>NC_133572.1:10672500-20672500 GCF_048773025.1 Camelus bactrianus
AATTATTGACAGCAGATTTCTCATTTCAACTGCAAATTAAGGCCATTAATAAAGCTTTCTAATGCAAAAGTGACTAATTAACTAATGGAATGGAACTCTGAAGCTGTGATATCAAAACCAGTCCACCACATATTGTGGAAACACAGGGGAACTAATTAGTTTAATTATCAAAACAGCTAATTAAAATTACACAGTTGCCTAATTAGTTCTTTGCGTTTTTTCTCTGGTTTAATTGACAGGATGGAGTTAAATAGGTAACCGGTCTCAAAGAGGGAAAGGGAGAAAACCAGGAATAGCTTCTGCTGAATATTTTAACTGATGTTATCTCATTCATGTGGCAGACCAGTAACAGGAAAATAAATGACTCTCATCCTTTTGGTAAGCAACTCCAAATTTTCCAGACATAAATCTGCCCTCGGAGTAAGCTATCTAAAAAGATTTTCATGAAGTTAAAGGGCTGGGACGTCTTGATGCCTGCAAAAGGTCAGGGCGAACACATATTTTGGAGGACAGCATGTGGTTTTTCTTCAGGAAGTTAATTTTTCACTTAGTTTAATTTATACTGTACTGTATGTGTGGTTCTGTAATCACTGCCAAGGGACATGTAAAAATGGCTTAGATAGCAGAGTCACCTTTGAGCTGGAGTGCTGAAAGCTAGAAAGGGTTGGTGGCAGTGGAGATTGAATGGAAGATGCAAAACAGGTGCCACTCTACGGGGTCTCGGGACTTTCTTAAGCTAAATTCCTTGATTCTGGGAAATAATAATAATAATAAATAGTCTCATTCTATTGGTCGATATATTCTCAAGGACTTTCTCCTACACTGCAGAGAAAATACAGCCAAACAAGGCCCTGCCTATTATTTCAGCACTTCTGGTGTTGGTCAGCCTGGGTTGCAATGGGTGTAGGACTACCAAAATCATACAAGTTTTTTTTTTTTTTTAATTTATTTTTTACTGGAGAAGAACTAAAGAAACCACAGAGTCTCTTCTGGGGAATGTATAAATAAATTGCATAAAAATTTGTCCTGCTTTCTGGTATCTTCAGAGGATGTCTATCAGTGACTGGCCATATATGGAAAATATTTCAAAATGATACTTTAAAATATAATCTCTCTCTTTTAGCTTTGTCTTCAGTGAAGAAAGAGAGAAAGTGAGCAGGTGATCACTTTCTATTGTTAATGACTTTTGTGAAAGTACATTATTCAATATATAGGTCAGGTTTTACAGTTTTGTGAATAAAACTTTATCACTGTTTTCTGCCTCAAGACAGCTTTGGAACTAACATTATCAAAAATTGGGAGCAGTCTGGCTTAGAAATTGAGGTGATATGTCCCACTTTTTGTGCTTTCACTTTGATAGTTTTCATTTTGTTTATTATTATTATTACTTTTCATTAATACATAAATTGTGAGAACTTATGTCAAACTAAACGTAGAAGAGTTATTGGGCACAATTTTTGATTAATAACTAGAAATTCTACACTTAAAATATTATGCTATATTTGACACATACAAAAGAATATGTGCAACATATCTATTAGTGATAAAGCATAAAATAAACAGAACATTCATAAATCCGCCACACAACTTAAGAGCTAAAACATGGCTGATATTTTTGAAATTATCTGCGTGCCACTCAGATCCTATGCCCCTGCTTTCCACCTCACGCCGGCCAGTTAAACACAGCCCTGGATTTTTTTCACATTCATTCTGTTACAACGTATGTATGTATACATCATTAAAATGGATTACCTAGTTTGTTTAACTCTAACATAGCATAATTAAGTATATAGTCTTTGGGGGCTTGCCTATTTTCATCCAACATAACTTTCCTAAGACTCATTTACATTGCTGCATATCACATTCGTGCATTTACTTTCACATTGTGTCATATTCCTGCATGTGGATGAACTTCATTAATCCATTCCTTTGTTGATCACTTGGAAAACAATCTAGCATTATCCTAGAGCTGAGCATGTACATACCCTGTAACTCACCAATGCCAATTCTGGGGAAATACGTAAACATATGTTTATTGTAGAATGCTTATAAGAGCTTTATTCCTTAATTACATTATTTTTAATAATTAATCTTTAATGTTACATACTATTGTGACAGCCAACAGGATCAATAGCATGAGTAAGAGGGTAAAGAAGGGTTGTAGAGACGCCCTGCAGATGAAAAGGGTTATTAGTTCAATGATATCTAAATTATTTAGTATTCAACATTCAATAAATGTTTTTGAGTGCTCCCGTGTATCAAGCACCATTCTATTTACAGGGGATAACAGTGAATAAAATAGATGAAGGGGCTGCTATCATGGGCCTTCCTTCTGCTGTGGAAAATAGACATTAAACATAAAAATAAATAGCACGGTATTAGGTAGTGGTGGTACCACAGACAAACACAGAGCAAAATAAGATAGAGAAGAATGAGGCTTCTCCTTCAGATCGCGTGGGCAAGGGGTGCCTCTCTGAAAAGGCATTTGAACAGAAACTTCAGCGACAGCAGGAAAGAGGTCTAGCACGTATCTTGGGGAAGAACATTCTTGGCAGAAGTGCAAAGACCTTCAAGTGGAGTATTTTTATTGGTTTAGAAAAGCAGCAGGCTGTCATTGTAGGTGGAAGAGAATTAGTAAGAGAAAGCAAGCTCAAACAATGTTGGAGTGTTAGGCCAAGGCGAGCTCACATAGGGATTTATGTCATTTAGTTTAGGTGTTGATGCTGGTTGCTGTCAGGTAGTCTAAGTGTGAATGAAAGGGAACCATTTGATGCTTTTTCTCAGAGGAGTTAGTTAAATAATATACTTTATGTTTTAGGAACATCATACATGGGGATACGTGGAGAAATCCTGTGGTAGGGCAAGAGCAGAAGCAGGGATACCTCTTGGGTGGGAGTGATTGTCATTCAGATAAGAGAGCACGTTGCCCTAGGCTGGGTGGTCATAGTGGAGTTAGTAAGAACTAATCAGATAAGGAGTACATTTTCAAAGTGTAGCCAAAAGGATTTCTTGATAGATTGCTTATAAATATATAAGAGAGAGAAGCCAAGCACAACTCCAATGTTTCTGGCCTGAGCAACAAGTTAAAGATGATATCATATGTAGACATGGGAGAATGATGAAGTATTGGTAGGTTTGGGTAGAAAAATCAAATATTTGGTTTTGGACATATTACATATAAGATATGTGTTAGACATCCAAGAGGGGTGAGCTTCAGGTAACTATTAGATAAATTAGTCTGGAGTCCAGGGTAGAGCTTGGTGATGGAGATTGGAAGTTAACAACAGAATTAATATTTAAGATGATAGAACTAGATGGGATCACCTAAGTGGTTAATATAGAAAAAGAAGAAAAGAATGAAGATAATGGAGATGAGCCCCAGTGTGGCTCACCAATTGTATTAAAGGCCCCACATCTGTTCACTTTCCTCCACACATTTTCTTTGCCATGTGATTGGGCTATGATGCCCTGACACTGGGCTCAATCCTGAAACTAGCTTTTGCCTGCAGGGTGATGATATGCCAGGAGTTGTGATACAAGCAAAGGCTTGAAAGATTATTTGTACATTTCCACTGGGCAATTACATTCTACTCTTACATGAGAAGATATGTCCAGGTTCCTCTGGTCCCAGAAGGAAGATGAGAGATACAAGGTCAACCCAAAGTGCGTGAATGAGTCCAGCTGAGAACAGTCTAGATCAACTGAACCCCACGACATGTGAGATATGTGTTTATTGCTGACTGACAGTGAGTTTTAGGGTGGTGCTCTATAAGCATTATTGTAGCAATATATAACCAATACACTTGGGGTACTCAGATATTTAGAGGTCTGACAAGGAGAAAGATTCATAAAGGAGGAAGATACTGAAGAAACCATCCATGAAGAAAACCTGGACTGGTGTCCAGAAACCCAAGATATGAAAGTGTTTGAAAACAGGGATAATTAGAGTATCAAAGACTTTGAATAGGTAGGTTGGAATACGATCTAGTGAACAGAATATGGAGTTGCCCTTAGGCGAACCGGCAACTGATCATCATAATTGCAGGTGTACGGTGAAGTCTAGGAGGGGTTCAGATGAAGCTGGGTTGGTAGACTTGCCAGTAGAAGGGGAAAGATTTCTTCTGAGTGATTTTTTTTTTTAAATTGATGAATTACAAAATAAAATGGTCAGCTGAGAGTGAGGAAGAGGAGTATAGTAGATTTCTAGATGACTCCCACTAGTCCTTGTCCTGTTTGAGTATGGGTGGAACCCATAATATGAATAAATATCACCCCTGTGATATATATAAAAATTTTGGCTTGAAAGTTAATCATGATATTTCTGTTATTTTAATGGTTCTGTTCAAATGTTTGACATGTATATTTAAGTCTAAAGTTTATTCTTTCTCTATTCTATTCCCAAATAATATAAAACCCTTAAATATTTTAACTTCAATATTCCTCCATTCCATTTTCTATGCTTTTTCCTAGCATTTCAATTTCATCTTGTTTTCTGAACTTCACAAGACAAACTTTTGTTTTACAAAGATAGAAACTTCTGTTCTCTTCTGTAATCTTTTATTCTTTGAAAGTTGGGAATCTTCCGTGCTTTTTTTCATTTATCCTCATATGAAGTCAAAATCACTCTTGATTCCACTTTTTTAAATACATTTTTTTCCACTGTCATTTCTCCCCCTTCCACACATATAAAGGCTACTGTTATCTCTACCTTGAGATGAGATTCCTAACTAGACTTTCTGCCTCTGATTTTTGTCCATTTCTGACCCATTCTACCCACAGCAGCCAGAGTGGTACTTCATAACAAAACATGACTTTTGTTTAAACTGTTCTGAGATTCCCATTGCTTTTAGAAAAATCTAAACTCCTTAACCTGTCTTAAAACAATGTTATCTCCATTCTACAGCTTTGTGTTTCTATCCACCTCTTGTCTACTCTGTTTCCAGTGGTTCTGGGCGTTTCTCAGTTTCCTGCACACAGCAGGACTTTTCATCTCTACACTCCTGCATGAGTATTTCCTTCTAACTAGAGCACACTTGTCTGTTTTGCTTGGCAAACTTTTATTCATCCTTTAGACCTGAGCTTAGAAGCCATTTTCTTTAGGAAGACTATTCTGAAGTAACTTCTAATCTGGGTACCACGTTCCCTGTGCTTGTCTGGTATTACATGACCTCTCAGTAAACTCTGGCTGCCTTCACTGTAATTGCTTTTTAAAATTTACTGTCTTTCCTGGTAGACATTAAAACCTGTGATGGCAGGAATCAAATATGTAGTGCTTGACATATAAAAAAACTTTAATAAATATTTGGTTAATTAATATTGAATGGATTTTTTAAAGTACAAATTATAAAATATGGGTGTTACTCTGGGAAAAAAAAAAACTGTTGTTGAGAAATGCACTAGGAAATTACTCTAAAGGGGAATTTGACAAAGAATAGGTTTATCTTACATCCTCCAAAGGGGAAAAATAGAAATTTTACGAGCCAGGAAGGTGGCCAGGTAATCCTGCAACCTAGCTAATAACACTAAATACAGAGTATATTTTCTGTAATAATACTACTGGCAAGAGAAGATTGAGAGACAGCAAAAGATATGAAAAATTGTAGGCGATCCTTCTCTCTAGAACTCGGGGAATATATGATCTTGAGATAAATCACTTAATCTCTTGATGTCTCATTTTAACTATTGAGTATATAATGAATGATTATTCTTAACTACTGCATGGGGTATTGTGAGACTTAATTTGCTAATGTTTATAGAGTGCTTCAGATTGTCTGATTAAAAGTATGAAGTATCATCATTATTATACTATGTAAGAGTATGTGAAATTTTATTTTAATTTCATAAATATGAAATTATACCTTTCTACTTTCACCGAAAACGTTTTGAAATTCATACACATAAACTGGCGCATATCTGAATCCAGATCTGTAGGCAGGCACTTGTGTTAGCTCTTCTTGCTGTCTGTCGACCTTGCCTGCATTCCAGTTGTCCTGAAAGTTTACACGACTTTAACTAAAATAGACCCAAAAGGACACAGCTCCTTTTTGTTAAACTATTGCCCATATAAGTCGAGGGTGCTGTATTAGGATGACTTTTCTAATTCTTTTCAGTCTTTCATTTATTTGGTGAATAATTTCCTCATATCTAAATGTGATCATCTTTTACATGTGGCAATTTTCTTCCCCCAATTTAAAACATCCTCTCAACTACAATTGTGTGCTCAGTCAGTGAAAGTCTACAGGTTCCGTTGCTTTTCATGGAGGTTCCTTCCTGGAGCTCCATGCCCTGTGCTCCTCCGTCCCGGTTGCTCTGCATGCCTGCCACAGAACTTAAGAATTCGGTGTGACACTCCCGTGGGGCTTCCCTGATATTCTGAATGCATTACCTTCACGTTTCTGGGTTTACTATCTTTTCCTCTAGAACCTTCCTTAGGGACGTGTATGGGAGGTGAAATTCTGGTAATACTGCCCGTCTACCATGTCACTGTTTTAACTAAACCCTTAACTGATAGTTTGAATATAGGATCTGAGTAGAAAGTAATCTGCATTCAAAATGTTACAGAATTTCTCCATTTTCTTCTAGTTTCAATGCTGCCCTTTTGCTTTCTCATCTTTCATATTTTTGTTTCCCTGGAGGGTTTAGGATCTTCTTTGTACCCTCAATGTTATGAAATTGTATCATGATGCGTATGGGGGGAGGTTCTTCATTTACTGTGTTTGGCACTTAATCTGGCAAGTTATATCCTTTGCTTTTGTGAATCTCTTTAATGTCTGTCTTAATATAAGACAGTTGGATCCTCAGAGCTGCTTCTAAATTCGGTTTGTTGTGATATCACATATTGTGTAACCTCTGAAAAATTCCTCTATACACTCATGAGAGTATGAGAGTGAATAAGGAAAATAATGTCTTACTATTATTATGAAAATAATTTTGACCTTGCAGACCTCCTGAACAGGCCTTGGGGACCCTGTTGAGCCTCCAGACCACACAGTTTAAGGACTGCTGCTGTATGTATGTGCACGCACACACACGCACTCTTAAAAAGTTATCTTGTTTTCTTTGTCTTGTTTTTATTATTTTTTACAGGATTTCTTTTTTAGTTCTTGGTTTTTTTGTTTGGTCTGAGTCCCTCTTTTTCATACTAGAGACTTTCTTCAAACACCTGATAACAGTTGACTGACAGTACACGTTTAAGAAAAATATTGAAATCCTGATTAGATACTGTGTTTGGGGAAATAATTTTCAACTAGTGAGTTCCTCCCAGGGCAGTGGCTCTCAACCCTATTAGATGCAATAACTGCTTAAAAAAAAAAAAGAAAGAAAGAAAATACTTTATAAATCTGCTTTTACTACCCTGAAATGAAAATAGTAAAACAAAACCTATCAACACGTATGATTTCACCAATAACAATGTCATGCCATAACTATAATGTAAAAAAGGAAACAGCAGAAAGTCTTATAATAAGAGAATATGTATTTCAATGTGTAAATCCTAAAGCAATAGTACTCTACATTTCACTGTGGACATGATGAGGTAGTTAGCTGTCTGCACATACTTGTAGAATCTCTTAAGGTGATCACCATAAGTAAGACTGATACAGGTCTCTTGGTGTGCAGTACTGTCATCTTAAATACCATAAGCAGCGTTATTCTTTGTGATGTGATTTTAGGAAATGGTGAAAAACTCTTGGTTAAAAATCCAAACCAAACAATATGCTGTCTTGCTTTAATTTATAATTGCACCGCTGAAAAATTCAGCCTACGTTGAGGCCATGCCAAAATACATTGTTTATATGTAAAAAAAAAAATAAAAATGATCACTTATATACAAAATGCAGTAAAGTCCTAGATTCACATGGCTTTAAACATTTTCCCTTGTGACTACGTTTGTCTAATGTGCTGTCAGAGCTTCTTTAGAGATGTGAGATAATTCTTCACTGGGAGGGAGTTTCATCCATGAGAAGACGTCAGGAATCTGAGACTCTTGCCTATTAAATGCCAGTAGGGCTCTCCCATCACTGCAGCAACCTACACATTCCCAACTCACCAGTCCTCCAAGAATCTCTGCTTCTGGGTAATCAGAACCAGAACTGTGTTTGGAGAACCTCAAAGGCTGGTTCACCTATCAGTTATATTTTAGTTTACAAATCAGCCTTTCGCCACCTCCAAAATTTGTGTGCCTGGACCTGAAACGCTCTGGTTCCCAGTGGTTGGAGAATGAGAGATGAGGGTGGGCTGACTGTCTGAGTGGAGGCTAATGCTTGAGATGACTGGATGTCAGAGTAGTACTCAGGATTTACCTAAATGCCCAAATGCTTCTGATACAAACTCTCAGCCATCTCTCCTTACAAGCCTTTATATCTCCTGTTTTTTGTTACTTTTTTTGAAAACACTTGGTGCTTTCCACTGCTCTGAACATAGAACTGGCTTCATTTTCTTCTTTCCCTTCTGTAAGCACATAGGTCTCAGCTTCCTCTAGTACTTTCATTTCCAAAAATGTATTGACCTCTTTTATGTGCTGTTGTCTTTTTCCTGGGTCGCCTCCTTGACATTCTAAAGATTTGTATTACTTTACACTTTTGGAAGGTAATGAAGTTTAAGAAATAGTATTTAACTAATCATATTGAACTGGAAATCCCCTGTATTAATTTCATAATTAGAAAAATCAATATGGTTAAGGCATGACAGAGACTAAAGATATTTGCAAAGGAAAGCCCAAGAGAATTTTAAACTATTGCACTGCATTCTGTAAATTTTAACATCACGAAACTATATGTCTGGACCACGTCATCACAGTTTCAGTTTGTTTGCTTTTTGTTCTGGAGAAAGAATGTTTAACAACATTACTCAAATATAGTTGACATACAATGTTGTGTTAGCTCCAGGAATATAAACAGTGATTTGACATTTGCATAATCTATGAAATGATCACCATGATAAGTGTAGTAATTATCTGTTTCCATATAAAATTATTACAGCATTATTGACCTTATCCTTTATGCTGTATATTACATAACCCATGGATTATTTATTTTATAACTGAAGGTTTGTATCTTTTAATTCTCTTCACCTATTTCACCCAATCTCACAATCCCTTCCCATCTGGCAACAATTGTTGCCATGTATTTTCTGATTTTCTCTTTGGTTTCTTTGTTGACCCACTGGTTGCTTAGTATCACACTGTTTAGACTGTACATATTTATGTTATTGCAATTTTCTCCGTTGTAGGTGATTTCTAGTCTCACACCATTGTGGTGGGAAAAGATGCTTGAAATGACTTCAGTCTTCTTAAATTTACCAAGACTTGTTTTGTGGTCTAGCCTGTGGTCTTTCCTGGAGAATGTTCCCGGCGCACTTGAAAAGAATGCATATTCTGCTGTTTTTGGATGAAATGTTCTGAATATATTTATTAAGTCTATGAGGTCTAATGTGTCATTTAAAGCCAGTGTTTCCTAATTGATTTTTTTGTCTGGGTGACCTTCCATTAATGTATGTAGAATGTAAAAGTCCTCTAATATTATTGTATTTCTGTCAATTACTCGCTTTATATTTGTTGATATTTGCTTTATGTATTTTTATGTGCTTCTATGTTGGGTGCATGCATGTATATTTACACTTGTTACATCTTCTTGTTGGATTTATCACCTTATCATTATGCAATGTCCTTTATCTTTGATTACAGACTTGGTTTTAACGTTTATTTTGTCTGATGTACATATTGCTATCCCAGCTTTCTTTCTGTTTCCATTTTCATAGAATACTATTTTCCATCCCCCTCATTTTCAGTCTGTATGTGACTTTAGATCTCAAATGAGCTGTCTCTTTTAGTCAGTGTATTTATGGGTCTTGCTTTTTTTTTTTCCACTCATTCAGCCATTCTATGTCTTTTGATTGAAGCATTTAGTCTATTTACTTTAAAGTAATTATTAATAGGTTTGTACTTATTACCATTTTGTTAATTATTTTCTGGTTGTTTTTACTTCCTTTTATGTTCATTTTTTCTTCTTTTGTTCTCTTGCCTTGTGATTTGATGGCTGTATTTAGTGTTATATTTGGATTCCGTTCTCTTTTTTGTGTAACTATTGTAAGTTTTTAGTTTGTGGTTACCATGAAGTTCTTATTTAACAACCTCTCTATATACATGATAATTTTAACTTGATGATCACTTTAGTTTGAACACATTCTAACAACCCTGCATTTTGACTCCCCCCAGATTTATGAATCCAGAAGAGAAAGAATTAGTTAATGTCCTATGTGGACAAAGCTATAGAAAGATGAAAAATAAAATAATTGAAAGGTGAAATCAACCAAAGGTAAGATCAGTAAAACACAGCCTTTAGGAAAAGATCAAATCCAGTTAGTCCTTAGTTCAAAATAAAGAAAAAGTCTTGGTTCGGGTAATGAACTGGGAAGGAAAGGCTTATTTCACTTAGCATAACATTTTCAAGGTTCACCAAAGTGAATATTATCATCAGCACTTTATTCCTTTTTATGGTGAATAATATTCCATTTTACATATATACTACAATTTATTTATCCACTCATCCATTGATGATTGTTTTGGTTGTTTCTACATTTAGCTATTAAGATTATTGCTGCCCCAAATGTATGCGTATACTGTTGAACAAATACAGAATGTCAATTAAGAGAGACACTTTTTAAAGGAACTAAACAGAAATTCTGGAGGTTAACAGAACAATAGTGGAAAAATTCACTGGCAGAATGAAGGCCCATAAAATTATTCCAACTGGTATAGAGAAAGCATTTGACAGAATCCAGCATTCTTTCATAATAAAACAGCTCCTAAAATAGGAATAGAAGGAAAGTTCCTCAACAAGAAAAAAGTCATATAAAAAAAATCCCGTAGTTAACATCATACTCAATGGTGAAAGACTAAAACCTTTTCCCCTGAGATCAGGAACAAGACAAGAATGCCTGCTTTCACCACATCTACTCAATATAGTGCTGGAAGTTCTAGCCATAGGAATTAAGACAAGAACAAGAAATAAAAGGGATGCAAATTGGAAGGGAGAAGTAAAATATCTCTATCTGTGAGTAACATGATCTTATATGTAGAATACCCTAAAGAATTTTGCCCCCCCCCCAAAATCCCAACAAATATCAGAGCTAAAAAGAGACTTCAACAAAGTTACAGGACACAAGATTAACATACAAAAATTAGTTGCATTTCTGCACTGTAGCAATGAGCTATCCAAAAAAGAAATCAAGGAACAATTCCACTTGGAAGAATTAATATTGTTAAGATAACTATACTACCCAAAGGGAGCTATAGATTCAATGCAACCCTTATCAAAGTCTCAATGGCATTTTTTTTTCAGAGATAGAAACACCCATCCTAAAATGCATAAAAAAAATTCAAGAAAAACTGAAATATACAAAACAATCTTGAAAAGGAAGAACAAAATTGAAAACTTACATTTCCCAATTTCATAGCCTACTAAAAGCTACAGTAATCGAAACAGTGTGGTACTAGCATAAAGAGAGACATATAGAGCAATGGAATAAAATTGGAAGCCTAGAAATATGTCTTCACCTATATGGTTAATTACTTTCAACAAACATGCCAAGATTATTCAATGGGCAAAGAATAGTCTCTTCAACAAATGATGCTAGGAAAGCTGGCTATCCACATGCAAATGAATGAAGTTAGATCCTTACTTTATGCCGTTTATAAAAATTAATTCAAAAGTGATTAAAGACTTATTAAGGGATAAAACAATAAAACTCTTAGAAGAAATTATAGGGGCAAACTTTATGACCCTGGATTTATCAATGATTTCTAGACTACACCTTTAGCACAGGCAAAAAAGAAAAAAATATAAACTGAATTTCATCAAAATTTAAAACTTCCGTGCATCAAAGGACATTGCAAGTGTATTTAATGCTACTGATTTGTACACTTAAAAACAATTAAAGTGGTAAGTTTTGTTATGTATATTTTATCATAATAAAAATTTTAAATACTATATAATTTTACTTGATAATTTTTTCTTTTACCTATTGTTTTTTTTGCTCAATTGCTAAATGTTAACGCTTTTCTTAATGTATTCTTGTTATAATTGTTACTAATTTTTAATTTTGTCCTTTTTTGATCAGAGTACAAACTCTGTATGTTTTCAATTCTTATTTATTAATATCTTATGACTCAATATGATCTATCTTAATATTCCATTAATCTTGACAAAGATATTCTTCAAATGTTAAATATAGTGTTATATAAATGTTATGTAAATGTCACTTTGGTGGATGCTGTGTTCAAATATTCTACATATTTAACTGCTTTTTGGGGGGTGTTTACTATCTTTGTACTTATGTGAGTTAAAATTTCCAACTGTAATTGTGAATTTGATTATTGTTGTCTTTAATCTGTTAATGTCTGTTTTTACATATTTTAAGTTTCATTATTAGGTTAAACTTTTCAAGGTTGTGAATTTTGGGGGCAAATCAATCCTATTTTGATTTGGACATGGCCCTTTTGTCTTTGGTAGTACCCCTTTTAATCTAATTTTAATATAGGCAAACCAACTCATAATTATTTGTATGTCATAGTTACAGCCATCCTTTTGCCTGAATGATCTGTGTCTACAGCTGAAGTATATTTCTCTTAAACAGCATGTCGTTGGGTCTTCTTTATTTTTTAATCATCTGACAATCTCTACTGTCTAATTGGGATATTCTAGCCCTTGTGTATTTAATGTAATTATTGAGATGACTGGGTTTAAGTATATCCTATTGCTGTTTTCTATGTGTCCTATATATTCCTTTTTATGCTGTTATTTTTTTGGTGTGGTTATTTTTATTATTCTATTTTATCTCTTCTCTTGGGTTTTTAGCTGCATCTCTTTGTTTTCATTTTTTAATTGTAGTCTAGGGATTATAATACATACCCTTATCACAGCTTACCTTCAATGAACATTTTGACACTCTATGCTTAAGTAAGAACTTTAAAATAGTATAATTTCAATTACTTTCCTATGCCCCTTCCTGGTATTAGTCTTGCCACATATTTTCCACTTCTGCATGTTTGTTGTGAGATTTTATCAGGAATTGGTGTTGGATTTTGTAAAAATCTCCTTATGAGTCTTTTGACGTAATTCCATAAAATGTTCTACTTTATTTTATTTATATGATATACTATGTTAATCAGGTTTTAGATAATAAACCAACGCTGCATTGCTGGGATAAATTCCAGAGAATCATAGTGTATTGCATTTTTATATATTGTTGAATTGAATTTGGTTATTATCTTGTTAAATAATTTTGCCCCTATGCTTGTAAGAGACATTGTTAGGCACTTTTCTTCTGGTATTTTTGTCTTGCTTTGGTATCCAGGTAATATTATTCCCCCTAAAATATTTTGGGATATGTTCCTTCTTCTATTTTTTGAAAAAGTTTTGTATGACTGATGCAATTCGTTTCTTAGGTATTTGATAGAATTCACTGGTTAAGCCATCTGGGTATAGATTTTTCTTCATAAGAACACATTTAATTACTAATTATTTTTTTAATTGTATATAGCTCCATTAAATTCTTCTATATTTTTGAATCAATTGATAATTAATGCCTTTCTAGGAATTTATTTCATCTATGTTGCTAAACTTGTTGGCATAAAGTTGTTCATAATATTACCTTAAATTCCTTTTTAATTTCTGTTGGATCTGTTGTGAATTCCTATCTTTTTCATCCTTGATATTGGTAACCTGTGTCCTTTTTTATCTTGATGATTCTAGTTAAAGGTTCATAAATTTTGTTGAATATTTCAAAGATACAACTTTGGGTTCCATTGTTTTATTGTTTTTGTATTTCCCATTTCACTAGTTACTGTTCTGATTGTTATTATTTCTCTTCTTCTATTTCCTTGCATTTTTTCTAGTTTCTTTAGTTGAAAATTTACATAACTGACTTGATACCTTCTTCTTTTCGAGTAAAACATTTAAAGCCATAAATTTCCCTCTAGGTATTGTAAAGCAAAGGCTTCATTCCATAAATTCCATAATTCCATAAATTTTGACGTGTTTTCATTTTCAAGCAATTCAAGATATTTTAAAATTCCCCTTATGATTTCTTGTTGGAACCATGGATGACTCAGAGCTGCTTTGTTTAATATTTGTTCTATTTAGTTTTTGAATACATGCATGTACCTGTTATCTCAGACTGGGTTCTCTGATGCAAGTATTAGAAATTGTATTTTGGAGATGAAACCAAAGGTGGCAAGTGTGAGAAAAAAAGAGAAATAAGGCTATATGAAAATGAGAGACAGTGGTAATTACTTCATGAGAAAACTCAAGGAGACACAGTGAATTTGGCTAAAATGAGTATCTGCTAGAAATGGAAACGTGTTCCGGGTGAGTCATAAACAGTAACAAGCCTCAGAGCAGACCCTGGGGAGAGGAATTTACCTCTTCCAATTCCCCCCATTTCTCTTCTCATTGACAAAATTTTCCAAATAGGGTATTAGCTTTCCCCCACATCTCTTGATTGTATAATTCCACCCCTTTAAAGGCAGCTTGGGTGGCCAGATCCCAAGCTCTGTTACGTGGTTGCCAGCGGAAGAAATAGCTAAAATCTCTGGGCATTCATTGGTTGTCCTGGCTGTGCCGAGGCTATGAGGGGAGAGTTCCTTGTTTGTAGTGCACCTGCTTGTCACCAGGCTGCAGGGCTATCTGGCCTGAGCATGAGGCCACATGTATGGCTGGTGGCTGCCTCAGAGTAGGTGGTTGACACACAAGATGTGTAGCACTGAGGAAGTTAAGAGCTAGTGAGTGATATCTGTGTCAGATCCACACATATGCCTACTGACACATACTCATAAACTTAGAAAATCATTGGGAAAAATCCACATGAAAAGTTAACCTCTGGAAAGAGTATGTCATGAGCAGGAGAGGGGGCTGTTACTGTTCTGCATGAATTTTAGTAGTGATATTATGGGTATATTTTACCTTTTGTGTGTATTAGCAAAATAAAAAGACTGAATAAATTACTGTACAGACATATGATGGAAGTCTTTGTAGCCATTAAAATGCAAGTTGAAAAAGATTACTTAAATACATAAAATAGCATCTGGCCCATGATATATTAAGTTAAAATATTAAAAAATGTATAAAGAGAATAATTAAGAATATAATAGATATTTAAGGATTTTAAGTAGAAATTACTTAAATATCTTCTATTACTGTTTGAATATGTAAGTGAAGTAATTGCAAAGTACAGTAAGAAAGAAAATAACAGAAGAGGCATAAGGGAAAATATACAATTTATACGAGACTGAAATGTTTAGCTATCATAAACAAACTAAGCAGATTTCAGAGAAATACTTGTACATGGAAGTAACCTGTGGAAAAAGCACAAGCTTGAAACAGACAAATGTGGTTTTGAATCCTGCCACTGCCATCCTGGAGTTAATTCTGAGTTCCCTTTTTCTTACCTGTTAATAAAAACTAACAATATTTTGTTTTTATAAGGTCCTATTATGGTGAACAACAAGGTTATATTTAGAAGGCTCTCAGTAAGTAAAAGGAGTAAGGATGTAAAAATAAAGGAGAAAGTTTAAACAACTTTGTCTGATGGTGGGAAACGAAGGAAACTTGCTTACACTATTCTTGTCTTTTCCCATTCTAATTTCAGGATTATCTTGGTAATTGGTTAGTTACTAGCGCTCTCTAGAAACTCAAAGAAGAATCCCAGGATTCAAAGCTAAGCCTCAATATTTACAAAGGTAATGAGTCTGCCAGCCATGGGAAGTCAAGTGTTCTTACTGTTTGGTATTGCTCACCTCAAACCTAACCTAAAGGGACACCTTTCTTGGGGGATAACAGTTCATTTGTCTTCATGCTAACTCTATCAAGGAATTTTCCTGTGCAGAAAACAGCTAGTTTCACTAAGCTCCGTGTGTGCAGTGTTTTTTATGTAGTGCACTGACAGCCAGTAACCGAACCTAATCCGTCAAACTCATTTCACCTAAGACCTCAAGTATAACTCCAATTCTAATCCTTAAGGTAAAGGCATCGCTGAAGTGCTTAGTTCCTGACCTTTTGTTTTTGAACACATAGTACTCTGGGGCTTGGGTTGGGGGAAATGGATTTTTTTTTTTGTACGAGAAATACAGTCATTATTTTGGGGTGTTGTATTTAAAAATATTATATTTGCCCTATAATTTTCTTATAACAGCTGCAGTGTTGATCAAGTAGCCTTTGATGGAGTTGCTCCTTTACCCTGGTAGGTTTACAGTTTAGTAAACTGCATGCATTTTATTCATTTTTCATTTAATGGTTGAATCTTTTGGAAATGTTATATTACCATACATTTATACAAAAGATACAAAACATCAGATATTTTAATTTTGTCTAACTTTCAGGAACTAACCATAAAAATTTGGATATATATCATTGATCTGCTAAAAAAAAAATAACTCTTCTAATTGTACCATATATTTTTAGAACACTTTTTGTGCACAGATGTGTTTTAATACCTGCTCAATATTACTTCTGCCTGCTATTGATATTTCTAATGGTTGCGAAGGCACTAAAACAGGCATTTGAGAACTATTTCTGCAGCACAAAGTGGTTGCCCATTGCTTTCTCACATGTCTGTTGAATGATTTGGTGTTTTCTGAAGGGCAGAAACCATTTACAGACATAGGAGACATTCAGTAGTATCTGCTCTGTAGAACAGTAGTATGGAAAAACAAAAGGAATTCATAAAAAAGTCTTTAAAACCTAAGCATCACACCTGTCAGTAAGTTAGCTGAAGTTACTCTGTTGTTGACAGTTCTGGTTCAGAACAACAAGATTACTACTGTATAATTGACTACTATTTTATGTGGGGGGGGGTTGAAACCAACTTAGAAAGGACACTTAAGACTTTTGGTCAATGTGTCAGTGACTTTTTTTTAAAAAACAGCATTACATCACACTAGAAACTTTACTTACATTAGTTTTACTTTTAACATTCAAAACCCCATGATGGACCAACTCTGACCTTCAAAATTAGTCTCTAATACGACTTCAAAGCAAATTAGAACAGTAAGCATTCCAGGATTCAATCATTTTTTTAGAATTTTCTTTAAAAAAAGACATAATTATAACTAGCACAAGTCATGTTACAAAATGCTATTTAAATTTCTTGGATCTTTAAGGGAAACTACGTATTTTATTTAAGGTTCATGGAAGAAGTATTCTTGTCTTCTTAATGATACCTTGACCTCTTAAAAAAAAGCCCTGAATTTTATATGGGTGTCAAAACTTTGGCATAATGCTTATAAGATTAGAAATAACACATCGGTCAGTAAAATTTGATCATAGTCATAATTCCCAACATATTATATTGTAACTATTACTTCTATCATCAAACTTCAGCTAGAGTTTATTTTGATATTTTTTGTATAAATTGGAAAAAAGTGCAGAAAGCCACGTTTGAATTATGAACATCAAGTTCTTACCACACACATTAGTATTTCCAAGTTTAAGCATCTCATTTAGTAGGCTTAAAGATAATAAAAGCATATGTAAGTTTTCTCCAAGATGTGGGTCAACTTGAAAAATACAGATTTATTTTAAGTAGATATTCACTGTCTAATGAAACACACGACACTAAAGCATTACTAATCTTTGAACACAATCACTTACTTTTTGGGGCCCCAAAGATGGTGACATATGCGATTCAGCCTTATAAGCAAGAGGGGAAAAGTTCTCACTATGTTAAATCACTTGGAAAAAGTCTTCCAGATCATGGGCCCAGTACAATTTTCTTTTTTTCAAATAATGTTCAAATGCCATCCCCACAACTGTCATGTTCCCCACCGGCCCTGGAAAACTCCACCTTACTGTGTTTCTCTCCACGTCACAAGAGAATAAAAGCACCTGCCTCCCTAAATAAATAAGCTCAGGTGCTGGCTTCTTGGTGGCTCCTTAAGGAAACAAAAAAATAAACATTTTGATCAATTAGTTGGTTCTTTTTCTTTCTATGATAAAAATATCAGTTTAACTGATCTTTAATGAA
Organism: Camelus bactrianus; assembly: GCF_048773025.1. Lineage (NCBI taxonomy): Eukaryota > Metazoa > Chordata > Mammalia > Artiodactyla > Camelidae > Camelus > Camelus bactrianus. The sequence continues at coordinate 10,690,519 of NC_133572.1, forward strand.
TAAATAGACTATTATTTTGACTGAACAAACCACTGTTTTGGCATCACGTTCAACACAGCCTCAGAGCTCCTTATGTGAATATAAGTCTGAACCTTTACACTCCTCCTCTGGGTATGCGCTTTCTAACTGGTAGACCGCAGATCTTTTTCACTGTAGTTTCACCTGGCTAAGTGGAGTCTAAGCTTGGACTCGTTTCAGCCTTATTTACAAACTGACTGAACGATTTTCTAAGATATTTTGAAGGCAGTGGGGAAAGACTTCATCATAGCTTGCTTACCACTAGCTACGGTCACCATGTTTCTCTTTCACAAATTCCTTTTTTGTGGTTTGAAGCCATGTTTCTCTGAGAACTACTTATTACCCAGTACATATCTGTAATATCAGTAAACATGTGGGGTTTTTTTGGGGGGGGGTAATGAGGTTTATTTATTTATTAATTTATTTTTAGAAGAGGTACTGGGGATTGAACCCAGGACCTCGTGTATGCTACGCATGCGCTCTACCACTTAAGCGATACCCTCCCCCAGCAAACGTGTTAAGAGCCTTTTTTTGTTTGTTTTTTGTAGCCAATGCAGAACACTGGGGAAACGAAGAAGAACACTGTTCCTGCCCTCAAAGAGCTCATAGTATAATGAGGAAGAAAAACCTTTAGGTGGATGGCTTAAACAGTTGCCCAAATACGACAGGAACACAGAGAAGATCCACTTATTACAACCTGCGGCTGTAACCGCATCGGGGAAGACTGTGGAAGATGTGAACCATGATATCTGGGCTCTTAAAGAATAAAGAAAAGCTAGGCTGGTGTCCAGGAGTGTGTGTGTGTGTGTGTGTGTGTGTGTGTACTGCAGGCAGGGACACTGGAGCAGATGGACTGTAGAGGATGAAAAACACTCCAGCCCATTCAGGTAAAACTCATTTTAACATGTTTTAAACCGGCATGAAGTTACATTGTACCTGAGGGATTGAATTAAAAAAAAAAAAATTTAGTTCTAAGAAGAAAGCTGTGGGAGAAGGAACTAAAGAAGGAGATGGGGGAAGGTACAGCAGACTTTATATTCCATCCTAAGGATTGTGGCCTTTGCCCTGCAGGTGGCAGAGTAATATTAAAGCAGTATCATGAGGAGGCTGGACTTGTAGTTCCGATCAGCCATTTTAGCAAACAGGCAGAGGAACAGATTTCAGGAGGACAAGTCTGGAGTGTGGTAGACTTTGGTTAGGAGCCTGTGGCAACAGTCCAGCCTTGAATAATGGCAGTGGTAAAATGTAAAGCAAGAAGATGACAGACTTGATGTGGAAAAAGCCAGCCATGCTTTCCTTCCACCATTAACCTTTTAGTGTAAATTGATTTGTTAGGTTAAAGGAGCACAGGAAGGGAAATGGTATGCATGCAATGAAGTAGTGGTGAAGATTAAATGAGTTAATGTACATGGACAGTGCTAAAAATTGTTTATATTATTATTATTATCAGGGGGCAAGGGAAGATAAAAAAAAAAATCTGAATGAGTTACTGACCTCAACAGACAAGCTTTAGTAGAGAGCTACACTCATGGCGTGGACCCAGGGACACAGATCTGCTAGAGGGACATGTGCTGAAAAGGGAAGGCATGCAAGACAGGGAGTCTCAGTAGGTGTGGGCAAATGGAAACTGTCTTGCAAATTAAAGCCAGTGCATCCAGGGAGCACAGCTGATGTAGGCTGTGCTCTTAGCCACTTCATGCAAAAATAAAAAAGGAGGTGTTTGGGTTAGCCACAGCTCTGCCTGTCCCCTAAATCACAGCCAGATACCCTCAGAACCTCCTGAAGTAAGTGCCATTGCATTCTATCTCCTGCCAATGCTCTCAAAGTACACAGAGAAGATGCAAGAGCATGTGGCTAGAAACCCACAGAAGTGCCACATGTACATTCCATCAGCATTTCGCTTGGCTCAAGGATTTCTGTGGACCTAAAAAAAAAAACTCTGATCTGTTTGGAAAGAGGATTTGCATTTGCAAATAGATTTGCAGGCAGATCCAACAAGCAGCACTTTGCCATTTGCAAATCCACTTGAAACATCTGGGCCCCTTTCTAGCCCCTAAATTCTTATGTAAGTGGACAGCCCGGAGGATCAGAGTTTAGATTTCATTTGAAAAATCAAGATACATGCTAAGTAACTTGCATAATTTTTGTTTTGAAAGCACAGCCTATCCTGTTAACAAACTAAAAGAACAAACTAAATTTTTTTTCTTTTAAAGGAGCCTTAAATAAGTGAAATCAATAAAGAAACAATAATTGAAGCACCTTAACTTTATTAACTGGGGAAAGACTATGCGAAGTAAGCTTGCTAATGAGAGTTTTAAAAACTTAAATTTTATCTGTTCTCCTAATGATAAAAGAAAAAAAAAACTGTATTGACTACTTATTTATTGTGGATCTGAAGCTATATCTCCTACATACATTTTTATATATATAAATAAACCAGTGAGTTTCTTTTCTTGTTTAAAAAAGAGTATTATAATATAGTCAATGTAAGATTTACTCAGACTAAATTTATACTGTACAGTAGACTGTAAGAATTCCATTAATGCTTCATTGATACCATCCATGAAAAAAAAGGGAAAATGGATGCATTGCTTCTGCTCCACTGGGTCTGTAATGAAGCAGCATTGTAGCAGCTGCTGTCTTTTTAAACGGCTTTTTTTTTTTTTTTCCCAAGGCATCACTTGGTATATTGCAAGAATCTCCAGAAAAATATCTTTTGACCTTGTGGCCCTTCTCTTTTATTATTTGTATTTTTTTTCAAGAACCATAGCCATCTATTTGCCACTGTGGTACTACGCAGTAATTTGAAATGTACAATGAAAATTTCAAATAGTAAAGAAGAGTCTGAGATTGATACCACCAAAAGCATCTGTGCCAATGAATCCTCACATCTTAGGAATGTGGTCCATCAGAACGTCCCTTTGCCTTCAGTGACATGATGGAGAGCGTGCTAACATGGTGGAAATCTCAACCATGTTATTTCATTTTCTTGGTTAACAAAAAGGTATATGGAGCTTTCTACAAAGGCACAACTGACATTTTGCCAAACTGTTAAACCATGGTGATGAGTTGGATTTCTGTCCAGCTAACCTGTTTGTGTCAGCTGTTGGCATGACACTGATTGTCATTACCAAATCTGCCATGCAGCAATCTGCTCTGCTAAGGTGGTCTAAACACATAGCCAAGTCTTTTGAGGTTAATTCACGTGTGTATGTGTGATATTTAACTTCTATACATCCACCCCAAAGGACAGAAAGTATTTTGAGGCTAAGATTTTTAAATAAGGGAACTTACATTTTTGAAACTACAATACCATGGGCATCTGCATTAAAGAGAAAAATGTAAAGAAGCAGAAGAAAAACAAAATGAATGAACTCAATCAGCTGCAGAAAGGGAATAAATGCATGGCTTGAACAACTATCACACTTACAATACCCTTCTAAAATGTAACCTCCAGAAGGTGACATTTTGGTTTTCCCAAATGAAAATACCTCACACACTGTAGGTACTGAACATGTACTTTTATGATTTTCAACCATAATTTCCCTGAATTTCCAAATGCTGCATAGATTACTTATGGAATTTTACTCTTAGATGATCTAGCTTAGAATTAGAATGTCCAACAGTGATTCTTCCTTGACCCTCTATCCACTAAAGTCCTTGATTCCCCCTCACTTGATCTCTGTTAATAAAGACATTATTTCAGTGAATGGTACCACCCTTTATCTATTGCCAACATCAGCCACGTAGATGCCATCCTGGATTCCTTCGTCCTACTCTGCATCAAATCAGTCACCTTGACCTGTCCATTTTTCACCTGACACAACTCTCATTCCATTTATTATCCCTCCCCATCCTGACGCCCTTTAGGTTTAGGCTCTCAGACGTTTTCCTTTTGATTACTGACTATTCCATTTGCCTACACATCAGAGGTTTACCTTTCTTGGTCTTGCTTACTCTTTCCTCATTCATTCCTTACACTGTTGTCGATGACCTTCCTAAAATGTCAAATTGAATGTGTCACTCATCTACTTTAAAAGGTGTCAGTGGTTTTCCGTTATGTTAGAGGTAAAATTGGAACTCTAGTTTATGCTAGGTCCTTCAGGACCTGGCTTCTAGCCTCCTTTAGAATTATCTTTTTCTCTATCCTTACTGGCTTCATATCAAACTACCTGCAACTCCTCAAATGTGACATACTTTTTCTTGCCTGCTTGTATTCATATGTATATTCCTTATGCATGGAATGTCCTTTGTCCTCCATGATCAGTTTCAAGATTTCAACACTCAATCCATGGCATCATCTCCTCTAGGAAGTGTTCCCTGACCTCTGTGCTCTACGTTTGGTTTCTACATTGCATCGAATGTATGCCTTTGGGTTAACATTCATCATGTAATGTTTATTTACTTGTTTCTCCCATCAGAATATGAGCTTGCTGATAGTGGGGACTGTGTCTAAATCTCTATCTCCAGTAGCTATTTTTATGTGGGACATGTTGAATTCATTCATTCATTCATTTATTCATTCAACAAATATTAATTGAATACTTATTATTTGTCAGGAATTGTTTTAGTCATCAGAATAGTTCATGAACAAAACAAAGTCCCTGTGTTATGGGTTGAATTCCTGAAATTCAGGTCAGCTTCTTTGGTGGGCAATACATTGTGCATATTTTCACACATCATGTTTTGGGAAGGGCCACTAGAAGATCTGCGTGTGAAACTCTCCTAGACTCTGCCTTATGCTCATATGGTCCACGCCTGACTGATTTTAATCTGTATCCTTTCATTGTAATAAACTGTAACCATGAGAATAACAACTTTAACTTAGTTCTGTGAGTCCTTCCTTTTAGCAAATTGCTGAACCTCAGGGTGGCCCTGGGAACTCCCAAACTTTTCAAAGGCTGAGAAATCCAGGGGGCGCATTAAATATTTGTGAACCTCACTGTGCTTGCCACAACCCTCTACATTCTGTGTTCTGCACAGCATGTACAGAAATCCTTTTAATATATAAATCATTTTACTTCTCTGTTCAAAGCTCTCTAATAACTTCCCAGTTTATATAGGATGAAATACAAATGTGTTAATACGGATTACAAAAGATGTATTTAATATGACCTTTTGAAAACTGTCTGATTTCAGAGTCAACTGCTTCCTCTGACCATGGACCAGCTATAGCCCACTGGCCTTCCTTGACCGTACCTTGTCTTATGGATTTTGAACTTGCTGCTCCCTGTGCCCATCCTTTTCATTGTTTTCCCAAGTATCAGTTCCCCAATATCTTTGCCAGTGCCTCCTACTTCAATGTGCCCCTTAAACTCCCATAGCAATTTCCACAGGGCCATACCCCATACAGGGATCACTTTTAGTAGGTCAGTTTTCCATTGCCCATCTGCCTGACCATCAGGCCAAACCATTCATGACTCAGCAAAACCCTAAATTAAGTGGGCTTTTATCATTATTCAGTTCTCCCCTCACCACAAGGAAAACAGCATGCAAAACCACTGAACTGATTTATTCCTTACCTTCTTCAGTCTTTGCACCTGCTGGTCGCAGTGTCACGGTGTTCCAAACAGGATGCTGTTTTTCCACCTTGAAAGTGCCATCCATTAACCAAGCAGCTTTTTGTCGGTCAATAGAAATCTGCTAATAGGGCACCACCCTTGTAATTATGGGATCCAGCAGCTCCTCATGTGGCTCCAAAGCCAGTCCTAGGGAAAAAGAGGCTACCTGCTTAAGAATACGGTGAGTATGTCCCTGCATTCCCAAGCTAGGCTGTTTCTGCACAAACCAATTACGTTTTATTATGAAATTCTGGGTAATACCCTCTCCATGAAAGCCTTTCTCTAACATCACCCAAGACATTATGTTATTTCAGTTTTCAAGATTACTTTTATGTCTTTCAGTCACAGGAGCAGTTTCAATTAATGTCCAACAGCAAGCAAGGTATTTATAACACAAATAACTATATTGCATCATTATTATATGAAAGAGGAAAGTATTATTGGAGGAAAAAAAATAAGAAACTTCAACTAGGCAGAGGGGTTCAAAAAGTCTTCCTCGAGAAACTGAAATCTATGCTGATGTCAGATTATCTTAGCCAGATGAAGACTACTGTCTCCCGCAGAAGAAACACTGCGTGCAGAGACCTTGAGGCGGGAAACAGTTTGGCACGTTTATGGATCTGAATCAAGTCTCCCAAATTCGTACTGGAGAGTGGCTCGAGATGAGGCTAACGAGGTACAAAAACCACAGGTTTGGGTCACCCAGTTCTTACTGCTATACTTTTTTTTTTTTATATCAGCAACTTCTTTTTATGTGCAATATAATTAATTAAAAAATATGGTGGCAGAGACAGGCCTGTGACTAGAAGGAAATATTTCCTGGGTGTTATCTTCTCCACAGCAGATACATTTCTTCATAACCCAGATTAGAGAAGTACAGAGAGAAGGGATTTTTGGCGAGATCAAGAATATCTCAGATTCTCTGCTGGTTAGCCTGACCCTAAAACTGTAGAATCCAGGAAGGGCCACCTTCTGAAAAACTGCAGCTGGTCGGCATCTTCCAAGTATGTCTCTTGAGAAACAAAGAAAAACTTGAGACTGAAATGTGACAAAATCCATCAAGCGAGTTAATTTTTTTCTACTTTTCCTTTGACCTTTCCTGTGAGTGAAAAAAAAAAAAAAAAAGGGGGGGGGAAATATACAATAAAAGAAAAAAAGAAAAGATGTTAGGTCTATTCCAATCCTGTAATTCTAAACTTCTATGTACTTCACCTTCAGCTATTAGAATACCCATTAGTCAATAGGAGTTATCAGTAAAAACAAGATGATCAACATTTAAATCAATCTGATAAACTTAGTATATAATAAAAATGACGCTGAATATCATTCTTCAAACAAACTGAAATTCTCTGAAATTATACACTTGAAAATATCTGTCTCTTTTGTGTGGTTACCTCAGCATGCCCATGGCTGTTTCCCACTTTGACTCTTTCTATAATCCAAGAAGCCTAATTCCCCCAATCCAATTACTTTAATTAACTGCACAAATCTTAATGATTCCCCTTCTTATTTACTAGTTATTATGTTATATATATATATATATATATATGGCATGAATATAGGCCCTTTTCTTAAAAAGTACAAAGATTTTTTAAAAAGTAGATCATATTATCTGCCTAAAAATGGGGAACTATAGAGCAAGGTGAGAGACAAAAAAAGAAGAGAGTGTAAAATAAAGTTGTTTTTAGATGTATTATAGTTAATGATCAAGAAGCTATTAGTAAAGTATTAGCCTAAATTTATTCACTTATTCAACAAATGTTTATTAAATAACTACATTTGCCAGATACTCATCTAGGCAGAGAGGTTAATTCAGAGATTTAACAAACAATAAACAAAGATTATTGTCTTTGTCTTGGTTACATTCTGGTGGGAAGGGAGAATCAATAAATAATAGATATATTTTAAAAAGTAAATTACAAATTATATTATAAGGTAATAAATGCTATGGGGGGAAAAAGGTAGAATAGAATACAGGACTATGGAATGGCCAGGGAGGAAATGTATCAGGTAGAATTTTAAATAATTGGTAATAGTAGACTACATTGACAGCATGACTTTGTAGCAAAAATTTGAAGGAGAAAGAATTAGTCATATGTACGTCTTGGGAGAAGAATATTTCAAGCAGTTAGAATAAACAGCTCAAAGGCCCTAGGATGGAAATGTGCCTGGTATATTGAGGACAGTGGGACCAGGTTGGGAACAGAAGAGGATGAAGACGGTCACAAAGGACCAGATCATTCAAGTCCTTAGATACCTTTATAAGGACCCTGGATTTAACTGAGGGTCATCTGAGGAGCTATTAGAAGTTTTGAAGGACAATGACATGCCATGGCTTCTGTCTTGAAGCATCACTGTGGCTGCTATGCTGAAAATAGATTGTGGGGAGCAGCACACAGGAAGAAGCAAGGACACCAGCTGGGACATGTGCTGGTTAATTTCATGTGTCCATTTGACCAGGCTAGAGCGCCCAGTTACTTATTCAAATACTAACCTAGGTGTTACTGTGCAGGTATTTCATAGACGTGGTTAACATGAAAAAATCAGCTGACCAACTAAGGAGGTGATCCTGAATAATGTGGGTGGGCCTCATCCAGTTCATGTTTTAAGAGTAAAAAATGAAATTTCCTAGAGTAGAAGCTAGACCTCAAGGCGGCAGCATCACCTCCTGTCTGACCTTACAGCCTGCTGGCCTGTCCTACAGATATCTGAACTTGCCACTTCCACAACTGTGCGAGCCAGTTCCTTAAAATAAATCTCTCTCTATATCTACCTGTATCTATATCTATAAACACAATCAATAGGACACATAGGTTTACATATGATATATACACATATATATGTACACACACACATACACACACATATCTTATTGGTTCTCTTTCTCTAGACAATCCTGACTGAGAAAGGAAGGCTACTGCAGTAATCCTTGCGAGACATACTGGTGGCTGAGGGCAGGATGGCAATAGTGCAGGTAGTGAGAATCACTCGATTCTGGATTTATTTTACTGGCACTGATGTCTACAGAGTGCACTAAAGCATCCTCTTCAGAAGCAATCCAACAGAAGTCTGGGAACAATCTGCTATGACACAACGATTCTCCCTTGTTTGTTACTGGAGGGTAAAAGTCTGGGCATTTTCTAGACTGTAATTTCAAAGGCACTGGGCATCCGCAGGATTGGCGGTCCTCCTCCCAAGCCCCCGTCGTCACTGTGTGAAAGGGAAAGGGAGGAGGCTGAAGGTATAACCTTAGGGTGTCAACTGTTACTTATTAAACAAGAACCTGCATATGCAATGTCGGTGATGTGATTAATCATTCTCTGGTCCAAAAAGAAGGTCGTTCATGTTGAAATTTTGATTTATGTGTGCTCTTGCATTATCTCCTAAACCCTAGCCACTTGCCAGCATGCACACTGTAATGAGTTTGGCATTTGTGTAGGACTTTAGAAACATTAAATAATGAATCCCTCTAGAGTATCTCCTTGTATGACTACATCCTACTCAATTTTTAAGTGGAGAAAATAGAGATGGTGCATAATTTGACTAAATCCTCATATCAAGTTAGTAGAAGAGTAGGAATAATTAAATGTGTTCAAACATTATATTATGGAAGAATTAAATATGCCTCATAGAGTCCACTGAACACCATAGATGTAAATAACTGAAGATTCCAACTTTATCAAGGAAATTAGGAAGGTAGGCTGATCTTCAAGGAGGTTTTTATCTTTTTCCTCCACTTACTGATGTTATGTTATACAATGGTCCCTGTGGTTTAGCCATGAGCCTCCAGATAGTATCACATTCACTTAAAATTTGACTATTTTTTAATGAATCATAACTTACATGTAAACTTTGACTCCTTTCTTTAAAATCCTAAGGTATTAAATTTTAGGGTTTTTTTTTTTTTTTAAATGCATCTTTCATATGGAGTTAAAATTCTTTGCTCTGCTATGATGGTGGAACGCCTTGTAGCTCTCGTGTTTGGCTTTGATCACTAAATACTACTAAACATATCTGCGTGTCTGAAACTTTGCACAGCTATGTCATAAACCAAAATGTTATAGTAATAATCTATGTGAAGATGGCAGCTGCTGAGATATTAAAATAGATTTTCTTTAAAAAGCATCAAGTTTTTTCAAGCTGCTAAAGCACCTTATAGTGCTGAGGAAAGAAATTTACATAGTTATAGCAGACAAAGTAAAGAACATGAAGTTTCACTGGGAAAAAAAAAAAAGTGTAGATCCTGAACCATAGGCTGATCCAGGCCAACCTGGCTTTTTCTGGTTTGGTGGTGAATAGAAATCAAGGTCTGGTACTTCTGCAAGGTAGACAGTTTAATAAAATAATTTACCACACTAAATAGGGACTGCAGAGGACTTTGTTCTTAGAGACACTATGGGCAAAACAAAGCAAAAAAACCCAAAAACAACAGACCTACACCTTTCTGAAGATGACTGTGAGAAAGGTTACCTTGATACTAAATAGAGTATGAGGCAAAAATATATATATTTTTAATGTCCCAGAGAAGTTGTGAGTATGGGCTGGCCCTCATATGGGTTTGCAGCTTAAGTTCACATTCAGCTGAGGGGGGTGGGGTGGGGCAGGAAACTTCAAGCCTTACCTAGGTTTGTGATGCTCCTAGATTGGTAGTGCCCCCAGGTGCCCAGCAGAAGCAAATGCAAATCTTCTAAAGTAAGACTCTATCTATCTTCTAAGTTTCCAAATAATTTCATGAGTGCAGTAACAATGGAAAATAAAAACTAACTAGGTACCAAGGAAACAAGGCATCTGGGTGAGAAACAAGCTTGAAATAATCCCAGGTATTGGAAGTATCAAGAATAAACAAGCATTAAAAATTATATTTAAAAGGTTTAAAGAAGAAAAAAGATAAGTTTTAAAGTATCCATAGGGTACATGAAGAAATGGAAATTAATAGAATTGAAAAGGAGTCAAGTGTAATTTCTAGAGAGAAAAAGAAAAATAATTAATTTAAAAAACTCAATAAGCCAGTTGCACCAGATGAAGCACAGCTAAAGAGATAATTAGAGACTGGGAAGATGGGGAAATGGTGTCCAGAATACAGGATGGAGAGAATCCCCATCCTTTCCAAACAACAGAGAACATGGTAGCTCGAATGAGGATGCTACGTCTTTAATGAAGCTCCAGAAGGAGAAGGGATAGAGGATGGGGCAGAGAAACCATCTGCAGAGATAATGGATTAGAATAGCTGGAATTAATGACAGACTAATGTACCAATGCAGATTTAGAAAGTATGACAAATCTAAGACAGAATAAATAAAGAGGAAATGTATCCTGAGATAAGCTGTTGTGAAACTAGAGAACATTAAGGCACATAAAACAAAATTTAAAACAGCTAGAGAAAAAGAGCAGTTGCCTTCAGAAGACTGACAACTGACTTCTCAAGAAATTATGGAAGCCCAAAGACAGAATTGTACTGTTGGCATGCTAAAGGGAAAAAAAAAAAATGGCATGAGAACATGAATCAATCCAAAAGAAGGAATGGAAGGAAACAGAAAGAAACACAGATCAGGTGCAGAACATGAAAAGGATAAAACAGAACTGCAGAACAGTATCTACAACCCACTTAAAGAAATACAATGTCTACTTAAAAAATGATGATTGCATGACCAGTTTAAAAAATACTTTTATGATGTTCACAAGACTCACATCTGAAACTAGATACAGAAAAAGTGAGAGAAAAAGAATGAAGAACATACACTATGAAAACACTAATCAAATAAAATTGATGGTTGTATTAATATCAGACCTAAACCAACCTTAAGGTAAAATTTTTTTGATTGCTAAGTTATAACATATATTAATTGTGAAAATATGTGAAGTAAAACAGGGCAGAAATACAGGAAAAATAGACAAATTATTAATCATAGTGGAAGATTTTTAAACACTTTTTTCAATAAACAGCAGGGAAAATAGACAAAAATCATTAAAGATAGGAAACTTGAACAGCAAAAACATATTACAGACTGAATATCTTATTGTATCCAATATTTATATTTCTATAAATAATGCATATACATATTTATATATCAAGTGCTTTATTTAGTAACTGGAGAATATACAATCTTTTTAAGTACCATTGGAACAGTTATGAAAACTAACCTTTTTCTGGGCCATAGATCAAATTTTACTTAATAGCTAAGAACTAAAATAATGACAGTTACTGATAGAATTATGTGGACTATAATTCTAATGATAGAATTAAATGGAAAAAAGACAACTAGAAAAATCTCCTTGTATTTGAAAATGAAGAATTAGACTTCCAAGTAATCTTGTGTCAGTGAAGAAAACAGAACATTTAGCTGAATGATAATAATAATGGAAATTTTAGCTCATATTAAACTTTGTAGAATGCAGCTAAAGCCTCACACAGAGGGAAAGTTATGTATATGATCAAGAAAGAGAGAACTGTTGAAAATCAGTGAGCTAAATATCCATCCTACACAGCAGAAACAGAGCAATCAGTATCAAAAATTCAAGCAGAGTTAATACTATAGAAAACATACAATAAAGAGCATTTAAAAAAGTCAAAAATTGCTTTTTTAAAACTACTGCTTAAATTGATGACCTCTCATATTAGACTTATGACAAAAGTGATAAAACCTGAGTAAACTATCAAAAACAAAGTGAGAACGTTTCTCCAGCTCCTGAAGATATCAAAGAGAAAATTAATGGGATGACATAATAACCTTACAGCAATGTTTACACCTTTAGATGAAGGAGATACATTTCTGGAAAAATACAGTCATCCAAAAGTGATTCCAGAAGGTAAATAGTATACACATAGATATCAAGAAATTAAACCATTAATGAAAAGCCTTCCCACAAAGAAACTCCAGTTGTAGCTGGCTTCATTAAGGGGTTCTGCCAATGATTCAGAGAAGAAATAATTTCACCTTCTCGAACTTTTTCAGAAAAGAGAAATAGAAATAGTGCCCCCACATCCATTCTCATTGCTGAGGCTAGTATAACCTGGACCAAAACAAAAAACAAAAAACTGGCAACCTGGCAAGGATATTTCAGGAAAACTAAAATAATGCCACTTTCACTCATGAATACGGATGCAAAACTCCTATATAAAATATCAGCAAATTAAACTCATAAATATCTGAAAACAAACACTGCATCTTCTTCTGGTCAAAACCCAGGGGTGTACTGCAATTCAGTTGTGGCACATGCCAGCTGGAGTCAGCACAGACCCCACAGGTTTAAAGAGCACAGTCGCCAACAAACTGCCCTTACTGCAGACGCTGGCAGTACTCTGGGGGTCCCAGTGCCACGGACAAAGCCCATGGGGGTACCCGGGAAAAACGGGATGAAATCTAGTTGGTAAGATAAGGTCCAACCTTTTCTTCTGTGCTCAGTCTGGTTTCACTTGCCTGCAGGGGGTCTGGAGCAGAGACCTTGCACCCAACATAGGTTAGTGCTCCCAGGCAGAATCGCGGCGCCAGACGCCCCGACCCGGCGCCCGGAGCAGAAGCCCGAGACTGATCGCTCAATTCAAAATGGCGGCAGTGCGCCGTGTGCAGAGATGCTGCGTCATCACCACCGCAGTCTGGACCAAGGGGGAGCAGCAGGTGTGCGCATGTGCCGGACTCAGACCAGCAAGAGCTCCGCCCCGCCCTCCCGGGAGGAGAACGGGATAAAGCAGCCCCACCCACAGTCTATCCTGGAGAGCGCATGCCCAGAGCATGAGCTCACGCCTCTCCGTTCATTGATTGCAGACTAAGGTTTTCTTTTGCCTCTGAACCCAATTCAGTCTCCTTCTATTGGTGCAAGCTACACAGACCCGGCAGAAGGACCCTCACTGAGGACCACATGAGAGTGTCTGTAACACCAGGTTTCCTAAACCCACGCTTCTGACTGGCTGTCAATTCAGTAGATTTCACAAACTGTCTCAGGTTTGATAATTTACTAGAATATCTCAAAGAATTCAAGAACTTGCCATGCTTACAATGATAGTTTTATTATGAAGTATACAGATGAGGAAGCTCAACCAAATGAAGAGACAAATACAGCAGGAAGGGAGGTTCCTTTACTATTAAGTTGATCAACCTAATTTACTGAAATAATAGGCTAGAAGAGAAAAATCCAGTATTCTCAATAGATACAGAAGGAAATGCATCTTCCATTCATAATAAGACTTATTTAGTAAATCAGGACTTAATAAAAGTCATTGTAGATACCTCCCTGTAGCATGCTCAACATACACATCTGATTATTAAATGCCATTATTTTTCTCCAGCTTTATTGAGATATCCACATACAACATATGTAACTTTAAGGTGTAGAAAATGAGAATTTTATACACTTACAGATTGTGAAATGTTTACCATAATAAAAGTGGTGAATGCTTCCATATCCTCACATATTCATCATTTTTTGTGTTTGTGGTGATAACTTTTAAGATCTTCTCTCTTAAAACTTTCAAATATATAATACAAGATTTCTAATTACAGTCACTATGCTGTGCAATACCAGATCTTATTAGCTGTATTGTTTCTAAGTGCCTTTTCTTTCAGTTCTGTGTCTGCCCTTGGTTATATCTCATTGGAACTACTTGAATTGCTCTTTTGTTGATTTATTTTCTTTTAATGTTGCTCATCTTCCATGCACACCCTAAACTTTCCAATATGTAAGTCTGTTCACTTTATGCCCTTGCTCAATATTTTTCATCAGATTTCCATGGTTTAGAGCATAAAATTTGATACTTTGGGGCTCCCTATACCACTGGACAAATAATCTTCTCTCATATAAATTATGTTAGAAGCATCAAACTTTCAACTTTAAAAGCTGCCATGCCTACCCATATTTTAGGAATTTTTAGCAGTTAATAGCAACAAAAATATTGGCTTACATTTCTGTAGTATTTAGTCTGTGAAGTGCTCATATTTGTATTATTTTATTTTATAATAGTGAGTATTATTATAACCCCTCTTTCTTTTTTTTTAAGTCTTTATTTAGAGTACTTTTAAGTTCACAGCAAAATTAAGAGGAAAGTAGAGAGATTTCCCATCTACTATATCCTGTGTCCCCACACATGGATAATTTCCCCATTAGTGACATCCTCTACAAAAGTGGAACATTTGTTACAATTGATAAACCTGTTTTGACACATCATCATCATCCAAAGTTCATATTTTACATTAGAATTCACTTTGGGTGCTGTACGTTCCATAGTTTGTAAAACTGTACAGTAACATGTACCTACCATTATAATATCATACTGACTACTTTCACTGCCCTAAAAATTCCTATGTTATGCCTATTCAATTTGCCCCGTCCCCTCAAACTCTGACAATCACTGATATTTTTACTGTTGCCATAGTTTTGCCCTTTCCAGAAAGTCATATAGTTGAAATCATGCAGTAGGTAGCCTTTTCAGATTGACATAATTCACTCAGTAATACGCATTTAAAATTCTTCCATGCCTTTTTATGGCTTGATACCTTGATACCTTGATTTCTTTTTCATGCTGAATAATATTCCACTGTCTGGATATACCACAGTTTATTTATCCATTCACCTACTGAAGGACATTTTGGTAGCTTCCAAGTTTGGGCAGTTCTGAATAAAGCTGTTAAAACATCCATGTGTATGTTTCTGTGTGGACATAATAAACACTAAAGAGCACAATTGCTGAATCACTTGGTAAGAGTATGTTTAGTTTTGTTAAGAAACTGCCAAACAGTTTTCCAAAGCTGCTCTGTCCCTTTTTTCTTGGTGAGGTAGCTGGAGACATAAGATGTAAGTCTTCTTTTTTTTTTTCTAACTAAAGGTAGAACTGGGAACAGAACTCAGCTCTTTCGACTGTTTAAATTTGAGTAAATTTCTTTAGATGAATTTTGCCTCACAAAGTCACTCCTCAATATCTCTTAACTACTGATATTTTGGCCACTCTCTGACAATTAAAAAAAAAATTATATTTACCCCTTCCCCCAACCCTTCTTTCTGGTGTTCCTGGTTACTAGACACTTGCTCTTGCTTATCTTTTCATCTACATCTTTGCCAGAAGAATGATGGAATTGTGGAAGATAGAGTTTGCTCGTTCTCCTTCTCTTAGTTTGGCACCACGACACAGAATATTTTATTTGTATCCACCCAGGATAACTTATATAACTAGGCTCATGGCTCATGGATAATTAAACAAGGTTATTTCATCTAGATTAGTTTGTCCCTTTTTTTTTTTTAAGAGAGAAAACCATTTTCCAGTACAAGAAATTGAGTTTAAAGTAATTTCATCAAGTAATATTTCTGAAAGGTATTTATTATCGTCTATCCTATTCATACTATATTCAGATACCAATTTGTTGTCTTTAAATCTAAGAAGAGTTTATAACACACGCATGGTAAACATACCCAAGAGAATTAAGGTCATACATGAAGGTACTATGGGCTGTGTCACTTTTCTAAACCAGCCATTTTCACAGCATTTTAATATTAGCTATTCAAATATTTTAATAATTAATTGGCAGATTTCCTCACCTTGTACTGAAAATTTCAAACTTTCAGCTAATGAAGGTTTGAGTGTTGATTGATTGTTTATTGACCAACGTATGTCTTTCAAAAACTTACGCACTTTTAGTTATTTACGTAATTTAGCATTTCCAGTGGTTGCCAAGTACTTATGTTGCCCTTTGCTGTACCTTCCAAATGATAAAAAAGAAAATGACATGTGAACTGTAAACCTGTAACTTACTTTGTTACAAAAGGAACACATTGACTCATCCAGGAAACACATAAGTAAACCTGGGTTGCACATATTTTTAAATTGAAAATATGAGAATTAATTTACTGAAAACCCCCATGGGATGTAACTATATGTCGCAGGTGCCAAATTAGAAATCTCCAGGTTATAAGATCATAACCCCTAGAGGAATATTTATCTGTATGTTTACTTAATATCTAACAGCATGTGAAATTTATTTATTAATATGCCTGCAGGTTTCTCTCTAATCCCACTTCTCAAAGATGCACACATATAGATAGAAAGCCAGGAGGGGGTGAATTGCCCTGGAACTGTTTCCATCTAAGCTGAAAAATATGGTTATAATGGGAAAAGTAAAAGTTGCTCTCTTTCCGACCTTGAACATTCATATACATTCAAAGCAAAATATGTGGACAAATTCAAAGGCTCTCTCCTCCATGGCATCTTCCCTGCAATACCCTTGGTCCAATCTAAGTGATCGTTGATTGCACTGCCTTTGATTATAATTTACCTATAGGCCTTATTTTATCATCCTTTCAATTACAGTTTATATGTATCCCTCTCTTTTCTCTGAAAGCTCTACACTGATAGAGATCTTGGTGTGATAATTTGTTTTAATATATAGCACAAAGCAAAGTCACTTTGTACATTGGCCTCTGCCAAATATTCATTAAATGCACTTGGTTTGAATTGAATTATATTTACATATGTGAAAACTTAAACATATAAACCAATGAATGATATTAAGGAGGAAGAAAAAACATTTTTTTTAAACTATCAAAGAAACATATTTTAGAAAGTTTTATTTATTTTTTTTGAATGTTAGTAGTGGGGTTTTTTCTGTTTTTTCCTTCTGTTGTTGTTGTTGTTTTGGTTTTTTTGTTTGCTTTGGTGGGGGAGGTAATTGGGTTTATTTACTTAATTATTTTTTTAAATGGAGGTGCTGGGGATTGAACCCAGGACCTCATGCATACTAAACGTGTGCTCTACCACTGAACTACCCACTCCCCCTGTTTTAGAATCGAAGTTTCTGAAGTACTTTTATTTTTCAAGGGAAGCTATGATACATGATTATATTAAATACATGATTCTCTGACATAATTTTTGTCCAAACAAAATAAAGTATAGAATCGAAGCGACTGTCTGAGTAATTTAAACAAAAACATTTTTCTTCAATTTTCTATCGTTTAGGGTATAACTGTTGATTTGGCTTGAAATATCCAATGATTGCCTCAGTGCCATCCTTCATTTAGCATATATGGACTCAGCCATAATGAAAGAAATCTGCCTGAGGCCATAACAGCTGCGTGGGATACTAATACCAGACATTTGTATAGTGTCTTACACTTACCATTAAAGTCCTTTCACATCAGCTATTTCATTAGGTCCTCAGGTAGGGTGAGTCGGGGCAAGGAAACTGTGAGCTAGGTGACAGAGTTATCGTAACTCACATTTTACAGGTATAAAAGAGGGGGTTATATTTTGTATGTTTCTTGCAAATGCCTAAACACCTTGCACAAAAGTCTCTTGCCTATATATACCTAATTGTTTTAAAATGAAGGTAAAGCTTGCTCTATGTAAACCCATTTGTATATTCTTGGGGCTTGCTAGTCACCTAACGTCAAGTAGTAGAGAGAACAAATTAGACTTTTATAATGTTTGGTGTATAGATATCTGTAAATGAACCACAGGAATATATTAAAGAAAGTTATTTGTTCCAATAAAGGGGTTGAAGGGAATAGGCACAGAAGAGATGGCATTTTGAATTTAGTCTCACAGGATGAATTCAACAATGAGAAAAACGATTAAGGCCAAAAGCAACCGCTCTCAAAGGTAAAACTGCGCATGAGAGTTGACATATCGTCTGAGTGCACTATAACTTCCTGGTAAGTGACATGGGAGAAAATTATGGAAAATACAACTAGCAAAGGAGAAGTGGGCCAGATTATGAGTAGCTTTGAATTCGAAGCTAAAGATGCTTGCCTCTTCTTTTGTAGGCAAAGGGGAAGGTGTTTTAGAGTAAAAATGTAGGAAACATTGCTCAGATGGGAGATGAGAAGGGAGTGGAAAATGGAACGCTAAGGTAGTACCTTCCAAATACTTCCAAGTAAACACACAAAATAGTAACATCTGCATGAATGGCTGGGCCAAACTGACAAGGCTGCTCCTGGGTGTGGGCTACTAGCTCCCCGAGACCTGCTCCTCCCAGCCTTCCTGAAGGCTGAGAGAATACCTATACTTTATGTCGCTTGAACCCATTAACTCCACCAGCAAAGTGTCTCTTATTCCTGTTGGGAAACCCTGTGTTTGGCAAAGGAAGGAGGAAGGGGAGGTAATGAAGCAAGACAAGAAAAGAGAAACAAGAAGACAAAGTCAAAAAAGGAAACAGAAGTGTGTGGTATCATGAATCAAAGGAGAAGAAACTTTTTAAAAAGGGAGTGAATCCAAAAAGACTTGACCACTGTTGAAAAGTCATATGGGAGTTCAATTGTTACAGCCACTATGAAAAGCAGTATGGAAGTTCCTCAAAAAAGTAAAACTGAACTACCATACAATCCAGCAGCTCCATTCCTGGGTATGTATCTGAAGGGACAGAAGTCGGTATCGTGAAGGGATATCTGCACACTCATGTTCATTGCAGTGTTAATCACGATGGCCAAGATATGGAAAGAAGGCAAGTGTCCAGCAATGGATGAATGGATAAAGAAAACATGGTACATATATAATGGAAGACTATGCAGCCATGAGAAAGAAGGAAATCCTACCATTTGCAACAACGCGGGTAAGCTTTGAGGGCATTGTGCTAAGTAAGGTAAGTCAGACAGAGAACGACAAATATTGTATGATCTCACTTACATGTGGAATCTTAAAAGAAAAGCTGAACTTGTAAAAACAGGGTAAAATGGTGGTTATCAGGGCCTGGGGGATGGGGGAACTGGGGAGATGTTTTTTAAGGATAAGAACGTACAACTAGTGGATACATAAGTCGTGGAGATCCAATGCACAGCATACTGATTATAGTCAGCAATACTGAATTAGAAACTTCAAAGTTGCTAAGAGACTAAATCTTAACTGTACTTAACACAGAAAAGAAATGAAAATATGTGATGTGGTAAACATGGTAGCTAACACTACTGCATATGGCAATATATAAATGTATCAAACCAACGTATTGTACAACTAAACTTACACAATGTCATGTGTCAATTATATCTCAAAAAAACGAAAAAAAAGGAAAGAAAAATTAAATTATATAGGAGTTAAGAGGATGCTGGGTAGGACAAGGTCAGCCATCATTGCTTCTTAGAAAGCAGTTTGAGTAGCAGAAGGGGCATGGGAGGCAGATTAAGCAGTGACTGGGAGGTACCGAAGCGGTGTGTGTAGGCTACTGTTCTTATAAGAAGCTGATTGAGGGGAGGAAAAAATAATAAGCTGGAAGGAGAGACAAGGGCCCTTTGGGAAGCTGAAGACTTGAGTGTGTATGTGGGTCAAGGGGAAGATGCCAGAAGAGAGAATAAGACTGGAAATATGTGAGAAAAGGAAATAATTGATTAAGCAAAATTCAGGCAAATGAGAGACAGTGGAATCAAAATGAGTAGAAGAATTAACCTTGGCACTGGTTAAAAAATATATCTTCCTTTTAATAGAATGGTAGGAAGTATTGATGAGGAAGGAGAGAGAGAGATTTTGAAGGGTGATGAAGAAATGTGAGAGTGTTCTCAGTAGCTTTTGTTTTTTTTTCTGTAAAATAGGATGTGAGAAAGATGGTAATCATTCAACAATTCCTAATGGGGACAAGGATAGGTGACAAGGTAGAGTGAGGTGAGGGTCAGATGAATCTATCAATCACGTTTTCAACACCGTGCTCAACAACGTGCCAGGTGCTGTAGGGATATCAAATATGTATGATGTGATTCCTGTCCTCAAAGGGAAACACATACACAAATACCTATAAAGATAAGGAAATCTCTGTGAGCTAAACTATTATTTGCTGAAAAGCATAAACAAGTCTCATGGAAGAGCTGGGGAGAGAAGAAGTTGAGAAGAGCTTCATGCATTATTTGGATGAACAGAGGAAGAGACGGTAGAAAGAAGCAGAGGCCAGCATGAGATGGCATGCACACGGGTTAGTTGGAAGATCGTGAGATGGTAGAGGAAGAGGGTGATGGGGAACACAACTGAATACATAGGAGGGAACCAGAGTATAGAGTGTCCGTAGGGAGGAGGGAGATGCATGAAGATTAATCAGGTATTTACATGCAGGATGGACGAGAGTGTGGAGATAATGGAGGTAGAAACATAATAAACCAGGAAACTGTTGCAGCAAACCAGATGTGAGGCTACGTGAGATTAATGCCAGTGCTGGAATGGAGAGAAAGGGATGACTTGAGAGATATTCTGAAGGATGATTTGCTAAAATAATGTGACAGATTGGATATTGATTGGGAGGAAGGAAAGAATAAACAGTGCTTTTAAGTTTTTACTTCTGGGAGATAGAAAAATGATGCTCGTGCCGAAACGGAACATCTAGGGAAAAAAGGCTGTTCTGGGGTGAAGATGATGAGTTTCAGTTTGGGGCTTTTTGACATTGAGGGAAATAGCAGTGAAGATAATTGGAAGGTTTTTTGCATTTCATGTCTATGATAGGGGAGGTACAGAGGTTTATAATTTGAATTATCATCACCAAGAGGTCATATATGAAGTTTTGGGAAAGGACCAGCTCACTGAGAGAGTGTGTAGAGAGATACAGAGAATCAGAGAATTAAGATTTGTGTTGCAAGGAACATTTCCAGTTAGAAATGAAGAGCAGGATGTCGAGCCTGATAAGGAGGCAGAGAAAGTGGGCAGGAAGTGTGGGGCAGTAATGAAGCGGCATATTCTGAAACAAAAGCAAGAAGAAAACTTCAAGGGGTAGACAATTCAATGGCAGTCAAGGTCATGAAGAAATAGAACTGATACAAGCCCACCGACTCTGACCAAAAAGAGATCATTCTAAACCTTCCAGAAATCAGATTTAGTGAAGTGGTAGGAGCAGAAGAGAATGAAGGCACCGGGTAAACAGACAGTTGGTGTATAAATATGCTCAACTCTTTCCAAAGGAGAGCAGATTAGAATTTCTAAAGGAGTCCTGAGGAAGCGCTTTAGTGATCATCCCTGAAATTGATGGAGCGTTGCGCTAGACCCTGCCCGCCCCTCATCCCTTCGTCATCCAGTGCAGCCCCATTTATACGATTTATATTGCACGTATGCGCAAATGTGTATGTTCACATACATGCAGATTTAGGAGCTGCATATAATATTTTATTTGGAGAGGTGTTTGATGCTAAAATAAAAGATTGAATAATCTGCTCTAGAAGTGTGGCAATTGGAGAGAGAAAAATATTACATGAGTGCTAGAAAGGATAGCAGGGTAATTTTAAAGCAGGGTATTAATAGCTCCCAATATGTTAGAGTAAACTGGCTGCGAATTCATATATCTCTTATTTTAAATTCTGGCTCTATTTACTAGCTGTGTGTGTGAGTTACTTCACCTCTCTTACCCTCCGTGTCTGCTGTCTGAATTGTAGTCAATGGTATTCACTTCACGGGGTAGTTGTTAGGATGAGACTAGAGTAGGCTTTTTCTTCTAATTTCTTTAGTTTCTTTTGTCTCTAATTTCCATTTCAGTGAGTGTGATTTTTCGCAAGCCAGGCGCTCAGGTGTACAGGAAATGAAATTTCATTTTCTATACTTAAACTTAATCTCTATTTTGACCTCCCATTTCTATTGATGGCAGAAATCTTAGTTTAGTCATTTCTGGGTGAACTCAACAGCTCTGTGTTTTCTCAGACGTTTTCTCAGTTTTAAACCCAAGGAAGTTCATGACTGAGCCTCCCACACCATCTCTCCAGTGTGGCATCCTGAGATCTCAGGAATGCTTCTCGGCTTCCAGTTAAGGCATTTAGTCCTTGGTCAGCTTGTTGTCATTGGCATCCATTGGGATTCACCTTCTGGCTTTCTCCTGGAGCCCTTGTTGCCCTCTGTGTGGGCACCAGCCGATGTGCAGTGCTTGAGTCCTGCTGTGTCTTCTGCAGCTGATGAAACATACATGCTTCTCCCGCTGTGTGGCATCCTCTTGCCCTGCCAGCAGTCTCCCCTCGGTTCACAGACTGTTTTGGCCAGCTAGAATGTATTTGCTTATTTTAGGAACATGTGAACCGATGGTGACATGCTGGGATTTAGAGGATTGCCCTGAGCCTCTTCGGACCTGCCTGGCACCTCATGCCTAGTCATTACCACACCAACTCCCAGACTCCCCCTTGGGTGCTTTTTCCCCTAAGAAATACTGTCTTTTCAGACTCCACTTTGGGACGAGAAACCCTGGTTTTGAATTTGCAAACCTAGCTGAGGTTTCTCCACTGATACCCTCTGGAAAACAATGAGAAAGAGGGGACAACTTAATTAGTCCTCCCAGAAACCCACACCAGTGCTCAAAATCTGTGCTCTTGCTCTTGTCACTGTGCCCTTGTCACTGCGTCCTCCTCTCCTTCCCTCCTGCCTACAGCATCTAGTGTGGATCTGGGCAAAACCTTGCTTGTACCTGGTCATTGATATTTACAGAACCTTTCTACCCACAGCCCTGGAGCTATAGTAGGCGATCTCCCTCGGGTGCCCTGCTACCTTAGCAATCTTCCCGTAACCTGGTCTTGGATGGTGCTGGGTCGGTCAGCTGACAAAGTCCTGTCAAGCTACTCTAGAGCCTAAAGCCAAGTTTAATGCCAAGTGATGGCTCTGAAGTCTTCTCCCCTGAATATTGCATATTTTATTTTGTCTTGCTTGTTTTTACATCAAGCTACTCACACAGGTGTTGATTCAGATCACGGAGGCTTGAAAGATAGTTACAAGTCACCATAAGGGCAGCCTGGGCCAACCTGCCCACCTCGTCTTATTATCCTGGTATTTTTTGGCCCCTCTCCAAGTCTTTTAAGGGTAGATATGCTAATTAGGCTCCTTAGCAATCAGTCCTTCAAAATGCAACATCCCTGTTGGACTGCTTTTAATTCACGCATGGCTGGTGTAGTCATTTGATACCAGCATAACAAAGAAAACTGCCTTAGCAGCTATCCTCAGAAAGGGGCCCAGAGACTAGTAGCTAGTCTGATCTCCAAAACTGTGATGGTGGGTTTCTTATTTGGTTTGCGAAAACCTTACTAACACACGCACACCCACACATTCCTTCGCACGTGTTTAAACGTCATAGAGTCATCGCTTCTCATGGCAGTATAACCCTGAGAGCAACTCACTCTAGGACTCAACCTTTTTATTGAAGTATAGTTTACAAAATGCTGTGCTAGTTTCTGGTGTAAAGCATCAGCTTTTGTGCACAAAGGAAATCATCGATAAAATGAAAAGACAACCTATGGCATGGGAAAAAATATTTGCAAATGATGAGACTGACAAGGGCTTAATTTCCAGAACATACAAACAGCTCATACAACTCCATACAAAAAAACAAACAAACCCATCAAAAATGGGCAGAAGACCTAAATAGGTATTTCTCCAAGGAAGACATATAGATGCCCAAGAGGGTTCGGCTTTAATTCTAGTTTCCTGAAAAGTTTGCTCTTCAGAATTTCCAGTTGACTGTCCAACGATCAAATACCCCTCTGCACACAGATTTTCTGAGTCGCACTATTTGCTGAACTGCTCTGTCTGTTTTTTTGAGACTGACTCAAGGACTAACTCAATAGTATTCATATTTGCCTAGAACTATAACTTGTTTAGGATTCATACCAACTAACTTTAACTAAGTTTATGGTAACTTATTTATTTGAAGTCCCTTTTCATGAAACAGGCATCTGTCTCTAGCCGAACTTATAGTTTTTGACTAGTAAGAATATTGCTGCATAAAAACTTTCAGAACTCACTTATCGTTCCAGAATTTTGAGAAAAATATTGTCAGGACTCCCTAGGATTTTTCTCTTAGGGAACCGGTGTATTCAAACGCGTATGTTTTGATGTCTTTGGATTATGTAAAGTTTTTTCTTAAAAGTCATTTTTATAAAGACCACAAGCCTAAGTATGTTTAAACATTGAAGATAAAGCAATAGAGGCACGAGAGAAAAAAAGACACTGAGAGTAAGCTTCATCCCAAAAGAATTGTGAAGGCACACATTCTAGTCCTCAAATAAGTAGGTTCATTCTTCACCAGAAAGTTTTCCCTTCTATAAGTGGAAGGAAGAGTGAAAGACCAGAAAAAAATTGGAAATTAAGATTGAGGTAGAGAGTTTCTTCCATTTTTGAAAGTCGGGAAGGTCCGGGGATAAGTGTGGTTGCTACTGTGATGGCAGCCTTTGCCTTGGTACCCCAGGCCCCCACATTGGGATCTGAACCACCGACTCTGGGTTCATCCACTTCTCCAAAGCCAGGGGTTAATGCTCATTTCTTACCTGGATTTTTAATGGGGGATTTGCCAGCTCTGCTGACTCCACAGCCTTGATCAATTAGTGGCCCTTCAGTAGGAGTAATGGAAATGAGATCACCTTTGCCTGCAGTTGGGTCACCACCTCAGGGAAGAAAAAAAAATTAAGTTTGAGGTAAAGCCTGAGTGTGGAGGGCTCTCTCATGGGGTAGTTGGCTCTCGTTACAGAAGCAGCACGAGAGAGCAAGTCAGCAGGAGCTTTGGTGTCAAACTGAAACATTTCATATTTGGCATGATACAAATGAGAACAGAAACCAACATGATTTCCTGATCCCGGTGTTCAATAACACTGAACAAGTAAAAGTAATTTAATTATGTTCTCTAGGAAATACTTGCTACTGGAAGATAAGCCTATGAATCAATGAAAATGGCTTACTTATTAAAATGAACAGTTCGCTCATCAAGACTCGATTCAGGAGTTTCTCCTTGCTGTCTCCACCAATTCAAAGGCACAATGTCATAAACTTAACCTAGCCCCAGCCAGTTCTCCACCTTTCAAAATATTCACCTTGAAATCACTCCAATCTAGACCCTAAAACCTGTAACTGTCCTCCCTTAAATCCCCTTTTGAAGGTGCAGCTGAGATTCCATCAAAGTGATGTTAGCTTTTTCTGCAGTAGATCTAAGACACTCATCTTGCACTCCTTTAGGTCACTGGTGCTCAACCCAAATTGGATTTTAATTGTCCCTTTACATAACCAAAGGTAACCCATTTAACTGGTTTTACATATAAAATGTTTATAGAGCCAAGATTTTCCCTAATAATACCTACATCTATGGAACTCATGAATGAAGCAGCAATGCGTTTATGCATGATGTTCAAGTATTCTTAATTTCCTCCTAACTCTTGTAAAGTGTCTGTTATGAACTACTTGTGTCTAGGTTTCCTTAATAGGGTGCTCTCTGATCTTTACTGACTTCCTCTATAACCTTGGGTAATCTGCTTTTCTTCTTAGAGCTTGAACTTCTTCTGTAGTAAAATGGGGCTAATCACTACCCCACAAAGTTCATGGGAGGATTAAAGGGGTTCATGTAGGCAGAGATCCTCGAATGATCCCTAGTATGTGGTGCAGCTACAGAGTGTTGGTTCCACTCTTCTTTTTGTATATTTCCTTTTTTAAACATGGAGGTTTGCCATATGTTGAGAATAAGCTTAACTAGTTCTCATTTTTCTATACTGCTGGGCGGAGAATCTGGGAAATTCAAGTCTCTGCACCTTCCTACCACCCAGCAAATATCTAATGTACTTAAGATTATTTTCACTGTGGGAGAGGAAGACAAGAGTTTCAGTGACTGAGAGAAACCCATAAGGTGTCCCATGACCCCTTAACTACTGGAATTTTTATTTCTCTACCTTTTTATTTAGTTAGGAGCTACAAAATTTAAGACTTTTTTTCTGGTAGTTGATCTATGTATCACGTTTTCCTATCACATAATAGTGTTTTTAGTAAACACGGATAATTTGAAAAACAAAATGACCTGTAAACATTTTTAAAATTCAACTTAAGTATTTTACCTATTGCTGAATGTAAATTTTAATTCCTCTTATGTTTACCTCACAGTGGGTTAACTGGGAAAACTGGAGGCGGCCATATTTTTGAATCTAAGTTTTAGGATGTTTTTCATAGCTGGAATTTGTCTTTCTTTCCCTCTCTGTCCATTTGTATCCATTGTATCCATCTGCTTCTTTCTTCCGAGCACACATCTGTGCTTACACACACACCCACACACACACACCCACCCACCCCTGTCTTTCTTCTCTTCCATCCTTTCATGTCACTGACTTTTACAGAATCGGTGCTTATGCAGTCTGGACAGCAGCAGTCTAAAGACAGATTCCATCAAGCTCCTATCTGTTAGAACCTGCAGTGCTTGCATTTGGATTCGATACCTAACAATAATGTGGTATTTTATAAACATTAGTGAGGATGATTTTGCACTGGTCAGCAAAGGTAAAAAAATAGGTGCTTTGAGAAAACAAATAAAAAAGGAATTGGATCTGTCTCAATAAATTGCACAAATTGTAAATATCCCAAAGATGTGGCCGCTTACTCTGGCGTAGGAAAATAAAGCTGACAATTACGCTTTAGAATGAATAGGTGAGTAATGCGATGGCTTAAAATTTTCTTTACAATCGTTCTGTTAGTAAGTGCAGCACTATATTTGTTTATTAAACACAGTTTCTGTTTCATCTGTCTGTTCAACTCTTCAGATACTATTTCAATAATGCCAATTAAGATTTACATTCAAGTCATGAGTCTTTTCCTTTCCGGTTTGGGTCTGCAGATACACGTGTTCCATCAATTTAAACATAATTATAGAATAATCTTTCACAAATATTATAGTTAATAACATTAGGGCATTTATAAATTCTGGTCCTTCACTTATACAAATTAAAATTTCATTTGAAATGAAAGAACTTTGAATATTTGAATACATTTTTGAGACATCATATAGGGTTTCTAACACAGTGTGCACCGCAGCCTGTAGAATTGGCCACATTTGGTTGGGATTACACAGCCTGGACAAAGTCAGAAGCAACTGGAAAGAGATCATTTCTGGCTTTAGCAAGGCAAAACTTTATTTGATTATGAGCTACACATTCCTCTGTGGTTTTAGAGATCAGAACCTGACATTTTACTCAGGATACGGTCTGAACAGAGTTTTGTCTAATGGGAAAAGTGACAGTTCTTTTAAATTTTACAAGTACATCCTGTAATGCAGAGACTATGTACAGGACTTTGCCATGACAAAATCGATAATTCAGGATATTGTTTTGATATGAATTAACTGAATGATCACATCAGAACATTTTTAGTCTCCTCATCGAATATAGAGTCCTAAAAATCTGCTGCTTAGATCAGCACTCAGGGGAAAGGCAAATCTCCATCACTTTCTTTACAGTTGTGTAAGTTCCAACAAATGTGAATGTGCAAAGTAAATTTATTGCTGTATTTTGAGGGACTGTCTCTTCTTCTTTAATATTTTTCAATAGTTAATCTACACCTGCCATTTTAATTTCTTTGTGTCAGCACTTTTCATAAACTATTATGAAACAAGTTCTCATAAACCAAAGAGAAGACATGTTATTCTGGAGTATAATTGTGGTTAACAAAGTTGGTAGAACTTACTATATGGAATAACGTGGTCTGTTTGATTAAAACGTTACTTCTTTTCCTTTGGCCTTTAAAATAATGTTCTAAACATTAAAAAAAAAATCTTAAGAAACTGCACAGTGTTGATTGTTAATGTTAGTTTGGTTAAATTTTCAGTGGATATATTATTCTTAAACCTTCCAGCACTTACAGGAGTAATCTTATTACAAGTGAGGGACTAGATATTTTTCAAGACTCATGTCTGCTTTCATAATTAAAATCAGAAAACAATTAAATGTAATAAACATTAATTTCATCACTGTCTTTTTAGAAACACATTTATTTCTACAAAAAAGATCCAACTTTATTTCTCTAAAAATATCCTATAGTAGATTTGCACCTTTGCCAATGTATTTTTAACATTATCTGCTATGATTCTGTTCATTTGTCCTACCTAGATGTGCAACTAGGTTTATTTTCCCTACAAATCTTTCTGAGCTGTATTTCCATATTCTTGGGGGTGCATTTATTTTGTATTGCCAAGTGACTGCACCAAAACATCCCTCCCAAATTCATGCACTTAATTGTAATATCATTTATTGATAAGTGACGATGTATCCTATTTTGCCCAGAACAGTCCCAGTTTATTATTTTGGTCCAGCCTTAATTATCACTTATGTATCTAACCCTCTTTCACATAGATCCCGGTTTCAATGATGGGAGCATCAATTTTGATCCTGTTAGAACCTCATCGAAATAAGATTCCTATATATTACAATGGAAATCCTCCCTCTTCCTGCTTCTGGAATTTTTCTTTTTTTCTTTTTTTTTAAACTACATTTCCTGCCTACTTCCAGCTGTGAATAAACAGAGACACAGATAAACACTGTTGATGTATGACCTTTGCCCAGATGTGATGGTAGGTAGATGACACTGCATTGAGCAAATGAAGAAACCGCTGCCTGGATCAGCGCTAACTTAAGATGAAAGATCATTTCTCCTTTTTTGCTATTTAGCCAAGCATTTACTGTGGGGATTTCCAAAGTCCTAGTATTAGGGTCTCGGTCAGAAAGTTGATGGTCCTACGTACATATCCAGAAAGCAAATAGTTTGAAGTCAAAGGGCATAACTCATTGTATTTATTCCATACATGTTGTTAATTTAAGGTGTGCTTTCTATTCCAAAAGGTCAAGAAATATCAATTTGATAGCTCATTCCTGTTATATCTAATATTTTCTTTATTTTACATGTAAACACATCCAAGAGCCCCAAAGAGGCAAAGGAAAATCATGTAAATTGCTTGATCTTTGCTCAGTGCAAAAGCTGAACATAGCAGCTCTGTTCATCTGGCTTCACAGAGAAATCAAACAGCACAGCAAGTTTTGCCTTGCTGCACGGCCTTTCTGGCCTTTCTTTTGAACAACGGAAGGTGTAAAAGAGTGATGAGGGCTGAGGGTAGGGATCATATGCTGTGGTAATACAAGTCCCTTATCTTGTGGTCACCCCCACTGGTGTGCTGGAGCTGGCTCCTCCTGGCTTGGGAAAGCAAATTGTGAACATCTTTCTCCAAAGCTGTATTCGATGATACTACATTGGCAATGTGAAATTAGCAGGATGGGAATGTTTACACAAAAGATACTGGCAAACGCTACAAATCAGGAATTTTTTTTCTTGAGATGCCTAGTGTTAAGCATTTACCAGAATACTATGGGTTACCTATCTCAATAATCTGAATTTCCTGATTATTTTAATTAATTGCATGAAAGTTATGACCAATAATTTGCATTGAATAGTGGGAGAAGGTACCTATCCCACGTCTCATACTGTTAATAGACATTTTCCTTTGCACAAGTGGGATCATTCCTTTCCTATCCTTTTGTACCTCATGTTTCTCACTTAATAATGTATCTTGGGGAAAAAATATTTTGGGAGATCTTCCTAAGTCAGAACATACAAATCGATATACAAATTCATTTTGTGTCAACAGCTACGTTCCAATCTATTAAATGGCTTCATCAAAGTTGATTTACCCAGGTCCCTTTAATTGAAAAACAAATAGGTAGTTTTCAGTGTTTAGCTACTATAAAGAATGCTGTATTGACCATTTGTTTCACATCCTACTTTTGTAGAAGCCACTTTTATTAACCTAGAGAAGTGAAAATGCTGAGTTAAAATGTAGGTGCATTTTAAATTTTGACAGATATTGTTAATTTGTGCTCCTAAAAATCTGAGTGCAATTTGCAATCATTTAAAGTATCATTTAAAATGATAACTCTTTTCTTCTCCTTCTTCTTCTCCACAACCCAATCCACCTTGTTTTTCTTTAATGGCAGGCTAGATCAGATTTGAAAACGCATGGTTAGGCATGCAATTTTCATCCTTTCAAGGATATATTTCTAGCAGGAGGATAAGATGGCAAAGATAAAAATGTCAGCGTTCTTTTAAATTTCGGTAAACAATTATAAAGTGCTTCTGTATGCATTAGGCACTAGGCTTATAAGATTCTGGACGCACCATAGATGAAAAAGGCAGCCCTGTTCTCTGAACTCATGAAGCGCACATTCTAATAGGAAAGACACAACAAAGAGTCAAGTGTACTTGGCAGTCTATCCACTCCCATGTATTCGCTGGGCCATTCCTTCTGCAACGCCTCAGTCTACTCTTCTAAACTCCTTCTAACCTAGTTGCTGTCAGATATGGTCCCATCCTTCACCATCCTGGGAATTCCCTTTTCCTCTTTTACTTTATTTATTTATTTATTTTGGCAGGGGGAGGTAATTAGGTTTATTTGTTTATTTATTTTTGGAGGAGGTACTGGGGCTTGAACCTAGGACCTCGTGCATGCTAAGCATGCACTCTACTGCTTGAGATATACCCTCCCCCTCTTTCCTTCTTTTATGTTTTGCATCTCATCTTCCTCTTTCTTGGTTTTTTGCCTTCCTTTTGATAAGCATGTCTTCCCACAGCTTCTTGAAACAGGTGCGTGGAAAGCACATTTTTTGACACTTAGCTGTGTCAAGGTGTCATTTTTCACCCCTCATACTTACTGTATTCTAGCTTGGTTAAGAATTCTGGGTGGAAATACATTTCTCTTAGAATGTTACATAACTTGTGCTATTATTTTCTACCTTTTGTTACTGCAGGTGAGCAATCTCATAGGACCTGTATTTTCTCTCTTAAATTTTAAAGACATCTTTCCTTATCCTTAGTATCCTTCAATTTCCAAATGAAATGTCTCACAGTGGGTTTTTAAAACATTCATTTTGCAGAGCATTTGGCAGATCACTTCAGTTGGGAAACTCACACTTGTCAGTTCCAGAAGCTGGAGTACCAAGAGGGAGCCAGTGGAAGAGTCTTTAGTGCAGGCAACAAGGAAGTGTCTAACGAGGACTAAAAAGTAATATTAAACTGACTAAAAGATGCTCTGTTTTGAATACTGTGCGCCAGCCATTCTCCCTCGAAATCTATTATTACTCCAAGTTTTGAACAATTGCTGGTCCTGCTGAGTTTTGATAATATACCTGTAACCTTCAAATGAGCACATTTGCATCGCTTATCCTATATTAAACATTGTATTCTGCATGGAGATGAATGTGGAGAACTCCCAGTTACAGAATTAGTCCCTCCCTCCCAGTACAATGAGTAGCTCCACTCACTCATTTCGAGAGTACATTTATAAGGGATCAGAATCATTTGAGTTCTCTGTGGATGTAGTTCCTATTTTCAGCCCCTACTGTCCTACATACTTCTGTGTTTAAATCTCAGATTAAAAATAAATAACGGTAGCATGGTGATCGTGAAGGTGAAGACGCAGACCTTGAATTACTTCAGTGTTGTCATTCTATGTCACCGACGGAATTTTTAATTTGGAGTTTAACATTCTAAAATGTGAAGCAGAGTGCAACCTGAGAAGTGTAATATTTTTCTTTTGTGACCGCAGATTTTAGTTCATATGTATTATTTTATTAAGTTTAAATAATGTCTGGTAAGTTGACATTTCTTCTTCTTTTTAAGTTATTTATATTAAAGCAAAATGAATCAAGAAAACAAAGATTACTGATTATTATATGATTCTTATAAAAATAAGTATGTTGATTATAGCAAGGTGGTATTAAAATGATCTGCTCTAGGTGTCAGATAAGAAAGGTGTGCCAGTGATTCTAGGAAACAGTTTTGTATTGTTTGATATTTCTTCACTTCCTTTTTCTGTCTTTTTGTAACTTTTATTTAGATGTTAGAGCCTCTGGGTTTATCCTCTAATTTTCTTTTCTTTGCTCTTGTATGTTCATTCTCTCTCTTTTTTTATTCACTCTCAAGAGATTTCTTCAACTTTTTATTTCCAACTTTAACTGATTTTTAAAACTTTTACTATCACAGTATTAATATCCCAGAACTCTTTCTTGTTCTCTGAATTTTACTTCATTAATACCGTATTCTTTTTGTTTTATGGAAGCTATGTATATGGTCTTATTTTTCTTGTTTAAGTGTAAGGTTTCCCTAAATTGTGTAGTGATCCTCATTTCTCTGTTCATATTTAGGACCAAAATACTCAAAAGTAGTTTTAAGGTCAGCATGCATGGATGAAACTTTATTGGTGGTTCTCACAAAAGGATCATTGAATAAGAACCCAGCTGTTTTGTCAGTGACCTCAAATTGTCATATCTATGGCCATATGCCAAAACATGTCATATTTTTCCTCAGTTGGCCAATTTCCCCAAAAAGGAATCCTTTAATGCCTTGTCTGTAGGAGTGGAGAACTAGAGGTGAGATGTACCATCAGGTCAGCCAGCTTTCTGAAAGCTTCAGGTAGGAAGGTTGGTGATCTCTTTGCCTTATGTCCCTAGAACTGACACTCTCATTTCAGCTCTCCAGAAAATTCTTGTCTTCTGCCAGGCTGTGCCGTCTGGGAAAGAGCAGATTTAAGGTCTAACTGCTTATACATGTTCCTAATAATCTATCTGTTTTGAGTGCTAGTTCCTGAGCTCTTTGGTGTGAACCGTCTTGCTTCGCACGGGCTTCCCTTCCTGCAGACAACTTCGGTCTTAGCGCCCTCGGCTCGAATGCAGTGATGGATTGTCTGTCCTCTCAACATCTTCAAAATGTTGCTGACAGCTTTCTTCTGCTGAAACCTCTTTTCCTTTCTCTGGCCTTTTTTGTCACTGTCTGCTACTGTCATTTTGCGGGTTATTGTAAGATAGGAAGGATAAAGACCTTGTTAAATTGGCTACACTGAACCACAGAGCTTTCTGATAACAGACCAGGCAGACGGGGCTCAGCTTTCGCGGGCCCCGGCTGGCTTCCAGGGATGGGAGAGGACGTCACGCTGTGGGAAATGTGGTTAGAAGAACATGCACACAGATCCCTTCCTGCACCGCAACACAGGGGTGGCTTCTCCCCTCTTAATATTCCCTGTCATAGAAAATATTTTCCAGTTAACTGAAGAAAATCTTCCTTAACTTTCAGATTTACCTGCTTTTGTTATGAGTGATACATAACTCACTTTAGAAAATTTGACAAATGAAGAAAAATATAGCCAAGTGTACATTCTTAGAGTCTTTATTTTAATCTTCCTTTCATTACTGTGATTGCAAGAAATACAGTGTTTTGTAATAAATTTCTCATGCTCAATATATTTTTGGTATAAATTTTATTTACTGTAAATACACAAAGAGGTGCACATATACATCTTGAAGATAAATAATAAAATAAACATTTATGTATCCACTCCATAGTTTATAAATTGAACATATTTGTGTTATCTTATTGGCCAGATTACAAACTCCTTGAGGATATACAGTTTTGGAAACTAAGGCTTGCCATGTATTTCCCACTCACATATATTGTTTAACTTAATCAACAAGACAGTCAAAATATAAGGTTACTACTAATATTAGCCCCCTTTTACATAGTGGGAAACTGAGGCTTAAAGAGTTTAGGAAATTTGGCCAGTTAATAAGAGGCAGATACGTGATACATATTATATCTATATCTGTGTGTCTGTCTATCTATCTATCTATTAGGGTACAGTGAGGAGGCAAAACCAAAAACCAGTTATTTCAATAGAGCAAATTTAATATAAAGAAGTGTTACCAGATATAATAGTTTGCTAAGTAACTAAAAGAGTAATAAGAAAATTCTAGGGAGTGAAGGAAGTAGTAACTGAAAGAAACAGCTCTTACTTCTAGAATTGATGGAACAAAGATACTGGAATTATTACAACCAAGAAATTTAAAGGAAGGTTTCTGTGGTTCCAAGAGGCAGATCTCTGAGGAAGAGACACTGCACAGCCGGTTTCAGCATCTCTGACTGTAAAGGAGGGGTTCCGTTGCCCTGGGACCCAGATCCCTGAGGAGCAGGTGCCAGCCAGGTGTTGGTGTCTCTCAGGAGTGGAGGTAAGGCTGGTTCCGCAAGTGTTGAATAAACGGCAAACTGGATTCAGCTGCTGCTATGGGCTGGCGCTGCTGCTTCCAGGGTGAAAAAGTGTGGCTGGAGTGATGGTCACAGGAGCTATCCACAGATAGGTCACAAGAAATAGACAGTAAGAGGCCAGAAGTATTTTCTTCTTCTTCCTCCAGTGTTCTGGTCCTCCTCTATCGCCCTCTATTGGCAGAGTCTAACATGGCGCTACCTGGCAAAGCAGAAAGAAGTGTGGCTGGCGAGTCGCAGCTGCAGCATCACATAGTCAGCAACAGAAGGCTGGATTTGGAGCTGATTGACAATGAGCTAGTGAGCGGCATATTGGTGCAAAAGCTTAATACGTGATTGAGGTAAATCTTCATGAAGTTATATGCACTGTGTTCAGGTCAATGAGTTTTGACAAATACATGTCGAGTATACCCATATAACCAACATCCCAAACAAGATATAGACTATTTCCATCACCCCAGAAAGCTCCTTTGTGCCCTGTTTCAGTCATTCTCACCTCCCAGAGGCAACCACTATTTTGATTTGTATCATCATCGGTAGTTTCGCCTGCTCTTGAACGTTTTACAAATGGAATTAACATAATGCATACTTTCTTGCGCCTTGTATTTTTTGATCCCCTTTCCCCCTGACTTTCAAGACCCTAGTTTAATTATTATTTTTACAAAAATTAAAATTGTTTCTGTTTCTTGCTGCTATTAAAATATATGAAACATCTATTTTAAAATTTATTATGGATAATATAATGGACATCTTTATCTGTAAGTCTTATGTACCTAAAATAGAGTCCTTAAAAAAAGGAAATGTCTACTATTTTTAGGCTCTTGGTAAATATAGTCAAATGGCTTTACAGAAAGGCCAAACCAATTGACTATAATTGGTTATTATTTTAAATCAGGAGCTTAACGCTAATTAACCAACATACTAAAAGAGATTGGGTTGATGTTAGTATCTAAAAACGCACAGCAGAATATAGCTTTGATAAGTTTTAAGATGTGGTATTGAAGAACAGAAGGCAAAAGGAAAAAGTCAAGGTTTGAAATTTTGTTTCTTGAGTGCTCTGTGAAAGTGCTGAATGGCTGGTTGGTTGAGTAGATCATCTAAAAACACAGGTGAATATCTTCTGATTATGTAAAGAGAAGCATTTAAATAAACAAACTTGGCAATTGAAAGACCAATACTGAAAAAATGGGCTCACAATAATTAGAGAAAAGGTCTTCATATCATCTGACCTCCCAAAGAGGTGCTAGAATAATTTTCTTGGGTAACAAGTGGCTTTGATTTGAGGGGTTTCTATTTTCCACTATTCACTAAATTAAAACATTATTGGCTGAACATAGTCTGTTTATTCAAATGCTCTATATTGTTGGTTTTAAAAGTTGTTTACTGATGAAATAATTAGATGTACAGAGGATTCTGTTTATTGGAATCCCCTTGGGATACAGTGACTTGAATCTATTAACGAACTCATAGAGTGACAAAGAGCCTTGAAAAAAAAAACACATTAAAGAGGCTTGTTTCATTTTATATTTCTTCATCCAATTCAAATTTTGAATCTGTAATAAGCACGATCTAAACCTAGATGAAGAAGCTATCTTATATACAGAGATCTTGGCTAACCTTTACTCATTGTTCATTGTTGACTTAGCAGAAGTATGGCTCCTTTAACTTTCTGTTTGGTCTCTTGGGACTAAGCTCTACAGCGATTACTTGAACTCTCAAGTTCAGAGCTCAAGTGGATGTTGTGGTTAAATGCAGAATCACATGGAGCAAAGGGGTCTTGGAGTCAACTGAGGAAGAACCCTCAACCCAGAATCAGTTCCTTCTAGACAAGCCCTCTGAGAGGCCTCCTACGATAGCACAGTTTCCCGATGCTGCGACTTGTAGGACAAAGGCCCCGGTCTGTTGCTTCATTAGGGAATAATTATAGAAAGTTAGCAAACAGCACAAAAGCTCTTGGAAACAGCTTTCCCAGAAGAGATCTGAATATCATGAAAGTTTATATACTACCCGATTCTAAATAGTGTCTTTTATTCTTCAAACTAAAAATGTTTCTTACAAAGATTTTTTACATGAAAAAAATATGGATATACACAATTCTTATTGGTGAAAATGAAAAATATTTTAATAAACACAATTTAGAATTTATCATCTTATTTTCCCCTTTTCGTACTTATTGTTTCACTGATGTACAGGACTGGATCAGTGCCAGGCTCAAGGTTGGCATCTAATAAACATTTGATTGATAGGTGTATTGATTGATTCTGCCAACCAAAGAAAACAATGGCTAATACGGCTTTACTTAATGTGTCTTTGAAATAAGACAATCTATGCCTATAATATCAACTTTTGCATTTAATTAAAAAAAAAATGTCCAGGTTACTTGAAGAATAAGATGATTTTTGGTTCAAAGGAAATCATAATTTTACAAATAACACATCATTCCAAAAACTACTTAAAGAAAAGTACAGTGATTTGGCTTGCCCTTAATGGAAGTAACACTGAAGATGATTCCTACATTGGCCTAACAGATAAATTGTTATTTGCTCTAAGTTTCCTTAAAAGAAAATTGAGGTTGAAATGGGAATTATGTATATAAATAAAGCTTGCTTTATTATGACACCTATATTTAGTCCAAGTAACTAGCATGGCTCATACAGATCTACATTAGAAAACTGTTTGTTCAGTGTATTCATAAATCATCAGGAATCGGATGTTAAAATTAAACTTAATCATTTAACAAATAGTATAAAATAAGAACGTACAACAAGCACAAAGAATGATAGAGAGGAAATGAGAGCAGTATTTCTATGATGAAAAAATACATGCATAAATTGATTGGATCTGCTTGGTCTCTTCCAGCTGGTGCCAGCACATTTCGTATTATGATGATGTGCTGTAAAAAAAAACTTTGGAATATTTGGGGCGTTCACCCAGGGCTCTTTCCTCTCCTTCCTTTACACAATGCTGATTTTCACTTGGTCTCTGTCAGTCCTCCAGACTTGATTTTGGGAGATGTATAAACAAAGACATTCATTTTGTAGGGATGGAGAACCACTGAAAAATTTTAATATAGGAAGGGTTCTGGATGACTGGCATTTTAGAATGATTTGTCTTGTAGTTTGGAAGCAGATTATAGGATAACCTAGAGGCAAACTGACCAATTAAAAAGTTATTGTAATGCTAGAAATGATAAGGACTTGAACTAAGGCAGTTTAAAAAAAATGAACGGAGAAAAGGAGATAAATTAGGAGTTTGTAAGTGGAAATATTTACAAAACTTGGTTCCCAACTAGAAATAAAAGTGGTAAAAGAAGAGGATTTAAAGTTGATTAAAGAGTCTAAGATGAAAGTAAGCAGGGTTTTTGGTTTTTTTTTTTTTTTTTTTTTTTTTTGGTGTTTTGTTTGATTTTGTTGCCTGTATTACATCCTGATGTCCCTATTCCAAGTTCCCAGAATAGTGCCTGGCACATATAAATCATTTAATCAATATTTACTGAAAAAATGAGTAAATGAATAGTGACTTAGGTAACTAGATGGATGGTGGCCATGAGAGATATAAAAGCAGAAACAGGGTTGGGATATGAAGAAAACTGAATGTCAAACTTCAGAAATCTTAAGTTTTAGGGAAATTAGAAATATCAATTTACAAATACTGAGCATCTGGATAAATATTTTTAAACCACATGATGGAGAAAGGCATAGCTTCAGGCTTCATGCTTGAGAAACCATCAGCAAAATTAATACTATGTATTTGGCAATCATCAGCTTCATTTCTTCATCTTCATTTATTTAGTGAGCTGGCATTCTGGACTAAGTACCAGGCATTCAGTTAGGCATTTTGCTAGGGACTGCTGCTATAATGTTATGCAAGACAGACACGGTTCTTGACTACAATCTAGTGAAAGAGAGATAAAACAAGGGGTAAAATATGTGAATGACATTGTTTGTTTACAAAATTTATTATAAGATCATGTATTTTATTAACAAAAAGATATGACAGTATAATAGAGTTGCAGAGGGATGGAGAGATTATATACATCAGACAGAGTAATAAAGAAAATGTTCTCTTTTCTGTCTTTAAATGCCATACCCTACCAGGCCCTGTTCTTCAAAGAATAATCAACTCAAGCCCTTCTCATCAACTACAAAAATCTTCCTGCTTAATTCAAATTAAATTATTTGTTCCTTCAATATGCATCCAAAATTTTTAAGAAACATATACAGGCACACAGTTATGGGTATTCATCCACAACCTGACTCTGTTTGTTTCCTGTATATATGTAACATCTGATCTTGCTGCGGTCATAAGGGTTCCTAACTGCCAAATGTAGTAAGTGGTTTATGGCCCTTATTTTATCAGTTTTTTGCTACAACTTCTCGGCTCTTCAGATCATCTCCTTCCTATTTGAAATTATTGAAGTCCTTGTATTCTGTAATATCAGTATCAGATTTTTTGTCTCCTCCTTGTCACCTCATTTTTGCTATGCCCATTAAATGTTGGTGTTCCAAACTTTGCATCATGACCTGTTGTTTTCATTTTGTACACTATCTTAGATTTACTTTATATAAGATCAGAGTTCCAATTATTACCTACATATGGTTGGCCCCCAAATTATATATATATATATATTTCTCCTTAAGCTTTAGATTTTTCAATTGACCTTATTATCTTTGTATATCTTAATAATATGTATTTGCCACGTCTAAATGTAAATATCTCCCATAAGCCTCCTTTCTCCTTTATGTAGATACTGTTTTAACTAATGGCAGGTCCAGTAAGCAAGGTATGATACTAGAGAGTAACTTGTGTTTTCTTCCTCATCCTTATCACTCGCCACACGCAGGAATTTCTAATAGGTATGTCCTGGTTTTGTTGCCTCTGTACCATCAACACGGCCACCACTCTAGCCAAGGTCTACTCTAAGAGCCTCTTCACCATGACTCTTATCCGTAGTCTTTCCCACATTTTTCCTTTTCCCGGACTGTTCATTCCACTGCCAGCCCCCAACATCACCCAGGGCACACTTACTCCATGGTCTACATGACAGGGCATCTAAGTCTCTCTGTGATTTCAATCGTACCTTCATCCTTTGCTACTCTCCACCTTGCTCTTTGTGCTGCTATAACCTAAATGGCCTATGTTCCCCAAGAAGCTCATCGACAGTTGTTGCTATGGTTTTCCTCTACTTGTAAAACCCCTTCCCACTCTTCATATAGGTCAGAGTGCAGGTCTCATCTCCAAGACAATTTTCCAACCCTTCTTATTATATCCTAGGTTTGTTGGTTTCCTTTCTCTGTATTTCCTATAACACCCTCTGTAGAACTGTATTTTTTCATTTGCCACATTCAGATATGCAATACACACACACACACACATACATCTTTGCCGATTAGACTGTAAGGACCTTGAGGGTCGGAATTGTGCATTTTTCCCCAGAAATTTACATATTGCCTAAGACATGAAGAAAGCTTCAAAATATTAATTGAATAAACACACAAATAAATGAATATATGTCTGTGGTTGCTAGGGCTCTGGGCAAATACTGTGCCCAAAAATACCAACAAAACTGAACAATGTCTGAGTACACTCCTATCCCTGCCTTTTCACAATTAGAGGCTCATTCCGCTAGCTTATGCTTTTATCTCATGTTAAAAGCCTCATGGGTGCAGTAGGCACTTAGGGTCAGAAGGAAGAGCCGCTGGGGAAGAGATGCTCATGTGGAGAGCCATGACTCTTAGGGGTGTGTATTAGCTCTAAAAAACAGCAACCCTGAAGGAAGGAAATTTTTGTGAAATCCCCATACAAGTGGAAATGTGAGAGGTAAGGTATTTTTCACCGGGGGAATGGAAAGACTGCAAAATCACAATCACGCTCCTCCTAGATGACTGTCCCTCTGACCATTTTATGCAGGCAACGGGGTTCAAGAATACTGTTTCCTTTTGATTGTTAGCCATCGCACATTAAATTTTAAGCAGCCTGAAAGGAATGCAATGCCCTAAATTCTTTTGTCACTTTTTTGTAAGGCTTTTTATAGAACTGTGGATTCAAGGAAAGGTCAGTGAAAAGATGTGTCGTTGACAGACGCGGACTGACTCACTGACCACTGACCAACTGAATGTGCAACTGGTCAGAATGTGCCAATTTGAAGGAGAAGGATAAGAAGGTATGAAACCGAGAAGAATTCAGGAAGCCGAGTACCTGCACCCAAGAAATATATGCATACATATCTGGCATGAAAAAGAGACCCTCAGTCTGAAAACATTTAGTCTTAAGTGTCTACACAAATCAATAAAAAATGTAGAGCCTGTGCTAACTAATGTCTTCACAGAGGCTCCAGTGCCCCTCCCTTCCTGAGTCCCAAACGCCACCATCAATGGCACTAATGTCATGTATTCTGTCTATTAAATTTAGAAAAGAATTGTTCTGTCTACCCACATGAAAAATTCATTGCTCCCTGTACTGGAAGCGGTTTTGTGTTTAATACAGGTATATCTTACTTGTCAAATTGCTTTTTGGGTTAAGAAATTTTTTTTAATTCCCTGCTTTTATTTATTATCTTATTACATTTTTAACTGTTGATGTTTATTTTTTTATTTGACATTCAATGAATTTTCTCCGGGCCTGCCTTTTTAGTACTGGCTGATGTTTTATAACATATTGATTCCCAATATTTTAAACTGACCCACTGTTGATATGAGGATCACACTGGGAATGAGATGTTTACACCTTGCTATGAATAGCAGATAAATGAAATAATAAAGGTTGTCAAAAGCTGAGGAATACAGTAAGCCAGTTCTTGTTTGCTCTCAAGGATATACTGCCGTGGAGGTTAGAACCAGCTAACTTCATAATGCACAAAAAGTGAAGTGGTTCCCGGCAGCAGGCTACTATTTCAGACATTTGAGATATTGAAGAAAAATTTTGCAAAAAAAAAAATACTCTTCAAAATAGAATGCCTAATATTGGTCCATCATAAAGTACTTTATTGAAAACTTAAAAACAACCCTTCCTACAGCAGGCTCTGGAATCTGACAGCTTAAGTTCGCATCCTCTCTCCGCTTTCTGGTTCTGTGACCTGACCTTGAACAAGACATGTAGCCTCTCAGGGTCTCTGGTTCCTCATCTATAAAATGCAAATAGTAATAATACATCTACGCTTGTTATGAGGAGCAATAGAGTTAATGCAAATAAGCTTTTAGAACATTGCCTGCTACATAATAAGTGCGTAGTCAACGTTACCTATCGTTATTACTATTATAATTAGTCACAAGGGAATTGCTGATAGAAAAAGTCCATAAGGGGAGGCATATTCCTTTAACCTTATTTCTGTAAATTTCTTTTGAAATAAGCACCTTATTTAACCCAGAGGATATAATTAATTGTATACTTCTTCTGATTCAAGAAATAACAAATCAATTTCATCAAGCTAGCCTCAGCTTTCCGCGTAGAGTTGAGTTCTCTTCTTTGGTCTCTCAAAGAACTTCCTTCATCCCTTCTTGTGCCCCTAACCATCAGGTATCATAATTATCTGCTCACTTATTGATTTCCCCAAGTAGAATGTTGATTTCTTAAGGACAAAAGCAACATATTATTCTTATTTTTACCTCCAGGATTGGGAAGTCTTGGCAACTAGTGGTCTTTACAATATATTAGCTAAATCATCAATGACTATCCCTAAATGAGATAAATTCTAGTATTGTGCTGGCTTGGACTGTCTGTTTTCCTGACCCTTTTATCTATATTAGGCATTTGTTTCAAGTGCCCTGTGCTAACAGGAGTTAGGTTTTTAAAATTTGGTTTAATACGGTAACAAAAGTTTAAGATAAAGAAAGATGATTGCATAGGTGTATTCTGTAGCTCTCTTAAAGTACCTGCTGATTCCGACTCCAGTCCTGGCCCTGACTGTGTAAACTTCTTATCCAAGATCTTACATTCTGTTATTTACAGTGAATCTATTTTCATACCCTTCAAAATAGTAATGAAATTCAGGTTTAAAAAAAAAAAAGAAACAAATAATTGAATAGAAACTTAACTTCTCTCAGTGTGTATGTCAAAAACCCCTGCTTCTGAATATTCTGCTGATTTTAATGTCCTGACCAGGGGGGTGGTCAGCGAGAAAAGTGTCTGAAATGTGGGCAATGCCCAAGGTGTGGGAGACCGTAGCTCAGAGGACCAGATCAAGGAAGTGTCTTCGTCATGCAAATAATGATGGGCAGATTCAGCCAGAGCCCTCTGTATGCTATGATGAACCAGAAACACTGACTTGGAGCATGATCTCATAAATTAACTGATGTTGATGCTAACAAATTACAACTTAGGTACAGTATGTATTAATTTCTGATGGCGTTAACTTAAACCTCAAACTTCCTCTAATTTGAAAGTGTTGGTGGCTCTACGTTCCTATTATGGGAGGAAGAAAACATCCATTGTAGCTCTCCCTAATTCTTTCTTGGAGCTCGTTTTTGGCAAAGGCACATGTGAAAAACTTATCTCACCTCAAAAGTGAAATGCCCAACCAGCATAGAATTTATCTACTTATCAATAATGACCAGGTTTGAATGAGACCCGATCTTCAGGAAAAGGCAAGCTATGCTTATTATGTTTAGTTGAATTTAAATGTGTTATAATGCAATGATAATAAAAGTAATTTTGAAGTAATAGAGGAAGTCTGTATACATATAAGTAAAAAGACATCAATACGAACTATGCCTCACTAAGATATATATACATATATATATATATAGATGAACATAATATGTACATATTCTATAAATTGAGGTTGATTACTAGTTAAATTCACATTTGGCATTATTCAGTGTTTGGTTGCCAGCTGCTTTTCTTTTGTACCATGTGATTAATTTCACTGTCACTCGATTGTGTGCTTCTGAAAGAGTCTTTTAGTGAACCTACTCAGAAACCAGAAAAGGAACCAGGAATCCAAGTTGTTGGAACACTTTCTATTGGGGTCTGATCTGCTCACTAAAATTCTACGGTCAGATAAAAACCACAAAAGAAGAGTAAAATTAATGACGGCATTTTTGGCTTTTCCAATGAAACTCTGACAATGGTGCCCCAGTTTTTTGAAATATTTGATTTGTTCTGTATTAATATACATTTCCAAGGTCTTAAACTTCTGAGAAGATGAATTAAGAGAGAGACGCTTTCTTGATTGGTATGTGAGAAACCCCATGGAATGTGTAATACAAAAAGCTACACAGGCAAAATGTTTTATAAGCATGTTTAAAAGGGGAATCTATCAAGCCATTTCTATATGCTTCTGATTGCTGGCTTGTGTGCTGTGAAGAACAAAACTTCAACTCAAAATGCAAATCATACAGGAATCGTAAAAAGGCACAACCCAACCCTGCTATCACAGTAATTAAGATTTTCAAAGTAGAATTATTTTCTTCTTTTTTTTCCCCTTCTCTCACTCCCTAAAAGAAAAGAGGCAATTTAATGGGCTTAACAATTTTGGGATGCTTTTAGTCAAGGATGTTGCAGGTAAAATGTATGCCACATTTGTCAAATTAAAAAAAAAATTCTCTATTTGGTACATATTAAGTCCCTCCCTTAATTAAGCCTTCTGGGGTTTCAATGTGTTGATCTCATTTTAAACCAAGCTCAGCACAATTAGACACACTGAGGAGATGGGAGATAAGCAGTGTATACAAAAAACATTTCAGACACAAATGTTTCATCCTGCAAGGCCCCAATTTTCTCTTTCCATTTAAAAAAAAAAAAAACAACCTAGGCTCAAATAAAGACAAGAAAAAAAAATTGATTATTTTCAGCTTGTCATACATCTCATTTGGAGTGGGTCAGACCTCCCCATTCACAATTACCACTAGTTAATCTTATCAGAGAAAAATTCAATTACATTTATCAAGGTTATTCCATAGACTCCAGCTATCGCTTCAAAAAAAAAATGGATTTTAGTGTTAAGAATTTAGCGTTGTGTGTTCCTTCGACTTGCAAATAAAAATAAAAAATAAATAATAAAATCTTGCTTTTATACCCATATTATTAATGTATTCTGGTAA
Source organism: Camelus bactrianus (assembly GCF_048773025.1). Taxonomy (NCBI): domain Eukaryota; kingdom Metazoa; phylum Chordata; class Mammalia; order Artiodactyla; family Camelidae; genus Camelus; species Camelus bactrianus. Next base: position 10,734,867 of record NC_133572.1, read on the forward strand.
TAAAGTAATATTTGACAGCTTGGTAAAAAGGATTATTAATACATAGATTACGGAAGTTTAGGAGGGAGGCTCGTAACTGTTAATAGACTTCAATTCTCAGCCTACACTGACATTTTAAAAAATCTAGTTTCAAATTTGATAACAGATTACCAGCTAGGCTGGAAGCCAACCACCTGATTAAGGCAATTTAAATGCTTGCAAAGTGGTGAGATTAAAATCAAATAAGTGCCGATTTTTTTCCCCCTGCTTCACTTATCTTTCCCTGGATTCGTTCCTTAACTACCAGGTGGTGGAGGACTCTGGGTAATTTTCCTCGGCGCCAATTACCCCAGGATGGTTTTTAGGGTGAAGCAGAATAATTACCGCACTATCAATCCAAAATGGGCTGCTTAATGTGTTTAAGAGAGATTTTGAGCCTTAGCAGGGAGGCTGCCTGAAGCGTGCTCCGCGCCCGGTGCCAGAGCCCGCTCGGCCCGCTCGGGTAGTTAACCGTTCAGTGAGAAGGCAGCACACACCCAAGGAGAAAGACAACAAGGAGGACTCCCGGGAAGCGGGGGGAAAGTTAATGAGCTGCTTCCAACGTGTGGCAGGCTGCAGTCGCAGGTGGCTGACAACGCCAGGCAGGTTAAGAAAATAATATTTATCATCCAGCTGCCAGGACTGTCTTTATCAAAACTCTTTCTAAAATCCATACAAGGAGAAGAAAAAACGGGCTGGAGAAGAATTTTTTGAAGAGAAACAAAAACAAAAAGCCCCAAGCAGCTGTGATTCGAACGCTCTCTCCTTGCTGATGGCTTAGAAAGAAAGCTGGAGACGGCGATTGAATCTGACAGCAAGTTTTAAACATTTCCCTGCAAATAAAATGGGAAACAAACAAACAAACAAACACCGGAATCAGATGATTTATTTAAAAATTAAAATGAAGCTGCAACTTTGAAATGACACTACTAAATTCTATTTTGCAGCAACCTCAAATTAAGGAACATTTTCCATCTGTTGCGCGTGCTCTGAATTTCCTTAATTATCATTATTGGAATGTAAATTTTGAGTTTTCGCCAGTTTGTCCAAAGAAGCCCAATGCTGATTTCAAAGAAAAATAAATACAACTTTATCTGCAAGGGAGCTGCTTCTGTTTCCTTCCATTTATTTCTTTATACTGGTCTTTGTATAATCTGTACCTCCTCTGTTTCCAGTGTGCTAAGGTTTTTTTTTTTTGTTTTAATTATTTAATCAAAGACTGATTTATGATTTAGCTTAACAGATGGTTTGTGATAATGTGAGTCAAAGTGTTTTCAGAGAAATTCAGCATTTAAAATTGTGTGTGCATGTGTGTGTGGTGTGTGTAGGTGAGAAAGTGAAAACCGTTCTGTTTTTGTGAGTTTACATTCCTATCTGTGTATGTATCTGGACGTTAGAGCTTCTAAATGCTGACCCCGAATAGGGTAGTCGTCCATATGAAACTGATTTATTCGTGCAGCCCTTCCTGGTTCCTTACCTTGGTAATCAGTTTCATCTGAGAAGAAGAAGAAAAAAAAAAGATAAATGAGGACTGAAGGAAACACATACTGTCCTGTGTTCTAAGTACACAAGCTTTAAGTGCATGTTGGAAGGAATATCATCAGTTTTATATTGGTAGGAAATGAACTCCTACCCGTGCTCACAGGTGCTCTGGTTTATACAGAAAAGTATTTTGTAAGGCTCACACACAGTCCATTTCAGATTATAATTTTAAACCATATTTACTTCAGAGGTCTGTAATAATTACACATGCACTTGAAAATCCCCAGGACTTCGGGGGCTGTGTCACAGATTTATATTCAAACATTTTCATTTGATGTGCAAAGTGAGAAGGACTCTTTAGTGGCAAGACAATCATCTGATTCTACTAATAAATGACTGCACTAGTAGTCATTTTTAATTGAACAATTATAGGATATTGCACTGTCAGTTGATTATAGAAGTCGTTTCATAAATGTCAAAAATCTCTTTAAATGAATTATGAAGCTCCAAAATAATTCCGGCAATCAGCCAGCAATAACACAATAATCTGTTTACCCTGTTGTCAGCTGAACTCTTAACCATTTTGCAGAGGGGAAGACGCTGGAAGGAAAAGCAGAGCACAGAGTGGGGCGCTTTTTCGCAGGGATGATGTTTACTTAGCTCGGCTGAAGCAGCCGCCTAGGCTTTGATGCACATAGACCCGGAGTGTTCTCAAGAGCCTGTCTGTGTGTCACATGCACTACCAAATTAAAGTTACCCCACAAAGATAGGCATTACAAACACGTATGTGTGTTCCGGACATGAAGAATAGTCAAGATCAGTTGATCCGTGGGCCCTGGGTTAGAAAAGTCTGGGCTTGGCCCACCAGGATTCCTCCCCTCACATTCCTTTGCCTTGACTCCTTCACCACCTCAATCCTTTCTGCCAACTATACTTGAGTTGAATCTCCAAAATGCTTCCTTAGTACCCATCAAATTTTATTAAAAAAAAAAAACCAAACCAGAAGAGTCCTTATTTTTAATATCACATGACAGTATGTTGCCCTGCTTTTTCCAGTTTCTTGTACTTTACTGTTGGCAGTGGAGCGAGTGTGGATGCATGTCTGGATATAATAACATCACATTTTCACCTGGTAAGAGTGAAGCCAGAGGTGAATTTTCCCTTAAAGAGAAGTTGCACTGACAACAGAATATAAATTTCTAAGATTTACTATGCAATTTTATTACAAAATAAATATTTTTATAATACACGACATATATCTCCTTAAAAAACCTCTAATTTTTGCAAAGCAAGTTTTTAGTTAATATATAATTTTTTGATGTGCCATCTTTTCATATTTATTGCTTTCTACTTAATAGCACTTTTTGATGTATTAGCTGTGCATATATTTTTCTACAGAATTCCAACAATGTGACTTACAAGCAAAAAGGTCCATGCTTGGTTTTGGATAAAGATCTTATTTATAAAGTTATTTTTTGTGAGTAAAAATTTTCAAAGCAAGAAATAAAACTTTGTTATTTCCTCAGTTTGGGATTATTTCCTTCAAGCTCTTTTGAATGGAATCCACTCAGAAATTTTAACTTAGAGGCATCTGGATAATCAGAATTTTCCTGTTCCTCACTTGAAATACATGGAAGATACAAGAAAACGCCTCATACGTTCTTTTCAGGTTGCACCTTCATCAGCTAGTGATAACACAGCAGACAAATCTCTTAGTCCCTAAAATACTCTCTGGAGTTGTCTTCCTTACCTCCCTTAGCAGGTCTCAAGATCAAAATGATTCTACCAAAAAGGAAATGGTAATACATTGAGAAAACCCTAAGAAAAGAGAAGGAAAAATTACTCAAAAGCCTAGAAAACTTATCTACAGTATGTGTTTATGGGTAGGACTGAATGACATTCTTATTTCTAACAAGACTAGACCAACTACCTGTGGTCTTACATTTCTCTTATCATGTTTACTACTGGCAGTGTAAGCAGGGAAAACTCAAAAAAGCAAAGAAAAACCTCTGCAAAGCCCACATGGTGTCTTGAGAGAGCTGAAGGAAAAAGTAAAAACCAAAAAAACACGTGTGGGTTATGTGATAGTTAGGACTGACTCAAAACTGGCTGAATGGCTTTGCCAGTGACAGGGGTCATGACCTCAGATGACGCTGACTCACCTGACCTGTCCCTGCATTTTTATCCAGTGTTATATAAAATGATTATTGCCTTAGAAAAATCTTTTGAAATTAGTTGCTTAAATAGTTCTTGCAAGAGCAATACAAACTTAGATGAAAGAAGAAATGAAATACACTAATACAGAATTCTATTCACTCTGACATTATTTTTAGATACTCTATTATTTTATGTATCACGAAGGAAAAAGATGCTTTTAGTTAACCACGTCATGTGTAACACACATCTTGATATAGAAGATGTTAGAATCTGAAAAAAAGAGTACCCCTCAGCTTCACTAAAATAAGGCAGCATAATCATAACATACAATCTTTAATGATTTAAAAGTCATTTCAGCCTCCTGGAATGTGTTAAAGTCACCGTTTGTCACCAGCAAGATAGAATTAAAAAAAAAAGCACTATGTTTGTATACATTTTTGCAATAAATAATGCTTTACCAATAAAAATAAAATTGGATATTATCATCAATTATGTTTCTAGTCTTAAATAATAAATATTTTCTTATTGCCATTGGACAACCAAACACATATGCATATATATGCACACACATATGTGTGTATAATATTAATATATACTATATACTCAAATATGTACTTCACAGATTTTCATAAATTTAATGCAATAAATCAAAAAGATTTCAGTAAGTTTCTACTGATAAGCTGTAGAAATAGGAAAAGAAAGTAATTGGCAAATAAATTTATTAGACAAAATTGAAAATATTGAATTTTTATTCTACTTAATATCTGTTTTTGTCTTTTACAAGATTTCTTTTCTTTGGTTTATTCCCTCCCCTCCACCCCACTATGTAGTAATCTCGAATAAGGGTCAAATGTATGTTTATTTATATCAGTATTATATTTCTAGTCATGCCTTGAAGAAAGCATTTTAAGGCCTAAAGAATAGTACAATTTTTTAACAAAACACAATCACAGAGTGTCACCTTACAATTTGAGCATTAAAATATCAGTTGGGGATTTAGGAAGCATAGATGGATGCAATCAAATAGTTGCTATCCAAACCTTTCCCTAATTTTAAGGGCTAAATAAAATGCACATATAGAAAAAGTTATTAAGAAAAAATAGCTAAGATTGATGGGATTTTAAAGTATTTTTAACGATCTAAAATGCAATGAATTGTGTATTGTGGGCAACGTTTGGAGAGCCTTCTGGATTATTTAAAGCTACCAAAGAACATTTTCTTTCTAAAAGTCCATCTTTTAATATTTTAGTCATAAAACTGAAAGAATAATTAAGAGACTTGAGCTGGTTGGTTTTCAATTTCTGAATGTTTAATTGAAACTCAGGTGTATCATGCACTGGCATTCAGACTTCTTAAAGGGGAGCAATGCTTTAAAATGGAAACAAAACAAAAGACAGAAGAACACTTGCTATATTCAGAGAACTGGCTCAAACTGGGAAATAAGTAGGCTTTGCCTTTTTTCATTTTCCATCTTCACTTTTTCCTGAGCTTCTTCCTTATGTTTCTGCTCCTTTCCCCTCCCCTTGAGCATGTCCCAGCCCCCTGTTTTGGTGTGCTACCGTACTCTCATTGCCTGACAGTCCCTCTTGTTTCTTACTTTTCTCTTTGAGCATCATACTCTATGCCCTAGAGCTTGTGCTTTTAAAGTCTTCCTTAAATAACTAAAGTCTATCAGTAAAATAATTCAGGATAGCACACTGGTGTGAATCAACATTTAATATGTCACTCTTACAATGGCTTAGAATTTTGGTAGATCTGTTAGGAGTATTGTTTTATCTCAAAAAATAAATACATAATGTGGTGTATATATATGTGTGTGTGTGTGTGTGTGTGTGGTATATATTGTTTATGTGCTATAGATACACAATGGATGATTACTCAGCCATAAAAAAGAACGAAAGAATGCCATTTGTAGCAACATGCATGGATCTGCAGATTATCACATTAAGTGAAGTAAGTCTGACAGAGAAGGACAAATATCATATGATATCACTTACATGTGGAATCTTAAAAAAAGACACACATTTTCAAACCAGAGTTAGATGCATGGACATAGAGAACAAACTATGCTTACCAAAAGGGGAAGAGGGAGGGGGATAAATTAGGAATTTGGGATTAACAAATACATGCTACTATATACAAAATGGATAAAAGCAAGGACATACTATATAGCACAGGGAACTATAATTTCTTGTAATAAGCTATAATGGAAAAGAATCTGAAAATATATATGTGTGTATACATATAAACACACATACCGAATTGCTATGCTATACCACCTGAACTAACATTGTAAATCAACTACACTTCAATAAATAATAAAATTTTATAAGTAAGTAAGTAAATAAATAAATAAATAAATAAATAAGCAAGCAAGCAAGCAAGCAAGCAAGCAAGCAAGATTTTCAGAAACAGGGATAATCCAGTGATTGGACAAGTTTGTCCTCAAGTTCATTCTATAGCATTTCTCTATCTGTAGATATGTTTTTGTCTTGTTTCTACTGTAAGCTCCACTCTAGTATTTCTAATGGTCTCTTGGACATTCTCCTTGGTCATCTTAACTGTCTTGAAGACATTTCAAGTCCCAAACAAGCTCACTGCTCCCTAAAACCTTTTCTTCCTTTTGTGGAAGGTTAATTTCTTGGTTAATAGCACCATTGCTTGATCTGTCAGCTTTGCTAGACCTGTCAGATTTGCCCTCTCCCCATCTTCCTTTCTTCCAGACCCCATCTACTTTCAGCCAAGTAGACCACAAATCATGTAGATTTATCTCAGAATTATCTCTTGAATCTGACTCCTTCTATCTGCTTCTACTGACATTGACTTATTTAAGCAAGTAGCTTTTCTTAATAGATTTACTTCAAAAAAATGAACTCCTGAAGTTTGTCTGTAAGGAGGCTTATTTCCTTGTTTATAATATATGCATCCTCTAATCTGTCACTAGAAAGACCTTTTTATAAATGCCAATCATATGTTTCTCTCTTGTTTGAAAATTAGCCTCCTCATTATTTTTATTGTGAGGTCTAATCACTCAAGCATGGAGTTAAAAAAACAACACCCAACTTTCACATCCCGGCTTAAATTTTCTTTTCAGCCTACATTTTTGCATAGTCCACCCAGCCCTTATTCCAAACAGAATGCTGCCATTTTCCAAACACAAATTACTTTTCCTTGCATTCTAGTCTTCATACAGGCTACTTGCTTGCCTAGAATGGATCATATTTACTGACACTGATGATTTCTTTCTCATCTTTAAGATTTATTTCAGATGTCATATCCTCTGCAAAGGCTGTCCTGACTCTCTCAGGCAGCTGCCTCTCTGACTTAGGCATTAATTATTATTGTATTGACCAAGGAAATATGTTCCATTGCAGCCGAGGATCACTCATCCCAGGACAGGCATTGGGATTTTCCCTTTAATACAATAATGATATCTCTTAGTACCAAAACTTCACTCCATGGTTGGGAGTTATGAAAGCCCTGAATCACTGACACATTGAAGGTATACACACCAAATAGTCCAGATGAGGCTCAGTTCACTCAAATCTTAGATCATGGTGGGGGACATAATAAAGGCTATGTCTTTTGTCTGGGGAAATAATGAGTGACACACAGGCCACTGTTGGTGGAAGCCCTTACCAACAGCCATGAAAAACATGGCTATGATTCTGAATTGTGACTGTGGCCAGAGAGATGGAGAGAAGACAAATACGAATAAATGAATAATATTAATCAGAACCTGGTGATCACCGTGATGTGAGGTGAAGGAAAGATCCAAGTCTAGAGTGACTCCCAGGTTTCTGGTTTTGCTAAATATAAATTTTTTTTCCCAATAAAAGGAAAAGTGAGTACAAGAGGATGGTTAGCTTTGAACATCTGAATATAACTACATTTATCATCAAAGCATGTATTTCCTTTAAATAGTTAAATATACTAGCCTGACATCTTAAGGACTAGATCAGATGTTGACTTTTTTGGTTTGTGTTTTTGGTAAAGGACCAGACAGTAAGTACTTTTAGCTTTGAGGGTCATATGTTCTTGGTTGCAGCTCTTTAAACTTGTCTTTTTAGTGTGAGAACAGCCATAGATAAGATGAATAGGAATGGCTGTGTTCCAATAAATCTTTATACAAAAAAACAGTGGCAAGCCAAACCCAGAATACAGGCCAAAGTTTGCTGACTTTGATCTAGAAAACTAAGCTTCTCAGTTTTAGGAGGATGAATGCCATCAGAGGAGGAGGAGATTACTCAAGGAAAGCATATAGATGGGAGAGACCAGTGTGTCACTGGATCAGGAAGAGTAGAATCCACGGAGATGTCAGGATAAAGTGATCAGATGCCAGAAATGCTGGACAGCAAGAGAAAGGATTTTTAAGGAAACAGCACATAGGATTTTTCAGGTGTGTCAGTGCAGTAGGGCTCTAGTAAATATGGGCAAAAAAGAAAGACAAATATCACTGACTTGATTTTGTAACCAAGCAATCATTAGTGACCTTCAAGTGAGAAATTTCAATAGAACGTGGGGGCAAGTGTCATTTTGCAGTAGGAGAGGTCAATGAAAATATAAAAGTGAAACCAATGAATATCCATTACTCTCACAAGAAGGTTGACTCAAGCAAAAGACTGGCAAGCTAGTACAAGGAAGGAAGTTGTTGGTCCATTTTGCATGGTCCTTTGACCATCTGTTAGATTCAGGCAGGGCATGGTGTTAATAATTATACATCATTGCTGCTGCTAAAGTCTTTAAAATCTATAATGAGCACGTGTGTTCCCTGGCATGCAGACAAATGGAATGTTTTAGAATTTTAAGAATACAGGTTAAGAATTCTTTGTTAAAGCCTGCTCACGGCTGGTCTCCATTTCTCTTTCCTGCTTGCCCTGAGTCTTTTGGCCTTTCTTCAAGCACACCTGGCACCCTTTTTAAAACTTTTCCTTTTATATTCTTCCAGAATTGATGTGATTCCTTTTCTCCATGACATCTCCTGCTTCTGTTCCTGTATTTGCTCCTGTTTTGTTAACGATGGTTCCTGCAGGTGCCATATATGTTTTTTAAAATTAATTAAGGGAGGTACTGGGGGTAGAACCCAGGAGCCCATGCATGCTGAGCAGGCGCTCTACAACTGAGCTATTACCCCGCCCCAGGTGCCACATCTGAAATGTCACCTCTTAAACTCTGGTACTTGACAAGGACTATACTCACCTAAGAGAATTAGGCCGTATGCACAAAATCAATATAAATGTGAAAGTGTATAATCATTTCAAAAGTGTATTAGAATCCTGTGAATAAAGGATCAAAACATTCAAATAATCTGGAAGAAAATGCTTATAAATTTAACATTCAAAATATAATTATGAAATGAGTATTCCCACCATTCTGCCATCCTGCCCTGTCCAAATATGAACTGAGGTTCAGAGAAGTTGTATGCTGGAGATGGCAGTGTGGTACCAAACACTTTTTTTTCTGTGCCCATCCTGGGGAGATATAATATATATTATCACTGAATGATTTATGATCAACTAGTGGAGAAAACTGTGATGAACATTCACCGAGTATATTCTGTGCCAAACCCTATTCTAAACACGTAATAGGTGTTAATTTTAATCCTTATAATAGACCTAAGAGGTAGTTACTTATTACTATCTCATTATACAGATGAAGAAACTGAGGTTCAGAGAGGTAAGTCACTGGCCCCAGGTTACATGGCTAGAAAGTAGTGGAGTCAGGATTTGAATCCAGGAAGACGGCTCTAGATCCTTATCTTTTGGCAACTAAGATGATGTAGTTAAGTGTTAACCTGAGAATCACCAGGGTCAATTCCCACTGGAATATTATTAATTCATTTGAGAAAAAGAATCAAAAGTAACTCAAATTCCTTTTTCAATAACATAATATTTCCTATAGTAATAAAGGTCCAGACTGTTCCTTTCATTTTCTCCCAAGTCTCTAAGACACTAGCCCTACAGGCCTCGTCCGTGTTTCTTATCACATTGTTAAAGAAGCAAGAGGCTTTCAAGGCTTCTCAATCACTCCTGAATCAGAATTCCTGTGAGAAAGTGCAGGCAATGCTCCAGGGCGTTGTAACCCCATGGGAATTTTGTGGCTTCCCCAAATTCAGAGTAAATAGATTCCATTTCATATTTACCAAGAAAGTGTGAAAAAGTGACCTCACCACCGTCCCCTCTCCTCTAGCCTTTCTCTTCCCATCCCACTGCAAGTGTTGCATTTTCCATAAATAATTTTAAAAGAATTGTTTCATGTATAGTCCAGAGGATTGTGAGGAAGCTTAAGGGAACCACGAACCAGCAGAGCTCAAGGAGGTGAAAGAACAAACGGACAAGTATCAGCGAGATTCTGGCGAGACGTCTGTTAAAGGGGACAAGGGGGAGATGCTGTTCCCCCAGGGCCTGAAAAGCGCATCTGCTCGTCTTCATCTTGCTGTCTCTGGTTTCTAGATGCAAATAAAGCACTAATGACGTTTGCTGTCTTCCCTAAGCCTTTTCTCTTTCTCATCAGCATGTAGCCACACATAGGTCTACTGCGATGCGTTCTGCTGAGATTTCCTCTTGCTTGCAGTCTCAGGGCTGCAACTGATTAATTCACTCAGCAAAAACTTTTTATGGTTCCTTCGTTAGACAGAGTACCTCTAAACTACTACTCGTATACTGGCGTCCTTGCAGAAATACCCTATCCGTTGGGAATGCTGACTTTCCAGAACATTTTCCCCTTCTGTCATTCAAGGAAATATCTGTTACATGAAACCAGCCTCTATACTCATATTATAGAAAGGAATTTAATTAACAGAAAATATCAAAATAACATACGATTAGCATTCAGCTAGTAAGCCATGATACCGAGAATTCCTGAGTATATATGTTTCTAAATGCCCCTTCACTTTCTTTATGTCACTAACGATAAGAGAGATAATCTTTAGCACCTTAACAGTGATTTTAACTGTGTTTGTTATTTCCTGGTTTAGACACACATCTCCTGACTTTCCAGATGCTCAGCTGAATAAGTGACACTATTGTGGGTGGGAGGTGAAGTGTGAGGTAAAGAGGTGAATTATCCAATGGGGCACATGATCTGGTATATGTGCCCACTCACTTCTATGGTCTCTGCTGGCACGAAGTACATGGTTAGTATAAAGAAAGTAGAGAAAACTTACTCATAGACCCAGTTACACACACACACATATATATATATACACATACATACATATATACATATATATACACTTCCTTACTCGTAGACCCAGTTACATACATATATATATGTATACACACACATATATATACACACATATACATATACATCTATCTATCTATCTATCTATCTATCTATCTATCTATCTATCTTCCTTGAAGGAGTCTTTAGATACAAAGGAAGAATAAGACCTGGTAAGTTATGCTGCATTTCGTATGCATTACCTTCAAAGAGTAATGCAGGTTAAAGCCTCTATATTCTAACATAAGCTTATATTCTAGCTGATGGCTGCAGGAAACTGTGGAGAGAAGCAGCATGCCATGTTCAAAGAGGTGGACAAGAAGAACCCAGGCATTGCTTGGTGAATGAAAGATCAACAAGAAACGTGGAAGAGACCAGAAGGATTTGGTGCGTGAGGTGGCTATTATAATGAGAAGAATGAAAATCAAATTTATTCCCAACAGAGACCATGCCAGATTCTCAAAATTAATAGGTGCAAAACCAAAGCAAATGACAGTATGGGGATATTTTTGTCTACTGTTATTCAAACAGAAATAACAGAGTGAATAATTGTTTTCTTTTTGAAGAAGTACTTAAAACTCATAAAACTTAAAACATCAATGAAACTAAATGTTTACATAAATTTAAGACGTGTGAATGCATTACAAAGCCTCAAGGAACAATGCAAAGATATAAAATGTGTGGCAAAGATATATTATCATTGTGCTATAAACTCTTAGCAAACACCGAAAATGCTGCCTCTTCTGCCTTCAGTCCCCTCCACTGAGTGATGCTCTCAGAGTGACCACACTGATGCTACTGGTCAGGGTCGGCTTCAGCCATGTCCTATAGAGCATCTTTAATGGAGCGTTCAGGTCCACCGCCCTTCTCTTCAAGCTGAGGTAGTTTATATCTCACAACCATCAGCCTGGAAAGGGGTGACACTGTCCTCCATCCAATTCCTGCTGTGATTCCTCCCTTCATCTCTACGAGCATCAAGGAATCGTCTTTCTGGTTCTGAGCTCAGACTTCAGTTGAATGGAGAAGAGGAGCAAAATTAAGATGAGGAGGATGGTAGTAACATGAACCGAACAGAAATGAGGGGTCAGGAGGGTATGCAGATGGGTGTATTGAGGATGGAGTGGGTGATATTCAGCAAAGGGGAAGCCAAAGCAAGAAGGATGAATAGAGCTGCTGCCTGGTGGCCTGGTGATGCCTGGTCTGGAATCGCATTACAAATATATATACACACTTACACATATTGGTATTTTGATAGTTAAAAAGGGCAAGTTATACCAGAATATTGAAAGCTACTAATGCAATCACTAGCTACAATATATTGGGGCAGAAAACTCGAAAATGGCAAAGAGTACCTGAGGTTTTGGATTTTAAGGATGCATGTGAGAACATAATATGGGATGGTATTGAGCCTAGCAGAGATTTAATGCTTTGGGCCTGCTGCATCTGACAATTTTCCTTCCAATCAAAGGATATCTTCAAATAACAGTGAACCTTTCCATGTGATAATGATTTTAAACACAATTTCTCTATAACCAAAAATTAAAAAAAAAAAAAGGAGAGAGAGAGGGAGGAGATTGTACAGGAGCAGGAGCACATGGTTAATTGGCATTCATATTCCCGAGCAAACTTGTAAATAGTAGATTCTCACTGGAATTAAATCAGATGCACTGTGGGTAACTCCAGAATTCAAAGGTGCCACAGTTCTTCACTCTGTGTTGATGGAACTGAACGGCATTGACCTTTTCACTTGCACTAACAAAGACAAGTGAAGACAAGATGTGCTATGACTCCTGCACATCTATGTTTTGTTTTTTGTCCAGGGCCCTCGACAATTATCCCACACTTCAGAATTAATTTCTCTATGCGTTTACCTACATTGTTTCTGCACGACTCCTGCAACACCACAATCTCATTAACTCTTTTCTTTTTTTTTCTTTTTTTCCAAAAGGAGGATTTATAAGGACATGGAAGAAATAATTATTCAATGATATAATATTGAGTAAATCTTTGTAGCTTTTGCAAATACGATTGCCTTCATCCCAAGTAAATTTTTTTTTTACCCCATCAGTCTTATAAATAAGATAACACTCTACAGCTTCAATCAGCAACTCTGACTAGTGTCCTCCTAGTACTGAATTAAAAATCAGACTTTTTATTTTTTGATACAGGCAAGAGAGGAAGAGAAAACCAAGCTGAAATTAAGAACTTAAGTTTTCCTAACAATAGGAATCTCATTATTTAAATGTTTATTTCTTCACTTTTAAAAATTAAAAATATGATATGTACATGTAAAAATACATATATCTAGCATATACAAAATATATTTTTGTTTTGTTTTACAAGCATAAAACTGGCAATCAACAATTTAGCACCAAGAATCTGCTTTTTTAGATATAGAAATATATGCTCGTCTTTTTGCAATTCACAAATATTTTGATCATGGCAGAGGGATGGAAAGTTGAATTTTAAGGCGATCTGTAGTATGGGGTTCTCTTGGCTACAGTGAGAAAGGATTACCCACAAAACTTAACCATAGAAAGTTTACTGTGTAAGTACAGATGGGGAAATCTTCCTTGGCTATAGCTGTCATGTTCCTTGACCATAAGTAAGTTTGATCACAGCCAACAATATGGTTCTATGAAAAAAATAACACAGCCCAGATAAGAATTAGCATTCTTGAAGGGCCAGGCTTTAGTAGGAAGAGTTGAACAATCTAGTTCAGTTGCTTGACTCTAGTGTACACAGGGGAAGGTAGCTGATACAATGAGGAGCCCGGCAGATTTGTGAGAATGGGGTCTGCTTATTTAGAAGGAGAGAGGATCTAGTAGAGGACATGTAAGCCGTCTTCAAATATGTGAAGAGCTGTCATGTAGAAGAGGGAGCAAGCAGAGTGAGGACCGATGAGTTACAGGTGGGCTTAAAATAAGGAAGAATTTATTAAGAATAGATAGAACAGACATAGAATGTGGTATCATGAATTAGAGACTTAAAACAAAACCTGCATGTCCATCTGTCAGAGGTGTGGAAATGATTTTAGCCTGGAGATTATAATACACGGTGTCCAAGATTAATTCCATCTCTAAATCTTGTAAGTTCCTTTTCTGTTGAGTATCATCCTTGTCATGAGATTCCTACCAAAGAAAGTGCAGAGTGTTTTCCAAGCCATATTTTGAAGAACACTAGTTCTGGTGGATGGTAATAGGTGCTTTATGAAAAAACAAAAACAAAAACAAAAACAAATGGCTCTGTGGTCAAATTAGTTTGGGGAACATTGTTTACCGTATCCTCTTCTTGGAGAATAAAAATGCACATTTGCATAGTAAAAGTTCTGAGCAGTCTTGCCTTAAAATTCCTTTTTCAACTTGGAATAACCCCACACTCTCTGAAGTTAATTGTGTATAAAGCACTTTCCCAGTGCACCTATTTGCAACCCGAAGGAAGAGTGTCCCTTGGAATATTACTTTTGGGAACAGCAATTAATATACAATGAATACAATCCCTTAAATCAGTGCAAAATGCATTTTGAATACATTTACAAATGTTTCATATACAAAGGAGAAAATTTACATGTGGAGGAAAGATTCTTTTCCCAGAAAGTTAAAAAGTTATCATAAAATTCCCGAAATCCTTGCCTTTTAAATACAAACCAATCATATATCTCAAATATTTTGTATACACTTTAAAATATTGTCCATATTCCTCATAATCAAATATCCAATTAATGAACTTAATTTTGGATAGTTTCTAATTGAGGCTAGAAATTGTCTCTTTTGTTCTGTCTGCTGATTTTTACACTATAAAGCTTAATTTTGTAAAAATTGCTCTTCTTTATAGTTGTATTATTACTTTCACTTCTCTGTTGTAAACTCATCTTTATAAAAGAATAAAAATAAAATGTATACATTTTTCAAATAATGACACAAGCACTGTTGTAAGGACGAAAATGGTGACACAACTGACACTAAACTGTTGTCTGGGAGACAGTGCCCCCATGTGATAGCTCAAATTCCCACTCATTAAAAATGTTAAACATCCAAACTTGGCATATAAAATGTTGTTTAGAGATGTCAATACACAATGAGTAAATCATAAATATATTAAGTCTCATTAGTATACTATTAGAATCATATTTTATTAATTACTTTAATTATGAACATTTACAATGGAAGCTGACCGCATCAGTCTCAGATAACGTATGTTAAAGAATTTATTGCTTCACTTATAATTTTTATTCTTTTTGATCTCTGGTCTATCCTCTGGATCCATTCTCAGAGCTTACAAATGTGCTTAGGTATTTTCATCTCAAAAATAAACAAATGAACAAATAAACAGATAAAAGTTTTTTAATAATTCTACCCCCCAAAATTCCATAATTCTATAATACTCTTTTTCATCATATTTGAACTCCAAAGGGAATTTTTAAAACTTATCATCCTTTGAAAAATAAAATTAATTCCTCTATTACGCCCCATAACACTTCCTACGTGCTGTAATTGGAGCAGTTGTGTTGAATCTTAATTATTTTTATCCACTTGCCTGCTTCATTATGAGAATGCAACTCCACTGAGATGAGGATCTTGCTTTATTCGGCTCTTGTATCTTCTAGGACATCATAATGTTTTTGAATCAATGAACGTGTGATTGAAGAAAGAGCTATGTTCTGCATTGAATCCCCAGTGCCCAGCTCCGTCCTGAAACTGTTGGGCATTCATGTTTTTTGAAAAACTTTCTCAAGGTCAGCATTCATCTATGGTTCATTTTTATACACTGTTCTATCACCCCTCATATTCTATTATGTACTTCACGTATATTTGATAACATTTGTTGAATTGAAAGAATAAAAAAGTAATACTGTAATCTATATCTATATGCTTCCACTCACTCTTCATGAGCCACACATGTTCAAACCTTGGAAACTTGGTTCTCTCCACACCAAATGCCGTTTCTAGAAGTCACAGTTATTTCTTAGTTCTCAAAACCACCGACCGGCAGCATGTAACAATTCTGAGTAAACCATTCTTCTTTCAACTCTTCATGGCTTCCATGAAAACATAACTTTCTGATTCTCCTAACCTTCTATGCACACCATCTGCTTTTTTGTAGCTTATCTTCCTTATTCTTTGGAGTTTGTGTCGCTTCCTACATATCTTTGGAAATTTTGTTAAACTCTAGATTTAAGTGATAATCTTCTTGTCACTATGTTTCCACCTTTTATTCTCATTGTACCTGCCATATATCTAAGGGACAGTGTAGGGTCTTAACTCAAAATGTCCGAAAGCAAAATGTCCAATATGTCTCCAATATATTCTTCTATTAAGTTTCCTCGATTAATATAATTGGTAGAAACCATCTTCAAATTACTATGGCTCTTTAGCTTTTTCCATTATTCATTAATTCAGCTTTATCTCTTGAGTGTCTACTATGTTCCATACAATGTTCTAGGTCCTAGAAATGTAACAGTGAATGAAACAAATCCTTGTCCTCATGGGGCGTATATGCTAATAAGGAAGACATACAAGTGGACATACAAACAAGTAATTATCATACATGAGATGACGAAGAGAGCGCTGGAGGAAAATTAAGCAAGATAAGGGGAATAAAAAGTGATCATGGAGATGGACAGTTTATTTGGGATAGTCAGGGAAGGTGGATAAGATGATATTTTGGCAGATATCTGAATGGGGAAGGGAGGGAAAGACACGGATATGTGGACATCTAGCGCAAGTTGTCTAGGCAGAAGGAAAGGCAAGTAAAAAGTCTCTTTTAAAAAGGCATGTTTGACATGTTCAGGAATAGCAAGGAGAGGCAGAGTGGGGAGGAAAAAAAGTAAAAGATGAAATCTGAGACGTAGAAGGGAACTATGGTGTGCTTTGTAGGTTGGTGTGAGGACTATGGAGTTTCTTTTGAGATGGGAACCATCAGAGGTTTTTGTTTGCTTGTTTGTTTTTAACTGAAAGAAGTTAATCTTTAATACCATTATTCTCAGCACCATGAGTAATATTACTGGCTGCAAGACTTTACAACATTACTCTACCTATTCCTAAGGTCAGTTAGAGAGTTTTGAGCAGAATCGTGAGATGAAGGTTTCAGCTGCTGGGTTGAGAGTACAGCAGGAATATAAAAGTAGAAGTGGCTTAGGAGTTTTTATGGTAATGTAGGAGAGACATGATAATGGTTTGGATGAGGGAGGTGGTGGTGGAGATGGTAAGAGTTGACTGTCTTTTGAACTTCAACTGAATATTGAGCCAATAGGATTTTTCTATCAAATCTGATAAGCAGTGTGAAAGAAAGAGCCAAGGTGACTAATTTCAGTCCTCATTAACTCAAGAATGTAGTTAACATTTACTGAGCTGAAGGCAACTGCAGGCAGAGTAAGCTTGGTGGCAGCCACGTGCAATGTGAAATGCCTACTAAGTATCTAATGGACATTCGGGGTAGGCAGCGGACACAGGAGTCCATAGTTCAGTTCAGCACAAGGCTGTATAGTTGGGAGATGATTTTAAGAGCGTAAGACTGATTGATATCCCATTCCTCTTCTATTGCCTCAATCCTACTTCTACACGAACTTCTTTATCTGCTTTCATTTATTTCTTCTTCCTTTCAGTGGTCATTATCTTAGTCCAAGATCTTATGACCTCTTCTGAACTACTGCCAAAACTTGAACTAGTCTTTCTCCTCTGGTATCTTCCCATTTCCAATCTATCATACCTATCTTATATTCCAATATTAGATTAATCTTCCTAAAGCACAGCTGTTGGGTCTCTATTCTGTACAAAATCTTCACTGGTCTCTATACTTAAAATAACATCCAATCATCTTAATCTAATCTATACCTATCTGTATTATTTCCTACTTTCCTCCATATACTCTATGCTTTAATCCAAACTAACTTACTCATTATTTTCTGGTATGACCCAAAACATATGTCCTCAAGTAACTTATTTCCACATCTATAAATTCCATAAGTACAGTATGCTTTTCCTCAAACATCCTCTAGGTGAATTGTTTCCTCATCTAACCCTGAAAGAAATATGTCCTTCATTTAACCTCCCACAGTTTGTTTTTTAGCAATATGCATTTTCTGCCTTGGGTTCTTCTTATGTGTGCACGTGTGTGTTTGCACACTTGTGTGTATTTTATCTATTCTAATACATATAGTATGCAAACTCCTGTATTGATTATACTTTGTATATATTATACTCCTTTGCAGAAGCACTTATTTGTCAAAAGACGCTTCAAAGTCTCTAGTATTAAATCTTGTATATAATAGGAATTCCATAAATATTTTTAATAAATGGATACTTTCTTTGAGTTGCTTTGATGGCAAAAGACTTCCTAAAGCAAAAAGAGTTTGAAAGAGGGTTTTTATTAAAAGGAGGAACATAAGATAATGGACAAAGTTGAGCCAGGTGTTGTCAGTGGAAGGAGCTGTATGTTCAGATGCATATTTCCACGTGTAATCTGTGGATGGTGTTAGGCAGATTTTCTTAAACTGTATGGAGATGCAAATCAGAATCTAAGAAATGTGGTTAGTGGTAGAGGTCTGAGTTGCTCAAAGGTCAGGTCAAAAGAGCTGGATTTCATAAGGATAATATAAGATCCCTTACAGGTGCTGGAGCAGGGTCCTGGCCTGATGAAAGTAGGAATTGAGGAAGATTCCCTTTTAATTTAGGTATCTTTTGATATCATATTCATGATGATTATCACTCATGACCTCAAAGGGTAAAATGTACTGCCTCACTTTATACCTAAATTACTACCAGACACTATATTACTACTAGGCATAGGTGAATAAATACATATAATGTATATAGTGGAATATATACATGTATACATATATATATATGCATACAAATACATATATGACATAAAGACCTCAAATATTTTACTTTTCTGAATTACTTTTCCCACTACTAAAATAGTCTTCAGCCAGAAGAAAGAGAACAGCTGGTTTGTAGAACAGAGCATCTTGATAATGGAAGCAGTGATGAAAAACTATGGAAACCAAATCCTTGTGGGAGATATAGCCCTGAATAAGGAGATTTTGGGAAAACGGATTTTCTAGTGCTGGATCCCTTTTTCCAGAAGCACCCAGCTGAGGAACAGCATGCCTCTGAAAGACTCAAGGGATGTATTTTAAGGATACTGAGTAACAATCAGGGCAACAAGACCTTGTCATCCAGCTTTTCTCAACTTTTGAATTGAATCCAAAGACTCTAAACATGTCTTCTTTTTTTTTTTTAAAGGGGGGGAGGTAATTTGATTTATTTATATGCTTTTTTTTTAATGCACAAGTCTGTAAATACACAGATATTGGGTACTGAACCCAGGACTTTGTGCATGCTAAGCATGCACTCTACCACTGAGCTATAACCTCCCCACCTTGAACATGTCTTAATACTTCTCATCTCCCACCCTCACAAGGTTGTAGGCAGGATTAATGTGATAGTGTTTTAAAAGAGGTTGAGCTCCTTGGCAGAAAGAGGCTACATATAGAACAGGGCCTTTGTTATGATATACTATGTAAGATTGAGCATGGAAAAGGTTTCTTGACTTGACCCATTTTGAAGAAAAATGACTCAGTAGAGCTCAAAACCTTATATATTGGTGTGAATACTTCAAAGAAATACCTTGCATTTAACTTCCCTATATTCCAAAGCAGAATTTAGTCATCTGCTAAAATAATTTGAAATCAAGCCCATAGAATATAATGTGTTAGCAGAGATTTGCATACTGCTGCCTATGGCCAAGTCTGGCCAGTTCTGAAAAATTCTTATAAATAAAGTTTTATTGAGACACAGACATACACATTTGTTTACCTATTATCTCTGGCTGCTGCTTTTGCAGTGCATTATGAATAGGTGAGTAGCTGCTGCAGAGACAAATGGCCCACAAAACTTAAAATATTTCGCACCTGGTCCTTTGCAGAAAAAATTTGCAGCCCCCTCATTTAGAACAAGGGGTGTTTCATATGACCGACATGCATTAAGCATTCATGGATTCCCGCAGTAACAATAAGACTTTCTGCAAGTTCCTTAGCATTTGTAAGATTCAGTTGTCAATTTATTCAGCTGTAATGGCATCTGCTTGATAAAATATTGGTAAGGATTAAATAACAGGAATCTTGTAAAAACACTCAGCTGTGGCACATAAGACCGAGATAAACATAGTTGTTATTGTCACTGTCCTATAACACAAATTTAGCAAGCAGATTGAGTGCTGATATTCCTAGACATGTACTTGAAATACTTGTTCACATGCCTTTAGGTAACAGTTTCCCTGAGCTCATTATTTAGTGGTCCCAGTGCTCCTACAGGACTCAGCGTTCACGTATGAGCCTTGAGAATTTCCTCTCCCAGTCAAGTAAAGATGATGACAGACCAGGTTTTGTGTGACCTATAGTGATAATGACCCTCTCTGATATGTGAGGACAAGGGAGAGTTAAACAAGAAAACAGACTGAAAAAACAAAAATTCTTCTTGAATTCATAAAAGATGGAAAGATACATGGCAAACTGCTACTAACAAGACTGAAAGACAGGTGAATACAGAGCATCATAGCTCACTGGAGATGATACTCCAAGACAGAAACTGCGGTAGGAACCAGTGCCAGGTTAGGAAATCCTGAGTGCATAAGGAAAAAGTGGTCTGTTCACATGATAGAATATTACACAACAATAAAAATGGATGAGGTACTGACACACGTTGCAACATGAATGAATCTTGAAAATATGCTTAGTGAAAAAGCAGTCACAGAAGACTACATATTGTGTGATTCTTTTTATATGAAATGTCCAGAATAGGACAACTGATAGACACATAGAGTAGCAGCTGTTTAGGACGGAGTGAAGTGGAAAATAATGTAGAATGAATGGTAATGGATTTCAGATTTCTTTTTGTGATGACAAAAATGTTCTAATTTTGATTGTGGTGATAGTTGCACATGTCTGTCAATATACTAAAAATCAGGGAAATGTATATTTTAGATCGGTATTGTATGAATTACATCTTGGTAAATCTGATTTTAAAAAAAAGTAATCTAAAAAAATCCCCTCAAATAAATTGAAATTCTTGAATTGAAAAATGATGACCAAAATTAAGAATGGATATATCTATGAGTATATTAGACAGCTGAAAAACAATCAGTAAATTGAGAGTTCACTATTATAACATACTTACATCATAGAATCTTCAGCAGGACAAAGTAAAGGAAAACAATACCCAGAATATTTTAGTAAAATGACTGAGAAACCACAAATAGAGGAAAACAATTGCAAAAAACATCTAGGGGAAGGGAAAGGAGAAGAAGGTTATTTACAAAGGGGCAACAATAAGATGGACAGCTAACTTCTCAACAGAAACAATGATTAGAGATGACTTTGGAATGTTATTTTTCATGGTGCTAACATAACTATCAACCAAGAATTCTATGCCCAATGAAAATGTCTCTCAAAAAATAAAATTCAGACTGTCCTTTCAACAGTTTTATAGTCTAACAAATCAATATTTTAGAGTAAATATTTAAATGTAATAGAGTGATTTGAATGTGAAAATAACTACAGAAGCCCTGAGAATTGAGTAATAAATTATGTATATAGGTATAAATGACAACCTCACAATAACAGCATCATGTAAGTAGAAACTAACAAAGGTAGATGTTTGCAAGGAGGCAGAAAGGCCAGGATGATGTGTGAGTCTGTGTGCGTGTGTGTGTGTGTGTGTGTGTGTGTGTGTGTGTATAAGGTGGATATTAGTAATAGCTCGAAATAATTTTCAAAATATATGTATGTTCTCTATCTTGATCCTTGAAGCAATTCTGATAGTTTTTGGGTGTGTAAATTTTGAAAAATTCCCCAGGTGACTCTGATAAAATTATAATTATAAGATAATGATATTAATCATGTATAATTAATAGACATTGTTGAATATTCTTTTTATTTCAATTAGCATTGAGTATTTACTATGTGCCAATGCAACAGACACAGTTGGTGCCCTGTTCATTTTTCCTTTGCTGGACTGAAAAGGGATCAGCACATTTAGAGAAGTGGACATGGTTCATGGGGTCGACTAAAAAAAAGCAAAGAAACCTATTGAGAGACTATGCTGAATTACTGGCCTACGTCCATCCTACACTGGGTTCACCCAATCCTCACAGCCACCAATGGTTATATTCCTACTTCCCAAATGTAATATGTTAATAGAAAGACCAAGCAGTAGGCAGATCCCGCACTTTTGTTCCTTGCCATATGTTGCAAAAGTTATTTTAATAGGAAAGGTCAAGTGGAATCTCCTAAAACTGTTCCCCCTTTGGAAAAGATAAGTAAAAAATTATATTGTATTGCAAGAGAAATGGTAAAATTAGTGCCGTCCTCAAAGACATTAATGATGCCAGGGTAATGACATCCATCATCTATCCCCATTTAATTCAGTAATCTAGCACTGGAAACATTAGTTAGATCATGGCAGATGACAATAGAACACCATACGTTTAACTAAAGAGCAACCCTGATAGCATTGCTGTGCTGTATGTATTTTCTGGAGCAGATTGCCACAGCCTCAGGTACATGGCATGCGGCTTTTGATCTGGTGTAAGTGTTATTTTCCATACCCATCAGACAGATCAAAGCAGTTTGCATTCACATAGGATATATAAAAATATGCATTCACAGTCGTGTTCTAGGGTTATGTTAAATCTATTGCTCTCTCTCACAGGAGAGCAAAATGAAAAAATAAATTTTCATCTCTATTAGTTTCTCCTTTTTAGAGTCTTTTGGAGTCTAATTTAAGTCCTAGTGACAATTCTCTGTCTGGGTTCTGCCTCTCAGTACTCCCGACAAGGCCAGTGGAATTCTGAGTGATGTCTTCACCTTGATTTAAACACATGCACAGATACACATATACCCACAGTCATACACACGTAGCTCCACACACATACTCCTGCTCATCTATCCATTAGATACACATATTTACATTTTATGGTGTTTCAGATTTTTGAAGCAATTCGATGTATTTTTCCCTCATGGACGTCTTTGAAGATTGGATAGTTTTCATCATTGCATATATTTAGGAAAATAAGACTTAGAGAAAGTTATAATTTGCCATGTTACATCTATATAACCATTACTTTTGCACAGCTACTTCAACGCCCAAATCTCTGCTCTGTTCATTATGTTAACATGGATCACCAAGGACTTCTCAGTGGTCAGTGAAGCTTTTCTGGAAAGTGTGAGGTACTTAATTATATCTGAGTGACTATAGGCTTATAGTCAGACTTTAAGAGCAAGTTACAGATTATACGGGAAAAAACTGGGAAAAATCCACACCATTTCATACACCTATAACATAAAAGAAAGGGAACACATATCATTGTGAAAAATAGAAAGACTGCCTAGTTATGGGTATGAATTCAATGGAGGTAGAAAATAACTGAGTAGCCCTGGTTGCAGAGTTGGCAGCAAGCAGCAAATAGCATGGAAAGGTGCCTATTTAAAGTATTCTTAAACATTGTTCATTTTTTTCCTTCTTAGACTACCTTTTCTCTTAGTTTACATCAAGCTGCCACAAGTAAGTTGGATCCCCTAAGTACTTCCTAAAAACTAGATCTCTATTTAATCCCTCAGTGAATCCCCTATTCATTGAGACTTTTAAAAACACCTCTAAGAAGTGTATTTCTCTAACCCAGAGATTCTGAACTGTAACTATGGGCATTTCCATACAACATTACACTCTGCTTAGGAAAATGTGCAAAGTTCTGTCTGTTTCCTCTCTTACTTATAGTCCCCTTCCACATTGTTTGGGATGATATCTGAGTTCCCTAAATTCTTCAGTTCCTTTGTCTTCCATCAATATACCTCTGTTTACGTGGAGTTAGAAGTATTATGGAAGTAGATGCAACCATGATTAATTCATTAAAACAATGCCTATGCTGCAGGGGGTTCCTGACCTGAGACTACTTATTTAGTGACTCTATTAGCAGATGTCAATTGTGGGGATTCTTCAGCTAGTTTAAGAAAAAAGGCATACAATACAGCAAAGAAATAGCTCACAGAATTCTTGGATGACCTAAAATAACAGGCCCTAGATGAAGCTTTGCAGATCAACTCAAAGGCACTGTCAACTACTGCTCATCCTGTAAAGCTGCCGGTCTCATCTGAAAACTCTCTACAGCTGCCCCGTTGGGAACCCCCTCCAAACATGCAAAATTGATGCCTTTTCACTCTTCTGCAGTCTCCTGAGGACTAGATTTTTCCTCTGAATTGTAATCTTATTAGCACATGATCAAACCAATGCACTCTTGCATATACACGAAGATAAAGGATTTTCTAACCTACTTCTATGCTTAATGCCAAAACAGTTCACTGCAGGTTATACCCAGGAACTGCTGTCAGTGATCTCTCAGGGATAAGAAACTCCTCAATGGAGTATGAAACCTTCTTTTCAGTCGATAACTGAATTTCCTTGCTGTGACTGGATCAGTTTCACCACAAAATTTTTAGTGCCCTTTGCTGATATTGCGTTTTGTCTTTGTTTTTGTTTTTTCTAATTGAAGCTTTTTGGCAGCCCGGTGTCAGCGCCATTTTTCCAAAAGCATTTGCTCACTTCATCTCTCTGCATCACATGTTGGTGATACTAGCAATATTTTAAACTTTTTAATTATTATTATATTTGTCATGGTGATAATGATCTATGATCTTTGATGTTACTATTTGTAATGATTCTGGGGAGTCAAGGACAGCTCCCATGTAAGACACAAACTTAATCGATAAGTGTGTGTATTCTGACTACTCCACCAACCGGCTGTTCCCCCTTCTCTCCCTCTCCTTGTGTCTCCCTATTCCCTGAGACACAACAATATTGAAATCAGGCCAACTGATAACCCTACAATGGCTCTAAGTATTTAAGTGAAAGAAAGAGTCACATGTCTATCACTTTAAATCAAAAGCTAGAAATGAGTAAGCTTAGGGAGGAAGGCATGTTGAAAGCCAAGAGAGGCTAAAAGAAGAAAAAATTCTTCCTCAGGTAATGAAAGAATAACAGATGTTTTAGTGTGATGCAGGGGACTAGGATGCTACGAATACTCTAAATCCTCTCAGGTAGCCCCAGTCAAACTGCTGGGCTCACCCTTTTCCCCAGTCAATGTACTGACTTTCATACACAAGGCAAATCTGTAAATTCGACAGTAGTTAGAATCCAGCAGTGCAAAAAATCAATCCCTGGCTTTTTTTTTTTTTTTTTTTTTTTTGCCCAGGAATCTGGAAGCTTAAAGTTACACAAAATAAAATTTCTTAACAGAAAAAATTCTGAACTTCATTCATGGATTTGATGTGAAAATCTAGAAATTTGACCTTGTTTTGTTAGTAACATATCTAACACCATCCACAGCAACAACTCTATCGTGCTGTCTTGGAATCTCTCATACAGGTCATATTGTTCAATGGCGGAATAGGTCTTAATACTCAAAAGGCACAGGATTGTCATAAATGAGCTTCATTCAAAGTTTTGTCTGTTCATTCCACTCAAAACTATCTCCTCATCTTAGAATATAAATAGGAATTTCTCTGCTTTCTACCCCACCTTGGCCAGATAACCAGTACCAAATATTCTACATTTTTCTATGTTTTGGTATCCAATCAATATAAGCTGAAAGGAAAGGACACAGACAATTTTGAGAGAAGTGAAAAGTTTCTGTTGAAAAGGTGTCCCTTCTCCTCCTCAGGAGGGCATTTTTTTCACCCAAAGACATCTCAGTAAAATCGTCAAATATTAGTGTTGTCTTTTTAAGTGGACATCTCACTCTGACTGATCATCTGATGAACAGCACAACTGTTAAACGTCTCTTGTTTTGCCCTGGGAGCAGAGCACGGTACGAACAACCCTATAAAAGCATTCTTGGAATCTACAGTATTTGTTATTTTTAGTTTTCCATCAGCCTGTTGGAGAATGGATGTGCTCAAAACATGTCTCCTAAAGTTTAGGCACATAGATGAACACAGTTGTGCTGGAGATTATGATAGATAATTCAGCAGGATCATGGTTGTCTTAGTTCTCCAGAGAAACAGAACCAATAGGAACCAACAGTCCACCAGGACTACCTTTGAACTCATTCCTTTCTTCAAATTTCAACAACAATTTACCAAAGTATCCTGGATAACAAAAACAATCCAAATAATTCATCCTAGAAAATCTATTTATATAGTCTCCTCCCAGCACCACAGAAATCATCACTAAAATATTCTGAAGGACATAAAGTATTTATTAAGAATATCTTACTTTGCATCCAAACTCAGTTACAGAAAAGGGCTAAGCAAAGGTATTTTTTTCCAAGACAATACATAAGCCTATACAATTTGAAAAACATCTTCCCTTCTTTGTACTATACTGCTGCACAAATATTTTATGAAGTGATTAAATTTGTGGTATGTTCTGAATTTGCTTGAAATATTTTTTTCTTTCAAAGGAAAACTACATCTGTACAGTAACAAGATGTCAATGATAATTAGATAACAATTTGGTTACACTTATAAATGCGGTGAAGAGCTTTATACCATATACATTATCTATCGTTTAATACTGCACTGAAAGCCTGCTGTACGTCTATTATTTACAGCTTGCGATCGTGGCTTTTCATTCCTTCAACCTCTTGTTTCGGCAGTGGTTTTGGGTGTGTTTTCTGCTTCCATTTTTTGTTGTCAGTCGTTGCTGGGATCCATGATTTTGTGACTTTGAAAATGAGGCAGGTGTAATTTGACTGGTGAAAGGCTTGTTGCATTTGACAGAAAACCGCATACCTGCCCCAGGGGCTGCTCTAAATCTGAGGAGTAAGTTTGTGATTTCCCAGGAGGTGCTCCGAGATATTTTTTATAATGTTGGCATTGCTTATTCCCAATCGAATCATGTTTTGATGAACATAACAGGCAATGCAACCTTAAAAAAAAAACTGGTAAAAATCCAGCTTGGACGTCCTGACTAGGCTCTGCCCCACTGTAAGGTTAGGTGAGTGAAGACACATTTCTAAATTTTCATTTTAAAATTTGCAAAAGGAGTGAGGGGAAGTGATGGTGATGTTTGGGAAGGATCACGTCTAAATGGTCTTCCTGTTAAAGATTATTTTTTTTCTATTGTAATATTAATTATTTCTGACTTTGTTTGCCAGATAGAGGCTTTGTCCCCAGGGTCCCTGTTTGGAAAATCTTAGATTTGTGAGATACATTTTATGAGTACCATTGTAATATAAATGTAGTTAAGTTGGCATTTTATGAAACTTTTTCCCCATATGTAATATTGGCGTTCTGTATTATTTTAGTGTTAGAAATTTTGGTCATAGTGAAACAAAATTCCTTTTCTCACCTTCATCTGAACATAGGTAATAAACTTGTTTGAATCTGTTATTTTGGTCAATAAAATTGCATTTTTAGCTCTCTCATACACACAATGTCACACACATTTATAAAGGTGTCTTATTTTACGTAACTCCAAAGTACGACCACATCAAAACTACAAATATTTATTGTCTTTTAATTCTGAAGCAATCACTGTAGCTCTTACTGTGTTTATACAGGCTGAATTGCTCACTTACTGTAACAGTCATTCATTTTCTCAATAATTCATTTATTTAGTGATGGAAACATTATTTTTAGGAATAAACTTGTCTTTTCAAATACCTACCATGTCAACATTCTTAATGAATTGGTGTCCTCAAATTTTTAATCAAATCACTTTTAATCCACTTTATTGGAAGTACATTAACATAATATAAATTTACTTATTTTACATGTACATGTTGATTAATTTTGACAAATTCATTTTTGTTTTAAGTAACAAACTTACAATATAGAACACTGCTACGTCCACAGAGGTTCGCTCACGCTCTTCTGTGGGCCATCCTATCCTCACAACCCTCATCTTTTAAGACCCCTAATACACTTTCCATCACTGTAATTTTTCTTTTTCTAGACCTTTATATAAATGGAATCGTATAATATGTGGTCCTTATGTGTGTTTTGGTTAATTAATAATTCATTAATAACATTAATTAATAATGTTTTGAGATTCATCCATGATGCCATACATCAGTAACTGGTGACTAATCTAGATCCTCTATATTTTCATATAAATTAATTTTTCCAGATTCTAGAGGTTTCCTTGCCTCTTTGGCTTGTGTCCTTTTTGCCAGACTCTCTTTATCTCATCCCTCCTTCTTCTCCTTTTGACCCTCTTCTATAAAGATCTTTGTGATGCATTATGCCAGCTGAATAATTCAGGTTAATTGTCCATCTCAAGACATTTACATACTCATCTTTGAATGTTCCTTTTGAATCTAAAGTAAGATATTCACCAATTCTGGGGATTAGGAAGTAGGCATTTTTTAGAGACCTATTATTCAATTTACCACACTCGTGATACATGACTATTTCACTTTAAGCAGTAAGTTATCTTTTAAAGAAATTGAAAATAAGGAGAAAATGTCTTTTACATTCCTCCACATATTTAT
This sequence comes from Camelus bactrianus, assembly GCF_048773025.1. Classification (NCBI taxonomy): domain Eukaryota; kingdom Metazoa; phylum Chordata; class Mammalia; order Artiodactyla; family Camelidae; genus Camelus; species Camelus bactrianus. The sequence goes on from NC_133572.1 coordinate 10,763,238, forward strand.
GATTTCAAAGGTTTGGTTTTTTTTTCCAAATAGCTTTGTATACACGCAAATTATATCTGGTGTCACTTTTGCATCTCCTTTAACATTTCTTTGTGTGCAAGTCTATTGGTAATAAATTATCTCAGTGATTATTTCCTAAAAACCTTTTAATTTCATCATTTTGAAAGGTTATTTTGCTAGCTACAGAATTTAGATTGATAGGGTTTTTTTTTTAATTCAGTACTTAAAAGATGTTGCTCTATTTTCATCTCATTTGCATGGTTTCTGACAAGAAGTCTGCTATAATCTTTCATTGCACAATGTGCTTTTCTTTCTGACTGCTTTTAGATTTTTCTCTCTATGACTGGTTTGCAGCAATCTATGATGTGCCTTGGTGTTTTCTTCATCTTTTTTCTGTTTTGGTTTTAATGAGCTACTCATGTCTGTGGTTTTATTACTTATAAAATTGAGATGGGGAATTTGCTATTATTTCTTCAAATATATTTTCTGCCACTTTTTTTTTCTCAGACTTCTATTGCACATAAGTTAGAGTGCTTGATACTGTTACAGAGTTCAGTAACTTCTGCCTAATTTTTCTTTCTGTGCTTCATTTTTGCATAGCTTTTTTGTTTGCTTTTGACTTTTAGTTTTGCTTTTTTTTCTGTCTTAAGTTCACTTAACTTTTATTCTTCAGTGATTAATATGCTAATATGTTGTTAATGCTATTTAGTGTATTTTTTTCAGACATTGTGTTTTTTAATCTGCAGAAGTACTATTTGTGTTTTTTACATTTTAGATGACTCTTGTTATCATGGGCATATTTTTTCTCTAACTTTTTGTGAATATAAACATATGGAAAATAGTTGTTTTAATAACCTTGTCTGATAACTCCGTTGTCTCCATTACTTTTCAGTTTCCTGCTTCTTTGCATGTTGAAAAATTTTTTAATGAATAAGGGACAATGTGGATTTTATACCATTAGGTGCTGGATTTTGTTGTATTCCCTTAAACAATGTTTAACTTGGTTCTGGACTGAGGAATCTACTACATTCTTTTGAGGCTTGCCCTTAGAGTCTATTATGCCAAACGCACAGCAGCCTTTAATCTAGGACTAAGTTAACCCCGTTACTTATGCATTGCATTTTTAAGGTTTCTTCTGATGCCCCTTGTATGATTAGTTCTTTCCTCTCTGGTTGGTGGGAAAACAAATTATTCTCAGCCTTCTGTGAACTCTGATCATTGTGTAGCCTAATGTTATCCAGTTTTTTTCCCCCCACAACCTCAAGTAAATTTATGAATCCTCCTCATAAATGCCCAAAGAAGTACTCAGTCAAAGATTAAAGTGGACTCTTCTGCAAATTTTTGTAGCTTTCTCTGTGTCATCCTTGGTATGTATTCTTCAGTATTATGTTTACAAATTACAACTATCTGGGCCTTCCCAATTTCTAAGTTGTTTTGTCAGCTCAGAGTGTCCCCTGGGCTCTGTCTGGAACTCCTTTCCTGGTATAACATGGACTGGAAATTGCCTTCAGGCAAAAAGTTGGGACAATCAGAAGGCTTACTTCACTTGTTTCCCTTCTTTCAGGGATCACCAACTTATGTTGCTTATTTCTCATGTTTATAGATTGTCACTTGATATGTCTTGTTTCATTTTTTTTAGTTTTTGAAAATGGAAATGTAAATCCAGTCTTTTACTCTATCATGCCTAGAAGCAGACATCACCTGCAAATGATTTTGAGTGTTTTTATTTTATAATTGTGATTTTGAAAGGTTATTTTTCTTGTGTATCACCCACAGTAGGAATAAATGAATGTAAAATTTATTTTAGACGTTACATTCTTAGGCCATATTAACACAGATTTATCCAGAGAGTGTAACAGTTTTTCAAATAGCTACACATTATTTTTGTTATTCCGACTTACACTCACAATGTCATTTGGAGTGTCTTGTGCATTTAATTTTTCTAGTAATTTACAAAACCAATTTATGGAATCAGTAAATTGGAAAGTCTCTTGCAGTTTTATTTTAATATTTTAAAAATTCTCTGCTTAGTAAATATTCTTACCCTGATTAAAGAATATTAGCATAGGTATAAGGATCATCATATTAAACTTTTCAAATCATAAAATATCTCAGAAATACATACTACATGGAAAATAATATATTTAGCACCCAAAACTGATTTGTTTTTTTCACAAAAATGGCTTTCTTAGATTCATTTATATTCACATTCATTCATTGTCCAATCACTAATTTTGTTTGTCTACTATGTAGTACAGCCTGAGAGAAAACTTAAGAATAATATGACTTCTATAATTTAAACTACATTACACCTTTCCCTTTTCATTTTAAATCTGCTGGTATCATCAATGATCTTCGTAACCCCATGAAACTTTAAAATGATGAAAGGAATGTAAAGGTCTAAATCATCCTCTCTGATCCATGTGTCTGAATCTGATTTTTTATTCCATCATCTTTACAGCATGTTGCAAAATTTTAGGGCCTTAAGGTCTTTCAGTTATATTAGTTATTAAAAATTTTCTTACTTCTAAGTGTGGACTTTATCAGCTATGGTCAGAGGTAGTGCCAAGATTAATGCTGTCAATAGAAATGTGAACAAGGACCATTTATGTTAATCGCTCAATGGACATTTCCTTCATGATGGATATTACTAGTTTTTGAGCAAAGTGCTCATAATATGTGATATTCTGGTTCTTCCAAGAAACCAGTCTGAACAGCAAGCAGACAGAGCAGACCATCTCAAGTGAATTCTCCAACTGCCACTTTCTAAGCCAAGATGGAGGATGTAGAGAAGAATTTGCTACTTGCCTTTTGTTAGTATTTCATAGTTAATGGTTCTCCAAAGCTGCTTTTTAATCTGTAAGAGGATCTTTCCTCCAAAATCAATTCTGCCTCTGTCCTCAGCACCTACTTCTCTAGTCTGTTTTTCCCTGATCATGACTCCTCAAGCTCCTTTCTTCTGCTTATGTAAGATAACAGAGAAATCTCTTAATCTGGGCTTCATCTGGCATCTTGCTTTACTTCTAAACCCAATTATATACCATTTTGTCTGCTTGAGGCTTGAGGACAGTAACAGGATAATAGCCATTTTCATCTAGTCTATGGCAAATATATGTGCTCATTATCCATGCAAGTATGTTCTGGTGTGAGTGGCAATTTTTTTAGAATTCAAAAAAGATAGATGGAACTTCAGATTTTTTCTTAATTACAGCTTTTCTTCTGCTATTGCATACCATTACCGAAAATTTTAATCTACATATTTAATACTTTTGTTGTGTGCCCATTTCATGTCAGGCATTATACTCTTTGCTAGGGATATCATAGCGAACAAACTATACACAGGAACGTAGAAGTTCATTTAGTAGATGCGGATGAAAATAAATAGAAGCATGAATGCAGAGCTTAAAAGATTAGCATTTGTGGAAAACTAATCAGCAGTATTTGTGGAAAAATCTAGCTTCTGTTGTGCTCCATCCACATAAACACACTTTAAATAACAGCATTGAGGAGAATAATGTATGGAATAACTGAATTTAAAAATAATGTCACCCAGAGGAGTCTCTATAGTTTAACTGATGTGTAGTATTTGTGAGAGCCAGAATACTTTTCCTATGTTAATACGTTGATCAACATGAGGTTAATACCATTTCAGAATTAAAAATGTGCAACTTTAAGCAACTGAGAAATTTGGTGGTATAAAAAAGAGTATTGGCCCTGGCTTAGTGAGATCGATGGGGTGGTTGAAGAAGTACCTTGCTCTACCTGTAGTTAACTATAATACTGTAACAGTTCCCAGAACAAAATTGATGTATCTGAGATGTTATCCAGGATGTACACTTATGCTATTTTTGCAAGCTGCTTTCATCATACTCAGAAGGATTTGTCAAGACGCTTACCTGTTGTAAAATTCAACATGATTTCTTGAGGGTGCAATCTAAGGCTGAATTATATCACCTCCTCTTAGTGCTGCTCTATCAATGCCGATGCGATTGTAATTTTTTTTCTGGGCCCTCTTTATTCAGTGGTTGCTGTACAAAATGTGGGACAAAACAAATGCATGTCATGCTCTAAGACTACTGTATGTCATATGTATTTACCAAGAGTTAAAAAAAGAAAAAAGGAACACGTACGGAAAGCATCTTTACCTATAAACTCTTTTATCTTAAGCCTTAAATAAAAATTTCACTTTGGGCTGGTTGACACGAAAATGGGGCAAATAGATTGACCCTATCATTACTTTTTGTCACAAACTGAGCTGACTTATCTTAAGGAGTTAAAATTTAGGAAGCTAATGCCTTCTTATTAACAAACATTTTAAGATGGAAAATCATTTAATTTCCCTAATAAATCACCTACACATCATCTATGTGCCATTCTTTTTTATATTCCTTTGTAGGTAGGTCTGGAGTGCCAAGGAAGAGATGCTAAAATATATATAATCTCCAGTATATACAAGTAAATACAAATTATTGGTCAGGCAAGGAGGGAATGACATTTAAAAAAGAATCTAGCTATTATGGAAGTGTCAAAATTCTGCCTCCATTGCCATTTTGTGGAGTAGCTGCATGTTGATCAGGAAACGAACTGGAAAATTCTTATTCCAAGTTTATACAGGATCAGACTATGAGTGACTCCTCTAAATATTTGAGAATTTTGATTGCCTATTTTCAAGGAACGCCTGAATTTCTATAAGTAATTTTCCTATAATAGTGTGGATTTTGTTTCTAGGAAGGCCATTGAGAAAGCTGTGACATTTCAGCATTTGTAAATAATGAGGCGGTGCATCCAGCTTGATATCATATCATAACTATGTGCATTTCTATTTCATCAATAGGAGACAAGACATCTTATGGCTATGTAGTTTTCTGCATGTAAGTACTGCCAAGTATTAACTCCTTGACATGCCAGTCTAAGAATAACATTCTCATACTCCCGTGTGGTAACTGAAATTAGTGCCCAAAATCTAATACATGTTGAATACATGATCCCCACCCCCACTTTCCTTTCATCAGATGTGTTCTGTTCCTTTCATCCTCTTCACTCTTCCTTTCCCCATGGCTACGGGGCTCTCTTTGCCTCTTGCTTCCCTTATCTTCCTCACTTTTTCCCTCTGCATTGAAGTACGCTACTTTGAAACATACCTTTTTCTTATCTTATCTTTTATCTTTTTCTTCTTCACAGCTCTTTTCTGTTACATTTTGACTAAGTTTCACTGGAATCTTTATGTGTTGCAGAACTCTAAAGACACCTGACCATGGGATACAATTTCTCAGCATCAGTATAGAGAGAGTAGAAGGTATGAACACCCAGTCCCGGAGTGCAGGATGGGGGTTGGTAAGAGTGAAGGTATTGGGCTGTTTTGTAAGCAGGCAGATATTAGCTTTATTCACAACGAGCTTTCTTCCTATAGATTAAATCTATTGCCATGGTCTTCTCCTGCCGGTTGCAATCCATTTCAAACACACTCCTCAACATGGCATGACTACCTTCATCCCATTGCCTACTTTGCCTAAGCACGGCTATGTAGTCATTCAGCTGTGCCTGAAGTCAACGACCAGATACTCTTATTGCTTCTGGCTATGTGTACATTTTATGTATGCTGTTATCAGTTTTATTATCTTATTGTTTTTTCTACCTCCATTGTTGACACAGTGTTGTATAGGAATGACTCCATTAATCATACTTCTACAAATCTGATTCCACACTGTGGTCCAAAAATACGATTTTAGCCTCTGTGTCCACTCTTGACTTCCCTATTGAACACTGACATTAAGAACCCAACGTGGATCCAAAATGTAAAGGTATAAAACTATTAAACTTTTGGTATCAACCATCTCATTATTTATGGCCATTTATTTTGTAATTACTGCTTAGGAAAAAAAAAAAAATCCATCATTGCTCCATGCCAGCTTTAACTGCAGCAGAGGATTTAAAGACGAATTCAGACTTCAGCCTTCCCCTGAGGCTGATGGACTTCTCCTTTCAAAGTAGGACACTTCTATCTGATGGCATTAACCATAAAATCCCCCATTTCAAGTCTATGATATCCTGAAGGACAACGGCTCATTTCATTTCTTATCAAGAAATCGAGCAGATCAGTCATATTTCCCGAATCAAATGACATTTCAGAAAATTCATTTGAACCAAAAATGAGGTTTCCTCTCTGCAGACTCCAATTAGTTTGAAAGTGGTTTCTGATGACAATTTTCAAAATAACTGAGTGGTATATATTTTTTTTAAATCCTGATTTGTATGTATATGACTAAGTCAACTCATATTTCACACACACATATATATGATTACTGACACACACACATCTACACTGCTCCACACCCTGCACACACACACACACACACCCACAAACACACAGAGGCTTCCCAAGAGCCACAGCTCGCCTGATACGCAGTATAAATCTTTAATTTCAGTGATCAGCATTAATAGTAAAATACTTAAGATCTTTCTGCCTTCCTTTTTTTATCCCATTACCCTAGGTATTCCACGGGGAGCATGCTCCCTCGTTTGCTCCCTAAGTACACAAAATTAGCTGCTTATCGGTTGATCTTCTTACATGATCCTTTAAAAATCCTTTGTGTGCGCGCACACAGCCACTTATGCAGCGTCCAAGGCCGCTTTTGCCTTTAGAGGAAGCCCAGACAAGCCACCCCCAGCCTTTTCCCTCCCCACTCACAGGGGGCTTGGGCCTAATTAAATTGCTCTCAAAGACAAGAAGGGATGAATTTTCTTCTTTCCATCTCCCTTGTCACCCATTTAACTCAGCTGACATTCACTGACTCCTTTTTACTTATGTTCAAAAAAAAAAAAAAAAACAACCCACAAGCACACACACACAAGCCCCATAAAGGCAGGGTTTAGAGAACCGGGTGATGGAGGGAGGGGCAGTGTTCGTGGATAAACTCTTAATCTGGTTACTCCCTGTGATTTATAATTTCAGAAACAAACAATGGAAAAAGAAAGTGCCAGAGGAGAGGTTTGATTTCTCTCACTGGCTTCGATTTTATTCCATTAAACAAACACCCATGAAGACTAAAACACACACACACGCACATGTATCAGTGCTTCTGGTCAGGCCTACCCCCTTTTTTTGTTCCCGGGTTCAGATTAATGAGAGAGGTTGGGAAAACTCTGATGAGCGGAGCCTGTTAATGTAGCTCAGCCCAAGAGGGGCAGAGGGGAGCCGCCGCACTTTGGCTGGCTGGCTATTGATTGGACTGGGGGTCACTGGGGAGCGGATGCCGGGGCTGCATTTCTGAAGCCGGGGTTCAGGGAGCGGTTGGAGAGCTTTGGCTGGACCAGACAACAGGAGCCCTGTGCAAGTCAAGCTCCAGTAAGGGCCTGGGAAGAGCCAGGCAATTAGCCTTTGAAGGTCATGGAAAGTCCCTCCCCCTCTTCTCTCTTTTCACCACAGTATCCAGCCTTCCTTCCCCGCCGCCTCCTTTCTTCATCACCCATACTCCAGGCACATCTGAGGAATCCATTCAATTAAATCTCTCTGGCTCCAGCTGGCTCGGGAGTGAAAGGTCATTGGAGTTCAGGAGGGAGAAAGACACGAGGAGGAGCTGGAGCTTGGGGCTGCCTCCGACCCGGGCTCCCCACTCCCTCCCCCCTCAACACCTTGCCCACGCTCCCCACTTCCTTTCTACCTACCATCTTTAATGATACCCGACGGTCAATTACTCCCCAGCAGTGAGAGATGCCCGGAAGCATCATTGTGGTGGGGAGGGATCGATCAGGCTTAAAAAAAAAAAAAAGACGATAATGATAACCTGTGGACATAATGTCAGTTTGCTCTGCTTCTTGAAGGCCTAGCATGGGTGGCCTGGGCCAGCCCAGCTGCTTGGAGGGACCACGTGAGCCCTTGGTATCTTCCCTCCCCACATTTTGTCCTGCCTTAAAGAGACCTAATTAGATGGGGCGATACTCTGCTGGCTTGCATTCTTGCTGGCCTGCTTGGGTCCAGAAACAGAAGAGAAAAAGTAAAGGTGACTGATTCCATTTTAACAAAGCACACGCCTCAAGTTAACCAAAAAACAGCATCTCTAAATATCTCTGGTAACATAAGAGAACAGTTTAGGAGACTTTGTTTGGGGAATTCAGCTAGGTGTGTAGAGAATTTTAAAAACCCTATTATGACTTTAAATGAGAGATACTAAAAAATAATTTGGGGAAACTATTCATTAGACAAAAGTAGTTCAGGAAGAGGTTTGCAGAAATTTTGTGCACATATATATAAACACACACACACACACACACACACACACAAAGATATCTTTTTTGGGGAAGATGATGAACTTAGAAGGGTTTCTTTTCATTGTCTATCTCCAATAATTATCTAACATAATGTGGGAAATGATATGAGTGCTGGGTTACGCAAGGTGATAATCAATCCCAATTTGAACAACATGTGGTCCTTCTCTAACAAAACTTAGAATCTGTCACACTGAATACTCAGGCATAAATATTTCATACAATGTTGCCACTGTATTTTCTTTTAACTTAGTGATCTTACTGTGTCTATACACTTCTGTTTTCTTTTATATCCCCTTTTTCCTAAAGTGTGGGGATACAGATTCTAGTACAACTAATATCCTAACTTGCAATCAGATTTTTTCTGTTGTCACATTATTTTCTGCATCATTTGATGAGCCAAACTACATCTTCCTATATTCCTACTAAACTATTTGATGATGCTTTTTATTTTGCTGTGTAATTGGGTGAGCAATCATGTGATAAACATAAGTTGGGTAGGAAATCAAAGAAGCAATGTTAAAAACAATGAATATATATTTCAGGAAAGTTCCTTAGATGTTAAATGTGTTAGAAGGAAGGGCTGTAGAAAAAAGTATTACTTCTTTGTAGATTTTACAACTGCCAAGATAAAACTCTGAAAGACATCTAATACAGTTGAAGGATGATAGTTTTCTTTTATAACCTAACATTATGCTTCTTGAAATGTGTATAAGAGGTAGACAGTTGTGTATTTAGCTAAATTAAAAATAAACGTGGGGGTCAAAAAGGTAAAAAGAAAAAATAATTATACTTAAAAAAAATGCTAGCCAACCTAAGACTGTTGAGAAAAGGTAGAGCGTTGTGTTCTGGGCACTGAGAAAAATGGGGGGGGAAGAAAAAGGTAATAAACATACAAGAGACATGGTGCAGGGTTTTTCCACGCTATAGGTTCTAACATAAAATTCTAACAAACATTATATAATTCAACTCAGAAAACCATTTTTTCTACTTTTGTCTAATGAATCCTTTCACTAAATTATTTTTTAAATATCTATCCTTTAAACTATAAAGACATAATAGGATTTTTAAAAATCTCTGTATACCTAGCTGAATCTTTCAAACAAAGAAAATAGAGTCCCAAATCATAGTTTATCTTAAACAAAGTACAACACTTTGTTTGTACTGGATACACTGATGTGTGTGTGTGTTTGTGTGTGTTTTCCCACCAAACTACAGGAAGTAGTGTGAGGAAGTCACAAGACTGACTTGCCTCCTAGGGCCTGGCAAAGAAAAATGGAAATAGTTTCTTTTATTTAAGGGCTCAGTTTACAAAAAAAAAAAAAAAAAAAAAAATAGTGCCTGGCACAGAAAAGAGCTCAACAAATTTTAACAATGGTGATGATGATTGTTATTACTATTTCCTACAGGGTTTAGCATGAGCTTTAAAGATCCTTTTTGTCTGCAATGTGGGACATACACTGGGTGAACAAGAGTACGTGCAAGTTGACGGGAGGTACTTGGGGAAAACTGAATTAAGGTGACAATGGTTGGAATGGAAAGGGGTAGGTGCACTTGAGAAATACTGCAGACGTAAAATCAACAAGGTGTCTTCAGTAAGTGGAGCTGGGAAAACTGGACAGCTACGTGTAAAGGAATGAAATTAGAACGTTCTCTAACACCATCTACAAAAATAAACTCAAAATGGATTTAAGACCTAAATGTAAGACCAGATACTACAAAACTCCTAGAGGAAAGCATAGGCAGAACACACTTTGATATAAATCACAGCAATATTTTTTTGGATCTGTCTCCTAGAGTAAAGGAAATAAAAGCAAAAATAAACAAATGGGACTTGATTAAACTTAGAAGTTTTGCACAGCAAAGGAAACCATTAACAAAAGAAAAAAACAATCTTCTGAATGGAAGAAGATATTTGCAAATGATACGACCCATAAGGGATTGATCTCCAACATACATACACAGCTCATACAACTCAACATTAAAAAAACAAAAACCTGACTAAAAACTGGGCAGAACAACTTAATAGGCATCTTTCCAAAGAGGAAACGCAGATGGCCAATAGGCACATGAAAAGACGTTTAACATCACTAACCGTCAGGGAAATGCAAATGAAAACCACAATGAGGTATCACCCCACACCTGTAAGAATGGCTATCATCAAAAGAGAACACAAACAACAAAATGCTGGTGAGGATATAGAGAAAAGGAACCCTTGTACACTGCTGGTAGGAATGCAAATTGGTGCAGCCACTGCGGAAAACAGTATGGAGGTTTCTCAAAAACCTAAAAATAGAACTGCCATATGACTCGGCAATTCCACTCCTGGGTATATACCTGAGAAGAACAGAAACACTGATGTGAAAAGATACATGCACCCCAGTGTTCATAGCAACATTATTTGCAATTGCCAAGATGCAAAAGCTACCTAAATGTCCATCAACGAATGGATAAAGAAGATATTATATATATATATACATCCTATATTCCTATTAAACCATTTGATTATATATATATATACACACATACACACACACAGTAGAATACTCCTCAGCCATTAAAAAGAATGAAATTTTGCCATTTGCAGCAACACAGATGGACTGGAGGACATTATGCTAACTAAATGAGTCGGAGAAAGACAAATACTGTATGATATCACTTAGACATGGAATCTAAAAAGTACAACAAACTAACGAATATGACAAAAAAGAAGCAGACATATAGAGAACAAACTAGTGGTTACTAATGGGGAGAGGGGAGGGGCAGTATAGGGTCAGAGGAGTGGGAGGTACAAACTATTGGGTGTAAGACAGGCTCAAGGATGTATTGTACAACCCAGGGACTATAGCCAAGATTTTGTAACAACTGTAAATGAAAAGCAACCTTTAAAAATTGTATAAATTTTTTAAAAATTAAAAAAAACAAGGTATGTCTATGAATGGCATATGGAAGTGAGGATGTGCCAAGGATGATAAAGTCAGAAGCTTTATAATGACATCCTGATAGAGCATGAAACAAATCTTTATTTTGTTTTTCTGCTCTCCCTGCCACCATTTTCTCCTACTGTGATACCTCTTTCCTTTCTTCCAATAATTAAGAAACACCAGAAAAATAAAAATCAGGCCCCAAAGGTGGCACCAGGTAGAGACATATGAACCATTGGGCAACGTGTGGCAGAAACAGGAGACCTCTTTTACTTGAATTTTGGCTTTTTGGTGCCAGTATGTGAAGAAGACATCACAATTGGGCAGACAGAGGGGGTGTGGGACAAGAGAGGAAGAAAAATTATATAGAAATAACATGTCTGACTCACAATGGGGAAGCAGTTCCCACTCTGGGGGCTGCAAGGAGGGAATAAGAAGAGGTGACAGCTGATCGCAATGAAGAACTGTCCAGGGTTCCAGAATGCTGCCCCACCCTCTGTCCTCCAGTCCTCCCATTTACTGCAAGATCAAGGGCAGGGCAGCCAGTCAACAAGAGGGCTGGGGTGTGCAGTCCAGAAGAGAGGGCATTCTAGGACAGGGCAGGCCAGACAAGGGCCCAGAACCCATGGAGAATTATGAGGACACTTGACTAATTCCATCTAAAGTGTGTATGCACCTTACTGCCTTCATTCAGATCCAATTATTTGTAAATACTTGTTGAACTTCCAAAAAAAATAATTAAAATATTTGTATTGATTAGCTAAGTAAATAAATAAATGAGTGGCATAAGCAATTAAATAATTAATGCCTATAAGGAAGTTGGCCTGGGGGTGTAGGCAGCAAGTAGGGAATAGAGGAGCCAGACTCACTGGGGCTGTTTAGGGTACGGGATGGGGCCAGGGACTGAGTGGTGGAGAAGAGGGAAATGTTCTGATTATGGAGGAAAGAGAGATGGTTTTAACCACACCACTGAGCATCTGAGGATGGCGCCTACCCTGCAAGGATTCCATGAGACAGCACCTGTGTTCATGGGCTCTGTAACGTTGCACTATTAAAAAAAATACTGTGATCTGAACTGAGGTTTTATTGTTATTTTTAGTTGCAGTAAGAGTGTAAGATATGTGGAAAGTGGCATGTGAATCACACACTTTGACGTGCTTCAAATTCAGTATTTTTTTCTTTAAATTACACACGACAGTACTTAGTGCCATTGGTATTTTATAAACAATCTGTCTAGAGCTCTTCCATTTATATGTACATAAAATAGTCTGCAACATATCTTAGGGGTATAGATATTTGTTTACATCTGTATGCATGCCCCGACCTGTGCAGAATTACCTGATCCTGCTAACAAAGCAGTGTGATTATCCATCTTGGTTGTGCCTACCCAACTGAGGATATCTCAGGAAAACTTTCAAGAGTTATGGGAATTCTTCACTCATTCATTCAACAAATATTTACAAAGCACCTGTTATGTGTCTGGTATTATGCCAATTGCTGAGCCTACAGGGATGAAAAATGAAGGAAGAACATTCGTCTCCTGCTCTCATGAACTCGGAGTCTAGCAGGGAAGAAAGGCATTGCACACGTATTTATGAGTGTACTAAATCAACAGAGACACTTGGGGGATTAGAGAAGCATCAAACAGGCCAACCAAATCTATTCAAAGTATCATATTTCTGCACCATCCGTCATTGGTTAAAGCCCAGACTCACTCCGAAGTAATCCAGGATTTCTGCATATCAGGCAAAATGGCTTTAGTACCGCCAAGGAAGGGTCTCTTATTAAGAAATGTAGGTGTGGGTCATTGATGCAAAAGCACAGGAATCTTGGAAAAGTACACAAGGAAACAATAGCGAAAGCAATTTGAGGGGATCGGAGGAGAGAGCTGACAGTGTCTGCTACAGGCATCGAACAGGATTTTGCAGTTGACATCTTTTTATATGGGTTATACAAGTGGGTGGTCATTCTATTCACTGATACAGGGAAAATAGGAGAAGGAATATGTTGGGCAAAAAAAGTGGGTAACATGATGAACTATGCTTTAGATTGATTAAATTTGAAGAATTTGTGATTCATCATTTAAAAATGTTTAGTAAGCAGTTGGATATGCAAATCTAAGGCTTAAAAGAGAGGTCTGATGTAGAGACACAAATTTTAGAGTTGTTCCCTAAAGGCAGTCATCGAAATATGGGAGTGAAAAAGTTGTCTAGGAAGGGTGAGCCAGAAGAAATAAGAAGTAAGCCTAGAACAACCTGAGTAACTCCAATATTTTATGGTCGGGTAGGAGTAAAAGAAATTGCAAAAGAGACTGAGAAGGAGTAGCAGAGGGTAGAACAACCAGAGTCTGGTGTCTGAAAAAGTTTATAAACAGAACTTAAATGATTCTGGACTCCAGATAAAATATGGATTTAAAGTTATTAATTTGATTTAGTGATAGTATATTTTTTCGGACCCTACTGGGTATGTTTTGTTGGAGAGGTGATGATGGTTACAGGAAGGGGATGAGTAAGGGAGAAAAATATTATAATTCACGTGGGTCGAGGAGTGAGTGAGAAGTAAGAAAATGAAAAATGAAGCCTATATTCTGATATAAATGATACAGATTAAAAATATGTACCTTAGGGACTGATACTGACATCAAATCGAATACAATCTACATGTACTCTTTAATCAGGCATAACTAAGGTAGAGTTCCTGACCTCATGCTGGTCTCAGCCCAGGTGACAACCTCCTTTTGTTTTCCTGTTTTTATATTTTAAAGCACGGCTCATGTTTCTGCATTCCATACTAGCCCACTTTCTGGAATCACTAGGGATAGTGCTAATTGCACAAGTCTGCACAAGTTACTTGCTTTTCTGACTGCAATTTTTAGAACTTCACTGATAGACTGTTTACCTCTACCTAACTGCATTGCTAACATATACTTTCCTCATTCTACTTATGTCTCTCTATGTTCCTTACTATTGCACAAATCCAAGAAAACAGGAACTGAAAATGAAAGCTATTCTTTCTTATATGGATTATTTTAAATACAAATATTCTCCCCTACATGATGGAAGAAGATTCCTACAAGGTAGGGAAAGACCTGCAGATTTCTGTAACCTTAGGTGAACAACAACAAAATCTTCAGAGTAGGGTACAACCTGAAAAATTTCTGCCAAATTCCAACGCCCCCTTTTTATGGCACTTTCATGAATCATATCACAAATATTTTCCCTGTAAAGGAATAATCTGTGCTCAAGAAAGAATGAAATTTGCCTGAAAACTTTGAATCCTTGCTTTTTTGTTTTTGTTTTTATTTTGTTTTGGCTTGGAGACAAATTCTTCTATTATATAATAGTTCACCTTAAAACCTGAGATATAATTCACACATTATATTCGTTTCAGGTGTACAATATAATGACTCAGTAGTTGCACAACTTGTGAAAGGATCATCACCATAAGTCTATGGAGCTAACCTCTATCAACGCACATAGTTACAAATGTTTTTTCTTGTGATGCTTTTGTTTAATATATTTGAACACTAAGTACTTAATTATTGTCTTAAAAATTGAATGAATAATCCTCTCCAAGAAACACTACCAGTGACTACCATAGCAAAAATAAATTAAGTTTTAGAAACATAGTTTCTTTCAAAGATCACATAGACACAAGTAGATTTTGACATCTTCATGTTGGAAATATTGGACTGCTGATCTGGCTTCTGCATCCATCTCTATCTACTTGTTCTAATAACAGAACCACGATTTTCTTTTGGGACACTACCTCTATTCTCAGCCATGTAGTTTGGGGAGGATTTATTTACTTATTTATTCACTCACTGCAAAATTATAGAGTGACTTATATGTGCCAAGAACTCTTCTAGAATCACAAGATATAAAAATGAATAACAGACAAAAAATGTCATCCCTCCTATGTAGGGATGATAAAAGGTGAAAGGTGATGTTTTGGGAGGCTTATGAGTAAGAGAAAATTTTCCACTGGATTTGAAAATGTGGAGACATTAACTCTGGATTCCAGCAGCTGTCTCACCTCCATGGAGGGAGCCAGCTCAATAATGAGGCCAAAATAAGGAAGACAGGGCTAAAAGATTCAGGTGCAAACAAACACCTTACGGCATTTTTGAGATTCTGGATTAAGTTGCATGCTTGAAGTCAGAACTCTTCCTGAACTAACGTAAGCTTGTAAATTTCATTTTTCTAGGTCATTGTAAATTAGGCTTTCTAACACCTGCAACTAAGAGAATCTTAATTTATGCACTGAAATTTTCAAAATTCTTAGATAAAGATGAAAATATTGGTCAACAGTTCCATGTTAATGTCTAAGAATTCCTGACAAAAACTGATCTACGTTAATGTTATTTACATTAATGTCTATAATAATTTTTAAAATGAGCTATGCATATACCAATGATCTAGTCAAAAGTCTACTATATTTTCTTTCCATTTTTCAGATGTCAAAACTGGGTGAAAAGTAGTCTTCTTGACTATTGATAAGGAACAGGAACAATTAGTAAAACTAGATCTAGCCCCTCAAAATTATGAGAGATGTCTACATCTTATTGGATTACACAAATTTCTGATTTTTCATTAGAAATCTGTGATTTGGGCTGGTTTTTATTTTAAAAATTTAAAGTTATTAAAATTTTAAAAAATCATCAGAAGGGAGGGTATAGCTCAGTGGTAGGGCATATGCTTAGCATGCAGAGTCCTGGGTTCAATCCCCAGGACCTCCATTAAAATAAATAAATAGATAAACAAACAAACAAACCTAATTCTCTCTCCCCCCACAAAATAAAAGATCATCAATTTTCCATACTTTTACATTTAGAATAAAGCTAGACTAAAACTATATCTGCTATATTGTTTCTTAAATTACTGTTAGACAAACATGAATGTGTTGTTAAACCCTTAATGTTAATTTCTACAATTCTTTGGCAGGTCTACAGTCTACAGCTCCCCTACACTTTAGTGTCTTATCAAATCTCATTCAGATCCAAACCAAATTTAATCAGATATTTAAGAGTATATTCTGTTTGACACAATTAATAGGTCTACTGTGACCTACTGAAGATTAAATATTGTACAGTCTCTTTCAAGCTCTCACAGATTTTCACTATTTCTTTCTCCCTCCCAAACTGAATCATGTATTACTTCATTTTTATCTGAAACTCTGCTGACCCTGATGTCTCTAATGGAAAACTGTAGATTTTGGAAACACATAAAATGAGACCAGTGGTGAAATCGTGATTACAAAATTTTCTGACATACTGTTGTTTCCATTTACAACATAAGGTTCATTGAATAAACGTTCTGAATGCTTACCATAATATTTGCATCTTGCTTATAACAAATTGCTAACCGGTAAGTTTATGGGGTAACATATGGGTCTCAGTTCTTTAGTTGGCGGCAGTTAAACAAATCCTACATTTTTGCACACAAATAAACGCTTGAGAAAGAAACTACCCATTTTATGTAATCATATGTCCATTTGGATGTAGGTCAGGAAGGACTTGCTCATGTGTTAGCAGCCATAAAAAACCTGCCCCATGCTAATTACTGTTTAGTTGCAGGGGTTGGTTCAGCTCGCTATACATATGTTATAGCCCATATGTACAAACCTTCCCATTTGTAGAGAGCCCAGATGGACCCTCCCTAAGCATGAACCTTCCCTGCGACACGGATTAGCTATGAAAGGTTTAAACTGCCTGCTTTTGTTTTTCTTGTACAATGATTCACTCTAGTGCCCATAATTTTTATAGTTATTGGGGACTTTTAATTCAGAAAGAACCCTATTTGTTCACGCAATTTCTCTAAATGGGCCATCAACTTCACTTGGAAGTACACACAAAATCATCATTCTTATTGTTTTACAGATTTTTTAATGTGATTTTTTGGTCATTTTTCTGGACAACAAAATGATTTTATTTTTATTTATTTGTTTATTTTTATTTTTAGTTTTTTAAACTAAAGTATGGTTGTCACAATGTGTCAATTTCTGGTGTACAGCATAATGTGCCAGTCATGCATATATATATACACACACATACATATATTTATTTTCATATTCTTTATCATTAAAGGTTATTACAAGATATTCAATATAGTTCCCTGTGCTATACAGAAGAAAATTTTTTTTTATCTATATTTATATATAGTGGTTAACATCTGCAAATCTCAAACTCCCACATTTATCCCTCCCTATCCCCTTTCCCTCAGTAACCATAAGATTGTTTACTATGTCTGGGAGTCTGCTTGTTTTGCACATGAGTTGATTCATGTCCTTTTATTTCTTTTTTTGGATTCCACATATGAGTGATATCATATGGTATTTTTCTTTCTCTTTCTGGCTTACTTCACTTAGAATGATGATCTCCAGGTCCATTCACGTTGCTGCAAATGTTAGTTTATTCTTTTTTATTGCTGAGTAGTATCGACAGATGACTGGGTAAAGAAGTTGTGGTGTATTTCCACAATGGAATACTACTCATGTAGATTTTAGATTAGCTTGTTCAAACTGAGTACCATGGAAAGGAGTGAGATATACTGACTATCTGTATTTATTGTATCAAGTAGAATACATGCACATAGGGGTTTACCTCCCTCAAACCACAATAACTTGAAATTAAAGCTAATGTTTGTGTGAGAGTAAAATACTAGAATTTCTGTAAAAAACAAAATTTATAAGTAACTATTATTGGATATAACTTACTTGAGAAAACATTTCAGATACTAAAATAGTTTTTAAACATTTTTGAAGCAAAAATTATCCTCACTCCAAATCATTCTGTAGCAAAATCAACATGAGTACAACCCGTTGGCTGATTGTTGCCATTAACTTTGAATATAATACATTTTCAAGTAAAACATTCTGAATTAATGTTTTCCAAAACTTTATATCAAATTCTATTATTTTTAACTAGTCTTCACTGAAGAATAAATTTGACGTTGTTCTTGTAATCATATGGCTTACTACTGACTGAATCTGAAAAATCTTTATTTAAATAAAGTAAATTTTCAGGGATATGCTATACTATCTAATTATTGAAATGTCAGTGTCCTCAGAATCTTTCACACTGTAGACTCAAGTTTAGTAGAAAACTAATATAATTAAAAAAAAAATTCTACATGAAAAGCAGTTAAGCAACTCAGTTGTTTTATCCAAAGCAGATCACCAAGCTAAAGATAAATAAAACTCTAAATGTAAAACTTTACTTAAAATTTGTGTATTTAATAAAATTCTGTCCTCAAGTTTCTGGCTCACCAGATATGATAGTCCACCCAGTATTACTTACTAAATATTTTTGTATATGGTACAGGAAATAAAAACCAAAATTATTAATTTGAACAGTTACAAAGAGTCTTATTGATGGATTCAGGGTATAAAATTTATAGCTTTCAAAAAAGTATGTGAACATATGGACATTAGAGAAAGAAAGGAAAATGGAGGAGAGGGAGCTCCAAAATTAGCAAATAAGATAAACTGAGAAACTTCTAGAGATTGTGTAGCAATCGTGATGAGAGTGGAAGTACCTTGCCTGTAATGAACTATTTACCCATTTGACATTATTTTCTACCCTTTATACAGCAAGGGTCCTATTTTTTGAGTTTTATTTTAGAAGGTAGGTTAATGACATAACACAACCTTCCATAACTGAATGATTTTTGCTGTCAGGAAAAAAAAAGAAGCAACAGGTTCATGAATCAGTTATAGAAAATTCTGAGGGTATGAAAGAACCCTTCTTTTCTGTAAAGTTAGGAAAGCTCGCTTACTGAGAACTGTTGTCTGTAAATTAGCTAAGCCAGATTATGAACTTGTCATTGTAAATTCTATACTTTCGCATCCTTTCGATGAAGAAAATTTTCAGTTTCTTATCTAATACACAATAATTTTAATTTAATGGATTTGGTTTTATCAATTCTTAAATAAATTGATTAAAACTGGGAAAATAATTTAGTTTTTCTATAATTCTGTTAACCCATATGTAACAGGAGGAATATTTTACACAAATAATTTTTGAATATCATATTATATTATCTTGGAAATGATAATAACCAGAATTCATCTAACACAGTGTTTCTCACCTCAACACTACTGGCACATTGGGCTAGTAGTTGTTGAAGGGGGCTGTCTTGTACATTACAGGATGTTCAGCAGCATCCCTGGCCTCTAACCACTAGATGCCAGTAGCACTTTCCCAGTTGTTACAACCGCAATATCTCCAGACACTGCCAAATGTCTCCCGGAGGGCAAAATCATTCCCAGTTGAAGACCATTGACCTGACCACGATTATTGATGAATAAAATTTTGTCTGTTTCATGTTAAAAGAGAAAAACTCATTAACAGTAACAAAATCTTAAAACTCTTAATTTTTTATAAAATATACTCAAAATCCAGCATATCTTCTATTTCTATAATTAAACAGGAAGTAACATGAAACTTTCTGTTTATGATGCTTTCTCAAGTATGGAAAGTTATTAAATCATCAATAATTTTAAAATAAGGCAAATTCATCTTACTTACTAAGAGAAAAGAGAAATGTAAAAATAACCGCAATTTGACAATGGCACAAATTGAAATTGTTTTTTGGCTCAAGAAGATAATATTCACATTGTAATATACAATGGCTCTTTAAAAAACTTTACGTGAATTAAACTAAGTAGGCATATCCTGTGGAATCAGTAAAGCAGTACTGACAGTGGAAAACTAACAAACAAAACACAAAATCATCCAGCTTTTTTTTTTTTTTTTTAAGATTTTGACTCCAAACCAGTTTCACTTAGTTGCAGAAGTTGAAAACACAATTACCAATGAAGTCTTCCTATGACTTCCTCTGTGTGTGTGTGTGTCTGTGTGTGTGTGTATGAGTGTGTGTGTGAGCTATGAATGGTAATAAAGTGCAACTTAACTAGAAAAAATATTTACATAGTGTACCATTCCTCTTTACCACTATGTGTGTTTCAGTTGATGCTACTACAGTGTCTGATTTGCAAGCAATGACTTGGGATGTATAACAAGAGGGAGAGATATTTTTTAACTTTTAAGTCTATTTTGACCCCCCAACCTTTCTATTAATTTCTAGAAAACTTCCAATAATAAATTTATAGTATCTTCAAGACAGATACCACAGCCCAATATAACTTTTATTTTTTTGTGTATTTGGATTGGTGGCCTGAGGCAATGTTTTTAAACAAATGAATAATTTTCTATTAGTATTTTCAGATTAGAAACTTTTCATATTTTGATTTTTGGTCTTCATGTTCTAGAGAAATATTTTCTTTAAAAATTTCCTTCCTGATTTTTATTCAAGGGAAAGAGAAGATTTTATCACATGATTAATCTGCACAGAGCAACCATGAAATTGGGATCTAATATAAAGGCAAATACCAGAAACACTGGAATTAAATTAGAAATCAATAACAATGATATAACCATAGACCCCAAATATTTGGGAATTAAACAATATACTTCTAAATAATCCAATGACCGAAAAAGAAATGATATGAGGACTTAACAATATGTGAACAGAGTAATAACGAAAATACAAATATAAGAATTCGAGGGACACAGTTAAAGAATGCCAAGAGGGCAACACAGGGCCTTAAATGAAAAAAAAAATTAAAAGCAATTATTGAAATGCCATCTTAACAACTTAGAAAAAAGAAGAAAAATTTAAGTGCAAACTAGGTAGAAGAAAGAAAATAATACAGTTAAGAGCAGAAATTGGTGAGTTAGAAAATTTTTTAAAAGAGAAAATCAGTGAATCTAAAAGTAGATTATTTGAAAAAAAATGATAAAATTCATTAGCCTCCATGTAGACAGTTCAAGAGTAAAAGAGAAAAAATAAAAATTACCAATATCAGAAAAAAAAAAAGAGTGGTCAACACTACAAGATTCTGCTAATGCCAAAATCAAAACATGGAAATATTACAAGCAACTTTGTGCCAAAGAATTCAATTGTGTCTCCCTTAAAAATACAAATTACCAAAAATGACTAAAGAATAAACTTAACAACTTGAAAAACTCTTTTCCAGTTAAAGAAATTGAAATGAAAGTTAAAAATCTTCCTAAAGTTAAAAATTCTAGATGGATTAACTGGTGAATTCCCTCAAACATTTAAGGAAAAATTACTACTAATTCAATGCAAACACTTCCAAAAAAAAAAAAAAAATAGAAGAGAAGGAAACAACTTTCAACTATTTTTATGAGGCCGCTATTATTCTTACATCAAAACTAGATACATACTTTACTAGAAAAGAGACATAAAATTCCTCATAGGCAGAGATGTGAAAATTATTTAAAATTTGGCAAACTCAAGTCAATGATATATTTTAAAAATAGAATATATAATAGCTATACTGGCAATGCAATTTTGCTTTAAAATCCAGGGATTCACTGCAAAAGAAAAAAGAAGACACTAAAAAACTAATCTACAAAACAGAAACAGACTCTCAGACACAGTAAATAATCTTATGGCTGCAGAATATTAACTACTATATATAAAATAAATAAAAATTAAATTTCTTCTGTATAGCACAGGGAACTATATTCAATATCTTGCAATAATCTTTAATGAAACAGAATATGAAAATGAATTTATATAAATATACATGTATGACAGGGACATTATGCTGTACACCAGAAACTGACACATTGTAACAACTATACTTCAATAAAAAACAAAAAAATAAAATCCAAATTTCAATAAATCTGATTCATCATACCAATAAAATCAGATAGAAAAACACTATTTTAAAAGATGCAAAAACAATGAACATAATTGTTTACTCAGTCATGGTTAAAAACAGAAAAAAATAACACTCAGTAAACTAGGAATATAGAAATAGACGGAAGACATCTTAATCTGACTGAGAATGTTTACGGAAAACTACCTCCATCACCGCTTCCTGGTTCTCATACCTAAGTAATACTGTAGGGTCATTCTTTCTTCAAAAAAGAATCTTCTTCTCTCAGCTGCTTGCTGTATCAAGACAAAAGGGGTAAACGTTTTTAGGTACTTATTTTTAGAATTAGGAATTCCACTCTGCTGTATCCTGGAAAAGATGCAGCTAGCTTTCCCCTACCATCAACTCCAGGCCAGCTTGGTTAGTACCTGCGCTGGGTGGCGTTCCAGTCAAAATCAGCACACCTGCGAGAGACGCTTCCCGCCAAACCAAGCCCCGCCACGCGCCTGCGCAGGACCCCTGGCTGCCGCGGCGCGGTCGTCAGGACGACCAAAGATCGGCCTTCTCATTGGGCAGCTGGACTGGAGAGTTCTAGTTCTGATTGGCTGTCGAGTGTGGGTCATTCAAACTTCATTCTGGTGTGGGCAATTTGGCTCTCTTATTGGTTGCGCCTGGTCCTTGATTATAAACGCTAAGGGCCTTGTGGTTGAGAACGCTGCTCACTGACTCCTTCTGCAGCGGCTTTTGTGGACCAAAGGGGAGGACGTAAAGCATCTCTGTAAGTTTTATAAAGAATGCTTTTTTTCCTTTTGCGTCAGACCATTTTGGATGAAAATTCTGGGTGTTAAGTAGGAGATGATGAGGAAAACAGTGACGTTAAAAAGATTGTAACGGAGCACACCAACTTCGTTGAGGTAGAAAAACAAGCAGGAGCCTGGGGAGGGGAAGCTGGCATTGCTGATCTCAGTCACTGAGAACCATGCTGCAGACTTCCTCGTGAAGGAAAACACCCTTGTGCGGCACCGCAAAACGGTTACAAGCTTACGTTTAATTTTCTTGTGGGTTTGCTAATCATGAAAAGGAAGCTCAAACTAAAATCAGATCGCCGTCCCCTTAATCTCACTCAGGAGTCTATTGGAAATGGCCCTGGATCCTACAACTTCCTTACAAAACACAAAACGGATATTCTGGATGTTTTCCCTTGCCTTCCCAATCGTGTTTTTTGTGTTTTGTTTTGTTTTCTTTTTATATCTGTGGTCCTTGAAACCACAGGACTGGTAGACAAACAGGATGAATTAGACTGATTTGCTCTCAGTCCATCCTTCAACAGCTGTGACTAGACTCAATTATTTGAACTCAACTGAGAATTTTAAGAGTTACCATCCAACCAGCAGGTCACATTAGATGGACCATCAATCTGTGCCCCTCAATTGAAGTATGTCCTACTTGGGGGGTCCTCAACAATACTTTCTTGTGCCTGTAGGATTATAGCTCTTGTATAGAATCCAGGCATGAACTTGCTTACCTCCTGAAAACAGTGATTATACCTTAAGAATGGTTATAAAATAGCTCCAGGTGCTTGAGAAATCTCCACCAATAGATCATTCAGCTCTCAGATAACTGGAGCTCTCTCCAAACTGGTTGGTCTTATTTACAAAGGATGGGGTTGAAGTAGGGGAGGACTTCTCAAGGGGATAACAGAGTCTTTATTTATGAATATTTCCAAGGGAGTTCTCCCTGCAAAGGGAGTCACCGAATTAGAAGAGATGGTAGAGCATTTGTCTCTCATTTTAATTGAAGTCATGGATGATACATCCTCAGTCACGGAAGTGATTTAAATCAGACTTGACTTACTGGCAAGGATTATTATAGATGATAGAATTTTCCATATCTTTCTCCTTTCAGGACAAGGTAGAGTCTGTGCAGTTGATACTATATCTTGCTATTTCTGATTAATGCCTTAAACCAAGTGGAAAGGTCAACAAAGAAACATAAGCAGAAAGTCATCTTCCATTCTTAGGTGGACACTGAAATTTTATGGGATTTGGCTTGGGTCCAGGACCTTAGGAGCTATGATTTTAGCTACAGTTGGTTGAATTCCTTGATGCTGATTCCCATGGATACAGAGGTCAATGATATATTGTTTCACATTTCTTTTTTCTGTCTAGGCAGTAATACCATTGTGAATTTGGAGTCCAATACCATTGTGAATTTGGAGTCCACAGCAGGATGTGGACAAAGCTTGAAGGTTCTCTTTTGTTTTTCCTCACTTAAGTTTATATTTTTATGACCACAGGAAGTTGAAATGTATTTTTGCTTTTAATTTTCCTAGTTTCTGTTTTATGGATACGGTGGTCTTTTATAACTACCTGCTTAGGGAAATAAATGAAATTCAAGCCCCTACACCTTATGGCCTGGATTTTTTCCTCATTAGAATTATAGAATGAATCTCTAAGGTCTGTATCTTGCTCTGATACTTCATTGAGTCATTTTGATTTCAGCTTTGGGCCACTGTGTTAAGATTTTGAGTTCTGTTTTAGTTTCTGAAAATTTAGTTTCTGAAAGAAAAAGTACAACTTTTTGGTGGTTGATTGCTTATTTAAATAGCTTTTCCTCTTTTTATCCAATATTTCTAAGTGTTTATTGGAGTCCTCTGTTAGCTCAATCTTCCACATCAACTACAAATCTATTAGGTCCATGTTTAGGTCTCTTTAGGTCTATGTTTCTAGATCTGTAAAATGGAGATAATTATTCCTAACTTACTGGGTGTTTGTGAAAACAGATTAAATTAATGTGTGTTAATGGCTTAGCACATGGCCTAACAAATCATAAATAATGAGTAAAAATAGTTCATTATAATTCTTAAAAACATAAATTTACATTATGACATAAGAAGCTAACACAACTCAGCATTTGAAGCAATTTGAAACAGTTTGCTCTTTAAAGTATTCTAGTGAAAGACCAAGTAATTTTTCTTAATATCCAAAATGTAGAGCAAAATTATGATAGATTAAAATAGTCTTTGTATCATTTATTTTTGATGAATTTCTCTAATATATGTTGAATTTTCTGCAGGTGGCATTATGTTTAGGGTTACTGTCTGAGCTTTGAAATTTTGTATGAAGATTTTATGCATAAAAGGCTTTGGTATTCTCTATTCTGCCAGAAGACTTTTTGAGTACATGTATTTTTAATTCTCTTTATACAACATTGATGTCTAATGCATGGTTTTTAAAATCTTATAATTATAAGAGAGGGGCAGTTAAAACTCAGGGCAGAGGATTTGTAATTCAGAATTTCTGATATTTTTTGATGATCCAGTTTAATGGACCTAAAAGTCTACACATATTATATCCCTTTTATTGATTAAGATAGTTCCAGATCATTTGAAGGATGAACATGGAAGCTTTATGGAATATTTATCCTTAGGGGAATTAGAAACAGAGAGGTAGGGAGAAGGAGAGAGAGAAAAGGTGAATCTATTGAGTTAAATTAGTGAATAATTAAGAGTGGTTAAAACAACAGTGTTCACACATTTTTAATTTAAAGCTTGTTCAATCCTTTTAAAATTCATTCGAATCTGCAGTTATTTAAGCTGTGAGCTGTGCACTGAAAGAGAAAGTAAGACCATAGATTTTAAGTATGTAGCTGGAGATAATGTATAAATCCAGTCTGGCAGAGAATTGATGCCACAATTTGTACCCAGTGGCATTTTCTCTCTCTTTCCCAACTGGCTTTGGAACATTATCAGAAAGTCAATAGGCTATGCCAATATGGTGATATACTTTTAGTCAGAAACCCCTTGTTCAGATTAAAACTTAGGTGCTCACATTGTCAATAATAACAGACAGACAGCCTGAGTCCGTCTCACTATGTGTCATCCAGAAAGGACTTGACTCAACTTCGCTGCAAGTTTCTGATCCTAAGAGTCAGCCAAACCAGTAACAGAGCATCTGTCTCTTTGCAACAAACAAAAAAAAAAAAAAAAAAAAAAAAAAGAAAGAAAGATAATATGTACCCAGAGCTACAGTATGGCTTCAGTCCTCTCTCGAGGAGCCTCCTGTCTCCAACTGCCTTTCCTAATGTTCTGATCAAGTTACCTTTAAAATTCACTCTTGATTTCATGCTTTGACTCTCCTTCTTTTAATTTATTAATGCGTTTACCACCTCAGCATTATCTTTACAGCTCATTTCCTTCTAAGCTTTCTCATTCCGTAAAACTATTAGGAAAGTTTTACTGTCTTTCATTTGTTGCAAAAGAATTTCATTCTAAAGGTTATTGATATCACACAGCTTTTTATTCTCTAACTGCACAAAACTCCATGAGACGACCTCTACATTGTATATTTTGTCTTCGGTAAATGTGTTTAACTTAATGGCAGCATTCAGGCAGAGTATATTCATTAATATTTGAAGTTTTGGTTCCATAAACCATCAGACAGCAAATTCCATACAGGCCCCATGTAAGCGTGGCTAAGGCAGTGTTCCACAACAGGTGCCACTTACCTGTCATCTTCATCGTAGGGAGATGTAGTATTTCTGTAACAGACTATGGGGCACAACTGGTCCAGATATTTGTTAGGAGTGATTCTTCCAGGATTTATTTAATTTTGGACTTCAGAAAGGCAACACAAAGCTTACTCAATGTAATGTTTCAGTAGGTTGTAAAAATATGTACACTGTTTTCTCCAAGAAAAAGAACACGCATGTGTCAGAAAGCACCAACAAAAGAGAACATACATCTACGTTCCTAAAAAAAAAAAAAAATTAATTCTGCCAGTGCTTATATAGAAATCCAAATGGTTTACCTAAAATATTTTGTAGTTTTTTATTTTGTAGTTTTATCATGTCCCACTTCTGCCTTTGGAGTCATTTTTAGTCTCCAGAGTAAATGATTGAGTACATTTTACATGATTTATAATAATGCTACCACTAGGATTTCTCCTTTGTATTTGATGTAAAGAAAGGGATATTGTCTTTGGAAAGGAACTATAAAAATAGGCTTGTATTGGTAAAAGATACCAATGGTCCAATTTTCTCTCCCATTGTTCTACCACTTTATCTAGATTCTACCTTCACCAAAAAAAAGGTTTCTAGGGCCAAGGACACAGACTTGGAAAACTTGGATAGGGAGAGTAGTCAGAGTATGTCTGAAAGATAAAGTGTATATTTAATAGGGAAGGATGAGATGGCTGCATACATGGAGGAATGGGCAGATTTGGGACAGCACCATGGTAACTGAAGCCTTCACAATTAGTGAATAAAGAGAAGTGATGCATAGGAATAACATATGGAGTGTTTTTGTGTGCCCCGGCGGGGGAGAGAGTATAGAAAACATGAATTTCCTTAGGGATAAACCTGGTGTAACAAATACCTGTGTGATGATGATTTGATTGTGTTTTAGCTTAAGTTCCCCTGAAGGTATAGTCTGATTTATTTCTGGGTGGTACAGATATCCCCCATCTTCAAAAGTTCATTTTATACCACATTCCTTTTATACAAGACCTACATTAGTATCTGTTTTGACTAAATGAAGAGGATTTTTGCTTTTTTTAAAAAAAGGTGAAAAGCAAAAATAGCATATAGTGTCTGTTTTGCATGGAGCATTGCATAGACAGTGCAGTGGAAGTGGCACCACCAAGCTTCTTCCCTTAGAACTACACTCAGCATCAAGTTGCCATATCTTTAAGTGCTGTCTGTAAGCATCTGCATTTGATCTCAACTTATTTTGTGCATTCCTTACCAAGATACGCCCTACTATAACTGTTTATTCACTCTACATCATTTCGGCTTACAACAGATTGGTAGTACTGCTCTGCTTTCGGGTATCGAGGAAACCTGTATTTGGAAGCAGGGTTAGATGTCAGAATACAGAAAAGGAAGTAAAGCTTCATCAAGGTGACAAGTGTGGGCAACTGCAGCCTTCAGACCATGCTAAAAAGTGTAGAATGTCTTTTAGAATTGTCAACCCAAAAGACAGGATGAAGAGATAATTATTCATCAACTTGAGTTCACCATAGGTTGATAGTAATCCCATTAGTTCCCCTACACTTCTAAGCTATTCATGTGTAGGTAAAAGAGAGTGGGATAAAGAAAGCTAAGTGCTAACAGGTGAGGCAAATCACTGGCAGTGAAAGTTGAGTTAAAATCTTCATGAGAGTGTCCAGTTTGGCAGAAATCAGAAGTGAGGCCGAGATGTGGGCCAGAGCAGTGGATACAGCTGGTACAACGGTAATGACAGTGGTTACTGGTGATTGGTGCCTGAGGTCCAGGGAAGTTGAGGCTGTGATTCAACTTCAACTTCTCAGGACCTCTGGGAAATTTCTTATATATCCCATGGGGCTTTACAAAAGGTAACTCTTCGGTGGCAGATGCACAAATCTGACCACCAATTTGTTTCTGTATATTTCTATCAGGATTTAGAAATAGGCAAAGGATTGCTTTGTGAAAATGATTCACTTAATGTTTCATTCCAAATTAATCTTAACGGAAGTTTACTTTTAAAGGATATTTTCTAAAATACTCATATCTCAATTTTCCCAAGTTTCAGGCTGGTGAATAAAGGTACTGACATATTTGTGAGAGTTAAATGACTGAATCCTGAACATTTTATGAAGCAACTATTTTTACCGTCTTTTTGATACATTACTATTTAACTATAAGATTGAAATCTCAGGATAATCTCATGCCTGGGAGATTCCCATAAGTTATATATTCGCTCTGTCTCTAGTAGGCTACTTTGACCTTTGATGTTTCAAACTGCAGTCCTTTTCTATCATTAGATTTGAAAGCTTTCAAAAATCTAGGGAGAAGGGATTTTCTCTCTCATCCTCTCTTACAGTGCCTCTGGGCTAAGGAAGAAAGTAGGCAAAACAAAAGATTTTTGTTTGTCTTGAACCCAAAAGAAGTTCAAATGGAAACCTCAAGTGCAGTGACCTTAATGGCTATTATTCTTTTATCATAACTGTGTGCTTAATAGTTCATAGAATATTTAGTTCAGCTGGGCACAATTTGAAACTTCAGAGGGAAGACATATCTCTGTAGGAAAACTTAACTTTCCAGGGTAGGGTAATTCCTTTGTGCCCCGGGTTTAAGTATCTAGCAAGGGGAAAAAAGAAATGTTTGAAAATAACTTAAGGATGACTGAAATACTGGTATATAATAAAATAAAGTCTATATGCTCTAACTTGTCCACATCAACCTGAATAAAACTTGAATTACTGACAATTCATATTTTTCTCATGAATTAATCTGCTCAAGTTATTGCAAGCCTAGTTAGTAAATGTATTGAAATGCTAATAAAAGTCACATTTGATATAACATTTTAGACAAACTGAAGCTATAAATACTGACCATGTATGTTACTGTATTAGCACAACGTTGTATGTGTATGTTTGTGTGTCTATACATATAGGAGCCAACTAATTCCAGCTAGCAAGAATCTATTGGTAAATTTGGGGAAATTTTGTGAGTTGATTGTTAAACTCAGTCATAGTAAAAAAATTAAATTATGTAAGATCATGCTTAATTATATTAAAAACAAACGCAATTACAAATATTCAAAACAATACATCCAACATATTTTTCTACATTTTATTATCTCTGCTTTTGAAGAATTTACATTTATTTTGTCTGTGTGGTGGGAATACTGTGTAATAGCATGGTACATCTCTAACTCTACCTTCAGTAATGTCAAGTTGATAACGTAACATGGACATGGTGTGAGTACCTATTCCGTGGAAATAGGCAAATGCTACAAACTGGGCCTTGTTTTTGTGTTTTTAATTGACTAAACTTAAGCTAGCATCAGAGAAACTGTTAATAATGCAGATTAAAATTAAAAATGTATTGTTCTGTTGCTATTATGTCAATAACAAAAAAATTGGAGGATATGTTCTTCCTCATTTGGAACTATTACTTGATTCAGCAAAGAAGTTGCTCCCATCTTTGACGAAATGTGAAGTTCTGACTTTTATCTTTGTTGTTTCACTTCTGCTTTACTCATTAACGTTAATGATAATCAATTGACATTTATCGATTGCAGCTATAGGTTGATTAGGGATATAAGAGTTCAAAAAAAATTGATGAAGGCATTCTATGAGAATCAATTGACTCATGAAATTTAAGATAAAAATATTATATATTTCTAAGTGCTTAATACCAGTAACATAATAAACATATATGTATATGTAAATACATATGTATACATATATAGAGATAGACATAGATATAGATGTATGAATTGTTTTCTGGAAAAGTGGTTAAATATTTACTAGCACAGCTTTTATATAAATATATGGTTTTAATAACCAAAAATTTTACGTAACTCTTAAAAAATAACAAGAATCCTCCAAACCATGAAGCAATTCTTTTTCTTTACACGTTAATACTAGGATGTAAAATAAATATATCAATAAAAAATGTTCCCCAAATTTTGAGATGAAACTTATAATTTGAACTATGAACAGACTAATTCTAAGATTTGCAGTGCCCACACCAAGATAAGCTAAATGGATCTTTGCTTGAAAAATTCTACTTTCACTAAGTTTAAAGATAACATGAGATTGATGTTTATTTTTTCTTTTAAAGAATATTTTAATGTAAGGAAGTATGACAATGTAAAAGAAAAAATGCCACAAGCAGAAAATAAGTTATAAATAGCTAAATAATAATAGTACCTGGCAAATAAAGCATATTTTTGTACTAAGTTATGCCAATTACATATAATGGAAATTCTTATACTTATTCTATATATTCTAGAATAAGTTAAACATACTTTTTGATATTTTACCTGGCAGTAGAGTTGAACTCTTTGCAATTTTCCAGAAAAAAAGAAAATACCTGATTTGTCTCTAATATATTTTCTAGCACATTTTATTTATAAATATTGTACTTACAGATTGTAATAAAATTAAGTCCATTATTATAATGAGTGACTTTGTAGTTCATTTATGATCAATCTTCAAGCTAGATATTTTGACCAGAATATTCATGGGGTAATCATTTTCTTTCCACACCAACTTGAGCCTCTTATTTCTTTAAAACCTAGGTAAAAGCCTGTGATCTTTCTTTTGCTCCTAAATGAGACTTGACAACTCTCCAATTCTCCAGCATAAATTCTCATCCTTAGAACTCTGGTCGGTTACTGAGTGTACTTTCACATGTACCTAATTATTACACCATTGTCTTAGCTACACTTTAATATGTGAGCACTGTGAAGACAGAGTTATGTAAAATGATTTTAAAGTAATGATGTGCTTCAAATGGGTAAAAATATTATATTAATTCTTGCATCTACAACACATAAATCACTTTCTTTTACTTCCTTTCTGTCTCCCTCTGTCCCTTCTCTTCTACCTTCCAAAATGAAATTTGATAAGATTAAACATACATTTATCTCCACCCCATCCTATCTCCCCATCTCTTGAGCAGATGTCACCATTTTAGCTTCATATTTTTATTGTATGGGTTTTAAAGTGATACAACAGAACATATAGTTCTGCATCTGATTTTTCACTCAGCACTATGTTTTCAAGATTTATCTTATTGACTAGCGTAAACCTACTTCATTTTTGCTGTGAATATCATATTAAATTGTGTGAATATGTCATTATTCTTCTACATTAAGTCAATTTCATATTTCCACTATTAAAAACTGAATATTCTTGTACATGGTAAGTTTTTTTCTAGACTAGATGTGCTTGCTGAGTTTTAGATTTTTATATAGTCTTAACTTGAACAAATATTGCAAAATGGATCTCCACAAATGTTGCATCAATTCACTTACTAAGAGGCTTTCAGTTTTGTCATATCCCTATCAACATTTGATAACGTAAAACTTTAAAATTTGCTAATTAAATGTATGCTGAGTCATTATTGATTCAATTTGTATTTTCTTAATTACTAATGAATTTGTAAATATCCATTTCTCTGTAGACCACTCATGCTGAACTGTAATGAATTGGCCATATCAAATCTTTTGCTCACGTGGCAGTTGTTCAGTTTGTCCTTTCCTAATGTTGTATACTGGGTACTACTCCTTTATGGGTTATATGCTTAATAAATATACCCAGTGTGTGGTTTGTTTTTTACATGTTTACAGTAACTTTTATCATATGAGAATTGTAAATTTGAAGTAGTCATTCTTTCCTTTGTGAATTAAACAAATGTATATGAGCAATCTCAGTGCCAAAAAGCTATTTTTTAATACAATTGTTCCTATTCTTTGTTTTGCATTCCACATTCAGATCATTCAGATCTTGAATGTATTTGCAGTTTATTTTTGATTAGTTTGAATTAGGAAATCTATTTTTCAAAGAGATTAATTTATACAAAAGTCTATCTTTTTCCCTCTCTATTTTGATACCACCCTCTAAATGACACCAGGTCGTATACATTTATGTGACTGTTCTTCAGGACTTTCTGTTATCTTCTGTGAGTTTGTATGTTTTTACTCCAATATCATTCATTTTCTAAAAAAAAATTTATTTTTAGAGTTTTTTTATTTGCGAGGGGGCAGTAATTAGGTTATTTTTAATGGCGGTACTGGGGATTGAACCCAGGACATCATGCATGCTAAGCATGTGCTCTACCACTGAGCTATACCCTCCTCCCCCCTCATTTTTAATTTCTTTAGAATTATGATTTTGGTATCTACTAGAGTTATTATCCCCCTCCTTTTTCTTATTTTTTCATCATTAATTTTTTTTTTTACTTTTCCTGGCTGAATATTCAGTCATGTGAATTTTACAGTTAATTTTTCATCCTCTATTCCATCTTTTCTGCAGCCCTCCTTCAGCTTTCTTACCTATTGACATACTGACCTAAGTACCTGATTTTATACAGTCTGATACTCACCTTCTGGTTCCCCTAAAGGTAGACTGCAGCTAAAAGGCATTTTTGCCCTTTCTCTAACCTAATAAACTAACCTGGACAGATTTCCATTTGTTCTTCCCATCTGTAAACTGTTACTAGACAGACTGGCAGGGGACCTGGATTTGAGAACAGGCTGTTTTATTAATTCTTCATGTGATGCTGACAGTTCTCTAAAATTTAGACTTCTTCCTATTACAATGAGGTTGGCTTAGATGATTTGATTCCTTTAGCCCTAAATCTATCCTTGCTTTGAATAATTCTCTTTATATCTCTTTCTCTATCCATCACATCCAAGCAGTTCCTGAAAAAGATGCTAACCTATAGCGGCATGTGCTCTATCAAAGGCATGGACTTCAAGCCAGGACTCACCTCCCCCCACCGATTTTTATTTAGGTTTCACTTCAACCTCACCTCCACTTTCTACCCTCTTCTTCCCATCCTCCCTCCCTCTTTTCCTTCCTTCCTTTCCTCAAAACAACCTTTGTATCAGATATTATTTGAGAACTGCATCCCACTGGGTATTTATCAATCACTTCTAACTCAGATGCAGTTTAACGGGCTTAGGTTATAAAACTAACCAGCTATGTTAGAACATAACTTTTGAGGATACTCTAAAACAGAATAAAAAGGCTTTTCAAAAAAAAAAAAAAAAAAAGCATCCATTACCTTTTATGTTCCCAGATTCATCTCTACAAATGGAGGCTATGTATTTTTAGAGACATTTCTTTTTCTATTCACCGATCAGTTCTTAAGAGTAAGGTTAGTACATGGATTTTGATACGATTTCATACCGGCTTGCGGTCTATCCGGAAAGGCTTTGTGGTACGTTAGAAGCATGTTCAAGGAATGTCATCTCAATACTTCAAGGGGTTTTTCTTTAATAAAAAGGGCAATAGGGATCAAACCAATCCACTGAATTTGCATGTTTTCCCCTCACATTGCTGAAAACATCTTTTCAAACCAGCTTCAAACTAGAGCAATTAGGTGGGTAATTGCCCTAGTGTGAACTTAGCCTTAAAAGCTTATTCTATGAAACTAGAGTAATTAGACTTACTTCTTCAGTTTTTTTTTCCCCCTCACCTCATTGTTCTCATGCATTAGGCTAATGTTGCTGTGCTTGGGTTCACTTCAATGCAAAGGAATGGAGGCTGGGGATGGGGGAGTAGAAAGGCTTAAATGGATAGGAAACCCAGCAAACAAAACTGAAGCCCAGCTTGTGACAGCAATCAGGAAAAACGTTTGCATTCTAATAGGGCTTGTTAAACAGCATTTTAATTAATCTGAAATTTGCGACATACCTGCTTGTCACTGTCCTTTGTAATGACTAGTTTATGTTCCTAAAATAGATGTACAAAATACTTCATGTCTTGCCAGGTTATTTAGCAATGCTTTGCTATATCAAATTAATCTTAGTTGCTAACAGGATAACAGTTTTTGTTGTTTTTTTATCCTCTTTATCCTGTTACAATCATTATCCGAAGGGAACATACCAGGTCAAGTGTTAACAATATGTGCATTGCAAAAATAAAAGTTAAGATTTGCCATCTGTTCAAAAATGATACCGTTAAATTAGATATTTTTCATAAAAATTCCCTTTAATCCTGATACCTTTTAATTTTTGTTTCAGTTTTAAAGGCTATAGATACATTTTTGTGATGCAAAAATGTAATATACAATTAAACAATCAGAATTAAAATGCTGTAGGGCCATACAGAGTCCCTTTCTATCAATATTTGAGGTAGATAAAGTGCAATTTCTTGGGATGTGTTGCATGGATGTAATTGAGAGCCGGGGATGGCACATGCCCTGTAATACTCATTGAATACGTGTTCAGTAGATTGTAAGATTAAAACCTGCAATATTGTTTGCATATTTATATTCAATGTACTGATCGGAAGTGCTGAGTGGGCCCTGATTCTCAGATTTTACCCCATAGCCCTTCATCCTGCTCCATATTCTAAGTGATATGCAGTGACTTCTTGAGACTTTGTGATTTGCTGCCCCAATGATTTGATGGTCATATATATGCAACTGTTAGAGCAGGCAGGTAGCTAGGTATGAGCAAAGAAAAGGGGCCACCAAATGGCAGGAAACCAAACATCTTGTAAACAACAGGGGTCTTTGAGCAGAGAAAGAAAAGCAGGACTTCCGAATTGACAGGAAACCACACATTTTGGGGTGATAAGGGTCCTGGAGGCAGACAAAGAAAGGTGGGAAAAGGCAGGAATCTCGGGGGTCCAAATGTAACCTTGTGTTCATTATGCCCTCATTACAATAAAATTAGCCTTGCTGATAAGAAGGACCCATCATGCTCTGATGCTATGACATTTCCCATCAAGACTAAAGAGAAAAAGCCCTCCTCCCCTCTGGAAGGTGGAGTTGGGATGAATATTGGGGAATGTGACCCCCAACCCCTCCCTCCCCAATGAATAGACCATCTGTTTATTTTTACAGTCCATATAACCAGTTTGCCAAAGAAACTCAGGGCAGCCACTCATCTGAGTCTGCCTACTCTCCCCTGGAGAGTGCCCTAGCACTTAATAAATCTTCACTTCATTTTCTTGACCTCTGTGTCTCATCTCTAAATTCTTTCTGTGATGAGACAAGAACCTACTCTCCAGGAACGTAAGAGGATCGTGCACATGAACTGGGCCCTCTTTCTCATCTCAGGTCTGCATGCTGCCCTTGGATGGGTGCATTTCCTGTGTGGTGTTGCCTTGGTTGCTCACCTGCATGAGATTTCTCCTTAGCAGTAGTAGTGAAGGTATTGTGCGCTTTATTTCAGGGTCCACTCCTTTAAGAACTGACCATGACATTCAAATAAAATGCTAAATAAATGTGACGTTAAACCTCTATTTTCAGGGGCATTTTTTTTTTTTTTTTTTTTTTTTAGCTTCTTAAAAAGTGGAAAGAAGTTTTGTGGGGAGAGCACACTTGAGTTTAGTTTATTAATTAGAGTGGAAAGGGATGTTTTCGTTTCTTTTCTTTCAGCTCTGTCCTGAGCTCTACCATGGCTGACTGTTGGGGGAGGCCACTCCCACTCCTGAACTAGCAAGGTTAGCTTTTCACAGGAGGAACGCATGCATTTGCCATAACCAAATTTTCCTGTAATTAACAAAGCTGTGAGGTAGAGACAGATAAATTTCTGTCTCTTGATAAACAAATTCAATGGGAGTTGGCATGGGATAGAGAAAGAGTTTAGACTAGGAGGTCAGACAGATGTGAAACTTGCCTCTACCACTTACTGGCTTGGCAGGTTTGAATCTCATTTTTCTCATCTACATAACAGTGTCAGTATTACCTTTTTCCGAAGATTGCAGTGAGGATTAAATGAGTCTGTTAGTAGCAGAGTCCTAAAGGGTGAAAATCACATGTATCCTCTGCCACATACTAGGACCAGTCCCCCAGCTATGAAATCCCTGAAAACCGGGACATAGTAATTTGTAGAATCTTGGGCCCATCACTGTGCCTGAAAGACAGCAAGAATGCATACATTTTGCTGAGAGAATGCATAAATAGATGAGAAATGATTGCATCAATAAATGCTTTGAATGGAAAAGCATGTAGAAACACTACAGTAGATCAATGAATACATCAACAGTTTACACTTTTCAATACCCATTATCTACTTGATGTTTGATAAAATAGCAACTGTCATATGGAGGTAGAGTGGAACACAAAGATTCCAGAAAAAGCACCCAAGAAGATTGGCTCTACCACTAACTAGCTGAGAGCGATTGAAACAAACTAAGTCTGTCTAGGATTTAAATTCTTCAGCCATAAAATGAGGACTTTGGGTGAAATGATACGTAGCATGCCGCCTACATACCATTTTCCCTTCTAGAGTTTCATAGAGTCCATCACTTTGAAGGCTGCCAAAGTTTACAGTGAGAAAATACATCAGTGACTCTGGGGGAAATTAATCCTAATTTTCCTCACTCCTACACTTAGAGCTCCCGTCTCAACCTCTCGCATGAACAGATTTCAGCAAAGAGTTTCACAAGATAAACAAACAAACATATAGGAAGACAGGGACATTTTACATATGGATTCAGTTTTAAAAGAAACTGGAAAAATATAGAAGAATATGCTTAATTAGCACAGATTCTGAAAAAATAAATGTGTTAATTAATCACTCCTCTTGATTATCAAAAGGTTAGACCCATATATACAACAACATACAAACCAGAAATTAGAGAGATTTTGCCACCTAGCCCCTCTTCTGAAAAACTATTCCAAGCTTCTAAAAAATGTTGCAAAATTACATATATGTAAGATTTCATATCTGAATCACTTTTACATTAACCTTTAGGCCAGGTAAGTTGAATTAACTAGTCCAGGATCACAGAGATCTAAACCTAAGCAATCATGAAAAAAATTTGAGGTTATCCCTTCTCCAATCTGCTTCCTTTGGCAAGTGCATGCCATATATATATATATATATATATATATATATATATATATATATATATATATATATTCTTCTATGAGAAGCCTGAGAATTATTCTGATAGGTAGTGTTTTGAGCTTTTTAAAAAAAGAGGTTGACTTTTTGTCATTTCTCTCTTTCAGGATCTAATTACTCAGTAACTCTCAAAATACTGACTTTCTTGCTTTTATTCTTGGTGTATTGCTCATGTGATAATATTCCTGAGGAATTAGATCTTCAAGGACTTCAACTTTCTCATCTGAAGTAAGATAACCTAATTTAGCAGCTGTGGTAGAATAGGAAAGCAGCATGATGCCAAAAAAAGGTTACACAGCGTGAAGTTCTTGCTGGCAAATACCAATTCACATCTGTTTTAGGCCTATAGACAACATCGGGGCTGCTATTTAAATGGACTCTGTGCGTAATTTATCCATTGTTCAGAGTCACTGAAATGAACTTACACTGATTCTTCTCCTTGGCAATTATTCCAATTAAGTGGATGCACCATTTATCAGGGTGCTGATTAAGTGGGTTTAGTAGCAGGCACCAAAGAAAGACTGTGAAGAAATCTATGAAAGTGATACTCACACTTTCTAAGGTTCCTCTCACACTCACTAATGTCTTATGTTATATAGTTTGCAACATAGAACATTCTACAGAAAAATACTGCAGAGATTGAGGTTAAGGAGATTATTATTCCAAGTAAGTACATTGAGATTTAAAATGTCAACACGAGGAGAGAGAATTTTGGGTTGAAACTACCTGCTCCTCTTGGTATTGAATATTAAAATCTGTAATATTCTAATCCAACAAATTTTTCTCTGAGAGAGGATTGATTTTTCTCTGGACAGCTCACTTAAATTTATTTGCACAGTACGTAGAGACAATTACCATAAATCAGCTAACATCATGTGTTAAGATCTAAACAGAGAAAAGACGTTTGTTGTGACTCAATTTGACCTTCTAGATGATCAGACTATTTGATTCTGTTTCATAATAATGCAAATTTTAATATTTATTGTAACTATTTTACAGGCCAAATATTTCATTGTATATCTGACTTCCCAAGATATTTCTATTAAAAATTGAGCATGTTATGACACATTTTTAATAAACAGATCAATGAGGTTTCTTTTTAAACAATTGAGAAAAATGTTGTGAATTGAATACATGGAAATTAAACTGAATTGTGCATATAAATAATGATACTTTCAAACAAGGAGTTTATTTTTTTAACTAATATTGATTCACAACTGATTTGGACAATAAAATTTTATTGCCTTTTCTATTGGACATGATATATAGAGTCTTTGGTAGATTGATTAAACTATTGAAAATTTAGTAAAATAAAACAGATTAAAGGAACTCTTCTTAAAAAAAGAAATTTATACCTACCTTCCAAATTTGGCTCTAAAATAGTAAACAAAAAGAAGTTTGAAATACAAATAACAGCATGTTAGATAATGAATCACTTTTACATTAACCTTTAGGCCAGGCAAATTGAATTAACTAGTCCAGGATCACAGAGAGCTAAACCGAAGCAATCATATGAAGAAATTTTGAGGTTATCCCTTCTCCAATCTGCTTCCTTTGGCAAGTGCATGCTATTAATTTCTAGAAGTATTTTTAGGAGCAAGTTTTCTGTTCATTGCCTAGAACTGTGAGGGGGCAAGAGTTTACCCTTCTTGCAAGCTGACATGTTAGCCTGCCACAGTTTCATGGATGTTAGCAAAAGACACAAATCTCCTGGGTCAGAGTCAGAGGATAACTTACTGCTCACAGTGATAGCAGTAACCAGACTATTTTATGACATTTTCACACTGGTACCCCAAACCCTAATTCCCATGGCAACATGAAGGAGGTTAGGGAATATATGCACTGACAAATAAGGTTGACAAGAGGAACCCTGCTTTCAGGGAGCCTGAATTTTTTATAGTAGATAGCAAATACACCTGCCTATTGCTCCACAGAGAGGGGTTGTTGCAATCTTCCATAGTTCACTATATAGTTATACTTGAAAACATAGTCAAGAACAAAAGACAATTAGTGTCTCTGCTCATAACATTTGCAGAAGCACTAGAGACCCCTAATTGTCTCTCGGCATTCACTAGCACAAATGAAAGCAAGTGACTCTGTTACAGGTACCATTTTAATCTTCTCTAATTTGTTGCCTTT
Organism: Camelus bactrianus; assembly: GCF_048773025.1. NCBI lineage: Eukaryota > Metazoa > Chordata > Mammalia > Artiodactyla > Camelidae > Camelus > Camelus bactrianus. Next base: position 10,802,595 of record NC_133572.1, read on the forward strand.
GCAAAAAATCATATGCAGTCATCAGGATTCTCATTATCAATGCATTATTTGTTGTACGTCTTAGAATAAATACTCATAGAGTGTGTCAGAGCCTGATGATTGGAAATTGCTGTCATGGGACACATGCTATATTTTTTCATGGACTCTTTCATATGCAAAGTTGACTTCCATCCCTGGAGATTGAGTAAATTGTAACACATATGAGAATCCTTGAGCTTGATACTCTATTTAAATAGCAATCATTTCCTTTTTAACAAGAGTTGATTTAATGAGTTTTATCACACCTGCCAATCAGTGCCAACCACTAGCCAATTAAGTAGCAAGCCAGTATATAAAAAAAATATAGTGATCGACTTGACTGCCTTGATTTTACTCTCTTTACTTTCTCTGAAAATGTTTTAGGCATTATAGTTAGCCAAATAACCAACCTCACCATAGTTCCCTCTATGAAAATACTTAAGGGCCACCATGGAAAGTGAGATGAACTAAAAAGAACATGGATTTTTGAAGAAAGACCAAAATTTGATTTCTAATTCTGACAAACAGTTGTATAATATTAAGTAATATCTTACAGAATTACCTGAGATTAATTTTCCTACTTGAGATGCTACAAAATGATTTAATTAAAGAATATTTGCAAAGTGCCTGACACTTTGCAAGCTGACAGCTAAGGTTCTCTATTTTTATTTCTTTGTCTATGAAATGTGTTCCCACACCTTTTGTTGACTCATAATCTCTGTTTTCTAGCTAATTTTATAAGTATCCAGTCTTTTTGCTTTGCTTTTTAACTTTCTGTAAAGCTGTTTTATGCTGCTTTGATAATTCATAAACAGGGAACCAATTTGCTTCTTGATAAATCTTGCAATTTATTTGTTACACAACAAACATCGGTCTGTGAATAAGTGTGATTGATGACCAGAGAAACCAAGAGGGAGAGAGGAAAAGAACTTTGAAGCCAGAAAATAGAACTAAAATTATATAGAAAGAACAAACAAAGAGCAAAAAAGTGAGAATAGAACTGAGAAGAATGAGAAGAGAGAGAGAGAGGTGAATGTCCTTAAAGAACAGACTACGTAGAGTATAGAGAAGAAATGACACTAAAAATCATGTCTTGGATTAGCATTATTCCCCTGGTGACCTTGCAAGGAGCTTCACCATTTAAAGGCAAAATCTCCTAAGATCACTTTTAAGGTTAAATAATTTTGTGATTTAAAAAATATGTATAACCACTGGAGTCTGCATGTGAAAGCAAAATTTGAAACACAGTGGAAGTGGTTTACAACTTTTAGCACCCATACACTATACTGTTGATGGAGTCAACAGCTTAATTAAGAAGTTTGTCAGTTATGATGCTAATAAGGCAGGCGTACTTTCAATTTAAAGTGACGCTACTCAAAGCATACGTAATCAGCTAGAGTAAGAATTATCGAAGCACCTATGAGAACTTACCAGATAGCTAGAGCAAACTTCATGTCAAGTACTTGGCAGAATACATATTCAAGACCATTGCAGCCATCATACAACTTCTTACATCAGATCATAGCTCAATGGGGATTTCTGTTGGATAGTTAATTGAGAAAGGAATTTAAGTGATAATTCAGTAAGTTTACAAATATGACTAAACACAGAACAGGAACTATAAACACTTTGGGAAATAAGATGAAGAATAAAGAAATCAGTGAGTAAAAATCATCTGGTAATGATTATACACAGTACTATTTCCTTGTCTGAATGCTAAAAGTTATATAATTAAAAATTAGATCAAAAAAGACTACCTCACTTGTAGATTGACATTTTACTGCCAAATTTCAACAGATTTAATACTCATTAAATTAAAAAAATTTTAAATTTAAATTTTTAAAATGTAAATATGAGTGCTTATTGTGTGTTATACATTATCCTCACTAGAATGTTCAGAAACAGATTTTTTGTCTGTTTCTGTGTATTCTAGAATTATTTCATGCCATGGAATTTTACACATAATGTAAGTTTGTAAACTTTACTAAATGAATGAGTATCTTTATAAAAATCTTAAGAAATTTATATTTTTAACCTAATTTTACAGCAGAGAAAAGTGAGGTACAGAAAGCTTAAGTAATTTGTTGAAGATTATTGTGTAATTAATTGCAAAGTTGCAATTTGGATTTAGATTTCTCTTGTTCCAAGATATTTTCTCTTTCCTTTATGCCTAGGAATCTTCTGATAAATTCAGCTTGCGAAAGTACTGATGATGAAAATAAATATCACATCATTTATTAAACATTTACTCTGCACTGGGTACTGTGCTTAGTGCTTTGCATAAGTTATTTAATCTTTATGGTAACTATGTGCAATAGAGTATTTTGATTAAGAATTCAGGATCTAGAACTAGGCAGCCTGGATCCAAGTGCTGGCTTTTCTACTTAATAACCATGAGACTTCAGATGAGTTACTTAAATTCCTCATGCTTTATTTTCTTCATAGTGAGGCTATAAAGGATTACATTAGTCAAAATTATGTAGAAAGCATGATATAGTATCTGACAGTTGGTAATAGTTTTTAGTTTATGCCTGAGAATGTTGAGGTGCAGATAAATTAATTCCCCTTGGTTGAAGTTTTGGGATGCAGCTAAGAATGAATAACATATTTTTATTTCTGCCTGAGTTCTGACACAATTGAGAAATAACATCAAAGAGCATAGAGTGATTTGGCAACTTTGAAAAAATCTAAGACAATAAATGTTAAACTTCATGCCAATTTCAGAGTGATGTCATCAAAATGGCAACACAGGTTTTTCTTGACTTTAGTACCTCTCACAAGAAGACCAATTAGCATGTATCCCATAGACAAGACACCACTGGGGAAATCCCAGAATCTAGGGGTGAGGCTGAAGCACCTCCCTGGACTACAGGGATTAATGGAAGGGTAAGAGGAGAGGCCATATCTTGACTGCATTGCCCCACAAGACTGACACAGTTCCCACCACTGAGAGGACCCCCTGGGCCAGTGGTTTCTCTAATGGGAAATAAAGAAACCTAAGGTGGACATCCAGTTGCCCCAGTGTTGCAGAAGGCTTTCCAGGAGGCTCACCTGGGTCATTTCTCACAAGGATTACAGAGGTCTTCCCTCATCAAAGAGCCCAGCAGTGACTTTGTCCAATGGTGGAGCACTGACTTCAGGCCACAGAGAAGTTACACCTGCCACCACAGAAATAAAAAGGATCATAAGACACTATTGTGAACAATATACAGCAACAGATTAGATAACCTAGAATAAATTTCTAGAAACATATAACTTACTAAGGTTGAATCATGAAGAGATAGAAAATCTGAACAGACTAATAATAAGAAATTGAATTGGTAGTCAAAAATCTAAAACAGAAAAGCCAAGGACCAGATAGTTTCACTGATGAATCTTATAAAACATTTAAAGAAAATTAATACCAATCCCTCTCAAACTCTACCAAAAATTTGAAGAATAAGGAACACTTCCAGATTCATTTTGTGAAGTCAGCATAACCCTCGTACCAAAGCTAGAAAAGTACATTACAAGATTAAAAAAAAAAACCAAAAAAAACTATAGGTCAGTATCCCTAATGAATATGGATGCAAAATTTCTCAACAAAATAGTAGCACATGAAACTCAACAGCACATTAAAAGGATTGTACATCATGATCAAGTAGGATTCATTTCTGGGATGCAAGGATAGTTCAACATACACAAAGAAATAATGTGATACACACCACATCAACAGAATGAAGGATAAAAATCATATGATTATTTCAATGGAGGCAAAAAAAATTATGACAAGTTCAACATTCTTTCATAATAAAACTACTACCAGTAAATTGGATATAGAGGAAACATACCTCAACATAATAAAAGCCATTTACAGTAAGCCTGCAGCTTATGTCACACAGAATGATTAATGTTTGATAGCTTTCCTCTAAAATGAAGAACAAGATAAGGGTGCACACTCTCACTACTCTTACCTAACATAGTCCTAGAAGTCCTACCCAGAGCAGTCAGACAAGTAAAAGAAATACAAAGTATTAAAATTAGAAAGGAAGAAGTAAAATTGTTTTTGCTTGCAGGTGACATGATCTTATATTTAGCCATGAGTCCTGTGTAAATGAATCAACAATACATATTGAATAAGGTATCTTTGAAAAACAAACCAAACAAGGTTAAGTATTGATTTGTTGGGGAAAATGTTGTGACCAGAGGCTTGCAGAAGCCTACAATTGCCCTTCCCTAAATACATTTGTTCCATATTCAGTAATTTGATGTTTGTGGTGACTTTATAGAACAAAAATACCACAAATAATGGGAATCAACTGTATCAGTAAAGCAAAGCCAACAATATAGTAAAAAGGTAATACAATATGACAAGAAGAGTTTTCACCAGGAATACAAAGTTGGCTTAATACTGAAAAAATCAATATAATTTATCCCATTAGCAGAATAATGGAGGGGAAAAAAGATCATCTAAATAAGAAAAGCATTTTAAAAATTCAAAATATAATTAAAACTGAGCAAAGTAGGAATAGATGATAACTTTCTCAATATATTTATCTATGTATTTACACATGCATGCATACATACATAAATATGTATGTACATATTTTGAATTGTGATATTTCAAATCTACATCTTAATTTCTTCCCCCTCCGAATTGGGCAAGGTCTCAGGCTATAAGGACAACATACAAGAAGCAAATAACTATGCTGTACACCAGAAATTAACCACATTGTAAACTGAATATAGTTCAATAAAAAACAATTTTTAAAGAAAATAAATTGCATAAATATTAAAATAACTAACTTCAACCTAAAGTGTTATAAAAATCTAACAATTAAGAATAGCTATAACAAAAGGTTACAAAAATCTTTCCCTGAAAATTGCAAAACATTGCTGAGAGCAAATAAATAAGGTTTAAATAAATGCAGAGATACACTGTGATGATGGATTGACACACAATATTCTTCCCATATATAAATTCAACACAATTAAAAAAAATCCTAGTAGGCTTTTTTTTTTAAGAAACTGACAAACTGAGTCTAAAATGTATATGGAAATATAAAGTATCTAGATTAGACACAAAATTTTTGGGAAAAAAGAACAAGATTGGATAATTTAGTGTTTTTTCAAGAGTTAATATTAAGCCATGATGATTAAGACAGTGTGGTATTAGCATTAGCATAGATATGCAAGAAAATAAATAGTCTATATATATGGGGCTGTACATCCAAGTTCAGCTGATTTTCAACAAAGGCATCAAGCCACCTTATTAAGGAAAGAAAAGTTGTTTTTTTTAAACAAACGAGTTTTAACAAAATAATCATGTAAACAATGAAATGAACTCCAGAAGCTACCATTATGCACAAACACTAACTTGTGGTGTACTACAGACCTAAATATAAATGCTATAATAATCAGCCTCCTAGAATAAAACAAAGGTCAATATCTTCATAACTATGAGATAGCCAAAGATTTCTTAAGCAGCACACATGGTAGGAAAAAAAATGAATGGGTTATATAGTCATCAGAATTTAAAATTTCTGCTCATCAAAAACATTTCAGTTAGTTGTCAAATCACAAAGGGAATGAATGACAAACTATAGCTTAGAAAATAATATTTGCATTGCTTTATTTACCAATGAATCTATAAGGAGAATATATAAAAAGTTCCTACCAGTCAACAGTAAAAGGGCAAGAAACCCAGGAAAATAAGAGGCAAAAACATAATTAAACACTTTGCAAATGAAGATACAAGGGTGATCAGTCAATAAGCACATGGAAAGGTGCTCAACATCATAAACCACCAGGGAAATACAAGTTAAACTCAAAATGATGTAGCATATCACACACACGCTAGAATGCCTAAACTAAAAAAAGTTGACATTATCAATTTTAGAGAAAATGTGGTACAACTGGAACCCTAAAAGCCTCTCTCTTGACACATCTAAATCATTACCACCCCCTAATGGTGTGGCCACTGTCTTAAAAACCGGTGATATCAAGTGTTGTCGAAGATGTGGAGCAACTGGAACTCTCATATGCTGCTGGTGACCATAAAAATTAATCAAGTAAATTTGGAAAATCATCAACATTTTCTAAAGCTGAATGTAGGAATATCTTACTTAACAATCCCACTCCTACTCAATGGTAGTATATGCAAATGTGCACCAAAATACATGCACAATCATTTTCTTAGCATTTTTTATAGTAGAACCAAACTGAAAATAACCCAAATATTCATCAATATTAGAATAAATAAATCAATTATGATATATTCAAGAATAGAATACTATGCACAAATGAAAAAAAGAATTACTTCAACAATATTGACATAAATATTTATATTTTATGCATATGTACGTATCTCTCAAAAGGAGCAGACAAGGATATGTATTATGTATTCTTTTATACATCTATGATGATAAAAGTCAGAAGAGTAATTAGCTCTGGGGCTGAAAATGACTCAAGTGGACAAGAGAATATGTTTACATTGTAAGAATTTATCAAACGGTAATTTAGAATGTGTGCAATTTATGTATGCCATACATCAAAAACATTTACAAATTAATAAAAGGGAAGTGAGGAGGTGTCACCTAATAACCAATAGATTCTCCTTTTGAGCACGCAGTTTTGGGACCCACAGATGTTCCAGTTTATTCCTCTGACTTCCATCACCAATCCATCATCCACCATTTAAGCATGCTCAGTTTCATAAGCTATTCAGCTTATTCCTGCCTCTTTCTTTAGATCTGTTTTTGTTACTTGATTTTATCTCCTGTATGTGGTTTGGGGATCTTGTCAGTAGCCTTCTAGGTATAGCTCCTAAGACCTTCCACGCTATCCATGGATATTACCACACAACAAGCAGCTCCAGGGTCATAGGAAAGATCCACAAAACTTGGAAGATTAGATAAATATTTTTGTAAAACTCTTCCAATTTTAGCTGAAATTTGATGCTCAACCTGATATTTACTGCCATCCCAGAAGACTGAATCACAGCCATGAATTTTCTGTCAAATAGCATATCATGGCAAAACTTGATAGTGTATCAAGATAGTCTAACTGCTCAGACAAATAATCCCTAACATGAATAATGGCTTAAACACAAGGAGAAGTTCATATTTCATTCACATAAGGGACCAAGATTGTCAACACGTCTGCCCTAGGGAAGAGTTGATACATTTCTTCAGGGATCCAGACTGACTGAGGTCCTAACAACTTCATCCTGTGCTTTACAAGGTGAGTTGGAATTTAAATTCAAAGAACAAATTCCATGAAATTCAGAGTGTAAGAGTGGATATGGATGGTCATAGGGACAAGGCCTGGAAGTGATGAACATCAGTTCTGTTGACGGTCCACTGGCAAGAACTCAGTCATGTAGCTGCACTGAAGGAAAAGGTGATCAAGTTTAGTTTCCAGGAAGAGAAGAAAGCATGGATTTTGGGAAACATTCAGTCATATTCATAAGGGCTAGAGAACATACTACTGTTGAAGATTTCAAGTTTGAATAGCTGGTGACATTTTAAAATGTGCGTCACTACGATTTGGGGGCAGAGTGACAAAAATCTTGAATTTTTTTTGACTTATCATCAGTCGATGGTATAAGCCAAAACACTTTGTAAAGAAGAGGCCAAATGCAAGACAAATTTCAGAGAATTGATAGAATCAGTGATTTATTTCAGAAACTACCAATATAATTAGAATCAAGAAATAACCATTTTCATGAAATCATCAGAGCACAAATTATAGCAACTGGGAGATTATTTTAGAATTGGTAGGAACTGTAGACATGGGCTTCATTATTTGTAAACCCCTTCTATCTGTAGAAATAGATAATGACAAATGCACTATTATAAGCATGGTTAATGCTGCCACACAGCCAGTTCAACCTCCAGTTCTCAGCTGGATTCCCTTTAAAGTTGGAGACTGCTGATGCTTCATGCAATGGCTCGTCACGTTTTTACTTGTTTCCACTTCAGCAGTTACCATTTTTGTCCTGGCCCTCATAACTTCACACATGGATTATTTCGACAGACTCCTAGCCATTCTCCCTCAATTCAGTTTCATGCCAATCCATTCCTCAAAGTGCTTACAGAATTAATCTTCCTGAAACACTGTTTCACCACATCTCTTTCCTGTTCCAGGATGATGTGGTTCCCAGTTTCTTGCTGAGTCAAATATAAGGCTCCACGTTCTCCTTTTAAATTCTGCTCTCACCAGTCTAATACATCCTTATGGATGCTCAATACAGTCATGTCATCTTATGGCTGTCCATATGGCAGGTTGATTCCCATGTCTGCACCTTTAACTCTAATTCTTTCTATAGGGCTCCCCTCTCCTTTCAACCATGTCTCACTTTTTCCTCTAAAAGTAACCACAGATTCATTCTTCCAAATCCTCTCTTTATTTACTTCCCATTTGTCACCTCCTACAGATGTTTACTCTTAATTTACACTCAACATTCACTAATAAATTACATATTTGCAAGTTGAACCTCACTGTTTCACATGAGGAAGGAGTATATATGTATACATACTTAATGATTCTTACAAATAGAAACATATGTTCTAATTCTCTTGTGTGTCTTCAGGGTTCATAACACCATGTACTATGTGCAGAAAACATTTGGCTTATGTGACACTTTACTAATACAGGAATGTTATATTTTACTTTCATTCCACCTTTTTGGTAGGAGACTTAGCTTATGAAGATGTGTATTATATGGTAAGAGCATAAACTATATATACCTGAGAAAAATAGAGTCAATAAAGAAGGTCTCACCAAAAAAAAAAAAAAAAAAGTACTGCTGAAGTCCTATAAACTTGATCAGAGCAGATCTCAAGTTTGGTTGCAGACTTTCCAGCAGTCAGTAAGTGGGGGGCCTCACACAGAAGCAAACTTTTCTCAGAAGTAACATGTGATTAGTATTCCTTATACTATAACCAGCCATATGCATAAGTTTATAACTATTCTTAGATCAATAAATTTAGACCATTTCTACTCTATAGCTTCTGAACCATGCAAAGGAACCTTAATCAAATTGGAAAAGTATTGGAAAAGAACACCCTAATATTCCAGGTATTCATATTGGAGGCAAGCTGACCAATTGCTTAATAAAAAAAAATGAACAAAATAGTCCAACGATGGCTTGACCCTAAGGAAATATGATCCAATGAACAATTATCTTTGTAATTTTAAAGTTAAGAGAGACTCGTAGGAAAAGAACTTATTTTTAACCTATTGCTTAATATTCATTGAACTTGCATGACCTTTCTTTTAGATTAGGAAATAGGCCCAGTGTTCTTCGGTAGACAGGGCAGACATTGACCATCGATACATTAGACATTGCTTCTTTTTCCCTATGAGAATCTTTATTATGCTCAGAAAACCAATGTAATAGCTAAAAATGCTGGCTTCCCAGACTTCTTCGCAGCTGGGATAAGATATATGGCAGAGTTCTAATGAGACGTAAGATGAGGATTTTTGGACAAGTTTTCACTTTACTGATATAGGTCCTGCTCCTTGTGTTCCACTTTCCTTCTTTATGCCTGAAATGTAGACAGGATGTCTGGAGGAGAAGCAGTCCCTTGACAGCCTGGAGACCCCAAGAAGAAGATGAAGGCCTACCTCTATATGTATGACTTATGTACACTGGAGGATAAAGAGAGAAAGGCCATGTCCCCATAACAATTGTTGAGTCAATGCATGGTCCCAGGCTGCCTGTCTCTGGACTTCAGTTGCTTTAAGATTTAGATTTGAAATGTGAAAGTGCCTTAGCCAGATATGCAAACGGTTGAAGAGAGGTGAGACTGAGTAGAAGTCAGACCAAGAAGTATGGGGCCAGTGTTTTGACCTAACTGTAGGGCTGACGTCTGACGTTTAAGCCAGTGGTTCACTCTCTACTGCCTAAAGTGTCATAGTCGTGGGTACCCAAAGGAACTGCCCATGACAGATAAGGCATAGAAAGTCTGCATCATAATCAGGTGGGGGGCTGCAGTGGCGTCTAGGTGACAGGTGTGCTTCTCCCATGAAGATCTGTATTTACTTCTGCTAAGTATTAAGAGCACTACAAGTCCTAAAACAAAACTAATACATATGAATTTTAACAGATTTTTGGAATCACCAAAGGAAGTGCAAATAGGTGTTAGAATCTCCTGTGAAGGTTGCTGTGTCGGGTGCCTTTTTAGGGGAGATTTTTCTTTTCCTCCACTTGGCTCCAAAGTCAGGACAAGAAAATCTCATCGTCATATAGGGGGAGAACTGTAGGGGGAGAACACCTTCTCATTTCCCCCGATGCTGTTTGCACTGCCAGTGGTCTGGGACCACGCCAGTGTGAAGGGAAGTCGCTAGTCTTTGGTCTGGAAGCTGCATGTCACTGGACTGTATTTGCCTGTAAGGCAAAACTGGCTTCAGTTCTCTGGATTCCTGCTTTCCTTCCAGTTTTGTCTTCTTTTTTTTTCCTAGCTCAGTGATTCTCTTAAATATTATTATTATTTCTAATTACGCATTATATATAGGTTGTTTTGTAAAGGACTATAGTTCAGAAGCCCGTAAGTCCATGGGCCCTTTGTTTTCTAAAGACTATATTTCTGGGCTCACTATCTTTATAAGGCTAAACGCTGGACATGTAACTGAATTACTTGTCTATACAATTAAAATAAGCTTTTATAGCACAGACTCCAAAATTCTGACTCATGTGCTAGACACTAACTTAAATAATGAATGTGAAGTTGTTCACTTCTAGTTTATTCATCATGGGATGTATTCACAGCAACTGGGGTTCAATCTTGATCATACTATTTGCCACATTCCCAAAGTTAAGAGGGGAGTGCTCTATAATGCATCTGTATTCTCAGCAAAGTACTATGGTTTTAATAAGGGCAATTTCATCATTAAATATAAAATTGGCATGAAATGGCAGAGTTGTCTTTGTAACTTGTTTCTGTGATGGAAACAGATATGCACTCTGGGACTACATCTGGCACCCTCAGTGATAAATTAAAATCTGTTTTTTAATTATCTTAATACCCATCATTAACAATTGTTTTTGGACTAAAAGAATGTAACTTTCTTTTTTTTTTTTTCAAATTTAGAGTTTTTCTTCCTCAACTTCTAGAATAAATGTCTTCTTCTATCTCATTAACTTATCTCATGTATCTGGATATAAAAAGAGATTACCTAAATATTTGCATATTGTGATCTCTGTAACTTTCTATAGATGAGTTCTTAAATGACCTAAGACATGTAGAAATACAAAAAGTTAGGAAATAAATGTTACGGTTATTTCAGATTCCTTCTGCCTTCCCAGATGATCAGAACAACTAGTAGTAAAGGCAGTGGGGCAGTGTAGACAGCTCTTATCTCATTTATTACCACCAAAGCTGTTACAGACTGCCTTGCCACTGGACCATACACTTTTTAATATTTTATGCCCATTTTCATCTTTATGGGTAGAATTCCTTTTTTTAGGAAACTAAATTGTTCTTATGGTTATAATTCCATGTTTGGAGAGAATATTCTTTTCTGTGTAAAGCTGATTAGCAAGTTTTTTGTTTTTGCTGTAGCTTAAGACCAGCATGGCTGCATAGACAACATTAAGTATTGAGCAATCGTTTAAAACAATAAATGGGAATACAATGTATTGACCAATGTCATGCTAGTCCAAGAGCAGTTTTTTTCTTTGAATTGATCTTAAGGATATAACATTTGGATTATGATGTAGCCTTTGACTCCTGGCTCTAGTTCACAGAGCAAATTCATCTTCCATTTGCAGGGCTGAGTTCAAGCTGGAGTTAGACCTGCTTCAGAGCTGGCCACCAGGTGGCAGATACAACAGTTCTCATGTTAATAGCTGAAAAAAAAAAAAATGAAGCTATTTTCTTTAATTATATGTTGATACCAGAGAGTTAGTGTTAAGGTCTTGGAATATTATTTAGTTTTACTTTGATTTTTGTGTGTGGCGGTCCAGTAAACCAGGTGTTTGGAACATTATTGCCATCTGCACACTTCCTATTGCCATTTCAGTGCACATATTCAAGTTTCAAAAGGGGATTATTTTTTTTTTTTAAATCATGCCAGGTTCTTGATTGATGAGTTAGAGCAAAACCAAACATGGGCAAGCCTATGTTGACTACTTAGATAAACCAGAACCATGGAGAATGAAGAGGATCTCAAATGGAGAGGAGTTCAAGGGCATTGCTGAGGGAGAGAGAAAGAACCAGAAAATTTTCCATAGATTGGTTCTCGCATCTTTAGTAAGGGCCAGTCTTCTCAAACATGAACATTGTTTCCAAGAAGCAACTTTATTGCTTTTCCTTACAGTTAGAGAAAAAGTGGCAGTGGTGTTCAAATGACGCTTGACAGCCTGGGTAACAAGCACCAGCCATCTGTGCTATAGCAGTTCTGTTTGTATTTTTAATGTTTACACATACAGCAAAGATAATTAAAAATAACTATAATTAAAAATGATTACAACAAATTACTTTTCCCTCAACAGTAATATGTGCCTGTAACTTATAAGTTACTTACTAAAGTAACCTTTCTGGAGTCTAACAAGAGAACATTACAATTCCTGCCTTGTTTCTGAAAGTTTATAGATTTGGGGGAGGGGAGATTTTTCCTAACCATGAAGCTCTGGCTTAAAGTACTTCACAAACTATTGACAATATGGGAATTTTCTGTATCAGTAATACGGGACATTTTTTCTTCTCTGAAGGAAAGATTAAATGTAGTTTCTTTCCCTAAAAACATAAAGTTAAATGACTAGGAAGGGATGAAAAAACCAAACTTACTTCCTTGCATAGTCCTTCATAAAAACAATTTTTCAAAATGTCATATGAAATATGGAGAGACCATTGCTATCAGGACCAGTACCCTTCTCTGCCTTGTCAAGAATCTTGGAGCCTTTGAATATTCTCAAATTACCTTCTCTACAGAAGATGCTGGTTAATAACAGAGGTTGAATAGTTTTTGGGAAAGAGTAGGGAAGTTGACATAATCTTTGTGGAATGGTTTGAAATTAAGCCAGAAAGTAAAGGGTTAAGGGCATGACTCTTGGAATTAGACCACCTGGATTCTAATTCCACATCCTGCTTTTTTTAGGGAATGGGTTAACATCACTCATGCCTCCGTTTTCTCATCTGTACCATGTGGATTATAATAATATATCTCCAATTGTAGTGGTGAAGATAAAGTAAGTTAACACACATAGATGCCTGAAACAATACATGTACCTACTAAATTTAAAAGTAACAAATATAGCTACTTATATTTACAGCTGGCCACTGGTGAGAGGTTTATGACCACACCTTTAAGTGTTTACACTCTTCAAACCTTTGGCGATTGCTAAATTCCCTGCATCCTACTTATGTTTGCTAAAGGAGACTCTGTAGATATACCCTAGTTTAAATTTGGGGAATAGGGTATTCATGCTTACTGGATTCTGTTCTGATGATTTCAAGAGGAGTCTAAATGAAGCTGAAAAAGAAATTAGTATCCTTCATGGGATATTTAATGATATTTTAATAATTATTTTTATCAGCTTTATTGGGGTATGATTGACAAATAAAAATTGTATATATTTAAGATGTTCAGTGTGATGATATAATATACACGTATGTTGTGAAATAATTACCACATTACATATCCATTACCTCATAGTTACTATTTTGAGTGTGTGTGAAGAACACTTAAGACGTACTCTCAGCAAGTTGCAAGTACACAATCTATTATCATTAACTATAGCCACCTTGTTGTACATTAGTTCTCCAGAACTCATTCATCTTATAACTGAAAGTTTATACCTTTTGACTAACATCTCATCACCCCACCCCATCCTTCACACCTGGTACCACCATTCTGTTGTTTCTAAGAGTCTGACTTTTTAGATTCCACGTATAAGTGAGATCATATGGTATTTGCCTTTTTGTGTCTGGCGTATTTAACTTAGCACAATGTCCTCCACATACATCCGTGTTGTCACAAGTAGCAAGATATCCCTTTTCTTCATATCCTGGCCAACTCTTCTTATATTTTCTCTTTTTGATAGTAGCCATTCTAACAGATGGAGGTGATATTGTAGTTTACGAATCTTCTGTGTGTGCTTGAGAAGGATGTGTGTTCTGCTGGTATTGGTTGGAATGTTCCATATATGTCTGGTAGGTTCGTTTGGTCTAAATCCTAGTCAAGTCCAATGTTACTTTATGATTTTCTGTCTGGATAATGTGTCTTTTGAAAGTGAGTACTGAGATCTATTATTATTACAGTCTCATTTTTCTCCCTTCGGTTCTCTTAATATTTGCTTTATATATTAGGTGCCCTGATGTTGGGTGCATATGTATTTACAATCATCATATCTTCTTGATAATTGACCCCCTTATCATCATATAATGAACTTTTTTGTCTCTTGTTACAGTTTTTTTTACTTAAAGTCAAGTTTTTCTACGTATAGCTACTTCTGCTTTTTTTTTTTAGTTTTCTATTTGCATGGAATATCTTTTTAAATCCTTACAATTTTATCTGTGTGTGTCCTTAAAGCTGAAGTGATTCTCTTGCAGGCAATCCATAGTTAGGTTTTGTTTTGTATGCACTCATCCACTCTGTCTTTTGATTGGAAATTTAGTTCACTTATATTTAAAGTAATTATTGATATGTAAGGACTTACTATTGCCATTTTCTTAATTATTTTCTGGCTATTTTGTATTTTCTTTCTTTCTCTTGCTGTCTTCCATTGTGAGTTGATAATTTTCTGTAGTGAATGCTTTGATTTCTTTCTCTTTATTTTTTATGTATTTGCTACAGGATTTTTTTCTTTTTGGTTACTATGATACTTACATAAAATATCTTACAGTTATAATAGTCCATTTTAAGTTAATAACAACTTACAAAAACTTTACACTGTTACTTCTTTCCCACAGTTTGTTTTTGATGTCACACATCTGACATCTTTTTATATTTTATATCCATTAACAAAATATTGTAACTATAGTTATTTTAAGTTTTTTGTTTTTTAACCTTTATATTAACATTAAAAGTGATTTACACACCACCATTACAGTATTAGAGTGTTCTAAATTTGTCTAAATGTTTAAACTTTTACCATGGGTACTTTCTTATGTCTTTTTATGGCATCTTTCATTTCAACTTGAATAACTCCTTTCAATATTTCTTTTAAGACAACTCCAGTGGTAACAAACTCCTTTAGCTTTGTTTGTCTGAGAAAGTCTTTATCTCTTCTTTATTTCTGAAGGATGCTTTGACAGGTAAAACATTCTTGGTTAGTAGTTTTATTCTTTCTGCACCTCTCATGCCCTGCAAGTTTTCTGCTGAGAAATCTACTGTTAGCCTTATGGGAACTCCCTTGGATGTAATTAATTTTTTTTCTCATTATTGCTTTCACAATTCTCTCTTTGTCTTTGATTTTTGCCAGTTTGATTATAATGTGTCTTGTTTAGGTCCTCTTTGGGTTATGCCTGTTTGGGGATTTTGAGCTTTGTATGTTAATGAATGTTCATATCTCTCCCCAAATTGGGGAAGTTTTCAGCTATTATTTCTTTAAATAAGCTTTGCCGCTTTCTCTCTTCTCCTTCTGGGACTTTAACAATACATATATTAATTCTTTAGTAATATTCTGTAAATCCTGCAGGCTATCTTCATTCTTTTTAATTCTTTTTTTTTTCCTTCTCTGACTGGATAATTTCAAACGACCTGTGTTTGAGATCATGGATTTCTTTCTTCTGTTTGGTTGAGTCTGCTGTCAGGGCTCTCTGTTGTACTTTCATTTAATTCATCATATTCTTCCACTCTGTTTTTTTTTATTTATTTATGGTATTTGTCTCTGTTAATTTTCTGTTTTGTTCGTGTGTGGTTGACCCTTGAACAACACAAGTTTGAACCCTACAGGTCCATTTATATGTCGATCTATTTCAAGTACATATGTACTAAAGTAGTACTTCATTCATAGCTAATTGAGTCTGTGGATGGGGAACCATGGACACAGAGGGCTGACTAGAAAGTTATAAGCAGATTTTTGACTACACAGAGGGTCACCATCCCTAACTCCCACATTGTTAAAGAATCAATTGTATCATTTTCCTGATTTTGTTAAGTTATCTGTGTTCTCTTGTAACTTGCTGATTCCTTAAAGCAATTATTTTGATTTTTTTGTCAGGCATTTTGGAGCTATCTTCTTCTTTGTGGTCCATTACTGGAAAATTATTTTGTTCCTTTGGTGGTGTCATACTTTCTTGATTTTTCAGGTTTCATGAAATCTTGCTTTGCTTTCTTCACAAAGAAGAAGGCATCTTCTCCAATCTTCACTGACTGGCTTCACTAAAGAAACACCACTGTATAAATGGTAAATTTCCCAGGGAACTCATGACGCCTTTGTGGTAGAAAGCAATTTTAAAACATATTTTGGTTACAGATTCTCTTCCTTTAATACTTTTTTAATAATGCAGACTTGAGCCATTCACAAAAATATCCCACATTAGTCTCCTTTTATCAGTGGTTTTACTTTTCAGTTTCAGTTATCCACAGTCAACTATGGTTCAATATATTAAATGGAAGATTCCAGAAATAAACAATTCACAAGTTTTAAATTGCAAGCTGTTCTGAGCAGCATGATGAAATCTTTTGCTGTCCTGTTACATCTTTCTCTGGAGGTGAATCATCCCTTTGTCCTGCACATCCCGCCCCTTTATTCATTAATCTAGATTTATTTTACATTCTACCGTATTGTCATTTTTCACACTAAATACAAATTAATTTAAATAGAAATTCTTTTGTTTGCTATTTTTTAACATGATTTGTTAACATGTTCCTCTTGAAACCTGGTCAAGGAGAAAAAAAAATTGGCAGGTTTTTTTATTTTAATTAGGATTTGCTTTTATATTGCTGTCAATCCTGAGTCAACGTCTTGTTATTATGATCAATCATAGATTTGCAATCACTTTCTAAAGGAAACTTTTTAAATAGTTGTGGACAAACTGGTACTATGTGTCATTTTTACTAAATTCAAATTTGTACTTTCTACTAAAGGTAGAAAATTCCTGTATAATGATAATTCTTAGGGCACAAATTCTGTGACAAAGTTCCTAAAAGTTCATGATGTCCATTGGTCTAAAGAATCTAGGATATAATGTAGTTCAATAGAACAAATAAAAAGTGATTCTCCAAGGTGAGCTCCATCCTTTACCAGAAAAACTTTATCCTGTGTGTGCTTGAAACAGGTTTATGAGCAGGTTATGTGTGTATGTTTCTTATTCTAATCCTATAATACACTAGCAACTCATGGACAGTTGAAGACTGCTCTTTATATATGAGAGAGTAAGTTAATAGAAGGAACTTTCTGTGTCTTATGAACTCAGCAATTGGTCAAGTAATTGATTAACCCCCCAAATATGTGAAAAGAACACCTGAGATCCCAGAATCTATCTTTCCACACTTGCTTTAGTCCTTATGATTCATCCTCCATGCACACTAAACTGTAAGCCTTTGTGCAGATTCCATCCTGGCTTCTAACATATAGATAATTTTTATGCAATTTTAATGTCTATCTTGACATTTGGGGGCAGTTTAATTTAGTATGTGAAGAGCTTGCCCTGGTATTGATGTGAAGGTGAAGAGTCCTCCAGTATTTGGGCTACAGGAATATGTTTCCATCAAGCACCTGCTCCTACATGAGACTTAAAGATAACTCTGATAAGGAAACTTTAGAATTTCCTTTAATCATTTTATTTATTTATTCTGGAAATTGGAGATAAAGGTGACTTAAGGCAAAGGGATGTGTATATATGTGTATATAATATATATGTACTGTTTTGAACACAAATTTATGTATTTTTTTATAAATGTGTGTTTATAAAGTAATGGAACTGATTTTTGAACAAATCATAGTAGAACTTACATAATCAGAAAAATGTTAAAATTCAAAGTATTCTCTCTGGGAATTCATACATTTTTTCTAAATATGCTGCTATTTTTCAAACCCCATTTAGAATCACTCTTTTGAGATTTTTTTTTAATTACTATTTTACCAGCCACACAGGAAAAGTCATCTTTGTATGATATAATTAAATGACACATTTTAGAAACCAAATGCTGTATTATCTACTATCTTCATGTTCAGTTCCAGTTATAAAATATTTTTCATTGTTGCTAAAAAAGAAAAATCAAAAAACACAGTCAACAGATTAAGATTTAGCTAGAGGGAGGCTATCTTTGATAAGGGCAAAAAAGCATGAAATATTCAGTGATTTCAAAAATATGGATTTCCAGTTTAGAAGATAATTTTAAGAGTTTCAAACTGGTAAATCTCATCAGCAGAAGTCTGCAACTCCTGGACTTAGTCACTTATGAGGAAACTAGACTCATTTGACAGAGTAAGTGTTTTTATGTTTATTCAAGAAACATCACCTGGCTTTATAGGCACACTGTGTAAATAGAAAACAGTGTATGCACATAAAAATGAGTATAATGAGCATGTCCTTTTACCAACAGGAAGCAGTTATAGTCAGTAACAAGTAATTATTTGAGTGAAAAGTACATGTGCTGTTCAGTTTTACCCCATACTAGGGGTTTGAGCTGAAAGTGATCTTGGAGACCATTTAGTCCAACCCACTCATTACTTCATAGACAAGGAAAATGAGGCACAGAGAACTAGAAGCCAGATGAACTTGTGAAAGATTACAGAGTTGTAAATCTTAGTCCAGATTGTGGTACCTGACCATTGATTCAAGATCCTTTCCATCACATCCTGGTGCATCTCTATTAGGATTCTTTGCCTATGAGACTTACATAATACAAGGCGAGATTTAAATGTTAAATCATAGAATATGTTAATGTGTCTTTTGTGGACTTTAAAATAAAGCAGCAGTATGTTAACTTTGTTTCACATGCCAAGAACACTGTACTTTTTAAAAGTCACATGTGGGTGATTCAGAAAAGTGGATCACTTAAGGAGAAGTCTAGTTTCTTTTTCATCAGTCACATTGCTTGTTTTATTATTTCACTTGTACTGAAGAGTGAAGTCAGGGTGTTCATTTCCAAGTCTATTCACTGTTTTTTACCTTGACACTAAGATTTCCTGAGAACGTTTATATTTTCATAGCCAGTATTTTACTCTCTTTCCTTGGGGGATTTTTCTAAAATATTTCAGAAAAACTTGTTTGTTTTCTTTACACTTTCTGGTTAACTATGTTTTACAAAGATGCGTTGAAAATACTCGAAATTATTAGATATAAATTCTTAATATTATCTTTGTACAAAACATAGTAAAAGAAGATTTCCTTTTGGTGATAAATACACAACCATCCCTCAAAATCTAGGGAGGACTTGTTGAGGACACCCCCATACCAAAATCCACAGATGCTCAAGTCCCTTATGTAAAGCAGCCTAGCACAGTCCATCCTCCATATCTGCTGGTTCCGAAGCTTAGAAAACAAATGCAATATTATCCAGCTTTATGTGAATACACTCAGATAAGGAGGGGTGGTTGTATTTACTATTGATATTTAATTGCTGTTCTTTAGAGTTTTGATTAGTTGATAGACTGAGTATTCCATAGTTTTCCTTTGTAATCACAATCCTTGAATTTAAATTTCCAAAGCTCAAACTTTTGCAAGGGTACCTTGAAATATGTTTTCATGTTGGATGTATCACCTTTCTACATAAAGTGACCTTGTGGTACCCAGAGGAAAGGGTTCCTGCCATTACAGGAGAGTTGGTTCATTGAGATGCAACCACAATCTTTAAAAATATACCTTCACTTGTCTTTTTTTTTAGATTCCACATATAAGTGATATTATATGGTATTTTTCTTTCTCTTTCTTCCTTACTTCACTTAGAATGATAATCTCCAGTTCCATCCATGTTGCTGTAAATGGCATTATTTTCATTATTTTTTATGGCTGAGTAGTATTCCATTGTATAAATATACCACTTCTTAACTATATTCAGTATCTTGTAGTAATCTATAGTGAAAAAGAATATGAAAACAAATATATGTATATATATGACTAAACTATTATGCTATACACCAGAAATTGAGACAACATTGTAAACTGATTATACTTCAATAAAAAATTTAAAAATAAATGAAATTAAAAAAATATGTGCACCTTCACACCCACAAAGGGAAGACTAAAGGACATAATCTAAAAAAAATTTTTGTTTGGAAATAATGAAAGTTTTAGAAAATTGTGCTTTAATATCTCCAAAAAACCCCCCAAAAACAAACAAACAAAAATGATGCAAAAAGACATGGTCTCTCCCAAACAAGGCTGAGACAAAAACACAGCAGCTGGTATAGTAGACTAAAAAGAAGTTCAGACTGTAGACAACCCAACCAGGAACAGAATAAAATCCATGTTGAAGGCAGAAAGAAAGGACTTGACCTTTCAGAAATCAGTGAGAACTGGCAAAATGAGAGTGGTGGGATATTTGTGTGAGGAAAGTGATATAGATGGAGAAAGTAACTTGTACAGAGACCTTTAAAAGGGATGTGTGTGTGTGTGTGTGGCCTAATCAGGAGCTAAGATTAATCTGTTGTGCTCGGGATACAGAATTCTAGGAAGGAAGTTCAGAGATGAGATGTAAGCAGAATCAGTTCTTGAAGACTCTAATATGCATTGCAGAGGAATTTGTACATTATCCTGAAGGCACAGTGGAGGAACTGAAGAGATTTCTTTTTTATAGGGTTGACACAACAAGACTTGTGTATTAGAAAGATTACTCTGGCTGCAATGCAGAAAACGGACAGTCTGGAGGCATGGTGTCAGCTAAAAAGCACTTGCTTTAATCCACAGGAGACAGGGTGGTGGCTTGCAGAAGGTTAATGTCAATGGGGTTGGAGTGCAGAGATTGGATTCAAAAGACAGTAAAGTGATAAATTAAGAAAAATGTTGATGATTGTATGTGGCAGGAGAGGGAAGAGAATAACACAGGGCAGTAGTAGGTTTCTGCATTAGGTAACAGGGTAAATGGCAGTGCTGTTTAATAAAGGGGGGAATGGAGAAAAGAAGGAGGCATGATCTTTTGAAAAATAGGGTGACATCAGTCCTTTCATGTTGTATCTGAAGTGTATTTATGACAAACATAGAAATGATTGCCAAACAGCAATATCCAATAGAAGTTGGATAAATTGGGTCTGGAGTTCAGAAGGAATACCTTGGATACAGATAAACGTCTTCTAATTTGGGGAGGATACATACATACAGTGTGGTCTATGCCTACAATGAAATATGCTTTTCAACAATAAAAAGGAATGAAATACTGATATATACTACAGTGTAGATGAATCTCCAAAATGTCATGCTAAGTGTTGGGCCTGCAACGAATAGAGGAAAAATTTAATGCGGTGTTCAAGAAACCATAGGAAGAGCATGTTTCAAGAAAAGGAGAGGAATGAATAAACAAACTGTGTCATATAAATACAGTGGAATATTACTCAGCCGTACTAAAGAATGATGCCACAATGTGGATGAATCTCCAAGACGTGCCAAGTGAAAGAAGCCAGAGACCAAAGGCCCACACAGTTTATGGTTCGGGTTGATGTATGAAATACCCAGAATAGATAAATCTATGTGAACAGAATGCAACCTAGAGATTGCTAGGGTCTGGGAGGGGGATGGAAATGGGGAGAATCTAATGGGTAAGGGACTTTGCTTTGAAGTGATGGAAATGTTCACAACTGCATAGAGGTGGTGGTTGCACAAAATTGTGAATGAGCTAAATGCCACCAAATTATTCATTTTAAAATGGTTAACTTCATGTTATGTGAATTTTACCTCAATCAATTCTTTTTTTTTTTTTTTAAGAAGACAGGTAAATGAGAAAAAACAAAAATCACTGTGAAATCAAAGAAGATAAGAATGAAAATTTTCCATTTGCTTTAAAGAGAGCTGTTGGTGAGGTAGTGGGAAGAGGCCAGATTGCAGTGGGTTGAAGAAAGAGTAGGATGCTGAGAAGTGGAGAGCTTAAGTGCTGAATCTGTGAAGAAATCTGGCTGTGAAGGGGAAGAAAAAGGTGCATTTCTAATACGAGATGGATGTGCTATTCAGGGAATACTTTTTTTTTTCCTTTTAAGATGTAGTGACTGTAACATGTTTAACCGATCCCAAGAATGATGTAGTGGAAAGTGAGAGGCTGGAGTTGCAGGGTTAGCTTTCTTGCCACAGAGGAGACTGTGAATGGAGGCTTGCTGGTAAGCCTGGTGACAGATTGTGAGATTTCCCATCCATGTGCTTGTATTTTTGAAATGGACATGAGGGGAGAAGTCATCTGCTGAAACTGAGGCAAGAGCAGATAAGTTACAGATTTAAGAGAGCGGAAGAGGTTTCAGAGAGTCTTTGTGCTGGTTAGGAATAAAAATTGTCTTGAGAAACAAGGTCTTTGCTCACCCTGGAGTTGAAGAGCATGGATTTCTAGTGGCACGTTCTACTGAATTGCTTGCTTTCTCTGGAAGCTGCCATCTTTTTGGATATTGGTGTAAAGACTGTGGCTAATCCAGTTGATCCCACTAAGATAAAGTCCATCTTTGTGTGGGACAGCAGACAACATGAGAGACTGGAGGACAACCACTCCTTTTCCTTATGACAACTTTGCTTTAACTTTTTCTAATACAGAATTGACTGGCCTTTACACTTTGCCCTACAGTTTGCACTTCTTTATATATCATCTCATTTGACTGCCAATATGGCAAAATGACTTGGTTATTAAGTTTCCCTTTGATAGGTGAGGCAATATATACTCAGAGGGTGAAATGTGTTAAAGATTCCACGGAGGCTTTCTGACTGCCAGGGCTGAGCTTTGGACCATGTGCATGAAGCATTCAGAACTATATTTGATGAAATGACTGAAGGTGGAATTTGCCCAAGTGTAAACTGGAGAGACAAAGACAACTCCTTACCTCTGCAGAAGGCTGCCTAGATTGCACACAAATGAGAGAATAGAGGTTTCTATGAAATCTGACAAATAACAAGGTTAGATGCAATACATAAAATATATATTATATCTTAAAAGAAATCAATCCTTGGTTCACAGCTCAAAATAGCATCTTTTTTTTTTTTTCCTGGTGCAGCAGAGGATGCTCTGGTATTATATCAAGCAACACTTAGTGAGCAAAAGTAACTGAATGCAATATATTTACCGACAATAGTGCCAGGGCTTTTAAAGGCATAGTATTGATTTACTTCTTTCAAAACCAAAGTGACAGCAAAAGGGGAAAAAAAATCACATGATTCAGGGAAGGTATCTGAGGATTTAAAAGTGGCAAACACAAATCCATTAGTTTTAAAATGGGTCAAAAGACAAACCAGAAAACTGTGAACTAGTGAATCAGTGAATTCAACATTTATTACAGGGAAAATACAGGATATTGTGTGAGAGAGAATGTAGGAGGAAAGAAGTCAGGAAGGAGCTGGAATAAGAACAGCTTTATGCATCTACATCCAAGTAAGTACAGTTATTTTCCTCTCACCTGCAGCAATAAATTACGGGTTGTTTTTTTTTTCTGGTGTTTTATAGTCGGCAGACATGCATAATTTATTTATTAGCGATTTTTTCTTAGAATATTTGTAAATTCTAAGAGTTTACTTATCATTGGAGCGTTTGTGTAAATAAAACAGCATTGGTTTAGTCACCTCTTGCCCTGAGTAGCTCCGTGTGGCTCAGATAATGGACCCATTAAGACCTGGAAGGGACAAGGTTGAAGTTACTTTGCTCCTAATGTTTCCTAGAGACTCTGCCCTGAGGTTCGAATTAATAGGATAGGAAGCCCTGAACTGCTGGCAGTTTAGTGTAGCTACTATCAGAAGAGGTTTGTTTTTTGTAGTTCACAGCTCACTCTGCCAAATTGCTGGTGACTGCAACATCAGGGAGGGAGAATGGGTACAAGGAGAGAGAAGATACCAGAATGGCTGAGTCAGTCCTGGAGACTGAGGGGTGACAGATACTGAGGTCAGATCTATGCTACATCCAACTTAATGTCTATTTAGGCACTTAAATTATAGTTGTTGGTCCATTGCCATAGCAATGCCATGCCACTCCCAAGTCGTAAGTGATGAGGATAATCTTGCCAAAATGGTTTGCTTTTTTGTATTAGGGTGAAGCAGATAGAACTTTTCACTTTGTTTACTAAACTGTACTTTTTTTTGTTTACAGAAGTGTATCCAAAAATGCTAGAGTTGGTAGAGTTCTATTCAATGTTTTTTTTCCCTTTGTCACATTTAAATGTTGCTGCATTTTCCCCTTGTTGGTTCTTTGACAGACTGTGTAATTAGAGTTTCACTGCCTTATAGCACTCAAAAGCAGTAATTTTCAAAGTGTGCCAGGACCACCCGCTTGTTAAAATGCACCTACCCTAACTTCATCCTAAATCGGAATCTCCAGAAGTGTAGCACTGAAATCTGCATGTGTAATAAGATCTTTGGGGGACTTTTAAAAAACACTAAGTGTAATATTCATAAAGGAAAATGCATACTTCAAATGCATATGCAGTGTGCTGAATTTTCACAATATGAATGCACCCAGGTATCCAGCTCCTGATCAAAAGACAGAAAATGCCCAGCACTTCTTGATGCTGACCAGAATATAGCCAGAAACCCCTTGAGTAACCCCTCCTGTCACTGCCCCTGCCAAGGATACTCACTACCCTGATTTCTAAAAGCAAACCTGAGCATCGCCTGTTTTTGTAACTTAAATGAACTGAATCGAACAGAATGTACTCTTTTGTGACTGGCTTCTTTTACTTGCCATTGTGTTTGTAAAATCCTGATCCCTATTTTTGCCTGTAGTTGTAGCACATTCTTTCTCATTGTTGAATAGAATTATTTTGTGAATATACCATGATTTATGTATTCATTCAAGTGTTGATAGACAGTTGGCTAGTTTCCAGTTTAAGATTACTTTGAATAGTGCTGCTATAAACATTCTAGAGAATTTTTTTTTACAGTACATATGTTTGCACTTCTGTTGAGAATGTCAAAAAAAAAAATTGCCCAGGATGACATGAACAGGTAAGAAAGACTTTATTCAAGGACACTGCAATAGAGTAGGGATTCAATTAAGTCTAAATTCAGCTCCACTGAAATAACATTTGGAATAGTTATTAAAACCTTGGGTATGGGGATTATAAGTCATCTGTGTTTGCTAATTGATCATCTCCAGTTACCCATCTTCATGCTAGAAGGTAGTTTTACAAATTGGAGCTAGGCACCCACTAAAGTTAGACTCCTACCCTCCTGCAGAGAGAGAGAGACTAGGTGATAGGGGTGCCTTCTTCCTTGTTGGTTATATTTCAAAAGGATGACTCCCAGACCCTTGAGAAAGACAATCGTGGGCTACAAATCTGGCAAAGGGCCTTTTTAAACTTTTACTTCAAAGGGGCAGAGAAATAATTTATAATAACAAGTTTTCTAGTAAATGCTCTAGAAAAAGGAGGTCAGGGGCCAAAAGTAAGGAAGAAGCCTGAATAACCTTTGACCAAGCTGAGGGGAATATTAAGGCCATCTTGGCCAATAATATACGTGAGAGTGAAATTGATGTGTTTGCAAATATTCACATTTAACAGAGACTGCCATACTGTTTTCTAAAGATGTTGTACCAATTTGCACTCCTTTCAACAGTGTGGGAAAGTTCTGGTTACTCCACATCACAAAAATTTGGCATTTTCCCTCTTTTCCATTGCAGTGATTCTCATAAGGAGTATTTCATTATATATCCACATATTCCTATTTTACTAATTAAATTTTTGCAGCTATGGGCTTTGAAATTTTGTCTGAAGCCTTTTCACTTTCTCTGGAGACTTTGTTATGAGTTTTCTCCTTAGATAAGTTGATATGGTGAATTATATTTATAGATTGTCTAATACTGAACCATCCTTGCATTCCTAGATTGTTCCTATTAAAATATGTTTATTTAGCTGTTGAGTTATCTTTGATGGTATCTTATTGAGGATTATTTCTTTGATATTCATGAGTGAGAATAGTCTGTAGATCTGTTTTTAATGCAGTCTTTCTCAGGTTTAGGGTTTGATGCTAAATATTACAAGCAAATATTTACAAATTTGCATGACGTCCATGAAGACGAGACAGGCTAATTTTCTCTGTGTTGTCCTAATTTAGTACGTATACCCCTGAAGTGAACATACGTCCATTAAGTCATACATTTCAGGGTATAAGTCATTCACTTTGCTCTTTTATGATTTTGACTGTTTTATTTTCTATCTTCTTTTTTACTATGGTTTATTTTTTCTTCTTTTATATTTTTATCCCTTCATTGTCTATTCACTTCTATATATGCAGGGCCTTGAAGACTTTCTGACTGATAGTGGATATCTGATAAATATTTATCAAATTAGTGAGGAGCTGAAGGAATCAATGTTTTTCTGTCATATTCAACATATTGACTTTAAGGGAGTTTATTTCTTCTGAGGTGTGTGATTTTTTTTCTTGTGAGCTTGGCAGAGGTTCTGTAGAAATTTAATATAAACTGTGATGGAAAATGTTTGCTTCTCTCAGGGATCTAGAGTTTTCAGTATCCTCAAACATTGTTATGTTAATTTTCTAGACTGTGTCACTATTATCATGTATACAGTATATATTTAGAACACATACTTGAGCATGGCATGAGCCTAGATACTCTATTTCTTATAGTAGTCTTTCTGTTCTTTTATCCTAGATATGGAACATATTTTAACATTTCTCTAGGACAGTAGGTAGATTATATAAGTATATAAATATATATACATTTAAGGGTATATTATATATATATATTTTCTTTTTAAGGATAGGGCAGTACTTCAAATATCTGAGTTTCACCCAGGTAATTTCTTTAAACTTTTTTCTTTCTAGGCAAAGTGTTGGATGTTAGCCTTGAATTTAGATTTTAGCAAGAATGTTAGAATTTAGTCCTGAAGAATTAATAAAAGACCCATGAGCCACAATTAAATCACTTTGAGATTGTTGGTCTGGTTTTGAGGGTTTTTTTTTTTTGAAAACTGAAGCTAGCAACTGAAGAATCCCTTTGTTTAATTTTTATGCTTGACTGCATATTTAACAGCTTTCTGAATTATAGGTTTTTTCCCCCCAGCATTTCTCCATGTGATGAAATAGGCTATCTCTTTATCAGTTTGGTCTTCCATATTTCTGGTAATTTATTTTTTGGTGATTCTCATGTTCACCTAAAATTTACAAGCATTGATGGGGTAATTTAATGGTTTAATAAAGTCAGTCTTATTCTGTTTATAACACAGTGACATGGTATATGGCCTTTATTTAGATTTCTATATGTTCCTTAATGCAGAGAATTTTTAACATACTGATATCTGGCATCAACAGAATACGTATACCAATAAAAGACAGAAAACATTAAAATGAACAAGAAGTGGCTAGAAGGATGAGAAAACGCAGGGAGAAATAGTTTCTCAGAAGTCAAAGGAAGCTATAACTTGGGTTAGAAAGTAAAAGGGAAGAAAATGAGCTGAGTCAGTGAGTGATAATTACACTTTAGAAATAATTGGCCATGGGAGAAAGGAAGAAATTTGCCTGGTAGCCAGAGTTGGACATTGAGATGATGGGAGATTTATTAATTTTTAATATAGGAGAGACAAGATCATGTTTATAATTCTGAGAGTAAAGAGGCAATAGAAAGGGAATATAGTTTATTAAGGAGAGAGATGGAATCATTTGTGAACTGAGTTGGCTGGGGAGGTAGTGGAAACTTGGAATAACCTTTAAATTATGCAAGAATTAAGACATATAAAGGCCATGATTTGGATGATTACATAGCTGTGGCAGAAACCATTATTTGTTTACCCAAAAGACATTCTCCCTCTAATTACTTATTATATAAATCTTGATTTTATTAGAGTGCCAGTATACTCCAGCCTACAGGTGTCAGTCCAGCCATTATTGATTTCAGTTAGTTGTAGGAATATTTTCTTTTCTTAAATTTTTTTTTCAGTTTCACTGGTCAAGGAAGCAAATAGTTAGATCTTCTAGGGAGCGTCTGGGCAAGTTTTCCCTTTATTGATAAAAAGAAAAACCTTGACAAAAGATCCCTTTTCTACCACCCTGATTCCTGACATCCGATGAGCTGTTTTATACTTGACCAATGGAAATCATTCTGAGACTATGAGGCAAGAGTAAAGACAAACAAAAATCCAGCAAAAAGACAATGACAGAATGGAAGGCTGATGGACCCAGGTTCATACATAATGCTTGTTAAGCCCCTCCCTCAGATCTATAAGTTATATTTTATGTTACTTACAGCCAAGAGATAACTGATTCACCATAGACACTTTCTTCTCAGTAGTGGTTTACTGTTGTCTTTGGTGGAATTATTCAGTTTGTGGAATTATTTAGTCAATTTGACAGTGTGTCATATATTATGTAACATCTCTGTTTCAATTATATCATGGGATTCTGAACTCCTTATAAACTGTCTCAAAAAGTCCCAGGTTTCACCTTCATATTGCAATTTTGGTCAAGGAATAAAATCATAGTAAATGTAGTGATTAGTAACTCTCATTAAGAAGATAGAATTGTTTTCCTTCAAATTAGCAAACTTTTTGTTACTTACGTAGGTGAAATTTGATAAATATTAGTTCAATAAATCAATCATATGTAATACATTTAGTTCATTTTATGAAACCTGCTCTAAAATTCTTTACTGTTCTTCAAGATGAATGACTTTTTCTTGCTCAACGATGTTATTTGCACCCATTTTATGAAAATTATTTTTTTCCTTCCCTACAATGTGGTTATCAAAGTATACGTTCTCTTCTGTTAGTACAATTCATGAAACTAAATTCTAGCCAATTGGATATAAGCAGAATCCTGAGACAGCTTTCAAATCATATCTTTAAATAGGATATTGCATGAATTCCACTTTTTCTCATTCTCCTTTCTTACAGACTGGGACATGGATGAAATACTGGTGAGTTAGCTTTGACCCGTAAAGATTAGAAAAAAAATACCCTAAGGGATCTTGATCCTAGATGACCCCATTGAACAATTTAGTCTATTTGCCTTTTTTTTTTTAACCTGTCACTTCTAATGTCCAGCAATTATGCAAGCCTTTTGTAAACTCAGATACCATCTGATGAAAGATAAAGATGAAGAAGGGATTGTTTAGAAAAATCCTGAAAAGTTGAGTATTTCCCCCAAGGAAATTATATTAACCCGCAAGTGACTAGGTTATACTGAATCTGAAATGGTGTTGTTATTTATCCTCTTCCAAACAGAAGTGGAAGTCCCTGATGGAATTAAATTCAGTATGGTGAAAAAATTTTCTGCACTTCAAAGTTATGACTGTGAACTCTAAAACTAGACTACTGTATAATAGCTAATATATTGAATTACAAGAATGTTTCAGTATTATGTTTTAAATTTGGGTACAGAAGGGAAAGAGACAAGACCTCTGCTAGCATCAGGACTGCTAGTAAGAGAGGAAACGGTGTAAAATGGGTGACAGACATTTATTTTGGGAAGTGTTCATCATAACAATATGAATGAAGTATTTAGGAGGCACAAAATAGGGCAAAATCAATTAAATCTAGGAGAATTAGAAGCATCTTTTAAATCTAATTACTTCAAATACTTATGATAACACTATCACTGGGAAAAAGATATTTAAATCCTAGGTATCATATTCTTATTAGAGTAATACTCAACAGAAGAAAGTTCAAGGAGCCTCAAAATTTGGAGACTGTCTTGGAGCTACTTGAAAGAAATAATTTCTACTGTGATTTTGACATTCACATTTACCTTAATTGCTTTGTGTTTTTTAATAGCAATTAATCATGTTTTAATACAATAAATAAATACTGTGTCAATATAAACTTTCTTAGAAATGAGACTAAACACATTCCTATAAAAAAAAAAAAAGCTGCTCTAATACCTATTTCTGGAGTTTGTTGGCAGCTGTGCTAAAATGGAGGTTCCTTTGAAGGATTTTCATGACAGAGACCAGATTGAAGAATGTTAAAACACAGCAGAGCCAGAAAATTGCTCCCTTGCCTATCTGTGCTTGGAACTCTAATTGAGATTTTCCTGGGCACAGCAGAAGATCCATTGGTTCAATGTCACATGCCAAATTCAAACCAATAACAGCCATTTGAGCATTAACATCTCTTAGCTATTGTGTAAAGCTTATAAAAGATCTAGAATTGATTATTATCCACTTAATTCTTCCCTTGTTTATGCTAAATAGGATAAAGGAGGAAGGGGAATCTGAATGTTGCATACATGTAACAATGGGAAAAGCAGCGTGCACAGATTGTGACAATCCACTTGGAAAAAAATCCAAACTAATTTTGTTCTATTTCTTTTAAGCCATCTGAGAGCCCTTCTACATTTACCAATACAGACTAAATTAACTGTGATTGAGTTTATGCGAAGATAGCAGCACATATGTAGATGAAAGCACAGACAGATATTTATGAAAACCTGGGTTTCTATTTTTTAAAAGAGGGAAAGTTGCTTGTTATTTTGAGGTACATTTGTTAATGTTTAAAAGTGGAAGCTTTAAAGAGTATGTCACATTTTCCAACATGCCACTTTTCCTTAAAAAGGGAAAAACAAGTGAGAGACAACAACGTTTAACGAATAGGCCGTTGTTAAGTGTTGACTTTGGCTGGTGCAGCTTTTTGTGTCCCCAGCTGTATGAATCACCTCTGCAATATGTCCCTTGTGCTTGCATACTGGGATTCAGTGCCTAGCTGGGGGTGGGGAAATGTGTGTGGAAAAACCTGTTACTTTGTTACCCTAGAACCAGATTGTTTCAAGTCTGTGTGTGCATATTTTATTTCAGAGCCTTTCCATAAATCTTGGCTTTCTGTCTTTCTTTCTTGCATATTTCTGCCCATCCTAAAAGAATAAACCTCATTTTGGACCAAAAATAAAATCCATGTTATTAATAAATCCAGTTCTGTAAATCCCATCTGTTTTTTTCCTCCTTAAAATTGCCTGTGTAAGATAGAAAATATACTGGCCTTTTACATCATTTGCAAGCATATCTAATCTTCTCTATGAAAATGTAGTTTCCATCATGCACTTCCATGTGTCAGTGTGTGATTCTAAGTCTCCATTTTTATGGATGTACAATCTGTGTCTATATTTACACATAGAAAGTTTATGTTAATTCCAATTTATACATGTACAGTATATATACATTCACTAAGATAAATATGTCCTAGGCATTTTTATGAGAATTATTTTGTTAAATTCTTTTTAGGTTGGCGTCACTTCACCACTTCAGATATGGAAACTGAGACTTGAGGCCGTTAAAGGGAATCTATTCATGCAAAGAGCTATATAGCACCACTGTTTATCTGTATAAAGACACCCTGGGACATAGAGGACAGACTAGGCTCTGGTGAGAAGGGGAGCCACATTTGAATCGAGGACTATAAAGAGTTAAACTCCTGCTCTTCAGATTACACCAAGATGCCAGCACATCTCAAGTCTGAAATGCTCTGTTCTGTCACCTCAAATAGAAAGGAAATGCTTTTTAAAATTTTAATTTTTTTTATTACAGTGTAGTCAGTTTACAGTGTCATGTTAATTTCTGGCATACAGGATAGTGATTCATCTATACATATATATATTTCTTTTTGTATTATTTTTCATTATAGGCTATTACAAGAGAAGAAATGCTTTAGAATTATTTTAAAAGACCAGGTCTCATAATAGAAATCATATATTTCATTACTTTTTGTTTGTTTGTTTGTCTGTGTTGCCACCTTAGAATAAAGCTTTTTACTTTCTGTTATAAATTTTATTCCTAAAAGTCATACATGTTCACTATACAAACTCTGGAAAACATCTCTATTTAGAAATAACCCTAACCACTCTGAATTTCTTGCCTTATACACTTACAGTATATTTGCAATGTATGTGTGTCTGTGTGTGTATGATTTTTCTTTTGGAAAATACATTCGGAGGTATAAACAGTTTGGTTTTGAATATGTGAAAGAGTTTGCATAGCATTTTACTTTCATTTCATTTCATCATAAGAGTTATACCTGATATTTTAGCTAATTCTTTATTGTTTGGAATTTTATGTTAAGTATGATTTTTGTATTTTAAGAAAATTTCTCTGATGGCCATTACTCATACTAACACCGTAATGATTGAAAGTGTCTGCATATAGTCCCAAGTACTGGGTATTATAAAATGTTTTACAAATAGGGAAAATGATATTTCATTCTGGTTTCAACTTGTATGTGCTTGTTTATTATTACAAATAATTTTTTAAAACCTTGCTTAACTCTTTTTATCCCTTGGTGGTTTCAGTCACCTATTCTTTTATTCACTTGGTTATGTTCGTTCATTCTTTCAAAGTGTGCGTATTTAGTGACTACATAGATGACCAGATTCTATACAGTGGGAAACATACCTGGCCCCAACCCACAGGAAGCTTACAACTTTGCAAGCCTGACACACAATGAACATAAAAACAAATTCATTTTTTATTACAGATTTTTTATAAGTTCTCTGAAAGAAGTGAATAGGATGCTGAGATAGAAACGAAAGTAGTATTTCTTGAAAACAATACTTACATTTGAATAAATAAAATATGTGCATACACAAACTTTAAATATACAAAAGCATATACTGTGAAAAAAACTCCTCCAACTTTCTCCCAAATTTTATCTTCAAAGGAAATCAATATTGAATTATTTTCTCTATATTTTATTAGATATATTCTGCATGCTTGTGTATATGTTTTAAAACAATGAGAACTAATTCACATTTTCTCATGTATTTTTTTGAAGACATCTGATCAGTATACATAGCACTGGCTCATTCTTTTAATAGAATGAGGATAGATTCAGTAGAACAGAATACAGTATTCTATATATATTTCATTGTGTGGTTATAACTTAATTTGTATAACTAATACTTAATATATTTCCTTTGATTTGACAGAAATGTTTGGTTTGAGATCTGTTCATATTTAAGTTATATTTCTTGTCATTATGTTATTTTTCTTTTATTGTATCATGTTTGTTTTGTTTATTTCTTGTGATAATTTGCACAGTATTTTATTTCAATAGATACATGTATAACTATAGCTGATAAAATGTGTATATGTCATCTTAGTAGTCAAGAGAAATATTTTTATTTAATTTCTCTTCTTTCCAGCTCAGTTTTTCCTGTTTTTCTAAGTTTTTCCTTTTTTATAATGAAATATACTTACACTTTTTAAAATTTATTACCTGTAAATAATATATTTTTATTTCTAACTATAAAATAGATTTCTTTTCAACTATTATTTACCATATAATTTCTTTCAAGTCAACTACTTTTTACTGCATTATTTCTCTCAAAATTTTAATCATGTTTTCCTTGTAAATTTAGCCTTATATTTAACTATGTGTTTTGTCAAGCCTTTGTGTTTCCTCATTTTCAGTATTAGCAACAACAATAAAAACAAAAATAGGGATTCTGATTAGGCTTATTTTGAATCTGTAGATCAACTTGAGAAGAGTTAACAACTTAATGATCCAGGAGCATAGTGCATTTTCTCAGTTTATTTAGATCTTTTAAATTTTTTCCAGCAGTATTTTATAGTTTTCAATGTATAGATCTTACAATTATTTTGTAAATTTATTCTTAAGTGCTTGGTAATTTCAAATTCAAATGTTTTATATATATATATATATATATAAAATTCAATTTCTATTTGTTTCTTGTTACTATGCAGGAATGAAATTTATTTTTAATATTGACCTTGTTTCATGTGACCTTGCTAATAAATGCATTTATTGATGCCAGTATTAATTTTTTATCTTTGAAATTGCCTATTTGGACAATCATACCATATGCAGATATGTAGTTTTATTTATTCTATTTAAATCTGTATGCTTTTTATTTTCTTTTTCTTTTTCTTAGATGTAATGCATAAATTCTTTAAAAGATAAGCTACCAAGCTCACTCAAAATAAGCTAGATAACCTGAATAGTTTTATATCTATTCCAAAATTAAATTTATTGTTTAAATTTTTTGGTTAGCCCATCCAGTACAATGTTAATAGAAGTGAGAGCAGTCATCTGAAACTTGTTCTAGATATTAGGAAGAAAACATTCAATCTTTTACAAGTAAGTAACATATTAGTGGTAGATTTGTTCCTGATGTCCTTTTTCAGAAGAAGGACATTTTATTCTATTCCTAAGTATGCACAGAGATTTTCTTATCATGAATGAATGGTAGATTTTGTCAAATGCATTTTCTGAATATATTAAGATATTTTTTATTTTTCAATCTGTTGAAATGGTGAAATAATCAACTTCTTTTTGAATGTTGAACTAACCTTGCATTCCTGTATTAAATCTCATTTGTTTATTTTGCATTATATTTTTATATATTTCTAGATTTGATTTCATATGTTGTTAAGTTTGTTTAAGTCAATGCTCATGAAAGATATTGTTCTGATCTTTTTGTTTACATTGCCTTTGTTTGGTTATAGATACAGGTTAAGGTTGTCTTTGCCACAACATGGTCATTTCCTTCATTTTGGAGTCCAGTAGAAGACTGTCTCTGATGCCTCACCCTTTAAAAAGGATTCATCAGTTTGAGTCAGACCCTTCCAGGATTATCTCCCTTTTGATTAAGTCAAAGTCAACTGAATGGTGACTTAATCATGGGAGTAATATTTCATCATATTCTCATTTCCCACACACATTCAGCGGAGGGGTTCACACAGGGGGTGTATATCAGGGATCATGTCTTGGTAAGGCATCATAGAATTCTGCCCCCGGTACAGATATTCCCATTTATGTTAGAAGATAAAATTTATTTTTTTTCCTCATTGATCATCTGGAAGAGAGGATAGTGTCTTTTATCTTTTAGACAGAAAGTTTATGGAGTTTATGGAGTCTGCGGAGTCTATAAAGTTCATGCATAATTGGAGAAGAGAAGAATAATAAGCAGCCAACTGTTTGAAATGAAGAAGATAGAGAATTTAGGAAGATTTAAGAACGTATGCTAAAAGGCCTTGAGATAAGAAAGAACTTGGAATATTTAAGCACAGAACAGACTTAAGTTAGAGAGTGACTCATGTCATTGCTAGGGAAGAGCTTTTCCAAGAGAGTGAGTAACTCTAAAATGGGCACAAGTCTAAAATGGGAGTGTTCAGTGAACATCCATGAGATTAAAATTACTACAGCAAAGCCAGTTAGCAGAAAAAGGTGACAGGGGTAAAAATCAGCACTGTCTGTAGGAACAATCCCAAGAAGGGTATTTTAACCATGTGTTGGGATTATTAATTATTTCTAAAGATAATGGTAAGCAATTAAAAAATTTAAGCTGGGGAAAGGGTATGATCAAGTTAATGTGTTACAAAGATTATTTTGGCTGATATGTGGATGATAAATTGATTAAAAAGAGGCAGGAGTGAAGCCACTAGAGAAGTTAGGTTATTTTTGTAGTATAAGAGAGAAAAATCATGATGATTAGGTGGAAATTGAGAGATGTAGACAAATTTGATGTGTGATTTTGGCTTTAAAAAAAAACTGGG
This sequence comes from Camelus bactrianus, assembly GCF_048773025.1. Classification (NCBI taxonomy): domain Eukaryota; kingdom Metazoa; phylum Chordata; class Mammalia; order Artiodactyla; family Camelidae; genus Camelus; species Camelus bactrianus. The sequence goes on from NC_133572.1 coordinate 10,838,115, forward strand.
GGGAGGGTATAGCTCAATGATAGAGCACATGCCTAGTGTGAATGAGATCCTGAGTTCAGTCCCCAGTACCTCCATTAAAAAAAATACAAATAAAAACTCTTTTAAATTATTCTTTATATTTAACTTGAGTATTTACTTTGTAAAATCTTCTGATCAGTAAGCTCTTTTCATATGTGAAAATATATATGTCATATTTTTTGTCAATAGTTTTGTTTGCTATTTGAGTTTAGGTTTTGTTCATAGTATTTTTGATAATGTTGTCAAATCAACTCTTTTCTTGCCATTAATTTGTTTTATTGTGCAGCAGTTGTACCAACACCTGTGCAATTTGTGGGATAAATTAAGCCATGTCAATGTATTTAAAGGTACTATTACACAATTATGCAACATACTGCATAACATACAGTGCATCTAAGTGAATTATTAAAAAATATGAAATAGTATTATACTGTCATCTGGGATTTTCAATGTAAGAGAAGCAAAGAAACCATTTTTTCTACCCTAAAATTTTTCAAAGATGCAGAATCTCACTTGAGTGTTTTTTTTAAATATAGTTTAATTCAGTTTAATTTAATTTTTGTTTATGGGAGTATAAGTTAAAATTTTCTAGAATGATTTTGTTGAATTACACAAAAATATACACACATACTTCCTTTGATTTTTAAGTATGTGTACGTCTGAAAATGTGAATTTTATTAACACTAGATGACAAAATAAATAAAAAAGCTCAGTTTATATTACATGGGTGTTTCTGCTGCTATGGGACTCACAAATTAAAGGTTACCATGATCTTCAGCATGATGACCTTTAGAAAGATCTGGAAAGACTCATCTTTTCATTTAGGGCTTCACTTTGCAAATCCTTAAAGAATGGCCTAAGGTCAGGCCTGAAGCCTTATCCCAGGAAGGAAGCAAGTTTATTTCCAACATTAACTGTAGTGTTCTTTAAAAGTGACAAATAAATCTAGGTCTTATGAACGTGATAAATGTCCTTAGACGTTTTTCATCTTGAGGAAATTATTAACGTTGGATGTTAGCCTCTGTGGGCTTTTAGGAAGAGGTGCTCCTCTCCCCAAGTTCTTTCTTTTTGGCCCAGTGATAAGAAGCTGTCCTTTGAATTGGAAGATTATTTGAAAGAAAAAATATTTCCAATATCTCTGTCCATCTTCGCCTCATCCTCCTTCCCAAGGGAATAGTAACTCATCTATTCACAGAAAGTTTACCACCTGTCAGAATGCTGCAGCAGGGGCAGTTACGAGCCCGTCTCTTGGATAATATCTCTATCATTGACAAGAAGAAAAGAGTCTTTGGGTCACTTAAAGGAATTTTACTTGTTGAATTCACTCTGGGACAGATTCACTGGGTGAAGAAAGGGAATTGAATTTCCCATTTCTCCCTTCAGGTTAATTTTCAACCCTTCCCTGTCCTGCTCACTATTCCAGATTACATCATGGTTCCCAGACTGCTGCTTACTGTTGAGTTTGGCCATGGGGTCATCCCTGCAGGACAGGATTGGAAAAAGTGAGGAGAGTGAAGTCAGAACGTTTGCTTCCTCAGCTTCCTCTTTACCAGGTTGAACCCCTAGCCTTACACTGAAGTTTATTGCTCCTCTCAGGGTATATTAATATATGGTGGCTCTGTTTCTCTGGGTTCTAACAACTCCTCATTCCTTTTCCCCTTTTAGGCCTAGGATGGTGATAGAAAATGCTAGCATTCCTAGGACCACTTCATCGTGCACCCAGATCTATACCTTTGTAAATAGTCTCTTTTAAAATAAAACCTCCTTAAATGTCCTTATTTTGAATGTGGCAGCTGACACAGGAGGACTATTTCACAGAATCCTGAAATGAAGAAAAGGTGATTGGCCTTTTGAATCTAACCTCTGTCAACACTGAGATTCTCTTTTGCTTACCAACCTGGATGACCCAGATTTTGTTTTATGATAAGAGCTGACTTATTGCTATATTTATTCTAAGAATAACATTTGCAATGAAAACTCACCCTCCTGAAACTGTCATTAAAGAGTTATTTAAAGTGGAAACCCCTTACAGCTTGAAGCTCTATTTTACAAATTTCACTTCTGCTAATAAATCCTACTTATCAAAGCCAGGATTAAATGGACAGTCCAGGGCTAAAAGCCAGAATGGTAAGGTTGAATACAAGGCAATGCATAGTAAGGAAACGTGCTATCTATTTTAATAAAATATCACCCAGACCCTCTCTATAGGTAACTAAGGAGAATCTCCATGTTGATAAGAAAACCGGGCCCTCAGGAGCCTTGCTTTGTTCCTCCAGTGCCTGGTTTCACCTCCTCACTGTCCTGGGCTTGGGCAAGTGGTAGCTCTGATACTGGCTAGTGCTTGGGTCCAAGCTGGAGCTCGCACCGCTTCTCCCAGTTCCTAAGTGCAGCTGAGACTAGGTTAGATCACCTAAGCTCTAGAAATTTGCAAGGAACATAGAAAAGTAGTAGCATGTAACTATCTAAATATGGTATTAAAACATTCATCTCATCTGTTACTTGGGGAAACTGATAGTTTTTCTTGACTAGTGATCAACACGTGGAAGAGGCCTTATTTCCTATGCATGTTGGGGTGACTCTCAAACATATCTGGAAATTTCAAAACATATACTCAAAAAAGGTAGTCTCAGAAAGACTGAGGCATGTATTATCCGTAGCTTAAGGTCTGCCCTTTTCCCAATTTAGAATCTCCAAAATAGGAAACGCCTTCCAACTGAAGTCCCAGGCCACTCTGTTCATTACACACCGACACAATTCCTCAAACACATCAAGCATTCTCTCACCGTGAGAACTTTGTCCTTACATTGCCTCGGCCTGGACCTCATGAGGTCTCCTGACGGCTGACTCCTTCACTTTAAAATAACAGCTCAGCTCCTGAATCACCAGGAGACCCTCCCCTGAGACAGTGTCTAAGGGGATATTTCCTTTCAGTTGTTCTTAAGCTCTTTCTTCTGCTTTATTTTTCTTCACAGCACTTTTACCACTTTTAAAATTTATTTATTTCTTTGCTTGTTTGTTTATTATCTGTCTTCTCCACTAGAACATTAAGCCCCATGAGACAGAGACTCTTTTATATTCCAAAACTAGAGTGTGGTAAGTAATAAATCTTCAGTAAATATTTGTAGCAGGAAGGAAGAATCCAAAGTTGAGATACATAGTATCAATAGCAAAATGGTGATTTTATACTGGTATTAAAATCTGATGCTGATGACGAGTCTGCATGTGTGTGGGGGGAGAGAGCGAGAGAAATTCACTTTTAAGGAATTGGCTGAAACAAGATTGCAGTCTTGGTGAATCCAAAGTGAGCTGCAGTAGTGGGCAGGCAGGAAACTCTGGGAATAGTTGTAGTTGGAGTCCAAAGCCATCCTTCTGGAAGAATTCATTATGGCTTAAAAGAGTTCCATGAATGCCTTCAACTTATTGATTGAGACCCACCCACATTATGGAGGATAATTTGCTTTACTCAAAATCCACCAGTTTAACTGTTGGCCTTGGTCAAAAAACAAGAACAAAAGCAAAAGCAAAAACAAAAAACCACCCACAATAATGTGGGACCAAATATCTGAGCTCTGTGACCCAGCCAGGTTGACACAATTAACTATCACAGTAGGCATGAGGAAGTAGCCATAACAGAGCTGCTATGGGATTACCAAGAATATGAACTCAAATAAGTTTTAACACAGAGGTGTCTATGGTTTGGCAAAACACAAGCAGTACCCAAATGTAGTCTAGGAATATAATGCTATTGTTAGGTAGGCTAATGTATAAACTAAGCTGACATAACAAAGATGCTCTTAAAATATAGTGGTTTAAATACAGTGAAAGTACATTATTCTTCCTCGTAAACAGTTCAGGGAATGTCGGCAGATTCTGCTCTACAAGTTCATTCAGGAACCAGGCAGCTAGGTTGACACGACTGTTTGTATTTTCAAACATGTGCTTTCCACTTCTGGCCTGAAGGTTGCTGATTGACTTGTTCTCATCAACATGGTAACTACCATGTTCGTGTTCGTGAACCCATGGGAAAGGGGTAGGAAGAAATCCAGGACAAGAAGCTTTGTATTTAAAATAAATAGCCTGGTAACTAAATACATAACTTCCATTAAAGACTCCTTTTCCTGAAGTTAGTCCCCTGACTACACCTACCTTCAAAGAAGACTGGGAAATACAGTGTGACGTTGAGCAGATATGCGCTCAGCTAAAAATAAGTGAAGAGAGGTAACTACTCACGGGGAAACGCATCCTGGAAGATGGTTTGCAATTTCTGGTCTCTGGTCTTAAAGGAGTCTACGCTCACTCTTCTTTCCCCACATAAGGTCAGTCTCGCCAGGGGAGAGAAGTGCAGGATGAATGCAAGAACAGCTTTCCATTTGGAAAAGGGAAAACTAGGAGGCATGGGGGTTACTAGTTCAGCAATGATGAAATCCTGCTGAAAGGAAATTGCACAAGTTCTCTGTCTTGGCAGTGAAACAGGTTTCCTTGTTAGACACTAATTCTGTTTTTTGGAAAGAGACAAATTGGTCCATTGTTCTCTGTGACCCCTGACTTGGCCCTTTAGGTCAGTCTTCCTTGTCCTTTATCTTCTGCGGCTGTCTTGGAGTGGGCATTACAGAGATGTCTCGCTTCTGCTACCCACTCTCTGCTTGTGCAGGTTTGAAAGTTCAGGAATAATTTTAGGACTCGAACAATCATATGAGTTCAGGCTCAACTAGATGTTTCACTGACAATATAATTTCCTTAAAAATTTACTTGACTTCAAGTTAATTTTACGTTGATTGGAAGATGTTTCAATATCTTTCATGTACCGTCAACTATACCAAACTTAATTTTTGGACATAGTTCTCTAACCCTGTATTAAATATTGGCTTCTATTCCAGGATCATCTCCCTTCTCCCTCATTTTAATGGTTACGATCTGAAAAAAAAATAAGCTAACAGTGTAGGAGCTCCTCCTTCATCTGATCTTTACTACTAGGCTAACTTCCATTTTTCTAGTTGGAAAGTCAGAATGAGAGCTGTTTGAGAAGTATCTGGGGCATTATTTTCTCCTGTTTGAGTTAAACTAGCTGTTGACTTTTCCAGCCCTGCCTGCTAAAAATTACTAGACTGAGGACAAAAGTAGATAAAATCTTCCTTATAGAATTCTAGTTTATTCCATATCTGTATACAAATTTGTTAATATTTGACTGGGCTGGTCTCTTTATTATAATGCTTTGCTAAAAGTATTAAGGAATATTCAACACACTGCAATGCTCTATTTTCTTCTTCACGCACCAGAATGACATTCTCTTTAAGGCATGTGATCCACTTTCCAAGTTATTGCACATGACAGTTTAAAATATTCGGCCATGACATAAGGCTCATAGCTTTCCAGTTTGCAATATAGATTTTCTTACTATCCACTGAACCAAAGCTTTGTATTTTAGGATTTTTTTAAAATGGTAGCTTAGTAGTTCCATTGCCAATTTTGACATTATTTAGTGTGTAGTTTAAACTATTATATCAACGAGACCCCAAAATACTGTTGCTTAAATAAATTAGCTTTTTTTTTTCTTTCTCTAGAAATAGTCCTGGAAGGGTGAGACCTGGTCCAAGAAGTGATTTAAAAACCTGGTTTGCCAGGATGGCTCTCCATCCTCAACATGTGGTTTTCATCTCTGATTTTAAGAGCTAGTGTTTCTTGTTTCCTTGGATGAGGTAGCTCACTAGCACCCCTTCTGAATTTTAGACAATGGGAAGGGAAAAATGAAAAGATAACATGTAGACAGATGGCTCTGTCTTAAACGAGATGACAAAGAAATTGCCTATGTAGCTTCTTTATTTTATTTGATCAAAACTTAGTTATGCATTCTAGAAAAGGCAAAACAGTGGAGACAGTAAAAGGATCAGCAGTTGCCAGGGCTTGGAGGAAAGAGAGAAGGATGAATTGGTCCAGCACGTGGGATGTTTGACAGTGAAACTATTCTGCATGATGCTGTAATGGTAGATCAATATCATTGTACATTTGTTCAAACTCACAGCATGTATACCAAAAATAGTGAACTCTAATGTAAATTATGGATGTTAGTAATAACATCGACGTTGGCTCATCAGTTGTAACAAATGTACCACAATAATGCAAGATGTCAATAATGGTGAAAACCAAGAAGGTGTTAGTAGGTATAAGGAAACTCTACACTTTCTGCTCAGTTTTAAAACTGCTCTAAAAAATAAAATCTATTAAGTGAAAAAAACTAAGTCGTAATGTAAACATAGCTGCAAAGGAGGATGGACTAAGTTAAAATTTGGAAAGTGTTTACTTTATTGAAAGAAGATATGTAGAGCACACTTTTCCAGTTATACGTGAACATACATACATTCATTGTCACATTCTCTTTCTACACTGGAATTTGACACAACATTGTAAAATGACTATAGCTCAATTTTAAAATGTTTAAAAAAATAATAAAACTATTTTCATTAGGAAATATTACTATTATACAGAAAGTTCTAGAGAGCAATAAAACAAAACAATATTCAGCTTGATCAAATGTTAACACATTGTCATATATGCTTATAATTAAAAAATGTATAGCTAGACCAACTTATTTTGATTTCTAATCTCACCACTGTTTCTTAATTCCTATGACTTCCTACCATGTTAATTTGTATTTTTCTGATATTTCCTGGTTTCTTTATTTTAGCCGTTCTGTTTAATTTGTTTTAGATGTGCCTAGTAAGCAATACAGTGCTATTGGTTTTTTTTTTTCCAAAAAAAAAAAAGATATGGAGAATGGATTCTGGTGGATTATTTTTGCCATCAAAAAGCATTGAATTTCTCTGTTTGGACCTGGTTTAGAGAAGATACTCTCAAAATGGACTAGAGACAGAATAAATTAATAAAGAGTAACGTATATAGTGAAAATTTTCCTTCTCTAAGAAAACTCAGAGAGAGAGGAACCACTAGATAGGTCTAAAGAGACCAAATGGAAAGCCTGAGTGGACTGGGAGAGTTTTATTACCTTAATAAAAATGATCCTCTCATGGTTCAATTGTTAGACTAAGTGATGCTTTCTGTCAGTTAACAATTGTTTAATATTGTCTGTAAACACATGCTTTATTCAGGCTGAAAATACATACTTTGTTTAAACTGTAAATAAGACCAACTCTCCAAGAGTTGACATTTCATTGAAGGACCATAGATTATTTTGAAAATTTTGAAAATTGTTTAGAAATTAATTTCCCAAACTTTTCTTTCTCCTTTCTTTCATTCTATTTAAATACTAATTTCTTTTTCTTCATACGGTTGCCTCTATAGCCTAAGGAAAAAATCATCAAAAGGGTTCATCTGAGTCTGTGAATTATATTCTTTCTATCACTTCTACCCATTGATTCCTTTTTCCTTATAAGCTATTTTGGTGCACTCGTTCAGAGAAATGCTCCAAAGTTTGGGATTCAGTGTGAAGACTGGCGCTCCATTAATGATGGCTGACTATTAGCAAAATCCTTACTTCCTTAGAAAGCAAGCAATTTTATAGAAAAATCAAGCCATTAATGGATTTATTTTTTGCTGCTATCTTCTCATTTCAAGTCACTAATACATTATTTGGGAAGTAGTGTCAAAACTACATTCAAATTACTTTAGATATACAAATGCATCAAAGCCACATTTGTTCTATCATGTACCCTACAGGAACCTGTACCCTTTTCTATTTCCAGTGGACCAGGATTCTCACTTTATATTACCTTTCAAAGAAACGAAACACTTCCTGTTATACCCTGTGTAGAATCTGTGGTTGGTGTCTCTTACACCTTTACTATTATGTGAAAACAAAGACAAAGTCTATGTATATGTCCCTGAGTGTGTGTTTATTTATATACCTGTGAAGATTTATAAAGTGTTAGAGAAAATGAAAACATTAGCAAATGTTGAGTTGAATGGATAACCTTTTGTTCCATTTTTAATGTTTAATCATGTGCCTGCATTTCTTTATCATTATAAGTCTAATAACAAAATTAATTTAAAAATAAATAAAATAAAAAAGTTTACAATAAAACCTGGAAAAGCAAATATATATATATATATATTTTTGTTTATATATTTATTTATATAATATATATATATATTTATATAATATATATATATATATTTTGTTTAACAAATGATCTTTGTGTGTAGCAAACTCATGATTTAATGAAACAAATACAATCTGGTCAATCTGTTTAGTTTACACTAAACTAAAACAGTTTTAATGACATCGGTTTTGAGAAATTAGTGTTCTATTTGTTGTCATTGACAAATAACTAGACACTTTGCTTTTCACCTATTTATTATTATGTAGAGAATGAATAATATGGATTCTCAAAATTTATGGAACACATCAACTTTAACTAGGTAATTTTAAACATGTAAGCCTATGTTGCATGACCACTATATTTTAAGTATGGTGGTACTTCTAGGATGTATAAAAATAGAAGAAATTCATAGTGTCTGTTTGCAAGTAGATCATCATATATGTATGATATGTACATGGTTACTGAACAGAAGAACATTACTTATGCTGTAATTTATTTAAAATTAATTTTAGAAAATAGAGGAGAGATGAAACGTTTATTTACTTAGTTATTCTTATCAGAGTGATACTTTTTAAAGAAATAAACAACAGAAATTTATTTCTCATAGCTCTGGTGGCTGGGAAGTCCAAGGCACTGACAGACTTGGTGCCTGGTGGGGACCTGCTTCCTGGTTCATAGGCTGCTGTCTTCACATGGTGGAGGGGGCTGGGAGCTCTCCAGTGTCTCTTTTATTAAGGGCACTAATCCTATTCATGAAGGCTCCACTCTCATGACCTGCCTCTTAATACCATCACCTTGGGGGTTAGGACTCCAACGTAATTTGGCAGGACATTTTTGGGGCACACAAACTTTCAATTTATAGCAACGGATCCTTCCCTTCCTCACTGATTTTGATGCCTCTTTCTTGAATATTAAGTTATTTTTACTAAGGTCTTTAGTGGGCAGTTGATTGTTTGATTTATTTATCTTTTTATTCTGATGAGAGATAACGTCTATTTTCTAGTAATGTAGATCTCTTCTCATATGTACTAAACAAAAAATGATTCTTATTTATATTTCCAAATAAACTTTTAGAATACTTTTGTCACACCTCATATAAAAACCTCAAAGAGATTTGTTAAACCTCTTAATTATTTGGCATCATTTAAAAGTTTCCTAGCATTGGTTCTTCTCATCCCAGTACATGGTGTGGTTTTCACCATTTATTCTAGTCTTTTTTCTTTTTTTCACTTTCTTTTCTTTGTTTTTTCAGTTTTACAGTCTTTGTCATATAGGGCTGGCCTTCTGTTTATATGCATATATTTAAATTTGTTCCTTTTTACTGAGGTGCAGCTTGTATTCAGTAAAGGAGTGATACATTTTAAAAAGTCAAATATCACTAAAAATGTTAAACATTGATGTCATTGTTGAACATTGTGGCTCCCTAGGTTTGGGGACCCAAGAGGCTAAGCAAAAACTTACAAAGAAAATCTGGAGAATGAGATGTCTATAGAGACTTTGAAAACCTCACACATACTCCTGGGAATCTAGAAGACTACGCATATATATGTGCACATGTGGTGTACATGTCCAGGATTGTGTATGTGTTCAAGAATAAACTGGGGCCATATGAGTTTACCTATGGCTAATCTTGTGGTTCTGCATGAGAAGGAAGTGAGGGCTAAGGCAGAGCTGTGAACCCCATGGCTGAGTCTGTGTGCAGTGTGCTGCAACACGCATACCTTCCCAAAGACTGGGGACTCACTGGTTCACAGCATTTCAGGGCACCTCTGTCCAATCGTTAGCTGACCAGTAACTAAGTGACTAATATATGGCAAAATATACAGACCTAAAAGATGTAGTTCAGAAAAATCACCAAACAATAAGTAAAGTAGTTTTTGTTGTTGCCTTTTCCCCCCTGTACACTGAAAAAGATCTCAGTATTTTCCAACTTGCTTTTTCTTTTTTTTTTTTAAACAATTTTAGGCTCTCTTTTTCATGATTGAGGTTTTCCTCAGATTTCCTATGACTCATGGCTGTTCATCATATTAAGATTTAGACACTGAAAGCTGATTGGAAGCTCCTTATGTGTGAGGAAAGCTTGCTGACTGACCATCAGCTTGGAAGAATGCCAGGCATTTAAAGAGGTTAGAAGACTGGAGAGCTGTGGGATTTTTTTTTTTTTTTTTACCAAGACCACAAGGGAAGAGTGTTCCTAGAAGAAGATGGTCTAGAATAAAAAATGCAGCAGAGAGTAAGACAAGGCAAGAATTTAGCAGAGGCTCTTGGATTTGACAGAGGAGAGCCTACAGATAGCCGTCGAGAAAGAAATTTCCATCGAATGACAGAGGTGTAAACAGAACATCAGAGAATCAGTGACAGGGTCTGTGGGTGGAGTCAGTTTTTCAGGAAATCTGATTTTAAAGAGGAGAGAGTGGAGCTGGATCAGAGTCTGAAGAGAAAATGGTTTTGGTATGTTTGTTTGGGGATGTCTCTGTTAAAATTAAGCAAACTCAAAAGAAACAAGGCAGTTGTCATTTCAAAAAGTGCACTCACCAAAGCTCCTGTCAAAGTTATGCATAAAATAAATTTAGAAGTTTTAAATTTCATCTCTTTTTTTAAGTCATTTGATTCATGTGCTGATCTGTGACATTACCCAGATAAAGACAGGGGAGGAAGGGGGAAAATCCAAAGGCCTGAGTCATTCAGTTTGGAGCACTGATCCTCGAAAAATTGTATCCACGATTTAAGAACACCAAAAGGGCACCCTGGATGTCTTTTCTTAGCTGAAATAAAGTCACACAATGTTGGGCCTACATATCTAAATACCATAAAGGTATCTTTCCTCCTTCCTTCCTTCCTCCCTTACTTCCTTCCCTCCTTTCTTCTCTCTCTCCTTTCTTTCTTCCTTCCTTCCGTCTTCCAATAATATAATAAATAGGTTCAAAGCAAACATGTATAAATACACTAAATTGTATGATACATTATCTATCTGTGTATCTACCTAAACATGTACTTACGTTGTATGTATAGGCATATACATATATATGTATGTATAAGTATAGAAAGGGAGAAAGGCAGGGACAGAAAACTTTTCCATCACTACATTTTAAAGTTTGTATCCAACTGACGACTGACAGAATAATAGCAAAAAAGGATAAAAAGACATATAGAAAAGTATTTCACTGAATGTGTCTCATAAAGATACCATAAAAGTGTCAATCATTTTATTATTGCAGTATTACTTTTTTGTCATTACTTCAGATTGGAATGCCTATTTGAAACCTAGGCTCAGCGTAAAAATGATGAATTATGAACCTTTTTCTGAGACAAGGCAAACTTAATGTCACCACTCTTTTTGGTGACTAGAGAGATGATCAGGCTATTGTGGGTTAATGTGTGGTCTCATAGGAACACTTAGGACAAGATGGGACATGGTAAATTGAACATTTATTACGTTCATTTAAATGGCATTTCCAGGTTTATTGACAAGCTATAGTAGTGACCCAGTTTAATACATCATCAAGAACTCTTTGCTGTTAAATCAGCGTCTTTGCAGAGGGTTTTATTTATTTAGTGAAAGAGGACCTAGAAGTTGTAAATTTAGAGAATAGATCTTTATCTTATGTATCTTTTTTTTCTCCCAGATTGCTAGAGTTTTGCCCATAGGCATTGTATAGTAGAAACTTATTTAGTGATGGATGAATGAATGGATGAGAGAATGAATGAATGAATGAGTAAGTAAAATATCCCCCCATGAAGTCCCAAGATAAAACATAAATAACAATGCAACTGAAGGTCTTTAAGAAAAGAAAGCTAGTGATCAAATTTCCATAACTGCTTTGGTCAACACTATTTCTATCTTTTTGATTTATAGATAGAAATTGTTACTGTACGTTTATGAAAAACTTACACTGAATGACTAATTAAACAGCAGGTCGGAACCATCACTCAGCTAAATTTTTACCCAACCCTTTTGTTTGTGCCAGTTATACTAAGACAAAGCTTTTCTTATCACATTACCACCTTGGGGGACTCTCAGAATTGTCAAGAAAAATCTTCAGTAGCATTGGTTTCTGTATTTCTAAAGGTGCTTATTCCATCAATGTTTGTAAAATAATTATTTGTTTTCCCACAATTCAGTATAAAGTTATGCAAAGGCAGGAAAATATCTGATTCCTTTCAACATCTCTGTCGCACTTTGTATTGAACAAAATATCTGTCCACTCATTGACTCCCTCCATTCAATCCTCCCTCAGTGATGAGTGATTTACAATTTCCTAGTTTTTTGTCCTAAGAACTAGATTTCGATAGACTACATGCTACAGGGTCTTTACCTGGAAGCTTCAGTACTATATCTAGCTTGATCTCAAGATCTTCTTACCAGATATGCAATACAGCATTTTTTAAAAAATAGAAGATCCTAAAACCTCAATTTGAGAATTTCTGAAAAAAATGTCATTAGTCCACTTGAGATCATTGGGGATACCATGGGGTGCCCTTAGAATTGGGATTGACATTGGGTCACATTGGATGTTTCTATTCCAGATTTTTTTCTGTGGAGCAAGGACCATATTCAGATAGTGATTTCAGCATGGGTGCCCCTGGTATTTTTGTTGGATAATTAATCATTGCGCTAGATAATTTAAAATGTCCCCACCCCTTTCAAATGTCCCTAATGAGTTGAGTTTCCTAAGGCTGGAAAACAATCAGCTCAAGTTTGATTATGAGGTAATTTTGACAATGAAATGAGCATTGATGGTTTGGATATGTTTGATTGAACTACATTTTAAACAATTGGTGGTGGATTATGGGTGTTCTACAAATTCTCTGTTCAATTCTTATGTAGCTCAAGTCCCTGAAAGATAAAAGACTTAAAAATCAAACAAAATTTCAACATTAAAGTTGAAGTTATTGCTAATGTAACTTCACTTCTTCCTCACATATCAGTATATGATAGGGGATTTCAAACCTGAGCCTAGGTACTGGTTCCATTGGAGACATATTTATTTAATTGATAGGAATAAATACTTTAATAATATCCAAATCCAGAGAGTATGCCAGGAGAAATTCATGTAACTTTCTAGAGCACTTGAATGATTTTTAGAAAATATTGGGGAACATCGAAAGCCCCAGGATGTCCAATAACAAATAAAATACACTTATATTTAAAAAATTATGGCTGTTCCCTTTTCCATTATAAGCCTATTTTGGCTTATAGAAAATAATTTTTATTTATTCAGTATACCTGTTCGGGTACTTGTATATTATGGAGCTTTCTTTTCATCAGAAGTTTTCCACTTTATTCCTCCCTCAGTAAAAATGAGTCACTGTGTTCTCCTTGTCTTTTACCTCCTTTTATCTGTGTCTGTAGTCTGGGAGCACCTAAGTTGACTGTTCTTTCTCTTACAGGGACATCTCAGTCAATAACTTTAATGGGAACATTCAATGCATAAATATTACAAATCTGGGATCTAAGTGATGAGATGAGATGGTGGAAAGAGAAATAAACAGTGTAATACGAAGCAAGTGGAATGTTATTGGACCTCCAGGAGCTGCTATCTGGTTAGGGGAGAGAGCAGCTTATGCTGAAAGTTAAGTTTTCCTCATCAGAATGGAAGCTTTTCAAGGACAGAAGTTACTTCCCGTAGTACATAAAGCAAGCAAAGGATAGTTGCTATTTGATAAGTATTCTTTGTTTTAATTATTTGCATATTTCCTATTAAGAATAAAAGTAGCCTGCAAGAGGAATTAATAAGTAAAGTGCCATCAAAATTTATAATAACTATAAAACAGGAACTAGCATAAGCCTTTCACATTTATCTTCACTGGCTTTTTGAACAATATGGAGACCAAAAAAGAAAACAGAGCTTCCAACTGTGTTGGAACAAATTTGATCCACATTTCTCCTTTAGTGAAGTACAAAATATAGAAACTAATATGGGTAGACTTTCTTGGAAGTAAGCCCTTTCCCACTACATTATGTGTAATGTTTTTGCACCTGTTTTTTGCTGCAGTTTTACCAACAAGAGGTCTAGGGAAGCACTGCTTCAAACTTGGCCTCCAGCCAACCCAATAAACAAAAATGTCATTAATCACTGTCACTTGTCAATTCTCTATTTAAGAAATTGTCTCTTTTCATTGTTGCTACTAAAAACACAAGGGAGATTGATAAATTTTGTTTTGAAGAAGGAAGGCTAAGTTTTCAAAAGCGAACGTTTTTTTTTTCACAGGGAAAATGTGATACTTAAAGGTAGATTACTGCTGCAACTGAGAGTCTGTTTGTGAGAGCAAAACCATGCGTGTATATGGGGCTGGTCATCCAAGAGACTGTCTGAAAAGAATTTGCATTTAAACAGAGGGCTATTTCTGCCGGCCATTTCTTCAAGGTGTTTGTTGAAAGACCAGACATGGTGTAGGGACAGCGGGGTACATATGCTTCCCTGCCCCATCCCCAGCATTTAACAGTATAAAAGGATAACAGGCCAGGAGCAGAATGATCATAAGGTCTTCATAATCCTTACCACAGCTTGTAGATCAACAACACCTGACCAGCTCTAAACAGAATAGTCACATCATCATATATGCAAATATTTAATCCATTTAAAAAACAAAAGCATAGACCAAGCAAGGAATATTTTCTCCACATTATCATCTTGTTAATCTGATAGGAATTAGGTGACTTCAGAAGATGATACTAGGAAATATTCGAGTCTTATCCCACGTTTCATTGTATAAGACTCAAATAACGTCATAATAATTTAGACTTGTGGTCCAGTAGGGATGGAAATGAAATGAAAATTGAAGAGAGAAACAGGCATACTGTCCGCAGGCAGAATGTCGAAGTGACTAAGGGTGTGGGCTTTGAAATTAGACCTGCCTGAGTTTGAATCCTGGTTCTACCACTAAGAGCTTTGCCAGTTTGGGCTGGTAATTAAATCTTTTTTGTTTTTACTATGAAGTAGTATCTACCTTGCAGCACACACACACACACACACACACACAGCCCATTTAGCACAATGTCTGGTCAATACAAGTGTCCAGTAATGATACAAACATAAATACTCCCCACACATGTGTGCAGTCACACACGACAGTCTTCTTAAGTGTACGGACCAGATGATCAGGGTTCAAAATTTCCGTCTTCCATTTATCAGTGTCTATAAGCATCAGTTTTTGCAACAGTAAAATGGTGATAATGACAAGACATTTAGGAATTTTTCTAAGGATTAAGTTAAGTAAATAATGTGTATGACGAGACCTAGCATAGGACCTTGCACACAGATTTTCCTCAGTGTCAGTCGAATTTTGATGGGGTCTGTGAAAGCACCTTTGCCATGTGCACCACAAGCTGTTGCCCACTATGGCTCACAAAAAACAAACACACTGAAAATAATTTGATTATGGATTAATTTGCCCTAGTGACACCTAATAAGATGTCAGTGCTTTAATACTATGAAACACCTGGTTCATCCCACCTGACATTTTTGTCAGTTTGGAATCTGAAAATGTTGCTCCTTAAAGATCATCAAATATGGTCAAAATACAGTCCAGAGAGCTAATGTGACATGTCCAAGATGGTGCAATGTTTTTGCATTTCTCAGGATACTGGAAACCATGTTCATCCTGGCCCTGGGGTATTTTTTTATGACAAGTGATGAGTAGCAGTCATGGGGACAGCATTTTGACAGCCAGATGAGCTCATTAAGCACAATGGGAGAGAAAAATCTATGATGTTTGAGCAGGGAGTGTCTCAGGAAAATTAGATATTTTGGGTTTTTTTTTAATAACCATTCATTGATAGAATCATAAAATTCATATTTTAAACTGTCCTAAGTCCTGTTCTATGAAAAGATAGAACAATGGTAAAAATTACCTATTTTACTTTAAAATATCCTTTGAAAATAAAAATTTCCAAATTAGAAATCTGCATCTTGCCTCATGTTCCCTAAGACAGTGTTGTATGTTCATACTCCTGCCTAAAGCACCTTCATAAAATGAGTTATTTGGAATGCAGTTTATTTATCTTCCAAGACTAGAAGGTGGACTTGCTAATGGGATTTGGATTTGGATGTCTTTCTAAGAAAACTGGGGACTCTGGTCCTGATCATTAAGCTGCCCCCAATAGCTCTTGGCCCCATTTCTATTGCATTATCCTTTTTAAAAAAAATCATTTAACTCATCAGCTAAACTGCACAGCTACAGGAGGCAGGGAGAATGAATACACTAGTGGAGTACCACTGAAAAAGTTTTTTATATTAAACTCATTTTTAATGAAGTGTGTACTCATGACAATAAACGCCCAAGAAACTGCAATCAACTGTATTTCCATGGTATTTATCCTGAAGTGGAATGTTTCCTTTGAGCTCATTTCTCTCTCTTTCCAGTAGTTCTATTTTGGCGCCAGGATATTGATGTCTGTTAACTACGAAGGTAAATAGCCAGTATAAATATGTTAGAGATATTCCCAAAGGCAGTACCCTGATTTTTTTTTCACATGTGAAGAAGACAGTCAGTCCTTTGGAGAAGCTGGCTATTAACTACCTGCTGAGTTTATTTGCACATGTCCTTGTCTGTTATATTCAGGCATCTAGAAATTAATTTGTTGCTGGATTACATTTTTTATATATATGATTATATTGAATAATATGAGATTTTTGACAAAAAGAATGGCAATTCTAAAGCATTATTTTAGGTCATTCAGTCTCTAATCTTTTCTAGGGCTCTTTTGCATGTAAAGTGTCTTTTTATTAAGTTATGGAAATTGGAACCCATCTCCTAGTTTCTAAAACAATTATTATTTTTTGTGTGTGTACTAGAGGTGTTTATGCTTCCTCCTTTTTTTCTATTATGATGCCTCTTATTATTATAGTGAATGTTCTGCTCTCTGAAAATATCTATTTTTTTCAGATCTTGCTTTTATTTTTGTATTCTTTCATTTTCTCAGGTGCTTATGCTTTAATAAGGTTTGCCTGATTTGTGCTGCCTCAGTTAAAAGAGTTCTCCTGCTTCCCTCTTTGAGACTGTTTCTTTCACTAAAGATAATATATGGTACATTAACATACATACTTTGACCCCATCAAAAATATCTTTATTTTTTTCCACTCTTCAAATATGTACCATTTTACAATCTTATATTATAAAACACTCTTTAGGAAATGCTGAATATTGGGAAATGCACTGAATGGCAATTGGAATTTTCTCCATCTGCCCTGAACTGTGATATACACAAATAATTCTTTTATTTGCCTAGACTCAGAGGTAAGCGCTCTGTGTTTGAGATCTGAGACTATGAACTCAAGAGAGCCCATTTTTTTTTTTTTTTGGTATGATAATAGTGCCTCTGACAGAATTAAAAGAATAATATGACTGTAATGTCTGTCCTTTGATTTTGTTATTTCTTGTCATTACCCTGAAATAGGCATTCACCCCTTTGCTACTTAACGATTGAACCCGATTTCTCAATAATTACTCTGCTTTTTATCTTTTCAAATTCAGTCCATTCTATACACTGCTATTAAATTAATTATCTTAAAACACTCTTTTGTACAAGCTATTCCGCTGGTCGAGTCTTCATTGACATTTTATTGCTTGCAGAAAAATATTCAAAAAACTAAGTTTGGCATTCAGAAGCCTGCAAAATATAGCTGCAAACTCCCCTCCTCCCTAAATGCTGCACGTGCCCACCTGCGGGACTTGGCAGGGTTTAAAAGCACTGGCTCTTGGGACTATTTTGTTTCAAAGCTTGCGTGAACATGGACAAATTATTTCTCTCTCTAAGCCTTGGTCTCCTCAGAGTTATAATGGAGATAATGAGTATTTATCTCCTAGGATTGTCGAGTATTAAATGTGTTAATACATGGGAAGTTTCTAGCACAGAACGGGCACGAGTGTTTAGTATAGATTAGATTTTTAGTGTTTTATTATTTATTTGGCTTAAAATTTCTTCCCCACATCTTATGTCTCTTACTCCCCAATTATCCTTCCTTAGATCCTAACCAAGTGAAAACATTCTGTTGCATAAGAGAGTGATTCCTTCCTCCTGTGAACTTGGAACAATCATAAATTTGTGCTACTTCTTTGACTTTTAATACCAAGCCTCCTTTAGTTGCTAGTAGAATATTCAGATATGTATGTTTTCCTTTCCCCAAGAGACCCTTATTATCACCATATCTACTAAGGTGACTTTCATGCAGTAGATACTCAATAAATGCTTATTATTGATGATAACCACTATAAAAGCAGCCAAGAAAAGCCACAATAGAGTTATTATGTAATAAAATATACCTGAATCCTATTACTTTAGTTCCTCTGATTATCCCTCTGGAGTGAAGGGTCTTGAAATAAAAGACTTACATATAAGTCTTAATTGAATTTTTGTTTAAAAAATGTGTGTTTGCATCTGTAAAAGTCAGAAAAGATATATACCAAATAGAAATAATAATTAGCCCTGAGTGGTGAAGTAGAAATGCCAGTGGGCTGAGTGGATAGAAGCATACCATTCTTATTTTACATTATTCAGATAAGAAGAAATGGGATTATTATTGAATTGTTCTTTTATACCCTATAAAATTTTTGAATAAAAAAGTATGAAGTGCATGTATGTATTAAAAGTTAATTCCCTGTCATAAGGATAAAAACACAGTCTTAACACTTAGGACTTCTAGTTTCAGTGCTAACATGTTAAGCTCGTAAGTCATCAATCATGCTTTTATAATAAGAAAAAAGTTCAACGAGCTGTAAAAAATGACTTTTCTTAGATCTACCAGATAATTTAGGTCACAGGACAAACTGCCATCTTGAAACCTAGAGAGACAGGTGAAGACAGAATTACAGTCAAGATCAGCTTACTGAGAATAGACATATTAGAACCAGAAACTGGCAAGTATACTTAAATATTCCTATTACCAGATACATCATGTCATCACCAGCTTTCAACAAAAATTACAAAAAAATCCTAGAAGCACAACCTGAAGAGACAAAGCAAGCAAGAAGACCAGAATTAAACATAACACAGAATTTAGAATCACCAGCTTAGAGATTTAAAATAACTCTGATAATAAATTAAAGCAGTAATATAAAAAGTAGACAACAGGTAAACACAGATGGATGATGTGAGCAGAAAGGTGAAAACTATAAGAATGAATCAAAAGGAAATGCTGAGAAAAATGTAACCAAATGAAGTTTGCCTCTGAAGGACTCATCAATAGGCTGAATATGACCAAGGAGAAAATCAGTGACCTTGAATATGCCAGTACGTTTCCTGAACTGGATGAAAAGAAAAAAGAATGAGCAAAATGGAACAGAATACCCAAGAACAATGAGATGATTACAAAAAGTTTGAAATATATATAATAGGAGTGCTAGAAAGAAGAAAGAGAAAAAGGAGCAGAAGAAATATTTGAAGTAGTAGTTGAGGAGAATTTTCCAAAATTAGTGACAGGCACAAAACTACAGATCCAGGAAGCTCAGAGAATGCCATAAAGAATATACTAAAAAAATCTATACCTAGGACTATTCTGTTCAAATAGAAAATCAAAGACAAAGGGAAAATCTTGAAAATAGCTAGAGGGGGAAAAATATCTTATCTATAGAGGAACAAATACAAGAATTACATAGGACTTCTTTTCAGAAACTGTGCAAGAAAGAAGAGAATGAGTGAAATATCAACTATTGAAAGAAAGAAAAAAAAAATCACCCTGGAATTCTGTACCAGTGAAATTATCCTTCACAAGTAAAGAAAACATGCCCACTAGAGTGGCTATTAAAATCTTCTTCACATGAATTTCCACAGAACAAGAGCTTTTAATTTTGAAGATGCCTAATTATAACATCAATTATTTAATATTATTATAATATTACATATTATGTTTTAACATTATTTAGTATTAGATAATAAATATTTTAAATATTACCTGAATAAATATTAGCAAATCAAATCCAGAATGTATTAAATATATGATATATCAAGAATAAAGTGAGATTTAATACAGAAATGCAGAGGTAATTTAAATATTTGAAAATCTATAAAGTTAACAGAAAAAAATAAAATAAATCATACACATCTTGATAGCTACAGGAAAAACATTTGGCATAATTCAATATTTACAGTTTTTAAAGTATTATAACAAGGTAGGAAAATACATGGAAATTTCTTAACATGATAAAGACCTTTTGTGGTGGTTTTGAAACATATCCACAAATTCTCTGATACCTCTCCTTTGAAAAGATTTTAAAACATTAATAAAAATCTTTGAACTTTCAAAATTGTGAAAAAATATAATTTAATACAGAATCTGCAATAAAAAGAAGTGAACTCTTAGTACACCCAACAATTTAGATGAATCTCAGAAAATTAGGCTGAGTGGAAAAAAAAAAAAAAAAACCTATGCCAAAGGTTATATGTGCTATGATCTCATTTATACAGAAAAGAAGACAAAGTATTAGAAGGAGAGAATAGGTTAGTGGTTGCCAGCATTTAGGGATGGGGTGGAGGGTTGAGAGATAAGAGATTGGATGTGGTTATAAAAGGGTGATAAGAGAGATTCTTGTGGTGATGGAATTGTTCAGTGCCCTGGCTGTGGTGGTAGATATAGGAACCTACATACAAAATAGAATTGTGTAGAGCTAGGTACACACACACTAGCAAACATGTGAGTACAAGTAAAACTGGTTATTTTGCCACTTTCTAGATGCTGTTAGAAACTTGAAATTCTGAAACTCCTTTTAAACCTAACCTGCTCAGTGTATTGTTATTATTATTAATTTTAGTTTTATACATAAATAAAATTCTAGACAATATTACAATTACTGTATTATATGGTAAGTATTAATGTATATTTATAAAAATTTTTACCATTTCTGTTGGTAATTACACTTCCTTGAATTTTTTTGTTTCCCTTATACAGTAGATCCTTGTTTATCTATTTTAGTATTTATCTATATAGTAATGTGTGTTTGTTAATCCCAAATTCCTAATTTATCCCTCCCCTGTCCTTTCCCCTTTGGTAACCATAGTTTGTTTTCTATGTCTGTGAGTCTATTTTTGGTTTGTAAATAGAATTTGTATCATTTTCTTTAGATTCCACATATAAGTGGTACATTATGATATTTGTCTTTGACTTACTTAACTTAGTATGATAATCTCTAGGTCCATCTATGTTGTTGCAAATGGCATTATTTCATTCTTTTTTATGGCTGAGTAATATTCCATTATATATGCTACATATATATATGCCATAACTTCTTTATTCAGTCATCTGTCAATGGACATTTAGATTGTTTCATATGTTGGTAATTGTAAATAGTGCTGCTATGAATATTAGGGTGCATGTGTCTTTTCAAATTATAGTTTTCTCCAGATATATGCCCAGAGGGGATTTCTGGATCATATAGTAAGTCTATTTTTAGGTTTTTAGGAAACCTCCATACTGTCCTCTATAGTGGCTCCTCCAATTTACACTCCCACCAACAGTGTAGGGGGTTCCCTTTTCTCCACACCCTCTCTGGCATTTATTGTCTGTGGACATTTTAATGAAGACCATTCTGACTGGTGTTAGGTGATGCCTCATTGTAATTTTGATTTGCATTTCTCTAATAATTAGCGATATTGAGCATGTTTTCATGTGCCTGTTGGCCATCTGTATGTCTTTTTCCCTTTTACTTTGGATCAGTAAGGTGAAGTCTCTGACTACAGGATTATATTATTCTGATAAGTGATGATGCATTTCACAGAATAAGTTTCAACAATATGAACTGAGATGATTTTCTCTTTCTCCTTATAAGCACATGAAATAAAGAATTAAGAAAATGTGAAAAATGGTTAATTGAAACTCTAAGCCCCTGTCAGGAGTCTGGAAATGTGGGCTGGACCCAGAAACCATGTACTACTGTGATGTGGTTTGTTTTACAAGGATAATCAGAACGTATCAGGCAATGTTAAAAGTCTGGCTTGGAAGTCAAAGCACAGCTCTGCCGTTAGCTAACTATGTAAGTAATATTTTATTACAAGTAAAATACATATACATTACATCTCTGTAGTCTTTCAAAACTGCAAGGTGGGTCAGTGTTATCCCTATTTTATAGGTAGAGTCACACTTGAAGCTTGAGAAAGCTGTAAATTAACTCCTTTGTGGAGAAAACGTTAGGAACATTTCTCTAAGTTCAAATTTCACAAGCTAATTATAAAAAACAAATAATTGAAGGGATCAAATTAATCTTAATAGAGAAATAGGGAATAGAGAAAACAGCAAGTTGGTTATATCCACCTGATAGAGCTCTATATTCTGTCTATTTTTATCAAACTCGCAGGAGGGAGAGTTTCTCCCTTGAACCTTATTTTTTAGTGGCAGGCCTGAAAGCTCGTTTGATGTGATCGGTGTTTTTTCCTCTTGTGAAGGAGAAGCTTGGGAGACAGAGACAGGGACAGAGATCTCTTTCTACTCATGCTTTCGGTGCTCAACATAATTAGTACGAGTTCCTGTGGGGAAACCAGGATCAACTAGTGAATGTAAATGTGTGTGTGTGTGTGTGTGTGTGTATACATATAAAAAATGTGCATATATATTTACATATTTAACATTTAATTTTATGTTTATATATTTAACATAAACGTATGCTATGTTAAGCAAATCTTCTGGTGTTGACCAGAAGTACAGAGATAGATCTGGGGAATTGCAATCTTATTACAAGCTCTCCAGGTGAGTCTTTGTTTGTTTTAGAGGGGGAGATAATTAGGTAAATTAATAATTTATTTTAATAAATTATTAAAAATAATTAATAATTATTAATTGATTATTAATATTTTATAAATATTTTATTAATATTTAATATATAATTAATAAAATAATTAAATTTATTTATTTATTTATTTACTTACTTTTTAAAAATGGAGGTACTGGGGATTGAACTGAGGACCGCGTGCATGCTAAATATGTACTCTACCACCGAGTTATACGCTCCCTACCAGGTGAATCTGGTAATCACATGTGCTTTAACACCAGTTCATATTTCACACTGCAATGAATAACTGGCAATAATATCTTTAAGTATATAGATCAATTGGTATCAGTTACTACTCTCTATTAGTTTTCGTTTCAGAACTGGGTATCTATATGTCCTCTCCCTATACACCTCTGTTCCTCTTTCTTTGTCTCTGTCTTCAAGTGCTTCTCTTCCTAATGTCAATTTCTGTCTGCTTTTCTTATGTCTGCCACTCCCAGAGTCATCTCTTACATTTACTCTTTCCATGTAAGATAGTAGTATTCCGCTAGACTGAATGATGATTGGAAACCATTTTTAATTTTTCTAGCCATGCACACAGATGCAATAACCAACTGAAACTTATTTATAAGAATCAATGTGAGCCTCAGGTTAAAGCATACATAGTTTTTGGAGCCTTGTACACCTTTTCCTTTCCTATCCTTTCAGATTTATTTTGCTCAGATGTTGTCCCTCCTGACTCTTCTTATATCTGTATAACTCATTTACAGGCTTATGAACTTAGTGAACTTCCAAGGTAGTTAATTCTCTGAGAGAGAGACAGAGTGGCAGAGAGAGAAATGCACTGGCTAGGCAGGCATCTCTCCTATTCTTTAAATTTGTAGTGAATGATATTATTGCCAGGGCAGTAGGAATACTTTCTCTTGGTGCTGCATATATATTATTTGATCTGGTAATAAATGTAAAATATAGTCTTACATAAACATACATATAAGCTAACAGTTGAAGGTGGCAAATGAATTATAGAATACAAAACTAGTCCCCAGTAGCCTGACTGTCCTGTGTGTATGAAATTGCATACTATGTGAACAGAGCTTCTTAAAAAGACTTCCTGAATAATATTTCTAACAGCGTAAGGAACTGGGACCTTGAAGTAAACCTTTTCATTTTTGAAAGTACATTTACTACTTTAAGATTCTGTCTGGAATCCTCTGTGCATTTATACGTGGCTTCCTACTTCTTGCCCTGTGTACCTGAGTTCTGACACAGTGGAACATGAGAAACCAGCTTATCCTCTAAAGCTCATTTCTGACTGCTGACGGGGTACAGGTCAGTGCTGGTGTAGACTGCTGAATCCTACTGCTTTGTTACCTGTGAGCTGTGCGTTGAAACTCAAGTGAAATGCAATATTTTGAATCAATCAATCAACAAATGTTGATTGAGCATCCATGGTGTGTTGTTAGTCAGAATAGGATATTAAATTTGTATTAAGCAAGCTCCATCCCCTCAGGGAGTTTAAAATTTAGTTCACTGGTAATTTAAAAAATGTTAAAAATTATATACACATGACTATAATTAATATCACAAAGTAAGCTAAATTTTAGGAGATGATGGTTTTAAGATACACAGTCGACAAATGATTATTATCCAGAATATTTGGCTATTGCCTACTTGTCAATGAGTAAAAGATAAACAGTCCATATCAAAATGCGCAAATGATATGAACAAATAATTTGGCCTGCTGGCAGTAGTTTGTTGACCCTTGAGTTGGAAGGGCTGTTGCAACAATTCTGACACCATCAGTCATGATGAGAGTAGTGATAGTTATGAGACAGGATTGCATGCCTACTTTGAAATCAGATTCAACAGAATTTGCTGATAAGTTTGATGTAGAGTAGGAGAGAGAGATGTCAAGGATGTGATTTCAAGATTTTGATCTGAGCAACTGAAAGTGAAGATTGCCATCCACTGAGCAAAAGAAGATTAAAGGAGGATCACATATGAAGAAGAAGATTAGAAATTCGTAGTGGAGCAGGTTAAGCTATTTGAAACACAGGTAGGAAAGGCAAGGAAATCAGAAAAACAAATCTGGTCTTCGTGGTGTTTGTCTGGGATGGAGGATGTACTTTGGGGAGTCATCGGTGTATAGATAGCATCAAAGTCATGCTGGTTGATGAGATGACTGGAGGATAAACATAAAATTGTTTTAATAATGGATCATGGTTTGCATCAAAGCACAACGAATGAGACATGAATGTGGTAGGGTATAGTGAAAATGTATTAGGGAAAAAAGTTATATTTCCTAGCCATGAAGAAAACCTGTAGTACTGGACTTCTAGAGAGTACGAACGGGAAAAGTCAGAGATTGTCCGAGTGGAACAATTGCCATTGAGATCATGGAAGCATTTCAATTGCTGGCAAGAGAAGAATTTAGCATCTAACTTTGAGAGTATATAGTTGAGGTAGAGGTAGATCAAGATCATCGGAATAGAGATGGTTGAGAAACAGAGGTCACATTTGATAGACAGTTTATGTGTTTATTAAAGTCACCAAGAATATTAGCATGAGAAATATGAGAGTTATTATGGAGCTAAGCAATCAATACCCTAAAGGAAATACTGAGTTCTGTAGACAATTGCAAAAAGAAGGAATAGAGATTCACAAAGATATTTACATGGATCTTAAAATATTTTCCCTCAGTTTTTATTTGTAAATAAAAGAGGGAGGAAAATGGCCTGGAAGAAACAATAAGTAAAAACTCACATACTTCCAAAGTTGATAACTTAA
Source organism: Camelus bactrianus (assembly GCF_048773025.1). Classification (NCBI taxonomy): domain Eukaryota; kingdom Metazoa; phylum Chordata; class Mammalia; order Artiodactyla; family Camelidae; genus Camelus; species Camelus bactrianus. Next base: position 10,863,674 of record NC_133572.1, read on the forward strand.
AAGATATAAAAGAAAAAAAAAACATACCACCTGAGAGGATGGTAAGGAAATTGGTGTGCTTAGAAAATGGTCTTTAAGTTTCAGTTAAAACATGAAGTGAAGGGAATGCTCAGAGCAGGTTCTAAGAGTAGATGAGACTGAGATCCCTACGTTTTAGGCAGAACTCAAGAAGAGTTTTGGGAGTTGGAGAAGAGTAGGAGACAGGGTCCCAGGAGGGTTAAGACAAACTTTATAAGGAGAGGATTCTAGGCGGTGAGAGATGATAGGAGGTCTTGGCTTTCTTTTGAGGACTGATGTGAACAGCAATAAAGGCATGAGAGTTTTGACAGACTCCAAGGTAACTCAGAACATTGGGTTGTGGGCCAGGAGGAATGGAAGTCTTGGCTGAGATGCAGAGCTTGTGCTTCCATCCTGAGGATGGAGAAGCACAGCCCAGGAAAGCAGTAAATTTACCAAAAGCTAGTGGAATTTTATGGCTTAAAGCAACAATAAAAATAAGTCGACTTTGTTTTTAAGGCAGGCTTTACCAGTACAGTAAGTAGTAGAAATCTGAGAAGATCTTTTTGTGGGGGGAAGAAAATAGGGACGTTTAAACTTTGTTTAAAAATGTGTGATAAAATGTGCAGGCTAAAAAGTTAAGGTAACCACTTATATGAATGGAAATGCGATTTATAGCTTCTCATATAATCTATAGTAGAGGGCAAAAAAGAAAACGGAATAAATACTGTCAAATCAACAGGAGACAAGTAGGAAACAATAAATTATTAGTAAACAGAATGAAAACACGAAGATACTGATGCATCAGCAATTATGACAATTTTAAGTGAATTAAACTCATCTGTTAAAATCTGGAGTATGTGAGATTGATTTTTAAATTAAAACTAGGTTCCATCATTTGTGTTTACAAGAAACACACTTAAAGCATTAGGACACAGAGGAAAATAAAACACTAAACAAAATACTAATATTTTTCAAAATAGAAGTTTATCAGAAAGAAACCCCACATTATAATGGGTAAAAACAATTTAAAGGTAAAGGTAAAATGGAATTTATAAAGAATATATTTCAATAGTAATCAATCTCCAAGGTGACTGTTAACTGGCCAATGACAGATCAGATGCTTGCGTCAAAGTCACAAGGGGGTATGTAAAAGTAACGGGAACATCTAGAGTGACAGCTTCAATTAATGGGGGTCACCTCAGAGGCTGAGTCGTCCAAAATAATGCGGAATGCCCATTTATTTTTTAAATCCATCCAAAAATATGATAAAGTTGCAAAAAAGTTAAAAAGTCACAGAATTATTATGGGCCAGACCTACAAATTGAAACCTGCATCTGCCTTGAATTCAAAGAATACAACCATCACACTATTTTAAATTGTTTCAATAAGAAGTAAGCCTGCTATACATCTATACATCGGTGTTTTTTTTTTTTTTTTCCTTCCCCTTAATACCTAGGGACCAAGGAATAAATTGGATCTCTTATAACTACTAATGCTGTGGAATAGTTAATGATAAAGCTGTTAACTGAAAAAAAAAAAAATGATGTTTTGCCTGGTTCAGTCTGGGTGAAGGTTCTCTATGTTTTAAACTGTGCACTACGTTATAAATACTGTATTCTGTCATAAATCACAAAGAATGAAAACTGTATTGTATCATGAAACTCGTGTGCTGCCGAGATGCCAGGACAGATTTGTCCATTTAAGCAGCACTGAAATCTGTCTACATTTCATTGACCTCTTTCCAAATATAAAGTGCTGCATAAGTTCTGAATGATAACGACAGTGACCCAAGGAACTGTCGCCTAATGGCTTTCAGCTTTAAATGTTGATGCTGTAAGTTCGGTTCATGAGAGACTAGTGCTTACACCATGGAAACCTCTATCACAATCAGCACTAATTTGCAGTCTAAACAGAAAGGCCAAGGTTTGACTAAAGAGGCTAAATTCTCTTCTTCCTTTTGTGACTATACCTGCTAGCTTGGTATTACAAGCAAATGTTGAAGACAGTCACTCTGCGCAAATTCATATTTAAGCATGCGATAAAGCACGACAGATCCAATTTGCATTGAGGGGACAACTACACGTGGGGAATGGGTTCACGTGTAAGAAGCAGAGAGCCTAGTTTTGAGTAGCAGGGCTGTTGCTTGTGTAGTTTTATAATCTTAGGCAAGTCACCCACACTTTGTGACCTCAGTTACTTCATCTGTACAACAGGGATGGTAATTCCTATTGTGCCAATGTGCCACATCTCAGAGAAGATGATTAAGAAGGCATCGTGCTAAGCTGCTCTTCAGATGTAAGTTATTATTTTTTAACTTTTATTGCTAACTGATTTGCCACGCAGTTTGGTAGCCAGGACCCATAAAAGTTACAAAAAATTTTAGGCAATTAGTGAAACCTAAATCAGTTCAGCCAAAGCAGCATGTTACTTTTTATCAGCGTCGTTGGCATGTAACTGACAAAATTGTGAGATCTTTAAAGTGTACATCCTGTTGATTTGCTAAATGTGTTTGTTGTGAAAGGACCCCTCCTGTCTGGTTAATTAGCACATCCATTAACCTCACATATATTTATTTACTTATTTATTGACGTGTGTGTGTGTGTGTGTGTGTGTGTGTGTGTGTGAACAATATTACTTTTTATTTGGGGGAAATGCTGTGAGTCTTCTTGGCCCTTATTTAGTAGAAATTTACTGTTAACAAACAGTAAGTGATAAGTGGGCTGCTACCACTGAAGACGGTGATACCCTTATTACTAAGTGGAGTTCCAAAGCTGGTTTATGGTTTCAGCACTGCCTAAAATGCAGCTCTTAAATTTATCTGCATCTCCTATCAATTTCTCCCGAAATTATGTCGGAAGTCCATTTATTTTCTTATCTTGTCTCCTTGCTTTTCCTCTTTCTCACTTTCAATGCATTCCTCACTCATCCACCCTTGAAGTCTTTTAAAAAAAACAATCAAATGACATTTCTTCCCCTGACTTAAAATTATTTAACGGTCTCTCATTTAAAATGAGGTGCAAACTCTATATGTGCATAATCTGACACCTGCCCCTTTCCACATGTTAATATCCCATGTCATTCTCCTCTCTCTGACTTCAACCATAAAGGCTTTCTTTCTTTGTTTTAATTACAGTATAGTTGGTTTACAATATTATGTTAGTTTCTGGTTTACAGCACAGTGACTTAGTTATACATATATATTCTTTTTCACATTCTTTTTCATGTTAGGTTATTATAAGCTATTGAATATAGTTCCCTGTGTGTAACTAGGACCTTGTTTATCTATTCTGTATATAGTAATGTGTATCTGCTAATCCCAATTTCCTAATTTATCCCTCCCCCCCCACCTTTTGCCTTTGGTAACCATAGATTTGTTTTCTACATCTGAGTCTGTTTCTGTTTTGTAAATAAGTTCATTTGTGTCTTTTTTTTTTTAAGATTCCACATAAGTGATATCATATGACATTTGTCTTTCTCTGTCTAACTTACTTCACTTATTATGATAATCGTCATCTTTGATTTGGTCAGCTCTTCACTGCATCCAAGACTTCGGCCAACTCTCACCCCTCTGAAATATATTTTGCCCTTCTTTTCACAAAGTTTACACTTCAAACTTCAAGATACAAGATACATGTCAGCTCTTCAGAAAGACCTATCTTGACAATCCTATCCCATTTTAATTAATATATTTGCTAACTTGGTTTAATTCTGGCTTCTACCCCAAATGAGAGCTGCATGTCTATCAGTATCACCAACACATCTCATGCTCTCAGCAAAGACCAGACATATATTTGCTGCTCACTATATATTTATAGATGCATGAACAGACGGCCACCTGACTAGCTAGCTGTCTTGAATGGATGATGCACTAAAACCTTGCCCCTCCCACCCAAAAATGAAAAAAATAACTCCTTGTCAATTAAGATATCTGTATTATTCCTGGGAGTCTGCATGTAAATCAGAATTTTATTTTAAAACCATGATTTCCCATTATAATTTCATGAATTATTTATCATTTATTTTAAGTGATTTTGGTAAGCGTCTGTTCTTAACAATTGAGAAGTATCTGTCTTTAGATGCTTTATAAAAGAATTAACCCCTCAATTCACAGCCTAGACTCCTCTCTGTGATATCTGAACCATTGTTCTATCATGCACAATTCCTAAATCCTTGCACTCCATTTTTGAACAGCTCTGACTCCTGGAAACATACTCTGTTTATCTAAACCAAAATCTCACTTCTTTCCATCGATTTTATGCAACTGTATAATTTTTAGCCATAGAAATTAGGCTGAGTTGTTTGGTGCATGAATTCTTCAGATATTTGGAGATGGACATGTTGAATCTCCCTAATCCTTTTCTTCTAACTAAATAACAAGGAAATCTTGCTCTATTTTTCTGGATGGTTTATTGGCAAATCAGACTGCCTTTCAATAAAAATTTGACCTGAGTAAATAATAACGAGGAATTAAGCAAATCTCTCAATTGGCTGATTCTTAGTGTTACTACTCCAGAACCAAAACAGTTCATTTTTGAAACACATAAAAATAATGCTGTTTCAGTAATGTTTTCAGGCGATATCTGTAAATATAGACCAGCAGTAACAAAACCACACATGGATAAGATGATAGTAAGTTTAAGGACTTGTAACAATCTTGTGTTGCTACTTCTGTAAAACATACTCTTTTCACTATAAGCTGAACATAATGCCAGAGTATGTCCTTTTCCAATCTTGAAAGAACAAGAGATAATATTCAGAAGATGTTCTGAATTCCATGGGACATGCATCCATGCTAACTGTGGCCTCCCTGGGATTTACTTACACAGAGTATTACTCTTGCCAATTGTCTCTGAGCTGAGTTGCTTTATTTTGTTTTTTTGTTTGTTTGTTTGTTTAATTTTATGGACTAGCCATAAAGTCTATCAAAAGTAGCCACTGAGGTATTTAAACCCCGCTATTTAGACCAGTGACTAGAAAACAATTTGATAGTATAAATCTGTAGGAATCTCTTTTATTTGACCAATGAAAAATGAAAGGAATTGTCCCAACTTTGAACGACATCCCATAGTGATAATCACATAAGGAGAAATTTCCTTCAAGTTTAAAACCGAACAGGTAGAAGCTGTCAGGACACACTAGCAAGGAATCTGAGAAGCTAATTCCAGCTCAATCTTTTCTATTAATGTCCCTTTGCCCACACAATCTTATTTCTGCCTGATCCACTGTTGCATAAGATACTGAACACAGCTGTGGATCAATGAAGTCATTTACAGATCCACCTCGTGGCTAAGATAAATGATGGATTAATCTAAGTTCCCTGGGGCCTTTATTTTTGGAACATATCCTAATGGTAACTGAAATCCCTTACTCTTGGCTTCCTCAAATTGTTGGCTTCTCTTTTTCTTTTTCCTAAATTTAATGGGGTTTTGTTGTTGTTGTTAACATTCTATTATCGCTTCCAAGTTAGTTCAATTCTAGACAAGCTGCCTATGAACACTGGTTTCTATGCCTAGCCATGAATCTTTCCCACCCAAAGATAAAAGGCACAAACTTTTATCACATAGGTGCCAAATGCTAAAATAATCCCCCAAATCATGTATCTTTCAGAACTATGGGAGGCACAACTCAGTTCCAGCACTTGATGTCATTAATATTGATGCTGAAGACCAAGAGAAAAAATAAACAAAGGACGGAAAACATTTGAAAGAGAGTTAATGCTATTTTTTTTCCTATGCAATCAAACTTTGGGGTAGTCATGATAAAGGTGAAATTAAACTCATGAAGTATGACTGCTAGATTGGTGTCCATTTCTTCTCAATTCTGACATAATCAGTTTGGTGATGGTGGTGGCATTGGATTAAGTGTTTTACATGTATTATCTTATTCAATGCTCAAAATAATTTCAGGAAATAGGAGTAGTGTCCCCATTTTATAGATGAGAAACTATGGCAAAAAAATAATTAACTTCTCCAAGATCCCACAGTCAATAAAGAATTGAATTGCAGCTGGATTGACTGTGGAAGGTAACACCTGAGAGCCTTGGGAGAATAACATTTGAAACACATGCACCATCTATGTTTCAACAAAGGACTTTTTTTTTTTTATCTTTCTATGCATCCAAGAATATAGGAAATTGTTTATCCTCAAAGATAATTAAGAATATCCCCCTTATTTTTATTTTCATAGAATCAGTCATCTGCTTCAAATAAAATTACCCTTTATGTGGGTGCTCTTTGAATATTTCTGATTACCAATTTCTTGTTCATTTGTTTTTCACTTTTGTATTGAAGTATAGTTGATTTACAATGTTGTGTTAGTTTCAGAGCTTATTTACAATCCAGATGACCGATTTCTTGATGTTATTCCATTTTGTGTATTCAGGTCTTGAGTGCATCTTAGAAGATACATTATTTGGCGTCTGCCTAGGTTACTAAGAACCAAGTCTAATAGAATGAGAATGTCTTATAATATGGGGGTGAGTAAAGGAGAGGTTCCTGGGAGTAGCATAGCATCTTAAAGGGAATAAGCAGAACTCAGTCTTGATGATCTGGGATGAACTGTGCTAGCAGTGGACATCTTTTACAATGTTAATATCTAGTGAATTCTTTTGGTTATGCTTTTCATTCGTTATATAAAAGCTCATTTTGCCAGAAAAACCTTCAAGAATAGCACCTCTCTCTCCCACCAACATATCTTTAGAACAGTCTTTCTCTTCCCTACCTGATGTCTATGCCTTTAAGACAATTTTATGAATTACTGTCTCACTCCTTGAGGTTTTCATGAAGAGTAACATAGAACATACAATTCTATGAAACACTAGGTGTCTCTTAAAGATTTCGTGATCTGTAGCACAACATTCATTGTATACATAGCCCATGATGATCGGTTTTTTTGGTCTTTTTGGTGCTTATAAAGATAATGATTAGTTGGAGCCCAGTCACTTTTGAGATTGTATGTTATTGCTCCTCACTGTTATAGTTAAATGAATTAGTTACTGATAGTTACATATTCACTGAAATCTCAGCAAAAGAGAAATAAGATTTTCCACGCAGCATTTTTGTATGTGTATGTGCAGTTCTTCTTGGTGGTGAAACCACACAGTTGAGTTCTTTCAGGTGGAGACAAGGTCAGAATTTTTTGGTGAGTTATCACAGTTGGAGTAGGAGGAATGTTTGATTTTTTTTAAATTATGTTGCTGTCAGGAAAAGAAAATGGTTGGAAATAAGTTTACATTTGAATATGTTTAGGTATTTGATGCATTTTGCTTTATTTAAAAAATAATAAAGTACATATTCACTTTATAAACATTTACTACATATTTTCATGGCTTTTAAAAATTCTTTCAAAACTTAGGAGGATCAAAATTAATTACAATTTTTGTCATAATCAGTATTGAATAATGTAATCTGACTGATTCAAAACATAGGACTATGGCTAGGGAAGTATATAATGGTAAGAAAATATACTATAAAATATTTGGAAAATATAAAGAAATTTAGTTTTGCATTCTTCATTGATCACAACAATGATAGTTGATAAGGGTAATCGAAGTTCTTTACAGATCTCTGAAGAAAAAGAAGTTCCCTAAAAATTTGCCCAACTCTCGTATTTGACTTAAAGTTATACTTTTTAGGAAATAAAGACAGAAAGATCTGAATGACATCTAAAGTCTAAAATGACCCATCCAGTTCTTACATATAAAGAATAACCTTATGCTTACAGTTTTGAATTCTGAGATCATCTTCTCATGCTTATTTAATTCATTTAAGTGAAATATCAATTTTAAGCTAAATCCTCTCAGCCATATTGCCCTGTCCATCCTGAGTGGCTAAAAGCAAAAATTTGCCTTGGATACCTGGTTAACTGAGAACAGACCGCATCTAGTGTCTGGATTACTCACCTGCTTGCCAGGTCTTCCATTTTCCGTTTGATTGGTAGATCTGACCTTGGGCTGTGGCTCTCGGACAGATCGAGACTGAAATACAATGTATCCAGGCACTGTTTCGTCAGAGTGCTCCTCAGTGTGTGAATTTACTTGACAGAGTTTTTAGGTCTGTCTGGTTTCAGTACTCCTAGTAATATTGGAAAGGATTATTTTTATTGGAAATTTTAGGAAGAAAACAAAAGGATCATTTGAAAATGGCAGTATTAAAAAAAAATTTACACGCACATACACACATCTATAGCATTATGGCATGAACTTCCAATCTTTGTCTTTAAGGAACTGGCATAAACGTTGCTGCAGGGTGGGCATAGTTGATACTCACATCGTGATCCTGCCCAGATCCTTGTTTTCTGTCCTCTTTGGTTCTTCCGTGTGTGTTCATGCTTTTTCTCTCAATGCTGATGCACAGCCTACAGGAATATGAGAGGGGGAGACCCTTCCCCTGTATAAAAAAAGATCCTGTGGTTCATACAGAAAATCTTCAGTATATTCTTGCTGTCGATCAAAATTTGGTTTTAAAATTTTCACTCTATACGTGTTGAGTTGTTCCTTCTATTAGTGTTTTAGTATTTCTATTTATTAGTACATAAATCCCGGGCGTCTGTGAAAGATGTGTCTTCTAGTGCTATGCATCTCCAGCACTGAGCGCTACAAATCACCTGGGAATGTTGCTAACATGTAGATAGTGATTCAGTAGGTCTGGGGTTGGTCCTAAGAGTCTGCATTTCTAACAAGGAGATGCCAGTCCTACTGGTCCTGGTACGCATTCTGAGTGGCAAGATCATCTGCACACTCAACACAGCTCTTTAGAATGCCTTTACTTTGAGCTTCCTGTGGTGAGTGAGTAAATCTGTGTTTGTGGGCATGTGTGTGTGCAGGTAAGAGAATGGTAGTTTACCCTGTTTGTGGCTTCTGAGATAAGTGCTAGCATAAAAGGTCTTGCCTTATTGTTCATAACTTCATTTACCCATGAACCAACTTGCCGTTTGACTAAAACAGGTTGGAGCCATGCATGCTGCATATACAGTTTCATTTATTTATTTAGCTGGCAGTCATTTGTTGTGTCCTGTATTACAGAAAATGTATCGGGCGGTAGCTCTAACGTGGTGAATAAGACTTGATCCCTTCACTTAAGGAACTCACATCTAAGTGGGAGAGACAGACACAGGGAGGGAAGTGGGACTATTGAGTTAAATACAAAGCACTCTATCAGCATGGAGAAAAAAGTAAAAATGACATCGATGGGTGTCAGGGAGATTTCACAGAGGCTGTGACATTATTCTGAGACTTGATGACTGAGGACGAATATGCAAACAGCAGAACATTAAGAAAGGGAATTCCTAGCAGAGGTAGTAACACTTAGAGACTCTCCAATGGAGGCTGTACTCATAGAACCACAGGCTGCTCAGGATGACCTGGAGTGGGGGGGAGTAGCCAAGATAAGGCTAGAGAAGTAGGCGAAACACCAAATCATGAATGGCCTTTGTTCTAAGAAAGGTGAATTTTCTCTCATAGGCAACGTGGTAATGTTAAGTCATACGGTTTTAGAAAACAATTGCAGTAGCAATGTAAAATGCTTAATTGCAAAAGGGCAGATTTGGAGGATATCGAACTCACACTAGTGGAAAACAGTGGATGCTGAACTGAGTAGGATCAGTGAGGACAGTAAATGATATTCAAGGGTAGAAATGACAGGACTTTGTAATAAATTGGACTCTGGAGTTAGGCTGAGGAGAGAGACGGTTTTCAGATTTTTCAGTCTGGTTACTTAAGTGGAATTAATGGCATTTGTTAAAGAACCTGGTATATATATGTGTGGAAACTATTTTGGAAGTAGTGACCTAGAGTTGATTTTTTTATTTTGTTGAGTTTGAGAGTTTTGTAGGAAAATCAGGCCGTGTAGCAGGTAGTTGAAAACGTTCAGCTTAAAAAAGTATATATGGAATATGGAAGTTGGTTCTTTCTATATGCCTCGCTCACCTTGTATGTTCTCTTTGTAACTCAAAAAATGCTGCTTCTGTGAACAACACGGCTGGCCAATCTACAGTGTCAACATTCATTATTATTCTTCTTCCAAGTAGCTTGGCAATTTGAAGAGACCAAAGACACAAGATTATGACATTATGTAACAAACAGCAAGAGTTAGCTATTGGAGAGCAGTACTACTAGAAATTCAAGTTGTAAGCATTTTCTGACATTTTGGATGTACGTACACATTTTTGAATGCTATTTAAATATGAACTACTTTATTGTTATAAAACAACAAAACCAGGCCTGACCTCTTTTGAATAAGACACTCTGACATATGTGGCCTTTATTGATACTTAATGCTATCTCTAAATATTAACATGTACTTCATATCAGAGATTTATATCAGTTCATGGTATCAGGAAGTATAGAGACGATTAAACCGTGGCATTAATTGATCATATATGAATTAATGAGAATGAGCATGACCCCAGCTAACAAATGACCAGGTAGAATGAAGCTCCCAGCAAATTCCAGAAGGAAGCCAAGGAGGAAGTCGGCTCCTCAGGCAGGAAATAATTAGTTTACATATACTAGATATACTACTAACGCAAGGGCTTCCAACAAGGTGATTCCATTTAAAACTGGAAGGAAACTGAAAATGGGAATGGCTGCAGGTGAGATCCTGGGGACAAGCACAAGGACTCATGCTACTAGCAAGCTGGTAGCCTGTCAGCAGTCATCAGGCAAAGCAAAGAGTTATTATAGCTAGTAATTATTTTTATTTACATACACATCAAACTGATGAGCTGAGGTTTACATTTGCTCTACTTCTTTGTTTCCATCTGACTCTCATTTACTTTCAAGATTAAATAAGAAATTTATTGAACTGTTAACTTCAAATACTTATAAGTAGATTGTTAGCTATTAGATATTTATATTTACATATTTATACATATCTGACCTAAATCTGCAACCAAAGCCTTTAGTAACTTTGTATAACTCTGCACCATTAATTTCTTTAGAGTGACATTCTGATGTGAGCTGAACAGATGGAATTGCAGGATTGTTCTAGCAAATTTATCATAAAAAATGCATCCGACACCTGTGTAATTTGCCTAATCATTTTCCTAATAAGCTCCCACCATTAATTATGCACGATTTCCACAATGCAATCAAGATAAAAGTAAATCTGATGACTTAATACCCTTCAAAATAATTGGTTCACCCAACACAAGGCCTCCTTTGCTTTCCATAGCCATTTTAGTTAATTAGGAAAAGGGTGCACCCTGTTGGAGTCAGCAGAATGGAGGCTGATCGCTTGGTGGGAGGTAGACCTGCTGGGTTTTTGGGCAAGAGTCAAGGATATTAACTCGTGAAAGAATAGAAGGAATTTTGCCCCTTCCTCTTCTTTTCTTCCCTTCACAACCGTCACCCCCTACCCTGCAACTTCCCTGCCTCCCCCCGACCCCACCCCAGTCGCAAACAGATGCGATTAGTGTTCTTCAGCCATCAGAAAACTGACTGCAGGACTCTGCGGGTCTAATGAGAATCAACTTTTCCGAGGCTGCTGTCTTGCCGCGCGGTCCACCTGTCACATCATTAGGTGCAGCGTGTGCCTTGAATTCACTTTGCTAAATGAGATTTACAGGCCCCAGTGAAACCCATCCTGCAGCATCCCTGCTTCAATTAGCTAAAGATTAATTGTCTGAGAAAGGGAATGAAAGTTTTACTTCAACTGACCTGAAAAAAAAAAGGTAAAAAAAAAAATGTATGGTTCAGGTATTCCACACAGGCCCGAGGCAGTGTGGAAAAACGTGATAATTTAAAGGTGCTGCAAATTTCCTACACCTCGCCTGGATGAATGAAATTAACTAGCACTAAAAGCTGTCAAATTAAAGGTTGACTTCCAGATATTAGCACCTTAAATGTCACCGAATATTCTCTTTCTTTCTTCCTTCTTTTTTTTTTTTTCCGCCTTTTTTTCTTCTTCTTCTTCTTTTTTTTTTTTCTGGCAAACGTTCACGTCAGCACACCTGCACATACACACAAACATTTTCTTACTGCTGTTCCTGCTAACTGCGTGTTCGTGCCCAGCCTGGAGTTACTTGCTATAAATCTTTGATGTAACCATGGCTACGGAACAACTGGCAATTACAAAATTTCCTCCATTTTAATGTTACACTAATTATGTTTGAATATGTTTTAATGGAGATGAAGAGTTGGAGGTGAGAAAAGCTTCTGGAAGAAGAGCAGAAGGGGGGAACTCTGCTCCCATCTGCCACGCGTTCCCTGAGCTAGTCAGACACATACAGCCTGAGAGCGGAGGTCTATCGCTTGGCACTCAAATTTCTTAATTTCTAAAGCAGGATGCAAATTATGGAACTTGAAAACTTTCACCTTCTGGGGAATGGCCTAAAGTAAATAGACAATGTAATTATTTTTTTCACGTTGTGGAGTAATCAATACTTTGTTAGGATTTGGAGAGGAAATATGAAAACTTCTATTTTTAGCACAAATTTATTTTTAACTAATAAACAAGAAAACAATTTAGCATTTTTAATGTTTAACATAAGGACAGGCACTGTCCACCTCTTCTGACTAGAATGTCAGATACTGAACAGAGCACATGAAAGAAGAGTGAACATCCTTCTTCTATGGGGACAAAGGTTACCAGTGGGGTCTCATTCCTTAGTTCACTTTTAACATATTCCTAATAATCACAACTTCTTTGTCCCAGTTTAAATCTGCGGGTTATAGCGTGCTGTTTTAGCTAAAAAAAAAATCACAAAATACAAACATACCTGGGGAAAATCTTTAGCAAGACAGAACCGAAACAGGTTGATACTAAATATTTAAGCACAAAAGAACAATAAGAAAATAGAACTTGCATGCTTCCACTTTGAATGTGAGTTCCCTGTCGCTCACATTAAGAGATTTAAAAAAAAAAAAAAAGCAAGAAGTAAAAATAATGGTATGCAGGGAGGGTATAGCTTAGAGGTAGAGTGCGTGCTTAGCATGCATGAGGTCCTGGGTTCAATTCTCAGCGCCTCTATTAAAAAAAAAGTTGGTCTGATCAAACCCCAAAACTTCTTGAATGAATACTTTTATAAAAATCACAGTCTATTGGAAATATTCATTTGAATCCATTATCATCAACCACGACTCTCATCCTAACTGTGTATTTTTCTGAGTTACTCACTAACAATACTGTGAAGGCTGATCATCTGAAAGTCACCTAAAAAACATTATTTCTTTTCTTGCTTTTTTAAACTGTACCTATGTTTATGTTTCATATGTATATATTTTATTAGTACAGTTATGTATGTATACTTGCAAATATCTGTGCATAGCTATTTAAACAGGCAATTTTAAATGTAAACTTTAAGCTCCAATGTAATTATTTCCCTTAATAGAATACACATCCAGAAAGTTCGAAGAATCTTATTCCAGAATTCCACTCATCACTTATAAAATTAGAACAAAAGCTGGAAAAATATGTATGTGGCTACTTTGGGTCATAATCATCTCATGGCTGTAAGTTTTTCTGTGCCTATGGATCTTTGACAGTTGAGGGTTCTCCCTGACTTAACCCAATAGGTAAAACCTTGTCCAATAGGAGGAAATATAGAAATACTCCTCAGAGCAAAGTCCTTCTCCATGTTCTCTTTCTATGTTAATAGAATTAAATGCTATGCTCTTAAAATAACTCTTTGCAAAGGGTGCTTCATAATGGTTACCCACCATTTTTGAGAGCTATCTGCATGTTTACTAAATTTAGCCATTAGAATTATCATTTAAAAGAAAGGTGTTACACTCTAAATATCCCCTTCTATGTTTCTAAATGCACATAATAACCAATCTGCAGCAAACATTTACTACATTCCAGACTCTGTTCTAAATACTTTCACAGGCATTACTTCATTTAACCTTTACCATAATCCTATAAATTAAGTTTTATTATTTTTGCCACTTTTATTGATGAGCAAAATTGAGTTACAGATATTAAGTAACTTGCTCAAGGGCCCCTGAGTAAAATCAAGACTAGGATTCAAACCACATTCTGTAGCCTACACTCCATGTTGGCATGGCAAAATTCACATCTACTAATTATTGTTTAAAATTGATATCCTGCCTGTTTCCATGGCGATTTGAAGAAGTGATAAAACTAGAATGATTTCTTTTTCATAGTTTTGTGTCTAAATCAATGGATGTGTATGAGCATGCCTGTGTTTGTACACACGTGTGTGTGTATGTATTTGTGTGTCGTGGGTGAGTGGGGAGGCTAAGATGCTTCTGTGTGATTTACCATCCAGATAAATTGATATTTAATTGAATCCTGGCTGCCAATATTTCCGTAGTTATGATGTAACATCCACAGTTGAAACTTTACATGTTTTACCGTTGCTTAGGTTTGGTTCCAGCTGGCTTCTTAAAAATATATTCCAGCATAATATACACAGATCCTACCTTGCAAAAGATGATCAAAATCAGTATGAACAGAACTATATAATCTTCCTGAAAAGCAAAAAAGAATTCTGAATACTTTAAAGGGGTCAATTTTTCTTCATTACAGTATATATTGCATACAGTTTTAAATAAAACCTTAATAGAGATTATTTGGGTCTTGGCAAAATAATTCTAGAGCACATCTGGAAAATTAACTTAATGAGGCCTGCCATTAGCATTTTGGAAAAAAAGAGTAAAAATAAGAGACATTCCTTTCTAGATACTAAATCATACAAAACTGTAATAATAAAAGTTATAAGGAATTGGCATAAAGATCAAAAGAAGAAAATAGTCCAGAAGCAGAAAACCACATGTATAAAATTCTACAGGTAAAGAAGTTGCACAATGCATTAGGGAATAGAAATATAAACTGATCCAGGGTGATATGACAGTTAGTTCATTTGTTACAATAATTTTATATTTATACTAAAATAGATTTCGTGTTATTTGAATAATTGAATATATTAGACATGTTAAATGAGAAGAGTTGACTTTGTCCCTGGGAAGAATTTTTAAGTATAGAAATGATGTAAGAGACACCAGAGGGAAGAAAACATAAACAGAACTGCTCAACATCTAAATCTCTATATCTTGTCAAATAGAGTAAGTAAAATTAAAACCAAAATGATGCTGGGATTAATTTTTTTAAATCTATATGATTGGATGAATGTTAAAGTTATAAATGAAATTGAAAGCAATAAGAGCTATGAAAGGAAAAGTGGGGAAAGGACCTTAACAGGTAATTCACAAAGAATGAAATAGTAATTAAAGATATAAAAATCATGTTAAACAGAAAAATTAAAATATTGAGACCTTCAAAATAGGATTGAAAGAAAATGTTCATACCAAAAGACAACTGGGGCATCTAAAATAAGAGTTATAAACAGTGTTTCCAAGAGTAAAAATTAATACATTTTGCCAAAAGTTGGCAGCAGAAATAAGGTTTTAAAGATGTTCATACACTTCTCCTATACTGAACAGTCTTGCTTCATTCATGCTGTCATGATAACCTAACCAGTGCCTCCCTACAAAACTGAAAAAGAGGTAACAATCTAAGTGTCCACCAAAAAGGGAATTTTTATATAAATATTATCTACCAATTTAAAAATAAAATTTTGAAGGGTATGTAATGCATAAGGGAAAGCTCAGAATAAAAACTGTCTAAGAAACTACAAAACATCTCAAATAAACTGCATGGAATAGGCTGCATGTATGTGTAACAGACAAGAGTGTTTCAATAATATAGTTTAGTATTAAGAGCTGAGATTTGCAAATGCAGGTTTGCAACCTTGCCTTACCATATGAACGATATGTCTTTGACAGGTTACTTACTCTGTTTTATCCCAGTTTTCTAATCTAAAAAAACTGGGACAATAATCTATACCTTATAGTGTTATGGGGTTTAAAATAGATTAGCTATGTGTTGTGTTTAGCAGTGGGCCTGGCACTAAGCAAGAGTGCAATAAATGTTATTAGATATTATTTTCCTTAGATGGTGGCATGCATGGTATTATGAGTATTTTTCCTTTCTTTTAAATGCATATGAGATATTTTTACAATAAAATTTTGATGATTTTATTTTTCTAAGTTTCATTGAAAAAAAAATATATATATATATCTGTTACTCAAAAGTATAAAGATAGCAACATGACCAGGAAATAATATGTACGGATAAATCTCTTTCTCTTTATTTTTTATTTAGTCCTTTTTCTAGTAACTGTAACTCTATTATATATGATTATTTCATTTATTCACTTATTCATTCAACAAATAATGGTTTAATGTACTAAGTGCCAGGCAATAGCCTGAGTTCTGGGAACACATCAGTGAACAAAACATTTCCTTTTCATTACACAGCTTATATTTTGTTGGAGGAGACAGAGAATTAAAAAAATCTACATCAAATGCCAATAAATGCTAAAGAGAGAAAAAATGAAGTGGAAAACAGATTTTTATAATAACTGAAGAGATGGCTTTTAAGTAAAGACCTGATCAGACATTTTATTGACACTTAACTTGTCAAACCAAGCAAATAAAACCACCCAACTGTCCAAAAGTCATAGTTAAATCTATCAAGCAGAAAGCTAATGTAATAATATAGTAAAAATGTACTATGAAAATTACAAATGATCCTAATTATAGCATATTTCTAAGTATACAGATAGGAAATATTGAAGTGTAATTTTAAATATAATTTTTATAAATTCATCAAATCAAACTTTTAAATGCCCCTTTTTTGTTGTTTTTGTGTATTTTCAGGTAGATGGATGTATCACACATGACAATAGCAACAATGATGTTTATTGAACACTTACTATGCTAGGAGAAGTGAACAGTCTTTACAGAAACACTATGAGGCTGTTGCTAGTATTATACCCATTTTACAGAAGAAGAAACAAACAGATAAAATCTTTTTTTCCAACATCACCAGTTGGTAAGTGATGGAGCTGTGATTAGAACCAGGTCTGTCTGATATCAAAATCAGTTGGTTAATATATAGGCTATAATTCCTTAGATATGGGCATCTGAATGCACATGAGATGTTTTTATTTTAACTCAAGTCCTTCCTTAATTATTTTTTAATTTCAAACATTCAAACATTAAATCAGTCATTTGAAAAACTTTTAGTAGATTTGGCTGCAATACAATAATTAGCTGGTTCATTGGCTTTAAATATGCATAAGGGTTTGAGATAACTCAAGTGTTAGTTCATTCAACTGAATGCACAACATCTAAGAAGTATTCCTGAGATTCTAGTTTTTAAGGGAGAGAAAGTCGAGAAGTTACACGTATTACTATATTAGTACACAGTATATTATTTACTAACATATCCTAGGCATTTTGTATTTTTAAAACATTATATAGCAGGAGATAAATAAACCAATTAAATATTTCTTAAATTAATAAGTATTTCTGAATAATTATATTAGTATCGTGATGACAATAAATAAGAATTCTTATGCTAAGTAAGTTCTCACTGTGTGCCAGCAGCTATATTTTTCATGGTTTGCATGCATTTCTTCAGATTCGCAAGGTAGGCAGTATTGAGCAATATACAAACTGAGGCATTAAAACTTAAATAATTTGCCCAACTCCTCCCAGCTGCTTAACCTAAAATCAGGATTTAAACTCATACCTGCCCAGTAATAAGAAAACTTCTAGATTGAAATCCACTTCTAGAGATGCATCATCCTTATCCAAGTATTTTTAAGTATTTACATTGTGTTTACTTCTCCAATCTGGAAGTTTTCATGCAAAGTGTCATGAACAGCTCTGCTAATTGAAAGAGAGCAGAGTAACTCCAAGCATACGAGGAATTATACTAATCCCCTAATGATCAGATCTGAGACTTTGGGCAAAAGGTCAAAATAACTACATCTGTGGGAGTGCGCCGTGTCTATGAACAGTACTGGAGAAGTATAGAATAGCATTCATTTAATCCTACCTCTCTGACAGTGATTAATATATAACATAGTTGTTTTGATTGTTTAGATAACCATCTGTCACAGTGTTAAAAAGCATATACTGTTTTGGTGTAACTTGGGTTGAAGTAGGCCAAACAGCTTAGCCGCATTCTGCCGGAATATTTGATGTGGAGCTTGTTTGTTCTTGTAGACTGGTATTGTGTGTTGTGTGTGTGTTTTAATTTAGGAAAGAAGTTCTTGTATCTCCCTTTTGTATAATTTGTATCTCCCTTTCTTGAAGTGTAAAACTTTTTGCCCCTTCCACCTACCTAGTTCTAACTCCTACTTTGCAACAGACGTTAATGTATCTGGTGAGTGTGTGACATGATGTGTCAGTGGGTGTTAGATCCTATGAATAGATTTTTATTTCAAAAAAAAAAATACCATCAAAGTCTCCTCTTGTGAGCCATACTTTGCTGTCAGTCAGTTTTATAAAATGGCTAAATCACGAAATGGAAATGGACTGACAAGCCATTAAAATGAGAACATGGGGTGCAGGGAAAGAAAGTAGAATGTCATGGAGATCGTCATTCTAAGTGAAGGAAGCCAGAAAGAGAAAGGAAAATGCCATATGATATCACTTATATGTGGAATCTAAAAAAAAAAGGACACAAATGAACTTATCTACAAAACAGAAACAGACTCACAGATACAGAGAACAAACTTACGGCTACCAAGGGGTAAAGGGGGTGGGAAGGGATAAATTGGGAATTCAAAAATTGCACCTCTTGGGGAGTGATGGAAATGTCAGCTGTCTTGATTGCGGTAGTGGTTTCACGGGTGTGTACGTCTATCAAAATTCATCAAATTGTAAATTTGAGATATGTGTAGTTTACTGTACAGGAACCATACTACAATATATGTGTAAAAAAATTACAAAAGTAGAAAAAAAAAAAAAAAGAAAGTAGAATGTCCCTTTCTTAAAATAAATACCTGGGTATCGCTGGACGGCGCCTCTGCCCAGCACCAAAGACACTAAACATAAACGAATTTTCATTCTCAGTGAGTCTATTGCATAAAAAATAAGACATTTCCAGTACAGCATGACTACATTCCAGTGCACTTTTGGAATATGTAACCTAACAGACTTTCAAGACTGAACAGAGGAGTCTTAAAGTGATGGGCACCAACCAGATTTATGTTAAGTGTCAAAAGTAAAGTTGAAGGAGTAGGGAGCAAAGAGTTATTTAAGATATTACATTTATAAAAAAGGAATGAGAAACATGTTACTTTCTGTAGTATTTATTTGTTCCCTTTCTTTGCTTTCTTAGCAGGGAAATTTAAAACTCACGCACGCACCCGCGCACACACACACCCCCCACATGTCCACTGGTGACCGTGGGGCAGGGATGCGTCTACAAGTTCCCTCACCGCGGTGAGCTCTCAGTGCCAGCTGTGCCTGCGATGGCATGAACCAGCTGGATTATGCTACAGCACCCCTGGATTCCTTCCCCCTTTGTTTCATTCCGCCCAGGGTCTTAAAGCTTAAACATCTGACGTGCTCGGGCAGTTTTCTCTCTAATTTCACCCAAGATGGCTGTGCAGTGAGTCTAATCTGTAGGTGTCTCCTGTAGGTGCAAGTAGCTTCTTCAGTGTCTTTCTCCCTTTAGCCAACTGAACACTGGATGCTTTCCAAGTTGGAGTGAATCTACATTACGGTAAAACGTTAAGCCATATCACAAAAGACATGCTACTGCCAGACCGAGCTGATTTAGATCAACATCTGTGCAGGCAGACGTTGACTTTGTTACTGCAGGTACCATGCTTCTGGCTTCAGCAACATAAAGGATGAAGCTTTCTAGAAGATCAACAGATCCTCTTTGTATAGGGGGTGCACTGAGTTTAGTTATGACTGTGCAAAACCATGTGATAACAGGACATTCAGACTGGCTTGTTCATACATGAATTTCCCATTACTGAATGTTAAAGTTAAACAATATTTGATTCTTTAATTTGGAAATATATATAGATATATAACTACAATCTTGGTCCCAAACCAGAATTTAGAGCATCGGCTTGGAATCCTTTCTCTTTTTTGGAAAGTTCTGGAACTCTTAGCTACTTAGTGAAAATATAGTGGAACAGATTATTACTGAAGTAGCAGATGTTAGAAGCGCTCTGAAAATTAAGTGTCTCAGTCAACAAGGGACAGTATCTCTGTAAATACTGCAGAGTACATATCTTAGACTCCATATTCTCCCTGCTCTCCTCTGAAAAGAACTGCCCTTATTATATCCTGGCTCGTTTCTTGCTCATCTCAACTCCTATGTGGATTTATTTCGCATTAAAAGATCTATACCTTAGGGAAAATATAGATTTTTTTGGTAAAATTTCGAACCTAGAATGAAATATTTCAGAGATGTGGCGAGCCCAAAGGCAATTTATAGTTTTAGATACTGTATATGTGGGCTTGTGAGCGTGGCTCTGATGTGTGTGGATATGTGTGAGTGTATGGAATTTCACAAGTGAATAGATTAAGAGTAGCATGTGTCAAAAAAAAAAAAAAAACAACAAGTTGTCAGAACCTCCTACGTGTGGTAATTCTCCACCTTTTATCGGCTACACGTACAGAGAATGATAATCATGCATGTAACAAGCTCCCATGTACTGACCTGGAAAATCTACCCCTTTCTCTTTCATTCAAGAAAGCATATTAAGTACAAGTGAGAAGGATAATTAATTTAGTAATGAACTTGTATCACATATAAGTTATATTTTAAGTAATTTGTTTGCAAACTTTGGCAACATGAATGTTCTTGGGAACTTGTTTTACACCCTCCGCAATGAATCCCACGAAGCATCATGCCAGCTCACCTCGGATGAGAAGTGCTAACTTGGAGCAGCAGGTGCAGCGAACGTCTGGGCCATGAAGTATCATGATTTGTACTCACATGCCTTATATTCAAAGCATGAAAAACTGCCTTAGTTCTTATAAACCTTTTCCATGAATCATGAGTAGAGGTTCTTAGCTTCCTGATGGGAACACTAATAGAGCAGGGACTGTCACCTTGACATCATTTACACCCTCTGATTAGCCAGCTCAGGCCTGTCATTCTGTCAGAGCCTCAGCAGTCAACACTGAGTGGGAAGCTGACTTTCAGGCACCTAAAGTGGTGTTTTAAAGGGAAAGGTAATGAGAGAGAAATTATTCTCACCGCACATTTGAAGTAAACTGTACCCACCATACCAATGAAGGATTCCAACTAAATTTATGATGGTTCTGTTTGCAGTAATCTAAATGCAGGGAAACTTGAATGGAGAGTCCGGAGGAATAATATTAAGTTATGTCATAAAGAAGGGAAAGAGAAACGAAGAAAGGAGACCCATGTTTTGGATTTGATCCTGCTGTTATAAAGATGTGAGACTTTGGGCAGTGACTTAACATCCTCGACCTTTCATCTGCTTTTTGGTACATGAGCGTATTGGTCCTAAGCAGCAGACCTCAACCGACTTCAGAAAACCCTGGTTAATAGATCATGTAGAAATAAAGGTTTTCTGGTAAACTGTGTTTGCTAAACTCTGTGAATGAAACATATTCCACCAAGAATCTGTATCAAAATGCACTGAAACAACTTAAAGGTACATAATATCTTATGGGAAAACTTTGTTTAATCCTCTAGTTCTTGACTCTGGCTGGCTATGCGAAGCACTAGGGGGTCTAAATACTTAGGACCCCACTCTACACCAAATAAGTAAGATTCTCCAAGGATGGGTTATGGGAATCAATAACTTAGCAACCCATTTCTGTAGCCACCCATCCACTCAGGTGTGGATAGTATTAACCTTGGAAGCCAGAGTGGAGGGCCTCGTCTAATCAGTTGAAAGTCTTACTGTAAAAAGGACTAGCCTCGCCCCAAGGGAGAGGGAATTCTGCCATTAGACTGCCTTCCCACTCAACTGCAACGTCAGCTCTCCCCTGGGTCTCCAGTCTGCCACCTACCCTGCAGATACTGGACTTGCCAACTTCCATAGTGAGAGAGCCAATTTCCTTAAAATAAATCTGTCTCCCTCTCTCCTTTCTCTGTCTCTTTCTCTTTCTCCTCCTTTTCATCCTTCCACCATTACCAAAGAAGGTCTTTGACAACCTGGCTCATTGTTTCTCTCACCAACGTAACTATTACATATGGCCTGATTCTATCATGTGAGAAGCAACCACGGCTGTTTAATGCAATGTCTAATGGTATCACTGTTGGAATTAGATCTCCTTTCAGATCTGTTTTTATTTTCTAGGTAAGCAAAGTTCTTAAAGGGCCAGATTTTAAACATTTTAGGTTTTTCAGGCCATGTGATCTGTGTTGCAACAACACTGACCCTGCGTGTAGTGTGAAAGCAGCTATAGACAGTACATTTGTGAATAGGCTTGTGTGTTTTCCAAACAAATTATATTTACAAAAAGAAATATGAGTTCATATATGCATAGTTTGTCAAACGCTGCTCTAGGTAAAGATTGTTCTTTAGTCACTCCATCGACTCTAATTGTAATGTGTTTAATTATCAGTATATGAATTAGAACATTCACTCACTATGGTTCTGCTTTTCCCCAGACCCGATGCTCAGATAATTCTGTCATTCTGTCTCATGTTTGCCACGCTTTTTAAGAGTCTGTACAGGTTTTATTCTTAATTCAATCTGAACTTAAAATATTAAATTCTAACTTCTTTAGTCCATTTTTCTGTTTATACTCATTTGCTTCTTTTGATTTCATTGTGGATTTTCTCTAGATCCTTTCCTAATTCATAGGTGTTATATTATTTCTTTTCTACTTGTTAATAATTTTCATTTTTATAAGAAGATTTAAACTATTCTGCGAAAAGTTGATTATCTCTTTTCTTTTAGGATATTACTTTCTAAGTCTTAAAATTGATTCTGTCTGGAAGAATATCAGGTGTCTTTAAATCATGTTTATGGATTTTAACTCTTCTTTCCCATCAGGTTACACATAAGCTGATCTAAATATGATAATTCATTCTCAGGTATACTTTTGTGACTTGAGAGACTAAACAAAAAAGATACCTTATCTGGTGTTTTAAAAAGCATATTTCATGGCAGAGGAACTTGGAAGTTGAGCAGCGGTAGATTTTTAAGCACCTTTATGTCACCTCTCTTACTTGAAGCCCGTTGCCCTCCACGAACATAAAATCAAGTGAAACTTTTACTTTGGCATAAACAAATACTCAATTCATAAATCAGTATGTCTTATGATTTCTGGAATTCAGTGCTGCAGAGAAATCAGGGAGCCACACAATAAGATGTATACTAGTTATTATTCAGAAGTGAAATTATATATTATCAAGCACGTAGACTATAGCAAAATGACAAGCAGACACGTCCTGGGCTCTACTATGTGGAGCAAATAAACTATTTGTTCTGGTGTCATCAGAATAATTTCAAACCCTCATTACTTCAGGCTTCAACAAATTGGATAGTAGGTCAACGGCCACAAATGACTATGAAAACAATTTGGTTTTCAACTTACCAGCTCTGATAAATTGGAGAGAAAATTCAATATTTAAATTGCTATCTTGCTCTAGACCATTTTCTAGTTGTTAACTTCTTTCTTTTTGTTAATGAATTTTATCAAGGTACAGTTTGCATAAAATTAAACACACTTATTTTAAGTGTACATTTTTAGTGTGTTTATATAGCCCACTGTAATCACCACTCTAATTAAGATATAGAATATTTCCATTATGCTGAAATGTCCCCTTTATGCTTCTTTGCAGTAAAGTCCACTCTTTAACCTGCCGCAGCCAATTACTTATCTGATTTTTTTTTTTGCTTATTCTAGAACTTTACATCAATGAAAACATACAGTATGCACAAATTGTGCCCAGATCTGTTCATGAAAAAGTACTTCAGAGCCTCTTCCAAGTTGTTGCCCTGTGTAAGTGGATCGCTCCTTTTATTTATTTATTTATTTATTTTGTTGAATGTGTTTTCACTTTTTTAAAGTGTGTTTTTGGTGGGTAGGGTATAATTGGATTTTTAAAAAATGCGTTTTGATAATTCTCCCTTTGGGCTATTAGTATGTTTAGTCCATTTACATTTTACGTATTTATAGATACTGTATTTCAGTGTACATCTTGCTATTTGTTTTCTGTTTGACCATCAATTTTGTTGTTTTCAGTAGGGCAGTCGGGCTAGCCTAGTGCCAGTTATTCAGTCTTGGCCAGAAGCAAAAGTCCCTGTTGTTTTTTTTTTTGTTTGTTTGTTTGTCTGCTTTTGTTGTTTGTTTTTGTTTTATTTTGTTTTATGTGAGGCCAACTTACTTTACCATGGGAATTCTTATGACTGTGGCTTTGTTAATATGCGTTGTAATTTTTTTATATTGTGCCACTTCCCAAAGATGTTTTATCATGCAAACTGTGTATGACAGAACTCCTGTATACTTCTACAAAAACTCCGGAGTTCTTGAGAACATAGGCTGGGAACCATTGATTCAATAACAAAGGTTATTATAGTCAGAATCTGTGCATTAGGACTCATTAGAATAATGAAAAGTCTCAAATAAAACATAATTTAGAATTTAATTCCCTTTAATTTCCACTTCATTTGGAAGTTTCTATTGCTTTCAAATGACCTGCTCTACAAAAATAATAAAAATAGTAAGTAATTACCATAACAATTGTATAAAGACTTTTAAGAAGGATTAAAACATCTTGTTCTACTAAGGATGTTAATATGCTTTTAGAATCTTAAAGTGTTTACACTATTCTTTTTTCCCTACATCCATCACCTCACATATATACCTTGTTTTTGATGAGAATATTTAAGTTCTGTTCTCTTAGTAAATTTCAGTTATACACAGCAGTGTTAACCAAATATAGTCACCACGTTATATATTAGATCCAGAGACTTTATTCTGAAAATATGTGTGCCTTTTCCAACCTCTCCCTATATCTGCTACCTCCAAGCCTCTGCCAAACACTTTTTAAAACCTCTGTTTGTATGGGTTTGATTTTTTTGTTAGATTCCCATATAAGTGAGAGTATATGGTACTTATCTCTCTCTGTCTAGATCCATCCGTGTTGTTGCAAAGGGCAGGATTTACTTCTTTCTCATGGATGCATGAAATTCTGTTGTACATATACATTGTGTCTTCTTTATGTGTTCATCCACTGACTGGTGTTAGTTGTTTCCATATTTGGCTGTTGTGAATAATGCTGTAATAAGCATGAGGGTGCGTCCTGTTTTAATTTCTCTTGAATACATATCCAAAAGTGGGATTGCTAGATCATAGGGCAGTTCTGTTCGTAATTTTGCAGGAAACTCCATACTGTTTTTCATAGTGGCTACACCAATTTACATTCCCACCAGCAGTGCCCAAGGATTCTCCTTTCTCCATAGCCTCACCAATCTTGTTATCTCTTGTCCTTTTGATGATGGCTATTCTAACATGTGTGAGATGACATCTCATCATGGTTTTGATTTGCACTTTTCCAATGATTTGTGATGTTTAGCACTCTTTCATATACCTGTTGACCGTCTGGATGTCTCCTTTGTAAAAGTGGTCTGTTTCTCTGCTCATTTTCAATCAGATTGATTGATTGCTTGATTGATTGCCTTTGAGTTGTGTGGATTCTTTGTATATTTTGGGTATAAAAGCTTTATCAGACAATATAATTTACAAATATTTTATCCCATTCCATAAGCTAACTTTTCATTTTGTTGATGGTTTCCTTTGCTGTGTGTAAGCTTTTTAGGTTGATGTAGTCACACTTGTTTATTTTGGCTTTTGTTATCTTTGATTTTGAGTGTCAAATCAAAAAAAAAAAATTGCCAAGACTGATGTAAAGGAGCTTATCACCTATATTTTCTTCTAGAAGTTTTACAGTTTTGGATCTTAAAGTCTTTAATCCATTTTGAGTTGATTTTTGTGTGTAATGTAAGATAGGAATCTATTCTTTTTGCATGTGCCTCTTCAGTTTTCCCAACACCATGTATTAAAGAGACTTTTTCCTCATTGTATATTCTTGGCTTCTTTATTATAAATTACTTGACCATATATGTGTGGATTTATTTCTGAGCTGTCTCTTCTATTCATCTATGTGTCTGTTTTTAATACAATACCATACTGTTTTGGTTACTGTACTTTATACTAAACACAGGCATACCTCTGAGATAGTGCCTCAATAAAGTAAATATTGCAATAAAGCAAATGGCACAAATTTTTTGGTTTCCCAGTTCACATAAAAGTTGTGTTTACACTATACTGTAGTCTATTTGATGTGCAGTAGCATTATGTCTAATACAATTTTAAAATACTTTATTGCTAAAAACTGCTAACCATCATTTGAACCTTCAGTGAGTTGTAATATTTTGCTGGTGGAGGGTCTTGCCTTGATGTTGATGGCTGCTGATTGATCAGGGTGGTGGTTCCTGAAGATTGGGGTGGCTGTGGAAATTTTTTAAAAGGAGACAACAATGAGGTTGACACATCAATTAATTCTTTCTTTCATGAATGATTTCTCTGTAGCATGCAAAGCTGTTAGCATTTTACTCATGGTAGAACTTCTTTCAGAATTGCAATCAGTCCTCTCAAGCCCTGGTGCTGCTTTATCAGCTAAGTTCATGTAATATTCTAAATCTTGGATGTTCAAGTATTAACCCTAGAATAAGTCCCACTTGATCATGCTGTATGATCCTTTTAATGTGCTGTTGAATTTGGTTTACTCATATTTTGTTGAGAATTTTTGTATCTATGTTTATTAGTAATATTAGTCTATAATTTTCTTTTCTTACAGTTTCCTTGCCTGGTTTTGGTATCAGGGTAATTTTGGTCTCATAAAATGAGTTAAGTAGTGTGCCCCCCTCTTATATATTTTGGGAGAGTTTGAGAAGGACTGGCATTAACTCTTTAAATGTTTTGTAAAATTCACTAGTGAAGTTATCTGGTCCTGGGCTTTACTTTGTTAAGAAGTTTTTGATTGATTTAATCTCTTTACTAATAATTTTTCTGTTCAGATTTTCTGTTTCTTAATAATTCAGACATGGCAGAATGTATATTTCTAGGAATTTTTCCATTTCTTCAAGGTTGTCTAATTTGTTGACATATAATTGTGCATAGTATTCACTTATGATCATTTGTATTTCTGTGCTATCAACTGTAATGTCTCCTCTTTTATTTATTATTCTATTTATTTTAGTCCTCTTTTTTTTTCTCAGTGAGTCTAGCTAAAACTTTGTCTATGTTGTGTGTCTTTTAAAAAAAAACAGCCAGTGGTTTCACTGATTTTTTTTCTATTGTCTTTGTAGTATTGTATTGTATTGCATTTTTGCTCTAATCTCTTTATTCCCTTCCTTCTACTAACTTTGGGCTAAGTTTGTTTTGTTTTAGTTTTTGAGGTATATAGTTAAACTATTTTTGAATTTTTTTCCCTTAATGTAGACATTTATCACTATAAACTTCCCTCTTAGAACTGTTTTTGCTGCGTCCCCTAAGTTTTTGTTATTATATTTCCATTTTAATTTGCCTCAAGATACAATTTGACTTTTCTGTTGCTATCTTCTATGACTCATTGGTTGTTTAATAGTGTGTTTTTTTGTTTTGATTTTTTTAATATTCTTTTTTTTTTATTCTTTTTTTGGTGGGGAGTGGTAATTAGGTTTACTTATTTATTTATTTTTGGAAGAGGTAGCGGGGATTGAACCCAGGACCTTGGATATGCTAAGCCATGCACTCTACCACTTGAACTACCACCTGATCTTCATATATTTGAGAATTTTCCAGCTTTCTTTTTTGTAATTGACTTCTGGTACATGATTTTTATTCCTGGAAAGCTTTTTATTTTTATAGGAGAGCTAAATATAAACTTTTATGCTCCATGCTATACGCTTTCAATTTTTCCCTTTTGTTGACTTCTCTTTCCTTTAACACTACTATTTTTTTTTACTGTAATCTATAGACATCCTTTAGCTCCTTCTGTTATACTCAGAGTTATGGAGGTTTGTGACCTTTGCCAAAGGCTTAATCTGAATCAATAAAAATGTGCCATCAATAAATACCCTGTAATCTGGTTACTGTAATGTAAGATATTGAAGGCTAATTTCATTTGTTCTAAAAGTCTGCTATGGATGGAAAAACATGTAAAAGAAAGAAAGCAAGCAAAACACAGAGCTACAGGCAAATCACTTAAAAGGAAATTTAAAATTTTTATTATACTGTGTTAAGATTTACAGTTTGATACAGACTAATGCCTACAGCCAGAAAGTATAATTTAAAATTCAGTTAATTTACACTTTTAATTTCCAAAATAAATTCATTTTAATCATTCATCTAATGAGAAGATGGCCATAAGCTAGAGGTCAGCTGCCTACTGTTGTCATAAGATCCTAAAAAAATTTTTTTACAGAGATAATAAGCTAAATAAATTAACATTTTATAACTAAATAAGTCATTGTGCATTGGATTAGACCTATATAAGCCACAGAATATTTTTTGTCCCACAGACCTATGGACTATTTTTAAAATAGAGCTTCCTGGAGCCTTTTCACAGGTGCACACACTGGTCTTGGCATTTATTGACTTACAGTAACTATAGTCAATAAAAAAGAGATATAGTGCAAATCTTTTTTTTTTTTTTTTTAAATCAGTACTACATCCTACAAAATGCACATGATCCAAGTGGTTCTGTCAATCACAGTCCCTCATCTCACTTATGGTCAAACAGTTGGGCATGTGTCCCAGTCAGGAATAGTCCATAGGCTTACCCCTGGCAAGTCCAAACAGAGTGTATTCCAGGGTTGCTATATCGGCATGAGAAAAGAAAAATCTCTTTCCCTTTTTACCTGCTAGAATTAGGAAGCTGGCAGGTTGTGAATGGGGCTGACGGTGGGTATCTTTCCTGCCATGTGGAGATAATCTATCTGCTGAATTCAAGCAACATGAAGAGGATGACGGATCTAAAAGATGTAGAGAATGACCTGGCATTTTAAGTCTCTGAATACAGCCATGTCTAAGCCAAATCCATGACTAAACCTTCCAGTTATATAAATCAATACTTTCTCTGTTTTATGTAAGATGTTTTCAATTGGGTATCTATAAACTCCCACAGAAATTTCTGACTGATACAGAAAGCAAGGAGAGACAAAGCTTTAAATTCCATTTATGATTTAGGATTCTGTAATAGTATTTATGTGGACACACGAGCATTTCTATTGCTGATATTTCATGGTCTAAGTTTTTTACATCCCTTTATGTTTCATTCTGCTCTAAGCATGTCTCTTGTGAGCAGGAATATTTTAAAATGCAATCTCATGCTATCTGACTTTTAAAAAAACTGTAGTCTCCTACCCTTGTTTTATTTGTTGATATATTTGGACTTACTTTGTCGTCTCATTTGATGTTTCTTGTTCACTATCAAATTTATTTTCCTGACTTTTTTTCACTTTTTCTGCGTCTTGGTAGATCAATAAAGATTTCTTATACCCCTTTTATGGAGGTTAAGAAACTTGTTCAGTGTCACATATTAGGCAGCATGAAAATGGAATTTGGAGCCATGCATAGCCTGAATCCAGCATTCTCACACTTAACGACTAGATAATATTGCTCTTAAGATGCAGAGGAATAAGTATTTGCCTAAAACAGTGGGGGTGGAAACTCAAGGATAAGCAAAAAAGATGGTATTAATTTGAATTGATTGAAGTTAAAGAATGATGATGTTAAAAGGTAAAAAGATAGAGGCACGTAGAATGAACTGATGGAAATCTTGTTTGGGCAACTTGATATGTGCTGTCCAAGTAACAGGAAAACAGATACAGAGAGAGGGAGATATTTTTAGCCGGGAGGGCAGTATGTCATCCAGGTTGTACAACGTTCATCAGGTAGTTTGTTAGAAATTTTCCAGTTCAGAAATATTGTCTAGGCTAGAATTTTAAAAATGCATCATGTCTAAATGTCCAGGGAAGGCAGAGATTTAGATAAGGGCACTCAAAGGAACTGTATAATTAAGCCAGAAGCAAAGGATGCTATTGTAGGTAAACACATAGAAGTCTGTGTTGCACAGTTTAAATAAATTAATACATGCAGAGTACTGGAAACAGCAGCTCAGGTAGAGTAGGTATTAAACAATGGTTAGCTGATGAGGATAATGATGATGATGATAAGTTACATATATATATATAATAATATATAATGTATATATTTAGTTTACAGGATACTGTATCAGATCCAAGTCCAAAACTAGACTTAGGAAATCAGTCCTTATGCAGTAAATACTCTCCAGCTCTTATTTTTAGCTGAGAAAAAATACTGGGCTTGATATCCCAGCTATGTTTCGCTTCCAGTGAAAAAGGGAATGGATACTAGTAAAGTGATGATAAAAAATATTTTTTTCTCACAGTGATTTCTCAGCTTCTGCAACAACTAAACTAATTTCTAAGGTTGCTAAAATAATCTTGGATAAATAGTGGGAAGTTTTATATAGTAGCCATATAAATTTTATTCCACATAAAGCAGAGTAAGATTTATTTCTCAACAGT
Source organism: Camelus bactrianus (assembly GCF_048773025.1). Lineage (NCBI taxonomy): Eukaryota > Metazoa > Chordata > Mammalia > Artiodactyla > Camelidae > Camelus > Camelus bactrianus. The sequence continues at coordinate 10,894,040 of NC_133572.1, forward strand.
TTATTTTTACATTTCTCTTAAGGTTCTACTGTATAATTTGGTCATGTTCAACTATATGTGAAAAGCACTTTTTCCTCTTTTCCCCCCAAACACATCTTTACGTAGTGAAGGTGAAATTTGTGCATCCCTGGGGATTTTATGAAAGAGAGAGGTGGAATAAGAAGTTGAAAGGCACAGAGTAAGTTCAAATTGTCAAGCCATGTGGTCTGTGTGAATTTTACCCAGGGGAATTACCCATTCTTATTGTCAAAAGCCAAGAGATCTTGGGAAGCAAGAAAGACAATTCAAAAGTGATAGGAAAATCCCAAGCCAAACAGCAAAAATGAATGATAATATTCTACAAGTTGTGGAACAGCTTTATTTCAAAGGACTCTTAAAGAACAAGCAGTTTCTCAGCCATGGACCATTTCTGACTGAAACAAGCTTCATAAAAATTGGAATAACACCGGAATGAAATGGCATTTCCAAATTAATTTACATTTCATTAAATATTTTATTATTAAAAAATAAAAAGTGATTAATAGCATTTAAATTGCAAATAAAATTATGTACATGTTTAACATCCACCCAGCCCCACTCCAGACAGTTTTTCTTTCATGTATGTTTCATCCAGTTCTGATATGGTTTTTTTTTTTCTTAATTAAAAAAAAAATTGATGCTGGAATTAATCAAATAACAATTTGGAAAAGGCATGTATCCCATTGTTGCTGGGTGTAAAGCTTTATTAATGTCAGTTAGATCATTTTGGTTGATAGTCTTGTTCAGATTTTCTCTGTAATCAGTTTCCCAAATACTGAGAGAGCAAAGATGAAATAATTTAACCAAAATTGTAGATTTATCTGTTTCTCTGTCAGCTTTGTTTTACATGTAATGACCCTATATTACGAGGTGCACACACGTTTAGTATTACTTTATCCTCAAAGAATCATCAACTTAATCATCATAGCATGACTACAAGAATCCCTGGTAAGGTCCAGAGTGACTCTACACTGTGATTAGTTCAGTTTCACTCCTGATGTATGGCCATTTTGGCGTCACGCAAAATGCCATGTGTGTTCCATGAGGTTCTCCAGTCTGGCTAGTTAAACCCCACACTTTCCCAACCCTATGAGAATTCTGGGAGTTTTCCATCTTACAGCTCTATGGCAATGGCATTTCCTTAATGGTTGTTCTTTGCCTGGCCTTAAGGAGTCATTCTGTGCATGTGCAATTTAGCATTCAGTGAAAGAATCATGGTGATCCTTGTAGATTCTTGGAGCTTTTTTTCTGAGTAGCTTCTTCTTTGTCAGTACTCTGCCTTCCAGATACGAATTCTCTAAGACTTCCTCATCTCCAATTTCTGTGTATTCAATTCAGCAAGATTATGAAACCATGCTTATGCCACTTCTCCGTGGGCCAGGGTCCAGTAATTAGCTCCGCTCAGAAAGCTAGGGCACTTTTAGGGCACATCTCTGGGTTTTTTGTTTTGGTTTTTTTTTTCCGCTAAATGTTCACAATTTTTTTGATGGTTATTCTCAAATGATTGGAAACAGTTTTTACATAAAAATTTCCAGTTTTATAGTTGATTATGGCTGGATAGAAATTTAGTATTCATTACTTCATCATGGTTGAAAGGTGGAATCTAAAAAAAAATGACACAAATGAACTTTTTGAAAAATAGAAACAGACTTACAGACATAGAAAACAAACTTGTGGGTACCAGGGTGGAAAGGGATATACTGGCAGCTCCAGATTTGCAGATACTAACTACTATATATAAAATAAACAACAAATTTACACCATATAGCACAGGGAAACTATGTTCAATAGATTGTAGTGACCTATAATGAAAAAGAATATGAAAATGAATATTTGTATATATATGTATGACTGAAACATTATGCTTTATACCAGAAATTGACACAATACTATAAGCTGACCATACTTCAATAAAAATATATTTAAAACGAGGGAAATATTTAAAAAAAAGTAGGACCCGTATTCCATTTTGAAATACTATCATTTATATTTCCTAGGTTAAAGTAAGTCTATCATCTTATAAATTTTATCCATTACTCTTCATTTTCCCTTTTGACATAAAATGGATTTTTCCTATACTTCTCCTGCTTACATTATCACAGGCATTACATTACCTTACCTTACTTTACATATTCACAAATAACACTAAAGAATGAAGTAAATAGTAGTTTTATTTCTATTAATTGTGTCAGCCAAGCACTGAACTTACCCATTTGTGTTCATCATTGTATTCTAACATGGCTTCAGTAAACCTTTTTTTAAAAAGGGTTTCAGAAACCTTGTTTGTTTATCTTAGTATTTTAAACTCTGTCCTCACCTATTTATAACACTTTTTGGCCCTTTATTTATATTTTGCCTTATTATTTCATTAAACAGTATTATGTGCCCATTAAAAATTAGAATACAGAAAATTACCAAAATGGAAAAAACTCATAACCTATATAACCTTTTCTGTATCTTTTTCATTGCCATACTTTTTAAAAAGCTTTGTTTAGTTATGTTTTGTAAGGTGTCCAAAATAGACAGTAAATCTTGCCTAAGAGAAGGTTTTTCCATAAAAATTCCTGTCTCAAATTATATGGCCATAATAAGAAACATCAATATATAACAACATTTTTCTTTTCAAATTTCAACCAAATGCCATTTGGAAATAGAGCATTGACCCCTCCACGTTCTTAAAGAATTCTTGATGTGGCCAATTATAATGGATGTGATTTCCCTAAATGGTGATTTTCTTCAGAATATTTGTGACCAGCTGGAGTATGCCAGTCCTCTCATGAAGTAAGTTCCCCATTCTTCAGTTATTAACTATGATTTACACCTCCATTGCTTAGTATATATCTTTGAAAGCATAAATATTTTAAAGTGGCCTCACTAATACAAAATTCCATTTGTTTACATAATGACACAAACAATAATAATTAACATTTATTAAGAATTCCTTTATATTTTATGTTAAGCTGTTGTGTTTTACATGCACCATGAATTTAAATCAACATTCACTATTTCTTCATTATCTTCTTCCTCCTTCTTTGGTGAGTTGAAAATCTTGCTTAAGGATATCTTCTTATCCTCTCTCCTATTGTCATATTTAGTGATGCAAACATCTACATTATGAACATAACTAACAACATGGTCTTACCCCCTCTGTGTGTCTTCTATTTCAATACCTAGACACTGACTATTCACCATTATTCCAGCATTTTGGATCTCAGCCACCTTAAGACCTATACAAGTTCAAAAATTTTTCAAAATTAGACCCTGTAATAGGAACTCATTAAGAAAGTAGACCTTCTCTCTCTCTCTCTTTGTGTACTCACCCCCACACCGCCATACACTCTTTGCATTTATACAGTATAGCATCTTTTACACACTGCAGTAGCCAAAAGGCTACATTGAGATGATGCTGAGTTTGCTCAGTGTACCGCTTGGTTATGAATGAAATGGAACATTGATTTGGGAAATCCGAAGAAAATTGAAGTTATGAATCTGGAGCTTCAGAAGAAGACTAAAGTTACACATATGTATTTAGATTAGTCTATTTGCTGGCAAACTTAAGATTTTGAGTTAAAGTTTTCCTTTTTCTTGAAGATGTATTTCCTTTACTGATGTAATCATTGTCCTTTTGAGGTCCTGTTTATAGGTTAAATGCTGTTCAAGTAATGAATATGGATGATGGGGTGGGTTGTATTTGGGACTATTTTGCCCCAAACATGATGCTAATCATGCATTCTACCTCATTTCATCATAAATAGACTTTTGATTTCTGTAAATCTCTAAAAGATAAAAAGATAAAAGATCCCAGAAGATAATTATAATGTTTTTCAATTGATCACAGCTACAATTTTAAATGTCTTTCTCTGAATCCTTATTCATTTGTGTTTTATTTTTATTAAAGTAAATGTCAGAAACATTGTAATTTATTGCTCCAAGAACAACTCCCTCATTGAGATGTACATTGTGTGACTCAATCTTCAAATTACTGTCTTTTCTTCTCCTAGAGATTATTCTTAAGAAATTTAGATCCTTTATAACAGGAGCTTAACTTACTATGTTAATTTTAAAAGTTATAATAGGTTTTCTGAGCTGTGAGCTGATGTTTTATACAAGTTAACATTTTTCTCTGCATAAACTGTTTAATTTATATCAAAAATATGCATTTACTGACAAATACCTCTATATACTAGGTTAAAAAAGTAGCTATGTATCTAATGTTCCACTTGAAAAATGTGGACTCCAATTAGCAGAAGTTAAGGGAACTTTACCAAACCAGATTCTCCTAATAAGAAAGATACCAATAGAAAATAAGTTTTAAAGACATCTACTTCATTGTCGTGGAATTATATTTTCAGCTACTTCGTGAATACAGTGAATATTCATTGAAAATCAATGTTAGATGCAGTGTTTATCTGAATCTATCTTTCAGTTGCCTTTTTTTGCAGGTATTTTTTGTTCTTACAAAATCTGTTGAATGCAGTAGGATTGTTTTCATTCTTCATTGTATCTGGTAATGAGGACCCAGTAATCAAAAACACCACACAAATGCCACAGGCAAAGGTGAGCCCTTCTCATAGGTCAGGAAGACCTTGCTCTCTCAGTGGAAACGCTAGAGTTTTCTAAACTAGAAGTCTAATCGTGAAAATCGCCTTTTCTCTCTAGAAGCATTAGAGTCAAAATATATTTTATTTGACCTATGCTAAGTTTATTCTGTATCCAAATGGTTTGCTAATGGGAAATATAGAGGAAAGTATTTATTTATGAACAAAATAGTAGTGTTTCAAAAGATTTCCACCTCTGTTCTTCAGTGATGCTCACGATTCCTTTTCCCCGTTGCAAAGACTTTTTAATTTCTAACTTAAGAGAAGCTTAAAGGATCTTAACACTGATTTAAATGTTTATTAAGTCATAACACAACCCCCTTTCTTAGTATTCATGGTGGAATTTTAGACACAAGGAAAGAATAAGTGGACTTTGGCTATTTAAAAAGGGGGGTGGGGAGTAACAACCGGACCTAAACTAATTTTGCCCAATTTAAATATGTACTTATAATTAGCTTTGCAAGATGTTTGCCCCAACCCATTCCTAATCTAATTTTTGGCAGATAAACAAGGAAAGCATTTCCCTTTCAGTTTTACCTGTGCTGAGTTTGTGGTCAGTGACATAGAAGTTAGTGGCATGTCCAGCAGCAGACTGATCCCTGGGAGGGGAGTGCAGGGGGCCAAGAGGAGACTGGATGTGCTGAAGGCTATCGCTTTCTTCTTTCCAGGTGAGCTCATCCCTGGGGCTCTCCTTAGCCAGCTGCTCCTCTGAACTGTCTCTCCCCCTTCGTCCAGCGCAGGACAGCAGTGATGCATTAATAGCTCAGTGCTGGGAACACCATGGTGTGCATGGCGGTGTTCAGAAATCCTTATCCTCGCATGCTTTTGCTGTGCAGTTCATTTTTTAACAAAGGACTAGAAACAAAAATGTGGATGTCAGTGAAAGAGAAGAGCAGGGGGTGAAAGACCATTTTGTAGCAAATGAATTACATTCAAAGTCAATTTTTAACTAATTCTTCCTGTGGCTATTAAAAGAGCTAGCGTTACGTCGAGTCACAAACCAGTCCCCAGAAAATGAGTATCGGTGAGAGATCCACTTCTGGGCATAAAGCATTCTCTTTAGAGAAAATCATTCTTAAAGTCCCTATATTAAGTTTGTTCTTGGTATTCTGAGGCAGGTTTAAAAAAATACAACAGAAAAGAAAGAAAAACTGTTGGATTTATCCATTTTAAAGAAACCATAAATTGACCTCCTGCTGATGACAAAGTACTCAGTAGGGGAAAAAAACAAAAAACCAACAAAGAACCCCTCCACAGCCAATGATAGAGATTGCTTCAGTTCAATTTCCTCTCATAGACAGAATCTTGCTTTCTATTTTAGCCCCATAAAACATTTATTAGGAGAAAATTCAGGAACATTATCAAATAACTGAAAAATAAAAGCCTAATGCACGTGGGCACAAAACATTTTTTATAACTTCTTTGCCCTATTAGAGGTAATATAAACTTTTCTGTTTTATTCCTTTATTTGTACAGTCCTTCCTTCTTTTTTCCCTCCCTTCCTCCCTCCCTCCCTCCCTCCCTTCCTTCCTTCCTTCTCTCCTTCCCTCCTTTCTTTTTTTTCCTCTATGAAAGGCCCTATTCTAAGCTGTGGGAAGTATTAGGGAAAGCTAAATTTCTTTTCCTTAAAGAACTTATACTAACAGTTTCATTTATTAGCTTTTACCTTTAATGTGGGGTCTTACACCCTTAATTCTATTGCAATATACGGTAACAACATCTATTTTAATTGTACCCTAAAGGAGAGTCTCAAGAAAAGTGCCTTTGTATCTAATCTGTATAATAGCTGCTTTGTAGAAACTTCTTGGAGGTGACCTCTTCAAGATATGCACGTCTTGCCATCAACAATCCATAGGAGACTTTGAAATGGGGTGTGAGAACTTGCAACATTTTACTCAGTATCTTGGGAGACACCATTATCATGACCCCTTAAATTTACTGTCTTTGTAGACAACTTGCTATGGGAAAGGGGGACTCTGGAGTTAACTCAGCAGCTTCTGCAAATGAATGTTCCATGAGAGCATTACTGCAAACCCCAAGAGGGGACATTAGTCTAGCTCTTCATTAGCAGGGGTGAGAAAGAGCTGTCCTTTGTGTTCCTGGATAGGCAGACTTTATTCCAGTAGGGGTTTCTCTCTGGAATTCAATTCTCTGAAATTCTTAGTGCTCCCAAAGTCAGACTTGTCTTTAATGGAAGTGGGATAAGGGGAATCTGAAAATGTCAAGTGCAGAGTTTAATTTTTCAAGGAGATTGTGGGTTTACAAATTGGGAGGAAAAAAAAAAAAAACAATTCCTTTAAGCAGAATGAAAGTGCAATTGTAAAAGTCCAACGCATTGCAATTTGACAATGTGCACTAACTGATAATGCCACCCACTTGGCTCATTTACCAATTTAAGGTTATTTTGTAATCTCCCTGTGAGCTTCCCAACATAACAGAACTCTGTGTGAATGTGTGTGTGTGTGTGTGAGAGTGCATGTGTCTATTGCTCTGAAACAGTAAATAACTTCCCACAATGCTTAAGAAAATGTAACTAACAACTCCTTCCCTCTCTGTTACCTTACGTAACAAGGATATTTATGCAGAGGCAATGTTTTTCAAAGTTAAATTTTAGTGCAGTGTGTGGGTGAACAAAATGCAACTGAAATTTCAAAAGCTTGTAAATAATGTTTAAGAAAATAATTGAGAACAGAGGGGAAATAGGGATGAAATCTCTGGAAGTATTTAAATTTTAATAGAGTGAAAGTGGAGTCTGAATAGAAAAAACTTGATAATAAAAGTATTAAAATTGACACAACCTGATGTACTGATTTCTCTGTTCCTAAATTTCAAGTGAATACCCACAGAAACCAATCTAAAATAAATTTGTCTTTTTCTACTACTTCAAAATGTGCTGATAAAGTTGAGTCATAAATGCAAAATGACTTCTCCTGACTAAACTTTTACATTCCTTATATTTTAGAATTTTGAAAATATCTAATTTATGAGACATATCCTATATGTACGAATTAGAGAAAGAGATTTTGATTGGGACATCTTTCTGTACCTCAGATGGATATTGTAATGAGTGCTAAGCTCAAATCAATCATATCATTGTAATTTTTTAACAGTACTTGTAAAAGTAGAAAAATGAATAAAGGACATCATTTTAAAACATTCTAATAATGGTCTCTGTCAGAAAAATAATTACAAGTTGTCTACTCATCATCATGCTAGACTTAGCTCTTCAAAAAAAAATTCTGTATAAATTCTATGCTCTAGGAATTTAAAAGTGAAGAGATGAATTGCCAAATTAATTTGGTACTTTCTGTTTGCTGCTGAATATTTTTCGAACCTGATAGTACGTATAATGTGTGGTTTGAAAAGACGATAAAGATATTCAATGAGGTATATGAAAGGTGACCCTCCTGGTTCTACTTGAACAATTCTAAGAGTGGGGAATTCATTGCAACATGAGGGAAACTGATCCTTTGAAGAGAAGTTCTAAGTCTCTCTCATCCATTAACCAATGGGCCAAAGATTATTTTCCAAACTAATCATGACCAAGTTCAGCTCTTAGTTTATTTGAAACCACTTGTCCTAGTTTGCTACCTTAAATTTCCAAGGCTGTCCTGTATTTTTAATAAATCTTTCTGTGTCTACCTTTCTTCTCATATTATGGTAATTATTACTTTCCAAGCCATATAGCCCATTATTTTCAGTAAGCTAAGAGCTTACCCTTTGATCCTTTTCCACCGGGTAACTTGTTAGCACTTCTAGAAGTCTCTATGCTTCTCTATTCTGCATTCTTTCTCTCCCCTGCACACCCCTTTCTCTCCATTTAATGTCCTTCAGCCTCTGTTGTGTTTTATTTTTGGCCCAGTCTCCATGGGCTTGGAAGCTTGGTTGGTACTGTTTATTCCCTTCCTGGGATCAGCTACACCTCTAAACAATATTTTTGGTCCCTCCTCCCACAGTCTTCCATGCATATCCATAGTCTTAAGATAGCCCCACTCCAGGTGCACACCAACCTAGTTAAAGGAATCTGACCCAAATCAGAGCTCAAGCATGCTAACTTTCTCAGAGATTTCTGAATAATTATTCCATGAGTTTCAAGTCCCAGTGTCTCCATTGTGTCCCTGTCTCTGAGCCTTAACACAATAGTGGCCCACAGTTGCTGAAATTTCGTGTCTGTGGCAAATTCTGGCTATTCAAGCACAGTAGAGAGCCCTTATGCTGCACTGGTGAGTCTAGCTCTCCTGATTGCCCATTGACAGTCTTCTTAGCCCCATACTCTGCCTTCTTACAGAAGTTTTTCAGTTAAAAATTCATTTCCGGGTTCTTGGTAGGTGCATGCATCACATTTCCCTTCAAGGGCTGGGGATCTAACTCAGTGCATAGGTCAGATGGAGAGGATGCTCCAGCCACTGATACCACTGTAGCTGCTAGAACAAGAGAAATTCACCAGTGCTGGAGATTCTCCTTCCTTAGGAGCTGACTGTACTCTGACACAGTAAGTAAGTTTGTAGGGAGTCGATTTGTGCCAACTTCTTGAGTGTGTAATGTATTTCCTTGAACTTAGTTGGTTGGATTATTGCTAGAAGATTATTGAAGCACCTATTCTAGCAGCATTGAGGTGTATTTCTTTGACCTTACTCAGGTTGGGATGAATGTAAATCTTATACTCAGGATTTGAGAGGAGGCAGAGTTATTGAGCCATACAAGAACAAGAATACAATGTCTGGTATCTGTATTGTTGTTTAAGGAAGTCTTCAAATGAACCATACATGGTAAAATTGTGTGATTTCTTGTAATTCCTAATTTTTCTAAGCAGGTGCCTTAGCTCCAGATAGAGTCTCCTGATAAGACCATATCTTTTTTTTTTTTTAACATTTTTTATTGATTTATAATCATTTTACAATGTTGTGTCAAATTCCAGTGTAGAGCACAATTTTTCAGTTATACACGAACATATATATTCATTGTCACATTTTTTTTCTCTGTGAGCTACCATAAGATCTTGTATGTATTTCCCTGTGCTATGCAGTATAATCTTGTTTATCTGTTCTGTAATTTTGAAGTCCCAGTCTATCTCTTCCCACTGCGGGGTGGGAAAAGATCATATCTTTTTGAGGTTTCTACTGATGACTAATAGTTATACTCAATGGATGAAGGGCTTAACCTCAATGGAGAAATGCAATGGTCCTTACCCTCTCACTCAGTATAGTACCTAATGGAATTCTGATCTGTGGGGTTGTACTCTCAGACTGAAGTTATTAGAGACATAGCACAGTTGGTGGCTTTGAAGATAAGCCATGTTGTATCGGACCCAGATTTCCACCTGATCTAAGACTGGGTCCATGTGGAGGAGCACTGCTGTTGGATTGTCCCAGGTGGAGGTAGAAGTTTATTTCCATTGCACTCGTCCCATCCAACTACATATGGAAGAGCAAGGTGAGAGGCATGTCATTTATTTCCCATTGTATCTGGCCTCTCCTAGCTGGAAGCCAACTCATCATGATCTCCCTCCCCTCCACAGTTATAAGTTTAGACTCTTGATTTTTTTAGCAACCATGTAACACTGTGGGTTTATATTGAGCTTGTGGAAAACTAAACTACCGGTACTCTTTTGAGTAATTTTTTTAATCCAAGTTTTCATATATCCTGTACTTGTCAAATCATTTTTCTTTCTTAAATAAAAATGTTACATGTATCATTGGTCTAGAAGAAGGAGATATTTAGAATGTGGACTCAGTCACCTATGAGCTATTCTTTGCATATCTGCCTTCTTTTTACATTCTGTTAATTTTGGCTATTTTCCCTTTATACTTAATTTATTCTTTTACCAATAAAACTTGTTTTTCCCACGTTTCAGACTTACAGGAAAGATATTTGTTAGTACTTGAGATTAATTAGAGAAGAAATCTTCAATTACATTCCTTGTGATTCAAAAGATGAACACAGGGTTCTTTCAGCTTGGTAATGCCTTATTCAAGTCAAGATGGATTTTGAAGTAAGTTGTCAAACCCAGTCCTGCATAGCCCTACTCCAAGATGGCCAAAGGCTGAGGGGAAATGGTGCAGCAAAGTTTATTGGCTTTGCTTTTCCTCAAGTGTACACTTATATAGTACTAGTATTACCAAAAGAATATCTCCACTCAGTATCTCCATGAGGCACCTCAAATAAAGACACCTATCAAAGGAAACATTACTGAAATATTTTTGACTGTCTATCTGACTGCAGTGAGGAGAAAAATTGAACAATTATATCAGTGAGAACCTCCAGTAAGCACCATTATGCCTGGAAAAGACTATAACTTTCAGTCAGAGGAATTTGGGGTCAGAGCTATGCTAAACATTTGCTCAGTTTGATCATTTTCCCATATGGGCCCAAGGCGAATAGTTGTGTGAAATGGTAATAAGCATTTCTTCAAGATATTTTACTTAAAATATATTCAAGATGACAAGGATTGTACAGTAGAACTCTCACTGACAATTACTAGCATACAGATGACTTCTTATGAAGAGGTAATATAGTTTAAGTACACTAAAAGTGCTTTCAAAACTGCTAGCATCTCATGGGAAAACTTTGAAGAGAGTATTCAGAAAATTCAATTTAGCCTATATTTTGTTGCTTTTATTTTTCTTATTCTTTATTGATAGAGACAATGATCTAATTTTCAATTATTCTAAAGGTCTCATACATGTTTTGTAACTCTTTCCTCTTATTTTATAAACATCAAAATTCTTCAGCTCTATACTATCCTAAAATTAAATTTATTTTTCTATATCCTATTGCAATCAATTTCTACATGAAAATGGGAATTCAGTGACATTCATCATTATATTTTTTTATAATTTCACATACAATGCCTGTGTTTTCTTTAGCGTTTTTGGTTTTAGTTCTGGTTTAGGGTGTTTTGGGGAGGTTAGCATTTTTCTCAAGACATAGTGATTTCAAGACAGAAATTGTGTATTTCAAAACCTAACTAATTTTTTTACTGATCCACTCTTCCTATTACCCCTCAAATTCTATTTAAATAGGATTTTAATACCTGCACAAGGCTGTAGGATTACAGTTACAGATTTCTGTTTCTCTGGACAATGTTTAAGAATTTAGCTACTACTGTTCATTTCTTATCAGAGAAGAGAATCCTACTTTGGGGGCCTTATATGTCCTGGGTAATTTTCCAGTCTGCTTTGCTAAATTCTTTCAAGTTCATTTGATCCACAAAAAACTTTATCTAGTAAAAAATCATAATTAAGGTGTGCACAATCACCAGAGTCACCTTGGCCATTTTTCTCATTCCTACCATCTTTATTATCTTTCACCCTACCAAAGAAATGACAAATAGAACCCATCTTTTAGCAAATCTTCTCAGATTTTGGTCATAGACATAGCTTGTCATGAAAACCAAGTAAAAGGGATTGATATTCCTTTTTAATACACTACCTGATTTCCATTGGACTTAAAATTCCCTTTAGGCCTTGGGCACGTGGACCAGTTCCATTTTCGTGAATTCATCGGGCTGTCAAAAGTTAAGGGCAATGACTTGACAAATCATCTTCAGGAGAAGGTGAGTCTAAGAAACATATTTGCTTTCATGACTTCACACAGTTAAAATAAAGGAAGAGAGATGCATAGTTTATGGCCTGTTATAGCAATAAATGTGTTTGTGAAAGCTATTACTCAAACTACTGTTTTTTCTTGCATGGCATGCATTTAAACACAAAGACCTACTTTTCCTATATTTCTAATTTTAGGGCTCTGGGATTAGACAGGCATGGCACTTACCAACACCGTGTTCTACTATACAATTTCCTACTCAATGCCAAACAGCGAATCTTATCTCTGGGATGAATTAGACCCTAAAATCCCATGCCAAGTATTTTTCAGAACTTCATACTCTTAAAGATTACATAGGTTTATTTATTTATGCACTTTGATTGAATACTGTCCATGAACAAAGTACTTTACTGGACACAAGGAACATTAAAATGAAGATGAAACGTCACTTCATGCTCTCAAGGACCATAGTTCCTAGTAGGCGAGACCACTTGGGTAGTGGGTAAAGTAATAGTAAAAATTACTATTATCATCATAATTATTTTATTATACATATGTGTGTGTTCATGAACTCAGATACAAATACTTTAATTTTATTTGCTTAAGGCATTCGTTGATTGTAATGAAGCCCCATTCCCCTGGAAACCTAACCTCAGGACTAGGGCCTCCCACTCCTTTTCCAGAGTGCCATCTGTGTTCTGGGAGGATTTATGTGATAGCAGAATGCTGCCGAGAGTGGAGGTAGGAAGGCCCTTTAATCTTCCATCATGTATTTGTGTTTGAGAAAACTTGCACTCTGTATCTAAAAAAAAGTCACTCCAGCCAACAATAGTAGATCACATTTGCAGATCTCAGGTCTGAAGTAGTAGTTGCTTTCTAACTTTCTTGCTTTGGGAATGGCATCTTCTCACCCCACAGCAACCTGATACTCAATGCTGCGCATTTTACCAGTTTCATGTAGTTCAATTACGTTCACAGCTACCTGTCTTCCTCCATCTACACACTGGAAATTTTCATCTAGAATTATCGTTATCATTACCAGTGGTAGCAGTGGTCGTGGAAGTCAGAGTCATGAACAACTAGCTAACATTGTTGAATCCCGTTCATTGGGGGCTTTGTCTGTATTGTCTCTGCTAATGTGTCAGGCTTCAATCCTCTCCTGAGAGGACTTGGACCACACTCTTTCTTAAACTGAGGGACTCTCAGCCCATTTTGCCTAACGCCCACTCATGTTTCATGTTTCAGAGTAGGTACAATTTTCTAATAAACTCTTCTTGACCCCTTCAAGACTGAAATAGGTCCCCTTCCTAGGTGACCTTTCCTGTACTTTGCACCAACCACTATCACAGAACATACCATACTGTAATAAAATTATCTGTCATCTCAACTAGACAATGAGCTCTTTGAAGGGACACACTTTTTCCTGTTCTTTTTTTTTTTTTTTCCCTCCAGTGCTTGGCACAGAGCTTGGGATAAAGGATGGGGTAACAGGATGGATATATTTCCCTCTTTCCAAGGACAATTGCATATTTCTCTATCAATTATAGCTTAAATTTTAATAAGATGATATGGTCTATTTAGCGGCCTTCAATATTTCATGGTACTAACGAACGGTCTTGTGTAGGGTCCCTGCAACCTTGGAGGCTCTGGTTAGGGTCACCCTACCTGTGACCTGGTCATCCATGGAAAACAAATGTCCTAAAGTAAGGGAGCTGATCTGTTTATTTTTAAGAAAGAGGATTTGCAGACTTAGCAGCAATGTAAGTAATACCACAGCTCCTTTCCCAAATACTATCACACGGTGATGTCAGGTCCCTCATGTCGTGTGACCTGGGGCCCCTGATCAAGCAGAGCCTGGATGTACAGAGGTTAAATACTGTGCCTCGGAGGACTGCCCGTTACCTCCCTCAGCCACGGGAAGGGCCCCACCCCCATGTCTGCTAGCTCAGTTCCGACACTCGCAGCAGCCTCTTCCTCTGTAGGCCACGACATGTGTGGATTAAGGAAAAGGCAATTCTGTCCACACACTTTTATAAACAGACCCCTCTCAGGTTGCATCTGAAGTACCTTGGGGAAGCTCACGGGCTTAAACCAGTCAGCCTTAGTGCGCCCAGCGCCACTGGAAGCTCTGGAAATCTGTCTGAGCCTTGGCTGACTTCCTTCTGTCCTGTTCTGCCCCAAGGGTTCCACAGTGCCATCTACAACTGAAAGAGGCCGTCGGTGTCAGCTCCCCCCTGAGAAGTTCCTCCCCCTTGCCTCACCTAAATGTTGGCTTTCTCCTACGAACAGTGATTTCTTTATGGTCTTCTCTAGGGGCGTGACTCGTTTTCTTAGATAGAATTGAAAGGAAGGTGACCCCAGTGCAATGCAGGTTCCAGATCATAACTTCTGTGACTTTCTTTTTTAAAATAACAAAGGCACTGCTTTGGCATTCATGCTCCTTCTGGTAGGCTTCCTGCTTCCTGTCACTCACCTACTTTCTGGACCTTCCACCCAAAGTGCACTTTGTCAACTGGCATCCTGTCTTCCTCTCCACCTTCAGACTTCTGCCGTCATATCAGGTGATTCTGATCTCCTGCTCAGCAGCCTGACATAAATGAGCTGATCAAAGCTATCATTTTAAATTTCAGAGCTGTTAAATTTTACTGCTAATTCGCTATCTGAGAGAAGTGACATCTAATAATTAGCCATGTCCAGCTGCTGTATATTATCAAATAATCCAGAAGTAAAACAAAATTGCTGATCACTTAAAATCCAGTTTCTTATGGTGAAAATGTATTTCTTTAAAGAAAATGAATTAACACTTCCATGGTATTAGTGTCTCAAACTGAAATGCATCCATTTGTATCCCTTTATAGGGTTAGATTGGTAAGAACAACTTCCAAAATCCCAAGTATTTTCTTACTTACTTGGTCTTCAGTTCAAGATATTTTATTGACCAAAAATATATTATCACCTCCTAGTTAAAAATTTAGGCTTTTCACATAGAATGGTTAACTGAAAGATGAGCAAAGGTGGCCTTTAATTATTATCTCTTGCAAAATAAAATTTACTCATGCATACTTTGATATTTAATTATTTAATGAATTTACAAGCTTCATAAAAATCTAGACATTTGCTACCATAGGGGAGGAAACTTTTCTTCTCCATTTCTCTGGTCTTTGGCTAGTCTAATAATTAAATTAACATAGGCCAGATTAATGGGAAAAAAAACGGATTTAATTACATACATACAGAGGTCCCATAAGAATATGAGACCTACAGGCAGTCAGGCAACTGAAGTTTAGATGCTATTCTCAGTTAAGGAGAAGTGGGTAGAGGTCTGGGACTTCAAAGGCAAGGAAGACAATTAACAGGAAGATGGGAGGAACAAATGTTTGGTAAATGAAGGTTTGCCATGCCATGCAGAGACAGTGAAGCACAGGGAAGATTTTGATCTCCAGGTCCCGCTCAGCTTCTCCATAGCTTAGGACACCTTGCTCATTTTCTCTGTAGTCATCTCTGGTGATGGTTCTCTTCCTGGACCAGATTTTCTGTCTAAATTCTTTTAGGCAGTTAAGGGAGTGGTAAGAGTTTTTCCTGAATCTGCTGGATCTTGATTGTCCCCAAGTCAAAATCGTCCGCATGCCAAATGGCCACATTTTTGGGAGACGTTTTTTGAACTCCTTCACGACTAAGAAGGAACCATGCCTTTTTAATCATTTTTATTAATTACCATGATTGATTCAATATATGTTGGGTCATCAAGCAACTGTTTTGATATTTGGGATCTTAGAATAAAGCACTGAAGTTTTGAGCAAGGATATTAAATTTTAGAATGAGTAAAGATATTTCCCAGCCTTCAGATGTATAGTCTAGGAAGGAGATAGTCCATGATCTAACCATATTCTAATTTCATTCCAGAGGTGAGATAACATAAATGAATTAATGTTCATTTTTATTCTTACCAGCTATCTTCATGTCACTACTCCTCTAAATTAGAAGAAAATATCTTCAAACTGAAAAAATAATAGAAAATATTTTAAAAGAAGTATATTGATTTTAGGAGGTGATATTTAAAATGAGAAAAATAACAAAACCAATTAAAAGTCCTCAAAACAAAGAAGGGAACTCATTAAAATGGCAGAGCTAACATCTTTATAGTATTCTTATTCAAGGCATACTGAATTTGTATTTTTGACATGATTTTCACAGAACTAAATTTAGTCTTGAATATTTTTGTTCAAGAATATCACACATTCATTTTAGCAAATTATGTAGGCTTCTAGATAAAAATTCTCATGATATAACTATTTGTCTATTTATATGAATTATTTTTATCTCTTGTTCTTAATCTCTCATTCCATAACACACGCATAAGCTCAGAGTAATTGAAAATGTTGGAAAACTTGTATTGAGCAACAGGAAAATAAAGTTATGTACCTTCTAGCATATTTAGGATAAAGATAATATTTAAAACTAAGAAATTCAAGAAAATTGTATTTGCCATAGAATTTAAAAAGCGCAAATGTGAAAGCATTAGAGAAGTTTACTCAGGAAAACAGTCATGACAAAAGAGTATTTGAATGACAATATAGAGGAAAAATTAAAACAAGAGAATTAATCTCTGTCTTTGCACACACTGGCTGATGCTAACCCAATTGCAGAAACCATGTATTTAAAGCTACATTTTATAAAACCTCGCTGGCAAAAATCAATAGGAAGACTTAGTGGGTAGAATGTGTGTAATAGTAACAAGTAGAAAGGTTAGTGTAGAAGTTAATGGTTCTATCAGGAATAAAACAGAGTTAAAATGTGAGGGAAAGGTCTGCCACAAGTGGTTCATTAACCTTTTCGAACCCCAGCGTGTCCTCGCTCTGAAGATTACAACAAACCTGACTCAGACTTCCGTGGATTTTGCTGATACTCCAACTCAGCACACTGCTGTGGTACCTTTCCTAAGACAGAATTATTTTCATTATAATTCCACGTTTCTGTTAAAACCTAAAACAGTAGGACTGGATCGCAGCACGCACCACAGAGTTTTGTTTGTTAGTTTCTTTCCCTCCCAGGCATTTTTTTTTTCTTCTTCTTCTGCATCTTATCTGACCTTTTCAGACACTGTCATGTTTTTAATGGATAGCCATACTTATCTCAGAATTCTGTTAATTTTCAGCTTACTCTCAGCATTGATTAAATATTGAGAAGGGTGAAGAAATTTTCAGGCCCTATCTGTATCATTTATAGAAATAAAATCTTATCATTGTCTTCTTTTTGAATAAAAACATATTCTATGACCTCTGAATCACCTGCCAAAATGTTTTGGAAAAGGATGAGGATTTGACTTGCATTGTAATAAATCAGAGGTACAATTATGGTTAAAAAAAAAAAAAAAGCAAACCGTGTTAGATACACAATGGCGTTGACAATGGCTTAATGTCTTTGGATAAAATTTAGTCACAGTATTGTCCCCTATTTTCTATAATTGCCTTTGATTGTATTTCCATCTTAACAAAAGAATTAAGGAAAATTCCATTCCAAATTTCCCTCCTCACACCATGGCATCGTTCCTTCTTCCTTCTTCCTTCTTCCTTTCTCCTCCTTGTCCCTTCTCTCAAATCTTTCTTGTTTTCCTTTCAGCAGATTTCAGGGTAGAAGTTTAAATGAGCAGCTGCCACAGCAGGCCCTGCCAGTGTTCTCTGGCCAACCAGCCAACAGGGGGTCCCCTTGTACAGGATGGCTGGCTCCCCTTCGGAGACAGAACTAACCTCTGTGACAAATTCCGAGTCCACCAGCTTGGAGCCTGAAATCCCAGACCTCACTTTCCTTCCAAATTTTCCAGTTGGTAATCTATCCTGCTGGGCTAATTCCTTTCAAATTTCCATATAATCCAAAAATGAAGTTATTTTTATTTCCTCCTCTATTTTTTTTTCCCCAAAAAGGGGAGAATTCGGTTCATAATTAGAGGAGGAGTAGTTTTTGGATTCTGTCCCCTACGTGAAATCTGTTGTCAATATGTCCTGCCAAAATCCTCCACAGTAATGTGCCAGTGTTGTAAAAGGTTTTAGTTCCCTGGTTTTTCCCTCTAAGTCCAAATTCTCTGTCATTTTGTAACATTTTGTCCTTGAAAACCTTTTTTTGCCCCCCCCTCACAATTTTCTTTTTAAAAGACAATGTGGTATGTGTGTTTTAAGCCATCCCATCTGTGTAAGCTAAAGACAAAACCGTCAGCCTGAGTTTTGGCACAACTTGGGTCCCTGTCCTGTAATCTCATTTGTGTGTGTCCTAGAACTGTTCTGATTAACCAGAATTCTTATCTCATGGCCACAGCCGATGGTGGTATTGTGGTTCTTTGAGCACAACTGATGCACTGGCTAAAGCCGCATCCCAGTCTTTGTCAGAGCAGACACTATCTTTGGAACGGACTCTGATGTTGAGAACTGCTAAACCTCTTAATCCGTTTTATTTCTCTTGCTTGGATGATGGTCTGAACCGGGTAACTTCAGAGAACAATGGCTCTGGCTCTTTGAAATATGTCATCTGTGCCATGATGTGATGAGCACATAAACTTTTTATATAGTTGGTCAATGATAATAAGGCCAAAGAACACCAGTATTTACCATACAGTGTTCCTCTCACTTGCCAGAAAGCTTTGTCCTCAAACACACAACAGACTTTATGAAGCCTAGAATTAAATGAGAACTTTGACTTAGCTGCAGTAATTTTATTTTTGATTTTATTTCACTTCTTTTATATAATTTTAAACACAAAACTTTATTAGATCCTGAGTCTTTTGGAACGAGAATTTTTTTATGGAGTCAAGATTCTAATTTTCTTTTTGCTTTGAAACTTACATTTTTAAAAAAATTGATAAGCTTTTACATCTTCATGCTGTATATTAAATAATAGAAATCTTTCTAATAAAATTTTGGCTATTTATCATAATGGTTAGCTCACAGGATCAGTCCCTCTAGACTGTTGCGCCTCGTATTATCTTTGTGGCATAAATAATTTTTATGAATTTTCAGTAACTGAGGAGTGTTTATTATCCTAGAAGAGTGACTATATAAAATATAACTCCATACAAGTTATTTTGTATTGTTGAGACCTTATATTTGTTTATTAAATATGGATTTATTTCTTTCTGCAGTATATAAAACCCTAATGTTAATCTATTATCTTTGGAGATATCTCAAAATCTAAAAATTATATCTAATTTACAACTCTAATATGCCAAATAATTGATAGAATTATAAGCTTTAGAAAAAGAGGCATAACATTTTGCTGTGTTAAAATAGTCGAAGTTAAAAATAAATGTCTAAGGACATAAAAGCTACAATGTTAGTTAAGAAGTAGTTTTCTTTGTACTTCTTACACTCTGAGGCCAATTTCATCAGTTTTCAGTATTTGCAAAACCTATATATGGGTAACACGCTTACTTGAATAGATTTCTTATTTTCATGGTGTAGAATAGAAATGACTCTCATACTTTATTTATTTTGATGTTCTCAGTTAGAATCTAGGGTACCACATCCTACGGGCTCCCCAGCTGTAACTGTTCTGAACCCACTGTCACGTAGTGGGCGGGAAACAATGTGTACGGGTCGTGGAGGGACTTGGAGTCTCAGGGAACCTCACAGACTGCGTGATAACGGATTGTTTAAATTGGCAATGAGAGACAAGGTCTCAATGAGCTAGACTCAACAAAGAGAAAAGTGATTATAAAAATCTAAAACAAAATTTCTAGGTGCTGAAAAGCAAGAAGAACTGGTGAAAAGCCATGATTCCCTTCTATTTAATTTGATTGGATAAGAGATGAACAATTTTACAAATCAAATGAAACAGAACATTTAAATAAGTTTTTTAAAAATTTGATCATGAAAACAGACTATCAATCTTCCAGTTTTGAAAGGTACATGTTGATTATTCTGTTCATTAAATTCATTTGGAAATTCATTTTCTTGACATTGTTTTATTTTTCCATGACTTACAAATGTGTGGGAAATAAGCTTTTGATCTCCAGTCTTTATATGCTTAGTGATCTCTAACCATTTTCCGTGTGGGCAACAATCTAAATGTTAATTTACTGGTCAGTCTTCACGCTCTCCAGATCTGCACACAGACCTGACTCCAGTACGTATCAGCTTGTGATGTGTGGCCATGTGCTTAATCCCTGTGAGTTTCAGTTTCCTAATTTATAAGATAGGGATAGCAAGACATTTTTCTACTAAGGTTCTTCAGATTAAATTTTGTACTGTTCTCCTCTCTCTACCTCCCTCTAGTCTCTCTCTCTACCTCCCTCTAGTCTCTCTCTCTCTCCACTACCTCCCACTCCTGAGAGTATTCATCCATCATTCTATCTGTCTGTCTGTCTATCTTTCTGCCTGTCTGTCTGTCTATCTGTCATCCATCTATCATCTATCTATCTATCTATCTATCTATCTATCTATCTATCTATCTATCTATCTATCTATCTATCTAATAGACTGCCTGTCTGTCTGTCTGATAGACTGTCTGTCTCCCTATCTATCTATCGGATAGACTGTCTGCTGTCTATCTGTCTGTCTGTCTATCTCTCTAAGACTGTCTGTCTGATAGACTATTTGTCTGTCTGTCTGTCTGCCTATCTATCTATCTGATAGACTATCTGTCTGTCTGTCTATCTATCTATCTGATAGACTGTCTGTCTGTCGATATCTATCTATCTATCTATCTATCTATCTATCTATCTATCTATCTACCTATCCATTCATCTGCCTATTTACCTGTTACCACATGGATCTGGAAATAGATGGTCAATATCTACAATACGAATGAAAATACAATGCGATAGAAATAAAGAATGGTACAAAAGGCAAAAAGTTAAGATATTAAAATTTAGATGTAGTCAATAAAGAGTCAGTTGATTATACAAAAGGGGAAGGAATGTAGTCCTTTTTGTATTGCTATATTTTCCAACTGCTTTTTTTTTTTTTTTTTGGCAACTTAGAATATGGTTGTACTCAATTCTATATCATCACCATAAACCTTGGCTTTGTTTTCACCACCAAATGGAATCGATAGGGCTGGCAGCATGGATGTAAAGAACGTCATTTTGAAAGAGAGCTGTAACAGTGTCAAATGTGCAAACAGTGCAGTGTGTTTTGCAAAACAGTACATTGCATTTTGCCAGTGTGAAAATAACCTTATTTTTTACATTTATGTCTTTATGAAGCCGGGATCAGTAAACCTAAATGTAGAAAAAATACTTAATTCTCATATTTCTATAATCATTTGTATCAGCTTTAATGATGATAATAAAAAATGTTACAGTCTAAATAATACACTGGCTCAAAACAGTAAAAAAAAAAAAAAGGATTGAAACTTTAACTTTGCTGGCTATAAATGATACAATTTAAACTCCAATTTTCAACATTCTTTAATATGAATTAGCTAGATGATTGAGATACTCCCATTTTAATTTATAGGAAGAAAACACTAGAATTTACTACATCTCACAGGATAAAACAAGACAAGAGGATTTAGCAAATTCCACTCAATCTTGGATTTTCCCGTATTTGAACGTATTTCCCAAAGTTTAGAAATCGTGACTAAAATTAACTGTTTGAAACCCTAGAAAATTTAGTTTAGTTATTCATGCTTTAGGATGGATTAATCAAACTCACAATTTAGAGTCAATGGTAATAATTCTTAACTATTCTTTTAGAAGGACAAAGAATGACCATTTTTCATCCACTAATTCTACAGATGGTTTCGTACTGTCTATAAAAGATCTTACATGTATGAGTTCCTTGGAAGTATTTGAATGCAACATTCTCTTAAATCATTAGCTTGGTATATCTATTAACTCTTGGCCTTAATTAACACATGAAACTTACTGTATAGGAAACACATACACATTAAATGAGCTTGTAATTGTTTTAACAAAGTAAGGACTCTGCTACTGGCTGTGTCAAAAATCCTTAGGAAACAAATGTGTCTTTATTCTTTCAGTAAAATACCATTAGATCGAAAATTTGACAATATATCTCAATTTAAGTCAGGCCAAAATTTCAAGCAATAAAAATGTTCACCATTTACCTCAGAGATCAAGGAAAAAATACTTGGAATCTCAGGAAAATTTCAAGTCTGTATGCGTGATGCAGACTCTCTCTTTGGCTCAGACAATCAAGATGAATAAGAATTCAACTCTCTGGGTTGAAACATTTTCCTTTATGCATCTTGGTTGGCCATTTATCTCTGTGTACCTACTTTGCACGGTTCTTATGAAGACAAGTGGAATAGTTTACTCTAAAGTGCTTAAACTCTTAGGAGGAAAAGAACGCTATTAGACAAATTATGATTATCTTTATTACTGTAACAAACAAGGAGATAATTGTTTTTGAGTCAGAAAGAACAAGGCAAAGTGTGATTCTGTATCGAAAATGACATGGTGGGTGGTAAATGGTTTTCACTTCTGTAAAGAGCAATATAATAATTTTCACATCGCACTGCTTATAACATGCATCCTCTAAAGACCTTGATTCCTGTGCTCACTTTATAAAGATTTCGACCATCTTTCCCCATATAACTTTGCTAAGTTTTATTGTCCTTTGTATCATCTGTGTAGGTTTAACAAAACTGCAGAAAAGCAGTTAATTTTTTTTGCCAAAAACAAGACTGTCAGGATCCCAAGACCTCACACATAATAAGTCACTGCACTGTGTATTTTCTTTTACATTATAGTTTTAATGTAAGTTTGTAATTTTTAGTAGTTTCCTTTTTTGCAGTTTTTCTGTGATTATGTCTTGTTTATCCCCATGTAGCATGAGAGACTATCCTATTAGCTTTACAAAGAAGCACTGTTTCTGAGCTTCGTTTCCTATAATGCATACATTTCCTGGTTTGCATTAATTGCATATGTTGTGTGGAGCTCTTACTGAGCTTTAATCAATTGCATTTTGGGTAACAGCAGGGGAATAATCCCATTCCTTAGGTGTAGTGTTCATACAAAACTACCAACTAGATTTGCAAATGATTGTAGGTAAAAGCCACCAAGAGGCTACCACTTTTGCAAGTGACAAGTGTAAAAGACTGGTCTCCTATTTGGAGTTTTCTATCTTCTCTTTTAACATAATACTCTTGACATCTCTCTTTCTCTCTTCTGATACCTCTGTATTTGGGTTTTAGCAGGACACTCAGCCTTACTCCAAATGTCACATTTGGTTACCCACAGAGTCTAGTTAATTCTTGAGTTATTTCCTGGAAAGCCTACCCTATCCTCTCTTTTCCATAGAAGCAGTTCCTGGCGTTAAGGGATTAAGACAGGAGGTAACTGAAGAATCCAGGTGTGAAACACGACTATATCTACTTTCCTCCTTAACCTCATTAATCACTCTGGGACACATGGCAATAAAGCAGTAATTATATATTATTTTTTATTCTATGACTGTCTCTCTCTCTCTCTCTCTCTCTCTCTCTGTCAGTCTTTTTTTTATTGAAGTATAGTCAGTTTCCAGTGTTGTGTCAATTTCTGTAATATGTGTGTGTATATAATATACACACGTACTACAGCTTCTTTATCCAATCATCTGTCAATGGACATTTAGGTTGTTTCCATGTCCTGGCTATTATAAATAATGCTGCTATGAACATTGAGGTGCATGTATCTTTTCAAATTAGAGTTCCCTCTGGACACATTCCCAAGAGTGGGATTGCTGGGTCAGAGGGTAAATCTAGTCTTAGGTTTTTGAGGAATCTCCATGCTGTTTTCCACAGTGGCTACACCAAACTATATTCCTACCAACAGTGTAGGTAGGTTCCTTTTTCTCCACACCCTCTTCAGCATTTATCATCTGTGGACTTTTGAATGTCAGGCATTCTGACTGGTGTGAGCTGATACCTCACTGTAGTTTTGATTTACATTTCTCTGATAATTAGTGGAATTGAGCATTTTTTCAGGTGCCTGTTGGCCACTTGTATGTCCTTCACTGGAGAATTGCTTGTTTAGGTCTTCTGCCCAGTTTTGGATTGAGTTGTTTGTTTTTTTCGTTATTAAGCTGTATAAGCTGTTTACATGCTCTGGAAATTAAGCCCTTATCAGTCACATCATAGTATTTATTCTAAATACATTTCAAAAATCAGAAATGAATTTATTCTGTCAATCATGCATTGCTCTAGGCTTTGGACATATACTGTTGAACAAAACTGACCAAGAACACTTACTTAGTGGGGCTTAGATTTCAGTATGGAGAAGCAGACAGTAACATTAGGTTCCTAAGTAGGTGAATTATACAGGATCTGAGAAGTTGCTGGACTAAAGAAAGAAAGCAGCATATGAGGCTTTGTGAGTAGCTAGCAGTGTGTGGACAGGATGAAATGTTAAATAGGATAGTGGATAATTCCCATGAGAAAATGAAATTTAGAAAAAGAGTGAGGATGTAGTTAAGTGGATGTCTGGGACAAGATAGGCAAAAAAAAACCCCAAACACCCCAAAACAAAACCCTGGAACAAAGGCCCCAAGGAAGAAGCATGTTTGGCAAGTTCCATGAAGAAGAGTGAGTGGGGGTAGTGTAATGAGCATAGGGCATCGGGCTTGTCAAAAAGCAAGTCAGAGATCATCTGGCCAATTAAGTTCTGCTTTTGCTTGGTGAATGTGGAGCCATTGCAAAGTTTTGAGCAGAGAAGTGACATAATCTGACTAATTGGAATTTGTATTCCATTAGAATGGAGTCAAGGGGTAGAGTCAACATAGGATACCATATCATACGAAGAATAGCAAAATGTATCTTTCTTTACCCCGCAAATATTTTTCAGTTCTCTGTAGATCAAGACTTTTTTTTTCCCCAGTTGAATCAATTAGAATTCACTTGAGGATATTATTTTTAAAGGAATCCTATAGTCACCCTTTTGTAAAGTCACATCTTTTTTATTTCTCTGCAAATAATCTTATCATAGTTTATACTCAAACCATGCACAGTGTCATTCCTAATAAAATAGAAGTTAGAATAAAAGGAATCCTAGATACTCAAAGATAACCAGGACCAATCGCAAATACACTGATGAATGTTTTATGGGATGAGGTGGGAGTGAGGATATGAGTGAGGATATATATGTTGAAGAAGTTCCACAGGTTATTCTGCAATTGCACTGGACTTCTGCTCATGTGTGTTTGTGTGTCTGTGTGTTTCAGAGAGAGAGAGAGAGAGAGAAACAGAATGGAATAGCTGGATGAATTGACAAATGTAGAAATGAGCAGCTTATCTACCTATCTATCAATCATCCATCTATCTATATGTAATTATATTTTAAAAAACAGCAGTGTCTGATTTCTTTGTTGAAAGTCAACAAAATAAAACTTATCTGGCATTACTTGTCAGTAGGGATAATGTCAGGCTACCAGGACACTGCAACGGAGTGTCTTTTATCCCAAGGAGCAGAAAAGATAAATCATTAAGGAAGAACAAGTAATAAAAGTTGGTTTTGTCGTGCCATATAAGTTTATGACCCTCTGGACCCTACCTGTTTCTCACCTCCTGCTTACAAGGACCATGCAAATTGCCCAAGTGATCCATGTTTTTATTAGAATTGTTAATCTCACTTCCTGTCATTTCACTATTTTACTTTTGTTCTATATTTTTGTAAGTTGTTACCTCAATTTTGAATTAAAACCTGAGCAACAATATATAGGAAATAATATGTCAGAATAGGGTACAAGGGAAATATCTGCAGGTAAGAACTCTTAGAAAGAAATGCCACAAGGTACACTGACATCAAAGTAATCTTTGTATTTTTTCTCTAGGATTCACTGAGGTCATTCTGCATAGATTCACCTTAAGTGTTGTTTTGTGACCAGTGCTGCCACGTGGCTCATCACTGTTATTTGGATATTTCTTACAGTTCTTTTCTTTGTTTTGATTTCCTTATGTAGAGCATTCCTAAAACTTAATAAAATTTTGAAGTTCCTTATCTACAAGAGACGATTTAAAGCAAAAATTAAGGAAGCTTTTCAATTATTTTAGCTAACTTTCTTTCCTTTACGTGTTCTGAGTATTAACACTTTTCTGATGTCTTGTTGAAGCCAAAGAGAAAACAATATCCCATAAGATTTTTTTCTTTAAACCTAGGAAATCTTACATAAAATGCACTCGAATTGAAAAGAATTTATATTGTAAGTACTAACAGTGTATTGCTGGTAATAAGATGAGGAAACAAGTCTAGCATACGTTTATACACAGTTCATAAGTACACGTGACCTCCAAAAAGTGATAGGAATATATATTGTAAAAATAAGATTTTATACATACCTCTATCAGTATGAAGATTTTCTGTCAACATGCATTCACCTTGTCTTGCTGGCTTTTCATAATTGCTATCTCATGAGCTTTAATTATGTCTTAAAATTGTAAGTATTGACATTGGCTTTGTCTCATGATTGTTTACCACTCATATGTCACTTTTTTTCCCATGTGTGATGACAACTGGTCACTCGTCATTAATAAAATGACAAGTCTGTCATCCAAGCTGTAAACACAGTAGGTTTTTAAAGCAAACTTCAAAGATGACATGCCCTCTGTGATTTCCTACAGAGTGTGCACATCAGTAGTGCTGACTGTGTGCTTTCACTTTACTCCGTGAAGGCTAACGGAATCATCCGTTCCGTATTATGTACTTAAACTCACAGCACTCTTTCAAAGACTCCAGTTGAAAGTGAGCAAGCAGTGAGAATATTTGCCTTTCTTTTGGGAATCCAGGTTCATTTATGAAATGGAAAACGAAAAATATACCTTCAGGTGATCTCACATCTCGTTTGTATCTGTGTTGTAGCTAATGGTCCTATATAATTTCTCTAAACTTTTTCCAGTCACTAGAGAGCTACATATGTTAATTTAAAATAAATAAATAATTTTGATGGCATGTGAGTTTGGATAGCTTAAGCCATCCTTGAATCAGTTATCAAGGTCTCAGATCAGGGAAGCTGAAGAAAGAATTGACTTTGACCTGCACTGCCCTTGTCAAAGTGTCCTTGGCACAAGTGTAAACCGAGCAGGACCGTATTGTCATTGGTGACAATCCAATATCTGTAATGGTGTTTGTAACTGCTTAACTGTATAATGGGTTAAAGGATTTTTTTTTTCATGCTCTTGCTGACCAGGTTAGGCTGGAAAGAAGGGAGGCTTGTGTGCTCTGCCCGACTTCCTTGTGGTACCGGTGCTGCATGCAGGGATGATGCTCAGTGCCCTCCTCATGACCCCTTGTGGTTTCCTTGTTTCCTGTTGTTCCAGGGTGGTTGCGGGAAACCCGGCAGCCACTAGACCAGTTTTCAATCCACCCTTTCCGCTCTGCTTCAGGAGCAAGCCAGCATGTGCACACTCCTCATGAGCAGAACCTAGGCTCCTCACAGCCCTTCTGCTACACCCAACAGCCCTCTAAGCAGCCCAGGCTGCTCATCTCCCCTGCAGTGGACCCAGGACTGGGGCACACGGTGCACAGCTAGAACTGCCCACTCCCCAGGGAATATCTCCACCCCATGTAATCTCCCTTTTCCTTTGTGTCCCTTCACGGAGGCACAGGTTCTGACCCGATTGCTTCTCTTCCCATCCTACCCAATTCTGTATGGATCTTTTTTACAGCTGTGGTTGTACAGGAATCTTTCTGCCAATTGCCAGTTAGTCTTCAGTGATAATTGTTCCACATGTAGTTGTATTTGATGTTTTAATGGGTTGAGATGAATTCCACATCCTCCTGCTCCACCATCTTGATCAATCTCCTGCAGTATAAATTACTTAAGCTTAGTAATAGCAGGAATTACTTATTTTTAAAACTGACTTAGAAATTTAATATGGCCCCACGTGTAGGGTGGGTTATTTTTTAACAAAATTTTGTTAAAAGAAAATGGATCATGTCACAGAAAATCAGTCTAAGAATCTATTTGTGTAAAACAGATTTAAGGATATAGTATCACCTGAGCCATTTTTGAAAAAAAGTGCAGCTTGCAAAACTAAATAACATACATACTGTTGGATCACTGTGACCTACTGATTGTATTTTCTTTCATTGTTTAAACTCTATTTTGCAATATTCTAAAATAAACAAGTTTTTTTTAAAATTATGTTCTCAGTTTTTGTGGTATACAAGACTCTTTATTTTAACTTCAACTTTGTAGGATTTATTTTTCCCACTTGGAATAGAATTCTAGTTTGACTGTTGTCTTCTGTCTAGCACTTTGGTATATATCATTCCACTGTCTCCTAGTTCTCATCATGTGTGCTTGAACATGAGCTGTTAACTGTTTTCTTCATTTGAAAATATCATGCATTCTTTTCCTTTGGCTGCTTTAAAGATTTTTCTTTTTGTCTTCAGATTCTAGCAGTTTAAGATATGCTGAGGTGTTGTTTTTATAATTATCAGGGTTCTCAGAGATTTCTGAATCCGTCGGTTAATGTCTTTCCTAAATTTTAAAAGTTTTAATCAGTATGATTTAAAATACTTCTTCCTTTCTACTTACTTTCTTCTCTCCTCCTGTGACTCCAACTGTTGCTATGTTAGCTGTTCATTTGTCCTACATGCCACTTACACTTTTTGTATATTTTCTATTTTTTCCTCTATATTTCACTTGATATGTTTTCTATTGCTCTATCTTTAGTTCATTCACCTTTCTATCTAATCTGTGTTTAAGCCCTTTTATTGATTACCAGTTATTATTTTCAGTTCTTAAGTTCCATTTATTTTTATATGATAGGCTTAATCTCTGATAAATAACTTCATATTTTTGCCTATGTTCTTAATCTTTTTAATATATTAATTATAGTCACTTGAGAGCTCTTGCCTGCTAAATGTAATACCTGGTTCTGCTCTGTTTTTTTGTTTTTTGTTTTTTCTTTTTCCTTAGTTTTTGGTCTTTTGGCTTGATCTTGTGAATTGATTAAAGATTTTTTACTTCATGCAGAGGATTTGGGGATTTTGCATAAAAGATGAAGCAGTCCTCCTCCAGTGAAGCTACCCTTTATGCTTCCAGTCAGATTGAATTGGACTTATCACCTTATTCACGTCAGGGACAGACTTGAGAGGGAGCTAGACTTGCCTTTGCTCTCACAGCATGACATTTTACTTTTCACCTGAGAGCCTGGCACATGGTGTGTTCACTGGGACATCTTCCCCTGGCAGTTCCCACACTCTAACCTTTATCTCCTTAGCTTGGAGAGACAGCCATAAAGAGACGGTGCCTTTTGTAGGCACTTTAAAATTCTACCCAAATACCTTCTGAATTTTAGAATGTCTTAAGGAGAGAGCCAGAATTCACAAGGTTCAGTTCTCCAACTCCCCTTCTCATCAGGATGTTTTCATCTCAGGCTCCCAATTCTGATCTTCTAACCACATGAGTCTGCACTTTCTATTTACCAGTGGTGGCCTTCTGCCCAGGCAAGTCTGTGTTCTTAGGCTCATGTCTTGAACCCAGTAATGGCAAATACTCCTAGGGAATGGGGGCCCAAACAGGTAACTGACCTCAACTGCAGATTCTCCTCCACCTCCACTTTGTAATATTGATCCCTTAAATCCTGCTTGCTTCAGCTGTTTAGCTGGCCTCCAAATGTCTTTAATTCAGCAGCTTTTCTTGATAGTTTTGGTAGCAGTATTTCTCTCCCACATATGCACAAGTAGAAGTCCTACAAAATCTCCTGAAACAGTAATTTGAAAGCATGGAACAAATTAAATACAAATAGTGAATATTAAATTTCATAATCTTACTTCACAAGATTGATTTGGAGTTCATATGAAATTCAAACTTTAGAAACTGATGTGGAATTATGTGCATATTTATTACTTTCATCATTACTAAGAAACTAACTTCAATTTTAGAATGTCTTAGCAATCCTATGTTGTGTTACTCACAGAACGTGTTAATAAATAGTGATACTGATTATTAACAAACATAAAAATAAACATGTCAGTATCAGGACAAGCTTGAACCTTCTTTTCTCTAAAAGTCACATATATGGGTGAGCAATATAAAAAGGCAGTCAGTGGTGGAGGGGGTAAAAGGCACAAACTTCTGGCTATAAAATGAAAAAGTCATGGGAATTTAACATACAGTCCAGTGACTATAGTTAGTAATATTTTATGACATATTTGGAAGTTGCTAAGAGAGCAGATTTTTAAAGTTCTCATTATAAGAAAAAAAAAAAGACCTTCAAGTTCTTTGGCAAAAAAAAAAAAAATTGAGAATACATGTGATCATCTGTTAATTATGGACCCTTTATGTAGTAGCCATTAAGAAAGTGAACCAGTTCCCTTGAAGCTCAACTTCCTGGAGAAGAGTGTGCTGAGTGTTGTAAAAGCATGTGACATTGGTATAGTATATACTTTTACTGAACTGAAAAAAATATGTGAACAGTTAATATGTGGCCCTAATCTGTGGACTTCCTTTTTATTTGTGATAAAGAAATTCTGAATTACTTGAGGTATTATCAAATGTATAATTCATATTTATGTGAACACTTTCATCTACAAAAAATGTAGTTAAATACAGTAATGGCAAAATTAGTTATAACATTTTTGAAAGGGGTGGAAAAAATGGGGCCTATTCTGTCTTTACCGAGAAACTAATATGCATGGCTGTGTGAAATTAGATATGAATGGTGGTAATTTTGGACACAAAACCCCCAGCCAAAGGGACTACTTTGAACAAGACCAGCTATAAAATTTAACAAATGCTTCAGACATTTACAACTCTGCACAAATATAATGGAACCTGTACCTAATACTTATATTAAACTGCAGATTTTATGTGGTAAAATGCTATGCTCAATGAATTAGAAATGACCTTATCAATCTTAAGGTGAATGTGAAGACAATTGACAAAAGATCCTATTTATTGTAAAGGATAAATAAGGTAAAGCATTAGATCTTAGTGAAAAAAAAAAAACAAAACTCATATATTCCCTTAAAATAATAGCACACATGCTACAATCCAGAAGAATAGTTTCTGGGGTTTCTGATTATGAAACAAAACCTGAATTTCAGTAAGAATAAAGGATTGTTTTTAAAGATATCACACAGTATTAAATCCTAATCTGATTCAATGATTGTGTTATGAAGGTTTAAAAAATAAATTTTTTGGCATGAAAGACTTATGTTTTGAGGTAGAGCATAGTTACTATAGACATTACTCATTGGTTTTTGTAGGGACTGCATCATGAAACAATTTTCCCTTTTCTCTCCATTTTAATGTAATACGTCATAAAAGAAGAAGACATTTGATCTGTTAATTTTAAGCACTTGAGTGGAAGTGTATTCAAACTAAAAATTGAGATAGCAAAATAAGGATAAAGATGGTGTACAACTATTTCTGCATTTCAAAAATTATTGAAGTTCTTTATAATCTTTGTATAATATAAAAATGTTGATAAAAATTACCATGATACTACCTTAAGGCAGTTATTGTTAAAATCTGGACACAAATGAAAAATGGTTGCCTCTTGACCCCATGACATTAAGTTTAGGACTTGATCAACTGCCTGATCTCACATGTTACCAGTCACTATGTTTCCTTAAAAACAGGGTTTATTTCCACTGACATTACATGTGTAGCAGAATATTCCCTTTTGAGCACTGGCACTTGGCAGTAACACTGTGCTAAATGTAGCAGTGGTTAGTTAGCTAGCTACCATCTTTCTTTCTCTCACTAGTTTATTTATCATCTATCTCAAATCTCTGTGCAGAAATACAATTTATTATGAGAACAAGACAAGATCTATGGATGCAATGATTTCTCCCTTTCTCCTACCCCCAAGGCCTTTCCATAAATTCTACATTACACCTTCCCTCTCTCTCACTACCCACTGAAGGAGAGAATTCGTAAAGCCACCTATATTTAGTAAGTATTTCATAATCTGTGAGAAAGATTTAACTAGAAAGGCTATGTTTAAAAAAAAGAAAAAACACCACAGAGATTTCTAACAGATGGGGAGGAGAGAATGTAATAACTACTCAAATGTGGGTCCGGAGGCAGAGGTTTGGGATTTGGCTTGTGATGGTCTATGTGTAGGTTGGTGTCACCAGAGGATCAGACAAGGAAGACGGGGTTTTTGAGTGACATTCCTTTGAGATATAAACTGGATCTCTTTTCACTCTTTCGAGAGATGAGATCAAAGCTTTCTATTGTTTTAAATTATGGGGCTGTTGAAACCCTGCCCTTATTTAAATATGAGCCTTTGCTAGGTCTACCACAGAAGAACAAAATGAACAGGTAGAAGATGATTTGGCAATCCAATGAGGGTATCAGAGAGGAGGCATCAGACATGTAAGTGGACGGAGAGAGAAAGGGGAAAACAATCTGATACTATGTGAACCCAAAGGGACAGCAGTGGTCAAAGAGGTACATGAACTTGGAGCCACCTAGTGAATGCCAGCACATTCTAACTACTTAAGAGCCTCCAAAGCAAACACCACCATTTCCTTGTCCCTCCTTCATTAATTTACTGTGACCTCTGGGCAGCTAATTAGCACTGAAACTTCACAAGCCTAAAACCAAATTCTTGATTTCTCTCACTGACTTTGTTCTATTTCCTGTTCTAACTCTCTCGGTAAATAGCAACCCCTTTTGACCAGTCACTTAGGCCAAAATAGTGGAAATCATCCTGGATGCGTCTCTTTTTCTCGCTTTCACACTGACTCCATCAACACATCTTACGTGCTCTGTTTTGACCATAGCCCCCGAATTTAACCATTTCTTGCTGCCTGTACTCTAGCATGCCCCCCGACCGCGGCGCATTGCCCTCACTCCTGACCCCGTTCTCTTCCTTCTGCCCTTGCCCTGACCATGTCGTCAGAGGGATTCTTTTAAAACATAATCCAGTGGGGAGGATATAGCTCAAGGGGTAGAGCACATGCTTAGCATGCATAAGGTCCTGGGTTCATTCCCCAGTACCTCCTCCAAAAAATAAATAAACCTAATTACCTCCCCCCACTCCAAAAAACAAAACAAAACAAAGCATAACCCAGATCATGTTCTCTTCTGCCCAAGCTGACCAGTGGATTTTATTTTACTTAGGATAAAATCCAAAGTCCTTTTCTTTGCCGACAGACCTTGCATGAGTCTACTTATGGTTTTCTGATGTCATCTTCTACTTTTCATGCACTCTTTCTTCTTCATTCTCCTCCACTCTTTCTTCCCTGGTCTTGCTGTTTGTCAATCACTCAGAACAAACTTCTCAAAGCCTTGCCACTGCTAGTCTCCTGGTTTGGAAAGCTCTCTCATCAGATATGGGCATAGTTTGCCCCTTCAAGTGTCAAAGGTCAATTATTAGGATGTATCCATATCTGACACATATGTTTATTTTTTTCCGTCTCCCACTCTTATGTAAGTTTCCCAACACTAGGCATTTTATTTGACTGCTGTATTCTCAGTACCTAGAATTGTGCTCAATGCATAGTGGGCCTTTATTTAATGTAATATTTAAATGAATCAGTGAATAACTCCACTAGAGCAACTGTTTGTTTGCATATGACTTAATACTACTAATATTGAACATGATTATTATTTTAAGAGTCTAAGAGACTTAATTGTTCCATGACAGTTTTTCAAAAGATCTTGAAAGATCATTCAGTCAGAAATCCACCTAGTAGTGCCACCTTCTAAATTTGAATTGACTACAAATATTCACCACTTAGAATTATGTAAGTAGACTATTATGGTGCACTGCTTAATGGCTAGTTAGGAGTACCTATTACTCTTAGGGATTAAAAAAAATGTAATACAAATTCCCTAAGTAAAATAAACATTCCCCAAATTAACTCTTGAACAAGAGCGATCTGTTCTTTGCTTGAGGATCCTGTTCCCTCTGTTGCACATCTGTCTAACAGCTTGACTCTTTTGGAGGAAAGAACTGATAAAGTGTAGCACGTAAACACTGATAACTTTATCAGCTTCTGCCTCTTCTTGAATCACTTTCCTTCAAAATGTCATTGAGAAGACTGAGAAAAGAAAATTTACCTATAATCCATAGATATGTGATATATTGAATGCTTGTTCATCTGGTCTTCTGATCTGTAACAAAAAAAAACTGTTTACACTAGACTTCGTGATTGTTTCCAGTATTGTTCAACTGACCAAAATTATACTTTGCTTGGAGAGCCTGATTGACAGGTATCAGAATATAAATGTTAGATGCCATCTTTAGCAATTGTATCTCTGTCCTGCCATCCTCATTGTGCACTGGTGTTTTAGGTAAAGACAATCAATATTGTAAGATACCAAAAATTTAGTGCTATCAGCATGCAAGAAAAACGATTTTGCTCTTATAATTTGTCAGCCTTATGCTGGATCTCAGTTATGAAAATTACAGAAGAAAATTTTTGCTTCTGTGGGATTCTTCAATTGCTGTTTCTTACAAGGTGTAATGTAGCACTGTGAGGAGAAAGTCATGCAGTTCACTATCAAACCTGTAAAATGATCATTTACAAGCCTTGGGATAAATCCAGACATCTGTGGAAAATTTTTTAAACTACATATATCTTTTGCCCAAGAGCATAAAAACTGACTGAGAATTAAAGTTTAGGGTTTGGGGTTCTGAAATTTACATATAGGGCATTTCTACATGTAATATCTTTTAATCTAAATATTTGATGTATAGGGAAAATGACATGTAGTCATTTTAGACTTCAAATCATGTATAATCCATGCTCAGTCAATGATCGATCCTGCTGTTTAAAAATAATGTTCTCCATCTATCTTAATATTCTTATTGCCATGGTTTTATTTTGAAAATTTAGTCAACAATTTTGATCTGGGTTTGGGTGGAAGTGAGGGGGAAACATTATATGATGAAAGGAATGAAAGCTAGCTAGTTACCTGTCTATCTATAGAGAGAAATTACGAAAGCTATAAAAGAATAGAGTAGCATCTTTGAAGTCTGAAAGAAACTATGTTGATACAAAATTCTATGCAAGAATATGTTCAAAAGTGGTGACTAGACTTCTGATCTGGTAAGAGGGAAGACTGGGAAAAGCCCCTGTGGTTCATTGAAGCGTCATCATTGAGAATTGGGAGAATGTTGAAAAGGCTGATTAGAAGTCTGAAGGTGCTTAAATTTTTAATAATCTCTTTTCTAATGCCTTGGCTTTTTGCGGTAATAGCAGAAGCTAGGAGGGTTTTGATTTTATCTTCATTTGCTGGATCTGAAGATTAAGAATTTTAGTGGTCTTCCTTTTCGGTGACTCATCCAGAGTGCAAAAGAGCAGGTTTGCCAGATTAACTAAATCTGGAGTGGACGTAGACCTAGTGGAATTCCCATCTCCTCCTGGTCCTTTTTACTAGAAGTGAAAGATCCCAGTTCAGTTCATTAATAGACATAGAGCTAAAAGCAACCCAGGTGGAGCCAACATCTGAAGGAAGAACAGATTTTTTTTAAAGACAGTCTGAAGTCAGTTGTAATAGTCGTGAACAAGTTCATCAGATTTTTGTGTGCATGCCTGGATTTTGTTTTAATCAACAGGCTTTGGAAAAGCCTAGAAATGGCTAAATGAAGTCACGTAACAGTTGCCTGAGTCTGATTATATAATAAGTCAGCAGGCTGATCTCCTGGTTATAATGCTAAAAACTTTTCAGTTTTTCCAATTAGCAGTTTTCACCTAATGTTGGGCTTGGCCTTTATCAACAAGTATATGAACTAGCTGATGTAAGTTGAAGAAACCAGGTTGCCAAGTTTGAATGACGATATTACGTTCCTCAGCAAATGTGTGAGGATCTTTGGTTCCTTTGGGATAATCTTTGACTGTGGCTCACCATGGTTCAACCTTAGGCTTAATTTTAAAGTGACAGGTTCCAATAAGTTCAGAGGAAAAGGGAGTGCAGATAGTTTCAGGGGAAAAGGGAAGTTCAGTGAGATCATTAATATGGGGGAACTGAGGCTGTACAGGCAGCATAGAAGGAAAGGAGGGAGACGGCACCAGAGCTAGGGCCTGGGCACAAGGAGCAAGGGACAAAGACAAGATGGTGCCAGAGACAGAGCCTGAGACAAAACAGCCCAGGAAGAGGAGCATGTGGAAGCCATTTCATTTTTTTTTTTCTGAATTGTTAGTTTGCCTCAGTTAATCTTAAAATCTTATTTTATAGAGAGGCAATTTTAGTCTCCTGCTAACATTTGAAAGTCGCTAACATTTGGAAGTCTCAAAATACCAATCAAAATAGGCATTCCATTCAATTTTAGAAATTTTGGAGTTATAGTTGTCCAATTCAATTTTAAGAAAAGCATATTTAGGGATTTCAAAAGTTCCCCATAATGGCCACTGATGTTCTAAATTGCCTTTGGGTAGGTCAGTCTATTTAGCTGAAAATGTGCTGGAGGAGAAATGTGGTTTTCAAACATAAAATTGGCCAGAGTTTCTGTAGTGGGAGGTACCTTCAAAATACTTAGATAACTGGGACCCCATTTTTCAGAGGTTTTTCTCTAAAGTAAGACAATAATTTTCAAACAGTGTAAATAGCTCAAAAAACTCAAAGAGCCCAAAGAGCTCAAAGAGTTCAAACAGACTGCAGGCCAAATAACCAGCCCATTCTAAGGAACTAGTCTGGTCCTGAAGAACAGGCTGAAGGCAGCTCAATTCCAAAAGAATGGGTGCGTAAAACGGAATGCGCCAAAGGCTGAACTGTCACAATCCCAATGAAATAGCCCCTATTCCTGAAGGAATGGGCTACTGGCTAGAGAGCTCCTGGAAGAGCAGCCCCTGTTCCAGAAGGAATGTGCCGAAGGCTAGCCCATTTCAGTTCAAATGGTCTGATTTTAAAATCAGACTGAAGTGCCCAACAAGTACTCAGATGCAGAATAAGGCCTTACTCAGAAAGGATGAAATCTTAAAATCATTCCCAAATAAAACCTGGAGCATGTCAAAACTCAAAGAGGGAGGCAGCTCAGACCCAGGAAAATGATTCACTCTCAGACTCCAGGGCCAGAGAGAAAGGCAGCAGCTACAGTGGGTGCAGTGTGGGTGCCGCACCTGTGTGCGCACTGGCCTCACACTTGTCAGCGGTCTTCTCTGGATCCCCCTATGGGCCACCTAAATGTTGATCTTAAACAAATAGCGAACATAGGTTTACGCAGGATCAGAAAAGAATTGCAATTTGGGGTCTGCAACCATGGTGAGCCAAGTACTAGTCCTCAACAAAACTGGAGAGGAGAACTCTGTTAGAGGGAAAAAGAAGAGGGGAAGGCTATAGTAGACAAAGAGTCCATGGCTTTTCAAAGGCTGAGGTGTGGCAGTCTCTCATTGGCTAAGCTCTTACTGGGAAAGAAGAGAAAGTCTTTCCTCTTCCTGTTGGGTTCTGCTATCTTTGTAGGGCATGAAAGCTCCCCCTGCTGGTCTCCCAATTCTATTTAACTGAGATTTCTGTTAATTAGCATTTTACATCAGCAAAAGAGCTGGTCATATTATTTGCTTTTTTTTTTTTTTTTTTTGATTGGGTACCTTATCCTAGATATGGAATTGCAAAGTTTCTTAATATATTTTGGATATAAATTCTTATCAGATGCATATGTTGCAAATATTTTTTTTAAATTGTTACTTGTTGGCTTTTTAATTTTTAGAACATCTTTTGAAGAACAGCAATTTTTAATGCTGATAAACTCTAATTTATTAACTTTTATTTTTTGATTTGTGATATTTTTGTCCTGTTTAAGAATGCTGCTACACCCATATCACAAAGATTTTCTCATATGCTTTCTTCTATAAGTTTCATAGTTTTGGCTATCCTAATTCTATGATTATTTCAAAAGTTAATTTTCATATGTGCAGTGAGGAAATATTTTTAGTTAGTTTCCTACCATCTGGATGCCCGATTCTTCCAGCATTATTTGTTTCTTTGCTTGCTACATTTTCATCCTATTAAAATGTATTCTAATTTCCCTGTGATTTCTTTCTGGCCATGGGTTACCTAGAAGTGTGTTATTTGATTTCCAAATGTGTTGAGATTTTGTAGATCTCTCTCTGCTCTTTCTAGCTTACCTTCATTGCTGACAGAAAACACATTTGTGTGATTTCAGTCCTTCTAAATTATTGAAAAACATTTCATGGCATAAAATATGAGCTGCACTGATGAAAAGCATGCATGTTCTTGTGTTTTGGGGTGAATCATTCTCTATATATAGTTAAGACAAGTTGGTTTAGTGTGTAGTTCAGAAATATTATACCTTCCTTATTGTTTGTCAATTTTTTGTTTAATTACAGAAAAAAAAATGTTGAAGTCCCCAGGCATTATTTTATCTTTGTTTCTTTCTCCTTTCCAATCTATCAATTTTTCCTTAAAATATTTTGAAACTCTCTTATTAGATACATACACATTTAAGATTGTCATGTATTCTTGCTAATTTGATTCACTTATCACATACAATGTCTCTACCCACTGGAAATATTCCTTATTCTGATGTCTGTTTTGTCTGATAGTAGCACAATGTCTCAAGCTTTTTAATCAGCATTTACATGGTATATTTTCTTTGATGCTTTCACTTTTAACTTAACTGTCTTTATGTTTAAAGAAGGTGTTTTGTAGTAAGAACATAGTTTTCCTATTTTATCAAGTCAGAAACTATCTGCCTTATAATGAAAATATTTATATTACATGTAATTATCAACATGGCAGATTTATGTCTACCATTTTGCTATTGTTTTCTATTTCATGCTTTTTGTTCCCTTGTTTTTCTGCCATTTTTGTATTAGTTGAATATTATTAAATTTTTCCTACTACTGTCTTACTGTTATATTATTGTTTATTTTTTAGTGGTTGCTTTAGGGTTTATAATACACATCTTTTATTTATCAAAATCAACATTCTAATATATCATGCAACTTAAAATTATTGTTGGAATCCTACAACAGTGCAATTTAAATTGTACCTTCTCATTTTTTTTTTTAATTGCCAGATGTTTTATTTCTACATGTGTTAAAACCCCCACAATGCATTGTTACTTACTTTTCTTGTTTTGTTTTCAGCCATCAACTATCCTTTAAAGAAATTAGAAATAGTGACTTTACTTGGAAATAAAGTTATTGCAGATGTAAGTTAAATTAAGGTGAGGTCATTAGGGCAAGATCTAATCCAGTAAAACTGGTATGCTTATAAAAATAAGAAACTGGTACAAAAAGTAAGATCAGAGCAGAAATAGTGTGAAGAGACACAGGGAAAAGATGCCCATCTGAAGCCAAAGGGAGAGCCCTGGGAAAGACCTTTCCCCCACAGCACCTCAGAAAGAACCAATCCACCAGATACCTCGATTTCAGGCTTCTAGCCTCTAGAGCTGTTGAAACAATACATTTTCTATTTTTTTTAACACACCCAGTTCATGATGCTGTTATAGCAACTCTAGCAAACTAATACAGCCACTCTAGAACACAGTTTTGTGGTTTTTATAAAAATATATACTTACCATACTAACTAAAAATCCAATTCATAGGTTTTTACCCAAGAGAACTGAAAATATATATTCATTCAATGACCTATGTGGGAATGTTTACAGCGTTATAATGACCCTATGCTGGAAACAACCAGTGCATCAGCTGGTGACTGTATAAACTTACTGTAGTACATCTAGACACTAGAACACTGCTCAGCAATAGAATGGAAGGAACTACTGAGGTATGCAAAAACAGATGAATCTGAATTGTGTGATGTCAAATGAGAGAAGACACAAAAGGCTGTATTCTGCATGACTCCATTTATATGATTGTCTGGAAAAGGGCATCTATAGAGACAGAACAAATCAACCATCAGCAAGGTCTGAATGGAGAAAGCGATTACTGTAGTCAGGCAAAGAACATTTTTTCAAATAATGCATGAAAAAAAAATGGGACTTATTTTTGCATTTTGCATCTTTGTTCCTTTCTGAATCTTTATTTTCTTCACACGTGAAAGGAAGCTCTTGTGTTCTCTAAAAGTTGAGTGTTGTAGTCTCATTGCAGTTGCCACACCATAAAA
This sequence comes from Camelus bactrianus, assembly GCF_048773025.1. Lineage (NCBI taxonomy): Eukaryota > Metazoa > Chordata > Mammalia > Artiodactyla > Camelidae > Camelus > Camelus bactrianus. The sequence goes on from NC_133572.1 coordinate 10,934,127, forward strand.
TGTTGCAGTAACTTGTAAATAGAAGAGATTTAATTGATCGATTCGCAACTGGAACCAAAACAGGGATAGAATAAATAGGAAATGGGCACAAAGATATTGTTTTAAATAAGGGGAAAACCACATAATCCTCACACACGTCATGTGCATTAACTGAGAAAAGAAAAAACGATTACAGAAAAGGCTGGAGTTAGTCAGCTACCTCTGTCAGAAGTTAGCTGTATTAGTTTAGTCTAGTAAATTTTTTCGGAGACTTCAGTTTCTTCATTAGAATAATGAAAGAAGTTGAAGGAATAATATGTAAATTTTCTACCAGCTCATCACAGGAAGACAGACTCAGATCCCAAACTTTAAATTGCTAGGATATGTCCTTGCAGTCCGAAATACAGCAGAAGGACATGAGGAGCATGTTAGGTCTTAAACAGGACACAAATACAGATGGTGAGATGTGGCAGGGATAAAGCACACTTAACAAAGATTTGAAGAATTTCGCAAACAATAAACTCCACTGTAACAGTGATACCAAAAAAGCTTTAAGAGTTTTAAGGAAAAATAGAAGAAATGTTAACTACAGACAGGAAAATAACACTGCGTTACACTGTGTTAAAGAAACCATGCTGGAGTGTTTCCTTCACTCTGAGAATCCCGGTTTTAGAATGATGTAGATACATTAGGACATGTTCAGAGGAGAATGGGCACCGTATTGAAGGGTCTTCAAACTGTAACGTGCACGGAAAAACCGAAAGGACTGAATCATCCTATCCTCTGTTTCACAAGGATAGCATGCCATTTTCAAATACGTAAAAAGGTTTGCATATGAAGGAGAAATTAGACTTATTTAAATTGATTGTGTGACTCAAAGGTCTAAAACTAAGATCTATTTATAGATTAAGCATAGTTTTAGGCAAACTTTTTTTAGTTAACACCTGTCTAAAGATAAATACACATGATTAAAGAACTGTTTAATATCACAAGGGTTATTCATGCATGTGATGAATGGCTGGGTGTCCTGTGAATTTATAAGAATCAACTGAGTGGTTAGAATAGATCAGATTCAAGGGTTTTTTTCAATGCAAAGTTTCTAAGATTCCCTGATAATTCTTTTTGTGCTACATAAGTAAGAGCAAGTGTGGAAATTAAGGGAAGACAAATTTCAGTTCAAGATAAGTAAGAACTTGCAAAGAATTATGGTTGCACAATGATCTAATATGTTCTCTCAATAGTAAGGCTCATTCTCTACTAGTGGAAATGTCAAGGTATATTCACTGTTTAAGATCATTTGTAGGTCCCCTGAATGCTATTAAAATCGGAATATTCTGCCTGGCATTCAGGCCTTTCCTGAAGGACCCTCCTCTATCCATCTGTATTTATGTCTAGTCCCCAAGTTAAGAGTCTCTACTGCAGAAAAATTAGCATTTATACTATTGCTCACATATTGTTTCCAACCATTATAACTTTGATTTTAACAATCTCCTAAAGAACACCTCCCTTTTCTTCCTTCTATGCAAATCATATACATTTGTTAAAAACCAGTTCAACTTACTCTGTTCCATGAAGCCTTCCCTGATTCATCCCATCATGCTGTTTTTTCCCTCCACAGAGTGCTATCAGGTGCATAAATCTGTCTCTCCAAAACCAAATCAATTGTTTCTAATACTTTCCTATATGTATATCCTCCATTCTCAATTTGAAATGAGAAACAGAATTGTATCCTGCTCCTGTATCCACCAAAGCCCCCAGTTTGACACAGAACTGATATTTGGTGAATACTTGCTGTTGCTATTAACAGAATCCTAGGCTTCTGAGTAATTGCATCATTCTCTGACTCCACATTCTATAATTATCATTGTTACTTAGTTACCTTATAGTCATCTTATATTAGTTATCTATTGCTGGGTAACAGAAGACCCCAAGACTTAGCAACTAAAAACACAAATATTTATTATCTCAAATAATTTCTGAAGGTTAGGAATCAGGGAATGACTTAGCTGGGTAGTTCTGTCTTAGGGTCTAAAGTGAGGCTCCAGACAAGGTATTAACTGGGGCTACAGTCATATGAAGGCTTTTCTGCAACTGAAGGATCTTCTTACAAGATGAATCACTGAAATGTCGTGGTCCAAAGGCCTGAGTTTCTTGCTGGCTGTTGGCAGGAGGTCCCAGTGTCTTCCTATTTGGATCTCATCACAGTGCTGTTTGAGTGTCCTCTTGACATGACAGTTAACTTAAACCACAGGTAGAGCAAAGAGGGAGTTGCCTTGTCTTTCATATGTGTACATTGTATTAGAAAGCACACACCATTACTTCTGCCATATTCTGTTCGTCATCTATACACCAACTCTAATTCAGTATGAGGGGGAATTACACACAGGCACAAATATCAGGAGATGGGGGTGTTGAGGGACATCTTGGAGGCTTGGAACCACGTATCTCCTATTAAATGTTTAATATAATCAAACTTAAAGGTGATTTTCATGTGTGCTTCATATAATTGTAAAATAATAGCAAAGCACATCAAATTATTTTAGCTATCTCTTCCTTTTAGTTTTACATATTTTGAGTTTTCTTAGTTGAATTAATTAGATGTCTTATATTTTGATTTCTTAATGGGGACTGGAAAAACTGAGAAAATAAAGAAAGTTGAATAAAGAGTTTAATTAGATTTCTTTAAATTTCATTCTCTATTTTCAGTGTGAATTTTATTGAATAAAGGGGGAAAAGAGCTTAGATTTAACTGACAGTAGACGTGATCTTAAAAGATGTTGAAGAACCAAATATACTTTTCTCGTAATACTTGAAAAAGTTAAATATTTTTCTAGAGACGTCTAACATTTTCCTCATATCAATGAAAAGAAAACCTTTTATGAAAATAATTTTGAACAATAAGTGAGAAAAATAAAGGATGAAAGCTATAGATGTCGCTTTAAAACATGCAATCAAGTTTCAAATGTTTTCTGAACTGAAACATTTTCACATATTTGTTCATGTAAAATTAAAAATAAATTGATATAGTCTTAACATCATTGACACTCACAAACTTTGTCTAATATAAATCTCTTTGAATCTGAATTTCTCTTTGTTGCAAATCTCTTCATCTGTGAACATGTTGATCTCCTCTTTCGTGTCAGTTGATCATCCCAAATGAAGGTGATTATTTCATACTCCAAATTCTTCTTCACTTGTTGTCTAGTCAGTCCACTTGTGCAGGTATCATTTTCTGTGTAATTTGACCCCTTTTATATTTTTGTGGTAACGTTTTATCTTCCCAGCTAGAATGTCATCTCCTGAAGATGACGACTGTACCCCTCACACCTCGCGCTATGCCTGGCACGTGTCAGTTTTGCCCAAACGTTTATGAAAATAACATATCCTGCCCTTATTTCACATTTTATTCTAAATTTAGAATGTACGTTGTATGTATGTCTTTATAAGCCTATGTATGACATTTCTTCTCTACGTATAAGTGAATTTACTTAAATTGCTGTTACTGTTAACACAATCAATCCCTTATTAATTCTCCTCTTTAGTAATAGGGTATTTCCAAAACCATCAGCCATACTCTACTGTGAAATGCTTTTCTGTGTGTGTGTGAAATGATTTTAATATATTATTCTAGCTGGAAATGCTTTCTGAATCATCAGAGATATATGTTATATTTAGCTTGACTATAGTATTATGCAATTGTATTTTGTTATTAACTTTCATATGGAAAAGCTGCATATGATAATTTAGTATTTCTTTACCCTTCTTCAGATAAATATCCTTACCCTGGCTTTTGTTTGGAAAGCTTTTTTTTTTTTTTTTTTTTTTTTTCATTTCTTAGTCCTTGTCCTGTAAAAAGGGCTCCACTCCTGATGGGTAGAGGATGGCTCCCAGGCTCAAACCATTGAGATTATCATAAAGTCATCAGTTAAGTGATTGACATCATACAACCATACTTTCAAGACCAATAAGAAACAAAATGTATTTAGAAAAGATATTTCTGTTTTTCCTTTATGACATTTGAATTTGGAGTGAATGCAAGGTGAATTTATTCCAGTATCTTTGCATCTATAAAAGAAATACTGTCTTAAAACAAACCAATATAGAGGATTGAGCCAAGAGATAGAAAGAAATCAGGTTCTTTCATCATTTGAATCCTTGGTGTTTGTCTCATACAGAAATCAAATGCTAAATTTTTCTACTGCTCTTGATGGAAGCATGGTATATACAAATGGCTAAATAATATTAGTATTTTTAGCTTTTAGTATTTGGGGACCTGATAAGTATCTTTTTCTCAGAGTTTTCAGTGGCTTTGCTTACTTTTACACATTCTATTAGCTAAATAGGTCAAACACCATACCTGTTAGCTTTTTTTCTATCCTACCTAACCTATCAGATAATCACTTACTGCTTATATACTCTGGCTATGGTCACTTTCTAAAGATAGCTTCAAATGCTTAGTAAGTATATAAGGGCATTTTCTTCCTATGTAACTATCATTTAGTAATTTCACTGAATTCTAGAAATGAAATTGTGACTTTGAGATAGGCTTAGGGATCGTCTATATGATCAATACACAGTTGGGAAGTGTGACTTGGTTTTTGGTGGAGAAGAAATCTGTAAACCTGAATCATTACAGTGCATTCAAGTCTGCATTACACTCAGTACCAGGTCTTGTAATTCCCTCTATATTTATGTATATCATCTATATTCATACTTGTTTTATCCTATAATTACCTTGTATGAGCTAGTAATACCCATGTTATATCAGTTAGGCTGCTTTGCTTCAAATAGACATTGTATGTTAGGTTTCTCCAAAGAAACAAACCCAAGAAAAAACATGTGTATAAAGAAAGATTTATTTTAACGAATTGGCTCGTGCAGTTATGGAAATTGACAAGTCAAAATGTACAATGTGGGTCCACAGGCTAGAGACCCAGAGAAGAGCCAAGGTTGAGATTCAGGTCTGTTGGCAGAAGCCTCTCTTGCTCAGGGGAGGTCAATCTTTGTCCTATTAAGGCCATCAAGTGATTGAATGAGGCTCACTCACATTATGGGGCCCATTCTGCTATACTCAGAGTCCACTGATTTAAATGTCAATCTCATCCAAAAAAACCCACCTTTGGACAGAATAATATTTGACCAAATATCTGACACTGTAGCCCAGTAAAGTTGACATATCACAAAAATTAAAATCAACCATCACAAACTTGATAACAAGACTATGAATACATGAAATTTCTTTAACATCACCTATTTCATGTTAGCTTTACCTTCCTCTTTGGTATCCTTAATATCTACTTACATTTTTGATTATTTAATAATAAAGTTTACTGTTGACCTTGGTCAACAAACTGTCTTCCTGTAGTAAATTGCAAAGGTCATATTAAGTTATCACTTTTATCAGATCAACTCTCAGTTTGGTAGTCAACATTTGTTTCCCTTGCCCAAAGCAATTCCTGAAGTAACATCACAGAGATTAACACCAATCGGCAGGAGTCTGCCCTAAAATTTCCACAAAGAGTTCGGGGTCTTAATAGGTCATTGGCTAAGACCTGATGAAATTTTAAAAGGGCAAAATCTTATGTCTACAGAATATCTTATCTTAGTTTTTAACATCTACACATCTTAAAGGATTCAAAATCATTTGAATTTTTAACTTTTCATAAATGTAGTTGCACTACATTTCAACCTACTAAAAATACTGTATTAAAAATAACTAGGTTGAATTTAACATTCTCAACGTAACGGTTTCCCGGGTTCATTACCTTTTACTAGAGCAAAGCTTTGATGTAACAGATAGGTGTAAACATCTAAACATCTAATATCAAGATCTCCTGGAAAAATGATTGCTTTCCTGGTGATAAACAGGTTTATCAAACTTTTATCAACGTTGAAGCTGTAGTTCAAGACCTCAAAAGAAAACTGTAACTTCCAACCTTACAGAAGTGGATTTCTTGCTCTTTAACTATCTTTTAATTTGTCTCCCTTTAATGCAATCTTTATTATATCTTCACTTGTGTGATCTTATGCTTTAGGACAGTTTGGAAGAAAGTTTCTAGGAAATAACTCTGCCTGCTGCACTGAGTTACAGTATTTCCTCAGTCACGTCACATCTGTGATGTCACTTAACACCTGCAGCACACTTACACTGGTGAATGGCTGCTGCCTGTGCTGTGACTTAATGGCACAGAATATATAGCACATGTTGGTAATTCTTTTGTAATGTGTTTGAAAATGTGCATGCAAATGAATCCTCTTCAGGTGCAAAAGCATGAATTTATAGTGCAATTAACAGTTTGAGCTCACACCTGCTTTAAATACCACATAGGCTTGTATTTTAATTACAAGGTATGCAGTTGAGACCACCCAAAGTCTCTATTCCATATGCAGTCTAAAGTATTGGGGCAGAATCCAATTCCAAGTTTTGAGCCTTGTTTTCAAAGCTCACACATTTTATACTTAAGAAATAAATATTCTTCTAGACAGCTCAACTACTTAAGGAATTAAAAAATGCAATGCCATGTATTTTAAATAACAGAAGAGGAAAATGAAGATTGATTAAACGATAGAATATTGATTGGTTGAAAATATACTAGAATTCTGCACCTAGGAAGAATTAGACTTATACTCTTAAATATTTCTTGAATCTGTACCTCTTATTTGTCTAGTTCAAAATGTCTGACCTGGGCTATAGAAATAGTTCCATAACTAGCTTTGTCAATACTGTTCTTTATTTCCAGAAGCAGTGTGTCAAGGTTATTTTTGCTCCATATCTTTACCAACACCAATATCAACAAACTTCTAAATCTCGGTCAATCTTGCAGTTGTATTACTGTGGTTTCAATGGACATTTCTCTAATCCTGATGTGGTTTTGATATTGTGATTGGACATTCTTATTTCCACTTCCTTGAAATGCTTTCTGCTAGTTTGTCCCGATGTCTTTTTCTCATTTTAAATGGAGTTGTTCATCTTATTGATTGGAAGGAATGTTTTACGCTCTGCATATTAATTATTTTATGACTATGTCAATTGCAATTAGTTTCTCTCAGGAGCTATTTAGTTGTTTATTGTCTTTGTAGAGTCTTTTCATGAATAACAAAGCTTAATTTTAATGTAGTAAGTTCATTAATATTTATCTTCATATACAATTAATATTCTCCTTCATATATCAATATTTGAGTATGTACAATAATAATAATAATTAATATTTTAATATGTGCAATATGATAGTAAAATAAAGACAAAAAGATCTGAAAAGTAGAATCTTTTTTTTAACTTTTTTTGAGTAATAGTCATTTTACAATGTGTCAAATTCTAGTGTAGAGCACAATTTTTCAGTTATATATGAACATATATATATATATATATTCATTGTCACATTTTTTTTTCACTATGAGCTACCACAAGATCTTGTTTATATTTCCCTGTGCTATACAGTATAATCATGTTTATCTATTCTGCATTGAAAAGTAGAATCTTAAGGTCAATTTTTCCAGGAGCTTTTATCTTTCTACTAAAAATTCAAAGAGTATTTAGTTAATTAGTATTTGCTTTAATGGAAGACTTTATCAAGACATTAATTAGCTACCTTTCTGTAAAATTCAAAAATAAAATATGAAATAAAAATGTTACTTTAAAATAAACTTAACAAAGAATGGTTAATTAGAAAACTCTTAATGAAGACCTAAATACTGTAGATAAATATATTCATGATGGAAAGTGAAAATATCCTATAGATTATATAGATTTCAATTTTTCCTGAATTGATTTGTATATTCAATACTATTATGCTAATAATCTTAAGTTTTCCAGGAATCTTTCCAAGCTAATTTCAACATTTTAATCACAGAGCTAAGGTCCAAGAAGAATTAGTATACATTTGAAACAAATAGATTACTTTTTTTTTTTAAATAGAGAAAAAGAAAAGAAAATAGATTGAGCAGGGTTATATACCATAATTGACATATATAGAAATTTGGGATAAAACTCCTGAAATTAAAGTAGAATGGAATTGATGCCCATGTAGCAAATTAAGCATTGAAATATATAGAGGTCCTAGAGATAGTACACATATATGAAAACTTATATGTGAAAGTGGAATAAAACAAATAGGATAAAAAACATGGACTAATCAGTAAAGAGTGTTTTGACAATTTCCCATTTTAAGGGTTAAACAAAATTGGATCTCTTCTTTCTACCATACACAAATGATGGGCGAAGCTCTTATGTATGGAAACTAAAATTTCAAATTATTATGGCAATGTAGAAACATAGTATTTTGACAATGAGGGTAGAATTATACACTAACACATACATACAAATACATGCTAATCACAATATAAAATACTGATACAAATAAAGCATTTCTAATATTATGAATTTATCTTCATCAGAAGATACCGTAAAGAAAGGAGAAAAAAGTCACTAAAGAGAAACAATAATAATAAAGCACATAATATTAAAAGATTAGCATCCAGAATATCTATAAAACCGTTTCAGATGAATAAGGAAGACACGTTGCCAGAAAAAAAAAAAAACACCCCAAAACAAAACAACCCAAAACAACAAAAAGACATTTCATAGAAGACATAATTTGAATTGCTAAATTACAAATGAAAATATATCAACTGTTAATCAGAAAAATACAAAATAATATTACATTGATTATATTTAATATCCATCAAATGAACCAAAATAGAACTGGGAAACGGCAAGTGTTGGTGACGATGTGGAACAATACAGGAAGCTGAGTGTGAACACATAACGCTTGTGTAGCTGTAGATTTGCAAAATCATTTTTCAAAATAGTTTCCTATTACCTAGTAAATTTGAATACATGTGAGCCCAGGGTCCCAGAATTTCCACTTATAGGAATTCTCCTTAAAGAAATAGTTGCTTATTGAAGGATATTCAAAGAAACATTGTTTTGAAATAGCAAAAAATTGGGAAAAAAATCTAAAATCTCTCAGTAGGCAAAAAAGATAGAGGTATGGTGGATATAATGCTAAAAATATACAGTGGGACACTATGTAATAGTGAAAATCAACTATAGTTTTATGAATCAACATAGGTTTTTTTTCTTTAAAATGTTATGTTGAACATGATAAAAGCATCTCATTCAAAAACCTATTCAGTATGATTCCACTCATAAAATTTTTTTAAAACTTGAAAAACTTGAAAAATAATTCACACATATGTGGAAAAGCCATCAAGAAAGCAAGGAATAAGTAACATAAAATTCAGAATATTGCTTACTTTGTGGGTAGGAAATGCAACTTGGGAAAAGTTGAGAGGAGGTTTGAAAGTTACTGTTAATATTCTGTTTAAGCTGTATGTTATATGTATGAACTATATACACAAATATAAAACGTACAAATTTCTTACATATATTATAACCTCCCCAAGATGTTACAAAATATTATATACATTATTTCTTCTCTTTCAGTTGAAAAAAAGTAAAGTCTTTGAAAATATAATTATTTAATCTGAATCAGGTAAGCTGTTTCACTGTATACCATGTATTTGACATTTTTTTGTAAATTCCATTTGGCAAATACTAATGGATGACATATCAGTAAAGAAGAAGTTTTGAGTATTCCAAAGCAATGCTGGCAAAAATGAGATAACACAGAAACTGAATAAATCAAGAAATGGTGTAGATAAAACAGATTTGGCCTTTTCACGCTTGACTGTTTTGGAAAGAACCACAGATGGTTGTACATATAAGACTGAGGACTTGCAGGTCTGTTGGAGCCAGAGTTTGTGGTTCAACTCTAAACAGCATTTATACAATGTCTACCACCAAAATCTGGACAATATTTTAACATTCATTTTATGATTTACAGAAAAGCATACTTGTGAGGTAAATGTTATTCCCAATTTACAACTGGGGACACTAAAACTAAGACAGATTAAGTTACCAGCTCAAGGTTATCTGATAAAAGAGGAGTCTCAGTTTCAACTTCTGCCTCCCTATCTTGACCGAGTTCTCTGAAATTGTGATGTATTCAGAGACAGGTTATGTTGAAGATGAGCATCTGGAAATAATCTCACATTCCTAGGATGGCTCCAGTGAAAATCTCACTGACTCTGCAGCTAGCCTTAAACAATAGATCTCAAATGAATGATGCTGCGCTCCGAACTCCAAGGCTGCTGCCCCAAGCCAGCAACCTCTCCTGGTATTCCCACCAGAAATAGATTCTGTGTGGAGCCTGTCACCTCATTCCGCCACGAGAGCATGTATCACACATCTGGGTCATCTCTGCCGGGCAGGGTGAAGATACAGGTTTTTGCCCAATTCCCTAAAAGCTATAACTCACTGGGGGAATGTACACAAAAGATGGATGGTCAAAATATACGTGACCACAATTATGCCACATGTGCCCTCATTATATCTATCAAAATGTATGTCAGCAAAGTAAAGGACCCTATTCCATGAGGATTCAGAGGAAGGTTCAGTTCTGAAAATTGTTGATGATAGAAACGAGAAGGAAATGTTTATACTCTTTAAAGAAAGATTTCAATGGGATAACAAGAAAAATGTGACTCCTTTAAAAAAGATGCAAAGGGCTATAGAAAGAGAGGATATGGCCATGATAACTGACCCAGGATAAGGAAATCTGGGGGGAAAAAGCATGCAATATCAAAATTAAAATTACCACTAGTAACAGTAAGAGTAAAATTGACTTTTAGAAAGTTGAAAAAGTAATACAACGGATAGTATCAATCAGAGTCCCACCGATGAATGTGCACTAAAAGAGGTAATTTGAGGAAAGTTGAGTAAAGCAAAGATGTAGTCAAGTGTAAGGAAACCAACAAGCTATTTAAATGGATACAATATTTTTTGTTTCAATACCATTTTTCTGAGATTAAGAAAGCATGAAATTCAGAAGAGAACAGTAATTTATATCCAAAATTAACTGAAAAAATTAAAGTGGACCACGTGCATTGACAATTTGTTTTCAAGTTATAAACAAAAGCATACAAATCTTATAAACATGTAGGAAAATTAGCAAATATTTATATCCAACCGTACAACCAACTGGAGTGGACTGCCCTTTAAATTATTTATTAACTAACTTAAATTTACCTTTTGAGATACCTTCAGGTAAAATGACTGCATTCTGCTGTGAAGACTTTAGGTGCTATAAAAAGACCCCCAAAGATGTCAGATCATCTGATCCTTGGTTAGCATGAAGACTCTTCCCAGATGGAACACGTAGTTGTCTGGCAATCAGCTAATGCCTGATGATGGCCAGCAAATGAGTAGCCTGGCCAATATGTTCACAACCTGATCATTTTCTTATTTAACTGACAGCTGATATCTTCATTCAAGGCTATTAGTAAATTAAACCAGATTTCTAGCTTTTGTCGATGTTGTTTGTTTAGCCTAACAAAGCACTAATCACTACAAGACATTCACTATTGCTAGTAAGCGGGATCTTTTTCTTCCACGTGGAAATACATAATCTAATTTATCTTCCCAGTAATTCCAGTTATCAAAGCCAAAGATCTGATCACCATCCTAAATTCTTTACTTTCTTGAAACCAGCATAATTCAAATCGTCCCTTGTTCTTAGAGGATTTTGTTTTAATTTTTGACCTATCTTCTCTGTCCCACTTTTCTCTCTCTTCCTATTTGCTTGCTTATATTTAGATTCTCATAAAAATAAACAGCATCTCAACTGATCTCCCAGTGTCCAGACTAATTTTATTTTCCCTCTTCCCCTTTCTTCGGTATTTCTAAAAATGAACATCATACGTCACCTTCCTGTTCAACGTGCTTCAGTAGCGCTATGTTAGCTATTCACTGAAAAAATACTTTCAAGATTCTCATTCATTCCTCAAAGAGTAGGGAGTTCCTTTACAGACCTGTGCTGTGGTGTTGTCCCTCTTGGAAAATCTGATCTCTAGGTGAGGATTTCTCACTGCTGCTTGGCTAGTGCAGGGAGAGGGAGGCTCATATGTAAAATAATCCTGAAGAAGGCAGATCACATTTACCCTGAGATTCATTCTCAAACAATTTTCAGTTCTTACTCTCTTTGTTTTCTGTGATGTCCTCTCTCTCTCTCTCTCTCTCATCATTCCTTACCATCAGTTTGGAAAGATACTGATGGTAGAATTCTAGGGTAAAATGCAAGTTGGAAGCTGCCAATGAGGGCTTTGCATTAACACTTATTACTGTGGGTTCCTAGGACCGAAGTCTCTAACACAGAGCAACGGAATTTCTTCCACTGGCCTAAACCAGTCCAAGATGATTAGGTTGGTGCCATTGATAAAAATCTTATGTTAATAAAGTTGCAAATTTGTCTGGTGTGTGTGCTATATACTATTTTTTTCTTAGAGATCTTTTTAAGGACGTGATCATGGCAAAGTAGAACTCTAAAGTTCAGAATTTTGATCCCTGGCCAAAGAGCATTACTTACTATACCAGCTGGTCAAATATCTGAACTAGGAAGGGAGGTCTTGTGTCCTGTTTTTTTATTGCTGTTAATCGTTTTCATTCTTAAAGCCGTCTCCCCATTCTCTCCACTCGCCCTTCTTTCTCACTGCCTGAATTTCCCACTCTCTCTATTTCAGCCATGTCTTTAAAAACACCTCTAAAATATGTAAAATAGTGGGGTTTTTTTTTTCTCCTTTAATATTCAATCAAAAAAATTCTCATTGAGTTTAAATGAATATATTTAAACCTAGGAGGGTATTGTAAGTCCTGTGAATATTCATTGTTTATTTGATATCTGTAATAATCATCAATTCTTTACCTGTTAAGGAAAATCTCAAAGGAGTATCAGATTTGTTAAATGTTAATAAATAGGTAACATTTATTTATGTCTTTGCATATTAAACACACTTCACTATTTAATGATTTCCCTTAATAACCAACACAGTTTGTTTCTGTCTTTCAGATCTTTTCCTAAGCTCTGAAGAGTTTTGACATGCAGTTATAGTGAATGTGAATATAATTTTAAAAAATCTAAAACATACTTAGTCACTTTAATAAAGTTGATGTGAAGGCCTGCCACTCTACTTTGCATTCTAACTCAAATCAGATATTATTATATAAGAATTTTGATGAGTTTCCTCATCTTTGTACCCCCAAATCATTGTCTGAACCCATCCTTTGCATAAGGTCTAGAGATGGCTCACTCAGAGAGCTAGTGGTGATGGCTGTGGGGTTATGCTTCTCCAGGCAGGCCTTTAAGTGAATCTTCCTGCCCAGGAAAGCATAGCATGTCACAATGCAGAGGGACAAGTAGTAAGTAATCATTTATTAAGAAAACTGGAACCATGAAATGAAAGTGAGACAGGGAGGATCTGTAATCTGAATAAGAGCAGGAGAAAAATAAAGAGGTGGAAGAGATTTCCAGGTATTCACAGGCCACTAATGTCATTACTAAAGATCAGCTTCATGTTTTATAATTATTATTACTTTGAGCTCTACTAGGTAATGTCCACATTGTTGCATTTAGAAAAGCAACTTGCTAAATTGTACTCTAATAACCTGAAAGACTTACATTCCCCAAAATGTTAATTTGATATCGGTGATTTAGACAAAGAGACTCCACAGCATAGACTATCCTGTTGTAACTGCAAAGTCTTGAATTCACCTAGATATGAAATACTATCTTAATGCCTAGGATCAATAAGAATGACTACTTTTTTTTCTCTAGTGCATATGACACTACACATTGCCTCATGTTAACGCGGTTGGTTGTACACGAAGCTTATAACAATCACAGAAAGACTATGAAAAACAAGGGAAGTTGATAATTAACATTTTAAAAAATTCTTGATTCCTGAACAAAAGAGACAAACTGACAGGAAAAATGACATGGATGATGAAGTAATTGCCCTGTTTAAAAAGCAAGACACTAATGGGAGGGAAGGAAAAAGAGAGGAAGAGAAAGCATAACCACAGTGATTGCTTTAAAAAAAATTGGGAAAAAAATTATAGGCAAAAACCAGATTTCTTTTCTGCTTCAAGAATTATAATTTATATAATTTGAAACTGTTATCTTTTTTTAGATCAAGCACACTTGATCATTTTCCTCATTTGTACTTTTTCTGCATCCTTGCCTGATACTTTTTATCATTTAATTACCTTATCAATCACTTTTCCCCCTTTAGTTCTTAAGTGCTACTGAAAATCATCTTCACAGTGTTGGAAAGCAAAATTGATTTGCTCTTCCTCCTCCTTTTTCCTTTTTTTTTTTTTCAACTAGCGAAGAATGAGCCCAACATAGCTTAAAATTACATATTAGATTTTGAGTGGTTAAGTGTTTATTAAACTTTGACCTTTCTAGCTTGTACTTGTAGGAATCTAGTGGAAGAGATATAATTTAAAGAACAAAATGAAATGATATATTGGAACAACCAGAAGAAACTGAGCATGCCTCTAGTGGGTTAGTTTCTTAATTACAGCCAACCAAGGATAAACTAAATAAGGAAATACACACACACACACACACAAACACACATACACACACACACACACACACACACACTTAATGATTTTGAGAAATCCAGAATTGCCCTATCCCAAATTTAGTAAGGAATGCATGAAGAGTAGAGTTGATGCTTATTTCTGCATCTATTGCAATGATCTAGCTGTGGCTTCAAACACTATTCTGAGTTCTGGAATTATTTTTAAATTTTACAGTGTATTTTAAGGATAAGCAAATAGAAAAAAATCACTATGACTTGACAATAGCTTTATTTTCATAAACCAAATATCATTACCATCTAAGCCTGAAAAAAGAATAATCAAGATGGGTAATAATTTTGCCAAAAAAAGAAGGCTGTTAGTCATTAGATCTTAAACTTATCTGAAAACATTTATTTGTTTTGAGATAGAGTTGCATACAATAAGATATGTTTAATAAAAACAAGTTGCTACCCAACTGATAGGTCTTATAAAGTATTTAAATGTATTAATGGACTAATTCTTTATTAACTCAAAGGAAGATTAGCTATTTAATATCCAAATTTTGGGTTCACAATATATTACAGCTGGATCCAAATGAAAAATAAAATTGTGGGATAAAAGTTTGATGAATGGACACTAAAATTCCAACTCACACTTCCTTTGCCAAGCCATCATCTCAGTAGTCAAGGAGGGGAAGGCATCATTTTCCGTTTTGTGTTGTCGCTGTCCATGGTAGCTACAGTCCTGCTGCCACCACTGTCAGACAATCGCTACTTTCTTTTCCACACTCTGTATTCTGTTATCCTCATTAGCAGTCAAATAAATGAAACATATTCTGAAGTAAACCGTTTACAAAAGATAACAGGCTGCCTAAGGAGTTTATATTTTTTTTTAAGGTTACATTTTATATTGCTGTAGTTTTGAAGATTTGGTGGGGGTTGTTTTTTGTTTGTTTTTTCTTTTTTTTTTTTTAAACAGGTCAATTTCTAGGGTCAGAGCAATATAGCATAATGACATAATGAGAATAATAGAACATAATGACATAGATTTTTGTAATTATAACTTTGAGTATAGAACGTACACAGAAACCAATGCTTGGAAGGTGGGATGGGGAAGTGATTTTTATTTCCTTTCTTACCACTTCACTGTGTCTTCACATGTTAGTACTCAGGTCAGAAATTCAAAATACATGAGATGTGTTATGTTGTGACTAATGGCACAACCTCTAACAATGCATAATTTCTGGTACAGTAGGTACTCTAGAAATCTTTTTTATACTGTGCAGATTGCCTAATGATGTCATAAGTAACATGGGCTTTAGAATCTTTTATTGCCTATGGCTAAATCCTTCCTCTGCCTTCTTAGATAAGCTGCTCTGGGACATATGTTTCTTCTTTTATATAAGGTTATTTCTAGCCTTCAACTTAATTTACATTTCCCATAATGGGAACTCAAATGGACAGCTTAAGGAAAATTTTCTTTCATTTACTGTTATTGTTAATCTGAAAATATTAATTGGGCACCTACTGTATTCCAAGCACTGTTCTAGGAACCACAGGTACATTAGTGAGGAACTTCAGAAATCCTTGCCCCTGTGGGGTTTATATTTTAGAAGAGGAAACAGATAAATATTTATTCTACACAGTCATATGTCTATAGAGAAAAATAAAGCACATTAGAGGCATATGACTGACAGCAGTGAACATTTAAATAAGTAGATCAGAAAAGACTCCTTGAGAGGAAACATTTTAAGTAATCATGTGACATATTACACCTGGAAGAATTTGAAGAAGTGAGCCATGAAAATATCTAAGAAAAGATTGTTTCAGAGGGAACAGCAAATACTAAGGCTCTGGAGGTAGCATCCTGGTAAATGTGAGGAACAGAAAGGAAGGAGTGTGGCTGGAATAGGATGAGGACGGAAGAGAGTAACAAGCAATCAGGTCACAGCTGATGGAAGACTTTGAAGATCTTTGAAGACCACTGTGAGGACTTTAGCTTTTATTCCACTTGTATAAAATCAGCGAAGAGTTCAGAGAAGGGGAATGAAAGCTTAGTTCACTAGATAGAACAATGAAAAATACAAATCTGTGCTTTAATGTCATGGAAAGTCCAGATTAGTAAAGAAAAAAACATTAGTTGAAGAAACACTTGCAGTACGATGTGCTAAAAAAACAAGTAGGGGAGAATGGGAGTCACTCATATCCAAGTATTCATTTTCTGAGTCTTTGAAGTTACAGTTTTGCCTAGGGAAGCAAAAGTATCTCACACTGGGAATGTTCACTAATAAACTGACTACTTTAAAAAATGATCTTAATTCAAACATCCTTTCCACCTGTTTTCCATCCAGGGATGGCACAGTCATTAACCAGTCAGAAGGGACATCTGCTAAAGCACTGGGACAAGACCATGAGGACACTGTGCTGTGCTAAAGATTTCTACTCTAGTTATTGCATTATGAGGAAGTCTGGGCATTCCAGAGTAGGGTTAGGCTAGTGGGCGTAGCAGTCCACGGCATATTTTGGGCTTCAAGGTAGTGATTTTATTTCAAGGTGTGGATGTATGTCAATAATTTAGCTACTGATATGGCCACCAGACTGTTTAGTGGCTGAATATCAGCTCTGCTTCTGATGCCAGCATCTTCCCCATTGCATCCATGTCTTCATTTCTTATTGGTCAGTGTTTCACCAGCTGTTAGCTTCTGTGAACATCCAAAAACAGTGTAAGTACAACAGCATGTGATTGCGAAGTGAATCTACAAATCTTGTAAGACTTCACAAAACTCCTGACAGTGATGTTAGAGAACTATGTTAATCATTGGTAATGATTAACTGTGTTAATCACTGGTAGCTACTAATTAATGCAGTTAAATATAGTTAATATAGTTAATGCATATTAATGTAGTTAAAGCTACTACTGCATTTTTCAGTGGTAGAAAAAAATGAAAAAAGAAAGTCAACTAGGATTAGAGATGAGCTGTTCAAAGAGCTTGATTTGACAATCTAAGGATAAGTCAGACTTTAGAGAAAATTGACAAGCCCTTGATTGCTTTTTATGATCCTGTTGCAAAATTTCAGTTATCTTTCTAACTGTGGTGGGTGATTGTTATAATTGTTCTTCAAATTTAGATTCTCCGTATTATGTTAGCTAAGTTAGATATAAAGTCAAAGCTGATTTCTTTATTGTCATTTGTTTCATTCTTTGTTCATTTTAAGAAAAGGAATATTGTTCCACTTATGCTAAATTTGTTAAATCTCAGATAAAACAGACATACACAAATTTTTAAATTGAATTTTTCAAGATAAATTTCTTGTGAAAACAATTGTCAGTGCTTCCTATAATTTTTGACATTTGTTTGAGATGAATTAAAGTAATTGTAGAGTTTATTGTTAGATTCCACAAGAGGGGCCCCCAAACCAGACTTGGAGATGGTTTGCTACCACTTCCCAGAAGTCATAGGGTCTGGAAGCTGAAGAGTGAATTTGAGAATTAGTCACATATAGTTCAAGTGCCCGTTTTCTTCTCTTTTAATGGACATCTCCTGGCATACTTCCATGTGGTCTTTGCACTCCAGGTTTTTCCTTCCCTTTTCAACTCTGGGTTTCCCATGGATTCACTGCTCATCAGGTCTGAAACTCAGAGACTGAAAGTCCCCTCACTGTCATGGTACTTACTACGTCTGCAAGGCCCTACCAGGTGGGAGCTGATTTTGGAGCAGGATGCAGCTTCACTTACTGTCTTACATTTTGGCTCCTCCTCAACTCCTCTGACAAAGTCATGCCGGTACACCAGAATAGCTGTAAGAAACCACTTACAAGGTAAATGCGTGCATAGAAAACAGTCCTACTATTTAAGGCTACACAGGATCTCTTCTTATTACAGATAGTGAGACCAGGGAGCTAGACAGTCGCTGGGAAGCAAAGGTGACAGGCAGTTAATGTGAACTCATCTTATTAGCTACAGTGGGATATACCATGATACACACCGAGGAGTGGTACATGAGATAATTTGTTGCTTCTTCAGTACTTCAAAAGTACTAACCCATTATTTATATTCCATTTCATTTCTAGATGATCTAAATTTCATGTTCCAGTGCGCTTTGTAGAGGCAGTGGTGGTTAACAGTGTAGGTTTTGGAGCCGTACTGCCTGGGTTTTACTGCCTGGGTTTTACTGGTTTTACAGCTAAAACATATCCCTGTAGTCTTAGGCAAAGTACTGAATCTCGCCATCCCTTTGTTTCTTCATCTGCAAAAGGAAGATAATATGAGCATCTACATCATAGGCTACTAAGGGTTAAATTAGTTAACACATTAGTATATTATATAGAGAGCTTTGATGTGTCTGTCAGTTGTCACACACATTCAGTATAGGTTAGCTTTTGCTATTTGAGTAAATAGTTCATCTTTCTGAGACTCCATCTTCTTACCAGCAAAATGGAACTATTAATGTCTACTTTGTTGTAAATATAAAATCAAATATGTTCATGTAGGTAAAACCCTTAGAACACACGTGAGGTGGGTGAAGATGCAGGAATACGCCTCTCCATGTTCTTAGGTTAAGCAAGCTTTTCCTTAAACCAGTCGCCATTATAGGGAGTGGATGAAAAGTGAAAGAATGACAAATCACCCTGGTAAGGAGTTGAACGTTGAACTGACTGATTACCCAAAAGGGACTAAAATAAATTGAAAAAATATTATTAGATTAGACATGAATAAGATACATCTAACTGGCATTGTAAGGCCCTTCCATCCAATTGGTAGGAAAGGTGCTATAAAAAATTATAATAATATATAGTAATAACTCTAATATTTTGCTCATCTTAATTATAACATACAAACTTTGAGTGAATAATACTAAGGAACCGGCAAACTTCTAAAAGTGAAGTTTCCTTGTGCTTTTTATTTTTCCTTGTACAATATATAATACTGATGTTCTTTAAGAATTCAACTGTGTAACTTGGTTTACATCTTTGGAAGTATGAATCTCTATTAGCACATACATTTATTGAAAGCATGAACAAAAAGATATGTAACAGCTGTAGGCTAGCAGAATTTTGATTTGTTTTCATTCCTCCCTGTCATTATGGTGTCATATGAATTTTACTTCCAATTGCACACCATCTTTCTAAGGTTAAGGCCACATGCTTGACACTTAGCAAAGTTTTGTTTTTTTCCCCCAGTCATTATTGTTGTTTGGCTAAATAGTCCAGGTTTACTTGCACTTTGATATTACACAAGGGGTATAGTAAATCCATATGTGATAAATTCCAGGCTAAAACACACAGACACCATCAATAAAAGGATATTATGTCATCTGTGAATTAAGCAACAATTGGCTTCAGCCATTAATCATTGAAGTATAGCATATTGTCATTCTCTTTGATAATAAAAGATGTTCATCCACTTGTAATTGACATTTTAATTTGTGCTAGTCATAGTGCAAAATGAGCAAAGCAATGAATATGTTCTGATTTTTTTTTTTAATTGTACAATGGACTTTTGTTTGGTCATAAATATAAGAAGTTGCTAAGGTTACAAAATTCCCTCTGATAGAAGAGGAATTACTTCTTCAGTATCAATTAAATTTCCTAAGTTTTCATTGAGGAAGGATCATTCTTTATTTGAATAAGCCAGTCTTTCTAAAGAAATAATAAATTTGTTTTTTATATGATACCCAACACTAGAAATCATAAAGGCTGTGCTATTACAGAAAAAGACATATTTATTTCCTTTTGTTTTTATTTTTATTTCCACCAACTTGTACCTGAAATTTAGATGAATGTCAAAGTGTAATTTCTAAAGAACTGTGTTGTATGTAAACTTGAAAGAATGTTTTGAAATGTGTCTGAAAAAAGCACGGGTCCTTCCTTTACTGCCATCAAGCTTGAAGGAAAAGAAAAACAAAACATTGGCAAAAAGATTCCTGGAGTTTAAGTTGCTGAGGTTATAGTTTCTACTGTAGTAAAAACACTCTCTAGTGGAGAAAGCATTTAAACACTCAAAGACGGGGAAACCAGGTCTCCTCTCCGCTCTGCTATCTTCTAGCCATGTGACCTTTGCTGAGTTAATCAAACTCAGGTTCGCTTTCCTTATCTGCAAAATGAGAGGGCCCTGACTACCTTTAGAACCCCCTCTGATTCTGAAATCTAATATTTCAAAATAAAATAAAAATATTAGAAGAGAGACATTCAATGATTAAATGTAGCACTTCCCACAGAAGTGTTGTATTTTTTTTTATCTTGTGATACCCATTTCTTCTTGCACGTTTGACCTTTGAGAAGACACTTGCTGAACAGATAGGTTAGAAATATTCTATACATTTAAGGAGTTTAAGAAGCATTCATTAAACTAGGACATGAAAACACGTGAGATACAAAAATCCCAAAATAAAGTCAATATTCACCCAGAAACCAGGAAAGGAGTTAGTTTTTGAGTTTGAAGACCCTTGAAACATCACTAAATTAATAGGAAAGTATATTTTTGTAGCACAGTGCTAAGAGTATAACAGTGTTTTATTAAAATTGATTGGAAACTATAAATAAATTCAAACGGAATATACTTCAAGTACCTTTGCTATCTCAATTGTGTAGACCAGGAATCACATAATGAACTGGACCACAAAAATTATTTGTGTGATTTTTACATTTGTGTGTAAAATTAAACTACCGTATGTACAATATTCTTTAAAAATATTGCTCTTCAAAGGGGAGATCACGACGGCAGAGTAGGAGGACACTGAGCTCAACCTGCCCCCACAACACATCAAAAACACGTCTACACGTGGAGCGACACTCACTGAAAACAAACTGAAGACTGGTAGAAGGTTCTGTAGATTCTGCTACAACCAAGGCTGTAAAGAAAGATCCACTCAGAGTTGAGTGGGAAGGGAGGAGATGCCATCAGGTCAGGACCTGCACTCCAAGCAGGGGACACAGAATAGGAGGGGGACATCATGGAGATATTTTGGGAATCGTCCCTGAAGAGAGAGGGGTTCAAACCAAATATTGGATACCCCAGCCCTAGGTTTTGACACGAGGCAAATGAGTTTCCTTAGTGGGTCTGAAAACCACTGGCATTTACCAGAAGGCTGTAAGAGACTTACACTCCTCTCATGAAGAGCATATGCACACACACTTGCTTACTCCCAGGGAGAAAGTGAGGGAAGTCGACTGAAAACTTCCTGGGATCCTGGCTAGTTTCCAGAGACCACCCCAGCCCTCCGTGGGAGTCTGCTCTAGCCTCTCTCACTCTGGCACTGCTCCTTACTGGGGTGGAGGTGCTGTTGCCAGGGGATGTCCATGAACTTGGGGGAAGCAAAGCCAGCTTGAACCTGGTCCCACCTCTGAGTGGGGTGAGGACAGTCACTGCATGTGAAAAAATGGAGACAAATGGAAAATGTCCTGAGGCTTTCACTGGCATGCTGGGACCATCCCAGAAAACATCACTGCCTGCACAATGTGCCAACTCTAGAAATCAAACCTTCTCTTGGAGCAAGAAAACCACTAAACAAAATAGTGCATTGCAATCATGCCTGACCTAGGAAGTACTCAGAAAATCTTAACTGTATCATTACTATAAAATCGTCTCTGATGAATAAATATGTATAAAGTTCTAAGGAAACTTCACATAGAGAAGATTACATTTGTGGATTAGATAAAGAATCACAAAGGCTTAAGGTACAGTCTGAGTCTTTTAGGATGAGTAAGAGTTTATCAGGTCCTCTTGCACAGAGCTGGATACAAACATCACATTTTTAAAACATAAACAGTTGCAAGTGGCACATAGTAGGCGTCTATCTGTACCACCGAATACTGAACATGTTTAAAGTAATAAAATATAGATGGGATGAAACTCACTTGGAGACATTTTGCTTCAGGATGATAAACATGTGTTCTAATATAGTTAGAATGATATATTAATTTAACATACACAAACTATGAGCTAGAGAAAGAATCTAGTTAATAGCATACTTTCAAGGTCAACCTTCATCTTCATTTTCTTACTCTACTCATTCCTTAATTTCAGTAGTCTTTTAAAAATCATATCAAGGCACCATTCACATACAATATTACTAATTTCTTCAGCATGCAAACGAACTATAAAATATGATGAGGAAGCATAAGAAATTGTTAGGATAGCAAAGCATGAATGTACACCATGTGGAATGTGAAAACAAGCCTGTCCTTATTATATTCTGAAACAGATTGGAAAGGACTCACCCTACCTCCAATTAATGAGAAATGGTAAAGGTCATTAAAATGTGTGGATAAGTAAAAAAATATATACTGCACTTGTTTCTGTAAAATTGTAATACAAGAGAAAATCAACAGAGTAACTTTATCAAATAGACTGTGGTTTAATCCCTAGTCATTAAAAAAAAAAAGAAAAAGAAAACAGGAGAATAACAACATAACAAACAAACAAACAACAAAGAGGTTTATTCTCTGAAAAAAAATTCAAGTGGAAAATTTAATCTAGGATTTAATTATTTTAAAAATTTTATTATTAAAACTATTAAATACTCCCCCCCATCAACCATATCCCTATCTTAAAGAGAGATTTTTTCAAAGATCTCAGAAATTCTAGGTTTGGGAAAGGCACTTTCTGACACTCATATTCACTTGTAAATTCCATGCTCAAGAAAAAAAGGTATCTCAAGTTCCTTTAAATTAAAAAAAATCTGTGATATTAAGGGAAAAAGAAAAATGAAATGGCAGTTGGCCATGCCTTAATGATTTAACTTGGCATCTGGTCAAATGACCTGGGCAAATGTTCTTTTGAAAAATGTCATGGAATTTTTATTAATGATGAATATTTAAGGTCTCCAACCATACTCATCTTAAAGAAGACTACTTTAGCAATCTAGGTTCTGTCAAAACTGGGTTTTGAATGACTTGACCCTCATAATAATCAAACTAGTTCTGCATGTAAATGCAGTCTGTTTCACCTTTCTCTCAGGCATCAGCATCCCTTTATAGGATATGAACAAAACACGCACCCCGAATTACAGAGATCTGTAAACATTTATCTCTTTGGGAAACTGGGAGTTAACACCCAGTTGCTAATTGTGATGCTGAATTTTGTGGACTTGAAATTTGTAAACCTACTTATACAGATGATGTAATTTTCAGATGTTTCTCAATACCACCTGATTTCAAATGCCCTGATACCAATGAAATATAAATTAACATGAAATATTGGGAGTAAGAAAACAGAAATAGTACTGTCTTCAAGTGAATAAACAAACTAGAACAGTGACAGTAATAATGTAATTTTAAGGGCTTTTAAATTTACTTACAGGTAGCATGTACCACAGGCCAGGCAGTTTCTTAGTGCTTTTTTACGAATCTTCTCATTTATAGTTGCTGTGTGAAACTTTATGTGGGATAATGGCACAGAAGCATAGAACTAGTAAATGATGGAACCAGAACTGACTGAAGGGATTTTTGAAATGAAGTTTTAAAATTCTTCACAGGAGTGCAAGTTCTGAAATCTTAAGTACCTGGGTTAACATCCCGGTGCTACCACTTGTGAGCATTGCTACTTTGCAACTTATTTGACCTCTCACTGTGCCATAGTTTTTTAATCTGTAAAATGGGGATGATTATATTATGTGTCCCATAAGAATGAGGTAGGATACATAGATGCACTTAGAAAACAGTTTGTGGCACATACAGCTCAATGCTTTATTATTGTTGTTATTTTTTTCATTATTTATTTTCTATGTATTATTTTATTTGAATGTTGAATATTATAAAGTATTCTATATTGCTTTGGCTACTAATTTTTCATTATAGTTGTTACATTTTATCTATTACAGGGATATAATAAATAACTTGGGATTTATCATGGTTTAGTACAATGTTAGAAGGTAAGATTTCTGATATGTCAGAGATTAGGAGATTCTTGCCTCAATAATACATAATTAGGAAATGTCTTAACTAGAGATATATTCCAGACTACATTAAAACATGCTTAGTATAAATAATACATAATAATGATAATAAAATATTAAAGATTGAAATATAGAAATTAAGATTGGTATATGAAAGCAAAAATTAGGTTGATTCTAAATATGCTCTATAAAAGGTG
Organism: Camelus bactrianus; assembly: GCF_048773025.1. Taxonomy (NCBI): domain Eukaryota; kingdom Metazoa; phylum Chordata; class Mammalia; order Artiodactyla; family Camelidae; genus Camelus; species Camelus bactrianus. The sequence continues at coordinate 10,958,623 of NC_133572.1, forward strand.
GAATTGGGGTGGGGTGAAGAAAAAGAAAATAGAAAGCTACTGAGTGCCTACGTGTGTCAGATTCTAGACTAGTTTTTTTTAAACATAAATCTTTGACACTTTGCTCTCACTTTCTCTTAACCCTGTAATTACCAATACCCAAATTCTGCCAATTCATCTCTAAACTACATTCATTTCTCCATACTTCTACCATCACCAACTTAGTACAAACTACCATCTTCTCCCACCTTTATTACCATAATTACCTTCCAACTAGTCTACCATCATCCACACTGGCCACCCCTTAATTTCTTCTCCATATGCATAAAGAATACATTTTTTGAAGAACACATCTGACCATGTCACCATGTAGTCTTCCTCTAGTCTGCCCACTCCCAGAAGCTTTCAATGTATTTCCATTGTCTTAAGATAAAGATTAAGGTGCTGATCATACTCTGTCTACCTCCCCAGCCTCATCTGAGATGAATCACACCTGTGTTCTTTCTTTTGTCAGTCTCCCATTTTGGCAATTGGCTCTCTTGACCCAGGCCTTTGTATATAGTTTTCTTCCCCTCAAATATTTTTCTTGAACTTCTTCACCTGCTTAACCCAGACTTATCCTTCAGATCTCAACTTCATCATCAATCACTCATTTTAAAAAGGCTTTTCTGACATAGCAATATCCATATTATGGTCTCTAAATGACTGACTCTCCTTCAAAAGAATCAGAATAGTTGCAACTTTATATTTATTTGGTCATTGTCTCTCCTCCAGGTTGGATTGAAGTAGCTAATTTGTATTACTATTACCTAGGTAGTATACATTGTTTTAATGTGCTTTATACACATTAACTCAACTTCTGTAGCAACCTGAAGGGTAATTTCTATTATACTTCAAAAGTTTAAAAAAAAAAAAAGCTAAAATACAGAAAAGATTAAGTACACTGTCCAAGGTCACAAAGTAGTAGAGACAGGATTCAAATCCAGGCAGTACATTCTGATCATTTCATTTGTTGCCTTTTAGAAGCTACAAAAGGAATGATGTTACCACTGTTTGTATCCTCAAGAACCAGCACAGTGATTGAATGTACACTGATAAAGTTTCAGTAAAAGATATTTTCCCAGTACCTATTAAAATATAAAATGTACTTATGATTTAAACCAATAATTCTATTTCTAGGGTTATCTTGCAGCTCTCATGATCCATGTGCTCAAAATACAGGTAGAAGGGCATACATTGCTTTACTGTATATAGCAGCAATAAGCCGAGACAATGGAAAAATCAATCAGAGGAAAGCTGATTAAATACATTACAATATATCCATGTGAATTTATACAGTATGGTCATGTAAAAATTACAGCTATATTGCTCATATGAAATATACCCAACATATAAAACTAAACAAAAAAATGGAGGAGGAAAACAGTATGTAAAATCTCATTCCAATTTTAAGATGGTGTGCACATATATACATGTGTATTGCTGGAATATCTAGAAAGATATAAGAAATAGATAATAGTGATTGCCTTTGGAAAGGAGGGTAGAGACACTAGACATGTCTTAGAGCAACTTGTTTCTCAACACCCATTTTATTACTTTGTTTTCTTCTTCCAGTTGCATGTATTGTTTTTAATTTTTTGTTTTTATTTTATTTTATTTTTTTAACATTTTTATTGATTTATAATCATTTTACAATGCTGTGTCAAATTCCAGTGTAGAGCACAATTTTTCAGTTATACATTAATTTTTTTTTAATCTTTAACTCATGAGATGGGGAACTAAATAGCTCAATGGGCTATTTCAGAGAAAAGTTGTAAGACAGGTACAAAATATCTTTTTAAAAGCATGTGTATCATTTTTCCTCAAAGGTTGTTTAACAAGAAGTGAAGCAAAATTGTTTAAAAGTTTAAGGCAAGGCTATCTGCATGTACAGTAGGGAAGGGGGCAGAGTTTTTAATATGCATTTAAGAAAAACCAGGGGCAGCCACTTTCATATAGTAAGAGAGTCATAATTCATCTTTGGGGAGATAGTTGCTCCTTTAGCAAAGTGCATTCAAGGGCATTTGGAGATGTGACAGTGTGCAGCCCCACTCTCATACCCTTAGCCTCAAGGCAAAGTTAGGAAAAGAATAAAGTTAGAACTGAATTTTTATGCAGAATAAATGAAAGAAACCTTGAGTTCCCTTGGATAGCTTTGTAGTGAAGGGCTCTAAGAATCTGAAGAGCGTCCAGAGCAAAAGAGAAGCCCAAGTAACAAAGATTGTGCAATGAATATTACTAGGAAATATAATAGTCAACATTTAATTTGTAGTTGTTTCATTTTCCCCAAGTCTTTAGTAAAAGATGACCACACAACTTGACCTATATTAAAGGTGTTTTGGAATATTAAAAGTAAAATGATTTGGTGGTCAACATGCAATGGTAAATATCAACTGTAGGACCAAGAATTTTGGTTAAGGACCTCAAGCTGCAGGTTAAGGAAATCAGGCTTCAGAGTGAAGTAAACTAACATAAATATAACCACCTTTATATTTTTTCATGCAACTGAAATTCTTTAAACATATTGGAAGTCTTCTATAATTTCCACAGATCAGAAAGAGGCCACTGAGAGATTTAAAAATAATTAAAAATATAAGATATCTTATAAAGGATGAAGGATTGGGACTTAACACTTGGAGAACTTGGATTTATGTCTATTAAGGAAAAAGTGTTAGGTAACTAAAAGAATAATTTACTTTAAATTCTACCGTAAGTTCTAAAATAAAATGCCAATAATTTATCTTCTGAAATCTAAAGCTATCATAAATTCATTAAGCCACTTGCAATGAGTTTGGTCGTGAGACATACTAAATAGAAATGATGTTCAATATTTCTCTTAAGATTGTGAAATATAAATTATAGGCAGCCTAGATTTATATCCAGACATTTTCCCCAGTACCTTACCTGCTTGGCAGACCTTGAGATGACACGTCTGCTGATTTCAACACCATTTCTAAATACAGGCTAAGGCTATGAATGCATGCATTCAAACTTCCAGCTTAATTAAAATAATTTTTATATTATCTGAATGTTTAGTTCAGCCTAAGTTTTCATTTGCTGAATCCTGGACTCTAATAGTGGAATTATATAAGAAGGTAAATTTGGATATAATTGGGCAAAAGCAAACGTATTAAATTTAAACATCTTCAGTTGTTCACAATGGAAACTTTCTGGCATAAGTAACTCTAGAATACTATCATTTGGGCATTATATTTGAAAAAATCAATATAGAAAATCACAGACACACATATTAACAATAAAAGCAACAACGAAACAGATTATTAGACCATAATAGATAATACTAAATAATACCAATAGATCTTTCTCATTTATAATTGTTCAAGAATTATTTGTTTCTCTGAATTATTTCCCTTTTAATCTTTTAATATGATATTTTTCTAAAACTTTTTTTCAGTTTCTAGTTTTTTTTATGGTTTTTGTTTATAAAGTTTATAGGTTCTTTCAATTTTTAAAGTATCTTTTTAATATGTAGATATGATTTTGTTGGTATTATAGAGTATTGCTTCCCAACTTTTTTGTTTAAAGCATCAGGCATCATATAAATAACATTTGATTCTCATGCTGTACTGAATGCACAAGGCCGTTTCCCACCAGGGTAACCTTGCTTATTCTTACTGGCCCCTCTAAGGATACAGGGGCGGGGGAGGGGGAGTCTATATATTGGCACACCTGTAAACTATTAAGACCAAACTAATGTGTGACAGTGCATTCTCAGAGTTTAGAAATTCTGTTCAACTGACCGTTTACTGTTTCATTATCCAGAACCATTCATATGGTAATAGCACACCAGTGTTATTTTTGGAGAATATGACTCCCCCCCAACTCTCGGTACGTGTTGTTCAGGTGGGATTTGCACACTTTCCCCTGGGGTATAAGCATGACTTAGGCCAAACCAATCAAGGTATCCTGTTCCTCTCACCATAGTAGTTGAATCAAGAGCAAGCAAGTGACCGAAGACAATGAGAGACAGTCACTAATAACTTTTATAGAAGCCACCCCAAAAGATCTCTTCCCTATAGATTTGATGGGGTGAGAGCAGGTTTGGGGTCCCATCTTGCTAGCATCTTGCTAGCATCTTGCTATGTGACTTATTCTGCGAATCCTAGGCATGTTGTTTTATTTCTGAATTAAGCTATTCCTCAGCCACCCAATGACATGAGCCAGCGAACCCCTTAGCTGATGGAGTGATTTGTAACAGAGACAAGCACTTTTAAATCTTAATAGTGGTGGTATTTCTTAGTGAATATTTTAACTTGTGTTTATTGTTAATATAATAATTAAATAATAATATATAGCCTGTGTGAGGAACATCTTATGATTGCATAAAAATTAAGGCATCCTAAATTCAAAATCAGTATGTTGATTGGTCATGTTTAGGTTGTAGGATTATAATTGTTAAGTCTTCATATTATTGCATGTTGTCTAATTTTTCTCTGATAATAATTGTGTTACAAAATTTTTTTTTTTAAATAATGACCCAGATTGTCATGCTGAAATTCAAACAGGAGATTTAGACCCAATTGACAGACTTGTTTCCCATCTGATCACTCCCAGCATTCTTGCCTTTACATCCACATAATCCAGAACTTTTAATAATCACATAACATGTAGTTTTATATGTTTTCACCCTCTTTATATCCACGTCGGTTATATTTCTAAGAACATATGTCTTCCAACTGAGCTGACTGCCTCTCTTCATCTTCCTCTCCTAGCCATGTTTTCTTTTCTATCTGGTTGAAGATTTTACAGATGGGGTTAAATGCCCTTCTCTCCCATTACCCAACCACCGTGCTCCAGTCAACTCAGTAGTTCTAAAATATTCTGATTTAATCCACTTTCCTTCTCCAGCATGACAGTTCTAATCCCTGCCCCTGCCTGTCCCCATCCCTGCAAAGTGTCATGTCTATCCTGGACTACCAAGTAGCCATACGACTGGGAAACCTTGTCCCTCTGCTGCTCCATGTACCTCAGGGATCCTGGAAAGTACTCACTGAAAGTTCTCCAGCGCCTTCCTGTAGAACTTGGAATAAGCTCCAAGTTCTAGTTTATGAAGCCCTGTGTGATCTGGCCTCGTGTTACGCTTCATGTCACTCCTGGGCCACTCCCTCTCTCTCTCATCCAGCTCTAGCCAAACTGCCCTTTGCCCTTTCTTCCTTAAGCCTTTGGACAAATTGCATCTTTTGCCCAGAAGACTCCTTCTCTGGTATTAAAAGGTTGGCTCCTTCTTGTCAATCAGAACACAGCTAAATGTTAATGTCCTCAGAGCTTTCTCTGGCCATTCAATTTCACATATCACTGAAGCCAAAATTTATTTGCCAGAATCACATGCTGTATCATTGGATGGTTTCTAACTTATTTGCTTAATTTAGAGGCTTACTGTATTGTCTCCCAGACTGTTTTGTAAGTTCCATTACATCTATTATGGTCTTCAATATATCCTCAGTATCTAGGACAGTGCCTACATTTTACTTTGTTGTGTACATGATTAAAGGAATGACTGAATAAATGAATGGTGAATAGCCCATTTAAAAATTTCATAATTTCTATGTTAGAATTAATTTCTCCTTCTTTAGTGTCACATGGCCCCAAGCATTACTGTGTTGTAATGAGATTCGTGCATGTCTGTCTCCTCCATTATATCCCGAACAATTTGTGGCAAATGAGTAGTTGTTTTCCCCTTCTTTGTACTTTCCAGGTAAGTGTCTTGCACAGTGCCTTAGCATCTTAGACATAATGGCCATTCATAAGTGTTTGTCTAATTGAATTTTGTTGCCTTTACAAAATCTTAAGAGTCTCTCACGAGCATTCCTAAGGGAAGGGGTTTTCTCTTGGAACCTTTCATGAGTCCTTAAACCAAAATTAATTGCTACTTCTTCTCTGCTCCCATTGTGATCAGTATATGCTAAGTGTTTTTAACAACATGATTGATACTGTAGACATTTATCAACATGTCTGTTTCCATAGCTAGAGGGAGAGGATGACAGTATTGTTTGTTAAATAATAATGGGGCTTAAAAATATCACTGATAATAAATTGAAGTAATACTTCACTTCTTGCCAGTACCCATCAAAATGTGAGGAGTCAACAGAGGAGAACATTACACCTGTGAAGATTCAGCAGTCTTTCCAGTTAGTCATTGTTGCCCAGGAATAATTATGAAGAGTTCCAAAGAGGCCTTGAATAACTGTCACAGATCCACTACTCGGTCAATCTTAAGCAACTTGCTTTGAGAAAACAAAGCTGAAGTTATTTATTTTATTTAGCAAAGTTATTTTATCTAGCAAAGCATGAAATCCTGTAACGGTCAAAGGTAGCCCATAGCTCACTTTTGGGGCTGGTGGAAGAGTATGATACAACTCTTATCTACTCTCCACTTTTCAATTCTGGCTACACTAACAATCTTCTCAGGGAAAAGGAGTTACTCCAGGTATATATGAATGACAAGTCCATTAATGTCTAATGTGATTTTGGCTTACTCTGAGAAAACTTGAACAAATACTATCAAAACGAAAATATCCAATACAAAAGAATGTTCAGCACAAAAGGAAATTCCCGAGCAGTATCCATTACCACATCTTGGACTTTTCAAAGAACCACATTTTGGCCAAAATTACCTATCATATATTTGAGGGAGTGGAAAGCATGCTTTTAAGATATGGAGTTACACTTTGAAGGAACCCAACACTTTTTGATGCCCTGAGCCAAGCACAGCTGCAATTTTTTTTTTTTTAATAGACAACTTTTGCCCAGGACTTTTGTCTCTGGAAATAAAACAATAAACCAGACAAGGTAAACCCTAGCTTTCAGGGTTTTTTCATTATAGTGGAAAATTTGGAAGTTCAGCATGTACCCGATAAAGTGGACATTTTTCTTCAATCACTTTGTGTTCTATATCCCTTACAAGCTGGAATAGCCAAAACTTCGGGAGAGTAAACTTGTCAGTGAAACTAGAATGGCAGAGGACAGCGAGTTCCTCAGTTCCGCAGTTCCTCAGCCTGAGAATTTTGTAGCCGTCCAGTCTCCAACTCATCGCTGAAAGCAATCCAGCAAGGGAAATCAACGCAATATCTCCTGACTAAGATCCAGATTCTCCAGGAGGCAGATGCATGGACAGTAAAATCTAGAGCACAGTCCTCCAGAATCCCAGCATTATGCACCCTGATTTTTGTGGGGGGTCACATTCAAATTATTCTATCAGGGTGACATTTCTTGGAGTCACTAGAATATTCAGAATATTGACTGTGACCCATCTGGCAAGTTGTCCCCAAATATTTGAGCACAAGTAATACTTGCTGAGACCAAACAATCCCTGAAAGTTTAAAAATATTGTTCAGTCCATGTTTGATTCTAAAGCTTCCTTGGACCACAATCATAGAGATTTTTATCTTAAATATTGCTCTTCCTAATGGCTATGGTATCACTTTAGGGGTGCTGAGCCCTTTGGCCAAGAAGGCACACTTAATATCCCACACCATCCATTTCAGCCACCATCATTCAGTTCATATGAAGGTTCCATTTCAGCAGACATTCAGGAGTTGAATGGTCTTTATTATGGTCATTTTATGTTACTTTCTGAATGTAGTTTTCAAATACCTGCATGTCAACTAATAAGTACGTATCTGAAGAAAAAAGGGGACCAGAGATCTATCACCTGGGTTTTGGAAGAGGGCTTCTATCAGACAATTGGAACAGTTCTCCAATCTTGACATTAAAGAATTTGCCTACCCTTAGCTGTCCTCTGTTTTCCTTATGACTCTAAGATCCGCAGCCTGATGTAAGCACTGTTCCCCGAGCAGTAACTAGTTCCTCGGAAGGCTACACAATTTTCTGCAAGGTACACCATTGCTGGACTAAGGAGCAGCACAGTATTTTTCCTGACTGATGCAAGAAAGCACAGGTGTGGGTTTTGGTAGGGCTTCAGGGATGGCATTGGTTTTGCGGAGTATTTCAAAGAGAAATACAACATAGCTTTCTTCCCAGAGCATACGTCATCTGCCTTTTGCCGAAACTGGGGGAAATGTTACATGGAGTCATTCAGTGGAATAGAAATCCCTCACCCTACGGCTTCACGACTTTTCTTTCCTTCCTGAGGATCTGGCACTTTCTCTTCTCTCTCTCCCTGGTGTAACTGGCCTACAAATACTCTAGACTCCATCTTCTTCTCAGAAGATTTCTAGACAAGAATGCATTTACACGATGACGGAAATCTGAACTTCTGCTGTCACTGTAGTTAATGTCAAAACAAACCATCGCCATTTCTGCAATTGCCTGGGCTAAGAATTTTTCACTTTAATTCATACTCTCAGCCAGGTACGAAGAGGTTCAGAAGGACTCAGGCAAATTGTGACTGACTGGTATTTGTCCTGTGATAACGATTATTGAGAAAAATAGCATTAGAGAGGCCATCAAAATAATTCTCAGGGAGGATATAGCTCAAATGGTGAAGTGCATGCTTAGCATGCACAAGGTCCTTAGTTCAATCCCCAGTACCTTCTCTATAAATAAACCTAGTTACCACCCCCCCCAAAGAAAACCAAAACCAAACAAATAAAAATAATTCCAAACGAGGCAAATAGCTTATCCTCAGCACATACTCACTTGAAAGATCGAAGCTTCTCTCCCAGGAAGGTAGCCTGGGTACTGACTGCCTTAAGAAATATTTAAGATAAGAATCTTTAAAACTTTAGTATGAATTAGTAGTTCAGGCTATCTGTAAACAGTGGGTCATTTTTTTCCTCTTATAGCAAAATTACACTGATTATTTTGCTACATCACTAGATGTGGGATGAGAGATTGCTGAGATAATAACTCCAGACGTTCATATTCTTAGACAAGAAAAATAGGCACTTGTCAAACTTTAGAAACTTCTATGGAAGGTTGCTTATTTTTCACTGAAATGGAATCTTTTACCATATTATATGCTGGCACTTTTTTAAAGCACCTAGGCAGAAATAATCCACCAATTTAGGAGCAAGGAGCAAACAATGATGCAAAAAATGATATTGACATTTCTATTATAGAATTATGCCATCTGTAAGGAACCACTACACTGAATTTTCTATGGAAAAGGGACATGATGGTATCACTAGTACCTTAAGCTTAAACCTTCCTGGTATATTGTAAACCGAAAATCACAGTGATCAAAATGCTTATGAAGCAGTAGAAACTAGTGAATACAAAAACCTGCAGGTGGAAACTTTAAATATTGCATATTTCATTGGATGGTTCTTTCTCTATGTTGCAAATGTCAATTATTAAATACTACCAACATTATTTAAGTAGTCACTTTTAATCATTTTACATGTATATTTATACCACCATAATGAAAGTTCCCAATGTGTTTTACAGACTACACACAGCTTTATTAAGAAAATGTGGCCATCTCCACTAAAAACACATTTTTATTCAAGATAATTGTAAAATGCAATAGTCATAGATTTTGCTAATAGACAAGAGAAAGAACATGAATAAATAAAAGCTGTAGATAATCCCCCAAACCTAATTTTAACAACTATTCTAAATTTTCCTCTTCTACCAAACCTTTAGAAGGGCTTGCTAACAAGGAATAAAACTGACTGATTGGCGTTTCATTCCGCATTCCTTCTGTTGCTCACCTACCGGTGGAAATGCTAACAAGCATGGGGATAGCCAGTGGGCAGGCAGTAGAGGAAAACGGGAAGAAAAGGAGAAACAGAGGTAATTCACCACCTAGATAATCAGCTCATGAATAACAGAGCTGACTGAAAAGATAACACTTAAGTAAGTACTGTAATAAACTCAGTAATCAGTATTCTCAGTGGCTTGGTGGCAAGAAAGAGAACTACCATCTTTACCGCTACAGGGAAGTCCATGATTTTTACAGAATTTATACTGCAAAGAGGTTATCAGACTTCAGGACAAAAAAAAAAAAAAAAAAAAAAAATCCAGAGTGTTTGAGCAAGAACACTTAGACCATCTCTAAAACCCCTTTGCTTATGTTACATAAAGTCTTCAAGTTTACAAAAGAGATTAAGGGGCACACATATCATGATGTTATAGCTGCTTACAAAATCCACCAATCTCAAAATTCAAGATACACAATATGTGACAATGTGTTTTGTTTTGATCTTCTCCAAATTATTTTTTTTCCCTTAACTGCCTGAAGTTATAGATTATTTCCTTGGAGACACAGGGAAGTCCTGTGAGAGGTGGATAGTTGGGTTCAGTGAGAGCACTGTGGACTGACAAAGAGGTGCACCCAACTGTAATGATACTGCTTGGGTACACAGTTTATCACAGTTATTTTTAATCGCTCCTAATTGAGGATCACATCTTTAATTACTTTTTCTTGCTCTATCACTAAATTCCGTAATACTTCTAAGTAAGGAAGAGTTGGTTGCTTAACGGCAAGGAATGGAAACACTGGCTATGTCTTCTGAGATATTTTTTCAATCTATTGAATCATATTATAAGATCTGCCAACAAATCCTCCAATAACCGTCAGATAAAATTCTTCCCCTTTTAGAAATTTTACCTACTTGGGCCACCAAATATTTATTACATCTCTGCAGTGTTCTCTGAGAGATTGTCTCCATGTTCATTTTTTCCTTCCTAGGAGTCGATCACACTATTGCCACCTTCAGGCAATTCCACTTTCTAGGATCCATTTGCACTTTGCAAAGCAATATTTTGACTTCAAGTTCTAGGTAGAGTCTTAACAATGGCAAAGCAAACCTTAACTCTCTTGTTTCAGAATGCTGAACGTTGGCAAATAAGTCAGTGACCTCATCTCTAGATATACACTTAATATCACATATTTGTATTTGGGATATTAAACCTCCTGCATTTGTCATTCCTAATTGGGTCCTAAGCAGAAAAAAAAAGCAGTTCGCAGCATGCCCTCTGTGAGCTGTCATAAATAGAAATATGAGGCAGTGCCAGATTCTCCAAGGCTTGACAGCCAATGATTAGGATGTTTTAATTTAGTGGACATATAGAACTTCTTCTGACATCTAAATGGGTGAGTGCCATAAGTAATCTATTTTTTGCACACATTCAAATTTAGACTGAACAAGAAGTAGCTTAAAATAGCATTTAAAGAAATAGAGTAAGCAGAGGGGTTGATTTTAGTGTATACTGAATTTAGAAGCATGTTGACAGTATAAAATAATAAAACCACAACTGAAATAATTTAAATAGACTTCATGCATTTTCTTTCTCAAACATTCATAGTGTTGAGGGAATACATGTGCACAGAGAATACTATTTTACAAAAATTTCTGGATTTTTTTTTCTTTTATGCTATCATCTGTCTTTTGGCTCAGAAACTTGCATCTCTGTAAAATGTATCCAGTGTGATAAGAAAGCAGGAATAGGAATGGTTATATATGTAACCTCTTTTGACTTGGTGGGAGAGACTCAATAATGGACAGTGGGAAGACCTATCGGAACTCACTTCAGACTAGACTGCTGAATATTTATGATATTTTAATTATGTTTTGTTTGACTAAACCTGCTTTAAAAATTATAAGCACAGATGTAGAAAGTTTCACTTTTTTTCTGCCTCTTTTGCTCCTTCTTCTATGTTGAAACAATTGCAAAAACTTAGAAAATGGAGTTACATTCTGTGACTTCCAATACCCTCCACGTGTTAACTCTCAGATACTCCCTCAACCCACCCCTTTGTTGCTTGCTGTGATTCAGGATAAAAAGTTTACTTTTTCAACTTCAAATTTCGATGATTGACAGAATGCTAATAACAATGGAGAATAGTTTTTATCCAATTGCTAACAAACCCTTGAAGATTTTTATACTCTTGAGAGTATGTTTTAATAATGGAGAGAGAAAGAAACCTTGTGGAAGTTCAAGGGGAGCAGGGAACTTAAATTTTGTAGCAGGAAATGAGGGGGAAAAAAAACCCCAAAACCCAGAAGACTTGAAAAGCATTTTGCCTACAGCACACTTTCTATCTCAGATAACCCTGAATCCACCACACCATAATACACAGCTTTATTCCTTTGCTCTGATTCTTAGAAAGAAAATGTTGATTGTTCACCGATGATTAAATAATTCTCATCAGCATTTGAATTTATAAATCACCTTTTCCTTGAGAAAATTTATGTTGTATATTTCGTTTCTTGGCTTGTCCCTTGATTTCTTTCAGAATGAATTCTGCCAAATTATATGGGTCACTTTTATTATTAAATGTCTTATTGTTCACAAATGCTAGGAAAGTCACTACGGAAAGAAAATAAAAATAGCATATATATAAAACTTTACTGTTGACAATGCATTTTCAATTTGATTATTTTATTTGACCTTTCACAGTTATCCTATGTCCCAGTGAGGATGGCTAGGTTATGCTACAAAACAATATCTAAAATTGTATGTTTTATTTCTTGCTCATTGTTTACTGTGGATAAGCTAGAGGTTTTGCTCTACAGCACTCAGGATTTTAGTTTGACTAAGACTTCATCTCAGTATGTTCATCTACAATCTTCACAGCAATCGTAATAATTAAAAAAATGATGTATTGTGCACTGATGTTGAAAGCTCCCATACAGAAGTGATGTATCCTTTCGTCTTTCATTGGCCACATAGTCACATGCTCACATCTAGCCCCTGGGGGTTGTGGGTAGGGGAATGAAACCTTACCTATTTCCCAGAAAAGGAATGGTTAGTAACATTTCATGAATGCACTAATGACTATTATGCCCAAGGAGATAATTATGTTTCTTTTCCTTTCACAGATTTATTTATTTATTCGGGCATGTAGTCAACATACTATAGTGGGTACATTTGCTTACAAGGTCTCTTGAAAGAAATCTATAGACACGGAAAAGTACATAACGTTTTTTTAATCAGTTAAATAGGAGCTAATACTTTTGTGTTCAGTTACCTTTCCTTATCATATCTAAGTGTCCTCCTTTTGCTGTGATGAGTCCTATTTAACTGCCATTAGTATTATTTTTCCAATACTCATCATTATAAAACACCCAGTGTGAGTACCACTTGTGGGCCTATTACAAGCATGGTATCCTGGAAAATTAAAAATTTCCCATGGCATGATATTAACTATAATTGAATGAAGATTTTAGAATGGGAGTGAAGGAAGTCTCTACTTACTCAATCATACTAAATTCATAATAACTTACCTATTTTAACTAGCTATCCCAACAATTCTAGCTACACTGTATCACATTTATAAATGTGTTGAGTAAATGGGAACACTTCAGCTGGAGTTAAAATTGTCCGTTTCTCATTTGTGCATTTAGATTTTAGTTTTCCTTTCTAAAGCACTCAACACATGACAGCCCATATGCTTGAAAAGTAATTATGTACATATATGCATGTCATCATTTTTTTCTCAATTCTTCTTTTTGCATACATTAGAGAGTTTTCTTCATATAATCTTAAAATTTGGTTTTAGCAAGTCATTCTCAAGTTTCATTCACTAACATATCTGCACAATTGAGTTCCAGACAACTTATGGTTTCTCATTTTCCTTAACTTTCAGCCACTTTTAAAAACTATGTTAAGCCAGAAATCCATATGGGTCCAAATCAGTGGACATGTTTCCCTGATACAGTTATATGTTCTGAAATTTATATGGAATTATTTTTATATGTTTCTGACTACTTTCTTTCAAATTTCCTATATCATGTTGAGTTGAACTCCTAATGCCTTCATAGCATATCGCTGATGATGTGATTATGAGTAATTCCCAAACCGTACACAAATCTATCTGCGTTCATTACAAGACATGCCTTTGTCAATGAAAAAGATCAATAAAACAAAGGGCTTCATCCAGGGTTCTTGGTTCCAAACAACAGGGAGGGAAAAAGCTGAGTATTTTTGAACAATAAGAGAACCATTGCAAGCAAATTTAGACTCAGAAAATCAGTATTTATCTGACAAACCAAGGTTGGAAAATTGGCAGAAATCGAAGGACAGCAGGAACCACACAAGGAGCATGCATCGGAAACCATATGGTTTGCACACCACCTAGGCTGCTTCTGGAAATCTGACCTCTAAGTGTTCCCTCTGCCACTAGCATAAGATCCAACTTTTCAGGGTTTCCGACCGCCTGAGATGAAGCCACATGTCCAACTCCTGGCTGTATCTGTGAGTGGAAAAGGGAAGGCTATGCCTTACTTCCTCCAACAGAACTAACAGCTTATGAAGTTTGCTGTGGGAGGGGGAGTCTCAGCAATTTCCACTCAAATACGAATACACAGTTTATGAAATTCCCAAATCTGCTACAGCAGATGCAATAGGAAGGAGATGGGATAGAGGACCAAAATTTTTTTTAAAAATTAAAAAAGCAAAATGAGCACTGCTCAGAAGCACTCATAAACATGATTTGTAAAAATGTTATCCACTAATTTTTTCTATTTAAAAGAAATCTACTAAATAATTTAGTTTTACAGTCCAGATGTCTGGTTTTTCTTTTTAAATTTATCTTGAGTAAAACTATATACATTTATTTATTTATTTATTTTTAAACACCCATGACAGGTCCCAGCTGTTACAAGAGATTAGCCAAGACTAGTAGGATTATTCAGTTGGTACTGTGATGACTTAGAAAAATTTTTTACCAAAAGTAAAATAAAGTAATACTTATGCCTAAATGTTATTAACCTCAGGGATTTACAAAAGTCTAATAATGAATATTCCTTTTGAAACTATTTTGTCTTCTGCTCTTTTGTGGTTTTATATGTTTCTATAATTGTCTAGGAAAGTTCTGCATCAAAATCACTTAGGAAATGGGATGCTTGTGGAAATGCAGAGTCTTGGTTTTCATCCTATGACTGCTATTTCTGAATTTAGGTTGGTGTAAGACTAGAAAAACATTTCAAAGAAACATCCCAAATGTATTTGAAAATTTAAGAACTTGTGCATTAGAAATTGTTCTCAGCAGCTCAGGCAGGTTAGCTGAAGCTGGATCAAGTTTGCTAAGTATGAAGACCACAGAAAAATCAAGCAGAATTTGAGAAGGAAAAAACTTCAGGGAATTACATATACTGTTTGAAACCTCGCTCTCTAAAATTTCATCACTTCACGTTCCAAAAGCCAAGATATTTGTCCTGCTGAAGCAAAAGTGTTTTAAGTGCTTCATGGTGTTTTTAAAAATAAAAGTAAATTTTCACCGTAAGACAAAGTCATTTTCTGTTTTTCTCAGGTGAATCATACAAAATTTACTAGAGATTTGTAAGAGAATTTTAACCCAAGTTTTTAAATATGCTTTCCTTACATGTGATTTTTTTTTAAGCACGCTAAAGGAAAAGTTATTTTGAGTGAAGGCGATACTGCAAAGGAAGGGAAGTCGTAAGTGTGCCTTTAGACAGCTTCTGGCCTTAGAGTGTTCTAGCAAACTGTATTGAAATGAATGGAAGCAATTATAAAAGGAAGCTGCTGACCTTTCTGAAAAGGCTGCCAATCCATAATACCTCCTGCAACGCTCATCCCCTTTATTCCTGCTTAACAAACCTTGTCACCCTTGTCGCAGTGCCTCAGAACCCCTTGTTAACTTTTCCCCTTTTGTTGTCTTTAGGGTATCTGCGGCACGCCTGTCTGCTGAAATACCTCTCAATTGCCAATTAAAGGAAGTTTAAGAATGAGCGTCTAGGGATGAATTAACCTAGCAAGTTGACCTGGGAGGAGAATGTGTTAGGGATACAGACTCTCATCATCACAGTCTTATGTATTTACCTGCTCATCTGACTTACTTAAGAGACGGTAGTGGTTACATATTTGCACAATAATCAGAAAGCATCTCGAGCCAGTTTTTCAGGGAGTAAACAATTGGAAAACAAACACCAGAATCTTCAAAATGCTTCTCCCTTCCCAGCATGTTCATTTTCCCTCAAGTGAAAAAAATGCTAATATTTAAGTACTGCTTTGCGGAAACACTTAACAGGTACCTGTGGGTAGTATAAAGCAATTCCTCCAGGAAGGTCTTATCCATAATATCTTCTTGCTTTATAATGCCGACTTAACATATAAGCCCCTGTTTGGATTAGCAATCTTTTGAATGATTATCAAGCAGAATTTTCTAGAATCGAGTAGTTCTGGCATTCAGATAAGGGGGAAAAAAAAATCCCAAACTTAAATTATCTGATATTCAAGCAAATATCAAATCTAATCAAATTTTGGGTTTTGGTTTTTTTTTAATATTTCTTTTGGCTTGTGTTTCTGATTTTCTGCACTCATATTGATTAACTTTCTTGAAAGAATATTTTAAGCAATGAACCCTTAGCACCTATAACTGAGTGACTTTTTAACCTGCTTACAGTAGGAAAGTAGAGAGAAACAAGATGGAAAATTTTAAATATGCAGTACTGACATTTAAATACACATAAATATCATGGATTGCTGCTAATATTGTTGATGACATATGTAACCTTATTTATGTTTATAAAGGCTGGGTCAAGGAAGAAAAATAGCACATCATGAGCCTTAACTATTAATATGCTAAATCATTTTTATATATCTAATTTTAATGTCTCTGTAACTCTGATGTTATCAATCTGTCTGAGATATATTTATATCTAGATCTATATATGTACCTACACAGATGAAGTTACTTGTCTAAAACCATTTGGCTAGTAAGACTGTAAAAAGTTCATTAGGAAAAATATCTTTCTACATGTTTTATCTGTATCATCCAAAAAAGGTTTCTTTCTTGGGGTTCACCCAATTTCCCAGTGGACTGGAAGGATTGTATTATCCAGGTGAAAAAAAAAAGGTACATAAGTAAGAAATGAACTGAAAGTATCTGTAGTTATCACTTAATTCAAACTCCCAATTCTAAAGATAACATCACTGAAACATAATGACATTTGTCAAGTTACACAGGAATTATAGCAAACATACTATATTGCATGCCTCCACATTTTTATATGAATGGATGTGTTAGCTTGAATTATTTTTGTTTCTTTGTGTACCACTTGCCAGTATGTTTATACAAGAATTAGTATTTCCCTCTTTTCCATGCTTTCTGTGAAAGTCTAGAAAACAGAGCTATATTAAGATTTAGAATAAACCCTGGTCATTATAGAAAACTGTAATGCAACCCTTCTCCCATATTTCCAAGTTCTTGCTACCTTCATATCTGACCTAACTTAAGGCGACTGAATTGTTAGAGAATTCCCAATAATACGGCACACCCTCCTCACATAAGTCCTCACAGTGCTGAGACTTGCAGGCGCATCAGAAGTAGCTGGGTGTTAGTCTGGCTGTGCCAGGCCACACTAGCACTTTGTTTTAAAGGAAAAGTGGAGGGCCTTTTCTCTTTCCCACAATATAATATTCCATTTCTTATGCTCTATGCAGCGTTTCTTCCAACCTCCTGCACAAACATTTCACTAGAACGCCTCTCAAAATACTGTCAGCACCCTAGGCATTTGTATTGCAAATGCTTTCATTAAGATGTTTCCATGTCAGAATGCTCCAGAGTAGGTTTTCTTTCATTGGGTTACAGCCAGTGTCAAAATTATTCACTAAGGAGAAACTGTATTATCATCTAAGAAATTATTCTGTTGATTTCAAAATATGGTTTTGTTTAACTTGAAGTAAGATAATTATACATTAATATGCTAGTTAACTGACTAATAAGAATGCAGTCATTTGGGAAAAGTGCCTGAGGTTGGGTCAGTTGGAATAGAGAAAAATAATTAGATAGATAGATAGATACATAGATAGATAGATAGATAGATAGATAGACAGACAGACAGACAGATAGATTTGATTTTCCACTTTCTTTGTGAGCCTTAAGTGTTGCAAACATGCAAAGCATCAAGGGATAGCCCTCTTTAACTTTTATAAAACAAACAATATTCTTTTCTCTTTCTTGGTTAGCAACCCCATTTCCATTTTGGAAAAGAAATGACTCTTAAAGCTACTTCAGCACAGAGCAGTAAGTTCCTCGTTTTGCCCTGTGTTATTTCTTATGAGGTTCCTAAGGATTGTAGAGGGACACACTGAAGATGAGAATCGCAGTTAAATAGAGCAGGTTAAGAAAAGTAAGAGGTGGTCCTGGTGCCCAACACCAGAGAAGTGAGAGAGAGCCTCTCCCTTCCTTTGTCTCCCTTCCTCATGCTTCATGGATCCTGGTAGTCAGAGGAAAATTGAGCTCATGTTCCATCATTTTCCTTTTCCAATTTTGTAATCAGCTTTTAGAAGAAAAGACACATATGAGCACAGGTGTCCCCAGTGTCACTCTATTTGCTCAGTGTGATTCTCAGCCATCTGACTTTACATAATGCAAGGAGTCTGGTGGAAGTTTATTTGTGAAGCTCCTTGTGACACTTCATTAGATTTCATATTTGTGGTCTAGGTCATAATTTCTTTTCCCACACCTTGTACTTTGATCTCATCCTCAGCTAGACAAGTGCCTTATGTAGAGGGGAAAAAAGTTGGTTTACGTACTGTAGTAATTAAGAACTAAAAAGATGCTTTCCCAGCTGTTGCTTTTGAAGTCAAGTTCATTTTGTGGCAAGGTGCTAATTTTCAATTAAAAATCAGATTTTTATTTAAACAGTATAATGTGTTATATATGTCAAGAATTCATTTTTAACATTCTTTTTATTTTTTCTGATAACAGGGGTCCAAATCATCAATTATTAAAGGCTGAGTACTTTGACAATGATACAGCATTCTGTGTTTGTTCAGCTTTTGTTTGTTCGTCATGTGTTGGGCTAAAATAAAATCGTTTCCCCTGTTTATCCTAAACATTTCAAGGAAATTTTAACTAAGACGTTTTTCTATTTTTGCTTCATCTCTGAAGAAATTATTCTTAAGTAAACACATGCATGTGCATATATACACTGTGGTTAAGTTTTCAAACCAAAGCTGAAAGAAATAGGTACTAGTGTTAATTTAAGTCGATTTGTTAGTAATTTCACCTTTCTCTGCTCTGACCTTTCTCTGTATAATAATAAACATATGTTTACCTAACTTGGACATATAAGCCACTTATCATAGCTACCAGAAGATGGCAGTGGAGGAAGCCCGGGGATGACTTATTAGCCCAGTAGGAATTTGGCTTTGACTTTGGTTCATAAGAAAGCTATGATACTAGAAAGATATGCCAGCACCTGAATATCATCCCCAAGGAAAGACTGAATATGGTGGATGCCTTCTCTTTCCTCCTATAAAAGCTTTTTTTTTCAGGGTAATAGGCCAAACTGTAAAATTAATTTTAACATGGTTTTCCATTAAGAAAAAAAAAAAAGTTTCCATTTCTTTACTTTTGTCCTCTCTTCTCCTCTGATTTTGGCTTCCTTCTGGGTCAGTGATGCTCAGTGATAAGCTCTACTTGATCCAACCTCGGATTCTTGTTGTCAGGTGATTAACTTGGCAGAGGAGCGGCCCTTGGCTGCTATGGCTTATGACTTGGAGATACTTAGCTAAATGACTGGGACGGACTTTATCTCATTGCCAAGTTGTGTGTGTGTGTGTGTGTGTTTACATATGTGTGAAATCAAAGCAACAGTGTGTTTTTCCCCTTCTCTGATTGGTTTATCTGACCAGTGATAACTGCAATGATGGAAATTCGCCTTGCAGGTCCAGGCGGGAAGTTGGGAGGCTGAATATCTCAGCATAAGTCTCAAAGGGAAGGCTATTTAACACTTCTTGTTATTACGTTTCAAGTTAGATATACTAAGATTCTTCAAAGAAGAAGAGTTTTCTTTCCTGGTGTTGCTTTAAATAGATTGGATAATCTGAATTTATCTACTAGGAAATTAATCTGCATTTGCCAAGCCAAATTAAACTCTCAGTTTTCTAGAGAATTTTAGGAGTAAGGGAGGAAAAATAGGGGTGCAGATAATGGGAGCAGATCACCAAAAATATCATTCTTATTTTGTCCTACTGGTATAGCAAAACTTGAACTCTGTTCAAATGCAACTGTTGGTTTATTTCTTGTCTGCAGCTACCCAACTGGTCACAGCTAGAGAGAAAAGCAGACCATTCTTGCTTATTTCACTTAATATTCATCACCGTTACATTTTGGCAGTGCTTAGTGTTAACTGGCATTTCTATTACATTTTATTTGTCCAGTTGATAGAAATGACTTCTGCAAATTTCCTTTTCTTTTCTGAAACCTTCAACACCCTCTCTTCCTTGTACACTTGCACTGACAGTCTCACTTGCCAAGCCCATCAGCAGTCAGAAAAGGATTTTCACAAGTTCCCACCACGGCAGGTACCCAATGCACTTGTATTTCTGCCCTCCTACGTGACGTCTTTCCTATCAAGTTGGATGAACAATTCATGCTCTAGACTAAGGACAACCCCTCTTCCGTGTTCTAGATCCATCTCTTTCACCTATTCAAGGATATTGTTCCTGGAATTCTTCCTTCATTTTCTGGAATCATCAGTGTCTTATTATCCACTTAATCATCCCCACTGGCATGCAAATGGGCTGTCATTTCTCCCATTACAAGAAATAAGAAAAGGACCAAGGACCCACTCCTTTCTATTCTACATTTTTATTTCTCTATAATAACAACAAAGCTCCTTGAATAAGCTGTCTAAGCTCCGATTCCTTCCTCCAGTACCCTAAATGAGACAGGAGGGAAGGGGGCAGGCCAGAGTCATTCAAAGAATGACAGCAATTGAACACCAAAATGGTGGAAGATTCAACTCCCAGTTGGCCTTGAGGATTAAGTTGGTGGGAGGTTTGACTTCTAGTAGACCTTGAGCTTCATTATATGCTCATTGTAACAGCAGGTGCCAAGATAGTCCCAAGGCTACCTGCAAAAGACCAAAGAATGTGTGGTGGCCCAATTCCTGGGACTCCCAGCCCCTTCCCCAGGGCAGTTGGAATGGTCCCACCTATAGGCATGTGAAGCTACCAAGAGCCCATAAAAACTGGCAAAACCACACCTACTGGTCCTTTTCCACTCCCTCCCCTTTGGAGAGGGCCGGCACTCTGTCTATGGAGTGTGTACCTACTTTTACTTTAACCTGAGCACCCAGTTCCCACACCTCTTTCCTTGCCTTTCTCTTGCCTTACACTCTATGCAGTATGTGTCTCTCTAAATAAATCTACCTTTACTCAACTGTGGCTCGCACTTGAATTCTTTCCTGCGTGAAGCTAAGGACCCACAGCTGGTGGGGCACGTCCCAGGAGCTCCACCGAGACCTGGGACATGGCCGTCCTCACACCCCACATCCGTTTTCCTGTATCATAAAGAGCACACTCTGATAAGGCTCCCAACATAAACTGGTCTTGTTTGGGGGAAGTAAATGCTGACTTCAGCAGCATGTGAAACAATTAATCCCCTTTGTTTCTTGGAAAAGCTGTCTTCACTGGCATCTTAGACACCACCCTACTGTTCTGGATTTTTTTCTACCCTACTTACCATTCTGTTCCTTATCAGATTCCTTTGCTTCTGCCTGCTTATCTCCAAGACCTCTTGCATTGTTGTGCCCCCCCAGGCTTAGTCTTTGAACCTGTCCTTTCTCCGTACTCACTCCATGATCTCATTCATCCCTTTTGCATTGAATTCCAATTATGTGCTGAAAACTCCTCAGTTGAGATCTTTAGCCTGAATTATTTCCCTGTGTTCCAGGATCTCTTACAGTCATTAAGTCATTAACCCACCTGATAATCAGTAGATTATCTAATAGATATCAAAAATCTAACTTCAGATCTCCACCCAGACTTCCCGTCCCACCACACACACACCAGCTTCAATCTTCACCCAAACTTCCCACCCCACCGCACACACATTAACCTGCTTTCCAACAGTCTTTCTCATTTCAGTGACTAGGAATTCCATTCTTTCAGTTGCTCAAGCTAAAGAATCTCAACACAGGCTTGACTCTGTCGACTGAAATAAATGCTCAGCCTTAAAGTTGAGAGTTATGTTTTATTTGGCGGGAGGACTCGAGCTGGGAGGACTGGAGCGGGATGACAGCCTCTCAGATCGCTCTAAGGGACTGCTCGGAAGAGGTAGGGGAGCAGCTAGGATATATAGGAGCTTTACAGCAAAGACCAGGTAGTTGGAACAATAAAAGATTACTTGTTATGTAAAGAAAACCAGGCATCTCAAGTTAAAGAATTCAGTGCTTTTCTATGTATGGGAGGAAGCAAACATTTGGGCTCACTGAAATTCATTCCTTTGACAAGCACTTAGCTATCTAGGGCCAGTATCCTGTCCTTTCTTATTCTGAGTCCCCTCAGAGTGCACCATTGTGAGTGGCTGCAGAGGCCGGGCTGCAGGCTTGTCTTCACTGTGCGGGTGGCGGCAGCCGCTGATGACTTGATGGTTTCAGCATTCTCTGTTTACTGATATGGTTTGCAGAGTTTTTTGTTTACAACTCCTTTCTTTTACTCCCACCGCACATCTAACCCATCAGCAAATTCAACTCTGTCTTTAAGATAGATTAAGAATCCCATCACTTTTCAGTACCTCTGCTCTGTCACCCCAGTCCAAACCACCATCATGGCTCTTTCCTGATCATTTCACAGGCTTCTTAACTGGTATCTCTGACTCTGCCCTCCTCCCTTCAACACTAGCCTAAAATTAGAAGACAGAATAATTCTTAAAAAATAAAAAGGTAGACCATGGCATTTTTGTTTTTACCAAAATCATCAAATCATTTCTCACCCTACTCACGATAAAAACCGGAGTTCTCCCAGGGGTTCCAAGGTTCTATCCAATTTGGCAGTTTTCTGACTTTATCACCTCACTTCTTCCCTCTACAGCTTACTTTTTAAACAGCTCTTCTGACTTCCTTGCTGTTTTTCTGATAGTCCAGCCATGATTCCCTCTGGGGGATTTCTCACCTGCTGTTTCCTCACTCTTTCATGCCCCCTCCTTCCTATGAAGGAGTTCGGCTCCGGGCCAGAAAACTTGTATGTGATTTTTCAGGCCTGACCATAGCAATTATAAAGGCTTTTTCCGGCAGGTGTCATGGGGGAAAGCTGCCCTTCCCACACCACAGTTGGTGCACGGCTAATGCATTAGTCTCCAAAGGAAGTCGCAGTCAAGGACCCAGGCCTCTGGTCAGCCGTGCTGCTAGACGTGTACATGTTTGCAGTCGGCCGCCTTCATCCCTAGGTCTCCTGGCCCTCAAGTCGAGGCCTTCAAGTGCCTCTGTCGGTAACTCCTTATTGAGAGGAAGGGGAATCTGGAAAACACTTTTTCCCGCTGTGAGTCAGCACTTGGCACTTTTCCACTCCTAGCCCTCCCGCCCCCTGTCCCAGGAGAAGGAGCCTTTGGTGGGGAGAAGGTCGGGGGGCTCCTTCAGGACACAGAGGACTCCTACGTGTACGAATCCACCTGACCTGGTAGGTGTGCCACCCCCCGGGGGAAGTGGAGTGGGGGTGCGTGGAGCTTTCTCTGGTTTTAACCTCTTACTTATACTATTGCAGCAAATGATTAAAGGCTTGATTGTTACTTTCATTTTTGGCTTGTGGCTTATTTAGCTATTCGCATATCTGACAATTCAGTTTCTTCCAGTTCAGCTGACCTTCGGGCACCAGTTACCTGAATGGCTCATGTCCTTTTTCAAATGTCTTTTTCTAACATAGCTTTCACCGACTAATTAATTTAAAATTATTTCCTCCCAGAATTTCCAATATTTTTTCATGCTTTATTTTTCTCCATACATTTATCCTTACCTAATGCGCTATGTATTTCATGCACTTTTTTTAAAATTGTAAATTTCCCCTCCCTTAAGCATAAGAACTGTCTGGTAGTTTTAGATTTGCACACCGTGTATCATCAATTTCTAGGACAGTACCTGGTGAATAATAAGTTATTGAATGAGCTGTTTAGAAGGGGCAGGAGAGAAGGCAGGGTGCAGAGGTTAAAGCAATGCTGCATTCTCTGCCTGCCAGTGGTTGCCAAAACCTGACTTTGGTGACCCTTTCCCCACCCCTAAGCCTACGCAGGGGCTCCTAACTGCACTTGGAATATAAAATAAGTGAATCCTCAAGGCCTTTTACCCACTCTCCTGGGAGGCCCACTGGGATCTGCAGTGACTCAAATCACATGGGGAATGTCTAAGACAATCTCACAGTCTGCACCAGTCAGAAGTGACCACGTGAGATACAGCTCAGTGTTGCCGAGCCTTAAGCTGGTGAGCTGAGATCAACTCAGAATATCAAGCTTGCTTTAAGGCAATTGTCCTATCCTAAAAGCATAACGCCGCATCTTGAGAACGGGGGCATTGATATTGTTTTTGTATATAGATAACCAAATTGGCTGCAGATAATTTATCAAATGATAATTACTTTAAAAACAGACGTGTCCAATAGGTGTATAACTTTTACAACCTTGCATGCATTTACAAGTGAAATTAAAGATAGCTATTGAGTGACACTAGAATTTAAGACATTCAGTTATACATCCTTATCTTTTAAAATGTGTTTGTTCACACCTCTCTCTGTGAATACATTTATTTTATTCAGTTTTCCAAATTATACAGCTCTATCATTTAAGAATTTTCAACAACTTCTAAATTGTACTTTTAAACAGAATGATTACAGTCACTCTATTTTGAGAAAGCATTTTTCTTTGGATGCCTACAGAGTTTGAAGACTTCTGTATCTATTCAAATTATAGGAACATTCATGTGTTTTCCAGGTTAGAAACAGTGCACAGCTATTTCTGTGGCAGGTATTATCTGCATTATTTATATTCAGAATTAATTTGATCAACCATTTATTCAAAATTATTTATCGAGTATTATCTTCTGGATGATTTCTTAGGCCCCAGTGGTAAACAATGCAGAGCCTAAAGAAAGAGACAGACCAGCAAGCAAATAGCTAACTTAATTTCAGATGTTGTGATTTTTAAAACAGGTAACAGTAGGTAACAGAAACATAGGGTATTAAGGAAAAAAATTACATAGGTTCCTATGAGTTAACACAATGTTGACAGAAGAAAGATATTTAATATCTAAATGTGTGTCCAAGTGTCTAAATATATATAGAGAGAGACAGAGACAGAGGGACAGAGAAAGAACGAGAGATTATAGAAGGATGATCAGCAGGAGGCTTTGTGTATATGAGACTTGGCTACAAGCCCATGTGATAAACAGGAGTGAAATCACATGAAAGAGTGAGATACGAGAAGATTTTGCTTGGAGAAGGGTATTCCAGAAAGAAAATTCCTACTGGCTATGGTTATAATATATATATATACATCTTTGGTACAATCTAAGGATAAAAAAGAAAATAGAATGATGTTTTTGGTCCATGGAAGATTCATGAGCTCTGTTTTAGTCCTGTTAGCCTTGAGATGCATGTTACACATCCATCCCTTGGTGAAGTAGCTAGGGGTTGTTATGCAAACATGGGTCTCAAGGAAGGAACTGGAACTGGAGAAATAAGTGTGTGAGTTATCAGTCTTGCATGTGGTGTCTAGGAGGATATATATATATATATAGTTGAAATCACTGGGCAGAGAGTGTGGAATGAGTTACAGGACTGAGCCCTAGGGACACTCAAACAGAGGGGAGGGAAGAAGAGAGAGAGGAGGCAGAGAATCCAGCAAAGGAGACTAAAAGAAGAGCACAGCGCCCTAGAAGGAGACGCAGAAGTGTGATGCCCTCGAGGCAAAGTGAAGAGAGCATTTCGAGGAAAAAGTATTCATTTATATCAACTGTAATTGAGAAATTAAAGAAGAGTTGAATGTATGTTATAAAATTAGCATGTTTAAGAAACGATTTAATCATTTTGGAAAAGAAACTTCCTATATTTCGTTTCTATATGTATCATTTAGACAATGATTTGAAGTAAATGAAAGCAACCTAAATGTCTGTTAACTAATGGTTAGATAAAGAAGTTGAGGTGTCTCTATACAATGGAATAGTAGTCAGCCATAAAAAATAAAATAATGCCATGTGCAACAATATGGATAGACCTGGAGATGGTCATACTGAGTGAAGTAAGCCAGAAAGAGAAATAAAAATATCATAGGATATCAATTATATGTGAGATCTAAAAAAAAACACAGATGAACTTATTTACAAAACAGAAACAGACTCACAGTCATAAAAAAAAACAAATCTTAAGGTTACCAGAGAGAAGTGGGGTGAAGGGATAAAATGGGGGTTTTGGATTTGCAGATACTAACTACTATACATAAAATAGATAAAAAAAACCAAGATCCTACTGTATAGCACAGGGAACCATATTAATACCTTGTAAAAGCCTACAATGGGAAAGAATATGAAAAGGAATATATATATATATATGTCACATATATATATATATGTCATCTTCTCTCTTAGGTTCTGAGGGAAACTGGGATTTTGAAGCAAAAAATTAATAATAAAAACATACCGCAAAATAAAATTGTCCACACCGTCATCTGTTCTTCAGATGTTTTTGGAACCTAGGGCTTCCCAAGATCTAAAGAAGCATGACTGTTTAATAAACAAAGAACAACACACAAATTAAGACAATTACACACAAGACTGCCATCTCTGCAAAGAAATATGGAAAGAAAAGCAATGCAGAGAAATGAAAGAGAAATTAGTATTTACATACAAAAGAAATTTTGTCTCTTCAAGAGCTGATTGTTTCACTCCAAAGTGAAGCTCAGCGTTGTCATTCATCATGAGGTACAGTTGCTGTTATTTTAAAAGTGGTGCCAGTCTTGGCATGGTAATGTGAAAATACGTATTATAAAGAAATGAAAGTGATTCAAGTAACAACAGGAAAATAGTCGGACACTTTATTTTATTTTTTAACCTTTTATTTATTTATTTTTTAAACGCACTGAAATGAATAAGCTAAGTCTTTGATCTAGGTCCAGAGATGCTCTCCACATATTTTAACATTTCTCATCTCTGCAGCAGGCACTTATTGCCCTAATGTTAGGCTCCTCCCACTTTCAATAGACGGCAGTATTAAAGCATTCAGCTTTGTACTGAGGCTCCACAGGTACAAATCATTGTAGAATGAGTCTAGAAAAGGTCCAACTACACATTTTGCTCTGGGCATTGTCCGTGCACTCTTTTTAGCATTTATACCATCGACTCTGAGAACCACATTCTTCATCACACTAAGAATTTCCTAAGTTGAAATTTACAGATAACCATGTATGTCTCCCCTTGCCGGTCATTTGTATGTTAGAACAACTAAGGAATGTCTCAGAATTGAGATGGCTTTGTCATTTGCTTTTTGAATTTGACCTTTGAATTATGTGAATACATTGTTTATGCATCTCATTTTCCGTCCTCAAAAAACCATCCTGTGAAGTAATCAATTCAGTAATTATTTTCTTATGGAAATAAAGCTGAATAAACATGCAGTATATTTGCTAACTGTAGGCATGGTTTTCTCTCTCTCTTTTTTCTTTTCTTTTCTTTTTTTTTTTTTTTTTTGGCCTATATCTATGGGAAGAAATATATCCAATTTAGGGTTGAGGAGTGACTCGGGTTAATTTCATGCAGACCATTTCCTCCTTTTTTCCCCATATATCAATCCTAAATTAATACACTTGGTGCTCTGCAGCCAGCGTGGCCGCACATTGATCTTGGCCAGCTTGTTTACAGTGTTTTGGCAAGTTGCTGATGTACATCTCCCTGGGGATAGAGCAGGGGTTAATTGCTGTTAAACTCTCAGTGCCAAGTAATGGTTCAGCCTCTCTGCTACGTTAAAGATGACACTAATAAGGAAAGAGTGCAGTGGATTGCTCTGTGTTGAAAATTGGACTTGTGGTGACAGAAACTTGGAGCAGGGCTGATGTAACAGGAAGACCATAATGTAATTACAACTGCTGAACGTGTGTCATACCAAGTTAAATGATACATTAATGAATCAAAACAGGTGATGAAGTGTTGCTCTGTCAGCGGACAGAGGTGCTTTCAAGGTTAGATTGCTATTAATTTAATAATCTGTAATATGGATATTCTTCAAATCACAAATGAAATCAACCTTAATGCTTTCATATGACATTGCTTCTTGAGTTTCAAACAGCTCAGATAAAAGAAACACAGCGAAAGTGAGCAGAGTTCAGTCCAAGTCATTCTGTGTTTAATTTTGTAAGAAAGGGTTTTACATTGTAAGGTGAGTGGTTGCCCAAGGCTTTCTTCTTGTCCCGGTAGACCATTTGATCATTTTAATCCACAGCTAGCCAGCCAGTAATTTGCAAGGGAGCATAGACCTGCAGAAGCAAACAACTACTTCTTTTCAAACGGACCATTATGTATATTATCTACGCATAATGTTTTAATGTGGCTGAAATTCACAAAAGGTAGAATATGATAATGTCCCTGAAGTCTTCTAATCTACTTTCGTGCGATTTGTTTCTGTATTTTCCTAAACATTTAAAAAAACTTTCAAACCCATTTCCTTGTGAGTTTTTAAATTAATTTTAAAATTCAGAAACAAAACTAGATTACTTATTTTTCATTTTAAAAAATATTCTATCATTTCCTTTTTCGGCAACACCACTCTCTTCTGGATATCCTCTGCATTCCCCCATCCCTTTTCCTGTTGAGGTGGTATTTAAACCTTAATTCTAAGCCACCTCGGATGTTACTCATTTTTTCTTGGGTATCTCCAATGTATACCGGAGGTACGCATGTTACAAAAAACTTCTTTTTGCTTTTCTCTTTTTCATCTATCTTTTATTACAGGGGTCTCAGCTAAGACCTCAGAAAGATAGGGGCAAAATTATTTTTCCTCCCTTAGAATATCATCAGTTTTAGTATCTTAGTTGATATTAGTAAAATAAATGCACTTACTTGTGATTAAGACTATTAGTAAGAAAATATGGTGGTGATTTTTTTTTTAACAATTTTAATCATTTTAATACAATGCTAACCAGTTTATAACATGGGAACACAGAGCTTCAAAAGCAAGCAAACAAAATGAAAAGAAAAATACCTAGTTTTTTTTTTTTTTTTTTTTTTCATGAGTCATTACTCGTTATCTGTGCTGGGAAGAAAGGACCTTTCCCAAAGACAGGAAAAGATAAGAATAGAGAGCGATTAACTGGGGAGAGAGTATGGAGATAACATTGGGCATCCAAAATAAACTTGTTATGTATCTAAAGCTTGTCTAGTGCAATTAAGTAGTGTGATCCAGGTACCCATGAGCGTGAGAAAGTAAGACGGAAGCCTAGGGGCACTGCCCCTCAACAGGTAGTTGAGGTGGAAAAGGAAAGGAGAGTTGCTTTCTAGGAAGCAGATCGAGGTCAATGATGTCAAATGATGAAGAGAGGAAATAACGTTAAATATATTAAACAAAAATTACCATCGACTTTCACCACAAGAAGTTTATTAATGTCTGGCCAGAGACAGGTGGGTAGTGGCAGAAGCTTCTTCAGAGTCAGTGGAAAAAAAGAATGGGAGATGAAGACATGTTAGGGCATGTGTGCACCATTAGGAACCAAATTTTATCCATTAGGAAAAGAGGGAGAGTTTCACTAGTGAGAGAGCGACATAGGGTTAAAAGAGCACTGTGATTTTAAATAAGCACAAAACCTGAAATTGTTTATATGTAGAAGAGAAAGAACCCATTAAAAAGAAGGGATCCAGACATGGGGTAGGAGTAAGTGAGATCATTAATGGGGGGGAGTGGTGGTATATAGCGGAGACGATAATTCCAAGCCATGGTGGAAAGGTTAACTTTCATACACGAAAAAGCTAATTTGTCCATGAAAACCAAAAGGAATGCTGGAAGTTGATGGCTTGGAGTGAGATTTTTCTGCCTGTTGACCTTTATTATTTTCTCATTTGTTTGGTTTTCTGTGAAGTAGGAGACAAGCACTGCTGTGTGGGATGTTGACAGATATGGAACAGAGGACGGAGGAAACAGGCAAAATAATTGAATAGCTGCTGGGGTTGTGTGAGGAGTGCGTAACCGGGGACTCGGGCAAAGTTCAGAAGAGCGTCAGGGGAGTGGTTGCATTTTAGTTTCAGAGGGGGTAAAGCCGCTTTCTCCAACCGGCAGGCCACAGATCTCCGAGAAAGTCAATGCAAATTTGATTGGTTTCACCTGTTTTCTTTTTTTTTTTTTTAAACTCAATTTCACATTTTTTTCTCTTTATTTAGTATTGGGTCTTGCTGCTCATGCATTTCAAGAACATGGATGAGCCTAAACAAGAAGATGGGAGGGACCAAAATAAATTAAACAAGAGTATTCTTATGCTGCGTAAAGTCTATCTGAAGGTAACATATAGGTTCATATAAGTGGGGTCTTAGCTTCTCAAGATCGCTCCAAAATAAATTGAGTAGGTACAATAATTCACTGAAAATTGCTCCTGAGTTATTGCATGCTACTGCTGACCACAAAGAAAAACAAAAATCCCCCAAAACCTCAAGTCAGCAACTTGTGGTTAATGTCCCTTTGCTTTATGTTCCTCTAACTATTTAATTTTTTTTCCTGGATGGCTCACAGAATGATATTAAGCTTTTATGTTTTTTTTTTTTCCCAGATAATTCATGTCTTTTTGTTTATCAAACTATTTGTTGTTATTTGATGTTATTGTTTAAATAGGAACAATTTAAAAGATGCTTGAGAAAGGGTATGTGCAATCTAAAATGAACAGTTACTATGACTTTTTATTTATGTAACACCTTTCCTCAAGTGTTCTATTTTGATTGTTATTCTTACTAAGGTCTTATTGTCTCTGTTCTTTAATATTTCAAGTTATATAATTGGGTTTTTTTGGATGATACTTGTGATGAGAAACATTATATAGGATATGTTATTAGCCAAGATAATTTTAGAAAATTATTTGGGACTTCATACTAAAGATTTACAATGACTTTCTTTGACGAGCACGGAGCCAGTGGTAGAGCTTCTTCTAATAAAGTATTTCATAATTAAGGAAGTTATAATTTGCTAACAGGGCTCACAACAGCTGCCTGTGGAATAAGACAATATGCTTTTCCTCTCCCTACTGGGCCTAATTCCCTAGTAACCTTATTGAAAATGTGCATGGGCTACAAAACGAAAGATTAACTGTCCAGGGACCTGCTTCCTGGAGCTTATTTGAAGATTAAATCAAATGGCAGGCAATATATATTTGGTAATACGGTTTTGTTGCATTTTTTCCCCCCTGTAGTAGTAAGTGTAATAGAAGAAGATGACACTTTATCGCTGTTTAAAAAAAAAATAAAAGTTAAAATATTTCTAAATGTGACATAGTTTTGTTCTCATACTGGAAATCAAAATGAATAATTTATTTCTTCATAAGCAAAAGCATCTTCTGCTTTTTGAACACATGATAAAGAATCTCTAATTACAAATCACCCATAATTACAAATTGTTCAGCCTTTTAAAAGATGATTATTATTCATTATCTATTTACTTCATAACAAATGCCACTAAAGGTGTGAAAGATGAGTTTAAAATGCCAACTGAGATTGGCAACATTTTAATTAAACAGAAAGAAGCTCAAACATATATTTAAAAACATAGCTTTTAGACTACACATTAGTAAATGGATTTCTACTTAACAAATCAGAGAAAGATGGATGAAGATGTTCTGCTTTTAAAAATACTATATTTAGCATGCCTATGCAGAGACACTGAAGTGTGATTTGTCCTCATAGCAGACATCTGAAGAACAAGTGACATTCTTACACAAAATCCATATTGGTGATGTATTTAATTACAGAGCTGATTGAAATTGACAGCTTTAGTGACCTGCGTTTGCACTTGTGGTGATTGATGTATGCTTCAACTCTGGTTACTTTTAAACCAGTTCACATATTGCTCAATACTATAATACCGTCCTGTCAAATTGCAAACTACCTTTTTACAAGTACGGGG
The DNA here is from genome assembly GCF_048773025.1 of Camelus bactrianus. Taxonomy (NCBI): domain Eukaryota; kingdom Metazoa; phylum Chordata; class Mammalia; order Artiodactyla; family Camelidae; genus Camelus; species Camelus bactrianus. The sequence goes on from NC_133572.1 coordinate 10,990,393, forward strand.
ACTGGAGAGAGTGAATGTGTAATTAAAGTGAGAGAGAGGCGACTTGTTTAAAAACACCTATACAACTGTTAAACTGGGACCGCTGCTATCTGAAAGCAGAGTGAAAGAAAGTTCAATACAATTACTCAGGCATATATATGTTCCTAGAATCAACTTTACTCCTAGAAAATGTTTTCCTGATCTGTGATTCATGGTTAAAACAGAGGTCTCAGACCGTAGGCTGCTGCTTTTAAAGCCTGGCTTTCTTAGGTAGGATGTCAGCTTTTAGAAATCGTAGGTAAATAAAATCACTGTCATTGAGCACAGAGGAACCTTAATGATCCTGTAGCCTAAATCCTGTCTGTTTTTTCTGCTTGTGTTTCTTTGTTACTCAGGCTGGATAGCTGATACACAGAGAGGTAACTTGTTTACAGCGGAGCACAGAGTTGCTTTTATGTATAGAACTGAAGCTGGAATGCAGGCTTCTTATTCCCAATTCATTGTCCTACTGCACAGAATTCCTCCCTCTAAACATCTCCCCCTCCTTATGTCCCTTTCTGGGTGTGGGCATATTAAGAGTACAGCCCTTATCAGCAAGTGATCCTTTTAGCTTAGGCTCCTTCAACTACATATTTAAGAACAGCAACAAAAGTATTGACTCCTGCTATATACTACACTCTGAAATATATCCTTAACATAAATTATTTCTGACAACCTATATACAAGCTATCTGATATTCTTACCAATTTATGGATGTGTGGGGAGACTAAGAAAGGTTCAGCAAATTTTTCAGATGGCCTTAAGCAATAGGTAGATGAAATTTGAACCCAGATATGTTGAGTTCAAAGTCTACAGCCCTTTTCACTAAACAACACTGTTTTCTCATACCAAAAAAATCTTAAAGAGACATCTTGACTGTCAGAGTGATAAAGAACTGATCTCTCAAGGGAGGTTGTTACATGTCTACTTGTTAAAAATAGAATTCTACAAAATTTGTCTGTTTTATACATGCATCTTACTTAAAACACACAGTTGGGTAGAAAAACCTTTTGGTCTACTTCCCAAATATAGAAATTTATGCCAGAATTAAATTTGTCATTTCAGAGACATATACTAGTTTTAACACAGTAAGTTTCATTGGCAATTTTTAAAATATACTAATAAAATGGCTTAAGTCATCATCCCAAGTACTCAGGGAAATCCATTTCCATCCCCAAAATGTCTCAGTTTCCTTTAAATGTGATGAATTGGAGAAAGGTCATCATAGATGGTCCTCTTGTCTGTGCTGCCTCAGAATTTCTGCTCCCTATTTAATTCTTCATATGGCAACTCCTCTTTGAAAACAATGCTCCAGTTTATTCTACTTAGAAACCTATGTTTTCTTCTTCATTCCCTAAAATATCATGAAATGATATCACTGTATGACATAGCAAAATGCCAGGATGTCACTAAAAGTTAATTATAGATAATCCGTGTACATCCGTATACCAGGTTTGAGTATATTTCTACTTAGACTCTTCTTGTCGCTTTATTCTGAGAATCCAATTCCTATTTTTAAGGACATTTTTCATGTCCCATTTTTCTCTGATTATTGAGTCTCTTTTTTTTTTCTATAATGGAATGCCATAGGCAATGCAAGTATTCAGGATACAATTTATATATAGCAAACAAACATTCTTTTTCCTGCCATCTTCTTCCATTAATTCTCTGATTACTTATTATAAAATCAACCCATGAACAAATCATATTTAAAATGGTAGACTGGATGAAAATGTATATTTCCATTTCTTCTCCAAACTTCCCCACTCCTCTCAGAAAACACTGAAGTAATAAGAATGATATAAACCAGTCACACACACACACAAAAGACAAAAATAAAATTAAAAAAAGAATGATACAAACCTAAAAGGACAGAAAAGAAATGAGTAGACGTCAGAAATTGGGAGATGCCAGCATTTTTTTTAGAAAATGGGGGGGTGGAAAGTCAAAACAACTGAAACCAAAGAATATACAAGAGGTACACACCAACAGGAGCCATGCAGATTTAATCCATGGGTTTCTAGAAGAGTCTGAGAATGGACAGCACCATGTTTTGTGGGAGGTGGATGGGAAGATGATTAAGCAGGGTTTTACTTATGGAATGAGGCATTTTATGCAGGAAAAGACTTGATAGAGGAAATTAGTTTCTTACATAATTATTGGAAGGGATGGCATATCAGATTTTAGACTGACCTTCCAGGAAAGGCTGCTGGAGCACTAAGAAATGGAAGCTGCAAGGGACTTGCATCTGAAGTAGCCGTGGAGTCATGAGTTCAAGAACATACTCGCATTGATTGTTGTCATCCTGCCATAACTACTTTGGATGTAGGAAGCTGGAGAACAGGCAGTGAGATGTAGTTGCACTGGACTCTCCTTTTCCATAACTTTGCGTGACAGAAGAAACTGCCAAAAGGGGACAGGAAGATGGCCTCTGCCTCACTTCTACCTTCCAAACCACATGCCTCCAATTTCCGTACCCTAATTCATACAGAGAACCCTAGCAGGAGGATGAGATGAAATTAGATGGTCAGTCCAGGTTGTCTCCAGGAGGAATGAGGTACGGAATTAAAAAAAATAAAGGTTGAAAACTGGTTTTAGAGGGCTATTAAAATCACAAATTTTCCCTCCTCGCCATAAGCAGACAGGTATCCACTGTATACTCAAACAAGAGTAAAGCTGTTTGTGTTTCTGGAGCAATCGAAGGAGATTCGAGGTCAACAGGCACAGTGAATAGCAACAGCCAGGAAGTGCACTGAAAACAGAGGAATCCTGTAGAGTGACTGGTGAGACTCCTTTCCTCCTCTTTCAACTTCACTCTGCGACCTAGGTCACAATGGTGCATTAATAAAAAACGATTTTCAGTAATATTTCTGTAAACAATCACTCAGATGTAAGATTAATGTAAAGATATTTTCAATCATGATGGACATAAAAAGAGTAAACCTCCCATAACCTTGTCTCAGCAAAGCACCGGAGAATGAATTTCAACAGAACGAAGAAGCCTGTGTGAAAAGCCCAGAAATGTAGGTGACTGAGTATGACCCCTAACAGTTGACCTGAGCCCCTTAAGGCATCATTTTCCTTTTGCGTAAAATAAAGCGAATAAAATACCTACTCTATAAGATGGAAGTGAGGAATAATTGAACCTGATATAATTTCTTCCCTGTAATAAATGATGAAAAAGTATTGGCCATTAATTTTATTAATATAAATAAGAGAATTATTATATAAAAATAAGATAATATCATTATATAATATAATCCATCAATAGACTAACACACTAATTATATTACTTAAATAATAACACTTAATATTAATAAAACAATTATTAATTGCCAAGTTTTATAGGCGGATAATGAGAGGACAAAGCATAATTACCACAATGTGGTAAAGACCGCTAGCCACTCACTGAATTTTCATCTTCTTCTGTGGTGTGGAGTTGTCACTGGAAGATGGATGCTCAAATAGGAGCTGCATCTCCCAGTCTCCTTTGTACCCAGGTATAGTTAAGTGATTTGTTCTGACTAATGGAATGAGATGGAAAGTGATAGCATCATTAATGTATCATGGTTTTTAAGAAATGAATGAAATTCTCCACTCTTTTCTCATCCCCTGGTGGCAAAAAATCTACAAGTCCCTATGTGATAATGAAGCTACATGGAAGAAGTACCTACATAATCGAAGGAAAACTGAGAGTTGTCCAAGAACATCTGCATTTGACTAGGAGAGAATACTTGCTATATTATGCCATGGAAATCTTATAGATCGTTTGCCACAGTAGTCAGTATTGCCCTGAAAATACATGTTGGGACATTTATAAAGGAGTGGACATTTTTGTTTGGAAAGAAAAAAGTTTATTAAAAGCTTTCTGTGTGATATAATACATCATCTTCAGCATGAAGAAAGTGTATGAACAAAAATGTCATGAGAGAATATTTCTAGCAAAAAAAATAGTGTCTATAAAATTAAATAATATTTGAGTTTCAGACAGTCATAATACAGCGAGGGTTTAAGCTAAAAGGAAGCAAGATATAAAACGGGATGGAAAAGTTCATACAGAGCCTTAAATTGTAAGCAAAGAAGTTGACAGGGAGAAGAGAAAAACAGAAAAAAGACATTTTAAAGAATGAGTATTTTATAAAAAGGAATAACTTTTAGAGAAAATAATACTTCAGAAGAAAAATAACTAGGCAGTGAACATCGGGCTGTTTACTAGACCATTTGGATACAGTCTACAAAATTGGGGGATGATCATTTCTTCTTAAATAGGCACCTATAGTATGCCAAATCCTGAGCGTTGAGACTTCTGCTGATCAACCACCACACAGCAAGCTGGTTGATTCGTATCTTCCACACATTGTTCAGCTATATGGCCAAGAATCTGCCCTACCACAGGCCATGGGCACTGACTATGTTTGTCTTCCCTGTATTCCTCAGTCAGCTGACTCCTACTCCAGAAGCATCTCCATAGTGATTTCGACATCCTTCCACCTCAGACGCAAAGTTCTTTGCCTTTTTTGTAAATCTTATCTTGCTTAAGGGAATTGATTAAAGTTCACTGTGGTAGAGGAAGCATGGGGTAAGGAAAGGATGGTTGTAAAACCTAATAAGCACCTGCTTTCCAAGTAAATAAAGTTTCGTAATCCATGTGGGTAAGTCAGTGTTAGGGATACCTAAGTAAATCTGCTCAGAGAGAGGTGGGTTCGCTATATCAACCCAAAATAGGTTGAGACAACTGACTGTCTTCAGGCTAGAGAAGGGTCAGTTCTATCCGCCATACTGATTGTGGATGAGTGAATTCTTACGTGAAATTTCCTCTGCCAGTGTTGCTATGTGCAGTTTTTTATTAACCAAGCAGATGGATGACTGGGGTCCAGGGCATTCACTTTTGAGGGAGCAGGTACGAAAAGTATTCTCCTCATGATCTGATGTGCTGATTGTCACCGACTTCACCTTAGTTGTAATGGCTTAAATCTGTCCTTATCTCCCTCCCTAGTTCATAAGCACAACTCTGCTTCATTCATCTTTTTTATCTCCAGTGCCTTACTCTGTGACATGGTAAGCAGTATGGAATTGGTTATTAAATTGAAAAAGAAACTATTAAATGACTGAATGCTGGGTATTTGATTAGTGATTTTAATAAATATATTTTATTATTGATACAGGTATTAGTGTGTAAATAATCCTGACCCAAACTGCAGGTTAAAATTCTATCACAGGTCTTCATGATGGAAAGGACTGTAGTGGTCAGCGTTCCAAATCTTCCCAGCCCATTTTTTTTTTTTAAACTAAGAAATCTGAGTTTAGCATAAACACTAACCATTCCCAAATCCCTTAGGGTCTTTTTTCCTACGTGTTTAAAATTTCCCTAACACCAGAAAAACAACAGTTGAATGATGACCAGATGGCAGGAGCGCTGTGGTAATTTGGCTGGAAGTAAGATGAGCATTGAAGCATAATGAGCAAATTAGAGATTTAAATCTTTTCTATGAGCAGATTAACCTAATGGGGTGGACAAGATCACCCAATGGCTTTTTATTAAGTTTATTTATTTTCTTAAAAAAAAAGAAAGTTACTGATTCATCGGTATGATGATTTTGGGGAGCTGTGACTGATGGATTAAATGGAAATATTTTTCAGGTATTATCTTCTTAGCGCTACCCAGGGTGAATCCTTCCTAATCTTAGTGTCTGAGGGCAGGAATGATATCATTGAGGAGCGTAGGTAAAACCTTGGAAACAATCTTGTACTCTCTATTCAGGAGAGTAAGAGAGGATGAAAATCTCCCAATTGTTCCTTACCTTGTCATCTTTTTAAGGATTATGGGATCAAGGGAGTTTTCATGTCTGGAGACATAATTCTGGTCTTAAAAAATTCTGAAAAGACTCTCTGATGTTACAGATAATTGCCACAATCAGGTTTCATAAGAATTGATGGGAAATCTGTCAGCACCTGAGGCTTTTCTTAGGTTTATGGCTTGGATTTGGGGTCTCTCACTTTTAATGATACTCTGTTGCCCAACTGATTGACTTACTGGAGGGAGTGAATTGAAAGTGAGGCCCATCAGTTTTCTGTGTAGTATAGCATAGAAAAAAAATACATCGACTAAGTTCAAAAACACTTTGAAAATATTAAACGTCTCTAGTCTGCTCTCCTGAATTACTGAAATCATTTAATCTGGCATGTATTGTACTTGCATCTTTAGCAGTTTGCTAGCCTATGTGCAACTGATGAGAAATATATATAAGTTAGTCAATGTTTGAGGTACTATAAATGGGAATTCTATATATACTATAATATTAATATAGATAAATTAAAGGGTGTGTATTTCTAATACGATGTACAATTCTGGATGTGACAATTTTCTTTTCAATTAAATGAACAACAGAATTAGACTAATAAGTCTGCTTAAATTCTATTCCAAAAAGTTCTATTTATTTACATTATATTCTAAAAATATGCCATAATTGAGCATCTTGAAAACTAGAACCTAATTCTGCTTTATTATGTTCTATCAATAGTTGATATTACTAAACTACTAGTAAATTCATGGTAATAACAATACACTACTTAGAGATAACAAATTGCTTGTGGATAAACATGCAACTCAAAATTTTCTTTAACATCAGTCTTTATCTGTATCTGCTCAAATGTTTTGCTGCCATGGTTTTTTTTTTAATTCCAGGCTTTGATGTATATACTGATTTAAGAAGTAGAATGAATATCTTATTTAAATATAAAAATATTGATCGAATTTACTGAGATTTGAATTTGGTGAGAGAAGATGCTGTATTAGGATCCTTTTCTTCTTGTGACCCAGGACCTCTTTTCCTGTTCAGAAATTTCTCCTCTTTTAATTACTTAGGTCTAGTGAAATGATTACAGTGTCTCACTATTACAATACCTCCTTGAACTGCTGAGAAACACATGAGGTTCCGGATTCGCCGAGTATGAGACATTTAACAATATCAGATGATGCCAGGAAAACAGAGCAAATATTTTATTCAACTTGCTGTGAGGTTGAGGACAGAGAGAACTCTGTCTCTGGAACATGAGAATCATGTAGCGTATAATTTCTGAGATTTATCTTGGTGGCTTATGGGCAGAATAGATACAAAACAAATAGAGAAAAGCAGTTTAGAGGTGAAAGTGAAGGTGGGCAGAGAGAGAGAGAGAGAAAGAGACAGAGAGGGAGAGAGGACAGGGGAGAGAGGATGTGGTGGGAGAGTCAATGCTATCGTTTAGATCCCTGGACCACCAATTCATAAAGCCAGTGTCAGTCCTCCAGTTTTCCAATTATGTTTATCAACAAATTCCATTTTTTTCTTGAGATTGTTGAGTAGTATTTCTGCCACTTGCAACCAAAAAGAGCTCCAGCTAGTACACTAACTTAATGGTGAAATGTGGAAATTAGAGATTAATTCATTTGGGATAACTGCACATTATATGGTCTACTATTTATCTGAATGGCCCTAAAGTAGGAAGATGATGACTTCCTGATAGATAGAAGTATTCTACTGAACCTGGTCAAAAAATTTATCTGAACTTTCTTAAACTCCTTTGAAAGAGATAGACTCAGGGGAATTGCAGTCAAAATATCAAAATAGTCTTGACTTTTAATACTAAATATCTTTTTTGAAGGAAAGACAAAAGATAAAAGAGAGATACAGTATAATGGTTATAGAATTCATTCTCCACTTCTGCTGTTACCAAGGTAAAGTTAAGAAATCTAGAAATGTTTTAGAGTGTAATTTAGTGGTAAATGTTAAAGATGTATTGTACTATTACTAATGGCTCCTGGTCAGTGATGCACTTCCTCTGAAGCATTTTGAAGTGATTTTAGTAGTGAAGATTAAGCAAGATTTGGGGTTTGTCTAATGAAGGTTGGGACTAGCAGGCAGCCATCTGTATCTGTTTGCATTCTTTGATATGTGTAAGGAGCAGGAATCTTTATTCAGCTATTCATTCAGCAAATATTTACTCAGTGGTACTTTGTGTCAAGCACTGGGACGAGTGAACAAGGCAGACATGTTTCATTCCTCAAAGATCTTGCAACACAATAAAGAGAACATGTAATCTGGATATTGACTTAATACTGCATAATGTAAGCCATGAAAGAAGGAATAATAGAGGATGTAAAACACATATAAATAGGATCTAATCCTAATTTAGAGATTCATGGAAGGCTTTTTGGAGAAATGGCTGCCAAAACTGATTCCTGAAAGACAATAGAAATTAGACAGAAATGAAGTCAAGGGAGTAATACGGACAGAAGAGAACAACATGTTCAAAAGTCTAAAGGTACACTTTGTACAAAAATTAGCTCAAAGTGAATCAGAGGCTTAAATGTAAATTGTAAATCTGTAACAGAAATAAACATAGGAGAACATCTTTAGGCAAAGAATTCTTAGACTTGACACCAAAGCATGGTTCACAGAAAGGAAAATGGATAAGTTGGACTTTAAATTAAATATGTTTGCTCTTCAAAGATTCTATTAAGGATGTGAAAATACAAGCTATGCACTGGGAGAAACTGTTGCAAACCACATATTCAACAAAAGACTAGCATCTAGAATTTATAAAGACCTTTCAAAATTCAACAGTAGAAAACCAAAAAATTTAATTAGAAAATGGAAGAAAGACATAAAGAGACATATCACTGTAGAGGATATCAGAATGACAAATAAGCACATAAAAAGATACTTAACATATTAGCTATTATAAATGCAAATTAAAATCGTAAAGGATATCACTGCATACCTTTTAGAATGGCTAAAATAAAAATAGTGACAATACCAAGTGCTGATGAGGATACAGAGAAGCTGGATTACTCATACAGTGCTGACTGAAATGTAAAATGGTACAGACACTGTGCAACAGTTTGATAATTTCTTGGTAAACTAAATATGTAACTACCACACAATCCAGCAATTGTATTTCTAGGAATGTATCCTGGAGAAATGAAGACATGTTTACACAGAAACCTGTACATGAAATTTTATAATAGCTTTGTTCATAATACTCAAAAAGTGGAAACAATTCAGATGTCTTTCAACAGGTAAATGGTTAAACAAACTATGTTATGTATGTCTATGCCATAGGATACTATTAATCAAAGAGGAACAAATACACGTGACAACCTGGAGAATTTCCAGAGAATCACGTTGCATGAAGAAAAAAATCACAAAAGTTAAATTCTGTTTGATTCTATTTATATAACATTTTTGAAATGCTAAATTATAAAAATTGAGAATAGGAAGGTAATTGCCAGAGGTTAAGGACAGGTTGAGGTTGTTAGGGAAGAGGGTGACTGTAAAAGGGCAACATGAAGGCCCCTTGTGCTGATGGAAATGTATCTTAACTGCATCATCATCAACATACCTGTTGAGATAATGTGCTGTTGTTTTGCAAGATGCTACCATTTGGGGGAAGTAGGGAAAAGGTTTTGTGGGATTTCTCTGTGCTATTTCTTATAAAGTTTATGGATCCACAAGTATCTTAAAATAACAAACAAAAAAGTAAATTTAGAAATATCACTATGGCTTGATGTATAACTATATCAAAGTGGCTGTCTGCACCTGAGTAAGTGACTGAATCTCTCCGTGGATCCATCCTCTGTTGCTTGGGGAGGCTCTCTCTTTCCATATTCCTATAACAAATATGAAGAGGATGGATCTGTGAGATATTTGTGAATACTTGTGAACAGTTTTGATTCACTGTATTGTGGAATTTCTATAACAAAATTTTAAATACGTTGCAAACATTTAAATTATGCTACTATGACTACATTTTACAAGATGGCATACAAATCAGATTTTTTTTTGTTGTTTTGGCTAATCAGTTACTTTTAAGTTAAAAAAAGAGAAAATCTTAATGTTACATGGTTACAAGTCATGGCATTTAGTGCAATTTGTGTCAAAAAGTACAAGTGGAAGTCAAAAACTTCAAAATTAAATAATGAAACACAAAATACATGTTCTAAGTTGTCAACTGACAACCTTTCAGTTAGATGACATGTGTGCTATAGGTATAAAATCATATTTTATTTTTAGACAATTGCAGGCTGCTTACTGGTTAGTTGAGAAGTTGAAAATCATTTATCTTTTATTATTGTATACAACTTTCTACTTGCTGGCTAGGCCAAGGTAACAGATAAAAATAGTCTAAAGCCAACAGCTAGAATGAGGTAATTAATAATAATAAGAAATAATAATAATAACTCATTATGTATAAATAACTTAATTCCAGTGGCTACTAGTTTTTCAAACTATAACGTACTTAAATTGGACAGCTGTCAGGATCAGTACCTTCCATGTTATCATCATTATTTTTGTATCTGAAGGTTTTGCAATGCTAAATAAAGGATGATTTAATTAGAATTGTCCTGGAGAATAATTATCAACAAGGTAAAGGAGCAAGAAGACAATCTTAATGTCCTTCCTTCAGATTTTTATTCTTCAGAGATTATCACAAAAGGTTGCTTCACTTGCCATAAATTAAGGGGAAAAATTAAAACAAACAAACAAAAAGACCTGTATTTTGTCTCTTCCTTCTCCAACACAGATATACAGACATTTTTAGGGTATCATTATTTGTTGCATTGACAATTCACTAAATAAGAAATTAGTTCTAAAAAATTATATATTAAACAATATTTTACAATGCAACATAAATTGCAAAAGCTTATTTTTGCTGGCTGAAAGGAAATTTTCTGAGCAAATAATGATGATGAAACCTCTAGAATCTTATGAAAACTTTCAAAATACTATGAAATAGCATGTGGTTTTTTTTCATGTACCAAAATAGTAGAATAATAATTTGAAGTTTGAGGGCTGCAAAAAAAAAAAAAAAAAAAAAAAAGAAAATCTCAAAAAACCCTGAGATACAGAAAATGGAAATGTATCATGGCTGTTAACTAAATAATGAGAGGTTATTCAGAAGGAAAATGATATATCAGAGAAAAGGACATGAAAATTATCAACTATATCAAATTCTCAGCGAATTCTAATCAGAAAATAAGGACATTTTAAAAATGAACATAAAAAGGAAAAAGCAAAGTATAGACTTAAAAGGAGAAAAAAGATTTGCTTCATCCTAGGGACCACTATATGAATTTTATAGCAACCCTTAATGGAATACTAAAGGATTTCTATTTGGAGGTTCACAAGCATGCCACATGAATCCCCCAGTGACTGAATTTACAACCCTGTGGTTTTTGCATTTGGCTTGAAATGTGCTTTATTCTTGCAAGGGTAGTGCTCTGTTAAATTCTAGCTAAAAGAATCTTTTCTATTTCACATTGTTTATATGAGATACATTTCCTTTTTTTTGATTGTTAACACGTAGAGATAAATATTTATAATGAATTTGGGAATCATTATCACTTTAATTAAAACTGTATTTAGGTATCAAACATACATACACCAAAGTATTTTTGTGATCTCTCTATCTGTAAGGCAGCCCTTTGGGTCTGGGATTACAATTCATTTCAAAATCATAGTTTGTTGTTGCTTCATTGTCACTACGATTGTTTAGTCACTCATCTCCCTCACCTCTTCCTTTTTTTTTTTTTATTGTCATCTGTTGCTTTTACTATATACTATGTATCCTACTACATTCACAACCAAGTGACACAAGATTGAATAGCTGGAATTAGAGAAAGTTGCCCAAATCAAGCTCTTTATAGATTAAAGGAATAAAAATCTGTACTATTCTTTTAGAGAAGCAAAAACTGTTCTCCAAGGATTCTGAGTTCCTTTCCTGGAGAGTAGTATTCAAAACCAAGAGCTGGATGCTAGATTGTTCATTACAAGTGGAATACCATTGCTTCTATGTCCTGACAGCTGATAGAGCAATAAAATATATGTGTATACTAACCTGTCTTTATACATCTATTTATAATATTTCTATGTGTATTCATTTATATCAGTTAAGCTAAACATTAGTTCACATTGATGTCTCCAGTTACCACGTGGATCATTCTAGCTTTATACCCTTGCTTGTCTGTAATCTCCCACTCCAAGAGTGAAACATGCTTTCCACCATTTGCCATCCATTTACTTAATTCTTAAATTCCAGTATACATATATCGTACTTTCAGAATTGTTAACTTGAGTTCCAAAGGGGAAACATACTTCACCCAACAGAACACAGTTCTTGTTGCCTTTAAGTTCACAGACTCTATACCAAAGTTAGTTAATTAGTATCATGTTTCCCTCTTGCCCCCTGAAGGGAGGTTGTTTCATACATATATAATAAAGGGTTTTTTTTTTAACTGTCATACATCAGTGTTCACTGTGCTTTATTTAGAGTTATGAAGATTTTGACAAATGCATAGTGTCATGTATTCACCATGCCAGTTTTGCAGAAAATGGTTTCACTGACCTAAAAAGTCCCCATGTTTTACCTTTTTAATCTTTTCTCCCAAACCCTCAGATCCCCGGGAAACACTAGCCATTTTACATTTTTATAGTCTTGCTTTTCCAGAAGAGCATATTCGTGGAGTCATACACGATAGCCTTTTCAAACTGGCTTCTTTTGTTTAGAAATATGCATTTACGACCCACCTTTTTTTCAATGGCTTGACAGCTAATTTCCTGTTACTGCTTAATAGTATTCTACTGTATGGAGGTACCAAGATTTGTTTATTTATCAGCTATTGAAGACCATCTTGGTTGCTTCCACTTTAGAGTGATTCTGAATCATTCCGCTATAAGCATTCACGTGCGTAATTGTAACATAATTGCTGAATTGTAAATCCATGTTGAGCTTTGTGCGAAACAGCCAAACTGTCTTCCATAGTGACTATTATTTTGCATTCTCATCAACAGTGAGTGAGAGTTCCTTTTGATCCACATCCTCACAAGCAATTGAAATTGTCAAATTTTGGATTTTAGCCATTCTAGTAGATTACCTTGGTTTATCTGGATGGGCCTTATTTTACAGCGACAATGGGGGATTTAACCCAGACGCACAGAGGAGAAGTCGTAACAGAGAAGTTGGTGTCAAAATGATGGCAGAGATTGAAGTTAATGGTACTACAAGCTAAGGAAGCCAAAATACGCTAACAGTCACCACATGCTTGAAGAGGCAAGGAAAGATTCTTCCCTGGGACCTCTGGAGGGAGTGATGTTCTGCAGACACCTTGGTTTTGGACATCTAGCCTCCAGAATTGAAAAAAAAAATAATCCATTTCTGTTGTTTTAAGCTTCTGGGTATATTACAGCTACCCTAGGAAACTAATGCACTCTTTTGCGTGTATTTTCTCCCAATGTGCTTTGTCTTCCTCTTCCCTTAGCCGTGTATTCCACAGAGTAGAAGTTTTAAATTTTCATGAATCCCAACTTACTGATTTTTTTATTTCATAGATTGTACTTTAAGTCTTATATCTAACAACTCATTGCCAAACCCAACTTCATATGAATGTTTTCCTGTATTTTTCTTCTAGCAGTTTTATAGTTTTACACTTTATATTCAGGTCTGTGACCAACTTTGTGGTGTTTTTTTTTGTTTTGTTTTAAATGCTAAGGTCTGTGTCTATATTCCTTTTTTTGGTTTTTTTTTTTCTTGGCATATAAATGTCCAAATGTCCCAGTATCATTTATTGAACTAACTATACATTCTACAGTGGATTTCCTTTGCTCTTTTGTCAATAATCAGGTAACTACATTTGTGTGAGTCTCCATGTGGGATCTTTATTCTATTGGTCTCTGAGCCTATTATTCTATTATTTCACAGATACCATTCTGTTTTGAATACTGTAGCTTTATAGTAAGTCTTGAAGCTTGGTAGTGTCAGTTCTTCTGTCTTCTTCAGGATTGTGTTGTCAATCTTTCATCTTTCAATTTTCCATATAAACTTTAGAATCAGTTTGTATATACAGTTATATACAACAAAGTTTGTATATACAACTTTGTATATACAAAGATATATACAAAGTTTCTTGCTAGGATTTTGATTGAGACTGCATTGAATTTATAGATCTCGTTGGGAAGAATTGACAGCTTAACAATATTGAGTCTTCTAGTCCATGAACATAGAATATCTCTTGATACATTTTTCTTTGGCTTCTTTCATAAGTGTTTTTTACATATAGTTTTCTGCATATAGAGTCTATAAATATTTTTTTAGAAATATATGAATATATCCTTTCTTGTACTATTGTAATTTTTGATTTGAAATCAATTTGTGCATTACTTGTGTATAGGAAGGCAAATGAGTTTTGCATATTGACCTTATATTCTGCCAACTGCTATACTGAAAACCACACTTGCTAATTAGTTTCTAATTAGTTTATGAAGCGTTTTGGTATACTTTTTGGGATTCTAAAAAATAGATAATTGTATCATCTGTGAATACAGACGCTGTTATTTCTCCTGTTGAAGTCATCTAATTCTGGGTTTATCTTTGTTGGGAGGCTTTGATTACTGATTCAGTCTTCACATCAGTTACAGTTCTGTTTAGACTTTCTTCATGATTCAGTCTTGGTAGGTTGTATGTTTCTAGGAATGTGTCCATTTCTTTGATGTTCTATTTTGGTTTTGGTGTTCCCTTTTTTTTTTTCTTAATTCTTTGTTCTTTTTTTTTTATTTCAGTAGGGAGAATTTCTGCTGACATATCTTCAAGCTCCATGGTTTTTCCCTTGTTCCTGTCAAGTGTACTAATGTGTCTATAAAAGACGTTATAAAATTCTGTTACAGTGTTTTGATTTCTAGTGTTTCCTTTTTGATTCTCTTAGAGTTTCTGGCTCTCTAGTTATATTACCTATCTGCTCTTACATGTTGTCTACTTTTTCTGTTATAGCTCTTAACATATTAAACATATTTAATATCTTGTATTATACTTTGAAAATTTATGTCATCATTGAGTCTGGTTATAATTCTTCTGTTGTCTCTTCAGACTGTTTATTGTTATTGTTGTTGCCTTTTGACATGCCTTGTAATTTTTTGTTGAAAGGCCAGAAATGCTACTTTGGGTAACACAAACTGAGGCAAATGGGATGTTATATGAAAATTTATGTTAAAATATTTAGGAATTATTCTGTATTTGTAATACTAATTTGTAGTATTTGCTGCAACTATATGTCAGAGGCTTAAAAATCCTCTACTTTCTTGCTTTTATCAACTCTGTTGATTTGGACGTCCATAAATTCTCCTCCTCATAGAAAGAGTCTATGCCTAGCAGGTCTTTCAACAATAACCCACTGTTATCATTCTGGATCCTGTTTGAGTTTTTTTTTAAGATCTGAGGAAGAAAGAGCAGTCCATAAATTTACAATTAAACCTCATTATTTAGTGGGTCTGTGTCTTGGGGTTATGACCTCATGTTTCTATGACTCTCTTCTTTGGCTGCGTTTTTTTTCCAGTTTATTTCCTTGAAGCCCTAACTGCCAAACCTCCCCTGTCTCCCCATGACAGCACACACTTTAGGTTAGACAAGAAGGCTAAAGGAGACTGGGAGGAAAGGGGTAAATGTAGTGCCTTATCTCCAGTTGGTATAAGATTCTGGTGGAGGTTAGACATTTGTTATGAAATATATTCTGGGCATATTTCATTATATCTACTCTTTTCCTGCCCCTGCCAGAACTATGAATGCTCTTCACCATGAGAATCTGGTGAAGTTCCTAAAAACAAACCCCTGAAAATTGTGGGGCCTCCCAAAGTCTGTGCCTCTCCCTTTAAGATTTTTCTCACTCTCAAACTAGTCAACACTTAGACCCCATCAATTCTTCACAATTATCAGTATTCCTACCTCTTTATATTCTACATAAGCAAATTCTGGCTTTGTCTTACAGGATTTATCTGTCTCTCCTGGTTTTGTGGTGGCATTTACCCTGAAAACTCTCTCTCTGGTGTGCACAAGAAAAGTCACTGATTTTTAGTTTATCCACGTTTTCATTTTGTAAAGACTGGAGTGACAACTCCCAAGCTTTTTAAATGTTCTTAAAAGGACAGATAATACATATTTTATGCTTGTAGATCATATGATGTCTGTCTTAACTACTCAACTCTGCTATTGTAATGCAAAAGCAACCACAGGAAATATATCAGCAAATGGGTGTAAGTGTATTCCAATAGAACTTTATCCTCAAAACCAAGTTTTGGTCCATGTGCTATATAGTTCACTGATCTCCATTTTAGAACTGTACCCAGACTCAAGGCCCAGCGGACTCTAAAGCATAAAGTTCAAAGTAAGACCCTTAGAAGGTCTGATATACAGCAGAATAGTTGTATGATCTAATCAATCTATGTAGGCAGATACTTGAGAATAAGTGTGGAAATGTTTGTTATTGTGGGATCAAGGTAGAAGGATATATAGAGTTGAATCAGGCCAGATTTGTTGCTATTAGCCCTATAAAGCAGAGATTCTGGATTCAGTGTTTTAGCTTGATGGACTAAGAATATCTCACAGTTTGTCTGCTCAGTTAATTAAAATATGGACTCAACAATTATCTATATGCTATGAAGTTGAAATGCCCAAAGTACCTTTGTGTATTATAGAGGACAGTATTTAGGAATATTGGAGTGTTAAAGACAATTTATCAAGTAAGATTTGATGAGCCATCTTGAGAGGGACAGACCATTTACTATGCAATAAATACATGAAAGAGGAGGTTCCATTTCACAGTCCCAGAGTCCCTTCAGTGTAAGAGATGACAAATACCTTTGAGTAAGGGTCTTGCAAATCTTCCAAAAATGTACAGTTAATATCCTCTCAATTATTCCTAAATAGACCTGCACACTGACTACAAATTAGGAAAGGGAAAATAATAACAATTCTCAGGGATTATTGAATATTGATTCTGTAGACCCAAAGTATCACTGTGGTCTACCAGAGGAGGGGCTTATGGGAGCTTTGTGACCAGTAAAAATATTTTATTTGTTGGTTTGGTTTTATAAGTGGAGTTTTGCTTTTGATCTGTCTCACAGTGGGCTCAGTCTTCCAATGGTACATCTGTGCATTTCACACTCACATATTTCTCTGGCAGTATGCTGTACACCAGAGGAGTTTACTGCTCCCCAAAGAGCATTGCCTTCCACAATGGGAATAGGTCTGAACAACATTATTAAATCATTGGAGTCAAGCTGTGATGGCCTGTCCAGTGAGGAGTATCTTATTTGGGGGAAATATGGAAAGTGTGGCTTGCTCCCCATCATGCCCTTCATCTTTTCTGGCCATTAAGTTTCTATTATCAGCGTGTGTATTTTCATTTAGTGTGAATTTGTAAGTGGATCTATCCTTTGGTCATAAGTAGCACATAGGAGTACTGAATTTGGATTTATGCAATGCGGTTTTATTACTCATAGGAGCCAATGAGGTAGACAACAATGTGAACAAATAAATTTTAATTTTCATCAAAGCTGTTTCATGGACTTAAAATTATAATAGCACTTTTCAACTGGTATAAACATCTCAAGGCATAGCACAACTACTTTCCTGATAATGCTAAGGTATCAAACAAATTTATTTTGAAGTGATAATCTCTGTATCAATCATAATAATCAGAAGTATATGAATCCATCTATACTGATAGATATAAATATGTTTGTCAGTACTTAAAAGCACTTTTCACAGTGAGTGTACTATTTAATTCAAAGTTAGAGGGCTTATACTAAAGTTTGAATAATTTTAGTAGATTAGGTGTCATTACGTGAACATCTTTGTCAGCAATTACTGGGTATAAAAATATGAAAACAAGTACAATTTGTCTAAAGTAGACATTTTTTACTTTGAAAGGTAACGTGAATGTTTCTTTAGTTGTCCTCCTTCATAAAGAACTAGAAATTAGAATCAGCCAGAAGAGTGTCAAAAAACTTACCTCCTCTTCTCTCAAACTATAGTTTAATTGAGCTTTAACATCAAATAAACAGTCTTTACCTTTGACACTAATGTGCCCAAAAGACAGTTTCTATTCATTTTGTATGATTAAAACTACATTAGGAATATAAATGTATTAATTTATAGATACAGATACTAATTGCTTAAATATTGAGTTCAAAACCAGGCACTAATGTATGTGGAATAATTGGTTCTTGCTGGAGAAGGAAACCATAATAAAGGACTTGAAAGTGCTGTCACATTTCACATAACTAGTAAAATCTCAGAATATTTGAAAAATATTCTGAAAGAAAATGTCTTGGGGCTTTCTTAATGAGAATGAATGTGGTTTGAAAAGATCAAATAATATTCACATATGTCAAATACAGGTTTTAATAACAGTTAGAGATAATGAATAAAATTAAAGTAGGTCAATTTAAGTCATTTATTTTCCAAAAGGAGTTACACATTATAATCGCTACTTGTTAAGATATAATTAAAAGCAAAAAATGATATTTACCAAAGAAAGCTCAGTTACTGAATATAAGAAAAATCAACATAAGTTATTTTATCATTTTTTAATTTCCATGTTCATTTTTATTAGCATGTCAGCATTTTGTAGTTAATGGTCGTGTAAATATGTTAATGTAATAATAATTGAGATAATAATAAATACCACAGTCATGAAAACAGTACCTTTCTTTGGCACTGGTTTTTATTGTGATTGAAAAACAAATCAGATGCTTTCTACCACAGACAAAAATTTGGGGGGCATACATATTCCATCTCTGGGAATGATAACTCTAAAAAATGGGAAAACATTCCTTGGATTCATCAAAATAATAGTTAAATATAAAACATCACTTCGACATATACAAAATTGAGTAACAAATTTGCTGTAGCAAAAATTACTCTTTATAAATAAGATTCTAGTCCTGAACCTATCTGATCATGACTTTAAAAACATTGTTCTTGTTTGAGAGTGCAAGTTGTCTCCCATAAATTCAATATAATGCCTAACTTTCTTTAAAAGTTGGGTTCCAAGACACCGTTTCATCATAAAACTTCATCTGCTGAAATCCAGTGAGCACACTAGTTGAATACATTTCTATGAAAATCATCTTTATTGGTGTCCATTTTAAGGAATTCTAGATGATCAAGCTGCATTTTAGAAGTCGTTACTATAATTTCTTAATTTTTGAATGAGGTGGAAGGAGTATGCATCGGAATCAATAGACAAATTCATAGTATGAGTCAGGAAGGCAGGTATCATAATAATTACTCTTTCATAAGCATAATAGATGAGAATAATTTTCTTAAAATTTACATTATTGGCAGATTTCAAAGACTAATTCATCTATTTCTATTATTTTAAAGTAATAAGTGTTACAATTTCTGTCTTATTACGTGGCATTCATCAAAATACCTACTGAATAAAATCTGCTTCAAGTCTAAGAATAAATAGATCGTCACAAATTTCACACTAGTAAATCAGAATTTATGATTAATGAAAGAGTTTATTTGGGCTAAATGAATTCTATAAACATGATTTTGAGTAAAACTTTGTTTTGAAAAAAATAGATCCTTAAATATATTGTGCAACATAAATATGAATATGAATTTTTACTTTCCTCTGGAAATGTCTTCCAGTAGGTTAACCTGGTGAATCATCAACCATTTTTCAAGCCTCTCATCAAGGCTTACCTCCTGAAACTGGTTACAAGTATAGCAAAGCATAGTAACATACTCCTTTACTATCTTTTTCGTACCTTTATTTCATTAAGTATATATATATATATTCATACTTATATATACAAGTATACTTCTATATACTTACATATATAGTTATATATATACTTATGTATATACTTATATACATATATAATGTGTATATATATTTATATATAAATATATATGAAGTATACACACATGCATATTATATGTACATCATACATATATATATATCATATTCATACACTCTTGAAAAAGTATATGTGTCTGAGGCTCTTGGATATTTGTTCCATATTTGTTTGTAAGATTGTGTTTCTTAAATGTGCCATGAAATATTTCATATCTTTACTGAGATAATTGTTTTAAAATAAAATAAAATACTTTGATTTCTATTTTTAATCTCTATTTTATCTAGGTATATTTTATGTCTAGATGACAGAAGCATATATATTTTAGATTTAAATCATCCTACTAAATTTATACCTTAAAACTGTGTTTCTATTATGCTTCCTTCTTTATAGTCTATGTAGCCTGATAGTAGTAGTGCTAAGCCAGGTTTCTTTTTGTAATATTTACATAAATTAACTTCATTTTCTGCTTTAGTCATTCTTATATTTAAGCCACTTTACTTATAAACTTTGTATATATCTTTGCTTTTTGTATTGTCAGCACTGAGTCCATTATATTATATTAAGTTATTGATGTTTTAACATTCTCTTATTATATTTGACTCATCACTTCTATTCCTCCCTTTCCTCTTTTATTGTTTCTTTAAATGAATTACTTATTTTTAATTACTTAATTTTAATATTGCATGCATCTTGATACCTATTCGTGTGTAACAGGATAAAACCTATTCTATTATGTTGATGTTGAAATGATGGTAGTGCTAGGTGCTTGTGGAATCCTATATTTTTTGTAAAATTTAAATGCCTGCCAGAGGAGAAGAGATACATTGAATGAAAACAGTACATATGTCACCGTTATAAAATTCATTTTAAAGTACAGGGCATGTCTTTCATACTTGTTCCAAATCTGTTTTAAACAGATATACTGGATTTTCTTGTCTTTTGTTGTTCGTTTTGTTTAGTTTAACCAATCCAAAAGTCTCTATTCCTCAACGTTGTGAATTGTCTCATTTCTACAATTGGAAAAATGGAAAAAATTTTGTTTTATTCTGCACATAATTTTTAAAATTTTTTATTTGTTATCAACTTCTATATTTTTAACCTTTCTTCTCTTTAGCTAGATTAACATGCTTTGTTTATTATTTGTTTTCGTTTGTGCTTTTAGAGGCGCTGAGCATATTTTCTAGGGAACACATTAGTGCTCTTATTACAAAGGACGGAGCCTACAGGTTCACCCCTTGGGCAATGCTGCAGTGTTTACTGAACGCAACTGTTCAGCTGCTGCTTGATCTGCAACCACTGCTTTCTCCAAAAATAGGTGCTACCTCTTCAACTTTTGTGACCCTTGCTGGAATGAATTTTTTATGCTCCCTATTGCTTCCCCCCAAAATTTAGTGCAGGTTTATATAATTTTTAGAATTTAGATCCACACTTTTGATTCAAAGGATGTGATTTTAGCTTCTACGTTGGGGTAAGAATTTTGCCTCAAAAGATGATGGATGTTCTATATGTTGGAGAGAGAGTGAGAGGTTCAGTTGCTGGATGGCAAAGAAGATTGGCTAAATGTACCAAAATGCATTATCAAGAAAGGAAAATATGACTTATGACTCATTTACAAAATAAATAGATAAATAAAACCTCTTTTTCCACACAGAACTCCCTGTCTCTTTAATCTCTAAACATCAGATTCAGAGCTCTTTAATTGATATACTTTTGTTTTCTCTTTCATGATTTCATATAGATATCCTGTAATTAAGGATTAAATTAAAGTGAAGCACAAACAATACATCGCTATATAGAATGGTGAAAGAGGAGGAAGAATTGATAAATAATAAAAGTTACATAATTTCTGTTATATAGCAAGTTGGGTATATTGGTTAATGCTATATGTCCATTTCAATAATTAATCTTGAGTTTATTGTTGTTACTTATAAGGGATAAAAAAGAACCTGTGCTAATTTCTTCAGTGGTCACCAAAGGAGATTCTAAATTTTGAAAATTAGAAATTATAATATCTATTAAGAAAAATTTTAAATTACTACAAAAATTTTAAAATGTTTTTAAAACTGTTTTCTCTATTACTTAAGAATGAAGAAATAAAGAGTTCTACAGAGGCAAAGGCAAGAAAAGGGGAGAACATACCAAATTAATAAGAATGAACATATTTGTATAATATTGTAAAAAGGCTGAATTTCTTAATCATGACAAAAATCAGGGATATTCACAAAGTGTTTGCAGAAGTACATAGTACATATTTACCTGAGAATAATGAATAAAGTAATTTGGTCAATGCATATCAAAGTAAAACAAAGAAATGTCTATTTGTTGGTATTACAACTTAAAAATTATAACTTAATATAAAACATTAAATGGGGCATGACTATTCATTCTATATTAATAAAATGTAAACCCACAAAAATACATAATAGGTATGTATCTCAATATTTTCACTTGAGCAGGAATATATCTTCACTTTTTTAAAATTTTTAATTCTCAATTAAAATTTTAAAAAAGTTTTTATACATTTAAAAAAAATTTAATTGAGTATAGTCAATTTACAATGTTGTGTAAGTTCTGATGTACAGCATAGTGATTCAGTTATACATATATGTTCCTTTTTATATTTTTCAATATGGATTATTATAATTTTAAAGGTTATTTAGCATTTAGTTATTTCAAAATATTGGCTATATTTCCCGTGTTGTACAATACATCCTTGAGCCTATCCTACATCCAGTAGTTTACTTTCAGGTAACTTGCAATTCCTCCTACCCCACCACTGACTTTACCTTTATGTCGGGTTTCTTATTTAGGACACCCGTTGGCATCCTTCAGAACCTCAGCTCAGTGAAGACTGGTATTGATTTAGCATTCCACTAAAATTTATAATCTTTATTTATTTCTTCATTCTAGTCAATTTCTCCCAAATTCACATCTTGTTTCTCCCCGAATGTTTTGTGAAATTTACACTTATCTCCAGTGCACTCGTCATTATAATACGTTTTAGACGTTAACTAGGAATAACACTAATAAGAATACTGATAATGATAATAATATAAACCAAATTGATGGAAGTTGTAGGGAAAGAAGTATAAAGTGATGGGGTCAAGCTGTAAAGATGAAAGCGTATCTTTAAAAGGAAAGGAAATAGCTTTGTTTCTGAGATAAGATATCCCAGAAAACATTGCTTATTTTTTTGATAGATTTTACCCCAATTTTTTTTCTCTCCTCTTTTTTTTTCTTTTACTTGACGTTATGTTTAATTAATTTAATTATACACTAACTTATTTTCTACATATTGGTCTCTACTACCAAGTTTGAAACTTAGAAGACTGAGTAATTATTAAATAAATTTTTCTCTCATTCTACATTGCAAATGATTCTGGTGTAACTTCAGGTTCTCTGGTGCCCTAAGGCACAGGAAGTAGGTTCAATTCACATAGGATGCACAATAACATCCTTCAAATGATTGAGAAATCAGTTATAGGTTTCAGTTGTTTTGTACATTACGTTCTCTGGTGTGCAGAACAATGTACAACTGTTTTGTACATTACGTTCTCTGGTCTTGGTTCATTGATTATAAAAGCTTATAAAACTATATAAACTATGTTAGTTGGACTTATCATTCTCACACAGACAGTGCATCCTTTTCACAGGGTGTATTACTTCTGCATGTCATTAAAGGTTTTAATTACATACTGATACATGCTGATTGCATTCTCAGAGTTTGACTCTGTTGCTAAGTCCTGGGAGATCGTTCTCTAGCTTTCTATAGAAAGACTGAGGCCCGTAGCTGTACTTCTGTGAGAGTAACCAGTTACCTAAAACATTTTTGGTGACTGTAATGTGTATGTTCCCCTTCCCTTGACATACCCCAGATTTCATTTAATTGCATAGCCATAGGCATGATGAGAAAGAAACCCTTTGAAAAGCACATCTGCTTTTAAATAAAGAAAATGCCTTATTCTTGGTATTTTTCCTAGCATTTTCTATCTCTAGGGTGGAATATCCCAATTTTAGAAAAGAACCCTAAAGGGAGAGCTTGAATATGCATATGGTATTCAGTGTCACATTAGCAGGTGCAACATTGCTTTAAAGACTGTAGTTAGGCATTTTTAAAATGAATGTGAAAATGCTCAGGGAACTCTGATCTACTTGATTTAAGCTAAAGAATAGTTTCCACTTGGGTTATTCTTCCGTGTTCAAAACACTTTGCATCTTTTTTCATTCCATTAATGATGCAAAAATAGACCATTAAAATCATAGTCTATATAAAGACACAACATCAATTTATATCAGTTTGGAAGAGCATAAGACTGAGACATTTAAAAGATTTCTGGGAGCCTGCTTACAGCCTACCTGTTATGGCTGGAATTCAAATCCCCTACCTTGTCTTCAGAAAAATTTTTGGCATAATAGCGCTGAAAAAAAAAGCAGGAAAGACTTTTGTTTTCTTTCCGCCTTGTTAAAATTTGAAAATAATCAGTTAAAAGCCCAATCTTGGTTTTCTTACTGTGCTAGTATTGATTGATTTATGTTTTAGTCAATTACTACAAAACTTGTACTTATTATTTGCAGGCAATTAATCTAGAAATCATTGGAAGTTCTGAGACTGGCTAGATATCACCCCCAGCCCCCTTTTAGAATGTTAAAGGCCTTAATTTTTCACAAAGAAAATCAGGTATCTTGATTCAGACTTGCAAATACGAAGTAGAAAGCAGTGTGTCCAAGAAGCAGGAGAAAGTAATCTGGGTGCTGAACAGGAAAATAGGGACACATTGATTTAAAAACTTCCACATCACTGTTATGATCCTATGACTGTCACCCATTAGAACATAAAATGATATTTATTTTGTCTGCTAAGTATATCATGTATATTAACCCTGAATTTGAACTAGAAGGTAAATGCTGAGAATCTGTCACAGATCGGGCCAGTTAAGTCTGTGTATCGGCAGTGCTGACCTATTTAGTGGTTATTATGTTGGTTAGACAGTGTGCTGTTAACTTTACCAATATTATTTCGTTTGATCCTCTAAAGTATCTCTAGAGGTGGGCATTCATATCTCACATTAATTGATCAGGAAGATGAATTAATACAGTTGTTAGAGCTCTTACGCAGGACGAGTATGTATCACATTTAAGTTTTACCACTTACCTCTGTAAAATGTACCAAGTACATAAACTGTCTGTAATTCAGATCTTTCATCTCCTAATGATGTGTAATATATTTATCTCATATTCAGGGAGGCAATTAATTAAGTTAACATACTAAAAGTGCCAGAAACAAAGCTAGCACATGCCAAGTAGTATACAAGGGTTTACTGCTGTTACAATAGCAGAGATAATTAATCGCAAAACCAGAACATCCACCCAGGTATACCTGGTTAATTCAATTATTTGTGAGAAATGGAATTCATGTTGAAAACTATAAAGGCTGATTATAAAACAAACATCCATATTCCACCAGACAAATCAAGACTGATTTTGCCAAGTGCCTTTTCTGTCTTATGAAAATGACCTTATAGTTTTTTTCTTCTTTAATTTGTTAATGGGGTGATTTTTCTTGATTGATTTCTAATGTTAAATGAATCGTGAATTCCTGAGATCCCGAGATTCAGCCAAATTTAATCAATACATAATAGTATTTTTAAAATATTGCTGTACACTCAGTTTGTTAGGGCCAGTCTACTTATTATTCAATAAAAATGTTTTCTGTCTTTATTCCATGGCTGATATCAACATCTGGTTATTCTTTGTTATCCTGCAGTTTCTCTGTCATGTAGATGATAATTCTTTCCTTTCTTCTTCCCTTCCTCCCTTCCTTCCTTTCTTCCCTTCTCTTCCCTTTCCTTCCTCTCTCCCTTTCTCCCTTTCTCTGTTGTTCATCTTCCTTGAAATTTGAGTTCTTTAATGTGTCCGTTGGTATCATTTGTAAGCTCTGTAAGACTATTAAGGGAGTAAATATGAGTTTAACATCGAATTCACTCTAACATGAGAATCCTTTAGAGTTCCCAACTTAGTGGAGATAGAGTTTCCTATTACTTCGCCTTGACTTTGTTTCAGCCTTTAGCTATTTTTATTAGGAGAACTTAGTGCTACATGTTACCAGAAAAGAAGTGACATTTAAGTTGGTACTCTTAGTTACTGTGCAATGCGTCCTTAGAAAATCTATTGTTCACCAAATACCCATTCCCATCAACTATTTTTAAATACATATAATGTGCCGGGCATTTTTGTTTTTTTTAGATATGTGAGACATATCAGTAAACGGAAGAAATATGCGCATGCTCATGGAGTGTAAATCTTAGCTTTGTTTTCTATTTTTTAAAAAATTAAACCCTCTAAGATAATACACCTGGGTAGGTAGACTAATCTTCAGGGAAAGACATTAACTATACTAAGCGGTACTTTGAAAAACTGCAAATGAAAAACAGCTTTTCTACCTATTGCTTTTTGTTTTCAGTTTTATTTGAATCCAAGTAGACAATCAAGTGAGGGTTCCAAGCTGCTCTCATTCAGAGTATAATTAAATTGGTTGATTTAGCTTGCTTAATGTTTTTTACTTTAAGACTGCTAAAATAACTTGATTAAATAGTTTAGGTTTGCTTTCTTTTAAAATCTAGTATTTTCCTAAATCCAAGCTCTTCTGAACATAAACAGTATCTTTTTGTTCTGTCTATTCCCAGGAGGCCTGCCAGGATATTTGCTGTTGAGCTATAATTAAATCTTTTAATTGTTCATTTATTTTTATTTTCTCTCCCTCTGTTTCGGCTCCTCAGTAGTCCTTGCTCTCTGTCTTGTTTGTATTTTTTTTTTCTTTCCTTGCCAACCACATTTTAAACCTGTTATTTGCTGTCGCTGTTTGGCCAGACCAGCGCTTTCTGTTTGTCCTTGTTTCTTTTTCACTACAATTGATTTTTAACCACCCAAAGATAAACTGTGACTTCCAACCGCTCTGCGCCTCTGGTTGTTGCAATTCCTTCTTCGAAATGGCTGAGTGAGCAGGAGATGACTCAAATCACGGGCAGGAAGCAAATGATTTCTTCCCTCATGAATCTTTGACTCAGCATTTGGCAAATTCTAGACATGTTGAGGTATTTCAGGTTGTCTCATTCGTCTACTTTCCCTAGATTGTTCCAGCATTTATGATCAATCAGAACTTCATCTTTGAAAGGCTCATCTTTGTTCGCAGCTCATTGATACGAAACAAGTTGAAAAATCTGATAGCATGTTTTGGGTGATAGTTGAGATGCCAAGGTACAAGAAAAATATCACTTAAGGTAATTTTAATTTACCTTTTAACTTAAAGATTTCTTAAAGAACAACAAGCTTTCTTAAAGAATTATTTAATAGAGATTTGACTACTGTTTTTCATTACCTAAGGTAATATAGTTGCAGGGCAAATATAATTTGATCTAGCATCAGGAGGCCTCATGTTTCTTCCAGCATTTAAGATCACAATCAGAAATTTAAAGGAAGTCTCAGTTTTTCTTTTATGTAATTGTATAATTCTAGGTATATGATCAAAACCTTAGTTTGGTCATAAATGGAATAAAGGGTTTAAACTAGATGCCTTTTGTAGCCTCTTAGAGTGTCTTTGCATTTATATTTTACATATCGTAAAGTTTACTATCTCTTTTTTGCACATGCAGCCCTAAGAACTTCATCACATGTACATTGTATACCCGCTATCATAATCAGAATGTGGAACAGTTTTACGACCCCCCAAAAATTGCTCATGATTCTCGTTTACAGATACACCCTCTGTAACTCCTCATTCCTGGCGATAACTAATCTGCTCTCCATCCCTAAGATCTGTCTGTTTGAGAATGTTGCATACACTGAGTCATTCAGCTTATAACCTGTACAGCTTGGTTTCTCTCACTCAGCATAATACCCTTCATATTCATTGGAGTTGTTGTGTGTATTAATAGCATGTTCACTTTTATTTTCTGAGTAGTATTTCATTACCTGTATATACCACAGTAAAACAGGTAACCACTGTTTTACTCCCTGTTTTTACTGAGCTTTCATTTTTTAAGATTCTACATATAAGAGATATCACACTTTTTTTTGGCCTTGTCTCAGTTAGCATAATGTCTTCAAGGTCCATCCATTTTGTTGCAAATACATAATTTCCTTTTTCCTTATGACCAAATAGTATTCCATTGAATATATATACAACACTTCTTCAGCCACTCATTCACTGACAGATATTTAGGTTGTTTCCATAGATTGACCATTGTGAATAGGGCTACAATATACCTGGGAGTGTAGATACTGCTCCAATAATATGCTTTCACTTCATTTGGATACACACCTAGAAGTGAGATGGCTAAGTTGTAGGAAAGGTCTATCTTAATTTTCTTGATGAATCTCCGTACTGTTCTCCATAGTGGCTGAACCAATTTCCAATCCCATCAATGGTGCGTAAGGATTCCCTTTTCTCTGCATCCTCACCAACACTTGTTATCCTTTGTCTTCTTGATGATAGCTGTTCTTACAGGTGTGAGGTGACACCTGATTATGATTTTGCTTTGCATTTCCCTGGTGATTAGTGATGCTGAGCATCTTTTCATGTGCCTGTTGGCCATTTTGATGTCTTCTTTGGAAAAATGTCTGTTTAGTTTCTCTATCCATTTTTAAATCAGATTGTTGTGTGGTTTGTTTGATCATTTGTTTGTTATTGAGTTGCATGAGTTCTTTATAAATTTTGGATACTAACCTCTTTTCTCATATGTGGCTTGCAAATATTTTCTCTCATCCTGTACACTGCCTTTTCATTTTATTGATTCTTGCTTTTTCAGTGCAGAAAATTTTAAGTTTGTTTCTAGTACCACTGGTACACTTAGATTAAGTCTTGATTAAATAAAAAAATTCAGGATTTACAATGGGAGCAAGTTGTACCGATACCAGAGTTTTTCAATATTTGGAATAAATGCCTATTATAGTTATAGACAATTAATTAGAAATATCCAGTGAAGTTCATTTAGCGAAATACAGAAATCCAGTGTCTGAATGAGTAATGGGCTATAATGGAGTTTATCTGAAAGAGACATTTGGCCCATTACCTATAAGGGAAGTCAATAAAAGATATCTGTATTACATATTAAAACAGTTGAAGTTGAAGTGCTGAACCAAAAAGAGGTTTGTAAGATGCTCAGAACTACTGAACATACCTTGGACACCTCAGTATCTGTGATATGAAGTTGGTGGCTGATATGTTTTTATTGATCCAATTTATTCTAGGAGATCTACATCAACTTTTTCTTCCAGGATACATTGAAGCTATCTGAAATAAGATAAATGTGGTAGCTTGGTTATTAACATGCAAGTAAATAACTGAATGAGAAAAGATC
This sequence comes from Camelus bactrianus, assembly GCF_048773025.1. Taxonomy (NCBI): domain Eukaryota; kingdom Metazoa; phylum Chordata; class Mammalia; order Artiodactyla; family Camelidae; genus Camelus; species Camelus bactrianus. The sequence goes on from NC_133572.1 coordinate 11,019,446, forward strand.
TGTAACAAAAGTAAAGCCAACTTAGCAATCAGAATGTATACATGGTTTTAAGGCTAAAAATCTGTACAAAAATCACTTAATTCAATGAGAATAATCTAGTGCCATCTGAATGCAATGTACTATGCTAGTTGTTGGTGATATAGAAAGCAGACTTACATTGCAAGGAATTTAAAATAAAATGCTGGAGTAAGTTAAATAACCAGACAGTTATTATATAGTGTGATACTGTTCTATCTGCATTAAATATTGAAGAAGGTCTCCTAAACAAGACTTTGGGAGAAAGAAGAGCCTTTGATAAACAGACATTGTATCCTGGCTTGAACAAATAGATATCAACAGGGAAAGACAACAGAAATGCCATCCTAGGTAGAAGAAGAGTAAGGTTGGAGAAACTTCTAAGAGTGTTGCATCATTTCCTTACAATGCATACTGTTTTAACAGACACACTGTCTTCCTCTGTTACTTTTTGTCTATCTACACATCAGTCTTCAAATTACCCAAGTAATAATTCTACATGGAAGATACACTGCCCTTTCCTGGTCAGCAACTTAGTCTACGCAGACAGAGACAATGAATAAGAGTTAACCCTTGAATAGGAGGTATAGTTATTCTGCCAAAAAAAAAAAAAAATAGCAATTGTAAATATCTGGAAGCAGGAAAGACAATGTGTTGCATCTTCAATGAATAGCAAATAAACTGACTCATAGACTAGAAGGAAGAGAAGCACGGAGATGCAAATAGAGAAAGGTGTAGCATACTCAAGTGTTTGGACAGGACACACGGTCAAGCTTTTGCATTACCTTGAGGAGTTATGTGACTAGATTTACACTTTAAAAGGAAAAGAAAGGATCACATGCATAATGCTAGAAATGTGAGATGGAGCCTGGCACTTTTGAAGAGCTAAAAAAAGTTGTTCATGATAGCTCTGTTCTCTGAGTGTTTATAATATGGATGGAGGATGAAGCTGCAGCAGAAGGCAAAGGCCACCAGGTGAAGGGTCTCTGCATGTTATGCTAATAAATTTGCGAGCACTAAAACTTTTCAAGCAAGAGAAAGAGCTTTCTCAACATTTTTAGCCACATCCACTATTAATTTATAGTTATTTCTTTATTGGTAATGAGTCATTTGCTTTCAATGGCTGCTAGATTCTGGTAGAATGAATCTGATTAATGTTATTTTCATTGACTTATACTCATTGGAGAAATTCCACATACACATATTCACTCTTTCCTTTTATGAGATTATATTAATAATAACATAGATTTGAATACAGCACATGAACTATTTTACTTTCTTATTTGTGTTAATATTTATGTATCTAAATGTTGTACCTTCTGGAAACTAAAATACTTCCCCTGGATATTAAAAAGTCTTTCATAGTACACATACATAGAAAATATGTGTATGTGTTTTGATGTTTCTCTATGATAGTTACACGTGTACGTGTGCCCTCAGGTGCACGTGTGTATGACTTTCAAATTTCAAGCATTGTTGACTTTTCTTTTTATTTTAATTCAATTTCTAATGTTTAAGACTTTCAATTCCATCACTCCTGTTGCTTTTTCATGTCTTTGAGAAGGACTTCGCTGGTTTTTGTGAGGAACGTTTCTGTCTCTCAGATTGATTGATTTCAGCAAGTACATTTAAAACTGTAAGTTTGTAATGTTATATATGTTGCTATTCTTCATCACTACTCTAGAATTGCATTGCTGTTCATTAGAAGATCCAGTGTACCTGGTCTTTTGTAAGTGTGCGTGAAATGGGCATCTCAAGGATCTACACTGCCTGAACAGTGTGCTTACAGTGTGTGTTCTCGCACTTCCAGCATCTAAGGCTTTTTGCCCAAATGTGACTGCACCATCCAGTTTAGAGAACCACTTCATGCCTGCCATTCCTCCCATTATTTCTGTTTAAGTTGGCAGATGAGAATATTCTCTTTGGATATTTTCATTCAGCAACTTTGGATGCATGCATATCTCAAATTTCCATCTGTTTTGTCAACAATTACCACTGAGCGAACCCAAGCAGCAGTCCTTTGTACCTGGCACGTCATGCCACTTCCTTATTACTCAGTTAAACTTATACTTAACTCCGGTCAAGTTTTCAATGGTATTGATGTTATTATAATTGCATGTATAGTGACCTTATATGTTCTATTGACTCTGAAGAGTAATAACTTGGAAATAACCCAATGTCTTCAACTCAGCAACAAATAATATATAATGCATTGGACATATACACTATATTTCAGAGAATAAAATATACCACCACGTTAGTCATATTCCAAGCGATGATTTAACTTTGTTAAACCTGTAAATAATAAGAAATATTGAATAAAAGGAAATATACTAATCATTAAATAGTTTACTGACATAAATTAATGCCTGCTAATGCTAACCATAATTTTTTATAATACCAGCATCCAGTAGTTACATTGGTGATGAGCAGTTAATTATTTGAAGCTAAAGAGCCATGAAATGATTATCAATCTAGGGAACGTTATATGTACAAATAGACTTAAAGTTGCAGGATTGTTCATGTTAAGAAGGAGGAGCCAACTGAAGTGAAAATAAGCCTGCAAATAATAGATGGAAGATTTTCAAAGGGAGGGAAAGTACATGCATGTTCTTTAAGATTAATGAGAGAGAAATTCCAGTTCAAAAGGTATAGGGTAGGTCACTTAAAAAATTATCGTATCTTACAGCCTCTCTTCTAGACTGTAGGCAGTATAAAATAATGGATCAGATACATAAGGTAATCTTTATAGAAGTTCATACCACCATATTTGCCCTGTAGTCAACATTTAAAGTATATGAATTTTCTTCTTTCCTACTACCCCAAACTCACTATTTTTACTATAATTTTGGATGCTTAAAAAAAGTAGAGAAGATAACATGAAGATATATATATCATGGAGATATACATGCTGCCAAAAGTCTCAAATCTCTAATGTTCATTGTCACTAATGCATTTCAATGAATCTATCCAGTCAGAATCAAAGATATCAAGCTAAATATAAACATTCAACAAATTTGGTTTATTGTCTATTGTAATAGTCACAATATTTGTCTATCATCATAAAAACAATCTGTAAACTACATAGAAAATTAGGAAAAAATAATTACATACTGCCTTGCTATCTTTTAAGAAAATTGAAAATGGTGTATATGTTTTTATAAATGATATATTTATATGAACCACATTCATATATATACAATGAAAAAAATTTAAGTTTTGAGTTAAAACAAAACTTCGAGATCTAGGGAAATAATATTTCAGCTCACTATAGAAGACCAATTAGAAAATTACATTGATATATTTTACAAGATATTTAATAGGTAAATTGAAGAAGCAAGATGGACTGATTTCCAATAACTGGGGCTTCAGTGACTTGGAAGGCATTTACACAATCATTTGAGGAAAAAGATTTTATCAAACTATTAATATTTCTTATGGATTTCAATATCTCTCTTAATGTTTCTAAATTTGGGGTTAAGTAATTTACGAATGGGGAGGGACACTTACAGAATAGTGGAATGAGGACCATGAAGAACTCACATTACTCTAAAAGCAATATGACAGTTTGTAAAAGTTGTCAAAATCAACTTTTTCAGAACCCTGAAATTAACCAAAGGGTTTCAGCAATTTGAGGAGCTATTATCTAACAGGATGTGAGAGATATATATATACACACACACACATATATACACACACACATATATATATAAGATGAAATATTACTCAGCAATGAGAAAGAAGAAAATAATACTATTTTGATAACGTGATGGATCTTGAGCAGATTATGCTAAGTGAAGTTAAGTCAGGCAAGGACAAATACTGTATAATACCATATATATATGTGGAATTATAAAAATCAAAACTCATAGAAGCAGAGAATAAAATGGTTACTAGGTTCTAGGAGTAGGAGAAAGTAAGAAGCTGTTAGTCACAAGGTATACACTTGTAGTTAGAAGCTGACTAAGCTCTGGAGATAAAATGCACAGCCCTGTGATTTTAGTCAACGATACCATATCACAGACTTCCGAGTTTCTAAGAGACTTAATCTCAACTGCTCTCACCATAAGAAAGAAGTGATAAGTATGTGATTGATGGAGGTATAAGCTGACACCATGGTGATAGTCTTATTGCTATATATAAATGTATCGAAACATACACCCTAAACTTGCACAATGTTATATGTCAATTATATCTCAATAAAAAGACAAAAGTGATATTATATATGTGAAACACCCACAGAGAAGGAACTTGGTTATGTCATGTTTGAAATGTGATAGTATTCCTCTTTTGAAAATAATGTCTGTGTTTATAAGCATTCTTCCTATAATTACCATTATATCAATGTTTCTCAAAAATGGTGAGAACTTACAGAATGCCAGGGGGTATATTGGCAGACCTTCATGATTAAGGAACGCTATTAAAATCTAATGTCTTCTGAGTCTAAACCAACACAAACTCTGGTTTAAAAATTGAGTTAGAACAGTAGGTCATAATTCAAGCATCCTGATGACGCACTGTGTGTTAATTTTTCATGGAGAACATGCACATCACAGACCACGTGTCAGTATACTCTCTAGGCCAATATATGCTCAGTAATATATTTCTTAGAAACATAATTTAAATAGGTATTCAGGTCTCCAGCTATAAATAAGAATGGCTCAAGGAGTAAAAGAGGCTTCAAATAAAGGAAATATTAAGAAAAAAAGAAAGAAAGAAAGAAATTCAAGTACAGATTCATAGTAAGAAAAGGATAGTCACAGGACCTGGAGAAATTCTCTGATCTCCTGGGGCGCCTTGGGTACTAATAAGACAGTAAGATGTTGGTGAGAAAACTGAATTAGATTATGAGAGAAAATATCCTGGGCATTCTTGCTTTTCTATTCATCACAGAGATTATCATTTGTTGGAGACTAACTGGTTCTCCGTAAAATTAGTTTGTAAAAAATTTCACATGATTTATATTTTCATAAAAATCCATTGAAATTTTAATAACGCAAGGGTTCATGTTTTCAAATAAAACAATCTGCATGTCTGAGTATGATCATTTTTTGCTTATTTCTTGGGTAAACCGAGCATTGCTCATTAACATTCAACATGCCAATTACATACCCTTTCCCGATTTATAATTGTTGCTCCTTTCATCCGCATAGCTATAGCCTGCATCTTCTTTGTGTGTCTGCTGGGTGAGAGTCCCTGAATTCCCTGACAACGTCCCCTTGGTGTAACTCTTTAAAGTGAATCTCCTTATAGCTTCTGCATTTTCCCTGTTTGGGGGATTTTTTTTTTCATTTGCTTCTGAACTATATTGGTATTACTATTGCCTCAATGCGGTATCAATTTTAAAAAGTATGTGTGTGTATGCGTAAAATGAATGTTTACGTACCTTCTCTTCTTTTATGTGAGCTGATTGAGGGAGGCGATTTTCCTCCTGTCTTTCTGACAGTAGAACTTGGCATTGATGACTTCCTATCAATAGGCTAGATTTGCTAAGGAGGCTTAATTAGAGAATAGAAGCAGTGACCTTGATCTTTGGAAAGATGTCAACTATTCAAATAAACTAATAAATGTATATTTTGTTCTAGAAAAATAAACTAATAAGTGTATATTTCATTCTAGAAAAAAAATGTGCTTTTTGCCCTGAATCACAGTAAATCAGACAATATAACATCTGAGTTTCATATTTCATATTGTTTATCAAAGATAAGAAATTCTCTAAGTACAGATATGAAAGATTCAGCAAAGGATGACATAAGTTAAACACAGGATTGTTGCCGTACAAAAATGACATTATACCTTTTTATAAAAGATGAGAAATTAAAGTATATCATCACACATGTATGGTGGCTATGTTTAGTGCATATCACTCACTTGTATTCAATTTAGTCCAGGCTGCATTTTGGGAAGATTTTTGTCCTTCCAGATACTTATTAAAAGGGAAACATGAAAAACGATGCAGAACTAAGACATAAAGGTAGCAACTTCACAAAGAAGAATGAATCATTGCACATTCAACAATGGATCTCATCAAAATTGTTCTTAGCATCACATACTTTACATTCAATGGTCAATCTATGAACAAACTAGTGACTGAGCTATGGGTTCCCCAACTCATTTATCACAGCAGAACTGTATCTTTCGCATTTCAAGAAAATTACAGAAAATAAAACTGCAATAAAACCAAAAAGCTGGAAACAGAGATGACACCCATGACAACATTAAAAAAAGGATACTGAAGATGTGCAGCCATCCACTCAACTTACAATTAATGCAGCACAAGATCGATGTCTGACTTTTCCTGGTGCAGTATCTGACTGAACCTAAAACAGGACCCAATGGGAATGCACCAGAGACATGAACAAATGTACACCAAAATAGGTTTTATTATTAATTATAACTGATGTATAAAGCACATATATATGTATTTCCCTATGGCTCAACTTTAATTCAGTGCAAATATGTAAATATATAACATTTGTTAATCTCAATCATCACTGAGATGAATCTATAATTTAGATCTGAGCTAATACAATGCATTTCTCTCAAGGTACATATTCTTGGCTATAACCACTCCAATCTGGGGTATCCCAACCAAGTAGACTTGTCTTGAAGTAGCTACCAGAACTATAAACTTCAGATTTTGTGTGCGCGTGTGTGTGTGTGTGTGTGTGTGTGTGTGTATAAATATGTGGATAGAGGAGAAAAGGGGCAGATAAAAGGAAATACATCATTAAAGATAAACCTAAATAATATAGACTGTACTAGGAGTGCTCTTAAAGCTAGGTTTACCTATAATCTTGCAATCCTCTAGGTCAGTGGTCTTCAAAAAGGGAAAATGTGGCCCTGAGAGCATGAGAAAAAAAAAATCAGGGTTTCTACTCATATTTTACCATTTAATTTTTCAACTTATATTTCCATACAAGTACATTATGATTGTAGAATATAAATTTTTAAATTAATACCAATACGTATATTGACAGGACTTACCCAGTTTTGTTTTGTTTTTTAATTCGGGGATCATTGCCAGACTTTACCAGTTGGCCTATATCTGACATCACTCACAGCAGGTAGGTTCCAGAAGATAGAATTCTTTCCAAGAAAAATATTCATTGTCAGCAAGTTGTATTAGAACAGTCAATATGGACTCACAATTCAGTGGATATGTGCTTGTCACTGATAAGGATATAGTCACTTGATCTGATTCCCTGTTGCTGATGTTAAAGGCCTAGTTTCTAAATGTATAGTACAGGGCTAAATTCTATCCTAAGAGATTCATATTATGTAATTAATGGATATCAGTGAGGGTGGTGAAAGCTTTTTGTTTGTTTGTTTGCTTATTCTTAAGAAATCAGTATAAAGTACTAAAGAAAGAAAAATCCTGAGATGAGTTGCTTGGTTCTTGTAACTGAATTTGTGTTCATCAAGCATAAAACTTTGAAACAAACACCTATACTCATTTGGAACTCTACATAAAATAAAGTTCGTACAAAATTTGAAGAATTCGTACAAAATTAACATGTATATAGGATACATTTAGGAGACAAATTATTGAAAAAAATGCTAACTTAAAAAAATGCAACTTTTCATGGGTTCTACTTTTACCTTAAAAATTTAAAAATACTGTACTTAAAAAAGAACTTATAGTAGGAAGAATAGGGAGCGCTTTTCTGAGGTGCAGTTAGACAGAAAACCACGGCTGGGATTGACAAGTAGGAAACACTCCTCCCGAGTGCTGGCAGGCTGAGGCTCCTGGGGAACCTGCAAACCTCCCTGGGAATCCGCCTGCAGTGGACTGTTGACACTGTAGGAAGGCATCCACAGTGCTGGGTACCGCTGGACATCCCTCAGATGCACTGCCTATAACCACTCAAGAGGAGCAAGAAGAAGCAAACCAGGGGAAGCATATAACTCAATGGTAGAGCACAGGCTTAGCATGCATGAGGTCATGGGTTCAGTCCTCAGTGCCTCCATTAAAAATAATAATAATAAAATAAGATAAATTTTTAAAAATTTAATTTAAAAAATTTTTAAAAGAAGCAAACTAAACTAGAAAAAGAAAAAAAGAACTAGAAACTAGAAAAAGCCCTTTTATTACAAAAGTGTTAGTTCTCTGCACAGACCGAACAAAAGGAAATACAGTTCCAGCTGCAAAAGAAAAATATTTAAAAGGTTCAGCATCATTTTTGCAAAACAATCAGTGAAGTGAATATTTGAACCTGAGAAGATCAAGTGACAACTTGCACATTTGTTTTAGTTTTCTCCATCTTTTCTTCCCTTTTCCCACTCACATAGAATGTGAAGATTTTCTTCCTTCCCCTCATTGTCAGCACCGAGCACAATGTGTCTATAAAGGAGGATTTTAGTTATTTGTTACTGAAGTAAAACTCTGTAACACCCAGCATAGCACTATTAGTGTAGTGGTTAAGAGCTCAGATCTGGAGCCAAATTATGAACATACAAATCCTCTCTGTGCCGTATTCTAGTTACACAACTGTGGGATAGTCTATCTCAACTACCTCTGTGATTCCTCATCTATGGTTTCAGGACAATAATTGTACCCACTTCACAGGCTTGTTGTGTGGATTAAATAAACCTACAACATCGTGTTGTGTAATTGCTAGTTAATATTATAGTTGATGAAAGAAATACTTGTTAATTTTCTAAGATACATGGGCTCATTTATTTTATTGCATATTTTTATGTTTCTGGGTAAGTATGTAGGTTTTTATATATCTTGCTATATGTTCTCCTCATATTTATTGATGAATAAGGGTAACTTACAAAAACTCGTTAGCATTTCTGTCGGTGAGGGATATATTTTAGTGTGTCTATATAGCACAATGAAATCCACTTGTCCTGAAAGACAATCCTACAGCCAGAGTTGACTACACTAAATGCTATATAACCATTCTCTGGAATGTTTCCTCTTTGCAAAACTGGTACCCTGATAATGTTTGAGAACATACCTATTTTAGCAAAGCTGTTTATCATAATTTAAATTGCTACTTTAAAAATGTATCAGTGAAGAATCTAGTAAAAATAAAATCCAGCAGAAATTATTCATTCATTCATTCATTCGAGCACAGTGTTAGGATCTGAGGGTCAAACAAGGATAAATGATTCTGATGGACCTCCTGCTCTCTGACATCACTCTTGCATGGGAAGTAAATCAGTTTAGGTTTCTGAGTGACAGGGGAGGGGCAGGTAAATTCTGAGGTCAGGGATGCTAGGGGATGCTTATTTAGTCAGAGTTTCAACCTTCAGGATAGAGATCCTTTCCTCCTCCCCCTTTTTTCTCCCTTTCTCTCTAACACTATTTCTTTCCTTCAGCTCAAGTTGAGAGTTGAGTCTATCCTTACTTAAGGTGAATGCATACAAACACTAATAAAGTACATCTGAAAGTCTTTTTATTCAGCTTGTTGAATATGCATTGCCAAAACTCAGGTACCATATAGAATAAAATATAATACACTTGATATATGGCCCTTCATACTCAAGGTATCCCAAAGCACTTTACAGAGCAATGACTTAGATAATGTAGTGCAGTGATTGTGTTGGCAAACTTGACTGTCATTACTAACTCAGCAATAGATCACACTATAGCCTTGAACGTTATAACCTGTTTGAGTGAGAGAAGCAAAGTTAGCTAAAATTTTAAGAATTATACCCTGATGGATTTTTTAAATGACTTCCTGTATTGTTGGGTTTTTTTTTTCCTTAGTCTAATGTTTTATTTAAACAGCAGACTATTCCCTTTTTTAAGATTTTATCCATAAGATGGCATAGGCATTAGTGCCACACTTTTCATTACATTATATATTCAAGAAAGAATAAACTGACCATTGGAAATTAGAATCCAGTTCAAGTTTTATGGATCTAAATCGATTTTTGTGCCAAAATTTTCCTGCATTCCACAGATAAATCTGGGTAAATATTTTTGAAAGGAGGGAGTATCAAGTACTAAAAAAAATGTGTATTATAATAATGAATTATTTTATGGACATATGTAATACACCATTCTGGGAATTTCATATATTTTACTTTCAGTCCTCATAACAACAATGCTGAGGTATATATTATTACCTTCATCTTGCAAGTAGAGAAACAGGTGCAGAGGGATTAGGGAACTCACTCAAGGTCACATTGTTAATAAGCAGGAAAGTAGTATTTAAACCCAGCTCTGCCTTGCCTCAGAGTGTGTGATCCTTCCCATACATGAAACCAGTCAGTGAGATGTAAAAACAAGACGTGTGGTGACTGAAGTTGGAAAGTCGTTTGGGAGTAATGCAAACGTGTCTAGGCTAAGATTATACCTCAACTATAAAACATAAAACACTAATGAAGATAGTGTCACAGTAACAAATGAAACTGTCTTGCAGCTTTAAAAATAATTTCTGGCACTTCCAATGTTCAAAACTTCCCTGTGACCACTTGTAGTGGAAGCAGTCTTCTCCAACTGGACATGAATCAGTGCAAGAACAGGCAGAGTCTAGTTGTTCCCTCAGATACAGTTATCTGACTTCATACAGCATTTGGTCATGAAAATAAAACTGTATGCTTAAGTATTGATTCATTGCTTATTAGACATAAAATTCTAAGCTAGAGATTGTGGAATCACAAGATCATACAATGAAATCCTTGAAATTCTTAGAACACACTCCGATTCCTAGTGCCAAGACCCCTAGAACAGTTCCCATTAGAATGCCCCCAAAATGCGTAGGCAGTTTCCAGATTTCAGTTAAATATTCACCTCCTCTAGCATCACACTCCCTGACCTTTATAGAAAACCGTATGTTCCTTTAGGCACCTTCACTGTATCACCTCAGATGGGACTTTTCACCCTCTTCGTAATCACTCTCTACATCTCACTAGGCTTTAAGCATCACAAGAACAGTACCTGCCCTATAGTAGCTGCAAAATATCTGTTAGTAAAATGAATTAGCAAATGCACTCATTTTTCTGCCTTTTAAGATTGTCACTTAATTAGTTAAAACTCAGCTACATGAAAAATAATCTTTCAATATTGCTTAGCAAAATTTTATAATGGATTGAAGAGAGTTTGTCATTACCCTCTCAATGTCCATTATTATTCTGTGGAACATAAGCTCACTTGCATAGTGTGGTAGATAGAATAATGACTTCCACAAAGATGTCCGTGCCCTAATCTCAGGACCTGGGCGTGGTTACCTTCCATGGCAAAATGGACTTTACAGATGTGATTAAGTTAAGGATCTTGGGATGGATAGATTACCCTGGATTGTCTGATGGCCCATTGTAATCACAAAGGTTCTTATAAAAGGGAGGCCATGATGTCAAAAGCAAAATAGGAGATTTGACACAATGAAAGCAAACAGTTGATAGGATACAAGGAAGGACCCAGGAGCCAAGGAAGGCAGGCTACCTTCAGAACCTGAAAGAAGGCAAGAAAGCAGATTCTTTCCTCACAGCCTCCAGAAACAGACAGCTCTGCTGACATCTTAACTTCTGCCCAGTGAGACTGATTTTGGACTTCTGACTTCCAGAACTTTAAGAGAACACATTTGTATTGTTGGAAAGTACTAAATTTGTGGCAATTTCTTACAGCATCCAGAGAAAACTAATGCACACAGCGACTATCACATCATGGGAAAGAAATGGATATTCATTGGATGGATGAAGGGAAACATTAAGGGCAATTATACCTGAAGGCGTAACTGAAGACACAGCAAAATGGCAAAGTCGGTGAAATGAGTCTGTAGTCACAGACCAGTTCCCCATTTGTTGGAAGTGTAGGTTAGAAATAATTTTAAGAAAAAAATACAAATGGGAACAGAGGGACCTGAGGATTGAAAGCTGCAGAATAAAAGCAGTATTTCTGAAAGTGTAGTTTGTATCAGAAACATCTGAAAGGCTGGACCCCACTGCCTGAATGCTGATTCAGGAGTCCGGGGATAGGGCCTGAAGCTGCATTTTAAACAGGTTCCAAATGAGGCTGCTTCTGCTGGTCCACAAACCACACTCGGAGAACCACCAGGACCGAGAAATACCTGGTTACGGATTCTCCTGGTCTTCATCATCCCCTAATTTTAATGCCTGATCAATTTCATGTTTTCAAATATCTCCTCTGTGGCTTTTCCATTCCATTCATTTTCCAAATATTTAAAATATTTGCATTTTCAAATACATGAGCTCCCTTTCATATTATGTATAAATTATTTATACATAATTTAAGTTGGAAAAGTATTTGAAATTGCATTCTTTCATAAAATATTTTTTAAAGGTTGGCTTGCTCTATATATACAAAATATACAAACCTCTACTAAGATCCAAAATCTAAAGATTCAATCTAACTTCTTAAAAATAGATAGAGACAATTGGAGGAATCACAGGAAAACTTCAACTTTAAACTATTGAATCAAAATTTTATTACTTATTGAAAAACCTGAAAAATGGTTTCACGTGTGTTTTCTACAGGGCATTTTGCTTGTCTTTTTGTGTATATTTCTTTGAAATGATTTCTCTTTTGTCAAAATGATCTGAAATAGACATTGTAACTTAACTGTTTCCTGAGATTATTCTCTGGCACAAGCAATTTTTAAAACCTGAAAGAGGCTATTGCTTTCCAACTCTTTCAACAAGAACCTTTCATTGGATGTTTAACGTTTTAAAGCACTTAGTTTAAATGGCCACTAAGGAGGTATGGATATTTAGAAGTTAAAGTAATCAAAGCTCGTTCAATTCAACAAGGAATGAACATAAAGAAAGCGGCTGGGAATGAACACTTTATTGAGAACTTACTCTGTCCCAGGTATATTCCTTTTATAATTTAATCTTCAACATGAGCTGGCAAATGCCCATGTTGTGAGTGAGGAAACCGGAAATAAAAGTTACATATCACTATGCGGCAGAGCTGGGAATGGAACTCAAGTCAGTGTGACTCATGACATGAGTCTTGTAAGTGCATCACACATGTGTACATGAGAAACTTTATATATGCCTTCTATGTCGATAATTAAATATCTCTGTTAATATTGCACGGTAAAAGAAAACAGAAAAGTGCGAAAAAAGTCAAAGTGCTTTTTGTTTTTAGAATTACTTTACAATACAATGAAACTGAGAAATCAGTGTTGTGTTTATCTGAGCTTCAATTCATTGCTTTCCTTCTCTTGCCTGTAATCTATTCCAGAGGCACTGTGTCATAGTTAGCTGAATTATAAAGAGGTGAAATAATTGGTTATTCCGTCAGTGATGCTATTGGATTAAAAACAAGACAGGTTGGTAATGATCCAGCCAAAGTGAATAAAAAGAGAACAGGTAAGCACATATGGTACAACATCTGCTTTCCAACTTAGGAAATATCTCCTCTAATCTCTGAAGCTTTCTTGGCTTTTCTTCTTAATTCTCGTACTTTGCAGAAAGCACTGTGAAAGCATATCCTGACTATTTTTTACACTTATTATAATTTTTCCAAATATTAAATCACTACAATTTCCATTTCACAGTTTCTGATCCTATCACAAAAGCATCCGAATACCGAAGCAAACAGATTTAGAATAGTTAAACATAATACTGAAGCTGAATCTCAAAAAGAATCTATCTCTTCTTAAGTGGATTCAGTCTGTTTCGCTCTCTATCTTTTTGGATAGAAAGTATTTTTGATTTTTATAGAAGCCTGTCAATACATTGCAGGAATTTTATACAAATAAATGTATTATATATTTTACGTGCATTATTTTTCACCTTCACCAAAGATCACTAAGTGCACCCAGGCATCATTCTGAACATCATGCTGCTTTGAAAATACATTTTAATCTTTTCTTTCCTTCCGACAATGACTTTAATTCACTATCGTCTTAAAAAACTGAATCAGAAAAATTCGTTTTGAAATGTGTTGTTTTGATTCTTGATAATTCATAATTTCTGATAATTCAGAAATTCAGGTTATCTACAAGAAGAATTTTCTTGTTTATGAAATAAATAAAGTAGATTCTATAAGCAAGAATTTAGAAAGGATCTTCCGGCGACATAAATATTTACTAATTATTTAATAATAATTATTCAACAGTATTTACTTGTTCGGGCCTCCAACTTTTTACAATAATTTTGCTACATTCATCCATAGCTATTTGGCCTTTTACTGAGCACCTATCACACCATGAGTTTTCCTGACATCTGTCTCATAGTCCCTCACAACCATCCTCAGGGCATCACTGCCACACACAGTCTAGAAGGGGTTGCTTGATGCTGGCAAAATAGGAAATCTGACGTCAGAGCTGGAAAATGAAAGGCTGGCTCATCATTTCAGTCTCAGTCTCTTTGATTCCATAACCAGTGTACCCCTGAGTATATGTTAACATATCTATGTTGTAATGTTTGTGAATTTTACTACCATTTTCCTATTTGAATTAAGCAAGGATTAATATCAAAATTCTAAATTCTTCATGGAGTGAGGAATATTATATTAATTTTTTGAATCAGTGTAACAACCATCCCCTCAATAACAGCATTGTGAAAATATTGCCTACCAGGAAATTCAGAGAAACATAGTCCAGGCGAATGATGCAGTTCCTTTCGGAAGATTCAAAATATTGTGTTGGATTTTTCTTAGTTTAAAGATTAAGATGTCTAATTCTTTTAAGTTCTCAATTTACACCTAGAAAATTATCTCTTTGTATTCTAAATGTAGATGTTGCTTGGAAAGAAGTTGTTTACTTTTTCTCATCTCTAAAATGAAACAAAAATGATATATTTAGTCTACTTCGATACCATTCTTAAATTTTTCTGTAGTTTTGCCTTCTTTTATAGTATAGCCTCACACAAGAGATAATCACTTCATAAAAACACATTTCTAACATCTTTATCTTTTTGTTGAATTAGCTTTTAAACTTGTGAATGGTTTTTATTTTTTTTACTGATAATCAGTCATTGCTCACTGCATAATAGTTTTTATATGATAAATCCATAACAAGTAGCTTCCTTTCACTTGTACATGTAACTGGTTCAGAGTGACTGCGAGTTATAATCAGCAAGTGATCTAAGAACTACTCCACAAGTATTCATATTATTATTAATAACCAATCATTTTATATTGTCAGCATCTTTTTCCATATCATCCTCAGATTATTCTAATCTGACCCATTGTCTTTGGATAAAGATCCTCAATACAAAATGTAGGCATCCAGCATTGGAATAACAGAGGAAGGGAGAGTCTATTCAGAAAGAAATACAATGTGAGTGAATTTGGTATTACAGCACCAGGGGATATAATGCTATTGTGCTGTATTCCATACTCACACACAAAAAATCAATGACTCCTCAAGTGCATTTACTAAAGAGAAAACAGGATGAAAAAGAGAAAGGAGGTGGATGGAAATAATCAGCTCTATTCTTCTCCTGGAAGGCAGGAGTCCTGCTAAGCGGACTCCATAGGGAGAGAGAATATCATTTTCCTGCCTCTCCAGGACTAAAGCTGCTGCAGACCAGAAACCTATAGCTTTCCTAGGAACTGTCACTTCTTTGGTGGGAAATATTTAGGGGCCTTATCCAGCAGCCTGGAACACTATAGAAGTACCATTTTCTGGAGCAGTGGCTCAATGGGAATTCCTTTCTTCATAGCCATAAGCTTTGCCCATGGCGCTGCAACCCTACGCAGAAAATGATTCGGGAGTGTGGAGTGTGGAGCGGAAGGATGGAGTTTATCTTTCTATCTTTTGCCTCAAGTGATTTTGTCTTTCCTCAAACATTTCTCGAGTGCCCTTAAAGCAACTTTTTCCCCATTGTGAATGAGATTGGTTAGTAAGTCTTAAGTTAAATACATATTCTTCAATCATATCACTTATATATGTGATTATTCGTTTTACAATGGTTCCATTTGTATGAGAAACAAAATCCATTACAGAAGGTTAAAGTGCCTGCCCGTGTAAAACAGTCCAGAGGCTACATTTTGAATTAGGTTCAGAAATTGCATTACTTGAGCACAGTAGGGCCCAAAGTACATAAACCAGCTTATCTAATCTCTTCACATGAAAATAATAGATCCAGCAATTAAATATGAGGCTATGTCTATAAATCTTCTAAGAGCTTAGAATTTGCTTTCTACTTGACGATGCGTTTTAGCTAATTATTTAAATATGAATTTATGGCTTACATAAATATGCCTAATAGACAGTTAAATAGGCCTTTCCTCGTCTAGCAGAGAAACACATTCAGAAGGTTCTTTCTCCTCATAGACACTTAGCATCTTCTTCGAAGATGAGGATTCGAAGATCACGTGGGTCTACTGCTATCGCCAGGTCTTGAAAGTGGGTGGAGCTGGGTGATTCATCAATGCCTAGTTTTAAATTTCTGAGTAGCAGAGAAGCTCATATATATATATATATATATATATATATATATATATATGAACATAAGTTCTGTTTTGCTTGTCTCTTTTTCAGAATTAAGTTTTCAGCTTTTCAGCTCTTGGCCCATTGTAAGATTAGAATCTTTTTCTTCTTCCCTTCCATGTGGTTGATGGCTACTCAGAAAAGTCTTCAAAACCAGCTCTGTCCATTCAGTCAGTCCCAAGTTGATGTGCATAATTAACAATGGATAGTAAAGTCGTTTTGACTCAGCCTAAGGTTGTTTAAGAGATTTCAATGCAAGATAGATTACTTTATCATTGTTTCCTTATCTTGACCATGAAAATCATAAATGAAAGAATCATATAATTAGAGTAACAAAAACGCATTACTTTTATCTATGTTAACAACCTATATTTAACTTTACTAGATAAGAGTGCAGCAGTGTTTTTGTGTGTTTCCTTTCCTTATATATATATATATATATATATTTACATCTTTATACAATTTTTAAACATTATTTTCCATTTACAGTTACTACAAAATATTGGCTATATTCCACTTGTTGTGTAATACCTCCTTGAGCTGATCTCCCAGTAGTCCATACTTCCCATCCCCCACCTTTATACTGCCCCTTCTCCTCACTGGTAACCACTAGTTTATTCTCTGTATCTGTGTCTTCTTCTTTTTTGTTGTATTCACTAGTTTGTTGCATTTTTTTAGAATCCACATGTAAGTAGATCATACAGTGTTTTTTACCGATATCTGACTTATTTCACTTAGCATAATGCCTTCCAAGTCTATCCATGTTGTTGCAAATGGCAATATTTTGTTCTTTTTATGGCTGAGTAGTATTCCATTGTATGTATATATCACATGTTCTTTATCCAGTCATCTGTTGATGGACACTTAGGTTGTGTCCATATCTTGGCAATTATAATGCTGCTATGAATATTGGGGTGCATGCTTTTTGAATTGGTGTTTTTGTTTTTCTTTTTGAATATACACCCAGGAGTGGAATTGCTGAGTCATATGCTAGTTCTATTTTTAATTTTTTGAAAAACCTCCATACTGTTTTCCACAGTGGCTGCACCAATTTACATTTGCACCAACAGTGTACAAGAGTTCCCTTTTCTCCACATCCTTGCCAACATTTGTTTTTTGTGATCTTTTTTATAATAGCCATTCTAACAGGTGAGAGTAGATATCTCTTTATGGTTTTGATTTGCATTTCCCTGATAATTAGCAATGTTGAGCGTCTTTTCATGTGCCTCCTGGCCACCTGGGTTTCCCCTTTGGAAAACGTCTATTCAGGTCTTCTGTCCATTTATAACCAGTTTTGGGGGGTTTTTTTGATGCTGAGTTGTATGAACTATTTATATATGTTGGATATTAACCCCTTATCAGTTACATCCTTTGCAAATATCTTCTCCCATTCAGTAGGTTGTCTTTTCATTTTGTAGATATTTTCCTTTGCTGTGCAAAAGCTTTTCAGTTTAATTAGGTCCCATTTGTTTATTTTTGCTTCTATTTCCTTTACTTTAGGAAATGGATCCAAAGTTAAATATGAAAGATGATTGCTGTTCCCAGTTGATAAAACACATTAGAATAATACAAATCTTTTAAAACAATAAGCTAAAATAAACTGATGTTCCTATATTAAAAAATCTACTCACAGTTTAAATGTTTCACAGTTTAAAAAAAATCTTTTTAAGTTATTTAATTACTGTATCCTAAACTGCCAAATCTTGTTTCCGCACTGGCTCTACTCGTCTTTGCATTCAACTGCACTGTACTGAGTGCCTTGTAATCCTTCCTATCTTCCTTGCCCCTTAGTAGCTTCTGTTAGAGTTGTCTCAGGACTTTCAGTGTCCTGCTAAGTAAATATCCAAGCCACTGACCAGCCTTCTACTACCTAGATTTTTATGTGTGAGTCCTCTTGAGTGTGTATTTCTATTGACAGGCTTGTGGAGGGCTGGCTGACCTTCTAATTGGCTAGGGCTTCTTCCCTATAAATGTTTTTTGCTGCTAGCAGAGAGAATGGCACCCCTAAGTAAATCTGTTCTCAGGCATTTAATGCCACAGAATTAAATTGCAATTCACATTTACATGATCTAAGAAACAACTTTTGCTCAAAGTTAGTTTGGTTTAAAACCGACAACATAAATGTAAAAAAATCTGTTTTAGGTTTTCTAATTTTTATAGTCACTTTCTTTTTGTTATAAGATTAAATTAAAAATGAAAAGATTTTGTAGAGTGATTGATCTAAGTATATTTTCCCTTTTTGAGAACAATCAGTTTCATGCATTTAAAAAATATATACATTTATCAAGTATGAAATGTAAGAGACAGAGAAAAACTTGTAATCATATTTATTGATTAAAGTCATGCCCACTGTTTTCCAGCATATATTCAGTTAATATTGGCTGATAAGTATTATAGTGGATACTTGTTCCAAATCTGTAGCATCATTATACATTAATTATCTTACATATTCCTGCAATGAGTTATTTGTTACTGGGGACACGTAAAATGAATCGTGTTCATATATATATATAATCTCTCCTGGATTAAATTCAGTTTTCATTTTAAATTCATTTTCCATACTTTGACTTGAATAATTATCTCATTTATAGAGGTAAACCTAAACTGGATTTTTTAATAAAAATGATCATATCTACTTTTAAGGGAAACATATCAATGCTATGTATTTTTTTTTCTTTCATTTATTTTCATATGGCCTGACAAGGGCTTTTGGGATAAAAGCAGACTGCTAATACAAGCCTAACAGTGCAAAGAGAGTATGCCTTGTGAAATAAAAAGTCAGTGTGCTGTATCTACATTTGCTACTTTTAATAGAGCTGTTTTTCCCTTCTCTTTCTTTCCTTTCCAATAAATGATAATTTTACAGTTCATTGGTGGGACAGAGAAGCAGAGCTGGGTCTTTGAAGACCTCTGTTGTCACCTCTATCATTATTTCTGCTCCGATGACAACAGGGAGCATACTGCCAACGTCCTCCAGGTAATACCCTTATTGCATGTGTCATTAGAGGATGTTTGCCATATCTGCTTTAACACCACAGACATTTTAAGTAGGTTATTCCATCACTTTGCCATTTTGATTATGACAACAAAGTGACACCATATTGAAATGGATTTTGGAAAGAAAGGCTAACTGTCCAAAGAAGTCCATGCTCATTCTAATTAAAACTGGCTTAGGTGGCACAACCTTCATAATTCGGAGTGTGACTATGAAGGATATGCAAGTTGAAAACCTTCTTTGCTCATTAGCGCTAGTCCTGTCAGACACTACTACCTGCTCTTTTCTTAATGAATGCTAAGCCATCTCTTTAGAAGATCGTGCTGCTTCCCTGAACTGAAGGAACTGTCTTATTTCCTCCCAAGTTCGTCAGGAGTAAAATCGGGGAGTCACCTCTTTGACATTTCTCAACCTCTCTACTTATTTATCTCTTTGAGACCCTGCGCTCCAGAGATATCACTGTCTTAATTAAGAAGAAGGATGTGACCATGGTAAATTGACTGATTGCATTGATTAAGGACTAGCTGTACAAGTAACATTGATTTTAACAGTGGGTCTACATAAATGTAATTGTTCGAACATGGGGCTGCATAATTATGGTGATGTACGAGAATAGTTGGTTTGTCCTTTTCAACCTTCACTAACATTCTTTTGCATGATAATGTACCTTGTGCAATTAGCAGAAATTTTAAATGTTACAAAGTGTCTTTTGTGAAGACATGAAGTAATAATTACATTCTAATTTAATTCAACAACATCAGACAGTTTTTCTTTTCCTTTCCTTTTATCCTTCTTCTCTTTGTACACATAAGGTAATGTATATGGTAACATGAATATGGCTTTTTACCTTCTAATACCAACAATCAGTCCACACAAAAATGTACAAATAACCCATTTTTTTTAGTTTCAAAGTGAATATACTATATATTTTCTGAAACTCAAGAAGTTTTGCTATTAAATATTTTTTAAATAGTTTTTCCACACCAGGACTTAAATCCAAAAAATTATCTAATGTATTTCTATGAATTTATGAAAAAATTCATAAAAATCATTGGATTTGTGAAAGACAGATGGTTATTAAATTCTTTATGTTAAATGTTTTTAATAAAGCAAAATACATAAATCACTATAAATAAAACAATGTAATTATTGTTTTATTTAGTATTTCTATATTTAAGTAAGGAAACCAAAAATAAAGCTTTTTAGGACGTCACTGTAGGGGCCTTATATAACAGGAGCTAGATTTCTGAGCGGATAATATTTGTCTATACACAGTCAGTTATTTTGATGCTTGCTTAATGAACTGAGGAAGGAGAAAAATTATTACTTCATGCCTTCACAAAAGACACTTTGTAACATTTAAAGTTTCTGCTAATTGCACAAGGTACAGTATCATATAACCCTCCCCAATACTACCCTATAAATCCTGCCTAGTGGCCATAAGGAGTAAAAGGTGTGTGACTTTGTAGGATATGGGGAGAATATGGGAGATGGAGGTTTTAAAAACAAACTCTCTAATATGAATGTCCTCACTTGCTTCCACTGGGCCAGTATGCCCAAGTATTTGTGTGTGTGTGTGTGTGCGCGCCCTCATGCCTGTCTGGTGTAATTTGTTATGTGGTGGGAAAAGCCAAAAGTAGAGGAGGCTTTTGCTGGGACCCTCATTTGGAATGCTGAAGGGGGACTCATCCTCAGGTGGCCCTGTGCTAACTCTGGGTACCCACCCTAGGGGAAAAAGTAACACTACAGCCAGTTAGAACCGGCATGCTCACCTTCCTTTGGCTCCCACGAGGGATGGAAAAGAACCCCGCGTGATGTGGAAGGGCCACAGGGGGAAATAAATGTCACTGAGTTAAGAACTAGCATATCTAACACGAGGTCGCTGTAGCAAGGGGCAAAGTGACCTTGCCCCAAAGACCACCTGTGGCTAGCCCAGACACAGCCTTGAAGAAGTTTGCTGAGGCTCGGAGAGGCCTGATGCTCCTGTAAAACCCAAAGAGAGGCCTAGCTAGCAAGGAAATGCTACTGAGCTCTGATTCAAGAGATAAGCTGCACACCTATTAGCTGCGTCTCAGAAGAGAGCAATGCAGGGGTCCCAGGGGTCAGACCAGAAGTGATCCCCGTGACGGAGAGAGAAGACATCCAGAGAAAAGCACAGGAACGATATGAGGACTGGAGACCCCTCCCCTTTATCATTGGGCCACATGAAGACCAAAGCATCTGGAAACCTTCCTGGAGACATTTCTCTAAAAGGGGCTATTTAAACTTGAAGAAAAAGAGAGAGAAGCTAAAGATCTATCTTTGTCCCCATATACCACATCGATAGTTCGCCACGGGATGGATCTATTGAATCAAAGCATATCATTTATACAAAATAAAGAAGTCTCATTTTCTTGAAAGTGAGCGGACATGTGTTGAAATTGTATCCACTCAGTTTTGTTTTGTTTTGTTTTACTTCTAAGCATGGTCATTTCCCTTTGGTCATAGTTTTTTGTTTTTTTTTTTAATTATCTTGATTTTAAATTCAAATCAGTCAAGAAAACTTCCCATTGGATGGGAAGGCTGAATGGGGAGGACTATGCTCCTGACCCCCAGCCCACTGTGTTACAAGTTCTGTGCTAAGCTCTTGAGATGCGTGGACTCAGTTCATCTCTTCCACGCCTGGGTTTGCACATCTTTATCCAGTGTTAATAATGAGGAAATACATCCCAAGGTACATTGGGAATACGGGAGTATAATTCTGCCTAATTTTTATTTCTTTTATGCACACGCACGCGCGCACACACACACGCGCACACACACACACATGCACACACACACACACATATACACACCCCTCTATCTTTTCCCAGTAAAGAGACAATTCAGTTATAGTTATAGGAAGAAATGCATAAAACCTATTCACAGACATTTTCCTTTCACGCTCTAGAGACACGTAGTCACTTTTGCCGGGGCTGGAGTCAGAAAAGGAGATCAGGGTAAAAGTTGATTCTGAATAGTGTTTTTGCTTGTCAGGCAGAAAAGTCACACAGAGCAGTGGAGAGAAGTGAGGACTGAGATATCAAAGGAAGTTTGGAGACCTGCAAATCATTGTGAAAGATTTGAGCATCACTACAGAATGGCAGTGGTGAGAGAGGAAATCTGGTGAGTCATCAGAGTCAAATTATGAGCGATTCATGCTTTATTAGAAGGCCTTGAGATTTCTTCCCAAAGCCAGTGGAAAGCCACTGAAGGCTTTTAAGCAGGAGTGTGACATAATCAAAATGGCATTAAAAAAAAAATTCCTCTGCCATCCATGTAGAGTTTAATATGGAGAGAAGAGACTAAGAAGCAAAATCTCCAGTTCAGAGACTTCTGCAAAAAATCTTAGAGAGAAACAATGTCTTTGTGGAATAATGCAGTGGCAGGTAAGGAAAGAGGTGGAATACATTTGAAAGATAAGAGAAATTCTCATCATCAGGTGGGAACTCAACTCGCTTTTTTCTATCAAACTCCACGGGGATGGGGTGAGTAATTACTGCAGGAACAGCAGTAGAAACAGCTTTTAGGCCCTGATTTCCCTGATACTCCCTTGATCACGCTTGGACTCTCCTGAGGCTGTGATTCCATGAATTTTTGACACTCTTGGCTGTCAGTTGAGCAAAGAATCGTAGCTAATAGGGTCAAATAAAACCCTTAATTTCTTCATAAGATCAAATGTGTATGAAGCCGTAGTCAGGACATGTTGTTTTATTTTGTTTGTTTTCTTATTTCTATGGATGAAAAAAAGAAAGCTTCAAAGATGTTTCACGACTTTAGGGCATGTATACATGTATGCATGTATATGCACACATTATACTTAATGCATCTGCACTTTAAAATATTTTATATTACTAATTTTATTGTTTTATGGGTTATGAAATGGGCATATTTAGCTTAATTTCATCTTTTTCTTTATAGTTTATATTAATTAAGATTCTACTATGTAAATATATATAGCTCATTCTTTGCAATTGATTTTGGAAAGTTCGATTTCTTAAACAATAATAGTAACAGGTAACATTTATTGGTAACTTCCCATGCATCAGAATGGTGAGTACTTTTCTTTAATCCTGACAACAACACAGTGAGGTGAGTTCTGTTGTAGGGAAATTAGGACTCATGAAGTCCCCCAGATCACATAGCTCACAAGTGGTAGTCAGCACAGTCCAGATCCAAACAGTTAGACTCCAAGTCTTCCGGACCAGGTGCATTAATTTGCCTGGTAGTGCCTGGGTTATAGTAGTTGCTCAATAAAGTCTGTTGCATTAATAAGCAAACAGATTTTGTCTGCCTACAAGTTAATGTCAAACTTACATTCATAGACCTCAGATGATCTTCCCTGGAAACAATGGGTAGACCATCAGGCAACATAATTATGGAAGTGGCATGAGTCAATTTGCTTTTTAGGAGGCAAAGTCTGGTTCCAAAAATGAAAATCCTTATGGCAAGGGTAAGACAGGAGGCAGCCAATCTAGTAAAAGGGCTGTTTCAGGAATCCAATGAGAGGTTCAAAAAATGGCAAAAAGGGATGGAGACAAAGTAAATTTTACAGAAATTAAGGAAGGAGAATCAACTGAAGTTTGTGAGTAATATGATGTCCTGTATTAGGAAGAGAATTTAGTCTGTTTTTCACACAGTATTATGCAAAGGTATCTAAAATTGCCAGTTGCTTTCCTTTGGTGATATTTATGGGGCCATGCCTTACAATTTTCATGACTCATAGAATTGGTTGCAACAATTGCCATGTTGAGGAACTACAAAGCGGAAAAAAGAGAAAAAGAAGCTACTGGAAAAAAAGGGTTTAGGACTCAGGTGTGTACTATTTGAATACTAAGATATCATAATATTTTTTTATATGACCTATTTGAACATAGCCAATATTTGTGTTCTTTTCAAGTAAACAAGTGTTGCCTAAAAATCTATTACGTTTATTTATCCATTTAAAAAAGTAAATAGTAGGTGACAGGTGCTGTACCAAACCCTTTGTCTATTTAGTTACTTATTTTATAATAAAATGTAGAAAATGTATCTCCAATCATCATTAATTTAGAAAAAAAGTTATGCAAACTCAAAATTCTTTGCAAATGCAAAGGGTGAAATGAAACAATATGGGTTATTGTTCAAAGGAAAGCAAAGTATGGTAGCTATTGTGATCGTTCCATAACAGAACTTCTCTTAGTCCCTGCGAGGGATTACAAAGACAAGGAAAACTGTGTCTTCTTAAATGATATTTAGAGTCTCTGAGGAATGTTTAAAACCTGAATTGTCAGAAAACCCGAAGAGAGCGTCTCAAACAAGGCAATGGTACTTGTAAAAGCATCCCCAGGAAACCTGCTTGTTGGGATTGGTGGGCCAAACTGGAAGCAGTGGGAGATGACTCTGGATGCATAAAATGGGACCATTTCATTGTGAACTCTTGGAGAGCATGTCAGGTTCTTGGCAAATCTCACATAAAACGGGGCGGCTTGTTTTTCCTTTGGAGCAGTTACCGTCCAAGAAGCACCAGTCCAACTTCAGATGTCTAGGGAGTAACGTAAAACTTTGTTTTAGTGTTGTTTGAAGGAGCAGACAGAGCTTTACAGTGAGTCACATAGGAAATCTTCTTGTAACTGCTCTGTAGATAGCGCTTCCCCTCCTTTATGTCCCTTTACCGTCATCACCCCCAGCCCCGTGGCATCCCACACTGCACTCTGCCCACTCACTCCTGACTAGAGACGTTAATGTTCTCCCCGCTGATAAAAGCCTACACACACTGCACAGGCGCCTTCGTAATCTTTCCTCAGATTCCTTCCCCTGCCCTCAGAACGGGCAGGCCTCCTAGAAATCTGGTAAATGAAGGTGTTCGTCTTACTCCATCATCCCCATAGGGAAAACAAAATTGCAATCCCAGCGAAATTATTTCAAAACTCACTCAGACTAGGGTGGAGAGAAACACTTTTTTAAAATAACGGAAACAGAAAATTGCATGGATTCTTCAAGGTGCTGTTGTGATGTGTTGTTGTCATTCTTGCATATTTGTTTTACTAACAACCCCCTTCCTTTCAGCTCTACTTCCTCCTCCTGCTGGGTTTGGCATTTATGTTTTCTGTTGCCCTTGAGAATTCTATTACCTGCATTAACCAGGTGAAGTTCTGGAAGACACTGTCATTGTTCTGGGAGTTAAAGCCACTTCAGTTCCCTTTTGCAAGTTGGGCACATGATGTGCATTTTTTCACTTCTCAGATGAAGTTTTGCTCTTTGGGATTCGAAGAAGGCCTAGGAGACTAAAGCTTTTCCACAAACAAGAGACAGGAGACAATGGCAGGTTCCTGCTCGGTTTCAGTGTCATTTTTTTCAGAACCATTAAAAAAAAAACCCAAAAACCAAAAACGAAAATAAAATAAAACAAAGCAAAACGTAGGCTTAACAATTGACTTCCCCAGCCAAGCAAAGTGCACTGGGGCAATTCAGACCTTGAGTCTTGAATTGAGTCTTGATTAATTTGTCCCCAAATTCTGATTAGTAAGGTCTTTCTAAGTTGGAAGTCGGGGTATGGCAGGGTGAGATCAGAATTATGCTCTCTTGTTTGCTGGCTAACGTAGGGGTCCTCCCTGAAGGGATTCGGAGCTATCTTTAGAAAGATAGTCGGAATATCTGAGCTGTGATTCTTAACTCCGTTTCTTATTGACTCTAGAAACTCAAAATAGTCATTAGCGTCTATAGAATCAATTTCTTTTAACTACAAAATCGTGACCATTGCTTCACAGAGCACTTACTATCATCCTGTATGTTAGCATCTCCAGTTTCTCACTTTTCATCTCCACCAGCATTCACCTTGTCCAAGCATTGATCATTTCTTTTCTGGATCACTGTTATAGCCTCTAAACTTACTGACGTATACCCTACACTGGCTATTATCCAGTCCCTTTCTCATCCTGTGGTATAAGCAAAGCAGTCTTTCCAAAACCCAAATCTATTCCATTCTTCTGATGTAAACCTTCAATGTGTTTCCATGGCTCATGAAATAAATACAAAATGTCTTAAATGGCTTAAATAAAGCCCCCGCAAGCTCTCTGTAGTTCTCTAGGTCACGTGACGTGCTCCTCCAGGCTGTCTTAACTCCGGCTAGCATTCTCCTTTCAGCCTTTCATGCACCGTGTGCCCTTTACCCTGGCAAGTGCTTGTTTTCCTCCAGTTATCTCTGATTTTGACTCCTCCCTCCATACCTCAGCCCAGATCGCTTCCTCAAGAAAGAGCCCTCCAGCTTCTCGCGTCTCACACTATGCATATTTACGCTGCTATGTGTATCTATTCTTTACCGTGCAACTCAGGAAGAATTTTGCATGTTTCTGTGTGATTATTTGATTAATGCCTGCAACTTATTCCACATGACGTATGCATCTAAGATTTCTGAGGATAAGACCATTCTGCTTTGGCTTAATGGATGTTTAATAAAGTGCTTGGCACATGTCAATGCTTGAAAAATATTTGTTGAATTAATTATTAGTTAAAAACATTTGCCATGGAATACTATATAAATCTGTATATTGTCACCACATCACCATCTAAACAGTATCTGTGATCTATCCAACTGGAGTATTTTAGAGTTTAGGGATAACTGAAGTTTAGAATGGAAACTCTGAGCTTGTTGGAAGAAGGTTACTATGTCCCTGTCAGTTTAGTAAAAAGAAGGGAAAATAAATTACAGTCAATGGTCATTATTCTCAGTAGTTATGTCCTATAAGGCTTCCGCAAACACTAAGTTAGGAAATCTGAGCCACTGCTCCTAGAAGAGATGAAGAGTTTGGTTCCTAAGAGCCCCTGGTCACAGCATTTTCACCAATTGATCAGCACATAACCTTGTTTTATATGTGTTTCTCTTTAAAGAAACTTTACTTAATATGTATGATTATTTAATTAACATCAGACTCATGGCCCACAGCACTCTAACTCATGTCTGAATGAAGCTTATCTAACACGTGTTTTCTCTGTATGGCACAACCCAGCCTTCCTGCATTTACGAACACCGGGCAGCATTTTAACACTTTATGCTTGGAGGCATTTAAAAATAAGCTAAATCAGCAACAAAAATGTAGGAAAATTTTTAAAAAGTGGCATTAAATAAACTGCAAAAGGGATACTTGTTTACAGTATGAGAGAGAGCTGAACTAAAACAAAAAAGACAAAATTGTTGCTTTGTTTGACCTCAGCTTGGAATATGCAGTCAGGCAACTCAAATTTCTCACAGCTCTCAATTTGCTTTTAATTTCTCTGTCCTGTGCATGTTGGCGGATGACTGCCCTGATAATACTGATTTTGGCTTTATAAATACATTTTAACAAGTAGGTGAATTCACAAATACGGAATCTGGGGGAAAAATGAGGATAGTTTGAATATGTTGCTGCAAGTTGATCTAGAAACAATTTCTTTGTTTCCTTCTAGAAGGTTTGAAATTGTAGGCTGAGAAAATATTTTAAAAAGTGCTTTTTTAGCAGAAATCATCCACTCAACCCGTTCTGAAAAGAAATCTACTTTCTGAAATATATGACTAGTGAATTTCTACCTTTGATAACAGACTCAAGTAAAGCTGTTGTCCTTGGAAAGCAAAACATGTTAATAATGTTATCTATATTAAAACTGATTACTCAGTAATTTCTGATGTACATTTAAACATTTTTTTAAAAAGGTTTCATTGTATCTTTAGGTTGGTTCCAAACAAATAAATGTTTAAAGTGTGGCACACTTCCACTTGCCACTGCTAATGTTAAATGTTAAAAATCTGTGTCAGTGACATGGGTTTATCAAGGATGACTCCAGCAAAGGTGTAGCCACAGGCAACTCTGGGTGTCAGGGGGGAGACGATACAAAAAGTGCTGCCTTCTTCACAAACTGGAGTCATACAGATACCAACTAAAAAGTGATATTTTGTAATTTTATATGCATATAAACTATTTATACGCAATACCCCTTTTATTATATATGTATTTTATGTGATATAGGTAATGCATACACTGTGCAATTTAATTGCTAATTCACTTAATTTGATACCATTTTTCTATGCTACATTTTATGACTCATTGGCAGCATAGTCATTTTTAAAACGAAAGACAACTACAAAATTTCCTCATGCAATTAAAAACATACCCAGTTTAACTTTTTTTTCTAAAAATTGTCCATTTTTAACACATTTCTGCACCAGTAGTGGAGATAAAGGAACAAAAGATTTTTCTAGCAGTTGTTAGCCTAATAAGAAATGCAATTTTGCATCAAAACTGTAAAGTAGATCAAATTTTTATTTCAGGAAACAAAAATAGCATTGCTCATTAGGATGTATTAAGTGAAGACATGTGTACATAACACTTGAAATAAGAAAAGCATTGTAGTAGAGCTTCAAACCACATATTTGGTATTGAGGGCAACAGCTATGATCATAAATACATGGCCAATAATATAATTTGAAGCATTAGGCATTTTCCATTATGCTTGTGTTCAGAGTGCACTAATGATGTAACTAAAGACCTTATACAAATGGATAGTGTCATGCGTCTGCACAGGGAAGAGGAAGAACAATTTAAGCATCCAAGCCAGAGTGGAATAATGTGTACTTTTTCACTTCTAGTCTTTATTCTGTTTGCACTACCTTCCCCTGACCTATACAATTTCTCCGGATCTCAGTGACTGTGGAAAGGAATTGATTTTACCAGGATTTCTAATACCGGCAGTCTTCTATTCACTTAAGTCAGTGTTTTATTTCACCTTCTTGAAGTGAGAGCAGGAGATTAGAGAAGAAGTGGAGTTGAGAGAACAGGAGAAATTGTTTTGCATTTGTTTGTTGCTTTTGGAACTTCTTAGAATGATCCATGTCACCTTCCATTTGCCTCCTCTCTCTCTGCTGCGCCCCCTCTTTCTGTGTATATGTGTGTGGTTGTGTGCATAACAAGTTATATGAGTCTATCTATCTACACACACACACACACCCCTTTTATTCCAAATCCCTTGCCACTTAAAACGATCACCAAAAATGAGACATTTCTTTATACCAGTAAATGCTAGCAATCTTTTGTCTTATAGACTCAAAGCTGTTTGAGGTAAGTTCTAAGTTCAGTGTTTCACTGACTGCCTATGTCCAGTAAATGTTAATGAGGGGAATAACAATGTGAAGGCAACTAGTGGAATCCGTAACTACACATCTTTGCTGGCAGAGCAGATCTGGCAAGGTGACTTTTCACACACTTGGATCGACCTGCCTCATCTGATGTTAAAGAATAGCCATCTATCTGCTAATGTCTAAATGAGAAGCTGAGCCTGCACGTCAAAGCAGCACATTCATATTGACTTTTTAATGTTTGTGAGTGGCTATCTTTATATGCCTACCTTGTGCGTAGCACCACATGTAGGTACACCAAAAGGGTTTCCATTTTGCCCACATAGATCACAGCTGAAACATAGACATATAGGCAGCCCATCAACATACTTAAAGTGATGAAAATAATGGCATAAGAGTCCCAGATCTTGGAAATCACAAAAGTCAAAACTCAATGAAGTATATAAGTCAAAGACATGAACAAAATTATTTCTATAAGAGAAATATTTTAGAACGATGTACAATACAGAATTTGCTAAGTGATTAGACAACTAATGTGAATTTCATAATTGTACCCTTTAGATATTTATGCAGAAAGCCAAGAAGTAATATTGAGATGTCTTTGTGTCTAGTGAAATGCCTATTGATTAAAGATATTTCAGATCCCCGGCTGCAGATCAAATGTGATGAACGTAATCAGTAACGGCTATGAAGACTGAGTAGACGGGCCCTCATCTGCTTACATGGGCAGAATGTTAGTCATAATTTGAATTAGTTTCTTCTACTGTGGAAATGTTATTTTATTTTTCTTAAAATTAGTATGATCTTAAAACTTGTATTTAAGATTCAATCCAGTTATTCATACTGGATATTTAAAGATCATGCAAAAACTATACAAATGGTAAAATATTAAAAAGCAAAAAAAAAAAAAAAAGCATTACACAAGGCAGAAGCAAACGAAGAGACAGAGGTTAGGAGGGGTTAAATGTGTGATGTCTCTGGAAGGGATGCAGAGAAATTCTCAGCTTCTTAACTTGTGCAGTTAATAAATTAAATGAAGCTAGAACTTCCTAAACAACCCATTGCTTTTCTCAAAGATACCAGGAGAAAGACTTCCTTTCTCTAAATCATCCTATTGAATCTAAGAACTACCGCATGCTCCTCTAATATCTCTGTCACCAGGCCACTCAAGAAGTCACTGAATGTTTAGAATCAAAACACAAACTGTTGTGTAAATCTTGGGTGCTGCCTTCATGGTGGCAACTAGAGGTTTAAAGTATCCTGGTGACTTTTTCCTGTTATCACTGATTATCTTTCTTATAGGTTAAAGTTAAAAAAAAACAACAAAAAACTCTTGCCATTATTGGCAGGTGAGTCATTGTAGGACAAGAGTCACTACATGACTGTAATGCACTTTCTAATCAGTAACATTATACGCTGGGTGATCTACACGTCAAGGCACTTACAACACATGTTTCATTACAACATGCTTTTATATTTGACTTTTCCACTAGTCTGTAACTTTTTTGAGAACTTTATGACTCATTCTCAACCTCTAGCTCAGAATTTCATACACAGAAGGTGCTCAATGAATGTTTGTTGATTGAATGAAAGTAACAAAGTTCACATTTAAATTTACTACAGGGTCACTAAAAAGAAACACTGATCATTAGTCTGTGGTTTTTGTTCAGTTTAAAAACAGGAAATGAAAAATTGAATCTTCCAATGCCTTTTTCCAGCTATTTCACTAATACTAGCTTTAAACAACGCTACAATTTTTTCCCTTAAGCATAATCTACATTTTAATGCAAGTTGGAAATTTTTTATTCATGTATAAAATTTTTGAGTGCATTGTTATTGAAAAATCTGTCAAATATTGACATATAGAAATAAGAAAGTTGATTCTTCTTTATTCTTACACTGGTAACATGCAAAATCAGCAAGCTAATAAAAAAAGTGAAAAATCTAACAGTAGATGTAAAGTTCCATGTAATGCTTACAGAATGCTTATTAGAAATTGGAAAGCAATATTAGATAAACTCACAATTGCTCATTCATATTTTATTATTTCACTGCTACATAACTCTGATTTGTGATGCTTGCCTCTCATCACTCTTAAAAATATACCAATGAGTTTGATGATTAATAATACCTCAAGAAAAGAAGGTTTCAAACCATTTTTTTTTTTTTTTTTTAATGAGTAGTCTTTAGAAGATTCTGTGATTCTTTGCTCATAAGTCGCTGGGTTCCTGTTGAGTGCCTTCTACTACACATGTAGACCTAAAAACATGCAAAACTGTTAAACTCTGGCAAATAAAACTTTCAATTTTTAATGGGCTCTAAAGCAGTCTTAAACTTACATAGCTTAGGAAAGGCTAGAAAAATACACTTTTAAAGTTTTTTCACTCAGAAGCTAATACCTATCTGAAGTTTTTTTTAAAAAAAGTATTTAACTAAATACAATAATGACCTTTTTCTAATAATTTGCAATATGTATTATTCCTTTAGGGGAATATTGTCATGCATCCTGGTAAGATGAGCTTTCCTATGTAAATGCTACCCTTTTAAGGTCAAAAGCTGTGCTCACTTAATGATGGCAAACGAAAAATGGTCAGGTTAGGCGTTTAATATAAACAACAATGGAAATCCAGAGCTTTGCGATAATCCTCTAATATATTTTAAAGCAGTTGTACCTATTTTAATATACCTATATATGTGTGTATACTTATAAACACAGCTATATAGATGTATACATACAAATACATTGGTTTCTATGGAGTAGTGCACAATTATGCTATTATTTTAAATTTCAGTTTGAGTCTTGATCTATACTAACAGGATTAGGAAAAGCTTTCTAAATATTATTAGCATTGTATGTTGAATACTTTACTTCAAGCATTGGCCATGCACCCGTTTTAACATTGTTAAGAGTCCAGTCCTCACACAGGATGACGCATCTGTACAACATAAATATCCTCTGTAAAAGTCACCCTTCTGGGTCCACAATTAGGAAGGCATCTTTGAAATAACAAGGAACTGAGTCTTTTAAATAATTGTCTCTTTGTTTATAATCGAGGGATTCTGTGTAACCACTCATCAGACTCTTTCTCTTCTATTACCATTACCTTAGTTTAACAAGGTGGTGCGGCCCAAAGAGCATAAATGCTGGCATATTATATTTACTTTGGGTAAAAATCAGTTTTCCTAGGTGAAAAAAATTTGAGAGGGAAAAAGCACTTAGAGGAAAAAATAGAACTTGTTCAGAACAAGTTGAAGAACAGCGGTTACCCGTAAAGCTGTCAAATGGCACCCTTAACTACAGTAATTTATTCTATAATTTAACGTAATCTTGACCCCTGTCACATGTTAATACAGCATGAAAAATAGTGGGTTAAAAAAAACATGCTTATTAATGAATTGAAGATAAAACGTCACATTGTTTTTTGCCACATCTCTTTGAAATAGCTTAATATTGAAATTAACAGAGCCTAGACAGTTTCAATACGTAATTACGTCTGCCCATATCTTGCTCGTTAGTGCTGTGATTAAGAGATACTTAATTTTTAATTATGCTATAGATGGAGGGTTGATTTTTGAGTCAGGAATAACAAGGGATAACTCTCGACATGAACTCTGTTAACATGGATTGTAATTTGTCTGCTGGGAAAGCTCCTGCCAGGGACTTTTAGCAGAAAGACAAACTAGAGTTAAGGGGGGCAATTGCTTAGCTGATAACCTTCATGGTTTTAATGACTTCTCTGCTTAAAATACTTGCAACAGAAACAAGGGAAATGCAATTTGTTTAGTCTTGTTGTGTTGACAGATCAGTGTCAGGACATATTTCATCCTCTGTTCTTTCTTGTGCTTTCCATTTCTCACCTCCCCACCAAACACACACACACACATACACACAATACATACACACACACAATTAACAATGGTGTTTGCCACTAATTACTTTATTTCCTATTCCATCCGTAAAAGTTACCCTTGGCCACAAGATGAGATGTCACAGGTAGGAAGAAAAATAACTTCTGTGTTTCCTTCTCTAGAAGTAAAAATAAAATCCTCTGTTGGGAAGCATTTGAGGGAGTTAGCCTCCCTTTGCTTTCATTGTGATTTTTCTCAATATTCCAGTTGATCACCTCTTCCAATTGTCAATATATAATTCAAGTGAAATTATTAAATTAGTGTGAAGTGACAAATTGTTCTAGAGTTATATCTGGAAAAGGAAGGTCCTCTCAGTCTAGTAAATCAACCTACAATCCCATGATAGAGGGTTATTGGAAGCATGAGATGATAATTTCTGGTTTGTGTTGGTCTGACAGTACTGGGCAAGACAGTAAATAGTATTGGAAACATGGAGCTAGTTGAGAGTATGAACAATTGCCAGATTGTGCAAAGTTAATTCATCTGAGGCACTCCAAGCAAATGAAAACCTATGGTATATAATAAAAGGATTTTTAATAGGATTGAACGCTCTTCTTTTGCGTCTTCATGTTGAAAGAGAGATCACGGCCACCTATGTTGGGGACAGGTCGGGTGGGGTCAACAGGTAAAGTATTGCTTTACTACTTACTTTGGTGAGTCTATAATTTCTCTAACACTTCCTAAGAAATGGGTTTTTCACCTGAAGTTGACTGATAGCATGACCTAATCCTCTGAAAAGAGCCATCACCCTCTCATCGGTTTCTGCTGAAGCTCACAGGAGGTGCAGTGTCTGGCTTGCCTGGCAGCCACTGTCTGATCCTACACGCTAGGCTGTAATGTAGCTACAGTATGCTCTAAATGAAGCCTCAGCAGATCCCAAAAGAGCATCACAACATCACAATACAGGAGAACTAAAAACGTCCATGCAAATTTAAACTTTCCCTGGGGCTGCCTTAAGGGAGATGTAAACTTTTGCAAGGAGGGGTCTCCTGTATGTACACTCGCTTAGAACCTGACATGACTTTTTCTTTTCTGGGTCCTCCAAACTCATTATACTCTCTTTCAAGAGTATCAGTCTGGGGATCACTCCAACCTGCCTTGAAAACCTCTTAATCTAACCACGGCTTTTGCCCGCTTGATTCTTTGTGGGTTTTGAAAATTCCATTGATTCTTCAGGGCGTATTGATCATGTTTCCATATTCGGCCCAGAGACTCTGGTCCAGTACCAAGAATGAACATGGCTGTGCCAGTTCGTGTTCAGCCCCCACTAGTAAGTATGACTGACTTGTGAAAATAAACCCATTCTTCCTGTCAGTAACACTCATTTCCCTTGGAGACAAAATGTTACAATCCTCTAGGAAGTGAACTCTATTCCATGCTATTTTATCCTATCCCCTCACCCCTTCTTTTCATCCCGCCCAGAGTAGATACCATTCTGTTTTATATAAAATGTGAAAAGTAATATTCATAATCCTGCTTTGAGGATTATAGAAAATAATGATTATAAAACACCCAGCAGTCTGACTATTATTTAGTAAGAGTTGCGTGAATTTTATTTATTATTACTAATATGTATATATTCATATATCACTCATTTTTAAAACCATGTATAGAGTTTAAAGTCAATTACATTTATATTTTAATTAAATATTCTTACACCATACAATAACAAAATTAGTTATATAATCAATAGCTTTATGGAAAGAATAAATAATATTTGAATATATTTCAATATTTCAATTACAGAAGAGTAAAATTCACTTTTCTTCCAATCTACACTAATTTATGCACTAAGAATGATGTTGGATAGTGTATATAGATGAAAAAGAGATTAAGTACCTGCCAACATGGGGCTTATGATCCATCATGTACATAAAAAGTGATAAAAAGTTAATCAGTAAGTGCAAGGTGTAAGAAGGAAATATCAATGGTTCTGTGATAGAGAATATGAATTTAGAATGTTCACAGAAGGCCCACTAAAGGGACAGTGTTAAAGTTGAGAACCAAAAATAGGAAAGAGCAAGGCATACCAAAAAAATTTTAAAATCACAATAGTGTAATTGATCTTTAAGTTAATTTATTGCATATTTTCCAAGGGTTAATGTGATATAATTTATTGTAGTAAAAATCACTGTAAACCAACACTACCATCAATCCAATGGCATTAGACACTTTTTTGTATTATAAAATTAAACTACTATTCATAACTTGCATTCACATAACACCTTTAATTACCAAGCTCTAAATTTGCTTCATAGCACTAATATAATCTACATATCCATTTTACTACACCATATATAATGTATGGTATAACACTATGTATTACATGTGTACATATAATATATATATATATATATCAACATTACCACAAACTATGTAGTAGTAATTGGAGGGTAAACATCTTCCTCAAATTTATGGAGATTTTAAGAAAATAATGAGCTGGGACAGGTGCTTTATTAAAATAAGCTTTCTTAACACGTTAATAATTCATGTATAAGGTTACCTTTCCTTTATAATGAATAGGCCACCAAAAGTTGTTTTATTCTTGAACTCACAATTTTTCTGTTTTCCTAGATATCTTGAAATCAGTAAATAGTGGTTCATAAAATGCACAACTTTTGGAAATTTCTGTTTGACACATTTCCAGCCATTTCTTCAAGAACTAGCAGCCAGCAGTTGATTAGATTTAATTGTAAGAAAATTTTAAAGTTATTAAATATAAGTGTTTCCTGAACAGAAACTTGTAAATATTTTAGTTATAGACAAATATTATTTCTTTTCAACTTCAAATAAATTTTAAAAAGTGATTCATATATAAGAGCTGTCAATTTTTCTAAATGCTTTAGCTCAACAGTCTTTAACAGTTAAGCAGATTAAGGCAACGATAGCCCAAGGTTCCAACAGGAGCTCTCTGGATACTTAAATAATAATAGTTTTATTTTTGTCACCCATTTCTCCTAGTAAAAATTTTTCTCTTTCTTTCATCAATAGATTCATCCAATTCCCAGCTAAACCCCTCTTTCTTCGTCTCCAACTAGTTTGATTAAAAAGTAACAGAGATTCCATGGCTCCCAAATATTAAAGAAATGAAACAAAATCTTTAAATTCCTATGACGTATATTTGACTTGTTTGAGGATATAAGAAATATTTGTTACCCCAGTTTCCTTTCTTTGAAATTGGATAAACCGCATGTCTAAGATAGAAATTCTTATATTTCTGTAAAATGCAGCTGTAGATGTCATCATGAGACTTTTATAGTGTCATAAAAATTCAGTATCACTATAAATTTACGCTGCTGAAAATGTCGACATTTATGGCAACTTCTACAAGGACATATTTTAAAATGATACTAAAGCTTGATGCAGCAACTTTTATTTAGTTAAAAAGTAAGATTATAGAACAAAAACATTTACTCTAATTTTTGAAACTACCAACATGGATGATTAATTTTTAAAATTCTCAAATCATATCATGGTTTGATGGGTACTTAAAAATCAGATCACTCAAAATTAAAAAGCATGAAAGCATGTTCATGCATTATTCAAATTAACAGTTAATTGCTGCATATAATTAATATTCATTTACAGTGCATTTCATACAGACTTTTAATACCTGATAAAATTATTAATGATGCAAGCATACGATGATGCTTATTTAAGAATTAAAGATAATCACAAAATTATATCAGCAATCTATTTTCATTCATTTCATATTGAAGGGCAAGCGAAGTTACTATTTTGATTAATAAAAAAGAAAAAAATTCATAATAGAATTATCCAGTTCCACCAATTCAAGCAGAAGGAGTTTTGCCTTTTTAGCAACAGAAGTTCCTTTGCTATGAGAAAGAATAATCTCATTAAAGGATCTATTTTTGGAAACTGCAGAAAACCAAAGAAACTTCACATTTAAACCCAATATCTAAATCACAATAGCAGCTGTGGACTAATTAAGTATATTTGACAGTGCTGGTGGTGAGGTGGAAAACTTTGGCAAAAATTTAGAATTTTCAATCAGAATCTTTCTTTTTCTTTTCCCCATAGCTGGGCAAATTGACACCCACCAGGAGGCTCAGCCTTATCCTAGGAAAATCCTATCTTTAAAATTAGGGATCCAGAGAGCTCTAATCCAACCATCAGAGACAGGATTTCTGCCTCTGACTCAAACACCATGTTCATAACTCCTATAATTGAGAGATTGCCATGTGAGCGCCTCCTGAGGTCAGTGCTCACGTTTAACTAAGTTACGTTACTTGGATAATTTTATTGTCCCTAAGTTTCTATGTGGAACATGTGCTGTCGTGAGGTTTAAGACGCAATTCTTGTAGATAGAATGCTTGGCCCATAAACCAATATAATGCTATAAATGTTACTGATACACTTCTACATGATTTGCCATGTATCCTCATATTCGAATTCGTTCAGAGTGTGATCTGCCAAATAAGTGAGTACTTTTCCTATCTTGCAGGCAGAAAGACTTTCAAGTTGAAGGACAACTGTTGAGAGCTTATAGCTCAGACTTCTAGCAACTAATTGTTATCTAGGTGATAAAAAGAAGTCAGGGACAACTATTTCCAGAAAAATGGAAAATACATACTCTATTTGTTACTAGATATAACCCCCAAACCATGGGCTTTATATATAGGACAAAAATAAGACTCTGAAAGGTGGAGTCAAGAAAGCAAACTGGCTAAGGACTTTAGGACACAAGCCTCACCATGGTGGATACGTCTCTGAGTTTTCTTTTTGCTACCCGTGCTCTAGATTTGGGTTGCCAACGGGAACTGTTAAGGATGTGGAAAGATAAAAAGCTCCAATAAAAGCCTGCTTTCCCTAACCAAAGGAATAGAAAAGGGGCAGGCTAGTAAGACAGAAAATGTTCAAACAGTAATTTACTCTCTTCTTGCCGTAGGAGGAAAGCAGTGTAGGACTTTCCCACCCATGACAGCAAAGGCCAAGTGGGAGGTCTGGGCTTCCCACGGAGGCTGAAACAGACCACCCCATTCCCTACGCCAGGCGATATCTGAGAAAGCCTCACCAAGACCCATGACTATCATTCTCACTAGGTAATTATAAAGCCCCCACTTCTCCTGAAGGCATTAGTGGAGATCTTGGAGAAGTCTGGAATGCCACCCCCACTCCACAAGGAGGAGTCCCCCCTCTGCCCTGTTTGGGTGGTGTCATGAGAGATCTCAGAGAGAGCTGAGAATTGAAATCAGATGCTCAAGCAAAAATTTGCACACAAATGTTTATAGTGATGCTATTCATGATAGCACTATTCAAAAGGTGGAAAAAACCCAAATGTCCATCAGATCATGAATGGAGAAACAGGATGTGGCATATACATACCATGACATATTAGTCAGCCACAAAAAGGAATCAAGTTCTCATATGTGCTATAACATGGATAAACCCTCAAAACAGCATGCTAATTGAAAGAAGTGAGACAA
Organism: Camelus bactrianus; assembly: GCF_048773025.1. NCBI lineage: Eukaryota > Metazoa > Chordata > Mammalia > Artiodactyla > Camelidae > Camelus > Camelus bactrianus. The sequence continues at coordinate 11,058,281 of NC_133572.1, forward strand.
AACTTTCACCTATAGAATGATTTCATTTATATTAAATATCCAGAATAGGAAAATGCAAACATCAGAAAGCAAATTAGTAGTTGGCAATAGCTGTGGCAGGAGAGGTTGGTGAGTGACTCCCCAGAGGATATGGATTTTCCTTTTGAGATGATAAATATGTTTTGGAACTATATAGTCATGATTGTTGTGCAACACGGTGGATCTATTCAATGGCACTGGTTCATACACTTTAAAATAGTGTAAATGATAAATCTTATATGACTATTTTATCACAATAAAAAAGTTTTTAAATCCCTACTATGTCAATAATCACATTAAATTTGAATGTTCTGAATATATCAATTAATAGACACTGAGAGAATAGATAAAAAAGCATGACCCAATTATATGTTGTTTATTAATAATTTAATTAAACTATAATGATGAGTAATTGGAAAGTAAAAGAAGGAAATTAAATTATGCAAAATTATAATATTTTATTTCTACAAAAAATGGAGAAATGGCTATATTAATATAAGATAAAGGGTAATTCAAGGTTAAAAAAAATCAAAGACACAGGGGCATTACATAATGCTAGCAATATTATTTGTTGAAAAGTCTGTCTTTTTTCATGGAATCACCTTGGCTCTTTTGTAAAGTATTGACCAGTCAAAATTGTAAGGATTTATTTATTTTGAATCTCAGTTTTGTTCCATTGGTTTGTATGTCTATTGTTATTCTAGTACAACATACAATTGTTTGGATATACCGTATGTTTCCATCTGCCTTCTGATAGACATTTAAATTGTTCCCGCATTTTGACTGTTGACAAATAATAAATAATGATGCTATGAACATTCATGTGCAGGTCTCAGTGTGGATATGCATTTTCATTCTCTTGTGTATGTATACCTGGGACTGGAATTGCTGGATCAAATGCTTACTCCATTTACTCTTTGAAAGACCTGCTAAATTATTGTCCAAAGCAGCAACAAAATTTTATATCCCATCAACAATGTATGAGGGTTTCAACTTCTCCATATCCTTGCCAACACTTGTTATTATTTGTGTTTTTCATGATAGCCAATCTAGTGGATATAAAGAGCTATCTCACAGTGATGCTAATTTTTATTTCCCTAATGACCAACTGAGCATTTTTTTTCATTTGCTTATTAGACAGTTGTGTATTTTCTTTGGTTAAATGTTCATTCAAATTATTTGTTCATTTGTTTAAAAATTGATTTGTTTGCCTTCATGTTATACAGTTTTACATGTTCCTTATAACTTTTACATAGAAGTACTTTATCAGATATGATGATTTGCAAATATGTTCTCCAAGATTACAGCTTGTCTTTTACTTTCATATACTATCTTTGAAGCAAAAGGGTTTTTTATTTTGATTAAATAGAGATTATCATTTTTTCTCTTGTATGTATAATAATTTTGGTTTCATGTCTAAGAGCTCTGCCTGACCCAAGATCATAAAGATATCCTAAGTTTTATTCTAAAAGTTGAACAACTTTAGCTTTTACATTTAGCTCTATGACCCATTATAAATTAATCTTTGTAGATATTCCAAATTAAGAGTGTAAGTTCACATTTTTGTGTGGACATATTCAGTTGTATCAGCACTATTTGTTGAACAGACTGTCTTTTCCGAAGAAGTTACCTTGACATCTTTGTAAACTATCATCCAATCATAAATGTAAAAGCTGATTTTGGAGGAATCTCAATTCAGTTCCATTGGTCTGTATGCCTGTTGCTGCCTTAATACAATCTTATCTTGATGATTGTAGCTTGTTACAATATTTTGAAACCAGGAAATGTAGTCCTTCAATTTTTTTCTTCGTATTGGAAGTTATTTTGGCTATTTCAGGTACTTTGCATTTCCAAATAAATTTTAGGATTAGCTTTTCAATTTCTGTCAAAAGGCTTGCTGGGACTTTGATAGGGATTGCATTGAATCTGTAAGTCAATTTGAAGGGAATAATAATTTTATAAATACTGAGTCCTCTAAACCATAAAACATGTTGTCTCTCCTTTTGCTTAAGTCTTCTTTAATATCGCTCAACAATATACTATAGTTTTTGGTGTGCAAATGTTGGACTTTGTTGAATTTATTCCTAAGTATTTCATTCTTTTTGTCATTTTACTCTGAATGATATTACTTTCTTAATTTTAATTTGTGGACCCTATTGTTTGTATATAGAAGTACAACTGATTTTTTTATGTTGATCTTGTATCCCACTACACTGATGAACTCGTTTATTAGTTATGGTCATTGTTCTACATAACTTTTTCTACATATAGAATCATATCGCTTGCAGATAAAGACAGATTTCATTCATCCATTCCATTCTGGATGCTTATTGATTTATTTTTTCCAGGTTGCACTGACTTGAACCTCCAGAGCTATGACGGATAGAAATGGTAAGTGTGGAGATCCTTGCCTTGTTCCTCATCTTAGAAGGAAAGGTCACCACTGAGTATGATGTTAGCTATAGGGTTTTTGCAGATGACCTTTATCAAGTTGAAAAAAGTCTCTGCTTTTCTACTTTATTAATAGTTTTTATCATACATGTGTGTTGCATTTTGTCAAATGCTTTTCCTGTATCTAATAAATAACTAAAACTGTGGAAATTTTTCCACATAGAGGAAAGGTTTGACTGGAAGTGAACTTCATCAATTTATAAATTATCTTTGAAAATGACATATCAAAATTAACAGCATTAAAATGAATAACACTAGATTACTGTATATGTACCTACACCCATTTGTTAGTAGTCTAAAATAATAGTTTGAAAAGTATAAGAAAGTACACCTGAATTTGTGTTCGATGTATTTTAAAGAGATGGAAAATAACTTTTCATCATAAAATGGTGGTAGTTTAACTTATCAAGAGCAGACAATATGTAAAGATACAAAAATACTCATTCCTATAAAGGAGGAAAATGAAAATATATCAAAAAATGGCCAAGAGGCAAAAAGCCTCAATTCTCTTGGAAGATGACAGAGAAATAGCTTTCTAAACATTGTGAATACACACACATATACAAACTAAATAACTAAATAACTAAAGGAAAACTAGAGTATAAAAGTCCTAAAATATGTGCAAAACTTAGACAGAAATATTGGAAATAAGCGGTGAAAATATTGCATAACAAAATAGAAAAGAAAAAGGAAAAAGAGCATAAGTAGAAATAGCTGTGACTTTACACCTAAAAGCTATGGTTCCCAGGGGAATTGGAAAGTGAGGTAAAAAGGGAATACGGAAAGAATGGAACGAGCCAAGACTGTGCCTTGGGCCATGTGTTCTTTATCCTGGCTCCAGCCATTCATGGTGTAGTCTGTACTTTGGGTTTAACAGAGCAGGGCTGGGCAAGCAGGGACAGGGAGCCCAGGGAATAGGCACTGGAGGCCCAGGTTTCCCAGGACAGAGATACATCATGAAGATGGCCTGGCCTTCAGCTAGACCAGGTGCTTCCATCCAGGGAACGGGTGTCCCAGAGAGACGTTGTAAAGCTGGGCTCTCTAGTTTCCATTCAGCCACCACTGAGGCAGCGGATACTGTTAGCTAAGACACCAGCTGTAGAACTGGGCAGAATTATGAATACAGTGCTATACACTTAAACAGATACGTGACCTTAGATGAGTTACAGGACCACTTGTTAAATCACAGCTTATATTCAACCATAAAAGTGTAAAAGAGGTTTTTAAACTATTGATATATTCAGAAAAGAAAAAAAAATCTTGACAATACAGTTGACTTCTCAAAATCAAAGATGTACAATTATATGATTTGGTGACCCATCAGTTCTAAGTTTACAGCCCTGTCAGAGAAGGTAGAACTTTTTTTTCGATCATTTTGATTACAGTTATATTTGTATTAGAATTTCTGGGGTTGCTGCTTAAAATCAAAATGGTAAAGCTGCTGTTTATTAATAAAAGATATGATGTTCATCTCCAACTATCATTTCACACCTTACTGTTCTCAAACATTCCCTTTCACCCATTATTTACAGCGTGATGATTTTAACATTTTAGTTTGTACTTAAAAACTTTGAAATGTAACCATATTATCTTATTTTCATTGTATTCGTCTGTATGCTTATGGTTTTATAGCAAGTGACACTGGGTTTATATGTATGACAGTGACATATTTTTGGTTTTAAATAAATGTATTGGCATATTTCTGAGCAGATGTAAAGAAAACATGAAGAAAAAAGGTACATTTTATAATGGAAGTGGTGATGGCAAAATTTTGTAATGGAGGTGGTGACGGCAAAATTTTGTAATGGAGGTGGTGACAGCAAAATTTTTAAATGGTATGCCGAATGACCAAACTTTGGGAAGCAATGTCTTGGTGTGAGAAAAAAAAGTTAGTGATGGCCTTAAAAATCGATAAATAATAATAACTTTAAATGATGTTGAGAGAAACATTTTTTTAATTTAAACAACTGATCTGAGTCTTAAATAAAACTAATGTAGGTTAAAGAATGGTATAAAGATAAAAGCTAATACACACCTAGACACATACACACACTAAACAGAAGCATATGGCTCTTTAATTAACAATATAATGAATATTTTTCTGTATCCAAACATATAAAACCATATCTTTGTTCCCCTCTTCTAGACCTCAGGTGCAGACGGTTGAGTTAATCACAGTCTTCAGTTCATAGCGTGATATCTTCATCAATTTGTCAAGCCTTTTACATTTTTAAATATTTCCCCCTACAACTTCAGGTTTCACAGAATCACTACCACTTCCCCAAGTAACACTTATTTTAACATATTTTAAGTATATCCTTGGATATGTATATAATGTGAAATAAATAGCCTTGTGTCTTGTATGTGTTTGTTTAATTTACAATAATTGTATTTATTGTAAATCTCATGCTGCTTTATTTTTTTCACTCAACACTGAATTTTAAAGATCAACTGATGCTTCTAAATGCTTTCTAGTATTTTCCTTCCTTTTCTCAAAAAATTGAAACATGATTAAGGTCTTTGCACAAAGTCATACTCTTCATTTATCTCAGTTTAAAGTCAGTTTTACCTTAAAAAATTCTGAAAGTCAAGTCAGGTTTCTAACAATTTAGTAGCTCTGTCTCAATGCCAGTTAGCTAATTAATTAGGGATTTCCCTGAAATTTATGAACCTTAAAATTATTAAGTTTTGATAAACATTTGATCCAAACATTTGCCTCTTTTACAGGTAACGTGTAAATAGATACCTTGAGTATATCAGTTTACACAGTATACACAACTTATCAATAAAAATTATGTCAATTAGTACATTTGATATCTATTTGGACTTCAAAGAATTCTTTTGCAATTGGGGAAACATCTCTGAGTGTCTGTCTCAATGTAAGATTGTTTTCTTTGAAGTCAAGTTATAGAAACCACAGTGTCTTAACAGAAACTTTATTTGCATTAAGGAGAAATTGTTAACGTGCACGATTCAAAACGGTGTTTTAAAACCATCAAAGTGACGACATATACACTGGTGTAGGCAGTAAACTTTAACTTTGTCTTAAAATTAGTCTCCTCTCTTCATTTTTACATACTTATTATGTATTGCTTATTTGAAAATTTAGCATAGAGAGCCTGTCTGCCTTTTAGAGTTACAACAGGAAGTGGATTTCTATTAGCATCACTGTTTCATATAAGCAAATTGTTAACTGAATTATTAAAATATTATGTCTCTTTTTCTCAATAAACCATTGGTTCTGGAGTGCAGAGTTAGGGCCTGGGTCACAAATGTTAGCCTATTGCACTTTGGTCTAGGGAAGTGATCGTCCCTTATCAAATGTTCAGACTGAGAAAACCATCTAACATCTCTGTGTGCTGACTTTCCCGGCTAGAAAGTAGGGCAGACAGTAATATGGTCCGGGCAGGACTTCAAAGCAGTTATAATGACACAGTATAAGTGCAGCAAATTAATAACAGATATTGTTAAAATTGTGAAGAGTATGTGGATATGCACTTAAAGATGTGTAAATACTATTCTTACTATTTTTCTTTATCTTTTTACACTGAATGGGAGAGATTATGGTCAATGAAAAGACTAAAACTTTCCTCAGGTTTCCTTGTACCTCACCCAAATGCAAGAAACTTCGTTCATCTAATTCCTACTTTCCTTAGAACTTTTAACCATTTAGGATTTTTTATTTTAAGGTATATATATATTTAAAAAAAAAACTCCTTCCATTATTTTAAAATTATAAGCTATCTGTCCAATCATTATGCACCCTAAAGGCTTATGTTAATCTGAGTCTCATGATGAGATTAGAGAAGAATTGAAATTTGAAATCCCAGATACAAAAATACCAATTACCCAAATACCACCATGATAACTAATGCCTCGTCACTGGAACTCTTATTTTTCACTAGCATTTTATTCTCTATTTTAAACTGGACGTTACTCTGAAAAGAATATTATTCCAGATATAACAGGCGATGATATTCATAAAGAAGCAGGGTATGCCAAAGAACAAATTACACTAATTTATGTTCTCAAGATTATGTGGACCAGACATCAAACGTCACAACCTCTGCTGTTTCTATTACACACAAAAGGCTGAGGCCACGTGTGTAATCATGTAGGCTTGTCACAGAAATATTTCTAATGTCAACATGAATGAGGGTCTGTGACACTTAGAGCTGTCATTACCTGAGAGAGGGTACGTCCCTCATCAGAACTTCATAGCTGCATATGATAGAAATTTCCAAGCAGGGAATTTTATATCTGTTTAAATTGCTGAAGACAGTTTCACAGAATTTCTAACAAATGTACTTAATTGACCACAGTTACTTCATCTGTGGTCTAGGGCTCAGATGACTCAGACATTCTTACCAGAATCAACCGGAAATTCAAAAAACACAGAGTCGCTCTCTTTTTTATTATGGGTCATAGGTTTTATCTGTTCCACATCAACCCTCTTACTGAGAATAATAAAACTTGCAGACTTTTATAAGGAAGTCCAGTAAGGAGAGCCAGGCATTCATTGGCACCCCTATTTCTGTAATGTTTTTTGCTCATTTCCAAAATTGTAGCGAAGAGACTAAGACACTTCTGACAGTTTCGTGGGGCTAGAAGTGCAAAAGTGAAGTTTGAGATTCACCGAGAAGTGGGGCTCTGATAAATTCTGTGGACTTTAGCATGCAGATCTGAAGGGCTGCTTTGGAAGAGGAAAGTAAACAGGTTACAGACTTGTCCTCATAAAAACTGAAGCCACTTTTTAAATCAGCTCAAGATCTGACAAGATAAATGTGATGTGGCCTCAACTAGACTTTCTGCCAAAGTCAAGTTGGTCTTGTGTGAAAATGAAAGATGGTATATTCCAGAGCTTTCTATGATACTGAAACACTATTTTCAATGGCCAGCATTTAATAAAAAAAAAAAGACATATATAAAACTAAGAGTAAAGCAATAGATTTAATTAAAAGATTGAAATTATTAAGGACGTATATAAAAAGTGCTCTGACTACCTCCTTGTGGCACCGCCGTGGAGGAAAGCTAGAGGACGTGTGCCATGGTTGAATCTCCTTTCTTTAAGCCTTTGACTCCGGATTAAACATTTTCGCTCTCTGTTCAGCCAGAACCTGACTGTTTCAGGTTAGAACCCTTTAGGAGAGGGGAACTCTTTGGTTTCTTTTCCAGTTCTCCACCTTGAGCTTCTTTTTATAACCCCCCCACCGCCACCCCATACCCTGCTTTGCTAACCAGTTCGGAATACTTGAAGGCTAAGAGAGAAATAAATGGAAATGATAAGGGCAAAGGAAAACCTTCTACTGGATGGTGCCCTGTGAGCTGTACCTGTTTCTTTGAAGCTGGCGGAAGTTTAAATCTGACTCTTCCTTTCCAAGGGCTTTTTAATAGCTTCCCTGAGATTCTGTGATCCTCTCCCCTGAATGTCCCTTCTGCAGGAGAGCTGAGGACTCCTTCCTCATCTGCTAGAATATCTCTTCCAGTTTCTTCTAGGTCTTTCTACCCTCCAGGTAACCCTTTTAGAGGGAATCCAAGATGATTCTAAGCCAATGTCTCCCTTTCATGGGGCCCACATCTCTGGTGCGTGGGAACACTTACATCCTCATTCCAAAAGCTCAGAGGGTGCAGTCCTGTACTACTGTTGTGCCAGGCTCCTGACTCCACCAGTAGGAGTGCACCTCTTATTTGTAGATCTCTCAGGCAGGAGCCACCCTAGTCTTCTATGTGCCTGAAATGTAGGGCAGGGCACCTCCACGAAGTATATCCCAACAGCCTGGGTGAAGGTTTCTCACAGGCCACCTTTCTTAAAAGATAAACTCCTCACAAAAATAATTCCATTTTCTCTGCACTCTGACCCTTTTTTTTTTTTAATCCTTAATATGGTTGAGGGTTTCAAGAGTTCTAAAATTTCCTGTGGAAATAGGCATATTCTTTTTTACTTAGTTTGAAAATTAACTCTCATGTTTCGGTGCCTTTCAATTTTGATACTCTATTTCCATTGGCTCTTTTAATATATTTTTGAATGGATGGATGAATAGTTATTTTAATTTTGATACAAGGATTTCTAAAACTTACTCTCTATATTAGATATAGACACTTCATATATATAAATTCAGACACCATACAATTTGATCAATGTAATTACAAAGTATGGAAAGATGCTTGTTTTAAGACTCAGAAAAGAAAGAGTTATGGCTTTTAATTTCATTTACATTGAAAATAAATATTATTCCTACTTCAAAATCAGAGAAAAAGAATAGTTTAAAAAAAAAAAAAGGCTGGAAAGAAAAATAGAATTCCAGGTCTTAGCAGTGATAATGGAAATTTTGTCAGAGGAACTATGCTTGGGAGACGACGAGAAAGGAACGTGGTGATGTTCACAGTCCAAAGTGTATGCCGACTTGTGATGCTCACCCGAAGTAAGGCTATTTGGAGTTTTGTCTATTATTATAGTCAAGTAATTGTGACATAGTCTCTCCAGTAAAGAGCAATTTTGAGTACAGTAAACCCATTTTACACATCAGTGCATTAAAGCACATATCTTTATAAAATATGATTGTCATGGTTGTCATCATATCAGTGGAAAAGAGTGGAAAAAGCCATAAAGGAAAGTTTACTGAGCATATCACAAGAGATGGGGGAGCGGGGAACCTTTCCTACACCTGAAGGTATATCCTACAGCCCCATATTCAGACCTTACCTTGTGATCACTTCACAAACCTGCCTTACACAATTCTGCTTACCCAACTAACTTGAAGCAAACAAATGAACCTCCCATGAAGTCTCTGCGATTCTGTGGTGTACATACTGACATTGAAAACTACAAATCTCTCTCATGGAACTTTGCCAGGTGGGGAGTCCTGAGTGGCTGATAAAATAAGGATTTATACATTTACTGATGCTCTTAAAAGCTGGAAATTGAATGTCCCTACAGTATATACTCACTGAAGTTTGTACTTTTAGACTCCAATTCCCTTTTCTTCTGAATCTCCTATCTCTAGCCCAATATTTCTCTGAAGGAATGAGTGGTGTATGAAACGTTTGATGTTAAAAGATTCCTTTGTAATTTTCAGGTCATATTCATTGTCTTCAGTGGGTATTATGAATTTATTTCAAGTGGGTAAGGATACTTTGCATAATGAGGCAAAGCTTTTAAACGAGATAGTCTTGTGTATGAGGCATTGTTCTATTTGAAAGCTTAGCTCAATCTTAGTTACACAAAATGCAAGATTTAGAAGCATGTAAACCAATAATAGTTATTCAATCCAAGCTGTAAGGATAACTAACTATGGGCACTGGAGGTTGAGATGGGATATTGTATTTGCATATATACAGTGTATGGAAAACTGTTCTACCATTTTATGGAGCAGCAATCATATTTAGTTTAATGTCTTTTAAGTCCCATAAAAATGATATTAGGAAATTTTGCTATTTGGATGGTGAGCAATCAAAGCTGTGGTGTTAACTCATCATAACACTACTAGTTTGACTCTTCAGGCTTCGTTAAATTGGGGATATAAATATGCCAGATCAACCAAATGAAATTAGAATGCTCTTATTTCGGGGCTTAGAGTAGGCTGAACGAGCTTGGCACCTTTTTTATGTTTGTGGTTGCGTCCTATGCTTGTCTACCTTGTGACTGCATGGCCATTTCAACAAGAATCAAGATGAACATATGTCAGTAACTTACAACTTTATACCATGACTCTTGAGTCTCCTGCAAAACAGGCATGCCCCAAATCACTTCTTTCACCAGTTTCCTAACCCTTTTTCTCTTGTGCACCTAATACAAACCCAAAACGTGTTTTGTGGCTATTCCGAGTAATAGCATTTCTCAAGCTAAACTATGGCAGCTCTATGGGGAACTCTGAAACGGTTTAAGAATAATAGGTCAAATCATCCAATTCTTATCTTATTTGTCAACTGAATATTTGGGGTTTGGAAGCTCTCTCTCTGCCACCTCTCTCAGAACTCATTGATTGGTCCTCCAAATAAAGAGTAGAGATCTACAGTGAAGTTAAGAATATTTAAATGATTTAGACATATAGGTCAGAAACAAAGTAAATTTTCTTTCATAATTTTAATGGGTTTAAATAATACTTACTCAAATGTAATAAAAATGGGCAATGTCTCTACTGCATTCTGAGGTCTGTATATAATTTTTATTTTAATTTTCTTTGTTTCCCTATGATAGGGAAACAAGTCATTTTGAAATGATAATTCCTCCTTATTTTTAAAAATTCTACATATACAGTAAATTGAGATTTTTGTCTCATTTTGTTCTAATAGAGAAGTCCCTCAGAGGCAATCACATGACCTACCCATGACCCCTGCACACTTAAAACTAAGGGCATTAGAACTCTTCTTGCTTGTCTTAGGCGTCTGTGAAGCAATATGAAGGACATAGTTGAACAGGAAAGGCAAATCCTTATTCATTGCTAAGGATACTGGGTGAAATTCATGTGGTCCCTGAATCCAAAATTAAAACATGGACAACACTAAAAATAAGTAAATAAATGTTGCTAATCTTATAGTTGCAATAAACATATCATCTCACAGTAACATTTATTATTATATTTTTATTGTGGATATACACCTACTCAATTTTATATTTTAAAAAATAGGCAGTCTAGCCTAGAAACCTAACCAATATATATCAGATTATTCAGTGAAAAATTATATTCTGAGCTCTAACTAATACATTTATAAATACCCATTTGAAAGGTAATTCATTTATAGATTGGTGATCTGTCCCCATTCAACACATGGACACTGTAATTCTGATTGATCTAAGTAAATGGTTTTATGCTCTTATAATCTTTCCAATCACGTGCTAATCAATTGCCAAGTTGCATGCAAACGATACCGACATACTATTGAATCATAGCTATATGACAGTTATTTTTTACATTTCTGGTTCTCTACAAATATTTTGAGTTTGTTTCAAAGTAATTATAATTAAGAAAAATAATTAGATGAGAAAACAAATCACTCAATAACTTGTTTTGTAAAAAACCAACAATAATTAAAATTTATGAATAAAAATGAATTAGCCTAATTCACTGAAAATTTTAACAATTGCTGAATTATTTTTAATTGTGACCTAAACGTCTCCGAATCTTGTTTATTTTTACCTTGCATGATTCAGATTGAGATGAGCTGTCAATTGCTGCTTCACTTTTTATTTAAATTGAAGTAAAATTTATCTCAATATAAATGATTCCAAGTTATATCTAATTGTGTTGAGAAATAAAGATAAACAATTATGCTTCTATAATTTAACATCAGGTTGGACTTTTTATCAGATTATTTTATGGTTCAGCATAAGACATACTAAAGAATATTAGCATCTCTTTCTTCTGTGTATAGAGAGTTCAAAACCATGTATTGGTAGAAAATACGTCTCACCCTTATTTGCTTACTAGAATCATTGTTAGAAGATGCTTTTCACAGCTTAGATCCATTATGTCCTGGAATGTCAATTGAAAGCTGTTTGCTGGGTTTCCAGTAGAGAGTTAGTTATTGTGTATCTGTCTGCACTATTCTCATTGTGAGTGACACTCATAGACTATTCTGCTGAATACCACCCCTGTCATTGTTGGTGTTTGCTATTTGACGATTTTGTCTTTTTCCCCCTTACTCTTTACAAGTGGATAGAAAAATCGAGTAATTCCTCAGAAGAAATACAAAGTTAGCTCAGCTTTCAAAATCCTGCCTGCTGTCATTTTCTATAGTTAAGATTTTTACGTGAAGCATTGAATGTCTCACCCTGACATCAGACCGCAGTAATTAATCATTAAACAGTGATTGAGGCAGTGGAGCCCAGAAAATATCTCCATACACTACCATATGCTGGAGCCAGCTGCAAGCTAGCACTTAGAGCTGAGCAGCACAGAGAAGAGTGCCTGACAGTTCCCTGCTGTGAAGTCCAAGTACAGTGTGCTTCTGACTAAGGGCCAAAAACAGAACGCTTGCTTGTGTTGACCTTCATTACCTGGCACTGTTTAAAAGATAAAATGTCAGTGTTAATATCCTGGAATTTTAAACATTTAATCATATTCAGATGAATACACTAGCATTTTTCACACTTTAACATTTATTATTTTGCTTCATTGTTTTTTCCTTAACAACAACAAATGACTTTAGCAACATACTATCTGTTCTCAAAAAAAAAAAAGGGAAATTTAAAGCAGACTACTCACTAGTGAAATAAATAAAACAAATCTAATATATTTATTTTTCTTAATTAAGGGATAACTAGAGGATGACAAGCTTGTTGTCTTCAAATATTTAAAGGGCTATTGTGTAGAAAAGAAAATAAATCTGTTGTCTGTTTTTCCACAAGCAGTTTATAGAACTCTTGAGTGCAAGTTGTTAAAAGGTATATTTGAGCTCAGTTTAAGGAATTTATTAACAATTAGAACTGTCTAATAATGCCACAGCCTCTGTCATGAAGTAATGAGCTTCCTATCACATATGGTAGAAATTTGATAGAAATGTAATAATGTAATGAGAATTCCTTGAATGTGTGGGATAATAGAGCACACAATCCTGTCAAGAATTTTAAATTCAAGTTCATAAGCAGTATTGACCAACTACTATATACTTATCATTGTTTTAGATATTTTATGGATTTGCTCACTTTTAAAATACATCCAAAACAGAAAACAGCAACCTTTCTTGCTTATTGAGTATAGAGCAATATATTTGTTTGCAATAGGGATTTTGTTTTATTTATTTTTTTTATTTTATTCTGAAACAGAAGTGAAAAGTTTGCTCTGCTTGTGTTACATAAATTTTATATATTGTCTCTATTCTTACAACATGCACATGTAAATAACATTCATGGATTTTCTTCTGAACACAATCCATCAGAGATGATTGCCAAATTTACACCCAGAGAAAATTTTCTAATTAGGATTTTTGTTGTAACTTTGGATAATATTTTTGAAAAATAGAAATAGAAACCTTAAGCTAAGAAAAGGTACAAAAATTGCATGATTCAGAACATCTGTCTTTAGGTAGTATTATTTTATCCCCATTACCTAGATGAAACAGCTCATTTATCAGAATGTTTAAATAATGTTTCCCAAGGTAGCCGATAGAATGTCTTAGTACAGAGTTGAAATATTTGATCATAAGAAATTTCCCAGACTTCAGTTTATGAAATATTTTAGCTATTGTCATACAGAGGTCAGGTTTTACTCTTCTCAGAGTACATGCATAGATCAGGGAGAGGGGTCTATTTGTTAAAAAAAAAAAAAAGTTTTAATATGTCAAATGATAAACATTGTCTTGGTTTATATCTTTCTGTTTCATCTAAAGATCGTTTTGTTTCTTTGTTTACTTGATACTAATACCAAAAATGTTTGTATAATGAAAAATATATAAATTAGTTTCCTTCATGGATGACCTTGCTCCACAGTGAGTGGTATTTAATTAGGGTCTGTAGACTTGCATTTCAGGGTACAATTCCTTCAAGTAAGAATGGAAGCATTTATGTGAAAGAGATATTTGCAGTTACCTCTTGACTTGTTGAAATTTGGTCCTCTTCCTGTCTGCTCCATTCAAGGATGGTTCACAAATGGAAATTATCTGATAAGATGTGTGAACACAGGCTTTCTGTCAATTAAAAGTTCTAGTCATGATGACCTTTAGTATATATATGTTCCTTTTTCTTAAGGATGCAAGTATGTTAATTCCTTAAGGATGCACAATTTTAGATCTCCGCTCTACTTCAGATACCAGTGCTCTTCCTCCTATCTTCGCTTTTTAAAATAATGAGGACTACAGTTAGATGGTAGTCACTGATGTCTGTCTTCACACATGGCTTCTATGCCTATCTTGGTAGGCAGTTGTCTCCAGTTTCCTTGTGGTTTTTCTTCAAAATTCAGTATTAATGCCTGACACCAAAAAAGGGGAGGACGTTCCTAAAGGCTTAGATTTCCTAGTGCATAATTGCCTTTAAATTTTTCTCAAATGGATCCAGCTTCATATTTCACTCTTGTGCATCTACTTCCAGATTATTCTTTTGGGTCATAAACCTTGAAATATGAATATTTTGACAGAGTATATATTTTAAAACGTCTTCTAAATTAATGATAAGCACTAATCTATTTTTTCCCCTGAGGAATTAATCCTTCTGTTAGGATTAAGTGTAGTAAAACTACCTGTTTTAGGACTAAAACATCTGTTTCATCTCGCCATTCTAAACAAAATTTCCTTGAAGTTAACATTGTCAGTAGTAACAATTCTTTCAAATTGTTTTCATTGTTTATAGCATATAGTTGAAAGTATACATGAATATATCATTAAAAACAAAAAAACAAAACCAAAAATGCTCAGATGATTGCTTTTAAAAAATACAGTTTGAACAAAATTGGACAAATTTGAAGGATCATATACTAATGTTATGGATGAGGCAAAATAGGAGGGAAAAAATATAAAGTTGGCATCTTTCTTCTGTGTCAGCTACTTTGGAAAACTCTTAAAACAAATATGGAAAATGTACCTTTTACAAACATTGACTAAGTCATATATTCTAAAGTGGGCTAATGAGCACACACAAATTCAAGCCCTTTCTATGACATAAACCCAAACAAATACCAATAAAAAATTTTAAAAATTTAAATGGAATGAAATGAAGCTATTGTACAACTATCTAACTTAATTTCATGTGAGGAACAGTTTCTTGGAAAACATTATATGTCTTTCTCATTATCAACGTGAAGCCATCAAAATCACTTTTAATTAAGGTCTTTCTCAGTTCACTAAGGAATACTGAGAGAATGCCAAACTATATTAATGTACTCCATTATGACTTTGACTATATTTTACAACTTGAAAAATTTTCACTTTTATGGTGCCATCAGCCTGCTACTTAATAGAAAATGTTTTATTGACATTTATATTCTTTACCTAATGATGTGTATTTAAATGATGGCTGCCATCATCATTAGAAGTGACTGTTGAAAGAGTAATAAGAGAATACAGGAACCTGGTCTCATTCTAATTGTACAAACTTGAGACTGTAACCTTGGGCTAAATATTTTACCAATTTGGCTACAGGATTTAATTTAAAAAATACCATTGAGTACCAACATTGTAGGAATGTCTTTATTGTGATTTATTATTTTTACTGATCCTTGAAAAAAATATACATTGTTCTATTTGTTCTTAAAAATAAATATACCAATTATTTTAAAATTCTTTTTTGTAAAATCCAGATCCCTTAATACTGTCACTGATCATCAGAAAAATATCAGTTTTGGGATAGTAGAAGTCTTATCAAAGATAAAATCCACTAATATGCCAGTATTAATGAGGATATACCAATAGGGACCATTTAGACTTACAATCAGTGTTTACATGAATCCTAATCCTTCAAACAATTGGTTAATTATAAATTATATTTAGCCTTGTTTTAGTTAATTTTATTAGTATTAATCATGGTAGTCAAAAAATTATTCATTCCAAGTACCGTTTTGTTTGTTTTCAACCTA
The DNA here is from genome assembly GCF_048773025.1 of Camelus bactrianus. Classification (NCBI taxonomy): domain Eukaryota; kingdom Metazoa; phylum Chordata; class Mammalia; order Artiodactyla; family Camelidae; genus Camelus; species Camelus bactrianus. The sequence continues at coordinate 11,074,255 of NC_133572.1, forward strand.
GAATTTATAACATTTTTGCTTTTAAAAATTGTTAAGAACCATGTCCTTAAGAATTTGAAAATAAAGAATTTGAAAAACAGTCATATTAAACATAAGCAAAAATATGTAATATAGTTTATTTTTGTAGTAAAATATAATCTGTTTTACTGAAAATACAGACTTAGACATTTGTAATGTATTAAACAAGAAAGAGTAGATACTTCTACAAACTGATCATTCATATACTCTATTTCATCCTATTGGGGAAATTTATCATTTTTTCCAACATAATTCCAAATTGGAATTTGTATTATTTCTTCAAATACAATTATCACTTTATTATTCTTTTCTGGGCTGTGTATTTACCTTGTATATAGTGTTACTGTTGCATTGATACAGTTTGCTGTAATAATTTGCTTCTTAATTCTGTGGTGGCCAGCCTCCAAGATGACCCCATGGTTCTTGTCTCCTGTGTAGCTGACTCCCATTTTGAATCTAAGTCATTCTTGAGTGACAAAATGCATGCAAAGCAAGTGATGATGCTCGAGTTCCTAGGCTAGTTCACAAAAGCCAATGCAGCTTCTGCATTGTTTTCTTGAATTCCTGCTATGGGAAAAACCAACTGTTATGCCATAAGAAAACTCAAGCAGCCCAGTAGAGGTCTAGGTGGAAAGGAAGAGAAACTCTCAGCCAACAACCATGACCCACTTTCCAGCCATGTGAGAGAGTCCCCTCAGCCACTCTAGCCAACATGTGATCTTGACCTTAGGGGACACCCTAACTCAGATCCTCCTAGTGTAAGTACTCCTGACTTTCTGACACATAAAACCTATGAGAAATAATAAATGAGTATTGTTATTTTAAGTCATTATATTTTTGGAGTGAGTTGTTAGGCAGTCACAGATAACTAATACATTTTTTTTTCTTACTCCCCATAGTAAATTTCTTGACTATATGGGCTGTGATTTTTCTCCCATCTTTATTGTACATATTTAGCACAATGCTCTTGGCAAAGTTGGCTGAATTTAAATGAATGAATGTAAATGTAATCCTCCTGCTGATGTCATAAATTCAGAAGGAGCTTAAAAAGCATGAGCATCTATTACTCAAATATCATAAGGAAGAAGAGCTCAACATCAACTTGCTCCAAAAAACAAGATATTATTTTAGGCAAATATAATCTTAAATAATTTGATGCAGCAGGGCAATTCATCTAGTCACTCTGAGTGAAAATAGACCAATTTATTACAGAAAATTAGCCATAGGAAAATTTACTCAAAATTAGATATTTCCTAAGAATCATCTAAAATCTTTAGATGGTCAAAGAAGTTATTTTATAATACCTGTACTTCAAATTTCTGGTTTCATATGTTTTTCCTTTATTCTATGACACAACAGTTTTGGGTCTCTACTTTCCGGGAGCATTGATAGAAACAAAATCCCCTAAACCCATGAAAAAACCAAAAACATCAACAACAAAAAAAACAAAAAAATCTTTGCTAAGATCACTTAAGTTCTGCCTAATGTGAGAACCTGAATATGCAAAACTGAATCCTAGTTTTTTGCCTCAGAGTAAGGTTTGAATTAATTCTGCCCAGCTGTTAACTCTTTTTCAGCATCATTAGATCCTTGGAAAACTGGATCAGGTTAATTTCCTTTACTAATAACACCTTTTCATTAATTATGGTTTTAGAATATTTTCTTGTCTTTTATTGAGAGCTGTTATAAGAATTAGTCATATGTATAATGTTTCTGTTTTATAAATATTTTTGGAGAGAGAAATTTATTGAAGTTTCTCAATTGATCAAAATAGATTTTAGAAAGTAACAGTGCATTATGTATCAAAGGAAAAAACAAACTAAAGAATTTCTACAGGTTTAGGAAGAAACAAGATTAAAAAGAAAAAGATGTGAACCAGGGCCAGAATTAGACCTAGAATCTGATCATTATTATAAGAATTTTTGAAAATCCTTTATTAATAAACTAATGAAAAACATATGATTTTTATGAATTATTTACATCACAGAAATGTATCTGTAGTGTTGCTTGGCTCTCAAGAGATCATCTTTGTTGTCTTTATGAATGTTCATGTTATAAAATGATTTCAATATCTTTAAAAAGAAATTCCATAAACTTTGGATTCTAGTAGCATATGGCATGCTACTGATGCTCTAGCAAAAACAAGCCCAGATTAGGCATAAGACTTCATAATCAGTGGTCTAGCATAGATCAACCTATTTCAGTCAATTTTACATAAATGTGACATTGATTTGCAGAACTACTAATTATAATTTCTCATTTTGAGCATGTCTAAGGCCTCTTTTACAAATTAAATTTGGTCCATTTGATATTATAATTTGATTATTTCATGATCAATATAAATAGCAATAAAGTAATGGTTTTTGTGAAGGACCAATTTGCTTAATGCCTGTAGCAAAAGATGACAAGGGTAATGCTATAAAAGCAAAACAACTCCCCAGTTCATTTTGTTGACTGTGAGTAGTTGTGGTCACAGCAGTGCAGAGAATGAAAGAAGAAATAAAGATAATATTATACTGAGCAAAGAATTAAATTTAAAAAAAAAAACAGAAAGACTAGAATATGATCCATATTGGGGATATTTCCTAACTCTCCCTAAAATCAGCTTTTAGCCTTGCCAGTTTCAAAGACATCAACTTTCTTCCTTGCCTTTCCTCAGCTATCATAAAGAATGATAAATTGTCCGGAAGATCTTGTTTGCAACTAAATATGAATGAAATTCTTCCTTTTGGTCTTTGTGTTGTTCCAGTGACAACATGCAAACTCACCAGTGACCAACTCAGCCAACTAAAGAATTCATCTTTATCTCTGAAACATTTTTCTTAATCAAGTTTTTTTTTTATTAAGAAAGGAAGAATAATCTTTCCCATTTGTACTGTCTTGTTCTTTAGAATGAATAAAAGTCATGTTTCCTTTCTTTCTCACTGGCTTTTAAAATTTTCTGTTCCTTGTTTTCTTGGTAGAGTATATAGCTGAACCCATTAATATCTTGCATGATTTCAGTGTGAAAGCTACTACTTGTTAGTTTTAGTTAGCTTTGCCAGCTATTGTCCTCTTCAATGCTATATTTATTTTATAATTATTATGCTTTTAAAATTATTTAGTGTCCATCCCTTCCCCATTATTATGTCACATACCTGAGCTAAAAAGCCTTGTCCTAACATTGACCACAGTGCCAACCTCGCAGTAGTTGCTTAACAAGTATTTGTTGAATAAATGAATTAAGTAGCAGTGAAGATGACAGAAACCAATTATTAATGTTAGAATATTGACAATATTAATCACTTGTAGAATGGCTGGCATTGGTGCAAACCACTATGCACGATGTTTGACATGCACATTCTTGTTGGACTGTTGACCAGAAACTCAATTCATATCAAGATTACAAAAGTGACTTTCAAATACTGAGTCCAGCTGTGTGTATTCATATCCTGGAGGCATTTCCTGTTGGTCCTTTTATCTACTTAGCTCCTTTTTCTGTTAGAAAAGGGAGTAGAAGTAACACGTCAGCAGTTGATGCCACGGGTTGTGTTGTCCCTGCTTTATTTTGTTTCCCAGGTTTAAGACTGAAAATTATCTGAATTATCATCTGATTTATTTATTTTTTTTAATGTAGAACTGAGGCCTCAGAGGTCTTTAAGGAAACAGGCACAAGCTTTTGTATCATTCCAATGCTACTTGGTTTTCCAGTTGAGAACAACAGATACTAAAGATGTCAGGAGGGGAGGGTATAGCTCAGTGGTAGGGCCCATGCTGAGCATGCACAAGGTCCTGGGTTCAATCCCCAGTACTTCTGTTAAAAAGTAAATAAAAATAAATAAATCTAATTACCTCCCCCCCAAAAATAAATAAATAAAAGCATAGTTTAAAAAAAAGATTAAAAAAAAAAGATGTCAGGAAACAACAAAAAACATCTTGCCGTACGCGCCAACGTGGACGATCCTGGAAGACATTACGCTAAGAGAAATAAGCCAGTCAGTGAAGGGCTGAAACGGCCTGATTCCACCTACACGAGGTATCCAGTGTAGTCAAACTCACAGAATCAGACAGTGTTGGTTGTCAGGGACTGGGCGCAGGAGGACATGGGGAGCTGCTGTTCCAAAGCTATCAGATTTCAGAAATCAAATAAATGATTTCCGGAGATCTCTTGTCCAGCATTGTACCTCCAGTTGACAGTATTGTATGGTGTACTGAAAATTTTGTTAAGAGGCTAGATCTCCTGTTATGTGTTCTTATCACAATAACATGTAAAAGTAAATTAGTAAAAAAAAGGGTAAGAAGGCAATCTAGGTAGAAGGGAGAGACCTAGAAAGGCACAAAGAAGTGAAAGTGTGCGCCAGCGGAGGACCCAAGAAATAGCTCCTTACCATGAAAGCCTGCGTTGTCAGGAGCAAGTACAGCACTGGAGTGGCAAAGAAAGACAACACGTCTGCCAGTCAGTCAATTAAAATATTTTTTCACTAGCATCAAATGTAAATGTCTAGCCTTTAAACTCTGGGAGGGAGATTTTGTTTGAAAGATTCTCAGTGCTTTGAATACTGACAAGTAGGTAGCTGTTATTCAGTAAAGCTTCTTGAATTAATATATGAACGCACGGATTAATGGATGAACACGAACACATACACAAATATATGGAGATAGAAGTTAAACTCCTTCACTCTTGCTGTAGATTACTTTAAAAACTATTAGACTATTAGAAGGATCCATGCTTGAAAGAGAGCAGGGAAAGGGAGAAATCCTGAGTGAGTGTATGTAAAATTCATATAAGTAGTGTATTATCTTTTATGGGACAAACATTTAAATATACTGTTAGTAGCTAATAATTCACTATTGGTTTTAAAAGACGGGCATACTGAAAGCTGTAAGTAAACTGTAAGTACTGACAATGCTGAAGGAGCCATTGAATAAAACCTGTCTTCTAAAATGGCTGGTGCCGATTTGTGAATTGAGCTGCTATGTTCAAGCTGGATGTGATTTTTTTTTCTTATTGTGTCTGCACTCTGCTGAAGACACAGGGTGCCAATGGAGAATTAATCATATGTTCTGATACATAACACTGAAACTTTTATTTTTTAATTAAAATTCAAGTAGCTAAAAGTGGATACTGTAGACAGTTGGACAGCCTATTTGGCAGAAGCTCTGTTTGAGAAAAAAAAAAGAGAGAGAGAGAAACAATTTCTTTACATGACTGCTTTGGATCTCTCTTCTCTCAGCCTTTCTTGATGCATAAAGTGAAACTTTACCCCAAATGCACACTATTTGGAAACAGGAAAAGCGTTTTTTTGTTGAAGGGTACAATGGAAAATGCATAAATCAACCTTCCCAATTCAGATGACTTTGGTAATTTGCATTCATCTGTTTAAAGAGAGATGTCTTTGGAGACTTCCTATTTTTACATAAAAATTACACTCAGCATCTCCCAGCCTCTTTTGTTCACTAAAATTAGATTTGCTCACTTATACAATTCAGAGGGACTAATTTGTTCAGAGGGAAGTTACATGCTATTTACAGCATGCCCTCGACTCAGCTACCTCCTTCAAAAAAATACACACGTATGGACCACAGCTCTCCTCTTACAGCAGGGTACGTGCTCTGGTGATTCATGGAGTGCACTCCTGTGGGTGAAAAGATCACCTCTCTATTACAAACCGGAAAGGAAAAATTGGCAAAAAGTAAGATTTGCAATTACCATGGGATTTTACAAGAGTAATTACCCTGGCCTTCAATATTAATGAGCAGTTAGAGGACCATCCATGAAGCAGTCCACTGAACCTGCAGCTTCAGTAGGTCTAACCCTGTGGCTTTGCCAATAATGGGGTCCTAACTCTGTACTGACGCTGGATGCTTTGAGAGATTGCGGTGGTTATTATGGCTCTGTTGCATCTTCTTCCCATTTGATGTGTAATCCCACCCAACTTGGAAACCTATTAGCAGGGCAGTTGTAGAGAGGTGCACGATAGTGTAACAGGAAGGGGTCATTTTAAGAGAAAATGGAAAATAAAGAGCATATAAATAAGCTCTTTACTTGTGTGTGTACGTATGTGTATAACCGTCTTTGTCCTTTACAAGGTATGTACTCTTGGGCAAACCAGCTACACCTTTCTAAGCCTCAGCTTTCTAACTTTGGAATAGGATAGTATGTAACATTTCTAAGGGCACCAATGTCAGACTAGCAAGGCCAACTTCATGGACCTATTGCAGTTATACAGGACCCTGTGCTCAGAAAGACCCACAGTTGGTTTAATGTTCTGCTGTTGCTGTTTTGAAACTCTAAAATAGTTTTTGAATAGGAGCCCCCTATTTTCATTTTGCACTGGGTCCCCTAATTACATAGCTTGTCCTGCAAATTAATGAATCATCTGGCCCAGTGATTGCCGTATGTTAGGTGCTCAGTATACATGAGACTCCTCTTGTCCTTCTTCCCCTAAGCATGCAGCATCATGGGCTGTCAGAATGTCTCCTGCTTCATACTGGCTTCCCACACACCCTTGGGCTCTGGAGATCAGCTCATCTCATTTCAGTGGCTGCCATTTCCCCCTGTTTCTCTGGGGTTGCATTCCAGTACTGGCTACACATTACCTTAACAGTGCTCTAGTGCCACGTGCTCCCTCTTCCTTGCTCATAAAGCATGTCATATGCAGACTTAGAAAATAATTACTTGAGCCCTTATCATGGTAAGGAACTGGTCCTCATTACTAGATTAAAACAGAAGATTGAGGAAACAGTAATGGTGCCTTGAAATGAAGCTTGGATTTGGTGTTCAGCTCAAATCTACTTTTTGGCTTTGGCTTTGGTGTCAGGTCTAGGCTTTGGGAGACCACTTCTCCTCCTGGGCAAAATCTCTGAGCCATTGATCCAGAGCTGAGAGCATGTCAGTGACCTGTTTCTCTTGGATGGCTAAACCTCTGATAATGAGCACAGTGCTCAGTGGGGACAACAACTTCTGCTTTTATAAACTCACTTCTCCCAGAGTGAAACCAGTGTGTCATGAGTGAACCGGTACAAGGGCAATGCAGACCCCAGCATCCTAGCCTTTCACACCTAGAGCTGAGCATCGGTTCTATGAGTGGAGCTTGGGTGTACGAAGGCAGCACTCAATTTCTTGGCTGCATTTGCAAGAATTTATTCTTTGGAATTTAGAGCACGTGGGAATAAGAAATGCTTGCCCTTCTCAGTAGGAAACATATCCCATGCTGGGAATTTAGGGGAGAAAGAGCACTTTCTTTCCTATGCTAACTTAAACCGGATTTGAACATCTAGGCATTGAGATGGGGAGGAAGACAGGAGGGAGCAGGTCACAGCTGAAATGCCAGATTTTCTATTCTTACCAAGATTTGGTAGATTTTCTTGCATTTGTGTTTCTTCATCTGTTGTATGCCCTTAGAACAACTTCCAGAGGCTTTAAATGGTTGACTTTTTTTCTTAAGTTTTTTTTAAATTTTATTTTTTATTTTACTTTTGTATTTCTTTTATTGCCATGATTTTGAATTGAAGCACAATTGACAATAACATTACATTATTTTCAGTTGTACAACACACTGATTCGACATTTGTATACATTGCAAAATGATTACAGTAAGTCTAGTTACCATCTGTCACTACACAATGTTACCTTTTCTCCTTATGATAACTTTTAAGATTTACAGTCTTAGCAAATTCCAAATTTGCAGTACAATATTATTGACTGTAGTCACCATAGGATAATAGCAGTGCACTACATCTTATGTCTTATTTATTTTATATCTGGAGGTTTGTACCTCTTGGTCACCTTCAACCTAAATAGTGGAGTATTTAAAAAATAATTCCCAAGAATTATAGCAGTTTTCTGGGGAGGAGTTTCATGAAGCCCCTCATATGGCCATAATGTAAGTCTCAGTGTTATTAACTGGATTTGGGTAATTTAGGGAGAAGACTTAAAATGCTTTTCTCTACTTGCAAAATTGCCCTCAAAACTAAGGTTCCAGGTTTTCAATCATAGAACATTATTTCAGAATGTCAGACCACTAGTAAAGAAACCAATAGAGAGGAAATATCATGTCTTTTATTCTAAAAGTACCTACATAGGTTGTGACAATTCAAATTGTGCCTGATTTTATTTGATGATACTGAATAGTTACGATAATAATGGTATGAAATGCAATTAAATTTATTTCAGTGACCACTGTAGATTAGACAAGGAAAAATACGGGAATGGACTTTACAGGTGAAAGAGGGAAGTAAACACGTCATATAAATAAGTGTTACTATTGGATAAAATTTAGTATTAAGTAGCAAGAAAATATTATACCCTCTTTATACTAAATTCAAGTTATATGTTATGACTTAACTGTCTACTGTTTAAAGCTATACAATTTTAAATTATCATGTTACAGCATAAAGTTTTTTGCAGATGACATACTATTGTAAATGACCCATGTGACACCACAGCACAGAACCTTCTCTGATCTCCTGCTAGAAAGTTGCTCTTTCCCATCATGAAGAATGCTGAGTTTATTTTCCTTTACTTAAACACGTGATACTTTTTCCTTTTGACTTTGTCAGACTCCTTTACCTCTGAAGCAGAGATACTTCTTAATTTACAAATCTACTCACTAACTACGACTTTCCTGTCATCTATAATGCCGGGTAGTTAAGCTAGATAATAAACCATAAGTAATGCCTTCATGTCACCCCATCTATTTAACCCAACTCTCTTTGACCTGAAAAGGAATCAATTATGTTCTACGTGCTCAAAAAATTGAACTAACAACTAATGGTTAAAAACACTATTTTTGTAACACGATGCTCAAATTGATTATTTTTCAAATGAGGCATAAAATGTCCTGTGTCAGATTAAATTTTTTTAAATGAATGACTTATCATTTGCCAAAGTTTATATGTCAAATTAGGCACAGCGAGGTGCTATTCTAGGACATGGAAGAGTTGGAGTGAGGAAGGGGTGTCAAAACACAAATCCCACAACAAAAGTACATCTACTTCTGCCTACAGGCTGTGATTCTTTTTCAATAAAGAATGTTTGAACAACTTTCACTGGTGGCGTGCTGTTGCTCTCTGTTCAAGGATTAATTAAAACATGTTCCAATAAAAACCTCCAGCATGAATACATGGAACCAGAGCATGCTCTGTGTGCTGCACCTTCTTGTGTGATAAGCCGTACTTTCCCTCGGTGGATGCACATTGCTTACGTTTTTAGAACTATTAAGCTGGGATAATTACGGAACAATCTAGGCAATGTTCAATAGCCCATGCAGATGCCTGACAGGGCATGTTGTCTCTTAATTAGGAATCTGAATGCCTAACGCTTGTATATTAACTGAAATAATTGAATAGATGTTTTACATTTCTCTCACTTTCACTGATCAAAACCAGACTAGCTAGAATCATGTGTTTTAAAAAGGAAAATATTCTTATGTGTTACATAGGAACTAAAGATATTGTTGAGTATTGTATTTAGCAGTTATTGCTTTAATAATTTTAATAATAATTATTTAATAATAATTAAATAAAAATTATTTAATAATAATTTTGTTTGCATATTTGAGAGCAATGTTCAATATGGTATTTTACAGATTCTGATACAGTCTGTATCAGTTTATTACTACTGGAAATTGAAGTTAAGTGTTTCATTTTTTCTCTAAATATCTGTTCTACTTAGGTTGTGTAAATACTGCATTTGTGCAAGAAGTGTGCCACTAAAATGTTACAAACATATGTGTTGCCTATATTTAAAGTCCTTGATAACTTAGTGTTTATTCACAATTATTAATACAAAAGCTGTTTTTAAACATAACAAATTGCTCTCTATTAAGAATACACATAATGACCTATTTCCATAAACATTTTTAGTAAGAGATATCTTGATGTGTAAAACCCTGCAGACATTTTATGGAAATTAGATGATATTGTGCAAAAGTACATCAGAGCCATATTGTTTTTCCTTAATATTCTGAGATATGAATTATTTTTCCTTGATATATAATGCAAATAAAGGCCCCTATATAGAGGTGAATATGAGCCTTTGTATGTTTCAGTATGTTTCTACCTTTGTTTTGCTCACGCATCTGGTTTATTTGCAAGATTATATGCATAAAACAAAAAAATAGATGTTATTTGGCAACTCCGTGCTCCGTGTGCTCTCAAATGTACAACCAGATTGATGTTGATTATATACAGAGAAAAGAATTGCCTTCATGGGCTCAAAGACTCTTAAGAGATACAAGTTTTGGTAAAAATATATTTAGCAATCAAAATCGCCTGTATTATTTAGTTTAATTTTTTGAAGGAAAAACATATGATGTCTGTCCTACACTAGAGAGTTGTGGGATTTAGGAATGTTTAATGTCAAACAAAATCTGCATATCAGCTTTCTTCATAAGCAATACAAATTTTCCACATTAGATTAATGTGACAGTCATACAAAGTATAGGGAGTGGATGCTGTGTGGAAAAGCAAAGCTATAATTCAGAAGAAGATGAACTCCTTGCAAGAAAAGAGTTGAAAATCATAAACTATCCTAATTTTGTGTTATAATTCAGAAATGCAGACACTCTTTCCATTTTTAAGCAGCCACTCAGCAACTCCTATTTTTCGCATTTTATTTTGCCATTTTAAAGCCAGGACACCCGTATTCATATATTAGATTGACTTAAAAAATATATCAACTCTTCTCTTGTCATTTTCGTTAGAAAATATATAATAAATAATAACAGCACTGGCCCGTATTTGATAGGAAAATACATATACCATAATGAAAAAAACAACAGGAAAATTATTAATAGAACAGGAAATGCTCAATGCCCAACAGTCATTCCCTCTAAACAACAACAAATCGAGTCATATTAATGTATTCAACAGTGCCTTGGTGACATATCAGATGCCATCTATCATTACATGCTTATTATGTTGCTGAAATAGAATTATGAGGGTTTGCTGACAATTACTGCAGGACATGGTATGTCACATTCTTCTTCTTTTTGGGGGGGAGGGTTGTATTTCATTTCCACTTAGTCTACAGACAGCCTAAAGAAAAAAAATATATACAAATCATGTCAAGATAGAGCTAAGAAATCGCATTCTGTGACTTGTTAGATATGCAACTAGAAATGGAAACACGTTCCTCTTCAATCCCTTGTTCCTCCTCTCAGTCTCTTCTTTAGGATGGCTATAAGTTTATTTCTACACATTTAGGAAAAAAAATATATTTTTTAATTCAAAATGGCCTTTGTTTCCAAGCAATAAATCCTTTTGGAATGGAAATTTGCAGAAAGAATTATTTACAGGAATCAAGTATAATTACATATAATTCAGGCTGCAGCTGCTTATAATTGTAGTTTTCCCCAGGACCTTTCCCTACTTATAATCACCCGAGAATTGCTCCTTTCTAAATAGTTAATTGGAATAATAATTTTCCTATAACTGGATGCAATGGCATTAAACGATTAGTGAGAAACCTTCTTTCTTTCTTATAAACAGATGAAAAAATTGGTTTGACAGAAAAAAATTGATAAATACCTACTATGTGTAGAGAAAAATCGAACAAGGTGATGCAAGTTAAGATGCAGGATAAAAGGAAGTCATCTACCTTAGAAGATTTTAAAATATTGCCTGAGGATTAAAAACATAACCACATGTAGAAGCAATGTAAAAATGTTCATAAGGGATAACATTGACAAAGTAGAAAATATAAAATTATCACATTCTTGTTTTCCTAAGCACAAGACTCATTTCTTTCGGAAAAAGGTAAGTTAAAATTTTCTTTGAATAAACTTGCTCGGGAGACAAATGCAAAGCTGGATCTTTGCTGTGTATATATGTATGTTGCTGGAGTCCCAAAGTTCAGGTAATCCAGTGAATATATATGAAGTTTGGAATTCATCAGAATGGAGTTCACCATCTAGCATTAGCACCTTCTGATTAGAGAAACTAACTTATTTAAACTTTCTGAGGTTTCTTCTAATTAAAAAAGATAAGTGCCCGTCTCTTAATTCTTATAAAGGTTGATTCAGATACTGTACTTGAAACCCCGACTTGTAGCACATCCAGGAAAAAATAGTCTATTACAATGGCAGAATTCCCCAAGTGGCACCATGGACAGCGCTTTGCTGTCTTTTGAACACTAGACTCTTTTATTATAACAATAATCGTTAAGATTAATATTATCTATCTATACACAATACCTATAGATGTCCTAGATTCAGGATTTCATGAAAAAAACCAAAGTACTTCTCAAGAGTGATGGAAATCATATTATACAGTTAAATCTATGTACATTCTAATATATACAAATATATAGCATTTGTTTGCTTTTATGTAACAAACATAAAAGATTATTCAAAGGCATCTGAAAAAGAAGTATAGCTCTCTGTCTTTAGAAAAATGGTAATATCCTTTAGCACCTATTCAGAGTAGGCCATCCTTTGTGTTTCTGTAAGAGAATTCTTATGGCTTCTGAATGGATTCAGTCAAAGGACAAACTATATGTGTTGAGTCTCTCAGTAAACTCCACCTCCTGGTGTTCACATCCTGTGTCGTTCCCATCTCCTTGAACATGGCCTAGCCTTACAACTTACTTTGAACAACAGAATGCAATGAATTGACTCCATGAGACTTGCAAGGACAGGTCATAAAGAAAAGCCTTATAGTTTCCTCCTGGGTCTCAAGAAAATCTTGCTCTGTGAGTGCCCAGACAGCCACGTAAGGGGTCTAACTACCTTGGGACAAATAAGGATAGCTCTCCCTCCCAAATGTGGCAACGACTGTCAAGGAGAGACATCCGTGCCTGCTTGGTGACTGGAGTGGGTTCATGAAATTTTCAGGCTTTTCCAGCCATTGCCTGGAAGGTTCTGACATCCATTTCTCATGGGCATCAGAGTTAAGATCCCATGAGTCTTCTGTGGACAAATAAAAGACAGGAAACAATAAGGAACCAGCAGATAAACTGCTTGTTCTTTTTTTCCTCTTGATGGGATTTCCCAAGATGCTGCAATTTTACGCTGTCCCCACAAACATATCCCAAGAAACTTGGAAACTAGTTGTGTTTATGGAGAACGTATGGCTCACTCAGTAACAAACCTCGTGTTACTTCTCCTGCCTACCACTGCTTTCTCACTTCTCTTTTTTATCATTGTTATTTTTCTGACTTGTCCCCTCCAGTAAAATGCTAGGATGCAAGCTTTTGCCACAGCGTCTATATTATGGAGAATCGAAGTATGACAACCACAAAAACGATACAAAATACACTATTAAATATGTACACTGATGTGCACATGGATAAATTAGACTGGGACAGACTGAAATCTCAGGCATTAAGTGACTTGAAAATTTTCCTTTGGAAATTTTATGTTTTCCAAAAAAATTGGAAGTCTAACTTTTGCTAAGTTTAAACATTTTAGCTTGGCTATTTAGTAACCACGAGGTCCCTGTTCTGGTACCTGAATGTAACTAGTGTCTACTCTGGGTTTAAGGTTCAAGAGGCAAAATACTGTTTGCACTAAGTATGCTAAATGTTGACCCTGCTTTGATTTTTAAGGTGAATTCCAATTTAAAGATTAGGAGTGTTAAAGCCATGCAAGCTCTCATGTGCAAATGGCTTACTGTCCAGACTGCATCAGGCTCTTCCTTCCTATATTAAAGGGAATGTGATATCGTGGAAGAGAGGTCACTTTCTCCTGTAAATGTAAACATTTTATGATGCAGGAAAAGGGCCGCTGCAGAGTCTGCACCTCAGCACATCCAGGACCAGGGCTGGACGTCAGGAGAATTAGCTGCAGGTGCTTAGGGTTTAGAAAGTGCTGAAGGGACGAAAGGCCGGTGCGTTGGCTCCAGGTTAGTTCTTATGATCAACTATTCTTTTTATCTTCCCCTAAGACCACCTCTCTCGTTTGTTGCAGACGATGGGAGGGATAAGAGGAGGGGGCCAAGAAGGAGTTCGAATGTTTGATTTCAAACAGGAAATAGAACTCCTCAGATAACGGCCCCATAGCAATGAGAACAAGCCCATTAGCTTAAGTAGACTGGAGAGGGCGGCAGAGGGGAGGGGCGTGAGAATTCTGCACATAATTGGAAGCCTTAAAAGTAAATCAAGACAATGGCCGACTCGGTGTTTAGACCTGTGCGATTTCTGGCCCCTTTCCACACATTTTTCTTTTGTTTATCTCCTGAGAGATGCCCACATGTGTACAATACAAAGAACTGAGTCATAAAAGCAGAGGCCTGTGAGCCTCCCCGAGGACCAATTAATGATGCTCCAAATCTTGTGGGCAGGCAGATAAAAAGGATCGAGAGCGCGAAGGGAAAGAGGATGAATACTCAAGTAGAGAAGGGCAGGGTTTCTTTTTCAGATGTTGGAAGGGACTTCTTTAGCTATTCTTAGCTAACTTCTTTGGGGTTTTTTTCTTTCTTATTTTTTTCTCTCTCAACTGCTTCTGTCCTCCGCCTCGTTGTAATGTGAGCAGAGAGAGAAAGGAGGACTTCAAAATATCAATTAGACTTTCATCCGAACTGATGACAGCACGAAGCCGGTTGAGGGAAGAAAAAAAAAATTAAAAAAAAAAAAAAAAAGGCCATTTAGAATGTTTCTGTTCCTCCTTTCATATATTGGCAGTTTTACTGATAGGTGCTTGAGTTTGTTTTACCATTTGTATCTCCAAGCTGGATATTACTGTGAATGCAAGGAGCTTTGTAGTTCAACCTTTAACTCCAATCTCACCCCCTACGAGTCCACAGGCCTTTGAACAGCCACGGAGTGGCACTTTGAAATCAGGAGTTGAAAGTGTTCGACATGGAAAGGGGAGCTTGAAAGTCTTGCTCTTTGAACCTTTTCTTTTCAAAGCCCCACAGAAAGTACAGGCAGGACAATAACAGGCAGGCTGGGGGCTCTCTGAGTGGAGAGGGGATATGTGGTAATGAGGTTTTAAGTGTTTCCCTCGCTCCTTCCTCCTGTTTCCTCCATGTGAGGGAATTCGAGCTGCCTTAAGATAACACAGTCACCTTCTGGTGGCAGTAGTTGGATTTCTTTAAAAACCTGTTAGTTCCTTGCTTAATGACATTATGAGACAAAACCACCCAGCCAGCAAAAACCAGAAAGTGGACGTCAGAATTCTCTCCGGACCCGGGAAGTTGGAAGAAGGAAGCATGATGTTCCAGAACTTTCCACTGACCAGGCACAGGTGATTTCCAAAGCAAATCTACTGAAGGGGAAATGTGCTGCTTGGCTTTGCTTGGAAAGGGACTTGGTTGTCACTGTGGCATTTCCTCTGCTTGACCAAGAACTGGATTGAATTCTAAATCCACCATTTGTTTTCACCAAATTCAGATCATTGATCAGGAGGGTGAGGTAAGATTCTACCTTAACTTTGGGGCAATTTAACTCTGCCTCAGCAGCATGAAAAGGTGAAGTTGCAAGGAGAAGAGCTCTACGTGTATTTTCTGTTTCATTAGCCACCCTTTGGGGACGAAGATGTTTTCCACTCACCACCAGCACTGCAGTCTTTAAAGTGTTTTCACACTGATACATCCAGTCTTTCATGAAGTCCTTCTTTTGACAGATGCACCCTTCCCTCTGTACAAAATCCTTTATGGTGATGGAATTCAGGAAGCAAAACAGATTGCGAAGCAAAACAGATTACAAAGCAAAGAAATGGATGACACTGAATTTGATGCTTTAAAAAGATGCACTGATAAGTACTTCTGGTCTGGCAGCTAAAAAATTGGCAGTCATATCACATGGAAACTTAAACATGTGGTTGTTACCATTTTTTGGTTTATCAGTGTTATATTTGATAAAGGAAAAAAAACGAAATATTTATTAAGCAGCTATTATGTGATCGACACAGTACGTTACAGTCTACAGATGTTTTCCTATTAATCTTCTTTATAACCCAGAGACAGATATGGGTGTCCCTATTTTACAGACAATCTTGTTTGTTATAGAGGTTTAAGTGGCTATAACATGATCACAATGCTAATATGTAGTGAAATAAAAAATTTATATCCAATCATTCTGATTTCAAAATCCATGATTTTTGAACTGCATGGCAAATGGGCATTAGAAATTTATTCATAATAAATACATATTTAGAGTAAATTAAGTGATCAGTACGTATCTAGATCATTTCCTATAATGATGACTATTAATGCTGTTGTGGTATCAGTGAATCACTTTCTTAAATAAGGAGAAATTAAACACATTTAGTATAATTTTAAGAATTTGGGGGATGGGGAATTGGGGGTATATCCCAGTTCATAAGTACAAACCCTTTCCATTCTGACTAATTGGCAATAAGACATAATTTAGTTGTTAAGAATAATTAAAAGGTGCAGGATCTGAAAATGGCCACCTAAATCCTTTGTATAGATATTTTTTAACCATAAATTATCTCTGCACTTGCTAATGAATCTAAAAGCAAGTTTTCATTGGAGCATAACATTCTGTTGTGCTCCAACACCAAAGTAGTTTGTCCCATTTTGGTGGCCATTTCCTGAAGGATGAAAAAAAATCTGAACTGAAATATCAGAACTCTCTGACTTGCTACGGCTTAGTAATTGGATAAAGAGTATTTTTTTTCCTTTGAGCTTTGAAATTCAAAAACACAATTTATTTCCTATCATGAAATGGTATTTTGTTTGCATAACTAACATTCACTATACTGTGACTGCATAATACTGAGTTAAAAATAATGATGGCTACTCTAATAAGCATAGATCCTTGAGAAATCCCTTCTGGCAAGAATATGTTTCATTCCCTCCAAAGGTTTCTTGGATAAGTAATTGCAGCTCAGTGTTTTCTATTTTCTAACCTATTTGAAATAAAAAAAATATTTTATTGTAGTAAAAATA
Organism: Camelus bactrianus; assembly: GCF_048773025.1. NCBI lineage: Eukaryota > Metazoa > Chordata > Mammalia > Artiodactyla > Camelidae > Camelus > Camelus bactrianus. The sequence goes on from NC_133572.1 coordinate 11,091,109, forward strand.
TTTTTGTTATTTAAAGCACAAATATTTACAAACATACGTACATAAATGTATTGCACAATACTTATATATAACTTTATACACAGTATGTTAGGTTAGCAAGGGTCTTGAAGGCAGACTGCCTGGGCACTGGGTTCTGGCTCAGATAGTTGTCAATCATGCAACTTTGGGCAAGTTACTTAAGCTCTCTGTGCCTCTCTTTACTTGATTGCAAAATTATGATAATTAGCGTAACAAATTCACACAAAAGTTTTGAGAATAAATGAGAAACAAAAATAGTGCCAATAAAAGTTAGCTGCTATAGTTTTTAAAGGTACCCTTTCTTTATTAAGTGTTCTGGTGACCTAATAACCACATATACCAAAAGTTTAACTGTAACCGTAAATAACATGAATGTCTTACGTCTCATTTTTTTTTATCTTGGAAACACTGAATAATTGTAATTATGCTATTTTTAATCCGTTACCATCATTGTTACTACCAGTAAACCTAGTAACTAAGACAAAAAGTTTAAATAGTCAGCCTAGGGCAATTATACAAGCTTAATATTATTAGAACACATATTTTCTCACCAAATTTTATTTTACTACAACACTTATGAGAAGAAAAACAGGCAAATAATAATTTAACCAATTCTTGGATGGATGGGTAACATCGCAAGAAGCTTCTTGATTAAAATTCTGCTTCGCAATATAACTTTAAAACGTGTGTGTCTTTATTCAATATAGCCAGGTCTAGACTAGAAATACACAGCCGATTAAAAAATTCAAGTATTTTTTTCTTCCCAAATGGTGAAATTGGCATAATAATATGTTAAAGCCGAGGTGCAGGTTTGGAAAACAGCAATGAAACTGTAATAAGTCCATGTGGGTGAATATGTCAAAATTACTTTGAGGGAAATATTTTTGAAAATTAATTTCAAATGAGTATGGTTCTCTTCATAACAATATTATTTCAGTTTATTCAAAGTCCTAGGAAGCTAATGATCATACATTAATTTCTTTATTTGCCATTAAATGGTAACAATCTGAAACTATATGTGCTGACAGTGGCAGTTTTTTGCCCATCACTTCCTTGTCTAGATTCTAGACACCAAACGCTTTAAACAGTGTCTACTCAATCAAGATTTCTTCCTAAGGTCTTACTGGGTTTTTTAATACAACTTTAAATCACTTGTTTTGTAAGACAGCCAGTTCTGAAAGAAGTTGAAAAGTTTATGACATTTTAAAATATTTTATTTAATTAGGAAATACAATATCTTCATCCTTCTTTTACCATTTTTCTATTACTTTGCCTAAACTTAAAAACTAATTATATAACCTAGTATATTTTACACATATAAAATAGATGTAGATATAAATATTAATATAGGTATGGATATGCAAAGTTGTTAATATACACACACTTTTGATTCTGGGTATTTCTTTTCCTGATAGAACTTGCGAATTAGTTAGTTGATAACTATATTTCTTCCTGACATTTTATTTTAACATTGTAGTTTTAAAATAACAACTTTTTCTTAAAAGCTAATCCACCATCTTTATAACAAAAACCTAGAGGCCTCCGTCTTATAAACCAAAAGGATTAAATATTATTTAGAAAACAGCACCCCAAAAATTCACATCATGTGCAAGTTTCCTTCCTCCATATTTAATGATTTTTATGACCATCTAATAAGAAAAATCTAAGTAACTAATAGATTGATTAAACTCCATATGTCAGACTATTTTTTTCTGGGTTGATGAGTAAGGCTGTCTTCCACAGGGTCTCTATTTTTCCATAGGTAAGGTGAGGCGTCCTAAAATTATGTGTTAGAAAGTGCTTTTGAAATTTATGAAACAAAGTAGTCATGGGTGTTCAGCACGATTCCCAGATTTTCAAAATGGTAGCCTTCAGACCAAGTCTTAAAAGTTACCAGGAGTTACCCATACAGTTTGATAAAAACAAAAATTCCTTGATTCATCATCCCTGGAGTTTTTGATTCTTTAGATTTTGGATATAGACAAAAAATCTTTATGACTAACCATCTTCTTACCATTTGAATGCATTTCTAGATTTAAGAAACACAAATCTCATTTTTTTTCTTCCAAAACATTACTATACCATCTACGTTATAAATTATTTCTAAGCGACAAACGTTAGAGAATTTGAGTTTTCATTGAGAATCACCCACATTTCTACCTTCCTACTTTATTTGCTGATGTTTAGACTGGAAAACAAACTGAGAAGGACAGAAATCAGACTGGGGGACTTTTCCTCAAAAGAATTCATCTTTAGTATAAACTGAAATAAATAACATTATTAGGCTGAGTTGAAAGACCCCTCAGGGACTCTCGGGTTTCATAAATGAAGTGAAATGGATGATCTACTGAATGAATATTTTAAGTATATTGACAGATTTAACCATCCATGTGTGATTCTCTTTTTTTTCTTTGTTATTGCTGTTGCTGTCATATAGTTGAGCACTTCACAACAGCCATCATTGCCATGCTCAGGGGCAATTGCACGAGATCGTAACCTAAAAGATTAATAGCAAGTGTTCTGAAGGTAGATTTCTTAGTTTCAAATCCTGGCTCTCCTGCAAAATTGCTCTGTGACTTTGGGTAAGTTGAAATCATTGATTTCCAGTTTGAAAAGTTCAATATAATAATATTATCTACCTCATAGAGTCGTGGCAAGGATCACACGGAATAACACACATGGAGTTCATATCTTATTATTTGGCACATACAAAATATTCAATAAATATTAGCCATTATGATTACTGTTATCGTATTTATGAAATGAGTCACAGTAGAGAAACCTCAAAAGAAAACTGAAATTCCTTCTATGACACTGATGAATAACGGATACATTCATTCAGGAAGTATTGCTTATAGAAGCTCCTTTCGTCTCTGTTGTCCAAAGAGTATGTTACAATTAAATTTTCATTATAATTGTGAAAAAATAATTTTGTGTATTTTTCTCATTTAGAATTTGTTATCAAAAGTGTGCATACTACTAGGATAAAGAATCACTTGTTACGAAGTGCAGTCCTCACCCCCTTTTACTGGCTAGTATCACAATTCCTAGAAGGAATAATTTTTAATGAGAGGCAGTCCACATACAGCACGGCAGTGCTGGACAGCCAAAAAGACTGTGCAAGGTTAAATTATTTAAAGTCATCTTAAAAAGCAATGGGAAAATAATGATTCTTCTGTGGTCTTTAAAACTGTCAAGATACTAGAGGCGTCTGCTGTCTGTTGTAAGTATATAGGAAAATGAAAAAGAGTAAAACTAATATTTACTTACAACATTGTAATTTAAAACATTAGAAACATGGAAAATGGAATTTTGTTTAAACGCATCAAGAGTATTTGGAACAGTGCTTTCTAGCTTGTAAAACATACGATACAGAATGAGTGTCTTTCCAATGCCTTTCTGAATTGTCATTCTCTTTTTTTTTCCTCTTTTTTTTTTTTTTGTTACAGTATAGTTGATTTATGTCATTCTCCTTTCTAAACTTGGTCAACTTTGAACAGTTCACCCTTCATGCTTTGAATATTGTGAAATATCTCCAAGAGTTCCTTTAACGTGAAGGTTTTGCCAGCATCGCTTCCTCTGAGTCATTCTTTTTGTCGCAGCCAGATTCCTGTTTATGCCAATAAATTGTCTTTTGCTAAGTTCCTATGGCTGCATATCTAGTTCCTCAAACAACAGCAGTGGCAACATTCACACAGTCAGCTGTTTTTCTAGAATTCATTTATGTTGATACAAAGTTCATTTCCAGTCTTACCACTTTCTGTTTACTTGTGCTTTTTCATCTTGGTTAGGCAACCACCTGTTCGATTATTCATTCTTGTAAAATATCACAAGGGTTTGTCATCAAAAGACAGGAGGGTAAGACAACGATGCACTTTGTGTGTGTGTGTAAGCTGAATAACAGGTGTGCAGGAACCAGCCACCAACAGCGTTTGAAAGTTGTGGTATGACTGGTCACTGATCAGGGTGCACGTCTATGATTTACATTGTTGTTTGTGTACCGAAGAGCAGGAAGTGGGATTTTTAGACCATGCAGTTACTCACAACTTACATACCATGATAACAAATTTGAACCATGTCTTGGGGAACTGGTGTCCTTCAACTGTGCTTAATGAAATGTGTGCACTAGAAATCTGCAGAGTGAGGACTGCTTACATTTTGACTGTATCTTTTGGAACTTACCTCCACATATCTAAATAACGTGTTTATGCTGGTGCTTTTTATGTCTCAGTTTTAGCCATCTTCCTTTGACCCTTCACTATGGAAGTGGATATTTAACTTTCTTGATCTCTATTTCACTGTTGTTCTCATGCAACATAATTTTGGGTTTGTCAGTTATGTTCGGCCAGATTAGGCTACAGTAACAAACGACTTTAATATCTCCATGGCTTCAAAGAAAAAAGTTCTAATTTTTGTTCTAGCAAAGCCCAATGCTGGTCTGGGACACTCTCCAGGACCACTGTCATGAAGACAGTGTCTCAACAGTTAAGGCTGAAGGAGGCTTCATAATTCAATAGTTGTAGCCTTTGGAAAATGTGTCCTCTTCAGCCAATGCAGCAAGGGAAAAGAGTGCTAAAGGGACTCATACAGACAATTAAAAGTCTTCAAACCAAAATGACATTGGTAACTTGCTCCAACAGCCCACCAGCTGGAACTTAAACGCTAAGATCTTGCCTAACTACTAGGAGCCAGCGAAGTGTAGCTCTTCCTGCCCAGAGGAAGAGGAGAACTGGTTACAGACAAGTAACAGAGGGTCTGCTAGTTAGGCAAACAGCCAGCGTTCACGGTGTTTGAACTTGTAAACACTATTCTTACCAGAGATAAGCACTACGCTGTAATTACATTTTCTCTCCTGGATGCTTTTATTTTACCCCACTTCAGAATTAAAAATTATCTACTCCCACTCCCTTATTTTTTCTTGGTATTTTCATTAAGGCAATGCTTAATTTCTTTTAATTGTCTAGCTCTCAATACATCAGTACTCAGCAGCTCTTCTTGAAACATGGACCCGTTTGTGGATATCTCCCAGACGGGTCTGAATTGCTCCTGTCTGCGCTGACCCGGCTCTACACCTGCTGCACGATTCCCCGTCATGGAATCTCCCTGCTTCTTCATCTTCTGCACCATTATTTTAATTCCTCTCTTGAGCTGTGTGTCTGTTTAGCCCATCTTGTTACTCTTTGTTGATACTGTCTCACTTAGGTGAAGCACATTCTTCCCTTGTTCTCAGAGAAAAGAAACCTGGGAAATCTTTTCTTTTCTTTTCTTTTCTTTTTTTTTTTTTGAGAACTGGAATGTTTGAAAAATAATAATGCTGTCTCATATTAGATTGATGTTTTAACTTTAAAAATTCGAAAGTTGTGAAATTGTTGTCCTCTATTGCCTCATTTCCATTGCCGTGTAACTACTCACCAGTGTCCATCATGCTTTAATGTAAGATTTTTTTTTTTTTTTGCCATCTCACAGCATCTTTTCTTTCCCCCCAATGTTATGAAATTCTGCAATACTATTTCCCCTTGGAGTTGGCCGATTTTCAACCATTGTTCTGTGCCTTTAGTAGGCCCTTTTAATTTAGAAACTTAGGTTTTTTTGATTCTACTAAAAATTTTAAAGTTCTCATTAATTTCCTCCCCTCCAGTATTTTTCTTTCTTTCTCTGGAAATGCAATTATTGAAATATTAGATGCTTTTAATAGTTCTCTCATTTTTCCTCTCATTCTTCTTTCTCTGATTTAACTCTAAAATTCTGGGACATTTACTCAACATCATCTACCAAATTTCCTATCATATTTTTCACATCTGCTATCATGTTTTTAATTTTCAAAAATCCTTTACCTCTTAATATTCGTTTTAAATACGTATAATATTAACTCTGAGTTACCTGATGAAATCAATGTTATTTTTAAGAATGGCTGCTGTTGTAATTGTTCTCTAAATGTTAATTCATTCCGTTTCTTAGAAACCCCATCAGGTGTTTTGTGATCCTTGGTCTTTATAACGATGATTGGAAACTGAGAATGTAGGACAGTATTTTTGATTGTGTGCTTTTGGTTTGATACCCAGCTGCACATTTCTTTAGTGGAAACCGTCCGTGTTATTACCTTTAGGCTTTTTCATGTAGTAGGATGTGTTCAACAGCGGAACATCCTCAGATGTCCGGTGTAAGACGACTATGGTGGGCTCACCATTCAGTATGTAAACATGAGTATAGTCATCTTGATTTCCGCGTGGGATTCTTGCCCTTGTGACTCATGTGCGCCACCCTCTGGTGAGTGATTGACACTGCGATAGTCTGAGAGGGAGGTGGCTAGATCTAACTTCTTAAACAGATTCCAAGAAATCCTCTTCCTTTAGCTTAGTTTTCACCACTGTTTCCAGTGGTGACTAGGCCACCAAAACGTAAGCCTGTGTGCGTTCTGCGGTATAATCGGATCAGGGCTCAATTTTCTGCTCTACGAGCTCAGAATTCTGCTTTCATGAGTCTTTTAAAGTCGTTACCTTCAACCATTTGCTTTTCTTAACCTAAAAGTTCATTTTTTTTCTTACAGTCCTCACCTTGTCCTTATTAGTTAATCTCTTTGAATATGTCCTTTACTGTCATTTTTAGTGGAGTTTTAATAGAGTTTTGGTAGACAGACGATACAAGTGTATTTTTTCAATGTCTCGTTTCCGTTTGTCACTTTTACCTAGGAGCCTCTTCGTGATTTTTTAAATTAAAATAAACTAAAAATCAGCAACCTTCTAAGATATTTTAATTCCGTTGGTCTATATCCTGGAACTCCTTTCGGTGGATGTGTGGAAGAACCTTGACCCTGTAACGCTATAGTCAGATAAAAGTGGTCCTCACCCACTTTTTAGAAGAGAGCGTCCTTCTGTCACCTGGAGACCATCCACTTGAGCTGAATGCCTTTAAAAAGTGATGATCTGCCTCCTCAGGATCTATCCCACCCATCCTCACTGACTGCAGATAAGTGGTTCTTAGGAACATAGATCAAAATCAGCAGCATCATTATTATCTGGGAAGTGGTTAGAAATAAAGACCTAGAAGTACTGAATCAGAAACCGTGGGGGGCCTACCAGTCCGCTTCATCAAGTCCCACAGGTGGTTCTGATTCACCCCAAGGTGTGAGAAACACTGCTCTAGACAAATAACCAGGGTAGGATCTTAGCCTAACACCAGTGTAAAATTACAGTTCCAGATATGGAGAACAATTGCTTATTCATCTCGAGGACTGCAGAATGTTTCAGTATATATTGGTGGCAAGGAATAACCTTGAGATTGATATTTAACTGGGTAGACAATTCTATGCTTGAAATTATTTCCCTATAGAAATTTTAAGGCATTGCTCCTTTGTAGTCTGAGTTGCCGCGTTGCTGTTAAAAAAAATTCTAATGCCGATTTACTTTTCTGCTCTTTTTTTGCACATTACTCATTCTATTTGTTTTTCTCTATGTAAGCTTTTAAAGTCTTTCCCTTGTTCTTGGTGCTCGAATTGTAAAGACGATGCATGCTTTTACATTTTTTTTTCACGATTTTAAATTTTATTTATTGCTCCAGGCATTTGGTGGGAACTTTCAATCTAGAAATTTATGATCATTAATTCTACAAACTTTTTAATATTATGTCTTTCATTATTTTATCCTGTTCATTTTCTCTGTTCTTCTGGAAATTGTATTAACTGACTGTTGGTGTTCCTGTAGTGATCCTTTATTTTTCTACTTTATTTTATCCTGTTTTCAACTGTTTATATTTTCATCCTTCTTTGTGAGAACTTTTTCTACTTTATAATTAATTTTTAAAATTTCATTGATTCTTTTGATAATTATGTTTAATATGCTAGACTCTACTCAGTTTTTCTCTTTAAATTACACTTTGTAATACTTTAAAAATGAATGTATTCTGGAATTTTTATTCTCTCACGGCATATTTATTCCCTTTAAATTTCTATATATTGCTTATTTGTTTTTGAATCATCCTAGCTACCTATCCATAATTAAGGGAGACACATTAAGCAGCATTAGAATCACGTTGTGAATTTTTTATGCTGTTGTGTATCATTGGAGGATTCCAAAATTTTAGTACCTGTATTTTTTTTTCCACTTCGGTAACTTTCTGAGAAGAATTCTTCCAGAAGCCAAGGTGGGAAAGGGCACGAGCATCTTACTGTCACTGATTTCCCTGGTTTTGTTTTGTTTTTGAAATCAGAGATCCCCCCTCTTTATTTATAGAGACGTACCCCATCCATCTGCTGAAGTGTTGGTTGTCCCCAAAGTCCAGGTCTGCTTTGCTTTAATTTCTTGAGTAAACAAATGTACATCTCCACATGGGTAGGCTATTAGAATATTAGTAAGCACTTGAAACTGAATATGGAGTCAGGGATATGAAGGTCTGTCTTTTCATTATATAGTCTTTCATCAAATCCACCTGTTTTTATTCTTCTGAGATATTTGGTTCTCCAATCAGCATTAGTTAAAAAAAAAATCAAAACAGTGGTACCCCAATTAGAAAAATTAAAAGAAAAAAAAGTAAGCAAGCAGTATTTTCTTTGTGGAATTTAGCTTAAAGACTTTTTTGTTTTTTGTTTTTTGTTTTTTTTTGCCATTTAGCAGTGATATAGATAATTAGACAGCTTAGATAGATAGATGGTATGTAGAGATAGATAAGTAATAGACATGGATAGATGACGTAAGTAATTATAGATATAATCACTCATGAATAATTGGTTGATTGACTATACAATTAGGTTTCTACAGAGAAAATGCTATAGCCATTTGTACCAAACAAACAAACAAAAAGGTTTAAAATACATAAATAGAACAGCAAGAAAATAAAAATTTGAAAGCCAAATTTTTAAAAATACAGATAAAATTTCATGGAGCACATAAAAAGAATGAGAATATAAAATCAGCATTTGCTTCTATTCTCACTGCATTTGGTTAGAGAGACATTCTTGGCCATAAACACACTGAAAAATAGCTTTATTTTAGTGGAAAAGCTGTGTTAGTCCCATCTTCATGGCATATGTATTCTTTTTCATTCATACTTCCTTCATCCAATTTAATCTTTTGGATTTAATGGATTTAAATTTCTGCCTGCTGCACATATATAAAACTTTTCTTCCCCTAGACATAAATTCTAATCAAGAAAAGTGATAGATCATCATAAAATCACATCTTGTTTAAATGAATCTTCATAATACAATGGCTTTTTATTATACGCAACCTTGTTTTTCACATGTTAGGAAACTGAGGCCCAGAGAAGTTAAATATGACAGAAAGTCATACATCAAACAGGAGCGCTTCTGCTTGTCCATACAGTGTGCTGTGATGTCTCTAAATGGTTATTTTTACATCCAATTATTGTCGTTCATTATGTGAATCAATACATTTCCTAGGTATGTGACTATTTCTGAAGGCTTCGCAGAAGTTTCTCAAAGGTTATTCCTAGTCATTCATTGTCTTTCAACAGATGTTTCCAGAGTGTTATGTGTGTTTGCACTGTGCTGGGAATACCATTAATACGAAAAAAAAAAAGTTAATTGGATACTCTTCACCAGCATTTGAAATTTTTAAAATAAGAGACAAAGAGATGTGCTGCTCAGACTCCTTCCAAATTTAACTTCTGCCTCCGTCTTCTTGTTCTACGTAAGAACATCTGAGGACTCACATATTCCACCCACGAAAAAGTTATCACCACGCAACCCGATCAGAGTAATGTAAATGCTACTGTTAACAACATGTTCCATAGGAATGAAGTCATCACTATAGGTTAAATAGCAGAAGTTCTAATATTTAATGTTTTCCTAGAGAATGGAGAGATTCAGCACTGAGGCTCTAGGTGACATAAGGGAACCACAGTAACATCCGAGGTCCCCTGGGGGGACCCTCTACAGCAGACACTCCCTTTGTTTATCACAACAGCTACCTAGAGTAACAATATCACATACTGAATATCAAACACAGATGGAGTTTTCAAGGGCCACAAAAATGTCAGTGCAGTATGTTTTCAGATGCTCCCGATAGCACATATTTAAAACAACTTCAGTACAAGTTAATGCTTAAAACATCCATCTTTCAATAGTGAGATTATGTAGGGAAGAAAGAAGAGAATGCCTCAATTGAACAACCAAACTGTAACTTTGAAGAGACACTCAAGTGTTGGATGAAAATAACTCTAAACAGATTTTTATTTATCTATTATCAGCTTCTTAGAATTTATGCTCAGAACAGAAAAAAATATATAAAAACTGGGCTAATTGTTCAGGTTCAGACTTCATTTTGGATTCACTTCTCAAATGCAATATTAAAGTAAGAAAATAGTTAGTTCCGTTCAAAAACAGAAACGTTTATTCCTCGATCTGCTGCCTTGCTAGGTAGTATGTGGAAAAAATAAATGAGAAATAATCACAATCTGGGCATTAAAGGTGTTTGTATTCCATTAGGGGCACAAACATAATACAATTGTAATGTAATTGGTAAATAGATTACTAATTAAAATGTCAGAGTAAAACAGGTAAAGAACACCTAAACCAAATTATGTATTTAGGAAAAGACCTTCTGAAGGGAACACCCTCTAAGGTAAGTGTTCAAGAGTAAAAGTCAAGTAAAGAAAGATAGTTAAAACAGTTGAAGTAGAAGGAAAAATACAGTGTGTCATACAAGAGGAAAACCTGCAAGTATGTTGGCAATTCAAATCTAAAATGGGAGGCGGTTTTAACTTATAAAAGCCTATTAATTAAAAAGTGCACAGGACTTGGCCAAATGCAATTAAATCTCACCTAAGGAACAAAGCTGAAGATAACTTTTAGTTATTCTTAAAGTTGTATTTTAGCTTTCCGTTTATAATGTCAGGTTAGACAACTTGCATAGAAGTGAAAAAATATGTTTAGCAGATTCTTTGAAAATAGTGCATAGTTTAATAATTGAAGACCTTTCCTTTTAAACTTTCCTGTATTTTTTTTTTACATTTCAAAATGAAGTATCTTTTAATGAGCTGTAATGTATATTTTCAACATTTACTTCTGATTCTTAAATCCAACTCTTAATTTAACATATAGAGTATATCTCAATATCTGAAATATAAACTTTTTTTTGTTACATTTTTGCTAAGATAACTTAACTGGAAATTAAGTGGATTAATATATTTTCTTTAACCTTACCATTGTATTCTCACAATGCCCAGCAAAGAGCCTTTTCTTTAGCAGTATTAAATACCACTAACATATATTAGGACCCTCCCCAAATCACTTTACTTGTAATAAATCATGCGATACTCACCACACACCAGTAAGTAGATGTTACTATTGTCTTCATTTTGAAAGTAGAGAATCTGGGTATGGTTTAAATATTCTGCCCAACTTCACATCTGTAGTAAGAAACCAAACCCTTGGCTTGTAAACACTGAGTTTTGCTGCCTCTGAGCATCCAGTATAATTTTATAAAGAGAATAAGTGAGTGTAGAACAAAAAAAAGTTAATATAAATATTTCCTAATTGATTTTCAAGACAGCTCTCATACTAAACTTAATAGATTTGTTGTATTTTTGAACCTTATTAAATTACGTAGACATTTTCTGGGGACTAATTACTGTTGATCAAAAAATAACACCAGCTCACATTGTATTCAACAACCAAACAACAGGATAATTTTCTAGATGTTTTTCACATGTTCAGACGAATTGAAGGCAAGCAAAACTACTGCATTGGGTGGTGCGGGGCGGATGTGTTTTTATTTCAATTATATCCCCCTAAATATGAGACCTTCATTCAGAGGACTCTAGCCAGACTGTGAAATTTAGCCAAGGGTATAACAGTGGTTCATTTTTATAACAAAGGAGAAAACATAAGTCAATACAGCCAAAAAGACCAGCATTTTAAAATGAATGATGACTGCAGATGAATCAATTCTGCCTATTACCATGTTGCAGTAATAAGCGAGGAAAAGGATACTTAGAGTTGAAGGCTAGTAAATATGGAGCAAATAAACTAAAGTGGTATAACAAGTGCACAATCAACCTATGGAATCTACTACTGCAGAATGCAATATCGTTGAATAATGTGGATGGATTCTTCAAACATTCAGGCAATTTTATGGCCGTAGACCGCATTTATCTTCATATAAGTTAAAGAGATGGTAATCCGATCTCATGCTTCTGGAAGGAAAGTGATTGCCTATTAGACATTATTTTGGATGATGTTTTTATTTGGTTTCTTCTGAATTATAGGCTGGTGCAGGGAGGATATTAAATTGCTTTTTCTTCTCTGGTGTTTCTCTCTTGTCCCACTTTGTGGCATTTTCCTCATATTGTTGTACTGCCATTGTGTGTGCACAGAGCTAAGTCATTTAAATTCCTAAATCGTTAACTCCTTAATGGGAAGAACTCTATTTATTCAACCTACATTTTCCAAATAGCTCATGCAACGAATGACACATGATAAGGAATCAAGAGGTAGATGCTACCTGTTCTTCCTTAGGGAAAGAGCGAGCTACTGGAAAGATTCATAAGTTCGTTTTAACATTTTTCTGAAATGTTATTTTAGAAAACGAAAATGCATCCTCCGTCTGTATTTAATCGTGACACGGTTAATAAGACACATCATGCCGTTTAAATTTTTTGTTTCATTGATTTTATTACTTTATTATTTTTGAGATATTTGGGGGATATGAAGAATGTGAGATAGTAGATATTATTATACCCAATTTACAGAAAGGAAAACTGCACACTAGGAAGGTGGTGACTCTTTCCATCTAATTATTAAAGATAAAACCAAGAACCCAAGAAGTCAAACTTGCAAATTCCCAGCCCATGATCCTCCTGTACCCTCAGCAATTCATTTAATCCTCAGAACTGAAGTATTTCACCAAGATAAATAAATGGAGTCCCAGGGCAAATTCTGATTTCCTTCATCAAATTTTCAGCAGTTGACTATTTTAATCATACAAGTTTTGTTTGTACATGTAGACACACATTTTGGAGAGAAAGATGTGAGAAGGCACCAATATTGCTAGTGAGAATGACCTGGTTGTGTAAGATTAAAATGCTTTCGTTGTATCGGGTAGGATGAGAAAATACTTTAAGGAAACAGTTGGAAAAAATCTCTTCTTGTGTATGTATATGTAAAAATAAGTAGTAAGAATTTGCAAGATTGTTTAGAAAGACCTATGTGTTTCTCTACGGACAAATTAGGGGTTTATGTTTTTCATGCTCGGGGAGAAATGGACTAGTTAACAGCCAGTGGTTACCTAACCGCTCTCTGAAAAGCAAACTTGTATATCCTATGGCCCACGTGACGGCTCACCTAAAACATTTTATTGATATTTCATACTTAATATGATCCAAGCTCCTGATATTTCATCCCAAGCCTCCTCTACCCAATTCTCATATTTTTATTAAGTAGCAATTCCGTATTTTCTTTTGCTCAGACCTAAAAACTTGGATTAAGCTTCATTTTCTCATTCTCACACACTCTCCCTGAGATCCATTAGCCAGTTCTTGCAGCAGCTCCTTCAGAATCAGCCTGGAATCTTGACCTCACCTGCACATGGACGAGTCACCAGCCCAGAACCAATGGGATCACCTATCGCCCGAACCACTCCCACAGCCTCCCGACTGATGGCCCTGCTTCCCCACTTCTCCTTTGTCTCATTTTAGCATCCAGAATGATCATTTTATAATAAAAGAGAGATCCTGTTAATCCCCTGATCTAAACCTACCCTTCATCTCTCATCTCATTTGTAATCAAATCCAAAACCGTATCTTTCAGGGCCCTACGTGATCTGATGTCTGATTACATTTTCAATGTCTTTCCTATTGCACGTTTCCTCTTTTCCTTGGACCCAGCCGTGTTGCTCTCCCTACCACCCTGCGAAAACCCCTAGAATGCTCCCTTTTAATGTTCTTGTCCTAGACATTCACAAAGCTGCGTATTTCATTCTTTTCGAATGTCGCCTCCTCAGAGACGTCTGGCATGATTACCCCTACCTAAAGGAGGACCCTGGTCACAGTGATACCACTTATTACTACTGATGTTACATTTTGTATTGATGTGTTCCTTGTCTGCGCCTCCCACCTGAATGTAATATTCCTGAGCACGGAAACTGAGTCCACTTTGATATCCCTCAGTATTAAGAATAATAACTGCCACATACTCTGCCAGTGCTGGAGGAATTAATGGTTATTACATTTGTTTATGTTTGCGTAAAATATGTTTAAAGAAAAAAATGTATTGCTTCCTAAACTCAGTTCAATTGAAGGCATGCACAGACATACAGGTGCTCTAATTTGCTAGATGTTTAATTAGATAAGTGGCAGTTTGATTGGGAGCAAAAAGCACCGTCACAGGGTAATGAGAAAACGGACAGGTGTACAGAGTGAGAGGAGAGAATCTCAAGGAAAACATGAAAGGAAAGAAGACAAATGAAAATAAGGCAAATCATTAGAGTAACAGAAGAAAAAGAAGTAGTGTCGGTGGGCTCCGTGGGTAAAACAAGAGGGAAATTTGGGAAAAGTAGGTGGAAGTACTTGATTAGAGTGGCTGTTGGGCTGTGTCGAGGGACAGAACAGAGCCGGCAGTCAGCCTGGACAGCACGATGCTCGTTACGATGTGTTCCTTAAAGTGATTTTCTTCCGGGCTGCCGGCCTCACCAAGACCCTCTTCCTGAAACAAATGAGAGCAGGACTGTGAGCGATGCTAAGTGATACTGCGCCCTTTCTCCCCGCCCCAGATTCTTAACAACGCGAGTTTTTTCAGCTCTGTAAGTCAAATCATGACATCTCTTTAAACGCATACATGTTATTTCCCTGGTGCCAGAAGTTGATGTGTCATGGAAAGATGGCCTACAGCTATGCCTTATGAAGCTGGGAAAAATAAAGCGCACCGTGTTCCTCCTGTTGTCAAGCTCCCTCCTTATAGCTAAGCCCGGCTGTCCCGCTGCATTCTGTTTGTTCTGACAAGTTTGCGTGGCAGGCCGTCTATTCCCTCTCAGAGTGTGGTGCTGACAAAGTGCTTGGTCATACTAAACGTCCTGGAGAGCTCATCAGGGCAAGATTTTCAGAGAACCAGCTGCTTATACGATTTTTCATGGCAAGTCAGCAAAGCTTAAACGTGCAGCCGTTGCCAGAGTGCAGCCGAAATGAGTGGCCAGGCCGTCGTTTTGTGGGCTGTTTGTTTATTGCATCAAGCGTGCTCAGTGTTTCGACATAATTATAAATTCACCACTTGAATCCTAGGAAAAACTCTGAAATCACTTTTTCCCCCCAAGCTATTTAGAAAGGGATCATCATCACAATTTTTTTTTTTAATTTATTAGACTCTTGACGTCATCAAGATACATCTCTAGGAAAGTTCTTTCCGTGCAGGATAGGAAGGGTTGAAAAAACTACCGTGCGCTCAAGGTGCTGTGTGGTTTGCTGTCCTCACTTCTGAGTGTCAGCCTGAACACTCGCGATTTACCTGCTTCAGCAAAATTACTATGTATTTCAGGCTGTGGACCTCAGGTCTCCTGGAAGTACTTAAATCTGAGACGGGTACCCCTTGTATATGAAGATTCTACTATGCAGCCATCTTAACACAAATCTTATTCCATCTTAGTCTCATGAGTAGTGTGCAATGTCCTAAGCTAAACCAAGAAAAGAAGAAAGGAGAAACAATTTAAAAATTTAGTGAAAAATTCTATTTTAGGTAAATATAGCAGGAAATCAAATAGAGACTTGGAAATTATTTGATGAGGAAATTATTTGATGAATTTCACTAGTGTAGGTGATATAAAAAATTGATTTGGTTAGCCATCTCAATCTGTATTCAGTTCACTCCATTAGGAGCAGCTTATAATTAGACTTGTTCTAAAATTATTTAAATAATTTGGTTTCAGAAACTGGACTAAAATGTATGTGTACACTAAATGAATCCTTAACATGCTTTTTAGATTAAAATTTGTTCAGAGTTATGTGGCCTTATGCTTTAAGCATCTAAGGTTATGCAGATTAATAACTGAAAATTTTGATATTTTCCAGGGAATTTTGAGAAGATAATTAGCCACTGGTTCTATCTTCTAGTATAAAAGAGAAATTAAGCTGGAATTTTTCTTCTTGCAAAAATTATCTTAAAAACCCTGAAAATGTAAAATAATGGTTGCTCACATAATCCAGAATTACCAACTAGAAGCCATCTTATGCCAATTTTGGTTATTTATAACTACCTTGTGGGAGAATAAGAAAAAAAAAATACAATGACATACATATTTCTTAAAACAGCTTGAATTAATACAGAGTAGTCAGTTGGGTTTAAGACATCTAAAAACGCTTCCTCTCCTGACTAATGTAACTTTATGGGAATCATGAGGAATTACTGAGAGATCATTAGCTGTACAATCAGCAAAAAACAATTAATAGATCTCAGAGGTTATATAGGATTGGCATTCCGGTATTAGGGTTTTTTTTAAATCATTTCTTTTTATAAGACAGATCATTATGTATATCTAAAACTAGATGGTAATTAGATAATAGTAATACATAAACCAGTATTACACGTGTAAGGGAAGCATTAAATTTAATAACATGTACTGCATCTGAAGAAAAGCATCAGATGTAATTTCTTATGAGATGTGGACCAATTTCATCTTTGGCGGTGAAAAGAGAATTCCATATATTTCATTCATTCATTCAGGTTTTCAGTAAATGTTTCTGCTGTCAGACGACATAAATTTCAAACTGGACTTGACCCCCATGGCAGTTACATGACTTTGAACAATTCATTTAACATCTCTGCTCCTCTGTTTTTTTATCAGTAAAAAAAAAAAAAAGAGCAAAGAGCATAGTAGTAGTAATGATTTTATAGGATTGTTTTTAGGATTAAATGAGTTAATTCATGTAAAGCACTTAGCAGAGCTCACGACACTTGGAAAAACATTTTATAGTTCTAACATTTTTAAAATTCTATTTTCATGTGCCTGAACCTGTAAGACAGTGGAGCTATAAAAGTATGTAATAAGGACATAGTTTCTAGCATCATATGGATTAAAAGCTTGTGGTTAAGATTGACAATAGCTAAATAAACACGCACACCATATAGAACTGTGATTGTGCCAAGTCGAGATAAAGTGAGACGATAAAGATATTCCAGCTCCGATAAGAGCTTTAACAGAGACATCTGTCACAGTGAGAATGAATAGAATTGTTTTATTTCTGTTTTTGTTTTGGTTTGGTTTCTAATGACAAAAGGAAGAGAATGGGCCAAGTACATTTAGCAGAAGAAGCATATTTAGTACAAGTAGGAGACTTGTCTTTATGCAAAAGACAGAATCTACAACTGTAGAAATTTTCCATTTTTCTATTCAGTGAGGGAACTCAGTTAGAACTCTATCTGGTAGGAGACTATTAAAACGTCCCCTCCCTTCATGAAGAAATGATCAGCGTAGCAGGTAAATGTCGTCGGAGGCACACAGCACTTAAATGAAAGTCCCCTGGAGCTGCAGCTCTGCAGCATTTCCCATCATCATTAAGCAAAAGGTCAGCCTTCTATGGAAGCCAATTTATCCATTCTAAGGACAAGTTCAAGTTGAGCATAGTGTATTGTGCGATGGGCTTGGGTGAACACACGAGAGGCATCCATTTGTTCAGCCTGAAACCCACAGGGTCTGCAGGTATGTGGCTTCAGGTAAGAGTCGCTGGGCTCCTCATATTCCTCCAAAGTAGGAGCAAGGCATAGCATTCCACCAGTGTTACGTACAATGTTGATATTCCTGAATTAGGAAGAAGGATAGGGTAGAGCATTTAGCTACTATCAGCCAGGCAGGATGTAAACAAAATTGCGTAAAGAAAAAGGCCTGAGACTCTTTATGAACGGTTCCCTTAGCCAGGACTTTCCAAATTTTTGAAGATAAACATTGCCTGATGCACTTGCTAAATATATAGTTTTCCAGACGCCTACCCTGAAGATTCTACTTCGCCAGATCTGTAGAGACGCCATTTTTTAAAGTACCCCTATTAAATCTTACCGCAAGGGGATGTCAGGGAAAACTGTATTTAACCACATTGGCTACGTTCAGTGGAAAGGAAACAGAGACTGGTACCCAAACTCAGGCACTATCATTTACAGTTTGTTTAATAAATATGTGTGAGATGAAATGCATGAAATTCTTATTATACCATGTGGATTTCATCCCTCCCAACAAATTATCTTCTAGTCATAAAGTTGCAAATTCAGGAAATCCAGGATTTTCTTATAGAGAGACCAGCATAGGGAAGATGTATCATCAAGACGGCGGTACCTAGAATGAACATCGCTATTTATAAATTTCAAATTAAAGTAGTTTTCCCCTATTTTTTTTTTAAATTCAAAGGCTATACATGGAGCCGGTGTAAGATTTTTCTTATATATGCCAAATATGCATGTAGATTTTTATTCATAGTCTTCATATATGCTTTGTGTTTTTCCTCTGGCATAGCAATGTTTGTTACAGTCATTCCAGCCTAAAACTTTGAGGTAGTTCACCCATCTTACATCTTTCCTTCCTCCACGTCTATACCTGAGACTCCTAGAGGCAGGTCAGCATCACTAAGCATAAAGGAACTATGCACTTGTGACTCAGAAGTAAGAACTGTTTACGGCTGAAGTACCTTTCTGTGCCTTCCAGGCCCTTGGTTTATTAATATTCTTTCTTTTAAATTGAAAATCTATTGGGGAATATTTCTAGAGTTTTACAAGACTTGGAATGTGTGACTCTCTCTCAGTACAGTGATTGATGCCATTACAATCTCCCCAGTACCTTCAAAACTCGTATCTGTTGCTTCAAAGGCAGCCCTGACAATAATGCGTATGTCTACTGTGTGCCCCCACGTCTCTCCTCCATTTCACGTTGCACACTGAGTGCATGCACATAGCGGGCGCTTCTGCGCCCCTGAGAGCAAACCATGCACTGCAATGGTCTGTTATTAAGCTGCTTTTATTTTTTAATCTTTGCTATTTCTTTAAATCCACGTAGAACAAGTAGAGATGAGTGGAGCAAGGCAATAAAATCCACCTCTCTCATGATGTTTTAGCATTTTCATTTCCATAGCTCTTCAAAGAGTTTGGCCTAATTTGGGTTAGGTTTCCATCTCTATAGGTCAGCCCACCGATGCTAATTCAACTTTGCCTTAAGTAGCATAGATATCAAAAGTATCTCCTGCTGCTTAAGTATATTGCACTCTTCATTAAGGATTGAGGGATATATGTGCAAGGTAATGAGTACCCATGTGAGTTTCACACCCATCAAGAAAACGACTTGTTTTTCCATGGCTGGTCCGTGTATGCCAATTTCAAAGCCTCTGCCAATGTGCCTCTCTCTTTCTCTCTGCCTCTAGTTTTTAATAAAAATGTTAAGGTGATGGCAATGTATTTAAATGTTAGACACCTCAAAGGGGAATTTTATATTAATTAAATGTAATTAGAATACATTTAGTTGGGAAAAAAATATTTGCTACTCAATTTGCAACCTAATTACTAAAGAAAACTACAGAATGAAAGCAACCACCACTTTCTTCTTGGTTATTCTTTTTGAGATGAGTTTTATTTTTTATGTATTTATTTGGGGGGTGGGTAATTAGGTTTTTTTTTTTTACTTTTTTTCTTAATGGGGGTACTGGGGATTGAACCCACAACCTCATGCATGCTAAGCACACACTCTACCAAATGAGCTATACCCTCCTCCCCACAACCACGTTTTGGCTGTGCTTGCTTTTTAGATGATATAAACCTAAATGAAATCAAAGGCTGATATTTTACTTAAATATTCATCTCTAAAAAATATTTCTCTGCTGTTCCTTATATTCCTCATACCTATAATACTTTTTAGGAGGAGGAAAGAATGAAGGTGTTCCAGGGGTAGACAAGAAATATTTACACTGCTATAGGACACACTGGGTTCCAGCGTAACTCAGTGAAGTATCATGTGGACAATGCGCCAGTAGTCAGTATTCTATCTTTACCCTCCTAAAGAATGAAGAGGTGTAGGTCAACCTGACCCACTTGCGTAAGCCCAGAAGACATGGATCAGATTTTCTTAGCTGTGGTGCCTGAATCTGTCCTATCCTATCCACATGGAGAGCTCATTAAAAATAAGAATATGGAGCTGAACCTCATGCACACTGAATCTTAGTATTTTCACTTGGACCCCACAAAACTATGCTTACCATAGAGTACCTTTATTTTCAGAAAGAAGAAACTGAACAGAGGTTATTTGATGGTTTGGACGAGAACTCAGTGTCCCTATCTATTCTCACAATTACATCATGCTGATTTGTATATTCTATGAAACACAACGGTAAGGAAGCCTCTCATCAAACCACAGCGCTTTATAACATAGCCTTTGGGAAACTGTGGCACAATTAGTACTTCCACTGTACATTTCTCTTCCAGTTCTGCATAGAAATATGGAGAAAATTTTGCAAGTTTAGCCCTCTTGAACCACAACATCAGGCAACGTGTGTGTGTGTGTGTGTGTGTGTATTCTCAATATTCAATCAGAGTTACAGCAAAATGATTCCAACAAATCCCAAACCACTTTGCTATGGAGACACAAAACAAAATATCTAGCGCATAAAATAAACTGTATGTCTCATTGTTTGCTAAGTACATTTTTATACAGAAAAAAGGCACAAGGTATTTATAGCACAGCTTGGTTTAACTAAATTTGTTGTTTGTGATTCTTATCCTGTAGAATCTTTTGATGTTTAAATATATTCTGTAGATTTATTTAGAAAGTATGTGCAGTCGCATAATAAAAAAATAACATTATGTATGCAAAAACCTTCTATCTTTTCGATTTCCTCTTTGTATATATTTTTCATAAGTCCCATTTCATTAAAATAAATCTGTTTAGTATTAGTATGCCATCTAGCTTTTTAATTAGTTTCTAAAACACTTTAGGATGTTTTGAATATTATGGGAAGTACTGTAATCCACATAGTAACTCCAACAACACGGAACTTTCCTGTACAGAAAAAAGTAGAGGGATTTGCTTGCCAGTTTCCTGGATATATGAGAGCCGGAATGTTAAATCCCAAGCCCAGGTTGGTCTCGATGACGAAAACTGAGATGATACTTACTTTTTTCTAGCTCCTTCAGTGTCTGTAGCATCAATTCAGTGAGATTCCCTGATTTAATCTCAGCTCAGTTTGCATCCGTGTTCACAAAAGCAGCCAACACACCAACCAAAAGGGTTTTTTAGCCTTTCATCTTATAAGTAATTCAAGTTTTCGTCTTTGTACTTTTTTCCAAGGAGGCAAAACAAAATAAGCAAAAAAACCCCAAAGAAACCTCTACAACTTTGTCACTTGCGGAAGTTAGAAGCCGCCGTGCTTTTACATTGCTGCTGCCACCTAGTGGCGACGCAATGAAAAATCTGTCAGTTTTGGGGAATAAACTTGAGATCAGGCTTCTCAAACCACTGAGTGATCAAGTTAATTTTTCCTATGATGATGGTCCTCATTTCACCTAAAACATGCCCTGGCGAACGGAAGAAAAATATGCCCCATTAAAACGAATTGTAAGTCCGTCATTGACAAAGAACAGAGAAGCTGATAAATTTTCATGAATGCATTGAGGAAATACGATTTATCTAAATTGCATGTACAGATTTACGAAGGCTTCCTTTTTTGTGTGATTTAAGACCTGCTATTGCTATTTCAGGTGGTAGATGCACTGGTCTCTAAAGAGTGAAAAAAAAAAAGATGGGGAGGGGAAATAGATAAGTTAAAAGAGAGATGAGAAGCCTGAAATAAGCTGTGCTTTTTCCAGTAATTAGTTGCTTACTAGGTTCTAAAAGTGAGGCTTATCGTTCCTGTTTTTGCTGTGGGCTTTCCCTCTAGTCTTCTGTTTATACTCTCTGTATTGTACAGAAAATAATTAATCTTGTAGAGATTAATGCCAGTCATTCATCAAGTCGAGCAAATGAGCCAACATCCTTGGAAATGATTAGACAAAATGAGAGCATCCCTTATGGTCTTCTAAGGTAATTTGATGTGAGAATTAATTTATTAACTAATTTTCTGAAGGGATAAGTGACCACTAACTTGAAATAGGATAGATGTCTGGACACAGAAGGCAAGATTAGAAGTGTGTAAGCATAAGGCAATGTAAAAAACAAAGGACCCGATGCGTATTATATAGTAAGGTAAAATGATTGAAAAATTTATCAGAATTGCTAAAAATATTTTGACCTCTTTCAGCCTCACATTGCAATATTTGGTTATAATTGTCAGCCATTCAAATTGCAAATATCCCAAAACATCACTCTACACCCTGAATTTGTATCACATATAGTTCTTGGTCATGGGCAATATAGTGTTGAAAGTCGATGATAGAAACATGATAAACATTTTTTTAAAATAATGGAAAAGTAGAGCATGATAATACTTGAATGCAATTCAATCAATGCTTGATGGTGTATCAACTAAGGTACTAAGGTGAAAACAGAAATCACTCCAAGTCTTTAATCAGAGCGAATTTCATACAGGGGATTATGATACAAGTAATGGAATAAATGAGAAGCCTCAACCCCAAAATTAGCAATTCCAAGAAGCTTTTACCAATCCTACATGTCATCATCAAGGGAAAGGGTCCATGTTGCCCAGAAGAAGTGGCCAGAGCCACCCCAAAGAAGCAGATACACCATGGACCCGCCTTTTCCCCCTTGCCCTCCAGTCTTATAGCAGGGCCTTTAACTGGCTGAAAACAGTCAGAAGCCAGATCATAGGGGACCTGGAAATGAAGCCCGGAAACGTGGCATCTCCCAAAATAGAACAGAGCCAAGAAAAAAAAGAGAGAAATGAATTCAAGAGCAAAACAAGTCAAGGAGTGGCACAAGTAGGAACCATAAGAAGCAGACAGATCAAGAGCTCTGACTAATATATGTATGTTCATGTATGACTGAAGCACTGTGCTGTACACCAGAAACTGACACAACATTGTAAACTGACTATTCTTCAATAAAAAAAATATATATGAATATATATTTTAAAAAAGAGCTCTGACAGAGGAGGATGGCCTGAACCATGAGGAAAGAATCAAAGGTCAAAAGGAGAAAGGCAGGGAGGAGCATATTGTAGCAACAAACAACGTGAGGCAGGATGGAGAGGAAAGACTCTGAATGGTGCCATCAGGAAGCAATGAGAAGACAATTTAGCAAGAGCGATGGTCATTTGGATGAGTTTGGAGAGTCAGGTTGCCTTGACTGCTAGAATCAGGGGCTTGAAGTCAATCCCGAAAGCTGTCACACTGGATACTAATTCTGGAAGATGCTGAAACATCTTTCTTGTTCAAAATGAGTCATCGTCAAAAGAGTTGAGGAAAATTAAGGTTTTCAGAGTCTTTTACATGCAGTTGTGTTCTTTGAACCCATGAAGTGTGTATCATAAGTTTCACAGGTTTATTTGATATCAACTGGTTTCTTTTATTGTCTTGTTTTGTTTAGAATGCGTTTCATGGGCCCAGTGTTTTGCCACAAGGTACTCTGAAAAACTACTAAAGAATTTAGAAATTCCACCACTTTGCAGCACACTGAATGGGGAGTGAGATGTTCATAAAGCAACTGAATGTCAAAGATTGAAGTCAGTAAAAACACTGCCATAATAAGCTGTAGTTGATTCAGATTTCAACTAATTCTGAGTTTATGACCTATTAGTTAGAACCAGGCTATTAACTGAAGAAGCGTTTTTTTGAAACAATTAAACCTTTTAATGAATTTTAACATAATAGATTTGATCTGAAAAAGAAGGCTGACCATTGCAAACAGTCTCATTTATTTAATCACTGAGGCATAAATGGCAGGACCTCATATTAAATCAGGGGTTTTCATTTATAAACTACTTGTAAAAAAAACTGACAGTGATTCTAAAGGAAATTATAATCTAATTCAGAAATTGTCCAAATGATGGGGACCTCAGTTTAGAAGGTCCAAGTGATTCTTGATAAAGACATTTAAAACTGTTGAAACAAATTCTTTTGACTCCTGGCATCCAGTAATAGGAAGGAAATACTAGGAAATGAAATAAGAAATTCAGGTAAAAAAAGAAGTAACATCAGGCTTGTAAGCCATTCTTTCTCTTTTGAGCACTGGGAAAGTGAGGGAGGGTGGCATGATTTTGGCCAGACCTCTTTGTAAGCATGATTCATAGAATGCACCAGTGGAAAAACACCAGGAATCTTTACCTATGACATGTTTTAGTAAGATGTACTTGGGCCGTCTACCTTGCCTGTTGTATATGGATCAACCTGGAATGTGTGGTCGATGGCCCACAGATGGCTGGGATGGAGGAGTCACATAAACTATGTAACTAGTGCACCGCAAAACAGAAATGTTCTAGAACTGAAATGGCTAGCTTTTATGATGGATACTTCTGCATCTTCTGCATCTTCTGCATCTGTTACTCATACACTTCACACTTAAACCCAAGTCAAACATGTGAACCAACGTGGGAGAACACAGATGTTGTGAGGAACTGCGTTTGAGGTTTTGAGCTCCCTGGGGGAAGAATGTCTTGATGTTCACCTAGATCCTTTGAGTCATTAGCAGCTCTTGTTGCTGGCTGAGAACAAGGTCTTTCCTCCATCTAATTTGACAATCCAACCCTTTGTGGTAGCACAGATCAGCAGATGTGGCGTGATGAACGGACAGACCTGTAAGTCAGTATGGCATGCATTTTCAAAAAGAAAATGGAAGGTTTAGACAACCTGATGAGCCTGGGATAGTAACTTGTGGATTCTCGGCATGCAGTAGCAAAAAACTTCAGTCAAAGTGTCGGGGAATGTCTTAACAATGGGATTTGGACGTAATAGACTCAGATCTGGGGAAACTGGCTACGTGAAGAGACAAAGAATGCAAGCAGAAAGTGAAAAAAGGCACACTGTTTCCTGGTTGCTACTAGCACTCTTGGTAAAATCTAGGCATCTTAGGAAGACACTAGAACAAAGGAAGGAGAAGTAAGAGTTTTTTTCTTGATGTAGTAAAGACATTGTAGTCAATCACAACCCAAGTGACAGATGTGAGAGGCTGTTCTGTTAAGAGTCGGGACATTTTGTGGAGAAATACAAGCACGAGCCTGACAAGTTCCTGCCAGCATGCATTCTCAGTGAAAGGAGGTACTTGGGTCATGACTGATCCCTGAGTGGTGAAAATACACTTTCCAAAGCTTCAGTAACTTACGTGTTGAAATGGGTGGAGTGAGCTTTCTGCAGGCTTCCCCTGACAGAGGTGATCTCCCTACATTCTCCTTGACCAGCAGATGGATCACTACTTTCAAAACAGTAAACGGGGTAAGCAAGTCAAGATTGGCTGCATGATAATCAGAGACACACACGTAGTTTAGTGCCACTGACACAGACTGCGATGGGTGTAAAAGCATGTAAGTAACTGTGCCGTTGGAGCAGGGGGCAGAGAGGAGAGGGTAAGAATATACGCAGAAGACAGCAACAGATCTGCTAGTTCAGTGGCCTTACGTGGGGCTAAACGATGGGGGGGAAGATCTATGCTACCCAAAAAGAAGGTGGCACTCTGGGAAAGAAAGAAAAGTGAAAGAAAGGAAAGCAAGGAGAGGGACTGGTATCTGGCTTAGCTGGGGCATGTTGAACTGGCTGTTGAAAAATAGGGTAAAGAAGAGAAAATTGATCTGGATGAAATCATTGAGCTGATAAGACATTATAGATTCTTGGGAGATAAGAAAGCTGCCGTGGGTCCTACAGTATCTCTGTAAAATGCTCCTCAAATATGCCACTATGTCCCAGCCTAGAAGAATTCAAATCCGATAGGAGGACTGTGATTTAGAATGGAAAGTACTGAAACAAAGGGCTGAATTCATCTTGTCCATTAAAGCCAGAGATTTGAAAAATATTAATGATAGGCGAGATCTCTTGACCCTGTCCTAAGTGGAGGATCGGGGGCCTTTTGCCTTGAAATGATCTGGGGACGGTGTGCAAAGGGTTTCTGAATTACTGAAAACACTCCCTCATTATACAGAGATTCTCGTGGAGGACAGAGAGAAAACATCTGAAAGATCAAAAGTAAACAAACCCGAATGGTACAGAGATGCTGTGGTGGTGGGTAATGACCATGAGAGTTATGCTGCAAGTTTAGCAAAAGGGATTAGAGAAAATATTAAATATTCTGTGGCTGTACTGCTCTTATTGGGGTGCAAAGTTGGAACGGGTATCATGTGTGAATGGCAGATTCTGCCTTTGTTGCACTCACGTGGGATACTGCCTGAGTCAGCTCTTCCCTCAGTATTAACTGGACCTGATAAAAAGGCATCTTTGGAATCACCCAGGCCCTTTTGGAACTGAACCTTGAGCAATATAGAATTCTGGGACGTCATTAAAAAAAAAAATCATTGCTCTGATAAAGGACATGGTAGTAGATGGTGTAGAGTGAGTTGTTTTTTTTTTTTTTTGAGAATTAATAGATTTTATTCTTTTAGAGCAGTTTCAGGTTCACAGCAGAATTGAGCAGAAAATACAGAGAGTTCACACATAGCCCTCCCCACCCATATATATATACTCCCCTACCCTCAACATCCCTCATCCGTGTGGCATATTTGGTACAATCGATGAACCGACATGGTCTTCTTAACTCCTGCTTATAACAGCCCTGTCTGACCAGCACATGAAACAAACTGTTCGTAGAGACAAACAGAGCATTATCAGGGATTAAATTCAGTGCTTCCGCCTTACTTCTTTAGCCACGATCAATACGGGAAAGATTATTCGAGAAGTACCAGAAGTACAACAAGCCACAGGGATAGAAACAGCACAACAGACTTGGCCGAACGGCTTCTTTTCTTTATCATTTTTAGGCCCTGCCTGATGAAATCTGAGTTTTAAAGAATGACAGTCAATATACACATATAATTTTTTTCACATGGATATTTTAATTTACAGTTATACTGTCATAGTTTAATGTGATGAGCCTTGAACTCAATGACCATGAAGAATAATTTACTGCACTGCGTTCATAATATCATGAGAACTGCCCTTCCGAGGAATCAGTGCAGGAGTAGTTAAGGGCCAGTGTCCCCTGTGATGTATGTAGACTGGCTGGTTATCCCAGATAAATGAACTTTGAGAAATATATTCTCATTTTTTTTTAACCCTGCAACTAAAGAATAAGTCCTGGTAGAATTATTTGTAGAAATCACGTTGCCCAACCAGGAATACTCCTGAACCCTATTGGCTAACGAGTCCAAAGCTCTCAAAAATCCTGGATGGTACCTAGAAAAGTCAAACAAATTGTTTGAATGTATTTACAAGCGATAATTTTCACTGAAAGAGAACATAGATTCTTCGTGCACAGATACTGAAAAGTAATAAATAAGTACCATTCAGAGAAGAGGAGACACTAACTGCTTTTCATCCACTGTGGTCCATGAGTTGGCCCTATTACCAAGCAAATACAGGGTAATCAGGTGAAACTGATCTACTGAACAGCAGAAGAGCCACCGATGTACCCCTCTGGCTCCATTTACCCTGCAAATCATACTATCTCCCATGACCAATTCCAGGCAGTTAAATTGGATCCTTTGGTAGGAGAGCATCTCAACTGTTAAGCAGGTAATATCTGTTAGAGTATCCTGTTTACCTGCCCAGAGTTGTGTCCCACGGTCTTCCTTAATAGGATTGGGTTCAATGTGAGGGGTTGTTTAAACTATGCCATTAGCTTGGAGGGTGATGGCATGGGAGCTCACATTCAGAATCTGACAATAAATCTGTAGGTGGTGTGGTCCGAAATCAAAAGCTGGGATGCACTGGCCATGCTTCAGACACACAGTGACCTTTCTTAAGCAAAAAGTTAAATATTCTGAATGTAAGATGTTAAGCAAAAGCTACCAGTTCCTGGCTCCACAAACACATAGAGTGGCAAGAAAAGTAAAATATACAAAAGATCAAAGGCCATTGTTACTAAAATGTGAGACTGAAGAGAACAGCAACATATAGAGATTGCAGGCCCAATGTGTGATCACACCCTCCATGCATTTTAAGGGCTGTGAACGAATATCTGATTTCTTCTTCCTTTTTTTTCACAAGTCATATAGTAAATAGATAGCACTAACAAAGTCAAATATTAATAACTAAGAACTACAGATCCTCAAATCCCCTTTCCCCCAACCAGCAAAACCCACAGAAATTTACACTGACCAAAGTAAACAGAAAATAAAAGTCAAACCACTGAAACGGTTGACATTTAGGGAGCCAGGCACTCGCTCTCATCCTTCTGAATCACCAGTGTTATAACATTAATGGAAAATCAGTGCCGTTACAGACATGGTGTAAAAGTGTCCAGTTCCAATGAACGATAATTTAATTGCTACCTGCTGGCAATTAACATACTTTCAAATTTCATCTTGGCCAAAGAGAACCATTTCGCTTTACCCATCATAGCTGTCTTACTTTTTGTTTTTTGTTTTCAGTGAGAACTATTTTTAGAGAAAAATAGCTCACAGCCATGGCCACAAGGACGATGATCAGAATTAATCTTGAACTGCACCTATTAGTTGTAATGATCACAGTTGACTGAGAAGAATGTAGACTGTCTCATTTATCAAATTTGCTTTCCTCTGTTTTTCTGATACTCTGTCCTTTTGAAATATAAATTTAAAACACAGCTTTTGAGAGATCATTTCACTGATTCAGGGCAAGGAGAAGTTGTAGCTTATTAAATTGTTACAGTCTGCACTAAAGCCAGTGGTTTTTGGGATAAGTGCTGGTGATAGGGGATCGTGACCAGGGGCACAATGGTTATTGCCTTCAGTGTCTGCCTGTCACCTTGTAGTACACGCTGTGAGAGTGCTGAATTCGGGAGAGAAAGAAACCCATGATTCCTTCTCTAGCCGGACAACACTAGGCACAATGATGGTTGAGGTAGTGCGGTCACTGGAGGATGTCAGAAAAAGACAAAATGAATGAATACTGACGCTAACTAGTCAGAATTGCCTTCTGTAAAAAAAAAAAAAAGAGAGAGAGAGAGAGAGAGAGGCCCTTCACCAATTGAAACTGTCCCAGTACTAGGTCATCACAACTCTGAATATGGCAGGTAAATCCTTTGTTTTGGATACAACTTGCTGCTCTACATTCTTTCCTTTCCTAAGTCACATTTGATGGACTCTTAGCTGCCCTAAGGAGAGTGGACTTTTCATTGGAAGTCTACAGAAATCAAGTCACCTAACCATAGGAGACTCCTGGAATCCCACATGACCACTAATTTCTCAATGAAAAATGGAAAATAGGTAGGGAGCCATGAATTGTGGATTCCCTGGCTACAGGTTTTAAAATCCCTGACATGTAGAAGAAATCTAAAATGTGGAAAGAACTGACTTTTTATATGTAATTTATTCCAATTGCTTTTTCAAAATGTTGGAATTTATTATCATGTTCTGCTGAAAACTCTAGGCAATGAACATGGCTTTATTTTTGTGTGTCTGAAATCTATCTCAAAATATATAAATAATTAAATGTTTTATAATATATAGATCCAAGATAAGAATCATTTTATCATCGTTAGAGGAAGAAGAGGAAGAAGGAGGAAAAAGAGGAGGGGGGAAAGAGAAGAAAAGGAAGAAACAGAGAGAACAGAAATAAGTAAAAGTCTGTCACATGCTCAACATTAATCTAGGCTCTTTCGTACATTTTTCCCCCCTTGTTTTTGTTTCGGTTAATACAGTAATTCTATGAATAAATGTCATCTCCATTTTATAGATAAGGAAAGTGAGATTTAAAGATTTAAATACACATAATAATGTGTATTTGGCTTTCAAGTTTGGTCCATTCACTCACATCCTTCCCAGTTTATAGAACAGCTCTTACAGAGAGCAGCCACTGACTCAGGATCAAAGACAAGAATCCTACAAGGAGCTAAAGAATTTCCCTACAAAAGGAAATAAGAAGAGTCAAGCATAGACACTTCCCAAAACATATAGAGACACACTTTAATTTTTTGTTCCCTCTATGCCACCAATTACCAAAGCAAAGTAAAATCCATAGAGAATGAAGCAAAAGAACAATCCATAAATATTTGGAGCAACTTTGCCAAGAGGTGGTTTCCCAGGGAGTCTGAACGCCCTCCTCACTTCCCTCCTACACAGATTCCTCCACCACCCAAAACCTATCTGGAGACAATCCTGGAAATCCTAGGAATTTGAAAAGTGGAACCTCTCATGGAGAAGATTGTATATCCCTTTTGTGCTTCCCCTCTTTAATATAACAATAAAAATTTGAAGATCATGAGGATTACTTGTCTTTCGGTAAATAATGGAAAATGTCAGAAAATGGCTATAGTTTTATCAACAATATAGCTAAATCAAAAAGAAAAGGTTTTTAAAAATAAATACATATTATTAAATAAAGCTGCCATGTTTCTTTAGAAACATTTTCTCCCCGGATCCTTCAATAAGTGTTTGGTCAAACCCTGCCCTTGAAAACACACAGACAACTCCCAGTAAAGTCACAAATTATGCATATGCATCTCTAGGACCAAATTTGGCCCATGCTTAATTAGCGTCTGGCTGTGATTACATCTGTGGTGTTGAATTTTCAAATCTACATTTTCAGCGTGGCAAGAAAACTTTGTACATTTCCTTTAATTTCTGTAGGGGAAAACAATATCAAGAATAGTTTACGGTTTCAGTCAAACTGGGAAAATATTTTTCCTTAATCTGAAAGCACTTCCTCTCCAATGCAAAAAGGAAGAAAAAATGACCTAAATAAATACTGAAGTCCTGTGAATGAATAAGCCCTGGCCTCTTGAATTTGACTTTTGAATGTCGAGAGATTTTTAAGTAACACTGGTCTGGGTACTGCTTTTTCTCTCTGTTATCTAAGACATAGAGAGCATTTTCCCTTTTCTTCTTTTCTTTTTTTAATTTTTTTTCCCTCTCTATGTTTCCCCCTCCTGCTTCATTAATCACTCACAAGTAGGTAGCTAGTAAGTACAATTCAACCCTTCTGGCCCAGATAAATACATCTTTCCCTGTGCCCTCACTGCCCCTGCCTCCATTGTATATCTTGCACATCAGTTATGAAGCTGGGTTGGAAAATGTCTCTCTTTGGAAGGAGTACATTACTGTTAAGGAGCGTTTATACACACATACATGTTTCACCATGGTTTGGCATTTGTTCTTGTATCTTCAGTTACAATGTCTTATTTCATAGTGAGCTTGAATTTGACTTATGCTCTGAAAACTTCCCCGAGTACTGCTTTCAGGTTTAGGTTTTATATCTGTATACTCCACAGTTCAATTGAGCCACTATTTGCAATATCAAATGGCTTGATTATGGTGTGTTCTTAAAGTTTGAAAAGCCTTATGTGAAGTGACCAAACTTATGAAGTCTGAAGCTTTCTTATGAATGGCCTCTGAAAAGACAAATTTAGAGCAACATATGTTTTAATTGTCTAATCTTCAGTTTGTTTTGGGGTGAGCAGCAGTTGGGCACAATGTAATTGGATCATGATTAGCTATTCTGTACTTCAAAATGCTAAATATCAGTTCCTGACTCGGCATCCCAAGTGTTTCAATGATATTTGATGTTCAGGAAGTGTTCTCAAATGAACATAAATACAAAACAGAAACAGACTCATAGACATAGAATGCAACCTTGTGGTTGCCAAGGGGGCAGGGGGTGGGAAGGGGCAGACTGGGAGTTCAAAATCTGTAGATACTGACAGGCATATGCAGAATAGATAAACAAGATCATACTGTGTAGCACAGGGAAGTGTATACAAGATCTGGTGGTAGCTCACAGTGGAAAAAAAATGTGACAATGAATATATGTGTGTTCATGTATAACTGAAAAATTGTGCTCTACGCTGGAATTGGACACAACATTGTAAAATGACTATAACTCAATTTAAAAAAAAGTTAAAAAAATAAAAGAAGTGTTCTCAAGGATTCTCATCACTTCAAGGTTGATTTCAGAGCCCAAGAAGGTGTTCTTATAATGCCACCAGTAGCTGACAGGAAAGTGAAGAATTCTTTATACTGGTTGATGCTAATTTTAAAGGATATTTTCTTTGACTTGATCGTATCCAGTTCTTGCTTGATAACATTTTATTTCTTCTCACGTCATGTACTTGTTAGGAACCGGAGTTAACCTCCTTTATAAACAAGTATCTCTGGGGTCTGCGTAGCCTGGTGTCAGTTATGGGTGGTTGGGAGGCTGGTTACTCATTAAGTGCATTTTAGGCTTTGCTAAGACCCAAACTAACAAGTATCCCCAGTGAATTAAAGAAATAGGAAAAAGATTTTGTACTCACTTATCTGCTCTGAATAATCCAAGGTCATAAGACATTTCTAATGTCCTGTGGTCCCAGATCTCATTATGTGGAAATTAAAATGTATTATTTGTTTCAAATATTGTAACAGTTTCAATAAAAAACAAAATACATTTTTCCCTGTAATTTGGTATTGAACTTTATAATAGCAGGCAAATCTTTCCAATATTCTGTAATTCATGGTGTAGATTTCGTGTGACATGATCAAGGGCTATAACTTAACTGAACATATATTATTTCTAAGTTAATATGACTGAAAATCAGTATGTCTGAATTCTGTTACACAAAAGAACGAGGGAAAAAATAATTACCTCTATTAGAACACTCCAAAATCTTTTTATAGACTATAATCAGTGATATGATTTACTCTTGAAGTGCCACTCTAGGACAAGGAACATTGATAAAAACTCTATTCTTCATTACAATGGATGATGCTACTGACCCATCGCCAGTATGTGCTTTCTGTCATATTATTCACTGAATTATCCACACGCTTTCCTGCAGCTTTCCTGTATAACCCGAGCACTTGCTTTTGCAAATATGGAAAGTAACAGCACAGGCCTGTGCGCACGCACACACTTGTGTGTGCACACTTTATGTATCTCATGCAATTAATGCAGTTCAAGTATTCAATATCAAGAAAATATATTGATTCTCAATGAAATGAGAATAGAAATGCAAACCATTACAGTAGGTAGAAATTCTCCTATTTGTTGCTAAATTCAGTTCAGAAGTTTATTTAGAGCCGTTCAGAAAAAGTGGGACTGTTATTCAGTGATACCTGACAAGTCAAAGCCCGTCTTTTCTCAGTTTTCTTAATTCTTCAAAAGCACATTTAGATTCTTAATATCTCATAAGGAATAATCTTTATTGTTTAATTTATTTCTTTACGATGTAGGGAACTTCACGTACGTAACTTTCAAAGGGGCCAATATTTTCTCTGTCATTTGAAACAATCTTAATTTCATTTGGGGCTGTTTTGGTGCACTCAGGTAGGGCAAATTGAGATCAGTTTTAATTGGACTGTCCACTTTGTGGAGGTGCTAATTTCTGCTTCAAAATCTCGAAAATTCATGGAATCTTAGTAACAATTTACCAAGTATATATTTTCTGTCATGCACTGTGTTAGGCATTGAACTTCAAAACTAAGACATACTTTCTTTCTTTTTCTAGGAGCTCATAATATCATTAGGGAAACAGATGATTAATCAGAATTTTACCGTATAATATGAAAAGCAGAATTATGACAAAATCACAGATTTCAGGGGAAGCTTATGGATGAAGTGGAGAGTTGTAGCAAGTTTCTGGTAGGCTATAATGGGGTGCATTGTGGTTGAAGCTGCCAGCATTCGTGGTGACAATACTTGTGTATATATGGGTGAGAACAAACTATGTATTTTGAAACTGTCTCTTTGCTTTATAGCCTACCTACCTCAAGGCTGAACAAGAAAGGCAACCTATACCTACCTGACTGTAAAATTTCCTACTGGCTTGTAATTCCCTGGAAACCCATATAAAACAACATTGTCTGAAGGTAGACTTAACTGTGTCTTTAAACATTTATTCTTCCCTCCCTGTTCGGATGTTCCTATTAATCTTACATATTGATGGTACTAGGCTATCCTACTGTTTTTCCTTGTCCAGATGCATCCAGTCTAATAGATTTGTACAGGAATTAATGCAACTTGATTTATCCAAATCACTGAGGACAATTTTTGAATAAGTAAACAGACATACGATAAAGTTACATTCACAATAGGAAAAGTGGCTTTTCACAATGGAAAAATCATCCAAATAGAGTGGTAAGTTTTATCAGTTGAGGAAATGGTATCCTTGCTTTTTACTTCATAGTTTTTTCCTAGTTTTTAAATGAATTAACTGCAGGGGAAAATCTTGAATATTGTTAATATACTTAAATAAAGCAAAATAAATCATAAAAATAATTTTATTTGCTTCTCCTTATTAGTATATCAGCAAAGCATGCCTTTCTTAAAGAATCTTTTTTGAGATATACTTTATATAGTAAAAAAAAAATCACTCATTTTAACTGTACAATTCAATGGTGTTTAGTAAATTTATAGAATTGTACAACTTACACCGTAATCCACTTTTAGACTATTTTCATCACCCCAAAAAGATCTCTCATATCCATTTTCAGCCACATTCTGTTCTTATTCAAGATTACCTTTTATCCTAAATATATATATATTAAATATTATAATGATTTCTGACTTACAAGCTTTGTTCAAAATTTAATTTGTATTCACATATTTGAAACTTGAAAATGCTCATGTATGTGGGGGGGGGGGCTGTATTACTTAGAGAACCTTCTAAGCAGCAGTAATAAAAAATCCAAAGTAAAATATCTTAATTAAGAATAGAAATTTTTAATTTCTCTGTAGTGTAACAAATAAGAAGACCAAGTTGCTAGGGGACTTCCACTGTCTTTGACACATGGTTTTCATCTCTGAGTTCAAGGGCAAAAATCCAGTTTCTTTTTTTACTAGTCAAAGGGGCAGAAGGAAGAATGAGCCAGAAATTTACATGTGAATCTCTTATGAGACAAGACCTGAAAATTACACACATCAGTTCCATTAAAGGAATGTGAGAGAAGCATCTAGCTGTCTAACTTAAAGTGGAAAGTTCAGTTATTAGAGATGGGAAAACAGACTAATGAGTAACTAATGCTTTCTTCCACAGCACCGAGTGTCTTTTTAACTGCAAATTTCAAAATGCGAAAGCTACTTTTAAAAAATTTACCTTTGCCTCTGCCACAATGTCCCTCCCTCCAAGGAACTTAATAAAAATTATTTTAATTAATTTAAAAGCAAAGCAGAGTAAAAAAAATGTTTATGTATATGTTATTCTTTCAATATATGAATAAAAGCATATCTCAACACCATGGGGAGAAGCTTGTCTCTTCAAAAAATGGTATTGGGTAAACTGAATATCCTTATGCAAAAGAATGAAATTCGACCCTTGTTTTACACCTTACACAAATGTCAACTCAAAATCGATTAAGTGCTGTAAGACCTGAAATTGTAAAACTCCTAAAAGAAAACAGGAGAAAAGCGTCATGATTATTGGTCTTGGCAATGATTTGCGGATTTGACACCAAGTGCACAGGCGACGAAAACAAAAATAAATAAATGGGACTCCATCAAACTAAAATGCTCCTGCACAATGAAGGAAACTATCAGCAGAATGAAAAGGCAACCTACAGAATGAGAGAAAATATTTGCAAACCATCTATCTGATAAGGGGCTAATTTCCAAAATAGGTAAGGAACTGCTGTAACTCTATAACTAAAAAATTAATAAAGCTTAAAAAAAGTGTGCTAGAGATTTAAATAGGCATTTCTCAAAAGAAGACATACAAAAGGTCAACAGACATATGAAAAGATGCTCAACATCACTAATTGTCAGAGAAATTCAAATCAAAACAATGAGATCTCACCTGACACCTGCCAGGATAACTATTATTAGGAAAACAAAAGGTAACAGTGCTGGTGAGGATGTGGAAAAATTGGGATTCCTGCACATTGTTGGTGGAGATGCAGCCATTATGGAAAACAGTATGAAGTTCCCTTAAAAAAAGTTTAAATGGAACCTACCATACAATCCAGCAATCCCACTTCTGGGTATTTATCTGACAGAATTGAAATCGGAATCTTAAAGGAATATGAGTACTCCTGTGTTCACTGCAGCACCATTCACTGAGGTCCCCTCCATCATTGAGGATAACCCACTGCCAGTTGCTTTTATGAGATTAAATACTCTGGTTTATACTTTATAATCTCTTTTTTAGGCCCCGGGAAATCTAGTATTTTGCACGACACACTTGCCTCCCCCTCCCTGGGGACATCTCACTCCTACAGGTAATCCCCTCCAACAGCATCAAAGACTATTTCGGGCCAAATATTTTTCTCTTGCCTGACTACATCCGGTCCTTGGGAAGCACTCAAACAATTTCTGCCTTAATGCTTCAGGAAAGCACAAATTAATCTGTCTGCTGTCAGAGCAGCTAAACATCCAGTTTCTCAGGCTTCGGATTTCTTTAGTATAAGTCAGACACTGTCCACTGTGTCTGCCAGACTGCAGGGGACACATTCAGGTAAGTGGTCTCTTAAAAGTTTCAAGTCAACCTGAGTGAGAAGCACCACCTTCCTTCTTGCAGAGACGGCATTTTCCAGGGAAATCTCTATCAAAACACGGTCAATTTAATTCCCTCTTTGCGAGTGAGGAAGCTACAGCTCCTTGCGTGCAATTGTCTCTCACCTCACTTTGGAAGGTTGACATCTGTCATTTCGAGGCCCCAGCAGAAACTCAAGTGAAGATGAATTTATTTGAACATATGGCAGCACCCATTTCATTCTTCATTATTTGTTATTTCTGTTGTTGTTGAGTTGAATTCAGGTGATTACTTTGATCAGATTGTTTGAAACCCTGAATTCTGCATTTAAAAAAAAGTATTGTTAAGTTTTTTTTTTTTTAAATTGATTTGTGTTTCATAACAAGATAAATTGAAAAACTTAAGTTGTACCTTGTTCTTTGGGCACAGGCCTTAAACAATATGGAATTTACTGGGGTTTTATTATGCTTAATCTCGCAGATAAACGGCATAATCAGCTCTTCTTTTTAATGCAAATCAAATAATCGCAGATTAAGAATTTTATAGCCAGAAAAGATCATAGAGAGAGCCTACAGTAACCACTTCCCTTTTCTTTGACTTTAAGGAAAAGATCTACAATCTTTAAATTACTTGCTCGACATTATAAAACAAACGTTAGAATCTAAGTTTCCTAAGAAAACTTTCTAAATTTACCATGGCATTCAGTATTTACATAAAACTTCAAATCATTAAAAAGTGTTGAGTATTTTAATTTAATGGCAGCTTTCTTAGGAGGACAATTTAAAAGTAAATAGCATTCAAGTACATCAGAAATGCCAGTAAGTATACTTACTGGAAAACAACGGCAATCTGAATTTAGAGATGTTTTATAGGGTAGATTTTCCTTTCCTTAATGCTCTTTTTATTTTTTGGATAGATAGCACATTATTTATCTTGGCAGGATAAAATTCCTTCTCACTTCCCCATATTATGTTGCTTTTCCCCTAGTTTAGTGAAGAGATGTCATTATCAGTGTTGGCGAATTTTGAAAGGTGTCTGGATGGGAATTTCCATCATGATTCTCCTGGCCTCTCTGACTCTCTTAGGCCTATCCATTCACTCCAGGGCAAGAGAGGAGAAATGAGAAAACGCAGGATCAGGTCTGCCCCTGTGTTTCCATTAACCTGAGTGGTCCCTTCACAACCTCGGAAGTGCCGAGAGTGAATGATGGCCCAAGCAGGGCAGGACAGATCGATTCCGTAATTTTTACTCACTGTGTCTCCTCAGCCCTCACTGGCTATTGATTGGATGAGCTGGAGATGGGTAGTGCCTCTGGGACCTTAGAACGACTAAGAGGAAATTCCCCCCTCCGCACAGCAACACCTTCAGGCTTTCATAGTCGTTCGCTTGACAGAGGAGAGTAAAACAAAACTTAACAATGAAGTCATCCGAAGAGAAATAAATTTCATCCTCCAACAGGAAAGTGAACTCACTCTAATGCTTATTCAGTTTTCAGACTCCAGTTACGTATTTATGCTAAAGAAAACAAATGTTTCACATAGGTTCATAAAGTTGCAAAGTGGGTAGGAGTTTTTAAAGATCGTTTGATCTAATCTCTTTATTTAAGAGATGTTAAAAACAGAAAGACAGAGTTAATAACCCATTTATTCCAATGCTTGGGGTAAGTGGAGTAACTTTGGCTTCTTATTTCCCAGTCCAGCAGCTTCTCTTCTTGGCTAAGTTTTCTAACTCCTAACAGAGTCCCAGAGAGACAGACGCTAGTCTTGTTTTGGGTCTTGTCATGCCATGTCATGTTGTAACAGCGAAAACTAATGTAGCCATGTATCCCCATTGTGAAGATGTATCCAACATCTTCAGACCAGAGAAATAAAAAGAACCCAGCACTGCTGACCTTGCTAGACCAATTCTTAAGCTTGCCACACGTCTGGAATCTCTACTTTCTGAGGTCAAAAATTTCCATCCATTTAGGACAGTTTAAGTCAAGATTTTTTTTCTCTTATTTCAGCTTAAATAGAACTAATCAAAAAAAATTCTTCTTCTCAACCTTAGTCTTTCCTCTTTCCCTCCAGTGGAAGAGTCACCTAGTCCCCTTCAAGGAATGGAGAGCACCATGTGGTTCATTTAACTTGAGAGAAAGGAAAGATATTGGCTGGACTTATTCAAGAAATTCAAACGAGTTGTAAGCACAGCATGGTCAGCTTATACCGACTGCCGGAGTGGACGGGCTCTCTCATCTAGATACAGGGGCACAAGAAATTTCTCAGGCATGAGATTCTTCAGCGATGGAAAGACTGGGGGGATTCACTCAATGGCATTACTGGTTTGCAACAGAAAATAACGTGAGGGTTACTCGGGTCTTTATAAGTTCTTCTACACCAGTGGTTCTAAATCAGAGGTGATTTTGTCCCCTGATTATTTGTCCTGCTAAGGGACCTCTGCCAATATTTGGATTCATTTCTGGTTGGCAGAATGTGAGGGAGGTGCGACTGGCGTCTAGTAAGTAGGGACAGGGTGCTGCTAATCACCCTGTTATTAAACAAGTTATGCAGTCAGACTTGCTAATAATTCTGAGACTGAGAAACTGTGTTTTGGATTATCTGCTCTTCATATGAATTTCAGAAATCTAATCATTTTCAGAGAGTTCTTGTATTTCATCCAACAAATTATTAATTCAGACAGAGAGAATGGCTTGGGCAAAGAGGTTTTTTTGTTTGTTTGTTTGTTATTTTGCAGGAAAATGCCAGATCCTTTCATGTTTGATTTTACTGCATCATAGGGTAGATCATAAACATGTCAGAACTTGGAGGAAAGGTCACTGAGAGACTGAAGGCCACGATTCAGACTTGGGGGTGGTGTTTTGCCTCAGAAATTTAACTTGGTGGTTTTTTTTTTTTTAACATCTTATGTTTTTCCATCTTTATTGAGATACAATTAACATGTAACGTTCTGTAAGTTAAAGGTGTGCTATGATATGATGAACTGATGAAATCACTGACCCACACAACTAGTTATCCTCAACTGTCTGTGGGCAGACAGAGTGCAGCATTTAATTGCTGGTTGGTGACTTCCCCACTCTTTTTACCCTGGTGCCCTGACAGGCCAAACTCTGAATAGTGGACTTTCTATCCCCATCATGAATGTGACTTGAGCAAGAGATAACTGTTCATTATTTCGAGGCCCTGAGACGTTGGGTTGTGTTTTATTTCAGCCTAATCTGGGTTTATTTTGACAAACACAGTAAAAAATTTTAAATGGGTCATTTTGAGTGGAAAATGCAACTCAAGCATAAAGTTGGAAAGTTAATTTAAACGAAAACCTTAAAAAATTCCATCAACAGGAATAAGGGAAGGGTGTCTACTCCCCGCTGTACACCAAGTAATTTGCCTGCTTTTATTTCACAGTCATTCATCATCAGCTCTATCATGGACAAAGTGCTGGGTCCTGGCAATTGAAAGGTGACACAACAGAATGCTCTGAGGTACCAAAGTTTTAGGTTTGCTCAAGGCTCAAAACTTTAAGCTCCGCTAAGTGAGATGCTATCTGTTTTATTCACTAGGATCAACCTAGCAGCTACTACATTGGTCAGTATATGGTAGGCTTTGATGAATAAATTAACAAATAGAGATTTTAACAACCTACATTCAGGGAACTCTGAGTTGTTGAGGCTGAGAGGACCATTTCAGCCCCGTAATTACTGTCACCATCAACTGGACGGGAGATGAGAATGCGTAGTTGAGTTTTAGAGTCAAGCACTGTTAATGAAGACTATTTCTTCAATAACACTTCCATTTGAAAGACTGAGAGAAGCCCAAAGAAAGTCACTCCCCAAACTGGGAATGCCTTTCTATTAATTTAAGGATATTCACCATCTCCCATCTGAAAGTTTCTGAACTGCTGAATGAATGACTGTCCAGCAGTTCTGGGGCTGAAGAAAGATGCAGAGTAGAAGGGTAGATTTGAGAGAGTCGGCCAGTGCTGCAGCCCACCTCGGGAACTATGATGGCAAGAAAATACCTCAAAATGTGGTTGCTCTCTCCACACTAACCATCCCTAAAACATCATTTACTAAATTTGGAAAAACTAATTTCAATAGCAATGCACGTTTGCATTTGTGTGTGTGCGTGTGTATGTGTATGGATGTGCATGCCCCTAGGGGTGGAGATTAAAGCCCATCTGATGTCTCTTGAGAGGGAATTAGATGGATGCCTCCTATCTCACTTAAGACTCTCCTAAGTACCATCAAATGTGCCCCATGTGGATATTTGCTCCTCAGATGGTAACTATAATTAGTCGACGTTACAAAGAGAAGCAATGAATTGGTAGGGAGAGGAGAGGAAATTTTATTTGAAAAGAGCATTCATGAAATGTTTTTAAACATATACCTGGGTCATGGGAACTAAGAGGTTACTCCTCTAACAGCTAAAATAATGGACAAATTATGAAAGCGAAGAGAGTTGCCATTAGAGGATGCTTGTAACCAAGTAAGAAGGTGGGAGATTTTGAGTTAGTTGGTGTCAGATATTGCAAAAATAAACAAGTTTGATGTCTCATTCCTAGTAAACTGAGAATCCTACGTAAATCAGTTTCAAAGAAAAAGACAGACCTTGTTGGTAAGATGATTACATCTAAGAGGGTGAAACAGGCAAACATTTCAGCGTGATATGAAAGCAGGCCTATGGGGATGTGCCAGCTGCAGGGGGGTTCAGAGTATTTACACTTAGACTGAGGGGATACAGGAAGATTTCCTAAGAAGACAGCATGGTGGGAACTAAAGGTTTAAGGATGAGTAAGAGTTAGCCAGGCAAAGAATGTGGGGAAGTGCATTCAGGGCAGTTAAGCAGCATGAGTCAAAGCACAGAGCGGTGAAACAGCATTGTGTATGAGGAAAACAGCACATCATGTGATTCCAAGAGCACAAAAGCAAGAAGCAGGACAAGGCAGGAGAGAAGGGAAGCATTAGATAAATCATGAAGGGCTATACAGCATGTAACAGTAAAGTGTGTCGTGTGTCGGTTTTATAGTGTGAGGGCTTTATAGGCAAAAGGGTCCCACTGAAGGGTTCTAAAGCAGACAGGTGGCATGATCAGATCTTATTTCAGATGGAATATTAATGGTAATGGTAATTCCATGGATGATGAACTGCAAGAAAGAGACACTGCAGACACAGATAGCCCTTAGGCATTCGTTACCCAAGGAGGGTCTAAACTAAAGGGATGACGGCATGGTTTGAGGAGAGATTATAGATATATAAACAATTTAGTGATATGTTTAGTAGGAGATTTCCTGGAAGCTGTAGTAAGGAGAACAAAGAATTTTAATGTTGTATCCCAAATATTGTATTTAAAAAATTGCCTTTGGACGATTGTTTTATCAGAGCTAAGTTATACAGGAACAGGACCAGCTTAATGGAGAAAGGCAAGTGCATGCCAAGTTTGAGATAGTTTTGAAAATATCCAGTGGGAAAGTTGGATATATAAATCTTGACTTCAGTGTCGATATTGGCAATAGAAATACACAAATGGGACTCATATACATTGATTGGTAATTAAAACTAAGAAAGTGGAAAAAAGTTTCTGGGGGAGTGTACATGGAGTGCGAATCACCATAGGACATGTTGAGAGACACTCAGAGAGTGAGGAAGAAAAAAGGAAACCCGTAGAAGATTGAGAAAGGCTAGTCAAAAGAGAGAGAAAATGGTTTCCCAATTATGAATAAAAGAGTGGTAACATTGCTACTGTCCTAGTAGGTCAAGAAGGATGGTAAAAACCACTGGATTTGTAATTACAGGAGATCACTAGTTACTCTGACAAAACAGTCTCACTGAAATCATAGAGACAGTGTGTAAGTTATAGGATATCAAACAATGGATGGGAAGTAAGGAAAACAATAATCTTATTTCAAGAAACATGCTGATAAAGGAAAAAGAGGAACCAGATGATAACAAGGGGGTTAAGTCTCTTTCTAATGACTTTTTTTTCCTTGGTTGCAGGGGGTGGTGCTTAGAGACATTATACATGCTTGGAAGCTAAGGCAAGAGCCAAGGAAAAGGGAGAAGGAAAAGATGCAACTGATAGACTGAAATCTTGGGGGACATTGACCAAATAAAGGACAAATGGTCACGATTGGCCATGAAGAGAAGCAATCCTCTAGGAAGGTTAGGGAAAGTATTGAAATTCTGAACAGAGGAGCAAATAACACATGTTTTATGGATTAAAATTTTCCAATAACAGATGTTTACCTGTAAAGAGGAAAGGTGGAGGAGTGCAGGGGCCTTGAACACAAAGGTGGAATCATTTTTAAAAGAAGTGGAAAAGGGAATTGATCAAGGAGGTAAAAGTTTGACGTCTAGAGAGCTAGGAATTAACTGGGATGTAAATTTGTGATGACAGGAATGTTGAAATTGTGGCACTTCTCTAGCAATGCTGAGCGCCTGCGTT
Source organism: Camelus bactrianus (assembly GCF_048773025.1). Taxonomy (NCBI): domain Eukaryota; kingdom Metazoa; phylum Chordata; class Mammalia; order Artiodactyla; family Camelidae; genus Camelus; species Camelus bactrianus. The sequence continues at coordinate 11,133,986 of NC_133572.1, forward strand.
ATGGTAAAGAAGCTACACCATACAATTAATTTAGCACTGAAATTTCATCAGATAGGTGTCTATAAAGACAAGGCTGCGAGACACAGGGGTGTTGGTAAAATAGTAGTTGACGTGATCAATCATGAGATTCATATTAAAGAGCGGAAATAGCAAATCTCGGAAAATCTACTCAGCTGAGAGCAGGTGGGGTGGGATCGAGGATCTGGTGGTTTCTGTGGAGCTGTTTAGCAGGTGTAGCAGGAACGAACCTGAGAGCTAGAAGGATTAAGAGCTTGTAGTTCAAGTAGGAAGTACTGGTGCTTAAGGTTCAGATGTGAACAAACTTGGGTTTAACGTCAATGCAGGACCCTGGCTGCGGTTAAGTTACGTATTCTGTGCCCAAAGAATGACAAAAGAGACTGATTTGGAGAGATTGGATGGTCTGTCTAAACAGAAACAACCAGGAGGGATTACAGCTATAATTTGATCTTGTCTTTCGAGTCTGAAGTTTCTGTGCTTGAACCATATTGTTGTCCACAATGTGGCTTTTCAAATACTGTAATAAAAGTACGCACATGCTTTCACATGTTGTGCTGTTTTAAGCTGTAAAAGTATCAATGGAATTCTGCTAATCACTTGCCTTAATTGCTTTGTTTTGTTTTGTTTATAGTTGTTGATGTTCCTACCTTGGTTCCTTTTTGTCTTTGACTTGGAAACATCTTCAGAGACGTTATGTCATTTTTATGCTGGAGCTAAACAGCCCCAGAACAGTTTGTTCATGACACTCTGTTAAACACATCAAGGGAGTATATATTGGTTTCTGAATTATATATAATTAGGTAAGAGAGTAAGACGTTAAAAGTCATTTTAATTCAGATTATGTGATCGTGTAGATATTTTATTTATATTTTGCTAAAAATATTGTTTGAGTTACCCAAATACTTCTCTTGTAGAACACATACAGACTCTTTATAAAATCACAGACATCCACTAATGAGTCCATCCAAATTTCTAATTAGAATGCCCCTCAGCTTAATAATGCGGGGCTGGATCAGAATATTTTACTCATGAAGGTGTGGAAACTAGGCTTCCTTAATGTCACAATGTAAAACGCTTAATATCGATATTAAAAGTCACATCCTGTTTAACTGAATTTTTTTAGAAAGACGTTTATTTTGCCTGATCTCCAATTAGTTGGATCATAGTCCTCCAAATGTATGTGTTCTTGTGTTTACATAATTGAGTTAATTTCAGACTTAGCTCCTATAACAGCATACTTAAAAAATAGGAATATTAAAGATATTTTCCTTTTATTACAAGGTTAAGTTTGGTCTTGTTTGTGGCACTTTATTATGTCCTGATTATTTCTGTGGCATTTATTTCATACTAAAATGCCTCTTTTTAGTTGATTTTGGCACTGTGATCCCAGTAAAAGTAACTCATTAGAAAAATGTTCTGGAACCAAGTTATTATTGTTATTTTTTTGCAGAGACGTTTCAGCCAAAACACGTTCTCTAATTTAAATAAACTCCTTTATTTTATAAATTAAATTGTTTATAAAAAAAAGAAAATGCAGAAACATGGTTAAACCTTTACGTATGAGGTCATTAAAAATCCATTCTTGCCTTCCTGCCCATAACTACATCTTTTTTCAGACCTGTCACCCATTTCATTTAAGCACTTAGCTCTCTTCTAATGAATGAATTGGCATTTCATATTACCTTATTATCCTATAAAACAAAATGCATACTCAATAACATTAACGGTAATTTCTCATAAAGACACATTATCGATCCGGGTGCTACCTGTAAGCATTGAAAATTGCAGCCTGCACACAGAGCCTTTCACATCTGGGCCTGAAGAATTAAAGAAAAATTAAATTTGACAGCAGTAAATTCACAGGCACAATCTAGGCCCCAATTTATATGCAAAATGAAATGCTTTATGAAAATGTCTCCTATTTTCTCACGGAGATTTGGGGAAAAAGATTTCACTAGACGCTTCTTTCTTGAATATCCCTCTACTTAAATATTATACTGCAGTCATTGCAGACTTTCTTTGATGTATAAATAATCAAGTTAAATTATGTGCAGCAAGGAGACTAGTGCTCTGCCATTCTTATTTTACAAAGTAATTTCTACCCTAGAGGGTCAAATTTCCCTGACAAATTCTTAATTACTATGTTGCAACAGAAGCAGAATCTATTTGTGCATAAATCCTGGACATTCCCATGTGGCAAGTAACTAATATTACCAACCATTTCACTTGGCCTGTTCACTGAACTCCATAATTAGATAATACTTTTGATGATGGTACATTTGAAGTCTTAATCCATTTAATTTTTTATGAGATTTTTTTTTATTTTAATAGGGATATGTTAGTGACCACTGCCTATTTAAAAATCATTAAAATTCTGTCCACAGCGGTAATAAAGATTAGAGATTACTAATATGGCATTCATAACCTTGCTGCTTTTCCAGAAATCCAGGGCTTAAGGTAAATGTTAAAGGTCATTTAATATGTTAGCCACTAATTATAATCCTGGGTAATAGGTTCCTTTTCTAATTACCATGGTATAAGAGTTCTATTGTTTGGGTCTGTGTTTCTGATTTTCATATTTAGCTTTTTTGGGGGACGAGTAATCCTGGAATTAAGCTCCTGAACATTGATGAGAGTAGATAATGCTTGATGATTAACTGGATAAAGGCTTATATCTGAATGCTGTATGATGTCTTGCCTTGAAGTTCCCTACGAAAGATGCAGCACTCTTCTTCCCACCTGTGGTTCAGGGAAAAGGTCACTGTAAGATTAATGCACCCGTATTTTAATATCAAACTACAACACATTCGATAACAGCTTTTGGTACTCCCTCCGAAACATTCAGAAAGGAGACTGAACAACCTGAAACACGAGGAAGACGCTTTTAAAAAGCGAACTAGGTTTTGTCTGTCCTTTGACCTAAGAATCGTAGGGCAGAATTGTCTAATTCACATGACAATAAACTGTTCACTCCTTGTTTAAACATGCACACACATATACCCCAAAAGCGAGAGTAACTGCCTAGAAAAATCACTCGCTGCCTTCTCGACTAATATTCTAGGATCATGATAAGCTAAACTGATGATGGACTAATTAAAATCCATCAGATTTTTGGCCCTTTTTTTTACAGAACTCAGATTGTCTTGACAGGTTCCATTTATTTGTACATTTGTTTTGAAATTATCATATATATTCTACTTATATAAAGTCCACATTTTGGGTTATTTCACTAGCATGTATTTTTCCCTTATTTTGAAAATAATTTTCGTTTTCTGCCCCTTTCGTTTTGTTCATATGTGCTCAGTCTTGGCATATGTCCTTGCGGGAAATATTTAGACAAACCACTGATATAATATTGAATGTTCCTCAAGTTACTAGAATGTTAAAAATATTTCATTTCAACTCCATCAGTAGATATACTTTGATTAAGCCATAATTGTTTACTGGCATTTGCTTTGTTCCAGACACATAAAGATCTTCTGTTATCATGAAACTTTTATTCTACTTTTATTTTATTTGGACCTTTAGCAACACGGCTTTCATTTGTAATCGCAATAAAAACATCTCTGGTATAGTGTGGACTCAAATGCCTAAATGAAATGAATTTAAGGGAAAGTGAGAGGGAAGAAGATGAAGATAGAAAATATAAACAACTCTTTCTAAGAGTTTTCTGGGTGGCCGCTGGAGGGAAACAGAAGTTTAACAGGTTTTCTTTTGAAGATGGAAGAAGTTACAGGATATGTGTACACGCTGTACAGAATGATCCAGTCGAAGAGGGAAGAATCCTGGTCACTTGAAATGAATGGTTATGAATTTAAACTGAGACAGTGAACCATATCCAGGTTCAAAGACCGGATGTAGTTTAGGTGAAGAATACAATATGACAATAGTTACTAGAGTTTTGCCAGGAGAGGGTAACAAAGTGAAAGGCGGGCAAGACAGTTGACAGTGTCGACACACAAAAGACGTAACGTGCGGATGCAGAATTTAGACCGGGTTAGGAGGGTCCTGAGGGTTGGAGGATGCTGTATGCACAGTGTCATAAATATCCAGGAGGGATGTTCCCGTAGGCTTGGGGGAATGGGACATATGAATGTGTATGTCGATGATCCTTTTCAGCAGGGTAGTTTTTCGCAGAAGGGGGCAAATAACAGGACAGGGGAAATTAATGAAGGCTCACCAAGCAGAGGTGTGGAAGCACAGTGGTAAAAACCAAGAGGAGATAAAAATAGAGAAGCAACTGTAAGCATAAGAGCATCAAGACAGACTTTTCAGAAAGATGAAAACTCTGGACTATGCTTTTCCAATTACGTTATAAAGTGAACACAAAGGCACACTAGAGTTGATGTCGGGGTGGGAGTGGGGGGTACAAAGGACTGTGCAGTGGCGTGGGACCCCATGCCTAGAATGACCTTACACTTTGCATCATGTTCTGCTGTCACAGTCTTGAGACTTTTAATGATTTTTGAACAAGGAAGTGTGGTGGTTTTCCTGCAGAAGGAAGCATCAAACTCCTACCCAAAAGTGATTCAGATGTTTTCCATTGTAGCTTCAGATTCTTTTCCATTATGGCTTTTTACAAGAAGTTGAAGCTAGTTCCCTATGCTATACAGTAGGTCCTTGTTGTTTACCTATTTTATATATGCTAATGTGTATCTGCTAATCCCAAACTCCTAATTAATTCCTCGCCCCTCCCTTACCCCTTTGGTAACCATAGTTTGTTTTCAATGTCTGTGAGTCTGTATCAGATTTGGAAATAAAATTTATATCTTTTAGTCATACTAAAACTTATATGCCCATCAATGATTACCATCTACTGTGTCTACCTTATTTAACAAACTCAGATGGATTACCTGACGATCATCAATAGAAAATAACGTTTTACATTGATCAGGTCAACTTATTCATTTCAGTGTCTTAACAAGGGGTTACTGGTATCTTACATAAGATGCCAACATTTTTATTTGATTTCTCAAATTATATTAAAACAGTGCTTCTGTTTAACCATTTCTTGTTTTCATCATGTCATTTATAGGCTTTTGAGGGCTTTTTGAGGATAAATCCATGTGTAGCTGACATTCTACATAGCTTTGAATTTCCTGCACTCAAATTACAAATAAAAATATAAGCAAAGTGGAATCCTTACCCAGGTCACCAAGGGTAAAATACAGTCCCAGTTTAGTTGGGGCTCTCTCCCTCAAGTACATATAGACAAGTCTTTAGTTCATGCTTAAAACACTTACTTTGAACGAGAAGAAAATGAAAAAACAAAAAACAGGTCCCAAGTTTGAATGATAAAAGTCTGAAACTTGCCCTAATCTCTCTTGAAAACTAGGCTGTATAATCTCATGATGTCTCTGGAGGTTTAAAAAGAAGGATTCATTGCATCATAATATTGTCTACTTTTCTTTCAGCTTCTAATTATTTCTAATTGAAGTCTTAAGATAGGGTTGGATGTTTAAAATTAAAATGTTTTCATCACTTCAAATTCTGCAGCTGTTCCTTCTCTCATAGTGTTTTGTGTCCCACAGGCAAACCTTGTCCCAATTACACAGGAACAGATTTGTCATTCCTGATCTCTGAAATAGCTTGGAATATAATTGGAGATAGATGGTTATATACTTGTATTTATGTGGGATTGGAAATGCCAAATTGAGCCGTGTACACACCCTTCATAGGAATATTTAATAGGAAAATGATCATTTTACAACTTCATTCTGAGCCCTTTTCTCCATTTACATATTTGTTTATTTTAAAACTCAAAGAAAACTAAAGAAACATTTAGTTCTCACTGATATTTTGAAGGAAGACAACATCTGATTTGGATATCCAACATCACAGTGAAGGGATATTTAAAAATGTCAAGAAAAAATAACAACAAAAAAAATACTGTTTTTCTCAACCCCTCTTTTTTCCCCTCCCTTCTGCTGCGCTAGGTATAAATGTCCCACTTAATCCCTGACTGAGAAATGTGAAATGTCATAGTGTTAAATTAAAATGGTAAAAATTTGCCCTTCTTGAGTGACTGTTCCATTGACCAAACCCCGCATCAAACAAGAATATGAAAATGGAGGGGAAAGATGCTATATTTCTATTCCACCTTTGTTAAGCCTAGAAATCTGTACCTTGATAAGAGAGAATGAGAGAGAGAGAGAGAGAATGAGAATTAGAATCATGAAGTCTATAAGAAGAAAAGTAACTTAAGAATAAAATTGTATTTGATTTCTTGATACTCAAAGAAAAGTTAGCCAATTATCAATGATTTCAACTTAATACTTTCTTCAGAATATATGCTCTACCCCTTGGTAACTATTAAAAAGATGAAAAGTCCTGATCACGGCACTTGAAAAGAACAATGCAAGTTCATTTTGGCTAATCTGATATCTTAAAATAGAACATCATAAAAATCACTCCAGAAAGATGAGAATCTATTTTTAAATGCTTCTAGAAAAAAAAAAGCAGTCTATCTTCCTCAGTTTATCAGTCCTGACCACAAAGAAAAAGGCTGCCTAATTCTAAATCTAATTTTTAATTTTGTTATTTAATCACACACTTTTCTGCTGAGTCTTAGTGAATATCTGAACTTACTCTTCACCAACTAAGTTTCTTTCAGCTTCCCCTTCTCTTTTTTCTAGTGCACTTACTCGAAGCATGGTTCTTGGACAGTTTTTATCAGAATCACCCTTACGTTTGTTTGATGAATTCCTATTTGCAAACAATATATACATTTTTAATTAGAATGACATGTCAGCAGATTTATGGCAACCTATATCTTACTTATTTCCCTTTAACTCAGTTGAATTTTTCAATTCTTATAACAACCAAATGCAAAATGTACAAAACCAAACACATTTTCCACCACAAATCATCTTGTCTTAACTTGTCTGATGCTGTTAATAGCAATATTGTAACTCTTCAAAAAGCTTAAGTATCTGGGAACTGTTTAAGTTAAATAAAACAAACCAAACAGCTTTAGTGGATCCTCAAAATATATATGAATAACTACATGTAACAATAACATGTATCAATACTATATCTTAAGTATATTTTTTAAAAAGCAATAAATAACAATCAGAATTATTCACATCCTAAATGGTTAACATACATTTTAAGGAGCAAAGGTACAAACTCTTAGCCATCCAGAATTCTCTGCTGTACAGAATAAAATACTTCCAAGTATTATCTTGCTCCAAACTACAGATTAAAATTTGCTAGTAGCTTAAATAATAAAATGCAATTCAAATATTCAGAGACACGTCCACATTTATTATTTCAACTGTTTAATTTTCCTCTGGGTGCATGTATTAATTAATTAATGTGCTGGCCTTCCTATGTGATGACTTGCTTAGAAAGGTAGAATTATTAATAAAGAATATTTTTCTTGCTTTAGCATATTTAGGGCAAAGACTAAATGCTTGAGATATTTAAACTTATTTTAGCTTATGACAAGCTTAAAAAGAGCAGGAAATGTGTCCCAGATACACGGCATAAGATAAAAACTGAAAAAGCAGTGATATAAACCTGGGCAAGAAAGAAAAATGCACACACACAAAAATAATTTTTACAAGGCCAATTCTTTTAAACACTAGGAAAACTAAAGAGGAAAAATTCACCCACTATAATAATGATACTGATAAGTTGAGTAGAATCAAAATTTCAGAATGAAGATAAAGGACACAAAATCATCTAAAGAAAGCAAAAGTTGTCTTAATCCAAGAACTACTACTGGATCCAAAGGAACCACATCCCTCATTTAAAAAAAAAAAAATTAGCAAGAAAACCGGGGGGAAATGCATTAGTAATCTGTAATTAACTACTGATTTTTACGTACTGTCCTCATGGATTGAAATATGCTTTATTTGAAAAAGTCTGGAACCTATGGCTCAGGTTAACCCATATCTGCTAGGGTTCCGCATCTTCACTCTGTAAGAACATTTTTCTCCATACTAACATAAAGAGGCTCAGATACCCATTAGGCATTGTAAGCATAGCAGTTCAAAGAAAACTTCACAATGTAATATTAAAATATTACTGTATCAGTCCTGTTGTAAAGTGTAATTTTGACTTGTGTGTTTAATAGAAGAAGGGCCCACAAAGGCAACAGTCCCTAGGGCCCTCAAAAGTCAAACTGCGACCCTGGATTGTGAACCAAGTCGCACAGATGACGTCACATGTTTGTCCTGTTACCACATGGTGAGACGTTGCCTCCTTCCTTTTGACGAACGTAGGTTAAGCCCCTTTGCCTTTGAAACAAAAGGTAAGGACAGATTTTGAAATCGTATTACTTGTATTTATTCTCAATGAGAATGCTTTTGTTAGCTACTTTTGAAAGGCTCTTTGGTCCGTAGACACAGGAACTTTGCCTTGAAAGCTGTAAGAGCAGAAAAATCGATGCCCTCTGTGGGGGAGGCTACGCACTGCCCAGAAGCAATGTGGACTGTGTGAAAATCACATCCTTTGGACTCATATGAGATATCTCAGCTCTGGTGATTTTAGGTTTGTAAGTTTGGGCAATTTTCTTTCTTTTTTCCCATTTTTATTGAAATATAGTTGACACTCAATATTCTGTTAGTTTCAAGTATACTACCTAATAATCTGGCATTTGTAAACACTATGAAATGATCACCATGATAAGTCTAGTAACCATCCCCATACAAAGTTGTTCCAACATTATTGACCATATTCCTTATACCGTATATTACATCCCAGTGACTTATTTACTATGTAACTGGAGGTGTGTACCTCTTAATCTCTACACCTACCTTTCCCCATCCCCACCCCTACCCCCCCTCCCTTTCGGCAACCACTATTTATTCTCTCTATCTATGAGTCTGTTCTTGTTTTGTTTTGTTTGCTTGCTTTATTTTTTAGACTCCACACATAAGTGAGATCACGTGTTATTTATTTGACAATTTTCATAACATCTCTATGCCACATTTCCTCTGTATGTAAAAAACGGATACCATGACATATAACAGGATGGGTATGATATGTCTTTGGCAACCTTCAAGCTCAAACAGGCTTTCTTCAATGTCTGCATTAGCAGAAATGCCACCACTATTCACCAAGCTATTCAGAACTAAAAACCCTCAGCCCGATCCATTGACCATATCTTTCACATCCCATGTTTAATCAACCACCAACTTCATCAGCTCAACCTGTCTAGACCACCAATGTCTCTTCTAGACCATATTATTAGCCTTCAAATCATCCCCCTGTGACTCTTTTTATCTGATAATCTGCAAGCCATATCGATGCCAGAGTTGTCTTTTTAAATTAGAACTCAAATTATAGCATCACTCATGCTTCCAACAGAGTCTACAACATCTCTATGAAACTATGTCATTTGGGGCACTCTTTGATATGGCCCCTCTCTCCCTCTCTGACTTCATTTCCTACCTTTCCAGCTACAATGGGTTTCTTAGTCTTTTGTCTAAAATAAAATTTTATTTTAAAATAGTTTTAGATTTACAAGAAAGGTGTGAAAATATAGCATTTTTCATTTATCCTGTACTGGGTACATACATTTTACATTAGTATGAAATGTTCGTCACAATCAATGAACTAATATTGATACATTACTATTAAATGAAGTCCATAATATATTAAAATATCTTAAGTTTTTACTTAATTTCCTTTTTCTACTCCAGGATATCATCTACATTACATTTTAGGTGTTACATCTCCTTAAGCATCTCCTGGTGTGACAGATTCTCAGACTTAAATGTCCTTAATAGTTTTAAGGATTATTGGTAAGATAAACTGCAATAGCAGAATGCCCCTCAATTGGAAATTGTCTGATATTTTTCTCATGACCAGACTGGGAGGTAATGGATTTTGAGAGAAAGACCACGAAGGTAGTATGTCATTCTCATCACATCACAGCACATCCAGGGTACATAATATCAACACAATTTACTACTGTCGATGCTAACCTTAATCACCTTGCTAAGCTTGCATCTTTCAGTTTTCTCTGCTGCAATATTACACTTCCTCCACTTTTCCACGCTGTGTTATTGAGAAGATCATAATGTGCATTCCACGCTGAAGAACAGGGACTCATGCTCTACTTCTTGGAGAGTGGAGTGTCTACATAAAGCACTTGGAATTCTTTTCAATGGGATTTTTGTCTACCCTCCCCAGTTTATTCATTCACTCATTTACGATAGCAGGGATCATGGATATTTATTTTCTATTTGGAGTTATAATTCAGTACTATTTTATTTTGTTGCTCATTGAGCTAGCTCCATCTTTAGCTATTAGAGGCTCTCCAGGGGAGTCTTATGTTCCTTTGTTTTGTTTTGTTTTGTTTTGTTTTGTTTAACTCATATTTCTTTTTTTTCCCTTGAGGGAGGAAGTAATTAGGTTTATTTCCTTTTTTATTTAGAGGAAGTACTGGGGATTGAACCCAGGACCTCGAACCACATTACTGCTTGAGCTATTCCTTGCCCCAAGTCCTAAGTTCTTTTGACAAAGCCCCACCATTTTTTAATATTGTTTCAGGTTTTTTGTTGTTGTTGTTGTTAGCACTTCTTTACTTTCTGGCATACAAGATGCTCTAGGCTCATTTTGTGTATTCCCGGCTCCAATCCTAGGGTCTGCCGTTTCTCTAAGGAGTTCTTGTTACTCTTACTGGAGAATGGAAACCAAGATTAGGTTCCTAGCTATGCTCATTGCTACTAGGGTGCCATTGCTTCTATGCCTTCTAAACCTACAGAACAATGTGATTTTTGTTAATATACTAACCCATGTTTGTACATGTATCTATATATTTCTCTATGTGTCTATGTATTATATATTATATATCATATATATATAATAAAATAAATATAAGTCTGTACTTATTTCTCCAATTCTAGTTCACTTGGATCATTCTAGCCTTCTCCCCTTGCATGTGTGTAACCTGCAACTACCACAGTGAGAAACTGGGCTCCAGTATCCCCCATTTGTTAACTTAATCATAATTTATTCCAGTGTATGTGTGCAATGGTTCTGGAATTATTAACCTATACCCGCATGGGTAGCAAGTTTATCAACTGAAGTCCAAAGTCCAGTTCCTTTCGGCTGTGGTTTTGCAGACTCTTCTCATTTCCAAAGTTACCTGGGTCAGCACCTTGTCCTCCCAGCACTTACAGGGAGGTTATCTCACATGTTTGCTAGATATTTTATCACAGTCTGCATTCCATCCTGGCACCCCTGACCTCCTAAGTGAGTTTTTTTTTTCAATTTGCATACATCAAGGTTGACTGTGCTGTAAAGTTCTGTGGGGTTTAATGAATGTTGTATCTGTCGTTATAGTCACATACAGAGTGGTTTCACCATCCTAAAAATTTCCCGTGCTTTACCCATTCCACCCTTTCTTCTTCTCAAATTCCTGGCAACTACTCATCTGTTCACTGTCTATATTTTCGCTTCTGTCAAAATTTCACCCTTGTTTTTGCTTAGCTTGATAGTCCACTTTTTTTTTTATCACTAAATAGTATGCTACTGTATGGATGTACCATAGTTTATCCATTCACCTATTTATCAATTTACTTATTGAAAACCATTTTGATTGCTTCCAGTTTGGGGCCATTATGAATAAAGTTGCAATAAACATTCATGTGCAGGTTTTGAATGGACATATGTTTTCAACTCAAATGGTTAAGTACCTCAGAGCATCAGTACCGAATCACATAAGACTTGATTTACGATTACAAGAAATCACCAAGTTGTCTACTAAAGCGGTTGTACCATTTTTCATTCCCACCAGCAATGAAATTCCCAGCAGAAATGAAAGTTTCTGTTGCTCTACATCTCATCAGCATTTGGTTTTGTCCGTGGTTTTTATTTTAGCCATTCTGATACGTGTGTTGTAATACCTTAATTTGGTTTAATTTACTTTAAAATATGTTGAGCCTTTTGTCACATACTTATTTGCTATCTGTATATCTTCTTCGATGAGGTGTCTGTTCAGATCTTTTACCTATTTTTGAATTGAGTTGTTTTCTTATTGTTAAGCTTTGACACTGTGTATATTCGTATTCCAGTTCATTATCAGATATGTGTTTTAAAAAGAGTTCCTCTCAGTCTCTGGCTTGTCTTTTCATTCTTTTATCAGTATCCTTCACAGAAGAGAAATTTATAACTTTAAAATATAACTTCATGAACCATACTTTTGATATTGTATTAAAGACTCAACATCAGTTACCTAAATGTTCTCCTAATTCTTCTTCTAGAAGTTTTATAATTTTGCACTGTGCATTTCTGTCTGTGATATGTTTTGTGTTAAATCTGTAGAGGTGTAAGTTCTGTCGTTGTTGTGGTATGTTGATATCCAATTGTTCCAGCTCCATTTTTGAAAAGACTAGATTTTCTTCACTGAATTGCCTTAGCAAGTTTATTTTTTTTTAAAATTGGTTCATTATATCTGTGTTCATTCATCTAGGCTGTCTCTTCTGTTCCATTGATCTACATGTTTATTCCTTTGCCAATACACAATCTTGTATTTACTGTAGCTTTGTCCTGAATCTTAAAAACTGATAATGTAATGCCTTCCAATTTGTTTCTCCATCTGCAGTACTGTCATGGCTATTCTAGATTCTTTGCCTTTCCATTGGAAATTTAAAATCAATGATTTGAAACCACAAAATAACGGGATTTTGATTGGGGCTGCTTGGAATTAATTGATAAAGTTGGAAGGAATTGACATCTTAATATTATTGATACTACCAATCTATAATATTGGAATGTCTCTCCATTTATTTAGATATTCTTGGATTTCTTTCATCATGGTTCTTTAGTTTTTGCATAGAATTCCTGTTCATATTTGGTTATTTACATCCAAATAATTTTTCTTTACAGGGCTAGGGGAAGGACTCTTGTAAATAGTGTTTTGTTTTTATTTCAAATTACAACTACTTATAATGTATATATGAAAGCAATTGACTTTAATATATTTAATAATAACATTAATATATTTAAATATAATATATATAATATATTGCATTATATATTAACCTTGCTAAACAATTTCTTATCATTTCCAGAAGTTTAATTTTATTCTTTATGCTTTTCTAATATGTAATTTAGTGCTATAAATTTCCACTAAGAACTGCTTTAAGCTGCTTTCTCTTCATCCAAAATATTTTGATAAATAGCATTTTCATTGCAAAATAGTTCTAAAATGTTTTTAAATTTCTCTTGATGCTTCTTCCCCTCATGGGTTCTTTAAAGTGTGTTGCTGACTTACAAATATTTGGGGATCATCCTGATTGTATTGATTTGTAGTTCTTTCCATTGTGGTCCAAGGATATATTTTGTATATGTATTTAATTTATAAAAGGGTATTTTATATCTCGAAACGAGACCTATCTTGGTTAATATTCCAAGTTAGCCTGAGAAGATTATGGGCACTACTATTGTTAAATGCAGCTTCTATAAATGTTAATTAGATTGATAAAGCTGTTAAGGACATCTGTATTCATACTGATTTCTGCCTGTCTGATCTAGCAATTACTGACAGAGAGGTGTTGAATCTCCTGACAGTGCTCGTGGATTTGATGATTTCTCCTTTCAGCTCTATCAGTTTTGCCTCATAATTCTGATATTCTTTTGTTCAGGTACGTGCACAGTTAGAATTGTTCTGTCTTCATCATTAGGTAACAACTCTTTATCCCCAATAATCTTGCTTGTTCTGAAGTCTGATCTTGATACAGCTATAGTGGCTTTCTTTTGATTAGTGTCAGTGTGGTATAGCTTTCTCCATTCTTTTACATTTAACCTATCTGGGTTTTTATACTTAAAATGAGTTTTTATAGACAACATGTAAGATCTAACATACTGTTTTATCCAATCTGACAGTACCTTTCTTTTCATTGGTGTATTTAGACTATTCACATTAATAATAGTTATTGATCATTTAACATGCTTTTGAAAAATTTCTATTCATTGTTTCTGTTCTTTGATCCTCTTTTCCATTCATTTTCTGCCTTCTTTGATTGTAATTCTTCTATTAGAAAAGATATGTACATTATATTTACTTGTAAAATGTTTTTACTTCTATATAAAATGCTGTTACATACACTTGAAAACTGTACAGGTTAAAAACATCAGGGCATCCCTGTATTAATTTTAAAAACTGAGTTTTCATTATGTTAAAATTTAACCTTGATTTAAGGTCATGGATTCCAAAGACATAATTTTCAAGACTGGCCAAACTGAGTCAGAAATTTGGGGACCTAGAAATAGACTGTGAACTCATGATTTGATGCCAAGTTATGTGGTAGATTTGATGTGGGCAGCATGGGAAGTATTTGTCCCTCGTGGTTCCATCTACCTTTCCCTTCTCCTATCCCTCAGTATCAATTATCTTGACCTAAATTGAACATCTACAGGTTTTAAAGCAAATCTTTACAAAGCAATTTTGATGAGGAAATGATGTATATGTGTTACATGAGTGGGTTGGTTGAATCAGATGTGCAGCATCTATTTTTCCTAAAAATTCAACATTTTTACTGGTAAAACTTGAGTTATGAGAGGACACAGAACATACCCTCTGATGCCTTAGGATTGCTTTGATGACTTTTTTTGAAAATTTGAGCTCTGAGAATTTGAATAATGTGTGTTTTTAGACTTATGCATATATTCTGAGTTAGCACACACACACACAACCCCACTAATCTGCCTGGTTAATGCTCACTCTGTATCTGTGTGTATGTTTGTACAGATGTGTATGTGGTGTGTTGGGGAGTGAGGGGTGCATGTAAAGAGATAGGATTGGTCCTGATGAGAGGGAAATTGGAAATACAGAACTCAAAATTTAAGATTATGTCAATCACACTTCCCTCCTCCATAATCATCCCTCAGCCTAAGTCTCACAAACCCACAGGACTTGTACTTTGGATTGTAAATGTACTTAAGAGTGTGATCCCAATGAAACAGGATTGTCTCTCTGTCCTTAGCTTCCAAATAGATAAAATGGAATGGGGGTGGTTATCTATACAGTTCATTTCAGTATGGAAGTCACTTTTCTATGATTCCTTGAGTGATTTATTTAAGTCTATAATATAGAAAACATTTTATCTAAATATATTTTGACTCTAAAGCTAAATTTTGAGTTTAAATATATGTATTTCTAGATACTTTTATGCAAAATATCACCAAATAAAAGTGTCAGGGGAAATGAGCTGGAAAATATATTTGAAATATAATTTACAAACTTCTGAAAATACATCACAGATTCTTAGTTACTTATCTTTTGATTTTTATATTGTATTGAGTAGAGTTTTAATAATGAATCATTTTTTCTTTTTTTCTTGATCAAAACAACATAGAACATAGGAAAAAAAATCAGAAAATACTAAAAGTATAAAAAGTGAAAGTACTCATAATTCTAGATTATATATATTTATACATACTGATATCTGTGTATATATGTACCTTATGCATCTATATGTGTATACAGGCCTATGCATGTATACTCACATATATATTCACATAGGTGTATATACATGAATATATTCATATACATATGTTCACATATTCATATAATATATTATAAAATACATATTATAAAAACTGAACTATTGTTTTTCCACTGGTCTCTTCACTGATATTATGAACACGTTTCTATGGTTTTAACTATATGCTTTGTATCATCATTTTTAAGGGCTGCATAGTACTTCGCTAAGTGGTCATAATGTTTTTTTACATACAGTCCCCATAGTTGAGCACTTAGTTTTTACATAATTGTTTCCTGTTAAAATAATATGATATTCTACTAACTGCATATGCTCTAGCTGTACAATTATTTCCTAGGGATAAAGAATTACACTGCAAGAGAGTTTTTGGATCTCATGGTTTGCTCATTTTTTAATACTTAAAGATTGTACCAGTGCTGCTCAAAGGTACAGATTGTTTAATTCTTAACTACACTCGGTATTTCATTAAAAAAGGTTGAATTTAAACTTTTTCAATTTGAACATAAATTCATCTTAATTTGAACATAAATTTCCTTTTTTTGGAAAACAGCAAACTGCAAGACCTGAGTTATTTGAAAATAAATGCATGTGTCCCCAAAATCTCAAATAGCACCCGTAACATATTTTACCTTATGTGAAGTGTAGTGACATCCTGTAGGGCCTCTTAAATACTTCATACACAACAACAGTGTTGGGTTGTGGTAGTGGAGTTGTCAGCTATGCTCACTCTCCAGCTCAGTGGTTTTCCATCTCACAGCCTGTCAACAAAGCATTTCAATCTTAGGTCTCAATAAAATTATAGATTGCTAACTGATAGGTCTACTGGATTACTCTAAAAACCATAAATATTAAGTCTAGAAATGCTGCAATCTACATTATTTACAAATATTTTGTTTCTGTCTAACTTTTTACTATCAAAATCGGCAAATATTCAAAAAATATCATTTCAATATTAGAAAAATGGACTGTTTTTAATTTTTGAATAATTAGTTTCTAGCAGAAATAAATGTGACGATTTTCAAATTAATAAGGGAAAAAAAGCCATGTTTGAGATGCAGAATTGAAGAATCTCACGATACCCGGACATGCAGACTATTTAAAAGTATTTAATTATAGAAAGAATTTTTTTCTGGCATCAGGAAGCTTTAATAAGGAATATCATCTTTCTAAACTGAGTCCCTTTTCTAAAACCTCAACATCTTGAATCATAAAATCCAGGACTACATTTCATAAAGGTTACCTTTATTTTCACATCTGGAAAATAATTAAATCAATAGGCATATTTGGAAGCACAAAAGTTGGAGAGCATATTCCACTGGGTGAAGAAAAAGAAGGTACTGCAAGGTAAAAGTAGATGTTAACAGACTAATGATCATTTTTTAATAACAGAGGGACCTTTCTGTGAAAAAATACCAATATATTTTTCTCATTGCTGTCTTCTCTTTCAACTAACCTTTGAATGAGAGAAACTTCTGCTGATGTCAAATGACCACAAGGAGATTAACAACTGGACTTGGAGCCTGTCGGCTGCTCTTGAGTGTATCTCCTTTACCAGGCTAGCTTTCTTCGCTGCTGCCACTGACCTTGCAAACAGCTCCGACAAAGGTCGGAATGGATTCATTGATCAGCTAGACCAAGCATATGACAGTCTGTGCCTTAATTGAATCCCAAAAGGGGGCAGTCTGGGTTTTTATTACAGAGGCCAGCCGATAGCACTCATTAAAATCTCCACAGACTGTGTGGTTTACTAATTAGTTTATTATACAGACACCTTGACGATGGGCAAAGTTGTCATTTTGCCCTTTATCGCACAGGGGATGTTGTTAAAAGTTTAATCAGCGAACACTGACCAAGTTAGCTTGGCAGGCAGTGGATGGTCATTACTGAGGTCACCCCTGCTGTAGCAATTCTGACAGGGTCACAGCATGAACTTACAATAAAGAGAGTGTTACATAAGGTAAGAGAGCACCTGAAAGGGATCCCAGAAAAGAGATGTGCTCTGCGGGGAGTAGGAAACAGATGGGCTGTTAGGACAAGTGAATCCTTTTAAAGTTTATCTTTGCCTGCCCTGTTTAACATATGCTTTCTGAAAAGATGGGGCATACAACAATCACTTTGATATGTTCATCAGAAATAAGATTGGTAACAGTTTTTTTTTTTTTGCCAAATATAGGGGCAGCTGATTAAAAATGATTTCTCTGTGTTTTTATTTAAACTTTACACAGTTCCAGGAAAGTAAGCCAGATATTTCATATTGTTTAAACTTGCCCTAGATAGACCAAAGGAAAGTCTTATTATAAGCTAGTACCATCTTTTTTTACTCAGAAAGTCATTTTGAGCGCTGCCCAATTGTATAAGAAAATTCTCCAATTTACCAACTTTGGCCCACTTATTTCAGAGGTTCTTTTTTTCTTCCCACTTATTTCAGAGCTGATTTCTAAAACGTATAATATCTGAAAAAAAATGTCCTTTGTGTTACTAAGCAAGATTATAAAGCAAGCGAAGTATAGGTGAAGCCACCTTATGCATTTGGTTGAAGACTCAACAGAGGACTATAACACAATGTCAAGTTCGTATTATTGACAAATTCAAAATACAGGTGATGTATAAATAAATGTATAAAATAGCCTTCTCTTTGAGTCCATATTTTAGCTGCCATAATGATCCCATTCTGTGCTCTCAGTAGAATTAGTTATGTAGTCAATCTTAATCAATTATTAAATGAGCTGCCCATAAGTTTTTAACCTATATTTTTTGATTTTTGGTTCATAATCATAATGGCTTTGGACTATTGAAAGTAACTGTTTATGCATTTTAATAGTAACTGTCAGCTCTACGGATGATTTACTAAGATGCAGATAACGGGTCTCTACGTCTTAGCTTATCTTGAATAGAGATATTCAAATCTCTAGACATCTGCGTGAACCTGAACTTCAGACCCAGTTTGTACAGTATACAAATTGTGCTGATCCAGACATGATTCTTTGAAACTGAAGCTTTTCCTAGCATATCATCTTATTTATTTAGCATCAGTTATCATATCTGTAAAATTATCTGAAGGATTTGTGACAGTAAATCCATATGGATTAAATGAGATAAGAACATGTTCAGACCACACATTTATTTTTGATGTAACAAACTTTTATTTTGACTATGTCATGAAAAATAATAGGCAACACTGAAAGCAGCTACTCTGGACATTGTAACATAATGTAATAGACGTGTGATTATGCTGAAGGAGGCTTTGTGAAGAGAAATAAGAAATACTCTTTATTATGTTCTAACTGCAGAAGGAATTTTAGTAAACATTGTGCATTATCCAAATTGGAATTGATCCAGGAATCTGGGCCTAATATTTAGCTAACTATAGGGTTTGAAAAAAAAGGAGGCATCTTCAGGGGTTCACACTTCAAGGAAGTCCCGAGGAAGCTTCCCACGGAGACAGATTGCTCTGTCAAGCCCACACAGGCAAATGTTTCATCATTAGCTCACTTTGGAACAAAAAAATAAACTGTTTTAACAGTGGAATTAAAAGAGAGCTGCTATTATGTGTGTTTCCCCCACAGGCCATGAAGGAAATTGGGAAAAGGTTTTAGTAAGAAATCTGAAATCTCATCTTTTCAAAAGTATTTCCACAGCAGCATGCTAGTTTCAAATACTTCCAAGACTTAATTGTGTATGAAAGTTGGGCAAATTTAACTGTTAAAGATAAAAAATCTTTAATTTTGTATATTACAGGGCAGCTTAGGAAAAGTGAAAAATCAAACTGTAAACCATGAAAAGATAATTCCAAAACACAAAACTTACTCAATATCAATGTTTTATAAGAAATACCTACCCATAAATCATTAGGGCAAGGGAAAATACAAATGGAAGAATGAATAGAATTCAATGATAGAAATGCTTTTAATGGAAGCAGTAAGACATGGGACTGAATATATTTGTAAGAGCTGACCACCTCAGTTCTTACAAATACATCAGATAAATAAATATAATGAAATATTTGCATTATTTTTATTTTGGTTAGTCATAAAATACAAACTTAATTCTATTTGATTATTTGCATGTTTTATTAGTCTCCTACTAGAATGAAGAATTTGAGAACAAGTCTTTTTAGAAAGAGTACAAATACTGTCAGAGGAGTTGGGGGTATTTAATTATAATGGAATTATTATAAACAGATGGGAAAGGACCAAAATAAATGGATAGAGATCTCAAAGGAAAATATGTGCTAACGCCATAGTGGTCATTACAACCGGCTCTAAAACTATTGTTAAAACTTCTTTTATTTTTCTTTTGTTTTAAAGAATTTTCAGAGACAATATGGCAATCCAGCTAGAGGTATGAAAGTAGTATAAAACCAATTGATTGGAAGAAAAATATTTTTAAAATATCAAGAGGATTTTCCATGTATAATGTAGAAAAAATATATGAGCATAGTCAAAGCCACACACTATTGGGAAGGCAATTGTTCAACATTGTTCAAAACTGTAAATGCATATGACAAGTATTTCTTAATTTTTGAAACATGAAAGACATTAAAAATGCAGAGAAAATAGTTTAATGACCTCTCATGTACCCCTCAATTAGCTTTGATATTTATTAACTTTTGACTACCTGCACCCCCAACAAATTTCTTGCACTTTTACTCAATTATTTTGAAGAAAATCCAAAAACATTATTCTATCTATAAGTAGATCTGTATACACTTCAAAAATATAAAAACATGACCTACAGTTAGACAAAGATTTTTTAACTAAGACATCAAAAGTATAAAGGAAAATAAATCTGTAAATGGGAATATCATAATAAATAAATAAATACATACACACATACTTTGTGAAAGAGCCTGTTTTTTAAAAGGACACCATCACAAAGCAAAGACTGGGGGGGAAAAGATCTATAAATTACATATCTTACAAAAGACTTGTACTAGAATATGTAAAGAACTCTCTAGACACACAGTTAACAAAAATGCAATTAGAAAATGGGAAAAGATGTAAAACAGATACTTCGCCAAAGAAGATGTATAAATGACAAATAAGCACAAGAGAAGATGTTTAATATCATAAACAAGGAATTAATTTTCTGTTTACATAAAAATCTGTGCATAAATGTTTGTAGCAATTTGTCTGCAATAGCCAAAAACTGGAAATAATCAAACATCTTTCAATGGGCAAATGGATAAACAAACTGTGGTACATCCATACGATGAAATACCACTCAGCAATAAAAGGAACATACTATTGACATACATCAATTTGAATGAATCTGAAGGAATTTGTTAAAAAGACAATCTCAAATTATTACATCCTGTATAATTCTGTTTACCTAATACCTTCAAATGACAAGATTATAATGATAGATATCAGATCAGTGCTAGGGGTTGGGATTAAAAGAAGGGTGTGACTTTGAATAGATGATATCAGGAAGTACCTTTCTGGTGATGGAAGAGTTCTGTATTCTGATTTCTATGGTAGTTCTACGAATCTATTATGTGTGATAAAATTTCATGGAACTATACATTAACAGATAATATAAAAATTGAAAAATGAGTAAGTTCCCTTTTTTCATTAGTAGAATTATATTAGGGTCAATTCCTGGTTTTGATAATGTACTATGATTCTATAATATGTTAATCATTGGGAGAAGCTGGGTAAATTATATTCAGGAACTCACTGTAATATTATTGCAACTTCTTGTGAGTCTTAAAACCATTTCAAGATAAAAAGTTTTTAAAAGTACAAAAAAAATTAAACATTTTAAACATGTAACCATGATTTCATTATGATATATAAAATATGTATAAATAATTTCTTAATATCAAATATCTAGTCAATATTCAACTTCTCCCAAATGGCTCATATTATTTTTGCAGTTGGTTTATCATAATTTGGAACAAAATACTGGCCACACATTTTATTTGGTTGATCTATCTCTTAATTCCATTTTAATATACATATTCTCTTTTTTTTAAATCTTACAATTTATTAGGTAAACAAACCAGGCTGTTAGGCCCGTAATATTTACTACAGACACCAACACTGATGGTATTCCTGTTATGTCACTTAATATATGCTTCTATCCTCTGTATTTCCTGTAATATTTTGATTGGAACTACAGGTATGATCAGCTTTAGGTTTAATTTTTGACAAGAATATTCCGTAAGTGTTCGTGTATGAGAATTCACATATATAGCTTCTCTTTGAGGGATGTGAGCAACCATTGATAATCATTGCCTGGACCCAGTATTTTCTTAATGATTACAAATAAGTAATATTTGAATGCTCTCATTTCTTCTGCATATACTAGCTAGAGTTTCCTTATAGAGAGAAATTTCTTGTCCTCCACTAGTATAAATCTACAATAATCCAAACTGTGTGGTATTGGTATAAATATATAAACCAATGGAATAGAACAGAGAGCCCAGAAATAAATCCTTTTATGTATAATCAAGTGATTTCAAGAAGGGTGCTAAGACCATTCAATGGGGAAAGAATAGTCTCTTAAAAATGCTGCTGAAACAGGTATATATCCATATTTAAAAAAATTAATTTGGACCTCTACCTTACACCTTAGTTGCAAAGGCTAACTCAAAATGGATAAACAACCTAAATATAACTAAAAATATGCAGCTCATAGAAGAAAGCAAGGGGGTAAATCATGACCTTGGATTTGACAATGGATTCTCAGCTATGACACTGAAACAACAAGCAACACAAGAAAAAAATGGATAAATTGGACTCATCAAAATTAAAAATTCTGTGCATGAAAGGACATTATCACATAAGTGAAAAGACAGCATACATAATGAGAGAAAATATTTGTGAATTGTATGTTTGATATGTATCTAGTATCCAGAATATAAAAAGAACTTGTACAACTCAATAACTAAAAGGCAAACAACTCAATTAAAAAACAGAGCAAGGTATTGAACAGAATTTTATCTATAAAGATATACAAGTGATCAACAGGTCAGAAAAGATGCTCAACATCATTACTCCTTAGGGAAATGCAAATCGAAACCCACAATGAGCACCACTAAAAACACTAGGATGGCTATAACCAAAAACAAAACTAAAATCCAAAACCAGAAACAAAAAAACTCCAAAATATAACAAATTTTTGCAAGGACATGGAAAAACTGGAACTCTCATATATTGCAATGTGAAATGATTCTTTCGCCGAGGAAAACAATTTGGCAGTCCCTCAGGGAGTTAAATAAGTAATATTTAACCACATGACCCAGGTTTTCCACACTTAGGTATATATACAAAAGGACTGAAAGCAGATAAACAAATACATTTAAGTACACGATGTTCATAGCAGCACTATTCACAAAAACAAACAGATGAAAAAAGCTCAAACGTCTATCAGTAGATGACAGGTAAACAAAGTATGGTACATCCATTAAATGGAATATTATTCAGTCACTAAAAGGAATGAAATACTGATACATGCTACAATAATGATGAACTTAGAACTCCTTATGCTAAGTGAAAGTGGTCCAACACAAAAGGTCACCTATATTATTCCATTTATATAAAATTTCCATGTGAGGTATGGATAGGTTAATCTCCAGGGATCTAGGAAGGAGGTTGAGAGTTGAGAGCTCTTGTTTAATGGTTTTTCTTTTGGGGTGTTGGAAGTGTCTTGGGACTGGATGGAGGCAGTGTTTTTATAACATTATGAGTATACTAAACACCACTGAACTCTTCACTTCAAAATGGTTAATTTTACATTTTGCCCTTTTCCCTCCAATAAAATAAAAAAATAATTTTAAAATAAAAAAATAATTTCAAAATAAAAAAATACATAGATATATGTAATTACTTACTTCTTATCAACTCCACAATTAACCAGTCCGGGTCAAGCCATAATGCTGTTTTACTAGACTCCCACAATACCCCAACTGCTCCTTCTGCTTTCACTCATGCCTAACTACAGTGTATTCACAGAGCTGTGAGTTATCCTTTGAAAATATAAATCCCATGAAGGCATTCCAGCAGCATGTTACCATAGACAGCTTTTCAACATGCATAAAGCGAAATCCAGAGTCCTAGCCATGGCCTCCATCACCAGGTGTCATCAGTTACTTGTTTAATCTCACTCCTTTGACCATGCTGCATCAGGCGCCCTGATTTCCTTGTGATTCTTTCAACGTACTGGCCCCATCAGAACCTTTGTCTTACTGTTCTCCCTTCCTGGTAGCCTCCTCCCACAGACACCTGCATGAACTTTATCTAGGACCCTCTTCAGTTGTCGTCCCTCAAAAAGGAGTGTCCATTAGCATCCCTCACTGCTACGTTCTCTATTTTTTTTTTTTTTTTTGGTCATAGTACTTACCTCGTCTATCCTTTTTTTTTAAAAAAAAAAATAGTATTTCCTATGCAGAGTAGCTCAAGGATGCCTTGACTGTACTACAGTGTGTCTCCAAATTTGCAAGAATAAATTTTGCAAAAGTTGGCCTACAGCATAAAAAGAATTTGAAGTAGAAAATATAGTGGTGCTGCTGTTGGTCTAAGAGAGACGGACCCTAGATCCTGTCCCCTTATGTGAACATAAGTAAGTGACCACACTTCCTTCCCTGAGTACCAACCTCATGTCCTCCTGTAATAGACACTGGCTGCTCCTGTGGCTCTGAAGCCCAGGATGACAGCTGTTCTCCTGGGACATGTCTAACTACTGCTTCAGGAGGGCACAGAGTGCCCATGTTACCTCATCTATCCTTATGTGATATATTTTATTCACTTATTTCAGTCTCTAAATTGTAAGGCCTTACATATGAGGATTTTGTCTGGTTATTGTTGTCATTTTTATGTTTGTGTCTTCAATGCATAGAAGAGATCCTAGCCCATAGAACATATTTAATAATAATTTATAGAGTTACATTAATAAATTTATATAATATCTATTAAACATTTTTAAGTTACAAAAAGTCTAGAAGGAAAATCATTGTGGTGGGTAAGAGAAATCCTGGACTAGACCTGCACTTCTTCTGGTTAGCCAGTCAATCTTTTGAACTTCATAGTTTTTGTATAAAAGTGAAAGGCCTGTATTGCATTTTCCTTTTCAGCTTTAAGGGTAAATATTTCCTAGGAAGATTTAATAACTCTTCTCATATGTTAGGTCAGTCCTTTGTAGCATAAGAAAACCGGCTGCATGACTTCTCCAGGTTACTTGGATCGACGTATTGTTGTTGCTGTGTTTGTTATTTTGTTTTGTTTCATCAATTTCTTTTTTGTTTTTAAAAGAAAACTTACATTTGTGAGGTCAAAAGTAAGTTGACATAACTATAAAGTAGTGATATTCTGAATTTTTATCTTTAAGACTTTTAATTAAGAAAAATTTTAATATACATTCTAAAAAGAGAATAAATAAATAAATAAATAAATGCGATTTATATGAGTTGTTCTTCCCTCATCATTCCTGGGAAGTTTCATCCGATGACCGATGTTTAGGACCACCTGTTTTTGTCATGGAGCTACTGCCTCAGCTCCACGCTAGTCGTGTTTGTAGAATGGAATGATTAAGGAGGTTATCGGGGCCATAGAAAACTTTATGATCTACCAATTCTCATAAGTCCGTTGAGACACAACAAGGAAAAAAGAACTCATTTGAGGATCTGACAGATGAAGAAATCTTTTTGCGGCATTTTCTGCAATTCTTTATTTGATACCAGACCACGGTGAGTGGAGCTGGACAGACCTTGGAATAAGGTGCACTGCTGTCTGATAGAAACTTTCATACAGAGGGAAAGTTACTGATGAAAGCCAGTGGATCGTGTGTGCGCACCTGTGAGCAGTCGAGGGTTCGTCGTGTTTTCAGTGTCTGTAGGATGAAGGACAACAGAGGAGCAGGCCACAAACCTGAGCTCTCTTTGCTCTTTTCCTGAAAGTGAAGAAAGATCATCAAAGGGAATGAAATAGACTGAATATCCAACAGAAAAGAATTGTGTATTCCTGCTTTGGGTTCCAGCGATGGTTTGCATTGTAAAGCAGAAGTTTCTGATTACATTTAGGAATTCCTCAGTCCTTGGTTATAATTTCAGAAGTTGTGAAAAATACGTATTGCAGGTTGGGAGCAATTCTGGGTCAATTTATAATATCTTTTGTCATTTGAGACATAGTGATCAAATCTTTAATTGCTACCTCTTGGCTTTATTTAAGTTTTTTCCTTGACTACATTTGAAAGCTTTCCCCCCTCGTCATTATACATAGCAAGTGACTAATAACTCTATAACTCAAGACAGTTACTTTCATTACCTGAAGAATGCAGGGCCAGGGAAATTTTTATTGAAAGAACATTATGTTATTATTTGTAAATTAGCAGTTCTCATCCTCTCATGGTATTCAGTAAAGATATTCCAAATAATAAGTGGCATTAATTAAATCATGGGATTTGCATAAACTAGCTGAGGATTTTTAATTTCCTCTTTGATAAAATGGGATGAAATAATTTGTTTTTAAATTTCTCAAAGTATAGCTTCCTAGATTCACTGAGGTTATGTTTGTCACACAGCAAGTTTGAGTTCTTGTTCAAAATCATTTTTCTAGCTTAAATTCACACAGTACAAATAAAAAGCTTCCAAACTCTTGGTTGTTTTAAAAAAGTAAATGCTTCTATTTTTCATAAAAATGGAACCAGAAATGATCTTCAGTACTTTGAACATCTTACTACCCAAGCTCCCACCTCCTCCACATTTCTGCCTCCACTGTTTTTTCGTCTAAAATATTTTGCATCTGTCATCTAAACATAGCTCTAAGCTGCATAGGTCAGCTGTTTGGGGCTCGTTGTTCCAAATTCAAGTTTTGATCTTTACAACTGGGGCAAATATCAGTACATATTTCTGGACAAAATCCCCTGTGACTTTGTTATAGGTGACTTATTTTAATTTCTTCTCTTAGCATAATAGCAAGTGAAAAGACAGCATGTAGCAATTTGCCAAAATGGCAATTCTATGCCTTTGCTTCTGGACATGGCTTTTTTTATGTCATATGTGAGTTATGATGGGTAGAGATTTAATGGCCTAAATAATAAAAGCTTTAGCATAGCTCTCCAGTTGTGTCAGCATATGTAAATGTTTCAGCCAGAAAATATTTACATAGCCATGAAATCCCAGTTTGGTAAGCAGTCGGAAAATTCAGAGAAAAATAATATTTTTGGATGAGGTATGAGGTTAAATTGGATTATTCTGACAGGATTGGCATTTCAGATTTTATCCAGATGATCCAGTATAAGCACAACAGAAGAATTCAACACGTTAAATTCTGCATCCACGTTGCTCCTGACTAGCAAATTGAAGCCAGAATAATTTAACCTAGAAGTATAATTTCCCCATACCCTTCAAATTGCACTACATACACAGATGTTTACTCCAGTCTTCCAGCTAAACCAGAGTACACACGAGCTTGCTTTTGTAATTGCATTCTCTCCTGTTGATCAGCGAATGTGTTTTCTCTTTAACATGCTAAAATGCTATGATAACACAGGGAGGACCAACTCTAAACTAACCTGTTATACCTGAGAAATCCCACCTATTTGTACGTTCAGGCTTCTTGCAGGTTTTCAATATTATTTTCCAAGGCCGATTGCAAAGTTTTATCAGCTGAGATCCAGAAACATCACATTAGCTTTTATGTAGGCTGTGAACCAGTGTTCTGTATTTAGAAATTTTGTTTCTCATTATCAAATGATACATAAGAAAAGTTTCCCAACATTTAATTTTAAGTAATAAAATCCAAGTAAGACACGAAGAATATTGAGATGATCCAGAAAAAAGGAAAATAAAAAAGAGGCAAATTAAGAACGGAAAATACACACGGTGATGAATACTATTAGGAGAAATGTAAACAGTCTCCTGTATTTAACGAACATGATCCGGATGGTAATGACAACTTTGATTTTCGCAGACTGTAAGAATTAATTAACCTAAACTATGAAAGATAAGTTAGAGTTTAGGGCTATGAAAGACACAAACAATTTATCAGGTGGTTGAAACTAACCCAGATTACGTAAATTTACCAACAACACATACTTCGTGGAAACAGTAGCTATCTTCACATTTTCCTTGAGTAGCACAATGACTGTTGTAACATAGCTGTTTAAATGATATTTGTTGACTAGATGGCTAGGTTTTATAATATGCACGCAAATAATTAATCCTTGTTGATGGGTTATTTTGTACTATCAGTGTTTAGAGGTATCGAAACTGAAATTTTGTAAAAGGATTTCAAAATGTATGTAACAAAGCATGATGCTTTTATGAAAGGACTGATGGAAGCCTCGAGTGAAATATTGGAAGTTGCCATCCAATCAAAACAGTGGTGTCTGAGAAGAGTTTTGGACTCAGTGCTAAAAAGAGAGTATTTATCCCGGCACAGCGTCTTTGCTTCTTGTGATAGCCTGAAAGCAGCACTTTAAAATCCTCTGTAGGTATGAAAGGGGTCACTCTTTTTCTCACTCTGGTAAGAACTGGTTGACCCTGACCCCGAAAGCAGTTGTGCTGATTGGGAATAGCAGTGACTTCTTTTGAAGAAAGAAAGAAGTTGTTGCTTCTTTTGGTAACCTTACTGTACCTTTCCTGAAGCAAACCTAGACCCGATTTTTAGAAATCTATAACTCTGTGATTCTATTATTTAAATTCCAATTATAAAGGTAGAATGGATTAGGTGGAGAAATGTCATTCCCCGCCCAAGGCTACCGTCAAAATCCCCATCACGGGTAGAATTGGAACACAAGCCTCCCTCAGACTATTAGCAGTCACATTCATATTCGTCATATTTTTTACTTACCTGTAACAGTTCTTTTTCATATTTAAATAATACATATCTTGTAAAGGGTAAAAGCTACCACTGTATAATCTCGTTTTCCATGTCTTAGAAGCCAGACCGCTCCCCACCATCTCATAAATGATGAGAAAAATTCTTCAAATCATGATACTGTGAATTTAATGCCATCTTTAAAAGAAGGATTCTTTGTGCTGAAAGCAGGTGCACCAGTGAGAATACGTGACTGTCCCATATTGAGGAGCCATATATTTCACAGTTAAACTCCACACACAGAAATAAACAGCCATATGGCAAACAAACTCACTTTTTACTGCTTCATTTTATTTGTTTCAAAATAGTGCAATGCCACAAATCTAGAATATTAACAATGCTCCATCTGGAGAAATATAAGTTTTGGAGCCCCGAACCGGCACGTTAGCATTCCCACAAAACTTCAGAACTTCAATTGACTCCAAACTTGGAACAGACTTTATGTCAACCCAGCATGTCTTCCTAGTGTTATTGCTAGTGGCTCAATAAAAAACATGTACAAAATGAGAAAATTCATAATTCTGGAAATGCTCTTAAATGTTGGCCCCCTCGCATACAGTTCTAATAAGCTGTGTTACAAAGTTTATTAGTAAATAGCATTATAAGTTTAGTTAGCTTTATTTACCCTTATTTTGCAGAGAGAGAGAGAGGAATGTATGGGTGATTCTGTGAATATACCTGACCATTTAGAATCCTAGCTGTTCCGATTAAAAGTAAGTGACTGATGCTTTTATGCTAGCGCAACAAAAATTTTATTTATATTTATTTGTATTTTCTGGGCAGAGTACAAGGGAAGAAAATGAACACAAGATGAGTTCTGATTTCAAGGGACTTAATATAAATATCTATAACAGACTGCAATAGATCTGAAGATTAGTTAGGTTTGTGCTTTATTTGATGAGAAGTTAAAGGCACTAATTATAAGTGATGTCTTTTTTGACCATTGGGAAGCTGCAGAATTCTGATGATGAAATCAGAAAAATAAACAACAATCAAATGAAATTCAGGGTTAAAATACGTGGGAAGTCGTAGCATACTGTTGGCTTATTTTTTTGTTTGTTTTTGAATTTTTTTTGTTTTTCTCTAAACCACATTAAAGATATTTAATTGTAAAGTATTATCAAAACGTGCATTAGTGCATACACACAGTTTAATAAATACTTGTAAAGGGAACGCACATGGAACAATCATTTAACATAGGTTAAAACAAAAACAAAAACAAAAACATTGGCAGCAGTGCAGAGGCCTCTTGTGGATCATTTTGGATCAAAACTTCTTCCTCCCAACCTCAGAAGGAAAAATTAAACATCATTATTTCTATGTTCCTGTTTTGTTTTTCTTTTTTTTTTCCTTGAGGTCTTAACACATATATCCATCACTAAATGAGGAGTTTCATTTAGGGAACAGCAAACATTTTCTGTAAAGGCCAGAGAGTAAGTATTTTAGTTTTTGCAGGCCATAGGCGTCTCTGTTGCAACTACTCAACACAGCTATTATAGCACAAAAAGAGCCATAAATAATGTCCAAAAGAAGGAG
Source organism: Camelus bactrianus (assembly GCF_048773025.1). Classification (NCBI taxonomy): domain Eukaryota; kingdom Metazoa; phylum Chordata; class Mammalia; order Artiodactyla; family Camelidae; genus Camelus; species Camelus bactrianus. Next base: position 11,163,822 of record NC_133572.1, read on the forward strand.
CATATTTGTGTTCCAATAAAACAACTAACAGAAACAGATGTTAGACCAGATTTGACCCATAGGCCATAGTTTCTAACTCCTGGTTTGGTTTTTCCTGCTTGTGAACTTTATAGTATGGTTCATTATGTTTGGTTTTTAGCTTTTTGTTTTTCTCACTCAACTTTGTAAAACGCACCCACTGAAGCTGGAGTTTGTTCATTTTCATTGTTGTTTAATATTCTATTACATGAATATTTCAAAATTCATTTTTTCCTTCTACTCTTGATGAACATTTGAATTGTTTTAAGTTTTTGGCTATTACAATGCTTCTATGAATATTCTAGTAGATGGGGCCAGGTGCACGCATGAATGAATTTTACATGGATGTCCTTATGGATGTAATTATTGGGCCGTAGGGGATGCGTAGCTTGAAGTATGCTAGTTAGTACCGATCAATTTTCCAAAGTGGGAAAATCGACTGACACTAACATCAGAATAGTATATGAGTTTTAGTTATTCTCCATCCTTATATATATTCAATTTTTGATAAATTTTCCATGTGTACTTGGAAGTAAAGTTCACATAATATATCATTTTTTAATCCCATTACTTTCATCTGTTTTGTATTTTACATTTTATTTGTCTCCTGGAGGCAGCACAGAGTTGGTGTGGTTCTCCCAAAATGCCAGTGCTTGTCAGTAAACCGAAACACTTAGACCATTTGCACGGAATGTAATCATTACTGAAATTGTGGATTCAAACATCCGTCCTAAATCTCCCAACCCTTCTTTCATTTCCCCTCCCGTTTTTTCTTTTTCTTTTTTCCTAATTTGATAAGTATTTTTCAATCACGTCCTATTTTTACCCACTCTCTATTTGGAATACCTAGACTGTGTTCCTTTTTGTGCTGGAGGATCTCCTGCTGTCGTTTTCCAGTGAAATACTGGTGGAAATTCCTCGAGATCGAGGACAAATGTATTTTTTGCTACAGAGGACTTGCATTTGCTGCTATCTGTAGCACGGGCCACTATCAGTTGCTGACTATCTCAAACCAAATCCATGGCTTTGAGATTATCTGGTCTACCCAAACCGTGCTCATCTGGATGCAAATTTGTGTAAGGACCACAGACTCTCTGCTTGCTTTCACTTCACCTACTCAAACTCAGCTTCTTGGTAAAATTAGCACGCTCTGAAATTTGGAGTAGGTGGGAGTGTTTAAATCTTGCTCATCCTAAACTGGGAGTGGTTATTTTATTTCTAGCTTACCGTGAAGAGGGTTTCCTAAAATGCCGCCTTATTGTCTCGATTTGAAACTTGAGGTTACATACTCGTATTTGAACTATGGGCAAATGCCAAGACAAAAGGATACTTTATTTCTTGAATATTATCCTCATCTCTCTGCATTACCTTCAGATTGTGATAGAAAAACTATTATCAGTTCAGTTATTCAATGTGATTGAAATCCATTTTTAAAGTTTTACCTAGAATTTTTCTTTTTTTTATTCCATTGGCAGTTTGATCCAAATAATCCAGCCCACTATTACTGGTGGAAAAAATAAAGTCTGCACAAAATTTTTATCTAAATTGTAGTAGGTTTAGGATTATCATGGAAAAAAAATTGGAGAGAAAAGTGTATATACATATATATATATATGATATAAACTATAAAGGCACAATGGACTCTGCTTTTCTCTGCACAGTGGTTTCCTTGTCCTCTCTACACATGCTAAAAAAATACCACTAACATCTCTCAGTCTTTGTATCTTACAACCTTTTATCTGGGAGAAGGACAACCTCAACTCATTGGGTCCCATTCTTAAAATCCAGGGAAAGGAACTGGCCCAGGCACACAGCAGCATAGAAGAACATTTGCTCCTTGGAAGAAGGGACTGAATCTAAGGAAAACGTGAGAAGAAGGGTTCAGTTGCAGACACACTGTCCTGTGGATATATAACACAAAAGAAAACTATAATCAGTGTGCAAACTCATAAAACCTAGTTTGTAACATTAACCAAAGGGCAGACAATAATAAACTATTATTTGAGTGTTTATTCTGTCCTACCTGCTTCCCGAGAATTTTAAATGTTAATCTCATTTAATCTTAACAGAAATCCTATGTAATAGAAATTATTGCTTTCTTACTTTGAAGATGAGTAAACTAGGATACTGAGGGGTTGAGTAACTTGTCCAATGTCACGTAACTGTGAAACCAAGATTTTAAACCATATAGTAAAAGATGTGAATCAAAAATAAAGATATAAGCATTTTGTCAGCCTGAGAAGGATATTTTCATCAGATGATTTTCTACAATATTTGACCCTAGGTATAATAATATTAGATAATTTTACCTAGGTTTTAAACAACTGAAAACAGGGAACATCTGAAATGTTTTTGTTAATTAGCTCTGGGATTTGAAGCTCTTTGAAATCTAAAACTAGAATTTTAATGAAATGAACATATTTTTAAATAATAGATAAAAGAAATAACTTTAATGGATCCAATTTACTCAGTGAAAAAAATTTCCCTATCACAAAAATGAATGAAGATTTTCTGAAATGAAAAGCCGACTGCAGATACCCATTTAATCTGCGTGACTTTGCCAGTTTGTCTCCTTCACCACGATCACATGCAGACAAAATTATGAAAGAAGTAAAGACATTTACAAGCACAGGATGCATTCACCCGATATGTTAAGGAAAGGAGATGTTAAAAACCTATAATCGAAAGAAATTTCAGGTCAATTCACCACAGATGGTGCAAGATTGAAGAGGGATATCCATTATAGGTGCATGAATGATCTCACTCTTCAGAAAAAAATCAAATATGTCTAAACTCTACTAATTCCCTGGGTTTAAAGAGCTAGTAAACTGTGGAGAGAAATGTCAGGACTGGAACGTACGTGAGAAAATTTCTTTGGCAGAATGGGAGCAGAAACAGCAAAAAGTAAGAAATTATAGATAATTGAATGAATGAAGAAATCTATTAAAACATCCAATATACAAATTATAAAGTCAGCCTCGTAATATGAATGAAGAATACAAAAATGACTGAATACATTTCATTAATAGAAGGGTGAATTAGCATTAGGATATATAACTCTTGAAAAAGCATCTATGGAATGATTTAGACAAAACTATGGAAAGGTTTATGTCATCCTTAGAAGAAAGCAAAATGTGGCCTCTGTATAGCAGGATTGGTAACCCAGGAAAATAGAATGAGCTGAAAAGAAAGAAAAAGTTTAAAATTTTAAAAATGTAGTTACAAAATATGAGAAACATATTTGGCTGTTGCTGCTGTTAACATGTGTTCTGGCCTCTCAGAGACATCAGTTACCACATATAGTTACTATATTCTCTTTCCTCTGTAGTCAGTAACATTACTCCCATTTTTTCTTTTCCCTGGTCATTCTCATCTGCGACCTTGGATGGGATCTCAAGTTCTTCCTTTATATGACCTCCCCTATTAATATTACAAAGCTCTAAATTCTCTTTTTACAACTCCTAATGCAGATTTCAAGTCTATTGTATCTTCACTCTCTTTGCAGTCTCACTTTATCTTATTTAAGTCCCTTCTCATCTCATGCAATTGCCTAATTTATCTTTATGAATTAGGTTGCCGTAGCAGAGTCCATGTCTTCCTGTGCCCATTAAAGGGGTCAAACATTCCTGCGAAACTTCCTCCTAGATCATGTGGCTGCTATTTTTCAAAGGGATGTTGTTCCTCCCATTCTTCAAGATGCTGATAACTGTGGCAAAATTTAGCTGGCCTACATTTTTGTTTGCTGATGGGAAAATCTTTTTCTTGCCCAGTATTAGTCAACATGCAGGATGCAAGTTGTCTGTTGACCTCCTGTGCAGCTCTGATCCTCTGCTCAGATTATCCTCTGGAGAGCAGGTTGATAGGCACAGATCTCAGACCACTTTAGGTCTTGCAGAAGAGTTCCACGTAGAGCACCTCACAATAGTGAAGGCACTCTTTTTTCAATCTTCTATGTCTGTTTCTGTTTTAAACTGATTCGATTGAATATGTGAAAAATCCAACTTCCTTTAGAGCTCTTATCTCTTGCTCTGCTTCAGTGAACCTACAACTTCCAGAATATATCATGCTACAATAACACTTCTTTCAGAGACTTTTTTTTTTTCTCACAATTTGCAGTCTCTGTCGGAATACAGAACAATAGTGACATGGGCCACTATTCTGACTACCCCACCAATTGACACTTTAATGACAAAGAACAGAAGTTTTAAACCAGAGAGACATAGAAGAATTTCAACTGAAGTTACATTTTACTTTCTCTCAAAATTATATGTATAAACCAACTCCAGATACACTAAATCAGAACTTCAGAACTGGTGGGGGAATATACACACACACACACACACTCACACATATATGTACGCACACACATACACATACATATACACACATATATATATTTATTATACTCAGAGATATTGATCTCAGCTTTTTGGTTAAAGACTGTATCATAGAGAGCTATCTGGTTTTCCAGTTGATATGGCCCTGATTTTCTGGGGGGGGGGGGGGGAGGGAAATAAAAAGCAATGGGGAAAACAAGAGATATATGATTTTTTTCCAGATTTGCTGGAAAAACAAACATTGAAAAAAACAGTAAGAGATGTACACTTTTTCCCAAAGGATTTTGTGTTTTAAGAGAAGAAACCAATAAGTGATGGCTTGTCAGCATCAAAGTTAGGTTTCCTCTGTTTGGCTCCATTTTTCTTAATTCATTGGGATTCCTAACTAGATTTTGATACTCCATTGTCTGTAAATCTTAGTATGAAGTATGATTTTGAGTTTGGTCCTTTTTTGATTGTAATTAGTTTTAATAAAAGTCAGAAGACTGTACCAGGCAGGAGCTTCCAGATATATGACAGTGAACAAGAATTTCTAAAAATTATTTTTAATGGCACTTAGAGCTATGTTGTAGTTGTTTGAAAAATTAACCTAAAGCAACATAGACTTTGATTTATGGCACAAAAATGAATTTATTTCCATTTAAATGTTACTTCACATTTTCCCAAATTGCACATTTATATGAACTTAAACCTTTTTAAAATTATTTTGATAGATAACATGTTTTTCACATAAGGGTATGCCACTTGCTTTAACGTTAATCGCAATGTTAACATTGCAATGTTAATGTTAATGGCATAATGTTAATGGCATAATGGTTCATTCTTTCCTTATTTCTAATTAAAGCATTAAAAAATATTGACTGTGTTGCATACTATTTGAGACTCCAACATATACCTGGGGTGTCCCACTTTAGATTTAAAGGTAAGAAGCACAAATGCTAACCAAAATGCAAAATTTCTTTCATTTCCTGCCAAAGTTTAGGTTCTATTTTTGCCAGAGCAGAAGAAAAGCAACATTATACAGGATGTGCCTCTCTGGTTGTTAGTTCTCTTGCCAGTTTCACTTCAGCCTCACAGAGCTGAGACACCAGATGGACTCCCCAAGTTAGCATTTGGAATCAAAAGGTGTTTAGAGGACTGCGGCAGTAAGTGCAATTCCTTAATGAGAAATTATAAAGAAGGGAAAAAGGAAAGTAATCTATTAAATTGTGCAGCTTAACAGCAAATTTGAATCAATCAGCAGGTGTTTTTTTAATGTGTGTTTCTGATACTAGATTTGGGATAGAAAGGTTACTTTGAATGTGCCTCTCAAATCCAGTAGTCAGTCTCGGACCTCATCTTGTCAGCTTAGCAGAGCTGGTTACTCTTCCTTCTGAAAAACTTTCTTCACATTTATATAGACTATGTGAAGTTTTTCTAAGTTATTTCTTCATAACTCACTAGTTGCTGCTTCTCAGTATCTTTTCTGGAACGTTCTCATCTTTATAAATTCTAAATACTGGAATGTCCGAGGGCTCAGTTTTCAGACCTCTTTGTTTTTCTAGGTGATCTCATTTATCCCTATGACTTTAAAAGTCATTTATATACTGATGACTCCAAATTTTATATATTTAGTTCAAACATCTTATATGAACAACATATGATTTTTTTTTAATGTTTAAAATGCTCACTTGGAGATCTGTTGAATATTTCAGAAGTATGACTTCAAAATTTCTGCTTCCTGTAACCCAGTCTATCTTTGTTCTTTATCTATAAATGGCGCCATGGTTCCATGTCCACCCATGAAGGAGTAAATCCTGTGGGACTTACTCTCCCATTGTAAACAAGTAGAAAACTTGACCAACTACATGAAATGACTGTTTCTAGACATTGAACAAGAGGTAGTTAACTCCGTGAAGGGACGCCTTCACAATGTGCACATATATTAAATCATCACATTGGACACTTTAAGTATCTTACAATTTTATGTCAATTATACCTGAAGAAAAAAAACTGGAGGGAAAAAAAGAGAAATAGTATAGCAATGTGTATTAGCTAGCATCAAAAATGGTCCTCAATGATTTTTTTATTCTTTTCCTCACATCCTGAGGTATTTGCCTCTCACATTGAATAGGACTGACCTGGGATACCAACATGATTTTGTAGAAATTATGGTGTGCGACTTCAAAAGGCTAGGTAAAGAGAATTTGTTATGCCTTCCTTGTTCCATTTTGGAAAACTTTCTCTGGGAAAAGTCAGATACAAAGACATGAAGATATTCCAGGAGCCCATGGAGGTACACGTGGTGAAAATCTGAACTCTCCTGAGAACCATATGGATGATCCAAGTTGGAATCAGATGCTCCAGCCCCAGTTGAGCTTCCTGATAACCCGCCTATAACAACATATTAACTACAACCTCATGAGTGACACTGAGCTTAAACCATGTAGAAAGGTTATTGCTTGATTCCTGACTGACCCAAAAACTGTGCAAAATAATAAATTTATATTGGTTTCTGTTGCTACCTTTGAAGACAATATCTTATTCAGCAACAAATAACTAATACAGATCTAAAAAGCCTGTTATCTGTTACAGATAACCGTAATGGGGAGGACTTAAAATTCAGACAATGAGCAAAAGCTGAAAGAACTTATGAGAGATTTTTAATGAAATGCTAAAGTACCTTGACCAGAAGGCTGATGGACTTTGAAGAAGCTGCCATTGGGGGCTTAAAGGAAAGTTATAAAATGGTTTTAGAACCTACAGAAATGGGAAAACTGATAATTTAGTTGAAGAAAGTTTAGCCACACAGTCATCTGCAGCAACGTGTAAAACAGAAAATGTGCCTAATTAACCGGATGATCAAATTCAGAAAATTTCCAGGCAAAGTGTTGATGGTGTCATCTGGTTTGTCCTTGCTGCTTTTAGTAAATGAAATGTGAAGTGTGCTGTTTCTGGCTCCCAAACCACTTCCCAATAAACATGCAAGCTCGATCCGGTGTAGCTCTGCTGATCTCTGGCCTCGCAATCCACTGTTTGGTACTTTGCTCCTTTTAAAATGTTGAACATATAAAGCACTACAATCTGCACATCATTCAGAGGTGTCCTTTCTCAGCGACTCTGCTCCTGTTTATTTTACCTGCTTTCCAAGTTTTCCAGAGCGACTTGCAGCTCAGTCAGCCCTCACTAACTGTGTCAGAGTTCGTCAGTGGAATGTTCTCACAGTGTAGGACTCTGTGAGAAAGAGAGGGATTCCTAAGAAAATAAAGAAATTTTAGTCTTGTTACCTTAAAAAGCTGCAAAAGTAGAGCAAAAGTTGCCTCATTTCTTAGTTGTTGGAGAACTTAAATTTCTGAAGCCATGGGCAAAGGGAAGTGGGGGAGGTATGGAGAACCCCCAGGGTTTCGAGTGGGCTGAGCCTGAGTGACCTGGGGAGTCACGTTTTCCAATCCACTGAACTGGCCCTGGATTTAACGTGTCCAAAAATAAGTTACAAGAAGTCCAGCTGGTTGTGTGTTAGCGTGATCGGCTGAAGAATCCAGACGCATTTAGCCTACAGACAAGAAGACTTGGAGGAGAGGGAGAACTTTGACATTTATCTCCAAACATTTTAAGAGAGATCATTTGTTAATAGGGAACAATGTAGGCTATTTCTCTATAAAGCTAGAGTCCATCTTTAAAGGTACAGGGAGACCATCTTTCTATTCAATGCAGCACCGTATGAGAGAATTCACTTACGGAATGACGAGCCTACTGAGGGCATGAGGACTTCATCACTGTTAGAGAAGAGATTCATGGGCTCAGGAGGAATTTGAACCAACTGATCCATAATTCTTCTCTAATCCCAAGAGTCCGTTTGCTCTTCCTAATATTTTGTTATTTGAGAAAGAAAAAGTTCAGTGTCGCAGGAATTGAAAAAATTAAAATGGTAAATTTTCTAAACACTTTCTGCATCATTCTTCACATTACTTACATTAAAGGCAAGGGGTTATTTGCGGTGTTTTTTTCTTTATAAATTGAGCCAAGGCAGGTGAAATAATGCTGAGTAATCATTCAGCTCATTTAATTTAATTTTTCTTTTATATTCTGGAAAAAATAAAACTATTAGACACATCAGTAGGCTAGTTCCCAAGAGTTTACATTCACTGTTAACATAAAAAAAATTTAACCGTAGTTATAAATACCATTGGTTATCAATGGTCACGTAACAATGGTTATGATCAGAAATCTGCCTGACTCTGAAAATCAAATATGTTTATATTCATCTATTTTTCCACTGGAAAAACATGTTGTTATAGTACAGAAACACTGACGGGGAGATTACAAAAAAAATCGGATCCTCAGAATCTCACAGTCTAGAAGACAGAGCTAAACCGTGAGAACAGTAAATTCCAAAGAGTTAGATAAAAGCAAGGTAAAGGATAATATGGGTGTTTTAGGAGTGAACACTTACTCCCCACCACTTGGCAGAGGGAGATTTCCTAATTGACTTTCCTTACAGTTTCAAGCAGTAGGTTCTTGAAAAGGGGCATCTTACTTGATTGCTGAGATTAACATGAAAGGCTGCAGGCAGAGCAGGGAGCGGGTAGGGGAGCAGCTCTACTCTTTCTGCTGGGAGCCAATCTCTTTATGGAAAGCATGTGTTCCACTCTGCTCTCTTGAGAAATCATTGGTGCTCACACACAGGCTGTGAAAGCCTTCAGTATCAGAAAGTCCACTTACCCTCATTCCTATATGAATTTCATGTTAGAGACTTCAGAAAAAAAATTTTTTTCTATTAAATATCTGACTTCTTCACTCTGGCTAAGAGTAAGTTTACTTTAAGGATACTTGATTCTTTTTAATCTCTAGAGAAAAAAATAAGGTACAGTGATAAAGGCATCACTTCAGTGATTAGTGTGTGTGAGGAAATCTGTCCAATTAATATTAAAACTGCATTATCTGATAACTAAAGATCACAAATGCATGTCCTGTTAAGTTACTCATTTATTACTTACTCATAGGTACATGCTCATGAATACTGTTTGTAAAAGGAAAGGGCAAGTTTTTAAGAAATGTTCTGGAAAAGATCTTTCTGCAAGAATTCCAAAAATGTGTATATGAGACATCCAACAGGGGAGACATAACCTTTCAGTTACCGCTGTAATCTTGAGTTCTTGCAATGCGTTCCTAATATCTGATATCGTATGTTATATATGATTGAAACAAAGGCAGTGAATATTTATACGTCTGCTCACTTTACCAACAATTCTGTTGGCTACTTCACATTTCTAACCCCAAATTTATGTCAGTTGTTCTAACTAGGATTACTTTCCCTCATCTGTTCAGGAAAAGTAGAAATACTATCTTAGCTTTGTTAATGCGAGGTTGTCAAATGTAGTTGTCAAAGAAATTATATTTTCTAAAAAGTTGAATTTGCTTTCATTCTTGAGTGGACTGATACAATACTGTTTTACATTTAAATATGTACATGCTCTGAATTTTTCTCTCAACAGATGCTCAACTATAATTTCAGACTAGTACTCTGGACTTCTGAAAAAATTTCAAAATCATAGAAAGTTAAAATTAAACATAGACAAATATTGTAGTGTCTGCATTAACACTTAAGAGTCTACTCTGTTTGAAGCAGGAATCTAAGTACAGAAATTAATACAGTAAAACAGACCAACAAAATCATTTTTGTATTCTCATGGAAGAAGGAAATTATAAATCGTAATTTCAGGTGGGCTTATATGAAAAGCATTTCAGGATGTACCTGTAGTTGTTGGAAAGCCCCAAAGTTCAGTGTACAGACAACTTCACAAGCAGGAAGCCAATGTAGGTTTCCTATTTCCTGTTTGCCTCTCTCCACTAGCTAATAAAATATATTTATTGAGTATTACAAATGATGGCCACTGTATGAAAACATTGTATTTATCACTTCACACAGCCCTCGTAACATTAGTAAAGTCTTCATTGCACTCACAGGGAAACAAAGGCATAATATTTAAGATAATATTTTAGCAGTGGATCTGGGATTTTAACTCATATAGCCATGCTTTTACCACGTGATATAAGTTAGCTATTCAGAATCAAAGCCCTCTCCAAAGTAAAAAGCAATTCCAAAATAACTTTCACTAAGAAAGAGAAAATTTGTTAAAAATCCAAAAATGTCTGAATCCCTAATAGGGAGGCCATGACTGGGTCTGAGGTCTTGAAATTTCAGTACCTGTAAAAATACCTTGAGGGGCCTTAAAGAATCAAGGTTTCCAAAAATTCATATTTAGTGTAAATGTTAACCATAACATTAACTAGCACGTTACTATAATATTCATATTTCTTCAGTTAATATGTGGAAATTGACTTGTGATAAATAAATTAAACTTGAATTTAAATTAACTCATGCCTTGTAATGTGTTCTAGATCCTCCATTTATCTTGCCATTCAGCAATATATTTTTCACTCCAATTCCTGACTCTCTACTATGTAAGTTATCAAACGTGAAACCTTTTGGAATTTTAGCTTTCCACTTCATTCTCTTTCTCCCTCTCTCTTTTTAGAGGGCTTTATGCTGGATGTGACTGAATCTAACATTTTAGAAAAAAGGGTAGGGAATTTATTTGGGGCCATTACTAGTATAGATTCCTCCATTACATCTGCAAGGTAAACATCTTCCAAATCTGTTTGAACTCTGAAATTGTTCAGTTGACAAGTACCTTGTTAGTCTTTGTCTAGACTTGTAAACTATCACCCTATGTATGCGCAGCTTCATATCCAAAGAAAGACTCAACCCTTATTCAAAACACTAAAACTTTTTCTCTGGGGATCTCTATGTCTTCAGTACTCTGTTCCTCAAAATCTTGTTTCCTAAGCCTTCCAAATCTCGACTTCATTCTCCTCAAGTCAGTAAGACCCTGGGACTCTGTTTGGGATTTCCTCGCTATGTGCCGCAGAATAGAAAATGCTTCCGGGAATAAACCCAGTGCAAGCACTTCTTTTCTCTCAGGCATCCCCATTCCATGCTGCTATGCACTCTGAAAACAGTTACTTTATTCCACGTTGTCCATTTTTAAATTTGTTTATGGTGGATGAGTAAGTGTATATAGTTCCAGTTATTCCATTATGAACAGAAAAGTTTCTCACCTTTCTTTTAAAATTAATGTAACATTTACTTCAGTAAAATTCACCTTTTTTTAGTGTGTAGTTCTGAAAGTTTCGACAAACGCACTGTCTTGCCACCAACCCCACAATCATGACGTAGAAGGTTCTGTCACCTCCCCAAAGTCCACCACGCCCCTTTAAATATCTAAATTGATGTTTTTCACTAGTGTGGGAAAATATTTGTAATTATCTCTTAAATATTGTCTCTCCTGGTCTCTCTTCTCTTTTTTCTGGTATTTGGATTCTTTGAATGTTAGAAATTTGATATTGTCCTACAGGTCTCAAAGGGGGAGGGGAAAAAAATAACCATTTAAGAATCTATCAGGGTAAAAAGAAAGTAAATTTTGAAATATGCCCAAAGCCTTCTGTTCTCCATAACAAAGCCCTACCCTCAAAGGAAACTACTTTACCAGAGCATTAACTGACACAGAGAAAGGGCATTTAGACGACCCCAGCCCCCTCTAGCCACTATATATACAAATAGATTTTTTTTAACTTTCTTTTGTATAGCACAGGGACCTATGTTCAATATTTTGCAATAATCTTTAATAGAAAATATGAAAACAAATAAATGTATGTATATGCATGACTGGGACATTGTACACCAGAGATTGACACATTGTAATCGACTATACTTCAATCAAAAATAAAAGAGAGCAGGAGAGAGAGAGAGAGAAAGGCTAAGAAACAATTTAGAAAATCAAAACTCTGGGACCCTGACACTCTAAGAAATGGAAGCTCAATGATAAGATTACAGAATGCTTTCTCTTCTCAATATATTACAACCACAGAAATAAGGCTCAGTATGATAACACTGGGTCGTAGCTGAGAAAGCTGCAAGACTCTGAGTCTATTGAATAAAGAGTTTCTAGAGAACCCAGAGACAACAGGGAAAACAAAGGCACCAGAAGAATGTGAAGCGTCTGACATATGCAGCAATAGCAAACATTCAGGACATTCTAACTCAGCCTAATAAACAAAACTCTCCCACTAAAGGCCAATGCATCTCAGTTCCTACTATTTGACACACCATGTCTTACTATCATTAAAAAAGAAAGAGAAATTACAAGGCATACTTAAAGTCAAGAAAAAAAAAAACGGAGTATGAAGAGGCAAAGGAAGCATCAGAATCAGACTCAGAGAAGGCAGAGATTTTGAAATTATCAAATAGGGAATTTAAATTGATATATTAAGAGATTTCATGGAAAACGTAGATAACATGCAAGGACGGATGGGTAATGAGAACAAGAGAGATAGAAACTAAAAGAAAGAGTAAAAAGGGAACACTAGAGATCAAAAGCACTGCAACAAAAGTAAAGAGTACCTTTGATGGGTTTATAAGAAGACTGAAACACAGCCAAAGAAAGAGTTAGTAACTTTGAATATATATCAATGAAAACTTGCAAAATGGAAATGCAAAGGGAGAAAATGGAAGAAGCAGAACTTTGTGCCAATTGCGAAAGGTGCAACATACATAACAGGAACAACAGAAAATGAACAAATAGAAAGGAACAGAACAGATAATGGCTAAAATTTTTCAAATTTAATGACAGACACCAAATTCCAGATCCAAGAAGCTCACAGAATATAATGCCAAATAAATATTCCCTGAAATCAACATAGGCACATCGTATTCAAACTATAGAAAATGAAAAACCAAAAGAAAACCTTGGAGGAAGCCAAAGGGAAAGGAAAAAAATCTACCAAGAGAGGAACAAGGATAAGAATTACATAGGACTTCTCTTCAGAAAACTTGCAAGCAAAAAGAAAATGAAGTGAAATATTTAAAGTGATTAAGGATGAAAAGAAATCTCCAACTTAGAATTCTGTATCCAGTTAAATTATTCCTTCAGAAGTGAAAATGAAAAGATTTTTCTCACTCAAACTAAAACTGTACAATTGTGTCCAAGAGATCTGTTTTGCAGAAATGCTAAGAGATGATCTTTAGAGCGAAGTAAATTATATAGGTCAGAAACTTTAATCTGTATAAGGAAAGAAAAAAGAAAAGAGAAAGAATAAGTGAAAGTAAAATAAAATATTGTATTTTTTTTATTCTTAATTGGTCTAATAGGTAACTTTAAATAGCAACAATGTGTTTAGTAAAGACAGCTATTGGATTAGTGAAATGAATTACAGCAGTATTATTAGGGATAAGGAGAGAGAGAAACAGTATAGTATTATGTGAATAGAATTACTAGTTGTAAATATACATTTCAATTCTTACGTTAATCAATAATTTTTAAAATATATATAAAAGTGATATGCTAAAAAAGAAAAGGAAATGGAATGGTACAAAATACTTAATTAAACCAGAAATGGAAAAACAAGGGAAGTTAAAAAAAAATAGAAAAGTGTAACACCAAAGAAATGAAATACTTAGGTTTAAATCTAACAAAAATCTTTATTAGAATGATGGATACATGACATCATGCATTTGCCAAAAGCCACAGAACTGTATAACACACAGAGTGAAATCTTGTGTCCAAAATATGGACTTCAGTTAATAATATTGTATATCAATGTTAGTTCATTTTAATAATGTGAACAGGGAGAGGAGATAAGTGGGAAATTGTACTATCTGCTTAATTTTTCTGTAAACTTAAAACTGCTTTGAAAAACAATCTTAATTTTTTTTTTCTTCAAAAAGATAGTATTCCTCTTATCCACAAAAGTTTTACAGTTTGGTTGAGAAAATATCTCAGAGATCAGGATAACATAAATCTGGGGAAGCAGGAGAAGTTTAATTTATGCATAATGATAGAGATTCACTTGTAGAAATGAAGTGTCTTTAAACTGTTGATCTAATCATTTCTCTTTTTAAAAAGCCCATATGATTTAAATATTTAAGGTACAAATTTCATCTATGAGAATCTTCCCAATTAGAGGACAGGGAAAAAGTCTGTCAATTATCCCAAATATTAAGAAGCCTATCTGCTCCATTTTTCCACAACTCCTTTCACAGAATTTGAGAGAGTGGGAATCATTTAATCATCTACTTAACATTGGGAAAAAGTAAGAGGAAATAGGAGTCCTTTTAAAAAATTTAGTCAAATAAATGAAAGCTCTAATTTAAAAAGCCTAAAAGATAAAAATACTTACCTTCCTTATCATTTAATTAAAATATTTTTACCTTGATAAATGCAATGAGTTTTGAGCATTTCCATCTATGAGGGACCTTTATAAGGTCTGTCATTGATAGTCACAGTATATTATTATGTCTGTTTCTTTTGATTTAACTTTTAAGATGCTTTTTTCTTAATTCCTTAAATGATCTACATTATCCTTGGCAAACTATATCATAAATACCCTCTATCACAATATTTTCCTAAGAAGGTGGTTATTAGGCATAGGCTACAGTATCACAACACGTTATTTGTGAAATGCAACGGTGGATTAAAGCAAGAAAAGAGTTACGTATTCTGAATTTGATTGTGTATTTAGTTGTTTTCTAATGGGAATTTCTACAGAAGATATAATTCAGCCTAGAAAAGATGGAGCTAATGAATGCTAGAGAAACAAATTAAAATTCTGCCAGACATTGATGGGTTGCAAATGTGTTTTAATTTCTAAGGAAAGAGATCCAGGTGTCATTATGAACAGCTCAATAAAGATGTCAACTTAATATTCAACAATAGCGAAACAAGATGTTTATTTGAATTATGAAAGCTAGAAAATACACGGAGCATAAGAAAATAAAATGATAGAAAGAGAACAACCAATGGTAATGTTGTAGCAATTGTGTTTATGGTTAGATTATCTCACCTTCATCAGGGTATATATTCAATTCTACATTCATTAAATGCATATTGAGAACCTTCTTACGTAGTTGAAGGAAGTGGTCAGGAATGTTCCATATAAGAGGTACATTTTGAGACTCATTTTGAAGAGTTAGCAGCAGATGCCAAAAAGGCAATGGTATTAAAAGCATTTAGGAAAAAAGAAGAGCAGCAGCAGGAACCTTGGAGATTTAAAACAATTTGAAAGGCAGCATGTAGCTCAATAGAATTTTTCTTTGTGTTACCAGAAATGTAGACAGGGTCAGATCACAGAATTCTCAAATGTCATGGAAGAGAGGGTTTGGAATTATGTAATGATACAAATAAAAATAATGTTATCTCAGTAGCTTACTGTATCCCAGGAAATGTGCTGAAGTATAGCACATCGCCTCATGAGAATTCTGTGAAGGACATACTTACTAGTCTCATTACACAAATGAGAAAACTAAAGAATAGAAATGATAATTTGCCCGATGTCCAAAAGAGTTGGTAATAATTAGTATGGTGGGAATTGAATCCAGCAAGTTTAACTAGTAAGCATTACTCGTAATTGAAAATAGGTACCAACAAGTCAACTAGTCTCATGCATTGGGCAAGAACTCACAGAGCATCACCTATGAGCAGAGCCTTGCTTTAACAGCCTGCAGGAAAATACCTATGATTCACTACTAGATTCCTTCCAAGGAAACATACCTGCTTGTACTATTATATATTTGTTTTTATTTTAATTTTTTCCTCTCTCTGTTTTTCGAGTAATGGGATTTTTTTATCTAATCTCTTGAGGTTTATTGTTAATTTTTCAGCCGTTCGTTTGTAATTTTTGCATCTAAGGCTGTATATTTCCTTCTAAGCCCTGCTTTAATCACATCCCACAAGAGTTATTACCATTCAGTTCAAATACTTTTTATTATTAATTGCATTTTAAATGAATGGCTTAAATGAAAAAGTATTTCAAAATTGCCTATGACATGCGGACTTTAAAAGTATCTTTAAACCTGATTTCTAGTTGTTTTTTACTGTAATCAGAAAAAATTCTCCAGATGGTATTCTTTGAAATTTGTTGAGATTTGTCTTATGGATAAGAACATAATCTTTTTTTGCAAATGGTCTATATACTGTATAACTCTGCAGTTTGGGCTTGTAGTGTTAGTAACATGACAGTTACATCAAATATACTAACCATGTTGTTCAAATCTTTCATATGCTTACTGATTTTTTTTCACTATAATTTTGGATTTGTTTATTGTTCAACTAAAGCTGTATTACTATTAAGTATCACTGTTCATCTCTAGTAAAACCTTTTAACCTAAATGTTATTTTTGTTCATGTTGGGGCTGTTTTTAATTAAGACTTTATCTTTTTAGAGGAGTAATAGGTTCACAGCAAAATTTAGAGGAAAGAACAGAGATTTTCCATATACTTCCTGCCCCTACACATGCATAGCCTCCCCCGTTACCAACACCCCCCACCAGAGTGTTACATTTATTATAATTGATAAAACTCCATGGCACATCATAATCACTCAAAATCCAAAATTTACCTTGGAGTTTACTCTTGGGAAATTCTATGGGTTTGATATTTTTCTTCACCTTAATAGAGTTAATGTGTTGGTGTTTGCATGAAAAATCTTCTTCCTTCTTTTTACTTCAACCTTATGAAAACTTTTGTTTACATGTGTCTATTATAACAAGCACATAGTGCAATTTTGTTCTTGTTATTTTGCAATCATCTTTTCTCTAGGAAATGTAATCCATTTCTGTATAATGTTCTGAAATGTTTGGGTTTAAATAGCCCATCGTACTATTGTTTACCGTTGGTCCAGTCTATTCTGTCTTCCTATTTTCCTCCTTTTCTGCCTTTCTTGTAGTGATTCTTTTCAGTGTTCCCCGAGGATCGTTAGTCATCAGGTACCCAGAAGCGAAGTAGTGCCCAGACAGTATAAGCGTACATGATATGTTGGGAGAAATTAGACATGTAATAAAGTGAGTCAAAACAATATGAAAAGGAAAGTAATAAGAAAAAAAAACACAAGATGAAAGAAAGTGGGCTAAACCCAACAAATAAAAAAGGCATAGAGTACTCCTTACCTGTACAAAAAAAAAAAAAAAAAAAATCCGTACCCTACTCCATTTGATGTGAACACTGTTTAATGACTTTGGACTTAGAATCCATCCAAAGAACGTGCGTGTTTAATTACGCTCACAGAACAGGGGTAGGTAACATCAACCTTGACAACATGAAAGAAACACTCGAGGTGACAGGAGGTGAGAAATTGAAGTGGGAAGGCAAGAGGCAATTTGTCTGATGAAGAATAACATTTAGAGCCGTGTTTTGAAACACCTCTACATCACAGCGCCCCACCGTACCTGTGCCGTTACTGCAGGAATGAGGTACCCAGTGTTGGAGACAGGCTCCCTGTGGATTCTGGCTCCTCCCAGCCTGGCCTGGCAGCTGATGGGATCAACATCTCAGCACACCTGCAAGTCATCATAGCACACTGGTTGGGAAGGTCTACCTAAGGAAATAGGTGTAAAAAAGAGAGGCTTTTTCGATGGTTAAATATTTCTAAAACTGGGACACAAGAGAATGAAAGAGTGATTTCATTTTAGCCCTCATCTGTCCTAATAGGGAATCAAAACTCGACATAAAAATAGTAGCAGCATTTTATTTAAACTCTAAATACAGATATAGAAAAATTAAAAATATGAAAAGGACTGGAAAAAACCTGGATGTTTTTGCTTTCAAGAAGCAGTCATGAAGATGGAGAAGGATAAACAGAGACCTATTATTGCCATTAAATATCTTTCTAGGCCTTCCACATTTTTTAGTCCTGTACGTGCATAACTTTGCATATGACAAAGGATCTGTTAGGTAAACGAGTATTTACCAGGCATGAGGTAATACGATCAGCTAAAACAATAATAAAGGCTCTAAAATGGGGATAAAGAAAATGGGGGGGGGAGCAGAAATAATTAATGTAATCACTGAACCAAAAATAAAGGACCTAAGGACAACTCTGTATTCTTGCTTTCCTGGGAACTAGGAGACAATGCTGTGGCAAGAGTATAGAAAGTCTAGACTGGTCATTTCACTTCGTTTATTTCTTGGAGCAGAACAAAACTCCTGACCTCCAGATGTTGAGAGAGAAGCAAATAATTGGCTGCCCTCAGTCCAGGTCTATGACTTTACTCAAGGAAATACTGACGAGAAAGGAAGTTCCTGATCTTTCACTTTCCGTCTCCCCAGCTGTGTGGAAAAAAGGGTTCCTAAGGACAAGAGCCATTCTGACCGAACAGAAGGAAAGGCCAAAGAAAGAGGTAGATGACCATAACTTTCAGAGAGAAAACAATTTTTACATTTTTGCCTGACAACCTTAAAAGTTAGAAAAAAAGGCGCTGATTTTAATGAATCGTTGTTTTTAAAAGTTGGCATACTTGCTGGCAGTATTGCCCTTTCTAATGGAACGATTTACTCCAAGAAGCCAACATCTGGGAAAGACGCAACTAAACTCCCAGGTTATTCCAGCTCGTATTCCCTATGAGACAATACTGCCTGTCTTTTGCAGGTGTACGAATGAGCAGAGGGCAAGGAAACAAAACTGGGTGCCCAGAGCACGAATGGTCAGCTGCGCATGCCCACAGAAAGAATTGGTAGGTCAAAGGTTACAAGTAAATCTCCCTCCGGTACAAATCTGCATGTGTTCATGTGTTAGAAATAAACATAACTAATAAATAATAAATAAAAAATAAACATAAACTACAAGACGGGAAAGATACCTCATTTTGTGAACCTATTTTCTGAAATTGGGTTTAGCAGTCTTTCCATCAAAGTAGTCTTCCATCAAAGGAGCCCAGGTTCAATTTTAAATTAAATTAAATTCATAACATTTAAGACCGTCCTAAAAAATCTCTTTCCCTCTCACTTTCTCTCCTTCTATTCTTTTTTTCTCTCTTCCCTTTTACTATTTTCTGGCTTCACTGTCTTCTTGTTTCTTCCTCTTCTCTCTCCCTATTTTTTTTCCCTCTTGCTTCTTTATTTTCTCTCTTCTGTCTCTCATTTTTTTCTCCTTTGTCTTGCCTCTCTCTTATCTCAAAATTGGGTTTTCAAGCATGTCAGCAATATAAATGTCCCTTCTGAGAAAATAGGGGTGTGCAAATATGCTTTTCAGATGCAAAGAATGTAGAACAAGTACCATACACACACACACACACACACACACACACACACACACTATTCACTTACTAGTGCCACTAAACAATTGAAACATTCAGAGTATTTCTGAAAGAAAAAAAAATACTAGGAATATTGCTTTTACTGGCAAAACAAACTGTATCACAAATTGTGTAGTCTTAAGTCCTAATCAGAATGCTAATAGCTTATTCTGACTTTCAGAAATAAGGAGGAACTGCCCCTTTTGAAGTTAGTTGCGGCCAGATCACTTAACTCAGTCTGCAAAATGTGAGTGGAAGTGATGTATGTCATTTTTGAACAAAAGCTCGAAAACACAGGAGTGATTTGCCCCAATCTCTTCTCCCCGATGTGGCGATCTGAGAAGCATGTTTCTAGATGGAGCAGCTGTCAGTCTGGGAGCCTGAGTGCCTACAGTGAGCACAAACCTCCTCATTAACCTGAAACGGACTGAGACTGGCGAGTGAGAAATAAAATTTTGTTGTGGTAAGCCTCTGAGGTTTTCGAGTAGTTTTCTAACTGTTACACAGACCAGATCTATTTTTGAAATGTGTCTGAAGCTAAAACTGCATCTACATTGGGAAACCCTAGACGTGTTCTAGAAGGAAAAATTCCAACTAACGTATACCAATATTAGATATAACCAACAATCAAAATAAAAAGATTCAGAAAACCCAAACATTCATTTGAAAACAATCTTTTTATTCTGTTTGAATCATCTTCTAATTAATAACTTAATAGACAGTTCTATTATTTCTTGTGAAACTAAGATGTTTTTATTTTAAACATTTTATTTTTCATTCTAAACTATCAAAATAAAAGATTATCACTGAATTGCAGTGAAAAGATATGAATTTTATAATGAATAATTTATAATAAAGTTCTTCTTTTTTGAAATTTGATGAATATAAATCTCAATACCAAGCAAAAAATACTTTGGAGAACATAGCATTTGCAGAATTTGAAAAGAACCACTTACTTCCAAAGAAATAGTAAACAGAAGGTCTTTTAAAATGTTTAGTGAAATGATTTTAAATGCACATCCTACTTATTAAATAGCTTTGAAGTGTTTGGTTTCTGTGAATACACCGAAAAGTTTAATTCATTTTCATTATTTAATTGAAAATAAATGGCTTTACTTTTCACAAAATTCATTAGCCATTTGGGTTAGTAAATTGTTTATAAAAACTCTCCTAATCATTTCACTTTGAAACTGCTAAGAACAACATGGTATCTGTGAAGAAAATTTAATATTACAATGTACTTTTTAAATTAATAGACTTTGTTTTCTAGAGCATTTTTAGGTTTATAGAAAAACTAAGCATCCAAGTACAATGAATTCCCATACACCCCCTCACCCCTCACATACATATGCTTTTCCCTATGATCAACATCTTGCATTTGTTACAATGGATGAGCCAGTGTGTATACATTATTATTAATGCAAGACCATAGTTAACATTAGAATTCACTCTTTGCATTGTGCCTTCTATGGACTTTGACAAATGTATATATCATTACAATGGATGTAATATGCATATGCCGTTACTGTATCACACAGAATAATTTCACTGCCCTAAAATCACTCATGCCCCACCCACTCCCCCTTCCCTCCCTACAAACCTGTAGCAACCACTGAATTTTTTACTGTCTCTATAGTTTTGCCTTTTCCAGATTGTCATATAGTTGGAATAATATGGTGTGTAGTCCTTTTTAGATTGGCTCCTTTCACTTAGTAATAAAGGCAAACCTCATTTTATTGTGCTTTGCAGATATTCCTTTTTTTTTTTTTTTTTTTTTTTTTAACAAATTGTAGGTTTGTGGCAAGTCTGTTGGTACCATTTGCTTGCACCGGGTCTCTGTGTCACATTTTGATAATTCTCCTAATACTTCAAACTTTCTCATTATTATTATATTTGTTATGGTGATCTGTGATCAGTGATCATCAATGTAATTGTTTTGAGGCATCACAAACTGTCCTAAGAACTCGGATACATTATTTCTTCATTTCAAAGACACTTATCTGTATCTACTGAAGATATTTTTAATTATTATTCTGGTCATATGATTAGTTGTCTTTAATAAAGTATAAGCCTGTCTAGGTGGTCACAAAAATAACAAAAACAATCAATAATCTACTGCATACTGATGTAAATAACTTTGGAGTACATTAGGGGAGAAATTTATGGAATGGAAAAAAATATTTGCAAGGTGTGATTCTGATAGGGGTCAATATCCAACAGTCACAATTAACCCCTACAATTCAATAGAAAAAATATATGATTGAAGAATGGATAAAGAATCTGAGGAGACATTTTCCCAAAGAAGATATTCAGTGAGAATGAGGCTGGACAGGATTTTCCATGTAGGGGATGTGTGTCACCACTTTCAACCTTAAATTTTACCATTAATATAAAGCTTCCGGTAAAACTGTGTACAGTATATTGTTTCATATTCCTATATTTTTTCTTATTGTTCCTTTTGCCCAAATTACTTCTTGTAAAAATGAATGTTTATCAACTGTCTAATATATTTTAAGAAATATATTAGATACTTGAGCAAGAAATAAACAAAGCTTCTCCCTTGAAGTTTATTCCACTCAGCTTTATTAACTTAACTATTTCTCACTCTTCAAACTTTGGGTCAATGTCATTTCTTCTAGAAATCCTTATTGGAGCCAAGGGAATTTGCCATGTGCGTTAACTCGCAGAGCCCGTAGACTCATGTTTACACTTAACACCTTTTTCTTTATTTAAAAGACAACAACCAAAAAAAAAAAAAATCCAAAACTGTTCAGTCATTTTTCCCACGTCTAACCACCCCTTAGGTTTGGCAATGCTTAACAGTAAAGACTCACAAAATTCAACAAAGAGTCACTGTAACATTTGAGATGAAAGTTCCTTCTTTGACTAATGTACATATTGTGCTAAAAAGTTTCAACTATTTTTTTCACTCAAACTCAGGAAATTTCACTCCATCAAATTTTCTCAGGAAATTTAATCAAATCTCTGTATGCTACTTAATTGCCTTATAACTGAACTGATAGGTGTGTTGAAAGGAATAATGTGCAGTGACCTTTATGGGATTAATATAGACTAAAATCTAAGAAGGAAACGGAGTTAATCTATGAAATAAGCTCAAGAGGTAATTTCACAGTTTCCTATAAGATACAAGAACTACTACTATTTCCATGTTTATACAGAAACCTTTCTGTATAATAAGTTCTTACCCATCCATCTTACAGAGAATATTTTCATTTAGTTGCATTTTCCATGACACAAATTCTTATCAAACTACAGTACTAAATCATTTTAATTTTGCAACAGCAAATTATATAGCACAGAAAATATTTCCTGAAAGTTATATTGATAGTGTAATTTCCTGGAATGTATACAGAAATTATAATCACTTTTTCTATTAAATAGAATTACTTTATTCCATTTTCAAGAATTTCTCTTCTATACAAGAAACTTGAAATAGCCAAAAATAAAAATTCTACTATTACCGATTATTTTCAATACCAACATTTTTGTAAACAAACAAAAAATATACTCACACAAACAAAAATAAATATGTGTGTATAAAAACATTAGACTCCTGAAACTAATAAGAAATTATAGTAAGATATTAAGGGATACAAGTCTCATATACAAAAATCAGTTTCTTTTCTATATACCAACAATGAAGAAGTGGAATATGAAACTAAAAACACAATGCTATTCACATTAACTAGCAAACCCCAAAATGAAATACTTAGTTACAAATCTAACAAAATATCTATAAGATCTATATGCAGAAACCATAAAACTCTGATGAATAAAATTAAAGAACAACTAAATAAGTAGAGAGATATTCCATGTCTATGGATAGAAAGACTCAATATGATTAAAATGTCAGTTCTTCCCAAATTGAGTTATAGATTAAAGGCAATTCCAATCAGAACACCAACAATTTACTTTGTGAAAAATGTTTTGTCAGCAAACTGACTCTAGATTATAAATGGAGAGACAAAGATCTAGAATAATTAACATAATAAGGAAAGAAAAGAACAAAGTTGTAGTCTGACATTGCCCCACTTCAAGACTCACTATAAAGCTAATTAGCTAAAGCTAATAATCAAAACAGTAGTGGCAAAGGAAGAGACAAACAGATTAGAATAGAGAGCCCAGAAGTAGACTCACATAAATATAGTCACCTGATCTCTGACAAAATAGCAAAGGCAATATAAAGCAGCATAGTTAGTCTTTTCAATGAATAATGCTGGAATAACTGGGCATCCACATGCAAAAGAGTTAATCGAGACACGGACTTTACACTCTTCACAAATGTCAACTTACAATGGATCAGAAACCTCAATGTAAAACACAAACCTGTAAAACTCCTAGAAGATAACATAGGAGAAAATCTAGATGACCTGGGGTGTGGCAATGACTTTCTAGATACAGCACCAAAGGCATGATACGTGAAAGAAAAAAAAATTGATAAGCTGGACTTTGTTAAAATTAAAAACTTCTGCCCTGCAAAAGACAATGTCAAGAAAGTGAGATACAAGCCCTAGACAGAGAGAAAATATTTGCAAAAGACACATCTAATAAAGGACTGTTACCCAAATATACAAAGAACTCTTAAAACTCAACAGTAAGAACAGAAACAACTTGACTGAAAAATGGGCCAAATACTTTAACAGATACCTCATCAGAGACGTATGGATGGCAAACAATCATGGGAAAAGATGCTCCACGTCATAAATCACCAGAGATACGCAAATTAAAACAACAATGAGACTTTACTACACATGAGAGTGGATAAAACTCAGAACACTGAGCACACCAAATGCCGATGGGGATGTGCAGCCACAGGAGCTCTCATTCACTGCAGGTGGAAATGCAAAATATTACAGATATTTTAAAAGATAGTTTGGCAGTTTCATATGAATCCTCCATACTAAAAGAGCTTTGAGAAATATAGAAATGAAATGCAATTTGGTCCTTGACTGGATTCGAGTTTAAGCAAACCAATATTAGGAAAAAGATGAGAGATTGAGGGGTACAATCACAGACTGCATTACAGGTAATAATTGAATCATTGATAATCTAATTAAAATTATAAAATTTTGTTAGGATAATACGTTGTGGTTATATATACATATATTGAACACCTTTATAGTGATATGATTCTTGCACAGTAAACTACACATATTTCAGAGGTGCAGTTTTATAAATTTTGATGTAAGTTGTGGTTATATTTCAAAAAGAGTCTTCATCTTTTAGAAATACATTTTCAAAGATTTTACAGTGAAATCATTTGAAGCTTAGGGTTCAGTTAACGTGAGGGAGAGAAAGCGCACTACAGTATAGATTGAACTTGATTGGCCACATGCTAAAAATTGTGGAAGCTGGATGAGTACATGGGGGTGCATTTTACTACTCTCTGCTTTGGCTAGTGTAGAATTCTTGATAAAGAGTTAGTTATTAAGATCTTGAAACATTTCAGCAAGGAGGTGATGACAAAATGGAAATGAATACTGTAACATCAAGTATTAGTAATTGACAATGTGTAAAATACCAATAATGTTCTGTTAAATACAAAAAAAATTAAGTATCTGATCTGCTGTTTTGGTGATGTATATGATCAGGTCACCTCTTCTCAATGTAGTTTAGTTTGTGTCTTGTTAGGGAGGTAGGTATGCTATAAACACTGACAAATAGATATTTAGTATATCCCCAGAAGAAAACAGAATTACAACTGTCTTCCTCCTAATTTTCAGTTGTCACTTTATACCTAACATAAGAATCTTTCCGTTGTTGCAAATAGGATGTAAAGGGGCAATGGAGCGGGAAGTAATTTATATCACGACCTTTCTTCACTAATGTATTCTCTGATGACAATAGTGACATCAAAGAGTTTAGCTATAGTTTTAAAGTTTCCTGCAAAAACCGAAATCAGCAGCAACATTTATTTGCCCTTTCCTTATATATCCTGGTATTTATGACTGAATAACGTAAGGAATAATGACATTTGTATGTAAAGGTATTATATACGTTTTATTTAAAATGAAATAATACACTCTCTCTTTATATTCTGTCACATAAGCACATGCTTATGTGCACATGTAGGGTGCGTGTGTATGTGTGTGTTTGTGTGCACTTGTGAACATTGGTTGCAATGCAGATAGATTGGGATCACTATTTTTAATCTCAAAAAAGGAAGAATTTAAATGAGACATCATTGCCTCTCTTTCATTAATTAAAGAATATTCTAACATTCTCCTAAATAATTTCTCCCATATCTGATTGGTTATGATTGATTGCAAGAAGTGATAATAAAACTTTTACAAAAGCATACTAGTAACTTCTCCGGTAACATAACCTAACACAGTCTTCTTGCTCTGCTAAATATATTGCCTATAAACAATTTAATTAAATAATAAAATTAATCAAACAATTTCTGTTGGCTTTTAAAGGCGAATGGTTGAGGACATTCTGGCACTCTGACATAATTAATAAACTCAGAGCTTTCTATATAGAAGGTCAGGTTTTCCATGCTCAGTTAATTTTACTTCTTTCTTTTCAATTTAAATAACTTTTATTTCTTTATCTTGCCTGATTGTTCTGGGTAGGACTTCCAGCATGTTGAATAAAAGTGGTGAAAGCAAACATCCCTGCATTGTTCCTGATCTCAGAGGAAAACCTTCTGTCTTTTACCTTTGAGTATGTTGTTTACTGTGATCTTTCATTTATGGCTTTCATTATGTTGAGGTAATTTCCTTCTATTTCCTAGTTTGTTGAGTGTTTTTATTATGAAAGTCAAATTCTTTTTCCACATTCAGATTATCATGCAGTTTTTATTCCTTCATTCTGTTAACATGATATATTACATTGATTGATTTTTTAATCTTTTTTTTTTTTTTTTTTGAGGGGGGAGGTAATTTGATTGATTGATCTTAAATGGAGGTTCTAGGGACTGAACCCAGGACCTTGTGCAGGCTAATCACGTGCTCTACCGCTGAGATATATATTCCCCCTTTTACATTGATTGATTTTTATATGTTGAATTATTCTTTCATTTCAGGAGTAAATTTCACTTGGTCATGTTGTATAAACCTTGTAACATGCTGGCGAATTCAGTTTGTTAGTGTTTTGTTGAGGATGTTTGCATCCATGGACTATTGCTCTGTAGATTTCTTTTCTTGTAGTGTCTTTCTGGTTTTGTATCAGTGAAATGTTTGCCTATAGGATATTTAGGGAGTGTTCCCTTCTCTTCAGTATTTTGGAAAAGTTTGAAAAGAATCAGTGTTAGTTCTTTGAATGTTTGGTGGAATTCACCAGTGAAACAATCAGATTCATGACATTTTTTAATTTGGAGATTTTTTTCGGAGAACCTGACATTGTTTTCGAAAGCAGCTACACCATTTTACATTCCAACCAACACTAGATGAGGGTTCCAATTTCTCGACATTCTTATCAACAAGTGTAATTATCTGTCTTTTTGCTTATAGCCATTCTAATGGATGTAAAGTGATATGACCAATTACTCATTTTGTTAAATATATTTCTAAGTATTTTCTTCTTTTTGATGCTATTTTAGATAGAATTATTTTCTTAATTTTGTTTTTGAATTTTCAAGTTTCTGCTTTTCTGTCTTTCTCTACTCATTTCAATATCTGGATCATCTTGGTCTCATTTCCAACTGATTCTTTCCCCCTGTGTAGATCGCATTTCTGCTTCTCTGCATATCTAGTAATTTTTTAATTTTATGGTACATACTATATTCTCACATTTTCAATGGTCTGTAATATTTATTTGTTTGCTAAGAATGATGTTTTTCTTGGATGAGCAGTTAATTTACTGGCAGATCCTTGTTTTTTCTCTTGAAGCGTATTTTTCATTTCTGTTCGATGACTCTCCAAAAGCATGAGTTTTAAGAAATAACAGCTTCAGCAGATTGTCTCTTTTTTGGCTGGTACAAACGATGCTTCTCAGCATTATGCAATCTGCAGAATCTCCCCTCATCTCATTAATCCCAGCAGCACTTCTCTGCCAAGTCTCATGAAGTCTTGCCCTCTGTATCTCAGATTAATATGTTCCAATCTCAAATAAGCCCTAGGCAGATTATCTGTAAACTTTCTTATGCCTTCCTTCTCTCCAGTACCCTGCCCCTCAAGCTTTAGCTGCTTCTGCAGTCATAAAATATGATCTCTGCCTCCTAAACAAGGAAAAACCACTGTGATCTTTTTGAGCTCTTCCTGTGCTGCCATCCAGAAAGGACCACTAGGCAGAGACTCTGGGCAATAATCTCATCTGCTTCTCTTGTTTTAGGAATCACAGACATATGCTACCTACCACGCAACCTCTGACAACAGCTGCATATATTTTGTTCAGTTTTATAGTTGCTCACAATTGCAGGAAGATTATAGTACCACGTATGTTACTATTATGGTTAAAAACAGAAATCAACTCCGTTAATTTTGAGACAGATAATATTTTTGAAAAATGTATTTTGAAAAAGCAGTAACTCAATTAAAAAAAGTTGAAAAAAGAAAAAGAAAAAGCAATAACTTTCTTAAACTTTATATAGGCTTTTAAAAAATCTCTCTAGAATGTTCGTCCCCCCACTTATGGTATTTAAATCCATCGTTTTTTTTAAGCTTCTTTTTAGACAACATTTTCAGAAATGTATTGTATACAATAATATTAGACTGACTTAAATATCCTTTATCATTTTTCTGTTTTGTTTTGTCTTCTGTTCTTGTACATTATGAATAGTGAATCTCTCTAGGATAATGATTTTAAGATACTAGGCCATTTGCTTGAAATTAATTTGTAATTTCTGCAGTTACAGATCAAACTTGATACCTTGCCAGTGGAAATTAGTATTACAGGGAACAAACTCTTCACATCACTTTCATGTGAATAATTAAAAACTTTTTTGGAATAGTCCATTAACCTGAGGGTCAGTGTGGGAAAACATAAACAAGTTATTGATTTAGCCTGAATTAAGACAATAGCTGTTTCAGTTTTATATGGAGATAAAGACAATTCCATTAATTCACTTTTAAAATAATTGATTAAAAACCTACATGCTTCTATGAATAGAGCAATAGTAAAGGATCTTTAGATTAAAATATGCATTTTAAATCATTTTGATTAATTTCTCAGTTTGCTTCTTAAGAAGCCACAAAATGGAGGAAAGAGTTAATATTGCAATTACTTGGATCTATTAATGGAGGAACATTTTATTTTACTCTTTAAAGTATAAGCTCAAGACAGGGTCCCAGTTGGGACTCTTTTTGCTTCACAAAGCGTGGTTGGTAAATGATGGGGATGTTTGTTATATATGTAAGCATTAACAGAGTCCACCTAGGCTGTTTTGTCCCTTGGATACTGGATAGATTGTAGTCACTGGTAATTACTTGCATTGTATGCCTAAAGAGCCTGGCTATGGTTTCTTATATAGCCCAAATAAAGTTATTTTCTGAAACTACATAGCTCTATTTACTTGGCCCTGATTATCCTTTGCAATTGCTTCCAACATTAGATAATATATTTTTAGGGTTTTTCCCTCCTGCCAGCATTTCAGTATCTATGCATTTGTACATTTTCATAACACCTTTTTTTTTTTTTCAAATGGCATTATGTGTTTGCACATAAATTCTTCTCTTTTCCCTTGTCATGTCTGCTAATCTTTTTGCTGTTGTTGCTGCATTTGGCACTGCAAGTTCAATTTCACTTATGAAAATCAAGCTGTCTATTCTGCTTCATTCATCATCATCAACCAAAATCATTCTGGAATCAAAACTTGTTTTCTATTATCTTGTTATTTTTTGGTGATGATATATGGAAGGGGAAGTAGCCAGTGGCAGGGCATGGGATTGAACTGCAGTTTATAGCAAACATCTGCCTCTGCATAGTAACCTTGGGGATTTGTGCAGACTCTTATCTACAAAAATCAAAATTCAGAAAGAAGCTTTCTCTGCCAAATGTTCTTTAGATGCAGAGAACTCAGTATGTGGGTCATCAAAAGGAAATTCAAGTGTCAACTACACACAGATTACTCATATTATATATAATTACAAGAAAAACTCAAACCCGAAGTATGCCCTAAGTGGAATGAATAATTTAAATTGAATTTGGAAAGTTCTATCTTTATATTTGGAAGTAACGGAAGCAATTGAATAGATCACTGCATGTTTTTGATAAATGTTTTTGGGGACAGTTAAAAGGAAAGTGGTTCTGTTCTGCTAGAAACTCGGGAGAGGTGTAAACTCAGCTCTCCTTTCTAGTGCAAATAAGCAGGGGAGTATTCTTAATCATATTGAGGTTCAATAATTAATGCAAAATAGATAGTATATTTTCCTCTGTGGTTGTGAAAAGAAATACATAGTAGGTAATATTCTTTTATAGACCTTGAAGGTTGTAAACGGAAACCACTCAGAAGCATTATCCTTTTATCACACAGTTTTGCTTCCATATTAAAATGTAATAACCTTAACCACTATCCATTATGTCAGTCATATGAATGTTAGATTTTAAAGCAAGCATATAAGGTCTAAGTATGATAATTAATTCATTATCCAATGAAGTTTATAAAAGTTATTTACTTTGACCCTTCATTTAGTGTTTTCAGCCTTTAAAGCTCTTTAAAAAAATCCCCTGACAAAATTGAGATGTGCCTATTTGGAAGGAATATTTCATTTAAATGATGACAATTGTGAGCAAAAAATACATTATGGATTGCATGAAATAAAATAACAGCTCTGGAAGATTTCTTATAATTTTCATTTTAGTGTAAGTTCATTCCTGTTATTGTTTTGACCACCATGTTTTTCTGAATATGATCATTTTCTATTTACCGTAGGTACTCTGCATGTAGATAGCCTCCTATATATGAGTCACTAATTCTGCTATTTGGATAACATCTCAGTTCAGTTGAGTCCTTTTATCCCACTATAGAAGTCCAAACCCTCGATCCTGGAAGGCTCCCCCTAAAGGTCCTGTAGTCCAATTTCTAACCTTATGCAGAAAAACTCCCTACAACATTCCAGAGATGTGGTCAATCAACTTGGAACGTCTCCTGAAGGAGAAAGCCATTTCATCATAAGCAACGTGTTCTGCTTGGGGAGTTCTTACTCCTATTGAACCAAAATTCTGCTACGCGGTCACCTAGATTTTTCTTTTGGAGTTAAACTCAGAAAAAAATCCAATCCTATAATCACACTAAAACTCTTCGCATATTTGGGAATATCCATCATGTCCTAGAGCCTTCAATATATTAGATGAAACAGTCCTCTTTCCTTCAACTGCTGTTTCATTAGCATGGTTTTCAGACCCCTATACATCATGCATTACTATTTCGATCACACTAGAATCACGTTTTTAATACAGCTATTAAAATATAATTTCCAGAAGTATGTACAATTTCCAAGATGTGATTGAACCTGTATCAGCCTCTTCCTTTTTTTTTTTTTTTTTACAAATATATTTTTTTTAGTTCAGCTTCAGATTTCAATATCATTTTTGTCAGCTATATTATGCTGCCGGCTTATGCTGAACACATACTTATAAAAGACCCGGTTTATTTTGTTCATTTATCCAATTTGATAAATATTTAAAAATACATAGTACTTCTACTTTTGGTTAAAAGCTGTGTTAGGTGCTGGGAAGATACAAATAAGATAGGGATTTCAATAAAGTTGGTGAAACTGATGACTTCATATAACGTTCAATAAAATGCAAACATAGGGTAATTGGATTGCAGAGGAAGATTATTAAATGCATACTGGGAATCGGAGGTTTCCTGGGAGGTGCTACATGAGCTACATCTTGAAAAATAAGGAGGAGGTAATTGGATCAGAAAGCACAAAGATGTGAAATAACATGATTCTTCGGAAAAGTGAAAGGGTTTATAAAGGGCACTTGGACGTCAAGCTAACTCAAATAAAAGACAACACTTAGCTGAAACACTCTCCAAGGTTCTAGATTAAGTTGTTCTTTCACAGGTTCACCTTTGTTAGAAAAAAGATTTAATACATCCCCACTTCATTTTTTGACTATAAAGGAAATTTTTTGCTTTAAGTTCATTGAAGGACTTCTAATAAAAGACGGTAGATTGACTACAAATGTAACTTTTGTACCCCTCCAGGAAAACTACTTTAATGAAAGTAAAGAAATAAAAATCTCATGAATCCAAACCAGTGAAAAGTATAACCATGAGAGTGTAGTAAGTGTTTCAGAGGTTTCAGTGTGCTTCTGGAGGGTGAAAAGCAGAGAAGGAAATGACAGTTGAAATAACCAGGTAAGACTAACTACACTGCCCACAGGGAATTACTAACAAGAAGATAATCAACTTGACTTCTCCATTCCTTCCAAAAAAAAAAAAAAGCTCTGAAGGTGCTGGATACTTAGTATGATAAAGGCCAGAAAAAAGACAGGACTGGAAACAGTGAGATTAAGATCAAAGCTGTATATGGGAGATACCACAACCCCATTTTTCCCCACGGTCAGGTTGTACCACTTTTGGCAGGGGTCCTGAAGTTTCTTTTCTAGATAAACTTAAAGAAACTATGTAGAATACTAAAAGAAAAAAAAAATAGTGTGTCTTTGGATGGAAGGATGGAAGAAGATACAGCATCCAGAACAGAACAATCAGAACAAGAACTCTTGAAAATATATCATTGACAAACTGAAAAAAATTAGTAAAAGATTTGGAATTATTTCAATGAAAGAGGAAACCAATAATTTTTTTTAGAAATTAGAAAAGAAAGAAAAAGTACCAAAATGTGAAATAATAGATACCAGGTTGGAGCTTTAATCCGAGAGTTCTAACACCAGAGCGTTAGGAACTGTAGTAAATGAAAACAGCAAGACGTTAAAAGAGATAATTATCAAAGAAGTAAAAGTTGAGGTCCCAGAGTTGAGGGACACATATCTTTAGAGAGAAGGATCACAACAAGCACTCAGGAAAATAAATGAGAAAAACAAAAACCAAAACCAAAAACATCATTGTGCAATTTTAGAATACAAATCAATGGAAAACCTTGTATGTTTCTCCATGTCATCTAAGGAGCAGCAAGAATCATACTTAGTTTGAACTTCTCAACATAGATCGTCAGCTTAGAACTCCATGGCCAAACCATCAATCAGTTATATGAGGTAGATTATAGATATTATCAATCATGTAAGAACTCAGAAAATGTAACTCCTACCCAACTTTCCTTAGCAAGTCATTTAAGAAAGCACTCTTGTAAAATAAGAGGGTACACTAATCCTTAGATATAGATACAGGTCGTTGATCCAACCTAATATAGCAACAAAATTAAAGCCTAGGTTCACAGTGTCGAGCTGACTTAGAGAAAATTTAGCCAAGTTTGGAGCAAGAGAACACTGAATTTTTAGGAGGAAGATCTTGTAGTGCAAAATACAACAGATAGTGTAACAAGACTTTTGAAAAGAATTGATGATGAAGAATTGGGCAATTAATTCAGGAGAGAGAGAAAGGTAAACATGATTTCAAGAAGAAACATAAACCTGTACCATAAACAAATGTAATCGTATTATACCCTCTGGCTCATCCTGAGACAACATTTACATGATCACAATTAAGTCATCACTGATTCATGATTTAACTGAAAACGGGTCTATTATCAATAAGGAGGGAAAGAAGAGATGGTTAAGAGGCATACAACTGTCTCATTAGTGAAAGTCAAAAATAATGTTCAAACCTGGCAGATCAAGATTTGGCAGTAAAAGCATATATTTTTTAACAAGTGACGGTGACTCCTGGGTGTCTCTGCTAAAGGAGCTGGGATGGAATTGTCGGGAACAATTCAATGAAATTTCTCTCCTTCATCTTGATTGGTTCTCAGCATTACCTCATACATTGTCTCCAACAAAATAGCAATTCTGCGTTGTCCTTATTCTTGTCCAGAAAAAATGGTGGGCACA
This sequence comes from Camelus bactrianus, assembly GCF_048773025.1. NCBI lineage: Eukaryota > Metazoa > Chordata > Mammalia > Artiodactyla > Camelidae > Camelus > Camelus bactrianus. Next base: position 11,197,203 of record NC_133572.1, read on the forward strand.
AGGGAGAGAGAGCTCAAGACTGGAGAAAGGCAGAAGGGAAAATTTCAAGGTTAACCCATTTATCAGTAGAATGGAAGCTTCCAACATGTAATAAATTTTAATGCAACCAATCTGGACTTGAATTCAGCTGCATATTCCATGCTTTTGGCATCCTACGTCAATTAGGATGCTCTGGAGAATGTCATTTTCCATCATGTCAGAAGAGAGAGCATATGTCTTCTCTATTACTATTCCTGAAATGAAATTATTTTACAACCAGATCATTTAAGAAATAAAAAATATAATTTTGCACATTTATGGATTTTTGTTACTTTCATTCTGTTAGACGTTTGAGAAGATTTTTTTTTTTTTGACTGACGTAGGAAGTAATTATGACGGATTTAGCCGCACATTTTATTTTACTTTCAGTGATGTCTCAGGTCAGTTTAAATCCACACATACACATTACTTTCACAATGGTCTCTATTGACTTCAACGAATGACACACTCTACTGATGCCCCCTGTGAGACAGAAAAGAAAGAAGCTTGTTCATAGATCCCCTGTAGCACATCACCACCATTGATCCACGGTTTTAAGGGCTTTTGCCACTAATTTCCTCCCACCAATGGAGAGACCCATTGCTCAGTGTGTTTAGACTCTTATGACTGCCCACTGTGACTTCAGTTCTTAATCTGCCTGGAAGTGTCAAAAGTCACGCTGCTGTCTAGAGAGAAAGTGGTTTTTTGTTTTTTTGTTTTTTTGTTTTTTTTCAAACCTGCTACTGGGAGTGATGCTTCTCTTAGTACCAAAATGCCCATGATAACAGACAGAGCTCTGAAATATGTCTGTTCTGTTCACTGTTGAATGAATAACCACTATAGTTCATCTACATATACCAGAGAATTTTTCGGCAATGTTATTTTCACTCAAGAAACTCCAGCTTAGGTAGTATAGTTAGGAAAATCGCATGATGAGTCTGACACCAATGTCCTAATGCAGGTCAGAAATTTCAGTGTAATTAACAAAAGAAATAAGCTTGGTATTTTTAACATCCAGACCTTAAAGTTCTAGGTAACTACTGTTTTGTATTATTCACACGAAGTGAGCATATGAGCAATTTTTCTCACTAATGATGTATTTGATTTTATACAAATAGGCCAAGTGTATTAAACAGTGTAACATATATAAAAGTGTTTAATCTCACTGTTAATCAAATAAGCCCAAATTGAAACATCAATGACTTATTATTTTTACTTTCTAGGTTAGAAATATTTAAAAAGTAATAACACTTACTGATAGAAATAGTTCTGATCAGAGAATAAATCAGTTTCATTGTTTGGAAAGCAATTTGTCCATAGGAATTTAAAACAATTAACATGTTTCTCCTCTTTGACACATTAATCCCACTCTTGGGAATCTATCTTATGATACTAACCTGGAATGCAGAAATAAAAGTAGGAAAAAATGTCTATTTCAGCATTATTTCATATTGGCAAAAACTGTCCCAGAATATGGAGATTAATTAGACTATGATACAACCACACTGTGTAATATTACACAACCATTAATTTGTTTAATAAAAAGGGAAACACTTACGTTATTTTATGTTACACTTAGACCGAGTCCAATCCTGAACACAACTGATATCGACTGAATTCAGAAGCCAAGAATGATTGGGCAGAGTTGGTCCTTGGAGGAAAAAACCAAGTACTATTTGCATACATGCTATTTGATTGGTCAAAACTCGACTGGATGTCAAGTGAGAGAGTCAAATCAATGAGCTTGTGATACACTGGTCAAGTTTAGAGCTAAATAAAATGCTAAAAATTAATCAATCAATCAAACTTCTGAAGAAGGGCAGAACCCAAGACAGCATGAGGGAACACAAAGATAAAAGGATCCAAGATCCTTCAGTTTTTGCATTCTTACCTTGCCTTCTCTTTGAGTGTTTGCTTCACACTCTTCTTCTCCAAGCACATCTCTTATACGCAGAAGGAACCATGGCCCCTGACATCCTGCCTGCATCCACAAAGGAAAGGCTTTCCTAGGGAAAGTCTCTACTTGAGTCAGCTTGTGCTGTGGATCTATGAGTGAAGCAATGCAAACTCCTTTCCTCCTCAGCATTAAAGGCAGCAGACACATGTCCATTCAGGGAATCAGTATCACTGATGCCACCTCAGTAGGTGCCTCCTGGAAAACAATCAACAGGATGTAAAGAATACAAATAAGAAAAAAAAAAAAAAACTGGGTAAGAAATATACCAAAATGTTTGTGTTGGTGGCAGTGTGGTTTTTTAAAAACTAAACACAAATCAAACAAACAAACCAAAAATAGACAAACCCTTTTAATGAGCTGTTTTTCATATTTTCCACAATAAACACATTTTTTTCTTTTTCTTTTTAAATTGTTCCATAAATGTTTCACAGAGTGTGGAGAAAGGGAGCTTTAAATAAACATATAATAGTATAAAAATGTTAATGCATCATAGAAATGGCAAAATGAGGTTGAGTGCTGCAATACGAGTGGTGGCATGTGGGCATTTCTTTTTTTTTCTTTTTCTTTTTTTTTTTTGTTTTCAGTTCTTTTTTTTTTAACATTTTTTATTGATTTATAACCATTTTACAATGTTGTGTCAAATTCCAGTGTAGAGCACAATTTTTCAGTTACACATGAACATATATATATTCATTGCCACATTTTTTTCTCTGTGAGCTACCATAAGATCTTGTATATATTTCCCTGTGCTATACAGCATAACCTTGTTTATCTATTCTACAGTTTTGAAATCCCAGTCTATCCCTTCCCACTCCCCACCCCCTTCGCAACCACAAGTTTGTATTCTATGACTATGAGTCTATTTCTGTTTTGTATTTATGCTTTGTTTGTTTGTTTATTTTTAGATTCCACATATGAGCGATCTCATATGGTATTTTTCTTTCTCTTTCTGGCTTCCTTCACTTAGAATGACATTCTCCAGGAGCATCCATGTTGCTGCAAATGGTGTTATGTTGTTGGGTTTTATGTCTGAATAGTATTCCATTGTATAAATATACCACACCTGCTTTATCCAGTCATCTGTTGGTGGACATTTAGGCTGTTTCCATGTCTTGGCTATTGTAAATAGTGCTGCTATGAACATTGGGGTGCAGGTGTCATTTTGAAGTAGGGTTCCTTCTGGATATATGCCCAGGAGTAGGATTCCCGGGTCATACGGTAAGTCTATTCCTAGCCTTTTGAGGAATCTCCATACTGTTTTCCACAATGGCTGCACCAAACTGCATTCCCACCATCAGTGTGGGAGGGTTCCCTTTTCTCCACAGCCTCTCCAGCATTTGTGATTTGTGGATTTTTGAATGATGGCCATTCTGACTGGTGTGAGGTGATACCTCATTACATGTGGGCATTTCTTGGCATTTCTATACCTAAACAGCTAAAGAGCAATAAAGAGTTTTTGACCAATTGAATTAGTGGTGCAGCTGGAAGTGAACGAAGGCAGAAATACACAACATACATTTAAATGAAACAGAAAAATTTTTCCACGTTTTTACAAATGTAGGAAAAAATGTACTATTTGCTGAATAATGCTGGTATAAACTTCCCTTTTGGGGGGGAGATAATTAAGCAAAGAAATCAGACTTACTCTTCCAATTTATGTGAACTGAGCAGTCCTGAAAATTATTAGAAGGAATCACCGTTGGACATGATTTGTCAAATCCAGGGTATTGAAGCAGAGGATCCAGTCTATCCTGTGTAGTAAAGTTTGTGATAACTTGCTTTTCAGATCTTGGAGATTGCCAGAGTGTGCCCATTCTCTTGAAACATGGCTGTCAAAGGTTAAGATTTTGATAAGTTGCTTTTTCTGATGGTTTCTTAAAGTTTATGACTATAAATCTAGATTATAGATCACTTACCTCTTCATATTAAAATATTAAGACCTTTTATCTAAATGTCAGCAAGAATCAATGAAAATGATAAGTTAGCACACTTTCCTCAGGAAGTTTTAAAACTTCAGTTAAGCTCTCTAAATAATACAGAAGTAAATTTTTTATTAATTTCTTTATCTCTGGTGTTACAAATTAAATTCTTGTGAAATACAAGCATGCTTTTTCTTACAACGTCTCTATCGAGACCTACACTGTTTACCTGCGCATAGGGGCAGTTGGTGGCAGAGTCATGAACTTATTTACTTTGCATACCCAAGGATTGGTGACCATTCTAATGGGTGTTCTTCCTACTGAAAATGGGAGAATCACTGCTCAGTGGGAAATCTGGACATCCATGAGATAGAGACAAATGTATTATCTTACAGGAACAATTACTCCCCAAATGTATGTACCAGAACAACCTTGTCTTCACTAACTGGTAAAACACAAAAATATTTGGTAGAAAAATCTACCTATGCCTCTACCCTGTTGTTAATAGTAGTCATCGTGTTGGTCAAATAAAGAAGACATGGAGCTAGAGGCTAGTTTTCAGACTGTGCCCAAAAGCCCAGGAGCCTTGAGAGTCAGCATTTCTATTCACAGAATTTTCTGTGCCTTATTCCATAATTGTACTCATGAATACAGGATAGGCAGAGGAAGAATGAAGCAACATATGAAACATCATTCCTAGATAACTCCTCTCCCCTCGCTGGATTTATTTCCCACTTTCAGTGAATAAGGAGCCAGAAACCAGTATCTTAGAAACACACAGCAGGCAAACTCAAGGCATCTATTTAAGCAGCTCTTCTGATTGAGGCCTGATTCATCTCTGTTACTTTCTGATTGTGTAGCTTCTCCGATGTTGACGTAACTTGAACATGAGATTATTCCAAAGTTAGAAGTCTGCTATGACTCAATCCTTCAACTTCAGAGGAGCCTATGGGTCAAAGGCAGCCTCAGTCATCTGGGTCAGGCAACAGAGTCCCATGCTTGCAGTGGACTGTGGCCCATGAGGCCATGCCATGGAAAAGATGCTCCTCACATACTGGGATAATATACAGCTTGAGTCACTTTAAAGAGTTTAGATCGGCTTCACTTCCCACTGGATAAAATATGTCCAAGAAGTAGGTTGGACAGAATTACTTAGGTAATCAAATTACATAAATCCACAATAGGTTCTTATATAATAAACTCTCCTCTCCTTCATGGCTGCACTAAATCTTGTCATGGATTTACATCACTGTGAGAGCATCGTTTCACCAGCACTTACAGAGTGATAAGGATCTGTCCAAATGCAATGAGACTGTTCATTTGACAGAATAACATAGTAAACTCCCACTGGAATTTTGTGGTTATTTAGAAAATTCTGCTGACATTGTTTTGGCTTTTTCTTTGGCAACCTTGTCATTAATTCAGATGACATTTACTTTGTCACTACACACGATGCCATTTTTCAGTTGTCCATTATTTTCTATTTATCCCTTTTTACCTAATACAAATTATCACCACTTCAGAACTTGAACATTTTTAATTAACTTATGTCTTATTATTCTGATGATATGACCAGTTTGTATCAACTAAAACATGATTGATTTTATCCTTTTTTTAACTCCTTGGGGTCCCAATCGATAATCAGTGTTGAGTGAGAAGAGAGTGGAATATGGATTAAGGATCCATAAATTAGAATCAATCAATTCTAATTTAAAAAAAAAATCATAGACTATATTGTTTAACATTTGATACTTAGAAAGAGTACCTACAGCAGGTGTTCTGATGGCTCTTTGCTGATAACTTCAAATTGATACTCACAGCCCAGATATTTCTCTGGAACTTCAGACTCCTCTACAACTGTCTGCTTGGCATCTTCTCTTGGGTGTCTAACGGGCATCTTGAATTTAACAAATCCAAAGTAGAGCCCCCCAAACTTCCTCTTGGCAAAATCTGCCATCTTGTCTACCTCTGTCTCTATTTAGTCCTCTGGGTCTAAAACATGGAAGTTATCCTTGACTTCCCTGTCTCCCACATTATTTGTAATCCTCAAGCAAATTCAGTCGACTTCACTTTCAAAATGTGTCCAAAACCGAGATACCATTACCACTGCTACCACCTTGGCACAACTACCAGGATCTCTCCCTTGGATTTGTGTAATAACCTCCTCACTGGTCTCTCTGTTTCACCTTTGCCCAGTGGAGTCCCTTTTATGCACAAGAGGCAAAGAATCCTTTAAAAATCGAAGACAAATCCTTTAAAAAATCCTAGGGTGTTGCTTTCCTTTCTGAGTGAAAGGCGAAGATCCTACAGTGACCTGTGAGACCCAATATGGTTTCTCCTGACCCTGTCACTCTCACCTCCCTTTGATTTCATGTCCTACCACCCTCCCCTCCCCTTCTCTTACTCTACTCCAGAGTCCATGACTACCTCATTTTTTTCAAAAACATGCCAGAAACGTTCCCATCTCCTGATTTTTGCTATACCCTTGCCTAGCAAATTCTTCCTTCAGACGTTGTCAATTCCCTCACCTCCTCCAGATCTATGCTGGGATATCAGCATCTCAAGTAGGCTTCCCTATGAAAATTTAAAATTGCAAGGCTCCACAATGCCTCCCACACTTTTCCTTATTCATACCCGATGTCTTTTTCTTGATACTTATTCTGGCTTAGTATAAGTATTCTGTTAGGTTTTTTTTTTTTTTTTTTCCATTTGCAAACATTGAGACAAGAATTTCATTGCAGTAGTCTATTGTAGTAGTTTATTAGGAAAGCGATCCCAGAAAGTACCAGTAGAGTAATAAACGAGTGAACAGGAGAGGGGAAGGATGTCAGTACAGGATGCATTAAAGAACAGGTTACAGCTATTGGTTAACTAGGGCTCGTCACTATGGGAACATCTGGGCAAAGGTAGAGAAAATACCTGAGTTGTTTTACACTAACTGTGAGAAAACAAGTATTTAACCGTCAATTCATTTATGGCAGTTCCTTCTTTCTGCAAGCATATGCAGAATACGTTCTGGAAGCCATAGAAAGCCCTTGGGCAATTTGTTGAAAGTGTTCACTGTAAGAAACCATTAGATCTGAAAACAGAGGAAAAGCACGTGCTACTCATATTGCCCATTACCGTACACCTTTTGCATGGCTCAGATCTACTCATTGCCTACATTGAGTACATTCACTTTGTTGATCACTGATTCTTTAAAAGTGATGATTAGTTCATCATAATTTCTAAATAAATAAAGAAAGTGTTAAAACAGAGGTGTTGCTGGGAAGAGTTATGGATCTCCAGTACTGCAGTTGGTTCCTCTCAGGCAGTAATCGGGTTGCTTGACAAGAGGGTGAAGTTAAGCTTTCATTCCTAAAAGGACTGAGCCCTTCTTACCATGTCCCCTCTGGCTTTGATTACTCCAATTGCCATTTCAAGGCTATTGCTGAGGCAAGAACACCAAGAGGCATCCCAGTGAATTCGGTGAGCTCATGCTGCTCCCTGAGCTATTAGGTAGCAGCAACCTTCTCTTCTCATGATTATGAAGATCAGTTCCAGCTGCCAGTATACCCATCCCTCCTCCTTTCCCATTAGTCTTCTGGCAGGAGAACCCCAAACAGCAGCCATAGCTTTAGTTTGCCTTGTACTGTTGCAGACGTGTTCCCTAATCCCTGAGGACCAAAACAGTTAATTACATGGATGCTGAGGTTGTATGGGGTGGGAAGCAGACTTTCTGTAAGTGGAACACAGGGAAGGGTTGTGAGTGGCCATTCCTACTGCAACACTCGGTTTCTGGACCTATGGAGTCTAGCTCTCAGGAACACACAACCAGGCATTGTTGTTTGGTTTTGTTTTGTTTTATTTATTTATTTTTTTAAATGTATACTGTATCTTGAAGGACAGCAGAATGGCATCCTCAAAGCCTCAGCCTTAACTGTGGCTTTAAAAGTTTGATTCAGAGTTTCTACCAGATTGTCAACATGTAACTTGGTCTAGTCAGCTACACAAATATTTTCTGAGCTACTCTGTGTGTAAATTATCTTGGTTTAGTAGTATTAACATGAAGAAGTCCTGCTTTCAATAAATTAAATATCTTTTTCTATCTGGGCCTCATTTTCCTCCCATATGACAGAAGAAGATTGAGTTGGGTGATTTATAAGAACTCTTCCAGTTCTCATGAGTTCTCTATCTTTTCCAGATGAGTCAGAAAGCTATTTCTGCATCATTTGGGTATTTGTACTTTGGAGAAAATACATAGTCGTTGAACTTGACCTTGTGATGGGCACTATGTGCTAATGGTACGTACCCGGGTGCTATTGTCTCATCACAAAGCAGCTCCTTAATTTATATCTAACTTGAAATATCCTAGTCTGCACTTTTAAGGCAAAACTTTAAAATTACAGGAGCATTAGAGCCCATAAAGAAATTGGTAAAGGTAGTAAAGTCCAGCAAACTAACGATGGTAAGTAAATTAATTCTGTAAGTAAGCCAACAGGCCAGCAACTGCTAACTGACATATTTGGTTATTATTCTCTGTATTTTTTCTAAAAAAGATGTTGATTGGTGATAAAATAAGTTCTAGAATTCATGCCACTGTATAAATGTTGAATAAGAGAATTTTATGAACCCCCATAGAAACTAGAAACAACTTGGTGGGATTTTATCATTTTAGTCTTGATTGGAGAGCTGGAAGTTTTGTTCTTCTATGTAAGTTTGACCTTGCTATTCCAACTTAACTGATTGTATCTCTGAAGTGGTAAAAGCCATCAAGGATAGGTATATTTTTCTATTTGTAGGCAGATGAAAAACTCTTAATTATGAATACAGGAACCCAAAATGAATAATTCACCATCAGAATTAGTGGCAGATCTAACTGTTCCCAGTAGATGAGCCTAGTCCTTTTGCTATTAATTAGTGATAAGAATTATAAGGTCAATGACCTTCAAGCTATGATAATCTTACCAGCCTAAGAATAAGAAGATTGTTACCAACACCTTCAAAAGACAGTATTATTTCATATGGTGGTATTAGAAGTTAGGTTATAGAAAATGTACTGAGAATCAGAGCCATGGTTTAGAACTAAACAGGAAACACTGAGGTTATTGTTTATTATTAGAACTTTTATAGCTGTCGCTTTTTATAATGTACTCATTCAACAAATATATAGTTTCCGATGTGTGCCGAGTATCCTTCTAGACCCTGGGAATCAGATAGTAATAAAATACTAATTCCTGCTGCCATGGATCTTAAAGTCTGAGAGTGTCTTAACAGGGAGAAACAGTTTTTTAGAAAGTATAGTGTTGGTGAAGTATACAGTATGCAAGGTGGTGTGATAAAGATGATGGAAAATAAAGAGATAATAGGAAGAAATACGGTAAATGAAGAGGATGAAGAATGTTGCCATTTTCTTTAAAGGGTGGTCAACAGAGGGCACACTGAAGTAATGTGAGTAAAGGTCTGAGGGGGTGAAGCAACAAACCATAAAGCCATGTGGATATTCAGAAGGAGAGCCATGGTGGCCACAGGAAGAGGATGTGAGAAGGCTCTACCACAGAAATATGCCTGACATGCTTAGGAACGTCAAAGAAGACGAGTGTGGCGAAGGTGAATGAGCCAAGGGGATGAATCATAAGACTCAGGGTCAAAAAACTAACCAGAGGATAGATCATGTGAGACCTTCAAGTTAATCATCTACTCAGCAAAGTAAGTGGCATGATCTAATTCAAATGCTAACACAGTTATTCCCATTGCTGCATTTAGAATAGACGCAAGAAGGCTTGGATGGGAGTGAGAGGACCAGTCAGGAAGCAGAGTGAAAACCTAGGGAAAAGAGACTGGTCCAAGTGTATGTTACAAGGAACGTAGTGAGGAGGTTTTATTCTTTAGATATTTTGAATATAGAGGGACATGGAGGTGTTTTTGCAGAAAGAAGGAGTTCTCAATGATATTAGAAAGAACTTGTTTTGGAGGGAATGTAAGTTTTACTCTGAAAGTCAAAGTCTGAGGTGCTTACCTGTCAGTCAGGGGGAAGTACTGAGTAGTCAGTTGGCTGCATTGATCTGGAGTCCATGAGAGCGGAGAGCTTAGACATAGAATTTAAAGTGTTAGAAAAGCGAAACAACCAAAGGAGTGAAGGGAAAACAGCGGCAGCAACCTTAGAGTTTTAGAGTTATCAGCAAATAGCCTTTTTCTTTTAAATTATAGTCTTCACACTAAAAACATCACTTGATCTCAGTCGATAGCTAAGCCAGTAAAGTAGTCATTCATCTCCTAGCTCTTAGTTAATAATTTAGTCATGTTCAGCTATCACAATAATTCAACTATAATTTAATAATTCAGTGAAAATCCAAGATGGTTTTTTTTTTAATGCTGTCAGTTCGCCGTTAGGGTAAATAATCTATACAACATGCATAGCATAATCAGGAAGGAGCAAACACACTTTTGAATCTCTGATTGAAGCCACCAAGGATACATGTTCCACACAACATTGGACTCAGAAATCGTTACATGCAATGTTAATGTGCAAAAGTATGTAAATGCACAGCTTCTACAATATGCTTTTCCTAACTCACAGGTGTAATGGACAGAAAAAAAAAAAAACAGTGTTTAGTATTTTTCTAGGAATAAGAGTGACATTTTGCAGATTTGTTAAATTTATTATAGTCACGTAGGGAAAAAGTCAGGTCCCCAGAGGGAAATAAATGGCATAGTCAAAGTGGCTAATGTGAGGAAGAGTTTAATAAAGGGACAAAAGTGACAGCAAGATTCAGAGGGTTAACCTGGTAGATGCCATAAAACTAGTAAGTTGTATAATTGTCATTTAAAACTTAACTCTTTCAGACTTCAAAGATCACAGATTTAATATGATACCATACTTTTAACATCTACCTTCACTGTTTGGAATGGACAAGTCAGGGGTTAAAAAAAAAAACCCAAATCTCAAAATAGTTCAGCAGACCAGTTCATGTACAGGAAGCTTTGTAGGTTAATGTTTTAGAGCAGGAGTTGTAATATTGTTTCTGCTAAAAAAGAATAATAAAGTCAGGGTCTTTGGAGAATTATTTAATACACTTAGAATTTCTAATAAGAAAATGGTCTAAAATACTTCAAATTTTCTTTTTCTATGAGGAAAAGAAACTTTCCTACCGTTATTATGTAAGCACTTAATTGAGGGACTAATTAAGTGCTAATTTAGACACTGGGCTATTTCGAGAGCATAAAGGGGTCCTTCGGCCATGAGTGCTCGTGGTCATTCTGTTTAGTCGAATGCCTCAGGGCTTCACGCCTTTGTCCCTTGCTTTCTTTCCACAGTCCTGACTCAGCTTTATTTCTTGGTCAGACTCATGCCACCTCTTAGAGTTGGGACAAAAAAAAAATTAGACTTTTACTCACACTACCCTTTGCATTTTACAGATTAAGGGACTCCTCTACATAGGAAATGGCTGGGGTTCATTATTTTTCTAATCTTAAGGCCAATTAAACCCATCACGCCTTCCAACACCATTATCATTCTTCATTATCTGGTAGAAAAGATCATTCACTTATCTATCTTTTTCTAGACTGTTACTTGTATAACGCTTTGAGATTCCTCTCCCTGACCAAGCTTGGAAATTCTTACCACCACCCAAACCACAACTGAGAAGACTCTAGAAAACTCTATAATCTAAAGAGGCCTCCCCATCCAGCACTCAGTGGAAATACTTACTATTACAAAATGCCAGTTTTACTAGAATTCATATATCCATGTAGAGTTTTTCTAACTAGAATTCCAAAAAAATTTTGATTAATCAGATTTTTAAAAGCTCTTCATTTTGTACAGAAGGACAGATGACAGAGAAGATCCAAAACAAGAACAAGAAAAACAATGGAAAATGAAGAACAGTGGACATGGGGACAGATGCCTTACTGAATATTAACAGAAAGGATGACTCCACTGTAAACTTAAATGTGGTATTAATGAGGCATTAGACATACAGACAATTAGAATCAAATAATCAATCCTGGCCCCACTTTCCTCAGGTGAAAAAATTATAATTGCAACATATATATACACATATACAATATATACACATATGTGTGTGTGTACATGTTGCAGTACATACACTTAATTGCTAAAATATACACACATACACATATATATACTTATACACATAAATATTCTAAACATAAATTTTATATACATTAAGTATAGATACAGTAGTTTTCTTTAACATACACTATGTTTTAAAATAGACACATATATATACACATATAAAATGTGTGTATGTGTGTATCATTTCTATAGACTCAAAAATAAACAAACAAAACTCAAATATGTGAAAAACAGGAAACAGCAAATGTGTTAGGCAAATATTTCTTCATCGCTAATTTTGTAATCACACACATCAACGCACATATATATCCACATAAGCACACACATATACTTTTGTTTACATATATATAATTCTTATGTATTAGATGTTTCATAACTTTTTGTATTTTAATAGACTTTATTCTTGGAGCACTTCTAGGTTTACAGAAAAATTGGGCAGAAAGTACACAAAGTTCTCATATACTCCTCTATACCCCTCCTTGCATAGACAGCCATGTCATCTGCAAGCAGTTTTGTTTCTTTCTGTCCAATTTATGTACCTTTTACTTTATTTTCTTGTCTTAATGCTAGGATTTCCAATATGGCAATAGATGGGAGAGGTGAGAGTAGACTCCTTGCTTTTCACCCAATTTTGGAAAATGTATCTAATTTCTTACCATTAATTATGATATTAGCACATGTTTTTGTAGATGTTCTTTGTTAACTTGTGGATGTGTCACTCTATTTCTAGTTTTCTGAGAGATTTTACTGTAAAATGATATTAGATTTGGTCAAATGCTTTTTCTGTATCTATTGATATGATCATATGATTTTTTTTCTCTTTAGCCTGTTGATGTGATAGATTACATTAATTGCTTTTCAAATATTGAACCAACTGTGCGTGTCTAGAATATAACCAACTTGGTTGTTGTATATAATTGCTTTTATACATTGCTGGATTCAATTTAGTAATATTTTCTTGAGTATTTTTGCATTTATATTCATAAGAGTTATCAATCTATAATTTTTCTCTCATAATTTTTTGTTATTGTTTTGGTAAATGACCATATAAAATGAATTAGGAAATGTTCCCTCTGCTTCTATTTTCTGGACGAGATTTTAAACAATTAATTTTTTTCTTCATCAAATGTTTGGTAAATTTACCACTGAAATCTTCATTGCCTGGTGCATTCGTTTTGTGGGAGGTTATTATGATACAAATTCTTTAATAGATACAGGCCTACTCAAATTTTCTTTTTGTCAGAGTTTTAGTAGTGTGTCTTTCAAGGAATTGGTCCATTTCGTCTAAATTATTAAATTTGTAAGCTTAAGGTCATTCAAAATATTTCTTTTTTATTCTTTTCTTCTCCATGAGCTAAGTAGTGATAGCCTCTCTTTCATTTGTGATATTAAGTAATTGGTGTTTTCTTTCTTTTTTCTCATGGAGTCTGGTTAGAAGTTTATCAGTATGATTGGCCTTATCAAAGAATGAAGTTTTGCTTTTGTTGATTATCTCCAGTGATTTCCTGTTATCAATTTTATTGATTCCCGTTCTAATTATTATAATTTATTTTCCTTTGATTGCTTTGGGTTTAATTTGCTCTTTCTTTTTTAAGAGTAGAATCTTAGATTATAGATTTTAGATCTTTTTTATTTTTCTAACATTTGCTATCAATGCTATAAGTGTCCTGCTAAGCACAGCATTTGTTGCATCTCACAAATTTGATAAATTATATTTTCATTTTTAGTCTAAAATATTTTTCATTTCCCTTGAGATTTCTCCTTTGATCTATGTGTCATTTAGAAGTATATTGTTTAATCTTCAAGAATTTTGAATTCACCTGCAAGCTAACTATATGTTATTGATATCTAACTTAATTCCATTGTGTTCTAAGAACATATATTGTATGTTTTTTTTTTTTTTATTTATTTCAGGAAATATTTTAGAGAATTTGATGAATTTCAATGTAAATGATTCTGGAAAGAGAAAAAACAAGACAGTAAATATTAAATGTAAATAGGATAAGTTTTTAAAATTTCTTAAGAAATTATATTAATGTAAAAAAAACAATTAATCAATACATTAATCAAAATAAAAGTTTAAAAAGCTAATAAAGGCAAACACAGAAAGATAAGTAAATTTGCAAAGAGTAAAATATGGAAAACTAAATCTAAGAACTGATTTCCAAGAGAAAAAACTTTAAAAATATTAAACAATTAGTCTAGTTAATAAAGATGAAATTTAAGTCACAAAAACACAAACTTGGAAATAAAATAACAAAAGAACTAATTAAAATAATTATGAGATATTTTATAAAATGTAATGCAACTCAATATGAATATTATAAAAATAGGTTATGTATTTAACTCAGAAATGACAAAAATATCTAAACAGTTTAATAAACAACAGAGAGGTATGCAACCCATATTCACTGCAAACCTTTAGCCAGTATTATATTAAAATCTACATTGACTATCCAGATGAATTTCAATTTGAAAAATACTGAAGCATAATACAACAGCAAAAGTTGTAGCTATTGTCAGCAACAAAAGAGAATTGATTAAACATTTAAGACTGATGCGAAAATTGAGTGCTTCTTTGTTCTTCAAGGGACCTGCATGCCCAGTAGCGATGTCTATAAATAACATTCTGGAATGAAAAACTTAGAAAACATTATTATAAGAGTGGAAATCAAAGATGTCAAAGAACACTTGAATGGGATATTGGCATTATATCAGTGTAGACTAGAAAACAAAGGGCAATTTAAAATCAACCAAGAAGGAAGAAAATAATAAAAGCAGAAATCAATAAAATTGAAAACAGAAAAAAAACCATGAAACTTAAAATAGCGTTCTTTGAAAAGAGTAATCAAACTGATAAACTCTAGCAACACTGAAAAAGAAAAAAAAAGACAACTACCAAATTATAAATATCAAGAATGAAAGAAAGGATACTATCATAGATTCTGACATGATGTTATTAAAAAGATAACAAGAATATTACTACAAACCACACAAAAATATTATTGAAAAGATAAGGGAATACTACAAACAACTCTATGCTTATAAATTTGAAAAATTAGTAAAATAGACTAAAAGTCCTCAAAAATCACAAACAACTAAATGATGATGATGAAAGAAATTATCTAAATAGTCGCATAAGTACTGAAGAAATTGACCTTGTAGGTAAAATCTCAAACGAAATCTCCATGTACACTAGGTTTTACTGATAAATTCTACAAAATATTTAAAACATAAAGAGCACCAATTCTTTGGCATATCTTCCAGGAAGAGAGAAAGAGAGGAAATCCTTCAAAACTCATTTAACAAAGCTGTGATCAGCACAAAAACAAAGAAACAAAAAACTACCGGTCAATTTCTCTCATAAACGTAGAGGCAAAATCCTCAGCAGAATATGGTCAAATTAAATCCAGAAATACATAAAAATAATATTATAGTATGACAAAGTAGAGTTCATCCCAGGAATGCAAGGCTGATTCAATATTCAAAAATTAATACTATGCACTGTATTCAGTCTAAAGGAGAAGGAAACACAGGGTTATCCCAGTGAGTGCTCAAAAGCATTTGATGGAGCACAACTTCAGTTCTTGGTAAAAATTCTCAGCAAATTAGGAGTAAAATAGTATTCTCTCAACCTGATGCAAGGCGTGTACACAAGCTAACACTATGGCAAATGGTAAAGGACTGCTTTCCCAGTAGGAACTGGAACAAGGCAAGGATATCCAGTCTCACTGCTTTTACTCAACCCTCAACATTCACCACTCTTGCGACACAGAGTTCAGTGGTTTCTTTGTAATTCTGTTTCCTCACTATTAAATACGTCCCTCTTTCCACATACTTGTATTAAAGGCTAAGGAATTAACAGAGGTGACTTGGAACCCTACCAGAAGGTTCGTGACAGATTGAAGACTCGTGTGTCACCACCTGGTCTCCATATCTAAGTTCTACCCACCTTTAAGGCTGTCCCAATGCCACCACCATCATGATCTGCCTAGGCTGAAGCTGTTTCACTGCCTTAAGAACCACCACATTACAATTGTTTTTGTGTTTTGCTTCTTTTTTTAAAGCAATCTTTCTTATAAATATGGTTGTGGATATTTCCATTCTCTCAATGTCTTAGTATTTTAAATATTTCAAGGGCTAAGTTTACGTTACTCAACTCTACCACCTAAAATAAGCATAGAGATTAAAATTACCAGGACTTCAATGTTTATTTAATGATCAAAAGACGAATACAAGTAAGAACTTTCTCTAACTCACTTCCACAGGTATGTTCCACTTACAGAATTGACCTCCTGTATTTCCCACGGATGTACTTCCTGTAAGGCCTTTTACTTTATTCAGAGATGCATTTCAGCCATAAAATAACTGACCTATCTTTCAAGAGCCATCTCTTCCATGATGATGCTGCATTTTTGTGTAATATTATTTAGACTTCACTTGTAATTAAAATAAGTTTTTTCCCCCTCCCTATATCTTTCTCCTCAATCTCAGCATAAGCTCTTTGAAAACAGTAACTATGGTCTATGGGTGTGTGTGTGTGTGTGTGTCTTTACAGAGACGCTGACACTACATCTGTTGGCGCTTGTATGAGTTTTTAAAATTCTAATTCTTTAATTGGGGTTATTCAGAATAAAAATGAGAATCTTCAACCGTTTACTTCCTGTTGTTCTATTTAGATTTAGCCATTGAAATTGAGACCACTCATTTGTTAGACTGAATATAATCATAGCGTAAATTATTCATTTTGAGAGATACTGCCTTCTATTTTTCGTTCTTCAAAAATGGTCTTTGCTCTAAGCGTATTTTTACTGGCATAGAAAAAAAACAAAAGAAGCCTTTCTCTCACACTATCTAAAATTCCTCTTACTAATATAAAAGCGTCTGTGTCAAGAATGTGAATAATTAAAGTGTACTTTTATCTATCTCCCCTCAAAAATGTATCTTGATAAAATTATTATTTAAAGTTTTCCTAAGCCTTTTCTTCTGCTGCCTCATGGTGGAGACAAATTCCTATCAATAAGCAATATAATCGTTAGCATCTTCATTCCTCTCTTCTGACCGAAACCAGTTGAACTACTTTTGCAATTAAAATAAATGTATTGATAACATATCATGTGGTTATTTGCTGTGGAACAAAATAATTACTTTTCTTAGGTAAATGGGAATTTCAGAGATATTATTTTTAATACTTTCCTAAGGTTTCTATTGAGAGACTGTAAAAATCCCAATGCTCATTTCTATAAAATAGAATCTGAATTTTTAAAAATCATGCTGACTTTTTTAAAAGATAATCTCTCCCTTTTTTCCACATATGAAAACTAAACTCAAATCCCACAGACTTAAACTCTAACTGGAGTCTATAAGACTATTCAAAATTCAAAGTTGCTTTCTGAACAGATTGCACCAGCTAGTTGATGAAACTTGAGCTAATTACACTAATGTTGACAAATGCACTGGCACAAAAACAAATGTCACATTTTTCAAAAAATTACACCTCTTCAAAAGATGCTAAGTAGATTCAGTGATTTGTGGGTGTAACTGCGCTATTTGTGCAAAAAACAGTCTTGAAAATTCTGATTTAAAATATAAAAAGTCTAAGTACAGTATGAGTGCTTATATGCTATTTTCAAATGTATTTTAATGAAATATTTGAATTTTGGGAACAATAAAGAAATTGCTACATTTGGCACTGTAACATTTTCTCTAAGTTGTTTATTTTAAATTTGTACCATATACAAAAATAAAATCTATCTTAAGGAATGCCTTTATGTATTATAAATTGAGTTGGTAAGGATATCTGAAATGAAAATGCAAATACAGATGTGAATCTGTATATATTATCTCAGGAATAGTCTTTCTGAAAATTCAGCCACAAATGCACTTATGTTTTCTAATATTTGGCAAAATAGTTACTATGTGCTAAAAGTTTTATGTGAGGAACTTGCTAAAAGTTTGAAGTAAATGACCTAATGTGATATTTGTAACAGTCCTGCAAGGGAGAAGTTATCAGAATGAGATTATCTGAGAATCAGAGATTAGATAATTCATCCGAGTTAATGAGGCTGGAATTTGATCCAAGGTCTCCCTGACTTTCAAGCTTCCCACTAGTTGGGTGGTTGATCCTTATCTTCTACTGCCTAACTCTCTCTGACCCCCTAATTTAATCTAAATTTTGTTTACTCTTTCCTACCTACATAAGTTCTTTTATCCCTCTGGGACTTCTATTTGTCCTAATTCAGGGGAGCTGTGGGGCTTCTCAACTATTACCCAGTATGCTTACCTTCCAGGGGCTTCTCTAGGTTTTAGTCCTTTGCCAACTAGTTGTATTAAGGTGAAACGCCTTTCTGGTTGCCAGGCAGACAAGTTGCCATCATTCACAGCTGAAGCAATATCATTGCATCTAGAGAGCACTAATCTGAATCCATTAAATAAGAGAAAATTTTGGATTTAGTTAAGATAAGGATTAACAGTTTCAAAAATATACAGTTTTGGCTCTTCCTTGAAATCTTTGGAGCTGTTAAAACTGACTAAATAAAAATAAAGTTCAAAGAAGTTTTAAGTTCAGAAAACTAAGATTACTTCTACTTTTCCTTCATGTTATAAAACTTGCCTAAAGATCACTAGTTTACAGTTTTCAGCACGCCTCCTCGGTGTTTCTTCTTTAGTAACTGGTTTTACAAGAAGACACTCGGTGAGGCAGTTGGGGTAGCATCTATTTTTTTTTTCTACTGATCTTTTCTATTCACCTCCAACAATTATAATAAATATTATCTTTGTTCATTGGACACATGTTTCCAATTCTGAACTGTATTATCGTTTTAAAGTCTGGATTTTTTGTAATATTCTCTTTTAAATGGTCTAATATCCAGCTGTTTTAATGGCAGCTCAATATAGTACAAAGAGTAGAGTCCTGGGCAAAAGAAAAATTGGGTTCAAATTTAGGAAAGTGATATCCACTAGCTGCTAGATATCAAGTTAGTTATTTGACCTTCTTTGAGTTTGCTTGTTGAAAGATAGAATAGTATTTATTCCCTGCTTAAATTTCAGATACTCAAAACCTTCTCAAACTATAACACGCAGCATTTCAAGCACTAACGTTCTTAATTACCAGTATACAAGTTTAATGGGATGCTAATGGAAAAACTACTGAAGTGAGGAATTTTGTTTTCGAATAACCAAAATGTAGAAGGAAAGCCTATGATTGATATTAATCCAGGTGTATCTCTATGGGAGATCTTGCATTTCACAGCTGTTTCATCAGGTTAGCATCAATCACATTCTTTGTCTTTGTTCTTCATTATTCCTCTGAGTTTGGTGTAGCTGAATTCTCACATTTAGTTTGTATGAAAATAAATGTGAAGATACGGGGAGATCATTTTCTAATTGATTATCTTAAAAGGGGAGAAAATATCAAAAGCTTACCAAACAAATCATTTTGAACCAAAGACAATGACTTTCTGTAAAATAAATAATGACTTTCAAGATCATTTAGGATGTTCCACTCTCTAATAAATGGAGCCAGAACTTATTCAATTATAGGCAGATTAATGTCTCTAACTCTAGCTTTGATTTCACATCTATATGAAAAGTGAAAGATCAGATACTTGTTGTCACGTACGGAAAACATCTGGATGAGTACGTTTTTGTTCTGGTTGTTGCTTTTGTTACTTTTACTCTTCCTCCAAATATTCCAGAACGTTATAGAGATCATCTAGATATTAACCGAAACAGGCACAGTACAGAAAAATTACTGTCCTCTTTACTAGATACTAAAAACCTTTAGCCTGTTGATTTATACAAATGAAGACATGGAATAAATATTTAATTTAGGTAGATTTTAGAAAAGCATCATAAATATTGTTATTATCTTATGCAACTTCATTATATAAAACTTGATATGTTTAAAAAAAAAAAAAAAAACTCTAAAAGTTTATTACCGGAGAGGTTTAGCAGAATGGGATCCGGTCTGCTTTCAAGCTGTGTACTCGCGATCTTATGTAGGTTATGCCTGTCATTAAGCAGAAAATTGCTTCTATCCTTAAATTTGAATTTTGATGACCTATGTTGCTAAACATACATATATTTTAGTAATATTAGTAATAACACCTTTGCATATTTCATTTTCAGGAGCCCAGATAGAATAGATACAAGCTATCTCTACCTCTGCACTCTCCCTCCTCCAATTTTTTCTTCTCACTAAATTTGATTTTATGATAGAGAATAGTAAAGAGATGGGCTTGCTTTTTGCTTATTGTGTTTTTTTTACTTTAAAAACAAAACTTCTGTTTCTCCATCTACTGCTTTTTTAGCAGTTTAAAATTGGAATAAAAGAGACTAATAAAATACCTTAAATGTTCTTCTGACCTTACTAATCCAACCAGTGTTCAGTGAGACCAGCCACTGGCTGATAGAAAAAAATTACTTTTATACCCATAGACGTTGTTATAAATTATATCGGACAGGTGAGAACAAATCTTGTTCAAGAGGTGCCCCTTCAGTTTTGAGAATATGGGACTCTTTTTTTTCTTTAGAAATTGAAATTTAATTTACAAAAGATTAATTTGGGTAAAGTGCCCAAGTTAAAAGTTTTGCATTCTAAATTATTCTTCTTAAATATGGACTTACTAAGTAAAGCTTCAAAGTCTGTCCAGTCTTTCAAGTAAGACTGCGGTGATAAGTCAAAATAATAAAGCCCACCTTGAAACGGTTAAATTTTTGGCCATATCTGGTCAGAGAATGGAGGTGATTCATTAACCATTCCTGTCACTGCTTATTTTACATATTTAAAAAAATAATAACTACTACCTGAATTTTAAACTAACCAAGATATTGGGAAAATAAGTGAGGAATTCAGAATTCAAGGCATATTTATTCAAATAGACCAATCACACAGAAAAATTCCTGGACTCATTGTCTATGTCCCTGAAATCTAAAGCAACATATAGATTCAGGGAAAGTTCAGTTAAGACCCTGACCCTTGTCGGAGAAGTCATATTGGTCCACATTTTTTTCCTTCCCCATCCTTAATTAGTAGAGCTGTCCACATTGTTTTGATATAAATCTCTAGAGAAAAATAGAATGTAAACTCTTTCCCCTGTTGTTAATGCTTGTTTTATAGATGATGAAGTATGAAATGATTGATCACGTACTATAATGATGGATAAGGACAATTTCTGGAAAGGTCAAACCTATTAAATAAATCTTAGAATATATTTAAAAACATCATATCTGCCTCACTGGAGCATGGTAACTCTTTTCAATGACAGGTGGCCTTCACATCAGAGGAGTAACAGCAGTGGCAAACAATAGACATTCAGACTTCACTAAAAGAGTGGTGGAGAAAGGAATGAGGATTGTGAGATCACCGCTGCTGAAGTAAGAGGCTGTCCTGAATAGAACAAAATGCATCAAGACCTTGACTACAGCCACATAATCCTGGAACATCCTAATGAAAAGCAATGCAAAGCAAACAAAACCAAACAAATAAATGAACAACAACAACAAATAATCCTTTTCAGCACCCAGATATTTGTATACACGGTAACATACAACTATTGGAAAAAATTCTTTTTTTCCCATGCCATACAAAAAAATGCACTGATAATAGGTTCTTAAGAAATGAAAGAAAACACAACCTTTTCATCAAGCATGCATTTTTTTTTTTCAGTGAAGTACTCAAAAGCTTTATTTCTATCAGCTTAGGAACTTAGAATAAAATCTCACGTAGAGTTAACAGAATTATAGATGAATATCACTGGAGGGAACATCAGTGCTCATCTTAAACACAATGAATATTTTTTTAAATCTTGTTTTTATTCTGTCCTACAAGTTAACAATTCCACCTTCCTTCATTTATAACTTAATAGAAACGATCTCCTTATCTTTAAATTGTTCTTGAAAGATAGTAAATGGGTCGTATTCCATTGCATGCATTCATCAGCCTAATATTAATGTATTTAGCAATTGTCTTTGGGATTACTCTCCATTCTCCAAATTCCAATTATTTTGTAGTTGCCTGAATATTCAGGCTAAAATTTTCCATATTGCTATACTTTCCATTTGCTCTTTTGCTGCCTAACATTTCCTATTCAAACATAATACTTAAGAAAAATATTAATTTGGGTAAAGTACCCAAGTTGAAAGTTACACATTCTAGATTATTCTTCTTAAATACAGACTCACCAAGGAAACCTTCAATGTCTGTCGTCTTTCAAGTAAGACTGCAGTGACAGACAAAATAATAAAGCCCACCTTGAAACAGTTAAATTTTGGTCGGTGTCTGGTCAAACTTAAGAAAAGATGATAACAGAAACCTTTTCTCAAAAGATTTTGGGGAAAGCCTCTAGACATCAAGCAAACAAAAACAAAAGACTTAGATGGAAGCTGAGTGGTGGGTCCAGCATTGCCGTATGACAGACCTCTGCCCTGGCCTTTTAGTGGCATCCATAAAAGCCCAGGGGAAATGAAGAATTCAGCTTGAATACTCACCCCCTCCGCCATGGTTTGAAATTGTTTCTACCACTTGCTGTTGATTTGATTTCCTTGTGATTCAGATAATACCTCTTTTAAGCAGCTGCTCTTTATTTGTTTAGTATTTTAACCTAACAGGGCTAGAAAACATGTTAGAAACTAAAGCTAGAAAGCGTGTTTGATTTTTTTTTTAAGTAACAGAAAGATTTAATTAATGAATATCAACTATGAGTGTCCTGATGCAGCTTTTCTACACGGAGTTTATTTCACATGTTAGTCTATCCTGTCTATTACAAGGAGATTTGAATAAACTAAGACAACGAGCATCTTACTTGACAAACAGCACAGAGATTCTACAGATAAGTATGAGATATCAATGTAATTTTTCAAATATAAAAACTGACTTGGTAAAAAAAAAAAAGAAAGAAAGAAAAAAACTGACGTGATGAGTTTAAGTATTATTTAAACATGCCTAACATCCCAGTTAGTAATTTCAGAAAAGATTCACATTTAATAGTAGTCTTCCCATTAAAACAAGCAGTTTTCTCATTATATGTGATTGAGATTTTTGAAGTTATAGATACGCAATCTCTCTATATTTGTATTTTAAAATCATCTACGTTCTCAAATCTCTTTTGGCCCTCAGAACAACTCTGTCAAGTATGTAGGCCAAGTGCTGTTATCCCCACTTACAGATATAACAATCTCATTTCCAGGAAGTCAAATGTTTTCTCACTAAGCAATTATGATTAATTCCTTCATGTTTATAATCACGCTATCTTAAAGAAGCCATTACTGTTAAGAAGAACTGTGAAAATTTCTGTCTAAAGAAGTAGTACAGAATCAATCTTTTAAAGTAGTTTTACAAATTTAACTTACTATAGGGTTCATATGGTTTAATATCCATAGCTCTTATTGCAATATATATCGATGTCAAAACATATTATTTAGAAAATCTGTATTTCTGACTATAGGTAATTGTTTTCATTCTTCAACTGGTTAGACAAGTCTAACATAGAAGACTTGACATGGTTAGCAACTGAATTATGACAATTCTTTTTACTTCAGTTAAATAAAGGACAAATTTGATGATTTTTAAAGGAATTGTTACCAATGTGAATAAAATGAAAAGAACAAAAATGTAATAATAAAAAGATAGCAAATATGCATTTAAACTGGTTTGTGAAGAGTAATTTTGATAATTTTGTAATACTCTGTGTTAGAGATATTAATTTTACCTAATGTGGAATAAAAATCTGATCAAACCAGTTAAGAAGACATTGTAATTGTCCATCTCAGAGAAAAAGGCAGCCTCAATTTGTAGTCGAGACATAGCCAAAGTGTGCAGAGAAAAGGGATAAGAGTTACAAAAAGTTAAATCTGACAATATTTGTCTGATTTCATATGATGATGAATCAGGAAAGAGGAATAAAGGAAAAATAATTCTAAGAGTTCAAGGATGAGAAATTTGGAGAGTGATGGTACTATTAGAATAACAGGAAATTTAAAAATGGATAGAAGTAGAATGAAAGATAAGTGAGTTGACTTAAAATATGCTGAGTTTCAGAAATCAGTGTGATATCTATGTAAAAATATCCTGCAACCACTAATGCGAGGCTGGATTTCCAAAACAATTTTTTTTTAAGATTGTAATTGAAAATATAGTCTGGGAATTGGCTACATTGACATAATTGGACATTTATAATGACAAATAGGTTTGACAAGGAAAATACTGTAGGAAAGAAGAGAGCATTTCAATGATAGAGTCTTACAAAATGCCTACAGTTAGGGGACATGCATCTCTCTGTGCTTGTTACTGTATCTCCGTCTCTCTGTCTCTGTCTGTCTCTCTCTCTCTCTCTGTCAATGACTATTCCCCAGTTTCACTGTTTACACTTTCAAATATATTTCTGTATCTCACCTTCATTCCAATCATTATTCTTACTCCGGATCCCATTATTTATCACCTAAAACACTACAATTATTTCCTAATTCATCCTGCACATGGTCTTCCAGTCTACTTTTTTTTCCAGTGTAGTTAAAATGCTCTTTCTGAGAAGAAAACGACTTAATCATACCCCTGCTTAAAACCACTGAGTATCTTTCTATTGCTCCAGGACAAACAGTCTAAATTCCTCTGCTTGGTTTAGAAGATGTTGCATCACCTAGGATTCTGCTGTCCCTGCCCTATCTCTCACCACCTCCCACAGAACACCTCAGCCATACCAATCTTCTTTCATTTCACAAATATGCAATATCTCAGTGCCCAGCTTTTGGACATGATGTTTTTGGATACAGAATATTCTTCTCTTCAATATTTTTCTGGATAACATATTCCTGTTCTTGCATTTCGGCATTGATATATTACCTCCTAAATAGATTATTCTTGTTTGTTTCCACATCTTCCACCCATTCTCTAGCAGTGTCTACTCTTGACTATGCCAGGAGGCTCACCTGATGACTGGATCACTAGAATTTTTTGTAATCTGGCTTCTGGTTGTGTTAGAGCAGGCAGAGAGCTAGATATGAGCAAAGAAAGGGGGGTGCAGACCAAATGGTAGGAATCAGGCAGGAAGGTGGGGCACAAGCAAAATGCAGGAAACCAAACATCATGCAAGCACCAGGGGTCCCTGGGCAGAGAAAGAAAAACAGGAACCTCTGGGCTGATAAGTGGTCACACTTTTTGGGGTGATGAGCGGCCCGGAGGCTGACAAAGAAAGGTGGGAAAAGGCAGGAATCTCCAGTGTCCAAATTTAACCTTTTGCTTATTATGCCCTCATTTCAATAAAATTAGCCTTGCAGATTAGAAGTCCCCATCATGCACCGATGCTGTGACACTTCTGATCCAGACTAAATAAGGACAAAAATCCCTCTTCCCTTCAGGAAGGTGGAGTTGGGATGAAAAATCAGGAAATATGACCTCAAACCTTTCCCTCCTCAATGAATATTCCACCCATTCACTTTTACACTCTATGTAACCAACTTGCCAAAGAAACTCAGGGCAGCCGCTCACCTGAGCCTCCCTGCTCTCCCATTGAGAGTGTACTATCCATCCCTTAATAAATCCCCACTTTACTTTCTTTACCTCCGCACCTCGTCTCTGAATTCCTTCTGGGACAGGACAAGAACCTGGACACTGGTGACATCTACCGACAACAGCTGTACCCATCCAATGAGAGGCATGTACAGGGCAGTAGAAAGAAGCAGCTTTCTTCCCCAGCTTTCTTGGACACCACTCTCTCACAGTCATTGCATCTTTCTGTAACAACAGTTTCTATTAGATGGCCCCAATTCTGTGGCTCCAAGAAGACTATATATCCTCCCCTTTGCCCTTTCAGTCCTGAAATTATAACCATTTCCTGATGTTGCTGTTGTCTGAGCATCTGAACTTCCTGTGTTTGTTTAAACACTCACATACTACATATGGAATACAGTTATTAAGGTCCCTTTATCTGCATAGATTCTCTACACTGGCAGTATCTAGTTAGGGTTGTAATTGATATCAGGAGTAATCCCAGAAACTTGACAATAATATGGGGTTATGGATTTGAGTCTCACATGCTCGATGAAAATAGGACCTCCTAGCCAGGGGGAAATGTGACAATCGTAACCTGTGGCATGCGTTGTACCACAATTATCCAGGTTACCACTGGTGATGATTTAGGATCGATTACCAATATTGTGCAAGTCTTTAGGTGATCATGTGGCTCTTATAATTCATTGTTATGCAACAGTGATAAATATAAAAAAGATATGATATGCTACTAGCATTGGAAAGCGGTGGAATACATTTAAAAAAAAATCTTAGGAACTCATACACCCCATTCAAAGTCAGGAGAAAAGAGTCTGAATGTTTCTATGGGTGCCTCTTTAAAAACTTTATTTTCTCCTTGTAGTCCCCAAACTGGCAGGGGTTAACATCAGTCCCCAAAACTGATTATCTGGGTCACACAGCTATTGTGCCAATTAAATGCAGAAACTCACCAAGTCTCTTCTTATGCTATGGTTAAGAAAGTAATCAGAAAAAAAGCAGATCCCGGAGAACTGAAGTAGGGACATTTGGGCATACACTGATAACTTTAACCCACAGATCAAATTTTTCTTTAAGTGCATTTCAGTGACTTCAGCTAGAGCAGCTATCCCCCCAAGATAATGCCTCTTTTCCAAAGGACACAACCTCACCAACCCTCATTGACTCCAGAGCTAAATACCAACATGCCACAGAGGGAGAATTGCAAGGCCTTTTCTAAAGGGAAATAGAGTACAAACCAACATACCTGCAAGATCTTACTAACAGAACTAGGTTAGAGTTGATTCTATAGTTACTAGATTGAAAAAAAAAAATCTGATGTTACATAGTAACACATTTTTTATTGTTGGTACACTCACCTCTAATTTGGAGCCTGACGTATTAGCTTAAGCACTCAGAATGCTCTAGGAGTTTGCCTGGTTGATTGCTT
Organism: Camelus bactrianus; assembly: GCF_048773025.1. Taxonomy (NCBI): domain Eukaryota; kingdom Metazoa; phylum Chordata; class Mammalia; order Artiodactyla; family Camelidae; genus Camelus; species Camelus bactrianus. The sequence goes on from NC_133572.1 coordinate 11,224,107, forward strand.
AAAGCTCTAGATTCAGTAATGGCTTCCCATCAATGCAGTTAAGATTCAAGAACTTGTCTTTCTTAGTTTGAAGGCTATGCAAATATTGGAGTGGATCTATTGTGTGTAAATTTCTCTGCCTTTCTTAAAGGGTCACACCTGCAGGGCCCAGGTAAATTCCCTTTACAAAGGCATTAAGGAAAAACTTTTATGGTGGAGTAGCAGCATTTTTTATAAAGCTCTTTGATGGGCAGCCTACTGTAAGCCGAAGATGGCCATGGTAGATTGTGCCATTTAATCAGTCTCCCCAGTTTCAATGTAATTCACGGGATCTCAAGGTTGTAGAAGCTGGGTGGTGGTGTTACTGCGTAGAGACGAGAGGGACAGGTACCGTAACAGGCTGAAGGGTGAAATTGGCATTCAAAGTACTTTAACCACAGGGTCTGTGGCAATAGTTAATTGACTATGAAATCACTATGCATGAAAGAGATTGATGATCGGCCATTATGATGGTGATTGATCTACGGATTTAGAAAAAAATTCTGCGTCTAGAAATGATAGTCTCAGTGAGTTCCAGACCTAAGCCAGCTTGTACAACTGGAGTCCCTTATTTGTAGGGAAAGGCTACCTCACTGTGAATAAACAAACTGCAATGGAGGTTCAGACATAGACTCTGAATCTTCCTTTAAATCATCATCAGAGAAATTGGCTATATGAGACAATGTTTGTACACTGCTGAAATGGAAATACTTAGAACCTTGCAGGGGGTTATTACTCACTCTGAAGTAACTAATTCCTGTGGAACCAAAGCATCACCATAGTTCAATCATCAGTAATGTTTGCTCACAGAGGTTAGGTGACTGATGAAATTACACCCCAAGTCCAGTTCACAGCGGATTCAACGGCTGTTTCTCTAGTAACTAAAAGTATAGTTGAAGCAAAATTATTTGGCAACTTGCAGAATCCTTACATTTGTTTCCTGACTTGTGTGAGATAACTGTATTTGTAAAAATGTTCAAAACAAATGAAGAAAAATCCCCTTCCATCACCACAATAAAAATCCAAAAACACATCAAATTGACATAGCCCCTGACATTCAGTATACACATATTGCCTCAAAAAACTCTTTTGTTTAATTCCAAGTGGTTACAACAATCAGAAATAGTTTGTCTTTACCTAGCACAGGCCCCTGTATGCCTTTACCATGTTAAATCAGCGTTAGGTCAGATCTACTGTGTTCTGTCATAATATGACCTATGAAACATCACTCTGGAATGTTCCATTGATGACATTATCCCACCTCATGAGACAGAAGCAGTAAGGACCCTAGATGCCACAGTAACTAACATCTTAGTTAGAAGAGGAGGGAGAAAAAAAAAACCTATCCACACAAATTTGAGGTCAACCACATTAATGAAGCTTTGGGGGTCCGATGGTCTTGGAATGCCAAGATGTTCCTCTAAAATGAGTGACAATTTGCAGCATCTTGCACTCCCCGCCATGAGGAAAGCAGCACGACATGGTGAGCCTAGTTAGGCTTGCTGTCTGCTATTCTGACCCACTTATTTAGTAATCAAAAGTCTGTGCACCTTCAGTGGACCCGATGCAAAATGTGGCTCTGATGTAGTTAGAGGTCTTACGTCATCCACTGTGAGAAGTGCATGCTGTGGTTCGCTGCTGTTTACAAGAGGGACCCACGAAGCAGATCTGAATCCAATATGCAGGGTAAAGAATCATCAGTGAGAAGGAGGCATGTTTGGTTTAATCTAAAAAGGTTTCAGGGTTCTCTGTCATGTACGGTCATCAGAGCAGAATAATACAACACGTTTCAAGGCCTTAGTTATAGGGGAGAAATGCTTTCACCAGGGAGCACATTCATGGAAAGTGAGGCTGATCATTGGCGTTTCGGGTTTTATGTGCCCTGGATCAACAGGCATCCAGACAGTGATTGCACTGGTTGGAGTAATGTTTCCCTATTACCAGGGGAAAGTGGGGTCCTGGCCACACAGCTGGAAACAAGAATGCTATATCTGGAACCTAGGGGATTCAATGGGGTGCCTCTTAGAGCTCTCAAGTTCATTAATGATAGTAAATGGAAAAGCAGGACAACCCAATAAAGACAGAATAACTTAAGACCCAGATTCTGTTGGAATTGTCAGTTAGATAACTCATCAGATAGGTTGACCCTACTGGCTGGTAGCAGATAAGGTGACTATGAAATAGATCGTGGTGAAAGAAAATTATGATTTTTAGTATTGGCCTCACGACCAGAGAGAGTCGGGGACTATAGAAATTATTCTTACCTTCTTCGCTGATTTGTTTTCCTCCTTTTTCCATGCCAACTAGTATGAAAAATAATGATGATACATATTATTATCATTTAGATTCTGGATACAAATAAAGTAATCTGGAGATTTCCGGTCATGATGACAGAGTTGTAGGACCAGGAGAGCGCCTCTCCTTGAGACTACAGCAAAACCATCATTGACTACTACTCTGCATCGTAAATGAAAGTCTTCATTCGAGTAAACAGCAAGGGAAGTCATCTGAACCGGTTACACGCCATCCTCCCCGACCCTAACCCGTGCTTTCTCTTGCCTGTTCAGTGCTCCAGATAAGCCCACAAATCAAAGAAATAACCAAGGTGATACACAGAACTTTTTAGCTAATAAAAATGAGAACACAACATAAGAAAATTTCTAGGACCAAGCCACAGCTGTACTTAAAGGGAATTTATGGCAACACACATTAGAAGAAGAAAGTTGTCAAACCAATGATACCAGCTTATTGTTGGGAACGCTAACGGATGGCCCCAGATTCCTTTGGCCGTTGCCTCAGGCAGTGTTCAGAACACACAGGACATGCTGTTACTGCTTTAACCAATTCACTGTATTTCAAGGGCAATCTGGCATCCTTCGCAATACACCATTCCACCTGGGCACTAGGTCGCACCACATCTGCTACACCTACCAGTCGGCTCTAGTTCTCCTGCTTGAAGCATCAGCTTCCCGATTAGCCAGGGGACGGCAGTGCCTTATGATCTGGAACGTGGAAGACAGTGAGGACTGTCTCAAGTTTTGCAAGTGAATCCGAATGTCTTTCCACATATCCTGACCCCACAAGGGCTTATTCATGATCATTCACCTTTCAGCTTCCCATTGTCCAAGCTATAGAGTTAATCCCTTTAGAACAAACCAACTCTCAGTGCAAAGCATTCACAGCCAGGGCTCTTGGGTGATTACCAACTGGGCTACTCTGAGTTCAGCATCTTGGCTGCTAAGGCTCATTCCTGTTTCCACTGACATGGGGTCAGTGTTGAGCTAAATAGGATGGCAGTTCCTGTGGGTGAACTGCCCCAACTAGATTTACTGTATCCCAGGCATCACTGGGATCACTCCTTCCCTGAAACCCACAGAAGCAGCCACAGGGGTAGCAGTGGGGAAATCTGGGTGATCTACATTCTCTGTGAGGAGCTACTGCTCTCTGGGTATCACAGGTTTCTGCTTCCTTCCAGAGCTGAGACCAATGTCCCGGGGGTACTCTCTCCATCAGCTCTCTCTGCCATGGTGCCCAGCCCATACCTCTCAGGGTCACAGACATAACTAACTCAAATGGTAGCCCTGCTCAGGAGCCGCCCACAGCTTTCATCGGCTTCACTAATGTTTTCACCTTCTCAAAGGTGGCCAGCCACTCTGCTCCCCAGCCCCACACACGCCCTCTCTTTATCAGCTGGTGTGAGGGATGGAGGTGCTGTGCCAGGAGGGGAATAAAAGTCCTGTAAAATCCCAGATCCCTACAAAGCTTGCATCTCTTCCACATTCCTTCACATTGGATAGGACTGCACCTTATGAATCACAGCTTCTGGGGCGACACATAACTCACTCAGCCAGATGACTCCCTAAGACTTTATGGCAGTGACTCCCCCTTGAATTTTCTGTGTGTGGGTTCACTGTCCATCCGCTCCCTCACAGATGTTCCAGCAAAGTCCTGCGGTAGAGGCAAGTCTTCACATGTTAACATTGTATCATTAAGGCCATTTTGCTGATGTGAAGAAAGAGAACAGGGGCAGATCTTGGGCTAACTTCTCACGACATTTTGTGGGGCGGTGCAGGGAACCTTGAAGAAGTGCTTGAAAGGTCCTTTGTTGCTTCTCCCACGTGAAGGCAAATTGATCTTGTGACTCAGTGACCAGGGGTGAACTGAAAAAAACACTTGCTACTTTCAGGACAGAGTGGTACACTCCTAGAACTTGGCGGGGAATCTAAGCTGGGGGCAACGTTGGGCTCAGTCACATGGATGGCGGGGGTGGGGGGGATACTTTGCTCAGTTCTTCATCTTTCACAATCACCTGCCCTGAGGCTTTTTCACCAGTCTACTGGGCTATTGAAAGTTCTGTGGCAGCCATGCATACAATAAGCACTTAGCACGGTTCTTGGAAAGGTTTGTTTCCTTACCCCCCAGGCAATTTATATTGTTCGGCAGTTTCCACTCTTCCTGGAGTGGTAGACTTACTGGTTCCCACCTATTGTTTCCCCTCAGCACCTTTTGGGTTTGATGACTCTAACCCGAGGGTGGAATTCACCAATAGAGGCCTGCAGAGCTTGCCCTTGTAGGGTTATCAATGCCTAATATGCCCTCTGGTGTTGCAGAGATAAAAGCCTCGTAGTCTCATGGAGAGAACTCCCACTTTTCAGCGTCAGAGAGATCTTCCTGACCACAACCATTTGCCGTCTGTAACCGTCGATGGGGCTGAAGCAGCTAGAAAACTTCTGAGGGTGACCATCGACGAGAGTACATTCAGCTCCAGTGTCGGCTAGAGCTGTTGCATTTTGTTTATTTCTGGGGCCCAGGGAATAGTGAGCTCAGCGTGAGGCCTCTGATGTCCTGTGACAGTCTTCACCTGGAGGCAGTCTTGGCCTGCATCTTACACCTGGGGCATGGGAGGCACCTGCCTCAAGTAAGACTGTGTCCCTGAGCCCTCTCCTGGAGCAACCGGGGCATAAGGGATGGTAGGAGAAGTTGGGGCACGTCAAACCGTGGTGCAGTTTTTCAGGTTTTCCCCAGACCAACCAACACAGCTTTGGATTGCCGGTCTGTCTGTTCAGGTGGGCTCCCAACAGATTCGGAGTTACTTTCACTGGACTCTTTACAGGCAACTGGGAGAGCTTTTGGCTTTCCAGCTCCCTCTCTGTCTTGGGTCTTCCCCACAGCCATACCCATTCCTGGGATTTGACAGTCTTCCCCAGATCAGCGATAGGTTGTCCAGCTTCATCAATGTCTTGCACCATGACTGGATTCAGCATGGATATCAGTGTCCCACGCCAAGTGCTGGGGGCAGACTAGAGTATCTTAGCTTTCATTCCTGCAGTAAATATGACCCAATCTCTGCCTTCAGAGACAGGGGTATGGATGACCTGTCTCATTCCCAACTCCCTAAGAATCTGTTGTGCCTCCTCTATATATTTCCAGGGTCCCACCTCCTTGGGCCAAGTCTTCCCAGAGGCTAGAATAATCTAATCTGTAAGACCGAGTACTTGAACCCACTGAGCACCATGCAGACGCTGCAGGTGGGCGGCGTGTGGTCACATTGCTCCTTTTCTCTGCCTCCTGCCAGTTAGAGAAGTGCCATCGCAGCCCTTAGCCCACCGCTGCACTAACCATGCCTGGATCCTTTCCCGGGCCTTTTGCGGGAACTCGGCAGCTGTGTCAATAACCTTAGCAGAAGTGTGTTCTCTCATCGTGAACGTTTCCTGAACCGGGGGGCTGCCCCGCTGACGGGGGCTGCTGTCGCGGTGCCTTTGCTTGCCTCTGTCTCAGGGCGTGGACAGCAAGGCCACTTCATCCTTCTCCCTGTCAATCACCACAGCATCCTCCCCTCCACTCTCCCCACCTTCCCAGGGACTCCACCTCTTGGCATCCCCATCAGGCTTTCTCAGCAGTGCCTGCACCTTAACCTGCAGCAGTCTGTGCCCTCCGAGCTTTGCCAAACAGCACGATAAGGTCTCCAAAGGTCATCCTGCTCTCCCACCTCGTCTGCCAACCCTGACGCCAGCAGAGCAGTGGACGAATGCATGTCCTTCTCTAACACCGGCTCTTCTTCCAAATTCCTAACCCGAGCTCCAGCCTCTAGTTGGGTGTCAGTGGCCAAGTGAACTGCCCACAAGAGAGGCCAGCCCATGGTACAGACATTCATCCCCCTTCTCAGCAGCAGCACACTCTGGGCAGTTCCTCAAACGAGCACATCAAGCCAGCCAGCATTTTCAGGGCATCCTCATACTCACACGGTGCTCCACAGGCATCTAACATATGGGTCGCACCTCCCCACATAGACGTACATGGCCAAGACAGGATTTCCCCAACAAATGCCTCTTTCCCAAGCCCCATTGCTTCCACCTTCTGGCTAGTGATTGGTTTGAAAACTGGCCCCTGGACATAGAGGGCAAGGAAAGACTGAAGAAAGAGGCAGACCACTTCAGATTGGTAGGTGGCTGAGTGAGCAAGGGAACTTACACACAAGGCTCGTCTTGGGTGGTCGCAAGATGAACAGATCTCCACACTCACGCACCAGAATCTTGTACAGAGGTTTTACCTGGGGTCAGTCTTGTACACCATCCAGATGGTCTCACACCACGTTACTATCTCAAGGTTGTGTCCTGGGGGCAGCTGCTAGCGTGGAAATGGCAAGCAGAATGCATGTTCCAAGGACAGGGGAGTGGGCAAGGAGCCTCTGACTGCCTGGGTCCAGTTCATGGGTCAACATGGCAGTCACATCCTCTGGATGACGTCCTCCAACAAAAGGATGCAAGGTTTCAGTGGTGTAGAAAGAACAAGTCCTGGAGGTTAATGTACAGCCAGGTCACTATAGTTAGCACTGTTTTGTACACAGATAATGTGTCTAAATATGTTGGGAGGAAACAAACACTTCACTAGGGTTCGGGGATAAATGATAAACTATCTACAGTGACACGTACTCAGCATTAAGAAAATTGTAATAGACCATAATCATCTAGACCAAAATCATCTAGAAAAAGTTGCACAGAAATTAAACATGACCTTAGTACACTGCTCAGCCCAACTGTAACAGTGTTCACATAATCGTAACATAAACACTATTTATTTAACAAAAAACTATGGCTACAACTATATTGGAAATATAAAGAAAGACACATGTATGAAGGTAGATAGATTAAAAAAAACCTGCAGTAGGAAGTCAGTAGATACATGTAACACTGGAAAATCAAAAAATAAGAGAATAATTGTTATTATGTTATATATGTAATATAAGATATTAACAAAATGTAGGAATAAAATTTGTGTAAAGGGTACACACTGAGGAGCAGAGATTGAGTGTTTTTGATGTGTAAGAGGATATAATTTTTGTTTTTACTATTATAAGCCCGGTAGAACTACTTGAGTTAAAAGTATGTGCCTATATACATGTGATGAAGGCTAAAATTAAAATGGGAAAAGTCTAGCTCTGTGTCATATACTGATCACAGTGAATAGCAGTAGAGTTTAATGCTAATGGTAACAAAAGTTGAATAGTTTGGAAGTAAAAATAATTTTAAGGTTTACTCTAAAATTATAAAGTTACAAAATTTTTAGGAAGCAAATAGTAGTACTTATCTCATTAGGTCGTTCTCATAAAATGGCCAATTTCTCTAAAGGTAGCCTCTCCCTCTCTCTCTGTCTTTCTCTCTCTCCCCCATCCCTGTCCCCTTTTTCTCTTAACCCATGACTTCCCAATAAGGACTGTTTAACCTAAATTCTCAGAAATATCTACATGTAACACAAAAAGAAGACGACCAATCTCTTTGCCACTCAGCAAACTTAGTAGTTTTCACTAAGCCCAGTTATCATTGGGTCCCACTCTAAGTTGATTTGTTACCTGATTTGTTTCACTGCATTTTCAAACCTGCTTTACCCGCTCTTATGACAGATTTGTTTCCGCCATTTTAGCAGCGGAATCGAACTGTGGAAGGCAATTGATTACTGAGGAAGGAACGATAATGCAGCTGCACAGCAGCACCACCTTTTGGCCTTTAAGGAAAATGATCCAAACTTGTCAATTTTGAAGTCTGTGCATTTGGCACTTTCACTAAGTGAATCACATGTGCAGTGTAATTCAAGTAAGAAAATTGTCTTCAAAAGGAATGAAATCAACATTTTACATGAGATAAGATAACCACAAACACAGACCTTCTGAAAGGGAAAAAAATTCTATACTTTATTAATTTAACACAAATTTAAGTATTACTTTAGAAACTGTTTACCTTTGGAATTGTTCATTTCTTCATTTTTACTTATGACTTGAGTAGGCATTAATTTTGTATGATTCTTTAATATTGAAAGTTTAAAATTACTTACATTTCTGACTTATGAAAGGATTTTCCACAACTTACTTATTTGTTGGAAAACAGGACCCAAGTTACTCTTTCTTCCACTTATCTTTAGCCTAGTAGTAATACATTTATTCCCAAATACTTATGATTTGAATATATATTTATCAAATATTTCTATCTTTTCACATCCTATTATCAAGTATTTCCTGGAGAAAATTTGCAGGAAGTGCAAATCCTATGGAAACTAGATTTTAAGTCTGTGTAAAGAATAAAACATGTTATGCCTGTAAATATCATTTTATTTTGCCATTACTAATTTAGTTACAGAAATTGAATATATGAAATAAAATGCAGCATCAGAAAATATAAGTTTTATTTTGATCTTAAAATGACTACTAGGTATAGGAGAGAGGTGTTGCAATTTCTATGTTATATAAGAGAAATATTTTCTAATATTGATCTAAAAATTGCCTTTCTAACTCACATAGATGCTTCTGGAGTATTTTTTATATTGTTAATTTTTGCATTGTGGTTTATTTAATTTCACCAAATAAAACACTGTGACATTTAAAAATTTTTTATAGTTAACATTTTCCCACTAAATCTTTTGGTTTTTCTATGATTATATTGTACCTCTGTGTGTAAAGCTTTAAAAATCGCTTGTTTCCACAGTCCGAAGGAAAAATACTTTTTCTACAAAAGAAGTCTTCTTTTAAAAATTCATCTTATAGTATAAGCTTACTTATTAATAATCTTTCCTCTCTTCCTTCAAGCCCAGTGTGTCATTTAGACCACTGAGTTTATTAATATTTAGGAAAAAAAAAAAAACATGAAACAGTGAAGTGTACTTTCAAGTTATCCAGATTTAGATCTAGACTTGTGCTAGCCACTAACATTATATGACTATTTAAATTAAAATTAAATAAATTGTAAAATTCATTTTTTCAGTCACACTAGCCACATTTCAAGTGCTCAAAAGCAACAAGTGGCTGGTGGCTTAGACCTTGAAGATTAAAAAAATATTTCTACCATCATAGAAATACTATTAGGTAGCACTGATGATTATTTATTTATACATGAAATTTTATTATCTGAAAAGTTAGTAGAAATCTAATGGTATACCAGATTGTCAACAAGTGGAAGCCTAGAAACCTTTAAATAGCTGTTTTTAAAATAATGATAAACATTCAATAAACAATTGGGCATTACAGTTTTAGCAGTTGAAGAAATTAAGGCTTAATTCTTATGCTAATTTTCTGTATAATTTCCAAAGCTTTTTTAAAGATATCGAAGAACATGGATATTTCAGATTTTAAAAAGTACATTTTTTCTTTATTAAATGACAAATGCTTGGTTTAAACCTCTGTGGTGAAAGTTATAAGAATTTCAAGTCCAATAGGCAGCACTCAAAAACACAGTCAGTGTAAAAAAATGCTTCCTATTTATCTTCACAAAACATCGCATTGAAACCATAATCAAAGGAGGGAAAAAATGAAACAACACTGCTGATTGTTTTAATTGGTGGGGAGGAACTCTAGGCATCTTTTTAATTCAATGTGCCTTTGTCTGCTGCATAAAGTTAATGAGAGGCTGAGGGCTGGTTATTCCTAAACTATATACAAATTCTCAATTGCTGATGTATGAATATAACATATTTGAGGTCTTTGGCGTCCCTTAGTTAATTAGGTTTATATGATCAATTTCTATGTATTTTCCTATGTTTTGCTTCTTCTTTGTACAAATGGTATATGTGAGGGGCAGTGGGCAATATCTGGGCGCCCATCCAGTCTACAAATATCACCACTTTCTACGCACATAGATGTAAACTTGGCAGCTTCGTTCACTTTAAAAGGCACCATCATAGTCAATCGTACTAGGCTTATACCAGCTATATACACTAAACGTAAATTAAGTTCACCAAATAATCTCAGATGTGAAAACAAATTCAGAGATAGTTATCATTTCCTGTGTCTGGCCAGGACTCTGGAACACAAATTTTCGTACAATGAGACCTAAAAAAAGCCCATTTTTTGATACAAATAATAAAATAGTCAAATAAGCATTGAAAAGACAATATACTAGGTCCTTAAAATCATTCATTATCTTAAACTGCATTAGTTGGTGTAATCTCAACTATGCTGCAGTAGCAAATGGCCCTGCAACCTTAGTGGCATTTAGCAATATTTTATGCTCTGTGTTTGCGATTCACAGCTAATAGCTTCATCATATTAGAAATCCAGTTAGCTTTCTTAATTCTTCATTCTCATTCATTCACCATTTTCAATCACCAAGTAATATTAATATGTCTTTTACAGTCCCACTCCTGGGCATATATGCAGAGGGAACCTTAATTCAAAAAGATACATGCACCCCAATGTTCATAGCAGCACTATTTACAATAGCCAAATCATGGAAGCACCCTAAATGTCCATCGACAGATGACTAGATAAAGAAGTTGTGGTATGTTTATACAGTGGAATACTACTCAGCCATAAAAAAGAATAAAATAATGCCATTTGCAGCAACATGGATGGACCTGGTCATTCTAAGTGAAGTAAGCCAGAAAGAGAAAAAAAGTACCATACGATATCACTTATAAGTGGAATCTAAAAAAAAGCTAAACAAACTTATTTACAAAACAGAAACAGACTTACAGACATAGAAAACAAACTTATGGTTACTGTGGGGGAAGGAGGAGGGATGGGATAAATTGGGAGTTCAAGATTTGCAGATACTAATTAATATATATAAAATGGATAAAAAACAAGTTCATACTGTATAGCACAGGGAACTATATTCAGTATCTTGTAGTAACTCATGGTGAAAAAGAATATGAAAATGAATATATGTACATTCATATATGACTGAAGTATTATGCTATACATCAGAAATTGGCACAACATTGCAAACTGGCAATACTTTAATAAATATATATATACTAAAAAAAAATAAAATGTTGTAGGATGCAGCGGAAGCATTGCCTCCAGGAAAATGTATTAGAAAAAAGAAAAATCTACAATAAGTAACTTAAGTCTCTACCTTAGGAATCTGGAGAAAGAAGAGAATTTAAGCTTAAATAAGAAGAAAAGAAATAAAAAGTATTAGGACAAAAATAAACAAAATTGAAACTCAGGCCAAAAATAGAGAATATCAACCAAACTAAAACCTGATCATTGAAAATACTGATAAAATTAACAAGCCTCCAGCCATGCTACTTGAGAAAATGGAGAGAAGACACAAATTATCAGTGTCAGAAATGAAGGCTGGGTCATCACAATTGACCCCATGCATATGGATAATAAAGATATTCAGCAACTATATGCCCATAAATTTGACAACCAATTTTTTAAAAGACATAAACTATCAAAACTCACACAGAAGAAATAAACATAACCTGAATAGTCCTATAATTATTAAGTGACTTGAACTAACAATTAATAATCTTCCCAAACATGATAACATTAAGCCCAGTTGGTTTCACTGGTGAATTCTACCAAAGAAATAATACAAATTCTTCATGATATCTTCCAGAAAACAGAAGCAAAATGAACACTTTCTAAGTCATGCTACAAGGTAGATATCACTCTAATATTAAAACTGGCTGAAGACATTACAAAATAGGATACTTACAGACCAAGGTTTCATCAAAACCAGAAAAGTCCAAGAAACTGTCACAGCTAAGAGGAGACTAAGGAGATGTAAGTAAAAATAATATATCCTGGATGGGATCCTGAAATTGAAAAAAAAAATTAGGTAAAAATTAAGGAACAGGCAAATAGGCATTGGTTAGTAATAATGTATCAATACTGGTTCATTGATTGTGACAATGTACCATATTAGTGTAATTATGTTACTAATGTGACACTCAGAGTGGGGTACACAAGAACTCTTTGAACCGTAAATCTAACGCTATTCTAAATTAAGAAGTGTATTTTCAAAAGAGCTCTTTAGAGCCATTTCAGCTTCTTCTACACTTCATTTTATTGACAAATTTCACAAGAGTAGATAGACTTGCTCACTATTTCCTGTTACTCTTATTCTTTTCTTTCTTACATTCACTCTGGTCAAGTTTTCACCATCTCCCTTTGACTAAAGTGTCCTTTAAAGACATTGATGATTCTTATTGCAAAATCCAGTGGTTAAGTCTTAGAATTCACGATTGGCCAATCATTGGCATTTGACACCAATTGTAACTCTGTGCTTCCTGAAAGAGTTTCTTTACCTGGTTTCTGGGATAGCACACTCATCTGATTTTTATCCTACCCTACTGATTGTTACCTCTTGGTCTCCTTTGCTGACTCCTCTTATCATCCTAACTGGTTAAATTTGGAGTGACTCGGGCCTCTGTTTTGGGCCTTCATGTCTTTCCATACCAATCCCTGTCATGATCTTACCAAGTATCATGACACACTTCAAATTTAACGTCATAGAAAGGACTACTGATTTCTCCTCCCCTTCCTACTTATTCTGTAGACTTTCTTTCTTTGATTGGTAGCAACTCCTTCTTTCAGTTGCTCAAGCCAAAAATCCTGTAGCGTTTTTAATTATTCTCAATCTCACATACTCCACATTCATGCATAGGGAATCTTGTTGACTCTATTTCCAAGTTATACCAAAATCAACCATGATATGCAAACAGCCTAAAGGACCTCCAGCAGATGAATGGGTAAAGAAGAAGTAATGTATATTACTCAGCCATGAGAAAAAAGGAAACCTTCTCACAACAAACATGGATTGACCTTGAGGGCATAATGCTAATTGAGATAAGTCAGACAAAGAAACACAAATACTATATATCTGTTACACATGGAAGCTAAAAAAGCCAAACCCCTATGAACAAAGAGCAGATTAGTAGTTAGCAGGGGCTGGGGGATAGTGGGAGAAATGGGAAAATCTTGGTCAAAATGTACAAACTTCCAATTAGAATATGAATAAATTCTGGGGATCTAATGCACAGCCTTGTGATTATAGTTAACAATAATGTAGAATATATTTGAAAGTTGTTAAGAGAGTACATCTTAAATGTCCTAACACAAAAAGGTAATGTTAATTATATGATGTGATGGAGGTATTAAGTAACACTAAGTTGGTAACTATTTTGCAATATATATCAGATTACCACGTTGCACACCTTAAACTCACACAATGTTACAGATCAATTATATCTCACTAAAGCAGTCGGGGGAAAGAAATACAGCAAGTATTCATTTTTCTAGAGAGCAAGTGTCAAAATTGGACAACGAATGAAGTTACTAAGCTATCAACAGCACTAAAAACACTCAACTAGCCATCCTTAGTAGAAGACAACTAGTTACCAAGTGTGGAAGAATATTGGTTACAACTAAAATGTCATGCTAGTAGACATACAAAAACAGCTAGCAAATCCAAGAAAACTGCTAACATATGTACAACACAAAAACTCCTACATGAATGTTCACAGCAGATTATTCACAATAGCCCAAAAGTGGAGCAATTCAAATGACCATCGACAAATGAATGGATGAACAAAATATGGTGCATCCATACAATCGAATACTACTCAGCCATAAAGAGGAATAAAAAATGAAACTTGAAAACATTATGCTAAGTAAAAGAAGCTCATGAAAGTCTACCATTATTAATGTGAATCTATCTGTATGATATGTCTGGAAAAGGTAAATCTATGGAGGCAGAAAGTAAATGAGTGGTTGCCTATGGCTGGGAAGATTGGGAAGATAGGAAGCAAACTGCTAATGACTAAGGGTTTTCTTTTGGGGATAATGAAAATGTTCTGAAATCAGATAGTAATGATGGTTGCATAATTGTGAGTATGCTAAACACCACTGAGTTGTATACTTGAACAGGATGAATTTTAGGGTATGTAAATTATATCTTAATGAAGCTATTCATTTTTTTAATAAAAAAGAATTGAATGCATGAACCAAGCATTAACAGATCATCAATTTCTATTTTGTTACTTTTATAATATGTTGAAATTATATTGAATTTTATACATGTACACATCACCAATACTTCCAATAGAGGCTTAATAAGTATTTGTTGAACAAATCAAACATTGTATCCAGATAAAACTAATGTGTTAACTTCCTTCAATATAGATTCTTAAACATGGAAGTTCTCCTTTTTTTCTTGTAATTTAAATGACATTGAATTCCACCTTGATGCTAAATTATTCAATCAAGGGTTCATGCAGGTACAACCATGGAATACATTACTTCCCGGTTCTACCGCTAACATACCTCCTTGTTGGTTTGGAGAAGTATTCCTTTTATAGCTTAGTTTCCTTGCCAAAGTTTTATTGCAGTGATGCTGCTCTTGATGCTGCTCTTAGTGAAAATGTTACTATACCACTTCATAGATATTCAGAACCTTTCAGGTTTTGGATAAAGAGGTCTGATTGAAAATCAGATACAGACACATATGGAGAATTCTAAGTTCTCAGTTGCCTTGAAGTTAACTGGAGTGGGCACTTGATTATTATGAAGGCTAGAATTGGATTGAAGAATCATACTTAAAGGTGTAATGGAGCTCAGGAAAGTGCCAGACCTTAGAAGTACCTGGCCCTTGATTGTAGCAGCTGGAAGTGATTTAACAAGCACTTGAGGTGACAGAATCAAATGCTTTATATGATGAATGGGCTGTTTCAATATAGTAAATTATTTTGCTCTTTAAAAATCAGAATTAAATAGTTTATGTTTTGGAGAGGGGGAGGGGAAGAACTCCAGGAGAAGATGCAATCATCTACATTACAAATGGGAGCTCAAATCACAGACCTATTGACATATTTTTTGGACTCACGACACACAGTTTTATGCTCCATATTGACTGTATGTTCCTTTATGCACTAAAGGAAATTCTATCTCAGTGATTATCTCTTGTAGCATTTGTTAAGGCTCTGTCTTTTAAAGGAATAATATTGAATGGCTGGCATTTTAAAGCAGGTTGACACTTAGAATGTCTAGATATATTCAAATATTATCATTTAATGTGATGTATTAAGGTATCAGTTTCTTCCATTTTTTTCCTCTAACCCAGGGACTAAATTGGGTGATATATTTGTACCTTTCATTCACTCATTCATTCATGTTTTCTTGAGCACCAGTCATTTTTGAGGCACTTACATGACTGGGCCCTCGGAATATAATAGTGAATAAGAGAGTCCTTGTTCTTAACAGAAATTATCATGTGCAGATATCAATATCATTAAAAGGGAATGTTCCTACAAAAATAAATATTCTGGATTATGTACTGCCACCAAAATTTCTTTTTTTAACTTGAAAAATTTACTAAACATTGAGCATTACATTCCTTGATTTGACTAGTTTTACGCCATCTGAGTTGATGCTATGTTACCCTCACTTGCATATTCTCAAATTATGACATAAAAATTGTCACAGATCGCAAATAACTAATTCCCCTGTGCACGCATGTAAGAGGACAGAGTTATACCAATGGTAAATTGAACCATATATGACTTAAGTCAATCTAACTGGCTTTTATTATACTGAATTAGAAAATGTCCTATTTAATAGCATTTCTTTGCCCTTACTGTCAAAACCACCAAAACCAAAACAAACATACGCAAACTTTGGAAAATCAATTTGCATTCAACATTTTAATTAAACAATAATATTAATAAAGAGCCATGAGGGGTACATTTTAAATGATGGAATTAAGTTACCCAAGTAATTAATTTAAATCTGAGACCATAAAACTGAAAATGGGAGGAATTCTCCAGGAAATGTAGGGGATTCTGAGCAAAACAAAAACAAAAAAATTCAGTGGCAACTGCATGTTTTAAATGAAAAAACTCAGATGTGAGGGAATTTTTGTTTGTTTATCCCATTTTACTATTGATCCTGATGAAATTAATTAAATCTACATGCATAGCTGCCCTATGAGGGTCACAGCTTTGTTCTTCATTTGGGGTTCCAATTCTGCCCTGGGCATGTTTCTCTAACTCTGTTTTGATTTTTTACTTTCTTAATTGAGGAGTTACAGAATTAAGAGTGAACTTACTTTTATTTGGATTTATTGATTTTATAGCATATGATATAGAACCTCAAACCTATTTTATTTATATATATATAGTGGGTTTTAGTAAATAAATGAAATCAGTACTGCTCTACAGGTAATGATGGCTACATGGGAAATAGAGAAAAATTTGAAAATAAATGTAGCTGTTAATTACTAACTCTCCACCACAAATATTTTAATTATATTGCTTACATAATTCTCTATTAATCTCTGCAGTTATTTGTGTATATGCCTTCCTCACTCAATTTCAAACTGCCTTAGTGAAGTATCAAATTCCATGTCTATTTAACCCCTATCTTTTCAATTAACTGTATAACATAAATATTCAAAAATATATCTGTATAACAAATGAATTAAAAATATAAAAATTAATAATATAATTCACAGTTGTATTTTATTAAGTACTGTGATATTTTAAGAATAAACAAATACACTTTTTCAGAAATAATTTTATAATAAGGGCACACTTAACAAGGTTTTGTCAACGATTTCCATTTATAGCATCAAAAAAGCTTAAACATATTGGAAGTTTTTCTCTGTGACTTTTGCTTTTACATCGTAATTTTGTGATGCTCAGTTTAAACCGGTTATGAATTATCGAATATAAAGTTTAAAATTTTAAAGTCAAATTCAACATTGTCATTATTATGGCTTCTTAAGTTTTTAATACAGTTTTTTGTAAATAAAGAAATATTTACTCCCTGATTCGTGATGTTTTACATATCACATATTAAATTACCTTGTGTATTAGGTCCAAATTAATGGCAATTCATTATAGTTATAGATTCTATCGATGTTTTTGTACAGTGCATTTTAAAACACCATTATATCCTAGGTGTCCACACTCATTTCTCTGACTCTGTTTTTAAAATTACCCTAGCTGTTCTTACATCACATTAGCAGATAAAATTTTAATACACTTGGTATATATTGAAATTATGTTAAATATGTGGTATAATTCTGGACGCATCAACATGTTATAGACAATTAGTCCTCCAGTTTAGGAACAACAAAGTATGTTGCTCCATTTTCCAAGACTTCTCCTATGCCTCTAAGTAAACTGAAGTGTATGCCTTCACTAAGTTCCCATTAATTCTTGTTAAGGTTATTTATTATTTTGCTACTTGGTTTACATTTTTATGACACAGAACTTTCCCCACTATATTTTTTTTTCTGATTATTTTGATATATACTGAATTTTAAAATTTTAATCTAGTCATATTATTACATTAGCATGTTTCAGTTGATTCCCTTAAGTGTTATAGACAATCATATTTATGCTAACGAAAATGTTGCCTCTCTCCTCCCAGAAGCCATTGCTATTATTTGTCTGTCATGTATCTGATTGGCTAGACAAATGGTACAGTAAACATTTTAATTATTAGAAGAGTTCTTTTTAAACCATTTCAACTGCCTTGAAAATAAAACTGTAAGACTGATTTACAGACACTAGATCATCACAATATTTATTGGATAATATCGCAGTCCAATTTATGAGATATAGTCTTTTTCCCCAGAGATTTAATTGTGCTATGTATTCAGGCTGTACTGATTATTTTTGCTAAATATATTACTAATTACTGTGATTTGACAAGCAACATTAGATAATCAAAAATTTTAAAGACAAAATAGGAGATGCTGCTAATTCATTATCCAATACCTACTTTCTCTTTCTTCCTTGCCAGCAGAATCCCAATTTGGTGGGAGGGGTCAGGGGATATCAACATACATGACTATGGACACTGGCCTCCCCAGACACCCTTACAACTATAACAACACACTGCTTTACACCCTGATAAAGACATTCAGCTGCCAGGTGTTTCACCCTTTGCCCAGTCTCCTGTCTTTTGTATATAAAACATGAGTGTAGTTCCCGGAGCTTCAGTAAACATCTTGCTATAAGCATGAAGAGGATAGCTGTATATTAAAGTGAGCAGATCACAGAGAGGGAGATTTGGAGGAAAGTGGTCAAAAGGTACAAATTTCTAGTTATAAGATAAAGAAGTATCAGAGATTTAACATACAGCATGGTGACTGTAGTTAACATGGCTGTATCATCTGTGGAAGAGTTAAGAGAGTGAACCTTATAAAGTTCTCATCACAAGATTTTTTTCTTTTTTCTTTTCTTCTGTCTTTTCTTTTTATTGTACCTACAGGAGATGACAGATGTTAGCTGAACCTATGGTGGTAATTATTTCACAATATATGTCAATCAATCAAACCATCATGCTGTGGTTTAAATTCAACCACAGTGACGTATGTCAATTACTTCTCAATAACCCTGGGAAAAAATAGCCTTACAAAGTGGAGAAAAATAAAAAAAAAAAAAGGCAAGCCAATATGTTGAAATATGCCTAGATCTTTCAGCACTCGAAGCACAGTATCAGCTGATTTCAGGAATTTCTTGTTACCGTTAAATTGGTTACCTGTTTAAGTCACTCTGGTCAGGTTCCTCTCACATCGACGTACATGCAATTCTGCTTATGTTTAAATATCTTTTAAAAGAACTGATTCATTACAATAAAATTAAGCAGCGTTCAAAATATTCTTTATAACTTTGTTCTTTATATTAGTTTGTAGTTAATAGAATTTTTTTAATTCGTTGGGCAGTTGGGCTTTTCAAATGTCAAGTTTTTGGCATCAAGGACTCAATTACTTAACATTTAGACCAACCAATCTCACCAATAGGCATTACTGATGTCTATACAAAAAGAAAAGACTGAATATACCTTATGATCATCTTAAGTTCAGGCCTTCTGCTTCTATAGAAAAGGAAAGAGGACTCCTTATTTTCTTGAAAGCACAAACACATTTCTTTTTTTTAAAATAACATTCAGAAGGAAGTAATAATCTGCCCCTAATTAGAAGAGTAACGGAGCTTTGTCTCTTCTTTCTTCATAACGTTTATTTTTCTACACCCCAAAATAAAATGCCCCCTTAACTCAGTGTATCCAAACACCCTAGTAACTTCAGCTACACCTTGAGTTAGTAACTTCAATGCAAACCACCTTAGGTAGGAAGACCAACATCCCCTTACACAGGCTCTAGTGTTTGAAAGCAGAGTATTGCTGATTTCCTCAAGTCATATCCTTTGGCGGTTTTGTTCTCCAACTGAAATGGAAATTTCAGAAAAATTGCCTTTGGATGATTTGGTTTCTGCCTCTAATATGAATGTTCAGATGTGAATAAAAGCTGAAATGTCCTATGAGCTATGACAAACTTTTTTGAACTTAAATTGATGCTTGATATTTTTTTCTTTTATTTAAATGAAGAAATAGGCTTAGAAAAATCTTTTAAAGTATGCAATCCAAAAGGATAAAATTTAGACAAACACACATTTTTACAATAAAATAAACTTAAAGAATATTCAAAAATTAAGCATCTATTAAAAGGTTTTAAAAACCCTAATCAATGTAATAAAAAGCAGAGTTCATTAACTTACACTGCCGAGCATCTGTTCCTAGTTATAACAAAGTTGGAGTGGTTACACAGTATATCTTCATTTTTGTATCTTTTATAATCAGGTGCTTTGAAAAATTTTAAACGTATTAAACATGATGATAGATACCACAGTCCTGGAAAAAAATTCATTTGGTATTACTTTTACTGTCAAACATAGATGTTATTTAAAGATGAAATCAGTATTAAAAAGTTGAAATAAAATTAACATATACTAAGACATGTGACAGTAGAGCCCATGAAACGCTTTATAGTATATCTACTTGTATATAATGTTTCAAATTTTTAAAGTTTTATTTCCTATGTACCAGGTACTAGCAAAGTTTGGCACATTGGACTCTGCAGAATCCTCCAAGGTGCTGTGGAATGCAAATGGAAGTGTAGTTTTTAAATCTGTTAAGCTACATGTAAAATATTTCTATATTTAAATAAATTTCTTTACATCACAGTAAAGAAGAAAGACACCTGCTCATACAACATAGGGTTACTAAAGGCCAGCCATGTGCCAGCGCTGTTCCAGGGGCCGGGATGCAGCAGTGAGCAAAACATTTCTCACACTAGTGTGCATCCTAATCCGCAAATTGCATTCTAACATAAATAATAAGAGCCAAGTGATACATTTTATTTTGGCACATTATACCCAGCTGTACACATCTCTTGTTCTACTCAGATTTAACTCAATTCTCATTTTTCTTTCTAGTGGAAACTACTCAACCTTTAAATATCAGTTCAAATTTCCCTTCTTTGAAGCTTTCTTTCATACCGCTCTATCACTTCACCCTTGTGTACAATTAATTACTTCTTCTGAGTTCTGATAGTAGCAACTGTGTGTGTATTTTGCTTTACTATTATTAATCACATACTTGAATGTGAGCTTTTAGCAGGGCCATACCATATTTGTTTTCACAATTTCTATACCTAACACAATGCTGAATATATGTAGCCATTGAAATATACATGTGTGTATAGTATATATGTAAGTGAATGAATAAAGGAACGGAACAATTTGAGGATGTTTTTATAGATAGTATATCAAAAGAATAAAATTGTTTAGTGGGGAAATAATACATCATTAGGTTCTCACTGCTGCCACAACAAATTGCCACAAAAGTAGCAGCTTAAAACATTACAAATTTATTATCTTACAGCTCTAGGGGTTGGAAGTCTCACATTGAATACCTCTGGGCTAAAGTCAAGGTGAGGCTGCATTCCTTTGGTAAACTTTAGGAAAGAATGCATGATCTTACCTCTTCCATCTTCTGAAGTCTGCTACATTCTGTGGCTCGTGGTCACCTTCCTCCATCTTCAAAGCCAGCCACGTCTCATATCTCTGACCCTTCTCTCTCTGTCTGCAGCCAAGAAAGTTTCTCTGCTTTTAAATATTTCTGTGATTAGATTTGGGCAACTGAGATAATCCAGATAATCTCCCCATATCTTTAACGTTAATCATATCTGCAAAATCCCTTTCGCCGTATAAGGTAAAATACTCATAGGTTCCTGGGATTAGGACATGGAAATCTTTGTTTTGGGATTTGGGACATTATTGTGCCTACTACAAATAAGAGTATAACAATAATTTGGTACCTTGGTTGCAGTAACTACGAGAAATTTGATAAAATAAAGATGACCAGTAATAGAGCAAGTTGTAATAGTCAAATTAAGACATTATAGAAATGTATCTAGTGAAGATTTTTCTTCATAGTTGTTGAAGAATTAAATAAACAAATAAATAACTGAGTAAATGGAATTAAGGAAAGTTACATAAAGAAGTAAGAAAGCAAAAAGTTTTGACAGACTAAATAGAAACCGAAAAGACATCAAAGCCAAAACGAAGGTTTTTTTGTAGAAAATTAGTTTCAGAATTATAACTAGAATTATAACTCTTTACACTGAGAAGCAGCAAATATGAGGGGGAATTGATAGTCTGTTTTCTCCATCCCAACTTCTGTTGCCAGATATCTTACAAGTTTTGAATGTACTGGAAAAAAAAAATAGATCTTTTTATAATTTCCCCAAAGAGGTCAAAGCAGTGTTAGGGCAATTGTCCTGATGTCCAGACTGTGATTTCACTGGCTCAGTTTTGTCCCATCACTTCTACTTACATTCCCAGGAGCCACTCACAGTAATTCCTCACCATTTTGATAAACACATCCGTCAAATACTACTACTTGTCAATGACATCAATTTAATTTTATTGGAGATAGGGTCAGAAGCAAATATCCAATAGACTGCCATCCTCTAAATCAGATCTAAAAATACCCACATTTGTTGTTGTCACCACCATTTATTTGCAGAAGCGAAAGGAATAAAAAGAAAACATTTACCCTTGTAAATGTCAGCAAAGAACAAAAAATGGATAAAAGAAGAGTGGTGAAGTCTCAAAGAATGATTTAAAAAAATACTAAGCTACTTTAAATTTCTAGTCTTATTTAAGTTGAAAAGATGTTCTTATGATTCTGGTTTTGAGACTACTCATCTGGCTTTTTAATATCTAACAAAATGCCATTCAGACACTATGCTTATTCCCATGAGCATATGAGGTTTGCTTATCTCCATAAATCAGATCATCAGTTCATTTGTGTAAAATGGTTACAAACTTGTGCTTTGTTATGTGAGCAAGGTTGTGTTATTCTCTTTTAAGTTATTTTAAAATATGATCAGAGAATTTCAGGGTAATATTGTGTCTTAGAAATTATCTCACATCTTAATATCCTAAGTAACTTAAATGCTCACACTTTAGAGATGAGCAAACTGAAAGGATTTAGTGAATTGTCCGTGGTCCACATAGCTAGTTGGTGGCAAATTAGGAAGTTAAACTCAATACTCCTCCTCACAACCAAGTTTACCTTCAGAACCTCTTTTTTCTATTGACATCAGCGTTTGCATTCATGGTATTCTATAATATACATGCATTCTCTCCTGGAATTTGACACAACATTGTAAAATGACTATAACTCAATAAAAAATGTTTAAAAAAATACATGGTTAAAAAAAAATACATGGATTCTCTCGCCTAATTAATGGTAAAGGGCCAGAACACTAGTGTCAGATAATATTTGCCATGATGATATCTGCATTTTTAAAAGATCACTCTGACTTTGGGAACTAAGGCAGGGATTGGAAGAGGGGGAAAATAGAATTCACAGAATGAACTGTTAAGAATAGATTGCACTACGTAGGTGGGAGATGATGGTAATTTCATCTAAAAGAGTGTCAGTGTAGAAGCAGAGAAGATGGTTCTAAATTAGTTAAAATTAACAGGGTATGGTGATAATATAAGGATGGAGAAAGAGGGGGAAGGAGGTGACAAGATGATTTCCAGATTCTTGGATTACACAGTTAGAAACATAATTTCCTACTAAAATTCAGGGATATTTTTTAAATGCCCCTTTATTTCCATGATTCTCTTACTGATCATGTGAAATACTGTCCAAAAGGACAAATAATGATTCTTGCTGAAGCAAACAGGACTTTATGACATCATACTTTGAAGAGCTAACAAATCTGGAATCCTACCTGCTTTGACAGTTATAAAAGGCATTTCAAAAACTGATTGTATCTACTATGATTTTAAGAGGGTTAGCATAGAACTAGAGAAAAAAAATCTTCTTAAAATGTTTTCTCCAGGGAAAGTAGTCTAAAAGGTGTTATTCTTAATTCACAAAAACTGTCACCTTTTCTTTAGACTCAATACAGATTACTATGAAATATGTCATTTTCTACCACTGCAAGTGGAGTATCTTATACATACAGATTTGCTTCTGATTTCTGAAGTTTCAATATCTTTGTTTTCTATTCTGTCATAAAAATTTAACACTTTTAAATTTCATGTTTTGTAGTAATAAGTAATACTAATGTTCAGGTATAGGATTTCAATGAAAATGCAATTTTATTGATATTTCTTGGTTAATCTACTCCTACTTACATAGAGAGCATGTTTACTTCAGCCACATATTCCTTTGTTTCGCTTACTCTGAACCTATTTATCATAACCCAACTCTCAAAAATTCCATTTATGTAATGAGAAAAACAATTTGCAATCTGGCAACAAATTTTTTAGTATCAGCATCTCTGTTTTTAATACTAGAGACATTGATCCTTTGCTAATGGAATCAAGGCACTGGTGACTTCAGCAGTTCAGTTTTTGGCATATGGATGTCCAATTTTTCCAGCACTATTTGTTAAAAAAAAAAATACGTGTTCTCCATTGAATTGCCTTTGGATTTTTGTCAAGAATAAGTTCAGAATATTTGTGTGGATCTATGTTGGACTCTCTCTTTTATTTCATTGACTTTTCAGTCTATCCTTTCACTCGTACCATGCTGCCTTGATTACCGTAGCTTTAGAAGAAGTCTGGAAATCAGTCAGTGTGAATCCTCCAACTCTGTTCTTCTTCATTAGTATTTTATTGGCTACCCTAGGCCTTTTTGCCTTTCCCTATAAATTTTACAGTCAGTTTTTCAATGTCTACCAAATACCTCCTGGGATTTTTTTTATTGGAATTCTGTTGAATATAGATTAAGCTGGGAGGAATTGACATCTTAACAATATTGTGACTTCCAATCCATGAAACATGGAATCTCTCTCCATTTATTTAAATCTTTTATTTATTTAATTAGTGTTTCAAAGTATCTACCTACAAACCTTGCATATATTTTGCTCTATTAAATCCTAACTATTTGGGGGGAGTTATTATAAATAACTTTTTTTAAAAATTTCAAACTTCAATTGCTCATTTCTGATATAGGAGGTGAACTGACTTATATATATTGACTTGTATCTTGCTACTTGGCTGTACTTATTACAGAAGGGAGGTTTTTGTAGATCCTTTGAGGTTTTTCTACATAGATGGTCATGTCATCTCTGAATGAAGCCATTTTAATTTTTTATTTCTATTTTTTGGAAAGACTGAAAGTCTTTCGTAAACCTTTTCCAAAATTTTCTTATTGCGCCAGTTAAAACTATTAATATGATATCGATATGGATTTTCCTCTATAATTTCTCTATTTCATTGTTACAAAGAGCAATGACTTGTTCTTTATCTTGGGATGGGATCTATTAGATCATTGTACTTCTACACTATTCACTAATAAAATAGTCCCCTGTATCTCTGTAGGGTTTATTTAACATCCTCTCATGCTTATGTCTCTTACTTTGTCAGAGTTCTTTCCATTTCTTGCTTTAAATGTAAGTATACTAATGTCATCAGTGTAAAAGAACAATTCAACATTTCATAGAACATCCAGATGATCAAGATTTCTTTGGACGACATTGTGCCAAAGAGCAAGAAAATAATTAAAGCTATAGGGTAAAACAATGAAGATATATTGTTGTCCACTCCAAAGAAATACAAATTGTTCTGTTCCTCTTTCTCCAGAGGGACGAAAAGAACACATTCACCAGATCAATAACTGCCTATGAGTGCCCGAGGCTTTGTTGATTTGTTCTGGCACCACGTCCACGGTTAGCATCTCAGCTGTGATGGGGGACTATGACAGGTTACCTTAACAGAGCGTTCCACCACTTGCTGACCCGGAGGGTATTTTAGTGAATTGAACAATAGTTGGTAAGACTACCACACCTCGTTCCTGTAAGTCTTGGAGAACAGCACTAACTTCTGCCATTCAACTTGAGAGAACTGTATCGCTTCTGATTTTCCACCTGAGCCAAGGATGTGTGTGCAGTTTCAAAGGCATCTGCTTCTGGAGGAGCGTCCATGGTGTTTTAGCCTCCTTGGTATTGCTTCAGTTCCTGGCTTATATCTAATAGCCTTCGAAAGACCTATTTCAAGTCAGGAAACTGGATTATGATTTTCCACTGTGATGACATCAGCCTTCTGTTTGCCAGCTGTTTATTGTTTTTTATGTTTAGTCAACTAACGACCTCATTGGCTGCCTATCTTTCTTAGGCCTGGCGGTTTAATGGTTTATTCCCCCTCATGAGGTAGTCCTGTGTGTCACTGCGCCCCCTGCTGGCCATTCCAGTCTTGCTGCTTATGATAGTGATTGCTTCCGCCTTGCGGCTGACAATCGTGTGCTGCTGCCTGTTCTTGAGCCCAGTCACCCCCCTCGACGCTGTATCTCCAAGTGCTATGTCGGCCCCGAGTTGCCTCTTTTAAACTCCTGCCCTTCTCTCTCCATGCCATCCTAGGCACCTCTCCTTCCAGGTCCATGTTAAATTCATTTGTTTGTCATAAAGCTTTCTCCAGCCAGAATGAGTCACTCTTCTGCTTTCCTCATTTTTAGTTTGTACAAGATCATCACATCTTCTCAGGGATTGTAGCAGAGGTAGTTCTGTATTTCACTAAAGTATAGGATCCCTGAGTACAGGAACTTTGTCCAATTTATCACTGCATCTCCTGAAGTGCTTTTCCTAACAGCCTGCCCGCTCCTTTTTGGAAGAGTTGAAGTCACCCGAATTAAAATTAACGGATGATTTGAGAAAATATGAAGTTCACAGTACAAAGAATCTGAAGGCTTATATATTTCAACAATTAATATTTTGTTAATTTGTAGATACTAGAAATTAAGAAATAAAAAAATTCAGAGTTGTGATTCTCTAGATCTATGTAAGGCAGACATAAGTGTATTCTATAAAAGTGTATGTATTGCCTATGATAATCATCCTTAAAGAACGGCAGGTAAAAAGGAAGTTTAGCAATTTTAATGGAGCAACTGATAAGTCTTACACCAAAATCCTTCTACATCTAGTATATTACATTTTCTAATGACTAATTTAAATAAAGCAACATGGATGAAGTACTTGTAATGATCCATTTATATATAAATATATACATATATAGAAAAAAATATATAGAAATGATTAGAGGAAAGAACATAACAGTAGTGATTTATTTATGTTAGCAATTCTGTGCTGGTTTACTTTATCTGAAGATCTCCAGGGCTTTACAAACATTAACATCTCAGTCTTATCCAGTGAGATAAGTATCATTATCCAAGTTTTATTGTGAAGTGATGGAGGCACAAAGAGATTAAGTGATTTCTTCAAGGTTACAGTCAGTTGTGACAAGAAAAGAATTGCAGTTAGATTTATGAATCTCAGTCTTATGCTTTAACTATCCTTGGGCTCAGTGTATTAGTTACTCAAAATACCCACATAAAAAAATTAAGACTACAATAAACAAGAAACATATAAGTAAAAACCAAGTATTTGGATATTCGGCATCATATTGATTAAATAGGTAAAAAGTTAAATTGCAAATCTGAAAAGCAGATTTTATTGAAAAGGAGGCTGTCCATAGTTTGTAATTAAATGAGGTTGTAAGAGATTGTTGCCTTATATGCCAGTCAGTTTGTGTATAGGGCCATATGATTGTGCTTTAATAAAATTCTAAAACTATATATCAAGAAAAACATGTTTACATCATTTGAACTCATTAGCATGGGCTACGGCAATCCACAGACCTAGCCACTACTTTGGAGCAATGTTTTCAT
Organism: Camelus bactrianus; assembly: GCF_048773025.1. Classification (NCBI taxonomy): domain Eukaryota; kingdom Metazoa; phylum Chordata; class Mammalia; order Artiodactyla; family Camelidae; genus Camelus; species Camelus bactrianus. The sequence continues at coordinate 11,251,378 of NC_133572.1, forward strand.
TGCTCTTTAACAACCCATCCTGCTAGATTATCAAGGTTAAAATTAAGTGGCCACTACATAAAGCAGAATTCTATCATGAAAGCAAAACAGAATCCATTCTTTAATTCTGGTAAGTCAGACAAAAGAGTTGTCTTTGCACAAATTGCCTAAGTAAATGTAAATCTCCGCCTGTCATATATATTTGTTTATCTAATGATTGTTTATAAGAAATAAAATTAATCCCAGGCAACGACGACAAAGCTCTGGGCACTTTTTGTTGTTTTTCTGTTTCAGTAGTGGACTTCTGAGTCTTCCAAAGGCAAGCCAGTGTTAGCAGAAAATGAGTCAAGTCATCTGAATTTTCTTCTGTGAGCCAAGTGTTCGCTTTTGCAAACGGAGGGTGTCTGCAGGTCCCTTAATATATGTAGTAGGAGTTCTTCTATACCCCCAAATGTGTTGTCTTCCCACTAATACACCAATACCCTCATCTCTTCGTAGTCAAATGTGAAAGGCCAACAAAAGGGAGGTCATTTGCACCATAGCTCCTGGATTACCCAGTCTCTGGCAAGCTGCTGTTTTCCTTCAACCCCTTTGAGCCATGTCCCTCTACAGGCGACACAAAATAAAGTGCACATATTTAAGGTGTATATTTTAACAAATCTGTGGTACTGGGGATTGAACCCAGGACCTCGCACATGCTAAGCCATGCTCTACCACTGAGCTATTACCCCCCCCCCAATTTTGATAAATTTTGACATATATATACACACACACACACATCTTTGAAACTATTACCACTGTCAAGATAAGAAAACTGTGCATCATCCTCAAAGCTGCCCTGTTACATTTCTCCCTTCCCACCCCCCACCCCTCCCTTCCCAAGCAACCATAGATCAGCTTTCCGTCATTATAGTCAAGTTTTCATTTTCTAGAATTTTGCATGAATGGAATCATGTACACTTTTTCGTGACTTACTTTACTCAACCTAATTATTTTGATATTTACCTATGTAGGATATTTAAATATTTGATTTTTTTTATTTTTTGAAGTTTTCACATGCTGACTGCCTTGATCCAGTTTCCCATCCCTCCCCCGCTGCCCCCACCGCCTCTGGTAACCACAAATCTGCTTCCTTTTTCTATGAGTTTGTTTGTTTGTTTTTGAAATATCATTGACCTACAACATTATGTCAGTTCCCGTTACACAACATAATGATTTGATATTTCTATACATTTCAAAATGATCACCACAGTAAGTCTAGTTAAGACCTGTCACCACACTACGATACTACAGTTGCTGACTACACTCCCCAAACCATACATTTCATACCCATGACTCATTTATTTTGTGTCTGCAGGTTTGTACCTCTTAATCTCAGTCACCTGCTTCTTTCCTCCTCCCACCTCCCTTCCCTTTGGCAACCACCTGTTTATTCTCTGTATCTATGACCCTATTTCTGTTTTGTTTGTTTATCTGGGTTTTCTAGTTTCCACATATAAGTAAAATCATACAATATTTACCTGTCTCTGTCTGACTGATTTCACTTAGCATAATACCTTCAAGATCAATCTATGTTGTCATGAATGGCATGATTTCATTCTTTTTATGGCTGAATAATATTCCATTGCATATACATACATGTGTGTACACATACCACATCTTCTTCATCCATTCATCTATTGATGGGGTTTGGATTGCTTCTATGTCTTTGCTATTGTGCAAAATGCTGCAATGAACATGGGGTGCATGTATCTTTCTAAATCGGTATCTTTGTTTTCTTTGGATAAATATCCAGAAGTGGAAATGCCAGATCACAAAATAGTCCTATTTTTATTTTTTGAGAAATCTCCACATTGTTTTCCATAGTGGCTGCACCAGTTTACATTCCCAGTAACAAGGCATGAGCATTTCCTTTTCTTCAGATCCTTGCCAGCACTTGTTGTTTGTTGTCTTTTTGATAATGGCCATTCTGACAGGCATAAGGTGACATCTCATTGTGGTTTTGATCTGTACTTCCCTGATGATTAGAGATGTTCAGCATCTTTTCATGTGCTTGTTGGCCATCTGTATGTCTTGTTTGGAAAAATATCTATTCAGGTCCTTTGCCCATTTTTTAAATGGCTGTTTGTTTTTTTTGAAGATGAGTTGTATATGTTCTTTATATATTTTGGATATTGAGTCTTTGTTAGGTATATTGTTTGTAAATATCTTCTCCCATTCAGTAGATTGCCTTTTCCTTTTGTTGATTTCCTTCACTGTGCAAAAGCTTTTTAGTTTCATGTGCTCCCATTTGTTATTTTTGCTTTTGTTACCCTTGCCTGAGGAGACAGATCCAAAACAAATATTACAAGACCAATGTCAAAGGGCATACTGCCTATGTTTTCTTCTAGAAGTTTTATGGTTCCAGCTCTTACATTTTAGTCTTTAATGCATTTTATTTTTGTGCATGATGTGAGAAAGTACTCCAGTTTTATATTTTTTGCATGTAGCTATCCAGTTTTCCCAACACCATTTATTGAACAGGCTGTCTTTTCCCCGTTGTATATTTTTGCCTCCTTTGTCATAGATTAATTGCCCGTATAAATGTGAGTTCATTTCTGGGCTCTCTATTCTGTTCCATTGATCTTTGTGTCTGATTTTGTACATAAATAGTTGATTTTTTTAAATTGCTAGATAATAGTCCATTATATGTGTTTACCACATTTTAGAAAATTCATTAACCTGCTAATGATCATTTGAGTTGTTTCTAGTTACAAATAAAGCTTCTATGAACATTTGTACGTTAAGTAATTCTATGTACATACATTTTTATTTATCTAAGTAAAAGCCTAGCAGTGAAAAGGCCACATCTTAGGGTACATGTATGTTTAAAGCTGGAAGAAACTATCAAATCCTTTTCCAAAGTGGTCGCACAATTTTACATTCCATCAACCATGGACAAGAGTTCCAGTTTCTCTACATTTTTGCCAACTTTGATATGGCAATTATTTTTCATTTTAGACATTCTGTTAAGTGTGTAATGACATCTCATTGTGACTTTAATTTGCACTCTTCTGATGACTAATGATTCTGCCACCCATATATGTTCTTTGTTGAAATGTCTCATCAAATCTTTTGCCCACTTAATTCTTTAATTAACATCCATGCTAGGAAATCTGAAAGATACTACAACTGAAATCTGCTTAAATGGTAGGAGATCAGATCTTTGAAACATGATATGCTTACACAATACTTACACAATCTAATTACGGAAGCAACCAGTTGTTTGGTAAGAGTGAAATCAACTAGATGATTCTACATTTTTACTGAAGCCATTGTATTAGTTGGTTAACTTTGTCTCCTGGAAAAATATACTAAAATTTCTGAAATATTACTTGCTCCTTCAATGCAGTAACCAGTAGCCTTGCGTATGTGTTCTTCTAGAAACTAACGGAAGAGCTGGCATAATATTTAAAAGAGGCAAATAACTTATCTTCATATAATTAATAAGATAATTGACTAAAATTTTTAGAAAAATTTTGTAATCATCTACTATTCACAAAGTATTGCTTTTTGCTATAATTAAAAATAGAAAAAAATACATATTATCTGGATGCAGACTAAATTCACAAAAGCCAGATTACTGAAATATTTATGCATCAAAAATACTTCTACAAACTTTTAGAAACATTTATAGAATGTCATGTTTGTGCCAATTCATGTCAAAAGTTCAGTGCAGTATTTTTGGATAGACACTTTTGTGTCTGTTTTTTTTATTTTTTCTATTTCAAGAGTTGTTCATGTCACAAATGTCAAGGGTTTTATAAATGGTAGTGAGTTTCTTTCTTTTAACACATTTTAAATCCAGTCTGTGTCTTTCCTATTGCATGATTCTTTCTGCAAATTTCTACCAAGCTGATAAATGTTCTGTTCTCTATTTATTTATAGTATATAAATCCTACAGTTTTAAAAGACATGGCAATTAGCATCCATTTTTTAAAGTGCCTATGGTGTATCATTTACGTCAATCCCCCCCCAAAAATATTCACATCACAGAGAAAAACAAAAATATGTTCCATATAGCAAATATCTAAATACATAATATGCTCAATAGTCTATATGCACAGTACAATTTTAAGTTGTCCCAGACATGTGAATAATTATGTGCAGACCAAACTTCCATCTGGTCTATTGACAAGCCAAGTTTGATTTTAATACGCAAGCATCTAAGTGTGTATGTGTTGCTCTGTGCACACATGCTTATGATGGATATAAAAAGACATCTGGGAAAAAACTATCCATTCCCTGCAATTCCTCTCTTTTCCCTGTCTTTTAAGACAGGAAACAGTACATCTGAAATTCACAAGTTTTTTGAGAATCAGTTAATTCCTCCCATTGAAATTTTTGACAAGTTTTTTTTTTTTTAAGCAAATTGCTCTTGTGGGAGGAGAGGGCATTATCACTCAGTTATCTTCAGAAACTTGACATAGAATAAAATCTGAATAGTACCTCATTGACGACCACAACTGATTCTGATGATTTGGTCAAGTGGAGGTCCTCTTCCTCCTTTGACTAAAGCACACATAGATTGATGCCTTCCTCTTATTCCACCTGCCAGATTCCTTCTCCAACCTCAAGATAAGGTCTGGACGCCACCTGTTTTCTTAAACCTTCCCTGATTTCTGTAGAACATGCTCTCTGTTAGTACACACTGCCCTATTATCTGTCTGTCTCTCCAAAGGACTATAAATTTTCTGATTTCAAGTATGGCATCTTTTTCATGTCTATATAATTATTACATATATATCCATAAATACTATTACTACTACTATTACTACTAATTTATTATTCTAAATTTGCAGAAATGAAAAATAAGGTATCTTCCCTTAAGGAGATGATGAGCTCAAAGTCTAGCAGAAAAGATGGACAGAAAAAAAAATTAACAGTACTATTATAAGCACTCTGGCAGACATATATGTACAGTATTATTTGAGGCCATTCTCAGGGAGTGCAGGAAAGCATCCTAGACAAGGTGGCCCCCAAATTGAGTATTAAAGGACAGTTAGGCATTAACCGGGTAAAGGATGGGTGATATTGGTGGGCTAAGCAGATGGGAAGCATGAAAGGCTTGGAGATGTGGAATAATAGAGGCAGATGTAGAACTTGAATGCAAATTTTTGTTTATTTTTTGGGAGGGGTAATTAAGCTTATTTATTTTTATTTATATTTTAATAAAAGTACTGGGGATTGAACCCAGGACCTCATGCATGCTAAGCATGCACTCGACCACTGAACTATACCATCCCCCAACTGCAAATTTTGAGTTTGGGAGGAGAAAAGTTGAGACTGGAGCAGAAGTCAGATACCAGGCCATTGAAAGCATCTTAACCTATGCAACCATATATTTCCACTTGACCAGCTTTTTGCCTGTTTGTGCTGACACAACTAGAAATGATAATTCCTTTCATTCTTCTGTATCCTAATTTGAACAATAAATTATAAGGTCACTGTAATTTAAGACTATCTCCTATTTTTTTTCCCTGCAATATAAAATGGAGCCTTTGAGAGATGTCTCAAAACAGGTCAGATAAACCATTTAGAAAGACTAATTTGGCACCTGGTTGGAAGATAACATTCAAGACTAAGGCTGAGGCCAGGAAAACTAGTGAGGAGCCCCTGAAACATTCCAGATGAGAAGTGGTAAGGACCTGAGTGGTGGGCGTGGTAAATAGAACTGTAGAGAAGAAATCATTTCCGGAAGTATTTAGGAGGCAAAATAACCTTCAATTGAGAAGAGTGAAGAAAAACAAGGAGAAAACAACTAGACATTAAACCTTATGCAGAAGAATAAATGCAAATAAGTGAAGACATAGAAATGGAGAAAAGTGTAGAATGTGTTCTCTGATCAGGGAATAGCAAAAAATCAACAAAGTGTGAAATGTGTGTGGAAGTATCTGCAAAGTAACTCTGGCAGAGCTTCTTAGACACAGATAGCAGACAACTCTAGTGTCTTCTCTGTGCAATGTGAGGCTAGAGAGACACACAGGATAATCAGGAGCCTGTCTGGACCAAGCATATCAGGCGAGGTGCGGGCAGGCTTCCAAGTTCTGCAATGAAGTCCAGGTATCAGCTGCCCAGGAAGTCGGGTGCCAGCCCCAGCAAATCAGAACTAGAACCTGGTAAACAATGTATTAATGAGGCTAAAGGTTGAGAACAGGATAGATGAGCTGAGGATGCAATAGGTAATCAGACTAAAGCACAGGAAGGAACAGGGTCAAGGACTCCCTACCCAGGAAGGGAACCACGGCTGAGGAAGTTGTCAAAAAGAGATGATCATTTGTGAATAGAAATGACAAATACGTGGTTGAAATGCTGTTCCAGGGGACAGAAGCTGGAAGAGTGAAGAGGCAAGACGCAGGCAGAGGTAAGGCAACATAACTGAATGTTTTCTCAGCGAGGTTAAATTTTACCTAGAAAGGCAAACTGTCAAATGCTACCACTTAACAGATCTGTCTGCGGATCCACAAGCCATTTCATCCAAGAGCACTCTATGTTAGGGCAGATGGTTTTGCTAGGGCCATGGTAATTTGATTTTTTTTTTAAGTGCAGTGAGAGCCATTGCAAAATAAAATAACCAAAAAAGAAAAAATGAGATGATAAAGTGTTGGTCGCTGTATAAGGTCTATGTGCTTTACAAGATATCTGGAATATTCTAACTTTTGGAATTAGTTTTTATTTTGTAGAGGCATATGTAAAAGCTCGACTTATTGTCACGTATGACTGAATTTTTTCAGTGAAATAAGCTACGTTAGTAAAAATTTCTCTCCTGGAAGAAAATTTTTTCTTGTGGGTGTCCTTACTGATTTATCCCATCAACGACCCTCATATTTTTCAGAAAGTTAGGATTCTGTGCCTCCTCAAAAAAAAAAAAAAGAAAACCCTGTCTTTAAAATGACTATTCTTTTCAGTTATAGTCACAATTAATAATCAACAGAAGCAAATTGGGTGCTAAAAGCTGTGATGACACGAAGGTTGGAAATTTTAACTAATTTTCAGAGTGGTATCCATCAGATAAAAGATAACACATCTCATCTTAAGATAGTTGCTTAAAACTAGGGTGTGCCATCACTACTTATTTATTTATTTATGCACTTTTAAAACTTTGTTTATATCTTATGTCATACCCGGATGAGTGCTGGCAAAAATGGGACCTACCCTCTTATTGAACAGACATGACCTTAAAACAAAAGGAGGGGAGAGTATAGCTCACGCTTAGCACCCTGGAGGTCCTGGGTTCAATCCCCAGTACCTCCTCTAAAAATAAATAAATAAATAAATAATAAACCTAATTACCTACCCCTTCCCCCACCAAAACATTGTTCAGAGTAATCTGGAGAGCCTTTGTTTCAGAGGTAACTCTCGGTGGATCTATGGTCAGGGAAGACTACACACAGTGAGTTGATACATGAAAGAGAAATAAAGACAATAGCTGTGAATAGGATCTGTAAGGAGCCCACATAATTAGTATTTGCCAAAGACAAGGCTCATTTTAAAATCTGGTTAATAGGATTTAAGCAAAGGAAGTTACTCTTTAATTCTGAGTTTTTATAAGTAACATAATTAATATGTCATTAAGGCCCATTGTTAGTTTTACTGGGAAATTATCTTTCCATTGCATCTGTCCAGGCTGAATACAATTCATTTTATTGTCTCCCATAACTCACCTCTCATGGTTTTATGAAAGCGTATGCAGCAGTTTCACCTCTGGCTCTACCCTGTGTTAGACTACATCACAGACCCATTTAAACAGTGATATTGATGATTTTAGAAATCACCACAAATGGTGCCAGGATCAGTGTCGTGAATGACTCAAGGGAGCCATACAAGCGAGTTTTATCAGCTTGAGGCTGAGGGATTTGATGAAGTAATAACAAACTAGCTCTGAATTGTCTTTCATTACCCTTTATCTCTCCTACAGAGAATATAATCTTATTCAAATTATAATGGCCTGTGTTATCAATGAGCTTTACTATTTATTTACCTGCATCCACACATGCAAATGCACATGCGTTCTGCTTTTTCAACCTACCTGTAATGAAAGTTCTCCACTATCAGAACTATGCAAGATCACAAATTACAAACCAGTCGCTGGCGGAATTTGCTTAGCATAAAAAAACCCTACTCATTCTTCTAATATACTATCTTGATTAAAGGAATAAAATCCAATCATGAGGCTTGAAATACAGTAGACGCTAAACGACTTTAAAACAAGATCATTATTTCAATGAGGAAGGAGTTCTGTTTCGTTTTTCTCTTCAGCAACTGAGGAAGTTAAATTGTGCTGAGACTAACTTAGGTTAAGCAGAGAATGCATAAAGACTGGTACTCCTATCTGGCACAGAACACTCGGTATCTAGGTAAGTACTTTTGTTTTAGCTTAATTATCTTTATTTTTTATGACAATGTTTTTATGTTTATGTAAGCTAGATAATTTCAAAGAGCATTCATACTCCATATCCATTTTATCCCCTTAACCAATCTGTAAAGTGGGGTAAGGATATAATTATGCATAGTCGACAAACAGGAACTCCAATTCAGGGACGTGTTCTGCTGTCACAGGAAGAGAATCAAGGCAAAAGTGTCCACTGGGCCATTTCCCTTTCATCTCTGCCTAGCCTGCTTTTTATCTTGAAAATAATTCCGTCCTCCTTGTCTCTTTTAACCTATGCTAACAACTCAAAAAATGATTCTTACGATGAAGTTAATGGTGATCTGTAAACTAAACCCTTTTCTTAACCGATTCATTCACACAGTAAGTATTTACTGACTGCTTGCTTTGTTGCAGACACTGTTCTAGGTACGGGGAATAATGCAGCGATGCTATAGACAAGAATTGCCACCTTCACTCTGTGACATTGCAGGTGATAAGTATGTAAATGCTATGAAAAAATATAAAATCATGCAAGGTAAAGAGAGGCTGCTAGAGATTGTTTATAATTTTAAAAAGTATAATAGGGTAGGCTTCAGTGAGATAGTTATGGATGCAAAGGAGAGGAAACAGCAAACCACTGCAGAGAAAATCAGGTATTTGTAATAATAACTTCAATGGCTTACCGTTTTCTATTTCGCAAAATGTTCTTGATATGATATCAGAATGATTTGATCCTATCAACAACCTTATGAAGTAGGCAGGGCAATTATGATGATCCCCGTCTTGGAGATGAGAAAACACATTTGAAGATGTTGAGTGTCAAAAACAATACCTGTATTAATTTTCTTTTACCTGGCCATATTTTTACCTTTTAATTTAATATTCTGAGGGCAATGCACTGAAATACCACTACTATGATTGTTTTTCAGCTCAGAACAGTGAGGCACAGAGAAACTGGTTCTAACAGCCAATAACTCTCAGTACCAAGATTTGGGTCCATCGTCTCAACCACTTCATGCTATGAAATTCTTCCTTAAACTATCCCAAAAGATTATGGGTATTTCCTTTAAATTATTAGAATTAGAATAGTTCCTTTGAAAGGTTGTGAATGTTTCCAACGCATCGCCCAAGTCTAGGGGGTGTCATTTGCATTATTCTGACAAACCAGAGAACATGATGTGAATACCTTCCCTTGGGCTGGACGGTAGGAAGGTCTCTGTTTTCTTTGGAATGCTTTGGACAACTTACATTTCCTTCTTAATTCTACTTTCTTCTGCTCTTTCTGACTGGTGAGTAGTCAAATACTTGCCCACATACTCTATCCTTTTTCCACTCACCACTAAAAGAAGTGTTAGTAAAAGTGTAAATATGGAAAAAAATGAATATCTTAATTCTACAATGTTGAGATTTAAATATGCACTGGAAATCCTGGATGTATACCTGGAGGAAAAAGGAAGTCTTATCAAAATTGTAACACAAACATCAGTAGTAGTTGCTAAGAAAACTAGAGAAGTTTTCAACATGTGTATTTGTGTTTTAAAATGAATAATCAGAAACTTTTCTTTAAACATCATAAATATTAGTTATCAGAGAAATTGGATGGTGGAGTGGAGACTTAAACTTTCCCACATACTATGAAAGGTGAATGCTTTCCTTTTTGCTTTAAAGCGAGAAGAAAGATGGAAGATAGAGAAGGTACGTCATTAACTTGTAAGCTTCAGGGGTTTTCTTTGTTTGGTTTTTGTTTTATTTTGTTTTGATTTTTGGTAAAATACTGTTTTATTCCATGGATGAACAAACCATGCAACGTTCTCACTTTCTTCCTACCAGACCTCATGGCCAGAGCTGGCATCCCCTTTCAGACCGAGTTGGCTTTTTTCCCCCCTTTTCTCTCTTTTTTTTAGCTTCAGGGGGATTATATGCAATGACACGAAGCTCTGTACCCTATGCCTGGTATACAATGTTTGGGAAATGGCAGGAGTGAGTAACAATTCTCAGTGACCTATATTAGGGTTATTCAGATGTATTCTGCAGAGCACGAAAGTAGGATCTTAAGTGTTACAGAAACGAGATTTCTAGGAGATACATTTTTAAAACGCTTAAAGAGAATTAGTCGAGTGTTGTTTCTGAAAGACTTCTTAGAAGTTTTAGTATACCAAAGTGAGTTGTAAGTATTCAAGAGGCAGTTATAGGTTGCAGTGTTAACTTGAACTCAAAATTATGTTTTCATAAAAAGAAGAATGACATGGCTTGGAGTTTACTTGGAATTGCTGATTATTCTGTTTAGTAATGAAAAGCAAATTAGCTCATCTCATTCTCCAGCTCATAACGTAAAAAGAGTAACTAATATGCTTATGATGGATGGAAGACAGGAAGAACTGATTCGTCAGGATTTTGACATAAGGTGTTGACAGTTCCTAGAGAGAAGATTCTCTATATTCAAATACAGATTAAATTAAATTGCTCTCATCTTAGAAAACACTTTAGGTAGATTAAAGCTATAGTTGAAGATTTTAAGATTATTTCCAAAAATAGATTTTAAATGGGTCTTTTTATACCTAGATATATGTATTTCTTTCAATTCATCTTAGAATTAATTATTGTTTATGTATATTATTAAATTAAAAAGACTTGTGAAAAATCATTATTGGTTGCCAAAAGGATGTGTATGCTTTTAGGCTCTACTGTTTTATCTAAATGACAAATTTAGCTTTTCAGACCTGAGCTCATTCTAAGAATAGATATCATTTTATAAGTAGCAGTTTTTCTCAAGTGTGAGTAATGGTACCCAGGAAGAAGTAGCATCTGACATTCTAATTTTGCATATTCAGGTGTATAAAGTAGTAGAACACGTGAGACTAAAATTCGCTAGGCAGGTGTCTTCCTAAATCTAGGATATGTAACAAAATCCTGTAGAGATGAGTATTAAATTTATTTCATAGATTTTTTTGAGTCTTGGAATGAAGAGGATGATACCAAATAAATGAAAGATCAAATGACAAATAAATAAAAGATCAAATAAACGAAAGATCAAATGAGAAGACTGTTACCTCCCACTTCCCACCTGGCCACAAGCAAGCCCATGGCCTTCCTTCAGCTAATGCCCAGAGCAGATATCTTAAGGGACCTCTTCTTATAGAATACTGGATGCGACCTCCAAAGTAATTAAAGATAAATGATGATGCCTGGCAGAATATTAGAGGGGTTTAAGGTAGGAAGGAAAATATAGTGAAAGAAAGGGGACTCCCTAGAGCTTGATCAAGCAGTTAAGACAAATGTAGTGTTTGGGGGAAATTTTAGGAATTCGCAAAATATATTTTATTGGAATATAACAGTAATAAAGACAGGTGGATAAATCATTAGTGTGCAGAGAAATTAATCATCATAAGAGAACATAACCAGGCAGAGATATAGAAGATTACTGATGCCAGGGGGGACCCCCTTGGACCCCTGCCAAATATGACTACCCTTCTTCATTCCAAAAGAAACATCATAGATTTTTTTTGTCTCCTTTTGAATCTTACATAAATAGATTCACAAACAATGCACTCTGCTTTCACTCGACACTATGAGATCTTCCACGTCCTGCCATCACGCACTGACTGTACTTATCCGAATTTTTAAAAAATAACTGCAATTAGATATTGCAAGTCATAGAAACTAATATATGAAATTGACAACATTTTAAGACAAATATTCATTTGAATAAGGCAATGACTTTTTAAATTTCAAATCCAGAGAAGATAACTAGCAACTAAATGTCAGCCTTTGGCTTCCTACGTTAAATTGGACGCAGAATAAGGATTAAATATTTTCCTCATCAGGCTATCAACAAAAGCCAAAGAATTACTCTGCTTTACACAAAATTATGGTAAATATTAAATATAATATCCCATGAACATAGGAATTTTCTCATGCAGATAGAAAGCATAACTATCACATAGAAAGAGTGATTTTTCTGTATGATCTATAGAATCCCTTTAGTTTCTCAGCCTTTGAACCACGGGACCTTTTCAGAATCTGGGAATCACCTACATTGGAAGATAACTCACTAGAAAACTTCCCACGTTTACATCCACAACATCCTGCCTTTCGTTTCAGGGAGTCAGAGGCCACGTGAGGAAATTCACAGCTCTGTGAGGCCGCGATGAAGAACTTTAATTCCAAGTCGTACTTTGCAAATGTTTCTTTAGAAAATCACAGAAAACTGTTTGGAGCAAAGCTCTCATTCTTTTGTAGAGAGGGAAGTCACAGAGGTCTTTGTCATCTTTAAAAATATAATGATAAGTGGGCAGGGAGTTTGCTTTTCTGGTAACTGAAATGAGGCCAAGGAGGCAGAATTGGTCCTGCCTTTGAGTAATCTCGGATTTGTCTCCTAGATCGTTGCAAATTCCCCTGTTCTACTCCAGTCCCCAGACACAGCAGATTGGATTCTCTCTCAATCTCTCCCTCCTTCTCTCTCTCTCCGATACACTATTCTAACATGTAATTTTTGGCATAAGTCTTCAGAAATTCTTAGCATTTTTTTTCTCATCTTATCACTGAATCATTTTGAGAAAACAACGTCATTCAGGGTTTAGTTGGCAGCTAACAGGAACTGTGGTAGGTATTTCATGCGGAAAGGTACTACAAAGCAATTAAATGCTAACAAGAATCGGTGTTTGAGCCTCTTTGAATAATTCCAAAATCACATCACAGAACTGACCGCTAAACTGCCTGTGACAAAATCAGAAAACGACAGGAGAACACTGCCCTCCCAAATTCTGACTTCAGGGTCCCAAAATGTTCACCAGAATCAGGAGATCAGGGGAGCTACATTGCAATGGCTGGTCTGGGGAACACACCACCTGCTGTGATCCAGGAATAAAGAGGCACCAACAGAAAAGCTGCAGGTTCTGCCACCCCAGCCAGACTGATGCTCGGCCCCTCTCCCCACCTGTGACAGCTCTGAATTCAAGTCTTACAGGAGTACACGTGATCAGTAGGACCTAGGTTACACCCAGAACTCTTGCTACAGGGTGATCCTGCAAATGCTATCTTTAGCTTTTCAGGTGTGTCCTGAGAAAGGCCACAGGGAAGTGGAACAGGTGCAGATAAGATAATTTACTTTGTGCGCCACAGGTGTCTGGCAGCTTTCAGTCATGGCTTCATGACCATTAGGATGTGCTTATCACAAGAACAGTAATATAACCTCAAAATAAACTTGATTTAAGGCTATTCTTTTTCTTAAAAAAAAAAAATTGGTTACCTTGCATTTAAGCATCAGGGCTATTATAGAACTCAAGCAATGGCTATTGAATCCTCTACAGTGAATAGCAGAGATTTCTCACAATATCTTGTTCTACTGAAATTATTTTGCATTAAATATTGTTACGAGTAAGAGAGCTTGAAACCTGTTAGGACTTATCTTTTATTAAATTGGTGTTTGTGTTCTGTTTACAGAGGAATTTTTCACTTCATTAGCATTTTTGGTAATAGAAGGTGATTTGCACATTCCAGATGTCTGGAAAGACAACAAGATAATAAGCAGAACATTATTTTTTCTGTATTTAATTAAGCACTATCCTTACAGAAGTTAAGAAGAGGATTGTATGATAAACGCTACAGATATTTTTTTAGCATGTACCTCTATAGTGCTCTGTAATAATAATGTCACATATGTATTTCCTGAAAGCAGACGTTTTGCTTTTAGTATATAAAAACAAGAGATCAGAATTTTTTTTTTTTATTATTCATTAGTTGAATTTCCAGGCAGCTCATGTAAGTGTCAGGCTGCTTCTGAACTCTAAAGAAAGGACACTCGAATTAGTTCCTTTTTTTTTTTTTGGTAATTTATGCATAATAAAAATAATTCTGGTTATAATCAATAGCTAGAAAAGTCCTTGTAGACCAGCACAGTACAATGTAGGGAAAAATAAGTTAGCAACTGAGGCAGTCATCGTACGTCAAACACGAGGTGTCAGACATATCCTTATATCTGTCATTCATTAAGACTAGAAGAAAAACTCTTTGGTATGCTAAAGCAGAAATTTTTAGGGCATTTCTCTGTCAAAATGACCTTTATCCATGTAAGCCTTGTTAGTAGATGATAACACACTATTTGATATCCAAGCTTTCTGAATGTTGAGTTCCACCCAGAAAACTAGGAAAAGATGCCATTTTGAACAGCCTGAAACTACACATGTATAGGCATTGTTAAAGCAAGATTACAGACAATCATACAACAGACATAAAAAATGTGTGGGGTAATGGACCCTAAATGCATCTAGACCCTCAAAGATTTTTAAAAAACAAAAACAAAAACAAAACTTTACATTCCTCAATGGCACAATGGCAGAAGAGACAGTGTCTTCATCGCCACCCCTGCTCCTCTCCACTCTGACTCTCAGCGATTATGCTGTTTCCAGCAGGAGGTGAGAGACCTGCATAGAAGACCTCTGACCCGTCAGCCTTGCCTTGGAGTCCGCGTCCCTTCTCTGGCAATTTCTAGTCTGTTTCACGCTGAGACTCTTTGATCGTTGTGTGTCTGCGTCCGAGTGTCGGTGGGAAAGGGAGTGTCAGAAAGCGGTGGGGAGAACAAAACCTTTTTTTTCCAGAGTTATCATAATTTTTCTCCACCGCTCCTTACCACTACCAGAACCCATCAGCAGCCACTACTGGGGAGCAAGGATACAAGCCTGGGTTGAAATTCAGGCTCCAATGCTTTCTAATTCCATCCCCTGGGACCCGTCCCAGCATCTGTGAGCGTCAGAAAGGCTATGTATCCTTAAATATAGAAATGCTATCTTAAAAGCTATTGTAAGAATTACATAACTGCATGTAATATCCACTCCCTACCAAAAAAAAAAAAAAAAAAAAAAAAAAAGCCAAGCCTCAAGATCCACAGAGAGCAGATTCTCATTACGTGTTAGGTCTTTTCTTTCTTGCACCAGCGCTCACAAAACTGTATTCTCTCTCCCCCTAGTGGCAGACCTCCCATACATACTATTTGCATAAATTATTCATCCCAAACACTGTTTTGCTTGGAAGAATCCATCCAAAAGGTCAAAAGATAAGACAACATTGTGTCCAAATTAAACACTGTGGAAAACAAACACAACGCAGAACTTCTAGAAATAAAAAGAATACGAATACTAAATGGACTACTTCTTTTAGCCAGAAAAGAAGATTTAAAAAATGAGAAAATACAAACAACATAATTACAGAAAGAAAGAAGAGCACATGCTGCTTGCCCAGCCTGGATGTAATTTTTGGTTCTGGTTGTCACAATTACAAGTTAAGTAGCATTATATTGTTCATGCTTAATTTACTTCTGGGCTGTTTAGAGGGACCAGCTCTCCATGTGTTTTATTTTTGTGTGGATGCATCTGGTGACACTGCCTCCATCTTAGGGTCAAACTGCAGAACTTGATGACGATTATGGATTCCGTCCCCTGCTTGGAGATAAGACTGCTCTCTGAGAAAGTTTTGTTTCTGTATTGCAAAAATCTCCTGTAATTTCAAACATTGCAAAACTATATTTTTTCATTATAGCCCGATTTATTTCTGCTAGTGTACTTTCACTGGTCACGTTTTAAGGGTTGGACACAAGGTAACTTCTTTGTTCTCATTGTAGGTAAGGTTGACAGTGTTATCTAGCCACCCACGGAGGCATTTTATTTTTATTTTACTAGCAAACCAAAAACAAAATTTTAGAGATTTCTAATGAGTGTGAATGGTTTAAAATTTTCATTTAATTATAAGTCAAAAGTTCAATTCTATTAAAGAGAATAAATTTTTACCTGAATATATTTTTGAGGGAAAAAGGAATCTTTATAGCACTTTATATCTATATCTATATCTATGTTCAAATATCTCTTAAACACCCTGAAAAATTCCTATTGAATAAAGGTTCCTTAAAAAAATTGCTAGGAGATAATCAATATTGGAGTTACAGAATTAGCTATTTGGTGGTGATTTTAGTCCCATTTTCCTCCTTTTTAACTTTGCTTATCTTTGTTTGTTGTCTTTTTACAGATAAGAAACATTCAGGTCAGCCACATCAATAGGTTTTATTACAAAAAAACAGATGTTATCATCACCAATTCTGTCAGTTTAATTAGAAATATTGAAATGTGCTATATCCCTGTTAAGTGTAAGACGATAGAAAATAGCTTGTTTTCCAAGTTCTTCAAATTCTTATACAGCTACTACTTCAAAAAAAAGAATCACTTTTCACATTTTAATGGGAGCAGAGAAGCAGCAAAATTCTGACATTTAAAAAAATTTTTAAACAAATAATCTGGAATGTTCTAGTAAGTAAGGTCTGATCACAGGGAATATTAACCCTACAGATCACGGTGCTCTGTTAGAGGCATAAGCCCACAAAGAGGAACCTTAACAAGCCCACTTCGCTAGGTTTCTCCACTCCGTGCAGCTCGTTCGTACTCCAGTGATCTATGATGACGCGCCCTTCCTGGAACAGGTCCTCCACCTACATTCTTTGAGGCAGTTACAGGATAAGTCAGTTTCTTCCTGAGTCTTTGGGCCTTAAAAATAATCAGCCTAATGTGGGGAGGGTTAGCTCAAGTGGTAGAGTGCATGCTTAGAATGTGTGAGGTCCTGGGTTCAATCCCCAGTACCTCCTCTAAAATTAAATTAAACCTAATTACCCCTCCCACCCCCACCAAAATAAAATACTACTAATAATTAAATGATGAACAAATACAATATTTTTAAAACCAGCCTAAATTAATTATCACGCCAAAGAGATACCATTTGGGGTGGCAAATTTTGCTCCCTTAAAACTCAGTCCTTCCAAGTAATGGCAGCCACTTGGCAATACTGAGGTCATCTAAAGAATGGGCTTCAGTGGGAAGGCACACTCTTCTGTTCATGATTTTGCAACTTTTTAATAGATATTTGAAAGATCTCTTCATGGTACTTCTGATTCTCAGCTGTATTTTGATTTAGTGAAGTTGTTAAATAGAAACATTTTGAATGATTTAAAATGCCTCTTAGAAAACACAGTCCAAAAGGCAAAGAATCTACACATATATACAGAAAAACTGCTTTACGGGTATTTAGATTAAGTGCATATTTCAGAGCATCTCATTAATAGTCTCCTTAGTTAAAGTTAAATCTTGTTCATTGAGCATATGTTTTTCCCAGTATGTACTGGGGTGTATGTGTGTAAGATGAGATCCAATTTGGAAGAGACCAACACATTCTATCCTAAATATTCTTCTAATTATCTGTTGTTGTCTTAAATTGGAAAACAAGTAATTGAATGAGATGAAGCCACTGAAGCTACGGGAGTGATACAGAACCCAATCGGCAAATAAGGAAAAGACTTTTGCTAAGTGCAAAATGTGTCTGATCGTCTTGGCTTCCTGAGTATAAGAAATGGCAAATTAAGGTTTGAAATGATCAGAGACACAGTATGTATGAAACAGTAAAATGCTGACATAGACACAAAAATAGAGGCTCACCCACACATTCATGCACAGACAAAAATCATCATACACAAAATTGGCACAAACAAAACCATATAAAAATCTATTTCTATTCCATAGAAAATTTGTCCAAAATGTCTCCTAACTTCCCAACAGGAAAATTAGCCTTTCTTATGAAGTGTGGTATTAAAACTGTGCCCAAGGAGAGCAATTCATGTTGCGAGAATGTCGCATCTGGATTCTGTTCCCTCATGAATAAAGGCATTGCATTAACATGTCAGAGTTGGGGACTGTGACTAGAGACCAGGAATTCATTTTTCCAGCTTCAAATGCTAGTTAAGAATATTAACTTCAAATTTTTATTAGTAAAATTCTTCAATTGATTGTATTCTAGTGATTGATGGTTACCATACAATTTAGCCCACTGAAGGATTCCAATGGCTAGTTAAGACACGTCCCCCACAATAATATTTTTAAAACTAGTTTCTGATTTGTTCCATTGACATACTCAGACAGCCTGACAAAATAGTTGATAATGAGAATGTCCAGTGCCCGTACAATCTGGAACTTTTCAGCATCCAAAGTAAAGAAATACCTTCCCAAATGGTATCTAGTAAGGCTCAAGTAAGACAACAATTTACTATAAATAAAATTACACTGATGGAACTTGATAAAAAAGACAGCCCAGAGGGAAGTTCCTCTACAACAGTCAACAAGTGGATTTGGAAATCCGAAAGACTTAAGTTCTAATTGCTGCTTCACATCTTGCCACATAAATTAAGTGATTTTTCTGTCCCCCTTAGAACAAGTGTACTCATTCTGAGCCTCAGTATCTTGATCTATCAAACGAGAATAATAACACTAACACATGTTCATTATTTTGTATTTAGTACAAGGTAGTGTGAGTGAACACAGATGCGAGTATAATCCAGAAATTTTGGAGTTTAATTTTCACACCTGAGTATCATTCACTTTTCTGAAGTGTATGCAAACCTCCTGTGTTCCCTTCCGAGATAAACAAGGGTGAGTTATGCACCTGAGTTTGGAACCCAGGAGAGGCAGAAAATCCTCACTCTTCTGTAAAGATGCTCTTGGGAAGTATCAGAAATGGCCCAAGTCAAGGCAATGTTATTGAGTCTGTTGACTGAC
This sequence comes from Camelus bactrianus, assembly GCF_048773025.1. Lineage (NCBI taxonomy): Eukaryota > Metazoa > Chordata > Mammalia > Artiodactyla > Camelidae > Camelus > Camelus bactrianus. The sequence goes on from NC_133572.1 coordinate 11,270,350, forward strand.
TCAGTGCTTGGTTACAGTGACTGATAGCAAAAAGGAAGTATGATATGTTGCAGTTACACTCAAGGTGTTTCTATCCTGTATAATGTTGGAGCATTCTGCGTACGTAGTTCCTGAAGAACTGTGACCTGAAGTAAAAACGTGATGTGCAGGGACCAGTAGAAAACTCAGAAAGGACATAACGAGTACTGACGTAACAGATGACAACAGAACATCGGAAGCTACTCTTGGAAGAGAAAAATCCAAGCAGAGAGATTGTTCTTGGATGCTTCTCAACATGCATTTCCCCTTTATGTCTTCTGAATAAGGCTCTGAATTTCCAGAGGGTGTCCCCTGGCTAGGCTGTTATTGGATGTATGCCAAAGCCCCTACGCTGCAGTGAGGGGTGCAGGAATGGTCGCTTTAGCCATAAGCATCTGTTCTGCTTCAAGCCAGTCAAAGGAAAAGTCAAGATTTGTTGTTGATAAAGGAGAGAAGTCATTTCTTTCTCTGTGAAGGAGGAAGCCTTTAGCCCCTGCATTGACAGGAGTCATCTTGCTACCATTAAAATGAAGCCAGTGCAAAATAGAGAGCAAAGCTGAGATGCACAACAAAAGCCTCATTCATGAGTCTCTGCTCCTTGGTTTTTCATGTGAACCGTTCCCAGTGTGAGATGCATTTGTCTGCATCTTGCTACTGAAACAATCATAACTGATACACGAGGGTAATAAACCTGCCACCAAACTTCGACACTTCATGATGTCATCTCATGAAATCAGACTAATTAATGATCAGTTTAAGAATGGTTATTATAAGCAAAGCCTGTGAGGTAGAGAAATATATTCAGAACTGGAAAAAAACAATATGCAAGGATGGAGGAGGAGAAGAGCAATGGAAACTTGCAGACAAAGTAAAAACTCAGAAATGACTGTGAGCACATCGATGTCCCTTGTAGCAGTGTTCACAATAGCCACGAAGTGGTAGGCACCTAAATGTCCACTGCCAGATGAATGCATAAAGAAAACATGGTCTCTACTCATTACCAGGTATTATTCAGCCTTAATAAAAGAAGAAGAAAATCCTGCCAGATGCTCCAACATAGAGGAACCCCGAGGATATTATGTTAAGTGAAATAAGCTCATCACAAAAAGACAAATACTATGAGTTCACTTGTCCTCTGTTGAATTATCTTTTGCATCTTTGTCAAAAATCAATTGAGCATATTTTGGGCCTGAGCTCTCTGCAGTCAGTAGTCCTTCGGTGCTGGTGGGGGACTTGTTCCAGGAAAACCCCCCACAGCCCTCATACGTCAAAATCCTTAGACAGTCAAGTCCCTTTTATAAATTGTCTAGTCCAGTGGTCCCTCCATGTCTGTGGATGCAGAACGCACAGGTACCAAGGGCTGAATGTGTGAGGTCCCATTGCATCTCTCCCTAGGCCAAGACCACACCATCTTGATTACTGCAGCTAATTAGTAAGACAACTTGAGACAGGGTGATTCTTTTCACTTTATTCCTCTTTTTCAAAATTGTTCTGGCTCTTCCAGAGTCTCTCTTACAATACAAATTTACACAAACTTACCTGTGTCTACAAAACATTCTTGCTGAGATTTCAACAGAAATTTTTAGTCTATAAATCACTGTAAGAGAATTGACATCTTTACCACGTTGTCTTCCAATCCATAAACATAACATTGAGCACTTTTAATGCCTTTCTGTAGGCAGAAATTTATTATAATCTATACAAATAAAACAAATATTGTTACTGAAGGGCATTTTAGTTCAATAATTTATATCTTCAATCCACTTGTCACCTTGTCATAAGAAAAATCTCCTAAAGTGCCAACCTGCCATTTTTACAGTTCTGTTTAACCCTTCCTGTATGAATAAATACATTTATTTTTTAGCTCAGTTGTATTATAATTTTTATGAGCATTTTCTTGCCACACACAAATAGTGTTGAATACTAGAAACTTCTCTGAAGGCAATTTCCACTTTATTTTTTTCAAGAAACATTTGTTATGAGCAAGGTAGTATGGAAGCTATACAGGATTACTCTTTGTAACATGGCATCAAATTATTCTATTGTCTACCCTGAATGCTCTACTAATATTTAGAAATCATATATCCTCAATATAATTTAATTACACATAAATAGGCGTGCTAATCTTAATTTATTATAGAAAATGTGACAAAGTTTTGCATTTGTCAAATTTACTTTTAAGAGTAATTATGTAAAACATAAAAAGAAAATTACTTTAGAAATAAAATTTGGCATATTTCTGAATATAACATTTAATTCACTCATGTGATAACATATTAATAGCTATTGTATGTATTCTTGAAATACACAGAGAAATTTAATGAAATGTGAAAAAAGCCAAGAAACTGAATAAGACTGGTAAAATAGATTTATTATATGATTAGCTCTCAGTGTCCTTAAGAAGAAACTTAAGGAGATAAAAATTATTTCATTATCACTAAACTTATGCATCCTTAGAATATTTAACTAAATTTAATATAGTAGCCTAAAAACCTGTCAAAATATGTGTTTTGATTAAAGCATAGAGCATTATTCATGACATTTTTGAAAGTCCAATATTTTTCACATTATTCCAAAAGATAAAAAAAAGTGACATCTTCCCCTTTGAACTACATTTAGTGGCTGCCATTATTGCATTAAAGCATAAATTATTTACAGTTAGAACACAGATGAAAATATTTTTGGCTGCTGAACATACACATGTATATGTGTGTGTAAATGTATGGAGATATTTTAAATTTGCTTTCTAGTATATGCTGCTAGGATATTCCATTGAGAAAGAAAAAGGAATGAGGTTTGTTGTGGGCACTGGCAAAAGAAAATGTTAACCCATGTTTCCAGCCCCAGTATTGAGGCTAATATCAAATAGCTTGAAATTCGCAACAGCATTAGCCATCTTGAGGAATAAATGAGTTTCAGACCTAAACTTGGATTATGATTTGATTACAAAAATTGTGTTGCCCTCCCCATATTAAGACGTTATTTTCTCAGAGAAATGAGGAGAGGCTCTGCTGGCCAGAAAAGAGATATAATTTCCATTATATTTCTGTATTTGACCTTTAGGTTATTTGCAGGTATTCTGCTTCATTTCTGAGCCATGGAGAATTTTTTGATTATGTCTTTAATAAATTTTTACTATAATCAGAGACTATGCCCTACATGAGTTAAATTCTTTTCATTTTTGTGACACAGCATGTAGTTGATTTGGGGAAGTACTACATATGCTCTTAAAAAGAAGCCACATACCATCTGTGGAGGAGGCACTGCCCAATATTTGCCTAACAAGTTAAATTTCTTAATGTTGTTCAAGTCTACTATTTATTTTCTCACTTTGTGTTTGCTTTTTTGAGTCTTCCATTTTGACTGTACATTTGTCTTTTCATTATTTCTGGCAGTTTTTATTCTTTATGTTTTGAAATTATGTTACCAATATATGCAGACTTAGGGCGTTGACCGTTTTATTGTTATGCAAAGTCCCTTTTTAGCTCTACTAATCCTTCTTAAGTCTACTTTGTCCACTGTGTGGTTTACTTCTCATTACTGTTTTCATGACTTTTTGTTTTCTGCCTCCTTATTTCAGCCACTCTGTGGTCTTAGGTTCAATAAAGATCACTTGTGAGCAGCATATATTTGATTTTTGTTTATGAAGTCTCACAACCTACGTCTTTTACTTTGAGATCTTAAGTTTTCCTGCCATTCTTAGCCTTGCACTCCATGCAGCCGCAACATTCGGCAAGCATCCTGAAGGAAAATTAGCAATCTACTTGTTTCTCTAAATTTATACCCATAAGTCTTTGGTTTTCTCCATCCTTTCTCAGTAACCTTCTCTTGGACTTTGTAATGAACTTCCAGCTTCTTCAAATACCTGGGTTTAGCAAATGCCCCCGGGTTTAAGTGTTGCAGAAGCCACATTTTATCTCTAAGCTTTTTCTCCCAGAATTTTCTCTCGTTCTTTTGACCCCAGCAACCCTCCATTTCCTTCAAACAGTTTTTTCCCCTGTGTTTTAACTATGTTTTATGCGTTTTAATTTTATTTATTTTATTGTATGTATTTCATTTATGTTTATCTATACTAGATGGGAATACTCATCTGCTGATAACTACTCTATCTCAATCGGAGCTGAACGTTCCTACAGTAGAAATTATAGATGTATTTGCAATTTTACAATGTAAGAAGTTAATTATTTTCTTTAATCTTCTTCCCAAAAAGTCATACTCTTTTCTAGCATTTTAGTTCTGTTTTGAACTTTTATCTATTCCATTGACATTGTTACTGTTTCACACTGTCATTATTTGTCTAGATTCAACTACACTTATAATAAATCGGATGCATTCCTGTTACATCTTGGACTTCCCTTCTGAGATTATTTTTGTTTCTTGTATGTATATCTCATGGATAATAAACACGAATCATAACTAGTTAAGTAAGTCTGCTGTGTAACTGCCTGAGTTCCTAGGTGCTACTCTTTAATTTTGAAATCTAAATGAAAAACAGACAATTGTAAAAAAAAAAAAAAAATGAACGAATGCAAGCTTCCAAAGATAGTTTTCAAATAAAGAAAAAGTCATATTCAAATTTATAAGTATTATTTGTTTATGTATTTTGTCTGAGAGATTTTCTGCTAGTTTGCAACTTTGAGACTCCATGAAATTAGAAGTGTGGTTTCTTCTCATCTTTTTGTGAAACCAAAGCTAACGATGCTGCTTTTTAAAGTGCTGTCGGAGGGAGGGTATAGCTCAGGGGTAGAAGGTGTGCTTTAGATGCATGAGGTCTTGGGTTCAGCCCCCAGTACCTCCACTAAAAAATAAATAAAACCTTAAAAAATATGAATAAATAAAGTGCTGCCTAATCTATGTTAATCAAGTGCAGATTATTATGAGAGCTGTAATAATCACAGAGAAATTGATAATGACTTGAATCAGTGTCTGGCTTGTTAATTGTAAAGCTTTAACCATGAAAGAAATTATTTAACATCTGCACTTCACTAGTTATGACGTTTTATTAGAATTAATAATTAACGGTTCTTATGATATATAGCACAGGATATAAAACATCATTGGGTTTATAGTAAAACTGTGATGTCACATGATAATCTAACCAGGTAAAGGCTTAGAAATCATGTTTCATTTTTTCCATGTTTATATATTTAAATGATTTTATTGACAATACTATAGTGATAGAGTTTTGTGACTAATACAGTCAAATATTCAAATACAGTTGACCACTGAACAACACGGGTTTGAACTGAGCAGGTCCTCTCATACACAGGTCTTTTCAATAAATACATACTACAGTATTATATGATCCATGATTGGTTAAATCCATGGATGGGGAACCTTGGAAATGGAGAGCCAAAGGTAAAGTTACATGTGGATATTTGAATTCACAAGGGGTTGGCACCTCTAACCCTTAACATTGTCCAAGGGTCAACTGTATCATCATCTTCTACAGATAAGATTTACTGAAAGAAATTGTATCTCAATTCTACCAGCTTAAACATATGCAAAGGTAGACCTATTAATAGTGTCTTTTGTTGTATTTTTCACTATTTCTAAGGATACAATAAATTTTAAATTAGAAGAATTTGTTACAGTTACATTGTGAGATGTTTTGACAACTAAAGTATATTTCCATGGCAACTCCCAAAGCTTCTGTAAATATATGGTCAATTTATCTAACCCTTCACTAAGGGATACTCAATTACCCAAGATGGTACAGTCTATTTTGAAAATCCCCCCAAAATAACACTAATAAATGCAGTGAATAGGGTGAGGTATTTTAATTCAAGTACTGTTTTACAAGATGGGCATTTTCTATCACCGGGCTAGGTTATCAGTGTCAACTTAAATTTTCTGTATCTACTTTATACAAATACTGTTCTCTACTTGAATAATTCTGAAATTCTATTCTCTTCAATAAATGAGTTTTGAGTACTTACTATTTTCTTAGGCTATGCCTGTAAATGTCCTCCACCACTATGGTTTCACAGTATTATTATGGATAAAAATACATCTATCAAAGATTAATTTTTCCATACCTATGTTTATAAAATCTAAATATATCCACAATAAGATAAAAGCAGCATAATGAACTAGAAATATTTCATGTATTAAGAGACAGCTGTAAAACAGTCCAAGTGGTAAGAAGGAAAGAACTGACCCTTAATACTACAGGGAATGAGAAGCGTGAAAGGAACTTACTTGGCTAGAGTATGCTGGGAATGTTTATGGAAGAAAGGGAAATTGAGCGGCATTATTAGGCACTGAGGTTACTCTTAACATAAGAGATGTTAAGTGATGCTGAGAATTTGTCTTCATTAATTCTAAGAAAATGATATCGCCAAGTTCACATCAGGTTACCAAACCGAAATAAGGTTTAACCCACAATTTGAAACCAGGATCATAAAAATGCCATTCTCTGAAATACATGTTTGCAAAAATAAATAATCATAGATGAGCTCAGTCACGTATACAAATCTTCCCAGAGGTGTATACCTACGAGATAATTCCTGGACAGCACATCGATACAGGGCGCTACAGAATCCTCACATGATTCCATGATGCTTCTCTAAAAATGAAGATATTACAGCATCTTTCCAAAAGTAATTGTTTTCCCTACCATTTCACGACTAGGTCACGGCAACTACCCTCTAACTCTGGTTCCCCTGATTCCACTCTTTCCTTCACTTTGCCCTTTTTTTTTACATTGCAAGTAGAATAATATTTTAAAAACGCAAACATGCACACGTTGCTCCCATGCCCAATGGCTACCTGTTACGTTCAGCGTTAGTTAACCCCAGAGCCCTCATCACCACGCCTAAGCCATTCTTGATCTGTCTCCTGCTTGTCACACCGGCTTCGTTTCTTGAATCCTTCTTGAACAAAACGGTTTACAAGCTTGAGTGTGCCAAGAAGTACTAAAAAGTCTATCCAAAGTGCTTCTTAGCATATGCCCACAGATTTTCACTTCGTTAATCCAACGTGGGGCTCAGGACTCCGCACTTTAAATCCCACTTTACCTCCTCCACACCCGCTCCCCCCCCCCCCAGGAGATTCCAACAGAGGGAACAGGACTGCAGAAACCTTGGTTTGTGTTGTATTAAACCCCAAAGGCTTTTTTTCTGCATTTTTTTTTTTTTTTTTTTTGCTTAACTGCCTTGTTTTTTTAACTCATCTTTGAGTCACTGTTCTTTGAGGAAGCAGTAAAATGCAGAGTGTCTTTGATTTTAATTCTATGCAGAAAAGCAAACTTCTGGTATTAATTTGGCCTCGAACACAGGTTTTCCTATTGAGAAGCTAACTCACTGAGTAGTTACAAGTTACTACATTGTTCAGCTTACGTTAATACGTTGTTACCCTAGTGTACGAGTTTGGTCATCATGAATAAAACGTTCCTGAAATCTGAACGCTACCAGGCAAAGCAGTAAAACTGAGATGATGAATATTTACAAATGAAGAGTTGATCCTGAAATAGAACATATCTTATGAAGTTGTCACCTAAACACAAGGGACACACACCTCTCTCAGGTTCAGCTTATCTTCAACAACAGCTGGGATAAAACAAGACTTGTTTTCTCTTTGCCACCAGCGGTTTTGTAACTTCTGTTAATAACAGTGGCATTTCTATTTACTGAAATACTCAGCCATTTCATTTAAGAAAAAAAGTGAGATTTAATATTATTTATTTTTTTTCACCATTTACAACAAGAGGAATCCCTTGGATGCTCTTAATTTTATTTAAATTAAAATTTTACTTCTTGATCTGTGTGTTCATTTTCCCTCTGGTCGTAAGTAATTTTATAGCCAGATATGGGTGTATGTGTGCACGCCCGCATGTGTGTCTGTTAGAGAGAGAGAATTTGTATCTGTGTGATTTATTTTTTTAAACTCTTCCCAGTAAAATCAATAAGATTTTGCTTTTTTTTCCCCCTTCCCACATTTGACAGATAGAAACATGAAGATAAGAATCATGATAGGCTGTTGAATAGTTTATCTGTTTGTAGTTTAGCTTCAAATATATGACTCTAAATTTCAGAATAGATACATCACTTGGTGTAGTTCAGATAATTGATTCATAAGTCAGCTACATCAGGCAGGTTTTGATGGTATCTTTATAAATAGGCCTGAGCTTTCAAATGCCTGATCGTATCTCTCATGCTGACATGAAAGGCATTTAGAGGTTGGAATATGCTACCAGTACAACGTGTATTTTAGATACAGTTCATGAGGCCTATTAGTTTCCTATAACACAAGTAACAAAATATCACTGAAATGTAATAAATTGAATGGTAATACAGAAAGGCTTTTATAATTGTGTTTTAAAGGAGCAATGGGAAATATGACTTCAACATTAGATGTTTAGAAATAAAAACACAAGCAATTTTAGTATGTTTGAAACAAAAGCAAGCATCATAATAATAATAAAAAAAAGAGGATTAAAAAGTCCAGAGACATAGCCCCCGGTGCCTACTGCTGAGATGGTTTCTCATCCATATGTGTGTCAGATGGAGCCTGCCTTTGCAAAGTGCACTCACTCAATCTGTCTTCATAATTCAGATGCATGCACACACATCCTTTATCCTAAAATTAGGTAAAGGATTAGGAATTTGCATAGTGAGATATTTGTCAGACAACTGTAAACACAAGATTCTGAGATAGAAGTAGTATATTAGAAACATTTATTTGTTAATTCTAACCAGATCCTCCATACACTTTGAAATTTCCTCATTTTTCACAGCTACTGAGGCCAAGCATTAAACACCACCCTTTATGCATTATGTCCCCCTGATTGCTGTCCTGTCATGACTTTCAGGTCAGTTCTCACGTAGGTAGAGAATTTTTTTTTTTTTTTGATCACCATGAACTACTTCATTCTAGGTGTTGTTCCCTCACTCCACTTGACCACAAAAATGTGCACACAGCCCTGCGATCCTAGATGATATCTATATCCATTTGAAGAAGATCACACAATGTCACCCCCAAATATGCCACTTTGGCATATTGAGTATTTTGACTTCAAGGCACTTAAGCCGGAGGTGAAAGACAGACACTCTGACCCTTCCTTTTTCTTCCAAAAATTTTCTCAGCAAATATTATCGAAAATTCTTCGGGGGTTACGTGGGTAGGGTATAGTTCAGTGTTAGAGTGCACGCTTAGCATGCACAAGGTCCTAGGTTCAGTCCCCAGTACCTCCATTAAAAAATACATCAGGAACACACTGGGGAGAAACCCTTCAACTGCCCAAATTTGTAAAGTGTTACTTTCCAAAGGAAAACGTCTTCAAGCATGAAGCTCGGAATTGTCTGAACCAATGGGAACGACTTCGCGTGCCGGCTGTGCCAGGAGACCTACCGCCGGAGGATGGAGCTGCGGGTGCCCTTGCGCAGGAGATGCCCTTCAAGCGTTCCCGCTGCTCGCGGCAGTTCATGACGAAGTTCACCCAGAGCCACAGGGAGAAGCTACATGGAGCCCCCAGACCCCAGGCCTGTTCCACCTGTGCCAAATGCTTCCGTCCCACAGGGAGCTGCAGCTGCACCAGGCGTTTAAGCACCGTGGGGAGACGCTGCCGCGTGCAAGGCATTCGGCCGTGCGCTGCGGAAACGCCCGCAGATGCACATGAAGCCCAAGGACAGGAGGGCGGGGCCGGTCCGGGAGCTCTGCAGCCACGCCTTTCCCCAGATGGCCGAGCTCAACGTGCACCTGAGCACGCACAGGGGCCGGAAGCCCTTCCAGTGCCACCTCTGTGGCAAGACCATCCTTCCGCACCCAAGACCGCCTGGATAAGCACAGGGACACCCATACCGGTGAAGAGCGTGCGGCTGTGAGTTCTGCCCTCCAGGCAGCACCGAGAAGGGGCCCTGCTGAGAGGACGTGGCCAGCTGCCACCAGGAGGACGCCACCAGGGTGGACCCACTTCTGCCAGATCTGTGGGAAAAACTTCAAAGCCGTGGACCAGCTGCGTGGGCACGTCGGACCGCACAGGGGGGTGAAGTTCAGTTGCACCGAGTGTTGCTCCAAGTGCTCCCAGGAGGCCCACCTACAGAGACACATGGCGATCCATGACCAGGTGCAGAATTGCAGCCCACCGCAGTGCAAGCTCTGGACCCTGGTCACTGAAGACCAGACGATGCTGATGGTGGTCGCACCCTGGCCACTGCGGAGCTGGAGGCAGGCTTGGCTGATGTGGTGAAGTCGCTGGTCCAAGATGTCCTGGACTCCCAGCTCCCTGCCCAGGGTCTGTGTGCAGAGGAGAGCTGTGCCAGCCCAGGCATCCTGCAGCCCCTGCTCACCCTCACCGCTGCCACCTCTGAGAGCCGCCACATGTAGCTCCCCCTGCCCACTGCAGCCCACAAGGCCCGAGTAAATCACATGGCTTCAGACTCGAAAAAAATATTTTTTTTTCTTGAATGGTTTACTCTTGATCGCCTTCAGATCTTTGCTCAAAAGATCTTCTCAAGAAGTCTGTACCTAACTTCCATTTAAAATACCCCTCTTTCTCCCAGTTGTGTGGCGTGACTGTCCTTGGCTGCTTTTCTCTGTGGTCCTTGCCACTCAACATTATCTAACACCCTGTATAATTTACATTTTATCATTGTCTTGTCCCATTAAAATATAAGCTATATGAAGGTTGGCACTCAATATATTTTGTTTTCTCCTCTATCTCCAAAGCTTAGGACAAAGCCTGACCTGTAACATACTACGGATACCGTTCATTGTTTTATTTGTTTTTTAAAAGAACATACACATTTTATGTTTGTAAGTGCAAAGATAAGAATGAAAGAAACACACCAAACTAATAATACTGAATGCTCTGGGGGTGATCCTTTGAGAATGGTATAGGAGAACTATCAGCATTTTTGTTCTTTATATTTCTATTTTTGAATAGTTTCTACTTATTAACAGCATGTATTTCTGTGATAAAAAGACTGTGATAATACAACTAACCACTAAAGAATAATAGCAGTGTGTGCCATATAATATGCAATCAGATATTTTGGTCAATAAGTATATTATGGGCTCCAACTATGTGGTAAGACCCTGGGTAAATGGTTGTGACAATGAATCACAAGGACGCCACTTTCTTGGAGCTTGAAGTAATATCACAAGGGTCTGTTCATTGCCTAAAGATTGCATGTACTTTCAGCTGTTTATAAAGTTACATTTATGTTTATGAAAAAATGGCAAACTGATTTCCAGATTGCTTGCAAAGGGGCACAAGGGAGGTTTCCAGAATGATGGAAATGTTCTATATCATGATCTGACAGCAGTTACACAGGTGAATACATTTGTTAAAATTCATTGAACTGTGCACTTAAAACATGTCATTTTATGGTATGTAAATTACCTCAGTCAAAAATACAAAAGTATACAACCTTTGTTTTCCAAATTATAACACCTGGTCTTGTAGAAAATTAGAGAGAGGAAATCCATCTTTAAGAAAGAAAATTAATCAATGTGATTAATTAGATTTGGGATTTGATTTAGGTTGAAACATAAAAATCTGTAGCTATTAGTAACAGAGGTAAACGGAGGAGATGTTTTAGAATCCATATAAAATTTTAACTCTGCAAATCAGCCCAATAGACTCGCTCAATATTCATAGACATGAAATATCTTTAGTTGCCCTTTGATTACAAAAGTAATTAATGTTTATTTACCAGAAATTTGGGAATCACAGAGAGAGTCATCCAAGGGCTAATAATTGTCTGGCATATTCCTTTGCAATCATTTTTCCTAGATACAGCTGTACATGAACCAAATCACACTTACCTATACTTGTATATCTTGCTTTTGTATTTATTATCAAAATGTAGGCATTTCCTTCATGAAATTAAAAGCCACTTGTAGATATGATTTTAAATGTGTGTATATTTTTCAGTGATATTGAGGGAGAATGGTGTGGTGGAGAGTGCAATATAGACACATTCATTTCTGAATAACAGCTCAGGCAATAGCTGGTTTTGACCTAGATTAATCTTTTTGTCTATGCTGAGGTGTGCAAATGATATAATTATCTAAGTTATGCAAAATGCGGTAACAACACCTTTGCAGAGCACCTTTATATATTTATATAATATTTATTTAAACCATCTAGCTTGTGCTATGTACCTAGTATGTCCTCAATAAGTGATTATATAGTCCACAAACCGTAATTATCTTAACAATATTTTTAGAAAATAATATTGTTTTAAATTTTCTCTGCCTTAACAAAACCTTTTTTTCTGATTAGCCATAGCCTAGATTTATAGACATGTCCTTTAGGGTCACTGATGATAAATTATATCACATGCATCACCATATGCATATAATTAGACTCATCACAATTTCTTTTATATTATAGCCTTCTAGTTCCTAAACTTTTACTTTTGATTATTCTCTGTTTATTGGAATTAAAACATTGATAATCTTTTAGCAACATGAATTGAGTATATTTTCAGAGTATTTGCATATCTGAAAATATCTTTGTTTTGTCTTTGTATTTCAACCGGAACTTTTGTCTTTATAACTAGAGTTTTGCAAAAGTTTCCCTCAAAATTCTTCAGACTTTTCACTTTTCTTAACTCACTTCTTATCACTTAGTTACAAAGAAAGTTAAGCCATGCTAAATTTTTCCCTGCTTTTTCGTTCCAGGAGACCAGAATATGTAATTTTTTTTTCTGAAAACACTGAATTATATTTGAGATGTAGAATTCTATCGCTTTGCACTATGAAGAGAGGGATTGTTGCTTCTACTTTAGGCTTCTGCGTTTATATTCCAGGAATATGTATTATTATTATTTTAGGTTACATCTCAATCTTCATACCTGTAATATTTATTTATATTATGATATGCTTCTTAATATACTCATTTCTTTGTCTTGATTTGGATTCTTAAAAATCTTCTCATTTTACATCAGCGCCATTTAACTGGCTTTCTGTAATGCCAGTTCAACTCTTCATTGCCTAAAATGCAGATTTTAAAGTCTGTTCTAGACTTTATTTTTCATTTTAAAATGATTTTTGAATATATACTTTCTTGTTTCTGGTGAATATTTCTGTGTTCTTACCTTGAGTTATATTTTCAAAAGCCATTATTATTAATGTGTGTGTATCATGAGGGGCACTTGCCAGTTTATTTTATGTTTCTTGATCCCTATAAGGAAAGATGTCCTGTGGTCTGGTCTGCCAACATATGGTGCTCCTACTTTATCATCTTCATCACCTTCTCAATCATTGTTTTCAGAAAGGGCTCTCCGAAATCTCATACTTGAAGCCTGGTTGTTGTGCCCATCTCGGTATAATTCCTATGCATAATCAGAATTGATTGGGGGGGTATAGCTCAGTGGCAGAGTACAGTGCTTAGCATGCACGAGACCTGGGGTCAATCCCCAGTACCTCCATTAACTAAATAAACAAATAACCTAGTTACCTCCCTCCCCCACCAAAAAAAGAAACAGAAAAAAAAAAAAGAATTTATTTAGTTTGGCTGCGCTTTACTGAGGTGAGAGGTGGTTCCCAAATTGGCCATTTTCTCATTACAAGGAAGAGAAGATATGTAATGAAAAACATGACACTAATTGCTGTGGTTTTTCCAATTTTAAACAAATGCCGTACACAAATAATTCTAAACCACAGCTCTTTGAACCTCTCCTCTGACATTTCCAACAACCAAATCTCTGTCTTATCTGTGTTTGCCTTTATCAATGAGTACAACACAGACTAAGAAACAGTTTGATACTGTAAGCTTTTTTTAAAAATTTCTCTAGCTGGTAAGTGTTTAAAGAAAGATAGATGTTGGTAGTGGGTCCTGAGTAATAGGAGATCAGGGATGTGGTCATTTCAGAGAATCATTCTCATGGAGGGACAGACAGTCTCTTTTCTGGTGATGCAAAGCTTGTGTGCAGCTAGGACTTAAGGGTAATATAGGCAAACTGTGCATTTTTAGGCCACAAGGTAGCACCAACATAGCTATGATCTTCTCTTATTTCAGTTCTCAGTTCAGTTAGTGAAACACAGAATTTGTTACACGACTTCTTGTTATATGAAACTTCAGTGATATTATAAACTGGCATGATTCAACTTAAAAGATAGAATTTTAACAGAAAATTGCAAAAAGGCAGATTCAGTCCTCTTAACTAGTCAATCTCAATTAAGTCCCCAGATTAAATAATGCATGCCAATATGTGTCCAGTTTTAAAGTTGTGTGATAAATATCACTTACTGGTGGCTCTGGAAAGGTAAAATAAATTCATTAAAGCTATGGTGTTTTATATTTTTTATAGATGAATTCAATTTGTTCCAATATATTTAATAAAAGAACATCACTAGAGAGAGACAATATAAAAATACATAGTATGGATACACAGTACATCTATTGATACAAACACACACATGAGTGTTACTTTTAGTCTACAAACAAATATGTTTATCATCAAAAAAGATGTTAAGAAAACAATGCATAGTAATTTAGAATGATCAAATTCAATCATTTTTAAATTACGTTTGAGCAGATTTTGCCCAAATCCTCTCCTGTTGTGGAGAATAACAATATGAGTCAAACTTAGACTTCTTTTACTGAAGGTGTCAAAATCTTCTGATAAAAGTCAACCAAGTGTTTTTTTTAATATTGTTGTTTAAATGAATTAAACATTCTGCTTCCAACTCAACCCCCAAAATTCATCTCCAAATGTGTTTGTATGTAGAAATCACTCCAAATTTTGCAAACCTAAATAGCTTATCTTGAAAGTAAATTTATATCTGGAAAAAAATGTTTAATATGTTTTAAAATATTTTTATGTGTCTAGTAGTTTAATAGTCATTTTTAAAATTGAGTTGACTGAACTAAAATCGAGTTGTTAAATATTCAGTCTTATAAAAAGGTCTAATAACTGAGGTAACTAATGTTCATACTTACGCATAATGGCAAATAAATCCATCTCTTACTCTTCTTCAATTTTCTATTTTTTCTTAATTCTTTATGCCTTAGTTGTTCCAGGATTACTAAAATTTACACATTAAAACTGACACTTCTCATCTGCTAAATTCTCTCCTTACAGGAATTAATATTTCCGTTATTAAAAATAAATTATCTCTCTAGCCAAAAGAAAATAATCTGAAAGGAAAATAATCTGTTTGGTGGTTTGTACATTTGAAAATTATAATGAACCTCTTCTTTGCTTTGAAATTATATGTTGTCACTATACAGTGTATTCCCAACTTACAGTGTCTTTTTTTTTTTTGACTTGGGAATTTAAAATACTTTAAATAATTTGGGCTTTGCCTGATTCCCCCAGAATTGTAGAGTATGACTGATAACTGCCTTTAGACTCCCTAATAGCTAAATTACAATTATTATGCAAAGTCCTACAATAGACAGTTATATGGATTGTTAAATGACTTTGCCTTTTTTGCAAACTATAATCATTTTCCTTTATTAGCTGAAGGATTTCATAATTTAAGGAAGATGAGAAACCTATAAGTCACGCTTTCAAATAAGGAACATGGATATTGCAAACATTAAATTCCCCCATAAAAACGTTAAGGCATCATTAAACTAGGTTCAGATTAATACAATTCAGTCAACTCTAGATAGATATCTCCCATAATAAGCTGAAACAATACCTAGTGATCTAAGATGTAAAATATTTTACTACAGCCAATTTATAAACCTATAAAACATACAGGTATCATTCAACCTCTTTATTAATAGTGCATGCCTTGTATTAAATCAAAACCATTTTAAAGGCCCCTCCCCTTTGGCATTCCCTTCCTCAGCAGTTGCCCCTCGTTATGTGTTCTCTCACTGAAGCTCATCCAAAGCGAATGACAGCAGCTTTTTTCCCTGGAAGCCGCAGAGGCAATTCCCAGCCTAGTGCTACCACTTAACTACCTTTGAGATTTATAGACACACTTGCTTTCTTCAACCTACAACATTCTGTGGCCTAATGTTGATGTATTTGTTTCTCCATTGTAAGTAGATGTGGTTTTTCTCACTTTGGAAAACTGCAGTTTATTATTTGTAGGTTTTTGCAAGTTGCTTTCCATCCGTGTGAATTATATTCACCAGGAAACTGATATTGGGACAATGCTATGTTATAGACAATTTTGAATCTGTTTGGAAGATCCTTTTTTTAACTTGTTTTTGTCTAATAAGATAGCCAAACATTTCATACTGGTTAGGTTACCAAGGGTTTTAATGAATTATCTGCTCTGGTCATTAGTCACCATATAACAAGCCCCTAGCCAAAAAAAAAAAAAAAAAAAAAAAACCAAGGATATATTAAAATATGCTTATAAATCTGCAAGTGGGGATAACTCATCCCTGCTATACTTGGCATCAGCTGGAGTAGTCCAAGGTTAGAGGCTGAAAGCACCTGAGGTCTCGCTAGTATATCTGGTGGGTGGGTGTGGTCACGGATCCCAAGTGGTATCTCTGGCCTGGTGCCTTCAGGGCAGTCAGATTTGTACATGCTGAGTCTGACCGGGAAGAGATGGGAGCTCTACCTTTTCCAACCTGGACTCCTAAGTCCTACCCATTACTTCCACCTGATTGTGTTTATTAAGAGAGAGTCAGCAAGGATGAACCACAGTCAAGGTGAAGGGAATCAGACTCAACGTTTTGAAGGGGATGTGTCCAAAAAATGTGTGACCACATTTTAAAACTGTCACATTACAAAAGGTGAAATTAACTCAGTACTTTAAAATGTCAACTCTGAAAAATAATCAATAGTTCATTTCTAAAGTTGCCTCACAGAAACTATTTTTAGGACATAAGTTCTTTTTAAATGTAAAACATTTTTTTCAGCTTTTGTGGTATAATTGGCACATGAAACTGTAATGTATTTAAAATGTACAGCAGAATGATTTCTTGTGTGTACACATTGTGAAATGATTACCGCAACCAAGTTAATTAACACATCTATCACCTCACAGTCATCTTTTTTTTTTTTTACCTGTGAGAATGTTTGTTGCTATTCCTATATTCCATACATCCCTTAACAAGGTGTATCATCTCAGCTTACCTTGCTAAAAAATCAAGGTATGATAAAGAAAAAAATTTAAATCTATACAAATATGAGTGCTATCCTTAACAGAAAAATTTTGAACTCTGACTCTTCACAGATACATATGCATGGATTAAGCAATAAAAAGAATTTTCACACCATTTTGAGAGTAGAGTTCCTACATATAACATGGATAAATATGTTCTTTTTAATGCAAAATCCCAGAAGAATCTTTCTTTAAGTGTGAAAATCATTTTAAAGAATGAAGACCAAATATCTAAAATTAAGCTTATTCAGTATACTACTAAGAACAAAATAAAACAAAAAAATTAAAATATAAATACTTAAACTGAGAGATATGTTTATATACATATATAGTCAATAGTAAGATTATAAAAGATTAATAAAATCCCTATAAATAGTTGACCAAAAAAGTGTATCACTGAATTTACTGGAATAACTGCACGACAGTTTATTTCTCATTTACAAAGCAATCTAACCTGAATGTTCCTAGTTAATAAGGAACGTTCCTTCCTCACTTAAGCTTGATGTGTTTGTGCCAGGCAAAGGGGACTGTGCCTCATTACAGTTCTGCACGGAGGTAACCATGAAGCTCACTGTGAAAGGAAATTATCCCATTTGCCAGAACTTCAAGAAGAACTCTGTTGTGTACCTTGAAAGACAGGAAATGTGTCATGTGGTACAAAGTTCTGGGCAGTAATCTAAGCTTTGCCAGTGGTCAGAGGCCTCTATAAGAGGTAAGACTAGAACAGTAACAAGAAAGACTGGAGAAAAATCCTGTGAATCTCACAGAGAGGGCTTACAATCTACAGCTCTTTGTGTATCATTTGAACGCCCACCAGAGAGCATCCACCAATGAGAAGTCACTTCACAACCAGATGGACTGGAGGAACGGCCCCACAGATAACCTGCCTTTCCTCTTGACCACGTTTTGTTTATTTATAGTGGAGCCATGATAACAGTGGCCTTGGTGGCAGAGATGGAAGCAATGCTTGAGCTCACAATATGGACTTTGCCTCAACCCAGCTTCTAAATTTCCAACCAGCCAGTGTCAGAAATAGAGCCTCAGTGGAATAGTGGAAATGGCACTGTTTCTTTGAGGGCTGAGTGAGTGGATAAACAGGCTAACAGGTTAAACAGGCAACACTGAGATGCTGGCACCCCGGCTCTGCTCTTTCAGGGTTCTGTGATCTATTCTCACTCTGGTGTATCAGAGGCTAGATTTCTAAGGACAGAAAAGCTATAGAGATGAGCTCTAGGTGTCTCTCCTAAAATGGTAGATCATGCTTCATGGTGAGCAAGACCATGTCGACGACATCTCTCCTGCTCAGCCTACTGGTCCACGTCACCCTCCCTGATTCCAGTGCACCACCCTCTACTCAAGACCTTCCACCGTGGTCCTCAGGTTAGCGCTGACACATGTTAACCAACTGGGAGTGTAGCATTGCTTGTATTCCCAGGTTAACTTCTCTGAGGCTTGACCTTACTCATCAGCGAACTGGCTGAAGTCAGGCCTACGTCGGCAACGTGAAATACAGTGGGTGCCAGGCAGAGCAAGGACAGCAGAGGTGGAACCACAGTCCCAGAGGTGGACAGTCGATTCTGCAGGAAATTGTATCCGATGTAATCTGAGAAGCCCCAAAATGTTTCAGGACAACATGGTCTTCAAGGTTATATATTTACCAATTTTTACTTTTTTGTTCTTTCTCTATGATGTGTGGATTTCTAAATGAACAAAAAAAAATTAACAGTTTAATCTAAAAAGGATCTTAGCTGTATAAGTTAATTTCTCTGTGATAATTACCCTTGTTAGCAGAGTGTACAATAAAGAAAGGCAAACATTTTCATCATCAGATCAACTACAAACTAGGTACATAAAGGTAAGGAATTAAACTTCCTAAGGCCTAAGTTATAAGTGAAATTTGTGTACTGTCAAGTAACTCACTAGTTTATTATAAAGACACTTTAAAAATTAAATCCATGCATTTCTATCAAATAGATCATGAACTTCCACAAATTGATAAATTAAGCCCTATAATAAATTAACTATAGGAATGTAACTATATGTTTGATTAAAAAGAAATATAAAATAAAGGTAAACTGGGCCCTTTAGGATGGCAGTTTAATAAAATTACACGAGCAGAGTTTATTTGGCAAGGTAAACTGTACGGTAATCCACCAATAGGTTATCCTGATGCTCTTCTGTGTAATAAAGGTTAAGTGTGAAGCAAAGTGTACGAGACACAAACAATGAAAAAGGCAAACTATACATTTGAAAACACACCTGTGGTTCATGGCCAATCATTTCATATCTCTAAGAGAATCATTTTTAATTATATACAAAGGGTGAATTTAATTATTATACAAATGTTTGAAATGCTCTGATATAATAAATCCCCTAGGATCACATGACTGCTAAACAGATTTCCTTCTCTTTCCAAATACATTATTGATCAGTTTAGCCATTGATTTAGATCCACTGGGCCTTCTCTTTTCTTTGAGTTTGAAGTTTGTCAGGATGTCCTTGATAATTCTGATGAACATCATTTCCACCTCCAGAGACTGCTCTGCTGCAGACAGTTCACAGAATTGGCAACGGTAATCCAATGCCAGCTTTTGCCCTTCTTCCCAGCCAACCTCGCGCACATGGCAGAGATCTTGCTTGTTACCAACCAAAAGCACTGCTGAATCCACGGCTCTGAAATACAAACACACAATTCTTTGGCAAGACTGTTTTAACAACTCTTTTTTTTTTAAAGTTGGTTTATGTCAAAAAGAATTACAGACCAAAAAAAGAAAATAATATTGTATATGTAGTATGTGTGTTATTTGTGGATGTGTGTATGTATTCTAATTTACTTAGGAGAATTATATTAGATAAAATGCAGTAAATGACACAGAAGCAAGAAGGCTCTTAAAACACAGGATTGGAAGTGACAAAAACTTATTCCTGAATGATGGCTCTGTTTACTAACAAGGCATGGTTGTAACATTCTCCACTTTCAATTTCCTTATTGTTTAAAAAAAAATGGTATATGTAAAAAAAAAGTCTTGTCACACAGAATGCTCCTAGAGATTAAATTAAGATGTACATAAAAAACCTAGCCAAGTGCCAGGCAATAAAAGACGTTCACTAAGTGATATTTTTAATTTTCTTATCAATTGAAAGAGGATTAACTAATGTCTCTTTACTAATTGAACAATTTAGACATAGTTTTCCTAAGGAAAAACATTCAATACTTGCTGTTTGTTCTTTGTTAATATTCATCATAACACACTCTAAAGAAAATTTTACAATTTTGTGAATTTATACAATTTTTCTGTTTATTTAAGAAATATATTTCTTTGTTAAAGTAGTGTCTTTGGCAAATATCAATATAATCTCCTCAGTTACAGTGTACCTAAAGTAAATTTTTCTAAGACAGAGTTTCACTTGAAGAATATATTAAGACTACTATTCCTTAAATGGCATAGAACTCTGCCAAGATACCTGATATAGGGAAGAAATGGGAAAATGGAAACAGTCTTCAACTCTAAAGAGATATTGCATGGAAACCACGAAACGTTGATTTCATTCACATGAACCATGAGGGAAAAAGCACTGTGTGTACTGGATTCTGAGGGTACTAATAGTATCTTTTTCTATATACTTCAGAAAATTACTGTGAAGAATTGAAGGGAAGGGTGAATGAAAAATTTTGAAGGGTGAGTGTAAATATCAGATGTAATTTTGTAAAACAATGCCATATTTTGCTTTCTGTCTACAGATAAGAGAGCTGGAAATAGACTTTAGTTTACCTAAAGATTGAGAACTGGAAATACTCAAAAATTATTTGGTCAGTACATTAAGAAGATGGCCTGAAAAATGTCAAATACAAGGATTTTTAAAAACTTATATGTTGTTGACTATTCTTAAGTGATTCTTTTGATTTGGGAGCGTATCAAAGTAATTTTATTACTGACCTTTACCTAAGTCATGGTGCTTAAATATAAGGCATCTAATGCTTGAAACAGTGGAGTTCCCTCAAAATCAGTAACATTAATAGGAACTCAGAGCTATGCGTTACCTTAGTAAAATAACATTCTTTTCTCCCACCATGCTTCCATCAGTTTTATAATCAGAAAAAGGAGGTCTAGAGATTAAAGGGTTTACCTAAGGTTAATCAGATATAAACAGAAATTTACATCAACTGACTCCAGGGGAATAACTTTTATCAATTATTATCTTGATGGTGGGCATTTATAAATATCAATATTATCAATGATTTCTTGATAGTGGGCATTTAAAATAGACATAAAAAAAGCACGGATACCAAGTTTCAGTAGTAATATTGTGCTTTTTTGCTTCCCAGATTGGAACGTTATTTTAGAGTTTAAGGACAAATGCGATTAAGAGCACAAAGAATCCCTTACACCAGCATGTTAAACAAAAATAAATCTTTTAAATGCAAAGGCTAAAACAGGTTTTTAAAAGATAAATTAAAATGGAAAATTCATAGGTTTTAACTTACACTTACGAATGCAAAAATAATGCTTTCCTTCAGAGTCATTTGTGTCAAGACATTAACAATGAGGAATTGTTGATCAGCTTTTTATTTTAGGAGGTCAAATGGAGAAAAATATATTCTCATAGTTAGAATTTATAACAGTTTGATTATTCAGTCTATTTTGCTTTGAGAGATTGAACAACCCCATGACTAGGAATTGGATGCCAAATGTAATAAATCTGGATTTATTTGGTATCCTTAACATTTTTTGTGGGAATGAAAAAGAAGGGTGGAAAGGGAACTATCTTGTGTACAGAGGACAATTATTTTGCAAGTGAGTGTCATGTTAACAATAGAAGCTGTCTTGTAAAATAGCCATTTACTCGGGGCTAGTAACTGTTTATGTCAGCCAGGATATAAAGTATTCTCATCTTATTCCTTTTACTACATGTGTAACTCTCCTGTGGAATGGAAGGTGGATTGTTCAGGGCTGTTAAATTTTGTAATTGGAAGCCTGCATTAAACTCTTCCTAATGATGCTTACAGCTATATGATGATTTACTAAAGAGAATGGAGAGAGGAATGAAAGATATCTCACCTTTTACAATGACTAGTTTGTGGCTCCCGAATTCTGTAGATCATTGCTTTTGCAAAAGCAAACGAAGACCTGTCACTGATGTCATACACAATAACAAACCCATCTGCCCATTGCAGATCACTTGTGAGGGAAAATTTTGCTTTCTGTGGCTGAAAATAAACCAAGCACATTGAACGTGGTGGGATCTGACACCTGTGTTTTACACCTTTGACAGTTAATTAATGGAGACCCATTTCACCAGGAAGAGAATTCAGTAAGCCAAATACTGACATGTTCTAATGTGTAGTTTCTTGTTTCTTTGTCCTTTTTCTTTAATAAAAAGTCATTATATCTTAAACTATAAAGAACTACAATAAAGTTACAGTATCTCATTTTACAACTTTCCTCCTCTTTTTCTGAAAATTTGATAAGCTCTAATTATTGCCCTTTAAATTAATAGCCACATTTTTTTGAAAAAAGAGAATATTGTTATCTTTATTAGTAAATAAAATATATATTAATTTTTGGTACTAGACCTAAATCAGTTAAAAAATATTGATGAGGTTTAGTTAAAAAGATTTTTCATACCCAACAGACTTTGTCCCATGGAGTTGCTCTAAAATCTTGAACAACCGGACATCCCTTCTCTTATTCACATAATTCTATTTTAACCTTTTTGTATTTGAACAAAGAGGTTTGTATTCAAAATATTTCTTACTTAAGCTTTATTGATAGTGGTTAGTTACAAATACAACTTAGCAAAAATATAAACTGAATTGATAAGCCATTAAACTATTAACTTCTGACAGCTACACTGTGACCTGATAGAAATATATTATGAACACAGCCTAATATTGCTATTTTAAAGATATCTGTAATATAATTTTGTCATAACTTTACAGAGAAACTAGATAATGGAATTTATAACACTAAAATAATGTCTTAAATTTTAATAATTAAAATTGAGAAGTAACTTCAAGATTAGCAACTTCACATACTTTTATCCAATCTTCTTCAAATCATGATTGAAAAAAATAAAAGTATTTTGTCACACTTACCTGAGAACAAGGGTCGTATATTTCTAGATTCAATTGTTTCCCTTCCAAACACAAATGCTTATTATAGATAGATTCTGAAAAATATGCATATACCCATCAGTATGGAAATACTCCAGAATAAAAAAAAAAGATAGACTTATATTTGGATCACAGTCCTGCAAATTCAACCAGTCATATTTTAGTTGAGCAGTACTGTGGGTTTTCTTTATTGCTGGTGGTCAAAAAACATGTATATGCTATAGTTGCTAATATATATTTCTTACAGATGAACTTCACTGCTGGATTTATTCCCCTACGTGCTTATTTTCCATTCTATTACTGTGGATCAAATATCTGTGTTTCTACAGCCAATCCATGCACTACGAACAAGTTACCATTTCATCTGACCTACTGAAAGACATGGCTCCACTAATTCTACTTCTCTCTTCTGCATCATAAATTTTTCCTCTTTACTGTATCGTTACTGACAGCTGAATTTCTCCTAACTTAGCAATCCTTTGGATCCCATAATCTCTTTCAGTTATTGCTCTATTCTCTGCTGGCCTTTTGGTAAATATCTACATCTCCTGTTTCCAACTTCTCTCCTCGCATGATTTTCAAAATATTCCAATCAGGTTTTAACTCCAATTACTTGACTGAAACTGTCTTTATCAAGGTTATGGTGGAAAGTTTGGTGTATTGATTTTGTCTTATCAGTAGTATTAACCTGGTCGGGCACTCCTGCCTCCGTAAAATGTTTCTTTCACTTAGCTTTCAAGGCAACTCTCCTGGTTTTTTTGTTTATTCTGTGTTGCTTTGTATTAATCTTTTTCATTTGTCCCACGATACCTTCCCTCACTCCAACCATGAATCCAGTTTATGGATGTCTTCTCTACCTGCACTCACTCCCTTGCTAACCTCATCCAGTCAGAGTCTTTATGTAACAATTATTGCTGGCAATCCCGTATCTGTAGCCCAGACCTCTTCCCTGAACTCCAGACAACCATCACCATTAGACACCTCTATTTAGATACCCGACTGACATCTCAACCTTAACAATCTGAAATGGTACCTCTGATCTCTCTGCAATGACTTCATCTTCCACAGTTTTCTGTATCATTAAATGACATATCCACAGCTCCAGTTTTGCAGGTTAAATGCCTTAAGGCCATCCGTGAGTCCTCCTTTCTCTTATATCCTGTATTTATTCCATTAAAAATTCCTTTTCACTCTGTATTCAAGGTTTATTTGGATTTGTCTGCCTCTCACCACTTCCACTGCCAACACTCTGGTCGAAGCCACCATTAGTTTTGTCTATTACAAAACCTCCTAACTCATCTCTCTGCTTTATCCCACCCCTAACTCCCTTCTTGTACCAAGTCTACTCTCAACGTAGAAGCAAAAGGGAATCTGTAGCCCAATCATGTCACTGGTCTGATCAAATCTCTCCACTGGCTCCCCAGCTCACTTAGCTAAACCAAAAGCTTTAAAATGCCTAAGAATTTCTCTAGTTATCTAGTCTCCCTTTACTTCTGTGATTTCAGTAGACCTCTCAGGCTATTGTCTGTCAAATTCTTTCCACTGGAGCTATACCGACCTCCACACCATTTCTCACATTTTTCAGACAGTTCCTTCCTTTGAGCTTTGGTAACAGTTTCTTCCACCTCAAATGTAATTGCGCAGATATCTATTCTGTAACTGTCCCTCCAGTGTTTTAATACAAGATCTACTTCCGTCTAAAATTGCATATTGACACAAAATCATGACCCGTTCTGGCAAATACTCTGTAACCCACAGTAGGAAGATGTAGCAGACATTTGGGAAAGTCAACTTCGGGGGGGTTAGCGATGAATTTTACAATCCTTCTAGGTTACATTTGATGAATATTGTTACAGTTTCATTAAACTTTAATATATGTTTTCAGACAGTTTATTCTAAACTTTATACGTTTACTATTGTGAACCATATAATTTCCTTCTAAGACATTTAAAAATATCCACTCTCAAAACTCAAAAACTGCCAGCAGGGGTCACCAGCTCTTAACTTTTTAGAACTTTATCAGTTGCCCTTCAAGCATTCATTTACAAGACAGGGTTTTTGTTTGTTTGTTTGCTTGCTAGCTAGTCCTCACACATTGCTGATCTTCTGTTCTTCTGGCTGTCTTTTAAAATGTCTCTCGGTCTTATATTTTTAATAGAGATGTAACAGCCAGAAACGTGTACACTTTATTTGCTCATGTAACTATATCTTATAAAAGATTAAGGTGATGTTTTTATTTTGTTGTTGCTGTTAGCGTTTTTTGTGAGTGTTGTGTTGTTTTATTTATGCTTTGTTTTGTTCCGTAGTTTTGTAGCTTGTGTGTTATGTTGACCTTTTTGACTGGGGTACTTGACTTGAGTAATGAAATAATACGAATTTCTCTTTCTGTATGTTTCTTCTTTCTATAATCAGTTTTCAAATGCTTGCTCTTGGACATTTACAATGTCATATGGATTGAAGCACTATGTTGGCTACATGTAGGAAACCATACAAAGCAATACCTGAAAGTTATTTTCTAAAATACTCTAATGATGCAACCTCCTGAATGAATGCTAAAGATTTTTGTTGTTTATTTCTCATAGAAAAACACACTTGCAATCATAACTTCTTAATCTGAGTATTATTGAGCCAAAAAAATAATTTCCCTTTCTCCAATTCTCGTATTTCTTTAAAATCTTCATTTTTGTTTAAAAACCAAAAAAACCCTTTCCCCCATGCCTTCAGTCGGGTAAGACAGTAGTATCATTATATAAATCAATTGCTGATCCAAAAATGTATGCAAACCTCTGACAAAATTCCCCACTTTTTATTAACTCCCCACTGTGACATTTCCCATATGTCGTGCTAATTCTGATCAAAATAACAGACATTTATAGTAGAGTTAATGAAATGATCTTAAGATTATATTGAGGTGCCCTGACATCTGTTTTAGAATTTTTCTGAAACTTACATAAGCAAGCTGGATGATGAAGATATGATCTTTAATCAAAGCATAGTTTCCCTCTTATTTGACATGGTTTGCAATAAAAATAAGCATTTATTTTGTAGCCACTTGTGCTTTTATAATTAATTTCTCTTTATCTTTGAACAGATGTTGCTTTATTTCAAAATTGTTTCATTGCTTACCGAAAAATCCATATTCACATGCTCCACAACCCTTGGCACGGAGTTAGGGGGTGGGGGGGTCCTCATTTTAGTGTTTTTAGTTCTAGACTGAAACTAACTGGATTTCTAATCCATCTCAGTTAACATCAAATTGGACAAATTTTATCATAAATGAAAATTTAATTCAAGTACTTATTTGGGCATTTCTAACCAGAATCCGTGAATAAATAAGTTGCTTAAAAGTGCAAAAATGGAAGATTCTGTTAAAATGCTTCTCTGATATTAATTATGATGCTGAAGTTTCAAGGTGAAAAGAAGCCTATGAAGTAGTGACTTACCAAAATTAGAAGCATATTCTCCAACGAATCGCTTGGTAAGAAATCTTACTGTAAGGGCTGCAAAACAAAACAAGCTGGATTTAGGGGCTTACCCATTTTAGGATACAAATAATTTAGTTATATGCATAAGGTTTTACCTTTTAGCTCAAAAATTACCAACCATTCATGAGGACTTTAAAGCTTTACTAACTTCTGATCTAAATGATAATCAGCAAGATTCCCACTGTACAGCCATAAAGATTAGGAGGCTAGGAAGGGATCTTAGCGTGCTGCCCGCTCAGATCACTGTGTAACTCACTAATGCACACACGGGGCAAGTTATCTTTGTAACAGAGACAGATTTCTCATTAAATGTGAGATGCAAGAACTATGCCATCTCTTTATTTTATCAAATTAAATGTGGCTCCAAGGCGCTTCATGCTAGTAGTGACCAGGACAGTACCAATCACGTGCAACTGTTTAAGGATACTGGGACTTAAAAATCCAGGATGTAGAGGAAGGACCTCTAGTGTTGGTTTCTCTTACTGCAGCTCCTGGGTCTGGCCCGTTGTTAGGATGCATTGGGCTCAGGTGGCTTTACTGGTGGCATCCTCACCACCATCATAATGTGACCCCAAACACAACAGCATAAAACAAAAACATAGCTTCTGAGGTCAGGGCACCTGCTGCTCAGTTCCCAGGCATCTAAAAAGCCATTCCCTTTCAAAGTTTTCTCTTCCCAATAATGTGACATTTAAAAATAATCCACGGGTCTCCACGCATCTCTCTCTGCCTCTAGTCTCAGAACAGGAGAATCTTTTCAAGGCCACTGTTTGGTTACTGGTATGTGTGGCGGCAGGTGTGCCGGAGTGAGAAGCAGACGGGATAGTGATGGAGAGAGTTCCTGTTATGTCTATGAATTTTAGACATCAGGAGAACAAGACACAAATTAAAACTTCAAACAGTTACACCTCAACCTGTATATTACATTTTAATAAATATACAGTTAATTGCATTCTTTGCTGTTAAAGTGAAAACTCCTAAAGAAAAATAATATATAGTTGTATCAGGTTATACATATGTTATAATATATATTATATATCATGTCAATATATTTCTCTCTCTTATGGTACTCTACACCATGCCACAGAAAACACCACCACTTACCAGATTTGCCTGCTCCCTCACCACCCAAGACAGCAAGCTTTACATCATTCATCTTGCTTTCCAGCTTCTTCTTGACCTGTCCTGTCTTTCAAAGCTACTGACTTGAGCCAAACATGTGTTTTTTTTAAATCTTTTTTTACTATTGCTGCTCTCATTTCCCTAAGGCCAGCTCCACCCCATACTCCTACCATCCAACAATAACTTTACAAATATTTTCCTACAGTAGTTTTGAACATGACCCATTGAAAAAAAAAAAAAAACAGTGGCATTACCGTTTAGACAGAAAGGTTTATTAAGCCAATTGTTCAGACTTTTAACAGAAACTGAGGTCTCAATCTACTTTCATATACCTGAAGTCTACCTTATCCTAGGACCTAGAAAAAAGATCTCTCTTCATCAATTTACTTTGATTGGATCAGTTTTGCTTTTTCTATTAATACTACCTGAGCCTACATCTTCTTGGGTTTCTTCTGTGAAAGACAAGTGGGGATAAGTTAACCCAATCATGAAAAGAAACGGGAGAAGGAGGATGATGGCCACCTTGGATATTTTAGTTTAGGTTGACAGCGCTGCACGTGAGTATTCCATGTTTTGGAGTCATGTGAGGCTCTCAAGGAGAAACATGGGCACCCCAGGGTTTCACCTTTCCAATGGGCACCCCAGGGTTTCACCTTTCCAATGGGCACCCCAGGGTTTCACCTTTCCAATGGGCACCCCAGAGTTTCACCTTTCCAATGTCTTCCTTAATAAGTAACTTTTCTCTCACTTTTCAAAAAGTGTTATACCAATAGACAACAGTAAGATTTCTGGGAAAAAGTCAATAAAGCGATCAGCTTCATGTTGTTTAAATAGCAGTGAACAGAAACATGCCATGTTTCCTTATGTAGTACTTTATAATTAAGAAAAAGAAATCTAAAAAGGAAAGGACGTTTGGAAGGGATGTTCTGACATAATTCACTCCTGTTATAAAATAAAAATATCAATTTGACATGCAAAAACGATCACTCTTTTATAGTTTTTATAGCTCTTTTCATCAGTTGTCCCTGCTTCTCCACATCCCCATATTACTTTCTTCTCTTTCTCTCTCCTTGTTTGTATATGTATAAATTTGAGAGTTGAGAAAAGTCTACAACAACAAATAGAAGAATTCAACCTTTGTGGATTACATTTTGAGGCCCAGGTAAAGGAGTTTCGTTTCCAGGCTAGGTCTATCACAGGAATACATCCTTCTTAAAAACACATTCGTTTTCCAAACATTGATTCATTGCCACTCTTTATTAATGCTATGTTGGGTTTAATTAAATAGGTCAACAATTAAATAGTGAATTTTCTGCCCTGATAGAGAATAGAGTCTACTAAGAGAAAAACAGAGACAGTTAAAATTACAATAAATATTATCATTGCTAAAACGCAGCTTTGATTAAGAGCTGCAGAAAGTGTATCAGTAGATAAAAAGGTCTTCAAAAGTAGGTAAAAGTTGAAACAGGAGCAGAACCCATAGAAAGAGGAAGGAAAAAGTAACTGGGGGTTAGGGTGATGTGTCTGTTCCAAAAGAAGAAAGAGACTCTGTAAAAAAAAAAAAAAAAAAAGGGAAAAGAGAGTGTGACAATTTGTGGTGTCAACAAGGTAACAGCTGAACAACTTACATTTTTTTTCCTTTTATTACAAATTACTTAAAAAAATTTAAACTTAGGCTATGAGCTCTCTTTAATCCATGCCACTGTGTTAAAAGTAACAAGAGTGATTTTTTTTTAAAGAAGTTTACCAGCTGATTTATTACACTATAGAATTAAATGTTTTTCCTCTTTTGGGGAAAATCTTATTCCTATCTTCCCAAGAAACTTCCGATTGATGTCTTTAGGAAGCTTAGTATATCTACTGATAGGAAAGAAAAACTTAACTTCCTAACATGCATGACACTGAAAACAACATATGAATGGTTGTTATCAAGATACTTGCATTCTTCATCATAGCCTCTTCCTCCCTTAGGTCCGCTGGTTTCCAAAAGTAAATCTAATTAAGACATCAGCCTGGGGCTGGATTAGAGTGAAGTTATAAACCTGAACAGAGAGAATATAATTATGCACATACTTTTCTAAGAAACAGAGTCTCTCTCTCTCTCTCTATATATATATATATATGTATATATGTGTGTATATATGTATATATGTGTGTATATATGTATATATTTCGGTCTCAGGTAAATGGTGCTAAAATATAATTAGTATTCTGACAGATATATTATTATACTACCTAGAATTTTTTCACATCTCCTTAAAGAAACATCCATTCACAACCAAAGCAAAATCATCTATTACTTTATTCATTTATTTAATGAACAAAAAGTTATTGAGTGTCTACTACAGAGCTGGCACTATTCTCAGTGCTACAAGCATAACAATGAACAAAGTACTCAATAGATTCTGGTCATGGGAGATGGACAAAAACACAAAAATACGCAACTAATTACATAGCAGGTGTTCATGAATGCTATAATTTTATCTGTTAGTTTTGTTTCTCTGAGGTCAGGTTAACTAGTCTTCACAGCTAATCTCATTTCCCTACAGTTTGTTTTAGAGTAGATGTATAATTTCTCCATCCAAAGCTCCAGATTCACGAGAGCAGAGTGACCCAAACAAATACCCAAGGAGAAAGTACCTGTGTGTCATTATCCTGTTCTAGAACCTTGAAAAGATGGAATACTTCCCAACTCATTTTCTGTGCCTATCATAAACTAATCCAGACATAAATGGTGTACACAGACACACAGAGAACAAAGAAATACCCAGACCAATGTCACTTATGAATATAGATCCCAGGTCCTAAATATATTGGCAAATCAAATCCAGAAATGTATTTAAAGAGCCAACCATCATGTGCTAGTACAACTTATTCTAAAAATGTCAAGTTGGTTGAACAACAGGAAACTTGGTAGACTATTTCAATAGATCACCAAGATAAAGGAGAAAAAACTCTATGACTAACATGCTCCCAAAAACACTTCTTAAAATTTAACAGCTATTTTAAAAAAAGAAAAAAAAACCTTTCATAATCTAAAAATAGAGATTTCTTAATGTGATTAAAGTTACATTTTTTAAAAATCCAAATATCAAAAAAAAAATAAAATAATCTATAGAATTAATGCTCTTAATTTTCCTCTAAAAAGAGGATACTGTTTGTTACTTTTCAGCATAGAGTTGGCAGTTCTATCCAGCACAATGAGGAAATAGTAAATATGGGGGAAAGGAGACAAAATGGTTATTATCTACAAATGCTATTTTTCTATAGCTGTATTACTTACATTATTAGCATGCATAAAGCCATTCAGTAAGGTGGCCGAATAAAAGATAAACGTAACAAAAGCAATAATTCCAAACAGTGAAAATAGTAGCTCACACATGTTTAATATAGTATATAACAGGCAACTTTTTTTTAATGTTTTTTAGGTTTACAACATTTCATCCTCTAAGAAACTTCATGAGGTAAATATCATTAATAACTTCTAACATGGTAGAAATATAGTCCTTTTCACAAGTAAAAAAAGGGGAAAAAAGGAATGCAAAGAAGAATAAAACTAAAAGAGAATGTATAATACTTACATGATGAATTCTCTATTTCTTTACTGAAGCTTTTAAGCTTTGAATATATGGACAAAAATGAACAGAAAGAGTCAATGTTCAGATTGTTATCTGTATTATCTGTAATTATTGTTCAAATTAATCTGAAGGTAAATGTAATGGCAATTTAAAATCCCAACAAAGACAGTTTAATTGAATATGGACAGTCTGCTCTGGAAAAGAAAATATGCAAAAATAATTGAGAAATTTTTAGGTAAAATAGCAAGAAAATATCTTATGAATTAAATCATACTAAAAAATAAGTAAATACTATTTTACTAGAACTGGGTTGATATATTCATTAATAGAATAAATTTTTGAGTGTAGAAATTGAGTACATAGAAATTTGTTTTATTGTGAGTATAAAATTTTTAGCATGTGCGATATATCTTTAAATTGCATTGATACTATTAGAAAGTCATTAAACAATAAATTATGTTTGTACCTCATACCATGAAGAAAAATGAATTATAGATGTTAAAAATCAGCATGAAAATTAAACTTCAGGATCAAGCTGACACATAAATGGGAATCTTCCAAGTAATCTTGGGGAGGAGAGTCTTCCTAGGTAAAAAGCAAAAGGACAAAGAAAAAATACATATAGAAGAAAAATCCAATAATTTTCATAATTGAACTTGGTGCTGATTATGTTAGTCCCACGGAACCATTCCCCTTAGATGTATGTACGCATTTCTAGATTTATTAATGGCAAAGTGAGAATCAGTATACAAATGGATCATTTTCAATCAGAATTGTGGTATTCATTTTACCTCTAATTATAATCCAATTCACTAATAAAGGAATTAAAGTTTTAGCAGAAACACATGTTTTTAAGTTGGAATTACTTCTGGATACTTTCATGTGCTAATATGGAAATTTATCATGGAAGACTGGTGGATTTTTTTTAAAAAGCAAATGGTATTCTAATCTCACAAAGCACATGTTTTCAAACAGCTAACAGATTTAAACTGCATTGAGGTGCTCGAGCATTTGCACATTATGTTGGGGTTAGGTAAGGAATCTAAAGGGATTATTTTACAGGAAAAAAAAAAAAAGACAGCTGATTGCTAAGTTCTATCTTTTTTCTGTTCTCAAAGCACTTTATGCAATTCATCATGGCACAAATACCACAGATAACATTCCCAGCCAGAGATTAGAAGCAATTTCTCTGCAATCACAAATGCTCCAAAACCTCTTCCAAAGAAATTATTCAAACCTGGGCATTTACTCTAACCACATGTTGAAGATGTTACAATAAGTGTGGCTACTATACACAACTTCCATTAATATGAATAGTGGCTACCATCCAAAAACTTCTATTAACCCACAATCAAGTATTTTTTGGCTACAGTATATGAATCATAGAACTAATAATTGCTCAGTTCATCAATTTATATTCTAACAGTTCACTCATTACATGTAACATCAGGTTCCCTAAACAGATTTTTTTTTGGTATGAGTGATTACTTTTGATGAACTGGTTGTTTATCTGAATAAGTATGCGAAACAGACCACTGTGTAACAAAAGGACTCCAGCATTATTTGTTCTGGGAGGGCCGTTTTTAGTCTACACCTATTCATGATTATAGTTTTTGGCTAATAGCCTCTTGGAAGTCTTTGCTTAAAATTTAACAAATCATATCTGAATACTGAACACTAACCTACTCTACAAACCGCAACTAATCTGAATTCTTATCTTTTCCTTTCTTTCCTTTTCTATTCGTCTCTTCTCTTTTTCCTGTCCTCCCCTTTCCTCTCGTTTGCTTTCTTTTTTCCTTTCCTCTTGGATGCTTTTAGGTAAAGATCAGCATTGTTCTAACGTTTCACAATGTTATTCTTTGGTGCATGTTATTGTTTTCATTCACTGTGCTGGTGTTCACTTGGCCCTCTAAATGTGGAGATTTCTGTTACTCAGTTCTGGAAATTTTATTGTAGTTTTCCTTTACCAATTTATTCAGTGCTATCTTATGTGTTCTTTCTGGCTGAAACTCACATTAATTGGATTTTGAACCTACAAGATTGATTCCCAATGAATCTGACATTTTCTCTCCCATTGACCTACTCTATGTCTTTAACTTCTCCTTTATGGGCTATTTCCTTGACTGTGTCTTAAAATTATATAATATACAATTATATATAGTATTGTATTGGTATTGTAATAAAATTTATATGTCAATTTCAATTTAGAGAAAAATACAAAGTTTGATAAATTCTGCAATAGAATTTGAACTGTATAAAGTCCTTATCATAATAAACTTCACCTTTGTGAACCAGTATTGTTCCATGTTACAATAAATATTAACATATTTATAATATATGATTTTTTGATATGAGATATGTGTGTATAATTTGCCTTTGAATAAGGTAAAGACGTTTATATCATTTCCAAGCAATTTAAAAACTCAGTTGACATCATTAATAGAATTGACCTATGACAGATATGCCTTTGTAATTCTAAATCACTTTTAGAGCAAGCTTTGAAAGATAATCTTTCACTTGGGTATCATATTCTAAAGAAATGTTTTATTCAATATGTAATGTTAGTAATTAAATAAATTACATGGGCTTTTTTGGGGGGAAAAGAAAAATGATGAATACCTCAACAATTTTCAAAGGTTTTCAAAGCATATGTGAGACTAAATAATTGAATGGCTTTGCTAATTTTTCTCAGCATGTATACATATAATTGCAATTATCTTTTCAAGGTAATGATTCAGTATTTATTTTACTCCTTTAAATTATTCTTGAGGTGTTTATTGTTTCATAAGGTTTTAGTTTCCCACTACATTGAAAATAGTTAAAACATAATTGCCAATAGTAATTACAACTCAGCTAATCACCCTTTTTGTGTCCTCTAAAAATTTACGTCAGTCCTTCCACAGACACTAGAGATTTGCTTTGAAGCTACTGTAATAGCTTTAGTTTTTCTCAAAAGTTGTAAGTAGGCTAAAATTTTAGTGAGCTCTTTCTTAATCACTTGAAGTTGGTCAGTAGCTACAGTAGAAACAAAAGTGACTGTAATCTTCAAAAACAGCCTTCCTTCTGTAACACAGCTGCTTCAATAGGAAACCAGCACATGGTTTCCCTCAGTGAGTGAGTGTTCTGCAGAAATAGTGAGCTTAAAAGGCTGAGCAATGCGGATGTGCGAAAGACGCGTTACTCCTATTTTCTCAACTCCTTCCATTACATTCTAGAAATAAATATTCCAAAATTAAATTTTCAAAATTAAAACTTAAATATATACACATACAACTGATACAACTGAAATATATATAGAAAACTGAAATAAATAAATAAATATATATAAACACACACACATACACACACACACACATACACACACACACACACACACACACACACACCAGGTCCTACAGGTTCTGTTTCTCTGGAAAACCCTCACTAATACAATTTCCAAGAAGAAAATGTATTCTAATAGAACATTTGAGCTGTGATTTGCTCAGGGTTACACAGGGAGTAAGTATTGAAGCCAGGCTGGCACAAAGCCTGCAGTCTTTCCACCACGGGCAGATGGCCACCCATCACAGGGCTCTCCTTTCCCTGCATCTCGGTCCTTATGTAAAACAGATTCTCCCCTCTCTGATTTTTTTTTTTTGCAAGATTCTGATCACTTGTGCTTTAACCTCAATAATATTATTTAACAGGCTTATGATACATATATAAATTTGGCTTTTTATTTCCTTTTACCCCATCTCCTTGTCTATTTTTTAAAAAACTTGACCCTTTTAAGGTACCCTCTTTTTATATTCATAAACATAAAGCCACAGCGAATTTTTTAGGTATCCCTCTATTTTCTTTCTCATTTGGGGTAAAATTGATTTTTTTTTCGGTTTGACTTTATGCCAAGTCTTTTCTTCTGCGATTTTTCACTACTCTAAGACTCTGCAATGGCTCCCTTACATTTCAGCCAGTTCTGTATTACAGAGAAAGCTATGTCTTGCTTTAGTTTGCTATTGCTGCAAACTAACTACCACAAACTTCACGACTCGAAGCAACACATATTTATTATCTCACGGTTTCTAGATGTCAGAAGTCCGCGCGACACTGTTCAGCTGGAAGTTCTGGTCCAGGGTCTCACCAGGCTGCCATCTCGGTGTCAGCTGTGGCTGCGATCTTCTCTGAAGTCCTACTAGTGAAAGAAGTATTTCCACTCTCCTCGTGTCTACAGGACTCTGGTAACATTTTGTTTTTCCCTTTTGGTTGTCAGCAGTAGCCTCTCTCAGCTCTTGGAGGCTACTTGGAGTTCCTTGCCACATAGACTTGTCCATATCCCCTTGCAAAACATGGAAGCTTACTTCTGAAAGCCAGAAATAAAGAGCTGTCTCTCTAGTGCATGCTGGCACCCGATCATTCTTGGGGGGGGGGGTGTATCTTTTACATATATTTATCTTGTAATTACAGGACAGTTATTGCATCATTTTTGCTGTATTCTAGTGGTTAGAAACAAGTCACAGTTGCTGCCTGCACTCGAGGGGAAGGGTTTATACCAGGGTGTGGCTCATTGGAGATCATCCTACAGCATGTCTGTCACATGCCCTCTTTATTTGATGCTTCTCCTGAACAAAATGTCTTTATTTTGTTTGATTTATAGATGCAAGTATTAATAGTGATGGTAAGATCTCATTTCACATTAATAGATAAGCACGTGTGGACACAGCTATTGTTTGATCGGGGTGTTCTGAGTCAGAGTGCTCCACATAATCCTATTGGCCAGTTATGTCTTGGAATTTTTATCCTAAGGAAGTGAATTAATAAGCCAGCATTTGGAAAATGAAGTGTTTTTATTTGCATTATTTTATTGGCTAGGGTCAGGAAGCAACCCACCCTAGCCATGAGATGCTCCAGACAGTGAGAAAACTATGTGCTAGCTTCTTGTTCTTTCCCACTGGGTAAGTCACCTATTTTGAAAATAAAAGAGCAGAGCTGACTTCATTTCAAAGGTTCAAGAAATATATATTGATTGCCTACTGTGGGCCAGACACCACTCTAGGGCACTGGGAGTAAGAAAGGAAAACAAACAAAATCATCCATCCTCTGGCCTTTGAGGAAGCCTTAATATTTATGTATCAAGTAGAAACTGATATAAGCACAGAGTGCCATGGATCCAGAGATAAGAGAAACCTCACTAAATTCTAAAGGGATAGAATAATAGGCTGAATAATTCCTCCCTCCCCCCTCAAATATCAGGTCCCAATTAATTTCTGGAACATGTAAATGTCAAATTATATAGGAAAAGGGTGCCTGCAGATGAGATTAATGTAAGGCTCTAGAGATGGGAGATTATCCTAGTTATTAGGGTTGGCCCTAAATGCAATCACAAGTAGCCTTATTAGAAGGAAGCAAAGGGATATTTGACAGAAGATGAGAAGACAATGTGGGCACAGAAGCAGAAATCGGAGTAATGCAAACACAAGCCAGGGAAGGCTGGTGGCCACCAGAAGCTGGAAGAAGCAAGGAATGGGCCCTCCCCTAGTGACTCTGGCGGGGCAGGACCTGGCGGACACCTTGATTTCAACCCAGTGAAGCTGACATTGGACTTCTGACCTCAGGAACTACAAAAAAAATACATGCATGTGGTTTTGTGCCACAGCATTTGTAGTAATTGTTCATAGAACCCACAGGAAAGTATTACAGACAGAGAGAAAAGCTTGAGCAGAGCCGTGAAAATAGGAAGCAGATGAGAGGCACTGGGCACTGAGATACCTCTGTGTTAGTTGAGAGCAAAGAATGAGTG
Organism: Camelus bactrianus; assembly: GCF_048773025.1. Lineage (NCBI taxonomy): Eukaryota > Metazoa > Chordata > Mammalia > Artiodactyla > Camelidae > Camelus > Camelus bactrianus. The sequence continues at coordinate 11,307,472 of NC_133572.1, forward strand.
AAATTGGTGGGAACTGAGGGTCATTTAAAAGGCAAGGAGAAATCATGGTAGCCTTACATGGCATGCTAAAGACATTATCCTGTTGGCATAAAGAGTCATCAAGAATTTTTAAGTAGGAAAGTAATGCTTTATTATTTATTTATTATCATGTATTATTTATTATTATTATTTATTATTTATACTCCACTCTGGAAAGTAATATAAAATATAGTTTGGGGGTAGCACAATAAAGGAGGTAAGAGCAGCTGAAGTAGAAGCAGGAACACATATTAAAAGACTATCCGGTACTCTCAGAGTTTCTGAGTTAGAGTAGCAAGATCAAGGTGAAATTGCTTTGAGAATTACGTAGCCAATAAAAATCAGAAAATCTGGAGACGCTGTTTGAAAAAGGGAGAGTACACCTAAGATGAGCAGCAAATTCTGACTTAAATGATTAGGTTGATAGTGATGTCATTTAACTGAGTGTTTGCTGTTGTTTCATTTCACTGTGAGAAGCAGTGTGAAGGAGCAGATGCTTCCATTAACAGACACGGTAAAGATACCCTGGGGGCCGGCAGACAGTTGGCCATGCAAGTCTAAGGCCAGCCAGAGAAGAGGCTGAGCTGGTGGGACACACAGTTCGTCTTATCGATTCATTTTCAGTGCAGAGTTCAGTTTTTTTTTTTATGACAGGGACTTCAAATTGATGTGTGAAAGATTTTTCTTTTTTGAAAAAAACATCTACTTTGATCTCTGGAGAAGAGAGAAAGCTGTTCACATAGACTTTTCCGCATTTGGTTTCTTAGGTTTCTTAAGCCAAAGTGCTTAGATATTATGGAAATCCTAAAAAACATGTGAAGTAAAATATTTCTGCTTATTTTAACAACTCCATAAATAGGCCTTATAGATCGTATTTTTCCCAGTTTGTAGGCAGGCATGCTGAGACCCAGAGGGGATTTTAAGTATGCAACCCAGAGAAATATTCTAAGTAAGCAGAAGTTAGAATTTAAGCTAAGTTTCTTTGATATATAGTCCCAGTGTTCTTTCTCCTCCACCATATGCCTCTTGGCTTTAAGACATTTCTTCTCAAAACTAAATGATCCTTGTTCTTAACGCTTGTTGAAGCTGATTTTTTATCAGCTTGTAGTGCTATGTAACAAAATAAAAAAAGTTACAGAAATAAATTTTAAAAACAAGGAATAGTCCTATAACATACAACATGGCACTTACCATATAGCAGGTGTTCCAACTGTCATTTATTGATTGTTGTCTGACAGTTCTGAGTGTTCACAATCAAACCAAAGTTAATTGCTGAATTTTTATTTTAATAGACGAGATGTATGTAGCCAACTTATTATTACAACTTCCATTACAGAGAGATCCTTTGTTTCTGATAGACTTATTATTTATTTACTTAAACAAATATTTGTGCTCTGTCATGCTAATAATTAAGTTCTTCCCAAAGGAACTCCAGCTGAGAACAGAAACCTTCCCATGAGAATCTGAAACAGAGTTTCCTTTTGCAAATCTCTGCAATCTCCTGGTCCTTATTCTTAGACTTGTTTTCCTTATTCAGTGACGACATTGTTTAGTTAGGTTCCATACGAGTTGCAAAGGGAACTGGATCTTTTTACAGGAATCTTTGAAAATACAGTCACAAAAAGTATATCTGATCAAGGAACAACATTGACAATTGTCTTCCTCAAGAGCAAAAGGTTTTTATACATTTCCAGTGTGTTGTTTCGTTTTCTGCCCTATACGGTCACATTTTAAAAAACCATTTCTACCACGAGCTCGGATTTGTTCCCACTCTTCCCTGTCCACCAGATTTAATATGGTCACAGTGACCATTTGGGGAATGAGAGTTGAACAGAAGCGCTCCACTGGACTTTAGGCCTGGACAAGCCAGCTATTCCTCAGGGACTCGTCTCTGTGGCTGGGCTGCCCATACCCACCTCCATCCCAGCCAAGCACACCCCCCCAGTCTGGAGCACTTATTCTTTACAAGTAAGCTTTAATATTTCAATCAAGTCTTGCTGAATCTGAACAGAATGAATACATAGAAATAAAAGGTGTTCAAAGATATTCAGCACACCATAGATGGTAATAACTCTGGGGCTAATCAGTGGTAAAGAAAATGAATGAGGAATTCTGAGAGATATTTGTGACAATTTGCAGAAACAGAATGGATTAAGGACGATAAAAAGTTTTCGGGTCTATAATACTGGGATACTAACTTCCTCACTAACAGGAGTGGGAAAATTGAGAAGAAAAGATAATTTGAATTCAAGATATACTATATTTGAGAGTAAGCTGATTATTTAAATAGCTATTAACTTTATTAAGTAAGAAATACGTTGCATAGGATTTCAGCGATAGTACTCCGTTTTAGAAAAGGGAAAACAGGAGTGTCTGGATGTGAATATGAATTCGGCTCCTAGATAATCCCTATGGAGAGATGGGCTCTGTTTTATTTTTTAAAACTGTATTTATTTTTAACCTTTTGGATGTAACGATTCCTCTTACAGTGCCCATGTAGCTCTTATTTACTAGCCCTTGAAGTCCTTTCCCAGCAGGTTGGGTTCTGGTAAAACAGTTTCCTCCTGAGGGCAGGCCTTGGTCAGAACAGGGTGATCTGGCATATTTCAAAATGGTTCCTTGTCCTTTCCCCTTGCCAGAAGGTTTTGTTTTGTTTTGTTTTGTTTTTCCTCTGATACACACTGTAAGCATCTCGTAGAGCTCCTGGAGGTAAAACTCACAGAAGTATAGGAGCCTCCCTGTGACTGATCCCCCTGGAGATGTTAACTCACACTTGTCTGCAGGGAGCCTCCAGCAACTCGCCCCCCACTGCTCAGGTCTTTCTCTCCCGGCGCTGGTTCCCTCAGAGGTTCATGCTTGTGGGCTTCTGCTCTGGTAAGCTGTGAGTCTCTATACATGCCTGTCTGTCTCTCTAACTTTGGTGCAGTGGCTTGCCCTGTGACCTCCCTTTTCTGATAGATCTAAGAAAATCTGTTGATATTTTAGTTTATTCAGCGTGTTACTTGTTAGGAGTGAGTGAGTGGTGACTTCAAAGCTTCTTGTATACACACCAGACCCCATGTTTCATTTTTAAGGCAAAAGCATTGGTATTAGAAATCTATGCAGCACGCTGGTTGAAATGCACAGGGCAATTATTATTATACTTATTTTACAGATGATAAGACGTCTGGGAGGGATTAAATAATTAGCCCATGATTATATAGCCACCATTGGCAAATCCATGCTTTCAACAGCTTTGGCATTAATATTGCACTTCAGACTTTCTTAGAAAAGGGAAAGCACACTGAGGGAATTTCCAGCATTTCTGAAGCTGAAATACACATTTTTAGAGAGTTGGCATCTTGTAAGTCACTAATAAAGAACTCAAGTGCATTTAAGTATTAGGCAGGTAACATAAATGTGTGAAATGATAAGAAGTGAACCAAGATAAAACAAAAGTGGGTTCTACATGGTGGTTAACTGAAGAGTGAATGCCTACCCTCATTTAAACGTGTTTAAGCATGAAGTTAGAAAAAATAAGCTAAAATTATCTGGCTGGACCTGTGCCCCAAATCACTAGCTTTTAAAACCTCCTTGTAAGTGATCAGATTTTAATTTGGGGGGTGAATTTTTTTTTAAGCTTTAAAACGACATAAAACATAATTAGATTATGATTTTCAACCATCTTGAATGCACCCAAATGTAAGAAATGAAGATTTATGTCCTCAAACTATTCTATTGGTTCAAATCCAGGACTAAAATATCTCACAGAGAAAACCAAAAAAGAAAGCGAATACATTACCAAAAATAAAGCTGAAGATAAATTGTTAAGGCAAGCTAAAAATAAACATATGGGAACCAAACAAATACACTTATCATGAAAGGAATCTGATTGTAGGACTAATACCTCTTTAAAATATTTTGTTAGGTAAAAATACAACATGAGCTCTTGCAAACCCTACATCATTTAAACCTCATGAGAAGGGTGTCAGTAATAGAGTTTTTTTTCCCCCTTAATCCTCAAAAATCACATGGTATTATTATCATCAGTTTTTACAGTCCAAGAAACTTTTTTTAGATTTATCCTTATATAAATGTTCACCATTGCCTCTTAAATTTCAGACCTTTCCTATAGAATAATTTCCTTTTCTTGAAATTACATCTTTATAAGTTCTTTAGTGACAATCTATTGGGAGTAAACTCTACGCTCATTATGTCTGAAGGTCTGAAATTGTCTTTAAATATCTCTTGTTCATTAGAGAGAATTTCTTTGAACATATTAGTTGGTATATGTATTTGCTCTCTGAAATGATTTTACTGTTTTATTCTGCCTTCCACTGTTGCTATCGCTCCTGTCAGACTTTGAAGGCAATCTCATTTGCTTTCTGGCTTTTTTTTTCCTCTAGGATCTTTATCTTGTATTTGTTATTCTTCAGTTTTATGATAATGTGTTTATCTGTGAATTTTGTTTTACTTCTTAAGTTTGGGGTGTCTGTGTTTTTATTCAATTAGGTGAAGTCCTCAGCTAATGTTTATTTAATAACAGCCTCTCAACTTTCTATTTTATTTTTCTGGAACACCACTGGATATATGTAAATGTCCTCTTTAGACGTACTACAGTGTTTAACCTCTTTTTCACGCATTTCTCTTTTCATCTTTGCAGAACATGCAGCTTTGTGTCACTCCTTCAGATCTATATTCCAGCTCACTAATTTTCTCTTCAGCTTCTAATTATCCGCTTCATTAAATTATATGCAATATGAAAAATGGATGATTTATGAGATGTTAGTAAAGATGCTACCTGTAGGATTTAAGGAAAATAAGGAATGGTGCAGTACCTTAGGGGGAAAAAAACCAGCTGGGAACAGTTACTATACCTAAACCTGAAGGCATAAGAGGAGAGAGTGAAGCTGGAAAGAAAGCTGCCTGGACAGCACCACCTAAGAAGATTTCTGATTTTCGTAGAAAGATATAGCCAAGCCTAAGTGAGCCAGCAGAAAAAGAGACTGGAAAACAATACCTCAGCCTCATTCTCCTGCCACCCTCCAATTTACTATAACTTACTACAACAGGTCTTATTAGCATAACCCAAGCAAAAGCCAGGGGGCAAGGACGCAAGTCAGTACAATCCATCCTAGTCAACATTTCAAGGCACAGAACAAAGTAGAAGAAAATGGAGAGGCAAAGAGAAAACACCCAGCACGATGGCCGCGTTATGATTCTCTTGTCTTTGTAGTATTTCTGATTAAAGCTCTCTATAGGATCACTTTTTAGATTGTTCTCTTCAAAGGAACAAAAAAACCAAGAAGAAGCAAGTGCTGCCACTCACAGTATCGTATGTCAGGACGGAGGTCTTCAGAAATGTCTTAGTCATTCAACACGGAGATCTGATACAGTCTAAGTGTTGTCACTCACCATTGAAGTCAAGAAGTTCACTGAAGCACTGGGTTAAAGTAGATATTAGATTTATTAATTAAGGCATTCAGCTTTGGAGTGGATGTGGCTAAATTTTCTTTTGCAGAAAGATAAAAGTGTAACACTCACCTGTTTCATCTTTATTTTTATTCATTCCTTCAGTTGCAATTATCATCATGGTCATCATCATCAAAACCTCTGTGTGTGACTGAATTTACAGTTAAGAAAAGCATTTCAACACTTTTTCACGTAAGAAAATCTAAAATAATGTTAGATAAAAATCAAGATCATTAATTTTATTCTCTGACCTTAATTCTAATTTGTGGCAGTACACTAGTTTAAATGCATAATCTTTAAATAGTCTCAGTGCAGCTTCCTAAAGCCTAAAAATCTGGGCTCTTGAAATTAATTGCTCTTTCTTGGTCATTTTAAACTCTGATCCAAATAAACAATTTAAATCTATCTGTGAAGGGATAATTATGCCAATTAGATTTAGTTGATCTAAAAAATTAGAGCCCAGAAAATTAGTTTTTATATACGGCTATTCAAATGTTTTATAATTTTTAGAGTTTATATTAAGTTATCTTGAGTATTTTAACTTCATTTTTGTCAGAATAGAGGACTAAGAGTCTATGGTTTTCACAAGAGGCTCTCTCTTTAATGCCCTACTCCAGCTTAGTGGGAGAGCCAAAGAGCATGAGTAAATTCCAGAATCCGTCGTTTCAAAGTCCTACTGTAAACATATCTGATACTTAATTGCACCTTGCCCTTTCTCCTGCCTGTTTCGCATCAGCCCCCCACGCCACCCACTTCCTCTTTCCTGCATCCTGCTGACTTTTTTAAAACACTTCTGCTTCTGGCCTTGGCTCTGGTATATATAATTTCTGACCCAGTTCTCACCTTCTGGTTCACAGTTTGTCCTTATTCAAACTTTGCTCACATTTGAAACAAATTCCCAATTAATTTACTTATCAGGTTTGGCCTTTGGCAAGTCTCCTAAGTTCTTAGCACGGCTTTTGTGAATACAGATCACCATGTTTAGGACCAAAACCTCTCCCAGCTTTAAGTCTAATAGATTCAGATTTTCAACATTATCAAATCCTCTATTACATAGATTAACAAGACTTGGAAAACAAATAAAAACTGTTAATGTCATTTCAAATTGGCAACCTGCCTGTGCTAGAGAACGTATCTGACCTGTGGGTGGAAAATCAGCATACAGAAAATATGCTGGTAAAGCTGACCCTTTATATAGCAGGGCAGTCTCAAGAGTACTACTTTTGAGAAAATGACATAAAATGACCTCTGAGATAATAGAAGATGCAACAAAAATTTGTAATGGTTAAGAGATTAAACTCTGAATTTTCAGCACCCACCAATTACAATTATATAAATTTGGAAAATGTTCTTAATCTTTTTGTGCTCGTCTTTTCATGTATTAAATGGGTATAATGAGTGACTCTGTCAAGGCGGTGATGGAGGAATAAGTCAGTGCATAGAAGTAAGCGCTCAAGAAGTGCCATGTCAGTATGGTTTCAGAGTTCCTTTTGAATCTAGGAACCTTATGATTCTCCAAGTATAAGAAGTGCAACTTTTGCTGGCTTTTGGAGTAAAGGCCCTATAAACTTCTATGCAATACATTTACAATCTCAAGCCAAGATAATACCTGGAAAGATGATTTTTCTCTTAATGAGGGATCCTAATACTTTAGTGCATCTAAACTGGAAAACTTGTTAACATGCAGCTCCTAGGGCCACAACCCAACCTACTAAATAAGAATTTCTAATCTTAAACAGATGATGAGTGGCTACAACACAGTAAGAAAACCCTTCTCAAGGTGCTATACCTAAAGACCCAAGAAAACGAGATGCCTACGGAAACCTAGTGAGCCTATTCATCCAGCTAATCTGGTGTAAACAGATTGGTCCACCAGTCACACATGTCTACCAGGTCCCAAAGTAATGCCTGCCCAAGTATATTCAACGGCCATTGCTCTAGAAGCTGATGTATCTGACGGGTAGGGGGATGTTCCTCAGTGGAACTTTGTACAGGGAGCATGGGAGAGATGGAAGTTTAAACCATGTACTATAGAATGAGGGGCCATTTTGCAGAGTTGGTGTGTTTGAGGAACTAAAAACTTACACTACTTAATGTAGTAAGCCGAAGAGGAGAATTTGTATTAGATGATGTACAAATAGACCCATGGGGCAGATCATGGAATAACTTGTAGGTTAAAGCAGATTTTGAATTGTATTTTGAGAGCTAGAGGAAGTCTTTATAGATGGCCACTTTTGCCACTGTTTACAGAATGTGTTACTGGAGACAAGAGCAGAAGCAGAGGGACAAGATAGACAGTCAACCCAACAGCCTAGGCAGAAAAGACCAATGGCTTAATTAAAATGAAGCAACAGAAATGGAAAGAAGAGTTTACATTCAAGATGTATGAAGATAGAATAAACAAGAATTGGAAATAAGTTAAAAGTAATGAAAAAGGTAAAGGAAGAAATCAAGATTCTTCAAGGATTTTAGGTTGAGGAAAATAGGATTTATGGTACCATTTACTGAGATTAAAAAAAAAGTTGGTGGGATCTGAGAACAACTTAGAAGATGTGAAGAAACAAGAACTTCATTTTGAACCTCTTGAAATTTAAGATATTAAATATGAGTCAGCTTCTCAGAGAAGATGCCTGGATAAAGATGTATTTTTGTAATCATCAGCATAAAAATGGAGAGTTGGTATAAAAGGAAACATTTCTGCCAATCTACAGAGATTTAAACTGCTTAAGAAGTAATTATTGCCATGTATACAGTTTATGTATTATAATTTCGAGTCAAATTGAATCTTAAAGGAGAGCTTTCTTTCTACGAATGCCTTTACCATTGAACCAGCAGTATCAATGTAACCTGGGAGCATGTTAGTAATACAGAATTGCAGGCCCCATTCCTGACTCAGTGGATCAGTGTGTACATTTTAACACAATTCCCAGGTGATTCATGAGCACATTAAAGTACAAGATAGTACAACTCTGGTTTACGGAATGGTGGGGAAGAGGGAAGAAAGAGTTAAGGAAAGACAATATGCTGCTACATGTGGGAAACTGGGGGCACTGACCTGGCCTCCAGTGCTCTGAAACGTCTCTAGGCAAACTTTAATATGCTTTTGTGCTGCTGCTGCTGCTGCTGCTGCTGCTGCTGCTTCGAAAACTATACAGAAGAATTCACTAACCTATACAATGAGAAAGGAGTATAGTTTTCACTGAAGTCAACAATAGTAATTTATGCATCTATGTATCCTCAGTACCTATCTGGGATTTATATGTAAATGTCAGTGTCCCGTATCTTCAGGCAAAAGTGGAATAAGAGAAGGCAAGTGATCAAATTCAGAGCAATTCTTCACCTAGAACCATAGAATATGCAACTAAGGGGACCCAGACATCATTTAATTCAGCACTTTTTGCTAAAAGGTATTTTAAAGGAGGCCTTCTGCAGAATTCTCAGTTGATTGTTTGATCTTGTAAACTTAAATCACTTTAATTCCAGACCATTTGTTTTCTTCTTAATTACTATTTTGAAATTTCATGTTTCACGAAGCCTAGGTAAGTCAATGTTTCATGGCTATTGTATCATTCTCTCTAGATCACTTTTATTATTGTTCTTTAGTATTATAACGTAATTTGAACTTTACAATATTTGTGTCATTTTAATCAAAAAACTCCACTTTTCAAGCTAAAAGCTGCTCTTTAAGACTAAATGACCACTGTGTGTGATTGTGAATAGTTAACATAAATACATCAAACTGGGTTACAGAATAATTGAATTAATTTAAGAACATTCATAGATTTATAAAAACTTTTATTATAGCTTTTTTATTTTTTTTTTTTAGTTAAGTATTGTAGTTATTCTGACAGGCACAAATGTACCCCCACCAAAAATCTGGCTTGGATGTTGAGACTCAAAACACATCAAGAGGTTCTGAAAAGGTTTACTACTCACATAATGAGGCTTTCTGGGGAGAGCAGTGCAGGCTCCCAAGCAGATCCAAAATGGCTTTGGAGAGCAGGGAAAGGGGACTATCTTAGCTTTTACTGTGATTAGAGAGTGGGGCTGGGGCAAGGGTTCCAGTGCACATGGCCAGTGCTTGTGGTGTTCAAACTTCCTGCTAGCACCGGAAGAGGAAGTAGTTGGGTCTTCTTGTCAGCTTGTCCAGATGTGAGGGAGGAGGGAGTGGTGTGATGTGAAAGCTACCAGCAGTCCAACATTATAAGTGCAGTCAGAGTCTTATTACAATAATACATATGTTTTAAAAATTGAAGTATAGTTGATTTACAATGTTGTGTTAGCTTCTGGTGTGATTCAGATATATATATAGATAGATAGATATATTATTTTTCATATTTTTTCCATTATGGTTTATTACAAGATATTGAGTATAGTTCCCTGTGCTATATAGTAGGACTTTGTTGTTTATTTTATATGCAGTAGTTTATATCTGCTAATCTCAAACTCCTAATTTACCCTCCACTTTCCCCTTTGGTAACTGTAAGTTTGTTTTCTATACTTATGGGTCTGTTTCTGCTTTGTAGATAAGTTTGTTTATTTACTTATTTTTTTAGATTCTACATATAAATGATGTGATCACATGGTATTTTTCTTTCTCTTTCTGGCTTACTTCACTTAGTATGATAATCTCTAGGTCAATCCATGTTGCTGCAAATGGCATTATTTCATTCTTTTTTATAGCTCAGTAATATTCCATTATATATAAAGATATATCATATATCTCACCTCTTCTTATCCAGTCATCTCTCGATGGACATTCAGGTTGCTTTCATGTCTTGGCTATTGTAAATAGTGCTGCTATGAACATTGGGGTGCATGTATCTTTTCGAATTAGAGTTTTCTCTGGATCTATGCCCAGGAGTGGGATTGCTGGATCATATGGCAACACTGTTTTTAGTTGGTTAAGGAACCTCCATACTTTTTTCCATGGTGGCTGCACCAATTTACATTCCCACCAGCAGTCTCCCTTTCTCCACACCTTCTCCAGCATTTATTTGTAGACATTTTAATGATAGCCATTCTGACTGGTGTGAGGTGGTACCTCATTGTAGTATTGATTAGAATTTCTCTAATAGAAATACACATTTTATTTAAAATATTTAGGTGCATTGGTCAAACTTAAGGAAAGAATAATTTTGGGATATCTTAAAAATATACATCATGTGTTTCCCAATAATTAAACTAATGGCAATCAATAGCTACTTAAGGACTGCAAGAAATTTTCAATATAGAGATAGGTGTAATAATTTCTTTGATAACTCAGATTTTTCACCATTCTTTTTTACACGTTGCAATCTATTTCTCACAGTTCAAGATGTTTCTCACAGTTAGAAGGTTTATAATTTAAAACATTCTAAAGAACATGCAAACATTTTATATTGGTTTAAACAGTTTAATTTACATTTGATTATTTTAAATTAAATGTTCTCCATCTTTTAACAAAAAAACCTATCCTTTTAACTAATCTTCTTATTTACAAATTTGACATTTCTAGTAAAGTAAAAACGGTTACAAATTCACACACACACAAAAGTGTACTGTAAAATTCATGAGGTTTTATGGTAATTTTAAAATGCTATGACTTGACTCTCTAATATTGACTCTTATTCTCTGACCTGAAGAAGTCCTTACTGTATTAGCAGAAGATTATCCTAAAAACCTCAGCATTTCTGCCGTAATGAGAGAACAGAGGTTGAAAAGTTCTGAGCCTTCTCATGACTTAACTGTTTCTACTTTTAGAGCAGGACTGACCTTTCTCAGGAACAGGTTTTGAAGGGACATTCACATGACTTTTGGAGACTTTAAAAAGTTAGAACTTTCACCCTTGATTTTAATATGATTGATGTCCATACATTTCTTATTTTATAGCTGTGGTGAGTGGTTATGATGAAAATCAATGTTATTTTGACAATCTGGTGGGTAAAGACTCTAAAGAATGTTCTTTTCTAAAAATAGCACAAAATGTCTATTATGGGAATAGGAGACTGATAAAGCAAATGCTGGTTAACTAAGAAGTTGTCATTTCTATTCTGGATTCATTTTGTGTATGTGTGTCCTCTCTTCCTTTGCTGAGATTTAAAAATGTACATGATAGAACAGTGATTTATATACATAAACTGGCATATGTTGGAAGAACATTGTGAAGCTGAAATATACAATTCGTCTTTTAAAAATGAATGAGAATATTTTTTCTGTTGAAATTTTAGTACCCATCAAGCCAATTCAAAATTTACTTTGACCTTCATATTTACCATGGTCCACCCAGATATATTCAGTCTCCCCTCCACCTAAAGTTTTCAACAACAACAGAAAACATCCAAGCTCATAGATACAGAGAACAGATTGGGGCTTGTCAGAGGCAGAGAGGATGGAGGGTGAGCAAAATGGGTGAAGGTGGCTGGGTGGCATCAAAGGTACAAACTTCTAGTTATAAAATAAATAGGGGATGGATTGCATTTTTGAAAGTCAATGAGAGGGTAAATTTTAGTAGTTGTCACCACAAGAAAAAAATGTTGTTACCATGTATGGGGACGGATGTTAATTAGAGTTACTGTGGTGATCATTTTGCAATAAATACAAATACCAAATCATTCTGTTGTACGCCTGAAACTAACAGAATGTTCTACATCAATTATACCTCAAAAAAAAAAAAAGATTTCAGTGTTTATCCTTCCATTATAAAATTTAGTCATATGCTGCCTTGACTACTGTTTTGAATTTATTAAACTCTACTGAAGCTTCTACTATGAAGTTCAGTCTTGGATTAATATAATTCAAAGAACTATATTTGAATATATATATACACACACACACACACACACACACACTATATATATATATACACATACACAAGCAGAGTGTGTTATATATATGTATATATATCTTTATATCTGTATATATCTTTATATATACATAATCTTTATGAGATTGAAACACAGATGAGAAAGTGATCTTGGGGAGAAGAATATGCATAAACCTCTGGGACTGGGCAGAGTATATAAGGACATTTGTGCCCCATACGCTGACCAGATAGCACCCATGAGGAGGAAACTCTTAATAAAATTCTGTCCGGTGCCATCCTGTGTGCTTACAAAGCATCCATAGCAGGAGGGAGATGACTTCTAAATACATAATGTCCCCCACCAATGCTGATCTTCCAACTACCACTAAAGGATCTGACTGACAACAGCAGAAACAAATTCTGAGTCTTTGATTTGGCACAGTTTCCCAGGAGCTCCAGCCATAGTGGCAGGTTGCTTCATTGGAAACCCCTCGCATCATGGAAGGAGTAATGACTGATGCTCAGATGAACAGATTCATATACCAGACGAATATACAGATTCGCTTTTCCTGTCTGAAATGTTTCTGTCGGCACCACCACTCATGCTTTATCTGTCATTTTGACATTCCACACATCGTCACGGCATTCAGTTCAAAGGAATGGCAAAATAAACTACCAGAGACTCAATTATGAAACCATCTGGGATACACAAACTTTACGTTTGGGATGCTCGTCTGTAAGATGTGGTGTAGTCCTCAAAGCCGAGGCCACATCTGGTGTCATCTACTCTAGATTTATCTACCCCAGTAACAGGGAAACAGAAAAGAACATGTTTCCTCTCTTATTTGACAGCTAATAAACCACTTTCCCAAATCTGTAAACTTTATCGGTTGGTTGGGAGGTTGAAGTTCTTAAGAGAGAACTGTTTCTACTAGGGCACAATCATGGTCCTATTAAACTGAAAGCTGAAACAGGCCCTGGTCGTTTGGGGGCTCCCCATGCAGACTCAGGCAAAGGGACCGTTGTATTGGCCACTGTGACTGACTCTAGGTCCTCAAGGGAAACTGAGCCACTGTTACCCAATGAGGACACGGAGGCCATATTGAAAACCAGAAGTTTTCACTGATGCACTGAGTATTCCTTTTATGGGAATGCTAGTACATTGGAAATGTTTAAATGACAACTTCACAAAGACTCGACCACGAAGGATTCAATCTATGTAAATATGCAGGTTTTGGTCACCTTATCAGATGATGAATCTCGTCTAGCTGAGTTACTGATAAAAGGGAACCCTCACTCACAAGCACCGAGTATATTATTTTGTTTTTACTCAACATAAACCTTAATTGGCCAAAAAATAATAACTTCTTGTCAGTCATCCTGATTCACAGTTTTTTCTGTATTTTAGCAGCAATAAAATAATTTGCCATCAGAAGATTAGAATATAATTACTTATATAGTCATCTAATTATTTGTGAGATTTTTCCTTTGACACTTAATCCTTTTAAAATCTGATGCACAGTTTAAGGTATTTATATGTTTCTGCCTTACTAATTAATCGATAATCTTACCAACTATTATTGAATGATTTTAAAATTTAACTGTATTTTATAAGGAATGATTTCACAGATGGTTTGAAATATCTTTATTATTTATCAGCTTATTTTGTACGTGGTACAACAAATACATATTATTCCAACTGCTGGTGACAGCATTTCTTTCATTATAGAACTTTCTTTGAGGAGGAGCATAGATTTGATAAATTAATTAAATGATGTAGACATTTTTCTGATTAAAAGTCAGAACTGGTGAACAGTTTATCACAATGCAGTACAAATCTTTCTCACTTTCTTTCTTCCCTCCTCCACTTGCACATCTACCCGGCAAATTTGTCATTTCTTTTTGTTCATTCTATTCCTTCCTCATTTAAATGTTGCTCATTTAAATGTTACATTTTATACCCAGTATGGTTCCCACTGTACAAGGTTTTTATCGTTTAGATAAAAGCTATCCCCTTGATACACAGCTGGCTTCCAATATGACCTAATTGCTTTTGTGATATGTGTCAGACAACTAATGCCACAGGGAGCATCACTGAACTTTTCCCATAAGTAAATTATATTACTTGCAGATGAACTTGTTCTGTAACATGTATCTGGTAAGAGTTTCATCTCATTTAGTAGATGTATAACATCAAATTTCATTGAAAATGTGCCAGCAATCACTAAATATTTTCCATTGTGTATCTCATATCCCTGATTTATTTTGGTTGTTCATCACTTATTTCTAAAACATAATTTTGTTTATGAATATTGATGTTGTAATGACATCATCACAAATTTTATGCTTTTATTTTAGTGATTTCTTTTTATTTTCAATTCTAATGTACTACTCAAAATGCGTAATTAAAGAAGTTTTACTGAGCTGTATTTTTTGTTCAGTTTGCATGGTTATTTTATAGTTATTAATATATGCCATATCACTTAAAGTCCATGGACCTACAATTCTGAAAATTAATTGGCTTTCATTTCACATCCCTGTCATTTTCAAGAGATAAAAATTTTGTCATCTTGCTTTAGAGTACGTTTAAATTTTACATTGAAAATTTCAACTTTAATGCCGTAATTAATTAAATGTTTGCATCCTCTTATATGAGTGAAACACTTTTCAGTTCACTCTTATGAAGTATTTTGGGGAAAAAATGCATGGGCAAAGAGTAGCAATAAAATCAAGTAATGGCTCTACTGAAAGCTTAATATAATTACATTCATCTTTCATTTTAGAAATTGAGTTCTTGTGAAAAATAATCATGTTTACTACATCTATTACTTTGTAATATCTTAGTCTAATGAAATATCAAACAGAAGCATGGGTTGGATGGGAGCTGGTAGGGGAGAGACATTTTGTGGGTAAAATGAAATGAAGCCACTGAAAAAGCACTTATTCTTAATTTATTAAGAACTGAGAACCTGACACTGCTGGGGTGAGGGGAAAATACGGATAGAAATTTTAAAATCTTGGTTCATAAACGCTAATACCTATCACCCAAGTTTAAGTAGGCATATATTTTTTGTACTTATCTGAACCTATCAAAGCAAGCATATGAAATGTTTGCCTATAATTTACCAAAAGTACTAGTTACTTACAGGGTCTGCATACTTCCGGATTTCCAGCATAAAATCACTTTAAATTAGTTTTTTTAAGTTCTAAGATGTGTAAAAATGCCAGAACTATGTATAAAACGATAGAAGAAATTAGATACTAACGAGTAATGGGAGCAATCAAATAGTCTGGGGACTAAAATGGAACTGTAATGACAAAGATGGATCGAGAATATTGATGAGAAAGCAGCACAATTAGAAATTAGTAAGAAAAGCGAAGTGCTGTAGGATTAATCAAGGAGAAGCATCAGGTGAGGAAAGTTCAACAGGGCGTAATCACCATGAAAGAGCACAGAACACGGATGTTACATTGTTTCCTACGAATTTAAAGATATTGGGGCAAAGTTTAGAAACATTAAATATTTATGCAAAGTGTAGCCATGATTGAAAGAATTCAATCAACCCACACTCAAAAACATTTGCTCTATTTTAAGAATTGCTTAAGAGAGATAATGTGAGAAGCAAAAAAGCATAGAGAACATACATGAATGTAATAATGTAGAAAAAAATGTACATAAATAGATATCAAGATTAAACTTCACCCTGAAAATAACTCTGTTTATGTCAAATACAAAGATTACTAACAATTTAAAATCTGCTAAGAACGGCACAAATTTCCCACTACATTTCTAGTTATAATTTATGAAAACAGAAAATATGGGCTAACCAAAGTAAAAGTGTGTTCAGCATGATCATACAGCAAACTTTTAATATGGATGAACTTACCTCTTCTGAACTCTCCTTTAAGACAACAAAGGAATTAATAAGCATCATTATCTATCCTGTCTTGTACAGATTACATTTCTTTTTAAGTCACAGGCATGCTTGGTGACTATTTCACAGAATATTTTAAGTCAGGTAGCTGAACGTCTAAGTGCCCTCTAGAGCAGTCCAACATTAATCTTATGATATGCTATTTTCTTTCAATTTTTGTTCAATAAAAAATGATTTCATGAGTTAAATATACAATGATTTTAAGTGGTTTATTATGTCACTATGAGCAAAAAAGTTAAAAGACATAAGACCTACTGGTTGAATTGTTGTCAGGCAATATTTCTCCAGCTGTAATTATTAAAGTTAGATAATATTTTGGTTTATGTTTAATGCATCTGTAATATGTAGCAAAGGAAAGTAAAATAACCATTCTAAAAGTTTAAGATGAATAAAATGTAGTTTGAGAAAGAACATATGCACTCAAAAAAGACTGGAAACTCCGTGGCCCAGGATCTATAATTGTAGTGAATACAATGATAGAACGTATATGCAAGGGTGTGTGTGTGTGTGTTGGAGACTTGTTAGAAAAGGCTCCCTGGAGTTGGTACTTGAAATGAGTTGCTTTATTCATCTGAAGGGGAGAGTGAAAATTGCAAAGTTTTCCTGGAAAATGAGGCAGCAGAAGTAAAGGCACTGGGCTATGAGGCAGCGTGGTGTGTCTGAGTACCGGAGATTCTGTGCTGTCAAAAAGGAAGAAGAAAAGGAGTTCTTCAAAATGAGGCTAGTAAGGCTGGTAAGACCCACTCATTTAATTTAATGACTGTGTATGCCATGTGAGGAACTTAGAATTCAGAAGGACTTGGAGAGGTACCGATCAGTTTTAGACATGGGAGTAATAAGCTTGTATTTGCTTTTTAGATCCACAATTCCGACGTGAACATAGATAGATTTAGCACTTCTGTTTCCAGTCTAATCTAACATGGAGGATTAGAATTACTCAGACAACTTTCTCCACTGATAAAACTACAATATCCTACAATATGGAGTAAAATATACTAAAAATAATTATTTAAGCATGCTGCTGACTTAATGAAAGCAATAATTTTGAAAGGAAAAGGGAAGAAACTGCAGAGATAAGCTAGTGCTAGGGGCAGCATAAGTCCTGAAGGTAGTTGCCAAACACAAATTAGGGCCCTGAGTTGCTATCTAAACACCACCAAGGCACAGAGAATGGGATATAAAGACCTGACTTCGACTTCTGTGTATGATGGAGTAGCTGAATCTAACTAACTCTCAATTTACTAACAATTGGAAAAGCAGAGGGGGAATAAACTATTTGATGGCTCTGGAAAGCAACCAAGACATTTAGGAATTGAGGGACTGTGTTCCTTGAAACAAGGAAAATACACAGGGTGGGCTCCACATTGACCCACAGTGGAAGCCAGCATGTCGGAAGCTTTTGTTTCCTGAAGACCTCATTCGAACCTTGTGAAAGATTGTCAAGAGATCATTTTTTTAAGGATTTTCTATCAAATGAAATATCCTCAGCCTAAAGGAGAGTTTCATTGGTAGGTGTCGAGTGGTGAAGGTGAGCTTTCTTAAGGGTCTTCCAGAGGACATGTATCACCCTTTAAGAGAACACTGTAAGAATATTCTAACACTGAAATCTCTCACGATCTGAAAATGTCTACACACACACACACACACACACACACACACACACACCAGGCAGCTTTCACTACCTACTAAGACTGGAGAATTTCATCATCTTACAATCACAAGGCAATTAAACAAGGCTTTTCCTGTCTCTTACTTTGCAACTCCCTCCCCAATCCCTTCTGACTCTGCTTAGAGTCTGTCATGTAAATATCCCACTATGCTATGACCTCCATGCTGGGGAAGCCACATATAATCTACTGCCCAGCTGAGTTTTTAGCCAACAGCCAGCATCAATGCCAGACATGCAAGGGAGTTATCCTGAACAGCCAGCCCAGTAGAATCTTCAAATGACTGCAGCCTCATCTACCATCTGACTATGACCATGTCAGAGATCCTCCAGATAATAACAGTGCAGACAAGCCATCCCCCAATTCCTGACCTACAAAATTATGAGCAAAAGAAATTCGTTTTTGAATCATTTATTTGGGGGTAACTTTAATATGTCAACAGCAGTCAGAATAAGAAAGCTGTGATGATTGAGATTATCCACCAAATATTCACTCCCTATTGATGTTGGACTTAGACTTGATTTGCCTGGGTCAAAGAAAATCCTTGAAATGGTCTTGCACAGGGGACCTTATCCTCTACAACTTACGAAACTGTGATGAGAAGAAGCTTGTACCCCTTTACATGGGGACACAGAATGGATCCATGAATAGCAGAATGAGCCTGATTAGTAACAGGGAGACACACAGCTTGAAGCACAGTTTACCCATCTGAGCCAAAAGTCAGCAGAACCGCCTCAACCGAGCTGCAGATCTGAACTGTAAGTCCTACTGTGGTATGCCGCTGAAATTCTGTACCCGTCACGCAGCAATGTCACAGAAATACTTGACTGATAACAGATGCTCACTCCGGAGACAATGTATGTGTCTTATTTGGGGTGGAGGTGAAAATCAGAGCTGGGGAAACTACGGCTCAGTAAGACAATGAATAACTGAAATTAGGGAGACACAGCAGTGGTGATGAAGAGCATGGGACTTAGGAAGGCACCTGTCTGTCACAGTTGTAGCTACCTCTAGAAAAATTATAACTTCTTTTTTTGAAACGGAGGTGAAAGAAAACAAACAATGGTTCCAGAAAGCAAGATCACTATGAAGGAGGGGTGGATTTCTAGATAAAGATTACAGAGTGTGCGTGATCATGGAAAAGTATTTTCACGCATTTTAAATTTATCAGGTAAAGATTTTAAAATTTATGGAAAGCAAAATAAACAGAGGGCTACAGACAGTGACTTCATCTACATGTCACAAGGAGTTTCTGGCTGTCTCATCCTCCCACTGGAAAAGGCTGCTTTGGTTGCAGCTCACAGACATAAACCATGATCCCATTCTGACCCTCCAACCTCCCTTCTCATCTTAATCAGGCCACCAAGACAAGAAACGTCCTCTGCTTTCTCTTCCACTTTTGTAAAGTCAGGATGTAGACTGCCAAGCTGTACTGTCTAACAGGCAACTGGACAAATTTCTGTTATAATTATCCAGCACTGCTGCTTTAAAATTTACCATTAAACTATCGTGATATTAAGTCTTTACTTTCACTAACAGATAACAATTTTCTTATTTTTAAAAAAATTTTTGTTGAAGTGTAGCTGATTCACAATGTTAGTTTCAGGTGTTCAGCAAAGTGATTCAGTCATACATATACATACATTTTTTTCTTTCCAGATTCTTTTCTATTATATGTTATTGAAAGGGTGCTCTGGCCTTAAGAATGGTTCTGAGAGAACAATTCAAATTTTTTCCTTCTCAAACAGGTCTCAGGATTTTCCTATGTTAGGAAATATCAAATGTTTTCTTAAATATGGATGATGGATGACCCATTTATAAATATTAGTGTTCAACATAAAATGCTTCCATCTGTAGATCATCAAAAGCTGTCCTCTGACTAACCAGAATTCACTTGTACTACCAATGAATATACTAATTGTTTTATTTTCATAGTAATACTACGAATATATAAACTTTAGGGCTTTTTCACTAACAGGGAATACAAAATAAATGATTTGGTTTTTCTAAAATAAACAGACTTTGCCTAACATGACTTACTCCAATCCAAAATTTCCTATTACCCAACTCCCATTAAACACATTTTTGGGTCTAACTGTCAGAAAAATGCATATGGAAGAAATATAGTGCAATTTTGGGCTTACTGTCTAGCTGCCTTAAATTATCTTCGGATCAATATGGGAAAATCACAGAAGAGAAAAGAGATGACTCTATGATGACCAATAAAGACATTTTCAATATGTGTTAGTATTTATTATTGTGAAAACTTGTGATCATTTAATTAAGTTGCCTTATCTTTTGCCTTAAATTCTTTATAAAAAAAGCTACCATAATAATTCAGCCAAATAAGCACTCCAGAATTTTAAAAGTCTATTGACTTTTTTTTTTTCTTCCAAAATCTCCTCAATAAGATTTGTCCCTAGAGAATTCTATAAAAGGACAAAAGATGTCCTTGCAGCCTTGGCTCTCTCAGACAGCTGGCAGTTTAATGACTCACTGTATTTATAAATGTTCCTGATTAAGCTCTTTTATTTTTTATTCTGCAGTTTCATTTATATCATTACATTTCACACAGAATTTTCTCATTTCTGCTACCTGATTCATGTATCATTAAATGTCCACTTATGCGGTTGATAGTCTCTTGTAAACATCACGTATGTTTTTTCTACTTGACCTTTGATAGTCTTCTATATAGATCTTTTCTTTCAAATGAACAGAAGTGACTTTTTGCAGGGAAGATTTCTGTAATACGGTGTGTGAAATCATTTATCTTAAAATCCAGCTTCAATTACACATACCCTGATATTGAGAAAAAAATACTAAAAGATAATGCTAAAAATTAATTATGTCCCCTGGGTTTAGTTTTACCCAGATCTTGGAAAAGATGTAACACTGAAGCAGCTGTTTGCTTACTAGGGCTTTAGTTAAAGTTTCCCAGAGCACAGTTTGATACTTCAGATCAGAAGATGTACAACAGAGTGTTAAAGTACAATTTGACACGGAAGCACAAGTTATATCAGATATGAAATTCCACCATAAGTTGCCAGACCAAAATATAATCTTCCAAAAGATAACTTGGTCTAAGATTCTTTTTAATTAATTTTTAGTTTTATTATTATTATTTTAAATGGAGGTACTGGGGATTGAGCCCGGGAGCTCATGCATGTTGTGTATGCTAAGCATTTGCTTACACTGAGCTACACGCCCACCCACCTTGGTCTAGGATTCTTGAACCCTCCAGTCTACTTTGAGAACATACGACAATATAATGGAAGCACCACTGAGGAATTTCCTGCGCTGAGAGCTCTTGCCCCCCTGTCAAAGTGGGGTCCTCTCTCCAATGCAAGCTGTAGAAGGAAGCCTCCGCGGGGAGTCTCAGAAGTCTATTCTCCGAGGTTCTCAGACGAAGGGGACTGGGGCCTGAGTAGTGGCTGAGAAAGCCAAAGCTGCCTTTGAGCTGAGGCAGGACTCCTACCTGGAAAATCTAGAGACCAAGGAACAAGCGGATGGACTGTTCTGGGGACAGATAAAGGCGCACTGCTGCCCTGCGATCGGTCTGCACCTTGAGAGTTTTCAGACATGAGGTGCCCACATGTTTCCCAGGGATGAGAGTCTCACATAACTGGGGAGCAGAAAGAAGCTGGAGGTACCCCGACATCCTGGGAGTCTCAGTCATCCACCTCAGGGAACTTCAGGGGAGGAAGACTTGGCAAAAATCCCCCGAAGAGTCCCGTGGAGAGAGAGCTGGAACCAGCTGCTGGGGCTGAGAAGCTGGAAAAGATCCACAATCACAGATCATCCAATCTCCTCGCCGCTCCTCCCTCCTTCCCTCTTCCCTGAATATGGCAGGAGGCAAAATTTAAGCTGGCTGTGGAAAACCTGGAGTAACACTGAGGCAGGAAGGATAAATCCCAAATCAAGTTTGGTATTTGTATTTTTGTAAAGAACTCGACATTCCAGCTACGAAGTTAAGCCAGCATTTGCAAATGAAAATGTCTTGTAAGACTTACCTATAAGCAAACAGAAAAAACAGGCGGCCCACCAAAGCTCTCTATGGCCAAGGAATATTTACCCCAACTGAACACATTTTGAAGGGATGACAGCAGGCAAAAAAAAAAAAAAAAAAAAAAAGGATGTTATTACATTATGAGTTCTGCTTACTCAGCATGATCATGACATAATTTTTGAAGGATTAAAGCAAAGTACTTTATCGGGTTGAAAACACATTGCACTTTATTAAAAATAAAGACATTTTATATTTCTAAACAATTATACTCCAATGTTAATTACTTATATTACAAGGTTCCTAAAGTTATATTAGTTAAAACTTATTTCAATAAATGTCAGGACTTGGACTTAACTGGAGTTTCAATCCAGAATGAGTAATAGTAATTTGCTGTTCCTAAAAGTTTTCAAGTATGAATTACAAGCATTTGAAAAAGGAGAATAGGTCTCCTGTGTTTATACTTTCCCCTCTTCAGGCCAACCATGACATCTGGCAAAATACACCACCCTTAAATGTTTGGTGACTGATTCACTTGGGGGTTTTAAATATTCAAATTAATAAAATTAAGAAAAATGAAGCAAAAGTATATTCAAATTGATAAAAGTTCACATATCTAATCTGTCTATGTGCTATGAAGGTGGTTATTATTATCTCCAATATCAAAAGAGAAAAACCAAGGCTCAGAAAGTTTGTGAGTTTCCTCAAATCACACTGCCAGCAAAGCCGGAAGTGGAAATCGGAGTCACTGACCCCAAAAGCTGCACTCTTTCCACTACACTGTATCAGCTACAGCCAGCCAAATTAATTCAGTAACAAACCTACCTATTTGCTAAATGTAATTAATTAAAATTAAGTTATCAAAATATTACTGAACCAGGTCACCTTACAAAATCCTTGATTTAAAAAAAAAACAAAAACAAAATCACAGATCTCTCAGAGCGTACCAATTTGGTTGTTTGAAACAAAAACAAGTTCTGAGTTGTATGGTTTGTTACAAAACCAGGAAAAATCTGGAACTGATTTGTCTTTAAATATTTGCAAACGATAGAATCATTCATTCCTTCACATTTTGCATTCACTGACGCCTCGGGTTACCTGTTGGGCCAGCTGCGCCCAGCGCTGCTCTAGGCTTAGGAGATCGACCTGGGAACGAGACAGTGTTCCTATCCTCATGTAACTTACGTTTATACTGGAGAAACACAATAATCTCAAACAAATTTTACTAAAGCCTTCCATGTAATAAGCATTTTCTAAAACAGAAAATAATTTTTAAATCTGTTTTGAAGGAGTTATTTATATAAAAATTGAAACAGAAGTGCTGATTCTTCTTGACAGACAAGTACTAAAAACATAGTACTTCATACCTTCATATTATTGAATCATATTATTTATTGATAAATATAAAAATACCCTATTATCTTTAGCAGCAATATCTTAAAACACCACAAGAGGGTGACATTACTCTTTAAAAACAAATCTTTGCTTCAAAGTGTGTAAGCAGTCCAGTTTCTTAAAGCCAAAACTGAACAGTTATTTTTGTTTTGTTTTTTGTTCTTATTTTTTAATGTTTTCAAGGCAAAGATTTTAAAATAGCAGTGTAAATAAATGAATCACCAGAGCTTTGGCAAACACTGACATTTCACTCTTAAAATTCTTGACCTAAAACTGTTGTGGCTCATCCGTAAAGTTTACACACACTTTTTTCTTGTGGAATTCCACCATGTGGACTTCCCTTGGCTGTCCTTGATAATGATCTGCAGAATGGTTACATATCAATATAACTTAAAATATCTTGATATCAAAAAAGAGTGCATTGATGATTTCTAATTATATTAAAGAGATGACTTGTTTCAGGCTTATATTTATTTGTAAGTGTCAAAAGCTAAGAATTTGAACTAGCAAAGTATCCTAAAATAATCATGTAGTGTTTCCTATACATCGGATTTTGTATTTTCCCTATTTATCAGATTGTCTTGTTCTCAACTCCACATCCTAATGCTCCTCACATTCTCCTCTGAATCACAGGAGAATCCCTTTCCAGTGTGGTCCTAGGTCAAGATCTGACGGTGAGAGGCTCTCATTTGAGATTTGAAAAGTAGAAGAGAAAGAAAAAGCCTCATTTTCTGACAGCAGCTGCAAGCAGGGAGATGGGCAAGCAGTAGATCGATATAAGGTTTGCAGGGACTTCCAAAATGACACCCCCATAAAACCATGCATCTCAGTGCTACAAGCACCTGGAATAAGCATGCTTTCCTGATGTCATCAAGTTGATAACATCTAAGTGAGCTTCTGCAAATGACCCATTTGAGGGTGCGAGGCAGCTGAGATCATTGAGTGCAGTGTAATTTTTGTAACTTCTAGCAGCATCTTTTTCTGACCTTTATTCTCCAGTCCATTTCAATGGATGTGTAAACCTCCAACTCCTTGTACTAAAACTGATATCTCTTGGAATACATAGAGTGGCATCTGCTTTCCTGACTTAACCCAGACTGATACATACCCATAAATTCCAAAGATAAAATGAGAACGGATCGTGTGAAACTGTACAGAAGGTGACGTGACACTCTCAGAAGTATAGTTACAATAATCACAACAAACTCTCCCATTTAGGAAGAAGAAGCGGAGGCACATAGCAGTCACTGATCCATAGCAGTTGTGAATTCCTGCTGGCACATTTTACAAGACAGCGTATTTGGAAGACAAGGAATGTTCCTTAGTTAGAATATCGTTATGCTTGTCCCCTGGGAGTAGCTTGCCAATCCTTGTTCTTTGCATTCCACCTTCTGGGTGTTCGTTTCATTTTACTCCTCATCTACATCCAAAGAACAATGCTTCTTGCCAGTAGAAATTTAGGAAATCTAAGGCCATTACACATCTTGAAGAGCCTCACTCTTTCAATTTAGGCTGACTGCACTTTGGCAGTAGGATCCTCTAAAGCACTTTACTGGCCATTTATTGGCTGTCATAAACAGCAATGTCAACAGCAACGTCTACAGTTGCCCACAATCAAGACAAAGCTCTCTCTGAAGTTGTCAAGGTAACCTTGGGGGAGCCAAACTCTTAGTCTGTTTGTTCTGAGTCATCTTTTGCAGTGAACACATTTGCAGGGACCACTTCAATCCATTTAGTTTTCTGCTCTGAAGGGCTTATGAACACACATTAAATTGAATTTTGCTCGTCGGTTGAGTGTCAATCAGTCTTTGTTACTCAGAGCATTTTTTAAGGTTATACTCCATTTATAGCTATTATAAAATATTGGCTATATTCCCTGTGCTGTACAATATATCCTTGTAGCTTCTTTCTTTAATACATTATAGTTTGTACTTCTTAATTCTCTCCCCTTATCTTGTCCCTCCCCACATCCCTCGCCTCACTGGTAACCACTAGTTTGTTTTCTATATCTGTGAGTATTTGTTATTGTTGTTGTTATATTCCCTAGTTTGTCTTATTTTTTAGATTTCACATGTAAGTGATATCATACAGTATTTGTCTTTCTTGGTCTGACTTAATTCACTAAGCACAATAACCTTCCAAGTATATCCATGTTGTTGCAAATGGCAAAGTTTCATTCTCTTTCATGGCTGAGTAGTATTCCATTGTAAATATATACATACACCACATCTTCTTTATCCATTCATCTGTTGATGGACACTTACATTTCTTCCACATCTTGGCTGTTGTAAATAGTGCTGCTATGAAAACCGGCATGCATATATCTTTTCAAGTTAACATTTTCATTTTCTTTGAATATAGACTCAGGAGTGGAATGACTGGATCATATGGTATGGATCTCTGCACATTTTTGAATGCATCATTTTGGATATCAGAAGGAGTTTTATCTTTTAGCAATGCAAGGATTTCTCTAATAAATTGCATTTTCTAATTATCCAATGCTAGAATATGAAAATATAGTTTAAAGTTTTGTCTGATATCCAGAAACTCTGCTAGAGTCTCTTGTGAATTAAAATAATCACCTTTAGAGTCTATATACAAAGGCATATTTTTTCAAAATATTGACAATATTATTTTTGTTCAATCCTTAAAACTCTGTTTTATAAATTTCTTTTTCTTGCCTTATTTTACTGGCCAGGATCCTCAGCCCAATGTTGAATAGAAGTGTTTGCTCCTTTATTCATTCAAAATGCTAGAGAAAACTATCAGTGTATCACCACTGGCTGTAAGACTGGCAGTTTTTCACACATTCACACTTTATATTAAGGAAGTTTCTCTCTGCTCCTACTTTACTAAGAAGTTTTATCATGAATACTTATTTTTTTTTCCAAATGCTTTTTCTGCATCTGTTGAAATAATCAAATGAGTTTCTCCTTTATCCTACTATTGTGATGAATCCCGGTGTTTGATCAAAGAATGTTTTTTAAAAACTCCTTGAATTCTTAACATGAGCTCATCTTTTTCATGACATATCATGCCTTTTATACACAGCTTGATTGGGCATTTTAATATTTTTCCTAGGACATCTGCATTCATATTCTTAAGTAAAACTGACTTATAATGATCCTTTCTTGAAAAGTCCTTGTTAGGTTTTTGTAATAAGTCTTGCTAGATACCAAATGCTGCCTTCAGCAATGAGTTAAAAAGCTTTCTCTCTTTTTTTTTCACTTTATGGGATGATTCCCCTTAAATGTTCAGTGGAAATCACTGAGAGAAGCTGTAAGTTACTGTATTTAAAGATCTTAAACTAGGGTTTCATTTTCTAAATAGTTTATAAATGACATGATTTACACATGTAATCAACATAAAAATTATTAGGGAAGTATTTTGCATTTTTTCATCATAACTGAAGTTATTTTATGTTTACAGAATATCTCTGTTCAGATAGCCACAGATCAAGTGCTCAGTAACCACTATGAGTCCTAATATATTGGACAGCGTGGCTTTGGGGATTGCATAGTTATCTTACAGAAGACAGTTTCCCTGAGGAACTAGCTAGATCCACAATGTATTTTATAGGAGAAAGAAAAAAATCTTTGTTATCACGGAAAATTTTGGAGTTTTTTATATTGCATCATATTTTACATATCAAAAAAGTACAAAGATATCAACAATCATGACTTCCTCTGCACACAAAAATAGCTTTGAAATATATAAAGCAAAAACTGATATAATTCCAAGAATAATTCATAAAACTTGAATAATTTAAGGAGGTTTTTAAGCATGTCTATGAAAAAAGTTATTGACAGTAGCTCAAAATTTAATAAGGTTACAGAAGCTTTGAATTAAGTTATTCTAATCAACATATATGTATGGAACCTATATCTCACAAATAGACACTATTTTTTAAGCATTCATGGAGCATTTTCTTTGTAATTTTTATGTGCCACTCAAATAAATTATCAATAAAACTAAAAAATTCAATATTATATAAACTATTTACTCTCAACATAATGTGATTATATTAAGATTAAAACTAAAAAGAGATAAAAAGTCTTATATATTTGGAAGCTCAAAAAATACAAATATAAATTTCTCAATGACTCAGAGGTAAAGAAAAAGGATAATGGTTTTCTAAAACCTTCAGAATTAGATTAATTATTAACTCATTACTGAATTATTTAATTCATTACTGAATTAAATACTATTAGAGAAATGCAGATCAAAACTATAATGAAGTATCTGCTCATAGCAGTCAGAAAAGTCCAAGAACAATACATGCTGGAGAGGCTGTGGAGAAAAGGGACCCCTCCTACACTGCTGGTGGGAATATAGTTTGGTGCAGCCATTGTGGAAAAACAGCATGGAGATTCCTCAAAAAACTAAAAATAGACTTAGCATATGATCCAGCAATCCTACTCCTGGGCGTATACCTGGAGGTTACTCTAATTCAAAAAGATACACACACTTCAGTGTTCACAGCAGCACTATTTACAATACCAAGACATGGAAGCAACCTAAATGCCCATCAGCAGATGACTGGATAAAGAAGATGTGGTATATTTAAACAATGGAATACTATACTCAGTCATAAAAGAGAATAAAATAAAGCCATTTGCAGCAATATGGATGGACCTGGAGATTATCATTCTAAGTGAAGTAAGCCAGAAAGAGAAAGAAAAAATACCATATGATATCACTTATATGCGGAATCTAGAAATAATGAGACAAATGAACTTATTTACAAAACAGAGACATTCATAGACAGAAAACAAACTTGTGGTTATGAGGGGGTAAGGGGAATGATGGAGGGATAAATTGGGAGACTGAGATTTGCAGATACTAACTACTTTATATAAAATAGATAAATAGCAAGGTCCTATTATACAGCACAGGGAACTATAGTCAATACCCTGTAATAACCTATAATGAAAAAGAATATGAAAAGGAATATATATATATATATATATATATATATATATATATATATATATATATATATATATGAATGACTATGCCATACACCAGAAAGTAATACAACATTGTAAACCACCATACTTCAATAAAAATTAAATAAATCAGTTATATTACAAATGGAGAAGGAGAAAACAAGTACACAGAGTACTTTTTAATAGTAAGAAAAAAATTTAAGAAAATTTTAATAGTAGAATTTTAAAGGCCCTCTTATTCTTGCCTAGTGGACTTGCTTAGCACTAAATAGCAGAATAAAACGTAAGAGAGATAAATGAAAATTATATCATTTGCCTTGTGTGAAGTATATCTTGGAGTATGCAGGGTAATTATTATGGCAACTGATATATTTCTGCTTCTTTAATGTGTATATTTCCCATGCACATGAGTATATAAACCTGTCCTGTGTTTGTACACTTCTGTGTGATGATTTCTCTATTGATTATATGTCTATATATTTGAATGAATGTGTTTTAATTCTGTAATATAATAAAGTCAAGTGGTATTATACAAAGAACTACTATTCAAAATATTTTTATACCATCTCACACATCTCACAATAGTATAAACCAGGCCAGATACAAAACAGGTGTGCTAAATAAGTAACAGGTTCTTATAGCTCTGAGATACATTATAATTATGT
Source organism: Camelus bactrianus (assembly GCF_048773025.1). Taxonomy (NCBI): domain Eukaryota; kingdom Metazoa; phylum Chordata; class Mammalia; order Artiodactyla; family Camelidae; genus Camelus; species Camelus bactrianus. The sequence goes on from NC_133572.1 coordinate 11,336,339, forward strand.
TGAATTTAAAATTGAGGAGGGATGTGTAAAAATCTCTCTTATAAAAATTTTTTATTATTTTAATACATTTGTAAGGAAATGGCAGAAAATTTGAAACATGGACTTTTCAGAAGCTAGACTGGCCCTAAACTCAAAATAGTTTAATATATCATAGATATTTTCTTATTAACGTACAGGGAAATAGGCCAGACTGTGGAAATGCCAGCACTACATGCAATTTTTTGCTCTGAAGTGCTCTAAACAATCTAGGCTACAATAAATGTAAGAAATGAACATTTCCGCAGTAAATGAGTATTGCGCAATCCTAACGATAAACTATGGAGTCAATTCACAGCGTGGAGTTTAAGTTGCTCTGATGGATGGACTAGACAGTTAAGGCACAACATGATGAAATTACAAGTTCCTTGCTTTACTTATCAGTCCTTAGCAAGACTGATAACATGTTGGTTTATTAATTTCAATTAGGCAGAAAGATAGAGGGGATATTGGAAAGAAGAAATGTCAGGATTTTGAGTTATCAGATATAGATCCTTACGAATAAACCAAGATATCCTCAAGTACATAATAAAGACACAAAAGGATAACTACCTAAACATGGAAAGGGGCTTGCTGTTCACCATGAAGACAAAGATGCTTGATGCATTTTAATTAATATACAAAGTGTTATAGATATAAACATCAATTCAATTCAACAAACATTTATTTAAAAACTATTACTAGAGTTTTCAAAATAGCATTTAAACATAGTTTGGAAATTCTTACACAGTTTAGTAGCTAATGTTTTCTCTTGAAAATAATTACTAGCACATTCCAAATAAAATCTTAACTGTCCACAACAACTTTAGGATCATGGTCCTTCAAAGACCTCTCATTAACATCTTTAAATATCAAGTGAGAGGAACAATATGGCAAAAGTGAAAATTGTATCATTTTAATGAGATATTTATTAACATGGATATTTTGTCCATCTGGAAGGCTGATTTAAAACAAAATTCATATAAATAAAGATCACCAACTATTATCACTTAAATACCCTGAAAACATAATTTTATAAAGGAGTTTCCTATCTTACGCAGTAGATATTCAATAACTCCAGTCATGACCCCTGTACTTTATATAGCCATTTTAGTATTATATATCTCAAATAACAGCTAGCATTTAAACGGCATTCCCAACATGTCACATTTTCCTGCTGAATTATAAGACATGTCTATAAAGGCTTACTTTTTTAGTGGATCTTCCATTAGTAATAATTTCTAAAACATTGTTTCTCTGCGATCAACAAACATGTCAGTGCCTAAACTGAAGAAATCACTATCAAAATACCTCAAATTCCACAATCTGACTCCTGCTATAAAGAGAAATCTCCTTCTGTAAATAACAGCTTTTTCATATGTTTGCTTTTAAAATAAGCATCTTCCTAAAGCAAGTTTTTATTTTTATTTTCAAGAAAAAATCCTTGTTTTCTCTTATACTTAGGTTGCCAAAAACATGTAATATATTTCAGGCTCAGATTCTGAATCAGGGGAGCAAGCTAGGTAGTTACTTTTAGCATCTGCTTGTTATAAAGCTCAGCGTACCCTCAAGACATACCCTTTCATAAACACTGAACATGAGAAACACTGTTCATATTACATTGCTCTGCATGAATAATACAGAAGTCATGAATTTAAATTATTACTAGTATTCAGAGAAAATGGTAGTATTTCAGCCTTTAAATGAGAACTCCACTTTATTTCTAGAAAGTGAAGTTATTAAGTTGTAAATCAGAACGGTGCCAAGGTTCCGAGCCTCTCCTGGTCCTCAGACCGCTCTAAGGTTATTTCAGAAATACTGTTCCACATTATGTCCCCCCTCGAAAGACCTTTAAGTTTACTTTCACAAGATATTGAAAGCCTTTCAAATGATTTGTTTCGCATTTTTGTATTTCTGTAGAAAGGCAAAATAAAATATGTAGCAAGTCCTGAAATATGCACCTGATCCAGAATATGTGAGTAGATGGATTTGCCAACTACCAGCAAGCACCATACTTCAGCACAGCTTCAGGGCAAAGTATGCTTTTTTAATGAAGTTACCGAATTTAAACAATTTTTTAAATCTACCTCAAATGTTCCCACTGTGCTTTTTGCCACCTTGGAACCAGAACAGTACAGGATTCTGTGAGCTGCATTTATAAGGAGTCATCGGAGTCTGGTAAATATGAGTGTGAGGAACACTGCTTACAAGGTGAGCCCTGCCTGCCACGTTCTCCTCCGTCCTCTTTTCTCTCTGAGTTGAACTAATTGCTTAGCAGCTCAGTTCAGTGTGAGAATATGGAGTAAAGTCAGAGAAGCCTGAATTTTGATGATTTCTTTTCGATTTGCTTGCAACAGGTCCAATGCAACCTTTCCTCCCCTTCCATTTCAGAGACGTGGTTGTGATAGTAAAACATCCTGCGCCAGAGAAGTACAGGCAGGATTGTAGGCAAGATGGTGCAACAAGATGGGTTTCAATTCCTTTACGGCTTGTCAGAGCATAGCCAACCAAGAAATACTTTTATTTTGCTTAATCCATGAATATTTAAGGTCTGAATGTTGCAGCAAGTGAAATTAGATTCTAACTAATGTGCTTCCATGTCTTGTGTAGTGTGTAGACACATGCAACCAGAAGAGCTGGTCTTATGCATGATGGGAAGAGACTACAGCCATTCTCATTAAAGGTACAAACAAAACAAGAATGTACCCTCGCACAACTTTGTATCAGTGTTGTGGTATAATCACCACTGTAATTATGTTAGAGCAATATTTCAAGGTAGAAAACATTAACGAGAAAAAATATGATTATATTTATTTGCCAGTTATATGGTTGTCATGCATAGCACTCAAAACTATAAATCGGAAATATGTTTTCAGTTTAAAATACATTTTTAAACATCGTGGCAAAAAGCATATATTATGGGTTAGGAAGTACTTAATGTGCTGTACTTCATTTTATATGTGAAATTTAATTTAGAATTATAACTGATATTTATGTTTTCTGAAGAAACTTAATACTTCTTAAATAGAGTTTTGCAAATTTATATTAAAAGTCTATGTAAGTCTTGAGTGAGGAAGATTTCATAAAGGAGCCATCAATTCTCATCATTCTTTGTGACAGTTGATATAGTGAAACATGACACTCAGTCAATAGCACTCATATTCTTTACAAGTGGGAATTAGAAAAGTTTCAAGAAATGTTTGGTTGAATTTTCTGGAAACTGAATAAATATGCTGTCAGTTTCCAAGAAAATATTCTGGCTGAAGTACTTTATAGAGAAGAAAAATTTGACTCAATAGAATGGTTGGCTTAAGTTATACTTTATTACAAAGTATTGGAAGACTAGAGTTATTATCTTATATAAAAATTTAATGTAAAACTTAACTGATAGTAACATACTTCTTATATTGAAGTAAGATGTATCAAAATTTCTTCTTCTACATTTCTTATAAAGAATTTTATTGAGCTTGTTTTGATGATAACAAGGTAATTACCTTATGAAAATCCACGATAGGAAGGAGAAAATATGGTTTAGCTTTTACAATCTCCTACTTACTTTTGCTCCTACTTAATTGAGGGCTTCGGTCTATTCAGTGGGATTTTATTACAAATAAAATGTAAATGTAATTGGTGTGGAAATAGCAATAATTAATAATGGTATATCTGATTCAGTTTTCAGTAGAAAATTATTTATTCCTATTTATATAGCTGAAACTAATTTAGCTTCACACAAATATAAGATTTCAAAAGAACAGTCATTTACATTTTCAATAATGGGATGACTTATTTGGGGGTACAAGTATGCTGTGATAATACAAATTCTAAAATTCTATGGCTAAGAAGTGAGTTAATATTTATGCCTTCCCTCTTTCCTCAATCCACTCCTTCAAGCAGGTCCATATTAACATTGTTGGTTCTGTTCCTTTCTTTTTTCACCCCCACATATACTACACATGCATATAATGAAGAATTAAAATATCCTTCTAATGTGTCTACTGTATCTTTTTCATTCCATACTAATTACAAGTCCAAACTAATCTTCATAAAATGCTTTTCTGATTATATTCCTCATCGACTCTAAAACTTTCAATAACTTCTCATTATCCACAGAACGAAGTCTATACTTTCTATCTTGGTATTTAAAGCTTGTTTCATTCCATCTCTAAGCTACTTTTTAGCACTATTTTTAATTACCCTCCAACATGAAGCCTTAGTTCTACTCCAAATAGCAGACAGGATTTCAGTAACACAATCCTTACTGAGAAAGCTTGACATTAAACAAGTTAAACAAACAAACAAACAAACAAACAAACACAAACTTCCACACAGTATCAAATGCCATGTAGAAAATTAAATAGAGTAAAATAACAAAGACTGAATCAGGCACTGCCAGTGGGAAATATTCGATAGGGAGTTGTCGGTGTTTCACTCTGAGACCGATATTTGAGCTAAGATCTGAGTAATGAGAAGTAATGAGGAGTGCAATTCTGATGAAAACAGGTTCCAGGTAGCAGGAATAGCATGTAAAGGCCCCAAGGTGGAAACCAGGAAGTGTTCATAGCAGCATCTTCAAGAAACCAAAAGAAGGCCAGTGTGCCTGAAGCAGCATGAGCAAAAGGAAGACAGCTGGCAGAGCCTGGATCACGTGCAACATTACAGGACATGATGAAGAGTTTAGGCTGTATTCTAGGTCTGTTCATACTCTACTGAAGAGTTCATACAAGGAGGTGACATAATCTGATTTATATTTTTTGCAAAGCATTGGCTGAAATGTTGAAATTTTTGTTTTGACTGTCAAGGATGAAACTGAGAAAAAAATAAGTAGAAAACCGATGGTCCAAACAAGAAGGTGTAATGGTCTGGTCTGAGAAGCTATTAGTGGAGATGTAGAGGAGTAGAAGACATGTTATTAGTTAAGAAAATGAGGCCAAGATACTTGCTGACGCACTGGATTCGGGAGCTAGAGAAGAATGAAGGATGGTTCTCAGATTTTCCTCCAAAGCAACTGAGTGGAATTTAATTAGAAGGGAAAGATTGGAAGGCAAAAAATTCACTCATTTATTCATTCAATAGATATTTTGGACATTAAACTATGAATTACTGCCTTAAGTAATGGAAGCCTAATGATGACGCAAAATACATCCCAGTAGGAAGGAGAAAGAAAACAAAGCAATGCCAGGTAGTGATAAGTGTGATAAATAGACTCAAAATAGGATATAATATTGACTCTTCAATTGGGCAGTCAGAAGACGTTTGTCTGAGGAGGTGACATTTAAGTTGGCTGAACAGTGGGAAGATCAGTCAACATACACAAAACAGTGAGTACAAAACTCTAAGGTGGAAATGAGCTCGATGTGTTTGACAAAGGCTTCTACGGTGCATGGAGCATGGTCTGCAAAACAGGAGTGTTGTACCATGAAAGGGAAGACCAGACCCTGCATGGTTTTGCAATTAGAATAACTCTGAAGGTAATTCATAGGATGATTTCACTCAGTGAGGGTGCATAATCTGGTATATGTTTTAAAAGATTACTCTGGCTGCCATCTGGATGATAAATTATAGGAAAGCAAAAGCCAAAGAAAGAAATTTGTTGAGAAACTGTTAGTAATCCTTTCATGAGAGGATAGGGGCTTGAGTAAAATGGTCATAATAGAGGGGAATGGAGAGAATTAAGGTGGATTCTGAACAGGTTTCCAGAGTGTGGGTTTAAAAGCTCTGTCGTTAAAAAGTTAAGTTTGAGATGCTGAACAGACTTGAATGAAGAGGTCAAGGAGGGACTTACAATTAATTGTGAGAAGCACAGATGAGCATTCCAAGTGGGAGACTGAATTCTGGCAGGCATCAGCCTGTAGAAAGAATTGTAAAACACCCTGTTTACAGAGAAGAGAGAGTCAAGGAATAGCCTCTGGAGTGCTCTACTGTTCAGAAGTGGGTAAATAAACACAGTGTTTGCACATGGTTAGTGCTCACTACTAGATGTTTCTTGAGTAGCTATTTAAAGGACAGTTCACCGGACTGCCCTGTTCACAGAGAAAGCTTGATTAGCATGGTTGCAGTGGAAGAATCAGGCCAAGTGAAGGCAGATCTCCCAAAAGGATGTTAATCATTTCAAAATTCAAAATTAGTAAATGTTTTGCAATTTTATGATGCAAAACTCAATTTACAGTTTCCCAGTTACAATTTATGTGATTCTATTAGTACAGATGTATAGTTAGAAGATACTAAAATCCGATTCATAATAGTTTAGGTCGAAATGTGGAGAGTGGATATATTGGTTCAAAAAAAAAAAAAAAACATGTAAAAGGTGAGGATGCCGTTCACCAAACCAGATGCCTGGATGTATTCTCCTAAATTTCTCTACCTCTTGCCTCTACCCCTCTTCACTCTCCCCTACAGCCTAAGTTTTCCTGTATGGCAGGAAACAGCCGTGGATGACACCAGAGTTTCATGCTTAGTTTCTTTATTTCTTAAACCTCAGTTGACTTTAGTATATACTGGAGTTAACAGGAATAATAATTTATATCTAATGATGAGAAGCAAAGTTATGAAGAGGGTTTGGAACAGTTCTTGGTTCAAAGTCTGTGAAAAAAACCTCCCTTTTTTTTTTCCCTAGTGGCGCTGCTGTTTAATAAGAATATCCTATTAAGCTAAACGGGAACTTTTACTTTTGACAAAAGAATATTAAAATAAATTATGGATATTTTTCTGGCTATTTCTCTAAAATAAAATCTGATCATTTATTTTTCATTAAGCTTTTAATAACATTGAGTTAAAGTAAAAGGCTAATGTTTTAAGATTAGTTACCCCTATAATTGTCATGGCTATATCTTGCATGAATATTCAGTTTAACTCTAAGAATACTGTGTACTGCAGCCCATAACTGAAGTATTCACTACCAGGGAACAGAGATGTGGTTTACTGCTACAGAAGTCATAGTGAGATGCAAAAGGTTTTCAATAGCTTTGCATATGAAAGCAGAGACAACAACATATGGTAATTTTATCTCCAAATTACTTGATTTAATATTAAATCGTCTACTTTGGTACCGTCCTTTCGTTCAAAAGTGGAATGTATTCATGAGCTTCAGTCTCTTTACAGAAAGATTGAGTTACATATTGGAATGAAATTAAAAAATTCCTTTCCATCTGAGTGCTTTGATGCACCTCCGCTAGTGACAAACACCTATTCAGAAAGATGAGCTTCAGAGCAGAGCCACTTGAAGGAATTATTTATTCTGAGTGTTTGTGAATATTCAAGTGATTTTCCTAAATTAGGAGTTATCTATAAAAAAAACTATAAAAGGATCTTGAGGCAACCCTGAATACATTCTGTTCTGCGGGTGAAAAATTGGGCTTGCAACATATATAGTGTCTCCACAAGCTCTGGAAGGGCACACTGGAAGCCGTTGATTTTATGCCAGATGATCTAAGTTATGGTAAAGAAAGACAGAAAAATGAGAAGCAATGAACTGTGCTATAGCAGAAAGTATCTTAAATTGGAGTAAGGAAAGTTGAATTTTTAGGTATGATACCATCATTCTATGCATACATGACTGGTGGCAGGCCTGGAATTAATGTCTCTTCATTAACGTCTAAGATTCAGCAACTTGTCTGTAAAAACATGTGTGTGTGCACGCATGCTTGTGTGTGTGTATACCTGGACTCACGTTCCTGGTGCCAGCTTCTTCATGGAGAAAGAATAGAAGTTGCCACTGTCACCCTTACAAGAAAAGGCTTGACAAGCTGAAAATCAATAACTTCTCCTGGGTCCATCAGAAAACTGAAGTTGCAGGGCAAACTGCCACACTGCAGTCTGGAGGGACAGGTGACTCTACAGCGTCACAGTCAATATCTACATGTCAAGCTGGAGATATTGTCTAGTTATTTTTAGGTATTTCCAAAGTCATTTTTGCCCTGATTAACTTATTTATGAGTCTGAGGAAATCTTAAAATTCAAACTAATAAACTGAATAAACTCAGTGTTAAAAAATAATTATAAGTTGATAGGAACACTTTGGTAAGGGTTACAATTTGCTGTAGACTGAGTGAAGACTAACTTGAGAGTGGGAAACTCTCTGGAAGGGATCCTGTAAACTTCTGTCTGTCACTGTGAAGAGCTGAGAAAGGTTTCCTGATGGTTTTGGCAGTGGGTGGGGAGGAAACCACCACTGTGAAATACGTTTAGAATTTCCTCCATAAGAAAGAATCACTTTCCAGGAAAAAGACCTTTACCAGAGCCATATTCCAGGACGGAAGAAAGCACCCACTGGCTTTGCTGTGTCACCTGTAGGGGAAAAGATTTCAACAGAAGCCAGGACTTCATGGATGTATACTGAAAAGGCTACAGCCAGAGAATGAAGCAGGGACAAGGGAAGATAAATTATATCACGGGAAGAATACTTAGAAGGTCACAGTCCTGATACACAGACCTACAAAAACATTTAATCTGAAGATTACAGAATGTAAAAAAGGGAAAAAAAGAACATATAAGGGAACAAAACAGAACAGAATATATAAGAAGTGGAGGCCAATATCAAGTTATAGAGGAAAGAAGACTTGAAATAATAATGATTGGGAATTTTCCAAAATTAATGATAAACATCAAACCACAAATTCAGAAAATTCAGAGAATATCAAATAGAATAAATACCCCCCAAAAAAGCTTAGCCATATCATGCCATATCATATTCAACTTCAGAAAACCAAAGAAAAAGAAAAAAAAAATCTTCAAAGCAATCAGTAGTGAAGAAGGGGGAAACATCTTACCTTTGGAGGAACAAGGTAAGAGTATCAGTGGACTTCTATCTTCAAGAAGAGAAGAAGAAAGTAACATAAAATATTAAAAATATTAAAAATTAAAAAAGCAAAACCACAGCAACCTAGAATTATATATCCAGTAAAATTATCCTTCAAAAGGGAATGAAAAATAAAGATTTTCTTAGACAAACAAAAACTGACGTATTTATTGCCCATAGATGTGCTTTGGAAGAAATGTTAAAAGAAGTTTTTCAGGAAGAAAGAAATGACATAGGATCCTCAAAAAGAGGGAAGAGTGCCAGAGAGGGAATAAATGAAGATAAAATCTTTCATTTTTCCTACTCTTAATCGATCTAAATGATAACTATGTATTGATAATAATGTGTTATGTGATTATGGAAAAATAAAATGTATGACAGCAATATCTGAAGAAATGGGCTAATAAAATTGGGAATACTGTGGTATGAGATATGGGCATTACATATAAGGCAGTGTAATATTATCTGAAAGTGGTCTTAGATTAGTTCAAAATGTATATGGTAAACTCCAGGCAACTACTAGATATCTTTTAAGTAAATTGATATACTAACAGAGGAGATAAAATAAGATCATATAAATTGCTCAGTTAAAACCAGAAAAGGCAGAATATATATGGAGGTACAAAAGGAATAAAGAACAAATGCAGCATACAGAACACAGTTACAAAAATGGTGCATAAAAATCCAACTATACCTATGATCACTTTAAATCTGAATGACCTAAATACACCAATTAAAAGACAGAGACTATTAGAATGGACTTAAAAGCCAAACCATATGTTATCTACAAGAAACTCACTTTAAATAAAACACTCAAATTGAAAATAAAGGGATAGAGAAGATATACTGCACCAGCACTAATCAAAAGAAAGCTACAGTAGCTGTATTAACTTCAGACAGACTTTTAAAGTATCAGGGATAAAAAGAAACATTGTATATGATATATTATATTATATTATAATATATGATATATTATATAAACAGGTCAATTCCAAAAGAAGACATATCAATTTTAAACGTGTGAGCACCTAACAACAAAGCACCAAAGAGTATGTGAAGCAAAAATCGATATAACTGAAAGGAGAAATAGACAAATACACTATTTTAGTTTGAGTCTCCAAAATCTCTTTGTCAGCAATGGACAGATCAAACAGGCAGAAAATCAGTACATGAAGATGATGATGATAGACAGACAGACAGATAGATAGATAATAGGATAGTTGCTACTGCAGTCAGGCCACTTGCTAGCTTTGCTATCTATGTGAGCTTACATTATCTAAAATTCAGTAGTGCATTCATATAATTGGGATAACAGTAGTACCTAATGACCCATAGGTTGTTTCAGGGTTAAGTAGATACTGCAGGTGAACTACTTTATCAGAGTGCCTGATGTGCAGTAAATTCACAATGAAATATAACATCATTATTTTACATTTGGATATTAATTTTAGATTAGACTTTTTTTTATAGATGTTTCCCTGAAACACACAAAATTCATGAAGCTGTCAGAATGAATTTCTCATTTTTGTACTGCCTGAATAATGTGGTATACTCACAACATTTTATATTGACAAAGGAAGTATATTTTGATAAAGCCTATACCAATCAAATAGTCTGTTTTTAGTAATGTTCACAGTGCCTGAAGGTGAAGTAAAAAGCATTGTACATTACTAGGTAAATACAGTAATCAGTAAGTTGCATTTATGGTCCAGCTATTAGAGAAATATATTGATTTAGGTCTTCTTTTTCTCCTAAATGCCTTAGTAAATTTTAAGAATAGCAAATTCCATTCAGTCTCTCTCAAATCTACCATTTCAAATAATTCATTGCCTCTCATTTTTCTGGCACCATGGTGCATAATTTCTTTATCCTTTCCCTTACAATTCTGACAGGCACACCAGGACTCTTGTTCAAGATCAAGAATAAAAGGCTAAGAAGCACCATTATATTGTCAGAGCCCACACAAAAGAATGTAGAAAGGAATGAGCTTGTGAATGATGGAAATGCCACTGGGATCTGTGTCTATGACCCAGAATTCTCAAGAAGAAGAATCAAATACTATTTGACCTTCAAAACTGTTTTCTCTTTTGGAAAGAAAAACAAACCGTGTAAACAAAGACTTGGGTGCGTTTGATCTTCATTAGTAAATTAAAATGGACAATTTTTGTTATCAACTATATGGAAGAATTATAATAATGTTATTGGGCTTTTGTCTGTTTGTTGGATTTTAGCCGTTCTAATAAGTGTGCAGTATTGTGGTATTCATTGTTGTTTTAAGTTGCAATTATTTAATAACATATAATTTTGAACATCTTTTCATATTCTTATAAGCCATCTGTATATCTTTGAAGAGGTGTCTTTTCAGATTTTGACCATTTTTTAATCGGGTTATTTTTTATTATGGAACTTTAATAGTAATTTATATATTTTGAGTAATCACACTTCAACAGCTATGTGTTTTGCAAATATTTTCTCCCAGTCTGTGTCTTGTTTTTCACCCACTTAGCAGTATCTTTTACAGAGCAGAAGTTTTTAATTTTAATTTTTTTTAAACTTGTCAAATTTTTCTTCTGTGGCTAGTACTTCTGGTGTTGTATCTAAAAAATCATCACCAAATCCAAGGTCACCTAGATTTTTTATATGTCATTCTCTAGAAATTTTATGGTTTTGCATTTTACGTTTAGGTCTGTGGGGGGACCATTAAAAAAAAATCAAATCAGACTCTTTCAACTAAAAAGTCAATCTTAGTTGGCGGCTTGGCTTGACAATGAGAATGTTTTCACTACTGAGGTTATAGAATGGACAATTAGGTCTATGATCCATTTTGAGTTAATTTTTGTGAAGGGTGCAAAATCTGTGACTAGCTTCATCTGTTTGCATTTTGCATTTCCACATTTCAGTATTTATTTTCAATATAAATGTTTGTTTTGCATTTCCACATTTCAATATATAGAAAAGACATTATCAGTTCTTTGAAGCTTTGGTAAATTTCACTGATAAAATTGTCTGGTTCTAGTGTCTTTGGGGATGAGTAGTTTATCTTGACTAATAATTAAAAATTTCCGTGCTTAGAGAATTTTAAATCTCTTTTTCTTAAAATAATTCTAGTTATTTATATAATTTAGTAAATGATTCATTACATAGAATTTTTCAAATTTATTGACATGAACTTTTCCATTTTATGTATATATATATATATATATATATATATATATATATATATATATATTTTATCTCTATTACATCTCTAGTTATTTCTCCCTTTTTATCCCATATATTAATGAACTGTCTTTTGTTATTATTTTCTTTTTCTGATAAATCATACTAAAGACTTTTCTTTCTAAAGAATCACCTTTTGTTTTGGTGATCCTCAAATGTATGTTGTGTATTTCACTATTTTATATTTTATCAATACCCATTCTTCTGATAAATCATATTCATACTCCTATTTTCTTCAGGCTACATTTTTGTCCTTTTAAGTGTCCTATGTTAGATCCTTAGGTCATCAAGTTTCAGTTTTTCTTGATTTAAAATATAATTGAAATTATGGCAGGAAAAATTCCAAAATTTTACCGTATCTTAAATATATTCATCAATTCAGTTCTATTTTGTAATGTCCTTTGATTTTTGTTTCCCTCAAAGGCATGAGATTTCTTTGCAAAGCATTTAAAACTTTACAACATACACAGTCGACCATTGAACAATGAGGGGGTTGGGGTACCAACTCCCTGCACAGTTGAAAATCCACATATGACTTTACAGTTGGCCATCTGAATCTGTGGTTCTGCATCTGTGGATTCAACCAACCATGGATCATGCAGTAGCACTATAGTATGTATTTATTGAAAAAAAAATAATATGGCACAAAATGGCTGGGTTGGGGGAAGATGAAAAGGAAGAATAATCAGAATGCTTTATAAAGCACAAATTTCTCTTTTTGCCCAAGATCAATAAAGAAGTTATCGCATCTACCGGCATTTTCATTTCATTTTCTTTTTTATTGGATGACATTTTAGGTGATAAGGCGCAGAAGCTGAATATACATAATTAGGCTATTATTAAAAGAATAGTGAGTAGACTTTAAATCTGGCTATTAGAGAATAACATGTAAAAATAACCCATCTGCCAAAACAACTATAAAAATGATGCAAAACACATGAAACCCCTATCTGAATGCTTTGTAAATTAGCCAGCACAGGTAGAACTTGAGAAGGGAAATCCATGGACATGAGCTCCATAGTCACCTTTTGTTTCTAAGTTGCAGGCATTTGTCAACTGTCAGTAAAGGACAATACAGTATGAACAGGAAGTCTCAATCCCACTGAGTGGAGATACGAAATCTTGGATTTCCAAAGAGACGAAAATGGAGGGGAGGACACTACTGAACCCAGAAATTCACATGAAATTTTATTTAGAAAAGTTTGGATGCCAAAGCTGCTCATAGAGAGGACTGTCAAAACAGAAAACAAAGCACAACAAAACAAAATGGAAAGCAGCAGCTGGAATGCTAAAGTGTTGAGCAGAAGTTTTCAGCAGATTTATACTTCTGGGAAGACTGAAGTTGAAGTTGAAGAGACTCCAGTAAAGTCCTCAGGCTTTTAGCTGATTTTCTTGGGTTTATGTCCCCTTACTATTATATAGTTAGAGGGTACCCAACATCACCTATGTGGTCGTTTTGTCAAAAATATTTCACCTAAATCAAATCATAAACATAATTATTAATACAAAATGTGGGCTGTTCTGCAAGACAAAAGGCCTGGACTCTTCACTGAATCAAATATGAGGAATGGCAGGAAACTCTAGGATTTTTACAGATTGTTGAGAAACTGAAGAGACATAACCAATGATAATTGGTCAGTCTTGACTGAATCCTCAATAGTGTAAAACAAATCCTTAACAGACATTTTCCCCCCAACTGAGAAAATTTTGTATCATGATTTTGGATTAATGCTAATTTTCTTGTGTAATATATTGCAGTTGGGTACGAAAACGTCCTTGTGTTGGATGATTCATGCGGAAGAGGTTTGGAGTGAAATGTCTCTACGTTTGCAGCATTTATTTGGACAGAGAAAGAGAGGAAAATGGAGCAGGTGGCCAGGGTTTTAATAACTGGTCAAGGTTGTTGATGGGTATAGAGGCGTTCATTTCATTCTTCATTAGACATTTCTGAGCACTTGAAAAATTTCAAAATAAAAGACAAACTTTTAAAAATTTGAAAGCAGACCTCTAAATAAAAGCATATTTTTTTGAAAGCTGATTTCTCACTTAAATGAATTTGACACAGTTCCAAACTAATTATCAAAGCCTGAGCTTTTTGAAGGGTACCATTAATTGAAATTCAGAGCTGCGACGCTAACTATTCAGAGTGAAGTGGCTATCTCATGAGCAAGTCACTTTTTTCACAAGGGCTGATCCATATTATTTTGAGTGTTTTTCTTTTTTTATTGAAAACATCAAGGTTTTATTTAATTGTATAAGTTATGCCCTTGGCTTTAGAAACTCTAACAAAATAGATGCCAAAAATTAATTACAATATTGTCAAAATCAACCAGTAAACAGCGGGATACAAGCATCATAAAATTAGCATTTTCATCTCATCATTCTAATGTCATCCTCTAATTTCAAATAGACCCTAAAAACAGACATTATTTTTCAAAGCATCCTTACACAAATCTTAATTCATATTGAACTTTAGGACAATATTTGGAATTAGTCAAAGTTCTGAAAGAGATGATCCTTAATTCCCATAAAGAAATTAGGAGAATCATGGTTTATTTACTTTGACTTCATATTCACAAAGAAGGTGAATGCTATGCAAAACAGATGTTATTTGCCTTACTTTTTATGACTGGGAATGCTTCCAAAGAGTAACTCATCTCAAATTGCTCAATATATCACTCCTTTAGTGAAATCTTGTCAGAATAAATTTCTCTTCTTTCTCATCTCATTCTCACAAGCATTAAATAATATGTTTTTGTTGTACTAAGAAATGTGTGCATTTTTCTAAGTGTATTGTGATGGTAGAGGTTGAATTTTCCTGACAATCTCTCCAACAGTACTTCCCCTAATATGCAGCCTACATAACGACGTTCACCACTTTTTTGTATCCACAATGTCGATCACTTTATTAGGTGTTTAATAAGCTTGTATTATTAAAAATGAATTCTGTACATGAAATATTTTCCTTAATGGATGGCACTTCCTTCCCTTAACCTCCTTATGGGCAAAGTTTCTCTTGATTGGTTCATGATTCCTTCAATCTCTCCTTCAACAAATATGTATTGAAAACCTAGGATATGTTACAGCCTATGTTAGCATCTGGATTTACAAAAATCATTAAGGCATGTTATCTTCCCTTTAGGGGATGTTAAATCAATAGAGAGTAATATGAAGGCACAATCTTATAATAGCAATAAGGAAATTATCTGCAAAGTCACAAGACCAAGGTAATAAGTGGTAATACTTCTGTCCTCATTCCAAATGGTTGATTCTTCTTTGTACAAGAAGAGAAATAGATAAGGCATGAGCAGATAAACCCTTAAAATAAACAGCTCTTAATTATTAGAGGTAAGTCAATGTTTGTTGTTAAAGATAAATGGTAGAGATAAAGATAGGTGATGAGAAAATAAGAATCTAGAAAAAAGAATATTACAATCCACCGTTTAATAATCTACACTTAATCTTAATTTGTTCCTACGTGTTAGAATAATAGAAACTCAGTAATTGTTAGTTTCTCTATTTTCTATATGTGCCCAGGTATGAAAATTCAATGTGGATATAATTATAATAATGATAATCACAGTAATCAATATCATTGAGCATTTCCTATGTGCCATTAATCTAAGAACTTTATGTATATAATCTAATTTAATCCTCAACAACCTTTTGAAGACTGAATCAAGGAAAGGACTAATTACAAAGGATCTTTTAAATATATTACAAGTTTACATTATTTTCTCATACGGAGCCACAAAATTATAAACTAATTTTGGAAAACTAATTACATTCAGTAAAATCAATTTCCAGTTCATGTATAAATTCACTTCCAATTGTAATATGATGGAGATACCTATGCATTTTTAAAGTGTGGTTCTTGTTAAGTGATGTGATGTTGGAGGGCAAGTGGTTTGTCTCCCATCCAGAACCTAGGCCAAGAGAGACAACCCAACTTGTTGCATTATTTTGCCAGCAGGTATATTTATTCTCAAGGTCCTTTTCAATGAACTGATGAGATCCGAAAAGCCCTAGCTTTATGCAGTGGTCTCAGTTTCAAATTCACCCATTATTCACAATTAAGAACCGAGACCCTTGATTACTTTAAGAGACCAACAATCTCAGGGTGACAAGGTCCTGCTTTCCAAGTTTTTTTCTTTTCCTTTTGTCTATTGTCTATTTCTTTCTATTTCCTCCTTTTTTTTTTTTTGTCATTTAGCATTTTTCTTTACTTTGTTTACAAGAATAGCAATACAATGAAAGGATACGTGTTATATTTCTCCTTTCATTGGTATCTCCTAGTTTTTCAATTGTCTTCTAGTCTTCTTTGCTAAATCCAGTGACAAATAGATTCCATGACAAATGCCACTTGCAATGGACTGTAATGGCTATTTGAAGGGCTGTGTAGAGATGGCTCTAAGATCAATTCCAGTTTAACATAAAAGAGTTCTGGAGTTGATTAGTGATGCCTGCAGTGGTTGAGGGAATGGGCAGTCTGGGACAAATGCTCTGTATTTGCTGATCCTAATTCAAATCTTTCACTCCAGACCACAAACGCTTCTCAATTTAACCTTTCCCTGTTTATCCCCCATTTAGGATGCTGATTCATTTATCTAACTAACAACTTTCTTTATCGGCAAGTGTAGACCTTCCCTAGAAGACAATTGCTTCAAGTGTAAAATGTGGGACAGTACTTCCCTTATCTATTTCAGAGGATACCTGTGAAAATCAAATGAGATAATATGTATAAACATTCCATGCAAACTACCATCTTGATAAATTATGACATTTTAAGACACACAAATATATTATTTATCTTTACTGTCAAGAGGCTTACCTAGAACAAAACTTTGCATACTGTACATGTCAGATAAATATTTTTTGAATTGAGTTGTGTCACTCACTTGCTCTACGAAACTCTTTTCTGACTATTTTGACCTAGAGAGTGAGGGTGTGTGTGTGTGTGTGTGTGTGTGTGTGTGTAGCAGTGGAGTGGAGGACTATAACTTTACTAGGTCAAAATCAATAAATTATCATTGAAAAGTCACACATAATTGATAATGGTTTTTGGCATTTCTCTTCTGCAATATAACCTCCATGGGGGAAAGGAATTGTGTCTCTTCCCATCTAGCAAATTACGTAATAAAATGTCCTGCCCTGTAAATATGAGATAAATAATAATTAAAATTGGTGAATTAGCCTGATGAAATATTCCCTAAATAGCATCCCATAAGACTATGAAATATGACTTAGTCTAAAGTTAAAAGTAAAGGCTGCTAGCTCATTAATCCCCCACATTTTTTTCATCTTGGGGTAAAATGGTTTTCAGGACCATTAACCTATTTGGCAGAGGTCCACTTTGCTATTTGCCAGCTTCTATTCTTGGATGTGTTGTAAAGCCATTCTCATTCTACCAAGCCTATAGCATTTCTACCAGAATGCTCACCTTAGAACTTACGATATAATATTAAGAATGATAAAAAAAAAAAAAACTCTGCAACTCACTCCTTCATTGGAGAACAAAAAACCACATGCATATTTAAACTGACTATGACCAGATTCCCTGATTCTCCCCAGCTCAAATCTGCTCCACTTTCTGCATTTGCAAATCACTCAGAATGAATCACACTTTACTCATTCATTCAAGCAAGAAGGCTTCAAATCATCCTCATATTTCGTTTCTTCTTGGCTACCATCTTTAGTCATATGCTCAGAGTACTCAATTTTGCCTCCAAGGTGCCTTTGTCTCTATTCTCTTCAACTCCACTGTCACCGACTTCATCCAGGTCATTATGATTTTAGGTGACCAGAGCTCTAACATCTCAAATATTAGCTCTCTTCTCTCTCTCTCCTCTTCAAATTCTTGGCAACTCTGCGTCAAGCGTATTTTTTCAAAAATAATAGTGTCACACTCCTACATAACAGCCTCTGAGAAATGCTCACTGCTCACAACATAAACAACACACACCTGCATAAATCTGGCCCTAATCTATTTTACTAGCAATATTCATACCTCTCTTCTCTCTTTCACAAAAGCTAGTGTTCCTGCCACACTGAACATTTCAGCTTTCTCTCTTTCACATTCTATTCCTTGGCCAGGAGTTCTCTCTTTCACCATGCTTTTCCTTTCCCGTATTCACTGTGGAACATCTCCTGTGAACCCTCAGAAGTTTCAAACTGGCAGACACTGAGCAGACAGTCTGTCGATGTTACCTGTTTGGATAGAACAAGTTCAAAATCAAAACTAAATCTCAATGCTTTTAGATACGTTTTGCTCTCCAGTGGCCTCAATCCTCACTATTCCCTAGTATCACATTCTATCTGGATTCACACATTCATATTACCTGACAAGCTTCTATACACCTCTGCTTCCTTGTCATAAGAAGATAAGAATGTCTTTATAGCATTAGATGGCTACATTAGTCACCACAGAACGTCTGGCACACAATAAGGCTAATTGTTGTTAGAAAAATAATAATATAGCTATCATTATACATTTGTCCTCAAATGTATATACATACTGACCAGTTTTCCAATTTAAGTTGACTAACAGTCTTGGTTTTCCCAGACTGCCCTCATTTTCAGCCCTGAAAGCTTTACATCCAGGGAAATTTCTCAGGGCCCAGACAAATCAGAATAGTCATTTGCTGACCAATATCCCCAAACGGAATCAATCATTTCCATCTGAGGGCTCCTTTTGTACGGTGTTCATGCTTCTTTTTATAGAACTTTTTACATTTTTGGTGCTGTGTAACATTTGTCTGTTTCCCCAAGTTACAATTACTCACGGATTTTTTTTTTGCACCCTCAATTTCCAAAGCAGTACCCTATTTTCTAACTAAAGGAACTCCACAGAAGAATTCAGGGACCAAATTATGAGCCGTTGGCCTGGAAAAATACATATCTGTGGAATCAATATTTAATTTTAATGGGAGGACTTTGGAAAATAATTTGTTGATAAAATGGAAGAAGTCGAAAATTACTTGGGTTAATGGTCCTGCTGTTGAAATGGATGAGTAAAACTGGGTGGACCTGAGACCAGCCCAGCTGTTGCCCCAGATTTATACCCTAGGCCTTAATGTATTAAACTCACCCCAGACATACGAGCCATACATAAACTCTTCTTTCTTTCCTCTGTATTAATTAATTAATATGTAATATATTAATTAAATTTTGCTTTTACCACGAAGAAACTATACATCTTCACTCTTCATATGATGTACCCAAATTGTCAGACGCTTTTCTCTTACTGATGACACAGTCTATTAGCTGTGCGGTTGAAAAGATAACTTGGAGAAAAGAAAGTATGTATTTATAACTCACATATTTCAGAAATATTTTTAGAAAATATTGTTAAAGGCTAATCTGTACAACTCAAGCTGCCCAAATCTGTAATCTTAATGAAGTACAGTTATAGTGAAGCTGGGAGTGAGGAGCATCAATCATCCTTTGCTTCCAAATTTAATCTGCGAGCAGAGAAAATTTTCCATACCTTTTCTTGAGGGCAGGAAAACACAGTAGTCAGGTTCCGGAGATGATACTGACATGAATGTGAATTTGAAGGCTTACAAGCTATCTAACTTTCAAAAATGTATCTATCATCTCTGTAGCTGATGAAATAAGAATAACATTTAACTATACAGATTTCTGTGAATTAAAGACGATAACACCGATTAAGCATTTAGCATCATAAATAACTTGCAGTATACCCTTGATAGGTTCAAAAATATGCATGTGTACATTTCCCTATATCTGTTTAAAATATCCAAACCATTAAAGGCATTATATACTGTTAGATCTAAAATATAGAGGCAATTTAAATTCTGACCAAACTTAGTTTCCAATTTTATACTTGGGAATGAAGTTGATATCTGGGAATAGTGGGGGTTGAGAATGCTAGGGAGGAAAAGATGTCTAAGGGCACTCAAATTTAGCTTTGATTTTGTTTTTGAACTTGTTCCACCCAAAAACTAGTTAGGTGGTTCCAATTTTTATTCATTAGAACGAACAAACATAGCAATGGTGATCCGCGGTAACATACGTTACAGATTAAAAAGTGTTACTTATATATGTTGTAGACGCAGGGCTCCAGCAAATACCACCTTCACTTTCCCTGACACATTTGCAGCTGATGGAAAGATATACACATGAGTGAGACAGAAGATGATGAAGATACAGCTGTTGTGATAAAAGCTGAATTGGTGCACAGCTGCAATGTGCTTCCAAATATTTCACTCCAAATTCACTTACTCTACCAAACTGCAGGCCCCACCCTCACAGGGACGAAGCCCATCCTATTATGGTTATCAGAGGACAGGAAAAGCAGATCGCAATGTCTTCTCAGTACCCACAGGGAACTGAGTTAATAACTCACTGCTATTCCCTGGGCAAGAGGAAGTGAGAAAGCATAGAAAAGATGAAGGTGTCCCATCCAAGATTTTCCTTCTTGGAAGCGGAATGGAAATTCTCTCCCCTTATGCACATATAATTAGTATGGAATAATCTGTTATGATATTTGTACACCAGTTGATTCAAAAAGGATTTTTTTTTTAGTAATAACAATGTTATATGATTAAAGGCACTGACTTACCCCCAAAACAGCAGTATGATCAGTTACTTACACTAATTGTTATACAATCCTAATTATGAAACAAATTAGGAGAACAAGGAGTTTCATGAATGATTTGAGGCTTCTATAACACAAACACTCTGTGCTTACTGTAATGTTAAGAAAGTTCACACATATTTAAGTTTGTCCAAAAAATAATACCAGTTTAGATAGCCCATAATCATGGTTTGCTCCCAGGCCAAAATACATCAATCCAAAGCATGCTGTCTGGGGAATCTGAAGAAACGGTGTGAAAATTTCTATCATCTGGACAAAGGAGAGAGCGGAGATCAGGGGGAGTGGATGAGAGGAATGACGGGGTTTTTTTCCTTAAAGAGGAATAAGAACACCTGCCTTGTGTGCAGTACCAGTTTCTCAGAAGTGCTGACATAGGAAACACTCCAGGGATCAGGGGAAATTGGTGATCTAGTAAAATATGGTCTTTAGCTAAAGGTCAAATGAAATTGTACTGGAAACCTTGGGGATACTTTAAAGTGGGAGCTAAAGACGGGGGCTGCTCATTAGAGCCTGTGCTTAAGTACCAGTTTCACTTTATCAGGAAAATTGTTCATTTGTGTGAAAATGTGACCTCTGTCAGTTTGCCAAGCAGGCTGGGCCCGGGGGTGATCTCAGGCTCCCGTGTGCTTGAGGAAGTTAGAGCTACCTGGGGACTACTTTCAAAGGACACTGCCAAGGTTAGCAGACCCAAAATCTGACCTTCTTCTCCCTTCTTTCCATTTATATCTGTTTGTAAAGTTCAAACAGTTCTTTTTTATCCCCCCAAAAAAGAAAGCGCTTCAAATGCAATAAAATGATAAAAGATTCCAAGGGGATGCAGCTATAAAAAGAGAAGGTAAAATAAAAATGTTTCATTTAGGAAGGCTGGTTATTTAGGGAAATATAATTCAGATAGCTCAGTAACAATTACCATATTTCTTAACCTAGATTAGATTTAGCCTTAAAGTTTTATGGTGCCACCATCTTCCAACCAGAGCCAAGTATTACTGCTAATGCATTAATGAAGAAAAAGAGGAGAGAAGCCTTTTCACAGGATGTTTGTTATCCAGAGAGGCGAATAACTCAGAATTCTTTGAATTCTCCAAATATATGGACCATCTCATCACATAGCCACTTCAATGAAGTTACAAAGGAAAGGAAAGATGGGCTGTGATTTAACAGTATGGATATATAAATGATGAAAGAAAAGTTAAAAGTTTTAAATGTATCTTAAGTACCTACTACATGCTAGGATTTTTAACTTTTTCTTTCACATCTCTATATGCAATTATTATGCTTTTGCGTATGTCTACTTGGTCATTATCCGTCTCACTAGTGAAAATGCTTCCAGAGGGCATGGATTTTGTCTTCTTAACTGCTGTATTCCGGACACCTAGATCAGCACCTGACTTTTTGTTTGTGCTCTTTCTACACAAGAGCTATTTCTACCATTTTACTCTTTCTTTAATGAGTAAATACACATGACGGACATGCTTATATATATAAATGTGCGAACAATCACATAAACTGGATATTCAAGAAATAACAATGTTGATGATTACTGTCACCGCTAATGAGTGGTAAAAAATGTTATCTATGAACTTGTATTGTATGAACTTCTCACTTATCACAGTAGAGGGTATGTTTATTTGTAATATAGAGAGCGTTTTTATTTATGCTGTAGGCATAGAGCTCTGAGGCATAGTTTTCCTAGCATAATTAAAGTTACATTGAGTCAAGCACTTTATGGGGAGCTCTGCATACATTAATTTATTCATATACATATGGGAAGGTGGGGCTATTATTATTAGCCTGAACCAGAAGAAATTTTTGGTACTCCACTATTTTTAACTTGCATAAATTGCAATTTCATGTGGTTCAGTCGAATATGAACCCCATTTTACAGGGAGTAGCTGAGGTTTAGAGAAGTGAAACAAACTGTACAAAGCTCAATACCAGTAAGAAATAAACGTAAGATCTGAACGTGTATTTGATCACAAATGCCATTTTCTAGCTCTTGCTTCTCAAATATGGCTTTGGCCGTGGAGTCTCTAGAGTACTGAAGTCAGAGATAAACATGACACAGTATTTTGGTTTTTTTTGTTTTTTGTTTTTACACTCATCTTTTTTTTTTTTTTTACTTTTTTTATTGAATTACAGTCATTTTACAATGTTGCATGACACAGTATTTTTGGATACACTCTTTCTTTTAAAACAAACATGGAATTACATAAAGTAAAATGCAAAATTACATGAATTCTTAAGGTAACAAAAGGCTCTGGAAAAATTTCACATTCTGTGTGGTCATTTTGTGTTAGGAGTACTCTTCTAGAAAATGGTAAGAAGCAGAGCACGCTCACTCCCAGAGCCCCCTCCCACACCACGATCTAGAGTAAACACCCACAATGAGATTAGTCACTGATCAACACAACTGTATAATCTGCTGAGGACAAGAAAAAAGGTTATTTTTGTTTTGAAGGAAAATGTCACCTTATAAATCTTACAAATGTCATCAATATGCAATGATTCGCTTCATCTAGAACAATGTTAAGCATTAACGTATCCTAGTAGTTCAGAAATGAATACGGATGGATGTAAAATATACTTAGAAGGTTCTTTTTGGAAAATTAGGGAAGACATTTTCCCCCTTTTAGAATTACTTTTGGGGGGAGGGCATAGCTCAAGTGGTAGAGCGCATGCTTAGCATGCACGAGGTCCTGGGTTCAATCCCCAGTACCTCCTCAATAAGTAAACTTAATTACCTCCTCTCCACCAAAACATAAAAAATAAAATTAAATTAAATTAAAAATAAATAAAATAAAATTACTTTCTTTTTTGCCCCGTCCCCACCAAAATTGCTTTCTATATGCATTACTTTTCTTTCTTAATATCAAAAATTATAGTTGCTGCATTTCTATAATCACTTAATGAAAGACAGTGTTTCTGAGAACTTTTATTATTTAGAAGGTAATATTTAATTTCTGACTGCAATTTAGAAATTTATGAAATCTTCAAACTCCTTTCAATTCTCTATTCAGGCAGTAAATGAAAAAAGATGGAAAAAAAACAAAGTATTCAAATATACAAAAGAGACTACCACAAATACAGTTCAGTGTCCCAGGTGTTATTTATAGAGGTAATTACTTCAATTGACTTTCAATGAAATGCATTCCTTTTCAATCAGAATTCTGAGTAGGATCACATAAATTATTTAATGAACTGATTATCAAGGTTACAGTCATCAAACACAGCTTTCTGAGCAGCCTCACTTTCCTAAAATAACATGTATTCTCTACAGACATAAAAACAGGGAAACAACTTTGACCTCTGAGGTTTTGGGGTTTTTTGGGGGGTGTGATTTTACCTTGAATTCTCATTTAGTGAGCAAAAGAAAGTGGAAGAAAAGTAAATTTGGACGAGATTTTATGTTTTGCTGGTTTCTATACTACTACTCAAACTCCTATTTACCTTTTATTAAAGCAATTAGGAAAAATTCCCATGCAGAGCTCACATTTCTCCCTAGCAACTCATTAGCTTTCCAGGGTGTTTTATCAAGAAGTAATAAGGCGGGCAGGAATGGTGTTTGTTTGTAAATAGGGTATAATGTGACTGGGGATAACTTCTATAATCCTCAAGAGAGATACACAGAAGAGTTTATTTTTTCCCTTAAGGAGGTGGAAAAGTTAAAGTCATGCTGAATGCTAAGATTTAAAATAGGTAAAAGCAATCACTAACCAAGATGCAGTGCAGAACACTGTCACAGCCAGCTGGAGCTAATTGTGTTAGTTATGGTAACAGTGCCCTCCAGAGGAATTTTGCAGGAATTTGAATGGCATAGGGAAAATAAAAGGCTGTGAAAATGATGAATTTGAATATACACTTATAAAGTAAATTAACATATTAATCTTACCTAGATAATTAAAATATGCTTTAGCTTAAGTTTAGTGCTGAAAGGCAACATTATATTCATAACAAAAATATCAACAAACATGCACTTTTTAATATTTTAGGCCACCTGTGAATCCTTACTTACATATTACATTGTTAGTACATTCTGAAATATGTGATACGTTATTTTAAAGTAAACTTAATTCGGAGAAACATTTAAGGACTGAGATTAAGGAATTTAAATTTGTGATCCGTGGTTACTTTTCCTTCATGGTATTTCTTTTGGCAAGTCTTTAGAGTTTAGTGTAAATAGAGGAATATTCCTAGCATTAGTATCACCGAAATGAGGCAAAACTATAAACAAGCATTATCAATTATTGAAAGTAAACTGAAATAGGGGACCCCAAAGCACCAGATTATAGACAGCAAGCCCCATTTAACACCGCAAAATGTTAACAAGTTAAAAACAGATAATAAGCACATGAAATGAAAAATGAGAGGCCTCCTTATGTTTGTCATTTAAATATTTATACTTTCTTAATTTTAGAGAATGCATAATGATTATTTTACACGATGATTTATTGTCATTATCATCAAAATTGCTTTTGCTATCTTATCATGCTAGGCACTGAGACAAATGCTGGGAAAAAGGAATTCATATTTAATGATTTCACTGCTTTTTACCTCACTCACCACTGTCAGCCACCACCATAATGATTTTCTGCATTTAAAATCTTGGAGGAAAAAACAAATCATCCGAAAGCAAATCCCTTTCAGTAATTTACTAAAATAGCTATAAAAAGCTGGAATTTTTTTCTCTTGAAATTTAATACCAGAAACCACAAAAAGAAGAAAAGGAATGGAAGACAAAAATAAGAACAAGGATAAGGGGCAACAAATAGAAAATAGTAACATAGTAGATAAATTAATCCAACTATATTAGTAATTATATTGAATGTCAATGATCTAAATGCACCAGTTAAAGGACAGAGATTGTCAGAGTGAATTAAAAAACAAGACCCAATTATATGCTGTCTACAAGAAACGCACTTTAAATATAAAGACGTGTATCAAAAGTAAATGAATCTGTAATGTCTCTACATTATATATGCATATATATTGTCCTGTTTGTCAAACTCAGCTTGAATACCATTATCTTTTAAGTCACTGTCGTTTATAATAATTCTAGAGAACTGGAGTGCTAAGTTTTTCTTATACTGTTCTTATTTTCAACATCATCTTAGCCAATCTTGTTCCCTTGCCCTTCCAAATAACTGCAGAAGAGCTAATCAAGTTTCACAAAAGAACATGTCTCAACATTTGAATAAGAATTTCATTCGTGTAATAGTTTAATTTGAGGAGCACTGCTGTCTTTAAGATGTTGAGTGTTTACATCCATGACAGTGATAATTCTCTCCAGTTACTTATGTCTTCTTTTATGTTCTTCAGTAGTAATTGCTTTCTCTGTTAAGCTTCCATCTTTTGCTACAATCCGTCTTTTGTTACTAGGCATATCACTGTTTGCATAAATTGTATCCTTGTTACATTTTTAAATGGTAATTATAAATATTGGAACATTATTTGCTTTGCTTTTTAAAAATATTTATTCCATAACCAGAAAATTTGTTGAATTCTCTTATTAGTTTTAAATGCTTATCTGTAGAATCTCTTCGCTTTTCTATATATACTACCACATCATCAAAATACAATGACAACTATTCTTTCTAATTACTACCATTTATTATTATTTTTTATCTCAGTGTGCTAGCCAGGATCTCCACTGAAATGCTGAACAGAAGTAGTGTTAGTAGTTCTTATCTTATTCCTTATAAAAATACAATTGTTTGAAATACTTCATATTTGATGAAGAATGATGATTAATATTTCTGTTAGATACTTTTAATTAGAGTGAGGATTTTTCTATCTATTCCAAGTTTGCTAGGACTTTTTATCCTGAATTAGTGCAAAATTTTAATTAAAAATATTTTATATTTAATGAGATAATCATACAATTTTCCCCTATTTGACCCTCAGTATGTAAAGAAATCTTAGTACATTTCAAATGGAGAAGCAGTCCCAGGTTAAAATCAACTTGGTTATAAGCTAGTATTTCATTTTCATAAGGACCTGTTTGCTTTTAAAATACTGTTTTAGAATTTTTGTCCATTTATTTAAAAATAAACCTGGATTATAATTTTTCCTACCCTTATCTGATTTTGGGGGCGTCTGATTTGGTTTTTTGGTTTGTTTGGATTTTGCATTTTTGGCAATCCAGGTTCTATTAGCCTCAGAAAAGAGTTGGTAAGTTTTTCACACTCTGGAAAGTTTATGGACAATGAATTATCTGTTTCTTCAAGGTCTTGTATACTCAGGAAAAATAAAAGGAAAAAAACCTTGTACTCTTATGTTGAAGGCATGTTCATTTGATCAAATTTGTTTTCATGATCAATAAATATTCTACGCCTTTCTATTGCTTGTATGCTTTAGCAATTTTTTAAGTGTTGGACTAAAATCTCAAAATATTATTGTGGCTTTTTAAATATCTAATTTTAATTATTTTAACTTTCACTCTGCAGATCTTGAAGTTATGTTGCTAAGTGCGATCAGATTAAAGACTTTTATGTTTCTGTTGAATTTTTGTATCAATCTATAGAATAACTTTATTCCCTAATAACTGTTTGGCTTTCAGTTTTTCTCACACTAATATATGTATCTCAGTTCTCTATCACTAAGTATATGCTGACATATCTTGTATGTTATTTACTGTAAACCTCTGTTTTCTAATGTGTTCCATATTTTATATTTTTCACCTTTTATATAATGTGCTTATTTTCTCTCTCTTACTAAAACCTGAATTTCGTGGGGGCAAGAATATCTGTATGTTTGATTCAACGATGTACTGAAACATCTATCTAGATCAATGCCTGGCACGTGATAAGATCTCAAAAGATTTTTGTCAAGAGAATTTCATGATGTCATTTATAATTTATATTTAACTGGGTAACTTTCTGTTTTAATTTAAACTAGAGTCTCTGTCTTTTAACTTGAAAGTATCTTCCTTTGTTATTCACCATAATTATTAATATATTTGGAATTTAATTCTACGTTTGGTGCTTTCTATGCTTCAAAGTTATCTGTCATGCTTTAAAAATAAAAAACCTTGTGTTTTTAAACCCTTTCCTTTACTTTGTTCTCTTATTTTACCTGATTTTTCTTTATTCCCTTTTACTTGTTTGGAAATATACATATTATTTCTATTCAATTAAGGATTACAGTAAAAGTTTTCTACATATATATGACTAAGTCTACAACAAATCAGGTACTCCACCCCAAAACCAAACTTTAATCACCCTTATCTTTTATTAAATTTTTACCTATTATATTAATTTACTTTGTCTTTAAATGTCCCCCAAACTGTCCCATTATTATTATTTTATAGTCAATGCTTAGTCATACAGATGTGCACATTACTAACTTACTCACCCACTATTATTTTTCTTGCATGCTCCTCCTTCCTGTGTTAGGTTTTCTTCTTCCTGCAATGTACACTTTAATATTTCTTTTGGTGACAGTATTTAGATAGTCTGTTCCCTTACACTTTCTTGAAAATGCCCTTATTTTTTCCTTAATTCTTGAAAGCTAATTTAATTTGGTATAAAATTAAAATTTTCTATTACGTCTCTTGAGCAATTTGAACATATTTCATTAATTTCAATAATGTGGCTTATTTTGTTGCTTTCTACAAGTCTCCTGGCATTTGAAGTTTTATTTTATTTAAGATTGCTTTTATGATGATTTTCCTTCCATTGTAGTAGTCTATATATCTGGATTCCTTTTTATGTTTGGTCCTTGGCCCTTATTTATTTCCACAAAGCCAGATTTCTTAATTTTCATCAAGTCTGGAAAAGATTTGGCATTATTTTTTTGAAAATTTTCTGTCTGAAAATTTCTCTTTTCTTTTTTTAAGGATTCTAAAGGAGTCCTATAAACTACTAGCAGATAAATTCTAATTTCATATCTCTTAAGTATCTCAAATTTTTAAATTTTTTATACATCTGTGCTGCCATTCCAGGCAATTTCCTCACAACTACCTTCCATATTACTAACAATGCTTAAACTGAGTTTAATCTAGTATTTAATCAATTCAATGAGTGTTTATATGTTTTCAATTTTTTAATTTCAAATATATATATTATATACATATTATTTTTAATCTATTTTTTCCAGATACACATTTTTAAAACTTTCTACTTTTATTGTTGGTCCTGGGAAGGGGGGTGCAGATGGGAGATGTTGGTCATGGGGCACATACTTTAGTTACAAGATAAATATGTTCTAGGAATTTAATATACAGCATAATCATAATAGTTAGTAACACTGTGTTATATACTTGAAAGTATAAGAGATTAACTATTAAATGTTCTAGTCACAAAAAAAGAAATAGCAATTAGGTGACATGATGTAGGCGTTAGCTGACACTAGGTGGTAATCATTTTGCAATATATGTGTATAAATCAACATGTTGCACACCAAACTTGCCCAGTGTTATCTGTCAGTTATATCTCAATAAAGCTGGAAAAAATAAATTTAGTGAAAAAATAATTAATATATATTTTAAATATTTCTCAATTATAATTTCTAATATGGTAAGTCTTAATATATATGAACTATAAGAACAAAAGCTATTCAGTGGTTCTTACCTTTAAGAGGATAAAACATTCTTGAGACCAGAAAGTTTGGAGAATTTCTCTATTAGACTGAGCTCCACTCTTTAAGAGACAAATGAATCTAGTAATTTCCTTATAGAGAAGAAATATAATTACAAAGCTACAAGATACATTTTTAGTTCCAACTCCACTAAATCAACAATGGAACTTTCAGATTTTATATGGGTGATAGAAAAAGAGAGTGAGAATCTCAAAGAATAATAAAATTTCTAAGAAAGTTTATAAAAGTCCTTTTATGGCCTTAATCCTCCTGTCCAGGCCTTGGGAGTTAGTAAAAGAGAAAGCATTAAACTGCTACATTATTACTGGAAACCATTCAATTGTATAAATTAAATGTGTCAACAGTAAGTGTTAATGGAAAAGATTGGAGAAAATGATTTTGATAGTCGTCATGCCAATCATTCAAGGTACTCAAAGTATGGAAACATGTAATTTTATTTGTGTAGCAACTGATAAGATAAAATCAAGGGTGAACAGAACTCCTCTTATAGTGTTGTAGTGAATCATTAAACATGAAATGAGCTTCTGAGCTCACCCTGTTTGCACTCTACTGACAAGAGAAATAAAACTAAAATAAAGAAGAAATAATAGGGTAAGTAATACTGATGTACGGTGTATTGTGAAATATTATCTGTACATAATCATAGGAATGCCTAAATAATTGTAAAAATTATTAATTCATAAAAGGCATTAGAATTGCCTTAAGCAAAGTTTTGTACAAGGTACATTTTTGTTTAATTTCAGGGATGGTTTTTATGGATTAAAAATTGTTGAGAAAGGGTTTAGTGAGAATACTTTGTTTAGTCATTTAATTGTTGAGAATTTTAGTTCTAAACCCCTCTTTTAGCGATGAGATTATAAACACAGAAAGGTTAAGTGATATGGTCAAAGTCAGTATTTGATTTCCACTCGGTCCAAAGAACGATTCAAATTCAGAGAAAGAAGGGAGTAAAATCGAAACTTTAGAAACACAGCTAGATCACTCTAGACATTTGGGTCACGAACAGTGTGCAGTTGAAGAGCAGCAGCGTGAGTGAGCGCGGAATCGCTGAGAAACCGACAGCGAGATGATAAAGTCCTTATGACCCAGCCATCACTTTGGATTTCTTTAATCTTCTAGTTTATGAGACTGGCTTTCATTTTTAATGTGTACACTCTTTTGCTATGGCTCTTGCATTTAAATAGAACTTCAAATTCAGAAACTCTAAACGTGACACTGGGCTTCCCATTGAATCTGTCATTGTAATAATATGTAGAGGGCACTCATAAGCTCATGTAATAAATAGTCACTCATGTAATAAATATTCTGAGTATCTTCATGAGTTGGATATTACTATAGATAAAAAAAAATCAAGAAAATTATGACTGAATACCTGCCTTCAGGATCTTATGTTCAGTAGGAGAGAGCAAAGGGACAATTATAGTTCAAGGTATAGTGTGGTAATAACTATGAAACACACAGGTTCTATTACAAGAGTTTAGTATAAAAATAGTGATCGAAGCATATTAGCTGTCACAGTGATCTTGATAAATTAAAGATACAGAATCAAGAAAAATAACTTTATCTGCCAAAGAAAACATCTGGAAGAAAAGGACATTTTTCCCCCCAAATTCCATGATATATAATAAAGTAGAAAACTAACTCCCAGTCAATAGAGATAACAAGGTAATTAGGAGTTAATAACAGCACCTAAAGAGAAAATAAAAGAAACTAAAATAATTCCAGTACAGTCAGCTCCGGTCAAACCCTTAGTAGAAGGAGACATCATAGATTCTGGAAGTTAAGCAGATAACAAATTGGAATTCTGGAGGTTCTTAGTGGGTTGCTAATAGAGTATAATAAAATACAGAACTTGGTAGACATGCACTTGACATTACTTTTGGCGGAATTCTGAACTTATGTCATATCTAATTTCTGGTTCTCTGAGAACTACCTTAATTCAAGAGACCCATGAATCACGTAATTTTCTCTGGTATCGTAACGTTATCATTCTAAAAGTGATTTTAAAGTAAAGTGTTAACCACGCCAGGAGAGTGCAACAATTTCCAGTCATCATTTGAAGAGTTGTATCTTTAGGACTGCTCTCAAGTCATCAAGTTGCTTGGAGCTGTGGAGTATAGCTAAGAAGACACAGTCTTGTCCTCAGGACACTACAAAAGCTTTTTAACAAGAAACATTAATTTAAAAAACAATCCAGAAATAATGTGTGACAATATGGAGTTAAATACAAATGTGCAGCATAGATAGTACAAAATATTGATGGTGTCTGGGAGGGAAGAAAGGATTATTCTTTTTTAATTTAACAAGGTAGGGTATGATAAAAGATTCATTTTTAAGTCAAAGATCTGGGTGAGATTCCCACATTTGTAGTTTTTCCATGTGTCATCATGGAAGTCCTATATTCCTTCTGGTTCTCAATTTTTGAATGTAAAAGGAATGTATTTTCATTTGCCCAGACTTTTTCAAGAATTTTTGTGAGTATCAAATGATAAAGCATGTAAACTGAACAGTACTTAAGTTATTAACTGGGCATTGGTATTTTAAGGTACTTGATTAGGGAGGCACAGTGAGCAAAAAAAAAAAAGGGAAATGTTTATGGAAGAAGAAAAAAGACATATTCTGTCATTTATAGTTCAAGTTTGGGAGTACTTCGTACTCAACAAGCACAGTGCTTTATTGTTTATATTTTATTATCTCTTATTTCCAATGAATTCCCGTTTTAACTCAAAGTTAACATCTGCATTTTATAGTTTTTGATGTTGGTGTAATACAATTCAACACTGAGAAGAATCCTACTTCTTAGTGAAGCATTTACTTACATTTCAATATTGTATCATAAAACTGTTGCAGCATTCTGTTACATCATTGATGTATAAAGTGGAGTCGAACTTGGTAATTATTGTTAGCAATATGTCTGTCATGCAGACTGGAATTCTATGATGGTCAAAACTAGGACATTTTCTCCCCACAGGCTGACCTATATAGAAACTCAAATTATAATCACAATCGTTTGCTTGGCAGACCCTGAAGCAGACAAAGAGGAATATTATAATTTGAATATTTAATGGCAATAAACTAAGATGATGAGAATCATTTATTTTCTTGTTGGAGATTGTCTATCCCAGGACTTATCAAATAATATCACAATGGGCTGATAAAGAAAAATGATGTGCTGTATAAAACATAATGTGTACTCAACAAATCTGAGCAGAAAACTACTTCCTCCCTGCAGGACTTCTCACAGCTTTTAATGTGCCAGTGTTCATTCTTGATGTCTCTGAGGGAATTCTCATAAGCCGTTTTCCCAAATAGATTTTTTTTTTTTTTTTTTTTGGTGCTGAGGGGTGGGGTACGAACACCAGATATCTCCCAGAATTAGGGATCCAGGAAACCCAGGCTCAGACTATCGAATTATAATATTGGAAAGGCTCTAGCTTCTTCTCACAAGATGTGTGGACATCTCTTTTGTGGCCTGTCCAACATCTACAGGGACAGGGAGCCAGGACAGTCAGAATTAGTGAGATTTCAATTCGTGAGAATTGGTGGGAAGAAGAAATTAACTGCCTGGATTGGGAGCTATCGAGGTGGTCCCTGACAGCTACCAAGGGCACCCGGGAATAGAACAGACACAGAGGAAAGCAAATGTGAGACAGGGAAAAGAATGGCCAAGTTCTGATTACAGTATTAAATTCGTACATCAAGCACTGTCTCAAGTCAGCTCTACCTCTTAATTTTTAAGTTACACAAATTTGTAAATAATCTCTTTCTTTCCCCTCCCCCCTCATAAACCACACTACAACCAAAATTAGCTTTACTGATCAACATGGGTAATATCTGGATAGGTGCCCTCAACTTTGATTCCACAGCTGCTTTTTGTATGTTTCTATTACTGTCCAATCACCTTTAAGATCAAATACTCTATGTATGCCAATGTCAGACACAAACAAGTTAATATTTGGGGGCGTGTCTTCCTCTTGTCATTTTTCTCTTCGATATGATTTATTTTATCTCTTCTCTGACCCATTATGTATTGGTTTTAAATGTATTTCTCGAGGGCATTTTGTTTTATTTGCAAGTTCTGTTCAACTTTTTCCCCCTGTACTACTTGTAGGCATACTAATGAATTCAATGAAACAGTCCCACCATCTCTTATGTAAATCTCTCTGACTCTGTAGGGTGCTTTTTGTTATCAGGACTCTAGCACACATTCTCTGTATCCTAAGCACCAAAACCAGTTATTTGGCACCTAATAGGCTCGAAGGTTGTTGGCTTTCTTCCGAGACAAGGTAATCAATCTGCTATTTCCTCTTGTGATGGCTTTTGCTCTCTTTGGACTGCACACGTACTCAAAAATTTGGTCTGCCTCTCTCTCTCCCTCCCCCCGTGAACAGATGTTCCTGTGGTGACTGACGTTTTTAAGAAATAAATATGACAGAACCGTTAATGACTGGTATAGTATTTATGTTACTGAGCTTTCTACAGTCATTCCTGTTGAATAAGAATTACTTTCAAAAGAATGAATATCTAACGGCAGAATTTAATTGAAGGTAGTTTGAGACTATTAGCACTATTTGCTAACTTAAATTACATTATTCAAACAACTATCTTTGCACCTTTCCCTTAAAATTGGTATTTCTCTTGCTCATCTTGCTCTCCCATCCCAACTGCAAGTATCTTACTTTTCATCCTTCTTGTGGTTCCTCGAGGGCCTCAATAATCAATAAGCTTCATCTCATAAATGGACTATATTCTATTGAGAGTAACTTTTTGGACCAAAGCATTGTATATACTGTTCCCTGGATTTGTGAGAAACAGAATCAAGTTCAGTTAGTAATATCTGCCGTGGGCATGAGTGGTTATTCACATACAATCAATTTCTCTTTCAGCTTTGGCCGATGTTTGTATGAAACCCTTAAGATTATTGGACTAGCGTATATCTCCAAAGCCTCCAAGTGACTAGAATTAGAAATTAAAACAGGAATAATGAATTTTAACATCTTCAGCTGATTTTTTAAATAAAAAACATGAATCCTAGAAACACCTTACATTTTACAAAGTTGAAATTTCAAAAATAAAACTGTCATTTTAAAAAACTTGTTTATACATACTCGTCCTTCACCCCAATAAGAAGATTCCTACAGAGAAATACCAATAGTTCTTTTAAAAGTTCTAATGCTAGCACAGTGAAAATATCATTTCTTGGAGGCAACAAATGTGGGATGCCCTGGACTTAAATATAAACCCTAGTCACAAGTTTAACTAGCTTGAGGTAGTCAGAATTAGTCAGGAAAAGGCGGTCTCGCGTCTTATGGCAAGTGAAATGTATTTTCATTAATTAGCCCTTAGAACTTACTATTTACTGGAACTGCAAAAGCTTGACTCGTCCTTAATAGTGTTAACAATGGTGTTACATATTTCCAAATACAATTACTAGACATAAAAATGTTATATATCATAGAAGCAGAACAATTTTGTCACTCGGTTCTAACAAGGGGAAAAAGTAAATATAACAGTACTTTATTCCCAATATAAGGAGTCAAAAATCTTTTACTTATTCTGCATTTGTCTTTGATTCCCCAGGGTTGGATGTAGAGAACACAGTATTAGGTTGAAAGGAACACATGTTCCTGATAAGGCATGACTTTCTCAGCACCAAGTCTACCACAATCACAACGAACTGCTTCTTGACAAAGAAGCACTTCATTTCCAGAAGGTGGTGCTCTAGAATAGTTGGAAACACGTTTGCTTCCATTTGAAATAATGCAGAGGTGTGTTCAATTAATATTCAAGTTAACTGAAATTCTGGAAACAGAGAGTGGCTGTTCAAACCAAAAATAAATATATAATATTATACACACACACACACACACACACATATATATATATCTCCTGCTGCTCTCTCTTTGATAGCATTTAACTCTAAATATTTTTCTATGATGTCCATGACCTAATTTATTGTCTGGGAACACTAGCAATGCAACAGTTTAGATATTGCACCATTAAAACAAAATGAATGAACAAATAAAACAGAAAGAGTTATAAATACAGAGAACAAAACAGGTGGTTGCCAGAGGGGAGGGGAGTTGGGGGAGGAAAGAAATAGGTGAGAAAGATTAAGAGGTACAAACTCCCACCTGCAAAATAAATGAGTCACAAGTATGAAACGTACAGTGTAGGGAATACAGTCAATAACTATGTAATATCTTTGTATGGTGACAGATCATAACTAGACTTAGGGTGGTGGTCATTTTGAAAAGCATAGAAATATCGAATCACTGTCATGTAACAGGAACTAACAGTGTTGTAGGTCAATTAAACTTCAAAAACAAACAAACTCATAGAAAAGGAGATCAGATTTGTGGTTTGGTGTGGAGCAGGGGCGAGAGGGAGGGGGAACTGGATGAAGGTGGTCAGAAGGTACAAATTTCCAGTTATAAGATAGTGGGTGCTGGGGATGTAATGTACTACATGATCAATACAATTAACACTGCTGTATGTTATATGTGAGGGTTGTTAAGAGAGTGAATCCTAAGAATTCCCATCACAAGAAAAAATTTTTTTGTCTATTTCTTTAATTTTGTATCTATATGAGATGATGGATGTTCATTAAACTTGCAAACATTTCATGAGGTACGTAAGTCAAATGATTATGCTGTGCAATTTAGACTTTATACAGTGCTGTATGTCAATGATACCTCAATAAAACTGGAAGAAAAATTAGACAAAAATACAACAGGACATGTTAGAAAACTAGGCCAGTTTTACACAAGAGTATACCAACTTCTGTTCTGACTTTTTAAAATTGAGGTATAGTCAGTTTACAATGTTGTGTCAATTTCTGGTGTACAGCACAATAGTTCAGTTGTATGTATACATACATATATTCATTTTCATATTCTTTTTCATTATAGGTTACTACAAGATACTGAATAGAGTTCCCTGTGCTATACAGTAGAAACTTGTTTTTTTTATCAATTTTATATGTAGTAGTTAGTATCCGCAAATCTCAAACTCTCAATTTATCCCTTCCCACACCCCTTCCCTCCTGGCAACCATAAGTTTGTTTTGTATGTCTGTGAGTGTGTCTCTGTTTTGTAAATAAGTTTGTTTGTCTTTTTTTTTTTTTTTAGATTCCACATATGAGTGATATCATACAGTACTTTTCTTTCTCTTTCTTGCTTACTTCACTTAGAATGATGATCTCTAGGTCCATTCATGTGCTGCAGATGACATTATTTTATTATTTTTATGACTGAGTAGTATTCCATTGTATAAATATACCACAATTTTTTTTTATCCAGTCATCTGTTGATGGACATTTAGGTTGTTTCCATGTCTTGGCTGTTGTAAATAGTGCTGCTATGAACACCGGGGTGCTTTTCTAATTAAAGTTCCCTCTGGCTATATGCCCAGGAGTGGGATTGCTGGATTATATGGTAAATCTATTGGATCCAAACTAGAAAAGAA
The DNA here is from genome assembly GCF_048773025.1 of Camelus bactrianus. Taxonomy (NCBI): domain Eukaryota; kingdom Metazoa; phylum Chordata; class Mammalia; order Artiodactyla; family Camelidae; genus Camelus; species Camelus bactrianus. The sequence goes on from NC_133572.1 coordinate 11,373,049, forward strand.
GAGGTAGAATTGTCACCATATGCAGATGACATGATACTATCTATAGAAAACTCTAAAGGCTCCACATAAAAACTATGAGAGCTGATAAAAAGAATTCAGCAAGACAGCAGGATACAAGAGTAACATACATAAATCAGTTACGTTTCTTTATACTAACAATGAAATATCAAAGAAGGAAAGAAAAGAAACAATCCCTTTTAAAATTGCATCCAAAAAAATTACTTAAAAATAAATCTGACCAAGGAAGTGAAAGGCTTATATGTGGAGAACTACAAAACACTGACTAAGTAAATTAAAGATGACTGAAAGAAATGGAAAGATATCCCATGTTCTCGGATTGGAAGAATTAATATTGTTAAAATGGTCATACTACCTAAAGCAATCTATAGATTTAATTCGATCCCTAACAAATTACCAATAACATTTTTCACAGAACTAAAACAAATAACACTAAAATTTACATGGAATCACAAAAGACCCAGAATTGCCACAGCAATACTGAAGAAAAAGAATGAAGCTGGAGGAATAACCCTCCCAGACTTCAGACAATACTACAGAGCTACAGTAATCAAAACAGCACAGTATTGTTTTGACTTTTAATAAAGTTCACTTATAAACATACTTGAATAATATTTGATGCCATATAATTGTATTACATGAAGATATATGCAAAATCAGATAATTATGAAAAATTTTGATTTCCCAGTATTAAAATATATCCAAAACTTTGGTCTGTAATAAGCATATGGAAAAGATGAAAAAGAGTAGATGAGAAGAGACATAAAAGGAAAATTTCTTCTGGGAAAGAGAATTCTGTTAATTTTTGAATTATCTAAATAGATTTTTTTTAGAAATCTTTGCCTAGTGAAAATGTATGTGGCATTACAGAGGTAATAAATTCTGACTACAGTAAACTGATCCATTTTCTTTGCAGAAACAGTTTGGGAACATTTGTGATCTGGCCTGAGATAGTGAAAATTTCCAGAACTTTTATTTATTTCTATTAGCAATAAGAATATACTCAACGGTCAAAGGTAAACTACATTTATAATGTCAAAGGCCATTTAAATTGTTAGCTAATAATTTTCTGGAAGAATTGGAAGTTTTAGTCATAATCATTTTTATCCTGAGAGCTATTTGTCTAACTGAGTATTGCTGTTTGACAGTTGTTATATTACACAAGCCACAAATGCATCTCTAATATAACTGTATGTGACGATATTATAGGCTGACTAGAAAGCATATTTGAAATATATCATGTAAAATGTATTTAGTACAGCACTAAGTATCACAATGCATTACAGAAGTAAACATACCACACCCACTTGTAAAGATTAGGGAGATTGTTTTCAAGTTACATTAGTAATTTATCTTAAGGGAAGAAGACTGAGGGCACCAAAATTATATGTGATATTTGGCAATATTAGTATCTCTATAACAGTCCATCTCTGAACATAATAAACTCTACTCGATTACTTAAAAACATGTAAATTAGATTTATTTTTCTTTATATTTGTCTTAAAATAGAATTGTCCCCATAAAATGGATGTCAGAAACATTTAGTTAAAAAGCTCTGAAACACAACTCTTTCATATATTAACATTTGTGTATATAAAATAGATAAAAATAATTTCTTCTGTATAGCACATGGAACTATATTTAAAATCTTGTAGTAACCTATAATGAAAAAGGAATATAAAAACAAATAAATGTATGTATATGTATGACTGAAACATTATGCTGTACACTAGAAACTGACACATTGTAACTGACTATACTTCAATTAAAAAAATTAAAATAAATGAAATTTAAAAGTATATATTAACATTTGGCATTAAGTAGACTAAATATTCAGATTCAAATCAATGTTTCTGGTTCTCAGACAAATACGAACATACACTACCACAATTCTCTAGACAGAGTACTACTTATGCACAGATTACAACTGAAACTATAGAACTAATGCAGTACAAATTTCTCACTCTCAGTTTTGCTCCAAGAGGAAAGGAAACATTATATTTTAATTAAATTCAACATAATTATACACTGCATGTATACAATTTTAAGGTAAAATGTAATATCTTAAATAAATTTTATACTTGCTATGGACCAGTACAGACTCCCTTTGCCAATAGGGTACTTTATTGGAAAGTAGATAAGAGTATATACTATTGCCTAAATTACATTTTTTTTTTCAGAATTGGATTCTCTCTCTTTACTTAAGCCATATACAAGTAAGTTATATACATACAGTGTATATGTTTATGAAGTTATGACACTAATATATTAAAGAGTTGCATTAATGAGTTTGGTTTAAATACTCTGAAGTTATATCATTTATGGAGAGAGGTATCTTTTTCAAAAATTTATTTTAGTTGATCCTCAAACCATCATAGAAGATTGATATGGAATGTATTATTCTTATTCTACTTTTTAAAGAGAGGCAAATCAACCAGGACAATATGTCAAAGAAAAAAAAAAAGTAAAAATTAACCTGATATAGGACTTTCAGTTCTGGGTGTGATAGAGCAATGTTCATCAGAGTTATAATTCTGCTGTGAATAACTACAAAACTGGACAAAACTGGGATACAGAGAACTCAGGGCTCTGATCATTGAGAGAAAGGAAATATACAAAATGAGTTCTACACTCATCCTGGCTTTTTGTCAGGGATCACTTTCTAATTTAAGAAGTGGAGCCAAACACAAAACAGCCATCTCCCTGAGTAGAAGAAATGAAGATTGGAGTTCGGGGCCATGATGGTAGCTGTTATTTTTCAGGAAAGGGTACCAGAGAGAAGGCAGCTGGACAGAGAACTTTACAAATCTGCTGAAGTGTCCTCCTGAGTCTCTGTGTAAATTCTAAATCGCATGTGCTTAAAGGGAGACTCCACAGGCCTGGCACACTGCTACTGCAGAGCTATAAACCCAACAGAGACGGGCGTGAAAGTGCGTTATATTTTATAAAGCTCACCAGCCAAAGGGGAGAAACTTTGTTGAACATGCTAGGAATTCAGCTGAAACTCCAGAATTGCCAAGGCTTAGGAGCAGGGTTGTTCTATCTCCCCACTGTAATCAAGCCCCAGATGGTCAGGTTGTGTCATCAGTAAAGTCACTGGGCTGCCAGAGCAAAATTAAGGACTCTTCATAGCCTTCCAGCATAATCCAGAAAGATCTATAAAGGTGGAACTAATCTACAGTGATAGAATTTCAGGCAGTAATCGTGTCAGGGAGAGGTGGGAACTGTTTGGAAGGGCTGTGATGCAGCTTTCTCTGGGATAATGAAATGTTCTATTCTTGACAGAGCTCTGGGTTAAGCAGACTACCCGTTTTTTAAAATTCATTAAACTGTGCACTTCAGAGTTATACATTTTGCTCTATGTAAATTATGCCTTAAAAAAGATTGTATTAAACAAGATAATAGAGAAAAGAGGGAACAATTTTCAAAGCTGTGCCAAAATTTTTTTATGGAATAGAAGAGGGATTTCCTGCCTGGCTGTATTAATTTTTGTTCCAGAGGGTAAGAAAACGAATAAAGGATTAACTGTCAATAATTGAAAAAAAAAACACCTGTTTTATGAATGCATGAATTTAGTGGAAATAACACAATAAAAGTATGGAAACACAAAAAGACCCAGAAGGAGGATCAGGAACTACTGACAACAAATTCTTAAAATAAATGTATTGGTGCTTCTTATGTTCAAAAAGCAAAAAGATATGAATAAAATACAGATTCGGTAATGTAAAAAGAGAGTAAAAATACATTTACACACATCATATAATATGAGGCAGGATGTAGTAAACACCTCAAACGTTGTTGCTAAAAGAGCAATGCGATTTCAGAAGAACAAGAGAAGATATCAAGAAAGCTTTTATTTGGATGACTTAAACCCAAAAAAGTAAAAACAGACTCATAAAGGAAACCAGCCACCCTGATGTCCATGGTCACTGATCTCTGTAGTTATGATAGCACAATGATACCCTTGAAGGCCTAAAAGTATCCAGGCATTCCCAAATGCTCACAATATAGTTCCAGTTTGATTATTACTAACCCTCGTGTTCAAATTCTAATTATCTACAGTATGGGAAAATATAACAATTAGTAAACAAAATTAGCCAGAGCCAATCTGACAACTTCAACTGATTTCCTTTGATTTCAAAAGGACAGTTTAGCCAAACTTTGTCTTCTGGTCTCCCTCCCTCAGGCCTCACCTTTCAGCTTTGCCTTTACCCCTGCAGCCTTATGAGTATAAGGCAGTGAGAACTTCCTCAGGCTGCTCCAGAGACAGACCTCAGTAAGAGAAATAAATGCATCTTAAACCCTTTGGTCTCGGATTTAAGAAATACAAGAAATTTACTTTAATGGACAAATCTGGGAATAGAGATGGAAAACATGTTTTGGTTTTGTTTTTATTTTTTTTAACATAGAGGAATTTTCTCATTATGTCTTATTATGCTGGGAAAAAGAAGAGCCTGAATTACTTTTAAAATCAATCCACTATTTCTTTTTGTGCACTCTATACATACTTTGAATGTTAATTTTACATACCCTTATGAGCTAAGATAGTTCTTCAGTTGTTATTGTTTTGTTTTGTTTTTTCAGAATGGAAACTAGACTTTATAAAATTACATTTCAAGTAGTCTCTGTATGGACCATATTTTTCAGCTTTATACCCAACTATGTGAAAAGCTGAAATAGTTTAATCTGCAGACTTGTGACAGAATGTTCACTATAATTAATTTAATGACTGTTGGTCTCAGTATTCAGTGGATGAATTCTTCACGGTAAGTATTCTCTGGAAACAATAATTTGAGAATGCTTACATTTTTATTCTAAATTTGTACAATTTTTATTTTAAACATGAACCTAGAAATAGTTTGAATCCGATTCAGTTTTCATAAGTAATGTAAATAAAACTTTGGGAAAAATAATCATTTGAATCTATGGATATGGTGGTAGTTAATGTAGTTTTAATTTAAACTCTAACAAAGACCCAAAATACAACAGTATAAACAAGATAGAATTTTCTCTCTTGTGTTTTTCTCTCTCTTTATAGCTAAGGTAATAATGAGAACCAGCAATTCAGCTTTATCATTGTCAGCACAAGATATCCCAGGTGTCTACACTATTCATCGCCATCTCCCAAGGGTGTGTGTGTGTGTGTGTGTGTGTGTGTGTGTGTGTGTGTATGCATGTTTTAAGAACGAGCAGACAGGAGGACGCACATGCCATCCTTTTAAGGGCACAACTGGAAGAGCCACACATTTCTTTTCACATTTCATTGAGTACACCAGTAACTTGCCCATATCTCATTGAAAGGGAGGCTGGGAAACATGGCCTTTGACTGGCTGGCATTACTGTAGGAGGAGAGAGAGATACTGGGATGCAACCTGCAGCCTGATGCCAAAGATCCAGGTGTGCGCTTCTTTGCTCTTACCTATTCTCTCTCTAAACACACACCCATTATTATAAAGTCTGTTCAAAAACAAATGGAGGAGTGCAATGTTGGGGGTAGAGTGGTGAGCACAGCTGTATTCAAAAAAAAAAAAAAATGGCAGAACAGGGAAAGCACAGCTGTCATTTTTCAACCCAATGATCAAATCCTACCAGACAGGAATTTTAAACATTCCCTGCTCTGGCAGGGAAATAACTTCCTTGACCAGATCCTGATTATATTATCTGGAAGAAATTTCTTCACCCCTTGTCATTTATAGTTCCTGTTTTCTTGACTTTGGGGTATTCTTCTCTGTCCATTACTTCTGTCACCGTAAGGACTGGCTTGCCTGTGACCATCCTGTTTTCTATGCGTTGTTCTGGTGTAATATCAATATTCAAGGAATGCATTCTTTGCTCTAAATATGTATCCTTTCACTCTCAAAAGTATCTGATTACCTTACAACTATCTCCTTAAGAAAGAATTGGACACTATTTTCTCCTTGGAGACTGCACACATTTCTGAGCTATATTCTGCAAGGCCAGTCAGGAGGCTTCTGGAGTTGCTTTAAAGGTCAAACACACATTGTTTTTTTGCAGATCAATACCATCCCTAAAAAACTCAGTATGCTTTTGTTCTGGTTATTGACAGTCAGATCCACAGGCAAATAATCACCACCAGAGATCTAATCTAGAGAATGTTTCTGTGCTTGTAGACTATCTTCTTATACTCTCTGGTTTCTTTGTTCAGAACATTTTTGTTTTCCTTCAATTTACTGGTATATACTTTGATGCTCTCTGAAAATATTAGTTGAGGTAAGAAAGCATTACCCTTACTCTAACGTCTGAAACTAGAATGGATCCCAAATAACTGAGACGTTTTAATGTAGGCACTTGAGGTCACCAGGCCCTATTTGCTGCTAAAGCTGCTTCTTTTAAATCACGTCTTACAACCAGCCCAAGTACATCTCATCACAGAACTTGGCACAAGAACAAAGAGCCAATGTATACAAATATTCTGTGTTTTTTTTTTTTTAATGTTTTGAGTTTTTCCAAACAATTCACAGAAGTTACACGTTCCTTTGGCAAGTAGTCTACCTTTTTAAGGATTGCAAGAGACAGTTTTACCACATGTCTCATCATGATATAAGAAAGATCACCACTTTCCAGCCTGCGATATTGGGGTTCTTGCCACCCACTACTCAACTAATACACCAATGCGTCATTTTTTTCATTATGGTGGAGTTCCACTTCTAGTAACCAAAGTATGTTTTATTTAAGAAAAAGATGTTATTTTTAAAAAGCAAAAGAGTCTAAAATCCAGCATTTTAAAGAAGATAAAAATGCATGTCTCATAATAATTCAGGGGTAGTTGGTTCATTATTAGCAGAGCACCTGACACTCTCAACATGTGACTCCTATCTCTGGATTCAGGGAAGCTTTTCAACCTTTGCCATCACATAGTGATCAGAAACAGGGAAATCAGAAGAGTACTTGATGCTCTATCCTTTTTGGGACAAAACCCAGAAGTACCAAATGTAACATCCATTTAAATTCTGTTATCTAGACCTTACATACGTGCTCATACCTCTCAATAAGAGGGGCTGAGAAAGGCACTCTTTAATTGCATAGCATTGCATACAACTATAATGTAATTGTATGTGGCCAGTTGCAACTCTACTATAGGGAGAGGTTAAGAACAGATATTGCACAGCAATTCACAGTCTGACACGTTACCTGTTATTCAGAAACAAATCTAAATACTTCAAGCAGGACAGAAAGATTAGCACAGAGAATAAAGTACTTTCAAAAATAATGGATGGAAGAGCCAAAGTTGTGGGCTCTGGACTGGAACAGAACACCACACAAGTGATACATCCAGGGACTGAGGCCACCACTGGAATCAGTGAGTAAAAGCGTTCTACTGTAAAAGCAATTCCAGAATCACAAAGCTGGGAATTAGCTGTCATCACTACTCTTCCAACAGCTGCCTCTCGACACAGAGAGACGTGAAGAATGTGCACTGGAGTACAGCTTTAGAAACCAAGACTTTGCTTGCTAGTAGGAAACAAATCCAAAGCAACTCAAATATTTCTCGCTTCCACCTTCTAAAATCTGTGCAGATACATTTCGTTGGTAGAACTAACTCTTCCTGACTCGGCTGCAAAGGCATATGGGAAGTGTCACTTTAACCTTTTCAGAATCTCCAGTCAGATGAATACATGAAGAAATAGGTTGGAATGGTGTTTAATGAGCCAATCCACAGCATCATCAGGGCTGCTAGTCAACAATGGACACCCCAGCAGAGCAGACAGTGCTAAACTATTATTCAATTACAACCGGAAACCCTTTAATGAACCTTTCATTGGTATTTATTCTTAAGTAATTGAATCATCCTTTAAAATAACTGGATTAATTTCACCAAAAAAAAGGTCAAGAAAGTCAGTTTGTGCAAGGTTTGGAAATATCAATTTCTTGCTCCTTTACAGTAGACTTCAAACAAATACCATTTTTAAAGGTCTGAAAGTTCTATCTTTGTAACATGGATGGACCTGGAGATTGTCATTCTAAGTGAAGTAAACCAGAAAGAGAAAGACAAATACCATATTATAACACTTACATGTGGAATCTAAAAAAAAGAGACAAACAAACTTATTTACAAAACAGAAACAGACTCATAGACAAAGAAAACAAACTTACGGTTACCAGTGGGGGAGGGGGATGGGAAGGGATAAATTGGGAGTTTGAGATTTGCAGATACTAATATATAAAAAATAGATAAGCAAGTTCTTACTGTATAGCACAGGGAACTATATTCAATATCTTATAGTAACTTATGGTGAAAAAGAACATGAAAACGGATATATGTATGTATATGTATGACTGAGGCATTATGCTGTACACCAGAAACTGACACAACATTGTGAACTGACTACACTTCAATAAATATATATATATAGACTTCATAGTCTATTGATTCGCTTTTTCCCTTCTCCCAAGCTAAAGTGAATGAAAGAATAAACAATTTGCTTTTAATACAGCAGCAATGCAGCTAGCACTTAATTTTAAAATAACTTGATCAAGACATTTCCCTTTTTCAGTCACCTAATATTTAAAATAGGAATACAAAAATAACATTATCATATCTGCAACTACCTTTATTTGTTTTTCAAAGAGGTGCTAACAAGGCTGAAGTCACTCTGCTAAGAAACACAGTGAGGGGTGGAAAGTTGTGCGGTCCCCCCCTGTGATAGCAAGGGCCGTGCCAATCTTGTTCACCACACTGTACCCAGCACCTAGTGGCTGCTACACACCCACAAGATACTGTACACAAATTCTTGACTTACTATGTGAGGTCCTACTTTCAAAACAGTTTCTACAAATAATGTTAGGAAAATAATGAAGGGTAAGGAAAATGCTGGCTACATATAGCAGTCTCAAGGTTCTGGATCATAACTCTTTGTAGTCAGCTTTAAAGGTGACCTAAATTTTGTCCTACTGGCAAGGGCACTGTTGAAGATTCTTTCTCAGGTTTGAGGCAAGACTGCAGGCTGACTAGCCAGGACATTTAAAGAACTTATCTTGGAATGTGTGTTCTGACAATTAAGTCATTCTGAATAAATAAGTTAAACTGACTATGGAGTGGGGGAAAACATTAAAAAAATTAGTAGGTTGTATGTACTTGGACATTGATTTCTTTTTTTTAACTTTTTTTTATTGAGTTATAGTCATTTTACAATGTTGTGTCAAATTCCAGTGTAGAGCACAATTTTTCAGTTATACATGAACATACATATATTTATTGTCACATTTTTTTTTTCGCTGTGAGCTACCGCAAGATCTTGTATATATTTCCCTGTGCTATACAGTATAATCTTGTTTATCTATTCTACATATGCCTGTCAGTATCTACAAATTTTGAACTCCCAGTCTATCCCTTTTCACCCCCCTCAACCCCGGCTTGGCAACCACAAGTTTGTATTCTATGTTTGAGTCTGTTTCTGGGACATCGATTTCTTAATGCAACAAGCAGGAAAGTTTTAGGAAGCTATTCACCATGACACTTAAAATTCTTGTTTCTAACAGTTTTTAACTTTGCATCTTAACAATGACATGCATAACAAAATAACCTAAAGTAACATTAACACAACACAGAGAAAATGAAATAAGCTGACACTGTCAAGATTGTCTTTTTTTCCTAAAAGATATGCAAGTTCAGTGTTGAGGCTGATCATTTTGTCTTAAATGCTTTGCTGGAAAATGAACAGACTACTATGGAGAAGAGAAGGCAGAGCCACGAAAAAATAAATTATAGAAATAGCACAGTTGTCCGTCTGATTTTATTTTTAATTAAAAGTTCCACTAAAATAGGTAAGCATACGGGTTAAATAAGGAAATAGATGGTGCTGAAGGGCATATTTTCAAAGAGGACAAAGTACAAGGTACATTTTGGTACCTTTTCTTGTTAATAAATAAGGACTATCAAACTGGGCTAACCCTAATCTTTCAGTTTTACCAAGATTAGATTGTTCCTTTTCAAACCTGACCAGCTCTCTTAGCTTCTCTTCCAAAATGTGTTATGAGTCTACCATAACATAAGAGATTGGTAGGGGCAAAAATTTCCAACTTTTCAAGGGTCTATTTTCTTAAAAATTAGCAGCACCTTCTAGGAATTAATTTAAAGAGAGAGTAAATGTTTAGCATAGATGATTGAGGAAAAATCAATACATGTCAAGCTATTTTTAAGCCCCTCTATCTCCTCAGAGTCTCAAGGTTAAGAATTGCAATCTAGGCTATTATTAAAACATAAAGATGCAATAGTTTCCCTGCATCACCAGCCTCCATGTTTACTTAGCTTCCACTCTGTCTTAACCCCTCATAACCCGTGCAGCTCTATAAGGAATGGCGTGCAGGGGAATGTATGGTTTTGAGGCTTTCATGTTATAAATATCTTTTCTTTTTTTAATTTTTAAAAATTTTTTGCTTTTTTGCAGTGGAGGAGGAGTAATCAGGTTTATTTATTTATTTTTAGAGGAGGTAGTAGGGATTGAACTCAGGACTCTGTGCATGCTAAGCACATGCTCTACCACTTGAGCTATACCCTCCCCGACATGTATCTTTTCATAAGCAGCACTGAAAGTAAATGTAATTTTTAATTTTCTGTTCTCTATCCTTCCATTCAAAAAGATCAATCTTAAAAAAAATGGATATAAAATTAAAAGCAAGGAGAAAAGAGAAAAAGATGAGGATCCAATGATATATTTGAGTAACAAAAAAGTGACCCGATGTATTTTTGGTTCCTAAAACTTTCCCCAATAAAGCAAGCATGCTTCTGGCTGAACCTAGTTCTGGGATCCAATCAGCTAAGGTTATGCATTGCCCCCAAATCTCCACACATTGTGCACTTTCAACAGCAGTAAACCAAAACAACAACAAACTACACACATCTATTTTCTTGCTAACCTTGTAAACATTCCTTTTTGTTTCTTTCAAATATGATTACATAAAAAATTATTTTTAACTTGAAATTACTGAGTCCTGAGATTGAGCAAAAAAAAAAAAAAATTAACATTTTCCTAAACTAGAAAAAAAGTGAATATATTAAATCCTAATTAAATAAAGAAAATAACTTGACAGTTAAACTCACAGAATGGCTGGGGTAGCTAGCATGTTCTAAGACTCAACTCTGATTCTGTGGATTGAAACCACTGGTTCCCCGTCCCCATCCACTCCCACATCCAAAGGCATGGTAATCTGAGCAAAAGTACTTTGAGAGGAACTATGTTCACCTTACACATTTTTTTCAAAAATATGTTTTTGTTTGTATATTGCTGTTCAATGTCTTCAGGCACAAATTCTGTTTAGCACAGGGGAGCTAATTCATTGTTAAGTTTTTGGCTTAAATCCTGTATTCATTACATACACTCCTTTTTTTCCACATAACCCTCCAGGGTTTGATGAAAAATAGATTCCTAAACATGCCCAACCTGCCGAACAGGAATCAAAGCTTCCAGTAGAAGCATAATCTCCCTTGAAATAGAAGTGTTTCAGCTTGTATGAGCATATTTCACTCTTGGGGAAGAAATGAGATCATGTTTCGTTTCAGGAGGAAGTATGCTTCAGGTAAGAGACTGAAACAAATAAACTTTCTATATACTTAACCAAATACATAGGAGAATATTTGAATTCAAATGTATTGTTGCGGCAAAGTAGCTCTTTAATTATATTGTGAAACTTTAACGGTAGACGAGTTTCAATTCTGAGTAGGTCTGTAAATATTCTCCAGAAAATAGATCTTTCCTGACGAACTGATTGATACCTTGATTATCCCTTCTCCCCCTTTCTCCTCCCTTTCTCCCTCTACAACTGATCCTGTAGATTGCATTGATATTATTCCCTGTATATCATCTAACCACTCACTTTCACAGAGTCTTGAGCTAATTCAATCACGTCTGCTGGGAGATGTTTTTCCTTAATGCACATTTTCTTTAATGTCTTGAAGCTAATGTCTTTAGTCTAAAGACAGCGTACTGATGATAACTCCCAAAAAGAACTTCTTATAAATGAAGGGCAGATATTCTTAACGCACGGGCTCCAAACTGACAAGAGTTCCTGTTGGAGGACGCAGCTGCCTTCTTTCTGTTCTGTCACTCCACGCTGGGCTTCTGCCCTGTTCAGTCAGCCTACCTCTGTTTCAGCAGCTCACTGAAGGTCAGTGTGAACAGGGTATGTGGCCCAACTGCCCCCTTACTTTCTTACCTGGCAAACAACTAAATTTCTGATTCTTGGGATTGAAGATGGAAATGATATACTCCACTTTTTAAAAAAAACAATCATAAGGTTCCTTGTGCATAGTATTCAACTTTTAAAATGCATTATCTAATTGTAATATTGCGTATCAGGTAACAGACAGAGAGGGAGGCTAAAAAACACATCACTTACATTATAAATAACGCTATCTATGTCGTTAGTAACATCAAGAGCTTGGATCTGAATCAAGGTTTTCTTACTCTGATTCAAAGGCTTTTTCCACGACATGCTACTCATACTCCACACAAGGGTATCTGCCATTTGTGCCACGTGGAAAGCAAGTTTGGGAAATGAGCATGAGGAATGAGCATGGTGTTTGAGCTGGGAGGAAACAAGATAGCTTCATCTAGCTCCTCTAGAAAAGGATCATATTAAGTAGATGAGTTCCCGAATTGACTGAATAAGCTGAATGTTGCCAGGGTGAGCCTTCGGTCGGTGATTCCATGTTTTTTTCTGTCAGAGCTGGGATCGTTTTGGTGGTGAGGAAGCCCTCTTCAAGTAAGCAAAAAGCAGAGTATAATTCTCTTGGAGCTTAAAAATAAGTGACAAAACAGTCATTTCCTATCTAGAAAAGTACTGCATTATATTTCTAACTGAATTTTTACTTTTCTCCTAAATGTATGATCTGATGAAATGATATAGAATCATAGCAAATAATGAATCATTATAATTATTTGGGCATAAATTTATTTTAACTGTTATCAGCTGTTAGCAATAGTCCTTTTATGACATAATTTGTCCATTTTAAGTTATTTTTTGTTGGATGGAATATTTTCAAGAATTATTTTCAACTACAGAATAAGGGTGATGCGTGTCTTTGAACTTCTCTTACACAAAATGCTTCTTGACAACTTTATATTGTATTTCTAGATATTTTCCATCTTTATTGTGATTCTCCTTGAGTTATTTAGAAATGTTCTTGAAGTTGAAAACATATGCATTCTTTTGTAAATTATCTTCTATTTACTAATATTTAACTACATTGGGGTTAGAGAGAATAGTCTATGTAATACTGACTTTGAATTATGTTAAAAGTAGCCAAATCTATGGTAAATTCTCCTAAGTTATACGTGTCCATGAAAAGAATGTGTAATTTCCATTTACTGAATGCAATATTCTATGTGTTCATTACATCAAGCTTGCTTTTTTTCAAATCTTTTATATGCTTAATAATATTTTTGTCTAATTGATCTATAAATCATGTGAGATTGTTTTTACATCCTTTCATTATGAAGGTGGATTTGTCAGTTTCTCTTGTAGCGCTGTGATGTGTTATGGCATAAATGTCGAAGGAATTCTTTTTAGTATGTATCTGAGATACCCACCTGGCAAACTGCATCTTTTACTTCTATAACGTGCTCCTCTTCACCCCCAGACATGCTTTTTTGCTTGCTTGTTTTTTGTTTTTTGGCTGGTAAGTCTGTTTCATCTGTTTTAAATATAACTACAGTTTTCTGTTGCTCTTCTTATTATATGCCCGGGATATCATTTTCTGTCCTTTTAATTTTAAGCAACCTTTATCCTTGTGTTTCTGGCATGTCTTCAGTAAACACAATTGGCATCTCCACCCCCCCCTTTTTTAAAACAATGTAACAATTTAGAGATTTTACATGGTATATTCAGACCACTTACATTTCTGTGTTTCTCGTATACACTTTTTCATTTCTACCATTTTGGAGAATGTTTATATTTGTACCATTTTCTGTTTTTCCTGCCACCATTGGATCTTCTTCCTAACTGATCGAGGGTTATTGTTGATTTTCTGGGGTTTTTTTTTTCCATTTCCTTTTCTCTTTCTACTGGTAGATATACCCTCTATTATCTTAGTGGTTACATCTAAAAATTTAAGATGCATTCTTGAAAAATCTAGTTATCTATATCTGTATTTCCTCCTGGACAATACAAGTAACTTTTAAAAATTTGGATCACCTAATCCCAACTTATATACCCTTGTGGTCTAGTATTTAATTATATCTTATTTATTTTGATCTCTATGTTAGAAATTACTATTATTTATACAGCCAATGTTAACTTAGAATTATCCGCATATTTACTACAATCTGTATTCACCATTCTGTTATGAGAACATGATCTTGTTTTGCTCTGCTTCTTGAAAGACAGGCTATGTTCCTCATCTGATTTTTTTTCCTGATCATACTGGTTTCCTCTTTAGTTGTGATATTTTGACTTAGGTCCCATTCTGATCACTTTCTTATAATTGCGCTTCTTTGAATAGGAGTAATTCTTTCTGAGACTTCTTGAAAATTTTTGTGGTAGGGAAACCAGGAAAATCAGCTGTGTGAGCAGACAGCCTGGATTCAGATCTGTTGTTCTGGAATACTTTCTCATTAACAATCCACCTTTTGGGTAAACATCCTCTGGGAATAGAAAGACATTTACCTGGCTCAAGGTGAAGGTCAGAATGTCACAGTCAGATGGGCCAAAGGCATTTGCTCTTCAGCTGATTGAAATCAGTGTCACTAGTTTTTCTCCTCTCTTTTGAAACTAATAGCCTATTGTCTAAAAGCACACAAGGGGGGTTTGCACATTTGCTCACTTAGCCGCCCTTTTCCTCAGTTATTTGGAGAATTCTCTTTCTTAGGGTCTTCGTGATAATGTTCTTCTCCCACAGTATTGAGTTAATTCTATAAGCATCAGATTGGTTATTCACTGTGTGTGTGTGTGTGTGCGCGCGCACACGAGTGCATGTGTGTGAGTCTGTATGTTTGTATATACACACACATGACTGTGTATTTAACTTTCAAGAAGAAAAAGGTTTTATCCAGAGAAATGAGTGATATGTGTGTTTTCCTTTGATCTGTCCTCTGACCACTTGGGCTCTGGCTGAACCCCCTCAGAGATGCCTATTTTCTAGCTTCCAATGAGCTTTCAATTTACCCAAGTTTAAGGAGCTAATAAGTGGAATAATTCCATACATCCATACCTAGTGTCAGACTATCTAAATACATTATTACACACACATACATGCACGCACACACACCTGTGCCTAAGCAGGTGCGCACACATCTTCAGCAAAAACTTCTGTCAGGAGGTTTTGAATCCACCTGAAACTTCTGGTGATTTTATACAAGCATTCTGTACCCTCTTTGATGCAACTGACCATTATTAACCACCTCCTGCTACTACTTTATAGCTCATTATTTTCACTTGGTTGGAGCCGCAGACTTGAAAAAAGGAAAAAAAAAAAAAAACATTCAAAATTACCTGCCTGTATGGTTTTCAAGACTTTCAGCACCATTCACAGTAATGTCTCCAGTATCTAGCATGGTGACTGTTCTAGTAGAACAGGTGTTCAATAAACTCTTATTTTATGAATAAAAGGCTACAAACTCTGATTGCCTCAAAGAGCAGAACTCACACCCAGAGGTATAATTTTTTTTGATCTTAAGAGACAGAAAATAGGGTAGTGACCTTTTTTCTAGCTTTCATAAGTCTTACCTTAATTTTCCCTTTCACCGAGTGTTCACATATCTGTCCTTTTTACTGGTGGTGAAACAGACTTTAGTAAGTTGTCATTTCCCTATTTGTGTTAATTTCCATTAATCTGTAATAATTTCTAATGACTTTGCCAACTAAGTATCTTTGCTATTTCAAATTATTTTTAAACCCCTAATCTGAGAATTACCAAATGATTTTCTATTGCTAAGTGTGACAACTGAATAATACATACACTATTGCTCAAAATCATAAAACCATAAGTAGTATTCAAAATAAAAATCAAGGCTAAAAACCTCCTTGATATGTATTTTGAAAGCACAGTACTTGGTTTGCGAATCTTTATAGTATATTACTCTGTAATTAATGTCTTCCCTCATGCTTTAGGTTTACAAGTGACTACAAATCAATCATTTCTTATACCAGTTTTCCAAAAGATTACAGCAAAATCACTGGCATCAAGAGTGGGCTGTTGAGTTGATCTTTGTAAATATAGTAATTTTTTTCTGATTAAGAGTTGATCCCAACTCTTCCACTTCCTATTTTTAGGAACTCCACAAGATGTTTACAATTTTTGTGTCTCACTTCCCTCCAAAATGAAGTTAATAATAATGTCTACTCACAGGACTGCCATGAGGCTTAAGTTCTGTATGAGGATTAAAGAGGTTAAAAGTAGAAAGCAGTTAGAATAATGCCTTGCACATTCTGTTAGCGCTCAGTGAATGTTTGCAAATGTGATTATTAAATTATATATTTTTCTTTCTATTCAGCATTTTCCAGAACATATTCTGAAGGACAATCTTGCAGAAAATATTAATGAGAGTGACTGGAAGAGGTGTGGCCATGTCTGGGCTTGCCTTTTCCTGTTAACAGGATGTAAAGTTGGGTTTGTGGTCTAGTCTGCATTAATCCTTATGCCTCATTCTCTGCCTACCACTGACCCCTGTGCTCTACTCAACGGATGCACTTATGATTTAAGTCTGGTCAATCCAATTCTTGCTCCAAAATTTTAACCAGATGGTTACTAATAGAACTCTCAATAACAGAGACTTAAATAAGGAAGGGGGATCTATATATTGGTTGCAATAGACAAAGAAAACAGCAGCCACTACTGTTTCATTCACATCTACATTCTCATAGTCTCGATTTTTCAGAATAATTGGTTCTCTCTAAATACCACTAGGCTGTGTTTGTGGAGTCCCCACCAAGTGTCATATTTTAAGGGCTATCAGGGTTGGGTCCAAGGACTTCCTCCCTTCAGGGCTGGTGTCATACTCTCTGAGTGTCTATGTCCTCCCCTGAAACAGGCTTCACTCCCACCAGACCATTTCCCCCAAAGTTGTTACATCAGAGCTGGAGGCTGACTTTCCGTTGTCTTATTTATTCCTAAGACACACTCAGAGGAATTCAATGAATTACTGTTATGACTGCTCTGTCATGTTTGGGGCTGAAAACTTAACAATACTTAGGAATCAAAGGATTCCTGAAACTTGGTTTCAATGATCTGCACAAAATTATCTCTGATGTATTGCACATTCTAAAGAATAACATACCCAATATATAAACCTTAACTGTATCCTTTATGAATTTTACTTCTACTTTTTCTGAGGCAAAATAAGCTTACCAATGTGCTATAAGAAATTCCCCCAAACAAAATGAAGACTGCATCTATTAAAGTCATTCTCATATAATACCATATTATAAATTTATGTCTATGGAGTACTTGAGGGCAAGAGCTGTGTTTTATCATTTTTATATTCCCTGTGCTTGGCACGATACTTGACATAATATATTTTAAAATGGGGTCTGAATAAATAAACATGCAAATGAGCACATAGATGTATGAATAAATGAATTGATTTATTCAAGTCAATATCTCAAAAATAAACATAAGTGACAGCTTCAAATTTTCCATACACAAAAAGCTTTAGGCAGTCTAATAGGAAGTGAGCCTTCTATAGGATTATACATGATTAAGGAAATGTCAACTGTTCACATAAAAAGGCACCAGACAGAGACTACCTGGAAATTAATGTTTTTCCCAAGCATCTCTTGTTTGCACTTCAGTGAAAATTGTCAGAGATCACAAAAATAATAATATGTTTACCTTACCATTTGCATCCAAATTAGGAATTTAAAAAGTAAGGTAATGCAAATTTTATACATAATATGGTTTAATTATATATATATATATATAGTTTATAAATATATAGTTGTGATCTTCTCTGTATTCATTCAGAAAATTGAGCTAAGAAAGAGTGTTTGTATGTGTGTCTGCATGATATATACAATTTGCTCAGAAGATGCAGAGAGATGGGAATTTTAGACCACAAGTCTAACTCAGAGTCTTCTCAAGACCCAGGTTAACTGCTATAGCTCCAAGGGTTTACCCTCCACCGTACTGAAACACACACGGTTTAGCCTGATTAGACTTTGACATGTCTTATGTTGACACAATCTTTATCTCCCACGACATTAATACATATTTTAGAAACTGGTACATGTTCAAGGACTACCCTTTGTAACCTGAAGTAAAGATCATTTTCTATCAATTTCATAATGTATTCCCTTCACTCTCCTCTCATCTTGCCCCTGCAGATATACTTATTCAGTAACATAGCCAGGACTTTTTGGCTCAAGAACAGGCATTTTCAGGAAGGTTCTTTGTTCTTTTGTAAAATAAACATTTTTGCTCCCATTCTGAACATTGGGCTATTTGGATGACATCTGCAACTTAGCAGATTTAGAAAGTGGAAACAGCTGGCAGGGGCAGCCCTTTCTCTGCTAGGTACCCAAATTTTTCCTGTAACTTGTGCTTTGAGGACAATTGAGCAATTAATCCTCAATGAAAACAGATCTCTTGAAAGTTGAACTGATGAGAAAGTTACAAGCAATTGCAGAATACTAAGTTGTCATTACTAACACCTTTTAAACACCCCTGTTTGAATTTAGCTGAACTTACCAACAAAGAATAGAGGACCTTTTTTGTGTGGTTCTAGTCCACGATTTTCCGATCCATTTGGGAAGCAGCTTCCAGTTATCGTGCTGTGTTGATTTTCTATTGCCACTGTAACAAAGGATCACAAACTCAGTGACTTAAAAACAACCACAAATTATTATCATACAATTCTGTAGGTCAGAAGTACAACACAGGTGTTGTGCTAAAATCACAGTGCTGGAAGGGCTGTGCCCCTTTCTGGAGGCTTCCACGGGGAAATCGATTCCCTTACCCTATCTCACTTCTAGAGGCTGCTCACATTCCTTGGCTCATGGCCTCCTTTCTCCATCTTCAGAGCCAATAAAAGCATGTTGAGTCCTTGAATAACGCTCTGACCTTCTCTTCTGCCTCCTCTTCTACTTTTAAGGATCCTTGTGATTGTACTGAGTTTACACAGTACATAAGATTATCTATACAATTCCCACTTTAAGGTCAGCTGGCTAGGAAACTTAACCCCATTTGCAACCTTAATTCCTCTTTGTCATGTAACCTAACATATTCACAGGTTCCAGGGATTAAGATATGGGAATGCTGGTGGTGGGAAGGGATAATTCTGCCTACCTCAGAGATTTTTTCTATAGTTCAGCAGAGTCTTATTTAAATCAGGAACCAATAGCCATTCCTTCTCAATTACAACATAATTGTGCTACGATGTATGTATGTACAGTTCTGTCTGAAAGTCCAGGTATATGACTTTTAGTTGTTTTATATGACTTCATAATGCAGAGTGCAGCATTTACCAGCTGGCACTAAATAATGTTTTTGTTTGTTTACAAACTAAGAAATAGTCTAGCTTCTAGATTGTGATGGTAAAGAACAGATATAAAATTATTAGAAACTCCTTAAAATCACCATATTTAATATTGATAAAATGGATCTGGGAGAGGTTTTTATTTTTATTACATTTTCTATGTGAATAAGCACTTCTCATTCTCTTTTATCTTGTGATAATGAGATTTTTCAGACAGGTCTCTAACCCATTTCAAGATTCAGAGCTGTGAGAAATGCATGGGAAAATATTGTTATTAATAAAAATTTAAAATTTTTTCATTCTTTTCCATAAAAATAGTCTGAGTTGAGTTAACGCTGTTGCACTGCCTAAATTCAGGCATGCTCTGGATGTCAATGAGTATGGCATTACCACCCATATGCCCCCCTTTAACCCCTGTTTAAAACAAATCTGTGAACACAAACCCTGAGATGTTGGGTAAATTGATTCACTTTTCTGTGCCTCAGTTTCTTCATTTGTTAAGTGGCAGTAATAACATCGCAGGTTGAGATGGTATGTTAATGCATGCAAACATGTTCATGTATGAAGAGCAGGAGCTCAGAGTAAGTGCTCAGAAATGTTAAGTATCATTATCATTAAAAACAACAAGCTGGTGCAGTTTAAATGAATCTTTAATTTCAGCATTAGACTACTGATACATCATTTAAAGATTTACTTTATGGCTCTAGAAAATTTAAAAAAATAATTTAAAAACACTCAGTTCTTTTGAAACCACCAACAATTGTAAAAGCAATTTAATATAAACACATTTACAGTATTCAAGCTAAGACAGAGCAGGCTAAGCTAAGGAAGACTGGAACAGGATATTAACTATGGTTGTCAGAATTACAGTCATACCTGCTGACAAATTCTGAGTTCCATGACAGAGATAGATGAAAAAGTATTTTTGCTTTAATGAAACATAGTTTTCACCACTAACATGGAGATAAAGAAATGGCAATTCTTGAAAAAAGAGATTATAGCTAGCAAATGTGATAATTCATGTGATCCATGAATCAGAACAGTTTGGAATGGCATTTTATAGGTTAATTTTCTGGTTAACACTTCCTTCTATACCCATTTTATTTACATCTCTTAAATCTATCAATTCAATTTCTTTAGTGAAGTATAATAAATCAAATTAATTTATTCCTCTGGTGATTATATGAGTTGTAAGTAAATCTTCAGTGCCAACATAATAATAATCAATTGCCATTGCAAAACACATTGATAAAAAAATTGATAGAAAATACCATGATAGGTAATGATGATCATAATTATCCTTTAAAATGTTTTTGTCTTTAACACACACACACATATAATTGTTAAGGGAATTAGTAAATCCATAAAAGTGACACAAATACTTTCCAATTTCATTTTCTTACAACTCAATTTTAATAATTTATTAAATTATTTTTTAAAAAAATACAAATGAGCACTACCATGAGTGAAGAGTGATGCAAAGTACCAGGTACCGAATTTTAAGTGAGAAAGACTAACACTGCCTAATGATCTAATGGGGAAGAGAAATCTTACATATGTAACACCTACACATTTTCCTGAGGCAATAGGAAACCAATGAATAGCTATATCCATGGCAGATACATGGTTAGTCTCTTAAATATATCGCTATACTATAAAAGATGGATTAGAGGACACAAGAATGGATTGTAGAAGCAGTTTCAGGGACAATGCAACATTGCAGGTGAGAAGATGAAAACTTCGGATTAGGATTGTGGCAGTGGTAGACAGAAAGAGGAATATTTCCTACAGAGACTGGTGGGTTTTTGGATATAGAAGAATAAAGGTGAGAGAAGATTGAAAGATAAAACGCTGGGTTCTGATCTAAGTGACTGAGTGGATGGTTCAGCCATTTTCTGTCACGAAGGACCCTGGAACAAGAGCAGAATCCTGGGTGAATTATGGTTTTGGACTTTCTCTTGGAATTAAAAAAATTTCCAAGTGAAGATACTGAGTAGATAATAATAAGAATGGTCTAGGTTTGAGTCATTGGCATAGATGGTAATTTAAACCACAGGAGGTAGGAGATAACTTCCGAAGAGAATAATCAAGAAGAAAAGAAGCTCTGAAGGGTCAGGTAGAAAATGAGTGAAAGGCATTTTCACTCTTTGAGAGTCTTTGAGTCTTTGAGAAAATGCTAACAAAGAACTAAGAGAGTACAGTGTCACAGACAGCCAGTGCAGGACAGAACAAAAAAATTTAAAATAAGAAGTATAGTGAACAGACTCAAATTCTTCAGAGAGATAAAAGAGAGACTGATAAATATCAGTTGAATTTACTCATTAGTAAACTTAATAAAAGTTGTTTTGGAGAAGTGATGAAAGAAGTCTGCAATTATTTAAAGAGTTCTGAGAAGGAGACAAAAGGGTCTAGCCAATCTATGAGATGACTGGTTATGAAAGGGAGAAAAAGTTAAGACTATGTCTAGGGATGGAGTGACTGCTGATCACAAAGAGACTGTTCAGATAATAAAAAGACCTTATCATACAAGCATGCTTATAGATGACCGACTGCAGAGGGAGATAATGTTATCGGCAAGTAGATTTTCAGTAGGAAGAGAAGCCCCAAAGAGAAATATTGTCTTTGGATTGATTCATGAAACTCCTATCATAACCAAATTGGACTTATTTTTCTATCACAGGACTTTCATGAATCTATCTAAAATCAATACTCCCCCTCGGACTTTAATACTGTGGGCCCTAATGGAGTTTTATATTATTCACGGAATTATTTCATTTGCTAAGGAGAAATTTCAAAACAATTGTTTATATTCATTCAACATATTTCTTTCTTGCAAGCTCTTTTTTTTCTAGTTAACCAAATTTTTTTGTTTCTTTTTACGCTTTTTTTCTAGAAAAATTCCTATCATCTTTTATAATATCATCTAGGAGATACCTGGAACAGAGTCAACGCTCTCAGTTACATAAAATAGAGAATGGCGTATTGTTGGAAAACAGATCTAAATCCCATTGAATCACATGAAAAGCAGCTGGAGCACCAAGAATTTCACTCTGCAAATCAACCCCACTTTCCCAGCCAAGCCAGTCTGGGTTTTGATCGTGTCGTAAATGAGATCACTAATGAAATCCCACTCTATCAGAGAGAAATTGAAGAAAGCATCATTTTTGTGCCCAGTGTTCCAAGCTGGGACTCAAAAAGGCATTTATTAGATGAAACACACCAAGTATCCTTGAATGAATTCACTTCTAAAAGCTCAGAACTCCCCTGTCACCAAGTTAGCAAAACACCAGTAATTGGTTTTAGGCATTCTGTGCTACCAAATCCTCAAAACATGAATAAAGAAAGCCCTTGGGGAAACCCCACAGGAAAATACCATGGTGCTGATGATTACAGACTCAATACTTTACCTCCATCATCTACTAGTTTGGATGAACTTAATTCACAGAGAAAAGTGGAAAATGCAAATCATAACTACCACATAAGGTTTGAAAGTAGCATTCCTCCTACGTGTCCATCCTTCTCAACTGACTTGATGCCAAAAGGAGAAGATAAAAGGAGTAGAAACATGAACATTGTGGAACCTTCTCCAATGCTCTTTAAAGGTTCTCTTCCACCAAGGATATGGGAAACTACACGGCCAAAGAACACAGAGGTATGTGTCATATATGTAAACCTAAAAATATAAATCTGAAAGAATCATTCAGTAATGTGCTGGATTATTTTGGTAATGAGAGTAACTAATTTTAAATAGGGAAATGATTAATATTACTTTTGAAACAAAAACACTTATTATTCATGCATTCCATGTTCCTGAATTATTTTTTTCTAAAGAGAAAATTCTTATACTGTCATTTTTAAAGTTCTAGTTTCAGCAAAACTGAATAATACATAATACATTTTATTAGATAAAAATATCACAGTTGGAGTTTTATATGATACTATTTTCTATTCTTATTGTGTTGTTATACACACAGAGAAACATACATACATTTCATTACATTTATATTTTGAGTTACACTACCATGAATTGAAACTTCATACTGTTATTGGTAGGAAAAATGTCCCTTTACTCAGAGGCTCCTAAATTATACTGTTAGCAGGCAATTTCTATTGGGATCATTCCAAGAGTAGAAAATTATTTAATCATTGTGCAATTCATCCTAATGGTTTCATTAGTAGTTTTCCAATCATTTTAGTAACCACAGAGGTTCTTGTATAAAATTTGAACATCTTTCTGCTTATACTGAGTCTAGAGACACAAGTGAAATCAGAATTAAACAGTAAAAAGAAGAAACGTTATTTCAGCTGTAATATTCAGGGCAAGGCAAAAGGATTCTTCATTTATTCAACAACTATTTATCAGAGTCTTAAAATATATGTGATATACGAGGCATAATGACTGCAAAGAAGAAAATGCATGATACCTGATTTCAGGGATAGCATACTGCTGAAATTAATTTGCAAACCAATGATGGCAACACAGTAAAATAATAAAGAGGATGAGTTCATAAGAGAAGAAACAACTAGCTGTGTTTGAGGCATTTGCATAAGAGACAACACCTCAATGAATCTGAATTAAAAGTCAGGGAGTTTTAGGAACCTCTACTTCTGATCATGACAATGTTAACGAGAACTAAACTTTCCCTTATCACTGAAAAAAACTATGAAGTTAGACAAAATATATAAAGCAACTGATTTCAGGCACTGAACAACAGCCAGGATAGGACATCGATCCTTGAGAGAAGGTCAACAACAATGTGTTGTTATTAGCATCCTGGTTTCTGCCTAAGGGCTCTTTCCTGCTGCTAGGCAGGCCAGTGGAGCCCAATTTGAGCAGCAGCATCACTAAGCTGAGCAGCAGCATCACTAAGCTGAGGAGGAAGAGCCTGCAGTTCCAGGCTGCAAAGGAGGCTGTAATTTGCAGGGTGGAATGCAGAAGGAGCTCTGCAGTGAGTGGCAGGCAGAAGTCTACATCAGATTTACTGCGCAGACAAGGAGAAGTTACATAGTACCCCAGTTCTGCCCCAGCTAGAGAAGACACTGAGCGGAGCACTTCAGGCATTCAGTTGAGATAACACAAAGCTAACTCCTGAGGGTAAAAATCATGCTCTCAAGTAAAAGCTTTACCTACCAAGACAGATGTGGCTGACAAAAAACACTATCGAGTGAACAAGACCAAAAGGATCTTAACAGCCTGCAAGAGAAAAAAATGTATGCTTTGTAAAACAGACAATTCCTAATGTGTCATCTACAATATCCAACATTTAATAACAATGCAGAGATGTGTAAAGAACAGGGAATACTGAAACATAGTCAAGAAAACAGCTTAGTGAATAGAGATTCTAGGATAGAGCAGATATTGGAATTAACAGACAGGGACTTTAAGATGGTTTATAAAAGGAAGTTCAAGTAGATTAAGTAAGGATGAACATGATGAGTAGACAAATGAGGAACCTCAGGAGGAAATTAGAAACTATGAAAAAACGAAGACTAATTTTAGTAATAAAAATATAATATCTGCAATGAAAAAGTCACTGGTGTGCTTAGAAACAGGAGATAACGGGAAAATAGTACACGAAAGAAAAAGAACAGAAATAGAAGAATAGAAAACAAAAGAATCATATAAAATGAGCAGGGACTCAGAAACTTCTAAGATAAGGACCTAATATATAGATAATTTTGAAATGCTAGCTGAACAGGGAAGATAAGGAGAAACATTCATTTGAAGAAATAATAATCTGAAATTTTCTCAAATTTGTAAGAAAATATCAAATCATAGATCTAAGAAACTCAACAAATCCCATACAGAATAAATATGAAGACAACCACATGTAGACAAAATATACTCAAACATCTGAAAATCAAACGTGAAAAAAAAAAATCGTAAGAGGCAGCAGAGAGAGAAAAAAGATTTTTGTGCAGTGGGACAACAATCTGAACTCATCATCTCATCAGAAACAATGGAGCCAGATGACAACAGAATGGCATTTTTAAAGTTCTATTAAAAAAGAAAAGAATCCATACTTTTATAGTCATTGAGTATATGCTTCAAAATTTAAAATGAAATAAAGATATTACCATATAAATCAATGTTGAGAGAAATTAGTCGGCTGACATGCACACAAGAAATATCAAAGTAAGTGCTTTGTATGCAGAGATAATGATACCAGATGGAATCTACAAAAGAACAAAGAGCAGCACAAATGGTAAATATGTTGGTAAGTAGGAAAAACTACTTTTATCTTAATTTTTTGAAAAATAGCTGACTGTTTAAGGCAAAAAATAGCATTTCATTATAAGAGTTATCATATACATAAATGAAAAATACAGGACAACAATAGCATAAAAGATGGAGGGGGTAAATTTATTTGCTACTGTAAATTCTTACATTTTAAATGCAGTGGTACAGTATTAACTCTACCTAAACTGTGAAACATTAGGATGCATTCCGTAACTTCTAACCTAGTATAACCACTAATACAAATAAGAAAAACTAAAAATCCAAAGAGGAATTAAATGGAACAAGCAAAACAATCAAATAAATGAAAAGAGTCAGGGAAGGTGAAACAGAATATCAAAATAAAATAGAAGAAACAAATAGAAATAAATACAAACATGGCAATCTTAAATTGAACGATATCCATAAATATACTAAATACATTCCAAATAACAGGAAGAAATTGACAAACTAGATGAAAATGAAAGACTTAACTACTATCTAAAGAGTCCATTTAAGAAACAAAGGCACAGGTAGTTTGAAAGCAAAAAAAAAAAAAAAGAAAATAAAAATATTTAACATTCAACCAGCAAAAAAAAGCTGTATGTGATTATATGTATCAGAAAAACTACAGTTCAAGGCAGGGTATTATTAGAGAAAGAAAAAAGTCAATTCATAATAATAAAAGGGTCAATCAGGAAGACATCATAAATTTAAATATATATGTACCTAATAATAGCTTCAAAAATACATAAAGCAAAATTATTTCTTTCAAAGTTAATCATACATCCACCCTCTGACTGAGCCATTTATGGATTTATTCACAAAAAATGAAACACATGTCCAAAAAACACTCGTATGTGAAAATTAACAGTTTTCTTTACGATACTCAAAATCTACAAACACAAAAGTCCATCAACAGGAAGATGGATAAACAAATTGTGGAATATTCATGCAACAGAATAATACTAGTAAGCAATAAAAAAAGAAGAACTATTGTTTTGTGTGGTAACATAAATAAATTTTAAAATATGTATCATTTAAGTGAAAGAAGCCAGAAACAAGAGAACATACACTTACTCTATGGTGACAGAAATCAAGTAGGTGTTCAGACTGACAGAAGGAGATATGGGGGAACTTTCTAAAGTGATGAATATGTTCTATATTTTAGATTGGATATTGATATTCACAGTTGCATACATTCCTCTAATTATATACTTAATTCCTCAAATTATATATTTAAAATTTATGTATTTTCTCTATTATTTCATTGCATTTAAAAATAAAAATAAAAAATAAAAACAGAATGGCTTTTTGAAACAAAATAAAAATTGTAAAATTCTATTAATCTTTTCTCCACACCAAACTATATTAATTTAATAGTTTTATTTTCAGCTGACAGGTTGTTCCATTCAGCTGGTTGAAGTACCTCAAGGCAGTAATATGAGTCTGGCCTCCTTTTGCAACAAAGTAAAAAAGTGAGTGTTGCTATTTCATTAAACTTTTAAATTTCTGTTCCTGCATACATTCATCTATTTTAACATCACTGAGCTGAGGAATCTTGTATATAAAATGTTAATTCTACAATTTTTTTTAGCATAGCTAAAAGTATAAATTTATGGCAAATTCATTCATTAATCAACTTCTGGTATTGTTTTTGTTGTTTATAGTGAAATTTTTTCCCTTGAAAATTAGTTTAAAAATGAATGTTCTATAATTTTGGGGTTGCCCTTGCTGTTTGTTAATAGTTTAGTTTGCAGTGAATTAATTTCTCATTTAACAACACTTAAGTGACTGACTCCTTTGGTTCTGTCCCAAATATTTATCCTTCTTACTTGGGATATATTATTTATAATGATGAGAGTGCCTTTTGCTTAATAACTCAATCTTACCTTGAGTGGGTTGCCAGAATATTTAACAAGTGCATGGGTGTTTGTCAACTGAAAAACAAATTTGATCACTAGGAGGTATTACAAAAACATCACATATCCCCTTTTTGCCAACCTAAAAAAAATTTATAAAGGTAGTTTTTTTTAAAGATGAATTTCTTATCAATTAAAATTTACATAATGCCATCATCTCTTCTACTGCAACGATTCCTGAAATTTTTTAAAAATTAATGCATTTACATTTTAGTTATCTTGATTTTTATCCTTTTATGGCTGTCTTAAATATAATAAATATACATACAAATAAACTTCAGCTTATTTATTAGCTAAAGCAGTTGCCTACTAAATGACCATTTGGCGTTAAAGATCTGAATCATTTATTTAATCATTAACTTAAAGGCTATTTGAATGCCTAATAACTACTCCATGCATGACAGATAATCAAATGTAGAGCAAGCAAGCAAACAAAAAAAGCAAGGTCCTGCCTTAAAAAAACTTGTCATCATATTGAAAGAACTGAAAGGCACACATACAAAAAACAAAACAAAGCATCTCAAATCCATGATCATATTCAACCTTTAATTAATTTCTTGCTCTAGTTCACAGAAGAAAATTTAAAATGGCACTTTGGATTCCTAAATCAGGATCTTTAAAGATACTGATGTTGATTCTTTCAGAAATAAGCTACCCACTGTAACAACCTGACAAGCATTGCCAGGAACTTGACACTTTAAATTTAAAATGTGGTAATTCCACCCTCTACTCAGGAGAAATAGCTCTCTTAATATTACAAGATATCACCATATAATAACTCCACTGACAAACACTTATTATTAGTCCTGCCCATCCCTTTTTTCCCCACATAATTTAATATTTTAGATGAAATCATCTTGTGGATGCAATAGCAATATGAAAATATTTTATGTGATGGTTTGTCAGTCAGTAGCTCATGATACATTTTTTTAAACTCTTACATGTAATTTTTCTCAATGGCTTCCTTCAAAGTAACCATGAGAACTGAAACACACAACCAAACAGTAATAAACTTTAGAGCAGTGAAAATGTGGACAAAAAATGTTCACTGTCACATCAGTAAACAAAGGATGCTGTGGCCATCAAGCCAGCAACCACGCAGCCACCCCTAATTGTTGGCCCTAGATAGTTAAGATGAGTATCAAAGGAATGATTTCAATGTGCCTAGACTCAAGCATCTTCCTATATATAGAAAAAGCGCTAAATTCGTTAACTTGAAATACCTGGTTTTCTTTAGTTAACAGTAATCTTTTGCTGTTCTGACTACCTGGTTTTTGTTGCAAAACTCCTATAAATCCTGGCGCCCTCCTCACCTCTTCAGAGCAGTCCCTTAGCGTTATCTGAGAGGTTGTCTTACAGTCTTAAGTCCTCAGTTTTGTCTGCCAAGTAAAACGTAATTCTTAACCTTTAGGATGTGCATTTTTTTCAGTTGACAAAAGGAAGATATCAGGTTATGTTCATACATACATTTTTTGGTTTTCAATAACTTTTTGTTGACAAATACTCATACAAAAATAACTAAATTTATAATATGCATAATTATTTTGTACAGAAACAAACTGTTCAGTCAACAACAAATATTTCTAAGGACCTATTATGTGCTAAAGCACTATTCAAGGCTCTTAATTCAAAAGAAGACCAAATTGAATTTGGAAGCCAAGTTTCTTTCTTTTTTTTTTTTTTTTATTGAGTTATAGTCAGTTTAGAATGTGGTGTCAATTTCTGGTATACAGCACAATTTTTCAGTCATACATGAATATACATATATTCATTTTCATATTCTTTTTCACTGTGAGCTACTACAAGATCTTGTATATATTTCTCTGTGCTATACAGTATAAACTTGTTTATCTACTGAAAGCCAAGTTTCTTAAGAGGATCTCCAAAATTTCTAAAAAGCCATAACAGAGTGGATTTATATATTCAATTTGATTTGTGTTTTTTCTAATATTTAAGTAACCATATCTAAATATGTTATTAACATTCCTGCTATAATCCCTTCAAAAGGCTCTCTAATTTGTTGAAGGTGGTTTCTTGCTGTGGCATACTTTTACATTATATCTTTCAAGAAATATGTCATATTTTTATTAAAAAATATAATAAAATGTCAAAACATGTGAAAGAAGTTTTTGGTCCACAGCAGATGCTGAGTGAAAGTTTAGGAAAGAATGAGTCATGAATTTACATTTTAAATTGAATCCCCTTAAAATCCCCCTAGAAGGTTAAATCAATTATGCATCGACTAGTATCTTACATGGTTGAGTGCCAGATCATAAAGCCCCTCCATCCAGATGGAGCTGGAGTCCAAGCCTCCACTGGAGCCTAGAACAAGGAAGAGCGGCCCATCCCTTCATCCTAAGCAGTGGTTCTCAAATAGCACTTCTGGGGCAGCAGCAGTACTGGTTTATTCGGAAGACTGTTAGGAGGAAAAAACTGGGGGATCCCGCACAAATCTACCGAATCAGAAACTATGGGGACGGGACCCAGAAAGCAAGATGATTCTGATGCATGACAGGCCCATTCGGTGAATATGCACTTTTCCATTTGTTGCCACAAAACCGGCCTCTGTTTTCGGAAAACCAGATTGAGCTGCCGAGGCAGTTTGGGGCAAATTAGAAAAGAGCAGCTTTACTGCTTTGCCAGGCAACGGGGAATCCCAGGAGGCTCATGCCTTAGACACTGTGAATCTGTCCTGGGGTTGGGGTCTTGAGGTTTTATAGAAAAACTGGATGGAACAAAAAAGATAACAATCAGGACGTTGTACAGGGTGCCACATTCCTCTTAGTCTCGATGGTCTTCCTAGTGTCACGGAGAACTCCAGAGGGTCTGTCCGTTCTTCCTAGATTATCTGCTCATTACCTCCTTCCTAGCGCGTAGCCTCTGGGTTACAGCCATTCTCAAAAGAACGTATGAGGAGGGGGTGCACAATGACAGCAGAGCCAGATTGTTAGTTTGTTTGCTACTGCCTATGTCAGACGCCGCAAGGAGGGGTTATTTCGGTAGAATTTAAGGGCAGAGAGACAGAGCTACTTCAATGGGCCCAGCACTACTTTAATGCTGCACAAATAGAATGAATGCCAAGGATATGCTGATACATTACACAGAGTGTATAGCATACATTCTATACATAGAATGAATAATTTTCCATTCATGAAGAGCACTGCAAAGTTTACGGGTCTGCAAAATTAACAAAAGAAAAGAAAAAAACCCCAAGATTTCATATTCATCATGAAAAGCATTGTAAATATCCAGTTACAAAAAATTTTTTTATATTTTACATGTGGGCATGAAATATGGATCTTCGGGGATTCAGTTGTAATAACACATAATGATAATGGTGATACATTACATCGATATATTGCTTTACACGCTACACAAGTCTTTTATGTGCCTTTTCTCTTTTAATCCTCCCAATAAACCTTTGAAGTAGATATAAATATCATCATATGTACAAAGAAACTGGTCAAATACTTGACTCTGACCATAAAACTACTGAATAAAAGAGCCAAGATTCAAACCCTAGGCTTCTGGCTCCAAGGTAAACTATTTTGCAGTTTTCTGACTCTCTTATGTAATAATCGCTCAGAATGTACAAATGACTTCTGGGCTCACTTTTTAAAATAAAATCCAATGATCTGTGTACAACCCCAAATTTAAAGAAAAAGGACAGCCAAGAATGAATGGTATTTATCAATTTGACACAAACAGGAGAATGTATTCACCAAAGTCCTTAAATCAAGATAAGTGAATTCTGTCTTGAGAAAGGCATGAATCAAAAGTGAGGGGAGGAGTTCGGGCTTCAAACTGCAATGTCAATGAAGCAAGCAATCACTGTTCAGGGTGAATTTCCATGTTTTATGAATGACAATATATCTTAATTGCTTCAAATGAGGTGCCCCTGGGGAAACTAATCAAGACGAGAACTTTACATTTGTTTTTGGTAGATAATCTTTACCAGCCTAGCCTGTTTGTATCACTGCATCAACAAAGTTTCTAAAAACCTTGTCCTAAGTATATTTTCACATGTATTTTGCAGAATAAGAGAAACATATCATGCAGCTGACATTAATTCCAATTCGGGGAAGATCTGGAGCACGACTACAGCATTTCCACATAAGCTCTTTCCTAATACGAAGTTTAATATAAATATTTTTACTGATAACTCAACACCACGACTTCATTTTATGCCATATGGTAAGCAACCTTGGAAATCAGTATAAAAATCTACATAAAGCTGGTATAGGCTGCCTAGCCTTGAGCCCACAGATTGAAATCATTAAAAATCATTAGCTAGTATTTCGCCCTGAAGTGAAATAGGAGGAAAACAGCTGGAAATCTTTTTTAACATTTGTTTAGCTATTGTTTTTAAGAACTCTCTTCATAGCTCACCCCAGGACACCTTATTTTCCCGCTACGAAATAGCAAGGATAGCAAGTTTTTAGCATATTAAAAATAAAAACTAAATTTCAAAAAGAGTCTAGATAAAGACTACATGTAAGTGAAAATGGCTGTTCCCATCTTTTGGAAACAACTTCCTCGTTCAAATGTAAATAAATTGGGAGGGAGAACAGAACAATGGTAGCCCCGTGCAGCCCAGCGGGGTTAGCAGAGCTGCTGAATCCGTCTCTGGGGATGGATCCCAGGTATCTGCATTTTCATCACACTCACCAGATGATTTTTATTCCTCTGAGGTTTTAGAATGTCTTTAAAGTTGTTTCGTATTTATTTAGCTGTTATATTTATTGCCATACTTTGCAAAATGATATTAGTTCTTCAAACAACATTAGTTGTGTGAATGAAAACTGTTGTCTGCCGTATCAATAAACAAAGGATGTTACAGCCATCAGGCCATTACAGCCGCCCCTGACTGTGAGCCTTGAGGGAACTCAGGATGGAGATCAATGGGCTGCCGGCTGCCAAGCCCTCAGCCACTGCAGCCACCCTTGTCCGTGCACCTGAGATGGGAAAGAACAAGATACTAGCCCCAGACAGCTAAGGTGCATATCAAAGAAATGACTTCAGTGAACGCAGACTCTTGCATCTTCCCATACACAAAAAGCCTAGATTCCTTAACTTGAGATGTCTGCTTTTCTTTAATTAACAGTAATCTTTTGGTGTTCTGACTACCTGGTCTTTGTTGCAAAACTCCTATATACCCTGGCTCCTCCTCTACCTCTCCAGGGCAGTCTCTTAGAACTATCTGACAGGTTGTCTCCCAGGCTTAAGTCCTCAGAAAATCCACCAAATAAAACATAATTCTCAACTTTTAGGCTGTGCTTTTTTTTTTCCAGTCGACAGTTGCTACTAAGTAAGTTTCCACATATCAACTATTGTTTCTTGACAAATAATGATCCAATATTTTTCATTATTATTATTATTATTATTATTATTATTATTATTATTATTATTATTATTATTATTATTATTATTACTATGTTTGCTTTGCTTTTCTTTCTTACTCTAGCCAAGGCTCCAAGTTAGTACAGATGACTGCAAACATTACAATATTATGCAGGAATATTAGTTAGGACCATCTGGTTTGAAACTAACAGAAACCAACTCTTGCTGACTTAAGCAGGAAAAAAATATTTTTGAAGATTATAGGGATTTCTTATAGAATTTAAGAGTAGGAATTTAGCAAAGATTTCGGAAAAAAGCAGTGATGAACAAGCAGTCCAAAATTCCTGTATGTCTCACCTCATCTCCTCTCTGTATAATTGCTTATGTTTCTCTTACTTTCTGCTGACTCATTGCTTTTCCTGAAGATGTAGCAAGCCAAGCTCTCAAGCTTAAATGTTATTTGGCTAGTTAAAGAAAGTCCTAATGCCCTATTGGATCCACTTCCAAGTTTCTAAAACCAGGATTCTGATTGCATAGCCAAGATCAATGGTGCTGCACCTGGATCCAATCAGAATGGCCTGGCATTTGGGTTATGTTGACTTCAGTTGCTGGAGAAGAGGAAATAATTATGAATTAGGGAGGCCATTCCTATTCTTCCAATTTATCTTTAATTTCCAACATACTTCTCTCTCTAGATGTTCCTTTGTTGGATTGGACAAGCCAGAGGCCATTTTTGACTTTTATGAGACGTTTCGGTAAAGTGATTAGGTCACTGTGTTTAGTTTTTAGAGACGTACAGTGGCAGAGAGGATGCCTGTGCCCTCAAAGACAATACAAGTGTTTATAAGAAGAAGGACGAGGAAGGCGTGAATTAGAGGGGAAGGAGGAAGACGTACAGGAGGGGAAAGGACACGTGTATGAAAATATACAGAGTAACCTACACTACTTTTAGGAGGAAACCTTTTCCTCTGTCCATTTAAATTTGAAGGAGGGGAGAGGTTAAGACTGTGACATAACTGACAATGGACAGATAACAGGACAAAAGACAAGGTTTATTTACATATGCATGCAGGGATTACTCAGTAATGAGTAACCTTGCTGAAACCCAGAGGTAAAGGTTTATATACCAACTTAATGCAAAAGTATGTGTTGGGGGGACTGGTATGTGTATATATATGCTAAGGGATGGGCAGTCTGTCTCCTTCATGGATTTGCAGGAAACTCAGAAGGAAGTTAATAGCATGTGTATCAGGGAGTCTCTGTTTCAGTCAGAAAAGCAAGTGCAGATAAGATTTAAAAGGTTTTCACTGTAAAATAATCTTTATGCCAAAACTGTGATGCTTTCACTTTATAGTAGTGTTTTACTAGCAATACAGATGTGCTCTGAAGAACAGAGGTCTGAAGAGCATTTCAAGGATGACCAATAAAAGATAGAAGCTGTTGCCAGAAACTGAAAAAATAATGAAATCTAGATAAGCAAAGAGGAGGAAATGCATAAGAGGTTTTCATCCAAAGACAATTTTGTTTCCCCCAGAGTGAGAAAATAGAATCCTCCTAGAGGTGCAGGTGTTGTGAACAAGGAATTCTCTGTTCTACAATCTTCAGCTATCACTTCAGTGAAGATGATTCCCCTGTCCTTTTTTTCCAACTCTGAAGTTACTCTAGAGCCAGGGTCTTTACTTTCAATTACCTTCTAGATTTAGATGGTGCATAGTTGGAACTGTATTAGAAGGTCATTTGTTACCTGCAAAGTGGTGTGAATAGAAGGCAATTTGCAAAGATCAAAGAGTAATTGAGAACTGTTTGCAGAAGTTATCCACTCTTCAAAGAAATTTGGCAGTAATGAGAAGGTAAAAAAGTAAATAAATAAATAAGAAACTATCTTAAGGGAATAGAATGGATGAAGGGTGATTTTATTGGAAGATTAAATAGAAACAGAACAGCTTAAAGACAAAAGCATCTTTAGAGTGGGGGATAGTAAATATATAAAAGAGAGGGGCTTTAATTGATGAACTGGAAACCAGTGTTGGAAGGATCATATGTGAAAAAGTAAGATTTAGTAAAAAGCAGTGATACAGCTCAAAAGAGGTATAAAGGGACAGAGGAAGATGCACTAAAAAATAGATTTAAAGTACAGAGCAGCATAATTAAAGAGTACCAAATGGACCATTAGCCTTTTCAGTATGGTAGGCAATATGGTCGACAGATTGGGAAGGATTACATGAAGTTAGTAACTAACAGAAATTGGGAAAAGGATCATTTTAGCTGCCAAATCAAAGATACAGGTATAAAATCTACTGAAAAGAAGCCCTGGCACTTGTTGGCTTATAATATGGAGAAGTTTAACTCACAGGCATTTAATGGCTGGCTTCAAGGAGAAAAACAGTCATTTCAGATTTAGACATGTTGAATTTGAAGTGATAATGAAACATCCAAAGAGTAACACAAAGCAGGTCGTAGAAGATATCACACCAAAGCACAGGAGAGAAGGAACAGCCAGAAACCAGATGACGGAGTCTTTCTTGTAAACGGCAAAGATGACTGTAGTGAACTAATGACTCCATGCATGCTCCAAATAGCATAGCGGATGCAAGCCTGGGAATGCGGGAGTTGAGTTAATTACAGTAAACTGGTGTCTTTGAAGATATTTTCTTGCCATCTTATAGCAGCAGTGCTCTCTCCTCCTTGTTAAAGCTTTTACAGTCATGAGTTTGCCTGTGGCCATATTTTCTTCTAGCTTAAATTCATACTACTTCAGTCAATATTCTCAAGCAATAGCATGTCTAAGATACTCTCTGCTATGTCAAGGACTTTCCACAATCTCTAACTCCCTGGTGATCTTTATCATTTGTTTCACCAACCATTTTACTGATAACAACTTGATCTACCATAAAACCTATACTTTTAAATCAACATTATACTCTTCCTTTGTTGCTTCATGGCAAGTCCAACAATATCACTTGCACTACTTTTTGTTGGCCAGTCTGTGCCAAAAACCTTTCCCAAACAAAAAATCGTGGCAGTAAAAGAAGCCACGGCAAAGTAAACACACAACTGCAAACAAAACACAATTCAAACAAATGCAATCGAGTGTCTGCAGTGGGTTGTTCAGATCCTCACTAAGGATCATCATTACTGTCTGCTGCATTCTTTCATTCAGGATCACATTGAGATATATATATATATATATATATATACATATACATATATATATACACATATATACACACACATACACACACATGCACACACACACATATATATATATATAATTTCTAACTATTATCACATAGAATAATAAATAAATCCCATACTATTTATCACGTAGAATTAGAAAAATATTTCATAGACAAATATGATTGTAACAAGTCAGCATGGTTCTGACCACTATTAAATGGCAGGAGCACATAAGAGCTTGGGGGATTATGGAATGTGAATATGAGAAGGCAAAGGAATTTCCCCTATCATATTCTGACACTCTGAGTCCCAGAGAAGGTGGAGAAAGAAAGCGTGTTCTACAGAGTTATGATAATGCTCTCCAAGACAGAACCTAAGGTGATTCCTACACAGAAAAGGAACAATGATCAGCTGTGAAGATTTAGAATTATTAAGAACACAGGCTTTGGAATCTGAGAGATTTAGGTTAGACTCCTGGCTTGCCACTTAGCACTCACTTTAATCGATTTGGCACCTCCCAAATTCCAAAGGGTAACCACAGAGAATAATTTTTATGCAGAGCTACAATTACCAAAGATTTTTGAATGAGGAATGAAACTCTGTTAGGTTATATGAAGACAGAC
The DNA here is from genome assembly GCF_048773025.1 of Camelus bactrianus. Classification (NCBI taxonomy): domain Eukaryota; kingdom Metazoa; phylum Chordata; class Mammalia; order Artiodactyla; family Camelidae; genus Camelus; species Camelus bactrianus. Next base: position 11,409,776 of record NC_133572.1, read on the forward strand.
TGATCAAAGAAAATGCAAACAACATTTTTTTAAAAAAATCTCTAAATCTAACCAGACTAATAAATGAGATGCATCTTATTTTAATTCCTCTTGATGGAGCTAAACAGTTTCCATAGTTCATAATGTGTGTATCATTATTTGTGCTCAAAATCTTTTTCCCAGCCAATATATAATAAATTCTTATTAACATTTTATTTTTCAACTTTGTTTTTAGCTAATTACCTTGTCAAAGACCTAATTGCAGAAATTCTACATTTTTGTACAAATGACCAGTTATCCCCCAAAGACCATCTTCTAAGTATATGTGGCTATGAAGAATTTTTACAAAAGTAAGTATCTTATCTTCAGGTAAATTTTGATCATTGTTATAATCTATATTAAGCCACACTTCTTTATTTTCTTTTAAACAGACTTTGTACAAACACTGTACTCTTATTATCAACCTTGCCCCCTTTTAAGGAGGATTTGAACTTTGATGTCATGTTGACATTCTTATTCTTGGTTTTATTTTATATTTTGTGTATTTATGGCAACGTGCATTTAAGTAACCTGTGACCAGGATGACCAACCACCTCAGTTCGCCCAGGACTGAAATGGTTCCCAGGACATTGGGACTTCCAGTTTTGAAACCAAGAAAATCCTGGGCAACCCAAGTCACCTTATCAGTGATAAAGCTTATAACTGATCACAATTTTAAAAAGAAATTCTTTTGTAATAAGTAATTTTTGACTCAGAATAATATTAGCATGTTAATTAAATACTGATTTTTCAAAATCACAGAGGGTTTGAGTATAACATAACATTTTCATAAAAGAGTTAAGTTTTAAAACACCTTCATTTCTTCATCCAGGCAGCTCAATAAAACAATTAGAAAAGTCTACTCTCTTGTATGTCAACCACAAATACTTATTTGATAGAAAACTTACCCTCTCTTAGTGTACCACAATAACTATTGTCCTAAAATTCCTTAAAAGCCAACCTTAAAAATATAATATACCTTTACATAAGGAAATATTTCTCTCCTGCTGCTGCGTATTTCTCTCCTGGTATTTACATTTCCCCTTTGGCTTCTACAAGTCCCTAAAGACTGACAACAGTCTTACAGAAGTAAAAATGTATTTCTTTTAAGACATCCATTGTCACTATCGTTATTTCACCATGAATGTGCTTGAAAATATCTTGCAGATAATTTTCTTTTATTGTGCAATGTTAACTGAGTGACTTTTAAGACTGATTATTTTCCTTTTTGTATTCACAGTTGTAACAAAATAATCATATTTAAATGAAATTGCAGATGTTTTGTTGCACTAGCTCACAGATGGTCCCTCTTTTCCTTGTCTGTCTAAATCTAACACAGCTCTTACTGCTCCCAACATATGATTTTTGACCTTATATCCAAAGAGCAAGAAGAAATACTGCAGTAAATGTTAATCTTATACTGACTACTCATTAAAACTCAGCTTTTGAACGTGCAAGTCTCCAAAGCACATCTGGAATTCAGTTGATGCCAAAACATTAGACGCAAAGAACAAAAAATAGTATCAGATATTTGCATTTAGTCTTATCAGTAGGAAATCTCATTCAGAAAGCAAAAATGCTGAAGAGACAGAAATTTGGAAAAGTATAATGTGGAGAAAATTTATAATTTAAGATCTTGACTTGATGACTGTTTCAAATGAGTAAATCACCCATAATTAGATAGCTCAGTTGTTGATTAGTAAAAATGCTGTAAATTTTTAAAATCTCTGGGGTATTAAAATGGCGGAATGAATGGAATTTGGGACTGGCTATGTAGTATCAACTTAAGTAAAAATGCACAACGTGAGAGCTGCAAGTTTTCAATTTTTGGGGGGGTCTTATTAAGAACTATAGCGTGGGAGGCAGCCTCTCAGCTAGCTCGGAGGAACTGCTCTGAAGAGTTAAGTTGGGGAGATCAGCTTATACGTGACTTTGCAGAAGGGGTATATGCAGTCAAACACACGTCCGGGTAGAAGGTCACTGCTAATCAGGAGGCACAGATATCTTAATAATTTTAGTGCTTTTCCAAGTATGGAAAGATGCAAGAAATTGGATTCATAAAGTTTCCCCTGAAAATATCTAACAATCTGAAGGCCCGTTCTGCCACTTTTCGAAGAGCACAGAATTTCTCATTCCTGATCTCTTCCCTGAATACCTTTCAGGGTGTGAAGCTCAGTGACTGCAGTGGCTACTGACTCAATCCTTGTGGAGCCAGATGGCAAGCAACTTTAGCTGGCAGGGGTATTGCACGAGAGGGACAAGTAGACGAGGACAACCAGTTTCAATATGAGTTCAGCAACAATGATACAGTTTTTAGAGAAACAAGTTTTGATATATAAAATAATTCATTAAGTTTGAGACATGTTGAGTACGTGAGTGCCAAGGAGAATCTGATCTTGAGAAAGCAGATCAGATTTTAGAAAATCTGGGGGGACTGGCAATCATTAGCTCTAAGAGGGAATGAAAGTCTTCAAAACAGATGAGATCACATAGCGAGAGTGGCAAAAGAAAGGATATTGAGAACATTAATATTTAAAAGATGGAAGGAGGAAGAGGAGCAGAAGAAGGAAATTGAAAAAAAGCAACTTAAATTTTAGGACATCTTGGAAAACCTGTCTTTCACAAGAAGGAAAGAGAAAATTTCAAATGCTAAATATAGTATCAAGTGCTGAAAATAAGTATTAGATGAGGATTGAAAGATCATCATTAAATTTGGCAATTAGGAAGTTAGCTGGTGATCTAAGTAGAACAAGTTTAGTAAAACAAAGGAAAATAAAGCAAGATTGCAATGAACAAAGAAGAATGGAAGGTGTTAAACAGAAACACATAAGCAGACTGCTCTCTCAGAATAATGTGTGGTGGGAAAAGCCTGGAGAAAAATGGGGTGTCTGATGCTGAGAAGAATCAGTCTGGAGATCTGGGGAATGTGGATAAGAGAGATTTGAAAATAGTCACAAGCTGAAGGGAAAGAACCAATGGAGAGGGGAGTATTGAAGGCAGGAAATACATCAATGGTGAGGAGTTAGAGAGGGTAGGATCAAGGAGACAAATGAAGAGGTTAGTAGTGCTCTGAAGGAGGAACTTGCCTTCCGAGAAAGACAGCAGGAGTTCAAATGAATATGAATTTTAAACAAATTTTAATAACCAGAAAGATAACTATGCACTCGGAAAACTGGAGCTTTGGTACAAACAGGAATGCTTAAGGAAGTGGCATGGAAATGAAAATAATAATAACAACAATAAAACAAGGAAACCTACTTTACTTATTAAAAGCCTCTGTTTACAGGCTAGAGTTTTCACACGTAATGTCATTCATTCTCATATAAGAAAAGCATGATTATTCCTATTTTACATATGGGAAAATAGAGGCTAAAAAAATTAAATGACTTGCCATAAAGTTGGTGATAAAATTGGAAGCAGCAATGTCAGGGTAGCACGGGTTTATCTGTGTGCCCAGCCCACAGTCTTTCCACTCCATAATGAAGCCTCCTTTCATGATAAAGGGCCACTTGAAAACAAAAACTACAGGGTAACCCTTCATAAGAATAATGACCATATATACAAAAAAAAAAAAAAAAAAAGAATAATGACCATGTATTAGTGCACTAAACATGGGTTTATAATCCAACATACAGCATTTAGGCAAAATTTAAGGAAAAGAAACATAACGCACAGGGCATTCATTTTCTGACCTATATAAAAATTTTCAAAATCTTTACTCAGGAAATGTTTAGAAATGATTTGACTAAAATAATGATAAGTCATAGTCACTGAAGATGGACTTTACTGTCACTTCCAAATTTCTGACTAGATAAAAATTAATTTTCTTTTTGGAATTTTGAGACTGTTTAAGCAAGTAATATGAAAGCAAATCCTTCCCACTATTGCTAACACTACTCTATCACTATTGCTGGCAACATGAGTTAACCTCCTTTAACTTCAAATTCTTTTCCTTCTAAAAACTGAATTTTAAATATATTTTTCTACTTTAAAAATGAGCTGTAGGATTATACTTTAGCAATCTTTAATTCCAAATGTAAAACTTTTATTAAGCCTCTGCTAGTCCTTTCATTATGTACGGATTGCTTTAAGCTCCTGTGAGTCATAATTCTAAATAAATTAAAAATGTTATATGGTTGTTAAAATATACTAAACTAAAGAATGGAAAAGTAGTCCCCTTTCAAAAAAAAAAACCTACTATTACTTTTGTAGAATGATGCAGAAAGATTTTTCATTTTAAGCTTCCCTTATGTTATCAGAACTATGCTTCTTAATCTGCTTTATGAAGATAGTGATAAATTATATTTAGTTGCTACTTTTGCAGTTTCTCATCTACTTTGGATTAGATAAGGGAAGATTCTTAAAATTTAAACTCCTGGGTGATGCTGAAGATGAAGCCGATGGTCCATGGTTCACATTTCAAGGAGTAAGCTATTAGAGGCCAGGGGTTACTAGTGACTTCAGAATTTTGACTCAATGGGAAAAAATACATAATTAAAAAAAAAAAAACAGTGTCTTGCACGAATACTGAATTTAGTCAACAAAACAATTAAGATGTTACACTTCATAACATATTGAAAAATGAAGAAAGGTAACTTTCCTAGCAAGCCCAAATTCCTCTTTTCATAAGTCAACTATTTTACTTTTATAACTCATTGAACCCTCATCTTAATCTAGTATTACAAATGTTTTCTGTCAATTAAAATCTATTCTCACTCTGTCTCTGGCTCTTGCTCTGGAACTTCCTCTCCCTGTTCAATGCTTTTACAAATCCAGTAATTCACTTTAATATCACGTTTCCATAAGTCTTCTTAAAATAAGAAGGTTACTGACATCTTATACCTGGTTATCATTCTCTCCTTACCAGACACTTCAATTAATATCAAGTAGAGTTTCCTTAACTATCAGTAGTTTCCTCAAAAACCGCTTTATAAACAGGGTATTTAAATTATGAGTAAAGAGTAAATCAAAGCATTAAAACTTTACTGACTTAATCATAGGCTCTTCATAGCTTAAAACAAAGTTGTGCACAATATGAAGTCTGGATACTGAATCAGCAAATGAGAGAAAGATTAAATAGAGAAATAACAAAAAAATGTTAACACCTTCCGTTACATTCCTGGTTTTAGCCTCCAAATTAATTACCATGGTGGGAGTGTCCTTGGAAGTGCCACTTACTAGGAGTGCAGGTTTTTCTGTTTCTTACTCCTCATCTATGTGATTTAAGTAATTTCCCAAAAATCTTGCTGTAAGTCTTACTTTCTAATTCAACTTAAAAACAATTTTCCTTATCAGCAGCTATGTGAAACAACGAAATTTACTGCTTAAAAGCTTTTGTTGAGTAAATCACGACTGCACTGTCAGCAGTAAACCACAAGTGCCACATAAAGAGAAAGTGAACAATCTTTCTTGAAAATTCTGCTTGGATCTGTTGCTTACAGTTATGGTCAGGCTTTACATCCTTGATTTAAATAACACAAAATAAAATTTTTCTTTATTAGTTAATTGACTCAGAGTACTAAAAAAATGTAAATGAAAAAGAAAACCTATGGTAATTACAAATCTTACTTTGAAATTGTCATATACATTCTTAAATCTAAATTCAGAAAGCAGTATCCAGCTCTCTATTCCTCACTAGCATTGATTAGTTTTAGTTTTTTGCAGGGGAGGGGAGGTAATTAGGTTTGTTTGTTTGTTTGTTTATTGGAGATTGAACCCAGGACCTTGTGTATGCTAAGCATGTGCTCTACCACTCGAACTATACCCTCCCCCCAAGCATTGATTAGTTTGATCTGACCATCTACTGGGGAGTCCTTTTTCTCTCTCCTGACCTCTCTGAGGAGAGAAAATGTTGAATTCCTTTGATTAGAGTGAGAAAGTCCCCTGCAAATATTAAATCTAATTAGAATTTTAAAATAATCCTCTTAAGAAAACTTCTATTTAAAAAAAAAATGTTTTACCTAATCCCATGACAATTTGTATTAATTTATTCTTTAAACATTTGATTATAAATTGGAATTGCCTTTTATTCAACATAAAAATCAGACTACTAATTACCAGTGAGGAAAAGGGTAGGTGATAGTGCATAAAGTTTAAGGTAATAGATTATACTCCTTAGCAGTAAAAACTTACTTGCACATATTCTTGGGGAGGGAATATGAGTCTTTTCATTCTCAATGAAATTAAGGATTTCATTTTGCAAACCTGAATTGATTATTTTCAGCATATTCAGAACAGACTAAAAATTCCAATATTATATAAACTACTCTGTTATTACTTTTTAGATTTACTTTGAGGAAAGAAATAGATTAAGGTGTGTTTCTCTTTTACGTAACTTTGCCTTCCTCTTTTAAAATCACAGAACCATATCAGAGCATCAGAAAGAACACATCATATCTTTGAGAGCTCTCACACACAATAATAAAAACATGATCTGTGAATAAATCATTCATTAAGAGTATCTTGAGTTATTTAATTTAGTTTGGATCTCCTTCAAAGTACTTTTCCTAATGTTTTAAAATTAACTTTCATTGCTATCTTTAATAAGTAGTTAACTAAAAATTAATAATAATATACCTTGTAAACTTGCATTTGGTTCTAACCAATAACTGTGTACTAGAACAAATGTCCTAACATGTGAATACTCCATATATACCTTCATTTGTAAGCAATTCCCCAAAGAATGAGCCTGTGCTTGATAGAGGTTGATTATTATTGAAAGAAACATATAAAAATTATAGCGTGTTTCTGCCCCAAGTTTTTTAAAAAGCTTTGTGATTGTGCAAGCATCATTAGCCAACAGACTTGATAAAAATAGTCACAAAGCTATTGCATGATTTTCCCATGAAGACAAGGCAAATCAGAACAAAATGCAGGTACACAATTTCATTATACCTAAAACTATAATAGCCAACATGCAGCTATCAAGTCATTTTTGTTACTCAAAAATATTTTATAAAATTTAATTTTTTTCAGTTATAAATTACCAATATTTATTTTAACCACATAAGGCAAATTCAAAGTTTTTTTTAAAGGCTAGAGAAAGTAGGGGGAAGTAACAAACTTCTAAAAGCTAAGAATTATTAATCCCTCTAATTTTGAATTAATGGAGGTTTAAATAACCTAGCTCTCTGTTTTTCTTAAATAAGGTAAAGAAATTAGCTGAGTATTTTAATTATATAGTATTTCAAATTATTCAATATCACTTTAATAAGGCTTTAATGTGCTATTTAAATCAAGAATGAATGGTCTGTATTAAAGACCACTGAATGTTTCTTCTCTGGAGATTTTTGGGAAAAACAATGCAACCTTCAAATAGAATAAAATTTATATTTTTAATCTTCTAGGTTTGTGACTGCATTACGAATTTTACATACCATACCCCCCAAATAACTGGAGTTTAGTATATATTTTTGCAAAAGATACAAAGTTCGAGCTTCACTGCTTTGTCTCTTTCATGCTGATGGACCCTCGGTGTTAGTTAACATCATTTATACAGATTGTTGGGCTATTACTTGTCTTTTATGAATGCATTGCTAAATAGAGAGGGCACTGTAGAATTATTAAGTTGTTATAAAACATTTCCTCTAGATTAAAAAAAATTCCTTGAAGTATATTCAATTTCATTTTCTTTTTGATTTAAAAAAAGTATGTTACTATAGATGCAAAAGAATAAACCACATTCAAGCAAAGAGGCAATCAGGGATAGCTGCCTTTTTACAGGCTGGAGGGAATCCTTAAGCAAAATGGGGTAAGATCTCTTTGGTCCAGTCTTCCCTTGAGTAGTTGCTGTTGGTATCAATTTACGCCCCATAGAAGGTCTCTGCTCAAAACCATGACTCTCCTCTACTAACCACCCCATGGCTGTAAGCCCTAGTTTCAAGATTTCACCTATGCTTATCTCTCCAAGTCATGAAGGTTAACTTTTCTTATTCATGGTTCCCTTGAAAGCAAAATAACTATAAATGTGAGGAGCGCTGGTCAAGGAAAACAACATACTGCTAATATTTATCTATGCTGAGCCAGCAACAAATATCACTGGCATAAAATCCAGGGCATTTCCACTAGTTACAAGGCTTACTAGAACTAAAGATATGGTAGATGTAACACCATAGAAATTTTTAAGTGGCAATCATCAAAGGACTGTATATAATTAATATCTTAATATTTTGTTATTCTCACATTTCCTAGTCCACCTAAGTATCAAAAGTCAGCTTAATTACTGAGTTTTCCTAAAGAAATATATTTAAAAGCTGTCAGCAATTTTGGCTTTCAATATTTATAAAATCAAATTAAAATGCTTTTTTTCTACGTCGACTATGTCACAAAACATCTGTGTGACTACTTTCTAAACGTACGAATGGAAACAGTTAGAACTAGATATCCTATCAAATAAGGATATGTATTTATGCCCATGAAAGAGGAATGCTGATAAATGTGAATTTTTTCAGTAGTGCAGGGGCTGATGGGAATCAGTACTCACAGGTTGGACATTATTTAGGGTGTCTTTTCAGCCCACAGGACAATTTTAAAGTATTTGTGTATCATTTTCTTGGTGTTAGGGTCATGAATCTCTCTTTATATAAACATACTGCCATAGAAATACTTTAAAATACCATGAGCTACTTATGAATAGGAAATAGGAGTAATTATGTGCAAAGATTCAGCCTTTTGGTGTTCATCTTAAATGACAGGTATGCTCATAACAGTTTCTAAAATAGTAACTAGCATATAGCTGGAATCAAACATTTGTTGAGAGAAGAAATAAATGGATGTGCAGAATTTTGATTTACCAGTATTTATGAAGACGAAAACAAAACTTCTGACTGTGTCTTAATGATTGAGTTCATTTAACAGTTGAAATTTTTTACATGATTATTAAACAAAACTACTAAGCAGCTATATTTGAAATGTTACCAGGTTGAGAAAAACACCTGGTCTGTATAATCTGAAATAGAAAATTCTAATGTTCACATTACAAACCTAGTAATACTGTGGCCTGTACTCTTAAGTGTTCAAACTCTGCTCTCCACATTACCCATCTCAGTGGCAGTATTTTTCATTTCTCTTTATCTTGGTATGGTAGCCCTTCTTCCTATCTTTTCTGATACCACAAGTCCTCAAACACACATTTGATTTTCCTTATCCCAATTACTAATTAAATTCTATATACCACCATTCTTTCTATTCTTTAATGCTTTATTTTCTGTTTCTTCTCTTTCATTTTCTCTAGATCAGCACTATCTAATAGAAATACAGTGTGGGCCACATAATTGAGTTTTCTAGCCACATTAAGAAGATACAAAAAGAAACGGGGGGAAATAAATTTTAATGCAGTATTTTATTTAGCTCAATATACCCCAAATGTTATCATTTCACCATGAAATCAAAATTTTAAATATATTGAGATGTTTTATATTACTTTTGTATGCTAAGCCTTCAAAATTCAGTGCATATTTTATGTTTACAGCACATCTTGACTCAGACCAGCCACGTGTCACGTGCTCAGTAGCCACACGCGTCTAATAGCTACAATGTTAGACAGTGTAACCCTAGGTTATCAAAGACAAATCAAAACAGTGGTCTTGCCAAAAAGTGATGGCAAAGTGGTGAATAAGAGTTGATAGCTCTTATTAAAATGTGATGGTTATTGGAGAATCTGCAGTCCTTTAAATAACATCAGAAATTTAAAAGTGACAATTCCAGCACAGTAACAGTTTTTGTTATTGCTAACACACACACGAAAAGGACTGTTTAGTATTTTAAACACGATGCCCCCCAAAAGATGATGTGCCGAATACAACACGTTTCTGTGACACGAATTAGCTTTTCAGAAAAGTCACCTTCATACACGTACATTTTTCGGGCATATTAATGTTCTGCTCCACTAAGTAACACTGGCTGAACGCAAAGTACACATGACACTGCTGAGGGTGACAGTGTTGTCCCAGTGACCAGCGACCATTCACCCGACATGCAATTTTTTCTCAACTTGGCCTCAGGCTCTGTCTTGAAAATGCTCACTGAAGAATTCACAATTTTTGCACATGCTGTCCTCATATTATATTCAACAGCATCAAAATTTTCTTATATCCCCTTCCATCAAGGTAAAGACACTTTAAAAAGCCAGGTTTATTACTTACTATAATGTTTCTTTAAGTTTCTGAAATTAGATGTGTCTTTTTAAGACTGTGCTAGTGTTTGCATTGAGGGGTATGTGTGTGTGTGTGTGTGTGTGTGTGTGTGTGTGCGTACAAGCACATGTGCTCTGATTAGAGACCTGCATTGGTCTGAGTGGTCTCCCCCAGCCCTATTTCCCCATGAGACCTTTTACTTTTAGCCCACAATTTGCAGAACACCTCATTCCCCCCTTTTATGAGAAGAAACACATGTATCACATTATAGCAGGAATGCTTGACTCCATAAACAAACTTCAAGTGTGCTATATTTACTACAAATATTTATGTTCTAATCTCTAGTCTTATTTTGTTGAACCCAGTGTCCTTACTTGCAAAATAAGACCAGAAAAGTACTTCCTTTCCATTTTTTGAGATCTTTCTTCCTGCAAAATTATTCCCATAATTGAAATGATAATAACATATATTCAGGACTGCATTAATATACTAGACTGAAAATGTAAGTTTACCCACCAGACCACCAAAATTCTCATGAAATGATAGGAAAAAATATTAATAGAAAACCTTCTGGTAAAACAAGAAAGAGTGAGAGCATGGGAAGGGCAGAATGACTGCAAGGGGACTGCGGAGTTCTCACGGAAATGTCGAAAGATGTTTAAAATAGGAGGGGTTTGGGACATTCGTTTGACAGCTTTATAAAAAACAGACAGTCTTCTAAGGAATAATGAATATTCAAAATTAGCTCAAGGAGAAATATAAAATAGAACAAAGAGCAGTAGGGAGTGAAAAATGTAGTTTTAGGCAAATTGCACCAAACCTTGAGGGAATATATAATTCTCAATTATATAAACTATTCCAGGACAGAGAAAAAGGTATATGTGGCTTACAAGGTTAGTTTAATTGTAATGCCTAAAATAAATAAAGACAAAACACAAAACATTAAGATTATAGGCCTATCTACATTTTGCTGTATTAAAAAAAAAATCCTTTAAAATTGCAAATTAAATCTACCAGTGGATACATCTACTCAAGAATGTAAAGATAATTACACCTTAGAAAAATCTACTGATTTAGTTAAAATATTAACACATTCAAGGAAAAAAGGTCTTCTCAATATGATGCATCCAGTAGATGCAGAAAACTCATTAAATAAAGTCTGAAGCTTATTCATCATTTTTAAAAAAATCAAGAAAATAGACAAGAAAAGGATATACCAGGAACACAAAACTATCATTTGTCAATCATTTGATGCATTCTCTATAAAGTCAAGAAAAAGAAAAGGATGTCTATTTTCATTACTACTATTGAACTGTGTGCCAAGAATCCTAGACATCACAATAAGATTAAAAAAAAAAAAAAAAAGGAAGAAAAATAGTGGAAAGCAATAGATGAAGTTGAATTACTTTAAAATAACATATTTTTCTACTTAGAAAATCCAAAATGATCAACTGAAGAACCACTAGGTATTATAACAGGATTCCACAAGTAAAATCAAGACATAAACCCAACTAATAAATATTATGGAAAAATCTTTGAATTGTAATAGAACAGAATCCATGAAATATCTTGCAAAAGGCATATGTGTAAGATCTATCTGAAAGAAAACTAAAACTTACTCAAGGGCATAAAAGAGAACCAGACTGTATGTAGACATACACTTTTCCTTGGAAGGATTCAATATTATAAAAAAGCCAACTAATTTTTATATAACTCCATAAATAAAATGTCAACAGTATATTAGCATTTCTCCTTAACATTGCCACACTAATTCTAAAATTGTTCTGGAAGAGAAATTGCACAAAGATAATTTTTTTAAATGACGACTCTCATTTATTCCTACACTTCAGATATGCTAGGAAATTAAATAACTGAAGCAATTTGGTATTGGCACAGGAATAGATGTATGGGTTAATGGAATATTTAGTGTCCAGAAATAGATCCTATATTTTTGAAAATTGTTCATGTGTTAAATGTGTCAGGTCAAAGATGAAAAGATGTCCTCATTAATTAGGGATGTTTGGGTAAATTGTAATTATGTTGGAAAAATGTCTGAAATTGGACCTGTATATTCCTCTTTACTCAATAAATGCATTCCAGATAGATCATTAAAAACTATTACTGCTGAATTAAATGTACAAGATACAACTTTAAAAGATTAGAATAATCTTCTTAAGAATCTAAACCAGTTCTTCATTCAGGCTGTTCCCCAAGTCCAAGAATATGCTCCTTACTATAGAAGCTGGAACTGGAAATTAAAGATAATTGCTTACAGGTTTGGTTTATGCCAGAAAGATACAAAATTGTAATCAGCAGATCCTCATCTTATATCAATGGCTTCCTTTATTCTAGCACCAAAACTTTGGATATTGAGAAGCTATTTAATTATTTTTAGTTTCAAAATAAAGTATATTAAATACCTATATTTTCTATAATTCCCTCTAACTTTTTTGATCAACTGATCTACTTTTCTTGATTTCATCAGGTAAATTATAAAAGAATCTGGAAACAAAATTTGAAATGATCTCTACTTGGACAACTGTTGTGTAATGAAAGAGAGCTAAACTGAAGTCATATTAAGCTCTAAGCTTTCTTTGATAGTGTGATCTAAATAATGACTGAGTTGAGGTTGAAATGGAAAAGATTTAAGATATGTTTTCCTTAAAAATATTAGGCAACCAATGGAAAATCAAAATATATTTATGTCCCCAAGCCTCTAAAGATAAATAGAGAAATAAAGAGATGCAAAGAAGATTCAAATAATCACAGAAAAAGGAAAAAATTTAAATAACAAATATGGTTAATATAAACCTACAATAACATAGCAAATGGCATTGCTATGAGTGGAACAGTTTAAATTTTCTGATTAAGAAGCAAAGTCACAGAAAACAAGTTAAAAGAAATTCAGCTATAGGTTAGAGACAGCTAAAATAAAATGACCTCATTCTTAATATAAATGTAAGTGTGATTGGCCTTTTATTTTGGCCTACAAAAAAAGTGCAATAAACTCTTGGTAATTGTTATTTTGGAAAAAGAGAAAGAAATAATTTAAAAATTTTGTTTTGTTTTATACAATTTAGTACAATTCTAATGTTTTCCCTAAAAATATATTTCTATAATGCAGCTATAAAAAAGAGAAAATTTATAGGGAAAAAATTCTCTACAAAATCTGATAATTACCCAGACCCTACCATACACACACACACACACACACACACACACACACACAGTGAGGCAAAGATAAGGGAAGAACTTTAGAAAGGAGAAATAAATAAAATAAAATTTAGCAAATAAAAATATAAGATGTTCAGTTAAATTTGAATTTCAAAAATTCCAATTTTTTTAATATAAGTAGGTATCAAATATTACATGAAACATACTTATAATAAAAAGTTTTATTAACTGTTATGTGAAATTCATATATACTGGACATCTATTTTATCTGGCAACCCCAGTAAGGGATATACATACAGGTGAGTGAAGTAAAGTCAGTCCAAGACAGCAGTAGCCATATCAGAGGTTGAATTCACTGGACAGGGGTCCAGGGTCCAGACTTCAACACACTGAGGAAAGTAAGCTTTGAGAGCAAAGTGGGTCACTACTCTTAAAGTGGTTGCCGAATAGGAACAGGAAAACAGAACTCTCAGCGTGGAAAGGAGAGCTGGGGTCAGGGGAGGTGGAAGGAAAGGAACTTGAGTATATGTGACAGAATATGAGAACGGCCCCTGGAGGAAGGCAGGAATCAGTGATTCCAGGAACTCAAGGAATACACTGGCCATGCCTTATGTCTAGACGAGCAGTAGAAATACCCCAAGGAACGATACAAAAGCACTGTGGATGGCAGTGGCATGGGAATCTAGGTTAGAGTAACAAGAGGAAAGGTTAATAGGAGGGGAAAAACATGCTGTGAACACCAATATTCACCATTTTGGTGGGTGGATCGGTGCTGGGTTTTCTTAAAAAATAGCAACTGTCAGAATAAGAACATTTACAGAGAATACAGCAGTTATCAAGAGAGCAACGCTCTATTTGTCTGACATTGCTGGGACTAGTAAGTTCCAAATATTTAATGAATTTTCCAGATAAAAGAATATATCCTCTTAAGAGCCCCAATTTTTTTTATTGAAACATAGTTGATTTATAATGTGTTAGTTTCACGGCCAAATTTTTAATACAAGTGTTTTTTTCTCCTGAAATCCTTCATATATTTGACCAAGGTCCTTAAATAAAGTGCTACATTAACATAATTTATCCTTTGTAATGACTCAGAGTCACTAGCGATATCAAAATTTAAAGCTGTAAAGGAGATCATATAATAAAAGCCCTTCATTTAAAAGTGCAATCAGTTGAATTCAAAACAATACGTTATGAATCAGTAACTTACTGTGCTCATCATTTAATTTGTAATTAGGAAATATTGAGAGAGAGAGAGAGATAGAAAGGAAGGAAAGGAGGGAGGGAGACAGAAAGAAAGTAAGAGAGAAAGGAAGGAAGGAAAAGAAAAGAAAATTGTACCATTAGAAATTTCTTTTTTTTTTTTTTAAACTGGGGGGTGGGGTGGGGTGGTAATTAGATTTATTTATTTATTTATTTATTCATTTTAATGGAGGTACTGGGGATTGAACCCAGGACCTTGTGCATGCTAAGCAAGCACTCTACCACTGAGCTATACCCTCCCCCAGAAATTTCTGAAATGTGTAGGAATATTTTTTGTTTAATCTGCTTGTCAAACCTTTGATGTAGACATTAATATCCCGACTCTAAGAAAGAAAACATTGAGTTTCAGATAGTTCAACTGGCCTAAGGCCAGGAAGCTAATAAATCTGTCCATAAAGCCCATGACATTTCTACCATACTGCTGTTTCCATGACACAGTGGTTAACCATGTACACTTTGTGGCATCAATTAATTGTTCTCAGCTTTGAGACAGCTGAGTAAAACTAACTTCAGATATATTAAGTATTCTTCTTGTCTGTTCAAAATGTGTCTAATCATTTCCTAACATATGCTTTGAAAATAAGTGTAATATCTTGTCAACACTGAATGTGGAGAGATATGTGTGTGTGTGTGTGTGTGTGTGTGTATGAAATTGATAGACAGACAGATATAAAACTAGGAATATATATGTGCATATGTGTGTGTGCATACAATTTTTATCAGACTAAGTTCCAAAAATAAGAAGAAATGAAGTCAGGGAGGAAAACATACACTTGAGGGTATCATGGGATGAAGTGACTGTGTTCATTTTTTTTCTCCTTCAGTGATCATTATTTGGGGAGCCACAGAATATTTCAGAAAAACAAATCTGTTATTCAACTTAATCTACAGAAAAAGAGGGAAGCTCCAGGAAAGCTATCTCGAAAGGTAAGACTTTCTTAGCATTGGTTCCAATTAGCAAATGGATTATTTTAAGGATGATATTCCCAACTTTGGAATGTGTAATTTTGGAATTACACAGATTAATGAATACATTTTCATTTGAGTGTATTTATTAAAACATAGTAAAATATTTATCTATATGTCTGTTAACAATTTGGACTGAAGTAATTACATGAACACATCACTATAACCTCAGTATAATAAATCAATTATTCTCTTGAAAAATCATTTATAAGAAACTTACTACTGTTATCCTATTCATACTATCTATGAATCCACTAGGAAGTGAATGAAATAGAAAACGTGAAGGAGAAACCACAGAAGGAAGAAAAATAACACAACTCTTGTTTTTAATTGAAAATGCAGGTGTCAACACAGTTTTGATCAGGACAGATTAATATTCATAATAAATATAATAAAACTACCTAGAAAGGGATTACTGTACTTTAATGACATAGTTTCATGCTGTTAGATATAAATTTTATTCCCTGTGTGATGTCTTGAGTTGTTTCAAACCCAAATTGCACAGTATGCAGTGAACTTTGATATTTCGGCAGTTTTTTTATCTGTAGAATCTTCCAATTACCTGCTTTAAGCAAAAATCTCATCACCCTGTCATTTACATCAGATAACAGATTTCCAGTGCATGACTCTTTTTTCCTAGTCTGAGGTGATTCATCATAAAAAGTTGTCAGGTGGTGCATTAGGTTGCAATATTTCTATGTGGAACATAACATAATGAGGCCAAAAGAGAGTTGTTTAGAAATATCTTTTGGAACTGGTACCCCGCTCAGCTGGTGTTGACAGCTCCAGGGCTTTGCATCTGAAACCTCTACAAAGAAACATCATAAAGTACAACTAATTCCCTCAATATTAATAAGCCTAAGAGTCTTCAAATTGTTCTCAGTGTTGATGAAAACATTGAAATCACCATGTTTCACTTCAACAGAGGGGAAGAGAAAATGTATGACTCTAATTTCTACTCGTGTTTAGAAGTTACATATTGCTTAAAAAAAAAGTTATCCTACTGGTAGTAACTGACAAATCGCTAACATTTCAGTTTTGTGTAAGTGAAGTTCTATTCTTAAATGCATGTTAACTCCACTACTTTGGTATCATACGTATCGAGCGTATACTTTACATCTAGAAACTTAACATTTCTATCATATTTAATCTTTACAACAATTCCACGTGCCCAATATAATTAAAAATAAGGACACTGAATCCCAGGGAACTCTTGACTTTCCTCAGGCCACGTTCATGGAACTGGCAAGCAGAGGACCTTGGATTTGAGCCCAGTCAGTGATTCTCCACATACCTTATGCTACCATTTTATATGACAGACACTTAGAACTTGTGGGCTACATTCAAAAGTTATAGATGTCAGTTTCAGAGCAATTACTCAGAATTGTGGCTTTATATATTTTTTATTTTGTTTTGTTTTCCGCAGTTTTACCCATATGCCCCAAAGTCTGGGGCATGATCGGTATTCAGTGAATTAACCATATAAAGTAAGGTGCCAGACACTGTTATCAGTGCTTTATATGTACTGAATTTTTTATTATGTACTAGTAATAGTCAAATAGCAAAAATAATAGGATGTTACACTATATGATATTTTAGTCTTTTTACTATTAAAAACTCTGAAACTATATTAATGTTAGTAGAGACACAAACATTTCAAAAATGTACTTATGATATTGAAAATATTGAGGACTATGGACATCAGTGTGTTATGTCTAAATGGTGTATATGTTGCAGTCTGATGTATCACACTTTTTGTTGTAAATTTTTAATACCCATAGAGTAGGTTAAATTACCATTCTAATTGAAAACCCTACATTTAACAAAACAAAAATAAAAAGATAACTGTCTTGTTTTACAGAATCTCCTTTCAGGAATGGATATGGTATGCTGATTAATTTAACATAACTGAGACAATTTAGCAACTTGTGACCCTTTTTCATGATCTGAATTGCTATATTTAAAATAAATGAGCCATGATTTTTTTCTTTTATGAATCCATGCTAAGGGAATGGTAAACAGTCTCCTCTCTTAATTCTATTATTTAAAGTGGTTTCAAAATTCCCTATGATTTTCATAATTTTAGCTGTAAGCTAAATATTTATGAACAATTAAATCTTCTTTCTAGTAAAACAACATAAAATTAACTTGATAATATTATTTTTATATAATATTAGGAATATAATGATTACTATCATTCTATTAAATTTATTGACACCAACACCTTTCAATAGCTATTTTAGCGTTTTCTAATTGTAAAAGGCATTGCAAAACTCAGTACATCTCAGATGGCTTTCCTATTTTAAATTGGCTTTTATTATACTGATATATGGTGATTTTATTCATGTTGTACAAGATTATTCATAAAACAGGCTGACAGTCTTTTTTTAATATTTTTTGGGGGGGGATATAGTTTTTTTCCCTAATGGAGGTACTGGGGATTGAACCCAGGACCTTGTGCATGCTAAGCACGCACTCTACCACTCCTCCCCTCAGTTGACAGTCTTTAGAAATCATTTTAGATTTCAAAAATTTTAAATCTCCATCATGATTAGATGTGATGTGAATGGCTGAGACTTTAAAAAAAATTGTTTTGCCTTTCTCTCTCTCAAATTTGATCAAAAGTATTGCCAACATTGTAAATATTAAATCATAAAATTAAGATTTCTTTCTAGCTCAAGGAAATATTCACAGGACATTAACAGCAATAAACTTTTGTACGGAAAAAGGAAAAAAATACCTTCATATTTTTCTTAACAAGGGTATGACCTTCAGCTTTGCAGAAAAGTAAAACTGCACAATATATTCCATGGACAACTGCTCAGACTTTCCTCCAACATTTTGAGATCCTTTAAATAAAATTTTTTTTCTTGTAAGTGGCTATATGACAAAGGCCAATTTTCCCCTAAAAAGTATCTCTGGAAGCCAAGTAGAGTGGTTTTTAAATAAATATGATTATGCTATTCAGAAAGATGCAAATAAGTCATAGTATCTATATGTTGCTTTGCTTTAGCTTCTGAAAGAAGGCAAATGCCTAACATTACAGTTCACATCTTACTATCTCTCTTTTGGCTCTGCTTTTAACTTTCCATTTTCTCTTCCTTTCTGCTGTCTTTTCCATGCCTAGAGTTGAGCTTTCTCTGTTGCAGAAGAAAAATGTCTTAACCACTATCACACTTTCAGATTTCATCATTCAGTGACTCTAGACGTACATTCCTAGAGAATAAGCCTTCTGTTTTCAAGTTCCTTAGCATTTCTACAAAGTGTTCCTTTCTAATAGCATGCACTCAAGGTGTTGTAGTACAGTGATGACCTTATTGTTTACGTGTAACTTAGCTTCTTTCTTCTTCCTCTCGAAACCACCCAATATAAAAATTAATTTACCTTTGACCTTAAACTGTGTAAAGGTTTTCCTTCTGATGTCTTCTGTCATAAACTCTAATATGTAGTTTTAAAAATAGATGGTGTGTGTACTGACATACAAGATTACTACATGCACCCCAGGCATTGAGACTTGTCAGCTCTCAGGCTTAGCGCCATTGTGTGGTGAAGGAGTGCAATTACAATGGAGAATACTGCAGACTTGCATAGGGTTTTCCTGGAAGAGCTAATCAAGAAGTTAAGACGTGAGCGTGAGCGGAAATGCATATACATGGACCAGAGGACTGATATTTTTGGAGGAGTAGTTTCTCCTCATCTTGGAGGAAAATACAATGCCATCTGATAGCTCCTAGAATTTATACCTATCAGTAGTTGTCATTCATTATCACAACTTAATGTTCGTGAAACGTTAAGTTCTCTTACACTGACGTTTTGGTGGCAAGATACGCAAAAGCTGAAAAATGGAGTTCATTCTGTGTCTGCCGGGCGATCTGGCAAGCTGTCAAGTCTTATACTGCCAGGGCACCCGTGGCCTAAATGTAAAGAAAACGTGAGTGCATGTGGGAGAACTGGTGTCTGAAATCTGCCTCCCTGCTGGGAGAAGTTAACGTTTGACCTTGGTGATGGCAGGATGTTTTTCAACTGTCCTTGGGGTTTATCCTTAACCAAAGCTCAGTTACATGTTCTACTTTTGAAAAGAATGCTTACACAGTTAAGGAGAGTCTTGTAAGGTCTTTAAAACGAAGTATTAAAATGATGAATGAGGGTTATCTAAAGAGGTGAATAAAATGACAGCAGGAAGCTACGAATCTATTTTTATCTGGTTTCATTCCTATTCACTCTATAAATATTAATATATTCTGCTGTCTACAGCATGAAGATGACCACAGTCAGTTTTATCTGAACCAACTTCTAGAATATATGCACATTTGGAAAGTATCCAGGTAAGATATTTTATTTCTGTTCTAAGCCAACTTTCCGACTGAGTTCTCAAATGCCAAATCACAATATTTTCCAGTTGATTGTAAAAACTCTCCTTTCACTAGTACTATGGAAGCTATTGTACATTTAATAGATATCTCCTTTTGGCAAATTCTGTTAATAATTATCTATTCTTCACAGCTATTCAGCTACATTTGAAGAGCCGCTAACACCTTCCAGAACAATCTAACATTCATTTAAAAATCTCTCTGCTACCGGTTATTACATTTTCAAGGTTTTTTTTTTTCTCATTCATTTTGTAAATTTGATTGTACATGCGTCACTAAGCTCTTTGTATAACTGAATTTCCATACTTTGAAAGTCACCATCTCCTGCTTTAAATTCCTTTCTGAAACTCCCTGAAAATAATTGGTATATTATAAACAGAGGAGTGTGAATTCAAATTGGAAAATTCAAGTGACAGCAAGTGAACATACCCTAATTGATTCTGATATCTAAGTGTATACATGTATTATCTGAAAGAACAGACCTCTCAGGAGACTTGCCTGGGAGGGTATCAGGGCTGCAGTATGCATTTATCTGCAATTAATGCTGTTCTGAGCTGAATGAGTGAAAAAATGGAGGGTGGGAGGTACGTATCATAAATCTCTAAAGCAAAGTCTGATATAAAAATAAGTTAAAATTGGTCTTAGTGACTATTAATAATAGCTATCACTTCCTGGAGTTCTAATGCATTTTATATACATTATCTCATCTAATTCTCCCTATAGCCCTGTAACAATATATATTATCTTACTTCAGAATCAAGGAAACTTAGGTTTTGGAAGGCTAACTAACTTGCCTATGGCCGGCCACTCAGGTTGTTAGCAGGACTGAAATCAGGGCTGTCTGAAATCCTCAAAGGCCATATTCTTTCATTAAATTACTGTCTTTCTTTTATTTTTTTCTTTTCTGTGTCCTCCTCCCACCCGCCCAAAATTTTCAACCTCATACCATAAAATCATAGGACGGGTAGGACTAGGGAGAGCTTTCGATATAACTTAATCCAAATTTTTATTCTATTGCTAATTTCATGGATCAGATAGGTTCCCACCGGGACAGCATATTAACAAAGGCTGTATTACAAAATAAATTTATAAAACAATCACTACCACCACCACAACAGATGCAGAGAGAAACATCAAATCTGACAAATTTTTTAAGAAGCTGGGAATCCCTGGGAGACAGAGAACTGCTGTGAACTGTTGGGTGGAAGGCTGTGACTTGGAGGTGGCTACTACCTGGGGCACAGAGAGACAGAGGAGGCTGTGAGAAGATGGTTCAGCAAGGCAGTTTTCATCCTGCTCCGATGTCACCCCGCCACTGCCTGGCTGCTCACAGAGGTCTGGTGGCCTGGCCCACTGTGCAGTACCGATGCTCACAGGGTTAAATGCGGGTAAAGCAAAACCTCTGCTGCCCTGAAGAGTGGGGGAAACCTGGCAGGGACAGGCCAGCCTCAAAACCTAATTTGTCCATCCCTTCCCTCCAGCCCCAGGGCAGTAGGACGACCCCCAACTCCCAGTGAATCTTCTCTTCTGGCAAGGAAACTAAAACACGCAGAAGTTCAAAATCTGTTATCCTCCGTACAGATACTTAATGCCAGAGCTGTGACTAAAACCAAGTGTCTAACTCTGCCAGTGCGCCTTCATTGCTTTCTGCCTGCCCTATGTCTTTCTCAGATGTTATCTATACAGGTAAATTTTCAGCCTCATAAAGGACACTGTAGACTTTCTTCTCTTTTTTTTCTAGCTTTATTGAGATATAATAGACATAAAACATTGGATGTGGTTAAGGTGTACAATGTGATGATGATTTGATACACATATATATACTGCCAAGTGTTAACCATAGTTAGGTAACACCTCCTTCACTCACACAATTACCATTTTATTGTTGTTACAGTGAGAACATTAAAGTGCTATTCCCAGCAACTTTCAAGTGTACAATATGGTATTTTTAATTATAGTCACCATGTTGCACCTTAGATCCCCAGAGCTTATTTATCTTACAACTGAAAGGTTGTACCCTTTGACCAAATGTGATATTGTGACTTATAAGAAATACATATTTTGTCATTCAGGTGACCAAAATATATTTCTCATACGTATTTAGTCTTTGTTCACAGCTCCTGGCTCATAGCTTCCAAAACCCTTGGAATTTCCAAAGCATTGAGTGTGATAAAGCTTTCTTTTGTTATGTTAATGACCGACTTTTGGAAAACATTCAGGACTTCGGCTGGCTGGTCGCCAATGCAGCCAACCATGTGATTAGAGGGTTGAAACTTTCAGTCCCACCCCTGACCTCTGGTGACAGGAGAGGGGTTGGAGGTCAAATCAATCGCCAATGGCCATGATTTAATCAATCCTGCCTCTGTCATAAAGCTCAATAAAAACCCAGAAGGATGGAGTTTGTAAACTTCTGGGTTGGTGAACACATAGCAGTGCTGCCAGAGTGGCAAATCTGGAGAGGGTATGGAAGCTCTGCGTCCTTTCTCCATCCCTTGTCCTGTGCATCTCTTCCATCATGCTGGCTGTTCTGATGTTGACTTAAAGACACACAACATGTGAGTGGTCAGTTTAAGTTTAATCAGGGTCTTACTGAGGACTGTAGCCCAGGAAACAGCCTCTCAGAGCTCTGAAGAAACTGCTTCAAAGAAGTAGGGGAGAAGCCCACTTATATATAATTTTGGCAAGGAAATACATGCAGTCAGGCATAAATCTTGGCAAAAGATTACTGCTAATCATAAAGAACAGATACTGCAAGTTAATGATTTCAGGGCTTTCCTAATGGGAAGATGCGAGAATCTGGGATCACTGTGTTCTTCCTGAGGTGTGCACCGAACTGTTTACCTCTCAGGGTGCAGTGTCAGCGGGCAATGGCAGTCGGCTGTGACTTAACCCTTGTAGAACTGGGTGGTGAGCAACATTGTCATCTTCTGTTCATGCTGAGTTATAGCCTCTTATAATAAACTAGTAATCTAGTAAGTAAAATGTTTCTCTGACTTCTGTGAACAACTCTAAGGAGGGGGCCTTGGGAACCTCTGATTTATAACCGGTTGGTCAGAAGCAACCTTGGCTTGTGACTGGCGTCTGAAGTGTGTTGGGGAGCTGGTGGCAATCTTGTAGGACTAAACCTTTAACCTGTGGAATCTGATCCTATCTCTGGATAGACAGTGTCAGAATTAAGCTCTCACCCCACGTGGATACTGAGTCTCAGAACCAACAACTTCCCATTTCCCTCTCTCCTCAGGCCTTGGGAACCACTAATCTGTTCTGTTTCTATGAGTTCTACATTTTAAATACCACACATAAGTGAGTGCTGAAGTAGGTACATTATTGGGTTTTTTTTAATTTTAGGATATAAAATCCTCCAATAGCAAAATCTTTCACTGTTCTTTCCCTACACCTCTACTGACTTTTACATATTCTATGCATTTTGTCTTTGAACTGTTAGATGGAATCCAACTAACTAAAGTGACAGTTCAATAAAGGCTGAGAAGGTAGCTACTGTAAAATATATTGGTGTGATTTTTTGTTTCTTGTTTTGGAGCGGGGGGGGGGTCCATTAGGTTCATTTATTTATTTACTTATTTTTAGAGGAGATACTGGGGATTGAACCCAGGACCTTGCACACCCTAGGCATGCACTCTTCCATTTGAGCTATATCCTCCCCTCTTATATTGGTGTGTTTTTAACACTGCGCTTTTGTGTTGTATGACTCATTATTCAATTCAGTTCAGGAGTTTTCAGGACAAATAGGAAGGGAAAGTCATTAATGTTTGGGACAATAATTTTGAACAGTGAAACCAGAAAAGTCTCTGCTCAACTCACATCTATTACATTGAAGCACAGATAAAGCTGGAGCATTAAGAGAAGCTTAGGGGGAAAAAAAGCAAAATTACTAGAGAAACATAGAGGTTTAATATCAAAGACAATGCTATCTATGATAAATATGTCATTAATTCTGAAAGCAATTCACTGCAAAATCTTGGATACTGAACATTTCTTGATATATATTTGCCATTATCTGCTTATGAATCCCTTTGCAACTTACATTTTGAATTAAGAGTAATTTGATATAATGAACAGTCTTTGAGAGTTTTGGTTAAGTTGTCATGGATTTCTTCGGTGTTCTGAAGTTTTCAAATACATTTGTAGTTTATCAAATTACACAAAGTTTATAAGGTGTCCATCTGAAATGGTATTTAAAATTGTGTCAACAGTAATCTTTTTTAAACTATGTGTGCTATAAAATCATGGACAAAACAAGACTTGTGATAAATGTGCTAACGTCGATACAAGTTTTCCCACCCAATTTTAAACAAAGTTGTCTTTTTTTTTTCCTTCCCAGACAGTGTCTCTCAACAGTAATCAAAAAATATGACTCCAGCTTGAAATACCTATTGAAAACCCAGGTATTAACTTTTGTAACTTCATTAATCAATTCAATAAGCATTTATTAAGTATCTACGCTTTTTCTAAACTTTGCGAGTTTCTGAAGATACAAAGATGAATAATGCAGAGGGTCTACACTTGAGTGGCTTTCATTCTATCATGGCAAAACAGACAAGTAAATAGATGAGTGTGATAAAGTGTCATTGGTACTGTGCAAGACCTATGTGTATATAAGACATATAAAAGAGGGTTATCAATTTTAATTATTTGATCTAAGTGTTGAAAAATGAGTATGCCAGCCAGAGAAGGGGCGTGGTGAAGGCAGGTGGGGAGTAGGGATAACTTTAAGCAAAGAACAACATGAACAGACGCAGTCAGCAAACAGCCTAGTCTGATTAGGAAACTGTATGAATTTCGGAATGGCTACAATTAGGGTTCAAGGTGAGAGCCTGGAAAAAGACCAGATGAACGGGGCAAGTGGGAACCAAGTTATGTAGGATCTTAAGGACGTTTTATGGACAATTTAATGATTTTCTAATTTATCAGCCGATGACATGGAGCCACTATGCAGAGCAGTAGAATGACAGATGGGTGATTATAGAAGCATTTCATTAACCCAAAGAGATGAGGAAGGCATGGACAAAAACTCTACGAGAGGGATGGATAGGAGGGGACAGATTCATAACAGGTGAAAATGTGCAATTTACATGATTTGGTGAAAAGACTCTGAACAACAAAAAAACACGGTATCTAGAATACCTCCCAATTCCTGGCTGCTGACTGACTGCATGGAGACATTGATTAACTAAGATAGTGAAGACAGAAGAAGCTAGGTTGGCAGGGGAAAATAAGAGATTCAGTGCAAGACTACTGAGATTTGGTCACCTACTGGGCCTCCAAGTTGTGGTCACCAACAAGCAGATCATTTCTTATAGCTTGTTCCTCCAGGGAAGGATCAGTCTTCCACAGATAAAATATTGTAAGATTACAGAAAACAGTATAGGTAAGAGAATGCATTTAAAACAGGTGAGGACTTCTTTTTCTATTAAAAAAATGACTCCTGATATATATAAAAGGATACAGATCTTAAGTAACTATTCCTAATAATAAATAGCAAAGAATTCTGTAAATAATGTATTTCTTGATGTAGGTACCAAACTCATACATGAATTCCACATACAAATCTAAAGATAAGGTGATGACAAATACACAACTTATGTCCCTTCCCAAAGTGTAATCCTCTCACTCCAATTCCATTTGTCTTTCTTGAGCCTGGCCTGAATCTGGAAGTTTAAAATGTGGAATGTGAAAAGAATTCACAATTCTATTGTTTTAAGTCTCATGAAAGTCATAATTATTACTGTTTGTGACAGTTGCTCTTTCTAGTGTAGAATTTGAAATTCACCAGGTACCCAGGGCACATTATAACTTCATTCCTAGATCATTTATATCTCTTGACTGGACATAGATATACTTTTGAGGTTATCATAACTTACGGATGAATTTTAACTATCTAAATGTCTCAGTACTGTCCATGTATCACAGATATCTTCACACACACACTTACACACATATGCAAATTGTTGAGAATCTGTAACATTTCTTAATTTGCAAACATAGATGTTTAATCATATCATTTATATATGAAGTCTCCAATATTTTCACTTTAAAAGATTTTCCAATATTTTCACTTTCATTTTTTTAAAGAATCCAACTTTTCCGATATGACTTAAAAGCTGGCAAATCATCAAAGAAATACTGTCTTTACATTATCACCAGCAAATAGTTATTATCACCCACATCTGAATTATTTTATAAATTGGCCACAGTGTCTGCAACTTTCCACTTGAACTCCATCCAAAACAATGAACTTTTTAAATGACATTCTTCCCATGAAGCATCAATAGCTAAATATCTAAGAAGTGAGGACAGACTGATATATCAATTCACAATTTTGCACTTTCTATTTATTTGACAAGTGCATTAAGTAGCATTTCATTAACGCTGAAAACAGTATCAATTTGAAGAATTTTTTTTATATTTCTGAAATTTGGATTATTACATGATTTGAAAAAATAACAAGCAAGCAGGCTGAATAAATATGCCATGAATATTATTGAATAACATGGGTAAGTTATATTTCCAAGTATTTTATTTCCTTAGCATTTGCTAACATATTTTAGACTTGACTTATTTCAGATGGGGCATCCTAACTATTTTGTTTGTTACGTGGCTCATTTTGTAAGTAATTTACATAGAGCTTTTCCTCTGGACATTTTTTTTTCCCTCTCTTCTATTCTACTATTAGGTAAGGAATATTTTCTGTATTCATTCTGTATTCTAAATTCATCTCTAACATTTCAGAGAAATGAAGAATAGAAGAAAGAGAAAGAATTCTCCCCTAAGGTGTTATTTAATACAAATTACTGAACCATTTACTTACTGGAATCAAGAGAAAGCAAAGTCAGAACCGTGCTCTGAAGCAGCTGATGATCCAGTTGGAAAGACAGCATAATCACACATAGAGGGGTGTAGCCGCAGGACAAAGAGGTGCAAAACCAGATTTCAGTCCAGGCGAAAGAATCAGCTTCCAATTCAAAGTTGCTGCTTTCTAGTAGCCTCGAGTGCATTGCCTCCAAAATTTTAATTTAAACTTTTGGAGAAAGTTAGCAATCCCTACCACCAATGACAAACTTACACGAGGATCTGGTGACTGATGAACTAATTGTAAACCAGATGGATCTGGATTGAGAAAAATCTATTCATGCTTCGAAGTGTAGTTTAGCTTCATGAAACATGAAAAAGAGCTAAAAGCCTCCACATCCTTTAGCATCAAGTCCATGACTCAGGGGCTATACCAACTAGATAACCAGAAGAATATGGCAGCTCTATTATTCAGGTGTAAGTAACTCAATGAGGAAGACCGAATAATACTTACCCCACACTTTCCTCTCCTCAAGATCAAAATCCAACGAAATGCGGCTTCTAGACAGAGACTGAAAGTTCCACACATAAGGAGAAAGAAAGGGAGCACACAGGGATCTTATACAGCTTGGGGTTTTAGAGCTGAAGCTTTCTTAGTAACAAGCAGATCTATTGTGGGATTTTCAGAAGTTCCAGTATCAAACATAGTTTAAACCAAGTGGCAGCAAAGACAGAATTTAGAAGCAGAGATTGCAAAGTCAGGTAGATGTATGTGCCAACCCTCTGACACTAGGGAAGTTTTCATTCAACCGTCCTTGAGTTTATATATTCACCACTAGAACGAAGATAATAAACATAATGTAATGATATTTTAAAAAAATTTATGAAACAGTAGATGTAATGTACTTAATATTATATAGTGGCTAGAAGATAAAAAATGTTCAGAAAACATAAGTACAAGTGTCATTTTATTGCTATTAGAGTTACTATGTTTAATACTATTACTAAAGTAGAGGATTGTACAGGATCCACAAGAAAAATGTCATAAAACTGATTTGCATTCAAAAGAGAATATAAAAAGAGGTGGGAAAGGAGCAAAAAAAAACCGTAAGAAGAAAATAGGATAAAAAGAATAAGTAACAAGGACCAGTTGAAGGGTCACAAAGGAGAAGTCAAGGAGATGAAGGATATGAAATCAGGTCACAAGGAAAATAAAACACCACTGCTGAATTGGAACCTTCCTTAACAGAAATACAGGGCAGATGAAACTATTAAAAGTCAAACCTATGCATAGAACACTGCCACACTTGAAGACGGAAAAATGAAAGCAGATCTTTATTAAGGACGATAAACATTAGCCAACATAATCTGCATTCCTAGTGAAACATAAAGAGTTGAAGGGTTTTGTGAAAGGAATAACATGATCTGATGCTTTGAGATTTGTGCAGTAAATTAAATAATTCATGAAGAACACACACACACACAAGTTAAAGAAGAAGAACAGAGCAAGCAATCTTATTACACAATAAGTGTGGTACAAAATATTGCCAGTATCATAGGGTCTGCCTGTACGCCACTTCTCTTTACTTCTACATAAGAGGTATCCTGTGGTGAAAAGAATTTTACCATTTCACCACCAATGTATGCACCCATTAGCAACACAAGCACACCTCAAAGATGTCTCAAGTTCAGTTCCACACCACCACAATAGAGCACATGTGGCAATAGAGTGAGTGGCATGAATTTTTTGGCTTTCTAGTGCATATGTTATATTTACATTATACTGTAGTCTATTAGGTATGTAACATCACTATGTCTTTAAGAAACACAGTGTACATACCACAATTAAAAAAATACTTTATTGCTAAAAAGAAAAAAATGCCCAGCATCATCTGAGCCTTCAGTGAGTTGTAATCTTTGCTGACGGAGGTCCTGCCTTGATGTTGACGGCTGCTGTCAGATAGGGTGGTGTTTGCTAAAAGTTGCAGTGGCTGTGGCAATTTCTTAAGATGAGACACCAATGAAGTTCGCCACATGAACTGACTCTTCCTTCCATGAATGATTTCTTTGTGGCATGAGATGCTGTTTGATAGCATTTTACCCACAGGATGACTTCTTTCCAAACTGGAGTCAAGCTCTCAAAGTCTACCACTGCTCTATCAACGAAGTTTATTTAATATTCCAGATCTTTTGCTGTCATTTCAACAATCTTCACAGCATCTTCACCAGGAGTAGATTCCATCTCAAGAAACCACTTTCTTGGTTCACCCATAAGAATTAACTCCTCATTTGTTCAGGTTTTATCACGAGATTGCAACAATTTATTTCCATCTTCAAGCTCCATTTCTCACTCTTGTTCTCTTGTTATTTCTACCACATCTGCAGCTACTTCCTCCACTGAAGTCTTGAACTCTTCAAAGTCAGCCATAAGGGTTGGAATCAACTTCTTCCAAACTCCTGTGAATGTTGATATTCTGACCTCTTACCCTGAGTGTTCTTAATGGCATCTAGAATGGTGAATCATTTCTGGAAAGTTTTCGATTGACTTTACCCAGATCCATCAGAGGAATCACTATCTATGGCAGCAACCAGAGCCTTACAGAATGTATTTCTTAAGTAGTAAGACTTGAAAGTCAAAATTACTCGATTCACGGGCTGCAGAGTGGATGTTGTGTCAGCAGATATGAAAACAACATTAATCTCACTGTACATCTCCATCAGGGCTCTTGAATGGCCAGGTGCATAATATTTCAAAATGAATCTTTTTTTCTGAGCAGTAGGTCCCAACAATGGGCTTAAAATATTCAGTAAACCATGTTGTAAACAGATGTACTGTCATCCAGGCTTTGCTGCATTTACAGAGCACAGGTAGAGCAGATTTAGCATAATTTATAAGGGCCCAAGGATTTCAGAATGGTAAATGAGCATTGGCATCAACTTAAAGCCACCAGCTGCATTATGCCTAACAAGAATCAGTCTGAAACCAGGCACTGACTTCTCCTTTCTAGTTATGAAAGTCCTAGATGGCATCTTCTTCCAATAGAAGACTGTTTTGTCTACACTGCAAACCTGTTGTTTGGTGTAGCCACCTTCATGAATTATCTGAACTAGATCTTCTGGATAAATTGCTGAAGCTTCTACCTTAGCACCTGCTTCTTCACCTTGTACCTTTATGTTATGGAGACAACTTCTTTCCTTAAACCACATGAACCAAGCTCTGCTAGCTTCAACTTTTTTCTGCAGCTTCCTCACCTTGCTCAGCCTTCACAGAATTGGAAGAGTTAGGGCGTTGTTCTGGATCATGCTTTGGCTCAAGGGAATGTTGTGGCTGGTTTCATCTTTTATCTAGACCACAACTTTCTCTCTATCAGAGTAAGGCATTTCGAATTCTTATCATCCCTGTGTTCAGTGGAATAGCACTTTTAATTTCCTTCAAGAACTTTTCCTTTGCATTCACAACTTGCCTAATAACTGGTGCCAGAGGCCTCGTTTCTGGTGTGTCTCAGCTTTTGACATGCTAAATGTCGAATGACATCCTCACTAAGCATAATCGTTTCTAGCTTTTGATTTACAGTGATAGATATGCAACTCTTCCTTTCACTTGAACACTTAGACGCCATTGTAGGGTTATTAATTGGCCTAATTTCAAAATTGTTGTCTCAGGGAATACAGTGGCCCGAGGAAATGAGAGAGATGGGGGAACAGCCAGTCAGCAGAGCAGTCGGAACATACACAACATTTATAGGTTAAGTTTGCCACCTTATATGGGTGAGGTTCATGGTGCCCCAAAACAATTACGATAGTAACATCAAAGATTACTGATCATGAATCATCATAACAAATACAACAATAATGAAAAGTCTGAAATATTTCAAGAATTATCAAACAGTGATACAAAGACATGAAGTGAGCAAATGCTGTTGGAAAAATGCCACCAACAGACTTGCTCAATGCAGGGTTGCCACAAACCATTGATTTGTTAAAAAAAAAAAAAATGCAGTATCTGTAAAGTGTAATAAAGTGAAGCACAATTAAATGAGGTTCGCCTGTTTAAGGTTTACGTTTCCTTTTTAATGCACCTAAATGGAATCAAACTATATGTACTTTTTGTGCCCGTATCTTTTACTCGGTATTATTTTTGAGATTTATCTACCTTATGCTATGTGGTTTTGAATTATTTTCATTGCTATATATTACTCAGTTAGATTCAACTTATCTATTCTACTGTTGATGTACATTCAAGCTAATATCAGGGGTTCTTCTAGGGCATATACCTAGAGCCAATGACTTACAAGGTTACACCAAATACTTTTCCAATACGGTTATATACATTTCACAATATATGAGAGTTCCCATCACTCTATTTTCTCACCAATGTGTGGTACAGTCCAGCTTTTAAAATATTTGCCTACAGGAGGTATGTGAAATGTTTTCGTATTTCAATTTTAATTTTTATTTTCCTGACTACTAATACCTTCATGATTCTTCACTCTTCTTCAACATAACATCAAACTGTTATCTTTACTTTCTGTTTTTACTTTATGATGTTTTATTTATTAAATCAACTTTCTTGAAGTTTAATTTATATACATAAAATAAAATATACTCATGTTAACTGTATAGTTTGACTAGTTTAGAAAATGATATACCTATATAACCACCATGAGAAACAAGATATAAAACATTTCCACTACAACAAAAAGTGCCCAAGAATTTACTTGTAGTAAAACTCTTCGATCCTAGACATCATGCAACCAAAGATTTACTTTCTTTCAATACAGATTTCTTTTACCTGATCTCTAGTAGAATTTTACTAGCAGTGACAAATGATAAGAGCAGAATCCTCACCTTGTTGCTAAACTTAGGGAACTTAGGGAGAAATCTACAGTCTTTCACCCTTGAGTATGAAGTTATTTGGAAGTTATGGCAGGAAGTTAATCGCTCCTTGCTAGGTTGAAGAATTTCCTTCTATTCCTAATTTGCTAAGAGTTTGTATCATAAATGGGTGATGAATTTTAGCCAATGCTTTTTTCTGTGTCCATACAGATGGTTTTTCTCATTTATTCTCTTCCAATTTTAAAAATATCTTCGCATTACTGGGATAAACCATGCTTTGTAATAATTTGGAACCCTTTCTCTGTATTTCTGGCTTCAATTAGCTAATATTTTGTTAAGGATATTTCCATCTGTATTTATGAGGGACATCCGTCTATACTTTTATTTTCCTGCAATGTTGTGATTTGACTTTGACACTGGAGCAATGCTGGCTTTTTAAAATAAGCTGAGGAATGTTCCCTCTCACTCTATATTCTGAAAGAATTTGAGTAGATTTGGTTTTACTTCTTCCTTAAGTGATAAAATTCACCAGTGAAACCATCTGTTCAGAGTTTTCCTTATGGGAAGGATTTTATTACACATTCAATTTCTTTAGTTGATATAGAATTATTCAAATTTTCAAGCCATAAATTTTCTTCTAAATTTTAGGGGCATCCCACAAATTTTGATATGTTGGCCATCATCTCTTTAAGTATCTCTGCCCCATTCTTATCTTTCCAGAACTCCAATTGCATATATGACTCTGACAGCTTTTAGATGTTGTGTTCTGATTTTCCTCCCCATTCCTTCTCCCCTTTGTAATTTGCTTAGGACAGTTTCTCTTGACTTATCTTCAATTTCGTTGATATTTTCCATAGCTGTGTTCAATCTGCTGATGAGTCAATTGAAAGAATTCTTCATCTCTAATATCAATATATTTTTATATTTCTATGATTTCCATTTGACTCTTGTACATAGTTTCCATCTCTCTGGTAAAATTTCCCATCAGTTCATGCATGATGCCCACATTTTCTACTAGATCCTCTAACATGTTAATCATAGTTATTTTAAAGTCCTTGTCTGATTGCTTGAACACCTGGGTCACTTAATAGTTTGGTTTTGTTGTTTCATCTACTGACATTGGGCTGTTTTATCTTGCTTTTTTTGGGTATGGATCCTAATTTTGTATTGAATACTAAATATTCTGTATAAAGCAACAGTAGAGACTAAGGTAAATTGTAATTCACACCTGGAAATGGGCAATGCTCTTCTGTTATGCTATTAGTGGGGAGGGTTGACACAATCTAGTCAAGATGTAAGCTATGTGTTTTTTTATCACTGTCATTATTTTCAGGCTAAAACAGGCTTCAAACTCCTCCAGTAATTAGTTACTACCACCTGTACTTAGAGGGGGTCTGCGATACCAGTGTCTTTTTCTCTGTTCCTGCTTTACCCTCAGCTTTAAACAGTCCCTGCCTGTCTATGCCACAGAGATCATCTCTATCTCTCTGGCAATATTTTGCTCTTGTTTAGTATTCAAAACAGCTCATTTTTGTAGTAGAATAGAGGGAGTTCTGTGTTGTAATGATCAACCACTGCCTTAGGCAGTCTGTGTTTTTGAACTTCAAGCCTGGAATTTTCTGAATATTCCTGCCCTCCATGTGGCAGCCAGCTGCACTGTCTGTCGGAACTTAGTCTTGTATGGGAGAGAGTTTCTAAGCTCTCCTACTCCGAGTGGTTCCTGACTTCCGATCAGTGGGATCCTGGACTCAAGATGGGGTCTCCTGCCCCCTCCTCAGAAGCAAAGGTTTTTGCGTCTACCATTCTATCAGCAAAGGATCTTAATCTATGTCCTGTCTCTCCCCCACAGGCAGACTGTTGCTTTTTCTTCCCCTTCTCAAAAGCAAGAGATTTCTGCCTGTGCTCAGGGTCACAGAGGGTTTCTGTCTCTGTCTTTCCTACTAGTATCACCATTTTTCTAGTACTATAAACCAATAGCTTAAGGCTTTTGCTTCTTATGAGACAAAGATCTACAGAAGTAGGCAGGGCTTCATTCATATCCCCTGGAAAGCTGATCACCTCCTACACGCCGCTTCACTCAATGAACCTTCAGTTTCCTGCACTGCCTTCATTATTTCCCCTGACAGCTGGTAGGTGTCCACGGAGAAGAGCTACAAATGATTGCAAACTCTCCTTGTGTCTTGGACTCCCAGATATTCCAAACTGACATGGTTACTCACACTTAGCTTCTAAGAATTTAAATTAAAATTTTGGCTGATTTATTATATTCTTACCCTCTTACATAGTGGCCACCTCTTTCTTCTGTGCTCTTTCGAAAGTCAAAGACTTTGTGCTTCATCTCCCCTTGGAGGGGCCCCCCACTCTTTGGAATTCAGTATACTTGGTCAACTTGTGACCTCAAATCTCTAATGGAGTCAGGAAAACTTATGATTTTTGTATATTATCCGCCTTTTTTCATTGTTAGGGTGGGACCAAACGCCTACATTTTAAGCTGAAATGAAACTCCAAAAACTATTTTTAAACTTTTAAGGAGCAATTTATAATAGCACTAACTATTGAACCTAGAATAAAAATAATTCTAAATTCATCTCCGAATTCATTAGTTGAATTTGATCATTTTCAGTATGTAAATAGAAATGGAAATTCATTAAGTTTTATGTAAAACCTGGAAATGGCAAGCTGTTACGTGGCTGTTCAAACACACATGACTTTGGTTTCCATCACAGCTAAATGACAGGAGTGAGGTGGCGGTGGGCAGGGGAGGACTTTATGCTCTTTTGTTCTGTTTTTGTTTTCCAGAAAGATGCAGAGAAGAAAAGTTTTGTCACCAATCTTCTCCAGTGTTCAAAACACTTTAGAAATACGCTTAATATCTAAAGTATTAGAATGCTGCTCCTTCGGAATCTATGATATAACAGATATTTCTAAGATAACCTTGGAATATAGCACATAAAACAGCATCACAGAATTACTGTTAGTTTTCACTAACCCACAGAGTAGGGAAGAATTTAGAGGTAGTCCAGTCCAAACTCCTATTTAATGCAAAAATCTCCTCTAAACAGTCCTGATTGCTTGCATACCTGTAATGTGGAAGAACTCTCCACTCACAGGGCAGCCTACTCAATTTTTGAACAAATAATTTCTACAGAGATTTTTCTTATATTGAGCCAAAATGAATGTCTAAATTTGCAACCGCCTGTTCCAATTTATCATGTTAGGGCCACTTACAGTAATTCTAATCCCCTTTTCACTTGAAAGACCATCATATACTTGAAAATGGTCATCACGTTTCCTTTTTTTCTTTTTTTCCAAGCTGTAACTTCCGACTACCTTTCCTTTATGCCATTAAACTGTAGCCTAGTGGCTTAAGTCTCAGCACCCTGTGTGCTCCATCTGTGACCCAAATTTACTCCTCCACCACCTAAATATTAAATGTTCTGAAATGTTATACACTCCGCTTTCCATTTTTCTTTCTTCTACCTATATTCTCCTTCTGGACAATCAAATGCAGGTATCACCTCTATGAAAATAATGCTTACATCTAGCTTTGCTATCTCTTGAAATCACTAGTCCTTTCGTGTTATGTCTGTAAAATACCTCATATGGTAGATAAGCCATCACAGGATTTGTTAATTTTATTTATGATTATTTATGATTATTGCTCTCCTTCTGCGTGTGTGTGTGTGCACATGTGTGTATATTTGGGGGAAACTTCATGGTTTGGGGTTATAAAAGTTTTGCACTTGCTTCTGCCTGGGTCCAAAATAGTAACAACCCTGGCACAATTTTTAGCATAAATTCCTGCTATGGGTAGTGTAAATTAGTACTCCACAGCGACACATAACACAATAGCTCAGATAATCACTTTCCTCATTCAGAGCCCCTGGGAAGGGAGAGGCTTCCTCAAAAGTCCTCTTGGTCAGCAGGCATTGTTTTTTTTCCGCCTACTTTTTGCAAGTGACAATCTGTCCAGTGTCAGGGGTTTATTCAGCTCCAGCTCG
The DNA here is from genome assembly GCF_048773025.1 of Camelus bactrianus. NCBI lineage: Eukaryota > Metazoa > Chordata > Mammalia > Artiodactyla > Camelidae > Camelus > Camelus bactrianus. The sequence goes on from NC_133572.1 coordinate 11,445,347, forward strand.
GCCCCTTCCCCTACCTCCACCAACCAGTTTAGATTTAAAATTTCAGCACTTGTCCCATTGGGAGCAGGAAACACTGATCTCTAAGCCAAGTGATGTCACCTGCAGGCCACTGACATACCAATGTTGAAGCTACTGCTCAGGCTTTAGGTTCCCTCTTTAAATTTCCATCACCCAGAGATCTATCTTTGTTTTGGGCTAAACTATGGATTTACATTTTTTTCTTATGGTTCATCGAGTGTTTGTATGAGCACACACTATGTGTGCATTTGTGTGTGTGTTTGTGTGTGTAAGGTGTCTATGTTTTCTCATTCCAACAGCTGCTAGATCTAGAAACCCACTGCATTTCCAAACAACTAAGTCTCCTTGGCTGTCTCCTTGGCAACTCAGACTCTGTGTATCAAAAAATACATGCATCACAATTCCACCAAACATCTTCCCATTTTTCCTGTGTTGCCTGCCATAATTAATGGCACACTGTCTTTTTTGGTTTTCCAAGTATGAAATTTTGAAATCATCTTAAATTCAGTCTTTCTGTTGGCACTCAATCCAATTAGTCAAGTTAATTCGACAACTGCAGTATTTCGTTTAACATATTGCAGTAGCCTCAGTGACTCAAACATGAAATAAATATTTATCTTTCAGAATTTTTGTATAGCTCAAAGGAGATAAATAGATCAGGTAAGAAGCACTGCAAGACTGGAGTAAGAGATGGAGAAAATTAGATACTGAGTGACTCAAGACAACTCAGCATTTCCATTTTAACTAGTCATATTCCCACAAATTCACATATATCACATATCTACTTAGAATGAATTAAAACTAAATGTAGCACCTACTACATATCTCTCTCACAGTTTTAATAATTTTTAAATTTTCATTTTATTAGTTATCTGGGCAGATACAATGTATGGTTACTCTTATAAACTGAAATATTTGTGTGAATGGATTAAAATTAATTCATTAAAAACAAATTTGCTAAAATTTAGCCCTTATTCTTTGCCAGGCACTTTTTTCTATTTTATCTCATTTAATCTTTACAACCATCCAATCATTAAGTATTATTATTCCAATTTTACAGAAGAAGGAATTCAGGCCCATGGAAGTTGAATAATTTGATAATGGTCATAGGTAGAAATGAGGCAGAATCAGGATTTTAACACACATAACCATACTGCAGAACTGGAAATATAGCTTCCTGTGCTGTTGTGAATGAATGTATTAATAGTATATTAATAGTTGGGGTGTTGCCTTTCAGGAAAGTCCAAGTTGTCAAGTCCAGTCTCAAATGTGGTACTCAACACTAAACTCCAGTTCAGATTATATACATAGAAAATGTGGTGAGCTCTAACTTTCCAGTTGTGGAGTGTATATGCATTTTCATTTAATTTAATAATGAAGCAGCTCTTCTGGCAGCCACGTTACAATGTTGACTCATTGAGTTCACACATAAATAAAACAACTGAGCTTTCTGCACATGAATAACGCATAAATTTTTCTTCCCATTTTACAACTGAGTGGTTATACTTTCTTAACCTGTGAAAGACTTAAAATGTAACTCAATTAAATTGCAGCTTTTTTACTTTTAGCTCATTAATCAAGTCTGTTGACAATTTTAGAATCCTGATTGTGTCTTTCAAAGTATTAATTAACCATTCTTCCTAGGTTGTTGTCATCAGTTTTCATTGTTTATAAAACATATGAAAGGTACTGGCAACACAATAAAAAGGTTTTTTTTCCACAAAAAACACAAAATGATGTTCCCTAAATGTAATACTCATTTTGTGTCTTTATACTGATACTGTTTTGCTAAGAAAATGATCTAGAATAAGTGAATTTTTTGTGTGTTGTGAATCCATATCTGTGTGTGAAAAAAAAAGGAAAAATATTTTTCCACCTCCTTTGAAATAAACTCCACTTTGAAATCCTCCACTGGAATGACTGTGATCCTGGAATTAAGAGCTGATGTGTTTTGAAAAGCCAACATTATTAATGATATAGATGAAGTATATTAAAATAATGTAGAGTGAAAGGTGATTAGCACTGAATTAAAGAAGAAAGATGTATTTCTCAACATAGCTACTGGTAAAACACAGAAAAGAATAAGGTCAAAACATAATTTTTTTTTAATGAAAGCTAATTTAAAAACGTGAAAGTTGAGAAATAAAAAAAAAATGAAAGGTTCTTAGAAACTGGACCCTCAAATCTGTGTAAAACTATCTTAAGTGCAGTCAGCAATCTGATTTAAGAGGAGTTGGTCATTACTATAGACTATATTTGCCATCAATGATTTTTTTTGAAACATCAGTTGCTTAAAGGACAGTACAATCAAGTGATGACCAAACACCCCAACACCTGATCTCACTGTCCCAAGTTTGTTCTGAACTCTGATTTTTAATCATTTTGCCTTCCTGATGCACTCTGAAACTCTACATAGGTCTACTAACAATTGTCTTGTTTTCAAAGTATTTTGAAGGAACCACAGAATTTCAGTCTCCAATATCTATATCTACCTCTCTCTCTTTCTCTCTCTCTTTCCTCCTCTCCCCTTTTTCCTCCCTCCCATTCCCTGTGAGACAATGGTAAACTAGAGTTGATATATATAGTCTTAAAAGTCCTACTTTTCAATATTCACTCAATGCAAATTGTGGCTTAGGTCACAGGATAACCAGTCTTGAGAACCTTTTTATGGAAACAACCATAATTTATTCCATTTCCTCTTCATGGAAAGAGTAGTTTAAAGATAAATTAGTGTCCTCTTGATTTCAATAAACTGTAAGATATTAATCTTTTCATCTACAGCAACATGTGGATAATATTATTGAAGAAGTTAAAAATATATGCGGTGTTCTGGGATGTGTGGAGACCAAACAAATCACAGATGCTGTAAATGGACTAAATCTTATTCTTCAGAGAAAAGAAGAGGTAAATGCAGTCATTTATTGCACAGTAATTATTTTAAAACTGAGTTCAATAATTAATTAAGGAGATGATTTTTGACTATATATATGTTTGTGTGTGTGTGTGTGTACATGAATATTTCAATCATTTGCGGGGAATAGAAACTTAATTCTATTGTATCAAAAGGATTTAATTAAATTAAAAGGAAATTTCTTATACCTTTTAAGTGTAAGTATAATATAATATCCCAGTGACACTAAAATCCTACCTAGATGAATGTGCTTATATAATAACATTCACAGGCAAGTGTTTGTACATAGTACTGATGGCTCTCATTATATTACCAGCGTATACAGGTGTAGGTGGCCATGGACAAGCACATATGCAGGGAAGAAGGGATTCATTTTTGTGGTATTTTTTTTGCCGAATTTGAAAGGTATACTGCTTCTATGATTTCACATTCTATAATGATTTCCTGGCTTTTCAGTTTAAAAAATGAGTATTATGTGATTTTTTTAAAAAACCTCAAAAATCTGATGTATGTTACATGTGACTATTTCCCAAGAAACTCCAATACATATGAAACTTTATAAAAGAGAGTGATCACATGCATTCCTCACTTTCACAGATAGGAAGAGCAGAGATTATATTATCTTGACTCTGCCAGCCTTAAAAGTTCAAAAAGATTGATTTAGAACATAGATAATTATACTAATATATATAAATCATTCACGCTTATTGTTTCAAATAGGTGACTGAAAAAAATCAGTAATTTCTTAATGTTGACCTGCCTATGTCTTATTTTAATTAGAATTGTGCTTTTTTGTGATCAGGTAGTAAAACTGAAAATAGAAAATGTAAATATCTTATTTGCATTACATGAACAGTGATGATTCTGAGGAGCAACAGAGTTACTCCACCAACCAACTCTCCAGTAGCTGAAGTTAAGTCAGGAAAACAAGGTAGTGAGAATTAACTTTCAACAATTCATTTCTCTTAGATTGTCACATTTTGGAGATACTACAAACACCTAGAGCTAAAAATAAAATACAAAGAGCATAGTGTCATGCAAACAAGATTTGAATTCAAGATCTACCACTTTCTAGCTGAATATCCTTTGGAAAATGAATTCATTTCTCTGAGCTTCAGTTTTCCCCATCTCTAAAACAGAAAAAGGAAGCAGAATTTGCAGGGTTCTTTTGAGCATTAGAAATAACGTTAATAAACAGTCAGGTGATAGTGTATCTTGAATGAGTCATTATTATTACTGGAAGTAATGGGGATGATGCTGGTGGTAGTGTTTTAGAATCTTCCCCATAAGGCCAAGATGAAGGTTTTCATTCACACAAGCAACACTAAGGTCCTCATTATCTCGGGGACACTGGCTACGGCCAGGCGCATGACAAATGTGAGACTCTGCCCAAGGAGGAGACCAGGTGTGAGGATGTGGACACGCATCTTCCCATCTGTTAAAACCACTTGGTTGTTCTTCAGGTTTTATGCACAGCTCTCAGCGAATCAGTAGAAACAAACAACTGATCAAAGAATAAGGAAAACCTAATTTTAGGATGAAGCACTTCAAGTGAAACTCCCTAAAAGAACAAAAATGACAATTTTCTCAGAAATATCAAGCTTTCAGTATATCTGAAGCCAAAAGAATCCTTCAAGGAGAAACTGAGTATTTCCTAAGAAACTATGAACAACTATAATTATTAAGAAAAGCTCATATTCACATTTCACATTTCCTATATACTTATGAGCACTAAATTGTATGTGATTATTCGTGCACAGAAATGAAGAAAAGAATGCACAATTATCACTTTGATTTCATATATAACAATGGCAAAAATAAATAGCTGAATACCCCCAGTAAACAGATTCCACTTATTCTGAGAACACTTTGAAGGCCACTGACTTGACATCATTCAGACTTTTTATTCATCGCTTTCCCCATCCTATCTTAAATATGAGCCCATCCGTGTAAGCCGATTGGCACAAATATTAAGTACATTTTTCAGAGTTTGTGCAGTAACCAGCTGAACTAAAAATGCCAAAGTGGTTCCGTCTATCCATCCACCATAAACCTAGATTAAAGAAATACTGAGAAATACATCTTCTGCCAAAAAACTTAAATTTGAGAAGCTTTCCTTTTTTTCTTGGCTGCATTTCTTGGTCAACTAGCAAGAGACTATTTCCTGCCATACAGGGAAGTAATTAAGTATTTATTAAATGTAAGTTTTGGCAAGATGAAGAATTATATCACAAATGCAGTTGTACTCTGTCAACTTCACGCTCCCACTCAGTACTGGGAACAATTTTCCATCCTTCAGAATTATATTCCAGAAGCTCACATAATATATTTCCATTAAATGCACAATAAATAAACCACAAAATGAAAAGTACGGTCTTACACATTGTGCTATAGGTGGACACCATGGTGATTTAAAATATAAGTTTATGCTTCTGAATAAATTGAATTGTAGTTAAGTTGTGCTAAAATGTTTAACAGTCTCACCCACACGGATGAGGTAAAGATCTTATGTGCAGTTGTTAAGCCTATTAGTTGAAACTATGCTCAGACAAAATATTTTACCAAAGAGAAATGCTTCTGAGAAGGTCGATGTGAACGATGCTTTTAAATGAAAAATTTTATATAAATTTAATTACATTCTAAATATGATACAGGTATTTTCTCTCTAAAAGGAATACGATGGCAAGTTCCTTATTAAAGAAATACAATTTTTCCCTAGTTTATTTGTTTGAGAAATTGAGCTTTTCTTTAATTGAATTTCCTTAAGAGCAAACTTGCCAAAGCAACATTTTAAAAAATTTAGTGTCAATTAAAACGGATCTTATTAAAAATTGAATTTGGACAGAAACCTCACTTTCAGTGAATCTATGAATTATTCAACTTATATAGTTTTCATGATAATGAAGTTATAAACAATAAATCCTAAAACATGAACGAAATCCCAGGCCTTCAAAGATAAACACAAACAAGCAAGCAAACAGAATCACCGCAGTAATGGATATGAACTTAAATGACAACAAAAAAATAAAATTTCAGATAGTTTTTTTTTTTAATTTAGGATATGATCTCAAGTATTTGACTATCTTTTTTTAAATTCTAAAAAGATAAAGAAATGAACTATATAGTGACTCTGTATAATCTTGCCCACTTCCATCCAGCCCTCTTTTCAGTGCTGACCAAAGTTTGCATCTGAATGACTGCTAATAATAAGAACTGTACACATTAAACAGAGAGAATTAGAAATGTTTTATATCAAAAGATTCATCAGTGTTGTAGAAGGGGGACTGAGCTTCAGCAGTATCTGTAGAATTATTCCAATAATACCAAGGCTGAGCTGATGCTGGAAGTTTCTTTTTGTTGTTGTTTGAATCAAATAACCTTGATTGTTCGTCACGATAGTTAGAAAGCTTTTCTTTCATCCTACAGTTTAGATTTCCTCTGTTTCATAGGCAACATTGATAAACGACAGCAGAGAACTTTCAGTATGCAGATTTTGGATACTATCAGTTTTGTTTCCTGAAATTTTTTCTAAATAACAAGTGTATCTTTGCACCTATTTTTGTTTTTTCAGAACTTTCATCAAAACTCAGAAACCCCCGCAAAAGGTAAGACATACGTGTGCTCAAATACTTTTTAAAAAGAAATATTATAAAACCAAAACTAATTTAACTTTTTCAATTCTTTCTCCAAGTATTATGGTAACACACATACAAAAATATCTTTGAGAAAAATGGTTTGGTTAAACCCTTTTTACTGATGGAAGTGAATAAAAATCCACACTTTCTAAACGTTTAGCCTGAGATCTTTTTAAAAACTAGGAAAAGTAAAACAATCTATAAAAATCAAAGGAATAATGAAAATATCCTTATAACAATCCAAGAAACTAAAACTTTTTATTTAGTGAATTACGTTTTAATGTAAGAGAAGTCAGAAAAGTAGCAGATGTCTTTCAAAGACACTAATTTCAAAGTTAAACTCAAGCTCAATCTGAAAAACCAGTCTAACAAAACAGGTAGGAGGATTCAGTTCTGGAATAATTAGTGTTCATTGATGCTCTTAGCCTACAAAACCGCAAGGCACAGGAGGACTTTGCCTCTGCAGGAAAGAGTGGTCGTGTGACAGTGTGGTATAGGGCACGGAGTTTGGCTTTCAGAATTAGGCAGAACTGGTTTTGAATTCTAACTCAGCCCACTTTTTGACTCTGTGATAAACTAAACTCTTTGACCTCCAGTTTTCCTAATATGCATAAAAGTCATGATAGTATTTAAGTGCAGGGTGTGGTCAGGGTTGTTCTTGTTCGCACAGGCAGATGGTATTTGGCTCATGAACACTGAGTATCTTCAAGGAAACTGATTGACCCGCAGATGTTCAAATATCACCCTTGGATTCAGAGGTGATGGTGAATCACAAATGATAACCCCAACCTGCCCTCCATACCCTTAATGGTTTTCAGTAGAAAGTTGTAAGTACTTAGGGACACTCTCTCAAGCCTAATTCCCACCACTCAAAAGAAGATATTCAACTGCACGTGAAGAACTCCCCTAACTTCACATCACGGAGGAAAATGGGACGGCAAAGAGGATGGGAGAAAAAAATCTGCGCTAGTGCAAAACTCCCCATTCCAGGCATTTATAAAACTGCAGAACACCACAGGGGGAAGGAAGAGATAGACATCCTCTAACAATATTACTAACACAGAGCCCAAGTGACAGAATGCGGAGTGAACAAGCTGGAGATATGCTATAGGACACTAGACCTTTCTTCCTTCCTATGAGGAAAGTTGGAATAAAATCCCCTCGTCCCACAGTCTGAGGGCTTGGGATATGAGATCCCACAAAACTGCACAGGAATGTTCCCAGAGACTTATATTCTATGCTAAGTCATCACAGAAAAAGAATTCTATAGATTAAAAACTCCCCATCCACAGCTCTCATAAGCTTTTCATAAATCAGCCTTCCATTCTGAAAGATGAATCTATTTTTTCTAATACTTCATTATGTAGAAGCACCTTTCAGGATGTTTAAGAGCAAAATGGAAGAGTTTGCTAAAATGACAGCAAAATGAAATGAACATTTGCCAGCACATACATGCAGCTGCTTTCTGGTCAGGTACCCTGAAATGAAAGTCTAGAACCCTCCTTACACAAAATGTTAATCCAATAATAAGCCACTAATAGTGATGATTCTCATACTTATTGTTCTTATTGATTGACCTTGAAGTTGAGAGGTGGCTCTCTGTGCTTTATACCAGCGGTCAACAAACCTGGTATGCTGCCTGTTTGTGTAAACAAAGCTTTACTGGAATACGAAAAAAAAAATTCTAATACAGACCTTGCTTGCAAAGAAAATACAGTCTTCACTAGACACAAAAGGCACGTGCACACAGAAGATGACAAACGGCAACACTACAGAGATCATTTTTCTTTCAAACGTACACTAGAATGAAGTCACCAACTCTTCCCCCTTCATTTCCAAAAACAGTCAAATGAATGCATTTTAATCACCTGTATATTGTCGTAATTTCTTTCCTGATACTGTAACTCTTTTCCCACTGTAAAATCAGACATGATAAACATTATTTCTCCATCTTTCACCACCAAGCCCAGCACTTTGAGCGCTTAATACATTTCTGATGATATCTGAAATGCATTCTTCATCCAGAGCTCTGGAAGGGAAGCATAATGCATAAGCCTACATCTCTATCCTCCCTCAAATAAGCAAATTATAACCTAGAACTGTATCTCTGCACAAAAAGTAAAGGGTAGGCTTTTGAGTAATTATCCAAATAATTAAAATTTTCCAAAATATGTGCTAGGGCTTGAATTAATGAGATCTCTGACTCCACTTTATGATTTATTTTAATATGTATTCATTCGCACAAGATTGGAAATTATTAACAAGACGTTTGTGCTTCCTGCTTCTGAGAACCAACAGTATAATTTGGGGGCCAGGGAAACAAGATGTTTCACTAAATTGATCATTCTGCCTCCAGTTGCTCAGGAGAATCCCTGTTGGTTGGTCTCCAGAGTTTGATGAGGCCTCTTTAAAGGCTATTTTTATGCTGCTTTCCTCTTCTGTTTCATTAATCGCTACTGCTGATTTCTCAGAGAATTTTAATTAGAGCTCTTTCACTCTGCTCCTCACCTCAGGCTGTTTCAACAAAGGGCACCATTTTAGAAATACAGCAAATACGTAAAATTTGGCCATCTCATAAATTTTGTACAAATTTATGAATAACTAAGTGAATAATTGCATGGGTTGAACAAAAACAAACAAAAAAATGTTTAATTAGGGGCAGAGCTACTGAGAGACAGGATGAGGGAAGCAGCTCTATGCCAAAGCTGGCCCCTTTCTCCAGGATCCAAATACCTGAGCATCGGAACACCGGCGACTATTGGAGGAAACAGCAAGCTCTTCCTACTATTTCCTTTTCAAACCAACCAGGAGCCAAAAAGCAATTTACGTCTCAGAAACAACTTATGAGGAAGGGCACGGGTCTGAAAAAACAACAGTACTGTGTGACTTGACTCAACCTAATACGCTTATGCCAAACTTGTGACTTAGTTCAGTTCATAATCTTAATGGACATTTGTTTCTAGAAATTAAAATATGAAAAACCTTTAAAATATAATACAATAAATAAACATGCTATGTTAATTTAAAATAAAATCACAGACAGAAATAGACTCACAGACATAGTAAACAATCTTATGGTTGGGGAGGAAAAGAGTGGGAAGGGGAAAATTTGGGAGTTCGAGATTTCCAAGTATTAACTACTATATATAAAAGTAGAGAAAAAAACAAATTCTTCTGTATAGCACAGGGAACTATATTTGGTATCTTGTAATAACCTTTAATGAAAAAGAATATGAAAACAAATATACGTATGTACATGTATGACTGGGACATTATGCTGTACACCAGAGATTGACACATTGTAACTGACTATACTTAAACTTAAAAAAAGGCCACAGAAGATCTTAAAACATAAGTTCTAAGGATGTGCTTACTTGTTCTCTCAACGTTTCCTCAGCTGCCTGGGGCTTGGCCACAGAGCTCTTCTCTGCTGTGGCCGCGGGGACTCAGAGCTGCATGTGGTCCAGCCGCCCTCAGGGTTGGGAGCGGGGAAAGCCGCGCTCTGTGCCTGGCGTCTGGGACCCGACCTGGGACAGGCGAGCACCACTGGCCCTGGTCAGCCTGAGGTAGAAGAACCTGCAATCTGGAGAAGAACTGGCGTTCAGGCTCGCCCACGACCAAGCCAAGGCCACGCAGCCCGCCTTCCTCATCCATCCGGCACTCCCAGTACCGCGGGGGCACCTCGCTGGAAAGAACTGCACTCTGACCCCCTTAGTTCGTGAACCGGAAGAACTGACTGGTCTGCAACTTCTCGCCGGAAGCGGAGGCTGTGCAGTATCGCGAAGAGGGAGCTCGGCACCCCCGCGGACGCCGAGCTTTAGGAGACCGGATACGAAGATCTTCAGCTGCTGCACAGTGAGCTGGGCGCGGCAGCTCAGTCCACAGGCTGGCTCGGTCCATCCCTCATCCCTCCACCGCGGCAGCATCACCCACCTGACAGTCCGGCCCAGTGGCCGAGGAGCACTCGGGGCGCTCGGGACTCAGGGTTCGGGACTCGGGGTTCTGACCTCGTGATGAGATGTCCTCCTCCAGAGGGCCACCTCGAGGCCCTGCTCTCCTCCTCAGCCCTGTGCACAGCCCCTGCGTGGGAGCCACCAAGAACACGGTTTCTCCCCTCTGTCTTCCCTCCGCCGACTGTGCTGCCGTTACATTTCCTTTCTCCTGGACGAAACGGTGGAAAAGTAGAAATAACTAAAATTCGGCATTTCAGTACTTTATGTTTGGCCCAGGATGGAAAAAGGAACCATTCAGATCGTATGTTTCACAGGGTTTTCTGCCACACTCTCGTCTACCAAGACCCGCCTGTGGGGTTTAAGGAGGCCTGTTTGGGGGAATGGACCAGGCCTGATGCACACCGGCACTATGGGGACCACTGGCAGATCAGCACCAACGGGTCTTGGTCGTGACCACGGCTAGCTTTGCGACCCCCAAACGTCAAGGCTTAATCAGCAAAGTCAGGCACAGGTGACTCGGGATCAGGAGAGCGCTGGGGCTTCCGTTCGTAACATTCTTTTCATCTCTTAAAAACCCTTTGTCACTGAAATATTTGTCAATTGAAGATATTCCTCTTCTTGGTAAACAATTTTTGAGCTTTTATATTTGAGATTATTCTTCATTTAACTTTTAAAACACTATTGTAGTTAAATATTTAAAACAATAGCAAGTAGTGAGCGTATTACAATGGTCGAGCTTCACTCATTCACCACTGCATACAAAATGCCAGCAGTGAGTGTTATTCTCTGGCCCCTTTAAGAGTCTGACAGTGAATCCTGCTTGTAGGATGATGTGCATCATTCTCATAAGCTTCTCCATTGTAATGGTGCCATCTTTCCTGATTTGGGTCAGAGTCCACCTGTTCTGCCTGGTCCCTTTCATCAGTCTCTTCTACTTCCTTCCACTCAGGTAAGAGATTTCCCAGCAAAGAGAGTTTTTCGGGAGAAAGAATGCCATTTTCAGGAGAGTTTACCTTAAATTCTGTAATTAGGAGATCCTTTTCATGTGGTCTATAATAAATTGGCATGCCTTCATTCAGCAGACCCTTGAAAGCTGTTGGCAACCGTACTTAGTCATTTTTCTTCATTTTTCTTCCTTTATGACAAGTCACTTTTAGGAATAATCAATAGACTCCATTTAAATAACTGATGGTAAAACTCGACAAAGGCTTTGATTTTGAAGAAATATAGTAATTATCATAAACCTTGTGCTTCAAGCTTAATTTAGATCCCAGCCATGTGCTATTTCAATTCTCTTTAGAGCAACACAGTGTATATGATTATTATTCAGTTAATGGTAAACATCATAGCACAATCAAATTTCTTATTATTAATTCTTTTGATGGGGTTTGTTTGGAGTGCTTGTAAGCCATGTAGAAAACATTTTCCTCATCTGAAAAGTAATTCTAAACAATAATAATCTACAACAAGAATATTGCAAATTACAGTTGATCAGAATGCCAAATTAATAATCCAGAACTCTGATTTGTGATTAAAGGCTGTGCTTCCAAAAATTCTGCAACTGAAGATATGAAAAGCTTGTTAATTATCTACACTACTAGCAGCTAACCCAGGCTGCAAACAGAGGCACAGATGGCTAATTGGCTTCAGTTGGTGGAGGGTCATTTTAATTAAATTTTCTTTAAATTTTGTTATAAAAAATTTCAAAGCTGAAACTGAGGGTTTATGATAAACATGGCCCTTCACAGATGACCTGATTTCCATCTTTTTCCTCTAGATTTGATAGAAAAAGTGACAACTGAACTGTCCACATCCATCTACCAGCTAATTGATACCCATTGCAGCAGCTTTTATGCAGATTTCCAGCCTCTAAATGCACCTGATAGCCCTTCCTGTATAAATCTTGGACCTGATTCCCACCTTAGCTTCACTGTGTATGCAGCTCATAATATTCCAGAGACCTGGGTACACAGGTGAGTGATAGTTTTTCACAAAAGGGTTAATTATTTTTTATATAGCTTCTAATTTAGTATAATTTGTCTTGATCTTATTTGCAAGAGCAAGTATTTCATAAAATTTTGAAATGTAATCAGCATAGATTTATCCTTACTCTTGAAATCATTTAAAACTTTATTTCCAATGTACATTCCTTTTCCCTCAAATCTTCCATTCTCCATATTAAAAATAACTGCATGTTGTCATTGTATCATTATGGAAACAGAAAATTCTCATCCTGCTTAGTGATTGCCCCCAAATTTTCATCTTTTGTGTTTAAGTTTAAATGACTAATGCCAATTAACACAGAGCAAGATAGCACACACATGTACAGGGAGATGGAGAGTATTTAAAAGTTAAAAAAAATCACATTGACCACCATCAAGTTATGAGTGGTAAATATTTTATGAGAATAGAACCTTGATAAAGTGAGAATCAGCCAAGAGTTAAGTTACGATAGAAATTAACCACAACTATTCATGGAACATTGCCAGATTTTAGGTTGACTCTGTTATGTAGTATTTTCTTGAATAACATAATTAGACTAATATTATAATAGTTATTTTAAATTCCTTATGGATTAAATCTATGAGGGGATACTGATTAAATCAATTATAGTTGATAAGAGAGTAGTAATTTACTAATGGACTTATTGTACGTACTGTATTTAGTGTCTCAAAGAAAAGCTGAAAGAAACAATTTTGGTAAAAGAGAAATAATTTTTATTTTGATCTGTATTTTTTGCAAATAACTGAACTGTGCAAATACATCTTTATAGAGTCAATAAGGAAATTTTACCTTTGTGTGTAAAAAAAAAATACTATCTCACTTATACATTTATTTAAAACCCATGGGATGATTCTTTTATGCTTTTCCTCTCTCTTAATTTTGTGAAGAATTTTAAGAGGCTGATGTACAGAGGAACAAATTTCTAGTCTAATGAATATTCTCATAATCTTTAAGCTATTAATATATCCTTATTAATTTTAATTCACATGGAAAAACTGTGTAGCCAGATAAGTACAGATATTGAATATAGGTCCCTGTGCTATGTAGAAGAAACTTTTTTGAAATCTATTTTTAGATATAGTGGCTAACATTTGCAAATCTCAAACTCCCAAATGTATCCCTTCCCACCCCCTTTCCCCCAATAATAATATTTACTATGTCTGCGAGTCTGTTTTAGTTTTGCAGATGAGTTCATTAGTATCCTTTTTTTCCTTTTTTTCTTTTTTTAGATTCCACATATGAGTGTTATCATATGGTATTTTTCTTTCTCTTTCTGGCTTATTTCACTTAAAATGACCGTCTCTAAGTCCATCCATGTTGCTGCAAATGGCATTATTTTATTCTTTTTTATGGCTGAGTAGTATTCCGTTGTATAAATATACCACAACTTCTTTATCCAGTCATAAGCTGATAAGAACTTTACTTCAATAACAACACAAAAACTCTTTTCTTCTCCCCTCACCACAGTTTATGTTACTGATATCACAAATTAAGTCTTCATATATGTACATATTTTTATAATTAAAGTTTTTCTATATTTTTTCCTTTAAAATTCTATACCAGAAGTAAAAGTTGTTCATGTGCCACCATACAGTATTACAGTATTCTGTATTTGTCTATATATTTACCTTTACTGGCAAGCTTTTATATGCTTTCATATACTTTCATATTGATCAGCTTTGTGCCTCTTTCTCTCAGTCCTCTCCACCTGGGACTCATATAAAGTATATATTTGTCCAATTGATTGTGTCCCATAAGTCCTTTAGGCTTTTTTCACTCTTCTTTATCTTTTTTGTTGTTGTTGTTTCTCTGACAAAATAACTTCAAATACCTATCTTTGAGCTCACTGATTTTTTCTTCTGCTTGATCAAGTCTGCTTTTGGACCTCTCTATTGGTTTTTTTTTAATTCAGTTACTGTGTTCTTCAGTTCCAAAATTTCTATGTGGTTCTTTTTTAATATTTTTTTATCTCTTTCTTGATACTCTCACTTTGTTCGTGCATCATTTTCCTGAGCTTATTGACCATGTGTGTGTGCATGTGTGTGTGTGTGTACATATACATATGCAAATATATATTTTTTTCTTTAGTAGTTCATTTCTTTAAGACTGGTTTCTGGAGATATATTTTGTTCCTTTTGTTGAGGCATGTTTTCCTCTTTATATATCTCGTTTTACTTTGTGTTGGGATTTGAGCGTTTAAATAAACAGCCACCTCTCCCAGTCTTTATGGATTGGTTTCATGCAGGGAAAGAATGTTACCTATCAGTCCAGCTAGAGATTTCGGGGGCCTTTCAAACCTTTCCTATAGGTGCATCTTCTCTGGACTTGTGTGTCTGTGAATTCACGGTTAGAGAGGTTTTGCTTCTTTCTTTAAGAGCTCATAATTTCTTATTTCATCTAATGTCAGCCTGTGGTATTGCAGATTCTTTAGTGTTCCATTAGCTGCCCAGCTCTGCTTTGTTCTCATCTGCTACCAGCCATCCAGTGTGCCAGGTCCCATCAGTGCTCTGTTAAGTGAGACATAAACCGGTGCCTCATACAGCCTCCTGAAAAAGCCAAAATGTTGATTGCACACTACGCTCTCCCTGCTCCCCTCTCCCCCTGCCAATGCAGAGGCCATCAAGCTGCGTCAGCCTCTGTCTGCTGTCCTACAGATCCTCTGGAGTGGCAGCAAGCCTCCCAACCTCTTTACTGTTCTTATAAGTCCGTGGTCCCTGGCATCTAGAACATACCGTTTCCTGTCAGCATTTTGAGACAGAAACCCGTCCCTCCTAGAGCCCCGCCCCCAAAGCTGGAACATTGGAATCACAATCCGAATCTTTCCCAAGGGAGAAGCCAACAATTGGGGGTTTTCTCCTATTCATTTTGCACTGAGGTGGGGGGAAATGGTGAGTGAGTTTGTGCTAGTTTAGACCATCACCTTTGTTCTCAGAGGCCCCCAACCTGGTACCCATTCCTGTTCAACACCTAGATTCAGGCAAGACAGAAACCAGTCCTTTGGACAGCCCCCTAAAACGTCTGAATGTTAGACATAGGTTCCAATCTTCTCTCTCCCACCTTGTAGACAAGCTAAGATTTGGGAGTTTCCTCCTGACCACACAGCACTACAGGGGGCAGAGGAACTCTGGGAGATGAGTGCCATGAATTTTCCTACTGATTTCTGTGTGGCTGGTTTCACACTTGCCTGGGGTACAAGAGCCTGATATGTTGTTTCTGGATTTCTCATGAAGAGAATTGATTCATGTATTGCTGTTGAATTGGTGTCTCTGTAGGGGAAAGAAGTCTAGGGCTTCCTATTCTGCAGTCTGGCTGATGTCACTGAACATAAATTCTTAAAGTAATTTTTAAAGTACACTCTGTACAAGCAAACAACACTTTATCATTTGACTTTTAACTATAAAAATAATTGACCCGTGTAGAAAACTAGTTCCTTTATAGAGTTCAGCTTATTGAATCAATGTTGTTTCTTTTTAGCTATAAAGCATTTTCTTTTTCCTGCTGGCTTTCATATGCTGGAAAGAAGCTATGCCAAGTGAGAAACTACAGAAATACTCCAGTCAAAAAATTGTTTTTTTTCTTGGTCAACTGGAACGAAACGTAAGTTTATTCTGGTGAGATCATTTATCTAGTTAAGATCAGGTTTTTCCCCCCTTTTTTAAGTGAAGGGTATTTTTTTTTTTTTTTTTTTTTAGTGTTTCTAGTTGATTTCTTTTCAGTGATGTGATAAATATGCTGGGGCTAATAGATAACTGACTTCAATTCAACAGATTAAAGGTCCATTTAAAAACCTAGATAAATGTTCAGTCTACGTTATCGAATTGCTCAAAGAGGGAAATTGGAAAAAGGAGAATTATTAATCATTCGCAGACTGTGGATAAGAGGAATACCCTCTATTTGGGGTTGGAGGGAGGTCGGCTCCATATATAACAAAGAAAGGAATCACCTAATAACGTATGTAATCTCCATTTTCCTACCAAAGATAATTAAGAATTTGTTTCAACAATCAAATTTTTGGATAGTAATTATTATGCATTGTGTAAACTATCATCTGATTTGGAGTAATCAACTCCTGCCTCTTTATTTTATAGAGATTTATTAAATCAAGCAGGAAAAGTACCTTATTGGCACTGTCCATGCTTCCCCTCTTCTCCTCTGCCCCTCTCCCCAACCTAGTCACTTTATTCAGAGTCTCAGGGGGCTCGCAGGCCCAGTCTGTGGCTTTTACATGATTACTGCTGCTTTTCCTTGCTGTTCCCATGACACTGCTCTGCTGTCATTTTTCTAGGGTCTCCACTGATCCACTGAGAGCCAATTTTCTTCCCACCACAAGTGGAAGAAAACCCCCCAGGCCACACCCCAGCAGCCCTTTCAGAAGGGCTGGCTTTCTTGGGAGATAATTTGACTCCCAGTATTATACTTCCCTATTAACATATGTGAGCCAAATTTTTGAGAAGTCTGAGGATGGTGCTAGATGACGCCATCCATCCCGCTCTTAGTGTTACCACCATCAGTGGTGGAAATAACGTGTGGTCTTTTGTTCTTACATACTTTGTGGTTCCTTTCATCGACTGTGACAACCTTTATCTCCCCTTGTTTGGTTAAAGTTCTTGATTCCTTTGACCAAAAACCTGACCTTCAATTACAAAATCCCCTTCCATTGCACAGAATCAGTTCTGCCTGTTAAATTCTTCAGTGGCTCCCCAATTCCCATGAAGTAAAATACAAATAATTTAGCATCGCACACAAGGCTGTCTAGTTTGGCTCCTGCCTGTCTCTGTACTTTCCGCTCTGGAGGTAGCCCCACTCTCTGTCCCTGCATCCAACTACTCTCTGCATCTGAGCTACTTACCCTAACTACGAACTGAGAAATCACGCCTCTGGTAGGGGTCCCCTGTCTGTCAGGAACACAGTGCCCTGCCCTCATTGCCTGTTTATTGTATTCCAATCATCATAGTACACCTCCAGAATATATTCTCTCATCTAAACTTAATAACAAAAATAGCAGGTATTGTCATCTCCATTTTGTAGGTCATAATATTGATGTTTATGAAGCTTAATTAACTCACCCCAGGTTCCACAATCAGTAAATGGCAGAACTAGTGCTCAGACCCACTCTGACTCCAAAGCTGAGGCTTTGACTGTGATTTTCGTACTATTTCTTACAACATATAAAATCTTGGGCTTAGTATTTATATTCTACAAATAGTTTTCACATCTTAAATTTAAAAATAAAACAAACTCTACTCCATTCTTTCAACAACAGCCATGCCATTTTTTTTCCTTGGCTCTGCAGCAAAACCCTCCCAAAGAGTTGTCTATTTGCACTTTCTTCAGTTTTTTCCCTTTACTCAAACATACTCCAGTCGGACTTTCATCATCTCTGCTCCACTGAAATTGACCATTAGAGTCAGCAGTGACCTGCATAGCTAAATGTATGTTTCTCAGTCTTCATCTTTCATGATCTATTAGGAGCATTTGGCCCTATTGATCTCACCCTCCATCTTGAAATATGCTCTCCACTTGGTTTCCACGTCCTTTTAGCTTCCCTTCTCCCTACCTGGACATTCATTCTCCAGACTCTTTTTTTCTCCCAGATGGACTGTCATCTCACCACTGAAGCCTCTTCTCGTTTGTATCTGTGCTTGCTCCTTTAGTCTTCTCTTAAATTCACATAGCTTTAAATGCCATCCATATGCCAAATTTATATCACCAACCCAGGCATCAGTCACAAACTTCACAGTTATATACTCAACATTCCTACAACTGAACTCTTGATCTTATACTCCAAACCTTTTCTACCCCTGGATGGCCACTCTGGGTGATCATTTCCAATTTTGATTGTTCAGGTCAATCCTTAGCCCGAATTTCCTTCTCTCAGACCCCATCTTCAGGGCCTCCTATAGGATTTCTCCCCAAAATATTTCCAGAATATTACTCCTCATCACTTTCATTGCCCTAGGCCAGTACCATCTCCCCTATGTTACTGCAGTAGACTTGTAATAGTCACCCCACTTCTCTTGCCTTTATAATCCTTCTCACACAGCAGCTAAAGTAATCTCTTTTAAAATGTAAGTCAGGCCACGTCATTCTTCTGTTTTATAATCCTGAAATCCTTCACTCAGACGAAAGTCAAAATCCATACAGTGATCTATAAATGAGTTCTATACAATGTGACTTTTTAAATCTCCTATTTTCACTCTCAAAAACTTATTTTGATTTTAGGAAAGCTATCTCATAGAGAAGAAAAGAACGTTTGAGAAATTTTAGTGTTTACTTACTTTTAAATAGTAGAGTAAGGCAAACATATGGTTAAAACTTGAGTTCTGTGCCAGCTGCTTGCATATAAAGAAGCAATCTAACTTCACTTATCGAATTGTCTCTTAAAGCATTTTTCTTTTTCTTGTCTAAAAATTCATTCCTTTGATTTTTCAATAGCCATGTAGAAGTTAATAAAAAAGATTTCTCAGTGAATGTGAAATTATTTTGGCTTTAGAAATCCGTATGTATTCAAGAAATGAATAAATATTTAGAAAGCATGTATTCTTACCCTAGAAGAATTTATTTTTATTAATAAAAATGACAAGATGGAGATTGGCAGTAACCATCCACTGTAACTTATCGAATTTTTTGTCATTCTTGATATGAAAAGCTCATTAATAGGGAAGTTATACATGAAGAAACCAGACTCAGTGAGAAAAAGAATTCTAGATTATGTGAGAAATAAAGTGAAATTATAGCTTCCATCCTAGCCCAGAAATATGAAAACTGAATTGAAAGTCAATTACAGGTAAAAGAGAGACCATTCAAGAAATTACTGTGCATTCCACAGGATCATCAACATTTTATGTTGAGTTTCAGAGTTTCTTTTAAGCTGAGAAATATGTCCACATTACATTGAATGAATATTATCCCTATGAAAGAATATGAAAGAAAATAAAGACTTTTAGTTTTTAGATATCTGAATGTATAATAATTTAATTTTTTAATCTAAATTTTGCTTATCTAGAAAAATAAATCATCTTCACACTAGTCTTTCCTCTATTTCCCTTCCCTACTTTTAACTAGAATTATATTTCATCTGTCCACAATGGCTAATATAAGTTATTACACTGTTGATTGAATAATGAATATAATGCTGATATACAACCTACCATTTGCCACGTGTTGTGTAATGTAATATTTGTTCCATTTTATGGACAAGAAAAACAAGGCTTAAAAAGATTAAATGTACTCCTCAAGTAAGAACATCCTAATAGTCACAGAGCCAATGTTTGAATGCAGATATATGCAGATCCAGACCTCTGAATTTGTCTTCTTCACACATTGCTTACCTATTGACATCTATGAATTATTATTAACTTAATGACCTCATGCCCTCAACTGCACTTATTAACCCTCCCCCAACTTCCTCTTCTGTTTTCTATCAGCTAAAGTTACCCACTACAACATAACCTAGAAACCTAGACTCTATCTTTTAATCTTCATTGTCATATTCCACTAATATGCTGTCAGTCAAATATTAGTTATCCATTTTACCTCTAAAATAGCTCTTCTGTCTTTCCTCTTGTTAGAAGCTTTATTACCACCTGGATTTGGACCCTTTTCATCTCAGAGAACAGCACATTGAGGAAAGAGATGTGTACTCCTCAAAATCAGTTACGGTCGCAGGGCTGAATTAACTCCTCCTTATTCCTGAGGTTGTACTGCCTAGCCAATCACAAAAGGGGGTCACCAGTCTTATTTTACACCCACAGTAAGGACTGCTTCCAGTATCCAGATAAGATAGCCAACTTCTAGTATGAGAAGAGACTCAGTATTGCCTGAGGCCTCAACTGGGCCAACCTCAGCTGGCACTTTCCAACTGGATAATAGGCTTTGGTCATGATCAGTGCTCTAAGCATCACCTGCTACTCAAACAACTTGACTTCAAAGTTCAGCTGGGAATTACAAGGCCAGTGAATTCTATTCAAACTCCTCATACCTAACAACATCAGCTATCATCCAGTGCAAGCTGCCCACTTGCTCTTCCAGTCACTTTCCTCTTTCTTCTTCCCCTTTCTTGGTGAAATTAGTTCCCACAAATCTTCCCTTATCTGCTAATCTCTGTTCCAATTTTCCCATTTCTCCATAGCATTCTCATCTTCTACTAAACATATTCCCCCATCTTAACCTCTTGAAAAATATCTCCTTGTCTCATAAATAGATCTCTGCTAAACACCATACTTCTCTTGAGATTCTTATAATAGAACCTGATCATTTCTATATAACCAAGATGACTCAATGAAGAGAAGAAAAGTACCCTTCTCCCTCTCATCCTTAGGGACCTCAGATTACACTCTCGACTTTCTGCCAAAAGGTGTTTCTCCTTAGGCACTTACCCCTCCCAACTGTACCCCTTCCAGTCTTAGAGTATCATTTATAACCTTCTAGATATTCTTACATATATTGATGGATTCAATGCCCAAATTCAGGTTTTTCCCACTGTTAACAATCCTGTGTTTCTCCTTAGCCACTTTTTTGGCCCATATCTACAATCAATCCAGGGGCTGAGTTTGAAGTTTCTTCACCTTGATGTATCTAGGAATTGTATCTCAGCCGCCAGCCCCCAAACTCCTGAAATCTCATCATCACCCAGAATAGCCCACATTTAAAATTATAAACAACTCTCTATACTCTCTCATTGAAATGTTTCCTTTTGCCATTAGGAAAAATCTCAAATTCTTTTGCCTGGCATGCAGAGTCCTTAAGCATTCTTGCCACCACCTGTCTTTCTAATTGCATCCTCTATGACCTTCCATACCAACTTAATTATATTCCTTGTTCTAGCCACAATGAGCCACCCACCAGTCCTTAGCTACACTTAATCTTTTCATGCATATATGACCTTGTCTATGCACTTTTCTTGAAATATTCTTTTCCAAATCTCAGTCTGATTGTAGCCATTTACTCTTCAAGATCCATTATGAGTTATTTCCTGCCCTCCTCCTAGTCCCTAAGACAGTGTTAATCATTCTTTCTTTTGTGCTTATAAACCGTAAGTGCTCAAGTTATTGTAGTTTTAAAAAATAAGCTTACATATCAAAATTTTAGCAGTCCCTATTGATTAACCAGTGTCATTATTCTGTGTACTTCTACTATATTTCTACTTTTACAAGATTGAACAGAAAAGAGGATGCCTCAATTCAAATAGTCAAAATATTTTTGTTGTATGACATTTTATTACAAGGAAATATTCATGAAACATCATTGTAACTGGTTAGGTAATCTACTTCTTTATTTTAAGGATCAACTTTCCTCTTGAAATAAAGTCACTTCCAAGGGAATCCATGCTCACTATAAAACTGTTTGGAATTACCTGTGCAAACAACAGTGCAGATTTATTGGCCTGGACTTGTCTTCCACTGTTTCCAAAACAGTAAGTATATCATTTGTGATTATAATAAAATTCCCATCTTAATAAAACCTCCTTAGAACTAGATATTGTGCAGTATATGGCATAATAAGAAAATCAAGAAGACATTTTATTCTAAAATTGAGGTAGCTCAATATAAATCATGACTATTGAAAGCAAGACTGAAAAGCAAAATATAGAAATGGCCTTAGAAACAGGCCTCATGTTCAGCTTGTCAACTGGCTCATTTACAATGAAAAGGTATCAGCATGGCCAATCTCAATTTCTTTTCTTTCTCCGACCAGCCAATTTCTCTGGAATTACTAATTCAAAATGATTTAGATCAGTGCTGTCATTTAAAAACAATGTAAGTCATGGAATTCTGGCTAAAGTAAAATTATTCAGGGGAATTGGTTGACTGACCTTTTATTGCCAAGAAGAAGTATATGTTAACTTTAAGATGGTATTTTTCAGAAAAGTAAGCCAAATATGAGTTTAGATATTCCATCACCAGAACGATTTGCCAATGAGAAATTAACTTCTGGTTTAACTGTAAGGATTTGGAATTACTAATACTTAGGGTATTTAATAAAGTCAATTACATAATTTTCTATATTATTAAGGAAAATATATTTTAAATGAATCAACTTAGTTATTTTCACATGGCAAGACTTGCTTTAGAAACAAATTGTGAAATACAGGACCTTTGGAAAACTAGAAGCTAGGTTATAATTTCATTTTAATATCATATTATTATAAAGAATGTTTCTATCCCTTCTCGTTTAGAAAGATTTGATAATATAAGAATGTTAAGAAAATTCTTCCTCAGCTTTTAGTTCCCACATTTAGTCAATATAAATAAATATTATCAAAGCAACTGTGATAATTTTTTAAACATCATTTTTATTGGATTAATTCTGACGTGTGTGTGTGTGTTGCTCTTTTATTTGTTTTCATGTTATAGCCAGTTTCCACGTGTATGTTTCGTGAGGACAGGGAACATATTTTCTTTGTAATTCTGTCATCTAACATGGTAGCTCTTATAAACAGGCAATCAGTACAGGTTTGTTTACTAAAATGAATTGGAAAAAAATCAATCTCTATAGGAGATTTAGAATGAAATAAAATTTCAAACATCTATAAGAAGCAGTTTAGCCCTAAAAAGGAGTACCAACTGCTGTTAGCAGATATTTCAGAAATCTGATTTGTGGGCTAAGAACTTTCATTACTTCCTCCCCAGGAGCAGCTATGCAGGTGCCCTTCCTTCTCATGAGTGAGTTTCTTTTAAGTTTCAACTGCAGTATTTGTAAGATCTAGCATGTTTGTAGACTATATTTCTAGCCTTCACTGAAAACACATTTAATCCATTTTATTCCCTTCTATCATCTAACACGCTACTTTGCACATAACAGGCAATCAAAAAATATTAAATATATAAAAAGTTTGAAATACTTTTTCAAACTCATCTTCAAGGCTTTTTTCTACATGGTTATGATAGTAAAATACTGCCTCCATGTTGTTCTGTCACGTATCACTTACTACTGGTAAGCATTTTATATGTGAGTGATCACAGACAATAGGCATCTTTAAGTAATGCCTTCTGGGACTGATACTCAGTGAGGTTTTTCCTCAGGGAAAGTGGCAAAATTATGGATGATAAGCCATCACACAACTTACTTCAAAGAGCACGCCAATAAGCATTTGTAAGTATATTTCCAAAAGACCATTTCCTATGAAAATCAGAAAATCTCCCTCTCTCCTGGGATAAACAACTTAAAGAAATCCAGATCTTTTTAAGACATAAGAAATCCATCATGTCAGTCCACTGGGGAGATATAGTAACTCCCACGATGCTCATTGCTCTGAGTTACAAGGATTCTAATCCAATTTATTTGATGTAGGTATTTCCAGATCACAGCAAATAAGCCATTTAATTTCATTTCCTTTCTGGGAATGACCCCTGCCCATAAACTTTTGGTATTGAATCTGTCATTCATTACAATTTGAATTGCTCATACCTAGCCATGTGGAGTTGTAATAAGCATTTATGTCTTTTTTTTTTTCCAACATACAACCTGAAAATAAGCAGAATTAAGGGTTTCCTATCTCTTTGTGGCTTCCAGAAGTGGGTTTCAGGAGAATCAATGGAGATTAAACTCAGATATATTAGTTATGGCTGCATCAAGAGTGTCTGCAAATAAAAATAAACTGACATTTTCAAGCACACAAAATCACCTTCAGTCCTATAAAAAATATGTTTCAAGTACAAAGGTAAAATTTTGCCCACAGAAGTTTTGTAATCCTCTCCTTTGCAGACAAGACTTCTATTGCTTCTGTATTCTGTGTTTGGTGTTCTATATTCGGTGTTCCATACTGCAGCAATGAAGTTATTCTTCCCTCAACAATTCCTATGAGCTACCTTCCCTACTTAAAGTCTACTTAAATTCAGAAAAATTGCGTGGTAGTTACTTAGCATTTCTAAGTTGTGATAAACTCCTTCAACACAGAGATTCTCAACCCTGATTGAGCAATAAAATCTCCTGGGGAGATTTTTAAAAAACCCAAAACCCAAGTGCCCCCCAAAATTCTAATTTATCTGGTCTGTGGTGGGGCCCAGGCACCAGTATTTTCAAAACTCTGGATATGCGTTAAAGCCCAGGAAAATTAGAATCTTTTACGGAATTTCAGAAGAGGCCTAAGTAAATCTTATTCCTTAGACTGTTGCCTGAGGAACCAACTCTAACCCCACTATAAATTATCATTTTGGATATATCCTTAAAATCAAATAATAAAAAAGTTCTGGATGAAAATTCCTTATCATTCTTCCTCTCTGTATAAGAAAGACCCTCAGAGCTCAACTAATTCAAATATCTCATTTACATGTGAATGATGAAGGAAGGTTAAGAGACTTGTTAGAGGTCACTGGGCTACTTAGGAATATAAGAGGAACCAGAATGAAAGGCTGACTCCTCCCCACTCCACGCGTTACTCCCTCAGGCTGTCTCCCTTCTTGCCCTTAGTGCCACGCGCTGCTCTGTGACCACACTGAAAACCTCACCACCATGCAAGGGGCTCCTGTCTCAGCCTTACCTGGGCTCTTCTCTTGGGTGTGAAGCCTGTTAGACCAATGAGAGTCAGAGTCTCAGAGTTTAATAATATCAGATTTTCTGAAAGTGCCAGCTGCTCAGTTTGGAAACTTTCTGTATTCTTGGCTCCAGAATATCAAGCTATGGATGCACAGAATCATATAGCCCAAAATGACAATAATTGTTTTATTCAAACCACTTTTTTTTTTTTATTACGTGGGGAAACAGGAGCCCAGAGTGGGTAAACCAGCCCATCTGTTTTCTTGGTGCCATAGATTTTGGTTTGGTTTTTCTAAGCGTAGGAATTTGTACAATATTGAAGTTAAAAGGATCTTAAAGATAGAAATGTTAAATTTATCATTGTGGTCCTTTTCTTTAATGACAGTTTACTCAAAAACTCCATGTGTAAGAGCAGTTACATGTTGTTGGCTGGGGTGGGTGGGGTGTTGAAATTCTCGAGTCCAACCTGTTTGCCATCTCCTCTGTACCTTTCTGAAGTCTGCTCCCCCAACCACCAAGCCGTATGAAAACAAATATGAAACTTGAAAACCACTAATTTTGTGCAGGGAGCTCGAAGAAGGTAAGCCAAGTTGGGCTCGTTAATGACCGTAGGATTCAGATGTCTCTATATAAAGTCTGCTGCTCTTTCCCACGACAGGAAACTGTTTCCTGTATGTTTTGCCTTCATCATGTTTTTTTTCCATTTAATTTTAACTGATTTAATAAACCTTTCACAGGATTGTAATTTTAAAACTACTGGTGAGCCCCACCAACCTAGTGTTAAAAGTTTTCCATTTTCATCCTCTTTCTGAGACCACCAACACTTTTTGATGCATTCTTTGAACATCTTAATTCTTCTAATCATCTTCCTCGTCCTCTCATTTTTCTCTTCAGAGAAGTCTGTGGAAATTTATTTCCTCTACCATGCTTGCAATGTCTAAAAAGACGCTTGAATATATTCCATCATCAGAATATAAATTAACTAATATCAAACACGTAGATAACCCAAAGAAAGTGCCAATTTCTCCCTGAATTGCCTTAAAGTATATATTACATCAACCTCAGTTGGACAGCTACAAGTTCCTGCTCTCTGTGCCCTGTTGTTTGATATACCCCTTCGTACACATACTTGAATCAAGAGTTCTGACTTCATTCTCCCTGTCTGCCTCAGGGTTAAGGCCAGGGTGACTGTTAATCCAGACTCCATCCAAGGAGAGGAATGGCACATACTGACACTTATTCTTGAGTCCCTTCATTCTTTGCAGGAATCAATTTGGATCACTCAGATTTTCAGAGTGAAATATGGCCAAGCCATATAAATATAGTAAGGCCATAAATATGATTCATTACACAACTTAGATGTGAAGAAAAAACGCAATTAATATATCACACTTTTCTTCATGAGCTCCCACCCTGCAACTAATGAGGAAAAAACTTTTCATCAATTACAAAAAATTAGTCAATTCAATAAGTTAAATAGTCCTTATAGAATAATGCAGTAAAAACACTCAGTCACTCAGATAGCTTCCTGACACCCTAATTCTCTTCTTAAGAGGGTATCTGGATACACAGGAAGAAAAGAAATAGATTATTTGGCCTGGTGATTTATGATATCCAAATCAAAGGCACTTTTTAAGCTGCTGGCTTTTTGTTACAGCTAGTGTAGCTTGTGGTGGGTGCTCTCCCGCCTTAATCCGGGGCTTACTGACACTCTCTGACTCGGGCTCTCGCAGGCACCGTAGACCCATCTGAGGTTTACCTGGGACTCCCAGTTGACCTCAGCTCAGATGGTCCTATCGGATGCCCTTATTACAGAGGCCTTTTGTCCCCACCCTGTGACCTCCTTTATAAAAACCCCCTCACAGGGGTTTCTTTTTCACAGCTTTTTCTAGATCCCATCTCTTCTGTACAGAAGCCAAAGAAGACCCAATAAAGCTAAAGATAGGAGTTCCTTTTGCCTGTATACCACATGGCCTCAAGTTTAAAGTCACGCCACAGGTTGGTACAGGAGCAGCTCAAGAGGTGATGTTCTTTCAGGATCCGAAACATGGAGGACAAAATGGAGCACCCCCCGCCCCCCAGCCTTCAGCACTGTGCTGTACTCACGCTTCTAACACTCCTCTCCGTCTGCCTTCCAAAGGCAGAAGAGGGCGAAACTGGGATACCTCTGTGTACCACATTCACTCTGTGTCTTCTGCTTCCGCCATCCCAAATTGCCAGAAAGTGGTGGCTTTTTCTTTTGCCCCATTCTCCATCCAGTGTGCCACATCACCTTCCGCACCCCTGTTAACTCTTTACCGTGAACAGGAATATTTTCTGTAAACGCCACGGAGAACATGAACGTGTCAGCCTTCCCAGCTTAGTGTTCGACCTTCTCTTTTCTGCATTCTGGCTGAAGCTAATCCAGAGCTTCTCCCAAGAGATGGATGCTTCAGACCATTTGGGGAAAGGTTATGTACTCTGAAAGGCAAAAGAGAAAAATCACAGTTCTAATCTTTACCCCATTGAGTTAACTTCTAGCTTGCTAATAATTCTGGCCCCTGGTAGTGTTATACTTAAAAAAAAAAAAAAAAAAAAACCAACAACAAGTTTGTCCAGATGAGGGAGGAATAGAACAAAGGGGGAAAAAAGACTCTAAATTCATCCTGCTAAAAGATTATTCTTAGATCATATAAAAATATCTGCCCAGTAATGTTTGAAATTATACTCCTTTGGGCAGATCCTTTCTAACAATATCTCTAGATATGAAATATAAAAAAGGCAGGCCTCAGGAGGCTAAGGGTTTAAAAAGCTTTATTAGTTGGATTTTTTCTTCATATTTTGTATATCTGTGTGTTAAATGGCGAGGTAGAATTGTAAATTATTTTCAAAAAGACTCAGGTAATAAAGTTCTTTATGAACTTTAATTTTGTTGACTTTAAGTTCTATGGTTTTAATTTGGTATATTATAATCAAAGACTGTTCTCAGTGATCATTGGAACATTTTACCAATAATGTATATACAAGCCAGGTATAACTTCTTCTTAAATTCCTATAAGGATCTGTGGATTTGGATGTTACTGAAACTGTTAAAACTATCCGTGAATTCTTCCTGTCTGAAGTCTTTCCTGTATTTACTTTCATAAACTATGGTAATTTATAACATATTTTTAAATATTCAGAATATGAATAATCTTTCTATTTGTGCATAAAGAACCATTTCCTCCATGAAGTCCCACAACTATTTTGATTCTGCAAATCATATGCTAATTTAAATCTTTTCCTTCTATAAATTTAGAGCTCATGTCTTTAAAGATGCCCAGGGAATTTAGTCACTTGATGGAGCAAAAAATGTTAAGAGTTAACATCTTCATTGATTTAAGGGAGTTGTATTCCAAGAGTATAAATCTGAGATTCTTAGTCCCATCTTGTAATCAGCGCTGTTGGAAACTAAGAATAAATGCTACTTGTTAGAAACCATCGTGGAGACAATTTTCTCATGTGGAAATAAACGTAGGCGCCTATGAACATAGCCACGCGTGTGGTGTATTAGAAATGAGCCGTTAATCAGTACCTAGGCTTATGGAATATTGTGTTTCTCTTCTAGCTACTGAATGAAGCTACTGAAATAGCTGATTATGTTTATTCAAAAAATTATAGATAATAATAGCATCCCTCTGGAAATGACTTCTGTCTGTTTGTCTGTATGTGTTGTCTTTTGCAGCAGATTCATTCCCGGATCTGTGCTGTTCAGCATGACATTACAGCGTGAGCCTCCCATAGAAATGATAGCTCCAGGAGTGTGGGATATAAGCCAGCCATCGCCAGTGACCCTGCAGGTAAGTGGCAGGCTATGAGATGAAAGTACACGCAGCAAGTATTGGTTGATAAGTAGCCTGCTGTCAATTACAGAAACAATTTTCTTCCAGGATCACACATTTTTTAATAGTCTTCTCTTTCTGCAGCCTGCTGGGATTTGTGAAACCTCTCTGCTTTTATTTTGCATTCAGTATTCTCAAGGCTCTTCTCTCCCAACTTTTATAATAGCAATTTCAAGCCATTCTCCATCAAACACAGTCATGAAGGAGGGGGATGGAGTGTTGCCATGAGTCTACTCATTATACGTATTCATTTTTCTTTCCATTGTCTTAAAACAGTCATTAGTGTGTATACACCTGCCTCTGCACTGTGTCATGTTTCCTTAAAATCCCTTTTGTTGTATGTTTCCGAAATGACTAGCAATTAGCTGGATAGTTAGGAAGAAACTGCAAACAAAATCCATCCATCATACCTTCTTTTCTCTTAGAGGCTCTCTGCTTGCTGCAGTTTGTGATCGTGAGTAAAAGGCGGTTAATGATTCCAGGCTTTGGTCCTTTCTGCTGAGAGGATTTTTTTCTCACTCTCCTCACTCTTTCATGATTTTAAGTGATCATATTCATCAGATCCCTGAAGCATGGCCAGGCCCATACATGGAAGTGCAGGGAATATGGACTTTCCATCTCCCTAGAAAACCTGAGCAGCACACTCTCGAACAGATTTTCCAACCCTGGCACTACAGGCATTTTGCAGGGGACAGTTCTTTGTCATGGGGGCTGGCCTGCGCATTGTGGGATCTTCAGCAGCGTTGCTGGCTTTCACCCACTTGAGGCCAGTAGCACCTCCCCAGTTCTGACAGTCACAAATGCCTCCAGATATTGTCAGATGACCTCTCGCAATAAAATTGCCCTCAGGTGAGGAGTACTGCACTAGAGGAAGCTAGTGGAGTCTCTAGGTTCATAAAATCTTCAGATTACGGTTTAGTGATGTGAGAGACAAAGTTTAGCAAAATGGACAGCAAGATGTTAAAAATGGAAGAGAAAAATAACACTAATAAAAATGTGACTTTCACTCCAAAGATGGGAGGAAGTCCTCCCCTGCCCTCTGCCCCCAGACTGTAGCCGAAAGTTCACTTCTGATCAGTGGACGTGATGATAAAAAAGAATGGTTGTTCAGGTTGGACCTTGGCACAGCATCATAGACACTCCGCATGTGATGGCTTACTGATTGGCAGGTGTTTCCTTGTAACAGGACAACTCACTTTCTTTAAGAAGATATAGGCGCTTTTTATCAGACTGTTTCTCACCAGATCCAAAACACCTGAACTTAACAAAAATCTTCCAAGTCTGACTATTACCAGAGCTTTGTGGATATGAATTTATGATTATCAGGGTCGTTAGCGGCAGTGGTAGGATGGGAGATGTTAGGGAAGCTATCAGATGAAACTCTCCTTGATTCTTCTCAGACGAGGAGAGCAGCTGCTTTATGAACACAGATCCTGGCAACTGGAATCTGAAGGCAAGTTTCAAGTATTCAACAGCAGCATAGATTTCCAAGTAGGGACCTGGAGGCATGACAGAATTTATCTTATAAAAAAAGGAGGGAACGTGGAAATCATTCACCAGTATGCAGAAATGTTAAGTTAGCCTATTTTTACAAAATAATTTCAAATGGTATAGACAGAGAGGGAAACTTCTCAGAATATTTTTAATTGATGATGAAATATACAAAGTAGTAAGAGTTATTAAGGTATTAAAGTTAAAATCCTTAATAACCAGTATCAGTCTAATTACATACAGCTAAATTTAGAGCAGAATTTTCAACCTAAAGGTTATGAGATGGTGAGGAAATTAGAAGCAAGTTCTGCAACCAGTGTTTGTGTTAAGGAGTCAGTACAGGTCTCAGGGAAAGACATCAAGCTGAGAGAGAGGAAATCTGGAATCTAGCTTTAGCTCTTAAACAGTAAAATTTATGACCGTGAACAAGTCACCTGCCCTTCAGTTTTCACCTCCGTACAATGAAAGGATTGTGCTAGGCTTCTCCGACTTCTTTCAGGTCAGTACTTCCCTGATTGCCTGTGTTAGATTGACAGTTACTACCCCACTATTGCTACCCCAGTGTGGTAAGGGATATGTTATGTCACAGAACTTGATTTCTTCAAGTCAGTCATTTTTTCTTTCCAAGTTCTATGCTGCTGACTGGAGGCAGTGGATAGAGCAAAGCAGATGTGAGTTCAGACTCGGAGACAGATTATTATATGACTCCATCATCTGGGTCTCCCTCAGCTTCCTGCCTCTCCTCATCTGCAGCCTGAGAGAATGACTCCATCACCGTTCAAGCACTATGAGCAGAGTTATCTTAGTTAATGTTGCTCTTGTTCTATTTTATGCTTCTCTACTTCTTCACCTTCCCGTTGACGTCTGAATTCACTGTATTCTGGTTTATTTGTCCTCACCACACTGAACTGCTGTCAGGTAAGCCACTATTTCCTAGTTGCCAAATCCAGTGGTGACTTTCAGTCCCCTTCATACTGGCCCTCTCTCTGCAGTTTCTGGTGCTGTCTCTTCCCCACAAACCTGTCCCCTGGCTTTGCTGTTACTGCGCTCATCTTTCTCTTCACATTCTCCCGTTATCCTTTCTCTGTCTTCTTCCCAGGCTCCCCTTCTTCTGCTTGTCCTCACTATTGATAGTTCTCGAGGATTACACCTACTGCCCATTGCTATTCTCAGATTTATTCTCCCTGAAAGAATTTCTTTTTAACATTTTATTGAAATATAAGTCACATACCATACAGTCCTCACATTTACAGTGTGTAGTTCATTGTTTTTTAGTATTTTCACAGATACATGCATCTCTCACCAGTGTCAATTTTAGAGCATTTTCATTACTTCATAAGGAAATCCCCCCCCAAAAAGAAAGAAATCCCATAACTTTTAGGTATTCTGCAACTCTAAGCAACTATTAATATACTTTCTGTCTCTATAGATTCACTTATTCTGCACATTTTGTGTGAGTGTAATCATACAATATGTGTTCTTTTGCAGTTGACTCTTTCACTGAGCATAATGTTTCAGAATTCATCCACGTAGTAGCATATATCAGAATTCATTTCTTTTTTATTGTTGAGTAATATATTGTATGGCTATACCACACTTTATCCACTCGTTAGTCAGTATACATTTAGATCGTTTCCACCTTTTGGCTATTAAGAATAGTGCTGCTATGAACATTCATATGCTACTTTGTGTGTGAACATATGTTTCATTTATCTTGGGTAAATACTCAGCAGTGGAATTGCTGGGTCTCATTCATTTCTAAGATTTAATTCACAGTATTTTGCAGATTCACTTCTAAGTCTGTATCTTTAGTTCAGACTCATTTACACCACAAGCTTCAGACAAATACAGGCACGTGCCTGCTTAGATTCTCACCCGGATATCCTGGAGACTGCTTCAAAGACAAAACATCCCAAACGGAACTCACCATCCTCTCAAAATTGCTTTCACCCCCTAAATTATTTATGTCTGTTCATGCCCCCACATACACCTGTTTGACTTGTCTCCTCCTTCTTTCTCTCTAGTCGTGTTTGGTCCACACTGTATTCTGCCAGCTTCTCTCCTGTATGTTCCTCAGGTCTGTCCTCACAATTCCCCACCTCATCTGCCCTCGTTCAGCAGTTCTGTCTTCCTTTACAATAGTTTAGCTTTTTCTCGTCTTAAGTTTTGTCATTCTCCAACCCCAAATCCACCAGTGTGACTCTTCTAAAAAGTAAATTGGAACTGCCACTCTCCTGCGTACGCTCCTTGTAACTCAGCACCACCTGGAGAATGAAGGACAAGCCCTAAAGTGCAGCCCCCTCTCGTTGTTTCTCTTGCCGCTCCTTGTCTGACACTTCAGGCTCCAGCAGCATTGAAAAGATTGTAGTTTCTGACACGTGCTGTCCTGCTTTTGCCCACGTGCGTTTCTGAATACTGTTCCCTGCCTGCCATGTGTCTACAGTCTTCCCATCTCCCACTGCCCACCCCTCGGGCTTAGTGTCTGTATTAATATTCACTTTTTAAGATCCACAGACCCTCCTCTAGGAATCTCTCCCTTACCCTCTCCTCTCTTTCCACT
The DNA here is from genome assembly GCF_048773025.1 of Camelus bactrianus. Classification (NCBI taxonomy): domain Eukaryota; kingdom Metazoa; phylum Chordata; class Mammalia; order Artiodactyla; family Camelidae; genus Camelus; species Camelus bactrianus. Next base: position 11,478,256 of record NC_133572.1, read on the forward strand.
CCAAGCAGGATGAAGTGCTCTTCCTCTGTCTTCACATAATGACCAGTAAGATTTTTATCAACACATTTACCACGTTCTGTTTCTTTCTCAATGACTTCTTTCCATTGACTTCTTGATTTCTGAGGACATTGACAGTGTTTGATCCCCAGAATCTAGCACAGTACCTGGAATATAATTTGTTACATTAATGATGTGTCCATACCTCTAATCACTGCAATAACCAAACCTATAGGTATTTCTAAACTTAGCACTTTGGTCTGCTTATTAGAATCCAGATACCACAATGCTCGGTTTTTCCTTTTATGTAAGCAGTCCTTTTCTTGAAACCATACTTATCTATACAAAATATTTTACTTTACCTAACATTTCGTTGCCTCCTTATCCTCCATTATCAGTGATGTTGGGAGAGGCAAAGTCTTATTATTGATACCTGATCCTTAGAACACAGTACATTTTGTGTCCTAATGTACCATGGGTTCTTTTTTTCTTCACTCCTGACCACCATATGGGTCCCTCTTTCTCAGCTCCTTCCCTGAGACTCACAGCAACTGCCTTCCAGTCGGTAGGCATCCTTCCTTCCCTTGAACTGCCGTTGAACTTACGATCTAATGTTTGGGTGCCTTATAATATCCAAACTACATCCGCAGTTGAGGTTGCAGTTCTTTGAGCAAACTGACAGAATCATGGGGGCCTGAGCAAGCCCGTGGACACCTTGTCACCACGGTTGTGGGACATGGACACTAGGGACATTCACAGCAGCCACTTCAAGGAATTCCAAATCATAGTGGGAGCCATGGTGGCCAAGTGTGAATGGGGAAGGCTGTGGGAGGAAGTGAAGCAATGAATAAATGACACACAAGGAGCCAATATTCAGATGTATAAGGAAATGTGAATTAGAAGTTTGGATGACCAGATCTGAATATTTTATTGTCTATATGTATTTACATGCACTATAATGTATATGTCAGTCAAACTATAATAATTCTACCTAATAAAACTAAAAACAAAAAAAAAAACAGAAATTTTCTTTTACTTTAGTTTCTACAAATCTGAGATAGAGATTATTAAATTAATAATGTATTTTCAGGCATTCAATACATTGCAAACCATATTTTTATTTCAGATTGATTTTCCAGCCACTGAGTGGGAGTTTATGAAACTGGATTCTGAAGAGAATAGAAGTGATCTTGAAGAACCACCAAAAGAGTGTTTAAAACATATTGCCAGACTGGCACAGAAACTGTCTCCCTTACTGTAAGTGCCCCAGTTCTTGTGAGTGACTTTTGCCTGCTGTTCACGATATCATCAGTCATGCTGGAAGCACTCATATCTTTAAAGCGGAACCTTCCTTCTCACGTAACTCCTTTCATTTCCTAAAGTCACGCCTGTTGGATGGATCAACTAATGTGTAGGAGCTCAATCAGTCATTTTATGTATTTTTTAAAGATTTTTTTTTTGTGGCATGTAGCAACTTTAACTTTGGTCAAAGGAAAAATAAAAAGATTGGAAAACATTCAGTTCAAAACAACAAAGCAGAGACTGATGGATATATATCAGCATTAATTGCTCAACTATCCTTCAAGTAGATAGAATAATGTTTTAGTAAACAGGAAAAAGAAAAATTTAATTATGATGGCAGATTAGAAAGAACGGACATAAATCAGGTTTTAATACCACTAAATTGGTAATTAAGGAGTACTTAAATTTTGTCAAAAAGTAATTGCCCAGGGGAAAAAAAACTCAGGAAGAATTTCAAAAGAATACTAATTCTCTCTTTGTACTCACTATTTATTCTTACTATTTGGTAATATCTAAGCCACAAGTTGTGGGTTACTAACATGCCAAAAGCATAAAACTAAGAAAGCAACTCTCTCTCAGAGATTCTCTCTCTCTCTATCTCTCCCCCTTTCCATGTATATGTATATACACTATGATAAAATATATAACATAATAAAGCATTTTATTCCAATAATAAATTATGTAAAGATTTTGAAGGGGGCTGTAACGTGATCTGAATAATCTTTTTGAATGATCCCTTTGACTGAACATTGAAGAATGGATTGGAGAGGAAGGAAGAGTGGAAACAAGTAGTACAACAGAGTAGCTGATATAATATTTTAGGCAGGAGGTCATGGTCACCAGAACTAGGGTGATGGCAGTGGATGCTGGTAGTAATGGCTAGAGCTGTGAGCATATTTTGGAAGTTGCAGTGGATGCTGGTAGTAATGGCTAGAGCTGTGAGCATATTTTGGAAGTTGAGAAGACATAACTTGATGACTAATAGTAAATAGAGGTTAAGCCAATTGAGAAACCAGGAAGAATCAAGTTAAGTCAACGAAGAATATAAGGTTTTGAATTGATCAACTGGGCAGCTGTTAGAGTCTTTTTTCTGGAGGAGAAGTCAGTCTGAGACCTTCTAGACTGAGGTGCTGAATGTGATCTTGGGTACTCTTGTTGCTGCCCTGGTCTCTAATTTCAACTCGTCTTACTCTTTTCCTCATTCACTTCAAGCCGATGACATCAGTTTCCTTCACATATTTCACATGTGCTGTTCCTCTCCCATCTCAAGTCCTTTCTATTTGGTGTTTCCTCTACATGAAATACTCCTTCCTACTTCTTCACGTGACTGAATTATCTCTCCTGTAGTTCTTAATGTGATCTTCGCAAAGAGGCCTTCTTTGATAACTCAATCTAACGAAGTTTTTCTCTACTATCTATCTTACTACCTTTTATGTCATCACACTTAACACAATATATTGTCATCTTCTTCATTAATGTATTTTTTTCTCTTTAGTTTATAAGAACTGAGAGAACAAAGAACCTGCCTGTCTTGTTTGTCACATTTCCAGTGCTCTACACTGTGCCTGATAAGTAATATGTATAAAATAAATGTTGTAATGAATAAAGTTCCTTTGCATACAGTGTGGTAGAAAAATTAGCTTAAGGGTTGAAAATGATGAAAGATACTTGTAGTCCTCATGACTCATATTTTGATGATCCATTGTCATACTAGACTGCTGTCATCTTAACTTGGTGAAGCATCTTTCTGCCCTCCTTACTCAAAAGTATAAAACCTTACATTTAAGTGTGTCACATATCAGAGGCTAATATATTTGTAATGAGAGATTTTTAAAATTTAAAAAGGTGCTATACTTTGACATTTAAATATATTAAAAATGTCAAAACTAACAAATAATAAGCACAGTAACTACCTTTAAATATTAAAGGTTTGTGTTTTTAAATGAACCCCAGTGAATTTTAACTGGTTTTATACTTCAGCTTCTATTTAAGTGAATAACTTATACATAAAATAAGCAACGTTTTCCTGTTTCACCCACTCAAGTACAATTACTAATGCTCAGTAGAGTACAATTTCATTCTGCACTGTGAAAACAGATGGAGAACAGCCTTCAATATGGTAAAACTTATGTTAGAATTAGATTAAATTCATTTTCAAAATACCACATTTTATCATTTAGTTGGTGACTTAATTGTTCCTTCTTCCAAATTGATCAAATGTAATCAGTCAAAAAGTTCAGACTCAGTGAAATTTAATGAAAATATACCCTTACAATTTGTAAAAATAAGAAAGAATACCTTCTTCATGGCAACTAAAAGAATGTGTCTGATGTAAAGAAAATTCCAGGGTATAAGATACAAAAAGTTTGTTTTGAAACAAATGCTTCTACTTCTAGCTGTGAAGATTACCTATGACTAGACTAACCCTCCTGACTTAAAGAAATACGACACAAATACAAATGAAACAACTGGTTTCAGAAACTGAATAGGCAGGGCTTGAGGGGAGCCCATGAATAAAGTGGCTTTCAGCCCACAGGCATTTTCTGTATCATAGCTCCAGGAGGTATAATTAAGAAGAGCATGTAGGTCTTGCTGAGATTAACCAAAAAAAAAAAAAAGCAGCAAAGATCAGTTTAATGAGGCTGAGGCAGCTGGAATTTCCAGAGCATAATAGTGGAGAAAAGGAAGATATACAGGGTAGGAGCCACAGACATAGGTACTGGGGTCCCCTTAAATATTTAGCTGAGTACTAAACTACTCATAAGCAGAGATTTTCTAGGGACTGCAAAAGAAGCACTACAGGGAGATGTGAAATAAATGTAGATTCTAGAAGTTGTGCAACGCTGGGAGACATAGAAATTCTTGCCGGTGAGAATGGAGAAGGATCAGAGGATGCCTCAGGCATTCAGTAAAGAAACCAGAAAGATGCATATTAGGAGTAAGTGTGCTGTAGCCTGAGATTAAGGACCATGCTAGGCCTAGTCTGGCAAATCGTACAAACAAGCCTCAAAGGATCCAGCTGATCTGCTAGTAATTAAATTGCCTGCTAAAAAATGAAAATATTTAACACTCAAAATACAGCAAAATGCAGGCTCTCAACAATGCAGCAATTTAAATGTTAGACATAGAAAGAGTGAGAACATATAACCATAGCCCAGGATGGGGGCAAGCAGTTAACAGAAACAGATCCAAATATTTTTAAGTTAGCAGATAATTATTTCAATATGACTATTATAAAGACATTTATGGATTTAAATAAAAAGATACATGTGAGTGAACAAATAAAGCCTCAGTAGAAAAATGGAAATTTAAGAACTGAAAAACAATATTTAATTTTTAAAAATCACTGGAAGGTTTAATAGATTGCATAATCAAGAAAAAAGAACAGTGAGCTTGGAGAAAGGGCAACAGAAATCATACATGTTGAAGTACAGAAAGAGCAAAAACATCCTGAAAATAGCCTTGTGACCTCTGGGACAGTATCAAGCAACATAATATGTGTATATTGGACACACAAGAGAGAAGAGATTGAGGTAAAAAAAGAAATACTTAAAGTGAAAATAGCCAAAATTTTGTAAGTTTGATTAAAAAAATCAACTCACAAATAAAAGAAGTTTAGTAACTCCTTAGTAGGCACATGGGTGCGCACGCGCACACACACACACACACACACACACACACATCACCTAAGCACATTATAGTCAGATTTCTGAAAACTAAAGATAAACATACTTTTTTTTTTCCCTAAAAGCATCAGAGAAAATCAGCAAGTTGCATTCATGGAAACAACTCTAATTCTGCAGATTTCTCATTAACTGCAGATTTCTCATTAGAAACAATGGAAGCCAAGACATTAGAACATTATCTTGCATTTTGGAAGAGGAAAAGAAAATCTATCAACTTAAAATTCTATGTTCAGTAAAATTACATTTCAAAAATGAAGACAAAATGAAAACATTTTCAATTCAACACAACTGAATTAGTTTATTATAAGCGCGTCTGTACTATTAGAAATGTTAAAGAGAATACTTCACGCTGAAAGAAGTGGTAACTGAATGGACACTCAAAACTACAAGAATAAATGAAAAGCATCACAACAGGAAAATAAGTATATAATAAAAATATTTTTATTTACACATTTGTTTATTTATTTAAAAATAATTAACCATTAAAAATCACAATGTACAGCTGGGTTTGTAATATATAAAAATAAAATGTATAACAACTATAATAAGAATGAGAAATTTAAAAAAAGTGTAGTGTTCTAAGGTCCTTATAGATAGGGTAGTGTAATATTAATTGTGGTTGGCTGTGATAGGCTAAAAAAAATATTGTGATCCCTAGAGAAGCCACATCCCCAAATTTTAAGAGTACATTTAAAAAGCAAAAAGACAACAAAATTTAAAATTTTAAAAATCCAAAAGAAAACCAGAAAAAAGAAGAAATAGTTTGGACAAAAAAATTAATAGCAATATGGTTGATTTAAACCCAACCATGTCAATATTCTGTTAAATATAAATGAATAAAAACTTCAGTTAAAAGGCAGAAAATGTTAGCCTACATTACAAAAATAATATCCAACTTTATGCAGCTATATATAGGCATATATTTTAAATATAAGGATTCAGCTAGATTAAAATTAAAAGAATGGGAAAAGGTATACAAGGAATCGTACCATCTTGATATATTTTGAAAAGAAATTTGATAGAATTCAATATCCATTCATGATTAAAAACTCACAAAACTGGATATAGAATGGAACTTCCTCAACCTTAAAATTCTGAGTTAAATCTAGTTCTATGGAAGAATCTAGAGTTAATAACATATTAAATTGTCCAAGAATGAGTGTTTCCCTCTAAGACTGGAAACAAAACAAGGATTTTTGTCTAAATATTCCTCTTCAGTGTTGTAGTGGAAGTCCTAGCCAGTGCACTATGGCAATAAAAATAAGTTTTAAATGTGTAAAGTTGGAAAGAAAGAAATAAAACTAACTCTATTTTCAGAATGATTATGTAAGATCATAGCATTTGAGATTAATGTACAAATTACTACTGTATCCCAGTTAAAAAATATTATTTTAAAAAATTCTGTTTACACTATTAAAATCTCTACACCTAAAAGTAAAAAAAAAAAATTGCTAAGAGAAATTAAAGAAAGCCTAAGTAAATGGAAGGATATACCACGTCATTGATTAGAATAATCTCTATTGTTAAGATGACAGTTCTATTTCTCCCGAAATTAGTGCTATAGATAAAACTATACACCCATTAGAATGGGTACTATTTCAAATAGGCAAAATCAAGTGTTGGCAAGAATGCCATAAATTGGATCTATCATACTCTGCACATAATAAAGTGTTACAGCCACTTCGGGAAATAGTTTGACAGTTTCTTCAAAAGGTAAACAAACACCTGACAATCAACCAAGTCATTCCCCTCCTAGGTGCTTTCAGGGAGAAATTAAAAATACTTCCGTACAAATGCATGCACATAAATGTTCACAGCAGCTTTATTCATAATATCCCAAAATAGGAAACAACCCAAATGTCCATCAGATTTGGGAAAGGATAAGCAAACTGATAGATTCACATAAAGAAATAGTACTCATTAATTAGAAGGAATAAGCTGATACACTCAACAATATGGATAATTTCGAAAACAATTTGTACTGAGTGAAAGAAATTATACACAAAAGAATATTGACTCTGATTCCATTTATATGAAGTTTGAAAACAGTTGATACTGATCTAGAATGGAAAAAAATCATACCAGCTTGCCTCCGGTGGCACAGGAAAACTGTTTAATATCTTGAAAGGAATTTGGTTTTTACTTGGTATATACATTTGTCAAAAGTTGAAGAACTGAATCTGCATTCTCTTTTATGTAAACTATGTTTCAATAAAAGTAGATAAAAGGAAAAAATATGGTAGTTCAATATTGGAAAAAATAGAACTTAAGTAAAACAAAATAATTTGTGTTAGTACTATGGTAATAATTTTGTTGACGGGATTTTTTTTTCCTTCTGAGGGCTTTCTGGTGAGGAAGCTAGTGACAAAGCAGAAAAGAGCCCCACATGTACCTTAAAATCATCCTCTGTAATCCAGTTCTTTCGTTTTGCAGATGAAGATGCCTTCAAAAGAAATTGCAGAGAAACATTGATACTTAAATTTTTTTTAATATTTCTCATTATCCTTCTCGGGAGTTTTAGCTAATTTAAACTGAGCAACAGAGTGTCAGTTTGGAGGAGACAATGTTGAAAAGCTGTCATTGTCATGTGAGAAATGCTGTCCTTCAGTTGAACTGTGGTCCTGAATGCTTTTGCTGGAGTGTGAGCAAAACATGATAAGCTGTCAGTGACTCGGTGGCCCTCGTACTAGATTTAGACCCATTTGGGACCACTCTCCGAGGAGAAATGCTTGCGCATTTAAAGAAGTCCTTTTCACTGGCATTTTAACTCCAAACTTCCAGGAAACTCTGAGAATTTAAAGCCAGAATCCAGGGATGAATTGAGATACTTGTTTTTGAAGTTTTGAGCAAAAACTTCTCTGACCTTTGATGAAACTTGGTTGGAAATGAAGGAATATCATCTTTAAAATATGCCTTTTCTTCACAGGCCCACTTGGGTCTGAGTTAATTTGTAAAGAAAGTAAGAAAGTAAATGGTTGATTACCTCTGCTCTCAGCAGTACATGTTACAAGATTCAGATAAACTTGGTCTGCCTTAAAGGAGACAGAGACTCTGCCAACCAAAATGACATTTTTTAAAAAGTGGCAAAGATAGGAGGGAGGAAAAATAAATATGAATTATCTGAACTGAAGTTTATTTTATTTTCCTTTCTTCAAAAGAATAAAGTTAGTGGGAAATAAGCTTATGAAAATAACCTATCAAACTGTCTCAAGAAGATAAAGGACTTATTTTCTAAAATAAAAGTCAAAGAACTAGACTAACATTTTGTACTGTGTATTTACAGGAAACATTTGTTAGTATAGCAAACTCCAGTAAATCATAGTTTCCAATCTGGTTTTGCAGACTCTCGGAGGAAAAGAGAAGATACTTATGGTTTTATCGTTTCTACTGCAATAATGAAAATTGCTCCCTTCCCTTGGTCCTGGGTAGTGCCCCTGGATGGGATGAAAGAACTGTTTCAGAAATGCATACCATTTTGAGAAGATGGAAATTTTCTCACCCTTTGGAGGCACTTGGACTTTTGTCTTCCAGGTAAGAATTGCATGGCAGGCATGATAATACTAATGAGAACAACTTGTTTGAAGAGAAGAACTGTAGGACCATATGATTAATTCAATAGCTGTTCTGTTTGTTTCCAATTTCAGTAGCTATGGATATTAAATTTAGATAAGTAAACTATGAATATAAATTTTAAGTAAATAAACTATGATTGTGTCTTTTGTACTAAACTTGAAGTATAATGGTCGTAGTTTCTTAAAAGTCTAGTTGCTCTTAGAGAAATAATCAAAGAAACTGAATAGGGAAAAATAAAATTCTCTATTCCTTCTCCTCTCAAAAGAAGAGTTCTTAAAAATTGGAACAATATCTTTTACTATTTGAAATATGCAAAGTGTGGCAAATTACCCTGCTTAGGTATTCAATTAATAAGCCAATGACAATGATAGGAATAAAAGGAAGAAAACCCACCCCTTATATATTCTTTAGATGTCCCCTCAGAATAAAATGCATGGGGCTGGGAGGTGAGGTGAGGTAATGATGTCATCTTCTAGTTAAGGATGTCATCTTCTAGTTATGGTTATCAGAGGGAGTGGAGGGTGGAAAGGGGTAAATTGGGAGCTCGAGATTTGCAGACACTAACTACTATATGTAAAATAGATAAACAACAAGTTTATACTATATAGCACAGGGAACTATATTCAATATCTTGTAACCTATAATTAGAAAAGAATATGAAAATGAATATATGTATGTATATATATGAGTGAAGTATTATGCTATACACCAGAAATTGACACAACATTGTAAAATGACTATACTTCAAAAAAAATCCATAGCCAACCTTTTTAAAAAAATGTAAAAGTAACAATTCACAGAATAAGAGAAGATATTAGCAAATCATATATGTAATAAAGGAATTGTATCCAGAATGTATAAATATTCTTACAACTCAACAACAAAACAGTGAATAACCTAATTTTAAAGGGTCAAAGGATCTGACATTTCCCCAAAGAAAATATGCAGATGTCCAATAAACACATGAAAAGATGCTCAACATCATTAACCACTAGGGAAAGAGAAATAATAACCACAGTAAAGTATAACTTCACACTAACCAGGATGGCTGTAATCAGAAAGACAATAAGCTTTGGCAAGGATGTGAAGACACTATAAATTTCATGTATTGCTGGTGGAATGTAAAATGGGGCAGCCACTTTGAAAAACAATTTGTCAGCTTATTAAATATTAAACACTGAGTCACCATATGACCCAACCATTCCACTGTTAGGTATATCCTCAAGATTAATGAAAAATAGGTCCACTGAGAAACTCATACATGAATGTTCAGACCAGCATTATTTGTAATAGCAAAAAGGTAGAAACAAATCAAATGGCCATCAACTAATGAATAGATAGATAAAATGTGGTCTATCCATGCAATATAATATTATTCAATAATAAGAAAGAACGAATATTAATATATGTTACATCATGAATGAACCTTGAATACATGCTAAGCAAAAGAAGTTAGTCACCAAAGACCACATATTGTAAGAAATGTCCATCATATTTATAAGAAATTTCCAGAATAGGCAAATCAATAGAGACAGAAAATACATTAGTGGTCACTTGGGCCTAGAGGAAGTTGGGGGAAAATAGGGGGTAACTGCCAATGGATATGAGGGGATTTTTTGTGGCTATGGCTCCACAACTTTGGGAACATGCTAAAAACCATTAAATTGTACACTTTGAGGAAACTGTATGATATTTGAATTATCTCTCTGTAAAGCTATTAAATTTTTTTTAAGAATAATTATAAAAGTAAAAACTATGACTATATCTCTAAGCATAATTTTCTTATGGAACAACTTTCTAAAGTTTCTAAAGAATTCACTGGTTTTTTTTTTTTGTAATTTATTATTGTTTTATTAAGATGTGCCTTGATCTATTTTAAAGACATTTAAATGTGGTAACTGATATTTTTTGTAAAGTTCATGGAATATTTCTTACAGACATCTTTGTCAAAATGAAGCCTATAATACTGCAGAGTTTTGTTGCTTGTAAAATGAAAAGAGTCACTACACACACTTCAGTATTCTCTGATTCCTGATAACCAAGCATAATTCTTCTAGGAGTCTTCTCTACCTAAAACAAATGTTGAACATCTATTTGATTCACTTAATGTTTTAAGTCTAAATATCGGATTTTTGCTTAATGCCTTTTAATACTATTAATAATAATATTATTATCTACAATATTATCTACAATAACCCTTAAGGCAAACCCTATTATTATTTCAATATTACCCATGAGGCAACTGTGGCTTACAGGGGTTAAGTTGCCCAGGTGACACCAGTAAGTTTAGGAGCTGGAGTTAAACCCAGAGATTCAGAGCTTGCTGACTTCACCACTGTGACTTACAGTCTTCCGCCATAAATACAATTTACTTACATACTAAATATGTAAATAAAATGATCATAAAATAGTTTGATTGTGGTAAATAATAGTACTTAACCTTCTTATGCTTGGATGTTTCTATTTCACTGTGTAATTTCTTTTTATCTGAATAATTAGAGGTTACAGGGACGAGCTTCAAGTAGAGTGCTACTTATTAAGCATCATTCAGGAAACTTAGTAGAAATTTGATTTATATGCACATTGAACCTGGTAAGTTCCTTATCATGCATCAAAGAAGGTCACTGAAAAGGTTGGAGTATTTCCATTGTACTTAGCCTTTGACTCCCACTCTCAGTTTAACGGAACTATTAAAACACTTAAGGACAAGCTGTTTCCAGAAATGAACCTTTCAACTTCTCTAAATTCAAAAGCTGAGTTTTCTGAGACAAACAGTATGTGCTTGTTAAGTGAGTTGTCAGAGTGAGTTCTTCAGAGATCTGTATTTTCTCCCCTTTTAATAGTCTATTTTTTCAATGGCTTAACCTCTTGAGAACTGGTGTGCATCATTTCTAGCTTGGATAATTTTTAATACTTCTGATTACTTAATCCTCTTTGAAGATTCACCACCTCCTTTTGTCGTATTTTTAGCAAGAGACATGTTGAGATTTGATTTAGCACGTGTGGGCCATAGGGTGTTAATACATCCATGGCTGAGCGTTAGCCATGTGTTCACCGGGTACTGATACTTCCATTAGAGAAGACAGTCCTGTCAGAATAATAGAGATCAAGGGCTAAGATCGGTAGTTCTTGGCAGATGGTGGCTATTTTCTTGAACCCTGATGCACAGGCACAACTATTCAACTGCTAATAGCAGAAATTACCCAAGGAATTAGAAGGCAGTTCAAAGAAAGTATTAATTTAAAAATAGAAACTCTGAATTGGCATCAGAGGATTACATCAGAAGCTTAAATAAAAATTTGACAAGGTACCAGAACCTGCCATCCTACATGATGTAAAATGATTTTTTTGCAGGAAGAAGAGCAATACTTAATAGGTAGTGCCTCAGCTTTCAAAATCAGTTTCCTTGGGAAAATGTTCTACAAAAATGTTTGCACCAAACCACTATATTCTTCATTGTGGAGATGAATTTTATGCTAAAGCCATTCTTAACTAGCATTGTAAGCAGGCAGAATAGAATATGAGAAGGGACACAGCTATAACTTCCACATTTAACTAAATAATGAAGTGATGGATGATGGTGTATCTTTTCCATTTATTTATTGAGCAAAAATATGTGTACATAGGAATCAGCATGCAATAAATCAAAGAAACAAGAATAAGTCAAAGTGACTGTCTCTAAAAAATATACAATTTAGAGGGAAAGACTCAAGCTGAATATCACCACACAACAGTACTCTGTACTGTTGTCAAAGTATTGAGTGCTGTGTGCCCCCAAGGGAGAGAGGCAAATTCTTTCAGAGAAAATAAGAAAAGCTTCACAAAGAAATTGCATTCTGACTTGAAACATTCATAGGAATTTCCTGAGTGGAGAAGAGAGGAAATGGCATTCCAGAAAGAAAGATTAGCATGATCACAGTTATGGGGGTTCAGAGAATAGTGAGTAATTTCACATAATACTAGAAGGACATTGTACTGGGAGACAAGGTTGAAAAGGGTGGTTCAGTTTAGATGGAGGCCTCATGAATCAGGTGGTTACTATGAACTAACTTTACTGCAGCCTATGGAATTTTAAGAATGGGAGCCTTGCAATCGGATTAACTTTATACAAGGTTAATTCTGTGAATTAATGTGAAGGGTGGACTGAAAAAAAGAGTAGAAAAAGAGCAAGGATATTAGACAGATGTCAGGTTTTGAAATAGTCTGCTTGAAAAATGGTCTGGGCCTGATCTAGGCATCAGGAGAAATTTACAGAGCAGATCTGAGAATCATTTCAGAGCAAAGTGAAAAAGAGAGAGGAAAAAAGGAAGATTTTTGAGCTTTCTGATTTGGGTAAATGATGGCTAATTACATCATTAACCAAGACAATAGTTGTAGAAGAAGGAGCACATTTGGTTAGTGAAGTTGGAGGCTATACTTCAAGGTCCTGCAGAGGCAATGGAGAGAAATAAATTGTGTCTCTTAGAATCACATTGATCGTAAAGGCAAGAGAATCGCAGAGGAAGTAAGAAAAAGATTTTGAGGTATGGGGTTCTTATATTTGTTTAAATAAAAGAGCTTCAAGCATATTTACAAGCTGATATGAAGGATCATGCAGGGAAGATGAGAAAACAGAGATGAGTGAAGTGACAAAATGAGAAGGCACCACAATAGCCTGGACCAGAAATGCAAATGGGAAATTTATCCAAGGAAAGGAATAGAGTCGCTTGTTCCTCTCAGGTGGGAGGGAAGGAAAACTACGAATACAATTATAGATAAGTATGGAGATGGAAGAGAAAAATGAGAACGTTTCAGTGTTCTCCAGGAAGGAAGAGTCAAGGCAAGATGCTAAAAATGAAGAACATAGAATTGCATAAACCCAAAGATATGTATGTATCTTGCCTTTGTGTCCTTTTGAAGAGTTTCTGGAGTTGCTTCCAAATTTCACGGCTGACAACATAAGCTTTGAAATCAAATATATCTGTCTCTGCCACTTATTGCATACATGACCTTGGGTGAGCTTCTTTATCTATAAAATGGGAGTAATAAGCATCGTGTACCTCACAGGATAAAGTACTTATGAGAGAATTCAATAAACGCTACCAATCGTTCTTATCGCCATCCTCTTCATCATAACTGTATTTTTAAGAGTGTTTAAAGTTTTCAGATTTTTTTCAGTGCCAAATTGTACATATCAATAAATTCGTGGGAGCAATTTCATTTCTAGTAAGCTTAAATAAGCTTAAAGTCACTTGTCAAAAAATATATGATAAAAGAGTTAGCAAGTTAATAAACATTTGACAATTGAATCATGACTTACAGTTTACTTACTAAGCACTTTGAATATGTGATTTGACCTACAAAACAATCTCCTTAATAATGTTACCAACATCAACAAATTCCCCTGTTTTACTGAACCCCATTTTACAGATGGAGAAATTGAAGCCTAATTTGTCCTTTCATTTACTCAGTGGGTACTTATTCATGCAAGGCCCTTATTAGGCCCTGAAGCTAGCATGCTAAGCAAAAGGAAACATAGACTTGCCTTTATGGTGTTGCAGTCTACTGGAGGTGGGGAAAAACAGGCCATTACCAAATTATGTATGAAATATAAAATAACAGGTATTATAAACAGCTCTGAGTGAAAACACATGGTTCTGCAGTAACGTGTAACAAGAGACCCAGACCTTTCTTCCAGAGTGGGAAAATTCTTCCCCGAGGAAATTACGTTTGAGTTCAGATCAAAGACGCATGGGAATGAATTGGTGAAAGGAGAGAATAAGAGTTTTCCTGGGAAGAGGGAATTATAAACTAGAGGAACTGCATTTAGGAAACTAGAAGGTGTAAATGATTCTAAGTGAGAGAATGTTTTGAATTGGTTTGCATCTTTCAAAGATCACTCTGGCTTCTAAGTAAATCATGGATTTGATGAGGGAAGCAAAAGTAGATGAGAGAGGACCAGTTAGGAAGTTACGAGAGTGGTTCAGGTTTCAGAGAAAGGCAACTCGGCCTTCGAAGGTGGTACTGGTGACCTGTTGAAATGAACAGAACATTTTGGAGTAAAAATGACAGGGTTGAGTGGTGAGGGATAGCGAAAAAGAGGAATGTCAAGGATTACTCTTAGGTGTCTGTTTTATGTAAGGTAGATCATAGAAACATTTCATAAGATGTGGCACACTGGGTGACACGGATTATAGAAGAATCCTGCAGTTCCGGCTTTTGTATGTTGGCTTTGAGGTGTGGTGGTTCAAGAAAGATATGTAAGCTACAGACCCCAGTCTGGAAATCATCCAGAGAAGGATGGGAATTAAGTGAAGGGAGTGGATAAATTTGTTTAGAGAGAACGAGCATAAGACAAGAAGAGCCTGCATATTTATATTTAGACTCAAAATCCCCTATTCTTTTTCTTAGCTTAATGCTGCTTTTGCATGTAACGTTTAATGGATCCAAACATAAAATCTCTACCTTGTACTTTCAATATACCACTTGCTTTCTGTAGTGCCTTTCTAAGCTTGTCTATAAATAAAATCAAAATAGACTCATAGAAAGGAACAAAATCAATAACTACTCTTTGATTTTAAATAATAATTTTAATTAATTAATCCCATGACTATATAGTTAATTCCCCAGTTTTTATGTGCAAGTCCAGAGACTGTCCGTCAGGAAATATCCATGTAGTTCCTGCATCTCTTTGTACCTAGGATTCATTCTTATTCCTTCTGGTTCATGACTAGACTAATGCTGCAGTCCAGTTAAACAAATTACACTGCCCACTGTTATGTGTCTCTGTTGGTCTATTTAGAATGAAATAAATAATGTACTCAAGTTAGTCTGGTGCATTTTATGTAAGTGTATATAATAATATCTAGTCAAGAGATAAAAAGGCCTTACTAGAAGTACTATAAAAGGCCTGCTGGCCTAGTATTCTGGGTATTTGGATTCTAGTTTCAGTGCCACCAAAGAATGGCCTTAGGAAAACAGCTCACATTTTCTGAGTTTCAGTTTCTTCATCTGTATAAGAAGGAGATTGAACCAAGTCTCCAAGTTTCCTTGAGTTCTAATATTCTGTAACGATGTGAAAATCCTTGAAGGAGCATGAATTATTCAGTAGCTAAAGGTTGACAATCATCTTAGAGAAGCCTTATTCACCACTTTTCCTGGAAAAGAAATTTCTTCTGTCACATCTGATCGTTTTTAGTACTAGAAAAATAGCAAAAATACTCATATTGACATTTTTCTTCCAAGCTGATGCTGAGGGTGTCACCAGACTCAAAACCTGTTGGAAAAACAGTTCTGTACTTCTGATGGGTTTCTAATTCTAACCTGACACTGGGGCTTTTAACTGCGAATAGCCTCCTGGCATTCTGCATGAATTCTTACTGTATTTTCTGAAGTCTGACATTTCTGTTACACTTAAATTTGATCTCAGATCTCTTTGCCTTTCAGTTTACTCCAAGTTGCTTTTTCTTAAAGGTTGACATTGGTTACATTGCATTCAGCTTTCACCCGTTACTTCAAAAGTTCATTGAGTAAGATTTTGACCCCATATCATTTTTCAAAGTAGAAAAAGAAGAGCAAAAGAGAAAAACAATGATATGGGAAGAAAATAAGAAAGGAGTAGAAATGACAAAATAACAAGTCAAATGGAAAAAGTTGAGAGATGTATTTTTCTGTTGAAATTTCATTTCACAACTCCACTGGTCCTGTTGAAGCTTGTCTGAATTCTTTGTGATATTCTTATGGCCCTCTGAAATGAGAGGAATTGTAAATGTTTGAGGGAAAAGAGGAGGAATTACAATTCCCAAGTCTAAACGTTGGTCAGATGACTTCAAAGCCAATTCTTTGCTTAGGGAAGACATAGGTTAATCTGCTGCTGTTTTAGAAACAGGGCACAGGTGCTGATTCTTTGACTCATGGCCCCAAGGCAGTAACACATGCCAAAATTATGTTGTACATTCGAAGCTCTCAAAGTGAGGTCTACAATCCCCGAGATGTTTACAGTGGTGTCACAAGGTCTAAATTATTTCCATAATAATTCTAAGCTGTCATTTGTCTTTGTCACACTCATTCACTCATAAGTGTAGAGTGGGGTTTTCTAGATACTACATGACATGCAGTGTTGCAACAAATTTAATACTGAAGCAGACAGGAGAATTCGGCTGTCCTCTGTTAAGCCAGACATTAAAGACAAAAATGTTAAACAATATTATTCTTCTCACTAAATATTTTTGTGAGAACATAGCTATATTTCATAGAACCATACTGTTCATGTTAACAGATAATGGGTTTATTAATGTCACCTAAAATGAATTGATAAATATTTCTTTAATGTTCTGGTTTTATTTCTAATGGTAATTATTGATAGGTATAATCTACATAAACAAAACTCTTTGGAATCTTCAATAATTTTTAAGAGTGTAAAAAGGTCCTGAGGACCCCCCCCCCCAACACACACATACAACATAGGAGAACTGTTGTACTGCAAACTCTAAGCACCGGTCAGTTTCTGCTTCTATCTCAAGCCAAAGAATCACGTAAATACTTGATACTCTTCCTTTCCTGTCCATTTAAAGATTACAATCCCAACTTAATTCTCTACTTGACTTCAAACTGTGTGTTTACCCTATATTGTTGGTAAAATATAGAGTGGATATTTCACTGACGTGTCTTTGGAAAACGTTCATTTTGAATTTGGTTTAATTTCACTTAATTGTTTCACATTTTAAGTGTTTAACCACATGTACTTAGATTCCTTTCATCAACTTTTAAAATCTTAGTCTTCAAGGAGTATTTTTTCTTTGTGACTGAATGTCCTCATTGGACAATAAGCTATTTTTAGGTAATTCCTTAGCAATTACTGTACAGAGTTATGTTTATCTTAGCTATGGTATTATATCCTTTCAGAAATCCCAGAGACACAACTGTTAGCTCAATTTAGAGCCAACTAAACCTTGAATATATAGAAGCACTGTTCATGAAACTTATATACGACTGAATAGTAAGCCAGCCTTGATGTTTTTGCTTTTGACCATAATAGTTTTTGCTCCTCCACTCAGAAATGCTTGGGAAACTAAATTAGATAGCATAAAGTTATTTAAGTAGAAATTTTAAAAAATGATGAATAACCGTAAATAAGTGGTTATTTCACGTGGACTCTTGTTACACCTGATTAAATAGTTTTCATAATAAATGAAAAATTTGTTTCACCTTACATGATCCCCTCCCCAACAAGTAATGGAATTTTACTGACCTTGTATCTTTGTAATACCTCAAAACAGATAAACCTCCACTTATTACGTTTCAAGTGATCTGTTTTTTGATTGATTATAAGAAAGTTTCTTGTAAATATAAATAAATGAGCACCTAGTTGATATCAGCCTGATGAATTTTCTAATGATATTCTGTTTATTCCCCAGACTCAAGGGGTTATGCCCATGCCTATGGTAATTAGTACTCCCAAGGTTAGCAGGATCACTAGAGAGTGGCTCCTGGTTTATTACTGGCAAAAATTATATTCATTTTTCAAGCAAATCAGGTCACTGGAAAGTGCAATAACTTGGCTTGTGGAAAATTCAAAATAGGTTGCAGTTCTTCTGATACATATGACATTTCAGTCTGTAAATATCACACCCCAGTCAGAGAACTAATATGAGTAGCCCTCACCTCACTGAGGAATGAGTTACTGAGCATGAAATGCCAACAACTATATCCCCAAAGAATGTTTAAATAGTTTCTGACAACATCACAGGAAAGAAATGTCAGGATTTGTGGAACATATTTGTCCATTGATCTGTGGGTGAGTTCATGGCCCTGAAAAGGTATTAAACATAAATTCTCCAGAGGCAGAGATCCCTATGTGAGCCTCTTATGTTAAAAGAATATTCTAAATCAATTAAAAAATATGAGGCTGTTCTTTCACTCAGCAGTGCTGAGTGCTCTCTTAAAGGGACATATGATTTGGATCTTTTTTCTAGTGGTAATAAATTTGCAATTATTAATATGTTTTTGTAATTCATTAAGTGAGACTTACTTTTTAAATTATTTTTTTAGTAACCAATAAAACTTTCATATAGAAAGTTTGAAAAACTTAAAAAACTAAGCATAAGAAAGAAAATCAACGTCACCCATGGTATTTCCATTCAGACATTTGGTATTCATGTTTTAATCCTCCCCTTCTCCTCTTTTTTGTTAAGCATGTAGAGGAATACACACAATTTTCTAAATGGTATTGTACTGCACAAATTTTTCATAATCTCATATTAAATGTTATTTTAATATTTAATGACTGCATATATTTTCTCATGATCATAGCACATTTAACTTAAAGTATTTTTCTACATTCTTATTATTTCCAATTTTTTGCATACATATATGCACATTTTTGATTATTTTCTTAGGATAAATTACCAAAGTAAAATTGCTACATCAAGGAATAAGCACATTTTAAAGATTCCTTTTAAATACATGTTGCTATATATTGCCAGCAATGTATATAAAAGAGCCCATTTCCCAGGAACTGCACCAACACTGCCAGCATCTCTTTTAGTGTGGCAAACTCTTCCTAAAATAGTCAAATTCAAGTTATATTTGGGTACGCTTTAATGTTGTTAGTCCTTAGTCACATCTCAGGATGTCATGTGGTTTGTTTCTTGGCAATTTCTCTTCCAATTTCTTCTTGAAATTCAAGCAACAGTAATGAATAAAAAGAGACATCCCTTTCCCTGAAGGTGCAAAAACATCCTTTCCAGCATTTGCACATGTTAATGTAAGTGTATAATTATCCTTTTGGACTATACAGATATTGTTAGTTTTTGTTCTCCTGTTCCTGAGGAGCCTGAATTTAAAAAAAAAATTTTTTTCCATTACCTTCAGATTTATTTTTCTCTTACTGTTTTGACTGAGAGGGAAAGAAATCTGGAATTTATATGAGTGGTGTTTGTGGAATTAAACCTATCGCTTCAAATGTAAATTATTGCAGAGAGTAAGAAATAAGATGGGCTCCATAATATGATTTTCCTCATTATTATTAGCATCATCAATGCATTTTTATTAATCACTCATGTGTATGGAGCATGGTGCTAAATTCTAGAAATGAAAAAGAGAATAGAACAATATTTACCTTCAGTTGATTTATTCACTAGTTAAGGGATGAGAGGACACATATATAAAAAGATAAATCCTGACACAAACTAGCACAACCTAATTGCCCAGTGAAGTTAACTAGTCAGTGCCCTTGGAGCTCACAGAAGTGATTCCTAAAGATTGGCATAGTGGCCTTCGAGGGGATTTAATCCAGATTTTGAAAGAGGATTAGAACTTTAAGAAGAGAAGGAGGGTGTTCCAAGCAGAGGTTAGAGTGCTCCCAAGGTGAAGATGAGCATAGCATTTCCAAAATAAAAATAGCATACCAATGATTCAGAGCAGTTTATTCAGTGTTACAGTAGTGGAAATATCTGGAGTGTTCAGCTAGTGCTGAGTATCTAGAGAAGTAGTATGGGCCTGAGGCTTCCATTGGAAACAGAAAACCACTTAATGTTTTGTGAGAAATGAGCTTACAAATAATTCAGGAAGTTTTACAAGGTATTGCTATGAGAAACACTAATACCAGCATGAGATAATTCTAACACATAGAACTATGTTACATACAACCTAGTAGCATAGATAGTTGTAGAGGAAATTGAAAGCAAGCATAGATGTTAGAGCCATTGGTATAGGAAAAATCAACATAACTTGGCAACTGATGAGATGTAAAGATGAGACTAGGAATTCTACAAACGTTTACTGAACTATTCTTGGACTAGGAATTCATAAGTGAATGAGGCTACAATCAACCATGTATATAGAAGCCCATAGAGAAGGGTGTGATGAATTCAACAGGGGGCTAGAAAGTGACTGGAACAGCTTCTTAAGTAAATTGATGCTTGAGCTTTGACTTCAATGATGAATAGAATTTCAACATATGAAAAGGGGGAGAAATTTAATTCAACACATGGAAAAAGGGCAAAGAGAGAGAAAATGTAACCGTTAAAATTTCAAGGGAGGAAGGTATAGCTCAGTGGTAGAGTGCATGCTTAGCATGCACGAGGTCCTAGGTTCAATCCCCAGTACCTCCATTAAGAAAATAAATTAAAAAATAAACCTAATTACCTGCCCCCTAGACAAACAAAGCATTTAAAAAGCAAAAAAGAAAGAAAATTTCAGACCTATATGACTGGAGAAAGATGGTAACAGACTGCAACACAGAAGTTTGGCAGTAGAGATGTTTTAGGTGGGAAGATAATTAATGCAGTTTAGACATCTCTCAAAGAAACATGTAGAGAGTGGCCACCAATCTAGAGACAATGGAGACACATCTATGAACAAAGCAGGCAAAATTTCTCTGCTTACCAGGAGTTTACATTCTAGTGTTTGGAAATAAATACATAATTAGAGGTATAATGTTCACCAGAGTTTTGTTTTGTTGTGAGGTTTGTTTTCTACCTTCCCTTCTTTGCTGTCATTCCCATCAATAAGATAAAACAAGCACACAAGAAAGCATGAGTGATTAGTATCTGACTTAAGTCATCACTTAGGCAACAAAATGTACCAAGTAACTGTTCCTTCTAAGAATGTCCTCAAACTGACCTTCATGTCTACAAGCTACAGACAAATGGTTTAGTAATTGAGAGCAATAAATTAGAGTCAATCACATTTAGTTAGGAGAAAATAAAGTCTTAGTGTGGTAAAACAAGCTGACCTTCTTCTAGCTTTGCATTTTTATCGCACCCTTTCTACTCTCCATCTGTGCTTGATGCTGTGCTGAGATCTTCTGACCTTAGCAGTGCTTCATGAGATGTGCCTGGACTACCGTTCTCACTGGGTCTTGTTGGTAGAATGTTCACAGGCAGAAAATTATTAGAAAAGTATTTGCAAGTCAGAAGTAAAGGTTTTTAAGTGTCTAACCTTGGAAGTGAAACTCTTGTTACAATTAAAATGCTCAGTTTAAATGAAGAAAAAATGTGTAACCTGCTTAAGCATTACATTTCAAACTACGATCAAGGACAGCTGAGAGATACTGAGTAATGCCATTTTTTCCTTTACGTTGTAGCTGCATAGTATTCATTTCACCCTTCAGTACCTGACATGCTGAAAAGAGACTGAGCGTTAAGACTTTAAACGTTTTCTGACCTCCACAGTATTGGAAGCCAGTCTTTAGAGCTCTCACCTGACTGGTTGGAAAGCTGAAATTCAGTTAATTCCCATACAAAGGATTTGGGGGTTTTGTTTCTCCATTTCTTTGTTTTTAAGTGAATTACTATAAATAGTTCCCTCAAGTCTAATCTAATCTAATCCTACTGATGGAACAAGTTGTTGGCAATCTGAGGAGCCCATTTGAAGATACATTGTCTTTGGAGTACAATCCTCCCTCACGGGGTTGGTTCCAGGACCCCTGTGGATACCAAAATGTGGATGCTCAAGTCCCTTATGTAAAATGGGTGTAGCACAGCCGGCCCTAGGTATCCACAGATGTGAAAGCCACTGATATGAAGGGCGACTGTAGGGTTTCAAATGCTAACTACCTTCATAAGTTTAGCTCAGTAACAAACTTTCATTGTGTCTAATTGGTGCTAAATCTTACAGCAGGTATATGCAGTCCAAAAATGAGTAAGACATAGTTTCCCTCAAGAACTTAACAATCTAGTAAGATTTAGCTGTATTAAGTTATTTTTGCTTATTTATTGTAAGATACTTCAGATTTATGGTTTTCATTATCATATGGCCAAAATTCATTTAAATATATTATATCCCATTTTTAATCATATAAGCCATCATATCTCTAGCTAGTTGTAATTTACTTAACAAATACATGGCTAAATAGTAAGCAAAGCTATTCATACTATTTTGGAAGATATTTTAGATATCCTACAATTCACATTTTATAGGCTGGAAAGCTGGCAGGGATCTGAGTTAAACCCACATTTCCAAAATCTAGTCAAAAGAACTTTCTACTGCAGTCTACAGGAGAGTACAGAATATGAAAAAAGAATTATTATTTGGTGCTAATGATCATCTTTGTGAGATTTTTTTTTTAATCTAATGCATTGGGGGTGGAATTAATTCTGTGTTTTCTTGATATTTCTCATGTTTTATTTTAAACTATTAACAGCTTAATATATATATATATATATATATATTTACTTTGTATTAGTTTTCCAGATCAAGAAATTCGTGAAGTGGCCGTTCAACAATTAGACAGCCTCTTGAATGATGAACTACTGGAGTATCTCCCACAGCTGGTTCAGGTAAGAACAGCAGAGTTGCCAAGGGATTCCAGCGTTTTAACCAATAATTCTCTGAAACAGCTCCCAGTGAATCAAGAGTAGACTCCATAAAAGAGGTAATTGCACTTCTGCCAGCCAAGGGGCTTAATTATAGCTCATGTGTCAGCGTGGATACCACAGATATTCTGTACTAAAATTGGTACAGTTACAAAAAAGATATATTAACACCAAAAAGGAAAATTTTTAAAAAATGGCTCACTTATAAATTAGAACAGGGGAAAAATAGAATGCTTGTGATGAAATATTTGTATCTGACTGTATATGTAAAACAATACAAAATTAATCAAGTAAATGTTACATAGAAAATATTCATTTACTAGGCATCTCCTCATAATATCTTTCTTACCTCTTCCATATTCTAATATTAATTATAAATCTTACAAAAGCAGTTTCCAATAACCAAATTCTGCTGCCAGATAGTACAGTTTTATGACAACATCAAATATCACAATATTGGAGTAATTTTGGAATATAATATAAATTTATCTAGAAATATAATCAAAGACTGATTTAGTCTGAAGATGCTAAAATACAAATAATTACACATTTTACAAATGGCCACATATATGATGGAATATCCAAAATACACAACAATAATTTTTTCTCCAAGTTAAAAATATTGTATACTGTATACTGAATACAAAGAGGTCTAAAACAGTGGTCTTTATGTTTTTCTTTTGTTTCATTTTTGACTCACGTGTTTTCTTATCTGAAAGGTCAGGTTGTAGTTACAAGCTATTCTAAATGCCAGGTGCCTCAGGTTTTGAATTTAAGACAGGAAACCCCGACATTGGTGTGGGGAACCTCTATTCATAGACTTGAGTATCATTTTACTTTTCAAACAGAATATGCACTTCTCTGAAGGCCTCCTGAAGAGAGCGCTGTTTTAGAAATACATGTGCCATAAAGTTCCTTCCGCCGCTCCTTGTAGTTACGGCTTCCCTAGCCTTGCCGTCGCTACACTTGATATTGTAGTGAAAATAAAGATGAATCCAGCTCGTGGGAACACTGTTCGTCTCATGCCTCATGAGTGTGGACAACATCTAATATCTAACCCAGCTGAAATAAGTAAATTTTTTAAATGTTTATATAGATTAACTCCACTTGAAAGCCCCAGTTATGAATCAGTGACACTTGGCATGAGGATGTCACTGAGGGCCATATACCTATGCAAATATGCAAATTTGCAAGACAAGGTGCACACAGAATCCAGTATAGCAAATACACAGAGGTAAAGATAGGTAAAGTTGCAACTATTCCCTAATTAAAAATGAAGATTATAAAATCATGTGAGGTGTAAAGAAATGTATAATGTGACTGGAAAATAAAAATTGGGAAGAATTTTCAAAGCACTCATTATGGAGTTTGCCCTTAAACTTCCACACTCTCCCCTGATCTTAAAACTTATCAAGACCAAAAAAAAAAAAAAACTTACCAAGATATAAAAAATCCTACACTGCTGATTATTTTCTGGAATCATGTTATCTTGTTATGTATTATTTTGTTAGAATTATGCAGGCTATTTTAAGCAATCAGAAGGGACTTTAAGACCGTAATGAAAACGGAAGATATGGTTCACACCTAGGAATCAAATAAGACACAGACCCAGCGGTTACTGCAAAGCACAGGCCATAACCATACAGGTAGGTTTCAAGAAGAGAGTTCAGAATAATGCAGTATGCACCAGAAATATTGCCTGCTTTCTAGATGGTGAGTCAGGATGTAGAGGGAAATTGTAGCAGTAGACAGAGCGATGCAGGGAGTTTAGAAGCACGGGAGGCAGTTCAAGATCAGTAGTTAAGTAGATGGGTTCAAGAAGAAATCATGGGGAAATCTAAAAAGAAAGCTAAAAGACAAGCATGGAAATAAATTCTGAGACATCTCTTTTGCTCATTTGCTCATAGGATATGTTCACTATTAGGTCATAAACAGAATCCATGATTGAGTCAGTCCAGTGTTAACAAGTAAATGAAAGAAAACCATGGCTGCCCTTTAAGACAACGCACAGTATGGTCTTTATACACTCAGACAGCATCGAGAGTTCATGCACATTTGCTGAAATCATCTTTGACATTCTCACACCTTGGGAATTCATAACTATTCCCATCCTCAAAGAGGGTTAGCATCCTGGGGTGTTTCTTCAGGTGTGTGTTGAATGAATGTTGTAACCACTTTTTCCTGCTGTCTGTATTGTGGTATAAAACCTGGTTTAAACTCTGTGTGTGTGTGTGTAAGTGTTTGTGTGTGTGTGTGTGTGTGTGTGTGTGTGTGTGTGTGTGTGATTTAAATGGCTTGCTGGGCAACAAACAGTAGAGGCTTTGCTTCTCAAGCAGGAATGAGTGCTTTTAGAAAGATAGGAAGAAAACTTGGTTTTCATTTTCACAACCTATTCAGATTCCTGAGATGATGGTGGCGGCCCACATACTGTCTGCTGATGGTAAATCCCTACAGAATGCAGATGATAGTCTGAATTAGGTCCCTGAGGATATCAAGGGTTGCTCTTGCTGTCTGTGTTTTCCATCAGGTTGGGTAACCTGGAAAACTTTAGAAAGTTGTTCACAGTGGAGATGAAGGAATGGGAGATTTGGGAATGGGTGGGTTATGGTGGCTACAGTCAGCTTTGAAACCTGTAGGGTAAGCTTCAAAGTCTGCAGGTTAATACTCAGTTGGTGATTTTAGTGAAGACTTTGAGTGTGTATTAATTTCATCTCCAAAACAGGAGAAACATCTGTTGCTTAATGATACCATTTTTATGTCCAAAACACTGTTCTTGATATTTTTGTGTGTGCCAGGATTCTCCTCCTAGGCATGATAATCTCCACCAGTCACCTGCCCTTATTTATTATCCTGTGATACTAAAGCAGAATTAAGGAAAGGAAACCGACTACACAAACCCAGATTGTGTGATGTGTGTATGCTCTGTGAGTTACACACCAGCTAATAAAGCTATCAAATATAATATTAAGATTTGATGAAATGTTTATGCTGTTTTCCTGGCCTTTGTGCAAGCCATGTAAATCTCTCTGTATTCTGCTATAATGCTCTTACCGAGGAAAAGAAGAGCAAAGTGATTGTATCTCTTGTTTCAGGCTGTCAAGTTTGAATGGAACCTTGAAAGTCCTCTAGTGCAACTCCTGTTACACCGCTCATTGCAAAGCATCCAGATTGCCCATCGTCTTTACTGGTAAGATTAACCAAAATAGGTTAAGATGTCTTTTTTATTGTCAACTTCTCTGTGCAGCAGCTTTCCTTTGTAATAGGTATAAACTTTCACTTGAAATTCAGCCAAATTCGAGTCTTTGTCAAGGTTATTTTTATTTATCTGTGTAATTTAACTGTCATCATCTTCAAAATCTTCCTTTTGTACAGTTGTTACTCTGTAAATCCAACCAGAATTTTAAATCTGGATGGTACCTCTCCTGTAGCTTTAAACCACAAGTGCTATGTGTGGGTATATCTACTCATTGAAGATTTCAGTATAAAATCTAGTTATAAGACTGTGTATGTTTTGGAAGAACATATGCTTTAAAAGTAATGTCTGTACGATATTAGTTATAAACAGTGGAATCTAACGGCCAATATATGCTCTTTAATTTGAAAATTCCTAGAGCACTAAACTTTTCCCAAAGCATAAATTTCAAATATTATTAGTGGAGAAGTAAGCCTTACTTAAGAGGTATCAGAATTTCTCCCATAACCACCTACTCTTGATCCATTTGAGCATGAAATTCTTTGGATGCTGTTCTCCCTACTTTTATTACTAGCATTGTAAATTCCCACAAAATGTTAGCAATTACAAGTGTCGGTGACCTAAGGATGAAATTGGATCTACCTTTTGTCCACGTGTATTTTGTATAACAAGCATCTTTACTGGCTTCAACTGCTAGTGAAGAACTTCAATTAATAGAAAAAGAAGAAAGTCAGTGTCATTTTTCAGTATCATGTTTTTTTGCTTCAAGAAACATGACTCATATTGATATCACTCTTATGAAAATGACTCAAAGATTTCCTAGCAAAGCAGAGATATAAGGAATTGTCAGGCACTGAGGTTTGGTTTGATGCTCATTTTCATTTTAAAAGCCTGATACAGAAACCGGAACGTTTTCCTCTAGTATGTCAGCATAATGAGGCATCAGATCCACTGGCCAGCAGTGGGCCCTTCACTGAATAGACCCTCTCATCAGGCTCTGAATGAAGCCTTATTCCCTTCTGTTTTTCAGTCAGCTACTTTGGTGCTAAGGGAAATTAAGTGGGTACACTGGTAGTGTTTCACTTTCACATTAAACCTAGAACTCCATTAAACTCAATGTTTATTTCCCTTAAACCTTCACTGTTTTTTTTCACTTTTTACTTATTTTAACATGTGTTTATTAAAATGAAATCATATTAAAAAGTAACATGACCAAGATAACAATCTTGATGAAAATATTTGAACCAAAATATAATATAAAATATGTAAAGTAAAAAAGCATTTAAAAGATACTTTTAAAAAGGCATTTTAAAAAATAGCATAAAATATTAAGAACTTATTCTAGTACATTGATTGTTATACTAGTGCCACCTTAGAAAGTTCTTCATCTTCTAAAATGGTGTGAAAAGTTGAGTCATCTGTTAGGCAGCAATGAATACAAACACAGCTGTAAATCAATGTCATACTTGCAAGTTCGTAATAAATACAATTATGTCACTGTTTCCAAAGAAGTTGGGAGGAAAGACTTTCTAAGTATAACCCTCACCCTTAAGAAAAAGAGAAAAACCAATAGCAAAGCCCGTTTCTAACTCTCACTGATTTAAGAAGAGAGTGAGATAGAAGGACTAGAAAAGAATATGAGTTATATAGGGACTGCTGGTTTCTGAATGCTTAATGTAAAAAATGGAAAAGGAAGACAGGAAGGGAAATTTTAATATAATACCCACATCATTTTAAAACTTAAATGAAAATTAAGAATCAGACAAAATGTGCTAAGCATCAAAGAACATGACATATGTTTAAAATACATCTTGGGGTTAAAAAATTAGCTGGTGCCTAGCATCATTTTTAGGGAACATTTGAGAATAGAACGTTGACTTCAAACTTTAAAGATGCAGCTCAGACCCCATGTGACAGGCTTTAAAAAATTCTAATGTATCTTTCCTTAAAAAACAAAACAACGACAACAAAAACTGATGCCCTACAGACATTAAAATGAAAAGGTAGAGCTCCATCAGCCATAAGTTTAATGATTTTTTTTTCACTTGGATGAGCTCCTGTTTTCTCAGATTCAGCATATTCAACGCTGAACTCAACAACTTGCCCTACTCACCCAGGTCTCAAAGGCTTTTCTGGATCTTCACTGCTTCTCACCAATATGCCTAGTTGTTTACCAAGCCCCATAATCCTATACGCCCTAAATAGCTCTACCCCATCCACTGCGTCCACCTGCCACTGCCACTGATCAGAAAGTTACCTCATCAGATACTGAATTATGAATAAATAGGCTTGAACAGAAGCCATCTTGACTGCTTGCCATCACTGTGGGTAGCCTTCTTGAAAAGAGAAATGGACTTGGACTTACTGCAAGTCTCCTCCATTGGAAGGGTGATTTGAGTAGCCCCTATTCTTCATGGAAAGGGAGTTAAGAATAAGCTTTGGATTTGGAAGGTTTAAAAGCTTTCAATCCCAGTTTGCACCCTAAAAGGTGACTGTAAAAGGGTACTGTAGCATCTAGAGTTCACACCTAGGAGGCCCCTGCCACAAGGCAGAGAGGCAGGGCTGGCCATCAAGTAAATGAAAAAGCCTAAATTGTGCTCCCATTCTGTCAGAGTTAAATACCGATAAAGGCATACAAATGAGTACACAAAGGAGATGAATGCTCTCTCGGCTTTGATGTCTGAAACACTCCCTGAAGTGACAGTAAAGAGCTGTACTTTAGGGAGTTACTGTTGTGTAACAGAGCACACGTGATACAGAATCAATAGGAGGTTTTAGAGCCTCAATCCTTCACCTGCTAGAATCATTATATTGCTACTAATTCACCTTTTTACCTTTACGATGTAATAAATAATAAAATATTGCTTCTCTTTTTGTAAGGGGAAGATGTGTCTTGCTGTCATTTACTATTGATCTGTTATAATCATCTTTCACCCTGTCATTCTCAGAAAAGTATACACCAGATAAAATCCCTTACTATAAGCAATTCACTAAGCTAACAGTAGCTTTTCTCTACTCCAAGCAAAAAAGTGACAGATGTAAGAAAGTTTACATTTTACATAATAATTTGTAAAATTTATTAGCACCCTTTTCTAATTAAGGCATAATATAGAAACAAATGTTTTGTCTATTTTATTTCTATTTTATGTGATAAAGGTTATATGTAGCTCCATTAATAGTTTTTTTTTAAAAAACAATACAATTTTTAAGTATTTTCTAATATCATTTAAGTCTTATTACTCTTATTAAACACATTTGAAAATAGAATCTGATGCAAAGTTCTACCACAGATCAATGCAAAAACCAGGAACAGAGCTCCACCTTAAATTTAGTATTTTCCCTTTAAATTCTTCTATTTTGTTTTTAAAAAAAAATGGAGAGTTATAAAAATGAATGTTTTGTGTATACATGCTGACCCCAAATGTTGGAACTCAGACATCTGGTCTTTGGGAACTAAACTTTCTAATCCAGTCTCTAGCAGTTTTTCATTATAATAGCCACATGCAGTTACATCACTGCTTCCTTAGATAGTAATCTGGTTTCCTTATAATAATATCATCCCCTCTCTGTCATAGTTTATGCCAGAGGTTTGGGTTAAGTCCTTGAAAAACAGAATTATACTGCTTAATTTTCGTTGTTTCTCAATCAGACGAGTAGTTTTGCACTACTCGACAAAAAATAAGATCAACAAAAAGGCATTCTGCTTAGAAATCATCTTTGTCTTTTAGACGAATATTAGAGTATGACTTCCAAAATGAACAGACTAACGTATATTCATACAGTTAGAGGACTTGGGAGTCACCTGGAACCTTAAGAATCATCTGCTGTGATACTTTTTTTACCCCCAGAAAGAGATTTCAGCAAGTTAAGTGATTCATCCAATGACAGTCATCTAGCTCATTAAAAAAAAACGGAGATAAAAATCTTTTTTTTCATACCTCATGCCCAATTCAGGTCTCTTCCCAGTTCGACGTCTACTTCTGAAAAAACAACTTCAGCGTAAGGAATTCATAAAATGTTTATTTTTTCTATCAGTAATTAGGAACTTGTTCGAGTACTGAAGAGAGGCCTTCCCTTAACTTGAAAGCAGAACTGAACAGAAAACAATATCCCAAATTGAGACCTTTATGTCTAATAGCTCAAAATTTCACCATTAAGTGTTGGTGTGACCCACAAGTGCCGTCAATTATAATATTAATTAACAGGCATATACCAAAAAGTTTGTATATTTGAGGGAGTTTTGAAGGAAACAATAGGTTATTCCCAGAATCTTTTCCTTTGTAGTTTCTGATTCATATTTAAAACACTAAATTTGCTCTCTTAGTGTTACTTGTCGAATGAATTTTTTTAATTTTCATTTTTATTGAAGTATAATTGACTTACAATGTTTCAGGTATACAGCAAAGTGATTCAGGTATACATATGTGTGTGTGTATATATACACAGACACATATACATATATATATATTCTTTTTCAGATTCTTTTCCATTATAGGTTATTACAAGATATTGAATATGGTTCCCTGTGCTATACAGTAGGTCCTTGTTTATTTTATATAAAATTGTGTGTATCTTTTAATCCCAAATTCCAAATTTGTCCCTCCTCCCCCGTTCCCCTTTGGTAACCATAAATTTGTTTTCACTTGTTGAGTAAGTTTTAAAAACTAATCATGCCACACATGTTTGTACTGCCTACAAGTTCGCCTATGTTGACTACTGTACTTAAAACAGCAGGCAATCAGAACAAACCGTATTACACTAAATGTGTAGACTTGGCCATTGGTATTCTGATCATCACTTTTGCTCCTTTTAGAAAATAGACCTCTGAAATTGGGGGAATGACTAACAGACTTGTAGGAAAATATGGTAGTCTGGAATAAAAGTTTTTGAAGAGCTATCTGGTGTTTACACTGACTGGGTCCACAGTGTGAGGTCCTTTTACTTAAAACCCTGATTGAAAATGCAAGGCTATAGCTAGTGATTTGACAAGAAGAGTTTTAGGGTAGACTTTGCCAAGCAGCCAGTTACTATCTTTTAAAATATAATTTTCTGCATTGAGACTCTCTCTGAGCTTTGGGCAATCATTGAACAATTTCCAATTTTTTCTGACTCCTATAGTCTCCAGTTTTTGGGTTTTTTTTTTTTTATTGTTTTTCTGGACTGTGAAGATTCTCAGTTCTTTTGTTTTGTATCAGTTGCTGAATAAGTTATTTATTTTCAGGTCCTATTTTGCTTTCTATCTTTGCTCATCAAAAGATCACCCTGAAAGGTTGAATGGAGATTTTTCTTACTTTTCTTCTAACTCAATTTTCTATTTCATTTGTATGCAATTATTATAGTTACAACAGAAAGACAGTTAATTTATTTTTCTTGTCAAAAGAACTTCGTATGTGTTGCTTTTATTTGCAACAAAATCCAGACTTCGATATTTTGATCAAATATTTGTCGTGTTTCTTAACTTAGAATTCTTGTCCTTGCTTTGGCATGTATGATTCATTTTTGACCAAAGATGAGTGAACAGCTTGCACAAATAGTATTTGTCTTCAGATCTGACAGTCTGTCTGATGCACTAACCACTTTTGACAGAATGTCAAATAATTGGTGTATCTTGCTTGAGTTTAGTAATCTGAAATTGTTAAAGGGAGGAATCCCAATGTATATATCACTTTCCTTTTTAAATCAGGTACTGTGTACATCCGTCTCCTAAGGTGCTGTAATTTATGTCATTAATTTACCAAAATAATGGAACTTTTATTATTTTCTAGCAAGTAAAATTTACCATCACTTTTAGAGAGGCTACTGCTCAATAAACTGTTGACATAAATTGATTGATGACTCTGAAAATATCACAAGACTCCATCCAGAGCTTCAGTTAGCGTATGCTGTGGGGGCAGCTGCACTAGTAGACCAGCAGACCAGTGAACAGGGACAGGAATGTGTGTGAGTACACTGAGGGAAGGGAGTGTTATGTCAGTCATAGACTCCTTCCTTCATCTATCTGTTCTCCAAGTTTTTATTGAGTGCCTATTATACATAGCTTATAGCTGTTTTGTGAAAGGGTTAGAAAATATAAACAAATTGGTTTTTTTAAGCCCACCTACCTATTTCAGGCGGTTACTACAGATGCTAGAGTTTGTTTTCAATTCTGTTGTCTCAACAAATTAAGTATAAACATTTCATTCAGTGACTTTGAAGTCCTCTTTGATTGGATTATAAATCCAAATTCAGTGTATTCATTCACAATTATTTATTCTTGGAAATAGTTGTGTCAAGTGTCCAGAGAACTCCCTGCCGGGAGGGACTTTATGAACTGAATTGTTAATAAGTTGGTGACTTGGATAATCTTCTGGAGTATTTCACTATCCTTTCTCTGCTATAAAGACTGGAATGCTAAGGTTTATCAGCTGTAGCATGGCTCTGACTTGAAGAGTATTTCTAAAAATCCTAACTGTTTTCAATACTCTTTCTTGTCATGACAACACTGCTTTCTGGTAGACAGCATGATTAATGCTAGAGAATATGCTGGTTACTTCAAATATTATTCCACTAATTCAAACAACTCTATTATCTCCATTTTTCAGATTAAAAAATAGTACTCAGAAAGGCTAAATATGCAAAGCTAATAGGAAGAAGACCCAGAATTTGACCCTGTGCCTCATCCACTGTGACCTGCCACTTCACTTAAATATTATCAAAGATATAACAATAACAGTAAAAGGTAGAGTAATGTAATAGTAGGAGAACAAGATTTGGAAGAAAACATAGTTGAATAGAAATTCCATCTTAGGTCTAAACTAGCTGGATGGTCATCGAAAAATTACTTAACTTACCTGATCTTTTTCATCATCTGTAAAAGAAATATAATTATGCCTAACAGTTGTTAAAATTAATTGAGATCATATATATCATGATCCTTAATATATATTTAGTACATCCAAAGGATGTATTTTTTGAATCATTTAGAAAACATAATTCATTTAGAAACATAAAATTCCAGCCCCAAAGGTTATATCACTAATTAATAATTGCATTGAATTTGGATCTTGGTTTATTGACATTTGACCCGCACTCTTACCATTGTTCTTTCTTTGTTTTTTTCCCCAATTCAAATTTATGCTTAGAGTTTAATAATAGAATTTGAAATGGGTGGAAGTGGGAGGAGAAAAATCACTGTGTAAACATATTAGTTTACAGACCTATTGAGAAAAGTATCTTGAAACATCTTAAGTGTCAGAAAAAGTTGGAATATGTGCATCATTTAGTTTCAGAGAAACTTAACAGAGAAAGGAATCTAGCAACACTCACAGATTGCCTGTTGGTACATGTTTTTACACTTGAACAGCCAACATCTATATCACTCACATCACTCAACTGCCTGCCAGCGCAATTCAGAAGATGTGAGTAACAATTTTCATCAGTCCTTTGGTTATTTTAACGGGTTATGATTGTGAAATGCAAATGTAAAATTGTACTCACTCAGGAAGTTGGGAACTTCGAAGGCAAAGAACTAAAGAACTCCTTACAACAGCAAGAAAATGGGTCATTAAAGCATTGTTGAACTTACCACACTAGAAAGCATCGTAGACTATCCAAGAAGAGATGGGAAATCACTGAAATATGTCATGGAATGGGAAGAAAATGTGATTGGTGGTTTTCATGGACTTTTTCGTTACTTAGTCAGATTTTTAAATCCTGAATGACTTACTCATTTGGTATAAAGTGTTATGGTAAACCTTATTGCTGAGCATGTGACCAAAATGAGATAATTTGTTCTCGAAGTAAAATAATACCATTTATGCAGGCTTCACCTTCAGAGTCATAGTTGGCAATTCCTTCCAAGTTGACAATTGGTTAATGACAAGTGAAGATGGAATATTTCTCTTTCCTTTACCCAAGAGTCTTAGCAATTACTGTCCTGAAGAAATTATTTTTTATTTCTGTACATACATTAAAGTTAGGTCCACTGGTGCTCCAATTTGGGTGACACTGTACCCATCATTTGTGTTTTATATTGAAGCAACTGGTGATCTCTGATCTGACACATCGAGCTTTTTTGGTCTTGGGCAATTGACTTAAAATTTCTGAGCCTCCATTTCCTCACATGCAAAGCAAGAATAAAATACTTACCAAAAGTACCTAGCACAGGCCCTGACACCTTTAATTAATAAATATGTGTTGAATAAATCAATAATTGAAAGAACTGAGATTTTTTTCCTGAAGGTGAAATGATGTAAAGTTATGCAATACGCCTTGTGTAGCTCCTACCTTAATATTTCTTCTTCTGTTTTCCCTTCTTTCCCTTTCTTCTTTTTATTTTTTAATCAAATGATGCTACTTCATTTGTTGGAAGATAGCACTCCCCAACTGAAGTATTTTATCAGATGGGGGGCATACATCTGTAACTTCATGGTCTAATTCATACACATTTCATCTAAGTGTAAATGGGAAAACTATGTACATGGGAAAACTTCTGGGACACCGTTCTTAATGTTTCTCACCATCCCACATCTTACCACCATTCTGGATGGTTTCATTTCTAAATGGATGATTTAGCTAAAAAGCCTGAGCCTCAAGAGCCTTTGACATCCCTTTTCACTAATAAAATTTAGCACCTTCACACTTCAGTAACTCCATCCCATGCTACATATTAAAGCTTGTCATCACTAGGAATGGCTCCTCATCTGAAGTTTTAAACTCAGAGATCTAATGTATTAATTGCCCTTTTCACATTTTGACTTTACTGTGCGTTCTAAACCTGGAGTTCAGTGCCACTTGAAACTCCAGATTCCTGACCTCTGCCTGTTCTGCAGGCTCGTCCAGCTACTCATAGTCTGACTTGCTTTCCTGTCAGTTTTGCTAGCCACTCATTTCTGTATCTGGTTTAATTTCCTCCATCTTCCTCTGTATCTAACAAGTCACTTAAAAAATGTCTCATGAATCAGTGCTCTTCTCTCTATCTCTACCAAACCCTTAGTTTAGGATATCATTTCCTTTCTAGTAGTTCTATTATTTATTGTTTCATCTACCCAATTCCATCATTCTTCACCATCTAGAAGATAAAGATTAAATTCATTGATTCTAACCATATATAATGGCCTGCAAAATAAATTTTATTTTCTTATCAATATCAGGAGAACTTGTGCTTCTCCAAAGCAACCAGTTTGTTTTTAACACGTGAGAATGTTGGCTCTCTTAACTCCTAGAATAATAGTTTATAGTTTATTATCTACATCACTATATCTGGATGCAAAACCTGGTTCTACTATTTGCTAGGTGTCTGACTTCTAGCAAGGTACTTAACTTTTATGAGACCAGCTTTTCTCAGGTGTCAAAATTGAGAATAACAGTATTTAATTTCAGAGGGTTGTTGTGAGAATTAAGGTAATACGATCAGATTTGAGATAGCAGAGTTGGAAAGCCTTGTGATGCAGAGAATCCCACCAGCTGTCAGGCTCGTATCTGTAAGAACTGTAATCCTATCCTATAGAAAGACTTACTTATTAAATAGATGCTTATTAAGCAAGTTCCACGAGTTAAGTCATGTTGTAGCCTTCAGGGATACAGCAACAGATGAAACAGACAAAAATCCCTGCCCTTCCTTATGCAGCATTTAAGAGAAATAAAATACATACTTATAAGATGTAGATATGAGCTAGGGAGAAAAATGAAGCAATCAGGAGATATAAGGAATGTGAAAGTCAGGGGGTTGCAATTTAAAGATGCAGTAACAAGGAAAGGACTTACTTAAAAGTATTTGGTATTTGGAAAAAGACCTCAATGAAGTACAAAATGATTATCTAAGTACCTAAAAGAAGATGTAGTAGAATGCCAATTGTCAGTCTGAAAAATTATGTAATTTCTAATGTGAATCTAAGGAACAGGGGTTGAAAGACTCTTTTATTTGGAAGCTATCGACCTAGAAATTACAAAATAAGACTCAACCGGTCAGCATTCTACCCAAAAACCACTCTGGTGGTTAGGAAACCTTACCATGCTGAGAAAGCAGTACAAAACTTGCTGTATTTTTAAAGCAGTTATTCCGATTGTTTCAAATAACAGGTTTGCTTCTTTCATGACAAAGCATTTTAACTTTTTGTTATTAAAATGTTCAAACATTTATAAAAATAGAGAAAACAGTACCATAACCACACCCCCACACACATATACCATCACCAAGCTTCTAAAATGATCAAGATTTTGGCACATCATTTAATTCTTAGATTTGTAATTAGATATATAAATATTTGAAATAATTAAATTGTAATAATTATTATATGTGTATGCATGCCATTTTAATTTTTTAATGCTTAAGAGAATGTGACCTTTAGAGTAACAGATTAGTCAAGTCAGCAAATAGGCTTGTATCTTTAATTTGAAATGGTACTGTATAAATAATATGAGATATTTGGGTAAACAGTACACTGCATTTATAATATTATGTGCAAGATATATTAGGAAAATTCCCTCTATCAAGACAGATTACTGAGCTATTCAAAAAGAAAATTAGTTATACTAAAACTGTAAATGAAGTTCAAAATGTTTGAGTTTCTAACTGAAGACGTTAATCAGAGACCTCCCCTGCCAAAAGTGATTGTTAAAATTTGCTACATTAATAAATAGTATAAGATATATAAACTGAACTTAAAAGCTTAAGAAAAACTGGCTTTCTTAAATTACAAAGTTAATAAATATTAATTTTTAAAGCTAAAATATTTTTGAACAATCTTTTCTAGACTCAAAATTATTTGAAGACAACAGAAGACTGATACTGTTAAGAACAATGCTTGGCACATAGCAAACATTTCATTAAATATCATTACTTCCGCTTGGTTGCATAAACATTTGTGGTTAAAAATTTAGCTGACCTTTAACGCAACCTAATAGTATGAATTCTGAGTACTAACCTGACACCTGGGTCCACCTTTCCTATCTGTACCGTCCTCTAGCATCATGTTTCATATTTAATTTAAATTTTTATTTTACATTTTTGTAAACATAAATAACATGCATAAATTGAAAAACATGTAAGTCCTTTACATTTGGTCCTTCACTTGTCTTTCCAACCTCATTCTCTACTATTCGATCAATGCACTGATGGTCAGACCATACCAGCATACTTGCTGCCTCCTAAAGATATCCTCACCTTCACAGCTCTCTGTGGTCTGAAGATACTAAAATGCTCTTCCTCCCTTTTGCCTGGAAAACTCCTCAGCATTTCTCAGTACTCAGTTTAAATATCTTCTCTAAGTCTTCTCCATCCTTTGCTAGAGTCATTTAAGCCTTTCTCTGGATTCCTAAAGGCCTTTTGTTTATGTTACTTATGTCTGGGGATTAATTATTTAAAGTCTGTCATTCTGACAGCTTTCGGAAGGCAAAGGCTGTATTTTACCCTCTTTGAATCCTCCTGCAAGTAGCTAGTTCAATATGATCAACTCAAAGTCTCATTTCCTAGGAAACCCCTCAGTTCTGGGCATACTGGGACTGTTGTTCATCGTAAACCACGGTCATAACTAGCATGTATCCTAGGCTTATATTGATGGTGTCTGGCACCACTTTAAAAATTTGACCAGTATTAATTCACTTAATTCATATAAGAGCTCCACGACTAGGTACTACTGTTATCCCCATCATAAAAACAAGAAAATTGAGACATGAAGTAATGTGCTCGAACTCACAAAACTATTAGTGGGAGAATGAGATTTGAATCAGGCAGCCTGACTCCAGATCTCCCGCTCTTAATACTAAGTAAACTGTTGCCTCTCGCAGTCACAGTAGTGTTACCAGCCAGTATCTTCACCACCTCTTACCATGTGTCTAGTAAGTACCAAGTACCAAGTACTTAACATGTCATCTGCAAGGAGGGTTGCCAGATAAAATACAAAATGCACAGTTAAATTTGAATTTTAAGTGAACAGTGAATAATCTTTAGTATAAGTATATCCTATGCAATATTTATGATATACTAGTGCTAAAAAATTTGTTGTTTATCAGAAATTCAATTTTAACTGGATTCTTGTATATTCATTTGCTGAAATTGGCAACTCTGTGGCTACTCTGTCTGCAAGGTAAGTGTTACTCTTATACAAGAAAAAAATTGTCTCCAAAAAGCTAAATAACTTATTCAAAGATAAGAAGCTGTGGGGTGGGGGTCTACCTGAATGTCTACCTGACACACTTATTTCAAGTGATATATGAACGTTCACTCTTTCAGTTTACTAGTTTCCTTATTGAAATTTGTGACATATATATTAAATAACCACCTATATCTAAGGCTAGAATTCAAATTTTTTTTTATTTCCCTAGAATGCTCAGTTGGCTTGTTCATTCATTCAGTGACTCATTTGCAAAAATACTGTGTCTGGGCCTATTTATTTTCTCTATGCCACAGACTCAAAAATCATTTATGGTAATAGAAGTCGTCTAAGATTTTCCAATGATACAGCAAAGGATGAACTAGCAGAGCAGATGATAAAGAGGAAAGTAAGAGAATGGTAGCTAAAGACAGAAATACATTCTAGAGACCCAAGTGCCAAGTGTTGCCATGCAAGTTGTTCTTAAACCCCTGACTTAAGCTTTGTTTTCTTTTAATCACTTACTTCTAACTGTGCATTTTATTATTCAAATTAAGCTATAAAAATGTAAAACTGTAAGTAAACAAAATTTTCATGCAGTAGTGGGACTGAATGCCAGTTTCCATTAAGGAGAAAATAAAAATTTTTGACCACATATCAGCAGCATTTAACATCTGTATTCTATTAGTTTTAGAAACATCAGATTAGGGTTTAATGTCTGATACATTTTAGCATAATAACATGTAAATGAATGAATATTAAAATGAATAATCACAGTTGCTTTGTTTTAACTGACAATATTAACCCCCTAACGATGAGAAACAACTGTATTCATCTCACGCAGAGACATTTAATGATACTGAGTGTGGAACACTGTAAAATGCACAGTGGACCGATTTTTAAAATATAATAAATATTATTGCCTGTCCTCAAAAAGTTTACATTCTTTCTTAAAAGAATAAGTATAAACAAGCAATTAAATCTGAAACAATATGAGAACATTGGTAAAGGAATATCCCAGTAGTTATAAGATAATTACAGTAACCTTTATGGGAATTGAAAATTAAAGTGTCTTCAGGGTTAAGTGAGTTTAGTTGAGATGAATGCTTGGAAGAGAGGTTTTGACACTATGTTTTAAGGAGGCTATAGATATGGATAAATGAGCAGATTCCAAGAAACTCATAGAAAGACACAGAAGCTGAAATGAGAAAGGAATGCTGAGATTAACTTTCTGAAACTGGGCTCTTTGCAGGAAAGAAAGAAAGCACAAGTACCAAGTTATAGCGTTATAATTCTTCAAGTATTACCAGCTACACTCACAACTGATTAAACTGTCTAGGAGTACTTTTAAAATGATAAGAAAAGCTACCTGTCTTTTTGTACCTACTATTTCCAAATACTGACTATACTTCAATAAAAAAAAAAAAAAAGACCAAAATAGAAGTGAGTTAGAACTGAATAATTCAGACTGCAAGTTTCTCTGTATGGTGGATATGTTAATTTTTATTTTGGAATGACTACCTGGAACCTGATCTCACAAATAAAGAATAGAATTAGTATTCGGGAATCAATAGGGTAATTACTTTATGTGTTGTGCTATCTGTGTGTGTGTTTGTGAGTGTGTGTATATGTATCTAAATGTGGTATATGTATATATAGTTTTTCATAAGTAATAAAAGGAAATAATGCTTATATAATTAATATTTTTACTTTTTCTCAATGTTACATGAATCTGTGTAACTCTTATTTCATATGCTGTTATGGTTTGGAAAAGTGTTTCTGTTCATTAC
The DNA here is from genome assembly GCF_048773025.1 of Camelus bactrianus. Taxonomy (NCBI): domain Eukaryota; kingdom Metazoa; phylum Chordata; class Mammalia; order Artiodactyla; family Camelidae; genus Camelus; species Camelus bactrianus. The sequence continues at coordinate 11,518,165 of NC_133572.1, forward strand.
ACAGCACATGGGAAATAAACCATTTCTTGGTTTGTTTCCTTGTTTAATTAAAGGAACCTCTGAAAGATATGTTTACCCTTTTGCTTCATAATTTTTGGGAAATTCTTCTTTGTGTAGCAGTAGAAATGCTATGGTCAAAAGTTGAAATTTTTGTTAAAAACAAAGAAGCAAAACAGGCAGAATGAACAAAATCATTTCATGACAAAATTTAATTACATTATATTATGATTATAATAAGAAATGAATTGCTAAATCATAATGTGTAACTGCTAACATCCACTCCTGATCTCTTACCCTTCAATAATTATGATAATTGTACATATCATCTCTAGTCATTTAGACATAAGAAAGATCCAAGGATTCTCTTAGAATAAGACTGTAAAGTTTGGATGGAAAACATTTTGGAATGTAACGACCTTCTCCTGGCCACCCAAGAGCTGTTTGTTTACAGAGTTATCACTTAAGCATTCCCAGTTCAGAAAGCGTTATATAATTATGCAAACACTCACACCAGTCCTATTCATAACTCTCATATATATTGAATGTATTTCATTTGATAAGAAACAAGTACTGGCTTTCATCTTGTCCATCAAAGTACCAAAGCACTATTCTCTTACAAAATGAATACAAAAATGAAGCAATGAATATAAAAGCTCCCATTCTGGTAAATTCTACACACCTATTCTCTAAACAGATTGCCAGCCATCTTCTCTCTATAAAATTATATTTACCTTCAATCCCCCTTCCTGGAATGACCTCTTGAGTCATAGTCTTTACTTCCCAAGTCATAATCCTCACCCGTTCCATCAATAATATGAAGTCTTACTTGAACAACTCCAATCTCAAGAATTACTAACTCTGCTGAAATCCTATACCACATTTTGTCTTTATCAATCATTGGTTATTCATATTTTAGTCATCGTATCATCCTGCATCTCGTGAATACTCACACTTAGCCTAATACATGTAGCACACACTCAGCAGTGTTTTTGTTGAGGTGGGGTGGCAGTTGTGATAATCTCGTACCTGCATAGTCCTAAAATGTCCTGACCTCAGTTTCCACAGTGTAGAATAAGAATAATGATGACCAGGTCCTGCATATAACAGTCAATAAATGATGGTGTTTCTTTGCCACTGCTGATGACAGTGACAAATATGGCAGTATCGATAATGACTATTTTTCTTTTATTATTTTCAGTGTGTTTGGATTTATTTGACCTTTAATCTGACACAATCTGAATTTTTTTGACTTTTATTAAAAATACTTCTCTGAAAGTATTTTTGTTTTATGCAAAATTCAAAGAACTCATTCAAATTATGTTCCAAGTTTGATATGTTCATGAATGCTCTCCAGCACAGTGGATGGTTTTTTATTATTTTGGCTCATTTATGATCAAAACTAATTATTATCCATAATTGAAAGTATATGGCACTGCCAAAAACAAAGACTGCCCAAAAAAGATGAGTATAACAGAATCTAAAGTCCGGAAGTACATCCAAATTACCTTCAATAATTTAGCAGATTTTTTAAAACGTAAAGAATTTTAAATCAGTGGAGGAAAGATACATTATTCAATGAACAGTGCTTCAATAACCAACTGGGGGATAAAAGCTGGATCCATAACTCACACAATACACTGAAATAAATTCCAACTATATCAAAGATTTATAAGGAGAGAGAGAGAGAATGAGGGTGAAAGAGAGGACCATAAAAATTCTAGAACAAAAAGATAGGAATTTTTAATAAATGGAAAAACTTTTTAATAAATCAAAGTGATTTATAAATCTACTCTTTTCAAAGGCGAAGAACTAATTTTCCTAATAAATATTGAACCCCTACAAATCCATAAACATAGTGAAAGGATTTAAACAAATAACCCAATAAAAGATAAATATATATGGTCCCTAGTCACATGAATTGGTATTCAGCCTAAGTTATAATAATAGAAATAAAAATAAAATCGTATGCCATTTTAACGTGTCATAAGAACGACTAATAACTATCAGTTACTATTAAAAATTTCTGGCAAAATTTTTATAATGTTGGCTTAGCTGTTAGATAGTATTATTAAAAATCATTATTATTAAACCCACATATGATAGTGCAGACTCCGGCACATTTCCCCCACGTGGATCTACGCATCTTTGCAATGGGCCTTTCCCAGTAATGAAACCAAGTAAACCAAACATTGAAGCCAGACCTCAGTACCATGAAGCAATAAACTAAGATCTTAAAATATAATGCAGAATATTCTCACCAAATAGTATTAGTAATAATGTTTAGAGAGAGCAAAAAATGCATTTTGGTTAATACATACAGTGGAATTAAAATTATTTTGAAATACTATTTTCTCTTCATTCTAATCTCTCTTTTGTGTGTGTTTTATGCTATAACATATTAGTATGGAAGACTATGCATGTAACTTTTAATGATCCTATATATCTGAAAGTCACTCCACATTTTTTTCTTTGTGAGAAGTATATTGTGTAAAAGCTAGATGACCTATGGTTTTAATACTTGGCTTATAGGTCCTGAGCGTTGGGCTTAGGGCCTAAGGTTCAACACGAAAGTTCAAGGAAACACCCTTATCTTGAGGTGAACAGCAATAATAAACATTGGGAAGTGCCCTTAGGAATTTTCTTTTTGGTGTTGATTCTGAATAGTAATTGTGAAGCAACAAAGAGAGACCTTCTGTCATCTTTGTTTTATTCTTTTTAATTAAAAAAAAAAGGAAGAGGAAATAATTCGCTATTGAAATAATTTGTGTAAGTGAACACAGCTCAATTAGCTTTTAAATGTAAATTTTAATTAGTGTTCTGACTCAGTGCCTAATTTGAATGTTGTCAGTTGTCTGTGGTTTGGAGAATTCCATGCCAAGGTTTACTCCTGTTTGTTAGGAAGAGCCAAGTGTTGGCTTAATTCCATCCCACTGCTTAGCTCATTAATATAAAAGCTCCTTGTGACCTTAAGTGCCATAAAAATGCCATTGCATACTTAGACATCCTCTTTTCAAAATAGTTTTTGTACTAAAGTTTTGTAGCAAGGGAAAATTAGTAATATTCATTCATTTATTCATTTAATTAACACAGCAAATATTTAATGAACGCCTACAATATATGAAGCACTGTTCCATGTGCTGGAGATAACAGTAATAGACAAATTAAAAACTCTGTGCCCTCATGGAGCTTACGTGCTAGTGGAGGGGACAGACAATAACAAGATAACTTAAATAAAATGTATAAAATAGTCTACTCTGATGAATACTAAAATGGAAATAAAATAAGGGACCGTGTTGGGAAGTTGCAATTTTAGGTGAGGTGTCCAGGGAAGACCTGTCTGATAAGACTTTTGAGTAAAGATATTTGAGAGAACCAGCCATGAAACTATTGGGTACAATACATTCTATGCCAAGAAAACAAAATGCAAAGATATCAAAGTGTGATGGCAGGGGTCAAAGTGTAATGACATCTTAGAGAAGTATGAAAAGCCAGTGTGGTCATGCTAGGTGTGCACAGGAAGAGGAAATAGACCAGGCAGGCACTTTTAGGTTTCTATAAGGTGGCTGAATATCTGAATTAGAGTAGAATCCATTAACAGGATCATTTTGCCTGCTATTTTGAAATAGAATCAAGGGGAAAGACCAAAGGCAGAAAAGTCATGTGTTCTTAGGAGTCTACTGCAATAATCAGGTGAGAAACCATATGCTTTAGATGAAGGTGGTATCAGTAAAGTGGTAAGATTAGATTTTATTTTGAATTTAGAATTCACAAATTTTAGAATGTTTTTATTCTAAATGTGAAGGTAGAGCTGGCAGATTTTACTGATGATTTGAATGTGAGATGTATTCATTATCTAATACTGTGTAACAAATTACCCCATCTTAACTGGCTTAAAAACTGTATTTATTATCTCACTCTTTCTGTGAATCAGGAATTCAGGCAGAGCTTAGCTGGATCTTATGCTTCAGGGTTTCTTTCTCAAGAGGTTGTAATCAAGGTGTCAGTCTGGGATCCATAGTCGTCTCAAGATTCAGCTGGAATAGAATTTACTTCCAAGTTTATTCAGAGATTGTTGACAAGATTCAGTTCTTTGCCAGGAGCATGCAAGAATAGCCAGAGACAGTACCAACAACACAAAAGTCAGAGTTCTATAATGAAATCACATTTGTCTTATTCCATCAGTTGGGAGCAAGTCACTAGGACAAGCCAATACTCAAGGGAGAGGATCCCACAAGTGCATGAACACCAGAAGGGGATCATTGGGAACCATGTCAGAAGGTGCCTCCCACCTGAGGTGTGAGGGGGAAAAAAAGAGCCAGGAATATCTTCAATATAAATAACAGTGAATAGGATCATCTTATTTGATAAAGTTTATTTTGGAGTGTAAATTTTTTTGTTTTTTTCTTGGATGCAGAGTTTGAATTGCAATCGATTTTAAGTTCAAAATCTTCACGATACCTTTTTTATTTAAAAACTTTCTGTCTCCATTCACAATGTATCAGTGACATTTGCCTTATGCCATCTTTTCTTGTTTTTTTTCTACCATTCTGGAGTTCCCAGAAGTGACCCAGAAATGTTGATTGAGGTTTCACATGTGCTCATTATTGGGTTCCAGGGCGGTAACACAGAGTCCTTGACCTCAGGAAGAACTCAACAAAGGCAGTTGTTTACTGGTTAAGAGATTTGAAGAAAGCTAGACACACATTTAGGAAGAAATGAAGTTTTTAAAGGTTAAACAATGTGTCCAAGGCCATCCTACTGGTAAGACAGCGTTGGATTTGAGCCTGTATGCCTGTGCCTGCCTTATTTTTATAGCCTATCCTCTTTACAAAACAATTTTCAATTTTAAGGAGCTTTGTATTCCTGAGAGACAAAGTCAACACCCTTGAAGCCATCAAAAAGTGGTTACTTGCAAAGCATTTTGATGTGAAATGAGAATAAAATTGAAACCAAGAAAAAGGAACAATCAGGGTGGATTGGAGTAGAGAAATTGGCTGGAAGGAGACAAGACTAAAATGGAGCCATGAAGAATGGGTAGGATGAAGATATACATACTATGCTGTCCTTTGTAGTTTGTGCATGAGACCTGATTAGATAAATGTGTATGTAAAATTAATGTCAGAAGAGAATAGTTAAATGCTTTTGCTTGATTCTGCGAAGTTACATTACCTCTCTCTTTCTGAATTTACTTCTATTTGTGATGGTAACTGAGGAAGTAGAAATAATGAATAATAATGCACAGTGTATTCCTGCATCATTCTTTCAATACAAAAAATAATTTAACAAGCCTTCTTTAGTGGCCATCCAGGAAATTATACTATTAATGGCCTTTGGCCATCAGAAAATTATACTATGTAGACTACCAATAATATAGCTCATTCTTCAGTGCTCCTAGCATTGGCCTCAGTTCTGCATGAGCCTGTTTCCACCTGTCTAAACCACATCACTGATTTTGGAAAATGTATGTATGTTCACACTGTTCCAAAAACTTCCCTAGGGCTTTATGTTGCAAGGACATTGCCCCAAACTCTCCTTCTTTGTAATGTGTTTATCTGTGCTGATTCTAAAATTTTTCAAGCTCTGTAAAATAAGAATAAGGAGCACTGAATTTTTTTAATGAAAGGCCACATCTTTTATTTTAGACTTTTGATCAAAATGAATCTAGTGAAATGCATGGCAAAGTTAGCTGCCAATTCTTGGACTTCCTATACGTAGTGAACATGAAGAATGATAAATTAGACTTTGTCCATGGATCTGGGGTTGTGCTATTCATTTAGATAGGAATAAAACCTAATCAGAAACTTAGCATTATTTAACTAGAATCTAAATGTGCATTGTAGCATGTTTTTTTGTCAAGGTAAAAAAAATTCTGTACCATCCACTTCTTTTACAATATTTTTTCCTTTTTAATGTTAGCAATTTATTTTACATCTGTGTTCAAATGATAACATTTAAACACCTTAAATTTTATGGGCTAGTCCCTTCCATTTACTACCTTCATCTTACCCACCATAACCAAGGTTAGTTTTATAGAGATGGGAGGATGGGAGATTTTTAAGGATAGATCTCCCAATTGCTTTTAATTTCAAGAGTAGATTGAACATTTTAATATGTTACATCTTTAAATGAATGAAAAATATGCCAACTTGTACTAATAATTGTCCAGCCATACTGTGTTATTCAGAACAAAACATATTTCCATACCCTGAACAACTTGCCTGTATAGTGAGCTATGTATTAAATCAAGAGAACAAGTAAATTGCTTGGTCAGTCATGTTACATCCAGTGCTTAGCACTGTGCCTGGCATGTTACAGATGCTCATTTTATATATCATATAGATGTTGAATGAATTTTTCAAATAGATCAGTGACAAAAGTGCTCAGTAGCTATAGTAGGCAGAATTCCAAGATGACCCCCAGTGACCTTTGCCCTTGTGAAATCCCCTACCCTTCAGTGGGAAGGACCAGTGAATATGATGAGATACCATTTCTCTGATTATGCTGCTTTACAGGGACACCCAGAGATATTGCAGGTTCAGTTTTAGACCACCACAATAAAATGAATATGACAACAAAGTGAGTCACAAAGTTTTTGGTTTCCCAGTGCACATAAAAGTTATGTTTACTTTACACCATAGTCTATTACATGTGCAATAATAGCCTTATGTCTAAAAAAAAGTATACCTGTCTTAATTAAAAACACTTTATTAGTAAAACATGCTAACCATCATCTGAGCCTTCAGCGAGTTGTAATCTTTCTGCTGGTGGAGGGCCTTGCCTCAGTGCTGATGGCTGCTGACTGATCAGGGTGGTGGTTGCCGAAGGTTGGGGTGGTGTGGCCATTTCTCAAAACAAGACAACAGTGAAGTTTGCTGCGTGGATTGACTCTTCCTTTCATGAACAATATCTCTAGAGCACACAATGTGGTTTGATAGCATTTTACCCACAGAAGAACTTCTTTCAAAATTAGAGTCAGTCCTCTCAAACCCTGCCACTGCTTGATCGACTAAGTTTATGTAATAGTCTAAATCCTTTGTTCTCATTTCAACAATCCATTAAGTTCACCGTCTTAAGTGGGCGCAGTTTCTGGTGCCCCAAAAGAATTACAATAGTAACATCAAAGATCGCTGATCACAGACCACCACATTAATAATGGAAAAGTTTGAAATATTGTGAGATTACCAAAATGTGACACAGAGACACGAAGTGAGCAAATGCTGTTGGGAAAATGGGACCAATAGACTTGCTCAAAGCAGGGTTGCCATTAGTTTGTTTAAAAAAAAAAAAAGCACTATTTGTGAAGGACAGTGAAGGGAAGCACGGCACAGTGAAGTCCGCCCACTGTGGCAGAAGGGATTATCGATCTCACTACTTGGATTGTATACTGGACATGCATTAGTTATACTGAGATTCATATCTAGTCTGTGGAGAGCTTGACCTGTGCCTAAATTGAACTCTTTAATGAAATGTACTTAATATTACCAAGGCTGTAGTGTGTAGAGAATCGCTATTATTAAGCTACATAAGATGCTATGTTAAAGCTCTCTGAACCTGAGGCCAGAAAGGGAGGGTTTCTTTCCTTTGAATGAATTTTTCTACAATGTTAGATTTATTCAGGCAGTATTACATAGTGGTTAAAAACAGTGGCCTTGGATCCAGGTACATGTGAACTTGAATCTGACACTGAGTGGTTGTGTGATTGTGAAAATGTGTCTTAACCTCTCTGAATGTAGTGTCTTAATATGCAAAACAGGATGATTAAAAACATTGCCTCATAAGGTGTTAATTAGGATTCACTGAGATCATGCATGTAACGCACTTAGCACAGTGCCTGGAATGATTAAACCACTCAATGTATCTTAATCTTAGTTTTTATTTTTGTTGTTATATCAAAAGTAGAAAATGTAGCTCAGCAGTAGTATTTTTTTTGAGTGTCACTAATCACAGCATTTCAGGCTAGCCCCTGTTGGGGAAGGCAGTGTTTCCAGTGCTCAGGCACATAGATCTCGCACATTGATTACCAGCGGAGAATTACGAGATCTCCCACTCACTATTTATGTCACTTGAGCAAAGTAAACTTTCTCAGCCTTGATGTCCTCAGGTGTAAAATAGAGACTAATAATAGCACTTACTCCCTAGGTTCGGTGTGAAAAGCAAACGAGGTAATATATGCAGAATGCTTTGAACAGGTCCTAAACTGATTTGTGATACATCAGTGTTCGCTGTTGCTGGCAAATACTCTTCTAAACTATGTGTTCATGTGTATATACAGGTATAATCTGTGCACATTATGTATACTATAAAATGGTGTTACATTATAGATAGCTGTGTTTTACATAGCTTAAATCTTTGCATAGATCCTTAATTATTTCTTTGGGCTATTTTCCAAGAGTAGAATTGCTGGAATAGTGATTGTAAATGTTTATACTTCTTTCGATCTGCATTGTCAAGTTGTGCTCGATTAAGGTTGTAGGGATTTTACACTGTCATTAGCAGGGCACTAGAGTGGCCAGACCCTCACCCACACTTGCGCTCTAACTGGTTGGATACTAATGTCTAACCGTTGGGTTTTTTGCATTACAAAGGTAGTTGGGTGTGGTTTTCTGTTCATTTTTCTTTAGTATTTCTTAATTTTTGAATGGTGTATTTACTTTAATGGGGATGTTAGACAATTTACATTACAAAGAATTCCTTTCTCAGTAAGGGCCAAGAGTAAGTATATTAGTTTACTGTCGCTGCTGTAACAAACCACCACCAACTTAGTTCTGAAGATCAGAAATCAGGAAATGGGTCTAATCAGGCTAAAATCAAGGTTTTCGCTGAGCTGCATTCCTTCTGGAGGCTCTAGGGGATAATCTGCTTCTTTGCCTTTTCCAGCTTCTAGAGGCTGTCCACACTCCTTGGCTCATGACCCTTTTCTTGCAGTGGCCTCACTCTGACCTCTGCTTCCATCATATCTCTTCCTCTTCACTCTGACCCTCCAACTTCCCTGTTGTGAGGACCCTGTGATTACATTGGGTCTAGCCAGCTAATCCAGAATAATCTCTCCATTTAAAAATCTTTAATCTCAATACAAGTCTCTTTTACCACTTAAGGTAACATAGTCACGGGCTCTGGGGATAAGGACACAGACATAAAGCGGGGGGAGGTATGCATTATTCAGCTCACCATAAAAAATTACCTTCATTTTTACCCTGTATAGCCTCTAATTTAACCCACCATATATTAGCTAATCCTTAAAAAATTCTGAAAAGATTTAATTCTAATATTAAACTTCATAAATGGTCTACAGAACATTGGCCACTCAGAGATAGTATTCAAATTAAAACACAACCCTCTTGCAAAAGATAAATAACACACTTTGGAGAACTATAGAAAAAAGTGTGATTCCCCCTTAAGAATATTGCATGCATATTATAGCTGATACTAGGTAAACTGGAGTGAAATCAAGTAAGCAATCCTTTTGCCTCTCATTCCTTCCTGTTCGCTTTATCTCCACTATAATTCAGGCCTGTTTTGTTAATCAATGACAGAGGATAAGTCAAAAAGGCCTTGATGATTCTGAAATCTGGACCAGCACCCATGGGAAAGCTGAATGAAACAACTGCATTTTTTTTAACCTGTGAGAAAAATCTAAAAACTTACCAAGTTTACAAGAGAAGAAGTTATAAATGTGGATCCTCTGTTCTTTCCCCAAGAAATGTCTTTTTTTTTTTTTTTTTTTTCTGCAAGTTGAATTTCTGGCCCAGGAATTTCCTCTCACTGATTAAATTGGCCTCATTTCAACACATAATATTGGCTGCTTTATAAAGACCGATTTGCTTACCCACAATGAAAACTGTTATCTTTACTAATAAAACCAAATATTCAGCATTGGATTATTTTCAATGGTTTAGAAATAGCTTTTAAAAAAAATAAATAAACACTGTCATTTATAAAATGTTCTTTTGACATGATATCATTACTTGTAGAGGAAGACCGCAGCCTTTATCAACTCTGCTTAAAGGTGTAGTTTTTCTACACAGCATAAGGAAATGCAGTAATTGATAAGGATGTATTTGATTTTTGACTCGATTTGAATATTGCTAATAGTCACCATCATCACCTTTGATTGGTGTGGTCTGGTTTCTGTCATTCTTTTAAAGTCATTAGATTTGCTTTAGCTACTCGTTATCATGGTATACCTCACATACCAAAATTTGATAACCTACAGAATAGTTTCTTTCACCACATGAATTTCAAACTCACTTACAGTAGAGTACTTTTTAAAATAACGTATCTAAGGGAAATTAAATCTAAGGCAGCAAGAAAACAAAGTATTATCTCCCTTAGACAGTGAGAGCTCAGCATTTGAATAAAATGCCGCAAAAAGAAGTTGTTCACCACCGCTCCTTTGTAATGAAATCTTTCCTCTTTAATACTTCAGGCCTAGTTTCTCCTCTCACGGATAAATTTGACATAGGCAACAGAGAGGATTTTTGCTAAATGTTTACACGAGGGGATGAATGCTCCCTAATTAGTCACCTGTGGACTGCACTGTTGAGTATGTGTTGGTTGTGTTTCTGATGCCGGTATTCATAATTTGAATGGAATTTGATGAGCACAGGTAGTTTAGCAGCTTTTATTCTCTGGTGCAAACCAAGGCAATTAAGATAGTTTTTGTGTTTATGGAATCATAGAAGCATAGAATATGAGAAATGGAAGAGACCTTGTATGTCTTTATGACCTAGTGTCTCATTTTACAAGCTAGGAAACTGAAACCCAGAGAGACTCAATGTCTCCCTGCCCCGAACACCTTTGTGTTTGCTCTAAATGAGTTTACTGATGGACTCAGGTATGGCAGTATCCCAGCTGATGATGACCATAAGGGCTCTCTGCTTCTCCAGCCTCTCCGCTCTGCCATTTACTTGCTCTCACTTCCCCCCTGCCCACTTGCTTTCCCAGCGTTCCTCCTGTCAGTCACAGGTCTGATCTCGGACCTTTACATTTTGCTTTGTACTTAATTCCATTATCACCTTCCCCAGAATTATTCGCATTAGCAAGTCATACACTGTGAAATGGTGGAGTGAACAATTGTCGGACATTAGTGTATGAATGAGGCAATGAAACTTGAAAATTGGCTGCCTCCTAAGTGTAAAGCTAGCCCCAAATGCCCTTAACTAATAATTTTTTTTAAAGTTGGCCTGAGAAACCTAGAATGCATCAGCAAGCACCATTTAGAGGCCCCACAAATATTTTATATAGACTTGATATTGTTTTTTATTAACTAGATACAGTGCAGTTTTATGACAGGTCTAAAGTATAAATGGCAATGCAACCCACACTCATATACCCACCATCAAGTTTGAGATACAAATTTGATACCCCTGTGTGACCTATTCCGATCACATTCACTTAATCTTTCCTATCAGAATGATTTTTTTCGTAAACTATTCAAATTCACTTACTCTTCTGTGTGATTTTACTACCTACCTTTATACCCTTACAAAAATAAATTTAGTTTTATGTGTTTTAAACCCTGTGTAAATGGAATCATTGTGTGTGTCTTCTGCAAATTTTTTTTTTTTGGTACAATATTATGATTTTGAAATTCTTACATGTTTGTAATTCTAGTTGATTAAATTGTAGTACTTTGTAGTACTCTGTTATGTAAATATATCACAACTTATTTATCTCTTCTACTTTGGATGCCATGGATATTTATTATAAATACTGATACATCTGGATTTATCTCTGCCATCTTATTCTGTGTTTTTTAAGTGCTTTCATCTTCTGTTTATTTTTCTCCCCTTTTTTGACTTCTTTTGAGTGATTTTGTTATTCCATAATCTCCCTTTACTAGTTTGACATTTTAAAACTCTGTCAAATATTATATCTACATTAGAAATTATAACATACATGCTTAACTTATCAGAGTCTAAAACTGAAAAATAGGAACTTCATTCATGTATTTATCCCTTCAAAGCATTGATACAACTCTTGAAATAGCTCAGTAAAACAAACAAAACAAACAAAAGCCATGCCCTGTTGGAACTATATTCTGAATTGAAGATATCCTACTGTCTTCTGACTTCAACTGTTGCTGTTAAGAAATCATTCATCATTCTAGGTTTTTCTTTTTAGTTTTTTTTCCCTTCTTTGTCATTTTTAAGACCTTCTCCTTATTTTTAGATTTTCTATGATGTGTCTAGATGTTGACTTGTTTTTATTTTTCCTGCTTGGAATTTGGACCTTCTGACTTTGAAGATTAATGATTTTCATCAGTTCTGGAAAATTTTCAACCTTTATTCCTTTGGATATTGTCTTTCCCACATTCTTTTTCCACTCTCCTCTTGAGACCGATTAAACATGTTTTATATCCTCCCACTCTATTTTGTTCGTATTTTTTATTGCTCTTCCACATTTTTCGTTTCTTTATCTTACTGTACTGGATACTAAATAATTTTTTTCAAATTGTCCTCCTGTTCATTAATTCTCTCTTTAGTTATTTCTAACATTTGGCAGTGTGTATGTAGAGAAAGAGAGTTTTAAATTTATTTTAATTACATTTTTATTTCTGAAAGTTATTTTTATTATTTATCTTATAATTATACTGTCTTTCTCCTGTTTATCATTTTTATTACTTTTAGTTCTTTAAACATATGAGATATAAATATTTCTATACAATGTCTGATAATTCTAACAGCTGAAGTCTTTTATGAGTCTGATTTTTCTGTCTTATTGCTGCTGACTCCGATTCATAGTGTCCTGTTTCCTTATGTATGTTTGGATATTTAAGAGCTTATATTTAATGGAAACTTATCTGTGGAAATTCTTATCCATTGGTATGAGGCCTGCCTGGATGGAAGGCAGGTTCCTTCAAAGAAGATTTACATTTGCTTCTGCCAGATAGCTGAGAGCTCTCTCTGTCCAGAGCAATGTTAACTAAGTTATTTGATTAAGGATTTTTTAACACTGGGGTACTATATGTATGAGGTACAGGTAGGAGCCAAAAGAATTCGCTACCCAGCACCAAGTTTTCATGAAGTTAATTTTTCTTGCAGTGCTCTGGAAAATGTCTCATTGATTTTAATTCATGCCTATCCCTTTGGGCTCCGAGACTTACGTGTAGATCTCTTATTAAATTCCTGTTCTTAAGGTACAACCTTTGTTTCTTATCTCCCCATGTGAAAAATAAAATTCCATGCTGCTTGAGCACAGCAAATGCCAGGCAAAATCTGGCTTCAGAGTCCTATTTACTTCTCCACATTTGTGCTTTCTCTTATTTTTTGGCACCTGAGAAATCTTCACCTCCCTGCTGGCTTATCAATGCATTTAATACACTTAAAAATAAATATTTTAATTATAATCTAGCATTTGTTTTCTTCTGCAAGAATCTTGGTCAGGATGTTTAAACTGCTGTATTGCCAGGAACAGAGGTCAATGACAGATTTTAAAATATGTTTTAAATACAATTATAAGAAGCAGTACACATATTATAAATCATTACTTATCTATGTATCTCCTGTGTTTAACAGTTTAGTAGTCTGTCAAGAAAATGTTATATATATATATATACATATATATATATATATATTCATACACACACACACACATAGAGATATATACATACACACCAGGAGTGTGGGACAGGCATTCTTTTTTGAATATTTGCTAGGTGCCAGACACTCTAGTAAGTTTCATATGGATTCTCTCATGTATTCCTCACCATAGCCATATGCATTCCTTAAGAAAACTCACGTTTTGCAGAATCATTTACTAAAAGGCATAGGGATTATGGGAACAAAGTGTTGAGGCTGACTATTCAAAATTCCTATGAATGTTGTTATTAGTGCACTAGGCAAAATTATAACAATCTTAATAATAAATACCAGAACAGTTTTAAAAGATACTAAATTTCTAAAAAATAAAAAAATAATAAAGTAGGTATCCTATTTACTTAGAAATATTAGATACGAGTACCTTGATAGACGCAAGTATGAGGATCCTTCATGAGAGAGCTTGTGGCTATTTTGAGCAGAGAAAGACTTGGCTAGTACTGAAAACTACTAGAACACTTCTGTTACTCCTCCGCAGTTTATTGTATTCGACTCTTTTGCTGTACTTTGCATTCGGCTGTTGCTTCTTAGTGTAGTGACACAAAACATTAATGTACTGGAAAAAATTGCTTATGAACCAATGTGACTTCTGCATTATGCCAACGTCATTCCCCACATGCTAATCTTATATAAGCTAATTCACATTATAGAAATATGTCTTATTGTAGAACAGACTATATTAATATCCTCATCTTCCAGATAAAGAAAATGAGTCTTAAAGAACTTAGATAACTTTCCCAAAGTTATTCAGCTAATAAGTGCTGAGCCTGGGATTTGAACAGTGTGATTTCAGATACACCTAACTACCATGTGTCCCTTTGGGATAACAGACCAAAAGAACTGAAGATCCACCTGATACAGGATAAATTATGATTAAGACTGTTGCTTCATGTGTCTTATTATAGACTGTCCTTGAAGAATTATACAGTTTAAAAATTACTTATTATAGAAGTAGACTGAAAATAATTTTGGATTCTTCAATGGGTCAGTGTTTCTAAAATTTTGATTTCTAATTACTTTAACCTTGAATTAACATCTCAAGAACATCACCAGGTCAGAGTTGTGAAGATATTCCAGGATTATATAATGTAAAATAATAAACATTATTTCTGTGGCTTACTTTGGAGTTAGTCCATATCTGCAGGATAAGAGAAAAGGCACACACATTCATTTAGTTATCATTCATTTAATCTCTTTTTACTTTTTTTAGTTATTTTTTAATGGAGGTACTGGAGGTTGAACCCAGGACCTCAAGCATGCTAAGCATATGCTCTTACACTGAGCTATAACAACCCTTCCCCCATTTAATTTTTATTGAGTGCTTCCTAGTTGCTGGGACACATCAGTGAACAAAGCAAAAATTGTGCTTTTAGGGGTGTACATTCTAGAAGGGAAAAATATACAAATAAATATATGATGTCAACTGGTGACAAGTGTTATTAGGACAAAGAGAGCAGTGTTTGGGATGCTGCCAATAGAGATAGTAAGATACTCTACAAATATCTGAATGAAATGAAGGTGGGATCCATTTGAATGCCCGGGGGTGACCCTTAGGAATGAGTGAGGGTTGGGACTCCAGTTGGTGCGCTAGACGACAGGTGGTGCAGTGGAGTGAACCACGGAAGTTGGAAGTGAGACCATGGTGGTCAGTAGGGGTCAAGTCATCATAGGCCATGGCAAGGATTTTGGATTTTATTATGAATGAGGTAGAAATTCCTTGATGGGTTTTGAACAGGGAAGGATATGAACTGAATCAGTTTAAAAGCCTCATAGCTGTTGAGTGGTGAATAGATTGGGGGGGGGGTGCATGTACGCATATGCATGTATGGTTGGAGGAAGCAATGGGGATTTAAAGATGAAAATAGGCAGAACAGTTCAAACAGTCCAAATTTGGAATCAGGTAATAGTAATGAAAGTGATACAAAGCAGTCAGATTCAGGATGTACATTAAAAGTAGAAACAACGCAATTTATTGATGTGGATTTCTCATGTGAACATGAAACCAAGCAAAATTCCCATAAACAGTGGTAGTAGAGGAAGAAAAGTGGGCTTACTGAGCCCTTTTCTTAAAAAAAAAAGCAAAAATGTTGATAAAAATTGGCATAATATTCTTAAACATTATTTCATTCCATCTCAAAATATTCGAATTTCTGCTTCCAACCCCAACTATCTTGAGGCTTAGTCCCAAAGTATTGATTTCAAATTTCTTTGTTTGTAGAACTCTTTTTAAAATGAAATCTTACACCATACCACAATATATAAAATACATAGTTGTATTTTATTTGTATAAATGTTCTACATAAATCCAAGCTTGTAACACTTATGATAGATTTAATCAGTTAACTCATAAAAAGCTATTTTAAATCTTAGAAAGAAGTTAGTGCCTTCATGAAGCTTAAACATTTATTGGATGGCACGATGAATGAACGGATGGATGGATTTATTTAGAGAAGCTTAAAAAGTTCAAGAGTTAGCACATGGGAAAAAGTCAATAGCAAACCACTTTACTCTAGCACAGAAAGGAGAAAGCTCTGTTAAGATGACTCTAGGGTCAGATAATCAACATTACCCTTCCCTAACCTTCATCTGTTGCAAACTTCTAATTCAATCACACATGAACAAAGTATTAACATTTGACACAAATAGAATTAATAACCTCTTTTTTCACTTTGTATGTTCCTAATTTAATAGAACTAATATGATAATGCAAGAACACAGTTTTTAAAAATAAAACACAATCAATAAGACTCTTCAGTTTTACCTTTCATTGCTCTTTTTACTGCACTCACTTTTGGAGCTTACTGTGTTTGAGAAGAATAAGCACTGAATGACCTTGCACTTGCCATACAGGGTGTACTGTTTTTGAAATGCTAAGAGATGGGAAGCCATGTACAAATGACTTGATATTATAAACTGAACCATTCAAACAAGTTATGATTATGTCAGTTTGCTCAAAGCTGGCAAACAGCTTTTGAATATATAGACACTGCTTCAGATAATTGATTCTATTCCTCCGACTCAGGATTTTTCCAAGTGTCATTCTATAGGTAGGAAATCCAACACACAAAATGCTGACTTCCAAAACCAAGAAGCAGGGGGCAAGAGAGTAAGAGTTCTCATTTCAAAATTTTATCCTCAGTTGGCTTCCTTATTGATTCTTGAGTGCTCTCCCCAGACAGAGCCTTAAAATTTTTTGTTTGTTTGTTTGTTTTATAAAGTTTCATTTAGAGAGAATTTTTCAGAAAATTTTCAGCTGTGTCAAGCAAAGCAGACCTGGATCAGCAACCAGTGTAAGACAAGAGTTACCTGGCAAGAATCCTGATAAACATCTCACTTCTGATAAAAATGATCCTTCCCTGGGAATCTGCAGAAACAGGCTTCTCACTTCTCATGATCAAATATTCAGGCTCTCACCCTCTCGCAAGGATCATTGCCCCCTTTCTTGTAAGTCTTTCTTCCGGGATCTGTTCACTAACTCACAAGGGCCAATAGTTCTTCCCTCTTGCTTTCAGGATGCCTCATCTTTACATTCCTGGACCTATTCCCTAAATGCTTAAAAAGAAATTCTTGGACATCCTTACGTTTGATCATTCAGTTGATCTGACTGGTACGGTTTCCTTAGGTTCAGTCTTGGAGGTATGAGGTCATGGTTTATGAGACTACAGGGAACAAATAGTTATTGTGACATCTCCCTTTATTAACTGTAAGTAATACATTGTGATTCATTGTTGTACCTTATGATATTTGAGCAATAATATTCTCTGATTAAGAAATAATTTCCGACCATTTATGGTTCAAAATTGGTTTCTCAAGAATTGAGTTTCTTAAAAAGTAATGAATGTAACTGCTCCTGTGAATTACTTTTTAAAAAATATTTTAATCTCACCCTCATTGCTGGGAACAAAAAAAGTTATGTGCTTAACAACCAGAAAATGAGTCAATGCAATTGATGGCAAACTGAGCAGCTTAATTTCATTGGCTCAAGGTAAATCATGCACAAAATAAATGAAAGACTGAAATGTATCTTAGGGAGAAGGAAAAAAGCCAACATGTTTTTATTTCCCTGAAATTACAACATCATAAACTTTGTAATCCATCTTTTCAGCAAAAGGGTCTCTAGCAACTGTTGAATACATTCTTTGACCTTACACCCAGATTGTTTCAATCAAGTATTCAGAGAAAACCTTCGTATTGTATTTTCAAACTTTCTTTATAAATCAGAGTTAAATGTGCTTCAGATGGAAATATGACTAGCGGCTCCTCTGTCCCCCTCAATCCGTAAACTGTTGCTCCCAATTTGGAGCTGCCTGAGAGGCCCATTTCTGATAAGGAGGCTCTTAACCTACAAAGTAGTGTATAGCATCTTTGCTGTCAGTGCAGTGAAGCTTTTGACTCTGCATAAAATGGAAATAATCCTTTCTTATGGGAAATAAAGGTGTAACCACCATGCAGGTGGGAGAGAAGAGAAATATTTTCTTAGAAATACTTCCATAAACTTGGTAACTAATGGCAATAAATTGCTTATTTTAACTATGACCTTTTCAAAGACATGCTGAATATGCTCAAATTATACTTATAATCACATTTCAGATTGTGGTTGAGGTTTTATTTAAACTGGCTATTATATATATTGCTCTGAATTTTTTCCTATGGATGTTCATCTCTTTATTTGACATCCTAGCCCTTTAAAATATTTTCTAATAATCCATTTTCCCCAAATTTCCTCTGCTATCCAAATCATCCTCTCTCTCCTCTCCCTCCATTTCTCCCTCCCTCCCCTCCACATTTGGTTTCTTATATTATTTTCTGATAATTTATTTTTTTCTTTAAAAAGATGCATGCATGCTTAATTCACTTTGGAGTTTCTTTTTTTTTTTTAAACTTACTAGACAAACTGACTATTGTAATATTAAGTATCTGCACTTTTTACCTCCTAACTATCGTCCCCATGTGCTTAAAATTTTTTAAGTGTGGAAAAACAAAGAGTAGCCACCTGCTGCTCTTTTTGTTTTTTCATTCAGGCTTTATGAGGTTTGGCACTACCAACTTTGTTAGAAGCCTGGGAGCCATACAGAGCAGACCAGAGCGTTATAGCCCAACATGCATTCTTTCTGCATTACATTCTGCTTTTACATCTCACCTTTTATTCCACCCATCTTTCTGTTTCAGACATTGGAAAGTGGAATTCCAATTTAAGGCATTATAGGGTACAAAGCAACTTGGAAAATTATTATTTATATTAGTATGTTATTACTTATAATAACAATATATATTGGGAAATTATTAATTATGATAGCATAAGCATGAGTAACGGTAGGTGGCTGGCACAGGGGCAGTTAAAATCATAATAAATAATAAACATAGATCCGGACCAGCATTTGGAGTGGGAGTTAGTCAAGGCCAAGGTATTTGTCAAGGTTGCTGATTGGGAGAAGTGTTAAAATCAAGGTATATACCCACCAAATGTCTTCCAAGGAGTCACAATCCCACACAGTTAGGGCTCAGAGGTTAAGTAGATTTTCAAAGGGCCAAATGCTCTATTCCAGTGCTGGACAGTCATGGTACCCTGCAAGATGTTTAAGGCTCTAAAAACTCCTGTGCTTTAGAACAATTTTGTTTATGTAGCTTTTCCCAAAACTATTTGATCTGTTGGCATTCCTTGAATAAGCTCTTTGGGAACTAAAATCTTAGATGCATCCTTACCACCTCCTCTCTTGGCTTCATATCCAGTCACCCAGTTCTGTAAGTCCCAGGGATTCTTTCCTCAAAGACCCTCTTGCAGCTCTTCCCTCCTTCCTGCCCCCGCCTGGGTTCAGGTTAGTGGTTCTCAGTGTCAGTAGGAGTGAGGAGAGACAGACATAGCTCATATCAATGAGACTATGTGTAGTTTCCAGACTCACAGTGAACATTACATTTAATTACTCATCATCAAAATTCAAGGTTTCCAAAAAGGATTTAAAAAGGGCATGAGATTGATTTTATTTCTAAAAAAAGAGAATAGCTTTTAAGAAGTCAAGAAACACCTTTATAAGGCCTCAAGCACTGTATTGGACTTAGTCTGTTCTGTTTCTCTGCCCTCCCATGTCCCATAGCCACTCTCAGTAATGTGGTAATCTGAAAACAAATAAACAAAAACTTGTCCTCATCTTAGGAAGCTATAAAAATGTACTGGACACCAAGAGACTGCTACAAAAGAAACAGTAGCCTGACCTCAGGCAAAATTATTACTCTTTATGGACTTTGGTTTCCTCATCTACAAAATAAATGCACAGGATAAGACAGATCTCAACCTATATGAATATAGCATCTCTTCCCTACTCAAAAGTCTTGAATGCATGTACTGCTCTCCCTGTTGTTAACTATAGAACAAATCCCACTTTCTTAGCTAGGTATTTAAGATCTTCTATAATCTACCACAAATCTGTCTTTACAACTTTGTTTCCACCAGTCCCCTCCATAAACTCTCTGCTCTTGTTAGATTTTTCAGGTTACTGCCACCTGAGTAAAACTTGCTTATTCCCATCACAGAGTCATTGCTTGACAATGACTCATCTCTGGAAGCCTCCTGTCACTTCTTTTCCAACACGTACCCATCCATGTCTTACTTATTTTTTAGGGTTTAATTTACATCGGACCTTTCTGCAATCATTATGAACAACAGTGGGTTTTTTTTCTAATCAATTTTCTGTACCAAAGATTTGTATGCCATTATTTGATCTTCATAATGTAAGCTCTTGTGTTTTAAGTGTATCTTAATTCCCCCAATTAAGCTGTATTTGCCCCTGGGGCAAGGGATTCTTATACTTCATTGGCTTTCTTATAGTACCTAATAAAATATATTACCCATGGTCATTAATTAATATTTATAAATATTTGGGTATTAATTAATCATGGAAGATCTCTAAATCCGTAATAGAGACTACTTATATCAAATTCAAAACTGCATCACAAAAATCCAAGTGGCGTATCTTTAAGAAACTATGAGAAATATGATTCTATTACTTTTAACTGATCCAGTGAACTTTCTCAGTCACTAACTTATCTAAAACAGAAGCTAATTTAACTTCCCCTCATTTTCAAATTTGAAAGAACACTCTGCATTTCTTTTTTTTTACACTCTGCATTTCTTGATTCAAAAAATATATTCAAATGTATAAAAACATGAAAAGGAGAAACAGATTAAGCAATCAGTTTAGTTCAAGAAATGGTTATAATGATATATTTGTAATTCTTTCACTTTTGCTTGAAATATTTTTCTTTTAAAATGGGTCCACATCTTAGAAATTAAACATCTGTAGATATTGTAATTGTATTATTTTGGACTTTGGATTTGTGTCTAAAGATGTTGTTACTGGCTGCACTTACCAAGCTATCTGAAGGTCTGCATTCCAGTTACTTATGTGACATCTTAAAATTGTCTTGCTAATCCACTTTTGTATTTGTTTAGCATTTGTCTTTCCCCACTATAATGAAACTCCATGGCCACAAGAATTTTGGTGACCATGATCACCACTGTGTCTTGGTCGCTACTGTCCTGCCATGTTTGGGTCACCACTGGATTAGCAGGGTCTGTGTACGTGCTTAGTTTCTGTCTTTTGAATAAACAAATAAGACATTTGCATAAACTAGAGCAAGTCTCTGTTTCTCTCTTGGCCTCAACCATTGCATCTCTAAAAATAGACAAGTGTATCTATTCCAGTATGTTTTAAACATGTGTTCCTTCAACTACAAAGTTCCCTGGAACTATCTTAGAGTGTGAAAGGGGAGACCAAAACCAACAGTTGGGTTGGCTGCCTGCCTCACTCACTCTCAACCGGGCAAATCTCATTTTATCTGCTTTTCTAATAGGGATGGGAGTAAGAGGAAGAAGACAGTTCTAAATAAGATTTTGTTTAAAAATGTGTGCTGCCTTTTACAATTAAAAAAAAAAGTTCTAAATAAGATTATTTCCATAAATCTAAGTCCAACTTCTATCTTACAGCTTATTTTGGGGGGTATTTTTTTATTGGGCAAACACTGAAAGGAATATTATTCTTTCCACTGCTGTGCAAATGTTAACCTACAAGTGATGGCACACGTGTCTCATGAAAAGACAAAATGCCTTGTGGCCGTTTATATGGTGTGGGAGTTTCATATGTTGATTTCCATCTTACACGCATGACTGCTGCTTCTTTGCATGCTCAACCAGTTCAGACCAAATATTGAAAACAGTAAGCCCAGCTATGTGGCAAATAGGAATATCCAGAGCAGCTATTCAGTGTATGTTTAGAAACTAAGAGACGTACTCACATATATTCAGTCTTATCAGTAATAATGATACTTTTGAGTGCCTGCTGAATCAATTACAATATTGTTCTTACATTGGTGCCCTGACTTCAGTGATTACTGATGTTATTATTATACGTTTGTTCTGTTTGTTATGGCAGGGGTTGTTTGATATAAAACAAACTGAAGATACTGAACTTGAATCTCTTTGGTATCAGACTTGTCTTGAACAGTGGAGAAAGTTCTCCACCATTCTTCTTAATTGTTTTTATTAAACTAAACATGTTGGCTAAATAGCATCAAATAAGAATTACCTTTAACTCGGCAGCTATTCTGATTGAGAAAAAAGTTTAAGTTTTTCATTAGGTCATGTTTAGAAGAACTTGTTTTGTAACATGAGCCACACAATATTTATGATATCTAGAGAAATATGGCTGGAATTCAAACTGCATATTTCTAGGAATAGCAAGAACAGCAGCTACCATTACTCTTGAGCTGATATTAATGTCAGATCTTCACTAGGGACTTTCCTAAATTATATCATTTAGTCCTCAAAGCAATCATTAGATACTATTGAGGCTCAGAGAGGTTCTCTGATTGAGACCAAAAGTCACACAGCAATTAAATGCGCCAACCATGTTACAAACTCAGATATGTCTGACTTCTTGACCTCTTTATTTGCCTTTATTTTAAGGCCTTTAACAAACTGTAATAACAATTTCTTAATTGATTACCAATGGTATTACCAGTCCAAGAGAGAGAAATGGGACCATGAATGAAGTGCACTGAAGCAGAATTTATCATGCAAAAATAATAAATTTTCTCTTGCTGGATTCTTTGTCTGTTTACACCTTCTTGGGAAAGGAAATGAGCAAAGTTCATTAGCAGCTTCTCTCATCACCCTGCTTTCCCCATTTGTGAAAATAAAAATCATTACACTATAAGCAGAAAAAGCATTAAAATAAATCAATTATTTTGTTTGGCTGTTAATTGAAACAGAGGGAAACAAAAAAGCTAAAGCATACAAATAGGAAAATTAGAAGTTAAGCATTATTAGATTTGGCTAACATAAAATACAAAAGAAAATACTGTTTTAGGGAAGAACACCTTCAAAAATAGAACATGTAAATATTTGATTCATAATTCGGATGAATAAGTTTCAAATCTGGCTAAGAGTAAATGTCATTTTCTAAGAAATGTGAACAGTAAACTACTGGTTCTTTTTTTTTTTTTTTAATGTGTGTGTCATTAAGAAAAAAAAAATTCCTAACTAATTAATTCCAAAGCAGTTTCAGTTATCTGACCTTTAAGCTCTACATCCGAACTCCACTGATGATTTCTGAGATAAAGTCTCATTAAAGTAAAGCTCCCGAAACTTTTCTTAAAGGATAAATTGTGAAGGGAGAATCCCATAAGGACTAAATGATTTGGTGGTTCAGATTGGAAAAGACTTGTTTCTAAAGAGGCCTCCAAACAAAAATAACGGTGGGGATAAAAACCACCCTTAGGTTGTTCCAGGCCATTTAAATTTGGATAGATGAACATTTTTAAACTATTTTGACTGCTCACATCTTAAGACTGAATTTTAGAGTCTGATTTTTTTTTTTTTGCACCAATACCATTTGTAATATTCAATCTAAACATCTTAACAACAAGCTTTTAGAAATTGTTTTGGAAATAGATGCTCTGAATACTTACCTAAATAGATCCACTTTCCCACACAGACACATTCTCTCTCACAAACACACACATTATTTTTTTCTTACATTTGCAATTTTCTTCCCTCTGAGATGCGAGAAATTACAATTTTAAAATGATGCAGCTTACCTGACAGGAAAGTGTTTTGTAGGATAGCGTCTCTACAAAGTACCCAACCCTTAGCTAACGTAACTTTGCCAACGATGCACTTCTCATATGACCATCCTCCACTCCATCTGTTTAATTAATTTTCTCCTTAGTAAAAATTCCTTCAATATTTTCTCCCATGATCTGAGTTCTCAAATCACAATGTGATACAGAATGTCTATCACAATACGATAGAGAATTTTGTAATGTTTCAGAATTCTCTAATACATATTAATTAATATGTAGGTTAACAAGTGTAATTTAAATATATGCATAAATATATAATATTAAACTTTTTAGAGATTAGAGGAAATAGCATGTGAAAATATAATTTAATAGGATTCTGTAACTCCAGAATTATTAACAAAATAGTTCCCATCCTAAAACTTTAATCAAGAAATAGAAGCAGCCAATTTTAAGACAAAGTTTATTTAATTTAGTAGTGAATTCGTTTATTCAACAAATATTGACTGGCTACTGTCACAGTCAGAAACTCTGTTAGGACACAAAAGTGTAAAGTCATAATCCTTCCCTTAAAGAATTAAAAGTCTAATAGGAGAGAGGTGGAAAAAATAAGCATTAAAACACCATTTAAAAAAAACACAGTAAGTGTTCTAAGAATAATGGGCACAGGAAAATACTTCACCCTTACAGAGAGGGTGCTGCACACGTGCCCAAGACTGGAAAAATTTAAGACAGACTTTTTAGAAAAGGTGCTAACTAAGTTAAACCGTAAAAGAAAAACAGATGCTGGCATATTGAAATGTCATTTCAGACACAGGGGATGGGGCAATGCAAAAAGCACTGTAGCCTGCGAAAGCAATGAAGATTCAACTTAGTAGAGTCATACTTTGTGCTTGGAATGAACGAACATGAATGGGAATGAGAGACAAGACTGTAAGATGCGGAGGAGCTAAATCATGAAGTGATTAGTCTTACACTAAGGGTTTTATATTTTATCCTGAGGCTTCATGGAATTTAAACACCAGAACAGGACTTATTAGGCTAAGTAAAGAGAACTAATTTGAGGCAGAAAAGAAAGTAAAAATGCAGGTGGTAGGAAAATCAAGTTCCAGTAGATTCAGGTAATACCTTCAAGAGATCAAGGCCTCAGTTAAATTCTGTCAGCAGGGGCAGAGCAAAGAAATTAGATTTGAGAGCTATTTAGATGGTAAACATAATGGGACATGGTAACAGATGTGATGTTGAGATGAAGGCGGGAGAAGAATCATGTCTCATTTTTGGTTAGGGTGATGGA
Organism: Camelus bactrianus; assembly: GCF_048773025.1. Lineage (NCBI taxonomy): Eukaryota > Metazoa > Chordata > Mammalia > Artiodactyla > Camelidae > Camelus > Camelus bactrianus. Next base: position 11,543,131 of record NC_133572.1, read on the forward strand.
AGGCTGGGGGTCCTATTCATGGAGAAAAGTAATGCAGGTAAAGAAGCAGGTTTTGGGGAGAATGATGATGAGATTAGTCATCTTAAGGTTAAGATGCCTTAAGAAAATCTAAGAGTGCTATCTTGTAGACAGATGAACATGTAGGTCTGGATTGGAAAAACGAGTTCTAGGTTGGTAGCTGCATCAGTCTGCATCCGTAACAGAGGACCATAGACTGGGTGGCTCAAACGATAAAAATTTATTTTCTCCCAGTTCTGGAGGCTGAAAGTTGAAGATCAAGGTGCTGAAGGGTTGCTTGCTTTCTTGTAAAGCCTGAAACCAGACTTCCTGGCTTACAGACAGCCTTCTGACTAGGTCCTCACGTGGCCTTTTTTCCTGTGTGTGGCTTACCTGCTTTCTCTTCCTCTTCTTATAGGAACACTAGTCCTACTGGATTAGGTCCACACTCATGACCTCATTTAATCTGCATTATCCCCTTAAAGGCTTATCTCCAAATACAGTCCTATTGGGAGTTAGGGCTTCAACATAAGAATTTGGGGAACACAGTTCCGTCCATAACAGAAACATAGATTTGATGATAGGACAATTATTATTATCATGCTGTAAATGGAAAGACTAAGGTTGGAACTGCTAAATTATTGGCACAGTCATACAGAGAGCACTGGAAATGGGATAGGCTTAATACTCTTTCTACATTCATATGATATAGGGGACCCGACAGTTACCCCTGCCTGGCAGGTATAACCTCAACGAGAACAGGATTGCCTAAGTCAACAGAAAATCAGCTGGGTAGCTTGTAGAGGTCTCACAGAACGCCGCCAAGGCTTTATTGAATTTCCAAAAGGAATGGGATCAAAGGCACTCGTCAACTTCAGGGAACAGGCTATTTCATGACAGTGAGCAAGAATGTCCCAGAAAGTTTCTCAGGACATCAAACACAGCTCCAAATCTTATGGATAACATCCCAGGGAACCTTTAATATCCTCACAGAATAAACCATGCTATTTGTGCCTCTGAAGAATGAAGGGGAAGCAGCCACCCCAGCTGTGATTTGAAACTGAGATTCTGATGAGATCAGGTTCCGGGGAAGCTAGGTATTTCAAAGGCAGCTCTGCCTTGCCCCGGTAAACCTGCCCCTCCGGCTGTGTTCAAACACGCGGCCTGTTCACTGCGCAATGTGATGATTATCCAGCTCTCACTAGAGGGCTGTGCAAGAACAAAAGGCTGAGGGGTAAAGAGGATTTTTATTATTAGGTTGCTGTTCTTATGAAACATGCATATAGCAAAGGAATTGCCTTGCTGATAAAAGAAATTTTGTTAAAGAAATTTGATGAAAAAGGTGCTTACACTGTCTTTAAAGTAACTATACATATATTCAGTGGGAAAAAAGATAGAAAAAGAAAAAAAGCTGAGTTTAAGAGCTCAGTTAAGAACCATATTTTCCAGTGTAAGTAAGGGAAAATATAGCCATGTATTGGACTAATCTAAAATTCCACCAGTATGGATTTGAGCATTAATTATATGTCAGGCACAATTTATTTTACTGTGGCACACGTGCTGATGTCAGTGACTCCCTGTTTCTCTTCTGCCACAACGTGGAATTATTTGGAACCACAGGCCCAGTTAAGGTGGATGGCTCAGGCCACATCTGTTGTGTGTGCACAGTTCAGCAGGATTTTTAGGTTCCCAAATGCAGTCAGGGTGTTTCTTCCATTCAGCATCTTCTCCCTCCACCCTTGTAGCCCACCACTTGTATAGGTAAACCACCAAACTCCAGATCCTTTGAAGTTGTGGAGTTAGTCTCATTTCCAAAGTGAGGAAGAACGGAGAAGAGGTGAGTGTATTACACACATTATCAAAGTAGATCCACATATTCTGTTCTTTTTACAGGCTAAGCAGGGGAGAGGAACGTATTCCTGCTTATAAATATTTCACCAAAAATGTACTTAGGTTAACAGCTCTTCTTTAAAAAAAAGTTTAAAATATTAAAAGAAGAAAGGAAAATATTGGCACTTTTGGGTGGTTTTGGTATGGAGTTGTAGGTAGCAGGACAAAATGAAATGAGGAAGTTTGGAAAGAAAGAAGTCAGTCTGGAGAAATGAGACTTCTGAGGGATGGGAAACAGGAAGCAAGAGAAAGAGTTAAGGAAAAACCTAATAGGAGAGTGGTAAGAAGAGGATTCCTGGATCGTGTATGAGTCTCAGGCTAAATCATCAGCTGAGACCGAGGTAGGACAGCAGGAGGTGGTACAGCCTGGTGCTGAAGAGCAAGGGCTTTGGACTCAGACTTGAATTTGAACCCCTGGTCCATGAACTGGGTGGCTTTGGGCAAGTTACTTGACCTCTGTCCACCGTAATATCCTCATCTGTAGGATGGAAGGTATCATGTTACCGAGAGCGAATGTGAGGATTACCTAACACAGCTACAGAAAATGCTTGGAAAACGCCTGGCATATATGCTTGACAAATTCATTAAGTATTAAAGTTATAAAGCCCCGGAGCTGGAAAGTATCTTACCAAACCTCACAAACTCCAACATTTTACAGACTAAGAAACTGAAGAGCTAAAGCATTAAGTTTCTTGCCAGGGGTGATGCAAGTAGAAAATTGTCTTCCAAATCGTGTTTTAATGGTTTTTAGGACACTGTGTTAATCAGTTCAGGCTGCAGTAAAAAATAACAGAGACTGTGTGCCTTAAACAACAGGAATTTATTTCCCACAGTTCTGGAGGCTGGGAAGTCCAAGATTAAGGTGCCAGCCAATTTCATTTCCCCATGAGGGCCCCTCTCCTGGCTCATGGATGGGGCTGGGCACTTCTCACAGTGTCCTCATATGGCAGACCTCCAGGCTCTTCTTCTTAGAAAGGCAATAATCTAATTAGGGGACCCCACTCTCAAAACCTCATCTAAACTTAATCACCACCCAAAGTCTCCCACCTCCAGTATCATCGCACTGGGGGTTAGAGCTTCAACATATACATTTTGGGGAGACCCAAACATTTGGTCCATAACAGACACAAAATATGGTGCTGTGGAAAGAGCCTGGAGCAGTGGTGAAGAACTCGGGGTTCTAGTTGTAAGGACCTTAGGCAAATCCCTTAATCTTTCCGTTTCCTTACCTAATACATGTGGCAAGTGGGAGACATTAGCTCAGAGTGAGGTTGAGCTCTATGCTAATGTAATAATATTGTGAGTATCTGAGTGTACTTTACAGTGAAAGACACATGTTTGACTGGATTAAGAGAAACAAGGACTAACTGGGATCCCAGCATGCGGCAGGAGAGAGGAGAGAGAGGTAGAGTTTTTGGCAAAGGAAGAGCAGCAGGAGCAGAGGGATTCTTGGGGATCAGAGAGGGAAAAACCCTGAAGGAGAAAAAACGGAGGTGCATTCCAGGAGGGTCTCATAGGAAGCTCTCTCTTCTAATGTGCGCCCAGGGCTAAAATTCCACCTGCTCTGCTTCGTTTCATTTTAGGAATGATAAGCACACATGGAGTGTTAACCGTGGGAGCTGAGAGAGGTCACTGATCGCCATTCACAGCTTGGTGCTTAGTTTAGGAAAGTGATTTGAATAAAATTACTTACACAGAAGCAGTAGGTGTGTTGGAGTGAGAGGGGAGGACAGAGTTTCTGCTCTCTTACGTCACATTACTCAGTATGTTAAACGTGTGAATATGAATACATGTGAGTGGATTGGAAAGAGTTTTATTTAGTTACCTGTACCTCCCAAGTTGACCATATCCCTCAGCGGGATGAGCAGAAAGTGCTCCGATTCTGGATCATAGATTCAGGAATCTATTCAGGGGCACTTACCTGCTCGGCATAGCTTTTTTTATCTTCATAGCTTCCAGATGATCCTAGGAGAGCAACATTGCTGTGTAACAGTAATCCCAATGACAAGTGTGTACACAAATTGGGTACCATCTATCACTAATTTTCATTCAGAAGAATACGATTTAAGCTTGTAATTAAATATGCAACAGGCCATAACTGTTCCAAGATTTTGATATGATGATACAGTATTAATTATATTAGGAAATATAAACCTATATATCCACATATATGCAGTGTTGATAACCTGTTTCTCAAAGAAACAAGTTTGGTATCTTGAACACAATTTTGTACTTAACAGTAATCATCCACAAATGAAGCCAGCATGGGCAGTGCTCTGTAGGAGCTGGGAGTGGAGGCGAGGGGATGAGGAAGGGCGAAGGGGGAGGTCTCAGCCAGCTCTCTGAAGATCCGTGGGGCGGTTCCCCAGTTTTGATTCTGCATCTCGAGGCTTTTTTCCTCTCGCAGTGCAATCAGTGCATTTCCTGAAGCCACATTTCTTCCTGCACTGACTCGTAGATGTTAAACTGTCTTACCTAGTTTCCTTTATACTGGCTGAGCTTGTTGTTCTCCAAAAAAAGTTTTTTATTATTTTAAAAATAATGACTTTTGTCCTTTCACATTCCCTAATTAAAACCAGGGTAGATTCCCTACTGTCCTGGTCACTTTTAGATATCACAGAGTTCTCACCAGTTTTGTCCAATTTAAAACTGTGTTTTCTTCTCCAGTCTGGCACACACCTCCTCCCCATGCTCCAGCACCAGAAAGCTTCAGCCCGGGGGGCTGGTTGGGGGTAGAACATGGTCTGCCGTTTCACTCCTCTCCTCTCTCTCTTCTAGTTCTAACTGCTCTTGATTGGGAGTGGGGGGAAAAGAGAAAGAGAAAAGTGACCCTCACGCTCGAAGCAACAGTCCCGTCTGTGGTCTCTGGTTTTCCATCAACGCCCACTGTGGGTTCACTGCCGAAGCTGGGTATATCGTGTGAGTGAGTTCTTTGGGAAACCTTACAGAACTTTCCCAGCAGACCTGACTGTGGCTCAGCCTCTTCCTACACAAGGAGTGGATCACATATAATCACCTTCCAAGTGTTTATCTGAACCTTGAGAAACGCCCATCCTTGCTCTGCCAGCGAGGGTGCAGGCGTGCAGGCTGCTCCTTTGCGATTTCATCTTTCCATCCTGCCCTGGCATCTTCTTCCCTCGTCACATAAGCCCAGGGAACATCAACTAACCTTCTTTTAGAGCAGAAATCTAACCTGGGAATGAGGCAGTAGCCTCCCATCTTCACACACATCTGAATAAATGGCTGTCTTCGAGCTTCCTGCCTCACTGGACTTTGCAGGGATGAGTGGGAATAGTGGATCCACTCTGTCCCTCAGTAGGCTGATGACTCGTGACTCTCAAGCATGCTTTTCCTTTACCCTTACTTGCAAATATATACTAAGGTCCCATAGAGGAGATAGCTCTTGGTCTATTGTAGCCATTTTGACCATCTCCCAATAAGCCTTGAAGAGTTGTCTGACCTCCAGTTGCTGCTTTAGCCATTTTTGAAACATAAGATACCTGTTGTCTCTTTTCTTTAATTTTAGGTCTTGGTCACCAGCTCCAGGGCAGTAAAGGAAGTTCCATTCGATGTGCTGATATAGATGCTTCCTGGTCCAAAACCATTGATCCCCACCCTCTTCGACCATTTCAGTCTTCCAGCTGTTAGCATTAGAGTAGAGCTCTGTTCCCCAGAGCAGCTACGTGTACTGCCTCCTTCACTCCTCTCAGTCATAAGACACTTTTTGTCTAGTCCTGGGTTAGATTTGTCTAGTCCTGTGTTACGTAGGTCTTAAAATACCTTGCCATTGCCCTCCTGTACTCATTAGTGCATTTTTACTCAGAGAGAATCTCCTGTTAGATGCTCAAGCCCTTGGCTGGACAAAACAGCAGATGGTGCATAAGCCTATTCACACTTTTAAATGAGTCAAAAAGTATGTTAGTAGTCATAAAATAACAATAAAATTTTAGCAGTATAATAGAATATACATGTCCGAATGAACCAGATAGAATCATTTTTGAAACACCCTTTGAGATTTTTTATGACCCATAAAAGAAAGCCGTTTTTATTACTTTTATAGGTTTTTTTTGATCTAAAATAGTATACTCAAATTGTTCACTCATCTAATTCACCAGACTTGGCTCCAGATGACTCGTTTGTTTTCAGTAATTAGGTTTGCCCCAAAGTATCCTCAGAGCTAACATTGGGGAGTTTTAAAAAATATATACTCCATATTCTAAAGGCAATACAAACAAACAAATGAAAATAAAAACAAAGAAAAGGAAAAAAGAAGAAACATGAAACTTGGCACATTCAATTAGTTTTCACCATAGCAACAAATAGCCCCAAAGTTTCAGTGGCTTACAACAACAGAGATTTATTTCTCACTGGCAGCACATGGGCTGCAGGTTGCTGTAGTTCTGCTTGGCTGCACTGGACTCGACACAGCAGTGCTCAGCTCTGCTCTGCAGTGTCTTCTTATTCGAGCACTGAAGGAACATCCCCCAGCAGGGACATGCTGTTCCAGTGGCAGAGAGCAGAAGTACAAGAGGCCAGAACAATCCAGGGTATCACATTTAAAGCATCTGCATGGACTTGGGCATTCATTCCATCTAGTCACATCCTGTTGGCTAACGCTAGTCACGTGGCCAATCCTGACCTGTGGAGAAGTAGACACTGCCTCTGGGAAGGCACTGGAAGTCACAGAGCCAAGAATGCGGTTGTATAATCTTCAGAAAAGAAAGCAGAGTTGGAAACACTTATCAGATCTACCACATAGTGTGAACACAATGGAAAGGTCCTAAGTATGAACACGTAACATTCTGAAGAGACTACTTTTGAGGTGGTAATAGATAATAGATATATAAATTATGATATGGGGATAAAATTAGGTCAGTTACGTACCTCAAGGGCCCTTCTCATATATATTTAAGTGTTCTAAAAATGTAAATCTCTAGGGTATGGATTTCATTATTTTCCGAATTTATTCCCTTTTAACAGTTTTGTGTTTGAGTTGTTTCAAAGTGGTTTATTGACAAATCTTTGTTGCAAAATGGCTATTGATTGGAAATTACATTTCTGCAGACTTGGCCCATGTAATGCTCCTCATGTGCAAAATTCAGAAGAAGTTTAGTGCTGTATTTCTGAACGAGCAGATCAATATTCTAAAAATGAGCTAGTCATGGGAAACAATTATCTTTGCAAGACAATAAAATATATCAACTGCCTCAGTTTAGGGAAATATCAAGTAAACGTCTCAACCACTGAGAAGTAACATAAAGGCTAAAGAGATGTATGCTTTTTACTTCTTTAACATACTGTTGGAAACTTAACATTAATAATTCCATATCAAGTATTGGATTTCAGCCCTTCATGTCCCACGGTTATAAATACACTTGAAGACGTCACATTCTAAAATCCTCCTGTGCTTGCTAAGACCTAGTCTATTGAGCCAAACACCTTGCGCCCCATAGAGGAGCAGCAAATAGAGGGAATAGGAAGGGGCGGGCCCAGAGTGACCTGAAATCACTCATCTTCACCGTGTAGCTCAGTTTTCTTCTGGATATTGCTTCCCCTCTCCACTTACAGGAAATACACAAATGAGTAAAAATTTAAGGCAGCCCCTAATTCATGGGATATTGTACTGTTGAGAACTAAAATTAAGACCTACACTGAAGGGATTCGTGAGGTAAGGAGGGCTGGCTTGGGGTGATTACTCTGTTCCGTCCTCCCAGTAGACTGATGAAGTGAGAGCTATCTGTACGTTTCCTGGGGCTTCAGCACGTCCGTCACCATGGGATCAGGAGCAGCTCTGTATATGAAGAAATGGAGAAAAGCTCTCTTAATTTCCAAAGAAAATCTCCATTTCATGCTAGCTGGGGTTTGTGCGTCAGAACTCACCACTGTCGCCTTAATTTAGGCAAGTACCTTTATGACATCCTTTAACAACTGTGCTCAGTGACCTGGGTTATGTTTGCTTCCCTTCTTGCTTTTTGCCTCTCATACTCGACACTCTCAAAACCTGTCATCAACTAGATTTTATGCATTTGTTCTCATTTTGATGTTGTCATTATTTATAGTCCATAAGACTATAAATGTGCTTTGTGTGCAAAATGATATCAAATTGAACCATTTCTGGATCTCGCATCCACTAGGAGAAACATCTCTGGCATTTTGAGACTTACCTTGCAGTTTGTACATGATCACATTGTCTGCATCTTAAAAGCCCAGTCTTTCAGCACCAAGTTCGTACTTCTCAGTCCCTTGACCTGAACTTTAAAAAAATTTTTAAGTTTAGCATAAGCAGTACTGCTTCTCCCAGGCGACAGTGTCTTGTGAAAAGAGTTTCTGTAATACTCAAGGGAAAGTGGCCAGCTGTTTTCCACAGTCCAGAAGCAGGCAATGGGTACAAGCTACCATGTGAGGGGTTTACCACTTCCTTATAGTGAGGGTCGTTGACACAGAATTGAGTGACTGTATAATGCAGCTTTCTCTGAGTTGATTAAAATTAAAGGACATGTTAATTTCTCTTGTTAGTTAAAATGACTGTGCCTAACAACACAGGGACAGACTAACTGACCTCTCATGGTCATCTGTAATGTGCTATGATTTCAAGTCTGCAATGTGTAAAAAAACTCTACAAGTTGGTAAAAAGCTGTAGAGTTTGAGCCACATCTCACCAGGAGAGCACATCATCCATGGCAGGGATGAAAGTCTGAATGAGGGATGGGTTCTATAAGGGGAATAATCACAGTGGAATACACTGAGTTTTCTTCACTTAAAATTTTTTCTTAACAGTCACATATTCTATCTGCAAATCTCCCCCTGTTCTGTTTTATTTTGAATTAGGAATCAAACTGAGTTTTCCCCTCTTTGAATCAGCTGCCCATGAGAGAAGCAAATACATTTCTAACAGAATGAGAATTAAGAGTATTATGAATACACATTGTATAATTTTGACCATTTTGATCCTTGCCCCAAAAATATATCTTTAATTATTTTAGTAAAGAATGGGGTTGACTTCATCTGTGCAGAATAACCTTTCCTTTTATCATGTTTATAGTAGTCAGGTGGTTATAGAGTTATATTTAGGTACCAGACAGGTTTCAAATATCTTTACAAACAAGTAACTCAATATTCAAAGTGTATAAAAATGCTGGCAAGCATTGATATGGAATCTGAAAATGCTTTACCCATCTATTTCCTACCTCACTGACCCAAGTAGACTACAAAATAGTATGTTACAAAGGTCCTCAAAATACTGAGAACCTCTGAAGTATACATTCTGCATAAAATGACTTGAAGTTTTACATGTGGATGCTTTCATTTGGGGCTTTCCAATTCGCACTCACACAACACTCATTTTCTGAGAGCCTCCAAATAATGACGTGATTCATTTATTACGTCTGACGTTTTAAAATCTCACCATAGGGCTGGGTAGGAAAACTTTTCATTGTCTAATACTCTTCTTATATTGAAAATATAAATATCAATGGATTATATTTTCTATCAATACATCTTTAGTCCCTTGAGTTGTTTTTGTTTTTTTTTTATGTTTTCCAGAAGAACTATTATTCCACTTAGTTTATATTTCCTTTGGAAAAGTAAAAAGAGATACTAGAAGATAAGGTGGCTTCATAACAGTGACAAGGGAGCAAACCCTCACCTAAAAAAAAAAAATGCAAGTTCAGTCAATTAATTTTTTAATTTAAGTGTACAAGAACAGAGAACAGAACAAATGAAAATAATTTATTAGAGTCTCTGTAACACAGTATGTATTGGGCACAGATGCAAAATTAGAATTGCATGAAATAGAATGAAACTCATCTATATATATTTTGTCTGCTATCCATTTAATCCTTTTTTTTTTTTCAGTATTCCATTCTCACCTTTTTCTAGTTACTTGACTGATAATTATTTTTTAGAAGAGAAGAAGACTAGAGGCAAGTTAAGAATTAAACAATCAATCAAAGAGAGGTTAACATTCAAAGGAATTCGTCTTTTTTTTAATTTTATTTCAGTCTTTTAGGGCATAATTAAAAAATTAAGTTAAGCATGTTGGAATTAGTTTCAAGGCAATAGAAATTGTCACATGGCAGAGAGAGTAACCAGGTATTTGTCACTGGTCCCTTATCTGGTGAAATATTCTTCCTTTTTTTGTTGTTGTTCTGTGTCTCCCGTGTTCATGACACGAGCTGACTGCCAGGCAGTAACAGAAGCTGGCTTGGGGAGCCTGCAAGATACAGAAGAAATAATGTTTTCTGACTATTACATACATTGTGCTAAGCCCTTTTGATTTAAAATAGCATAAGCTCATTCTATATTCCATACTACTCTGTAGAGCCAGAGTTATTACTTTATTTTACAGATAAAGAAATAAAACCTCAGCCTGGTTAAGTGACTGGCCTAAGTTGCTTGTAACTGGTAGGGCTGAAATTTGGATCCAGAAATGCCTGGAAACAAAAATCGTGCTCTCGCCTTTAAATCTCTTCCTCCAGGTAATCAAGGGGAGGGGCTGGAAGAAAGAGCAATATTTAGGTATGTGAGGTATGTGACAGTGTGGGGACATTATCTCTTGAAGAAAAGCAGAAAAAGGTGGGGTTGTTGGTTGAGTTGCAGTATAGTGTAGTGACTGATAAATACTATTTCTAAGTTTCTTTGTATTTTAATAAGAAGTCAAAAATATGTTCTTAAGATAAGTATTTGTTATAGAATTTAAGAAGCCTGAAAGAAAAAGTGCCCTGTGAACTGAAATGAGAAAAGGCAGGTCTCTTATTGATTCTTCACTCTTGGAATCTCATTAACTATCAGATGAAACTTGATGACTGCCAGCAAATAAACAATATTTTCCCCATTCTAGGCTGTTAACCTGCCCAAAGCCACCAAATACAGATTAGTCTGAAAAGCTCTTATTGTTCCTGCTGGAGGTGTTCAAAAAATCGGCTTAGATACAAGGATTCTTTTTCTCTCTTTTCCTTCAGGCTGCTAAAGGATGCACAGAACGAAGCTTATTTTAAAAGCTGGTATCAGAAACTATTGGCTGCTCTCCAATTCTGTGCAGGAAAAGCCTTGAGTGATGAGTTTTCCAAGGAGAAGAAACTTATCAAAATTCTGGGAGACATTGGGGAAAAAGTCAAATCTGCCAGTGACCCTCAGAGACAGGTTTGTGGAGAAATCAGTCTTCATGTAGTGAAATTGGTTTTTTTTTTCGATCTTTGGTTCAATTAAGTTTTAATTTCATAGCTTAAAAAAGTAAATTCCTTGATTGTATTTAGTTGTAAGGCACTTAAATCAATTATTTTGATCAAGATACTTTTTCAATTTTTTATCCGAGAGTTAATGATAATTATCTATCACCAGGACATGGGTTTATGATCTAAGTAGCCATATAGCATAGACAGTACCTAACAAGAGACCAACTTAAAGGCAATTTGACTAAAAAGGCCTGATGAAGTAATTTTCTTCGAATGGCAGCACGCTCAGACTCACGGGAGAAGAACGCAGGGGACTTTTTAGAGCACCCTTGCCCAAGGTACAAAATCTAGGTCTAGATTTTTCTAACACCGCACTAATCAAAGTCACGTTTTTAAAACCTTTTTTTTTTTTTTTTGCCACAGCAAATAAAATGAATTAAATGAAACAAATCAACAGGGGCGTAGACAGTAACAGTTTTGCACTAAGACCCATGGACGATAGTCAAAATGTCGTGCCTCTTTCATTGCTGATGATAATGATGCGCCTGGCTCTTCTTTTTTCCTGATCTAATGGAAGAACACTTGGTCTTTTTAATTACCTGCATTACTGGTTCCCTTCACTGATACAGGCCATTAAGTGGGTTCTCTTAAGTTCAACATTCTAGGTGCGGTGAATGGTGGACATCCATCCATTGTCTTAAGAGTATCACTCCATAGCAATTAAGAACTTACTAGCGACTAGGAGTTAAGGATAGAAAGATGACTAAAACATGAACCCTGTACTCAGGGGAGCTCATAGTTTCTCTCCATCCACTGTTTCAAATCAACCAAAGTTTTCAGCAAAATCATACGAAAATAGTAATAGGCGAAGTATCCCAGAATGCTTTCCCAGCACAAGATTTTTCTTGCTGGAAGTCACTTCATTTGGTAGAAATGCCAGAAGCTACGCTACTTCACCTACCTAGGAGAATACCAAGTAGAAGCATGGAATTTATTTCTAAGTGGGAGATATATAAACTCTGGATGCATGGAAGAGCCTTAAGGTACTTTATATAAATTTTTCTAAAATGTACTAGTAAGTGAAAATCTTGAGAGGTGCACACTAAGATTTCAGGGAATTAAGATAAATGGATCATGTTAATAATTACTTAAAGCAGGGGTTACAAGTTGGGCTGCAGATCAAGTCCAACCCATCATGTCTTCGAACAGGACAGTGCTTTATTTTGGTTTTGTTTTTAATTGAATTTAAAGTCCTCCAGAAAGGGCAGGCGATCTTTCCTTCCCCATTTTCCCCAGTACTCCCTGTTGTCTTTAGCCCACTGCCTCTTCGTGTGTGACTAATCACTTACCCAACCCCAAAGCCTCCAAGCATACAACCTCTGAATTAAAGAGTTTACTTAATCAATGGAGGAAAATTGTAACTTGGAGGAAAAGTCAAGTTCTTTACAGTTTCAAAAATGCTTTTTCTAATGATTTTTTCCAGGAAGTTCTGAAGAAAGAGATTGGCAGACTAGAAGAATTCTTTCAGTATGCAGACACCTGTCACCTTCCTCTGAACCCCGCCCTCTGCATAAAGGGGATTGATGGCAATGTAAGTCAGTTTATTCAGTAGATAAGTTGAGTACATTTGTAGAGTTTAGTTCACTGGGTGTTTCTGAAATGGGAAAAAATAATGGTTTGTGCATAGTAGTTGTCAAATGTGTACTACACATTTGACACATGTGTGTTATGTGAGATAACTTTCAAAAAATATACTGCATGTGAAAACCAAAATATGAAACAATGAAAGCAAAATAATTCTTAGTGATGTGATTAAGAAGAGAGGCTAAGCCTTGCCTTCCGCCTCTGTTAACCCCGTATCTCTTGGAGTTAAGGGGATACCTCAAAGCGATCACCATCCCCCCAAGGATTCAGTGAGGAGAATTTGGAAACCACTGGTCTAGACTCTGGCCTAAGACAAGGCTTCCTAATTCAATACCATGACAGAAGGTCACATGTTCCCTAATTGATTGACTCTTGCAGCAAGAATTCATTAGTTAACAAGCGGCCTCATCCTTTTACTGTAAAACTCAAATTGATTCAGTAAGCAAGGGTTTCTGTTTGCTAGGGATTAGGTTAGATTTATGTCGATAGGTTAACTTAAGAAATAGATCCTTTCCTCTTAACTTTACTGATCTCAGACTTCTCAGAAATAACAATAGTCAAACTGGTCGTTCAAAACATATTGATGTCATATTTTACTAAGTTGAAAAATTGAAAGTATCAAGCCCTTCTCCTATCTTTAGTATTGATTTAACTCTTTGCTGTCAACATGAACTCTCTAATAGCCTGAAGACTTAACAGCCTTTTAACACTCAAACAATTGTAAGCACATAAAAGGAAAATGAGCAATAAGAAAGTATAATGGAAAGTAGTCAATATCATAAAGCTGAAAATAGAAATGTAAAATATAATTGAAAGAAATGAGAAGAGGAAATACATGTACTGTTACTGGTATAGATAAGAAATTGTTCATTAACGAAAAGGGGGAAAGATTGCATTAATTTTTTGAAGTACCAGATTAGTGTCAGATACTGTAAAAAGTATTTTATATCCATTAGCTCATATACCTGTTACAAAAATGTGTGAGGCAGGGGTTGTTATCTCTATTTTTTAGTTGAATACAAACATTTAAGTAACTTGCCCAGGGTCTTACAGCTGATGCATTACAGAGTCCAAATTTGAACCCAGATCTTTCTTAACTCTGTATTCGTGTTTCCTTAAAGTATGCTACAGAGCAGAAAAAATTAAAAGGAAATGTATTTTTAAAATCGCCATTTCATCTTTTATACATTAACCAACTAGCATAAGCACAGTTCCTACATACTACTTAGTTTATTTACGCATCATCACTGTTTGGTGAGAAAAAATGTAGCTGAAGATTTACAACCTGCCAAAAGATGGCTTTTCAGTTTGCAAGTAAAAGCTTTGTTTGGTAGACTAAAGTTTTTTTCTAATAAATATTTTTCTTTGTTCCAAAGTGAAAAATTATTTATGTGTATTATATCTGCTAATATAGCAGATTCTGCAAGGGGCCATGGTTTCAAGGAAAGTGTTCTTTTTGCTCTATTTTGCTCACCATTTTTCTCTTCTTCTCATCCCATAGGCCTGTTCATATTTCACATCGAATGCTTTGCCATTGAAGATTACTTTCCTTAATGCTAATCCAATGGGCAAAAACATCAGCGTCATTTTTAAGGTAACAGTGGCCCTCCTGAAACACAAAATTGATTCCATAGGTAGAATTATTGATTTATTACTCACAAAAAGAAAGTACTATAGCTCTTTTCTTCTGCAGCAGCACAGAAGATTCCAGTTATTTTTGATTCTGTATTTTTCCAGAATTATAGTACATGCCAAACTGTGGCAATAAATCAAACATTACTCAAAGCCAGTGAATCTTCAGTGCAAAACTCAGGGAGATATGTTTCAACAAATGAAATGATACAGTCACTTTTGAGTATTTCAGAAAGCAGAATTGCAATAAGCCTCTAGGGGAAGAGTCTTCTTTTGGCCTAGATACTAAATTAGAATCAAAATTAGCTGAAACTCAAATGATGTAGTTTAACATAAAATTCTTATCTGCTAGCACTTGCTTATTTTGGTAATTTGAGTTGTCTTCTCTTTTATTCTTTTATTTTTTTATTGAAGTATAATCTGTTTACAATGTTGTGTTAATTTCTGGTGTACAGCATAGTAAATCAGTTATACATATACATACATATATTCTTTTCCACATTCTTTTTCATTATAGGTTGTTACAAGATACTGAATATAGTTCCCTGTGTTATATAGTAGGTTGCTTATCTATTTTATATATAGTAGTTAATATCTGCCAATCCCAAACTCCCAGTTTATCCCTCCATTCCTCTCCTTCCCCACCCATAACGATAAGTTTGTTTTCTATGTCTGTGAGTCTGTTTTTGTTTTGTAAATAAGTTCATTTGTGTCATTTTTTTAGATTCCACATCGAAGTGATGTCATATTTTTTCTTTCTTCTTCTGGCTTACTTCACTTAGAATGACAATCTCCAGGCCCATCCATGTTGCTGCAAATGGCATTATTTTATTCTTTTTTATGACTGAGTCGTATTCTATTATGTAAATATACCACAACTTCTTAATCTATTCATCTGTCAATGGACATTCAGGTTGCTTCCATGCCTTGGCTACTGTAAATAGTGCTGCTATGAATCCCATAGGACAGTAAAGGGCAGTAACAAGGTTACAGACAGGTGGAAAAAGGACTAAAGAAGGAGCTGTAAGTAAAATGTAAGCATTTGCCAGTCATTCAGTTAATTTAATAAATTATTCAGCCAAGCCAGACAAGGTCTCAGAGTGAATTTTTTGATAGATTCGAACTAGTTTTGAGGCTAATGACCCACAGCCATACTTTTGCTGTGGCCTTTGTAGCCTCAAGCATTAACCGTCCCAAGGCACTGCATTTTTGGTGAAGAAAAGAAAGAACAACACAAAATCTCATCTTGGCGTAGTTTTCTGCATATAGTTGAGAAAACATTTTCAAAACTAAGCCTCTTACTAGTTAAAACCTAGAACTATCCTTCCCCTTTGGACATATTCTATTTCCTTCACCTATGCTAGAAAATTACCCCTCTTTCATTTTTATTACCATCAAAGGCCATTAACTCTGAAAACTTTTTAACTGCCTTCATAGTAAGTCAGTAATTCAAAGTCTGAGGAATCAGATGTGTGCTATTTATTCTCCTAGCCAAAAAGCGCTTGGTATTCTGAGTGTATATTCCATGCATACATTTATGGCACAGCAAATAATGTTTCCCTTAGAAAGAGATCTCTCTTGGCTGAGTTTGAAATTTGAATAAACATTCATCCAACCTCTCTTCACTAGACGCTGACTCTAAGATATTGTACATGGATAATAAATTGAAAGATTATTATCAGGGAACAGCATTCCGGGCAGCTTCTGACATGATGGCTAAAGCTCTGTAATCATTTAAAGGAAAGGTCTCATTTTCTTTGATCTTCTGTGAGAAACACAAGGTACTCTTACAGCTAATAAAACCATTGAAACCATCCTAAGACAGGCTGGAAAACGATTCAAGGAAAGAAATGATATATACCGTAATATGAAAGCTTTTAATAGAATTCAAGGAGAAACCAGAGTCTGTAATTTTGTTTTTAACAGGCTGGAGATGATCTTCGTCAGGATATGCTTGTTCTGCAGATTATTCAAGTGATGGACAATATTTGGCTGCAGGAGGGCCTGGATATGCAAATGATCATCTATAGATGTCTATCCACAGGAAAAGGCCAAGGTCAGTATAGATTGGAAGGTGGTTTGACTTACATTATTTATCTCGTGTGTTCATCAGTAATATGCCACCAGACTTTCCACAGCTTTCATTTAAGATGACAAATTTGAGAATCCAAAGAACTAGACATAGTCATTCTTCTTTTTAACAAAGAATTGTTATCAAAAACAAAAAGCCAAAATAATTTATATAAAACATAATATCCTTCTACCTGTTAATTAGGACTTTGACAATCTAAATGTTAACTGTGATATCCTTTTGTGTGTCTTCAAGGGTTAATTACATTAATAGCTAACTCATACTTTTTTCTCCTTTTGTAAACTAATAATAAAAAAAATCTACTCATTCAAAAAACTACAACTGTTGCCTTTTAACACAAAACTTACAAAGTTGTGAATGCTGAAAGGAGTTCTGAAAATTCTCAATACATTATAAACATGCATTTAGTTTCTAGAAGACTTTTGACTGAAGTATAATATCAACAGTCAAAGATAACTATACATGCAAACTTTAAACATACTTCAGCATTTCTTTTCCTTTATAAAAAGCCACAACTTTAATATGGAAATATAATTACATTTATACACATTTTCAATGAAAATAATGTCAATGATCCACCCAAATAACTACCCAAACTTCAGAGGTAAAAGTTATACTTAATTATAATCATGATAAATAGAAGAAATGATTTCTAAGGTTTCTTGTAATTTTTTACGTGTGGCCATTGCCCCTAAGAATTTCGTTACATTAGTTGGCATGGATTATAGCAAATACATCTGCATAAACAAAGGAATAAAAAAGTCACAGAACTGGAAAAGGGGCCTAAAACTATGTTGTCCCTTTTTTTTTTTTTTTAAACTCAGGCAGCGCCACAATTTAAACCCATCACCTCAAAAAAACAAAATTATTACTGCTTGGTCCCCCCGTTCCTGAGGTCCCATCACTAGGCTCATTACCCCGGCCAGCTGTGACTCGAGCGTTTAGAAGCCAAGTGTGGAAGCGCCTTCTAGTTAGCTTAGCTGGCAACTGGAGACCTCAGGGTTGCTGTTGCAGGTCGTACTACCCAGTTATTTCTGATGATATGACCCTTGTTTCCAGGCCAGGTGTCCCACCCCTGAAGTCCTGAAGCTCTAGTTCCTACGTCTTTTGTTATTGCTACTCTGAGATCACTGTTCCTTGAGTTTTACACAACCATTTCTCACATAGATGACCTAATTCTTTCGTATCCTCATATGTTGAAGGAGGAAGAATAAAGCTAGATGAGCTTTTTGATGTCACGCAGATTACTTTCTCTTCAGAAATTGAATACTACACTAACCTCAGTTGAATTCTTCAATTCTAGCTCCTCATTTCTCTGTTTATAGTCATAGAATGTAACAAAGCCTAAAGCTTTTAAAGTTAATAAAATGACTCAACATAAGTGACTGTAGACTTGCCCAAAGTTATGGATGTCATAAGACAAATAAGTTACTCTTCCCCACTGTCTACCAAAAGTCTTCCATAGTTGTAAGATTTCAGAGGGCATTACACTGGCCAAATGCTTCTTCAAGAAAAATGGAGGTCATTAAAGCAAATGTCTTTTTTAGGTGATTACGTTCCATTTTTAATCGTATTCCAAGGCTTATTGAATATCTAGTATTCTCGAGAAATGTCACAGAGTAAGCTAGGGAATACTAAAATGACTTAAATGGAGTTTGTGCCCTTGAGAAGGGATCTCCATTTATCAACATTATTGTTTATTATAATCTTCATGACTACTTTGTATATGATATTATAAGAACTTTGGGAGACACGATCAGGGCAGATAAAAATTTTTTAGGATTTATTTCATCACTCCAAATTTGCTCTAAATTTGGTGGGCATAAAAATTACATAGGAAAATTGGAGGAGCGGATGTAACTAGGACCCAATGAGGGTACTAAATCAGGGTCTCCACTGGGCAGGGGTGGGGTGGGGGTGTAGAGTGGGGGGTTCATGTCTCAGTGATTCCAAAAAGCTGCTCTGATGTGTATCGTGCACCCCCTTTTGAGAAACACTGCCTTGTGTGGTACCATCTGGGAAAGTTTTGTCCCTAAGAACCCTGCTACTTACAGTGTGACCCAGGGACCGGCAGCAATGACATCACCTGGGAGCTTGTTAGAAATGCGGAATCTCAGGCCCCACCCTCACCCTACTGAATAAGAACCTACATGTTAACAAGATCCCCAGTTGATACATATGGGCAGAAAATTTGAGAAATGCTGCATTAGAGAACAGAAAGAATGGAGCCCATAGATTAGTCAGTGTGCACAGAATTATGCTAGAAGTTTTTAACAGGTGTATGACACATACTAGCTTAAAATGTATGAAGTGTAATTTATGGTTTTAATTAATGGGCAGAATTTAGCCACCATGATTGTTATAAATTAGGTGCAAAGTTTTCTGGCTGGTCAGCAATGAAAGACTGATGATAAATGGCTTGGAATTTAGCAATGATGAACTCCCTGAAGACAAATGTGGTCTGAGAAGTAACTGACGTTACTCCAGCACCATGTCTAAGGGGTACAATAATCTCAGTCCTCATTTTGGTCATGGTCAGATATGAGGTGGCAATGAAGCACTCCGGAACCAGGTAGAACGTGATGTTCTGTTAGGAAGTGTTAAATGGGGGAACTGAAAAAAATAAGAGAAATTTTCAGGATTAGTAAGAAAAACTATATTAATCTTTCCAGAGTAATTGTATTACTATTAAATGTAATGCTTTACATTTGTTTTCTCACTTTATAAGCATGAGAAAACCTGCACAAGAGCTGAGTACTGTCGGGGCGGAGGGAGAGGTGTTATGATATTAAAGATATACCCAGGATTTGTCTCTGGGGTGTTAAGTTTCTTTCTTTCTTACTGTTTTTAACAAAAGTATTTTAATAGATTATTTTTGCAGCATTCAGTTACCACTCCCTATGTTTAAGTTTCTGATTCAGCAAAGTAGATTCCTAATGGTCATAACTGAGCTATTGTTTATTAAGATATTAAGGCTGCAAAAAAAAAAAGAGAGAGAGAGATATTAAGGCTGCAGCCAGCTGCCACTGGCCAAATCCAGCACAGAAATGTGTTCTGCTTACTATTACTGTGATCTGCTTATTTGTTGTTTTATTTTAATATTTCTAAGGTAGATCATGAAACAGTCCATTTTTAAAACTCAACCACCTCTCTTTTCATTTAGTTACATTTGTGACCCTGGTCCCTTCGGGCATTTGTGTTCACAGCCCTTGCAGTTGTCAAGGTTGTGGAAATCAGAGATTCTAGACTTTAGTTTCTTTCAATGACTTTATGTACGGAGCCTGTACACTTCAGTTTCTTTTGTAGACACTAGTCCTGGGAGAGTTTTAAATATGGGCTTAAATTGCTGTTCTGCAGCATAAACCAGTTCAGATGCACTTACAGCAGGCACCCTCGTGCAAGACACAATCTGTATAATATACATGATCCCCTGACCCTAAAAAATAAATAAATAGCTGCTCTGTACAGAATAAACATCCAAAGATTTGAAAATGTTTATATTCCAATAACCTTAGGAACACTATGAAGACAAGCTTTATTGGATGCATGGCTAGTGGGGCAAAGGTCCTTTTGAAGTTCAGTCAATATATGCTCCCTTTAAAAGAATTATTATCATCGTTTCCCTTTAATGTTGACTGAGAAGGAAAGAGCAGGTGGCTTTTCCCATGTTTATTGCAGAGTTACTCGCTTCACTCCTAGAAATGAAACATTGAGCAGTGAAGCTTTTATTAACCTGCACATTGATTTTTATAATATATTTAAAATATCTGTCATGGAGATTGTATTTGATTCACTTACATCATAAATATGCTTGTTATACAAGTTTGAATGTCCTCCCTTAAACTGTGAATGAATGCACAAGCTGTATGTTACTTAATTCACTACTCTTGATTCAGTGGGGTCGCTGGGAGACCATCTAGATTGGCTCTCTACTGTAATTCTAGGAAGTAAATTACAGCTGCTTCTCATACGTCTGATCCCAACGTAACAAGGAGCCTCATCGCTCCCCAGGATTTAGAATAAATTAGAAGGAATACCGTCTAAGTAAGACTCTTCCAGAAAAGATTTGGAAATGAAGAGGGTAATCCAAGTAGTGTTGGCAACTGTTATTGTTACCTAGATCAAGATGCATTTCCTAACTACCCCTCATCCTGTTAAGAAAGAATGATTTCCATAATCTCTCTCTCTTTTTTTTTTAATCAAGCAGGATTGGTGCAGATGGTGCCTGATGCTGTAACCCTAGCGAAAATCCATCGCCATTCTGGACTGATAGGACCGCTGAAAGAAAATACAATCAAAAAATGGTTCAGTCAGCACAACCCTTCAAAGGCGGCTTATGAAAAGGTTTGTCCTTCTGGAGCTAATTTTAAATAATGTACTTAAGTAAGGATATACTCTGGCTCATTAGATACTCTGATTTGTAAAAAAGTAAGTTAAATACATCTTGAGTTCTAATTCACTCAGTCATCAGCCATTAATGATGACACAGTATAAATGGTATATTAACTGGACAAAAATGTCACTGTTTGGTTTTCCCTCTAGGTGCAGTTCTGGGCTGTCAGTAAAGATTCTCTTTGCACAGCTGCCTCCCTTACAGCAATCTTACCTGCGATGATGTCCCTATTTGTACTCAATCTATAATTCCTGTAAATCTCCCTCCTTCCTTTGCAATATATTTCTTCTGCCAAGTTCTATTTTATCATGCCTTACTCTTTCAATATTTGAGGAATGCATAATAGAGTTTGTATTTTTCCATATCTCAGCACTTTATAAAATGTACTATTTCATTTAACTGCAAACATTTCTTCCCACTTTACCCTGGCATCCAGCTTACAGTGTACAGTTAGTCGTATAGATTCTTCCCTCTACCAGGGCTCCCAGATACGGGGGTGAGTTGGCAAGAGCCAGGCCTCGTCCCACTTGCCAAGGCATGAACTGGTATTTCTGGGTCCACCCAGAGGCAGGGACACCTTTGTGCTAAGGCACACAAAATGCAGTATGGGCCAGCGTTAGATTTGCCCAGAACTGTCCTGAACACTAAAAATCCTTCATTCTTGGAAACTCTTCTGTCCTGGGCAGACTGGGAGGATCAGTCACCCTAGCTGGCATGGACCATGAAAGAGAAACCCAACAGTTCATCTATTCCAGGTTTCTGTGGGATTGGAGTAGAGCGAAATACAGGTTTTGGAGGCCAAATAACAAAGAGTTAGATGAGATTATCTTGAAATCTATTTTTTTTAGCCATTACTCAAATTGTAACTTGAGTTGTGCACAAACCCCTGGGGTTTTACTGTTCGAGGTGTTTACACATACATTTGATGTTCACAACCACCACATGAAGGTCATATTTTATTATCTTCACTTTATGAGTGGAGAAAATCTAAACAGACAAAGTGCTGGCTCAGGCACTTGGGATACCTGGAGCTAAGGAGTCCTGGCATGTGGTCCTGTTAAATGAACTTCCACGCCCACCAGTCAGCCTCACCAGTCGAAAAGGCTCGTAACTGTGGCTCAGCCAATCACTCATGGTTACACCATGGTTGCACTCATTGTTGTATCACTGATGAAAATGATATATATCCAGGAGACTTTTTTTTTAATAAAAAAGAGTAATTTTGGCATGTAACCTCTGTTCTTTAAAGAAACATAAGTCACAACTAACATAGTGGAACCTTCTTTCACCCGCATAGGCCTTCCCTGATACGTGCTGTACCAAAACCCTCTTGGACACCAATTGGATGACCTATTTGTAAAGATAAACATAAAGTGTTATAGATATCTCAATATAATTTTTTCTGTGTTAAAATTTCAAATATTCAAAAATCGATATTTTAAATTTCTGTGGGAATAGGCAATATTGGGCCATATTGTTCCTTCTTCTTTTACCTTGAAAAAAAAATCATCCTATATTGTACATTTGAGACATTAACAAATCACACCAGGAATCCTCTCTAGTAAACTATGAAAATTAGCTTTAACTGAATGAAAGATATTTTCCCCAATTTCAATGAAAACATTCGTTTGGCTAAAGAACAGATCACTCCATGTGCTTCTGCAGCATATCAGGAAGCAACCATTTAATCACATCCTCTCAACTGAGATATAGAAGTGGTTCTTGATTATATAATTTTGCTGTTTGTCCTACTTTTACCATTACGCCTGTGTTTGCTCATTTTGTTTGTATGTTATTTTTGTGCTACTGTTTTTCAACCGATTAGGCCTTGAGGAACTTTTTCTATTCCTGTGCTGGCTGGTGTGTGGTAACGTTCATCCTGGGAGTGTGTGACCGACACAATGACAATATCATGCTGACAAAGTCAGGCCACGTGTTTCATATTGACTTCGGGAAATTCTTAGGTCACGCACAAACATTCGGAGGGATAAAAAGGTCAGTGCTCAAATGACGTTTATTACGATAATTAAGCCATCTTCTGGAGTGATCTATAACATGTAATGGCACGGAAACCCAGCAGATGACTTGCTCCCCATCTCTCAAATCCCCCAAGGTAACATAAGCACCATTATATATCCAATAATATTGAAGGAAAGATTATTTTCAGTAGATTGTTAATGGAACAAATTAGGTTTCCTCAACTTATTAGTGGACTAAATTGGCCTTCTTTCCACAGGATACTAATCCTGTTGCAGTTTGAATTGTCTGAAATGTAATATTTTCATTTTCTTATAAGCCTTGAATGGAAAATGAGGTATGAGCTCATGGTCTCAGTGCATCTGGTATATTGCTCAAAGCAATCACCACCCTGGTCTACCTATCATAAAATGAGCACACTTCCTGCACTGAGTCAGGCTCGAATCATTCCGGACATATTTAGTAAGTACCTACCATTGAAGACTCTGGGGATACAACAGTGAACAAAGCAGATGCAAACCCTGATCTCTTCAGTAGGGATGATGGACATTAAACAAGATAACATGAGGAAATGAGGAGTTTAATTTCTTCCTAAGAAACTAAAGCAGAGAAATGGAGTTGAAAGTAACTGGGGCAGGGATGCTATTTTAAAGAGGCCTCCTGAAGAAATCAGAGATAGCTGTGTGGTGAGCAGTCACCTTGTGGAGATGCACAAGGCACATACTACAGGAAGAGAGGACAGCAAAAAATAACAGCCATGAGCATGGAATAAGCATGGCATGTTCCAGTGACAAGCTGAAGGCCTGGGGCCTCGAGGTGGGGTAAAGAGGGGCAGGCAGTAGGAGGTCAAGGTGAAGAGGCCGGTGGAGGCCGGATCAAGTAGGGCACTGAAGACATGATGTAGAGGTTGGCTTTTATTTTACATTCAGAGGCAAAGCACTGACAGGTTTCAGTGGATTTCAAAGTTCTCTCCTGCTGTCCTGTAAAGTAGTGAGAGATGAGTTAAGAAGCTATTGCAATAGTTAAAGCAAGACCTTAATCATAAAGCAGTGGTGAAAACTGACAAATTCAGAATATATCTTGGAATCTGAGCCACTGGACCTGTTAATTGATTGGACATTGGCAGTAATTAATGGGCTGGGAGAAGGGGCCCAGTGGGTAGAAGAAGAAAGAAAAACAGTCCTGGACGACTCCTGGATTTCTGTTCTTAGTCAACAATTGTATCATTTACTGAAATGGAAAAGACTGGCGGATGTGAACAGATTTTTATTTTATTTTATTTGAGCTGGGGGCAAGGAAACCAGAAGTCTAAGACTAAAAGCCCCTTTCTTTAAAAAGATACTCCACATTAAGGTGGAAATGGGCTCAGACCATTCCAAAGACTAATCAGTCACTTTTAGCTGAAAAACAATCTCCTCAATAGAAGAAATCACGATGTCTCAAAGCAGAACAAGAACTTCACCAGATGGGCGTAATCTCGGATTAAATCGCCAATATAAACTATGTAATATGGTTTAATTCTTATAAATTGATATCTCCTATTTTGTAGAGGCATACAAATGGAATTGTTTTACTTTTTATTGTTTTCAGTATGTTTCCTTCTTCAATGAGTAAGCTCAGGAAGATTCACCGCATAGTGATTCATTCCATAATCATCTATTGAGGATGGTCCTTGTGCCGAGGACTATGATAAACCGTGGTGATACAAAGATGAATAATACACATTTACCACCTCAGCAGGGCTTACTCTTTCTTTAGAATACTAAGAAGACAGAAACGTAAAAAATTATTCTAAAATGTGGAAGGCAGAGATAAATGTATAGACCATTAGAACACCATAGAGGAGAGATACCTAGTTTATGAAGGACAAGTATTAATTAACAAACATAAGCATGTTACATAATTTACTCGTAACATTTTTTTCCCTAGAATCCACCCTTTCCTTAAAATGTAAAGATTAGATTAAAATTTTAACTTCTTTATTTTGCTGTATTTTCCTCTGAGAACTTGGGTTAACCCTTACTCATTTATTTGACCAGCATCTGTGTTGGCCATGGGGATGGGTAAAAGATGCACAAAGATTTTCCAGTTCTACAGAAAAAGTTTCAGTTGGAGAAACATAGAAAGTAAAGGACAAGTTACTAAACAATATGTTAGGTGCTGTAATAGAGATACGCACCAGGGTCCATAGAAAAGGTGGAAACCAGTTTGTTTGTAGATGTTACAACAGTTCCTGCTGCTTGTGTACTGTGATGATTTCAATATTTTTTTATGCAACTGCTGCAAAGTCATAAATCTGTGCCCAGCACAGAGTCACCCTTACACTAGGTTTTGATATTTGCTGAATTAGCTAGCCAATAAACTATTCACAGTAAGTCCTCAATCATTCAATAATTATTAATTAGATGAAAGAAAATGAAGTTGGCACCGTCTTTGCTTGAGATTATTGATGACTGAGCACCAGCTAAGAAGGCCAGTTGCAGCATTATGACCCACTCACTATTACTCACTATATGTTTTGAATTGTAGGCAGCACCTAATAATTTTCTTCCAAGTCTCTTTCAGTTGTTTCTGGAGTTCATTTGAGTATTGTTTCAATAGACAGCTGATTTCTTCCTTTCTAGGTCCAATGGTTGCTCTTCTTGGTTGCTAAGTAGACAAAAGGCCTTTTATAAATCAAGATCCCCCCTAGGATAAATGAGAATTCTTATGCGTGCTACATTTATTACATTATAGAACTGATCTCCAGAGAAAAGCCTCGGTCCACCTCACTTCTTCTGCAGACCCTGATGTACAAGACCTGGTTTGTCACTCACGCCCTCTGACTATCCTAACCTCCCGCAGCCTACAAGGCCATATAATGCTCCAGTAATAACCACAACTAAGCTAGGATCATGCTCTTTAACATAAAATGCTACGACCACTGGGAGTAAAGAGCATATGTGTCCCTGACACATGTGTTTCTCCTATTGTCTACTCCATAAAAACACGGAGAAGGAAAGTATTTGTGTGACTTTTTATGGTTTATAAAGTGTTATTAACATACATTAACTGATTTTACTTCATAATACAATTGCCTAAATCATTGCTCAATTTCGCATAGAGAGTACAGTTTCCAGTTGTGGATGGGTTGTGGGTCAACAAAAAGAAATCCATACATACGTGAAACCCCTCTCTAAGTGGCTGATTTACCCCTTAGCCAGGGATACAAAACTTAATAATGGGCATTAGCAGGCCAACAAAGCAGAAGCAAATGCAGTACATCTGGGGAGAGATTTTTCCCTTGGTTTCCTCAAGAGGAAGCAGCAATGAAGTGACATTCGCCTTACAAGTAGGATGTTGAGAAATAACGGGATTTCTTGCTGGGCCATCGCCCTTTTACACTCATACTTACATCATCATTCCAGAACATCTCACACTAACCATCTGTGTGATTCTGTTTAAGAAATGTTTACAAACATTGAGCTCTCCTGATTCTTGACGTACGCTCAGTCATCCCAGCAACACTCTCATTTGGAGTTCTTGCTCAGGTGTCCCTGAACCGTTCCTCTGAATTCAGTTTTCCAGAAATTATCTATAAAGCCCATCTTCATGCTTAGACCAAATCTGAGACTCCTGTAGACTTTCTAACTTTGAAGAAAGAAAAAAAATTACAACTCAGTTATGAATTTGAAGGACTTCACGTCCTGTACATAAATAAGCAATTCTTTCTTACTGGTTTTAATTATGAGATTAGACCAAGGGGATTTACAGCAGCAGATTAAATCACAGGACAGTTCAACCCCAGCATTACTTACCGATTCTGGGGGAAAAGCTGGCTAATCCCTGCAGTGGAAACAATGAGAACCTTCACCAACTTTCTGAAATCAGTTGGTTTTCCTTTTGAAGTATTGCTTAATTATTATCTTCATTTCTTTATTTTCTCTCACAAATATTCACATGAAAGTGGTTAACAAATTGCGCATCCCCAATTTTTCACTCAAAATTCCCCTGTAACAATGATTTCTATATAATTTTTTCATTACATAAAAGATATTATTGTAATAAACTCTAAATTTAAATTCAATAATTTCTTGACAGTAACTTTCTCTTACAGAGGAGAAATTAAGGAAGGCCTTTATTGGCGATGTTTTTGTTCTCCTAGCTCACTGTCTTAATTTTTCAGACTTTATTTCCAGTCTACATGGCCTTTCTCTTCAGTAATACTAGACTTGGATGAAGTCTTTCTTGCAGCCTTCTTTCTAGATAATTTTAGAAGCCATATGAGCAGAGGTTAAGGTCAAATACCCTGGAGACAGACTTTTTTTTTAACCCCTTACAAATCATTTACTAATGATGTGACCTCAAACAAATGGCTTCTCTGTGGCTTCTCTGTGCCTCAGTTTAATCAATTATAAAACAGATTGCTTTGAAGATTAAATTAATTGATGTATGTAAAGTGCTTAGAAGAGTTCCTAGCACTGAATGAGGGCTCTATAAGTGTTTGTTGCAGTTAATTATAATGGAAGTATTCCAAAGGAAGTGACAAGAAATGAGACTGCATCTTTAGGTAATTATCATTTCCTTTTGTCTAAAATTATCTTAATATCTTATTTTGGTACTTTTTCAAGTATGTGATTTGAAATTCATAATTTGAACAATTAGTTCTTTAAGCTCTCTGACCTTGAGGCTTGTTGAATGATGGACTAGATTGCACTATTGGTCAGGTTTAATTAGACTGTAAGGTTATTTCACCAAGTCATTCTTGACTCCTGATATAATTTCAGATGTAAGCAGAGGTGTGCTGGATCTGGCTTACACTGGCTTGCAAGAGCCTATTGTGTGTATTTCCTCTTAATTCTACATTCAATGGTATAACACTGGTAGCCTGAAATCAGTCATAGTGGGAGAATGTACATCATGAAAATTGGCAAATGTCACAAATCAGAGCCTTTTTCTCCTAAGAGGAATGAGCTGGTTATTAAATATTTACTACCACACTATAAGATATAAATCCATTTGAAACAAATGAAAAATCATTTCAGAACTCAACAAAATAAAATTCAAAATCTCTTTTCCTATTAAAATATTTATACCTAGGTCGTCAAAATATTTTATCTGTCTTTACAAAATAGCTTATACCTAGTTTTCAAGTTTTATCCCAATAGATCAACAATTATCTAATATAATTAATCTCAGAATTTTCATCTCAGTATCAGTCATAAAAATTCCCCATATCTATAATCATTTTGACATTATCCTCAATAGTTAATTACCACTAATTTTAAAATGTTTAATGTTTAAGTTCTAATTTGAGTATTATTTATATTCTAAACATCCTCAATTTAACCATCTTTGGGGAAAAAAAAACTCCCTTAGCAGATTAAAAGATTAATTTTTGTCTTCGTCCAGTCATTTAATACAATATTCATAATAATCCAAATGCTGTATAGGTATTAATGATCTGCCACATGCTTTAATTACTATCTTAGTATTCTTTGAAACTAGGTGAATTTCACCAGTCTGTTATTCACAAGAATGTTTATCAAGAAACATTTAACTCAGACTCAGTTGCATCTGAATTTACTAGGAAAAAAACACATTTTCCAATACCTCTCTAACTGTGAGTACCATAAGGACATCTTTGTATCTTAAGCACCTAGCTAGTGCTTGACACTTAGCAGAAGACTCTGTTTTGGTTAATTGAAGGATCACTACAAAAAAAGCCATGAAATTTATGTCTCTTGACCTGACAAACTACAGTCTTCCTGCAGATAAAGTTACTAAGAACTTGCCATATTCTGTTCTTCTAACCAGAAATTTACCAAGGGATTTTTACCTGACAGCCACTTTACATGTGGGAGTCCGGGAGGTGAAACTCAAAATTTGATACATTCTCCCTCACACCCATTTAGGATGGCTACTATCAAAAAAACAGAAAGTAAGTTTTGACAAGGATGTGAAGTAATTGGAACCTCTATGCAATGTCGGTGGGGATGTAAAATAGTACAGCTACTATGGAAAACCGTAATGGTTGTTCCTCAAAAAAATAAAAATGGAATTACCATAGGATCCACTTCTGGGTCTATACCCAAAAGAATTGAAAGCAGGGTGTCAAAGAGATATTGGTACAACCATGTTTATAACAGCATTATTCACAGTAACTAAAATGTGGAAGCAACACAAATGCCCATCAGGAGATGGGTAGATAAGCAGAATATGGAGTCTACATATAATAGAATATTATTTATCCTTAAAAGAAAGGAAATTCTGACACAAGCTACCACGTGGATGAATCCTGAGGACATTGTGCTAGTGATAAGCCAGTCACAAAAAGACAAATGACTATAGGATTCCACTTATATGAGGTTCTAAGAGTATTTCAGATCATAGCTACAGAAAGTAGAGTGGTGGTGGCCAGGAGCCAGGGGAGGCAGGGGGAATGGGGAGTTGTCATTTAATGGATATAGGGTTTCAGTTTTAAGAGATGAATTGTGGAGGTGAATGGTAATGATGGTTGCACAGCACTGTGAATATATTTAATACCAGTGAACCGTACAGTTAACAATGGTTGAGATGGTAGATTTTATTTTATGTGTACTCTACCCCAATGAAGTCATTGAATAAACATTTGGTACATTGTAGGTTTTACAAAGGCCTCCCCCAGTCACAAAGCCAGTCCCAGGCAAATGACACCTAGCATTTGAATAGTGCTTTGGGTTTTCAAAGTGCTCTCACACGGTTCCAAGACAATTTCAAGAAATGAAGTTTGTTTTATCATTCCCAACTTCTCACTGTTGTTTCTCCCTCTTCTATTTCACCTTGTCATTCCGCTATGTTTATCACCTAGTTTCTTTTGAGTAACCTTTATATCTACCTCCTTCCCATTACAAGTTAAAAAAAGAAAGTTTCTCCAATGAAAAAACCAACCGACGAATGGTGACTTTTCTTCAAAGAGAGACTTGTAGATTTTCAGATGAAAAGAATGAAGGGTGCTTGAGAAAGGAAGAAAAATTTGTGACAGAGAGGGAATAAAAGGAAGGAAACGAGAAAGGGAAGGTGGGAAGGAGAGAGAGAGGGAGGACAATTTAAACAGGGTAAGGATTCTGCCTTTCTGCACCCCGTGCCCCACTGAGAACAAAACATGCGTAAGATGGAAGACTTGAGTGCTGACTCCTCAGCTGGTCCAACGTACAATGTGCCTGTCAATATATGCATCTCATAGTCCTGAGCCTGAATCTGGTTTTTAAAGAAAGACAGTGTGTCTCCTAAGTATGAACTAGTATTAGCACTTCATCTGGTGCCCAGACGAAGAAACGGTACCTGACTCTGTGCTGGGAGAAGCACTCTGGTGTTAAAGTTAGTAAGAGATAAAAGGTCCATTCAAGCTTGATACCTAAATTTTGATCATGCATATGGTAACGTTAAGAGTATTTTAAATGTTTTCAGAGGTGACTTAGGCGATTCTTGATTTTCAGCTTCGACCTGATTTTGGAACCTAGTCCTAAAATGCAGTACTGCCATTCATTGTCACCGAGGCATTATAGCATTGATCATCTTTTCCTTATATCCAGACTAATTTCTGTTCCACACATACACTGGAATTCCATGCAAAGCATAACTGTACACTTTCCCTTGAACCTCAAGCTCAAGGGGAAAAAACATGGGAATTTGGAGGAGCTGACCAATCTCTTCCCATTCTCATAAAATCTTGACCTACTATGAGCTCTCAGCCAAAATACCAGACTTAGGAAAGTAGGACTGATAATTTTGAAGAGGTAGCTGTTTTAAATACCCTTTCAAATAAGAGAGAAGATGTCCCTGAGCCTGGGAGTAACTCCAGAGTCAGAATTTAAAGTTATTAGGCTATTAAAGATCAGGGACCTCCAGGAGTTAACTTAAGACCCACAGTGTGTTTGCAAAAGAGGCCAGATTGGGGAAAAAATATGTTCTACACTTAAGAGATTACTGGTAAGGGTCTCCTTAGTTAATACTTGCTGAGAGCTTGGAGATCTCACAGGACGTTAAATGTTCTTTTTGCAATAGTACCTGCACCCTTATGTTCTTATTATATTGCACATTTGAGGTTTCCTGTGTTGTCTAATTATACAAGGTTCTATCCAATCCATTGGAGATTCCAAGTCTGCCTTTTCAATTAACTCATGGATATTAGACGAGAGACTTGTGTTCGTTTTGTTGGACAGCAAAATGTGCTCTCTGAAATGTAGGTCGTTTGTGATACCAGGAAAACTGTAGGCTTCCATTCCCCGGTGTACTCTGTAGTCATTTCTTTGTATGCTAATATCACCATTCACTATGATGGGAGTCTGCGGCTTTTAGAAATATTTAAAACAGTATATTTTAACGTGACTGTGATGTTTCTTGGGGACAAAAACCGTTTTAATTCATGAAATTAGTATTAATACTTTCAATAATAAAAATAAAATGTGCCTCATCACTGAGTCCCACATTTCAGTTCAGGATACAAATACGTATTCAAACACTTGAGCCTTTCAAGCCTGTGTTTATACACGTCCCTTTGTACGTGTCCATTTACTGGCTTTATCAGTTGCTCAAATAAATACTAGATGAACTATACTATAAAAGGAAGAAATATGTATATTCACAGGGCACAACAGGTAGATTCTACTTTCACGAGCCCTTGCTGGAGTTCTCTATCCTTCCGTTCCACTCTCCACATCCCCTGACTCCATTACCAGTACTGAAATGCATAGCTCTTCTCCAGTTGCTGTGGAATATCACCAGGAGTGACAGAAAGCAAGTGCTCCTTAGTGTGGCGCTGCATCATTCAGTATTCAGGGTTAGATTCTAAAGGAAATAGTCAAAAGTACTCTTTAAAGCTTTATCAATACTTGATGTGCAAGCTTAATTAATCTTAATTAATCTTTCAAGGTAGCGACTATTACTTTCTCTAATTTACAAATCAAGAACTATGACAGCAAGAAGTCTTAGTTGTTATAACTTGTCCAAAGTCACAGGCAGTAGATGACAAGACCCCTCCCTGGCTGGCCATCAGGCCCTGCCTCACGCAGCAGCTGCCAGCCCACTGGTGGGCGGGGCCGGGTCCTAGCTGAGGCTGGCTGTGGGGCCCAGGGGAGCCCAAGAGGGTGAGTCCTGGGGCTAATGTTGGCCCACTATATCTTAGCTTTTACCTGAAACGTTTTTCCTAAAAGATCAACATACCGTCTAAGGAAAAAAATAATAATAAAGTAAAAAAAAAAATTATCACATTGAATACATTATCTATTCTATCATTTCAAAATTTAGCAGTAAATATATTTTCTGTAAAATCGCCTTCATTATTAATTGGTCCTTCCATTAGTTTTTAATGGGTAATAGTCACATCAAATACAACCTGGAATTAACTATTTGAGACAATACAGGCAACTTTGTAAAATCACTTGTCCTTCCTTCTCTGTTGGAGCTCAAGTACTTATTTAAAGGCTACAATTAGCAAATTTTTCCAGCTGTCCTGCAACGAACTTGGTTCACCCATTAAAGTAGAGAGAAAATAGCAAAAACTGTCGAATAGAAATAAGGAGTTGTAACTGCCTAATTTAACCCTACAAACCATTTCTCCTCCTGCATATAATTGCCATTGTTTTGGTTTATAGGGACCGAGCGCCTTTTATTTTTACTTCAGAGATGGAGTACTTTATTACAGAGGGTGGGAAAAACCCACAGCATTTCCAAGATTTTGTGGAGCTCTGCTGTCGAGCTTATAATATTGTCAGAAGGCACAGCCAACTGCTCTTGAACCTGCTAGAAATGGTAAGTCCCCTGGGGAAATAACAGAAATAATAAGCTTCATGTATGTCTCTCTTTCAGTAGTCTATCTTTGCTAATGGCTTGGAGTTCCCAAAAGAGCTATTCAAAACAGAATAGAATGAACAAACTAAAAGTACCATTGTACAGCTTATGAACACATTTCTTAATAATTCATAACGTCAGTTCACAGTTATTGTCTCAGACCTTTCTTTTCACAATAATAGTGATGTATTCAGGGGTTATCTCAGTATCTTTTGATTAAAGATCAAGGACAGTAATTTAGAATATTGTATCAGTTGCATTGTGCTTTAGGATTTTTCAGAAATATTTTTGAAATACTACCTCATTTACACATTATGGCAACCCAATGATGTAGAGCAGGCAAGGACTTTTCCTGGTTCCCCTCCCAATCTCTGCCTTTGATCCCTTGCTTATTTTCCAGATTAAGAAACTGGGGGTCAAAAACGTAAGGTGACTTGCTAGCAACTCAACTCCAAAGTAGTACGTTTAGTACATTGAGTCTGCTGAGTCATGGTCCTGTGTGCTCTCTGTTGACCAACAGGGGAATGTTTAATGTTTTCATTCCAGTGGGCAACGGAGAGACCAGATAGTCAGGGTGAGAGGACAGGGATCTGATGGAAATATCTTCACGGAGAAGAAGGTGGTGATTTCTTTGGGCAAGTACATACACGCTTGTAATTGCAGCAAACTGTAGGAGAGAAGTATATCTCTTGTAAATCAGCATTTTGTTTGGAGTCAGTATAATCATCAAAAATAATTGGTTCAGAGCCTTCAGATGACAGTTCTGCTAGATGCTGTTAAGGGCACAGGCTTGGTGGCAGGGCCTTGCTGGATTTGAGATCTAGCTTGGTGTTTTACTGTCTACATTCCTCAGGTTGTGTTACTAAACTCCAGCAGGACTCTGTTTCCTCATCTATTAAGTGAAGGTAATAGCATCTACCTTGTAAGGCTGATAAATAAATGACCTAATAATGAACATTCGCATGAGCATTATTCTAGGTTCTTTATGCGTATTGATTGATTTACATGTTGTAATAACCCTATTAGATAATTAATATAAAGCACTTAGCACAGTACCTATCACACAGCAGGATTCAATTAATTTATTATACTAGATCCTTGTAATCTGTAAAAGCACTGTCCATACAGTATCCCCTAATCACTTGATGATTTAAATTTAAATTTACTAGTATTGAGTAACATTTAAAATTGAGCTTCTTAGTCTCACTAGCCACATTTCAAGCACTCGATAGCCAGGTCTGGCTAGTGGTACCATATTGGACAGCACAGATATAGAACACTCCCATCATCGTAGAAAAGTTCTATTGGGTAGTGCTAAATAAATGTTGACCTTGTTGCAATGAAGACTTGATTTTGATCCTTGTTTTAATTTTTAAACAACACATGCACCTTGCTTCTCTCCTCTCTGTCTTGAAAAATATGAATTTCTAAAAATATTATAAACATGTAGTCCTTCATATAGAAAGACACTTTGGTTACTTCATGTGTAAACTGGATATATAAGGTTCTGCCCATCTCCAAAATCTTCGAGTTGGCTTTCCCGTAATGACCAGTGACTCATAGTGGTAGAATTTTATTCTATCTCCCAATTCTATTAGGTCATATTGCATTTATGAGATGGTATATAGTTCATAATTTGTATTCGTACCACAAAGGAAACTCTGCAAGGAGTGAGTCCATGTCCTTGACTCCATTTCATAATAAATATCCAGGTAGTATCAACTCTAATATCCTTTTGGGATCTAGCGGGGTCTAACTCATGAATCCACGAGCTCTCGCGTATTCACTAAATGCCAGACGCTGTGGAGGATACATTAACTTATGAGACCCAGTCGGTCTTAAAGTTTTCAATTCAGTAAGGAAGATTAAATTCATGTACACGAGTAAATGAGGTATCCATAACTTCTAAATGCCTGAAATGCTATAAATAACTGCATACTAGGAGTATCACATTCTAACAGCTACCTTAACCAGTCACAGACATTTCAAAAATAAACCCAAAGCAGAAAAGTACAAATGTAGTTTTATGCTGTTTCTCAGGTAACAGTAAAATTACGCTGAATGACAAGTAAGCATATTAAAATAATGTGAAATGACAGCTTTTTGAAAAAAAATGATTCTGAAACACATGGGTGGGCTTTTTTCTCTCGTTTAATAAATGTTTCTACCTACCTAAAAAGAAAGCTTCTAACATACGAGTCGTAATATAAATAATCATTAAAGGGTTTATATAATATTGTTTCGTTTAAAATAAGCAGATACATGATATTTTAATCAAGTATTGAAATAATTTCTCATAAAATAATATTAAAGTTGGATGTTGAAGGTTTCTCGTATATAGTATGTGCAAAAAATTTCCCTGTATTTTTATTGTTCAAATGTGACTTTTAGGCTAAGGAAGAAAATTTGTCAGCAAAGGGTAATAATTCAGATTAATCATATAATCTTAGATTTAGACTTTTACAGAGATTGAAAAAGATCAGAAGCAATGTGGACCCATTAGTTCAATGAATAAATATATGTAAGACAGCAGCGTGTTATTATCTGTTTCTGGTTATTCACCTCTTGACTCTTCCCTTCAGACTTCTTCCTTACGGGATTCTGTAGATTATCAAATCAGCAAAGGTTTCAGGATCATACTTTCTTTGATAGAGCCTCTTATAAAAGAAAAACCAAATTTAAATTTACAAAAGACTATTTTCTACCTGTGTGGATAATCTATATTTCCCTCAATTCTCTCTCAAACTGACTCTTATGTTAACTTCTTTAGAAAGAACTTAATCTCCTGTGCCATGGCCCAGTTACAACTTGAGAAATACTTGACATGGGTCATAAATTCTGCCATGAGTGGACAGGGCCCAGGATTACGAGCCACAGGCGTCTGGTGAATCGACTATTGAGTTAATTGCTTGTCCTTGGTGAAGACGAGCATATTTCCAGATATTGGCAGTCCTTTTTATTTACTCCTGGGAAAAGCTGGGAAAAAATAATCCATGAAATTCCCATCGTGCTTAAAAGCAAAACATCTGTAGAGACCCAAGAGTGTTGCTGGCTGAATTCACTAACATAAAAGCCTGTATTTCATCAGCTTTTCTCTTATTAAAAAATCAATACTAGCTATTATGGAAGGCTCCCAGAGAACACAGGAACCATTCACCCAGTCTAAAATGTTTATCACACTCATTATTATATCAGATATTTCCCAGCAGAAATCCTTCTGACTTCTCTACGTGATAGCAAAGAGTGTCTGCTTCCCTGAGCATAACTATTAGTAGGAAAAAAACAGACGTAAGAGAAAATGTTAAATGTTCCTGTCCTTTCAAAAAGAACCTGTTTATTACCCAGACTAGCCAACTTTTTGCTTTCTTATTGCCCCAATGAAAGTTATTACCCAGGTCATCTAAGCTAGGAGGCACTTGAACCACATCTCTGTGGGTCAGTGAACAGACAAGGCGAGGTGGACCCAGGTATGAGGCAGTCCTCACTCTGATGTGCAGAGTCTCAACACTCAAAGCCCCCTCTCTAAGGAACGAAGCACAACAGCAAGGGCAAAGTTAGCACGTGTTACCTTTAACCAGCCACACTAAGGAGAGAGCATTTGGATTTGAAGCCATCTGCACTTGGCAACTGGTGTGTAGTGTGTGTGTGTGTGTGTGTCTGTGTGTAGGAAGGGATAAGCATAGGGTCTGCTTCCCAAAGATGTGGTTGGCACTATCCCAGGTGAACAAGTAGAAACTCAGAATATCCAGAGAAACTTAGAAATCAATTCTAATCTAGCGAAGAAGCTTGGTCTTAGCAAATGAGCATCGTGTGATAAAGGAGAAAACAGCCAGAGCAAGTACACCATGTCTGTAGCACCCCAAGTATAGAACTGAAGAAAAACCTTCATGTACACTTTAGTTGCTGTTGGCAATGTATCTCCCGATGGCTGATTTTGTAGTTAGGGTTGAACTTGCTATCTATAGATTTTCAGTGACTAATCGGATCAGGTATTTTTTTCATTCATTCATTCATTCATTCATTCATTCATTCATGTATTCATTATTTCACAGACTTTCATTAAGTTCTGTTTACAAAGCACCATGCTAGGCAATATAGACAATTCAACACTGAGTAAAAACCTAGTTTCTGTTCTCAAAGAACTTAAAATCTAACATGACAAACATGCACATGAACAAAACATAGTTAAGGCTAGGCAGCAGGAAGTGCAGTGAGAGAGGTGGAACCCAACTAGGATGGTTGTACAAAGGAAGGAAGTAATGAAGTCTTATCAAGAGGATCTGTGGTGTTTCAAGG
Organism: Camelus bactrianus; assembly: GCF_048773025.1. Taxonomy (NCBI): domain Eukaryota; kingdom Metazoa; phylum Chordata; class Mammalia; order Artiodactyla; family Camelidae; genus Camelus; species Camelus bactrianus. The sequence continues at coordinate 11,580,035 of NC_133572.1, forward strand.
AGGAAGAAACATTTGAGATGAGCTTTCAAAAAGAATTCCAATAGACAAGGAGGGAGGGGAACGGAATCCTGGCTGAAAGAAAAATATACATATATCTAAAATCGAATAACTTACCTCCATTCCTAAGCAGTCTCCTTATCCAGCCTCTTATTTGGCACCACTTTAATCTGTTTTTCACGTGTAACTATGATGATCTTTCCAAAACGCAATTCATTCTTTTAATTCTCATTTTAAACACTAAAAGAGCTTTCCCTTGCATTTAGGAGAAAGTACAAACTCTTCCATGTTGCTAAAATATCCTACGCTACCTGCCTTTTCAGCCCCATCTCCTGTCATTCACCCACAGGACACTCAATGTTCCAGAAAGCTATCTTGGATCTAGTCTGCAAACAAATGGAAGCTATCTTGCTTTCCTCTGTCCATCTATATATGCTGTTCCCTCAGCCTGGGTGGGAACAGTAGGAAAGGAAAACAGCTTCAAGTCCTTTTTTTTTCTCACTTGAACTTCATCAAGTCAATCACAACTTCACCCATCCTCCATGGCCATATTCTCAGTTTACCCTCTATTTTTAGGATCAACAGCATTGTTCTTAACTTCCCACTCCTGAAAATGTGCCTCTATTCCAGAGCAGGAAATAATTTATCATCTTAGTCATGAGGTACTTATGACACTCTTCCTATTTTCTCAAAGTTCAAATTTATCTCAGAAAGATCTATCTTTTTTCTAAGATGTTTGCCAGTAACTCAGGAGGATATTATCCCTTCAATCTACACTATAATATAAATGAAGTACTTTTCCAAAGGTTAGAAGAAAAATACCTGGACAATTGTACAGTTTAATCTTTAATTATTTCATTGCCTTAATAATCTTTAACAAATTTAATCACTGCTTAACTAGGGGAAATTGTGTTCTTGTAGTACGAGTCAAAGAGTCATGAAAAAAACACTGAAAAGCAAAAGAATGTGGCAAAAGATTAAGAAGCAGAAGGATCAGTTTTTTAGGTTTTATTTTGTTTTTGGAAAGGAGGGAGGTAATTAGGTTTATTTATTTATTTAATTTCTTTTTTTCAGAGGAGGTACTGGGGATTGAACCCAGGACTTCATACGTACTAAGCATGCAGTCTACCACTGAGCTGTACCCTCCTCTCCAGGAGGATAAGTTTTATACTCTGTCCTTACACACCATTTGACCTGGACACTTCACTTATAGGTTTGGGGGAATTAAGTTTTTCTTCTTGAAAATAGGTATTGTGATATAACTTTGTGTTATAATTTATGTGTATGGAGCTCTTTCTTCATCATTGGCATTTGATTCTCCTGGAACATGTTAGGTATTTTTATACCCACTTTAAAAATGAGAAAATGGAGGTTCAAAAGGTTAAGAGACTTTTTCAAGATCATTTAGATATTAAATGGTAGGTCCAGAATTTCTGACACTGAAGCTCATATTATTTACATTGTCCCATGCTGAATATGCCTCTTCTACAAGAAGACAAGATGGAGATTTGATTTACATTTATTCTGAGACTTTTTTTGTTTTTATTTTTGTTTTGTTTGTGTATTTGTTTTGATAAGATGCTACATGCAGGATTGCCTGAGCTAAGTGGAATCCAAGACTTGAAATATGTATATAATAATCTTCGTCCACAAGACACAGACCTGGAAGCGACAAGTCATTTTACCAGGTAAGATCAGCTGCGAACGTATGCGTGTGTACAGACACATGTTTCCCATTTGAGATGATTTCAGGGTGAACAGTCATTGGTATGAAGCTGTCATTTCTAGAACAATCTTGTGTCTTTTTCCCGAGGGGTAGAAAAGGAGCGATACAGATGTCTGGCAGAAGGCTGTAGTCGGTGTTTCTGTAGCAAGCTATTGTTTGCTAACCAGCATCTTCATCTAACACATTGCTCAATAAGAGGTCATTGAAAAGAGCAAGAGCTGACAGAAAGAAATTGGCCGTTCTACTTGAACTATGTCCAGAAAAACAATTCGGAAGAAGAGATTTATGATGAGATACGGTCTCACTACTTTCATCTCTAAGGCAATACAAATATTGGAATATTTGGTGACTGTCTTCTATTTTTAATCCTTTTTTATTAAGCAAGTCTGGGAAAACACTAGTATACATCACAGTAAGAGTCTGGGCACAGTGAATATCAGTTAGACTCAGAATCTTTGTCAAAAGGGTGGTGTATTTTATGAGAGTCTTTTGAACTTTAGTTTTGCAGTGGGTAGCCTAATTGCCAGCAAATTTTAGATGCTTAATAAATTTTAGCCATAATTACTATCCTAGTAAATATATTAAGTAGAGAAATACAATGCTCTCTCCTGTAATTTCTTAATATTGAATCTTATTTGAGTCTAATTTTTAATTGTTCTAATATTTTCAACTGGAAATTTGTAAACACAGATAATATATTTTTAATGGATGTATGCTTTGTCCTTTTGAAGAAAACAATACTTAAAATCTTACTCACACAGGTATTACTTTTCTCTTCATTTCCCAGAAAGTAGAGTGCAGAATCCCTCTCCATTCCAAGGGGAAATGGGGAACGTTCATGGGGATGTCCTAAACAGTTGAAGAATTTCATTTTTGGAAGGAATCTCTGCTTAATGAACATGAATGGGTAGGCTGTTCTTGTGGTTGAATAAAAGCAATATTGTTTCTGGTGACTAGGTTCTCATCTCATTGCAGAAGGAATTCAGAGACGAGATGCAGAGGTTAAGGAAGTAAGGTGGGGATTTATTAAGGGATGGATAGTACGCTCTCAAGGGGAGAGCAGGCAGGCTCAGGTGAGCAGCTGAGTTTCTTTGGCAAGTTGGTTACGTGGAGTGTAAAAGTGAATGGGCGGAATATTCATCATGGAGGGAACGGTTTGGGATCGTATTCCCTGATTTTCATTCCAACTCCACCTTCCCAAAGGGAGGAGGGATTTTTGTCCTTATTTAGTCTGGATTGAAAGTGTCATGGCATCAGTGCATGATGGGGACTTCTAATCTGCAAGGCTAATTTTATTGTAATGAGGACATAATGAGCAAAAGTTACATTCCAACACTGGGGATTCCTGCCTTTTCCCACCTTCCTTTGTCGGCCTCCAGGGCAGTTGTCACCCCAAAATGTGTGATCACTTATCAGCCCAGAGGTTCCTGCTTTTCTTTCTGTTCAGGGACCCCCTACACTATGTAAGGCTTCCTGCATTTGGCCCGTGCCCCTCCTTTTTGCCCAATTCTTGCCATTTGGCCTGCGTCCCTCCTTTCTCTGCTCATATCTAGCTGTCTGCCTGCTGTAACAATATGACAGAGTCACAGAATATTAGAAAAGCCCTTATAGTCTATTTATTCTGACAATAAATATGCAAATGAGAAAACTGAGATCCAAAGAATTAAGAGGCTTGTCCATGATTAAAAGAAGTAGTAAGAAGTAGAGCTTGGGCTAGGGCCTAAAGCAATGACTTTGATCCCCTGCTCTAGGGCTTTTATCAACATTCAATATTGGAAACTATATGATATGATTACGGAACACGAGGCAGAGCCTCTGCCAAAAATATACCTTCCTGCTATCTGATTTGTTTCTGAAATTCTACCATTGGAGATTCTTTTAAGTGAGTCTGGTAGGTTTTTTGTGTCTTGAAAATGCCCTTTAATAGTAAAGATGCCTCTAAAAGAAGCATTTGTTTATATCCAGTTAGAAAACTACAAATACAGTTAACTGCCTGTGGCCAAAGACACTAGCTTGAAGACTGGCAGAGGTGTTTCAGATCTGTGGTTTCAAAGATGAGGGACTCTCAAGTTGCCTCAACTAATGAGGACAAGGGACTTGTGTGAGAAACACCGAGAAGGGCTGACAGCAGAAGAACATCTGTCACAAGGTCCTTCAGGGTTGGGGACAGCTCTGGGGATCTCATCAGCAGGCAGCATCCTCCCACTCTAGCTGCCCTCTCCTGCTCCAGTTAACTGCATCTAAGGCGGGTGGGTTCATGTGCTACCAAAAATAGCCCCCCCAGGCTATGCCATCAGGATCTGAGTGTGATGCCTTTCTGTAAAGTGGGCTGCAGCAGAGCAGGCACAGTGATTGACAGGTCAGTGAGACAGGGTGGGGAGACGGGGAAGGAGCATAGAGAGGGCCAGAAAAGGTGGAGCTTAAAAACATGTGATCGGGCTGTGGCTATGTTGATCTGTCATTGCTTGGACAAAACAGTTATACTGCTAAGGTTTACAAATAGTCCCTCCTACCATTTAAAAGAAAGGAAAAATCTATATAGTGGATGAAAAAAAGCTTTCAGGCTATGGCCACAGGAAAAATGTAAATCGGCTTTAGATGTTTGCCAGAGACCCATTCTTCCACACCCTCCGGCTTTATCCGACACGCCCAGATCTGTGAAGGGCAGGATCTTCGGTGTGAGTGAGCCTGCCTTTGCTGACTCATCTCCCCTTCTCGTTTAGAAGGACGTGAACTGATACAGAAAGTAGAACTGAAGCCAGTCACCTCCTGGCAGCAAGCTAGACCTCATTACCCTGCCTGCAGATCTCTGCCAGGCTAATTTTCTCGCTTTCAGATGCTATGTAGTATGTTCTGTTAATTAAACTTCTTTCTACAACTTTATGGGAAAGAACTTGTTCTCCATTGCAAACTTAAAAGGCATCTTAGTCATCTAAGCTAGGGCATGTCATTTCTCTGTTCAGTAATTGTCTTTGACTTGCCATTTCCTGTCTCTTACTTTTGAGAACCTTATGAATCTGATTGTCTATATCAAGGTTTTATCCACACCACCTCTGTTACTCTCAGATGAATTCTTGTCGGGGTAGATCACTTTGTCAGTATACATTCATGCCTGCTGTCTAGTTAACTCATGCATAGCCTCGTCAAAAGCGCTCCCAAAGAAAAACAAAATTACAGAATAAAGGGGAAGGGTCTAATGTAACTTTCAGTCCTACCCATCCCTTTAGACTCTGGACCTTGTCCATGAAACCTTCTCAGATTATCTAGTACCAACTAGTCTTTTCCTGTGTAACTGTACGGAACATGTATTATTTCATGCTATCCTTCATTTATTATTGAGTTGCATGCTGTCTAGTATATCACCTTAGTTAATACACTGGTTGGTTTTATCAGTTTCTCCCAAGTAGAGCAGGGGAACATATTCCCACTTCCCCACTTCCTAAAGTATCTGACGGTGAAACAACCTCTGTTCCCTTAAAATGTGTTAACATTTTAATTTAACAGAAAATACAGTTTAAACATCAAACATTAAGTGCATAAAAGTCAAATAATTATGGCTAACATTTAATACATTGCTCCTCAAGCGTCAGGCCTTGTTCTAAGTGCTTTTCATATAGTAACTTATTTAATCATCACAAGTCTATAAGGTCATAGCACTTTTATCTACATTTTTAGATTAGGAAATTGAGACCCCAGAGAAATGAAATGATTTGCCGAAGGAAACAGCCAGCCAGAGACAGAGCCACGATTTGAATCCAGGGGGTTATGCTCCAGAGGGTGGGGTCTTAAATGCTACCCTGTGAGCTCAAAACCACCCCTCCCATATTCGGGCTCTCAGGGATGTGCTGCCTCGTAATTCAGACCACACTTTTCTCAAGGTTCCTCTGAGCCCATGTTGGCTTTAGTTTGACCAAGGTAGATCCTATATCCTTTCTTGGGCACTAATCCTCATTCCTGAATATCCCAAGCCTTGGTGGAGGACAGAGACCCTTCCTGGAATCATTGTCCCTGTGCCACCACCAGGTGTCCCCTGGGTGTTGGGTTCAGGATCTGCTGTAATAGCTGCCCAGAGAGACCCCCATGGGAGGATTTGACTAATGACACCAAGGCAGTCACCTTCCTTTTTTTTCTGTTTTGGCCCATTACCACATGTCCTGAACCTCTCCATATTTTTTTCCACTTTCTTCCTCAGAGAAATCTCCCACGAGACTCATCTTCCCATTGATTTCCAAGAACCTGTCTTAGTAGTATCTTTTATCCTAAAATCTCAATTACATACTTTTATTTTTAGCTATGAGCTAATGTGTTTCGAGCTCATGTTTTCAGCTCTTCTCTAAATCCCTTGGTCAGCAGATGGAGATCAAATGTTGAGGGTCTTTTCCATCACACATTCCTCCCCAGCACTGTGAGGAACCCGTCATCGAAGTTCAAGAAACTTCAACTGAATGTGACTAGGATTCCTTACCACTTAGAAAAGTTACTTAAATTCTCATTTAAATATTAAAAAAAATTTTAAACAGGGTGAAGGTATAGCTCAGTGGTGGGGTATGTCTAACATGCACAAGAAATGTGTAGCTCAATGGTTCAATCCCCAGTACCTCCATAAATAAATAAATAAATAAATAAATAAATAAATAAATAAATAAATAAGTAAACAAACAAACAAACAAACTTAAAAAAAGTTTTAAAACAAATTATGCAACATTTCTTTTGTTAATACTTAATGTGTAGTGTGAGTTTATAATGGAGGAGGGTGTAGCTCAGTGATAGAGCGCATGCCTAACATGCACAAGATCTTGGGTTCAGTCCCCACTACCTCCACTAAAATAATAAATAAGTAAATAGGAACCTAATTACCTCCCCACTCCACCCCCCACCAAAAAAAATTAGGCTGGTGAATTAAAAACAGTAAGGGAACCTTACGTGACATGATCCACATGCTTCAAATAAATGTTAAAAATTATGTGCACTTGTTTACCTTTTCTGTGTAAATAATACTGTTATCTTAAGCTGTGTTCTCTGACGTTATGTGGATTTCAAAACTTAAGGAAAAACTTGAAGTGTAGATGTCCGTGCATGTAATTTATCCAAAAAGAAACCAAGTTCAGTGACCAATCCAGCATTGGTCTTGGTGCCTCAATGAGTGACATTAACTCCAGCATGCTCATGAGAGTCTCTATACATATAAAACTCTTTGTTCTTTTTGTTCTGACAAGCTAAAAATGTTTATTTCACTGTTTATTCTGATATCACTACTAAGATACGGATAAAAATAAGACAAGAAAACCCACCCTCTCGCACTGCCACCGCTAAGCTCACAGATCTGGGTCACGAGTGAAGACTCAGCCATCTGAGACACAGCATGTGTGGATACCTTAAGTGCCCGAATCCTGACTTCCGTGTCAGTATCGAGAGGCTGCCCGTCTTTTTGAGACTTGAAAGAAAGAAATGGCTTTTCCTGCCTCTCTGAGGGAGTACTCTATTCATGAACAATACAGGACCCTACTTCACTCTTGGGTATTCACATTCTGGGTTAAGAACTGATCATAAGGGTTTCAGAGGATCCTGTACTCTGCATAGCATTAAAAAATTTTATTATATGAATGGCATTTAGAGAAAAATGAAAATAAAATGGGTTTACTGGCCACAAAGTTTTTTTCACATCATTGCCAGCTCCTCTCTCCGCTTCCCTTCCTTGTTTTTTACTCCCCTTACAGCTGAGCGCTGTTGAATACAATCAAGAAAGTATCATGACTCAGTCCCTGCAAATTGATACTCTCATGTAATGTCTCTGCTGAGCCCACTGCTTGGCAACACAGGCAACCATCCATTAAATGCCGTCCAAATGGGTTATTTCAGAATCTTCAATCACTCTCAATCCTCGGGTTAGCTGTCCTTAGAAACAGATAACCTATTTCACAGACCAGACTGGGATCATTAAGCATAAACTTCCCTGCCTACCTCCCCTCCCACATGCAGATCATGCTTTTTACTTCACCCAATTCCTCCTCCAGAAATGTGAGAGGAAAATTTCCATATATTCCCAGATACTCCATTTGGCCAGCCACGCAGATCCTTTGGTTTAGTGAGCATAACATCCCCTGCTTTTCAGCTAAAACTGAGGGCAGCTTGAAGCAAAACAAAACCCCAAACTTCAAAGTAGCAAATTATTTGCATTAGTGAGGGATTTTGATAGCAAAAACTAGAGATTCTATCTGGTTTCCTTGGGGAAAAGGGTATGCATGGACTCAAACTGCACCTAACAAACTCCAGAAACCAACATGGCCGGGCTGGTTTCCAGTGGAAACAAAGACCTTCTACTCTGCTGATCTGTACCTATCATATTCTACTTCCCTTTGCTCATTGGCCAGTTTTCTCTAATATAAATTCCCGAGAGAGACAGTCTGATTGACTTAACTAGATGCCTTTGTCCCTACTGAACAGGGTCTTCATGCAAAGCCATCGTGGATTCTGTTGCCCATCCTTGTTCTTCCCATGGGCCAGCCCTTCACAAAGAGTATCCTGGAGCTGCTTCTCCGAACTTTGAGCTTTCGAAAGAACAGTCTTGATGATAAGGGGTCCCTGGGTAGAACAAGCACAGTGACTGTCCTAAGTACAGCTGTGAAGCTGCAGAAAGCGTTGATAACATCCAGAGAGAGTGCTCCCGGGCTTCCCCTCATGGACCCAGGAGTCAGTCCCGGAGCCTCCTGGGGTGTGCAGACGCAAGGCCAGAAACCCCTAGTGTTCCCCTCACGCCGTCTGAGTTGTTTCTCACGGCGACGGTGTGAGACGAATCTTTATGCTCAAACGTCGCCAAACATAGTAAGTGACTTTCTATCTGGTTTCTCTTCAAAACTGAGAAACAGAGTATGGGACAGGAATGTAGATCCCTGGGTTCCTTTATCATTAAAGTTTCTTGATGCCTTTTTAGTACTTTGCAAATTTTCATCTCTTGGATTGTTGTAATTCCACAAGTATGGGTCAAAGTTTTCCTTTGCCTTAGTTTAACCGTTGATACTTAAAGAAATAAATGCTTACAAGAAAAACAAGCAAAGAGAACCTAGAGAAACTAACAATCATGACATCCAACCTTTTTAAAATTAGGAAAGCAGATTCAAAGGGAAATGCGACTTAAAATAAGTGGCATTTCCCCTTTTCACTGTGAAAGTCTCCCATTTTAAAAAATTTAATTATAAGAACTAATCTGAACTAAATTGACTTTTAAAACTGCTTTTATTAAACTGCAAATAGAACAGCTTTCACAATACATCAGTAAGATAAGCTAGCTCTGGAGGGGCTAGAAGCCTGGGATATCATTCCACTGGCATAACACTTATACATAATAAGACCAGCACATCACCCTTTCCCTAGTTCCTTTATTCCATTTGCTCTGATTTGGCTAAATTCTGTAAGGAGCCTCCATAAGAAAGTGTAAGAATTACTTTATCGTAATCAAAGCCACGGAGCCTGGAATTCTTGCTTGTATGCAGTTAGGTGCCTGTGATGACATTTACATAAGACTTCTGACCTTGTAGATGAATTCTGAACACTTGAAACTTCAATTTGGAAACAGCAAAGTTTTTTTGTTTTTTAGACCAAGTTCTAAACTATGAAGAGGAGAAAAGGAGAAAAGAGAAAAAGATAAGAAACTCCAAAGTTGCCTTTTGTTCTAATCCCTATCTAATATCTCTTTTGTAGGATTTCAAGAGAGTTTCCCACAAGTCAGTTTCCACAGAACCATAAATCTATGCATTTGTCTTCCCTTGTGTCTATCTGTAACCTACTAACTTTTGGGCTCATATATACTCATTTCTATACTTATTTGGTAGTAAGCTTTCTGAAATAATATTTGCATAATATTCTTTTATTTCCAATAACTTTTTATGTTATCTCATTTGATTCTATCAATAATCCCAGGGGGTGGCATGGTTTAGTCATCAGCTGTGTTTTCTAGATGAAACAACTGAGTGTCCTGAAAGCTAATGGACTTTCTAGAGACCATGGGCAGAGCTTATAAGTGAGTTCAAAACAGAACAAAATTGATTTCTTGCATAATGGGTGCTCTTCCTAGAACGCTAAACAAAGTCACATGGCAAAAAAAAAAAAAATCCTACATATGAAATTCCTAATGCCCTGATAATCTCAGATAAATATAGATGTTCTTTAACGTTGGTGTCTTCAGACCAGTTGAAAGATCATAGTAAAAAAACATCTAAATGCATATAACCACATTTCTCATATTAGAGTACCATGCTATCAAAGCTACAAGGATTAACACGAGATATCCTCTTTTACTATTTATTTCATTTAAAAGGTTAGAACATGAAGCTTAAATTTGTGTCTTCACACAAATGTACATACATGTTACATGCATGTGCAACAAAAATCAAGTGCCTTCTCTTCCAAGTCAATCTTGAATTTTTTAAAGTAAAAGTGCCTAGAGAGAAACTTTTTAAAAATTGCGTACCAAGACTTCATCAGCAATGAATTCATTGAATTCATTTCAGAGTGGTAATTTTTTGGTTAAAAAATTCTTTGAATACTTTTCATCCAGTGTAAATTTGTAACAAAATAGGAATTACCTTGATAGCATACTTTATTGGCTTAAGTACGAAAAGTGCTGGTCAGAGACTTTATGGATTTTGCAGATTCAACACTGAACTATTATTTTCTCTTTGTGGAATAAAAGAAATTATGACAAAGTTGTATTAGGTCACCGTTCCCTCTGAATAGTTAAGAATGACTCACAAACCTGGACACTCAGTAACTCCAATACAAAAAGAAAGAAAAGAAGGAGTAATGCGTTCTTTACATATGCCAAAATCACTGCAGCGAAAATGAAGCCTGAGAGTTAAATGAAGAAATTTGTTCTTGGGGAGTGTGAGTCACTTGAAGCTCTTCTATTTATATATGATAAAATTACAGTGTCAATGGTAAAATAAGAACATTCTCATGCAAATTCCTTCACAGGAAAAGTCATTTGAGAAACATTTCCCTGAGACTATTAAAGAGACTGATCGGTAAAATAGGTGGGTATTCTATCAAACCGCAGAATGATATAAACGACCTCAGCAACAGAAATATGCTCTTGTTGAAATTCCCATCAAGTGTTGCCCGAAAACCTTCTCTCAGTTGCTATTCCACAGCATTTAGGTGTCTGTCTTCAATGGTTACTCTGACGTGGCTCATGAAGCAGCTAGAAACATTTACCGTTTGTAAGAACGTATTAATATAAACGTGAGTTCAAAAAAATATTTAATCTGAGAGGTAAATAATGTGCCTATAGGCTAAACCTGACATGAAAGATCAGATCTCCTGGATTGAACCCAGTTTTTTTGAGGCTGATAAATAGCCCATTCACACACACATATCTAGGAACCTGTTGTGGCAGTGGTTTCTAATGTAAGCAATTTGAAATATTTATATCATATAAAAAGGATGTTATGAAGTAGAGGAGAATTTGTACACATTTTTAGGATGGGACCTACAGCTTAAGAAATTTCATCTGATCATATGTCCCTTTGGACTGTGTTCCCTGGCTGCAAGAAATACTGTTAATTTTTTTTTTTTTTTTTTTGGTCTAATGATTATTTCTGTGTAAAAATTAAAGGATCATTGTTTTAGTGCCTTTGTTCCACCTGGGAATTCCATACTAAGTCTATTGGTTTATTTCTCTCTTAAAGACATAGTTGAAAAACTGTTCATTGTAAATAATCCACAATGAGAGCAAAGACTTTGTAATCGAATAAGCATAAATTGGAATTTTTCATTGCTGTTTTCAAAATGATGCCACCCTTGGTATGCATTTAACCTCTCTTGGCCTTTTTCTTATCTGTTGCTAAAATAATTTTCATGCTTACCTCTAAGGATGAAAAGATTAACATGAGGCATTTAGTGCAGTGCCTGTCAAAGGATATATACTCCCTGAGGGCAGAAATCTGATTTCCCTCCTTCGCCTCTAAGTTCCCGTACTTAGAACAGTGCCTAGCAGGAAGTTAGAAGTGTTGATCAGGACTGCCTGGAGGATTTCCTTAGGAAATTTAAGAACTGAATCCTTCTAGCTGTTGCTTTGCACTTATGTGGCTATTCCCAAGCATCATCCAGCTAGTGCTGCCATTAAATAAGATAAATCAGAGAGCTGTCACTTGGATAATTCAGATCCCAGTAGAGGCCTGAAACTTACCTCTCAGGTCCCCAGCCCCAGCCTAGGTCATGTTTAAGAACACTATTTTATCTGACCTGTTAAATCTGCCACTTGAGGAACTGGAGATGATTTAGGTGAAAGTCTGCCTTATAACCCTAAGTTTATCACAAAAGTTCATCCTTCATCTCCAGTCTTCTTACATCTTAACTGCTGGGCAATGTAAAAATAAGGCGTGGACATAGTTGAGATTTTGTGAGGGTGAGTACATCAGGGCTTAAGATCTATGATTCATAAGGCTGTGTGTTCATGACAAGTGGGTACGTGCTGTCACTCCGCAGCTTTCCACCCCAGCGCATGCAATATGCTCAGTAAATATTTGTTGAATGAGTGAATGAATGATAGGGTCTCCATAAATCATGATTAGTATTATGCTCTTACTATTATTATTATCTTCATGTCTTTAAACTACTGATGAGGAAAGAAATGAATGTTTTACTTTGCACTATGTACCCATAAATTCATAAAGTCAAAGAACGTCTTTAGAAGTAATGAACACTGTGGAAATGAATAATGATCAGCGTCACATTTTTAGCTTTCTTTGCAAATTTTGGCCAAGATGGATGTATAATAATGGGGAAAATTGGAATTTACTCTTTTAAAAGTCTAATACTGGAACAAGACAAATAGTCTTGAAGGTTTATAAAAATGAGGGGGACATTATTAAGCATTATTGAACTACATTGTTAATATCGAGGACATGGCAGATTCGTTGTGAAAAAGGCGTTGCACAAGAACTCTGATAGATGCCAACCTAGAAAAGCACTGTTTGAGTATATTCAACACCTGTTCCTCTTGGAAAATTTTAGTAATCTCAGACTAGAAGGAAACTTAGATAAAAACATAGTTTTTAAAGTGAAAAATTGTAAGCGTTCCCACTAATGTCAGGAAAATATAATAATACCTCTATCTTGATAGTAATGCTCTGCATTTTAGTTTTGTTATATTATTTTCCATTTGAATAAGACAATAAATGATTCCAGATAATTTTTTAAATTTTTTGAAGTAAGAGTTTGGTAAAGCAAGTGGTTATGAGATAAACATTCAAGACTCAGTAGTGAACTCAGCCATAAAACCTGACAACATAACGCCATTTGTAGCAACATGGGTGCTCCTGGGGAATGTCATTCTAAGTGAAGGAAGCCAGAAAGAGAAAGAAAAATACCATATGAGATCGCTCATATGTGGAATCTAAAAAATAACAACAACAACAAAAAAAAAAAACAAAGCATAAATACATAACAGAAATAGACTCATAGACATAGAATACAGACTTGTGGTTGCCAAGGGGGTGGGGGGTGGGAAGAGATAGACTGGGATTTCAAAATTGTAGAATAGATAAACAAGATTATACTGTATAGCACAGGGAAATATATACAAGATCTTATGGTAGCTCACAGCGAAAAAAAATGTGACAATGAATGTATGTATGTTCATGTATAACTGAAAAATTGTGCTCTACACTGGAATTTGACACAACATTGTAAAATGATTATAAATCAATAAAAAATGTTAAAAAAAAAAAGACTCAGTAGTGAAAAATTTAGAGAGGGAATATTATAAGACCACCTGAATAGATACAGAAAATGCAGTTATTAAAATTTAGAATCACTCATTTTTAAAATAGAAAGAAATATCCTTAACTTGTAGCTAAAAAACCTACAGAAAACAGTATACTTAATGGAAAAACATTGAAAGCTTTTCCCTTGTAATCAGGAACAAACCAAAATGCTTGCTGTCACCACCTCCACTGAACCTGGACCTGGCGGTATTAGCAGTGCAAAGGGTGACAGAAAACTCTGGCATTATTTGCAGATAACATGACTGCATCCATGCAAATTTCATAAGAATATACAATATGTTGTTAGAGTTAATGAGTTAAAAATCTACTCATATATTATCAAATATTAGTTAAAATAGAATTTCGAAAAAGCTAGAATTTACAATTTGCTGCACAAAAAATACACTTAAATGAGGAATAAATCCAACAAAAGATATGCAAAACATCCACAGAAAAAAATTCTAAAATGATACATCAAGCTATAAAATAAGACCTAACTAAATGGGGAAATATGCTGTGTTTATAGCATGTGTCAATACTGTGGAGATGTTAATTCTCTCCCAAATTAATTTGTAGTTTCAGTGAAATACCACTCAAATCCTTTCACATTTATTTTGTGCATGAGTGAGCTTGATAAGCTGATTCTAAAATATATTCAGGCGGTTAAAGGGTCTAAAATCATAAAAAAACTCCTGAAGAAGAGCAAGGTAGAAGAATTTTCAAGACTTATTGTTAAGTTCTAGTTATTTAAGAAAGTATACTATTAACACGGAGATGGACAAATTGTCAAGAGCAACAGAATGAGAAGGCGAGAAACAAGCCTGTGCAGTATAGACCCTTGGTATTGGACAAAGTTGAATCAGTAATGAAGAACAGTCTTTGCAGTTAAAAAATAAATAAAGAGGTTAATCATTGTACATCTATACTTCCAGATACTGATCATTTAAAAAAAAAGGTTAACTCTGAATTAGATCGTTCATTCAACAAATATTTGGGGGCTATTTACTATGCAACAGTTACAAAATTCGTCTTCCAAAATATATTACAAAGTTTAAAAAGCAAATTACAGCATTTCATATGATGGGGATTCTTCTACTCCTGTCTTTTTTACTTCCGTCCCACACTACTTCAGAACTCTTACAAAATCGTGCTCCCTGGATCTGTCTGTTTCCCTTCTTCCCCTCCTCCCTCTGTGTTAGCTACACTGCTGTTCTTCACTCTCTATTAAGCACCAGTCATCCATCCACCGCTGAGCATCTGGATGAGCTGTTGTTTCTGCCTAGAATTTGCTCTATCAGAAATTCCCATGCCCTGTACTCTTGGCAAATTAAGGTCTATGTCAAATCATTCAACTCATCTTTTCAGTGAGATTATCCCTGACTATCCTACTTAAAATTGCAACACAGTCCCCACCCCGTATTCCATCTCCCCCAATGTCTATTAGTTTTCTCTATGGTATTTATTACTTTCTCATATCCCGTATTTTTACATGTTTATTTCTTATGGTCTGAATTTCACATTATATAAATTCTATAAAGTGAGACTTTTTTATTTTTTTGCTATATCTCAACATGCACCTGGCATATAATGGGAGTGAAAATTTTGTGTGTGTGTGTGTGTTGGTTTGCACCAATGTATAGAGAAAGCTCAAAAAGAATAATACCAAATTGTTCATAGAGTCTCTTTGTGGGGGAGGAGAGTGGTAATGGAAGAAGGATGAAGGGAACTTTTCACATTTTACTTAATATTTTACTGTGTGGCCTGAATTATATATCATAAAAAGTCAAGTTTTTTAGTGTCCCTGGAATTTCTTCCATAAAGCAGACAGATCAAATAGGGTGGTAAAACCCAAAATATATGGACAATGTCTACAACAAAACTAGATAGCGTGGTATTCCCAAGAACCCAAAAGTTGGGTTCTCAAGCATGATTCCCAACCAGCTTAAACTGGTTAGGATTTTTACAAACTCCAAGTCATGGGGAAGGGCAGGAGTTCTGTGGCAAATCTGAAAAGGTTAGAGAAGTCTATAAACTCTCAAAGGTAACTGGAGCTTCTTTCTAAGCAAAAGTCCTACGCTGAAGAGAAACTGCTGGAAGTATAATCCAATGAAAGGAGAAAGATCATAGGAGCAAAGGAAAACCAAAGTCCAGAAAAAAACTGGGGGCAAGGCAGAAGCAAAAGAGGCATATCTTAGAAAGTTTGAAACAGTATTTTTTTGACCCCTGTGGTAACAACAGAAAAGAGAGCTTCAGACCCTTGAAAATCTTCTACTCCTTCCTTAAAGCTTAGGAATGCTAATTTCATATTAAAATGAGTAAACAAAATGGATCATGTCTGAATGTTAAAATTATAGTTAAAAAAAGAAATAAGATGCAAAATAAAATCTCTTCAGTGAAAGTATGCCACAAAGACATTCCTAACAAAGGGATAAACTGTATCCTTACATTTCAAATTGAACTAAAAGAAAATTTTTTAAATGATAAAGATATGAAGGAACAATATAGATTATAATTAGAAAAAACTCAGAAGTGCAGTGACTGAGCCCAAAAAAGAATTAGATAATAAAAAAAAAACATATTTTTAAAAACAGTAAACTAAAAACAACACAGAAGAAATAAAAACAACACAACAGATAATGCCTCCAGGGAAAAGAAGATGAAAAAGAGGATCTTTAAAACAAAAAAGAAATGAAGAAAGGCAATAAAGATCCAGTATACTGAGAATGAAGTCACTGAAAAAGAAAACCAAACTAATACATTAAAACAGTTTCAAAACAAAATTGTATATTTAGTATTTTAATAACTACTAGCATCATAATTTAAGAGATTTTCTGAAAAAGGAAGACTTGAAATTACATATTGAAAGGACGTGTGCATATTGAGAAAAGTTCCCCAGAATAACCAACCTGAGACATATTTTTGGAAAAACTGTTGGACTTTGAGGGAAAAAGAAACTTCTTCAAAGCATCTAGGCAAAAAGACCAAGTCGTTTGTAAGGAAAAGAAGTTCAGTATGTCGTAAGAGTTTGGGGCAGTAATCCTTTATCCCAGCAGAAAATGAAATAATATTTTCATGACCGTCAAAAAAGAAAATGTGAACCAGGGATACTGTATTCAGCAAAATTGACTTTCAAGTATAAAGGCCAGGAAAAACTGTTATCAACACCCAGAACTCAGAAACTTATTTCCTTGAGCACTTCGTGAGAAATTTACCAGAAAATGAGCATCAGATAGTCAAAGTGACTCGAGAGATGTGGCCTGAGGAATGGAGAGAGCATGAGATTTCATGATAGTTACAAGATAGACTGCGTAATATGTATGGTGGAGATATTGTATGATGGAGATAGAATAGCTCTATAAAAAATGGAAGTAGACTAGGAAGCACCTGTGAAAAGTAAATAAGCAGACTGCTTTATTGTATTAACTGAGAGAAAAAGGAGAACACCACACGTCAGATACTGGAGAAGAGGGTACAGAGGGGAAAAAAAAAATTATCCAAAGATATTTATTATACCATTAGAACACAATTGCAGACCTTCTTAAATACAAAAAAAAAAAAAATTAAAAAGCAGACACACCAAAAAATACCAAAAAAAAAAAAAAAGACCACAGAGCAAAAAGCATTTTGTATAAAATATGTGTATATTAAATATAGTATTTTAGGATACAACTTTTCTGAAAGATAGTTGACAGAGGGACACAAATGTAGAAAAAAAATAAAATTAAAATTAAAAAATAAAGCAATGAAAATTAAATCTTTTTTTAGTGCTAAATATAGGGGGAAGAAAGAAAGAGTGTAGAGAGTTCAGGGGTGGCTGTTGGGTTTCTTGGAATATGCATTGTCTTGTAGATTTAATTTCTGTAATTATGTAAATATTTAAAATAATTATATACAAATTACTTTTTTTAAAATCATCCCTAAAAATAGACAACAAACTTAAAAATTAAAAATATAAATATTGCAATTACAGTTTTATATTTCATATTTGCTAACAACTCAAGATGTGAATTTAAAATTTATAAAAATAATGTTTAATAGTTGGGCTCCAAATAAACAGGCATGGTCCTTGACTTTTTCCTCCACATCTGACACAAGGAAACAAATCTTAAGTGAAATGAGTCAGCTCAGGGACTGTTACTCACTATCTTTTCTTTTTTATTTCTCTAGGAAAATCAAGGAGAGTCTGGACTGTTTCCCTGTTAAATTGAATAACTTGATCCACATACTTGCACAAATGACAGCCATAAGCCCTGCCAAATCTATTTCACAGACATTTCCCCAGGAATCCTGTGTGCTGAGTGCAACCAGGTCAATTCTGAGAGCAACAATTTTAGGGTTCAGCAAGAAAACTAGTCACGTAAGTCTCAAATCTGTCATCTTGACTTAAATATCCTTTGATTTCATCTCAGACTTCCCTTCACTGTGCTACACGTTCTTCCTTATCCCATGATTTTTTTTACTATGCAAATGAAAAATCAGTTACAGTTTGAGCAGCAGTGCCATTAAGGAGGATGTTCCAAGGAGAAATCATAACAACCAAAGCTCTTAGTAGAGAGCCATCAAAGAGAACAGATCCTGCCCTGTGGTAGACAATAAATCAAGAGCTAATTAAAATGTCCACAAGAAAAGAAGAGCAGAAATTAGGCAGTCTGTTCCCAGCACCTAAGATTATGATATCTTTATATCCTGTGTTTATAGGTAATTTTGCCTTTACAAACTGCGTCTCTTATCTTTTGTGATGATTTTTTTGCAGAAGCGTTCTTCTTTTGTTTAGTTTACATGAAGCCAGATGTTAGGATGTATTAAAGGTTGATATTGCCATCTTTTGATTTTGTCTGTTTGTCTTCTGCAGCTGTATCTGATCCAGGTGACTCACAGTAACAACAAAACAAGCCTGACAGAAAAGTCATTTGACCAGTTTTCAAAACTTCACAGCCAACTTCAAAAGCAGTTTGCATCACTGACCCTCCCAGAGTAAGGACTGTCCTCAACAGTGTTTTGCCTTCAGTACTTGTCCTTGAACATAAGGAAAAATTATGGTTATGGCATTTTGTATTTGTGAGCAACACAGCATTCTCATCCCAGTGCCATTGAACCTATCCCAGCAGTCTACACTGCCCTCAGTAAAGAACCTTTTGTCTCATAAAACAGAACAAGGTTTTCAATTTTTTGTTTGCTCTCAGCCATTGATTTTGTAGACCAAAAAATTCAGAGCCAATTTCATTTTTCATCTGTTATCAGGAAAATTGTTTTATTTGCCTGTTTTTAAATTTGATCTTTTTAGTTTTTTCTATAAAAATAAAATAATTGAAAATCCAGGGCTAAATTGGATATATCTTCACTTTCAACAAATAACTGTAATAAATAGCTCTGACATATTTATTTGCTATACTAGAAAATTATAATTTATTAATATTAATTAGTATACAAGTAAAATTTATTAATATCAATTCACTTTTGTTATCATTAATCATTAACTTGGACATGGATTATCTAAATTTAATTTGTTATCTTCATTTTGCAGCTTTGAAAACCACTGCTTCCGTTCATGTTATAATGAAAAATATTAAGCATAAACAAACTAAGAATGTAATTGAAAATAACTTCTGTTGAAATAAACCTTCCTCATTTAGAAATAGCCGAATTTAGGTTATAGACTTAAGTGTATACCTGAGATGTATCTTGACTTTAAAAAGGTGAACTGTTTAGAAATTATGATATTTGCAGTTAGGTAAATCAAGTATTACCTTATCTATAGAGTAGTCCCTTGGTATCCACCAGGGATTGGTTCCTGGACCCCTCCCATGGATACCAAAATCCTTGCATGCTCAAGTCCTTTACATAAAGTGGTGTAGTATTTACATATAACCTAGGTACATTCTCCTGTATTTTAAATCACCTCTAGATTACTTGTAATAGTTAGTACAATATAAATGCTATGTAAATAGTTGTAAATATGACATAAATGCTGTTTAAATAGTTGCTGGCCTGCAGCAAATTCAAATTTTGCTCTTTGTAACTTTCTGGATTTTTTTTTAAATGTTTCGATCCACAGTTTGAATGCACAGATATGGAACCTGTACACAGGAAGAGATGACTGTACCAGGATTTCTATTGAGTAAACAGTTCCTTTAACAATGTGAATGTCGGGACCTGACCTGACATACTTTGTACATGTGGCTTTTTACTAGACTTTCAGGATTTAGTCAGTTTTCAAAATATAAATCTCAGCAAAGTCGTCAGTGGTTGGAGAGACAGTGTGCATTGTTGAAGACTGAGTAGCTTACATTCATGAAAAACCAGACTTGTAAATGTCACAGAGATTTTGAAATATGGATGCTTTAAACACCAGGAAGTGAACAGATTAGAGTAAGAGCACATTCAAAGGATTGAGAGGGAAGGAATATCATTGTGGAAACTTTTAAAGGCAACATCAGCTTTAAGAATTACCGAAAAATAGATGGGTTTGAGGGCAGTATATCTCAGTGGTAGAGCTCATGCTAAGCGCAGACTTGATCCTGGGTTCAATCCCCAGTACCTCCGTTAAAAAAATACTGAATTTAGTGTTACCCTACTAAATGATTTGGAAGTACGCTCATTCTTGTTAAACAGCTGTCCTTTTAGGTTTCAAAAATGTCTCTGTTCTACACCTTTACCTCCCCACTACATATTAGTATAACTTGTAGAATCTTAAAGTGCCAGTAATCTCTCCATATACCTCTTTTCAGTTTTCAGCTTTTAGTTAAGATTCTGCTTTGCTCAACAACTACTGCCTGTTAATGGTACCTAAATGGATTTTAAAACCATTCAAGCAATGTGTGGAGAGGAGGAACATTTAGTCCTCTGTGCCCTAAGCAATATTTGTATGCTGACAATCCCAGTGGAGCTCAGGCTTACAGCGTCGCATATAGATGAAGAATGAAGGTGTGATTTCCTCTGACGCCTAAATTTACTAAGAGAAGCTCTGTGAGAACCATATAAACCCAGTCTGGAAAGTATGATCAGAAGGTCAGAGTCATAAAGAATAAAATTAAAATCAGTCATAGCACACAACAGCGGCCTTCAAAACGAGGAGGTTCTTTGCACCTCTTGGTACCTTCCATGAATACACAGGCGTGGGAACTCTCCTTGAAATTAATGGTCTTCTTGAAAAGCAATCCGCTGAGAAGGTTGATTTCCTTTCCCTCGTCTACTTTCACCATGGCTCTTCTCTTAGCCATCCAGAATTTTACTTTGGTACACTGTCCCAGTGAGGAAATAATGTCTGAGGGTGAAATTAAGGGCAAATCGAAGTACTGGTGTTGCTGTTCTAGCAACAAGGCATCAAATGTGTTTGCAGGTCAGGTGTTTCCTAATCTGGGGTCTGAACAAAAGTAAGGGAGGACATGATGGCACCATCAGATGAAAGATCATAAATAATCACTTTCAAGGACTGACTACTGTTATATGTGGCATATAACTTGAAAGCATTCCAAGCAATTGCATGCCATCACTAGAGCTGAATTCCTCAATTCTCGTGTACTTACTTGCACACAAGAGTTTTTAGTACCTGCATCTACAAAAAATCTACGAAGGAATAGAATTGATGTTGAACTCCATGTCATTCTAGAAATAAGAAAACTCATCCACAGATATACAAATTAATATTTAAAACCAGCAAAAGCCATTTACTTATCAAATGTATTTATTTTGATTAATTATGTATGGTACTAATTTTTATGAATAACTAAGTCTGGATGAAAATTTTTAATACTTTAAATCTTAGAACTGCAAGAGACCTTTAAAAAAAAATGTCAATTATTTAAATACACAGACATTGTTTTGGAGCTCCCTGACATTTCCAACAGGAAGCAGTGGAGGGGACGTCCTAGTTGTCACATAACTTCTGTGTGTTTGCTGATAACCCTTTGCCATCCCCCATGCTCCTTTGCCTAGGGAAAAGTCTGTACCAAAGAAGCAGAAGTATGAAGTATGAAGGAGCAGTCAGGGGAAGCTCCTAGGTAGTTCCTAAAAAGACATATTTAACCAGCAAAATGTGTGGCCAAATGCTACCCATTAACAGGTTATCCCACCCCATAACTGGTCTTCAGCAACATCTAACCCATCAGGATGAATCACCAGATAGTGCAAAGGAAATTCTGCAACTTCGACCCTGGGGAAAGTGACACTTTGTTCCAAAAGACTAAGACCAGATGGAAGCATATGTCATTCAGTAAAATGTTTAATTTAGTTAGTGAAGCAATGTCTCTAGTGAACCCAGAAGAAACAATACCATCTGACCTTTTTGAAAAATTATGGATCATTAAACCTCAGAAAGTATTTATCAAGCCCCCACATGTATTTAAAGAACAAAATGTGTGGTCTGCCATAAATACAGTAAGAAGGAACATATATAGTAATGTACTATGTTAAATTAAATTAGTATTAATATCAGTGACAGTTAAAATTGCACAATTGACCACAGCCATGGTAATGAAAGTCTCAGAATAAATCATGTGTTCTATGGTTTTTTGAAAAATGCTTTCATTGGCCCTTCGATCTGATGCAGCTGTAACTTCATGAACAATTCTGAGAGGCCACTTTTCAAACTAATGAAGCTACACTTTTTTTCTTTTAAAACAGGTTTCCTCATTGGTGGCACTTACCTTTTACAAATTCAGATCACAAAAGATTCCGAGATCTAAATCATTACATGGAACAGATATTAAATGGATCATATGATGTTGCAAACGTATGTTACAATTTACTTTTATATTTTTATATAAAATATTGGCGATGTTATGTACTATTACTGAAAATACTTTAAAATACTGTATGATAACATTTTTTAGTCCTATGTTTAGTCAACAAATGTGCAAATTAAAATTATCTTGTCAATTCTATGAAAAAAATCAACTGGGATGTTGGTTGAAATTGCACCTTAGTATCTTCCAGTCCCTTATCATATACCCATTTAAATATTTTAAATTTTTTTGTCAGTAATAGTTTATTATTCTGTGCATAGTGGTTTTAAAAATACTATGTTATCCTAGATGCCTTATGGTAACTTTTAAAAATCCTTTTTTCTGTGTTTTCACTATTGTATAGATAGAACTAATTTTGTATATTGACATCTTACCTAACAGTCTTACTAACTTTATTTCTAATTCTAATAATTATCTGTATTGTTTTAGAATTTTCTACTTACAATCATATTGTCTGCAAATAACAAGAGTTTTAATTTTTTAATATTTATAAATTATAATTTTTTCTTGATATTTTATATTCTAGGGATTTCAATATATGTTGAAGTGCAATGGTGGATATACTTATGTTATTATTGGATCTAGGGAAGAATTGTCTGCTATTCCCCCATTAAATATGTAGGTTTTATAGGTAACATTTATTATTTTAAGTTTCCTTCTATTCCTAGGTTGCCAATAGTTTTTACAATGAAGAAGGTTGACTTTATCAAAAATTTGTTTCTGGATTTCTTAGGCTGATCAGTGATCATCCAGTAATAGTTTTTCTCCTTTTTTTCTGTTACTGTGGTGAATTACATTGATGGACTTTCTAATTTTAAACAAATTCGCAGTACTAGGATAAACTCCACGTGGTTGTAATGTATTATCCTTTTAATGTATTGCTGGATTTGATTTAACATTTTCTTTAGCATTTGTTTTCAAGTTTGTTTAATAGAGAGGCTTTCCTTTCCTAGGAAGTCATTACCAGATTTCAGAATCAGGAAGATACAAGGTGGTCGAAAGTGCTGCCCTACCTCTCAGCCGTCCCACTGCCCCAACCTGTGTCAGTAAACGCCCACAGAGACAGTGGTGCCAAATCCCAAGCTCACATCCCCACATCTGTCTTGCCCAGATCCTAGTCTGGTGATTCTTCACTATCTTGTTAGCTCTCTGACACTTTCAAGCAAAGTTTGAAAACAAATTGTCTAATTATTCCAGTTATTCTTAGCAGGAGGTTTGGACTAAATGACCTAATTTACTGTCACAAAAAATGGGAGTTTAGAGCTACAGTCATCACCCATGCTACCCCTCCGCTTTCAGAGCTATCTGCCCTTCTGCCTTCTCACCCCCATCCTGTGCTCTAATGAACCTCTTCTCTCACAGTAACTATTTTAGAGGATCTAAGTCTGTGGTCACTTTCCACCTGAAAAAGTATTTAAGGATTTCTTACTGAGGTATTTGGTACTATTCACCAGTAATTCTGAGAGTAGCCTGGAAAATTAAAGATAAATGCCAGACCCCAGTTTTGCTCTCCTCTGTCATACGGGTCAAAAAAGGACTCTTAAGATCCCTCCCCATACACACATACACATACACACAACCTACACATGCACACAGCTGGTACAACTCCTTCTGAGGACTCAAAGAAGCACCATCTCCCTTTACTAAAGTGTCTCTATCAGTGTCTTGCATGGAAAGTTCCTATGAGACACATGTAAGTTTCAGAGGCAGGTACCAAGGTAACACAGTCCTCCAGCCTGCTTGGCTAGACATAGGGTCCTTAAGGGATTTATATCAAACATCATCCCTAGGGGTAAAAGGTACAAGGACTATTAGGTTTTTTTGCCGTTGATGCAAGAATGGAGACTCTTTATGGACTACTTTTAGCTAATCCACATATCTGGAATAACTTTAATGTCACCAATGAGAGCCCATTTCTAATATTAATCTTGCTAATAAACAAGCTACAGTTTTTATGAACAAAATCTCATCTTTGACATGAAGTATGCTAATTAATACTGTCCATTGCTTTTTTAAGGTGTGAGGCATGATCATTTATTTGGTTTACATATATTGTGAAATTATTATCACAATAGGTTTAGTTAACATCTGTCATCTCATATAGATACAATAAAAAGAAAAAAGCAATTTTTAAATTTATAAATATTCTGAGATAAATGTTTAATAGTTCCACCTCTTCTTCCTCATCCTCTCTCCAAAATTTTAACATACTTTTAATTATATCAATAATTAGCATTTGTAAAATGTCCATTGTTGATTGAGTTGTGAGTGTAGAGCAGAAGCACTTATACTGATTGTCTCTAGAATAGGTTTCCTCACTAAAATATTGTGGACCTCCTCTTTCCTCTGCTCCCACCCAGGTACCCTTGATAGTGCAGACTTGATTAAATATGCGAGTAATGTTAAACAAATACTGGTTGTATTAAACAATAAGAATACATACATATTAAGTTTATGAATACAGATATAGATATATTTTATTAGTACAGCATATAAAACTCAAGTGGGTTAAATAGACTTAAATAATTAACAAACCATTCCTGGACTCCATAGACTTTTTTACTTTTATTTAAGTACAGTTGACTTAAAATATTATATTAGTTTCCGGTTTACAACATAGTGATTTGATAATTTTCTGCATCTTCATTAAATCCTAGCAGCACTTCAGTTATACTCTGACCTAAAAAACGCATATATAATACCAGGCTGTAAATGCAGACATAGTTTAAATGTAAGTAAATGACAGGCATCGTAACAGGAGGACTGCAGCTGACCCCATAACTGGGACTTAATAAAGGGTCAAAGAACCCTATTTTTCTCAGCTGTCAGTTCAACAACCTTTCTTCTCCATTTGGAGTTTGGAAAGACATTAGATGAGATTATTTTTCCAATCGGAGTGTGAATTATTTTAATCACGTGCAGTATAGTGGACTGAGTCAATATATTTCAAGAAAACGTTACTCGGGGGTGGGAGGATAATAGTTCAGTGGTAGAGCACATGCTTAGCATGCACAAAGTCCTGGGTTCAATCCCTAGTATGTCCACTAAAAAAAACTATATCTCAATAAATAAAGTTTTTTAAAAAAGGAAACCTTACTGAAATTTAAAAATTCAATGTAGTAATGAGTGTATTCAAACTTGTCTCCTAACTGTAGGTTTGCTGATTTAGGCTATTGGGTAATATTGTGGTTTGATGACAAGTAGACCCACTTAAAAGAAGAAAATCACACAATTCAAATCATAGGGGGTCCTAAGATAATTAGAAAAAAACACAATTGTCAATAATGATTGCATTAGATTGCAGATAGTCAGGATCAAGAGGAGAAACTTTTAAATCCCTATCACCAGTTCCTCAGACTAGTGGTTCTCAAAGCACAGTTCCCCGACTGTGCTTAGAACCTCACCTGGGAATTTATAAGAATGCAAAATCTCAGCCCCATCCTAGACTACTAAATCAGAAACTGGAGATGTGGCCCAGCAATATATTTTAACAAGCCCTCCAGGGTTTTCTGATCCATGACAATGTTTGAAAACCGTTATTTCAGAATCTAGTCATTTTCCGTTCTTTTTTTTTCCCCCAGTTTGGACATGGTCAGACATTTGGTTTCCAATATAGTAGATACTCTACTGTCTTATTGATTTTTAGCATATCTGGACTCAAGAACATTGTGCTACAATATTATTTCCAGGCTGGTAGACTCAGCTGGAGATGCTGTTTTGTATCAAAGGGCAAGTGCCTGAGGTGTACTTAACCCAGTTCCCAGTGAGGTAGAGAAGGCGTCCCAGATCGTGTGGCAATCATGTTGTTACTTAAGGGGAAACAGAAGTTAGGAAACAGAAACTAGGGGAAAGCTGTGCAGAGAAAGGGGACTGCAAGGACAAAGCGTCCATTACGGCTACATGCTTTCCTCTGGTCTGGAAGCTTAACGAACTCAATGACTATATTCATTTAATTTTTATCTGTGGATAGCACACTTATAATCTCATCAATATTTAATAAATATTTAAATGAGAAATAGCATATATTAACCTATAGGGTTTATGTTGTTTTTCAAAACCTAGGGGAATGAAACTTTGCAACTGAGAAGTATTTAGCAGTTTCTTAACTTATTTATTCTTATATATTACCAGTTTTTTTAATTAGCTCATGCTTCTAAAACATATAATTTATTTTTATATACAAACTACAACACTAATAAGTGATAAACATTTAGAAAATTGTAGAAAAAAATATTAAATTTGGAAAAAAAAGTTGAATGATATTATAAAATAAATATTAATGTAATTTTGATATTTTTTTCTCACCCCACCGTATAATCCCACATGAACCCTGTGACAGAGACCTCTGGCTTGGTAGGATTCCCTCTTAGGAATCCTGCTGGCTGCCAGTTTGAGGACAGACCCCAATGGTCACCTAGTGCCAAGCCCAGGAACAGTGCCTGGCCATCCTTATTAATGATGAGCATTAATGGTGCACTGGATATGATTTTACCCTTCAGAAAGATCACTCAGAGCACATTTTTAATATATCTGTTATGAACAAAGACAAAGAAATAAACAGTACCTGTTCATCATAGGAATAGGGCCATGTAATAAGATAACTGAAAACAAAGATATAAAATTGTTGAAAACAGCATTAGACAATCGGGCAGCTTCACTATGCTAAATGATTATATGTAGCTGTCTTGCATCTTCATGAATTTTTGACTATTTTACTGACATACTCAACAAAAATTATATCGTATCTTTGAATATATTTAGTATTTAGGTCTCAATCAATGAGTAACGTGAAATGAATTATATGAGAGGCTTCTGCCCTATAGGATCAAGGCAACTTAATTTATTTCAGTGGATTTCAAGAGCTTTTTGCATGTTCAAGAATACAGAATGTGGATATCTCAGTGTTCTTTACTAACTGTCACATTCTCTGAAGGTCACGTTCGTTCACTTTGCTGTAGTGAAGGGCCCCCTGGATATGGCAGCTGTCTGTAAGGGAAAGTGTTGAGGATAATTGACATTAAATTATCCTGAAATTTAATTGAATTAAAATTTTAATTACCCTGAAATAAATTATTATTATAACCATTGAAAGTGTCAGGCTTTAGTCTATTTAAGCAGAGGCAAGTAAGTACAAAGTGGAGAGGCTTCCGACTTCTGGCCCTTGTGTGACTAGGACAAATGAGATCTGACTTCATATGGCAGCAAGCTGTCAACAGGGAGCTCCTAAACGTATCTGCCTAGAGGATGCATTCACGTAGCCCTGCTAGCAGAAGACAGTTATGAGGGGGAAAAAGTAAAAGGGGCAGACATACACAGGTGTGGAAGACTTGCACAGGTGCAGTCTATCCCGGCCAGGCTTAGTGAATTGTTACCCATCATAATCATTGCTGCATAGGACAGCTGAACGCAGCCACCAAACGTATAGCTCACGTCTTCATCATATTCACATTTGCTTATGTGCTTAATTAAAGCACTACTGTAGAGGCACCAAGAAGAGCTGTTTTAATTTTGTTTTGTGTTAGATTGTTCTGGAATGTGTTAGCAGCTCTTCAGATGTATCTGGATAGCTGTAAAACATAATTATTAACAGAATTTGCCAAAGGGAGGTATCTATTAAAAGAGAAAGCCTTAAAGCTAACAAGAGAGAGTTGTAGTGGTCTGGACAGAAGATCAAACCAGCCACGCATTCCCTTAAACCAAAGCCTAATCCAGAGCAGGCTTGAAGTCTCTTCAGTTCTATGAAGGTTAAGAGAGGTGAGGAAGCTGCAGAAGAAAATTCTGAAGCTAGCAGAAGTTGGTTCATGAGGTTTAAGGAAAGAAGCCGTCTCCATAACATCAAAGCAGCAAGTACTGATATGGAAGCTGCAACATGTTACCCAGAAGCTAAGATAATCGATGGTGGTGGCTATACTCAACAGCAGATTTCCAGTTAGACAGAACGGCTGCCATGTAGGACTTCCACAGCTAGAGAAGAGAAGTCAATGCCTGTCTTCAAAGCTTCAAAGGACGGGCTGACTGTCTAGCTGGGGCTAATACAGCTGGTGTTTAAGCTGAAGCCAATGCTCATTTATCATTTCAAAAAACCTAGGGCCCTTAAGAATTATGCTAAATCTACTCTGCCCTGTGCTCTTTAAATGAAACAACAAAGCCTGGATGACAGCACATCTTTTTATAACATGGTTTACTGAATATTTTAAGCCCATTGTTGAGAGCTACTGCTGTGGAAAAAAAGGTTTTTTTCAAAATACTACTGCTCGTTGACAATGCACCTGGTCACCCAGGAGCTCTGATGGGTATGCACAATGAGATTAATGCTGTTTTCATGCCTGCTTACACAGCATCCGTTCTGCAGACCCTGGATGAAGGAATAGCTTTGATTTTCAAGTCTTATTCAAGAAATACATTTTTAAGGCTGTAGTTGCTATAGATGGTGGTTCCTCTGAGGGTCTGGGCAAAGTGAGGTGAAGCCTTCCTGGAAAGGATTCACCATTCTAGATGCTGTTAAGAACATTTGTGACTCAGGGGACAAGGTCAAAATACCGATATTCACAGGAGTTTGGGAAAAGTTGATTTCAGCGCTCATGGATGACTTCAAGGGGTTCAAGATGTGAGTGGAGGAAGTAACTGCAGATGTGGTGGAAACAGCAAGTGAACTAGAATTTGAAGTGGAGCCTGAAGATGGGACTGAATGGCCGCGATCTCATGATGAAATGTTAACGGACAAAGAGGAGTTGCTTCTTATAGATGAGCAAATAAGTGGTTTTTTAAGATGGAATCCTCTCCTGGGGAAGATGCTGTGAAGACTGTTGAAGTGACAAAAATAATTAAAATATTATGTAAACTTAGTTGATAAAGCAACAGCAGTTAGAGTATTGACTCCAATTTTGAAAGCCATTCTACTGTTAATGCCATCAAACAGCATTGCATGCTGCAGAGAATTCGTTCATGAAAAAGAATCATCGGCGCAGACTTCACTGTTGTGAAGTTAAGAAGTAGCCACAACTGCCCCAGCCTTCAGCAACCACCATCCTAATTAGTCAGCAGCCACCAACATCAGCATAAGACCCTCCACCAGCAAAAAGATTATGACTCGCTAAAGGCTTAGATGATAGCATTTTTTTTTTAGCAATAAAGTATTTTTAAATAAGTTATGTCCTTTGTTTTATTAGACATTATGCTATTGCTCACTTAATAGACTCCAGTATATTGTAAGCATCACTTTTATATGCACTGGGAAACACAAAAATTTGTGTGACTCGCTTTATTGTGATACTTGCTTTATTGTGGTGGTTTAGAACTGAACCCACAATATCTCCAAGGTGTGACTGTATTTAGCTATCTGTGTTGTTTTTTAAGAACCTAAGTGATTCTGATACACAGGCAGGTTTGGCAAATTCCGCTTAGAAATTCAAAAGCTGAATCAGATGTGTACACTGCTCTAAGAAGCTTACAATCTTTGTCAATATTCTATCTATGTTGATATGTTCCAGTGGCCTCATAAAGACGTTCATAAATTCACACATTGGGTTTTTCTTTCCCTTATTCCTAAGGAACTTTATGGGTCTTGATACAATACTCAGTTTACAGTGAGATACAATATATATTACACAGTGATAGAACAGTAATAATTTGACAGGGATATCAAATGCTTAATAAGTGGTGTGTGGTCATAATGTGGTCAGTTTTCAATGATCTTAAAACAGATTGACCACGGTGAAAGCTTTATGTCTCCATATGCTGGTGGATTCTTCCCTTTTCAGTTTGTTTATATTCAAAGAATAAAAACGTGTATTAAGATCAACTAAATAAAACATTATTGGCCTAAAAAATCACATAAATAATTCCAAAGTAAATCATAATATTTTGAGATTTTTAAAATGTGTGTTATTGATATGTTTCTTCCCTTCCCTCACTTATGAGATAACCAGAATTATCTACATAAACACTAAAAGCTATAAAGTCAGGGATGTAGCATAAATATTGTAATTATTTTAAGTGATGTGAACAACTTAGAGGAAAATTTTATACACACGTAAGTTTTCTTTCCTCTTCTAATAAGATGAGAGATTTAAAGTAAATTTATAACATTTGTGCTGAATTCTCTTG
Organism: Camelus bactrianus; assembly: GCF_048773025.1. Classification (NCBI taxonomy): domain Eukaryota; kingdom Metazoa; phylum Chordata; class Mammalia; order Artiodactyla; family Camelidae; genus Camelus; species Camelus bactrianus. The sequence goes on from NC_133572.1 coordinate 11,610,370, forward strand.
TGATAGGATAATCCTCTTCTCTGGCTCTAGAAAAATTCTTACAAAAATACTTTTCTTCTTCCATAGCTTCTTGTCGTATGGCAGTATAGGAAAGACAAATAATCCTGTTATGTCTATACACAAAAACTCACATTCTTTTTTAGCTTTACGATACATTTATTTGTAACTAAAAATATTTTCTCACTGTACGTAAGTTGGTAAAGATTTTTAAAATTTTTAATGATTACTTACAATGTATAACACTCTAGATTAAGAGCTTTAAATCAGTTGTAGAGAACAAATTGGAAAGATTAAAATAGCGCAATATACATTTTACTCTCAATGAGTTTGTAATATAGTGATAGATACAGACATGAACATAAATAATATATGGCAGTGAGTAGAAAAGGGGGAGAAAAGAAAGTAGAAAGTGCAGCTTGAATGTGAAACTAGACAACCTTACCTTCCTAGAAACAAATATTTTAGACCCTTCCAGGGGCATTCTCAATTGTAATCTGTCTTACTTTTTATCAAGGAAATGAGATAGAGTCCGCTTTGAAGTCTAGTCTCAGGTATCAGAGTTAAGTTAGATGGGAGCGATGTCTCTGGGGATTTGGTCTAAAAACACAAGAGCAACCCAAAGAGAGGGATGCCTGTGAATCTGTGAGACCATCTCTCTCCTCCCCTCCCTTGTCCTCCCTTGCTTCCCCTCACCATACACACACACACACACACACACACACACACACACACACTGGTTGATAAAAGAAAATAGATATAAATAAGGCCTGCAATTATACACGATTGCAGTATCTCTTCTAATGAGGCTGCAAGCATCAGTTTAGACATCCCAGTCCTGTATCTTACCTGGTTTTTGCTTGTTTAGCTTGACTCTTTTCTTTCAAACTGATCAAAACTTTTCTTTCAATGTTTGTCGTTTTATTCTACAAGTAAATGATAGTTGTGATAACAGGAATTCCTTTTGCTTCTTGAAATTTTGCTCAGTTTGGGTTGAATTGTGTTGTGAACTAAATAAGATCTTCATAAAGGGCAATATAAACATGTTTTTAAAAGTTATAACAAGGATTGCAGTACCTAAACAAATGTGTACCCACATCTGAATTCAGCTGAGATACACAAACAGCTGTTGTTTTAAAACTTTTTAAAGCCAATTGTGATTTTTAGCTCTTTTCAGTATTGCTGCTCATTTCTAGAAGTCCCTTAAAATAAGAAATGCTATCACTTACGGTTTAAGCAATATTATTTTTTTAAGCAGAAATCAAATGTCAAAATAAATCCAAATGGGTAAATCCTATCTTAATAGTGAACATATGTTTCTTGTTCCCTGCTTGCTAAACCCAGATGTTAATTACTACATTTCTCACTACATTGCTCTTTTCCTATTTGGAGCTGGCTGAGATTACAACGCAGGCAGGATAAATGTCATACATGTATCATCAGTAAAACCAAGATTATTTTTCAGAGTCTGGTAAAATGCTGATGACATTTTAGAACCAGAATTATAAAAGACTCCTTAGAAGTTCACTATTTTTCATAGTGCCATTCTTCCATGTGACTCCAATACAAATATAGTGGGTTGAACTACATTAGAGGCTGGACATTCTGACAAGCTGCTTTATGAAAAAGGCAATAAAATACAATTACTGTTCAACTTTGATTTAAAACTCTTATGGGAATTCATTTTTAAATTCACAGTTTTATAGCACTTCATGGTATTTGAGAGAGAGAGATTTAGCTTATTGTTTTAACTCACTGAAACTAAATCTTGCAGTCAATTCTAGATGTTGGCTGGCCAGTTAATAAATGGGAATTCTTAATGTGTTATTTTAAAGAAAGAAAAATTGATCTCAGTGTTATATTTTTACATTACTTCTGATCTTTGCAAGTACTTTAAATCGCTGTAGTCTTTGAGAACAAGAATATGTTCATATGATATTGGAAAAACACTTAGGTTTTGAGCAACTTTGAATTGATTAACTGTCTCAAAAAATCAATTATTTCAAATTACAAATGACTTGATAATATAATTGATAAACAACATATTCAAGAGCTCTGAACTTAAAATATAAGCTGATGCAGATTTTAAAGTTGCTCAGTTTTTTTCAGAGTTGCTCTTTATTGACTAAATTTCTAATTTAAAAGCACATTATTAAACATTAAAAATCCCATGTGTTTAGGTAAACATCTACTGTAGAAAAGAAGAAATATGTATAACCTCATAGAGCATGTAGCCTAATGCATTTACCTGAACCATTGATATTAAAGACCAATAACTTTAAGCGTCCTTAAGACAAATACCAGCCATAAATTTATTCACCAAATATATAACGTTCCACGTAGGAGTGATGTTCCAAATATTTAACAACTGTTGGAGCCCAGGAACTGATGAATCAGGATAACTGCCGGCCACCAACCCACCTTTATGGCCAAACAAGCTTGCAATGGTTGAGTATTTGCTATGACAGAGCAAACTGTAGGAGGAGCAGTGGGGAGTAGGGCCTACCAGAAGTTTGGATCAAAATAATACTAAGTTTGAATTGCCTATGAGACTTCTTAGTAGAGATGTCAAGTTGCTAAGGAAGAGCTACTCTGATTCACCAGTTAGCCAGTTTCTTTGGAGCTCAGGTTAAATGTCATTTTATTTGTGATCATCTCAGTTTAAAAGAGAAGCACACTCACTTCTTTGCTCTAAAATTATACATAACTAGAGCTTCTGTTAAAGCATTCAGTACAGTCTGTTTCCCCCACTAAACTGTTTTCTAAAGAGAAGGATCACCTTAAGCATCTTTCTGTTTCTAAATATCCCCTAACATTCCTTGATGCCATTGGTGTAGACAGTACTCAGTGAGCATTCCTAGAATAGAACCTTGGGGAGTAATGGTTTTTCACTGAGTGTCTGTGTCCTGCTGAGAGTAATTTTTCTCCAAACGTTTTGTCCAAGGGTACATATTTTCTAGAAAAAGGAGGTGTGAGATTCATGCATCATTATAAAAGCCAAGAATGTAAACATTATGTGAGTTCTAAAAGCAGAGCATACCTGAGCCTCTTAAAAAAATGTAAAATAACCTGGTATCTAGTCTCATGAAAGATTAATTAAGGATGAAATTATAGCATTGACGTAATAAACTTCGTAGTATATTATTCTCTATTTATAGAATCTATAACAGGTATTTATTAACAAATAATTATATATTTGGGTCAGTGTTTTCAGATACTAGGCAACAAGAGCAATAAATATATGATATGAAGAAATGTTATATTTTATCTTATTTTTCAGAGTGACTATGTACTTAGTTTTTTCCTGTCTGAGCCTGTGGAACAAACAATTGAAGAATCATCACCTGTGGACCTAGGCAAGTCATTTTATCATATTACTATGTACAGTTATTGAGTTTCAGTGTGATTGTACAAAAAAAGTCATACATTAAAAAATTTCAAATTAAAATCTCTTTTCAAGAATAAGGCTTTAAAGTCTTCTCTAACCATTTCCAAAGCTTTTTAACCCCATAGAATATATTTATCAAGTTAAATTAAACTCAGATGTTTGTCTAATTATAATAACTACATGATTTCACACTGTCAACCCATTTCAATTAATTGTGCATTGAGATGGAATTGCATTTCAGAGACAGAGGTCCTATTTTACCATGCAGGTAAGTCTTACCATTTACTCAACATCTTAGGCAGCAACAAAAATATATATTAGATAATAATAATGACCACGAATTGTCTGGCCATTTCACTCTTATCTTTTAAAGCCCAATAATTATTCCATCTTGCTCATAAAGTCGTCTTTTATTACCAGGACCCTAACTAGCCCAGCACAATTATCCACTCTATTCTCCGCCAAATGTATGTTAATTCTAATTAACTTCTCTATCATCTCCCCTAGATTGGCAGAGACTCCTTTTGAATGTCCATCAATTTTAAGCATTCGTAATATAATTCCATTGCCAGTGGCCATCTGATACTGATACTGGTTTTTATCTTGCACAAGATTTGCAAACCTGTAATTTGCTAGACCTCACCCTCCTTTCCTTTGCAACTCCCAGACTTCATTTTCTCCACACCCACCTCTTGATTCTCTGCCTTTAAGATTAGGCCCTCTGCTTTCACTGCTGCCTGTTATCTGAGTCCTTAGTCACTTACCCCTCAGGTGTGTAGCTCTGTACAGCCAGACCAGGTTGTATAGTGTGATTGTTTATTGTTACATATTTATTTTTGTGTCTGCCTTGTTTCTCCTGTTAGACTAACTTTAAATCAAGTAGACTCACTTCCCCACTATCCATTGTGCTGTACTAACAAATTCTAAATTAATATATGAGAATTGTACCTCTCCTATTCCTCACATTTTACTCATGTGATATTACTAAGATAAGATAATTTATCACATTTTATAGCATGTATCCAAAGAAGAATTACATTCACAGTATGAAATATTTCTTTTTTGTTGTCATAATTTACAAATATCTAACAAATATCTTTCTTTTTAAAAATAGTAATCACTGGGGAGATTTTTATAATCAATATTTATAAACTTGAACTAACTAGATTAAAATACTAATAATAAAGTTGCAGATTTCTAAAGATGTCAGACTTTAAAAAAAAAAAAAGGTACTAGGTTGGCCTCTATTCTGTTGTTTAAGTCCTTAAAGAAAATACTTTTTCTGTGTTTCAAAAAATAAACTGTGGATCACTATCAAATTTTTAATTTTGCTGATTATTATTTCTCTGTAAGGTGTTTTAAAATACACATACATACACACACACACACACACACACACACACACAAATTAGGACTTTTAATGTAAAAACTAAACTGCTTGTTTGAGAATTCTTTTTTTTTTTTTTTTCTGGTTTGCTTATTTCTTACTACCTCATACAATACTCAAGATCTGTTTCAGCAGTGGTGATGGACAAAAGATTTGATTCTCAATATTTTTAGGTACAGGCAGCCTATGAAATACAGCCTCTTAAAATAACAGAACACATCTCCTAACCAGGATATGCAAATCGTTACAACAAACCAGGATTAGCAGGAAGTTGTTCTTTCTTGTATTCTTGAAGTGATTTCCTCTTTCATACTTCTGAATTCTTAATACTTTTTTCACAGAATATCAGTTGATTCTAAACAAGGAGCACATTATTTGAAACACAATTCTTGCCAGTTACTTAAAACTTTGAGCTTATGTTGTTAAATGATTAGAGGATAAAATTATTGAAGTGTATTAAAATAATGGTTTACATAGGATGACCCTAAGTAAAAATCCTAGACTTTAGGTAATTTTACTACCCCTACTGTTGAATTGAGAGTGTATTCTGGACATCTGTGTATCTAGGCATATGACTGATAAAGATCATATTAGTAATAATTTGTAGACCTGTATCTGGGAGATGTTCACATTCCTTTGCCTTGGCTCACTTAAACATGCCTTAGTAGAACAATAGAAGAATTTATCTTCTGAAGTGCCAACCAGTCACCTCTCTCCTCTACCTTTCCTTGGTTTCCCATTGCCTTTAGGGCTTGTGACCTATTCAGTCACACAAGGCACAGTTCTTAGAACAGTCTTGCACTTGGTTTAATATTCTGCTGTCACTGTCTTGAAATTCTTAATAATTTTTGTCAAAAGGACTGCATTTTCATTTTGCATTTTCATTTCACCGAGCCCCACAAATTATGTAGCTGGCCCAGCTTTTTGGAAAAAACCCCAACTCCTCATGATGCATCCCAGCAGAATCTGGCACCCACCAGTTTCCCTTTCCAGTCTACTATCAGGCCCTTCCCTATTTTGATTCTTGTCTTTCCCAATTCCTCAGCTAAGACAAGATCCTCAGTACTTCACAGATGTAATCTTCTCTGCCTAGATCACTTGACTCCTGTTCCACCTTCCCCATCATCGTTTGCATCCTTCAGATCTCATCTCATTTGCCTTTGCTATATAGTCATATAGTGGTTTTTCTTCAACTCACATATGGCAGTGGTAACTGTTACGTGCTTCTTTGTAGACTAGAAATCGACGAAGACGTAATTTGTGTCTGCACAGCTCTCCGTTGTAACCCCAGTGCTTAGCACAGTGTCTGGCCTACTCTAGATGCTCTGTAAATAATTACTGAATAAGTGATGATAGAATAATGGAAGCTTCATTAATATTCTTTACCAAGGTAGCTTGCCATTTTTATAAAAAGGACAAGGGAGAAGAAACCAAAATCCAAATTTATCCTACTCGTCTCATACTTACCGCTTTAAGTGGAAATGCCTGGGCACGAGGAATTCAGTGCTCCCCCACCACTAGAATTCTCTGGAAGTATCGCTTGGGGAAAAAAATCCATGAACTATCACATTAAGTATTACAGACACCAGACTCAACCAAGGCACTAACCAGAAAGTTCCTGGATTTTTATCTTGTATATTCTTTAGCCCTCTAATGACATGACTGTCTATACTCCTGCCAAATTATTATTAGCTATGCCAAATAGTACCTTCACACACAAAAAATGATTCGTCCTCCATCAATGCACAACTCTGACACACAGAAGATAGATTTTTGCCAAGATGTAGAAACAATAACATAGGCAATGGAGTAGAACATGATCAAAAGACAAGAGTTGCCACAGTTAAGAGGATGGATTAATGAGAATGCTTAGATGCCACTGATAATTACAAATGGTTGCAAATGGAGCTTTCAATCATTACCTCACATCACTACCTCCCCTTTGAGATGTTAATTTAAAAGGGAACTTGAAGCCATGCAGTCTCCATAGCAGAGTCTCTCTGGTTAATGTTCTAGCTACTTGCTCTGGCAAAGCCCAGATCAATTTTCTATAAATTGAAGTACATTACCCAGGTTTTCAATTTAAATTTTAATGATATGGAAAGACAAGAAGGTAAGGGTTAGGACTACTTAGAAGTAAATACTTGTATTAAGTTGTTTTCAGAAGTTTCAATTAAAAGCTTTAAAATATTGTGCATTTTGCTATACTATATTATATAATTCCATGTTTTTAATTAGAAAAGTATTTTAAATTTTTACTTGTGGCTGATGTGGGAAGGAAAAGATTTTTTAAAAGGTGAGAGTTAGAGAAATTTCTCTAATTACCTTATGTCTAATAGCTGGGTGTCAAAGGATATCACTGAAATCTAACAAATTAAGCAATAAAAAATCTTAGCATAGGTAATATTAGTATTAGAGAAACACTAAGAAAGATCACAACATTGAAAATAACTGGATGGTAGATCAAAGTAGAAGAGAAAGATTATGCACGCTTATTTTATCTTTGCTTCTGCTAGGAACCAAATATTGTCAAAAGAAATAAAAATCTAAGAATATTAAATAAAAATAACCACTAGAACAAAAACGAAAACTTCCCTAAGTATCATAAGTACATACAAATAAAAACATTACTTCGTGAAAGACTTTCTTTAGAAATCATAAAAACTAAAATGTTATGTTTCTTTAATAACTTAAAACCATAAGAACAAAGAGAAAACATATCCATAATAACAATAAATATAAATAGGCTTAACTCATCTATTAAGAAAATTCCAGTGAAAATCATAAGAAAATTCCAGTTGGAGTAGAAGTGAAAATCTTAACTCTACACTTGATGTAAAAACATGTCTAAAATAATGTGAATTTTTTAAAGATTGAAAATTAAACTATAGGCAAATGCAGGGACATGAAAACCAGAAGTCACCATCTTAATGTTAAAAAGGTTAAATTTAGTTCAAGAGGCATCAAATTAAACAGTAATGGAACTTGAAACAATAACAAGTACAGTTTTCAATTAGCAGCCATGATGACATATCAACTATATGACAGCAACGTATATAAAATAGAAATTATGGAACATACAAGGAGAAATACACAAAAACACATTGGTAATAGGGTTTTCTAATTTACTTCTTGATTTATAAAAGACCAAGTAGAAAAACTAAGTAGATGCATAGAAAAACTAAATAGTAAAATTAATAAGGCAAATTTTGTTAATTTATATCAAACTGTTCATCCTGAAAATAGAGAATATATCTTCTATTTAAGTGTTCATGTGCCTATGGAACATTCATGAAAATAGATTCTATATTACGTCACAAAGAAAATTTCAGTAAATCCTAAAAAGTAGAAATAGTATAGACATAGTCTCTAATCATGAGATAATACAGTGAGAAATCATTGGGAAAATTCAGAAAGCTAAAAGATATTTAAGTTTGGAGATTAAAAAAAAAATAAGCTCTCTTGAACATCAAAAGGACTTACAATCAAAATTGCAAAATTTTCAAAGAGTAACGATAATGAAATACCACATCTCGGAAACCATGGGAGAAAGATAAAGCAATGCTCAGAGGAAAATTGGAATAATTGGAATAAGAACCACAAAACAAACCAAAGGAAGACAAAAAGAAAAAAGTGGATAAAGATAAAAGTAGAGATTTATGAGTTAGAACACAGAAAACAGTAGATTAAATAAATCTGAAAGTTAAAAGTAAACAATAAAAATAAATGAGCCACTAGCCAATCTGATCAAATGAATGGGGGCAAATGCAAATTCACAAAATATGAAAGAAGAAGCAAGAAATAACCATAGAAAGAGATGAAACTGAAGAATGGTAAGAGACTTTATTCAACTCTACAAAAGTCAATTTGTAAATCTGTCTAAAATAGGTAGTATTCTAGGAAAACACAATTTACTCACCCCAGAAAGGATCAAATTTAACAGAATAAGTACAAAAAGCCTCAAAAAGCAACCCATAAGCAAGTTCAGATGATTTCCAGAGGGATTGTGTCAAACTTTTAAAAAGCAGGTAGTTCCACTGTTATTTCAACAGTTCCAGAACAGAGAAAAGGAAGGAAGTTTTTTCATATTATTTTTATGAAGCACATAAAGTATTTATGCCAGTAGCTTCAAGGATTACAAGGATTACAAAAAAAAAAAGGAATCACAGGCTAATCTCATTTCTGAATATCAATGGAAAATTCTAAATAAAATATTAGCCAAAATGATCCATCAGCTCACTAAAGGGATATAATTCACCATGGCCAGAAATGCAAGAATATTTCAATGCTGGTAATATAGATAGTATATAATACATGTTGTCATATTGACAGATTTAAGGAGAAAATAGCATGGTCATCATTATAGACCCTGAAAAGGCTTCTGATAAATTTCAACAAACTTTCTTGAGAGAACACTCTGAAAATAAACGGTAATCCCTTAACATGAGAAAATGTATCTATCACGGCTATCCAAAGCTCCCACCAGGAATGATGGAGAAAAGTATTTCCACTGGAGTATAAAATAAGGCACCATGCCCTCAGTCATCACAATTGCATTACACTGTGCTGAGAGCACTAGCCAACATGTGGCTCCGCCTTCACTTTCTTCAAGTCTTGGCTCAAAATTTACCTTCTCAATGAGAAGTGCCCCTGATCAGCCCATCTAAAATTGTAGTCTGCCTCTTATTCTGGAAGCCTTTACCCTGTTGTGTTTTTTTCTTATCATTAATCATATTCAGCATATTATAAATTTTACTTATTTATTACATTTACTGCTTTTTTATATCTTCCCTGATACTATAGAAATGCCAAAAGAGGATTTTGTCCAATCTGTTCCAAAGTCCTAGAACCATGCTTGTCCACAGTAAGTCAATGAATATTTGTGAGATGACTATTTTAAATAAAAAATTTTAAATGGAAAATAGACTATTTTAAATAGAAGAAAAAAACTAGAAGCATAAACTTTGGCAAGGAGAAGACAAAATTAATACTGTTTGCCAGTAATATGGTCACATACCTAGAAAAATGAGAAACAACTAAAAATCTGCAACAAATAATAAATTCAATAAAGGTCTCTTGGCCCATCCATGTTGCTGCAAATGGCAGAATTTCATTCTTTTTTATGGCTGAGTAATATTCTATTGTGTATATATACTACTATATATACTACACCTTCTTTAACCATTCATCTGCTGATGGACACTTGAGTTGCATCCATATCTTGATTCTTGTAAATACTACTGCCATGAGCATTGGGTGCGTGTATCTTTTTGAATTACTGTTTTTGTTTTTTCTAGATATATACCATTGCAGTCTTGAAGGGGCATTCTTATGTGGGAGCATCCCTACATAGACTGCATGGGCCCAGTGCCTTTGCTGGAAGAGCTGGACTTGGCATGGATGCAAGTCACATCTTTCCTCAGGATGTACTGACAGCTAGCCCCTTGGTAGAGGGTGCGGCTGGAGGTGGAGGGGCTGGAGCTAGAATTGGGTATGAGGAGGGGTTTTCCCTCTGCTCAGTGGACTATCAGGGACAGGGTCTGATCCCAAGTTGCTACAGCAGAAGCCCAGAGGGTTGGGCCCAAGCTGGCTCTGTTCCCTTTAAGTGTGAGTTTTCCCCTCTCCCCAAAACCCTTGCCCCAGAGTGGGGGAATCTTGAAGCAAGGGCGCCCATGCAGGCTCTCCGCTTGTGTTGGCTACAGAGATACAGCTGCCTCTGCTGGGCTGCCTATGCAGATGCCACAGTTTCTTCCTCTCACTCTGCTCCTATGCAGCCTCAGGTGCAAGTCTCCTTCATCCCTCTCAGTCAGTCACTGCTCCAAGCCTCCACCAGCCCCCTTTTCATTGTGGAGAGCACACCACAGGGTAGACAGGGCCCGCATGGACTCTCAGCACGTACGGGGACATGAGCTGTGGTGGATCGTCTGTTGTCAAAGATCTGAGATGCTTTTGACGTGCTGCTGAGTAAACACCAATAATGGCCACTGCAGTCCCACCCCGGCTCACCCAGGTCTGGGTAGGCTGTGCATCCCTTGGTCATGTCCTATCCCTGGTCATGGCTTCCCCAGAGCCAGCACCATGCTGTGATGCGAAGGGAGCAGGGCTGGAGTGTTCATTCAGGCTGAGCTGGGGCATGCAGCAAGGCGGTTGCAGGAAATTCTCCAGCCACTAGAGCCGACCTCTTTCTACCCTGCCTGGGAGCATGCCAGCACGTATATGCTCCTCAAGAGCAGAGTCCAGGCTCCTCACGGTCCCCCTGTCAGTCCCGGTGGTCCTCCAACCAGCCAACAGGGCGCTCCTCCCCCATGTAGGATTCCAGGACTGCGATACCCAGTCTATGGCTCTCATCACTCACTCCCGGGGCAGGTGTCTGTCCATGAATTCTCCCTCGTCCTCTGAGTCCCCTTCCTGGGGCAACGATCCCAACCCAATCGCTTTTCTTCCCTTCCTACTTGATTACGTGTGTATCTTTCCTACCACCTTGGTTGTACAGGAGTCCTTTTGCCAATTTCCAGTTCATTTCCAGTGAGAATGGTTCCACGTGTACATGTATTTTTGATGTGTTCGTGAGGGGAGGTGAGCTCCACATTCTCTTACTCCACCATCTGGATTAATCTCCCTCAGATTTATTTTTAACTACATAAGCTAGTTCTATAGGTCATAAAGAAAAATAAACAAAGAAAAACAGGAAAACTTAGCAAAAGCAAAGAGGTGACATTAGCCCTACCAGATATAATCACGCATTACAAAGCCTCAGTAATGACAGTGTGGTGTTGGTGCATAATTAGATGAATGAGTGAAACAGAACATCCATAAATAGCCTCAAATATACCCAGGAATTTAATAGGTGGCCAAACCAGTAAGACAACATTCAATAAATAATGTTGGCATAGTATATATATATATATACTTCATATATATGCTAGGATAAATATCAAATGAATGAAAGATTTTGAATGCAAATAATGAAACCATATATACGATAAAGAAAACATGAAAATAATCCTTTTTAATCTTAGGATGAGCTGCTGTAGCTATGACTACAAACCCAGAAGCCATAGCAATTCTGCATGATATAAAACACTGTAGCAAAGTCCAGAAAATGCAGAGATAAATGACAGAATGGCTTAAATATTTGCAATTTATCACAGACAATGGGTTGGTTATTTAACATGTAACCATCTCCCAAAAAAATGGTGAGAAAAAGACCAAAGACCGAATAGAGATTTGTGTAAAGAGTATGAGAAAATAATCCACACACACAAAAAAACCTAAATACGAGTGGTTCTCAACCAAAGGAAAGGATATTGAACATCGCTCATAAGAAAGATGCAAATTAAAACTACACTGATGCCATTTTAACTCATCAGATCAGCAAATATTCAAAAATTTAATTAACAAACTTGGTTACGAATCAGCAGGCACTCAGACACTGCTGGTGGTAATGCAAATTGGTGCAACGTCCATGGAAGGCAATTTGGCAACATTTATCAAACTTACAAATGCTAATACCTTTTGACCCAGCAATTCTGCTGTTGAGATTTATCCTATGATATTTTGCACAGGTACAAAATGATATGCATATGAGGCTATTCATTACAGCATGGTTTGTAACAGCTGGAAAACATTGAAAACAACCCAACTTGCCCATTAATGAGGAAATTTTTACATAAATTATGGTATTTCCTCAAGATGCAATAATGTGAAAGTATATTTTAAAAATAAAAAAGCTTTTGCTATTCATACGAAAGTATTTCTAAGATCATTGTGCAGAATAGTAAATATGCTATTCCTTTTGTGAAAAAGGGGGAAGAAAAAAAATTATTTATACTTGCTTATATGGAGAAATTCTAGAAGGATATGTGTTTCTCTGGAGGGATATATGGAACACTAATAAAATAATAATGAAAGAACTGGGTGGATAAGTGTTAGAAATAGGAAGAAGACTTTTTACTGTATACTTTTAAAATAAATTTTCATTTTTGAATTATATGAATATACTATCATCTGAAAAAAAGTTAAATTTTGAAATGCTACTTTTTAACATGAATGGACACATTATGCATAATAAGCCCTGGATAGCTGCTGTAGTGTCATGCATTGAAGCATTTCAACACAATCATTTTTGAAGCATGATCAGATCCCCCCAGAATAACTTGAATCAGAAAATCAAAATATTTTAGCCTCTTCTTCTACTCTCAAAATTCTCGCTCTCTGGATTCTTCACTTTTTAATTATTTCCCTTTGGTTACTGACCTCTTGTTGCCCTTTACAGCATAATGTTCAAGAGTACGGGCTTTAGAGATCATTTAACCTTGCACTGTTTATTGTCTGTATAAGCTTAGACCAAATGCTTCCGTCTCCTCACGTGTAAAATGGAGGGAACACAAACTTCAGGGTTACTATTTAGACACTCAATCATAAATTTATACCAATTTCCTATCTTTGAATTAAAGCTCCTCTAATTAAACACAGTAAGTTTCTAATTAATAATCCTTTCACTCTTTAATTCAAAAATAATGTTCATCATGCATCAAAAAGTGTCAGCATTTTTAGTGTGTTCATACCAAAAGTTCAACTACATTTTTTTTTATTATGAAATGCAATTTACCTCAGGACTACAGTCAGAATTATCTCGTGGTATCCCTAACTCACAATGTCACTCAGTCATTGTGATAAAGATATTTTAAGGAAGAAATTTTTTTAACATTTTTTATTGATTTATAATCATTTTACAATGTTGTGTCAAATTCCAGTGTAGAGCACAATTTTTCAGTTATACATGAACATACATATATATTCACTGTCACATGACGATGTGAGCTACCATAAGATCTTGTATATATTTCCCTGTGCTATACAGTGTAATCTTGTTTATCTATTCTACATTTTGAAATCCCAGTCTATCCCTTCCAACCCCCTGCCCCCTTGGCAACCACAAGTTTGTATTCTATGTCTATGAGTCTGTTTCTGTTTTGTATTTATGTTTTGTTTGTTTGTTTGTTTGTTTGTTTTAGAGTTCACATATGAGCGATCTCATATGGTATTTCTCTTTCTCTTTCTGGCTTACTTCAGTTAGAGTGACATTCTTCAGGAGCATCCATGTTGCTGCAAATGGCATTATGTTGTCAGTTAAGGAAGAAATTTTTTGTTATATTTATGTAATTACCATTTGGGTTGTAAGAAATAATGTCAATTTTAATTATTTCAATGTCAATAATCCACATTAATAATAAAAGTAATTAATATTACTTATTTACAATATGTAGACTATTCTAATAAACTTGTAAAAAAAATTTTGAGAGGAAACATACTGCTCAGATTTAATTTTCAAATGTTAGAGAGGATTAGAGAGCTGAGACTGACAGTCAGAAAACAACCTGGACCCCAATGAGCCCACAACAAAGCATTGCCAAACTCCTTGTTGTGATAAATTTCATCTCTCTAAATTCCCTCAGAGAATATACAACCAGAGATTACCAAGGGAAATATTAGAAAAACTGTGAATTATGCTTAATCCTTGGGCTATAAACTGGAAATTTTTAATTAAAAAACTAAAGCCCTCATTTAAATGTTGGAATGATATAACATGAAAGAAAAAAAATCGAGGTTACTTTGGTCATTAAATAAACATTTAGTGCCGTATTATGAGCAAGCACTGATTTATATATCCCTTGGGAATACAGGGAAAAAAGTAAGCCCTAAGGGAGATTATAATCCACTCAGCGAATTGAGACATGTAAGGTAATAATTACGAAATAAATATTAAATAACAAAAGCTGTACTAGGGGAGTTCAGAGGGAGGCGACCACAGAAGCTATTTTGCATTTTAATTAGGACTTGTAGAAAGGTAAAAATTCAATAGCCAAAAATGATGGACGAGATCATTTCAAATAAAGAATAATATGAGCAAGGACCGGAAGGAAATAGCAGAGCGTATTTGTAGGACTGGACGTAACGACTGCAGCAGGAAGAAATGCTAATGGGAGTAAAACGGACAGATTCAATACGAAGCAATAATACAAAGCCGAGAAGTTCAGACCTTTTTTTCATAAGCAAAGGAGAGCTATGAACAGTCCTTTGATCAAAAGTGTAATTCTATAAAAGTTGCCCTAGGAAGGTGACGCTGGTAATTGAGTACAAATACATTTGGGTTCTCGAGGAGCGGAAGAGAATGTTCTAGAAGTTGAGGCAAAGGATTTGTATGCTTCTTAACTGGGTTCAGTGGAACTAGTAAGGAAGAGATGGGTGTAAGTGTATGGAGTCGTTGCAAGCATTTATTGAGAGATTACACCGTGAGAACTTTTGAATTTTATCAGTTAATCATCTCAACTCTCCTGAAGTAGGTAACTATTATCTCCATTTTACAGAAGTCGATTAACTTAGCCATGATGACACGGTGTTTAGTGCTGGGACCTGAACCGCAGACTCACTGACTTCAAACCAGAACACAGAATGTGAGGAGATAGAATTAGATGGGGAAGAGTAGGCACAAATCCCACCTTCAACCAACCCAGTTTTCTGAAGAGTATTATCTTTTCAGCATGATCTGAAGGATGTTTCTTTTACACATTACTCATTGGTCCTGTTTTAGTCTTTCTGTGTTCAATTTATCCTGGGATGAGCCACTTCCCGTTTAACCCACTGAAGCTCTGTTGTTTTATCAGGCGAGAAGTTTCCTGACCAGAAGCCTAAGGTGCAGTTAGTCGTATCGTACGAGGAGACGAAGCTGACCATACTCGTGAAGCACATGAAAAACATTGTGAGTTTATCATATCTAATAAGAAACACGTAAACCCACAATTAGAGATCGCTTTCTTCCTTTAAGCAATTAACGTCAACATTACTGAGAGGAATGGGGCCAGCCACCAAGTGTAAGTGAGGAACAATGAGCCAATTACAACGTTCTGCCTCAGTATGATTACGATCCTTGGGGTAAAGGCTATAAAATATTTCACAGGGAGAGTCCTAGAGTGAAAATTAGAGTTTATTCAAAATGAAGTAGGTCAGGGCAAATCTAGTGAAAAAGCTTTGAAAAAGCACAAATAGCTAGAGTATTAAGAGCCAAAATTTTAAAAGCTGGGTCCCAAGAATTTGCATCTATCTCATCATACTGAGCTAAGTGGAAGATTGACTCATCCCTTTGAATCATGCCAGCACCGTCTGTCTGAAGCCAGGATGCTTCATGTTTTCCCACAGACTCTCATCGTGTGCCCTTGAGTGTATACCCCCAGAACTGTTAGCCTACTCCGATGTAATTGCTCAAGGACATTTCTTGGCCCTCAAAAGGTAGTACTTCTGGGGGCGACAGTGACCCCATCTTTGCATCCCTAGAACCAAGAACATCAAAGATAGTTAGCCTCTAAGGAAAACTAAAAGCTGCTCTCTCACCACAGCCCACTCCTCCCTGACGACGGGTCGAGTCAGAGGCAAGGACAGCAGTTGGGCCGTGTCATTAAGTAAGAGCCCGAGCTTTCTGTGTCACAGGGCAATTGATCGAAGGTCTGAATCTGGGTGCAGTAAACAGGAAAGGGTAGCTCTAAGCCTTAGCTGTTCGCTGGTCCTCCTCTGGTCTAGCGAAATGGGTCCTCCGCCTGGTGAAACTGCCCAGGAGACTCCACTAATGTGGAGAAAGTCAGAAGCACTGTTTTGGCTCTTTCCTTTATGCATGTAAATCTCCAAGGATGCTCTTGGAAGGACTTAAAGGAGCAAATTCTTCTCAACATGACGTGCATCTAGAACACACTAGAACTTAATAAATTTTTGCTCATTGAACAAATATTTGGCATATTTTTGGGGGAAACCATCCTTTACAAATCTAGTTATTAGCCAGATACCCAAGAATGCTTGTTGGTGTTTACAATCAACAATTTTTGTAAGAGCTGGGCAAATATTATTGAATGTGTCTTTGTAGAACTTTTACTCATTTTTAAAATATTTTCAATTGCTTTTGATAAGTTAATCATCTTAAATGAGAACATGAGTTTAAGAAATTCTAGGCTGGGAAATGAAGATTCAACTCAATATTATTACAGCTATATGCATGGTCATGGACTTTAAGCATCTATATAAATGTACGCAATAAAATAATAGACTATTAGAAATAGTGTTAATCATGTTAACATAACTTATATATGTGTATGTTATATAATTGTTCATTGAAAATACTCCTTTTGGAAATGAGTTCATGGATTTATTTCGGTGATGTCATTACTGAAAACATTTTAGATTGTGCCTGTTGACACTGCTTTTCAATCTGGCATGTGAACCACCACGTGGTAAATTTGCTGATATTAATAGTCATCAATAACCATGCCTAATATTTGATCAAAAGTGGTATTAACCAGCTTGGTCACCCATTTTATTCACCAAATAAATCCCCAAATTACTTTCGACAGTTTTCAAAAATGCATTTTACACTCAGATGAAGTTGCACTACCAGTAATTGTGTTCAAAACGAATGTGATGCAGGCGTCATGGCGGGGAGTAAGTGAGAAAGAGCAAGAGTTTAAGATTTAGAGCAAGTTATGGACAAATGGAAGATGAGCAGATGAATCCTACGAAACGTTAAAAACCACTTAGGGCCACTGGCGCTGATACACTGTCCCTGCCCTTTGGAAAGAAAGTTGTTAATAAGGAAGTCAAGCTTCCTGCTGATTCTGCGCTTCGCCCCAATCTCTTAACATTGCCCTGAAATTCATTCCTGGACCTCTTCTCTTTTTTTATTTCCAGCCCTTTGGCTTTAAATACCACTTACATGTCTTTTTCTTCCATACTTACAATTCTAGCTGGGAAGTCTCCCTAAAACCCAGAGTTATATGGACAACTGATAACTCAACAACTCCAGGAGAAATTCAACAGGCATCGCAAACTTAATAGACCTCAGATCAAACTTCTGATTACTGCCCCTCCCACCAACCTGCTTCTTTGGCAGCTTTTCTCATCTCTAAATGGCACCTTCATCCTACTAGTTGCTCAGATTAAAATCCTTACAGTCCTTTTGACTTCTCTCACAAACTACATCCGGTTTATCAGCAAATTCTGTCAGTTCAGCCTTCAGAATAAATCAAGAGTCCCATCATGCTTCACCTCCTCTGCTGCCACCCCTCTTTCAAGCCCCCATCATCTCTCACTTGAATTACTGCTAGGGCCTCTCAGCGGGTCTCCCTGCTTCTGCCCTTATTTCTCTTTAGTCTCTTCCTAACCTAGCATCCAGAATATTCCTTTGAGAATAAAAGTCAGATCCTGTCATTCCTCTCTCATAGCCCTCAGGGGAAGGAGTCTCATATCACTTACAGTGAAAGCCAAGTATGGACCCTCTTGGCCTCTCCAACCTCACCTCCTGCCACGAACTCCCTGAATCACTCCACACCAGCCTCAGTGGTTTTCTTCCTGCGCCTTGAATATGGCAAGCATGTTTCTGCCCCAGGACATTTGTTCCTGCTACTCAGTTTACCTGGAAGGCTCTTCCCAGGCCCGTGGCTCAAATTCTTCATGGTTCAATCTCACATGTCTTAAACATGTTTTACTGGCACTTTTTCAGTGAGGTCCTCTCTCACCTCCCATGTGTAAAACTGCAAAACCACCCTTGTTGGTTGGCACTTCCAAACTTCCTTTCCTGTTTTTATTTTCTCCACTGCCCTGAATCACTGCTGCAACCCCAACGGCTAAATCGGGGCCAAGTATATAGAAGGTGCTCAATGAATACTTTGTCAAATGAAAGAATGTTAAATTACTTCTAATGTAGACAACTAAGAACTAAGGTCTTTCTCATCTTCCAAAATCATCACAACAAAGTTCTCAAGCTTTGCATTTTTCATAGCTTCTTTTAAACGACTGTGGTATTTCTTCTGCTTATCTGAAGGCACAGAAAACATTATAATGTAAGTGACAGGAAAAAATCTATCTATAAATTCTCAACATATTTTCTTTGCTCATTTCAAGTTGTAACTAATTCTTATTTATTTCTTAGCCTTTAGTATTTTCACATGCTTGAGTAATCAGACTGAAGAAGTTGTGCTTGATTTTATTTTAATATTGAAATGAATTATTCTGCCTGCAGTTCTGTCTGCTATATTTAATAGTAAGTTTGATGAAAAGAATTGTTTATCTTATATTAAATCTTTGGAGCATTGCTCTAAGAATCTCTTCCGTCCTGTGAATTCACAAGCTAAAACAAAATTGCTGAAATGTTTCCCTTTCAAAGCAGCACAATGTGATTAATCCTAGTGAACAGAGACTGACAAAGTAATGCAGTTATTTAGAAATTTGGCCAAGATTTTTTTAAATAGTATTTCAGTTTCTATAACAGAGAAGCATGGAAGAACTCATTTAGATCATTTAGAGATGTGTTTTAAGATCTTTTTGGTGTTTTCCCATGTGGCCCACTCTAGAATGCTGTCTTCTACCGACTTCTGCAGTGTCTCTCTATGTGTGTCTCTCTGTGCATTGCGATGCCTCTCCTCGTCTTGTGGCTTCCCCTAGTCTTGTGTCATTTCTACAGTTTTCCTGCCCTGCTCCAGAGTAAGAGCATTCCCGAAGGCTCTAAAAGTAAACAAGGATGCCAGACTCCCTTCTGGTACTGAATATGCTCACACCATTCTCTTACACTGTAACAGGACAATAAGTCATTTCAATGAGGAGCACATACTATCAGGGAAAGCAGAATACATCTCAAATGGAGAGCCATTTAATCCTTTCATAAGACACAAAATGGCAGAAAACCATTCCTGTAGGAAAATTAACAGAAGAGATGGAGAAGTAGTCAAACACAGCAGGAAACCAGGCTAAACACACATACACACACAAACACACACACACACACACACAAACACACACACACACATTAAAATTTTATCACATTTTATTTTTTATTTCAAAAAAGTCTTACAATTTCAGTATGTATGTGTAGTCTTGTTTTTAAAATACACATTCCTGGATGCAACTCCCAATGACTTTGATTCTGTAAGTGGGGGTTGAGATTTCTGCATCTGCATTTTACAGGCGTCTCCTGGTCTCATGGATTCCTCTGCTCTTTCGTTTCTAGACTTGTTTTCTTCTCTCCTTCTCCCACATATGAGCGTTTCAGAAGGTTCTCTGACAAAGTGGTCCATGGGCCACACTTTGAGAAACAGTTCCCTTGGCCAGTTACCCTATAAATGGCATAGAACATACAACATGAGTGCTGTGCTTAGCACCAAGTGAATTGTGGTGCTAGCTGGAACAGAAGAGACAACGCATAGATTTGGTGAAGATAGCAAAAGGGGGCTGTGAAAATAAACCATAGATGATGGCATTATCCGACCATAAAAGTAACAATGTTCTACGTATCCCTTTAAAAACTTCTAACTTCTCACTCTGCGTCCATTCTTCTCCTGTGTTGTTTGATCATCCTCACAATCCTTACTCTTAACTCTTTCTCGGTAGATGGCCTATCTCCACTTCACTTAGTTCTTCTGGGGTTTTATCTTCTTCCTTCATTCAGAACATGTTCCTCTGTCACCTCATTTTGCCTAACTTGCTGTATTTCTGTGTATCTGGTAGGTTGATTAGGTTTCCAGACCTTGGGGAAGTGGCCTTCTGGAGGGGATGTCCCTGTGCATCCCGGCAGCACACTCCACTCTCGTCACCAGCAGAGCTGTATGCTCTAGAGGGCACCCCTATGTAGTCTGTGTCAGTCCTTCTGTTGTGGCGAGCTGCCTACGCTGGGTGGCCTGATGGGCTTGGCTGGCCCCCAGTCCGGCTGGTTCCCAGGTCCTGCCTTGCGATCAAACAGTAGCTGGTTGATGGGAGAGAACTTTCCTGTTCTCAGGTTCTCCATGAAACTTCACCATCTGAACCTTCTCTAAATCTCTTTCTGAGGCCTCCTTTGCTCTTATAAATTTAAACTAGACAATGGACATAGTGGCTTAATAGATGTTGACTTCATCTTTAGCCATTATATGTAAAGATTTTGCAGTATTCAGGGCTTTACCTTGAACTAATTTCCTAAGAAATTTTATTCAGTCTTGAGACTTCAAAGATTATGTGAATTATTCCTAACTTTATATTTCTACTTTTAATATTTCTCTGAACTCAATTTACATATTTTCAACTGCCTCATGGGCATTTCACTCTGATATCTTGCCATCTCCTTTAACTCAACAATTACAGTCTTCTACTTTCCACTAAATCCAGCTCTCACTCTAAACTGCTTATTTCAAAAAATCATTACCCCATCCTCAAGTAACTCCTGATGAAAACTCCTCTATAATTTATTTTCTGTATTTTAACTCATTCCAATACTCTTATATGTAATCATTAACAAGTCTTTTTAGTTTCCTTTTACATTTATTATCAAAATTTGATTCTATATTCTCTGTTAATTCATCTGTGGATTGTTTTGGTTGACTGCTATGATATTCCTTTCCTTGCTTTCTACTTTAATCTATTCTACCTAAAACTCCGTCTTCATAATGTCAATAAAATTTTTAATAGAGTCTTTGTAAATTTAAATTTTCGTAGCCTAACATTTGATACTACATAGTCTAGCTATAACCTGCCTTTTATATCCACCATCCACAATACAAAACTTATATTCTAGATGGTTTTTTACTTGTTGACCAAACATACATCAGTCATTCTAACTGACTGTGTCTTACTTTCTATTTATCTTCTATTTACCTTCCATATCCAACTCAAGTTCCAGGCTTAGCTTAAACCTGTCACCCTTTCTGGAGCTCCTGGACCACTCTTGCTCCTAGTGATCTTTCCTTCTTTGGCTTCCTATTACATTTACTCTATATACCATCCATGTGATATTTACTTCTTTATCTCAGCTCTTGAAACTTTTATCATCTTTCTTCATCCTGTAGTTTCAATTGTATTGAAAATTTACTTATTGTAAAAACTGGGGGAAATATATTTTGTGTATTTTATAATGCTTCATACAATATTATGCCCTTAATACATGTTTGTTAAATAAGTAAATGTTTGCTTAAGTGTATGTCACTATAAAAAAAAAAAGCCACAATGCAGAGTAGTTTGATTTAAGCTATATTTATAATTGAATATCTTTTCTCTGTAAATTCTGCTGTCTGTAATACTTGATACTAAACTGAGAATGATCAAGTGATAAATGTTTGATCATCACATCTGTCTCACTTAAGAGTAAAGTTATTTCCTGCTGAGTATTATTGCTCTAAAGATTCAACAGCTCTGGACACTCACTATCTCCCCACTTACAATTTGCACTTAAAATAATTAAATATCTAGGAATAAATTTAACCAAGGAGGTGAAAGACTTGTACACAGAGAGCCATAAGGCATCAAAATAAATTGAAGAAGACAAAAATAAATGGAAAGATATTCCATACTCATGGATTGGAAGAAATAGCATTGTTAAAATGTCTCTACTACCCAAAGCAATCTACAGATTCAATCAATATTGAATCAATCCCTATCAAGATTCCAATGGCATTTTCCACAGAAACAGAACAAACAATTCTAAACTTTGTGTGGAACCACAAAGGACCCCAGATAGCCAAAGCAATCTTGAGAAAGAAGAACAAATTTATGGCAGATGCACCAAGAATATACAATAAGGAGAAACAGTCTCTTTAATAAAAGTTGCAGGGAAAACTGGACAGCTACATGCTAAAAACTGACACTGAAGCACTGTCTTATACCATACACCAAAGTTAACTCAAAATGGATTAAAAACTTGAATGTAAGACTTGAAACCATGAAACTCCTAGAAGAAACAGGGAAAAGCCTCCGTGACATTGATCTTGGTGATGATTCTTGGATTTGACGCCAGAAGCAAAGGCAACAAAAGCAAAAATAAACAGCTGAGACTGTAGCAGTCTACAAAGCTGTACCGCAAAGAAAACCATCAACAAAATGAAAAGGCATGAATGGGAGAACGTATTTACAAATCATGTATCTGGTAAAGGACTAAGGTTCAAAATATACAAAGACCTGATACAACTCAGCGAAAAACCAGATAATCCAAGTAAAAAATGGACAGATGATCTAAAAAGACATTTTTCCAAAGAAAACATCCAGATAGCCAACAGGTACATGAAAACGTGCTTCACATCACTAATCATTAGGAAGATGCTAATGAAAGCCACAATGAAGTATCACTTCGTGTATAGCATGGCTGTCATCAAAAAGACAAGAAATAACATGTTGGCAAGGATGTGGAGAAAAGGGAACCCTTCTGTACTGTTGGTGGGAATGTAAATCAGTAACAGCCACTGTGGGAAATAGTATGGAAGTTCCTCAAAACATTAAAAATAGAACTACCATATGATCCAGCATTTCTACTTCTGAGCACTTACTCAAAGAAAATGAAAATGCTAATTCAGAATGATGTGTGTACCTCCATGTTTATTGCAGCATTATTTGCTATGGCCAAGTCATGGAAGCAACCTAAGTGTTCATCAACGGATGAATGAATGAAGAAAATGTTGTATATCCATACAACAGAATATTATTCAACCAAAACAGAGAAGTAAATCTTGTCATTTGCAGCATCATGGATGGACCTTAAGGGCATTATGTTAAGTGAACTAAGTCAGGCAGAGAAAGGCAGATACCCTCAGAGGTCACCTGTATGTGGAATCTAAACAAAATAAAACTTAGTTCACAGACACAGAGAGCAAACTGGTGGCCGCCAGAGGTGGGGATGGGTGGGTGAAATGGGTAAAGGGAGTCAAAAGGTCTAATCATCATTCCAGCCCTTTACAACTCAGTCCTGATTATCTGATCTAGCATATTGGCCAGAACACTCCAATTATTGATATGTGTACATCATATATCTGTGTCTTTATTTAAATCATGGTAAAACTGTTTAGTTGGACAGGATCAAGGCAAATATTTGAAGTATGTGGGTAAAAAACTCTTAGATTTTATCTCTAAATTACTAGTTTCTGCTTTTTGTAATCCATCTATTCCTCATACTGTCAAATATAACCTCATAAATCTAATCTTCTAGTATTTCTTCTGTTCTTCACAATTCCTCAGTAATCATTAACAAAACATAGTCTTTCTCTCTCATTTGTAGAGTTTTCTCAGCACTTGAGGCTAGAGGCTAAGGGTTAAGAAATGTGAAATCATTTAGAGTGGTTCAGTGCAACTGCAAAAAAAAAAATTAATTACCAGTTAACTCACAAACAGTTCTTCAACATTTGCTATTGAGTAGATTGCGAAAAATAAATGAGGTTTAATGCCTTCCTTGTTACATGTTATTAAGACTGAGAAATGGAAAACCTTTTCAAACTTCACAAGACACTTAGGTGATAAAGTCTGGAATCTTAATTAGAATTCTGGAGTTTTAGAAGCAATTCAGTTCACATGAATTGTGTCAGCAAAGGAATTCTATTTGCTAGCCTGTGACTTCTGTCTAGCTGTTAACTACACCAAGCTGAGGATTAAATTTTTTAAGTATATATATATATATATATATATGACAAGATGATTGTGCCAATGAATTTGTTACTGCTTTGCAAGCAGAAACAACTTCGATCACTTTTCTGTGTCCTTTCACAGGCCACCCAAAGTGCTAGACACATGGTAGTCTGATTTTTGAGTTGACTTTCTTTCAAAGATGATTGGAAATCACCTATTGATGACAAGAGCTCTATTAGAGGCTTAAATTGGTATGAAATGAAGCAGAAGACAGCCCTAATTAAATTGATGAAGACCTGAAATCATCCCATTCTATATGAAGTAACACACCCAGGAAAATTGGAAAAGACCGTTCCAGCATTTCTTTAACTGAGGCATATAGCAAACCATACTTCACAAGCACCTTTGTTATACTTCTATACTTTTATTCCACATTGTCATTTTATACCATGATGGCTCTTCAGGATGGCTAGCCTGAGTACCAAAGTTGCAATTTGGCAGGCGCAATGATGAGGAAAATGCTTTTTTATTATGTTGCTTTGTTTCTGGCATAGACCTCTGGTTTTGATAGTCCTATCACATCTTAATCATCATCAGTCGATTCCTACCAAAGCCTATATTATCCCATGATTGGAAACATTTAAGTTAAAAAAACTTTGATGGAAAATTCTCATAAATTATTCATCAGGAAGATAATAACCTATTAAATACAATTAAACCTTGAATTAATCTACAGACGTTTCCAAAGTGTCTGGTATTTTTAAACCATGTACCTTCATCACATTCCTGATAAAACTTGATGCAAAAGGTGCTCTTAATTTGAATTTGACAGTTTCCTTTGCATACTTTGTAGTCTATATAGGGTAGTGGTTAGGAACATAAGTTTTATAGAAAAAGCTCTTTGATAAAATTAAGACAATACTGGTTCAAAGTTTATTTTAAGAGAGCGCTTTAAATAACGTAAATATTCATTATGTGGTAGCTATTATTAATAGGTGTGAAAATTAAATATCTTCCTCATACACTCATATGAAAATACTGCAGGGTTGCTGGCATGCCCTACAATGTGAGATGGCTTTATTTACTTTACAAATGGTTTATATTGTGCTTTGTTTTTAATACCAACATGCTACCGCTTAGTTCCTTCTCAATTTTGACAAATTAACTGTATCTTCAAGGTACTTTTATTCATTCATCATACGAACAACCAAAGTAGCACTGAAAACCATTTGAAATGCTGTGTTGCAGTCTGCGACAAGAAATGGAGGCAGAAAATTGGTATTTTTAATTATTACCAATACTGTTTAGAAGTCAACCTTGTAAATGATGACTTGTTAGTATACATACATTTTAATTTTTATAACTTAAAGTAATGACTAAGCCAAGGATCCCCTATATTTCATCTCCAGTTGAGAAAGAAGTCTCTTCCACCAGTGAATGCTAAGAATTTCCTAAAGCTTTCATTTCTAATCTTTTCATCTAAAGGGACCCCTTATTAAACTTAAAAAAAAAAATTGATCTCTCAGGTATCATTAAAGTCCTTTTGCTAGCTTTTAGATTTAAATACAAAATAGTTTTTTAAACTACTGTAAATGCAGTAGTGCTTTTAAATATTAAAATTCGGTTAACAAAAGCACCTACATATATTTCAAAAACTAGCAGCAAACATGCATGTGACATATTTATTTCCCCTGCAGGGAGTGCGTGGTGCTTAAGTGGGTGCAGCCCCCTGCCTCCACGCCAGGGTCCCCACAAGGCACTCCTCCAGTTGAAGTGAATGTACCTATTTCTGCTTCTTCCATGTACTCCACGAAGCGGGACATGGATGAGAAAACCTGTAGGAGGCTGAGAGGGGGCACAGGAATGTAGCACAAAAGTATGACTTGAGTTCACACTCCACCATCTGTTAGGCCCCCAAGAAGTTGTCAGGTCATCATGAGCTCCTAGAAGGAGATTTAAATAGCCTGCTGTTTTTATTGTCAAGATTTCTAATGAGTTAGAGAAATCCAGAGAGGTGGGGAGGACCATCACAGAAGAGTAAACGAGGCTTCAGGAAAAGAGGACAGCAGTCAGAGCTCACGTCTCCACGTAGAGGGAATGGTGACCACGGAGTCGTTCTGAGACCGAGCACAAGTACTTATGGTACAAGTCGAACCTAGCTCCCATAGGAACAAGATGGGGTAAGAAAGGGGAGTAAGTCTAATTGTCTAACATGATCTGAGAGATGAGATAAAGTCAAAAGTTTTAGAAGTGGGCCATTAGGGTATTGGATATAACAGACAGACCTTGACGCGAGTATTCCTGATGCAGCGACGCGCACGGGAAGAGCAGCTCGGGCAGAGGGGTGCCTTCCAGCAGCTGAACACTTGGGGTGAGCACCTGGGACAGACCTCGGAAGCAGCCCCCAGGACACATCCACCTTACCCTGCGGTGGGCTCTGTGCTGCTTGGTATTACAGTAAGAAATACACAATAAGTAAGAGAAACTACACGAATGAAATATTGGGAACTTAGGAAGACTTCTTTTTTTATATTGTATTATAAATAATGACTCAACAAATAGCCATGAAGTACGTTCAGAGAGCTATGCACTATGACTAAATAGCTCGCTCACTCAGTCATTTGGTAACTGTTTATCTAGTACTCACTGTCTGTCAGGTGCTGCGCCACAGACAGGACTTCCAGGAAGGAAGGGAATGCTATGAGAGGAAGCCTTGGCTATGAAAGGGAAGAAATGAATAAAGTACGGGAAAGCCCAATCTCAAGTGAGGATTTTAAATTTTTAATTGGAGTCTCAGAAATATATTGAAAGCTTAGGAAGACGGAAATGAGGGTGAGGGTAGGAGAGTAGTGAGTAAACACTGGAGCAAAGCCTAAAGGAAAGGTGGGGGGAGCGGAGGTGGGTAACAAGACCTGGGTTTTCCTTTTAAGTAATTTCTTATAAGGAAGCTAATACATATATAAAACTATTTTCAAACATAGAAAATAAGTATTTTAACAGAAAATCTAGAATATATAAAATTTGGAGTTAGTATGAGCGACAAAATGAAATTTGGATGACTTCACATCATCTTCTGAGCATAGTAAAAAATATTAGCCAGAATTCTGGAATAAAGTGGGAGTGCTTCTTGACCTCAGTGCACCGTGAATAAAACGTCCTCTGAGCGACACGAGAAAACTTCTTGTTTAGACTAAGCCTCAGACGAAGAACTTTGTGTCCCCAAAGTGCTAAGTCTTTGTAGAGGTCTAAAATGCTACCAGAGTAAAAATCCTAGGGTAAGACAGACAAGTAGGAGTTATTTAATCATTTTAAAGTTTAATTCACATAAACATCAGGGCAAAAGGTGAAATGAGAAGTATTGATGAAGAGAGAGCTAGTGATTTCTTCAGTAAATCAGGTGAGATCTTTAAGGAGCGGGACATAGTGCCAGTCAAAAAAGAAAAAAAAAAATGTTGCTAAGACAGCTGATTTGGGGGGGGTTGGGGGAGAGCAGCAGGAAGGATTCTGTCAAAGACCTGAGAAATCTACGTCTGCATTTGCTGCTGCTGAGCAGACAAAGTGTGCTGCTCAGATCTCCTGCATCCCTGATTTCAATTGTTCTGTTATTCTAAACGCTCCAGGATATTCGAGGGTCTTGTCAAAGACACTAATTGGAAACAGAAACCCAAACCTTTAGTTGCTAAATGCTTGGTGAAGGCTGGTATACAAAATTTTTCTCCCCTCCCTTCTGATTGGGAGTTTATTCCTCAGAAGGGAATCCTTGAATGTTTTGAGAAGTAAACCAACAGGATCAAAGCAGCTTTACAGGAAGGTTAAATACAACAGTGATGATGTACGGGGTGGATGAAGGAATAAAGTGGGAAGACTGGGGCATAAAAAAGTAATTAAAGCCTAATATAATTAATTAGGGAATAAAAATCTGTGGTGGCAGATGCACCAGGGCAAAAGGGGAGGATATTGATCTTGGCGCGTACTTGGATTTGAAGATCGATGACCGGGGAGATGCTGGAGAAAAGAAATAGTATCATTTAATACAAATTAACACATTGGAAAAATCTGTCTTGGAGTGGTGAAAAAGGATAGAAGATAGATTGTGGTTAGAGTTTATATAAAGGTGCCTGTGGAAATATTTACAGGTCGCTAGCCTGAGATGTTAGGAGCGAATTAGAGATTCTTGTTTGGGAGTCATCCACATCAGTGGTTCTCAACTGGGGCCAATTTTGCCCCCCTAGGTGACATTTAGCAATGTCTGGGGACGTTTTTGGTTGTCACAACTGGGAGGATGGTGCTATCTGGTAGGCAGAAGTCAGTGATGCTGTTAAAACATCCTCAGTGCACAGAACAGCCCCCTACAACAAAGAATTATTTGGCCCCAAATGTGAATGGTGCCAAGGCTGAGAAACCCTGCTCACATGTCGTAGTACATTAGGGAGACCTCGTCCAATCAGTGCGCATAATGTATTCTTGTTCAAATTACAGAAAATAAAAATAGTAGCAAACATCTATTCACTCTTACTCTATTTCAGGCACTGTACTCACGTGGTTTATTTTATTTAATCTTTTGAATGCTATGAGATAGGTATCACCTTGATCCCCATTTAACAGGTTAGGAAACTGATCCACTGAAAAGTTCAGATACCTACCAAAAGCCACACAGCTGGCAAACGTGGGGGCGCAGACTGCAGCCAGAAAGTCCATTTCCAGAACCACCACGATGGAGCATACACTGATTATAGGTATGGCATCCTCAAGCCCCATGGTAGACAAGACAATTACACAAAGCAGAAACACTCTGCTCCCTTAGTTCTTCACACACACACACACACACACACAAAATCCACTCTCTCAAATATTAATAGCACTGTTTTTCGGTGTCACTGAAGATTCCATTATGCCACTGATACATTTCAGATCTCCTCCTCTTGGTGGAGGTTTTCGAGGCAAAGGCTACCTTGAGCTCCGTCTAACGCAGCAGTTGTTTTGACAGTTGTAGCACTTTGACATGTGGGCGTGTCCAGATATCGTCTATCTAATTTGTAAATAATAATAAAGAGCCAGATTTTCCTAATGACATAATCTTTGCCATGTAATTAGAATGGAATAAAAGTTAGCCCTATAATAATATATATCACATTTCCTTACTTTCCAGTATGCTTTTTGGAATGCCACAGAAAGATGTAAAATTAAAGCTAGTGTCATTGGGGGTGGCACTGGGTGTTCACATGTGACTGTCGCCATGACTCAGAATATGAAAATATTTGTTGAAAATTACTGATTTAATCGTTAAAATGTATTCGCCAAGATAAGCATTTAATTCCTCAATTTTGACTTTTAAATCATCCTCTTTAAATACAAATTACACAAACATTTCTCATTTTATCAAACTAGATATTCACAGTTTTAGTACAGTTTACTCTCCATTTGGTCCCAAAGATAGAATCCATTTCTTGGAAGTATGGTGATTTCCAGATTTTAAAACAGAGTACTCATTCTTCAAATAACATATTAAGAAATAAAAATATCCGTATTGAAAAGAGTGGAAAAGGAGAGACGTTCTGAAGCCAGATTGGGGAAGCTGAGGGGCAGAAGGGTTGTCAGGACAAACTAGGGAGGGGGTTGGTGTCATTGATTAAACCATGAGTCAGCAGCCTAGGCAATTTGGGGGCTCCGTAGAACACAATTTTAAAAGGATTATCCAATATATTTTAGTGTAATTTAGACCATAAAATCATTAAAACTATCTTAAAATCTTCTAAGTATATTAAAGTTGTAGTTGTAACTGAGATTTTAATTAAATTCTGTTTTTAAATGTGATATAATACACATTTACTTATCATGAAATGCTACATCATATTTTATTGTGTTAAACGTGAATTTTTTTATTTTCAAGTGGTGTACAGTATCCTGAGGCGCTCAATTCCTGTCTCTGCCCATGGCTTATTTTCATCTCTTGACCATTTCTGTCAAAAATGCAAATTTAGTTTTCATTATAAAAAATGAAAGTAAATTATATTTAATGGGCTTTTAAATGTAGTTCTCTGACACAACATTCAAGATGGATGATTTTCCTCTTTTAAACTGTATTTTGGGATTATTTTTGAGCAATGATGTATTTCTTTTGATTGTTCCCTTATTTTTCTGATAAACAGTGACTATAATAAATCTTGATCCTGCCTTTGGTCTAGATATTTAGTAGCTGTGCATTTGTTTTCTTTGATAGCCACACACATTAATATTTATAACCATTTTCCTCTGCAGCATCTCCCAGATGGCTCGGCGCCCAGTGCACATGCTGAATTTTATCTTTTACCATATCCCAGTGAAGTTCGTAGGAGGAAAACAAAATCTGTTCCAAAATGTACCGACCCCACTTACAATGAAATTGTAAGTATGATTCATCTCTCGTCCAGTTGTTTTGTACTTTTCTTACCATTTTTCAGCTTAGCAACCAAATATGCAAAATCTGCAGTAATTGGCAGCATCAGTCCATAAAGGGAAGACACTTCCCAAAATAGCCACTGTATGCTGATCACTGTTCCTGATGCTGTAGGAACTGGAAACTACAGATACTGCTTTCAAAGCACTTATGAATCAATTTTCAAATTGAGGTTAGCTTCCAGCAAGAGCCCAAGAGTCCATGGCATGCTTTTCGCTTACAAACGTTATCCCCAATTTTATCTTACTTTCTCTAACCTTATTTTTCTTCACCTGGTTTTCCTTACCTGATAACTTTATCATGGTCTAACCATCATATAAAATCTCCTTTGAAAAACTGAAACAAAAAAGCAAGTACAAAATACAAATTAAATCAGAGTTAATTTATATTATATACAGCTCTCTAATTCATTTGTATTATATGATTGAACATCCAATCCTCTGATTCTTTCTGTGGCAAACCCTACATTTATTCTCTTGTTTCCATCCTTCCTCATCTCCTCTGACCCTTGCTCAGTTGATTATTTGCTCATCTTTTCTTAAGGCTGTCTCATCCCCTGAATCCTCAACTCAGAAATCTTAAAACAAGACAAACTCCTCAACTCAGCCTTCCTGAAGCATCCAAATTTTCTTTCCCTCACTAACTCCTCCAGACTTTTGCAAAATTAACTCACATTTCCTGCTCTCACTTCGTCACTGTCCTCCTCGCTCTTAATCCTTTGCAGTGTGGATTCTGACCTTGAGTGATGCTGCTTTATTCAAATGGCATCAAGACTCCTAATTGCTCGGTGCAGTGAGCCATGAGGCTCTCCTCTCGCAAACAGTTAGACAGCAGCGCTGTTGGCTGTGCCCTCCTTCTTGACACCTCCCTTCTGCTTCTTGCATTCTGCCTTTTCTTAATTCCCTTCTATTTTCTCTAACCACTCCCTCATTTTCCTTCATTGTAATTCGTCTGGAAATATTTATCTGCTGGAGTTCCCTGATTTACCCTCATCTTCTCTTGATATATACACTCAAAATTATCTTATGGATCGACAAATTTTCATTTACCACCTGTATATAGGTTGCATCTGAGTTTATTCCTCAAACCCTGGCTTCTCTCCTAAGCTTTTAACCTATACTTCTGTCTGATTATTAAAGGGCGCTTTCCAGATGTCTCCTAGGCACTTTTAAACTGGGTTTTCCTCCTGTTTGCCATTTCAGAAGATACCTTCTAATGGCATCACCCTCTCCTGCCCTCACGTGTCCAGCTAATCCCCACGTTTGGTCAGTGCTTCTTGTGCATCCACCTGCCTCTTCAGTCCATCACCTCCTCTCCGTCCCGTCGCTACTTCTTTGTTTTAAGGTCTTTGTAACTTTGGCTGTTATAATAGCCTCCTCTCCACCTCCTATCTTGTGTTTTTCAATTAAATCATTCAAATTTCTATCTAAGTGTCAAAAACTACTCATATTTATTATTCTCCTATTTGACTTTTTTCAAATGTTCCTCATTGCCTACTGGCTAATGTCCAAAAATCCTAAATATGGCATTCACAGCCCTTAAAATTTGACTCAGTGATTTTCCTGAGTTGTCTCTTGGAGCAATACCATCCTTATATACTTTAAATGTTTGTTTTGTTTTGAGATAATTGTAGATTCACAAGCAGTTGGAAGAAATAATATACAGAGAATTCAAACACCCTTCACCACTTTCCTGAAGTGGTAACACTGCGCATGACTACTGACAGTATCACAACCAGGAAGTTGACGTTGGTTCAATCCAGTGACCTTATTCAGATTTCATCACTTGTACGTGTGTTCGTGTGTGTGTGTGTGTGTGTGTGTGTTAGTTCTATGCATTTGTATCACATGTATAGGTCTGTGCGACCACCACCACAGTCGGGATAGAATGTTCCATCACAAGGATTCCTGGTGCCTCCCCTATTATAGCCACACCTGGCACCCCATCCCCAACCCCTGGAAGCTATTAATCTATTCTCTAGCTCTATAATTTTGTCATTTCAAATGTGATATAAATGGAATCATACAATTTGTAACATTTTGAGATTGGCTTTTTTTTCAGTCACCATAATTCCCTAGAGATGCATCCAAGTGGCTGAATGTATCGATAGTCTGTTCATTTTCACTGCTAAGTGGTAGTCATGGCATGGAGGTATGAGAGTTTCTTTAACTGTTTACCCATTACAGAACCTCGCGGTTATTTTTAATCTTAGGGCTATTGCAAACAAAACTGCTGTGAACACTGATGTATAGGTTTTGGTGTAAATGTAAGTTGTAATTTCTCTATGGCAAATGCTCAAGATGTAATTACTGGGGTACATGGTAGTGCCATATTTAGTTTTTCAAGAAATTGCCATACTCTTTTTTTTAATACTGTTTCATACTACCACCTGCAATGTATGTGCATCTTTGCCAGCATTTGGTGTTATCAGTATTTTTAATTTTAGTTCTTTTGAAAGGTATAGAATTATACCTTATTGTAGTTTTGATTTGTATTTATCTAGTAACTCATGATGCTGAATTTCTTTTCACGTGGTTACTTGCCATCTGCATATCCTCTCTGATGAAATGTCTCTTCATATCTTTGCTCATTTTCTAATTAGTTTGCATTTTTACTGTTGACTTTTGAGATTCTTTATATACCATGGATACTAGCCCTTGGTCAGGTATGTGGTTTGCAAATATTTTCTCCAAGTCTATAGCTTGTCTTTTCATCTTTTTCTCAGGGTCTTAACAGAGTAAAAGTTTTTAATTTTGATGAAATCCAATTTCTCAATTT
Source organism: Camelus bactrianus (assembly GCF_048773025.1). Lineage (NCBI taxonomy): Eukaryota > Metazoa > Chordata > Mammalia > Artiodactyla > Camelidae > Camelus > Camelus bactrianus. Next base: position 11,643,748 of record NC_133572.1, read on the forward strand.
TTTTTCCTTTATAGACTGCATATTTGGTGTCAAGTCTAGGAATACTTCACCTAGCACTAAGTCCTAAAGATTCTTCTCCTGTACTTTTTCTAAATGTTTTACAATTTTACATTTCATATCTAATTTTTGAGTTAATTGTTGAATAAAATGTAAGGTTTAAATTGAGGTTCACTTTTTTTTTTGCCTATGAATGCCAAATAGTCTAGCAGCGTGTTTTGAAAAGGCAGTTCTACATTAAACGTCTTTTGCACCTTTGACACAGATGAGTCAGGAACGTTTGTTTGCTCATGCCCTTCCATTGCCCCCTGCTTTGTCATGTTCTCTGGTCACTTCAGACAGCTTGTCATTGCCTGAATGACCCCTGTGTCCTCTGTGATGAGCGCGTGTAGCCGTTCATCCTCCTGCCCTTCTCGGCCAACCAGAACCTCATCTCGGATACAGACTCTGGACCACTCTCTCCTCCTTACCTCTTACACCACGCTTACCATCTCATGCTTAGTCCTACACGTTTTTTTTTTTTTTTCTTTTAGTACATTGAAAACTTCTTGAGGACAAGGAAAATGTCTTATCTTTCTTAGTATCTTTGAAACTTAGCTACTTCTAAAAAGATTTGTCAAATTCATTATTTGGGGTAGTTTTATAAGTGATACTTTATGTGTATGAAACACAGAACTACCAAACATGTGTATATATTCTCATACATACATAATTTAGCAAGGAAAGATATTTTGACATCTTATTATTTGTCATGACGTCAACAGCTAGAGATATACACCTTCCAACTACATGTCAACTAGTTTCCGTGCTCTCTGTGGACAGGACCCCCCACATCAGTTCCAATAAGCTTCTCCGATTCCATGCTGTACTTCAGCATTTGTAATCTAAGGAAACACATAATGGTAAAAAGCCACTAACAATTCAGGAGTTTAAATAAATTTGTGTTTTATTGATTTCAAGCTATATGTACTATAAAAAACAGCAATAAATGCACATGCATGGAGATTATTTTATAATGCTTGTTGCGCCCATAAATTTCTTGATGGCTTGCAATAATTCTGAGTTCTCATACATTCATGGCCTATTGATTAGAAATCACTGCAGTGCTTTCTCCACGAGCCCGTACTCGCAGCTTGGACACACACTGTCTATACACTGAACACATTAAAATTGTTTCAAAAACAATCGTCCATGGGCTGTAGTCTATGCAAAATCCAATTTACACATAACTCAAATGAGCAGAAATGTGAATTAATGCGTGGGTTAGTGACTATTTTCACCGTAATGACCATTATGTAAACAAATTTGGCAGGGAAGCTGGTTGAATTTAGAAAGTCATGAGAAAAAAAACCTACAATATTTTAATTTTTCTCCCATTGTGTTGTGTGTCTGTATCAATACAACAAGAATCTTTATTTATAAGAAATGCAAAAAAAAGTGCACTTGTTTTGACTCTGGCTTTACTATCTCTCCCCCTCAGCTGCTGTATAGGTCCCTATCTCTGTGCCAAATCCCTAAATTATTTCTGTACATTCTCGGCAGTACCTTATAGAGTCATCCGTAACCCCACCATGTCCACAGGGGATTGGTTCCAGACCTCGGAGGGTACCAAAGGTCACAGACGCCCAAGTGCCTTCTATAAAATGGCATAGTATTTGTATATAACCTATGCACATCCTTTGTATACTTTAAGTCATTTCCAGATTACTTACAGTACTTGATACAATGTAAATCTATGTAAATAGTTGCCAGTGCACAGAAAATTCAACTTTTGCTTTTTGGAACTTTCTGAAAAAGTTTTCCCCCGAATATTTTCTGATTCATGATTGACTGAGTCCATGGATGCAGAACCCATGGATACAGAGGGCCAACTGTCTGTGCTTTCTAGGGAGCCCAGTAAGTCATCACGTGTCACCTGCCTTGTTTTTCACTTCTCCCGCGCTTTGCTGCCCGAGTACAGCAGCCACTCCGCACAGCTGGGATTTCTCCAACTGCCAGGTCCGTGCAGTGTTCTGCAAGTGGGAGAGAATGCCCCTGCTCCCCGTTCTGTATAAATCTCTTAGAGGAATACAAAGGGGACATCACGTTGCATCACCAATGTCTTACAGAGCTTTTCATGAAAATAGTCCTTTCAATTTGTATTCATGTTCCTCTCTCGCCCTAATACCCAGACCTGAGAGGGGCTGGGTTAGGAGCACTGCCAAGTGTCCCTTCATATCCACCCTTCAGACACTAAAGCTTTGATACAGGGCCAAGCTTCTCTACCTGACCTTTCCCAGAGTGAGTCCCAACAGGCTCTTCCAGCAGAAGACCCCTGTCGTGTGCAAACCCCTGCGGTCGACATGACGGGGCTCAGGACGGTGCAGGGCTGGCCGTCGGGGGCTCAGGGAGCTGCCTTTAAGAAGCAGAGCTGGGGTTCTGACTGCGATGCCGTTGCACTTTTTTTTTTTTCATTGAAGTATAATCGACTTACAATGTTGTGTTAGTTTCCGGTGTACAGCACAGGGATTCGGTTATATACATATATATTCGTTTTCATATTCCTTTTCACTATAGGCTAACACAAGTTATTAAACATAGTTCCTGGTGCTCTAGAGCAGGACCCTGCAGTTTATGCCATTGCTCTTTCTACTCCACTACCTTTGGCGTCTGGTTAAAACCATCATTTTTTTAATGACTTATTAGAAAAACCGATTTTACTTTAAAGCAGAATTATACTGCTATAGCCCATGTATCCCGTACATTGTATTCCTTTCTTAGGTATAGAATGAAGGGGAGCTTAGAAAGGGTGGAACGAGAACGTTCTACGTGTCTTACATGCCGGGAAATACCATGCAGGTCCAGCATGGGGGAGGCGTGCCGAACACTCAGGAAGCAGTGGCTCCTGTTGACTATATTGTCCTCTCATTTGATACTCATAACAGGACAACTCTATTTATAAATGAAGACACTGAGTCCCTGAGGTAAATATTTTGGCCAGGGTTATGTAACTAGATTTCAAGTCCTGACCTGCCCGACTCCGAAGCCCGTACTGACCCCAATAAGCTATCCTGCGTAATCCCTCCCTCTCTCCACCCCTAGAGTTCTGGTCTTGCTGGCTTTGCACTTTCCCTTCATCGTCCCATCTCCCACTCCTCGTCCCGCCAGCCCGAAGCACAGTTCAGTTTCCACGTCGTTTTTCTCCCATTGCCATCATTCAAATACACTTCAGAATTATTTACTAGACCCTGGTGTCAAATAACATACAGTGAATGCTTATATATGTTAATAGATACTAATCACCCTAAACAACATTTTTCTACTTATGTGACAGTTTTAAACCTACAAATTCAGTGTTAGTCAGACGGCAGTGAAGACTTGACACACGCCTATGGATACAAAGTATTATGAAGTGAAATTAAAAGAGCTGTCCATTTTTTGGTTCTGTTTCTGTTAAGACAGAATACATATTAAGTCATTTGGTGAAAAGTCTCAAAGAATATAATCATCTGTGTACTTCTCTAGCACTACCCACTAATTATTCATTGCCTAGCAAGAAAAAAGTGCTTATGTTTTTAACGTTACAGATGCAGTAAAGCAATTAAAATAGATATATATCATCTATGATGTGCAATGATTGCATGTTTATAAAACTTCAGTCACTTTCAAGAAAATAGCTTTTGCATAATGAAGCACAGGAAAAAGAAATCCCTAAAGTAATATAAACTTTGGATTTCAAATGTTTGTATTTTAACCGGGAAGGCAATTAATCCCTGACATCACTTATTAGAGAATTTTGGCTTCCTAAATACCTAGGAGACTCAGTTTTGTCTACAACTGTTATCTCCTGTCAACTAAGGGAAAATACCAAGGAACGACTGTTCTTTTTGTGTGTATTTGATAGATTTTTTCAGCTATCATTTATTAGTGTTTACCATGTACCAGGCTTTGTAGTAAGGCTTATATTCATGATCTCATTTTATTCTTCCCCATAGTGCTAAAAGGGAAATATTATGATCACCATATTCAAATGAGAAAACACATACAGATGGTGCCCAAGTTATGATGGTTCAATCTGCAATTTTTTGAGTATGTGTTCAGTAGAAACCACACTTTGAATTTTGATCTTTTCCTAGGTTATCGATACGCAGTAGGATGCTCCATCCTGATCTGGGCAGCGGCAGGGAGCCACAGCTCCCAGCCAGCCCCACAATCATAAGGGTGAACAGCCAATGCACTGACAACCATTCTGTACCCAGACAACCATTCTGTTTTTCACTTTCAGTACAGTATTCAATAAATTACATGAGACATTCAACACTTCATTATAAAAGAGGCTTTGTATTAGACGATTTTACCCAACTGTAGGCTGACAAGTGTTCTGAGCACATTTAAGCTAGGCAAGGCTAGGCTACGACGTTTGGTAGGTTACTTGTATTAAATGCATTTCCGACTTTCAGTATTTTCAGTTTACCATGGGCTCATTAGGATGCAACCCCATTGTAAATCAAGGAAGATCTGTAGTTGACAACAGATTCTTGTAAATATAAATCATTGATACGTTTCTTAGAAATTTACATCTTTAGTACTAATTTATATGATTCACAGAGTTAAGCCAGACTTTTCCAAAAGCCTAATTCTTAGGGTTATTCCATTTTTCTTTACACACAGTAACACTTTGAGGTTCCCTTCATCTATTTTCTCTGTAAAATAGGAGATGAGTTCATCGGCTGAGGTGTTGTCAGGAGGAAAACGGAGACTAGTTTAGACAGTTCAGAATAACCACTGTGGAGAGAAGGAAAAGCTTACCCCGAAGTCCTGGGGAGACAAGCGTTCAGGCTGAGATAAACGTGGTTCACGGAGTTCACACTGGTCATCCTGTTGCAATTAAAGAAGATGAATGACATTGGTAGGGTTTTGAAATTTTTCAGGCAGACCTTAAAATCCTTTACTATCCAGGGGAACTCAATAAATTCAATGGAATCATTTGAATGAGCATAAACATTTGAATAAACTTAAAAGGTAATCTCCTGTCTGGAATGGGGGAGTAAAAGCCTAGAAGAGTAGGGAGCCAGGAGTTGTCTCGTGAAGCAGGGTAGGCTGGACAAACATATTACATTGTATCTCATGTCACTTGATTGAATTATTATTTACTTGATAAGTAAATCATTGTTCAGAGCAGCTAACAGATTGAGCTGGAATGAAATTTCATTGCTAATGGGTTCATAAATGGTAGGCAGATGTGGTGCAGTGGGTCAGCGACCACATCCATACACACCGAGCAGGCCTCGCAATGGACTCAACAAACTTCCCTCTCATCTTGTTTCCTCTGATTCTGTTTTTGCACATATAGAGAATGCGTCTATCTTGTAGCTTAGCTATAAAGAGCAAGCAAATTCGTGCCATCCTTTGAAACTCTTTTTGTAAATGTGTTATAAGGAGTTTCCATGGCAACCATGTTGGATTTATACACAGCTCTCCCCTCCTTTGATGATGGATAACTAATTTCTGGATAATACTACACTTTTAAAGTTTCTTTACCACCACAGGCACCCGGTGGTAATGCCTATGACTTACATCTTGTATATCATAAAATACAGTTCAACAGCTCTCTTCTTTAAAAATATTTATATGACTAGTAAGTGAAAAAGAGCAAGACATAAAACTGTACACACAGCATAATTACAGCTCAGATTCTTAAAAAGCGATTATATATAGAAAACAAACAGTACATCAAAATGTTAACTGTAATTACCTCCTAATGGTAGAAATACAGATTCTTCCTTTTTCATTTATTCTCTTTTGTTTCATCCCCATGTTTTATTTAATAAGCATGTATTTTCATAACTAAAAATTAAACAATTTTAAATAAATTAAAGTCACCGTACAGTGACTTCTTCACACGTAGAAGGAAATATTGTTGCTCTACATTAAATTAACACAAGGAAATCGTGGAGATCGGTCTGCTTTCCTCATTAGCCTTCAACAAAGAAAGATAGTGTTCAAGGTCCCGTGTTGCACAGTAAATTCAAGGACAGTTAAAAGGTGATGGGTATTTAAATTTCTTCATGGAGAATGATTTTACAGTCTTATTAAATTTGGGATAGACAATTACTAATGGAATCAGAGTAAATTCTCAGCTTCTTAGAGAAATATTTTGTCATTAAACCTCTCTATGTTAGCAGAACCTTTAGCTCTTCAGGATTAGAGTTAGAAGCGACAGATTCTAGTAACATTAACCTATCCATTCCAAGGTGCCAGATATTATTTAGCATGCAAATATTTTCATTAAAAGCAATAGTATTAAGATACATTTAAGCATATCTGATATATATTTTCATTTTCTATCCCTTTTCAGGTTGTATATGATGAAGTCACAGAGCTCCAAGGACATGTCTTAATGCTTATCGTGAAGAGCAAAACCACGTTTGTAGGAGCAATTAATATCCAACTCTCTAGTGTCCCACTCAATGAAGAAAAATGGTATCCACTAGGAAACAGTATGATTTGACCATTGCTGTGGACATATGCATTCATTAACTACTTGTATTTTTTCACCTTGGGGCCTCTCTATCACAATAGATCAGGACATTTTTGTTACCAAAGATAACATGGTGTACTAAACACACAAAGAGAAATCAGAATCAGTCTTTTATAGTTATTTATTCTCTGACTGTGCTTCTTGGTTTTCTAAGTTTCACTGATTTCTTAGAAATCAATTTCTCCAATTGACTGTGTAAAATTCAGTACATAAAATTTTAAAAGGACGTTTAATTTTAATGTCTTTTAAATCATACATGCATTCACATTTTAATTGTGTGCCTGCAGTTATGCAATGCTTTTCATGTATTTTCCAAAAAAAGACAAGCAAATAAGTAAATCTCATCAAGTACTTCGAGACCTAAGTAAATCTGTAACGAGTTTTTAAAATTTGAATTAAATATATGAACCTACATATCCACTTATAAGCTTATTATTGAGGGTTAGTAAGCTCCAAGAGAATGCTGTATTATTTTTCTATCAGAAAAACCAAACATAAATGCCTGAAGTTCTTAAATCCAATTTTTGAGAGAAACTTCTTTGTAGTTTTCCCCCTCTTCACCACCAGTCAATTCATGGTCACTGGATCTCACCCAGCCAGAGGCATTGTCACGGAGGGCTCAAACTGTATGGCCTTAGAACCCAGAATGCATCATAAGAATACTTTGCTGGTACAAGTATTTCCAGAGGGTTGTTACTTTGAAAGATGTATCATTCAACAAATGTTTATGCACTACCAAAAAATATGGAATTTTAATAACTCCTGAAAAATGGAATCCAGTCCATAAATTCTCTCAATAAAACGTTCACTAAAAGTAAGCGATTCCATGTTTTCTATCCTAATCCACAACATGAGCTTCTTGCCACCTTGGCTCCCAAATAAGCCCTGAGATCTGATAAAGGTTTTGAGTGGAACCCCTGGAGGCACGATCTGGGGTGCATGTGTCTGCATCCCTCGAAAGTACCATACCATACCCTCCCCCTGCCCCACGGAGCTTCCGCGCACTTCTTTCAAAATGGGGCAACCTCACTTCTCAGCAACCAGCATCAGGGGCCCCCCGTGGCCACCATCTCCCAAACAAGGCAGGGTAAGTCTGCATGCAGAGAGCGTGCTCTTCATCTTTCCTATCTGAGGCCCTAAACAACCAGAAGCAGGAAAAAAGAGAAAAGGTCAAAATTAACAACATAACGAAACTTTCCTGCCACGCTGATCCCTCCAAGGTAGTGAGTGTTACAAAGGGAAGAGTCCAGGTTCATGTGAATGCCCTCCAGCCAAAGACCACCAGAAACACACACAGTTGATTCTTCATCGCAATGAGGGAGAGGCACAAATGAAGAACCATGGAGTGTCTCAGTGAAAAGGTGATGGAAAAGGACCTACTGTTGATTTGGGCTTAGAAAGCTTGAGTCAAAGCTGGCTTCTCACCATTTCCAACCTTCTCTAGTGTGAGACCATCCCCTGGCTGTGCAGTTTCCATTGGTAGTATCAAAGGTTCTTGTGAGAAAATGATAATAATAATAGTTACAGTTACATGTAAAGGGTAACGTAAACAATGCACATAACAGTAGAACCAAAGATGTTGTAAAACATTGCAAGATTATTGGACAGGAAAGAAAATAATTTAATGTTTCCTTTCAAAACTGGATTTCTGACATAGTATGGAATATTAAAAAGTGAAAGATTTGGTCTCCAAAATGAATGAATTGAGTTTGAGTGGTACCTGAAGAAAAGCGAGAAAAGGAAACACATCCTTTTTTTTCTTCCTTATTTCAAAACTTGTGGGTATAAATGAGAAATCAAAGTTTTTCCTGCTGCAGAATTAATGAACACTTTTGCAAAACTCGCCTGATCAAAGTCTTTCAATCTCATGGAGTTTCAGATCTTCAAAAGGCCTTAGGAGTTTAGAGAAGAATAAAGCCTTGGGTTAATGGGCTGAACATCCCACCTGTTATTAGGCTGAATAATAAATGATTTAAATAAGATCCATCTGTAACCTGGCAAAGTAGAGGCGTCCCTCCAGGGAAGATTGTACCCTGATCTTAAATCTCGAGAGCCCGTGAGGGAGGCACCGGATGATCATGCACTGAGTCCTCTGGGACATCTTACTACTTATGGGGTTGATATTGGAATTCCTAGTGGCATTTTTCTTTTAAATATTTGGTTCTGATAATACAATACTAGTAAAACATGGTAGATGGGTTTTTTGTATTTTTCTGGCCATCAAGAGATAATACATTAGTAAACATCTCAGATAATAGTTAATTTTCTTATTTTAGTTATAAATTCAGATTTAATTTCAACAAACACCTATGAGGGCCCCCTGCTTTCACCTTGCTACCATGCAACAAAGGGGTAGAATGACCGTTTATATGCCTGGGTTTTTTGAAGAACAGGTAATACTGAACCATATTCTTCTACCTGTGATGTTTAGTCAAGTGAAGTCCTGCTGATGGTGAGCCGCCCAGCATATGAAATAGCACAGGAACCTCATCTCTGACCAAGAGACAGTCTTCAGTGTACATTTGGTACAGGTTCAGAAACACTGCAGATTCATTCAGAGATCCAAGCATGTAAGTCCACATGGCAGATCTCTTTTATAGATAGGGAGTCTGATAGATACACAGTGTGAATGCAAGTCACAATTACACGCACTCATTAAAGTGTCTGTGTAATTACAGGGTACCCAAGCCCGTGCATCTGAGAACCAGTCTGAGAGTGCAGGGGCTAATTACTCTCCAGGATTTAAAAAGGCACCAAGCACCTGGGAATCTAATTCCTTCCCAACGTGCAGGAATGGGTGTCTAGAAGTTGAAACCCTAAGATTTCTCATTGCATTTCTACTGCCCAATATTTGGCAACATATCTTATACAATCAGACATATTTTTAAAGCTTGTAAATCTACCAATTAAAAATGTTAAAAGTTAAAAAGCGCATTTGCTCAATATTTCCATTTTTGTAAATAATTGTTTTAGTTTACATCAGAAAAGAAGAAAAAAGATATGGACACTCATTTTAGCTGTTTTATTGCGATGCGTAGCTAACAGGATGTCAGGCACTACGAGAACTGCTATCAGATGTACCAAATGTAAACAAACAGGGACGCAGGCTCAAGACTCTCACCCATTTTGGAAAACAGAGGAACACGACGGTAACCTGCAAAGGGAATCACACCTAGTTAGAACAATAAAAACAGCTTAATCAGCAGTGGCCCCAAGAGTGCCACTGAGAAATAATGTAACTTTACCAAGCACACATAAAGACTAAGGCCTAGATCGTTATAGTCCATCATGGATATTAATTTTCCCCCAAAATAAAACATGAGAAGCTTCTATTCTGGCTTCCTACTACCTAACACCACACCACTCACGCTTCCCCTCCCTCAAAGCCCAGCGTCTCCAAAATTAGCCACCACCCTTCTGCTTGAGAAAGACTGTTCCCTGGGGACGTCTCAGATGGTGCTAGAAAAGTAAACACACTGGGACAAGGTCACTGGGAGCACAGGGGAAGCCACCCCGGCAAGGCGACGGCAGTGTAGAGGCAGCCCTGGAGAGAGTCAAGAGACGATGGTCTTGGGCTCCCAGTGTCTCCTCAGGCCAGAGAAGGAGTCACTGCGTCTCCCTTCTGTGGGGTTCCCACCCGTCATTGCTCCATGGTAGCCATGACTACTCTCAACAGAAACTAAAGAGCTGCAATCCATGTAAAGAAATTCTCATTCAGGCCAAGTTTGTCTAATTAGTCTTCCTGGCAATCCACCCCACCCCCACCTCCTATATCAAAATGCACTTCTGTAATTCCCCTGAGAGAAAATAGGTGTCAATAAATAAAATTTTCTTCGCCTCTGACTATCACAGAGAGAGCTATTTGGTATATCAAAGCGTATCTTTGGTAAACCCAATTTCTATATAAATATTAGCACAATCACCTTACTTTCAGGAATATTACCTTTGCTCATGCATAGAACTGGCAAAGTATATTGCCCAAGAAATTCATTTCCCGCTAATAAACTTTGATTTTCGACAACAAAACGTATCATTGCCAATTCTGGCACCTGAATAATGAATGTGAATGTTTCATTCCATCTTGGACTAAACGCTGAAATATAAAGGAATAGACAGAATCAACGATCATAAACACTGTCCCTAGGGGACAATGCAGGATGTCTGTTCTCCAAAGTTTTTATTTTTAACACTTTAATAGTAATAATGAAAGCTTGTGTTTTAGCGCACTTAAATTTTTTATGTACCCAATGAGAAAGGAATAATAATTACAGTAACAGTATTTACTGGATGTTTACAATTGCTGGGCAGTATTCTAAAAACTTGAAGTAGATAATCTCATTTAATCTTCACAACAACCTTATCACAGTTACTCCTATCCACATTTACAGATGAGAAAACTGAGCCTCAAAGATGTTCCATAAACTCCAGAGGGTTTAACATACATAGCCATTAAGTGGTGGGGTAGGAATTCAAACAAATGGAGTCTGGTTACAGAGCAGAAATGTTTAATTGTTGTGCAGTATGACTGCTGTGTTGTTGAGTAATTTGTATCTCTAGCAAAATAGATCGTCCCAATCACTTTCTTTCCAAACAAGAAATCTAAATTGTGTCACGATGTGACCCAAATCAGATAAAATTTAAGCATAATTTTAAAAAATCAGGAAATTCACATCCAGGTCAAATATACACTCCACTCAATAAAGACTCAGAGGTTCAGAAAAAGATAATACGTATTGTTTTTCATGGACAAAGGAAATGCTACACCTACTGTGTCAATAGGTTTGTCCTTTGAGCTATGTTTGAAGAAATATTGAAGAATTTGTGACAATTATACCACATCTATGTTTTCTATGGTGTATCTGTGGCCACAAGTGCACATTTAGTAGGTGGTAGTCTGGGATGCAGTCGATGCCCATGAAAATAGTAAACTAATTGTCTCGTGCTGGAATAATAACCGTTATTACCTTGCCCTAAGAAGAAAAATAACTCAATGCAGTGCACGGGCAGGTTTAAAAGTCAATTCTTTATAGACACTGCAAAATGTCTGCACAAAATTCTTATACTAATTTATTCTTTCTCCTCCAACCCTACTTCACTATAAACACACACTCTTTCTTTTTCATACACACACATACGCACATACACACAAAATCATATGAGAAAGTCCTTTGACTTGTCAAAGTGAAAAAAGAAAAAGTAAACCAGGATACCAAATTCGATCATCAGAAATATAGTTTTCTTTGGCATGATCAAAACTGAAGGATCACGTCCACGGCTTACTCAGATGTGGCTGTTCTCTGCCCAGACTCTTGTGTCTTTCACGACACGACCACTAGCCAGGAGGTAAGCTTAGTAACCCTCTTGTCCTGCTCTCTGCACTTCCCGTTCCTGCTGGTCTTCCTCCCATACGTCCTCCTTTCCTTTTCTGATGCCACAGCCCTTCTTTATGACCTGACTTTTACATCCTCTAACCCCGAGGTCATATCCCAACTCTACCGTATTTCTCATTTCCTCTCACACACATCTTCCTATCTAGTCTGCAGACACCATCTCCCTAATGCTCAACTCTGTTAGTGTTATATACATTTAGAAGTTTTAATTTATTTTCTAGAGAAAAGAAACTTTCTAATATCTTATCATCACTTTCATGATTTTCCATGACTCTCCCCCATATGACTTTCTCATTTTATCTCACCCTAATCTTTCTTAAGACCCTGTATTCCACCCATCTTGAACATCTTTACTTTCCTCCAACGTGTTTGAACTTTATCTTCTCCAGGTTTTAGCATTTGTGTTATTCCTTTTGACTAAAATCCCCTTATCTCCAAGCTTCATAAAAAAATTCTACTCATTCTCCAAGAACCATCTCTAAATTTGCCTTCCATACAATTCTTTATGTTTTCTTTAAAGCACTAATGACTCTTTTTTATAATAGTTTTACTTATATCTCACATTCCCTACTGAACTGTAAACTATCTACAACATAATTAGCTTGGACATACATAAGAATGCATTTAATAAACAAAGAATCTAAGTTTCTGGACACCTAGCACCAGGCTTTCAACATAAAGGGCTTACACTTAGTAATGTTTAATGAACCAAAGTGAATTTCTGCAAGGATAGTCCCATAAAACCCAAGGATGTAATCAAATTTCTCAGGGGAGCTAGAGTCATAGTATTACAGTGGTGAGCTGAATAAATTAATGTTCTGTGCATTTTTCCATGAAGATGTGAGGAAGGGGGATGGAGAGCTCAAGAGATAGGTTACTATTAGTTTCTTGATATTAGCAGTTACCATTTCTTGACTGTGCCATTTCCACTCTAAGGGGTGCCATATAAGGCAGTAAGTCATCACTAATATCCCTTCCCATGGATATCATCTGATGAAATAACAAAAACTTCCCGAAACTTCTTTCATGGCTTTTTGCACTAGGGGCCGTGCTGGAGGAATATTCGGGGGGTTGGGAGGAGGTAAACGGTGGACATTTGGGGGGATTATCACCAAAGAAGAAAAAGACTAATAAACTGCTCCTGCTCCTCTGTCAGTGCTGTTGAGCCTGGAGCAGATTTCCAGACTCTGAAATGAAGTCCACTACAGTTTGGGAATATCCACTTAAAGAAGATGCTAGACTCAAAGGATCAGTTCCAAGGTCTCTTCCCAGATGATCCCAACTAAGAGTCAACCCCAAGAATCTATATTTTCCTAATTTCCTTAATGATTTCAACCTCAGGGAAGAAATAACAATGTCAGTACTGTATTGCACGAAATAATATCACGGGATGCTGGAACACTGAAAGTCTTACCAAAGTCATTTCTTCCACTCCTACATTGCCCTTCTGGCAAAAATGACTGGATTATGAATCCAAGTACTGTATGAGTAGGTTTCTATGGCATTCTTAGCTTGAGTCAGAAGCCATAGACCTTTGATCTAAAATAATTCAAGCAGTGAAGTAAAAATAAGTAACAAGCTGTATTAGAAAAAAATCACAAATTCTGTATTTTACACAGAGGCTAGAAACTAGGTAGATTTTTCAGCCATCAAAATGTCTCTCTTAATTCAGCCAAATGGGGAAACATAAAGAGGAAGTAAAAATGAAAACAAAAGTCCTAATTTTTCAGGCCAGGTACATTTTTGTATCTGTAATCTTAAAATATATCTAACCAACACATTAAATCATTATTGAATTATTTTTGCTTCATATAGCACTTTGGGCATCTCGAATTTCATGCTAAGCCTTTGCCTTATGAATAATAAATATATACTAAAACTCTATCAATATATAATTTTAAGCTTTCCAACAAGAAGTCTAATAGAAGTTCAATGAAATATATTAGGAGCTCACCATTTTTTTTAATTACACGAGTCTGCTGTTTCATCTGATCATTTGGAACACCAAAAATTTCTATGATCACTAATGTGTCAGCTTTGTTAGATGATGAATGAGAACTGGGAGGTAACTGGATACCACTGATGAGCTGGACAAAATAATTGCATTCAAGCATTTAGCAGAATATCAAACCACATCACTTCTTACTTTCAAAATAAAACATGTTTTTTCCAGAAAACATGACAGACTCTAAGTCAATTCCCACAAAAATAACTGAAGGTGGAAAATAAAGCAAATTTTAAATTTTCACTCTCTTATCCTCAAGTATCAATAGATGAATACCAGGAACATGTCTAAATTATTCCATTTTACCAATATGTTTTTATAGTAGAATCCACTTTGTCCAAGATGTATAGTCCAACAAATACTTTTATTTTAGAAGTATTTATTATGACTGTTAAAAACCATTGCTTAAAAGCACTGTTATAATCCCCTTCTACTATAATTCAGGCTGAGTCACTGTGATAACATGAACTATGTTCAAATTCATATTGTATACATACAGCAAAAAATTGGAAACTATGACTATTACTTCTGAAATGTAAGAAAAAGCACCACATAATTTCCTATAACAGCATTTTCTTACAGTAAAATATGTTTGGATAATTTATAATGAAATTTTACCTTATCCATTGCTGTCTATATTATGGAAAGTAACCTGAGTTTGACAAAATCAATTATTTCATATGTATATTAGGGACTGGATAGCAGAAGAACACTTCACAAAGTAATCAATAATAGTTTTTTTTAGCCTATTATTAGTCAAGCGAATTGTTGAAGCAAAGATTTGCTTTACTTTAAGGAATGGAAGTCCGAATAAAAAAAACAGTATTTGAAGAGTACAATTTTCAAAATGTAGTAATGTAAAAATTGAGACACAATTTCAATTTCTCAAGATTATAATAAAGAGGCACAAATAAATAAGTTTAGAAAAAAGAAGGGAAGGAAGGAAGGTAGAGAAAAGAAAACAAGAAGTGCCCATGTATGATTTTTACTTTCCTACATCCGCTCACGATGGCATTAGCTAGAAACCAGAGTGACTGTGCACATATGTAACAACCAGTATGGAATGGACACCGATGGGTCAGCATAATTAGAACACTGACCGTAAACAGTTAGCTCCCTGATAACAGGGCCTAACAGCTGAACATCAGCTCTGCAGGTAACAGACCCTCATCAACATGGAGAAGGTTAAGCTTTGGTGCACCTCATGCCAAGTAAAACCCATTTCTAACTAAATAATAATAATAATAAAATATGAGCACTGAAATAGAATTTAGAGATTTACTGTCCAAGCAATTTGTACACTCTGATTCACAAAGCCCTTCTAGGGGTCACTGCAGAGGATAGACGTCAAACAGAGAACCCTTAGTGGTCAACCAGACAGCTCTGCTTTCGTCTATTGGTCTTCTGCATGAGATTTTGAATTTAGAAAACGGTTCCGTAGTTTTTCTAAGCTTGAAAATAGCTGATCTAATCCAAAGCTCTCCAGTTACAGACAAAGAGTAAACCAGAAATGCTGAATGTCTTCCTCAAGGACATAAGAAAGCTAATGGCAAGACTGGGTCTTTTGATTTCCAAGTCATGCCCTGCACAATTTGCACAAGTCACAACATAATCACAAAGCTCCCTAGAATAATAAGAGCAAGTGGGAAAGACCCACGTGGCTACGGCAGCAGCTTCCTGAGAAAAATTATTAACCCTGCCTCTTTCACACCACGCGACTTATGCCCCTGCCTGAGACCTCTCAGAATACAAACAGGTGGCATTTGTAAACATCTCTGCATACTAGCTATCTTCCATCTTCACTTTCTTAACAAAAGAGCACACAGATTCTCTTCAGTATTCTCAACTTGAAAAACAGATCATTCGTTCAATTAACCTACGTGTATTGAGCATATACTTTGTGTCAGTCACTGGAGATAAAGGTTGAACAAAACACAGTCCTTATCCTTAAAGGACCCTCAGACAAGTGAGGGGGGAAGATAAGTACAACCATAAGGAATTATAATACAGTGTGCTAAGTGCCATAATGTACGCATGTGTAGGGTGCTTTGCAAAAACAGAAGAAAATTAAAAAAGAAGCGCAACTTAGCAGAGGAAAAAGCTTCCAAAAAGAAGTGACTCAAAGTTTTGAAAAATGAGTCCGAACGCGATCGGCAGATGAAGGATGGAAGAGCAGTCCAGTCAAAGGAAGCAGCATATGCAGTACATGGAGGCGCCATTGCGGACCAAAACAAGCAAACAAACAAAAAACTCTTCCACGTGGTTTCAGAATGGGTTGAAGGGCTGGAAGTGGTGAGACATGGGGTTAGAGAAGTAGGGCAGGGCCAGACTAAGAAAGCGATCAAGAGACAAATATTAGGTCCACATAGTAAGATGAGCAGTGCAGCAGAATCTCTCTGGTTGATCTACGGAAGATGGATCAGGATGACTGGGACAGCGACCCGAAAGGAAGGAAGGAAGCCAAAGGAATAGAGGTGATAACAGGGAACACATTCCTAAAAAAAAAAGTGGAGCAGCAAATGACATCAGACCAAGAGAATGGATAAGGAAGACACTTAGGAGTAGGATCAATAGAATTTAGAGATGGAAAATGAAGGAGATGTGGAAGGGAAGAACAGCTCCCAATTTTCTAGCCTGAGTTAATCGACTCAATGAATTCAACCCCATTCATTGAAATTTAAATAAAATAGAAGTGGATTTGCCTAGAAAGGGATGTTCAGGCTTTCATATTTTAAGTCTGACCCATCAGTGACTAAACAGGTAGGGATGCTAAGCAGGCTATTAAAAGTATGCCTTTGTAGTCCAAAAATGAGGGCGGATCAAAGACTTGAGCATGGTTTGTGGCTGAAGCCATGAGTGCATGTGAAAGAATACGGGGAGAATATTTAGACTGAGATGAGGATGAAGAAAAAGCCTTAAGCCACACACATATTTTAGGGGCAGGTAGGGAAAGAGGAACCCACGGATGAAAGAGAGAAAGAACCACTTGGGAGGTAGGTTAAAAAAGGAGCGAGGAGAGCACCAGAAATGCAGCAAGGAGATTTGTGCGGAGTAGGAAGGGATCTTAGAGGGTGGCTGATTCAGCCCGTCTTCTCTCTAGAACAACTAGACCTGGTTCCTCTAGCCGAGAACAACCAGAACAAGGCAAGTTTTTGAATTTTTTCATTCATACAAAAAGGCAACAGAAAGACATTGTTCAGATATGAAAGGATGCTGGAATACCACCCTCCTATAGTACCCGAAGAGATCAAGAGAAACTTAAAAGGCATTAAAGAAAATCAATGAAACTCAAAATATGAATTTATACTATCTAGCCTAAATAATAATCAAAAAGGGTAAAAGAGAAAGTTATTTATCTTACCCTTATTGTAAGTGTAATTGGATTGCTGTCATACACTGCTTTATTTGGATTAAACTTTGAGTTAGTATCTCTTAAGAAGTGCGGTTTCAAAATATATCCAGAATTACCATTATCCAAAAATTTCCCATTTTGGAGATCCATAGGCAGACCAGGGGTCTGGAAATTCAACGCCACTGTGAGGGAAAAAAAGCATTTTGACATTGTCAGGGAACAGAGGGTATACCAAGAAACACAGTTAAATAATTTACTGAAACCTAATCATGGGTTATATGTCTTCAAACATTTTAAGAGCAAGCATCTTTAGCCAATTAACGCATCACGATTTTTAAACATTTTCTTCTGCAGTGTCTGTATGAACATTATGAAGGTGAATTTCAAAATTTAATCTGTAAATTATTTTATAGCTTGGAGTTAAGAAATTAAAATGTCACACGACGTAGATTATAGAATAGCAATGTATATGTCAGCATCCAGAAAACATGGGAATAAAGAAAATCAGTACATTAAACGCTGGAAGGGAAGACACTAGCTGTTATCATGAGCTTTCAGGTCTAAGGAGGTATAGTTACCACTTGAGGAGAAAATAAGAAACAGGCTGAAAAATAACTGTTGTTAAAAATACAGAAATAGCTCCATATAGGCTGGTAAGTAGCTACTACTGTATGTGGTACCACCATCCACTCCCCACCGCCCCTGCCGTCCTGACCCCACCACCCCGTAGCATCCTGACCCCGCTCTCCCCCTCTCCAAAAACCTATGAGCCTTGTCACAATTCAGCAGCAGAAAGGTTAACGCCTGACACTTCCTGACAGGTTAGTGCCATCTGACTAATTTGGAACAGGGAAAGTCTGGTAAGGACAAGTAACAAAGCTATCCCGTCTTACTCGCTTTCCACGTCTATGAGTGCGGAAGCAATTAAAGCACAAAAAGCAGAAGTCACTTAACTTGGAGGGGCCCTTAGCAAATCTTCACTGTCCTCTTACGTCCATCTGTGGTTTCCTTTTTCCCTTCCTACACTTCCCATGTGAACTCTCATGAATAACCTCTATGCTTCCAACCTCACCCAGACTTACCCTTTCCAACCCATTCAGGAATAACTTCAACTCTTGAAGCCAATGATTCATCATTGCTTGACCCCAAAACATTCAGCACCAAAAATTCTTCATAGGAAGCTCTTTTCATGAATCTTTCACTAATTCACAAATGAATTTATTTTATATTATTTTTGCAAAAAGCTCAGTATAACATACCCATTTGACATCCTATATTCCAAAATTCTTGAGGATTAAAATTAGAAGAGTCTGCTCTTGTTGCTTTGGGATATACTCTGGTAATGAACTTCCTGGTGTGAAGAATAAATTCATTGGCTAAAAAATATATTATTATAACATTGTGAAAGATTGCAAGCAAACTACTAGGTTTATATATTATCTTATATATATTATAAAATTCTACAGTAGTTTCAGTAATTTTAATGTGTGTTGTCTTGGCAAAAATATTTGCAATTCATGGAAATCAAGATAAATCCACGCCTTTGACACTGTAATTCACTG
This sequence comes from Camelus bactrianus, assembly GCF_048773025.1. NCBI lineage: Eukaryota > Metazoa > Chordata > Mammalia > Artiodactyla > Camelidae > Camelus > Camelus bactrianus. Next base: position 11,662,574 of record NC_133572.1, read on the forward strand.
CTATAAAAAAGTTAATAATAATTATTATTATACAATTTTATGTATACTAATTATTCACTTGGGGAAAGAAACAATTAGACGACATATTTTTTTCACATCCAAACTGATTTCACCTTGACATGAAAATATATAAAATTCCAAAATAAAATGCTTCCATTTTATTAAGGCCCAATTATCTTTCCCTCTTTGTCCTTTTTTTGTTTGATTTTCACATTAGGACAAAATCGCATGTAAGTCATATAAAACTATATGATGCCATTTATCATTTAACAGATTCTCAGGGCTGAAAAGGACCTTAAAGTTATCCAGTTCAGCTCCCAGCCCTAACCACCACAATATCTTTCCCCAAAATTCATGCAACCTTTGTTTGCATCCCTGCATTCAAAGAGAATTTGCTACCTGCCAATACTTCTGATTATTTCAAATGTTATCCCTACTGCAATAAGGTCTACATTTGCAGTACACACACACACACACACACACACACACACACACACAGTAGTCTATTTCAATTTCTATATATATTCTTTATGTTTCTATATTATACATGTTTCTATTCATTCTATTTAATTCACTTAAGATTCAAAACTAATTTACACCATTTACCACAGGACATCCCTCAAATTTTTGAACACAGACTTTGTGTTTCTCCAGGGTTTTTATTCTTTCACTAAGCAGATTCTGTTCCCACAACTATTCCTGCCAATATGGCAACCAGTCACGGAAGAAATGATCATTGCCGATCGTCCACTATGTTTACTAGTCAGACTGGAACAGAATCATTGCCACCCTCATCCTGCATGCTATTCTTTAAGAAGCACTGTGAAGTAAAAAATTACAGTTACTGTTAACTTCATTAGCACTCGTTTTTAGAAGTTATACTTTCCTTGAGAAAAAGTTCATTTCGAAGCTACTCATAAATGCACTTTGTGTGTACAAGTGTCATGATCCCTTATCCAGTCCTAAACTAGACGTCTACCTTTTGGTAAAACACCTACTCTTCTGGGGCTTCATTTATCCAACTACCAAGTGACAAACACAAAAGATCACTAAGGACCCTTAACATAACAGGATATTGTTATTTCTGAGGTTGACCTTTAGAAATTAAACATGCTATTTTTACAAATATCATTCATGTTCATTTCAGGTAAATGAGAAAATCCAATAAGAAAAAAATAAAACATAAATCAACATATAATCTCATCACTCAATTAATAGCCACTGATATACCCTCTTGGCATATATCTTTCCATTATTTTGTCATATGTATATACTTATTTTTAATTAAATCATATTCTTTATTCCCTTTTATAAACTTCCATTTTCTCACTTACTGAAATAACATGAAAATCATTCCATTTCAATACTATTCACTTACCACATTATTTCTAAGTGACTGAGAAGTATTCACACAAAGGGAAAATTCTGTTTCTGATTTTTCCCTACTATGAACTTAATGATGTTTACTGTGTTTTTAATAATGATGGGCATCCTTACAGTACATCTTTGCTCTAACATTATTTACTAGTGACTTTTGGTACAAGAAAAATGTTCTATACTCTTTGCAAAGAAATGGTGATGCTGTTTTATGACGATTCAGAACTACTCAGTCCCTTTTCAAATTTTCAGCAAGTGTTGCATGTGAGGACAGTGAGAGAATTACAACCATTTTTGCTGTGCCCAGAAGTCCTGTTCCCATGAACAACAACAAAATCCATCCAATAGTGGATGGAGGCTGGTAAACTAGGTCATTCAAATTCAAACTCTGTTGACAATATTTCACAGTAAAAAATATATATTTTATATCATAACCCCGCACCGCACATACCTGGTTGTTTCATAAAACAACAATACTTACTCTTACTGCACACAATACACTTTTCTCTATTCTTTTTTCTAGTCCATTTCACTTTATTGTATTCCATTCCATTCTACTCTGTTCTGTTTTACCGTCATCTAGACCCACTGAGTTGATTTTTGGCCACTATCCTCAGTTTAAAACAAAAACCAAAAAGCCCTAAAATATCCACAATCTTTCTAATAGGTATTTTGAGATGAGCTAAAGCCTTGGGTACCGGTGGCCAGCCCAATGAGGTTAGCCAACAAATATATCAGAATCTGTGTTTCCAAACAGCCAGCAGCTTTTCTCAAGTCCGTTGCAGGTGCTAATTTTTTTGCCATGGTGTTTCCACATAAGACTGTCGACTGCAATTTTTAAAAAGGATTCGGAGCGTCACCCTGACTCTGGTTATTAAGTTAATTAACTGTTGGGGCCCAGGGTAGGCTGCCCCTAAAATGTGCTTCAATGGCATATTGATATTTTAAATTAAAGTTACTTAAAAAACAGCCAATGCAAGCGGGACACTTTAACCATCCTTTCTGTCTGTCTGAAAGCAGGAAATAAGACTCTCATGTGCAAGGTGCACTCCCTGCGTCTGGAGGTAGAAGGACCCCCTTATGACCAAAGACACAACTCAGGGCCAAGAGGCCTGGATAAACTAACCTTGTGACGCCTTCAATTCACCACCCCAAGCCCAAACTCTGTTTAGATTCCTCACTAATTGAGCACCCAAAACCTAAGTTTCTCTGTCCTGTCAATTTCTCACAAATGTACAGTTTCTCCGTCTAAAAAGTATAAAAGCTGCCTGCTTTGGCCACTTCTTTGGTCCCATTTCTACAAGACCTCTGTGCGCATAATTAAAATGTGTTTCTTTTTCTCCTGTTAATATGTCTTGAGTCAATTTTATTATTAGTGCAGCCACAAGAACTCAAGATGGGTGAAGGGAAAAATCTTCCCTTCCCAACAGACCATCCCTTTTAGAGTTGGTATTTCCCGACATGGAGGTCTCAGAAGGAGACACGGTCTGCTTCTCATTCTCTTTCCCAGGCCTTGCTGCAGCTTGGGCTCCACCAAGCAGAATAACCCACCTCAGATTTGGAATCAGGAGACAGTGAAAAAAGGCTCAGAGACAAATGGTACCTCTGCAGGTGCACAGCCATCTGGCAGTCTGGCCTGGGTGCCATTTTTTTCCCCTCCTCTTCACTTTGGAGATACAGCCTTCAGGTCTATTTAACTCTACCTCTCACATGCCCACTGAGTCCACGAAGTTCATCCTGGCTTCACTCTCACCACCATAAGCCTTTATCATCTCCTCCCTGCAGGCATTGTCACCCTGATCAGAAACACACAGAGGCTCATACCCACCCTGAGAGTTCAACCTTCTCCTGTCCATCTCTGATTCCAGGACAAAGTTCAAGTTCCCTGTAATAGGCTTTGCCTGCCTCTGCAGCCTTGTCACTCACCACTCTCCTTACATAAACCACTCATCCCAGCCCCACCCACCAAAGTGTCTATACTGGATAGTCTCAATCAAAATTTCATGACTTAAAGAATTAAGTTAATGGTTGAGTTCTGTGAAATAAAACTTAATGTGACCTGAGACATACAACCCCTTTTAAGTCATGTTACATATGTTGAAATTGTATCAGAACATAGTTTTTGCAAACATCATTGACCAATTTTGACACTTTTTTGGTGAACAGAACTTACTTAAACACATCATCTGTTTGAATCATAAGAATTTACCTCTCAACTTTGAAAGTTTTCGGGCTTGTGTCTCCCCAATAGAATTACTTTCATTAAACTGTTGATACAGTCTTGAATGGTCAAAGCTTCTGAACTTCTCAGCTTTAGTATAAATAACAAGATCAGAGAGGGCCATAGCTATTTTTACCTTTGTGATGTAAAAAAAAAAAAAGGAGTAATTTCAGATTTTTGCACTAATCATTTGAAAAATTATTTTTCCAATAAAGAAAATGTGCTTTCAAGTCAATGATTTTAGTTTTTTCATAAAATTGTCTCCCTAGAAACTATATGGGTTGGGTCAATGTGAATATGTTCCATGATGATAGTATTTAATGCTAACATGAGACAATCTAACCCTAAAATCCCAATTAATGTAGTAAGTATTAAGGATGACAATTATTTCTATTTATTTCCTTTATCCCAAAGGTCTTAGTTTAGTCTCATGAATTATACAAATTTAGGAACTTTAGTCATGAATAAGTGTATTTCCAATATGACCTGGAATAACTTCTTTTGTATAGTATATTTTTGCTTTCTTTACAGCCCAGCATCTATATCCTCTACGCTTCTATTGGCCCCTTCCAAAGTGTCTTTTGTGAAAAAACATTTCTCACGCATACTCAATCCATGTGCTTAAGGATTGATAACGTGGACTGGGTCTGGCTAATCAGAGCTCTGCGTTCCCCAAGCAACAGTAACTGGTTCAGGGACATGCATATGCCTGGAGCATAGCCAGTGCACAGAAAGGATGTGCTTTGTCAGCTGAAAGACAGACAGGCCTTCTACTGGATTTGAATCTGAAAGCATGTAAAGCTGGAGCTTTGCAAAGGCTTGCACCAACACAGGGAATGTGGGGCCAAAACTGGAGAAAGAAAGTTCTGTGGACTTTGCTTGATACACTTTACCAAGTCATTCCTGAAATTACAGTTGCTTTCCCTGAACTTTTCATTTCTCTTGACCAATTTAATTTTTAATATTTTTCTTAAACCATTTGTCATGCTGACTTGTATACACACTTAAAAGACTAGATCATACAGTGTTTTTCTCCTCTCTGACAGCAGAATCGCCTTGAGCGCAGAGACATTATCTTCTGTACATTGCACAATGTTTACTACATTAAGAACACATGATATTTGTTGACCACAGAGAAAAAAATTTTATCAAACAGCTAACACAGGAAAAGAGATAAACAACTTCTAAAACTTCTTTTCCACAGCTAAGTTTTTCCAAACAAATTTTAAATCATAGACTAGAGTTTTAAAGTTCTCAGCTCATAAGAAAGTAAGACAATTTTTCAGTCACTTGTATGAGATTCACAAAGCATCATCTCACTCTCTTTTTCCTGAAAAGTGGTATTCCAACGACCCGTTTCGACTCTGTGTCCTTTACTGAACTGTCTTGTGACACATCCATTGGTTCTGGTCCTTTGACTTCGTTTTCCTCCTCTTGCTCTGTCTCCTCTTCCTCACATTCCTCTACCTGACCATGCTTGTCACAGCCTTTTCTTTCATGGGTTTCCCTTAAGGTTCCTATTTTCTTGTTTCTAACTAATATTTTGAATTTTAATGCCTACAGAAAAAATTTGAAAGAGAGATACAATTACACATGTACAGGTAAGTTCGCATTTGTCATTGTCATCAAAAAGTCTTTCAGCATTTTTCATTTTGCCCACGGTAATAAGATATGGAAGAGCTCCATCTTTTTCCATATTCCTATAAACACCCTCATAGAAATCAGTGATATTATGGTATTGACCAAAATTCACCAAAAATAATAAGCTTGTAATGGTTGGGACTTTTTGTAGCTTTATTTCTTTTACATCTCATAAATTACTACTATTCAAAAATGTGAAATACATGAACATTTATATATATATTTGCAATGTGACAGAAGTTAGAATGGTACAACTTCTGGCAGTGAATGCTTCAGGCCATCACTCTCTTATCCAACATTAAAAAGTTTTCAATGAGATCAGGTATGTAAAAATGTATATGTTTACATTTACTTAAATGTTATATTTTACTATAACATAAATATAAAAATGTTATAGTATTTGGCATCTAGTAAAGACTAAATTTAAGTTAAAGATTCATGAATCTTCACATTTCAACTGTATTGCACACAAGCATAATCAAGTTAGTATTACCTGCCCATCAAAATCAGGAGCACGTGGCCAGATTCGCCCTCTGGGTCATTCATTCTAAACCCAAAGCCTTCTGGTTCTTTTGTCTCACTTACGTTTTCCTGCCCTTTTCAAGTATTCATTAATTTAACAAATATACTTATTAAATGCCTGCTGTGTTGTATACAGTGCTGCTGGGATCTGGACTACGAAGTAAAGTTCTTTTCTTCTGAAGCTTTGGCTGTCTTTTGTCACCCCCAGGTACCCACTCAAACTGCTCCACCATCTTGGGCCCTCTCTCCCTCAGCACAGCCCTTACATTACTCTCTAACACAGAGCTTAACAAAGTGCACTCCGTGACCACATGTATCAGAAGCATCACCTGGGGTGCTTGTTAAAAGAAGATTCCTGCAATCTACTTCAAAATTAGAGAATCAGTCTTGAATTGTGGGATGGAATTAGGCCTCTTTGACAAGTCTCTAGGCAAGTCTTTTGTACACTGAAGCTTCAGTACAGTATGAAAAAATAATGACTTTAATTCCTCATTTACTCATTGGATCGACTCTCCTTCCTTTCGTGTGGAAGCAAAAACTTTAATGAAAATTATACACCTGAATGCTTAAAAAAATAAGTTTATAAATAATAGGAAGAGGAATTCTATTCCTAGAAAGCTGTAATTATTATCATTTCCCGAATTAGACCATGACTCAGATTAAATCGTTGATGATGTGTTTACTGCACTTTGCACAAGTTCTTTGATGTTTCTTTTCTGGGTGGGGGAGGGATAAATTAGGAGTATAGATTAACATATACAAACTACTCTATATAAAACAGATAAGCAGCAAGGATCTACTGTATAGGACAGGAAACTATATAAAAACTGAATCGCTTTGCCGTACACCTGAAACTAACACAATATTATAAATCAACTCTACTTCAGCTAAAAACTTCTTTTCTGTCATAACTGAACACATGTAGCCTTAAGCACTCTTATGAGGCAAAGAGTCACCGCTTTTCCATCTGTTCCATTTACTTTTGTCCGTCTCAATTCTATCACGAGCCCTATGCTTCTTGTCACCAGGGTCACAACACTTTAATCTTTGAATTTTCCGCTCATCTAAATAAAATAAGGGGAAATATAAAGGGAACGTTGAAACATATCACAAAAATACTGCTCTGGCTACCAAAATGATGACATATCAAAACTGAACTGTTGACGCTAAATCTTGCTATCATTCAAAAAAGGAAAAAAGCGCCTTTGTCACCTGATCAAACTTGGAGTGAGGAGAACGGAGCGGCAGAGGAAACCAGGAAGAGGTGGCCAGAGAGGAGTGCGGAAAGCCTAAAGAACACGGGGTTACAGAAGGAAGTGTTTCAGGGACACGAAGGGGACACCCACAGGGTTGGATGCTGTCAAGGTAACAAGTCAGAGGAAGGTTGAAATAGATGCGTTAGCATTTACCGATAGGAAAGTTTTTGAGGACCACAGCGAGATACTTGGTGCAGGTGGAAGAGGAAGCCTGATGAGGTAGACTGAGAGAGGGGATAGTAAAATAAAAAGATGGCTGGAGAGGAAAGTGAAATCCTGAGGGTAGAGTGGGGGTGCTTTTTTTTTTTTTAAACCAAATAACTTGAGTACGGGCAACTGAAGATGGAAAGAGGCCTGTAGAGACAGGAACATTGAAAAGAGCAGATTAAAAAAGGGGGAACCCACCACCCAGAAGCTGAGGTATTAAGCAGGGGCTCTATTTACAGCCTAGTTCTTTGCCTCTTTCTTTGGCCTGTAGAACATACTAAATTCCTGGGGCCTAATATTAACTGACTTGAAATTTTGAACTCATGGGATATGATGCGCAATTAAAATGTGTGTTTTTATATATATCTCTATGTATTCTCCTTATCAAAATAGATTTACCTAAATGCTCATGGGAATGTTTCCTAGGAAACACATTGCAAAATACACCTCTATAAATAATCAAAACTAAGCATTTTTCTTTGATCTCTAGCCCAGTTTCATGGGCCAGTAAAACAGTGGCACGCTTTTTCTTTTTTCCTCAACCTGAGCCTCTCAGACAAAATGTTACCTCTGGTGAAGGTAGTTCGTCTAGAAAATCATCAAGCGTATCCGAAAGCAAGGAATCCCCAAAAACAGACTGCAAACTGTCCGCCATCACTTCTTGCTGGGCAGGGGAGCAGTGATTTTCTAAAGAGAGCACCACTGGGTAGTCAGAGGTCTAAAAAATTAACCATTACTACAGTTATTCATTAGGACTCAATAACTTCAATGCAATTAGTAGAAGCACTTAATCAATTTTAAACCTTTACTTCTAACGTTCAGTACCTTTGCAAAATAATTAAGAACTCTTTAGAGTGACAATACTCTTACGTCTGACAACACAGGGAACATTAAATCTGTATAAAAAGGAGAAGTATTACTATTTGCACTAGAAGCATACGAAACAGTCAAAGCATCCAACAGCAGGTACTTGTTTAAATAAATTATGGCACACCCATGCAAAGGAATGATACAGGTCTGTTGCAAAGGAGGTAGTTAAATATACTACTGAGAAAGTCATCTATGATAGAGTCTTATGAAGAAAAACAAGCTGCCAAAGAGTAAGATTCTGTATTTTTATTTTTTAAAGTGCATATTTTTTTTAGGTATTTTTTAATGTGACGGAATAACTTTAGCACTGATAAGTTAGGGAAAATGTTCATTTTCTACATTTTCCGTTTTAGATTCCATAATCAAAACTCATTATTTTATAATTAGAAACAAAGATAAAGATATTTCCAGTTTTTAATACTAAAGAGCACCTATTAAGTAAAGGTGACCCTACAAAGATATCTTCTGCCCTTAGACACCACTGAAGCTTTGAAATTTGTCACGGAAGAGTGAACAGCATTCATTTGGGGAATCTCCTTATATAATTTCGTTTCCATATATAATTATCAGGGCACAGATTTATCAATTTAGAAACAAGAAAAGGAATTGCCACGTTTGCTGCATTATTATAGACCTTTGATATATATGTCATATGTTACATATTATGTCACATACAACATTATGCCTTATTAATGTATGAGTATATTAATTTCTTCTGGCTGCTGTAACAAATTACCACAAATTTGGCTGCCTGAAACAACAGACATTTATTCATTCACAATTCTGAAGGCCAAAATGTTAAAATCAGTTTCACTGGCTGAAGTTAACAACAATGACTTAGGCTGGAGCACATAAAAGTTACCATTTGCTGAGAAGAGAAAGACCACAGGAAAAGCAGGACTGGGAAGAAGAGGAACACAAGCTGGAGCTCAAGTCTAAACATGTTAAGTTAAACATACCTATTAAATATGCAAGTGGAAATAACCAAATCGGGAGGGGTCTATATCGGTGTAGCATTCAAGGGAGAAGTTTGGATAGAGATATAAATTTAGAAATAATCAGAAATTGGGTGTTTAAGAGGATCAATGCCATATATCAATGTTTTATATTAAGATAGAAATTTTTCATGTTTTATATTTCTATCTTGTGAATATTTATTATTTTATACTCTTTTTCTAATAAATAATGGAGCAATTGATTTCAATGTCTGATTTTTAAGCGATGTTTATGTTTATGGATAACTTATTGACTTATTTAGGAGAACTGTAGGTTTATCAAATTTTTAATTTTAATTTATTAGATATTCACTAAGTACTCAATAAGATTTTGTTAAATCTCTTCAAATACACTACACTTGAAGTACTTAAGAAAGGAATCAAATATACTAAGTTTACAAAAACAACTTAAAATGTCTGAAGGTGCTTAATTAGCCAAGCATGTAATGGGACCAAACATTACTCAAACTTGAGTGACTGTTAAAACCTGCTCAGTTTATAGAGGAGGACTAAGCTGAATTTAGAGGTTCTAGAAATAATTAGATCTTTGAATCTGTAACTGTAATAAATTTAGTAACAATTTTGAAATCCAAAGTCAACTTTTAAACATCCTTTGCTGTGTAAGTAGCTGGCATTATAGTCATAAAAAATGCCAAAATTGAGATAAGACATTTTTGACATTTGTTTCTTGAAAGAAAATTATTTGAATATTGGTAAAATATTTACTATTACATGGACCAGTATTTCTCAGACTTTGTTGGCCATAATGCATGGTAAGAAATATATTTTACATTGTGACACAGTATATGCACACTCATATAATATATATTACACAATTAAACAAGAAACAACATGCACCTTACTGCCTGATATTAACTTTGATAAATCTACTTTAATGATACACTACATGGGTTCCACTGCTTACTCATGGATCATAACTCCCAACTTGAAATGTCACTGATCTAAACGAAGGCCAAGCATTACAGAATATTGAAACAAACAAGTTATCTTATGTTTAAATAACTATAATTTAACGAAGATATGCACATACTATGAATGCATATTTTTGTATCGCTTGGATAACAGTTTTAAATAGAAGCTTGCTGGTGAATGTATAGCCATGGTACACAACAGGTTCATTTTGTGATCCATCCCAGCAGTCGATTTCCAGACAACGGCATCCTTTCACAAGGGCACTAGCAAAATTTAAACAAAATAGTCATTCATGGATTATGGATTAACCTTTAAGAATATACCACATGGATTTCACTGCCTACGAATAAGTTAAAACCCTCTGCTGTTTTGTGGAAGAAAATTTTTCATGGAGAACAAACTCAATAGTACTGATTCTTGCTATATCTCTAGATAGTTTTAATTTTATCCTTAGATCAAGCCAACTTTTACCAAATCGCTTATTTTAATTGCATTTTCTGAGGTTTGGTCCGCAGCAAAAATGACTTGAGCAGATCTCGTTGGGTCATGCCAACCCCTTTTACTCCAAAGCACCTGAAGAGAAAGTTGTCTCTCCCCCAGCAGTGGTGTTGAGGTCACCACATTTCACTATTTCACATTGAGTGATATGAATGAATAATAAAATCTGGGAATGAATAATGAAAATTTCTCTCTCAGTAAAGAAATTCTCCACTTAAACAAGTTTAAGGGGCTTTTCATGGGTTAAAGTATTCAATGCAGTTAATCTTAGTTATCCTCTTTTAAAGATGAGCAAAATTGACAAACAAAAAAGTTATTATCTGTCACCTAATTAACAAGTGAGGGAAAGGAGGAAAGATCAGAACCAGAAGCTTAAACATTAATAGGCAATCCTTCCACTATACTACCTCTCAGAAGTAGAGAAATTTCAAAAGACTTGCATTTTGAGTGTATCTTCCACAAGTGGGTAAAGAAACAGAGGAAGAAATACAATTAAACATTTAATTTTCACATAGGTGGACCATTTTCTTGGAAATCAAAAGTAATTTTGTTTCTCTAAATCAACCTGTTTAAAATGTATATTTTCTCTCTTTAAAAAAATTAAAATAATAAGGTTTGAATAGAAATTTCTAAAACGAAAGTAGAGCTATGAATTGGGCAATCCTTACCTGATTCTAAATGATCTATTCCTGAGTTTGTGGATTTACGTACTTACTTAGATTTTAAATTGGAGAAGCAATATTAATTTGTAACTTTGATGTAATCATGGGATTATACGGTATCTTTTCTATCTGTGGTTTTTCCTTAGTAATCCAATCACGTAGCTTTGAGTATCACCTATAAGCCGATGATTTCCAACTCTATTCTTCCAATCTGGATATTTCCTCTAAATCCCAGACACACATACCCAACCCAGCCCTTTGATAGCTAATTGATATCCCAAACTGAACACGGCAACCATGGAACTCTTGCTTTTGCCTCACACCATACAAAGTCCTCCTCTCTGAGGCTTCACCATCTCTGTCCACAATGTCATTGTACCCTGTGTTATCAGCCCAAAAATCTCAGTCCTCTCTCTCATACCTCTCTTCAAATCACCTGGTAAATCACCTTGTTGGCTCTGCTTCTTTAAAATATTTCAAATCTAACCACATATCTCAACTGCTGCCCCACAAATTCACCATCTAAATAATCATTACCACCTGGACGGCTACAATATCTTCCCAAAGCATCTTCTAGCTCTGCCCTTGTACCAGCAGTCTTTGCTCCGCAGTAAAAAGTTAACACAAAGTGTAATCTTATCCGAAGGAAAACCCCTCCAGTGGCTTCCCAGTGCAACTGGAATAAACCCACTTTCTTCCCCATGGTCTCTAAGACCCTCGTAAACTGAGCCCATCTACCTCTTCAAACTCTCCTCCCTTCATTCTCCACTTACTTGTTTCCACCCACGCTTGCCATCTTTCTCTCATTTGAACATGCCAAGCACTTATTATTTCTTCTGCTTAGCATGCCCTTCCCACCAGATCTGAAACTTCCTCCTTATCATCACTCAGACCACAACTGTTTGCCTCTTGAGAAGCGTTTCCTGACCCTTCAATTACAGTAACACCCTTCACCCCACAATTGCTTTCTATCATGTTACCCTTGTTCATCTTCTCCATATGAGTCGCCTGAAAATATCGATCTGTTTACCTGCTTATGATCTGCCTAGTCTCATGAACAAATGAGCAGCTTTAAAATCTTGCTCACCACTGTTTCCCTAGCTGACAGAAAAGACTGAAGCTGAAGACTAAACTGGCATTAACAGTATGATGCACTGTGGAATGCAAAATTAAAGATGCAGCGTCGACTGCCTTTAATCTATGCAAATCATCTGACATATAAATACATATATATATATAAAATTATCTGTAAGTGCCACATAATACAATTTACTCTACATGTTGGTTTTACTTATAGCACTGTGTCCTGATATCTGGGAATTAATTTTAACCATATTTCTTTAGAATCTAGGATGTTCTAATTAGCTAAGTAAGATTTTAAAAGGCTTTGTCACATCTTTTCCTATACAAAGTATCGGAATTATTCAGGAAACTTCAGCAGGACAATAACTGGGGAGAAAAGATCGGCAGACAGGATTAGAAGGGAAGTGTATGATAATAATACACTTAATAAATTATGTAACCACCCAAGGGTTGGTATCCAAGATATACACAAACTGAAATTCCTCTTCCCTGTGTGTATTTGTAACACGCGTAGCCTGTTTTACTGTGAATGACAACTTATTGAAGAAGACACCACCAGGAACTTACCAGTGTTTTAAAATGTAATGGATTTAAAAATCAAAATAAATACCTTACATATCCCCAGAGATCACTTGGTCCCACTAACTGGTCAGATATCAAGTACGTATTATGTGAGCTTGAAATAAAATAATCATTCAATGGATGAGTCATATCTTGATAAACACTTTGATACTCAGTATTAAATAGCAGACATTCAGATGAACCCATGAATCTTGTAAAACCTTCAAATGACATCTGGTGTGCTTGTTTAACTATAAAAAAATAAGTTAAAAGAATGCAGAAATATCATCAGTAGTGTAACAATGACATCCCACCTCAAAACTTAGTAGTAGAGCATATATTTCTAACATATTCATTTACAATTAATATTAATACTATTTCTAGTTTTTCTTTGGAAATAAATTTTTCTAATGTTCTTATATTTAGTTCTTTTATACCAACCTTTAAGTACATTATATATTCAATCATCTCTGATTTTTTTTAATGTTTTAAAAATCCATACAAAAAAAGGCACATATGTCATAGATCCATGAATTTCCACAGGCTAAATATGTAGGTAACTAGCACCAAAGTCAAAGAACAGAACATGACACCACCCCCCTCCACCCCCAGAAGGCTGCGTCCTGCTCATTTTCCAGTCTTCCTCGTCCCCACCCTCCCCCACCAACTGTATTCAACGGTCTGGCTTCTAGCAACATAGATTAGTTTTCTTTGTTTTTCATGTTGTATATAAATGAACTCATATAGTATGTATTTTGTTAGTGGTTTATTTTGCTCAACATTGTTCAACACCACAATTTGTTCACCAAGTTTATTCTTGACGAGCACTTAGATCATTTCCATTTGGGGTTGTTTCAGAAAGTTCTGCTATAAACCACCAGTAAGTGTCTTTCAGTGCAAACATGTACTTGTTTCTGTTGGTTGATTCCTACGCGTAGAATTGCTAAGTCATTTGCATATTATCATCTTTAGCAAACTATCTATGGACTTTCATACTCAGTATAATATATACGAAAATTACTTAAGCAGAACACTGGCTCTGGAATCAGACAGCTTGGGTCAAATCCTTTGTTATGTGGTGGGCATGTTGGCTAATCTCTTCCTGTCTGTGGAATGGTGCTAATCTTAACACCCATCCCTGCATATTAGCTCTATAATTAGCTCCATAAATGTTAGTTACTGTTGTTTTTGTTGTTGATAATGCAGTTTGCCTCAAATTAAAAGTCTGGTGTGAGTATTCCCTTTAGAATAGAGAGTGATCCTTGGCAAAGACTTTTATCTCTGGGAATTTATTCTACAGAAATAGAGACTCAGACAAAGATTGATGTGCAAGAAGGCTCACACTAGCATTATTTATAAAAGCAAAATAAATGGGAGGAAGAAGCAAATTAAATCTCAAAATATAATACAATACTAAGCAGCCATTAAAAATAATGTATCAAAAAATATATAGTGACATAAGTAAATGTTTATGACATCATAAAAATGAAAAAGCCAGCATTCAAAATGCTATTACAATTTTGGTTTAAAAAATGAAAGCTAGAAGAAAATATATATAATGTTTATAGGCATGCAAACTCTCTATTTCAGAGTTATGCAAATTTAGGACCAAGGGAGCGTATGGATCAAATGCATCATATATTGTAATAATTATGATTTGCATGAATATATTCTTTGTCCCAGAGCAAGCAGTGATTGGTTTATAGCCCTTTTGAACTATTGACTAATTAAGCAAATATCTTTGGTAATGGAATAGAAAACAAACTCATTTCGTGCCCTTAAAAACTACCAGACTGAGATAAGAGTTAATCTCATGGATTTTTATTTTTAAAATAAAATGAGGTTTTCCTAATTTAGTACATGTCATGTATCAATGTGGGATGAGACTGAGAATCTGGCAGCATTGGAGACTATAACATCATAATCCAAATTGGCCTTAATAAGTCTCTAAAGTAATCAATAACCATGTAAATTTAAAGCAAGGTCTTGGCTATGTGTGAAACTATCTGAATGAAGCAAAGGGAGGCTCACAGGATGAAATGGATGAACAGTGTAATACTATGGTGCAAATGCAAACACATTTCCAAGACGTCACTGGCACCTCTCATTATCCCTTTGTATCTTTTAATTTACCACCTGCAGGTAGCAGGGCCAGAGTAATTTTTTTTTAATAGTCTTGGGAATCATGCCACTAGAAGTGCTTGTCTGCGCACTGGTTGTTTCCAGGTGGCACTGACATAAAGAGCTTGAACCAGAACATAATTCAATTCCTGCTTTCTTAGAGAAAGTCTTTGCTATGGAAAGAAAAGGAGTAGTCAGCTGGACTCATCACATGCACTTAAAGAGTTTGTTTTATGTTCTGTTGTAAGCTCTTTATCTTTTTGCAAACCTGCAGAAGTTTTAATAGTGATCAGATCAAACTCTTACTAGCACTACCTTCAGTCTCATCACTACAATGCTTAAAACCCTCCGAAGTCTTTACGTGGCACTGAATCGTGAACTGAAATCTTAATTATGACCTACAAGGCCAACATGATTTGATCCCTGCCCATCTCTCCAAACTCTTCTCACCCTCAGTCTCCAAGTTCCAGCCACACCGTCCTCCTCCTGTCCCTCAAATTCTCCAACTCAGGTCCAGCACTTCTCTTCCCTCAACCTCAGAGCCCTCTTGCACTTTGTCACATGACTAGTTCTTTCTCATCACTTAGGTCTCAGCGCAAACGTCTCATCCTCATCAAAGGCTCTCCTAAACTCCCAACCTGAGCTAGACCTCTTGGGCTGTCTACTCTCAATCACTTTCTCTATTTTAATTTTTTCACAGTAATAGCACTCCCTGAAATTATCTATTTATATGTTCAATTATTTATTGTCCATTTCAGGCCAAACCCCAAAAGGAATATAAGACCTAGTTTTCCTTGCTCTCCACTGTTTCCCCAGCCCCTAGAATCATACTTGGTTTTCACAAATAAATATCTGAATAAAGAATGAATGTATGACTCAATGAAGGAACAAGTTCTGTTTTGTCAGAACCCATGTTGCCATCTGTTAAGCACTGGTGGTCATAAACCAATTTTCAAATGCAGGACTTGAACTTTCATACATCCCTTTTTAAATAAATATTTTGAGCCATTCTTTTAATTTCTGTAGGGTTAAACAGTATGCTGTAATAGTGTTCTTGTGCAACTATGTGAATATTTTATTATATTACTTTTTTTAAAATTTAAAGACGAGCATAAGTGAAAAGAATGGAAATGTTTTGCCCATTGAAAGAAGAGACAGAGATCAAAAACTATATGAAAATGATCATTTAGCTAAAACCAGATAACTGCATTCAAAAATGAAAGAAAAGCAAAATTCTTTAAATGTTTATGAAATGTAATAGACAATTATGTGTCTAAACAACAGGGAAATTAGTGATTTTGTAACATTTTATTTCTTTCCTAGAATTGTTTTCATTTAGCTACTTTCATATTCATATTATTTCAATAATAGAGCATATAAAACTGGAAAACTGCCTATACCGGGGTTTCTATTTTATTAATGACTATGAAGACACTTTCTTCCATTACAGTTCATGTAACAGAATTCTCATCTTGCTTTCCCTGCCTAAGCTCACCTCTGAACACTTGAGAGATACACAGAAGCAGTGAAAAGAAAGGAACTGGACAATGAAGCAGAAAAGATGCCATGGTTACACGATGCAGGTTTCTAAAACACACATCTACAGTCTATGAAATACAAAATTAAACCTGCCAATATTTCATATTACCCAGAAGAAATCTGACCCAGTCAAAAATTTGAATTTGATAACTGTAATTCATTAAAAAAAAACTTGGCATATAAATATTTAATAAAACTTTGAAATGCAAGCATACCTTCCTCAATCGGCTCGTATTTTTGTATGATCTCATAAGCAAAACTTTGATTAATGTTGAGTGCATACTGCTCTTGTGTCAAAAATTCGACCAGATTCTTTTCAAAAAGAAATTTCCGGTTTTCAGAATACGTGTTGAAAATCTCAGTAATTTCTTCTCTGTGTGCAATAACTCGATAAATTGTTCTAAATTCTTCTATGGTGATTCTTCCTTGCTTCAGCCTGTCATTATCCTACTAAAGAAAATGACTGGTGGGCTCACATTGTGAATATAAAAGATACACAAAGTGAAAACGTTAGAGTATTTGTGTAATATATACATATCGACTTATACTAGAAAGAAGTTATATTAAATTCTTACTTCAGATAAAATATATAAAACTGCATGAAGAGATGCCAAAGTTGGCGAAGGGTTAGCAGATCATCACCACTTAAAAGTCAGTGGTCACAGTGGGAGTGAAAAACGATATGGGAGAAGATAAGGATTCTAGGTTATCTTTCAGCTGCACATTTCATTTCTCTATTTTACTCTACTTGACTACCTTCTTAAAACCATGCCAGACAGTACATAATCCTGTGTCACCAATATGCAGCCCGCACCATAAATGTCAGAATAAATCAGTCATTCAAGATCACTGTAAATACAGAAGCTGCAGTAGGTAGTTTTAATACCTTGAGGAAGTGGAATCTGCAGAATCACTGAAGGATTCAGGACAGAGACACACAAGGCAGGTTTCCACAAGGAAGTGGATTCACCTGGCTGTTCTGGAAAATTCAAGTTTGAACTTAATGAGATAAGAGACAAGAAAGTGGACCGGTCCAGTTATTAAAAGTAACAGAATCACTGTGAGGTTCTGAATAGGAAAATGACTAGCAACATAGCAGTTTGGTACAATTAGTTGGGTGTTACCAACTGGAAGACATGGAGACCTGCAGGTAGGGGAACAGAGAAGATGCCATCTAGCTGGGAGGTGCGGAGTAGAAACTAAAGGACAGGCGTCAGTAAAATTATGAAGCGAGAAGTCAGAAAGATTCAACACATTAACATTTTAGATGCACAAGGAAGAAAAGTCAAGAATGCCTGGAGTTGAGGAGAGTTAGAAACACCAGTAGAACTATAGTATCACTTACAAATAAAAAGTCGATGCATAGGAAGTGCATCTTAGAAGGACATTTCATTTCCAAAGAGGCTATTTATATTTTAATTTTCCTGTTACATTGGAAACAGCTTAAGCACAAAGATCATGTGCTGAAGAGCCACTGTATTGTGGAGAAAAGCTGACAATTTGTAGATGGACGGAGCTGACATTATATTCCTAGCTCCAGAGTGTGGGGGACTTTGCACATGTAAACTAAACTCTGAGCTTCATGCTCTTCATCTGCAGAACGGGACGGACAGCAATGCCTGTGTTACCAGGCTGCTCTGAGGACTGGATCCCACTGCATTGTCCTGTCTTCTCTATGTCTGCTTCCCTCACAGCATCCAGCCTGGTGTCTAATCTTTTGACAAATTTAACTATAGGAGCCTAGGAGTAAAGCAGAGGATTAAACAGATGGAAACGACCTCTTCACTTCGTAAGGAAAAGTTCACCAGAGGGTTTGATCTGATCCAAGAAGTGGTCTGAGCTGGGAATCAAGTAGGAAGAGACCAAGGTTAGTTCCAGGAGGAGCATGAATCTGTGCGCACGGAGCAGCTTGAAGGAGCAGGAACTGGAACGAAGCCCTAAGTGGGAACGAGATGGAGATAAGCTTGGGGGAGAGGCTGGGATCAGAGTTTGTCAACGAGAAGATGTGTCTCCAGAGCTCATGATACATTACATAGAATAGCACCTTAAAATTATATAATCTTAAAATAATTCACATTATCAATAATCTTAAAAGGCCATGAAGTTCAACTTACTGTTTTTAAATTCTGGATTTTGAGGTCCACATAAGTCAATGTTAAAGAATCAAATTTTTTTTTAATGTTGGCACCATCCTGCTCATAATTTATCATAAAGATCTTGAGCAAGTCAGTAAAAATCAAAGTGTGCCTATAATTGCTGAAAAGTTTTGTCATATAAAATTCTATGAATTAAAAATTACCATCATACTGAACAGTGGCATAAAATAAGATATGCTTTATCCGCTCAGTAATGAAAGTTTTGTTTCTTTCAAGCAGGATATAAATTTGACCATCTGGAATGTCCTCTGGTAGCTTGTTCTGTTTTGTTTTTCCCTAAAGATCAAAGTTGTCATCTGATACTAGAAAGAATTAGAGATGTAAAGTTGAAACAAAATCCCACAATTCCAACTAATTGTTATAACTGATCAAACCCAAAGGAAATGAAGGGTCAAAACTAACCAAATTACCAAAAAAAAAGAGAAACCACACACTTTAGATGAGAATTGGATCGCTGAAGATGGGAATTCTAATTTCAGTAGGGAATTCGATGGGAATTTTAATTTAAGACAGAAGGAAAAGGAAGGTAACAGGGGGGTAAGTAACAAGGAAAGGAAAGATAAGGCCTGGTGAACAGAGCATCAGCAGCGGGAGATGCAGGAAGAAGAAAACTGACTAGCAAGAGAGATTCATAGCTGAGGCACATACAGCAGCCACAACTCACAAAGCACCAGCAGGAGGAAACTGAAGATCAAAAATCTTATGTAAACTGTCCCCAGCCCCACAGGCATGGTGATCCAGGGCCTGAACTAACTCCAGAACCACACAGACAAGCAGTGGGAAGAAAAAAAGAAAAAAAAAAAAAAAAAAAAAACCAAATCCAGTGCATCATTAACGTATTAACAGTATATGTGCAGAAATAAATTGTGTAAAATACAAGTCTGATCCCTTCAATTCTAATCCCTTCAATTCTAATTTCTCAGTGATTCCCCTTTGTCTTCAAGACAAAACCCAAACTACTGTGTGCATCCAAGACCCTTGAAGATATTCACTGATGGTTTCTGCCCTTACCCTCTTCTTCCTTGAACTTCACATGCTCCGTGCTCTGAATTAATTACAGTATAAATACCAAGCTATCTCTTGGTATTGTAAAAGCTGTTTCTTCTGTCTGGAATACCCTTCTTTTATTTCCTAATTTACTGATTTCTACCAATCCTTGAAAAAGTGTCCCTCCCCACGAGTTCTCCCTTACCCTTCTTGTGTCCTCCCCAGGTCACATTCAATAGCCCTCCCACGGATAATTCTCTTCCAGGGTGTGCTGCGCTGAAATAAAAATCTTTTTTTTCCTACATCCCTTCTAGAACCATCTCAGACAAACCTGTCCTCTGTTTCCTGTACCCTTAGTACTTACAAGAGTGCCTGGCTGAGGTATTCAGGACCTGGTCTATCACCTAAACAATTTTATGATTCTGGTGAAATATGTTCATTTAATTGGATAAAGGAGCTAAAATAAATGTCTCCCTAAATCTAGGGAGAGTAGGAAAAGACATTTTTTAAAACATATTCCAGAAAATATGTAGAATCTCAGGCCCCACTGCAGGAAATATTACAGCTTTTTAAAATGTTACATATTAATCATTTACAATGTACAACATAAAATAAAAGTAATGAAGCAACTTTTCTCCTGCTTCCAAAAAAAAAGTTCATTAAGTGGTTATTCCTTACAAGGCATTACAAAAGAACTTTACTGAACAACCCATTCAGTGTTTCTGCATAATTTTAAAATAAATCTTCTACCTTAAGACTATGAAGCCCATTGAGGTAGAGATTTTATTCTTTTTATTCCCAGTTCCTAATACTGGACCTATACTCGAGTAAGAGCCTAGTGGTTATATGTTTAAATGAATGACGGAATACACGAGGACAAAAGGACATATTAAAATAATTCTACTGCTAGTCATTCTGATAGTACACATTAGAAAACAGAATTAGGACTTTTCATGTTGTAACTATTTCCAGTGCTCAGTTTGCTAATAAAAAGATGAAATGTTACTTAAACGACATCATGAGAAAGCTGATCTATCAAAACACAGAACTTTTAACATAAAATGTAGCATTTTATAATTGACTCTGAAATTACACTAAAAACAAGGTATTCAAAATATATTCTAGGAAATCACATGACTTGCCACTTTTTTCCCCAAACTCTGACATGCTAGTTTCAACTACCTCATCTTTCCCTTTCCTTATTCTCTATTTCCTTCTGTCTCTATTGCACAGAGACAGCAGTCAGAGGCACCCAGGCCCCAGTCTTCCTGTGAAGGAGGCCTATTTGCCTATCTTGGAGGTTGCAGCCTGAGGTCCAGACCTGAGGTTTAACACACAACCAGGGGCCCACTGTGGCTCTCTCGGGAGCCTCTGGCTCTCCCCTGCCCCACTCTGGGTGGGTGGCGTCTCCCTGGAGAGAGCTTGTGCACAGAGCTGCTGCCCACAGGCCGTGCCCCTTGATAGCCTGACTCTGGTGGTCAGCGGGGCTTGTGTTCGTGGGTTCGGCAGAACCGAAGCAAACAAGAGAGAAGTCTTTGGCTGGCTGTCCTCCTGGGGCTCAGCTCAGAGGGAGCAGACAGAGGCATCCATCTCCCAGCCTTTCCCTGAGAAAGGTCTCTCTGCACACTTTACAAGCGGCTGCCCAAGAGCCAGCTTTCAATCAGCCTGCATCCAGATGCTGCCTGAGGTCCTCCTTTGGGGACACTGACAGGTCTTGGCACACCATCAATGACTCAGAGCTACTAATGATAAAGAAGGCTGCTTGAACAATCATAAGGGTTGAGAGACAAGCCAGAGCTGGGGCTGAGCTAAATGATAAGGTTCATCTCCTATATGAGACCATCCTTTCGAGACTGGTACAGGTGGCTGTTCTATCTAATACACAGAAATCAACCCAGAGAGTAAAAAAAAGGAAAAGAAAAAATAGAGGAATATGTTCCAAACAAAACAGCAAGATAAAACCCCAGAACAGAACTTAATAAAGCAAAAATAAGTGATTTACCTGATAAAGAGTTCAAATAATGGTCATAAATGACATGGAAGTCCCTCAAAAAATTAAAATTAGAACTACCATATGGTTCAACAATTTCACTTCTTGGCATTCATTCAAAGGAAACGAAATCACTATCTTGAAAAGGCACCTGTGCCCCCGTGTTCACTGTAGCATTATTACAATAGCCAAGACATGGAAACAATCTAAATGTCCTTCAACAAATGAGTGGATAAAAAAAAGTGTAAGATAAAGCAACCTATTGAATGGGATAAAATATCTGCAAATGATATGACCAGTAAGAGGTTAATATCCAACATACATAAACAGCTTATACAACTCAATATCTGAAAAACAACCCATATGATCCAGCAATTCTACGCTTGGGTATATATCCAAAAGAACAACTGAAAACCTTAATTAAAAAAGATACATGTACTCCAATGTTCATAGCAGCATTATTTACAATTGGCAAAATATAGAAGCAAACTAAGTGTCCATCAATAGATGAATAGATAAAGAAGATGTGAGATATATATAAAATATATATAATGGAATACTACTCAGGCATAAAAAAGAATAAAATTTTGCCATTTGCAGTAATATGGATGAACTTGGTGGGCATTATTTTAAGTAAAATAAGATAGGCAGGGAAAGACAAATACTTCATGAACTCGCTTAAATGTGAAATCTAAAAAAAAGAGGCAGGGGAGGAGAGGATGGATGAAGATGATCAAAAAGTACAAACTTTCAGTTGTAAGATAAATCAGCTCTGGGGATGTATTGTACAGGATGGTGCCTACAGATAATACTACTATATCATATATTCAAAAATTGCTAAGCAAGTAATCTTAAAAGTTCTCCTCGCAAGAAAAAAAATTGTTCCTATGTGAAGAGATAAATGTTTACTAAACTTATTGTGGTAGTCATTTCATAATATATACATATATCAAATCACAGTGTTACAGCTGAAACTAATACAATGCTATATGCCAATTATGTCTCCGCAAAATGGGAGGAGGGGTCAGTAAGATTGCTCAGGAAGAGTTTGTAAAGTAAAAAGAAAGAAAACTAAGAACACAACCTTAAGAGACTAGAAGAAAGAATGCCAGTAGGACAGATGAAGAAGGAATGATATAAAATTTTAAAGGAAAACTAGAAGAGAGTTATGTCCTAGGAGTCAGGATATAGAGAAGTTTAAGAAAATAGGGATAAATAAAAATGCACAGAGAAGCTAACAAGTGGATTTAGCATTTTTGAAATAAAGAGGTTTTCAAGATAGGTGTGAAGGCAAAATTATTGCAATGAATCACTGAAGAAGTTGAAGAATAAAAGGTAATGATTCTTTCAGTCTATTAGCTAAAAGAGAGAATGTAGCATTTACAAGAGGATATGGTGCTATTTATTTTTCATATATGATTAAAAATAAACTTAGATTCTGGAAGACCAACTAAGGTAAAAAACGTCACAGAGGTGGGACAAAACAAAAATGTAAGTGGCTGAAATGACCCAGGGTGCAGATCTGTAGGGCAGAGTTGGCAGAGAAACATCCTACCTCATCTTTCTGCCTTCTAACTTCCAATCTATTCTACACTGCTGCCAGGTTTATCCTAAAATATGCAGTATTTCCCTACTCAAAAAATGTCAATGGCTACCCGACTGCCTACAAAAGTAAGTCCAAATTCCATGACCAGCCATTTAGGATTTCTATCACTTGGCCACAGCTGGAATTTGCAGCTATTTCTCACCAGTCCCCTTCATGCATTGTACACTCAAGTCATGTTCGATTGCCTTCAGTTCCTTAACCACTTCCTGCACTGTTCTCTACACATATTGTTTTTCACTCCTCAAGGTCCAGCAAGAACGCCACGTCCACCATGGCATCTTTTATAAAAGCCCAACTTAAGTGTCTCCATCTGCTAAGATTCCCTATTAATGTTACCTATGAAATTTACTATAATCTACCTATAAAACAGTAATTTCTGTATTTCTTTTTCTCCTTATGAGAGATATAACACTTTCTTTTTTACAATCCAGTTTCTAACAGAGTGCTATGCACATACTATAGATTTAATAATGGTTGTTAACTGCTTAGAGAATTTGAAGATTTCAGATAGTCCTATAATAATGTAAATTTTTGAAATTAAAAAGGATAGGATTTCATACTCAGCCAACAATCAAGAGTATAATCTAAGATTAGCTATGTGGATTGAAATGACACATAATATTTCTTATAAAATAGCTCACATGCTACAAATTAAAGACAAGGATAAAAGCAATAAAGATTTTTTAATAAAGGGATTTAAAAAAAAAAAAAGAATTGCTACTCAAGCCATGACCCAGTAATTAATTTTGTAAAAAGAAGTTTAGAATACTTCTCCAGGGTCATAAAGGTACATCTTCTTTACTCAAATTGTATAATAAAAATTCACCTTGTAAGAAAATAAATTCATGTCTGAATTTATGTCAGCTTCTTTAGGAAATCAAGAAATGGAATGCAATTTTCTAAATTTTTCTGAACAGTCATGATTGATGTAGCTTCAACTAGTATTTATTTGATGCCGACTTTATGCCAAGTCTGGTACTAGGTACATTCACAAATGATATCTTATTTAATACTCAGAACAATCCTGCAAAATCAGTATTAGTATCCCCATTCTGCAGATTAAGACATTTGCTCAGAGGTTTCTGACTTGCCAACTATTACACAAATCAGATCGGACAGAGTAAAGAATCTCCAGGACCACTGAGCTTGTCGATAATAACAGCTCTGAGACACTGAGCTTTTTAGTGTGTGGCCACCAAAAAAAAAAAAAAAAAAGATTCATCATAATTCATTTTATTTGCTCTGGCTAAAAGGTGAACCCATGAAGTGTGGAAGGATTAGCAACAAAAGTGAAAAGCAAAAGAGTTATCCAACTCTTTTTCTTCTTAATCTCCTATCCAGAAAATTCAGCTGGCCAATACATCTTCCCTAAGCATACTACTGAATCAACATTTTAATGCACATACAGCAATTTAGCCTAAAGCAACAAATGATTTTCTATTACAGGGCCTTGGGTAATTATTTTTATAGGAAAGAATGGTTTATCATAATCAGCCTTATTTACATGCAATTTATGCTTCTAAAATACTTGAAGTCATTTTAAAGAGATCTTTGAAGTATTCTACGCAATCTCTGCCCCTCTAATTTTTATAATTAACATTGTTTTCATAGCTACTTTAAAAGGTTTTGCTAAACACCAAATAGACCTTCAGCCTTGCCACGTCCAAATAATCATAAATTTCAATTAATGAGCTATTTCTTTCCTTGTTAGAACAGGTGAGTATTCTACATAATGCTTTTTAATATTGTATGCATTTTACTCAAGTGCATTTCAAACAGCTATCTCTGTCCTGCAGATAATTCACAGCAACTTGATCATCACTAAGTAAGGTTTACAGTATGTCACATTTGATACAGATTTAATACATTGCTACCTGTATATTGTGTTGAATGTGAATTGTATTAAACCAGAAAGCACACCGCTGTTTCTCCCTTTGGGCGGTACCACTGGGAGGAAATTCTGGGCGTAAAGGTCTTTCACAGAAACTTGCGTTCTTCAGGTATGGTATCAGACATGCACTGATTACTATTCTGATAGCTTATGGTAGCACAAGCTTCTTGGATTCACAAAAACAGCTCTGAATGTTTCGTCTTTTACTGCAGTTTCCTGAGTACAGCTTTTCTCTTTTGACCCTCCCCTTCGTGGTTAGTAAACACGAGGGCTAAACCTTACTGAGAACAATGCTTGTTGGGAAGTCCTTCTCCACGGGCCCCCTGTGTTTCTGCTCATTTTCTGAGCAGAGGCACCAACCACCTCTCTTCAGGGACAAGCTTCTCAAGGCTGTTTACATACTGAAGGGATAATATCTCCCTCCAGAGTTAAGAGCAGGTTTGTTTACTGTCCGGGATAATAATGACAGTGACACCCTCCGGGGCCAAGATCAGACAAGCCCATAATAAAAGCTCTGGGCTTCTCAAACCTGAGGTCCCTCGCTGGTAATGCAACCCACCCACTGCAGGGGTCACCTGACCCTCCTCACATCACACTTTGGGAACTGGCACTTAGAGGGACAGCACGAAAATGCTGATACTCTGGCAACTGCTGTTTTTGTAACACGCTGTCTTTTTCCTCTGAACCGGAAGCCTGTCTCTGCCAGCATCCCTGAAACTGTATCACGCCAACTGGTTAGCTCGCAGGTAAGGTAACAGGCTTCCCAGTTTGTGTTGGTCGGTAACAACTTCAGCATAGACTGTGTTATCTGGCTACTCACTTTGAAAAAACAAAGTGATATTCGGGACGTCTATCTTCCTAACTCTCTGGGTTGGCCAGTCTAGTATTCTTGCCCAGAAACCCGCCATCTTCCTAGTATGAAACTCATCTAATGTGTGGCTTCTTCTGATTTTATTCATGAGCTTTCCCTTCATCCACTAGTGACAGAACTGAGCCAGATTCCCTTCCTACTAATTCTTTAAACGGAGAACTTCCGGCATGACTTTCTACTTGGAGGCAAGTAAAATACAATTTCTCTGAAGATTATCCATCCCTTCTAGAAATCACTAGCATCCAAACAGTTTACTGTTTCATCATTGACGTGGTTTGCTCAGATTACCAGTCCTAATCTGATGTGAATATTCCTGTATTCTCAGCAGATTGTTCTAAACTGATAACCTGGTATTATTTCAAATATTGTCAACAATTCATTTTACCGCCCACCTAAATTCTCTCCGTGTTGATTATAAATATATTTAGCATAATTAATTGCTTTAATTCTTAAGAGATTAATTTTCCATATGTATTTTCTGCAGAAAGCATCCAAGTAGCTATCGATATGGTCCCATTCAGTCCTTTCTAGAGTGGGGTGGGCAGGGGGGCGGATATGATCTCACCTTAAAAATATATTTCATGTGAATATCATTGCACCGAATATTGAATTTTTCAAGTAATTTCTGAGTTTTTTCTAGGTTAATTTTTCCACCTTTAAAGTCATCCCGAATCATTGATAAAAACCATGTATGAAGCACAAAGAAGTTAAGGAAATTTTCATGGAACATCATTAAGTACTTAAAATGACTAAAGAATATTTTAGCTCCCTTCAGTTCAACATTTTTATTTTTTATTTTGAAAGGATATTCTATCCCATGCTTAACCGAGAAAACAATTTTATGATAAAAATATTTAAAACAAAACTGAGAAGGTACTATTCCGTCATTAAGTATGAAAGGGTATAACGCAATAAAATTTACAGGAAAAGAATAAAATTAACCTTTGAGAAATCAAGTTATTGCTTGGGAAATACAGTCTATTGGCTGAAGACACGGACTAGAGACGCAGTTGGAATCAAGATCAAGATCTCTTGATCTCTCTCAGCGTTAGTTCCTGCATCTGAAAAGTGGTCAAATTAATACTTAGGGAAGGTGGGGCATTAAATGAGTTCATAGTGTATCACTGAACACGGTTTCTGCCACTGAGTGTTCATTAAACAGTAACCAGTTCTGACATAATTATAAACACCACTACATTAGCCAAATGTCCAGCTACACACATGCCCCCAAAAGCAACATTTTAAGGACCACCCAAAAGAGTTAAAAATGCCATGGTGAGTGTATATTTGGTATGAAAGAGAAAACTAAAATAATCAAGCTTGTTTGTTATATACAAACTACAAAAATAAGGACACTTCAATTTGCAAAACTAAGGTTAAGAAAATTCATGTGACAGTCTATAAAATCATGCAAAGTACTGGTAAGAATTGTTCAACAATTACCTCAGTTTCAAATTGTTAGAACTAATGAGAGGTCCTTAAATTTAACGGTTAGGACTTAATATGGCAAAGCTCATGTCATTATAAGAAAAAGATAACAGAAAGCTAGGGGAACTCAGAAGAGCTCAGGACAGAAAGAGAAGGAAACAGTTTATACTTAAATGAGAGAAACTGAAGTTCAGGGCTGTTCAAAAAGAATGAGAAGTGAATCGAGGGAAAGGGGATAAATCCAAAGAAAGAAGAGGAATGAGGATCAGAAAGGACTTCTAAGTGGATATTTGTTCTCCATATTTTCATGACCTGTAGTTCCGTTTCTCCTCACTTAGGAGTTTCTCCCCATTGTGAGTTGTCACAGGTTCCAAATATAATTAACTCTGCCTCTTTGCAGGAAAGAGATTTCTTGAAATTCATCGGCTATTGCCGCTGCCCCTTTTCTAGAGAGAAAGCAGAAAACACGCTGGTTTGTTGCTTTTGTTCTCCGGAGTTAGCTCACACCTAAATCCCACCAAAACCAAGCCTAAGGTGTGGTCCCTGCGCTTCACTGCCCTTGAAACTTTCTGGGCTTCTTGCTTATGTCCTGACCATCCCCAAACCCAACAGTGCTCATAAATGCGGCCTCCCGTGCCGTCTGACGTCATCCCACGAACTGCCATTGTATCTCATTTTATTTTCACTCTTTTGTTTAAACCCCTCAAACCTTTCAGCGTTAACGTGCTTCCGGTGGGCTGGGGGCAGGAATTCTGAGGGCCTGAGTACAAATCAATGCCATTGTGGCCCCCAAAGGTGTTAAGGACTGCCAAACACTCTCTAGAAACTCGGGGCTGCTTCTCTAGGTCCCTGCCAACATAGAATGCACACAGAGACACACCACTTTTGAAGAAAGCTGTTCAGGAGGCTAAGTTCTTAAAAATCTTCAAAATACGGATAGCTGGTTGGCCGGGCACCAGGCTGTCAGGTGACTGTCATGTTTTTCTTTTGGTCTGAACATCCATTGTGAGCTCATCGGAAGTTCTGTGCCTCACGGAGAAAGCTTCTCTGTGACTTCATCAGGAGACTCAGAGCTTTGCCAGACAGTCTGTTTTCAGGGTCAGACATGGCCCTCGTAAGCTTGAATGTTTAACACCTTGATGGGAGAGGTGTCCCATGGAATGTTTTCTCGTCCTTTGAACACTCTATTTCAGAAGCTTTGCTTCTGCTGCAACCGAACATGTCACTTAGCGTTCTGAGTAGGAAAGAGAAAGAGAAAGTAATTCGCAGACTGTTGATACAGGCTCCTCCGGGGGAGTTTGTAAATGCTTTTGATGACCTCTGTCTGCTTATCCGTGATGAAAAACTCATGCACCATCAAGGTGAGTGTGCCGGCCACCAACACTGCCAGAAATACTCTGTACCACTCTGCATCGACGGAAACGCAGTGCTCCTGTCTCACCACAATGTCTTGGGGGACTATCGGTTTTTTGACTACCAGAGCAAACTTTCTTTCAAATTCGACCTGCTCCAAAACCAGTTAAAAGACATCCAGAGTCACGGCATCCTTCGGAATGAGACGGAGTACCTGAGGGCTGTTGTTCTGTGCGCCTTAAAACTGTACGTGAACGATCACTTCCCGTCGGGAAACTGCAACGTGCTGAGAAAGACGGTGAAAAGCAAGGAGTTCTTGATCGCTTGCATTGAGGATCACAGCTACGAAACAGGCGACTACTGGAACGGCCTTTGGAAATCGAAATGGATTTTCCAGGTAAACCCATTTCTAACCCAGGTGACCGGAAGGATTTTTGTACAAGCTCACTTCTTCAGGTGTGTCAACCTTCACGTTGAGATCTCCAAGGACCTGAAAGAAAGCTTGGAGGTAGTTAACCAAGCTCAGCTGGCTCTAAATTTTGCGAGGCTTGTGGAAGAGCAAGAGAATACATTTCAAGCTGCTGTCTTAGAAGAATTACAGGAGTTATCAAACGAAGCCCTGAGAAGAATTCTACGGAGAGATCTTCCAGTGACCCGCACGCTTATCGACTGGCAGAGGATACTCTCTGACTTGAATCTGGTGATGTACCCTAAGCTGGGATATGTCATTTATTCAAGAAGTGTGTTGTGCAACTGGATAATATAAAGGACCGCTCCTGAGAATCGTCTTGACCTGATTTAGCTGTGTTTCAGGGGTGGGGGTGGGGGCGGTTATTGTCCTAAAGTGGAGAAGCCACTAGAGCTGCCTATCCCTTGCCAAACGCAAGTTTAAATTAGGGAAACGTGTAACAAATAATTTTATTCAAGAGTATTTGCCAGTAAGTCAAAGAAAAGGTGATGGAAATGTTTCATGGTTGTGACCGTCATAAAACCAGAAACATTTATTGGCACCTAAAATGGCTTTAAAGACTGTGGCACCTCAGAAGTATTATAGGGGTGGCCAGGGTTAAGGTGGTGTGTGTGTGTGTGTGTGTGTGTGTGTCTAGGAATGACTTTTGACTTTCTTTTAATTGAAGAAGGTACACAAATGAATACTACACCTAATTCAGTTCAGTCCTACACTCACCCCAGAGGGTTAAGATTTCAGTAAGTGACATTAGGGTTGGATGTTCCATGAAACTAACAGATACCAAAAATCTAGTTCATATGAAGGACTATTGGATCCACGGCCACCCTCACCCCACCCCACCCCCACACACAGGAACTGGGATTAATCACACCCCCAGGTTTTTCTGACACCTAATATGGTCTCCAAAGAATCAACTGGAAGGCCTGACTTCCAGCTCTTGTGAAGGCATCACTGTAAGCATTAATAAGTGCTCATTCCAGGCCAGGCCCTGTGCCAAATGATCTGCACAGAAGTTTTCATCATTAGGCTGCTACTAGTAGTAACTCCATCTTACACGAGAAAGATCTGAGATTTGAGTTGTTTAATTCATCCAGGCACACAGTAAGGGCTGGGTGTGTCTGACCCCAGAACTCATGCTCTGAGTTAACCTCTCGGGTATTGCAGCTCTCCTTGGAGCTGTGAACGCTGCACTACTGTGATTTACAAGCATTCCACCCACAGGACATCCCCAAGGAAACTGGAACTGATGGACTGCTTGCCGCTCTCTAGCCAAGCAGCTCCCTCTCGCTGGTCCCCACAGTGTTACTGACCACTTGTGTCTGCTCGCAAAGAATTCCGCATCTAAGCCCCTCTAATAAGACTGTAGTCCAGCAGCACATGGGCCCGAGCACCACCCCCGCCCCAACCCGACATCCAACTAATCTGGGAAGCAAAGTGCTCTGTAGTTGGGATCCATGCAATTGAGAAAAGGTCTAGTTCTACGTAATTAACATGGGAGCAGACAGGATCCTATGCAAAAATTTCTAATTCTTAAACCTCTCTTCCTCAACTGGTGGTTCTTAGAGACTCTCAGGAGAATTACCAAGGGTGTATCTTTAAAACTACAACTCCCCAGTACCTACCCTCAGATGCTGGCTTGGTGGGTCAGAAAATCCACGTCTTTAACAATTATTGGTGACTCAGACACAAGGGGCTCTAGGACTACATTTTAAGATACATCGTTCTAATCTTAAAGTAACACCTCTCTGCCTTCTACTTATAATTACAATTATTTCCTAAAAAACTATTGCCCATTGAAGGACATTTCTACTACTTCACTCGATGCACCATGCACAGACTGAGACCAGACCTTTATCTGTCATGTTAAATATTAAGAAAAACACTTTCTAAAGAAAAGCAGCCAAGAAAATTGTTCTCATTGCACTAAAATCTGACAAATTCTTTAGCAAAAATTTGAATTGACATGATGATTATATATGTACGTGTTGATTTTCCAGATTATTCCAGAATAGGACTCAGTGGTTTATGAGACAATCACAGAGGCACTTAGCTCCCACTCTAATAAAAGATTTTTAAAATAATATTTATTGGTATTTCTGGATAGAAAAGTCACATGTACAAATCATAGAAAATGCTTAAAATATAATGCACGTTGGCCTATTTCCTTCTATCCAATTTTTATGGAATTGTTTTAAATATTAAGGATATACAGCATATAAAACTTTGTATCCTGTTCTTTTTATATAACCTCCTATATCATAAATGTGATCCCATGTCATTAAGACTCCTTTAGCACATAATTTAAATTATTTACATGATATTCATATTATTCATACACCATAACAAGACAACCATTTCTCTGTTCATACATAATTTAAAATTTTAGCACTTTATTTCTGTTATTAATCAGGCTATTGTATCTCTGTGCATAAAGCTTTGTCCACATGGCATGCTATTTCTCTACAGAGAAACTCCCTAGGATTATATATTGAAAAGATACAAACATATTAATGCTCTTAATACATATTGTTAAATTGCTTTCCAAAAAGACTTAACCATTTATAATCCTGTCAGTAGCAAAAGAGAGTGTCTACTTTGGGACATAGTGGTCTTGGCAATAGTAAACATCAAGTTTTTTCTTTAATAGGTGACAAATCTTAAAACAGAAAAATAAAAAACGGTATTTCACTAAGTTATGCTACACTAATCCTAAAAGCATTCCCACAATGATATTATTTAATAGTTATTTTCTTTAGATGGAGTCTGGCATAGTTAGGAAAACCTACAGTTATCGCCTTTTCTCTGTACCTTTATCACACTCACACACACACACACACACACACACACACACATACGTGCTCGTATATAAACCTACACTATGAATCCGTATCCATCACACGTGCCTAGGCATATACACACATACAAGAAAAATGCTTCTCATCCTGAGGATTCAGTGTGATTTTTTTTTAATATTCCAGTTTTCTCTCCGCCCTAATCCCATTCCCAGCTGGAATATAAGCTCCATCAGAATGTGGATCTTGTCTGTCCCAAGTATCTAGTCCATTATTGTCTGTCGTATGGTAGGTACTCAATGAATGAACGAGTGAATAAACCAGGATAACAGACACATGAAGTGTGGTAGATTTAACTGGCCTTAAGATTTTGTAAACCATAAATGACTGCTGTCCATTTAAGGGCCACGCACTCCGCTGCGGCAGACTCCCAAGGCTGATGTTAGGACCCTTGGTTCTAAGGCAGGTGATGGCATTCTGTAGCCGCTATTGGCTGCCTCCTGCGCTGGTGAAAATCTCTGCTCTTTTCCCACTCAAAATGGAGAGAGATCTTGCCTCCAACAAGTTTAAGGAAACCAAGTTCTCCAAAAAGTCACATACAGTATTTTTTTTTCAATTTTACATGATCCTCTTCAAAGATTTTTTTTGCCCTTCCCTCTGGGGTGCTGGTCCAGAGCACTAGTTGAATGACCACATCATGCTCTTCTCAAGCAGAGATCCTTGGAGGGGGTGTACATCCTTCAACTTTCCCGTGTCGGGGTGAGTCCCTTCCATTTCCAGGACATGCCTCACCCTCAGGCTTATCTTGAGGTTAAAACAGGCTTCAGTCTTCTTCCTTCGTTGGAACTTTCACCACAGTGAACACATTGTATCTCTAATTCTGCCTTGGAAGTTTTCCACTCTAATTTAAATGTTAGATGTGTGTGTTTACCCTGTTCCTCTTAATATACTAAAGGAGGGGATTTTTGTTTCATTCATGCACATCATAGTGGAAATCTATGAAATTTTGAGTCAGATATCTAAGTTCACGTCCCGATTCTACCCATCACTACTTTTGTGACATTAGGCAAGATTAAAAGACATGACTTCTTTGACACACAGTTGTTCCATTTGTTAAATGGGGGTTAAATGCATGATATTTTACATATACTGTGTGAGCACTTCCATCAGTCTCTCAGGTTGGCCAGAGCTTCACAAGCAGTATTTCCTAAAGACAAGGGGAAGTGTCTGAGAGCATCATTCCTCAGTCCAACTAAGCTCTCCACCTTTCAGGAATTCTAGTTTACAAAAACCTCTGATTTGGAAGGGCACCTTTGCATTTTAAAAATCTTTCATAGTGTCTGGCACATGATAAGAATATAACCCCCATGCTATATTTCCCTGTCAGCTCATTCTCAGTGTCTTATTATATGCCAAATGGACACAGATCCCTTAAGGAGGCTCCAGGGACAAGATCTGTTTTCAAATTTAATGAGTCTATGTCCCAACAGGAAACATAACACATACAGATAGGATAGTTCAAAGAAAGTATAATGAAGGGATTTTCCACAAAGATATGGGAACACAGGGACAGTGACATAACGTGAGAGCAGTTTACATCTTTAGGTCAAGGTTAGGGAATGATCACTAGAACCTGCAAGGAGAAGTCAGTACAATGGGTCATCAGAAGAAGGCTGTCACCTTCTGTGGAGGAAAACTCCAGCCCAAGGAGACCCCTCAGGAAGAGAGCCCAGGGCAGAAATGCTTTCCTCCTTCTCCAGCTTCTGTTGGCAAACCCAATGGAAAACCAGAGGGCGAGGAAGTCTATTAATACACTTCATGCACATTCGCCTCCCAAGGCCAGTAGTAGGGGGTATGAAGGGTGACGGGAACCAAATGGATCTGGAGGGGCAAATGGAAGGTACTAGATACACATTTATTCCAAATCTTATTTCTGATATCATAGAGTGCTGTTGTTTTAGTAAGATGAACACCTGGCATTTACTAAGTCTATTTCATCCTTTTGTCCATTTAGAAATGTCATTGTTTTAAATAAATATATTTTGTAGCGCTACAGAAGAGATATGTTTGGAAGGATTTCAAGTAATTTTTCTGTATATTTCAGTCCCTTTCAACTCCCTTGACAAGGACAATCTCTTCTAAGGTTATAAATGCAACAGCTTTCCTGAATTAATTTTATTACATTAATATAATGCTTATCTCCCTAGTCACTCTTTATTCTTATTTTAGAATATGTAAAGTGCCCTCACTCTGCAAGCATCAGGTTTATCCTCCAAATTCATATGAACAAAAACAAATTTATGGTGTGAACAGGATTTACTAATGGGACAGATTTCCTTTTTTTGTTTTCTTCATTCGCTAGGAATGTGATCTGTGACCCTAACAGCAGCAAACGCAGCCCTCAGTTCAGAGACAGTCCTGGCGTGAGAGAGTGAAGTAAGGGGAAAATTCCATAAACACTGTATTTTTCAGCAGAGATACTTGAACAGTACCCTAATGTTCCCTAATGAGTATTTCCCACATTTACTTCACTATTTCTTTTTATATCTCATTCTTGGGTAGACGATCTTCAACCCAACAGCTCAACTTCTCCTGGATTTATAAAAAAAATAACAGTAAAGGAAAACCAGGACTCCTTTGCCAAACTATTGTAGCAGAACAAATGCTTAAAGTTCAAGAAGAGTCTGCAGTGTTTGTGCGGAATTAAACTCAACCATGTCTAGTGCTGGTACTCACATGTCAAACTGATCTCTTCAGGATTTCTAGAAATCCTTGTGGAGTGCCATAATTTCTCATGGAGAGACCTCAAGATATAAGAGAAGAAAATCTGATGACAGTGGCTCCTTGTAGTTACATGGTACCATTCGATACATTTTGTTGGGACTCCCGTTGACTCCCAGTGCACATCTACTCTCAGGGAATTTGACTATGGAGAATCTGAATTAAGCTGCATTAACTTACTTACTAGCTTGGTCCAGGATGTACTTATAAACACCCACAGTCACACTGCGTTCACTTCACCCAGGATACCTCATATCAAACCCTTCTGGACCTTGTAGCACAGTCTGACCTGGCTAACCAACCCATACATCTGTTTCAGCTTCCTCCTTTCTTTCTAAGGGACCGGACCGTAATCCCAAGAGCCTCCTTATGTTACTGCAAATTTATTTAATGCTCCTCCAAAATTCTTTTGCAGAAGATTTTCACTGACCTTTTGCTAATTCTGCTTCCTTTTTATCTTCCCATCACTCAGTTCCTTCTTTTAAATTAATCTTCAAACAGTGGTTCTTTATAGATGTATGCCAGAGGAAAAGGCTTCTTATGTTACTGACTTTGGTGATCCCCTTACACAGTCTGGAACAAAATGAGTGTTTAGTATATATTTATTTAAATATGTAGTTGGAGGGTTAAATGAATGAATACATTGAAGGAAGAAAATAAACTCTATTGTTGTTTCCTTTAAATAGATATCTTTTCCACTAAGTGCTGCTTGTTTTTGTTTTGTTTTATTAATGGGAGGCCACTGATCTATCATTTAAGTAGCCACCCAATTCTTCTTTTGAGGGGTGGGGGTGGGGAGGGGAGGTATAATTAGGTTTATTTATTTGTTTTATTTATTTTATTATTTCTTTAATGGAGGTACTGAGGATTGAACCCAGGACCTCGTGTGTGCTAAGCATGCACTCTACCACTAAGCTGTTATCATCCCCTCCACAAAGTATTTTAAGTTTCAAAGCATCAAGAGATGAATGTCAATCTGCAAATGCAGGGACAATGGATGTCCTAAGGTTTAAAAAGAAGTGCCTGGGATTCCATAGACAAACAGGTTCAAAAATGCTGTATATGCCCCTACTTGGAGAGTCTCAATATACATTAACATATTTAAGATCCAGAGAGAGTCTGCCACTAAAAAAATTATTCAGTTGAGTATTTTCTGGAATCATTTTTGAGTCCTCCCCCTTCCCCTCACCACCCATATCTAATCTATCTGCAGGGTCTATGAATTTGACCTCTGAAAGAGGATCTGTCTCCTTCCCTCCACCACGGCTGCTATCATGCTAGCCCAAGGCACCATCCTGTCTCGCAGGAGCCCTGCAACATTCTCCTAATTGCAATCTGCTTCCACTACTGGTCTCTTATAACCATTCCAACAAAATAGCCAAAACAAGCTTTTAAAAACGTAAATTGATTTCTTGCTTATTCCTAAAGCATACAAATGGGTTTAACGTTCTTAAAGTCCTGCCTTCACCTACTGGTCTGAATGGCCTTCCGACCTCTAACCCAAGCCCCACTCTCACACCTTACCTACCACCACTGTCCTCCTCGCTGACCACTCTTCTGTCCACCAGGCCTCCCTCTCTGCCTTTTCCTTGCCAAGCTCTTTGCTACCCAAGGGACTTTGTACCTGAAGTCTCCTCTGCCTGAAACCACATCTTTCATCTCTTCTCAGCATGAGCATCTCTTCATCCTTTGAGCCTCAGCTCAAACATCGTCTTTCTGGCGCCCCTCTCAAGAACTGGCCCTTCCCAGTTCTCACCACATCACCAGCTTTATTTCCTCTATAGTCCTCATCACCATATGAATTTTTTAAATTCTGATTTTTTACACTAAAATACCAACCCAATGGGGGCAGCAACCTTGTTTGTCTTATTTACCAGAATATCCTCAGTGCCTAAATAATGCCTGGCACATGGTAGGGAATAAATATTTGCTGGACAAATATGTTTATTCAGGGGAACTTCTTTCAAGTAAAGTTTACCAACATTTCACAGACACAGAAAGTCTAGTGTAGGCTGAAAAGTGATCATTTTACATAAGAGGGCTATGCATATTTGCAGGGAGTTAAGAATTTCTATTCATATAAAATGGGCTTTGTAATTTGACATAAAAATTCGACACGTACTCAGAAGTCCATTACAGAGTGTATGTCAAGGCTATTCAGTAAGGGTTTTTTATCTACTATGTTAATATGTTTTCATTAGCCATTCTGTGTTCTAATTCTGCAAAGAATTCTCCTTTATGCTGGGTGTTTCTTTACAACTGATTTCATTCATGTCTTGAAAAATTCATGTTTAAGACTCCTGCTGGTAAGCCCTCACGAGTTTAGAAATAGTTTGAAGAGGTTCAGAGTAACTTTGGCTTTGGTTTTGGTTTCTGACTGAGCGACTGCCACCATCATACAGCTTTATTTCTTCTTTTATATACTGGGAAACTGACACGAGGCCCTGAGAATTTGAGTGCCTTTTTCAGAATCATGCCACTTTAATTAACACGACAGTCCTGATCCAGGTTGTTTTCACGTTTCGTTCTATTTTCCCTAAGTCCGTAAGACAGAAACTAGGAGGAGTATGTATGTCGGGCTGGAGCCAGATGAGCCTGAGCAACACCTAATTTCAGGGGGAAGCTGGGGAAGACCCACTCCCGTTTCTATTACAGTAAACAGCTGGTTAGCTGTTCATTGTGACAGGGGTGGAAACAGAGGCCAATTATATTTCCCCTTTACCTTCTGATAATTGGAGGAACTTGTCCTAACAAAGGAAATCTTAACAGCTCCATTCCCATTTATATGGCCAAGTTGCCTGCAAGTGGATATTGTCCAAAAAAAAGAAAAAGGAAAGAAACCTCTACAACCTCTTAATAAATCAAGTTAACACTAATGCTCCTAATTTTAACAGATCTTTTAAAATTATCTTCATGGGGTTGATGAATGGTAAAATTACACAGGTCTTGAGTGGGAAGCTATAAAGAAGAAAAGTAAATCTTAGCCTTATTCTGCTAAAACACACACAGTTTGACACAAGAAGCAGCTTAAGTCAGCCAAAAGAGGACAGCAGTCCTAATTAAAAAGTGGGCAAAGTATATAAACAGACAATTTACAGAACAGGGAAGCCAAAACACCTATGAAGAAGAGCATATGTAATAATCAAGAAGTGCAAATCAAAACCATCGTTAGTTTGATGTGACACCTATTAAAAAAGGCAAAAAAATTAGAAGTCAGTTTAAGTAAATTATGGTAAAGATGTGCGTGTTTGTATTGTACAAGTGTGTGCGTGCACCTGCGCATGTACGTGTGTGTACGTGCACGTGTTTGTGTGTGTAGGAACTCTCCTACATGACTGCTGGAGGGAAATTAGACAAAAGCTGCCATTCTCGAGAGCAATCTGGCAAACTGAAAGTATGCATGCCCTGTGACTTAGCAATTCTTTTCCTGGGTGTATTTCCTGCCAAAATTCTCACACTTGTCTAGAAGGAAACACGTACAAGGATGTTCACTGCAGTGTTGTTTGTGGTGGCAGGAAGATCATCGCAATGTAGAAGTCCACCACTGATGGATTAAGAGGTAACTGTGGTACATGCACACCAAGGAGCACCCCGGGCGGCTGCAAATATTGGGCCAAATGTGCCCAGGATACATGCGTGGGTGGTCAAAGCACACTGCTGGATAACAGAGAGTAAGACACAGTGTGATTTCTATCACAATAGCATGCAGAAATTAAAAATAGGTGCTCCCAGTAATACACATTTCTCAAGAACATATTTTTTCAAATACATGTTAAATGTATTTGAATAGCTTCCTGTGCAGGAAACAAATAAAAAAGCAATAATAAACAAACCAGAAAGAAACAACCCCAAGCACAAAAAGAGGAACATAAAAGAAAAACAAACAGAAGTAAAAAAGAGTTTTACTTCTTCAGAAGAAGCAGGAACTTAAAGCCCCCAGAGATGAATAGAGATGCCTCCCCCAAAATTACACTCCCCTCCCCTCACGCCCCAGGGTTTGGAAGGCACCACACTTGGCCTCCAGCTCTTGTCCCCGTGAAAGGTCTGCAGGAGTAAGACTGAGGCCAAGGACAGGGGAAGGCTGAGCTCTGGACAAACTCAGAAATGCCATTCACGCGTCTGAGGTCGGATTCCTCAAGATAAGCACGAACTGGGTTTGGAAAAGCAAGTCCATCTCTGTCTTTGTCCAGGGCGGTGACTGGAAAAGGTGAGTTTGGCTCTACAAGCCGCCACGGGTACCCTTGTTTAGGAGAGACTGAAAAGAGGCCAGGACTTGTAAGCGGTGTAGGGTTCTAACTGGCAACTTGGAAAGTCAGTGTATTTCTTGCCAGGTCAGAATATTATGAAAGTCAGACCAGAAGGATACAGCATAGCTTTACCGTGAGGGGCGCAAAATTGTAACAATTTTCTGTGTAATAAAAGTGGTTGGTCGAGTACATCAATGACCTGCTTCTCCAGTTTCCCTAATTCTGATCCTCAGTTTTATTCACCTCTACTCTACCTTGTTGCCTCACGTAGCCTTCTGATGGTGAAGAAAATAAGCAGAAAGAAGTTGCTGAACTATTCATTTTTCAAATTTTTACTTATTGGAGTTCGACGAATGTGTCAGAAAAAGCAAAACCACCAAGATAAAATCCATTTCTCTTTAAGCAGAGTGCTGCTTTCGAAGGACTTTAGCTGTAAAATTATTAGTGATATTTTTCTGGGAAATGACAGTATAACAGAAAATGAGTTGATGCTTTTCAAATAGGTGTTGGAGATGCCTTGAAGCCCCTGCCACACAATCACACACGTCCTCAGGATGCCCTGGAGTTTCTGGCACAAAGAACAGACAGCGCAAGACTTGCTATTAGACGGCCAATTTACATCTACCCTGATATACATGATTCAGGGGAATACAGTGCATTTTGACAGTTAATACTGCAGCAGTGGAAAATATTATGGGCATCCCCGGAGCCAAACTCAAAATATATACAATAACTTTTAAAGCATATTATTAAAATATGGCTCTTATGCACTGAAGCTGAAGGGTGTTTGGAATGGCTGTGGTGAAAAAAAAATGCCTCCTGGAGTCAGCAGAATGCAGGAGGTTCCCTTGCAACCCCTCCGTCATCGCCATCTCTCTAAATCCAGAGTTAGAAATCTGTGGATGCTGTCAAATATATATACGCCCCTCTTCTGCATTCTCACCCTATCAGCTTCCTCCTGGCAAAGGAGGAGCTTCACATGGTGCCAACAGTAGACTCTTTCCAAAGGTCTACAGAGCAGGAGAATATCTAAACCAAACTGAATCCATCTACCATTGGCGAATCAAAGCATGAACCACACCCTGTAAGGCTGGCCTTTTGACTTGAATTTACTTTCCACCAATATATTCTACAGGTCACTGTCCTGAAAACACTCCAGTCCCAGGAACTGTAGAACTAGAAAGGCAATATGAGTAATGGAATCGGCTCTCCTGGAGCTCAGAACCTTGACGGAGCAGTGCTAAGGAAACAGGGGAATGACTGTATGTCAAACAACTAGTGTCCTTATAAAGAGTGACAGTTATTATTCAGTGATGGAACTTCACGTTTCCTATCATTTGGAGATAATTTTAAAGGAGAAAGTTATTGAGCAATTAGTCAGTATCTTTGCTCTTGGCTCCTACAGATCCAAACAATGAAAGGAATGAAAAAGTAGTATTTCCCTTCATGGGAAGCAGAGTTTTAAATTCTGGAATCCTTTGTCCCCAAATTAACTGGTTGTTTTATTTTGTTTCCTTCTGATTCAGATCCAGAGGAAGTAAATTAAGTTGGCTCATCCCCAAGAGGCAGAAGGTGATGGGTTTTGTGTTTTGAAGGGAGAAACAAGTGTGGCTAATGAAAATCTAGCAGAGAGGGTGCACTATTTCTATCACAGGCAGGAAGCGTCAGGAGCACTGAGAGGGCGGCTTATGCAGCCAGAGGAAGAATCATTCCCAACCCCAACTATGTGACTGAAATTGGACATTCCACTTCTCTTGCATTTACGTGTCATGATTCCATTCCCATCCGTTTCAGGAAAGTAAACTAGGGGATGGTTTACAAGAAATCTGAATTTTAAAAGGCCCTTCCAATGACTTATGCTATGAACTGCTGGACAGAATATTTGATATTTTTCAGTCTTATGAAAAGCAAGAATATTTCTTCATTCTGTTAATATTTATGAAGCCCATTCTTTGTGCCAGACCCTGCGTTAGACACTAGAAGCACAAAAAGAAATAGGACACTGTTCCTGTTCCTGAGTAAGTCCCAGCTGAGTAAGAGATGTTGGCGTGCAAAGAACTAATTACATAATAAGTAGAGTCATAAACTGAGCACTCGAGGGGAGGGGACAGAGGAGAGAAACAAAACCCTCCTTAAGGAAGTTAGGGAATGCAGATCCTGCCATGACCCCCGCCAGGACTGGAGCACTGTTTCCCAGCACCTCGCACTAATGCAGGACAACTCTGCTTTGCCCTGACTGCATCCGCAGTTCCCTTCCCTTTCCTAACCCAGGAACAGGCAAACTTCTTCTGAAAGGGCTGGATAGTATGTATTTTAGAAATAAGTAAAATATAAATATAAATATAATACATCAATATTTGCATTTAAAAACTGTAAGAACCATTGTGACTTAGCGTAGGGCCATATACAAGCAGGGTGTGGGCCCGCTGTGGTTTGCTGCACCTGCCCCACCCATAAAAGCTCTCCTCTCCTGCTCCCGGCGGGTGTTGATTCCAAGAGGACTGCCCACCAAACACCCTGCAAGCAAGTCTGTCTCAGAGTTTGCTTCCTGGGAACGCAACAACTTAACAAAGGAAGAGCTAACCGAAAATGTTGATTTTACCTACGCTCTGTCATCCTAGGAAATAGAGATGGCTAATCCTCCCTGCTTTTTCTCTTCCCCAAACCCCCACGCTATTGTGTTCCAGGAAAGGACCTCCTGTGAAGAGCCACCTACCCCACATGGCTTAGATAACCCTTTTCTTTCTCCCAGCTCCCATCAGACTCTCAGATCCCTTCCCTGTTTACATATGACAAGGAAAAGCAGCAACCCTCACAATTCTCATTCTTTGTCTCATAAATGATTGGCTGAACTGTCTGTCCCCTGCCAAAGGTAGCTTTACAAAGAAATAAACATTTCTTGTTCATCTAACTCTCTGAGACTCCCTCTGATTACAAAAACCAGTCCCAACTGTAAAATCACTCCACCTGCACCTTGTCTGTTCCTCCCTATTAAATCTAGGGCAAAACCACCCTGCAGAGACACTCACGTCCCCAGACCTGGGGTGCTCTCCCTAGAACGATGTTCTGAATAAATCTCCTTTCTTGTTCTGGGTTTTTCACCTCTGACAGTGAAATGACAGCAGGCACAAGAAACATAATATACAAAGGCACCAAAGTATGAAAGGACCTGATATTGTCAAAGAGACGCTGGGAAGTTTGGTGTGGCAGGAAGGTAGAGTTGTGGGTGGGGCCAGAGGGGATGGCAGTGAGCTGGGGTAGACGGAAGCACCTCGCACACTAAACCAAGCATTGGACCCTTGATGTGGGGCAACTCCCAAGGCCTTTGTACACACCCCTCTTGGAGGTAAAGAGGCTTGGCCACTAGCCAAGAGAGAATTTTGTCCTGCAGTGGACAAAGAAATAGACTTTAAAGTTGTCATCAAGAGAGCATGGTCATGAAGAGGTCTTCAGCCAACAAATCCTTAGAATCCTCAGAAGAATTTTGGGAAACTATATATCTACTTGTACATTTATAAGTTATCCTTAAGATTTTTCATAAAAAGTTTAAGTCATTGCATGTAATTTCAAACATGTTGTAAATAGACATTTTGAAATAAAATATTCGTATCAAATTTTTTAAAGTATCCAGTAGATTCTAAATGCCCTAGATTTATGTACTTAAAAAGTAAGGGAACAAACACATTATTTGATGTAGTTCCTTTATCTCCTTGAACTTTTCCACTTCATTTCACCAATATGTTTTATGCTAATATAATGTATTTTTATGCTGGAAGGGCTTTTATTAGAAGTAGAAGCCTTTTATGCTAGAAGGTATAATACATCTTTGCTCAAAAATGTGTATATAATTTTTTCCTGTGCCCATAGGATCTAAATTTAAAAACTGTGTTTTCTTCTATACACAATTGCTGAAAACAACATAAGTATATTACAAATTTGATGATTGATTATTAAAGATAAAATAAAACTTACTGAAGATGCACCTCACAGTGTATAGCTCAAGCTAATTTATCTCCATTTAG
Organism: Camelus bactrianus; assembly: GCF_048773025.1. Taxonomy (NCBI): domain Eukaryota; kingdom Metazoa; phylum Chordata; class Mammalia; order Artiodactyla; family Camelidae; genus Camelus; species Camelus bactrianus. The sequence goes on from NC_133572.1 coordinate 11,705,653, forward strand.
TTTATTATTATTAATATTATTCATTGCCAGAAAGGGAAAGGTTTCAGCATCAAATCTATTTTTCTTATTTCATAGATATAAGCAATGAGCAAATGATCAGACAAATAAGTGGACAGGAATAAAAAATTGTTTTCCCATAACAGTGTCACTCTGTTCTTTAAATTCTTCTGAATGTCATACTAAAAATTACACAGTGATTTATCATCAAAAATTACTGTTAATGATGTATCCATTCACCTACTTGTTAGGTAGCCCTTCTATTGTACTAAAAGCAAAGAATAAGAATTTACAAAGGGCTTTATTATAGGCACTGCCATTCTCAGTTTCTTGGAAGAGCACAAAGGCTTTATTTACCAAACTCATCCTATGACTAGCCTTGTGCTGGCAACTATACTCAGGTAGGGAAGGGAAAACTAAAATGATAAATTCAGTACACCTCTGTTAATGCAAAAATACTCTTTAATAGTATGTTTTTATCTTATCAAACTCCAGGAGATGCAGCGTTAAGTCATGTAATTAGTGGAAAATGTCCAGCATAGAACCTAATTAGCAAAGCCAACCCACATTGTCAAACCAATCAGCCAAATCAGAAAAACACTGGACTTCAAGTTTTCACTTCCAATAAAAGTGTGAATACATATTTTTAGAAATGTAAAAAATCACTCTGAAATAAATTAGAAATCTGATCTTGTAACATAGATTACTGAAAGTAGTCATTAAGACCAAGATTTTTCACATCTAATTTAATTTGTCCATATTATAATAAGTTGAAGGGATGATAAAATACCATTTTTATTTCTTCATTTGCAAAACTGTTATGTATAAAGTTAAGAGTTATTTATGAAGCGAGGAATATATCAGCATAGGATTCCTTTGGTAAATGTGTACTTGCATATTTTAAGCTCTGGTGTTCAGCTTTAGTGTGTAATTAAATAAGAACTATATATAAAATATAACAAATTCAGAATAAAAATGCCCCACGTATTTTAAGAAAAAAATACATAGTGCTAAAAATTACTTAGTCCAAAAATTAGAACACAGCTGTATTTCTTGCTAATAGGAAGTAGAAAATATTAAATATTTTATAGATGAGAAAGATTAGGCTGGCTGAAATCAGAATAAATATTTTATGAAATGATTTGAGAAAGTAAGTTAAACTATATTAGCAAATGATGAACTCCAGTCTAAAAGAAATCTCCTAAAATGCACATTTACAGTTTTCATCCGGTGTCTTAAGAAATTTGATAATGCCAGAATGATCTCCAGTTACATGTAAAAGAATTTGTAATCCTGTGGCTCTTCGTTTTGGGCTAATGACATAGCTTGAGGATGACTATTGGAAATGGCTGGAAAGAATCAGGTACCTTTAAATGGAAAACTCTGTTCTCAAGACACTCTCTCAAGATCAATACCTGCTTCTACAACACTGGAGGCAACAGAAGAGGCAGAGTCACTTCCATCACTCCACTCTACAATGTGTCTGAATTCAGAACGTGACAATCCTCAACCAACATTCAAGTGTCCTTTTGCTCATGGCCCTGGAACTTTTTACACCCCAGAAAAATGTACCAAAGTAAGGTTGGGGTGAGGCATGTGCCTTTGTTGTATGGAGTGGAGGTAAAACTATTATGAAAAGTTAGGCGGCAAAAGAGAATCTGCTTAATATTCAGGAGAGTTCTCAGCAGATATGCTTCAGGAAAAGGATGTATGAAGATTGAGGATCTAGAAAATAATTCCCTTAACTTCCTCTGCAAATTCCCAAAAGTGCTCACCGCCCCGCTGGAAGACTGCCACTCGGAGGCCTGTGCAAGCTAGTTTTGAGCCTGCTAGAAACAGAAAGCCAATAATAAGGAAATGAACACAAGCGTGAGGTGTCTGGCAAAGCGCTCATGTCCCACCCTATGTCACAAGAGATTCTGCATACTTGCTTCTTTATTTCTATAAAAGAACAGAAAGGGTTCACTTCTTTATGCCACCAACAAAAAAAAGCTGTAATTGGGGGTCATTACTCTCTATCAACTCAGGTGTGAAAAAAAGAGCCACCTCACTCCCAGGAAAGTAGTGACCTATCTGTGTCACAGAGTTTGCCTCTCAAGACAGGGATGGGATGGGGTGGGAGAGAGGGGCGGAGAAGAGGGCCACCTGGGCAGAACAAACGGAACAGCGTCACTGTTCATTTAAAATAGCTCCAGGAGAGTATAAACTGTCCCACTGCAGAGCTGAAAAACCAGGACAAGCAATATCTGTTTATTATTTAATATTTTTGACAATAAAGGGACTTTATTGAAAAACTCTTTAGACTGAGGTCTGCTTCCTAGATTTCTGAATATTTCACTGACTGTCATATAAAGGAAGACATTCATTCATTTACTAGGGCCTATGAAGTAGAAGAAAGCCCCTCTTTGGCTAACAATTTAAATTAGGTGATATGTAATTTTATCTTTTTTAAATTATATAAATTTAAATAAATTAAATTTAAATATATATATATGAGACATACAAACAAAAAAGAAAGAGGTTTGTTTTTCAAACCTAAGTACTTCTATATTCTTCATATTTATTATAATACAAAAACTGAAGGAAAGTCTTTCCAAAGGAAGCCTAGTAGGAAGACTGTTTTGAGTGCTTTAATTTCCACTTAAAAAATTAATCTTGCAACATTTTATACAAAATCTTATAATTGGTTCTATAGTTAATTAAAATTTCATTAGCAAGCAGATATGAAAAGTACAGCTTATTTGAAGTATTTATTATTCCTTCTTGGATTGCTAATGAATTAAAGCCTCAAGTGCATCTGTATTAAAGTCACCTTCCTGCTTATCCATCTGCATGCTCAGAAAGTAATACATTAAAACCAGGAGGGCTTCATATATTTGGTGCTATTATTTTTTTCTGCCTAACTTACGAATGTAAATTTATTCCGTGGTACTTTCTGAAAAATTAACTACTGTTTCAGCTGACAGTCTTTTCCAGTCCAGTTACTTTAACAATTAGGATTCTATTTGAAGTTCATTTTCATTTAAGCATATTAAAACTTTTGTCAACATTTTTCTCTCCATCAGAAGGTTGGTTTGAAGTCACGTTAACAACATTAACTGTTCTAATCTGTATACATTTCATGAAATAGGATGCTATTTCATTTTCTGGAATTTGGTTTGTGTTCCTCAACCTATTTAAAACAGATTTATCATGGTGATTGCTTCATAGTGTATAAAAACATCAGATCACTATGTACACCTGAAACTGACATAATATTGCAATTCAATTATACTTCAATTTAAAAAAAATAAAGAAAAATAGAAAAAGAACAGATTTAAAAGAAACCAATCATTGATATGAACATCAGTGTTTCTGAAGACGCTTTAGATATTTCTTAACTGCAAATGTCTTTCTGATTAAATTACATACAAAGCAAAATGCATATATACACATATATTTTTATTAGTAGTGAATATTATTAAATCTGTTTCTGTATTCAGAAAACCATGAAGAACACTTATGTTGCTTCATTGTTACTCTCCTCAACGACAGTGTAAACTCTACAGAGAAGGTCTGTTTATAGCTGTCTCCCCAGAATCTAGAACAGTAATCAAGACATAATAATCATTCAATAAATATTTGTCAAGTGAACGGGTAAGTGAAGAAATAGTATTTCATCATGGTGAAGATCTTGTCTTTGACTGATTTTTATTTTTCCTTGTGTATCTGGAAGAGACTTTCTGTGTCCTTACCATGAATAAAAATTTGCTTGGTCACATATTGCTTATTTCAAACTATTTCCCCCTAGAATTCTGTAAGTTTCCTTCATTATCTTATAACAGTCACTGCCACAGGAAAAAAAAATCTGTAGGACAATTTGATTTTTATCTCCTACTATGAAATTGAGACTTTCTTTTAATTATTATTTCAATGGGAATTTTGGAGGTATGGGTGTATGTATGTGTATATATATATATATATATATATATATAACTTTAACCTCTTTTGGGGTTTTTTTGGGGGGTGGATAAGTTAGGTTTACTTATTTATTTATTTTAATGGAGGTACTGCGGATTGAACCCAGGACCTTATGCATGCCAAGCATGTATACCTTGAAATCTTTCAAAAATGGTATAAAACAAAATATACTGTATGAAAAGTTTAATGTGCGTTGAGATATCATGTGAATAAAAAGAGAAAGCAAAAAATGGCACCATTAAATTTTAATTTACAAACAGATAATGAATAATGCAATTGAATGAAGCAAAAATTATTTATAAGTAAGGAAGCTAAAAATTTTCTGTAAAGCAAAATTGGCCTTAATTAAATTTAAGAATAATTTCAACAAGCTGTTGCTTATATAAGTTATGCCTAGATTCAAAAATATTAGCAACCTAAAAATTAGGTCATAGTCTCTCATACCTTTGTGGTACCCAGCAGTTTTATTAACTTTTTATCTACATGCGCCTTACAATCAAACAGTAGTTGACAGAAAGACAACAAAAGATACAGTTAACCTTGTCCCAGGCCCCTACAGTAGCAAAGATATTGAAACTTGATTGCACAGAGAGGACTACCAAAGCAGGACATAAATTAGCACTCTCTTAGTTGGGAGTATAGTTCCCTGAGTGTTTTAGTTTCTTATTGCCTCTGTAACAGGTTAGCACAAACTTAGTTCCTTAAAATGACACCCATTTATTATCTCAGGGTTTTAGAGGTCAGAAGTCGAAAATAGGTTGTCAGGGCTCTGTTCCTTCCAGCTGCTCTGTGGAAGAATGTATTTCCTTGCCTTTTCCAATTTCTAGAGGCCACCGGCATTCCTGGGCTCATGGCTCCACATCACTGCTCCCCCATCATCATTCTTTCTCTGACTCTGACCCTCCCACTTCCCTCTTAAATGGACCCTTGTGATTACATTGGGGCCACCAGGATAATCTAGGATAATCTCCCCATTTTTAGATACTTCATCACATCTGCAAAGTCCTTTTGGCCAGGTTAGGTAACAGGCACACAGGTTTTAGGAATTAAGATGCGCACAAAGACCCTCCAATTCCTTCTGTCCCATTTAGGATGGGAGATACTAGAGTATGTAAGTGAGAATAATCCAGTAGAAAGGAAAAAGTGAAGACGCCACTGAAAGAGGATATGATAGCGAAATCCTTATGAAATGAAAGGAAACAGCATCCAAGAATACTGCTCCCATTTTAGCAGGACTTGGCACATTTGAAGGGCTTGGTAAATGTTTGCAGACACTCTAAATACATGATCATCTGAAGCTCAAGTATTTACTTGGAAGATACCAAAAGGCAGGAACTCGTGCTGCCTGTGCAACATTCATAGTAAAATTTGACAAAAATAAAGTTATCCAATAACAAAGAAATTTAAAACACTATTTTAAAATCTTATTTAAGGGATGCTGGAGAGAGTATGGAGAAAAGGGAACCCTCCTACACTGTTGGTGGAAATGTAATTTGGTGCAGCCACTATGTAAAACAACATGGAGATTCCTTAAGAAACTAAAAATAGAGTTATCATATGCTACAGCAATCCCACTCCTGGGCATATATCTGAAGAAAATGCTAATTCAAAAAAATACATGCCCCTCAATGTTCATAGAAGCACTATTTACAATAGCCAAGACACGGAAGCAACCCAACGTCCATTAACAGATAAATGGATAAAGAAGATGCACATCTATATATATAGATAGATAGATAGATAAAGACAATGTATGTGTGTGTGAATATATATATATGGAATACTACTCAACCATAAAAAGGAATGAAATAATGCCATTTTCAGCAACATGCATGGACCTAAAGATTAACATACTAAGTGAAGTAGGTCAGATATAGAAAGACAAATATCATATATCACTTATATGTGGAATCTTAAAAAAAAATGACACAAATGAACTTATTTACAAAACAGAAAGAGACTCACAGACATAGAAAACAAACTATGGTTACCGGAGGGGAAGTGGGGAGAAAGGGATAAATTGAGAGCTTGGGATTGGCAGATACAAACTACCATGTACAGAATAAACAACAAGGTCCTACTATATAGAACAGAAAACTGTATTCAATGGCTTGTAGTAACCTGTAATAAAAAAGAATATATATATATATATATATATATATATATATATATATACACACACACACACATATATATATATAACTGTATCACTATGCTGTACACCAGAAATTAACACAACATTGTAAACCAACTATACTTCAATTTTTAAAAGTTATCTGAAATAGGAAAAAGACATGTTATTTAAGGGAAAGATATCAAAAGAAAGATTTGAATGATATAAATAAAAACATCAAAATTCATAAGATTCTACCAAATTAATATTTAAAAGAAAATGCACTTTTCTGAATATAAATGTTGACTGACACCAGCCTAACTTAGGTCTTGGGAAAGAAACAAATTATTAAGCCAGATAAAGTTGGAAAAGAGAAATGATGCAACTAAGAGCAGAAACAAGCCTGCTTGGGAAAGGGGAGACAAAAATCAGTAAAAATCGATCACCAGAAATAATAACTGGGAAGGAGCAGGTAAAGCAGCTGGCCTTCAATTCATTCAATCTTCTCATGGGGTGAAGGCACCCCCAGAGAAAAGGCAGGTGACTTTCTTCCAACTGGACCTCCCAGTAAAGGCACTAGAGACATTTGCTAGGAAGAAGAGAACTTATTTCTGAGATGCCTTTAACGGGACGTCTCTGGCTAAAAACTGCCTGCAGTAAACAGAATTAAAGATGTAAAGGGCATGGCTCCTTGGGAGAATGTCAAACCAGCTATTCATCCAGGGTACAAAATAGAGATGTTTCATAATGGAAATGCTTTCACCGTGTACAGTGCTCCCCCTCACACAGAGACCGGTCTACTCAGCAGAGGGGCATACTGGACACAGCAAGGCTCTCTCTCTCTCTCTTGCATCTGAATCTTTTGACTGCCTATGGCCTTGATCTTACTTTGTGCAACTTGGTACTAGGTAAGATTTCCAATCGATGTGCATCTGGCTTTTCAATCCAATCCTGTATGTTGGTAGCTCATGAACCAACAGATAAACCTAATATCAATGCTCAACCATTGGCTCAATTTAAAAAATTTAATAAATTCTATTTTAAAAGATTGTTTAAATTGTAACAAAATATTCTCAACTATAACAATCATTCAACTAGAGAACAAGTAGCACTGATAACTGTTTACAAAAATAGAATATAAACAAACATAACAAAAAAGACCCACATTAAAATAATCAATGAGACAAAAACATAAAAAATAGCTATATAATAGGAGTATTCCATTGTCACAGATTCATTGTAAAACACTGCAAATTTTTCCAAAAGAAAACTTTGATATCAATAACTGTCCGGAGATATTTAAAGTTAAAACACAGTCCAAACAACTCCAAAACCTAAAAAGGAAATACCAAAAAAGGTTTATTAGGCTAATTTCAGTTATGAAATGATACACAAATAATCCAAGTATTATAAAAACAGCCAGTGATTTATCCTGGGATTTTAAACTGATGTAGCACAAATAAGACAACCAACATGACTTATCACATTAACAAGGGAGAAGAAAACTGAAATCTTCTAAGCTGTTCAGTAAATGCCAAGAACACATTTGACAAAATCCAGCATTTGTTCTAAATTTTAAGTCTAAAACTAAAGTCATTGAGAATTCCTTAACCATCAAAGAGTATGTCTATTTTAAGTAATGCGTTTATATATTTAATACAAATTCGTTGGAGTTATTCCTTTTTAAAAAAGACCGATGAATGCCTTTCTTCTAGCACTTCTACTGAGTATATTAATAATACTTGCAATTCATGTATGAATATTATTGGCAATTACTATTCAAGTAGGAAAAGGGTATAAACAGAAATGAAGACATAAATGAACCATATCTGCAGATGGCATGAATATGTATCTGGAAAGCCAAACAGGAAAAAAGAATGAAACTATTACCAGAGACAATAACCCAGCAAGGCTCCAGACTGTAAGATAAATCCACCAAACTTAATTGCATCTCTTTGTAAAAGTGATACCTGACTAGCATAATTCAGAAACAGAATTAATTTCATTGATGATAGGGGTCACCATATTTAAATCCTAGGTTGTTCATTTAAATTAGGTCATAAGGGTTTGTTTTTTTTAATAGCATAACAGAAACATACATGAATAGTTGTAGCAATATATTAGGATTCTGGTTGCGAATGTTAATGTAGAAAAGATGTCAATACTCCATAGTTGTTATATTTAATAAATTAATGGTAGTAACAAATGACATTTATTGCTTACCATGTGGTAGTTATTATGGAAAAGGCTTTAGTTTAATTTTCTGCTTAATTACTAATCCTATGAGATAAATTATATACTAATCTCTTTACAGACAAGGAAATTGAGGATGAAAGAAGTCAAGCATTTGTCTACAGTCAACAAACAGGTAGTAAGTAAAAAAGGATACTCCATACAAATGGGAAAATTGTTAGTGCAGCTTTACTGAAAAGAATAGGCAAAAAGCAGTAGCACATTTTTTCCCTTAAAGAGGTAACAATAGTGAACTCATTGCACCCGATTTTTAAAAGCCTCCAGATGACAATTACACCTTTTGCATTTTTTGAGGCTAGGTACAAATGGTGTGTTTGATTAAAAATTAAAATAGAGAAGTAATCTGTTAACATATAATTAAGATATGGGTTTCTACCAAGTATCTCAGCTGCTCTGGGCACTCAGCCTGGTTCAGACCCATAATGCCCAAGACTTCTAAGTGGCAGATACCCTGGGTCTCACAGGTGTGCCCGCAGTGCAGGGCACAGGCCGGTGGAGGAGGGCACGGCTGGGCTTGGCTGCCTGCTGCTCCCTGTGGGGCCCTGGACCGCATCACACTCTGGGGATGGCGGAAGGAGGAAGCCCCGAGAACACACGTCTAACCTTGAGTGCTCTACCAAAAGCTCACCACTGGCCTGAATCAGAGTTTCATTAAAGTGATCAATAACTTCCTATGTTTTTCTTCCTGCTCTTTAGGCTTTATTTCATTTCATGGGTCTGAAAAGCAGCAGCATTATTCCCATGTATCCTGGTTTACACTGATTTGCCCCTGTTTTATGTTCTAATTTTCTGTGCTTAAGGTACTCATTCCTACTCCCTTGAATCTCTTGATTTGTTTAAAAAATTGTATTTGCTCTAAAATTCTTTTAATCAAATATTTTTTACATTTTGGTTTTATCTTTCCTTAACCTAATTTTTCTTTGCCAACATTCATTCCATTTATCATAGTGCTCTTACTATTTTAACTCTCTAATGTTAGTCTACTTTTTACTTCTAACTTTTTGAAATTTCTAATGATTTATAGTTTTTTATTTCATTTTTTAAATGATTATTTCACTTCCAGTTGTGACGTGTATTGACAGCTCTTTTTAATATTATGTATTTCTAACAATTCTCGATTTTTCTTCTTTTTCTTATTTTAAATATAAACACTTTTCTACTTACACATGAATTATTTTTTCCTTAATGATGCGTTTTTACAATGGCTGACAAATGTCATAGTCCAGGGAGCAGGAAGAGAGGTGAGTCTATGGTAACAGGAAAATCTGCAGGCTCTTTGCTCATTTCCCTACCCCCACCCCAAGCCTTCACCTCGGGCAACTCACAGGTTAATCTTGAACAGCATAATAAAATCCTCCCCATCTATACATCACACTTACTCTCTCATGATCAGGGTGATGTTCTTAAATATATTTATTATCCATTATTTTTATGAGAAATTGTGTATTCTAAAAATCCATGGTTGCTAGCATGTGTATATTTAGAGAGAGCTACACCACATTTTTGGCACAGGAGAGGCAGGGCATTAGGTCAGAGGTCGCACACACACATACATGGAGAACATCATGTGAAGATAAAAGCAGAGATGGGGGAATGGCTCCTACAGGCCAAGAAGACCGAAGCTTCCCAGCAAAACACCAGAAGCTAGGGAAAAGACATGGAACAGACTCTTCCTCACAGCCTTTAGAAGAAGCCAACCATGCGGGACCCTGCTCTCAGACTTCTAGCCTCCAGAACCATTCAGCCCTAAATTCCTGTTGCTTTTAAGCCACTCAGTTTGTGGTACTTTGTTCTGGCAACCCTGGCAAATTAATATAACCCCTATAACTTTACAATAAACCCCATTTCCACTAGCTAATTTGAGTGGGTTTCTGTTCCTTGGAAAAGATACAAATCGAAAGTCTGACTTATATTACCTTTGTTCTGAGCAGAGGGAATACCCTTAGGCAGAGCCAGGATTCTTCTCAGAAAATTACTCTGTATCTCCTCCAGGACAAAGATAAATGAACGAGCAGTTTAAAAGTTCTCTTCTAAAGAGTATGATCAAGATACTTTTGGCCTGAAAATCTTCTAAAGGCAGTCAAAACCAGAATCCTGCTTTGACAAAACAAACTCTCAATCAGGCCACTTCAGAATGTTTAGATGTGAATGACACTATTTCCTCAGGGTCCTTCCAGGATAAACTATTCGCTACAAGGTAACAGAGGAAACAGTCATTTTTATACGGGATTGCGATTCATTGCTCTGCTAAACGTTAGGGAATAGATACCAAACAAACAGATAAGTAAACAAACCATTTTAGTTTTAGAAAAGAAAATTCGAAGTTCTCTTTGGCGGTAATTAACTAGCAAGATCATGCTGTCAGCACATTAAACAAAAACTATCTATTTGTTTCCCTTAGCAAGCCTATGCATCCTGCTCATGGAAAAGAAGATGAAACTGTAAGATGGAACTTACAACTAGAAGATGAAAAGATAAATTGAAAAACAGGGAGGATGCAGAGAAGGAGTGAGAAGCAGGGGAAACATAACCGCATGTTAGCAGTTTCCAGCTCCTCTAGCCGGGAGAAGTCATTAACCACGCCAAATCCCAAAGACTCTGAATGAGTATCTATAAAACACACAAATTGTCTAACGTTGTCCCTGATTTACTAGGTGGGGAGTAGCTATATAAAAAACCTGACTGTTACATAAAGTATTGACCTGAGAACCCCAGACTTTTAAGCAAGTAGCAGACTCAGAAGGAATATGTCAGAAATTAGTAGAACGATAACTTGGAGAAACTAGCAAACTGTCTTTTTAGATATGGGTTACTCTAAAGTCCAACTTCAGTAGGAGAAGATTTTTTGGCTTTTATTCAAATATACTGATTGGTTTCAAAAGATAAGCCTTTGTAGGCACTGGCTTTGTAATGGAGTTTGATATTGTATGTTTGCTAAAGACCAGGGTTTTAAAAAAAACTCATCACTTCCTATAAGCAATTATAAGTCTTTTGTTTTTCTTTCCAGAAAGAAAAAAATTCTCACTAATGATTAGTCACGCAGATATCTGTAAATTCCAGGGAAATTTCCCAAGTGCCACGGCTTCCTACATGGGGATTTGTTCCTCCAAGTTCAAGTCCTAATTTCACTAAGCTGGCTGTTATTTCATGGAGACTTGCCAACTTAATAATGTGTCTTCTAACCCATGAAAATGATATATCTCTCCAATTTATTTGTCCTCCTTAACGTCACTCAAACAATATTTTGTAGTTTTCTGCATAGAGGTTTGGCAAATCTCTTGTTAAAGTTATCCCTCAGTATATTTTATGTTTTATTATGTTATTATGAATTATATTTTTATGTCATTTTCCAATTGTCTATTCCTGGTATACAGAGATATAATGTATTTACAGACATTGACCTGGTAAACTACGATTTTGCTAAATTCACTTATTCTTTCTAGGAGTTGTTAGATTCTTGAGAATTTACACCATTTAAAAAACTGTCATCAGAGAATAAATAATTTTGCTTCTTTGTTTTCAATCTCGAGCCTTTTATTTCCTTTTCTTGCCTTATTGTCCTGGTTTGGCCTCCCAGTATAATGCTGAGTAGACATAATTAGAGCAGGTATCTTTGCCTTGTTCGTGATCTGAGGGGGATGGCATTCAGTCCTTCTCAATTAAATATGATAATTAGCTGTAGGATTTTCGTACATATCCACTTGTGATCTTTTTAAAATAAAAATTAGATCAGGTCATTCATTTTCCTAAATCCTTCCAATGGTTTCTTGAGTCATTCAGAATATCTTCCTAAATCCTTGAAATGGCCTGCATTATGTGGCTTTTCTGTTCCCTCTCTGAGCCCATACCCTTCCCCGCTGTCAGTCTGCCTCACTGGGCTTTGTTTCGCACACAACAACCATGCCCCTAACTTAGCACTTTTGTACTTGCTCCTGCCCCTGACTGCACTTCCCCCAGACAGCCACGGGGGTCATTCCATCAGTGAGACCTTTCTTGACCACTCTGTATAAAATATAAAATAAAAACCCCACCCCCACCTTGCCTGCATACTTCCTGTCCCCAATCCTGCTTTAGTTTCCTCCATAGAACTTACCACCATCTAATATATTATACATGCACTTCTTTCTTTATCTACATGACCTTTCCCCCCATCACTGTAAGATCCTCGAGGGCGGGAACTTCTTCTGTAGCCGAACTGAGCATATGGTTTGTGTTTCAAAAGTATGCACTGAGTGAAAAAAATAAATGCCTACTCTCTATTTCAGTATACATGGAGCTCTTTACTGCTTGATAAGGACAATGGGAAGCAAACTTGTCATCATCAAAGAACTCAGAAAGTACCTTAACTTTTAAGTCATTTAAATTACTCTACAACCTTCTTAGCATTCCTTTGTAAGGATCTGGGTTTGGCAGTGAGACTAGATTCTGGAACAGAATTACCTGTGGCATGACTGTCACAACTGAGCTCATGGAGGAATTCCCAATTGGATCAAGGAGATCTATCTTTCTCAATTTACTAATCCAAGGACTGCTGCCCTGAACTTAGCCAGCCCCGTATCTCTTTCTATTTGAACATAGCCAGTGTTTTTATTTAAACACAGCTGACTGAAAAGCTTACCTTTACATAAAGATTCTTCTTTTTTTTTTTTTTTTTTTTTTTTTGATTCTTTATTTGATTGTCCTTATAGAACTGTGTTTGGCCCACTCTGACAACACTCACCAACTTGTTTACAAATTCTAGCATTTTGGTCTCATCTGGGTGGATCTAGGGTGTACTTTATTCATTTTTTAAAAGTGATCTCCCACCCTCCAGTGAGCCGGCACCAGCCCTGCACCCAGGTTGTGCAGCCAACCATGTGGGACGCCTCCCCTCCTCTCCAGCAGGCCTGCAGCCACCACGCAAGACACAGCATGTCAGCCAACCTGGCCAGGCGCCAGCCCCACCTACCAGCACATCCACAGTAGGAAGCCCCACCAAAATAGAAGGGGGCACACTGCCCACATAGGGGCGTCCCTGGAACATGCAGCTCAGGTGACCAGAGGGCAGCAAGCTGCTGGGCCCCAAAGGACATCTCCTAGAAAAGGCCACTTCTCCAAGTTCAAATTTCAACCCACCTACATAACACATTGGCATTAACGCAGAGAATCAGACAAACTGAGGAGACAGAGGAATATGGTCAAATGGTGGTACAAGACAAAACCTCAGAAGAAGAACTAAATGGAGACAAGCAACCTACCTGATGAAGGGTTCAAGGTAAGGATCAAAAAGATGCTCACTGAATCAAGCACGCTGTACCCACTAACTTTATCCTTCAGATTTGAAAGAGAGAGAAAGAGTTTTACAGACAAACAAAGAGCTAAATAAAGCTCAGTACCACTAAACCGACTTCACAGGAAATGTTCAAGGGACTTCTATAAGTGGAAAAGGAAAGGCCACAACTAGAAATATGAAAATGATGAAAGGAAAAATCTCAACAGCAAAGGCAAACATATTGTAAAGGTAGTGATCAGCCACTTAGAAAGCTGGCAGGAAGGTTAAAAATCTGATGTAGTAAAATCATCTATATCCACAATAAGTAGTTATGGGATATGCAAAACAGAAAGATGGAAATATGACATCAAAAATATTAAATGTCGGAGGGAGGAGTAAAAACGTAGGGTGGTTAGAATGCATTCGTACTAGAGGGTATTATGCTAACTGAAATAAGTCAGGCAGAAAAAGACAAATACATTATGGTCTCACTTACGCATGGAATCTAAAAAACAAAACGAAAGGAAAACAGACATAGATACAGAGAACAAACAGGGGCATGGGGGAGGGGTGGGAAATAGGTGAAGGGGACTAAGAGGCACAAATTTCCAGTTAGAAAATACATAAGCCTCAGGGATTTAACTTACAGCATAAGGAATATGAGCAATAATATTGTAATAACTTTGTATGGGGACAGATGGGTACTAGACTTACCATGGTGATCCTTTCATAATGTATGCAAACGTCAAATCACTACGTACTACACCTGACTCTAGCATAATATTGTACCTCAACCATATTTCAATAAAAAAATTAATAAAATAAAACAACCATTTCTCAATAGCTCTTCATTACCAGCCTCTGCTGCTAGATTAATTTTCCCATTCTGCACGATGTATCGTATTCACAGAGAAAAGATTATAACTGCATTTCATTTGCTGATGATATCAGTAAAATACACAGTAATTTACCACAACTATTCTCTTCTAGAAATGTATAGTATATTCACCAGAAACCTTATCATGTACTACACTCTTTATTTTTTTAAATAATTGAATTAGATATCAATATTTAATTTGCTATGTGGAATTTAACATATGTCACAGAAATCACGATACGTAGCCCCACACTAAAAACATCACTGAAATACATACTACCCTCTTTCCACAATGATTAAGAAAAAACAATTTCTATTTTGACATATATAAACAGTTGCTACCAGCATGATACTAAAACCATCCTAAGGGAACATTCTCCCTTCAGGATAAAATGTATTTGAGAAAACCGAAACCTCACACCTAATTATAAAGCAATTCTTAGCTAGCTCTAAGTTCTAATTTCAATGCAAAATATAAATTTTAGTCACTTATATATCATTGAGGATTTATCTCATGCTGATTTTATTTTAATGGAAATAACCGCCACAAAGAATGACGATGCAGCCAAAAGAGACTTCAAGGAGATTTTGAAAATAGGTATCCTGGTAACAAAAAGGAAACTATATTTAGGTGTAAACATCCTTTGAACACGTCTCTTTAGTAGGAAAAGTAATGCCCCAATAATGCCCTTACTTCTCTAAATGCAAAAGAAATATAGATGTATTAGTTCTCAATCATAGAAACAGACTTAGCTCTTTTATTTTTATTCATTTATTTATGTTCATGTCTCTTGACCTCAAAACAACATTACAATGTTGAGGCAGGTGATGAAACTGTTACCAAGTCCAAACTTTTTCTGCTCGCCACACCACAGGCCAATAAATTGGGAGACAAGGTGTTGAGGCAAGAAATAGTGACTTTATTTGGAAAGCCAGAAGACTGAGAAGACGGGGGACTAATGCCCTGGAGAACCATCTTCCCCAAGTCAGAATTCAGGCTCCTTTTATACTAAAAAGGGGACGGAGTATGGCTGATTGTTAAAAACTCCTTGTGTCATTATCTTTTGTTCTTGCAACTGTCCACAAAAGCCAGGTCACAATGTTCCTGTAAACCTCCAACCTGGCAAATGTTAGTTCCTGTTCTGCAACTTTTTAATCTCTGTATGAGTGTTATACCCTTAAAGGTCAGAGCCTTGAGAATGGGCTCTCCTGTATATTTCAGGCTCTAGGCAATGTTCTTTTATGAAAGGTGCAGAACCAACAAGACTAAGCCAGGAAACAGAGCACAGGGTTGGAGCTAAAGGAACAGATCTAATATGGAGTCAGATTTGTTCTTCTCTATTACAAAACTGCTGTGTATGATATAATTATAGAATATTAAGATATTTTAAGCTCTATATTTGGGAATATATATATATGTTTATTAAACAAAATTAATCTAGTAATCCTGAGTACATTAAAGTTAAATTAAATTTGAAGTCTGTTTTAAACCTTCGAACATAACAGGTAAAGAACAGAGTCTTGAGTTCTAGTTTTGAGCTTAGAGACCTTTTTCCAGCCAGTACTATCCAGAAGACAGTACTAACTCTTAGCATATATGCCTCTCAGTCAATTGATGGAAAAGACTTAACATGATTTTAAAATGTCATAATCAGGTCAGATAGTGTCTTTGATGATTCTTGTTTATATAAATTTACTCTCACCTATCATTGTATAGATGCACTGCTTTATCCTTGGTGCTTTACTAGGATCTAGTGTAGTTTTTGTCATCTAAGCTGATCAATATGAATTTGATTATAAAGGGAAGTGGAAGTCAAGACACCTACAGGACACTGTCTATCTTTATTGTAGCAATTATTTAGTTCTTTAGTTAAAGTGAGGGGAAAAAACCCTCCCAGCCTAATAAATTTAAAATATCTGGCAATATGAACACTTGAAAAGAGAAGCCAAGTCCTAATTTAACCTCATTTTGTGTGCATACAAAGATTAAAACGCTAAAAATTAATCTAAAATTTTTGCATCCATTATTCATATCCAGTTAGTGTTCTGCTATTTTGCCCAGAAGAAAGTGATTAAGCATGTGGAGCACCAAGGTCAAATTTATTTTGGGTGCAACATATTGTGCCTCTGTATTTCCGACTACTGCCATGGCATGAATTCTTAATGACCTCACAACATTAACTTTATATTCAATCACCATTTCAAAATTCTTAATGTTTAAACCACGTTAAGAGGTAGAACCAATGGGGCTATAGGACAATGACAACAACAAAAAAGACCAGTTATATTTCAAACACTGTGTGGGGGAGAAAAAAAGATTATATAGTAGTTTTTGAAAGAATTCAGGTACATACTAGCTTTCCCCTGTCTCAGTAGCCTGGCCTGTGGGGAAAAAAACAGCCACTTCCACTTCTGATCTCCCCCTGTTTTCAAATAACCTTACCATAACACAGCTTTAGCTCATTAAAGATAGATATCCATCACTTTTCAGATTATCTATGCTTCATCGATTTCGACTGCAATGTGAATTTATGCAGAATAAGTCCTGTATTTTTCAATGACCTCCCAAAAAGAATAGAATTTATGATATCATTGAAAAGATTCACTCTATAAACTTTTGGCAAGAAGGATGTTCAAGGGGCAGGAAGACCATGGCCACCGGAGTCTCCCCTTGGCATGGAGCCCTGCGTGGCTCTGTCTACCTCGGCTTTGGAGGCTCCCTTTTGGCCGCAGCCCTGACCCCAACCAGTCAGCATCAGTTCCGACAGGACTGCATGGAAGCCTGGGACGGGACAGTTTCCTCATTCAGAAAACCCAGAGCCCACTCAAAACTTCCCCAAGAGACACAGGCAGGCTGGTAACCGAGTACATAACCCTTAAACCCCAAATTGTGAAATCCAGAAAGTTCTAAAGCCCAAAAGTTTCTTGGCAGCAAAAGTGAACTGCCCTGAATCATCTGGCTGCAAAACTTGACCTGAACTGGTGTAAGGCTATTTATAGACTTCATTTATCCCGCTGTAGGTGAATATTCATGACTCTCTGCCAAAATATGAATCTGTTTGATTACAGGGAGCCCTAGACCTTGCTGGGACTGTTTATATAATACATGATATTTGCACTGTATTGCCTTCTAAATTCTGATATTCAAAATATAGCTGGCACCAAGGGATTTGGATAAGGGATAAGAAAATAATGTCTTGTGAAATTGCGTGGACATGAATTTAAAACCTAGATCTGTTGCTAATCAGTAATTATTGACTTTGGATAAATTACTTAACTTCCCCAAATCTGGTTCTTCATTTATAAGAATGGAGAAATCAATGAGTGCTACAAATGCTTTGATGGTACTTGCCTACCTAAGGAATCGCTTTTTCAACATTCTTTTTTCCCTAAAAATTCACTCCCCTCTGTCTGCCCTTGCCCTCACCAAATATCAGAGCTTGATGGCTTCCCCTCCTATACAGGGTTCAAATGTTGCTCACATCCTTCTCCTTTTGTCTGAAAGAGCTAAGCCGCAACATCACACCTCTCTATGAACTATAATAATCTGGGTTTGGGGTTCTCAAAGACCAGAATCATGCCTTTTCCTTTTTTTGGAAGCACCTATACATGTTGGCTGAGGCGGGGAGGTACTAAAGGAAGACCACAGACTCAAAATTTCAATCAAGACTCACATAGTAAAAACAGATGTCAAGAATGACAAATGTGTACATACTAGAGCCTGGGGACCAACTCAATCCAATTCCTTAATGCATTCGAATTACAAACTTCCTCCCATCTCACTGTCTTGTTGTCAATCAGGGAATAGGGGCTTTGTGACACTCGGGTCCTGGGAGGAATCCTAACATTACTAAACAGGAGAGAAAAGACTACAGGTTACAGGTTAGCAAATATCAAGACGTTGCCACAACTGTCCACGAAGATCTTGAACATCCATGAAAAGTCCAGAGCTTTTGTCCAGGGGAGTCACACATTATGGATCGTTCTGGTGTTTGAGATTTTAACCAGCTCTGTGAGCTGTGAAAACCAATTTCTTCATCGTACACCAATTGGAAGATGTATTGAGAAATCCTCAGGTGTTCAACGTAAGATGTTCAGTAGTGAAAAGCACCGCATAAAAATCAGAATCTGGGTATCTGAAGAGACCTTAAAGATTAATCTAATTTCCTGATCATTTTATTGATGGAAAACTAAAGCCCAGAGAAGCCTAGTAACTTGATTAAATTTCACCGCCGGTAAAAGGCAGAGCCAGAAAAACTCAAATCCTTGCATCCATCAAGAAAGAAATAAATACATGGCAGCCTGTATCTCCGTTGGAGGATATCTGTGTTAAAATTAAGTATCCTTGGACGTGGAGTATAGAGTCGCTGTAGACGACCGTGGGAGATGGACGTTGTAACTGTAGTTCTAGGAGCAGCTCTGCCACTTAGGCAAAGCAAAACAGGATCCAAAGCCCTTCCAGTTATGAGAGGTTAGGATGCTATGGTTTTTCTCAAGTGACGAGGGAAAAAAAAAATGTAATCTACAAAGATAAGAATCAGAAAGGACATTTGATCCAGTAAGACTCTGGTCCAATGGGTTTAAATATTGAATTCCATATTAATTAAGAGATTTTGGTCTGATTGCTCAGAATCTGAAGGTACGTTATAATTGAACACATGACCAAGTATATTTTTAAGTTACAGAAGATGGTATTTTCCCTGCTTAGGGACTATTAAGATTTGTAATTTGATGCACATAAGTCTTCAACTAGTCTGTTCAAAAGAAACCCTGCTGAGCCTCTCTGTCAATGATCTCTAATCAGAGAAGCCTTCTGTATGCTCAGCATAAATAGGTGATGAGAGCAATGAAAGGCCATCACCATTTGTTGCAACACTTGACATTCAGCATGAGTGTGTAAGATGCAGCCCCCTTGGGAGGGCAGAGGCAAGGTTGTAAAGGAAAGAGATTCAGGAATACTTTATGAAATCCTACCTTCTTGCCTTTTTTTTTTTTTTAATCTTTTAGAAAGATTCAGCTCACTGTGTTTGCGGAACTCCTTGCTCTTTTCTTGTTTATGTCAGTTTGATTCTTTCTTCTCCCCCGTAGACTTGTTCTCGCTCTTGTTAAATTGACGTGCTATAAATTGACATCTCACTGGAAATCCTTCAATATTACTGAAGTCCCTGTGTTTGCTTCTTTGGATTTTATTATTTTTCTCTCTACATACTATTTACTGCAAACCGTGTAGTATCCTTTAAAACATGTGTTCACATTATCTTTTGAAGAAAGTCTTCTTACCCCGTGGGACAACATACAGTGCGACAGACGGTAAGCTTCCCTCAGGAAAATCCTTATAACACATTAGGGGGTGATTATTTGAATTACAAAAGGAATCCTTTAAAAGCTACTTTCAGGTTGCATTTAAGCGTTTGTTTACTGATCCCTCAGACTTCTTGTAAGGGAAGTGGCTTAAGCAGCCACTGCCAAGTGAAGGTCAATCGTAAGAGACAACGAAGCTGGGACAACACAGGGCGATCAGTGGGAAACTGCTAGATATACTCATCTCATCATTTAGGCAAACAAAATATCCTTTTCTAAGATATCACAGCCCAGCTCACCTTAAAAAATCAAAGGTAGTCTAGCCATATACAGAGAGAGAATTTTTTTAAATCCTGCTATTTCTGCGTCATTAAACATCATCCATAAGGTATACTTTGTTGGGAAAAATCCAGAAAAGATTCTTTAAAAAATCTGGAGGACACTGTAGTGTGCTTTATACATTAAAGTTACAGTTCCTTTCAATACCGTCAATGATGCAATTGAGCTTAAATTTTGTTGAGACAATTGCAGTAGGATATTACTTTGTAAAGTGAATGATAATTGTGACTACTTTCAATAATGCATTACTTGTATTTTAAATTCACTTGTATTTTATATTCACAATAAATCATTTATTATTGTGTCCCAGGGTAACCATATTTATCAGAAAAAAAGGTATGTTAAATAATGCATGTAGCATATGAATACATCATATTCTGAATCTGGGAAAAAGAGATATCCCTGAAATTAGTGATTTACTCACTCGTGTTAACAATCTTTTATGCTGGGTGAGTGGCTTTGTTGTAATTCTCTAAAATCCTCCACGCAGAGATCTCAGGCTAGTTCCTGCACTCCGCCGAGCAATTTTTAGAATAGTGTGACCATCTTCATTTAGGTTATTAATGTCTCACTAAAAACAAGCACAGCAGTTATATAAATTTTTGAGAGAATTCTTCAGAACAATATGAAAACATACTATAATATAAAAAGTAAAATGTCTGACCACCTTACTTCCAATATCTAAATTGTATTTTGAACAAAAGCCACAAATGAGTAAGACATGAGCTAAATAATTTCAGTAGGTAAGAAGAAATAATTGAGTCCATTATAAGTAAGAAATTATACAATGTGTAAAAATATTTTTAAATGCTGGGCAGGACCCTATTACATCTTCTACTGCAATTGTCATCTCATTTCCCTGAATGTTCTGACTGCTCACCAGCAGGGACAGGAAGCTCCTCAGTTCCCTTGCTTACACGGATTGGTAGGTAGTCTTGTGTGTCCTTGCACCTTTAACAAAGGGATTTTTAACATGGCCATGGCAGCCCCACCAAAGCCATCAATGGGAGAATGGATAAACAAATGCCCTGTGTCCATACAGTGGAATATAATCAGCTGTAGTAAGAAGTGAAGAACCCATAAATGCTACACCGTGGATGAACCTCAAAAGATTACGCTAAGTCAAAGAGCCAGACACAAAGGTTACACAGTGATTCCAGTTGTATAAAATTTCCAGAATAGACAAATCTATAGAGACCGAAAGCAGATTAGCGGTTGCCACGCACTGAGGCGAGGGGAGAATGACGATTATGTGCTTAATGGATACGGGGTCTCCTTTGGGGTGATGAAATGTTCTGGAACTCCATAGGGGTCATAGTTGCACAATGTTGTGAATGTACTGAATGCCACTGAATCGTACATGTTAAAATGGTTAGTTTTAATGTGATATGAATTTCAACTCAAAAACAAACAATGAGAAGTCCTTGAAGGACTTCTCATTGCTCCTAAAATAAAGTTCAAAATCTTAAATGTGGCCCCAAATGCCCTGCATGATTCAGCCCCTGTTTACCTTAGTAACATCATTAGGGCCACTCACATCCTCATTCTCCAGACTCGAGCCGGACCTACCTCTTATTAGATTCTAAGACACTAGACTCTCTTTTCTCAACACAGGGTACTTTCTCCTGTTCTCTGTCATCTCCCTTTACCAAGCTGACTCAGTCTTCAAATCTTAAGCAAAGTGTCACTTCTTTGACATTATTCCTGCACTCACATCCTGCCAGGTAAGGACCCCTGCCATAATCCACATGGCCACATGAACATCTTCCTACAGTTGCAATTGTTTAATTAATTAGCAGGATAGTTAGGTTCTTAATAGCCATCCATCCTTTTGAATATATGCTCTCTGAAGGCAGGATCTATGTAGTGTTCCTGGTCTACAGTATGTACACAATAAATACCTATTAAAGAAATAAATTAAGTGAGAATGTTATATCAATTGAGTTAAGTATGTCTTCTGGTCATGTTCATCCGCGACTAAATTACGAACTATGACTAAAACAATAAACATTTTTTCATAGCTCCTTTTAATAATTACAATCAACATTTACAGAGTATCATAAGCCAGTCATGGTGCTAAGTGCTTTGCAGAGACGAGCTGATTTAATTCTCATTACAACAGGATGACTGTACAATACTATTACAATAGTATTCCTATTCTATTATTAATCTCATTTTAGAGATGAAGAAATTGAGACTTAGGGAAGTTCCCTAGGTTACTGAAGTTCACACAGGTAGTGTGTGATTAACTCAAAATCTTATCTTCCTGAGCTCATTTTCAACATGCTTAAGAGACTGCTGAAAAAGTATATAAAGGTCTGGCATTCAACCAGACCTGAGTCATTGTGGTTCTTGGAATAACACTGGTAAACCACAGGGAAACTGAAGAGATCTTACTGAGTTTGGAATTATAGTTTTAGTAGAAAACGTGGTTCAAGAATGAATGTCCTGGGTAGAAACCAGAACCATACAGTATTATATGAATTTACTAAAATGAGAAAGCATAGGAAGTTTACTCACAAAATTACACACTGGATATTAGTTTTCGGCCCTGTTTCAGTGCATACCCATTCTATTTTAGAAATTAGAATTACTTTTTGCAAGAGAAAGATTGATCAGACATGCTTGGACTAGTTCAAATTTGTGTTTCTATTCTAGTAACTAGATCCCCTGGAGTCTTGGTGGGGGCTGCGGGTCTATCAGTCAGTCTACACTGATACAGGCTACACTTACATGATGAGTGGAGAGATTTCCAGACAGCACCATCGCAGTGGGAGTCCTCTGAGTCACACTTAGCACACAGCGCTGAAATGCTGTGGGATTGGTACAGCCAGAGGATTAAGTGAGAGCGCAAAGGACCCAGCATTTCAGCTTATACCAGGAATCCAAAACACCAGACTTTCTGTGTCCCTGGTAGATTGTTTCCCTGCCTAGAATGCTTGTATAGCAGACTGAAAACAGCGAGGATTTATTTACATGTGGAATTCATAACCAAACATCAAAATGGGGAGAAATGTTCCATTTTTATGTTTCTATTAGAGGGACTGCTGCAGTGAGCCAGCTCTTGAGGAAGAGTAAAGCTCAGCCCTGAGCACCTGAATTGATTGGGCCAGTCTCAACAAATGTGATTTTCATCCATCAATTATTCAAAAATCCTGAGTTTTATCATCAAAGTGAGAGCTGCATCACTCAGAGCTATGAGGCTCATCAGGTCTGAGGTGATACTAGAGGCCCTTTGGGAGCAGGACCAAAAATTAGAGTTCAGACCCGAGTAACCAAGATGGGCTTGAGAAAAGAGGATGAAAAAATCACTGAGAAAATTAGGGCACTGAGAGAACCATATGGAAAGATTTGGATAGACGAGACAATGTTTTAGCAGCTGCTATGAATGCTTAACATTTAGACAAGGGAGATGCATCAGTTACCTGTTCACAGTCATGCTGCATAACAAATTTCCCTAAAACTCGTAGCTTAAAACAATCGACACTTATTTAGCCACAAGTCTGTGAGTCATCAATTCAGGCTGGCAATTTTGGTTTGGCAATTCTGGCCTTCACTGGGCTCACTCACATGTCTGGAAATCAGCACTAAGTCACCGATCTTGAAAAGCCTCAGTTAAAACTGAGCAATTCTGAACCAGAGTCTCTTCTCCTGAAAGCCAGGCTTTCTCATGGCAAAGGAAGAGAAAGAAGAAAGAGAGAGAAAAAAAAGAATGAAAACTGCTTTTTCAAGACTCAGTTTGCATTATCCGCTAATATCCCATTGTCAAAGACAGGTTCTACAACCAAACTCAGAATCCTGAGGTGGTAAAATGGACTCTGCCTCTTTAGTAAGAGAAAATGCAAAGTCAGAAGGCAAAGGGTGTTGTGTCAGCTATCCATCACTCCATTAAAAATGACCCCAAGACTTAGTAACATAAAATAACTACCATTTAAACTTACTCACTATTTGGTGTGATTCTTCAGCAGATCCCTCCTGGACTTAACAGTTCAGCTAAGACTAGATAATCTGAGATGTCTTTTCACGTGTGTCTGATAGTTGGTATTCCACTGCCAGTTGGACCCTATATTATCAACAGAGTAACCAAGATTCTTCCTGGTGATTGGTTTATAAAAGCTAGAGAGACCAAGCTCCAGTGGACAAGTGCTTTGTGTCATGATTGTTAATGTCCCATTAACCAAAGCAAGTCCCATAGTCAAAAAAAATCACAGAGTCAGGTCCAGGGTCAATGGAGGAGGAGATTACACAGGGACATGGATACAGGGATCTGTAATTATTGAGAACTATTAATGCAAGAAACTACCATGGGTGTGGCTACAGGGAGGGAATCAAAATAATGGTGCATGTAATTAATCAAACATGGAAGAGATATTGAAAGAAAAATGTAAAGAAACTTTTGTAGCATTATGACCATACTTCCCTCAGTATTTTCAAAAATAAAAATCAAAAAAGCTTTCCTAAAGGAGTTTTGGTGACTTTTGTTATATAATGCACTTTATTTTTTCATCAGTGTATATATTTTTCAACATTACTGACAGCAAAGACTAATACTTCTAATGATCCAATTAAAAATAAATCCCTGAGTAGAGGAATTATTTACTGAATTGCAATTCATGTAGAACCTGCCTATGAACATCTTGGGTTTATACACACTATATAATATTGACTTAGGAGATTATATATATATATATATATATATATATATATATATATATATATATATATATATGATTGGAGTGTACAATAAATTTTAGTTCTGGAAAAATACAGTTGCAAAAACTTGAAATTTAGTATATTTATGAAAAAAAGGAGGAGGAAAGTGACTAAGTACTTGCTAGGCTGGCTGCTAGATTTGCAGTGACTCCCTTCATCTGGACATAGCCTCCTGTATAGGATGAGTTCTTGGAAGCCATTTCTCTGAAACAGAGTCTACCTCCTCGTTGTTCGCAGTGACTGAGGGAGGACAGCTAGCCTCAACTGGGCCAATCACCATTTCTATGCCAGGAATTTGAAATCTGAGAATGAGAAATTCAAACCAAGATCAGGTTCCTGAGGCTGGATCAAGCGGACAGCAGTACTCCTTCTCCTGAAAGGCCCTGCAGCCCATCTGCTTTCTGCCCCTTCTGAGATGTTCAACACGAGTTTGGATCCCGTGAGTTACCCCCAAATCCAAAATTCTTCCAATAAGTTTCCTTTATTTTTTAAAATTTAAGCCAACTCGATTTATTTTCTCCATGTAGGGGAGGCAGTAGTGTGCCACTACCCCTCAGGGTTGAGATGCTCATTCCTCCGGCTGGCAGGAGAAAAGCAGCATTTCATCCAAAAACCTCCCTTGGATGATGGGAGCTGCTTTGTTCCCTCCCTGGGGGCAGCCCCTGACATGTCATCATCTCTAGAGAAGACCTGACCAACCACATGGTAACAATTTTATTCCATTGGACCCCTTCAATTCTCAAAGAGACCCTTCTTAACTAAGGTCAATACATATTCCAAATTGGAGCCATCCTTCTTGCCTTCCAGGCTTTAGCCAGTACCCGTCTACAGGGTATTTGATTTATTAACAGTGGGATTCTTCTTAACACTGCCTTGGACTCAAGAATACTTTTTATAGCAAAGCAGGTATAAATTAAGGGCACATGACCAGAGGGGTCCACTGGTTCCACTACAAACCACACCACCCAAACCTACCAGATTGAAAAAGCAATGGAACAGTCTTTTGAAGGCCCAGCTGAGGCATCAGTGTTAAGATGCTTGTGAGGATGGGGCACCACCATTTAAGGTATTTCCTAAAGCAATAACTGGGCGCTGGGGCCCTACTGAATAAAATACCCCATGCCCAAGAATCAAAGAGCAGCAGTAGGAGTGGTTCTGTTTACCGCAGTCCCAGTGACCCAACTGGAGAATCCGTGTTCCTCACCCGTACACTTCTGGACTCTGCCAGTGCAGAGGTTCTGGTTTCAAGAGGGTGCTTCCAACAGGGAACGCAGCAAGCTGAGGCCATTACCCAATTGCTTTAGGATTCACGTGCAAAACAACCAAAGCCAAGGAAAGAAAGGGCTCACCATACTGGCCGGAGTAAATGACTCTGAGCATCAGCAGGAAGTAGCTGCTCTTACACATGCAGGCAGGAAGAATACATGTGTCAAACTGTGATGGTAAATGAACAAAAGCAGCAGCAACGTCCCCAGGAAAGAGTGATGACCAGGGACTCAGACTTCTCAGGGTAAGGGTCTAGGGTGCTTCTAAGGAAGTCACCAGACCAGCAGAAGTGCTAGCTGAGGGTGAAAAAATCTAGACCGGGTAGTGGAGGAGGAAGATGGTGAGCATCGGTTGTGGCCCTGAGACCAGCAACACAGCAGTGGTGAGGGCTGCAGTTTCTTCTCACTAACCTTTGTCTTGTAAGTTTCCCAAGTAATGATAAAACCAGAATCCTGGAGAACCTATTCCTAAATGGGGTGACTTACTATAAAAAGCAAGAGGCTGCAAGCAGCATACGGGTAAAGAATAAAAGATGAGGAGATGCACTGCTTGGATACCCTCTTCATGACCGGGGCACTTGTTTTTCCCCAGCTGCCAAGAGCACTGGCTGCTGACACCTCAAAGCTCTGTCCCTTTCTGGGAACCACCGTCAGTCAAGGGGAGCCACTTAATCCGAGTTCATATCCCCTCCCCCAGGCCAGCTCAGAGCCAACGTCGGCTCAGTGCAAGGGCACGAAGCCCCAGCCCCCACTTCAGTCTGGAACAACTCAGAATGGCCATCCTGGCCCCAGAGCTCCCTGGAGGGTCACTGCAGAC
This sequence comes from Camelus bactrianus, assembly GCF_048773025.1. Taxonomy (NCBI): domain Eukaryota; kingdom Metazoa; phylum Chordata; class Mammalia; order Artiodactyla; family Camelidae; genus Camelus; species Camelus bactrianus. Next base: position 11,732,539 of record NC_133572.1, read on the forward strand.
CTTTATTACAACTGCATCACAGGTCAGCTTTTCTCTTTGCCTATTCCTGCCTCCCCTGTTGTCCCGAGTAAAGGAAAAACACACCTTGGTAAATACCCTGCTCAGAAATACATCTCAGAGTCTATTCCCAGGTGCTGGACCTAAGACACTAACTTCTATCAAAATGAATATAGCAGCTTATGTTGGAGAAAGGTATTATAACAAGGGAGCAGATAAGAGAGAGAGATGCTCATAAAAACCCTAAAAGCTAGATGCTATTATTATCTATATTGTATAGATGAGGACATGGAAGCTCAGATCATATGAGAGATCTCTCGAAGGTCACTCATCATGGCTAAGTCTGCCCTTCTCAAGAACCTGTATTGCATTACTACATTATTCATAAACAGCCCATTCCCCTCATGTGGCTCTGAACTAGACTGGAATTGAAAAGGTAAAATAAACATCCCCACTCTCCTCTCCCAGATGCTCTCCATAAGCTGAGCCCACGCTTAAGGCAGGATAAGATACTCGTAACAGCGGCCGCTGCATTACAGCCTCTAACGCTTACGTTACAAGTTATGGATGACTCTGTGAAAAGGCTCTCCGTGAGTCGTAGCTAAGGAGCTCATAAGGCAGAACCCTAAACATTGGGAAGATGTTTTTGTATGTGTTCCTCCATCGCATACCTGAGGAACTGATAGACCAACATGGCCTGGGAGAGATTCTGCTTCCAAAAGATGAGTTCTCTAAAGCATTATACGGAGGGTGGTCCTCTTTGCCTACAGTTTGATTTATTGACAGGAAAGGCAGGAAGGAGGGAAAGACAATATGCAGGGGAGCGGTGAGTAGGAAGAAAGAACACAAACTGAAATGTTAGTGTCTGTCATGTCTGGAGACAGAGTTGCGGAATTCTTACTGATTTTTTCTAAATTTTCTACAGTTAACACAGTAATACAATAAGAATTATGAAATAAATGTAAGATCTGATTTGCGACGCTCTTCAAACGAATGGAGGGGATACAGTTGAGAATGCATAACTAGAAAAACAAGGCTGGATGGTGCTTTGAGGTCCCAGGGTCCCCTAAAATGGACCATTTGGATGCCCTTCTGATCCATGCTGTTCCCAACCAGACAGAGAATAGATTATGAAAGAGTGGTCCTCATCATTTCCCATCCAATTCAGTCTGCTTTGCTTTGGTGAACCGTAGGTCAAATTGCATGTGTATGAATTGGCAGAGATTTATATATTCATGAACATGGACTGAACTCATTCCCTCTTATCAGAAATAGTGAATGTGCCCAAAATTTTCAACAAAGATGAAAATTATTAATAACCAAGATAACGCTGTTACTGTCTTAGAAGACAAGATTGGAAGGTCAATTTGTATGAAGCTCCTTACAAAGACTTTACAAAGAAAAAAAATAAATAATTGGTTGGTTGCAATGCCTTAATATTTTCACTCAAATGCCTCTATCCAGTTTGTTTTACTGAACTGCATGGTCAAACAGTCCATCTATTTGAGTTACTTTATTATTCCAGCCTGTCACTGGAGTAAGCCTATTAAATGAACTGACTACTTCATTATCTTAACATGAGATCCAGTAGTCACAACCCCAGGAAGCTTATCTGGGCAAAGAAATGGAGAAAAGGGCCATTTTGCTTTATTTTTATAGCATTTACAATGTATCCTTTCACAATACAGTTTTTCATGTAATTCAGAAAAAGAATACTGGAAACAAGCACCAGCCTGTCAAATAAAATTCTCTGCAACTACCTTGTCTGGCGCTATTCTATTAAAATGTTCTACACTTGGAGATGTCCTCATTTCTGAAGGGCAAATGATCCCAGCAGGTGACTGAGTGATTATGACTCCTGATTCAGAGCTAATTTTTAAAAACATGCCTGCTGATTGCCATCACTAACATTCCCTTGTTTTCTACACACTCTTCCTCTTACTCACTCACTGAATCCTGCTCTGCATCCAGAGAGCCCACTTAAAGAGAATCGGAAGCTAAGCTTCAATTCCCTAGACGGCAAGAAGACTTACTACAGTATTAATTTTCAGAGACATATTTAGAATCCTCTATTTTTCTATTCCAGATGTAAATTTTAAAAAACGGCTTGAAAAATGATTCTTAATAACAGAGTGAAATGAAAGGGAGCTACTGCCAACAAGAGACTCTCCTTCATCTAAAATATGCCCCATCTGGGTGTCCCGAGGAAACGTTAGAGCAGTAGAAGTAATTACTCTCCTGTTCTGAAAAGTTATAAAAGCCAAGCCAAACAAAATAAGAACAGCAAAACAGTTCACAAACAAATCAACTCTCCTGGCCCAGCCTGTCACTAATACTTCTGGGATAATCCTGAAATTCTGAATATACTGTCTTTTGATTATAAAAGGAAATCCTGGATTTTATTAGTTTGTAATCTAAATGCAAATGATAAACACCATGATGTGTTACACTAGCAAGTCTTCTCCAGTTCTCAAATACCATGCACATACTCTGCCCTCTATCCAACTAAAGTGTTACCAGTACTTGCAACAGCTCTTTGACAAGAGATGGAGGTGTGTACCCCAAATTCTAAACTTCTGGAGGATGCGGCTGTTATCTTTAAAAAGACATTTTTACAGTAACTAGAAACTCAGGAACCTCTAACAGAGCAACAAGGTTGTCTCTTCATCCACTGAGTCCTCAAGTGCTTTCTCCCCTGTCATTTCGAAGATGATCATTAATCAGAACCCTCTGCACTTGAGCCGACTTGTAACCTATGGGCTTTTTACAAACATAACAAGCTACATCAATAAAACGCAGCTGTTACGAAGTGAAATGAGGCTGTTCATCGTTTATGAGTAGCAGTCTAAAACAGGAAGACACAGATGACTCCTACACCCAGTTGAGAATGCTGGCATCATTTTTTTCCTTCCTAAATTCAATTTGACATCTCAAGCATAAGTATCAGGTGTGGTGGGAATAAACATTCAAGGGCTGTTATTGAAACACGTAAGAGATCGGTGTCAAAAATTGAATAGGTATTTAGAAGTCAGCATGAGGATTATACTGCAGGGCTAAGTTTGTATCTAGACAGAATGAACAGTCCCAACCGGTGCTTTTTTTTTTTTTTTTTTTTGGTTGCTAATTACAGAAACCAACATCGTTAAGCGATAATGGTTAGATCCTATGGACAAACGTTCATCTCACTTCATACCAGCTTGGAAACCGAACTTAGTTACTTGGAACATCCTATTATATCCAGCTCGTCAACATCCTAACTACACACAAAGATGTGCTATGGAAAGTTTTGTGAGGAGATGGCAAAGAGGGCTTACACTGCATACAGTGTGGCCAAACTGCCATCGTCTCCCCAAATCTCTCAAAGCAGCAGTGTCTCTCTTCTCTCCAAGCCTGGCTCTTCCAGCATTCCTAATAAAGTCCTAGGACTGATACCTGAGTCCCTTTTCTTACGCAGAACAACTGAGGTCTCTTCACTCCCCAGGCCCTTGTGCTTCTGCCATGTGGTAAGGGAGGTACCCACCTCCTAGGAAGGCAAGGGAATTTGTAAATAATAAATATTTCCTCTTTTCACAGTTTTAGGGATAGGCAAGTGTCTCAAGAGCAGGAATGCTAAGTCAGCCTTAAAAAGGGATTGGATCCAAAAACAGAAAAACCACCAGAAACAACAAGGGAACTTCAGTCTTGTCTCAGCTTCTCTCTGTTCGATTGCTTTATCCTTTTCTTTAGTTTTCTCTCCCTCTTCTCCTAATTTTTCTTATTCTATAAAAAGTGAAGGCTTCCAGAGAAGGGGATCTCTGTTATATAGGCCATTGGTTTTTCGAGTCTAGCTATCCATCAGCACAGCTTACTAACATAGATTCCTGCGCGTCACTCACAAAGATGATCATTTTAAAGTCTGATAGGGCTTGAATATTTACATTTTAAAGGCTCCTTAAGTGGCTTAAAGATTAAGCTTCTGGAGCAAAGAGCATCGCCCTGCAAAACGCAGCAACATAAATAAGACAGAAATGTATTCTTTTCTTATTTAACAGTTCTGACCATGAGCAAACTAGACAGGCAGAGTAGCTGGGCTCCACCTAATCATGAAAGATTCAAGTTTTCTTCCTTCTTGTTCACCCAAACAACCAGCTTACAGACAAGAAGGGTTTTTTTAATTGACATATAGTTGATGTACAACACAAGTTACAGGTGTACAACACGGTGATTCACAATTTTTAAAGATTATACTCCATTTATAGTTATTATAAAATATTGGCTGTATTAAACAAGAAGTATTTTACAGACTTAATGGCTAGGGTCTTGCCTTGACTCTTGGGTCAAAGTGAGGTCCCTGTCCTATTCACTGTCCAGCTCTTGGGAAGGTAAAGAGGACAATTCAAGCTGGACAATTTCTGTTTATCAGCAGTGGGGCAGAAATTGCCCACATCACTAACTCCCCTAACCTCTGGTAAGAACTCAGTCATTTGACTGGGAAACAATCTGTAGCTGGACAGCCACTTGCCCAGGAAGACATGGAGAACATTTGGGGGAAACCCAAGCACTTTACCATACTCATTAAGTGCTCCTAATGCAAGGACAGGTTTGGGAAACGCTACATAGAGGAACGTGATGGTGACTTTCCACCTCTTCCTTCATTTCACGTAATAGCAGCTGGCGTATGGAGGCAAGGGCACCCAACTTACAGTCAGAGGACCCATGTTCAAGCCCTAGTTCTGCCATGAATTCTGTGATCTCAAGCAGATCCCTTCATAAAAATATTACATGCCAGGCTTAATGCTAAGTGATTTATGCACATCATTTCTTTTAACCTTTACAGTGTAAGGCACAGATTTTTAATCCTATTTTATTAAGGAACTGTGCCATATTAGCAAAGCTAGACTTCAGACTCAACTTTATCCGAGTCCAAAGCACATCATCTTTCCCCTCTGCCATATTTAACCTCCCTGAGTCTCATTTTCTCATAAGTGTAAGTCAGTGAGTTGCTGTGAGGGTTAAGTCAGCAAATTTTAGGGTGCTATAGACACCAAAAATGCCAATATAAATAAAAGTCATTATTTTATTTTGTATACACAGAAGATGAAACTAATTTGCCATGGTGGGCCCATGTTTTGAGCTCCTTTCTGGCAGTGGTGATGAATTTGTGCTTGCTTGTTTACCATCGTGGTTCTGTCTTCAGTGATCAATAGCACTCACTTATGAGATTACAGTTCAGAGCTAACCTATGGCCATGGAACTGAACAAAGCCAACTGGCCCACACAGGAAATGAATTAATGATCTGGAACGGATAAACACAGTACTCAGATGAGCTGAAACTGTCAAACACTGACTGTCACCGTGAAGACACAGACTAAAAATGATAAGACTCAGGGAAAGCAATCTCTCTTTGCTCTTTTATAAGTTCATTCATTAAAGGCTTGCAAATAAACCCAGCTGTCTTGCCAGCAAATGCCCTGTTATCATAAAACAAATTAAGGTGCAATTCCAGGACATTTATCCATTTCATATCCCAGTCAAATTACCACTGAGCCTACCCCTTCTTTTATGGAGGCTGAAAAACTCCAGCCTGCAGATCAGAAGTTGCAGAAAAAGAAAAAAATAAAACAAGACTCCAAACATGGTTAAACACATATTTCCCTCCCATCTCATTCCTACCTTACCTCTTCCCACAAACAAGCAGAAATATTTGGAGAAACAGTGGAAAACAATGAAAATACACACTATTATTGTACAGTTGGTTTTTATAGCCCTTTTAAGTAGGCAACTGAATTTATGGGGGGTGGTGTTAATTTTTTTATAAAATAAAATCATTGCCTCTTAAAATTAAAACGAGAAGTCTGATCAAAGAGTGCCAAAATCTCTGACGATTCCCAAAATAACTAGTGCCGCTCAAATCTCCTTAGATTCTCCGTAACTGCTTCACCATGAGCATTCAAGGACTGGCCTCAGGATTTTCTTGGTTTTCAGCTCTGTATTAAGTCATTTATTGGCTCATAAAATTTTTTTCTCTGCCCCTGTGAAGGAAACCATTCTAATTTGTTTTGGAGGGAGTGGTTTCATTACCAAGCTGAAAATCTCACTCTCCATCTCTTACTTCACCCCTAACGATGTGTTTTGCCAACAAGCTCCTCTTACATATATATACCACGGGAAGGGAAATGGAGAGAAAACTAGTTTTCCCTCAGTTTGAAGAATCTCTACTGTCTAAGAAAAACAAATCTCTCCTCCCAAAACAAGTCCCCCGCATTTAGACACCAAGCATTATTATTTCCCCTGAAAGATCTGAAAATGGCCTAACAAAATTAAGAAAAACAAAAAATTGATTCAAAAAGCAGGTTTTGGCACTGACAGAATCTAACATTTCAAATTCAACAAAAAGTAAGTTGCCTTTTCACTTTAGCTAGGTTAAGAGTCCTCTACAGCAGACTAAGTTTGGAAAAGTGAAACGCTTTGTAAACAGAGGAGTTATAAACAGAGGAGGCCCAGAACTTCATCATACCTGTTTCTTGCATCTTGTCAGAGTGAGTTAAACAACAGAATTTTTTGCTGAACCACACACAGTTAGAAATATATTCTATGTAGTGTCCATTGTACTAGCTACTTGCCTGCTTGTTTGTGAATTCATTGTAAATATTGAGGTCAAACTGTGAAGTGAGGTGAGTCAAATATTTGCCAGGTCATATAAAACACTGAGCAACAATCACATAAAGCAACTAAAGCACTTCAGTTAGTTGTGGTGTCTCTAAGTCCATTCAATGGCAAAGCTGAAAAGTGTATTTTTTTTAACATTTTTTTTTATTGAGCTACAGTCATTTGACAATGTTGTGTCAAATTCCAGTATAGAGCACAATTTTTCAGTTATATATGAACATACATGCATTCATTGTCACATTCTCTTTTGCTGTGAGGCACCACAAGATCCTGTATATATTTCCCTCTGCTACACAGGACAATTTTGTTTATCTAGTCTACATTTTGAAATCCCAGTCCCTTCCCACTCTTCATCCCCCTGGCAACCACAAGTTTGTATTCTATGTCTATGAGTCTGTTTCTGTTTTGTGTTTATGTTTTTGGGGTTTTTTTTAGATTCTGTGAAAAATATATGATTAAATCTCCCTAAAAATGTAATGGCACTAGAAAGGAACACTCAGTGACTCCCAGAGCTGCCATGTGTACAGCAGATCCCAGGAACCTAGAAATGCAGATTTTTCATAATAATTACTAAGGCATTAGAAGAACGTTTGTCAATTTACAGATGTCTTCAGCTAAAGAACGTTTTTCCCTGGGACAGGAAAAAATCTAAATGGCCCAAGTTTTTAAACAAAAGTTGGGTTCTTCAACATAGTTTTTAAACAAAAAAATCATATAACAGAAAGCTTGAGAACTAGGGATCTTGGTCATTCCTGAAAGGTTTAGCAACATACATACATATGTATATGTGTGTATGTGTATATATACACACACAGATACACACAGGTAGATATAAATATACATAAAAACAAAAAAGTCTTAAGTGTAAAATTCAATGAATATTCTCAACACCTGTGTAATTGTATCCCACACCAAGAAGTAAAACATTAGCACCACAGAAGCCTCCTCTTGCTTCTACCCACTTCCCCAAAAGATAACCACTGCTCAGAATAGTTTTGTCTGTTTTTGAACTTTATATTAATGGACTCATACCATATGTACCATTTTGTATCTGGCTTAGTCTGTTCAGTACTATGGTTGTGAGATTCATCCATGTTATTTCATGTAGCAGTAGTTCATCCATTTTCATTGCTGTATAGTATTCCACCATATGAATATACTACACATTTCTATCTACTCTACCACATTCTGATTAGTTTTAGGTTTTGGCTGCTACAAATAGTGAGACCATGGACATTTCTGTACATATAGTATGGCTCTCAAATGTACACATTTGCTATGGGCTGAATGTCTGTGTTCCCCTAAAGTTAATATGTTAACATCCTAACACCCAACGTGACAGTATTAGGAGATGGGGCCTTTGTGTGGTGCTTAGGTCATGAGGGTGAAACCCTCATAAGTTGGATTAGTTCTTTTATAAAAGAGATTCCACAAAGCTCCCGTGGCCCTTCCACCACATGAGGATACAGGGAGAAGGCTGAGACCCAGAAAGGGCCCGCATGCTGGCATGCTAGCCCCCTTATTTCAGACTCTCAACCTCCAGAACTGTGAGAAATAAATTACTCTTGTTTACAAGCTACCCGGGCTGTAATATTTTGTTATAGCAGCCTAAAAGAACTAAGATAACATTTCAGCTAAGAAGATATCTACACCCAGACTTTTGGGGTCATGGAGTATGACCGCGTTCAACCTTATTAGATACTCCTAGTTTTTAAAAGTGGTTTTACCAATTTACACTCCCACCGACAATGTATGAGAATTCTAGTTGCTCCATCTCCTTGCCACGACTTGGCATTGTGAGTCTTTTTTTTTTCAGCCATCTTATAGGTGTGATATGGCAATCATAACATGGTTTTAAATTGCATATGCATATTCCCTAATGATTAATAAGGTTGAGTATCTTTTCATATGTTCATAAGCCTTTTGAATATTTACTTTTTGAAGTCTTGTTCAAATATTTTACCTATTTTTTTTTTAATTTGTTTTCTGTCTTTTTCTTACTCCTGTGCTGCTTTTATACATTTTGGATAACAGTCTTTTTATTGGAAATGCATATTGCAAATATGTTCTCCACTCTGCACCTTGCCTTTTCATTCACCAAATAACATCTTTTGAGAAACAGAACTTCTTCACATTAGCAGAGTTCAGTTTATCAGTCTTTCTCTTTATGGTCAGCACTCCACTCCAGCTACATGGACCCTTGCTGACCCTCAGTCATGTCAGACATCTCCTCACTTCCTCACTTACTATTTGTATACATGAATTCACATGGCTCACTCCCTTCAGGTTTCTGTTCAAGTGTACCCTTATCTGGGCACAAGTCTGGCCCATTTATATATAATAAGAACAATTACCTACCTTGCCCAGCCCCCAGTATTCCCTACTCCCTATGCTCAGCTTTATTTTCTTCTTATCATTCATAACTACCTGAAGTATTATTTGTTTATTTTCTCTCTATCCCACTGACACACTACAATGTAAGCTCCATAAGGACATTAAATGTGCATGTTGTGATCAATCCTCTGTGCCCAAAACAGTACCTAGTACATAATAAGTATTCAAAAAATTTTTTTGCTGAGTGAGTGAATAAACTGTGTCTTAGTATGTGCATTTATTTTTATTTATCTTTCTTATGAATCTGTGTGCTTTTTCTGTCTGACTGCTCAAATCTTTCTTTGATTTCGAAAATTCTCAAATATTATGTCTCCTAATTCACTTCTCCCTTATTTTCTCTTCTGCATTGCATATTAGACACATGTTAGAGCTTTTAGATCTCTCTTCCACATCTTTAAACTTCTCTTAAATATTTCCTATCTCACTGTGAACTTCTCTTAAATATTTCCTATCTCACTGTGTTTCATTCTGGGTGATTTTCCCAGAGCTGTTGTCCAATTCAGTAATTCTCTCTTTAATCTTGTTTAGTCTACTGTTAATTCATCTATCAAGAGTTTTATTTCAATTAACTGTATTTTCTAGTTCTATAGTGTTTTGGGGGATGGTTTTCAATTTGCCCATTGTTTTCTTCAATGTAGTGTTCTTATTTTGTCAATGACTATAGTTCTCAAAAGACAACTTCGAACATTTTAGGCATACTTATTTCAGAGCTTTTCTTAGATAGGTCTTGTTCTCCTCAAGTATGAATATTCACATTTGTTTTGTCTGCTCACTCTACCTCATTGCATGATTTATTATAGCTTTTCACACACAATGGGAATTATCATTTACAAAAGTTCTATGTGTCCTAGGTTATAGAGATTTACCCCTATTGGCCAAACTTACAATTTCTTCTGCTAAAGTCCTTTAAGGTCCAGTGGTTTCAGAACAGTTTATATGACATCATCTTAGTTTCATATTTCAGTACGATTTGGGAAATTAATTTCAGCTGCCTGTCAATGCACACTTTGGGCCGGGATGGGAGGATTTGTCCAGCTCTACTATTTCAAAAGTAAAAGGTATCTTCCACCCATAGAAGGGAGCTATAATGGGGTTTCATTCAGGGTCCCAGTTAGTTATTAACAGGAGTGTCGTATTTTCCTTTTTGCATATATTTCTCTTGGAGACTTTACAAGATATTGTTGTGACCACATAGGATTTTTATATATTGTGATCCTATATCCAGGACTAAAATTATCTTTCTTAAACACTATCCTCATTGGTGACTCAGACATCTAGATGGAAATATCCAACAGGTACTTGAAAATAAAGCAACAGTATTCAGAAGGCAAGTCAAAAGTCACAGAAAAATGTTTATCTGACTGTTCACAATTAATAAAATATTTGGAATTATTTATTCTATTGCAACCCAACAATGTAACTACTGTTTGCTTTTAAAATCAGAAGACAGTGCAAGGTAACAAAGTAAATTCCTTTTAGTTCTTTCTTGCACTCAAAATTTTATTAAACACAAATAGCCTATGGTATATGGAGTACTCTCCTGCATTTATAAGTGTGACAATCATTTCTAAATAAAGTTTGAGCATTTGTGTGTAAAGAAGAGAATCAGGGAGTGAGAGAGGTCATAGGCCAAATAATCCATGAGAAAAATCACAAATTTTTTGAAAAATAAGTTACCATCGTAATGATTTGTGGCTCTTCATATATAAAATCATTACTAGTTAACTTTCCTGTTTATTTTGGTTGCTTATTTACCACTAGTGATAAATTTGTCTTGATTCATTTCGTCCCTTGCCAGGCTCCTATTGTGAATGACAGCATGCATTTACAAAACAATTGGAGAAGGTTTAGGAACAGTGGGTGACTATAGAATGGCACGAAGTTGATTAACTCTATTAAGCTTCTGCACCTTGAGCCTGGCCTCATTAGCAGCCTAGCCAACTGAGCCAACTAGGTATAAGCAGAAACTTTTTTTAAGGACAAAGCTTATTATGTTGCAGTAGACAAGGCAGGCTGTCAACAGCACCTTAGCGGATTCTGATGGCTCTCTAGAGAGAGGTAATTCTGTCTGCATTATCCACAGTTGTAAAAACTCCAGGGGGTTGGTGTCTGAGCCTGCTTCATGGAGGAAGGGGGGGATAGTGTTTAAAGATATAAGCAAAGGAGGCAGTAAAACAAATAGCACAAGCTACCAAACAGTATTTGTTGGGGATGATTTTGTGTTTCGTAGCACAGATTTTTTTCATCCGACTAACTAGTATCATTCATCATTACAAATGTTTTCTTAATAACTTCCAGAGGAGGGAGGGATGGATTGGAATTTCCTGTGCCTGAAACACACCTGAGAGTGAAAAGCAAGGCTGAACCAGGAACATGTCTTCTTGTAACAGGGATCAGCCTTTACGTCAAGTTTGACCATCTCAAAGACCTCTAATAAAACAGCCAAAATAAGACTGAGTATACGCAGTAGAGTTCAGATACCAAATTCAAACTTTCTTATTTTCCAGCCTTTTGCCAATATTAGCTGGAGTAAAGAATTCTTTGGTAAACCATTAGAATGATAGTCCATTGCTTCCTAAATTATCTAAGAATGTAATGTGGAACTGTATAATAACTAGCTTCTTATGCAAGTTCTTTCTTCATGTCCTATGTGTTCTTTGGCTGAAGAAATGATGGATTAAAGAAATTAAAGAGTAGACAAAACTTTGTAATGGTTGTCATTCCAATAGCTTTCTTTAATGGGGTTCCATAAAACCATAACAAAGAACATTATGTGCTGTAATTAGGCCTGCAATGGCTATAAAAACCTTGGCTAGAATGTGGTTGTTACATTCAATACATCTCTTATTCAGGTTACTTCAAATTGAGCACTGCAGTGTACTGTGTTAGGACATAATGATTGATTTGCACCAATCTTCAATTTGAAAATAATATTTTACTACTCACCCCATTTCCAAACACATTTTACTTTCATTTGTTTTCTGTCTCTTTTTCCTTTAGATGATCTCCTATAAGTTCACTAAGTACAATTTATCACACTCATTCATTCATTCATTGACATTCATTTATTCAACTGTTACGTATTTAATGCCCCAAAAGTGAATTGGCCTCTACATTCAGTGACAGGAAAAAATTATCAGCAAAAACAAAAACGGTCCTTAATCTCAAAGCTTACAGTTGAAGTGGGGCAGAGAAAACAATCAAGTAATCACATAAAAGTGTGAAGTTGATAACTGCTATACAATGAGAAGGCTACGATAATACGAAAGCTTATAGTAAGGAAATTTGACATAATCAGAAAGGGCTTTCCCCAGAAAGTCACTCTTATATTGAAATGAGAAGGATGAGTAGGAGTTATCCAAGCTAAAAAAAAAAAAAAAAATAAGGAAAGACAGATGAATATGTGCAAATTGTCCTAAACAAGCTAATGACTATTACTAGAGTTGCAAAAATGCAGATAAATTGGTCTTATTCTTAAGGCTAAAGAAAATACGACCCTATTTCTAACTGGTCAGGGTCAAATGTTTTCAGAATTAAATGCACAAGAAATTATTTGTTCTGTCATTAGATTCTTTTATTTCTAAGTTATCTTTGGCAGAAGAAAGAAAGAACAAAGCTCTGAGTCTAATGGAGTTAAATTAAAAGTCTCTGTCATCACCTGGGACACAGATCCAGGACTTTTGCATATGTAGCTACAGAACTTGGTACACATGAGTTTTCTCTTTATTTTTATTCTCTGCATCATGCTCAGTACCTACTTATAAATAAAACATGATGGGCTATTTTGGTTTGATGTGTGATTATACTGTAGTTTGCATTTTATTTCTATAATTTGTGAAAAGTTATTGTAGGAAAAGCATTTTAAAATGAAATGTAGGGGAAAGTGATTGTTAAAGTTTAGCATAAAAATAAATAGATTTCTTCATAGAATACAAATGATAGTGCTATTGTGAAAAATTGTCAATCTAAGCCATTTCAAACTGCTTTAGAAATTACTGGCTTTCATTTTACATTAGTGTGACATCTAAAAGATCACTTTTACTCTACTATTGTCAATCACTACCTTAAATACGTATAATATCATAACTAAAGACCACTATACATATATATAGTCTATCTTCACAAATATTCATAGCTAAACTCTTGAAAAATACATCGACACAGTATTCTTTTGAAGACTAACTACTAGATAAGTGCAAATGAAGAAAAAGTTTGGTTTAATATGGAATAAGAATGAATAAGACCCGAACACTATTAAGGATTAAAATTTTCTAGCATTTCTATGTACATATATGTATACATGTGTGTATGTGTGTGTGTGTACATATATATATATATATATAGAGAGAGAGAGAGAGAGAGAGAGGGAGAAGAGAGGCTTACAATGTCACAGATATTAATTATAAGTTGGGGAAAGTTAATTCAGTATCTTCCTCCAATTAGTAAATGGTTAACTTCTCATGCATCTATGTTTACTGACCACTAATTCAAATGGATCATATCAGAAAATAAAACTTACTAAACATTAAGTCTCTAAATAGACAAAATATGTATTCAGAAGGAAGGACGGAAAGAAGAAAGGGAGGGAGGGAGAAAGGGAGAGAAAAGAGAGAGAGAGAGAAAGAAAGAAAGAAAGAAAGAAAGAAAGAAAGAAAGAAAGAAAGAAAGAAAGAAAGAAAGAAAGAAAGAAAGAAAGAAAGGAAGGAAGGAAGGAAGGAAGAAAGAAAGGAAGAAAGAAAGAAAGAAAGAAAGAAAGAAAGAAAGAAAGAAAGAAAGAAAGGAAGGAAAGATAGGAAGGAAAGATAGGAAGGAAAGATAGGAAGGAAGGAAAGATAGGAAGAAAAAGAAAGGAAGAAAAGAAAGGAAGGAAGGAAAAGGAAGGAAGGAAAGATAGGAAGAAAAGAAAGAAAGAAAAGGAAAGAAAGAAATCTGAATAAACAACAAATAAATAATGCTCAAAAATTATCTTTATCTACTAAATAGTTACATTTCATTCATTCATTAACAAATTTCATTAAGCTCCCACTGCACTAAGCACCAGGAGATCCTGACAAAGAACACAAAGTTCTTAACACAGTGGTATTGAAAAATTTTTAGATTTATACAATAACTGATACATTTTTTTCTTTAGACCTCGGACTGAACCAAGAGCACATAAAAACTTTGCTAGTTCCGATTCCTCCCCTCTTCTAAATACTGTCAACACACGCTTTCTAACACACGTCCACACCATTGTTGGCCTTGTATAATGATATAACAAAGAATTTCATAAACATAGCCTAACACTACCCTATGGGATTTTATAATTCAATAGAAACAGGCTAATAATAATTATTTATATTTACGTGTTATTTTACAAATCAAAAAGTGATTCACACACAATTCTTCATTTGGTTTATGTGTGCTGCTACAGTTATGCACATAGAGATACGACGATAAAGTGACAAAGGTTTATGAATGTCAACGGAATAAAAACTAAGTTAAGACATACATGAAAAGCAAGGCACACATACATCCAGCACAATTCAAAGCCGAAGCAAGATGGGGCAGGGCCTTACGACCCATATAGAAAGAGATGAGATTTCAGGACGTACTTAACTGACAGAAAGGGTCCGCTTAGTAGGTTCAGATAAAGGAAGTACAGGAAGACATTCCAAGGACAAAGTGCTACTTTGGAAAAGGCACAGAATTTTATAATATAAATTTATGCTTAGGTTTACAGCCATGTGGCTTCTCTCACTCTCTATTGCCTCCAAAATTGCTGTTGGGATCGATACCAGATTCTATAAATGAATGCAACATAATTCACCCAGTATTTCCATCTCAATTCTTTTATTTCAGGTTTTTAAATCTTGTAAGTGTAGTTAAAAGAAGTTGACAAGCAAACCCATCCAAACATTCCTATAACTAATCTTGTTTCCCAACATGTGATGTAAGACCCATGAATCACAGTAACTAACTCAAATAAGTGATCCAGCGTCATTCTGATTATGAGAACAGGCCATCTGTTCATTGTCCTCGAAAGCTAAACACTGCTCTGGCTTAACTTTTTTACAACGGTGATTATTCACTTTGGCAAGCATTTCATTTATTGTTTGTTTCATCACTATAAAGATTCTATTTTGGCATCCGAATGCTGTATATTTTCTTCTCTGGCATCGTGTGAGCATCATTCCTCTTCATAATATGGGAAATTTATTCAGTGCCAATTAGAAGAATAAACTGCAAGATGGTAATGGCTCTGTTACATCAGAAATCATACATAAACTCGTTTATTCCTGCTATGAACCAGTTTCAAAGAAATTGCTTCAATAAATATTCTCTCTCACATTTCAAATAATTATTAAACTATATGAGATTGCCAATATTCAATCGTTTGACTTAAAACATGGCAAATTCATAGGGTTTTACCTAATGTAAAGAATCAGAGATTCCTCACACTATTACTCCCTAATTAAAAGTTAACCAGATATCTGCACCCTCACATTTACTGCAGTATTATTTACAGTAGCCAAGACACGGAAACAAACTAAGTGTCCATCAATGGATGAATGAATAAAGCCAATGGGATATGTGTGTATATATATAAATATATATATATAAATATATATATATTTGTGTAAATTTGTATATCTAAAATTCATCCATACAAAAAAACTCACCTAAAACTCAAAAAAAAAAAATCTGTATATCAAAAAAAAAAAAATCCTGCCATGTGTGACAACATGGATGGACCTTGAAGGCATTATGTTACGTGAAGTAAGTCAAGCAAAGAAAGGCAAATGTTGTATGATCTCCCTTATATATAAAATCTAAACAAGCTGAACTCATAGAAACAGAGAGTAGAGTGGTGGTTGCCAGGGCCTAGAACGTGGGGAAATGGGGGGATACTGGTCAAATGACACAAACTTTCAGCTATAAGATGAAGAAGGTCTGGGGCTCTAATGTACAGTATAGTGACCATAGTTAACAATACTGCACTGTCCATTTAAAAGTTGCTAAGTGAGTACTTTTTCAATGCTCTCACCATAACAGCAACCAAAAAGTGGTAATTATTAGAGCTGAAGTATTAACTGACATTATTGTGGTAATCACTTTGCAATATATTTGTGTATCAAGTCATCACATTGTAGATCTTCAAGTTACACAATGTCATATGTCAATCATATCTCGATAAAGCCAGCCCCAAGTTCGCACACAGTGGTGGGGGTCAGTTTCTAGGCCAGCTCTTGTGAACACAAAAACCTGCGGGACAAAAACCAGTAAAATCTGCAAAAGGGTTTGCAGTGGTTGTGCTGGTTCCTGAATTCTTCAGTGGCTAAAGCTGCTGGAGTTTCCCCTACAGAACAGGTCGCAGGGAACCGAGGTAACCCCCGCTGCGTGGCTGGTGCTGGTAGCCCCTGCCCTTCTTCTTCCTTCTTCCTACTTGTCACTGTATGTCTCAGCTGTGCTGGTCTCTGCTGAAATGGGTCTTCCATGTGGTCCCCAGGAAGGCTGGGGGAGCGGGTCACTCACCCTGCTCTTCCTTTCCTGGTGAGGGGACCTCTTTCTAGCTGGGAAGGTCCCTCTTGTCACTACACAATGCTGTCTAGGGGGACGGGATGATGCGAAATGGAACTGTTCTTTCCCTTTTTGTAATGTTATTCTCGGGGCAGGGGGAGGGGTGTTCCACTGTGTTACTGAAGCTTTGTAAGTGAACCCCTGAGCTCTCCCAGAGCCGCTCTTGGTGGTGGATAGCTAATTGTTGAACTTTGCGAGGGGGTACTGATCTTTGGCGGAGAGTCTCTGACTCCTCCGTCTTGGTGACGTCACTCCCTAACATTCCAATTCTAATGAAAATACAAGCACATAGACTTTAGATTGTATTTTTGATTTAAGTAAATTCTGCTTTAAGTCGGTTATTTTTAATACAGAATTTTATTCTTTATGTCAACTTCCTGAAAATGACCTTGACTTTCTTCATCTAGGGAAGATTAGCAGCTTTAAACACATTCTCTTAAGAACGTGTGAATTTTAAAAATTGACAGAAGGTATATTTATTTATATTTAATTTCATGCCTAAGAGAATGAGCTGCAACCCTGTAGCATTTAGAAAAGGCATAAATGAGAACCTTTGAACAGACAGCTATAATCACGAGCTGTGGGTTGAAGTTTCATTTTAACTTGGTAGCTGTAAATAAAAATACTAAATGAGACTTTATCCTCTTTTGAAAAGAAACGTTTTAGCACACAATATGTAACGCATATAGTCAGGCTGAAAACTACAGTCCCCTTTTTGACAGGGTTACTTAACTTGCACATCAGGAAAATGCAGGAGACATCAGGAATCTAGACTTCATCAAGGCTAAAAAGCTCGACAAAGTCTTTTTTAATACCCTTGTGAAAGACAGAGAGAAAAAGCTATTGAATGCTAATACAACTGGATGGATTTGAAATGAATTGAAAAGCCATTTCTTGAGGATACTGATTAATGAAATGATGTCACAGACTGTGGGCTCTGCCTTCAGCCCTGTCTTGTTCAATGATTTTATCAATAACTTGAATGAAGACAGAAAATATATGTGTATTGCATTTACAGAGGATACAAAGCTTGGAAGGATAAGGAATATTTTGGATGACAGTATGCCGGTAACGTGAGCCAAAAAGACCTTGACAGACTAGAGAGATGGGCCAAACCTGACAAGACGGAATTTAATAAGGATAAATGTAAGGTCGGCGCAACAACAACAAGAAAAGAAAAGAAAAGAAAAGAAAAGGAGCCTTGCTATTCAAGCACAGGCTGAGGAAGCTGTGGCTTAAGGGCAGCAGGTGAAACGAGGACTAAGGAATTTAGTTGAGCTCACTGTAAGCTCACTGTAAGCTCACTGTGAGTCAGTAATGTGAATTGTGATTAGGGATTTGCTCTTCAGAGTCAAAGATAGAAGGATAAAGCCCTGGATCTGGCTTGTATTATGGATTAAGCTTAGCAAATTGCTTAATCTCGCCAAAGCTTAGTTTCCTTATATGTAAAATAAAAGGGATCTATTTACAATAGCCAAGACATGGAAACAACCTAAATGTCCATTGACAGATGACTGGATAAAGAAGTTGTGGTATATTTATACAATGGAATACTACTCAACCATAAAAAATAAAACAATGCCATTTGCAGCAACATGGATGGACCTGGAGATCATCATACTAAGTGAAATAAGCCAGAAAGAGAAAGAAAAATACCATATGGTATCACTTATATGTGGAATCTTAAAAAAAAAAAAAAAAGACAAATGAACTTAACTGTAAAACAGAAACAGATTTTCAGACATAGAGAACAAACTTGTGGTTTGTATGGTTTAAGAGGAGATAAATTGGGAGTTAGAGATTTGCAGATACTAACTAATATATATATAACAGATAAACAACAAGTTCATGATGTATAGCACAGGGAACTATATTTAATATCTTATAGTAACTTGTGGTGAAAAAGAATATGAAAACGAATATATGTATGTTCATGTATAAATGAAGCATTGTGCTGTACACCAGAAATTGACACAACATTGTAAACTGACTATACGTCAATTAAAAATATATACATACAAGAAAAAAAGAACATAACCATTCCATGCTTTAGAAAAAAGTGGGATGACAGTAAAATCTTCGATGTGAAGTCTATTACATTACTTCTTTTATGGAAGCCCTGACTCTTAATTCTTGACTCTTTAATGATTACTGAGACTCTCCTTAAATACACCATAGCTTCTTTTTCCCATGTTTCAATGGGAAAAGAAATGGAAAGGAAGACATGAGGAGATAAAGGAGAGATGGGGTGGGGGGAAGGGAGAAATTAACCAGTATTAATTGAGCAACTACTTTGGTTCAGGCACTGTGTAAGGTACTCTAGGTACATGAACTTACATAATTTGCATAACAAAATGTAACAGAGGTGTCATCATCTCCATTTTTGACATGAGAAAACCGAAGCTTTGATGGAGTACTTTTCTCAAAGTCAAAATACAGAAATTAACACACTTGGACTTTGTACCCAGGTCTACACTCCATGACCCAGACTCTCTCTACCAGCCTCGTTCACCTCAAAAAGAACTTCTTTGTGGTCACCTAATGACAAGTAATCCTCGATGTTCTTTCATTTGACCTGCATGGTCTGAAATTCAGCTTGAAATATTATTCTATTACCACATTTATATCCATGTTATCTGGTTTGGTTCAATCTGTAAGAATTTATTTTAACACATTAAATTATGTCTCTGACTCAACTTGCCTATATAAAGCAATTCAGTAGGCACAGTGACATTCCAGATAGTCATCCCATTTCTTTAATAGTAACCCTTTCCATAACTGGTTCCTAAAAGGCTTTTTTCCCTGAGCCTTTTTTTTAAATCTAATTTTGCTTCCTTTGTGTTTTAAGTCATTTCTTTTGTCTTTTTATTTTCCACCTATTGCATATGAGCACGCCAGCAGCCGCAGAACTATTTCTTATATAAAGTGAAAGGAAAACTAAGAAAAATTTGTTTGACCTAATACAAAAATTCAATGCTGTGCACTTGAAGTTTACCACCTATACTAAAAGAGTTTGGAAAGAGGCCAGTAAGTGAAAGATAGAGCCGCGGGAAGAACATTATCTGCCGCCCACTGTCAAGCCCTGTGCCACCCACATGCCGCCATCCTTCAAAACCCAAGTCAAACATCACATTTCCTGTGAAGTCCTGCCTGACCACATCCCCACCCCAGGTGAGATTTGATCATTCTTTCCTTTGCTCCATGCCTTTTCATACCTCTTATATAACACATATTACACTGTATTGCAAACATTTGCTGATGTAACAGGATGTGAAATTATAAGTTTCAGTGGAGACATCAACACAATTGATGCTACATTCCAAAGAAGGTACTGGACTATTTATAGAATTTTTTTAAAAGTTCATTAGAAACAATGCCTGCATCCCTCATCCACATAAAAAATATTTTAAAACATGAAAAGAGAGATAAGGGAAGGACTTTCTGAGTGGGTTTCTTTCTAAGACTGGGCTGGGAGTAGCATCCTCCCTGGGGGGTGGGGAGGGGAGCGCTCAAGTCCCCTGAGGGAGCATCAGTGACTCTGCTCTTGAAACTTAGCGTGTAAGCCCAGAAGCTGGGAGCACAGTGGGCTGGACTCTGACTCCCACTAAGATTAGGCAGTAGAAATGGGCCACTAAGCTGCAATGAGAGTGTTGCCGCCATGTGTAGGGACCAGTGTGCAATCCCAGTGTTTACTGGGGCAAGGCATTTTCCAACCTATTATGTTCTGACATCTAAGTCTACTCTATAGAAAATGCTTTGAGAAGTTGCCAGTGACTAACTTCCAGACTGAAAAATTCAACGCACTCTTCTAAATCCTTGTGATGACTCAGCATTTCTAAATGATTTAGTGTTTGCTTTTATATCCAAACTTTCACCTTCCCTGGTTTCTGTGATCACTCAATAAGGTATTGTGCAAAGACCATGAGCTTTGAAGTCAAACGAACCTAAATTTGATTTAATACGATCAATAAGTGTTTATAGAACGCACAGTGTGTGCCAGGGACTAATCTAAGTTCTGGGGATCAATGGTAAAGGCAGATATGAAACAACACGCCCTCCCTGTGCTCCATATTTAATCCAGCTACACCACTTCACAGCCATATTAGCATAATAAAACCTACTAAACTGTCTGAGCATAATGTTCCTCACCTATAAAAGGAGAATAATATTACCTATTTCACAGAAATGTTATGAAGATGAAATGAGGCAAATTATGTAAACTGCCAATTAATCTCTATCAGACATATCATAGTCATTCAATAAATGTTCAAGCCTTTCACCATGCCCTCCCTCTCCACCACCCTGCCCCTTCCCTGCGCAAGCTTGTCTCTCCTACTGCTTTTGTTTTTGCTCCATTCATTCTTTAATTATCTCAGTCCCACTCTAGCAAGCAGGCAGGAAATTTCCCAAAAGCTTTCTCAGCTCCATCTTTCCTCTTTCTTCCCTTTCTCCCTCAGGGGCCTTACTCACTCCCTTGGCATCACCTACCCCATCTATGTAACTGCTGCTTCAAGCTATGTCTTTAAGTGAGGTCTCCCTTTAGTTTCCATCCTACATTTTCATGATGCCTCTCTCTTGGTGTGTCTAAAAATACACTCACCCTACTCACCTGAAATCTGCTCCAACGCTCATACCACTGATATGAATTACATGTATTTAAACTAGCAATTATTAAGCATCCATTATATACAAGAGACTCATCTGGGGCTAGAGACGCTTCAGAGCAGTCAGAAATCTTTTTAAAAATGTAACGTGGAACTTGACATCATTGGGTGACATTAAACGGTACAATTTAAGTAGAATAGGAGGGGTAGAATTCAGATGGCAAGGATTTAAAAAGAGTGAGCTCTGAGGACTCTCAAAACAGTAAAAGGTTTTTTGGAAAGATTGAAAACAGTAAAAGGCTTTTTTGCAAAGATTGCCTGGAAGGTTATCACTGGAAATCTTTGTTCTTGGCAAACAAGAATGGAGGCTGATGAAATGATGGTCGGGAAAGAATTCAGAATTTTTCTAAAAAAAAAAATCTTCAAGTCCTTGGTTTTGCTGCAAAGCTAGAAGCAAACAATAAATGATTGTTGAAGGCTAAAAAAATCAACATTCAGTTTATCCAAGGGCCATCAGACCCTAAGACACATTAGGTCATAGTGCTGAAACTGATTCAAACCAAAAGGCAATTAAATAATTTACCACGAAGAGCACAACTATTAAGCAGCTTGCTCTTTGCCTTCGCTACTCAACAGATTATTGCCCTGGAGTGGGGTAAGTTCCCTGGGGAAGGCTGGGAGCAAATTTAAATTATAAGGTACGTGTCACCCCCACCAGTGTTTAGGCTTCTTCCCCATAACTTCCATCTTTTTCATCACCAGTTTTTTTTTAAAACATAGCCCAGACTTTATTAAACCTGGGATGCCTTTTAAAATGCAAATTCCTGGCCCTTGCTAAGACTAAATGAGAACTTCTGAGGGTGAGACACAGACATCTCTGTTTTTTAACAGCTTCACCACTCCATCCAAATGATTCTGTGCACATGAGAGGATCTTCCGTATGGTCTGTCCTCACCTCCACTTCCTCACGTCATACCTGACTCATTTCACTCTGGCTTCCAATACCCCTCCCTGTTCTTCTCTTGATAAAGACATCCAATCACATCTTCATTTTCAGCTCCAGTGGCATTATTCCCATGAACCATCTGAGAACAAGGACCATTTTTACTGCTCTGTCCTTCTTGGAACTTTCTAATTCTTGGCTTCCAAGGCAGCATTTCCTCCAGGTTCTCTTCCTACTCACTTGACCTTGTTTGCTTCCTTCACCGAATCCTCTTTCACTGCCTTGGGGAACACATTTCGGGTTGTCCCAGAGTTCAGTTTTTGTTTTCTCCTTTTTTATTTCTAAAGCTCTCTTCTGGGATAATTTCATTCATTCTTCCTGCTTTTCCATTGGCTATATTTTCATAATTCCCAAGTCTTTATTTCCCACGTGGTCAGTAATCCTCAGTGCTTACCAAACAGCTGCCTTTAAGGATTAAGAAAATGTGAGACAGGGCAGCAGAGAAAGGCTGTGAGCGGAACTGCTCATGCAGTCTGGGGAAGGCTGGGAAAGTGCTCTGACAAAAGTGCCTAAAGTTGTGTGTATAAGAGCCATATTTGGACCAGGTGACACCAGCCCAGGAAACACGAAGCTAGTGATCAAGTAGCTTGATCCAGCCTAGAGAACCCAAAACCTGGAGACAGTGCCAGGGTCAAGCCAATCTGGGGTCATGAGTAAGGGACTGTAAAGCTGATTGCAGGCCTGAAGCAAGACTCGGGGCCACAGATGTCCTGACCCAGGTGCCTGCAAAATGCAGGAGCGCGGTCCAAAGGCAGTCCGCAAGCAGGTAATCCATCCGCTGACAGGAAAGCATAAAGGGGTAGACAGCTCCCTCAGTTTATCTATAAAAGCTTTAAAAACAATCAGCTAGAAATCTTGGATTTAACATGTGTCTAATCTGAGGTGGTCAGAACATTCCAGGCTTATCCAATCTGACAGCAATTTTTCTTCCTCCACTCCCCCCTTTTAAAATATCTAATTATAAAATATTTCAAACAGAAAATAATTCAGTGCATATGTGTTTGCCACAAAGATTAAGCAGATGTTAATATTTTGCTATCATTGCTTCAGAAGGCTGATCTTTTTTTAAGAGATAAATTGGTACATATAGAGCAAAAGACACACCCTGTTTTCTCTTCACTCTACTCCCCAGAGGTCATCACTTTGCTGAATTCAGTGTGTGTCAGTCTCATGCCTGTTCTAGAATTTAGAGGATACAGATTAAATCAGGAAAAGGACTAGTTAGAGAATTATTGCAATAATGCAATTGAAAGGTAATGAGTGTTAAAACGAGAGATCAGAAAAAGAAGAGATATATTGAATAAATAGAATCCACAGGACATGGCAAAATATTACAGGTTGAATAGAAACTAAACAGAAGAATTAAATAAACAACAAGGTCCTGCTGTATAGCACAGGGAACTCTATTCAATATCTTACAATAGTCTATAATGAAAAAGAATAGGAAAAGGAAAAATATATGTATATATGTATAATTGAATCACTATGCTGTACACAAGAAACTAACAACACTGTAAATTGGCTATACTTCAATTTAAAAATTTTTAAAAATAGAAAAAAACTAGATGGAGGAATTAAAGATGGATCAGAAGTTAACATTTCAGGAGGATATTGAGGCCCTTTGTTAATTACTGCAGCACAAACGCATGAAAATAGAGAAAATATCTTATCTGATTATGAACATGCGAGTCTGAAGTTGTAAAGATATCCTGTGAGCAACTGGAAACACACATGTGGAACAAATAGGGTCTAAAGAGAGAGTTTTATGGGTCCTCTGCATAGAGATTATAGGTGAGGCCATGGGAGCCTGAGAAATTGCCCAAGATGAAAGGGAGAAGAGAAGAGAGGAGAAAGCCAAAAGGTGAGCTTGGAGATTACCTAAAAGTAAGAGACAAGAAAAGGAAAAGAAAACGAGCCAGGTGGGGCAAGAAATGGCTGGGTGCTGTATCTCATCAATCTAGGGCAGAGAGTTTCACGAAAGAGGAAGTAGTCAATTGTGTTAAAAGATCTCAAGGGGTTGCCTCTTCTAAGGCTGGAGAGGATCACTGGTGGTCTTTAAGAGAGCGGTTTCAGCTGGCAGGATGTAGATTGCTCTAGGTGAAAAAATAAGTAAGAAATGAGAAAGTAGGCACAAGTAAAGTAAAATTATTGAAAGGGTTTTCATGGTAACTTGAGGGCACAGATACACTGAAAAAGGGTAGGGTTCAGCTCTCAGAAGAGAACAGGAGTTCATCTACACACTGCAGGGAAGGAGCAGGTAGAGCCAAATAGAGCGAGGAGAGAAAATAAATAGAATCCTTGACGGAGCAAAGTCAGGGGTAAAAAGATGAATCGAGAGAACAATTTGGCAGGGTTAGCCATGAAAAGGATGTGTTTCCTCTTCCAAACTTGAAAGAAGGCAAAAGAGATAACAGTTGAAAGTTAAATTCTGGTGCCTTCAGGGAGGAAGTTAAAAGAGATCACGTTAATTAAGTTACTCTTTTCAGAAAAGTAGGGAAGCCACCTGCTTATCATGGGTTTTAAATATAGGCTTGCAGACAGCTAAGTGGTTTAAAATGGGAAGTGTATCAATGATAGAAAAATATAAATGTTTCTAAGCTGCACTCCCTGTAAGTCAATTACCCACTTTCAACGGCATGACTGCTGAGAAGTACATTTGACTTTAAGAGGCAGAAAAGGGTCCAGCGTCAGTTACTTACTGCCACAAAACTTGAGTGGCTGCTGTGAATTTTTATCACTGATATGTTTGGGAGTCAGCTGGCAGATGGCTGATCGGACTAGTCTTGACTGGTATAACTGGAGTGACATAGGTCTCCATGGTGACACAGAGAGCTTGAATTAGTTCCCATGGTGATGGCAGAGGCACAACAGAGCAAACCCCAACACACAAGCCCATTTCAAGCCTCTTCTCATGTTTTGTATGTGAACATCCCATTGGCCAAAGCAAGCCATATGGTTGAACCCATTGTCAAGGGGGGAGACAGGTTCCCTCCACCCTTGGTGGAGGGGCACAGTAAAGACGCAGAATAACTGATCACTGTCACTGAACTTTTGCCTAGTAAATAAGCAAAGTGATGAATATGGGCTGTTTCATCACAGTAAACCCACATTCCAGGATGAAATATTTCAATATTTGTGTCTTTAAAAATAATATGTTCTCATTTTGAGAGTAAGGCTTCCAGCCAAGGTGCTCGGTGTAGTTAAGCAGATTTTTCAATTAATGTATTATCATATTTTAGAAAATTGTGAGTAAGTATTACACATCTGTCCACAAATTACCATAGTTACTGCTGTGAAGAAAAAATGCAAATGAGAAAATAATTAACTCAATAATACAGTGCAATTACCAGCGATATCATTCTGACATGGTCTGGGTATCGTGTACTCTTGGTGGCATCACAAACAAAACAAAACAAAACCAAATGTGGTGAGAAAAAAAAAGGTATGATTCGAACAAATGAATATAAGTTTACATTTTAAAGTCTACTCTAAATGACAGGCTTATAAGTAACTTTTTCAATAGAGTTTTGAAAAATGTTTTGAAAAAGGTAAGAGCTGTTCATAATCTGCTCTCACAAGGCTTTTGCTCTCATGACGCCACACAGCGTCTTTCTGATGTCACCAGTGACCTCCAAGGGGCTGAATCCCATCACCAGCACTTGACATATTTGATCACCTGACCCTCTTTATTACACTTTCTTTACTTGTCTTTTGGGATGCTGTATTTTCTTGGTCTTCCTCCTACCTCACCAAGGTTTCCTTCTCAATCTTTGATGCTAGGTTTGCCTCTTCTTCCAATATCGGAGGACTCCAGAGCTTAATCCTTGGACGTCTTTTCTTACCCATCTACATTTATTTTCCAGGTAATCTTATCCTGGCCCATCACTTTAGGTCATAGGGTGATTTCTATGTCTCCCACCCAGACTTCTAAACTCCAGCTTCCTTTATCCACCTGCCTACTACACATTTTTATTTGTCTATTTTATAGCCAATTCATATTTACCACGTCCAAAACCAAACTCCTCATCTTTCCATCCAAACCTGCAAAGTTCCCACCTCAGTCCTTAAAGATGCTCTTGCCAAAACTTTGGAGTCGTTCTGGATTTCTATCTTTCTCTTTAAGTCCTCACTCTTTCTATCCGTTTTATCAGAGAAATTTGTTGGCTTTACCTTTAAAATATACCCAGAATCCAGTCACTTCTCACCACCTCCACACTGCCGTCACCTGCTCCAACCATCATCCTCTGTGGCCTGGATGACTGCAGTAAGATCCTTACCAATCTGCTCCCATGCCTGCCAACCCACAGCCGATTCTCAACAGTGATCCTTTTAAAATCTAAGTTAGATCATGTTCAAAACAACACCCCAATGGCCCCCTGAAGGTAAAAGCCTTATAGCAGCCTATGGGTTCCATGCGCTCTGGTCCGTTACCTTGTTGATAGCATCCTCTATTTGCCATCCTGCTGACTCCTCTCCAGTCATTTTGGCCTCCATGCTGCTCCTTGAACAGGCGTGCTCCAACCTGAGGGCTTTGCACTGGCTGTTCTTGCTGCATAAAATGTTCTTTCCCCCTCCTTCCAGTCTTTGCTTAAATATCATCTTCTCATGACACCTCACCCAGGACAAAATTTTGCTTGACTCCTCCCACATACACATACTCCCTGGCCAACTCTCTGCTTGATTTTTATAGCACATATCACTTTTTAATGTATTATAGGATTTGCTTATTTATTATGTTTATTTCTTCCCCAACTAGGATGTAGGACACACACAAGCAGGGATCTTGTGCCTTTGATTTACTCATCCATCCCAAACATCTAAAACAATGCCTGGCACAGAACAGATCCTCAATAATGTAAGTGTAATATATGAATCTATAAATTAACACGTGAAGGCAATTAGTTCAATTACTAGATGCATCTCTCTCACACAGTAAGATAGGTATTCTGCTAGATAAATGCCATTAGAGATCTTCCCATTCCCATTGCTCTTTTTTCTTTTTTTTTTTTTAACTTTTTTTATTGAGTAATAGTCATTCTATGATGTTGTGTCAAATTCCAGTGTAGAGCACAATTTTTCAGTCATACATGAACATACATACATTCATTGTCACATTTTTTTTTCGCTGTGAGCTACCACAAGATCTTGTATATATTTCCCTGTGCTATACAGTATAATCTTGTTTATCTAGTCTACATTTTGAAATCCCAGTCTGCCCCTTCCCACCCCCCACCCCCTTGGCCCATTTCTCTTAATTATTCCCCCTACTTCTCTTAGAATCTGCATCTCTTAATAGTGCAGTATTTTAAAATTTACCTGTATTTTAAACTTCTATTCATACATGCGTGTTAATGAAAAATGCCTCCACTGAGCTTGTTTCCGCCTCTTTGTACACACGTCAGCTAGAACCCAGCTGAATGTCTCCACTTCCAATATTTTTTAATGGAATTTATGTAGAAAGTTTGCCTATCATAAATTTTAATTATACTCTTTCCAATGTGTGACTTGATACTCTCTTTAATTGGAGGAACAGTGTCGAGAAAGAGTCGTCTTCTCTAATAAGCGACAACTGAGCTGTCGTCGCCTTCTTTCTGTTTGTGAGCTGAAAGCGATTAGACACCTGCCACTTACTGAACTCTGCCGGGCAGCCAGAAGACCTCCACGTCACACGCTCCACTGACTCTCTCCTCCTACAGCCCCTACATGTCCACGTCTTTCCCCCTTCCTCGCCCTTCTAAGTATCTTGTCTGGTTCCTCTTTCAACGATGCCAATTGCCAGCTTTACCTGCAGTCAGTGCGTGGACTGCAACAGATTGGGTCGCATGCCTCATTCCTAAAAGTCAGGTTCCCACCTTGAAAACGCTGCACGACCAGAAAGGATGGATTACAGCAGATGTAGAGGAGCCTCGGGGACACTGAGGAGCCCGTGAGGCTGCTGTCAGAGGCTCTTTGTCATCCAGAGCCTTGTACCTCTTCTCTCTCTTCCCTCCCCCTCCGCCATCTTGCCTTCCTCCTTCTCCCTTGTTCATTTCACCCCTCCCTTTCTCACTTCTTCCTTCTTTCCATAGACAGTTGTTTCCTTAAGGACATCTTCCTCCCTCAGAATTTATAACGCTTGACAAAAGTATTTCTTTTAAAATGTTTATCAACTGCCTTTTTATGCTAAGACTTACAATCATTAGCATCCCCATCCACTGGAGGCAAATCTGAATACTGTATAGGATGGAGATCATTGAGGCCACAGCCGAAGAGCTGTTTTTCCAGATCTCCTTTGCCCAGTATGAACCCCACAGCATGCCCCAAAACAAAACAAAAAGTAAAGACAGTTGAAGGCAGGGAAGAATGAAGCAAGCATTTGATTTAGGGGATGAAATTCTAAGCACAAGAAGCAGCCTTGCCATTTTTCAATAGCTAACTGTAGGCAGCCTGTCCCAGGTCCACTATCTCCATGTAAGATTGTAACATCCACTTCCTGGGGATGTGTGACAATAAAGCCACACCTTGGAAATGAGTCTGTCGACCTTACAATGCCTTAAGAGCATACATCGTTATGGCTAAAGATCCTAGAAATAATTAAGCTGCCTGCTTAAAAACATGGATTAAATGAAACACCTGGAAAAAAATGTCTATCTTATTTATGATAAATAAAAACCCAATTACAAAGCTTAGCTGTAAGATTTAAGAATGACTGTACTACAGTATATATGTGAAGATATACCATCCAAGGATATTTCAAGTTTAAATTTTAATCATGAAATACTTCAAACACAAAAAGTATAGAAAATACTATAGCAGTTACCTATTAACTTACCACTAATATTAAACAGATGTTAACACTTTCCAATATATGTTTTAGATCTTTCCCTTTATCTGAAGAACTAAGCTGTTGCAGCTAAAATTAAAGACCGAGCTCCCTTCTTTTTCTCTTCCTCTCAAAACCACTTTGCTGAAATTGTTGTGTATGACTCCCATATACGTGTTGGGACATCTACCTCCATAAAAAAGATGCACTACAATTTGTGTATTTTTAAAACTATACATACATACTAAACATACCCTTTTAACCTTGTTCCTCTTAAAAAGATATTTCTGAGATGTGTCTGTGTTGTTACCTGCAGTTCTAATTTGTTTATATATATGGCTCTGTAACACCATGTTGAAAAACAACTATATATGTGTCTCCTGAGTCACATGAATTTTCCCTAAAAGCACAGTTGCTAGGTTACAGCACACAACCATTCTCACGTCATAGCACCATTGTTAATACACAATCTCTCCAGCAGGTGTCATCAGGATTATTATGTTGTACTCATTATGTAAGCCTGATATGGTACATCATGACTTTTAATTTGTATTTCCCTGAAAACTAGAAATGTTGAGAACTTTTTCAAAATTTTACTGGCATTCAGTTTCTTCTTCTATGAATTATCTATCATAGCCTTTGCCTATCTTTCTACTGGGTTGATTTTCTTTTTATCATTAATTTGTAGATGCTCTTTACATATTCTGGATACTAATACTTTAATGGGTACATGCATTACAAATTTCTTGTGGTTTAAATCTCCTTGATTCACACTGTTCATGACACACTACAGAAGTTATTATGTAGTCAGATTTATTAATATTTTCCTTATTTGTGCGTTTGCATCTTATAAAAGAAACTTGGGCCTGATATAATTAAAATCTTATTTTCCCATGTTTTCTTCTAAGTATTTTTTTATTTTACTTTTTAAATTTAGGCTTTCAGTCCATCTGGAATTCAATTTGTATATATGTACAGATATAAATGTTTTCCACATCAATTATCACCACAATATCATTTATTTAATAATCCATCTTGTTGCTCCTAAATTTTATTGCCACACTTATCAAATAAATAAGTTTGACTCTAGCTTCTTTTTATTTTCCATTGGTTTGTCTATTCCTGTGTCAACCCTCACAAAGTTTATTCTTAGGGATTTACGGAAGTTTTAATATCTAGTCAGGCAAACCCACCATTCCTCTTCTTCTTCAAGATTGTGCTGACTATTCTCGGTCTTTGTATTTCCAGATAAATGTTAGGATTAGCTTGTGAAGTCACAGTAAAAAGAAACCAATGGCTTTTTATTGAAAGTGTACTGAGTGGGGGAGGTATAGCTCAGTGTAGAGTGTATGCCTAACAGGCATACGGTCCTGGGTTCAGTCCCAGTACCTCCACTAAAAACAAACAAACAAAAGCCTAATTACCTCCTCCCCCTCCTGAAAGAAAGAAAAAGACAGACAGACAGACAGAAAGAAAGAAAGAATTAAATTTATAGATTAATTTGGGATAAGTTTTCATTTTTATGACTTTGATTCTTCCCATCTACAAATCATGGTACCACAATTATGCTACATCTTACCCATCTTTGTCTTCTTTTAATAAAATTTTATAATTTTCTCAGTAAAGGTCATAATAATCTTTCATAAGTTTCTTTTTCTAGATACCTTATAGTCTTATCTTCCATTATAAACGATATATAAAGCTTCCATAGTACATTTTCTAAGGGAGACAGCCTACCAAGTAATTAACAGCACAAGTTTGGATTTTGAAACCAAAAGGCTTGAGTTCAAATTCTGACTTTGCCATTTACAGGGTATATTACCTAAAGCAAGTTATTTAACCTGTGTTTGCCTCTAGGAGACAGTTCACTCATCTATAAAATCAAGGGTTCTAATAATACCTGCTTCATAGGATTGTTGTGATGATTACATAAATAGAGAGAGTGGGAAAGCGCACGCACACAAAGCACTTAGAACAGTGCCTGGCACGTAGTAAATGCTTAACACACATTCATGCGTTCATTCATTGACTCAGGATGGGCCAGGACATTAACAAGTAACTGTAGGATCTCAGGGACTGAAAGCAACAAAGTTTATTTCTTGTTTATGCTACAAGTCTGGCATGTATCAAGGGGGCCACTGCTCTACTTTGTCCTTGCCCCAGGGCCCCACTGATAGAGCAGCCATTAGGGGGAAGATTGCAACACTCTGAGGAACAATGGAAAAGTGTAGCAAAGTCACACACTAGCTCTTAAAGCTTCCACCTGGACATGACAGGCGTCACTTCCATTTAACATTTCATAGGTCACAGAAAGGCATCTGATCAAACCTAACTGCAAGGGGTCAAGGAAGTAAAATCCTGCCACACACTAAGACAGAACCAAAATTACTGATTGAACAGCATTAATGGCTATCACAGTTATTATTTGCTTGATCATAGTTTGTAAAAGTTGAATTTTTTTTAAAAAAATCTTAAATCTTATCAAATTACTTAACTACCTCATTAGTTTTAATAGTTTGACTGGAGTTTCTTCTGGATTTTCTTAGTAAATATTCCACTCTTTACAAATAATGACAGTTTTGTGTCTTCTTTCCCAATCCTTATGTGGTTTACCTAACATGTTTGTGTGTGGTTGGTGTTGAAGTACGTTGCTGTGCTGGCTAGAAAACATTACTTCTAGTAAAATGCAGCAATGTCATAGAAATAACTGACAATAAAAATGTGTGTATTGTCAACCCTTTCAATTTTTGTGAATCGAGTCAACGTGAAATATCTTATTTTTATATTAGTTGGCATTTCCTTAGTTACTAGTGAAGTTGAGCTTTTTTTTTTTAATGTTCTTGGCCATGCAACTTCTCCTTTTGTGACTTGTCAATTTACATCCTCTGCTTATCTTTCTATTGCACTGCCTTTTTTTTTTTTTTTTTTTACTATTATGTAAGAATGTTTAGATACTCAGATACGAATCCTTTGTTGGTTACACGCATTTGAATATCTTCTCATAGTTCATGGCTGGTACGTGATTTTTAATAGTGCCTTTTGTCACACAGAAGTTTAAGGTAGACAAAATTCTTTCCTTCATGTTTTGAGTTTTTGTCTCTTTTTAAAGAAATTCTATCAAAAGATCATATAAATATTTTTCTATCTTTTCCTCTAAATGGTTTTAATTTTTAGTTTTTAAAGTAAGCTTCTTAATACAGTGAGCCCTATGTGGTGGAATACTTCAGGGGATGTAAGTGGTAAGAATCAAGGGAAAACAGCAATTTGCTTGGCACCAACATATCTGACCATTAAAAATGTTTTTATGAAGAACATTAATTACATCTCTCAGAATCCCTAATCTTCCAAGAAACATAATTGGGGAAATTCTGGAACCAATGAAGTCTATCTGAAATTTCAAGATAAAGAAAGGAAAGCAGTAATTCAGTGCCCTCTAAGTGCAAATCACCATGCAGGTATGTTCCCATAACTCCATTTCCTCCTCCAAAAAAAGAAAGAAAAGAAAAGAAGGAAAGGAGGAAAGAAAGAAGGAAGGAAAGGAGGAAAGGAAGGAAGGAAGGAAGGAGGGAAGGAAGGAAGGAAGGAAGGAAGGAGAGAAGGAAGGAAGGAGGGAAGGAAGGAAACCCTGACATTATCAATGCTACTTTACAGTTTCCTGTGATTATCTAACTGTGAAAATAAAATTTGAGGCCAGATTTCTCTGACTTCAAAGTTCATTTCGTTCCATTTTCTTCCCACCACTAAATCACTGAGTATTTTGTAACGCTAAAGGATAGATTGACACATTGGGATTTGAAGACAAAGTTAGACACTGGAAAAGAGAGGAAATGACTCTGGTAGAAAGTTTACTTGCTTTTAAATCTATACACAAGCTATGGCTCTTTAAGTAGAACCCAGATTTTTATAATTATTTTGAAGTTAAAAACACTTATCAGGATTCGAGTCCTGCAGACCTGAGTTTAAACTTGTTACACCAAACAAGCTATTTTCCTAGCTTCAGTTACCGGAGGGTAATTAGCAGCTACGGCACGGGGACTGCTGGAGAGATGGCCTGAGCTACAAGGAGGAGGCAGCCAGCAGCCTGTCTGGTACCTAACAGGCACTGAGCATTAGCGCCATTAAATCTCAGTTGTGTTACACACATGAACCCACGAACCCCAACCTGCACAAGGTCCCTGCAACCTAAAGAATACTAGAAACAGTTAGTGTCCTCTCTCCCTTCTCTTGCTTTCCTTTCCTTTTTCTTCTGCCATTGCTTCTTCTTCTGGCCTCTGCCCCAGCCAGCACTTGGATGGTAATACTGGACCAACTATATAAACAGGTATCCTGTTCCTAATTATGACGAGGTTCAGCTTAGTGGCGCTAAATGACTTTCGTAAGGCCAAGTCAGCGCCAGGATGAGTCACTGACACACTGAGAATCTTGCTCCTACCCCCACGCTTTGTTCCCACAGTGACCGCAGCGGCCTCCAGGTTCCTAGAGGCTAGAGTTACTGAAGAGTGACCGAGACCATGACCTTTAATATCTCATTGCTTATCCTCCTCCACCAGCCCAGAAAGGAACAAGTTGGCATCCACAGGGAATTAATTGGGTCATATCAGGACAAAAAAACAAAAAACAAAAAAAACCTGTCACGTTGATTCTGTCTCTGGTTCTACTACTTCAACCTGTTTCTCTCCCGTCAGTTTCTCTCTCGTTCTTTCTCTTTCTCACTTAGTTTTCCTTTGTTAAGTGCTTCTTCCCTCTATCTGCTGTTTCCCTCCTCTTCGTTCTCCTTCGTGACACCCACCATCTCCATCCTGTCCCCATTCTCCTCCTCCCCTCCTCCTTCTTCCCTATTCCGTTCAAATATAAGGATCATGGTAAAGATAACAGCAACAGTGACAAGCAGCTGCCTGCTGACTGAGGTGCAGGAACATGAAGTACTTTCCATTAGTGATCACGGGGGGCTTCCCAAGTCCCTCCAGCCTGGTGGTTGAGTTGTTGGGCCACCGGGAGGCAGGCAGGGGAGTGTGGGTGGTACCCAATCAGCAGCCCACTCGAACAATTCTACTTCCAATCCTTCTGGCAATGAAACGTCTAACGCAGGCAAATGCACTGTAGCTCATTAAGTCTGTGTTGCCAACGTACTCCAAGTCAATCACAACCCAGTTTCCAAGGGAAAATTCCCAGTCTCTAAAAGGAAAATAAATAAGTAAATGAGACTGAATTGATGTTTTTAACCAAGACTGTGACATCATCTCTTGATTTTATGTCTGTCCAGCTTTTGTCCTGTGAATGAGTAGGCTTGTGCTTTTCAGAGCAATGTTGTAACACACACATATGCTAAAAATTATAGTGGAATGCCCCGTGCAGCCGGCATCTACCCAGACAAATTAGCTGGTAGAGATACGCAGAGCAGTTAATTCGGGAGTGTTAAGTTCTTACCTTCTCATATGTAGCAATTTAAAAACTGACTCAGATGCATCATTACCTCAAACTCTTTACTTAATTCTGCCGATAATTCTCCCTTGATCTTCTAATTTATATTTACTCAATATTTTCATTTAAAAACTCTTATTGTTCTTAACACATTTGTCTATGTGTGTTTGTGTAAGCCACTTCAAATCCTTTGTGGAACAATTTGAGTTTAAAAACAAATAAATGAAGTAATAAATTCTTGTCTTTACTCATCCATCTAAACTATATGTCTTAACCTCTATTCTGACTTTTAGATCACAGTTTTTTTTTTTTCATTTTTACTGCCCTATCTATAATTTGACCTCATGCTGTAGACTGAATGCTTGTGCCTCTCAAAACTCATATGCTGAAACCAAATTCCCAATGTGATGGTATTTGGAGGCGAAGACTTTGGAAGGTCATTAGGTCATGCGGATGGAGCCTTTATGATGGGATTAGTGCCCTCCTTAAAGAGACTCCAGAGACCCCTCTCACCCCCTCTGCCCTGTGAGGACACATGAACCAGGCAGCAGGTCCTTACCAGACACCAAATCCGCCAGCACCTTGATCTTGGACTTCCCAGCCTCCAGACCTGTGAGAAATAAATTTCCATTGTTTATAAGCCACCTAGTCTATGATATTTTGTTATAGCACCCCAAACAGATGAAGATACCTCATGAGAGTATTTGACTGAAAGACATCATTAGAAGACATAAAAGCTTCATTTTTACCAGGATTATGTGAGCCTTCTTAATCTAAACTCATATAAGTGAAGAACAGATTGGGAAAAAATATCAACCCAAAGTAGATATTTACTGGCCACAATTCTAAGCTAAACATCCGGGAAATTCCAGCTGGAAAGTACTTGTTTTGACATGAATTCTCCAGGTGTAGTACTCCAAGCCAAGTTAAGCTTTAAAGGCATGAACTCAGCAGCCACTACTGTCAACCTCACCTTTATTAGCTCAAGACTCTATTAATAAACAAACTAATCGCAAGGAAGACAGTTTCCTCACAACCTATTGGAAGTTTCTATTGCAAATGGAAGCTCTGATTTGGGAAAGTCATCAGTGTTGATGGACCAAGGCAGGGCACTGCTACTTAAATCATTCTCTTCTACATTCCTGAGGGCTAGAGAGTCTTGTTTACCACTGAACCCCCCAGAGTAAGCCGTGAGGTCTGTGGTCTAATGGTCTGATTACAATCCCAGCTCTGCCAGTTATGATCTGCTTAAACTGTCTGCACATCAGATTTTTCATCAGTAAAACAGAAAACAACAGCTTTCTCTAAATGAAAACAATACCTGCACTTAGAAAACATTTGATAAATCATAACTGTATGGATGGAACAGTTAAATTTCTACATAACTGCATAAAATAATTGCTGGATTATACGTGTGTATCTCTAAAACCCTTGAATAGGGCTGCCTGAGGGAAGGTCCTAATTAATGATGACTGGTTAGCCCAGTTGGCATTATCAAGGGGTTGATGACACCTCCCCAGACATAGACATGGTGGCTGTAAGAAGCTATTCAGTTTCCAAAGCTGTGTCTTTTATATTTAAGCCTGTTCCAGCCATGGCAAGCGTCCCAACAGTTACAGCTTTTTATTGTATTTCATGATCAGTTGAGCTGTGTCTGTGGACAACCCCTACACAAACACACACACACACACACACACACACACACACACACACAGAATAGCAACATGGCCAAAAGACCAGGTTTTGCCATCACGCCCAGGGTTCTGTTCTTCTGCTTATGAACTAACTGGCCTTGGGCAAGTTAAACTCACTAAGCTTCAACTTTCACTTGTAAAATGGAGATAATACCTACTTTGAGGGCTGGTAAGTAGGAAAACAAATGAGACAATGTATGCAAATCACTTAAATTAGTGCCTGACACATATGCAGCATTCATCAAGCAGGAGCTGTGCTTTATTATTTATTATTATTATCATTATTATTTCATCACCCCAAAGTCTGAGAAATTTTCCATTAAGAGGGAGACATAACATTGGTTATAAAATAACTTTATTTTTTAGTTATGTAAAAGAAATTTAGCAGTTTTCATCCTTTACAGAATTTCTGCTGCTGCAGTTGTCAGTCTGTGTGCCCTAAAACCTAAAATGTTGATCAATTCAGGTTAATTTGTATTGTGGATAAAAGCTCGAAGCGCTAATTAGATAAGAGGCTGCCATGATTTTTCCAGATGGACCAGGTTAGAGTGACTGGTTGTTGAGGTGGCATTATTATCAATAATGGTGATAATTATTAAACCCTTTAATGTCCCATAATTACAAATGAAGCTGCCAGTGAAATGCCACATCAAAAAAAATTCATTTTTTTCTTAAGAATTCCATTTCTTTGTTCACTGTCCATAGATGTCAGTACTCAAAATGATCCTTCTTTTCATGCACCTTTGCTTTGAACAATTTCTTCCAGTACATTTGGTTGGAGGGTAACAGGCCTGTATCATGTTTCTATGTGTCTTAGAGGGGAGGGAAGGGACTCAGAAAGAGAGAGTGAAAGACCTTAATACATTCAACACAAAGGAAAGAGGAGTAAAGGAGACTTTATCTGCAGCCTAATGTCTTATAAAAGATTCATGTGCCTGAAAATGCTGAAGAAAGAGATGTCAGTCCTTTAAAGGAAACTAACAGGCAATTCTGAGGACAAGTCAAAAAGCACAACT
This sequence comes from Camelus bactrianus, assembly GCF_048773025.1. NCBI lineage: Eukaryota > Metazoa > Chordata > Mammalia > Artiodactyla > Camelidae > Camelus > Camelus bactrianus. Next base: position 11,769,679 of record NC_133572.1, read on the forward strand.
GAATCTCATCCAGAGGGAAATATCTGAATATAGAGGAAGCCAAGCTGGGGTTTGGAGAAGTATATAAAGGAAATGTAATGCAATCAAGGCTACCTGGATACTCTCCAGGCTCAATTCTTGTGTTATTGTGGTAGTGATTTCATTAGTCATTTGTAGAGCTACAAACTTGATACTCACTCAGTGCACATTTATTTTTTAAGCCAACTGACACTAGCTCTTTGTTTCACTTGGCAAAAAAAAATTTTAGTGCATTTTCAACTTCTGGTTTGCAGATTCAATCTCTGAGTAAAACTCTGGAAGACGATTCAGATGCTTTGATAGCAAAAAAAGAAAAAAAATTTTGCTCCTATCTGGCACTGAAGTAGCCAGTTATATCAGCATCCTGTTTTCAGTGTGTAATAACTTCATTCAATAAGTCTTCCATTCAATAAGCATTTCCTGAATGTCCACTAGTGTCTCCTGCATGTCCTTATTCAGGAAACCAAGCATAATGTGATCCCCTACCCTACTATTCCAAGGCGGAAGTCTTTCCGGAGAATTTTGCTATTTTCAGAAATGCATAATGTCTTCTTGTCAACGACCTCAAACATCGTTCACCTGGTGGGAGTTGAAGAAATTTCTGATCTGTCTTCATCACCCATACTCTGAGCATCAGGATGAATACAGAACAAGGGAGGAAACAACTGAGAGGGTGTTAGAAGCAGAGGCTCCAAGTGGACATAAAAAAGAATTGAAGCACTGACACAGATAATTCAGCCACTGACTCCCTTCCTGTCAAGGACCCATGGAATCTGGGAGCTCTCCAAAGGCTTGAAAATTCTTGCCGTAAAAGTAGTCCAATAAAATCATTCTCTCCTGATGAACTACAGAAAACACAGTGGCTGGTGAAGAAGCAGAATTTCTGATGGCTTTCCATTTCTTGGGGAAGAAAAAGGAAGAAATACTAAATCTTTTGCAACCCTCGTAGGGTCTTCAAAATTTTTTATAAAACTACTTCAGGTACAAGCAAACACTTGCTTTTGATAGCAGATTAGAAGTCCATGAGCGCTACGTTGATGGTAAGTCACACCTTTCATTAATAATGCACATGGCACTCAGTTCCTAAAACCGTTTCCCTAGTGGCATAAAGACTTTTCTTAAGTGATTCATTCCATGGTTCTCTTTATCTTTTATGACTTTAATGAACATCAGTGCCTACCTATGGTGTAGAGGTTATTGTAAAATGACCTGTGTATGCAAGCAACTAAATTGAGAGAAATGTCTAATTCCTGAGGCTCCAATTACTACCCTGCCATAGGTATTTAATAAAAATATCCAACAAAGATCAAGCCTACAAAGCTCAGACTACAGAATGAGAAATAGTTTATAATTTTCAATTCCAAGTTAAGTGTGAGCCTGATAAGACTACTGTTTCTAAATACAAAATTTTTTGTTTTAGAGGCAAAATACAAAACTTCCTGGGTAAATAGCAGTTTTATAAACACACTGTTAGTTTGGTTATATTTTCTCTGTATTCCGCAAGTATTCTACTTAAACATAAAACATGTTTTTTTCCCAAGAATGTGAAATTCATTTTTCATATTTTAAATAATTCCAAGTTTATTAATAAAGGCAATACCTGTGCCTTTACCTCATTTATACTGAGGGTTTTAACAACTTACTCTGACTTAGAAAGGTCTCTCCAGAAAACACGAGAAATTATTTTCAGGATTAAGTAGGAAATTCTCAACCATGTTTACCCTTTCAGCCATGATGGCCAAAGCGTTTAGCTTGCAGTTTCAAGCCCTTATCAATCCAAAATCAATAGCGGTTTGTATTTAAAATATGCATCTCAGAAGCATGAACTAGAAAAATATACATAATATGACCTGAAAATACTTGGCACATATTTTTTCCCTTCTCAGACGTTGAGTGTACTGTCTGTATGTGACCAAAGAAGTGAATTTAGAGCAGCAGTTATTAAATGAGAATCAACAGTAGCTCTGAACTTGTAAGACAAAGCATGGGCGTGGGTGTGGGCGTGCGGTTGGGAAGGGGGAGGGAGAGGATGAGTGTGTACACAGAGAGGGAGGAATTTCTATACATCAGGCCTTGTTTAGGGCGCTGGAAATACAGTGTGAACAGGATCAGGTTCCCGACCTCAAGTAGTTTATATTCTTGTCAAGGAATACAGGCAGTAAGACATACAAACAAATAAGTTTCTTGTATATAGCACAGGGAACTATGTTCAATATCGTAATAAACTTTAATGGAAAAAAATATGAAAATGAATATATGTATGTATATGCATGACTGGAACATTGTGCTGTACACCAGAGATTGACACATTGTAATTGACTGCACTTCAATTTTAAAAAAGACATATAAACAAATAAATAAATTTCAGAAATATATCCCTGATTTACGATCTAACTTGATTTAACTTCAAAATAATGAGACCTCAAAATCAGAGATGGCGAAAAAAGAGTCCACAACAGGCCACTGTGAGTATGGGCAGAAAAGACAGACACAGGTTTTAGGATACCAAAGACTCAACTTTTAGAATTATTACATACAACATATAAAAGAACATGTGTAAAATGTTACAATCTTTCTTAATATATGATCTCAAATATGATCAAGGAAGAGTAACAGACAGAAATCTCCATGAAGAATTAAGGGAGAATCAACATTTAGTAGTAAAACATAAGCCAGGTGAAGGTGGAGTCTCAGTGAATGGGTGGGTATCAGAACCCAGCGAACTGGTAAACTGGAAGACAGATGTGAAGACATGACCGAGAGTGTCGCCCAGAAGGAAAACAAGGACTGTGTGAAAGAAGAGAGAAACTAGAGATTCCAGCACACGTCTGAGTCCCAGCAGGAAAGAGCATTTTAGAATGCAGAAGGGATAGGCTGGAAGAGACAATGACTGAAAAACTTTTCAGAATTGATAAACTATGTCTATTTATACAGAAACAGAAATTTCCATATATACCGAACAGGACAGATAAGCGAGGTCCGCACCGCAGCATTTTTTTTATGAGGCTACAGAATGCCAAAGATAAGAAAAGAAACTTCGAGGCAGATGGAGAGAAAAGACAGATCATTTACCAGGAATGATAATTACACTGATATAATATACCTCTTGATGGCAACAGTGGGAGCCAAAGACTGAGCATTACAATCTTCAAAGTCTGAGAGAATGTAATTGTCAGTCCAGAATTGTAAAATCCAGCAAAACTATCATTTCAAAATGGGAGTAAAATGAAGACATTTTCAGATGAGCAAAAACTGAGGGACCTTAACCACCAACAGACCTTCACTGAAGGAACTTTTAAGTTACGTACTTCTTGAACAAGAAAAATGACCCTATAAATGTTTCACATAGTTAAATAACATAGGGTTTTGTGGTGATGGCTGCACAGCTCTGTGAATATATTAAAAACCCCTGAACTGTACCCTTTAAATGGGTACATTGTATGGTACATGAGTTATGTTTTAATAAAGCTGTTTTTAAAAACCATAAGAGACAAAGATTTTTCTTTGCAATGTTGACTGTGTAACTTGAAAACTTGGCAAAATGAGTATCAGGACTTCTCTTTATAAACCCTTTATCTTTCTGGGTTTTAATGCATAAAGGCAGTTACACTGACGTGCATCTCAATTTAATAACAGAAGCATCTCTAGAGCTGCCTACAGATCAAGGCTATTTTTTAGTGAAAACTTAATGTTTCTTATAATAATAAATATATTTATTAATTTAATTAATTAATATATTTTATATATAACCACTTTTTAAAAAGTATACCAAAAAATTGTCTTAACAATACTTTTAAAAAAAAGTTTCCAAAGACAAAACCATAAAACAAGTTCAGATAAGTCCCGTTTTCATCCTGGTTTCCTTAACTACCCCCTACCTCCCACGTTGGTAATTAATATTTGATTTCTATTTCCATCATTTCTCAAAAACTGGTATTTCAGAGATGGAAGACTAACATATCCATGTCTAACCGTATTACACCCAGAAAGCACTGTGACTTCTACGTGCTTTTGCATTCAGAACAAATTCAAGAAATCTCACCAGACATCGGGCATTAACAATAGCCTTCCACAGTCTTCAGAAGCCAGCTAAAGACAAAGCCTTTTTTTTTTAATTAACACTTTATTTTTTGGAACAGTTTAAGATTTACAGAAAAAAATGAGCAGATAGTACAGAGAGTTCTCATATACCACAACCCCTCACACAATTTCTTCTATTTTTTAAACTGAAATATAGTTGACCCATGATATTGTATTCATTTCAGGTACATAGTGACTTACCATTTGCATACATTATGAAATGATCACCACGATACGTCTAGTAACATCTGTCCTCGTACAGAGGTATTATATTATTGATCATACTCTTTATGCTGTATATTATATCCCTGTGACTTATTTATTACATAACTGGAGATTTGTAACCCTATCCCCTTCACCTACTTCGCCCCCATTCCCACCCCCTCCCTTCCGGCAACGATTCATTCGTTCTCTGTATCTGTGAATCTGTTTTCATCTTGGACAAAGCCTTTCTTTTGATTAAAGGACAGTTTCTGATCAGTTTGTGCATCAGGAAAGATTTGAGAGCATCATTCAAAGATTTCCTTGAACTCCGTGTATGAAGTTGCCAGTTACTTCCACCACCACTTGAAGCAGTGTAGAAGGAAGACAGGTGTCAGAGGTATTTCCAAGCCGTGATACTTGGAGCGAGTTGCTTAACACATCTCTGCTTCAGTTTCCTTGTTAAAACACGGGTAACACCACTCACTGTGTCAGTTTGTTCTAAGGACTGTGTTACACGATGTAGTGATTCAGAACCCACAGAAGGAGCAGCACGCCATCATACAAGGCACTCCAAGACAGAGGCTAGCATTCTAACGCAGGACCACAGTGGCTGTCAGTCTCATTTCCGCTGTGATCAGCAGGTCAAGGTGAGGGGGGAGAGCACCACCCCTTCCGAGCCAGGCTCCTGCTGTACGCAGACTTAAGAGCTCAATCTCTGTACTTCTCTGAAAGCATGCATTATCCCAGTGCAGCAGGCTATAAAATCAGTTCGAGAAAGTGAAGCAGGGGGTGTGGCCCATTCACAGAGCAGCACAAGGCAAGATGTAAATGGAAACACTTTTTAGCTGACTTGAATCTTTTCAGGGTTACTGATGGAAAAAAAAATGCACAAGGTTATTCTTCCTCTTCTGCCATTAAAGTACACCTTTTCTAAAAGGAAAGTCTCCTATTGTTTGACTCAAGGAAATTTTACAGTTTTTTACTTAATCTTACTATACAAAATCTTTGGGCTTTCTTAAACAGCTAACTCTCGACGCATTAGAGCTGGCAAGACAGTCATGGACTACCTCTATGAAATCGCCTGGGAGATGTGTCTACTGTAGGTTTGTCTGCACAAAAGTGAAACTCACTGCCCCACATCGGGAGGGAACATTGGCCAATTATGGTCCTAAAATGAACTGCCCGCTGCTGCTTCTCCATCTCTTAAGCGAACTTCCCTTCCAGTTTACTTTCCCTATGTGTCAATTCTAAGCCACCGCAAGCTGTGCTCATTCAGACCGCATTTGTTGAAAAAGGTGCAGTTGAACTTTGCAAATGGAAAAAAAAAGAGAGAAGTCAACTATTAATCTGGGGCCACATAGAAAAGAAACAGGCTATTTTTGCTTCTAAAAGCTTTAAAAGAAAAAAAAAGGAAAAAAAAAAATAACTTCACTCCTAGAAGCTGCTCTGTCTCTTTGGAAGCTGGCACAGGCGAAGACAACCGAAGATGAGGCTCCTGCCAAAGGGGGTCCAAGGGGCGGAACGAAGCACACGGATTTACTCAGGATGGACTCCAACCGCCTCTTTTTACCCTTGTCTCTCCAGCCAAAGCTGAGAAAAGGTTTTGAAATCACCATAGTGATTCGGGCAAAAACAAGCCTTGCTGTCTGTTTATGCATGAGTTCTGCTGGGCAGACCTGAAATAATATAGTCAGAAGTAGGCCAAAACTTCATAAAAATACAGAAGATGTAAAACTGGCTATCTGGCAGCCCCAGTACCGAGAAATGCCAGTTTGCATGTTCTTCCAGATGACGTTGACAGATTTGTGGTTTTTCACTTGGAGTCAGGAAAATCAAGAATGAGCTCCTTGAGCGAGTCCTGCTTGAAGGATGATGCGTCCTGCTTGAAGGATGAGTCCTGCTGTGCCAGAACTCCCCCCATTACAGGAATACCTCAGGGTGGGGGGTGGTCGTGAGAGTCAGGAGCACAAGCGTCAGCATGGTGGGAGGGGCCTCGAGCTCCAGAAAGGGCTCCTGCTGGCAGACAGCCAACAAGACTCACCCTGAGACCCCCAACCCCACCCTGACGTGGCACCTGTATTGCCTTCCTATACACCCTCCCATCACCATCCACCACAGAGGAACTAAGGCAGTTTAGGAAAACACATTTCTTAGATTTATAACCAAAAAAAAAATTTTTTTAATAAATACTTTATGATAGTGTTACCCAAACTGACACATGGGAAGATTTTAAGTGGTACACCAATTAACTTCTTTTTGACATTTTATTTGTATCTTTATGTACATTTAAAAAAAAATAATAAAGCAACTAGAACCTATGATTTCACAAATACTAGTTATTTAGAACAAAGTTAAATTTTTTAAGAATTTCTAAATGAATTTACCCACCAAAAAATTGTCAGGAAAGAGTAGCAAAAAGTATTAAATGTCAAACAGCAAAAATGTGAAGCTGGTACACACGAGACAGATTTGGGAAACGCCTGATAATAACAAGGTGGTATCATGAGGAGCCTTGTAAGTTTCTAGTCAAGCCACAGGCTCCTGGCCCTTGAAAGCAGCGCCTTTGGTTTTCCTAGCCCACAAAGTCTGCCGTGACCGATTTCCATGGATGGATATGGACTCCGGGAAGGTGCTGCCTACCTCCTGGTAATCCACAGGAGGCGGCTGCCACCCAGCACGGGGCTTCTCCACCCTAGAGAGCACCACCACCCCTGTCTGCCCTGAAGGAAATACACTGGCCTCAACAGTGCAGACAGTTCTTTATAGAAGGGGGCCCTGCAAAGGTTCCAAAGCCTCAGAGGCTATTTGGATGAGGGTGCAGGGGAGGAGATGAGGAAAGAGCCCTTGAGTCAGAAATTCAGCCCTTGCCCAAGCACCTGTTTCTCTCATTCAACATGAGAAGCCACACCTTCCAAGGTCCTGGCTCCTTCACTCTCCCTCCCGTCAACCCTTCCCCAACCCAGTGTACCCGGCTTACCTGCTCCCCCCTACCCCACACACCTTGTCCTCCCACACGGTTCTGACAAGAAGGCCTAGCCCAACCAATTCTTCCCGTTCCGTGTGTGTGTGTGTGTGTGTGTGTGTGTGTGTGTGTGTGTGTGTGTTTGGGGAGTGGTATAAGGGGGGTACGAATTTACTAGGAATTTACTGAAATTGTGTTACAAATTTTATTCTGGATTTCTCTTCAACCAAAGTGATTCCCCAGAGGAAGTTTCTCCTAGGTGAAGAGTGGCCTTCACAGAGAGGAAGGACCTCAACAACATTCCTGCAAAGAATGCCATGGGGGTTTTTCTCTGGCTTGTTGCTCACACAGAATCCATCTGTGTGAGCGGAGGAGTACTTGCATATGTCACTGCAATTATGTATTTCTATGTCTTCCCCTCTGTCCAGACTCTGATTTCTCGAGGGCAGGTCATATGTCTCATACATTTCTCTGTCTTCGATGTCCAGGGGCGTGGGTGTAGCTGAGTGGTAGAGCGCATGCTTGGCATGCACGAGGTCCTGGGTTCAATCCCCAGTACTTCTGTTAAGGAAAAAAAAAGAACAACGCCCTTCTTTCAAAGTGCTTGCTGAGAGTGAATAAATAAATAATCTTCAGAATAGGAATGTCTGAAGATGAAGGAACTGAATGCTATGTTGAACCAGAAACCAGAGACAGCTGTCTCTTGGGATCAACAGTCTATTATTTGGAACTAGAAATCTGCATTGGTGCCCTAAACAGCGCACGGGAGTGTTCTTCCCAAGGTGCCCAGATAACTGTGCACCTGGACCAAAGCTGTCACCTGTTTGCTCATCTCCCCCGTGTTTCCCCCGGACAAGTGCAGCTTCCACAGTTTCCATCGTCTATATTTATCTCTCTGCTTCATTTTGGACAGAATACGGGCCCCCAAGCCTACAGGGGGAAAAAAGAAATGAAACCATGAGGCAGGCTGACCTAGATTACTTTTTAACCTAGATTATCTTTTGGGTCCCTCAGGCCTGCACGGTATCTAGGTCACTTGGTTTGAGTGATAAGCAGACCAACGAATGTACTTTAATTAGTGGTTATATATCATAATAATTAGTCTTTTAAAAAAAAAAAAAGAGAGATGCTCTGGAGAAGTGAGACTTAGAATATGGTCTGCTTAGTAACGTGTGTTAAAAAAGGAAGACAGGATGTTCGGCATAAATGGAGACACTGTTACATAAGGCATTCTGTGGGCAGAAATATAAAAGACAGTGGAATCTCCCTTCTTCCCTCCCCCAGTCCACATGCTCAGGGGCAGGTTCCTCTGTCAAACGGTTTGTAACAGTTTGTTAGGGCTGCCGTAACAAAAAGCCGCATACGGGGTGGTTTAAACAGCAGAAAATTATTTTTCCATAGGTCTAGATGCTGGAAGTTCAAGATCACGGTGCCTGCAAGCTTGGTTTCTTCTGAGGCTTCTCCCCTTGGCTTGCAGACTGTCGCATTATCGTGCGCCCATGTGGTCTTCCCTCTGTGTGTGCACACCGTATGTGTCTCTTTATGTGTCCAAATTTCTTCTTCTTATAAGGACACCGATCAGATTGGATTAGGACCCACCCCAACAGCCTCATTTTAACTTAATCACCTCGTTAAAGGCCCTGTCTCCAAACACAGTCACATCTGAATTACTGAGGGTTAGGACTTCAGCGTATCCATTGAGGGGACGAGGTGGGGACCCACAATTCAGCCCGTAATGTGACAGCATTCTATATTCTTTGAATTTAAAAGCCGTGGTGCCATCCGCATCAGTAGTTGGCTTGACTTCTCACTGCCCAGGCGTTTTAGGATTACACTGAGGTTAAGGGAGGAACTAAGCAATGAGGAAATTAAGGATCACTCCCCAAGGAAGCCAGAGAAGGTTGCAGACTGAGGATCAAGAGCTTGGACTGTTTCTTTTTTTTTCAAAAAAAGAAAAAGTATCTCAAGTCCACACTAGACCTGGGGCAACCAACTCAAATGCTTTCCGGTCCAAACTGATAACATCAATGTGGACGGCAGCCTAGTTTAAAAAGAAAGGACAAATGGAGCAGAGGGACAGGAGCAAACTGGAGAGTGTAAGTCATAAAAGGAATCAAATCTGATTTTTCTCCCAATGCATCGGCCAGTTCGTGAGCCCTGAACAAGTCACCCTTTGCCACTCACACAGATGTTTACTGAACAGATGTCCTTCCCGTGTGCCGTGTGCTATTTCATCCTTCCCGCCCTGCTTTCCTCCAGCCCGGTCCAGATAAGTTCTTCGGTTTGGTGGCGGCCCAGGGCTTCAAGCCGCTGACCTGAAGTTGGAGTGTCACAGCTGCCAGTTGGTCCATTCCCCATCAGGGGCGGCCGTGAAGGCGGTTACTCTCCTGTAAGCGTGTTCTTGCCTCGTCTCCATTCTCCTCGGGCTCGGTTGTCACAGGGACAGCAACACACCTGGGGCCTGGATGAAGCCCCAGGACTGGAAATGTAGAACAGAGGCAAACCCGCGGGGTCTGTGAAGCGCCGAGTCAGAACCGGATGAGCGACAGAAACCGAAGATTCATGGAAGCCATGGGGGAGCATAAATGGGCACACCTGCAGTCGAGGTCAGTGGTTTCTAACAGAGGGCAGTAGGCAGACGAGGGAGTATTTTAGATTGCGGAGCCCTTTCCAAAACACACATGCCTGCCACCCGCAACCCCCACTGAATTTTTATCCCAGGTTAGCAGCCAATAGAGTCTCGGAGACTGAAGGAATGAAGCCATCTGATGAGTCACAGCCACCCTGCTAAGCCTCTGAGATTAGGGGCTAATATTTATTCTCCTTTCTGAGAGGGCAGCTCAGTTAGTGCTCCTGGCTGAGCTGCACTCTTTTAAGAGTTAGAGTCGGAAAGAGTCAACATATTGGTGAATTTGGGAACAATAGCCTGATCACGCAGAGCCCAGCTCTGCCTTTCTTCCTTTTTAGGAAGCAGCCTGTCCAGAGACAGCACAGATCCCTCTTACGACCAGCTCTGCCCAGCAGTGGGGGTGGACGCGGTGTGTCTGGCTTGGTCCAACGCTGCGTGCGTCTGTTGGCATAAGCCTGCCTGACTCCAGGGTTCAGTGCCAGAAAAGTCACTTTTGCTAACAGAACTAGAGCCGCCTCCCCTAAGCCACTGTCAATATTGAAGGTTATATGGCGTCCTCCATCTGTCATTCTTTTCTTTTATTTATCATTTTGTACAGAGCCTGAGGATACAGAACTCCCCAGCGGTGAAGTCAAACTGAAGAGTCTTTTGTGGTAATAATGACAGAATATAAGGTTGCTCTGTGGTGAACCAGAGTGTAAGAAGGAGATTTAGTGCTGTTCCATAATAGATAATGTCCCCTATACTGATATGCGTAAACACAAAGGCAAACACACACACACACTCATGCTGAAATACACAGCATATCCCATGTCAACATAAGGCCTGCACTGTTTCAAGGCATAAAACAGTGGTTCTGTATACTAAAGACTTCACAATGCAATCACTTAATTCCACGTCTTCTACTTGTATATCAAAAATCTTTGAAATTCACGTCAAAGGAGAAAACGTAAACTCAATTGAAAACTCATCCTCAAAGACCAAACCATAAATCAAAATTAAAGGTTTTTTCCTATAGCCTTTAAAAGTGTTCTATATGTTATCAAAGCCCATCAAATTTTTCTCAAGTTAGTATGCAACAAGCAAACTCAAAAATTCTGAGAAATCTAGTTGAAACAGTAACCTTCATGTCAACAGACAAGAAATTTATTACTATTTACTATCTGCTAAGCACTGCCCCAAAGTCAAACAGCTACTCATACAAGAAAGAGTGTGGGACCCCGAAAGATGGCCACTAGGAAGATGAATGGTCAAGTTTCGCACTGAGGGATGCCTGTCTCTGGAACCTCGACTGAAAGCAGCCACAGGGCTGACCACAGTGGATATCTCTTTTTTGAGAACTGAGTAAATCTCTAGGTTCTTGTACTAAATAAAGGAGTGAGGAATCTAAAGTATAATTGCAATTTCCTTTCTTGACAACTCTGATGAATGGGAACACAATAATGAAATAGTTCCCTGTATCTGTTATATTAAACTGCTTGTTAATTTGTACAACTTTGTCACAGAGTACCCGCCTTTCTGCTGTCTGTATGCTGGACTGTGTTTTCTCAACGTGGTGTTATCACTTCCCTCTGAGGCTGCGAGTAACATCTCCCAGAAGACCCTTCCCACGAACTCCTGGGTTAAAGTTGGCCACGAGGGGTACTTGCGTGAAATTCGGATAGCAGAAGCGAAAGAGAAGCCGTTGCTCTGAAAAGATCATGACAATCAGACAGAAGTGGTAAACGTCCCTGAAGGACGCCAGCTTTAAGCTCCTTCTCCCAGCTCCTGGCTGTGTCGGCCACGAGTAACCCAGGCCAACCACCAAACACTAGACTGCATTTCCCATGGAGGCGGCAGCTTCCACAGACCTCTCCACCAGCCCCCCCTTTACATTCCACTTCAGCGCAATTCTTTTTTGCAATCTGGCTGAAAACAGACACTTGAGGGGAGGGGTTCCACTTGGGGGATTTCCCCAAGTGTTTTGACCTGCTCGTCGACACTAATGCTTCTGGCTTTCGTGTTAGTGGCTTTTTCTGATCCTGATTCCTCTCATCCAGATGGTCACGTCCCTGGCTCCTCCCACAGGTACATAAGCTCTAATTTCGATGGTAAACCCCACAGTATTTTAGTGGTTGTTTTATGGAGTGAATGCTGATGGTCCAAGCTTAGTACTGAATGTGGTTTCAGAAGGACAGGATCTTAGGGAGGGGAATCTGAATTTTTTTCTCTGTTCTGATTAGACGTAAAGGCATTAATGACCCTATTGCTGTTAGTAAATCAGACAATAGCAGTCCATGACATTCAGTGGCAAAAGTCACTCAAGTTACCACCGAAGACACCCGCAGTGGGGTGCCTATGAAGGTCAAGGCTTTGGGTGACCAAACTGCTGCATCATTAAGTATCAGGGTGGACATTAAGAAAACAAAGACTGTGGAGCGCTCTGTCAACTAACGAAGCTTGGAGAAAGAAAACAGTTCTCTTCGAGCCTAAAATTCCCCAATCATGACACAGGTAAGGAGGCAAAAAGCATTTATGATTTTCCCAAAGGAAACCCTCCTCTCTTGTACACGCAGGGTTAATATTTCCAAACACTAAACCCCAAATCCGAATCTGTAGGTGACTGAATTACGATGCAAATTAAATTCACAGCTTTAAGAGTTCTCTTATGTTAAAGTCAAGATTTGGATTGGAAAAATAATGGGATCCTGAAAGACTGGGTAGATTGAAAGAAGCTGAGGACTCTGGACACCCAGATTCTGCTGCACTCCCCCTGCCAGTAGAAGCAACCCTTCATCGCCTCTCCAGAGAGAGTAGCCTACCCTTATTTGAAGAGACTGAAGTGACCCTTCCTGATGCAGTGACCTTGCAGGGGAATGGCAATCTTCTTCAAGACCCATCTCCATGACCTCTCACTGCTCATACTCTTCTAACTCACCTCAAATCCAACCCTAGTGGGAACCCAGGGGTCTGGGTACAAAGCGGGACCCAGTACGAAGTCCCACACACGTCAAAATCATGATCAGATTTTGCCAATTCATAGTGATGGGAACCTGGGGAATACAAGTATGTATGGAATGGATTTTATTGTAACGGAAGCAGAGCTAAGCAGTCAGAAAGTTCTCCCCTGCAGAGTTCTTTGACGCTGGCTAATTGATCATGCTGTCACTAGGACTGAAACAGACGGGCAGACTACAAAAGTTTAACTTGTTTTGTCTTCTTCTGGTGAGCAGAAGTGTGACTTCAGTCACCTCCATAGAGCTGTAGCTCCTCAATTTCCAGACTTTAGTTTTTCCCAGACCCAGAGCCCACTGAATGAAGAAAAGGCCAGGTCCCCTTTAAGAAGATCCCTGCTTCCCTTTTCAAATGTGTCCTGTAAATCTTCCTCTTATACGTTCCTAAAGGGACTGGCAGCCATTAACCCATTTTCCAGAGTACTGTGCACTGGATAAACAAATTGGCCAAATTTTTCAGAGATTTCAGTATCTCACCCCAGTATCAATTCCCAGGGACCCCAACACAAATGGGGTCCATCAGTCAGCCTGCAGAATTAGAGAAGTCAGGTGGAGGGAATTTTGGTTTGGATTCCTCCCAAAATGGACCCAAGTGATTTCCCATGGCTATTTCCCCAGTTTCAGAATGTAACCGACAGATCAACTCATGAACTGAACTATGTTTTCCCCAAATTCATATATTGAAGCCCTAACCCCCTGCACCTCAGAATGTGACTGTCCTTGGAGAGAGGGCCTCTGAAAGGCTGATTAAGTTAAAGTGAAGCCCTTACAGGGCCCTGATCCAATCTGACTGGTACCCTTGTAAGAAGAGGGGCTTAGGGCACACAGAGAGACGCCAGGGATGACGCGCACACAGAGGAGAGGCCGTGCGAGGACACAGCAGGACGGCGGCCTCCTGCAGGTCCAGAGAGAGCCCTCAGGAGAAACCAACCAAAACCAACACCCCAATCTTGGACATCCAGCCTCCAGAACTGCGAGAAAATAAATTCCTGGTGTTTCAGTCGCCTAGTCTGTTGGTGCTATGCTATGGCATGTCTAATAAGCTGATGCGATGAGTGTACTGGCTCCCTGAGGGATACTGAAGGAGAGCGCAAGTAAAAACGTCTGTAAGTGCCTCTAGTTACGGAAAGGGTGACCCACATCCCTGGAAGGATGGCAAAGATTTGTGCCACCAGCAGGGACTTTAAGGAGGACGAAGTGATTATTCCTACCAAATCCCCGTTTAACTCGCCTCTCTGGGACTGTGCAAAAGCTAAATGGCTCTTAGGGAATAGCAGTGGGTTACTGTAAACTCACTCACATCTCAGCACCCATTGCAACTGCTGTTCCAGAGATGATTTTTTTTTTTTTTTTTTTTGGAGCAATAAACACAGACCTGAATCCCTGGCATTACTTCTAGGGGCTCAGTGGCCTGGGGCATGCTGAGATGTCCCCTGTACGATGGACATGTTGCTGATCTTGCACCTCCTACCACTAAAAAAAGAGGTACCACAACCAATGGGCCCGTCCAGATTCTGGAGTCAATGTGCATATATTATTGGCACAGGCTGCTCTGACCCGTTTACTACTAATCTATAAAATTATCCATTTTGGGTGGGAGCCAGAGGAAGAGAAGGCTCTGCAACAGATGCAGCTTATCATGCAAGCTGCTCTATTCTTTGGACCACAGGAACCAAGAGATCCAATGGAGCTTAAAGAGATGGCCGGTCATTAGGGGTAGACCACAGTATAGGCTTTCCTTTATTGTCTCAAAGCGAAGGCATGCCATCTTCTACACATAACTATTCTCCTTTTGAGAAACAGCTTGTCCATGGACCCTACCACAAACTGAATGCTTGAACACAAACCACCAATTTACTCTTCAAACTGAGCCACCCACCACGAACGAGATATTCTCTAAACCACCAAACATGTGGAAATAGGGACCAGTTAGCCGATAAATGAAAAATTTGAGCCTGCTCTACAGCTGGTGTATAATATGCTGGTACCCCCTAAAGTGGCTGGTTGGAGCTCTGTAGCCCATTCAGGGATGGCTGTGAAGGACAATGATGAAAGGAAATCTTCCCAGTAGGTAGATCTTAGAGCAGAGAACTGGGTACTCATGCTGCCTGGAAGGAAAGATTGCCAGGGGGATGGAACTACACTCATTCACGAGCAGTGGCTAACCATTTCTCCAGGTGATCAGGGACTTGGGATGAACACTTATGATTTTGATGACAACAAGGTCAGGAGAAGAGTTCACTGGACAGACCTCTCAGAACTGGCAACTAGTGTGAGGATATTTGTGCCTTCATATAAATGCTCACTGAAAAGCAACTTTAGCAGAGAAGGCTCTTACCAATCAAGTAGAAACCATGACCCAATTGTGGAGGTCAGTCACTTTTTCTCCAGTCACTGCTGTCATTGCCATATGGGCTCCTGCACAAAATGGCAACCACACCAGGGCTGGAGATGCGCCACAGCTCAGCACTTGAGCTTCCGCCCAGCCCCCAGTAGGGCAACTAAGGAGAACTGACCGTACGTTGACCCATTGACTAAGACCCATCATGGAAGAGAAATCGGTTTGTTTCATTGCTTCACGTGGATTTGCCCTGCCTTCCACACCTCTGGCAAAACTACTTTTCGTGGACTTACAGATGCTTTATCCACCCTCACAGTATTCCAAACAGCATTACTTCTGACCAAAGGACTCATTGTTCAGTGAATGAAATGTGGCATTAGGCTCCTAATCAAGAGATTCACTCGTCTCGCCGTGTTCTCCATCACTCTGAAGCAGTTGGCTGGACAGAACAGTGGAACGGCCTGAGGACTCAATTATCACGCCAGTTTTTAGAGCTGGGGTATTGCTCTTGGAGCCAATGTGTGCTCTGATTCAGTGACCACAATATGATACTCTTTCTACCGTAGCCAGGATTCATCACCTGGGAATCAAGAAATATAAATGAGAGCAATTCCTTTCACCATTACACCTAATGACCCATTAGCAACATTTTTACTTTCTTATCTCTATAATTTTGGGCTTTGATGGGTTAGAAGTCTTAGTTCCCAAGGGAGGACTACTTCCATCGGGGGCACAACTTTATTTCCATTGAAGAGAAAGCTGAGATTGCTACCTGGACACTCTGGGTTCTTTATTCCATTGAAATCACAGGCAAAGAAGGGAGTTACTGCACTGGATGGGGTGCTTGATTCTGACTATAAAGGGGAAACTGGATTTCTACTACTACTACGTGGGGAGGGAAGAATACACCTGGAACCTAGAAAATTCTCTTCAGTGCCATTTAGCATCTCATATCCTATGGTAAAATTTCATGGACCACAGCAACCCAATACAAGCAAGACTACTGATGTCAGAGACCCTGTGGGATGATCATTGGATCATAGGGAACCTTGACAAGTTCAGATGTTTTCCAAGGGCAAAGAGAAGTGGAATGAGGAGTGGAAGAGGAAACTTTTAAATACCAGCTTCACCCATGTTACCAGCTGCAGAAACTAGAACTGTCGTAGTTATGAATATTTCTTCCTTATTTCAATAGGAATCTATTCCAATAGAGATGAACCACGTTTCCCCTCCCCCACTTACCTACTATCTAACTTAAAATGTTGATAATGACTTGCACCACACATCAGGATTTAATTACAGTTTCTCAAATCGGAAAATGATGCAGCCAGAAGAGGAATGAACATTCCCAAAAGAAGGATACAACGGTACATGGAACTTTTCTCTTTTGAGAGCAGTATTAGCATGTTTTTTTGTTTGTACAAAGGATAGTTTCATTACATCATGCAAAAGCATGATTTTTCTATGTCTCTATTTGGAAGTTAAATATGGTTTAAAAATGTATATGGAATGCTAACCTGAAAAAGGAGTAGACTGTACTAAACTGTGTTTTGCCTATTAATATAATCCTCTCCTGTCTATGACTTGGAACTAAGTATGTCCTAGATCAGAGCTGACCAGGTGAGAAATTTGCAAGAGGTTTAGTAGGCAGATGTGAAGCAGAGCTATTACTTTCAACAAGCCATGGCAGTCAGACACAGTAACAGACAGATGCCGAGATGTCCAAAGAGGTCAGGATTCCTGCTGGTCTTCCTGACTCCTCGTCTGCCCAATGACGGGGGTCCCAAGCCAACCACCAAATGTTTGACTGCAGTTCCCATGGAGGTAGCAGCTTCCAGACTTCCCCATAAACTCCTCTTTCGCAGTTCCATTCCAGGAACCAGACACCAGCTTTGGGGATTCTCCTACAAGCTCCAACTTGCGTATTTTCATCAAAGCTTCATGTTTGAAGTTCCAAACTGTTTGGTCTTAGAACTCCTTTATACTCTTAGAAACTGCTGAAGACCCCAAAGAATTTTAGCGTATGTGGATTGTATCCACCAGTATTATAAATTAAAACGGAGACATCTTTAAAACACAAAAAACACACACATTTCATCTCAATGTATGACCTCAAGTCATGGAACCTCTGAAATTCCCCACCGTACACTCATGACACACTGAAAAAGAAAAAAGGAAAATACATCTTAGTAGTGTTATTAAGTTATGTTTGACCTGGAAGACTTCCTGAAATGGTCTCAGGGATGCCGGTGTGTCCCCAGACATCACTTTGAGAATCCACATTTGGGTCCATTGTGATTAGTGCCCGTCTGATCTTTTGACTCTCCTCTTCAGTTCTTCACTCGTCTCCCTCACTCACATTTATATAAGTTCTAATTTCTGTAGAAACCTCTTCTTCCCTTAATGCTTTTATTTAGTTTTCTAGGACTGCCTTAACAAACTATCACAGACTTGGTGACTTAAGCAACAAAATTTATTTTCTCACGGCACTGGAGGCTGGAAGTCCAAGATCGAGATGCGGGCAGGACTGGTTTCCTCCAAGGCTTCTCTCCTTGGTGGCCCTCTTGCTGCCTCTTCGCATGGTCTTTTCTCTCTGCGTGCACATCCCTGGGGTCTCTCCTGTGTGTCCAGACTTTCTCTTTTTTTTTAACGACACCAGCCATATTGGATTCGGGCCCACCATAATGGCCTCATTTTAACTTAATTACCTCTTTAAAGGCCCCATTTTTAAATACAGTCACATTCTGAGGTATTGGGGGGGGGGTCACAGCTTCAACATATGAATTTAGGAGATCACCATTCAGGCCATAACACTACTTTTGGTCACTTTGTTTTCCTGGCGACATCCTGATTAATACACTCTTAAAATCTATGACCACGTAACCTATTTTTATGAACAACCTCACAGTTTAGCCAGACAGAGTGAATGTTACAAGTCAGGGCTGGTGGCCCATCGTAAACATGTCATGCTGTAAAGGCTTTTCTTGCATATAAATAATCTCCAGAAATAATAAATAAGGAAGAATAACCACAATCTAACTTAAAATTCTCCTCATACTAATTTCTTCTCAGCCTTTTTCAAAATTCAAAAGGTGAAGTGATATGGAAACTATGAGAAACACTTTGTTCATGTTATTAAATTGTGGATTATTGTTTCTCTGCATATTTATTTACCAATGAACCAAAGGTTAATTCTCCCAGTCTGTAAATTAAATGGATTTGTAATTACAGCCTTTGTTTCATTCGCTTTAAAGATCATTCTTGTTTATGTGTAGACCGCAATTTCATTTTTAAACGTAATTGCTTCTAAAT
This sequence comes from Camelus bactrianus, assembly GCF_048773025.1. Lineage (NCBI taxonomy): Eukaryota > Metazoa > Chordata > Mammalia > Artiodactyla > Camelidae > Camelus > Camelus bactrianus. The sequence goes on from NC_133572.1 coordinate 11,788,218, forward strand.
CCCAGAGGATGCTAATGTAGATTCAAACGAATACATTTTAATACCAGAATTATGGTTAAGGACCAACAATGTGAAATTTTATGAAGAAAGCTTAAGTTCAGCTTTGTCTGTGGCTTTTTCAGTTGGTTGTTGAGAAGTTAACCTCCAGTAGCCCTGGGACGCTGTACCCCTGTTGCATCTTCTCAGTCACCCGCACTGTGGAGAGTGTCTAGAATAGAAACTCTTCAGTAAATCGGTCTCTTTCCAGGCAGAACTCAGGAAGAAGGAAAAAAATAATTACAATCCAGGCAGCTCCTATTTTTCATCACTGTATTGTTCACCTCCAAAAAGTCATCTCCAAAGGTTAGGAGAGACTTTAGATGGAGCCCAGGCTATTTCAGTTGTGTTGTAGCCCATGGCTCAGCCATGTCCTGAAGCAAAATGTTTCATCCAAACTCCTCATTTCACAAGTTCTGTCCTAAGCCAGTTCCCAGGCTGGGCAACTATACATAGTGCCCATTTCTGAAGTCACTGTGTGTCACTGGACAGGAATGAGATGAAGAAAATTTTAATCTGGAGTCTTCTCAGAGAAAACTAGTTATAGATGGAAGGAATAAATTTGGAAGATGGGAGGTTAGAGGAGGTTAGACATCGTAACAGCATGCTAACCCTGCCTTCCTTCCAAGGAAACTACAACTGATTGACCACAGGGTTTTTTTGGGTTTTGGTTTCTTCCTTTTGCTAAGAGGGGAATGTAAGTTTCAGGCCAGAATGGACTTTTCGGCAATTATTTTAGAAAAGCTGAGAATTGCCACAGCTGGTTCTCTTTCTTTATATCCTTCTCTCACATCCTATGCAGTTACTTCTGAAAATCAAAGTTAAGGGAACATTCAAAGAAAAGTAATTTGAAATCTCACTAAATTATTACAATTGCCCAAGGAGCCACCATTTCTCAGCCTGGCTCCAGCTCTGCTGCCCTCCCCACAGCATAAAGAAATGGAGATAGGCTAAATCGATCCCTAAAACCACCTGCTACAGACTGGATGTTGGTGTCCACCCCATAATTCACATGTTGAAGTCCTAACCCCCAGAGTGATGGCATTAGGAGGCAGCACCTTTGGAAGGTGCTTAGGTCATGAGGGTGGAGCCCTCATGAATGAGATTAGTGCCCTTATAAGAGCGACCCCCACACACAGCTCCCCAGCTCCCTCCATCATGTGAGGACACAGGGAGAAGTTGGCAGTCTGCAACCTGGAAGAAGGCTCTCACCAGAATCCTACCCTGCCAGCACCCTGATCTTGGACCTCCAGCCTCCAGAACTATGAGAAATAAACTTCTGATGTTTATAAGCCACCCCGTCTGCAATATTCTGTTACAGCAGCCCAAACGGACTAAGACAACATGCCACCATTGCTACCTCAGCTTCACACATGTTAAAGACTCTGCTTAAAGACATACACCATATTAATTTAAGTAAGCACTAAACTGAGATTTCAGCTTCAAAAATACAAATTTATGGTTACTGGCGGGGAAGGGGATAAATTGGGAGTTTGAGATTTGCAGATACAAACTACTATATATAAAATAGATAAACAACAAGTTTATACTGTACAGCAGAGGGAACTATATTCAGTATCTTGTAGGAACTTATGGTGAAAAAGAATATGAAAATGAACATATGTATGTTCAGGTATGACTGAAGCATTGTGCTGTACACCAGAAGTTGACACAACATTGTAAACTGACCATACTCTTTTAAAAACCAGCTGTGGTACTTGACCATGTTCAGTGCTCGGGAGGTTACAAGGAGAAGTACACAACATGGTCAACATGGTCCTTCCCATCAAAGAGAGGAGAATGTACCTAGAAAACATGATTAAATTAAGCCTTCACTGACACCTGGGCTATTTTATACAAGTTTCTACTCTTCACTTGGCACTTCTGCAACATGGCATATATCAAAGTAAAATTATTGTGGGAACAGATCTTCATTTTGGGAGTGTGTGTGTGTGTGTGTGCACACGTGCCTGTGTCTGAGGTATGGAACTTCTCGGATCTATACATAGTGACCTCATGGCCAAATGGTAAAGGCACAGAATTCAAAGTAATAAGCAGTAGGCAAATTTCAGCTGCAGAGCTGGGAGGAAGAGGGTGCATACACAGATGCAAAATGAAAAGGAGAGAAAGCTTCCCCCGGAAACCTCCTCATGCTGGACCCCCTATCTGGATAATTCAGGGGGAAATGAGAAACTGTCTCTGCAATTTTGTCTTTTTTAGATAAATTAGCAAGATAATTGTCTTGAGGCCCCTCTTCCCCCAGTGGGTGGAGACACAGCTGGGCTATGAGTTGAGGCCAAGCCGATCCTGATCTAAATGATGGGGGGAGTGAAGGGAGGTTGCAAAAATGAGCCTCCACTCTCTGCCTCTGCTCTTCTTGTAATCCGTGCTGTGAAAAACCTTTTTCTCTGCACCGGCATGTAATTAAAGCTTATCAAATTACCTCACCCATTTCCCTCTGCACAATTGACCTCTGTACTTCATTTCTTCCTAATTTGTCCAGGTGCCTTTAAAATTTTCTCAGGAACTACTTTTGGATAATTCTGGAGGAGATCCATATCCTTCAGAACCAAAGCTTTATTTCCGGTTGTACACGGCAGCCCCCTTCACATGCACGCCTCTGCTGTAATCTAAAGAGTTTACTTTCCTCATTTATTCATTCATTCAATCCTATTCGTTGAATAAATTGTTTCATAAATATGGGATGAGTGAGGGAGTGAATCTCTTCTCTTAGTTCTGGAACCAACGTGGATGTATCAAGTCTACCAGAGAGAACTAGTATCAAGGAAACAGAAAATCTTAGAAACATAACTTCTGCAAAGTGCCTTATATTAGTCCCACACAGCTGAAGGAGGTGTTCAACAAATACAATTCTGGAGACTCACTTTATAATATTAACACGCACCAGAAACTGACACAACATTGTAGACTGACTATACTTCAATTAAAATATTAAGATTAAAAATATTAGTAAGATTTTAAAATAAAATAAATTAACTTTGTTCTCCCATCAAAAAGAAGATCAACATGGAGTCTGAGTCACCTTCACTTAATGCAGTTCACTTAAACGGCAAAACATTTTAGACATGTGCACATCAACCTAAATGAACGTGTTCTTGGCTGCTGGCGTCTAATTTTCCTGGTGGTGTGAGTATTTGTCATTTGTTTCTAAACCACCTCTAACATATGAATATATTTTCAAAAATAAGGGTTAGTTACTCAAAACTGCGTACATGATCATTCCAAAATAACAAAAGCAAGAAGAAGTACTGCTAGTCTATTATACCACAATTTTTATATAATTGACTATCCTTAATTCTTTGTTGTTTGCTGGATATCTTTCCCCATACACTTCTCCCATATGTGTTTTGTGCTTTATAAAAGTTCTCACTGTTATTTCTGAGTGTGCTCAAAGCAGATAGGTTTTCTCTGTACTTATCCGTGTGTGTGATGTCTTCTGCGTTAACATAATCTGTCAATCTGGCATGTTTCTCAAACACTTAAAATTCACTGCAAATTTGAAGAGGAAAAATTACAGTGTCTCTAATTCTAACTAGAGCATATGTTCTAGCATGTGCTAAACAATTTACCCAAAAGGCTTCAAAATTTTTTTTTAATGAATTGCCCTCAAGGTTAGAATCAGCAACTTTGCATCTAGACATAATAGTAAAAATTAAAACTCGAAAACTCAAGAAGCTAAACTTCTTACTATAACTTATCAGCGCAAAAATTTATAAAGTCTATAAAATGTGCTCACATTTTCACAAGTTTCAACAATTTTATAAATATTTGCATTTATATTTATTTCCATGTAGCCAAGGACAAAAATATCAAATATATTTTATGTCTATGGTAAAATTTTGGGTTTAAAAAAAAAAACATGGAACACTAAAATGTTAATAGTAGCTAGCTTATTCTCCTTTTTATATTTATTTTATTTTTCCTATATTTTAAAAAATTTCTACATGAACATATATTACTTTGAAAATATGTTTTAGAGCATTCCAAGTAACCAAACATCTGTCTTCCTATTTAAAGGGACTAAATTAATCTCATGTTTTTCACATCCCCAAATTCCATCAGGAATTTTAAGAAAATCTAATTTTCCTGTCAATGGTCAACAGACCAATATTTCACTTAACATAAGTCAATAATTTCATGGAACCTTACCAATATAAGCTGGAGAGAATCAAAGTAAATACAGAAACAGATAATAAAAATTATTTATTCACTCAGTAATCATTGTGAATATACATTAAAACCTAAATATCTTACAGAACTAAGGATTTATCTTCTTTATACTTTTTGTAAGACAACACGTTTTTGGTAAATCTAAGATATTTCTCCATTTACAATAGATTATATAAGTGCTCTTAACCTGCACTGCTAAAATAGACAGAAAAATCACCTGTGCCTTGAAAAATATATATTATTATTATTTTAGTAAATGGTGTGATTTTACATAAGTGCAATGAATACTTAGGAAACTGGTGATCTATAGAACACAGAATTCACTTTCCATATTACTAAAAGACTTACATTTGCACAGTATTTTATTAACATGTTTAGCAAGACCCATGCTGTAACAGTGAAATTATCCCAAAAGCCCCTGAATTAAAACCTTCAAATAATATAGCACAATCTTGACAGGAAGAAAAGAGAAAGCCCTATAAAAAGTCAGTAGGTTTTTAGTACCCACTGTACGCCCACCTGAAGCCTAGTCAACAAGTGAAAAATGTGCAGGACGTGGCCCCTGTCTTAAGAAAGTTTATAGCACATTGAAGAGATGCAACAAACTTCGTTAAAAAATTCAGAACAGTGAGGCATGAAATTTTGTGCTTTGATTATAAGAACAATAGATATTCAGAGAAAAGGGGGGGGAAAGCTGAGTAAAGGTCATAAAAGGGTTTGTGAAGGAAGAGAATTTAAGAAAGTCCAAGAAGGATAGATATGGTCTGGTTGGAAGAGAAGGAGAGACGTTATTTCAGAAGATGGAAACTGATTGAATAAAGACAACAAGGCCACTAATTTACACTTGATGGGGGAAATGAAAGCAAGAGGGGGAGAGGAATGGGAACACTGGGTGGGCAGAAGCCACAGAGTGAAGGGCAAGAAAGGGAACGCAAGAGAACAGGAACTATAAACATGTCTTCACTCTGCCAGGCACATGCAACTATAAGCCCTGAGTCCATCCAATCTCCAGGCGAGGCTCCCCAGCTTCCCTTGGAGGAATTTATCATCAATTCGGAATATCAAATATCAGGCTTAGTGTCAGGCAAACATGAACTGATGGCTTGGGGTCTTGTGCTTAACACAAGGCTTCATGTCCAGACACTCTTCCAAAGGGTTATTTTGTTTTAAATTTGGCTCCTCTGGGATTCTATTCCTCGACTCTCCTCGCCCTTCCCAGGGCTCTACTTCATGGAGCTTAGGCTCATTAACTAGAACAACCCTTCTGGCTCTGTCTTTGCTGTGGGGATTGAAGCTGACCTTTCTCGTAGTTATATTCTGCAAAAGCCAGATAATTTATAATTTTAAAAATCTATGAATAGATAATGTGATACATAAATGCTATGTCTTTTTCAACTAGTGTAGGAAGTTTGGTATTTGAGGCTTCTGCAAAATTTACTGAGTTAAAACTGTGTAATTTATGAGAGGAAACTTGAATCTAATCTCCTCTGCTTGGGAGTTTGAAAAGAATGAAGGGGAAATCATTGGAATGAATATGGATTTGTTTTGAACAACGGAAACTCATATGTGGAAATGATCTATAGGGCATTCAATTCAGCTTCCTGCCAATGCTGAATTGCTTTCTACCATAAAAGCTCAGAGGTTAAGTTCGGACTATTTTAAAATATGATTCAGCTGCTACCAAACATCAAGGAGAACTTGTATGAGTCCTGGGCAATACAGTTCAATATAAACTAGTGGCTTGACTATAGTTAACAGTATTGTATTGTATATTTGAAAGTTGCTTGAAAAAAAGAAAAGTAGATCTTAAAAGTTCTTATCACAAGTTAAAAAATATATCCTAACTATGTGAGGTGATGAATGTTAACTAAACTTTATTGTGGTGATCATTTCATAATATATACATATATCAAATTCTTACATTGTACACTTTAAAGTTATACGATGTTTTATATCAAATATATCTCAACAAAACTGAATCATAAAATACGTTTCAATATATTCAATATGTCAGTAAAACTGAAAAATAAAAATAAATAAATAAACTTATGGCCTTCCACATCTAAATATATTTTCTGCCTGTAATTGGCCTTAGACTAGTAAATACTTGGAATATATATATATATTAATATACATATATATCAATCCCTGCCTTAGTCTGGCTTATTGAATCAATATTTTAGGCTATAGCTTGTCCCTGGGGGAATATGTTAAAAAGACAAGGCTTACTATTATCTGTCTTAGGCTTGGTCCAATACATTCAGGTAACCTCATCCCTTGCCCATGCCCTACACTTTAGATGTCACATCAAAGCAAGCAACTGACAATTAGGCTTGTTAGAGACAGTTTCCCTGCCTTGTCTCTAGCTTCTTTAAAGGTAACCCCACCTAATGCAACACATTATGTAATCCCCACAGGAAAGCTCAACGAATGAACTGATAAATGAACAAACTTAAATCCAGCCTTGAGCCCAAATCTGATGGTGTCAACAGCCAGCCTAAAATAGCCATCTTTCAACAGAGTCCCATAACCTTAAAATTAATAAGCAAATCTTCAACTTGGCGTCAGGCCCTTTTAGTCTGGTCCTGGCTACTTGTTCAGTCTTATCATATACCATCCACTCCCTTCTGTGCTCCAGCTTCCATGAGCCCTCTTTTTCTTTCTCCAACATATCATGCTTCCTCCAGCCTCAGACTCCTTGCAAGGGTAGCATGAATGACCCAGCAGAAACTCTTGGCTCCTAATCCCTTCCCATCATTTTCCTGGCCAATTGCAACTCATTTTCCAGCTCTCAACTCCAGTGTTGCTGCCACAAGAAGACCTTCCTGATGCCCCCAAATAGATCAGTTTTCCGTTATATGCCTTTATATTCTCCTGCAATTTTTATTCAGAACACTTACCACTGACTATGATTAGCAATGTCCTTAGTACATATAAGGCCATTAATAATTTTATAAGACTGAGTGAAAAGTCTGCCAAGTGTACCAAGTTCTAGACCTGAAGTTTCTGTGTTTTAGCACAGATAGAGCAACCGCATCAGTATGGGGAAATGCTCTTGGTTTTCATCTTGGATCATTGGAATTCTTGAGACTTCAGTGTTAGAATAATCAAATGACTTATCAAAAAAAAGGAATAAAGTATATGTGTTTGCTGTGGATGGATCATTTGAGAAAGATTAAGCTTTGGAAAAAATGAAGACTACACGTACCCACACGTACTGTGGTACAAAGAGACTGTCCACCCCAATCAATCGCTTCTTTTCGTTCCATCCACACTTGCTCACATAGAAAGGGCTTTGAAAGATGCAAAGACATGATTTTTTTTTAAATCAAAGAGTGTGTGGATATTGGTAAGACAAGATATTTATTTTGTATCTCTTAGATGCTCCACTCTAAACAATCTAGAACAGCCTATCTACTGTTGAAGAGGATTGCATTAGTCAGTAGGAGCTAGGTTATGCTTCGGTGAAAAATCAACCCCAAATCTCAGTGACTCAGCACAGCACATATCTGTTTCTCTCTCCCTCTTTCACACCCAGTGTGAATCGATGTGGGAATTCTGCTCATAGCGGTCGTTCAAGGACTGAGACTTAAAGAGAGGTCTATCTTAATACAGCCTTCCTTGATGAACCACAGCAATAAACCACATGCACTGGCTGGTAAAGTTACCCCCAGAAATGACACACATCACTTTAGCTCACATTTCGTTAGCAAAACCAAGTCACATGGCCATGCCCAACTACCAAGTTAAGAAAGTGTGATCCTACCAGCCTTGAGATGAGATGACCCTAATGACTATCACAGGAACCATAAGAATCAATGGCAGCCATTCCAGTCTGTGCACCAGCAGAACTGGGACTATTGCAGGATAGAAGAGACCAGGGAGAGAAAGAACTTGCAGAAGCCCAAATAAGACTAACTCGAAAGTGACAACTTAACAGGGAAAGGAAAGAAGTAAAAAGGTTGCTCATAGCCACCCACCTCCTCTGGACGACATATGTGATTATGACCAACAAATGTAAATATTTTTTTCTTTTCTAGTAATCCACTGCATATGCACACACATAACAAAAGGAGTTAAATAATAGTGCAATTATCATTATTCAAAAAAAGGTATTTAGGGGAAGAAATGACTGGGGTTTTTTTTTAGCAGAGATCTGAAGTAGAGTTAAAATATTAAAAACACTGAAGGTGTATGAAAAATACTGAAGGTAAGGGAACCCAGTAGAGAAAAATAATTTGGAAGGGACTGTAGATCTCACTAGGAATCCTACTTCCTTCAATGAGAATGAGGCAAGATATTTTACTGATATTTAATTATATCAGTCCTCCCTTCCATTTTCTTTCCATGTTACCTAGCAGGTAGCCAGATCTTTCGGATTTCCTGATTCAAGTGTTTTGCTGTGCGGACAGCAGAAGAATGACTTCATTTAAGACATCACGCCAGTCCATGTCTTGGAGGAGAGAGGAAAAAATACCCATGACTTGACAACAGAGTAAAGGGGAGGGTATGGGTAACAAAGGTCCACCTGTCCCAAGAATAGCCCTTCTATAGAGCAGTAACCTGAGAAGGGAGCTAAACGGAACCATTGATATGCAGTTTCTCGGGGGCTCTGAGCCCTCAGTTGGCAGTAATACTTGTTCTCATGTCCCCGAGTGTGAAACAAAGGCAGAGCAACTGGTAGACTTGGAAGGACTGTGGACAACAGGCATCCCAGGGGTTATCAATGAAACAGGAGGAGCTTCCTTGACATTCTGGTGCAGCCCAAAATGCCTCAGATTTTTGTGCAGTCTGTACAAGTAGAGGGCAGACGATTAAGAGTAAATTTGCTACCAGCCCCAACAGGATGGGAGCTCAAAGGCAGATTTAAGTTGATGTAAGGGAAAAAGAAATATGTCAACTCTTATATACTAGAGTTTATACTTAAAAAACCTATACTCATCAGTAAAAAGAAAGATTGTGGACTTGGCCCAGACTTATGAAGGCCATTAGAAAAAGAGAGCTCATTCTACTTCTCACCATATATTTTTATCTAACGTGCAGTTAAAAAAAATAGGGGTCAACAGGGATATGCAGATATGATGGCCACCAACCACAAAAGTTGGCAGGGTTTATATTCAGAGTGCTAGAGAACCTACAGAACAGGGATCATCATCTCCGGGAAAAGGGAGACAGGAAAGTAAACAGTTGAATAACAAAGGATTCCCCGGTGTCCACTGAAAAAAAATGCACATGATAGTTGTCATTAAGTTCTATTTGGGGCAAAATGAGGAATATAGCCCGGGAGACAGCGTCTCAGATAGCTCTGAGGAACTGCTCCAAAGAGGCAGGGGGAACTCAGTATTTTATGATTTCAGTGAAGGGGGCACGTGCAGTCAAGCACACATTTTGGCAGAGGCTTGCTGCTAGTCATGAGGAGCAGATGCCACCGCTAATGATTTTAGTGCTTTTCTAGATATGAAAAGATGCAAGAATTTGGATTCATAAAGTCTTCTCCTAAAAATATCTATCTGAAGGTCCGTTCTGCCAGTTTTCCCAGAGCACAGAGTGCCTCATTCCTGATCTCCACCCTGAACTTCTTTCAGGGAGTGAAGATCAGCGACTGCATCAGCTAAAGACTTAATTCTTGTAGAGGCAGATGGCAAGTGACAATTTTCCATTGGCACTGGGTTGGACCATGGAATCAGTATGTCACCTACCATGTTCTCTCTAGGAGTTTAACATTTATGTTACCATTTTAATAAAGATTTTATTTTGCCTGTGGACTGGTCATCTCTGAAGTTCTTAGTAACTACCCAAGGCTAAATATTATTCCTAAAAGTCAGGGCTCCATGTTATCCTTATAAGCTGTCTGTGGTCACGACCACTTCTTCCAAGTTCCATCCCATGGAAATAAAATGATGTAACCCATCTACTTTGAGTTTGTTAAAGATTTACAGATGCGAATCAAACGGCACGAGGGGAAAAAGCACTTAAAATTTAGAGGTGAAGAGATGCCTGACTTTTGAGCTGCCAATCTGTAAAGCTTTTCATTAGAAGTTTTAGAGTGCTTTCATCACTAATTAATAAATAATGATATGTCAGACAAGCAAATTTAATACTGAGAGAACTAACAGATACACGTACCAAAAGCTATTTAACACTGACTTCATCTCATCTGAGCATCACTATTTCAGTGTTTTGTTCAATGAAAACTGACACTTGGTATATTAGATCAATTATCAAATAGAAAATAGCTTGCAAAATAATTATGGTCGAGCCCTCACAGTCAATTCCCCAGCCTTTCTTTTCCAGCTTCCCTCTTCCCAAAGCAAATCATTTCCTCTAGCTCTAGTCTCAGAACAGCTTGCAAATCTTTGCTGCCTCCCCTATGCCTTTGCTCATGCAAATTCTCCTGGAATTGTCCCTCTTCACTTGTAATTGCTTTGAGGACAGAAACTAACACTTGGTCATCCTTGAACCCCCTGGAGGTCCTGGCGTGGCATCTGCATAGAAAAAGGTGTCTGAATAATGCTCACTCAATTGAACTGAATTTTGACTACTGACTTCAGTCATTATTATAGTGATCCTCAGATCATAGGGCACATAAGGGTTTACCAACATAGACTGTCACTCGTTTTTAATCTAACAAGAAAAACCAGTTTTTTCAGGAAAAGCAAGTGGGCAGGGTAAGACAATAAAACTGGACTATAAAAGTCAATTCCATGGAAGAATAATTTTCTCACTATCCTTAATAAGTGTGTTGGTCAAGTGTACAGATGTTAAAGAAACATTCCTATTTGGTTAATAGTGCATGACAGACAGAGAGGACTTTGTAGAGGGTTTTTTTTTTAGTTTCCATTTTAGAAAGTTTGGCGTTTGGGCTGCTTTCTATTGAGACTGCTCCCTTTTCTTGGGTTTCACAGATCTCCAAGGCAGACTAGCAGAGTCAATCAATTCTGCCTAGAGTAAAAGGACTTGGGTAATTGGGTGAACCATTCAATTTATTTGGCGGCATTCCTTAGATGTGTGAAATAATTTCAATAAGCCCGTGTTCATGCAAAGATCGACATTAAGCTCATCACGTTAGTAATAGTAAGGACAATTGAAGCATTTCATGCATAGTCCCACAGTCGTAGTATTTTTAAAAGATGTAAATGATTTAGGTTTAAATAACAATGATGTTGACGATGTTTATTAAACGTGTACCAGCCCCTGTGATAAGCATTTACCCCAAACGAATTCAATCTAAAACTCATTAATTCTAACGCATTAATATCCTCTTTTCACAGATGGGAACACTGAAGTGCACAGAGGCTCCATTAAACTTAGCAAGGGCCACGCAGTCAACCAGCGGAACTGAAACTGGACCCAAGACAAATTTCGTAGTTTGCGCTCTGTATTAAATTACGTTCTATCTCAAGATAACTAAGCGCCCTCCCAATGAGTCGACAGCTGAGATGGTAGCAGAGTTCGGGAAAAGCTGACTGAATTTACTATTTAAAATTCTCATCAATAGGATTTTATGTGAACGTAAGAAAGCAAAGAAGAAGACCGTTTAGGCAAGTTCTTCTACAACTGGAAAATTTGAGACTGAATAGCCATCACTCTGCCAGGTCCCATTAGCACAACTGGGTAAGGAGCGGGCTCTTGCCAGACTGCTGTAACCAGACCCGCCCGGCCAAGGCTGGAAGGACAGTTGTGAGAGGAAGAAATCTGTAACTCACAAAAATCTCACCACCAAATGCCCAAGCACACAGCGGCTTGCCTGGCATCACATTGAAAAGGCTTTGTTCTGCTTTCCAGCTCTGTGCTGATTTGCACCAAGGCTACGTAGAAAAAAAGTAAAGCAGAGAGTTGATGATTACCCAGCTATTCTGCTCTGGGTAAACTTCCAGCTTCTCAACATTTTTAGCAGTGATCTGAAAACATCACTAACACCTTTACCATATTTTTAGATGCCCCCAAAATGAATGAGAGATTTAATATAATTAAGACAATATACTGAGATATAAAATTATGCTAACACTAGGGAAAACAATAAAATTTAACAGGGATAACTACAGTCTTGCATTTGAGTTCAAAACTTACAGAAATTGAATAGAGAGAAAAAGCACTGCACGGGAGGTAGGCTGCAGCCCATAAGAATCCAGAATGTGCCAACAGACTTAAGCAAATGAGTACCAGCCCAGGGTCTGTATCAAGGGTGGTGATGGTGATGGAAGACTGCATTCAGTTTAGATGTCACTATTTAAGATCAAGTCTATCCAGAGTAGAGTGACCAGCAGAATGAAGACTTTGAAAACCTATGAACATAAGGAAAAGCTAAAAGAACAGGAAATTTAGCTTCAAACGGAAAACACTAGAAGTAAATTTGCTAGCGCTCTTCATGGTGTAATGGAAAGCACATGGCCTAAAGATGAAGGCAGAATTTAGTCCCAAGCCCAGTTCTCTGAGAATGAGGGCAACCATTTAACCTCAAATTCTCAGCATCCTCAGCCCGCATGGTTTGTTTATTACTAAATTATCAAGGCTCGATATGTTGGGTACTAAAAACAGAATAAAAAGCAAGCTTTTGACCTTACAGAGCTAACAGCCTTGTGCCAGAGATAGACAAGTTACAGTCCATTAATATATAAAATAATGATGTTCTGTGAGTTCAGATGACAGGCAACTCACCTTGAAACAAGACATTTTGACCAGGCCTTCGTGATACAATTGTTTTTCATGGCGTATGCGTTTCCTGGGCTGCTGTCATGAAATACCACAAGCTGGGCAGCTAAAACAACAGAAATTTATTGTCTCACAGTTCTGGAGGCTAGAAGTCCAAGATCAAAGCGTCCACTGGGTTGGTTCTTTCTGAGGGACCATCTGTTCCATGAATCTCTCTTGTCTTCTGGTGATTTGCTGGCAATTCTTGGTGCTCCCTGGCTTTGGATACATCACCCTGACCTCTGTCTTCAGCATCACGTGGCGTTCTCCCTGTGTTTCTTCATGTCATCTTTCTTCTACATACATCTGTCTCTGTAGCCAAATGTCCCTTTTCACAGGGACACAGTCATATGGATGAGGGCCCATCCTAATGACCTCATCTTTGCGGATCATCTGCAAAGACTCTGTTTCCAAATAAGGTCATATTCACAGGTACTGGAGGGTAGGACTTTAATACCCTTTTCTGGTATGGGGACACAGTTCAACCCATAACACATGGCTAATCTCAAATAGGCATGTCAAAATATCTTTTTTTTTTTTTCATTTTGTAAATATCTCACTGCAGTTGTAGCCATAGTTAGATTCCCATATTAGCAGGAATCTCTGACCCTTCACCCTGACCCTAATCCTCACTCTGTGTCATGGTCCATGACCTTCCTCCACCTCTGACTTTACTCCAGCCCTCACTCCCATCTTCACTCCATCCTTAAACCATTTTCCCTCCTTCCCCACCTCCAGAGGGGAGGGTGAGCAATGCTGTGAAGGTCAGTAATGGAGTGAGAATAAATGTTTTTCCTCGGGATTTTTTTAAGTCAAGAATTTCATGGTTCCCTTTTCTAGGCCCCATCAAAGTGAACTTAAATCAAATGATGGTGTATAAAAATATTCCTGGAATCAAAATGTCCTTGGGGGTCAAAGTTACCAAAATAGCCAAGTCAAAATATCACATAAAAAATTACGTGCATAAAAAATTTGGTGCAGGAGAGTTTTGGAGAGCTTATACGTGAAGGCTATTCCAAAGCTGAGTGTAGAAGGACAAAGAGGCAATTAATCAGGCAAGGAAAGGATCACCCTTGGTTGAAAGAAGAACGAATGCAAAGACACAATGTCGAGAGAGCAGGGAATATGGGAGAATCTCAAGTGATGTGGCGTGGCCGGGGCACAGGGGGTGAAGGAGGGCAGAGGCCTCACTGACGAAGGCCTAATACATCATTGGTTGTCTCTTTATCTTGCTGTTATTTCACTTACTATTGCCAGGGACAGCGTGCAGAGGATTTGAGGCCAGATGTGCCATACTCACATGTGCAGTCTGAAAAGGTTACTTTGGCAACTGTGAGGAGGATGGATTAAATGGGTGCTTCTCTGTTACATTCACTAGTTTGTTGGATTTTGAGGAAGGAAACCACGTGAGTGATTCCCAACTCTAGCTGCACATGGCAGGCATCTTGGGAGTTTTTCTAAACACGGACTCCCTGGCCCTGTCTCAGTGAATCAGGATTTCTGCTGTTTCAGCCTTGAGAATTTGAAGATTCCTCCGGCCAGTCTCTGTGACAAACAATTTAAGGGCTGGCACCCCGAAGAAGGAGAAAACACTCTCTGTTGATTTGGAATCAGATTTTTGTGACATATAACAAAAAACTGTATGACAGTTAAACTGTTTGAAGATAGAAACATTACTGCAGAACCTTGTCCCTGAATATATTTGAGCAGGAACCAGTAAACCAGCTAAAGAGAGGTTATAGAAGGGGTTTTTCACTTGTCAGAAACATGAGAGTGCCTTTAAGGCCCTCCAGGGCTGGAGGGATCCCCTGTGCAGGGAGCGGGACCCAAGCGGGCCAGGGCGCAGGCAGGCACTCGGAGGAAATTCGTGTGCTCTGGCCCTGGTGTGCTCCCTTTTTGCTCCAGCTGTGGTTTCCATCACTGTCTCGCTCTGACCTGGTTTGGATTCCAGGTTCTGGTCTTTGGATCTGTCTCCGTTTCCATGACAACCCAGTCCTGTTTGAGCCATGCTTGCTAGCTGGCTGCTGCATCCAGATTCACCCTTGGAACCCCGCCCTCTGGTGTCAATTTGTCACAATCTCTGAGGGCCTGGCTTCAGTCTGCCCACCCCACACCTGGTTTCCAGCTCCATTCAGCCCTTCTTAGCTTCCCCCCTACTCATGCCCAAATTCAGACTCCCGCTTCGGGCTCAGGGTACAGACCACCCCCGCCCACCCAATTCCAACAATGGTCTGCTGGACACAATTCCACGTGAAGTGCTGGAGATCCAGTGGTTCCCAGTGAGTCTAGGAGGGAAGTACAGCCATTAAAAGCACAAGCTTTTCCTTCAGATCTGGATTCAAATCTAGACTGTGTGACAATAAGCAAGCTGCCTGATCTCTCCAAGTCTCCAAGACAATCTAAACATGACAAATACATCTAACCGACCCCAGAAGTTATAAAGGAATAAGCAGCACGGTCAGCTTCACCAGCTCAGGATAAACACGTGGCCAAGTCTCCTTCCACTTAGAGTTAATAACTCAGGCACCCAGACGCTCTTACCAACTGGATGTTCAAGTATCTCCCTCTTGACGCTTAACTTGTTCCCAATGCCAAACAGTCCAAGAATGCTGAGGACTTACTCAGTCCAAAGAGGTCGAATCAGAGAGACAGCTGGAGCTGCCTGTCAGCCCGCGCACCTGATTCTGTCACACAGTGTGACATAAAGGCTATTCCCGTGCTCTCTGATGGATGCTTGTTTACCATCCCAGTAATGGCCTTGCCGGCTCCAATTTCTGCCCAGGACAAATGATGTCTCACTCCTGCCCTCTCAGGTTACCCTGGTGCAACGATCCTTCCTCAGACCCTGGCATTTGGGCCTGGGCCCTAACCCGGCCACCATGTCCCCTCCGGGAGCAAATTCTTAAGGTCTTAGGCTTAGACGCGTTTCCTGGGACTGCCATAACCAATGACCGCAAACTGGGCGACTGGAAACAACAGAAATGTGTTCTCTCACAGCTCAGGAGGCCGGAAGTATAAAATCAGGGTGCCGGCAGGGTTGGTTCCCCCTGGAGGATGTGCAGGAAAAACCGTCTCATGCCTCCTAGCTTTTGGTGGCTCCCAGCAATCTCTGACATTCCTCGACTTGCAGCTACATCCCTCCACCTCTGCCTCCATCTGCACACATTTCCTTCATCCTGTGTATCCCCGCGAGTTCTTTCCTCTTCTTGTAAGTCACTGGATGTAGGGCTCACCCACAAGATGGGGATGACCTCATCTTAACTAACTGCACCTGCAAAGACTTCATTTCCAAAGGTCATATTCAGGAGGTTCCAGTCGACATGAATGTGGGGGACACTATCCAGGCCACTACAGGGCTTCTTCTTGATAACAAAGCTTGAAGACCCAATCCTCTAATTTCAAATCTCTGAAAGAAGAACTACCACACCCCTTCCTCCAAGAAAGTCCACTGGGCTCCCTAGGTAAATTTTTCTTTTATCCTCCCTCCCATCATTAGGAACAGCAAACAGGTTTTCTTATATTTCCAATATTTCACTTAAAAATAGAAAAATCTGCCCAAAGAGTCTTATCAGACCCCTCCTACAATTTAGAAGAAACTGGCATAATTTTTATCTCACTTCATGTGTAAAGTATGTACAACGTCTGGTATACAGACAGCCCTTAATTACTGGCAACTTGTCACTCTCCCTGAAGGTAACCAAAAGCGCCGGGAAGACACGAAGCATCAGAATAAAACTTACTTTGCTGGAGGCAAAATATCTTCCTTCTTTAGTTTCTAGGATAATGTGAGTGGAACTCTCAATGCATGCAGTATGGCAGGCTCAGTACCCCTCATATAACATCTAAATATACTTTATATATTGTTGGCTTATGGATCAGACTAGTGATAATGTGCTTCCGAGCTCTCTGATACGATGACCATTTCTGGACTCTCACTCATGCTAAACTAGGATAGACAGACTGTGTTCAGAGCGGAGAGAAGAGAGATATTAATACACATCAAGGGCCTTTGTCTTGTGCATCCTTGCATCTACAGGTTCTGTGGAACCATGGGCTGGTTGGAGCCACATCTTGGGGCCCTTCTATTGTTACAAAGCAAGATCTCACTTAAGACTCCAATGTAAATCTAGATCTATGCCATAAATCTTCCGAGTCCCCTCCACACCTACTCTCCATCCCACCATGCTCCCTGCCCCAAGACCTCACTGGTAGGGGCACATCTTTAAGCTGTCTTAAGGCTTCCAGTTGGATTTAGAGGGACAATTAGAAGTCCCAGCAGGAATTCAGAAGGAAGAGAGGGAGATGGAGTGATTTATTCCCCTGGCTCCTTCCCTGTGAGATCTCCTAGAGTTGGCTGTGTCCTTGGCCCAAGGTCATGGTTCCTCTTGAAGAGGCCTCCACAAGACTCTTTCTGTATCCCCCACCTCACCCAATCTTCAGGACTAGGAGTGGTAACTGCCTCATTGTTTTTATAATACTAACACCACACTGTTGTAAATTGTTCTTTTATAAGTAAAACTTCCTAAAACTCATTCCTAGCCTTTCCAAGGTTACAGCTTAGATATAGATGAGATACATAAGCTGATTCTCAGTTATTTTCATCCTAAATAATTCATCAAGAATTTTAGGACTGGAAGAGATTGTCTAAATGAACTCTTCATTTAATAAATGGTGGCTCAGAGGCCCAGCAAAGCTCAGGGATTTTCCCCAGGCCATGCTACTCAGTGGGGGAGCTGATCCTAAACCTTAAGCCTCCTAAACCCCAATCTAGACCTGTGAGTCTGGAAAAAGTATAATTCTTTTCCTGGGCAATACCAGGTTTCTATAGTTAATAGATGCTCAAAATCAGCACCACCTCCAGTTACTTTATGAATTTCATCCTCCATTCTATTCTTCCTTTTTCCCTTAGCATTTCCCCCTACCTTTTCCTTTCCAGAGCTCTCCCTCTGCCCTAAGAGAGGAATAAACATTTATCGAGTACTCATTATGCACCAGACACCATGAAATATGTAATAACCCACGCTAAATCACTTACTGTCTCACTTAACACTCTCAACAACTGTGAGGTATTAAACCAATTTTACATATTAGGAAACTGAAGCTTAAAGAACTTAAGTGTCCAAGGAGGCACAACTAACTATGCAAGCTCCAAGTCCAGTGTCTGACCCCCGAGTCTGCACCCTCTCCCGGTTGCCACGATGCACCCTGCAGGTAACTGAAGCCCTCAGGCTGCCCAGCGCCTTCCGGGCCCCCTCCATCCCCTGTCCTCACTTCAGCGATATCCCTCTGGCTTTCAGATCAACATAGCCATCTTAGGTCTGATTCTATTAACCCATAACAGAAAACTGAATCATCTCTCATGAACTAATTTAAAGACCTCAGTAATCTATCTCTTTTTCAGGTTTTATATTTTTTAAAGGATGCCTAGAATCAAAACCTAATATAATCTCTACAAACGTAGAAAAAAACAGTCCAATTGTAACCGATACAATGTCTTGGCATCAATTCTCATTAGAGGAGAAGAAGACAGCGCTGTTAGCTTTTGTCGAAAAGAACACTTCAGTGGGAAGTGATGAAAAAGAACCCTTTTCACACATTCACTTAATTAGAAGTTCACTCATTTGTTCTCAGAGCACTGCCAGAAAGGGGGAGAAATAAGCAAGGATTACTTAGAATCCAGGTTCTGCAAATGGAGGACTCCAACACAAAGAACACTGCATTCACCGTGCGAGAGGGGAAGGCGAGGAGATAAGGTCTGTGACCAGCTTTCAAGTCTGACAGAGGAAAGAGCTGAGTTCATCAGGAAGGATCCTACCACACTGCATTCATTCATATGGCTTATTTTCAGCACCTGGGTAATTAGATTTAAAGTTTTCGCTGTCTTCTGCAAGCTTCCCAGGTGAAGATACAGTGTCTTACTCATCTCTGCATCTTACACATCCCAGAGCCAATAAGGATGCAGAACATACAGAAGATGCTCAGTAAATGTTTTCATTGAATAAGCACTCTGCCTTTTCAGGTAACAGACTCACTTTAACGAGCCCACTTCTAATTTTATCTCCTATGTTGTGCGTATTTCAGGACCATATTTTCAAAGGTAGGGGTGAAAATGAGATTTCACAATAGAATCAGAGGCGTAACGGGAGGTTATTGTTAAAAGTAATGAAAATAAGTGTCAAAGTTCATCAGCTCCTGAGCTCTCTTCTCAACGACTTTTTTTTGTTTTGTGTGGGAGAAACTTGGACCCTTAGCTGTTATGTTTTCTTTTTTTCTTCAAATACCTTTAACATAAAATATATTTTTGAGGCACAATGCTGTTCTTGATGTATTCAGATGACTTATATGTCAGACACAAAGGGACTCTTCAGGCTGCTATGAGGCTATTGAATGCATCCGTACATTTTAAGTAGATTTTCAACACAATGATTTTTAACAGCTGTTCTGGGGAGCACACATTGTTTGAGGTGTACTGATTCCTGCTCCTTTATAGGATTTTGTTTTCTTCTTTTGACTCTGTATCTACAGTAACATTTCCAGTGGTTGACAAATTAGGGAGGAAATTCAGCATTAAAATTGCTCATAGTTCTTTTTTTTTTTTTTTTTTTTTTTTTTCGGAAAAAAGAAAACCAATAGAGAAAGGGGTAGCTTTCAAAGCACAAAGAGCTTACGATGCCATCTTTTTAAACAGCACAAGTACATCCTAAATCGTTACCCAACTCTTTAGAAACAAGAGTCTATAAGTGATTTGGTTGTTTTTGCATTTTTATCTTTGTTATATTTTCACAGTTCAGTTTGAATTAAAGTGAGACGATCTTTTTTGAGCTCTGTCTTCCCACTAATTGAGAGTTAAAGGCAGACTGTCCCATGGCCTACTCTGCTGAGCCCATTGTGCCCAAAACAAGCCCATTGTATGGACTCCATAAAATACAGTCAAACAGCAAGATTAATGAATTCAGCTGTACAAGGCATGGCTCTGATACACCTTCTTGGCCCTTTTGAAGTTAGGAATCAGAGCCAGTTTTCTACAAACAGTAGGCTACCTCAGTGGGATGATGTTTAAACATCTGCTACATGTAATTCACGATGGCAACTGAAAAGCTGGCCCTGGCAAATAGGGGGGCCAGCCACCCACTCCCTTGGGGCTTACAGGTCACTGTAACTGCTTATGATGACTCAGCTGGGTTCCCGATGTCATTTCTCCTCTCACCGGCTAGAATCATGGCACCCAGCTTTTTTTTTCTATAACTCTGAACCAGACATCGGGGAGGCTTTGTCACCCTTCTGTCCTAAAGGTAAAGTAAATTAGGAGCTAGTATACTTCAAAACCCATCGAGTGGGGTGTGCACATGCCTGTAGGCATCACGATATAAAAGCAGTCTTTTAATATCAAGGCCCAGTGTGTGAGATGCCTCAGGCTGGCCCCTCCCTGCACTCTCTGACTACCAGAGAGGAAGCAAAGGAAGTGGGAAACCGGTGATCAGCTAGAACTACTCTCAGCATGTGGCACACTGTGCCCCAGACTCGGTCCTCCTTCCTGCGCAGGACGGGGTGGGGGAAGGAGGGTAGGAAGGAGTCGGGCAAAGGACCTTCTCCCCTCCACCATCTGCATCCAAAAAGCCTTCCAACCCCGCCCAACTTCGGAGACATATCTGTAGACCCTAGACAGGGTTAATTTTCAGTTCTTGAGCCAGAAAATGGGGCAGACAATCCAAACACATGGGTTATGGATAATATAACAATATTTTCCGAATCAAAACTGAAACATGGTGGTCCGACACGTTGGCCTAGGTGCATGTGGTCTAAGAAAGACACAGAATCGAGTATCTTTATCAATTCTAACATACACATAGTTTTATTATTTTAACATCAATGAAATAAGGATGTGTCTTGTAATCAGTAACACATCGGTTTAACTGGTAGCATTTTTTTCCCCCCTGTATTAGTGGTAGAAAAAAATAATGGTGTGTCTTACAACCAGTAGCATCTTAGATTTGATCAAATCGACCCCAGGATCATCCCAGAAAATCCAGGAAAAGCAATCTGTTTTTTTGTCACATTCAATATACACGTTCAAACCTTGCCAGTTCTTTAATCCCAAACTGGATTTCAGAGGGAGAGTGTAATGGTCAATTTTATGTGTCAGTCTGGCTGGACTCTAGTCCCATTATTCAATCAACACTAATCTGGGTATTGCTGTAAAGGCATTGTGTGGATATGGTTAACATCTACAATCAGTTGGTTCTAAGTAAAGAAGATTATCCCCCATAATCTGGGTTGGCCTGATCCAATCAGATGAAAGGTTTTGAGAGTAGAACTGAGGTTTTCTCTGAGGAAGAAGAAATTCCACAGCATCAGATCCTGCTAGAGAGTTTCCAGCCGGCCCTTCCTGACAACACGATGCACAGATTTCGAACTCACCTAACCAGCTCCCACAGTCACATAAGCTGATTTCTTGCAACAAAACCTTTTATATATATTCTGCGGTTCTGTTTCTCTGTTGGAGCACTGACTGAGTCACAGAATCTGTGGTATTATTTTTTCTTCTAATATTTTCTCTCTTTTTGACATTTACTTACTTGAAAAGGCAATACATTCCCCTGTTCCAGTTTATATAAAAGTACACAGTGAAAAAATTTCTTCCAACTCCCTTCCCCAACCTCTCAATTCCTAATCTACCACCTGTCTCATGTAACCACTATAATTATTTCTCTATGAATAATTCTGAAGTTTTTTTATGCATAAGAAAATAAATACAGATATACATCTCCTGCAACCCCTGCCAATTTACAGAAAAGAAGAAAAGGTAGGCTGTTATATACAATGTTCTGCACTCTGCATTTTTTCCTTGATATTTCTGAAAGATTTTTCCATTTCAGTGCACAAAGAACTTCTTTATACTCTTTTCACAGCTGTATTATATTCCATTTCATGTCCATACCATAATTTATTTGACCACTCGCCTATCAGTGGACATTCAGCTTATTTCAACACCTTTGCTATTATTCACATGGAAATATCTTTAAAAACATTTTAAAATATAAATAGATGGATAGACAGAACTGTATATAATGACTTCTGTCTACACCATCATTGCATACTTTGAGCAAGAATATATGTAGAATACACAAGTGGAATTACTTAAAGAGTCAGAGGTTACATGCATTTGCAGTTTTGAGAGATCTTCCTAAATTGTCCTAAATTTCCCACTATCAGCTGAAGAAAGTATTTGTTTAGAAAGTGCTTGTTTTTCTACTGCTTCAGCAATACAGGTGTGTCATTGATCTTTGGAATTTTTGCCAATTCAATAAATTATAAAAGTATGTTTCAGTGAATGTATCATTTGTATTTCTCTTAATAAGAATGATATAGAATATACTTTTAATATGTTTGAGTCCTTTTTGTTTCCTTTGCTGTATAATCTCTGTGCATATCTTTTGATTACATTTCCATTGAGTTGGTCTTTTTATAGCATCCAAGTTCTTTTACATGAAGGAGGTTATTCTATGTGTGATATGGGAATGCTAATATTATCACCAATTTTTCTTTTGTCTTTTGGCCCTTTTGATGGTCCCTCTGTAAAGAATTTCTGGAATTTTTATATATTTTGATTTCTCAACCTTTTCTTTTTATGGCCTCTAGATTTTGTGCCATACTTAGAAAGGCCTTCTTCACATCAAGGTTCTAAAGGCATTCACTATGTTTTTTTCTAGAATGCTTAAGATTTCTTTTTTACATTCAATTATTTATTATTTTTCAGATGACTGACCAGTTCTCCCAACATCATCTATGAAATAGGCTACTTTTTCCCACTTACTGGAGACGCATTAGTCGTACACTAAATTTCTATGTACATTTGGATTTACTATGTTCCATTGGTTTGTATGTCTATGAACCAGAACCACATATTTTAATTAGTAAGTCTTTATAATATATTTTAACATCTTGGCAGAGTTAATTCTTCCCCACTTCCTCCAACCCCACCATTGCTCTTCTTTTAGAGGGTTTTCTTGACTATTCTATTTAGCGCAGCACAAGGGCTTTAGAAACAGTATGCCCCTGTTCATTCCACCTTGCCCTCCTCGAGATGTTTCCATATTGGTTTGTCTTATCACAGTCCTAAAACTCTACCTTTAGATATAATGAATCAGAAAGCCATGAGCATCAGACAATGGTCTCTTACCTCAAGCTGCGAACTGGGACAGTCACCACATCTCTTAGGGTTTCCATTTTCTCCTTGACAGAATGGGGACAAAGATAAGGAGGAAAAGTTTTACATAGATGTTCTCTAAGGTATCTTCCAGCTCTAAAGCTTTCCAGTTCAATGTCCAACCTCATGTTGGGAATCTTAATCAGCAGTATGACCATTTCTCATGCAAATTCTTGCTTTGAGATTTTTATATTACAAACAACTGGAATTTCTGGAATCCTTTCCCGTCATTTGCAGTAGGGGAGAAGACTGACTGTTTCTCCTACAGATGAAAACGTAAACAACAGAACTTCTGTTGAGTCCTTTTTTTCTCAAACAACTCAACTTTTCTAAGCACCACACAATATAAGCGAAGGGTCTGGCATCCAAAAACTACTAAGCAAAAACAAAAGCTTGAGAAGATCTGCTTCTATTTTTGTTTTTGCTTTTTTTTTTTTTTCTTTTCTCTGTATCTGTAAATTTCTAGCTGACCAGACGTTGCAAGATCAAAGACTCTGAATGCAGTTTTCTCACACATGACTGAGTGGCCACTGCGCGCATTGATTTCACATCACAGCTGAGTAGCTGGGACAATACTCCACTCTAAGCTGCATGTCGTGGACAAGGGTGAAAAAAAGAACCACTAAAAACTTCAGTTGGTTGCATTACTCTGAAAGGTAGACTATTTTTTCTTTCAATCTTGCCAAGAGGTTGACATACTACCAATTCGTGACACTTAAATACTACTTGCAGTTAAATGTTTGGTGGCTTCTGATCAACCACCGGGTCTATGAACCACTGAGATCTATGAACTAAGAAGCTGAGGAAGCCCCTCTCTGGCAACCTCAATTCTATTCATTCATTCACAGAATTTTCCCTCTCCCTTTTCCTCAATGGCTCTATGTTAGATGGACTCCGTTAGAACGTGGGATATAAAGCATAAAACCAAAGAAAATAGTTTATTTTCGGTATAGTATTTTTATCCTGTCTGCAGAATAGTGCCTTACATATGTAATATGCCTCCTGCACAAAAAAAATGAAGCATTCTTAAAGTGATTGACCTACATGAAAAATCTCATCTCGGCTTTAAAAAATTCCTGTGCTAAGACATAAAGCTACGATGGAAGGATCTGCATTTATTTCAATAAGTCAGAAGTGACTTGGGCACTAATCCTAATGGGAGCTGCATACAAATCCCTGGACATCAAAATATCCTTGACTGGGCTGACTTTTAATTTAGAAGTTTACCAGAGCCTGCAGCTCTACTGCTGGCGTCTGTGATAGTGTCAGATCCCATAAATGAAGCACGGAGGACTTGGTTAGCAGCCTGGGTAGAATGCCAAAGAATGCCCTGGGGACATGCTAATTCAGTACTCGAGATAGCCTCTGTTTCTGCGAGCCAGTACTAAATCAGTGCCCTATAATGGTGTTAGAAGCACTGCAGTGCAGCCTCAGATTTTTGCTATCAGCTCCTCCTCGCACTTATTTACAAAGCTCTCTTCTCTGGCATTTGCAAGGTAGCTGCAAGGACAGTACATGACAGCTGCCACATCAAATTTCCCCACAAGCAGAAACTGCCTAGCACCCCGCCACCAGCCAGGGTCTCTTTGAACCCCCTTCCTGATTGGTAAGGGAGGCTGATGAAGAATTCAGAACCAGGGAGGGGAAAGAGTGGAGCCGACTCCTCCAACACTCCATCTCCAAAGGCACGTGATGGGAACAACCAGAGAAAAGCATAGACTGGGACCATCCCCTACTTCTTATCACTCGTCCCAAGATTCTACTGAAGGTTGCCACTCGTCCTGCTCACTGCATGACAAGCCAGTAAATCAAGGTTGTTGGGGCAAGGAATGGCGACTTTATTCAGAAAGCCTGCAGACCGAGAAGATGGCAGACTTGTGTCCCCAAGAACCTAACTTGCCTGAGTTAGGATTCAGGCATCTTTTTTTTATACTGAAAAAGACAGGAGTAAAGTCAAACATGTCCTGGTTCCGGTCAGCCTGTGGAGGGGACGTGGTAATGTCTTCCTTCCTTCAGTCACTTACCGGTAGGCCTGGTCAGGATGCTTCCTGTGAGCTAAACAAAGGTGTTTTAGCTTAACACTCATTACCTGGGAGGCAGGGTTCCCAGAGATGGGCCATTATGTGTAATTGAAGCTTATCGGCAAACATCCCTTCAGTGATTAACTTGTAGCAAAAGCAATAGAATACACGGGTTAAAATAAAAGGAACAGACCCAATTCAGACTTAGATTTGTTCTTTCCTATCACAGAAGGATAAAGATGTTCAGAAGTGCCATCCTGCCATAGCCCCGGCTTTCCCACCACTCTGTATGTGGAGAGCTGGGGGAATTACTGTAGGCAGGAGATTTAATCAATGGCTGCAGCATTCTCTTCAATAGGTGGAAATAGGGAGATGCTCAAGAATGTAAGGGAACCCCGCCTCCATCATCATTATTCTCAGCCTCCTAGGAGCCCCACATCCTGACCTCGTGCACCTGCAATCCTCACAACAAACCCATTTCTGAGAAGTATTATTTTCCCCTTTTGATGGAAGTAAGAAGTGAAGCTGAAAGAAATTACTTGAAAGTTACTCAGTTACAAGCAGGAGAGCCCCCATTCAAATCTATGTCCATCTGACTCCAAAGCACAGGAAATAGGGTGGTAAAACCAGACACACCTCAGTTTAGGCTGAGTTCCCAAAGACCAAGAATAACAGAAGTGCCAAGTACTGCCCAAATCCTGGTTCCAGAGCACCAATAAATGGAGGGCCTGCTAGGAAAGCATAAAACCAGTTCTGTCAACATTAGCCTACCTCACACCTCGAGGGTTTAAAGAGTGAAGACACTAGAGAAAATGCTTCTTTTAGAGAGGATGGTTGAGCTACCACGGCACCTCTCCTCTCCTTTCCTTGGGAATAAGGAGGAAGGGTACTCATTACCTCCAGCCAAATGAGAGGAACTTGACAGGACACTCGAAAAGTTTCACATGTCCCTTCGACTCTGAAAAGTAAAAACTCATTCCCACCAGGTAGAAGTGAAGGGAAAAGATGGCAGTTTGAAGAAAGGGGGCTGTCCTGGGAGTGAGCTGTTCTGCCACCAATGTAAGAAAGGGGTAGGTTTTTCTGAAGACTAGATATGGATTCTGCTCTAGCCAGCAGATCTGTGCTCATTTTTAAAGGAAGGTGACCCTAGACCACCCACAAGGACAAAGACCTCAACGGGTAGGGAGGGTCTGTGCAATGCTACACAGTAAGAGTTCTGAGGTTCAGGGGATTCAATTCCTTCCCTCCATCTGGAAGAGAGACATGCCCACATCCTGGGAGCGCAGGGGAAAAAGCCACTGCTGGAGGAGAGAAAGAACCAGCAACCATCCATGCACAAAATCCAGAGGGACCCGTCCCCACACTGCAACTGCACAAGCCACACGAAACAGCCCCATCCATCCTGATCTGCCCTCGGGCTGGGCCAGCTCTGGAAAGGGTCAGAGGCAGCTGCTTTCCAGGGAGGAAGGAAATACATCAGAACCCAGAAGCTGACCATTGCAGGCTTACAAGCCTGAAGCAGGCTTGAGTTGGGTAAGTGAATTTGAAATAAATTGTGCTTTTTTTTTTTTCATTTTTATACAACAAAGGACTAGGCAGGAATTATAGGATTATTAGAAAGCACTGGGTTTTCTAGACTAAAACAAGGGGCTTATCGATTCATCTAAAAGTAGCTTTAAAACTAGGAAACCTGCTTGAAATGTCATACAGGAACCAGGGAGAGGGAGGAGCCACCGAGACTGTCCAACAGGCATTTCTGAAATAAGTCCGAGTTACTTTATGCTTTTCAGCCCCTCGGAGCCAGGCTCATCTCGTGTGTAACTTACGCACACTCAAGGCCACCGCATGTGCGTACAGAACGCCCTCTTCCTTAGCCTACTCTTTGGGGGAGTTAAGTTTCTAAAGGCCTGCCGCACCATGTGTGGCGTGCGCTGTGTACCCTACAGTCCCCCCTTGCCTTGTCCATGGCCACCTGGCCACCCGACCCGACCCCACCTCCACCTACGAGAAACTAGAAACTTCTGGCTTTGCGCAGCTGACGAGTAGATGACTTGGTACATCGTGTGGGGGTGTCACAAAATGTCTTTCGCATTTCTTGGTCCTGCCCTAATCATCACGTTCTGGCTTCCTATGCTTCAAATCCATCAGCCACAAGCCCTGTGACTACTTGAGAAGGTGCCAGAAGAACTCATTAGGGCTGAGTATCCTGAGATCTCCAAAGCAATTATTTCTTAAGCACTACTCCATGCAAGCGACGGAGGCCCAGGATGGGAAGCAATTTGTCTACCAGGAGCTCTCACACACACAGATGGCGCCTCCGCAGCAGCGAGCAGGCGGGTGGGAGGGAAAGCGAACCCCCCGTATAATGAAGCACATGCAAATGACATCTGGGCTTCGGTCTGTATTTTGCATTTTTTAAAAATATGGGACACACTAGAAGCTTATAGATTCAAAACTGTATGTATATATAGCCATAAAAATATGTTTGTCAACATTTTGTAATGCTTTTTTCGATTTTTTTTAATATAAGTGTAGTCAGTGTACAATGTTGTGTTAATTTCTGGTGAACAGCATAGTGATGCAGTTACCCATATGTACAAATTCCTTTTCATATTCTTTTTCGTTATAAGCTATCACAAGGTATTGGATACAGTTCCTTGTGCTATATAGTAGGACCTTGTTGTTTATCTCTTTTATATACAGTGTATATATATCTGCTAATCCCAAGTTTGGGATTTGTAATTTTTTTAATTTCCAAAAAATGACAATAAAGGAGTATAATTTGCCTTCTCACTTGAAGATGAAACTCCTTAAAAACCAAAAAAACATGGTTTTAATAATATTTCAGGTCATATGACCATACTCATTATACAATGTGCAGTTTGGAAAAGGCACAAAATTGTACACACAGCATGTATATGAAATACATGGGGCCATGTTCCAGCTTGTGGGTGTCAAGCATGTTGAGGTCAGACACCGCCAAGTGCATATGTGACCCACAAACCCACTAGGCACCCAGGGTTCCCTGCTGAGTCACTGGGTCCCCTAGCAGACATCATCAGCGCTCCCACATCTTCCCCCCTTACAAGGCAGCATACACCACTTGGCTTCCAACTACCTTCAAGCTTTCCCTGGCATCCAGAGTTTGCTCTGCCTGTACCTAGAACAGGCTGGAAGTGACTGAGAGTTAACATTTCCCATCCCTACCGGTCTTCAACCAATGACTGCCTAGAGTAGTGGTATAAACAATCCAGCTCTCTCACCCCTCCAGTGAGACAGTTCTGAGACACATGTTCTGTACTGACTCTTTGTGGTCTCCCAGCAGAATTAGACTCCAGTTAGTTAAACAAAGCTAACTGGCTTGGTAACTTTATTGAGGTTTCCTAAGATCACCTGCAAAGATTGCACCAAATATCACCTCAGGATATGCTTCTGTGGAAACCCACACTGAGACAGCTGGTAAAAAAATGGTTCTAGGAAGCAGATCCTTACAGTGGATTCTGGAATTGGATACTTGTAAACTGCGGGGAGTGATAACTTGCGGTTAGCTGCGGCATCATAATAATGAAGACTCTCAGTTGTGATGAACTGGGATGAGATTAAGGTAGAATGGAATGCACGAGTTTATAAAATATCCACAGAATCAGAGAGAAATTATAAGGACTGTGAGTTTTGTTGATTGGTTGGTTGCTGCTAAATGTCACTGATGGACAGGCCTGGGTCAGCCACTCAGAGCATTCTGCGAAAACAAAAAGATGGCCTCTGTGATAGCCTTTAGACACTTAACTCTTGTAGCTAAGAGATCAGCTGCTGAAAATCAAGCCTAGAATCTCCGTTTAGCCATTATAGCAGAAGACTGAACTCAGAGCCCAGCAGGTCTAGAGAAGACCCCAGTTATTAAAGGGGTAGGGTTCTGAAAGCTGAGACAGGGATATATGGTTGGATGCACTGGAGAAATGTGAACTCTCATGTTTCTCTACACCTTCTGGGCTGGCAGAAATTGTCCAATCTCCTTGTTAAGATAGCAGGCCTCTCTTGTTCTCAGATCATGCAAAATCCTCACCTATGGTGGATGGCTCACAGGATAAGACTGGCCTCCTCAAGACTCGCCCCACCTCCTCTGATTGCTTCCAGGTCAGTAATTAGGGTTAAGTCTCAAACTTCAGTTCTTCCTACTGGAGGAAAGGGATTATCTATGAAAAGAACTGTAGAGCCTGGTTACCACGTATTTACAAGAATAGAAGAACGTGCCCAGGGGAATGGATCTTGATAGTATTGAGCCAAAGGAGGTAGAAAATAATACTGAGTAAAAGAAATATTTATAACACAGGGGCTCTCCTATGACTCAGGACTGAACATCTAGAAGAGATACCTGTAACCTGTTCTAATACCTTGCTGGAATAGCTACTTGAAGGTAGGAACAAAACGATAGTTGACAGTAAATGAGACGGAATGTCAGAACTTCCCTGGCAGAGTATTGAGGAAGGGGTCCAAGATTCACATCAGAGAACTCACCAGCTATATGTGTTTCCACAGGGCCAGAGAAGTCTCTTCACTAAAATAGTAATGCACTACTCAGGGGTACAAGGCATTTTTTTTAAGCCAAGACTTGTAAGCCAAGACGGACAGGAGGGTTAATGCTATGCACCTGGGCTCCTTGGTATCAATGTGGATAACTGGGTTCTGGAATTGCAGAGGCCAGGTGGCAACACTTAACCATCAGAAGCAAAGTAGATGTCATAACCATTACAGCAACAAGGCTAAAATGACATCAGAGGATTCTGGCCCACAAAGATCTGTGGCAATGGCTAATAGATCAGAGTATTCCTTGGGTCAGGTGGATTCCAGATCTGAGCCGATTCTCAGACCCAAAGCCCACTGATTGAAGAAGAGTCTATGGCTTCTTGAGGAAGGACACCATGACACCACAGCAAGTATAAACAGTAACAAATTCCCTAGTCTTTCTACAAAGAGGCTTATGGCTATTCATCAGACTAAAGATAAAGTCCGGATCATTTGAGAACAGTTAGCTACAGAGTCTGAGCTGATGCTCTAAGGATATTAGGAGATTCAAAACATCATCATAACCCCATTGTTAGAAGTGGGGGTGCCTACAGAGGCAAAATAATAATTGGAGGTCTGGACCAAGTCCTTCGTACAGGCATGAACCCTCTTGTGGTCATTTTCCCAGTCTGAGTGCATAATTATGGCAAATACGTTTAGCAGCTGGCATAACCATCATCTCAGTTCTCTAACCTATGGACTAAGAGCCACAGTGGTAAGAAAGGCAACCTATAGGTCTATAAATCCACCCCTTCCCCATCCAAGACTGTGCATCAAAGTAATTCCTGGAAGGAATGGCAGATTAGTGGCACCCTTAAAGTCCTAAAGGATACGGGATGGTGGTCCCCAACTAACCTCCCCTTCGTTTACCAGTCTGGTCCATATAAAGCCCCCACAGGTCACAGACAATGACAATGCACTGCAGTAAACTTAACTATACGGTAGCCTCAGTCACTGCAGCAGTGCTGGATGTGGTATCTTTACTAAAAGAAATTAGCACAGACCCTGGAATGAAGCTACAGATTGGGAGTTCTTCTCAGTTCCCGACAGGGAAGAGTATCAGACAGCAGTCAGCACCCAGTCATGGTCTTGCCTCAGGGCTGTGTTAATTCCCCGTAACAATCCAGTCCAAGAGGACTTGGATAGTCGGGACAGTTCACAGAACGTCACGGAGAACTAGACTATCTTTCATTTGCAACAAAGAAAAAATAAATAAATCAGGACAGTCTAAATGAACACATTCTGTTACATATGTTTAAACAAAACACACTACAATATTAACAGGTTTTATTCCTTAGTAGCAAAATTACAGAGGGTTTTGGCTTGCTTTATTCTTTTCTCTGTTTCCCTAATCTTCTGAAAGATACTATATGTACAATCTCAAGGAAATGCAACTGTGTGTATCACCTTAGAATCCATAGATTGTAGACCCTAAGTCTGTTTTTTCCAAATGATTTGTCCATAGTAGGAGCAAGGAACTAACAGGTCTCAATTTCAACTTAGTTCTCAGTGATTTTTCAAATTTAAAACCTGTGCATACAAGTAAATATAAGTGAAACTCTGTGAATTAGAATACCACTGTAATATAACAAAACTTGACATTCTTTTTTTTGTGTGTATACGTGCACACATAAAATCAATATCTCATCTTAATGATGATTGAATCTATTCACATTTTTTTCTTTAATTACTAATCTGGCAGCCAAAAAATTCCAGCTTCAGTTAAATTTGAAGATAAATTCAACCACATAAGAGCTGATTCTGGCCAAGAGTGAAATACCTTATAGTAGACCACCATTAAGCCCTGGAAATCTGCTCTCTTATGAAATTTCTCATAAAATAGCTAAAAATCCTCTGGCCCAAGAAGAGAAATAAAAGGACAGCTACTGCCCTTCAAGACAGCCGAAGGAATCCTTCTGAGCTGCTGCTTTCACTCCTCAGGAACGTACTAGATATATACTAGAATATACTAGAACATACTAGAACATAGTTCTGAGGCATGGGATGAGCCTCTGTGAAGTCCCATGCATTTACAGCCGAGGCATGAGGAAAAGACTAGAAAAGAGCAAGTAAAACTTGAAAGCTTTTCACTATGTTCTGGGTTAAGTTCCTTCCTTAGAGCCGTCTGAAACCATTTAACAAAGAAAGTACGTAAGGAGATGAAAATTCAAAATATTATGTCCAGTACTACAAAGTAAAATTAAATTTTGTGCCAGTTAATTTACCATAGCTCAAGGTAACTAAGAGAGACTATTTGAACAACAAAAAACAAAGAGCCATTTCTGGGATAAACGGCTAGTCACACGTCAAGTATGAGGTTGAACTACAAGAAATTGGCCACGTTTGGCCATTTTTTCATCCAATGACAACTGCATACGATTTCACCTAATATTTTCTCTTACATTTGCACAACTACAAAATGCTTAGAATGAAAAACTACATGCAAAACAAAAATCACAATACTTTATAACTTCATCATTCTTTATCAGTTTTTTCTCTTGCTTTCATTTGCCAGAGCTCCTCTCTAGTGCCCCATTTTCTGTGTATTTCACTCAGATGTCCCCTTTTCACCTGAAAACCATCACCTGCTCTGTGTTGAGATGGTGATGTCTCTCAGTGATGCCACCTTCCTAGAGTCATTTTAATGAGAATTCTGGCTCACTTCTACTTAATTTTTCTCCTTCATTGTCTATATCCAGCCAGTCTTCCAGGTCTGTCAATATATCACAGATGTATTATATGATTTAAGCTTGGCCTAATTCCACAGCAATATTTGAGGTGGCATGTGGCAAGTACATAAACAAAATAGTTTGCTATAAGTTTTTTTAAAAATCAGAACCGAATACAAGACATACATCCGTAGTTCTCAATGTCCAAATACGAATATTGCCTTTGTAAGATGATGGGGTGTCGAAGAGGCTCAATAAATAGCACCCCTTTCTCCTACCCAGATTTCTGTATCAAATGAGAAATTAGAAGAAAGGAATAAGCCAGTGAAGCATAACAAGATTATCACTGGTAAAGCTGAAGTTTGAGAATGAACTTACATCTGTAGACAAAGGAGCTTCACCCTGAACCCAGAGTTAGGTCGACTCCCTCAGCCAGCCCCTGCCCAGTGGCCCCCAGTGCAGGCAGGATCTGCCCCTTTACCACTCAGCCTCCAGAAGAGCAGAGGGCAGGTGAGGGCACTCTCTGTGGACAGGCTCACTCCCAAAAAGAAAAGGAGACAGAGGGAATGAGCTACCCTTTCCCAAAGTTCTTACAAAATCACCAATTCATGCCTCCCCAAAGGAGGAGCAGGTGAGGGGCAAAGAGATACACACTTTGCAGCTTCCCCCACATGGAATCAAGATCAGGGGAGAAAAGTTCCTTGTTTCCAACATCAGGGTCCCTGAGGGATGAGGCAGACCAGGCATTTGACAATTTCCCTGTGGTGACTGCACTAAGGCGTTTACTAAGACTGATTCGTGTGATAGATTTCTTTTTGAAACTTGCGACTATAACACAAAAATCCGGATTCACTGATGGCTGTTCTGATGGAGACCTGAACCAAAAGAGCAGAGAATATAGATTTTCCAAAAAGAAAGCTTCATTATGTGCACCTCTGATAAATACAACCTTCAGCAGTTCATTTTTTCCTGTGATAATAAGAATTAACTACTCACCTTAGAACTAATGTCCTCCAAACAAACTCACCCCACTCTTACATACCCTTTCTGTACATATTCTTTCTAACCAGCTGCATTCCATGAACACAAAATACTCATCTATCACTGCTTATATTGTTTCCATCTGGAATGTCCCTTTCTAAGCTTTCAAATCTCAACCATCTTTCAAAGAGATTCTAAGCTTGCCTTCCTCATGACGCATTCCCTAATTACTCCAGACCACATTGACATGTCTTTTTACTTTTAGAGCACTTAGAGTTTCCATCAAAATTCTGCTCATGTGTTTGTGTTCGTCATTCTTGTTTTGCACGTATTATCATGTCTACTTAACCAGACTCTAAACTCTTTCAATGACAGAGAGATATTTTGAACATGAACTTTTCTATGTTAGCGACACCTACCACAGGGCTGAGGGTATACTAGGTGATTAATAATTACTTGTTGAATGACAAGCCAATCCATCAAACTGAGCACATATAAGAGAGCAGACACAAAACGGGTTTGCGAATCAGCTGCTCCAAGGTCCAAATTGAATATAGTCTTTAAAAACAGTCAATTGAAAC
The DNA here is from genome assembly GCF_048773025.1 of Camelus bactrianus. Taxonomy (NCBI): domain Eukaryota; kingdom Metazoa; phylum Chordata; class Mammalia; order Artiodactyla; family Camelidae; genus Camelus; species Camelus bactrianus. The sequence continues at coordinate 11,822,158 of NC_133572.1, forward strand.
AATCCAATCCAAAAATGGGCAGAAGACCTAAACAAACATTTCTCAATGAAGAATAAATGGCCAATATGCACCTGAGAAGATTCTCAATTTCGCTAATTATCAGAGAAATGCAAATCAAAACTACAGTGAGGTATCACCTCCCACCAGTCAGAATGGCCATCATTCAAAAGTCCACAAATGATAAATGCTGGAGAGGGCGTGGAGAAAAGGGAACCCTCCTACACTGTTGGTGGGAATGTAGTTTGGTGAAGCCATTATGGAAAACAGTATGGAGATTCCTTAAAAAACTAAAAATAGAGTTACCATATGATCCAGCAATCCCACCCCTGGGCATATATCCAGAGGAAGCTGTAATTCAAAAAGATACATGCATCCCAATGTTCATAGCAGTACTATATACAATAGCCGAGACATGGAAGCAACCTAAATGTCTGTCCATCAACTGATGACTGGATAAAGAAGATGTGGTGTATATATACAATGGTACACTATTCATCCATAAACAAGAATGAAATAATGCCATTTGTTGCAACATGGATGGACCTACAGATTGTCGCACTAAGCAAGCCAGAAAGAGAAAGAAAAATACCATATGGTAACACTTATATGTGAAATCTTTAAAAAAAAAAAGACACAAATGAACTTATTTACAAAACAGAAACAGACTCACAGACATAGAGAACAAACTTATGGTTACTGGGGAAAAACGGGGAGGGGAGGGATAAATTGGGAATAAATAAATAGATAGATAGATAGATAGATAGATAGATAGATAGATAGATAGATAGATAGATAAATAGATAGATAAATAAATAGATAAATAAATAAATAAATAAATAAATAAATAAATAAATAAATAAATAAATAAATAAATAAATAAATAAATAAATAAATGTCAATTGAGGCTACAAGATAATCAAGACTTTTCAGTCAGTTTACATATTATTATACGTTGCTCCTGCTTCCTCATATAAAATGGTACATAGGCCAGAGAATGGGGGGATCACACACAGCAAGACGGCTGTAGCTGGGTGCTTTAAGTATATGAGTTTCGGTGTTAGTTTTGGATTTGACTCCCAACTCCCGCCAGTTGTGTAACTTTCCTTTTAATTTTGAATATTTTTAACCCTTTAGTAAATTTGAAAGAAAAGTTCAATGAGCACAGTTAATAGCTTGCCATTTGGATAATGGATAGATACAGACACACACACACACACACACACACACACACACTGCCCTTTGGTCAATTTAATCTGAAAATAGTCTGAGGACCTCATGACAATTCGGCACATACACTGCGTAATCTTCAGCAACTTACTTCAACCTCTTTAAGTGTTGGTTTCCTTAAATGTAAAACATGGGGAGGAGGTGATAATTGTGCACTCTTAATAGAGTTACTGTGACCCCTGTACATTTCCTATTACAGCCCAGGTCTTCCCACACTTGCCACTGTTCATTTAACTGCCTTGTCGCCTGGACTCGCAGACTCCACCGAGGCAGAACTGTGATAACCTACCACTGTATCCACAGCAAGAACGTGGCGCATGTCAGGGCCACAGTTTAAAGATTAAAGACACTTTAATCCCTACCCAAAAGGGCCATTGTTATTGCTTGTTGAATACTTAAACAATACTAATCCATTCTAATGATTATTAAGAGGTTATTTGCGTTCATTACAGAAAATAGTTTTAAAGAGACAAAAAAGAAAATTAAATTCACACATAATAATCCCACCACCCAGAAATAACTACTCAGGTAATATTTTTGTATATTCTTTCAAACTTCCTTAAAATGTAGGCTTTATAAACACATCTACATGTACGTTTATGAACTGCATCTTACCTTGTCAAATGCACAAATACAAATCAAATAACGCCTTCTTTGCCTCTGATGTATCATAAAATGTGCAGCTTAACTGCTTGTTTGTGATTTGCCAGATTGTGAGCAAACAAAAGGCAAAGGACCTGCGTCTTAGTTGCCTTGGAATTCCTCGGGACCTAGCACATGGTTGTTACACAACTGTTATTCTCAGATAAAAATTAGATCCATTAAAATTTAAAAACCAGTTACAGAATTATGATTAGCACTTTGGAAAGACGACTTTTTGCAAGTTGTGCCATAATTCTCCTCATGAACAAAGACCTCAATATATTTTGTGAATCTTTTAGGTGAAAGAAAAACTGTACCATTTAGACCCCTAGATGATAAGCCATCTCTTTCCGTACCGATGTGTGATTTCACTGGGATTTTTATAGACTGAAAAATAAAAGGCAGGTTTCTCAGAATATGAGCTTGTGCCATCCTGGAGCATAGCACAGTTAATTACTGAGTGTAACAGAAAAGTTAATTTCAGTAGAAGAAGGTTTATATTTTAAAGGCTTAGGGGGATGACTATTTTATTGGAACTCATGATACTGTAAATATTCAAAGGTAAAATACTTTAGTAGTTTTCCTGAAGTTTTCAATCTGCCATTTGATGTGAGCTGGCATGATGTGTGGAGTCCACTGTGTATTTATTGAGTTTCATGAGCCCTGGGCCATCTCTGAGGTCACTGCCCATCCCCTCAAGGTGGCCTCAAAGCTGATCTATATTCTTGAACTTTTCCAACTTGTTGGGTGACTCAGTGCCTCGGAAATACACATGGGGCTTTTTCTTCTTCTTCTTTTAGATGTAATCCAAGCCCTCGTATGTTCCTCAGTCTCATCCAATAATCTTATCTTCCTATTTCCAGATGTCCTCTTTCCTCCTTGATGTCATTTTATCTAATAATCACTCACTCAAACCACCACAAACTACTCGTGAGCACTTGGGCTGAACATGCTAAAGTTTTCTGTGAGGTAACTGACAAACAAGTCTTTCTACATCTACTTTCAATCCTATGTACCCATTTTTTAGGTAAATGAAATATATGGTATATACAAAAGAATATACATAAGTTACGAAAAAAAATAGGAAACAAATATTGAATACCCATTTGCTTTTAAAACCTGGCTTTGTTCCAGATTTAACAGACAATATTGTCATTCAAAAAGTTAATAAAACAATGAGAGAGAAATGATAGATGGATGGATAAAAGGATAGATAGATGTCATTATCTGACATGTACTCATCGAAGCAACTACTAAATACTCCTGAATAAGATAAAACATGTTCAGGCTGCTTGTGAGATGTGTGTACACATTGCAAAAAAATTACAGGTTTCTGCGTCCAACAATATGCCTGACTAGAAGGTTCATGTAAAAACAACTCTACAAAACAACTGAAGTTTGGAAACAACATACTATGTGAAACATTGCTAACCTCAAAGAAACAAAAACATTTCCCAAGGACATGCTCTCTTTTTAAAAAGTCACTGGGGCCAAGACTGGGAGCAGACATCCAGGAGGAGCAGAGATCCCAGAAGGCAGCTGCCCTAGTAGCAACACTGTCTGGAAACTCAGCCCTAAGCCAGCCTTAGGCTAGTATGAGACTCAGAACAAAACCCTGGATCTCATGAGCAGAGACCAGGTTGTTCAAGGTTAGGGGTTGGGGAAGTACCACCAGCAAAAAAAAAAAAAAAAAAGGAAATTCTCTACAGAACAGTTTCTCAAATTTTCAATTTAGGCACAAAGGATCAAGAGACTCACAATATTTGATGCCAAACATACTTGAAAGCAAGTCAGCACGGAGAGAGACGGGAAACAACAGACCCAGGGCTGTAGAGACTGCCAATGTAGCTGGGGAGTACGGAACGACTACATACAAAATGATAAAGGAAATAAAGGATAAAATCAGAGATCTCCTATCAAAACGAGATGGTTAACAATGGCAGACATATTTGCAATAAAGTTTACAGAAAGGAAAGATATGCTGAAATCAAACCCTCCATCAGTGGGCTAAACTGAAAATAAAACACAGCTAAAGAGAGAATTAATGACTCATACACATACATGCACACACATACACAGTAAGAAATTACTCAAAATGAAGCAGAGAAGACAGAGGTGCAAACTATGCAGATATTAAGACACCCGGAAAGCAGAAAAATAAGGACTAACATAATTCTAATGAAAATTTATAGATGAAGAGAATAGAGAACAAATAAAAATATTGTGCCTGATCTAGAAAACAATCTAGCGAAACTGATTCTAAAAATAAAAGCCCTTTGGGGAAAATGTGTCAATATTGCTATACAGTCACATGCTTTTAAGCTTTGAGCATGCAATACTTCAGTTGAGGAACATTTTACATTTTTTCAGAGATCATTTTCCATGATTCACAGTGTTGAGTATAAAAATTATCTAATAGAATTCTAGTATTTTTTAGATTAAATAAAATTGGCATTCCTCGACTATACCTCAATTCTTAAAAATGTATCGCGATTACATTAGAGTGAAATTAAGTTCTGTATATGTAGATTTCATTATTGTAGGATGCAGAATCTATAAAATATTCATCTATGCTATTGGTTGGAAGTACTAGTACTTGAGAAAATGCAGCAACATTGAGTGGATGGGTTCAACAGCTCAATAGCTAGTGGAGGGGACAGGAATTAATCAACTGGAATATAGAACAATCGGAATTAACCAAAAAAAACTGACATTCCTGAGAGCAAAATTTAGCTATACAAATCTGATTGATTTCGAGTTCTTATAGTGAAAATCTGCAGGGGGCACCTATCAGTAGAAGAGGACGCAGGACTGGTTATCGTGATGGACAGGAGAGAGAAAGGGAGGCGTAAATCAAATTAAAGCAGCATTAACTCTTTACGCTGTACTTCTCAAAAGAAATCTGGTGAAACTTTGTCTTCTACTAAATCTTTAAATTGCATAGACCTGAAACCTGGAGCATTTAACAAATCTTTAAAAATCTAACAGCAGGAAGATTCAGCACCTTTTTGTTTATTTAAAAGGTCATACTTTTTTGTTGCCCTTTTCTAATCTTGTAAATATTTAAATCATGGAAGATATAATATTTATATTGAATTGCACAGGGTACCATCATAAGCATGTTTTATAACTTAGCTCACCTTCCCCACCATCCTATGAAATAGGTGTGCTATTTTTATAAATGAGGAGATGAAAGCCGAGTGAATTAAGTATCTTGCCCAGAATCACAAAGTTAGCAAAAAGAACATTGTCTATTAACATTTTTGAGCAGTGTGATTTTTTTTTTAATGTCACTGTGAAAATACTGTTCTTATGTGAACATTCAAAGCAAATCATGCAATGCCAATGGTAGATGAAATCAAATGCAAATGTCTAGTTTCTGGAACATTTCTAAGGCTTCCTCTAAATCAAGCTTTTCCAAAACTCCTAAAATATTAAAATCAGCCTGCCTGCTTTTGGCCACCGATGTGTTCCTGAAATCTCACTCTGTGAGGCCCTAATGAGATGGGAGAGCTGGAAAGTTCAGGCAGAAGCAAAGAGGAAGGGCAGCTGCTGCGGGAGTCACTTGAAGTCACCCAGCCATCAATAACTGAGCCACCTCTTATCAGCGGGTAGGATATCTATGCTATTGACTTTGCATTTTTAGAAAATTCTGGAGAGCGATTAGGGCTTTGCTGATGTGGAAGCAAATGAATTATGACGCTAAGACTCTAGGGTGAACCTGACAGATACTTTGAATACGGTCTGGCATGCATCAGGCAATAGATTGCTATCTGAAATTGGGCAATAAATTGTTAAAAAAAAAAAAAAGGACACGAGTTTACATTGAATTGTCAGGCACATCGCTGGCCAAAATAGCTGGTTTCAATAAATGGGACTGGATGCAGGATCATCTCCATTCATTTTCATCTAGGTTTCAAAGGCTTCAGTCCCACTAAATAATATTATATCTCACCGCAAACACCAATGTTAATGTGATCCTTTTCTTCGGGATGACCTGCTCCAAGTACCATACAAAAAACACACCCCTGAGTTCTAAAAATAAATCCAGCATGAGGCAGAGTTCTTCTCTTTCATCTTCCACATTGGGGTATTATTACAATTTTAATGATCTGCCTAGGATTTTTCATCCCCTCTGCTTCTTTTGAAGGGAAGACAGGAAACCTACTGAAACACACCAATCTCCTTGAAATGTCTACGGCAACAGAGCAGTGGGAATACATGCTTTGCTATAAAGAAAGAAAAGAAAAAAAAAAGAGCAGAGCAATCATAAATGTAGCACTTTGGTCTGTCATGACACACTGCTTTTCCTTTAGAGAGAACAGGTCCTTGTGCTCTAATATTGTATTTTCAGTTGCTACATTATTCCTTTAAGGTATTCAGAGCATTAACAATCCTCACCAAAAAAATAATTATCTTCTCTCTAAATATCTTTTCTGCTTTAGAATCCTGTAGTCAACCCAATGCAATCATCTGATTACCTATCTGGCCAAACTGCTTTCATTTCTTCCCAAAGGGAACTCTAACATTTTTTTTTTAAATGATTGAAACCTCAAGTATATACTTGGGAAGTCTTATATACTTATTTAAAATATAAGTTTTGCTGAAGAGTAGCTAGAAGTGCTAGGAGTTGGGGTGGGAATAACGAAGACAGAACTAATGTTTGAGCAGTTACTGTACAGCAGGTGTTGCACAGTGAGTATCTTACTGTGTAGTGGGTGCCTTCAAATGTTAATGCATTTATAGTCCTCAACGAACCCCAAATCTCCGCTAACCCTGTGTGGAAGGGAAGTGTTCCAAACATCAGGGTCAAATAAATTCACTTTTCTTACAATTTCGCAACGTCTCAAAGCCTCGTCACATTGCAGTTTGCTCAACATTTGGATTATGATTGTTTAAAAAAACAAAAACAAAAAACAGTTCCTTTACCCAGAGCTCCTAATCGTCCTTCTTTCTTGTGATCACTAAAGCAACTCATTATCTAATCAGCAAGATGACATAACTTCATGATAAAATTTTGTAATACAGTCCACTTTCTTCTTGAAGACATTCTTTCTGAATGCTTTGGGCTTCTTCTTATAATTTGGATCATCCAGTGATTTTTATCCTATTCCTTGATTTGTTTTCATGTTTCTTGGATTCCATACCCTCTTTTCTCTTGGATTCACTTTCACTTCTCTTGATAGACCCTCAAATTCTTCAAAAAAAAAAAAAAGTTAATAAGAGACAAAATTTCTAGACTTCTTGCTAGAACTTCTGGAAATGTCTTTTTGGCCAGATCTACAACTCTAGAATAAAATCCTTCCCTTCAGAACTTGACATTATCGAACCATTATCTTCCTGCATCTGGTATACTGTTGATGAAAAGTCTGAAAACAATGCAATTCTTTTCCCTTGGTAGGTAAGCAGCTTTTCCTCTGAGTAATTTGCTGAGTCTTCAATTTATTCACCTAAATAAGTTTAGCCTTCTGAACTTTATCAGGGATACAGTTCATGTAAGATGTTAAAAGCTATTATTCAGCAAGGCACTACATAGGCCCTTTCAGTCTGAGCACTCACATATTTCATCCATTCGAAGAAAATTTTATATTGTTTCTTCCTTTTTTCCTCAGTTTTCTGTCTTTAGAACTCCTATTAAATGTTTGTTGGAATTCATGGGTGGATTCTCCATTTGCCTCAATTTGGCCCTAATCAGCAACCATATTTGTCATTACCAAAAACTCCAACTTTTTCTCTAACAGCTCCTTTCCTGAGGTAACTTATTCTGGGTTTCAGTGCCTTCTTGTCTCTGGGAAAGTAGCCAGAATAAAGGGGAGTAAGAAGGCTGCTGATGGTCAGGCTCTTGTATAGATCTTTCACTTGAGAAGTTTTGCTGTGAACCATGGTAGAAAAATAAGATGGTAGCTAGAGATTGTAACAGTCAAGTGAATTCATTTTGTTTTGATATTTTTGCTCCACAATAGGAGAGCTCTGTTTTGTTCTGCTTTTTGTTTTGTTTTGTTTTGTTTTCAAAGTCAGCAGGAGGAGTCATGGGTCCTTAGAGAGTGGGGACTCTGCTCCCTACTGCACACACGTACCCAGGGCTGGTATTTGGCCAGTGCACACCAGTACAGTTGCAGCTATTAAAATACCAAGTCACTTCCTTAATCACTGGTAAAGGCCACGGCCACAGCTCCTTTGAATGCTATGCATTATGTCAGCATTCCTGAAGCTACCCCAGCAATTCCCTTGGGAACAGTATAACTTTCATCAATTCAGAAGCTAAAGGGTTATTTCTGGAACACCAGAGGGACTTCAGAACTCTGTTCTAGTGCTAAAAGAGAATTTCTTTTTGATTACTGAATGCCTATGCACATCGGCACCCCAAATTTCCACTTCCCTTAAAAGACACAAATGACCTTATTTTCAAAACAGAAACAGACTCACAGACATGGAACACAAACTTATGGTTACCAGGCGGAAAAACGGGTAGGGAGGGATAAATTGGGAGTTCGATATTTGCAGATACTAACTACTATACATAAAATAGATAAACATCAAGTTTCTACCGTATAGCATAGGGAACTATATTCAATATCTTGTAGTAACCTATAATGGAAAGATATGAAAATGAATATATGTAAGTGTATGTATGACGGAAGCATTATACTGTACACCAGAAACTGACACAACAGTGTAAACTGACTATACTTCAATTAAAACAAAAATAAGTAAATAGAGAATTTCCACTTCCCGCACACAGATTCTTTGCAAGGACGGTGAAAGGCTGCTTTTGCTGTACCATGCTCTCTACCCAGCCCCGAGGAGTTCAAGGTTGACACCACAAGGAAGACACTGTGGCACTGACCAGCATGCTGACCTGCCGGCCACGCCCATGGTTCTGACACGCCACTCCCACCCCTACACACGCTCCAACCAGAGCAGGCCAGACTGCCCCCTCTACCTCCCCAACATGGGGTGGGAGGGTGGGTTCCCCCACAGCAGCACTGGCATCCTTCAAGTACACGACAAGGGCTGACCTGAGCCCCCAAGGTTATGATCAACAGCCACCAGTCAGGTGTTGCCCTTCGAAGACTGGGTAGGACTTAGGCGCTGAGAGCACAGAGGAGAGGAGAAGAGAGCAAATACATAGGTTGTGAGGCCGTTCTGCACAAAATGGCTGAGTGCTTTGGCTCTGGTGGCCTGGCTTCAAGAGGAGAAAATGGGAAGAGCCCGAGGGCATCTGGGGAGCCAGGAAACACCTGGAATGCGTGGAGGGTCCGCTTTTTCAGCACCTCAGTTGAATTTCACCTTCATTTAGTGAGACAAGTTCATTAAAACTGACCAAATGCCCCCTTGTCACAAGAGTTAACAAGCATCAAAGAAAAAATTTTTAACAAAAATGACAGCATGTCTGAAGCACATAACAATAATACTGAAGATGAAAAAAAGCCAGGCACACACATCCTGTCTGATTACAGTGATACAAAATTCTAAAGCAGATATAAACTGTGGCATAGTTACATGAGCAGCGGTGAAACCATACAGAGAGGTGAGTAAAAGAGTGTGAAGTCGAGAGAGGGGTCCGGGGGGTTCCGAGGTGCTGATCACGTTCCACGGCTTGACCTGGGTCATGGTCTCATGCGAATTTACGACAAATTAGTTATTAAACTATACATTTATGTTTGTGTACCTTTTCGTATGTATGTTAAACAAGTTTTTAAAAGAGAAAGATTTCATTGGAATTGGTTGGAAGGCAGGTTCTGGTACAGAGTGATATATGAAACAGCACGAGACTTCTCTTTCTGTTTGTTGAAGAACAGCCACTGAAGGAAGCAACCATGGCCCTGTCCGTCACGTGGCTGTGGGCTACCTGTGGTACAGATGCGATAGACATAAATAATCTCAAGACATAGATAATGATCACAGAACTATCATTAGGAAGTGACAGGTTTTGCGTTTTTTCAAATAAATGATCTAATTTTGAGGGAAGGGTATAGCTCAGTGGTAGAGTGTGTGCTTAACATGCAAGAGGTCCTGGGTTTAATCTCCAGTGCTTCCATTACAAATTTTTTTAAATAATAAATAAAAGTAAATTAATTTTAAGTTCATATAATTTAATTTCTCATTATGGCTATGTTTAACAACTAGCTCACAAAACTCCTGAAAACTGAACAAGTTACTGGTAAACAGGTGCAAGCCAGCTCCAGCACACCGCTGACCGCAGCTCACAACGAAGGACTTAATGAGGGTGAAAGGGGGTCTAAGCAAACCGAAGCCCGGTCTAGGACACTGAGTCTATAAAGGGCACGATTTATTTATTTATACGTTTAGGAACTGCATAGCACTTCTACTCACCAGGTGCTGTTCTCAGCACGGTACAAATTCCGTGACATCTGCAACTTTGCCTGAACCAGGGGCATGCACTGGAATGAACTGCTCAAGGTCTTCGAAGATGAACAGTCTCAAGTTCATCAGGAAATGGGTCAAGGCTCACATACTGGCCAAGGGCACAGGAAGTTTAGCACCATGGTGAGAAGTTGCTGTGACTGAGCATGGCCATTAATGAAGCATTTACAGAGGAGTTCATGAAGGGCTCTAGCCGGATGTAGGAAGAAGAAGGGTCAAGCGAAAGAAACAGGAGTAGTCAAGGGGAGTGAGGGAAGCGTGCTTACCTGTCTTCATGGAAGAATGAGAGCAAGGAGACAGCAAAATGTGAGAATAAAAGGTGATTGAGGACAAGCACTGCTGTCTAGACTGCTCTGGAACCCAACAAATGGCCCTAAAGCCACAAGACACCCTTCAGAGCTTCCAACACAGCCTGAAAAGCAAGCGTGAAGGATAAAACTGTCACCACTGTAATGAAAGGTATCATGTCCTTTGAAAGACTTTAAAATGTGATGTAGAGACAAAAACCAGTTTCACATTAAAAAAAAAAAAAAAAAGAATAAATGGATGAATGATACGAACATTTGTCAGTTCTGTTCAATATAATCAATATAATTCTAAAACTTTTAAATTATTGTGAAATTTTAAATGACGTTTATGAATTTCTGCACCTGCCCAGGTACAAGAATTCTAGAACTAGGTAACTATGCTTATTTTTTTTCTTCCAGTTTTACTGAGATGTAATTGACACACAACACTGGATAAGTTTAAGGTACACAGCATAGTGATTTGACTTACATTCATCACGAAACAATAACTACAGGAAGTTTAGTGAACATTCATTATCACATACAGGTAGGAAGGAGTAGATACCAGCAGCACAATGCAGGATGCTACAGCTTTTAAGATCTAATTGGACACACGTGTCAAATGAGAGGTGTCGGTCAAATTCTAGAAAGTTATTGCACATTTTATACTGAACCAAGCAGTAGTCTCCTGGAATGTCACACCAATTTAAAATGAGAGGTTCACAGGAGGTGTTTTATTTTTCTGTTTCAATTTCAAATTCACTTACAGAATTAACTAGGATTTTCTTTAAATTTTTTATTTTTTTATATATATAGTAGTTGAGGTGACATTTTTATTAAATCATATAATATATTAAATCATATACTAAATCACATGTTTGTGATTTCTCAAGGGCCAATACTGAGTTGGAAGTGATATAAAACAGAAGAGAAGACCGAGCCCGTGCTTTGGAGGTCTGTAATCTCAGCATGACAGACAGAGCTGTAATGGTCTGACTAATGCAATTCAGGGATGATTGAGTTACCACCAGGCTTTAGTTTGCTCTAGGAACTCTTCCAATTATACAAAGAATCATGGGACCCAGAAAAAACTGGCATTTTGAAAAGATGGATGTTTAATGCCTTTACCACCACCCCTCTCTCAGTCTTGCCTGGAGAAGTAGAGGAGGAAAATGCAGAAAGGCAGAGTTATCCGACCGCTTGGGAGGTGGCAGTTTCTGCTGTCCACAAGAAGCGTGTCTCCAGAAGCGCACTAATGCAAACTGGAATTGAAGCTCAGAGAGCTTCTTTTTATTACCTTCTGAAATTAAAGCTCAGCATAGGAGAGAGCTTACTGTTTGGGTAAGATCTAGCCTCAGGCTAGTGCCCGGATTGGAGGCATAATAAAAGGATACCAAGACTCTTAGGAAGACTCGCCACACCCTCTACCCTCCTCACCTGTCAGCACTCACACCTGTTTGTAGCCCAGACTATAGACAGAAGTGCTGGAACCTGTGATCACAGCATCAAAACCTACCCATCGGTAGTCAATCTCATTTTTCTGAAACCTTGGAAAAGTCACAGCCTCCATGAATCTCAGTCCTTCATCTGCCAAAAAAGGTCATCAGGATGCCTCCCCCCCATGCCCTTCCCACCCTATCATTTTCTAATCCCTCCGAGCTGACCTCACCGGCTTCCTCCATCCCCCACAACCCCACATTGCTCTTCTAAGTTCCAAGGCCCTTTTCCTCCCTTTGAAATAATTCCTGCTGCAGATTTACAGAGCGATGACTCTGTAACCGCTGCTCAGAAACCTGGCTCCGTCTTTTCTGCAGTATCACAGGATGACTTCAGGAGACTCTGCTGCCCCTCTCGTTTCTCCTACCTCACTGAGGAGGCAAAGAACCCAGGTAAAGACAGGGGCCTGTGTGCCTTGGAAATCAGGGGTCCATCACATTTGAATTTTGAGAAGTCAAGTAATAGCAAGGTCGCTCCTGCTTCCTTCTCTGCCCCAGCACACAGCCAGGAGGGGCGGGAGCAGAGACAGGGACACCAAGAAGTGAGTTTTCAAGGGCGTCAGCTCTTGGGACTGTCCCCGCCTGCCCAGCCACATCCCCAGGGGAGGGGCCAAAGCCTTCGAGCTCTGTGTTCATAGCTTAGACTCCACTCTGTTAAACTGTCATCAGCTCTCCATCCCCAAGAGAAGGGATGTGATAATCAAATCAAATTCTTTTTTTTTTTTTCAGATAGAATCTGAAATTAGAGTTGAAGTAATTTTGTGTGCACCTTCTTAATGGAGCACTGTTTTCTGCAGAGAATTTCTGACTTTAGAATGCTCTTACCTCCTTGTCAGCTTTATCATATCAGCTCCCTGGCATTTAACTTCTTTTTTTTCCCTTTGAGAAGGGTTAAAAAAAAAAAAACTAATGAATAAAATTATAAGTTACTATCTCAGAAGGCTGCAAACAAACCGTGGTAGTAGAAAATTCGTAATTGTTTGAAGCAGAAAATAATTATATCAACTAGACTGGCTGTGATACATTCTTACGCTGCATCTCTCAGATCTGGTGGACTGTTACAATTTTTCAAACAGTTCTTTTCACTAGACTGACAGACTCCAACTCTGCAGCACGGTAGGCCAAGGGGCCTCACGAGTAAAGGATTATTATTAGAAATATTCATTTCTGCACCAGGGCTTAAGGAAACATGCAGTGACACAGGGATCAGCACTGAAATTTTAAACCTTTAACTGACTTTTTATGGGTTCATACACTGAATATTAAACACGTGAGGGGGGAGGGGTTCTGTTATATTTCCAAACTAATTTTGCATTCAGTTTTGTTCGGGAACTTTTTGTTTCTAACTTTGCTTTCAGCTGTCTGATTTTATCACACTGCTTTAGATCAAGTTAGCATCACCACCCAAATCTGCTGTTTCACACGTGTCATCTTGCCGCGTCCTGACATGGTAACTAACGCATGCATGGCACATTTCCAATTAACTGCGGTAGTGCATGATTGCAAGGGCATGGATAAGCCAAGTCCATGAATAATCCTAAAATCTCTTTGAAGCCAGCACTACATTTTCAGAATTTTTCTTCACCAAACATTCCACAAAATTTGCTAATAAAATGGATTGGGTTTCCCATTTCTCTGTCTGAATGTGCTAACTCATTGGTGAAAGTGATGATGATAATAAGTAGATAAATGATTAAATGACAATAAGAGGAGAGTCGTAATCAACATACAAATGAGCCTGTTCTCCACTGCAGTGATGAGAGCTGGCTAAATCTCAATAGGCTTTTTAAAAAAAAAATAATGCTCTGCAGTGGGTGTGGGGGTAGGTAGGGTTTCGATAATTGAGTCTAAGCTGTGTTTTTTGCTTGGACCCAAACATTTGGCCTGCCGGGGAGCGGCAGAGTCACCGTGGGAGCCGAGAGCAGCATTGCTGCTCTGGATATCATGCACTGACAGCCAGTAGCAATGGCCAGTACACCTCGTCCAGCTTGGTGGGCAGCCCAGACTTCAGCATCAGACATCACTGAGAGCAGCCAATGCAGAAAATAAGGAAATGGACTGGACATCACATGAAACCAAAGAGGACCAGAATCTGAGCACACAGGAGCTACACCAGGAGTGAATCTGAATGGATAAGAATTCAGGGAAATATGACTACTCTTCATAATATTACTCCCAGGAAAACTTGGAAAAGAGGAATTACAGATACACCAGGGATCACACACTTTTTTTAAAGATGTAATTACAGTGCATCTGCACGGGTTTGATTTTTCACTTTTGTGGCCAAACATGTTTCCTCTCTTCCTACCTCTAGGGTCACTTTGCCCCTCCCCTGTTCTTCATTCCTGTAGCAGTAGGCAGGTGGTGTGCTGTGCTTTCTCTGATGAAAGCTTGGGATGCTCTGCCTTGATTGAGCCAACCCAGAGTTGCAAAATACTCAAACAGCGGCCTTATACACACCCAAAATTTTCTCAGAAAGATAAGAGTATCTCATAAGTCTCACTTTGTTTCTAAACCACAAGGGAATGTGCTCAGGTGAGAGGATAAAGCAAAAAGGACACATGCTCCTTTCCTCATCTTGCCAGCGCCCCTCCCTTCCCCTGCAGGGGCACATACACGTGTAGTGCTTAGTGACAGAGGGGCAGGTAGAGCAGCGGCGGGTGCCACCCGCCAAAACACTGCCCGGCGGCCTGTAGACCCGGTTCCTTCCTGTAAGAGGTGGTTCAAACCAGTGATCTCTAAGAATCCAGGGGAAAGGGGCAAAGGCTGTTGAGACTGGAGACGGAAAACAAAAAATGGAATTTTTTTTTTCCCCAAAATGCAAGAGGAAGCGAGATGCTGCAGAGTGCAGACGAGTGAGCACATCTGTGAGACCAGCTGGACTCTTCACTCGCCGGCAGCGACCTGAGCTTCCTAAATGCCTAAGGGGAAATTCACTGTAAAGCTGACCTGAAATCGAATCCCAATATGTTCAAGTCTCGGTTCTGGATCTTCTTAACTCTGTGACTTCAGGCCAATTACTTAAGCTCCCCAAGCCTTGGGGTTTCATCCGTGACATGAAGAGCACAGTGGAGTCTAACACGCAGATGTCAGTGAGATGATGCCTCCAAAGCATTTACCACAAGGCCTGGTACAGGATAGATGGCGGTTATCATCATTATGTAAAGACTCGTGTGGGGTTATGAATGGTGTCAGCAAAAATGTAAAGAGTGGGCCAGTGGAAGTGGGAAAGAATAGGTGGAACTTAGAAACAGTTTTCAGCTCCACTTGCTGGGGGGAAACTGTTGAAAACCTGAGTCACACAGGATGAGAAGGATTCGCCTGAAGAGCTGGGCAGCTGCTTCTAGTCCCTGGACAAGATAAACACCAGCAGGGCAGCTCAGCGGGGTGTAAAAGGTTCCCCAGTATTAAAGCGATGGCTGGACAACTAGATGTCCATTCGGATCCTTTCAATCCTATAAGAGCTTATGAATTCAATCATTGCTTTCCCTTTGATTTACAATAGCAATGAGAAGAAAGTCCCATGTGAGGAATGGCAGAGAGAAGAGGAAAAACAAAAGAAGAAAGACTCCAGCTCCAGGCTTATTGACTGGCCACTGTTTCTCCAGAAAAGACGTCAACACCGTTAGTTACCATGAAGGACAATGATTTTCAGTGCTCCAGAAGGTGGGTCTTAAGAGTTGTTTATTTTGCAGTTTGTAAAAGCATACTTGCTGTTTCTGGTGTTTTATTCTATGTGAGGGCCTGCTTAGGACGGTAAGAGGGTTTCAAAACGATTCTTTCTGGACCTTCTAAAATTGAGTGAGCTGTTGAATCATGTCAAATTGGTACCTGCCCCACACTGAACAGAAACTGCCCCAGCTGGCTTGCCTCAAGGAGCTATCTGGAGAATAGAAGTGTGCTTTTAGCACCCCTTACCACCCTGCATCAGAGAAGAATTCTCCTGCCTGCTAACTATTCAAGGCAACTGCAGACCTCACTAAAGGACGCTACTTTTTAAAATTTTTCCTCGCTATTGACTCAAGTCTCTATTCGAGGTACAGCAGCACAATTCCACTTGGGCTTAATTAGGAAGTAAGTCTACAGCCATCCTGCTCTGTGGAGCACAGATGCACTGAACTTGGAGAGCAGAGGTGGAAATTCCTGTGTAAAGACCCGTGCTTAGAGTCAAGCTGTAAATAGCGCCCCATGTGGGTGATTAAGGATGCAGAATCATAGAAGAAGAAGGGGCTTTCAGTTCAGATGTTGAGTAAAGAAAGTCTCCCCATGTCTGCTTATCAGAAGCCCTGGCTATTTTTATCCTATTATGGGCTCTAACTTTAAGTTGAACTCTTCGATGCCAGAAAAAAAAAAAAAAAAAAAACTGGAGAGTTTCAATACCTAGACCATTTCTTTTCTTGCTTCGTGAGTGAGAAAGAAAGAAAAGGAGAATATTCTGGTACCAAAAATTCAGGGAGGAAAGGATTGTAAGAAGTAAAATTGTCATCCACGGTAGACTGAGGAGTCCATGTCGCTGAGGGAGTGATTACTGCCAAATACTGTCACTTCTGCTTCAGGATTGGAGTGTGAGGAAGGGCAGCCAGGCAGCATCCATCATCATGAAACGAGCTCCTCTCAGGTGAGAGCAGTCACGATCAGGCAGTGAGTCAGGGGCCAGAGAGAAAACACGGATATGCTCTCTTTGGACTCACCGTCCGAGAACAAGGTGTGCGCCTCGAGGTGCGCACAGTGGACAGTGACCACGGTCATCTCTGCTCTTCCATGGTGCAGGGAGAGCCTGAGAAGCCACTGGGGGTGACTGGCAGCCCCCTTGCCTGTCACTTGGAGCAGGGAACCCCCCCCCACCTCCTAATGAGGATGCTGCCTGCACCCTTGAGCACAATGGATGAAGTCTACCACTGTGCAGGGCTGGCTGAACTTCTCTGATGATCAGAACTACCTGGAGTACTTGCTAAACCCACAAACCCCCAAGCCCCACCTGGAACCGCGGAATCAGAACCTCCAGGCGAAGGGCTTGGAAAGTTAAATATTTAATAAGCGCCCCCAGGAGGTTCTTATTTTCAAAGCGGCTGGTGAAGCAGCACAGATTAAGTGCTCCTGCCCAAGGGGGTGGCAGGCCCTGTTCACCGGCCTGAGTGGCACCTTGTCACCAAGCTTCCGCAGGCAACAAAAACCTTTCCTACTGGTCACCACATTCAGCAGTGCAGCCTATGTGTCACCAAATATCAGAGCATCTATGACATAAACCAAATTATACAGTGAAGTGCACAGGAAGAAACAGTGCTTCATTAGACACATGTTTCCATTAAGTGTCTCAAAGTGTTTTGGGGGTAGAAAGTCAAAACAAACACTTCAGTTGGCATAATATTTGAAAACCACCTTCAGTACACCAGACTTCTGAAAACAGAAGTTCCACATTAAATCCAATAGAAACATAAGCGTGTAAAACCCCCACCTAGGATTAAACCTAGATATTAGCTTATTTTCCATTTATGGTGACAGCTACACTCGTCTAACCACATCATACATGGAACTCACAATTATTACAAAAACATCCAGATGAACAGATACTACTTATAATGTTACATAATAAGAATCTGTTTTATTATTATCTCAAATGAAAGCTGATCTGTATAAAATTATTTTATTAGAAAGTAAAAGACATATAAAAATGGTTTCTTCTTAAAAAAAAAAAAAGAAATCTCGTTCCTTATTTTGTCAACACCTGTTCCTTAAATCAGAAAACAGCACTTTGAGATGGTCCCAGATCTCCCAGTTTTCCATGTGGTTGGTTGTGACCATCTGATTAAGTTCTGTTCAGTGGAATGTCAGCAAAAATAACATGTGTCACTTCTGAGTCTTGCTCTCAACACATCTGAATGTGAATCCTTTGGTTCCTTTGCCGCTTTCCAATGGTTGAGAGAAACAGCCAGCCTGGACCCAAACAGGGGGGCTGGAGCCCAAGAAAAGGAAAGGTACCTGCCAGTCCAGGACATTTAGGCGTGTGTATGTGTGTGTGTATGTGTGTGTGTGTATGTGTGTGTGTGTGTGTGTGTGTGTGTGTGACAGAACACAAGAGCGCGCGAGCACGTTCTATTTAAAGTCTTTTTGTTAGTTTTGAATTTAGAGTCTCTTTGTTAGAACAGCCTAACCTGTACCCTAACTAAAACCACAAACCAAAAAATGACAAGCTTGAATACAAGAAAATACAACCAAACTAGTAAGACTTTCAGAAAAGATATAAACAAAAACAACCACTTGGCGACACATATTAACCCTGACTGAACTTCTATTTTTTATTTCCAAGTTTTTTAAACCAGTGAATCTTTTTAGAAGTAATCGTCAACGCTTCTGCTTCTAATCCTGACTCTCAGTGTCTGTTCTTTTGATGTTACTGGAGAATGCTGAATGACCTTTTAGGTTATTTATGATATAAAACCCAACTATCCTTAAAATTGTAATCTTTTAACTGTCAGCAAATCCTTGCAAAGTTCAACAGATTCATAAATAATGAAAGTTAATATTCTGCTACAATATTTATGAAAATTTTAAGGCAGAGGCATATAGATTTAAAAATAAAAACACAACATTTTTGCATTAGCAATTCAGATCAATCGAGACTATATTTCTAAGGCTACAGTGTTCAAGGCAGTACTTCTATTTTCATACCTCTCCACGGGGAAAGTATTTTCTGTCATTTTATATAAATCCATAGAGCCTTAGTTCAGAATTTTTCAACACAGAATATTAAAACTCAGGAGATACAACTATTAACATCGGAATTTCTTGGATGCTCTTCTCACAGGGTTCCTGAGTTTTGTTCGCTTAAGCTCTAACTTTGGGTAAAGCCCTCCTTATACAGGTCACACTTGCTTTGAGAAGTAACCAAAGGCAGCAGTAATATCCCAGGGGTCTCTAGTCCCAAACCTCTGTTGAAAAATGTCCAAGATCGCCTAGCTCCTCAGACTGCCTTCCCTCCATCGAAGCCAGCCGCCACCCCACCCCCGCCCAGTCCTAGCCTGCTTAACTGTCTCCTGCTTGCCAAGGCAGGGTTCTCATTTGCAGGGGAAGAAATTGATTATGACAGCCAGCTCTTCAACTTTTGAGCTTAGGTTTCTGAAAGCTTTCTGGAGAGAGATTTTGGCCGAAGGAAACCTTACAGGGAAAAAAAAAAAAAAAAAAAAAAACACCTGGACTAACATCCAGAATGATCATAAAAAGCTTCTTAAATATTTTATAATCATAGAAAATAAAATAATAAAGACTCAAGTTGCCAGATCTAGCAAATAAAGATGTGGAACATCTAGTTCAACTTGAATTTCAGATTAACAACAAATATTTTATTATTATAAGCATGTCCCATCCAACACTTGGAACATACTTGCACTTTAAAAATTATTTGCTGTTTATCTGAAATTTTAATTTAACTAGGCATCCTGTATTTTATCTAACAGCTAAATAAAAAGAGCATACTTGAATGAATATAGCAATGAAACATTAAGTTCACCTAGCAGGGGTCTCAAATTCTAAAATTTTACTGGTCAAGGCATATATGTGAGAAAAGGGGGCAGATGGCCAGCCAGCATCTATTTGCAAGAATTGATTTACATGGAGGAAAGAAGATATACAGAGAGGGAGGAGAAGACGGGGAAGGGAGGAGGAGGAGGGCGGGGCAAAAGGAGAAGAGCAGCGTTGTCATCTGTCTGATCCCCAGGCCCAGCCCCAGGGACTCACACTGAGCCAAGATTATTGGCCCCAGGCTAAATAAGAGATTCCACAATCACAGGGCAGAGGCTCACACTGCATTTGTATCCAGGTAACAGGTAACACTGGGTAACAACGTAACTCAGAGGAGGAAACCCAAGCCTCCCCTACCACGTCTCACCTCACTGCTTGGAGGCTTCAGAGGTGGTCCATTGGGAGCTTTGAATGCGCTCTCACTGATCATGCCTGGAGCACCCTCCATGATTCTAGCCCCATCAGCCAGGCAGCAGTGACACCCCAGGGTGATCCCAGTGACCAAAATGTCAAGAGAGAGAAAGAAGAACATGGCAGATTTAGCACCATCTTTAGCCAAGAGAATTGCTCTTAAGCGCAAAAGAGGCACATGCCAGAAATAAGTGGATGAGAAGTTGAGGAACACCAGAGAGCTGTCCATGGCCCGGTGAGGGCAGGAACCAGAGAAACATGGGCGTGACCACCAGCCTGGCCTTGTGTGTGTGCACGGATAGGGAGGACCAGGGAACATGAGTCCCGTGTATCACTGGAGACAGGGCTGCCCTCCACTCTGTCACCAACCTCTTGGTCGTTAGAAACTAATCAGAATCTCTGTAGTCAAGAGTTCATTCTCAGATCATTTCTCCCCTTCTGCAACTTTCCCTTCTCTAAATATTAGGTGATTTTTAGGAGCAGGGGTTCTCAACTCTCCATACACCCAAAACATTCTCAGGGTTATCAGGAAGGTATTCAGAAATGGATTTACAAATTCTAGAATTTTATATCAGGTGACCTTTCGATCAGGAAGGAATTCATTCAACTGTCCTTCATTTGTTTGCCTTTTATCTCCTGAGAAACCCTTTATGGTTCTCAAAAATTCTGCTCCTGCAAAACCACAAACTGGAGGCTGACACTGAGTACCTGGGCCTTCCCTGCAGCTCCCTGTCACCAGTGCCAGACACTGGGGCCACAGGGAGTTCCTTCTCCTTAGAACGTCTCCATCCTGCTGTCCCAAGGCCATGCCATCAAGCCACCAGCTCTTGGCATCTGTTCTCCCAGGAGACCTGGAGACATGGATGCCGGCAAGCATCTTGGGTGACCTGCTCTGACATCTTAGAAGCAGATGAGGCTTCCCCCTTTATTTTCATTCCCTTTTAAGAAGAAAAAGAAAGAGGAAGGAAGGAAGGAAGGAAGGAAGGAAGGAAGGAAGGAAGGAAGGAAGGAAGGAAGGAAGGAAGGGAGGGAGGGAGGGAGGGAGGGAGAAAGAGAAAGAAAGAAAGAAAGAAAGAAAGAAAGAAAGAAAGAAAGAAAGAAAGAAAGAAAGAAAGAAAGAAAGGAAGGAAGGAAGGAAGGAAGGAAGGAAGGAAGGAAGGAAGAAAGAAAGAAAGAAAGAAAGAAAGAAAGAAAGAAAGAAAGAAAGAAAGAAAGGGAGAGAGAGAGAAAGGGAGAGAGAGAGAAAGAAAGGGAGAGAGAGAGAGAGAAAGGGAGAGAGAGAGAAAGAAAGGGAGAGAGAGAGGAAGGAAGGGAGAGAGAGAGAGGAAGGAAGGAAGGAAGGAAGGAAGGAAGGAAGGAAGGGAGAGAGAGAGAAAGAGAGAAAGGAAGGAAGGAAGGAAGGAAGAAAGAGAGAGAGAAAGGAAGGAAGGAAGGAAGGGAAGAAATCTTCACACTTTGGGGTCCTCAAAAGCCCAAATTAGAGGTTTAGGGTTTGGGAGACAGCAGATATGTCAAGAGCTTATCTTGCCTTCAGAAAAATATCAAAGGCAGTAGCATCTTAGACTCCAGGTCAGGTAACTGAGGTTCAGGGAATTTGAGCCAAGTGCCTAAAGCCAGGTGGTGGCAAGCAGCAGAAGGGGAACAAGCTGCCTGCCTTCCAGCTCCATCCTCTCTGTAGCCACCCCAGTGCCTTATGTAAGAGTGGCATATAAATGCTAACAACCAGCATTGCAGAAGTGAGGTCTAACCCCTAATATCAGTTTGTGCAGAAGGCAAAGTAACAGCTAGTAAAGAACAATTCATGGATCTTAGGATCCACGTGCAAAACCGTATCTAAAGCACGTGCTTGGAAAGGAGACAAATCTTAGAGACACGTTTAAGGATTTGCTGCCTCATAAGGCAACAGGGCCAGAGTGTCCTGTGAGAGGAGGGACAGTTAACACCTCTCTGGCCATCTGTCTCTCTGGCTCCATCTTCTCGGAGCTCGCGAGGATGTTGGGTGGGCCTTTGATTACACAGGATGATACAGCAGTAAGAGTCGAGGTTCTAGTGTAGGCTGAAGGGGAAGAGAGCTCCTTGTCCTCTAGCCTCAGCCCCCAAGTCCGGCCTCGGCCACCAGGTTCTCTCCTGGCACAGCAAGCAGCATTTTCTTCCTCTCTTCGGCAATGTTTGCATCCCCTTGGGAACCTGGAGGACAAGGGTGCCTGAAAGCCTGGCAGGATTCAAGTATTAGTGTGGTCTGAACCACAGTGCCATCTTAACACCAACTAAAAATGACCATAACCAGTAAAAAAGGGGCCAATCTGGCAGGTAGCACACTGTGAGAGAGTAGCGCTGGACAGGGAGCCGGGAGTGAGACCCTCTGGAGCCCCAGAGGGATAGCGTTCAGGGCACGGGGTGTGCAGAAACTGGACCAGAGCCGAGCAGAACAGGAGGCAAGAGTCCCAAAAGGGAAACGAGCAGGTACCAAGGACCAGCTTTGCCTCCCCATGTTTTCAGTGATGGCAATAACCATGAATCTTCAAATTTTATTGAGCAAAAGCTGTTATGCAACAGATATCTGAGAGATATAGAGAACTAATAGTCTAGAAACACCTAGATAACGAATAACACACACCAAGACCCCCAAACTACTTATTGTCATGTGCCACACAGTAGGCTTCTGTATTTCGGATTTGTTCAACAAATGAATGGTTCCTCTTTGTCTCTTTTGTCTTTGATCTTAAAGAACATTTTGCTTTAAAGAGCTGCCAGTATAACCAATATTTTTAGTCTCCTAAAAAGTCTTAAGATCTTCACAACTTTTTAGCAAAAGGTACTCAAATATTATTTTATTGCTCTATCATTGCAACTACTGAGAATAAAACCTTTTTTGGAAGAGAGGTTAATGCATAGTCAAGGAAGTCTCAGAATTTTTATTGGAAACATCACTGGAAAAGTCTTGCAAAACTGATGCCTTTAAGTTTAGAAAGAAATCAATTTCCAAAGATAACTTACCACTTCAAACAGGTCCTATAAGGAAGCATTGGATGTGAAAGGAAATGAATTAATGATGTGCCCATTATTTGTGACTGGAGCAAACCCTAAAGAGGAACGTTATACTACCAGTTATAAAATAAATAAGCTACAAGGGTGTAATGTACAGCACAGGGAATTTAATCAATAATATTATAATAACTTTGTATGGTGCATAATCTACAAAAATATCGAATAACTAAAGTGTACACCTGAACCTAATATAACATTGTTAAGTCAACGATACTTCAATTTTTTAAAAAAAGGCTTGTTAGTTGCCCTGGAAGCCATGTCGTTTTTCTGTTCAACTGCAGTGGAAATGAGTAGCATGGTCAATTAGAGCTTGGATTTTAGCATGTCAGTTTACAGGAAATTTTCAGGAAAATGCCACCTCAGGGTTGTGTATACATTTGTAACTACAATACTTAATTCTATTTGTAATGCTTTAAGCAGTTAATATTACAATTTATGCAAATTCTTAAATATGGCACAAAATGACGGGAAAACAATGATGACAGTGTGGGAGGGCACTGCAGTGACTGACCTAAGTTACTTCCCCCCCAGCCCTCAATCTCTTTCCCTATGCCCTTCTCTTATATATTATCATGCTTTTCTTTGAAGAACCCCTACTCTCCTCTCCAGGCAGTGCATGTGACTGTCAATCATGCCACCACAGGGACAGGCAAGTGACTCATGCTGGCCAATCACAGCCTTCCTTAAGAATGAAGCATATGAAAATGAATATATGTATGTTTGTGTACACCAGAAATTGACACAACATTGTAAACTGACTATATTTCAATTAAAAAATAAAAAAAAAAAATATATATATATATATAAAAGAATGAAGCAGCAATCAGGGAAGCAGAACCCACACATTAAGCCCTTGGATCTTTCCAGTATTTGTGAGCCAGTAAATCCCATCTCCCCGAAGTATGTTGCTAGTCTAAGTGTGAGCTGGTCTCTGGTCACATGCACCTGAAAAAGTCCTGAATAATATGTAAACTATACTTCATTTTACTTGAACTCCATTTACTCTGATTTCTTTTCCACATAGTCAGCTATTTACAGCTACGTTTAAACAACATATCCCTGATTTTTTTTCTTTTTTTTTCTTTTTTTGGTTATCCTCTTTTTCTGGCATCTGTTTGAAATACATGTCTCTGTTAGATTCTGGGGGCTCAGAATACCGATCCATCCTTTTTAAGCAAAGTTTTCTAAACTTGCCTGATCATAAAACAACCTTGGGAGGAGGGGTCCTTGTTAAAATTCAGATTGCTGGGTCCCACCACATAAACCCTGAGGAATCAAATTCTCTAAGGGTGTTGGCGGCGGTGGGGGCGGGGGCAGGGGAGGTAGTAACAATCTATATTTTTTAACAAGCAGCATAAATGAGCCTTCTAATAAGGTAAATTTAGGCCACATTGCCCTACAGCAACATTTCCCCTAAACTTAAATCCTCCCTTTTGAAGGAAAGCATCCTTCCTATGGGTCTTTGAACTTTTGAACCCTTTGAACTTTCCTCTGGAGTAAATCTGTTTTCTTCTGAACACCTCTGATGAAGCAAGTCTCTTTGACTATTTTTCTTTTTATAAGTGCTCTGTAGTGAAAGTCATTCTGCTTAGCTGATTCCAATATAATCAATCAAGCTAAAGCTGTGTGAGCTTATTAGTTAGGAAATTCGTGGAAGGAATGCCGGCCTTGGAATTAGGTGAACCTGGTTTAAATTCTCCCTTTAGACAAACCTGGGTATAATTCCCACAGTATGTTTTAATAGCCACATAGCCTTGAGTGAATTCCTTAAACCCACTTACCCTTAATTTTGTTAACCTGGAAAGTTGGAGCAGAGCACGGGATAAACGCCCACCCTATGGTGACGGATAATAGAATACAGAGTAGAGTGAACACTTTTGCTTAATACTTTATTTCCACATGGTATTTTTAAAGTATTTTTCTTAGTTTTTATGAATGGTGAAAAGCATATCAAGGTTACATGGGAAGCTTTGCTTAAGTAGAATTTCAAGACCATTTGCAACGTTGCCCCCATTAAAAAGATATAGTAATGCTTAAAAAAGTAGTAGCTTTACTTATTTTAAAATATAATTTGACTTTAAAGAGCCCTTATTTACTTTCATGCAAAGCCAACAGGGAAAAAGAAAGTTAACACCAAGCTGTCAAAGGAAGGAAAATCAAGTTGTCATTACTCTTCCTAATTTGGCCTCCTATTTAAATAGTAAGGGCTTTTTTTTTTTTTTTTTCAATTTCACTCTTTTCTTTCTTAGTTCATGAACCACAAACTAATGACAGGACTAATAAATCCCAAAAACTGAAGCGAGAAAAGCAGGTTGGGCTTTATGTGTTGTATTGCTTTTTATCTATCACTCACTCAGTCACCTACAACCACCATTCTGTTTATCTTATTAATTACTTCAATCCTCTACTTTCTCTCCCCTTTGGGGGCTCCTTCCCAAATGTCCTGGCTTGCGAGAATTAGCAGGGACTCTGGGAGGATGTGTCTAGCTACCGGAATCCAACCTCAGCACCACCGCTGAGTCCTCATTTTGCTCACCAGGACGTGAAAGGTTCTTCAATGCCCAGTCAAGCATCCCAGAAAATATCTAACCTGCTCACTCAGAGGGCAAGAATTTGGGACAAGAATGTTGATTCAGATTATTATTATTATAGGGGAATAGAGAAAAATTTTCTTGAGAAGTGGAAAATAATTTGTTTTTATTGCTATACCACTTTAATATTCAAGGCACCAATGGTGAAATCTAGGAATGTACACTGTTTTCAACCTTGCGTCCAATTTTTAAGTTCCCTCCTTGTCTGCAGATTCCTATGTATCCCAGGGCATGTCTGTATAAGAGTTCAGCAGTCTCTCTCTAAGAGGTGGTCTGAATATATAGCTATTATGTTATTATGTAATTACACAGATTTAGATAGAATATTTTTACACAAGAGTATTTATCTAATTATCTTGGTTGCTATGCTTCTTGCTGGTGAATAGTAAAAAAAATCTCAAGATAACATTGAAAACTTGCTCAAGTAGAAATGCTAAATATTTTTTGTTGGCCCTCCAATTTAAAAAACACAAATATTATTCTAGCTGGAGAAAGCCTTCATACCCGAAGAAGGAAGCTGGTTGGTGTGAACTGAGAGAACCACAGGAAAGTACAAAGAGAACTGCATTCAACAACAGCAACAGAATGTTTACTACATACAGAAGAGTTCAGCTCTACCCACAGCAGAAATTTCATATTGATGTAACACATCACAAAGCTCTGTGTAACCAGTTGTCTATTTCCAGCTTAAACAGGACACTCACAAAGACAAATGCCTACACTTTTTTTTTTCACTTACTGCAAATTTCTATGCGCTGGTCCTTCCCTTTCTAAGCTGTTCTGTTCTGACTGATGTTGACAACTGTTGTTTCCTTAACAGTGTGTTTAAAGGCATGTTGGATTTTTTGCTGTGGCTGCAATTTCCATCTTTAGGTGGGAGTTTCAAACCATGCTGACAGCTAGCATCTAAACACCTTTTTTGGTCACAGTTGGCTAATATAACGTCTTATAGTCAAGGTGGTCATTTCTATGTGGTGCCTCAGAGAAGTGTGTGGTGAGTGACATGTTCAAAACACAGAGCACAAGCACAAATGACCACAGTGCAAGATTACCCTAAAGTTTTAAGGCTTGAGTTAAGAATAGGCAGCTTTTAATCCACGTGGTGAGCAGAACAGCAATCTAGAAAGCAAAAGGCACAACCAGCCATGATCAACACGTATACAGTATTTACAGACCTTTGTGTAAGAAAGACAGCACAAAGCAGGATGTACGAACTAAGTGAGGGCTCAGAGCAGTAAGTACGTTACATATCACGTTAAATTATCTCACGGAGAGATAGTACATCAGCCATTCATTCCAGAAGATGAATGTGAACATTTTCTCTGCAAGCATTTGTTCCTGAAAAATCAAACTTAGTTATACCTCGTTTTATTAAATTACCAAAATGATATATATTTGGACCACAGGAGTTCAGCACCTCCCAGCATTGCTTTGGCTGAGATATGCTTTAATGATGCTTAAACTTCCATGAAATGTTGCTATATGAAACATTCGAAAGAAATTTGCCTTTACATTTGCTGTTTAAAAAATAGTTGGGTAGATTATCAAAACTATCACTCAATGTATCCTGTAAAGAAAAGCCTTTGGACAAAATTTATTCCAGAAAATGCTGCCAGGAAAAACTTTATCTTTTCTAAGACCTGTGCCTCCTGCTTTTAAATAAGAAGAAACAGGTCATTTATTTTATTTCCCTCTTTGCACTGACAGGAGTCTCACAAGTAAGGCTGAAGCTCAATATGGCAATAAGTTAATCCATATGGCATCATTTTGCATTCTCCATTTTCCCATAGTTCTGATTTTCTATTTCTATTTTATTATCTTTTTATTAACATTGTAAAAGCTACTTCAAATTCTTTTGGGGAAAGGATTGGAATCAGTAAATTAAATTACCCAGCAAACACATAATAAATCAACCCGGGCTCTCTAGAATACAGTTTTGATCATTAGAAAAGTAAAATAACAGGACTCTACACAGTTCGAATCTAGTTACAAAAGCTTTGCATCACACATGCTGCCCCAGGAGGACGCGAACATCCTCCGCTCAAAGCTTGTTTGAACCGCACTGAGACACAACTCTAACAGTTTGGTTATCAAGTTCCTCGGGGCACAGAAAACACGAAGCAGGGGTGAGAAACTGCTAGGTGTAGCCACACTTTGGACAACAATAATTTGCAATGACAGTAGGGAAGAGGGTACACAACCGTAAAATGAGTCAGAAGAGGTCAAGCCCCCACTAATCCAGAGCCACTTCATGAGTTCCTCAAAGCGGGGAGCACGTGCATTAGACTCACCTGGGGATGTGCTAAACCGGTATGGTCCGGAGTCCTGCAGCAGAATCACTGGTGGTGTGGGAAGGTACAGTGCTCGCAAGCACACGGGGTGATCCTCTCGGAAAGGGGAGTTTAAGAATCACAGGTGTAGACACGGACCACCCTACATAGCCCAGTAGGCCCTTGGGCCGGCCCATACACCAAGCCCCAAAACACTGAAGAACCTCCCTCTTTTAGAACCTCCCTCTTTTAGAAAGTGGGAAGTTACACGATCAATTTGAGAAAAGTTATTCTTTAAAATTGTTAATATACAAACATTGCAGCCTTCTGTTATCTTCATGTGCGGCAGGATAATTATCAATACAGTCAGACAATGGAAGGATTGTGACCCACAAACTGTGAAGGGGCTGAGGTTTTACCCTAGTTGCAACTGCTACAGCTTCATGCTGGCAGGACACTGGAGATTCCTGGATCAGAGACAAAGGCTCCGTCACTCACAGCACAGCAGGAAGCGTGAGCTTATCTGTGTCGGTTCCCTTCCATCCTGAGTCCCTCAAGGGCCTGGCAGAGGGGCCCAGGTGCACGGTCGCAGGTGAGGAAACCCAAGCATAGGAATGCCCCATCTTTCATAATGAGAGTCACAAGCTGGCCTGAACTTTGCTCTGAAAGGAGGAGACACTGTCCTTGCTACAATGAACAGTAAGCTATTCTCCACTCCAGAGACAGACACTATCTCAATCCTCCAAGGCTGCTCACTATACAAATATCCTTACAAAGACAGCCTGGAATGAAGACCGTCCGTGTCCCACTCATGAAACACACAGAAACACAAGACTCGTGGGGAAATGTCTCCCAGTAGCAGCCTCTCCTTGGGTCCTGCGTGGTGTGCGTCTTCATTTACACACAAGGGTTTGTTGTCACTTGGATGAGAAAATGTCTTCTTTTCCTCTCACCTCACTTTGCTCTTTTCCATTTTCTTTGCTGGTCCCTCCTCTTCTCCCCGAACATCAGCGTGCTCCAGGCTTTAAGACTTATCTTCTCTGCCTGCATGGACACCTCGGCCATCTCATCCAATCTCATGCTAAATAGCACTTACATTGCGCACAGCTCCCACATTTGTATCTCCACCTAGAACACCTGCTGAACTCCAAACCTGTGTGGCTGAGTGCCCACTCAGCATTTCCACCTGGGTGTCAATCTCGAGATCCACATTCTACCTGTGCCTTCCTGAGAGTAGCTGACTGGCAACCCCATCCTTCCAATTGCTCGGGCCACATGTCTTGGAGCCATCCTTGACTTTTTCTCTTCTCATATCCCACAGCCAATCTGTCAGGACGTATTGTTGGATTTATCTTAAAAACAAATCTCACCACCTCCACGGCTCCTGCCTGGTCCAATGCACCGCCATCTCTCTGCTGGATCACTAATATAGGCTACTCAGTTGATCTCCTCTCTACCACTTTTGGCTCCTCTAACCTTCTTCCAACACACACACACACACACACAGCCTACTGTAAAAGTCAGATCGCTTCACATCTCTGTGCAAAACCTCAATTAAAGTCATGAGAGCCACCCCACCCCTTTCATCTCTCTGGCCTACATCTCTACTACATCCTCTCCCTCTCGTCGCACTGGCCTTTTGGTTGTTTGGACAGCCGTAGGCACACTCACACTGTATTAATCTCCTATTGCTACTGGAACAAATTACCCCAAACTCAGTGGCTTAAAATAACACAAATTCATTCTTACAGTCTGGAGGTCAAAAGTTCGAAGTCAGTTTCACTGGGCTAACGCCAAGGTTTTGGTGGGACTGGTTCCTTCAGGAGGCTCTGAGGGAAAAGTTCATTTCCTTGCCTTTTTCAGCTTGTAAGTGGCCACTTGTGTTTCTTGGCTTGTGGCCCCTTCCTCCAACTTCAAAGTGCATCACTCCCATCTCTGCTTCCATGATTACTTCTCCTCTGATTGACTCCTCTGCATGCTTCTTATAAGAAGAGTTGTGATTACATTGGGTCCATTTTAATTATCCAGACGATTTCCCCATCTGAAGATTTTTAATTTAATCACCTCTGCAAAGTCCCTTCTGCCACATAAGGTAACATTCACAGGTTCTGGGCATTAGGACATGAACATCTGTGGGGGGCACATCACTGACCTCAGGGCCTTTGCACTGGCTACTCTCTCTGCATGGAACACTCTTCTTCTAGATAATGCATGGCTGATTCCCTCACCCACTTCAAGTTTTCTCTCAAGTGTCACCTTCTCAACAAGGCCAACCCTAATTACCCTATTTAAAATAAAATAATCAACAACTCCTCACCCCTGCATTCCTGTTTCCCTTTACGTCTCTCTTACTTCACCTGCTGCACCTTTTTCTCATAGCATTTATCACCTTCCAACATGCTACATAATTATTTATTGCCTGTCTCCATGAGATCAGCCATTGTGTCTGCTTTGTTCATGGGTATATCTCAAACACATTAATACTACCTGGTACATAGCAGGAGCTCAGTGAATGTTTGTTGAATAAGTAAATATGTCACCAACCTCCTAAACCTACAACACCAAGAGCAGGTCACATTTTTCAATGTCAAGTAATAATAGCTCATGCTGACACCAGTCAGTTTCAGAAATTAAATCCTCACCACATTTTGTTCAACTGTAGATGCCAGTTCTTCCTAAGAACAGTGATCTGCTGGGCACACCTGTCCCCCATGGTGACTGCCATGATACTTCTGACCCTCCTCCCTAAGCACAGGAGAGTCTTGTCCCCAATTCTCCACAGCTCAAAACCAGACCGACATATTTAACAGAGACTTAGAATAACTAAGAGACAAACCAAACAAAGAGTGGCTTAAACTGCTACCACAAGTGACCACTCTTCTTAGAATCTAAATTCACAAACTCAACTTGAGACTCTCTTGCCTAGTTTCCGTAATTCCTCCAGGTTACAGAGGCCAGCTCACCCCTTCCACCGCGGGGGAGGTTTAAAGACTGTTTTACACTGTACAGTCCAAGCAAAACTATTGCTTGACTCAGAGAGAGTGAGAATTTAAAATTTGCCTCCAAGAAATTTTATTTCTCTGCCCTTGAATAGGCCTCTTCCCACCATAATTTATAAGGGTTATACCATCTCCAACCCACTGGGGGTTAGTCCTGCCCTAAGAGTTGTAACAAAACAACCTATTATAATTCAATAATTGCACATTTTCTAAAGCCTAAAGCTCTTCAGTTCTTAATAACATCCTTTGTGGGGCTTCCACAGAACAATCCAGAATAATAAGCTTCAAGAACTTCAGTCAAATCATTTTTAGGGTCCCTTCCCCTAGTTTGTGTGCCCATTTGCATCCTTTCTCCTCTAATAGTGTCTTCCCTCCAGTCTTTGGCAAATGTTTGGACAAAGGCATGACTGAGAGTACACACTCAATCCCCACAAGAAAAAAAACAGCAATTTTCAGAGACTAAGGGGTCTACAAGTAGAGGGGAAAAAATTCTCTTAAGAAAACATACAGGATACTCTCGATGTTTAGGACTATGCAGAACTCTCACCATCTCCATCCGAAACGTCTGCTTTCAGTTACGGCACCACCTTTAGGCCTTCCCCAACCAGAATACAGGAGGGAAAAAAGCACAACTTTTGAAAGAAGCCTTTCAATTTGCATATCTAAAAGCCTTAGCCAAGAGATTTTTCGTAAAACAAAAGAGCAGTTTACCCTCAAAGCTGAATTCAAATTGCTCCCAGAAGGCTCTGAGGCTTTGAGATTGGCAGTTTTTTTAGTTTAAGGGAAAAAAAAAAAAGTTGTTGAGATTGAGGTCCAGGTACAGTCATGCAGTTTTACTAAAAGATGAGTAGTACCCTTTCCAAGGTGTCAAAACAATGTTTTAGAACACAACAAGAATTTTGAAACAGCACAATCTTTCTGAAAAAATTTAAAGTCATTTCCTGCAGAGATCTGAGCACTTTATTTGATGACATGGATACCCACAGAATAGCCTTCTCTGGAGTAACGGGTGCCACGTGCAGAAGTGACAAATAGAAAGAGGAGGGCCGGAAGGAGTCTAAACCTGAAGGTAGTTAAATGTCACCTTCTATGTGAGGGCTTCTCCAGACGCCTTATCAAAGCATCTCAACCCCTACTCTACACACACACACACACACACACACACACACACACACACACACACACTTACACACTTACTTCCCATGCTCCTTATAGGTTTTTTTTTTAATCCTTTATACACATCACTACCTAATCTTTTATATACTTTATATATGTATCTTACTTTTTTTTGTTTTAAGGCCTTAGCCATCAGAATGTGAGCACATAGGAACAGGGCTTTTTTTATTTTATCCACTGCCTGTATCATCAAGACCCAGAACAGTACCTAGTATGTGGAAGGCACTGAATAAATATTTGTTAATTGAATGCATGGAAAATCCTGAAGTTCCAGAGAGCAAACTGTCAAATTCTGAATAAATTCACTATGCTATGATAACAGCATATTTTGTAGCAAGTGGACACACAGTATTTGCCCATTTAAAGGTTTTTCACAATTTTCCCTTATACTGGTAATGAAGCATTTCAAAATTACACCATTACAGATGTCTATGGGTCTCCATTGCTAAACTCTAAGATCCCAAAGGCAAAACCTGGGGGCTCAAGCCTTGGTGACACACTACTTAGCAACACCAAGTCCTTCCTGTGAGGCTAATGAATAAATGAAGTAAAGCAAGATTTCTAGTTCCCAAGATGGGGCTCATAGTTTTCTCCAAATTCCCCTACAAAGTATCTGCTTCAGCTTCTTAGATATAAAAGAGTCTTTGAACATAAGTCACTCTTTGTTAGAATTTTAAGTTCTTTGAAGACAGGACAAAACCGGTCTATGGGGATATTTCTTATTTCCAGGGAACATACACTTTGGGACAAGTGACCTACAAGATGTTCCTCCCTGGCAGGTAAGATAACTGGAGACAAAGCACTTTGCACAGGACCAGCCTTGGAAACACAGAATGGGATATTGTTGTCACTTTCTACAGTGTTAAAGGCCATGAAGAAAAGAAGTCTCTGACTTTCCTTTGGGGCCCCCTCCACGAGCTGCCACGCAGACTTTCACAGAATTTCAAATCGTCAATTCCTCTCCCTCTAAGAGTGAGGCTATGTGAGCAGCCTTAAAAGCATACAAGAGACCTGCTCCCTGAAAGACTTCAC
Source organism: Camelus bactrianus (assembly GCF_048773025.1). NCBI lineage: Eukaryota > Metazoa > Chordata > Mammalia > Artiodactyla > Camelidae > Camelus > Camelus bactrianus. The sequence goes on from NC_133572.1 coordinate 11,855,243, forward strand.
CGATTGAACTTGCTCCAGAATTCCACTTGCTCCCTCCCTCCTCCATCCTCCAGCCCCTTCCAAAACAAGGGGGGTGGGGAAGTCAATGTTTTACTTTTCAGGGCTGTCAAAGGCTGTAGCTAAATAGCTAAAAGCAGATGGGAGTGTTGTGGACATATATTGCCTCTTGAACGACTGAGTGAACATTAAAGCAGTCAGCCAGAGATCTTTTCCTACATGAGTTTGCAATGTCAAATAGGTACAAAGAACAGACTCTCTTATTGAGGGTTTGAGAAGAATTCTACGTTAATTAGAAAAACGATTTAACATTAAAATTGAGAGGGAAAAAAAAAAAACCTATGGAAATAGGCCTAGGAATTCCCCCAAAGAAATGGAAGGAAAAAATGAGATCACAAAGTTAAATACTCCATTCCTAGGGAAAAAGCTATAACCTAGCAGTTTTTTACCACCCTACACAAGTTTTCATTAAGTGCTGGTGAGATTACTAAGGGAAAAAGTTGGATCTACAAGGTTTCTAAAGCATCACTCTAAAAGAAACTTTAAAATGATGGTTAGTCTATCTTATTCTTCCCCAAAATCTCCTCCTTCAGACTCCATATCTAACAAGATTTGGTCAGAGCTGTTGTATTTGCCTGTTCTTTATCTAATGTCTTACTTCTCAGAATAAAATACCAAAAAAACTATGAGCACAGAGCTGTAACCTTAACTCTCTAGCTGACACATACCCTCTGGAAGGAACAATCAATCATTTTATGATCCCAACGTAATGTAGCTACTATATAGAAATTTTAGTCATAACCACTACGGGTGAATGGGGCCACGTGGGCAAAAAGACAAGAGAACATTTTCCAGAGGAGAAGGTTCCTTCAGGAAACGACTCTTGTGAAAAACATAGGATTTAGCTAGACAAAGAAACAAGTTTGAGAGGGCAGCCCCTTGGGTAAAGGAGGCCAGAGTCACAAGGCAGAGGCCAAGTCACACTGAGCCCAAATTTTCAGCTGTGCGAAGCAGTCTGAACCTCATCCGACAAGAGTAGACCTTGTAGGGCCATTTTGAATAGTTTATCACCAGGGTAGACGAGCTAATTGCATGGTAACATCTTTTCTGAAATTCCTACCCATTTCAGCCAAACTTCATAAGCTATTGTAAAGCAATAAATTTCTCGCTAGAAACTTGAAAACTATGACCATCAGATAATTATGCTGTAAGCCACTGCTCTGTGGCTTATTACACTCAGGCCTGCTTGCGCTCTGTTTTATAGACGCTTAATTGTTTTTGTCCTTGTTGTTCTGTATGCCTGTTTCTGTTTAGCAGTCCAAAGTTACTCTCTATTACTACATTTATAAACATCTATTTAGGAGCTAATCGTCAGACACCGATTATCCTGCTTGTGCCATACATTATTCATTATGGGCACACGATGTTTTTCATCCAAATAAATTTTAGCCAGATACCAGTTATGGCTTTAGAAACTGGCCTTCTATAAACAGGAAGCCAGCCACTTAGGTAAACAAAAACACCAAAGCTTCTTCCTTAATACCAAGAGCCGGAAATTGATTACAACCTAGATATATGCTGGGAATCTGACCAGGCTTGGTTCCCAGGTCAGCGGATGATACTTGCTCAACACTTATTTAGAAGAGAGTGAATCATCAACTACAGTGTGGCCCAGCCTCTTAAGGTGGACTCCAGGACAGCTTTAATCCCATGTAGACCAGAGCAGGGCCAAGCGCTAGCTTAAGAGTTTCTGGCTATATGAAAGTCTTGCTAATAGAATTAGTTCGGAACCAACGTTTTCATCATGTAGCCACCTACTTCATCACAAGAACATTTCATTCTAAACTTTCAATACGAAAACCACCTTAAGGAAAAGAGAACACTTTCAGAAGCTCCTGTCTTTTACCAGATAAAGCAAAGTCTAACTAACTACATACTCTATCGCACCTGCAACTTTTGGTTTTATTTTGATCACAAAACAAAGTCATAGTTTCACTACTTGAAGGCGCCTCAAAGATAAATTAGTGTTAAAGTCACAAAGACATCTACTCCTGACATTCTCTTAAACAACATTTATTAGGTAATAAATTCGTTCATTACACGTTACCCAAAGAACTATTCTTTTTTTTTTTTTTTCAATCTTACTCTTCTGACACTGAACTATAGCATCTCACTGCAAATACAGGTATATTAGCAGTGTTTCACAACAATTTAGAAGTGAATTCTAAGACAAGAAAAGACCTTTGACTTCACTATTTTCAGTGAAAAATACTGTTCGGGCAAAGCCTTTTATTCCAAGCTCTGAGGCTGAAAATCGTTTTCATTTCAATTAGCTCATAATTAGATTAGGTGTCAGAAAGAAAGAAAGACTTCAAAAGTATCTACTGGTGCTAAAAATACAGCATTTTAAAAACCCTCAACCAATTCCCAGTCTTCTGCAAGACTTCCTATCACACATATAATTCAATGAAAATAAATTTTGTTCATCATATCCTGTTGCTATGTAGATTATTAGTTTGTATGAGTGTTTCCTGGATAGAAAATGCATTGCTTCTTTACAGCATCAAGTCCGCTGGGTAGATTGAAAAATAAAATTGGTCAGTCAAATAGCACAGCTCAGAAGAAAAGCAACCTGTTTCATGATCACAGAGCGACAGGCACGGGCTGGGCCACTGTGAAAGCAACGACTGCTTGGGTCTTCTGAAAGGGAACGCTCAAGTGCTCACAAAGTGGATGGTTCTGCCGTCCCTTCACAGGCAGCACTGCTGTGAGAAGCAGAGTTCTGCTTGCCTTCTGCCTTGGAAGGAACAGTCCAAAGCAGTTGGAAAAATAAGAAGAGGTTCTTGTCAGAATCAAAAGAAGACAGAAAACTGATGTCCACAAATTAGTTCTCCAGCCCAGCCACCTGCCGCTGCTACTCCCCACTTCCAAACGGAATCGTAGGGTACCAGCCAGCAGAGATGTCAGGCGGGAAGGTCTGGTGCAGTCATATTTTGCCTCTTTCCCTTTAAGCCATAAGCTTTCTTCCTAATACTCTTTTGATGCATTTAGTATGAAGGATTCAGTATTAAAATCTACTAACTTTTGTCTGATTTCATTTTCCTCTTGCGCTTATTTCAGCATTTTATTTGAAATTATGTTTAGGAACTTCTCATTTGTCTACAATGAACACTGATGAGTTTTATCATCAGGAAAAATAAACTAATAAACAAAGAAATTATATTTGAGGCAGTGCGGTTATCAAACGCTTCGTAGTTAAACTGCTCATTACAGAAAACAAGGAGAGACGTTTATCTCCCTTGCTATATTTCAAGTTTTTTACCAAAACTTCTTTTCAAGAATACTTTCTGCCAATTATTTTGATTTCATTGAGATCGCATGACCCCTTTTAAATGTTTTCTCTCAATGGCGTACACTGACCTTTTTCCCCCAAGGCCTGAGCTAAATGAACATTTTCCTATCACAAACCTCTCAGACTCGTTAAAAGGGCCCTCAAATACATAAGTTCATACTTCAGAGATGGTGGTGATGCCCTCGGAGCTCCACATTTGGAACAAAATTACTTCGAATGCATCAATTCTCAATATTTCAAGTACATGAGGGGAAAATTGGCAATTATTCTCCTAAAAGCAACACTAAGCTGTATTAAATTTAGACATGTATTCCCAGTTCCACCCTAAATCTGTAACACGGTGGCATATAAATAAGCAAACTAATGTATCCATGAGAAATATTTATAATTTCAACTTAGGATATTAGCTAATGAGCTGTTTCAGGACTATGATATAAATATAGTTTGACATACACAGCAGGCAAACAAACAGTACTAGGTTTTGGGGTTTTGTTTTTTTTTTTAACTCAGACCAGGTGCCTGGTCCACCATGCGGGCTCCTACCCTCTGATTTTGTAGGTAAGTAGTGATTTGGCCCTCTGACCACCCTGGACTGTCTGCCATGAATAGACAAAGCAACAGACTGTAGACCAGTCAGCCATGGCGCTCCCCATCAGGTACCTTTCCCAGCGCAGAGTGTGAGCACGGGACGTTAAAGCACCGCCATGTTAACACGACCACAAAGACCCTCATCAAGGCTGCTCTTCGCAGTTGTGGCTCACGATTGGCCCCAACCCAACACGACCAAGCTGCAGCTGCTTTCAAGTCTGCTCCAACAAAAGCTTGCAAGTTAGGGCTTTGGAGAAGTTTCTTGCTGCAGTGGACCACTTTTTGGCATTTAGGCAGTTTCTTCAAAATTTTTAAAGTCCCACAGAGTACGTGCCTGGCGTTTTTCAAAGTGGGAAAAATGCAAACCATCACATGCAACCATCTTTCTTATGTATTTCAAAGGCTCAATCTGCTCCATGGCTTTTAATTAGCCTATTCTCTCCCAATTAAATTCATTCATTCAAAATTGCATTTATTAATTCCACTATTCAAGTTAAACCAGTGGTCCAAGCTCAGTAGGCAACTAATTTTCAGCTCTGCCCTCGTACACAGGGAAAAGCATGAGCCTGGTTAAAACTTATCTTTATTTATGGTTTTTGTGGCTATTTTATAGCATTGGGCCAGAAAGCTCAACTGATTAGAACAAGGTGCTAATGGGGCCAAGGTTGTGGATTCAGTCTCCACATGAGCCAATTAACTTGGCTAACACAAAACCACCATTCCACAGATGCAGATTAAATGTCCAAACCCAGCCAGCCATAAAAAAAAAAAAAAAATGCCAGTAAGCTCAAGAGAATAGTAAGAGAAAGAGTGTGGTGGGAAACACAAGGAAAGTCACCATTATTGCTTAGAGAAAAGAGGAAGACTGGTGGGTCATTCATTCAGCAATATATATTCCCTATCTGCCCTGTTCAATGTAATATGCTGGGTAAGTGGTGGATGGGAAGGAAACTAGGATGATTAGAGCAGTTTACAATCTGCCATTCAATTTCACAAGTCCTACCCAACAAAGAAATAAAGTCCAATACTGAGACTGCGACATATAAAAAGAAACGACAGTAAAAGCAAGAGGCAATTAATAGGCATAATAACGTGTATGATAAACACCTTGAAATTTAAAAAGCTTCCTAGTCTGACAAAGGATGGAGAGTTTATGTTCAGCTAATGCGATCAAAAATGACTTGAGGCAGAAAGTGAAATTTGATTTGGGGCTTGCAGGAAAATTTGAGGAAAAAGTCTAGAAAATAGACCAAAACTAGATAATAAAAGGCCTTGAAAACTAAATAAATAATTTAAACTTTATCTTCTAAGAAACAGAGGATTATTAGAATTTTTTTTAAAAAACAGCAACGACCTGGTTAGAACTTTAAGAGACTATACTGGTAGAGGCATGGGACACCTTGGAAAGACGGGACTGGGCTAAAAGCAGCCAAAATGAGGCTTTCTTGATAGCTGTATCCAAGACCTCAGTAAGAATGGAAACAAATTCAGAAAATACTAGGAAAACAGAAATAGCCAGGATTTAGCAACAGATCAAATGGAAGAAATTGAAGGAAGGGAAACTGAAAATATATGAAGATTCAAAACCCAGCGGCAAGGGAAACGGGAGTCCCACAAACAAAAATAAAAAACAGAAATTAAAGGGTTGGTATTAGCCCGGAGGAGTCCGGAAGGTAAATGCTAAGTGACAGAGATGAATTTGTACTTGTACACCCTGAGTTTGAAACACTGGCAAAACATTCAGCCTCATCCATGCAGCAGCCTATTGTAGATGCCCGACTTACAATTTTTCCTTCTTCACCAAGGTGCAAAAGCAATTTGCATTCAGTAGACATCATACTTTGAATTTTTGCATTTTGATCTTTTCCCAGGCTGGCAGCACGCAGTCCGAGGCTCTCTGGTGATGCTGGGTGGCGGCAGTCAGCCCCGAGATCCCCAGGGACACAACTGTACACTTATAACCCTGCTGTACCCGTACAATCATTCTGATTTTCATTTTCAGTCCAGTATTCAATAAGTTCCATGAACTCTTCAACATTTTTCTATACAACAAGCTTTGTGTTAGACGACTCACCCCAACTGTAGGCTAATGTAAGTGGTGAACACGTCGAAGGGAGGAGAGGCCAAGCCATGATGTTTGGTAGCTTAGGGATACTAAAATGCATTTTCAACTTAAGATATTTTCAACTTCACAATGAGTTTATGGGAAGGTAATCCCTTCGTAAGTCGAGGAAGATCTGTAGTTGTAAGAAGGGGTAAGTCAATATCAAATGCTGCAGAAGAATAAAGGATAATGAAGAGAGAAAAAAATCTATTTGATTTGATAGTGAGCCGTTCACTGAAAATATTTCCATTCTTCTTCCTTCTGAACATATGTGAGTTTATACTTCCTCAATGGACCCCTTTAGTTAGATGGGGCCATGCGTCTAGTTCTGGCCAATCAATTTGAATAAAAGGGACACATCTCATTTCCAGGTGAAAAAAAGTAGCTTGCTAATACAAAACCCTGTAGAATTCTCTTTTCCATTGCCGAGGCAACGTGTGACGTTCCAGACATGGGCTGCTTTGGCAACCTGGACCTTGGAGTGCAGCTTCCCAGGGCAGCATTCCCAGCCCACCCACAACGTCGCAGCGGTCATCCTTACAGCACGCAGGAGAGGCTACCCTTTGCCGTCTTAAGTGGCTGCAACTGAGCCCATCCTGACTGTTAGAGCAGGATTTGGGGGGACCATCAAGAAAGCAGCTTCAACAAAGTTGTGAGGGAAAAGTCTGTCTTGCTAAGAAGTGACATACTCAGCAAGATCAGGGTGTTAATAAATCTGGTCATGGAAAGTCAGGAAGAATTCAGCAACTTCGAAGATAATAGAAGAGAGAACTAGATTGTGAGAGCTTTTGTTGTTGTTTTAGTACAGAGAGGCAGTCCCAAGAAAGAAAGAATATGAGTGGGACAAAGATTGATTGAATAAGATTTCAAAAGATTTGGAAGAGGGTCAAGGTATAAAGAATCACACTTCCTCCTCTGAGGCAAGAAAAATGAAAAGGAAGATTAGCCCTAAGGAAATACTGAGATGAGAAGGGAAGAAACTGAAGGAGTTCATGTCAGATGGTTTCAACCAGTCAGTAGTGCCCTCTTCCTACACAAAGGCTGTCATGTTTTAACATTAACCTGGGTGTTACTGCTACTTACGAAATACTAAGTCTTTCATTAAATTCATCCTTTTAGGACACAGTGAATAACTACAATGTTCTGAACACAGTGTTAAGCAAGACAAGGGGTACAGGCCTCTAGGGCATGCATCATACTCTCTTCAGTAAACAATGAAAATTAATATATATTTTAGGGGAGGTGAGTTTAAGTCAGTGGAAGAGTGCATGCTTAGCATGCACAAGGTCCTGCATTCAATCCCCAGTACCTCCATTTAAAACAAACAAAAACAAAACAAAACAAAACAAAACCAACAATAACAAAAATAAATATACCAATAAAAATATATATTTTTTTAAATTAGTGAGCAGAAAATTGTAAAGTATAAGTATTAAAGTATAGAGGAGAGAATGATTATTCAGGTAGGTTCTAGAAAAGTCAGAAAAAAAATCTCTTTGAAGCAGCGGAGCTTGGAGATATGCAAGATTTAAACGGAGACACAGGAAAATGGAGGAATTCCTAGCAATTAGAATGAGCCTGGCCAAGCAGGCAGCCAGGATGAGCCTGGCATGCTCTTCGGATGGGAAGACTGACCTGTTTAGGGCAGGGAATGTGTGTCTGTGTTCAGTCAAAATTCTTAGCTGTAGGCAATAAAGAAACTTTGGCTAATTCAAGGATTCAGATAGCTCACAAAATCTACAAGAGAAACACAGAGCCAAAGTCAATGACCAAAATTATAATGCAAAACTGGTCTAGAAGATTCTAGTGCAGCCATTGATGGGCACAGACACCCACCTCAGTTTGCACTGTTGACCCCAGATACTGTCAGTGATGCCTCTAGAAACTGGGTGGGTACTGACACTGCCCACTGGGTTCTGTGAGTGCATTCCCTGAGGGCTCATTTGCTCCGTATCGCCTCAATCTTACGATTCGAAGTCTGGAAGAAGTATGTCCAAAGGAGAGACTCTGGATGATGAGCTATGACACATGACAGTGCCACAAGGGAGGGAGGGAAAGTGATGATCTGGTACCTGCAGGCTCTACAGCAGGGGATTCCCCACAGTTAAGAGCACTCCATTCATGCTTGGCCAAAAGTGTTTATGACAAAGAGAAATATGACTGCAATAATTAAGGGAGGACAAAGAAAACGAATATGGAAGACCCTAAAATCTAGGCAAAAGAATTTTGCTTCCTTTTGAAGGAAAACTGAAACTGTTAAAGATTTCAGAACAGAATAGAGATATGTATCAGAGACAGATTGGGATATTTATAAATATTTGCTGAATGAATAAACAATTAAAGCAATAAGACTAGACAGACTGAAAAATGGACTAAAGGGAGTAGAGACCAGAATGTTAGGCTATAGCCATCATCTAGGGAAGTAGTAAGAGAAATAAAGAAAAAAGTGCCCATATGAAAAATATTTTAAAGAAAAAAATCAACAGACCCTAGAGAATGATTGAGAACATTTAGTAAAAGAGTAAATTACCTCCAAAATGATTGTAAATTTTTCAGCATGGATCACTGAGGAAATTTAGATCAAGGTTGATTTGGGTGAATTTTCATTTTGAAGACTAAAAACCTTCTTCTGCTATCTCCAATCTGCAGTTAAGAACATTCAGTGAATTTTCCTCAGTTTAGTTGAAAGTTTAGCTTTCAGTCTTAGAATTTCCATTTGGTTCTTCTTTAAAGTTTAAAATTCTCTGCTGAGACTTCCTATCTGCTCTTATTAAGATTAGATTTTCCCTTCCTTCTTAGAACAAATTTGTAAGAATCGATTTCAAGTCTTTGTCTATTAAACTCAACACATAGGCCACGCTGGAGTTGGATTTATTAAACTTTTTTTCTTGATTATGGACCACATTTTTCTGTTTCTTTTAAAATTTATAACTTTGTTTGCACTCGATATTGTGCATACATCGCTGTAAAGGTTGTGAATTCTGCTATTTTCCTTTGAAGAGCTGACTCGTTTTCTTAGACAGCTCAATCACTTGATGATTACCTTGAAACTTGTAAAAAAAAAAAAAAGCTAGAACTCCAGGGTCCTCAGCAGTGCTCAACCTCCAGCATCTCTGTTCCTTCCACTCTCATCCACACAGCTGCAGGTCTCAACACTCTTGTAAGCCTTGAAGAGTCTCACCTGGCACATATGCAGCCCAGTCTCCAGCCAAGACTGGAGGGGACCTCCATACAGACATCTGAGGTCCACTTTTTCCTCTCCAGTACACACATATTCCACCCGCTTCCGTTCCCCTGAACTCTCATCTTTATCTCTTCAGCAAAGCATAACCATTGTGAATTCCAGCATCCTGCACTGTGACTGGGAAACGTTTCCCAGGCAGACATCCAGGTCTCATCTTGTGAGAGTCCCTCCTTTCAGAGCTCAGGGTCTAGCACTGCCTGTTGTCCAAAGCCTAAAAGAACACTGGCACGTATATCTTGTCCAGTTTCATGATTGTTTATGGCATGAACCGAGCCTTGGACCAATAACTTCATCACAGCCAGAAGCAGAAGACTAAAAACATTAACCACAAGGGGATGCTGAAACAACAAAGGGAAAATTCTACCGACTGGCATCCCCTTCGTCTCAGGCCCTTATGACGAGGCCAGCTCTCCATGTTCATTCCTCGGGAAGCCCACAGGCGTGGCTTCAGCCCAGCCCCTCTCTCTGGCATTTGTCCAGACCATTTGCTGTCTGAAATTTAACCTCCCTCCTCAGTCCTTCAAGTTCATTCTTACTGGGCTGGGGGAAGGGGAAGGCAGTTTCTCCCCTCACTGTAAACTTTCACCAGCCTCGAAACTGGGAGCTGTTACACTGACTGAATTTAAAGGAGAAATGTCTTCCCTTCTCTCTCCTTCTCACTGGCTTCTCCGCGTGGGAAGAAGAGTGACGGAACGAGTGGCTCAGACTGGGAGAGGAGCTGTTCTAAGCAGGGAGGTGGCCTACCCTCCTCTGCTTCTTGTTCTCTTATAATCAGCCTCTTCCCAGGCGGCAAACCTTTCTCCTCCGTAAAGTATGCAGGTTGCCCTGCAGGTGCCCAGATGCTCTGCCTGCCCTCGGCTGAACCAGTGTGATTCATTGGGAGAAAGAGCAGGAAGCTTCTTAGACCTTCAGCACAGGCACATTTCAAATTCATATTTACTAATAAAGCTGAACCCAGAGTAGAAAGGTGGGCAATTCACTGACCCCCTCAGACGTCAGCAACGCCCTGGCTTTAGCCCTTCTCCTTGTGTTGGTGACTCACTTGGACATTTTGCTTTAATTTGGAAGCCCAGCTCTCAATTTGTGCCTGCTTCCTCAGTTTTACCAAACCTAACTCTAGGAAAACAGTATGGAGACTCCTTTAAAAACTAAAAATAGTTACCATATGATCCAGTAATCCTACTCCTGGGCATGTATCTGGAGAAATCTCTAATTCTAAAAGATACATGCACCCCAACGTTTACAGCAGCACTATTTACAACAGCCAAGACGTGGAAGCAACCTAAATGCCCAGCAACCGATGAATGGATAAAGAAGAATGGATATATATGATATATATGTTACTCAGCCATAAAAAAGGAATGAAATAATGCCATTTGCAGCAACATGGGTGGACCTGGAGATCATCATACTAAGTGAAGTAAATCAGACAAAGACAAATATCACATGGTATAACTTATATGTGGAATCGAAAAAAATGAGACAAATGAACTTATTTACAAAACAGAAACAGACTCACAGACAGAAAACAAATTTGTAGTTACCAAAGGGCAGGGGAGGGATAAATTAGGAGTTTGGGATTAGCAGATACAAACTACTACGTATGAAATAGATGAACAAGGTCCTACTGTATAGCACAGGGAAGTATATTTTATATCTTATAATAACCTATAATGAAAAAGAATACGTGTGTGCATATATATATATGTGTGTGTGTGTGTATGTATGTATGACTGGATCAGTATGCTGTACACCAGAAACCAGTACAACATTGTAAATCAACTACACTTCAATTAAAAAAAAAAAAAAAAACACAGACCTAAGTCTATTTAAGAGAGAATCTTTCTGCCAGCTCCAGCCCCATGGGACACACTATTACCCTGATTCCCCCTCCCTCTTTCTTGCTGAATATATGAGTTAAGCACTCTCAAGAAAAACATCATTTTCATTTCTAAAACAAGCTTTATTTGGTGCTCATGTTTGTCTGTTGATTAATGTACAACATAAATCACATCAAGAACAAGGCATCAGTCCCCACGTGGGCTAGTTAATTTAACTTGGCTCCACATCACCTTGGCTAACCTCTTCATTCTCTCGGCTCTCTAACCAAGTGGAACCTAGACAGAGACCATAATGATTAACAGAACTCCGGGACCTTTAGTGGGACAACAGCCTAAGACTCATGCAGGTTAGCAGCCATCCTTTTGTGTACCAAGGACAGCGCCACCATTACATAGATTATCTCTAGAAGATTCCTCAAAACCAAAGGAATTTCCTTCTTTGATGTTAGATACATGGATGAAAAGGTTAAATGTTGGAAGAAAGAACAGTGTAAATTTTTTATCCTCAGAGCAGTCAGTTCAATAATTATGAATTATTTATTATTATTAGCATCATAAAAAAATTACTCAGCAAGTATTATGTGGAATGCATAATTCCAGGCACCCCATTGGAGAAGAGACAATAAACACCTCCAGGGAACAGACAAAATAGCTGTGAAGGCAAGATACATTCATACGAACGTACTGCCAACAATACAAAATAGGACAAGAGAAATGTCCAAATAAATGGTACAGGAAATGCAGCAGGAAAAGATAACTGTGTCCTGGGGGCTTTCCATCTCCAATCTCAGAATGAACATTGGGATCTGAGTTGGACTTTATAGTCTGAATAGGATTTTTGATTGGGTCATATGAAATTGTTGTTTCTTATAGGTCAAAAGAGTTGAATATCAGCAGTTTCATATGGTTCTTGACAGGTAGACAAGTCTCTTCTTTCTGTGAAACAGAAAGCATAGACTCTGTATCAACGGGGCACGCGGGGAATAAAAATCCATGAGCAAAGTTCCAGGGCCAGCACAAAGCAGACTGTTTAATTAAAGCTTCTTCTAAGTGAAGTTATATGGCATTTCTGTTTTCAGCGATTTACTTAGAAAGGAAACAAATGCATGGAAGATCACCAAAATGGTGAGCTTGAGTCACACAACTGTTGTCTCATTTACTCTTCACAACAATCCTGTGAGATGCGATTTCCTCATTTTTCACACATAGAAACTGATGGTCAAAAAAAGGATCCCGCCAGGTCACACAGTAGTAATGAGGGGAAATGGAATGCAAACCCAGGGGTCTTATGCCCTGAAGGACAACTTCTTGCCCCACTGTAGCATATTGGAGGAGAAAGCCAATCCTTGCCTCCCTCTAAAAATAATTAAGTGATTGATTGATATTTTAAAATATCTATCATCAATATGTGATAGAGCATGCAAACATTTCCCAATTTATTATACTCAAGATCTTGTAGGTTGTATAGTGTATATTCATGGGGAATGACACTTTTCATATCTATTCAGCACTTTGACTTGTTCCTTAGAGGAAAAAAAAGGATTAAGATGAGTACTGTAGCTTTCTTACATGCTATAAAGTTCAAGAATGAGACTATTTTTTCTTTCAAATTGTTCTTAAACAATTCTCATTTCTTCCGTATAGCACAGGGAACTATGTTCAATATCTTGTAATAACCTTTAAAGAAAAAGAATATGAAAACAAATATATGTAGGTATATGCAAGACTGGGACATTGTGCTGTACATCAGAAATTGACACATTATAACTGACGGTATTGAAAAAAAATTTCTCAGACTGTTTCCAGCTAGGTTTTTTTCTCAGTCTGAAAAAAAATAGTCCTGCCCTCTGCAATTGTTGACATGCTCTTAATTGCAGTATTAGAGACTCAGGAGGACTTTAAAGACACCAAAACTAGTTCACTAAAATCAAGATTCCCTATGCATAAGGTTGATATGGGTTCCTGTGTTTTATATTAGTTTATATTTTTCCTAGAGCTATGTTAAGTGTCTTCTAACTAATTATGACAAATCAGATTCTTCTCATCAAGTTTTATTTGCAATTCAACTTGAAGACACAGGAGAGCAACTAAACGTTTAGAACTTTTTCATTTTCTAATTAAGTTTCTTTTACAATAGTCTGCTAGTTGCTTCCAGAAATCTTAAGGCATTTGAAAAAAATCCCATTTATACAAGATCTATTTCTTAATAAGTGTTAAGACCTTGGAAACTTACGTTCTAAAATGTAATACTGGAACAAGAATAGTTTAGTTAGCTGATTTGGGATTAAGGAACTAGAAATCAAAACTACGTTTTCATCCTTGTTATAAAATAATATAAAATTACTTTCCCCTAAAGGTATAATGCATACTTTTGAGATCTCAGAGCAATTCAGATATGGCACATACAGGATAAAGACAGTATTACCTCATTTTTTTTTAATGTTCTGCATATATCACTACTTGACCTTATTCAGATGACTTAACGTTTCTCTCTCCACAAAAAGAATTCTGACACCAATTGCCTTTTGATAGACAAATTATTGTTTCACAGCATCTAAAAACCTTCTTAATTGCTCATTTGGCTCATTGGTGAGCTCTGAAGTATAAACAGTACAAACCTTTAATATACGCATTCATGCAAGATATTTGTTCTTGTAACAATCCTTCTGAAATCTTCACTCGCTGCTCCTACTTCCTCTCTATGTATCACTCCTTATTCCGACACAATCTGCTCCCATTTTCCCACCCAAGCTTCTAACACCAATAACCTCCTTGTCCTCAAGTCTAACGGACTTTCCTCAACACTCATCCCTTTTAACTTCTCCGCCACGTTTCACATGACTGAGTCCCCCCCCCCACCTTCTTCTTTCTCTTTTTTTCTCATTTGGCTTCAGTAAAACTTTACTGGTTCTTTTATGTTTCATTTGTATTTTTCCTTTCTTCTCTAACCTGCTCAGCTTCTGTTTCAATGGTCAGCCCCTCTCTGCTGTCTCCCTGTCCATCCACTCTCCTCTCAGAGCCCAGCTTTCACCCATATACCGTGACACCAAATCTATTCCTCTGGCTCAGAACACTCTTTTGATCTCCAGACCCAAACATTTAGATACCCACACTGTATCTCCTCCAATCTCTCCCTGCATTCCTTCAAATCAACATTTCCCCCCAGACACCAGCACCACGTGATCCATTTCCATTAACAACATCACTAACTTTCAGGTCAACCTGACACAAAACTTTGGGGTTGTTTTAATTCTTCCTTCCCCTTGACCCATGCTTTAGATCAGTCAAGCTCACAGTATCTTTCAAATATCTACCTTCTTTGTCAACACTGTTCCTAGCAAATAACAGAAGTTAAAAGGGTCCACTTTCTGATTTTACTTTAGCTTTTTGTGTAATGGCATTTCCTTCTTCTAAATTGTTTGTCCTGGAAAGTAAGGGACTGTCTTTCATTCATTCGGTACAATCCTTCAGCTGTGCCATTAAATGCTGGAAGGGCAGGAAGCAGTAGGCTCCAGAATTTCTGTAAAGAAGGGGCTTAGAAATCTGGCTTTGGGGCAGGGAGGATACGGGAGACTGTAGCATTTGCATGCTTAGCACACTCCTTTCACTTAGGCTGTTTAGGTGGCTTAGGGATTCTGATGGAGATTCTGATGGCTTGAAAGACCCCCAAGGTCCCTTAGCATTGCCTCAGCTGATAAGCACATCACCCCAAAATCAATTTTATTAAGGAAGGAGCAGGGATAAACCCAGCTTCTAGAGATAATGAAAAGAGCCCTTTTCATCTCCCTGGAGTCACAACCAGTCCCTACTGAGTCCAGCTCCAAAGATCATGAAGTCTCTCTTTCCTGCCCCCTTCTCCCTTTCTCTCTTCAATTCCTTTCCCACCTGCCCCACCTCCCTAATTCCACTTCCCAATCCCCTCAGCCTAGTCTTCTGTGCAGGAAGAAGGAACTAAAGGAAACCACCTCTCTCTGACCAGAACCAGATGAAGCATCTTCATCTGACTGCGTAGCTCTCATGCATTGTTCTAAAGAATTTGCCTCTTTCCTCATTTTTACCATCTTCTATTATCCTAGTTTGGAATATGCCAGAACCTCCAGGAAGGAAGGGTAAGCACTCTATTAAAAATCCATCCTGCAGTTCACACAGTCCCACAAAACTCAACATGGAGACTAGCACAAATAAATATTTGGTAAGTAAACCAATAAATATGTTCTCCGTAAAGATTCATAGACAAGATGGAAGTAGTCTTAAAACCAAACATACTAAATTTGATTAATGTGTAATGCTTTATAAAATACAATAACAGAGTTTAATCTTTTTTTATTTTCCTTGAATTAATGGTGCCTTCCTAATGAATCTAGGCTGTTAATGAGTTTGGCTCAGCTCTAGTAAAATCAGTGAAGCATTTCTATCAAATCAGTATTCAGAGTATGTCTCCCCTGATTTCAGCCTGATACTTCATACGTGAACTACCGAAACACAGCTATTTACAATCTAGTGCTCAAAGACCCTTCACTAGGAAAAATTAAGAAAAATGTTAATGTTATAGAGATACCTTAAAATATAGAATTCCAAATGGCATCAGACAGGATGTGGAGCCACAGACGTTCTGGTAAATCATGTCCTATATTTCTACTCACTAACCAGAATAAACGTTACACAGCTGAGATTGGATGTGTTTGGCTGGCAACACCCATCGCTCTGCCGCCCAGCTTCGGCATCCATTTGCGGGAGCCAGATGGAAAATGGGGACAGAAAAGAATAGCTTTCCCTGTGGATTCCTGGGTCCAGAGAGGAACAAATGTGAAGGATAATATCTAGTCCTTTTTACAGGCTGCCCTCAGGAACCCAGTCTGAACTATTACAGAGACAAGGGCTGCAGAGAAAGGTTGAAGTGGCTGTTTGCACAAGGAATTTCATGAGATCGGTGCCAGGTTAACAGTGTTCAAGGCAGAGCTGGGGAAAGGGCATGTTATCATTTCTGCAAATAACACAGCACGGCTGCAATGTGGCTGTAAAGACAAAAAGGAATCCAGTTCTATCTGGCAATTTGGAGATGGTGCAGCTTTGGGGGGCAACATGAGAAAGCATGCTGGGTCAAGGAGCAGCCTTCCCCCAGAGGCCACCGGAAAGCAGCTTGTAGCCAGCAGCTCTCAACAGGGAGACTTCAGTGGAATAGCACGAGAAGGATGCTATGAACACGCATGAACCGCAGGAACAACGGGGGAGTTTCAGAGGTTGTGCAGATCAAAACCAACTAGGTAACAAAATAAACACATAAGCAAACATGGCCTCATTTGGAACCCAAGCCACTGAAACTTGGGAATATTTGGTCTACAGTCATAAATGTGTAAATCGATGTTCTTACTCAAAGTTAACCATTCTAGTACAAGTGTGTGCGTGTGTAACTGATTTCACTCAGGAGCCTGAGGTTTTCAGATATTGGGACACCAGAACACCACCCTTAAGTTAACCTCTCTCTTCTCTTGAGTAATCATTTTATTCAAATAGAAAAACAGCAATATGCATTTTTGAGAGGTGTTTTTTTGAGAAACTACATTGAGCAGTATGGAAAATTTGTTTTAATACATGACTAGTCTTCCATTAGTGAACACAAAATGTACTTGGGGACATGAAATGACACATAAAAAACAATTAAGAAATAGATCAAGAATATATGCTAACACGCACATAGAATAGTTCTGGATGAATACAGAAGGACGGGGGTTTTTCTCTGCAGAGCAGGACTGAAAGGTAGGAGTGGTTAAGGCAGCTTCTTTTCACTATTAGCCATTTGTACATTTTGAACTTTTATGCCATGTGCTTGCATTACCCTTTCAAAAGCAATGTAAATGAGTTGTCTTTTTCTCAAGGAAGTACAGAATGAAGTAGTATAACCTAGTTATAATCTGAACAAAAGCATAAGTCTTTGAGGTCAGACAAACCTGGCATTGCCAACTGATCTGAGCCTACTAAGATTTCAGAAGTCTCTGGTTCTTTTTGGTAGATGTCTATAATCTCTAGAAATTAATAGTAGATGAGAATTCGATCTACAGACTTACTAACAGGTAGAATGTTCTAATGAAAGCAAATCTCACACCAAATATTGTGTCACATACAAATACTTATTAGTAAGTAGGCACTAAAAATGCCACATAATCTTTGAGCTTGGGGGAAGACCTTTAGGCACTCATACATGTATCCTGCAAGCATGGCAGACATAACAATATTTTATCAACAGAATCAGCTAGTCTTCTACTTAGAGAAGACAAAGGAATCTTCCACTGAGTGGCAAAATGCTGAACCAAATGGAATCCTTGGCCTGAGTGCTCTTGCAAAGAGTTTTAGGCTGATGAGCTCCCAAATTCTTATTAATATATAACATGATGACGTAACATGGATATGCAACATTTATAGAGGTATCTGCATATTACTTCTAGTCAACAAACATATTTTAAATACCACTGACTAACCCATTTATTACACCCATAAAAAAATTATTTCTAACAGAGGTAGCACAGTAGAAAGTTAGAGAACGTGGGCTCTGGAGTCAGACTGCCTGGGTTCGAATCTGGCTATGCCACTTACGAACCACATGACCTTGAGCGAGTTATTTAAACTCTCTGTGCCCCTCTTCCTTCATCTGTTAAACAGGGACGTTAATTATGCCTACCTTGTATGGTCTATGAGAATTAAATGAGTTGATGTTTACAAAGTGATAAGATCCGTGTCTGGCAAATAATAAGGGCTATATGAGTACTTACTAAATTGGCACCCTTTAGGCTAATTAATGAACTCTCTAATGTAGGGCTAGAGTTAGGGCTAAGCGTAGGGTTAGGGCTTGCTAACAGCCTTGGAAGATATAGATAGCAACTCCAAAGGGCAGATATGATTACCACTCAAGAAAAAAATTTTGGATTTCCTAAACTTAGTGTTGGTTTCCTATAATACACCCCACTGCATGTGCAAGTATCATCTGGCCTTCTTTATGTCACCCTGTGGAAACTGGAGTTTGGGGAACTGGTAAAGAAATGTTAATACTCTTACTTACTGCTACTACTGTGAGTAACAAACAATCCTTCATCTCTGACCCAATAGTCTTGTGTGTTCTGCCGGCATCCATGAAACTGCAGCAGGCAAACTCATTAACTGACAAGTAGAGTAAAATCTTAGCCCTTCACAGTTCTTAACAATATTAAGGGTGTGTTTTTACCAGACTTATGCCAATAAATTAGAAAACTTAGATGAAATCAGTAAATTTCTTGAAGGACACAACCTACCAGATCTCTTCATGCCTTCTTTAGGAAAGGCACATTCTTCTTCAGCAGGACACAAAAAACACTACCTGTAAGAGGAAAATAAATAAATTAGATTTCAGCAAAATTAAAGTTTCTGCTCTTTCAAAAATATCATTAAGAAAATTAAAAAGCAAGCCACGGTCTGGGAGAAAATACTCATAATTGATACAGCGTACAAAGCACTCATAATATGTAAAGAACTCTTCCAGCTTAATATGAAGTCAAACAACTTAGTTTTTTTTTAAGAGGCCAAATATTTAAACAAACTTCTCAAAACAAGATAGATCTGTGGTCAAGAAGCACATAAAAGATTCCCTTCATCATTAGACAGCAGGAAAATGAGAAATAAAATTATAATGAAATATCACTACCTATCCATTACATGAAGGCTGAAATTTAAAAGACTGGCGATACCAAGCGTTGACAAGGATGTGAAACAGCTACAACTCTGATATATTGTTGGTGGGAATATGGTATAACCATATGGTATAACCAAATGGTATAACCACTTTGGAACGTAGTTTGGTAGTTTCTTATCAAGTTAAATGTACACTTATCATATGACCCAGCATTTCTACTCCCAGATATTTCCCCAAGAGAAAAATACATAGAAACACAAAAGCTTCAACAAAAACTTTCATAGCAGCTATGTTCAAAATAGTCAAAAGTGGAAGTCAAAGACTATCAACAGCTGACTGGGTAAAGAAATTGTGGCAAGTCACATAATGGAATGTCACTCAGCATTAAAAAGGAAGAATTAATAATGCATGCGCAACATAAATGAATCTTAAAAACCACAATGCTGAGGGGGGAAAGCCAAAAAACCAAAGGGAATACACTGCATGGTTCCATTTACACACAGTTCTAGAAAACGCAAAATTAACCAATGGTGACAGAAGTCAGATCATGAGCCTGGAGATGGAGAATTGGCTGCAAAGCAGCATGAGAAAAGCATCTCGGGTGATGAAAATGTTCTATATTTTGTTTGGAGTGATGATTACAGGGAATATTCACACACTTCTGCCAAAGCTCATCAAACTGTTCTGCTAAAATTGGTGCATTTTATTTTATATAAATTATACCTGAAATGATTTTCTAAAAATCATGACTACGTTCACTAGTTGTAAAAGATTCAGTGAGCTTCAACCTCACCGAAACTTTATCTAAAAAATATGAATAATACTATCTACTCTACTGGCAAGAGAATTATATTAAATAATTCATATAGACCATTTAGCACAAGGCCTGGATCAAAGTAATAATAATAATGTACACTAAGTAACTGCTGAGAAGGTTATCCATTAAGTTTCCCTGGGGAAGTGGTTTCTGAGAAAACATTAAAGAAAGACATGAATTATTGGGGAGAACATTCCATATAGAAAGCGTCAGATAAGAGCATTGAGGTAGAATTGCCAGGATGAGTATAGTAATGGGTAACCATCAGGTATATTCTGCTGGTGTAGACAAGAAACACTTGATCATAACAAAAATTGAGAAGGAAGTTACGGAGGAAGAGAGGGGGAGAGGTAATAAGTCCAGAGATGTAAAAACTAGACTTAGAAATCATAGGGCACGTTAGACCAAGTAGAGAAAGGATACACAGAGAGTGGTGTTCAAAGTAGGCTACCCTGAAAACTACGTGTAAAGTGACATTACACACAGAAGCAGGGCAAGACTTGAGATGAAGAAATGAGGTAGCAACGTGTCGCTCTGCTATGCAAGCAGTGACAAGGTTTAGACTGAAAGAGGGAAAACAAGAACGTGCCAGAAAAATTGTGGAGACATGTTTTCAGAAACTGGTTCTAATTAGAAGCAAAAAAGGAAAAGGAAAAAAAAAAAAGGAAAAGGAGTTGCCAGTAATTTCAAAGCCCTCAGCTGGAAAAATGAGTTGTTCTTTAGTGCTAATGTCCAAGTGCACAGTACGTGCAGAAGGAGAACAGGAAGGAAGACTCCGGAGAGAAAGTTAGTGCCCCAAAGGGAAGACAGGAGAGATTGTGGTAGTCCTCAGTGCTTGCATTAGTTCGCTAAGTCGGCCATAAGTATCAGAAACTGGGCGGCTTAGAACGACACAAAACTATTGCCTCACAGACCTGGAGGCCATGAGTCTGAGATCAAGGTGTCCACAGGGTTGGCTCCCTCCGAGGGCTGTGAGGGACGATCTGTTCCACGCCTCCCTCTCAGCTTCTGGTGGTTAACCAGCAACCCCTGGTGTCATCTGGATCCTGCTCCATCACCTGAACCTCTGCCTTCATCTTCACATGGTGTTCTCCCTCTGTGCATGTCTGTGTCCAGATTTCCCCTTTTTATAAGAATACCAGGCACACTGGATTAGGGGTCTACCTTACTCCAGTACAACTTTATCTTAACTAATTACCTTTGTAATGACCCCATTTCCAAATAAGGTCATTTTCTGAGATGCTAGGGGTTAAGACTTCAACACATGAATTGGGGGGGGGCACATAATTCAACTCATAGTAGTGTGGTTCAACACATACTTCTCACCAGCCCCCTTCTGAGCATACGTAGAACTGTATTTCCTCACCCTCTCTGAAGTTACGTGTGGCCATGTGATGTGCTTTGGCCAATAAAACGTGAACGAAAGTGACATACACCATTTCCAGCTGAAGCTTTAAAGGCCAATGCATGATTCACCACATTCTCTCCCGTCTACTCAGGCCACCGTTAAGGCACATGTCCAGATCAGCCCTCCATCGGCCAGCGTCACTGAGGGGCTATGATAAGCAGAGCCTCCCTTCTGACTTGCATTGGAAATGCGGCAGGAGCAAGGAATAAACTTCAGTTGCACTAAGTTAATTAAATTTGGGGGTTGATTGTTATTCCTGCTAGAAACCTAGCTAATCTTGACCAATAATACAGAGATGATTGTGCTTTTTTTCAGAAGAGTGGTGATTAGAAACATAACTACCTATGAGCCAGCCATCACTTCACATTTTTAGAAGAAGAAAAAAAAAAAAAAAAACCAGAAACAGATGAGATCAAGAGCTTTGTGCCTATAACTCTGCAGTGAACAGCAGCTTGGCAGATTGTTTCTTTGGTGGCCGCCAGCGAACTACCCTCCTTGGGGGGTCCTCTTCAACCTTGGCTCTGGGATTGGCTCTTGGACTGGCTTTGGCCAATGGTATGCTAATGGGCATGATGAAAACAGAGGCTTGTTCCTGGAGCCTGCCCTCTTGGATGCTTGCCCTCAGGACATTCCCTCGAAGAACCCAGTGACCATGCTGTGGGAAGCCCAACCTAGCCACTTGGAGGGGCCACATGGAGAGTTATCAAGACCGTGGCTGACAGCTCCAGCTGAGTTTCTAGCAAGCATCGATTTCAGCATACAAATGAGGTTTCTTGGAATTGGATCTTTCAGCCACAATTATGCCACCAGAACCGATGTCAGGTGGAGCAGAAATGAACCGTCCCATCAAGTCCTGCTCAAGGTGCAGAATTATAAGCAAATAAATGGCTGCTGCTGTTTTAAGACACCAAGGGTTTGGGCTGATAATCAAAACAATCAATATATGCTTTTGTATGATAATTAGTTGAAAAATTAGAAGTAAGAAATTATTTTGTGTATCAATAATTCCTTGTTCCTTAGTAAAAGGAGACCTTAGAGTCAAGATCGTGAGCTCTGAAATAGGGCATAGTTGGGTTAAAATCCTGGTTCAGGTATTTACTAGCTAGACAACCGTGGACCAAAAAAAAAAAAAAAATCCATCTGGGAACCTCAGTTTCTTCTTTCACACAACAAGCACGCAAAGAACTGCCTCCCAAGCTTATTGTGAAAATCAGAGAGAATTACTACACATGAAGCACCAGAAACAAAAGCAGCGCTCAATAAATGACAAAACTAATTATTCACATTCTGTATAATCATTAATCATCCGTCAGCCAATGATGGAGCATCAGCTATATGGCAAGCGCATGTACGCGGCAAGCGTAAAAGATCAGCACATCCCTGCACTGTGCTTTCTGAGATCTTAGAGTCTACTAACTGTGCTAAGCTCAGCAGAGGAAAGCTACAGGTTTACTGAGAAACCCTAACAAGGGAACCTTATTGAAATGCAAAGCCTGGGACAGTCTCGCAGATAAACATTTAAACTGAACTCAAAAAAGAAGGAGGATGAATGAAGGTGAAGGACACTGGAGAGATGGGTACAGACAGAGGGACAGCAGTGGGAGACTGAAGCTGGAGAGCTGAAAGAAGGCTACTGTGGCCTGGTCTGCAAGCAGGAGGGACGTATAATAGAGAGTAAGAGACAAGCCTCATATTTTTCTTAACAGCCAGCCTAGAACCCCCATCCTGAGAGGCGAGGCATACAGTACTATGGCCGTGGTGATGCCGATTGCCAACAGTGTGCAAATACTACCTAGGAAGTAAAGTTAATAACCCACGAAGCAATACTTTCCAAAAGCTGGTCCACGGGTTGGTGCCATGCTGGGAATAATACATTTTAGCGCTTGGAGGTGAGGCAAGAAAAATAGGAAAATGGAGAGAGTTGTTAATAAATTCCTTTGATTTTGAATTTTATAATTATGTCCTTACTCCTAGTTTTTCATGAAATAATGGTGATGATAGTTTTATTTTCAATGCCTTTACCTAGAAAAATCAGAAGGTAGCATCTATTGCACCCCAAAAACTATTTTCATCTGACCTTGGGGTGTCTCATGTTCTGTCAAATATCCACATCTAGGAACAATTAACTCAAAAGGCAACAGTGTCGAGATTGATTTTTACCTTAAAAAGCTTACTGTTCTGTAAGAGGCAATAGTATAGAACAACCAGAAGTAGGAACCCCCCCGCGTCCTCAAGCTGAAACACTAAATCTTTGAAATTTTTATTCTAAAAAAAGGTAGTACATCAGAGACTGCATATTCATATTCACATTCACACACATATAATATTCTTTATGTAGAAAATGCATGGAGGAAACAGCACTGTAATTTTTCTATGAAATATAAATGCCAAACTCATGCATAATTTACACGACATAAAACCAACAGACCATGTAGTTTTGGTGTTTAATTATGATCCCTTGGTTCTTCCTGATGAGCACCATTAATCAGTCCAATAAGTGTCTGAAATGTCCTATTTCTGTCTACAAATAAACACCTAACTGGAGGTATTAAAACAAATTTAATTGAAATGTGCTTTTGTACCAAGCGTTTCTCAGCCCAAATGTAATAACAGGAATTTAAAAGCAAATAATCAAGTGATTGACAAAAACAATAATAAATTTTTTCTGAGATTTTTAGAGATACATGGGAAAGTATAATTTTAAGCATCTTGACCTTTTTGCTCAAAGCAAAACTTCCTCCGGTTTAATTGGTTTGTGATTCTTTTTTAAAGAAAACCTCTAAGTGCTGCTTTAATATTGATAAACTTAGAAAGGACCTTCATGCTTTAATTTGACTGGGTATTAGAATGTTCAACCCTATGGATATCCAAAGGCGAGAGGATCCTCTCAGTGGTCTGACATTTTCTGACTCCCCAAGAACCTCTCCACATTTTCAAAGAGAAATAAAGTGGACTGATAAGACAGGCTATAAGCATTAAGACTTAGATTCTGTTCTGCCTTCACAAATCTGATCCTATAGATGCCCCACTGCATCGCCTTAACAGTGTGGATCTACGGAGCTTTTTCAAATGGCTTGAAAGGACATTTTCTCCATAAAGGCTACAAGTATTTATGAGGCAAACATTACCATTTGTTTCCTCAAAAGTAGATTGAAAACCTGATTTCTGCTCTGCTAGAAGAGCCTTGTTACTTGTTAAGACAGCCGTTGTCGCCTCTCTAGGAGGACAAGCTCGGTCAGGGGCTTCGCCACGTCCCGCCCATCATGTTCTCTTTGGCAGGGCCTGCTCCCACCAGTCCCTGCGGGCTCTCAGTCACCTCCACCCTGCAGTCCCTCTGGGCAGTGCGCTGCAGTTCCGTGCTGGATTCCAGTTTGCCTAACAAGTATCTCCTGGTAATTTCACCCATAAATGAGTTTCAAATGCCAGGTCATTTGTAAGTTTGAAACAAAGCACTGCTACACTATTGCTCCTTATTCCCTAGCAACTTCATTCACGTTATAGCCTTACTAAATGTTTGCAGGATAAATGGATAGACATCAATAGAGCATGAACTTTAAGTCTGAATTAAGTCGGAGTCCTAGCTTCATCACCTATTTATCAGCTGTGAAATGCTGGACACGTTATTGAAACTCTCTAAACCTTGGGTCCTTCATCCAAAACCAGGGATCGTAGCATCTATATCTACCTCCTGTAGTATCTTTCTTATAAGGATGAAATGTTAGGATCATGGTACCCTGGTACTTATGATACATGATAAGGGCCTAAGAGATGTTTCTTACTGTGATTGCTATTCATTCCACTCACTCAACAACTATTTTCTGAGCACCTACTATGCTCCCGGCGTACTCTGAAGGTTGAGTCATGAGTGGTGAAAATGAGGTCGACAGGGTGTCTGTACTCTACGGAGCTTACACCCCTGTTGGGGGAGATGCACAGTAAACAAATCAGCATGTAGTTACCAAGAACAACAAAGGATAAGAGGAAGACAGTGGCTGTGACAGGGAACACCAGAGAGAGACGGGTAATCAGGAAGGGCTTCCCGAAGAAGGTCATCTTTCAACTGCGACCTGAAAGTTGAGGGAAACACCCAGTGAAGCGTGGGAGAAGACGGAGGACAGAGGCTGAGCAGGAAAGCACTCTCAGGAAGCAGTGCTTGGGTCTGCAGCTTGCTCCGTAAGAAGCACTGACCAGGCTGAAAGATTTCAGAAGCCAGAAAGTGAACTCTCTTGTAGAACATGGAAGAAGCTTGGATATTACTCTTAAGATCAGTGGGAAAATATTGAGAAGTTTTAAGGAGGAGCGTGGCATGCTTTGAAATTCTATTTGTATGAAATTACTCTGGCTGTGATCTGACAACTTGGAAAAATGCAAAGGCAGTGGATGGACAAGTGAGGAAGCTACTGCAATTGTCCAGGAAGGAGATGATGGCCCCTTGGGCTTAGTGGCAGGGGTGCCAGAGAGAAAGAAGGATTTGAAATATACTATAAAAATAGTAAAATCAAATCTAGCCATGATATTCACCCGGGGACAGAGGTGATGGTTGACTTCAATTTCTTCCTGTTGATATTCACTCCTGTAACTATTAACAGCCAGACTTTAGGTTCCCAAAAGAGGGTGTGGCAGTATAACAATTTGGGGTGCTTACATTAAATGTTTTCTTATTATCATTCAGTTCTTCTCCAGCAGCCTTCTCAGAAACTTACTCATCACATTTCTCTAATTACATCAGTGTTCCCCCAAATCCTGCAGTGAGACTTGGGCAAGAGTGAAAATGCTTCATCATTATGAAAACCTTCGTCTTTAGCAACAAGCTGAGATGCTAGTAATCTGTGAAGTCTTATTTTAATCCCATCTAGTGCAACAAAAATTACTGAGTCTCCCCCCATTTGAAATCTGTTTTTGGCCTTAACTGGTAGCTTCAAGGATTCTCTATGTAACTTATAACGATTTTTCTCAAGGTGAATTTTTTTGCTTCAAATTTATACACGCCTGCTTTCATTCTCTTGTAAACAACAAACAGATGGTATGGAATATTTGGTTGCATAATGATTAAGCCTGAATTTAGTGAGAACTCAAAGATTAAGGGCTATTCTTAGAAAAACCACTGCCAGGACTTTAAAGCTTTTAATGATTTATATCAAAGGAGTACCTAAGGAAGCACACTGTGTGACTTGCAGATCTGAATTTAAAACCCTATAGACCTGAGCTGGGGAGATGTAGCGCAGTGGTAGAGTGCATGCTTAGCAAGCACAAGGTCCTGGGTTCAATCCCCGGTACCTCCGTTTAAAAATAAACAAATAAATAATAAACCTAATTCCCTCCCCCTGCAAAACAGAACAAAATAAAACAAAACAAAACAAAAACCTATACATCTGAAATAAGAATCCATGTACATTCACCCACAAACACTATCTCAGCACCACGAAAGAGATGAGTGACTCCATCTTTCTCCCTGTCAGGGAGTAAGTAGATCCTCAATCACGACTTGACGCATAGCCCATCAAAATGCAGACCACCATGGTGTACAATATATTCTGGCTATTTAAACATCGTTATGGGATTTTCCTCAACAAGTGGGAGCAACGCAATTCTGCTGCTCCTACTATGTGCAGAAAGCAGATAAGAAGAGGACACTTTAGAAAATACCCCGGGGTCATTCCATTGTCCACTAGCTCAGCATGATGGCAGTTTGAAACAACTCGTCCGATCTGTGGTCATCCCAGAATTACCTTTTGAAAGAAAATTTTGTATCTCAAATCAGAAAACTGAGCCTTAAAGTAATTAAACCCAGATTAGGCAATTTCGATAGCAAAGAAGAGAAAGTAGAAGTTTGGACAGAAGGAGAGAAGAGGATATAGAATTGCAAATGGTGGCTGCCTTTATGAAGAGCATGGCACATACGGTAACGGTCCTCTAATGTCTAGCACCCCTTTCTCTCTTTTAGTAACCAAACCCCCAAGTTTCAGTGGGGTTTAGCTGTTCAGCTAGACACTTTCCCAGCCTCCTTTGCAGCTACATTCCAACCGAGGGAATTTCTGGTTGACATCTGTCCAATTAAAAACAAATCTGGACTTTATTTGGAAGGATTATTGCAAAGTGTTGGGGAGGGATGATTGCAATGGAGGGAAGAGAACTACTGCAGCGCGGAGAACACTGACCACATGATGTGCATGTGTTGGGCTAAACGGGCGTCTTCCACAGAGAGAAGGAAATAGGGCTAGAATGAGCAGGGTCTAGGCAAGTGGGATGAAAGGGTGGTGAAGTCAGGCAGTAGATCAAAAAACGTTTTGCCCTGAGTCCAGCCTATTTTCTGGGAGACCCTCAAGGAAGGGCTGTATGCGGGCTTAGGCTGAGAGCAGGCCAAAGCTCAATGGGCTCGGGGGAAGGAGAAATTCTTAAGCAAAGCTTGGTTAATAAACATTTTGTTACCATTCATCAGTGGGGACAAAAGAGTTGAGCTAAGCATTTAAGAATAACAGAATGGGAATCTGGAGGGCCTGTGTCTGGCCTTGTCAGACACAAACAAGAGAGGCAACCTTGAGTCTTGTCTAAATCATGGGGAAGGGTAGTTCTTTGCAGGACGTTGTTTCCCAGAACACGAAGAGTGGGAGGGACTTCTCTAACCATTGCTGTTTCCCAGAGTCACAGGGCCCCGGTAAACGTCGACATGATCACAACCTTAAGAGGAATCTGCTTGCCTGTATCTCCTCTTTGGCCTGTTAGTGGTTGGAGCTTAGACGTGGTGATGGTGAGTCACCCTAAGGGAGGGTGTAACCTGAGATGGGAGGAACCTGGATCCCTGTATGGCTTTGTTCAACAGAGCTGTCTGCTTGCCCTCGTCAGCTCACCTACATCTGGGCAATTAGGAAAGGGAGAAATAAGCTTTTAACTAGTTTGCACCACTTTATTTTGAAGTCTCCAAGTTACAGCCACTTAGTTAGGACCCTAATGGATACAAACAGTCCCTGCAAAAAAGAAGCTTCCTTGTGTGTTTTTGATATCATGGTCAACCAGTAAGCATTATCTTCAAATATGAGACAATATTAAATGCAGAGCTCCCTTGTAGTGGCAAACATTCACATTCTCATTAATCTATGAATGCCTGAAGCATCAAAAGCTCACTTTTGCTCTTCTTTTTCTATGTCACAAAGAAAAAGAATTCTGTTTCAGTTCCTGAAATGAATTAAAAACTCCCCATTCACCTAGCCTTGGAACATTAGAAAAAGGAAAATGCACTCATTTCTGACTAAACAATATATATTAATGTATATATTTCTTTGTGGCGTTACTAGGGCTCTTAAAAAGTTGCTTAAAATGGCACAGTGTTCTGCCATTTGATTCAAATGGCCTTTAAGTCAGGAATATTCTCCTTTACTGGAAATGCAGACATAGGAAGATATGGAAGTTTGACAAGGAGTGTTTAGAAGAACTAACTCATCACTACCAAACACGTACCACTTTATGTCAGACCTTGTAAAGCACCCATGAAAGGTTGTCCCCAAAGGTGGTACCCATGTGATGTACTTTGCTAAATGAACAATTACAAGTATGTCCATTGTTAGGGGCACAGCTTGTCAAAATCCAAAAGTCTTTCCTTTAATTATTTAAATTTCTCAAGCTGTCCTAGTAACTTAAATAAGAATTATCGATTAGTCCATGCTCTTCTAGTGAAAAAAATAGTCCAATATCAAAACTGCCCAGGAAGGCTGCTTGTTCAATTTAATCTAAACAAAGAATTGCTTAAGTGTAATCACTGCTGCCTCTTTGATTCACTGGATCATTGAATTCACTGTCTCAGTTGAGTTCTTAACGATTTCCAAGTACATTTTGGAGAAGTTACCTATCGTGGAGAAAAATGAGCCTTTATGGTTTTAATTCCCTGAATCTCCTCTGAATTTTATGTGTGACTTTAATTAATATGTTGTGAAATTATTCCAAACCTTTATTGTCCATTGTTCCCTTTTTAAAAACAGGTCCAGGGAGAGACATGAGACACACAACCAAATATTTGGCATCCTTATTCACCTAAGTACTCAGTCTTTCAAAAGCATTCTTTCCTCTCCCAAACCCCGCCTTCTCCCAGTGGCTTCTGAAGAGTTCTACTTAAATGGATAAGCTCCCCACTGGGGACATGATCAATTAAGAACTTCTCTCCACTCCAGCCCTTGCACTTTGCAGTAATTCAACAATCTTTTATGTATTAAAAACAATCTCATTTCCAAAAGACTTAGTGTTTCTTGCTGATGTGAGACATCACTGGAAGACTTGCCCTTTTCTGTGCAGTGGCATCAGCAAAGGAGAAGGGCACGAGCAAAGCTGCACGAAATTCACTAAAATTTTTGTCCTTCCCATTCAAGCTTAAAATCTTACCTATAATTACAAAACAAAACAGAAATTTACCTGTCATTAGACTGAATTTGCTGATAAGTAAGTACTTACCTGCTTTTGAAAATTCTTTACAAGGAAGATTAACAAAAGCAGTTCCTATCAAGGTGATTATTATGCATGCTTTTACTTTTTTGAAAGAATCCAACTTCCCATATGCTTACTTGGACCAGCCAATACTAAATCCCACAAGAAGAAATCTTGGGGAAATGTGGACATAACCTGAGTTAAGAAGACATATTCCAATGCCTTTCTCAGATGTCCTTTCTTAAACATTCTGGGTTTGGTACCTAATGTGAAATGCAATTGAGTAGAGGACAGTTTGAAGCTCCTTTGTATGTGTTGTTCAAAAAATAAGTTTACAAAGTCAAAAGTCAGTGTAGTGTGTGTAGGCAATAATTCTGGAGGTCTACGTGACAAACTGTACAATCCATCAGCTGCTGTTAGCTGCTTCATCTCCAGCGTCTGTTTAACAGAGTATGACGTAGAAGATACTCAATAAAAAATTAGTAAACTGAAAGACTGGCTGACCTATAACAAGGATCACGTATCTTCCTTAATTTCATACGCCCACTCTCTTAAACAGTTGGTTCACAAATAAAGCAAATTCAAGATTTATTGCTAAACTGCTGAGTTCCTATAAAGGAGTGTTTCAGTATGTCAAAGAGATGTGAACACTCTTAATTAGCAGCAATCCACTGGACAAGTTTCCTTACCTCACTGAGATTACTGTCTCCCTTATAAAATGGAACCAATATTAATGGTGAAGATTAAATCAGACAACGCACACACTGTGCCCAGGATTGTACCAGGCATGTCACACATACCTATTCAACAGTAATCGTTATTTTATTTTACATGAGTGGAAGGAAGTTTATTCTACTTGGTTGACACTGGTGGGAAAGTGGCAAACTTTCATAATATGCATGATGAATTTTTCATCTTATGTATAAACATTTCCTTCTCGTTCTTCTTTTTTTAATAAGAATGACATAGAGAGGAGCCCATTACCTGGCTGGAAAACAGCTGCATCCTTACACCTGACCTCCCAGAACACCCCCTCCCTCATCACTGCCACCTCCATCGCTTTTTGTCTGGTTTCTGCATATTGATCTTGGTTTGGCTTGGCCTCTGCCTGGAGCCACCTGCAGGGTTTTTGTTTCTCCACCTATTGAGTCTCCCTTTGAGTAGGAGAAAGGAAAGATTCCCAGTGTGGGCCAAAACAATTTTTTCTGAGTACCTAACAATAAAAGGGCCACGAAACTATTTACCGACTTCACTTACATCCAATAAAATTGCCGTTTTACAGGGTGTTGCATTAAGTTGATCACTTTTCATTCTCTAAATAAAGACTTAAATTTCAGCTCACAGGAAAAACTGATACCAAGAGAAGCCGCTGGTGAAAAAAATACCAGCAGGGCCGGGCCGGGGAATGTTAGAGGCAGGGCGGGGAAGAAAACAAAACTTGAACCAAAACCTTCACTGCGTGTTTCATTTTACAGTAGTAATTAATCAAAAACAGACTAAATGTCAAGTCCCCTCTGATGATATTCTCCTGGCCATGAGGCTGCTTTTTCCTTGTTTCTTGGGATGACCCTGAATCCAAATATCGTACCACCCACATTAGGGAGAGAAACTGGTTGTTCCCAACTCTGACCACGACAGATGTAAAGTAACAGACTCCGATACTCTTGTAGAAGTTTTGACTTCTTTTTTTCCTGGAAACTGTAAAAAGAAATCTTTCTTGTTGCTGCAGTTTTGCTGTGTTAGATACTTTGTACTGCTTCCCTTCAGCCTGCTCTTAAAAGAGAAGAGCTTTATCCTGCATATCTATTAGTGAAGAAAAAGATCTTAGAAACCCCCACACAAAAGAATTATTCTGTGGAGGTGCCTGGCCATAGGTTTATATTCACTCCTGGCTCCTCAGGTGACCTGCTGCTCATAACAAACTTTTTGAAGAGATTAGAAAGAAGATGGTGGGATTAAAGAAGAACTGGAAAGCTCACTGAATCCAATAACCCGAGAAGAACCTTAAAAGAAAAAAAAAAAAAAAAGAAAGAAACCAAGCATTAAGGGACCCAGAGTGGTTCTCTAAAGTAAACAAATGAGGATCTGCCTTAATAAAAGAGTTGACAGCTTCTCCCCCTCTTTTCCAGGCTCAGCTGCTAGCAACAAAGAAAAGGCCTCATTTGCACAGCTGTTGCCCTAAGAACTGAACAAAAGGCTAAAACTTTAACTTGAATTTGAAAAAAGAAAAAAGTCAACTGACAAGGGGAAAAAAGTCACAAACATCAGGGAAGTCAACAAAGAGGCAAAAACTTTGTGAGGTCAGGAAGAAGAACTTTCTAAAGGGTAAACTCCCTGGGAGCTGGAAGGAAGCTCGCAGGACTGCTGGAAATCTGAGTCTGATAAAGGCTTGGGGGCTGAGCGCTGGAAGCAAGGTCCCCGCACACACAGCCACTGGAGGGATGATCACAGGGTGGGGAGAAATCCATTGCCAGGAGCCGTGGGGCAGAAAAGCCATCAATTCTTCAGTGCTGGGGAGCCAGAGATCAATTTGATTCTCACTATGAAAATCTGGGGCCAAGGGACAGATAACTTCAAGAAGGAGCCTGCCGGCTACTGTTTCTTCTAGCTTCTGGAGGCCGTCTTAGGATGTTCCTCTGTCATGGGGAGAGGTAGGATCCAGGAAAGACAGGAGGCAGTAATTTCTTTATATCCCCATCATTTTAAATATTTTTCTTCTCTCTCTCTTTTTTTTTAAGTAATATTTAAAGTCTCACAAAGGAAAAAGGCAACTACTGTTTTACAAGTAAAGCCTCTTGGGAAAATAAGCAATATACTAATTTAGGCTATTTATTATTTATAGACCTTCAATTTCCAAAAATAAGATTGAGGCATCCATACAATAGAAACTATGAAAACACGAAAAAAATTAGAATGTTAAACTGAGGAGTCAAAGAACAAGGTGGTAGGATCTGACAGGGGCAGGGAGGAGGAATAATTGTACCAGAAAATGCAAAAACAGTTTTCTCCTTTGCTGTGTTAGCTGTGATATGCAGAACTAAAATTTAAGTTCAACTGCAGTGAATTCAGTTCATTTTCTTTTCATTCATTTTCCAGATACAGTAAGAAATGTTGAAGGAATTTCAGGCACAGTTCCAGGTATATTAATTAAATAAATGCTCATAGCACACCTCCCATGTACTAAGCCCCCCCCCCCCCCGAAGAGTCCTGGAGTCTAATGAGAAAGAGAAACAAAAACAAATGATCTCAATGCAATATGATCAATTTGGGTTGCATTTCTTTCCGTATATACTATGGGAGAGATTTTCTGGGGCTAAGAAAGAAAGCCCTTCGCTCGGTCGGGAAAGAGAGGGAAAAGAACACTTCATACGAGTAACATAAGGGCAAGGACTTAAAAGAAGACCAGTTTTCCAAATGGAAGAGAAGAAGGACATTTCCCCAAAGAAACCATGCAAACAAAAGGACAGAGGACAGACCACGGTGTGTTCAGGAAGCTTTCATCACTGAGGGGCTGGGGATGAGGTGGAAAGGTAGCTTGGAAACTGGAAAAACTGTGGAGAAGACATTGAAGATCTTTTCAACAGATGAGTGAAAATATCCTGTCTCAGGCTTAGAAGACAATGGTACGATGCAATTTGGAGAGTGGGTAAGAGTAAGGGCGAAATTAAAGAGAGGAAGGAGGCTGCTTGGGGGTTCTTCAGAGAAACAGAATAGGATGTGTATACATACATAGAAAGAGGTTTCTTTTAAGGAATTGGCACACATCAGAGGATGGCAAGTCTAAAATCTGCAGGATGGGCTGGGAGGCTGGAGACCCAGGAGAGCCCAAGCCACAGTTCTGGCCTGAAGGCTGTGTGCTGTAGCACCAGGAAGAGTTCAGTGTTGCAGCTAAAGTCCAAAGGCAGTGTGCCGAGAATTCTCTCTTGCTCAGGGGAAGTCAGTCTTTTTGTTCTATGCAGGCCTTCAACTGATTAAATGAGGCACACCTACATTATGGAGAGCAATCTGCTTTACTCAAAGTTCACTCATTTAGATGTTAATCTCATCCAAAACACCCTCCAAGAAACATCCAGGATAATGTTTGACCAAGTATTTGGGTATCCTATGGCCCAGCCAAGTTGACACATAAAATTAACCATCACAGAGACTATTAGTATATAAAGAGGTTATACAGTATACCTGACAGCTGGCATAGGGTCTGGGCTAAGCTCAGAGCAATGGGGACAAAGAAAAATTTATAAAATTCAGGGAAAACTGAACATAAAGATGTAAAAGAGGACACTGTAAAGATGAAATCAAGGGTGTTAGTTTGAACAACTATGTACAAAAGAAAAAAAGAAAACGAATCAGATGACCAGTTACTTCCAAGAATACATTTTTCTTTCAGTTTCCTTCCTTTCTCTATAGCACGTCCAAGTTTCTTCTGCCTCCTGGTGCCTATGTTCACCATCTGCATTTTTGTTGTTGTTACAAATTGCATCATCAGTTACTCTAAGAACTAATACAGCTGCAAAAGGTATTTCACTGATCAGATTTCATGTGTGAGGATAATTAAATTTCTTGATTTATTTTGAAAAATGCATTTACTTAACTTCTGATGAAATCTGGTAACTTGAATACAGTTCTTTGCCTCTATTCCTATCCAAACAAAATGTGTAAACACATAAGAACAAGAATACCTGAGAAATGACAACAGAGAGAAATAATGACAGAATTCTGAGAACTGGAAGCAGGTAGCTGAGGGATAAATCAAAGGAAAACAGAAAATCAAGAAATTAAATTCCCCCACAAAACCCTGGAAGAACTCAGGAATTGGAGAAACAAGGCACTTCTGAAAGGAGATGAGAGCCGTTTAAGTGGGGCTAAAAGTCAATTAAATCTCTAACCCAACTCCCCAAATCTCTGCCACTAGGTGTCTACCTGTCACCAACCCCAGCAGAAGACTGGAGGTTTTCTCTTTGGAGAAACTGAATCAAGAGGAATATGGACTTGAGGACAAGAGGCAGAGCTCTGGTCAAGAGAACTGCACCATAATGAAAACTAGGATTAGGTGGAACAATCAGCAGTCTGAATGGTCAAGTTGCTGATGCCTTTTCCCCACTTGTTCCCAGAATGCAGCAGCTTCATTTATAAGCCTCAACCAAGAAATGAGAAAACCTGCCCAACCCAAGGGGAAAAGACCCACAGAGCCAGACAGCTGGAGATTCCCCACTGAAAGTCCCAGGTTTTACCCTAAACATCCAGCAGTGAAGCCAGCACTTGACAAGCCTCTCTGGTGCATACAGAACTTTCCATCAGCCTTTTAGTGCCTTACAGTGAAACATAAAAAAAGACCATCAAGGATCACCGGGCATGATGAAGGCTGTTAATATGAAAGCAGAGGCCAAAATAGGAAAAAGGAAAAGTGGATGGACCTACAACACAAGATGCAAAAGAAAATGTCATAAACCAAACTCCAGTATCCCTAGGTAAAGAGGAGAAACCATTACATCCATTAAGGATGCTTTTTTAAAAAAAAAGTAATCCTTAGAGAACTAACCCTCTTAGAATTAAAATACGGTAGAAATAAAAATGTTAATAAAAGTGGTGGAAGATAAAGTTGAAGGTGTCCGAAAGGAAATAATGCCACCAAAAAGTAAAAGAATATAAAAAGAAGTTGTGAAAAAGAAAATTAGCAAGAAAGTTGAACATGCAAGTGACAGAAGTTCCAGAACGAGGGAACAGAGAAAATGAACAAGATGAAATTATCAGAAAGAAAACACCAAGGAAAAGTTCCCAGAACTGAAGGAGGGGAGTTCTCAGGTGGAAGGAGCCTAGAGGCCCAGTGAGCACCAGCCCCATGGAAACGCCAAGCATATTAGAGAACACACACACACACACACACACACACACCCCCCAAGCGCATGACAGAAAACCGTCAGGATCTTGGGAATAAAAAGGGTCTAAAGGCTTCCAGAGAGAAAAGGCAGATCACATACAAAGTGATCGGGAATGAAACTTATACTGGCTGTTCCACAACTCCTGAGAGCCATTACAAGACAGTCAAAATTTCAGGGGGAAAAAATGATTTGCAACTTAGAATTCTAACCCATTTGAATGATCAGTCCTGCGAGATAACAGAATAAAGCCATTCCGAGATAAGCAAGGACTCAGAAGTTTTCTCTCTAAAATGTTCTTTCTCAGGAAGCTGCTAATGCAGTGATGCCCAAAACAACATCAGTAGCGCTTGGACACTTGTTTTGAAACAGAAATTCTGGGACCTCACCCCAGACTGGGGCGTTGGGGGCGGGGGAGCTACAATCTATGTGCTATCAAGCCCTTTGGGTGCAAAGCAAAGTTTGAGAAACACTTTACCAGTGGAGGTACTCTCCCAAAATGAGGAGTGAGCCAAGAAAGAGGAGACACAAGCGACAAGGCGCACCACCCACAGCCCAGAACAGAAGGACAGAGGCTTCAGGGGGGATGCTGCAAATTATTATTTACGGCACATCTGCTGTTGTTCTAAAAATTTTCCACTTATTCGTGTTTAAATCATCCCAGCAACCTATGAACCTTGTAAACCTCATCTCAAGCAGCCCAGACCCAGGTAATTACGGCACACACTGCATGTGCCATAAAAACTGAAACCAAGGAAATGCCTGATGTCTTTAAACCTAAGGAGAGATTTACACCTCTGTGGAAGACTTTGAAGATAAATAGGGGACGGACGCACAGAAAACCCAACAAGGCGCACTCAGGCAAGTATTCCACGGAGAAAAGAAGAATGCCCTCACACGACTTGACGGAACTAATATTCACGTGGCCCCAGGAGAATAAACACTGAGTAATGATTTAACAGAAAATTATCATACCATTACATCAGGGGGATAAAGGGAAGCAGAAGGGGAGCAGAACATGCCACCCCGGAGTCTGATTCCAGGAATCCAGGACCTGCCATCCAAAATAGGCCGCTTTGATACATGGATTATTTTGAGCTGTTGGCCCTTGGGAGAGGCCTTGTCTGAGCTCCTCTTATCTGCCTAAAGACACGTTCTCCAAAAGGAACTCGACTGTCATAGGTCCCTTCCCCGGGAGATTCATAACCAGGGAAGATAGACTCTTATCAAAGGAAAGGAGATGAGACGTGGATGCCAGACAAAGGTTGTCACAAACTATCATACCCCCATCTCTTCTCCTAAGGGCCCGTTCATCTTTCCTAAAAATCACTCACTCTCCTCTAAGAGGTGTACATCCCCCATCCCGTTTCCCTATTAAGATGGTATTTAAGCCTGAATTCTAAGTCACCTGGAGGAGTTACTCATTTTCCCCCGGGTCTCCCCAGCAGCCACATGAGACATACATGCTAATAAACTTCTGTTTGCTTTTCTCTTGTCAATCTGTCTCTTATTACAGGAGTCTCAGCCAAGAACTCAGAAGGGGAAATGGAAAATTATGCTTCTTGCCCTCCAAAGATAAAATGGGAGATGAGCAGAGGGGGACACAAGCAAAATTCTCATCCTCCTAGGAAATTCATAGCTAATGCCTAAAACTGAAAAAATTAGGAAATAACAGTATAAACATGGTAAGATCGAAGAGAGTTAAAATTGGCTGCCCCTTTGGAGGAAGGAGCGTAATGGGAGGTAAGAGTTGACTTTTGTTTCTGTTATAAGCCTTATACAATTATTTGATCTTTTAAATTACTCCCACAGAGTTTGATAAAAAATAAAATCAAGAAAATAAATTTACTCCAACGTGGGAGTCAAAATTTAGTAAATGTTTCTGACAGGAAATTTCTGCCCTACTCTGTTTTCTGACACTCAAAGAGGGCCAAAGGAGGGACTTTTTAGAAGCGTCCCCTTGTCCCCATAACCCTTGTTTGTCACCATCAGAATGCCTCAGACCCTGAGACTGGGCTTCAAGTTCAAAGGGACAGATGGGAGGGAGTCACTGGGGATTCCTCATCCTAATTCTCCCATGAGATTTTGGCAGAGTTGTTTTCTCTAAGAGCATGTCTGCAGAAACCAGTTCTCTCAATCATCTAGAAGTTTCTACTATGCATAAGGTTGCCACACCTTTGCCTGTGTTTTAATAACACGCCCATGAACTTTTTTTGGTGCCATAATTTCACTTATTTGGTCACTCATTCATTCAAAAATAAATGCTTAATGAGGCCCTACTATGTGCAGATACTTACTATTAAGTTTCTTAAAAATTATGTTTCCTCTATCATGGTTTCCAAACTTAAAGATTAAGATGTTTCAAGGTTCTTTATAATCACTGCCTTTTTATGTGTTAATTAGAAAAGGCAAACTTCTGTGGTGTAATAATTAATTAAAATAAGGATAAACTAGATTATCTTAAGAAAAGCTTCAAGATTTACTTTCTAAATTTAGATCAAGTCAGTTTAAATTTTCTCTTACCCAACATGTCAGTGGGCTCTCTTGTCACAAAAAAAAATTAAAATGTTAACATTTATCTAAAAGGGTTATCTATCTCCTGCTGATGATTTATGAGCAAACAGACTTCTCCATTTCCTCTCAAGAGAGAGAAGTACATTTACAAAGTAGAACAGTATTTTGAAGTACTAATGCATGTATCCTCACTCCATCCCACTCCATCCACCCTAGCTCAAATCCAGGCAACTTCATCATTAAAAAGTCCACAAATGATAAATGCTGGAGAGGCTGTGGAGAAAAGGGAACCCTCCTACACTGTTGATGGGAATGTAATTGGTGCAGCTACTGTGGAAAACAGTATGGAGATTCCTCAAAAGACTAAAAATAGACTTATATGATCCAGCAATTCCACTTCTGGGCATATATCCAGAGGAAACCTTAACTCAAAAAGATACATGCACTCCAATGTTCATAGCAGCACTATATACAATAGTCAAGACTTGGAAACAACATAACTGTCCATCAAAAAAATCACTGGATAAAGAAATTGTGGTATATTTATACAATGGAATACTACTCAGCCATAAAAAAGAATAAAATAATGCCATTTTCAGCAACATGGATGGACCTGGAAATTGTCATTCTAAGTGAAGTAAGCCAGAAAGAGGAAGAATAATACCATATGATTCCACTTATATGTAGAATCTAAAAAAAAAGACCAACAAACTTACTTACAAAATAGAAACAGACTCACAGACATAGAAAACAAACTTATGGTTACTGGGGGGAAGGGTGTAGGAAGGGATAAATTGGGAGTTAAAGATTTACAGATACTAAATATATATAAATATATATTTAATATATATAAAGTAGATAAACAACAAGTTCATACTGTATAGCACAGGGAATTATATTCAATATCTTGTAGTAACCTACAGTGAAAAAGAATATGAAAATGAATATAGGTATGTTCATGTATGACTGAAGCATTCTGCTGTACACCAGAAATTGACACAACTTTGTAAACTGACTATACTTCAATACATATATATATATATATTAAAAAAAAACAAATTCAGGCAATTTAACATAAGTCCACCATTTCCCAAAAGGATAGTTATTATGGCAGAATTAGAGTACAAAGAGGACAAATTTAAATCCTTCAGTATAACCCGTGTAATACTGTACACTTGTTAGTTTAAGTTATAACTCGAGGTTAAGTTAGTTTCCGGTTAGGGACTGAATGTTTGTGTCTCCCCAAAATTCCTATGTTGAAGCCGCCATGTGATGGTACT
The DNA here is from genome assembly GCF_048773025.1 of Camelus bactrianus. Lineage (NCBI taxonomy): Eukaryota > Metazoa > Chordata > Mammalia > Artiodactyla > Camelidae > Camelus > Camelus bactrianus. Next base: position 11,894,336 of record NC_133572.1, read on the forward strand.
TGAAGGTGGGGCCTCTGGGAGGTAATTAGGTCATGAAGGTGGAGCCTCCCTAATGGAATTAGTGTCTTTATAAAAGAGAGCTGTCCTTTCCCTCTGCTCTCCATCACAGGAGGATGCGAGAAAATGTGTCTACAAGCCAGGAAGAGGGCTCACACCAGACACCAAACCTCCTGGGGCCTTGATTTTGGACTTCCCAGCCACCAGAACTGAGAGAAATGAGCGTCTGCTGTTTAAGCCACCCAGTGTATGGTATTTTTGTTTTAGCAGCCTGAACTAAGGTTACCCATATCAGGAATTGAAGTCCCAGGAGCAGCCAGCTGGCATGCAAATCAGGGAGCCCACACTCCAGAGACAGCTGATATGAATACATGCCTTCTGTTATCCAAATCTCCATCAATACTAGGAGCTTTTCTAATTAACATAATGAGCATTAGGAACAAGGTCTCACTGTGGGAATGAGTGGAATTCGAGATATGTCATTTAATGAACAGGATGTGAAAGTCCACCCAGGCCTGTAACCCGTGTCCTTAAGGACAATGACCAAATCTTGACCCACAAATGAATCTGTGTCTGATCACAGAGTCAGAGGACTTCTGGTTGCCTGATGCAACTCCAAGGGCACAGGATCCTGCCTCTGGATATTGTTACGTCTGCTTCAAGTAAACATTTCATGTAAAGAGGCAGCTGGAGCACTTCAAAAGAACAGAGAGCTGGGACTTCCATCAATCTCATGAAACAGTTTGTGTAAAGGTTTCTGAGCCTGCTTGCCAATAAATTTTTTTAAGAAGGTCTATATTGGTGGCATAATTTATGGGGAGTAAGTCAATTTTGTGGCGGTTACTGTTATTTACTAAAACAACCAAAGTTGTATGAGACCAAACTTAGGTTTACGGAGTAAGCTGACAGAGAATGAAGACCCCTGAAGGAAATCTGTAGTCATGACACAGGAATCGCGCAGCATAACGAAGCTTGGATCACACAGCTGGGAATTACTAGGAACACGTCTCAACAGAAGCTACTGTAGAGTGGTGACTACATCTGGAAACCATACGTGATGACCTCAGCAAATGACAGCAAGGACGACGACTAACGAAGACCCAGACACTTACTCCTCCCCTGGAGCCAAGAGGCTACTTACATGCAATCAGGGAACCGCCTGCATTAAAACCTGAAATGACTGAGTTTGCCAGGAATTGACTAAAATTAGTTATTGCCATCAGGAAGAATAGAGTCTGTAAATAGATATTAAATTGGCATTAAAAAAAATCTAAAAATGTTCCCTTTCTTGCACATCTGAGTTTTGGATTTTGAGAAATTCATCCTCACTATTTGCCACGCGAGGAAAAACAATTCTGGGTCTCTCTCAACGTTTCTCTCCAAGGTCATTTATTTTAAAGCTTGATGCCTTGTTGCATTTTCTCCTCTGGTAGCTCTTCAGGAGTGATTCTCCCATCCCCCGAGATTCTTCTTAGTAACCCGAAGTCTGGTTCAAAGTTCAAGGGGGGGATGTTCACGTCTTCCTAAATGTTTATTCAAATCAGGGAGAAAAGAAAGGCAGCATCTTAAGTATGCAGGTGTGTGTTTCTCACCTTGAGCTTCTGTAGCGAATACCATGGACTGGATGGTCTAAACAACAGACATTCATTTCTCACAGTTCTGAAGGCTGGGAAGTCCAATATCAAGGTGTTAGCAGATCTGGTGTCTGGCAAAAGCCTTGGCTTGTAGACGGCCATCTCCTCACGGTATCCTCATATGCCAAGGAAGACATCATCTCTCTCACATCTCTTCTTATAAGAGCATCAACCCCATGCATTACGGCTCTACACTCATAATCTAATTACCTCCCAAAGGCCCCACCTCCTGACATCATAGTGTTGAGGATTAGGACTCCAATAGATAAATATGGGGGTGGGGGCACAAACATTCAGTCCATAGCGGTATATATGCAGAGGGAGGAAAGTGGTGGTGAGGAAAAAGTTATCTGGATCTTCCCCTAGGATCTGCCTTCCTGAGAGAAGCAGGTAGAATCATCCCACATTCAGCAAATACCTAACTGTAAGCCAGTGTTAGGAAAGCACTAGTTTCACCAAGACGAAGAAAATATTTTCTGACATCAAGTAAGGAGACAGATAACACAACGTGCTGAGCGCTGAGATGCAGGTAAGTACAGAGCCAGTGCTGGGGGATGGAGACAGCCCAGCTCTGACTGGGGGCATTTGAAAAGCCTTCCAGAAGTGATGACGTTCAAACTGGGTCTAAGTTTCAGCAGCAGAGAATGGCCTTTCCAGTCGGCACTAAGAGAAGATGCCAAGGCAAAAATGAATGAACGAGCATGGAGTGTTAGAAATGGTGACAAGTCCAGGGGTTAGAAAGTATGAGGGTGGATGAGGTAGGCTATGCTAGAGGGTAATGTGTGGTCAGACTGGGAAGACTCATGAATGCTTTTCTGAAGAGACTGGCCTTGATGAGGTCAACCAGATCACCCAATGAGCCTACAGGTTCCAAAGAGGTGCCCTAATGGGAGCCTGGATGATCAAAGCTCTGGCCCCCTCGCTTCTACCCCACCCCCACTTTATGTATTTTATATATCTCTTTTATATTCCGAATTAGAAAGTAGAACTCAGCTGTTATTTTTAAGTTTTAAAATTGCTCATATAAGCAAATGAAAGTCATAAAAGATCTTTAATGAGCGGAAATGACCGGATTTACATTTCAGAAAGCTAATTCTGGTTGCAGGGCAGGAGGAAAGATTAGAGAAAGTAGACATAAAAGATGGAAAAGCCCATTATTTAGACTGTTACAAACAGCCCATAGTGGGATGACAAAGGGTCCAAACCAAGGCAATGATAATACGAGTGTGAAGAGAGGTAGGAAAGAGAGAACAGATTTTAGAGACGTTTTCAAAACTGAATGAACAGCCATTTACCACTCCGACGACAGAGGCAGCAGATTCGGACCGTGTTCGCCAGGGCACAGCGGGCAGGAAACCTTGTACGCACTTTCCCTTTCCTTGGGTGGACTCATGTGACATCAGCTGCTTCACTTTAACTCCAATGCGTGACCACAGGGAGGTGAGATGAGGGTCTCCTGCCACATTCCAAAGCTTAGATCTAGGCTGTTGAGGGTATTACAGTTTGTGGACTGATGTGACTCTGGAAAACTACACTTAAATTCAGCGGCTTATGATGATGAACATGGAACATGGATGAATGTGGAAAAAGCCACCATAACAGAGTGTTCGTTTGACTTAATCAAATCCAGAAGACTGATAAGGTATTTTGCTGTCTCTTTTCTTCTCTCTTTTTCATTTTCTATAAGTAATATTTTTTCCAACCCTAAAAAAAAGGAATTTGAAAAAAATGGATTTAGTAGTAAACAAAGTGAGCCATGGATATGGCTCATTTTATTGTCGTTGTTATGTTATCCTATTTGGCGTAACAACACGCGCTGTGATGGTTTACTAAGACCAGTCTTTACCGTGGGCTGGCCTTACAGACAGGCAGAATAGACTAATGGCTCCATTCTGACCTAAGACATAGTGATGAGATGCTCAACCCTTATTTCACACATTCAACTCAGTTAACTACTGACTGAGCACCTATTTGTAAAAGGTCTTACGAAGGGTAAGCACAGTGGGGTGCAACACAGATGTAGTCTTGGGCTAGGAGAGCTTTCAGCCAGCCAAGGGAGACACACATTAATTGCATACTTAATTGTTTGATCACTATTGTTTTAATTGTTTTGAAGATGAAAGAAAAGTTACAAGAGAGTCACAACAGGGGACCTCATCTAGTCTGTCCTTCCATGAGGGAATGACTCTTGACTAGCGAGCCAAAGAACCAGCTGCTGCTTCTGCAAATAAATGGAGAAGAGAAATTCAAGCAGAGTAGACAGTGCAAAGCAGACACACAGGCACTGAACAGCTGGAAAAGGCCATGCTGGCTGGAGGGCTGACCTCAACAGGGAAAGTGGCCGGATGGCCAGATCTATAGGCCACCTTGGGGTCTGGTTTCTTTAGGCCAAAGGAATACCTTTAAACAGAGGGTGTAATTATCAGAAATAATTTTTTTTAAAGGACTTCTCCAACTTCTTGGCAAAAAATAAACTGGAATGAGACAGAAGTAAATTTAGGGAGACCACCTAAGTGGCTCTTGTCAGAAACGTCGCCAGATTTCTCAGTTCCAGACCCTGATGGCAACAACTTGAGCTGCAAGAATACTTTTAACCAGAGCAGATTATACATCGACCCAGCAATTCCAGAAGACTACACAGAGCTAGACTCAGGTACCCGGAAGCAGATCTACAGGGGGTCCCGCTGCTGGGTCCGACGTCCTCTGCCTCACATGGCCCACGTGCCTAGGCCAAGCCTCCCCAGCTACAGCTGTGTGGGCCTGGACCCCGTGCCCGCTCCTGTCCCAGGACTGTTCCTTCTTTCATTTACTACACGTGACTGAAGCCTGTTCCTAAAACCTGCCTCTGACCGCCGCCTGGCTTCCCGAGTCCCTGAGTTCTGTAGTGGCTCCGCACGCTGGATTGCCCTCCTCGGACAGCACTGTCTTCCAGACAGAGGTCTTTCCCACCAGCTGCTTCCACCTCAGCTGTTGATGCCCTCACTGGTTTCAGCTCTGCCCTGGGTCAGGGTCCTCACCTGATCCCTCCCCTCCCCTCTCCAAACGTGCTTCTGAGGCAAGGCTGTCAGAATGACAAAAATAACCTACAATAAATAGCATACGGTGGTGCATTACTTATCTAGAAGACCTTTCCTTTAGCAGAAGACAGCTCTCTTATTTTTTATTACGGGGCCAGAAGGTGAGATTTATTATTTGTTAACAGTTCCATCAGAAGTTCCAGTGTGGTTGAAGCATTGATGCATATGGTTAACCAAAGAAATCAGAGGCACGTTTTATGCAGTGAGTATCATAAGCTTTGCACAGATTTTTTTTCTCAAAAACGTTTAATTGTTTAGGTCTGTTTGCTTTTAACTGGCCTGCACGTCTAACTCCCACGATTCTCTGGATTTCCTGCAGTAAAAATGATACACCTCAGCAAAGAGAGATCCTGGGATGTGAAAGGAAGAGAGTCAAAGAGCAACTGGCATTTAATCTGTAGCAGGTGTGCTGTTAGGTTTACTAAGCATTTCTAGGTAGTCGGGTTTTTTCTTTCTTTCTTCCTTTATGAAGAGACCTCAAAGACCATGAGCAAAGTTTAAATCAAAATATGAAATATAATCCGAGCAGGATATGACAAATAATTCTCCACCCTTACATCTTCTCCACCCTTGAAAGAGAAGAGTTAGAGGAGAAATTTTTTTCCCTGAGTTTGCTGGGATATGTGTCTTTTTCTTTTGTTTCCTCTTTCCCTTTTCCAGTCCAGGGAAGACAGGACCATCCATAGAAATTAACACTTCATTTCCTAAGTCTGAAATCTAAACAACACGCATGAATTTCAAGACAACATCTTTTAAAATCTGTGTTTGTGGTTTCGTTTTAAACACCTTTTTCTAAAAATAGAATTCTCAGTGTGACCAGAACAAACGTAGACTAGGTGAAAAATGTTTCTACCTGGTTGTGAGACTGATGTGAATTAAAGGAGCTGAAAGGTAAACCCATGTTATTGTAATCTGAAGTGTCAGAGCGTGCCCTTCAGCTAAGAAATGCAAAATATTTTCAAAACAAGCATCATGTGACACTCAGCAGCTTGAGTCGTATTATTAGAGCTCTCCAACGGGGGTAATGTGTTGCACAGAGACTTTGGGATGTTTTGCTAAAATACTCTTTCTTTCTTAATGCAGCTCAGAGTTCTCAATTTTTTGAGGTACTTGTTTTACATTTTACTCTGTTAACTGGACTGCTGTCAAAAATTCTAAAGAATCTTCTTAAGATAGAAGAGAGCAGAGAGATGTACGAGAATGAATGACAAAGCGTCAGGTGTTTTGATTTAACAGCCTTTTGTGCATATTTGGAGTTGCCAGCCAAACCATTAACTTAGCTACTTTAGCACTTTGTAACCTGTCCTCAAATTTGGGATTTTCTTTATCCTTTCACTCATGTCTCTCATTCTGATAGCACCTATTTTATAATCAGCAAGTTAATTTTTCTGCAATAATGAAACATCAAAGAGCTCCAGCTGAAGGAGAATTACTAAAATGGCCACACTTTTGCTAACAGATAGCTTATTCTTATGCTTGCTCTTAAACTGACCAACTAAGCTGACTGACCAGTTGCTGTTCACAGCTCCAGGCCCACTGCTCTCTTTATCCAGTCTCTGCTTTATTCCAGTAATCAAAAGCAAAACTCATACTTGGTTTCTTAGTTGTTCTCAGGGAGAAGGTCACAGGACTGTTACCTTACAAAAATAGCCTGAATTACCAAGAAGACCATGCCATGGGCGCTTACAAGATAAAGAGATGGAAAGAGCAACAACCACTAGCCTCTACAGACTTGGTCACCTGGAGATGCCATGACGCCACTGAGTCTTATGAGAAGAAAATAATTCTGTTGTTTGTTATCGATGCTTTATTAAGCTATGGCTACATAATCACCCTGCCCCATCCTCTAGATGGGTTCACAGTTTTGAAGGCACTAGCTTGCTCTGAGTCCCCTTTGCCCAGCAAAGTAATAAAGCTGCTTCTTTTCTTCTAAGCTCCACGATCCTGTCTCTGAGTTTCAATTTGGCTCATCAGGGACCGGGGTGGGGGCGGGATCTTTCGGCAACACAGCCATTCGAGTTGCCAGTTAGAAACGGCAGCTCCCAGCTCCACCTAAGCAGACATAAACCAGCCCCAAAAGGAAAGGTGAGCGGGAGCCAGAAAGAGATCCAATGGCAAAGCCTCTGTGGGAAACATGGAAGAACAATGTTATTTTTGCTCACTGGATATGTGAACACAGTGCAAAGGAGACCAAACTCGGAGGCTGGACAAAAATGAGAAGGCGGGGCTTTGTCTTCTCATATCAAAACTGGCCAGGAGGGAGACGATTGTTCTTTTCAAATAACTTTAAGAGAGCTTCTTACTGAACAACAGACCCTCCATTTGGTTCATCCTTTGTCTTCTGTTCCTTTTACTTCCTTTGGGGTTTTTTCGTTTGTTTGTTTGTTTTGTTTACATAGATACTTAGCTTCTGGCTCTCATCATTTCTCAAACTCCAACTCAATGCCTTTTTTTTTAATAACAAAAGACTTTCCAAATTTAACAATGGAAATTAATTTTCAGATTTAAGAAGTCCAGTAAATCTCAAGAAGAACAACTATAAGCAGAAACATAATTAGGCACATCATAGCCAGCAGGCTGAAAACCAAAGAGAAAAAAACTTGAAAGCAGATAGACCAAAAAAAAAAGGCAACTTTACATAAAGGGCAGCACAGTTTGAATGATGTTTATTTCCCATCAGAAACTATGGAGGTGAAAAGACCACATCAAAGAGGTTTAAAAAAATCTGCCAAGACAAAATTCTGCATCCAGCATAAGTGTTCTTCAGGAACAAAGGTAAATAAAGACATTTCAGGGAAGTGAAAACTAAAAAAATAAATAAAAAGCACAAGCCAATCTGGACTAGAACAAATGGTTCAAAAGAAAAGCTTTTCAAGTTGAAGGAAAATTATACCAGATGGAATTACATATATATATAAATAACTTATATATTAAGTAATATACAATTACATATATAGATAAATTGCATGTAAATTTTATAATCTGCACTATCTTTCCTCTGTACTTTTATCTGGGAGCACTTAAAAAGGAAAATTGTTTTGTTAGTTTATGTTTTTTAATTGAGTGAAAGATTCTTTAAATTATATAGTGCTTTACAATTTTCAAAAGTCTCGCACACATGAGTAAAATATAATTACGTATATAGATAAACTGCATGTAAGTTTTATAATCTGCACTATCTTTCCTCTGTACTTTTATCTGGGAGCATTTAAAAAGGAAAATTGTTTGGTCAGTTTATGTTTTTTAATTGAACGAAAGATTCTTTAAATTGTACAGTGCTTTACAATTTTCAAAAGTCTCGCACACATGATTTCATATAATCCCACAATAAGCCTTTTTTTGTTACATTTTCATATTCCAACTCAGTGACTTTTTGGTTTCTTTGCATTCAGTATGTTGTTCCTAGACATCTGATATCTTCTGGCTATATTTTTAACACCAATAGTAAGACTTTAGCTGTGTTCACTTATTTTCTGATTTAGCACTCCATCCGGCTCCAGCTCCCTCTCTCATTCTGCGCTGGCTTGAAGCTCAGACTCATCTTACTCATCCTCCTTTCCTATCTTTGCCAAGGAAGATAGACTCATCTCTGGAGGGGGAAGGGTTAAAAATTCTCCCCGGCCCAATTTTTTTGACTTCACAAACCAAACATATACAGCATAAATGAAAGCTGGACAGCTATCTCGTAAACACTGGAGAACACAGTTAAGAAAGGGCAATGTGTCTGCGTGCATTTAATTATCTTTATGATTAACAGAAAAACACTTTCAAAGGACAGAAACGTTTTCAGTTCATCCAACCAAAGGAAGATTAAGTTTGTATAGAGCCTTTCAACTTAAAGGGATCCTCTTTAAGAAAAAGAACACAAAATTACAAATATAAAATTAGGGACAAAAGTGAATATATGTTTGGAAAGAAAAAAATAAATCACAATAAAATACAATTTAAAAAACAGATAAATACTTTAAACATCACACAATACAGAAAAGTAACCTCTATTAATTGTCTGATAAACCTCTCTAATAACGTTTCCTATTTTTTTGGCTTCATACTCTAAAAAATGCAAAATTAATTGTAACACAAGGGGAATTAAAATACAGTTTTAAATTGTTGCTACATTATATTGAGGTGCATAAATATGTAATCATATTACTCTTATACTACATACATTAACTAGGTTGATGAATATGTCCAGGTATTTTTGTCATCAGAGCACTTATTTTTTCAGTCTGTATTTCTTCATTGTTGGCAATTTTATGTACTATTTCATCTGGAACCAATCACCTTCCTAAGGACAAGATATGTCAGATTCTGTAAGAAGTGATCTGACTTATTGGAAGCAAATGTACCATCCGTCAAGAGACATATTCACTGTTTGTAATATTCCTAAAGTTTGTGACCTATAAACACAAGAATTATTGGATACATTTTATTTTGTGTGAGTCTCACCTGAAAAGGAAAAAAATATGGCACATTTATCATTGTATATTCTGCATTATTATGTATATTACTGACTGATGAGAACAACCTTTTTTTTTTTTTAGCTTTTTTGGGGAGGAGGGGGTGTAATTGGGTTTTTATTTATTTATTTATCTTTAATAGAGGCACTATGGATTGAACCCAGGACCTTGTGCATGCTAGACAGGCACTCTACCACTGAGCTACACCCTCCCCTGAGAACAACCATTTTGATTAGGTGACAATCAGAAGGGGATGCTCTGCTTACAATTCTACACTTCTGATGCTTAGAAGAACTTTCTGCAGGCTAGCTGCTGGCTTCCTGTTTTTTAAGATCTTTTTCTCTTCCACTGCCCACATACTTCAGTGCCTCGTTTTATAGAACACGTACGTATCACGTTCATATCACAAAATTGCACTTTCAGGTCACAATGCCAGACAGACAAAAGTTTCCTGGAAGCAATTCTTCCAAAGAGATGGCTAATTATACATGGAAGTGACTGTCAATTTCTGCATCCACAAAATGCCTGGCACCAGAGGAAGTGTGAGGGGAAGAAATTATGAGTGGAGACAGTTGTCTTAACCAAATGTAGTTATAAGTTTGCAAATTTTACAGAATCATATGGCCATGAGAACACATGGCTAGAGCCTTCCCAAACCCTTGGAGGGAGCCATGCAAGGAAGGGCCTTGAAATGCGAGTTCCATCAGCTTCACAGTAAAGTTGCTTCAGCATCCAACCTCACTGACCTTTTAAAACAGGATGGTTAGATTTCTGGTTTCTTACACATAGGGATCTTAGAAGTTCTCACTCCATCCTAAGCACAAGTAAAAACTGAAAAAAATCAACAACTCCTCTCAGATCCATCAGAGTAGTGAGGTGACAGAGCAAACTGCTGTCCTCAAAATTAGAGAGACAAACAGGTGGATTTCGAGAACCACAACCCACAAGCACAAACCTCCATAGGAACCAGTAGGAAACCATAGCTGATGAATTCCTGGATGTTCCGTGCAGACAAGTCTGAGAGATTAAAAACTACGAGCAACCCATTCTGTGGGGGACTCCACACTTCTGTGAATTTTACCTCCAGGAGCTCTATTGGGTCCTCGTGGTGAATACTGGATAAAGTCTCCTCATGCTTCCAGTAGGGAGAAGGAAAAATGAACCTTCTGAAATATACCAGAACATTCTGTTCTTCTTACAAGGTCTGCCCTAGGGAGAAACTGTTTTACCAGAGCCTAAACTATGGGGGTTTTATCAGAGCCTAACTGAGCTAAGGGAAGGGAAATACCCAACTCCAACCCCCTCGAGCCATCTTGTCCCCATCGGAGGGGGGAGACGACACGTTCACAGTCCAGGGAAACAGACTCCGCAAAGACTGAGACTTAATCACAGGGATAAAGAACACTTCCCGGCTCCCCACACCTCATCACTACATTACTAAACAATTATTTACTGATGTTTCTTTTACAAAGTACATTGTGTTCTCTTTCAACAAAAACTTTCAAGACATACTAAGAAGCAAAAAACACTGTTTGAAGAGACCGAACAATATGAAAACCAAAGTAAGATATGGCAGCAATGTTGGAATTATCAGACCAAGATTTTAATAATGAAGATTAATATGTAGACAACATACAAGTAGACAACATACAAGATAACATGGATAATGGAAACAGAAAAATGGAAATTCTAAGAAACAATCAAAAACAAATGCCAGAGTTCAAAAACACTGCAACAGAAATGAAGAATGATTTAGAGGGAAGGGAGAGGGGCAAGATGGGGGTAGGAGATTAAGACGTACCAACTATGCATGTTTGGAGAACAGGATACATGGAAATCTGTGTATCTTCTGCTCAATTTTGTTATTAACCTAAAACTGCTCTAAAATATAAAGTCTATTAAAAATAAAAATGTGAAATAAAGTTAATAATTTTTAAAAATAACAGTTGCTTGGAATTATTTAGATAAAATTGTATTTATTGATCATGAAAATTAAAAGCATTTGCTCTACATTAAGGTCTGAAAGTATATTTGCAATCATATTGGAAAACATGGCAAAAATAATGAAAAGGGTTTTCAGTCATAGACCAAAATAGATGTCTTTTGTTTTGTTGAATAATGGTTCTCTTTATCTCCCACTTCACTCCATCTGCTTCCTACACTTAGCAACAAGAAGCACAGCAATTACTTTACTCATCCACTCTTCTTTCCTTAAAATTCTTCCTTTCCTATAATTTTGTCATTTAAAGGGTATGGGGTGGTATTTGCCAATAAAACTACTTTCAGTTATCCATGGCCAGATTTATATTTTACATTAACTCTAGTTGGACAAATAAGAATCAACAAACAAAACTAAAATAACTATGAATCAGCTGAAACAGCTAAATGTAAGAGAGCACTCATTTTGATATTACATACTAAGTTAAACCCCATTTTTTAAAATTAATTCAACAAATATTTCCTGTTCTGCCACCTGTCCCCCCTACCACCACCCCCACCACCTGTCTATCTGACTTTTTCTCCTACCACTCCCCTTCTTCTTTCTCAGGTCCAGCTACATTATCTCCCTGATTTTCCTCAAACACACTAAGCACACTCCTTCTTCAGAGATTTTTTTTAACATATTTTTATTGTGTTATAGTCATTTTACAATGTTGTGCTTCTTCAGAGATTTTTGCACTTGCTGCCTGGAAACTCTTCCCTTACTTCCTACAGGTCTCTGTTCAAATGTCGTCTTCCCCATCGGGGATTCTCTTGGATAAACCCATATCAAATAGCTAGCTCCTCATCACGACCCCATTCCTCTCCTCTTCCCCTGACTTCTTTTCCTTTGTAGCACTCCACACCATTTAACATACTGTATCTTAATTTGTCTAGTTATTGTCTCTATGTTCTCACCACCATCAGAATATAAGCTCCATGAGAGCAAGAACTTTGTTCACTCCTGTATTCCCCAACAACCAGAACAGTACCTGGCAGGCAGGCATTCAATAAATTCTTGTTAACTGGATGCATCAATATTGTAATTGCATTATCTTTAATCTTTTGTTTGACATCTATAAATTGGTAAAGGTTTCCTAAACTATTAGAAGTCATTTAAGTGAGAATTTTTACATTAAACTCACTTTGTTCCATATTTTATGTGCTTTGCTTTAAAGCGAGTTGTCATTGTCCACGCTTTCCTTCCCCCATCCCGACTCCATTACTCCATTTAATTTCAAACGTGGCAATACTCCCCGGTATGCTATTTTCTCCACTACATTTCTCAAGATTTGTACTAGCTGAGGAGGGGAAGAGAGGTCAGAATCAGTGCGAAAATGTATAGCAGACATTTTCCTCGCAGTTTAGAAGGAACGAGTAATGTTAAAAGGCAGAGAAAAAGAGGAAAGGGAAAAAAAAAAAAAAAGGCTGTTCCTGGCAGCACTATTTTCTTTACCCTGATTCTTCGGTTCCTCAGTACATAGCATGTTATAGCTGCTGCTCTTACAATGTCCCTCTACATTATCACGACGATTGAGAGGCATAATTTGATCACCTGCAGTTTATTATTAAGGATGCATAGTAGCTATCACAATGCACAACTGAATTAATAGAGCGGGAGTGTGTCCAGAATTGCTGCCACTGCGGTCTAGCCTCCAGTCTCTGATTGCGCACCACTGGTCACTCCCTGTGCTTAACGGGCACAATACAAGCTTCTTGCTGTGACGCCGTTTTCTGGCCCCGTCCGGCTGCGGGAACCTCGCTGCTTACAGAAAGCAAGCTGCCTCAGGAGTGCCTGAGATTCTGTGCTGCTTCCAGAGAAAAAAAAAAAAAAAAAAAACTATTATATGACCAATGTGAAGAACGTGAGATAACTCGAAAAGAACCAAAGAATCAAAAACAAGAATAAACCCTGAGAAGGGGTATTTGGCAAGCTTTGGGGAACATAAAAGAAGCAAATCTAAGAAATTACAAAGGGAAGACTATTTTGATCTTCCAACTGGGAATGGAGAAAAAAGGAAGGGAAATGAGGGCAATGAAGGAGAAAAAGGACTCACATTTGGGTAGTCATTTCCTTAACCTGGAATGGTTGAAATTAAATAGATATTACTGACAAAAATGATCCCACAGGTAGGGATCTTTGATATCAAGCCTCACTGTAGGTGGGGATGTCACTCCAACTCATCTTCAGTCTTCCCTACCTTGGGTTAACTTCACCCAATTAGCATGCACCTCTCTTCACGACCTAAACACCTAAAAATGAAAGTCTGCCTCAATTGTTGTTGCTTCCTGAAGTGGGTCATAGCACTGCATATTCCAAGACTACAAAATGGGGTGTCAGGACCCAACAAATGTTTGCCACAGGTGTTTTTAATCCTAAGGAAAAAAAAATCACCATTTTACACAAAATACTATAAACTACCCTCACACTCGTGGACCCTCCTGCGATACATGACCTCTAGAGCACCAGAAAAAAGCACAACACTTTTTCCCTTTGATCCTCTTCCCCCTTCCTACCCAGACTTAATGAAGACATCTGTCTGACAATAGTCAGCTTGTCAAATTAGACAAGAAACGGTCCAATTTTCCTCGTCATCCACAGAAAAAGGAAACCAAAAAGGATGTCAGATACAGAGACACTTTATCTTGCCTTCAGCCCATTCCTTGCTAATTATAAGAATGAAGGACGCTGAATGGTTTTACAATTCTCTTAATTTTGATGCTCCCTCCTGAAAGATGAAATGTTATTACTACTGAAGCCCATGAGCGGCATGCATAAAACAGGGAGAGAAACTGCTGTCAGGAAAAGTGGATGGTAAAAACATGTAGCTCAAATGCTTGGTTCGCTGTGCAGAAAGCTACCTGTCAGATACAAAGAAGGTAGTTGAATGGAAAAAAGGAAAGCAGGCTCCCCAAAGGGCTTGAAAATCAATTCCAAGTTTCCACAAATAACTAGACCTGCAGATGACATATGAAACACTCATGTCTATCCCCCATATAGCCTCTCTTGTCTTCAGCCACCACTCAAACTTATTGCTTCTCTTCTGGCCTCCTTTCCTATAAAATGTCAACAGCAGCCCTATCTACAATGGAAAAACAACAAAAAAACAGAGACTCCCTCGTGTGCCTACTTGGTAACTACCTGTTTGTACAGACTACTGTAAATTCATACTATATTTAGATATATGTTATCTAGGATTATTCCCTATGACAAATAAGTTTGTAATTGGTATTACTTGATGGATTCATAATTGTCTTTAGACTCAAATTTCCTACGATATTTCAACTGGATAAGCAACTCAGTCCAAAATATTAGTTCCTTCTTTATTGGCTGCCGAATCCCTTCACCTTCCTGATTTGCTTTCAGGAAACTTTCTTTTCCCCGGTGTACATGGTTATGGTGGAAAGACAACTGCACGTCTTTGGAAGCCAAAGGACCCAGGTCTTTTTTCTAGTAGAACCAAGGGTCAGACGTGTGACAACCTCAGCCAACCAGGTTCTCTCTCCTGGGACTCTAAATCCTGAGCACATGTTGCAAGAATGAAGAAAATATTGTAGAGATGATTTCGTTCCAGTGGTAGCACAAGAGAAGATGTGTGCTAAGCAGGTGTCTTTCGCCATGGGGTGGTTGCTGTCCTTCCGGCTCTGGTCCTCTAAAGCTCCTTTCGCTCCTGTCTCTTTCCGAGCCTGGCCACGCAGTCTCCTTGCCTATCATCCTATCATCTGTACACACACACAAGCACCATATCCATCCCCATCCCTGCCATCACAGTCTTAGACAAATTCCCTTTTAAGTTAACAGCAGTCAGTTTCTATGGATCATAATTAAGAGGAACTGACAGACTACCCTAGAGATAAAAGTGAATCCTCAAAAAATAATTTGCAAGCTATTTCTGATTTCAGTGAAACTACATGTGAGATGAAAATTTGATAGGGTGTTTCTCTGCTACATGGAGAAAAGAACACACAACTTATTGGAAAAAAAAGCATATTTTTCAACTGGTTTCACTTTTAAATACTTTCAGTATGTTCTAGGAAAATAGGAGCCAAATTTTAAGAGAAAAGAGGGCAATTATTGACATGAGAGCCTGTTCTTACACTTTAGGACAGAGTTAGTGAGAAGGATATTAATAGATTAAAAACAGGGGTTTTTAACTTGATATATTGTGAAGTCTGAAACATTCTGAAGTTTCTCTAGGGTAGGGAGAGAGCTTGGGATAAAAGACCGAATGATCAGAGTAATGGCAATGGAGTGAGTGGATGTGACAAGAGGACATGTCATCAATGGCCCCAATTAATACTTCTGTTGACAGGCAGCTGAGTCATGAAATGACAGTGAGCACAGAACTGTGAATGAGTAGAGAGAAGCCCATGGACGAGAAACGACCACGTAAGAAAACAAAACTGCACACTCACAGAGTTTGATAACGGTGCCTCTTGATGCTAGTCACTAATGTTACCAATAAACTTCAGTATGGTCGCTAATTTTATTAGGAATTTACTTTGAAATCTGTCTCTATTACTTTAATTTTTTAAATATTACAGGGGAAAAAAACCCTCAAAATTTGTGAATTCTGTGACACAGTGATTTACCAAAGTGTAGTCAACACAGAACCGGCTTCACCGTCAACACCCAACACCGAGTTGGGTGCTTGCGTGTATGAAAGACAAGCAAAGCAAGGGGAGAGGATGGGTGCAAATTCAAGCCTGAACTACCTGAATCAAAGATCATACCAGAAAGAAATAAAATCGGACATGAAGACTGCAAATGTTTAAGAAGTAATGAGAAAGGAAAACATAACAGTATTCTTACATAAGAGCTCTGGGAGACACACATTACAGAGAAAGAAGAGCAGGAAAAAAATAACAGAACTGACTGAAGAAGAAGCAAGAAAATTTTTTAAAAAAATACACCACAAAGTAATAGAGAGATTCAGGGAGAAATGTCAGACACATCAAGGAAATTGCTGAGAAAGAAAAGGCCTTCGGATTGAGTCATACATATGTATACTATTAAGCATTATTTTTTTTCTGATTTTTAATAAAAACACATACATCATTAAAGTTGATGAAATACTGAAAAGCATTTGGATGATACCAAAGATGACATTTCACCACCACATAATTATTTCTGGAGAGCATGCTGAATATAGGCATGTCTATTTCAGTGGCCAGAATTACAGAGCTGGGGACATGAAGTCCTATTAACATCAAAAGACGTGTGCTTGACCAGCGTGAATGAAAGGAGGTAAGTCCAAAGTCAATCACAGGGGCAGTTCTACAAATTGTGATTTGTTTCATCATTGTACATGGCAAGAAAAGCATTTTGGAGACAAACAAGCTTGGATTCAAATTTGAGCTCAGCTCAGCTCTTTCCTGGATGTGTGACCTCAGACTTTTATTCAGTCTCTTCAAGCTTCAGTACCCTCATCTGTTAAAAGAAAAAAAAGAAAAGAAAAAAAGCAAACACTGTCTATTTCAGTGAGGGCTGTATGTGCATACTGCGTAAGTCTGGTTGGCGATACAGAAAGTGTTTAATACTGCAGTTATTAAAACCTGTACTGTGTGGTAAGATTTCAGAAGCTCCAACTTACTGCTTCCCTTCTTTCCTTGCCCCTACCACCATCAGAAAATTTTAAAAAACCCTCCTATGATACTCAGATGAAAACCTGAAACTCCCATTCTATTTATTTTTCATTCTTTTCCATTATAGTTTATTACAAGATATTGACTATAGTTCCCTGTGCTATTAGGACCTTGTTGTTTATCTATTTTATACACAGTAGCTTGCATCTGCTAATCCCAAACTCCTAATCTATTCCTCCTCCTCCTCCACTTTCCCCTTTGGCAATCATAAGTTTGTTTTCTATGTCTGAGTCTGTTTCTATTTTGTAAATAAGTTCATTTGTATCATATTTTAGATTCCACATATAAGTGATATATGGTATTTCTCTTTCTCTGTCTGACTTATTTCACTTAGTGGGATAATCTCTATATACTACCATCTGAGACAGGAGGGAAGGGGGCAGGGCATTAAAAAAATGACGGCAACTGAGGGCAGGTTAACTGGTTAGAACCAGATGGTGGAAGATTCGACTTCCAGTAGACCTTGAGCCCCATGGCACACCCACAGGCACCATGACAGTTCCGAGGTCAAAAAGTGGGCAGTGGCCCAATTTCTGGGAACCCTCACCCCTTCCCCAAAGTAGCTAGAATAATCTTCCCACTTGTTAGTATACGAAATTATCGTGCCAATAAAAACTAACAACTCCCACACCTCACGGTCGCTCTCCCTTCTGAGTGAGATGGACTACACTCTGTCTATGGCATGTGTATCTCCCTGAATAAATCTACTTTCACTGTAATATGGCTCGCTCTTGAATTCTTTCCTGTGCAAAGCCAAGGACTCTCACTTGATGGGGCCCATACCAGGGACTCGCCTGGGACCCAGAACATGCCCATCCTCTGGCACCCCATTTTCCTGCAACACATCCATGTTCCTGCAGATGTCATTATTTTATTGGCTTTTATGGCTGAGTAGTATTCCATTGTGTGTGTGTGTGTGTGTGTGTGTGTGTGTGTGTGTGTGTGTGTGTGTGTGTGTATACACCCCACAACTTCTTTATCCAGTCATCTGTCGATGGACATTTAGGTTGCTTCCATGTCTTGACTATTGTAAACAGTGCTGCTATGAACATTGGGGTGCATGTGTCTTTTCAAATTAGAGTTTAATCTGGACATACACCAGGAGTTTCATAAACTCTATGAAAATCCCACTTTAAACTAAACCATTTGGCTAAAGACTATGTACTACTTTAAAAATTTTTAAATACTGAAAGGTAACACATTATGATTTGTCTTTCATATCTACCTCCCTCAATGGATACATTTACAAAATCCTTAGCTGAGAATGTATTTTAATGGAGGTAGAAAGTCCATGAATGCCCTGAACCCATTTCCATAGTGGCGTGGATACATCATCCTGAGAAGGTAAGGGGGGGCCACGGGAGCTCAGAGACAGATTTTATCTTCTCTATGGTTATTTTCTAGGGATTAACTTAGAGAGTTTAGAAGTATTATTTTGGAGGGGGAAAAAAGATCTGTTTGATATTCAACAGTTATGACTTTCAACTGTGTCAGGAGGGTAAAATACAAAAGCCTTTATTAATATTCAGACATTCATAATATATTTTTATTTATACATAGCCTTTACTCCCAGAACTCTTGGGACTTTGCAGACACATTACGATTCAGCCTCAATCTATTTTCACAAATGTGTCACTAAAGTATGTAGGGAGGAGGTATAACTCTATTATCTTCAGATTGCAGATACAGAAAAGAAAGCAGAGACAGATAAAGCAATTTACCTACGGCCTCAGTACACGTAAGCTGTTGAGCAAGGCACAGAACCAGTCATGTAATAGATACTTCTTCTGTCAGATAAGGACACCAGAGTCCCGTCCTAGCCGGGACCTGCCTTTTTCGGAACCCTTAGTACCAACAGATGGAAGGCCAGGAAGGTGGGGTCCTATTCAAGGAAATCCACATGAACAGTTCAGCCTCCAACAAATCACTGCATGGTGGTTGTTAGGTGAGGCAGGAGCTGAGGCTAGCCTAAAGTTCAGAGCAGCTTTCTGCCCATTAGAGCGTCGGTACACGGTATGAAGCCTTTGGGGCCCTCCCCTGCCGCCCCTCCTGCCTTTCGCTGGCCTCAAATCTGGCCTTGTTGAGTAAGTCCCTCAGCAGCTCTGCCACAGTTGAATGGGTCCTGAATCTTAACTTACCATCTCTACCCACCAAACCAGAATCACACGCTTCAAAGTAAAACTTAGCACATATGGAGCTCTGGCACTGAACTAGGTTTGAGGTAAGACTTTCACTTTGTTTTTCCATCAGTTATTTTCACCACAATGGTCATCATTCATAAAAAAATCAGTATTTTCACGTAAGGATAATCAACAAGCACTCGTTTTTTGTTTTGTTTTGTTTTGTTTTCATAAAAATCTGCTTCCCTTGTTTCTTGAGAAAAATGAAATGAGATGGTAGAATAATTATTAAAATTCAGTATTTAATGTAAAAATCATTCTTAGCGCATTAGACCAAATAAAAACACACCATGGGCCAGATTTGGCCTGAGAGCTTTGGTGTGCTGACTCCTGCTGTAAAATCCTACAGACATTAAAATGATTATTAGAGGATATTATGAAAAACTTCATGCCAATAAACTTAAAATTCAGAAGACATGGACAAAAACGTAAGTTACCAAAATAAACAAAAGAATAGAAAGCCAACATTGTTTTATAACTATTAAAGAAACTGGACTGTTAATTTAATTCCTTCCCACAGAGAATAAGAACAAGCCCAGATGGCTTTGCTGGTGAATTCTACCAAACATTTAAACAGATTTTTCTAGACAACAGTAAATGAGGGACTATTTCCCATCATTTTTGAGGGAGCTTAATAACCCTGATATCAAAACATGACAAAAAAAAATCATAAGCAAGAAAAATTCCAAGCCAATGTTACCCAGAACACAGATTTTAAAAATCCAAATCAAATATTAACAAATCAAATTTAGCAAAATATAAAAATTTGGGTTTACTCCACGAATACAAAACTGATTGAACACTCAACAATCAAT
Source organism: Camelus bactrianus (assembly GCF_048773025.1). Lineage (NCBI taxonomy): Eukaryota > Metazoa > Chordata > Mammalia > Artiodactyla > Camelidae > Camelus > Camelus bactrianus. Next base: position 11,914,125 of record NC_133572.1, read on the forward strand.
CAATATAATTTATCACATTAATAGAGTAAGAGAAAAATCATATGACCATCTTAATAAATGGAGAAAATATTATGACAAAATTCACTATCTGTTTATAATAAAGATTCTTAGTATACTAGGAAGAGAAAGGAATTTCTTTATTTCAAAAATAGTATCAATAAGAAATGTGCAGCAAGCATTAAGCTTAGTGGTGAAATGATGAAAGCTTTCCTACCGAGACCTGGAACAAGACAAGTATATGTGCGATCACCACTCCCATTCCACACCGAACTGAAGGTCCCAGCCACTGCAGAAAGGGAACACAGCTATTTCAGGAAGGAAAAGAGAGAGAGAGAGAGAGGAAGGAAGGAAAGAAGGAAACTGGAAAATGAGAAAAAGATTGGAAAGGAAGAAATAAGAAATAACACTTTCATTATTCAGGTGACACGTGTGTCTGTTCATAGAAATTCCAAAAAATGGACTGTAAGTTGGTATAGCCACTATGGAAAACAGTATGGAGGCGTCACAAGAATAAAAATAAAAATAGAACTACCATATGATCTAGCAAATTCCACTTCTGGGTATATATCTGAAAGAAATGAAATCACTCTCTCAAAGAGATATCTGCACCCCCCGCTTCACTGCAACATTATTTGCAATAGCCAAGACACAGAAACAATCTAAGTGTCCATCAAAGCATGGATGAATTAAAAAAAATGATATAGATAGATAGATAGATAGATAGATAGTTCAGTCATAAAAAAAGAAAAAATCCTGCTATTTGCAACAATATGTATGAAACCCTGAGGGCATTATGCCAAGTAAAATACGTCAGACAGAGGAAGACAAATACTGTATTATCTCACTTACATATGGAATCTAAAACAACCAAACTCATAGAAACAGAGAATAGACTGTGATTGCCAGGAGGCAGGGGTGGGGGATTAGCGGAAGGTGGTCAAAGGGTACCAATTTCAGTGATAAGAGGAGTAAGTTCTGGGATTGTAATACACGGCATGGTCACTTCAGTTACTAATACTGTATGCATATTTAACAGAAGCTACGAGAGCAGATCTTAAAAGCTCTTAACACAACTCAAAAATTATAACTATGTCAAGTAATGGATATGTTAACTAACCTTATTGTGCTAGTCATATATATATTCACACACAGAGAACAGGGTTCAGGGTGAAGAAATGGAGGTGCTTAGAAGGTGGCCCACCCAGAAAGGACACTTCCCACACCTTGCCCTATGAGAATCTTCATCTGACTGTTCATTGCATCCTTTATAACATCCCTTACAATAAACTGGTAATAACAGGTAAAGTGTTTGCCTAAGTTCTGTGAGGAAATTATCAAACTTGATCAGGGGGTTGTGGGAACCCCAATTTTTAGCCAGGTAAGACAGAAGCATGGATAACCTGGGACCCACTACTTGCCATTAGCATCTGATGTGGGGGCAGTGTCGTGGGACAGAGCCCCTAAGCTGCGAAGTCTGGACTAACTCCAGGTAGTGGTGTCAGAATTAAATTAAGTTGTATAACATCCAGTGGGTGTCCACAGAAAAACAGACTATTTCTTGGTTTGAAAAACCCACACATTTGGTGTCAGAGTGTTGTGAGTAGAGAGAATTTTCCTTGAACTAAAACCCAATCAGAAAGGCTAAAATTTAAGACTTTAATGCCAATCGCTGAGGAAGTACAAAGAAACAGGAATGCTGCTTCACGGCTGCTTGGCAAGTATATTAGTACAACCCCCTGAGAAAAGGGACTGGCACTATCTGCAGGGTTGCAGTCAAGCACACCTTAGGACCCAGAATTTCCACTCCTAGGAAGAGAGAACAGACTTGTGCACCAACAGGCAGCAGAAGTGTTCTCAACGGCATTATGTCTCAAGCTGGAAATACCCAAATGCACGTCAAAAGTAAAATGGATACCCTTTCCTCTGCCGTCCGCGCTCTCTTCTTTGGTCGCCGAGTCCTTGGCAGACGGGAAAATGGCCACAAGCTTCCTAGTGCACGAGAACATCTGGTTCGCCAAGGTCAAGTATGATGACGCAGAAAGGAGATTCCACCAGCAGATGCACGGCCTCTGGAGGGTTCCTCACCCAGAAGACGGCCGCCAGCGAAATCTCGCGACAGCTCTGCAATCTCGCGAGAGCCAGAGGAACCATCCAGAACTCCACAACCACAGGAAGTTCGGGCGTGGGTGGCTCCAGCGGGCGAGTGAGAGCTGCAGAGAGCTGGTTATCGGGATTGCCCGCCTGGCAGCAGAGAGGATCCTGCGAGGGGAGTAGCAGGATCTGCAGCAGACTGTGTCCAAGCTGGAGGCCCGGCTAAGGGCGCTGGAGAAGAGCTCGCCCGCTCACCGGTCCGCAGCCCCGCAGCCCCGCAGCCCCAGCGAGTGTCTCCCGTGCGCCAGGTGGGGCTCCCCCACCCCTACCCAGAAGGCGGCCTCCGCTGCGGACGACGAGGACCATGACACTGACGTGTGTGGCAGCGACTAGGCGGAGGACAAGGAGGCTGACCGACTGTGGGAGGAGAGGCTGCGGCAATACACTGAGAAGCCGGCCCTGGTGGCCAAGCCCTCCATCCTGGACATCAAGCCCTGGGATGACGAGATGGTCAGGGCCTGGCTGGAGGCCTGTGTGCCCTCGGTCCAACTGGACCGGCTGACCTGTTCCAAGCTGATGCCTGTGGGCCACGGCATCCACAGGCTGCAGGTCCTGTGTGTGAAGGAGGACGACAAGGTGGGGACGGGCTTGCTGGAAGAGGGGATCACCAAATCCCAGGAGCACATGCAGAGCGTCCACAGTGCTGCTTTCAACAAGATCTGAGCCCTGGCACTGGGCCTGAGTGTGTGAAGTCTTGCAGCAGGTAAAGACTGAGATTCAAAAAAAAGTAAAACGGAGAAGTCAATTTTAGGTATATACAATAGAAGATTATAAATGAGGGAAAATGAACAAACTACAGCTACCATCAGATCCTGGGAAAATTTCACAAAAATGTTGAGCAAAAGAAGCCAGTCAGGAAGGCATTTATACTGTAGGATTCCATTTACTATAAAATTCAAAACAGACAGAACCGTAGAGTTTGGGGCTACATCGAAACTAAATAAAGCCAGTAAAGAAGTGATCACCACAATAGCCAGGGGAAGATGAAGAGCACATGGCAGAGAGCAGGGGTTGGGGGTGGGATGGGGCAGGTTGGAAGTGCTGGCAAGATTCTATTTCTTGATCTATGTGGTCGTTACATGAGGGTTTGCTTTGTGATAAATCATTAGGGCACACGTTTTTGTTTCTTGCGTTTTTGTATATGCTTCTTTTTCCTCCAAACTTTACCTTTTGAGATGTAATTGATTTAGTAATAATAGAGAGGTGGAGTTTTAATTAACAGATATAATTGACATGTAACATTGTATTCGTTTTAGGTGTACAACATAGTGATTTGATACATGTCTATATTGCGAGATGATCCCCACAGTAAGTTTAGTTAACATCTTAACATCACCCCACACAGTTAACAGTTTCTTTTCTTGTGATGAGAACTTTTAAGATCTACTCTCTTACCAACTTCCAGATATACAATACATACTGTTAACTATAGCTACCATACTATACATTACATCCCCAAGACTTATGTGTCTTACAACTGGAAGCTTGGACCTTTTTGACCACCTTCATCCATTTCACTGCCCCCACCTCTGGCACCACCAATCTGCCCTCTGTATCTATAAGTTCAGCCTTTTTTTAGATTCTACATGTAAGTGATACCATACAATATTTATCTTTCTCTGACTTACTTCACTTAGCGTAACACCTTCAAAGTCCACCCTTATTGTTTCGCATAGCAGGATTTCCTTGTATGTGTTTTAAATTTCAAAATTCAAAAGCTTAAGGAAACTTTCAACGTGAGCTGGTGGGTGGTGTCTAATGACACTGCTCCTTGCAGCCAATGGCCTGTTAAATTCAGCCCTGGCCTTTGTTGGGCCTCAAATAATCTTGTATTACAGCCCAACACAACAATCCTTACTGAAGCTATCATCTCACTGATTTAAGTGAAGGACTTCAGAGTTTTCTTTTTATGAAAGGTGAATTATAAGGTTGTCAGAAGAGAAAGAACAGCAACCATTTCAAACCATATGTAGCTTTAATTAAACTGCCTTAGTTTAAAAAAAAAAAGTGTTCTCTTTTTTATGTGTCTTTTTAAAGTATTCTACTACATCTATGGACTCTAAGACCTCTGTTGGCGTGCTCTGCTTCCCATAGAACTGTCAGTGTGCTCACATGCTGAAAACCAGGAGGGAGCCAGCAACCATGATTGTCACCCCTCTGGAGCTGAGTGAATTATCTGCTTCTGGGCCGTGGTAGTCTGTCTTTTAATATATTGGCTTTGGCAGACCTCGACTCCCGTGTCATTCCAATTAAGTTATTAAAATTAAAGTAAAAGTGCTTAAAGCTGAAGCGTTTTGGTAGAAGTTCTTAAAGGGGTCAGAAGTCTGTGCCCTGACTTCTTAGCAAGTTGCTTGCCCAGTTTTTTTAACCTGAAAAAGAAACTATTCTGAAGTTTCACACTGATATTCTGATAGCTTCTCTGGTTTCCTCAATTTCCAATTCACCGGGATAAAGTTTAACCTCTCAGTGTTTGGGGGAGGGGGAACCTCTATTTGTATGAGAAAATTAAAATTTGCAGTTAAAAATTCTCTCCACTGGCCTTCATGCTCCCCTAACCAAAGCTCAACTTTTCATTGACCAAAATCTCAAAACTGGTATCTACAGACAAAGACACATACCTAGAGTAGAAGAAATCAAATGGGAATTTTCATGTGCTTGGTACAATTGAGTTAAAATTCACTTGTTGTGTGGAGAAAAGGCAACCATCCTTCTCATGCCTGAGCATACTGGCTCCTTGAATAAATTTCCGTAGTCAAGACTGGGGAGAAGGGGACGTATTTCTGATGCCAGATAAAACAGAACAGAAAAATTCCAGGTTAAATACTAGAGAAATCTCTTAATGAAGATATTTTTCAGACTAGGGCAACCTCCTGAGGGAAATGATTTGAAGTGACATCCTTTGAGACATTTAAATTATAGTGGATAAAATACTCGAACCCACCATGAAGAAACACTCTTTGTGGAACTCACGGGAAAATTACTGGGGTTTATAATAGACCTTTTCTAAGAGGGGGTAAGCCTGTAAGGCAGACCTGATGTTGAATAAATGTTATTTTTACTGGAGTGTGGCTGCATTGTAACTCTGTTCCTCCTTCTTCAGCGAAGAGCATAAATGGGTAGGTTAGCCAAAAATTAATAGGTTTTTCTTAAAGCAGTAGATTTCTTTACCAAGCCTTTCTAATTATGAGTTCTTCCTCAAGAATCTCATGCTTCAATACTGATTTTCTTTAAACTATTTTTTAAATGTTACCTACCCCCAGGATGTCCAATCCCCTTTCTCTACCGAATCAGCATGTAACCGAGAAGGAAACTTCAGAACTAACACAGCTTTTAAATGTCAAACTCATACGTTTAATTTCACCTATTTTGAGTAAAATGAATTTAGCGGTGACCCTCCAGGCTAAGGCTTTCTCACTGCAGTGCTGACCCAGCACAGCTCTAATTAAGCACAAAGAGTTCCACCATGAGTAAATCACTTGTTTGGAATGAGCTTTAAAAAAAAAAAAAAAACAACTACCTTCTAAAAAGCCTTCATTTAAAAGTACAATTGCCATATTCTGTAAGCCTATTGATTTTTCTTCATTGTTGAGATGAAGAATGTAAACAGAGTTGCATATTTACTCATTTCATTTTCTGATACCTTTGCTCCAAAGAGCTCCACATTTCTGTCCCACGTGGGTAAGAGGTTGCTATTTCCAGATCTGGTCTATGGAGATGACTGATGAAAGACCAGACAAAATTCTGATAAATGCTCTATAATTAGGAGTTGCCTCTACTTCAAGAGCTCCACAATTTTGACCTTACCACCTTCCTTCCCCTTGGCAATTGCTGAAGTTTGACAGCCATGGTGTTTGCTGCCTGCAACATATGGCTAATTGAATCTGAGCTGGGGAAGGAATGACTAGATTCCTAATGATGATCCACTCCACAGATATGAAGCGGGAATAAATAAATAGAAAACAAGGAAAAGGCTGCTGGGCCAGAAAACATCGTATTATACACTGGTTGCAGCAGGATGCAGGTATTCTCAGAAATGCCTGAAGATCACTTCTGTATGGTTTGCTCTTTCTGTCTTTTAATCACAGGAGGCAGGTCAGGATTAGACAGAGATTTGTTTTCATCTGTGTGGTTTTTGCAAGTCTGGACACTGGACACCTGATAGCCTCCTGAAATTCACATAATCTTGCATTGGAACACTTTGTGTTTCTAATAAGGCAAAAAGATTCTTGTAGATTCTTCTCCATCCTCACCAATCCAGTAATGAAGATACACATATATGAAAGAATAATGTTGCCTGCCCTGTCAGTAAACAAAGGATGTTGTGACCATTAAGCCATCAGCTGCTGCAGCCACCCCTGACTGTGCACCCTGAGGGGATTCAGGATGGGGAAAAACAGGATGCTGGCCCTAGAGAGTTAAGGAATGGTCTCAGTAAGCCCAGACTCTTGCATCTTCCCATACATAAAAAGTGCTAAATTCATTAACTTGAGATGTTTGCTTTTTCTTTAATTAGCAAGAGATCTTTTGATGTTCAGTTACCTGATTTGTTTTTGCAAACCTCCTATGTATCCTGGCTCCTCCCTCACCTCTTTGGAGCAGTCCCTCAGAGCTATCTTATTGCTTAAGTCCTCAGCAAGTCCACCAAATAAAACCTAATTATCAACATTTAGGTTGTACAATTTTTTTTCAGTCAACGCATATGTATTTGTAAATGTGTGCTTCAATTTTAAATGAATTTTTCTACAGCAGTTAACATAATGGTAACATACCTACTTTGAATTGGCTCCCCGGGGATAGAGAGAAAGCAGTAAATGAAATAAACTAAGAATATTCACTCACCAGACATTTTTGCTAAATATTTTAACAGTGCAAGGCACAGTACTATGTGTCAAAAGGGTATACAGATGATAAGACAATTTTCTCAATTTTTTTTTCAGTGTCTGTGGAGGTAAGCAAGATGAACAGTAGAAGTAAAACATGAGTTAGGTTGTGATGTGTACATAAGAAAATATTGTTTAATTATGGTCCCTCACTAGGCTCTCAATGCACTGAATGAAACCTAGCACCATGATGCATAGTAAGTGTTCAATAAATAATAAATACTAATTGTAAATTAATAAAGGAGAGAATGGACATAATATATAGTCATGCCGGATTCAGCGAGAAGTTACTTCTAACTGTGAGATTCTAGAGAGGCTTTTATAAGGAAGTGTATTCTTGTTTTAAGTCTTAAATGAAGGAATAGATTTATAGTGAGTGCAACGGGAGTCACTCAAACATAGGCAAAAAAAGGAGATACAATATATGTTTGGATGACACAAGTGATTTGGTTTGTTTGAGAAAGTTATAGGACATTTGATGTTTTGCAACATTGAAAACTTTTGTAAACTTTTGTAAACTTTGAAAAGATACATGAAAAATGGTTGTGTGAGATAAAGCCAGAAAGGTATGTTCGGAACAGATCGTGGATGGCCTTGATTACAGGCTAATGATCAAGACAAAAAGCAGTGATCCATCAACGTCTGTGGGCTAATTCAAATCTTACCCATTTATTCATAACGGGAAATGTTCTGCAAAATCTCTCAAGAACTCACGTACCGGAATTAACAATTACCATGGAAAAGATAGAGTACGGTACTCCTGGAATTCATTTTCAGGATGGACCTGAAAGATAGTAGAGGTATCACTGAGAGTAAACTCCACTGAAAACAAGCATCCATGTTGGAAACTTTGTTTTTATCTTTTTCTTTTCAGCAGCTTGTCTGCTATAACTAAGAATAATTCAGAAATTTAATTTAAGGGATGGTATCTATGGTGTCTTTTAACAATCATATTTTTGTAAGAATTTAGAAGAAGAAATTAAATATCTGATTAAAATCTTGGTAGTGCTGAGAATACAGTTTCTCTGGAATCTTTTGACGAATACAACCAGTTATTGGTGTACAACAGCTGTTCTTCCGTAACAGTGAATTAACATCATAAAACCCTTTTTTTTTTTTTACAGGAAACATGACCACCTGAAGAGTTTCGAGAATAAAGTATAAATTTTCATCTTCCCTTGCTAGTATAATTATGTGAATAGTTTCTGGCCAATAAGATGTAAGCAAAAGAATCGTGTGCAACCTCTGGTGAGACAGGATCTGCAGCTTTCTTCATCCCGTTTTCCATCTTGCTCTCTGGAATGTGTACCTGATGGCTGAAGCTTGGTCAGGCATCTTGGACCAGGAAGTGGCCTAGAAATAGGAATAGAGCTAGAGAAAAGGCACTGTGCCCCAGAAGATCATGAAGATAACATGTCACTTTAGATTGCTTTCCTGTGGACTTCATTTACAGGTATGAAATAGAATTCTATGTTATTTAAGCTACTATTATCTATGTTTTTTAAAAATCACTGAAAATTGAATCCAAACTTACGTATTTTAAAATTTGAAAAATAATAGAAAGTAATACATAAATCATCTTACAGCAGATTAAATTGTTGCAAAGGAAACATTCACTCTTCCCACTTCTGCCTGGGGCATATAATTCCATATTCCATTGATGCTGGATGTGGCCATGTCACTTGCTTTGACTGATAAGATGAGCAAAGCCTTGGACTATGCCTATGTGGTTGGGCTTGCCCTCTTGCATGCCTTCTCATTGCCATGGAAAAAATTCCCACTGGCTAGCCATTGCTCCCTTGACCCCAGTCTTGGGATGAATACTCATTTAAGTGACCTAAGCCCAACCCTCAGCTAGAGCTTGGAGCAGCTGAACTCCAGCTAACCCCAAATGGGTAAACAAGAAATAAATGCTTGCTGCTTTATACCACTGGATTTTGTGATTATTTGTCATCCGGCATGCATTGACTAATGCACATCTTCTCCGTGCAAATTTGTCAGGGCTTTATGCATTGAGAACTGCAGTCTGTGGTTTTCAACCACCCCAAAATTGTCATTGCAATTCATTACAACATTAAACCAGCAGGTTACCAGCCTTTTGTTGCCAGTAAAGTCACTTAAAGAGATGAACATTTAATTTATATTTACACTGTAATACACCCCACGTAATTAAGGTCAGAATTGAGTTATATGGGACAGTGAGTCCTTTCTATGCCTTTTGGATTTTACAACTGTGACAGTTTCAAACAGAACTCATAGACCCAGTTTGTCTGGAAATGTGACAATATAGTAACCAACTGCCTTTGCTGTGACCACCCGAGCATTTGAAGGTTTCCTCTTGTATTTATAAACTTGGAAACAGGAATCGCCTCACACCATTTATTTTCTGATTTCCCTCATTCTTACCAATGACATGACAATCATTCTTGTTGAGGACATTAATAACTACTTTACTACAGGTAATGACAATAAAAGAGGTGCAAATTATTGCAGGATAGGTAATCCTTCTCAAGAGAGCTTTTTTAGTTTTATTATTCTGTCTGTAAAACTTTCCAGCCCCCAGAATCCAAAGTGGTCTTTTTTTCTCTTTGGGGCCTATTTGCTCAGATATCTAAGGAGGCTGTCCTTTCCTGATCTTCTTCAATAAAACTTTTATTTGTTCAGCTCTCCTGGTTCTCCCTGACCACCATCACTGAATATATGTGGACATTTTTTTCCCTCTAGTGTCCTGATTTACCAACAGTGGCTCCAGACCCTGGGCTGTGGACCCACAGGACTAACAGTTTTCCCTCGACCACTCTTTGAGCTCACCCTTTGTTGTCCTTGTGCTGGGCTCCTTGGCTTTTCCTGGAGTCCTTGACTTCTCACCCATACAGCAGATTAGTTAGTGATTCTCTACTTCTCGTCCCCTCCTTCCCTTTTCTATAGTAAATTTCTTGTCCCAATACTGCTTATAATGGCTTTTATTTCCTGACTGAACCCATTTGTTTTTAACAGCGTTTGCTTTCCACTGTGTTCTGTTTCCCTGTCTCCACTACCCCACTGCTCACTACTGCCAGCCAAACAGTCCTTTTTGAGCTCCTGTGCATACAAAGGCATGTAAGATCAAAGAGGGAGGCTTCTTGTATCTTGTGTTTCAGTAGCCTGTGCCCACAGTTCCTTAAGGGCTGCGGTGAATTTATAGGGCCACTGTGCCTGCTTACATTTTTGAGTTGTCAGTGCACAAAGTACTACTATGAGATCGTTTGAACCCAACTATTTAATAAATGGAACTGGATTTTACTTGTTAGCTTACTTGTTGTTTACATGTTTGTTTGTTTGTTTAGGCCTACAAACGCCATGAAAAAAATTACTGACACACTAAGGACACCCTAAACCTAGAAAGGTGGGGAATCTCTGTTGGCTAGTAAAGACTCACATACAGGAACAGTTGAGGAGAGAACATGAGGAGTAAGAGCAAGGCTTCCCCTCGATAAGGCCCCTGACTATCACAGACATCTCGGCGCAGGGTGGCGCAGTGATCAGGAGCCAGCATTCAGTTCCCAGAACCAAGCTTCTGTGAGATGGCAAAACTCCCAGATGAGTTTTTGGGATTTTAGAGCAAAGGAGACCTGAGTCCTATTTTGTGAACAGTCCCCTAAGTAGTGGCAGGAGAGGGTCTTCACAGCCTGCACAGAGCTTTGCAGATCCCAGCGTGAGCTGGGAGCAGCAGGACGATTCTCAAGAGCCCTAGGAAGGGGTGGAGGCAGCTAAGAGCCCGGCCAGACCTGAAGGCCTCATCCAGACAGAAATGAAGAACGTAAGCACGGTGAGGGCCGAGGTCAGGATGGGCCAGTGCGTGTCTCAGAGACGCATGCAGGATCCCATGTCCTCCTCAGCCCCGAGGGCTTAGACCTAAGTAAGCCCTCTAGGCCTTACATGCACCCCAAGGAAAAGGGGAGTAGAGGTACAGGGGAACTGACCACGTTAACCACAGTTAAGTTCTTACCATGCTGAGGAATGAGTGTTCAAACAGAAATGAAATCGAAAAATAAAGGTACAATTCATACGTACTTTGACCTGTGCACTGAGATTTATAAAACCTTATGGGAGCGTATTAAATGAAAGTAATTTCACCACGATTAGGGCAGGTGCTATTTTTGAGAGACTCTGCTTTATTTTTGAAGAAAAAAAATCTCCTGTCCCAACACCAAGAAGAATTTTTTTTCAATACCCCTGACCAAGAGATGTTGTGGCTCAAATCAAAATCTACCATGCCACTGTGACATATTTTATAAATATTAGAATTAGAAAGAGATACTAGGAATATTTGTCCAGTTGTTTTCAGACATTTTTAAGTTCAGAAACTATTTCTCAGGTAGAATATTCCGAAAAGAATATTAATAGATCCCAAAAGATAAAAGTGGCATTATACTAGCAAAATTCTACTCAATTCAAATTTATATGTTTTTATTAAAAAACAACCAATGAAAACATTAAAGCTGTTTTGCAGATGCCAAGATATTGAAAATTGAAGGTTATTGGTGTTAGAGACATGTGGTCTTAAATAAGATGCTCAATGTATTTCTGAATTTTGCTTTCTCCATTTCTGTTGCTCAAGATAAATAGTTGGAAGTGGTAATAACTTTCTAGTAGCTTGTTATCTCTGATTATTCATCAGTGTTCTAGTTATCTATTGCAAGGTAATAAACCATCCTAAAATGCAGTGGTTTAGAAAAATCACAATTCCTGTAAGTCCAGAATTCAGGCAGAACTTGCATGGTTGATTTCTTCTGCTCCACGTGGCTTTAACTGTGGTCATTCTTCAGTGGTACTCAGCTGACCGATGACTTCGTCTGAAGTGATCAAAATTATTTCACTCACATACCTGATTCTTTGGTGAGTGCAGCTGGAAGGCGGGCTCAGCTGGGTCCTTCCCCCTCCCTGCAGACTCAGGGCCTCTCCATGTGGTCAGTCCAGCAAGGTAGTCATATTTCTTGCATGGTAGCCCAGGGGTCCAAGAGTGAGAGTTGCAAGAGGCCTGAGCAGAAGCTGCAAGTCTTCTTGTGACCTAGCTTCAGAATTTCAGAACAGCCTTTCCAATGTATTCTATTGATCAAGCAAAGTCACTAAGGCCTGCCCAAGTTCAAGGGAAGGGAGGAATGGACTCTACTTCTCTGTGAAGAAATGGTATATGCATACAAAGAGCTGAAGGCAATGATGGTGGTCTTTTTATAAACAAACTACTACATTCAGGGAAACCAATCTAGGCATTTGAAAGAAAAGCCAAGTTTTAATGTTTAATAAGGGGGTTGGGGAGGATAAATTAGGAGTCTGGGATTTGCAGATTCTAGATACTATGTATAAAATAGAGAAACAGCACAGTCCTACTGTATAGCGCAGGGAACTATATTCAGTTATCTTGTAATAACCTATAAAGATAAAGAATATATACATGTATAATTGAATCAATATGCTGTACACCAGAAACACAACATTGTAAATCAACTATACATCAATTAAAGAAAATATTTGATAAGTAACAATATCTACAAACATTTCTTAATTGGTATATATTCAGTGTGGAGAGAATCAACGAACAAGTAAGTTCTTCAGACAATCATTGTTTGGTGGAGACATAATTTTCAAACATCTATTGTTAAATTATGATGTCTTCAATGGTGTCTTTTTTAAAACCCCAGGGACTTGAAGATCAATTTTGTCAGATTTTTTTTAAATGCTCAAAATAATCAGATTATGTTATTTTGTATATGAAGGCTAAACTTTGTTTTCATTTCTTTACTGACACTTTAATCTGTAACTGTAATTCACTGGGATCTTGAATTACCAAACAAATGTGAGCCTGTTCATGTTTTATAACTTACTACCCATATCAATACAAACAATCCCAAAAAACCTGCAGTTGTAAATTTAAGCTTTGATAAAATTGAGATTTGTATGTCACTGTCTGACACTATACGCAAAGATGCTAGAATCCTCTTAACAGCTGGTATTTGTCTTATACAACATAGGATGACTACATAAGTACATTTTGGCAACAGTTTTTCTATGAGCCACAAATCCTTTGGTGCTTTTTCCCCGGACCACTGCTCTTACACAGTGATTGAAAACATTCCTACCTTAGTATTTGAAAAATGATTTTAACTCTTACCATTTCTTTCTGGTTCCTTTGAATCATGTGTTTGACACAGCATTAAATCTTCTTCTTACATGAATGCCAGAACATATAAATTAAGCAAAAATGAAAAACCGGCAGTATTTGCAGTATCATCAGTAGAATTGTAAAGAGTTTATTTAAGCTCAGCTTCCTTACTACTGCATCAAGTTCAATAGATACATTCTGAAATCCTCTCTGGAATTTGTTATCAGATAGTTACAGATCTGCTCCCATGTTTGGTACTATGTTGTATCAGTTATTTGTTGCCATGTAACCAACCACTCTAAAGATAAGTGACTTAAAAAGACAATTTTTTTTTTCTTTTTTTACAATTCTTGGAATTAACTGGTCTACTCTTCTGCTGGTGTGCCTGGGTCACTCCTGGGGTTGCACTGATCAGGTGACTTGCCTGGGGCCAGAAGGCCCAAGATGGTCTCACTCATATGTCTTGGGCCTTGGTTTTGGCCAATAGCTAAACCATTCTTTCTGTGTGGTTTCTCATCATTCAGTAGCTAGGCTTCTTTACACGGTGGCCAGAGCACTCTAAGAGGGAGAGGCAAATGCTCCACGGCTGTGGAGGTCTAGCTTCTCTGCACAGTATAGCCTTAGCAACATCCCATTAGTCAAAGCAAGTTGAGAGGCAAGTTCAGACTCAAGGGGTCAGAAAAGAGACTCCACCTCTTGATGGGAGGAGCTGCACAATACTAATGAGAGGATCTGGAATCCTTATGTTTACGTTCACAAAATTTCACTTCAAAATGGTGTTGTAACTTGATAGAACATAAAAGTTATCTTGCAAAACTTTACTATGTATATCACATAGAAGATCTGGGCATTCTTTTTACCACAAAGGCAAGTCCTAATGATAAAAAATAGTAAAAAAAAAAAAAATGCATTTAAGTTTTCATTTCGTTACTGATACTTTAATCTGGAGCTATAATTCATTGAGGCCCTGAATTGCCAAGCAAATAGGAACCAGCATCATAGTGACTTTGCAGAGGATTTTCTGCATATTGCTTTCATTTCGCAGCCTGCTGACAGTATGGTCGATAAAATTGGAAGATGCATACAGTACTTTATAGTATGACTTGTTTTATTCTAAGCCTAATCAATACTGCATGTCTATCCTAAAGTGTGAGCCTGGTCGATATTATCATTTCTTTCTTCACATTTGCTTTGTAAATGTCCTGCTTTTAACCAGCAATCCATTTCTAGTTGATGGAGGATTATTCCACCTCACCTATTTATAATAATTAATAAACAAACAACAGAAAGCACCCAAAACATGTAACAATTTTACCACAAAGATCAGATAATGAGCATCCAAAATGAAAAATAAGGCAGTCAAACATAAGCACTGGAAGCTTTATTCTAGGGTTAACACAAAAAAAGAGGTTGATGTGATAGAGTGTGGGTGGCCTCAAATATATTAAAATTTGGAATTTAGTGTTCTTGGTTTGTACCAATTGAATTTTTATTAGTCAAAAAAAATACCTTTTAAAAGTGAAATTTCAATCAGATATTCTTAGAATGCCTGGAGCGTGGTTGCAAAGTATTTTGTGAGTATACAACACAACCCAGAGAAGTTAAGAATCTTGCCCACAGGTTAAGGAACTAGGGCAGAAATTAAGGTCATAACCCCCACCCCAGTCCGTCATCTTCCTATACTTCACTGTCCTTTAGCTCTGATTTTTATCTAACATTCTCTGTTAGACAACTTCTCTGTGCTTTGACCTCAAATTTCTAAAGAAGTTTGGAAAGAGAAGAGATGTTTTGTTAAGATCACACAAAAACACCATAATTCACATCTCCAAGGACTAAAAATGACTTTGAAAAATCACTCTTTTCCTATCAAGTTTGTGTAGACGTATATAATGTAATATATCACCAAGAAGATGCATCTAATAGTCCCCTTAGGCCAAGACAGAGTAAATCTCCTTCTTAGTTTCCATTTACTTTAAGTTTTTAAATTAAATAAATCATGGTGGAGAGCTCTTGCTAACATAAATTTTCCAAGTCTATCTTATTTTAGGGCTCCAGTCCTCACCAAACTATTTATTGATTTAATTGCTCAGAAACAGTACCATCTGGACGGGATAGAGATCTAGTCTGCCAGATTTTCGAAAAGGACAATCTTCTACTCGCTCAAAGCTATGGAATTATTACTTGCTCGGGCACACCTTGAATGCTTTACGCCAAACACTGAAGAAAAGACAATATCTAGTGTTGAGGAGACTTCAGGAAACTATATACCATAAATCATTTCAGCATTTCTAGAGGGCAATTTGGCAGTAAGTGTTAAACAGTCATTTTAAAATTGTGCGGTTCCTTTGAGCAATTTTATTTCTAGCAATTTAACTTAAAACAGTATCTCCTTATGTACATACATTTTCCTATGAAATATGCTAATCACAGTATATTTTTCATATCATCAAATTAGCAACCACCTAAATATCTAAGAATACAAAAGTGGTTAAAAGAACATTCAAATACAAAATAATTCAGAATTGGTTAATTTCTCAAATAAATAGATGGTGTTATGCCCATATACGAGCCAGTAGTCAATAGTAGCTGAGGTCTTATTATTTGGAGTGATTCCAGTCTGGGTTCAAGTCACATACTATCTGTGTGACAGTGAGAAAGTTATTTAAATTTTCTAACGCTCACCTTCCTCATATTGAAATAGCCCTGCAGAGTCACCATGAGGATTGAGTTAGTATTTGAAGTATATCTAGCTATAGTATACAGCAAGTGCTCTGTCGACCTTAGCAACTAATATTATTGTTGTTTTAATTGAATTATTTGGGAAACATCATTTTATGAAAGGATCTTTAGTCATACCGAGACGAAGGTTTACAAAATAGTATATGTATTATGATTCCAAAGTTGTGCATACATTCATTCTTACATTGGAAAAAAACACCCTGGAAGATAATCTTCAAAATGTTTAAGTGTTACTATTGTTGAAATTCTGGGGGATTTTAATTGTCTTCTTTTATATAGAGTCCAAATTTTGTACAATAAACAACTTTTTATTTTTTATGCTGGAAAACCCTCACTATTTTAAAACCCTTTATATCAGTTTGCTACTTAAACTGCACACTGGGTTTTCTCATTTCCACTTTTACAGGAGGGGAGAACAGACCTCAGGCTGAGGGAGTCCCCTTTGGGATGGGACTGCTCCCCTGCCACCCCTGGAGGGGTCTTCTCACCTCAGTGTAAAATAAGCTGCAGTTCTTTTTACTTTTTATTACCATTTGACTCTATAGACAGACAAGTCGTTCTGATACTCACAAACCTGATATTTTAATAATTTAACAAAATTTGAATAGTCAAGTAATCAAGCCCTCCCCCATCCTTTTTTCTACTTTATTAATAAACACGTGTTGCTTGCCTTCTACTCTGGTGAGGAGATGAGAGATTGGAACTTAGAAATAAAGAAGATACGGTTCTTACCATCAAAGAGCTCATAATTTTAAAGAAATAACGTTCATATTGCAATTCACAGTTCACAAAGCACTTTACATGAATACCCCCGGTTTAATTCTCATAGCAACTCTGTAGGGGGTGAGATAGTATTATTACAGTGACGATTAATTTATGGTTTAAGATACAAAGAGGTATATGTAATTTATTCAGTTACTGGTGAGACTGGGATAGATCCTAGATCTCTTTATTTCAGGTCTGCTGTTCTTTCCTCTAACTTCGGCTAAGTATATTAGTTAGGGATGTATGTACATTATATATGTATCAGTCTCTGGTCTGTTTAGAACCTGCCCAAAGAGCCCTCTCCATCTGATTCACACATCAGAACATACAAATTCACTACTCTATGCTGTTGAAGGTATTGTCTTCTGACTTACTGTCTACTGCATCAAATGTTATATACGCTTTTGGGGTGGGTGGGTGGGTAGAATTTAGTACCAGAGAAAGTTTTACTTTCCTAGCGGAAACTGTCTATTTCCTTCTGTCTAATAATAAGAATTATGTAATTGATCATACCTCCCTTGTTGACTTGACTTCCCAAGAAACTCAAAGCCAAATCTGAACCCAGCATATGACTAGTAGTAGGAGGTATCCACTATATATTTAGTGGATGAATGAAAGAATGAATAGAGTGAGTGAGTAAAGCAACTATGTCAGCCTTTATGATTTACATATTTGTAGTATTTTCTTAGTCCTTTTTTTATTGAGGTAGCATTGGTTTGTAACATTATATGGGTTTCATGTGAACAATACTGTATTTCTCCTTCCGTATACAGTACAATGTGTTCACTACCAAAAATGTAGTTTCCATTTACCCCCGTATAGTTGATCCCCCTTTACCCATCCTGCCTTTTCCCCCGACACCCCTTCCTCCCTGGTAACCACAACCCTGTTCTCTGTATCTATGTGTGTGTGTTTTTTTTTTCAGTTTGGTTTCTTCATATTTTGTTTGTTTGTTTTTTATATTCCACATATGAGTGAAAACATATGGTACATGTCTTCCTCTGTCTGACTTATTTCACTTAGCGTTAATGTCCCAAGGTCCATCCATGTTTTTGCAAATGGCAAAATGTCATCTTTTTATGGCTG
Organism: Camelus bactrianus; assembly: GCF_048773025.1. Lineage (NCBI taxonomy): Eukaryota > Metazoa > Chordata > Mammalia > Artiodactyla > Camelidae > Camelus > Camelus bactrianus. The sequence goes on from NC_133572.1 coordinate 11,931,888, forward strand.
AGTAGTATTCCACTGTATACCTATACCACATCTTTATCCATTCATCCACTGATAGGCACTTAGGTTGTTTCCATATCTTGGTGAGGATATGGAGAAAAGGGAACCCTCATACTCTGTTGTGGGATTGTAAATTGGTGCAAGAACTATGGAAAACAGTATGGAGATTTCTCAAAAAATTCAGAACTACCATATGATCCACCTATTCCACTTTTGGGTATTTATCCAAAAAATACAAAAACACTCAGAAATATACAGGTACCCCTATGATCATCACAATGCTATTATTCTTTTATTTATGTATTATTATTGTAGTCAGCCTCAAATTATTTGCAGAATGAGTGAGGAACTAAATAAATCAATAAGCAAATATCTACTGCACATACTGAATATTAAAGTCTTTACCTTTTACCCGAGACTCTTAATGCAGGATTCTTAGAAATTAGACAGTCCCTGAGAGCACGTAGACATTCACTCATAATGCTCCCATAAGGCAGTAAATCAGGATATAACTTGATGGCAAAAAAGAAGTGGCCCGGTCAGTAGATGCTAAAGACACTAAAAGCTTGTACACATTTCAGAGGCCCACTTGCTTCAGCTTTCAGTGTCCCAAAGCAAAAATGTGAATTTGCCCTTCAACCCTTTACAACCATATGCCTCAAGCTGTCCTTGATGTTTTTCTCCCTTATCTTTGTGTATATGTATTCACATTTTGACATACTTTCACCTCTGTAAAAATTATAATGAGATGTGTAGGAGTGAAAATGAGGATCCTCCCAGGACCCAGCCACCCTCTTCATAATAACCTTTGTTATGCATGTATACATCAGATTCTGTGCAACAGGGCTTTGTGACATGGTCACTGTCTACAAGGAGTTCACAGTCTTGGTGTATATAATACTAATGTGGAAAATGCAAAGAGATAATTTTCATCTTCTTGGGAATCATAGAGACAGGGTATTTTGGGGAGGTGGCAGGAGGATTTCCTGGAAGAACAGACATCTGAGATAATTTTGAAGGATGATAGAAGTTAGCAAGGTTGATGGAGCGGCAGGGTGTTGGTAAAGGCATGGATAGGAGACAGTATACCTTCTGCAACCAGTCCACAGTTTCTAAACTACAGAAATTGCTAGTACCATTCTTTGAGCCCAGGAGTCCTCCCTGGATACTCTGGTTGCCCAATCCTCATGGATTCCCAGGTAGGAATTTAAGTCCCCAGTGGGCATGAAGCAGGAGACAATGTATTGGACTTGTGTTTTAGTTAGATAACTGACTTTCACTGTGAAGACTGCTCAAAAAAAGAAAAGAAGAAGAAAAGAAAAAGAAACTAGAAACTAGGAGAAGGATTAAAAAGGCTTTTCAGAGTTGCAGATCAGCGAAGATGAAGGCCTGAACTGTCAGTGATGGTAGACAGAGAGAGGTATGGACAAATTCGAGGAAGTTTAGAAATTAAAATCAGTAGAATTGGTGAATGATCACTTGTAGAAAGCAAGAAAAAAGTAGTTCTAGATGATTGTCACACCTTCAGTGTGGGTTACTTTAAACCGTTAGTGTCACCAGCTGAGGGGAGTAATAGGAATATACAGTATAGTTTTTGGCAAGTTGAGCTTGACATTACCCATGGGATCTTCAAGTAAAGTTGCCCATCAGGATATACAGCTCTAAGGCTTGGGGAACTCATGGGCAGATACAATGTCAGAAATCAGTTCTAATATAACCACTTGAGGAGGGGATGGGAGAGCGAGAGTGAGAAGACCACTGGGTTTTGTGAGACCACCAACATTTACTGGGTGAGGAGAAAAGCAGAAGTCCATGATGGAAATAGCGAATGGGGAAAAATCTATGTGTAAGGAAAACTGAGAGACAGAAGGTTTCAGGAAGAATGGCATCTTCACCAGTGGCAAATGCAGCAGAAGATCTAATAAGATAAACACAGAAAAATATGGTACGCTTTTGCAGTTAAGAGGTCAGTAGCTTCAGAAAGCAGACTGGTGGGTGCCAGGGGCTGGGGGGAGGGGGAAATGAGCTGTTGTTCAGTGGATATAGTTTCAGTCATGCAAGATGAAGAAGTTCTCAGATCTGCCATACAACAATGTGAATACAGTTAATAATCCTGTACTATACACTTTAAAATGTGTCAAAAGGATACTTTCATGTTATACATTTTTTACAATTAAGGAAAAAAAAGGCATTCATAAAATAGTTAAAGTAAAACATTAATAAGACAACGATATTTTAAAAAAAGGAAAATAGCTTTCCTTGTGATGATTAAAGCCAGACTGAAGTGGACTGAAGGAATGTGAAAGAGAACTGAAAACGTGGACAGCAAATGGAGAGGACATTTTGGAGGACACCTGAGAAGTGACAGTAAGAGCCTGGGGGATGGATAGAGGGTGGAAGGCTTGGCTAGATTTTGTGGTCAGCATTTTCTTGCAGGTGAGATAATCTACTTTTTCATGCAATCTAAACCCAAGATATGCAAGTCAGCTCTGACAGCAATAATAGTTTCCTACTCTTCCCTGGTGACGTTGCCTGGAGCTTTTCAAATTGCTCTCAGCACATCCTTGAATTGCTCTAGTTACTCCTTCGCCCACTTTGCTAACTTGTTTGTCATCTACTTGCTTTTGTGTGCCCTGCCCAAGGAGCTGACGCCTGATCACTGTGGCCCAGATTGTTAGGGAGTGGTACATTCCAGGGCCTTCTTTTGGGGATGAAGTTTTCTGATTTGTCCAATGGTGCTTATGGTATTTTTGAGTAATTACATTAATAATGGTACACCATTCTTTTAGCTGTTTTATGTACACCAGTCTTTATTCAAAAGATTTGGCAGCCCTATAGGGTTTTGTTTTTTTTTTAACTTTAATGAAAAGTTGTAAATCCTATATTGACACTGTGATGTTTTTGAAAAACATTCTTTGATATTTATAGGTAGTTCTTCAAAGTTAAAAGTGATATAGGATATGTCAATTATATCTCAATTTTTAAAATAATTTTTTAATGTGTAAGAAGTGAAGTTGTAGGTATAAAAAGACTGTTTCTAAAGTATGACCCACTTAATTTAGCAGTGCAAACAGAACCAGGAAAATAGTTCCTAAAATTTTTAGAATAGAAATTACTTTATAGGACTTGCCTTATAAATCATTCATTTAATTAATTCAAGTACTCATTCAAACATTTATTGAGTGCCTAATGCTTGCCATAGGTATGCACGATGTTTCATGGTTGTAAAGAGGAATTAGCTACCTAACTTTGCCCAGGAATGTCACAGAGGAATTGGAGATGATAACGTTTGATCTGAGATTTGAAGGATGAATGGGAGTTTGCCAAGTAGACCACTTGGTGAAGGGCATTCTTTAATGAGGGAGCAGCTTCATACAAGATGAATCAGAATGGCTAAATCAAAACCAGAGGAAGCAGGGAATAAAATTAGAAGGCTACTGCAGTCACTAGTTCAGGCGAGATTAACTGCTCTGCATTGTAGTAGGTCCTGTACCAGGACTGAGCAGATTAAAATCGGGTAGTCCCTAATCTTAAAAACTCAGTGCCTAGGGGAAAAAAAGACATGTGAATGCTTCTGTAAGAGGCCACACAAGAGAAAAAAGAGACAAGTAGGGAGAGCGAGAGAAACCATCTTCTCCTTTGATACGTGCTGTTAAGAGCTGAATTATGTCCCCGCCCCTAAATTCATATGTTGAAGTCTTAACATCCCCAGTACCCCAGCATGTAATCTTACTTGGAAATAGGATCATTGCAGATGTTATTCGTTAAAATGAGGCCTTACTGGAGTAGGGTTGGGTTCTAATCCAACATGACTAGCGTCCTTATAAAAAAGGGAAATTTGGAGAATGCACACACACAGGGAGAATGCAATGTGAAGATGAAGGCAGAGAGTGGGGTGATGTTGCTACAGGCCAAGGAATGCCGAAGGTTGCCAGGAAACCACCAGAAGGTAGGGGAGAGGCATGGAACAGATGATCCCTCACAGACTTCAGAAGGAACCAACAATGCCAACACCTTGATCTCAAATTTCTACTCTCTGAAACGAAGGCAGCGAATTTCTGTTGTTTAAGCCACCTTGTTTGTAGCTCTTTGTTACGGCAGCCCTAGCAAACTAATACACTTGTCATAAATGGCCTCTTTTTTGTCAAGTCAGCCCAAATTCATAAAAAGGTACTACAAATGCAACTTGAAGTCCATGAAGGGCCCTCTAGCCAGAATATTCTACCAGATACCCTAAAGTTTAAGAAAGAAACATGATCGTGTCATAACCAAGTATTTTCCATCTTAGAGAGTTAGCAGGTGGAAAATCAATTGAAACTCACTTTCATAATATCTGCTTCAAAAATCCTCTTCTTCCATTTCCAAGAGCCATTCACAAAATCTTTCATTTATAATAACTCCCTTGGCTCCTCTCTGCTATTCTTCTAATTTTGAGCCATTTATTTTTTTTCTGTAGATTCATCCCTACTCCAAACTCTGAAATGAAAGATATTCCTAGTCAGAGGATATTTAATAATAGCAGATCAGTCGTCTAATCATCTTGGACAATGGTCAAGTATTGGTCTGCTAAATAAGCTTTCCTTTTGTTCTTTATGACCAACCCCATTCTGGAGACTGGCCTCAAATACAAGGTCACGTTGGGCTTCTGTGGCAGCCTTACGTCTCCCTGACTAAGACTGTTTTCATGACTTTCCAGGTGGCTCATTCTATAGCTGGCACCTCCCTGATCATTGGTGCCAACCTGGTGGAGCTGGCCGTTCTCTGGATCCGTACTTTCTCTGCTCTGGCCTGTTTAGCCACTCACTAAGCTCTGACCTAGTTTTCTTTCTACTAAACAGTGAAGATTTTATTTTCTACTTTGAAAAATACAACTTACTCTTTTATTTTATTTTTCGTTAAAGTGTAGTTGATTTACAACATTAGTTTCAGGTATACAGCAAAGTGATTCAGTTATACATATATATACATTTATATATTTTTTTCAGATTATTTTTCATTCCAGCTCATTATAAGAAGTTGAATATAGTTCCCTGTGCTATACAGTAGGTCCTTGTTGTTTATCTATTTTATATGTAGTAATGTATATCCATTAATCCCAAACTCCTAATTTATCCCTTCCCCCACTTTCGCCTTTGGTAACCAGTTTGTTTTCTATGTCTGTGAGTCTCTTTCTGGTTTGTAAATAAAATTTGTATTTTTTTTTTTTAGAATCCACATATAAGTGATATACAATATTTGTCTTTCTCTGTCTGACTTACTTCACTTAGTAAGATAATCTCTGGGTCCACCCATGTTGTTGCAAATGGCATTTCATTCTTTTTTATGACTGAGTAGTATTCCTTTGTGTATCTATGCCACAGCTTCTTTATTCAGTCATCTGTTAATTGACATTTAGGTTATTTCCACATCTCAACTACTATAAGTAGTGCTGTTATGAACATTGGGGTGTATGTGTCTTTTCAAATTAGAGTTTTCTCTGAATATATGCCCAGGAATGGGATTACTGGGTCATATGGTTAAGTCTCTTTTTAGTCTTTTAAGGAACCGCAGTACTGTTCTCCACAGTGGCTGCACCAATTTACATTCCCACCAACAGTGCAGAAGGGTTTCCTTTTCTCCGCACCCTCTCCAGCATTTATCGTTTGTGGGCTTTTAATGGTGGCCATTCTGACTTGTGTGAGGTGATACCTCATTGTAATTTTGATTTGTGTTTCTCTAATAATTAGCAATATTGAGCATCTTTTCATGGGCCTGTTGGATGTCTTCTTTGAAGAAATGTCTATTCTGGTCTTCTGCCCATTTTTTGATTGAGTTGCTAAATACAACTTACTCTTAATTATTTGGTGTAACTGTCAGAATAATTTTGCTATGATAACAAATAACCCCAAATTTCAGCAGCTTAAAACAACCAAGATTTATTTTCTTGTTTTTGCTGTATGTCCACTAAGAGTCAGTCACAGGGTCAATGCTGTATTATTTCTTTTAATTTTATTACAACCCTATAGAGTGAAAAATAAGGTGCTGTGGTTGTGTTTTTTCTATTTATTAGTTTTTAAAACGATATAAGGAAGAAGACTAAAATTGTTAGTTTTGATAACCTATGCATTTCTATTACATATCATTTATTTCTCATAGATAATTCAGACTGTGTAGTAACCATGTTTTTAGAAACATCAAAAATGTTTTGATTGCATAATAAATGAATTCTCACAAATTCAAACATTAATTTAAATCTTCAATAGTTTTCTAAAAGTAGTTTGCAAAAGTGTTATCAATGGAGATGAAAATTTTCAGTGAGTTTCAACTTGGAAAATTTCTTTCTTCTTTGCCTTGCCTTTATAATCTTATATTAATTCTAAAATCAATCAACTTCAAAGAATAGCTTTTTAGAAGAGCATATTATAAAATAACTACTCTTAGTCCATGTTTTTCTATCAGGTAAAATTATTTATTGCCAATTATTATGACTTCACTTAAGATAAAGGCTTATATCTGGATAGAAGTCTTCATTCACTGAAAATAAAAAAAATAATAATAAGTTTCAAACCCTCTACCATAATATTTTTTTGCAAATGAGAAAAAAAGTCTGGTTTTTTTTTTTAGTTACACAGTAATCCCTTAGGCCATTCACTGTGGGGAAAAAAATCAAATTCAGCATTCATGTAAGATGAACACTGCTTTTATTGCCCTATTGTTTGCAGACTTTTTTCTTAAATTTGATACGATACTTCTAAGTCTCTACTCTTTCTTAGTTCCTTTTCTCTCTATTTAGAAAAGATTAGGTCACATTTTCTTAGCAAGTTACAAATTTTCAATGTTAGACATCTGTTTTTCTATATCCGTTTTCCTATTTCAGAGTATTATTTTCCTCCAATATTCTTATTCTTTCCTTGTTTCCCCAGCAAACCTTCAGCCAGTGCACTTAATTTGATCTATGTTTGCTAACCAAAGGCACATTTCCATATGCCCTGTTCTCACTCTTTTTTTAAAACAAGGATATTTCCCATAAAATTCTACCCTCTTCACTGACCCACCTAACACACACCACCACCACCACCAACTACTACGACGACAAAAACAAGAATGAGAAAAGCTAGATCTTCCAGGCTGAAAGCTGCTCAGCAGCCCTGGAAGTCTCAGCAGGACTAGGGCAGGACAGGCCCTTGTTTACCGGGAGCAGCTATGCTGATTGGCTGCCGATTCGGAACAGACCTAACCAGTGTGTCTGGAAAAAGGAAACAAAGCTTCTGTAATTAACAGAAGGCACTTGTTACACCCTAAACTTCAGAAGACAGGTGAAGGACAGATTCCATTGATTTCTATCTTTTTCTAGACAAGGGGCACTGTTGAATTCCAGATTACTGGACAAAATGAGATTTCTTTAAATTATGAAATTGTGCAACATGAGAGGGTGAATTTGACAGTTCTGAGGGGAGCTAGTACCACTGCTTTCCCTTCACTTCCAGTACGTGTGGCAAATGAATGCACTTCGTGTGGGGACCCAAGATCACTGTGACTCTCGTTGTGGGATTCAGTATGAAGAAGTCCATTTGGCTCTTGAATAAAAGTTTTGTTGGTGATAATGGTGCTGTTTGGACGTTCCACCTTATCCCTTTACTTTATTTCTCAGTTTGTTCAGAAGACGAAAAGGGGAAGAAAGGCACTATTTGGTGGACCGTCACAAGGATCCCCAAATTTGATGAACTGACTGCTAACATTGAGAAATAAAACAAAAGAAGTGGAATTAGGGGATAGAAAACATACATACACAGGAGTGGCTTTTGATAGGGTCAGGACAGGTGGCATGGGCTTTAGACTTCAGTGTATGGGCAGGACATTTTGACCTCAGTGGTTTGTGGTGGCTTATTATATTAGCCAAGCTGATGTAACATATGGGCAGATGGCTTTATCTACTACAGCCTGAGGGTGAAGCTTTGAGTTTGGGGTCGTGCAGAATGGTGACTGTAATTTATGACAGCTTTGTCCAGGGGTGAACAGCTGTTTCTATAAGAGAGAAGGGCTATAGGTAAGAGATGGTGTGGGGTGGGGAGCACTGTGCTTAAAATGCAGCTTCCAGCAAACGCCTCTTGGACCATGGATCACAGAGCAAAAGGCAGGGACCAGTGAGGCTTGCAAAGGTGTACAGGATCCACCAATGTTAGTCTTGTAAACAAATGTGCCAAACAGGTGCATTTTAGCATAGATTGGAGCAGCCACATGATGCAGACTGCCACAGTTTGCTGCACAGACACAGCTTTCCTTGTGCAGGCCAAGAAGACATATAAGGAAGAAGAGCCTCAGCACATGGGCCTTGGAGACATTTAAGGGTATAACAAATGTGGGTGTTTTTACCTTGTTTCTCAGCCAGTCCTGCGATTAAATTAGACAGATGAGTGCTCTTTGTGCACTGAACATTAAGGTGACTCTAACTTCAGTGATTCACTGCCAGTTTTAGGAATCAGCTGCTCCAAAGTCCACTCAGCATTGAGGCTGAGGAGAGAGGGAACTGTTAAATGTCTAATCTTGACCTCGTGTGGCTTGTGCACGGGTCTAAGTCATCCCCCACTGTGTGATCTCAAGTTAACTCTTGGTGTGGTAATCACATATGAGGGAGAAACTTCTCAGCAGAGAAGCTTCTTTGTTCTAACAGGCTCAATATAGAAGTGAAGATTAAGAGGTTCTGAGTATAGTGTTGGAGAAAGAATGACCCTTCATATAAGACTAGGCAATCAAATTGCCATCCCATGCATGCTTCTGAATTTTGCAGTGTCTCACATGCCAATCTCAAAAAGAAATAAAAAAAGCAGAATGCAATTCTTTTTTACCTGGCCATAATAAATGCATAAGGCCAAAGGTAACTTCTTTCTGAGAGGCTTCTCCCCATTAAGAATCTAGAATGAAGATTTCAGATAGTTGGAACTTTTCAGATGAGAGAGATGAAAGTGTATCTTTATTGGCTGATCAGGAATCAGAAATCAAGAGTTCTAGCTTTGTTTCTTGCAATGATTTTTTTTCTTAATCCTCAATTTAGATTATCCATCTATAAAACTAAGGATACTTAGATTGATCTTCAAGAAAATTTGAACAATGGTAAGTTGACTTTTTGTACAGTACCTGGAACTTTAACCTGAAATATTCCAGGTACAGATGGGTTATGTCCCTATAAACCTATCATGAGTTGAAAATATAATTAAGTCAAAAATGCATTTAATACAGGTAACCTATCACACATCATAGCTTAACCTAACCTACCTTAAATGTCCTCAGAACACTTACATTAGCCTACAGTTGGGTAAAATCATCTAACACAAAGCCTGTATATAATACAGTGCTGAACAGCTCATGTAATTTGTTGACTACTGTATGAAATTGAAAAAATAGTCTGGATACAGAATGGTTGTAAGTGTATGGGTTGTTCACCCTCCTGATCCCATAGCTGACTGGGAGCGGCAGTGGCTGCCACTGCCCCGTATCATAAGAGAGCATCGTACAGCATATCACCAACCCAAGAAAAGACCAAAATTCAGTGTGTGGTTTCTACTGAATGCTTGCCACTTCTGCACCATGGTCAAGTCAAAAAATCTTAAGTCAAACCATAGTAAGTCATAGACTGTGTAAGTATAAAAGCTGTATTTTTAAAAAGGTATTTGGAGATACTTTTTATATGTGCCTTTTCTATAAATAGCCCCTTCCTGTGCAGTATAGTTTGTCTGTTTCTGATTTCCTTTTTGTCCTCCTTTCTCCTAGCTTTCTTTCCCTGGACTTTAATTCGTATTTTAATGTTAGCTCAGAGAACTACAGTATATACAGAAAAAAAACTAATTGCTGTTAAACATAGTACATGTAGTACAAAATGATTTTACCACCATAACACTTTTTAAAAGAAGGAAATCAGATGTAATGTAAATGCTACAGTTTTTAATAAAACATCACTTTTTTCTAAAAGACAGTCCAGGATCTCAAAGGAATTCATTTAGCTTTACAGAATACTACTGTTAACAAGGTGTTACTATGCCATTATATTTCTGTAGAGCATCTCAATTAACCAGGTAGCACAGTTTATGTATTATACCTGTCAGCAAAGAAGGATCTGTTGGCTCCTTTTCAGTCATTGCTTCCTTCACTCTGTGAGACTGCCATGTCACCAGGTGGTAGGCTGTAGCAGAAGAACCATAGTGACTACAGAAACTCTTCTAATGGTGCTGCTAGTCTGCAATCAACATACTGGCGGCTAATCATTCTCGAGATGGCCCCCAAGCCCACCTGCACCCTAGATCTAAAATGTAACAGACGTAACCTCCGTTATAGGGGAGGGAATCCACCTTGACATGATCCCATTGCTCTTAACCAGCGGTCCTCCAGAACGATCACGTAAGACCTCATCTAAGCCTGGATGGAAATACTCAAATCAAGTCTTAAAACATCTTTTTAGTGATTCATCTAAACTGATTCTTGTAGCTGAAAGTAAGGTGACGTCTTTAAAGAAAAGAAGCGCATTGTCTAAGTGAGAACTCGGGCAGTGTGGCTCTAGACTTCCTGCTCTGGACTTCCGTCCTTTACAGCCCCTCTCTTAGAGCACTGCTCAGTTCCTCTGCCTGCTGGCAAGCAGCAGCGAGGCTCCCAGGCTCCCCTTCTCCGCTGAATTCTGACAAACTAGATGCCCAGTTGCATCCCACCGACTCTAGATATTTCTTCAGTAGAAGTACTACTGCTCTCTCAGCTCCCTCATCTCAAACCTGGTCTAAGAGCAGACACCACATCCTATGGCTTCCAGCCGTTATTATCCAGGGAGGCATGTCCTGTCTGGGAAGAAAGATCTGGATTTCTGCACTTGCTTGCTTTGGTGTCTCAGATGCATCTTTCTATTTATATGCAAATTAGACCTCATTATGGTAAACTTCTCAAAGACAGGGATGTGTTTTCTCAATTTTTTGCATTTCTCACCATGATGAGTGGAGCAATAGGCCTTTTAAATTTTTTGTTAACATGAATTTAAAGTTCTTCTCTTTGCATGCCTATGTATTTTTTTCTATATGTCCTCACACAATAGTCAAAGTATCACATTTAGTGAAGTAGTAGACTTTTATATTTAAAGCTTCCTCTCTTTACCTTCCAAGTTATTCTGAAATTGGCTGGCATGATCTTACTTTACTGCCAGATACTAGCATGTTGGTGTGACATAAGATTTCATTTCTTGTATTCTTTTTTTTTTTTTTTTAATTTTTTTTGGCGGGGAGGTAATTAGGTTTATTCATTTATTATTACTTTTTTTTAGTGGAAGAACTGGGGATCGAACCCAGGACCTCATGCATGCTAAACACACATTCTATCACTGAGATATACCCCCTTCTCATTTCTTATAATCTTATGGCATGAACTATTTAACACAGCTTTTCTAGCCGTTCAGTGTCACTCTTCCCTTTAATATCTAAGTCTAATATGTAAGAAGGATCAGAGCCTCTCTCCAAGGGAATGCAGTGAGTCCAGTCACTTCCCCCAGACTTTGTGAAGACACGCAGAAAGTTCTCACATGTTTCACAAATCCATCCTGAGTGTTTTATGTTGACTCCCTCTGGGCAGCTGCTTCAGATTTCTCCACTGTTCACCCCTGGCTGAAGTTCTTCAGGCTCATTAACTTCCCCAAAGTATAGACACAGTCTCCTCCCACAGCACAGAAATGGATTTCCCCGCACTTTGAATTGAGGAAGCACAGGTAACACATTTTAGGACATTATACTAAGGCTTGAAGAAGCTCTAAGATATTATAATAAAGAAAAGGAGAATAAGAACATGGATGTGAGGTGTTCATCCTGGAACCTAGAGTTTATTAACCTGCCTTTTCACAGGGATCTGCTCGGGGGTCCTCTCTTGGGGCCGCAGTCTACTTGTGCGTTTGCAGAATCTACTTCCTCTCCTCTGGCCAAGAGTTCCCTTTTATGATCTCGTTTCTTTCCCAAGTACCCTCTCCTCAACCCCTGTCTCAGATTCAGCTAGAGAAAGGAGAGTCAGATCATATAATCAAAATCTCTTCTGAAAGGCATGTTGCCCCACCAAGGAAGTTAGTGGACTTAGGGATCTGTTTTTGGATGACTTTTTCAATGGGCTTTCCCAATGGTAATGGTGGGTACTTCCTTTATAAATACTTAACCAAAAGAAATACTATTTACTTAATTTACAAATATAAGTCCATCTGAAACAAAGGAGGATGATACCCTAAAACAAATCCAACGTCCAGCATTTATGAAGCAGTTGCAGGTAAGAATGCTTGATGGTTTAAAACACTTTATTCCCTCTTCCAACATCAACAATTTAGAACTGTTAGGATCTACCACCACTAGTATCATGAACTCTCTTTTTTTTCTTAAGCATAAGTTATTTCTGTATGATTTTCCCTTTTTGTATGCAAAAGAGCTTTGAAGGCTTATATTCCCCCCTTTTCCTACATTTAAGCACTGCCCTATCACAATGAAACTTCCTGGACAGTTCCTAAGAACCTTCATGTTTGTACCCTCAGAGCACTAGCGTGTTGTTAGCTTTGGGAGAAACCACGTTAGTAAGGAATTGGCTTAAGAACCACTTAAGAAGTAAACTGCAGGAAAGCACTATTTACAAGGAAGAAGGAAATGAAGTATGTGGCATTTTGTTGGCACATGTCACTTTAAAAAAAATATCTGTCAGGCACCACTTCCAGGGAGGCTTGTGCATATTCATACGTTGAACTTTGTCCTCCTGTGATGGGTGTGGTAGGTTTAGTTAGAAAGAAAGAAGGCTCCTAGCAGTTTCTTTCCCCTTATCTTGAATTCTGGTTGTTTCTGCAATACAGGGGTAGTAGTCAATGTTCATATTTACTTTCTTTGTGTACTATAAATACTCCAGTATTAGGAACTTTAACCAGTTCAGTAAGAATTGGAGGAGGAGGAAGAAATATATATATATTTCAGATATATCATATACATATGGTGTTCCTTGAAATATCTCCAGATGAAAGCAGAAAAGGTTTGGACACTGTCTCAACAAGTTTATCACATTTTAAATTCTGCCTAACAGTTTAAGTCTAACCCTAAGCTAGCCAATGGTTGCTATGCCTGTATTTCTGATGAAATTTGATCTCCTAGTGTATTTTAAATTTCAGCACTAGTGGGAAAAAATTGATTTTTACTTACAAAATTGATTTCTTTTTTTCCACTAAAAATTAACACTTGAAAGCATAATCTTGGGAAATGCTGTGTTTTGTACTCATGTCTTTAACTCAGAAATAAATGTTCCATTTTTACCAAAAAGAAGTAATTATACAAATGCTATATAGGTACATTACTAAGTACTTTAAATCTTAGTTATAATTATACCTGAACTCCTGAGGAATACTCAAGGACAGCAAAAACATGTCTGAACAGGTAACTCAGTACCTAGTTATATGACATCTGCGTCCCATGGATTGCAGTCTTACAAAGCTCCAAGTATGACTCCTTTCTATTGCACAATTTTTAGAACAGTGATTTTTTTTTTTTAATGTTACACAAACATGATAAGGACACGACAGACTTTTTTTTCCCCTGGCCACTGAACTTTCATGAGAATGTTATGAGAACCTCATTTCTTACCACACCAGCCCCCCACCCTTGACTGTATTGCCCAATAAGGACCAGATTTTCCAAATATTATGTTTTAGCAGGGTTTGCAGCAATCCTGAGTCAGTCATTAGCAATCCTGTGCATATGGTTTATTTTAATAGTTTTTTGAACTGATTATAAACAAACATATTTAAAATCGTAATATCCAAAGAACTCTAACTCAACAGTTTGATTTTATGTGTATGCTCCACAGTGTCTATTTTCAGTAATTAATCTGTATTGTCCCCCAAATTCTTCTGCAGTGAGCAAGTCATTCTTTAAGAAAAAGATTTGTGGGAAAAAAAGAGAAAGTTTAATTACCCTCTATGGGATATTTTTTCCTGCTTCAAATGGGACAAAAGTGATTCTTAATTTTACATAACCTCGGTGACGTGTTGAATACGGGCAGCAAAAGACATTTATGCAATTACTAAGTCTATTGTACATGTGAGCAAACATGAAGATAGAGCTATTATGTTTCTATAGCATTGTTCTAATGTTTTATCTTCATTTTCAATACCCAGAGTCATCTTTGGAGAATGTCAAAATGTTCCCTTTATTACAACATATGACTGGTTTTGTTTTGTTTTGCTTTTATAAGTTTTATCTATTTCTCTGCCAGAAAAAAAATACTGTTTTGATAAATGAATTAATGATTGTAATCCAAAACTCAGTTTAGTAAAATTTTACAGAAAAAGTTTTGGTGGCATCCAAGAGGAAAGATTTGACCGATAATAAGAATGTGATTGCTTCTGAAGTAGAAGATATATTACACTTGTTTTAACTGAGGCATGACAACTGAGCCAAGGTATATGACCATTGTAATTGCCATTAAGCATGGCAGATACTTTGTTCCAGTCTACCCGCTAGTGTCTCCCATTTTCAGGTTAATTCCCAGGTTTTTTTTCTCCCAGAATGATTTCTCAGGGCTACATGTCCCCTGCTTTGAGACAGGATACTGTGGCTCCCAGAACGTTAACTCTATTCTCTGGGGTGGCCAGACCTCAGCTGAGGGCAAACCATTCTCAGAATCATTGCTCTGTTCCCATGACCTGGACCTAATTAAACAAATTACAGTGGCAAGCCCAGAAGTATTCCTCCAACCAGTTAGGCAGAAACTTGGGACCTAAGCAAGAGACAAGTCACAAAGGAAAGCAACAAAGTGGAGATAATTTTTTCAGGCAAAAGGACAGAAAACTGACTGTGTAAACCAGGGGCAGAATTCCATAGGCCTGGATGGAGATGGTGACAGCAGCATGAAACAAATAAAACATCATGATATGACAAGCAGTTACAGACTCTGCAGTGAATACATGAGCAAACCTGATATATTAACTAGTTGAAATGTTCCAACTACAGAATCTATGAACCTAACAAAAGAAATAGAATAATAACCAGTAAATAGAATAAATTCCATATTAAAAACTGCCCCTCAGTGTGACTCTGTCCTGCCTATATTTTGTTTTCATAACTCATTTTCTTTGTCTCTAGCTCAAATTGGCCATAGTCCATCTTGTTTTAAAAGTTCACCACTCCAGACCAATCTCACTGGTCAAAATAAGCAATCTTTCTACAACTTGTAAACATAAAACTTGCCTAGAAATAGCCTGTTTGTTTTTCCTTTGTAAATGTTAATGATTTCCCAGTTAACAGCACAGACTTGAAATGTAATTCAGTCTGGTTAGACATGAATTCAAATGACTTTAAAATTTTAAATGATAAAGAATAATAAAATCATTAATATAAAAGAGGACAGGGACATTGCCTTATTAATATTCAAAATGGATATTGCAAGTGTTCCCAAATAAGGCAAGTTGCAAGTGTTTGATTTAATAGTATTTAAGAGCTTGATTTAACAGTCTGTTCCACAACTACTTTGTATATTGGGGAATTGCATCCATAGATGATCGCAGGACCAAAGTCTTTGTAAAATCATTTTTATATAGTTAAATGGATCAATTAACAAAAAGATATTTATCTTTCTTCTTGAGAATATAATAATTTAGCCAAGCTATAATCAACCAGTCTATCCTTTTGAGAGTAATTTATTGGAGACCTGTGTATACGAGGCCGCCAGCTAGAGCCTGAAAATCACCATAGACAAGATCAATATGTTCCAAGCTCATTAATGTGTTGATCACCCAGATCTGGGTGACAGTTGTGTTTCCTCAGGGGCACCCCATCCACAGTGGGAGATCAATGTGTTAAAAAGAGAAAGGAGCTTTCCGCAGTGGAGAGACCTTTGCTTTCCCATGAGTCTCCTGCCATGTTGTGAGGAGGAGCTATTTCTCATTTTACTACGTGGTGGGGCTTCAGATCATGGGGAAAATGAGAAAAGAATAGACACCAGTAGTAAAGTCTCTCTGTGGTGCGGAGAATACACTAACAGCTAGGTTCTTCCTTCTCTCTGGGGATTCCAACCAAATGAGGACGGGGGTGGGGGCACAGCATGGGCATAAGCAGGGAGGGGCGCCTCAAAGATTCCACCCTTTAACAACGTGGTAACCATGAGCGCTTTGTTACCCATATTGTTTTGGGTTATGGCTCATATTTCCCCCAAGCGTAATGTGCTTTCTGTTCATCTTAAATTATACATTAAAAAATAATAATAAGCAATAAGAATAGTTTTGTCCTTAAAGGTGGTACATAAAGTAATACTCATTTCAGGAGGATTATTTTTCTTTGACTAGTTCATTCTTTTTAAAGTTAGGAAGGGATTTTTTAAATAATTTTTGGGGGGTAATTAGGTTTATTTATTATTATTATTTGTTTTTAATGGAGGTACTGGGGATGAACCTAGGACCTCATGCAAGCTAAGCATGCACTTTATAATGGAGCTATACCCTCCCCCACAAATGGTTCTATTTTTATAGCTCACACCTCTAGCTCATAGTAACCATCAATAGAGCAATGACATTTTTCTTAAACATCTTTCTTAGGTTATTAATGTGATTTACAAGCATCTTTTATTAGATAACAATAATGAGAAGAATCTTATGTTTGTGAAGTATTTTATAGTTTACAAACACTTTCACATACATTATCTCATTTGATTAACAACCCTGGCCGGTAGCCAGGGCAGACATATTTATTCCTGCTCTAAAGAAACTGAGGCTTAGAGAGGTTATGAAACTTGCCTAAGGCATCACAGTAAATAGTAGGGAAAGCTAGGTTTTAAACCTAGTCTTCAAGCCTAGGTCACGTGATCCAAGTTCAATTTCCTCCCCTTTGTATTCTGTCTCCTATAATATTATGACACCAAGTGGATTGATGGTACCATGACTTTTAGCCACCAGTGCTTTAGATGTTGATAATATAGATGATTTTATCCCATGTTTAGTTAGCATAATATAAGTGATAAGTAATACATGAAAAGTTATTAGGTACCATTGTGCATAAAGCAACCTGAAAAATAAGATTAAATCATCATGTAAACAGTATCATGAATGGCCAAAAAAGAAACAAGAAAACAAAAGAGCGATGGTCCATTATAAGAGGTCTTTAAAAATTGTTCATTAGGAAAAAAGCATTTAATCTAAAAGTTTAATAAAATAATCTCCCCCTTAGCGATTGGATAATACCTTAGCCTTTATGTAGTTTTGAAAGATATCTGTTCGACAAAAGACAGAGAAAATATTTAAGCTATTTTTAAATAACTGAGTTTTTCAGAGACTCTTGTCTATACTAGGTCAAATCATTCTCCATTTGATCCCTTGTTATGCTATCCCCTAAAGGCGAGACATTAGTAACTTAGACCACCACTTCTGGATAGTTACTCTGTTTTCTCTCCACATTTTTTAACATTCAAATTAATAAAGAAATAGAATAATTTTTCTTGTTTAACTCAATTTGCCAACATGTATGAAGTACCAGAAGCCAGACACAAGGAAATACAAAGGCCAGTTGAACTTGATCTACAAACTCAAGAAATCTGCAAGAGCAACTTCAACATATGAATAGCCTGATCTACTTAGAGCCTCTGTTAATGCTTAGTAGGTAACATCTAGGGCTGACTCATCGGCACTTACCCTTTTTCTGACAATGCTTCCCACCCATAGAGATGGGTCCTGTGACTGCTTTACTCAGTAAGGCTGGTCATTGACCCAAGTTGAAGTAATTAGATTCCCTCCACCTGTAAATACTGAATAAGGACCCAGAGACCTGTCAGTTGGCTCTTGTTGTGGGTCATGTACACCCTGGGGGGTGATGAAGGTCATGGGATTGGCTGAGCATGAGGTTAGGTTTGCCAGGTAAAATACAGGCGTCCTGTATTTTTATTTGCTAAGTCTGACAGCCTGACACAGATGTCAGGTAAAGTGAAGAAAACTACTGGGTAAAAACAGAGTAGAAACAGAGAGATAACGAAAATCAAAGACTGGTGAATGTATAGTGGGGGAGGGGACGAGATTGAGGGAAGGGAAAAAGTATACCAAGCATTGCCTTGGTCACTGACAACTTTTGAATCCTCAGCTCCAGTCCTTCGGGAGGTCTGACTGTATTTCTTGCCCTTGAGTTCTGTGAGATACCGTGCCTCTTTATAAGAGAGTCTTCTTTTCTTCAGATGGCTTATAGGAAATTTATTCCTTATATCAAATATGTCCTAGGGCATGTATAATGTTCTTACACTTTGAGGGAAAGTTTTTATTCTTTCACAAACATTAAAGAAGTCACATGGTCCAGAAGGTATGTAAATAGGAAACTTGTTTCTTATTTATCAAGAGTAGGAAATCTTGCTTCTCTGAAATATATATCATGAAAGGTCTGGATCAATACTTATAAAAAATTCTGTATTTGGAAACCTATTCACCATAGGTCTTCTTGAGTTCCTTTGAAGCGTCAATAAACTCATTGGATGCACTTCCTCAAGATATTATTCTAAAATGTTGTTGCAAAAGTAAAAACTATGCAGTGACTAAATTATGAAGCCTTTAGGTATAATCAGTTTCAATTATGCCTATTCCTCCTCTCCCTTTTCGTTGAGTCTTTCCTTTTTTCTTTCTCTTTGCAAATCCTCCCTCCCCCATTCTCTAACCTCCCTGCCTAAGCTCCTCCTGAGGAAAAAAGGGCCATCAAAAAAAAAAAAAAAATCCCTAACACCTCTGTGTAAATTAGTCGAAAGTGTTATTCACACTTGAAGTATTTGCATTTTAAAAAAAGACCTTAAGAGAGGGACGCCAACAGAACATTTCTAGGCTTGCTGTGAGCAACAACTCTACATCATGTGAAGTTTCTATTAAATAATATTAGTTAATGGATTGGAGACAGATCATGCTGAGTGTTCAATGGCAACATCTTGGTCAGGTGCAATCTCCCCAAGCTGGGACTGAGGCTAGGGCTGGAGATGACTTTCCAGGGTGGATCTGGTTAGAGGATCTGTGGGGATGTAAGCTAATGACCATCGTCAGTGGAGCAACAGCCCAACATCCAGAAGAACAAAGAAACAGAGCTGACCACGGGCATAAAGGAGGGGCAAGTGTTGATTTAACTGTACTTGATAGTGAATTTCTAAGATCAGTTGTATGGAGAGGCCAACTAAGAGTAAATACTGCTGTAAGATTCTCAAACCTAAAGAGAACATAGATGGATAGACCTCTTAATTTTACCCATAAGCTATCAAATTTTTCTGTCTCTGCAAAAACATCTGCCCTCTACCTGAAACTCTACTAATTACATGTTCTTTCCTTTTATAAGCAATCTCTTTCCAGAATTTTAAGGAGGATGATCAGCTATAATGTAAACTATGAAGAAACCAATCACTTCTTAGATGTATTTTAAAATGTGGACATGTTCTTATGGTTAGGGAGGAGGAAGAATTGATTTTGCAATGAGGGTAATTTGAAGGAAGGCAGGCCCAGTGATGATAAGAAGGCAGCATTGCTGACAGTGTCTGAAGTGCTGGAGTTATGAGGCACAAATTGGAAGAAAAGTACAAAAGAGCCTTTTAGATCGAGTTTTTTAGTATAAATTTTAACTCATAGTTGATCTGTCCCACAAAACTACTCCTAGAAAGCAGATAAAAAGAACTGCACTTTCCTGCACATTGCAGCCTTTCCCCCAGGTGGGTGCACAGCTCAGGGAGTGGAGAGGGTATAGATTCCAGTGCCCCTCATTTTCTTGGTTGGGCACCTTGTGCACAGCTTACACATCCATCCACACAGCAATCCCTTCCCCCTGCTCTCCTGCCCACTTCCACACATACACACGGTGCTCAGTGAAATGCGACTCATCCATCAAGACCCAGCTCAAGTACTATTCCACAATGATGTTCCCAGAAGCAGCCTCTCCTCTACAACCTTATATGAACACTACAGAAGCACCAGAGAACAGTGCCCAACAGTACCAGCTCTGAGGTCAAACTGCCAGTGCTCAAATCCAGATCAGCCATTTATTTGTTGTGTAACTGTGGACCTGTTCCTGCATCTATCAAACGGGGGTAATGTAGGTCACTCCCTCACGAGTTTGTTACGGATATATAGCAAGTTAATACATGAGCACTTAAAACGATGTTAGGTGCATAATACACATTCAGCAGGCATTTGGAATTGCTGTAACTCAGCTAAGGCTGATAGTACATCACTTAGCCTCACTGCATTTTTGTTAGATTTGTATGTGTCTAGCTTTTCTAGTTAAGCCACAAACTTTACTCATTTTTGTATCCAGAGTGCCTGGCAAAATTCAAACACTAGAGGATACTTCATATATTTTTGATGAATAAATGAATAAGCTTTTGGCACTTGGAGGCCAAGGAGGTTTCTCCCTTGGGAAAACAGGATTGTAGAGGGAGAGGACTCCCAAAGAATACTGTGTCCCGTGTTCCTGGCCTGGAAACCCCAGATCCACTTACATGAAAAGTAGAGATGCAAAAGTAGAGATGGTCTGATGGTGTGAACCTGGGGGCTGGAGGAGAAAGCAAACTCACTATCATTTGAGGGCAAAGGAGGAAAGGTCTTTGGCTAGATGTGAAGATCCTCCTTTCACATCCTAAACCATGCCCATCTCAGTTAGGAAGCTCCTCTTCTCTCATTTCTTTCATGTAATAAAGTGAGATGGTCCCACGTGAAATTGGGCAAGTCTTTAATTGGCTAGGCTCAGAGATAAATGAATAAATAGAAGGTATTTCAGATTATTCACATTTACATGTCGGAAGTTCACCAGAGACACTGCATGTACTTAGCATACTGATTGGCACAATGTTGGTAATCAATCAATAAATGTGAAACTGATCCATAAATGACAGAGAGAATAAAATAATAAATGACAAGAGAATAAATGAATCCATCAGTGTGGGGGGGCCAGCCCACAAATTGCACCACCCATGTTAGCTGTATTCTCCAAATCATGTCCCAGGGAACACTGGGTCAGGGAGATACGGAAAGGTTTCTAGTCATTTACATTCGAAAAAGGCAGCAAACCATACGGTGAAGATTTTTTCTTTAAATGAACATTAGCTTATTAAGGACTCTGTTTAGCTTTGTTTGGTTAATAGCATGAAACGTTTTTTTTCCCCTGTAGAGTGTCCAGTAGTCTGGCCCTGATTGCTGAGAAATTTGAAGAACTGAACAATCTCAAAGTTTGAAAGACAGATAAAGCTAAAATTGAATTATAAGCTTGAAAGATTAAATATAATGCACATAGAAAAACAAGAGCCATTTCTGGTATGAAGCTGTGGCATTTTTCAAAATTTCTGTGGGAGTTAAATACTGTTTTAATTTTTATTTTTAATATACATTTTATTGTGGTAGAATATACATAACAGAATTTACTGTTTTAACCATTTTAAGCATACAATTCAGTGATATTAAGTACATTTGCCATGTAGTACAGCCATCGTCACCATCCATTTCCAGAACTTTTTTCTCACCCCAAACAGAAACTCAGTACCCATTAAGCAATAACTGTATTCTCTTCTTCCTCCAGCCCCCAGTAAACTCTATTACGTTTTCTGTCCCTGTATTTGCCTATTCTAGGTAACTTACATTAAAGGAATCATACAATTTATGTTCTTTTGTCTGGCTTACTTTACTTGGCAGTATGTTATCAAGGTTCACTTGTGTTGTAAGATGAATGAGATTTTTATTCCTTTTTTAGACTGATATGCAGTCTACTGTATGTATTTACCACATTTTGTTTATGCATTCGTCCATTGATGGACATTTGGGTTATTTCCACCTTTTGGCTATTGTGAATAATGCAGCTAAGAACATTGGTGTACAAGTATCTATTTGAGACCCCATTTTCAATTATTTTGTCTATATACCCAGAAGTGGAATTGTTGGTGATACTCTATGTTTAACTTTTTGAGGAACCAGTGTTTTTATTTTTTATGTGACTGAATATTTTTAATTACTAAGTTAATAAAGTCTAGATTTTGCTATGCTATGCAGGAGTTTTTACTATCAATATGTAAAATTTAGCAGGAATTTTAGTTAATCACAATCACATTGTAGGAAAAAGCAATTTCTCCACAATATTTAGGGCTAAAGAACATTCTTGGGACGTGGTAGGAGGTGACTGATATAATGAAGTAGTATTACATCTGGAAGATAACAAAAGACAGCAAAAAATACAGTTGTTCTTCCCGCTGCCCTTCCTCCCAGCTTCAACCATGGGTCAATGTAAAATCTATCCCCAGTGTTACTTTCTCAGTTTGGCATGCAACCATGTGGTCCAAGTGTCCTCTTTTTTGCCCATTTGATGACTATTCTTTTATTCTTATCTACCCAAGAATAAGGCAAAGATAATCATTTCTTTGAATGTTTGTATCTTCAATGTTTCATTTGCTTCCTTACAAAATGTTGTTATAGTCTTTATTTCATTAGTTAACAGTCTTGTGACTTATCCAACTCCTTCTAGTAGTGCATTGCATTCAGTATTGTTCTAAAGGAATTGTTCTCTTAGGCAGAATTTTTTTATTCTGAAATTATACTGCAAACTTTTCGCCAGAGATAATTATTATTAACATTTTCTTATAATCTCTACGTATTTTTCTCTGAGTATTTTTCCTTATAAAATTGACACCAGACTATTCATATTATTTTTTTCAGCTTTATTGAAGTATAATTGATAAAACTGTAAGATAGTTAAAGTGTGCAATATGATCATTTGATATACATATAGGTTGTGAAAAGATTCTCCCATCAGGTTAGTTAACACATCCATCACCTAACATATTTACTGCCTTTTTTTTTTTTGATAAGTTTTAATCTCAGTAAATTTCAACTATACAGTACAGTGTTATCACCTATAATCATTATGTTATATATCATAGCCTCAGAACTTGTTCATTCATTCATCTTAAAACTGAAAGTTTGTACCCTTTACCAACCTCTCCTTATCCTCTCTCCACCCCTACCCCAGCCTCCAGCAACCACTTTTCTAGTCTCTGTTTCTGAGTTCAATTATTTTTCACATTATTTTTGTGTGTGCATTTCTGGCTTCTATAATTTCATAATAATTTTTGAAAATTGCCCTTTCATATCACAAAATATGACTATAAAATGTTTTTTACCTATACAGTTACAAATATAAAATAATTTACCAAGTGAGGTTCTAAATCAATCCTTGTTGTAGGTATTTTTATGAATAGGGTCTGGTAGATCAGCCCCTATTAGAGTGCTCTGGGTGAGGTGCTTCTAACTTCCCTATGCAGGCATTAAAAAATACAGTCTTTGGTCAGTGGTGACTAAACACTTACAAAATAACAAGCACAGTGACCAAAAGTCAGCTATTCAGTTACAGTGGATTTTTCAAAGAGCATCTATCCCATAACACACCCACTCCTTCATCTACCACACACAATTGTACCTAAGTAGCTAAAGTGTAGTTACAGAATACTGACACTCTGATTCCAAATTGGTTTCTATTTGTTATACTTCAGCTAAAATCCAGTTTTTTATGAATAAAATGAATCCATCTCTGAATTCACTAGGTTTAGATCATTTATCAAGGCTATTTTGGAGTCAATATATCTTCTTCATTTGGAAGATAGAAAATATGACCTGTAAGAATCCTTCTATAAGGGAAATACTGCAATTCACACGAGTTTACGATGGACATTTAGTCTATCAGAAGCTTTTATACATGAAATGTAATTATTAATTTTCCCCAATAGTAAAATATATAATTGTTGCCCTTCTCAAGGAATTTAAGAAAATGTATATTTTCCTAGTTTAATACAGGTGGAACTTAAAGTTTTGTTTTATTATAAAAATAAAATATACTCTATAAAGAATTATTAGAAAATACAACCAAGTAAAGGGTTTCTAAAGAAAAAACTAATTCCTAAAAGTTAATCGCTGCTAACATTTGGGTGTACATTCTTCCCCACTTCTCTAGTTACAAACAGAAAGCTGATTATATATTACAAACATTTTCCCATGGTAATAGTTTTCTAAAGCCACATTTTTAACGGCCATGTGCTAACAGAACAGGTATACCAAAATGTGCCTAACAAAACCCAAATTCTTGGATATTTATAAAGAAAAAAATCACTATGATGAACAACTCTGTAAGTATAACTTGGCCCACATTTCTTATTATTGCCCCAGGATAAATTCCAACGTGTATTATTTCTGGGCCAAGGGGTATACCCATTTTAAGGCATTTGTCTCATGTGGACAAGCTGCCCTCTAGAAAATTATTACTTATTTAATGTTCAGTGGTAGTATATGAGAGTTCCACCTTCCCCACAATCTCTGTAGAAATAAAAAATTTCCCCTTAAACCCTTTATTCTGCACCCAGTGTTAAGCAGTACTTAAGGAAAGGAATTGTGTTTTAATTGTTCCCTTGATTCTTAATACAGTGCCTGCCATATGGTCTGCATTCAAGAAATATTTATTAAATTAAAGAATGAATAAATAAATAAATATATACTATCCTAAGCTAAACGTGAAGTGAATATGGAAAAATAATAGAATGCAGAGGAAAAAAAGAAAAACTAAACAGGGAATCGTCAGTCTAGCTCTGCTCCTAACCAGTTTCATCACATCAGGCAAATAATTTCACCTGTCTGACCTCTTCTCAGGACACAGACAGGCAGCCTATGTAGTCACACAGGGTCCAGCGCTCAGAGACAGCCTCTGATTTGTTTAATGCTCTGGTGTCGCCATCTTGAAATGCCTAGTAATTTTTTAACAAGGGGCCCGTTTTCATTTATGCAAACCGTGTAGCTGGTCCTGCCTCTACTTCCTCATCTGTAAAACACGATAAAGAAAATGAGGCCCAGGCAAGCCACAGCAGTTTTGATTAAAGAAGTATTTGCTGAATCCTACACATGAGGCTACTGTTTGGGTACATAAGTACCTTGAAACAATGTTGAGAGTCATTCTAATTGCTTGGTGAAAATTCTTCATTCTGTGAACCGCTGAGCCCTTTTCTCTAACCCATCTCCATTAGTGGTCTCCTCTAGCCTCTCTCTCCTCAACTTGCTTCATGATTGCACTGGATTATATTTACTCCTCCAGCACTGCAACCATTGACTTTTAGGTATGAAGAAACTGGAAAAGGGAAAGTTACTTCTGATGATAAATTCTTCTGGTCCAAAAAGAAAGAATTATCAAATAAAATTTTCTATAATGAGGGTATTGTCCAAAAAAAAAAAAAAAAACCCCCAACACTTTGGAAAATCAACTTGAGCTTTCTTTAATTCATAGATAATCAGAATCATAGACTAGTATGGTTCCTTTCTTTCTCTTTCTTCCCTTCTGCCTTCCTTTCTTCCTTCTTTCTTTCCTTCCTTCCTCCCTCCCTCTTTCTTCCATCTTCTCTCTCTTTCTTTCTTTCTTCTTCCCTCCCTTCCTTTCTCTTTCTTTCTTCTCCTTCCTTCCTCTTTTCCTTTCCTTTCCTCCTTTCCTTTCCTGTTTTCTTTCTTTCTTTCTTTCTTTCTTTCTTTCTTTCTTTCTTTCTTTCTTTCTTTCTTTCTTTCTTCGTCTCTCTCTCTCTCTCTCTTTTCTTCTGTTTGTAAAAAGCAACTCATCTTCATCCCCAAATTAAGTACAGTGTCAAGAGGAGAATTCTCATATACAACTATTTCAGGAGAGAACAAAAGCTGCTGCTCCAGCTTTATTTCTGAGTAGTCATTTTGAAAATAAGTGATGAACAATAAAGGAAAAATCACTGCAAGCTGCCCAGAGATGGGCACAACATGTAAATTACTACTAATTTAAATTTCCTTCCTTTCTTCTCTACTCTAGAAAAATGCCATGGGTTTTTTTTTTCTTTTTTTTCCCTTATTTTTATTTTATTTATTGAAGTACAGTCCATTACAATGTGTCAATTTCTGGTGTACAGTACAATGTCCCAGATATGCATATATATACATATGTTTGTTCTCATATTTTTTTCATTAAAGGTTGTTACAAGATATTGAACATAGTTCCCTGTGCTATACAGAAGAAACATTTTGCCATGTTTTTTAAAAACATTTATATCTGAGCAGTTCAAGCTATTTCAAGATGTTATCTGTTTCAACACAGATAATGAAATGTGGTGAGTAAATACTGCACCATTTTACAGAGAGATGGAAAGTGAAAACAACCGGCACTGAAGTTACCCAAGGCTCAGCTCTCTGCATCTAATGCTCTTTGCTGCATCTCAAAATGTTTAATAAAACACACTCCCATCAATGAACTGGAATCTTTTTAAAGTATTTTTTTGTTTTCTAAAATATTTACTCTTTAGACTTCATTATACATGGAACAAACTAAATGATATGAGTCTTCTTAACAACCTTGTCTTGCCCCTAATAAGTAGTGCTTTTCTACAAAGCATGTGTTTGGGAGAATGTTGATAATACTGGCATGGTTGGTATTCTGAACCTCTCCCCAAGACCTGGGTAGACAGAACATAAACACAATGCAACATTAAGTCCTTCAGTGCACAGTTGGCAAAGATATCTATTTTGGTTTAAGTGTTCTGTCAATTTTGCTTTTTGTTTGCAATAATATGATAACACGTTGGCAATGTTGTAGTCAGAGGGAGGAAAGTCGTATGAATATTTAGAAGGTCAGTGAACTTTTGAATGTTTCAATTAAGATATCAAAGAAATTGTCTAATTCCCAGAATGAGTTAAAGCAGCTTCTGTAAGGTGCTTCTGTAATCTGCCTCACTCTCTGGAAATAACCCCTCTAAAAAAATCATTAGGAGTTATTGAGGCATGGCAAATTTTGCGTAAGTCATTTTGATGTTTATGTGGAGATTCATATATTCATTGAAAACATGATTGGGCACCTGATGTGTACTAAGCAGTGTGTGTGCTAAGAGCTGGTGAGTAAGATGGGCATGATATGTCAGATAAAATTAGGTTCAGCTGAGAGCAGCAGCAGACCACCCCGGCCCCCCCAAAACAGCATCAACTTAATCAAGATAGAATTTAATTTCTCCTTCACTTGTAAGTCAGAAGGAAGCAATTTAGAGTTGCTCTGTTGGCCCTGCTGCCTGAAGTCCTTAGGGACCCGGGCTACGTCCAGGCGTCTGCTCTGCATCCCCAGGATGCAGCCTTTGTCTTCTTCACCCCGAATGGCCCTACAGCCATCCCATCCAAATCCCAAGCAGCAGACGAGGAAGAGGAAAGAAGCAGGACCAAGTATTTGCCAACCATCTTTTAAGGAAGTCTTCCTTAATCTGCCATATGTTTCTCTATTTATATCCCACTCACCAAAACCCAATCAAGGAGCTCATATTTAAATAAAAGGTGCTTGGGAAATATGTCTTTAGTTCAGGCATCTGTGTATCCAACAAAATAATGAGGGGACATCTAATAGAGGAGAAGAGATGTTGGGTAAATTATCAATTTCTGCCACCCATGGCCCTGAACCTCTTGTACCTAATACTCTAATATTGCCAGAGGAGGGAGAGTGGAGAGCAGGGTCAACTCTCGGAATAATTTACCAATTTCAAGACATCCTTGTAGCCGTAACGTTATTTAACAGCATAACTCAGGTAACACTTCCTCCAGGAAGGCCTCCCTAGCCCCCTCTCCTCACAGTTGCAAGATGGATGCCCTTTCTGTGACATTCCTTCCATCTTGTGCAGTATCTTTTGTATCATTTATTACTGATACAATATTTGTCTATTTATGTCTTCTTGACCCTTCCAACCCCAACTTGACTGTAATGCCTTGAGGGCCATAACCTGAATTTGTATTTCTTTCTATCCCCAGTATCCCTAGCTTAGGATGCAACATATATTACTAGATTCATGAAAAATGTCTGTTACTTAAGTTGGATAAATAAATAAACTGCAGATAAAGGATCTCTAATCAAATGTAATAAAGCTAGTTACCACAGAGTAATGGTATAAAGAGAAGAATTTCCCCAGCTATCAAGATATTTAGCACCAAACCTTTTGCTCTTGAACAGAAGTGGTTCTTTTATTTTCATCAATATTTATAATATCATCTGAGCATGTTAAATACTGCTGAGAAACTTAGAATTAATTGCATTTTGTTGATGATGAATGTTATGGACAATAAAAATTTTAAAATCATCCTATTATGAAAATTGTCCTCAAAAGACATTATTAAAATCCTCTAGTAAAAAACATAAATAGCTATTTCTTTTCTTTTTTTATTGAAGTACATTTGTTGTGCAATATTATATAAGTTACAGGTGTACAGGATAGTGAGTCACAATTTTTAAATGTTATACTCCATTTATATTTAGTTATTATAAAATATTGGCTATATTTTCTGTGTTGTACAATATATTCTTGTAGCATGAATAGCTATTTCTATCTTCTTATACAAAGGATTAAGTTAGGCTAAGAATGACCCAAGTGGAAACAGAATAACATACATGATGCTAACCAATGTTGTTTCTTGGGTATATACATCCTTATGTAATTCTAGCAGGGTGCCTGCCCCAGCGTACAAGACTGTCACCAAAATAGGTTCCACAGCTCAGTCTCTCCTTCCCTCTGTTACCCATACACAACCTCGTACAAAGAAAGAAATTTAAGCTGATATGATTTTTTTAGACTTTTTCATTTTAAACTTATTCATTTCCTATGTAATTATTCATAACTTTTTCTTGATTATCGTAGGTCAAACATGCATGCTCTTTGGACCAAAAATTCAACTGTTTGAGATACTTCTGAATTTATAACTACTTGGTCATAAGAAAAATGTATCCAAAATAGAAGAGTTTTGTTAAAAAGTCTCCAGTTTTTTCCCCATAGCACTGTACACTGTTATTTTATGACTCATTCAATTACTAAACATTTGTTGAATACTAACTATATACAAGGCAGTGCCTATGATAATACACAAATTTGCATTTGCATTACATTTTCCTTAATTTGGACTATATGATGTATTAGAATTAACTATAGATATTCTATTTTAGGTTACTAATTACATAATTCTGCATGGAACTGAAACATAATAAACTGGAAACAGGAAAATTGGTTAAAAGTCAAATATATACGTATATGGGTGTGTACATAATTCTCTATAAGATACGAATCGTCAGGGAAAATTTCTTGCTTTAAACAAGTAATGACTCAAAATATTAAAGAAAAATTGTCTATTCAGAGAGTAAAACACTAACAATGAGGGAGAAAATGATTCCCCTTCATTCTTTGATTTATTCCTTGGACTTAGGGCATGGGATCTGATCATCTTTATTGCTTACAGCTATACACATAATTAGAGATTGTAAGTTTGTTTTTTTTTAACACAGTTCATCCAACTATAGTATATGATTTTCTAAGTATTACGTAGTATTTTTTTGAATAGACATTTTATTAAAGAAGACATACACATGAGTAATGAGCATATGAAAAAATGCACCACGTCATTAGTTATTAAGGAAACTGCATAGTATCTTTATTAATATTACTTCTCCTAGGAAGAGTTTATATTCAAAAGAAGGTTCCATAGACCCCTTCAACAAATTAAAAGATAATGCTGACTCCTTTCCATCCTTCAGTGTCTCGCTCAGGACAACTACAAATCTTAGTATTCTTTAAGCCAGGTAGACAGCTCCATAGAAAGCCACTATTCCCATACACTGCTATGCTGTCCTGGGCCCACGCCGTTCTTTTTCTCTTCTATATGGGCTATTCTATAAAAAGCTAAAGAGAATGTTAAATCTGAGAAGGGAAAGACAAATGACTCACTGGAAAGTGGCAGTAATAAAAACAGAAATAAGTATCAAGTAAGGAGTACTTCGTGAAATATAGGGCACTATGTAAATATAAGTACTATTATTCATTCACGTTAATAACAGTTGCGTAAGTAACAGTTATTGAATGCTAGGTGCTAAAGATAAATAAATAAAATGTTTCCATGTAGGGAGTTAGGGAGAAGAAAGAGACCCAGACTACAGGAACAATTCAGTAGAGAAGATTTGGGAGTATGGTGGAAGGAGTAGCTAGGTTGGCCCAAAGGAATCAGGGATGGTTTCTTAGTGGAAGTTAGTGTAAACATGTAGTTTGTTAAGTAAACAGAGAAGAGGACATTCTAGGGAGAAAGAGTAGCATGTACAGAGACTTGAAAGAGCCAGCCTTGTTCAGAAAACAGTATTCCATATGGCGACCATGTAGGCGGGCAGGGCTCAGATCAAGAAGGGCCTCGAATGCCAGGCAACAGGCTTACAGATTTGTCCTCTAGGTTTTTTGAGCCAAGAGAGGATTTTCTGCAAGAAAGGAACGTAATCAGATTTGCATATTTAAGAAGATCATTCTGGTAGCAGTGATGAATGCTCATATTAAGATATAAGAAATGAGGAAGAGAAAGAACTTTGCGATATATTTAATGGGCAATGAATATAATTTATTAACCAACTGGTTGTGGGAAGATGATTCCGAAATTTCTGATATGGGTATTTGTTTGGATGCTGGAACCATTCACTAAAAGGGGAACACATGGGGTGGTCCAATTATTTGGAGAAAAAGTGACTTGTTTGGAAATGTTGAGTTTGTGTACCTGAGGAACACCCAGAAGGAATATTCCAGAAGGAACATGTCTAGAAGGAAATTTGATATATGGTCGAGAACTCAGGAGAGAGGTCTAGATTGGAATATAGATTTAGGAATTATTATCATACTGGGCAGTGGTTCTCAGATGTTAGTGTGTATAAAAATCCTCAAAGTGCTTGTTGGATGCCAGTTCCTTGGTCTAACCCTCAGAGGTTCTGGTTGAATGGGTCTGGGAGAGGCCCAGGAATCAATATTGAAATAAGCTTCCCGGTGACTGTGCTGCAGATGGTCTAGAGCAAAGAGCAGGAGGAGAACTACAAGGAAGTGGTGTCCAGAAACCCCAAAGTGGAAAGTTTCAAGGAGTGGAAGTGGTGACATATGAATACAGTGGGAGGTCAAGAAAAGTTGGAGCCAGAAGCATCTGCTGGCCTCGGCAGCCTTCAGGGAGACACCCGTGACTCAGAAGAGCATGCACTGTGGTGTGGTGAGAGCAGAAACTGACTACAGTAGGAGAGTAATTGAGGTAAGGGAGAGGGCACAATGAGTGAAGCTTGGCTAGGAAGGGAATCCCTTGTGGACAGAATTTGAAATCTAATGTTCGAAGGGCCCATTTCAAGCCCTAAGTTTGTCACTTAGGCAATGGCTGGGTTGTATAATATCTTCACAGAGTATTTTCTTATTTATAATATGTTAATAAAGTCTGTGTACAGAGGCATTTGTACGAATTAAATATGACATTGAGTGTGAAAGAATTTTATAAATTGCTCTTCCAAATTCTTCTATTAACAAACCATCTTAGTGGCAGAAAAGTCCTTAACAACTCTATACAGCAAGCATCTTAACTTGTGTCTGCTGTGATAAAAACATCCCCAACTTCAGCTACTGGAGTGCTCACTCCATAACAGGAGAGGACTTTGGAGCAAAAAAGAATCATTTGTAATGTCCTAAATAGACCAATGCCCTTACTTTACAGACAAGAAACCAGGGTTCTGAGAGGGGAATGGAGGTTAAATGATTTGTTCAAAGTCACACACCCAATTCATGGCAAAGGCAGGCATCAAATTCAGCCTGATCCCTGACTCACTCTATCCAGCCCCCTGCCCCTGCGTTATTAACACACTTTTAAAAATTCACCACCATTTGAACTTTGGTCTTTGTCTTTTACAGCAAAGAGGGAAGTCAATGATTGAAGCTTTGCAGCCTGGGGTAAAGAGGTGTTTAATTTGAACAAATTCAGAGGTTCACAGGTAAGTTCCTTGAAGACATTTTCTATTTCCATCCCTCTTAGTCTCCAAGCCTCCAGGCAGATGCCAACTTAGTCTAGAACTCCAGCTGGAGTAGAGGGATCAGCCAGCAGCAGGGTAACTAGTGCTGCTACATGTGTCTTTCAGTGATCTCCATTTATAATTGAAGAGCTCTCCGAAACATCAACATGAAAAGACTGTAGTTTGAGACAGGCCGTGAGTGGTTCACGGGACACCCTTGGAAAACAACTGCTATAGAAGATTTATTTCTATGAAAAGGACAGAGATGCTAGCTCCTTCCACACTCGACTTAAATATTTACATCTCCATCTTCCTTTCTCAGCTGCCCAGAGCAGCTATCACTAGCAGAATGGCTGGCACACCATATATGGTAGGGATTCTGTACATGGTTATTGAATGAATGAGTGAAATAATTTCACCCATAGTTCTCTTATCAGTTTACTCTTTAAGAGAAAAAGGATCCCTAATACATTAACTCCCAAATATTATTTTTCTCCTCTGTCTTAGACCCTTCCTCTCCATCCCTTCTGCCTAGATTTCCACTAAGCTAACTGGATCCTCTATCTGGCCTTTCCTCACAACTTTTCCTAATACGTAACACTCTAAGGCTGACTACCTTCCGGAACTGTTTACAGTATTCTTTACTTTGTGAATAATGTAACAAAATATATAAGGTAATATAAATATAGTTGGAAAGACAACCTAATCAAAGTCACAAAACTCTATTGGTAGAGCTTAATAAACATTAATGTGTGTGTTTAATTAATTTAATTACTTTAATGTGTACGAATATGAGATATTTCTTGATTGTAAAAAAAAAAATTTCTCTCTCTAGAGCTTCTTTCCCCACTTTCCAGAGCTCACGCTGTTATCACTCCCTTTAAAAGGGGAAAACAATTGATTTGCTGTTTTCTAAGCTGTCACTTTGTTCTCTTCCTTTCACGTATTTTAAGAAATTTTCCTTTGAGTTCTTCTTGTCACAGTATGTGTCTTTCTGTTATATTTGAACTGCAAGCTCTTCAGGGCAAGGATTGTCCTCTGTATATGGATAGAGTGATGTTTACTTTTAGTACTCAATACTTTTAAACTTCTTTTTGTCAGAGAAGTGGCAATAGTCAGGCTAATACTCCTTAAAAAGGTAGATCATGATATATGAAATGGAATAGTTTCACAGGATGGAAATATTTAAAAATGCAATAAAAAGCAGAGGTTAGATATGAGTTTAGGTCTGAGTCAGTTATTGAAGAAGTACAGAGTGATAAAATGGGGATATGTTATTGGGAAATAACTCAAAGCGCTGGGAAGAAAATGAAATTCAATAACCATCTGAGTACTGACTCGGGGTTGGGAAGGATTCAGTGATGGGGAAGACACGATGATTCCTAACCTCCTGCAGTGAAGAAAACACACATGTGCATACAACTAGAAGGCAAAGCAGATCTGGGGAAGGGTACAGAGAAAGGACATTCTAGGAAAATTTAAAGAAAAATACAGCTTTACTCATTAAGGGTGAAAATTATCCAGAGTGCCGGACATGTTAATGTACAAAGCTGCTTTTATTGGCTCCTGGAAGCCAAGAGGGCTGTTATTTTCCCAAATCAGAAGCATTGTCTACATTGTCACTAAGTTTTTTATTTACTGCCTTTCCTAAATTTGGGGACATATTATAGAATTGTACTTAGGATTTCAGGTTACTATTTAAGCACTGCGAATGTGATTTCTTAAGACACACATTTTTATTAAGTGAATCTCTATCACTTTTTGAAATATGCCTTGCACTAATGAATCTTATAAATCAAAGATTCACAGCTAAGAGAAATCCCCATACAATATATGGCCAACTTAACGACTTCTCAGCAGCATGCAGTCAAAAAGTCAAATGCTATAGCTGGACCAACAGGCACTCGATTCTAAAGTCATTATGTTATTTAAAAAGATTTACTTTCGATTTTTAAATCTGTAATGATAGCACAATATAAAGTCAATAGCTCTTGATTTTCTTGCTATGTTACATCCTGTGACCACTGATGGTAATGTGGAACATTTCCTGCTAGTTGTTCATTGATTAAAAAAAACAAACCTCATTTTTCCAGAGACTGGGCAGGAGATAAGATGTCAAGAAGTAATGAAATGAAAGAGGAGACTGTAAAAGAATCGAAAAGAGAAAACATTAAAGTGATGTTATTTTTTTCCCCTGTGTATGCAGATGGACAGGAAAATTATAGCAGTAATTGCAGACTCCTTTTCACCAAAGACAGAATGGCCTTGGGGAATTGGAGGAGGAGAGAAAAAGTCCAGTGAAACTGCATTCTCATCCAGGCCCCACCTGACTTGCTGGATCTGGCTTTGGCCAAGGTCATTTACCCTCTCTGTGCCTTAGTTTCCATAACTGTTGAAAAAGATTATTTGCCTCTTCGAGCGATTGGAAGGATGAATAAGGTAATTCTTCAGAGGCACCCAAAACTGGTCAGAAAAGGGTGCTATAAGAATACCAAGTAGTAGTATTATTACTGAGCTGTGTATCCTGTTGGCATGAGTCATCTTGCTGCAAAGACGCAGAAGCAATTCCAAGTGTGGCTGAGGACCAGAGACGATGAGAAGAGGCCAGTACTCTTAGCTGATGTTAAGTGAGATCCTAGTTGCAGTGAAATCTGCTCTTCTCTCTTCAGAAAACCATAGAGGGGTGTGTGTGTGTATGTATGTGTGCGTGTGTGTGTGTGTGTACACACGTACTGGGGGACTTTTAAAATGAGTATAGCAACGTGATTATTCAATTTGACTTTTGAAATATTAAAGCCAGTTTGAATGCAAGCTTTGCCACTTAGTACTATGACCCTGGGCAAGTTATTCTGTTTCTGTAAACTTCATTTTTCCCATCCGTAAAATGGGGGTTGTAATAGTATCTATAGGGCTGTTGTGAGGACTTAAAAACGTGCATGGTTACAAGGACTCTTTAAAGTTAGGTATTATTGTAATTTATGGGAGATAGCATAAAGTAGAAATTCAGAATGATAAATAAGCGAATCTTTTTAAAAATGTAACTGAAAAAGACAAGTCTATTTTATAAAGCATTATGTGATTTAATAAGGGGTCTAGAAAGAGGTAAACTTGTTTTGTCAAGTCTGAGTCCACTCATATTTCATGGGTCCACGGCAGCTAGTCAAACCTTTGATATCAGGCACACAAAACACAAACAGGAAAAACCTTCCGTGTGTTTCAACAAGAACAGCTTTCTATTTTAAAGCGATATATATATATATATATATTTTTTTTTTTTAATCTCTTGGATATCCAGCAGCTCTTATAAAACAAAGCTCAGATGCTGTGTTTCTGTTGTTTTAAAGAGAGAGAAATCAGGGGCGTGCAAATCACGCTTCCTTTGAATCGCCCTCGGGGCTGGGAATCCTTCGGGCAAAGCCCGGGGGACAGAACGTGGGTTTTTTTTTCGTTTTTGTTTTTGTTTTTTTTGTTTTTTAATCGATCCCGGAACCTACGCTCCGGCGGCGGGGGAGGGGGGTTGGGGGAGGGGTTTGGC
Organism: Camelus bactrianus; assembly: GCF_048773025.1. Taxonomy (NCBI): domain Eukaryota; kingdom Metazoa; phylum Chordata; class Mammalia; order Artiodactyla; family Camelidae; genus Camelus; species Camelus bactrianus. The sequence continues at coordinate 11,967,213 of NC_133572.1, forward strand.
CGCGGGGAGCGGCGCCGCTCGCCCATCCCCCGAGCGCGCGGCGGGGCGGCCGGCCGGCGGCCGCGGAGGATGCGGAGGGGCGGCGGCGCGGGCCCGACCCAGCTGGGGCGGCGGGGCGGGCGCCGCCCGAGGGGGTAGGGCGCGCGCGGGGGCGCGCCGGGCCGGGGAGGCGCGCTCCGGCCGCGCTCGCTCCGCGCTCCCTGCGCTCCCTCCGCTCGTTCGCTCGCTCCCTCCTCCCTCGGCGGCCTCGGCGGCAGCAGAAGGCGGCGGCGGCGGCTGGGGATCAGACATGGCGGCGGATCTGAACCTGGAGTGGATCTGCTCCCTGCCCCGCTCCTGGACTTACGGGATCACCCGGGGCGGCCGAGTCTTCTTCATCAAGTAAAGAGAAGGGGACCGCGCGGGGGCCCGGAGGGGGCGGGAGGCTGGCGACGCGGGGGGAACGAGCCGGGTCGGTGCCGCTCCGGCCCCCTCGGCTCCTCCCGCGCCCCCGCTCACGCCCCGTCTCGGCCCCTTCTCTCTCCCCTGCAGCGAGGAGGCGAAGAGCACCACCTGGCTGCACCCCGTCACCGGCGAGGCCGTGGTCACCGGGCACCGGCGGCAGAGCACAGGTAACGCGGAGCCCGGCCGGGCCCGAGCGGAGTTGGGCTCCGCCGGGAGGAGGCGGCAGATCCCGGGCCGCCAGCTCCTCCCGGCAACCTGCCCCGAACCGCCGTCCCCGGGAGGCGGCGAGGTGGGGCGGAGGCCGGCGGGGCGGCCGCAGGTAGACTTCCCTTGAGTCTCAGGACAGCCCTCCCCTCCGCCTTTCATCGCCGCTTGCCCGCGGCGCTCTCTCCTCAATCCCGACCCGGTCACCCCTCGCCCTCGAAGCCCCTAGGGTGGCCGACTCCCCTCTCCCGGGAAACCTGGGATCCTGAGTGTTTCCTGCCGCGGCCACCCGTGAATCCTCCTCCCGCCTCCGGCATTCCACCTCACCCTTTCCCCCCCGGTAGGAAGTCCTTTCTCACTCCCCTCCCGGCAGCCCGGGACCCTGCGGCTTGTCCGCTGGGAGACCGTATCCACATCCTCCCCCTCCTGTGCGGCGCCCTCCTCCGAGGTGGGACTTGTCGGGAGGTAGCCGATTGAGGGGGCGGAGTGGAGTTTGGGGGGTGCTGCGATCCTTTCCGCGATGGAGCCTCTCAGGAAACGCCGGGCGCCTTCCCTCCTGACACCGGAGGAGCGGCCGGGGCCGGAGGAGGCATTTGCAGCCCCAGTTGCCGGCCAGCCAGATTCAAAGTCCCCGGCGGCAGCGCGGAGGTTGCACACGCCGCCAGGAGGCGGTGGGCGTGCTTGGGGGTGTCCCGCGTGTGGGTATTGATGCCCCGATTGGAAAGGGTCGGCGGGGAAGCAGACCTCTCCTGTGCCTTCGTTAGCTTGTTTGAATACCGCATGCGAGTGGAACTGTAGAAGGGCTGCTTGGAGCTTCAGTGCTAGTCTGGCTTTCTTTTGTCATTCTTTGTGTACATTCTTGAAACTTGTTTGTCTTTGAAACGTAACATGTGTTCTCGTACCGGCCAGCCTCGATTTCTGGCGATTGGAAGGGCTGGAGAACAGTTTGGGTGGAAGGTGAGGCCGGCTTCAGCAGTCCTGGAGAGCTGCCCCTCCGGGATACTTTCCTCTCCAACTCAGATTCTGAGTCTCTTAAAGTTGTCAGGATATCAAACAAGCCTGACTTCTCTATTAGATTCTGGGACTCAGTGAAGTGACTAATATCTCCAGATTTGCAAAAAGGTGGAGGAGGATAGGGAAAGCTGGTGTAGCAAGCATGGTGAGGTTACATTTTTAAGGCATTTCTGACTAATACACCGTCATACTTCATAGCTCCCCGGTGCTGTCTTGACTTCAGTGTACACTTCATGTTTTGCATACGTATTTCAATTCTGATGGCCTCTTTGCCTTATGTTGTGAAAGACAGTATATTTAGATTTCTTAGTCTAAACATCTCATGGAATTATTTCACGCTTACTTTAGTTATGTGAAATATAAATCCCCCACAGATTTGATAACATTCACACTTCAGAAAGATTTTATTATATGATTTCGTGTTAAGTTTATTTTTGAGAAATGACTGATTTTTTTTTCCTGGTTTGATTTACTTTGCTTTGACTTTGTGGTTTCATACGCACATCAGTAGGTTTTTTTTTTTTTTTAATTCCAAAGTGGTGGTATGATTAAATCCAAGCCACTGGTTATTTGTAAGTAATATGTAACACAGAATGTTACCATCATTCACCTGCTTTATTCCCAGGTTTATTACCTGAAACTTCTCATCCCTTGAAGTCAAGTCTGTTTGAAACACATACGTATAAGTATGTGATGTCATATTTCTTTTCCCCCTAATTATGTACTTAGGAAGTTCTTTCTCATCAGTGACACTTCCTGGATGGAATCACTTGTGTGACTGAAAAGTATGATCTTAAATAGACACAACATACCTAAGAAGAAGCAGGTGTTGCCTTTTATGTGTGGTTTTTTGCTTTCTTTGGTTTTAGGGGGCTTTTTGGCCTACCCTTCATGGGTACTGGGATTCGAAGGCATCCCTTGGCTTTTTTGGATGCTAGGGCGTAGTTCCTCTCTACTCTGATCATTAAAGTGTATGATTATGTCAGATAGTCTCTAACATTGTTGATACTTTTCTAGTGGCTTTAAATTGAATTCCCATTTTCCCAAAAATGATGCTGTATCCACTATGAGTATTATTACCGGTCTAATGCATTTTTTTGCTGTTAGAAAACTACTTAAATGAAAATAGCTGATCATGAAAGTGAATGATTAAAATGGCTTGAAACTTATTTTGCTGTCCTATTAAAATAGTACTAACTGTGAAATATATGTTTTTTAGATTTGCCTACTGGCTGGGAAGAAGCATATACTTTTGAAGGTGCAAGATACTATATAAAGTGAGTTTTTTTATTACGATTTTTTTCCCTTGGTAATTCACATGTGATTAATCTTCAGTCGCATATTGTATGTGTAGGTATGATCATGACTTCGTAAGGTTTATGGTATAGTATTGACTTTATGAGTTGGAATTTTGAGAGAAAGGATGACACTTGGTTTTCTTATGCTACTTGCCTGGACATTCATTGACTTGGAAATTAGATCATTTATAGCCTCAATTGCGTTTTTAGTGCTTCTGTATATATTGTTGAGTGATAGAGCATTATAGTATTTTATCTTTAGCATGTTACCTTCTTTTTCTTTTGAAGTAAATTCTATTCATATGTGTTTTGACCAGAGCTATTAATATAAGTAGCAGAAGCGATGTAAAGCTGGGTTACAGTTTGATGGACAATGACAGGGCTGAAAGTAAAAAGGAGCAAATAAATATGGAATATTTCCACGAACATCTGTTGGAGCATTGTTTGTAATTTGCCTCAGTTTATTTAAATATATCTTAAGTTTTAAAAATACATATCTAAATGTTTTATTGGAGGACGAATGACCAATTCTGACCTTAAAATTAATTATATAGAATATTGAACTAATTTCTGTTCGGAGTTAACTTGGTAGTACTTGTAGACCAACACAATGCTTGAGGTCGACATTGTGTACCAAAATGTTTCCTCAACTTCAAGGGAAAATAAAGGTGATTTTATCTTCATTTTAAATTAGAAGCTATTTACTTAAGAACTTGTTTTTGTTGTTTTAAAATTTTTTGTTTAATTTTAAGGAACTGAGGCTTGAAAGAGAATGTTTAATACAAGATTTTGTTGAGTTGTCAATAGTTTATTAATAAAAAACAGGTACCTAGCTAAAGGTGCCTCTTATTTCATCAGACCCAGTGAGATATTTTACTTAGTACCATTTTAAGGATGATGCCATACTTACACTAAATTATAGTTACCTGTGTGGTTTTAACATTGTTAGAATTATATTTATATAAAATGCCAGTGGATAATTATAAGTATTAAGAATGCTTCCTTTTGGATGTAGAAATAAAGAAAGCAGAATTAAGATACAGGGATGGAGTATAGTTTAATGATGTGGTCCGTCTCTGAGTATTTTTGATTTACGTCTTTTATTTGGAGATTGTGCTGTACATTATTAGATGGCCTAAAAAATAAAGGCACGAGTAAAGTGCAGAGTCACCAAGTATTTTTTTCTGGTAGTTATTTTCACCCTGAATTAAAGTGAGTTTGTACTGCTATGGAAAGGATGCTTCTATTTTTGAACAAAGTATTGATATTTCTGAAGAAGACAATTTGATGGAGTTCATATATTTTTATCCCATATAATTTTAACTACTGTACATTAAGCGCAGCTGATCTTACAGACTAGGAGTAACACTGCAATTCTTTTATTTTAATATTTTAATTTCTATGAATGTGTACATCCTTAGATGAATGTTTATTTGACAATACAAAATGTTCGTGTGTGTGGACCGAGTATGTATGTTAATTTAGAACTAAGCTGTTAGAAAGACCAAGTTTTCTTTTGTTTTTACTAGCCGTTTTGATTAGAGTTTCTTTTATGTTGACTTAAACAAATTAGAATTTTAATTGAGTTTCATGCCTAAGTAAGTTTCTGAGGTAAATGAGGACAATAATACAAGAGCTGTAATAATTTGACTTTAACTTGGGGTACATTTTTAAACTAGTGGGTTTTAATCATGTGGTATTGATAGACAGCCAAATTCATTGTATCCAAAAGTAGCAATAACAAATTTATATTGTGAAAGTAATTTTTTCTTAACATTGAGCATGTTATAGAAATATACACTCATTAAACTTCTTTTAAGTAAAATAACCATTGACAAATACATGATACGCTTAGTGTTGGGTGCTACTGCTTTTCCTTTCTGGGTTATGTCAGAAGACTAATTTCTTTCAAGACTAGTTGAACCCCTAAGGTAGGCTGAAATTTCCTAGAAAGTTTTTACTTGTGTTGTTATGTGCAATTAGGGATGCTTGATCGTTCTAGTATAACAGGGGCGCACTATTTTATCTTAAACGTCACGATTTACGAAGTGTTTTCACATATGTTACTGCGTCTGAACCTCATTTTAATCGTGGATGTCGTCAGAAGAATTACTCTTTCCTTTGTCACGCCACATAATAAAACAGCAGAAACATGCCCTTGGAACTTCTAGTCTGCGAAGACAGCAAGATGAGAAACAGCAGGAACGTGAACTATATTTAGACTATTAGAGTGGAAGAAAGGATAGGAGTCTGAAGTAGGGAAGTGATTACTGTTGGTGGATAGATTTCTCACTGTTGGTTCTTTTTTAGATGAAGAAAGGAGTTTATTGGTCACATTAGAAGAAAAGGATATAGTGAGCAGGGTGGATTTTGTTCACATGGGAAAGGGGAATATGAGAGGCCAATAAAAGACACGTGGATCCTCTTTCTACTCCTAATCCTGTATTCCTGGGAGGCTCCCAGAGCAAGAAGGGAGACCAAAAGAACTAGAGTTGTTTCTACTTTGGTTCCCAAGTGAAGTACATTTAACTCTCAAATTATTTCTCTCCTGAACACACGTTGGTGGTTGTTCAAGATGGCAGATTGCCAAGAAGAATTTATCTTTGGCTTATATTTTGGTATCTACGAGTGCATCCCTGCGGGCAGTCAGAAGAAGAGCACTCTTGTGGGGAGGAGTCAGAAGGTGGGACTGTGACCTTGATCTTCTAAGACCTTGATCTTCTAAGACCTTGGAGCTTAGTCTTCACGTCTTTACATTAGGCTGGCTGGAAAAGGCAACTTCTCAATCCCAGCCCGCTTTCAAATTTCCTTGAATTTTATACTGTTCTGGAAATTTACAATATTCTACAAAATAATGAACTCCCAGTGCTAAGCGGAGATACTGTGGGGAATGTGGAAAGTTACTTAGCTTTCTTGTCCTGCTTACCTATTTAATCTCTCTCTAAGCTTTGTGTAGATAACACCGTGTAAGTCTAAGTCAGAAGAGCCAGAGCCCTGTGTGCGTGCTTGCTTTCTGGCGCTGCGTTTTGTGCTTTGTATACTTCTCTTCCAGGGGGAGCTGCATTGAAACAGTAAACAGTGCTGAGCAGTGTCAGCAGAGGACATGATTACAGTTGAGAGTTGTGTGGATCTGAGTTGGATAATCAGTTTATACAGTTTGTGAAATTGGTTCTTTCATGAAAGTTTGCAGTTAGGAAACAGACTGTATAATATAGAGAATGTGTTTTACTTTAAATCAGTTTGGCCAGAAAAATGTTAATATTTGAAAATTAATTCTTTATTGTAAAGATAAATACTTAACTTTTTTTTATAAGAAAAGCTGCCTTAAGCTAGCCATCCTCTAAATTATTTTACTACGTGTGTATGTAAATATATATACACAGAGTTTGAATTTGCTTTTTGCTTTTTTTTTTTAGTTTTTATTATTTCTTCTTAATTGAAGTGTAGTCAGTTACAGTGTATCAATTTCTGGTGTATAGCAGTGTCCCAGTCATACATATATATACACATTCATTTTCATATTCTTTTTCATTAAAGGTTATTACAAGATATTGAATATAGCTCCCCATGCTATAGAGAAGAAATTTGTTTTTTTATCTATTTTTATATGTAGTAAATATTTGCAAATCTTGAACTACCAGATTTATGCCTTCCCACCCGCTTCCGCCGGTAACCATAAGATTGTTTACTATATCTGTGAGTTTGTTTCTGTTTTGTAAATGAGTTCATAAGTGTCTTCTTTTTCCTTTTTTTAGATTCCACATATGAGTGATATCGTATGGTATTTTTCTTTCTCTTTCTGGCTTAACTTCACTTAGAATGACAATCTCCAGGTCCATCCATGTTGCTGCAAGTGGCATTACTTTATTTTTTTAATGGCTGAGTAGTATTCTGTTGTATAAATATACCACAACTTCTTTATTCAGTCACCTCTTGATGGACATTTAGGTTGTTTCCAACAACCTATTGTAAACAATGCTATAAACACTGGGGTGCATGTGTCTTTTCGAACTGGAGTTCCCTCTGGATATAAGCCCAGGAGTGGGATTGCTAGATCATATGGTAAGTCTGTTTTTAGTCTTTTAAGGAATCTCCATACTGTTTTCCATAATGGCTGCACCAATCTACATTCCCACCAACAGTGTACAAGGACTCTCTTTTCTCCACACCCTCTCCAGCATTTATTGTTTGTAGACTTTTTAATTATGGCCATTCTGTCTGGTGTGAGGTGATAGATACCTCATTGTAGTTTTGATTTGCATTTCTCTGATAATTAGTGATGTTGAGCATTTTTTCATGTGTCTGTTGACCATTCGTATGTCTTCATTGGAGAACTGTTTCATTTAGGTCTTCTGCCCTTTTTTGGATTGAGTTGTTTGTTTTTTTCTTATTAAGTTGTATAAGCTGTTTATGTCTTCTAGAAATTAAACTTTTGTCAGTTGCATCATTTGCAAATATTTTCTCCCATTCTGTAGGTTGTCATTTTGTTTTGCTTACAGTTTCCTTCACTGTGAAAAAGCTTATAAGCTTAATTGGATCCCCATTTGTTTATTTTTGCTTTTATTTCTATTGCCTGGGTAGACTGCCCTAGGAGAACATTGCTGAGATGTCAGAGACTGTTTTGCCTATGTTTTCTTCTAGGAGATTTATAGTGTCTTATCTTATATTTAAGTCTTTAAGCCATTTTGAGTCTTATTTTCATGTATGGTGTGAGGGAATCTTTTAACTTCATTGTTACAAACTGCTATCCAGTTTTCCCAACACCACTTGCTGAAGAGACTATCTTTTCTCCATTGTATATTCTTGACTCCTTTGTCAAAGATTAATTGACCATAGGTCTGTGGGTTTATTTCTGGGCTCTCTATTCTATTCTATTGATCTATATGTCTGTTTTTGTGCCGATATCATACTGTTTTGATTACTGTAGCTTTGTAGTATTGTCTGAAGTCTGGGAGTGTTATTCCTCCAACGTCTTTCTTTTTCTTCAGTAATGCTTTGACAATTCTGGGTCTTTTGTGATTCCATATACATTTTAGAATTATTTGTTCTAGTTCTGTGAAAAATGTCCTGGGTAATTTGATAGGGATCGCACTGAATCTGTAGATTGCCTTGGGCAGTATGGCCATTTTAACAATATTGATTCTTCCAACCCAAGAGCATGGGATATCTTTCCATTTCTCTAAGTCATCTTTAATTTCCTTTATCGGTGTTTTGTAGTTCTCCATGTATAAGTTTTCCACCTGCTTGGTCAGATTTATTCCTAAGTATTTTATTGTCTTGGATATGATTTTTTAAAGGCTTGTTTTTTTACTCTTTTTCTGATATTTCATTGTTAGTATAAAGAAATGCAACTGATTTCTGTATGTTAATCTTGTATCCTGCTACCTTGCCTAATTCTTTTATCAGCTCTAGTGGTTTTTATGTGGAGCTTTTTGGGTTTTCTATATATAGTATCATGTCATCCACATATGGTGACAGTTTTACCTCTTCTCTTCCAATTTGGATCCTTTTTATTTATGTTTGTTGCCTGATTGCTGTGGCTAGGACTTCGAATACTATGTTGAATAGAAGTGGTGAGAGTGGGCATCCTTGTCTTGTTCTAGATTTTAGTGGGAAGGCTTTCAGCTTTTCACCGCTGAGTATTATGCTGGCTGTGGGTTTGTCATGAATAGCTTTTATTATGTTGAGATATGTTCCCTTTATACCTACTTTGATAAAGAGTTTTTATCATAAATGGGTATTGAATTTTATCAGATGCTTTTTTTGCATCTGTTGAGATGATCATGTCCTTTCTTTTGCTGATGTGGTGTATCACATTGATTTGCATATGTTGAACCATCCTTTTGTCCCTGAGATAAATCCAACTTGATCATGGTGTATGATCTTTTTTATGTGCTGTTGGATTCTGTTTGCTAATATTTTGTCCAGGATTTTTGAATCTATGTTCATCAATGATATTGGCCTGTAATTTTCTTTGGTAGTGTCTTTGGTTTTGGTCAGGGGGATGGTGGCATCATAGTATGATTTTGGGAGTATTCCCTCTGCTTCAATTTTTGGAAGAGTTTGAGAAGGATAGGTATGAATTCTTTCTGTATGTTTCATAGAATTCTCCAGTAAAGCCATCTGGTCCTGGACTTTTGTTTGCAGGAAGGTTTTTTATTGCTGATTCTGTTTCAGTTGTACTGATCAGTCTGTTCAAGTGATCTATTTCTTGTTGATTCAGTCTTGGTGGACTGTATGTTTCCAGAAACTTGTCCATTTCTTCTAGGTTGTCCAATTTGTTTCCATAGAGTTGTTCATACCATATTGCTTTTTAACACTTAATTCATGCTTTTTGTCTTTAGGAAGAATGCTGAAAACTATCAGTGATTTTTATAATTTATAAAATAAAGCTTTGAGTATTCAAATAACTTAGCCCATAAAGTACAAAAGATAATCTTATATTTGAAGGTTACAAAGCTTTCTGCTTCCTCCTTGAAAATATAACCTAATGACTTGGTAATGACAGGTCGTGGTAGCTTAAAATGGATGTGTCATTGACTATTCCTTTGTGCTTCAAAGCTTTAAGATGGTTAATTTAAAGTGCTAAGTAAATCTTAAAACAATGCTCTCTGAATAGTGAGAAACTTTGTTCTCATTATTTAAAGGTCATTGTTCTGTGTGGCAGGTTTGGCAATCAAAAATGTCTTGGTAGGATAATAACATAGTATGTAAATTTTGTGAGGTTATATTTTCATATTGCTTTCTCTTGATTTAAAATTTTAAGCTCTGAAAATTGAACTTTTTCTTAGCTATGCAAATATAGCCAAGTTTGTTTGTTTGTTTTTGACTAATGAGATTTCATTTCAGTATCTGCAATAGCTGGATCTAGTGTGTGCTTGGAATTTCAAACTAACCTGCAGTGAGGGGAATGCTGGTATAAAATAGCCATTTAAAGTTGCAAGTGAGAAGAAAATCTCTTTTCTTTGATTATCACAGCTCAAACTATGAGGGAAAATAGGGAGCATAACTGCCACAAAAATGTTAGAATATGTTGTGATATAGTTGATGTTTAAAATTGTTTGGTATGTTAGCACTGTAGCATTCTGAGTAGGTACAGCGATATAATAATGTTTCAGAACAATTCGTGAACGTTGTATTTTTTGTATTCATAACAGTTTTTTGGAGTAAGTGTGTAAAGCACTTTAGGCTATTTCATTAGGTGCAACACAAGTATGAACTATGGTTTTCGACCTTCAAGGAGTTTGTAATATAGAGAAAAACGTGCAGTGTGTTACCAGAGGGAGATGGTGTGGGGCACACGAGCTCGAGTGCTTGGCACTGCACCCCAGCTTTGAGTTAATTTAATCTTCACAATCTTTCGTTGTCTTTTTCTTCTTCCTTTTTTTTTCCTCCAGAAACTGAGAGGCTGAAAGAGGCTTAAAGAGGTTAAGGGTCTTCCTAGGTCATACAGCTTCACTATCAGTCACTAACATTTAAATTAAGGTCTCTGGGGACAAACCCTTCTAGACCTAAAAATGCAGGGCAGTATAAACAGGTCCTGTAGTACGTGTTCCTCCATAAGTAAGTTGCTTGGGACCAGAGGTACCGTTTCATAGAAACAAGTACAACGGTTAGTTTAAGAGGCCAGCCTACAAATAAAAGCTTATTTAACCCACTAGAAACCTGTTGACTAGTGTTATATGAACTGAATCTTGGAACTTGGTCATTCCTTTATATCCACTCAGGAGTGCCTAGTAAGTGCTAGGCGCTGTTCTAGGTGTTTGGAGATAAAACAGAGACCCCACCTTCCTGGAGCCTTCCTGGCTGGTAGGAAAAACGGACATTAAAACAAAACATGGAACGAACATGTAATTTTAAAATGGCATCATCATAAAAGTAAAAGCAGAGTGTTTTGTGACAGGTTAGGAAAGTTTACCATAAGTAACATTATTTCAGTGATAAAATGATATAGAGTTTCAAGGTTGTGGATGCCAGGATTTCCAGCTAATAGGGAATTTTATCGTGGCATCTCGCGTCCTTTTCAGCCCCGGGGCCGTTGCCCAGGACCAGCCTGCTCCTTGTGTTGTTGTAGTGTCTGCGTAGAGCTTCAGGCTTCTGGGAAGCCTTGGAATAAATGGTGTCTATGCTGATGATAACCTAGCCTCTGGAAGCATTAGTCGGGATAGATCAAGAGGAGTCCCCACAACTCATTTGGTTGCATTTTTGCAAACCCTTTCTGGATTTCTTAAAGGATTTTTCTCCTACTGTGGATAGACCTCTTTGTTTTTCTTATTCCCAAAGCTGGTGTAGTTTAGGAAGAGGGGAGAAATGGGGAATAGAAGGAGAATTAGTAAGAAGAGTCAAAGAGTTGGAGGCCCTGGGGACTGGTAGGATGTAAACATCCCTGTCGAGGCACCTCTGTCCTGTGAAAGAGAAAGGGTTTCTCAGCATTTGTGGATAAATGCTGTCTCCTGGGACCTTTTCATTTTTCTATAACAGATGTGTGTAAGTTGGGGTTAATGGTGGAAAGTTACATGAATACATGTATATGTGTAACTTGGGGTTAATGTGAAAAACGATGCTGGTTGTCTGTCACATGGTGTCTTAAGAAATCAGAGGAGGAAGAGGCAGCTTACTTAGACCAGGCTGTCCTGCAGAGGCTTGAAGGAAGGGGCAGGAGTTGAGCTAGGCCTTGAGGGTATGGATAGAATTCAGATGGGTTGATACAGATGGCTGGCAGCATAAATTCGTGGGGGTGGGGACATGTGTAATGTGTGATGAATAGTGTGGTAACTGCCCTGCTGGTAAGTGATGTTACCATAGGAAATGCCAAGATATTGGGGAGTCAGCCGAGGAATACTGTTGGGAGCTATATTGTGTCTGGTCTTTGAATGTCAGGCTGAGATTTTTATTTCTAGGCAAGCCATTGCAAATGTTTTTCAGTATAGCATTAATAGCGTAAAGTGAAGGTTTTAGGAGAGATTTTAACATAGCCAGCATGGATAAGAAAGCAGCAAACCTGGAATCAGGGAGACCAGTTCTAGGTGTTTTGCTGTAATCTGGGGGTTCATTGCTTGAACTAAGTTGGTAGCAGGGGGAATGGAAAGGAAGGAGGCCATTGATCAAAGATATTAAAGAGGAGTTGACAGGCTTTGGGAGCCTTGCTGAGCTGGGAGGTTGTCAGAGAAAGAGAGGTCAAAAGCTGCTCAAAGCCTTTGTGTTGGAGTGTCTGAAAGAATGATTGGTTCCCTTGACCAGAATGAAGGAGTAGGTGATTCAGGGGAGCTCCAGCTGGAGGTGTTAATGATGGTTTGGTTTTTGAGCTGCTTATCTTCGGAGGACAGAGTATTTAGGTGACTAAAATCTGACCCTTCCAAAGGACTCCCAACATTATTACCTTTATTCCTCTCCCATGTACAAGAAACCCCCACACACCCCCAAAATGCTATCTCAGGTATCTGATTATCTCCACTTAGCGTGTAGATCCAAGCCAGGAATGTCATCTTCGTCCATCTAGTTATTCATTCAACAGTTACTTACTGAGTACCATGTGCCAAGTGCTCTTAGGAGCTTATAGTTAAATTAGTGAGGGAGACAGTAATAACATAATCACAGATGTCATTGTAGACTGATAAACGCTGTGAAGTGTGCATGCTTTGACCAGATATATCCAGAGAACTTGGCCCAATATGGGGGTTCCTGGAAGAGACCTTTCTCACAAACGTGAGGAATAAGCCTTCCTCTGGAAGTTCAGCTTTTTACTCTACAGGGAGATCAGGACAGAGCAGTGCAATCACCTGAAAGATGGAGAATAAATAGCACGTTAGGCTTGAGGTTGGACCTTAACCTGAGAGAAAGCGTTGCCATATCTAAAGAAAGACTTGGGGTGGGGTTAGTGTGATGTGGAAATTTAGAAAAAAGAGAAAACCTGCAGCAGAGGTTACTCTGATAGAGAGGAAGCCTCAGATGACCGATTTGGACTATTATTTCAGTCCCAGTGGCAAGGTCTACCAGTTAATCACATCAATCGTTCACCGATGCATTTTGTCTTTCCATTTTCTTCAATACATTTTGAACTCATAATTATGTGCCCTAGTGGTGAGGAAACATCATGAAACAGAACAGACCAGAAAACTCTTCCGTTCTGCGGAGTGGGATGGTGGGGGAGAGAATGTCAGACAAAGAAAAGATAACAAATAAGTACATTTCATGGTATCTAAGAATATGTAAATGCTGCAAGAAGAAAATTAAGCAGGGTACAGAGGATAGGGAGAGGAAGAATGAGGAGAGGGTGTGGGGGGAAAAGCAGGTGAAGTCGGAAGGAAGGGCCGGCCTGTGTGGGACTCATTGGTTGATGTAACTGGCTGTCCCGCAAGGAGATGTGGAGCCACCGAGAGCTGAGCAAGGCAGGACACATGTGTCCACCCTCTGAAAGGGTCACTCCGGCTGCTGCGTTAAGATGAGACCTTGGGCGGCCTAATGGAGCCCCTCCTGTATAAGTTCTGTGCCGTATCAGATTCTCTCTGTGTAATTCTTTTTAGCACTTAACAGGACTGTGATTAAATATTTAATTGTATAACTACCACATTTCTTTTCGGCTGTCAGTGATTATCAGTACCATTGATTTAATAATAATGACAGCTTTTCAGGGGAGTGGTGGGAAGAGATATGACCGAATTAAATAAACAGACCCATTAATCTTCATATCAGAAATAGTGTATTTAAAAAGTACATTTTAGAATCAAGCCAACAGTTGTTTAATAACATATGGTGGGTAAGCTGCATGAAAAGCAGTCTTGTTCATTGCTGTGTTTTTAGTCCCTCAGCCTAAGCCTTCCTCATAGTAGTTCCTCAATAAATATTTGTTGATTGACGAATTTTGATGATGACAGTCAACTTAATTCCACATTATTCAGAAACCTTAGAGTGTGGCTCTTTGTGAAATTTAAATATTCTCCATGTGACACCTATCTATCCCAATATGAATTAGTAAATCAGCCGTTTCTCCAGTTTGGCTTGTGATTCTCCTCCAAGAGACAGGTGGGATCTGCTCAGAGGCCTGATTGTAGGACTGGGTCCACGATGATGCCAAGATGATGCGGGATTTGTGGGGCCTGTCGGGGGACAGCTGAAACCCAGACCTGGCCCCTGACCGTGCCATTTCCATTTAGAAACGTTCACGGTGTGAGCTGCTGTGGTTTGGAGAACAGGGGAGATGTTGGAGTCTGTGTACTGTCAGAAATAGTGTGAATGAAGCAAACGTGTAGACCAGTAGAGTCAGCAGGTGCTAGAGAGCCCGAGAGAAGCCGAGAGTTGTCCTCACGCAGTTCTGATGATAGATGTTTCAGAGGCACTCGGGGAATTCCTTGACCACTTCATAGTAGCCTCCAAGCGGCTTGGGAATTACTCTCTGAAGTGGCCAGTAATTGCAGAAGCACCCAAGGGAGTCCCTCTGGACTATTAACTCTTTGAAGGCAGAGTCTATGTCAGAATCATCTTTGTGTTTCCAGCACTAGACACATAAAAGGCGATTAGATGTTTGAGATGAAGACCTAACACAGATTGTAAGAAAAGCAAGTCATTACCCAAATCTGAACATCCTGGGGCGTTTTTCTGCTTCTCACTTGTCATCTTAGTCAGCTTTCGTATTGTTGCAAATGTCAGTGACACAAAGCTAACTATTATAAGCAAAAGCAAACTATTTTCCCACATTCATTCCAGGAGCGACACAAATGAATCCTTCAGAGCTCTTTCTACCCACTTTTTTTTCCACTTTAAAAAACTTTTCTCCACTTAAGTAGAGAAAAGATTGCCCACAGACCCCAATTACACCCTTGTAGCTTTTTAAATCAAAAAATAAGGTTTTTTCTCTATTCCCAAGTTTAAAAATCTCGGACAGGGTCTTTGACCACCTTGTATCACATGCTAGTTGCTGGAGCAAAGACTGGCCTGCTCGTCTTCAGTAATTTTCTATCCTTGGCTGCAGCCAAGATTGCTGTTGGCAAGCCTTCCAAGAAACCGTGTGATGAGAGGAAAGCGCGATCCTGTAGGAAGCGGGGTTGTGAAGGGCTGTGCAGTCAAAGGTCTGTGCTCCTCCCTGTGCTCCAGTGCACAGTGCTAAAGGCCAGGAAGACCTTTAGGATCAACCTGAGGATCTCCAATCTTCTAAGAAATGACAGTCACTGTGACCCTCAAGGATGCTCTCTGCCTTGCATTGCAGAGGGAGTAGCTGGAGGTTGGTGTAGGATGCTTCAGGCCTGGACCCAGGGACGAAAGAAGAAGTGCTGAATTCTGAGGAAGAAGCAGTAGAAATCAGCTCTACCCTGGCTTCCTTGAGCAAGGAGGGGTTGAGGGAGCCAACTTTGATTTAGTACAGGTGGCATACAGCCTCACTGTGACCTACTCCACCCAGCTGCCGTGGGCCGGGGTTCCCTCTGGTTCTTCTGGAATCACTGGCCACTTCAGAGAATAATTCCTACACAGGATCAGTGCTGAGTAATGCTCCCCAAGCCTGCTTGCTGCATAACTCCCAGAGATGTTCCACGTGGTGGTTTTTCTCCCCATCCCTTCCAAACGACTAAGATTCTTTACACATACTATTTCTTCACGTAGACATGATCTTCAAAAGAGAATTTGCCTCTGAGATGAAAAATAGTTTGTCTTCATATTGAGCTAATTCCAACAGCTTCTGCTGAACTTGGTTAAAGATGCATATAATACCTATTTTATTAAATATTTACTGTAACGCTGTTCAGCCTAAAATTTAAAACTAACTAAAATAGGACGGTATGACAGAATCTTGAAAAGGAATAAGGAATTACTCCTTGTCCATTTTTCATAGTATAAGGCAATGATAGAGGGAAAGTAACATGTTAAACTTCATGTCAGTTTTTTTGTTTGAACATTCATCTTTTATACTACATTTATTTTGAAAAATTTGTTCTATCACAGAATGTAGGTACATCTAATAATGATGGCATCTTAAAAAAATTCAGTAAAAAAAAGTCAGAGAATGATTCTAAATCTATGTTTAGCATGTATGCCTTTTTCCTTTTGGAAAAAACTAGAGTATAAAGAAGGAAAAAATAAAAATCACCCAGTCCCATTATGCAGAGAGAATTTCTATTAATATTTCAGTATATATGCATAAATATTTTTAAAGTTTTGGGTCTTATTGTTAATACTGTGTTGAGTGCTGTTTTCATTAAAGTTATATTGTGTGTCCTCATATCATTATATATTTATTCAGCAGATTTTCTAATAACTCTGATGTTCTGTCTTATGAATATATAATAGTTTAATCATTCCTCTGTTTTTAGATGACTGTGTTGTTTCCAACTTTTTGCTGTGAGGAAAATCCTTTTATAACATTCTGTCATGCATGTCTGTTCCCTAGACTTGGAATTATTGAGATAGGATGTAAGCTTTTTAAAAGGTTCATTACTTAACATTTCGCCACATTGCCCCCTCAAAGATGTGTAGTTATTTTCTCTGCTTAGTATACGAGAGTGTCTAAAAGTGCCCCATTTCTTCATACCTACAATAAATACTCTGATTGGACAGATGAAATCTGAAGGTAACTGATGGAGAATCTTTATGAATTGTTACCAGTGATTCAGATAGTTTGGAATAGTGATTAGTCTTTTCGTCGTCTGTTGCTACATAACCAACTGTCCCAAAACTTAGTGTCTTAGAAAAACAATGGTTTATAATTTCTCACCTTTCTTTGGGTTGGCTGGGTTCAGCTAACCTGATCTGTTTGCTGTGTTGTAACTGGGGTCATTCATACAGATACATTCAGCTGGAACTTGGCTGTGGCTGGAATATCCAGTGTCCTTGCTCCTCATGGTCTCACATCACTTTGTGGTCTGTCTAGAGTTTCCTGGTAATATGACAGCTGGCCTCTAAGAGGGAACATCTCAAGAAGGCAAGTCCCTGGGTTCAAGTGTCTATAAAACCTCAGCTTGCATTTTACTTGCTCATATCCTGTTGGTCAAACCAAGTCACATGACCAAGGTCAAACTCAAAAGTGAGAGAGGACTTCACAGGCCTTTGACTACCGGGAGATGTGGTTCATTGCAGACTATTGATGTAATGGGCCACCAGAGATGGTAAATAAGTTTCAGCTAGCACTGCAACTCTGATTAGCGGTAGCAGTTTGGAGGCCTTTATTCGGAAGAGTTTGGAGACCAACTTCTGAATCAGTAGGAGGCATATTGTGATGTAGTGGTGATTGCAAGGGCTTAGATGAGGAGGTGGCTATAATGATGTACTTATTGTCCTTAATTTAGTATCTATAAATTCATATAGTAAAGCCACAAACCTCAAAATGAAGAGCAATTCAGGAGCTTGCTTATAAGCCCAAATACTTTAACAACATCAGGGTTCTTGAGTAAATTGAGTCTTAAGTTTTTGTTCATCCTGGGTTTCATGCTGACAATAAATACAGCTGGTAGTGTAAGGTATCAATGATTGGTGTCTGGCACTAGGTTCGTTTGCAGAATACCCAGGACTGCCCTTGCCTATCACGAAGTGAAAAATCTGTTAGCAGAGTTCGTAGATGAGGAACAAAGTACCTATGGGTGATTAAGACAGTGCCCAAGGTCGGATGTGGGGGTGGGTGAATAGCTAGGTGGATGGACAGATAATCTCACCTTTGTACGTATTTGTATGCGTGAGTGTGTGACTTTAAATGCTTGACTGAGTTTTGAACTTGACCTTTGGATTAACTCATGAGATTTAACTGGCATTATCAGTGGCAATATTTAAGAGTAGCCATATGCATTCCCAGGGAGACTCACAGGAAAATATTACTATTCCTCCTTCCTCCTGAAGTGTGGAGTCCTCTTTTATGCTTTTCCCTCTCACTCCATATACTGTGCTCCCCAAGAGGAGGTTACATGTGTCAACAGTTTGGTGCCTGTCCTTCTACACCCCCTCCTTTAAATTTACATACCTGTACATACATACACACATACACAATACATACACACACACGTATTTATTTATTTTTACCAAAGTGAGCTTGTCCTATATGTACAATTCTTTGACCTTTCCTTTTTATTAAATATCTAAGTCTTTTCATATTAGTAGTTAGAAGTCAACATCATTCTTTCAATAGCTGCAAAATATGCTCCAGTTACTTAGCTATACCCTTAATGTTGGACATTTAGTTTTTTCTATTTTTTTCCCTCAGTTTCTAAAAGTGCTGTAGTGAACATCCTTATACATAAACTTTATGGTAGTATGCAAATATTCTTATAAGATAACTGTTAGGTGTGGAATTGCTGAGTTAGACTGTATATGTGTATTTTAGCTTCTGACAAACATAGTAAAACCCTGCTAAAAACACCGTAAGTGGGGTCCAAAAATGTTGAAATGATTAAAATGTATAATTATAAGATTAATGGGAAGCAGTGTTTTTCATTAAGTTCATAGAGTCACAAAAAAATAAGAAAGTGGTAGAAAGTGACACATTGTGCAAAACTGCATAATGAATCAGAAAGCCTCAAACGGTAACAGTGCATTCACTCCCTAAATGCCTTTGGGAACTGGAGTTGGGCCAACTATTGGAGCCCTCTGACAGTCGTGTTCAGATTCATTTAACGTTTTACTGTTTGTGGTTTACAGTTAGGTCAATTTCCAAAAAAAAAATCTTCACCATTTTATCCTTGCATCATGCAGTGTATAGGATTTTCGTCTCCTGTCTGAAATTTTGAGTAATCTAATAGACCAAAGTAGTATTTGTTGGAATTCACATGTTCCTGGTTTTAGCCGGGCTTGTCATCTGTTCCCTCTGTGCCTTTTTGTCCCTATTCTGCAGATTGCCCCTTCTATATATTTTCTCTATTTTTCTATTGTTATCTTCTTAATGATTTGTGTTTCTATCGACTTATTTGTATTTTTGCTGTTGGTAGATCTTTCCAAAATATTTTGATTGTGCACCTTGACAAGTAAAAAGTTTTTGGTTATACGTTCTCATTATATGTCTTTATTTTTAGATTCTGTTCATGTATTGTTGTCAATCCATGTCTTACATCTTAGTAAAGCTTTTTTTCTTTTTCTTATTTTGTGTTTTAAAAATAAGTGTAAACAGGGGTGCTAACTTGTCCACAGCCCAGTGCAGAGTCTAGTGTGCATTTACATAGGAAATCAGGAGTTTCAAGCACAATATGATTTAGGCCCTTTGCAGGCCATTTAGATTTGCCAAGAGGAGCATGCTCTTTTTTCTCTGACTACTGTGTACATATTTGTAAGCCTCTGGCCACTGAATACTCTAGTGAAGTGGAAAGCAGCCAAGGGTCAGACCTTGGCTGTGTTACCTGTTAACCATACAACTTGGAGAAGATTGCTCACTCCCTTTATTTATTTATTTATTTATTTATTTATTTATTTATTTATACTGAAGTATAGTCAGTTTACAGTGTGTCAGTTGCTGGTGTACAACACAGTAGTTCAGTCATATGTATACATACATACATTCATTTTCATATTCTGTGTTACTACAAGGTATTGAATATAGTTTCCTGTGCTATACAGTATAAACTTGTTTATCTACTTTATATATAGTAGTTAGTATCTGCAAATCTTGATCTCCCAATTTATTGCTTCCTACCCTCTCCCCTCCTCCCCTACCCCATAACTATAAGTTTGTTTTCTATGTCTGAGTCTGTTTCTGTTTTTTGTAAATAAGTTCATTTGTCTTTTTCTCACTCCCAGTATGAACCAGTTTCTTCATGTGTAAAATGGAGGGGGTAATTCTTGTCTTGCCTATTTTATAGGTATATGATGTGAGTTTATGTGAACAAACTTTGAAAAACTATAAAGCATGGTATGCATAAGAAATACTTGGGTACTTGTTTTGCAAGGTCATAACATTGGATCTATAAGACAACATACTCCAGTGTCATTTATGCTGGAAAATAGTTGAAAATACTGGGCCTACTAATAGTGGTTCAGAAATACCATTTTAAGTTTTCATCTCATGAAGATTTTAAACCTCTTGAAGGTAGGAACTGTTACACATGATGGTCAGTATGTTTTGTTGGTGGTGGTGTATGGACAGTTAGTAATATGCATGAATGATCTACTCAAGTAGATGACCTCCCCTGCCCTGCCCACACCGAAGGCCCATTGACCAGGCACTTGCTGTCATGTTACCTACCATGTTTTATCTTCCTCATGGTACTTAGCACTGGCTCGAGTTCTTGTTCATTTACTTTTTTATCACTTGTCTCTTCCCACTGGGATGTAAGCTTCCCAAGAGCAGAGACCTCCTCACACCTGCTCACTACTGACTTCCCAGAGCTTAGAATAGTGCCTTCCTCTTCTTAGGATATACTCAATAAATACTTGTTGAATTTTTGTGGTAAACAAGTCAGCAACTCATTAAAACACAGCGTGTTGTATGCTATGTCTCTGGTACATTGTAAACACTTGCTAAGTGTTTGTGGACTCTTTAGGGAGGCTCGTGGACAGTGGGAGCTCAGAGAAAATGAATAGTTGGAGCCACAGAGAGTTTTTCCAGATGAAAGCAATGAAAAGCAGATGAGCGGGAGAGTTTAGGGTGTGATGAATTTGTTGAAATGTTAGACTGTCGGACTTCAGGCCTGGAAGGAAGAAGGTGGAGCAAGAAGAAATCTGATGAACTGGAACAGAGACTCTCCCAAGACCAGATACTCCACAGAGAGAGAGTAGTTAAACTTGCCTGCTGGAGGTTGGGGTTATGTTGATCAGGGTGATCGCTGACGTCGGGATTTCAGGTGACGTGCCAGGTTACGGGCATGATGGGGTCCTGAGATTCGGGAATTGAATGGCTCAGGTGGTTGAAGGTCCTTGAGGAGGAGGGAATCAACAGCTTGTGTTTGAGAGGGTGCAGCAGGACAGCTGGTGTCCTTAGGGGAAGGTCCTCAGCAGCCAGGCTAGTGGGGTGTTGCTTTGAGAAGAGTTTTGCTTTGAGAAGAGGTTTGCTCGTGATGGAGCACCACGTCCATGGGAAGTTGAGTTTACACAAGAGAGGTGGCCTGAAGCAGTGTCAGGGACAGCAGAGCAAGGCCCTGTAGGGCTAATACTGCTTCAGGGGATGGATTGGGAAAGGGAACAGAGATAGTATGAGCTTGGGCATCACAAGACTTGATGGATTTAGTTTCAGGAGACTGTTAGAAGAAAGTGACCCTGGATTAACCAGACAGAAGAGACCATGACTCAAGGATAGTGGGCAGCCCAGGAATTTCTGGGCTCTGCCTGTGTAAAGGGAATTTAGGTAGGTATGTTGTGAACCCTTAGGAGCTTACATAATAAACAGATATATGCTTGTTTATTACTTCAGCATTTTCATTGTAAGTTTTTCAGAATATTTTAAATACCTTTTCAAATTAGAAATGATATTTTCCGAATATGAACTATTAAAAAAGTGAAACAATAAAGATATATGCAAATACTATATAACAGTGTTGTAATCGATTTGTTTAGTGCAGTCAAGTACTAAATCAAATCTAACAGCCAAGGATTTGGAGTTTCAGATTAATATTTTTATCTGCTTCTTGGTCATAAAGTTTTTTATATCGGTAACAGAAGTAGAGATTTTAAATGTAAACATTTAATCTCTTCTTTTTGCTGTTAGTCACTTTGAAAGTTCAAACTGTGTGGTGAACCAGAGCAAAATTTCATAATCTTTAAACCACAAAGTTGCATAATAGGCAACGAAGTAGGAATGACAGCAGTGGAAGATTTTACAAATTCCTGGAACCACCTGGAAATAATCTTAGGAAGAACATTTGACTATAAGCTCATAAATAGGAACTCTGTCACATGAAAAATAATTAATAGTAATTACTTTCTTGCCTTTAACTCTTTGGTAGGACTTGTTCCACTGAAAGGAGCAAGGCAGGTTAAAAAATATAATTTAAACTGTCTGCTTGTGCAGTACAGGTGAGTTTTTATGCAATTAGCAGCAGATCGTCTAAACTCTGTGGGCCAAATCATATTTATTTTACTACTACTTGTAACTGATGCTAAAATTTTTTTAACTTTTTTTTTTGAGTATGTGTTTTATTTCATTATGAGAAGTTTAATACATACCAAATGAGTATAACACTTGTCAAACATAAAGAAAAATAAGACAATCACTGCATAGGGTACTCAGCTTTAGAGAGAGAACATATCTCAGACCTTTTAAGCCCCCTCTTGCCCCTCCTCAATCCCGTTTCTCTGTCGTTCCCCCCTGCCCCTTGCCACTGTAGACAACCACCATCCATGGAATGGAACCGCCATTCCATTTTATAAACACAAAATTCCAGTGGTTTTCTTTAAATTTTACCACATAGGCGTTCACATACAATTCATGTTTTAATTTCCCCAGCTGCTTCTTTTATTAACTTTATAAAAGTGAAGTCATTCTGGTTGTGATTTGCTTATTTTTGTTGAACATAATTATTTGTGAGATTGACCCCAAATTAATGTGGTGCATTTTTATGACTATTATTTCAGTGTATGATTATACTATAGTTTAACCATTTCCCGTTGGTGGACATTTATTTGCTGTTTTATTTTATTGCTTTAGGTGAACATTATCGTAGGTCTCCTCATACACATTTGGAGGTTTCTCTCAAATATATAATGAGGAATATAATTGAGGTGTAAGGTGCATTTCAACTTCAGTGAATACATCTAAATTATTTTCTGACTTGGTTGTACTGTTACACCCTTCCAGCAGTAGATGAGTTCTTGTTGCTTCTGTCTTTGCCAGCATGTGACATTGTCCAGCTTTGACGTTTTTACCCAGTCTGCTGGCTGTCAGATACTTCCTTTGTCTTGGCTTCACTTTGAATTTCCCAGGTTAATAAAATTAAGCATCTTGTATGAGGTTCATTGTCTTTTGGCCACTTTTCTTGATGTCTTTTTTCTTATGATTTCTAGGAATTTTTGTTTATTAAAAATAGTCATCTTTTTGCAAATCTACTGTTTGGGTTTGTAGCTTGCCTTCACTTTTTGTTTTGAAGGTTATATTCCATTTATAGTTACTATAAAACATTGGCTATATCCCCTGTTGTACAGTATATCCTTGTAGCTTATTTTATACATAATAGTTTATACCTCTTAATTCCCTACCCCCTATCTTGCCCCACTCCTCTTTCCTCTAGTTTGTTCTCTGTATCTGTGAGTCTTCTTTTTTGTTTTACTCACTAGTTTGTTATATTTTTTACATTCCACATACAAGTGATACTGTCTTTCTCTGACTTATTTCACTTAGCACAGTATCCTCCAAGTCCATTCCTGTTGTAAATGGCAGCGTTGCATTCTTTTGTATGAATGAGTAGTATTCTGGTGTATATACATATGTGTGTAAATATGTGTGTGTGTGTGTGTGTGTGTGTGTGTGTGTGTGTGTATGTATGTGTATATATATATTCCACATCTTTTTTATCCATTCATCTGTTCACGGACACTTAGGTTGCTTCCATATCTTGGCAATTGTAAATAATGAACATTGGGGTGCATGTATCTTTTCTAATTAGCATTTCTGTTGTCTTCACTTTTTTAAAGGGATCTTTTGATAAATATATAATCATTTATCAGTCTTCTGTAAGGCGTAACAGGTTTTTTTTTTTTTCCTTTCTAGTCCTTTTATCTTTTTCCATTCTACTCCTTGTATTTCTTTATATTGTTGGTTAGCACCTTCAGTACAATGAAAAGTAGAAGGAGCTACAGCTCTAATTTAAAAATAACTGCTTCTGTTTGACCATTAAGAATGATATTTAATGAAAAAATGTGGAGGGCATTCTTTTTAGGTTAAGAAAATTCTGTTATTCCTAGTTTGGTTAAGAACTTTAATTGTAAGTGATTGAAGTTTATCACATTTTCTCTGCGTCCATTGAGATGATTTTTTTTTTAATTTGCTAACTCAGTGAATTACTGTGAATTGTGTTCATATACTTGCTAATGGTAAGCCAACCTTGCATTCTTGAGATAAACCCAACTTGATCATGATGTACTTTTTTATGCATTGCTCCACTAGGATTGTTGATATTTTGTTTTAATTAAGACTTTGCCATTTATGATAATAAGTGAAATTGCCCTGTAAATTCTCTCTCTGTACTGTCTTTGTCTGGCTTTTTTTATCAAGGTTATTTCAGCCTCAGAAAATGAGTTGGAGGCTATTCCACTTTTTGTGTTCCAGAAGAGTTTGCATGAGATTGGAAAAGTTCTGAAATTATGTTATCAAATGCATTTAAGTGTAGAATTGTTATGTTTTGTTAAGTGTAGAATATGTCATCAGAATCAACATTTTATCATTAGGAGTTGACCTCTACCTTTATTTATACTATGGTATTTTTCTGATTTTAATATATTATACCAGCTTTCTTTTATTTAATACTTGCCTAGTATAACTTTTTCTGCTCTTTTATTTTCAAAAAACCTTTTCTCATGCTTATGTCTTGGATGTCTCTTTTAAATAGAATATAATGGATTTTGATCCAGTTTGACAATTTCTTTTAAATCTGGAAGTTTAGCTTATATTTCTTGTGGCTACTGGTATACTTAAAATTATTTTTGCCTTCTTATTTTGTGCTTTCCTCTTTTATACTTTCTTCTCTTGATTTTTTGGTTTTTAAGACGATAATCTATAGTCTTTTACATTAGACCCAAAATACTTAGTATTAGATAATAAATCTTCATCTCAGGGTTGACTTACAAGAAACATAGATTTCAATGTGTACCACAAATTCAGTAAGAAGTCATTAGAGTAAAAGCCTGATAAAAAATGCCTTCAGAATTTTGGAAGAAGTAATTCTGAGGAAGATTACTGATCTTTGTATGTGGGAGTAGTTAAATATGCCGGTTAAATATTTTTCACTGTTCTTTTTTTCTGTATCCGTTGATGGAAGCAAAATATTTGGTGTGTTTCTTAGCCTTAAAAACTAGAATCTTCTGCTGGTCTGATGTTTATATTGGCTTTCAGTGATTTTTAAATTTTATTTTAGTAAAATACCATTTTTTAATCAAGACATCAGGCAATACTGATGCCTTCTGTACTGAGGTCTGTGCCTTGTGGGTACAGAGAAATGGTACTTTGTCCTGAAGGGTTCATGTGTCCCAACATTGTCTGTTGATGTTAAGTTAATGCCAGGTAAGAGTGAGAAGCCCCTTTGGCTGTATGTCAGTATTGGGCCAAACCTCTGGGTTCATGCAGGCTCGGCTGAAGCATAGAGAGGAAAATGAATCAAAGGGATGAGAAACAGGAAGAGTCAGAAAAGCAGGGAGGAATACATCTGGAGGTATGCAGGTGGGTAGAATTGCCTACAGATATTTAAAAGATGTACATGGGAACTCTTAGTACTTATCTGAAAGCCCATTGTCACACACTGGGGAGATCTCACAATCTCTATGTAAAATAACTGAGATGTGTCTTTATATTATCATCTGTTTACCTGGCAGGAAGGAAGTCCAGACAATTCTAAGCTTGTTTTGATCATGTGATTAAAGAAAAAGGCTTTTATTAGATGCTTCTGAATAATGAACCTGGCTCCACCTCATAAGAGAACCCTTGCCAGGAATGGAAGAAAGCAGGATTCTTTCCTATTAAGTCCTTAAACCTTGGTTTTTCTTCGGGTCCCATTTGGGTCCTGCTCCGTCTTTAGTCAGACATCTACCTGTTCTACTGCGTTTGGGGACCTGTAGATGTTTTAATAAGCTTTGGAATCACCGGTATCAGGACTTTAAATGTGATCTACTTAGAGTCAAATGGAATATGTTATCTTCTGCAAAAGAAGATAACAGTTTAAAGATGTGGGTCACAGTCTTGAGCAAACAATATTATTCTTTATCTAAAGTTTGTTGCTGCTCTGCACTCAAGATTGCAAAGTCCTTCATGTAGGTAGGCAACAAGATTCTATCAGAGATAGAATTACTTACTCCTAATCCTCATAATAAATCAAACACATGGGGAAGAATAGTGACGGTTTCTGGCTTCTGTGGAACTGAGTGTGATAACACCTTACTGACACAAATATCTTAAGATACGCCCCGAGACAACTCACGTGGCTCTCTGGAAATAACTCATCTCTGATTGCAGATCTTATTTTTCTTCAGAGACATTCCTGAAAAGTGTACATTGAATGAACGGTCCTTCTCTCTGTAATCGTTTATATAGGCAGACCCAGATGTACAGAGAAGGTAATTTTTGTAATTGGTACTTTTGTCTGCTTTTTGAGAGAATTATTTGTATTAGAAAGTATTTTCCATTTTAGAATCTTGCTTTTAGAGATTTCCTTTATCAGTTCTTATCTCTCAAAGTTAGTATTGCAGGGACCTCCCCAGGAGTGTGTTCTCTAATTGGCAGGGGGATCAAAAGGTTACCTCGGAACATTTCCTTGCTTTGTTTTATTTCCTTTAGGGAATAGAACCAAGCCAGTCATTATAACTTCTGTGAAACAGAGCAGGAAGTAATTGGAGATTTTTATAGAGCAGTGTGGAAAGTTGGCTTTTTGCTTTAGAAAGTTGGTTGTATGGAGCTTCTCAGGTAAACGTCTTGCGTTATTGTTGAAACTATATATGACACTGAATTCTTACGTTTTTGTAAGAAAGGACCCCAAAATTCAGTATGCCATTTAGAGTAAATTTTTCAGGGATCTAAAATGATAGCGCTGTTGTCTGTTCCTTAATGTGATCAGCTCATCCTTTTAAGACTTTTTCTTTTCTCTTTCCTGGCTTTATTGAGATATAATTGACATACATTAAGACTTTTTCTTAAAACAGAGCTTCCAGCAGTAATTTTTTCATTAAAGCCTTCTCACACATTTGTTTGGTCTGAACTCTGGTTAGGAATTATGGTTTTGTTTCCCTCTTTTACAGAACGTGAAAAAATTTTATGCATTTATTCAAACATTTAAGCACCTAGTTTATGTTAAACTGAGCATCTATCAGGAATAAAGTAATTAACCAGACAGACTTGGCCCGTAACCTTGCATATATTATAGTCTGAATACAAAACCCCTACATGGAATTAAATTACAAAATCAAAAGTTTTAAGAATTCAAGTAAATTTAATTTTTAATTGCATAGGAAAAGGTGAAATTAACTGAATAATCTGCCAGGCACTGGGATGCAGCGATGAAACAGAAAGGGTCTACAAAGGTCTAGTAACTCTCAGAACTTCATAATAGATTTTGATAGTCATTATTTAGTGACCTAACAGTATTTGTCTAATACCTACTATCTACCAGGCATTGTGCTAGTTGCTAGGGATGACAGATTGCATTCAAGTGGGAAATTTTCTTGTTTGCTTTTTGTTTTCTTTAAATTTTGGGAAAACAGTTACTTGAATTAGAAGTTATTTGCACTTTTATTTGTTATTTTAAGTTCTTGTCTACTTGTGTTATGTAATACCTGCTATTTATGGAACACTGCCGTGTTCGGGGAACTCGGCTGCGTGTTTTATCAGCTTTATGTCGTTTACTGCGTACATCATATGGACCTACCCACCAGTTAGTGAGCATTTATGTACCGTTTCATCTCCTTAAAAACGAGGAGCTCAGACCTTAGAGAACTGGCAGAGCTGGGGTTCCAACTTCGGGGCGGGTTGGCAATTGTGGGTCTGCACCCGACCTGAAAAGATCTTTTACAGTTGTGCTCTGGTAAAACTTCCATCTACAGTATAAGTAATAGATGATCCAGCTACTAAAATTCACCAAATCAAAAAAGAGGCAATAGAAGATTTGAGTGGTACCCAACTATGGAATTTATTCATCATTTTATGTAACCAATATCCTATCTATTATGACTACCTTTAAAAAAAAAACTTCCACCCATTTCAACGAACATGGCTATAGCCATAAACCTAGGGTCAAGTTTCTAATAAAACTGAAAAAAAAAAAATCAATTCCATAAAATTAGGTTGGAAATTAGTGTATTTTCTTATAACCAAGTGTTTTGTGTAAAGGTAGACATCTTATACTTGACAGCATTAAAAACTGATAGCTTGAAGAATGTCTATTTTTTAGTAAATTTTTGAATTTCTTGCAGGTTATGGGCTTCCACTGACTTTGCAGCCCTCCATTTAAGAGAGTAGTGTCTAAGGTAGCGATAACAAAGACATTCACCTGCTGTAGTATTGCTACGTCTCTATCTGAACATAACCCTGCCTCCCTGATTTCTCTGGCTGTAGTAGAAATCTTGTATAGTTTTTGAAGGGTAGAGAACAGGGCTGTTTGCATTATGATCCATTGCATAAGCTGACCTCGGTCTATACTGGCTTGCTTTATAATTGCCCTAATTACTCATGTTACCACAGCAAATCAGGTATGGTTTTTAGCTTGCTCATCTTTCTTATAGTTAAGTCATGACTGGTAAATGATGAGGCATCTCTCTTGTCATCTCTGATATTAAATGGCATTCAATTAGAATTAACTCCTGAATAATTCTACTGATGTTGTACGACTTAGAATATAGACCAGAGAATAAATTACTGAATCTAACATTCCAAGTATTTTCTAAGTATGCCTTTAACTTTCACTGGGCGCGGGTAGAAATTCTCAGCCTCTGACTATCATAAAAAGAGTTTGTTACTGTTCAGTAATACAAATTAAAACACAGCTGGGGATGGAGTAGTTAGCCCAGTCTCACAGACAATCTCCCTCTGTTTATTTCCTCCTGTTTGTGTTCCTAGAAGCAAACAGCTGTGCATTCAATTTTATTCTTTATTCCTTTACTTAAAATCTGGATCTCAAAAGAAGCAAACTGGGCATTTAGGCTTAGAAAAATTGCCTTATCTTTTTCAGTTAAAACAATTTATCCACAATACTAAAAACATTTTTTTGTGGGTTTTTTTTTTTTTTTTTTTTTGAAGAGGGGGTAATTAGGTTTATTTATTTTAATGGAGGTACTGGGGATTGAACCCAGGACCTTGTACATTCTAAGCATGCGCTC
Source organism: Camelus bactrianus (assembly GCF_048773025.1). Classification (NCBI taxonomy): domain Eukaryota; kingdom Metazoa; phylum Chordata; class Mammalia; order Artiodactyla; family Camelidae; genus Camelus; species Camelus bactrianus. The sequence continues at coordinate 11,996,081 of NC_133572.1, forward strand.
TACCACTGACCTAATATCCTCCCCTAAAAACGTTTTTTTTTTGAAGTAGATTCACCCACAGTTTCACCATCGTGCATCTTCGTCTCACTGCAGCCATGATCTTCATGTCCTTTAGTAACTGCTCTTTTCACTAGATGGTTGCTGTGACATTTTCTTACACATCTGCAGAGTCGTTCATTGTAATATTAACCTCTGCATTGTATTCTGCTGTTCAACATTTCTTTTAAAAATAAAACTCTGGGCACTTCATTTAGTTCCAAAATGGCATTATTTTCAATAATGAGTAACATCCATTTTAAACTTTACTTTTGAAATGTCTTTTCTGGACATTGTACTGATTAAATATTAATATTCTGTTAAAGCCATTAATGCTGTGCAAATTAGCATTATTGTTAAAAGTTAAGGTTAAAAGTTTCAGTTCAAAGAAGGTCAGGTATGAGTAAATGAAAACTTTTAATTTGAACAGTTAAAAATTACTATCCAAAGTATTTGAAGTATTTCTTAATCTCAGATCTAGGCAAGGCCTTGAGTGATGTGTCAGAGGCCTTAATGAGTTCAATTTTTTACACTGTGTATCTAGCAATGTTCAGGCATAACCATTTTTGTGTAATCGGTATTGTAAGCTGTTTATTACAGCAAGTTGATGTGGCTCATACAGGTGATAATCTGTCTATAGTGGAATTAAGGTGATTTTACGGTAGGACATAGTTGGCTTCTGTATTTGTTCAGTGATGGATTCCCACATATCTCTCATTGTAGTTAGCACATTGTTATGTATCTGGCATCTGTGGACTTATTTTCACTCTATTAAATCTATTTTTTTAGTATGTATTAAATAAATAACTTTTTGCAATGTAATGCTTTCTTCTGAGTTTATTTATTAATATGACATGGAGATATACCATAATCCTAGTTGTTCTTTATTTTAGATAAAGTTCTTGCTATTGGACGCCGATAATCACTTCCTCCCCATTCCGATCATCATTTACCTTGTGGTATGATTTTATAGACGTTGATCATAAATTAGTCCTGTTCTTTTAAACCTAAGAATTTTTAACTTTAATTGTTGTATGGCAGCTAAATGGGGCATAATGATATATTATGTGAAATAAAATTTTATTCCTGAGTATAAAAGATCTACATGCTCCAATTGGAAAATATAGCAAATTAATACCAAAAAGTACTCTGCCATCCACGTATACAAACTGTTGACACATACTCTTTTCAGTTTTCTTCTTACACAATTGAACACATAAGAGGACTGGAATCACAGCATACACATTCATCACTTGAGTCTATTAATATGTCTGGAACATTTTCTATTAAATATTTCTACCTCTTTCTAGAAGTTATCGGAAAAGCAATACACGCTGATGATAAATTCAGGCAGTTTATATAAAGAGGAATAAGAGGGCTGAATAAGTTCCTATGCTTTCAGCCCCACTGGTGACAATTTCTCATTCTTTAATGACAGTGCAGTGTTGTATTATATAGATGTATCATAATATATTCCATTAATTTCCTATTTTCAGTGATTAGTTTTTCCTAGTCCTTTTTGTTGAAGTAATCTATGATAAACGTCCTTGAACATAAATTCCTTAGGGCTTTTTTTTTTTTTTTTTTTTTTTTTAGATACGTTAACCGTTGTAGAATTGCTGGATCAATGAGTATGAATTTTAAACTTTTGACTCTTTATAGTAAAGTTAAACCCAATGAGAGGGGCAAAGGCTTGATAATTTTAATATTGTCCTAAGAAACAAGTTTTTTTTTTTGCTACTTGAATAGTCTATGGCTAAATATTAAAATAAAATCAATAGTAATAATAGCATTAATAATAATAGCTTATTTATAGAAGAAAGCAGTAAGGTTTTTGTTTTCATTTAAATCAAAGGATTTGTAATAGAAACATTTATTAATATTTTATATTAGAAGTATTCAGAATATTTCCTAGAGAAAGAGAATAGGAAAACTTAAGTATTTTTATGAAACTTTTTCTTTCTCTCTTTGATTTTACCCTTTTTTTTTTTACTTGCTTATTTTAGGCAACATTTATTGTAATAAAATCTCTACAACATACTTCTAAAGAACAAACATAAGTCTGCTGTATGAGCTGTTCATAAATTAATATTCAATTTCATTAAATGGTGCTCTTACTTAAATTTTATTACTTGGCTTGTTATAGGTCACATTTTGTTATAAAAAATATGACCAAAAGTTATTTTTAGTGAAATACACACTAACAAAACCATGATCATTTATGCACCCTCATTTTTTTTAAAGGAAGAGAAAAGGAAATTTTCTCTCTCTCTCATAGTCTAATAGCTTATTTTGAGTTAATCATTGGTTTTTCACTGGGAAAACACTTCAGTGAATGTCATAAAACTTTCATCTGAATTGACCAAAATATATTTTCTGTCTTTCCAAAGACTGAAATTGTTGTTAACCTCATTTGTAAGAAAACTCTTAATGTGTTCAGAGCAAACAGGTTTAATAATTAGCTACATATTAAAACACACAGTCAATACATACCCCTTTCCCACTCTATGATTCCATGTGCACCAAAGGTTACAATTTTAAACTCTCAGATTTAACAGATAGGATCTTGCACAAAGTAAAATTCAGCCTTTTATACATTCAAAATGGAACCTTTACTTTCTAAACTGTGTTGGCCAGTCTTTGCTTCTCTAGGATTAGCAGGTATTAAGATACTGATATGTTGAGAATCTGCCAGTGAAACAATTTCTAGGAGCAGGAAATTTTTGGCATTGAAAGAGGAGGATTTACTATAACATATGTGCTTTTGGAAATTAACCAAGATTGAGTATGTGTGTGCCAGCTTCGAAACAGAACTGAGAATGTTCTTTCCTTCAGGGCAAAGGAAAGAAATACAATCTTGATTATTCAAATTAGATATCCCTTTTAAAACAAAATGAGTAGATTTTCCTGGGGTCAAAAAGTAGTCTTTTGTTTCCATAATATGGATTTGCAGACATTCGTTTACATAAATGGCAAAAAAATATATAGTCATCTAATGTAAATCAGATCTTTTAACCTCTATAAAGCAATTATACTATGATGCAATCACTTTTGGGAAAATACAGGAAGTTCACAATTAGGTTTATTGCTTTGTAATTGCTTTGTATTTATGTTGAAATACAGGTTTGTTTTAATATAAAGTGAAATTATACATTTGCCTTGGTTTTAATGTTTTTCCTTATTACGGAACTTATACTTAAGTAATTTGAATGAGAGGACCAAGTTGCTGTTCCAACTTTCAGTTTATTCCCACTGGAAAATTTTTAACATTAAATTGCTTTATTTACCGAATACTTATTGAGCTCCTACTGTGTGCTGGGCAAGGTCTGATTTTTTCTTTTCCCTGCCAGCATCCTGGTAGATGATTTTAAAATGATGACTACTAATTTATGCATTACTCTTTCATAAGAAATGGGTTTCTATTTAATTTTAACTCTTCTTCCATATCAGAGTGTTATACTGAACCCTTTTGGGGAAAATGTTTTGTACTGAGGCAAGTAGGCAAAGAAAATGGGTAATTTATGAACATGAAATTGCTGGACATAATTCATCCCTTCAAGCCACTTCCATGAAGATAGTTTTTTTTTTCTTACAATGTTTTAAGATTTAAAGGAGCCAAAATTATAAAGAAGCCTTTCTCTATGTACTTTCTAGTTCGGCCATTCAGTTTTTAGGATGTATTCCTTATTGGATTACTTTGTGAATTTAACTAAAGAACAAAGCACTTAAACATTTCATCTTGTAAGAATGTGGGCCTTACAAATAAATTTAGATAGAGATTTCGTACCAAGTATTATATTAGCAAGGTAGTGATGAAATAATACTTGAAATTATGGGGGAAAAAACTAGATGGTATAATTAGACAAGTTACAATATAGTAAGTACAGAGGGGTCAGCATTCACAGTTACTGTGGGAAAATGCAGGAGGCTTTTTATTTTCTTCTAATGTTTACAGTCTTGGTGTGTCATTTCATCCCAGTATTTTCAACTAGCAGAAGGATGCTATTACATCTATCATGAGTTTAGAATATTCTTATTTGAACATTGATTGCTGGAATAACAACATGTTTTTTCTAAAGCTGATCTTACTCATACATCAGAAGGAAAAAAACTCCAGTTTTATTTTTCTGTGTAAGTTTGTAACCACACAATTTTTGCTTTATCGTTTTAAAAAATAGCATTTTATTGTGTCATATAAATAGCTGTGTCTCATATTGATTTTCTGGCTAATTGAGAATGTGTTTTGTGTATGAAAAAAAAGAAGGCATTTCATTGAAAAATGTTTTTATTGAGGGATAACAGAAAAATAACTCATTTGTGTGTTTTAAAATTTATGTTAAAGCATTGAATTTATATACTAAATTTAATCTTGGTTTAGGCTATGTCTATCTGTTTTTAATAACTTGAAAGTGTAATCAACTGAAATCTGTGCAAGATGTCAAAGTAATCCTTGTTATTTTTTTTAAGAGATTTACCGCAGTCTGAATGATTTAATCAGTTCTCAAACTTTTACTTTTTAATTTTTTGTTACTACGTTTGTTTGGTGCTTTGGTGCGTAGTTAGTAAAAGTAGTTCTCAGTTACGAGCCATGTTCAGACTTTACATAAATTATTTGTTTAGAACTTGCAGTACCTTGTCCCATAGAAGCCGTATTATCTAGATAAATCTGTCCTTAAATCAGCCAACTCATGATGTGTATTACTGACAGTAGTGGAAAACTTACCTTCATTTACAGTATTTCTTTGGGCAGATACATCCCTCTCCTATAATGCAGTAAGGATTCTCTTGTTCCTTCTTAAGCAAGTGTGATGGAGACTTTCCTTTCTCTAGCTCTAAGCTTCTGAAGGTGGCTCCGGGGCTTGCTGTAGGGCCTCCCGTGGAAGTTTGTTCTGGGTACGTGGAAGCTGGGGAGAAGAGCTCTGTGGGATGAATGCACCCAGGCTTCCCTTTTGGACACGTCGTGGTCTGAACCGGGAGCTTGGCTGACTCCTCTACTACCCAGAAGTAACCAGCAGGTCCTCTTTTTTTTTCACAGTTCGCTCGGTTCAGCCAGTGGGTCTTTTCATCCTGGCCCACCTCCAGTAGGGACACAGTGTCACTTCTTTCTTCTTCCTTCCCCAGAACAGGTGCATAGCCCATGTGGTGACTCCTCTGAGTGTGTGTGTGTGTGTGTTTTCCTTTTTTCATTCCTTCTTTCCTTCCATTTGCTAGGACAGTGAGAAATAAGAGCTCTTCCCAGTCCGCCCCCCTCGCCCGGCTCGTTCCCTCCACCGCCTGCCTCTCCCTGCCATGGCTTTTCCTTGTTTGGTAGACCACGTCCTGTCATTTTTGTAGCCACACAGGTTATGGGTTGTCGGGTATTAAAAAGCTATAATTTGTCCAGTTGAGAGTGGCACGTAGACGTTTAATCACTGATGTTGGTGTTAGAGTTTAGGGAGCAAAGAGCCACAGAGGGAGTTTAAGAGAGGAAATGGATTTAGAGGCTGTGGACATAAATAATAATCATTGTGCCCATATTGGAGGGGAGAGAAAAGAAGAGATGCGGAATTGGCCTTAGGTTTTACTCTTTGCCTTCTCTCTGTTTCCCAGTTCCTTGTGTTTGAAGCCAAGCAGGATGGAAGAGGGGCGTGAGGAGGGCGGATGGGGGAGGAGGAGGTGAGGAGGGGGTCGCTGGGAGTAGGGCACCAAGAGGGAAAGTCTGCGGGGTCTTACGCGTCCTTTGAAGCAGAAGTTCTTAACTTTTTTTGTTATGTGCGTGGAGGCCCTGGGGATTGAACCCAGGACTTCTCGAATGCTAAGCACACGCTCTACCACTGAGCTATATCCCACCTCCCTTAACCTTTTTTCATCTGTTATACACAAATTCATGGTTGTAAAGCAGGCCAATTATATTGAAAAATAGAGAGGACAACTTTCTAGCAATTTTATGATATAGTAGTATCTGCTTCTTTTTTAGCACATTAAATAAAGTCTAGAAGTGAGTCTGATAACTGGTAATTTTGAAGTAATTTTTAATTATAAATGATGTTTCAGAATATCTGCAGTAACTCTAATATGATATAAAGAAAGATTCTGAATTCTGTTGGTGATAAAACTCCAAAGTGCTGCTAATTAATACAGGTGTGGCTTGTTGTCTGTATTCATAGTGAAAGGAAATGCTAGATTTCAGTTAGAGATCAGTGAAGATAAAGGTTAATTTTCTTTCTCACTTAACGTAATAGATTTTCTGAATTTCATCCTCAGGTCCCGATAGTCCCCCTGATTCCTTGGGATTTCTATTTGTGTGAGGGGAAGAAAGCAGATTAGAGTATATCTTCATCTAAATTGTAGACCCTCCCCAATAAAATAAAGTATACCTATAAGTATAGACTGCAGAATAAGATTGTCATATGTATTAAATTATTAAGGCATTTGTAAGCTTCCATCAGAAGCTGTTTTGCATATTAACAAACATCTCCTGCTATCTGCTAAGCCAGGAACCAATCTAGGTGCTTATTTAGATATTTTATCTGATTTTGGATATTTTCTCTTGTTTATGGGTAGCATTTAACTTACACTTTTTAAAAAAGAAATGTGAGATGATTGGCAAATTAAAGCACCACGCAATGAAGTTGGAAGTTAGCTTTATAAAAATAAAAGCCCTGGAAGCCTGCTTTCTAAATAGGAATTGTTGGTCTTTATTTTTAGTGAACTTCAGCAACTTTACAGAACAAAGAGAACAAAACGAACATTAAATTGACTTAGGACAAGTCATTTAATCTCCCTGCCTCTCAGTTTCCTCATATATAAACTGATGGCAGTTAGCTATTCTATCTACTTTAGAGGGTTGTTGTCCTGACAATGAATGAGGTAATGAAAGTAAGTACTTTTTAAAATGCAAACCCCCTTACAAATGTAAGACGGGTATCATTCTTAGTTGTGGTGTTGGTGGTGGAAAGTAACTCACAAAATGCAAAGGATGTGAGGTATGGTCAACACAACACCACACCTAAACAGAATTTTACAGTGAGATGGAACTCCATCTGGTCACATGTCCTTATTTCATTTCATTTCATGTAGAAAAAAATTAATTTTGATATTTATTTAGTGCCTATTAAATGTGAGAAACAATGTTGGATCTTTTCATATATTATCTTTGTTAGTACTCAGAATAATTTGGTAAAGGTATGTATTATAACCCCACTACCAAGCCCCTTCTAAGCAATTTAGAAGCCTAAGGCATGAAAAAATAGCTTGACCAACATCATAGCTACTTACCTAGGAATCAGAGTTTGAACCCACTTATACTTGTCTTTCCGCCACACTGTCTGAGGTGGAGGTGTTAAGCCCCTCTGCCGTCTGTTGCTGGTGAGTTCCAGTGTCCTCTGGAAACCTGTGGTTGACTTCTTGTTCATGTTTTCCATCCTGAGTTTTTCAGTACAGGCTACTCACCCATCATCTATCTCTTCTGCTCACTGGGAAAATAAAATAAGTGCCACTTGGGGCCATTGCAAGTGTCTAATTTCCAGGTCTCACCTGGGTCCTCAGTGATCCTCAGTGACACTTTAAATGGTCCCTAGTCACTCCTGCAGAGGTTATCCAACAGCCTCTGTCCCTTTTCCCTCTAGAGAAAAGTGAGGCTGCCTGATGAGAACTTTTTTCTTCCATTACCCAAGCCAAGATGCAGCTTTGTCCCGTCTTTACTTCCATTCTGTCTGTTTTAAAAGAGTGACCATTATTCTTCTCTTCCAAGGGAACGTATTCTTCCCTTTCTGCTGTTGATCCTGCAACCACCTCAAAGTCTCTTTAGGTTTTTTCTTAAATGGTCACCCTTTTTACTTCCTGTTTCATTTCTTCAAGTCAGAAGACTGGCTTCAAGCCTCCTCCTTCCTAGAAAGGCATCCTAACTTGCTCACAGCAATATTTCTTTCCCGCTTCTCTCCAAAGTATTTTTAGTAGCCAGGTGCACTGATTCCTTTTCAGTATGATTACCCTCTTTCCTGGACACCATTTCCTACTCTTTCAAATCTCCTTGTTGCGCCTGGCTCAGCGTCCTTCTCATTGGACTCTCTCTGTGCTTCTGAGTACAGCTTCTCAGTCCCTGGAAGGCTCATCGTCAGCCTTCAGTACCGGTGGCCTCCACTGCCCAGGTCCTCCCCGCGTCTTTCTTCTTGATGGCGCTGCTCCCCCTGAGTGATCAGGTCCTCTCACTGGAACATAACAGCCACAGCTGGTAGCGCCTCGGTTTTCATCTCCAGACATACTCTCTCCCCACCTTCAAACCCATCACCTGTCACAGACGTTATAAATTGAAAGTATTCCAAAGTAAGCAAATTCTCCCCTCTCCTCACCTCAAACCCCCCCCCCATTTTTCCCTCAACTTTTCTCAAACCCCCTCCCCAAAGGAAATACCCCAAACAAAAACAACCTTGCTCTGTCCTCCACGAAGACCTCAGTTGTGGGGACACACTCACCCACTCAGACTCGGCAAAATACCTTAAAGATTACAGTTTGGGGGTTGCTGAAAATTTTCACCTCGGTGGAGTAAGGATGATTTTCCCACAGATGAATAGACTGCATACAGGTCTTCTAAGAAGTGTCACGAGGAGTTTGGTTTTCTTATTTAGCATTCTGTAAGCGACCTTGTGAGGATCACACGCTGTATCCCGCTTTTTTAGGCCAAGCTTACACGCACGCATCATTATATCTGGCCCGTTCCTAATGCTCGGTGCACTTTTGTTGTTTTATTTAGAAACCTGGGGTGTGGGCACCTCACTTCTTTGGTGTCTATCCCTAGTTTCCTTTCAATTGTATAGTAAATCTTGGATCAAAAGAATCTTATTTCTGCGGAGGAACCTTTCGTGTTAGCGCCTTAGACATCATTTTTACAGGTTTTGGGAGAGTGTTTAGTTCACCCACATCCTTTCCCATTTTACACTGGCAGTGATGGAACCTTTGACATTCAGACATGTGAGGTCTGAAGTACGGAGTATAGAGAAGAGTTGAGACTGGAAACTTGAAATACCTGTTCAGCTTGTGCTGCGACCAAGACTGGGCAGACTCTCTGCAGGATATACTTTGGGGAACTTCCTACACTTAGTGATTTGTAATGTCTTTTATTCTCTCAAACTTTTGTATGTTTTGGTCAAACTATTCAGACACACAGACCACTTTCAGGGGTGTGGTTACATCATAGACTGTGAGCAGGTTTAAAGAGGATTCAAAAAAGAGAACATAATTAGTATCGTCCCAGGTGCCATTATTTACCTGTGCTTTCAATTTGTAAGATACATAGAAGTGGGGAAGGGTTAATAACTTTTCAGTAGCAAAGATGTATTGAAGACTGACTCTGGATGCAGTGTGAGAAGACCCTTAGGGAGTACACGGGGTGAAAGTTCCCATTCCTAGGGGGTGTGCCTGTGTAGAGGAGTTTACAAACTCAGAAACTGAATTTAACCAAGAAGCTCTTTATTTCATCCTGAACAAGTGGTGGTGAACCAGGATGATGTAGTGTCAGTTCAGATGTGGCTGCTCCGTTGTTCACTGGAACGCCAGAAGCTGTCGTGTGCCCTGGATGCCGGGAGCTCCCTATCTTTCCCATTGCTCCTCCTGCCTCTCCTTTACTTCCTTTAAAAGAGGAATGGAATATTGGCAATTGCATTTAATGTCCCCACTATACTTATTCTCACGTTTTACTTTCATGAACAACCCATTTGAACATAAAAATACGATTCAGAGATTCATTTTAACTCCCAACTCTTCGCTTTGGGTTGACACCAGCTAAATTAATATTTAGCCTGGACCAAAGGACCCTTCTTGTTCAGTTGTCAAGAGGAAACCCCACTTATCCTGCCGCCTTGCAAGGCACAGGCTTCTGCATCATCCTCAAGCAAGGAGGGCAGCACTGGCCTTTCATACGGATAAGTTGGGCCCGGGTATTCAGCAACATCTGGGGATCCGAAACTTTTAGTGCGTGGACACCAACATCCACATCCAAAAAAAGTATATATATATGTATATTCTGAAATTATGACACCCAGTGTTTTCTTTCAACTTGCTGTTAGGGTACTTGCTAGTTAGTACGGTGATTTTTCAGTGTGGTCAGTTTGGTTTTGAAAGTAATTATGAGAAACTACTGTACGTTTACCAAATGCTCTGTAGTATGCATTTACTATTAAAAAACCTAGCTTTTATTAAGATCTGATTTTTTTTTCAGATCCACCTATGTTTAAGCTAAGTATTTAAAGACCATTGTACTTAGTAGATAACAAAACTATTATTAGAAACAAACTATTTTGTGATTAAGAAAGACTTTGGAATCAGAAAAACTCAGATTTGAATTCTAGCTTTAACTTTATTAGCTGTGTCCTTGGGTGAGTCATTTAACCTCTATCCATCTCAGTTTCCTCGTCTGTGAAATGGGGATAAGAACAGCTAATTTATAGGATTGTTGTAAGGATTAGGTGACACAAAATATGACAAAGTATGTATTCAAAAAGTGAAGACTATTTTTTGTGGGCATTCCTATACTTAAGTTGAATCAAAGTAAAAGATGGACATTTTTATTTTAATAGAATTTATTATTTGAGCAGAAGGTATTTATTGTACGAGTAGAAGGTATGAGGAATCAGATCTCTTAAAATATGTACTTAAACTCTTTCATGTGTTTTATGACATGGGATTTTAGAAATCTGCTTAACCTAATGAAACTAAAGGAAGCAAAGAATGTAAAGAGTGCTTATTTAACAGATACATACTTAAAGCACACCATGTTCCAGGTCTTTGTACTTTATGGATATTCACTTGATCCTTGTAACTGTGAAGTAGATACCATTATTTTTTGACATTTTACAGATGGAAACTGGGTTAAAAACAGATTATTGATGGCCCGAGGTCACACAGGTGGTATCTGGCACCCAAGTGCTTTTTCTTTTCTTTTCTTTTCTTTTCTTTTTTTTTTTTGAGGATGAAGGAAGGATTTATTACTTGCCGCAAGTAAGAAGAACACTGGGGATCTTTCCCAAAGCAGTATCTCCCAAAGTCCTTACTCTTTTTTTATTTTATTTTTAATTCTTTTGGGGGGGTAGGTAATTAGGTTTATCTATTTATTTATTTATTACTTGTGGTGGAGGTACCAGGGATCAAACCCACGACCTCGTGCATGCTAGGCACGCAGTCTGCCAGTGAGCTATATACCCTCCCCCTCAAAGTCCTTATACTCTTAATGCTGCACCGTGCAGCCTCTCCTAATGCTTTTCTTCCCCTGTAAATTGTGTGTGGGCTTAAAAAAAAAAAAAGGAACAGTTCTTTTCTAATGCTAAAACATAAAAGAAGTCCCAGATTAGAACAGGGTTGAAGAAAGTTTAATCTAAATTTAATAGTTGATTTGATTTTATCTGGCTTATTCCAGGTGGTAGTGACCTCATCGAAACATACCACAGTCGTTCAAGTCCATCATGGTACTGAACGTCATGTACCTAATGTTTTATACCTAAATGGCAAAAGGGAACAGGGTTACCTCTTTATCTCTGCTTTTGCCTCTCGTTTTCACTTGAGCGTCTGGCTGTCTGTTCCTGGGTAGGATCTCTGTGTCTGTACTCGGCTTTCACACCTTGTTGATTATCACCCCAGAAGGGTCTGCCACATCCCAAATTTGTCCTTTCATACCTCAGCTGACGAATGTCTGTGATCCAGGAACTTGCCTCCCTGGCGCCTGCACAAAGACTGTCAGCAGTCCAGGAGAAGTTCCAGATCGTGATGGGCCCTGCAGTTTACTAACTAAGTATCAGGTCTCCATGTTGGTAGCTGTTATATGTGATGATAAACTAAACTTTAAAAAAAAAACAACCCTGTATATCTGACCTTTTTTCCTTTTCTTTCTTTTGAAGGTAATGGTGACCATGGCAATATAAATGTAGTTTTTCTTAATTATGTGGACCCTTTGACTGTGCGTGATTTGTTACTCTTTGTGACTCTTGTCTGTTAATGTAGTCTACCTTCCATTTTGTTTAAACTGAGTTAACAAATTTATCAAATAAGCCAGCTTTAAAACTTCTGTATATTCTCTTTCCACTACCAAAAACTAGAAAGTCGTTAGCCATAAATTCATCCAGACAGATAACATGACTGTTTTCATTAACAGAATGATACTAGGCACACACCCAGGCCCCACCTGTCTGTCGTACCTCATTGCTTACCCAATTGCTATATCTATTTAGAATGGTTTCCCTTTTTGCAATCCATGCTTGGCATGTAGACCAGTGATGAACGCAATCTTTCCAGGGTAACCTTGAAGCTGTAATCTGATCTCAGATTCTTCTGGGAACCGAGATATAATGTGTCTTTCAAAAGGGGTGAACTGAATGTAGCTTACTTACTTAAAGGCGGATAAAAGTGGCAGCAGCTGCAATGGCTTACTTGATTTGGGAAACTGCAGAAAGAAGTCTTGATTTTGGTGTTGGCACCACACTTACGTGAGACTGCAAGTCTTCTGAGGCCTCTTTTTTTTTCCACTTTGGAAACATAGCTGTGGGCAGATTTGATCTTGATGCTGAGATCTTTTTTTTTTTTTTTTTTTCAGTTCTTGGCTATACTGACAGCTTTCGGGTTTTGAAATCCTATCTTTTCCCTGTAGCTTTGGCCGAAGGGTCTTACTCCATGGTCTTTTATTTCTTCCATTCACTTTATTCATTTAATCAACCAAAAGATGTCTATTCAGCGTCTATTTTGCACACACTTTGGCGGTATGTCCTTCCCTGGGGTTACTGTGGTGAGCACAGATGTCCTCATGGAGTCTGCATTTTAGTGGGGGAGGCAGTCGTAAGCCAGTTGTCACACAAATCAATGTAAAATTACAAGTGTGATAAGCTCATTGGGGGATGGGCTCACAGAGTCATAAGACCTAGTCTGCAGGGAGTTGACTGAATTGAGATCCACAGGATAAACAGGAATTACCAGGTCATTGTAGGTGCAGGGAGTAGTTTGCCAAAAAGCCCAGTGGAGGGAGGCAGCATGGTGGGTTTGTGTAGATGGAGAGGTCTGGAGCACGCTGAGGAGGGGGAAGCTGGGGTCATAACCAAGCAGGACCACAAAGGCTGTGTTTCTCCTCAGAGCAAACTGGTGCCAGCGTCACATTTCTGTTCCAAAAACCTCATCCTGTGAGAAGAGATTAGAGAGGCCAGGATAGATGTAGAAAAATGAGTTAGGAAGCTGTTGCAAATGTCATTTTAATGAATTTTGGGGTATAAAAGAGTGCCCATCTTTCACTACCGTTGTACTTTGTGTTTGGGATTTGCATGGTGCAAGCTTGTCTTTCCATCTGCCTTGAAAAGGGCCTTGAGTCTACTTGGAAGTAAGTAAAGGGGAAGGTTACTTGAGACCCCTGACTGATCTCAGATGGTCAGCTGTCCGTCTTAGAGAAAAAGCCTCAGGTGCATCGAGGGCCAAGTGCTATCTTGCCTTCTGGTGATTGCATTGGCTTCTCTTTTTTCTTTCTTTTTTCTCCTGTTAGATATGAGGCTGATGGTGGTGGCAATGGTGCTCTTGGCAGCAGCAGCAGCAGTGACAGTTGAGATGCACACAGTCCTGAGTGCTCTGCGTATATACGTCCGTTTATTTCCCATACGGTCTCACGTGGTGTTAGAACTTTTATTTTCTCTACTTACAGATGAGGATGAGGCCCAGGGCGATTTATGAAATTGCAGAGCAGGGTTTGAACTCAGGTAGTTTACTTTTAGAACCCGTGCTCTTAGCCTTTCATTTAAGTGACAGAAGGTCAAAAGTGGGAGGTTAGAGCCTGAGGTCACACAGCACAGTGTGTCACGGATGCAGGACTCCAGCCCTGGCACTCTGATTTCAGAGTCCACGTGACATTTCCAGTGCTTACAGGCAGCAGGGGGATAGTTGTTTTTTTTTTTTAAGTCAAGGAAGGTCAGGTTGCAAATGTCTACAACTAATTCACTTCACAGAGTGGTAGCCCATTTTTTTTTTAGCATTTTCTAGACATTATTTTACATCATTAAGAACACATTTGTATGTAGTTTTGAAATCACATTTCATTGTAGAGGTGCACTGTAATTAATTGACTTTAATTTTAGATAATCAAGTATTTTATGTTGAGAATACTTAAAAGCATATGGCGCTTACCCACCAGAATGGAGGGAGGCGATGAAAAAGAAGTGTTGACGAGGACGTAGAGCAGCTGCAGCTCTCATGTCTTGCTGGCGGGAGTGCACATTGGTACCATCACTTTGAAATAGTTTGGTGGTCTCTGCTAAAGCTGAACATATGCATATCCTACGAGCCAGTAATTTTTTTTAAAGTACCCAACAGAAATATGAATATATGTTCACTATAAGACATGTTCCTTAATAGCAGAAAACCTGGAAACTACCCGAGTAGTAGGTAGATAAATTGTGGCATATTGATGCAATGAAACGCTTATACAGCAATGAGAAAAAACAGTTTTAACTGCATACAACCAGAGAGTTAAAGATCATAACGGTAAGTTTTGATGCATATCTTTCTAGGCCTTTTGAAATAGTTATGCACACATACAGATTTGCTTAAAAAGTAAAACTCCTGTATGAGTTAGGGGAGGCCAAGCTACTAAATGTAGGCCCGAAACGTAATGGTGCCAAACACAACAGTTTATTTTTCTCTCACACGGCAGTCCAGGGTCGCTGCTGCAGGTGGGGATTGGGGCGGGGCTGTTTCCAGTCCTCGGTGTCCCTGCCGTCTTCTACCTGCAGCTCTGAGATTGCAGCTCTACTCACATTCTGTTGCCAAGAACATGACTACCAGGCACAGCAAACTGAGTGTGTCAGAAGGAAGGATGGGGTTAGAAATATAATCCACTGTGTGTCCAGGAAGAGCGTACTTTGTCAGTGGTCTTTGTGTGCACGTTATTTTTACTGTTTAGCAATCTGGTTTTTTTTTTCCTCCCACATACTAGTAGTACATTGTGACTATCTTTTCATGTCATTGAATATAGATCGCAATCTGTTTTTTAATGGCAGTAGATTATTTCATTGAACAGATGGGATGAATTATAATTTAACATGCTCACGTTGGTAGTTTTGTTTTGTTTTTTTGCTAGCGTTAGCAATGCTGAAGTGAATATCCTTGATAAGAAAATTGTTTGCCTAGGTCATATTGTTAGAAGTAGAATTTGATGGGTCAGAAGGTAAGCCCATTTTTAAGGTTCTGATACACATTTCCGTATTGGTCTCCAGATTGACTGCGTTCGGTATCCATTTTTGTTTGGTGTGATAGTCATTTTCTTATTGTTTTAAATATGTTTTTCATTTGTATTTTGATCGCCATTTCTTTATTGCCAGAGAAGTTTTTGTTTAGTTCCAGTGAGATCTATCAGTCTTTTCCTTTTTTAGACTTCTGTTTTTGGTGTTTTATCCCTAGATTATAAAAGTAACTATATTTCCTTCTACATGTTTGTGTTTTTATTCTTCATATTTACATTTCTGGTCCTCCTGGAGATGATTTTGCATGTAGAATCTGATTTATTCTTTGCCAAGTGATTGATCAGTAGTAGTCCCAGTAGAATTAACTTTTTAAAAATACATAGGATTGTGTGAATATATATAAGACTATTATGAAGTATTTTAAATTATCCTTATATGATAGGATAGTGATAAGGATGAAATAAGGTAGAAAGTTTTCAGTTCTGGGCCCTTTGAAGTAGAGGGAGCCACATTGCCTCAAACAAAAGGCAGCATCTCTAAGCATTAATGCTGTATCATGGAGCCACTGACGCCCCTTTCGTTGACCCGGAGGGTGTGGTGTGATTTAGATTCAGAAAATCTCCTCCATACTCCTAGCTGGTCCCCAGTTAGAGGTTTATTATCTAATTACACAAGGCTCTATTTGGCTGCTATTTCCTGGGCTCTTGGTGCCATCTCACACTGAGTCACGGGTGAAGTGAGTCTGCCTGCGAGGCTGAGTGCTGAGTGCAGCGATAATAGATTCTTTTTTAGTGGAAATTGAGAGCATGATAACTTTAGGGACTGTGTTTTTAATGAGCGCTTCATATCACTTCAATTCCTTTAACTTGTGTGACTATTAAAGTTACTATTAAAAATAACCAAAGTCCTTGAGCCTCGCTAGACGCTTTATTAACCTTCTCCTTCAATCTACAGAACGTGCTTTGAGCAAGTCTGTATCTGTGCAGCAACTGCAAGGTCTCCGAAAGAAGGGACACCTTGCTTGCTTGCTTGCTGTACTTCACGTAATCAGCGGTCATGCTCCGGTTTTGTGAGCAACAGGAAAACAAAACTTTTGAATGCTGGTCTGGGTCACTGGAACCGCCCAACCAGCCTCCCAAGCTCAAAGTTCGTATTTGTTAAGGTTCCTTGGGTTACAGGGACAGAAACTAATTCTAACTTCATCAAAAGAAGTTATTTGTTAAAGTGATTTATTGAAAGGATTCTTGGGGAGCTTGCAGTCTTGAATGAATTGCTGCACAGCTAGACTTGGGGCAGGGCAGGAATCTAGGGCCTTGGGCAGTGGGAGCTTCTGAAACCTTCTCTTGCGTCTTTCATTATGGTGACACAGCTCTGACCATGTCTTCACTCAGGCCTCAGATTCCCCAGAATCAGATTTGCTTGGTGAATGGGAGGACAGAGTCATATGTCATAGATTGACTCATAATAATTTGCTGTTACTGGGCTGTTTTTGAACCAAAAAAGCAGTTTCTTATGCTTCAACTTGACAGCACAGACATGGCTTTTCGGGCTCTTCTAAGTGTCAGGAGAACTGTGGGGTGGTGAGCCTCCCCAGCTGACGTCTACTGCATATTCTTTTGATCTTCTCAACCGCACGGATCTTGATTTCTTCATGTACTTTTTCCATTTTGCTATAAACCCTCAGAAAAACTCCAAACCTGGATCAGCTTCCCCATGCAGGGATGCTAAATACTGCTGGGAAGAGTGACACAACTCAGGAGATGGCCCTCTTCCCCTTGTCATTGGAGAACGGGAGATTTTCCCAGTCGTGACCCTCCTGTAAGGCATCTGCGGTCGTGTGGGTCCTTTCCGGTCACTGATAATTCCGCATTTCACTGCAGGCTGTGTTACTGTTCTAGCCTAAAAGTATGGTATAGCTACTGAATGGAGAGATTACTACTTCATCCTAGTTCATACTAATTGAAAGCTTCTATTTGTTGTCCCCACCCCCACCCAGCCCCCGAAGGAGAGATTCCTTTTCAACCATGGAGTTCAGACCATTAAAGCCATGTGTTTTGAATAGAGACAACCTTCAGATTGGCTTCAGGATAGAAACTTTCAGATAAACAAATGGAACCATCTCCTGGCTGCCATTTTGCTTCATTTCGTTTGAAACATTCTCCTTGGCTGACTTAACGGCTTTTGAGATTTACTTTTCATTGAAATCATGTATTTGGATTCCATCAGTGGGGAAAAAAAATTTGTTTCATGTGTAAATAGGCTATTCTAATACAAAATAAGCTTCAGAGTTTGTACAGCCCAAGTGAGTTATACCTTATTTGTGCCACAGATGAAACAAATCAATTGTGGCAAGTACATTTGTGGAAACCACAAGACTCTGAAGTGAAGGCAGTTTATTGCCATGATTTACAAAGTAATAGCTATCTAGCAATTTCTTTTGGGTAGGAGAAATAAAAATTTGATACCACTATCTTTGCCTTTGTTTGACTGTTAAATTTACTTAAAATTCTGTGTCTTCCCACGTACTCATCTTCCCCCATACACGTACCTGCAAGCACGCACACAATCCTGGATTTTCGTAGTGCTTTATTACAAATACCATCACTAAGAAAGAGCTCTTCAAATGGGGGAACAGTGTTAATGGTAGTGGGTAATATCAAATTTTGAGATTTCTTTTAAGAATTTGTTTGTTATATTCAGAAACACAGTGAAAGGTAAATGATCGATGGCGAAATAGTAAATCAGTATCTTGGAGGCAACATGATGAAGTGGAAAGAGCTGGGCTTTGGAATCAGCCAGACTTGGCTTTGAATCCCGCATATAATCAATCCCTTTGAGTCTCTGTTTCTCTTTCTGTAAAGTGAGACTGACTGCTGCCATTCAGGATTAATGTCATGTACTTTGAGCCCCTGGCACGTAGTAGATATGCAGATAATAAGATGCAGCAGTTATTATTCTGAAATAATTTATGAAAGCTAAAACAAATGGCTTGGTTTATTTTATTCTGATGGTGGTCCTAGAAAGCACATATCATCTTTCCCTTGTTTTTACCCTTCAAGAAAAATTGGGTTATCCATATGGGTTTAGCAGCTTTGCTGATGTTGTACAGCTAGTTTAGAACCGGTGCTTAACTTAGACCAATTTCCACTTTTATCTTTGGACCTAAGTAAAGTTCTATTTAAAGATTATCAAGTTAAAAAATAATAATAGTAATAAAAGGAAACAGTGTAAACTAAAGCCACCACAGATGAATGACATTGGCGTCACTCGCCTAGTTGGTTTCTGCTGATCCTACATTGCAGGGAATCGGAGCCCTCTCTTCCTGTCCAGCACTGGGAGGCCCTCCAGCACCTTCTGGCCCTTGACCATCTGGTTTACAGTGATTTGTATGGCAGTGCTAAGTTGGCTGCCTGTGTCCACCAGTGGTAGACTTGAGTTTCACATTGCCTTCTGAGACACTTTGATTGAAAGATTCGCCGGTGGTTTAATACCGACTTTTCAAGGGAAAAACCAAACAAACTACTGCATTAAATTCAAACATTGAATCTAAGATGAAACCAACTTCATAAACATTAAAATGTGAAACAGAACGTACACATCCAGCACTTGGATGGCACTGTGTTAAGTGGAATAAGTCAGACAGAGAAAGACAAACACTGTATGATGTCACTTGTGTGGAATGTAAAAATTACAGCAAACTAGTGAATAACACAAGAAGCAGATTCACAGAACAAACTAGTGGTTACCAGTGGGGAGAGGGAAGGTGGGCGGGGCAAGATAGGGATGGGAAGGGAGGGAAAGGGTTATAGGATTATATGAAATCATGTTTGTGAAACTTCTGGAAATTGTAAAGCACTATAGAATTAAAAGAGTCTTTCATTCAATTAAAAATGTATGCATCCAGGAAATATGTAATTTGAAGAACCCGTTAGTGAGTCCTTTTTTGTGTCGATACAATTAAGGTCTCCCAAACCTGTCTTCTGCATCCATGCCTCAGGATCATCAGTGGTTCCCCTGAAAGGGCCTGGGTGAAAACCAGGTCAAGATTTAATTGGGCCACAGTCTCTTAGACAAAGCTTGGACTGAGCACCTGTCCGGGCCAGTACGGATAACTTACGGTTCTCTTTCTTCTGCTTTGTGTAGCTTTCTCCACTCACTTTGTTTTCTAGGGCAGTTTTAGGTTCACAGCAAAATTAAGAGGGAGGGAATTTCCCATGTACCCCTTGCCCCTGACATGCATAGCCTCCCCCCTTATCCACACCCCCACCACAGTCCACTCTTTTTTGTAAACTGTTTCTGTCATTCTCATCCCTCACTCGGTGGTGGGAGGTAAGAAATGAATGTTATGTAGAGAAAAGGCAATATGCAAAAGAAATGAATATTTTATCCGTATTTACTCTGCATTGTTGATTGTATGTGTTCTGCCTGTTCTGGAGCTGCCTAGCAACCTCTAGCCCCGAGTGAACCATTTTAGGAAGTAGCCTACATATAAACCCCGCATTAAAATATAAAAGAAGATCAGGTGGAAAACCTGATGCCAGTGTTGTGAACTCCGTCTCTTGCCTGTTTGTATTTATTGGTGAACACAAGTGTATGTATGACCTTTGCTGTATGATCAAAAAACCTTTTTGTGGCTTATCAGGAATGTTTCGTTTTTTCCCCCTTAAATTAAAAAAATAAACTGTGTACCATACCTATACTTGGTTATTGAATTTCCAGCAAGTATTTTGTTTCTAAATGAAGAAGTTGAAAGTGTAAGAATGCGTGAGGTAGAAACGTTTGATTGTATGAGGGACACTTGGGAGGTAGCAATTCAGAAGATTCTTAATGGCTGCATTTTTATCTTTGTCCTTGGCTTGAACTTAAATTGCGGGAAACTCGGGTCAGAACTTGAGGGGTCACGGTTCTTTGGAAAGGTTTGTTCTTACCCTCTGTGGGATGTGGATCACCTGTCTGACCCGTGGTCGGTGGGGTGGTGTATGTATACACATCAGGGTTCTTTTTCAACCTGGCCTTAAAGACATCCAATGTGTAATTAAGGGTTTCTTCTGTGTTTTAAATTTTGACTTATCATTTGTATGTGCTTACAGAGTGTTTTTTCCCTTGTAAACAAGCTGTAAAGGGAAAAAAGGGGCATCTGTGACTCTGAGTATCAAGGATTTTGTTGTCGGGCATTTAAACCCAGTTAATGTAGATCAATAAATTCCTGCGCAAAATATGATTGAAATCTCCCTGTAATGATTTTATAAGTAAGTTATCATCCTTCATTTTTGGAGTCCACATAGGTTTTTGAAACTTAGCTGTCTTCTCCTTGCATACTCAGTTAAAAGTGAGCAGCCTGGCTCACTCACTGGGAGGGAGGGTAGTCGAATTATTTGGGAGGATGACTCCGCCACAAACCATATACTTTATAAAACCACAGTTGGAAAACTCTTGTTTATAGTTATAGTCGGTTACTATTGCTGATTTCTGATGTCTGCGGATTTGGCCGATGAGATAACTGCACAAAGTTCGTAAAATCTTAAGTGAAAACTTTTCTGCAGTTGGAGATGTCAGATGAGAACAGTAGCTAGAGCAGAGATAGGGACGCTTTCCCGGGTCCTCGTTTCCCCTGCTCAGGAGAGAAGCCCCAACTTGGCTTAAGGGGGAGGGGGAGGGAGTGGGGGGGAGCACGCTAGAGAGAAGCTGCTTTCTGTGTAGCTTGAGATCTGTGCTGTCAAGTTATGCCTCCAAAGATTGAGGTTACTGAGAAGAAATCAATTGAGGGAATGCACATTTAAGTTCCGTCACGAAACTTTGGTAAAAGGTTTAGGAGACATGGAGACGATCAGCTCCTTTATCTGCACCTGGGAAGATTTTAGTTTTTTTTTTTTTTTTTTTAATGTAAGGATAAAGAGACACTTGATATTAGCTGTGAGTTCCAACAACACCCTGTAAGGATAGGTGCTTGTAACAGTAGATTTACCTGACTTAAGATAGCTTGATTAACTGTTCTAAAACCTATGTGAATTTATTTATTTATTTGTGTAGCCAGAACAATTTTTTAAAGAGCAAAGTAGGAGGACTCGCACTGCCTGTTTTCAGGATTCACTGTAAAGCCACAGTGATCAAGACAGTGTGGCCTCAGGAAAAGGATAAATTGAACAGTAATAGAACAGTGGGATAAACAGTCTAGGAGTAGACCCATAGACAAAGGTGCAAAGATACTGCAGTGGAGAAATGTTAGTCTTTTCAACAAGCAGTGCTGGGCAATTGGACATTCATATGCAAAAAAAAAAAAAAAGAGAGAGGGGAAAGAACGTCAACCTGTATCTTAGACTTTATATAAAAATCCAAATGGATCATAGATCTAAATTTTTAAACTATACAACTTCTAGACGGAAACACAGGTGACACTCTTGATGGTTACATGAGCACTGTGTTCTCTGCCATATTTGGTGGGTCATGTGCTGTTAGGTTGTTAAATTAGTACTGGTGATTGTTACCCGTGTGCCAGGGGTATGTTTTGCACCTGGGCAACAGAATGGGAATTTTTTTGTTTTAAAAAGGCAATTGCTCCAGATTTTTCTTTCTTACATACATAGACACAAAATTTTGCCATCTGTTTATGGGAAAATACTGTTTTAATTTCTTTTTGTTGCTAATTTTCAACCTTTGCCCATCAGAATAGTAAGAAAGTATCCTCAGAAAAAGATATTCTCTGTTCTTGGAGCCATCCACAGTTGAAGGTAGGGATGCCAGCTTGTAGCTGGGACCAAGGCTTTTTTTTTTTCTCCCAGACAAAGCGATAACATGGTGTTAGTGCTTTTTGTTAGTGGTAGAAGACCTCAAGGATGCACAGATCACGCATCATTCAAAACGTCACTGTCCCATTAACTCACCCCTTTGGCTCTCTGGAACATGAGGCAGAGGAGGAGACTAGCCGGGAGGCTGTCCTAAAGTGTCATGTTTGATGATGCAGCTAATTACTATAAATCAAAGAAAGCACCATTGTTTTGTCTCTTAAGTCTCTGAGTTTGGCCAAATCTCATTGGACTCCAATTCGTGATACTAGTGCTGAAAGGTAAGAGCGACAGGAGGGCACCCTGTGCCCTCGGCCATGAAAAAAAAATCAAATAGTTAAGTTTAAGTGTTGGAAATGTGAATTTTTCACCTTTCAGTTCTCATAAACTGAAGCTACTGTTGCCATAGCAATGATGTTCCGCCTACATAAAATTTGTGTTGGAGACAGTCTTTTCTTAAACACAGTTTTTAAAACTATAAAATGAGTAAGTGTAGGCATCATGGCCCTGAAATATCTCTTCAAATGGGAGAAAGGTGATTTGTGTTGAATAATTCCATGAGTGGAAACATGAAAACTCGATCACAAATCTCAATTGATTTCATGGGTAGGAATATATAAATTCGAATACAAGTCTAACTAAATGAGATACATCTCATTGGAAACAACAGTTGAGAAATTAAAATAACATAAATGCCAGTAAGCAGCATGATGCTGCTCCAGCAAGATGCTTTTGATTGCCGTGGGCTCTGAAATAGGTATATTTTTTTTTCCTGCTAAACTACTTATAAAATGATTATAGAGAAAATCACATTTGAAAGTGGTAAGTTAATGCTTTGAATCTATTTAGCATATGTGTATGTTTTCCTAAGTTCCTAACATATTGAGGATTTAAAAAATGACACATCTAAGAAACCAGCTGTTACCATATTGACAATCTTGTTGTATTATGATTTAGTTTTATTTTTTAAATACGCTTTTTTTGGGTTATTTGTATTTATTATTTATTTTTTACTTCATAATGATCAAGTTATTACTTCATTTTGTCCTTCTATAGGTATTTCATAGTCCTAAGAACCTATGAAGAGAAATGTTGAAACCTCTTAGAATCACAAGGTTTATACCTGGAAGTAATCTTAGGGACCATTCTGCCCAACTTTCTCATATTATTGATTGAGGAGCTGATACTTGGAGGCTGAGGTGATGCCTGTGTGATGCCTCATGTGGCAGAGCTGACACCTAAATTACACGGTCCCCAGCCTCCTAGCCTTTCATCTGCATGATGCTGTGTCCTTGTTCGTTCCTTCCAAGCTAGAGTGCCACTCGGTTGTATTTTTATTGATCTTCACAATAGATTTATGCATGTAAACAGACGTCTACACGTGGCCATCTCTGTTGGACTTGGGCAGAAGTAAAAGAATTCTTAACAAGCAATTCAAATTACAAGGAAACTACAGCTAGTTTTCATAATTATTTTGTAATGAGAGAAGTTTTATCGAGTGACCTTGAATATGTGTCATTTAAAAACATTTGACTCCCAGTAAGAAAATAATCAGCAAACTGGTAGGAAATGTGGGTAAAAGATGGGAACAGTGAAAGTCAGTTCACATTAAAAGAAGTACAAATAGCCACTAAAAAAGTACCAGCTGGAATGAGCTATCTTACTCAGCTATCAGATTGGCAACGACTTAAGTGTGGTGATACCTTGTTTAATTAGTGAAAGCAGAGGGGAATAGTCATTCTCTCTTACTACCTATGGGAATAGTCAAATATAAAATACTCACACTCTCTGATCCATCAATTCTGTAACTGCAGTTTTGTCCTACAAATATAATGTTAATATGAAGTTGAACTTTCATGCAGTTTATAACAGTGTGCAAAGATGGTTACTTAAGTTTTGTTTTTATCCATACACACACACAAAAGCAAAAACTGGTAATTACTCAAGTATCTTTTAATAATGAACTAGGTATATAAATTATAGAACAGTAGGAAATAATAGAATGTATGTAGCAGTAGATCTGTATGTGCCATCCAGGATTTATTAAGACAGGAAAAAAGGCAAGTTTCAGAGCTGTTTGTGTACCAATAAAGATGTACGTGTTTATGCTCTTTTGATTTAAAAATTCTGGTAGGATACAAACGAAAATGTGAATAATAGTGAGTTCTGCTGGGTTTTATTGGGGTGTTTTTGGGGGGGTTGGGGAGGTAATTAGATGTGTTTGTTTATTTATTTATTTTAATGGCGGTACTGGGGACTGAACCCAGGACCTCGTGCATGCCAGGCACACACACTACCACTGAGCTATACCCTCCCCCCCCATTGGATTTTGATGTGAAATATCGAGGATAGAGCAGAGGAGACTTCCCTTTTCACTTTAAATCCTTTTGTATTTTGAAAAAAGAAAAAAAATATATATATATGTATATATATACACACACTATACAATATGTTGTTTTTGTTGAAAGTTTTTTTAAACAGTTAAGATGTGTTTATTAAAATGATTTTGCTTAGTAACTGCAACTGAGGAAGTCTTCCCTTATTTTGAAATAATTTTGAAAAGCTTGTTCTTGATTTCCTTATCACTTAATTTCTCTTAAAGAAAAAGTATTTAGTTCCAAGATTCAATTAAAGTCATTGCGATTCAACCAGAAAAGTTTCAAAACCATTAGGATTTTACCCCACTCAGACTTTAACACCCCAGACTTTGTTCAGGAGGATAGATTTCCAAGAAATACATGTTATCAGATATAAAGGTAATTATATTCTTTGATTCTGTAATTCCATTTCTAGGTCTAGATGCTAAGGAATTAAAAATTTTATATCTTTATAATAGTAGAAAATGACTGTAATATAAATGTCTAGCAGTTGACTCCTGTTGACTAACCATGAGATAAGACTGTTACGTAGCCTTTACAAATACTGAACACAGATACTGTGAAGATACTTGTTAACTAATTTATGAATTAATGTTAAGTAAACAAAAATGCATACAAAATAGTATCAGTGGTTAAAATGCTTTTCAAGTACATTTGAGGTACCAGACATACATGGTAGAAACCGGATTTCCTATTGTATCATCTCTAGACATTGCCTCTGTTTGATAGAAAAACACTTGAGGGTGAGGGAAGTTAATATTATCATATGGATGAGCTTTGTTTGGAAACTCCAGTGTTAAAGTCCATCAGCTCCCACTCCAACCCATCCATTCACTCACAGCGCTGTGCTGCCCCTCGGGAAGAAGTTTTGCATTCATATTTTGGTAATATGGCTTAAACACAGACCTAGAACAAATAATTTAAAAATTTGTATGGAAACACAAAAGACCCCAAATAGCCAAAACAATGTTAAGAAGGAAGAACAGAGCTGGAGAAACCAAGCTTCCTGACTTCAGACTATATTACAAAGCTACAATAATCAAAATGGCACCATAAAAACAGACACATAGCTCAATGGAACAGGATAGAAAGCCCAGAAATAAATCCATGCACTTATGGTCAATTAATCTATGACAAAGGAAGCAAGAATATACAATGGAGAAAAGACAGTCTCTTCAATGAGTGGTGCTGGAAAAACTGGACAGCTTACCTGTAAAAAACTGAAATTAGAACGTTCTCTAACACCATATACAAAAACAAACTCAAAATGGATTAAAGACCTAAATGTAAGACTGGATACTATACAACTCCTGGAGGAAAACAGGCAGAACACTCTTTGACGTAAATCGCAGCAGTATTTTTTTGGATCCATCTCTTAAAGGAAATATTCCTGATTTTAAAGCACACCAGCAGTAGGTCTGGAGCCTCTCTAAACTCCAGGATGCTTCCCTCCATCTCACTGCCAATTTCTAGTTGAGAATAATCAGACTTGTACTATAGCATTTGTATTCTTTTATAGTTGTAATTTATAAGTACATTTGTAATTTGAAGGATAATTAATAATAAATGATTTTCCTACTCCAAAGTGCTTGATTTGTTTTTCTGGCAATAGGAATATTTGCTGCCATTGTAAATTTTCCATGAGTTAGACAACACAGATGATCAGTTTCTGTGTGACTGTTGCTCACCTTTGTGATGTAACTCCAGAGCTCTGTAGGCCCTGGCTTTGAAAGGAGAGACTCATTCATTATGGACTTGAGCCTGTAACGGTGTTGTCATCGTTTCCAAACTCCAGCACGCAGCTCCTGGTCTGCGGCAATTAGGTTCTGGAGCCACTGAGCACTGCATCCCACCCCACCCCACCTCCAGCCCCCAGGGCCTGAACCACCCTCACCTCATCTGGCTGTCTCCTTGGTCCTTTACAACAGTGTGCTGCCCGAAGTATTATCGCGTCCTTTGTGCACCTGTGACATGAAAAAAGTAGAGGAGGCGCTGCTAGCAAAGCACATATTTATAAAAGTGTAACACAGGTGTTGGTTTGATTTTCATTCCTACCTTACATTTTGTTCAGAATTCATTATTCCCCAGGTGAATGCTGCAGAGAGAGCCGAAATGTCAGACTGTTCCCATCATTACCTGAAGACTTATTCAGGGATTTTTTAATTTTAGGCCAGCGTACTCAGTTTCTAGAAAAACAAGGAAATGAAGACATGGAGACAGATCACGACAGCACGGCCTCCATGAAGTGGGGTGGGGCCTCTGAAGGGGCGGGGCTCCATGAACTGGGGGCGGGGCTTCTGTGAAGTGGGCGATTGGTAGGACGCTTTACCACGCTTTCCAAGTGGGGGATTTTATTCTTAATTCTCATCAAGTTATAAGGTCCTTGTAATGAAACAAATTGTGATGATGATGTACAAAGGTAGTGTGGAGCCTGCTCACCCCTGTTGGGTGAGATAGTGACAGGGTTGTCCTGGCTGACGCATGTCTGTCCTGAGCAGAGTGTGGTAGAACTCCAGTTTCCTCCCTTTCTCTGCGTCATCAATCTTCATCTGCTTCACTGGGGGCTACTTTCTCCCCAGAGGCAGTGTGGGCTAAAATGTGATGATGTCTGTTAATTGCTTTCTTCAAAAATGGAAAAAAGAAAAAGTAGTAGTAGAATGATTTATAGTGAGTGGTGGTGTATGTTAGTCTAATTAGTTAAAATCTAGAAATCCATGTATAATCTTATTTCTCTTGGTTTATTCTTTTGGGGAATAGAAACCAAATAGAGGAATGAAGGGAAAATCTTTGTTTTAGTTGCAGACACAGTGGGCTTTTGCCGTAGGTAACAGGCAAGTTAACTTCAGAGTAGTTGAGATTGAGTCTCTTATTTGTAACAGAATAGTAATATTTTTTGTGTGTGAAAGAAATTCAGAAAAAAAAAATAATTAGAATGAGGTAGAAGGTATCTTGATAAATGTATATCAAAATATGGCATTTATTTAAGCAAAAGTCTTTCAGACTCCTCCCCCATGTAGTTAATGTTTTCCTTAGTTTTATGCTACACCAGAGTTTTATGCAGTATACCCATGATTTTTTTAGAGCTTGGAAGTGCCAGAGGTAGCAAGCAAATCTCAAGCTGTCAGGTTTGAGATTGATTTATTATGTGTGTCTGCTCTTTAAGTCTAAAAGGGCTTAACAGCTGAATATAGATTTTAAATCACTGTTGGGATTTAAATTTTTACTCTGAAAGACTAGGTCATTTGACAGTAATCAAGGGCATTTTCATTCTCAAGACTGTTTTGCAGGCCCCGCAGAAAGCACCTCCCTCGGCCCGTGAGGGGCGTCATTCTCCAGGCTAAGATGCACTAACTCTGTGGTAATTCACATCCAAAAATAATAAAACACCAGGGGTGGGGCTTGTTTTGTAGACTAATCCAGAAAGTGAGTTTTAAATTGGCAACTCGCAGGTACAGAACAGTTGAGCCAGGTACTGAGGGTTAAGGGTATTTAGAATGTATGTTGTGTTACTACTTCTGATGCGCAAAATTTTTTTCCACCTGAAATTTGATTTTAGAAAATCATCAATATGAAGGCTGATTATTTGGAGGAAAAATTTTTGGCACTGATTATTGCAATTCTATTTTCAAAGCCACATGCAATACAATGATGATTTAAAATACATTGATTACATGAGATTTTTAAATTAAATGATTGATTAGATGCAATATACATGTTTTTACTCTAAATCTATGTTTATATAATCTCTGTGTTTTCTTTTTAAAAATAAAAAGAGAAAGATTTTTCTGGCTGTGCTTCTTATTCACTTTGGCTCTTCAACAAACATCAGCAAGAACATTCAAAGTTGGGCTCATTAGAGACCAAACAAGTCAGACCCCTCTGGTGTAGAGCTGGGGGATCTATTTTTCAAGGACTCCACAGATGATTACAGTACGCAGACAGGCTTCCAATCCACTATTCTAAAGTTTGTGAGTTGCATGTTGAAAGGCAGGTAGTTGAGAGAAATCTTTGGGGTATCTTGTAGTAATTTTAAACAGAGAAACATCAACTTAGGTCTTGAATATTCTGTAAAACATCAGATTGAAAAGAACACTTCCCTCTCTAATAAACGTTCACTATTTACCTGAGATGACCCGAACTAAACATAACCAAATAAAAGGAGGCAGAACATTTGATAGCTACAGACCAGTACTGGCACGAGTTAGACTTGAATGAGGCTTAGATCATCAAGCAGGTTAAATTTAGCACTGAGCTAAGGTTAAAGTGTATTATATTTTGCTGTTGTAAAAATTAACGCAAACTTTGTGCCTTAAAACAACACAGATTTATTACCTTGCAGTTCTGTAGGTCAGGCGTCTGACCCAGGTGTTACTGGGCTAACGCCAAGGTATGGGCAGAGCTGTGTTCCTTTCCGGAAGCTCTTGGGTGGAGTCAGCTTCTAGAGGCTCTCCTGTTCCTTGGTTCGTGGTCTCTCTTCTCCTTCTTCAAAGCCTTCAGTGTTGCATTTCTCCAAGCCTTCTTGCATGGTCACCGCCCCTCTGACTCTTCTGCCTCCCTCTTCCGTTTTAAGGGCCATTGTGATTACATTGGGCCACCCAGATAATCCAGAACAGTCTTTCCATCTTATCTCCCCATTTTATTTACTTACTTTTATTGAAGTATAGTTGATTTACAATGTTAGTTTCAGGTGTACAGCAAAGTGATTCAGATATAGGTAGGTAGGTAGGTAGATAGATAGATAGACAGAATTTTTCAGATTCTTTTCCACTATAGATTATTATAAGATATTGAGTTAGTTTCCTGTGTAGGTCCTTGTTGGGTATCTATTTTAGATATGTTAATCCCAAACTCCTAATTTATCCCTCCCCCACTTCCCCTTTGGTAACCATAAGTTTGTTTTCTGTGTCTGTGAGTTTATTTGTTTTATAAATAAGTTCATTTGTATCATTTTTCTTAGAGTTCACATATAAGCAATATATGATATTTGTCTTTCTCTGTCTGACTTCACTTAGTATGATAATCTCTAGGTCCATCTATGTTGCTACAAATGGCATTTGTTTCATTCTTTTTTATGGTTGAGTAATATTCCATTGTATATGTATACCACAACTTCTTTATTCATCTGTTGATGGACATTTAGATTGCTTCCAAGTCTTGGCTATTGTAAATAGTTCTGCTATGAACATTGGGGTGCATGTATCTTTTCAAGTAGAGTTTCCTTTAGATATATGCCCAGGAGTGAAATTGCTGGATCATGTGGTAACTCTGTTTTTAGTTTTTAAAGGAAACTCCATACTGTTCTCCTTAGTGGCCGCACCAGTTTACATTGCCACCAACAGTATAGGTGGGTTGCACACCCTCTCCAGCATTTATTTATAGACTTTTTGATGATGGCCATTCTAATCAGGACCTCACTGTAGCTTTGGTTTAATTTCTCTAATAATTAATGATGTCGAGCATCTTTTCTTGTGCCTGTTGGCCATCTGGCTGTATTTTTTTGGAGAAATGTCTGTTCAGAGCTTCTGCCCATTTTTTGATTGGGTTGTTTATTTTCTTGATATTGACCTGTATGAGCTGTTTATATATTTTGGAAATTAATCCCATGTTGTTCACATCATTTGCAAATATTTTCTCCCATTCCGTAAGTTGTCTTTTCCTTTTGTTTATGGTTTACTTTGCTGTACAAAAGCTTTTAAGTTTAATTAGATCTCATTTGTTTATTTTTGCTTTTATTTCCGTTACTCTAGGAGACTGATCCAAAAAAAATATTGCTGCCAGGGTGGGAGGGGTGTATAGCTCAGTGGTAAAGTGCATGCTTAGCATGTGTGAGGTCCTGGAGTTAATCCCCAGTACCTACATTTTATAAATAAATAAATAAACAAACCTAATCTCCCCCTCTCCAAAAAATACCAAAAACAAAAAAAATTATTGCTGAAATTTATGTCAAAGAGTGTTCTGCCTGTTTTCCTCTAGGAGTTTTATAGTATCTGGTCTTACATTTAGGTCTTTAATCCATTTTGAGTTTATTTTTGCATATAGTGTTAGAGGATGTTCTAATTTCATTTTGTTTACATGTAGCTGTCCAATTTTCCCACCACCACTTGGGAAGAGACTATCTTCATGCCATTGTGTATTCCTGCCTCCTTTGTCCTGGATTAATTGACCATAAGTGTGTGGGTTTATTTCTGGGTTTTGTGTCCTGTCCCACTGTCTGTGTGTCTGTCTTTGTGCCAGTACCATACTGTTTTGCTTGTAGTATAGTCTGAAATCAGAAAGTGTGATTTCTCCAGCTCTGTTCTTCTTCCCCAAGATTGCTTTGACTATTCTGAGTCTTTCATGTTTCCATACAAATTAAAAAAATTTTTTGTTCCAGCTCTGTGAAAAATGTTATTGGAAGTTGATGGGGACTGCATTGAATCTGTCTATTGCCTTGGGCAGCATGGCCATTTTAACAATATTGATTCTTTCAGTCCAACAACACAATCCATCTTTACATCTGTTTGTGTCTTCAGTCTTGTTCATCAGTGTCTTGAAAGTTGCTTAGGTGGGCTTATTTCTAGGCATTTCATTCTTTTTGCTGCGATGGTAAATGTGATTGATTCCTTAATTTCTCTTTCTGATATTTCATTCTTGGTGTATAGAAATGCAACAGGTTTCTGTGTCTTAAATTTGTATCCTGAAACTTTTTATCTCCCCATTTTAACCACATCTGCAAAATTCCTTTGGCCAGGTGAGGTGGTAAGGTAGCGTAATCACAGGTTCTGGGGACGAGGACATGGACTTCTTGGAGGGGGAGCGGTATCCTGCCTACCTCCTGCAGTGCCACAGTGCCTGGCAAATAGCTAATATTGAGTGATTTCTAACATTTTTAGTGTTATCGTCATCATCGTCACTACCGTTAATGATAGGATTACTCATCCCTATCATTTCAATTGTAACATTAGTTTCGCAGTGCTGCTGAAAGTTGTATCTTCATTCAGGGCTCTACCGGATCTATTTGGCAGAGATGTCAGTCTGATAATATAAGTAATTTGCCATTATTTAACTTTAGATGGCATGTTAGTTTTTAGAAGTACTCAAGAAGAAAAATTATGAAAAATTATGCAAAAATATTTTTTCCAGATAGTAATATATGACAGTCATTAGAATATAAAGTTATATGTGCCACTTTATAATTAATGACTTGCAAATAAGAGAGCTGGTAACAACTTATTCTCTTCCTAATATATTTCCACTGTATCTGGTTGGGGAGAGACTATGTATTATATGATTTGCTTTATATTTTAGGGTTTAAGTAGTTTTTTTGTAACAACAAATCATTATATTTGTAAAAGGCAGCAAAAAAAATTGTGCTGTTGGCTTGCTACTTATTTTTTTAAATCTTTAGACTTATTTATATACCAATTAAAGCCCTGAAAGTACACTCGAACAGGAGTTAATATGTGTGCCTAAAATGTTAAGTTTTTTGTTTGGCCAGATGAGGGCACTTTTTCTTTACATTTCTGGAGTTTGAGCTGTGAAGCAGATTTGTTTTTCCCCATCCAAGCTGTTACTTACTTTCTGTTATTATTGCCAGTGAGAGAAATAGTTTTGACATTTTTAATGTTTTGATTGTGTTGTGTTCTTACAGGTTGATCTTTCCCCAAAAGGAAAAGCTTCAATTTCTTGCAGTTTTTATATATGGAAACTTTAAAATGAATGACAATTTCTATGGTACAGGGTGGTTTTAAGAAGTATATATATACATGATTTGTAATTTTGCTTCTAATTAGTAAGAGAAGTTAAAATTTACTTGTAACCTGATTTGAGTACTCTGCCCATCACAGATGCAGTAACATTAGCAAGGCTCTTCTTCTTATCAAATTTCTTAATGCCTACTTTATATTCAATCAGTGTCACCTTGCATCTCCATCAAAATCATTTGGAAGTTAGGGAGAGGAAATAAAATACCAGAAATATTTTGTCTTAAAACAAACCGCAAAACCAAAATAAATAAATAAGTAGATAGACCACAATCTGACACCTACAAGTAAAATATCAGATATGGCACATTTAACTTCTTCATTTGCAGTGCTGGCTGTCAAGGGCTTGGTCGAGTTGAGCAGGATAAAGCTTCTAAGGTTATGTGTGATAGTACAAAAAACATTAGACTGCAGCTACTTGGTGTTGATGTGAATAATCTAAGGAGAAAACCAAAGAAGAATAATGTTGAGGATTATTTTAAAGGGCCCCCATAACAAAGCTCTTGTCATTTCACTGTAGATAAACAAAACACATTTATGACCTTTTTTTGAAAGTTAAATTTCTAAACAGCAGTGAGACAGAGAGCTGTTGCTTATTAATGTTTGAAAAACACTAACGAAAATTAAGTCATCAAAACTTGATTGACTTGAAGGAGATTCAAAAGAGGGGAAGCCAGCTAGGCAGAATCCGAAGAGCAGGTTTGTTTAAACT
Organism: Camelus bactrianus; assembly: GCF_048773025.1. NCBI lineage: Eukaryota > Metazoa > Chordata > Mammalia > Artiodactyla > Camelidae > Camelus > Camelus bactrianus. The sequence goes on from NC_133572.1 coordinate 12,028,910, forward strand.
TGTGCATGATTTTAAGTCGTGAGAAGGAATGAATTATTTTTAAAATATATGTCTAACAAGATGAGTGTGCATAATACCTCCCTGGAATAGTTTTTTAAAAAGCTGCTCACAAGTGACCCGGGGCTGGGGGGGAGGTGTCAGCTGAGTGAGCCAGCACCTTAGTGTCCCCTGTGGCTGCCAGGCGGCGCTGCGATCACCGATCACCGTTATCACAGCCCTTCTTCGGGGGCACCAGCTGTGCTGCAGGCGCTTCTCGGTCACTTACTTTCAACATCCCCAGGAGCCATGTATCATTCCCATTTCAAAGATGAGGAAATTTAGGCTCAGAGACATGTGTTCACAGTGCCACAGGAACTAGCAAATAGTGAATTCTCAGGCCAAAATTGAGGTCATGAAGATTGAAGACAGTTTAAATTTAGGAGAAATGTCACCAAGAAGGGCTTTGGGTTAAAGGATGGAGTTCCCAGTCAGCTCTGTCTCAAGAGGCCATCTGCTGGTGTGTCGAGGAATAGCAGCTGGGCTGCCTGGTGCCTGCAAGGCTGGGTTTGTCGCGGCCCCAACAGCACAGCAAGCGCACCTGGTGCCACGTGATGGACTGGTGTTCTCAGTCCCTCGGGGAGAAAAAAAGAGTCTCCTAGTGTTTAATATCAGCCATCTTTTGTTTATTGTTTTTTAATCCAGGAGGTTACTAAGGGAACGGAAAGGAAGTAGTGACTTCTCACTTTATTTCTGTCCCCTTTTTGTTTCATAAATTTTGGTAGCAGTCTTTTGCCTTGACCATACCAAGACACAGACTGTTTGAATAGTAAGCCAAACTTCTTTCTTCCTGTCAGTCCTCTTTAGCAAATAGTCAGTATTTTAAATCAGAAAGACTATAGATCTTTAATAAGAGTTAAATTTTTTTCTGTTACATTAAACATTCATCGAGAGCCTTCTGCATGGCAGCCACTCTGCTTGGCATATTGGATTCGGATGTAAGACATGACGGTGCCCTTGCTGTTGGTTTACAGCCTAGGGCGGGCTCTCAGGAAGCACCCCAGTCGTCACGCGGAAGTGGGATAAGGACTGTGACCGTGGGCAGGGCGCCCAGCCCAGGCAGGAGAGGGGCAGGACGACCTCATCACGGGAGATGTGATGTTTGAGCCAAATCCACAGGGGATTTCTCAGATAGGTAACCGAGAGGGAGGAAGGGCTGGTTTTGTTAAAGGGAAGGTGTTTGTTTTGGATATTTGGGGTGCAGCACCTAGGTTTTGAAGTATATGCTTGGTTCTTTGAAAATGTGGGAGTGGAATTTTTTAAGGATTTTTTTAGTCTGGAGATAAATATTGGAGTAATTTGAATAGAAATGCCAGAAAAGGTCGACTAGAGATAGAATAAGATAGAAAAAGAGTGGAGGAAACCAGGGAGTGAATGCCTGAAAAGGTCAGAGAGGTTCCTGGAACCTCAAAGTCAGGAGACAAAACAGTGCTTCAGGAAGAGGTGGTTATGGGGTCAGCGGAGGGCAGGTTATGTGGTGCGTCTGAGTCGAGGAGGATGAGTCAGGCACTGGGTGTGATTAGGAGACCAGTTACTTAAACATGAGTAATGTCGTGCAAGGTTAGATTTCAGGTAATATTTTAAAGATATGCCTAAGATGTGTGTTCATTTCTAAGCCTTGGGAGAGGGCATTCAAGGGCCTCTTTGAAACAGTGGACATATGTAGATGGCATGCCTTTATTTTATTCCCTGCCCATCATCCTCTTTCTTCTGAGAATCTAACCTGTATTTTCCTTGGAAAATATGTCCGTCCTTGCTCACAGGCCTGGTCTTGTCCTGTATTTGATGCGGACCTGACCTCAGGAGAGCGCACGTGATGGGACTGGGCCCTTTGATGTTTCCGATGCTCTGGAGGAAGAGAATCTCTTTTGTTGGATTTGAAGCTGTGAAGGGGTCAGCCTGGAGCTGTCCTCGTGGGCTGAGTATCTCTGAGACCTGGGGAGGGGCCAAAGGGGAAGGACAGGGCAGAGCCAGGTGAGGCGCTTAGACCGACATGCTCACCTTGCTATCATGTGATTTGTGTCTCTGGATCCACTCCTGGACTTTTCCATTTTTTGAATCAATAAATTCCTTTCTTTTGCTTAAGTTATTTTGAATTGGATTTTCTGTCATTTGAGGCTCAAAGAATCTCTCACTCCTCTAAATACTATGTTATGTATTTTTAAAGTCTGCAGATGACTCAGGGACTTAACAGATCTGAGGCCCACTGGACAGAGTTAAATGCTTCTGCTTTACTCGGTTAGATTATCAGCAATACGATTTGCCCCACAAATCTTGATCCAGTATTGTTAATTAATTAATGATCATTCTTGGTACAATTTGATCTTTATTACAAACATACATGTAACACCTGGTTATTTATTATAGTTGAGGGGAGGCGATATTTTTATTAATGCTTTTTTGATTAATCAAGGGTTAACCCGTTTATCCCCTTCAGCTTCTTTCAGCAGGGTTATCCTTTTCAAAATGTTGGGATTCCAATTTATTCATTATCTGTCTCTTTAGACTTATAGATATTCTTGCCAACCATAAATCTTAGATCTAGGAATCAGACCATAAACCTTGAAAGCAACGTAATTTGCCAAAGGCCCCATAAAATAAACTATGAATTCATCCCTGACTCCAGCTAAGTTAAGTAACTTGGGAAAAAAAAGGAAAATGGTTTTGCTAATTTTGTCGTTAGGAGTAACTTCCAATTCAGTAGAAAATGATGGGTATTTTAAAATTTAATTTAGTAAAAACTATTTACTGGAAGGTACCATTAAAAATAATAGGGCAGTTGGAAAGTACTTGCTATGATAATAAGATTTCTGAGGGTATTATGACATCTGCCCTCTGGTTTATTAGTGAGGCTGCTCATAGGGTAATTATTTCTTTCTGGGAACTTCCCTGCAATGAACGTAACTTGTTTGGGTTCTATAGAACAAGAAAATTAATAATCACCTGTGGATAACAGAGTATGTGTCTGAATTTAATATGCTAAATTTACTGTTTTCTATAGAAAGAGACATTTCATAAAGGAATAATAACTAATTTTCTAATTAGGTAGAAGAAAAGGAATAAGAGTAAAAAGTTTAGATTGAAATTGAGTTGTATTTCCTATACTCTGATCATATGTTCCATGAAATTGGTCTAGTGTTCTCAGCCTCTGTGCTCTTTTTCTTTATTCTGTATCTAAAATACCATTTATAAATTAGTATTGAGCTATATAATTTATGAATTAGCACTAATTCATGTATGAAGTCCTGTATTCTAATGCAACTCACACTCAGGAAGCTTTTTTGGACACTGTAGTCAGACTTGATCGCTTCCCACTTATTCCCTTTCTTCCTTCCCTTTCTCTCTCCCTGCATTTGTGCAGAATTTTTATTTTATTCCTACTGCATGCTTTAGGCATTATGTTAAGTGCTGTAAGGGCAAAGAAGAACAATGTGCCATTCCTGCCCTCTGGTGGTTGAAAGAAACATTGCAAACAAGTGATTGTAAGCGTGTGTGCTAGGAATCTCACCAGCCTTGGCATCATCCATTTCTTTCATTCCCGCTGCGTTTATTCCTTCCCTGAGTTATCAGTCATGTGATGAGCACCTTCTATATGACGGTCTTTATCAGCACCTTGTCTGGTGTAGTAGCACTCTGGCCTTCAGTAGCAACAGTTTACATAGGTGAGGTCTTAAACAAATGGATTTCCAAAAGCATGCTTTCAGCATGCCTAGATCTGACTCTTTGACCCCATATTTGGGTTGCAAGGTGTTTTCCTTTCTGTATCTAACATTTCTAGGCCTGCTGAGCTTCAGACTGGTTGTACCCTTGATGGGTGACAAATGGAGATGCATTGTATCTTAGTTCTCTGCTGCCTAACAAGTTACGTCAAAACTTGGCAGCTCAAAACAAGAAACATTTAGTATCTCAAAGTTTCTGTGAGTCAGGAATTACGGAAGTGGCTTAGCCGGGTTGTTCTGGTAGGGGAATGCAGTCAAGATGTTGGTCAGCGCTGCAGCCACCTGAAGGCATGTCTGGGGTTAACTCAAGGGCGAACAGGAGAGAGGCCACAGTGTCTTCAGGGACCTCACCTTAGAAGTCAAGCAAGAGGGCTGCCTAGGGCTTGACTACCAGGAGGCGAGGATCGCTGGGGACCACCTTGTCTGTTGGCTACCACGTATCATAACCCTGCTTTCGTGGGCAGTGAATTTGGGCCCATATGAAGAAGACACTAGTAGATCTTCAAATGGAAGTATTGTAGAGTGAAAGAAGGGGTTGAAACATTAGACCAACTCGTCTTCACTTTAATTTCATTCTTCGTTCATTCACCTCATTCATGACGCATTCCCCTAGGAGAATGCCGGTAAATTCTCAGTGCTCCCAAGCTAACGCTTTTAAAGGAGCACTTCAAGAAGAAGGAAAAAAATGGTAATAGAAATGAGTTTTATGAGAACATACTTTTATGAGGTGAGGCTGGGGCATTTTCATTTGTTTAAGCTATGATCTATTTCAGTTTCTGTTTCTGTGCCACTCAGCGGTGAGAAGCATTTCTTCAGAGAGAGTGCTTAGTGACGGCTGCTTGTTTTTCAAAGATTCTTTGTCAGATTACTTCCATGCTTTAATATGAGCAGTGTGTGCCGTTTGTGGTCTGCAACCTGCAGAACACTGCTCGTATCACCAAGGTCATGATGAAAAATGGCAGAAATACGTTTGATCGGGTAGTAAGGAAAGTGTGGCCACCTCGTGCAGGTACAGCTTTAAACATCGCTAGGCCTTTAAGCACGTTGTGAACAGAGCTGAGAATTCGTTGTCTGGAATGGAATTTTACTTTAGTATTAAGAACATCAGGACTTTGAAGGAAGAGTCAAATTGCCCTCCTCTCTGCTCCCTTCTCCCCAAGTAATTTTCCTCCTCTTTTTTCAGTCTTAATACATTTTTTTTCATAAGTGAAATGTTTTCAGGTTGGTATGTTCATTTTGAAAGTACAACAGTGCCACTTTCAGCCTTGGAAGTGGATGAGAAAGAAAAATATAGGAGGATATAAACAATTTAAAATATTAAAGTTGTATTGATCTGGTTTTCATGTAATGATTTCAATATCATTTCAGAAACAAGTCGTACTAGAAATGATATTCCTGGCTCTCCAGTTTTGTTGATGCTTCTGGTGATAGCCAACCTAGAATAAATATTTCCATGGAATAACTATAATATCTTTGCAGATATGACTTATGAAGTTAATATATTAATAAGTTTGTAATCCTGAAAGGCAAAGGGAGAGATTGTAATCATATTATATCTTGAGATTATTTCCTTTGGAACTTATTTCATTGACTGTATTCATTTCTTATGAGCTTAATGTATTCATTTCTTATTTTATCTTGTAAATGTTTATTTATACTTTTATTTATGTGTAAAGGCATTGTGTAATCTTAGTGGTGAGATAAATTTAAAGCAGAGTCCTTTCACTGAACAAATATGTACTGGGCTTCTATTAAATACCGAGGCCTCTGGTGGTTTCTGGGGCCACAGTCATGAACAAAACGGGCGCTACCACTGAATTTTTGTAGCTCCAAGTGTAAAGGAGATGGAAATTGAACAAATAACCACGCAGGTAAATACGTAAGCATATTTTAAAAGATTTAAGCTGAAACAAGACAGATGAGTAGGGGGAGTTAGTTTGCAGGGAAGATCCGAAGGGTCTGAAAGCAGCCAGAGCGCCTGGAGGAGTGGGTCAGGCAGGGAGCCTCCCGGCCGGAGCAGGGCCTCCCATAGCAGAGCCCCGTTGCCCAGTTAAGGCCTTGGCATTTTTTTCCAGGCGCAGGGTTGGGGTGGGGGGTTGGCAGCTGTTGAAGATTTTAAACAGGGGAATGGCATTTTATTTTTTGCTCTGACTGCCGGGTGAGGAGTTAAATGATGTGAGTAGAAAAAGGAGAATAGCTAAGAAGCAGCTGCTTTTGTCCCCAGGAGGAAAGGTGGGGGTGAGTTAAGGGAATATCAGCAGAGACAGGGGGAAGAGTCGCTGGACAGGGAATTTGTTGCATTTCACAGGAGTAATTTCTGGTTTTGTGACTTATATGCAGTTGGGTGGAAGTTCCATGTTTTAAAATGAGAAAAATGGTTGGTTCTTTTGGAGGGTGGGGCAAAGTGGGGAGTTGGGGAGAAGCTGTGTATTGAAGGCTGGAGATCAAGGTATTGGTTTGGGGTGAAGGGCAGGTTTGAGGTGGTGGTGGGAAAGCCAAGTGGAGATTTCAGGCAGAGAGTCGGGGATACGAGCCTGGAACTCAGGAGTGGGTTAGAGAAATGAATTTGGCAGATGTCAACATATTCATGCTAGTTAGGCCAGTAAACAGACTACAGAACATGTTCTTCAGTCTTGTCTGGACGCATGGTAGGGCTAGGATGCATAACTGCTGAAGTTTCATTGACATGAAAAATAACTGCTTTCTGAATAATAAAGAAAAATCGGGAATGTTGCGTAGAAAAGGGGCTTTAAGAAAGAGCCAGAACTTTCCTTTCATTAGAGCTTCTTGTGACTTAATGCCCCCCTTTCTTTTCTTGATCTCATTCTCAAGGAATTTGATTACTTGCTCCTCTGTGCTTTTCCAAAGACATCAATCCGTTTTCTTATTAAATCTTGAGATCTGGTTACAACATGTTGATTCCCGGTTTCCCCTTGTAGCGTGTTTTTTTAGAAATTACTAATCAACTCAGTCTTACTCTTAGCGTCATTTTTTCCGTAGCTTTTCTGAAGCTTCATAGTGCCTTTGTGGCAGAAAGAATGGAAGTGCGCAATGGAACCGTCACCCTGAGCTGTTTTGTTTATTCTGTCTCATTTTAGAGTGATCTCGAAATCCTCCGTTCTGTTAGACAGTTGTAGGAAACACTTAGCTCTGTTTTGTAGTATTTGTATTTTCCATACTAGAAATGATAGCTTAACGCTAGGAAACGTCCTTGTGGATAAGAATGCCTTTCTCTTGTAGCATTACAAATGAGTAAATGAATTATCCATTGACTGGAGAAATTTATTTTTTATTTACCCAAATAAATGCTTTAAAAAAAAAAATACCCATTCATTTGTCAGCTTAATACAAAGCCTGTACCAGGCACTACAGAAAAGAGAGCTGGAAGATACTTCTGCACTGAAGATACTTTCTGTCTGTAGCCCTTGTCATAAGAGCAGAGAGCTGTTACCGACTGCATATATAACTCAACAATCTGAAAGTCCACCTGGTGGAGACTATAATTGTTGCTGGGACATTGTAGAGTTGAAAGTCAGCTTACAGGCCCAGCGTACCTAATTATTTCTAGCACAGCGGAGAAGTGAAGATGATTCATTGAGTCAGAAATACCAGTGATCTCGGGGCCACCCCACGTTTCCCATGTGGTCCTCCTCTTGTCGCGTGCTTTACTCTTTTGAGACAGGCACTAAGCATGTTTCAAAAGGAGTGTCCCCAAGGGGAAGGGGCTTCCCTATTCTCAACCCTCAAGATGGACAGGACTGGAGTTAGGGAAAAGCAACTGGCCAGAGCCAGCCTCCACACAGATTTTAAAATACCAGTGTGAAGACAGAATGAGCAGTGAAGCCCAGGCTCTTACTAGGCAGCCAGGAGAGCAGTGGGGAACAGAGGATGAGAACTGGAGGTGAGAACTGGGAGCGTATGCTGGCTCCTCAGTGTCTAGGATGTTTCACATACTTGGCATTTTATGTCACCGGTGTTAAACTTTCTTGACCGTTATGCACAACAAGAAATGCATATTGCATGACCCACTGTCCACATACAAATACACTTCTTCATGTAAAACTGAAATGAAGAATTACCCGTACCCTCTCTTCCGTGTCGTAATTTAAAAGTGCTGATAGCAAGCACCCCACTGATGGCATCTCATTATCCTCCAGTGGGTCCGACCAGGGTTGACGCATGCTGCCCTGTGCAGCAGGGAGAGTCACACGGGCGAGATCGGAGGCGAAGTAGGATTGTTTTTTGGAGTCACTCTTGTCATGGGTCATGCGTCAGTGGGTAGAAATCAGGCTCCTTGGCGCTCTGGCACACCACACCGCTGTCCTCGCGGCCGGTATCAGGTTAACGCTGAGAGCTGCTGAGCAGACACAGCGCAGCGGTCAGCACTGCCAGTAGCATAGTGGATGGTAAGGAATGGTTACTGTACTAAGGTTTGGGGTGATCTGAAGCCATCTGGTTGGGTTACAGTTTAGCTTACCATCCACTCACTGTTCCTGCGAGCCAGGAATCCTGGAGCTGCTGGGTTGGGCAGTTCTGGCTCAGGGTGTCTTAGGAAGTTGTAGTTTGACATTGGCTGGGCCTTCCGTGCCTGAGAGCTTGAAAGCTGGGGCTGGGGGACCACAGTACTGGCAAGTTGGGACTGGCTGGTTGGTCCAAGAGACCAAGAGAAAAACCTGTGGTGGGTTTCAGGGTGTATACAAAGGTGTAAGTACCGGGAGATGAGGGTCCTTGGCCATCTTAGAGGCTGGCTACCATTGCTTGAAAGGATATCTTTATTAATCCTTGCCTTGAATTTTTAATGAAAAAGGAAACATGTAAATACTGAATGGGTAAGCAGGTTATATTTAAAGGGCAGAATTATGGAAAATTAGTTAAATATTGAGAAGAACCTAAATGAAATTAGCAAGAATAGAGAATAATTTACTTGTAATAAAACTAGTGATACTAATTGTTAGTAAGTAAAATGACCCATCAGCTGACTGGTCAGAGACATGTGTCACTAGATAGAAGACTGTCAAACACATTTCACTCAATTATTGCTCTAGATTAAGAGTTGGCAACAGTGGCCTTTGGACAAAATCCAGCCTGCTGCCTGTTTCGTAAATAAAGTTTTATTGGAACACAGCCACACTCATTTGTTTACACATTGTCTATCACTGCAACGGCAGAGGTCATAGTTTTGACCAAGACTGGTCCACAAAGCCTAAAATATTTCCTGCCCTTTGCAGAATGTTTGTTGACCCCCTGCTCCAGATTTTAGAGTTTTAAATACAAGCTTAAGTTTTGTAGTGTCGATGAGATGCATAAATCCAAGGACTGCAGCATGCAAGTGAACTTTTAAACACAAAAAAGGTGGAATGTTAAGTGTTTTTAATTTTTTTAGAAGAAAAATCTTTAATAATTAGAAGAGGGACAATATAGTTGAGATACAAGAATAAGAATAATGCTTCATTAGGCAAGACTTTGTTTATTAAGATAATTCGTGAGCTTTGCATGGGGCCCATGTGGGAACACATGAGGCCAACATTTGAAAAGCAAATGTGAACATTATGTTGACTGAATTAGGTTATTGTGGGAAAGCAATTTAAAGTTTTTAATCAGTTTCTTACTCTGAATGGGAAATTAAGAATGTTATTATTTTCTTTGAAATCTGCTCTGGTTTATGGTTAGAGTTTTGGTTTCTTCTTCTTCTTCTTCTTCTTCTTCTTCTCTTTTATTCAGATGGTTTTGTTTTTCCAATTATAGTGTAATTTTTTAACCTGAAAATGTAGTCTTCAGAATATGTCCGTGAGTCATGGCCACTTTCTACCCATCCACTGCAGGGCGACTCAAAGAGATACAGGTATCTACCAGTCTTAACGACATGCCACAGACAAATTGAAAAATCAGAGTTGAGGAGCAGAAAGTTTAGTGCTCAGGGTCACATGAGTGAGGACAAGGAGCTTCGCGCTCGTGTGCAGCGGGGAGAGGAAATCCCGGGTGAGACACGTCTCTGGTGGCACCAGCCTCATATATTCTGCTCCTGGGCTGGCTTTCTGGTCATTATTAGAAACTACTTTTCTAAACTAGTGAAAAGAATTTATGCCAAATATAATGTACTTTAAGATTGTGGTGTATGGAAGAGGAGATTTAGAGGTGAAATTACTCTCGTATTTTGTGAAATTAATAGCTACCATTTATTGGGCACTTAGACTGTTTCAGACACATTTCATTTCAAAAATGAGCTCATGTAATGCTCACAGTAACTCCGTGAGGGTAAGAAACAGCGTTATCCTCACTCAGCACATGGCTACACTGAGCCTTAGAACTAAGCTTAGCTTGCCCACATTTAGTAACAGGACCAGGACTTGAATCTGGGGACATCTCACTCCAGATCTCCACGCCACACTGCTCGCCTGCACACCTGTTCCCTTATTCCTGGCTCTTGTGGTTTTCCTTTCTGCTTTCCCTTCTACCCACCTCTTCTCTCCCTTTCTCATTTCCTTTTTTCCCCTTTTTATTGTTAATTACATAACTGATAGATGTTGTCAAAACAATTTATCTAGCACAAAAGGGTACAAAGTAAAAACTGAAAGTAGCTTTCACCCATGCTGTTTAATAACATTCACTGTTCTCTCACCCGCTTCCGTTGCTAGAGACAATGTTCATGCACCAGCGAGCGGCACCTTCCAGGATGGGACACACACAGTTCTGCCCTGTTGTTAACAGCTGGGTGACATGTTCCGTAGTACAGATACCTTAATTTATGCAGCCATTCCCATTGAGTATCCTTCTGACTTTTGGCATCTTGTTTTCTTTGTTGCTGTTTATGTAACTTTGCCTAATGAGCATCTGGTGTTTGCCTTTCCTACACTCGTTGAGATGACTGAAGTGTATCTATCAATCTGGATAATTTTGAAAAGCAATAATTACGTTCTTTACATGCCCTTGAATGATATTTTAATGAGTCTAATTTCTTGAATAGGATTTTGTTTCTGTCATGAGGTCTTGTAACCCTTTCTTAAAATCCCTGAGAAGTCTCCTTTGCTCAGTTATCAGCAGATGACATTTTATGTCAGTACTGATTAAAAATTTTTTAGGGATTTGCTGTTTCAAGAAAATGCTTTGAATTACCACATAAAGGTGATTTTAGAGTTGATTCATCATAGGTCCATAAAATCTTATCTATTGTTAAATGTATGTAGTGAAAAAATTTGAGCCACAGCACAAACTGTCAGGAAATAATTTTTCCAAAAGAATATTAAGATAACTAACCTAATTCCTGGTGTCTTTAGTAATTTATTTAAATGAAGATGACAGTTTACTATCATTGTTGATATATTGGTTAATTGTACTTTTCATACAGCGATGATGCTTATTTTGGAAGATTTTTTATTTTTTTTTTAAGAAAACTAATTTTTCTAAAATGCAGTAAGATTTCGTGTACCGAGTATCTACTTGTATATTGTAAACACTGATAGATATTTATAAATGATAGAAGATGGGTTGGCTGGATAGATGAATAGGAGGGAGGAACGGGACAGAATAAAATTAAAATGATCATGTCTAGCTAGTAAGAATGTCTTACAAAGCAAGAAGCAAACCTACCCTGGCTGCCTCTTGTTCTAGATTAAGGATGAATAGAAGAGAGACACTAGGGGGCAGAGGAGAGAAAACGTGGGTCCCTTCTAAACCCTTCCCTCAACTTCCCAGCAGTGAGACTGTGGGCAGCCTCTGTTTCCCCTTTCCTCCTCATATGTGATGCGAACAGTGAAACCTACTGACCATATTCTCATGCAAATGAAAGATCAGTCATTTACCCACAACACCTGGAGTGACTCTCAGCCAGTTGCTCCCATGTTGCTGTTCTCTGGCTTACGAATTTTTAGCTCTTTTTCTCTGTTTTTGGCAGAAAAAAAAATTTTTTTTTTTTTGAGAAATAGCTTAGGGTAGTGATTTTGAGTGATTTATAATTAATAGAATGAGAAAATAAACATAATGGGATTTTTGGACTCCAGAATTGATTGATGATGTTGACATTAAAAATTTTAAAGCCATATTTGGTGGCCACAATAGATCGAGAGTTTAGTTTAAAGCTCTGAGAACAGCTTGTCTTACTAAGTGTAGAAATGACTGTGCCGCCTGCCAGCTGGACCTCCTTCCCTGCCCTTCCACAGCGATGGCTCTCTCCTCTGCTGGCTCCACGTTGCGCTTCCAGGGTTAAGAACCTCTATGTTCTGGTCTCACTCATCCTCTTGGCAGCCCTCAGCACAGTTGGTCCTTGACGCCCTTTCCCCCTTAGCTTCTGTGACATCACGCACTTCTGGGCTTCACGCTGCTTTTCTGGGCACCCTTTGCTGGCTCTTTTTCTCCTGTGTCAGCCACACGGGTCCACTGCCATTCTTCAGATAGGCCAATGACACTTATTTTGGAAGATCTTACTTATTCCTGCCCCTTCCCTCTTCCTGGCCCTTCGTGCACACCTCCCCTTCTGAGTGAGGCTCACACTGACCTCGTTTAGCGCCATCTCTCAGGCCACGCCCCTGATTCCTCTACTTTTTCTTTTTTTCATAGCACTTACCCCTTCTGTCGCACTGTGCAGTTTACTTAATTGTTGTGATGTATTTGTGTTCTCCGAGAGAGTATAAGCTCCCTGAGAGCAAGGATCTGTTTTTCACTGCTTTCCAAGCACCGGTGGTAGACACTGTGGACTGATGAAGGCACAGCGTGTGTCCTGTGTTCTCCTGCCAGTCCCCTCGTTTACTTGCAAGGCAGTCACCCATAAACCTGCATCTCCAACCAGACCTTTTCCTACTTCTCCACCCACTGACCTCCCCATATGGTGTCTAATGGACGCAATCAGAAAAAAACCACTTTGCACCCTCCTTAATTTCTCTTTGCTTCACCTGCCCGCCCCCAGCCCCCACCTCCAGTCTGTCAGTAGAACCTGTTGATACTGCCTTCTCCCAGAAGGCATCCCAGATGTGCCCACTTCTGTCTCTGCCGTACGTCCCATCTGTGCCCCCATCACCTCTCACCCTGACATTTCCAGTGGCCTCTCACCTTTTCCCACTTCTTCTCTTGACCCTTTACAATCCATGCTCCACACCATAGCCAGAGGCACCTTCATAAAACATACACGTCAGTCACATCATATCACAGCCTTCGAGCAGCTTTCCATGGCACTTAGAATAAAATCCAAAGTCCCTTCTCTGGTTTATAAATCCAACACTAGTGGACCTCGTCTCTTAACTGTTCCCTCGCCCACCACTCTGATCACTGGGGCCTTCTTCCTTTTCTTCAGGTCTGCCAGCCTTACAGCCGTTACACTGTCCATTGTACCTGGATTTCTTTCCCCCTTCCCCTTCTCTGCCCTTGCTTAAGCCAGTGCTTAAACGTTACTCCTCGGGACTTCTCTTGGCTATCCATCCATTCACTCGGTCACTTACCTTAGTGCTTTCCTACTCTCTTGTAGTCAGCCCTCCATATCCACAATTCTGCATCCTTGGATTCAGCCAACCACGGGTGGACAATATTCAGGGGGAAAAAATTTCCAGAAAGTTCCAAAAAGCAAAACTTGGATTTGTCTTGTACCAGCAACTATTTACATAGCATGTATATTAAGTATTATAAGTAATCTAGAGAGAATTTAAACTATATGGGTAGGTTATATGCAAACACCATGCCATTTTATAAGGAACTTGAGCCCCCACAGATTTTGGTGTCCGTGGGGGATCCTGGAACCTGTGTTCACTGAGTTTCCTCCCCCATGAGAACGTGAGCTCCGTGAGAGCATAGGCTGATACGTAGAATAGCGTCTGGCACAGAGTTGATGCTCAGTAAATATTTGTGAGTATCATGAATATAAACAATAATATTGTACTATAATGACGTAATGTGATAAATATTGCTTCAATACTAATCATAGTACAAAATGTAAACGTATCAAAGTTTCCAAAATGTAACGTTCAGATTTATCAAATAAAACATTTAATTTAAAATGAATGAATGAATGAATGAAAAAGGGAACAGATTATTTTTTAAAGTTATAAATTTCTGTAACACTGATGATAATATTTTAACTAAATGATTAGGAATCTTAAGGCAGCATGGAAAGAAATGGACTATTCTGGAAGGCACACCTAAGAAAGACTGTTCTGTCTCTTAGTAGAAAGCAGAAAATAGTCCTGCCCCACCACCCTCCTTTTTTCGTTTCATTTACACTATATTTTTAAAAATATTTTTCTCTTATATCTTTATTTAGAAGCAAAATTTGGCACTTGCTTTTGTTTTTCTAGTAAAGCACGAGAAATTTTCTTACAGTCTTTGAGCATTGTCTATAACAAGAAACAAACAGCTTGAATGCCAAAATAATGTATAATTAGATCATTCATTATCTTTCCACGTGCTGAGTGGATGCTAAGGGTTTATCTCTGCAGTAAAAGTGACTTGGATATTTAACTTTATTTTATGAATATATGTTTTTAAATTTACAATTCTTCTTTTGTCAGACAGTAACAAATTATTATGCAGAAGGTATTCCTTTACCACAGATTTTTGCAAATACATGTCCCGGATTTTGTAGAGACTCTTCCTGTCACTTTTTTTTTTCCATTGAACATTGCCTGAGCTCACTCTTGCTATATGTTTGGGGGGAAAAAATCCCAATTGTATTAATTATTAAGATCACATATTTTAAAAAATCACAATGCTTCTACTTTTTCTTTTTCTTTTCTTTTTTTTTTTTTTTTACTTAATACCCTCTGAAGATCTCCTAGTGAGAAAGCAGTAAAATATAAAACGTTTTTCACCAACAAGATACACAGTGTCAGTATTTCATGACTGATTTTACTGTGTTGTACTGAGAGGTGTCATCAGTTTGTCCCAGAGAGGAAAGTGGTTGACAGTGGTGGCTGTGGCTGTTCCTAATGTGTGGTTTATTTGTCATCTTCAAGAGCCTGTTGCTTGGGGCTAGGGGTGGAAGTGGGAATTGACTGCAAACAGGGCATGAGGGAATTTTTAAGAGGTGATAGAAATGCTCTAAAACTGGATGCAGTAATGGTTGTGCAACCTGTGAATTTATTACAAGTCATTACCGGGATGAGCTTTATGAATGTAAATTTAACTTCAGTAAAACTAAAAAAAAAAAAAAAAAAAAAAAATGTTTTAGTCCTTCTTGCCTCATATTCAGTACTTCTAGCTCACTGTCAATTCCTCTCTTCACAATTACTCTCCTTTCTTCCCCCACCTCTTCCCACGCTGCTTAGCTACTGAAAATCCCTTTTCGATAATGCTGCCTCCTTCATAAACTTAACTGCCCTATAGATCTCGTTCAGATTGTGGGTTTAGGGGGTCCAATATCTGAATCCAAATTCCAGTACTGATTGTCTGAGTGAGGCTGGGCAATTCTCTCAAGCCTCAGTCTCCAGATCTATACAATAGGTAGAATATTAACAGGATCTATTGCATAGGGATGTTGTAACTGTTAAATGTAACCATGTATCTGAAACATCCTATAAGTGCTATTTATTTATTTGTTTATTTATTCATTTATAAAGAACCTTAGTGGTTGCGTAAGTAGAGCGAGGTCGTAACGCTAGAATCAAGCTGTATGAACACAGCACAACTGTACCACTTTCCAGCTGTGTGTTAGTGGGAAAGACAGTGAACAAAGCTCTTTGCCTTTATTTTCTCATCCCTGAGAGTTTAAATACAGTTATCATCTAAGGTTGTTTTGGGGCAAATGATACAACCCACGTAGAGTCTGTAGCACAGTGCTGGACAAAAAATAAGGACTCAGTAAGTGCGTGGTGTTATTAAGCCTCTTGACGACCCAGTCCCACCTCAGCCTCCTCCAGGCTGATTTTCAACCCTGCAGTACTATTAAAACCATGTTCACAGGGTTTGCAGTGATGTTTGGTGGATAAATGTTGGTCTTTCTCAGTCATCATTCTACTTGACCGTTCTGTCCTTGACAGTCTGGCCACTTCCATGCAGTTTCCTTCCTTGGTTTCCTCGATATCACTCCTGGTGGTGGGTGCCTCTGCCATTCTGATCTCCCCTCTCGGGTTCTTTATCTGGCTTCCCCTCTTCTTCTATAAATTTGTATCTTTGGCCTTGATCTCTTTTTTGAACCCCAGCTGTATATTTCCTTCAACCTAAAGTATCACCAGGTGGCTGTCAGGACGCTAAAGTGCACCTGTTTCAGCTGATTCTCCCTCCTGTCCTCTCTCCTCGTGCCGAACTCTCTCCCTGAAATGCAGCCCTTCTGCTTGTCTTTTGCATCCGTCTTCTCTGGCTCAGTTAGTTGCCTCATTGTGCCCGGTTGCCTCAACCAGAATCCTTGTAGTTAGTTATCTGTCTGACCCCTACTTCCAGTCCAGCACCATATCCTATTGATTCTGTCCATAAAATCTCTCAACTTCACTGTCTCATCTCCAGTCTTCCCCTTGTTGTACTACTATTGAATCTCCCTCCAATTCTCATATCACTAGTCAGTCCCCGGCCATTAATCTCCCTTCCTCCGTCCATTTTCTACGTAATATTTAAAACCGTAAGTAAGACCATGTCATTGCACTATTTAAAAATATTTCATGTCTCTGAAAAGCTTGCAGTGATCAATTTGTTCATTCATGTATTTGGTAAACTCTAGGATTACTTTAAAAAATCTTTCATAAACTGTCCGTGCACCTTGCTGGGCTCTTTCTGCTTTGCCGCCCCCGTGCCGTCCACACACGGAACTGCCTTTCCCTTGCGTTATGAACCTGCCCTGGCTTTATGCCTTGCCCACGTTGTTCCTTTGTATCCTCCTACTGAAGTATCCATCCACCTTTTTGTACCTGAACATGCTCATTTTTCCTGCCAGTCCTGCTCAAATGTTAACTGATCTGTGGATCATGCAGAATTATTGTACCCGTAACATACTTCTTCCTTCTCCATGTCTAACATTGTCTTTTAATTATTTATGTGTCCGTCTCACTCTGGAAACTCGTGGGTACAAACCGTGGCTGTTAACCAGAGGAAGCTCAAAGGCATGTAGGAATGGTCAGATTGAAAGATTTTTGAAGCCTGAATGCGTGTGCGAGAGTGTTTTTTTAGCTACCCAGTTGATTCTGATGTGACCCTCTGGTAAAAAACAAAACAACCACAGATTGCAATATAGGGTGCGAGTGTTCATTTCCATGCTCCCCCCCCCTTCCGTCCCCGTGGTTAGTCATCAAATGAATGCCAGGTACATCTATGTCACTGAGAGATCCACCCACCCTCACACGCATACACACAGTGATGTGCACTAGAACTGTATGCAGTTTTCAGAGGTTACTCACTCATCATAGAAATAGGTTAGATCTCTGGTTGAATTTTTACAGATACATCCATTCGTACTGGGGTAGCATCTGGGAAGCTTTTTATCAGGTTTTGTAGGTAGAGAAAAGGGTAAGCAAGTGAATTAAAGAATGAGTGATGAAAGAGAAAGGTTTTTTTTAACTTTTTTTATTGAGTTATAGTCCTTTTACAATGTTGCGTCAAATTCCAGTGTAGAGCACAATTTTTCAGTGAGAAAGATTTAAAAGAAAAAAAAAAACAGGCCCTCTAGGTAAGATCAAAGGATCCATGTAATTACAAGACGACCTCAAATTTAAATCAGAATGCTGAGGTGGAACGTAGAGGAGAGAGGAAATTCAGGTTGAAGAGTCATGGAGTGATACGAAAGAGTTCAAGAAGTGCGTTTGAAAAGGGACGTACAGTGCAGCGTGCTGAAATCAGGGCCTCTCTTTCCTGTTTTCGTATTTTCCTGTCTTTCCAAAGTTGACTCCTTCATTCTGCTTTTTAACACATGACCCTGACTCTTCCGTTATCCAGAGTGTGAAATGCTTCCTGCCGTCTGCTTCCAAGTACCATCCCAGAATAATGAGCCTCTCTTTCCTCTTGTCTCTCGTCCCGGTGTTGACATCTGCTCCGTCTGGCATGCACAGCACCAGCACCAGAAGTTCTCCGGGCCCCAAGCCAGGTCCCAGGTCCTCTGCCGGCCGCACTGCCAGCCCCCTGCCCCGACCTCTCTGTCCCCTCTTTCCTCCCTCTCCCCTCTTTCCTCCCTCTCCTCCCCAGTCCAGATCCTCAGTATTCATCCAGGCATTTACAGAAGTTCACCGACTCTCCAGAACATGAAGGTACCTCTCTGCCATGGTGCCCTTACCTTAGTTACTTGTTCCCCGGCCTCCTGGTCCCTGAGCTCTTCCAGAGGCAGAGATAGTCCTTCTTGATTTTGTCTCCACTGTGCAGTGCCTCGCACCATGTCTCATGTGTATAACGTGTTCTCAGTAAATGTTTATAGATCAGAAGTACAGTGTTCGCTTTCAGGGAAGAACTTTCCTCACTCAGGGATCGTAGGGCTTTCCTTGAGTACTTCAAGTAACTTACTCTTTCCACGGAGTCCTCACCCTCACGCACACAGGACACGAAACTTACTAGAGTTAACGGTACACAAGACTTATGCATGTGGTACAACTCTTCGTCATTAATTGCTTTTATTCTTTGTGGCTTCATTTCTTGAGCTTTTTCTCTAGAGATGGAACGCTGAGGTAGCGTACAGCACCCACAGACCTCGCAGTTAGGCCTACTGAACTTCCCTTGACCGACAAGAAGGAGCTGCTTTGGTAGAATGCTGAAGAAACTGGTGTGTTGGCAGTTTTCTTTGAACTGAACACTTTTATTGTCTAGAAAGATATTGGAATTAAATGTGGTTCCACAAATGGTTCTCTATGGTTTTAAAAAAAAACTGTAACATTTTATTTTTTACAGCCTCTCTGAACCTTTGAATGTCTTGTCCCACCATCTTTGAGGGGCCTTATCTTGGCTGTGGAATTTGTCTATCTCCTCTGCCTTCGTACTTTCCCAGGCCTTCCACATTAGTTCGGGGGTGGGGGTGGAAGGGGGCAAGGCTGCTGTTCACAAAATGAGACATTTGTGTGTGGGGGTGGCATGGACAGCTCGTTGACAACAGGGAAGTGATAGGAGTAGCCAAGAAGGGTTGCGAAGAAAGGAAGAATCATAAATTAGCAGAAGAACCCGTTGAAAGACAGGCCAGCCCCCTCTATCAGTGGTTTGCCGTCCCAGGCTGGGTGTGTGTCAAGTGTATATGCACTTCCTGTTTTTGCTCGTCTGCCCAAGGTGAAAATGGAAAGTGACCGTTGGAGAATTGTCTGGTTGGTCTGGAGGCGCTGTATGTGCTGTGCTGGATTTCTGTTTCTGGAAGACTGAAATGATCACAGTGGGCAGAAGATAAGCTTCTTGACCATATTTCCATCGTGCGAAACTGTATGGTCTTTGCAGCAACTCCCTCAACAAATTAGTTATTTGATGACATAAACATACATATGCAAAGTGGTGAATTTTGTGTGTGTGTGTGGCATTTTGATAAAAATTGTTCTTGAAAATGCAAAAAAAAATTTAAGTCCTTTTAAAACCTGTGTCAACATTTGGGTGAGGTCTGTTTTACATAAGAATATAATTTATTATAAAATATATAACTTGTAGGTGAGAAAAATGCTATGTGCTATAGTTTGAAGATAGCAGACATTTTTAATAAAGATACTGAATATTTCAGCTTACTAATATTTACTAACATTGTCAAAGGAGAAATTAAAATCCTAACAGATAATCGGTAGATGGTTTTATTTAGAGAATAGACAAGAGGACAGAATAAGAGGTTCAAAAGTAAGATATGAACGGCTTATAGTTTGCTTTATTTATCAGTGGTCAGATTTACTTTGGGGGATCACAACCTGGATATTTTGAAATTTCCAGTCCATTCCAGGATTTTGGATGCATATGTGAACATAGTTAATGAGATATTGAAACCTAAGAACTTGTTTTAATAAAAGTATAGAAATAATTTCCAGTTGCATCAAATCAAATGAACCACAAAAATCATGAAGTTAAAAACAAATCTGTTATCATTTGGTGGTTCTGTTTAGTTCATTGCAGTTAACGATCTTTGGTTGAGTTTGCAGCTCTCCGAGTTTGTTTGGAAGTAGGCCATCGCAAGCTGAGATGAAATACCAAATCATTTAAATTAGATACTGAGCATGCTCACATGAAGTACTTATTCTTGGAGACTGCAGTGTGGTTCAGTTTTCTTCTAGTGGAAATAGCAGAAAAGAAAACGGTGGGCCCTTTTGTCATCATTCTCTCAGAGAGCATGTGATTTGTCTTTTGGAAACCAGAGGCCTGAGACAAAGAGAAGAATGCAGGTTTTTAGCAAAAGGCCGTTTGGTAAGTTAATTGGCTGTTTTATTCTGTTTTGTAATTCCTAGCAAGGCTCTGTCTTTCCTCGTATCTGCTGCGTGTTTTGTACTAAGCTGATACATGTAGCAAGTAACTTAGCTGAGATTGGGAGAAAATTGTTTCTACTGTCCAAATCTCACTCTTTTGAAATATCTTCAGTCTATTTCTCAGGTGACAAGTTCGTAAATTGCTACGATGATATTTATTCCTCAGTGTTCTCCACAGATTTCCCTTGCTCCGTGGTGCTGAGTAACGCTGGCAGAATTATGTGCTCGGAGAGTTCAGGATTTGTCTGCGTGGGCAGTTCAACGTTTTTGTTCTTGTACTTTAATTAAATTAGAATTTTTTTTCTTCCACATTTTAAAACTGTATCTGATATAGTAGTAGCCTAAGAGCAAGAAATTTTCAACTCTAGCTAATAAAGTAATGTGTCAGAGCAAGAATTCTTTACAGAAAATGAGAGTTGTGGTCCCATATGTTGTGGTGATATGTACATGTTGTTAAATAGGTGGTTCAAAAAAGAAGTTGGCTTTGTAAGATACTTGGTCATTTAAAATACTCTGAGATAAAAGGAGATTGACAACATTTTGAAAATATGTTATGATTATCCAGGATTCGTATTTGGCATTCGTTCTGTTTTTAGTTATTGAGTCAGCTCTACAGAAGTGTTGGAGCACAAAAATAGTTTTGCCATTTGGGTCTCTTCTTACTTCCCTTGAGCTCATATTATGGTGATTGCTAGAAAGATATTCTTATTTGAATGTTTTGTGATTATTTTTGTTACTCAACATCTTCATGTTTTACCATGAAGTTAAAAAGGGCAATTTTTTTCCATATTATGTTCTCATAATATTAAGTAACATTTAAAAGCTATAAGTTATTATTTCATAAAGAACATGATTTTGATGATATACTTTCATAGATGAACTTGGCAATCACATCTTCAGCGTATTCTCCTAGGAATTAAAATTGCATACTCTGCTCGAGATAAATCAAGGAATTAAAGTTGCATACTTGCTCAAGATAAATCGTATTTTTTTTAAAGATTTGAAGAAAAAGCATAAAATTACCATGTTTATTTCCTTGGGGAGAAATCATGTTGGTGAGTCAACAGAAATGTCAGGTAGGGAATTTGAGGTATACAGGGTGCTGTTAGGAGCTCTAGAAAAACGATGCAGGGGTGGGAGGAATAGGAAGAGAATACTAAAAGCCTAGGGCCTTCAAATGCCAGGCAATTATGTGATGCTTTCCTAAAATATCTTTATTTTGAGAACTGCCCCCACTATGCCATTTTCCAGGATTGGCACATGTGAAGGAGGTGGGCGTATACTTAAGCTTGTATATTCATGGGAAGGGAGGATTAGCAGTTAGAGAGGAGGACTAGGTGACAATACTCAAAAATCTATTCCCACTTCTAAAACCTGACTCACTTGTGTGCCCTTGGGCAGCACACACACCCTGTTTATTTCCGCTTACTTTAAATATAATATTTTACCATGGTAAAGAGGAGGTTCATTTAAGGTTTCTGAAGTAATAAGATGGTTTCTTGGCTTGTTGCAAAGATTCATGAGGTTTATAAGTCACTCACAGCTGCCATGGGGAAAAAAACAAGCAAGTATTGCTTTTACAGAGTCATATCAACTGCTTTCTTTCTTAATTAAAAATATTTCAAATGTATAAGTCCTCTGTGGTCTCTGAAACTAATTTTTTAGAAATACATTTTCCCTGTATGTTATATAATTACAGGATTGCAAATTTTAACTCTTTCCCCCATATTTACTCATGAAATAATCATGAAATGTTCATGGCAAAATGACAGTTTACACTGTTTTCTCTTATGTATTTAGTCCTTTACCTCTAATCATAGGTCTTCCTAGATCTTCAGTAGAAGATAAATGGATAATAGAAGATCTGTTAAAGAAAAACCTTAAGAAATATTGAGGAAATGAAAAGAGGGGAATATGAAAAGAAAAATTACTGGTGACAAGGATTTCCCTGCCAGGTTTCTGAAGATGAAGCATATACCCATATATTTTGTTCATTTCCAGATCATTAAGTTTGTGTACTAACTTATGTAACTTAACATCTGCCGGTTAAGGAGCGTTTATTTCCCTAGCTTTTATGAAATTTAGCAGTGCTTAACAATCCCAAGTGATGGTACTTGAAAATAGGGTCTGTGGTCAAGTAAGTTTGGGTAATAAGGGGCCAGAAGGACACAACTGCTTGGCCTTTAACATCATGTTAAGAACTTCTTTCCTCTGGAATATGGTTTACTTTTGAAAAGAAAAACCAACACATGGTATTGAACATTTAGTAAACATTTTAATGATGTTTAATAATGCTGAATATTTATTTCTTATATTGAAATATCTGGGGAAATGAAAGAATTACGGGTTTGCATTTATCTTCCAGAAAATTGCCTCAATTCTCTTCTCATTTTGCATTTAGAAAAACAATATTAGAATTATAATAGAAATGGGATGTGTAGGGTATGATTAAATTTGGTGGTGGTAATAGTGATGTAAGCTATAATTACATTTTTGAAAGCACCCCAAACGCTAGAAGTGTAGGCAGTGAATACTCTGTGAAGGATTTGAGGCACCATATGAGCAAGTAAAATAAAAAAATTAGATAATTCTCACAAGTTCTCATTCTCTCTCTCTCTCTCTTTTTTTTTTTTTTTTTTTTTGAGAGGGAGGTAATTAGGTTTATTTAATGGAGGTACTGGGAATTGAACCCAGGACCTCATGCATGCTACCACTGAGCTATACCCTCCCCTCTCCTTCATTCCTTAAAGCTAATCCTAGATTACTCCCATGGAGAAACAAATTAGTTTTTAAAATATGATATGTAATGGGAAGTAACTGGTATTTGTAATCTGGTGGGCCTAGATTCCAATCTAGCTTTTACAACTTGTAACTGTAGGCAAGTATCTGCATTTCTGTATTTTCCATGTTTTCAGTAGTAAACAGAAATCTTAATACTTCCAGATATACGGGAATTGCATTTTATAAAAAGAACCTAGCATGATGTTAGTCACAAAGTAGGCGTTGAATGTTTGTCTCTTTAATTCCCCCCCCAAACAATTAACGTATTTTCTATATGATTTTTTTCAAAATATTACATATTCTATTTGAAATACCAGATTCACAAAAGTATACTGATTTATAAGTAATAATATACTTGGACTCTCTTTATAATAATATATATATTTTTTAAACCAGAATGTACACATGGTAAAATGTTAAAAGGGCCTCAGTTGCTTAGCCAACTTTTATAAATAGAGTAATTGCTGAATACCTGTTACGTTCCAGCTGTGTTTAGCCTGGTAGTCAAAGTGATGAATATTTTAGCTAAAGAAATACCTCAAATTTGTTTGTATAACTCTATAAACAATGGTAAATGAATCAAATCACATTTAATGGAGTGTGAGCTCTTAAATTAATGGAAACCCAACAGTGCCTGGTACAGAGTTGGCACTCAATAAATGTTTATTGAATTAAAATTTTTCCTTTTCATGTTTTTCAATCCATATCAATGGATAACCTGTTTTAGAGCTTATATTTTGTTTCTTTGTTCTTTACTTTCCGAGGCTTGCTGTTTGTTTAAAAACAAACCCTTTTCATACAATTATTGTTTAAGAAACATATTAAAATTATGAGACTCTATTATGTAATCTCCATATGAGCCGATAATATGAGTTGATAGGGACTGTAATAATTCTTTGTTGACCATGATAGAATTTTGTAATTATTTGGAGCCAAGAACTCTGGAACTCTACAACCCATCTTTTGAAAATGTGGTGAAAACCAGGCCAACGTAGCCCTCCTAGAGCAAGGTTGTTCAACTATCAGAGATTGAATGGGTGCAAGGGTTGGTGTTGGAAGAACACCTCAAATACTATGTCTTTAGGGCCATGGCCATTGTTCACTAGCTTCTCTCTAGTGCATTTCTTCTAACACCAGCTTTTTGGCAAATTCAAGGTCAGTTAGCTGACTCGATATAAAACTATTTTAACAAGGGCTCAGAGGCATAAACGATTTAAGATATGTGCTTCAAAAGTACATGTATATGGCGGGGGAGGGTAATAGCTCAGTGGTAGAGCGTGTGCTTGCATGCATGAGGTCCTGGTCCAGTACCACCACTAACCAAAAAAAAAAAAAAAGAAGAAAAAATTAAAATACTTAAAAAAAACCCAAAAGTACATATATATGTAATCCCATTACTTAACCTAGCCTGGCGTAACTTAACTGTTTAATTAGGCCATTAATGGATGGTCTCTAAACCCTCAGCACTTCATGGGCGTTTACCCTCAGTGTTGTGTTGATGGGGCCCAGATGGCCCGCTCCATGTCAGGCTGTCAGCCTCTCTTGACTGCAGTTCCTGACAAGTGATTCTTTCCTCATCTTGATTCTTCTTGGCAACCATTTATCAAGTACTTGCTTGCATTTCTAGCTCAAACATTTAGTCTGAGAATCACATTTCAGTCTTTCTGTTTCTCGGGTTCTTTTTGCTATTTCTCCCTGTTAATCTTGGATTCACTTATCCAGATCTTTGCTGCACCCATCACAGGAGAAAGCTACTTTCAGTTAGCCACATGCAAAAAGGATCAGTCTGGCTAACTCACTCTGAGCATTTCAGTTTTGTGTAACCCATATTTCCTCCAGTGTCATCGGCCTGAGCACTAAAAAGTAAGAACTATAGGTCAGAATAAAAGTTGAACATTTTAACAGCAGCAATAACAATAGCCTTACATCATTTCCAGACAGAAATATCTTCCTCCCACCCGTGTTAAGCTTAATGTCAGAATGCAAATGGACCGTCTCAGGGGCTACAGCATCTAAAATGTCTGTTTCGTTTGATTGACTCGCCATCCATATGCTCTCCTTGCCAAATCCGCTGCACGTTTGTCTTTGGTGTTGAGCCTTGAAACGGTCTGAATTACAATGTACTATATTTTGATGTAAGAGTGCTTCCTCCTCAGCAGCGCTTCAGCCCACTGGCCCTGAGCCAAATCGGTAAACTTCTTCTCTTTCCTCCTGACGTTTTTTCTTCCCCACTAACCTGAATGCTGCCTGGGAGGTTACAGGATGGCCACTGTTCCCTTCCTTTCCTTGAGTCTCTAGGCTTCTGCCTCTTCAGTGAAACGCATCAGACTCACGTGGAGGTAAATTACCTGTTGGTGGCCTGCCTGGCCGGCCCACTTACTTTAGTGACTCTGTTTTGATTTTGCTTTGAAAAATTGATAGTTTGATTTGGTTAGTAGTTTAGGCTCTTGTTCTGATAACTCTGTTAAATCTAAATTTGATTTAAACTGTGGTTTTCTTGTGATTAGGTTAATTTAACCTAAGAGTATGCAGGTCTCGAATCCTTATTTATTCTGAGTAGAGAGGGTACAAATGTAACTGAATCTGGGTGCAAGGACTCCCACCTACCCAGGGCAACTCAGGAGCCTGAGGATGCTCTGCAGATTGACGTCGGTCTCGTTTGGTTTCTGAGAACGGAGATAGACCAGGTTTCTTATTAAGCCTAGTGTAGAATTGGTGTTTTGTGGTTTAGTAGCCATATTTACTCCACTGTAAATGACCAGACATTGAATATGCAATTTAGAGAACCTTTAATAAAAAATACATGTGTTAGTAAAATTCTGCAAGTGTTCCGAGTTTTTTTATAGCTGACATTTTTAAAGTTATGGTAAGTCTAAGATCTACTTTGTAAAGATAGAAAATCACAAGTCTAGAACAGAGGATCTGTGACTTATTTAACACCATCATTTTGCAGGGCTGATTTCTGGTGGAAGAGGTTCAGAATTAGGGATCAGGATCTTCTCCCAGCCTCCATGATGATAGCTTGTCTGGTATCTAGCACACATCTTTGGGCTCTTTTCAAGTGCAGATGAACTATGATAGAACATTTTCTCCTGTCTGTCAGAAAGGAAGGTATGCTTTAGATACAAGCATAAATTTTTCTTGGAGCTGTGCTTTTTCCTTAAGAATAAATCTCTGAAATTACAGTTGGAGTCAATGAGAAAGTATGATTTCTGTCTACTAAAAGCAACTTTTTAAGTGTATTTCAGAAACATATCTTTCCTTTGAGGCCAAGTTGCTTATGGCAAGAAAGGGAGAATCGCAGCAGTTATCATCCAGCCAAAAAACCCATCTGGGAGATGGATAACTTAATCTTAGTAAATAATGCAAAAACCCTTCTGTACCAAAAAGTAGAGATTATAGGGCAGAGGATGTGAAGATCAGGAAACTTAATCAGCATGTCTGTTTCCTGGTTGGTCAGAGACGTCCTCATTTTCACTACCTTTTCTCCACTTCCCTAAAGAGTTAATTAATAAGGAAGCAAGAATTTTTTCCGTAACCAAAGAGTTGACCTCTTCATAGATTTTAGCAATGATGTTTGATAGTTACCAATGTCATTGTGGACATTAACGTGAGGCTTGGCAAATCAGATGTTTTCTAGGGCTTATGTAGGAAGACCCTGCACCCCTTGTACCCTTTTCCTTTTCTAATACTTAAAAATTATACAATAGTTAACATTTTAAACCTTGTAATGTGCATGTAACAATTATGACTGTATTGCACATTTCAGTTATTTTTAGGAGCTGAGAAGTGATTTAATATGAAATACCGAATTCCTCTTTTAATGCTAGAGTTATATGTTTGTAAATAATTTTAAGAGAAAACAATTTGTTGTTCAGTTTCTCTTTTTCCTCCTGTGTTTTTTGTTATAACAAACTTGAATCTTGGATTGTGTTTTCCTCTGTATAAAATTGTTCTTAAGAATAATTGAAGCTCCTTGAGCAAGGGACTAAGATGGTGACTTTTAGCAGTGTTGGGGGATAGTGTTAGGGCTGGAATAGAAAGAAGAGTGTAGCTGTAGGAGCAGTTTTTGTATTTAAAACAACTAGACTGTGAGTCTAAGGAAAGGAAGATAGTGGAAGTTGCCCCTTCACAACTTTGGGACTTTGTTCTTGGGTCTTGTAAAAGCCCCTCTCCCAGCTAAATAATAGTTCCTGGATGCACACTGATCACATCCTAGTCCCTGGAAGCTGGAAGTTCACCTTATTTGGCAAAGATTTTGTACCTTGAGATGGGAAGATTATCCTGGATCATGGGAGCTGAGACTAAATATAATCACAAGTGTCCTTATAAGGGGAGGTGGTCGGGGGGAGACTTCAGGCACAAGGGTCACACACACAAGATGGAATGATGGGGCCAACAAGCCAAGGAATGCCGGCAGCCACCATAATCTAGAAGAGGCAAGAAACTGATTCTTTTCAGAGGGATCGTGGCCCCAGCAGTACCTTGATTTCGGTTTAGTGAAAATGATTTCTGGCCTCCAGAACTGGGAATAGATTTCTATTGTGTTAAGCCACCAGTGTGATGGTAGTTTGTTACAGTAGTCACAGGGGACTAATAAAACACCACCAAACTGGGTTCACTGGGACAGTCACCTTCCACCTTTGTCATGTAAGCCTTCACAAATCTCTGCCAGGCTGCACCGTTCCTTCTATGAGACCTGTCACACTATCAGTGGGTTTGGACAATCTCAAAGGGCGGAACCGAGTCCCCAGAGGCTTGGGGATTTTTAATCCTGCTTAGCTGGGGCACTTGGAGGAACTTCTGCGTAAACATATCTGCCTTGTTCTAAAAAGCATTATAAGACAATTTGTTTAAAAATTTAAAAACAATGCAGAGAGAGAACATTAAAACAAGTAAGAAAGACGACATGTGGAAAAATAGTGATAGAAAAATTGCGAAGTCAGGAGAGACTGAGTGAGTCACTTGAACTCTGCTGGCCTTTGACTCTTGACTTCAGAGATAGGCCCATTATTACCATCTGGGTTAGAATTAGGTGGAAAATTGTAAAGTGCTCTTCACACATTAACTTGTTTTATAACTGTCATTATCATGTTGAACCCCATGCCCACAGTGCTGCTAATTGAATATTTGGGAGAGATGGAGTTCTTTTTCCTCTTCGTAAATTAATACAAAACATTATGCAAATCATATATCTGATAAGAGACTTATATCTAGAATACATTTTTAAAAAACTCCTACAACTCAATCATCAAAAGACAACTCAGTTTTTTAAATGGGCAAAAGATCTGAATAAATGCTTCGCCAAAAAAGAGTAAGTACCTGAAAAGATACTAAACATCATTCGCGATCACAGAAATGCAAATCAAATCCATAATGAGCTCTCACCTCACATCCACTGGCATAGCTGTAATCAAAAAGATGGGCAGTAACGCATGTTGGCAGTGATGTGGAAGAATTACAGCTCTCCTCCTTGGCTGGTGGGAAGGTACAATGATGCATCGGCTTGAAAAGCAGTTTGGTAGTTCCTCAAGAAGTTAAACAGTGCGTCAGCAAGTGACTGGGTAGTTCCACTCCTTGGTGTATATCCAAGAGATTTGAAGACATATGTGGTTACAAAACATGGACGTGAACACACAAAGCAGCATTACTCAGAAGAGGCCCAAAGTGGAAACAACTCACATGATGACTCGTAAATGGATAAATAAAATGTACTCTATCCATACAGTGGAATATTGCTTGGTGACAAAAAGAAATGAAGTCCTGGTACATTCTACAACATGAATAAATCTTAAAGATATTATGCTAAATAAAAGAAGTCATTCACCAAGGACCACATATATGATTCGACTTATATGGAATATCCAGAATAGGGCAATCCGTAGAGACAGAAGATACATTGGAGGGTTCCAGGGACTGGGGAGTTGGGGTAATGAGGAGTGACTGCTAATGGTTGCAGGTTTTCTTTCGGGGTGATGAAAATGTTCTAAAGCTGATTGTGGTGATAGTTGCACAGTTTTGTGAATATCTAAAATTGAATATCAGTTGAATTATACAATTTAAATGATTGAATTCTATGGTATATGAGTCAAAAAAAGCTGTTATTTTTAAAAGTAATACTAGGTCATTGTAAAGAAATTAGAAAATACAGAAAACTATAAAGGCTGTAAAAACTACTGGTAATTTCAGTAAACAGAGAAAGCAAGAACTTGCCTTCCAGCTTTTCTCCCTGTGTGTACCCCCACATGTACAGACTTTCTTCTGTGATAGGGGTCACGTGGAATACACAACGTTATAATTCTGTCTTTTCACTGACCATTTAATTTGAGCATTTTCAAAAAGATTTTTTAAAATAATTTTTATTGTAAAAAGTGATACATGCTTATTTTAGAAAATGTAACAAGTAGAAAGGAAAAAATAATCATTCACAATCTTTTTTTAAGATTGATGTTTTTCTGGCTTTTCATTTTTGCGTGTTCAGTTTTAACGCAGTTTTAATTGAATAATTCTAGCTCTCTTGACTTCAAATGACTTTTCCATGTCTAAGTTACATGGTTTTTTTCCTCTCATTTTAGAATGTCTGTTAGTTCACTCTTTCAGTCACTTTCCTTTTAATTTCATTTTGAAGCACCAGAGTTACTGAGTAGTAAGATAGAGGAAGTAGTTGAATTTCAGTCATGTTGAGTTTGGAAAAATAGATGAAATTAGTGATTCTATGCTTCTTTCTATTACAAGGGTATAAAATTTTTAAATATGGGGTAGCCATCAACCAAAGACAAAGGAGAAAGAATTTGTTTGGTTTTAATAAAAATATAAAATGTCTGTTAAACGATTACTTTTAAGTGAATGTGTTGATAAGTAGATTTTAAAAAATTAATCTATGCTCGCATATTTAGTTTTAATCTTAAGGACTTATAACTTTGGAGATGTTATGTGACCAGTGTGTTCATAAACTCACCAGTCATTTCACGTGCTTCACGTTGGCAGTTGCTGAGGGCCTGTATCTTATGTAACCCCCACAGCAGTGTCTGGGAGAGGTGCTGTTATCCCCATTTCAGAATCAGAAAAACACGTTGAGAGCAGTTCTTTGTTTGAAGTTCACAGAGCTTGTAAGCAGCAGAGCCAGAGTTTAAGCCCAGATCTGTGTGACTGCAAGGTTCTTCCTCTCTAACCTCAAGACCTCTTCTGAACGTGTTGATACTGTCCAGGTCCCTGTGCTGGATTCTGGTGAGCCTCAGACAGCTCCTAGTCTGACCAGTAGACAGGAATAGGGTCTGGAAAGAGAATTTCTGTCAAATAATTAAACACACATGGGAACAGGTGACTTAAATCTCCAAAGATGGGCGACTGATCCCTCTGGGCAAGTACTGAGGACCGTGAGGGAAGCGTGCAGAGTGTGAGGAAGTGATCCCTCCTGCCGGGAATCCGAGAGTGTGGGTGGCTTCCCAGAGCAGACAACGTCTGTGTTGGGTTTTGAAGGGTGATTAAGAATTTGCCAGGCAGAAAAGCAGGGGTGGGTAGCACCCAAAACAGAGTGACTGGCAAGACCAAAAATTTGTCGAGCTCTTTGAGGAACGGTTACTCCAGTGCTGTGAGAGCCCAGGGGTGGGTGAGGTACCTGGTGGGGGAGCTCAGGCAGCTGAGGAGGGCAGCCACAGGAGCCCCTGGGGACCATTTTGAAGGGTGTGCATAGGAGAGCAGAACAGGACAGATCTGTTGTGTTGGAAAGATAAAGCTGCAGCAGTGTGGAGGTGCATTGGAGGAGGAGCAGGTTGGGCATGAATTCTGTAATGTTTGAAATTGGGACGAGGATCTCAAACTATGGCAGCAGAAAGGGAGAGGGGAGAGATGCAGTGGGTGTTAAGGAGGCGGAATCGTGGGGTTTGATGAGCTGGGGCAGGAGATAGCAAGAGGGACGGGAGGGACTGCTGTCCAACATTTGGATTATGTTTGAGGTGAGAAATTAAGGAAGGAAGCAGGTTTAACTGGGAATAAAGAGGTTTGGACATTTTGAGTTTGAAATATGGTAGGATATTCCTTTTGCTGAGAGAGCACAAATTAGATACAGGGCTGCACAGAGCAGGGAAGAGTATCAGGGCAAAGAACTAGATTAGAGTGCATAGGTTTAATTAAAACAGCAGTATGTTACTGAGTAACAACTGGGGTCATTAAATAAGGAGTGAATTAAATTACTTAAGGATGGAGGATGTAAATGAAGGAGGGTTGAAGATAGAACCTTAAAGGAAACCACATGTCTAGAAGAAATGGGCAGCATGGGAGAAGCAGGTGTAGGAGTGAGGGTAGGAAAACCAGTAGGGGGAGCATTAACTGTACCAGGTGCTGTGCATCCGTCCTGCGAGATGATGGCTGAGAAGCAGCCTTTGACACTGTCCATTGGGAAGACATCAGCGACCTTCACTGAGTGGGTGGGGAGGACAGAAGTGAGATGACCGTCAGTAGAGGAGTGAAGTGAGTAGGGGAGTGCAAACAACTCGTGTGAACTAGTCTTTTGGCCAAGAAAGGAAAGAGAAATTCATTGACAAGATGCGTCAAAGTGTGGAAATGACTGAAGTGTGTTTTTTAGCTGGTGAAATAGGAGCCAGTAGAGAGAAGACTGAAGATGCAGGAAACAGAAGGAACAGTTGTTAGATGAGGTCCCAAGGAAGTTAGCAGGCAGGCAGATCAAGGATGTAGAACCGTGGAGGAGGGCAGCATCTTATCTTCTGAAGGCTTGAAGGAAGAAGTAAGCATGGGCATGACTACAGTTAAAGATTTGAGCTGTAGGGCAACAAAAGTTTACTTGGGGGCACACAGGAGGGATTGGATAGGTGGCTTAAAGGAGAGTGGCAAAAAATTTTAGAGTAGCTGCCAAAGGGAGAATAAAAGCTAATTAAAAAGTTGCCTGCCAAGTGGTGTTAAATCTGAGCTGGAAACCGGGAATTGTTCATCATATCATTCCACGGGGCTAGATGCTGGCTTTCCTTTGAAAGCAGGCATCTTTCCTTTCCTTTCCTTTTCCTTTTCCTTTTCCTCCCCCCCTTCCCTCCTCTTTTCTTTCCTTTTCTCCAAGAATTTAATTGGCTTACTTAGAAACTAGTCCTTCCTTTCTTTTGAATACTTGGAATCCCTGTCAGTTTAAGTTTGTTTAGGGTAGCCAAAAGTGGTTTTTTTCCCCAAATGTGCAATATAAAAATATGTTATGAGTTATAAATAATACAGAAGTTGTAACAGAATCCAGACATTGAGTAACTATTGTGTTGTACTGCCTAGCAAATGGACAGACGAGGTAGTACGGACTCTGACATGTTAACAGCGGAGATTTTAGCCACGTGTGCAAGTGTGCACATTCAGGTTGCATATAAGGAGTTTGGATCCACCCCACCCCACTTCAAGTTACATTTGAAATTTCTAAAAGCATTTTTTATTTGCAACTGTATATTCGTATCCTGAAAAATGTCTTAATAAGCTACATAGAGGACCCAGTCCTATTCCGAGACCCCTTTAAAAAATCTATCTAGCAGTTTTAAAGAAATGTCAAAGTATTTAGCAAATTTAAAGAAATCTGTTCCAACCAATCATTACTGGAGAGCTGAGTTCATCTAGCAGATCTCGGTATAGCTTAAAGAAGTGCTGGGTTTTGGTTTTCTGACTGAATTTGTATCTCCAAAGGTAAAATGATAGTTTAACAATTACTACCCAACTTATAAATAAGATGACTTAGAAAAAGGTTGCATAATATTGAGTTTGATATGAATTAGATTCATTTATATGGTTTTTTTCTACAATACTTACAGCGAAAGGTATGACAATATGATCAATAAAATAAGATTAAATAAGTTCAAAACTAAAGAACATCATTAAATGCAAACTTGGCAAAACATAAAAGTCAATAGAATTGCTATAATGGAATTTTGGTTTAGCTGTTTCCCAGTGTGAAACAGAGTAAGGTATCTGGATGCCATTCACTCCTGAGGAAGGAAAGTAAATCCGACTGAAGTGGTCGCCGGGCCAGCATCGTAGAGTATATTTAGGCACCAGGGAGCTGAGGGAGAGGCTGAGCAAGGATGGGATGATACGTGTGATGTGTGAAGCGGTTGGCATAGGACCGAGCACACTGGTGCCTGATTTGTTTCAGTTGTGCTGGTTGCTTCCATGCCTACTGAGGGAAGAAGAAGGGGACTGAAATCAGGGTTTGGAGAAATACCTGTGTTTAAGGGACATGAGTAAAAATACAGCACGTGAAGAAAACAGAGCGTGGGTCAGAACTTAAGGAGAATTCAGTGTCATGGAAGCCAAGGACATAAAGATTTCCAGTCGTCAAAAGCTGCATAGACCTCAAACGGGTGAGAAAAAAACAGAGACCATTGATGTAGCTATTATGAGAATATTGATTGACCTTTGAGAAAGCAGTTTTAGAAGCACAGTTGGTGTGGACTCTAGAGAAGTTGGGCAGAAGGAGAAAGATGGAAGACCCGAGGGAAGAGTACTTTTACATTTAAGAAAACTTAAATAATATTGGCAAGCTTTAGAGAAAAATTAATGGATCACTTTAAGTTACCTATTGCTGCATAACAGGTCATCCCCAAATACGGTGTTTAAAACAACAGTGAACACCCGTGTGGATCAGAAATTTGCTGAGATCAGCTGGCTGGTTCTGGTTCAGGATCATTGGGTGCCGTCTTGGAAGCTGACCGCCACAGGTGGCAGGTTGTAGTCATGAAAGAACACATGTCAGGCGATGCTGGTTATCTCAGTAAGTTAGAGAGTAAAGTCATCTGCCAAGACTTGGTGAGACTAGGAGGAAAGTAGCCTCTCTGGGAGGTGGGGGCATGAATTAAAGAGAAATGGGATTGTCGAGTGGCATGATTTTAGCTGTATCAGAGACAGTGCTCTGCAGAGACTTGGAACAGAGGTTACCAGTAACTTTTTCTCAAGGTGTTTATTTCTGCAGTGTCACATAGCTGAACTGTTATTTCTGCATAAACCCCAGCTCTTGATTTGTTTTTTAATTAAAAAGTTGGGGACACCCGTGACTTTTCTTTTTAATACTACCAAATATTTAACCTAGTTGTCAAGGACACTGCAGAATGAGAAATAAATAAGTTTTATTCTCATTTGGGAAAGACCAAACAAGAACAAGAGATAACAACATATTCTCCTGTATTAAAATAATTCATGATCTTAGTCACAGGATCCCAAAATGCGGTAGAATAGAAATGTTTCTCCATAAAATATTTTCTCCATTAAAAAAAATACATCTAAAGTTGTATGATTGATTTCACTCCAGGGAAAGGGAGGGAGGGGATTTCAGTAAATTGATGCATCTGAAGCAGAACATAGGAAAGGTTGCCTGGATTGGGAGGGTAGGGTCAGATGGGTTGTTTCACTTCTCACTCTGCCTAAATGAGCTTTGAATTACCAAATCACGTGTACATAATACATTTATTTATTTTTGTATGTCAGCAGGCTGTTGAGCATTGGAATCATTGGCCTCTTTTCTTCTATTTTCTTCTATATGTCTATGTATTTTAAAAATACTAATAAGTATTATTCATTTTAAAAGACACTACTATTTGTGTAGTGAGATGTAGTATAAAATACCACAAAATGTGATCATATTTTGAAACTTGAAATGCAATCATATCTCTCAATAACAAGTCTGTTGATTATATTTCTATTTTTAATCCCTTAGGACTGTTTTTTGTTTGTTGTTTAGTTGGTGGGGGGGGTCTGCTGTTTGGTTGTGTGTGTGATTTGTTTGGTTTCTAGAAACAACTATAAAAGGTTTGTGTTCCATTTTGATATATACTGCTCTGGATTACCTCTGTTTCTTGCTTTACTTCCTACCATGAATTGACAGTCATAATCTAGATAGAAAGACTAATTTACTCAGTAGTGAATGCTTATAGGTCACTTACTCGTATTTAAAAAGCAAACTAATGTAATCTTTTACATATCCTTATATTTAAAAAATACAATTAAATTCTTTCTGGTTTTAGGCTTTAGGTAAATTTTTTTTCCTATGAATTTTTTCAGAGGGAAAAATGACCTTCAACCTGATGAACAGCCTGAGTTTCTGCTGTCATTCAGGGAAAAACGTCTAATACCATGTCTTATACAATTGGTTTTGGTGGCTATGGAAGGGGAGAGTCACTAAAAAATGGAAACAGTACAAACACCTTTATTTCTGATTGTGTCAAACACAGTGGAAGAGCAATTAATACATATGCTTGCCAGAGGTGTTTTTTTTTTTCCTTTCCTCAAAAAACAAATTCACACAAAGAGAAAGTCAAAAATCTCTTCAGTAAAATTTTTTTAAAACCAGTGGTTGAATGCTTTTATCACATTGACTCTTAAATGCAGTTGTAATTTCTCCAGAAAATAGAGAAGTTAATTTGCTTTAAATTGTTACTAGCCGCATCTCCAGGTAAAATGCCCAGTACCGCTTGAGAAAAATGATCAGTCAGCCGACTTGCAATCTGCATGATTAAGCTTGACTGAGGTATTGAAGTGGAGCTTAGATGTTTTTGCCAAAGCCCTGGCAGTGGGCAAGCTATGCCATAACATGGCTCATATTTTAAACAATATAGCCCTATATCTTTTATAAAGCCAAAAAGTGCTCAGAATCTATAATGAATGTGTTAAAAGCCCTGTAGTACACTGTTTGTGAATGTACCTTAATTTCTTTAATTATTTCTCCATAAGAGATTGTGACATTTGAGGTTGATTTCATTTCATATGCTTCTTTTTAAAAAAAGAAAGAAAGAAGAAAAAAAAAGGCTCAAATAGTTTACTGGTTCCATTTTTGATGACCTAGATGAAATAATGATTGATTTATAATCTATTCTCTAGTAAATTATGTAAATCTGAACCAAAAAATAATTCTTTCATTAAAAAGATCTTTAGTCCACAGTAAGAAAACAAACAACCCAATTAAAATATGAGCAAAAGATGATCTGAGCAGACACCTTGCCAAAGAAAATATACAGATGGCCAATAAGTACATAAAAAGATGCTCAACACATTTGTCATTGGGGAATTGCAACTTAAATGATGATGAGATAACACTGCACACCTATTAGAATGGCTGAAATCCAAAAAACTGACAGTACCATTTGCTGGTAATGTTGTGGAGCAACAGGAACTCTTACTAATTGCTGGTGGGAATGCAAAATTGGAAGACAGTTTGAGAGTCTCTTACGAAGCTAAACAGTCTTACCATACGATTCTGCAATCATTCTTCTTGGTATTTACCCAAACGAATTGAAAATGTATGTCCACACAAAAACCTGCACATGAATGTTTATAGCCATTTTATTCATAATTGCCAAAACTGGAAGCGGCCAAGATGACATCCTTTAATAGGTGAATGAATAAACAGACCAGTACATCCATAAATAATGGAGTATGATTCAACAGTAAAAAGAAATGGACAAGCCACAAAAAGACATAGGTGGATCTTGAATACATATTGCAAAGTGAAAAAAGCCAGCCTAAAGAGTCTACTAACTGTATAATTGCCATAGATGTGGTGGAAAAGGCAAAACTGTAGAGTCAGTAAAAGGATCAGGGGTTTGGAGGGAAAGGAGGGAAGAGTTGAACCCAGGGGGTTTTTAGGGTGCTGAAACTGTTCTGTGTGATACTGTCACTGCGGTTGCCTGACAAAACCTATTGAACTTGATGGCACAAAGAGTGAAACCAAACTGTATGAAAATTCTAAAAATCATTTAGGAGGTCAAGGAATACCAGGACAGAATGCATACTGTGCCAAAAGAAGCTAACTGTTACAAGTTATGACACAGCCTTACTGGAGGGTATGGGGCAGAAAGATGCTAACCAAAGTGACTTTGGAAATGAGTGGCATCTAAAGACAAAAGACACTGGACATGAACACTTTATTCTCAAAGGTCAGGAAAAAACCAGGGAACTCTGAGAAACTGTCAACAGCCAAGAGGAGCCTAGGGACATGCCGACTAAACATAACATGGTACCCTGGATGGGATCCTGAAACAGAAAGGTGACATTAGGTAAAAACTAAGGGAATCTGAATAAACTGTGGATTTTAGTTAATAAAAAATATTCTTTTACCTGTCCAGCTCTCTTTGAGATTATAGGGTACAATCCTCAGACAAAGATGCACTTTTTAATTTTTCCAGAGTTACAGATGAATTGGGTCCAGGCATGTTTGTGTTCATTTTGTAATCAGTGCCTACAATTTATCTGTTATGTACACCAAATATTTCTGTACTTGACAGAAATCTTGACAGAAGTGTCTTTGGAAAATGAAGCAGTACCGAATTTAAGGATTTGTTCATTCTCAGCTTTAGAGATTACAGAGCACGCTTGTACACGTGCTCCCTTTACACTCAACACCCCCTACTGCCGAGCACACTCAGTGAATGTTGATTGAAATAGTGGATCAGTGAAGAGCTGGTTCGGGCGCTGGAAACTTCCATCAATTCATAACCCGCCCCTTCCCATGAAGAACTTGAAAAGGCTTGTAACAAGGAGACAATAAATTAATAATACACAAGAAAGGGAGGTGGAAAGTCAGTGCCAGGGAAGATACATGCATGAGTCAGACCCAGAAGTATACACATACATGTTTTTGGAAATGTAAGTACATCAGGGTTTTTTTGTTTGTTTGTTTTTGGTTTTGGTTTGTTTGCCACTCTAACTCTGGGCTGACAAGCCCCAATGCCAGAGAGCCAGGCGGACACTGTAAATATGTGCAGTTGGGTGAAGCATCATACGGTAGGGGTGGGGGAGCCTCTGTGCCCTCCTAGTGGTGCTCATGTCACTGGACACCACGCTTTGGGGAATTGGGCTGCCAGTTTGCTTTGGCCTGAATTTTTGCGCTGTGAGTCATCTCACCTAGTCCATAAGATGTTCCTAAATACTTACTGTTTTACTGGGGCAGGGAGAATATTAGATGTGAGTGAAATTTTTTTGTTTCCTTCAACTACTGTGCATTTCTCAAAGCATGGCTCACATGTCACTGGTAATATACAACGTGATTTGTGAGCTAAGCCAATTTGGGCATTTGCCTTTGTTCATTCTTCTGGTGAGTAGCGGTGGCCTCTGACAGTTCCAGGTAGATGTGACCCGCGCGTGTTTCCGTCCCT
Organism: Camelus bactrianus; assembly: GCF_048773025.1. Classification (NCBI taxonomy): domain Eukaryota; kingdom Metazoa; phylum Chordata; class Mammalia; order Artiodactyla; family Camelidae; genus Camelus; species Camelus bactrianus. The sequence goes on from NC_133572.1 coordinate 12,066,881, forward strand.
GCCGCCTTGCTCCCAGTTGTGTTAGTGCTTGAAAGCAAGTCCTGGGCTGAACTCTGCTACGCACACTACCAGCACGTTAGGTACAAAAACCGTCATTTAACCTACTCCTTTGTGTAAGAATGGTTAAGACCTACCCTGTGTCCGTCTTAGGCATTCCAGCAAGCACCTTACAAGAAAGTTTTGCTCCAAATGTAACAGTGTTCTGTCAGAGGGACCAGCTAACTTGAAGAGTTTGGGTAGCAGAATCCTTTACTGAGGAAGAAAGACCCAAATGAAATTCTCTCCTGGGCCACTACTCCAAAGGTGTTTGGTCACGGGGGTAGCCAAATTCTTGTTTCCTTTTTAGGCAAAGACCTTCTAGGCATCCACATATTTGAACATCCCTCTTTCACCATGAAAAAAGTATTTCCAACATCTCTTATGCTAATTACCGAGCCCTTGGATGCAGATTTAGAGGGTGATGTTCGAAGTGCTTGTGTAATGGTCATCTTAGTTCCCCTGGATGTGGAGTCATGATAGCATATTTAATATATTAACCGCCTGCCTTCCTCCACTTTTTATATTGAAGAGTTTTAAAGTTAATTACAGTGTAGCAAGGTAGTACTGAATGAAATGTTCTCATATTAATATTTATGGCATGTTAGAAAAATACAGCTAGTGGATAAAACTTTTGTTTTTGCAGATTCTGCTCAGGATGAGACTCTTTAAAGTTGCCTTTTCTTTGTGAATAACTCTCAAATACTGTTAACAGTACACGTGATACTCAGATATGGAAGAATCTCAAAGTGTCCAGGAATGATTGAAGTTGGGGAACTCTGGCTTGAATTGAACTCGGCTTTGCTTTTTTTTTTTTTTTCTGGGCAGAAACCTACCATTAACTCCTTTTCTCACTTGCCCATATTGTCAGTGGATGGTGCTCTTATTTGGTAGAGAAGCCAGTTGTCCACCTTTAGACTTATTTCTTGGTAAAACATCACCCCAAGGAATATTACCTTCTTTATAACCAGACAGTTTCATATGAAGTTTCTTAGGAAAGAATTTGTTGCCAAAAACTGTATGTAAACTGAAATACGCTTCAGTTTTAGAATTGCATGAAATATTCCTAAATAAATACAGCTAACTTATGGAATTTTAGACAGTTTACCTTAGTGACTATTACCACTTAACGCATTTTCAGTGATCAGTATTCTGATAAAATAAAGTTAATATGATAAGGCTTCCATATTATGTGGCTTTAAAATACATGTATATTTTAAAAGTAAAATTTGTGTCATTAACTTGTGGGATGTGTGTGCTTTGTATTTTATAAATGTATTAGAATCTGTCAGAATTGGAGTCACTCCTCTCTCCACCATAGTGGGACAGCAGTTCTAAGACAATACGGGACAGACACTGGTGAAAAGGGTTTTTGCCATCTCTTAATTCCCTCGAGGTGAAGTACCAGGCTACTGCCTGTACGACTCATTCTAGTTGTTTCCCTCAGGGGTAAGGATCTTAATATCTGAAAATTTCATGGCCCCAGAACCGCTGGTGTTGCTCACCTTGAGAGATGCTGCCCGCTGGGAGAGGGGTGCCTGCTGCCCGCCTCCGGAGCCCAGCCAGCTCCCGCTCTGCAGGGGAGAAGTGAGCCGCCCCTTTCATGACTTTTCCTGGGGCAGAAGTTCCAGAGCAGCGCAAAACCTGCTTACCACACCTAAAACACTTGCAAACACGTAACATTTCTAGACAAAGATGGAGTTTTAATTCCAGAACTTGTGGAATTTTAATGTAGAATTGCAAGCATGGCTTGTTCTTTTCCCATGTTACGTACTGCTGTGTGGCCTGCCCTCTTGGAAGGACCCCTCTGATCCTTGCAGAACCTTGCTGTTAAAACAACAGCAGTAACAATCTGTTTATCCCGTCTTTCTCCTGAGAAGCAAAAACAGCCTTATAAAGTGATGTCAGAGGGTTCTAAACTACCAAGAAATTTCCCTACGTCTCTCCGTAACAGTAGACAATTAGGATTTCTTTCATTTGTGATTTAGATCAGAATGCTTTTTAATTTATCTTTTTCTAGAACGAGCTGGATGGGCAATACCATTTGAATTGTGGAATTAATCTGAATTTCAGTATGTAGAGTTACATTTGAAATCTTTGAATATTAGAGGTAATGAAGAAGATCCCAGATTATATCCAGTCAAAGGAAGAATTGCAGAATGCTGTACTGTATTAAAGCAAGTTGAAATACTTTGACCAGGATTGACTACATTCCAATGCACGGCTTCCTCCAGATATTTACATATTTCATATTACAGCTACATCAGTTATTTTTTAATGGCTGTAAAATTCAGAGCATAAAATGAGCCATTTTAAGGTGTGCAAATCAGTGACACTTAGTATATATTCTCAGTGGTAGGCAACCATCACGTCTCGCTAGTTCCAAAACAGTTTCATCACCCCAAAGGAAACCCTGTGCCCATTAAGCAGTCACTCCTGGTTTTCCCCTCTCCCCCAGTCCCTGGCTAATCAGGTATCTGTCTCTATGGATTTATGTTATCTGAGTATTTCTTATAAATGGAATCATACAATATGTGATCTTTTGCATCTGCCTTCCTTCACATAGCGTAGTGGTTTCGAGGTTGAGCCATGCTAGAGTGTCTGTCAGTACTTCTTCCTCTATTGTGGCGGAATAATCTATTCCGTTGTGTGCAAATGCTACGTTTTGTTTACTTATCACCCGTTGATGGACATCTGGATTGTTTCTGCCTTTTGGCTTTTGGGAGCAGTGCTGCTAGGAGTATGTGTGTACAAGTATCAGTTTGCAGTTCTGTGGGGTACTGTACCGAGGAGTTGAATTGCTAGGTCCTATGGTAATTCTGTGTTTAGTCATTTGAGGGATCACTCAGCTGTTCTCCATAGCAACTGCGCTTTTGCATTCCTGCCAATACTACGTATTTACACTGGGATCCTGAACTGACTCTGGGGCTTCCAGGTGAAATTCTAAACAGTCGGGATGTTTTATTTTTGGTCAGATAACACTGGTCTATATTGTTTTTTGAAAAATTTCAAAGGAAGCCTATGAAAGTGACCCACTGCTGAAGTTTGTGTTCGAGTATCTATGATTTGTTACGCCACTAGTGCCTCTGGTCCTCAGGCCTCTGAACAAAACTTTTAAGAACAGGGTTTAAGAACTGCGTTTGCTGTTATTTAAATTATTATATCTATTCCTTTCTTATTTTATCTTTTGTGTCTAATGTGTGAATAACTGTTGACACATTTAGCTCACCTCGGAATCAGAGAATAATGGACATGCAGATTGTTTAGAGCAGGAACACATTCCTGACTAGTAATTTTCAAGATGTCTTTGATTTGACTGACAGTCATTTTATTGCATAAGGAAGTGGGTTTCTATCCTTCCAGTTTCCAGTTGGGTACATCTTTTGTTTCTTTTTCTGTTGACAGCATAGCCTTCCTTTTGTTGCTCATTGCTAATGTTTTCCAGTCATTTAACGCACTGAACTGGCTTCTCCATGCTGAATTGCATTTTGATTGGTTTAAGCATGGTTTATTAGTCTGTCTGAGAATGTGATGGACCCCAGTTGGTGCCTAATACACTGCTGCCCATACTTCCCTCCACCTTCCTTCCTATTGGAAAGAGTCCAGACGCTGTTCTAGTGGTGGTTTCTTCCCTGCGTTCTGGAAGGCGAAAGTCCAAAGCCCCAGGGTATATATCATAATAATTCTTAGGGAGTGAGTCCTGTGCCTTGCAGTGGTAATTGGTTTAAGCTGAAGAACTGTGAACCTTTTCTTCAATTTCTTAAAAAAAGGAACCTAAGACAGGAATTCGTTCCCTTCGTTACCGTTAAGAACACAATACCTGGAGCTGCAGTGGCGGTTGTGGCCCAGGAGAGAGAAGTTAGAGGAGCCTGGGGCGGCCACCACCTGAGCCTCTGAATTTGTCACCCCAGAGACCCCCCTGCCAGGCTCTTCTTGACACGTGAGGTACTAAACTCTTCATCGTTTGAGCCACTTTTTAACTGGGCATTCTGTTACTAAAAGCATCCTGCCTCATACCAGACGAAAGACAGACAACATTTTGATAAAATGGGGTGGGGGAGGACTGTTGATTATACTTCGCAATTCCTACATGTAAAGTTCAGGAATTTTGTAGATAGAAAAGAGCTGAGACATTTTCTTGAAACTCGTTCCACTTACAGTTGAGGTAACTATAGTCCATCATATAAATTATAGATAAAGATGGGAAGAAACGAGTAGAAATACTCCCTAGTTTTGTTCACATGTGCATATCAGCTACGCAAGCCTATTTTCCCCGGAAAGTAGTTTTGTGGCCTAGAACATAATACCCGGCCCGAACCTGCTGAGTCAGAACCTCCTGGGGTTTGGTTTGGAAATGTGTGTTTTGAACCAGTTCTGAGGCAACCAGTATTTGAGTTTAGGAACCACTGACCTAAGTCAAGCGTCTAAATTTCTCAGTACTTTAAAGTCTAAGTACTGCTGCCCTTTTTCTGCTGGTAATTTAAAAAACTATTTGAATTTCACATTTCAGAAGCTAAGTTTATACTGAAACAGTGATTGTCAAAGATACGAAATATATGTGACAGTTTTTAAATTTGTCCTTTGTTCTCTCTGCACTGTTTATTTAGCAGCTTTATTTAGAGATGGCAAATATTTTATAATTTGAGAAAAGGAATTTTTTGTTCTGTTTCTTTCCTGTTCTGTTTTGAATACTTTGTAAACCACTTTTTCCTAAATACATTATCTTACTCAGAACTCTTTTGTCATAGAAATCGAAGTCAAACATTCAGGCAAGAAGGGAAATTAAAGTGTATTAAATCTGTAGAAGGCTCTCGGGAGTGGCAGTAGGGTTTAGAAGGAGGAGCTCTTAACCCTGCAGGGTTTCTGTGGCTTCTCACTGGTGTTTGGCGTGTCCTGTCAGATCTCCCTTTGCAGCGCGGGATCAGTGCTGCCAGCAGGTCCCAGGCCCCAGCCCCGCAGCTTCAGCACCCTGGAGCTCCGTCTGATGAACGCCTGCTTTGTAGCAAGCTCCTAGCCAGGTACTGGGAATACAGGAAGGAACCCGGGCGTCTTTGAAATTAAGGTAGTCCAGGGAGGGTGACTGAACTACATAGATCCCTGAATTTAGGGACACTGTTGTTATATTAATTTAGTTGTAATGAGTTGTACTAACATTTAGTAATTAGCTGTGTTAATTGGAAAATCTATTTGGCTCTGATAAGAGTGACCTGCTAAAGAGTAGTTAAACAGAGTCGTTTATCAACAGGCCTTCTAGGACTGGAATCAGGGCCCTAGAGTCATTTTCCTGCTTCCCCATCTTAGCCTGAGACTTCCTTTCTCAAGGCTGCTTCATGGCCCAGAGTGGCTGTCATTATGACCAAGAGGAATAAAATCAGAAGAGCAAAAGCATTCCTTTCCTAGCTGAGTCAGCTCCCTTAAAGCATCCTTTCCAGGGGTCCCACGTGACACTTCCTTACATCTCATTGGCTGTATCTCGTTCATGTGGCCTCACTTACATGCAGTGTTAAGTCAGGAAAGGGAGTCCTTTTTCAGCTGGGTGCATTGCTGGCCTGAATGAAGGAAGCTAGAGAGGGAGAGCGGGCAGTGGGTGGCGGTGCCCAGTCTCCGCCACAACAGCACTTACTGGAGGTTGGCTGTGTTGAGAGTTCATTGCAAGTTTTCACTCAAAATCTGAACAGTAATATGAACTGAGTCAACTTGCTATCAAATCTCATTTCCTTCTTTCCTTTTTTAAAAATAAAGCTACTGGGGGTTGAACCAAAAACCTTGTGCATGCCATAAGCACACACTCTACCACTGAGATATACCTTCCCCCCACTGATCTCCTTTGATCTTTATCTCCTCTCCTTAGCAGCTTTCCGTGGCCCACCTTGTAACAGCCAGGCTCCTTTGTCCACTGTTCACAACCTTCAACCCTGCCCTTCACTCACCCTTCTAACCACTGCATTATAACAAAGCCAAACTGATCATCTCATTTTTACTACAGTATTTTTTCATCATGACTTTCCTATTTTCTGCTCTCCAGATTCTACCCATCCTCTCTGGGTTTATGCTCTGCTTTTTTGATCCACATGCTTTTCAGAACAGTGATTATTATAGCTTAATGAGCTCTGAATATGTGTCAAATAGTGTTGTAAATTAGGCTTTAATGTTTGCATTCATTTAATCCTTATAACAACTCTGTGAGCAAGATACTATTGTTATACCCACTTTAGAGATGAAGAACTGAGGTACAGAGAGGTACAGGAGTTTCCCTAAGGCCAGATCTAAGATTCTGACCTAGGCAGTCTGGTTCCAGAATCCATTTGTGCTGTAGCATTTCATATTCTCGTATTTTAGTTGTGTCCTTATTTACCCACAACTAATTTGGGCATTTCATTTCTTTTTCTTTCTTTTTTTAGTTCTCCCACGGAGCCCAAGCAAATGCTTATTCAGGAGAAGCAACATCCTCGATAAATATTTGTTGAATGAATTTTTTTAAATCTGTTAATAGTAGCCAAGAAAATTAAATCTCAACCCAAGTTTGTCTGATTTTTCTTTTTTAACACTAGGCAGCAGTATGTATAACATTTCCAGTAAACTTGCAAAATTAAGGTATTTTCATTTAAAACAAGAAAAAAACTTGCAGGCCAAGGAATTTATACAAATGAGATGTAAAAACAAATTACCCATCCAGAGCCATACATGTGAGTGTAGAAGTGCAGCAAGTTTAAACCTGTTTTGTTTTTTTCATTTTAAGGAGGAATACTCAGACCTCAGTAAAACTTGGCTTTGACAGGCAAATGGTCTTGATTGGAGTTGATGCTGCAAGATCACCTGATTGTGTCTGTTATGTAATATTATGGTGAGAAAAGGATGACTTATGAGGACTTGAGTCAGGTGTAGATATGAAAGACTCTTTGGTCCCCAGGTTGTGTTTCAATTATGAGTCTCCATAATTTATTCTGTCCTGTTTCACGGTAGTAAAACTTTTTAAAACACTCATGTTTTCTTGCCTCCTTACAAGAGAGGAAGCGAGAGTTTCTTACTGAGTAAATAAAGCCAACACACAAAGCAGCCATTATATGTAAGTCTCTTTGAGGCCTGTTTTTTGATGATAATGAAAGTAGTGACACTGCCATATGTTTGACTCTGTTCCTGCATCAAAAACAGACCATGTCTCTTCTAGGCAGATGATCTGAGTGTAGAATGGACTTAATACTTGAATAATAGATGTTTTGTTGGTAAATCAGACTCTCTGGAAATCCAGTTAGATTTTGTGATTTCTTTTAGAATGAAAATCAGTCTATATACAGGTAGAACATAAGTCACAAACTTTTCAAAAATGTCTATTCATTCAGAGTTGAAGCTAGGACCCAGGCAGGGAGGGAGATTAGATCTAAATTTGTATTTGTTTCTTACTCATATAGCTTGGTTGTTGTTTTCCTATTTCATATTCACCAGTGTGTTCTTGAGTCTATTTTTATCATGCTAGAATTTAAGATTTCTTTTATAAAGCACAAGTATTTCCAAATCTAATTTTATATTAGTTACCATTGCGCATGAAGTACAGAAGGAGTAAAGTTTTCATACTACATTTGTTGTACACACACACACTTTGACCTGGAATTTTTCTAGAATTGTACTAGTTAGTGTTAAAATGTAATTAAAGATTCCAGAGCCTATTAAAAAATTGGCTAAGCAGAATCCATTTTTTCCCTATCAAGTGAAAGCACCCAGAGATAGTTTGAAAGTTCATGTAGTCAAAGGAGATATGGATACAACCAGACTTTTCACTTATAGCTCTGAAGCTGAGATGTCATTTGATAGTAGGGGAAGGGAAAAAAGAACATCAGTTTTAATGCCCAGATCATTGTTGCCTTTCAGACTGTCTCTCTCACTTTCATTTGCATTTGGTTTTATAAATGTGTATATTTATTAGGGTATATACGTTCTGTTTATTTTGCAGAATCGTTTACATACATCCCTACTGGCAGATTCTTTGAGATTGGGCATGTATGACTGCAGATTTTGGTGGTCATGCTAATTGTTCCTAATACGTAGTTCTGCAGCTCCCTGAGTGAGAGAGACTAGGGGATATCTCTCTGAGGAGGTAACGTTTGAGATGGACCAAAATAGTATAAATTGGTGAGATACACAAATTATGACAGAGTTGTTCATGAGGAGGAAGTCATGGCTACCAATCTCACACAAAAAGTAGAATTTAGAAAGGATTAGAAGTAAATTAAAGGGAATGTAAAATGGCTAAGTCAGTATCTTATTAAACTGGACTTGTGGGCCAGCTTGTTCCTCAATGACCTGAGAACTGAATATTTTCAAAGTAGAAGGTTCTGAGTCCTGTTAGTAAGCAAGTATATTTAGTAGCTACCATTCCCTAGGGAAGAAGACTAGTGGTATAGAGAGCTTTGTCATTATAATTGGTTCCTTTCTAAGCAGGTGTTTGTGGATTAATCTGATTCTTAAATCATTCGGCTCTTCCGACTATTTTTTCCAAGGGTTTGCTGTGTTATGAAATTTTAGGTCTAATAGAATTTAGCTGATAGTGTGGAACAACCCTTGAACATTCTGGGGGTAGTAAATTGAGAATATCTGAACTGTTACATTATGTCAAGTGGGGATAACTCCAGCACTCACAGTGATTGTCTTCCTTGGTGACATATTATTTGTTTCTGCACTAAACTTCAGTTGGTGTAGTGGTTACCCGTGCAGTAAGTTCATGGGGCATTTAGAATCTATCTCATGCTATCCTTGGGTATGAGTGTTTAGTGGCTGTGACTTGATTCACTCTTTGCCTGATTGCCACCTTTTAACAGAAGATAATGAGGATGTGGAAGACACCATATTTTTGAAGTATAGTTAGTCCTTCCTATCTGAGGGTTACACATCAACTAACTGTGGATCGGAAATATTAGGAGAAAAAAATTCCAGAAGGTTCCAAAGAGCAAAGCTTGAATTTGCCTATTGTACATAGCATTTATAATGTTGGGTATTATAAGTAATCTAGAGATGATTTAAAGTATGCTGGAGACAGGGAAGGGTATAGCTCAGTGGTAGAGTGCGTGCTTAGCATGCATGAGGTCCTGGGTTCAACCCTCAGTACCTCCATTAAAAATAATAAATAAATAAACAAACAAACAAACAAACCTAATTACCCCCCCCTAAAACATGCTGGAGGCTGTGTATGTAGATTACATGCAAATACTACACCATCTTATAAAAGGGACTTGAGCATCTGTGATTTTGGTACAAGGTGGGGGGGGGGGTTCTGAAACCAAAATCCCATGGATACTGAGGGCCAACTGTAGTTTTAATTTACTTTTGTAACTAGTGTTACCTTGATGTTTCTCTTTAAGTCATGAAGATATATAGTGGCTGATATGCCAAGATGAATAAAGTTGGAAATTTGGGAGAAAGGAAAAGGAACCTATGAGTATTCTTACTTTACCTTTGTAAAGTGTATACCTCTCCAGTTGGTTGTTTATCTGTATCCTTTATAATATTCTTTATAAGAAATTAGTAAATGTAAGTAAATGTTTCTGTGAGTTCTGTGAGCTGCTCTAGCTAATCAGTCAAACCTGAGAAGGGGGTCGTGGGAACCTCCAGTTTATAGCCAGGGGGTCAGAAGCACATGTCACCACCTGGACTTGTGATTGGTGTCTAAAGTGGGGACAGTCTTGTGAGACTGAGCCTTAAACCTGTGGGTCCTGACATTATCTCCAGGTAGGCAGTGTCAAAATTGAGTTAATTGCTCAGTAGTGTTGGAAAAAACACAATCAGAAGTAGGGTGTTGGGGGGGGCATAGCTCAGTGGTAAAGCATGTGCTTAGCATGCACAAGGTCCTGGGTTCAATCCCTAGTACCTCCATTAAAATAAACAAATAAATAAACTGAATTACCCCACCACCACCAAAACAAACAAACAAAAAAAGAAAGAAATGATGTTGTACTAGTATTTTTCTGGCTTGAGAGATTTTGTATTAAATGACCTGGAAGATGAAAATAGTAATCAAGTGATGGAACATTTAGTGCTTTGCATTATTCAGCGCCATTAGACACAGTATGGAAAAGACATTGGTGTATCTGGTTTCTCACCCATTAAAAGAGCTTCTGCTTTGGGTATTAGTGATGAGTAAATTGGCACAAAATTATGGACACAGGTGGGTGGTGGATTTCTGTGAGTTCTTTGGATTTATGCCTGTTTTGTAAAGTGAAGGTCACGGAACCAGGTCACAGAAGACAAGGACAAGAGTGGCCAATTTTTAAGAATTGGGTGGTCAGGAGTTTTAAATGCCACTGAAAAGCGAAGTAACAATGAGAACTGAAAAATGATAGTTATCACAACAGTCATTATCACCACCAGCCCTAAGGAATGCACTGAAACACATCATTTGGTGGCAAGTACTTTGGAGGCCCCCACTGGACTATCTTCTGTGGCTTTCTGTGGTTTTTAGGGGGTGGGGAGAGATAATTAGGTTTATTTAGTTTTGTATTTATTTTTTAATGGAGGTACTGGAGATTGAACCCAGGACCCTGTGCACGTTAAGCAGGCACTCTACCCCTGAGCTATAACCATCCCCCTTGCTGTGGCTTTTTAATGAAGCATGGTTCCTGCCTGGTAGCTTAGAGATACATGAAAAAAAGAATCAGGATTAATTGAGATTTAGGATGCTGTACTGATTTTAAGAAGTTTATTATCTCTGACACTGTAATAGGGCATACATCCATGATCTACCTCAGCTTCCTTTCCTAAAAATGTGGTTTCGGCAAAATCAAAGCTAAATTAGCCATCGCTGACTTTGGGGAAAAGCAGGGCAGCATCTCATAAGGTGCTTGTGAAAATTGCCCTATTGCTATGCATTTTTTTTCCTTAAATGAAAGTTTCTGTGTTAATTGGGCATCTTTTGTAAGTGTAAAATTGAGACTGTATCTTAAATCTGTGCTTTCACGGCTACTGCGACCTCTAACTGAAATCTCTTCTTGAAATAGTTGGGTCAGCTGTCATTGACTGTACTTTGTTAAGCCTTTTCCAGATTCCCCCAGGCATTTAGCCACTTCCTCTTCTGTGCTCTGCAAATAAGGTTATGTTATAATGATCTGTTTACAGCTCTCTCTCCCCTATTAAACTGTCAGTTCCAGGCTGTTCTGGCCTTGAGAGGACGGACCTTACCTTATTTCCTCTTTTACGTTCTTTCTCCGACCACAGTGTTTTCCCTGTGGAAGTCGTGTCATCTGTGGGTGAAGGACAGGAGACCTGAGCCTCGTAGGTCCTACAGAAATAGCACAGGTTGCTGGTAACTTCATAAAACGAAGCATTTGCTTGACTTGTTCTTCTTACTCCTTTCAATCTCTTGACAGAGCTCTGCTGCTTCATTATTACTATCTCCTGGCAGCCATATACAGAACCACCATACCACTGTGATTCCGCAGGCGTTATGCTGCAATTCTGTTGCAGAAATGTCTGCCTTCAGTGGGGTAATTTCAACGCGTGTACAACAGACTACACCTAAACCAGACCTGCTAGAATATAAAACTTCCTTCTTAGTGCATTTTAGAGGTGTTTTGTTATAACTATCCTGATAGTGTGAACAGCTGAGGACTTTATTATATAATACAAGGTCAGATTGGTTTGGGCTAGGGACAGTAAGTTTGCTACATTTTAACCTTCATGTATTCTGCTTAAAGGTTGTTATGACTTGTGTCGTTTGAAAAGGGCTGTCCTTTGCTTTTAGAGCTATGACACAGGTTATTTTGTTGACTTCTCTTCCATGTTTTCAAGAATGAGTTTTGTTTTCCTTCGTAGTGTGAGAGGTTTAAAACTGAGACTAATTGAGACTGGCAAAAGCTTCGTTTTGAAAAAAAAAAATTGGGACAGATCATGAATGACTCCTTTTCTGAAACATATGCAGACCCTTCTGGTAATAGCAAACTGTCAGCTTGCTTGTCTGTATTTCAAGTTACATGATGAAACAGTTTTGTTTTCTCAACTTGAAATGCTATTTTTAATTTTCGTTATAACAGTTTCATAGCACCAGTTATGTCACATGCTAGATTTACTTGTAAGACAGCTCACATTGAAGTATCTGAATATTTTTAGTCATAAGTGTTCTAGCAAGATATTTACAATATTTTTTGGAAAATGGTTTATCCATCTTCTTGTTAGGAGTCACCATTTTGCACGAAGGGCATGAAATGCAGAAGCAATCGGTCGGCCGTTAAGTATGAGTTAACATTTAATTAAACATGTATTATGTGGTAAGCACTGTTTCAGTTGCTTATGTGGGTTTTCTCATTTAATTCGCCCAAAAATCTCATGAGGATTAAACTATGACATTGATTTTCCATGTAAGGAAATTGAGACATGGGAAGGCTAAGTAAGTTGCCTGTGGTCAGAAAACTGTTGAGAAAAAGAGCTAGGCTTGAACTTGGGGTCTCTTGACTCCAGAGCCTGTGTGCCTGTGGCCGCACGGGCTGGACTACCTCCTGCGTGAGCAGAGCATGTGAAGAAAGCTTTAACCTCACTTGCGGTTAAAACGCATGTACACACACAATTAGAACTGTATTTTCTTTCTTTTTTTTAATTGTTAAAAACATTTTATTGATGTGAGAATTAAGCATTAGAGAGGTTAAGTAAAACCCAGATTTCCAATCTAGACAACCTGTAGGTAGAGACTTCCTTTTAATAGCTATATTACGTATATTTTTTTAAATTGAGGTATCGTTGATTTTCAGTGTTGCATTAGTTTCTGGTATACAGCAAAGTGATTGTATTCTTCAGATTTTTTTTCATTATAGGTTCTTAGAAGATATTAAATATAGTTCCCCTTGCTATACAGTAGGACCTTGTTGTTTATCTGTTTTATATATGGTAGTGTGTATCTGTTAATCCCAAGAGAACTGTATTTTCTATTAGATTTGCAGAGAAGAGAAGTAATTGTCAATACCCAGGATGTGAGAAAGGAGAAATCTAAGCATTATGGTACAAATATAAATTATTAGCTCTTTTTGGAGGACCAAACATGTAAATGTTTAAAACATGCACATACTTTGACCTGTCCATTCCACTTCTAAGAATTATCCTGCACCGCTAAACACAGAAAAGCACAAAGATATCTAGCCAGTGATATACATTACGTATTGTTTGTAACAAAAAATTTTTAATTAAATGTCCAGTGGGAATCAGGTTTAGGTAATTGTGATGGCCAGCCATCAAAAAAGGAAAAGTTAGGACTATAACTTCTGACATGGAATGCTGTCCGTGGCATACTGTTGAAAGAAAAAAAGTGGGTTGCAAAACAGCAGAGTTCGATTTTCTTATATTGAATAAAATACATGTTCATATATATAAACTCTGGTCTAAAAAGATGTTCACCAGAATATCAGCAGCTGTTACTTTACCGCTGGGTAGTAGAATTAAGTGATCAGATGTATGGGTGGTAGAGATACCCTGCCTGGGTTTTGAGTCCTGCTCAGTCACTTAGTAGCATTATGACCCTGGGCAAGTTCCCGAACTGTGTCTCATTCTCTTCAGGAAAATGGAGATCGTTACAGAACCTCCTGCATCTTTGGGTTATGAGGCTCAGATGAGTTCGTAGTGTGCTTGACATAGTAGTGACCAGCGAGTCTGAGCAGCTCTTAACCATTTCTAAGTGTTGTAACTCCAGGCAATTTCAGTTTCCTTTATACCGTTTATTGGCTGAATTTTTGAAATAAGTATTTATCAGCTTTGGAAACAACAGCAAGGGAAAAATTGCTTTTAAAGGAGTCATTTAAATAGGTTTGCTTGCAGTTTTAACGGGAAATACCTATTTAGAGCTTAAGGTTATTTAGAATTCCTCACTGAACACTTTCCCCACGAGCTGTTTGCAGCTGCGTGTGTTGGTATTTTACCCTGTGCTATATGCCAACTTTAAGGGAACTGAAATCCTGCTTTACTCTTGTGGCTGAAAGGCATGCATAATCACAGCAAACTCTTCTGGAGAAGCCGCCCCAGTTTGCGGCTGCAGTGACATGCTGGTGCGTGACGTCAGTCTGGTGGCAGCTGGGCAGAGTGGCAGGCGGGCCTGACAGCCACAGAGCATCTCCCTGGTGCTCAGTCCCCACAGTGCTCATGTGGGAGCGGCTCAGAGACAAAGAGTTGAGTCGGATTTTCATTCCAGTATCCTTCTCGCCTGTAGTCGAATGTCTGTTTACGAACATGACTTCGATGGAGGCTGGTGAGTAATTCTTGCTACTTTTGTGTATTAATAATAAATAGCTTATGGCTAAATGAGCAGTAGTCCTTTTTTCTCAGTTAGTGATCCTGTGGTAAATAATCTTTGTAGCCCTAATGCCAGGAACAGTATCTAGTGCAAAGGATTTCCATATTATAAATGTCTCTATAACTGAAGTATTGTGTTGTTGTAGAAATGTGAATACATCGTTAGGTTTTCGAATGACTGGGGCATTTTAAGATGTAATCTTCCTCTTGGTCTCCCCTTAACTTGAAGCTACTTAAAGGTACAGTAGTTGCAAATGGCCTGAAAGCCTAAAGATTTTCATTTATTTTTTAACTTACTCAGAGGAGAAGCTTGATTTTTTTTTCTTTTCTTCCTTAAAGAGAACTAAATAAATAATTCTCAGAAGTTCCTTTGGAGATGCTAAGAGTACTTACTACATAATACTTTTATTTAAAAGTATATTAATGCCAGTCTAAATTAATTAACAATTAGCTGGAGCTGCTGACATTTATTTAATTTTTTAATTATTTTGGGCTATTTCAGTAATGTGATTCAAAAATACGAATCCTCATTAACCTAAATTTTAATGTCAAGAGATTATTATAGATAATATTTTGACATTTACAGTAATTAAGTTACTACTGCCTTTGATTGTAAAGGCTAGCGACATGCCTTTAAAGATCTATTTCTTATCAGCCATATTAATCCATGTCTCCTTGAATTGCACTATGTAAGTTGATTTTGTTGTTTCAAAATCATTAGTTTAAGAAGTAGGCTAGGTTGGGTAATGTGTGTGTGTGTGTGTGTGTGGCTATTTCACATTTTTCCCCACCGTTTTTGTGTGAATGGATGATCTTGTTTAAATGTCATATTGTTTATATAGTATAAACTGAAGCCTTTAAAGTCTTACATTTTGTCACTTCTGGCATAATTCTTTTCATGCAGGTACAGTATCAGCCTTGTGATTTCAAGGTCTTTTAAAGGAATTTTCAAACAAAGTTTTCTCAGTCACTTTCTACTTTGTAAGTCTTGTTGAGGAAAAGAGAATTACAGAAATTCTTAATAATGTTAAATATGTTAAATATTTTTACATCAGTTTTCTGAAGCAATTAAAGAATAAGACTATTTGTACATATTTTTATGTGAATAAGATAGGTATTGAAAGGAAATGATCTAAGTCAGCTTTTTATATGTAAATGTGCAGAGATATCAGTAACTGCCTTGTTATGACTCCTAATGCATTATGTTTCTTCTAAATTTAGAAGCCCAAAGATGTAGAAGTAGGGTTTCAAGTTCATTTTATTTGACTTGATGGTCTTAACTCAAGATCCATATTTTTTCCCCACAGCTAGAAAATGGAAGTATATAGAGAACTCATGCATATTTTTATTACCTTTAAAATTTATCTTGAATCCACTTAAAGTACTTTAATATGGTTTTCAAATAGTCCGTATCTTAAACTTGATCAGTAGGTTACTATAGTAATGATGAATTGGAATATATTCAGTATACATTTTAAACAAAGATGTTTTTGAGGCATTATGGCATCAGAGGTCATAGGCCTGAATGCCACTAAAGTTCAAGTGAAGAGAAGCCACTTAAACTTTATTGTGTGAACAGGGAATTAAATCTGGCAAAGCAAGAAAGAAGGGGTGATGAGCCGGGGTGGGTGAGGGGAGTAACCCGAAATGGACATAAATCTCTGACTCAGGTCCAAAGCACTAGGAATGAAGCACTCGTCTGTTTTCCAATGAATAAGGTATGTTTTGAACGATCTCTTTCCACCAGTACTGAAGCCTGGTAGAGAAGTATAATTGTTCTTCAAGTTCGAAATTTAGCCTAGTAAGCTCAGATGGGACAGGATTCTTTAAGCCCATTATAGTCTTGAACTATATTTTTATTTCCTGGTGGTGGACAGTACGAAACCTTGTGCATAATCGATGCTTAGTGGGTATCTGAGCACAAATAAATGGCTCAGTTAAGCAAGTTAAATGAATGAGAATATCTTGCTCCTTGTATTAGAGAGATTTCACCTTCACTGGGATGACGAAGACCAGCTAGTTACCTAACCAACCAAGAGCGTGCCGTGGCCTTGTACTCTGTTGGAAGGGAATGTCTCCAGAGTACAACATGGCCATCACAGTGGCCTGAGGCGGCCGCTGGAGTTCACGGCCGGCTGTGCTCACTGTGTCTGGGTCTCTGCTGGGGGAAGTGGGCCCTGCCCTGCTCTTCTGGGTCAGATTTCTCTCTGACTCCTGCCTCATCTGTAAGTGAGAAATTTCTCAGTACTTGCGGATAACTATTTGCTGACTAAACCAAGCCTTAATTAAGGTACTGTGTGCATCATATGAGTGCATTATGATTTGGACCTTTGCAGCTAAAAAAAATTATTGCTTTGAAATTGAAGTGACAGAGAACCTAAGAGTGGAGCAAATACATTGCTTCAAAACTTATGTAATACATTTTTTATGTATAAATATATTGTCACTCAAAGCCCAGATTTTCAGCCCCATTTATGTTCTCTTTCTCTTCAATCTGTGCTAAACTCGCCACATTTGAGTTCTCCTGCTGATCGAGGAGGCTCAGTTCACATGGCAGCCACTTCTGTGACTCCTTCCTGCCCTTCCCTCCCTAAGCAAGGTCACTCTCTAACCTGCCTCCCCTTCGCGTTTTGGCTTTGGTGAGGTTACTCCTCCTGTCTGTTGGTGTAGAGTATTATTAAGGCTGTGTGTCATCAGTGCCTGGCTCATACTGAATAAATGAAAGTACTTACGTTACACAAAAATACAGCTAATTTGAAAGAAAGTACCACTTTTTAACAAAATCTTTGTTTTATCGAGGTATCATTTTACTTATTAGTAACTACCTTTGTGTTCTTGAAGTGATTGTTTAAATTATTTATTGTGCAATATTAAAATGATTAAAAACGGTACAGTGAATGAGAGTAGTAAAATTCAATGACTACTGTTTTTTTTCTTTTTCTTTTTCTATTTGAATTGAGCTATTTATCTTATCAGCTTGATTCTTTTGGGAAGAATGATCTACCATACATAATTGGATCTTTATTCACAACTGGATGGTTATTTAAGTGTAGGTTAGAATTAGATTAACTATTTTTGATGTTTTTATTTTTATTTATTTGTTTTTAACACCTTTATTTGGTTTGGTTCCTGTACAGTAAACTGCACGTATTTCAGATGTGCAATTTGATGAATTTTGGTAGATGGACACACCACTGAAACCACCACCACAATCAAGACAGCTAACATTTCCATCCCCCCACAAGAGGTGCAATTTTCGAATTCCCAGTTTATCCCTTCTCACCGTCTTTACCCCCTGGTAAGAATTAGGTTAACTTTTTAAAGTAATGTGTCACCACACGCAAAAGCAAAAGAGATGGTGCTTAAATACATCTTTTTTTAATTTGTTGTTTGCGTCCTTCCCAGTGGGATAGTAAACTTCTGTTTAAAGCATGTTATAATAAAATATTACTAATTAGCATTCATTAGGGAGTAGTGGAGTTGTCTGAATTAATGACATTCTAGGTTATATATATATTTAATGCCATATTATTGCTTTTAAATGACAAGAACACTTCTGACGACGGACATGTTTCAAAGCTGGAGTTCTGCTTAGTTGTCTTTTAAAATGCCATCAGACTTTTGTAATTAATAGTTTTTTTTATACAAGTGACTAATTTTTCAAGTAAGTATTCTTCAAAACCACTAAACATACCCTGTGATCACTTTCATTCTGTTAAATGATTTTAAAGTCATCATTCAACAGTAACTTAAACCTTAGATCAAATGATCAGGTTCCTCATTAGTTAAATTGCAGTTTGTATGCAAACCATTGTATTTCACGTCAAAGGTAGGACGGAGACCCAACAACTTTCAAAAGCAAGGATGTGACCTAATTTTACTACTTTTCAGGAAATCTAACTCTGCGAGCACATCCAGGTTTGGGTAATATTTAGGAAGGGCTCTGTTAGGTAATGTTCATTGGTGCTACCGGGTACTTGATCCTTTCAGAAGCCCTGTGGGGTAAGGTTTGTTGTGGTGGTGGTGGTTTTGGTTCTGGTTCCCATTTACCAGAAGGAAGTTGAGGCTCAGTGAGGACAGTCTAAATGGGAGACACCCTGATTAAAAGGGAATGGATTTGGATGCTTTTAAGAGTCTTGGAGACGTAAGAGCCTGGGCTAAGGCAGTGATGGAGATGGCGTTAGCTGTCTGCTCACATAGGGTGCTTTCTAGGTAGCAACCAGAAATGTCATTTGATTCTTGAGTGTTTGACAGAAAATTACTTTGTTGAATTAGTGTGTACATTCTAAGAGCCATATTTCTGTTTAAACCACAAAATGTCATTTAACCATCCCATTTAAAAGCTTCCTAAGATTCACTCAAATGACTGACTTACAAGTGAGAGAATTATCTAAATTATTTTAGGCATTTTTGTTTATATTGGAATTTATTAAGTGATCTAAAATGTAGCTGTCCCATAACACTCAGGATGGATAACAGTCATTAACGTGATGGGTACATTTTGTTCGTAACTACCATGGTCTTAATTAAATTATTCTTGCATTACTTCCAACATTATTTAAAATCAACTGTAAAATGTTTATTTTGTAGATTCTACATGAGTATGTGGTTTTATTTAAGAAGGTTTTCTTCAGGAGGTGATTTAGAAGTTGTCTGGAAATACAGAAAGCTAGAACATGAGTTTGTGAGTCTCATATTTTGAACTTCTTATTTTCCTTATTTTGTTCCTAGTCTATACTAATGCTTTCGGCTTTGTACTTGCAGCGTTACATCATACTCATATTTTCCCACTGGGGAAAGCAACGTTTTCAGTTCTGTTGGTGGGTTTGTAAAACCCATGCTTTACAATTGTTACTTGCACTTAAATTCTTTGGTACCTATAATCAGGGAAATGTGAGGTTACATTTATAATTATGTTGTGGTAATGTTGTCTGAGCAGCTAAGAGTGGGAAATGATTGTAAAGCCTTAGAGAATAAGAAGATGGAAAAGAAATATTGGGTTTAAAATTAAATTGGAATCAGGAAAGGTTTCATTACTGTGCTTCAGATAGAAATAGTCTTGGATGATGCTAGGCAGTGAAACAGAAGGAGGTGAGATGAGGCGTGATGAGGGAGGCTGCAGGTCCACGGTCCATGGAAGATGGGAGGACTGCTAAGGAAAGGATGGTGTTGTGTTGCAGTGTGTTGTGTTAGTACCATTGAGCAGAAACCTGGGAGAAGACGTAGGGCAGAACTGAAAAGTCTCATTGACTTGTGGGTCAAGCAAGGGCTAGCTGTTAAGGGGTCAGGGGTAGGGGGGGATCTGAAAAGGACACAGCTCGGACCGTGGGGGCCATGTCTCCGGGTGACTTCTGACAACTTTGTAAATGCTGTGAGTCTCCAGTTATTCACATATAAAGTGAAGATGGTAATCCACACTTCAGAGGCTCTGTGTGAGGCTTCACTGTCTAGTTTCAAGTGCAGTGTGTGACAGCTGAGTATGTGAGCAGCACTGAGTGTGTTACCAAGTGGGCGTTGCCATTTAGGCGATGATTTTAATATTTATTGTTGGGAGTGCGGACCACTGAGGTGCTCACTCCTGATGAATCCTTTGTGTCCCCCAAGAAATCTGAGATGATCCATTTTCCAAATGAGGAGAGGAGGAAGGATAGAAGATAAAGGGTTAAGACCTTAAGGAGAGTTTGCAGATGTGGGTAAATGAATCACTGAGGTTTGAGCAGGATGTCTGGAAGCAGTTAGTTCTAAGTTAAAGGCAAATGGCATTTAGAGCTAAATGTGCGGAAAGGAAATATATACTTTACATGTTTTGCAAAAAAAAAATTTGTCTTTCAGATTGCTTTACTCAATAGTTATTTCTTCACACAACTAAGGCTCGAGAATTCAGTTTCTCTCAAGAAAAGGCATGACACTTCTAGTGTTTTCTTTTGTTCTTAAAACACTGCCTTTAATTATAGGCATAATTTTCCATGCCAGCATATATTTTCAGTTTAAAAATAAATTGCAGAGACAGTCACTGTGGTGGTCAGTTTTCAACATAACATTTTTCTCTTTTTTATTAAAAGAAAATCTACATAAAACATTAATCAACTTTACATTTCACAGTATTTTAAAAATTACTCTGGACCACCATAGTAACAATTAGTTTAAGAACTAATAAATAAAATAACACTTAATAACTAAGTCACTGCTATAAACATGTTTTTAAAACCTAACTTGAGACTGTTTGAGTCTCAGAGTGATATGACTTTATGATTTCCACTGATAAGAGCTCTTCAATTTTAAAACAAGCTGAAGAGTGTAATTGTCTGGCAGTGCGATGAAACCAAGGCCAAACTGAGAATGTGCAGGACTCTTTTTGGTTTGAGTAGAAGGATTCTGAGAACAAAAGAGTTCTGAGTACACATCTGAGCTGCTTGCTGTGTGTTTTTCTACCTAAACTTGAGAAATACAATGCTTCCATAGTCCTCACGTCTCTCTGCCTTGTTCCAACCCAAGAGCATTGTGGGTATGTGACAGCTTTTATGGATTGAGCCCCAGTCAAAGTCCAAGCCATGATACTGGCTTCGTTACCAGGGTTGCAGAAAGGATTGCCAAACCACTATGATATCCTATTTTTTTTAGACTAAATTAAATCTTTCTTTCTCTCCCATAAGGGAAATATACGATTCTGAGTGGTTCATACAAGTGGGTCTGCAGCTGAATTTAATAAGAGACAACCAAAATCTCTTCTATGGGATAGAGTTTTCTAAAGTACATTTTTTTTTGTGCATAGTGGATAAATTTTCAACCATACTGCCACAGATACACATATAAAACACAAGCTAATAAACCTCTCTTTGTCAAATGTATTACTCAAAAGAATTATTGGCTGTTATTGATGATGTTAATAGCAATTTCAATATTTATTTCTTATATTAAAAACCAGAATGGATTTTATAGTAAAACAGTCATTGGAGTTACTCATGGAGCAAAGGTTCTTTTGGTTTTTTTTTTTAAACCCACAAAAACAAGTACTCTCACGTGAGAGAACTACAACGCTAAGAAGTAGCCAGTACATTGTTATTAATGGCCAAAACATTAAATTTTTTTTTCTTTTTTCTGAAACACCAAAAGTAATGTGTAGCAAAAGCCAAATTAAACAAATGGGACTATATCTAACTATAAAGCTCCTGCACAACAGAAGAAACCATCAACAAAATGAAGAGGCAACCTACCTATGGGAGAAGATATTTGCAAATCATATATCTGATAAGGGGTAGTATCTAAAATATATATAAAGTACTCATACAACTCAAAAGCAGAAAAAAGTCCAATTAAAAAAATGGGCAGAGGGTCTGAATAGACATTTTCCAAAGAAGACATAGAGATGGCCAACAAGGACATGAAAATGTGCTCAACATCACTCACTAATCATCAGGAAAATGCAGATCAGAACCACAATGAGGTATCACCTCATACCTATGAGAACGGCTATCATCAAAAAGATAAGAAACAGTAAGTGTTGGTGAGGACGTAGAGAAAAGGGAACCTTCAGTGCACCTTAGTGGAAATACAAATTGGTGTGCTCACTGTGGAAAACACTAGGGAGGTTCCTCAAAAAATTAAAAAGAAAACTACCGTGTGATCCAGCAATTCCACTTCTGTGTATTTATCCAAAGAAAAAACCACTACCTTGAAAAGATACCTGCACCACCCCTCCACGTCCATTACAGCATTATTTACAATAGCTAAGATACGGAAACAAACCTGTGTCCATCAGTGGATGAATGGATGAGGAAAATGTAGTGTGTGTGTGTGGGCAATGGGAATACATGTGTGTATGTATACATACGTATGTACAGATGTACAAACACAGTGGAATATTATTGAGCCATTAAAAAGAAGGAAGTCTTGCTGTTTGCAGCAACATGGGTGGACCTTGAAGGTATTATACCAAGTGAAGCAAGTCAGACAGAGAAAGAATAAATACTATATGATCTCACTTACACGTAGAATCTTTTAAAAAAGAGAGAGAGAGCTTATAGATAACAGAACAGGTTGATGGTTGCCAGATGTGGGGGTGGGGGGTGAAATGGGTGAAGGAGATCAAAGGGTATAAACTTCCAGTGTTAAATAGGTCATGGGGATGTAACATATAGCATGGTGACTATAGTTAATAATACCATTTTGCATATTCAAAAGTTGCTAAGATCTTTAAAAGATCATAAGAAAAAATTTTTTTCATAACTGTGTATGATGACTGATGTTAACTATTAACTGTACTTATTGTGGTGATCATTTCACAGTATGTACAAGTATTGAATCATTATCTTGTACACCTGAAACTAATATAATGTTATATGTCAATTATACCTCAATTTAAAAATAAATAAAAACAATGCAAAGGGAAAAAATGGTTTTTTTCTGAGTGTGGAAATAAAATCTCTAGAGGTTTTAAAGTTCAGATTAAATCACCTTCTTTACCTTCCCAAAGAAGAAATTAATAAAGCATTTTCCTCTTTATCAGACAAAGAAAGGAAATCTAATTTTGAGTATGCTAGAGCAGGCATTTTCTTTGGAAACCTACATGAGTTGCTTTCTTTAAGAAGAATGAAATGTTCCCTTAGCCAATAGCCTTTCCCTTCCCCTTCTTCCTTGCTGTTATTACCTAACCTCATTTTATTCCCTTTCCTCTCGATGGCCACAGACAAAATTGTGACTCTTGATCGATGTGTGTTCACTTACCATTGACTGAATTAAGCATAGACTCGTTTGTCCGGCTAATGAGAGTCTAGGCCGGGGGCTCATGGGAAACTTCTTGAAAGGGGATGTGTAAGGAGAAACTTCCCTTTCACCTCTGGGCTCTGTGCCCTGCGTGTGATGTTTGGGACTACAGCAGCCAGTTTGGGACTGCGAGGATGTCTAACTAAATAGGACAAGCCAATCAGTGTTGGCATGTTAAACAATCGTGAATAATCATATCTCCTTAAAATTACAAATGTTCTTATTTTTAAATCAGGAATATCTGTTTTCCATACTTGATTCAAAGAATACCATGTACTGCACCGATTCATTATATGTAGCATTGCTCTAGTTTTTTATTTCAATTTTTTAATCTAGTAATCTTAGTACTATATTCATTTTTGCAAAAATCAAAGAAATCCTGATGTTTTTAAGAACTTCTTATGAGGGTATTCTACCTGTGTATAAATATCTGATATAAAATTTACATTTTATACTCAACAAAGATTGCAAAGTTTGAGCCTTATTGTTGGGTAATACGAGTTTTAAAAGCAGATTTCATTTGTCGATTCATAGTTAATTGTGTTAAATCCATTCATTTTTTGCCTTGTGTAGTTTGAAATAACACTCCATTAAGAGTGAAATACAGTTCCTTCACTGTCACTGACTTTTATCATTATACTAAAAATTTTG
Source organism: Camelus bactrianus (assembly GCF_048773025.1). NCBI lineage: Eukaryota > Metazoa > Chordata > Mammalia > Artiodactyla > Camelidae > Camelus > Camelus bactrianus. The sequence continues at coordinate 12,090,587 of NC_133572.1, forward strand.
AATACCATATTAGTAAACAGTTTTTTTCCTCTCTCTTTCTAAACCCATAATTTTATTGGGGTTTTTATTTGAAATGTGCATTTTATGCATCTCTTTAGTTTGGTGATGGCGGGACATTGTTTCCTTAGAGATGTCGTTGGTTGGCATTCTCCCTCAAGTCTCCTGCTCAGGGAAGAGTAGTGGTGTGGGCTGAACCAAAAAGTGTGTTGCTCCAACAAGCCTGGAAAGAGACACAAACACCAGCATCCCCAAGCTTCAGAGCACCCCGCCTGCAGCCTAAGTTAGCCTTCGTATAACAGCACCTGCCACTCAGCAGTTGACTCTAACCCACTAACTTGTTCTCTTTCCATGAGTAGGTTATAGGCACTGCGTAGTTTATCAGCTTTCCCTTTTTTATGCAGGTGACCAGGAAGCTCAGAACTGCTTAAAATAGCACCCCTTTGCCCAGGTTTTCTGGTGCAGTTACACCCATAATGCATTATTTGACGGACAAATACGTAAGGTTTGAAAAGGAATATGGTAGAGTAATGAATTTCTATTCCATCTCCAGTAGGCATATCATTTTTAATTTGCTTTTTATGTAATTTGGTGGCTGTATACCATTTTATACACATGCTGGTTTATTCCTCTTAAGATCTTTTAAAACCAAATTATTATTGAATGAAACAGTTCCACAGAGGCTGGAAATAACCAACCAGGTCTTTGATTCGACCCTCTGGTTGCCGTAAATGATTAAATGTCTGGTAATAAATACTGAAGAGGACATGATGCCAAAGAACAAGCAATTTGTGTTGCTGTTTGTCAATTTCTTGACATCTTTTCTAAAAATGGCATTGATTCAGTCCTTTTATCTGGGCCTCTGATGGAGCACGAGCCTCAGATTGAGGTAGTGAGTGTGGCCTATTTCCTTCCATCCTGAACTCTCTGCAATGGCAGAGTCCTTTTTATTTTTTTAAGTGTTATTACTATTTGAAGACCTTCTTGAATACTGCCTTAAAAACATAGCTACTCTTGCTCTAAAGCTTTTATATTAGAATTGCTTTTCTCTCTCTCTCTCTCTCTTTTTGGACACATTAGGGGCAAGTATCTTGACCAGAAGCGTGAAAACCAAGAGAGATCACAAATTTATTCTTTTACAATAAACACTGAATAGTGGGATAACATGAGTTTTAAACAGTTTTGGGGGTAGGTGATCACTGGAACTGTTTCTGTTTAAACCTGGCTGAACAGTAGTCTGATGACAACAACATATGCTCAAAGTCCTGTGGTTCATAATAAAAATAAGTAACAATTATCGAGGGCTTACTCTGTCCCAGGCCACGTTTCTACCCTTTACTCTTTTAATCTTCATAAACATCTCCACTAGGATGTAGGTTCCACGAGGGCAAAGATTTTTATGTTTTGCTCACTGCCACCCCCAGTGCCAAGAACAGTTCTGAGAAAATAAACTAACAACCTGTGACGTGGCTCCTGCTACTAAATGGAGGCGACTGGGGCAGGGACAGGTGAAGGAACTTGCTTAAGATCACCTGGCTAGTGGGAGGAGGAGCTGATTCCAGAACCTGTGGTCTCAACTGCTGCCTCTCTTGTCTCTGGAGAAAAACAGGGACAGAAAGAAATGAGAAATGTGGCTCCTTTGGTAGAGTTCACTGAGAAAAGGCCAGGAAGGGGTAGAGCCAGGTGCGTTTGTCAGCCTCTGCCCTGTTGATGTTTGGGTCTGGGTATGTCTTTCACATGGAGAACTTTCATACACACCATAAGATGTTTAGCAGCATCCTGGCTTCTACCCACTGTTTACCAGTCCCCCTTGCGACATTCAGAAATATTACCAGACATTTCCAAAAGTCCCCTGGGAGGTAAAAAGCATTCCCAGTTGAAAACCACTGTTCTAAACCTACCCATTGAACCATCGCAGAGAGAAGTCTAGAAGTAAGAGGCAGGTGGAGGCGAATACCTTTAGAAAAGTGTGAGCCTCTGCTGTGCCACATTGAGTTCAGAGACAAATCAGAAATTAGTTTGTTCTGTGACCATGAGAATGTTCTATATCAAGACCTCAGTTTTACCCCTTTTTAAATAAGGATTCCTCTGGAAACACAGATTTATATAAAACCATGTCTCGCCAGTTTTTCCTTTTCAGTCATGAGGAGCATAAATCTCTGGCAAGGATTTTTTTTTTAAATAATGATTTGTGTATTAAAGCTTCAGGTGCATTTGTAGTAGAACAGAGGTATGTTAGTTCGTAATTTTGTATTACAGTCAGTTTTGCTATAACGCAGCATGTATATTCCTAAAAATCACCTCACTGTGCAAAATTGGGCAATGAAAGCATGGGGCTTTTGTGGGAAACGGGTTTAGGAACACACCACTCAAAAAGTTCATTAGTGACACATAAATATAAAGGAGCCTAATGAAAGTGGTTGCACAGTTTCACGTGTATTAAAATGCTTCGAAAATACAAAAACACTACAAATACACTTTCCTTGAAGAAGACCTCCACTTTGGTTTTGGAAATGGATGTTGGAAGAGTTTCAGCCTGTGAGTTACTGGGAAGTGCTGGAAGTAAGTAGGGAGATCTGAAATTAGAAAGAAAATTGTATCACTCCATGTGGTGGGTGTGTTTCATAAAGCAGGCAGTGAACTGAAACAGCTGGTAAACATTTGAGGGTGTACAGATGTGCGATTTGTGTGCTGCTGTGTGGCTGCACCGCACTGGGCGCAGTTTCCTGTGTTCACCTGGAGTTTCTCACAGATGAGATCATGCAGAAACAAATGCAGAATTGACATGGTGCTCAGGTTGTTCCCCAATGCATGAATTGCATTGGAACACACTTCACATGAACAGGAAAAGTGATGGTACTCTTGATCTGAATGTTGAGGCCCTGCAAAGGAGGGGGTAAAAAGAACCTTTTGGACTACAGAAAGGAAGGCAAGTGTAGGAAGAAAAGATATACTTTGTAAATAATGCAGGGGGCAGACTTGGGTAGACTTGAGGGAAAGCCTTGAATCTCTTCCCTGCCCTCTCGAGGTCCTAAGCAGTCACTCCCTTGGGCCAAAGACAGTGGTCATGACTTAATACTTAACAGTGACCAGCCACCTCCCACACTGCCCAGTTGCTGTGTGTATTAGAGAACTAATATATTATGTATTAAAAGAATTCTACCCATTAACAGAGATGGCTTTTTGTGAATTTTTTTCTGACGATTCGTTTGGCTTTCATTTACATTGCTTTCATTTATTGGCACTCATCGTGTATTTAACTCATGTTTTTAGTTTCTGTGAGTGATTTAGAAATTATGTCTATCCTTTACCATTACATGTGAATTAGTATAAAAATGAAGTGTAAATGACAATGTAACAAGGGGTGATTTTGAAATTTAAAAATAAATTTTTAAATATATTAAAAATGTATATTAAAAACACATTTGCACAAGAGCAGGGTTGACAGTCCTGTCAAGTAGTGGAAAATTACACCGCTTAAACAGTTAAGACTGGAATTTGGTTTGGTTGATATGTTGTTTGTCATACTCTTAATGTATTTTAATTCATTTCTGATGAGATGATTAAAAAACATTACTCTGACTTTTATTTGATAAGTAGGTTGTTTTATAAGAGACGATAATTTTTAAACTCTAATTGCCTATAAAAATCGCAATCTTCTGAATTGGATTTTATAGAACCCCAGCAGTCTTGAATGACTATAATTTAAAATACATCATTATACAAATTTTAGAATTTAATGTTTTAGAAAATGAACTATGTTTTTTTTTTAATTTTTTAAACTAACCAAGAGCCAGATTTTAGAAATATTGTGTATGTCACAACAAATGAATAAACATTTGAGAGGAGTTCTTTGTTTACTTTATGTTATAATTAGACATAAGTAGTAGGAAAGATTATTTCTTTCATTAAAAAAATAGCAAGACTTTCATGTGGGAGTGTCCTCGTAAATGAATTTTTATGTCAATTTAATATCATAGCATTGAGTAAAGGAAAACATATTGGATACTTTGAAAAAGTAAAAGAAGAGCATAAATATATTTATTTTTCATATTGGCTTTATTCACTGGTCTTTTAACGAAGATGGAATGCTAAGATTTGTACCCACTTAGTTTTACTTTAAGACGTTGTGATCTTAAAGGTACTTAGATGATAAAAATATCAATTTAATTGAAATGGTGACCACTTTTGGAGAAACGGAATGTTTGTGCTCCTTTTTAATCATTCATAATTTTAATATCTCCATTGCCCTGTGTCCTTGTCTATTGGGTACTCAGATCTACTGTTTGAGAAGTCCGAGTAATCTCCTAACCTGGTAACCACTCAGGGCCATGTTGTAATAATTTACAGCTTCCAGAATATTAGGATTAGAGTCTGCTATATTCCTTCTACACAGGATGACATAGCATCGGAAAATAATGCAGTATAATACGGGGTTACTTGTTTCATTTTTGCAATATTGGTTTTTATAAAAAGAATTTGAATATTTCTGTTCTACCACTCAACCAACTGTAGCTTTTTGATGTTCCTTCCCAAGGAGAGGCTTTAAAAAAAAAAGATGCTCATCTCCATTTTCATTATTAAGGTGTGTAATCGCTATCCCACGTTTACCCCCTTCTCACCACAGTGTTTTATTCTCCTACAACATCAGAATTTACATCATACCTTGAACACATGCATGGTATACATCATATTTAGGCACTCTAGCCTCTTCCACTTACCTCTGGGGGCAAAACTTTCTTGGTTATTCTTTTATCAATTTATTGCTTATTACATAAACTTATAAGCCCATTATGAAGCTTTAAAGGTTTCCACTATTGTAGTTTTTAAAATAAACAGGTAAGGAAGGTACTGCGTACTTTATGTAGTGAAAAATATCACCACAAATAAATATCTAAACCTACCAAATCTTAACACCTATTGAATATGTTTTGTCTAAAGACAAAACCACCACAAAGGGCTGATAACTTAGTAGTCCTGTGAACACACCACTGAAGGAATAATGGAAATGCATTATACTCCATCAATCATTCCACTGTCACAATAGTCAATATGTAATTTAAAAAAAAAAAACCTGAATCTATATTTTACATGATTTTAGTTTTATGTAATGGATAAGGTTTCTGAGTAGCCAATAAAAATAATATTTGTGAAATTTAGGATTTGGAAAAGGAAACTAAGTATCTAAAGTTGCCAGAAAGTTTGTGGCTTTTGGTTATAAACGTCCCGCAATACAGAGTACATGCGATAATCTTTTAAGATTAACAAAGCAGTATTCAGTGCAACATTTTGAAAATATTCTCCATAATGAAAGTAACTTTTCAGGGTCAGACACACCAGTGATAGGTCTTTATAGGTTGCTTTATGGTATGTAACTCAGTGGAAAGAAATACTAGTTTACAAATGATGCTGTATATTATTTTGTATATCAATGTATATTGCATATTTTTTAGGGCTTCAATTATTTTTGGCTTAGAATTTCCTCTCTCATTTCAAGAAAACAGGAGGCCTAATCTTACGACCTAGAAAGAATAGTATTTCTTAGGACAGGTTTTATTCTCCAAGAAATAGCTACTCTTTTTTTTTTTTTAGCTACTCTTTAATTCAAAGCAAAAAAAAATTTTTTTAAAGAACCTCAGAGGGAGGACAAAAAAAATACATAAATGAAGAACCTCAGGAGGAAGTTTAATTTCTCATTTTAATTTTTTTGGAGGAGGGTGTAGGTAATTAGGTTTTTATTCGTTTATTTTTTAACAGAGGTACTGGGGATTGAACTCAGGACCTTGTGCATGCTAGCCATGTGCTCTACCACTGAGCTATATACCCTCCCCTACTCAAAGCAAAATTTTTTTTTCAGCAAACAAAATAAATAGGTTTTTCTTTGTGTTGTTTATACATTTCATAGAAATTTTGTTTTCTCTTTCAGATTCCATTTTTCTAACAGCATACTTTCTTCAAGTATCACAAGATCAATCCCATTACATTATTTATGTCAAGATTCTTTTGTGAAACAGAAACACCATAAATTATTGCTCTTCCAGTGGTACTATTTTTTAATGCGCTGGCGCCCGTGTAGTGGTACTGTTAGATTTATTGTTCCACGTATGGATATGGCATTAGGGCTCTGCAGTGTGCCTAGATAGGGATGCAGAATAATGGAGGTAGGTAGATCCTCATATTTAACTTTTTTGCAGCCCACCTATCATGTAAAATGCAATGACTGAAACCAAATCAGCTTACTTTTGCTTATGAAATAGAAGAATGAATTGAGTTCATACTAGGGGTAGGGGTGGGGGGTTAGTGGGTTTAGCTGCATTGTAAAACTGTAGGTAGCACTTACACACACATGTTCACACAGTCAATAGTAAAAAAGGTTATTTAGGAGTGTCAGCCGCCGGGGGCTTGAATTGCAACTCCTTTATTCACTCAACGTTAATGTTACAATGTTTCTGGTAATAGTACATACGTTTTCTCTTTTTCTCTTTTCTTTCAGCCATAATGAAAGAAAAGTGACCTGTAAACATCCAGTCACAGGACAGCCATCACAGGACAATTGTATTTTTGTCGTGAATGAACAGTAAGTAACGCATTTCGTGGAATGCTTCTATTCAGAATGAGGTTAGCCTTGAAATTGCTGTTATCCATATTTAATACAGTACAATTCAGCAGTTTTCTTCCCTGGACGTCTGCAGTCAAGTATAACAGATGCCATCTGTTTACTGTATGTGGTATAGAAACATGACTTCAAAATTTTTTGCGTGTGAGGAATGTAATTTCAGAAGCTGTTTATATAATAGTTCAAACACAGATACTAAGCTCAAGAGCCCAGGATATAAGGTCAGAGAAACTGTAAACTTTATCCGATTATTAAATGAATTTGTGTGCACTTTTCTCATCCTTAAATCAGAGATACTGGTAATTACCATTTTCTCAGGATTTTTATAAGCATCAAATAAAATATGTGTGAAAATATTTTATACAGTGTTGACAAAAATTAGGTATGATGTCATTGTTACTGTTTTCAATATTAGAATAACTAATTATGTAATAAATTTTTAATTTCCGATTAGGATGACCAAGAAGCGTATCTCTCATAAGGCTTATTAAAATAAACATGATATTAACTTGTGTTAATAACTCATGCTTAGTTATATCTAAAGTATTGTAAGTATTAAGCTCTGACTCTAAAGCTTTTTAAGCTCTAACTGGTAGCCAGCTGTGTTGAAAAAGTCAGACGCCAGCATAGTCACTCTAGGGAAGCAGTTTACATAAACAGCAAGCTCTAGCATCTGACAAACTGTGTTTTCAGGACCGTTGCAACCATGACATCTGAAGAAAAGAAGGAACGACCTATAAGTATGATAAATGAGGCTTCTAACTATAACATGGCTTCAGATTATGCAGTGCATCCAATGAGCCCTGTAGGCAGGGTGAGTTATTTTGCTTACCGTTAATTATTGATAACTGGTATAATTGGTAGTATCTATTTCTGTTACTCTTAATGGACTTAGAATTACAGAATAATTTCATTTTTATTATTACGTGAACCTAATTACATTTGAGGTAATTGACATAAGAAGCAGTGGCCTGGAATATAAAGTAATAAGATTATATTTTAGTAATTTAATGACTTACATTTTTAAAATATTGTTGAGTTCTGACTTTGAACAATTTTACAAATGTAATGGATATTTGTGTGAGAAAATGGTGATGGTGATTTATTGAATCAACTTAAGTTTTAAAAATGAAGATTAATATAATGACCTAGAAATCCCGTTTTCTGACTATCCGTATGCCTAGAATGATATGTGTTCTCTTCTATCATGTTATATTATACTATTTAAAAGTAAATGTAAAATATTATACTGCTAAAGGGAAACCCTATGCCAGTGTGCTTGACTACTCTGAAATATTTAGGCTCCATTATATGAAAAATATCAAAGTCATATGGAAATGGAAGTGGGTGGTTTTTCTTTATAATCAGAAACAAAAATGTTAACTGTTTAATCTATCATCCCAGACTTGTTTGTCTATAAAAATCTGTAGTTAATGCTTCTTACCCTTTAAACCATAACATTAATGTTTTAAATTTAAAATTTTAATATGAAAATTTCTTCAGACTCTTAGGAAACCTGCTGCTAAATCTGAATATATAATTACCTTAAAGTTACTGCTCAGTTCCTAAATTAATGGATAGAAAGAGAGTCAAGAGATAAGAGAATTTCTTTAATTTAAAACGTAATTATGTATTTTATAATAGTAAAACAGTTGTAATAGTAAATTATGGTTACTGTAAAGAAATAGATAATAGTTATCTATTTTCAATGCCTATTAAGGCTTCTTAAATTTTGTAGACTATTACAAGTAAATATAAATTTTCAAATAACTAAATTATTTCTAATTCTTGTATAACATAAAACGCTAGTGGGACAGCTAAGCATTATAATGCATCATTAATATATTTTACTTTTATTCTAGAAAAATGACAGGTAAATTGAGGATCACTAAGTCATTGTCTGGAAAGAAAGTTGGATTTGTGCCTCACACTTTAAACCCAAAATTTTCCAATGGATCAGGTGTTGCAGTGTTAAAAACAAAACTATAAAAGCAGTAAAAATAAAAATAATAATAATAATGGAAGTTTTTTTTTTTTAAAGCAAACTTGGAAGGCAGATGGGCTTTCTAAATATAGCATAAATCCCAGAAGTCAAAATAGAAAATGAGAAATTCAACCACAGAAATTTATCATGCATGCGTAATATCTGTAATTTATATAACAATTAAAGAATAATTCCTTTATGATTGAAGAAGTGCTATGAGGAAGGCTTACAACCCAGTTTTTAAATGGACAAGTTATGTAAAATCACTTTCCAGAAAAGAAAATGGAATTTCACTCTTACTTGCATGAAACAGATGCTCAAACTCATACATAATATGAAAAATGCTAATTAAAATAAGAAAAGGACACCGTTTTTCACTTACCTGATTTACAAAGGTTAAAATTTTTGTAGTGCAGTGCATTGACAAGAGTGTGGGTAAAAAGCATTCTCTTTTTTGCAGTGAGCTCCAAGAAACTGTGAAACAGAAGAGTAGTATTATATATGCAGTCATTTGGGAAAAGAAAAAGATGTTTTGTAACTATGACAACATTTAAATGGATAGACACACACATATACACAGTGATACCCTTTGCCTCGCAGAGTTGTGGGTGGGGGTTGTTTGGGGGCTGGAGTGCAGAGGTGAGACGTAGACTGGGTCCTTGTATGTCTTTTTGTATCTTTTGAGATTTATACTATGTTTAAAGTAAATTAAAATTATAAAAAAAATACGTAGTTGGCATTGAGCCTTAAAATTCTATCAAGTACTAATATAAGCTTCACAAAATGAGGTTCTAATGAAATATACTCAATTTCTAAAGATTCTGGATAAGCTGTGAAAAATAAGAGATAATCTGATATTACTTACCTTCATAGAAAAATTCAAATTCAACTTCTGTGTTTTTATGTTTGTTGGTTACTACTATCATTCCAAAATAAAATGTTCAGGCTAAACATAGCAGTATTTTACAAGTTAGTGTACTTTTAAGAATATGGTAAACACCATCTGTCTGGTATCATTCAGGTTTAGAGTTGTCCATAAAGAGAAAAACACTACATGACATTAAGCAGATCCTAGTCTTGTTTTGACTTGATGTGATGTTTGTTTATATTTTATCGGTGAGATGTGCTCTCATGACACTTAACTCTATTTAATTGAAACATCCCTACTAAATGCAGATTTAAATCAAAAAGTTTTGTCATTTGGTTTATTCTTTAAAATTTGTTAAATTTGTTAGTTTTTACTCAAGTTTCATTCCATTTATATAGCAGGTGGGACAAAATCCTCCCACCCACTGTGCCTTTTTAAAAATTGTATATGCAGATTTTAAAGGGGAGATTGTAAAACTTGTGATCCTTTTGTAATATCCTGGAGGGAAAAGCCTTTGTGTGGAATTCTTACACTTGAAACAACTAAGCCACAGAAGCAGAACTGCAGTGATTCATCTGAAAAGATTAAATGCTATAATTTTCAGAGAATTCTGAAAAAAGGTTAAAATTTTGAAGATGAAAAGTAAACTCAGTGTCTAGGCATTAATACCGCCTTGTTTCTGATGGGCTTTTTTCTGTTTAGACTTCACGGTCTTCCAAAAAAGTTCATAATTTTGGAAAGAGATCAAATTCAATTAAAAGGAATCCTAATGCACCTGTGGTCAGACGAGGTTGGCTTTATAAACAGGTAATTTTTTTTCCTATTTGATGTGAAAAAAGGGACAGACTCAAAAGGGGACCTTTTCGGCTGAAGGTGCCTAAAACAGTTACATAAACTGGAGAAGAAACTGGAGAGTTAGTCATCCAGATTCTTCACTTCCTATTACCACGGAGGGTATTTGGGGAACAACGAAAATAAAAAGTGATGGGTGTTTCAGAACAGAGATCGTGTGTGTCTGTCCTAGGTATTTCTAGATTTGAAATTAAATATATGCTCTATGAAAATGTTAGGAATAGCAGGCTAAAATTATCTAGGCAGAGATTTTTTTAAATGGAAAAAATGCAGAGGTGTATTGTTCATTTTTCTATTCATATAAAAATCATTCAAGAAGTGTACATTTATATTCTTCTCTGCATTAATGTATAGAGAAATTTGATCATAATTTGAGATTTTTCTGACTTTTTCAGATTTTTGCTTCTGTGCTCTCAAGAATACTACCTTAAGTGTCTGTGCTGTTTTTCCGTTTTCTTTTCTCTCTGTTTGCTGTAGCATGGTTCACTCCCAGATGCCCTGATGAGTTGGGGTTTACAGTGTTCCATTGTCTGGGGCACCTGGGTAGCTAAGCTCTTTTGGAACCTTGTCACTAGTTTTGGAATTAGTAAGGATGCACAGGATACCTGTTTTGGTTGCATAGAGGCTTTTGTTTTGTTTTCTACTTTCTGGTTTGCAGCTGGGTTTCAGAGAAACGACCTCTGATAACTGAGAGAACTCGGCATTCAAGACCTTTAGCTTCTTCGTCCTGTCACTCTGACGCTGCCCGTACACAGCTGGTGCAGAGCGAGTTAAATATTGGTTCACTGACCGTGCTCATTTATTCTGTCAAATATTGCTAATTGCTTTCATATGACCTAATAATTATAGTCCCTAAAATTCATAATGAATTCGTTATGAGACATTCGTTAGACATTGTTGCATCTGAAAGTTGGGTGGCAGCTGAAATAACGTCCTGGAAGAAGACCAACTTAAAATTCCGAGAATTCCCCTTTGAGCAAATTAGTTTTGCCAATTTCTTACTGAGTTGATTGGGTATGTAACTTGGATACCAACTTTTAATTTTTATTTAAAGATCATTTACTGTATTTTAACCACCTGACATTTAAATGTATCCAAGCTGAAGGGTTGTTGTTTTTTTAACTAGTCTTTCTGATAAGTCCAGACTGTGTTCAGATAGCTCAGTGTAATATTGAGCTTTATAGAGGATATGAGATTCCTTGTTTAAAATGATTGCTGTTCTTATTTCTTGATTCCTTGGTTAATTTAGTGTTGTCTAAGTATCACCAACCAGTTTCTCTACCAGGAATGTTTATTTTGTAATAGGTGTGTGACTTAGAATATTTGTAGAGCCACCTAAAGCTAAACTTTAATTATCTGTACTAAAGAAAGAATATAATTAAGAAATTGAAAATACCATACAATTTTGGTGGGGTTGGGGGAGGAGTGGTCTCTCCTTAGTATAGCTGTTAATTTTAAGGACAAGTCTTTTACTCCAGGAGATTTTTACCCATAAAATTTCTTCAGTTCTAAAGTCATTATTAGATGATGGCCAGAACTAGAAATAAATTAAGAAGTAGTAATCAATGCACATATAAACTGGACTCTTTTTTACCTTTGTGTGTGTGTGTCTGTGTTTCATTTTCTCTTGTGGTTTTGCTTTACTGCATGTGGGAAGGTAATTTTTTATTAAAATTGTAATTTTCTTTGAGCTTGGTATTTTTATTTCGTAAATTACTTAGGAGAAGCTGCCAAATAGGTACTCTTTTCTGCAGGGTAAGCAAAACCCAAGCTGGATGCGTAAGAAGAAAAAAAAAAAACGTTTAGGAAATGTGTTTGTACGCTAAGGTTCCTGTCTTCACAATCACTGTACATCACATTACCTTTGAAATAATTTCATATCACATACTTTTCTTCTTGTTGAAGATTAACATATTTATTACATCTGGTTTACCAGAATGCACGCATGGCTGCTCAGTTACATTCTTCTCGTGCTAATAGTTCGTGTGTTCAAAAGAGTGAATTTCAGATTGCTTACAAATATGAAACCAAATCAGATTGCTTCAACAGAATTCCTTTTACATGACAATATTACTCTTCAAAGGCCAGTATACTTGGGAAAAATCTTAATATGATCCAAGCCCCTAGAAAACTACCCCAAAATTTTGATTACCATTTTAGTTTGTTTTCTGTGTAGCAGGTATCAAACACTTCTTTTTTAAAAAGTTTATTTTAAACAAATGCACCAGAAGTAAGTTTTAATTTTCTGAAATGAAAAAAATCTTTTAATATGCCAATTTAATTCAGGACAGCACTGGCATGAAGCTGTGGAAGAAACGCTGGTTCGTGCTTTCTGACCTTTGCCTCTTTTATTATAGAGGTAAGTTTCCCGTAAACTTCGTGTATTATTTTTACATTTGCAGTGGAATGGGTATTTGCAGTAGAATGTATTTGTAGTGAAATATCAGATCTTCTTTCAAAGAGAAAACATTACAAATCTTTTAGCTATTTTATTATCGGCAAATAGTATCAAGAAAATCTTTTCCTTTTTGGCAGATAATACTGAATAATTAAGGTGTGACAGACAATATAATGGTTCAAACAGATCGGCCTTTGTTTTGGTCCAGTTTGTGTAATCTGATTGTGTTTATCTGATTTGTTTTGGGCAAAGAGCATGTGAATATTCACTCTGTGATGTTATCCTTGAATTCAGTGCCTAACAGATAAGAATCATCTGTTTTGTGAGATTCTTTTTACTTGTCAATTTTGTCAGATCTGGCTGTTGGTCCATTAGACACCCCATTCTCCCCAGCAAATGATTTTAGAGGATTAGCGATTACTGTGATTAACAAATAAAAATAGTTACAGAGAATGTATTTATTATGATCCCTTCCAACACCTGCCCTTCTTTTTTTTAAACAATGGCGACCTCCCTGAAACATTGAGAAAGTTGTAGGAGGCTGTTAACGTTGGTGGAGAGAAAATAAAGGTATTAAGTATGGAGCAGCAGTCCTCATCTCTCTCTTTTTTTTTTTTTAATGTTTTCTAGTTAGTAAGTTGTTGATGAATAGAATTTTAAGTCAGAGTCCGGATAAGTGTCTGTTCACGTGCTGCATAGATCTGTTAGCTACCACAAAGTTAGTCTAACAGTGAAAGGAGTACACAGGCCGTGCTTTCTGTAGCAATCCGCTTCCACTACGATATAAAGTCATGAATCTGGATAATCACTCCTTCCCTACTTTAAAGTCTGGTTGGAAACAGTCACTGAAGAATTAGATTGCCAATGCATGATTAATAATTTGTAACTTTTCTAGAGAAGTATGTCACAAAATACAACAAGATTTCAGAACCAGTTAGCAGTTTGAAAATTTGCTTTGTGATGGTGTCCCAAAAAGGTATGGTAGATTTCTGTGGTCTTCTAGCAAAGCAAATATATGTATGTTGACCTTCAGATTTTGAAATGATAGAATTGTTTTCACCTTTTCCCCTCCTACTGCATATTGTGGTTGAGAAGTACTGCTGAGTCAGAATTAACCAAACCTATAAAGTTTCATTTTTGTCATAGAGATGTTGGCCAGGCTGCAGTTGTGGTATTATCTTTAGTTAAGTGCCAGGTTTACTCTACAATTTTCCTTAAAGGTTTTCCCACTCTTTCGGAAAGTCAGGATTTGTAACTCAGACGTTATTCCTGAGCTTATGATTTGTACTTCTCTCTCTTTTTCAGCACGTTTTATAGACTATTTAGAACTCTGAATAAGAGCAAGAAAGTGTTTGTTACCGCTTCTCATACAGAAATTTCTTAATGTTAATTTGCAACAAAAAGAACACCAAATTCCTTATAATTTGCTATTATTATTGCTCGTGGAAAGAAAGGTGCTTTCTCATCACGTTTATTAAAAATAGAAAACTTTTAATTTGAAAAAAGTAAAGGTGAATTCAGAAGCCACATTGAGTTTTGAGATTCCATATTATTATTAACCACATGCATTTTACATTCAGGGTACTTATTAATTTTAATACAGTTACCCAGACAGGAGGAATATAAAAGAGAAAGTATAGAAAGGAAAGAAATACCGTTTAACTGACTTGTGCTCTTCAGATGGTTGGAGTTGGAAAAAAGTATACTGTATTATACACTATTTTATCAACAGGAAATACCAGATTTTAAATAAAAACTATCAGATTTGAATGAGATGAGCATAATAGCTTATAATTTTTGGATTACTTACTATATGCTAAGCACTGTATGATCTATTCCATCTCTTCCTCAAAACCACCAGAGAAGATGGGAAATCTTATTATGCCCATTCACACAAGAGGAAACCACAGGCAGCAAGATCCACTTGCTGGCCTGAAGTCTCACCTAGCAAGTCTCAGAGCTAGGATTTGCACCCAGACAGTTCTCCCAACCACAAGTTTTTGCCCCTACCCAGATCGCGCCTTCTCTTTTACCTTGAATACGGCAGCCCCATTCGTTTCTTCTGTATGTCTCAAAGCATCTGATACACCAACAGATAGTGTGCTGTCAGACTTTTTTGACAGATTGGTCTTTGTTTTACAGATACAGAAAATAATACAGAGAGAGAATAAGTGAATTGCTACTTGCTGTTTACAGTAGGTTAGCATCCAATACCAGATGGAAGCCACTGTTCTTCACAATATAGCAGGCATACCATGAGCACTGTGATGAAGCACTGAAACTGCTCTCTTCTATAGTCAGTCCCTTGATAAAACTTACCATGAGATGTAATTCACTCAACAAATATTTATTGAGCAGGACCTGCTTCATTCCATTCAAAAACACAGTGAAAGAAAGCTTCCGTGAAGCTTATAATCTAGAGAGGACAGGAAGGCAGTAAATAAACTCAAATAAATAAACAAGACCATGACAGGTGCTTTTAGCAACATAAGGTCATGTTAGATCTCCATGACCAGGGGGAGCCAGAGTGAGCGGAGTATTCCAGGCATGGGGAGCAATCGGGCAGAGGCTGTAAGGTAGAAGTATGTGTGGGATGTTGAGGGAACAGAAAGAACCCAGTGTACCAAGCTGGGGGGTTAGCAGTAGGGAAGGAGACGGATGGGAGAAATGGGAGATCACACCAATGTAGGATTCTTTTGGCATCTGGATTCTGCCCAAAATGCCATAAGGAAGCAGTTGTATATTTTTAAGCATGAGAGTGATATGCTTTGATTTACATTTTGAAAAGCTCACTCAAGCTGCTGTTAGAGAATGGATTATAGAGGGGAAGGAAGGAAACAGAGTTAGGAGTGACCGTGGAGAAGTGATGCTGGCTCTAGACTAAGGTGGTAGCTAGCAGTGAGCTCTGTTGATGCGCCAGACATCTTATTAGGTAGGAGGATGCAAAAATTAACAGTGCACACCCCTGTCCTTATGGAACTCACAGATTAGCTGAAGGAGTCTGAGAAAGAATGTTACAGTGTTCAGTTCTGTTGAAGGAGTGTTGACCAGGCCTGTGCAAGGAAGGGATTAGGAAGTAAAGATGATCTTGACAAAGGACTTAGCATGTGCAAAGCATGAGTGAGCATGGCGTGGTTGCAAAATTACACACAGGGCTTAGGAATGAAGATTATGTTCTGATGACCTGGCAAGAGTAAAGGCTAAAAAGTAGATTGAGGCACAAAAGGCATTTGTTTGCCATTCTAATGAATTTAAAGTCATCTTGAATGTGAAAATCATACCAAGATCAAGTGTCAGTTTTAGGAAAATCTCCCTAGCACTTGAACTAGAAGCCAAGAAACCATTAACAAAGTATTGCAGTATTCTTACCGGAAAAGGATAGTATTCTGGTCTGTAAGCTGTTGACCATCTACCCAGCTGTAATTGTGTGTATCTCTTGTCTTGTTCTCCAAAGTCTTTAAAGCAGAAGAAGAAATGGGGGATCTGAAGTGTCGCTTGAATCCACTAAAATGTTGAGATTCATATGGTTCCTGTCCCAGATTGTGTTCCCCAAGAAGCAGCCCTGTGGTGCTCAGTGTACATGAGGCTTACTGGGGAGTATTGTTGGGACCAGGACCTGTGACGGAGAAGGGAGGGAAGGAGGATGGGGCAGAGGGAAGTTCAGGCTGCTGTGCAGTCTTAAAGGTCTGCCACCCCACCCCCAACGGGGAGTTCATTCGTTCCACAAACGTCACTCAGTACCCACCCTTGGCTTGGTAGTGTCCAAGGCTCTCTGAGTAATAGAAAGTAAGACAGTTACCTCGGTCAGGCTTGATAGAGAACTAAAAAGAAGAGTGCCAAAATTAGGAACATTGCAATAATCTAGCAGAGGACCCAGGGTGGTCCTTTGGCAGGTGAAGATTTTATATGCTTTTGGTTTGATGTAATAACGGCAGTATTTATCGAACACTTACTGTGGGTTGAGCGCGTTCTTGAGTTCATTATGTCTGTTAACTCATTTAACCCTCACAGCAAGTTCTTTTGCGGTAAGTCCTATTTTCCTCAGTTTTATATTTGATGAAACTGAAATACCCAGAATCAGTAAATTGCCCAGGCTCTCACAGCTACTCCATATCTGCCTGGGAAACAGTCCACGACAATCCAGTGAGGTCACCCTCATGCTGCATTGCCTCTGCATGTTCTGAAGTAACTTTAGGAAAGTCAGTTTTTCCTATTATGCAACGTAGAAGAATGCATTATTTGATTAAAAAATGATTTTTTAATAAAGATGCCTTCATGAGCTATTTCTGTTTATATAAACATAGAATTGGATTTAAAATTAGAACATGACTCATTCTTTTAAATTGATGACTGCTTTCTACCTCTTTTTTTTACCTTTTAGAGTAAATCTGCATTTTTTGTTCATTCTTTCTTGTGTCAGTGAACTACATCTGAATGAGTATAGTAAAAGCAAAATTTCATTCCATTATTATGGGAAATGCTATAGAAGTAACCTACTTAATGCAATTTTTTTTTGAAGTTTCACCGTGTATTTTGGAAATGAGGGAAAAATAAATAAAGTCCCTTGTTAAATTTATAATAATAAAAAACACAGCAAGCATAATAAAAAGAATTATTTCTCATTTATGGTTATTCTCACTGGTGAGTTTATCAGCCTAATGCACAGCTTTATTGACTCATCTTTGGCTCTGTAACAACGTACTATGTATTTCAAGTTTCATAAACATCTCTGCCCCCAAGCAGCAAGTTAATAATGTGAATCTATACTGTGCCAAGATTAATATTTTGTCATTTTCCTAGTGTATTTTATGTGTTTGCCTTATAGGCTTGTAATTTATCCTCATAACTGTGTTGTGTATCGTAGTGACTGGTAAAAACAACCCTTCAAGGATGTATGTTTAAAAAGCACATAATTTTTATAGCGCAATTTAAAATATCTATTTGTGTATATATATATTTAATCAAAAATTTTTGAGCATCTACTTCTATTGTTCTAAGTGTCTTCAGGGAGTTTAAATTCTCTTGGGGAGAGAGAGATGATAAATAAAAAACTAAAACATACAGTGTATCAGAGGTACTGGGGGGACGGGGGGCAGTGGTGAAGTTCCAGAAAGAGAAGGGAGGGCTCTGGGATGGGTCAGGATGGGAAGCACTTTAAAATAGGGCAGTCCCAGTAAGTTTCAGGAAAATTCACTCTGCTTCATGAGAATTTAAAATTCTAATCGGATGTTCAATTATATCTTAGATGAGAAAGAAGAGGGTATTCTGGGAAGCATACTGTTACCTAGTTTTCAGATAGCCATGCTCACCTCCGAGGATCACATTAATCGCAAATACGCTTTTAAGGTAAGGAAATAGTCATACTTTTTTATTCCGTATTTGAATATTGCATTGATTAAAAAAATGGATATTGACCATGGATTTATTACCAAAAGACATTTCAGTTATCATCATTTTTATTTTTTAAGTATAATAGTTGTCTTAGAGTTGAGAATGTCCCTTTCATTAGGAAGCATGTACTCAAATACTTAGGGGCCGGGTGTCTTTATGTCTCTGCCTTCACATGGTTCCAGATAAAACAAACATGTTAAAATGATGCTAATAATTGGTAAATATAGCTGTAGGTGTCCTGGTGGTCATCGTACTACTATTCATTAAAGGTTACTGTATGTTTGAATTTTTTCATGATAAATTTGGGGGTAGTGTGTTTTGCAGCATAATGCATGTGCCTTCATGATCTTACAGAATATCTGCAGAGATGTTCTTGGGTCTAAGTACGCCATGAACATCAGGTCCTTTTGAGAGAATGTTACAGTTGAGACGTTAAATCTAAGCAGACCTGAGCCCCCTCCCCTGACTAACAGCACCCACCTCTGATGTGCCGCTTTGAGCACCTGCAACTGAGAGGCCACTTTCGTGCTACGGTGGTTATTTTTTGTTTTCAAAAACCATGTTGCATTCTTTGCTTTATGATTATGGCTGAAATCAATGTCACCTATTTTTTAAGATAGTTTTAAATTAAGAACTCTAAAAGGTTTAATGTAAAATTTTCATTTTAAGAGAAGGAGGGGAAATAGGGTAATATTTCACTGTTACTTAACAGTGAAACTGTTTGTACCATTATAAAGTTGATTCAATTTTTAATTCCTATCCATTTGTAAAGACTACTCAGGACTGCAGCTGATTTACAGTTTTTGCTAATTAATGTGTACATGATTAGTCTGTGGAGAAAAGACCGGGAAAGGCAGAGTGATGGGAGGTGGTGGATGGCCTCAGGGAGAAGGTGGTGTCTGAGCAAAGGCTGCTGGTTTCAAACCACCTATTTCAATAAATGTTATGAACAGTATGAACCAGAGAAACAGAATTAAATATTTTAAGATGTTATAACTTATAAAAGTTTATTAAACTGTAAAGCTTAATGCTGATATCTTAAAATAATACCTTTTTAAAGCACATTGCAGAACTCAGTGATACTGACACTGTTATTTGGGGATGGGTTTAAATTTTTTTCTTTGCTCGTCAACTTGGCAAATATTTATTGAATTTGTACTTTTCATAGGACATTTTGCTGAGTTTAGACTCTGAAAAAAAAAAGAACATTAAAATAGCAATAAAAGTGACCATGCATGTTAAGTATATTGTCAGTTTA
The DNA here is from genome assembly GCF_048773025.1 of Camelus bactrianus. Classification (NCBI taxonomy): domain Eukaryota; kingdom Metazoa; phylum Chordata; class Mammalia; order Artiodactyla; family Camelidae; genus Camelus; species Camelus bactrianus. The sequence continues at coordinate 12,109,951 of NC_133572.1, forward strand.
ATTATTTGGTTTAATTTTCATTTTATCTGTAACAAGGATAATAATTTCTCTTCCATATTCTATCTTCTGCGATGTTTTCTCTGAATTTGTGAGCCACTTCTACTGCTCAGTCTGTTGGCACTGATGCTGCTGCCTTCATGGTGGTAAGTAGAAACTAGACAATTGTTGAACAAAACTGTGGAACTTACGGCAAGATGGAGAATGCTGCTGTCCTCTAATGGACATTCCCATTTGACCCATGACGAGCTTGGGTGTGGTTTGTTAGTATCTTGAGCCGTGGCTACAACTGGATCTTTGCACCAGCCCAGTGTTCCTCCCATTGACCCCAGATATGGGCAGTGGTCTTGATCCATTTCTCTGAACAAAGCCCCACTCACACAGCCCAGTGACTGGCAGTGGTGGTTTTAGTCACCGTAACAACATGTAGCACTTGAGCTGCTGCTTTTGCGTGATTTCCGTAGATAGTTTTCTATCCTGTACGTGGTCAAGTGAGCTTTGTTGGCCCTGTGGTTAATTTGATCACTGTGTTGATTGAATTAATTTCTATCCTGCTTCTGAAAGAGACTTGGAAGAAGCTAATTTGACATCGCAGATGCAGTGGTGGATGGTCAAGATCTCAGAGTAACATGCGTGGCTCCAGACGGTCCCCCCTCTCCTTTTCAGAGTTAGCAGACTGACTGCATCCTCTGTACTCCTCCTCTTGCCTTACTCTGTGCTGAAATAGCTTTTGTTTATTTTTCCTTGTCTGTCAGGGTCGAAGAGGGAACTGTCGCAGGCATTTTTAAATGGAAACTAAGAATGCTTCCCCCACAAACTTTCCCACCTCGCCCTTTGTTTTCTGCTTTCCTGCAGCACCTGCTGCTGCCCAGGGCTCCACCCAGCGCTTGGGGAGCAGTCCCTCTGTGGCACCTTTATTTTATTTTCCTTATGTTTTCCTGGATGGAGGCTTGAACCCCTGTAAAGAAGGAAACCTACTTACCAGGAACGTAGCCCTCCTTCCTCGAACCTAAAGTATTTACATTTTAACTCTGAAACTTGAGATGAAAAGCTAAAGGGCGGTGCCATTTGGGGTCATTTGTGCATCTTTTGGGGGGGGTGTCTATAAGGATTAGGCAAGATGCTTTAACAGCAGCACCTTTTGAGGACTAAAGGAATTGCTAACACAAGAGGGAAGTGCTATAACATGTATATTTCAGTTACCTTTGTTGCTAGTTACTCTGGAACATTCTTGAACAGAGAGGTGTGAATTGCAGTAAATGGAAATTGCTAGGGATGTGTGCACGGAACAGGGATGATTCAGTGTGTGTTTCTTGTCTCCTCTCCGTCCTGTACACCTTTTTTTAAAGAAAAAGATAAATGATAAAGTTAGGAAAAAATTTAATATGTTTATATTTTTCAAGATTGAATTGTGTATTTCTTACGTCACTCGTTTCTATATCCGTATGTAAGACGAGTCTGCGTCCTTTGAAATTTGATGGTAATGACCCGTGTAGGGAACCACTTAATTTTCTTTCTCTTTCTTTCGCAGATCCCATGTATCTCTTTAAAATGATCGTGTCATTTTCAATCAGGCAGCCCATCCAAACATGCGGACCTATTATTTCTGCACTGACACAGGAAAGGAAATGGAGTTGTGGATGAAAGCTATGTTAGATGCTGCCCTGGTACAGACAGAACCTGTGAAAAGGTAAAGGCTTGTAGGGGACGTGGTGGTGATTTCCACTTACATCTTTTATTCCATGCCTCTCAAGTGTGTCATTGTCATAATACATATCATTTTAGTAGCCATGATATGAAACCATTTCTTCCTCAGAAAGCAAGGACTGATACATGTTCTATATTAAATTAATACACCTTCAGTTAGTTTGAGATAACCACCTGCATTTTTATTCCACCTTCTCTATTCATTTTCACCTATTGTACTTAGGTGAACCCAGAATCCTAACATTCCAACTGAATGTTCTTTCTTCTTACAGAATTACCTTTAATTTCCGGTAAGTACATTTTTCATTGTTACCTTAAAACTACACAAGACAGTGTTTTTTTAAGTTCTAAATCTTAGAATTTATATTCATGATTCATAGTATTTTATACTATGCTGTATGTATGTGTTTGAAGTTTAATAAATTGGAATGAAAATTTTTGATACGTTTCATTTCTTTGGCATTTCCTGGTGAATTCTGATTGTTTTATGGCGAAATGTCTCCAGAAAATCACTCATCAAGCAAGTAGATTCTTTCTAAGTATATCTACTTCTTGATGAATTCTACCTTCTTTCTTGCAAAACTCCAGTACTCGGATTTCTTGATCATGTAAATATGTACTGTTAAAATTGATCTAAATGTGATTTTTCCCCCCTGCTTTAACATATGAATCATTTTAATATTCAGCTATATTAAGAACTAGTGAGAGGAAACCTGTTTTTAAAACTACATAAATAGCAGCTGAATAATGTGCTTTAAATTTTTATATATATTCTTATAATTTGAAGAAAGATCTATGATGCAATTAAATTTTTATTCCAGTCAGCAACATTTGAGCACAAATCTTATGTAAGGAAGATGCTGCTTTGCAAGTTTTGATCTTTTTTCTCTCTTCTCAGGATATTATAGGATTGTTACGGTGTACATCTATTTTTTTTAAGTGTACATATTAATAAAGTCTTTTGACTTGGTGGTTTAAAGATTCAAGTTGATACTATATAAGTAAATTTGCATTTATTTTTTAGAATATCTATTCCAAATCAACTAATCACTAGTAATTAGAGGTAGCAAACAGTGTGGAGGAAAAGGAAAGAAGGCCCAAAGTTGAACTCTGGACACCTATTTGTAAGATAACCACCCCAACCATATGCATATTCTAGGTTGAGAGCTAATGAAAAGAAAATCTGCTTTTGGAATTCCATGTATAAAAATAACCAGAATGGACATGAAGATGAGGTGATTAACACTGAAAGCTAGAGAAAATTTGTAGGTGAAAAAAATTAACTGAAAATCTTAAGGTAATAGTAACTTAAGTAAATTTTCAGGGAATTGTTTAGAATGCAGAAATTAGTGTAATAATTAAAATGTGTTTGTGATTTCTAGAGAAGTTCAGTATTGTTTTCTTCTGTTTTCCACTCTAAAAACTAGTAATTGTTCATAATTTATGGTGATAAAGATGCCATTCAGTATTTTGTTTTGACTTCTGACAACTGTCTGTTGATTATGTGCCCATAGCAATTTTTAGCCAGTTGTGTTGATATAATTTGCTTGATTAGGCAGTAATTATTGAACACTACCTATGTGCCCAGCCTGGTGTCAGTCACCATTATCTTGTAGAAATTATGTCTTTTATTCTACTTCTGGCTGTTGACATTTTTATCCTGCCCTGTTAGTCTTAATCATTCAAACTGAAGGTACCTAATTACTGTAATATTTCATTTCATAAGTGTGGGGAGATTTTGTTTACTTTGGTTTTCAGGTAATGGTCTCCCTTTCCTATATGGCCAGAATACTTAAAATATTTACCAGGGCATATCACCTCAGAGATAGAACGTCCAGTTTTTAACTAGATAGTTCAATTCTTCTAAATTTATAAAGTATTTAACCTATGAACTACAATGTCATAGTCCCCTAGTGTGCAGACATTGATGGCATTTTAAAAATCTAACTATAATATACATTCTCTGAAAAGTTCCATCTCCAGGCCCGTTATTTTCATTTTCTATATTTGCATGTCTGTTCTACAGTTACTTAAATGTCACTTTTTAAAATTAGATCACAAGTTTTACATTATTTATGTTTTCTTAGCATACATTTCTGAATCAGTTTTGGCTCCATTTAAAGAAAAAAGTCAGTGTGTGTCTTTTTTGATTACATCTCTTTTATCTTTGGGGAAAACAGAGGGAAAAGTCATTGTGGTTCCAATTTAAAATAATAGCTTTAGGTAGACTAGAGGTAACTAATTTTAAAAAGCCTTTTCAGATATTTGATAGTTTTTAGAAATCTTCCTCATTCCTGAATTTAGCAAGGATAAATGTGGTTTTAGTGTAAATCTCTGACTTTTATCTTTCCAAGGGAAAAAAGCTCGATAGCGTATCTTAACACACTTTCCCAGTGTCTAATGTTGCTTCCAGTCTAGCAGCTGTGAGTTGTATCTAACCTAATGTGGATAGTCCATAACTTCACTCCAAGAAAAATAGTCCCATTTCTTTTTTTTTTTCCTCCTCGCTGATCGTATTCCTAACTAGATGTCTCTGTATGGCTGTATATGCTATGTATGGGCTGTGTATTCCCTCCACATCACTGAAACTGGCAGCAATACCACACTTAGGCTCCAATAGGAGCATTATTATGTATTGAAACGTACAAGGTTGGTCAGTTCCTGAGAGGCCTCCCAGAGTGGTGTGATCTTGGCAATTTCACGCAGGTTCAGACACTCAGCTTGGTCCTGTCAGAGCCTGGAAGCAACTGGTCTCAGGAAAGCTGATTCTCATCCAAAAGACCTAGAAATAGCAACCGACATGGTGAGCAATGAAACTGTCTGGTGGCCCAGGCACACACTGTTAAGCAGCAGATTCTTCCTGTGGGGAGATGGACACAGGGTGCCAGATTCTAATCCAGAATTGCTCGATGAGATGGAACGACAGTGGTAATAAAGTCTGTTGCAGCCACTGACTGACTCGTCTGGTCCTCACAACAGTCCTGTCACCTTGGTGCCACAGTTCTCCCTACTTACCAAAGAGGAGAGTGAAGCATGGTAAACTTGCGCGCCTTGCCCGAGACACAGCTTGTAAGAGGTAGAGCTGTAAGCCGAACACATGCAGTCTGGCTGCAGGAGCTCTTAACCGAAACGCAGGTCCTCTTGAAACAGGCACAAAGAGTCAGTCAGTCATATGGTGCAGATCGTTGATAGCATCAGAATCTAATTTCCATTTCCACAAGCCAGAGTCATGTTTGTCTCATGATGAGGTAACCCTCCTGGCTGGGAACCATGTTGTTTATTTCCAATGACTGGCTACTGTGGTCTTTTAAGTGTGGATGTTTGTGGCTTCACTGTCAAAGGGCTGTCTTACTTGCTTTCTTTCCAGATTTCTAGTGGTGGGGATGGGACACTCATTGCTTTTTTATCCTCCAGTGCTGTATACACTGTATATTTTATGTTTAATTTTTTTTCCCTTGTATTTATATACCTTCTGGTGTTGTACTTGAATTTTTATACCACGACATTAGGGATTTGTGCAGACTTGTCCTCTGTGACCCTGTAAGTTTTTTTGGTGAGGTCAAAGGTAATTTTATGTTTTTCCTAGATCGAGTCCCAGAAACAACATATGCATTATTTCATCTGATTTTCTATGGCTTTCTTCTCTGATTTCAGAGTGGATAAGATTACATCTGAAAATGCACCGACTAAAGAAATCAATAACTTTCCCAACCATAGAGTGCTAATTAAGCCAGAGGTCCAAAATAACCAGAAAAACAAGGAAATGAGCAAAAATGAAGAAAAAAAGGCATTAGAAGCTGAAAAATATGGATTTCAGAAGGATGGCCAAGATAGACCTTTAACAAAAATTAATAGTGTAAAGTTGAATTCTCTGTCATCTGAATATGAGAGCGGGCCAACATGCCTGGGTCAGACTGGACACTACAGGCCAGTCAATGTGAACAGTTCAGAAAACAGAACAGTCAATGTTAGCCTGGCAGATCTTAGAGGGGGCAGTCACCCAAACACAGGGCCCTTACACACAGAGGCGGATCGAGTCATACAGAGGACGAATTCAATGCAACAGCTGGAACAGTGGATTAAGCTGCAGAAGGGGAGAGGTCACGAGGAGGAAACCAGGGGGTAAGTGTCTTGTTGTTATGTGTTGTGAACCCGGGTTTCTTTCCTGTGTTGTTGGTTAGAGACTGATTTCTGAGATACCAATTCAGAGAATTAAATTCAGGTTGTGTTTTAGATATTACGGCTTCATTACTAATCTTTTCTTCGTGGTACTCGGATATAAGTGTTTGTTCTCTGTCTCTCAGTGTTACAAACGGCAAGGAGTCATCCTACCTGGCCCAGCACGAGAGGAGGCCTAGGCTGTGGGTACAGATCATGTTTGTTCAGCATAAGGAAGGGAGCAAGACTCACCCCTTTACACACACACACACACCCCAACACACCCACAGTGGGAACCTGTCTTCACTCCCCACCACCCTGCTCTGTCTTCCATCAGTTTCTGCAGCCATTGTAACGCAGAGCTCTCTGGAGGCAAGTAATGTGGAGACCGCCAAGGCGTATGCTCTCTAGTTCTCAGTCTCCTCCCTTGGCTTTCTTAAACTCAACATGCATATGACTGAGTATTATATCTATTCATCTAAGCGTTTATTCATTCATGCACTCACTTGTCACTTGTTCTTATGCGTATTCATTGTATAACTACTGTATAGAAGTCATGGGGCCAGAAAGTAAAACAGTGAAAAGATACAGTCCAGGGTTCTCACAGAGGCCCTTAGTCTAGTGGAGGAAAAAGTTAAATAAACAAGTGCAGTACATGGTGACAGAAGAACAGGATGCTGTGAGAACGTGTTTCGGGGACAACCAGCACAATCTAAGGGTCAGGAAAATCTCTCTGGAGGAAGGATGGTATGCTGACGTTGGTTTAGATGTGCAGACCTCCAGAGTTGATAGCGAGCTCGGAAAGGAATCCAAAGGCCTGAGTCTGACGTAGGCAGAACTGCTGTGATGATGAGTGAGGAGGCAGGCTGGAGAGAGAAGCCAGGAGAGATGTGTGCAGACTGATGTTTCAGAAATTACCACTCCTGCCGCAAAATCTGGAGAGTGAACTGGAGGAAGTTTAAAAATGGTTGGAATACGTGAAAGGAGCAGAGGGAAGGGGGTGTATCCACGACGTAATTGGCAAGACTAGTTGAGGGCAAGCTAGTCTCACTCAGGTCTAGTTCGTGTGGCTGGGGGACGTAAGGAATGACGCCCTGCTCTTTGGTCTTGTCATCCAGCTTTGTCTGGTGCCTTTCACTGCACAGAAAAGGTTTGGGAAGAGAGAAAATAATGATTTGACAGGTTAGATTTGAGGTGCCCGTAGTCTGTATCTCCCAAGAGAGATCTGGATTGAATGAAGTTTGCGGTGTCATCACTATATCAGATGTACTTAAGGATGAGAGTAGATAAATTCGTTCAGCAGGAGGCTGGATAAAATAAAGATTCCAAGGGAAAACCAGAAAGAATATTCACATTTAAAGACAAAAAAAAAAAAAAAAAAAAAAAAAGGATGAGGGTGGGTGGCCTGCAAAGGAGACCAAAAATAAAGGCCAGAGGTAAGAAGTGCCTGTAGATAAGAAAAAGTGTTCTGTTGTTAGGGGAGAACCTGGAGAGGCAAAGTTTATAAAGTACTTTAATGAACTAATGTACATACAATTAAGTGAAGAGTTACTGTAACTCTTACCTCTTGGTAGTAGGAAACCAGAAAACAATGACGTTAACTAACGTTTTGATGAAGAGAAGAGGAGCTTTTGTCACAGTGGCCCTCCTGAGGTGTCAGACTGCCCTTCTGGCCTGTGCGGTTATCAGTCTCTGCTCTCAGGAGTGCAGCTCAGCCAAAACCAGCCTCCTGTGATGCTGTTCGCTTCCATGGCCTTCTCCTCACCCTCAGTGCTCACTTTTCTAATTTTCCCAAGGGACGATTGTGAAAAACAGATGCAGTTTCAAAAATAAAATTTGATTAGACAGAAAAAAAGCCAGAGATAGTTCTGGGCAGGGCAGAAATGAAAGGATCTTTGGAAGTACTTATTAAAGTAATCATTTTCAGGGAAATGATGGTAAAAATCCCAGCCAGAAGATTTGCTGAATCTCTGCCCGGCAAATAAAATCTTATTTCTTGATGGAATCACTTTTCCTCAAATAAAATCATACTTTCTTAAGGTTAAAAAGTATATAGTTAAAGGGGTTCAATATCTGGGAGTCAGTTTTTTAAATTGTTGAGCATAACGTTAGTTTCCAGGCACTTCTGGGTCCCTCGGTGGCCATAATTAACGTACATAAAGGCTTTTCCGTGAGTTTTTTTCTTTTCACTGCAGACCAGCAAGCTTCTGAAGGCTGGTCTTTAGGTTATTTTGAGCTCAGGTTTTCTCCACATTGCTCCTCCAGCTTTGAGTTCCGTGGCTGGCGTCCCGTTCAGCTCACTGAAATAGATCATCCACCTTATTATATGAACTTCACGCTTTAAAAAATAGCTGTGAGGCTTTGTCATGAGATAATTTTTATTGATGGAAAGAAGCGAAATGGTAGGAATACCTGGTGCAATTCATTTGGTGAAACTTCGTGAAAGGTGTGCTTTTATTGCTAAAGTTGTGATGGAAAGAAAAGAGGCTTAATATTTAGTCAAGTAGTTGACCCCCGCATCTGTGAACAGAGCCCGAAAGTCTTTGTGAGCGTCGGGCCCCGCTCAGATGCTCGGCCCCGGAAGCCATTGTTCTGTGTGGCAGCATCACGGGTTAGGGTGCTGATGGTGTTTGACAGGCAGCTGCTGCTGAATGGAGTCCTGAACCTGAGGAAGGCACCCACAGTGTTCACGCCTTAAGCTTTCACTTAAATCACGCTCTGCTTAATTTGAATTTCTTTGGGGAAAACCCCTGACGGAAACTGTAGTTTTTTACAAAACAGGTCTCAGAATGCTGGAAAGTGTATGGGATAAAAATAAACTTGCTTGATGATCACCAAATCTTCCGTCAAAATTCCCCCCAGAGCAGTCCCAACTGTGGCAGAAGGGGCTTTTAGACCTGGTAGTCCCTCATTAGCCACCCATAGTTGGAAAACAGCCTGCCGGCAATGATCCTAGGATAGATGGCGCTTCAAGTTCAATATCCATCTCTACCACAGGGTCCGGCTCACGTGCTGTGAATGCTTCAGAGCCTTGATAGAACGGTTTTGTGCAATCCAATTTTCTGAACTGGAATTTAAACATTAGTTCATATGCAGTTTTTCATGTGTTTTAGATTGACAGTGTGTATTCCTCCTTTGTATGATTATAAGTGATCTTTTTACAGATTTCCAAACAGGATATCAAGTTAATACTATTTATGTTTTGAGTATATGCTTCTATGATATAGTTCAGTGCCTGATCCAGACCTTTTTTCATATTAAGGTCTCTATAATAATTCTTGAGTTTATGTACGACCAGATGAACCAAGGTATGCTGGAGTACATTGCTTTCGTACTAGGGCAGAATTTCTTGGATGGAATCGTCTGCCCCTGTCTGACACGCTTTCTAAGCACATAGCCGAGGGGTTGCCAACGCTGGACTTTTTCCAGTTTCTGGCTTTCATGTTAACAGAGAAGGTGGGGATAGGAAGGGAGACCAAGCAGGGGAACAATAGGAAATATACATGGAGAGAAAGCAGCAGAGAATGAAACTCTTCATACTGCTTATGTCAGAGGACTGGGTACCTTCCTCCTCACTCCAGCACCGAAGTCATCAGACAGCTGAGCTGTGTGTGTGTGTTGGGGGTGTTTCAGTTTTGAGCTAGCCTGTTTTCAGTGAAGACATTGAAAAGCTGAAGGATGATCAGCCTAATGAAGGAAATTTATTTGAGGGGAATGGTTAAAGGAATTGGAAATATGTCAAGTACAAAATAAGACTTGGGATTTTAGAGTTATAACTTTGTAATCAAATCGTCTTCTAGAGGAGAAAACCAAATCTCAGAAAGTTTCAATTGGCCAGATTTTGGTAGCAGAAAGTCTCTAGCACGTTAAGGTTATACTTTTCCTAATTTGGGATTGTCTTTAATTGTATCGTTGCAATAGAATAATAAAGTTTTTTTTAATGATTACCATACTTTTAGCAAATTTTTGAAAACTGAAAGTTTAGCTTGCTTTTTTCATTAAATCTAGAAGTCTGGGAATCATTGCCATAATGAAAAGAGTCCAGCTTAAGGAAGTAAGAGGCCTGCATTCTAGTTGCAGCTGGTCCACGAACTCTTCCTTTAACCCCAAGCATTAAAAGGAGTAGGCTCTGGTTTCTCCTCCACACACACACACGAATGTTCTCTCAGTCCCAGAAGGTGTAAATGACTCATCTAAGGTCCTGTACTTAGTAGGAAAGCAAGAGTGAAAGCTTGGCCCTCCTGATTTATGATCAACTACTTTCCCCTCAGTGTACTATAGTAAAGTTTACTAATAGTAAAACATTGGAAAATTCCAGAGACTGCAATTTCGTATCTGAAATATTGTCATGTTGGAGTATTTTGTCTTTAAACAGTTAAATTTTGAGCCTGAGCTTCCAGTCATTTTTCTTTTTCAAATTAAGAAAAGTCATCAAGGAAAATTACTTCTTCAGACCACAAATGTACTGCTTCATGTACTGCCTCCCATAAACAGTCGTCCCCTCAGAAAGACATGGTACAGGAGACCACCACCACCTGCAGTCCTAAATTTCCTGTCTTCAGGCCCTGTAGGAGCAACTCAGAAACTCCAGTCTCCCATCCACACGCAGGAACCCTGCTTGTAGATACTGACAGGCATGTGCAGAATAAACAAGATTATATATATATGTATAGCACAGGGAAATGTATACAAGATCTTACTGTAGCTCACAGCAAAAAAAAATGACAATGAATATATGTATGTTCATGTATAACTGAAAAGTTGTGCCCTACACTGGAATTTGACACAACATTGCAAAATGACTATAACTCAATAAAAAGTGTTTAAACAAATTAAGATATGAAGACAGACTTGAGATTAGTATAATAGTCTTCCTTCTTGAAACCAAACTGTACATCGTATAGAATTAAGTCTTTTTTTGTAAATGACATAGATGCTGTTTACTTCGTATATTAAAACCATCAAATTGAATTTAATTAAAAAAGATGAAAATCTGTTCATTAACCACTTGTAATATTTTGGATTATTTTGATCTTTCAAAAGAAACAAGTCCTAAATATGTATTTCACCCACTGGAAGAAAACAAAAAATGTAATTTAGGGCCTGGAGAACAACTCTCTCCTTCATTTTTACATTCCACTTGTTCTCTTATTTTAGAGTCATTTCTTACCAAACATTGCCGAGAAATATGCCAAGCCACAGAGCCCAGATGATGGCCCGCTACCCCGAAGGCTACCGAACACTCCCGAGGAACAGCAAGACCCGGCCCGAGAGTATCTGCACCGTGACCCCCTCCGCTCACGACAGGGGCGCAGGACCCGGGGCCGAGGAGAAGCGGCGGTCGATGAGGGATGACACCATGTGGCAGCTCTACGAGTGGCAGCAGCGGCAGGTGTATAACAAGCAGAGCACCCTGCCTCGCCACGCAAGCCTGACCGGCCCGGAAGCCATGGTCAACATTTCCGGCCAGACGATGCACTCCATCCCCACGTCGCCCTCGCACGGCTCCATGGGTGCTTATCAGGGCTACTCCCCTCAGCGGACCTACAGGTCCGAGGTGTCTTCCCCGATTCAGAGAGGAGACGTGACCGTAGACCGCAGGCACAGGGCGCATCACCCCAAGGTGAGACTCCCTCCTCTGCGGTGACCTGCCGCTTCGGGGTGCTGTGTTTTACTTCCAGGACACCGCCCTTTCTTGTAAATGTGGGAGAGAAGAAAATGGCCAAGGGGGTACGCCAGGCCAGCTCTTCCTTTGTTTTAAAAATTAAGGAAGAGTATTCCACGGGGTCAGAATCTCAGGTAGAAAAGCTCGCAGCGCGCCGTCTCTCTGGAGCAGATGCGTTCTGTATTCTTCTCTGCTTGATCGCTTTCCCTGCAGGTGAAAACCACGTGCGTTTTGATTGGCCCTTCACACACTTGACAGTTCTGCACCCGCCCTCTCCCAGCACACCTGCAGTCAGGTGTCAGGCTCTTCTTGTTCTTTGCTAAGATTGAAGTGCTAACCTGGCCTTCCAGCAAGCTGAATATGTGGCATATTGAAATACCTCCTTAGGTACCCGGCTTAATATTAGGGTAACAATGCTTGCTGGTATATATAGTTTATAAAAAATTAATATAAGTAGAGATCATGCTTTAATTTGAACCTTACGATGGTGTAAGCATCGCTAGGTAGATTTTCTGAAGTGAATCCGGAGTGCCTTGCAGCTTTTCACAACGCTGTCACCCTGTGTGTAGCCGGTTCTCTGTCCTAAAGTGAAAAGGAATTTTTTTGCCACTTTTTAATGCTAAAGAATCTCTTGCTCTGTACCGTTTTAAAAAGCATCTTTTCTCATCCTTGTGATTGACTGACTCCGTCAGTTAAATCAGTGCATAAAGCATTTGCTCGATTTTTCCATAAATAAGCATTGGTTAAAAATTAATGAGTCAATCAGGAATTTTCTTTTGGAGGAAGTTTTGGTTTGCCTCACCCTCCCCCCCCCCCAAAAAAAAAGGCTCACTTAGAACTCCACTGTAACAAAGTTCAGTGTTTTGTCACCTCGTATATTCAAAGGCTGATCTGATCTAATACAGCTCATTAGTGCACGGTTGAAAAATGTTCTCGTCGTTATTAGTATTTTTCATATTCTTGGCCAAAATTTATCATGTGTTTCACTGGCAGATGTGAGATGTATGTGTGCCCTCTGTTCAGTTTCCAGTCCCATAAATGTCTACTCCTTTTCCCAAAAAACTTCTCCAGCATTGACCAGTTTTTCTTCCAAACCGTCCTATCGTCTTCCTTACTGTGGTCAATGGTTCTCATAGTAGGGTCCATGGACCCTTGTGGGGGGCGGTACCTGAGGGTCCACATGACCCTTTCAGGGAGTAAGTAAGCTCAAAACTATTTTGATGATAATAATAAAGTAGCAGTTTCACTTAATTCCTTTGATGAAACAGTCAACGATCATTTTACTCAATCTTGACCTTTCATTACGTAACATTTTAATATTCTGTGTGGTGAAGCGGGAGACATGCTTAAAGCATTTCTGTTGCATACCAAAGTTCTAATGGCTGTCTCAGGGAAAAACACTTAAGTGATTATTTGAGTTGCAAGCTAAACTAGCTCTTTTTTTTTTTTTCATGAGATACCATTTTTACATGAAAGAATGAATGACAAACTTTAGTTGTTCAAATCTGGTATTTGACAGACACTTCCTCAAAGTGAAATGTTAGCCTGTCACTTCCAGGAAAACAACCCACAGTGTTTGTCACCGATGACAACATTTGAGCTTTCAAGAGAAAATTAGAATTTTGGAGAACTTGTATCTGCCATCGTGAGCTTGACAGCTTTCCAGTGCTTAAAGATCAGAGATGGTATTAACAAATATGAGTTACTGATCTTGTATCCTGATCTGTGTCAATGTTTGGAACACCTGCATAACTCCCGAGCCAGTATTTCCCACATGACCAATGTCTAATGTCCCAAAATCATGGGTGGGTAAAGATTCATTTAAAGTGCAAATAGACCGTGGTTGTTAATGTGACAGAATATAGAAAGTTCATTGACATGGTTTCAGATACCACTTTGTAACTAACCTTTAAGAAGATACCACTTTCCAAGCACTTGTGTAATATCAAAGGTGAACATCTGCAACTATCCAAAAAGGTGACTCAGGTTCTCTTCCCTTTTCATATTACATATATCGAAGGTGGATTTTCTTCATGTCCTTCCACTAAAAGAAATTATCACAACAGAATGAATACAGATAGGAAAATCTGGCCAGACATTAAAGAGATCAGCAAAACTGTTAAAAAAAAAAAAAAAAAAAAACACTCCCGTCACTGAATTTTCTTTTTAAGGATGTAAAGAGGTCCCAAAATCAGTAAGTTTTAGAACCACTGAGCCAGACCATATAGAATTACTCTGGTCACCAGCATCTGCATTTTAGTCCAGAAGTTTTCGTTTTAGTGTCTTACCTTCTTTCATAAGCTGTGATAGCAATTTTTTTTTTGCAGTGGAGGTGCTTGGGGTAGAACCCAGGACCTTGTGCATGCTAAGCATGAGCTTTACCACTGAGCTATACCCACCTGCCCACAGCCCACAGCAGTTTTAAATGTTATTTAATAATATAATTCCCATCAACAACATTGACCACAGAATTCATCTTATGCCTTTATCTTCCTAGCACATCTATGTGCCTGACAGGAGGTCGATGCCAGCTGGCCTGACTCTACAGTCCGTTAGTCCCCAGAGCCTCCAAGGCAAGACGGTGAGTGAGATGTCTTTATTTACCATATCATGTTTTATTTACATGCTACCCGTGATGGCGCACATCTGACGTAGCTTCCAAGTTTGAGTTCTCAGAGAAAACCCCTTACTACTCTGGTGGGAGAGATGCTCATCAGAGGAATTTGGAGTCATGGCCATTTCACTGTCTCACTGGTACCCTTCACTGAGCGTCTACCTTCCTAAATCTAAGATTCTTATTGTATAACCTGGTTGGGCTTCTTTACTTCATTGGGTCTTAATTCCCTCAGCCTTAAAATAGAGACTGGAGTCGTTTGTTAGGTGAACAAATCCAGCAAACAGCCATGTATGTGTAGGCAGACCACAGGCCTGTGAAGACGTTTCTGCTGTGGATTTTTATATAGATGAGCGACTTCAGAGCAGAAAAGGAACTGATTCACATGCTTATGCAAACACTAGGTTCAAGCAAGCACCTACCATGATCATTTCATCGTTAGTGTAATTTACCTGCAAATCAGGAAGGAGTTACTGGGACGCTGTTACTCTTCAGATTAAAGAGAAGGATGGCTTTTTTTTTTTTTTTAATCACTTCGTTTTACTTTAATGGCATTCTTTTCTCTGGGGAACTATGCTCCAATATTAGTAGGTAGTCTCAATTTCTGTAAAGGTATGATTTGAGGGCCTATATAGTTGTTCATTATTTAAAATTCTCTTCCTGCAGTAATCAGAACAAATTCATCTTTTATGTATTTTCCAGATACTCTTTTATTTCATTTTTTCCATGCTTAGATATAAGGAAAACTTTCTGGCTTTAATCTACTTATGGCTTATTTATTAAAGGCTATAAATATTGCTTGACTAAAACTGAAAATTTTTTAATGTTGGAATTTTCATATATTAGACTGTTGCTCTGACAGGCAGACGTTAATCAGAAGATAATGCTGAGTATCATATTAAAATCTTTTTCTCTTCTACCTTGCTCCCTCTAGTGGGTATTTAGGATATAATTTATTTACCACCTCCTCCTGGAAGAGTCAGTTGTGCCTCTTTTTATTTGGCCTCATATTTGAATGTCTAGCAAACTTATTGGAATCTTTCTTCCTTTTGAAAATCTCTTTAACTCCATAATTAATGAACCAGAGTTTCAGGATTTCTTTTAATATTTCTGTCAAATATCATTCTGGGTCTTAGACTGTCTCATCCGTTCCCCCACCCTCCTTTCTCCCAGGCAAGACCTCAAGAGCTTGGTGTGATACAGTCATAAGATGTGGACCGTCCCACAGTCATGAGGTCCTGAGATGTGGCTGGCATCAGCAAAAGCAGCTATTCTTTTCCTATTTAGAAATTTCTTCTTTAAGTCACGCACGCACACATGCACCCACATTCTTGGACGGTTTAATATAAAAGCCTGTTGTCTCCTATGTATAAATACTCAGTTGTATCTGAAAAGTCCCGTAGTAACTATGGTTTACTTCTGATAGATTTTTTCCTCTTGAAGGCAGTAACTTTTAATGTACCTTCAGATACCAGTTAAAAATGATTTGTAACAGATACAAACTACTATACATAAAACAGATAGGCAACAAGGATTTACAGTATAACACGGGAAACCGGATTCAATGTCTTAACCTATAGTGAGAAATAACTGGGGAAAAAAAGTAGACATAACTGAATCACTTTGCTGTATATCTGAAATTAACACAATATTACAAATCAGCTATACTGCAATTTAAACAAATGATTTGTGTCCCTAAAAATATTTTTGTATGTGTGGAAAATAAAGATCAACAGCCGAGGAACAGAACAGCAGAGAGCTAGTGTAGTGCTGTGGTGGAGACAAAACGAGTCAGCCTCGGGAACGCTTTTTGGCTTGGAAGTTTTAAGCATGCACCGTAGCCCTGAAGTGAGGAGCGTCTCCCTGTGGTCCGTCTGCAGTTTTTAATCAAAAGAAAGCTCAGAAAAACACCAAGTAATATTTTATGGCCTGTAAGACTGCCAGTGATCACACTTCTACTGCATTTCTAACAAAGGAAAATCTGTCGGGTTGGCCTGTGAAAAGAATTTTATCTGCCTTTGAAAGTGTATTCCCCTCAGCGATCCTAGTAACGAATCAGGCACCAGAAGGTTCTCTGCCCTCTGCAGAGTGTGGAAGGAGGCTTTATGTGCACATGTGTAGTAAATACATTTTTTTTTCTTAAAAATAAAAACTGGTCTTTTGGTTGATATAAAATGCCCTGTGAAAACACTAACGGTCACATTTTAAAAACGTAACTAGGAAGCAACGAATAGGTCCCAGGTACTGACTGGGCTTAGTGACGTAGAGGTATGATCCGCATTTTGCATGAGTTTTCATTCTTTCTAATTACCGTATATTCGCTAAAACAGAGTCTTGGACATGCAGGTATTGTTCTGTTGCTGTAAAAGTCTTAGGTGTCATTTTACAAACATCTCATTAAGATATATTTTAAGAATAATCTTTTAATAGCTCTTACGTATGAGCCTTTATAATGTTTGGGGGTTTTGGGGGGGCATTGCACTTTTTTATACTTAATATTGAAATATTCTCTCATGAGTTCTGAGCGGATGCCTTAATATGCTGTTGTTTTGCTGAACCATACAAAGTAACACTGTTCCTTCTGTTTCTCTAGATACCTTTGCATGTATGTAGGACCTCTCATCACGGTGCCCAGGCACTGTGTTTGATGTCAGCATAGGAGGAAACGTGCCAGGAAATCTGGGTTTAATGTCTGTCACTTAAGACAACCATTAATCTGTTTTCCCCCCCATTTGGATTCTTAAATTGCACTCCTTCAGCCAGAGGAGCTTACGCTGCTGCTTATAAAGCTGAGGCGGCAGCAGGCCGAGCTGAGCAGTGTCCGGGAGCACACGTTAGCGCAGCTCATGCAGCTAAAGCTGGAGGCCCACAGCCCAAAGGTCAGCCACGCGCAGGTTGTCCGTGTCGTCTGCTCTTGCCACGTGCCCTGAGCCACTCATTAACCGGTCTGGTCAGCATCATTCGTGTCGCGCATGAGCCATCCCCCCATTGTGGCAACAGCATCTGGATCTCCTATTGACCCTTTGAGAATTCACTTGTTCCCACATCATTAAAGGAAAACACTGGTGAGGGTGCATTTCTTCTCAGCCTCCCACCCACCAGCTCTCGGGCAAGAGGAAGGAAGTGCACACAGACTCCGAAACAGTGCTGTCATTTCACCAAACACCGGAACTTCCTCCTCTGGTCAGACAGACATTGACGAGTCCTGCAATTTCCCGTAATCAGTTGAGAACTGATTATCATTTTAATAATAACTGCCTTTTAAATGCCAAACATAAATTTCTTCTGTTCTTGACTTTAAAAAAAATGAACACACATAAACATTTCTCAAAGGGTTTAATAGCCTCTGGTTATATGAGAATCATCCAAAGCCGTAGTCCTGTATTCAGAAAAGAATTAACATGTGAAAAAAGCTTCTAACGTTGAGTCTGCTGAAGCCATTTGAGGGATTTTTTTCTGCTTAATGTTCAGCTTATATGCATGTCTACTTAATTTCTTACGAAACTAAGTGCAGTTCTGTCATGATTTGATATGTCATCCGCACCATGTACACGGGAGCATGTGCGCCAAAGTGGCTGTGTACTGTGATGTAGTAGGCTGTGGCGAACTACCTGTTTTTCGTATTTCAAAATTGACCTTTTCATGAATTCCGCACCCTCTTTCTCTGTCCCTTTCTTTCTTGGTTGATGCCTACTAGAATGAAATCCTTACACATCATCTTCAAAGGAACACCATGTATTTGGACCATCAGGTGGGATTTGAAGAATTTTCTTACTTACCATACGTTACGTTTTCGTGTTTTGAATGTAGTAGAATTTTCAGGCAACTCTGATGTTTCGGTTGTTTTGAGTTAACGGCATGGCTTTTACAAGTGGCAGAGTGAGAAATCCCTCCCAGCAGGGTTCAGAAATACCGTAATAAACAGGTGGAAAGGACAGCTGTGGAGGTGAGGTGGGGTATAAATGCTGGGTCTCCAGAAAGGGAGACCCTTAATAGAGTCCTTCCTTCTTGTCCCAAGAAAACTTGCACTCACTAAGGCTTACTGTATTAGCTTGGAGGTGACCTAAGACATAGACACCAAGCTGTGAATGCCTTGTTGGAGGCCAGGAGGAGGAGGTGGGTGAAGTGTGTTCTCTTCCCCAAAGGGGAGCTTAATGATGGGTGAGATGCATGATGAAGATATTTTTAATTGTTCGCCCTCCCCTCCCAGTATCTGGTCTTTGCTCAGCTGTGTAGAGCAGCTTTACAGTGACCTTCAGTTCCTGGCATCCCCTCAGTGGGGCCAGTGCGTGTGGTTGGTTAAGGTGAATGTTCAGAAGTGTGAGTAGAAGTTCATGAACAAGGGCTGACACTCCTAAGTTTTGGCTTTTATGAAAGTCCCTATTAATATTTAATTTTAATTTGCCAAGAATTTTTGATATGCCCTTAAACTTAAAATTTCTTCTAGTGAATACTTTTTTTTCCATATAAATTAAGCTAAAACTTTTTTTTAGCTTATTTCAAAATGTTCAAACTTGAATATTTTATCAAGTGATAGAGGTTCCTGTGGAAGATGTTAGAAGACAGTATTTGCATATTTATGTTTGCCCTGTTTGAAACAAAATAATAATGTACTGTTTTAAATTAGCTATATTTAAAGAGGGATTTTGAATTAGGATAACCCTTTAAAATGTGTTCAGTCATTTTTCTTTTAATTTTTAAGAGAAATACACTTTTGTTAATGTATAATTTGTTTTCCCACAAAATGTTTTCATCGTGGTTTTGCCTATTGAAATTTTTTAGAAATCAGTATGTCATGGATCCAAATTTCAACCGTCACTCCAGAGACTGGTGCTATTAAATTTAACTACAGTGTGCATTGTACAGTCTAATAAAGGCATGTTTGCCAACAAAATAGTGAAATAAATGTTCTTCCCTCAAAATTGCCCACCACCAGAAAGCTTCTAAGATACATGGGAAATGACATTCTTAAAAACTCCTTTGTCTGTAAAGCTAGAGATGGTTCTGAAAAACAAGGGGATATTACAGAAATTAGGTTTAAAAACAATTGTACAAATGTGAATCTGAAATTACCTAGAATCTCTGGAAATAAGCCTGGTGGTTTACCGTAATTTACTACTCGCCTCAACAAATCAACACTGGAGTTGTGGGAACACAGCACTTGAGCAGCTCTTAGGAGAGGACAGTAGATAACGTGGAAACGACTGCCATCCATGTGCTGTGCTGCGACTGCTCACCTGCCTTGGCCTCTGGGGCCCAGGTCGGGTTGAGGTTTCCCTCCCATCCTGCGCTCCCCTGGCCACCCTGCGAGCAGTCCTGCAGGTGCCTTCTCAAATCTCAACTTTTTATTGCTCTTTTCTAGTCTCTCAACATGTCAGCAGAGCTTTTCCAGTAATTCACCTTTTCCTTGTATTAGATCCTGAAATAAAGTTACATTATACCAATTTTAAAATTTTTTTGTGATAATGAGAAGCATTGTAGGTGGAATTTGATTGTTTCAATGTGATTTGCATCAGAATAAGACCATTTCTGATGGCAAAAATTGGGCCATTATTAGATAATAGTTAGGCAACGTGTGAAAACCTGGCTTTGCCCAGAAACTCAGATATGCCTAAATGTGTAGTAATATCCTTAAGGTTTCCTAAAGAAAATCTCTCTTTAAATAAATCAAAATTCTGTGATTTCAAATAATTGCACTTAATATAAATGAAATATGTACTTTTGGACCGTCCTATATTTTATGTCAGTAGTAAGTTTATTAAGATATATAGAAAGAATTCTTGGTAATTTTGAATTTTAATCAAATTTTTCATTCCACTCAAAACATTTCCAGCTTTTAATCTTGTTACTGCCAGTAACCTATTTTAGATGACAAAGTATATTTTTATAGGCATTATTGGTTGCCTGGGTTTATAAATTTATTCACCAGTTGTACATAATTACAAATTTGAAAGTAAATTTTAAAACCTCAGAGTCAAGGCTCTGGTCACATTTTGTAGACTGTATAGCAGACCGAGGGAACGTGTGCTAATTAATGATCTTTCAGCACTACCCTGCTTGCTCAGGTAAACCATCAGAAGAACCTAAGGCCAGCAACAAAATGTAGTCTTCCCCCTGCTCCTTGTCAGATAGCACAGTCATCAAAAGGAAAATTTTAATTGATTTAAAGTCTCTTAATCCCTATCACTATTCATGAAGAACAGAACCCAAAGGGTAGTCTCTGAGTTGCTTCGGAGGTAAATTCGTTTCTGATATTATAACAAATTAAAAAATGAAAATGCCCTACTTGAAATTCTGAAGATTTACATATTATACAGTCAATCCCAAACTCTTGACTTCCGGTGCCCATAGCTGGAGCAGTATCATTTGATTTCTGATTATCACTGTTATGAGGACTAGTCATGTACCGAAGTGTTTTTAAAAGTAACAAAGATACACTAATTACATGGTAGAATTTTCCTCTGCTTTTTGTTTTACTTTGAAGTACACTGTTACAGTTTGTTTATGCTTTTATAGCCCAGTTAGGAGACTGTTCGGAGTCTACATTGATTAAGATGAGCCTGGGTTTATTGGTCATCTTTTGTGAATTTTAAGATAACAAAGCCCCAAAGTATAACCTGTGAACATGCAGTAATCCTAACTGGATACTTTATGTAACTCTTCCAGGTTTTATTTAGAAAATGAACAACGTATCAGTAACTCACGTCCTTCTCATGCAGCTTAGTTCTCACTGACTATTAGAGAAACTTTTGGTTACAGTTAAAGTGAAACTTGGCTATTTCATCCTGAACTGCATCTATGGCATGGATTTAACACTGGCCTTCTTCTTGTTTATTCCTCTACCTGACAGAATATGGGGTGGGGGGGAGCCATAAGTACAATTTTGCAGTGACCTTGTACTTGCCAGGAGGTTGGAAGTAAGGTTATTATCAGCAGTTACTTTGGTATCTCCTCCTGCAGAATGGAGGGTCCTGTTGCCATTCTTTGATGGTGAGGGAAAAGAGAATATCTAGATATATTTACTTTTTTACCTCAGAACAGGGCAGATTACACATGAGTTTTAGAACTAAATGGCCCTGCTAAACATGTATTTGATAATTAGGAGTTCCTCGTGTTTCCATGAGCCGGATGTAAATCATCTGTTGGAAACTGGAGTAATGGTTTTCCATAGCAGCTTACTGTGGTCAGCCACCTGCAGGTCAGCTGTAAGATGCAGAGAGGGCGTCCTGGTTGTATTGGTTCCTGTACCCTTACTGGTTGTTGTTTTTAATAGCACCCCAGTCGTTAGAGTCCCAAATCAGGGCATAAAAAGCTGTCTTTAGCCCAATAATATGCCTAAAAACTGGAATGACAGGATCATACGCTCTAAGTCCATTAAAGAAAACCTCTCTCAGAAAGTGTGTGTTCAGAGTGCCGACTCGTAATCAAATCTTCAGCAGATCTGACACGGGAGTAGGGACCACATTTTCTCAGTCTTGTCCCTTACAAGAGTTCCCTCCTGTAGCCCGGACCAGGACCACGCTGAGCAAAGGAATGAGGTTGGGGTTGTAGAAACTAGACCAGGAGCAGAGGAGAAACAAGGCAAGACCCCTCTGTGGGCGAAGAGGTGGAACAGGAGCTGGAGGTTCTGTGATCAGCCTGGAAGAGGGGTTCACGGGAATGGGGAGATCAGAATGTGTCCCCATCCCTTCGTCCGTTTTCCTCGCCCCTGTTTTAGTTCCTCCCTCCATTTGTTTCTTTCTTCCTCCCTTGCTTTTTCTTCCTAACTTTTTCTATTACTGACTGAAAAGCAGTTGTGAGGGAATTTAGATGATGTTCCCTTTTCCTTCTTCTTCAAACTTTCCTGACTGCTTTCCACATAGGCAGTGGTAACAGAAAATGAGATGCTTGGGAGATATGTGGGTAGGGATGGACAGCAGGATCTGTCACAAGCTTTTCATGAGCATGCTGCCCCCTGGTGGGTAAATGCACACACACCAGTCCCCTTTGCCCCCTCCCCTCCTCCCCCTCCCCTCACCGTAGTGATTGTACACTCAGCTAGCCAGCTTTGAGAAACTTGCTACAGTAAATGGAATTTGACTCCCACCGATGTGAGCTTTGCTGCTGCTGATATTGCAGCAGGTAATTTTTCATCTTTTAAACGTGAAATTATATTGTAACATTGAATGTGCTTTCACAGATGGCCCTTAAAATTATGACATTCTCCCTTTACCCCCTCTCTCTTCGGGAGTCACTGTAGTTAACTGCATCAGAAACATCTGTCTGAAGGGATGTCCCTCAGTCACACTTACACTGGGGACCATCTAGTCCCTGTGTGCACCAGAGTTCTTGGTGAAAAGAATGACTCTGCTATGATCATTTAATTAAACTCCTTTGCCCCTACCCAGCTGAAGCTGTCTCCCCACCACTGGAACATATTTAAGTCACTTCTGAATTGAGCATCAAACAGTATATTCTTTAACACCAGATGACTAAAGGACCTTACCTCAAATTTTCACAGAAAAGCTGGAAGTTTCTACTGACAAACCGGTTTGCCATAGTACAGTGGTGCATGAAAAAGTTTAAGGTCTGTGAGTCAATAGTTCAGTCCTTCTGTCTTTTATCAGCACTTTTAAGTGTTATCAAATGCTTGTAAGGAGGATAAAAGTCATTTTTGATTATCCTAACCTCAAAAATCTTGAAAAGTAAGCTAAAGTTTCTAATTTGCCAAAGTTCTGTAGTAGCATTCAGGTTTTAAAATGTCATTCTTTTTATGCTTTTTATATAAATATTAATATTTGATGAACTGTGGGCTCAAACTCCCAGTGACTTTTGGAAGAAGTCTGATCTTCTGTTGTTGGTTGCTGTGGCCATTCTTTGTCAGCACGCTTTCTGAAGCCTTGCAGGAAAACCACAGTGTAAAGACTGTGCAGACAGGAACTCTGACCACTTGTAAACATACTTATGCCAAGAGACATGCAGAAAAGAACAGTTAACCGGGTGTATGTAATTGGCACTGAAACCATTCAGGGTAAGAATCTAGGAATACTTTTTTGCATTTTGTTCTTTGTGTTCATGAAAGGCAGCTTCCATATAAGGAAGAACAATGAAAAGCTTTCATTGTTGTCAATTCAGCAACTTCATTCTATTGAGCTATTAAGCAAGATCCCATTTTCGCTAATATTTAAAGAGGTCTTAGAGCTTCTATTTTTAGGGATGACTGAGAGCTGCAGGAGGTAATGTTTCTGGGGGATATAGAATAGGCATTTGGAAAAAAGCAAACTAAGGAAACTGGAAAATTGAAATTATGTTATTTAACACTTAGCAACCCAAATAGTTACATAGTACAGAGTGTACTTTCTCAGGCCTTGCTATTCAGAGCAATCCTGTCTCTCTCTCCCTTACACCCCATTCTTCCTTTTTTCTTTTTCTGTCTCCCTTCCTCTGCATATTTGATCACAAGTGGTGGGGAGAGAGAGGTGACACCAAGAAAATTATGAAGCAGGATATGGCATCATAATGGCAGAATATAATAAATAAATGGACAGTGGGTAGGTTAGAATTTGGAATGTGGAAAGATGAATATATGTGTGTCAATATCTGATGCTTATACATTGTGGTCGTAATTCTCCTGTTTCTTGCCAGTAATTGATCTGTCCCTTTTTGCTAAGCTGTTTTCACCCATCTCAGCCCTAACTGGGAAAGCTGCCTGTTCCTTAGTGTTCTTTCATCTGAGCCTTCACCTCCTCTTCAGTGTACCCGTTCTCTCTTTGTTACTCTAAATCTCTAGCCCCTGGGTTTCTCCCAGAAAGCAGAGCCTGTGACGTGGGCTTCCTGGATGTGGGCTTGCTTGCAGAAAGTTTACGTTAAGAAGTGATTCCCAGGTACAGAAGCAGAGGGTGAGCCAGGAAGGTAGGATGTATCATCAGCTGCCGTAGGCAGCCAGGGTCCCATCTACTTGCAAACAAACGAATAAAAACACTGCAGAACTACACAGCCAAACAACAGAAGGGGGCCACATTTGTGCTCGCTCCTGTCGTCCACTGACCAAGGGTTCCCCTTTGAGACTGACTCTCCAGCACATTGAGGTCACGCAGACATGAGCACCCAGTGATTCCCATACTCACAGCAAGAGCTGAAACAGAAGATGGACTAATAGGATGTAAGGAGGGGCTGAAAAGGCATCCCAAACCCCTCCGTCTGCAGTTTCAGTTCTGTGTTTCTGGTTGCTCATGGAGATCTCTATTTGGAAGTTCTGCCTTCAGTACATCCCTGACAGGCCCCAGATCAAGGTTGTTATCTGATCCCTCAGTTCCCTGACCAAAAAACTAAAAGTGGAAATGGTTCAAAATACTGGTCACCTTTAATGTCATTGATCTTTGAGAAGGATCAGGACCTTTGCTTCAGCTGTTTTGCTTAGACCTGGAACTTAAAGTGGTTCCAGTCCCCAAGGGAGGAGAGAAGAGGGAAGAGGGAAGTCTCCACCTGCAGCTGGGACAGCCTCTCCCAGCCTGGTGGATGGAAAGGGAAAAAGGAGGCTGCCTGGAGGGCCCGGGGTGTGCTGGCCCTCGGCACCCTGCCTGCTCTGCTGCCACTCTGAGGGGGAGGCTCCACAGAGCGACAGAAGTGGCAGAATTAAGTCGTCCCGCCTCCTGGAGCTGTGCTGCATCCTCCTCATGTTTCACGTGCCCGACACCAGCACAGATTAAATCTAAAAATACTTTGAAACTGGAGTTAAAAGTACTTTAAAAAGCACCTTTACTGAAAACGGGGAAATCCCATGGATGTGTGGCCTTATCCGAGCACCTTACTTTAGCTGAATACGTGATACCTGCACGGGGTTCAGTCAGGAGCCCAGAGACCACCACCAGCACACCTTGTACCTGCTAAGCGCCTCGTTACCATTTAGTCACCAGTCAGGGCAGTGCTTACAGCGTCTGCCTCATCATCTTTCAGCGAGCGCAGGAGACTTCAAACTCCCTGTTCCCTACAAAAGAAGGTCTCGTTTTGGTTTATCATTCAAGCCCTCATTCCACCACCGCCACCCACCTCAACATGTGAAACGCTTCCTCCCCCGTGAACCCTTTCCTCCAGCCAGCGACTCGCTGCTCCTCAGATACTGCAGAAGCACCCCCGTGCCTCTGTCCACCTGTCCATCCTGATAGCCTAAGTATCACTTAACGGTTTTCAAAGCTTGGTCACATACAGTGGCCCACATGCACCTCATACTGGCCTCTGCAGTGGGCGGCCGCTGACTTTTATCCCCGTTCAGTCAGGCTGAATGACTCTCCAAAGTCGCAAAGCTCTCACAATACCTTGCATTAATGAATTTGCTTTCTTTTTTTTTTTTTAATTTATTTTTACTTCCTTAACAAATAAATAGAGTTGTTCTATACTTTGAACCGTTCTGTCTCAGGTTGCTGGCCTTTGTTACCTAAGGAAAGTCGCCTCCTGGTTACATACTGCTTATTTTCCCAACAAGATAGAACAATAAAAACAAAATTTCCCCACCCCTCCTGAAATGTGTTAATATTTATACAGTTCCACATTGTATTTATGAAAGCAAATAGTTTTGTAGCCCAATTATTGTAGCTTTTGTTTGCTTCTATCTTATTTAATTTTTTTTTTTTTTGGTTTTGTGTGTGTGTGTGGTTTTTTTGTTTTGTCTTGTTTTTAACCGCTAGAAAGTTCATTCAGCAAAGATTTATGGAGCTCAATGTAAGGCAGGATGTTAGAGCTTACAAAGTAGAATTCTTAAATGATTTTCAAAGCCCAGGAAGGAAGTAAAGTTGAGCATAAGTGCCAAAAACATTTCTAGGATCAACCTAAGGATGTGATTATATAGTTAAAACATAAGCTGATAAATCTTTGAATTAATGGTAGGAATTCTACTCGGTGCCAATTTTAACTCAGGAAGAAGAGAATTGCTATTAATAAAACCTAGATCCTGTATCTAGAAGACATTTTAATTTTGATTTAAAGCTTAAGTATATTTTAGAGTGGATTTACCCATAGCCAGAACGAATTTTTTTTTTTTCCCCTTTTCACTAACAGAGATGTAAGACTTTCACTTTGGGAATGTTTTGCTCCTTTAAAATGGTATTGTTAAAATGCTTGCGAAAAAGAGGAAAATACGACCATCTCAAACATAATATCCACATTAAAGCATCTTTACAGAATGGATTCTTTCCATATTTGTGGATGCCAGGAATAAAAATGGTCGCATCCCATAGAAATACATTACCTGAAGCTCAGGGAACAGTGGTTAAAAAAAGAGTCATTACTCAAGGAAAATAGATTGAAGCCACTGAAGTAAAAATCAGATCTATAAAATAACCTTGTAGCCAAACGGATTTCAATTTTAAAAAATATTCTTAAAAGACTCATAGATTAAAAAAGGATGAACTCACTGTAAATAAATTACGTAAGTAAGTTATTTGTAAAGACATTAACCTAGGCCTCCAAAGTTTCCTTCAAAATATATTGCAGGTGTCTATTTCAAAATGGTGGCTTTAAACATTGAGCGATTTAAATAAGGTTGTGAGTATGGAGATTATCCTCCTTTTGTTCTGCTGGATTAGGGCTAATTTCATGTTTCTCAGTAAATAGACTTTATCAGTATTCCTGAAGCCAGTGCTTAGCGCATCAGTCAGTTTAGAAATGTTGTTTCTTTTTTTGTTTTAAGGGAATGTCAGGTACACTTAACATCTATGTTAGTGTCCCAATTTGTTTTTCCTTTTTTTCTTGTTAATCTGTCTTTCTCCCTTGAAGAAAAAGAGGAAATATTACAGTCTAGCTACATCTTTAAAGTACCATTGATTTGTCTGACTATATAACAATAGTAGTATTTTTCTAAAGTTTTACCTTTAGAAAATGTATATGGCATAGACAGTTTGTTCCGACTGCTTAAAATTTCAAAAGTCATAGATCTCCATACTTCTGCCCCATCAGTTATAAGGAGACTTATTTACATTCTTCTATTTAGAAAGTCACTTCAGATTTTCCTGCGTCCTGTTAAACAATGAGTGCTCTCAATAGGTAGTCATACCCTTCAGTCTCAGGTTCTTGGACTTTGAGATGTGCCTGGAATGAGAGTGGAAGGCATTTACATTGTCATTATCCAAACGACCTGTTTAATAAAGGCCCTTGCGTTCCTCACGGCTTCACCCGAGGCATGTCAAATTCTTTAGCCTTTTATTTTTGCCACACTTCTCAAGAGCTTATTGATCTAGACATAGGAGGACGCTCGTGAGAGATGGATTCCTTAGTGATTAGGCTATCAGGGTTTTGGGCTATTGTTAAGACTGATTCCCACCTTTCAGATGCTTTTCTAAGGCATCGTTAAGAACACAGGAAAAGTCCATTTTCCATTTAAATGGAAAATGACAGCACTGAAATGGGTCTTCTCATTGGTTATCAGTGAAGGACAAAAGCTCTGTAGGGTAGATAGAAATCATACAGACCGCTTGCTTTAAAAAAAAAAAAAAGCTGTCATCGCAGGATTCAGACTCAAGGAAACTCAGTAGACAGAGTGTGAGCAAACGTCTTCCCTTCTGGGAATGAGGTCTGAATCGCAGGAGGTTATACTTACTTTACTGGCCTGGAATTTGTAGACTGACTATCTAGCATAACAGCCACTAGCCACGTGTGGCTATTTAAATTAGTTACATTTTTATAAAATAAAATGTATTTCCTCAGTCACACTAGCCGCATTTTAAGGGCTGGTGAGGCCTTATGGCTGCGATGTTGGACTGTACCGACAGAGACCATTTCCGCCATCACAGAAGGTCCTGTCGGATGCTATTCTAGACAATTTATTATATAGACTTTTTAAAGAGCAATTAAGCCACTACTGAACCACTTCTTATACTTCAAAGGAGATAAGGAAATTCATCTTCCTAAGGATGGATGATATGAGCGACTCCCCTGGCTCGGCTCTTCCCCCTTCCTGCCCCTCCCCCTTCCTGCCCCTCCCCCTCACAGTTACTCAGGAGCATCTATCTCATGGATTACAGTATCCTGTACCTTCTGTGTTCCTCACAGGTCTAATTTCTGAGGGATAGAGGTTTTAAAACGGGTATTAGAAGTTGCTAGAATAAAAAGAGCAACTGGGTAGGGGAGGGTATAGCTCAAGTGTTAGAGTGCATGCTTAGCATGCACGAGGTCCTGGGTTCAAGCCCCAGTCCTTCTCTAAGAACAGATAAATAAGTAAACCTAATTACCTTCCCCCACCCCACCCCCCAAAATAACTGGCAGTTGGATTCCTGACTGATACCTCCAAAACCCCCATGATTCTGCTGAATCCACTAATATTAATACGGAGATTCAGTTGCTTTTTTTTAAGGAGGTGATTTCTCTCAATGCTGTACTTCATACAAAGACAAGACCATTTTAATCTACATGCAACATACTTTCGTTTTCATCTTTTGATAGTTGCACAGATATCTTGACCAACATTTGGTACCAACTCATCAGGACCTTGAGAAATTACCTTATTGGTGATGGCTGAATTGGTCCTCAGTTACTTAATGTGGTGTCAAGACAAGATCATGGCCCTCAAGCCTGACTTTCTGTCAGGACTACCAGTGGACCCTCAGGAAGACAGAAGCAAAGCGCAGTTCTCAAGGCCCTCTGCCCCCAAGTCCCCAGTCAGGGCTGCCAGAGCCCAGCCAACCCTGCGTGTTTGAAAATCCCCCTAGGTGATTCGCTTTTCCCCCCAGTCAGGTTTGAGAACCACTGAGATACATAATGACAAGGAACCCCAAAGAAAGAGGAGTTGTCCGGACTTTTTTTTGAAACGAACACTCTTAGTGCTTTCCAGCCTTGGTCATGAGTGGCACACGTGGAAAAGTGACTGCGTTTGTGCCACCTTGACAGGAACTAGAGGCAGTGCTGCCGGGGGCTTGTTTAGGCCTTCTGACAGCTGAGATGGTCGCATCTCCACACACCCGAACCCTTCCCCAGCCCACAGGTGTCTGTTGGGAAGTTCCACTCGACATCCTACCAACGATGACGTAGTTGCATAGAATTGTGTTGAGTAAGTTTTTTGGTGATGGGTTTTTCAATCACGGTATTTCCAGCAATAACATCAAAGGATGCTTTATGTTCGTTATTAACCCAACACACCTCAAAACTGAGAGAGAGGCTAGAGTTAAGTGTCAGATTTTTTAGGTAGTTTTTGTAAACCTTCGGACTTAACAAATTTCAAGTAAAAATATGTTTTTGTTGTAAACAGAAGTATATTGGCATTACCGAAGTTTTTCACTTAACATTTTCCAAAACATTTCCACTTACGTCTTCTTACTTGTTGCTGAAGTTAATTGCGAAAAAGAGTATAATGCCTGACTCATACATTCTCATTTTTATTATTATAAAATAAGGGAGCTTTTATAGTAGCTTTATAATTTAGCAATTAACTGGGACCTAAACCTATATTACCTTTTACTTCAAAGAAGGAATTGAAGCAGGAAGCGAAGCATTTAACTCATTTTCAAGTAAATTATTAAACATCCTCCGCGTGCTAATTAGTCTTTCTCTTGCTCTGATCCCTTAAAAAAGACATGTCAGCTGTGAGCACACTATCTTAATGCTGTCTAGGGCTCTTCTTGTATTCAAGCCAGAAGAGAATTGTTGGATTTTTTTTTTTTTTTAAGAACATGAGCATGAAATTCTAAGTTGCTCATAGAGCACTATGTATTTTTTTTTTAGGTCATGTTTTACTGCTTTAATTCAAAAGCTATTACATAAAGCGTACATAGCAAAAGCCAGATAGGATGTGCTGTTCAGTGTAAGTTACAGAAATGAGTCAGTTTCTAAGTATAAAAATACAGGTATTTCAGAGGTGATTTAGTGAGAGAAACCACCAGCCTGTTTCTCAGATCTATTTGGAAAGAAAGCAGATCTAGTATTTCCAAGTCAGTGAGTCAGGAAAGACTGAAGGTTCAATCAGATCATTGAGACTGTTTGCTAGGGACCTTTTTATTGTGTTTAGCTGGCCTCAGCTGTCCCCTGATGCACGCAAGGGCAGCACTGCCACATACAGGACCACTGCCTGCGCAGGTCTTTCTTACAAGCCCACTACCCCGTCATCCTGACAGTCCTTCGTCGGATGGGTATGATGCCCAAGGGAATTCCAAAATGGTCCTGCAGTGTCTGCCTTTCTGTAGATAGACTTACCCCATCTCTCCAGCTTGAGTACAAGATCCCAAGGAGCTGAAGAACATTCTCTGTTTTACATTTGACTGACTTGATCACCTTGAGAAAGAACCTTGTAGTTGCTTTTGCCAAAGACCTCTTTAGATGTTTTAATGACACTGTCAGCATCAAAGATTTTCAAGTTGCACGTTTTGATTATCTAGGAATCAAGATGTCTCTTCTTTTCAAGCTCCTCAAGTAATTCTGGGTTAAGAACCACTGGCTGAATTAAACTTTGATTTCTGAAGTAGCCAGTAATAAAAAGGAAAAAAGAAATTATATGATAGGTATTTACAGATGCATTGGGATAACTTACCTTTTTTAGCTACTTTACATTTCTTCCAGTAAATTTCTGAATAAAGGCTGTGAGAACAGTTTTCTAGATATGGGCCTCGCTGCCCTCAAGGACTCCAACAGCCTTGAATGTGATACGAACACATGTGCTAAAATGTTTTTTTAGCCTCTTTGTGTCACCAAGGCCAGAGGATATAGTTGTTCCATTAATTTGGTTTATTTCATGTTTATATATTTTTATCCTTGAGTCTTTAATAACATTTTTTTAATTAGAAAAGCAATGTCTACTACTTAGTGGAGAAAATTTGGGAAATGTAGAGAAGTATAGAGAACGAAAAAAATACTGATCCACAGTCCCACAATTCACAATGATTGCTGCCAACATTGGTCATCCTTTTGCTGTTCTAAATTGCCAGCTTCCAGAGATGCCTTCCAATTTTAATATTCTGGGATTTGGTAAGACATTTGCAATTTTTCCTAATGAAAAACAGCCAATTCCAGAAGTGAACTCTGAGATACTCTGCAGTTTGTATACTTTAAATGTTGTTTTTTTCAGACAGAGAAAGACAAATTCTCCGTTGTCACTTTTGTGTGAAATCTAAAATATAAAACAAATGAATAGATAAAACAAAACAGACTCACAGATACAGAGAATAAACCAGTGGATACCTGTGGGAAGACAGAATTGGGGAGGGACAATATAGAGTTAGGAGGTTAAGAGGTACAAAATATTGTGTATAAAGTAAATAAGCTACAAGGGTATATTGTATAGCACAAGGGATATGGCCAATATTTTATAATTTTAAATGGGCTGTAATCTGTAAAAATGCTGAATCACTATGTTGCACACCTAAAAATAATGTAATACTGTAAATCGACTATACTTGTTTCTAAAAACTAAGTTTTTAAATGTCATTTTTTCTTTTAGTGGTTTTTTGTTGTTTTTTTTTTAGTTTTTCTGTTCCTAAGTCAGTGTCTTTTTGCAAGAGCCCTGCTCAAAGACTTAATATTTAATGATCTTTGACGGGTAAATTAAATGGAGACATTTTTTAAATCACAAACATGTCTTCCCTCTGTAACAGGCACATTTACCCTCTCAAAGTATTCTGCTAAATAAATCAGGCTTGATTACCCTTCTGCCTTCTCCCTTTTAAAATACATTTTAAAAGTAAATTCTTCAGGCCTAGAGGATGAATCCTAGCCATTGATCTGTACCATGTTGAAGCTCCATTTAAGGGCGCGCTGTATCGACAGACCTAGCCTCCTGACAGTGGCCCATTTGTGGTGCCAGGTTTCCAAGGCTCCACGTGCAGTTTCAGTTTGACTTTGTACGTCTTTTACATTTGGATACTATCCGATCTGCATTATTTCTTAAACATCCGTGCTCTTGATTTTCTTTTGAGCCCCCTACCACTCTACCCTCCCACCCACTTAGTCTCTGATTCAGGTACTCTTCTGCCCAATATTCATGGCATGCTATTGAAAAATAGGAAGTTTAGATAAGATTGCTTTGAGAATCAAGATTAAATAATTGTAAAAATAGAAGCTTAAGTTACTTGTATTAGATGGAGTGTCAATTCAGTCCAATGATTAAGCCAAAGCAAAAAACAGTTACACTGTTTTCCAGAATCACCATTTGATTAAGATAAAATAACTAACATTCCTTTAAAACATACACTTTAAAATATAAAGAGGTCTTAAATTTCTGTAATAAAAGTTTTTCTACTAAAGAAAAATTTACATCCATAGTTGTCTGTTTATAAGTTACTTTCCAACACCGTAAAAGTTTATCCTGTGCGACATAGCAACACAGTTGTTTCCTGTGTGCGTGAGGTGTCACCTGTAAAGGCTTTGGTCCCTTATTGAATAACTGGGAGGGAAAAAGGTTTGAGTTTAACTGATGTGTAGAAGTTTGAGTTTAAAAAATGGATAGAGGCATAGATTTTTAAATAAATTATTTAACTTGAATAAGACTTAAAAAAAATAGATTAAACCAGTCACAGGAGGTTTCTAACTTGACAACCAAAACAGATATTATTAACATGAAACATTGATAAGTAGGCTGGGAATAAGATTGCCTAGATATACAGTTTTCAAGATTTATTTTTTACTTATACATTTAATCTTAAGTAGTAAACTTTTGTTGCAGATTTAGCTAAATCAGTAAAGTAGCATTTGTCAACCATGATAGAAATACTTATTTTCTATAATATGATGGATGGAAAGTATATAAATTAATAGTCACAAATTACAATTACAGACTTGTCTGCTTACAAGTGGTGCAAACTTTAGTGGCCTTTTTACTCTGTCTATGTAATGATGATTGTCTTTTGAATGCTTTGACTCTTGAGTCCAGAGCCTGCTAAAACAAATATTTCTCTAGAGGCAGTAATTAAAGTGCAATATAGCTGGAAATGTGAAACACGGTTTCAGCCTTTTAAGGAGCTAGGGAGATTCACTGAGTCTTTGATAAATAAATTTTAGTTTGCATGTCCTTGAAATCATTATACATACATAGTGTTATATTGTGAGAAACTCCATAATAGAGCATATATAAATGTTTGTTTAATTTTAATAAAATGTGATTGTCTAAATGACAAGATATACTAATGTACTATAAAATTTTAATATTTGTAGAGAAGTAGTTTTTTTCTGATCACCCTTAAGAATTGAATATCATTTTAAGCTTTTACTGAATAAGTAATCGATTAAATTGTGCCGTTTTTTCCTCCTTTTAAGTTTGTAGGTTGTTACCTTTTAATTTATCCTTTGAACCTTGATGCTTTATCATCTATTCTGGTATATGGAGGAATATTCATTAATTGACTATATTGATTATGTTTATAAAGTAAAACCTATATTGCAATGAGTAATAAGCTTTTTTATAACCTTGGAAGTATTTTGCAGTATTTAATATTTGTTTGAAATGGTTTAAGTAAGTAAATTCTGTACAACCTTGGGATAAAATGTGAACTACACTATTAGGAAGATATTAAAGTAGAGACTATATTTACAGTGTCGTCTTTCAAATCTAGCCATGCTGTAAACTGATGTTTGCTGTATGCTCCTCCTGATTTGAAATAGATGAAAGAAAATGAACCTATTATCACCATGGTTCACACAATGATTGAGAACTCGGCGCTAAGACCCCAACTGTACCAGCAAGTAAGGTCTTGGACAGTGAATGATAACTGCTTTATCATCTGCAAAACCCCTCAGTGACAGTTTTGGTTTATCTTCAGACTTGCTCATAACATTAGTCTTTTTCTTATTCCATTTTTTTTTTTTTTTTTGTTTATGTCTTTTTGGAAAACCGCAATTCATCCATGCTTTTCAAGATGCTGCAGCTCTTCGCATGGCTTTGCTGAACATTTTGCTGTTGAATATTAAGTGTGCCATTTTCCTGCAGTTTTTGTGAAGAGTATTTGACTGATACGTACTTGGAGGTCTGCAGTACATTTGCAAAAATTTTGCTAGACTGCCATTAATTTCGATTAACTCTAAACACGTTATAACTGATTTTTAGGGGAAACTTTAAAAGTTTTTTTTTTCCTTTCAGGGACAGCCTCCCCCCTCCACCCCGTGTTTTAGAATAGATCATATTTGCATGGGAGTTATTTAATTTTGTTTCTGTACTGTGGTATGTATGGGGAAACCTACAGGTAGCCGTTCCTTACCATACTGGCAGTGTCTTCTCCCTGTATTCTTAGCACTCTTCTGTAGTCATCAAGACAGTCATAGTTTTCCCCATTCTTTTCCCCAACTCAAAATACATGCCATGTGTTGGCTGGCTTTAACTTAGGAGCTCGGTAATCTGCAGATCTGCAAAAGAAGTCATTTGTACATTTCTCTCCAGTTTGTCTGTATTTCATGGTCTAAATGTTCTTAGCTGTGTGTTTTGCAACATCAGCTTCTTCCACTTCAACACCCTGAAATTATGTGGCCTCTGACCTGTTACAACAATTTAAAAATCATGCTGAAGAAGAAAATTAACTAACATGAAAAATGAATATATATTTTGATTGAAATACGTAAAAGCACCTGGTAAAAAGAAGCACCTTGAGCTCACACTTGGCTTTAAAGGCTCTGTTTGCTTTCGGCGCCCTGGGGTCTGCATCACGGGCCCTGGACCTTGGAGAGTGAAACAGTCAGTGGGAGGATGACTCTCATGTCTGAGTACAGTTTTTAAACCATTTAAAGTCCGTTATTTAATTGAGCATAGTTTTTAATTTGCAGTTAGGAGATAAACAGAGTATTAAATATTTAAAGTTAAATAGCTTTACTTTTCAAAAGGAAATGGGTCTCACCACCCTTACAGTCACCAGATTATGGAACCTTCTTGACACTCCATTCCAAAAAGCCACACTGAGAACCTTAGCCCTTGTTCTGGAATTGATTGCTATCTTTTTCAGTGCCTGAGGCTGTCAGACTATAATCTTATATAATGCTAATTGATGTGAGATCAAATGCATTTTTGTGCTAATGGATTGTGTTTTCATTTTTCACATTTTGCCTTTTTCCAGTAAGAATGAGAGCCAGGGTTTTCTGTTTGGTTTGGTTTGGTTTTTCTTTTTTATATCGATCAGTAGTCAAGGTTGATGATGCAGAAGTCACTGGGGATTGAAATCACTCAGTTGCACTGAAAGTTCTTACTGGAGTTTTTCAAAAATTGGAGATACCTGAAAAAAAAAATGGCGGTATCTGAGACTGATCTTTCGTATAAGCGTCACTGACCTTGAATACTGCAAGAGCAATAGATTTAAATAAATGCATTTCCTCCTATTACTACTCGAAGGGAAAAAACAAATTGTACAGGAAAGGAAGATCTGAATGCCTCATAGCAACAGCTATGCCTGGATATGAGATGAGAGCCAGGTAACCAATGTTGACAGTCAGTGCTGTCAAATCTAGGGAGCTTTCTAAGGAGATGTTCCTTTTTTTTTTTTTTTAAATCAGCCAATAATCAGTCAATCATTGATGGATGAAAGTGACAGACACATTTCTAAAACTTTGTTTTTAAATTTCTGTAAATTGAAATTAGATCTTATTTTTTTCTCCAGATTTCACCTTTTCATGTTATTATTCGAAGAAAATCTTTATGAAGCTTATTTGTACACCTGGGATGGTTTGCTTTTCTGACAGCACATTGCAATGTTGTATTACTAGGTTCCTAAAATTTAGCTGGAAATAAAGTGGCAATGTAATGTTTTATGACCTGTTATTCTGAATCGTAGCCATTCAGGTTTTCTCTCAGGAGGACCTCTATGTTTGTATTTTCCTAGAAGAAAGAGGACACCTGAGAAATTACCGAGGCAGTAATTTTCTTAAAATTAGTCAAATAAAAAGGACATAAATCAAAGCAAATGCTAAGTGAGCATCAAGTTGAAAAATTCCTCTGTGTATCATTCTACCACCTTTCACAAGTGCAATTTTGTACCAGGATTTTTATAACATAATTAATATCAGCAAAATTAATCACATGATAAATAATTATTTTAAAGGATACAGACTAATTAGCAAATACCTACAGCTCTAAAAGCATTTTTGAATTTTTATAGGATTATAATGTCTAATTTTATCAAATATTTCCTCAAAAACCTTTTTTGGGGTTTGTATATATATTTGTATACTTTAAAAAATATTTATACATATATATATTTCACATACTTAAAAAGGATACTATAGAAAGTTGAATTTTAATTGGCAAAGTGATTTTAACTTAATGCCAAGACAGTTTTTTTAAAAGATTATAAGATATCGTCCTATGAAAAAGTTATTTTTTAAAAAAAATTATTAGGGTTAATTTTTAAATTGTATTTTATTTTATTTTTTTAGTGTAGGTACTGGGGATTGAACCCAGGACCTCCTGCATTAAACCGCTGAACTATTTTCAGCCCCTCAAAAAGTTGACTTTCTAAATAAAATACAGCATATATCCTTATATAGTCAGTAAAGTCTATATAGTACATTCTCAAATTGAAGCTTATAATTGCTACATAGCCCCCTTCACTTGTCTAGTGTTGCTGAGGTACCTCAAACAAAAGTATTCAAACTCAGAGCTTTTTTGCTAAAGATAACTTTGAAAAATCATTTTAGAAAGTATTATCATGAAACATTACTTTATGCAGAACTTGAGTTAATCAAAATATTCATGAAATTACATTTTTCTTATTAGTAGGATTTTCATATTGATGATAAAACAGCGAACTTCTATTTTAGATGGAAATTTTTTTAATAAATTATATTCATCTTTTCTTAAGAGAAGCCTCAGTAATTATTATCAGCAATGGAAAATAGGCTATACTTAAAAGTTAATTATTTAAAGAATAATCTTATTTTCCTATGGCTTTCTTCTGACAAGCAAAAGCAATGTATAGTGGAAGGTTGATTATTTTAAGATTTTTACTAGTTGGTATCTAATAATCTTTATTGAATAATTTGATGGAAGGTTTAAATAAATTTTCAGTGGTATCAAAAATATAGGTACAAGAAAATAAATCCAACTTATATGTGTAATATTATTTTTGTGGCTTTAAGGATCAGTCACTCTAAAAATTATAACTAAACAATACACATCTTTCTTTTTTATAATATGCCAACTGATATGAAAATGACTTCATAAATTCTTTAAGTAAAAATAGTATACCATTGTCCTAAATATTTATTACAAGTTACTAAATTTCCATTTTTAAATATTTGGTTTTTTTTTTCTTTTGACCCTGAGACATAGGATACAATTCATATTTTAATCTAGACATAGCACTATCCACTAGTTATGTTCAAATTATATATTCCATGGTTCAGTAAAGCTATTTGGCATTTAACTTTAAATATTAAATAAACAAGTATATGTGACATTAAGTGGCTGACAGATTTACGTCTTTAATTTCTTATAAATGAGAAATTTTAATTTTGGCATTGTCTCACATCTTCTATCATGGATTTAAGCTTTTTTTATTTTATTTTATTATTTTATTTTGGGTTTGTTTTTCTGGGTTTTTTTTGAGGGAGGTAGGTAATTATGTTTATTTACCTATTTTTAATGGAGGTACTGGGGATTGAACCCAGGACCTCGTGCATACTAAGCATGCGCTCTACGACTGAGCTATACCCTCCCCCTGGATCTAAGCTTTTTAAAACTTAGTTTTTGTTACTTTTTTTGTTCAGAAAGAAAGGAGTATGAATTCTCTTCTTGAATCTAGGTGCTTTAATTAAGTGACAGTTACTTCTCAGGACATATTCAGTGGTCTTTATTTTAAAATAGTTTACAAGTATTCTGACTTTTGTCATTAAATTCATTTTTCATGTGATGTTCAATTCTATGAAAGTTTTGTTGTTTAATAATCACTATGCATACTCTTAAGTAGTCACAGAATCATTTGCATGAGGTACGTGAAAGCAATGTCTTGAAGTAACATGTACATCCAGGATTTATTCTTGTTATATTTGCAATGCTTACATTTTTAATCTCCTGATTCCCACATTTCTAGATCCTTTCAAAGTTATCTGCTGTTTAAATTATGCCTCCTTGAGATGTAAATGTCAAGCAATTTTTTTACAGAGAGGGCATATATAGTTACAGCTTATCTATTCTTATGTATTTGTATATGCATATATGAAATTTAATTTTCCAGTCAAGAATGTAGTTAAGGATACATTACTCCTACCCCTACTTTGAGTAAACATGCAGTGAGCTCCAGTTACATTTTCTCCTACTATGTTTTTGTTACTGGCTAGCAGTCAATATAAAGTCAAAAGACAGAATGAA
Source organism: Camelus bactrianus (assembly GCF_048773025.1). Classification (NCBI taxonomy): domain Eukaryota; kingdom Metazoa; phylum Chordata; class Mammalia; order Artiodactyla; family Camelidae; genus Camelus; species Camelus bactrianus. Next base: position 12,148,327 of record NC_133572.1, read on the forward strand.
GTACTGGCTGCAGGTGCACTAGGATGTGATCTGTGGTATAACTGTCTGGGGTGGCTTATCGAAATCTTGGTAGGCATAGTCAGAAGTGAGGATTGACTTGACCAAAAGGTATTTGGAAGAAAGCTGAAGAAAGGATGACTAAATACAAATGGTGTCAGCAAATCCATACAAACTTTTTATGAAATGTGGCTAGCCATAGCTTATAACATAGACTTTCAGTTTTAAGAGGTTTTGAGTGCTTTTCCTCTTTTTGATTAAACCCATCCTTTTCCTCCATTATCTTTTAGTTCTTAAGACAGAAGAACAAGATAAGTCTATATTGTGTATGTGTGTTTATATATTATGTATATGTATACAACGTGTTATAGGTTTTGTTAATAAAATTGTACTCCGATGTGTTGGCATTTGAGTGTACACATACACAGTTGTGTGCTTATGTGTATACTGTGAAGGGTGGTTTTGACTGTTGAAATATGCCTGATACGAAATTCGATTCAATACAGTCGCTTTGATTGTATTTGTCAATTTTTCATTAAAATAATGTGTGTCTTCCAAATGGAAAATGTAAGATGCTGTATAATTTTGTTTGATCAGCTTACTATTTTGTTTGACAAGCTTCAGTTAACATCATTCTTATGTATCTTGCTTATTGTATCACTGTTAAATATTTTTCTATTTTTGTAAAGCTCTGTGTTTGAATTAAACTTAGAGAAGTATAAGAATCGTTAAAAATCCCATTTTTGTTTTTGTTGTATAAATCTAAAATATTAACTATAGGCTAAATAAATATATTCTTTAATTATTTTTAAAGTTGCTCTATGACATTTTCCCTTATAGCTGTCACAGGATGAATGTAGAGGCACGTTGTACAAATACAGACCTGAAGAAGTGGACATTGATGTAAGTATTAGTATGCTGTCTGTTAGTGTTTTGCCAAAACATTGGAAATAAGCATAATAAAAAATTTCCTCTTCCTCTTCTGCCCTCCAAAATGACATCAGATAAATAACATTTTCTTCTTTTGCATCTAGATTCAGTTAAAAATCCTTATTCCCTTAAAAAAAATAAACTTCATTCCCTGATTTATTCTCTGCCCTCCCCCACCCCCACCCCCAGAGTTAGCTTTTAAACATATTTAGAATCACTTAAATAAAAGTAAAGACTTTCTGATAAAAAAAATTATGGAGGATTGAGGACAAGGGAAATTGTCCGTCTCCTAGGGAGAGTATCAGCCTCTAGAAATTCTATCACTGTGTCCTTCTGTTATTGTTGTTAATCATAGTTTAAATTACTGACTTCCTTAGTTATATCTCATTCTTCCCTCGTTTCCCTTGGTTTTATTCCACTGAGTTGTACCTCCTTCTCATTTCAGTATATCCCGTTTGGTGTGGCTTGAGGTGTGTTGTCTAACAAAGATAAAGAAGTTACCGTAATAGATAAATGGCAGAGAGAGTGGAATCTCCAATTTCTTGCTTGTCATTATGCAGTAAAGTTTGGGACAAATGTACAGTTTGTCCAGGGTTTTTATTTTCATACATATGATGAACTGGCTTACTGCTGAATTGAAATTTTATTAAAGTAGCCTCTTCTATTTCTATAATTTAAAAATTGGGGTATTACTGAGAATTTAAAACACTAAAACTATCGAAAGTGATTTTTCTCCTTTAGCAATATTTGTATTTGTATTATTGCAATTAGAAGCAATTTTTAAATTTACATTCTTTCTGAAGAACATAAGAACAAAACTTTAAAAGTATAAAAACAGAATCCAGTCTGTGTTTTAGTTAAGAACTGCAAATCTTACTTAACCTATCCAGCAGTTTTTAGACAATATCTTAACCACATTAAATGATTTGTTAGTCGCATGAGACCACCTAATTGCTAAAAATATTTTGAATTATGTAGGTTAAATTGGATGGTTGAAATGCTTTTTTACTTTATATGCATTTTTAAACATTCTCTTTTTATAAGCTGTATTTTAATTTTACTGATTGAAATAAAGATGGACCTAATTAGGTGTTCCAAGGCTGTTTTAAACGTGTTTTCTTATGATGCCTACCCCCAGTTATGAGAAATAAAGAATTGCTAACAAAAGACATCTTCTCTTACAACCAGGCCAAGTTAAGCCGCTTATGTGAACAAGATAAAGTGGTCCATGCTCTGGAGGAGAAACTTCAGCAGCTCCACAAGGAGAAAGTAGGACGGTCACGTTTATTATCTACAACTGATGTTACTTTATATGATTATTATCAGGACACTGATAACTTAAGTAAAAAAGAATTAATTCAATGATGCAGAACATTAAGTGTAATCATTTTTATTGTAATAGTACACGCTTGAGCAAGCTTTGCTGTCAGCCAGCCAAGAGATAGAAATGAATGCCGATAACCCAGCAGCCATCCAGACCGTGGTGTTACAGAGGGACGATCTGCAGAACGGACTGCTGAGCACTTGTCGAGAACTCTCCCGAGCCACTGCCGTAAGTAGCAGGTTGTTTTTCCTAGTAAGGCTCACTGGCCTATTATGCAGTTCTTTTTTTTGTTTTGTTTTCTAATTCAAACTTTTTACATTGATATAATTGTAGATTCACATGCAGTTCTTTTTTTTTTTCTATTTAATTTGTGTTTCTATTAATTAGACTGTCTTTAGGATTGTTACTTATTATAACAAAAAATTAATTTTTTATTGTAAACTAATAATAACAAAAATAACAGGATGATCTTTATTTTTTTCTTATTAGTGGGCATTTTGTTCTTTATGAAATAGTTTTACAGGGAAGATAAATATACCTGTTTATATATTGTGAAAATGAAAAGTTCTTTAAAATGTTAAAATTTATTTCATTAAGAAAATAAATGTTTTGTGGATTTTAAGGGGACTTAGAATAATTTTTGGAAGGTAGTAATTAGATTCATTAAACCAGTCATTTGAATAAAAAGCTCCTGTGAAATGCTTTTAGGAAGCCGTCAACATTACCATTTCATAGCTGCAGTGTGATCTAAGTTTAGATGATAGTTTTGAGTAGGAAATATAATTAGCGGAACCTTTTAACCCATAGTCAAGTTACTTTATAAAGAGCCTCTTTGGATTACCAAATCTAAAAAGTTTTACTTAGAGTTTATAAATTGAATGTTTTGTGAATTTAAACAGTCTGCTTTAGATCCTATGATGCAGTCATTTCTAAACATAGTAAGAGCACCTGCCCAGGCAGCCCTTTGAAAGGGAAATCTTAGCAAAAGCCACCTGGTAGAGAAAACCACTCACACACTTTTGTCGGTGACTTCAGTGGGCTGTTTAGAGGGCAGCTACTTTTTAAGAAGGTCCACAGACAGAGGTGTTTCCAAGCTGACAGGCTAACAGAATCTCAACATGGCTTCAGTGCTAAACACTAAAGTAACATTCCAAACGGGAGCTATTTTTAAAGGAATATACCATGGTTTTAAATAAGTCAAAACTTGGTTTTTGTGATTCTTAAGTTCCTTGTATTTAATATACCTATCCTTTTCTTTAAAAATATTTATTATTATTGTCTCATTTGAGTTTCTTAATTATACTGTGATGATTATAATTTTTTTAAGAATTTAATATCTTTTCAGTTGTGATTTCCTTGAAATCAGGACCATATCTCGTTCATCTTTGTAGCTCTAGGATTCAGCACTGAGTGATTTAACTGAATGCCTTACCCAGTTGTGTTACAAAGCTGGTAAATGCAATGTCTAGAGGTCAAATCCAGGTCTTCTAACCACAGTCCCAAACACTTAGATCTGCACGGCTTACTACAAAATAGTCATAAAGAAACTACATGAACATGAAGTGTTGTCTACAAGGACATAGTCATTTAGTCAGTCAATGACAGGGTAGGATTTGGAAGAAAGGGTAAGTGAAAGGTGGTCCATACAGGACAAAATGCCCCAAACCATAGCCCAGAGATGAGAATGGGGGGATATGTTTGGAGAAGCAGGAAATGGAATTGACTGGCTGACTGGAATAGAAGGTGGGAAATATGAGGTAAGAAAGGGAAAGAGGGGTTAAGCCGTTGGGGCCAAGCTAATGAAAAGCTCAGTATCTCTGGGACAGCCCAGAATTAAATTAAAATTTGAAATTTTAATTTCAAATCGAAATTAAATTGGAAACTATTTCATGATTTGGTGTCTATTATGGAAAAGTTCTAGGGATGTGCTGTGTTCTGTTGAACTGTTATTTCTTCACTTAACCAAATAGGTTTAGTAACTCAGATCTCATCGGTAGACTTAGAATTTGCTCCATCCCAGGGTAGCTGCAATTCCCATGACGTTTATCAAAATGTGTTCAAGGAAATTAATCATGTTTGAGTATCACATTTTCTGGTTGTTATCCCATATAATCACTTTCTTGTTTTTTGGGGTTTTTTTTTCCCTTTGCCTTCAGCATTATTCAGTGGTTATTACAAACCCCTCAATATGTTCTTCTAAGACATGTCTTAATGCATAGAATAGAAACTGTGTTATTTGTGCCTTTATGTAAATATACTCATATTTGTAACTTAAGGCTACGAATGATGCATTTATAACAACATACTGGACATATGGTTGGCACTTGGTGGCTGTTGGTTAGATTTAAATTCTAATTACACTGATGCCAGCAGAATCCCAAAGGATTCCACTCATTCCTTCAGAGTTGATCTGGGGCTTTGGTTCAAATCCAGGTCCTGAGGTATAAAAAGATAGGGCATAAGAGGTATAACCTTCTGCCTCTACTTTTTATCTAAGCCTAACAATTTGAGAAAGATTGCTATAACAATCAGCTATAACCTTCAAATTTTTCACTGTGTGTCAGTGTCTTAGTTTGGGTTTTCTTCTGAAAGCAGAGCCTGTGATGAGGACCCGGGTTCAGAAAGTTTAATTGGGAGATGATTGCAGGAAGCAGAAGTGAGGGAGTGTAGAGGATGGGACAGGGAGGGAGAAAGGCCGGTGGAGGTTTCACTGCCGAGTCGGTGACCTCCTTGAGGGCAGCAGGGGTTTGACTCTCACCCCCGGGAACTGGCTGGGGAAGTGAGCAGGATGTTTCAGAATTTCCCACTGAAAGGAGGAGGCTGGAGGATCTACCAGTCATTAGTCGAAGTTGCCCCAGGGTCCTTAATTCACCCACATCTCCAAACCGCCTTAGCTAACTTACCAGGAGCACCAGTTCCAAAGGAACTGAACCACAGCTCCTTGAAATCAGGTGGGCAAGGGGATAAACATCTACAGTCCCCTTTCCTGGGGAGTTTACATTAAGCTCCCAGTCATCCTGAATCGTGTCCATAGATGGCTCACACGTTTATCCACTGCAGAAAAGGACCTGTTTATCAAATAATAGTAAATATTGTGAATATTTCTGGAGCGGTTTATTGGGTGCCAGATTCCATTATAAGTTCTTTTACATGTACTTAAGCCACATAGTAACCCTTTGACAAGAGTACTACTATGTTAAAAATAGGAAACTGAAACACAGATTGCCTAGGGTTACACCGTGTATAAGCATTATGTATAGGCTCCCATTAAACTTACTTGTGTTCCAAACTGGATTCTGCATAGGAAGCCATGAGTAAATGGAGATTTTTTTTGTCTCACATTCTCATTCTCAATGTACCAAAAGAGCTACTGAAATCATGGTTACAGCAAAGTGGAATCTTTTACAGTAGATCTACCAGTGTCCATGAATTGTCATGGAATACACTTTGAAGGATTTTAAGATGGTTTTTAAATATCCTGGTTATTTCGTGATTATAGTACAACATCCCTGGAAAAAGAGACAGCCGGCTGTGATACGCCTCCTGATGTGCTGCAGTAGAAAGTACCAAGCCACACTTGTAAGGCTGGGCGAATCAGTGGCCCATTCTCTTCAAATAAGTAGCAAGGGAGAAGAGAGGGGCGTAGGGAAATTGTTACAGTTAAAAATACTTTTAAAAAGGAATACTTATTAGTGATTTAAATAGATGAGAATTTGCCCATTCTTTTTTTCATTTGGGTCTCTTTTCTTTATAAACACATACCGAAGTATTTATAGATGAAATGATGTGATGCCTAGTATTTGCTTTAACATAATCCCAAAGGGACAGAAAATAAGTGCTATGAATGAAATCAGATTCGCCGTGTATTGATAACTATTGAGTTGGGGTACAGTGGGCTCCTTTTGTTTATATTTGGAAATTTCCACTGTATATGTCCGAGAGGGGTTAAAAGAAAATCCACAAAAATGCTAACAAAAGGATGGCATAATAATAGATTTTTTTAATCTTTTCCTGTGTTCTAGTTTTCCCATTTTATAATTATAAAAATGTATTATATCTTCAATTTGTACAGTAACCATTTTCTTTGAGATGGAATATTGTTCTGTTTCACAGAGAAGATTAAGGGAGAAACTAAATATATCAATTAAAGAGTATAAATAGCCAATAAGTTAAAGATTATAAGTAGCCAGAAAAGTAGAATGACTATAATTGTTATCATAAACTAGAAATTTAAAATAAAGGTAGCTCTGTAACCATGCCTGATTTAGTTGAACCTCACTTTATACGGTTGAATTTAGTCCCTTTTAACACCTTTTTTAGGTTTAAAAAAGCCAATACAGTATTCATTATTAGATAGAACAGTAAGGTATTATGTCATGTGCTTAGTAAATAGTGATTTTTATTTGAGATGCGTTTATATGCTAAGGCAAGAATAAAATCATAAAAGACATATCCTTTGTTAAAGTTATTCAGATTACTAAGTACATTCTTAAACTCTGTGCCAAGAAATCTCTACATCCTGAAGGTAAAAATGGAATTAACTTTTTTTTGATTGATCTCAAAAATCAACTGCTTCTAACACCCAGTTGATAGAATTGTTGGGTGATAGTGGCCAAAATTAATATTTTTTGTGCCTAATCCCCAAAACATAATAGTAAATTTAAACACTGCAGTACTTTAGTTTTCTAAGATTTAGTAGTGGGTATTAACCTGTGATGTTTAAAATTGCTAATAGTTGTTGGAGCTTAACTTAAGAAGCTAATAAATAAATAATCACACTATATATTGTTCCTTCTCCATTATGAAAGGAAAATCTACCACCAATTCTTTACCAAAACCTTATGCTTCAAATTTAAGTAAAACGTAGAATAATGAATTAATGTTTCTTGTATTAATTCTCAGAAATACTACTTGAGAGGCACACCAGTCTCTGTTAGCTTAAGCACAATGTAATAATTACTTACATTTATGTGTATCATATTGTATAACTATTCCCATGGGTAGATTTTGTTAATTTGTAGTTGGTCAATTTATGCCATTAATTCTGGACAAGAAAAGGAAAGTTCTTATTACATTAAAAACTTGGAAATAAATTAGTCCTAATCTCTTCTTGATAAAGATCACAATATGTAGCTGCTATAGCTCTGTGGTTAGGTATTAAAATCCTCATTCATCTTTTTTTTTTCCCCTCATTCATCGTTTTGGTGGTCTTGGATTTCATTGCATCTGAGTACTGCAGACCTCCTTGAAGTTTGGTTTCTTTATCCCCAGCAGTGGCCAAGTCTTGTCTTAATACAGACTATGAATAAGTAACCATATTAAAATTTACTTGTTTACACTTTAAACTTGGACTAAGTCAAATTTTCTTAAAGTTTTCTGCCATCTATCAATTCCACATGTGCACGCACACACACACGCACACTTTTTTTTAACATTTGTCAGAGTACAACATATTTTCAGAAAAGTACACAGATTAAGTGCACAGATATGGCTAAACCCTTCCTGGTGACTGCCTCTTCCCCAAAACGCCATTACCTGACTTTTAAACTTTGTTAGCTTTGCTTGTTTTTGAACTTCATAAAAGTATAATCATATGGTACATACACTCGTATATACTCTGTCTTCTTTTAACATTGCGAGGTTCATCTGCATGGTTGCAGATTGCAGGATTTAACTCATTCCCTTAACTGTATGGTGCAAAAATCCATGTTTGTATTGAAAGCACGGCTATGTTTCCTGACTTGTGCCTGTGATTTTAAGATAATTGTATATTTGAAAGTCATTATGCCTTTTAATTGCCTTAGTGTACCTATATATTATCTTCTTGACAGAAAATAGTAAGGTCATATTTAAAGATTTTAACGTTGTCCTCGTATAAGTCGCTGAATGCTTTAATGAAACACTCGGCCAGGTGTCAGGAGGACTGATGTCTTGCCAGTGCTCTCTCTTTTTTTGTGATCCTTGTTGACTTGTGTTACTACCCATCCATGGTCATGTTGGAGGAGCCCAGAGGGAGAGGCAGAAACAGGCCCAGGAGGGTAGCGGGACTCAGGCCAGTTGGCACAGAGCAATGGCAGGGCGTAGGCAAATTGGAAGTGTATTATGTTTCTTCTCCCCTAGAATATTAGTAATCTCTACCTCTCCATCTCTATTTTTTATGTTTCTGTAAGAAAGACAGGGTTTCCCACCATCCTAAAATGTTCTTGTATTTAGATGCCTCTGCCCTGAACTTTGTTACTAAAAGGGTTAGGTGTCAGCCTGGCAATGCCATCTGACTTCATTGCTGGACAGCCACTGGGTCTGTTTCCCTCATTTTACCCTCCCTGACGCCTTCAAAGGCGCATTGTTTAGGTTTGCAGTTTTTGTGACGTATTTAAATCAGAAGATGACTGGAAGCAATTTTTCTTTTCTTTTCTTTCTTTTTTTAAGATGCAGTTTTTCTTAAAGGAGATCAATAACCTTATTTATTCAGGTAAAAACAGTTTGCTGAGGCCAAATAAGGAGGCTAATATTTACACAATATAGATATGATAAAAATCTTTTGTCCTTTATCACTTGTCTTTTTAAAGTGTAATTCATTGTGAAATCTGCCTAATAGACTCCCTTCAATAAATAATATAGAGATGGTTTTAAAAATCTCCAGTGGTTTATCTCTGCTTTTTTTAAAAATATAATGAATTGTAAAACCTGCTTATAAGGAGACACCTTATATTCAAAAAGCAATTGTCCCAAATGGCGAAATTTTAACACTCCTTTTAATTTTAAAAGAAATTTTTATTGCCTATGTTTTTTAAAGTGATTTTAAGCTTGTAGAATATACAAAATTAAATTAACTCCTTAAAAGAGCCTCTCTAGGGCCTTGAGGATTGATGCTTTTTACACTAAGATTATTTTAAGTAACCTCTCTTCTACACTCAGTGCCCTCTTTCCTTGTCCCAGAACTATTGCTGTGGTTAAAATGACATTTCCCAAGGGAGCTTCATTCAGTGCAATTCAAGCCAAGAAACCCTTGGTCAAGGGAGGCTCTTAGACAAGCGTCACTGGTTCATTTCACAGCAGCATAAATTCAGTAAATATTTGCTGGTTATGTCACGTGGGCCAACAGCACACTAAACACTGGTGACAAAATAGTGATCAAATATAGCGCCCGCCCTTAGTTTATCGGTCTGACCTCGGACCCCTCTCTGAAATGTCTGAAGAGCACCTACAGCCCATGAAGGGTACCTGCACTCCCATGGAACAGCGCCCCTGAGATAGAATGACATGACAGTGTGTTTTTGAACATTTGTGGAATTATTCTACATTAAATAGATGACAGGTAGTTAAAGACCAAGTATGAAAAACTTCTTTGTGATTTGAGGGTTTGTAGTGATTTTTTTTTTCCCCAAAAGAGAAAAATTTAGATGGGACGTATCTATACTGAGTCTGTGAGCAAGAGTTGCTCGATTCGTTAGCTCAGTTAGGTTCATCACATTACTGTAAATGTATTCTAAGTCAAGTCATGTCAGACTTCTGGTGTTACTGAAAATCCAGCATGCTAAAGTACAACCTACTTAGTGTTTTTATTCCTAGACAAACTTTAATCAGGGCAGATAAGAAAATGCTTTATTTATGCCTCTTCTGCATTTTAAGAAATCACCTTCAAGAAAAATTTAAGGTATTGTCATGAATAAAATAACATATTTCCCCAAAATAAAACTCTTTGGATAGTAGAATTAACTGAATATTTTATGTCACAAATGAATAAATAATAAATAAGTTGGGTTTATTTAGGGGGGTTTGGTTGTTTGTTTTTAGGGTTTTTGTTTTGTTTTGTTTTTAGTAAATTTGAGTACAGCAGCAGTACAATAATAAGTAATTGTTAGTCGGTAAATTCTTGTTGAATTGATCAAGAAAGAGAGGAAAAAGGAAAAGAAAATGAGTTATAAAAGTTTTTATTTTGCCCATTATAAGCTACATGATTGATAACATTAAAGCACATTTTCTCCATTAAAGTAATTAAAGCTCTGATTTTAGGAACTGGAACGAGCGTGGAGAGAATATGACAAGTTAGAATATGATGTCACTATTACCAAGAACCAGATGCAAGAGCAGCTAGAGCGCCTCGGTGAAGTTCAGGTACAGAGCTGTAACTTCCTACGTTGTTGGAGCTGCCTTTGACTGGCACTGTACAACCTTCTGAGATTCATGCACACCCTTAACAGCTGTTACATTATTGGCTACCTAGCATCTGGGTTTGAATACTTTCAATGATAGGAATCTTACTGCCTCACAAAGTAGCCCATCCCTTATTAAGTTCTTTATTCTGTTGGGCACATGGTGAGTGAAATGTTCTGTGCTCCTAGCTAACTATGTCACTTGGCATTGAAGTGTTCAATTATCTTATCCGTTCTATATTAAATCCCTCTCTCTCTCTCTCTCTTTTTTAAATGGAGGTGCTGGTACTGGGAATTGAACCCATAAATCCTTTTCTTTTTAAGCAAGCTATATTTATAGCCTATCGTCTTGACTGATACATTACTAGAAAAGGGGAAGATGCAGCACCATTTGGCATAAAGAATCGTTTTGTGAACAGGCAGATATGGGATCGAGTTCCAGGTGTTCATTTTCATATCTGTAAAATAGAACTAATAATAGCTCTCTTAGAGTGTTGTCCTGAGGAGTGGAGATAATATATAATTAAGAAAATAATGAAAGTCACCTCATGCTTGTGACCTTGTGCAAATTTGATTATCCACATTGGAAACCCAGTGGACTCAATGGACAAATCAATGTAACAAATAGAGTTAGAAAGTTTGACTCATAGAAAGTCAACTGTCTTCAGCGTATGCTGTCCAAAATAGTAACCACTAGCTAAGTGTAATTAATGGGCACTGGAAATGTTGCAAGTGTGACCAAGGAACTGAATTTTCAATTGTATTTCATTTTAGTTATCTAAATTTAAGTAACCATGTGTGCTTGTGACTTCTGTATTCTTACAACCGAAGTTACACTACTAAGATACTAAATACAGTAGGAAAAAAATGGTAAACATCTAAAATATAACCAAGGGATTGGCAAACTTTCTCTGTAAAGGCCAGATATTAAATATTTTAGATGTTGCAGGTGTATACACTTTGTCACATTAATCTTTGGTGTTGGGAATTTTTAATAATCCCTTAAGGATTTAAAATTTAATTTTAGTTTACAGGCCATACAAAAAGAAGCTACAGGCCAGAGCAGTTTGCCAATTCTGATTTAACCTAACAAAAAATGTTCATTGTAAGAATTTAATTACTGTATTATTAAAAGACAGAAGACCTGAATAAATGGAGAGGTATAATTGCTATACCATGTTCATGGATGGCCTGATTAAACATTATCATCATAATGAAAATTCTTCCCATAAGCTCAATTCCATTTGACCAAATTTCCAGCAAGTTTCTGAAAAATTTAAAAAATGGTTCCTATATTTTTAAGAAATAGTAAAGACCACAAATAGACCTTTTCTGAAAAAATAAAGAACCTGGAGGCACACTTTATGAAAAGTAGCATTGCACACATAACTTTCGGCCAGTTACATAACAGCTTTGTGCCTCAGGTTCCACAACTGTAAAATGAAAATAATAATAGTACATACTCCTATTGGGTTATTATGGTGGTTAAATGTGTTGATATTTTTTAAGCACTTAGAATAGAACCAGGCAAATAAAACATACTATATATAAGTGTTAAGTACACAAGGCAGCATAGACAAAAGATGACCAAACTAGGAAGAAGTATCTTTGAGCTCTAAAAATTCAACACATTATTGTCTAGACTTGTAAAGAACTTTTTCTTTTTGATTTGGAGAAACAATGCATTAGAAAAATAGATAAAGAACTTGAGTAGTTTTAATTATAGAAAATTTAATTCAAATTGCTAACAAGTGTTTGAAAAGTTGGTCAAAGTCACAGGTAGCCAGAGAAATGCAAAATAAAACAAAAATGAGATTTTTCATTGTATACCTTTCAGATAGACAAAAATACGTGTTTTTTAATTATTGCAAAAGTAATCTATATTCTATGTAGAAGATGTTCAGTTGTCTGATTTTATAATTGTTTTCCTGCCTATAAGCCTTTATCAGTATTCATATCTTAGGGCTGTCATTATGTTATAATGTGACCATTTTCATACCACCTACCTAGTTCTTTTAAAATTACATTCCAAAAATGTTTTCCTATTTATCAGTAAGAGTCATAGAATTCTATTAGAATCTTACCAATACGATCTTATTTTTGGTTCCGGTTAGAGTGTTTAGCCTAAGGGCATGAAATGGGATATTAGCAATAAGAAAGTAGATATAAGTTCAGGATAGAATAAAAATGGCAGTGATAGATTTAGATTCCAAAACTGAAAATTTGTCCTGCAAATACATTTGTTTAACTGAGTCAGAACTCTTTAAAATATATTTTGTTAATTGCCCTTTTTTTCCTTTCTTTTTTTTTTCTTTTTTGGCATATCTCTTTGTTCTAGAACTTAGGAAGCTAAAATGCTTTCCTTTTTTTCCCTCTAAAAATGTTTTGTTTAATTTGGGGTTTTTGAGTTTCTGTTTTGTTACCGCTTTTGTTTTGTCGGTTTTGGTTTGGGGAGATGGCTCCCCATTTTTTAGTCCCATCTAATCAGTATTCCTTCCTGGGATTATAAATAATGCAAGTCAAAGTTTATTAAAAAGGTATGAATTGTGTGTGTAGGTCTGAAATATTAAATTTTTTTCTTTGCTTTTTATCTTTTATCTTTGCCATTGACGTTGCAGAATTGGGAAAGTCACACAGATCATATTAAATATTCTCAAAACTTAATCCAGTGCAATTCTCACTTTACAGTATGTAATTAGTGGAATTTATACTGTATTTAATGATTTTATTTTCCCCTTGTATGTGGTCTATCCATTTTTACTGATAGACTGAATCAGCAGGAATTCAGCGTGCACAAATTCAGAAAGAACTCTGGAGAATTCAGGATGTCATGGAAGGACTGAGTAAACATAAACAGCAGAGAGGCACTGTGGAAACAGGTATGTTAACTTCATTTTTGATTCTGCACTCATTTACTGTAATATTGTATCTAAATGGAATGACACATAGAACTGGGTTTCTTTTGTTATTTTAATGGATTTCTGACATCAGAAAACAAGCACTCTTCTTTGTAATATTGAATTAGTACCCAAGTTTACATACAAAGTAAAAAGCAGAAGTCCTACCAACCACACCCACACAAAAATAAATCATTGTTTTGTGTGTATAGTTAGAAACACACACAGTGTTTTGGTTTTAGGAGTTTTTTTCCCACAACAGAAAATGTTGTTTTTCATAAATACGCTTTTTTCTCCTTAACAGTACAGTACACTAACAGCTGCGTGAGAATCCACTGCATAGATGAACTGTAACTTAACGGTTGATGAACATGTGGGTTGCTTCCAGGTTTTTGGTTGGTTGGTTGGTTGGCTGTTTTTCTTGTTTTTCTGTCATAAAGCATGTGATAATGAACAATATTGTATACATAATGAACGTACATGCTAGTACTAATAGAGTCTAGAAAGTGGGAAATAAGCATACATTTTCCATTTTAATAGGTACAGCTAAATTGCTTTCCTAAAAGTTTATATCAAATCATACTTAAACCAATAATATTTGAGAAAACTTATTTCCCTGTACTCTTGTTTAAATTAGATTTTTAGTTTGTATTTTTTTAATGTAATTAGTTTTAAATTCAGAAAACATTAATAAATAAGGGATTCAAAATGGAAGACTTCATTTAAAATAAGTGAAATGAAATTATTTCTTCTATAGATTTAGGAAGGTATGTTTACTATAAGTAGTTACGTTTTATAATTTTTTTAATAGGTATGACAGGATCAAAGCCTTTCTCAACAGTTAAGTACAAAAATGAGGTAAGTTCGAATTCTTTGTCTAACTATAAATTAATTATTTTAAATATTTAAAATATGAATTAGAATTTACTCATAACATGTTTTCTAAATATATTTGGGTTATTGTTTTTAATCTTAAAATTTCACTGGTTCAGTAATTTGATACTTCTGACAAATGTGATTTTTCTTACTTTTTCTTAGTGCAAAAAAATTAAGTCACTATTTCTCATCTATGTTAGAACTTTAACATTGTCATACTTTTTCTAATCTAAGTAATTTGAATATTTATTTGTCGTTTTGTATACTTCATAAAATTTGTAGGATGATTGATGGATAAGTTGGCTGTGTATCATGCATACCATAAAGAAATTACAACTACAAAGAGACACTGTCAACCTAGTTGAAAGCATCTATGGTCTTGAACTTTGTATAAAAGCCAATCAAAAAGAAATTTTTATCTTTTTTTGCTCTTAAAAATTACCAAAAGTAATAGAGCAAGATTTTTTGAATTAATTGTTTCCTTCTGTTTTTAAAATCAGATACAATAGTCTCATGCATTTGTTTTGATGTTGAGCTTTACACAGAGTAAAACTAACTTGTGTGTCACAGAAGAAAATTAGATGCAACCAAATTCAAAACCCAGTCATTGCTGTCGTAAATGTTTTTGGTTTTACTTTTCAATATGAAACTTTTGGCTTGGCAGTGTCCCTTTAATTATCTTAAAGTGAATTTAAGTTAATTTACCATTGCAAAGAATTTAGATATACTTAATTCAATATGCTTATCTAAATAAGGTGACTATTCTACAATCTTTAGGAAGAGGAAGTAGTCCCACCTCGTCCTCCACTTCCTCGGTCCTATGACTTTACAGAGCAGCCTCCCATAATCCCCCCTCTGCCCAGTGATAGCAGCTCCTTGCTCTGTTATAGCAGGGGCCCAGTCCATCTGCCTGAAGAAAAGAAGATTCACCAAGTTCAAGGATATCCAAGAAATGGATCTCACTGTGTAAGTGGCTGCAATGGCCACAGAATCATAACTGTACATGCCCTCATTTTTCCAACTTAATTTTACACTGAAAATTTTTTATTATAACACCACTTCTAGCCAGTGTTTTTTTGTTTTTATATAATGTTATCATTTGTGTTTTTTCCTGTTTTAGTTTCATCATTCTCATTTTGTAATATTTTCACAATTTTAATATTTCATAATTTCTTGTCTCGTGAATATTTTCATAAAGTGGTTACTTTGTATGTGTTTAAGGAGGCTTGTTTTCAACATACCATTGCAGGATATTAGAAGCAAAATGACATCTTTAGATCAGAAAGAAGTGAAAAAGAAAACGATTCTTACTAGGAATGATGAAAAGGTTGGGATGTGGGCAGTTCAGTCTAGGAAAACTGCTAAGAGGATGTGGACATTGCCAAGGAGAGACTTTGCCCATGGAAACTGGAAAAAAGAAGTCCAAGATTAAACAAATAAGTGTAAAATGTAATAAGCAAGAAGAAGAGAATAAGGAAAAGAGGAACAGGGCTGAGTTAATATAATACGGTTATTTTCAGACTTCAGTTATACTATGATAAAAATGTTCTGATGACCTTTTCCCTAAAAGGAGTATTCTTAATTTTAAAAGCAGAAGATTTACTGGTTAAAAATCTTTTTTAAATTCTCTTTTTCCTACCCTAGTTGTAGCATATACTTTAATTTTGTATATACCTAAGATAGCTGACTGAGGCTCTTAATTGTTGAGTTTGAGTCTTTAGATGAGGTAAACGTTTTAAGAGACTTTGAGGGGTGCTTTGTTTTGTTTTGTTTTGGTAGGTAATTATGTATCTTCCTTTCAAGGGTCCAGATTATAGACTCTACAAGAGTGAACCAGAGTTAACAACAGTGGCAGAAGTTGATGAGTCTAATGGAGAAGAAAAATCGGAACCTGTTTCCGAAATGGAAACCTCCGTTAAAGGTCAGCATTTGGAACGTCTTTTTCTTTCTCTTTTTCTTTTTAAAAAAACTTTTTGTCCTTTCTTTCTTTTTTTTTTTTTCTAATGGCGGTTCTGGGGGTTGAACCCAGGACCTCGTGCATGCTAAGCACACACTCTGTCACTGAGATATACCCCCACCTCCCTGGGGTATGTTTTATCTCCTGTGTTTTTCAGGCATTTGAGCAATAAACGCAGTCTGTCTATTGACTCAGTACATATACAAGTCCACAGTCCCTGACCTGAAACCTTTGGAATCTGATGAGTTTCTGAATTCAGAAGTTTTCAGATATTAGGATGATAACACGACCCATAAACCATATAATATATGTCATCTCTCTGCTAGGCATGAGGAAGTCACCTTTTTAAATACATTAATATTTCTGGAATAGTCATTCTAAGTGGGATAAGGACGAAAAAGCTTCGTATCAGTTCAGGTTAGGTTTTACTGAGAAATAAGTTTATGCCAAACTGTTAAAAACTTTCCATTTCCTAAGACTTTTATCTTGTATTGCTTTTTACTATTTCAAAAGTATACATAAGAGATTAGGGCCAAAACAAATTTTTACACAGTTTCTATAAAATAAATAAATTCTATGAAATAATGCTTATTACTGTATATACGTTTTTTTTTTTTTTAAATCAAAATTTTTTAATGTTGATCGTTCTTCAAGAAGTTGATGTTCTAAAGAAAAAAGACAGAAGGGGAGCTCTTCAGGATTAACAAGATAGAAAAAGCCAGATACAGTACAGTGGCTCATGGTTAAAAACAAAATAAAACACTAAGGATATTCTTGGGTGAATTATGGAAATTTACATATGTTCTAGATATTACCTAATAAGAAGTGATACTGTGGTGTTTTAGTTATTTAGAAGAATGTATTATGTTAATTCTGAAACACTTAGAGGAAAAGTACCCATGGCGTTCAAAAATGGTTCACCAAAATGTATGTGTGTCTGTCTGTTTGTGTGTGTCTGTATGTTCATACTAGTGCAGAGATAAAACAAATATGGCAGAATGTGGGATTTGCAGAAAAATAATTTCCAAGAAGTTAAGTGGAGCAGTAAAGCCAGCTTTTGCCTTGTGCCTAGACAAAGCTCAAAGCATGAACAAATTAGGAGTTGGCTAGGAGACCCCCTCAAATAAAGCTTGGACCCTCTGAGGGCCATGCTCTTCATGAAAACTGATTAATTTGATCTCATCAAAATTTACAACTTTTGCCCATCAGAATGGGAGAAAATACTATCAATACATATATCCAATAAAACCCTTGTATCCAGAATATATAAATAGCTCTTGCAAATCAATAGTGAAGACAAACAACCCAATAAAAAGTAGGCAGAAGCCTTGGAGAGTTAACAAATAAGGTGTACAAATGGCCTGTAAGCACATGGAAAAGTTTATAACTTACTTAACTTACTGATCATAAAAGAAATGCAATTTTAATGCCAATAAAAATATCACAGTTTACACCTAGAATGGCTAAACTTGAAAGACTAACTGCCTGGTGTTGGTTAGGATGTGGAACAGTTGGAATTCACACGCATTTCTGAGGTGGTGTAAGATGGAACAATAGTTTGGCAGGTTCTTACAAAGTTAAACCTGCAGTTTTCATATCCAGGTATCCTATATATTTACCTAAGAAAAATGAAAACATAGTTCCTCAAAAAGACTTACACAAGGGTTTTTATAGCAGCTTTAATTCATGGTAGACAAAACCTGAAAGCAGCCATATATATGAAAGCAAGAGTTCGGGTATAAAACATTGTGATACTCCTCAGCAAAAACCTGTTACAAGCATTTACTCATAAAAACTATCGTCTGAAATACGTTCTCTAATGGGATTTGAATTCTTCCTTGAAGTTTTTCCTCTTTTAAAATTTTGGGTGTACTTTAAAAAATATATAGTCATAAGCTCTTTCTAAATAGTCTAAAGTATACAGATGGATTACAGTGTAATTTATTTTGTACCACATGACTTTGCGCAGGGCTTTTAAAGATGGACTGCTGACTGGCACAGTAGAAGCCTTTCTTTATTTGAATCGCAAAATTTCTTGTACTGTAATACATCAGTCCAGCTCTAAGCATTCTCAAGTATACAGCTCTAATAGACATATGGAGTTCATAAACAGTATTAAAACTTCATTGAGCTGCAGATTCTTTGGTTCGTGACATAAAGGGGCCCTGAATGATTGGCCGCCAAATGATTGGCCATGTCTTTGGGAGAGAAAAATAGGATTTGGTTTTTCTACTTAGTTGATGTGACTTTAGTGAGCCCAAAGAGAATGGTGCTTCTCTTTTTTTTTTTTTTTTTTTTTTAAAGCAAACCATTGAGGTTTGATTAATTTCTTTCTTTGCTTGGGTCCTCCGTGGACAATAGTGTATATATATTGTGCTTAACACAAGATGACTATGATACAAATGAATACATTTTATGTTAACTTACCACTAGTTTTTATTGTTGTGTTAATGATTTTGTGTGTGTGCTGTTTGTTTTCTGGTTTATAAAAGCAGTGTGTGTTCACTTTAGAAACTTTCAAAAATGCAAAAGAGAAAGCAACCTGCATCACCTACAGTTAGCTGGCTGTTAACATCGTTAGTGGATTCTTTATTGAGGCGGTGCCGTGTGACTGAAAGAGAGCAAACAGAAATTAAGAACTTTTAGGCAAATCACGTAACCCTTCTGGGCCGTAACTTTCCTCACCTTAATATGTGAGAGGATTAGATTTCAGCCTTTGGAAATATGTTTACGTAAATACTTCATGAAGTAGCAGAGCAGCGAGGCAAAGAGGCTGAAGCAGAAGCTCCGGCCGCGCTGCTGATGGGCTGAGAGGATGTGAGGAGGAGGAAGCCTGTTAATCCCGATGCTGCACCTGAGTTACCTTCTTTTCTCTGCAGGGTTGTTGTGAGGACTTATGCACCATTAAGTATTACTAAGCTTTGTAGTTTTTTTAATGTCATCTGTTAGAATCAGTAGAACTTTATTTCCAAATCTAACCCTGATTTGTCTGGTGGTATCACTGCCCGGCTTCTTAGGGAAAATAACTCATGGAAGTCTACAACATTTTCCCTGCCTCTTTGCAAACAGTAAGTTTGCCTTCTGATTTAAAAGCCTCAGAAACTGAGTATGTCAAAAGGAGGCAGTGTCACGTGAAAATGTTTTGTAGAACTTACCACTGGCTTTAATTTCTAGGTTCCCACTTTCCTGTTGGCGTAGTCCCCCCAAGAACAAAATCACCCACACCCGAATCTTCGACAATAGCCTCGTATGTAACCTTAAGGAAAACGAAGAAGATGATGGATTCAAGAACGGTATTTAACTATAAATTAATTTCTAGAAGAATTCTCAAACCTATTTACTGCTTTCTTATACATGTTTTAATTTTTAGTGGGGTTTTTTTGCCAAAAAAATTTTTTTACATACTCTAAGAAAACTGTAGTTATCTTAATTTTATTTAATTATGTTCAGGGAATTTGCACATTGGAGGACAGACCTAATCTAGGTTTTCTTTGATCAGACTTCTCATGGGGTCTTCAGTTCACGGTTGGTGGAATCTGTTCTCAGACACCCGCCCTGTTCTACCTGCCTTGACACCTCTAAGAATTTCCTTAAGAAAGGGATAGACACGTTCTGTGGTCACCCCAGCTAGTGGATTTTCAAGCCAGCCTGAGTATGCAAGGCTTTTCAGCTATGGTAGATTTGGAGTTTGCCAATCCTCTGGTTATAGTGAGAAATGCAAACTGAGACTGGGAAATAAAGCTTGTATTTTACTATTTTCATCTGAGGTCCATTTCATTCCCACTGGCTTTAAACCAGTCTAACCTTGGTCATCCTGGGAAGATTCTCAGAGTACTTAACTCCCTTTCCGCAAGTTCTCCCTAGAAATTTGGGCTGCAAAAAACTTCTACTTTTCATCTTCACAAATTCAGTATTTATTTGGTAGGAGATTATTTTAAACTATAAGAAAAGACTGAAAGGTACTACAAATGATAAGATTTATGATTATTCTTGAAAAATATTAAAGTATAGGTACAAAGTATATGCCAGAAATCTGGCTAATTTTATATATAAGAAATATAATGATTCTATAATACTATTATTCATAAAATCAGGCATTTTTTACACATTGGAAGGGTGTTTTCTTTGGAAATTGTAATATGAAAATAAGTCAACAGAAAAAAGCTTTAAAAATTGCACGTTAATCAAACAGAAACGTATTAGTGGATTTATATTATTCTATGACTATCTTTTCTATTTTTTAATGGAGGTACTGGGGATTGAACCCAGGACCTCATGCATGCTAAGCATGCACTCTACCACTGAGCTATACCCACCCTCACCTCTTTTTTTTTTAAATATAACTATCTTACATACTAGAAGAAGGACTTCTATATAACCAGATGCTAGAGGGTGAGCATAGAAGACTATGGTTATGTAATTCTGGTACAGGAAACCAATAGCAATGCCAACAGAAAATACCTGCGATACAACACACAAGTGCCGTGATACATGGGCAGTGAATATAAATCGGTTATTTTTAGGATTTTTTTTAATGGGAAATATTTAACAGTAATTCACAAATATATGAAAATTGTTCAACTCTGATAATAATTGTTTAATGCTAACTAAAACCCCAGTGAGATGCTCTTTTCCAGTTATATTGGAGAAAAGATCTAAAAAGTAAGAGTATCTGGCAATTTAAAAAAATAAAATAGATTTGTATAATATGGTGACTTGGAAAAGGAAGTTGCAGTGTGACATTTTTGCACAAGTACAGAAAAACCGGGAAGAATACACGTTTGTTGTTAATAAAAATAAAAGGAAAGGGTACTAAATTAGCCAGCTTCCCAATCAGTATCTAGGATTTACCTTTTTAGAAATTTTTTTTACTGAAAGCAAAATCTCTGTTTTGCCAATAAATGAGAATCATCATTTCTACACTTTACGGCTTTTCGTTTTTCATTTTCCTTTTAGTTTCTCCTTGAGCTCTTTGAGATACTCATTCTGTACAGTGGGAAACAGCTCTAGAGCTGCAGGTACGGCCCTGCAGACACATTTTAGATGGCAGTGGAGAGAAAAGGATCTTGGCCACTCTCCTGGCATCCTGCTTGGTCACAGAAATACTGGCCTCTCTGCGCTGGGTTTTTTTCTCGAACTCCAGTGGCCCCACCAGTGTCTCAGTCACTTCCCAGCACTTCAGTCCGGAGGACACACATAAACCCACACGTTCTCCTCTGTAAATCTTAAAATAGTTTAATCTCTAACATTTCTTTTATATAAAATAAGCTAGAATTTCCTAATGACTAATTATTGATGTATTTATTTCAGATCTTACACTAATGTTTTATATCTTTAGTAAGAAAGTGAGAAGTAAGAAGTGATTGTTTAATGTGACTGATATTTTTAAGCCCCTCAGTGAACCATAAAAATGAGCCATGTATATACACATACACATTGTAAAATTTTCACATATAACCATCTTGATTTATAGCAGATAGATACTTCCACATTTTTATTATTGCTCATAAACTAAGGATATTTTCTCTTACCAGTCTTTTTCACAGTAAAAATTACAGAACAAAACGTAACATTTTTAGTATAGTAAAAGAAATCACTGATATTTAAAAGCCATGCCCCCTGTTTCCTCCTAGTTTGAGTTTCATATAATTGCCTGTTTCAGGCTCATGGGTTAGGGTCACTCAAGAGCTACCATACTCTTTTGTATTTTTAAAAAAAAAAGTCGCCTCGTTAAGGTCCCCTCTCTCTTTCCATCACTGACCGTGCATCAATGCACGTGTGGAGTCATTTTCCTTCCTGCTGTTATCTAAATGACATTCTAAAACCTCCACCTTTGATTTTGAAAACAAAATAAATGCATTTGAGAACCTTTTTATTCCAACCAACTTTTCAGACGTTATTCTGTATTCATGCGCTCATCTTTTTACTTTCAATTTAAAGGAAAGACCAAGAAGTGCGGTGGAACAGCTGTGTTTGGCTGAAAGCACTCGCCCTAGGATGACTGTGGAAGAGCAGATGGAAAGAATCAGGAGGCATCAACAAGCGTGTTTAAGGGAAAAGAAAAAAGGATTAAATGTTATTGGTGCTTTAGACCAGTCACCGTTACCAAGTCCTTCAAATATAAGGGATAATCCATTCAGGGTTACCCAGGTATATCAGTTGCTTTTAATCATTCTTGTGGGTAAACCTAATATCTCTTGAATCTTAGAATCATAGCGTTACGTGGTTTTTTAATGTTGACAACATGGATAGTTATTTTATATTATTTAACTCTTATAATAAAATACTAAGACAGTTCAGTAAACTGCAAATAGCCTGGGTTCAAAAAACCGCAGCTGAATTACTTGTTGGGTGCCCTCGTGACAGTTGTGGACTTAATCTCCTCTGCTGTACGTCAGGTGGAGACCACCTGTTCCACCTACCGCACAGACACTAAGAAGATAAAAGTGCTTTCAACAAATGTAAAACGCCATGCAGGTTACCAAGATGGTCCCCAATTCCCCTCCCAATAAAACGTGTATTACTCTGTGTCCTAATTTAACATGACCTAAATTATAGCCAAGAGTTTCTCAGTAAGAGTTCTACTTATTAACTTCAGCCTTATAAAGAGACGTCATTCTGTTTCTTATTATTTGTTTGTTACCCCGACTGGTAAATGAGAGCAGACCAGCGAACCTTTCTAGTGGCTTCAGTCTGGTCTGTCCGCACTGGCGGACGTGGATCAGCTGAAGGTGCTTCCCTGTCTTCTTAGAAACCCTCTTCCTGACTAATCAGGAGCAAACACTGCTGATGGAAATTCATCTCATTAAACCATTGAATAACTGAACAGTCTACAAATTAGAATGATAGAGGATTAATATATTATATATAAGATGCCTCTCTTGCTTTTTCCTAAGAAACCTCCTTGTGAGTGAAGTGCCAACTTTAAAAAAGAAATTAGCAGGTGCTGTCTAAAAACTGTGCCTGACTGTATAGCATGAACCTAAAGATGCTGTCTGTCTGTTGAACAGACTCGAAGGAGGGACGATAGCATTAAGGAACTGGACGCCATCATTAAAGAAAATGATGTAAAACCAAGCCATGAAACTCCTGCAGCAGAGACTGTCCGACTAAAAGAAGCCGAACCTCAAAATACAGATCTCAGCCAAGAGGTGGGGAGATTATTGTAGGACAGATACCCCAAAGGGGGGGATTTTTGAAGATGTAATCAAGTGGGAAGGTTACATGTCATTCTGTCACAGACGCTCTAGATCTGAGTGAAATGGTGGGATTTGTATAATTTGATTGATAGATTTAGCCACATCAAAAAATGGGTTAATTGAAGACCTAAAACATGATCAGTCAAAGCCAGAATAAATTATCGTTAACCTAGTTAAAGAATTTTATCTCCCAAAGCAGCTAGGCAATGGCAGTGTAGTTTTTATTCCTGGTAGTAAGGAATATGAATGTTTTTAATATACTCGAATCTAAATTTGTATTTCAGTAAATATTTGGTAGGGTATGGTTTTTAAATAAACTTTTATTTAGGAATCATTTTAGATAGTTCACTTACACATTAAATGTGGTAAAAATGACTTGAAAAACAAAATTTTTCTTCTTCTTCTGCAGTTTAAAAAAACTAAAAATGTTTTTTCTGAAACACTTTTCACACCTGAGCCAAATGGAGTAAGTTCTGAGGAAGTGATAGATAAAGAAAGAAGCGAAGAAAAAATGCCTGCGGATGTTTCACACAGGTAATAATAGGGGAAAGCAAACAAACAAAGGAATCATTCACAAAATCGTATACCTGCTTAAAAATGGGAAACTTCAGAGTCCAAAGTCTTGGATTCTGGTCCCGGAGTAGCTTGTTAGGAGCTGTAGGATCTTGAGCAATTTCCATAACCTTCCTAAACGCAGGTCCCTCACTTGTAAAAATGGGGATAATAATGGTATCTAATCTCACAAGTGTGTTGTAAGGATTAAATAAGGAAACAGGTATGTAGCACTTGGCAGTGGGCTAAACACTTAGGAAGTGTTCAATCAATGTCTTTTTTTTTTTTTAAATGCCAAAGGCACACGAGCAGTGACTGTAAGCACCTCCGCGCTGCCTGCAGAGTGATAAGCGTTGATCGGTCGTCTGAGTTGTCTGTGATTTCGTGTTACTAGGAATGCCTTTATCTCTTCAATGAAGAGCAAGACTGAATCCGACAAATATTTGGCAATAGCTGATAAAAAAAAAAAATCTCTTCTGAATTTTTGTTAATAGACATAGGTTAAAACACATCCAGTCTATTAAAAATCCGTGAGTTCATGATGATACAAAAACAACAAAAAGGAATTTGTTGGTCACTTTGGAGGATGCTAGGGAATCGGGCTTTTTGTTCCAAAACCTGGTACATAAAGGGAAAGAATGAAATATTTAGCGGAGTTTTCCCAAACGGCAACCAAAACGGCTTATGAGGAATCGTTTTTTCCTTTTAGAAGAATTTCGCTCAATAAGGAATGAGACACTTGGACTGTATCACTGCTTTGCTAACCTTATTGAAATAATGGGGATGAACAATATTCCTCAGTGGCTGTGAAAGCTGTTAGCTGAAAAAATCTGACCGGGAACTTTATAATGAATGGGTCAGGCTGATAGCCCCTGACGTCACCGGTCATTTTTAACAACCTGTTAATACAGCAGAGCGAGAAACCCACCTGAAGAAGTATCTCTTGCCCCTCACCCCACAAAACCTAAATCTGATTAAGCCTCAAATCATATCAGTTTAAAATTTTATTTACAAACCAAAAATAGATTCACAGACATAGAAAACAAACCATGGTTACCAAAGGGGAAAAGGGGGGAAGGGATAAATTAGGAGTTTAAGATTAACAGATACACATTACTATATATAAAATAGATAAACAAGGACCTACTATATAGCACAGGGAATTATATTCAGTTTCTTGTAATAAACTATAATGGAAAAGAATCTGAAAAATACATATATATAACTGAACTGCTTTGTACACCTGAAGCTAACATTATAAATCAAACTACACTTCAATAAAAAATAAAATTAATAAGAAGTAAAATAGTAGAGTAAGAAAAATCACATCAGTTTATAAAATATAGGAGGAATACAGTCATCAAAATCTAGAATGTAGTAAACTATATAGGACTGTTAAACTAGGTTCTTTCCCAAATAAACGGCAAAGAATAAAAACAGGTGTGTGGAGTGGTCTATTATCGATAAAGGTAGACTTTAAGAGACTTGTCAGGCAAATATAACATATGGACTTTGGATCCTGATTCAGACAGATAACTCTTAAGACGGTACTGTGAGGCACTCAGGATCATTTGGGCACTACCTGGATATTTGATGGCATTTACCGATTGGACTGTATGTCTGGGATCTGCTTTAAAAATAATTTGGGGAGCTGGGGGCTGAGGGTCTAGAATGAAACAAGACTGGCAAAATGCAGACAAAGAAAAATGCAAGCAAAATGATAGTAGCTGTTAAATACAGATGATGGTATCTCTTCCATAGAGTTAAAACTTCATAAGTTGGAAGAAAAAAATGAATTGTATTGTAGAATAGCAAACTTTGAAATATCCATCTACTTTCATTAGCCCTCAAGATGAGTCACAGGTCACAAATCATAAACCAGAAGGCCACCCTGAGGAAGATACGAAGGACGATGCTCAAGAGCAGGAAGAAACTGTTACTGCCTACGAACTTACTCCTGAGGCTTCTCGAGGAAATCAAGCAATGGCAGGTAGATACTGCCTGTTTCATAATTGTCTCACTGGTGCTTCCTCTGACCCTCTGAATGTATTTGCCACTTGGAGAGTCTAGCAGGGGAGCCACTCAGGTTCGTTGACCGCAGCCCAGTCAGCCTTTGCGGTCCGACGCCCACACGTCCAGGAGGGATGCGGCTGCAGAAGAGGACAGGGCGGCCCCTGCCTAAGAGCCAGATCCGCCATCTGTCCTGGCATGGCCATCAGTGTGTTCTTTTTGTTTTGTTTTGTTTTGTTTTGTTTTGTTTTGTTTGCTTTTTAAATCTGAACCTCAACACACTGTACACTTTTTCCTGAGAAGAAGATCTTTGATCTTTTAGTACTTGGAAAATTTACCTGTTTCTCCCAGGCTGGATTCTCAGTATTCATAAACCTACCCCTTTGGGGACTCTGGGAGACTGAATATCTAAACTGGTAGAATGGATTTGTTTACTTAGCTCCTGTTATAACTCACATCTGGGTTTCTCTTTGATAGTAGAAGATCATGATGCATACATAGCATGTTAAAAAATAAAATTTTCTTTAAAAAATTTTTTTAAAGTAAAATTTTCTATGCCATTCTTTTTTAATTTTTGGATTCTTGACAAACCTTTTCTCTCTTTCTTTTTTTTTCTTTGATTTTTGGCAAGGGATGGGGGCAGGGGATTCATACCGCTAGTGTAAATTATCAGCTTTACTTTTCATAGCATAAGCAAAATCTCTTCCTGGTAATCCTTTCTCCTCTCCCCACCTCTCCCACAACCTGCCCCCAATCATTTTGCAGAGAGTAAGTACAATGAAGTTCAATTATACAGGACTGTTCTTAAGAAGAGCATTTTCTGTGTCATATACATATAACATGGAAATTTACATTGTCAGCCATGCTCCTTTGTAACCAGTATTAAGCACTGTCTTTTGCTTTGCCTCTTACCCACTAGTAAGCCAATGTGCATAGGAATTCTCACATTTTTTTTTAATTGTAACTGATCACGTTCAGTTATTGTTACGGTAGGTCCAGGTTAAAGGGGTATGTGTGTGCATTAAAACCACAACATTTAAACCATCTGTACTATTTAGCTACATGGAACTAAAAAGACTTTTATACAAGTGAGACCCAGCAGGAACGATTCACTGATAGACATCTGAAAATTAACCTCAAAGCCAAAAAAAAAAAAAAAAGGGAAGGAAAAAAATGCCGTTTTATTGAGATGTAATTGACATATAACATTATATAAGTTTAAGGTGTACAAGGAAGAATTTTTAAACAGTTGTCAAGTGACATTTCGTACCAAATAATTGGTTGCCAGATTAGAGAAGAAAAAAAAAAACAGAACCAAAATACAGCTAAGAATTCCTTCCCGAAATATGTACGTCTCGTGTTGGGATCGCAGCATCGGGGGGTTCTTGTCCCAAGGCGTCTCTCTGACTTCTCCGTTCTCACGCTTTCCCGGTGTGTTGTAGCGAAGAGCCTGTCCCCGTCTCCCGAGTCCTCGGCACCCTCGGCATCCCCGGCTCCGTCCGCGCAGCCGCAGCTCACGGAAGGATCACATTTCATGTGTGTGTAGTCTCAGAAAAAGTACGTCCTTTCCTATTGTTTTTGTGCTTTACTGTTAGAGCTTTCAGCCTGGATTTAGTTCATTTGTTGGTTTAGTGAATAAAAAACTGCGATCAGTTCTGGCCTGCGCGTCCAGGAAGCTGGCAGAGTGAGTAGGTCATTTGAACCACGGGCAGGAACTCCAGTTCCCAGCATTGGCCCTTCAGTGATTTGCTGCGTGACAACATCTTCTCTGTCTCTTATTTCATTATCCGTAAAAACAGCAAAACCCGGAGGGTAGGGCCTGTGCCAAGACAAGCCTCCCAGTGTTTTGCAGCTGTGCGCCGACCAAACGTTTCTTTCCCTGGTCGGGTCTGAGAATTCTGTTTAAGTCATTACATTTTGATCGAGTAATGTTTTTCACAGTCGACATGACATCAACTGCACTGGGAGCTGGCTAATTATTTTCACGGATAAAGAAAAGTTTATGGTACAGCCAACTAGATATGGAAGATAAAATCTTTAAGATTCACCAGAAATTATTTCTAAATAATTAATTTTTTTTTTAAGTCAGGGAGGTAGCCATGGAGTCACAGAGAAGGAGCCTTTCTCCACAAGTGCTCTAGACCACACTTTTAGAGCTCAGAATAATTTCCTAAGGTCTTTCCTTTTATTCTGCTATTTTGTACTTATGTGCTTTTTATATTTTTCAGAAAAGCTGTGAGGTATAGACTGAGCATTTTATGCCTTTTCTTCTGCTTTTTTTTTCCCCCTCACAGCATCTACCAGATGTGGTGCTTTTGGATTACCACTTATTTCTGTTAAACAGTTGTAAGCCAAGAAAATACAGACGTTAGAAGCATGAATACAGACATACTCTTTGATTTTTAGATTCTCAAAATAAATGAGCACAAAGACTACCCTGACTGCGTCTTTTGTCCCATAGTGCTCATTTTCTAGAAGCTACTTCCAGCCACACCTTTTTGTAGCAGCTATAGTCTGTGTTCTTTCTTTCAGCCAGAGGATTTACATTTAACTGCCATTTAACATCTGTAACTTTTATTTGAGATCATGTCTGTCTGGAGCCTAGAAAAGGCTTTGTTTGTTGTCACCTGGTGTCTGTGCAGGATCGACTAGGGTCGCTAACCTTCTGTTTGTTACAGTCTTAACCTGTGTCTTGCCTCTGTCACTCACGTATTTAAACTTTTAACTTCATACATTCAGAAGTGGCAGTTGCCACGAGTGACAGAATAACCCCAGACATAGGAATGATAAACATTATGTTCATTTGATTCCTCCTGTGCAGGGAGTTGGTCACTGGCCTCTGTCCATCTTAATGGAGAGAAATGTACATTAAGAGCCACTCTCAGTATCTTTTGGTTCAATCAACAATTTACAATTCATTGTATTTGAACCATTCTGATAATAAAAAATTTTCATGGTTAAAACTCAGATGCATTTCCAAGTTCCTTAAGTTGTTGTTGGATTTGGTTTTGTTTTGCTTTCCTTCCGAGAGCCAGTGGCATTACATCCTGCAATGAGGCGCAGTTCCTGCTGGTTTTCTAGCCTTGTGGCATGCAGTCCACCAACTGGTGGCATTCGAACGCACATTATTTTATTTCTTTTCATTGCGTGTGTGTCATCTTTCTGAACTAGCAGTTTGGGTCGGACTTAGGAAAGTTTTACAAATGACACTGCTGTGTACGGAGCTCAATTTAGTATTACATATTTTAGTAAAATTATGCAAATCTTTGCTCATTTTGTTGATCTCTTGGATTCAGCCACAAGTTTGGGTACTTTTTTCATCTGACTTGCTCTTTTACTGCATTGTGTTTCTTTGCTTTGTGAATTAAGCGTATGGAAATGAAGAGAAAGTGTCCTTCAATTGTATTATGTTTTAGGATTTTCATGGCCATGCTTGTCAGTGCTGTTGTTAGAGAATGTCACCCTTAGTTACTTTAGGAAATGGTCATTCGTTAACTTGCAGGTGTCAAAGTAATTTTCCTTCTCTGTATTTTTCAGCTATACTGACTTCTGTTGAAACCATTCAAAGCTAAGGACGCGGACCTTTGGCAATGTGAGAAGATATTGTACAGTATATTTTAAATCTATGAAATTCATAGTTCTGATGCTTTTGGCCACAGAGCATCATTTTATCACTTCTGGAAAATGTTTATTCCAAAACAGCTTTAATGGCCCATATGTACACTCAAGGTTATGTAGTGTAATCTCAAGGTTATTCTTCCGACACCAGCTTGCTGCTATGATTTCAGAGCACATAAGTAAAGGTGCTTTTTAGTGTGTGGTCTACAGACAGAGCTTTCTTAGTTGCTGATCTCCAGATTTTGATGTTTCTAAAGTCTAGGTGGATTTATATTTCTTTTGGCTTTTCAGTACATAAATTTAGTTATTATTTCCAATGAAGCTTGTTTTCTTTTATTTTCTTCTCCTTTTTCCCATTTTGGCTACTGCAATGCTTTGTTTCACACTTGATTTGTAAAAATTTTATATATATATTTAAAATGTGCCATTTTATTATTGCTAAGTGAAGTATGTCCGTTTTCTGCTATACTTATTTCTCGGTCAGATTGCAGTGTCAGCAGTTACTGCCACACTCTTGTCAGCTTAAAAACTACAAATGTTACCGCTTCCTTTTTCTTAAAAAACCGTTTAAAATGTAGGTATTTTGAAGTACTGGGCTTCTGCTTCATTGGACTAGATGTGTACAGCAATAAGCAGGTTCTCAAATCCAGTACTTAGTTTGTGTACAAATGTAATTATGTTCATTGTGTATATATTATACAATGAGCACCTGTAATGTAAGTATTAAAGGCTACTTACTATTGTTTAAATGCAAATGTTCATATCTCATTTCTTTTTTATCATGTTAAATAAATGTTGATGTTCTTAAATCACTTGTGTTAGAATTTTTGCTCTCTCCACTTACAACGGAAAGTCTATTTACGGGACATCCAGAAGAAAAAGTAGTCTGTTAATCTCATCATTGTAGACAGACCTGCAAGAACCTCTCTGTCGTCTGGCCCAGCTCTCCCACGTCAAAGACGAGAAACTTGAGGCCCGGAGAGAGAAACTGACTTTGCCACAATCACATTACATTCGGTGACAAAATTTGCATCAGAATGAAGTTTTTCTGACTTTTTTCAACAAATTTAGTTCTGTCAAGTCTTCTATACCCATTTCTGTTGGTTTCTGTGTTGTAGAAAGTAGCTTCAAGCATCTGTAGTCTGACTCTGCTTAGTGGCCTGGACTTGGCAAGGGGCGTGCAGGGCAGACTTACTGCTCTGACATGGGTAAGTAGAGACCGTTTCATCATCATGCGTGGGGCCTCAGAGATCATTTTCTCTTAGAACACATTCTCCGCAGATGTTCACGCTCTTCAGAATCAATTACATTTCCTTCCCTCCATAACCTTTTGTTTAGGGTATATATTGTTCCCAGAGTACAAGGAAATGTGATGCTTTGAGATTCCTATATAAAATGGCTGAAACTAAATTGGCACTGGTCAGTCTTTTTTTTTTTTTTCTTCCATGCTATATTAAAGAGGATTTAGATTTAATTTAAAATGCAGATGTGTAAGAATTCATCTGCTCCAAACAGAAACACACAGAATGAAATGCAAATAGACACAGTCTATAAAGTAGGAAGTGAATGAAAAGAGAGATTAAAACGGGGGGAGAGCGTTTAGCTCCCTGTATCTGTATAAACATGTTTACATGTATTAATTACCTTTTCCTAAAGATGTCACACAGAAGTCTTCTCAAAGGAAATAGTCAACAGATTATGATTTCCCTTTAGTCGTGATACAGTTATTGTTACAGATCTTTTATGGATGTGTAGGGGGGAGCATTGCTGTTACTCTTGGGGTTTTGTTTGGGGTTTTTTGTAGGGGTTTTTGTCTTTACGTTTGATTGTTGTGTGTGTGTGTGTGTGTGTTACTTTGGTTTTATTAATAAACACAACATTTTTTGAACTATTTCAAGAAAGAAAAATGTCCCATTCTGGGGTAACTGGAAGCCTTAGGGAGTTTGGAGAAAGCAGTATAAAGTAGATGTAACTCTTGTCAACATTTCAGAAAGCCAGATGAAAATCGTATGTTTACACAGTAAGTCAGCATGGGTACTTGTTACAGGATATAGTAAAAGTACTATTAATAGTCTTCAAAAATGTGAACTAGAGTAGTATTTTCTTTTCTTTTCTTTTCTTTTCTTTTCTTTTCTTTTCTTTTCTTTTCTTTTCTTTTCTTTTCTTTTCTTGTAATAGAAATACTAGAGATTGTATTCAGGACCCGAGATGAGAATTGAGGGGGGCAGGGATTAGGTTGGTTGGTTTGTTTGTTTAATGGAAGTACTAGGGCTTGAACCTAGGGCCCAGGATGGTGGGGGGGTAATTAGGTTTATTTATTTTTAATTTTTTTTAATGGAGGTACTAGAGATTGAACCCACAATGAGGTTTGTTTTCCTTAATTTTGGGGAGGGTAATCAGGTTTGTTTATTTCAATTTTTTTTTTTTAATGGGGATACTGGGGCTTGAACCCAGGACCTTGCACATGCTCTACCACTGAGCTACATACCCTTCCCTCCTTAGATCAGTATTTACTATCTCATCTAAGCTCGCCTTACCCGACTCTTAGATGTCTTAATTAGAGCGGTGCACGGACAGCTCAGGAAGTACGGAGGCTCACGGTAAGGAGGGCGGGCAGACTGGTAAGGCCGTTACACCAAGTGGGGAGAGTGCCGTGGAGGCCACCTCTCCGCCGTGGAAGTAAGTGCTGAAGTCTAGTGCAGCCCGGTAGGGTTGGTGTCTCAGTGGCCATGTCTATGTATCCCACACTCACCTGCCCCCAGTTTATAGACAGTGGACAGCCACGCTCCTGTGGTGGTCAAAAAGTAAACAGATAACCATAGACAAGTGATCTGCAAACTTTTTTGCTTCACTAGTCCCTAAACCATTTTTTTGTAATTATGTGCCCCTTCGCACATTTTAAATTTGACATCTACAGTTTTTTGTAAGTTGAAATGGTTGAAAAGGATGCAATCTTTAGCATACTGTAACTATTAACTTAAAAAAAAAAAACTGTTACATCGGTTTTTGTAAATGTATCCAACAGAATGTTTTGTTTGATGGTTCCATCACCCATTTTTAGAGATACAAGTAAGCTTTTTTTAAGTAGGAAATTTTACATCATTAGTTTCTCTCCTTGAACTTGTATTTCCATTTCACTTCCCCCATCATACTTGATCACAACAGGTTATGACATGTTAAGATTTAATTATTTTAACTATTTCTAAATTCATTGATTTCTGTGAACTCTTGTTACTCAGCCATTACAGTTACTCACTTTTTCACCACCTTGGAGGGTCTTACACCCTGAGGTGTAAGAATAAGATTCCAAGAAGTTTTTCACATGTAAGGGAGAAAGGAGTGCCTTGATCTCAGGAGGCTGAAGGCTGATCTGTTTAGGCAGGAGTTCAGATGGAAGATAATGATCTAGATACCAAGTCCAATTAAGTCATCCTTGCCTGCACACCCATGAATTGTTTCTGTGCACCGATCTGAAGAATGCTACCCTAGACCATTTATGCCATTAAAATACATGTAAGTTTATTGATTTATGCATACTTACCAAGTTCACTGTATAAAGGTTTTATTTAGGTTTAGCACATGACAGAAAAACTCAACTATTGAACAACTTTGAACAGCTGTATAACTGAGGATAAATTGATTCGCTTAATGCAGAAACAAATGATCTTTTCGTTATGCTAAAGTAATTTGGAAAGAGTTTTCCCAGAATTCTTCCAGAAAAAAAATGGATCATAGCCTTCATCCATGGGTTGAAAATAAATCTTTGAAGTGTGTGGTTTGTATTGTAAAAGCAGAAACTTTAAATTTTTTAGTTTAACTTTTAAATTTAATTTTTTTAAGTTTAGATTTAATTTTTAAATAATTGAATTTAAAATTTAATTTTTAAATCATTTACAGTGACAGGTCAACCTAAAACATGAGAGGGAATACAGCAGAACTATGTCACATAATTTGAGCCTGGGACAACACATTTAAGGATGGGATAGAACCCCAGAACTATGTCCATCACAAGTTTGGAGCCCCGCGCGCTTATTGGAAACTCTCTTACATCCTCTGTTAACTAGGTTCAGAAAAGCCTACCCAGTCTAGTTGAGTGAGGACCCGCTGATTCCACCTCTTTCCTAGAACGGGCTCCTCCTCTTAGCGTTCCCAGTGTTCGGAACAGTATAGGCAATCATCCCAGCTTGGCAAGATGACAGAAGGACCCTCCACCAATGCTGTTGCTAGGAAACCTGAGTCCCTCCAGGCGCTTGTTACAGCCCTGGGGCCTTACTGTGCAATGTTGGGAGCCCAGACTCTGGCACTATGTAGCCTGGGCTGGAACCCAGCTTTGCCACTTACTAGCCATGTGTCCTTGGGCCAAGATACTACTCCCCTCTATACCTAATTATTACTACACTCTGTGATTATTGTCAACACTGAATGAATTAACATGTGTCCAGTGTTTAGAGCAGTGCCTGGCACCATATAGATTCTTGCTGCCATTAGCTACTGTTAACCAAGAGCCAACTTTATCTAACTGTATAGTTTCTAAATTTGCCGGGACACTCTTACTGATTACCTTGTTTGAGCAGTGTTTTCAAACTGGGTCACAATTTAGCATGCATTGAAATCACCTGAAAAGCCATATCCCCCAAAACTGCCCACAAGCAAAGATAAGCTAAGTCCCCTCCTCTAACCTGAAGTTTACAAAAGAAATCCACGAATTCCCTAAACATGAATTATCAGTGGTAACCAAAGATATACAAATTACAACAATAAGATAATCTTTTTTACCTATCAGTTTGGAAATGGTTCCCAAAAAAAGTGATAACGCAATCCATAATCCATATCGTGCACTTTAAAATTTGTTAAGAAGTAAATTTACACAATGTTGTATGTCAGTTTTGTCTCCGTAAAGCTGGAAAACAATTTTAAGACAGTAGATCGCATGTTAGCTGTTCTTATCACACGCACACAAACCACAAAGGGGCACAGGGACACTCTGGGAGGTGTCGGATATGTTTATTACTTTGATTGTAGTGATAGCATCGGGTCTTTGCAAACATCAGCCCTCATCAAATTGTGCACATCAAATATGTGCCGTTCTTTGTGTATCAATTATACCTCAATAAAGCTGGTTTGTTTTTTTTTAAAGTGATAATGTCCCGAGTTAGCAGGGTGTAGAGAAAGGAGTATACTCGTATTGAGACACACTGGGACCTGGGACCCTTAACTGGAGAGCAGAGTGCTTGCACTTGGACCTGAACAAACGTCTCCTCCAGCGAGAGAATACAAAGAAACTATAAGGGACTAAAAATAACTGCAGGCATGCCCAGTTTGGGCAGTTATGAACAATAAGATACAAAAAGGCCACAAACCAACAGCCACTTCTGAGGTGGTGGGAGCACAGGCAGGGTTCTGCGCATGATCCCTGTGCGCAGCAGCACCTAGTGGGTGGGCAGCCCACCTAAGCCATCCCTCCAGCCTGACCCACCCATCCACCCCCACCCTGACCCTATTTAGGGACCAGCCCACCCTCCTAGGAGAGTGAGCTCGGGCACCAGTTTCTTGTTTTCACTCCCTCGTGCTGCAGCTCCAGCCCAGAAAAGCCTTGCTTGAAATTCCCAGTCTGGCTTCTTACCAACTGAAGAATCCAAGGACTCAGGTCAGTAACAGTATTGGGGTTGGTGGGAGTGTCAACTGATAAAACATTTAAAAAGCATTTAAAAACGCGTAGCATACTCTTTAATCCGGCATTTCTACTTCTGGGGACTTACCTTGAAGAAATAACCTAGCGAGGCATTTTGTAGATGGTTTTGTTAGTGGTTTAAGTAAGGGGTCCGTTTATCTCGTGCTGTAAGAAGTCCAACAGTGGGCATCCTGGGCAGACTGGAGCCTGGGGACGCTGTGAGGGAGCCAGGCTCCCCTCTTCCTGCTCTGTTTTCAGGGGTGACGGTGGCACCTTGGGGCAGTGCCTCCTGTGGGGCGCAGGGAATCGTTATTACCTGCTTCCATTTCTGTCACATTGGCCAGACCCAAATGACGTGGCCGCCCGGCCTGTAAGGGTATCTGGGAAAGCAAGTGTTTATCCTTCCAGCTTTTAGAATCCAAGGGCGGCAGTGAGAAGGGAGTTAATAGTGGGTGTTGAGTGAGCTGTAAAAAGTACCCCAAAACCTACATGTCCACCTTTGGGGGACTGTACAAAAATAAATGAGAGAATATCTGTTGTAAGCAGCCACTTACTGTGGTAGGGTTAATCTACGAAAAACTGTTCTCGGTATATTTAGTGAAAAGGGTGGTTTATAAAATAGTGTGTTTCATTGGACCCTATGTTGTTAAACATGCGTGTGTATTCCATACATTTCACAGGAAAACCTGATACGTGTGATAATGTTAATTCTGGATCTTTAAAGATTTTTCCGTTCTCTGAATTTTTTTGGTAAGCAATCATGTCAACTTTAGAATGAAAAACAGAAAGTTCTGTTTGGACCTGAAACAGGAGATAAACTAGCCAGTTAAAATCAACCTGATGAGGCTTTCTGCCCCCAAGTGACCTCCAAATCTCAGCCACAAAACTTTCAAGATTGATTCCAAGCCAAGTATAAAGAGAAAACCATAAATAAGGCATTTTGGAAAATACAGCTCTCTGCAGTCTGTTACATTTCACTTGTATTTCCGAAAGGACAAACCCCAGCACATCCCCAGTGGCCTGACCAAAGCCCAGTCAGTGAAGCCAGGTGATAATTATTTCAGGAATAGGCTCAGCTTAAAATCAGGGAGAACCTGATTCTGAAGGAACACCAATCAGCCTGCCAGAAAGACACGTCATGGGTCAGGACGCTAAGGGAAAAGCTGTTTGTGAACTGCTCTGCTAGAATTTGATACTGTAAATGTATCATCTCCAAGGAAATCTCAGGAACAGCAACATAAAATACGGAGTCTCCTCGGAGTTTCAAGTGATTTGGTTTGTTTGATTGCTGATGGAACAGCTCAGAGGTAACTTAAGACATTGAATAGACAATTTTCAGGGTCACATTTTTAAATCAAAACTAGTCCTATCTTAAAAAAAAAAAATAGCGTAAATCTGCTATCTTGTCCAAAAACCCTCAGGACTAAAGAAGTGCTAAGTTACGACCTTAATACTGTCTGGGCCCAAATGTTCTGGAAAACTCGAGGGAGGCCTGTGATTGCTTCAAAGTGACAGCGGTTGGTTCCCAAAACATTCCTGTGGGTGAACCCAAAGGACAATCGGCACTTATGCTTTGTGGATACAATATATAAGCTATGGTCCCTTTACCTACTTTAAAAAAATATGGGGGTGGGGTATAGCTCAACTGGAGAGTACATGCTTAGCATACACAAGGTCCTGGGTTCATTCTCCAGTACCTCCTCTAAAAATAAATAAATAAGGAAACCTAATTACCCCACACACAGAAAACACAAAAGAAGTAAAAGTAAAAATTAGGAAACAACAATAGAACATAACCATGAGAACTGGGGGCAGAAGGGAGATACCGCCAGAAGGTGGATCCAGGTGAGGCTAATAATGAAGGTTAAGGGCATCCAAGAATGATGCTCACTTAGCAGCTTCATGAGACGTCTGGTGAAACCAGCAGAGTGTACTGTTAACAATCAAACTTTAAAATGTGCCTGACTGTCCATGTTTCCCAAAGCATCTGCATTTCTTAAATTTAAACGGAATCATGTGGGAATTTTGTTTTGTTTTAAAGTAAATTCTCAAGCCCCGCCATCCCAACTTTCTGATTCACTAAGTCTGGAATATATCCAAGGAAGCTGCAATTTTTTTAACCATTTCATTTTTTAGATAAACTATTAGTAGGCTATCACTTACATAAAATAAAATACACCCATTTTAAAGGTATGGTTAAGTGTTTGGGGTTTTTTTGTTTTTTTGTTTTTTGTAGCAAATATGTATGCCCTATGTAATTTCTACCACAATCAAGGTATAGACATCAGATGAATACTTCTTCCCCTCAGTGACTTCCAAATCTTAGCCGTAAGACTTTCTAGAATGATTCATAACCAAGAATAAAGGGAAAAAAACGTAATCCCCAAAATGTTCCCCATGCCTTGGCAAATCGTGTCCCCAGCCCACCGCCGGCAGCCTCCACCCCAGCCAGCCACTGGTGTACTTTCTGACCTGGTTGGTTTTGCTTTATCTAGAGTGAAAAAATGGACTCCTATAATGAGTACTCTTTTGTGTCTGGCTTCTTTTGCCAAGCCTAATATTTTTGAAAGCCATTTATATGGTTGCATATATAGTTTATTGCTTCTTAATGCAAACTAACAGTCCACTGAATAGCTATATCAAATTTTGTATATTCATTCACTTGTCAGTGGACATTTAGGTTGTTCCAGATTTTTTGCTATTACACATAAAGCTGCATATACATTGATGTAAAGTCTTTGTGTCGACATACATTTTCATTTTGCTGGGCTGAACATATAGAAGTCAAATTGATAGGTCGTATGGTTAGGTGTAACTCTAATTTTGGACCACATTACATTACTATCAGCAGCATATGAGAGTTGCAGTTACTCCATATCCTTGTCAATACTTGGTATTTATCCTTCATTAATTTTAGCCATTCTGAGATTTAACCATTCTATTTAGGGTATTGTGGTGTTTCACACTGTACTTTTAAATTGCTTTTCCTGATGAATACTGAGCATTTTTCATATGCTTTTGGCCATTTATATGTCTTTTTTTATGACATCTATTTTAATATTTTGCAAAGTTATTACTGGGTTGTTTTCTTATTGTTGAGTTTTTAGATATATACATTCTGGATATAAGTCCCTTATTAAGTACATGTGTTACAAATATTTTCTTCAATTTTGTGGCTTGTCTCTTAGTTTTCTTAGCAATGTCAACAAAGAACAAGGTTTCAATGTTGATAAAGTATAATTTACCAAATTTTTCTTCTATAGTTGGTGATTAGATTGTAGCCTAGGA
The DNA here is from genome assembly GCF_048773025.1 of Camelus bactrianus. Taxonomy (NCBI): domain Eukaryota; kingdom Metazoa; phylum Chordata; class Mammalia; order Artiodactyla; family Camelidae; genus Camelus; species Camelus bactrianus. The sequence goes on from NC_133572.1 coordinate 12,186,802, forward strand.
AATCTTTACCTGTACCAAGATTGCAATGATTTGCTCCAATATTTTTCTAGAACTTATATATTATTAGCTTTTACTTTAATGTATCTGATCCATTTTGAGTTAATATTTGTTAAAATTGTGAGATAAGGATCAATGTTCACTTTTTTCCTGTGCAGATACCCAGTGGTTCATCTTTTGTTGAAAAGACTTTCCCCATTGAAATGCCATTGTAAAATCAAAAATCAATTGAAAAGAGAATTTTATAATGTATATAGCATATGTTTTATATAACATATATGTAAACTGTATGTCTTATATAACGTGTTATATAGTACGTTATAAATTATATAGCAATAAAAATTATATATAAATTTTATATAATATAGCATAATATATCACATTGTCTGGATTACCGTAGTATGTCTTGAAATCAGATAGTGTAAGTCCTCTGTCTTTGTTCTTCATTTTCAAGATTGTTCTGGCTGGACCAGGCCCTTTGCATTTCTACTTTAGGATTCAATGTGCTAATGCTTTGTTAAGGAATTTTGCATCTAACCTTCATAAGCAATATTAATCTGCAGCTTTCTTTTATTATAATGACTCTGTCTGGTTTTGGTGTTGGCAGAAAATGATTTCATAAAATGAGGTAGAAGGGATCTTTTCTCTATTTTCTGAAAGAGTTTGTGTATTATTTCTTCCTTAAATGTTTAGTGGAATTTACCAGTGAAGCATATGAGCCTGGAGTTCTCTTTGCAGAAAGGTATTTAAATGTAAATTTTATTTAATTAATAGGTATAGGACTATTCAATTTTTTATTTCTTCTTGAAATGGTTGTGGTAATTATGTCCTCAATGAGTTGAGCCATTTCATTGACTAGCATTAAGTTGTTCATGATACCCCCTTTTTCTCCCTTTAATATCTTCAGAGATGTCCCCTCTTTTATTCCTGATGTTGGTAATTTGTATATTCCTTAATCAGTCTAACTGGAAGTTATCCATTTATTGATTTGTTTGATGGACTGTGTTTTACTTAAATATTTTCTAATTTCCTTTGCAACTTCTCCTCTGACCCATGAGTTGCAAGGAAGTGTGTTGTTTAATTTCCAGATCTCTCGGTGGTTTTCCAGATAACTTTTGTAATTAATTTCAAATTCAGTTTTATTGTAATAAAAAGGAATATTCTGTAGTTTTTCAGTCATTTTACACTTACTGAGACTTAGTTTCTGGCTCAGAATATTATCTATCTTGGTAAATGTTTCAGGTGTCCTTGAAAAGATAATGTTGTTTCACATCTTTTGTGTCCTTAGAGATGTTCTATCTTGTTCTTTCAACTACTGAGAGAGTAGTATTCAAAGTCCAGCTGAAATTGTGACTATGGATTTGTCTGTCTCTTGGGTTCTGTCCGGCTTTGCTTAATATTTTTTGAAATTTTGATACTAAGTACATGCATATTTAGGATTGCTATGTTTTCTCAATGAATTGCCTTTTTTTGTCATCATGAAATGGATTGCTCTTTTTTAACTCTGGTGAAATTCCTTGTTTTTATGTCTGTTACTCGAAAATTGAGTTCACTTGTTGGTGGGTGTTGAGCCAAAAGACACAATTAAGCCAAAGATGAGGAGAATGAAGGATTTAGTATGACTTGGAGCAAGTAATGAGAACAGCAGGGATCTTTCCCAAAACTGTTTCTCCTTGAACAGCAAAACTGGGGAGGTTTTAAGCTAAGGGTACATGCATCATGCAGAGGCTTGGGCAGTCCAGCCCAAGTTTAGTTGATTGAGGGTCAGAAAAAGACATCATCATCATCCTTTAGATTCCAGTTGATCTGGTGGTTGAAAGTCAGAGGGGAAATTTAAATTCTGCTCAGGACAGTGCTTTAGGCTGGTCTTTACCACTGAAATAGAACTACATATACAGAGTCTTTACAACTGATTGCTGTCTTTGCTATTGTTACTCTTCTTGGCTGATAAATTTGTCCTTTTGTTCTCTTAGGATCATTATTGCTGAGCCCTGTTCAAGCGCAAGCACTGTCTCCAGGCTTAGGTCACAAAATGGCTTCTCTCATGTTAAGAAAGTCATTCCTGGTTCTTTTTCTTTTGTGCCCCCCTACACTATCTGCTTACAGGTCTACTTTCCCTGACATTAATATAGGAACTTCACCTCTTTTATGATTAGTGTCTGCATGGTGTATCTTTTCCTACTTTTTTTACTTTCACCCTCTATGTGTCTTTGTAGTTAATGCACATATCTTATAGGTAGCACAACAGTTGTGATACAGGAGAAAGGCGGGGGGTGGGGGGTGGGCACGAGAAGATGGCCGTGTGCCAGGTCTCAGTCCAGTTGCTGGGACGCTCCCTTCCAAGGGAAGGTCCTTGGCTTCGCACAGGAAAGAATTCAAGAGCGAGCCACAGATGAATAAAAGCAGATTTATTTAGAGAGATGTACGTGGCGGGGATTGGGGGTGGGGGTCAGGGGGGTAAAGTAAAGGTAGATAGATACACACTCTATAGGCACAGTGTGGGCCATCTTGGAAGGTGAAGGAACAAGAGAGCGCCCACAAGGTGCGGTGTTGCTAGTTTTTATATGCTGACAAGTGAGATGATTATTCTAGTTACTTTGGGGAAGGGGTGGGGATTCCCAGGAACTGGGCCACCACCCTCTCTTGGGCTTTTCATGGTTAGCTTCGGAACTGTCATGGCGCCTGTGGGTGTGTCATTCACCAGGCTAGTACATTACAATGTATAATGAAGTGCAAGGTCCACTGGAGGTGAAATCTCCTGCCATCTTGGGCCTCCAGGTCTATTGGGAGTTGACTTTTCTGCCATCCTGGTGCTAATTGCTGTGTCATTCTTTCATGGCTGTGTCCTGACCCCTCCCTTCCTGTTTCAGTTGGGTCTCACCTTTTTATTTCAATCTAAGAATGTCTGCCTCTTAATTGCTCTGCAGTTATCAACATGGTTGAGTTTAACTCTGTCATCTTGCTATTTGTTTGCTATTATCTCATCTGTTCTTAGTCCTTTTCCGGTTTTTTTTCTTCTATTGAATTGAGTGCTATCTCTGCTTGGCATCTCCCTTCCTGCACCATTGTCCCAAAAATGCCTCTGGGAGAAAGTAAGGGTTGCCTCACTGCTCTCCCTTCTCTCAGCTTTGTTCACAGTCCTTTGTTCACACTTGTTGTCCAATGTCTGAAAACGTTAGTGTCACATATGTTACCCCATTTTCCAGTTGTCTTCAGATGGAGGGTGTTTCCAGTCCCAGGCATTCCATCAGGGTTTGAAATTAAATTCTGGAATATGTAGTGTTACAATACCTAAAGCAGGCCCAGAATGGAGTTGCTCATGCTAAACCCCACATCCGCAAACCAAAATTAACTGTTTCTATGCTCAGCTCTCTCAGAAAAGGAAGACTTAAGGTCAACCAGTCAGCACATGCCTGCTCAGCACAAGTTACCTGACCCGCCTAGAGCTCCCCTATACCCCGTATAAGTAAGGGTGGTACTGTTTTAACCAATCAGCAAGTGCCCAGTATAACGTGCTCATTCCTTCTAACATCTCTCCCCTGGCACGGCTCTTCAGAGCTCCTTTCTGTCTGCTAGATTGGATGCTACTGATTCATGAATCACTGAATAAAAGTTTACTGGATCAGTACATTGTCACTGAGTGGCTTTTAACAGTTAACAAGTTTAAATTAAGTAGAATAAACTAGAAAAAGTTACCTACTAGGCAGGAAAATGTTTCCAGTCCCTGTTTCTCTTCTCGTCCATTCAGCCAAGTTTTACATACACCTACTCGGTATGACTCTTGGAGATGAAATTATAAGCAAAAATAAGTATGGCCTCCGCAAACTTTTAGCTTGGGGAGGGAAGGACTAACAGCAATTAAATCCTGTGATAATTTTTCTGCAAAGATTGTTGTGTTACGAACACTTTAAGAGAAGTGACCTAGTGGTCATGGTAGAGACGGCAGGGAAGACTTTCTCACGGAAATCAATTTGAGCTGAGATCTGAAGGATGAGTAGGCGTTAATGAATAGACGGGGAAGAAGCCAGGGGCTTACCATGAGGCTTTTGCAGTAGAAAGAGCCTGAAATCAAGCCAGGCCTGATTGTAGTTCCAGCCTCAAGCAGTAGAAAACTGCAGAGGTATTTTGAACAGGAGATAGACATGATCAGATTTGCCTTTTGAATAGATAACTGTGTCATTCTTGTATGTGCATACAATGAAAAGATTCCAGCGCACTGAAAATAAATGGACAACACGTTTCAGCATGAACATTTCACACTAATATGAGGTTTAATGGGGTGGGGCTGGGGACCAAGTGGCAGAAGGAGCTACATACAACACGATTTCATCTCTATGAGGCATTAAAACATCGAGAAAATATAGATACACCCGTGGACACATATTAATGTTGTAAAAGTATACACACACGTGAGAAAATGATAACTACCAAGATCAGGATGGTGGGTACCTCTATCTGCAATATTTCAATACAGGTAGAATGAGGAGAGGAGACTCTGATTGGACAGGGTTACAAGAGGGGCACAACCAGATTTTTTTTTTTTTAATTTTTTTGATGGGGGGAGGTAATTAGGTTTATTTATTTATTTATTTTAATGGAAGCACTAGGGATTGAACCTAGGACCTCGCGCATGCTAGACACATGCTCTACCACTGAGCTATACCTTCCCCGCAATTTTGGGGGGGGGGGGTGTTTTCTTAATATGTGAGTTGGATACATGAATATACCTCTTTCCTTATTTCCTTCCTGTATGTCCAAAATACTTTATTAATAACCCTTTTCCGGGGTGGGGGGAGGGTATAGCTCAGTGGTAGAGCACATGCATAGCATGCACGAGGTCCTGGGTTTAATCCCCAGTACCTCCATCAAAATAAATAAATAACCAAATTACCTGCCCTCCAACAACAACAACAACAAAAATATCCCTTTGCAATATGGAGGCTGGATTGGATAGAAATCAAGTATAGATATGAAAGAAAAGTAATAATTGAGATGAAAAAGCTATGGAAGATCATAAGAGCAGTCTACTTGAGAGATGGTAACTTAGACTGGTGAAGTGGTAACAAGATGGAGAAATCTAGCTGTGTTTGAGGAATATTTATATTTAAGGAGTAAAATCAGTATATGCTCACATCTGGTCGATATACTTTTCCTATTCATTTTATGTTCTTAAGCTCTTTTGATTATATCTACTGAGTTCCATCCTTTGTTATTTCCCACCTGGATTGCTACACCAGCCTCCAAATCAAACGCAGAGTTACCTCTTAGTTTCAACCTGTTTTCTCTACATCATCTCACTGCCCTGCTTGAAACCCTTTAACGAGTGCCCTAATCTTAAAAGATAAACTATGTTGATTTGGCCCTTACTGAGTGAAAACAAATTGTTACAAACTGCTTGTTTCTAGGTTGAGTCCTATAAAATTACATTTTCTGTACATAAATAGCAATCAATCAGCAATTTCATATAGTTCAACCAACTCTTGCCAAACACTGTCTTACACATATTAACTAATGTGGAAATACACTAGCTGAATTTAATCCTCAAGACAAGATAAAGGAGGTGCCATTATTTTGATGATTTTACAGATAAGAAACTGAGGTCTAGAGAAGCTAAGGACTTGCCAAGGTTTTACAAGTGGTGAGCGGTAGAGCTCAGATTAAAAGACAAATGGGGTTGGCAAGATATGGAGAAACTGGAACCCTTATGCGTTGTTGGCAAGAATGTAAAATGGTGCAACCACTATGGAAGAGTTTGATGGATCCTTGACAAGTTAAACATGACTCAGTAATTCTACTCCTAATTATATTCCCCAAAGAATTGATAACAGATATTCAATAAAAAACCTGTACGCAAATGTTCATGGCAGGGGGTGGGTATAGCTCAGTGGTAGAGCACATGCTAGTATGCACCAGGTCCTGGGTTCAATCACCACTGCCACCATTTTTTAAAAAGTTCATGGCAGCACTATTCATAAAACCAAAGGGTGGAAACAACCAAGTGTCCATCAGTTGATTAATGGATAAACAAACTGGCATATTCAAACAATGGAATATTACTCAGCCATAAAAAGGAGTGAAATACTAATAAATGCTGCAACATGGGTGAACCTTAAAGCATTATGCTGAATGAAAGAAGGCCACATATCTTATGAATCTATTGATACAAAATACCCACAACAGGCAAAGCCATGGAGACTGAAAGCAGATTAATAGTTGCCCGGGACTGGAGAGGGGGAAAATGAGAAATGACAACTTAACAGGTTTGGGGGTTCCATTTGTGGTGATGAAATTGTTTTGTAACTAGAAAGTGGTGACATTTGCACACTAGATAGCTGTGAATATACTTAATGCTGCTGAATTGCACACTTAAATGGTTAAGATGGTCAATTTTATGTTATGTACATTTTACCACAATTTTTTTTTAAAGACAGAGGGCTTCAAGTCTATGCATTCAACAGTCCACTCACTACCCCTGTCCCCTCAAATCCTTCTGCTTGCTCATGCCTCAGGGAGTGTAGAGATGGAAACTGACCACAGAAACACGCCAACCCGTCTGCTTGAGACACTCTCCCTGCATGCACTCATGCACATTCTGCCTCTGGCTACAAAATTCCTACTAACCCTGGAATCAGCTTAGACGTCACTCTTCTAGAAGACTCTCTGGACTGCTTCATGCCTCTCAGGATGAAACTTCTCTCTCCTTTACAACTTTATCTTCTCCCGCATCACAACCTGTGAGGTCAGCACCTGTGGGTTGTATCATCGCTGTATCCCCGCCACACAGCAGTGCTTTCTTTGCACAGAGTAAATCTTTGCCGAATGAATACATATGCCATAAATGTTTCCTGCTTTTTAATACGGACAACCTTATTGAGCCTCACTTTACGAAGCTTCCCAGATACTGTGTTTTTTACAGATTGAAGGTTTGGGGCAACCCCATGTTCAACAAGTCTGTTGATGCCGTTTTCCCAGCAGCATTTGCTCACTTTTTTTCTCTGTGTCATGTTTTGGTGATTCTCTGAATACCTCAAATATCTGTGATCAGTGATCTTTGACGTTACTGTTAAGTCACTGAAGGCTCAGATGATGGTTAGCATTTTTTAGCAATAAAGTATTTTTTAATTAAAGTATGCACACCTTTTTTAGACATAATGCTGTTGCACACTTCGTAGACTACAGTACAGTGTAAACATAACCTTTATATGCACTGGGAAATGGAAGAAATGTGTGTCACTTGCTTTATTGCAATGTTCACTTTATTGCGGTGGTCTGGAACTGAACCTGCAATGTCCCCTGAGTATGCCTATAATCAAATTTTATTATCTCTCTATCCTTCAAGGCTTCAGGAATGTGGGATCTCACAAATAGGTAAAGAGAATAACAAGAAACATTAACTTTCTAAAAGTCTGACTTTGGCTTTAAAAAAGCAACATATTCAAGTGGGAAAGTGAGGCCCCCCTCAACCTCTTCATGACCCAGGTAGATCATTTAGCCCAGACCCTTCAAGATAATCAACCTTACCTCTTGCAATCCTCACAACACGAAGGTTGAAAGGGAAGAAATGAAATTTCATGGTGTGCTTGAGTGTTCTCGTTCCTTTATTCTCCATTGAGAGAAAACAGACTTTGAGACTTAGGGTAGGCAGAATTCTAAGAATGACCCCCAATGAAGCTGACTCTTGCATAATCCCCTCCCCTTTGTGTGTGGGGGAGCTGTGACTATGAGGACCATCCCCTCTGTGATTAGGTTACATTATATGACAGAGGGAGATTATCCAGATGGCCTCATCTCCCTCCTGAGCCCTTTAAAATCATGAAGATTTGACGAGCAGCAAAAGGAAAAGTCAGAGATCTAAGCTGTGAAGGATTCGATGTCACTGTGTGTTGGGTTTGAAGATGAAAAGGGCCCTAGAAACAGAGAGCAGACCCTGGTTGGCAGCCAGCAAGGAAGTGGGGCCCTCGTCCTAAAACCACAAGGACCTGAATTGTCAACGACCTGAATGGGCTCAAAAGAGAATCTTCTGCAGAGCCTGCAGATAAGAGCCCAGCCTGGCTGATACCTTGATGTTGACCTTGGGAGACCTGAAGCAGAGAGCCCTGTCAAGCCCACCAGGGCTTCTCACCTACAGAACTGTGGGCTAACCCATGAGTGCTGTTTTAGGCCAGTTGGTTGGTGGTAATTTCTGATAGAAGACTAACAAGAGACTCAAACTTCAGAATTTTAAGTTTTTGTGGGTAACTTCATCAGTGAGTTACCTACTGAAGTCAATATAAAATTGTGCAAAAGAGAACACTTTCTTCCCCTGCCTCCCCTCTAGAAAGGCTCTCCTTTCCTTAACTTCAGGAAACTAGTGAGACATTTTGCCCCAGAGGCAGGACGTCTGTTTGGTCCTCTGCTGCTCTCCGGCAGTACTCTTTCAGTTTCTCCAGGCTCAGGAAGTTCTTTATCCTCCCGCCTTCGGAGTCGTGGGGGAGGCCTGTGATACTTCACCCTATGCTTGCGGGGCCCCTGTGATTAGAGGGCGCCACTGGTGAGAGTCTGCGACACATGGATACAGACATTTCAGCACCTGACAGCTGACATTATTTGGGTCAGCTTGCCTTTAATGCCTGGTGCCTTTTAATCAAGAGACAACCAAATACTGAGCTGTTAATGTGAAATCAATAATAGATTTTTCGGGAGGGAAGGCATAGCTCAGTGGAGGGAGTAGGCACGAGGTCCTGGGTTCAATCCCCAGTACCTCCATTAAAAATAAATAAATCAGTTTAACTACCTCCCCTCCTAAAAATAAATTTTTTTTTTAAAATAGATTTTTCGCTGGAGTTACAGGGGAAAGCTCCTAACCCAGCACTTGCTCGTGTCATTATAATCCAGCAACAGTGTTTATCTGTCTGAAAGAAATGGACTCAAATGATGACCAAAATCTATTCACAGCAGTGGTGACAATGGACATTAAACATACGTTTTAAAGGATGATAATGTGAATTCAGTCCAAAAGCCTCCCTTGAGGATTCACCATATTTCCAGCACTGTGCTGCGTGCTGTATAGGCTGTGTAAGACCCAGAGCACGGCAGGGAGGGTGTAGCTCAGGGGTAGAGTGTGTGCTTAGCACGCACGAGGTCCTGGGTTCAATCCCCAGTGCTTCCACTAAAAAATAAGTAAATAAACTTAATTAACCTTAATTACCTCCCCCCACCAAAAAAAGGAACATTACAAAAAAGAGACACAGAGCACAGGAGGACACTCTGGTAGCACTGCCCAAGCCAAGGGGACACCCACGGCTTCATTGCTTTTGTATCCTGCCTGCTCTAGTTGGACAAGGATCTCTCCCTTTCTCCCTTCATACCAGGGATCACTTCTTCAGCAAGGTACTGGGGATGGTGGCATGAACCAGACTGTGGTCCCTGCTGATAGTTTACCCAACCCTCTGCCTCGCCTCAGACATCCTTCCTTCTTCCAGAGTTGCCTCTTCTGTATATAAAGGAAGTTGGCAAGTCGCCTGGCCCTGTATCTGTCCCTAAGGAGGCTCTCAAAAATATTAGTTCAGTTTGCCTCCTCTCCATCCTACTAAGGGCTGTGAAAGAAGGGTTGTGTGTTTCGGAAGTCCAGATCCAAGTTCGACCACTTGAGAGACAAATTATTCTTAAGAAAAGGGAAACTAGACACGTAAGAAAAGGACGACATTCTTTTTTCCTGTCTTTTTTTTTTTTTTATTGATTTATAATCACTTTACAATGTTGTGTCAAATTCCAGTGTAGAGCACAGTTTTTCAGTTATACATGAACATATATATATTCATTGTCACATTTTTTTCTCTGTGAGCTACCGCAAGATCTTGTGTATATTTCCCTCTGCTATACAGTATAATGAAAAGGACGAGTTTTTATAGAAACATGGCTTTTAAGTTGTTTGGGAATGGTATCCAGGTTCAGCAGAACTATAATGATTAGAGAATCAAATCTCCGTCAGACCAGAAGACGATGTGATTTTCCTAAAAGAGAAGGCCATTAAAAGATGTTCTCTCTACCAGACTTTTATTTTCCCTCCAGAGATTTGACTCCATCTAAGATATCCTGTCTTTGCCAGCTGTTTCTCCTGTCTGCTGAATCTTGCCCACAAAGATGACAAACAGATTACACATTGATAAAGCCCAGTCTTGCTGGCAGATTGGATGAGAAGGCTTTTCGTATGAGAAATTGCTCTGGAACCATGCTGGAGGGTAACGTGGGTTATACCGTGGCTTTAGACCTCTGCGAATGTTACGTGTCTGTCTCTAACCAATCAATCAGTCACTGTGAATGTTCGGCAGTTCCCAGTGGCGACATCCTGTTGTAACAAGGAAATGTGTAGACAGATTTAGAAATGAGGGGAGAAACACGGGGGTTATTTTTCTACACCTAGCATCTCACTTAAAACATTTCAGTGTGAAATAATTGTACTTAAGTCAATCTAAACTCACTCAGCTTGTTGGACTCTGGTGCCAAGGAGACCAAAAGCTTACCCCCAGGGGACCAGGAGATTCCAATACAGGCGTGTTTTCTTCCATCATCACCACCCCTAATCCTGCTTTGTCACCCCAAAAAAAAGATGTAAATTCCCAAGGGATTTTAAGGAGGCAGCGTAGACCACCTTTCAACACTCCTGGGGAAAGTGTGTCTCTTTCTATTTTCTTATTTCGCGTAGCAGTAGCATCCTCTTCACATTCAAGGGCTTACTGGATCTTAAAAAACAAACTTGAGAAACTCGTATCACGTGAATAATAGCAAAGTTCATGTTCAAAGGCAGCGTGCTCCTGACAAAGGAGACTTGGACACATAAGAGCCTCCCATTGGTAAGTGCTTCAGACCCTGATTTCCTTCTAGTCTAGAGCACAGGTCTCTTTTCCCTTGCCAGCCTCATACATAATGCAGTGGCATCCGCCTTTGGTGAAAGCTTGATTGATTCCTTCTCTTGCAAAAGCAATCACGAGAATGAAGCAATTAAACTTAATAACACATGGTGGAAAGAAAACAGCTCTGTTTGTGTTTCAGCCTTGCCTCGAAAGATCACGCAGCTTTTGCATAATGTTAAAGAATTTTATGACAATAGTTCTATGGGTTTTTTTCATATACTCTTAATTGAATCAACCTGTCCAAACAGGTCACAATTTATGAAGTTGAAGTGTTCTTAAGTAATTGAATAGGAGGTTTCTTAGGAGGAGATTAAAGGGCATTTCGAGTGACTAAGGACAGAATGGTAGACATAACTTATGACTTGGGCTCATCTTACAAATAGGCAAACATTAACAACCTAATGTCCTATTTCTTCCCAAATGATATAGAGCAACAAATTATTGTCATTTATTTTAATCAGTGAAGATTAATAAATGTCCTGAAGTGTTCCTTTAAATTTTTAATTAACTTCTTCATTTAGATTTCTCTCCTAATCAGCATGCAAGTACACTCAGTAACTACTTCTTTCTTGCTCTTATTAATATGCCAATGTTATGCTTTCTATAAGAAAATAGAGAATACTTTTTATAAATGAATTGGAGCTAAATAAATTAAATCTACACTTTATTTCTAATCCAATTTTTACCAGGTTTTAGAAGTTCCTACAAGGGAAGCCCCTTAGATATTCTTAGCCCTAAGATACTTCACCATCTCCTTACCAAGAAATATCATCCACCCATTTAGGTAGAAAAATGTTTTTAATTTTAAGGTATTTTGGCTGTTTGAATAGGTATGTAGTGGTGCAAGTGAGGATGTGGAGCAGCAGGAACTCTCATTCGCTGCTGGTGGAAATGCATAATGGTACAGCCACTTTGGAAGACAGTTCGCAGTTTCTTACAAAACTAAACATAGTCTTACCATGCAATCCAGCAGTCACACTCTTAGGAATTTACCCAAATGAACTGAAAATTTATGTCCACACACACAAAAATGCATACATGTTTATAGCAGCTTTATTCATAATTGCTAAAACTTGGAAGCAACCAAGATGTCCTTCAGGAGGTGAGTGGATAAAAAAATTGTGGTACAGCCACACAATGGAATATTGTTCAGCACTAAGAAGAAATGAGATGTCAAGCCATAAAAAGACATGGGGTGAGGGGATAGCTCAGTGCTAGAGTGCCTGCCTGGCATGTGCAAGATCCTGGGTTCAATCCCCAATATCTCCACTTAAAAAATAAGTTAATAAACAAACAAACCTAATTACCTCCTCCCTAAAAAAATAATAAATAAATATATATATTTTTAAAGACACAGATGAACTTTAAACCATATTACTATGTGAAAGAAGCCATTCTGAAAAGGCTACATACTGTGTGATTCCAATTATATGACATTCTGGAAAAGGTGACAGTAAAAAAAAAATCTGTGGTTGAGGGGGTCAGGAGGCGGGGGAAATAGAGCACAGAGGACTTTTAGGGCAGGAAACTATTCTGTGTGGAACTATAATGATGGACACATGTCATTGTATATTTGTCCAAAGCACAGAATGTACAACACCAAGAGTGAACCTACTGTAAACTATGGCCTTTGGGGGATTATGATGTGTCAATGTAGGTTCATCGACTATCAAATGTACCACGCTGGTGCTGGACAGTGTAAGAAGCTATGCCCGTGTAGGGGTGAAGGTACATGGGGACTTGATGCTTTCTGCTCCATTTTGTTGTGCACCTAAAATGGCACTAAAAAAATTAAGTTTGTTGATTAAAAAAAAAGTATGGAGCACTTCCTACTTTGAGCTAAGCAATGTCCTAGAGATACAATGTTGAATTATGACAACATATCTGCCTTTAAAGAGCTCACAGTCTTGTAGGGAGACAGACCCATAAACAAGAAAATGCTTGATGCTTTAATGGAGTGATGGGTCATGCACTGGTGACGTATACCCTCCATACTGGGAGAGCCAAAGATGAAGTTTTCTTCTATAGGGCGGGGGGGACAAGGAAAGGATTTCTCCGAGGAAGTGGCAGTGAGGTCTGGTGATAGGATGGTGGTTAGCGTTCTGTTCTGTTGTGCTACAACCAGACCCCAAAGAAATGATCCCCAGCATGGCCTCCTCTCCAGTCCCTAAACAATGTGTGACTGAGAGGGAATAAGAGAGGTGGGTATACCCACCATGTTTTACTTGCTCTTATGACCAGCCCAGAATGAGGTCCAAATAATCATAAAAATATTAAAAGATGCTGTTCGTCAAACATTGGCTCAGTACTTATTAGGAACCAGATGATGAGTGGAAGAGAAGGTAACTCGGTGAAGTTCATGAACTACCTAATCCGTGCAGGCTTCAGCCTTCGGCTTTTCTCACTTACTTTGTACTTTGTCCCCAGGTGGTCTCCTGACTAGCTGTAGACAGAAATATCTGGAAGCACATCATTCCCTCATGAATCTCTCCAGCTGCTTGTCTGACATCTCCACCCGCATGTCTCAAAAGCACCTTTACTATAACGTGCTAAAAACTGAATTCACACACTTTCACTCTAAACCTAGTCCTCCTCCAGCTCTGACCTCACGATTGGCATGGCTCTCGGGCCAGCTGCACAGACAGGCCCCAAGGAGCTATCCCTGTCACGCCCCTTCCTGCTCTTCCTCCGACATCCACCTCCCAGGGCTGCGGTTGTGACTTTGTATCCCTCAAGTGTGCTCTCTTCTCTTCATCTCTTCCTCTGTCTCCTGGATCAAACAACTGTCCACACTCACTTTATTTGTCCTCCTGCCAATCCATTTTCCACCCTACACAGGGACATTTTCAAAAATGGAAACTTAAGCACATCCTTCCACTTAACACCTGCCCCATCCTAAAAAAAGAGATTTAGTCTCTCCCCTTGATTCCCAGCATATAGCTCCTAAAACCCTTGGAATCTCTGGAGTGATGAGTGTGTTTTATATGCTATTGAGATGACTGATGGCTGGAGGCTCCTGGATAGCTTCAGGGTAGGGACTGCTCACCAGAAAGACTAAATCATGTGATTAGAGGGTTGGAAATTTCAGCCCCATCCCCAATCTCTGGAGAGGGGAGAAGGGCTGTAGGTTGAGTCCAATCACCAATGACCAGTGATTTAATCAATTGTGCCTATGTGATGCATCTTCCTTAAAATCCTCTCAGTGGTGGAGTTTGGAGAACCTCTGGTTAATTGGCACATCACAGCGCAAGGAGAATGGCCCGTCTGCCCAGAAAGGTCATGGAGGCTCTGAGCCCCTTCCCCCATACCTAGCCCTGTGCATCTCTTCCACTGGCTGTTCCTGAATTCTATCTTTTATAATAAGCCAGTAACAGTAAGTCGAGCACTTTCTCAAGCTCTGTGAGTCACTCTAGCCTATTATCAAATCTGAGGAGATGGTTGTGGGAACCCCCCATTTATAGCTCTTCAGTCACAAGGAAGTGTGGCCTGAACTTGCCATTGGTGTCTGAGGTGGAAGCAGTCTTGTGGGACTGAGCCCTTTAACCTGTGGGATCTGACGTCAACTCCAGGGAGATAGTGTCCGAATTGGGGGGAGGGTATAGCTGAAGTGGTAGAGCTCATGCTTAGCACGCACAAGGTCCTAGGTTCAATCCCCAGTACCTCCTCTAAAAATAAAGAAATAAATAAACCTAATTACCTCCCCCACCCCCTTCAAAAAAAAAAAAACACTAAATAAATAAATCACTCTTCAAAGTGGCTCTACCATTTGCATTCCCACCAGCAATGAATGAGAGTTCCAGTGGTCCCATGTCCTCCTCAGCGTTTGATATTATCAATGTTTTGGATTTTCACCATTCTCATAGGTGTGTAGTGATATCATACTGTTGTTTTAATTTGTAATTCCTTAATGATATATAATGTTGAGCATCTTTTCATATACTTACTTGCCATCTGTGTATCTTCTCTGGTGAGGTGCCTTTTCAAGTCTTTAGTGCATTTTTAATCGGGTTGTTCATTTTCTTATTGTGAGGTTTTTTTCCCCCTCAGACACCAAATATATGGTGTCTTTTCCCCAAACATACGGTATCTTTTCCAGCATCAGTCGATTCTCCAATTCTCTGACGCCAACAGGCTGTCCAACAATTCCATGTAAGTCTGACACCATCTCTCTAGAGTTAGCATCAGATCCCACAAGTTAAAAGGCTCAGGCTCAAAAGACTGACCCACTTCAGATGCCAGCTGCAAATGAGGTACCTAGGCCACCTACACTTTTGCCTGACCAACTACAAATTCAGGGGTTCTCATGAACCACCCTCAATGTTCAATAATTTGCCAGAATGTCTCATAAAACCCAAGAAAACACTTCTAATTATATTTAGCTATTGTTATAAAAGATACAACTCAGGAACAGTCAAATGGGAATTTTCATAGGGCAAAGTACGGGGGTGGGAGGAGTCAAGAAACTTCCACACCCACTCTGTGTACACCAACCTCCTCGAACTTCAATGGGTTCACCAACTTTCCCGATCTCTTTGTCGAGGGCTTTTGGAGAGCTCAGTCTCCAGCCTCCCTTCCCCTCACACCTCCTATTCAGTAGGTCTAGGTTGTCTAAGGACCCCACTCTGAGTCACCTCATTAGCATAAACTCAGAGGTGGTGGAAAGGGCTGGTTACGAATAACAAAAACAGTTCTATTACTCAGAAAACTCCAAGGGTTTTAGCAGCTCTGTGTCAGGACCTGGGGGCAAATACCAAATATATTTTTATTATACTCACTCATTGTTGAATTTTAAGAGTTCTTTACATATTTTAGATAACAGCCCTTTATCAACTATATCTTTTGCAAATATTTTCTCCCAGTCTGCGGCTTGTCTTTTCATTCTTTTTGCAGGGTCTTTCATGAGCAGAAGTTTTCAATTTTAATGAAAAATAGCTCATCAATTATTTCTTTTATAGACTGTGCTTCTGGTGTTGTATTTAAAAAGACATCCACCATAGCCAAGGTTATCTAGGTTTTCTCCTATGTTATCTACCAGGAGTTTTAACTCATTTTTTTCTTGGAGGTGGACAGATGTCCATTTATTTGTCAAATGTATTTTTTGAGTTAAGAAAAAGTAAGGCACAGATTAATATTTTGCTATGCCACCCTTTGTATAAAAGTAAATACTGGGATTTAGAGAATACTTATATGTAGTTACTTAAATATCCATAAAATGTCTCAGAAAGAATTAGACTCCTGGGGAGGTAGGTATAGCTCGGTGGTATATATAGCTTAGCATGCATGAGGTCCCGGGTTCAATTCCCAGTACCTCCATTCAAAAATTAATTAAGTTAATTTAATTAATTTTTAAAAAAGAATTACACTCCTTATGACAACAAAAACAAAATCAAAACAAACTTACAATATTAGCTGTTTTGGAAAGGAGAATTGGGCAGCTGGGTGGGTAAGAATGGACAGACCCTTTCTCAGTTTGGATTAATGTGAGTGAATTACCTATATTGTCAAATCACAAAACTAAAACAATTTAGCAACTAGTTTCATGTCCTTTATTCAAGACAAAACAATCCATGGGGGAGTATAGTGTCTCAGGAGCAGTGGAGCATTCTTCCCAAGGATTCTGGGGCCAGAGCAAGTTCTTCAGAGCGTTAGAAGAGGCACCGTGGAAACAGGGCATGACCGGCCAGGAGGTGGGGGATTTCCTCAGAAGGCCAGCAGGTCCTGTTTCCTAGAAGGTAAGCTAGTGAAAGCTGACTGAGAGGACTGTGGTTGGTTTTATTCAGTTTCTTGACAAGTGTTTCCCGTAAATGCAGGCTGATTTAGGTTTAGATTTGTGACATGAGCCAGGCCACTGGGGCTGCCTCCATTTTGTGGGTCCCATTTTGTGGGTCCCCAATTGACTTGATCAATACAAAAAAAGAAAATATAAAATATGCAAACATTTTAAAGGTTTTTTTTTTTTTTTTTGCATTTCTCTTCTGGGAGATATATTTTATGCATATATAAACAAATATATATTTATCTTTTCGACCTGGAATAGAGTTTAGCTTAGGATACAGGATAAATTAGACAAGGGAAGAAAGACACTCCAGAAAGAATCCAGCTTGACTACAAAAGCTAGCAATCTTCAACTGGTGATTTTTAATTAGCTTATTTAATTTTGCAATACCAAAGCAAAAAAAAAAAAAAAAATCTGCAACATTTAATCTACCTGCATTGGTATCTCCCTGGCAGGTGGCTGAAAAATCACATTAGTTCAATTACAGAACTTTGCATTATATTAGGCACCACTATTTCCCTTGGGTGTTAATTAAATAAAGTTGAATCAACTTTCTGCCTACAGCATTTGTGCTTAAAATAAAAAAACAAAACCCATTGCATTATTCTACATATCCTGGGAGAAATTTTTTAAAAGACAATAAATATCTTCTCTCAAAGGGTTAAATTCAGATTTTTTTTTTTCATTCCCACTGGAAAATGGCTTCCACATTCCAAAGGGTAAGGAAGGAAAACTATGAAATCATTTTGAATGGATTTGTTCAGCAGGGGAAGAGCTGGCTCATTTTCCACGTGGGCTGCCAAGTTCACCAGCCGTGGGGGGAAATGATTTTACTCTTACTTTCTTACTTCACATACATTTTTCAACTGCAGTCTTATGGAAATGAAAATCCCATTTGGAGATCAGATTCTTCAGATGGATTTAATTTATATACCATTTGACCAAGTCAATCAGGCAAGGCTTGGTAGACGGCTTTTTTCATTACAGTGTTGTGGGCTTTGCTGAGAAATCTTTTTTTCTAAGTTGTAGCAAGTCGCTTTAGCGAGTACTGCATCTAATTTCGGTTTTGTAGCTAATTATCTTTGGGCTACATGAAAATTTTCTCCAGAGCAGTAATTACATTGCAGCTCCTTAAGAGAAAACTTTCTGCATTATTGTCTGATTTAACCTTCTAAAATGTGGAGTTTCCCACAGATTCACTGGTAGCTAAATATGCTCAAGGGAATTGATTTCTGCTTGTAGCTTATTTGAGTCGTTGTCAGAACTGTGCAAGGATGGAGCAGACCAGGGCAAGAGAACACTCCCAGCACAGCATCTCCTCTAAGAGATCAGACTGTCTCATTCTAAGAAAGGGACCAGTGTCCAAACTCTGCTGCTAAGCCTCCTTTTTTTATTGTTTGAAAATATCAATGGTTAATTTTCTCTGTCTTATGGAGCTAAAGCCTACTGGATTTAACAGACGATTGCATACCAGCCTGCTCACCCACACGTAAATGTGCACCCTGGGATTAACAGAAGAAACTTTGGCCACTGTTCTCTGCCTTCAAGGGAAGCTGGAGTAAAGCATGCCTCCTGCCACTTCATTATGTCAGAGGTTTGTGTCTCCCGTTAGTAAATCCACAGAGAGCAGAGACTTCCCGCCAGCCAAATGGTGCAGATGGAATAGATTCAAATATTTGAGACAGAACCTGCATTGTGTCTGGTCCCTTACTAGACGTTTTCTCTGGCCGAGGGAGTCCGTGTGAATGCCCTGCTCTCTCCACAGCCTCCCCGTGCCTCCAGGAATCGTGCTTTTCTCCTGTTTCCAGGCTTTCTCCACCCCTTTCTCCAACCGGAAGAAGATTTCTGAATTCTCTGCCAGAGACCCTCCAAATCCTGGCATGTTGTAGGTGTTCAGTCCATATTCACTGAATAAATAAAAATACCAAATTATAACCTATGTGACCTGTTTGACAGAGGGCTGGAAAGAATCAAAAACTGTCTCTGCCCACGTGGATCTTGATAGCCAAGAATTCTGGGGCTGGAAACTTTCTGAAGACCTCTCATTGCTGTGAGTTTGAAGAGATCTGTCAGGGATAAGCTAATAATGTAAATAGCTGCTGGAGGCAGGGGAGAGAAGGCGTAACATGCTTTACAAGTGCTAAAAATGCATAGTTTGTCCTGGATAAACTAACTTTTGTTATTCAAGTTAACTTCCAGACCAGTGGTGGAGAAGTTGATGACAGCAATGGACTAAATTCACTGAAAGCTCTCAGGGCTGCTGAGAGATCTGAAACACACACCCACTTTACTGACTGATAAACTAAAGAACTGGTAAAGCTTTTAGCAAATGACTGAAAGGGAGGGTGTGGGAGCTTGGGTTACAATCTGGGAGTGGATCTTTCAAAACCATTGAATTCCGCTAAACAAACCAACCAACCTACTCTCATATTTCATAAAACACCAAGGAAATCTTAGGCTCCAGTGTTCATTATTAGCTCCATTGTTATAAGGACAGTGCGGCTTATTTGATAATTCACAATATTAGATACCAGTGAAGAGGGAGGATGCTGGAGGTCTCAGCAGGGTACCCGCCCTGGGCAGGCAGTGTGTCATCCCTGACCGCTATGCCAAGGCCAGGTGAGGAGACTCTGCCTGGCCAGCTCTCCACATGGACTAGAGAGAAAACGCAAAGAGAACTTCCGTTTCTGCCTTTGGTTCTTTGCTCTCACTGAGCCAGAGGAACCTCAAGACTCTGGAGAGTCTTGCTTCTCTACACAGAGATTTTACAAATTCCCACCTCGTGGAGTTGGGAGGATTAAGTGAGTTAACCCATTTTCTAATATTTTTTAAATTTTGATTGTTATATTAGTTTTTTTTTTTTCCTTTGGTGGGGGGAGGTAATTAGGTTTACTTATTTATTCTTTGAGGACCCATTTTCTAATTCTTAGAACAGTGTCTGGCAGAAGGAAATATAATAAATTCTCTCCTTCTCCCCGCCCCCTTCCCCTCCTCCTTATTATTATTTTATCATCATCATCATCATCATCATCATCATCAAAGTCCCAGCAGACCTGAGACCTCCACCACTGCTGGAACGTGCCCTGAAGGAAACAGATGTATTAATGCTCTATTAAGCTCTTCTAGGGAGACTAGCATTTAATGAGCACCAACTGTGTTCCAGGCAGAAAGCACTTTACATACAACACTTTTACTCATCACGGTAGCTCTAAAAAAGTAACCACGACTGACCACGTTTTCGAGATGGGGAAACAAGCTCAGTGTGACCGAGTCTGGTGAAGCCCAAAGTTTCCTAGCAAAGGGCTGGCTTGTATTTGGAAAGATCTATCCAGTACCCAGTTCACATCACCCATGCATGAGGCCCCGATCATAAATCCCTGCCCTTTGGGTCGAGCAGGATCTGTAACTCCCCAGGCTGCTGCCTCCCTGGCGTATGCCCTCCGCAGGGCAGTCTTGTCCTGACACAGAGTCTTTCTGAAGTCACACGTAGGCTTTGTACCCACTCTCAGAGGCCCTGGGAACCTTAAGGTGCCTAAATTCACGTAACCTATGAACACTGTTACCAGGAATGCGTGTTAAGAGGGAATCTCAGACTCAGTGCGTTTTCATGATGTGCTGAAATTGTTTGCACAGGTGAAGTGTCTGAGATTTCAGGGTGAGACCTAGGGTGAGGTGAGGGAGGTACCCAAGACACAAAATTTAAGGAGACTTTGTGCAAGCACAGGCGTGGCAGTCTTCTGTCCCAGGCATTTTCTTTCTTTTTTGTAATTGAAGCATAGTTGATTTACAATGTTATGTTAGTTTCTGGTGTACAGCATAGTGATTCAGTTCTACATTTATTACAGATTTTATTACAGATTATGACAAGCTATTGAATATAGTTCCCTGTGCTATACAGTAGGACCTTGTTGTTTATCTATTTTGTACATAGTAGTTAGTATCTGCTAATCTCAAACTCCAATTTATCCCTCCCCCCACCTTTGGTAACCATAAGTTTGTTTTCTATGTTTGTGAGTCTTTTTCCGTTTTGTAAATAAGTTCATTTGTGTCATCTTTTCAGATTCCACATCTAAGTGATAGCACGTGATATCTGTCTTTCTCTGTCTGACTTTCTTCATTAGTATGATCATCTCTTGTCCCAGGCATTTTCTGTACTAGGCATCTCTCCTCGCCCTACTCCCAGCCTGTCAGCAGACAGTGAACAGCTCCGGGTACCTCTGTGGAGACACAAGACAATAGGAAAGTGGTTTGAGGCCAAATTCTAGAGAGCCCTCAGAGCCAGATCTGAGAGTCTGCATGCTATGCCATTGGCCGGCATTTCTCAAAGTGTGGTGTTGGAATCATCTGTCCTTTTAACTTCAGAATCTCAATTAGAAAGATCGTTTCTACAGAGAATACACGTTAGCCTGGCTGAGTCCTGTGGAAACCTTCTTCCTTTTCATGAAAGAGATAAATGAGATCATGTTGGTAGAAATAACTAGTAAAGTCATTGTGAGGTCTGTAATTTTCTTTAACATATTTTAGCACATATGTTGTGATATTGCATGTGTACCATTTGAATTACGCTGTAATCCAGATGCTACTGGCATTCTAATCCAGAAGGTACAAGCCAGTAACAGGCAAATGCAAGGCAACAGCCTCATTGGGTCTGATTTTTAAAAATCAACTGTAAAAGATACTTTGGAAACAAATATGGAAATCTGAGTACAGACTGAGCATAAGAGAATATTAGGGGATTACTGTTAATTATATTAAGGTGATGACGGTATTGTGATCGGGGGGAGCTGTATTAAGATTGTTAGAAATGCATTGTACAGTATTTAAGGGTAAAATACCATGATGTCTGTAATTAACTATGTAATACTTGTGCAAATATGATAAAATGTTAAGAATTATTAAATCTAGGTGATGGGAGTGTGGGTATTCATTATACCGTTCTTTCTACTTTTCTGTATGTGTAAAAAAAATGTTCATAATGAAAGGCTAAAGAAAAAAAAAAAGACCACCACACAGTCCAGGGATGGGGCTTTTTGACTTTCAGAAAAAGCTCTTACAAATGCTTCTATTACGAGTATCTTGACCAACCATGACACTTTATAATTTGCCAACTAAGTGTGAGAAATAGGTTTTACTGGTAAAAACAATGGCCTGTGAGGGGGGAGGATATAGTTCAGTGGTAGAGCACATGCTTAGCATGCACAAGGTCCTGGGTTCAATCTCCGGTACCTCCATTAAAATAAATAAATCAATAAATCTAATTACACCCCCAGAAAACAGTAAATAAAAACAATGGCCTGTAGGACAACAGGATAAATGTTGGAAATTAGATTTTTGTTTTATGTCAAAATTAAAGCTATTCAAGATAGATGATTATCTAAATATATTCCCTCCCCTTATGTAAGTAGGGTGTGCAGACCCCAAGAGACCCATAGCCTTTGTGCTTAGCAATGATGCCCTAGGCTAAATCCTTCAAGGGGTCTTTGACCAGAACACTGGAGGATTCTGGGTACTTGACCCAATTCTTCCTTTGGAATCTTGGCTTCTTCTTAAAGAGAAATTCTTTTGGCTGCTTGTGTCTATTTAAAAAGAAACTGAAAGTTGCACGTGCCCAAATTGACCCAGGTTTGTTCGCAAGAATAGGACTTGCACATTAATGGATTCTCAATATTTGCTTGTTACTTCCATTTCCCAGTTTTGAACTGTCTGCTCTTATAAATATTCTGGGATACGCGCTGTCTCCTAAGCTGTCTTCACAGAACACAATTCTCCGTGACTCTCTGTCACTGACCGTACACGCCACCTAAGCCGATCCATTCAACTACTAGCCAGATCTCCTAAATACACCCTGCACAATTCTCCTCGCTTTGAAATGAAATGTTGGACATAACATAAACACCAGTGAACATGGTGACGTCCTTGAAGTTCCAATCTCCCCATATTCATCAGAAGTTGATGTCAAGGATGCATTTCATTTACCTTGTTATTATAAGTGTCTAAGAAAATCACACTGTATTTTCCTTTACTCTCACACTCAGTGCTCCTGACCCTAGCTACCTGTAGGGTGTCCTACAAGTCATTTCAGTTCTAACACTATCCACCTAGAGTTAGCATCAGATCTCAATCCCACAAAACTGCACCACTTCAGACTTCAATTGAAAGTTCCAGGTGGCCGCCTGTTCTTCTGAGCCACTGGCTATAAATCAGGGCTTCTATGACCCCCTCCTCAGGTTTAATAATTTGCTAGAATAGCTCAGAGAAATCTGGAAGATATTTACATTGACCACTTTGTTATATAATAAAAGATCCAAGGGGGAGGGTACAGCTCAGTGTTAAGAGTGCATGCCTAGCATGCATGAGGTCCTGGGTTCAATCCCCCATAGTTCCATTAAAAAAGAAATAAGTAAACTTAGTCACCCCCAAAACAAACAAAGAAGCACAGAGGGGTGTAGCTCAGTGGTAGAGTGAATGCTTAGCACACAGGAGGTCCTGGGTTCAATCCCCACTACTTCCATTAAAAAACAAATCTAAAAAATAAAAACTAAAAACCTAATTACCTCCCCAGCCCCCCCCAAAACCCCAAAACAAAATAAAAGATACAGATGAACATCCAGCTGAAGAGACACATAGGGCAAAGTTCAGAAGGGTCCTAAGCACAGGAGTTTCTCTCCCTGTGGATTTGGGGTGCACCACCCTCTTGGCACATGTATGTGCTCATCAACCCGGAAGCTTCTAAACCCCATGGTTCAGAGATTTTTCTGGAAGCTTCATCACTTAAGCATAATAAACTCCAGTTCCAGCCCCTCTCCCCTCCCTGGAGGAGGGGAATGGGACTAAAAGTTCCAAGCTCCTAATCATGGCTTCGTCTTTTCGGGACAAGCCCTCATCCTGAATTTATCCAGGAGCCCACTAAGAGTTGCCTCATTAGAACAAAAGATGCTTGTGTCATCCAGGAAATTCCAAGTGGTTTAGGAGCTCTGAGTCAGGAACTGAGATCAGACACCAAAAAGTAGAACAAAAGATGCTCCTAGCACTGATATTGTTTAGGAAATTACAAAGGCTTTAGGAGTTCTGGCCAGGAGCCAGGCACAAAGACCTAAATATATATTTCTTATTATATCACAATATCACAGTAAGATATGGAAACTATCATTGCTTTAAAGTAACAGGGATTAACACTTATCAGATCGTCTGTGGAACTGCATATACAGTTCATGGACCAGAACTTAGAGCATTTCAAGCGTACATCGATAGCTCTTTTGGATATAAATAAAATTCAATCTTTTATTGATACAAAATTAAAATACTGTAGATGATTTAATAAACTCCTCTTTTCATTTCCCTTTCTACCCACTTCCATTACATCATCCATTCTCCTGCTTACATCTTCAGCTCTTTTGGTTTCTTGACCTTTTGACTTACCCTTCTGGCAAAACCCCGCACTGGAGCAATCCAGATGCCTGTCTTAGACTCCCACACAAGGTCTGCGTGCATCCTCATCATCCCACCCAAGAAGAATGCAAAGGTCCTGTGGCCCGGCCAATCCCAGTCATTTTTGGCACGAATCCCAAGCCCCAGCTGGGAAGATTATCATTCCTTCCCCAAGGTATTTGGGGAGGAGATTCGGAGAGTCTTGTCAGTTTCTTCATGGCTAAAGATTTGAGCAAGAGCGCTTTTAAAAATATATCCAATGATTGGAATGGTACAGGCACTGGCCGATCAGAACGGATAAAAACCACGTTACAGCAAGAGGAGCCCGAGGGCCCCTCATGCCTTTTGTTGCCCCTGTAGTTGCTGGGTCGTGGGGAGGACCCGGGAGCCCTTGGGAGCTTAGTGTGCTTGTGTATTTAAAATCTCGATGTGAAACTTGGGTGTTCTGGGCAACCCGGCAGCCTGCCATGTTGTCATATTGCCTCTGTAATAATTTACTTTAAAATACTTCCTTATAAACAGTGTAATGGACTCATGTGTAAATTAACTTTAATCTCCACTCTAGGGGAGGTTAGTTATCATTAGAGTTACCCTGTTAGGAATTCACGCTCCGGAGGTGGTGAGTTATAATCTGAAGTGCCCTAATCAGGAATCCATACTCCCCAGGTGGCTACTTAATCATTTCAAGGATCTTTATTGAAATTTAGACCAGAAGGTTCATTAATTAGCATAAGGGATGTTAGAAATACGTTTTCATTGGTGAAATGAATGGCGTCCCAGATATATGGCTGGCTGGGAACATTTCACAGCCCTGTCACTCTTGGGAGAACGAGGTTCGAGAACACCTGACCAGAGGCTAAGTTCCATGAAAGCAGAAGTTTTTCTTGGCTTCACTCGTAGCTATAGATTCAGTACTGAAAACAGGACCTGACACTTACTAGACACTCAATATATAGTAAGTTGCTAGAAAGCCCAGCAACCTGCTACCTTCTCAGTCTACATGCTGTGGGTCTGTCCTGTCCACGTCTCCCCAGTGCCTTCTGTTCAGTCTTTGGAGGCCTTTACCGACAGATCTGATGGAAGGCTGGCTGATTCTGCTGTTTGGATACTGCTGCAGCCATCTCAGAGTGAGCCTCCCATGCAAGATGCTTCTAGACCCGCTTCAGGGTGGACAGTGAGGATTTCCTCCACCTTGCATGAGCAGGTTATGACTTTTTTGCCCGCTTGTGAACAGAAGTTCACACATTTGGGAGAATTTGGACTAAGTCTTGCTTTCCTTGTAATCTGTCACCTGTGTCAATGTTGGGTGGGAGAGGGGCACGCTCAGCTTCCGCCTGGTCCAATCGATGGACGCTACGGATATTTACTCAGAGAACCTGATGGCTGCTGAAGGGCCAAAAAGGCTGAAGTTAATTGGCAATACATGGGTAACCTGTGAGATGGGCACATACAATTTTTTCTATATTGGTGCTGTGTAAACGAAGGATCCTCTACTTCAGGGAGGCGTCGGTTCTCTCCAGCAGTGTGGATGATGAATCTGGGAGGCTCTCAATATGCACCAGCAAGAAATGAGAATCGAGAGACTGGATGTGATTTACCAGGAAGACTTTGTAGAATAAGAAGAGTTGGCCAAGGATGTAGACTTGGGAACCAACATTTAAAGAACAAGGAGACCAAGAAGAAACCATGAAAGATACTGGCAAGCTAGATGCGTGTGGCATCGTAGAAATCAAGAGAGAGGAGGGGAGGAGAGGAGAAGATGCCACAAAGTGCACGGTGTAGAATTTGGTCTGAGACGTATTTTCATCTTAGTTTGACAGCAAGTTTGTAAGATCAGAACTGAGGAGTATCTTCTAGGTTTGGCAATTAATGATTTTACTTGAGAGTAGTTTTAAAAACTGTACTGGGGCTAGATATCATTTTGCAGTAGAGAGACAATCTGTAGGAGATGAAAGAGTAGAATAAGCACGTATATAGCTCATATTTTTAGAAGTTCGGATGAAAATGGAATCGATACTTCTTTTATAAGGATTGAAAGACTTGTTTATGAACCAGCATAAGAAGGAGCCAGTGTAGAAGGTGGGATAGAAGACACAGAAGAGGAAACGGAAGCTGATGGGTCAAGATGTAAAGTAAAGGTTTTGTTAATTTGAGTGAAAACTAAATTGTCATTACAAAAAAAAGTCATCCTAAAGTATAGTCGCTTAGAGTGTAGGGTATAGCTCAATGGTAGAGTGCATGCTCAGAATGCATGAGGTCCTGGGTTGAATCCCCAGGACCTCCTCTAGAAATAAATAAATCTAATTACCTCCCCCACCATAAATAAATAAAATAAAATAAATTGTACAAAAATAAAATAAAATAAAAGTTCTAAAAATATATAAATATGGTAGCTTAAATGAAATAGAAGTTTATTTCTCTGCTATGTAACAGTGTGGCCAGTCTAGACAGGCATGAAGTTTTGCATCAAAAGTCTCTCTTCCATATTGCTCGTCACCATCACTACAAGCTGAATTTGGGTCAGTGAGACAGCCCTGTTCAAGCACATGGGAAAGGAAGTCAAGGGCAGTTTAGGTGGACTTTGTCCACATTTCCTCTGCTTTTTTCTTCTGGTGAGATTTAGTCCTGGGACTACCACTCACTATTTAAAATTTCTGTCATTCATTTAAAAAAACTGTATTTCTGTATAGTTAGTGTGATGTTATATATGTGCCGACAATGTAAGCTTTAATTCTATAAAGGGTCAACTAATGTGCTTTAAAAAAAAAAAAAGCTCAGTTCGGTAATACTCAGCTAGCATTAGATCAGAAAGGGACATCCTCCAACATGTGCTGGTAACACATTCGTCTACTAAGAACATACCTCCATAAAACCTTGCTAATTGGCATACTGACTGTAAAAATGGGGTTTGTATTGATAAAGCTAGTGATTTGTTAACTAGCATGCTGAGTGTTAGAAACAGTAAAATTAAAGTTACTTAAGTATGAAGATTATCTGTAATAGCTGGGAGACTTTATTCTGGAGTGAACAGCAAGTTTGTTATCTGATACCCTTAGCGATGCCTCCTGATGCTTGATTCTTAAGCTGTTCCATGTTGAGCCACCGGGATTTCTGATTCTATCATGATGACTAGAGGGCACAGAATCCTCCCCCTGAAATGATTTTGTATCTGTCTTGGGTCATTTTTCATTCAGCCTGTCACCAGAACACCTAAAAGGACAAAGAAAGCTAGAAATTCAGCCGAGCTCACAGAACTGATTATAGTCACATTTCTTTGGTAACTGCAACTCTCTGTCCAAAAGAATCTGCAACTTGGATTGATCAAACATACTTAGGTTAATGAACTGGTTATAAGGGAGTATAAAGGATGCTGGAAAAATGTGTCCTCCACCTGGGCCTAAGAAGGGAAGGAAAAAATCATACATACATAGATGGCCTTTATTCCTTTTTTATAGGACACTTAAGACTCTGCCATAGTAAAAAGCTTGGGTTGGATATAGGCAAGGAAAAATGAGTGACGATATACGTGAATTTATAGATGGGGAGGCAGGAAATTGACAGATTTTCCTTTCCAGGGCCTCAGATTTCTGGGAAATAGGAAGCCATCTTTGTCTGTTTATTTTACCTTCATTAATTAAAATATTGATTTGGTCAGTTTAGAAGAGACAAACTAGATACAAGATTTCTTTCTCATTTACAGGAAGTCTGAGCTGTTAGTCCACAGGGGTGAGTGGCATTGCAACGTGAGGTCATCTGGAGATCAGAGCTCCTCTCTTGTGGCTCTGTCGTCCTAGGGTGTGGTCCTGGCATGCATGGTTGAGGCTGGCTCACCCCATCATCACTTCTGCATTCCAGCCCGAGGACAGGGCACAAGAGGAGTGAGAGAAGGGAGGGCCAGCAGCTTCCTTTCTGCTCACAGCTCATTGGTCAGAACTTAGTCACATCCCCAAACTGAGCTGTTGTGATGCTGGGAGGTCATGTGCCCAGCAGACCCACGTGGAGGGAGTGTGTTGGGGGAGGATTAGTAGGTTCTGCAAAAACAAAACCCAACAAAACTCACTTTAAGAAATAATTTGAGGTAATTTATCGAGATACATAAAGAATTACAAAGTAGATAAAAGCAAGCAGTGAAATAAGGGAAAAAGGGAAGAGGAGGGAAAAAAAGGGAAAGAGTAAGGTTAGGGTCAAAACAGTACTTCAACAAAGTAAAGGGGTAAGTTACTTTTTTGTTGTTTCTGTTTTGTTTTGATTTTGGCTTCAAGACAAGGCATGTTATCCAAACTGCTGATACACTCTTATTTTAGTATATCACTAATTACATGTTATGTTTATTAGTTTTTTAAAAAAATTGGTTTATTTTAAAAAATTAGCTTTATTTATTTATTTAATGGAGGTACTGGGGACTGAACCCACAACATCATGCATGCTAGGCATGCACCCTACCACTGAGTTATAGCCCCCCTCCTAAATATTATGTTTAGATTCTTCTCTGCCTTCTTAGAGGTTTGATGGATAAAGTACTAATTGGGATTGTAACTACATGTTACAATAACTAATCCTTTCTGTGTCCCCCATTTCTTGTTTGTAAGAAATAGGTTCCGTTCAGCCTTCTTGACCTTCCCTGAGTTCCAAAGGGCAGATTCAAATAGTTGCTAATCAGGAAAGGGAGGGAAATGCAGAAACAAGGGAGGAACAGTCAAGAAACAACAGCACAGCTGGTTCCTTCTCAAGGGATGTACATAACAATACCTGAGTTCCTCTGCAGGAACTAAGGCCCCCACCCAGGGGGGAGGATTATAACTTCAGGCTGAGCAGGAGATTCCTGGAGCACCGCCTTGTTACCACACCACCAACCAATCAGAAGAAAGTCACACAGCAGCCCTCATCCCAAATTTTGCCTATAAAAGCTTTTCCCTGAAGTCCATCGAGGAGTTGGGGGGCGGGGAGAGGTTGAGCCTGAGCCACACACTCTCCTTGCTTGGCCTTTCAGTAAACGTTTCTCTGCCCAAACTCCGAGGTTTCAGTTTGTCTGGCCTCAACTGTGCCCGAACTTCGGTTCAGTAACATTTGGACATTGAAAAAGTTATTTGGTTAGCAGTTCAGATCTAAATTACATGAAAAGTTAAAAAAAAAAAAAAGTGGTGTTTATGTTATTCGCTATTCACATTTTGTCTACCCTTTCATCGCTAGTTTATAGGAAAAGCATTTTACTAAATTCAAAATTAGAAGCTATTCAAAATACCAGGCAGGCACATGATCTACTTTTGGTGGAGAGTTACCAGCCAATGTAGTCACGTCTTCAAAAGGTCACACTGATAGAAACTTTAACTCAGAAACTATGATCCTGGAGAAGATGATGACAGTGATAGTAACTAACAGGTATACCAGCACTCCTGTGAGCCCTTCACAGAGACTCAGCCTTTGATCTTCACACAAACCCTGAGGGTGATTCTCTAATCTACCTCCTTTTAGAGATCAGAAAACAGGAGTCAGTTACCCAAGGTCACAAGTAGTAAAGGAAAGAAGTAGGACTTGAATTGGAGGCACTCTGGCCCCACAGCTCAAGCTTTTAATATCACACTACACCGCCTCTCCAGTTTGATGAGATGATGGATACTTCAATATTTTATAAAATAAATTGCTATCAAGGGCTAAAAAATGGATACTTCTATTTAAAAAAACCCTATAATCATTATGTTGGATGATCATCTCCAGATTGGAGAAGCTTTCACCCGATTTCTAGTTCTTTCCAGCTTTAAGATTGTATCATTCCATCTTTCAGTAAGATGTTCTCTCCTCTCATGCATACTTAATTTAAAAAATTTTTATGCATACTTTTTTATTGTAGAATAGTCAGTTTACAATGCTGTGTCAATTTCTGGTGCACAGCATAATGTCTCAGTCATACATATACATACATATATTCATTTTCATACTTTTTCATTATAGGTTATTACAAGGTAGTGAACATGGTTCCGCGTGCTACACAGAAGAAACTTGTTTATCTATTTTATATATAGTAGTTAGTACCTGCAGATCTCAAACTCCCAATTTATCCCTTCCCACCCCCTCTCCCCCCTGGCAACCATACATACTTTCTTTAGACTTCAAGTCAATCAGAGAATGAGGTCATTACCCTGCTATTGATTTTGCTCACCATGGCAGCATTAACTCGTAGAATGAGGAACCTAACATAAAGGTGCAAAACCTGCTATGGCTGCTTACTTCAGAGAATTTTTCGGAAGTATCTTGCTTGTGGTGTAGCAGGAATTTCAGCCTGAATCTAAGCTGGGTCTGTTGCTGGGGTTCAAGCCTGTCTGGGCATGTCTGGCAAACTGGTGAGGCAGGGTTCAAAGAAACCTGTTGACACGGGGGCTGAGACTGCTTCCTAGAGCAAGACTCATTTTCGTGGAAGAGAGAATTAGACAGAGAAGCCCTATAAGAAAGACTTAGTCATTGGATGGGGAGTTATAAATACAGCTTGGGGTAGCTGTTACTCAAATCTGTCGCCAATCCTAGGCCCAGGAGAGCATATCTAGGTCCCTAAGAGAGACAGAGCTGAGTAAAAAACATAAAGAGCTGTTTCACTGAAAACGATATATGATGTTGGGCCCAAGCTGTCTGCTTTGGGGTTCCCCTAAAAGAGGTCAACACAATGATCTCCATTCCTTCAGGCTACAACCTGTTTTGTCTGTATCACAGATCCTGGTAGGAGCCTGGAAGTGCAGAGCAGGGGAGTGGGGCACTGGGCAAGCTGTGTATGAGCAGAGGAGAGATCCCCCTACTTCATGGGGCTCCCAGAAAACTAGAGGGGACCTGACTGTTAGTAGGCTTGGTAGGTAGAAGTGCCAGTGACATTCAAGTTATTCTTGCTAATTTGACCCCATTAGTACCGTGCTTGATGAGTTTGAATACTATTCCTCATCAAATAGCTCTTATGCCATGGTGTGTTACTGGGTAACTAATAATCATGCATAGAATCACACACTCTTCCAAGCAAGAAGGTGGAAAATATAGAACAGTGATTCTCAATCTTCGAAGGACCAGTTTTTACTTTCCAGTGGACTAATACTTTTGAAAAACACAATAAAAGTGAATTACCAGAATAATAAGATAAAAAATTGATGACATAAAAAAAAAACCCCATTTAAAAGAAATTATTTTATTTTATTATTTATTTTGGGGGGTAATTAGGTTTACTTATTTATTTTTTAGAGGAGGTACTTCGGACAGAACCCAGGACCTCATGCATGCTAAGCATGTACTCCACCATTTAAGCTATACCCTCAAACCCCATAAACCCTCATTTTTAATGATTAGATTTGGCAGATAGAAAATCACTCTGCCAAGTTGTTGTAGAAGTTTCCTGAAGCTAATTTCAGTGCTCACTTAGCTGCAAACTGGTAATGATCAGTTGGTGGATGGGCACTGGTCTGCAGACCACGTTGCTCACACTTTCATCCAAACTCTCACCTGATGCCACCTGGAACAATTCTATCACCTGGAGTTCCCGCCTCTAGTGAGACACTGTGACACTGTGTTTATGCACAAGAGTGGCCTTGTTCTAAGGAGATGCATGCAGACTAATGATGTCTGCCGCTAAACCAAGAGGGAAAGAGAGAAAGGGAGAGAAGGAATAGGTAGGGGAGAGGGACAGGAAGGGGACAGAATGAAACAGAGACACCGTGACACAGACTACATCAGTGGGGGCAAAATATTAGTAACTGATCTATCTAGGCAGGTGTCCAGTTGTTTATTATTCAATTCTTGCAAATTTTCTGAAAATTTGCAGTTGAAAAAAAAAAAAAAAAACTCTCCAGTAATGGGAAATACACTTTTTCCCAAAAAGCCGGTTCTGAGATAACTCATTTTCATGTTCAAATATAAATACTGCAGCTGCAGCATTCATTCATCACTTCCCTTTCCACATGTCTAATCTCCACCTTTCACTCCTTTCACACTTTTCTCCCTATCGCCTATACCTTAGATACCCTTATGACATAACTGTAATCATATCACACCTTTAAAAATATTTTTCTAAATATATATTCTGTGTATATATATATATACATATATATATGTATATATATATATGTCATCTTTCCAAGTCAACCTTTTAATTCAAGATTTCCTGTAATCTAATCTTTTTCAGCGTTTCAGCTTTGCTTTCTCATGGTTAGTTAACACTGTCCCAAATAAATTATTCTGCTTTTCCATGGTATTGCTTTTCAGTTCTAGAATTCCCCCTCACACAGAATTCTTTTCTATTCACTCTTCAAGATCCAGCCCAAATGACTTAAACTGAAATGTAGTTATCTATCTTACTTACACATCTGTTCAAATCCTACATGCTTCACGAAGTTTTCCTTGATTAACTCAGCCAAACTCAGCCAAAATCTCCATGGCTTAGTACAGTGCTTGTCAACTACACTTAAAATACACTTTTCAGTTAGACTCTCTGACAGTGCTTAATTGACAATACAGAAGGATGCTAATACAGTCCTTGCCTACCTCAAAGGGTGGCTTTGAGTTTAAAATGTTTGTGGTCAGCATTTCATATATATATATATTATTATTGAAGTATAGCCAGTTTACAATGCTGTGTCAATTTCTAGTGTACAGCACAATGCTTCAGTCATACATGAACAAACATGTATTCGTTTTCATACTCTTTTTCACCATAAGTTACTACAAGATATTGAATATAGCTCCCTGTGCTATACAGTATGAACTTGTTTATTCTATATATAGTAGTATCTGTAAATCTTGAACTCCTAGTGCAGTCAGCATTTTGCATCGTGTGTGTGTGTGTGTGTGTGTGTGTGTGTGTGAGAGAGAGAGAGAGAGAGAGAGAGAGAGAGAGAGAGAGAGAGAGAAGGTATCTGTAAACCATAATGTCCCATACTGTTATTTATTATTTTTATTTTTGCTTTCCCTTGAGGGAAACGTGTGGAACATATAACAGCCGTACAGAGGCCTAAGGCAGTAGACATAATAATACTGGGTACTCATGGTATACGGAAACTTTCCAAGATGTGTAGGAGTGTGGAGTCCCTGTTTTCAAGCAATCAGTTCTCTGATTCTCACTTCCCTTATACCCAAAACTAATCTGCCTGAAAATGTGCCCTGGGGTCAGAGTGTAATGTGGGCTCCTTTCCAAGCTTCCTTTATCACAAATGCCCCTCCCCTACTTTACAAAAGAAAGGCATAATTCTTCCCCACCCCACATCTTACTAAGGTGCTGTACCCCTGGGATGCAGAAACCTCTAGGACCCAAAAAAGGAACAATTGACTGGTGAATGAGAATGAGTAACACATCCTTTTACAAGTCAGGTGGTTTTCAGTTACTTGCTTTCAACAAAGTTGAAAGAAGACCTAGTCAGAGTTGTCAGCTGTTAGATCATTAAAAGTATTTTTTCTTTGTTAGAACTTTATGTGATTTTTTTGGCATATAATTTGGAAAGAGTTCAAAGAATTGAGTTGCACTGCTATAACAAAACTCTATTCATTCTCATGTACTTATTCATGTGAACAAGTTTTCTCAGTGCTTACATCCATGGAATTGAAAGCTTGGAACGGAATTGAAGCAACTCGTTCTCACTCTAGTAATACTCAGCTGCTGATAAATAATCTAGTTAAAAAGAAGTACTCAATTGCATCTCTTAAGATGCATTGCCAACAAAATTTTAATTTTGCGTTTAATATTTATTTTTAAGTATTTGAAATACGTTTTGATCAGTTAGAATAGTAAGGCTTAGAGTGTTAGGATCACAGGAAATTTGCTAAACGACCCTTAAATTTCTATTTCTACACACATTTTTATTACAAGAAAATATAAGACGACCAACAAAACAGTTCAAATATAAAATATATTGTTAGGATAAAATTCTGGAGGGGACGTGGAATGCAAACATGAGTTCCAGAAGATAAAGGATGGAAACTGCCCTAGTAGAAAAAGATTGTATTTTAAAAAGTGGATATTGGTGGGTATTAAATTCCTATGGTGTTTAGGGTTCATAGGCTACTTGTGACAGTTGTAAAACCTAAGAAGATAGGGGGAAAATGTGGATGTTACTTTAAACCATATAAGGATGTGCAAATTGTTTTAGAGGGCTCAGGAGCTAAAAAGTTTGATATCTTTAACATACGAGATGTCTGCTCCGAGACGGTGGTTTAATCGTTCCTCGGGATATTCAAACGCAGGTTAGATGAAAACCTGTCGCGCGTGTGGCTTTAGTACCTCGCATATGTACCGTCTATTTCGCCTCTCCTCGTAGACTGTAAGCGCTCAGAAGACCAGGGACTTGTTCGATTCTCGGCTCAGCGCCTGTACCCCGGGCACACTTCCCCGAACACCCCCGGAATGAATGACTTTATAGTGAGACCTGGGAGGGCCGTTAGCATGTCGTTCCGAGCGCCCGGCCCGCCGCGAGGCCGCGGAAGGCGTGGGAAGGCTCCGCGGAAACTCTGAGCCCCCGGCGCTCCGGGCGGGGTCCGGGCGGGGTCCGGGCGGGGACCCGGCGGGGGCGCGCGGGCGCGGAACCCGCGGCCGGGGGAGGTGCCACCGCGTGCCGCCGCGCAGGCGCGCAGCCGCCTCCGCGTGAGTGCGCGCAGTCGCGCGCCTGTCCCCGCGCGGGCTCCGTAGCGCGTGTGCAGACTGACGCAGCTCGCGGGCCCTCCTCCTGCTCTGCAGCGGCGTTGCCGGAGTTTTGGGCGTTTGGGAGGGGGCCAGGGAGCGAGAGTCGAGAGAGGGAGGCGGCGGCGGCGGCGGGGAGGAGGAGGAGGAGCAGGCGCCGCCATGGCCGCCGCTATCACCGACATGGCCGACCTGGAGGAGCTCTCCCGCCTGAGCCCTCTGCCCCCCGGCAGCCCCGGGCCGGCGGCGCGGGGCCGGGCTGAGCCCCCCGAGGAGGAGGAGGAGGAAGAGGAGGAGGAGGAGGAGGCGGAGGCCGAGGCGGTGGCGGCGCTGCTGCTGAACGGCGGCGGCGGCGGCGGCGGTGGGGGCGGCGGAGGCGGCGGCGGAGTGGGGGGCGGTGAGGCGGAGACGATGTCGGAGCCGAGCCCCGAGAGCGCCAGCCAGGCCGGGGAGGACGAGGACGAGGAGGAGGACGAAGAGGAGGAGGACGAGAGCAGCAGCAGCGGCGGGGGCGAGGAGGAGAGTAGCGCCGAGAGCTTGGTGGGCAGCAGCGGCGGGAGCAGCAGCGACGAGACGCGCTCGCTGAGCCCCGGAGCCGCCAGCAGCAGCAGCGGGGATGGGGACGGCAAGGAGGGCCTGGAGGAGCCCAAGGGACCGCGGGGCAGCCAGGGCGGCGGCGGGGGCGGCAGCAGCAGCAGCAGCGTCGTCTCCAGCGGCGGCGACGAGGGCTACGGGACCGGGGGTGGCGGAAGCAGCGCGACCTCCGGGGGCCGGCGAGGCAGCTTGGAGATGTCGTCGGATGGGGAACCCCTGAGCCGCATGGACTCGGAGGACAGGTCAGTGCACTGAAGCGTCCCCCCTTCCCTTCCTCCTCTTGCGCTCCTGGGCCCCTTCAAGGGGGCCGGGGGGGGACTTTTTGCTGAGATCCCCCAGCTCCCCGAGTCCTCGGCCCCTCCCCCCGGCTCTCAACTCGGAAATCTCTCCCGGCCGCCGCGCCCCTCTCGCTGCGGATAGCGGCTTCCAAGTCTCAAACCCTTTCCCCCCCAACTCTCCTTTCCCCGCCCTCTTTCCCCTCGGCTCTGCACTCCGTACGGACCGAAGGACGGCTCTCACTCGGAAACAATCCCCACAGTAGGCCCGGATCCTCCGGCGGAGCCGAAGAGGGCCTTGATGTATACACATCTCGGTACACAAGGTTAGCTTCATCCAGCCGTGTTCGCGAATACTTGTCAGAACTATAATTGACAAGTGTTTTCCAACATGGCTGGTCTCGCCTGGATTTAACAGAACTTCCTTGTTCAGGGAGGAGACCCCAACCATCACTTTTCTCTACTTAAAAAAAGAGAAGGCTATTCTTTTATATTTAATCAGCGCTTCCAGGATGCCTCTTGTGTGGTCATTAACATGGTCTCCAAAGTGATTTTGGTAACTTCTCCTATTTGGTTGGTGATCAAATTGGGGGGTTTAAAAAACGTATTAATCGTCGTATAAAAGAATAATGAATTGATGTCCTTTAGAATAACTTTGCGGAATCAGAGAGTTGGAGTTCGTAGCAAAATTCAATCTTAGGGTGCAACATGTTGGTATACGTTTTAAAGTCTTTTTGTAGTAATACTTCAACGTGAGTCATGATTTTAGATGATAATATTTAAAGTCACGTATTGGCGAGATCTCTGAAGGGATTAGTATTTTTCTAAAGCTTCTTAGAAGTAACGTGGAGACTGACAAAAATGCGATTTACTTTTTTGGGACGTTAAAAAAATTATTGCTATAGTTTGTTTCAGTTTTTATTATCTTTACTTTTGATCTTTGGAAAAACTTCATGTTTTAACTAATTGGTTTTTAATGTACTTTTTTAAAAGGAGAGGACCATGTCATGCGTATTATACGGCATCAAAAGTATATTAGCGGTTATTTTGACCATCTGCTAATGTTTTGATGAGCAGTAGAATTTTTAACAATCGATGTTGACTTGGATTTAAAAGTTCAAGTATTCTAAAGTTGTAGAAATTCCGATTGCTAACTGATAGAATTTGATGCTTTATTTTCAAAATATTTGAGGCTTTGTATTCCTTATAACTTTTATAAGCCGATATGTTCATTTTTATCAGTTAATAAATGACATTCTACCTTACTGTCTAGTTAAGGAAATATCTTGGATGTGGTAAAATAGACTGTGCAAACCTTGGAAAAATTGTACTGGACTATGTACGCATGGCAGGAAGGAGAATGTCTTCAAGAAGATGAAAAATTGGTGTGAACTACACAATGAGGCATGTGTTATTTATCATTTTACTGTGTATTTCTCCATTGGTACCAGTGGATCAGTATATATTGTACCTTTGAAAAGCTGACGTTAGTTTATGCAGTCAGCATCTGCCCCAGTTGCGCCATTTACCTAGGGTACACACACACCCACCCACCCACCTGGCACTGCACGATTTAAATGTCTCTATCATTTCATATTCACAACTCTGGTGCCAGATAGGTATTATTTTGACCTACATTTAACAGATGAAGAAGCAAGTTGAGTGTCTCACTCAAAACAGTAAGTATGGGATGAAAGTGGTGGAGCTGGACCTGAACAAAGGTCCTCCAGTCCCCTGCTGTTTCCACTTCTCAAGAGCCAGAAGAACTCACTTTAGAGAACAGGCTACAAGCTTTATGTGTTAGGTTTTTCGGTTTTTGGTTTTTTTTTTTTTTTTTTTTTTTGGAGTTGATAACCTGTCTACTACATCCTTTTAGGAGAAAGTGAATTATTGGTCAAGTAATATTTCAGGAAGTGGAGTTTTGGCTTCATTTCATTTTTATTAGATGTTCACTTGAATATGTAATTTTTATGTATTTCAGAGTAAAGAGTAAGATGTTGGTGCTGCAGGTTCAAATAAGGTTAAAACTTGATAACTAAACATACTTGATTTTCTTGATGCTTAAACATTAGAGACTGCAAAATACTGTAATCATTTTATCATTTTACTATTATGGAGTAATGGATTTATCACGGGTATTAAAAACTAGTGAAACTGGTTGTGGTCTTGATAATCTTAATTTTGAAATGCCTCCTTTCTGCCTTTGAGGGTTTTTTTTTTAGTTTAAGTTTGTAAAGGATTCATAGTTCTTATAAACTGTCCTGCAGATTACACCAACCTGTGAATTTTTTAGATTGATTTTAGAACAATTTAGGTAGGGAATCTTTATTTTTGTAACTAATGGAAGGGTATCGTGGTTTTAAAGTGCTTTTTAAAAAACATGAGGCAAGGATTGACTCCTTATTGCAAGGATTTTATTATCAGAATTTACACTGTTCCTATTAGAATGCCCATTCAGGTTTTCTTTCACTTTGAAATTAGATTGTACTTTTGAATTTAACATACTTAAGACCTTGTTGAAATATCTTAAATATTTTTAACTGTAAGTACTTCTTTTTAAGAATTAACTGTAAAGACTTGGATAGTAAAGCTTGTGATCCACGGCGTCAGTTTACAACATGTATTTGAAGTGTTGTGAAACTGATCAGTTCATAAAATGATTAAATCACACTTGATACCAAAAACACTGATAATTTTTTTCCAGGAGAAAGTTACTCAAAACCAGCATAAATGTATTGGTGTGTTTATTTTGGAAAAGTTAGAAACCTTTAAAGTTGATAGGAATTTACTTTTACTTTGGTTATGAAGGTAATGGAATTTTCTTTGCGGGGAAATATATTTAGCTGTGTGAGGCCACTGAAAACTAGCTTTTGTTTTGCTTTGAACCTAAGCTTAAAGTACTTTTTTAAAAAGTTACCAACTTTTAAGTTAATTTCAGAGGCTAAATTCTAAGTAGAATTTTAGAATTTAAAATCTCTCTGAAATATTAGTGTAAAAATTAGTTCTAGCTGTTGAATCAGATTATACATGAAAATACTCTTAGCTGCTTATCTGTATAAGTGAACTGATAGTAACAGCCTCTGTTTTGTGATTATTTGTCTCCTTTTTATATTATGGTTTTTTTCCTCTCACCCAGAATGTGATAAGCCTTGACTTATTTTTGAAAAAAGCCACTTTCATCAGCCTTTCTGGGTAAATCGAGGTGTCAAGTGAAGAGTGCGTGTGTTAGAATAGGTAATAGGGAAGGGCATTTGGTATGAAACTTAATGATCAGCAGAGGCCACAGGTCCTTACTGTTTTGTGGATTAAAATTTGGATTCCCAGCCTTATGGGTTGCAGAGTTTGACACTGGGAAGACAGGGTTATATGCCCACTTTCCCGGGAGTGTGATCAGGAAGATCTGTTTTCTAGTGTAGAGGCTAAACTTTTTAATCAGGCTAATACTAGAAGGCCGCATGTTAAGGTTATCAAGATCCCTCCAGGCTGTGTATGATTGAGGTACTGTTCTGCTCATATGTCATGATGGAACTGCTTTTCACTGTCTCTTTCATCTCTGAAGCAGCTGTTCATAGTCTCTTCAGACTCCCTCTTTTGGCTACCTTTAAAAAAATTTTTTTTTTGGTGGGAGAAGAGGGTAAGTACGTTTATTTATTTACTTATTTTTTCATGGAGGTACTGGGAATTGAACCCAGGACCTGGTGTGTGCTAAGCATGCACTCTACCACTGGGCTATACCCTCCCCACGCTGGCTACCTTTTAATTTTAACTAAATTTAGGGAAGAGCCTCTCACAGGTCTGTTTTCATTGATTAGATATTGTAACCTTCAGTTAAGGAAGGTATGGCTCTGTGCTAAAAACTAAACAAACAACAGTGAAACTACAGCTTTCCAGATTGAACTGGAGAGATTCTACATGGTCTTTTAAGAAACATTGAGACCACTTCATTGCATGAGTTAGGAAGTCTTGTGTGTAAGCTAGTTTGTTACCAAGCACAGGTATTTGCTATGTGCGGGAAGAACTCTTTACTGGATATTGTGGGAGATAGGAAGACAGAATGCTTCCTGCTTCACCCGTCTTGCATATTGCTTTGAAATTTTAACTCCATGGTGTAGTTTTGCCATAACACCTAGCACAAAACTTCATTGACTCTAAACTAAGGTGGAGATTTCACACCTTGCCTATGGTATTATCTTTTACTGCTGTCTAACAAATTTCCCCCAATTTTAGCAACCTAAAAGAACAAGCACGTGGTTTCTGAAAGTCAGGAATAGAGGGACTTAGCTGGATGGTTCTGGTTCAGTCTCACATTGCAGTGAAAGTGCTGGCTGGCACCGCAGTCATCTGAAGGCTTGACTGGGGCTGGAAATCCATTTCCAAGGTGGCTCACTTAATGTGACTTTTGGCAGGAGGCCTTGGTTACTCACCAAGTCAGTATCTCCAGAAGGCTGTTTTTTGTGTTGTTAGGACACAGCAGCTAGTTTCCCCCAGAGCAAGTCATCAGAGAGAAAGAGAGCCAAGGATTTATGACCTAAAGATACCTGCTCACATTTTCTCCATACATCTTCATTTAGCAGGTGGGGTTTTCCTGTTTTTCTTTTCATTCATACTATGACATACAACAGTTGCTTCAGATTTTTGTTGCCTGAGATGACATTTCAAAACCCATCAAAATGCCATGTTAAATTCTTTCCTGGTCGTTTAAAACTTGGCTTTAATTTCTTTTTCCTTTTAATTCCCGTATTTGTATTTCATCTTTATTTTTTCTTCCCATTTCTGTTTCTGTTCTGTGGGTGGAGAGATGTAGAATATTGCAGTCTGAAGAGCCTGTAATAAAGAGTCAAAAGACACAATTCCATTCTTAACGCCACCTGTATCATGATTTAAGTAGTATCTTTGACCTTTAGTTCCTCAGCTGCTAAACAGGATTAGGTTTTACCATGAAGGTGTTCTAAGGGCCACATGAATTTCTGTTAAGGAGCCCTGTGAGCTGTGTTCTGAAGAATCCATGTTATTTGAGTGCTTCATCCTTTTTGTTGTAGAACGGTATTTTTGAGAGGACAGACAGTTTAGCTCATTTTTGTAGCATCTAACATAGTACCTTGGTTATGGTGAGTACTCAATTAATTATTAGAATTAAATGATATACAAACAATACAGTTTATATAAATAAAGGTGCCTATATAAAGTGAGGACCTGGAATTTGGTGCCTCTGGTTGGATCACTGTATTCGGTACAGTGAGTTTAAGGCTAGCTTTTCTCTGGGGGTGTGCTCCAGAAGGGCCTGTAGGACCGCAGGCAGAATTCCACGTGGGCATTTCTCTGAGAAGGTGTCAGCAACTTTGTCTTCAGAGCCTCAAAAGGGTTTGTCTAAGTTAAGAGCTACAAATTTAGAGGAGATCCAGAGGTGCATGATAAATGCTTTTTAAATGATTGAACAACTCTGACATTGTAAATTTCTGTAAAAAGCATATTTTAAAAGTGAACATCAGTATGGAAAATCTGAAATGGATAGACATCAGAGGCTTTTTTTAAAAAAACAAACAGTGTTTAGAAGTATTTACTGTAGGAAAATGCCTAACATTTTATCAAAGGTGAATGGAAAATTTGACATTAAGGAGAGAAAGTGTAGGGAGAGAAGTGGTTAAGAGTACAGTGCAGTATAAGTCAGAATGTTTGGATTTGAATTCTGGCTGTCACTTAAGCTGGGTGACCATGGGCCAGTTACAAAGGCTGTTTCACTTCTTACTGCTGCTTCAGGTTTCTCATCTGCAAGAGGGGGACAGTGATAGTTCCTATCCTGTAAGATAGTTACTGGGATTACATGTACAGAATTTGGCGCACAATGTACCTGGCATTTATTATGTGATAGATATCTGTTCCACAGTTGTGCACAGGACCCCCGTTATGTGCCAAGTACTATTCTAGGTGCTGGTTACACAACAGTGACTGAAAAATAAAGCCCCCGACCTCATGGATGGGGAGAGACAGGCTGCGCACAGGATCTGGTAATAGCTAAGCTAGTCATGATCTACTGTTGAAGCACTTTAAGATCTGAAATGCCAAAAAGTACTGTACCAGCTGTTGAGTGTGTGGCAAATATCTGTAAATGAGTGCTGCAGAAATTTGCACAAGGATATGCTGTACTAGACTATTTCATTACAAAATCTACATTTTAATCATTTTCTGTAACATATATGGTTGACCTAAAAGGCCTCATCATATCTTTTATTTTTAACAGTTTTTAATATGTAAGTAATGCTACTGACAGAAGGTTTTGGAGTATGTTTTCTAGTAATGCTAATGGATTTGCAGTTACGTAACCACATGTTGAGTTCATTTTTATGACCAATAGTTTGCATTTGTAAAAATAATACTTGTATTGACCTTGGAACTAAATAGACAATTTTGGGCATGGATTTGAGAGCAGGTGGATGTTTGGATGTTTAAAAAATCATTTTTTGATCACTTACTGATGGTTAGTATTGTACCCTGTTTAGTGATAAGAAAGAAATGTGATGGTGTCTCCCCAGATATTTAATTTTTAAAGAAACGACTAAAAAGATTATTCCATTATTTTCTAGTTTTCTGTAAATTGTTTGTGACACAGTACTTTAAAGTTATAACTATAGAGTGTTGTAGTCGATGACTGAAGTTTTGATGGGAGAGGGGGACTGGATTTTAGGGTTCGTTGAGTGATGAAGAGTAATTTCTAGAAAGCCTAAATGAAACAAGAAGGAAAGAGCCTAACATATTTGGGAAAGTTCCTGCCTAGATTTGAGGAACCACACTGGAACTGGGAAATAA
The DNA here is from genome assembly GCF_048773025.1 of Camelus bactrianus. Classification (NCBI taxonomy): domain Eukaryota; kingdom Metazoa; phylum Chordata; class Mammalia; order Artiodactyla; family Camelidae; genus Camelus; species Camelus bactrianus. The sequence continues at coordinate 12,229,204 of NC_133572.1, forward strand.
AAATGAATGTGATGGCTCAAGTGTGATCTTTCACGCCCACACAGATGTGCCCATCTTTCTGTAGATTTGTGAATCACATTCTTTGCCTCTCCCTAACTTCTGTCTTTATCCTGTTCGGGTCTTTCCTTGGACTTTTCCTCTAGACTGTCCCTAATTCTTTGTTAGACACATTGCTAGCACTTGGGTTCTCCATTGCCCTTAGCACAATCTGAGTGATATGTACTGTTCACCTCTTTCCCTAGGATGTGCGCTCCCTGCAGATAGGAACCACATCTGTCTTGATCGTTGCTCTCTGCAGCACCTGGCACAGTGCTCGACACTTATTTTAGGTATTTTTGAATATACTTTGAATGATGAAACTGTGTTACAGGAAAATTAATCACATGTGACAAAGGTAGAGAAGGAAAGCTGGGAGCTGGGAGACCAGTTAGGAGCTAGTAGGAAGAGTACAGGTGTGAAGTGAGGAGACTTGAGCTAGTGCAGAAGTTGGGGGAGAGTCATGCTTGGGAACCCGAATCAAAGGAAAGAAGAGCTAATTTCCTGGGTGATCTGTAAGAAAAATATTGTTACTATTTCTGAGTGAAAAGTTTTTTTTCTTAAGGATTTAATTGGAACAATAGCTTACCATATTTTTTCGAGACACATCTATCACTAAAATAACTAAAAGAACATTGGGTAGTGAAAGCATGAACGTTTAAGTCAGAAAGACATGGTGTTATAATTTAACTTCTCGGAAGTTGTCTCCTTACCTTTAAAATAGGAGAAATATCTTAGTGTTATGATTAAGTGGGGTGGAATATGTAAAGGGCCTGGGGCTGTAACTAATTCATAATGTCATTTATCCTCCCATTTCTCATGTGTAGAAGTGTAGAAAGGTTACTCTGGTGAGACTGAGTAATCAGTATTGTAGTACTGGCTTTACTAGAGACTGCCTGCAGGAAATTTGGCAAATCATTTCATTTCTCTGAACTTCAGATTGATTCTTTTTCTTTAAAGTGAGGGCTTTGGACCAAACAATATAAAGTAATTTGAAGCTCAAATGTGATAATTCTGCTGTGGGTTTGGCAAGTACTCTACTCTAAATGCGAGTCAGGACACAGACACACACGCGCGCTCGCGCGCGCGCGCACACACACACACACACACACACAAGATTATAAATCACATTCTTCTGCCTCTCCCCAACTTCTGTCTTTATGACGCCTGGTCACGTTCAGGTCTTACCTTGAACATTTTCTCAGGCAGACTGTCTCTGATTCTTGGTTAGACACTAGCTAGCACTTAGGTTCTTCATTGCCCTTACCACAGTCACAGTGATTATTTACTGTTCATCTCTTGCTAGAATGTGCGCTCCCTGCGAATAAGAACTTACTCTCTGTATGTTCTGTACATGTATAGAATATATATGTTCTGTCCTTTAGACAAAGCCAGGATGTTGCAGGTGTGGCTTTGCTATATCCAAGATCTCAAAGATACTTTAGATAGATTCTTCTGGGTTCAGAAATCACCATATTTCTAATTCATATGCTGTTATATTGAAATACCCATTTGTGTTTGTATTCTCTAGGCTGTAACATTTTTAAGATTAAAATCAGGTCCTATTTCTATACTTTTCAGCAGTTACCTATCCTGCACTTGCTTGTTACGCTCGCTGTATTGAGTAACTTGGTAACTGGTTGAATTTAACCAAATGTGGATGCCCCTGGTCGTAGTCCTTTCTCACTGTCACTAGAGTGACCGCATGAAACTCAGAGGAGAGCCGTTCTATGCTTTGTACCTTCTCCCCCGTTCTTTTTGGCTGCGTATGTGGAAACAGTATTTGAAGAAAATTGACTATTTGAATAATTTAAAAAAGCAGAATCCCCCCAACTTATGTTTCCCAAGAAAAAAATAAATTTATGTCCTATTTTAGAAGACAAGCACTATTGTCTAGTTTGCTTAAGAATCTGAAACTCTTGAACTTACTAAAAGGATTTTATGAAGTTCATTGCATCCTCATAACCAAGGAGGAAGCACACAGATTATATCTTGCCCAAAGCCACAAGGCTCCTTGAGAATGCAGGCAGTCCTGGCTCGAGCTGACAGTTGTAACAACTTCGACTAGGGAAGTTTAATTAAGATAGTATAAGTTGGTGGCCCTTTTAATTTTCTTCCTGTCTCTTTTGTGAAGAGTAACATGTGCTTGAGTTCATTTACATTTCTGGGCCTTATTCTCATTTGTAATTATATATAGTTAGACTTTGTAACCTAAAGTCCTCTTAAGACTAGGACCAGTCTTTCTGACATTTTATTTCTTTAAATTTAACACTTTTCAAAGTCCTTGACTTGCTTTCTGGTTTTCATTTATATTTTGAGTTTCTATGAAGACGAAGTGTTGTTGATTAGAGAAAACAGGTTTTAGAAGGGTATTAGTATTTCCTAGTAAATGCGCTTAATAATTCATTCCTAAATTATGAAATTTTTGTCATTACTTTTTATAAATCCTTGTTAAAATGCCAAGGGTGGATGAATCAGCTGTGGACTTTTTAGTGGTTTAATTCCTGTTGACGGGCACCTGCATGTGTCTTCCGAGGTGTCGCACGCTATTGGAGTCATTCTTGTCAGATATGTGTATGCTTGTCATCTGGTAGAATCATTTTTATGATTTAACACTAACTTTAAAAAAAAGGCAAATAAATATGTGATTGCTTCTGTATAGAATGGGTATTGTTTTTCATAGCAGGTTTTTTTGCATACCATCTTTGCGTATAGACATTTTTCTGAAATCTTTTTGAGACAGTAAAAGATAATTCCTTACAGTGTAATTTTCCTGAAGTAGGATGTTTCTAGTATTACAGTCTTTTTGAAGATAATTGCTGATCTCTTAAGCTGGATAAAAAATGTGGGTGGAGTAATCTTAAAGGGCAATAGACTAGAGATGAGAAACAACTTTAAAATAATGTGCATAGTGGTGGTAGAAGAAGGTAACCTTGTTTTCTGTAGACTATTTCATCAGTGTTGCATAAAGTCCCTTTTGGCCAATTTAGTGAATACTGCTGGGTCTTGGGGTAAAATCTTTTGTCTTTATTCAGAGAAATAATTGTGGGAATAGAGAGTAGTCTTTTTCTTGATTAGAAAAATCCATTTTAGCTTTTTAAATTACAGTGATAATAGCTTGTAATTACAGTAATAATAGTAATAATATCTTGGTTTTGGCTAATGATTTTTAGTGTGCCTCCAGTTAATTTTTATGATTATCTCAGGGTGACATAGCTATATATTTTATTTGCCTTAAGAACCCTACTTAAATTTGTCACAAAAAGCTATGTGAGCATTTACTGTGTGCAAGGCACTAGCTAGGTTTAGGGTTTTACTCTGAATGAGAGGTTTATAGGTGATTCATAGTACAGATCAACCAGATCGTAAGGAAGCAGAATTTCTTCCACCTTAGGTGAGTAGGAAAGGCCGTAGGGAAGCTTGACTTGAGCTTACATGACACGTGTAATATACTAGGCATATATTTGTACTTTTTTTCTCCTAATTGTTTCTGAGTTGAAAGATCTGCGAGCCTGCATCAGCACAGCAGTTTGACAGGCAAAACCAGGCGACCTTACGGAAATCAGATATGGTCTACATTCCTTAATCCTGCTTAAGACCAGTTTCATAACTTACTCTTTGCTTTTGATAAATAAAAACTAAAATGACTGAATATTTTAGAGTTGGATTTTATGTACACATTAGTAGGCTTATATCTGTGTCAGTGGCCCGAGTTCTAAATTTGGGACAAGTTCTACCTGAGCATAGTGTTGCTTTCCATGACTGACCTTGAATTAATTTTTTTAATGAAGCTAATTGACTAGTAGGAATCAAATTTAAGAGTTCATCTTATTACTAAAACCATCTGTCCAAATGAGTCAGATTCCATGTAGATGCTAAATGTGTGTGTGTGTGCGCACGCATGCACGTGTGTACTATAGATGTACATAAGCAAAGAAACAGCCAACACTGAGCGTCAGGTTATCTTGGTGTACAACATAGGTGACATTTCAGTATCTCTTGAATCAGAAATTTACTCAAATTTTTCCTTTGTATAAATGTGACACATGATTTGGCACTAGTGTTATATACCTGTGTGACTTTGGGCAAGTCACGTAATTTTTGTGTCTCAGTCTCACTTATCTGCTCAGTCTCTTATCTGTGAGATGATGATACTAATACTTGGGTGTTAGTAATTAACGAGTAGTTAGTTCATTTGGTTGTTGTAAGCATTACATGAGTTAATGCTTGTCAAGCATTGTTCCAGTAACTATGGCTGACAACCAACTCCAACATCTAGTAGTTTTTAACACATGACTTTGCTTATGAATGTGCAATCTGAGCAGGGCTTGGCACTGATGGCTAGACTCCTGCTACACTTGGTGTCAGCTTGGAGCAGCATGAAGTCTGCCGACTGCAGTCACCAGAAAGCTTGCTCACTCAGGAATCTGTCAGGTGTGTGGTACCTGGGCTGAGAGGACTCCGACAGCCGGGGGCCAGAACACCTGGGGCTCCCAGCATCTCTCTCTAGCTCTGTGTACTTTCTTGACGGGATCTTTTCAGCATGATGACTTCAAGGGAGCCAGATTTCTTTACAGAGTAGTGGGTAGTTCAGGGCTCCCAAGCTATGTGTCCCAGGAGAAAGCCAGACAGAAGATGTTTTGCCTTTTGGTGACCTGGCCTTGGAAGTCTGGCAGTATCACTTCTGCGAGGGTCTCAGGCCTGCTTAGATTCCAGGGGAGGCGGTATAAACCTCGCACCTCTTGATGCCACGTTGTGAGAAGAGGATGTAGGAAGCTGTGTATATGCGTGTGGCCATCTTTGGAAAATAACGTTTTGGCACAAGCACATAGAACAAAGCAGGGCATAAAGCAGTCACTCAGAAAGCATTAACTGTTGTGATAAAGAATGGTAAATCAGATTTTAAAACAGTGCCTTACTTTTCTGATACAGATTTTGATAGAATACATAATCTCCTTTTTCTTTAGGGTTAAGTCATAAAATGTTAACAGGCAGACAGTTGATAGTTATCTTGAGGTGCTTGTTTGAACTTGTTCAGTTTTAGCTTTTAATCCTTTGTCAATGTCTAGAATAAGGATCAGGGCACAAAATTACAGTCTCTTTCAACAAAGGAGGTGAGGAACGGTATGGATAACTGAAGTAAAGAGTTTGACTCTTTTTTCCCCCCTCTTTTATGAGGGGGAGGTAATTGGATTTATTTATTTATATTTGGAGGAGGTACCAGGGATTGAACCCAGGACCTTCATAAGCATGCATTCTACCACTTGAACTATACCCTCCCACCACAAGAGTTTCACTCTTAAAGTCATATAGTATCAGGCATGCAACTTCAGACTTAAAAAAATATAGGACTGTCTTAAATGTACTGTTCTGAATTTTAACTTCTTTTCTTTCTTTTTTTTTTTTTTAAATACATAGGAAACATTTATTTATTTATTTATTTGGATGGAGGTGCTGGGGATTGAACCCAGGACCTCGTGCATTCTAAGCATGTGCTCTACCACTGAGCTATACCCACCCCCCTGAATTTTAACTTTTAATAATTTTGATTACAAGTATGGGAGACACACAGAGTGATCTTTCTAGTAGTGAGTGACAATTTTATTATAGATGAAAGGAACATTACCTTTGAGCCAAATAATAGCTTTGTCCTATGATTAGATAAGGAATCCCTTGGATATGGTTATGTTTACCTATGATTTGACAAGTACTTTGAAAACTATATATAATGCACATAATTCTATCCAAAGGTTATTACCAGTTAAGCCAAGATTGTGATGCTTGACCCTGTGAAATGTTCCTTCGTTAGACCAGGAGAATTTTTGTCTCCCTAGCGCTCTCCTACTCTCTTCAGTCCATATGGAGGACCTTGTTCCATTCTTTAAAAATCAGAATTAAAGAATATATTCATTTTACAATAATTCTGATACAAATTATGAACTGAGAGCTTCCTGGAGATTGTGTGTTTTTCACTGACAGAACAAAAATAAAATGGCCTTGATCCTTTAGAGATGAGAGAGGTTCTTTTCTGGAACCTCGATCAGTACCTTGCAGATCCTGAAGACAGTGGCTCATCTAGTGGCTCACCTTGATCATGCTGTTTTCCTGCTACATTTTTAAAGTTTGGTACCTTTTACTCTTTCACTTTGTATATAACAGAGCTCAAGTGGTTTCTAACCTTTTGATGTAAAAGCTAGCAGTTTGAGAATTTTGAGGTCTGTTAAGAAAATAGACAATCTAAAAAACATTTTACCAGCTTTGAGTAGTGAAAGAAGAGGGGGAAGCTTTTCCCCCAGATTTTATATGGAACCCCAAGGCATAAGACATTAAAATGGTATTTTATTAGTATTTTTCTTAAAAGTTCAAAATTTAACAATTTGTAAAGTCAATCAGAACAATAAAGCTTTTTTAGAAGAACTTAAATTTGCTGTGGGGCTTGTGGACAATACAAGTTTGTGTCAGTTTCAGCATCTGGTTTTTTTCTTGTTCTGTTTTGGATCCTCAGTCTTGAGAATTTGCCTTGTAGACCCTGGCGACTTGTCCTTCCGTCTCCATATGCACCTTAATCTTCCTGGTCAGAAGTTCTGAGCGTGGGTTACTAGCATGGAGGTCTTGTTTGGAAGACACCATCACTTACTGGTCTTCATTGCCTTTACTTCATATCACACATACAAAAGTGACCAGAGTCTGAAATTTAAGCAATAAAACTCTTAATATTGTCTCATGTCAGCCCTTTAATTTGTTAGCAGCCACCTGACTGGTCCTCTGGCAGAGGAGAGCCTGCAGACAGTGACGGTGAGCCTTTTTGGAAGGCATTTAATTGGGTGAGGCATAGGGTGTCTGATATGCAGACCTAATTTTACATGAATGGACAAGTGGAGGCCTAAGTTAGGGGGGAAAATAGCAGTGCAGAGCTGCAGCTTTGCTAATCAATGACATATTTATAGGAAATCCTCATATTTACATTTTAGTTTTTTTGAGTGATAAGAGTAAATTATACTTGATTTCACATTATACACTTTTTTCCCCCTTCAGGTCCCTGTTCTCAGCCTTCCTTTAAAGTTACACATTTCAATAGCCTACAAAGAGAAGGACGCAAAGTTACCAAGGAAAATTCATAGCACAAATAAGTTTCCTCACAGATAACTGAAAAGAAGACTGCAGATAAGGCTGCCCCTACCCATTTGACCTCAAGATTTCAAATTCAGCAGTTAACCTTAGAATAAAATTAAAATATTCCCGATCAGAAACATACTGTCTCCAATCTATTTCAGAGAGACCTTTAAGATTTGTTCTATATATAGTCTAGATCAGAGGTTCTTAAACACTTTCCCCTGAAGCATCTCCTTTGCTTTCTTAAATACTGAGGAATATGAATTTTATCTCAGTAAAGCTGTTTAAAGAGTTACTAAAGAAACCAAAGAGCTTTTGTTTTTGTTGGTTATATTTATTGCTATTCTAGGGTCAAAAAATCAAAACAGCACATTTTTTAAAAAAGTATTAGTTAATTTAAAAGTAAACCAATTATATGTAATGTAAACAATGTTTTTTAAATGCAAGATAACTTTTCCAGTTTAAAAAATAGAAGAGTGACATTGTTTTATATTTAATGTCTGACTTAACTAGTTTCTCATAATTGCTTCTGCATTCATTCTGATGCTGTGAATTTATTTGGTTGAACCATATGAAGAAAACCTGGCTGATAGTCCTTCCTTTTCCAACTGATAATCTGTATTTTAATAGCCTTTTTTAAGGTAATTATGTGGCTATTTGATAATATGCCAAAACTTGACAAATGATAGTTCCTTGTTTTTTTTTTTTTTTAAGATCATTTGCAATGTGGGATCTGAAACCATGTCAATGAACTTTTCTCACTCTGGTATTAAGATCATGGTCTTGTCCTTCTCCATCATAATAACATAGCATCCATGTCTTACTTCCTCTGCTCCTGTATCTTGTCATTTAGCAAGCTGACCTTTACTTCTCAGTGTTGGCAGCCCTGTGGGCAGTGGTCATGCCCACCAAACAGATGTTTTGCTTGGAAGTAATTTGAGTTCTCAAAGAAGGGGCTGTTCTTCTATGTATGAGTGAGTTGGGCCTTGAATTCCCAAAGGAAACCATTTTCATAAAATCCATGTAGGTAGTTACTCTAGATGTTGGGGTCTGGTCAGCCTGATAGTCTCTTAAAAGGAAAAGGGGAAAAAGTGAATGTTGTTATTTTAAAAATGCTTTATGTCCTTCCCTAAATATTGCATTGGAATATCTAATAAATGTTTTTTTTTTCTTTTAACTTAATGGATTTTCTGGTGTCAAGGGGTGTGTGTGTGTGTGTGTGTGCGCGCGCTTTCTACAATATGAGACAGTTCCTTAAACAGTCTGGTCAGTCTCAGTTGGATAATAATAACGAAAGAGATCTTTTAGAGTCTTGCTACTTAAAATGTTGTAGCAGCAGCAGCAGCAGCAGCAGCAGCAGCAGCAGCATCAAGCTGACTCTTGTTAAATATACAGTATCTCAGGTCTTACCCCAGACCCGCTGAATCAGAACCTGCAGTTCATAAGATCACAGGTGTTCATATACACATTAGTTTGAGAAGCACTGCTTCAAATGATTGAAACTGTTGAAATAGAGTGAGGGCTTTTTCTGGGTTAGATTTTCTTCCAAATACCAGGCTGCTTTTGTTCACATTTTACAGAATCAGTAAGGGTTCATTGGGAAGGAGAAGTAACTGAGTGAAAGATTTTAATATATGCTTGAACCTAGAAAAGATCAGGTGGAATGTCACCTTCTAATTCTGACCACCTTGTTACCCTGCTATTACAGGAGGAAGGACACTGGTTTCTGTGAGATCTGTACCTAGCTCAGGGTCCTGTCAGAATCAGAAATTGCTTGCAGCTTGTCTCCTGTGCTCTCCTTCAGCAGGACTGTTGGCTGTATCGGTCTAAAGGGTGGTGATTCCGGCATGGCTCTGGTGCCGAGAGAGAGCCTGGAAGTTTAGGATTGGGTGCTTCCTAGAAGTTGTAGGAGCCAGAGGGGCTATGAGGCAGGATTCCACTTAGCCCTGCCGGGCAATCTGAGGCTCTGAGGGGATGCTGCCCCGCTGTGGAGTGTCTTGAGCTTCCAGGGCAGAGAACCCCCTCCCCCCGACTCCTCTGCTGCTGCATTAGCAGCTTGTTGCCAGTGGTGGACAAAGTGCATTTGATTCTCCTCTCCTTTTATGAAGATCTGTGTCCGCATGAAGCACTGCTTTTCAAGTGAATGATGCTGCACGTAGCCAGTATGCACTGTTGCTTAGTGGCCATGGCTGTTTGGACTTGAAAGGCTCGCCTTCTGTGGTAAAGTTAATAGCAAAATAGGATCAGTTCTGTGTAAATAGACTATTGCCAGTTGGATTTGTCTCAAGGATATGAGTCTCTTCACTTTGCTTTACTTTGTTCAATTTAAAAGAAATTGATTTGGTTTCATTTTCAACTAATTTTGAACTTTCAAAGAAAAGCTGCACATAAATGTGGCTAAAATGATACAAAAGGGGATTTACAGGTTAAGTCTCTTACTTCCCCCCACCCACCCCAACATGGACAGTGTTTTGTGTATCCTTCAGAAGAGGTTTGTCTTTAGAGGGTAGCTGTATCTCTGTCTGTCCTCCTCCTCCACCTCTGTGTGCAGATTGGAACATTACTCCCCTGCACTTTTGTGGCTTTTTTTTTTTTTTTTTTTTTTGCCTTGGAGATGGTACTACAGTAGGTCATTGAGATTTACCTGTTTTGTGAGATAGTTTATAAATTGAATCTGATTTGTTATTCACTTAAAACAGTATTTTGCCTTTGGAATTAATTAGTATGGTTTATGAAAGTATATACCTTACAGGGAAAATGTTTTAAAACATATGAAGCAAGTAGTAAGGAAAATAGGTAACCATTTTGCAGTTAAGGGCCTCATGAGACTTGAAATTTCTAGGACTCAAATAAAAATTTGTGTTTCAGTATAGAAAAGCTATCATGCTTACAGTTTATTCCTGTAAAAACAAATGATATATGAATACATTTTCAGATATTTAAGAGTTGATTCACATTTGAGAGTTTTATAGTGATAACAGAATTTTAGAATGAAGTTGTAGAGTTGAAATTTATAATCTACATATTGACTGGTAGATAGTTACAGCCAGATGGACCTAAATACATAAATATCCTTTGAAGGGAAATCTGAGACGTTTTTCAGATCTGAAGCATCTTACAAAAATATCTTTGCTGTCTTTTTGAAATGGGTACATTTGATGTTAGACACAAATCCTCATTTAGCTTATTTAAAAAGTTAAAGTTTAGTTTAATTCTTGCTGTGAGTAAATAAGGTTGTAGTAGTTATAGGTGAGTTCTTACTTTAGGTGTGCTGAAATAATTGTGGTTGATGTGTCATGTTTGCAAACTTGCAGATGACTAGAGAAAAGCTATATATACCAAAGAGGACCAAGTGTTTACTGAGTTCAGATTTATTTATTTTTATTGGGATATAGTGATGGTACAATATTATATAACTTTTCAGCTGTACAACATAGTGATTCACAAGTTTTTAAAGGTTATATCCTGTTTATAGTTAATATAAAACATTGGCAATATTTCCTGTATTGTAAAATATATCCTTGTTTATTGTAGCTTATTTATTTTATATGTAGTAGTTTGTACCTCTTAGTCCCCCATCCTTATCTTGCCCCTTCCCCGTCCCAACTCCCTACTGGTAACCACTAGTTTGTTCTCTGTATCTGAGTTTAGATTTAGACATAGTTTTCTGTGCCTTTAAATTTTTCTGTAGTAAAAACTTGTGTAGGGACATGTACCCCTTCTAAATTAATATGATTTTTAAATAACTTACTGGTACTGAAATTGCAAGCAGATACATAGCTTTTGATGTATTTAATCTGAACCATTCTTACTGTTGGTCCTTCTGTGATTGAAACTATTTCCATGTAATTTCTCTATTGAGAAGATACTGAAAAACATAAGCGTGAATTGCTTTTAAAATGAAGGCAAAGTATGTTGCATTGTATTATGATGTGAAATTTTGAGCATTCAAAATTACTCAATTTTATAACTTTTACTAATGTAATTTGTTAGTAAATAAAAGGATTACTATCATTTAATACTTTGTTTAGTAAATAAAAAGTAAAAGGGGTTGATTGGCATTTTCAGTCTTTTTTGGTACAGAAAAGTTTTTTAAAAAAAACTGAGGGCCAGGAAAGTACTTTTTATTTGGACTTTGGTAAAATCAAAGAAATTTTATTGCACTGAGTTTTCTCTCTTCTGCCTTTCTATTAAGAAGGGGAAATACAGCAAAATTTCCCAACTTCTTTGAGATGGAAAGAGGTAGGATGTGATAGCAGTTGTATTCTCAGGTTAGTGACTAGAAGATAAGATTTCAGATCAGCAAGTGTGATTTGCAGAACTGTAAAGATAATCTTTTGATTCTGAATTATTTGCAGCTGGAAACTGTTACTTCATCATGCTTCTTAGAACTGTGGAAGAAATGAAATGTGATAAGCTCTGTGTGTGTGTGTGTGTGTGTGTGTGGTTTTCTGCAGGATGTAGTACTGAAGACTTCATGTCTGCCAAACATTGCTTAAATTACCCCATATATGTTTTTGAGGTACTAGCATTTTTTGTCTTGATTTGCACTTTGTTGCAAATAATACTTGTTTGTAATTTAGTTTCAGAGAATAATTATTTGAAACTAAATACTTTCAAAGCAGTGTTTTCTAATGGAAAATCTGGTTAGTATGCTTTATGGGGCAGAATGTCAAGTGGTAATCTTAATTATTTATAAGATCATATTCATGTTAGTGAATTTCTAGGAATAACACAGCCTTTTTTCTTCTTTTGTAGCATAAGCAGTACTATAATGGATGTAGACAGCACAATTTCCAGTGGGCGTTCAACTCCAGCAATGATGAATGGACAAGGAAGCACTACTTCTTCAAGCAAAAATATTGCCTATAATTGTTGTTGGGACCAGTGCCAGGCTTGCTTCAACTCTAGTCCAGATCTGGCAGATCACATCCGTTCCATACATGTAGATGGTCAGCGAGGAGGGGTTGGTTTTGTCATTTTTTTTCACTCTCTGTTTCCGTTAGTTTTATTGCTTTATAATTGCTAGTTAGGCTTTTTTTTTCCCGAAGTAATTTGGGATTTCTTTATTTTTTCAAATGTTTTTTTCCTTTATTTCCCCCATACTTCATGGAGTCAAATTAAATAGAACATAATTATGTGTTGGATTTTAATTTACTCTTAGTTCTATTACTCTGAAGAAATTAGACTTTCTAAAATACAGTGGGAATATTGTAAATGAATTCATGTATTCCAAGGTTCTGATGCTTTGAGTTGAGGACATTTAGGAATTGGCACTGTGTAGGATTTCTGTTGTTAGGGTGGTCCTGAATTATCCCTGATGCTGAAATTAACTGGAGAAACTGTCGGTACCAGAGTTAGTACATACAGTCCTGTTAAGTGACAATCTGCACTTCTTATTTGTAATAGTTGATCATCTTTCCCAGGTCTTGTCAGTGCTGGCTTAGTAAGTATTGACGTATGTTCTTTCAGGAATACATCTAATTGTGTCAGCTCATATGATTTTTGTTGGATAGCGAGTAAAGAGCTAAGCAAATTAGCTGAGTCAGAGTATAATGGACCAAAATACTTATAAAATTGATATTGTAATTTTTTTCAACTTTATTTAGGTTTGTTTTGAATAGTTACTACATTAGTACGCTTTCCAGAAATTAATGTCACATTGTGAGTACAGATAATTTATTATACCACACATTGCCTATCAGCCTGCCATCACTATTGAGATACACTGATACTAAAATGGTTAAAGTCTTCTTGATTTAAGTGAGTGTGTATCTGCTTCCAAGGTTGTATTGATACTTATATTAACAGTTTTTTTTTTTTTAAACATTCAGCCATAACAGGCACTCTGAACATTTTAACCAGTGGTGTTGCATTTGAAATTTCTTTTAAGAAGTATTTGCCGTTATCACAATGTGTTATAATTTGTTAGCAATCTTTTGATTCTTTAAGTACTTTCATGTATGTAAACATCTATCTTAGTAGGTTTTTTTAAATTTTATTTTTTATTGAAGTGTAGTTGATTTACAATGTTAGTTTCAGGTGTACAGCAAAGTGATTCAGTTATACATACACACACATACATATATACACACAGATTTTCAGATTCTTTTCCATTATAGCTTATTACAAGAAATTTAATATAGTTCCCTGTGCTATACAATAGGTCCTTGTTTATCTATTTTATATATAGCAGTGTGTATCTAATCCCAAACTCCTAATTTATCCCCTCCTGCATTATTAGAGTTAATATATGTATATATATATATAAGGTCTAAGCAGACACCAAGGAGTGTTTTAATGTACTGTGCCCTTGGTATTTTTACTGCACAACCCAGCTTAGTGATTAAGCTTCAGTAACAGTCTTTATTCCACCCTCACCTATATGTCAGATTTCTAGTGGAACTGTTTTAACCAAGTTGGTTTCTTGGTCGTTACAGGGTTGCCTTTTGTGAGCCAGTGCTAGGTGTCACACAGTGTCTATCAGTGTATCACTAAGGTAGTCGTTTGAGCCATGGCATGATGCTTTTTAGTCACTTGACTTAGCAACTACATGTAGAATCCCAGGCTAGGCAGGCGGTCTCTTAATAAGTGTAGAAGAGCTTCACATTTCTACGTCTTGATCCTACCAGTTGAGTTGGCACACAGCCTTATGAGAACGTTTTCAACCTTTTACAGATTTGTAGGCAAAAACGGAGTTACAGGCTGAGTGTATCATGTAATCACTGCAACTACCTGTACCTTACTGATGTTACAGAGCTAGGCAGGAAGTCCTATTTCTACAGTAAGTGTAAACTTGTTGAAATGAAAACCCCCTCTGTCATTTCTTGAATGCTTATTCATTAAATTTCTTTATTACAAATAATAAGATTCTCTGGCTAATTTTAAGAGTAATGCTGTTTTGACCTCAGAAAGGAGTTCTGATCTTTGAAGGACATTAGTTGCTAAACTACAGATGTAAAGGATCAGATAAATGAAGAAAATACATTCCATTTATTTCTGCATATCAATCTTTGGTATATAGACTAAACTTTCAGAATGAAAGTATGAATGAGAATTTGAAAACTTGATCTGGTTTGTGCTTTAAAATAGGGTAATTGTGTCTACACCCTGCACATGTCTGATCTCATCTAAAGTAAAATAGTTGTTAGTTGTTGGTTGGAACATTTTTTTTCTAATGACCTCTTTGAAGGGAGATTAAAAAGAAATCACTTGAACTATTTTAAGTGTACAGTTCAGTGGCATCAGGTACATTCATGTTGTTGTGCAAGCATCACTACTGTCCATCTCCGGAACTTTTTCATGATCCCAAGCTGAAATCTCCCTATTAAACAATAACTCCCTAATCCTCCGCTCCTCTAGCCCCTGGGAAGCACTGCTCTACCTTCTGTCTCTGTAAATTTGACTATTTTGGTACCTCCTATAAGTGGAAACAGCTGATTTTGATCACATTTTTTTTAAGAGTTTTTATTTATTTTCTCTCTACTGCAAGTGTTAAACTCATGGTGGGACAGAAACAAATGAGGAAAATGTTGGTAATTCCAGCAGATTATATGTTTCTAATTATTGAAAGGTGATAGTTTTTCTGGAGCAGTAAGTTAGCAAAATATAAATACTATATTATTTCCTGTTCTTTTTCTCATCCCACTCTAATCTTCACCCTGGGAAAAATAAAGCGATCATATAGCAGCTTAGAAACTTCTTTACCCTCCTTTAAGCTATTTTTGTTGCCAGGTCATGTGGGCTTTAATTATATTTGGAGGCTGAAGTCAGGTGGAGTTTAGGTTTTCCTGACTTTTTCATGTATCCAAGTAGATGAATACTTTTAATTCTATGTTAAAAGTTAAACTAACCCTTTAAAGACCACTTAATGAATATACCTTTAAAAAAAAGAATAATGAGAGTACGTCTGTTTAAAAAATAAAAATAAGAAAAATTTAACCTCTTTCATTAAGTAAAATAGAATTATGTTCTTGGGTACCTATGTCCCTGCATGACTGGATTTCAAAAACTAGACTGAGCTTATTTTGCTAATCAGATTTCAAGCACAGTGTTCTCTTAGTATACACGCAAGTCCTTGGTAGTCGAGGAACTTTGTCTTGTAGGATTTCGGTGGCTCAGTAAGACCCATTAGTGTTCTGTTTTTTTCTTTCTTAACTTTCTCACTTTAAAAACAGTTCCCAGAAAGAAATCTGTTCATGTTTCCTGATGGAGAAATTATTTTACATGTTGTTTTACTAAGTTTACTTTTTTTTTTACATTTTTTATTGAGTTATAATCATTTTACAATGTTGTGTCAAATTCCAGTGTACAGCACAATTTTTCAGTTATACATGAACATATATATATTCATTGTCACAATTTTTTCTCTGAGCTACTATAAGATCTTGTATATATTTCCCTGTGCTATACATTATAATCTTGTTTATCTATTTTACATTTTGAAATCCTAATCTGTCCCTTCCCACCCCCCATAAGTTTATTTCTGTATATGCTCTTTGGTGTGTTTAAGGGGATAGGGCCACAGGGACATTCTGGGGTGGGGAGAGTCATAGGTTGTTATTACTTGGAGACTCGAATGAGTTACTTTTATGTTAGATAAAATGACACTTGGAGAATCTCATGGTTCAATCTGAATGCTGCTAGGAGGTGGAATCAATCTTAGGAGGTTACTTTGAGTTTTTGATTGCCAATCTGGTATCTTCTGAACACAACATGAAATTGGTCATATCTTTTGCAATAAATGAGAATTCTTGTACTTTGAGAGTTTTATTAAATATTATCCTCTGTTTATTAAATATCTTTTAACAGAGGAAACTGAAATGTTAACACATTTAATGTGGCTAAAAATGATAGAATACAACATCATAGCCTTCCTTCATTTTCGACAGATCTTGAAAGAGTAGGCTGATTTGAGATAAAACAGTTAGATATAAAAACATTTTGCTTCTCTTCTGTATGTTTATGAAGAAATGAGCAAGTTTTTCCCTAAGAGCTTAAAGGAACCATGAGATCATCCATTCATCCCCTTCCTGACTATAGGTGGTCTATTTCTTATTCAATATAAAACCTTTTGTATCATTTACTATAGAAGGAATCAAATTCTTTAGTAAAAGTAGGCTTTTTTCCCACCCCCTTTGAGCATGTAAATTATATATACTCTAAATACAGAGCTTACTGGAACTGCAAAGTGTGGAATGGCTTACTGGCTCTGTATTTAGAGTATATTTGGATGATTTTAGTTTACTAATAATTAAAGTTTTCTTATGCCTGCTTAGACGTCAGGTTGCATTGTATTATTTTGCAGTGAGTTTTACAAATTTCTTAAAGAGATTTTTTTTTTTTGATGGATTCATTTGTGTACTACAAGTGTGAGATGTTAGTGACCAGATAGGCGTGAGTGCATTTATCTTTATCTGTACTGTCACCCAAGTCATCACAGGTTATGTACGTCTGTTTAGGAAGATTGACCAAAGTGAAGGAGACTTAGACAACCCTGGGTTCCCAGGTTTGTACCAGCCTTCTTCACTTTGAGCCTTCTGGAAGAGGTCCCTAAAGGTAAAGCTGACCTGCTCTGACAGTAATGAGCACGGTTTTCTAGCGGGGTTCTCAGCAGAAAGCCTGAACCCCTTCCTCTGATACTGAACTTTTAGACCTCTGTGTTTTGTAAGTTAAGACATTGTAAATCAGAAGATTTTTTGGTAGTAGAAGAATACTCTTTTAATGACTATGTGGTATTTTTACCTTTTTTTTTTTCCTTGAGTCTGGCAGAAAAATTTGTGGCATTTATTCTGAGAAGGGACCTCCAGTGTCTAATAGAAACCCAATTTTTCTGGTAACTAGTCCTTCTGAGAGATAATATCATCTTATATTTTCATTATGTTTTGGAGTTATATCAATTGTGTGCTCCTAGCTTCTGTTTGGTAAAAAAGGAAATAGAGATTTAGATAGTGATTCTTTCAAGATCATGGAGCTACAAAGTATGAAAGGGCTGAATAGAATTCTTTTGTTCTGTTTGTTTCATCTAATACAACATATAATTAAGCCTGTTTATCATGAAAGACTGAACTCTGAGCCTTTTTGCCTCAGTAGTCTAATTAACATAGCTAGATATTAGTTCATTTTAAGATAGTATAGAGGAACCATGACAGATTTTACTCATGAATAATTCCTTTCATACTGGGTTGAATTCCTATAGTGTTTGGTTTTCAGGGTTAATTTTGACAAGGAGGAAGTTTCTAAAAATAGGGTCTCAATATCTTTAATATATTGTGCATCGAAAAAGTCTCAGGTTTGAAGAAAGACCCTTTTGTCAGATTTTGGTCTACCTCTTTATCAAAGGGTCTTCCTAATATAGATTGGGAAAGGAAATTTAGCTTTTTAAACACTTTTGTGGCCCATTTTTTAGTGCCCATTTTATGTATCAAGACTATCTTTGTGTAAGTTTAGTGCTTCCCCCAACATCGAAATATTTTTCAAGTATTTAACCAGAATATAGCTCAACGTAGTTAGCTTTGATCTCTTTACACTTATTTCATTTCCTATAAAATCCACTAGGTTGAAGGTTATGGTTTTTCTTTGGACCTGAAGGTGTTGCTGCCATAGTGTTTTTACTAGACGTTATTCCGTCTAGGCTAGAACATACGTGCTTACAGTTGAGGCTGTTACCTGATGGAGTTACAAGGTCTGCCATTGCCTCCATATGCATGTTTATTCATAGGAAAAGGAATTGGAAATCAGGGATTGTTGTTTCTCTCCAGTGTAGTGGTTGAGTAGGAACAATATTTGAGTGTCTGATTGTTTCTTTAAGAATAACTCAGCACAGGGGTTACTTAAGAGTTACAACATAATTCATCATTGTTAAAATTTTTCTTTGCATAAATGACATTACTTTTGTTCCCAAATGGTTACTTTAAGGCCAATTTGTTTATATTAATGACTTGTGAGAGCATTTTAAGCCAACCTGTTCATTTCTTGGATTGAAAACTTAAGACTCTGAGAGTCTTTGTAGTATTGAGTCAGGAAATTGATAGATAACGCTGATTATTTGCATGTGATAATCAAGAATTGAGTTAATCTTCACAGCATATAGGTGTAGCTTTGAAGATTTTTTTCTTTGTCTAGATTGATTTAAAAAGTAGCTTTTAATTCTGGGAACTTCAGGAATCATTTTATAAACATGTACAAGGGTCAGGAATTTTTAAGTGCCAAGGAAAAAATGTTTTGACTGATAATACCTGCTTAACTAAAAGAAACTAGCTAATCTGTTGTGGAATCAGGATATTCAGTAACATTCCTTAAGCAGTCATGTCAGATTGCAGTAGCAGTATTGTAAAATGGTTTTGAGTAAAAATTGATCACTTATTTTAGCCTGTTTTTCTAGACTTTTAAAAACTATTTTAAAGTGACTGTTTAATGACCGTTTCCTCAGTTCTGTGTGTATCTTTGTTCTGTTCTCTGTGCAGTACATTATAGTCTTCAGAGTGTGGTTCTGTTACAATTGTTCTAACCTTAGAAGAGAACAGAGCTTATAAATGGTTCTTTGAAGGTAATGATTACAGTAGATTCATACTTCTTTTACTTATGTTGGGGAGCAGTTTTCAATGTTCAGTTTGATAAAATATAATTGGTTAAATTGATACCTCACTGGTAGGAAGATGGTAAAGATTATGTTGTTACTTGTTAGATTGTTGTTTTCCAAACCCAGTCATACTCAGCTGCCTGAACCCATGAATATGGATCCGTTACAATGATAGAGTAGCTCATGCCTGTTGCTTCTGCAGGTATATTAGTTTTAACATCTTGCATTAGATTTTACTTTAAGATAATTGGAAATCATTTTTAATAAGTAGGACAATGGAAAATTAAGTAATACTAGTATGCACTTGAGAATAGGAAATCAAGAGCATGAAAATTGTAATTGGATAATTTGTTTACTCATTCTTTGAAGATGAAACTGTCAGTACCCACCAGTTGACTATTTTGATTTATTTTTCTTTGTTTCTTTATACCTTAATATTTCTCTGATATTTATAATTAATACATGCTTGTTCCTTCATGCAATAAATAGAAAAATGTAAATAATGGTTCTGGTTCCTAGGCATGTATCATTCATATTTTGTATATTTCCTTCTGAGTGGCACTTTGGATTGATATATAAGTTCCTTATTGAGGGAATAAGTCTTAAGGGAGGTAGGTTAAAACTATGCCTCTCATGCTGGAAGTTCAGAAAGTTTAACTACATTAAGCATTTTGATTGACTTGTACGTGAAATGGCTCTTTTTGTCAATTGAAGACTTGAAACATGTTTTTTTGAATTTACAAGGAATAAAAGTCCTTGTTGAAATAAGTGATGAAAATAATTATGGCTCTTCTTTTAACAGGTTTTTGTTTGCTTATGGAAAGGTTGTAAAGTATATAACACTCCGTCTACCAGTCAGAGTTGGTTACAGAGGCATATGCTGACACACAGTGGAGACAAACCTTTTAAGGTAAATAAGTGTATGTGAATTTTTTCCTTAACTTCAAGTTAAGTTGACATGTTTCTTAATGGGCGTACTTTAGCCCTTCTAAAAACTTTTTATAGGACCAGTTGTTTTAACATTCCTGTGGATACATGGAATTTATAAAATAGATGAAGTAAAGATAATTTAATCCAGTTTTGGTTTTTTGTTTTTTTTTAAATTTGAAGACCAGAAGAAAGTCACTGTGAAGGTAGGGTCTTGAATACTGCTATAGGCAGACCAGTGACTTGAATGTATGTCTTTAAAATTGCTTGGTTGTGGTTAATACCTTGTGCTCTTAATTATATTTTCTGACTGTCACAGGTTTCACTCTTTATTAGCAAACAATATTGATTATTATATGAAAAATGAAATTGTAGAACATTATGGGATTTGCTTCACTCTGTCTTGAGGTCATATTTCTGAGTTTAATTGTAAATTACTATGTCAATTAGAGGTATTCAGGGAAATCTGTATAAAGAGTGATTTTCTGTAAAAACCATTTTTCCTTCTATATTCATTAAGAGTTAAAATATTTTGGTTTGTAACTATGGAAAGCATATACCATAGAGATTAAAAGTTTGTATTTAAAGAAATTTAGTAGTTGTTAACACAGTATCTGCTGGTATGCAAATACTGTGCCAGAAACTTCCCTTGGGTTTCATTAGAGAAGGAGATGATTCTCATGGAGTTGGTTTTCAAAAATTACCTTTTTGTTTTGAAAAGACAATCATTAACAAGTTAAGTTGTGAAGAAAATATTTATATTGAGAAATCGTGCTCCCTTTCTTGTTCTTTATTTTTTTCTTCCCCAAATATGTAACCATTGTTACTAGTTTTTAGTGAATTCTTTATGAAACTACAGATGCATATGCAGTATCTTTCTCCTCTTCTCACACAAAATCCGATAAACTGTATACTGTCTGTACCTTATTTTTTTTATAAGCTTTTTATTTCAGAGCAGTTTTAGATTTACAGAAATATTACAAAGATTATAGAGTTCCCACGTGTCCCATACCAAGTTCCCGCGTTATTAACATCTTTACTGCATGTATGTGCACCTTGCTTTTGTAACATACTTTGTGCTAGAGATCTTTTCATATCTGTAGAGAATATTCTTTCTTTTTTAATAGCTTCATGGTGTTCCGTTGTGTGGCTGTCGCGGTTTATTTAAACAGACTTGTATAGACATTTGGGTTGTTTCTAGTCTTTTGCTTATTGCAAATAGTGCTGCGATGATGAATCTTTGAACATAAGTCATTTTTGTGCATGTATAATTATACTGTAGGAAAATTTCCCAAAATGATGTGAATGGTTGGATCAAAGGCTAAGTAAACATTGGTAATTCTGATAAATACTTCCAAACTGCCCTCTCTAGGGGTTGTGCCCTCATAAGCAATGTTAGAGGGTCTGCCTTTTTCATAGCTTTGCTGAGAGGGTGTTGTCAAATTTCTGTATTTTTGCCCAGCTAATAGATGAGAAATTGTATCCTAATGTATTAATTTCCTTTCCCTTTATTATCAGTGAGGTTGGCCCTCTTTTCATGTATTTAACCATTTGGCTTTCTTTTTCTTTCTTTGTTCTTTTAAAAATAAATAATCTCATTGTGCTTTATGTTGGCATGTGGGTTTTATAACTTTAATCACCCTAGTCTTTCCTAGTCATACTATGGATCCTGGCCCTGAAGTGTGTGACCTGGGACAGCTTTTTAAACTTCCTGTCTAACATGTAGCTGGTAATAATAGTTACTTCAGAGTTGAACAGTATAGATATCTAATAAATGTAAGAGATTGTTGTTAAAGTAAAAAATCATTTACTTTCTCATTGTGTGTATTTCCATATATTTTTTTCAAGGCAGCTATTCTCTGGCTGGTTGATTATGATGTTCAGGTTAATTTCAAAGCATATAAAATGGATTTCCCCTCCAAATTTCTTTTTAGAAACTGTAGTGAGGCATTGTTCTGTAAGTCATAGGAATCGTTTGAATCAGAAAACTGTTCATTGTTGTCTGCAGTACCTGGCAATGTGCTAAGCGTTTGGGAAGCAAGGTGGATAAGGAAGGTTGGCCTCTGCCCTTCTGGGAACTTACATTCTTTAGGTTCATACAAATCTAAGTAGATTTAAGTAATGAAACACGTGTGACTATAGAGAGAGGAGGTGATGATGTTTGAGGCCAGTCTGAAAAAAACTTTTTAGTTATAACATGACACAATGTAAAGTATTTAAAGTAGGCTTAAGTATTCAACAGTTTAAGGATTTGTTTCATATGTTTGTATGCACCTGTGTGCACCACTCCAATGAAGAATATTTTCAGTGAAACCAGACTTGTTAATGGCTCCTCCCAGTCTATCCCTCTCCCATCCTTTGTTCCTTGCCCCAGGCCATATTATGGTTTCTGTCATCCTGACGTAGTTGTGTGAACTTCTGTGTCTGACTTTTTTCACTCAACAGAATAGCGGTGAGATTTGTCCTTTTTTTTAATATGTACCAGTCATTTTAAAAAATTGCTGTGTAGTATTCCAGTGTACAGAAAACCATAGTTTATCCATGCACATGCTGGTGGGCAATTTGGTTGTTTCCAGACTTTGGCTGTTATTAATCAAGCTGTCCTGAACACACTGTTCTGGATATCTTCTGATTGCACACAAGTACTCATTTCTCTTGAGTGTATACTTATGAGTGGAATCACTGAGTCATAGAATAGGACATATTTAGCTTTAGAAACTATGAACTTTTCCAAATTGGTCATATCATTTTTCATTCCCACCAGCATTGAATGAGAGTTAGTTGCACTGCATCTTGGTATTTGCAGTCATTTTAATTTTTAACCATTCTGGTGTGTATGTAGTGGTATCCCATTGTGGCTTTAATTTTTATTTCCCTGGTGAGTAATGATATGTTGAGCACATTTTCATGGGCTTCTTAGCTATCTGAATTTCCTTTTCTGGGTGAAGTGCCTATTCAAGCCCCTTTGTATTATTTATTTTATCTAATAGTTAGGCTTTTATTATTATTATATGAAATTTTGTGTGTATTTTGGGTACAAGTCCTTTGTCAGATACATGTATTGTAAATACCTTCTTCCAGTCTATCTTTGGTTATCCTTTTTACCTTTCCTGATGGGATCTTTAGAAGAAGAATACTTTTTAGTTTTGGTGAAATCTACTTTATCAACTTTTTTTTTTAATGCTTAGTGCTTTTTGTATTCTGTTTAAAAAATCTTTTGCCAGTCCTTACTATATGAATATGAGGGGATCTTACAAGCTGAGAGTTTTCTCTTACTGTGATAGGGATCATTTCAGGTGTGTGTATGTGTATGAAACAATACAGCTTACCTACCATGAAACTTACCAAGTGTATTACTTAGTAGTTTTTAGTGTATTCACTAAAATACTAGTATTCAC
Source organism: Camelus bactrianus (assembly GCF_048773025.1). Lineage (NCBI taxonomy): Eukaryota > Metazoa > Chordata > Mammalia > Artiodactyla > Camelidae > Camelus > Camelus bactrianus. Next base: position 12,252,259 of record NC_133572.1, read on the forward strand.
TGGAAGAGGTTGTGCAACTGCCACCACTAATTATAGAAATAATGTGCTTTTCAAAGAAAGAAAAGGAAGCATTAAAGAGTGGACTGTTTAGGGAGTAGTATATAGTTTCACATATGTGGGTGATACTTTATGGTGGCAATTTAAAAATACTTAAAAAATATTTCTGACTAGGGAGCTTGGACTATCCAGAAATTAAGTGTAATAGCAGTTGATTGCATAAGTTTCTCATGTTGAATGTTCTTGTGTTTGTTGTGTAGTGAATATGGTGAGTATGGGTCAGAAATAATCATGATTGACGAAGACTTGAATATTCAGTGCTGCTTTGTGCCTTGCACATCACTTACATATTTTATTGCATTATGTATCTTAACTGATTTAATCTGCACAATTCTTTGAGTTAATTGTGTTGGTTGCCCTCATTTTTTAGATGAGGAGATTGGTTAAAAGAGATTAAATATTTTCTAAGGTCGTGGGCAGTTAGCACCAGATTGAGGACTTCAGAGATAGTGTGAACCCAGGGGCTGTGTCCTTAACCCCTTGTGCTCCAGGGCTGCTCAGTAAGTCCTTGTGCAGAAGGGCTCCTGTGTGACGTGTGTTCTGTACATTGTCACTGCATTACTCTTTATATCTCTTACTAGCTGTTAGTCTGGAACTTGGTGATTCTTGGGAGTGTATGGTATTTTTTATCTTTTTTATTAAGAGTCACTGTATGCTTTAAGAGTTCAGTTTTAGTCATATCTTAAACAACATCGGTGTGGCTGCTTGTGCTGTTGGATGGTTTTTGTGGGATAATTGATGTCTTGATGATGAGTTTGTAAAAACGTGCACTGTCTTTACTGAAAATCTGTAAAGTTGTTAATTCTTTAGAATGAAGCCTGAATAGAGAAAAGGGATGGAGACTAGGGAAAGGAAGGGCTAGCATAGTACCTGGAGTTGCCTGGCTGTGACCAACCTTGGAAGTGCACAGCCAGCAAAGCTTTTTCTTACTTCCTAGTCTTGACTTGCTTTTCTTCCTCCACTCTGTCACATGAAAATAAGTATTTTATAAAAGTAATGCTTGCTTCATATTAAAATTTTGGTGTTTTAAAGCTTAAATAGGAAGATGGTATAACTATAATCTAACATCTGTAGAAAACTTGACTTCTGTATTTGACTTCTTTGCATATATATATAAAGTAAAGAAATCAATGGAATGGTTTTGCACCTATGTGTACCCTACCTTTTCAGTTCTATATTGGACATCATTTCATGTCAGTAAGCTTATTAACTTTTTAGTGGTTGTGTAATATTTATGTGTGATAGTTCACCATATTTTTTTGATCAGTTTTTCTCTTGATGGATTTTTATGGTCCAATTTTCCACAGTGTAATTAATAAACATAGCTATATTTTAAAACATCTTTTAGATGATTTGGATGTACACCTAGGCTTAAGAACTTATGTTGACAAGATATTTCTCTTATGGGGGACCCTACAAGAGAAATAACCACTTATAATACCAGGTGAGCTTTGTTATAAAAGCTGGTAACTAAACATTTCTATGGTCAGTGCAGTTACCAGTTCAGTGCTCTTTGAAGGGAGGAGGCATGGGGGAGGAAGATCTGCGCCATGTGCGTGTTGGATGTAGGGTGTTGTTTTTATTAGCCTGCTCTTTCTTCTCTGGGCCCCCTTGATACATACTTGCTTGTTCTTCATTCCCCGAGACTCCGTGGTGGTTGCTCCTTCCCACCCTGCTTTGCTGGCCTCTGTTCTGCCTGACTTCAAAAGGCTCACCCTCCCAGTTCTTATCTAGTCCTTTGCTTTTAAATACTGTTTATATTCTGATTACTCCCAGATGTTTATCTCTAGCCCTAACTTTCCCTCTTGGATTCCACAATAGAATATTCAGCTTGGATGTCTAAAGAGCCATTTGAACTTAACATGTACAAAATCTTGGTTTTCTGTTCCAAACGTAGTTCGATTTTGGACTCAGGAAATAAGAAGATCTTCCATCCGGTTACCTTAGCTGTAAGAGCCCTGCATTATTCCCGATTCCTCTCTTAACTTCTTCTATACTCCCCCTAAATACATGAGCAAGTCCTGTCAATTTACCTGCCTCTCAGTGTATTTTGTATATTATTAATACTTCTCACCCTGCTGTTTTATTCCCAGTTCATCTTCTGTGGTTCAGTTAGTTACTGCTGTTGGAAATCTCTGGTAACTCCTCACTTTTTCCCAATTAAAGCCCATATTTCTTAGCATGATGCATAATAAGACTTCACATCAGATGTTTACCTGCTTCCCTCCTCATTCATTCCCTTGCTGTACCTTCATAGGAAACTTCCAGCTTACGCTTCTACTGGTAGATCTCAAAAGGCTCACACTTTGCCCTCATTGTGGTTTTGTGGAGGCTGTGCTTTCTATCTGAAAATCTTAAAGGCTTTTTGTTTTGGAAACATTTTAGATTTACAGAGAAGTTGCAAAGCGAGGACAGAGAGTCCACGTGCACCTTCACCTAGTTAGTTTCCCCAAAGCAAGGACAGGGAGTCCGCGTGTACCTTCACCCAGGTAGTCTCCCCAGAGCTAGGACAGGGAGTCCGCGTGTACCTTCACCCAGGTAGTCTCCCCAGAGCTATGACAGGGAGTCCGCGTGTACCTTCGCCCAGGTAGTCTCCCCAGAGCTAAGACAGGGAGTCCGCGTGTACCTTCACCCAGGTAGTCTCCCCAGAGCTAGGACAGGGAGTCCGCGTGTACCTTCACCCAGTTAGTTTCCCCAGATGTTACCGTCTCATATTCCTGTGGTACATTCGTCAAAACTAAGAAACCAACATTTCTACCTGGAATTTTGTTTTCCTTCTCATCACCTGCTAATAACTGTCTCATCTTCCGTGAAACTGGTGTTTTCTCTTCTGTGTTTCAGTACCCCCTTGTAGATTTTCATAGCACTTATGGGAATATAAATATGAGTGAGACAGTCTTTGTGCTAGCAAGCAGTCTTAGTATTGCTTCATTTGAACAAATCTGTTTGAAAAGACTGTAATTCCACGTTTCGAATTTTAGAACAGCTACTTGACCACAACAGTAGCTGACATAATGAATGTTTCAGTGGATTTGGGAGATAGAACATTTACAACGTTCCATGTCCAACAACCAGTTTTTTCCCGAATTGCTGAAAACAGGTTTGCTTTTTTATCAGAACACGTGTGTGGTGAATTCAGTTCAGTGGTCATTGTAGGTGTGGGTGAAACTGGGTATTTGAACATTAGAATCATTCAGCATCATGAAAGGCTCACGTTAAGAGGAATGAAGGTACTAAGACGATTTGAGGCAACATGATGTCTCTTACCCTGTTCTGCGATAGACACTAAATGAGTGGAATATTGATTAGATGATGCTTAAAATGATTTTCTTTTAGGGTAAAGTGTTCTTTTTTTTTTTTTTTTTTTTTGGTATTTTAGTGAAATGTGATTCTATTTTATTTCTTTTCATTAGAAGTACTCTTCTCTCATCCTGAATTCTCATTGTACTTTTTTTTTTTTTAGACTTGTTTTTGATTCTTGATTGATGATATTCAAGATCAAAGAGAAAACAATTTGCTATTAGGATTCCCGTTAGTATTTTTATTTCCTAAGCATTAATCATTGTTGGTTAAAATATACTTGTGATACTTACTCTCTCAGTTCTTGATAGTACTGGGGCTGACCGTTCACAGTTTTGAAGGAACCCAGGACTGAATGAATCTTTGAGCCTACTGGGACCCCAAGGATAATCCTGGGGGGGAGTCATATTGCAAAATCTCTTTGAATTTAAACCTGGGACTTGGACCTGAACTGTTGCCATTGCTGCCTTAATTGTAGTCAAGTAGCAGTTCTAAAATTTGAAATGTGGAGTTTCCCAGCAAATCAAATAACCAGTATTAACCCGGGAATCCAAGGACAAAGACTATCTTATTTATATTATATTCCTTGAAGTATCTGACACATGGGCTACAAAAGATGCTTATTTAAAGTATGTTTTTAGAGTAGGTGTTAGGAAATACAAGAGTGATGTCTTCTAAAATTGAGAAGTTAAAAAAAAATCAGTATTGCATGGCTTATTTCTTTGGCAGTACCATATAATAGAAATATGTGTGAACCAAATGTGTCATTTAAAATTTTTCATTGCTACGTTAAAATGACTGAAACAAATGAGTATTATTTAAATAATATCTGACTTAACCCATTATATTATTTCAGCATCTTGCCAATATACAGAATTAATGAGATGTTTTGCTTTTTTTGGGTACTAAATCTTCAGAATCTGATATGTATTTCGTATTCACAACACTTTTCAATTTGAACTAGCCTCATTTTAAGTGCTCAGTAGCTGTATGTGTCTAAAGGCTAAAATATGTTAGACAGTGCAGAACTAACGCAAAAGGAGAATTCTGCTTCACTCCTAATTCCGTCGCAAAACATTTCATCTATATTGAGATTTCACAAAATTTGCAGGTGGTGAAGTAGATTCACACATTTAAGTTCCAAACATTTAAAAGTTTTTCAGTAGTTAAATTGAATATCAGGTTTTAAATTAAAAATTGAAGTGGTTGTTAAGGAAATACAAATAAAAACCACAATTAGATACCACATTGTACTAGGATGGTTTTAATAAAATAAATGAAAAGAACAAGCCTGGGCAAGTATGTGGACTGATCCTTGTGTAACCTTGCATATGCTTATACAACACTGAGTACACTAAATACCACTGAATTGTACACTTTAAAATGGTATATTATGTGAATTTCACCTCAGAAAATAGTAAAATTAACTAAAAATAAAAATTCAGCTTCTGAGTTACGGCAGCCTTAAAGTGTTAAGGTAGAATTTGGCTAGTGGCTCCTGTGGTGGACAGTGATGTGCTGTGGCAATGTGTGGTGATCTACAGAAGATGGAAACTTTAAAGAGCATTATTCTTTTTCGGTCCTCAAACTAGGTGTAGTAAGTTTTCAAATTCTGAGAGTTCAGTAACCATTAGATGCCAAACTTCTCATGGTCAGAATCTATAGCTGAGCATTCTTGATGTAGGCTCTCTGAGGACCACACTATGGGTAGGGTTGTTGTAAGAGTTAAGTAAATTGTTAAGCACTGGATATGGCTAATTGCTGCTTTTCAAGGCTCCCGCGGCACTCTGTGCCTTACCCCTGACTTAAGTCCTTTGAAGTTGTTGCTTTATATACGTGTCTTGCTGACCACATGTAAGCTCTGTCAGGGTGAGAACTATTCATCCTTACACTTCTAGCATCTTGCATAGTACTGGACATAGTATATAATTATTTCAACTAAAATCTTGAGTCATTCCTCTGCCTCTTAATTTAGTGCTTACCTTAGCATAGGCAAGGATTTTTTGTTAGCAAGGCCGAGCGCCATTAGAGCCCATAACATGCCTTTGTATATTGAAATAAATGGGGTAATTACTAATGGCATGATAGAAGGATCTTGCTGTGAAATGTTTCAGCCAGAATCAATTTTATCAGACTCTATAAGCTAACCTATTTAGAAATATCTATGATTTGCAAGATGCTTCTGGTTTTATATTTATATATATATATATACACACATACATACATACACAGTAAAAATATGTTCCTGCCTTCAAAATGGAATGGAAAAGTTGAGTTGGGATAAGTCATCTAGTTATGTTCTGAAAGTGTGAGGATGTCCTCAAAGGAGGATGAGCTCCCTTTCGCGTGGGCAGATTGAGAGAGACTTCATGAATAAAGTTACGGTCTCTACTAACAGAGGGTTATACTGTGTTTTTAGAAGTTTAAAATGGTAGCGGTACCTAGATTGAAAGAAAGAGCCTTGGAAGCATGTGGAATTTTTGGTGGTATTATCTAGAAAAACATAATTAATTTGAACCACCTGGGAATGTGATGGATATATTTGATGGGAAACATGACATATTTGCATGCTTGGAGTTTGGTTGTGAAGTCAGAAACTAAGCAACTTGGATAAGTTACTAATAGAAAAGCCACCAGTAATCCAGCTGTGCATTTTGCTGTTTGGGGATCATTTTGGAAAATGGTGTTTGTTTTAATTAGTGACATTCATTTGTTAGAAGACCTGCAAATATTATTTCCTAAGATCTAACTAGAAATCTCACACTTATACTGTAGCTAATTTGAGCATTGTAATGTTAGTGATAACCAAATACTGTACATCCGTTGTTGGAACAGCAGATCTGCCAGGTGACCTGGGTAGTTAAGTTACCCGGTTGTCTTCTCAGTCTTGCGAGGCAGCAGTAATTAATGGAACTTACAATGGGCTGCATGAGACCAGCCCTGAGCATAAGCTTTTTCTGAGAGACTAGATCCAGTAGTTTAAACGTCACTGTTAACTGTATTTCTTTCCTGTTACAGCAGTGTAGAACAGTAGGGAGTCTGCTGAAGGTTTTGAAGTAGCATAAACCTTAAGATAAAATTAACTTTAAAAAATGCAGGAATTCAAGTTATTGTTAGATTATCCAGTTCTTTGATGTGAAAACAACTTATTGCTCCTCTTAGAAAAGTGATTAATTTCTAGGGTTTTCTGGAAGGAAGATCCCACCGTTTTGGTCTTGTGTATAGTGCTAAGAGCAGTAAACTGAGGAGTAAAGAAACTCTCCAGCTCTGCCATTGCTTAATGTGTATTATTTTGTACAGCCTACAAAACGAAAGGGTTGTACTGATCCCTCATAGATTCTTTCTGGAAATAGTTGTGTAGTGTTACTGATTAATTTGTGAAAATACAAAATATTCACTCGTTCATATTACGCTTGTGTCTTACACAGCATCCCTGACGTCCTTTTTTATTTTTATTTAGTGTGTTGTTGGTGGGTGCAATGCCAGCTTTGCTTCTCAGGGAGGGCTAGCTCGCCATGTACCGACACACTTCAGTCAGCAGAACTCCTCAAAAGTTTCTAGCCAGCCAAAGGCCAAAGAAGAATCTCCTTCTAAAGCTGGAATGAACAAAAGGAGGAAATTAAAGAACAAAAGACGGCGCTCATTACGTAAGTGCTCCACTGCGTATCAGTACGTATTAGGTGGCATTTATTTATATCTTGGGCTTTCATGCAGATTCAGTTTTTACCATTCTTCAGCTCTGCTGATCTGTTTTTGTTAACAGTAATGAACAGATAGGGTCTTGGTCTGTCAGTGTGAGAATTCAGTGATGTTTCTACCTGTAGTATCAAAGGGAGGGTGAGTGTATTTGGCCTTAGAATACACTCTGTATAGAATTAGATTTTGAGGGCTACTTTGATTCTAAGTTAAGACGAAATTTTGACAGTGTTGGTGTTCCTAAAAGTATTTTGAACATGTTAAAGATAAAACTGAGGTAAAAGTTAAGTGACTTCCTCCTCCAAAGCGATGTGTGTGAGTAGCAAAACTAGTCTGTGTCTCAGTACTTAGCCGTCAGTTGGGACACATGTGAACAGTGCTTATGTACTTAATGACCAGATTATGAGATGGAGCCTCGATATTTACGGTAGAACATAATTAGATGTTTGTAAACTTTTGAACCAGAGGAAAATAGAGTCTATTTTTTTGGTCTTCAAAAGGTTTTTTGATTACATAGCTCATCAGTTAAAAAAAATGGTTGGGCGCCCAGTCCTAATTTGTGTATTTATACAGTGTATACAGGTAACATTGCTAATGCACCAAGAAGGAATAGTGGAAAACGTTGAGATTGGGTGGAAAAAAAAAGAAGCACAATTATTTTCTTCCCCACTTTAAGGGGCCATGACACACATCTGCTTTGGAGACGATTGTTCTAGTTTAGTATTCTTCGTGCTTTAATAGTGGACAGAACATGATTAAGGTCTGAGTGCATACAGTCTGGAGTTTGAGGGCTCCTTTTATTACTCTGCATTTAATTCAAGTGGTGACTTTTTTATGTGTGACTCTTGAGTGAGGGGTGATAGATTTGAATGAGTTAGAGGGATGAGTTACTATTTTCTCTAAGTGCTTGTTGTTACCGGGAGAAAGCATACTTGGAGAGGATGGAGAAAGCACACGTTTTTTCCCGGTAGCAGCAGGTTAAATAGGAAGGGGATTTGTTTCTCACTGTTAGTGAGACTTCTCTCTCCCATAAATGTCACGTTTTTTTCCGTACTGACTTCCCATTATCACTGTCTTATGGGTTCTGTTAGTTTATTACTATCTGGCATTTTGCTTATTTCCTTTTGAGGAAAAAAAAAATCCAAAGAGAAAAGATCTGTCTTCATTGTTCTATTGAGTATGCCAACTGGTAGATTTGTGTAGATGTACTAAGAACTCAGTGAATTGTGGAGATAAACCCACTCCATGTAGGAGCAAGTCAGAATAGTGTGGTAAATCAGCATACATGTAATTCAGAATATGCAGTTCCAAGAAATCAAGCCATTTCTTTTATTGTCAATGAAGTTTAATTTGTAATTACAGATCATCTTAAAATATTTTTAATTTTTAACTATAGATCATCTTAAAATATTTCATGTATTATAAAGCTCCACAATTGTGAAATAATAAATTCATTTCCTTACTTTGAACAGATTTTATTAAGAATAAAAACAACATGGTGTATAATATTAATAGGATGAAAGCAGAAGTTTAAACAATGTTCTTACCAAATCTTCAATGTATAACTTTGTTATCATACTAAAAGATTATACTTAGTCTAGGTTTTTGAATTTATTATTTAAAAACGGTATAAGCTTATTAATATAAACTGCTTTATGACTTAAGGCATTTTTTTCATGAGCATTTATTTTACTTACTTATAATCTGTTGTATTTCCATTTCACAAATAAGGAACCAGGCTAAGACAGAATTAAGCAGCTTACCCAAAGTCACACAGCTAATACCTGGCAAAATTCGGAGTTAGAATTTTGGTGGACTCATTGGCATTCAAAAATGTCTTTATAATTTTCTTAGATTGTTAAAAGGGTTAGTCATAATCAAGAAAATGCTTGTCAAAAACCCAAACTTGGAATTTTTTTGATTAGATATTAATATAAAATGCACATGAAAAATATTGCTTATGTTTGGCTGAGATGGAGGAGATCAGTGTACTTCAGAGATAGAGACGTTTATCAGATTATTGGAAATGCAGGACCAGTGCTCAGGAGAGATGCTGGAGTAAAATATATGATAAATGTATAAAATATTTCATAAAATACATGAAAAAGATATAGCTGGTATGTAGGTTATGAGGTTCAGGCTAGAACCTCACACACCAAGGTGCAGAATTAACCCACATTCACTCGTTAGTTGGAGTTCTGTTTTTGTACATCCTTGTCAACTGTATTCTGTGTTTTGAAAGCAAAGAAAATCTTGCATTTAAACACTAGATGTATACTTGTTAATTGTTTCAGGCTTTTTTATTTATTGCATATTTTTGTGGAAAACTGATTGTTAATGTCTGTTTGGCATACTTAACATTTTTCTAAATATTCTTTACCTCTTTTGTATTGACTTTTAGCACGACCACATGATTTCTTCGATGCACAAACACTGGACGCGATAAGACATCGAGCCATATGCTTTAACCTCTCAGCTCATATAGAAAGTTTAGGGAAGGGACACAGTGTTGTTTTTCATAGTACTGTAAGTATTTGATTTTTTCCCCAAATGTTTCCCACAATTTGACACTTTAATGATTAAGCTGAAATTTTTAACCTTTAATTTGAGCTATTTAGAAATATTAGAGTGGCATTTGGGATGCTAGGCATTTGAAGATCATCTCTGACTTAAGTAAACTAGGTGTGTTTTCTGATCTTTGGTTTCCTTCTGTGTAAAACTGGAACATTAAACGTCTTCTAATTCACATCCTATGTGCAGCATGCTCCTCCATCACCCTTATAATGCACATCTGAAATCTGTGTTAAATAGAAAAGAAGATAATGACTACTAAACGAAAGCTTCATGAAAGAGGGAATTTTTATCTGTTTTGTTCTGCTGATGTACCCAAGTATCTAGAACTGTGCCTGACACATAGTGACACTTAGTATAGTTCTTGAATGACTGTTGTTCAACATGGAAAAAGAAAAGTATTGAATTTGAAAAAGCAAGAATAACTCATTTATTTTTGGTTACCTAGGAATGAATAGAGTTGTTCTCATACCCCTTGCCATTTTATTATCCAGTCATCTTTAAATTGGTATAGGTAACTTAGTGGAGCTAAATTTTAGACCAGACTTTTGGTGATTTAAATCTCTGAAAAGAGAGATTATTTAATTTTGGCTGTTGGAATAGAAAATACACTAAATTTAGAGTTTTAAAATAAATATTCCAAGCAAAATACATGAGAGTTTAAATATAAAAGATCAATATTGATATCTTTGCTAGATCTAATCAATTCCCCCCAATCTCTATTGAGATTTTCTTGGATTTTCACTTTTTCTTCCGTGTTAACCTTCTAATTCAAAATTTCCAATTTTGATTTTGATTCCCAGAATTAAAGGCAAAAAGGTAGAAGATTAGACACACAGGAAAGGGAATCTTTTCTGCGATGGGTGCACATAGGAGGTGTGAGTTTGGGATTGAGAAGAGGTGTACCATACTTAAAGCTCTTTCAGAGAACCTTTGAAATATGGTTATCTACGTAAGAATGAAAGGGTTGGAGGAAGATTAGAGGCTTTGAAGACAAAGCTAGAATGGCTATGCTCAGAATTTAGTTGGGATTCAGCAGGATCAGGAGCTTGCTCAGAAGTGATGGTTAGAGTCCTCTGGAATTTGATAACATAGGTTTATGATTTGGTAGGTCTGTAATTTTTTTTTTGGTTGAAATCTAATATTTATTATCCAGGTTTACATTTGTATATTGTTAATAGGAGATAGAAAATATCAACCATTTTATAAGTTGGAATAAGCTGAGGATTGGCTGAAATCATAAGAAATATTTCATGATGATTTGATAAAGTAGACTTCTAACTATCTTATTGAATAAAGCAAACAAAGTAAAATAAATTTTTTATCCATGAGCTTTTTTTAAATTGAAGTATAGTTAATTTACAATATTGTGTTAGTTTCAGGTGTACAGCAAAGTGATTCAGTTATGCATATATATGAATTCACTTTATATTCCATTATAGGTTATTGTAAGATACTGAATATAATTCCCTGTGCTATACAGTAGGTCCTTTTTTTAAAATCTAATCCCATACTTAAGATTTGTTCCTCTTTCTCTCCCTCTCCCTTTTGGTAAACAAAGTTTGTTTTCTATTATAATTGTCCTTTTTTTAAAGGTCAGTAAGATGTGGTCAGTGGCCTGAGGGCTAATTTGTTCATTCATGTAAAAACTGAGCACTTACGTGTGCCAGGTACTGGTTGATACAGCAGTGAACAAAACAGGCTAAAACAAAACAAGAAAACATGCCTAAACTCCAGTGGAAGAGACATGATAAAGAAGATAAACTAATAAAATTTAAAAGGAAATGAGGGTATGAGCCATTCAGTTATTAGGAAGATGAACGTCATAGCCAGAGGGAAAATAAAGCATAAAATCCTGAAGTGGGAATATGCCAAGTATGTTTGAAAATCAGCATGGAGACCATTGTGGCTGGAAGAACTGAGTGAGGCAGAGGGAGTAGGAATTGTCAGAGGTAATGGGGAGAACCTTGTTGGACTATGACCTTGGCTTTTATTCTGTGTGTGTTGGAAAGCTGTTGGAGGAGTTTGAGTAGCCATGCTCCGATGTGATTTTTAAATAATATTTATTGAAGTATAATATAAACTGCACCCATTTAAAGTGTCCAGCTCTGTGAGTTTAGACAGTTGTGCTTACCTGTGAGACAGGTGCCACCACCACAGTTAAGATACAGAACATTCCCATCACTCAGAACTTTCTTGGTGTAGCTTTGTAGTTCGTCCCTGCCTCTACACTCTGCCCTGGAGAACTCACTGGTCTCTTCCCTCACATAGGTTTTAATGTGCTCACTTTGATTTCTGTATTGAGAACAGATAGTAGGTGAGGGTGAGGGAGAGAGGGGATCAGTCTTTTCAGTATGTCAGGTGAGAAGAGACTGGAATGGTTGTACTGGAGATGCTAAGAAGGGTTAGATTCTGAATATCTTTTGGAAGTAGTATTGACAAGAATTAGGGATGGGTCAGACATTGGGAATGATAACAGAAGGAAAGGATGACTCCGGTGTCTTTGGCCTGGGCAGCTAGCCAAAGGGATGGACTTGCCATTTAATGGAGTCTGTGAGGTGAGCATACTGGGGGCAGGGGAGTAGTAGGAGCTGTAATTCCGACACATCTGTAGAACATCTAATGCTTCTGTCGTGTAGGCAGATGGATTTAAGAGTTTGAGCTCAGAGGAGATGTGTGGTTACAGATGAGGATATAGAACTTTCTAACATACTAGTAGTGTTTAAGGTATCAGATTGGATAAGATCACCTAAGAAGTAAGTATTAAGTAGAAAAGAGAAGAAAACTAAGGACTGAGGTTTGGGGCTCATCAATCTTTAATGATTTAAAGAGCAGTACATCTGATGAAGTAATGGTCTACCTAATATAATAATAGTTACCTCTACATGTTAGGGAATAGAGGCGACAGTGATAAATAAGGTTGTGTTTTAAAAGATGAAGCAGCAGCTTTCAGTGCTTTCATTAGAGCAGCTCTCTGTGAAGAAATCCTTAGGCTCACCATGCGAGGAGCGAAGATGATCAAGAAAATGGAGGAATTGAAAGTGTGATGATGATCTTAGGAGTGTGGAAGAAAATGTAAAATTTACTCAGAGTTAGAAATAGTCTATGAAGATGAAAATGAGTTTTCAAGCTGCAGAAAACATCTGAGAGGATTTAAGGACATGATTGATACCAGTTTGTCATAAATTTAAAAAACTGAGGAATAAGAGTGATTTGCATCCCTAAGTGACATTGGGGAGGCAGAGGTGCCTTGACTGAGGAAAAGTCACAAAGGTGTGGTATAATCTGAAGGACGCTTTTTCCTGGGGAAAGTGGAGGGAAGAAGCACCCGTAGTGGGAAAAGGTCTTCCTTGGAGACTGCAGGAAGAAGAGGAGCTAGGTGAGGAAGTTCTCCAGGGTTCCATGACCGTGCCTGGGAAGGTTTCTGATGGAGGTGGTTTGTGTTAAACGGAATCACTTCTGTCAGTAATCAAAATGTTCAATACTAACTGCAGGTATAACTTTCCCGGTTATTAAATTAGCTTTTATAGGAGATAGCCACATGATAGTGAAAAATTCTCTAGAAAAATGTGTATGTGAGATACTGTGCTGTGCAGTTTGCCTAATTTGTCTTTCATTGAAGCGTTTCTCTTGAGTCTTCTCCAGAAGAGGTCAGCAGAGTCCTAGTTACCAGTCAGTTGGCTTGCTCTCCTTGGTTGCTTTTCATTATGTTTCTATCTTACTTCTTTGTGGAGAGATTGTGTTTTAGCATCCTCAGATCTGTCTTTTGGGCTTTTTAATTAATCCCATTACCAAGTCTAGAATTAAGGTACTTAACTGTAGAGTTTTAAATAATGGGATTAGAAAGTATTTCAGTTATGTATGAAGCACTGTTTTTACTTCTTGTATGTTTTAAGGATGACATAACATTATTTTGTGAGACTGAAACTTGGTGAAAATCTTAAGATTTAGATTATTAAAACACTAACAGTGCTAATTTGGTTAATACAGCAGTTGTAAGAGTTATAAAATATTTTGATTTTTTTTTAATCATTACTTTTTAGTTTTCAGAATCTGGCAAAGAATGACAAGCATATTATTTTTCCTAAAATAGGTATTTTTGTTCTGTTTGAGCCACACTTTAACCTAGGTAGCTCCCTTAAAATTGAGCCTAAACACTGATTGGTTAATGCTTTATTTAAAATAACACAAATCAACCAAAAACAAAAAACCCCAAGCAAACAACAAATACCTTAATCATAAAAAGGAGACTTCTCCCTCCCCAGCATTATTTTTCTTTACTGTTCATTTGTTCTTTAAAAAATATTCCAGCCAATATGGATTCTTGGTTGCCTATCCAGATCAGCTACAGACTTAGTAAGTAGACATTAAAATAAACAGCATCTTCCGTGTCTTAACAAAGATAATATGGTTTCAGTATTTGGCTGTACAAAGCTTCTTTAATTCCTTTTTTTCTCTTCTTTTTCTTTTGTGACAACCTGTGATTAAAGGTGAAATTGCTACAAACCAGAGGAGAACGAGATGTTGTGGGGGTAGCATGTGGTCTAGGACGCGCACACTTAAAAATTCTTGATTAGGACCGAAAGTGTTTTTAAATCATGTATTAAAATGGTATTTTATAAATGGTTTTTATGATTTCTTTTAAATCATTACTAGGTAATAGCTAAGAGAAAAGAGGATTCTGGAAAGATAAAACTTTTGCTTCATTGGATGCCTGAAGACATGTAAGTATTTGGAATACCATATATAAATAATAGGACTGGTGTCTTATTTTTATTAATATCTTATACTCAAAATGACGTTAAGTTATTGGATTCAAATATAAAAGACTTACAGAAATGAAACCACAAAATATTTTGAAGTTGTCAGCATTAAAAAGATAAATCTGTGAAAGCTCTTAAGAGTACCTAGCTCAAGGTATAAGCTTTAAAACTACCTTTTAAAATTGTTTGTAATAAATACAAGTTGTTATAGCAACTTTAATTCATTTTTAGAATGTGATTATTTTTAGCATTTTTAATGACTCACTTAGGATGCAAGCAACTTTTGTCTTTGATTCTTTGTCTTTGTTTGAAACCTGTGCCTTTGTTTAAATCATTTATTTAAAAAAAAATTCTATTTTCCAGCACACAATTAAGGACATTTTATAGAAAAAGCAAGTGACCAGTTTTCCAGGAGTGTTACGTTTTTCTTTTGAGTTTTAGTACTCTCTTTTAGGGCAATTCTGGCCCAGATTCTCCTTAATTTAGATGTTTCATGTTCAGTTTTCCTTTTATTCTTAAATTTTTTTTTGTTACAAAAGGTAGTGAAGGTGTATCACAGAAATGTTAACAGCACCAAGAAAAGAATAAATTTAAATGAATGAATTCTCACTAAAAATTAATATGTGGTTAACACTTGTCCTTGTTATTAAATATTTTTCTACAATATTGTTTCCCAAACTTCGTTCTAAGGAGATGTTAGTGAATGTGATGTGAATTAAGAGTTTAAAAAATTGGGGGGGTGGTGTAGCTCAAGTGGTAGAGTGCATAATTAGCATGCACAAGGTCCTGGGGTCAATCCCCTCCATTAAAAAAAATAATAATAAATAAACCTAATTACCTCTCCCCAAAACAGACAAACAAAAAAATGAGTTTAAAAATAGATTTGTGAGTTTACAGAGCATGTTAGCATATTAAAGTAAAAAAATCTGTGATAGTCAAACTTCCATTAGTATAAAACATACTTTCCACTTCTTTCCCCCTCTTCCCTTCTGGGTTTTAGGAAGCTGCTACTCCAAGATATTTTGAAATGGCCATATATAATTTCTTTAATGAACTCCTTTTTACTGTACATTAGTTATTCATTTTTCTGTACTATTAAAAAAAGAGACATTAAAATCTCTTTACAAACTATGCAAAATGTTAAAGATTTTGATAGGCATTACCTTCCTGAAAGTTTGTACCAATTTCTCATCTCATCTACTACATCAGAGAGCTTATTTCTCTGGCTTATTATCAGCACTGGCCATTGGCACTCTTAAATTTTGCATTTCTTTGATTATGAACAAGATGCTTTTAAAACTGATTATATCTTTGGTGAATTAATGGTTTATATCCTTTGTCTCCCATTTCCTTTTTCCCTAATGAGTGCTCACTTTTTTCATACTGATTTTTAAGAGCTCTTTTAATATTAAGGTTATTTAAAAAAAAATTGAAATGTCTGTATGTTCTTAGTACTTTGGAAATCCATCAATCCAAATACCAAAATGCTTTCATTTGAATTTCCCTATAGGATAAAATTTCTTTAAATTCAGAATTTTGGTCACCTGTGCATTTTGTCTTTAAAGTAGAATTTAATCTGGTGGGATTTTTACTTATTTCTTTGAAACTAGGTGTCAGATTTCCATCAAGTCAAGCTTAAGCTCAGTAATTTCACTTAACAAGCTAAAACGACGGGAGTGTGTTCTAATATGTGTTTCTAAGTTTGATGTGGCTTTGCCGTCAAAAATTCATAATTCATTTCCAGATTTATGCCTAAAATTTCACCTTGCTGTTTTTTACCGGGACTCTGTGTTCCAATACTTAGATCTCTGAGTTTCCTTGTCTGGAAGCTTGTTAACTTAGGTGGCCCAGTAAGACTAGCAGAAAAGGCTGGGTAATGTGAAGGTATGTGAAGGGTAAGTTTAAAATTGATGTTTTTTTATATATATGACTTGTTTTTTAATTCATAGTCTGCCTGATGTGTGGGTGAATGAAAGTGAACGACATCAATTAAAAACTAAAGTAGTTCATTTATCAAAGCTACCCAAAGATACTGCCTTGCTTTTGGACCCAAACATATACAGGTAATTTAATTCTCGATTTGATGTTTCATGTTCCACTTTTTGAATTTTAATCTTTAATCTCCTTAAGTTTTGGATATAAGATTAGAACTTACTTTTAAGTACTTAATTACAAAACCAAGCACATGTTGCTTTCTGGAGCTTTGTATATGGAAATTACATCACAAAGGCTTATACCTTGTAGACTCTACAAAGATACTGTTTTGGTGAAGTTTATATGCCAGGTTAATTCCAACTTTACCTTAAGTAGCTTAGATTGTGATATACATAGTATTTTGAAAATAAGTGCCTTTTGTTGAAATACGTAATTCTTTTTATGGTACCAGAAATGTTGACCTGGGAGTATACCACATGTGTCCTAAATATCATTAATGGTTGAATTTTTTAAACTTATACTCTCCCCCGACTTACTAGAAGAGCAGTTTAAATATTATTGTGTTTGTTTTTAAGAGGTAGCTCAGCGTGTTCTCGTTTCTAACAATTTTCTGATCTGACCTTTGTTTTAGCGCGCTGGGCATATGAAGGTATAGGGGGGAAAAGGAGAAGACCCCAGCATTTCTGGCTATGTGCTGACTCACTTTGCTAGGTGCTTTACACATACTTCATCCTCACAGCATTCCTGTGAAGTAGGTGTTCCTGTCTCTGTTTTACAGATTGGAAATCTGAGGCAAGAGGTTAAATAGCCTGCCCAGGGTTACATAACCAGTACGTGACTGAACTCCATACTGCCTCTGTCCAGATGACATAAACTAGCATGATTACACGTGGTGAAAATGCTTAAAAGGCACTCTTAATGGGTGGACTTTCTGTATTTTAAAAAGGAATTGTAATTTAATATATATTTTACATAGGAACAGGCTGCATGAGAATAAGATGACATATGATGATTGATAAGCCCAAATATGAATTTAGCTATCATAAGGAGACTACAGTCTATGCCAAATTTTGAAACAAGTAAATCTTATTCGTTCTGTGACTCAACTATTTAAAATGTTACTCAACATAGTGGGATGCCTATACTTTGAGAAATCTCCTAAGAATGAAATTCTAACATAATGGCCCTTACCATGTAGGAACATTGAGATTCTTCAGTTTTCCCTACTCCCGACTTTTAAAGTATTTTTTGGTGAGGGTGCTAAATATAAAGAAACTTGTTTTTTGTGGGATGAGCTAGGTTATCAAAAATTAGAGAAGACAGTGAAATGACATTAAAGGAGAAGATTCAGGGACATCCACCACCAAAAATATGAGAAAGTTAGGATTTACTTTTCTCTTTATCTAGAAAAATAATTGAATATTCTTTATTTACTGGTAGATAATTTAGGGTTTATTTCTGCTTATTTTTTGAAAGGAGTAATTAAAATTAGCATTCTAAGAGAGTGGTATTTTGGGAGAGCCACCCTGCTATTAGGACTGGTGGTAAACATCCCCTTGGCAGTGCATTGACAAAGGGGCATGAATCTTAATTATAAGATAAGACTAACTTCTGTGTTTCTGCCCTGCATTCTACTCCCCACTCTCTGTAGGTCTTCCTCTTTCACAGAATCAGCTTACTTTTGCTGTTCTTATGCTATGTAGGAAGCAATTTGGTATTTTTAGTGAAAAGTGACCAAAAAAAATCATTTAAGCTCAGAACTGATATCCAGAAATACATAGGAATTGCATATCACATGTTCTCTCTGAGTGTAATTCTGTAATTCTGCAATTCTTACTGATTTCTTGGGTAATAAAGATGTTCTTAAGACATATTAAATGCTTCTGTGGAATTAATCTTCTTTAACTGTAAACCACCCTCCACCCCATCTTAACATTTAATGTTAATAATGGTGGAGTCTAAACTTCCATTGCTTCTACTATTCCAGTAGTTAGAGTTAAGTCTTCCCTAAAGTGGTACAGAGTCGTAGGACCCCCTACATTTGCCATAGTGTAACATTTTAACAGTGCCTTGATTTTGATTGAGAAAACTTGTGAAATTAAGTAAGAGGGGGAAAAGCAATTATTCTGATTTGTTTTAGGAGAAATAACTTGCATAACTTATGCATATCTCAAAGTAAAAGCATGGCAAACCTTCCAAAAAAATGATATTAACAAAATATGAATGAATATCATATTTCAAAATATGAATAAAAAGAACATATTTGAGGTTTAAATATTAGTTTTAAAGTTCTCGTTCATTAAAATGTATGTGTTAAACATGATTTTTTTTAGAAACACATCAGGCTACATAAAAAGAATTTATTAAATAGCTATATTATGTAACTAAATTTATGTCCCATTATGTGAATGCTTTGGAAATAAATAGTAATGATGATCAGAGATCGTCCCATTGCCTACATTGCCTATTTTTCATACATATTTGTATTTTTGAATCACTTGTTTTCCTGCAGTTGAATAAAAGAATATTCCTTTTTCTCTTTTTCTAGAACAATGCCGCAGAAGAGGTTGAAGAGGTAAAAAATAAATAAATACATAAAAAGCAAACAAGCGGGGACACCTGCAGTCTTAGTCACTGACAATGGGTTTAGTAAAAGTTGCACATTAGAGTCAACCCCTTTCCTTTTTTTGTTTCTTAAATCCAGTATTTAGAATAATATTTATGCTTAGTGTAAACATTCTGTGAATGAAGTAGGCTCTTCTGTGGAATATATTAATATATTACTGTATATCCACATTTTCATGGAATGGTACTGTGGGAGACTGAGCAAACACTCTTCTGGCAACTTAGTGGAACAGCTTCTTAAAGGCTTTGCATGCTTGCTGCTTTAAGCTGCTTTTTTTTTTTTTTTTTTTAAACCCTTTAGTGATTACAGTAGTTTATATTGGAAAAACAATTACAACATGTGCCCTTACAAATACCAAAAGCACTGTAAGGATAATTGTCTTGACAGTGTCTATTGATTTGAAGTCATATTAGGAAATACTTAGACAATGAAAATTATCAAGAGATAATTTACCTTTCAATTATGATAAATAGATGTGATTGGTTGCCATTTGTGTTCTTTTGCAGAACTCTGATAAGAAAAGTGTTCAATTTGTATTTAAGCAAACAGTGAACGACATTTGCAATCAACTAAAAATTCGTCTATCGAATTAGGGCTGAAAATTTCTGTTAAAGAGTGTTGCAGTATGTCTGGTGGCTCCCCTTTCAGGACTAGGGTTATCTCATGGAGTACAGTATGTTAATATTTACCTATATAACTAATCTGTTAAGCGGTTTTTGAAAAACCTCTATTTCAAATTATTTGAATAATCCTCATATTTTCATTTTAACCTATATAAGCCTCTAATTTTTTTTTTCTGAGGAAAGCATTTGGTTTATGAGTTTTTTTCTTAACATAAAAATTGTATTTTTTTTAAAAGTATCTTCAAACTGAATCCTTTATACACCAAAGTTGGTTTTGAAAAGGAAAATAAAATCACTTTCTTGCTTAGTAAGCAGGAAGCCATATGGATTTTTTTTAACTTACAGAAATGGAAATAAGTGTAACTTGTTAGTATTGTATCAAACAAATGTTGCATAGAGATAATAGAACATTGCTTGTAAATAATTCAGCAGATTTGTAATATATTTTTATATTATGAAATGTACTGTAGATGTTTTTCTAGAGGCATGAAAGTTAAATGTATATATTATGGGTAGAAATAATATTGAAGGATATTGTAATTCACTAGTGCTGCCAGAGGAATTGTTAATAAAGCACCTTCTTTAACAATAAATGTCTTTTGCAGACTTAAGGGACTATGTACTACTGTTAATATCTATAAGAACAAAACACATTGAACATCCTTCCAGAAAGTCTTTGAGGGAGGACCTATACCCATAATAGAATTATGGCACTCATTTCTGACAGTGACCGTGAAATCAATTATTTCCTTACTGTTGGAAGGACATATTGTAAAGTATGTGGTTATATGCAGTCAAACTGCAGAAAATACTCCTGATTGAGGAGTCTTCACTTTACTACAGTGATATAAACCAGCAGTTTTTACACTAAAATTTTTTAAAGAAATGATAGACAAAAATATAGAATTAATAAGCCTTTGGTTCCAAAATGGGAAAGGTTCCATGATACATAAATCATTTCTCATTTACTTAAAAAAACCTAAAAAATAATAAAAAAAAATTATGGGAGACTTTATTCGTTAACAATGGGGTAAAGAGCTATATACATGAAATGAGTCATAAAATTAAATGAAGTGCAAATAAAAGCACTGCTACTATAAGACATTCTGGAATGGTTGTTTAATAAGGGTATTATTCATATGATCTGTAGCAAATGTGATTTTATTTTTAAAAAGAAAAGAAAAGCAGTGTGTTTTCTTACTATTTTTTTGTTTTCTTTTGCTTAAGCACTTCATCAATTGCTTTATTCTGTATCTACGAAGTAATCTGCAATCTTCTTTGTTCTTTTTAAATTTTGATTTGTTATAAAATTGCCAAATAGAAGTGTTTCAGATATATAGTTTGTACTTGTATTTTCTATTTTATTGCCTCATGTTCTTGTAAGTCATTCTTAACTGACCGATGATTGTAGACCTTGCCTGAATATTTTTTCTAATAAAACAAAGCAAATCACATTTAGCTTCAGAATTGTAACAATTCAATTAAGTTTTAAAACGACATCTGAAATATACATCTAATATTTTCTTCAGGGGCACAGCAAATAAACTAGTTTTCTCATCATGTAGAAATACTTAGACGTCAAAACCAAATTTCATGGTTTTTGCATCTGAGTACTCGATCACTCATGATGCTCTGCTGCTTATCTGACTTTGTTCTGATACTATTTACACACCAAAAGGAATATGGAATTAAAATCTAGTTTTATGACTTGTATACACACACACACACATATCTATACATGCAATTATGATTGGGAAGTGTCACTTTTTGGTTTATAATGTTCATTTAGTGATAACTATCCATCTGTGTTACTCCTCCTGCCCCTGTGCCTGCGTGCCACCCCCTACCCCCACTCCCGCCATATATGACGTATTTGTAATATGGCACCTGAAGTAATCATTGTGTTTTCAGCAGCAAGCAGAAGTGCAGCCCACGGGCATACCCATTCATTTACCTGGAACTGCTTTCTCCCTGTAGTGGCACAGTTGAGTCATGGCACTTTATTGCTTGAAAACCTGAAGTATTTACTACCTGACCTTTTAAGGAAAAATTTGCCAATACTTTGTTATAGTTGATAAAATTTTTGGAAAAATAAACCTAGACTGCACAACTTAATATGATAGTATTTAATATCACTTTAATATGACAGTAATTATCTTGGTAATAAGCCAGCACGTCAAATTTCAGTGAAGCTGTTTCATATACATTAGAGTAAATATTGCCATATTAGGTGCATGCACCAAGTTTTTTTTTTTTTTAAGATTTTACATTTGATTTCTTAATCATTATTAACATTTTGCCATTTGTGTTTTGTATTTTGTTTTACTCAATAGGGCTAAAAGAGATTTTGTAAATTAGATCATGTTTAAAACACAAGGCACATCTGCTCTATCTAAAAGAATCTTCGAAGTGGAAAGTATTATAAAATTTGAAGTTTTTATTTTTCTAATAAACTTACTTTTTCATATATAAATTTTCCCTAAAGTGGACACACATTACCTCTGAATTTCAGATGAAAGGAAATTAAGATGGACAGTAAATAACTCTCAGTGCATATTTTAAGATTTGTTTTACTCTCATCGGAAGCACTGATAATCATGTCAGTAAACCTTTGTGAAACTTTTTTCTTTCACACCTTAATAAAATGTTTTAAATATGCAAGTATTCTTAAAAGGCTAGACTTTGCTGCAGTTATTTAAGACATACTTTACTGTTTGCTATTTGAATTCTATTTTTCGGTACTATATAGTTGACAGAAGTGTTAGATATTTGAATAAAATGTAAAAATGGGAAAATACGGTTGGCGTCTTTAACGTAGTTGATGGGGGGTGCATTCTATATGGTTACAGCTTTTTTTTTCTCCTTTATATTTAAGTTTTTAATGCCTCAGCATAAGGTCTCTAAAAGACAAAGAAAAATTTTTAGTTTAGGTCGATTCTCATTATGATAAACTGTTACATTTATTTGTATAACAGCCTAGAGTTACAGACCTGCAAGGAGATCCTAATATATAGTCTTTATTAAAAGGGGAATTAGATTTTATGTTATTTGAATGTCATCTTTTTTTTTTAAGACAGAAGTGGCATGTTTTGAGGGGGGTTCAATGGAAAATATTTTTCTATTCTAAAAACTAGAAAATATTTCTTAAAAGGTAAGATTTTTAAAGAAAATGTCATATATTTGTCTTTTTAAATAAAGAACCTGACCCTAGTGGAGGGTGTTTTGCAATTCCAACACTATCTTTTATATAAATAAAGTCTGAGGGTTTTTTTAATGTTATTTTGTTATTTCTATGACCCTTAATAGTCTTAAAAATGGAACAAAATGCTGTTCTTATTTTAAATTTTAAAAAAGGGTAAGATATTTACAAAGTCCAGTTCATTCCCTGTATCAGATTTGCGTGGTGTATAACACATGATCCTATTACTCTGAAAATTAAAAAGGACTTTGTAAGCAGAGCAGGAATTGCAATTCACATATTTTTCTAGATCAGTGTTCTTTCTACCAAACCATACTACTTTTCACAGTGTGAAAAAGGAAATAAATGTACCTTGTAATACCACTACAAAGTTGTTTTCAGTGTTTATGCTGTGGCCAGTCCCTAGCATGATACATGGTGTAGTCTCTAAAATATTTGTAGAATGAGTATCATAGGTGAATACTTATTAACAGTAAAGTATTTTGGAGAGTATGGTTGAAGCAACCTGGCTTAAACCATACGCTGTTATGATGTTATTTAACTTTATATATGAACCTATAAAGGGAACTATACTTCAGTTTGTCTAAACATTCTCAGTGGAGAGAATTATTGATGTTATATTTTTACACAATTGTAATTAACCATTTTTAGTTTTTGTTAAAAATGTCATTGTGATTTTGATTTGCCTTTCCTTAATAATTAGTGATGTTGAACATCTTTTCATGTACCTGTTGGCTATTGTTGTGTATTTTTTGGAAATGTCTATTCAGATTTTTCTGCCCATTTTTTAATCTTGTTTTTTTGATATTGTATGAGCTTTTTATATATTTTGGATAGTTACCCATTATCAGACATAACATTTGCAAATATCTTCTCCCATTCAGTAAGTTGTCTGTTTGTTGGTGGTTTCCTTCCCTGTGCAAAATCTTTTTAGTTTGATGTAGTCCCATTTGTGTATTTTTGCTTATTTTTCGTTTGCTTTAGGAGACATACCAGAAAGATATTTCTGAGACCTGTGTCAAAGAGCATATTGTCTGTTTTCTTCTAGGAGTTCTGTGGTCTTATATTTAAGTCTAACCCGTTTTGAGTTGATTTTTGTGTACAGTGTAAGATAATGGTCTAGTTTCATTCTTTTGTATGTGGCTATCCAGCTTTTCCCAGTGCCTTTTATTGAAGGGACTGTCTCCATTGTATGTATTTTGCTCCTTTGTCATACATTAATTGTTCATATATGTTTGGGTTTATTTCTGGGCTCTGAATTCTGTTTTATTGGTCTTTATATCTTTTTTCTGGGAATACCATGCTGTTTTGATTATCATAACTTTGCAGTGTAATTTGAAATCAAGGAATGTGATACCTCCAGCTTTTTATCTTTATTTTATTTCACGATTGCTTTGGTGATTTGGAGTCTTTGTGGTTCCATATAAGTTTTAGGAGGTTTTTGTTCCACTTCTGTCAAAAACGTCCTCATGATTTTGATGGGAATTTTGAATCTGTGGATTGCTTTAGGTAATAGAGACATTTTAACAGTGTTGATTCTAACTCATGAACACAGGATATCTTTCCATTTCTTTGTATCTCAAGTTTCATTCAACAATGTCTTAGAGTTTTCAGTGTACAGATCTTTCGCCTCCTTGGTTAAATACATTTCTAGGTATTTTATGATTTTTGTTGTGTTTGTAATTGGGATTGTTTTCTTAGTTTCTCTTTCTGTTAGTTTGTTGTCAGTGTATAGAACCATAACAGGTTTTTGTATATTGATTTTATGTCCTACAGTTTTACTGTATTTGTTTAATATTTTTAATAGTTTTTTGTTGGAGTCTTTAGTATTTTCTAGGTATACATCATGTCGTCTGCAAGTAGTGGCAGTTTTACTTCTTTTCCAATTTGGATGCGTTTTCTTTTTTTCTTGCCTGATTGCTTAGCTCAGACTCCCAATACTGTATGAATAAGAGCGGCTAAAGTAGGCGTCCTTGTCTTATTCCTGGTCTTACAGGGGTAGCTTTCAGTGCTTCACTGTTGACTATGATGTCAGCCATGGGTTTGTCATATATGACCCGTATTATGGTGAGTTTTCTTCCTTCTGTACCCATTTTATTGAGAACTTTTTTTTTTTTAACATAAGTGCATATTGAATCTTGCCAAATACTTCTGCATATATTGAGATGATCACGTGATTTTTATCTTTCATTTGGTTACTATGTTGTGTCGTATTGATTTGCAGTTGTGGAACCATCCCACATCTCAGAATAAATCCTACTTGATTATGGTGTATGCTCTTAATTATTGTATTCACTTTGCTGATATTTGTTGAGGACTTTTTGCATCTATGTTCATCAGTAATAATGCCTACAATTTTCCTTTTTGTATGTTGTCCTTGTCTGTTTTTGGTTTCAGGGTAGTGTTGGTCTTGTAAAAATCAGTTTGGAAGCATTCCCTCCCCTCCAATATTTTGGGAGGATTTGAGAAGGATAGGTATTAGCTTTTCTGTGAACGTTTGGTAGAATTCACCTGTGAAGCCATCTGGTCCTAGACTTTTGTTTTTGGGGGAGATTTTTCATTCTCTCTGCTAGTGACCAGTCTATTCAGATTTTGTATTTCAGAAGGTTGTATGATTCTAAGAATTTATCCATTTCTTCTAGGTTGTCCAACTTGTTGACACATAGTTTTCTTAGTATTCTTTTATAACCCTTTGTATTTCTGTGATTTCTACTGCAGTTTCTCCTTTTTGTTTCTGATTTTATTTATCAGAGCCTTCTGTTTTTCTTAGTCTAGCTAAAGGTTTGTCAGTTTTGTTTCTTTTGGGGAAAGAACAGCTCTTAGTTATATTGATCTTTTCTATTGTTTTTTAATCTCTTTTTCATTTATTTCTGCTTTGATCTTTATTCTTTTCTACACTCTACTGACTTTGCACTTTATGTCTTTTTTCTAGTTTTATGTATGAGGTTATTTATTTGCAATTTTTCTTATTTCTTGAGGTAGGTCTGTGTTGCTATGAACTTTCCTCTTGGTACTGCTTTTGCTGCATCCCATAGATTTGGCATGTTGTATTTTCGTTTTCATTTGTCTTCAAGTGTAGGAAGATAGATATATTTTTTTAATTTGTTGACCCAGCAGTTGTTCAGTAGCATATTAAGTCTGCACACATTTGTGAGTTTTCTAGTTTTTTCTTACAGTTGATTTCTAGTTATATAGCATTGTGGTTAGAAAAGGTGCTTGATTTGAGTTGAGTCTTTAATTTATTGAGACTTGTTCTGTGTCCCAACATATGAAGACTGTATATTCTGCTGCATTTGGATGGAATGTTCAATATGTATCTATTAAGTCCTTCTGATGTAATGTTTCACTTAATGCAGCTGTTTCCTTGTTGGCTTCCTATCTGGATAATCTATCCATTGATGTAAGTTGGGCGTTAATGTCCCCTACTATCATTGTGTTGCCATCAGTTCCTTATTTTAGGTCTGTCAATAATTGCTTTATGTATTTTGGTACATCTGTGTTAGGTGCTTACATATTAATAACTGTTATACCTTCTTGAACTGTCCCCTTTATCATTGTATAATGTGCATCTTTGTTCCCCCCCCTTTTTTTTTTGGCATGCGGTCTTTTTGTCTGATACGAGTTTGGCTACACTTGTCTACCATTTGCTTGGAATATCATCTTCAGTCCTTTCTCTCTAAGCCTCTGTTTGTCTTTAGAGCTGAGTCTCTTGGATGCAGCGTATGCTTGGGTCTTGTTTTTTTAATCTGTCCAAACACCCTGTGTCTTTTTGATTGGTAAACTCAGTCCATTTACATTTAGGGTGATTATTGATGAATGAGGACGTAGTTCTTCCATTTGCTCTTGTTTTCTGGCTGCTCTGTGTCTCCATTGTTTCTTTTTTGGCTGTGTGTTTCTGTTGCCGTTTTAATTTGGTAATTTTCTATGATGTTTTCCTTAGTTTCCTCTTTTGTTGTGTTTCGTGTCTCTGACTCAGAATTTCATTGTGTGGTTACCATGTGGTTTGTAGAAAATGTCTCATAGATGAGGTTCTTTTCCTGCTGATAGCATCTTATCTTCATTTACCTGTATGACTTCCATCCTTTTTCTCTTCAACAGTGTTTTTGTGGTCCCAACTTAATCCCTTTTTGTGTTGTGAGTTCGTTACCAAGTTGAAGTAGCTTTAGTTATTTTTACCTCATTCCCCCTTTAACCTTTATGCTGTGGTTGCTGAACAGCCTATTCTAATACAGAATTACAGTTTTTTTATTTTGTCTTTCACCTTATTCGAAGTTTTGTGTACTTTTTGCCTTTTCATTTCAGAAGAAAGAGCTCTTTTCATTTCTTGTAAGGCCTAGTGGTCATGAAGTCCCTCAGCTTTTGTCTGTCTGGGAAAGCCTTTATTTCTCCTCCATATCTGAAGGATAACTTTACTATAAAACTTCTTTTTTACTTGATTTTTATAACTCAACAGGTTAATAATTAGAGGTTTTCGTCTCTTGCTCTCCAATAGGTGGTGCTATAGCACAAGTTTTTGGTTTCTCTTACCTGCGCTGCCTCTGGTTATCTTGGAGGTTCAGCACCTTGCGCTGTCCCTGGCCTCTGCTGGGGGCGCCCCCTGGCGCCCTCGTTGCTGCTTGTGTCTCTGGAGTCTCTCACTGGTGGTGCTGCCTGAGGCACCTCTGGGTCGTGGACTGCCACTGCAGGGGAGGGCGGCGGGGGAAGCCAGGGTCATGGGTGCCTCTGCCCCATCTGGGGGTGTGGGGTGACACTGCCATGGGCATTGGGGGCCAGAGCAATGGGAGCCTCTGTGGCTGAAGGTATGGGGTTGCAGGCCCTGCCGTTCTCTTGGCCACAGTCGCTTGTGTTGCTGGGATGCTGGAGTCGTGTACACTGCCTCCCCTGCTGTGTTCTTCCTGGGCTCTGGGCTCGGCTGCTGCAGCCAGGGGTGCTAAGATCACAGGCACCGCCTGTGCTTTTTCCCTAGTTCTGCTGCCTCTGTGTTGTAGTCCACCCACCTTCAGATGTACAGCAGGTGGAATTCTTCAGTGTCCTGGTATGTTGAGCACAGGAACCTCCGTTGTTACAGATGTTTTATAGCTGTAGGCTGAAAGCATCACCACCCTGAAGGTGTGAAAATTATCTGGGAAAGCGAATGGGATACGGAAATGTAATGGATATAATAGGCCTGAAATAGCATGAGGTTTATCACCATAAATTTTCAAGTGAGAGTAAATGTCGTTACTATGTGCATCCTCCCCCAGCCATGGTGAGCTGTGGGTACGGATGTGGAGTGAGTGGAGGGTTAGATTGAACTAGAACTTGGGTTTTATTAAGCAGGGAGAATGGAGGGAGAGAATCCTGGGGAAGCATGTGGTCTGTGGAATCCAGTCTGGCTGGGGAGTACAGCATGAATAGGTCATACATCCTGGTGGGTAGAAGAATTGTCGGACTTGCTGTGACTAGGGGAAGGGAAGAGGGAAGGCAGGGGTTTGTCCGGGTTTTGCTCATGATCCACTCATTGCTACCACAGAGATCCAACACCCAGCCAGGAGACTGGCTGATTGAAGCGCATGAGGCTGTGCTCGTCGGATGGAGGGAAGCCGAGGGACTGCGAGGCTAGAGTGTGCCATTACTGCCTCACGTGCATCTTGGAGTCAGAATGATTGTAAAAGCGGTAGTGGAGACTAGATAGCAAGCTTGGAAGCGAGTTGGACTCGAGCGAATGTGAATGATGGAAGGTGGTTGTAACTGCTGATTCCAATCAGCTCTGTGGCTTCAGGCCAGTCAGTTAACCACTCAGGTGTCTGTTTCCTTATGTTTGTAATAGTGAAACGCAGCAAGCGAGGGGGGACCAGAAGCACACCGTGAAGGACAAGGATCAGCAAACTTGTTCCCTGCTGTTGTAGCAGCATTTTTATAAACGTGAAAACCTGGACTATGGTAGATATTGGAAGAAGCAAGAAAGGGCTGGGAAGGGAAAGAATGGAAGTTTCCT
This sequence comes from Camelus bactrianus, assembly GCF_048773025.1. NCBI lineage: Eukaryota > Metazoa > Chordata > Mammalia > Artiodactyla > Camelidae > Camelus > Camelus bactrianus. Next base: position 12,281,006 of record NC_133572.1, read on the forward strand.
TCTAGTGCAGTGACACCTTTGAGCATTATTCACTTCAGGCATCCATTGAATGAATCCATTGATCCAGAATGTTCTTCAATGATACAATCACAAGTTTGTCGCCAAAGTCAAAAGTCAAAATACTTTTCAGTGGTTATAACTGACTTTTTTTGGTGGGGGTGGGGGGAATTAGGTTTACTTATTTATTTTTTAATGATTATTATTTTTTTAGTGGAGGTACTGAGGATTGAACCCAGGACCTTGTGCATGCTAATAAGCACGTGCTCTACCACTGAGCTGCACCCTCCCCCATAACTGACTTTTGTGTCTCATATTTTTCAATCTCTACTGTAATGCTTTATATGTTAAAAGATTTATATTGTTAAAATCAATTGATAATGAAGATAAAAGACTTCCTAAAATTAGCTGTTTTTAAGAAATACATCATGTTGAGATTTGAAAGTAGTGGTTATAATTCTGCATATTTTGCTTAAAGTATGAGGCATTTACAAAGTTTCTGCATGTAATTTTAAAGGGTATAAGTCTTTTAACAAAAAGTTTATAATCTGTAATATTGAACAACCAGAATTTTTGTATTGTCTAAGGGAACAGATGGAAAGATCTTCCCCCAAATTACAGGAGGGAGAACTCCCATTCCTCTTAGCCAAGTTACATTGAATTTTCCATTAATCCTACTAGGTGGAGGTAGGTAGGGGCCAAGACCAAGTTAATTTGATTTATAAAAATTTTTTAAAAAAGAAATATTAGATCTGGTTACTGTGGAGCAAATTCATACCTCCTCACCTCTTTATAATTAAAACTTAAGAGAGGCAAATGAAAAACGGCTTTGCAAACAGCGCTTTGCAAAACACTTTGCTTTTGAAGTCTTCTTTCTCAATGATTAATTACTCTCACTCCCTCTGTAATTAAGAAAAAAAGTCAGACACTCCCAAATATATAACATTTATTTCCAGCCTTATAGTGAAACCAGAGTATCCTGGTCTCTTTCCTTGTTTCTTCTGTCTTTGGATAGAGAGGCTGTCTGTCATGTTCATTTGCCAGGTGAGTTCACGAGACCTGGCCAAGTAAAGACTGCCTGCAGTGCATTTTTGGATTTAGGTATTTATTTATTTACTTATTTGTCCTTTTATAGCACTTACTTTCCTGGCACTTACTATGTGCCATATACAGCTAATAAGCATTCATAAACAAAAGCTCAATGGAAGTCTTGACAGATCTTGGCATTTGGGTTACATGGGGAATCTTGCCTCTCTGCCCTTCTGTCCTCACTCCGTGATTATCTGGTTGGTGGGGAGAAGCCATGCCGGACTTACTTCTGTTCTTCCAGGACTCCCTGCTCCCTCCTGCTTCCTTGTCTTTACACATGCTGTTCCTTCTGCCCTGGAACAGTCTCCACAGCTTTCCTCCTGGATACCTGGCCTTGATCATCCATCCTTCTGATCTTGGCTTGAGCATCAAGCAGCCTTCCTTGGTGCCCCCCTCTCTCGGTGAGGCTCCTGTGTTAGGTTAGGGTCAGGTGGCACCGAAGTCTGTATTTGTGTCCATCTTAGTGTCAACATGTCTTCACTGGAGCCTGGTCTCTGTCTTCCCCAGCCCCACCCACTTCCAGTGCTTACATTGTCTGGCACCTAATGGACACAAAGCAAAATGGAGTTGCAAATAAATGTTATTTTCACGTATATTCTTGGCTTTTGCTATGGAGACATTCAAAAGTCAGTTTCTAGTTACCATGATCAATAGCAGAAATTTTCTGACTTAGGAGACAAAGCTGGAGAGAGGGAGAGGTGGTGCCACTCTTGATAGGAAGCATGGGCTGCAGTTTGATTCTTAGCTCATCACATGTGAGACGTTCATTGATGAGGTAAGTGGAGCTGAACTCCCTGATCACTTGAGCAGAGATGATAATATTGCTGGGAATCCAGTATTAGTCGCTGTGGTGGGAAGAACCAGTTGTGTGTAACTGGTGTTCTGTTTCCATTTGGAGAGAACATATTTTGGCGTCATCTAAAGAATTGATATCGTCCTCGATAGTGGAGTTATTCAGGAATTAGCCAGCATGGACTGGGAGCTTGTTAGAAATGCAAAATCTCGGACTCCACCTTGGGCTTACTGACCTAGAATGTGCATTTTAACAAGATTCTCGGGTGACCAGTAGGTCCCTCAAAGTTGGAGAGGATTCACTTTAGCATAGTAATTACATCATAGGCAACTGAGGGGATGGAAGGAGAACCAGTAGTTAATGTTCATTCGTTCATACATTTATTCATCCACAGAACAATGATCTTTTAAGCATGTAGTTTTTATTAGGCATTAGTTTTGGCAATAATAACAAGAATAATATTATAGCCAGTCATTCTCCATAATGCCTTATTTCTAAATCTCACAACCACCTTGAAAGGAAGATGGTACTAGGTCCATATTACAAAGAAGTCTGGAGCTTGGGTCGCGTGCTTCTAATCACTCAGCAAATGGAAGAGGGAGCTACGATTTGAGCCTGGTCCCATCTGATGAGTCCTCTTTCTACCACTTTTGTCCTAAAAACAGGGTGTAAGACCCCCTTATACTTTGAAAACCTTGATCATCTTCCAGCTCATTTTTGGTGTCCACAAAAAAAAGCAAAATGTGCTCCAGTCATTTACATTCCGTGCTGAGCTCCATAGGGATGCAGGATGCGGAGAGAAGGCAGAAACTGCTATTATTGCTAAATAGAAAAGTTCCGCTTCTCCGTTCACACCAGCTACAATACGTGCGACAATATTCCTGTTTGCCTCACAGTCTTTCTGTGGAGGAGTGAAATTAATTTCAAAACCCTGAGTCTGAAAAATTCCCGGAGAGCAGCATTGCTCAGTGTTTTGCATGAAATCTTTTATTTGACTTCAAAAGCCCAACGATGACTTCAGGTGAAAAGCTGCACCTGCTTGGCTCCGAGGCGGCCCGTGATTTCTGTGGATCTCAGCCACTCATCACTAACTAGGTGAATAGAAAGGGAACACTGCTTTGCCCTCTTCTCTGTAGAGGGGGGCAAGCTAACAAATTTTTATTACGAATCACAAAAATCAGCTTGCTTCACATCAACAGAATGCTGCCTGAGGTCCTGTCTCCACCTGCTTGATTGCCTTGGAGGAGAGATCCCGCCTGCAGGTAAATGACGCAATGAAGTGTGCTTGCTTTCTATTCCTGAGTATCGGGGCTGCGTGTTTACTGGGCTATAAACAGTTCTCAGTGTCGTAGTCGTAGTTTCCAATAATGCGAAAAAGACCATTGATGATTTAGCACCAAGAAGCAAAGATTGTTTCATTATTAGCCACCCCCCCCACCAAAAAAAAGCACCATTACAAAATATGAACCAATTCAAGCGAAACAATGATGCAGGGAATTGGGATACCCATGTGCAGCTTTGCTTAGGACTGTTACAGGTTCCACAAGCTTGCTTTCTGTTTGTGAGAGGAACTTGCCTTTTGAAGAAACGTGGCACACATGCTTTTAATATAACATGAAAGGAAAGGTTCTTTGTGCCAAGAAACCACTTCCGTGAGATGGAATCCCTTTAAACAAATCTGGTGGCAAGCTTTTTCTGAAACTTACAGGAAGGATGAAATTATCTAAAACTGTATTCATGGCCATCCCCTCAGCCTTTCATATGGAGTTTGCAAAGCCTGCCTAAAAACTCAGACTCTTGTCTACAGCCCAAGGATGGGCAAAGCCTGCTTTTCTGGTTAATTGGTATAACGTCCAGGTGGCAGTGATGATTTTTATTTTTTTTAATTTTTATTCTTAATTAATTTTGTTCTTTTTATTGAGGTGTAGTTGATTTACAATGCTAGTTTCAGGTGTATAGCAAAGCAATTCAGTTACACATATACATACATACATATTTTTCAGATTCTTTTCCATTATATGTTAATAAAAGGAGCTGAATATAGTTCCCTGTGCTATACAGTAGGTCCTTGTTGTTTACCTATTTATTTTATATGTAGTACTGTCTATCTGTTAATCCCAAACTCCTAATTTATCTCTCCCCTACCCTTTCCCCTTTAGTAACCATAGTTTGTTTTCTATGAGCATTGAGTCTTCTTTTTGGTTGGTAAATAAGAGTTACATAATTTTTATTTAGATTCCACATGTATGTGATATCATATGATATTTGTCTTTCTCTGGTGATGATTTTTAGATTTACAGCGTGACCTAAGTCTGCCTGAAGACAGCGTGTTTGAAAAAACGAGGTGTAAGGACTTCTGGAGTGGGAGGGGGGCGACCAACCAGGGCCAAGTGGAGGCAGCCTCGTTCAGCAAGGAGGGAGACACTCTCCTTTGCAGGTTTTTGCTTTTTATTTTCCCCGTAACGAAGGACTGAGCTTTTTTCCCTTTATCACAATTGGCTCCATCCCTTTTTCTTAAGTAGTGGCCCCGTTCACAGCACCGTTTTGCTTAGGGTATCCTTAAGGTATCCGTTTTGCTGGGAGCTCAGGAACTTTGAGCCTTCAGTCCCTGAGTCTCAGGAAAACGCCAGCCATCTTCATACTTGTGAGTCTTTCCCAGGCTGTTAACATTCCTCTTTAAAATGGAAACACACTGTCTGCATCTCAGCCCTGCTTGCTTGACCCTCCATATCACTGATGATTTGTAGAAATCAAATGGCATCGCTGCCTCTGCATTCTTTTCCCAATTTGAGTCTTTTCTCCGTTTGGAGAGATGGCTGCCTGTTGCTAGCGGGGCCCCTTCGACCTCAGCCTTTGGAGAGAATTCAACAAAGGCCAGAACTCAGCCAAGAAATTAAACTGGATCAAACTTCTGAGCAGCGTCCAAAACACAATACTGGGGCTTCTCTCGCCCTGAATAAGGACCCAAATAACCCCTGAAAGTTACTTCCCTCAGTGACACAAACGTAATAGAAAATATGGGAGTGTCACTACTTTTTTTTCCCTTTCTTTATAATAAGTAATATCCTAGGGTGAAAAAAAGTAATTATCTTGTTCATATTAGAAGTGGTAGCCATCATAAATCTCCCCTGTTTTTTTTTCTCTGACTCAAAAGATGAATTTTTTTTGTAGTTCGCTTTTGTTGTCATAAAAGACGGAATTTGGGATTCAGCCCTCTACCCAAATACATGAGAATTATTTTAAAATTTATGACAAATCTTAGACGAGTCTAGGGTAGAGAATGTGTATTTATTTAAATAGGAAAGGCAGTCTCTTGAGAGCATTGTGTGGGAACCATGCTATTTAAATATTTCTATGCTTTTCCAAATCACTCTTGGCTTCCAGCCCTGGAGAGTGAATTCTCATCCCAGAGGAGCAAGAGAGAAATTCTAGATGTGAAATCAAGAGATGCCAAAGTCCAAGCTCAGTATCTCCTGTGAATTTGTTTTGTCGTCTTGGACAAGTCACTGTCTCTTGCTCTGCGCCTTAGTGAACTGCACCTTAGTTAACCATGATGTGGTTGAACTGAGGCAGTGTTTGATTTTATGTTGATTCTATTTGATTTTATTTTTGATTTATTTTATTTTTTTCACCACATTGTCCTCTTATCAAATGTAATCTTACAGAAACACCAGTGCATAATTTAGGTAAAAGGTAATTTATGAGTTATAAACTTATCTTTATTAAAAAGTCAAGCAATGGGAACAGAGGCCCTTTGGGGGTTCGTAAGCAATTGAAATGAGAGTTGTATTAATTTCCTAGGCCTCTGGTAACAAACTGTCACAAACTGGTGGCTTTAAACAGAAATATATTCTTGCACAATTCTGGAGGCTTGAAGTCTAAGATCAAGGTGTGCCAGGGCTCTCAGCAGTCCCTAGGGGAGGGTACTTCCTTGCCTCTTCCAACTTCTGGCCACCCTGGCGTTCCTTGGCTCCTAGCACATAATTCCAATCTCTGCTCATCTTCCCATGGCTCTCTTCCCTCTGTCTTTGTGTCTCTGTGCACTCACATGGTGATCTCTTCCATGTCTGTTTTCTCTTCTTATAAGAACATCAGTCATTGAGTTAAGGGTCCACCCCAATCAAGTCTGACCTCATCTTAGCTTGATGACATCTGCAAAGACCCATTTTTAAATAAGGTCACATTCACAGGAACTAGGGGGTTAGAATTTCAACATATTGTTTGGGGGGCTGCAATTCAACAATCCTAAGAGTTACAGATGACAGCTGCAGGGTCCTATTAACACCAGTAACCAATTCATTTCTGTATTTTGTTTGAGAGCACCATATGGAGAAAAACCCTGGTCCACACTAAATAAAAATAAATTATGGTCTTTTTTTTTTTTTTTTAATGTTAACGTGTCATTTTGCAATCTCAGTCTCAGTTCTTTCAATTGAACTGATCCAGAGGTCTGAAAGAGCCATGTTGGAACCTTTATATATCAACATTAAATTACTGACAATTTCCTGAACAGCACTCAACTTCCTCACTGGAGAGGGTTCATTTTCTAAAAGGAGTTGATCAGTGGACTCCCAAGGGAGCATAAATCATCATTATGTTTGGCTGGTGCTGTTTTCAGATGTCACAACGCCCTGAGTTTAATAGCACCGTTTGAAAGCATCTCGCTAGTGGCATGTCCTGTCTGACATTCCCTCAAAATTTCAGAAAAGGATGAAAAATAGTGTTATTTTGTATTTTGAGTCTCAACTTGGTGTCAGTTTTGTTACTGGTGTTTTCTCTGCGATTCTGAGCAGTAACGTGGGGACCACAGATGGCCAAAAGGAGCCCATTCAGCTGGTTAAAAATCGCCTCTAGATACTGCAGCTGGTACAGCTAAGTTACATTTGAGAGGTATTTAATTAATGGAGTTTTTTTTCCCCTAACACCAAAGTTATTTATATTTTTATTTGAATTATCGGTACCAGAACTGTCTTGAAACTACTAAAAACCTCAGTGTAAAAACATGCATTCTGGAAGAACTTACCACCCTTATCATTAAAATAACTCTAAAAAGTCTGCAGTTTAAAGACTATGCCTTAATAAATTTGAGAGTTTTTATGGCTTTATCCAACTTCTGGCAAAATACTGCCCAGACAACTGTTTAACCTCAAGTCCAGTGACCACCAGCAGATTTTAGCAACTGCTTTTATCTGAGCAACTATTTTCATAGTCTCAGAATAGACATGCTACATTTTCAGTGATATTAGATTATAATCTAATCTAAAAACTTAATTTGTTTATCTCCAGTTGTGTTTTGTCTAATACATCTTCCTTGTGTTCATTTGGGTGACTTTGTATAAAAACAAGCAAAACAGAGAGATCAGTAAATTCATATTTTCATTTAGCCAAACTATTAAAACCTAAGCTTTAAAGGAATTCACCAGACGTGTTTTTTATTTTTTTATCATACACCTGAAACTAATATTGTAAATCAACTATACTTCAATAAAAAAGAAAATTAAAAAAAATTAATTGAAGTACAGTCGATTTACAATGTTGTGTTAGGTGTACAGCAAAGTGATTCCATTATACATATATATATGGATATATGGATATTATATATATATATATATATATATTCTTTTTCAGATTCTTTTCCATTCTAGGTTATTATAGAATATTGAATATATCACCAGGAGAAAAGAAATTATAGAAACCTTATAGTAAGGGAAGCAGTAACACTGTTAAAAGGAAAAAAACTGTTTTCCCTACCACAGAACACTTCTGACACCACACATCAAACCAAAAATAATACAAACAAAAATTTAAAAATTTAAAATTCAACATCAGTAAGACTGGAGAAACTCGCAAATCACTGTTTCCTGGAGGCACCTTAAACTGGTTCAATATTTTTGAAGAGTAATTTGGCAATAAATAGTATATATTAATATATATAAATGAATTTCAAATAAAAATTAAAAGATGATTTATCAATAAAGGTAGTTTATGTTAAAACAATACCTACATTTTGAAAAGAACATAAAAATGTAAAGAGTAGGGCTTATATACATTGGTTATCAGTATAATTTCTTTAAAAAATTTTAACAATAAAGCTATCATTGAAAAGATCTTACGTTGATATTAATGCGTGTTTCTTCCTTGATCTTAATTTATATTCCTACACAAACATGAAAACATAAATTGACACAAAGCAACAGTCAAAAATCAAAATATCTAGGGATACACGGGGATATTTGATAACATCTAGTCTAACTTCATTTAATAGCTGAGAAAAATTAAGTTTGAAAAAGGTATATGATGTATCAAAATCCAAGAAGTTAGTCAAAGCGCTAGGTCATTTCCTGGGACCCACTGGGGAAGAATATGTCAATGCATGTTTTTAAAAAGATAAATGGACGGAGATAGTTTCTTCTTGAGGAGAACCAACAGACATAATGCTAGTAGATAGGCCAGTGTCTTAAATAGCTGTCGAAATAGTTAACAAAACCTAAAATGCTTTTATATAATTCTTTTCCTTTTTTGCTTAATCCATACACATCTCAGAGAAAAGTTCATCCAAACATCAGATTAATCTTTTAATTCATAAGAATGCTGAGTTGGATAGTGTGCTGTTCCCAAATACCTTGTTGAGTAGATATTCAGTGTTCATGTGTTTTTGCTGAGAGAGATCATAATGAAACTTCCCATGTTCTAGCTGGGGAACAGTGCCTCCTTTCACGGTGATAAAAATGTTGTGACACGTTGTAAAGACACAATGTCCTGGTTACAAGCTTATTGAACCTTTATGAAAAGAAAAGGCACACAGAAGGTTATATAAGATCTCACATGAAAAGAGATTCTAAAATCCAGGATCCAAGAGAAATTAAAATTCTAAAACACACGGAGACCTGAGTGAAGGACATCTTTGAAGACTATTTAAATTGGTGAATTGAAGGTAAATTTTGGCTTAATTAGCAAATAATGCCAATTATTTACTTCTTTCCCAAGGCAAGGGGCCAAGGCAAACATACGTAATTTGTTCAAAGCCTGTAATCCTTTTACTCTGGAGCAAATATTGCTAATATAATTACCAAATGACAGATATATCATCCTTTGAAACATTTCTCTTTTTCCCCTAAATTTTGAGACTTTGTCTGACAACACAGAGCAAATCAGTAGAAAACTTAGATAATATGTCACATGGTGTCATTTAAACTGAAAGTATTGTATTTTGTCAAGTTTGTTTAAGAACTTGCAGTGGTACAACAGTGAAAAGGTCACATTTTCTTCTTTTAGATCTCATTGGTTCAACATGTAAAATAAAATCAAACTTTTGTTGCCAAATGTTTTTCCTCGAAAACTTTTAATGTGTATTCGTTTAAAAAGACAACAACTCAACTGAACAGACTACAAATGCTGCGATTGACGCTTCCAAGAATAGGCTCATTGTCAGAGAAGTCAAAGATGGGCAGATGAAGTTATGTTTGTAAACCCGCTTGAGAATTAACCATCCAAATTTTGAGAAAAAGAGTTTTCGTGGTCCTTCCAAGGGTAAGAGAATGATTTCCTAGAGACTTAGGTCGCTGTGGTTTGGACTGCCATCCGCAGGATAGCTGATTGAAGACTTCGCTTTCCATGAGCGTTCCCCTGACCTACCAACATGTGGTCTCCAGATCTCCATACCACCAGACAAATGACTCTGAATGACAGCCAGCTCTTTTCTGTTCTTTACAGACTTTTTTTTTAAGATGGAAAAATTTCTTCTCTATCAACTTTTTCTCTTCTGAAGTTTTATATGAAGAGAGACATTCTGTAAATCTTTTGTCTGAATAAACTGATCAAATGTAGAAATACAGAAATGTCTGTAGAAGCGTCTTCTCAGAAACTCTGCTTTGACCTCTAAGAAACTGCTGCCCACACTTTTTTTCAAAAGAACAAAACAGGATTTTCGATCCTGTTGAAGAGTAATTTTGAAACATAACTGTACTTAGAGAACACAGGTCTGTTCAATGATTTTTGCTTTAAGGACTCAAGAAGTTGGTAAGGAAAGACAGATGGGTTTTAGAATTGTCTCCTGATGAACGCACTGTATGGTCTACATTTTTTCCCCTGGAGTGAAGAACACATAGGTTTCTAAAATAGATTATCTTGACAATGTTTCCAGTCATATGACTTGACTTCATTTTCTACATTATCATCAAGTATTAGACTCATATTTCTTGTTACCTGAGAATTACTTCAGTTAATTACTCCTGTTACAACAAACCACTTTAAAACTTAGTGGCTTAAAAAACCAGACATTTTATCACTCATGATTCTTTGGCCCGACTAGATTCATCTGAGATGATTCTTCTGCTCCATGTGATGTTGGTTGGGGCTCTGGGCCTCCAGAGGCTCACTCGGGCTAGAATATCCAGCGGTGCTAGCAGTTGGCCTGGAGCTCAGCTGGGTTCGTTGACCTCAGTTCCCCTCAATTTGGCTTCTCCTGGTGGTTTGGACTTCTTACAGCATGGTTCCTGCGTTTCAAGTGCAGAAAGTGTGAGTAGCCAGTTGTTTTAAGGTTTGGACTTGTAAGTCCTCAAACACCACCTTCATCATATTCTACAGGTGAAAACAGACCCAGGGTTAGCTCAGATTCAAGGGGAAAGGACGTTAACTGCATCTCTTGACGACATGTGGCATGTGCACACAGGGAGGGAGGGAACTGATGGTGGTTGTATTTGAAAACTTACCTACCACAGTCAACCATACGAAACAGAGATTCTCATCCCTCCCACATACAGAATATAGTCAGCCCTCCCCTAAAGTCTCATCTCATTATAGCATGGGCTCAAGTTTTATTATTTCTTCATCTGATTAGGTTCAGATGTGTTATGGACTGAACGTGTGCTGCCCCACCCCCAATTCCTATGTTGAAATCTAATCTCCAAGGTGATGGTATTTGGAAGTGGGGCATTTGGTAGGTAATTAAATGACTCTCTAAAAAGAGACCAGAGAGTTAGCTTGCTCTCTTTCTACCATGTGAGGATACAATGAAAAGTCAGCTGTCTGCAACCTGAAAGACGGCTAACCAGAACTCGGCCATGCTAGCACCATCATCTTGGACTTTTAGCTTCTAGAACTGTAAGAAACAGATTTCTGTTGCTGATAAGCTACCTAATTTATAGCGTTTCGTTAAAGCAGCCCTGAAGTAAGACAAGGTGTGGCTGGGCTTCTTTGATTCCTTAGGAGCAGGGCCCTTTAAACAAAAAAGAAGTTTTCTGACACTCACATATCCAGCATGTAATGATGGAGGACAGGATAACCAAAGCAGGGAAGAAGGAGGCAGGGAGCTCTTATTGACCTATAGCAAATTTGAAATCAAGCTGCGTACATGTCACCATTTCTGCTAAAGAACAGGGCCCAGTTCTGCTCCTTGGGACTGGTTGTCTGTGGCTCTTGGTTCTGCCTTCTGGGTTCTTGGTCACCCCTCCGAGTCACACTTCCTTTTCCATAAGAAATGTTGTGTGCCTACATCTGAGCAGTATTCTCAGCTTGATTTCTGTCTAGAGGCCTCTTTTAATTTTGAACTGTCTTCACCCATTTAGTCCAAGCTTTTAAAATCTTGGTACACTTCCTACATACCTTGTGTCATCATGATGTGCTCCTGTAGCTGAAAACCACATTTAGAAATCCCCTCCTACCTTGTGCTGTGGGAGCAACGCTCTTAAGATTCTTGGGAGTCCTGTGGTCCATCTGAGAGAATCTGTGAGGCACCAACTTAAGTATTTCTGAGTTTTAACAAAGGGTCTTAACACCACATTATTAATCTGAACCCTACCCTGAGGCTGCATTTAACTGGATTATTATTAACTCCATTTTATTTTATTTTTATTTATTGTTTTTTAAATTGAAGTATGGTCAGTTACAATGTGTCAGTTTCTGGTGTACAGCACAATATCCCAGTCATGCATATATATATACACATATATTCATTTTCATATTCTTTTTCATTAAAGGTTATTACAAGATATTGAATATAGTTCCCTGTGCTATACAGAATACCTCCATTTTACATATGAGGAAATTGAGACTTAGAAGTTTAAATGAATTCCAAATACACACACTGCTAGTTTTCTCCTTTCCTGAAATTCAAAATCTAGTTGAGGAACAAGAAATATATAAGAAAATCAAAAAAAAAAAAAAATAAGGAAGACTCTGACTCTAATACAAGTTCAAAATGCTGGAGAGTCTGAGCAAGCAGATAGACAGCCTTCCCTGAAGAGGTGGATTTGGACAAACATGAAGGGGGGAGAGAGGTATTTCAGGCAGAGAAAGCAGAGGGAACACATCAGACGTGATGAGAAAGAGTCTGTTATTGGAAAGTAGGGGCCCCCTTGGGTCAAGTATGATGATGGTGGTGATTGTGAAGTGTGATGAGAGATGCCTGGAAATGCAGAGTTGGAAGATGTGGACTCCTAGACTGAAGAGTTTGGATTTAATCGAACAAGAATGCTGGCTGTTTCAGTATGATTTGCTCATTCTACTTGTCTGCATAATCATTTACACATCTTTGTATTTTTTTTTAATTGAAGTGTAGTTGATTTACAATGTTCGTTTCAGGTGTACAGCAAAGTGATTCATATATATATATGTTCATTTATATATATTCAGCTTCTTTTCCATTACAGCTTATTACAAGACATTGAATACAGTTCCCTGTGCTATACAGTAGGTCCTTGTTTATCTATTTTATATATAGTAATTGTACATCTTTGTACTTTAATTCTCCAGGACATTACTGTTCTTTTTGTATTTCAATCTGAATAATGTATGTAAAAACAGTTTAAAATGGAAGCACAGTGGCACAGTAGCTGAGACCTTGGATTCAAGAGTCAGGCAGACCTGGATTAAGACCAACTCTACCACTTACCATTTGTGTCTTCTGGGGCAAGTGTCTAAACTTTTCTAAGCCTCAGTTACTCCACCTTTAATGGGAATACCTATCTCAGAAAGGCTTTTGTGAGCATCAAATTAGATAATATGATATGTATAAACCACTTCATATAGATTAGGGCACATGATAAATTATCAGTAAATATTGTTACAAATAATTATTATTGACATTTAAAAATAACTGTTACAGACTGAATTTCATCCCCCCAAGCTCATTTGTTGAAGCCTTAACCCCCAGTGCGATTGTTTAGACAAATAGCCTTTAAGTAGGTAATTAAGGTTAAATGAGGTCAGAAAGTTTGGGGTCCTAATTAACAGGACCAGTGTCCTTATAAGGAGAGGAAGAGATACTAGAGACTTCTCTCTCTGCACCTGTGCAGCGGACCGGCCACATGAGGGCATGGGGAGAAGGTGGCCATCTACCCACCAGGAAGAGAGGCTTCCCCCAAACCGACCCTAACAGCACCTTGATCTTGGATTTCAAGCCTCCAGAACCATAAGAATTTCTGTTGTCTAAGCCACCCAGTCTGTGGTATTTTGTTATGCAAACCCTAGCAGACTAATATACTGTTTAATGGAATTGAGCACAACAGTAAGATATTATAATAAAAAATTAAAAATCCTATCCTTTGTATACCAACAGAGTCAATATCACGGAGATTTCCTTTTTGCAAGACAATGAGGATTTTTTTTTTCCTGGCAGCCTAGACAATGATAGTTGAAACACAAGTATTTAGTTGCAGCTTTAGAAATGTATCATAAAATCAGCTGGTGAGCTGGCTGTCTATCTGAGGCAGCTGGGCCATATGTCTTCTTATCCTCCAGCAAAATAGTCCAGGTTTGTTCATGCGATGGCAGAGTTCTAAGAGCAGCGAAGGACAAATTACTTACTAAGCACTTACTAAGCTTCTGCTTGTATCACATTGGCTAAAGCAAGTCACATGATCTACCCAGATTCAAGAGGAAAGAGACTCTTTCCTTTTGGTTGGGGGGAAATAATTTGAGGCCATTTTTGCAATTTTCCCATCCTTCTTACGTTGCCTATAGAATAAGACCTACTAAAGTCTAAGCTGAACTTCCTATTTCCAACAGTCAGAGTCAGGTAGGTCCTGTCAAGTGTCACTACAGCTGCCGGTAGTTACGAATCTTATTTTAAGCCTGTCCTCAAATTCTCGTTTTACATGTTTCACCGGTGCTACATATACTTGCTTGATCTTACGTTCTTGTTCGTTCAGGGACTAGTAGGAAGGACCTAGAATCAACTTCGAAAGTATCATTCAGCGTTTCTTGTGTAATCATGGGAATTAGATGCTAGTTTCACCGGTAACGATATTAGTAGAATCATGAACATGCAGAAACTCCTAGAACTGATATATTGTCCAGTATTAAGAACAATACAGAAGGGTCTTGAGGGGAGGGTATGGCTTAGCGGTAGAGTGCTTGCTTAGCATGCACAAGATCCTGGGTTCAATCCCCAGCACCTCCATTAAAACAAACAACAAACAAACAAACCTAATTACCGTCCCCCTCCAAAAGAAAAAAAAAAAACCCCAAATTAAAAAATACAGAAAGGTTTTGGTTTTTTTAATTAAGAAGAAAAACAGGTTTTTTCTTTTTTTTTTGGCTTCAGGCATCTCAGTTCCGTATCGTAACACGAGAATTCTAGAACACCGTCTCCTGTATTGTGTGGAATGAGGTCTGCATGAGCTTTCTGCTACATAATAAGTTCAGTTCTAAAAATCTTCTTTCTTTCTAATTCCAGGGTAACCAAAGCCTTCCTGGTTATGGGTGAAGCTGACCTACGTTTTGAGGAATTTTAAGCCCTTGGTGGGCATGCGGGGGTGGGGGTTGATCCTCTCCTTTGAGTCTGGTGCGTTCTCTGACTGAGGGCAACAAATGGTCTGTATGGCCATTGCGTTACCGAACTTGCTGGAATTACTGGATTTCAGATTAAATAGTGTGTATAAAGAAACTTCTTGTTGCAAGTAGTCTGCAAGCCTAGAATCCTTTTTCTCTGTTTGCTAAAAGCTTTATTGTTTTCATCTGGTCCACGGCTTGGGCGAGGTCTCCAAGATGGTTAAAAAGGTGCCTAGTGGTTGCAGGGAGAGGCTCAGGCAGAAGGCCCGACACCTGGGGGATTCCCGAGACGCCCCTCAAAGGCTGCTGGGCTCCCGAGGCTCCGAGTTCAGTCTATCGGTGAGAGATACTCGCCCCGGCCTGCAGTCAGGTGGTCGCCATCTCCTTGATGCGTTTCCCTCGCGATGAGTTTCACCTGCTCTATTTAAGGAAGCCGCTTCCGGGATGTCGGAGAGGCCGCGCCTGCGCAGTCAGAGCCGCGGGCAGCCGTCCGAAGGGCGCGCTGGGTGCAGGCTCCTCCCCGGGCCTCGGCGGCGTCCCTGGCGTCCCGGGCTTTAGCCCCCTCGTGTTGGGGCGGCTCTGCACGTCCTGGAGGAGCGCGTATCTGACACACTGGTGGCCGGGCTCCCTGGCGCTTCTCCTCGGCCAACGGGCAGAAGTGGCCCCGGCCCGCCAGAGCAGCGTCTTCGTGGTGGAAGCAGACGCCCAGAGAGAGGTAGGGGTAGGCGGCCTGCAGATGCAGGGTGACCGGGAGGGTGACGGCCGACCCGTTCTGACGAGTCCGGGAGCTCGTGCTCTGTGGGCTGGAAGGAGCTACGCACAAAAAGCCATGTTGGCTGTCTCGGGAGGCAGAGGTGGGCAGGGAAGGTGGTCCCTGAGGTTGCTGCTGGAAAAGAGGGTGGTTGGAGGCTGGAAGAAGGGGCGTCCTCGGGTCTGTGCCATCCAAACGCTGTTGAAGCCACCCGTCTCCCCCTCCCCCGGCCCCCAAACAGGTTCGCTGGACCACCGGGCGCTCTGCGAGCTAGAATCACTTTTGAGAAACTTTCTCGAGACTGACTTCACTTATAGCTCAGGAGGTATATACGTGTACCCAAATACTTATCTGGATAGGTTTCTGTTCTCTCCAGTTGTAGAATATATGTCTAATTTACTAATTTGTTAAACACTTTCAGAAACCCTGCAGTGACTTCTAGAACAGCTGCTTGTGTAGTAAACGCTTAATCTTATACCTACTTTGAAAAGCGCGTCCATTTTCTTTTGGAGAATTGTTGATGCTTCCTTGGCCCAAATTTATGGTGTTGATGAGACTGACTTTCTCTTCCACAGGCTGGGCCTTTCAAAAAATAGTGCCCCATTTCCCAAGAACCAGGGTGCTTGATTAGGGCTGGAAGAAATTAGTTGGGCAAGTCAGAGAATTTCCCCAGCTTTTTTTTAAATGAGAGAGTCATTTTTTTAAAATGAGAGAGCTCGCTTTTCTCTGTAGGCATTTAAAGCTAGCGCTGGATTACCCATGTGCAGACACATAATATCTAGAAGCAATAATCTTTATGCTCTTTCTTCCTCATTTCCTTGTGTAACTTCCCTCAGGTTACTCCAAGGCAACCTTGTTGCTTTGAGGAGAGCAAGAAATAATTGCATGTTGGAGTTTTTGTTTAACAAAAATTCTAACAAACAAGGTTTTGAGTGTTGAGAGAGGACCTGAAAGTGTGTAGACTCAGCGTTTATACTACAGCTGTACAGTTAGCAAGAAACTTGACGAAGAATGTACCCTTGAGACCAGAGGACACCTGGTCTAGGGAAGCTAGGGCACTGCTTATAGCAACTCGGAGTTGGCGGGGGTGAGAGGTCCTCGCTTGGTCCAGGTGAAGAGGAGTTGGGTCGGGATTAGGAGCCTAATGAGTTTTCACTGGCGGCTGTCTTGAGGCAGCCAATGGGAGCTCAGCTGATGCTGTAGCTCATCACCCTTCAAGGGTGAGTTCCGTGAGGCGTGTGGCTTGACTTGGATAAGCTCAATTGAAATTATCCAGTCTGTATATTTCAGGGGTCCAGTGAGCGTCTCTCCCTGTTTTTTCCTCTCTTTTCTCTATTTTTTCCTCCAGCTACATGGCAGGGAAAACTCTCAAGATCTAGAACAATTTGTTTTTCCTGGTACAGTGAGCAATTTTCTCAACTCCATCTCATAAACTATTCTTTTTCCATTACTGAATTGATAGCGTATGTAATAATTACATATATAAAGGGGCCTGTCCCTGGCAGGCCGCCATTTTAAAACAAGAGGCCTCAAACTTTCCTACATTTTCCCTGAAAGCTGAAGGATGGGAGGAAAGAGCTGTGGGGCATGCCCACGCTCTGTCAGCGGCCTGAGGCGGGGAAGGGAGCCCCAGAGAACTGTAAAACTCATCAGTGGAGGCTCGGTAGGATTTTAATGTCTGGTGGACTTTGTGCACAAATGGAACTTTATAAATCTGAGTGGAGGAAGGTGGAGAATTTGGCAAAGGAGAGCTATATCCACACTGTTTCAGTTAATAACAAACAAGCCAGGGAAGAATGGGACCAGAGCAGATGGGTTGCACAGACATTTCTGCATATTCTGAGAATGTTATGGATTAAAAACGATTTTGTGTATTTGCCTGGGAAGCTGATAATTGTTTCAATGAGAGAACGTATTCCAGTTTTCAACTCGGGAAATCTGGAACGTATCTCCCTTTAGCACAACTACAGAAGAAGTCACAGGAATTTGACTTTTTCTTTGAGCTCAGAGGTTGGAACTATGCCCTCAGTAAGCAGAGCCTCCGCAGACACGCAGGAACGAGCCTACCCCAAATGCACACGGTGGGTGGGAATGTGGATTTTTATCTCCATGGAGAAAAGGAATTTTACAGCAATGAGAGTGGGGTCTCTGGTGCCAGGGGCAAAGCCATACATACCTTTATGAAAAGTAAAAAAGGAGAGCAGAGCCCAGAGTCCAGGACTTGGTGAGAAAGCAGGCCAGGGCTCCCTCTTTCTGCACGTGAGCCCTTGACTTCATGTGCTGGCCAGTTTGCAAGTGGTTACGGTTACTGAAGCCTGGACTCTCTTCAGAGACTGCCTGGTATAAAAACTCCATAGTGAAGTCATGTTCCCTTTTCTCTTTGTTTCGGGGACCACTGGGATGAACCTGATGTCTGGGCCTACGCTGTGAACTCGTGGACTCGGATGGGACTAAGCGTGGCCAGCACCTGCCAGGTTCCGTCTGTGGAGCTAGGGAACATTGTTTCTCCCTGACTTAATTGGTTAGAACATGAGACTAAGATAGGATTTGATCCATCTTGCATAGATTTGGTTCAGAAAACTCTTACTAGTGGCTAAAATTTTTTTCTGTCTGTTGCCTAGATGGCATCATTTTGTGTTGGAAAACTATATCGATATCTAAGCATGTAGAAGTGGAGGTGTTAGGAGTTATGGGAAAACAGGGGTAATCTCTTTCTCTCTGTCCCCCTGGTGCTGCTCCCCCACTCTCCCCATTTTCTCCTTCTCAAAAGTTAATTTAATAGATAAAAGACTTCTTTAAATGACTGTAAAAATAAGATTCATGTTTACACAATTTTCCCAGCTGGAATGCTCTGTTTAAAACTCTGTTTTCATGACCTGAACTGTTTATTTTACATTCAGAGATGTGGGCATGTGGGAATCATTTGCAGAAAATATCTTTGTTTGCTTCTATGACTGATATAGTACAGGAGCAGAGGGTAGAGGTTCAACAACTGCCTTTCTAAAGCCAGATGTACAATCTTTCCTTTTATTACTACTGGCAAGTGCATTTATGAGGGGGAAAAAGAGGAAGTTGTGGAAAGTAATGAAGAGATAAGTCCATTCTGTCTGTGAAAGTGTAACATCCAAGAGGTACAGAAATAAAATTCTTGGATCATTTGGGGTTGAATTCTGCTGAAGACGCTCAGGACCATTGCACCGACTTGCGCTGAAAAGTAATAATCATTG
Source organism: Camelus bactrianus (assembly GCF_048773025.1). Taxonomy (NCBI): domain Eukaryota; kingdom Metazoa; phylum Chordata; class Mammalia; order Artiodactyla; family Camelidae; genus Camelus; species Camelus bactrianus. The sequence goes on from NC_133572.1 coordinate 12,299,634, forward strand.
ATAAGCGTTGTTGTTACTTGTGACTCTGAGCACATCTGCTACCAGTGATGGACTGCAGGAGCCCCAGACTTCGCTCTCCACATTTGATTTCAGTCTCTCCTTCCCCAAGGAAGGTGTATCCTTCCACCAGAGCGGTCTGTAAAACTGCAGATCTGACCGTGGCTACTCCCTGTCTTAAATTTTATAATGGTGGTTCCTTATTGCTTCTAGAAGAGGTAAAATGTGCGGTCTGTTGGCGGAAACCACCTTTCAAGCATATATAATACAGATATTTTTGACCACATACTGTGAGCCTGGAAAAGCAGGTAGTAGTTGCCAACATTTAAAAACTGGAGAACTTGACAGAAAAATCTGGATACTCTCCTGTTACTAAACTGGAAGGCCTGGCAACACTAGCCTCAGAGTTTTGTATAAAAATAATTGAACGGTTCCATTTGGAAGGGCATAGTTCCCCACAGAACCCATACTTCCTGTCTTTTCTCGTTTACATGATCTCATTTTTGCTCATTTGCATGATCCTCTTGACATTTAAATTTTCATCTCCTGGGCCGCGGGCTCAAGTCCAGTTCCTTAGCCTCACATATAAAGACCACCTGGCTCTTATTAAATTTTTAAGCCTCATTTCTCACATTTATTTTTCTCTTCTTGAGCTTTTTACTCCAAAAATACGGATTTCCCTTAAGACACTGAGATTTTACTATTTCCAGGCCTTTCCATCTATCTGAAAAGTCTTCCCCGCTTACCAAATTACTTTTTCCTTCTGGAAAGTGTTTTTCTGATCTCATAGTGAACCATTCCTTCTTGGTGTGTGTGTGGCTTTTTCTTTCCCTTAGCATTTGAACATACTTCCATTACTCATGGTATTACTCCATATTTTACTTGTTCCCATAGAGACAGCAGAAACTTCTCTTAGGAGCAGCAGGAATAAACTGCCTTCTGGGGAGATCCCAGCCTTGGCAGACAGGCGTGGTCAGGACCTGCAGCTGAGCCTCTGGGCTCAGAGCACCAGCCCAGTTCCCCCTTCTCTCTGCTCAAGTCCCTCTTAGAGAAGAGGACCTGGAGTCTTATGCGGTGGGGCTGGAGGGTCAAGTTGAGAAGATAGAGGAGGCTTGAAAGGAGGGAAGATATTTCAAATAGAGAATTTTTCAAGTGAAAGCTATCAGAGGAACTGAATAGAGAATTAATTGAAGGGAATGAGAAAAGGTTGGCCGTGGAGGATGGAGTGGGGGGTGGTGAGTGGGTGTGAGTAGGGCAGTTGCTTTTTACCATAAGCCTCCTGTTTTTTTATTGCTTTTTTTGTTTTCAAAATCAAATTACTTTGATAAATTACTTAAATTATAATCAGAACAGAAATGTAACAATTGACCTCATGTGATAGGATTCTCTTCCATGGTCCCAGAAACCGCCATAAAGAATTTTAAAAAGTCACCAAATTTGGAATGATTGTTTTTCTTAGAAAAATCAGGGAAGAAGCTAGGTTCCACGTATTGGCTGATGTGAGACCAGAAGTGTCAGCTTGTGAAGGTCAGAGAGCAGCTGGGGTCTGGGATTACTGCATTTTGTTGATTCTTATTTTGTAGTTGGCTTTATTCCTTTGATAATGAAAAAGCTAAAGATCTAATCTGTTCTTAGAAACAATAATTAGTATGTATATATACTAAAAATGCAGTATACTGTATATATGTATTTGTATGCAATATTATGTGTATATAGAGTCGAACTGTAATAAAAAAATATATATAAAATTCTGTAAAAACATGAATGACTATCTACTTTATGGAGTTGAGAGGATTGAATGAATGTATATAAAGATCTCAGACACATGCCATATAAGGGTTTCCTCTCATTACTAATTTTGGCCTCCTTAAGTTTATTCAAGCTTCTAGGGCTAAATTAATTACTACCTCAGACACTTGTCAGAAATCAGACCAGTTGGTTACTCAAGACATGAATGGAGTGGGGTGTGGTGGGGCTGGGACAGGGCAAGAAGATATTGGGGATATCCAAGTAGATGGGTAGATGAGAGAAAAATTCAGGTGTCATTAGCATGCAGATTTCAGTGGTTGATCTTAAAACCCTCCAGATTACACTGGATACCCTCCATTATAAATAAGAACTCTCCCCACTGCTATTCAAGTGAGGATTTTTTTCTTGCTTCATTGCTCCCATTTACTTTCCTCTTAGGATGGCATTAGTTTGGAGTTTTATCTTTCTTTTTTGAAACAATTTTATTGTGGTATAATCTCTGTACCATAAACTACACATACTTCAGAGGCACAATTTGCTGGATTTTGATAGATATATACACCCATGGAACCACCACCACAATCAAGATACCTAACACTTCCATCACTCTCTAAGAGGTGCAAATTTCGAACTCTCGATTTATCCCGTCCCACCCCCTTTACCCTCTGGTAACCATAAGTTTGTTCTCTATATCTGTGAGTCTGTTTCTGTTTTGTAATGTATCTGCTTTTGCGTTCTTGCAGTGATAGACATCAAAGAGTGAGGAGATACTGGTTTGTCATCTAGGAAGAATGATAAAAAGTTATTAGTAGCACACAAGGGACCAAATAACATACTTTAAAAAGGGGGTGCACGCTTGTTTTGAAGAAACACAAATTCCTGTGTGATTTAATTGATTCATAACAAAAAACAATGGGCATTCAGGCATCTGGTTCCATCCAGTTCTCGACTTTATTGGCTGATGAGGTCCAGAAAGCTTACATTTTGTTACTTGATATTTTTTCTGGGTTTCTTATTTCAGTACCTAGAGATGAAAATAGTATTTTGAGGTACTTCTCTATAGCATTTCTTATAGCAGATTTTTTTTAATTTTATTTTTTATTGAAGTGTAATTGATTTATGTTTCAGGTATACAACAAAGTAATTCGGTTATACATACATATATCTTTTTTCAGGTTCTTTTCCATTATGCTATTACAAGAAATTGAATATAGTTCCCTTTGCTATACAGTAGGTCATTGTTTATCTATTTTATATACAGTAATAGGTATCTGTTATTCCGAAACTCCTCATTTATCCCTCCCCTGCTCTTTTATATGATATATTTTAATGTCACTGAAATATATTTAAATTGTAGATGCATATGTTACTATGCTGCAGGCCATCAAAATGATGTAAGTTGGTGTCCTGCTCAGGAGGCCCTGCCAATTGCGGTCATGTCAGAAGCCTGCACTTTGCTATTAGAAATAGAAGCAACTTCCTCTAACCCTTAAGACCAAGGATTGAAAATTAAGTTTCTAAAGAAAAATAATCCTTGGATAATATTGCAGATTGGCTAAACTTTCCATCCTGTTTATTCGATTATTATCAAATGTCTTATCTGTGCCATTCATTACTGACTCTGAAGATGCAGAATCCAGTGATAAGACTTTTGGGGGAAGATTTTGTCAAGGTTCTAAGTTGGTTGGTTTCTTGTGTCACTGTGTTCATTGTCATTGATTTTCTCTTTATGCTTATCGACCCTTGGACTACATACTTTTCCCTATACTTGTCAATCTGAAGTGGTTTTCTTCTAAGAAATGCCAGGTCCCTGTCTGGGGAGTGTTTAAAAAAAAACAACAAAAAAACACCTCTCTGGTGATTATATCCTGAAAGCATTTTAGGGAAAGAACTAGCCTAAAAGTTGTCACTTCATCTTATTTTGCTTGGCTTATTTATCATTTATTTTAGTCTTCAAACCAAGGAATCACCAGATCCATCTTAGTGTGTGGTCTCAGGTTTGGAAGGGATGGCTGGGTGGGATTTTTTAGAAATATGAACTTCTTTGGATCACTTACCTACTCAACCAGATGGAAAAATGGCACGAAACTCTGAAATTGCAGTTAACTTCTAAGAATAATGAAGAGAGATTTACCAAGAGAGAACATTTCACTACCTGGTGGTTAAAATTTAGCTTTTTAAAAATGTTAAAGAAATCACTAACCACAGCAGTAGCAGCAATGTTTCTACCAGAACAGACATTTCTAATTAATTCCTTGGCCATTAAACACTTCAGGCAATCCACAGGAACAATAAAATGTAGTGAGAGACGAGTGATGAAGAAAGTGCTCCTTTTTTGCCTGTCAGCATTACCAGTCATGTAATTTTTTTTCACTCTTCTAACAAACCAGGAGCTGCAAAATTGGGTAGGGAAAAACTTTATAAATTATTAAATACTCTGTGTGGCTATTAAAATAAAAATTCTATCGGCATATTATAGAATTAAGTGATTCTAAGGAAAGTATTAGCTCTTAATAGTCCTTCAGTGGTTCTGTTACATTAACCTCCCACAAAAAAGACTTAATGATGGTTTCTGAGCCTGGCTAGAAAGAAGCAACCTGGCTCTGATTTTTCTTTCCAGATGATGATTTTGGAACAGGAACATTTGTTTTCCTTTTGAATTGTGTCCGCAGTTGCTTCTCCAAGAATGCCCAAACTGAACACTTTTCATCTCCTCTTTTCTTCTGTTTTCAGGGCATAAAATGACTTGCTTCCCATAACTATAGGTGGGTAACGACTCTCCCCTTCACCCTAGCATCCTTCTTCAGTTGTTTCCTTGGATTGATCTTAAGCCGAATTTGAATAGAGATTCACTGTTGGCTGCTGGTGGCTAGTGAATTGCAGGTTTTGTTGCTCTCCACGTTAACCTGGTCTCTAAAACGGAGGAACTGAGTGTCCGTGCCTCCTACAGTGTAGATAGGAGATACTCACTCCATGCCTGCCCAAGGCCTCTCCTCTGGATGTGAGTATGCCCAACTTTGTAAATTCTTTACAGTTTACAAGGTATATTGACGTACTTTATATCATTGCATCTTTTTAACAGTTTTTATTTTTAAAATATTTTTATTGAAGTATAGTCAGTTTACAATGTTGTGTCAACTTCTGGTGTACAGCACAATACTTCGTCATACAGGAACATACATAAATGTGTTTTCATATTCTTTTTTCACCATAAGTTACTACAAGATAATTGAATATAGTTCCCTGTGCTAGACAGTATGAACTTGCTTATCTATATTTTGTATAGTAGTTAGTATCTGCAAATCTTAAACTCCCAGTTTATCCCTTCCCACCCCCTTCTCCCTGTAACCATAAGTTTGTTTTCTGTCTGTGAGTCTATTTGTTTTGTAAATAAGTTTGTGTTTTTTTTAATTCTGCATGTAAGTCATATCATATATTTTTCTCTGGCTTATTTTACTTAGAATGACAATCTCCTGGTCCATCCATGTTGCTGCAAATGGCATTATTTTATTCTTTTTTATGGCTGAGCAGTACTCCATTGTATAAGTATACCACCACTTTATCCAGTCATCTGCTGGTGGACACTTAGGTTGTTCCCATATCTTAGCTGTTGTTTAATAGTGCTGCTATGAGCATTGGGTTACATGCAGATACATCTTTAATATGTTTTATTTGTATGGTCACAGTGCTTCTGTGTGTGGGGGGGAGAGAAACTGATCAGTCCTGAAGGGTCTTATGTTACATTGAGAAAATTATGGAGTTCTCATACGTGTTGTCATTGACATGACCTGCTAACAATTTAAAAATCGGTTATGATGAATTGTTTTTTTTAATGCATTGCCAAAATTTATTTGATAGCATTTTCCACATTCATTACTTCAGTGACTCTAAAATGATGTTCTTCTCTAATTTAACATCCTCAGAATCTGCTTTCACATTTGTTCTCCAGATTTTTGGCAGTAGAAATTAACTGATTCCTGTGATTTTTTTCTTGTTATACACTCATGGTTTGACTTTGTAATTTACCTCCAATGGCATGCTGGAATATATCTCCAGTTTTAGGTATAGAAGCAATGAAGAATGGGGGTGGGGGAGAATTGGCACCCCTTGAAGTAAGTTCCTTCAGTGAGGTATTTACAACGAAGCCCCCTGGAGTAAGTGAGGAGCAGACTAAATAGATGAGGGAACCGCTTTATCTGGCAAGGGAAGATGAGTGGTTTTAAAATGTAGGGTACCAAAGGATGCCACTGTAGCTGTTAGTCTCATTCTTTCTCGGTTTCCTAACTTATACTTAAGAGAAGGGCTGTGAAATCAGCCTGTGTTGCGATTGTGCAAATTGAGGTCACGTTCTGTGTCTGACCTTCTGTGATCTCAGCCGAGCAACTCCAAGGTACAGGAGACGCTTTCTTAGGGTAGGTGGTCATAGAAACCCTCTATTGAACGATTGTGCCTTGAGCTGAGAATTTTAAATGTAGAGCTTGGCGTTTTCTCTTTTAAGCTTCCGTGTGAGGAAGCAGGGGTCATGCAGTCTTGCTGACAGTAGGTGCTGTCTTGGCCGCTTCCTACAGTAACCGTGTCGGTAACACCTTGGCCCCATGTGAAATGAAGTCGTGGGCTCTTCACTGCCTTCAAACCCAGTCCGGAAAGAAAATTAGCCAAGATTCCTATTTCTTTAAGGGTCTGTTGACTATAAACTCTGGCCCCAGTACTCTGTGGTTTTGCTGTTAGTTTGAATCCTCTCGCTGGTTTTAACAGAAAGGGCTTTATTAGGTGGGATACAAAAGAGGGTTATATAAAGAGTGTTAGGTAGCTCACAGAATCTCTGGGATGGCCAGAGAATCAGGCCTCGACATTAGAAATACAAATAAATTTAACATTGTACCAATTACATCTAAAGGAAATCCAGCCTATTCCTACTTCAGGGCCCGAGTATCATTTCCTTTTACCCTGAAGGTAATTTCCAGTGAAGACAGTTGTGTAGAAACATGTATTCAGGGGTTTCCTTAATCCCTTTGGCTCATGTTACTAGCATAAGAGTCAGGCAGAGATGTTAAAACTGAAAGGTAAATCCTACATTCACTTAATTGGCAGGAAAACACTGCATTGCATGTTTTGTAAACATCAGACTGTAACAAAGCCGGCGACTTAGGGGTTTGTTCCTCCTCCTGCCTGAAAAGACTGGCAACTGACTGGTTTACCTTTGTGTGAACTTTTGTTTTTGATGGTAAGCAGGTTTTTTTTGCTCTGAGGTTCAAGAGTTGGTGCTTTTACTTTTGCTTTTTAAGGAAAATAATTACCTTTAGTGCCTTTTGATTTTTTTCCAACTCTGTTAGCTGTTAGCAGAAAGGTAGAGACCCAATTCCTATTTTATTAAGCCAAATTCTTCAGTAAATGAATGCTGACAAAGAACTGTTTTCTTACTCCTTTCAAAAAGCCCATTGGGTCCTGTTCATGGGGTTTTAGAATTAAAAAAAAAAATACCCAGGTACTTGATGATTTTAGGTTAAGTGACCAGGGTCCTAGTATTCAAATATTTCAGGCAAAGGAACTCTGCTTCTATTTAAAAAAAAAAATCCTTTAGTGGGGAGGGGAAAATTGGGAGTTTGGGATTAGCAGATACAAATGACTATATACAGAATAGATAAACAACAAGGTCCTACTGTATAGCACAGGGAACTATATTCAACATCTTATAATAACCTGTAATGAAAAATATGAAAAAGAATATATTTATAACGGAATCACTATGCTGCACACCAGAAATTAACACAACATTGTAAATCAACTATACTTAAATAAAAAAAAAATCCTTTAAAATAACAGGAAATAAAAATGAAGGCCTAACTATATTGGCTGTTTATTCTGGTTGTGTTGGCAAGATATGCTCATTCTCTCCCTCCCTTGTTTGCTGACACCAGTTTCCCAATAGCTTATAGTCCGTTCTCTTAGAAGCAGAGCATCATTTTAGAAAATGTACACTGTTCAGGAAATGTAGATGCCTGCAAAATCTTTACTTAATCGGCCTTGAGTCTAATATCCTGTGATCCATCTCCATCCAGGAAAGCTTTCAAGAGACTGATCTCAAGTAACTACTTAAATGCCCTTTGGTGGCCTCAATTAAAACTTCCTAATGGTGACTGTTTGATTGTTAATGGATTAGTCTAAAATTGGAGCATAAGAGTGAAGTGAGGAGGAAAGTTGTAAACAGAGGACTGTGTTGGGCCTACCTAGTCTTTGTCACAGCATTGGGGAGAATCCTGTGTCTGTATGGAAGCAAAGTCTTTCCCCATCACAGGTCAGGTTTCTGAGAACAAACAGATTTCTATACAGGAGGTTTGCTGGGTGATTTCCTCATGAGTAATACCTGTATAGAAGTGAAGGAGGCAGAAATGGGCAGAGGGAAGAGTTTGACGATGATAGAATTTTAACAGCGACCTCAGTGATAGGTGGGGAACTGTGGATCTTGGATGGCCATTTGGTGATGTCTTGGATTGAGGCAAAGGCCCAAGCCTTGGTACCTCATCACTGAAGGTAGGATACCCCTGGGGAGGGGCAGCTTTGGGTGAGGCAGATTCCTTCTGCTGAGGGCAGTTCCTAGAAAGTGATACAGCCAGGAATCCTGGTAACTGGGAGAATCATTGCTGGGGGCTGAAGTGGGGAATCTGGCTGGTGCACCCCAGTATACACTACACATCACTCTTTTTTCATAACTGTGTTTGCTTTTTCCAAGTCTGTCCAAAACAATAGTAGTCTTGGGGTTTGTATTTTCTGAAATTGGCAATATCCCAGTTTTTGTTCAACCGTCTTCATTTTTCCAGGAGCAATGACAAGTGAGAAAGCAACATAGGTCACAAAAAATGCAGAGGGTCTGAGATTTTCCCCTACTAACTAGATTTACCAACTAACGAGTTAGCCTGCTACAGTTTCATAGATGCTGGCAGAAGACATGACATTCCTGGATCAGAGAGAAAGGACTTTATTAAACATGGCGCAACAAGCAGTGTGAGCTTGACTTGCATATGATTCTTCTTGCCCTCCCAAGTCCCTCGGGGGGTAATATGGAGCAACCCATATGTTTATACTGTGTGCACTGGGTTTGTGTTCCAGCTGAGGAGCTCTAAGCTCAGGAAACTCTGATATTTCATAGTGGGTTGCAAGCAAATCTGCTCAAACTGTATCCTGTGTAGACAAAGATAATTCTGAAATGACTTCTCATTAGTGCATGGTTTTTATTAAATATTGTTTGGGCTCAGAAATTCTTAGGATGAGATGTCAGAAGCTTGGGCAAGTCATTGGATTGTAAGGTGAAGGTAGATACAAAGAAGGTGAAGTTTGAGAGAGAAGAAGGAAGTATTACTGAAATCCAGGAGACATTCTGCAGTTGTAATTGCATGACTGATGGTGGTAGTGGTTCTGGCGTTCAGCCCCCACACACTCCCTTTAGCTATCTTCTGGCCAGGGCAGAGGGTTGGCCACAAAAACAGCCATTCCTGATCTTGTGATCTCTAGGTGACACTATAACTCAAACACCAGATTGGAGTTGGACTTGGGTCTGACCCTCTCTCTTGTTGGATCATCTGACTTGACAGTGGCACTTAAGACTGGAGAGTCTATACTTGGCAGCTGCAGTGGGCACCAAGACCAAGATCATCAGACTTTGTCAAATGCTTCAAAGCCATGATTCATGTCACCACACCTAGGGCTGAACATGCTTTCTTGACCTATTTAGGTTTACCTGGGAGGGCCAGGTGGCCATCTCCTGTTTAGAGAGGAAATGTTTTATCTGACCAGATGCATCATGAAGTCTTGGCAATGGCACCACCTTTTCTGGTTAGTGGAAAGTTTGAAGTTATTTGCAGTCCATTGTCACTTGAGCCTTGGAAAAAAACTTAATCGTGAATCCTGACTACCACGTCCAGTTGTCTTACTCCCATTGTCGGAACTGTTGCTAGAACATTGTGTGTAAAAAGTGAGTCAGTGATTCCTTAGGTGCATTTTCTACGTGTCTATCATGGCTTCATTTTGTAAGTCCTTAGGATGTGCTTCAATGACACAGTCCATAATGACCATCAGAGAGTCTAATACCTGAACGTTTGTATGCAGTAAACAAGGAAAACCTAGCGTAAACATACAAATGAGTATTAGATCTGTTTTATAGGTGGAAGAACTGACGTTTAGCAAAGTTAGATAACTTGACTCAAGGTCATATGACCAGTAAGTGAGAGAGTTGAGATTGGAATGCTGCTCCAAGTTCAAAGCCTTGTTTTAAACCACTGTGATGTAACTGCTGCCGTTGTGCACTGAGGCTGCTTCCTGTTCTGTGGGGCTGTGCTCCGAGAGTAGTAATGGTAGGGGCGGGGCTACTGGTGCTACCATTTTGGGAAAATGACCCTTCATAAAACTTGGGAAAACTGTAGAAGCTTAGTATTGCGTCCATAATGCCTCACCTCTCAGTTCATTAGTTAGAAGTAGAAATGGTTTTCTTCAGTTGGTTTGAAAACCTTATGGCTAATCACTATTTACAGTAGCCAAGACATGGAAGCAACCTAAATGTCCATCAACAGATGGCTGGATAAATATACAGTGGTATATATATACACAATGGAATAGTACTCAGCCATAAAAAGAATAAAATAATGCCATTTGCAGCAACATGGGATGGGCCAGCAGTTTTTCATACTGAGTGAAGTGAGAAAGAAAAATATCATACAATATCACTTACACATGGAATCTAAAAAAAAAGACACTAGTCAACTTATTTACAAAAGAGAAACAGACTCACAGACCTAGAAACAGACACATAAAACAGATTTATGGTTACTGGGCGGGGAGGGATAAATTGGGAGTTTGGGATTTGTAGATACTAACTGCTATACATAAAATAGATGAACAACAAGGTCTTACTGTATAGCACAGGAAACTATATTCAATCCCTTGTAATAGTGTATAATGAAAAAAATACAAAAAGAAATATATGTATCTATAACTGAATCACTGTGCTGTGCACCAGAAACTAGCACAGTAAGGTAAACCGATTGTGCTTAAATTTAAAAACTTATGGCTAAAAACTCAAGTTAATGGATTTTTTGCCAATCATATAGGTACGTGCACAGCACTGTATTAGGGTTTTTGGAAACAAAGTTAACATAGTTTTGGGCAAACTGGATATGAGCAAATGAAAAATAGTTACCTAAGTGAAGATTCTTTGAAGATTTTGGGGCTTTCTTTGAAGATTTTTGGGCTAAAGCACCCCTTGAGGGCTGGTCTTATGACTGGTAAAAGAATGATTAGTAAAAGAATGTGATTACTCACAGGGTATGGCATGAGAAGTATTCTGAACCACACATCCCCCAAACTTTCAAGGCTTTGTAATCATTTCTAAGTTTTTACCATTAGAGATTCATTGCTTTGAGATGTATAGGTTTCTGGGCTTCATGGAGGATCTATTAAAATTCAAGACTTTGACTCATATATATGAACACCAGGAGAGCAACACCTTAAAGACTTTGCTGATACCTAAGGGGAGGAGAATTGGCAGCTAGCTGAGAGCAGCACTCTGAGGATTGAGATTGACTAGGCAGCAGGGTTAGGCAGGGTTCTCTGGGATAGAAGGCGACCCACTTTCCAGCTTGGAACTCTTAGCTTTGAACTTTCTATATTTCTTTAAATTTTACTGTGAAACCTGTTGTTTGCTTTTCACATCTGTTTGCATATTGCCACATCCCCAGCTCTGTTGAGAAGCATGTTTTTGTTTCAGACCTGCACACATGAGCTCATCCCAAACCTCACAGCTAATGCAAGAATAGAGATGAGCTCTTGGACTTCAGTGTCTAGTATGGCACTGGTTAGGGGGTAAAGGTTCAGAATAAATGAGCTTTATGTCCTTTCTTGAATTATAGCAATAATGTAGCGAAAAGATGCAGTTGCTTGGTGAGTGACGCGTGGTTGGAAAGAGGCAGAGTTTAGTGTGTCTCTAAATCCCGTACTTTGTTCCATACCCGAGACACTCTGTTTTGTAAAAAGAGGAAGGAAACAAAAGCCTCAGGGCCCAGGAGATAAGCTTTTCCTGTTCCATAACTCATCTTAACTTGTCCGCAATTGTGTAATAAAAACTAAACCTTTATTTCCTTCCGGATATCCTAATCTCTGATTTTTTCCTGGAACTCTGTGGGGAGAGCATTCCAATTGTCTAAAGGTTTATTTCTCAGAATCTCTCTCCTCAAACCAGCGGGACTGGGCAGCAGAGTGTCAGGCAGGCTGAACATTCCTGCCCAGCTTAGTCTTTTTGGGGAATGTTGTTCTTTACGGATTGAAGCCACCGCAGGGGGAACCGCCTTGCACCTGTTAGTATTCAGACGTAGGGCTTCAGTTTGCCTTTGTTGTTCTTTTTGATTTTCCTATAGCTGGACCTGTGGTAGAGTTTTCCATTTTATTTGAAATCAGCTCAACTCTAAATCACTTGATGTTGCTCTTACTTAGGGAAAGAAATGACTTCATACTCCATGAATGATGTTGCAGGAGTAATTGTGTAGGAATACCAGGCTGGGACAGTTCGTGTTTAGAGGATACTTTCATCCTTTCCAGGAATATGTTACCAGGTTCACGAGGGTAGGCAGCAATGGCTTAGAGGACCTGAGATCCAAGTTTTTCTTTGCTCCTCTGCCTTCTCGCATTTATTCTCTCCTCCCTCACCGTCCTCTTCACTATCCTTGAGTCTTTAGGCTGAGACTGAAGTCATACTGGTTAATGAATTTCTGCAAACGGATCTGACTGCATTTCACAGTGAAATTTCACAGTGAAATCGAATCAGAGGGTTTTGTAGTCTGTTTAAGCTACAGCTGCTCTTGGCTCTTACTGTCAAAATGAGCATTAAAAAATTAGTCAAGTATGTGACATGAATGAAGGATTCCCATCCAGCTGAGAGTTCAGGGAGCCTTAAAAAAAAACAAACAAACCAAAAAACAAATAAACCTTCCCTGTTAAAACAGGTTCCATTTGGGTACCAGAAAGCACTAGAAAGCTTTGGGTCATGGGTTAATTTTGTATTAAAAAAGATGAATCTTCACACTCTGGCTTTATTGAGGTCCAGATGAACTCCATCTCCGGGACTGCCTTGCATTCCAGGAAGATTTGCATGCCTCTTCTGTTTTCCTACTTTTTCACGGATATGTTTTCAAGTCCCTGTGTTCTAAATGTTTATTTCTAGAAGAACCCAAGTGATGAAAAGCAGGAATTGCTTTATATTCTACCATCTGTTTTACTATTTGTCTTCTGTAATGAGAATGTTAAATTGAGCTTCTCTACTGATTTCTCTTTGAGGCTCTGATTTAGTGCATTCCAGAGAGAAGACCGATGAAGGTCTTTGTGGCCAGTAAAGCCTAGTTGTCAACTATTTTATGATGATCTTCTGTTGAGCAACAAGTTATATAGGGGGGCAGTTCATCAAACTTTATCCCCAATTTATCTACAAACTAAATAGTAAAATGTTTGTGAGTACACCGTGTGTTGAAATGAAGTTACCTATGCAGTAGATACTTTTGGATAGGATTTCCCTCTGCTTATTTGGTGTACTATCAAGATGGTTTCTGTTTCAAGAACACTTAGAGGGGAGACGAGGGAAAACTCGGAAAAATCTGATTTCTGGTGGGGAGGGTATAGCCCAGTGGTAGAGTGTGTGCTTAGCATGCACGGGGTCCTGGGTTCAATCCCCAGTACTACCACTAAAAGAAAGAAAGAAAGATCTGATTTCTAAGCCTCTTACTTCACTAGGGCCATAGAGCAGGCCATGGGTTTTGATTCTAGACATATGGACACCAAAAGAAGACAACTACTAAATGCTATAAGATAGTTAAATTCTCCTATTTGGTTGGCAATATTGGTGAAGATTTGCTGCAAATCTGGATTAAGTGCAATGCTCACATCTGTTTATCTATTTGTCTATTGATGGACACTTTGGTTGCTTCCATATCTTGGCTATTGAAAATAATGCTGCAGTGAACATGTAGGTATATTATCTTTTCAAGATAGTACCCAGGGAAGTTAGTATTGAGATAAATACCCAGAGGTGGAATTGCTAGATCATATAGTAGTTGTGTTTTTAATTTTTTGGGTAACCTCCGTACTGTTTTCCATAGTGGCTGCTCCACTTTACATTCCTCCCAGCAGTGCACAAGTGTTCCCTTTTCTCCACATCCTAGCTAACATTTGTAATTTCTTATCTTTTTGATGATAGCCATTCTGACAGGTCTATCACTGTGGTTTTGATTTGCATTTCCCTTTTCATGTACCTGTTAGCCATCTGGTTATCTTATTTGGAAAAAAAAATGTCTATTCAGATTCTCTGCCCATCTTTCAATCTGTTTGTTATTTTGCTATTAAGTTGTATGAGTTCTTCATGTGTTTTGGATATTAACTCCTTATCAGATATGATTTGCAAATACTTTTTTTTTAACCATTCAGTAGATTGCTTTCATTTTGTTGGATTCCTTTGCTGTGCAGAAGCTTTTTAGTTTGATGTACCCAATTTGTTTATTTTTGTTTTCATTGCTTTTGTTTTGGTGTCAAATCCAAAAAATCATCACCGAGACTGATGTCCAGGAGCTTACTGCCTATGTTTTCTTCTAGAAGTATTATAGTTTAGGTTTTACATTAAAGTCTAGTCCATTTTGTGTTGACTTTTGTGTGTGGTATAAGAGAGTGGTGCAGTTTTGTTCTTTTGCATGTAGCTGTCCATTTTCCCGAACACTGTTTATTAAGAGGCTGTCTTTTCCCCATTGTATATTCTTGGCTCCTTTGTTGTAAATCGACCATATACATGTAGGTTTATTTCTGGGCTCTTTATTGTGTTTCATTGATCTGTATGTCTGTTTTTATGCCAGTACCATACTTTTTGATTACAGTGGCTTGGTAATATAGCTTGAAATCTGGAAACATGATGCTTCCAACCTTATTCTTTCTCAAGATAGTTTCAGCTATTTGGAGTCTTTCATGGTCCTGTAAATTTTAAGACTCTTTGTTCTATTTCTTTGAAAATGCCATTGGAATGTTGATAGAGATCATAGTCAATCTGTAGATTGCTTTGGGTAGTATGGACATCTTAATCTTCTAATCTGTGAGCATGGAATAGCATTCCATTTATTTGTGTCATCTTCAGTATACAGGTGTTTCACCTCCTTGGTTAAATTTATTCCTAGTTCTTTCTTTCTGATGAAAATGTAAATGAAATCATTTTCTCAATTTCTCTTTCTGCTATTTATTATTATGTAGAAATGCAACAGATTTTTCATATTGATTTTTGTATCCTGCAACTTTACTGAATTCATCTAGTCTAAGTTATTTTTGGTGGAGCCTTTAGGGTTTTCCATATGTATGATGTCATCTGAAAGTAGTGACAGTTTTACTTCTTCCTTTTTGATTTGGTTGCCTTTTACTTCTTTTTCTTGCCTAGTTGCTCTGGCTAGGATTTCCAATACTGTGATAAAAAGCTGTGAAGGAGTATCCTTGTCTTATTCCTGATCTTAGAGGAAAAGATTTCAGCTTTTCACCATTGAGTATGATGTTAGCTGTAGGCTTGTCATATATGGTCTTTATTATTTTGAGGAATACCCCTTTATACTCACTTTATCAAGAGTTTTTATTATAAATGGATGTTGAATTTTTTCAGTTTTTTTCCTGCATCTATTGAGATGATCATACTATTTTTATTCTTTATTTTGTTAATGTGGTGTATCACATTGACTTACAGTTGTTCAACCATCCTTGCATCCCTGGAATTAATCCCACTTGATCATGGTGTATGAGTCTTTTAATCCGTTGTTGAATTTGTTGAATTTGGTTTGCTAATTTTGTTGAGGATTTTTGTTGTGGATTACTGTCACAAGGGATCCTGGCCTGTAATTTTCTTTTCTTGTCATATCCTTATCTGGGTTTGGTATCGGGGGTAATGCTGGCATTGTGAAATAATTTTGAAAGTGTCCCCCACCCTTCTGTGTTCTGAAGATAAATTAATACTAATCCTTCTCAAATTTTCTTTAAATGTTTGGTAAAATTCATCAGTGAAACCATCTGAATCTGAGCCTTTATTGGGAAGTTTTTGATTATTGAAGTTTTTGATTACTGACTCAATCTCCTTGCTAGTAATTGGTCTGTTTGAATCTGAAGAAATAGAAAATCCAGTCTTGGTAGGCTGTATGTATCCATTTCTTATAAATTGTCTGAGCTTGGAATATCTTATGTCAGAAAGTAACAAAGTGCTCAAAGAATGATGGAAACATGTCAGAAAGTCGCAAAATCCATCTTAAGTGACTCCCATTAGTCAAAACTGGGACATCTCGAGCATCAAAATAAGGCTAATATCAGATAGCACCCATTAATAAGACAAAACTCTAAGTTATACTAATAAATGGGAAAGAAGGAAAAGTTTTTCCTTAAAATAGTTTGTCAATTAATAAAGAAGAAGGATAACAACCATCATTGTAATAATTGGTTCGGGCAAAAATTATCAATGCATGTTAAATCTAATGATGAAAGTTTGGTGAAGCATTGCATATTTACAGAGTCTCAAAGTATGTTCTTAAAAATTACTAATTAATTATGAAGGGCAAAGTGGTAATCTTATAGTGGATAAACCTGTTAAGCATCACTTTGGTCAAAGTTTACGTCACCAATATTGGGACAAATAACGTGCTGTGCTTTCTGATATGACGCCCCAAGGAGGATCACCATTACTTCTGTGGTATTCCCCTAAGAAATGCATACCCCAAATCGAATCATGAAGAAACATGGTGTGATTAACATGACACCAGACAAAACCAAATTGAGGGATATCCTATATAATAACTGGCCTATATTCTTTAAAAGTAGGAAGCTCATGAAAGACAGATTATAGATGTGTTCCATATTAAAGAATGCTGAAGAGGTGTGACTGCTAATGGAGATTTGTGATTCTGGCCTCAGGACAAGGTGCTGCCTCCCTGCCTCCCCTTCTCTCTTTCTCAAATATATGTAGCATACATACTGTATATTAGAATTGAGTCAGTGTTAACATCCTGATTTTGTTAACTATATTGAGGTTATGGAAGACAAAATCTTTGTTGTTAGGAAATATACCATGAAGTACTTAGGAGTAAACCAGCATGATGTCTTAATTTATTCTCAAATGATTCATGAAATACACAACACAACATATATCTAGAGAGATAAAGAAGCAAATGATAATAATTGTGGAATATGATAAAAAAAGATAGAATTTCTTGTAATTTTTTTGTAGCCTTGAGATTATTACAGAATTATATTAAAAACGGTGCGACACAAGTTTAAATAGACAGTGGTCAGGCTGGTAACGTGGGAAGGGCTTTGCTGGAAATGTCTAGAGGTGGAAGAGTGATTAGGGTGCTGAGATAGTGCCGAGAGGACTATCAATGGTAGCAGTAAATAAGCACCTGCCAAAAAGGAACTCCCAGAGGGCAGCAGTGGGAACTAGGTGTCCTCAGGCTCACCCTGAGCAGAGGCACTGGCAGGTGGTTCAGAGTAAAGTATCTCCCTAGCGTTCACTTCGCAGGTCAGATTGGCACTCCTGAGCAAGCCATGCTAAAATGGGGGTAGCTCCAGAGATGATTTCTGCCACCACATTCTTACTGTCTGCTCTTCTGCTAACCAAGCCTTCAGCATCTGAGAGGTGTTCTCCAGCCACAGAATTTTTTCTCCACCTGTAACAGTATATTCTTTCCTTTTCCACTCTCTCTGTTTGTGTTTCTGTCCTCCCTCCCCTTTCTTTCTTTCTTCCCTTCCTTTTCTCCCATACTCTCTCCCTCCTTCCTTCTTTCCTTTCTTTCTCTTTCCTTCCTCCCTTCCATCCTCCCTCCTTACCTCTCTCTCTCCTTCTGTTCTCCAAATTACTAGGCGGGGAAGGAAAAGGAAATAGAGCTCCTTGTTGAAAAGCTATTTCAAAAGTCTCTGCCTCTTTGTTCCCTCACCTGGCTTCCCAACTGGCATTAGTTTATAGTTCATGGTTTGGACTTCTGTTCACAATCCCTGCGTGAAATGTACTGGGTCCTCCCCAAACCTTATGGTAAATACAGCTCTCCATCATGTAGATCGATGTCTATGTGATCTTTTAACATAAATCACTGACATCACACTGATGTAGCATCAAAAACATCTTTTAATGCCTTGTCAAGAAGTCCTTAAAACGTTAGCTTCCCCATGGAATTTGTAATAGACACCACCTTGCCAAGGATTTACTTCAGAGGTGAAACAAAGCTGATGTCCACCCCCATTGTAGTGAATTAATGACGCCGGTGGTCTGCTTGGTGCCATTAAAGAAAGGAAATTCAGGACCGAAGTTCACTTTATGTTTGTTCTTCTGGCTGCTGGAGCTGTGATGGGAGGTGCAGTTAGGATGTTTTCGGTGAGCTTCTCTAGAAAGAGAACTGAGGACTTGGAGTCTTAAGTGCACCTTAAATGCTGAAGCCTTGCTGCCAGCTTGAGGATAGCACCTCCAGATCACACCCTCATGCTTACCCCTCTTTCCCTGCAAAAAGGTACTTGGTGGACACTCTCTGCTCCACTTGTTGAAGTAGAAAACCAGGTAGTGGAGTCAGAACAGAAATCTACATTCTCCCTTCTTCCTGGAACCCTGTTGAGTTTTGGGAAGTACAAGAAATAAATAACTCTGAATACTGGTTTAAACCAGGAGGCTGTAATGTTGCTTTTTTTTTTTTTTTTTTTTTTGGATAAAAGGTGTAGCCTTTAGTAAAGGCTAGCAAAAGGGGCCATGGTGTTCAGTTCTGCTGCAACTTGTAGTAATCTTGACCTCATAGTCAGGGACTGTCAACGTCCAAAGCCTTGGCACAGGGCCTTGGGGCAGTACGTATGCCCTGGTAATTGAGTTATCTTCCATCTTACGTTGATAGTCACTTCTGCAGTATTTTGATGTATCTGACAATATTAAGTCCTGGGCTTTGGTGTCGTGTGATAATTAAAGATCACTCACTACCATACTGTTGAATCTGCAGGCAGAACATAGATTTAGAAGACATTTAGTCCTTAGCATGTGGCAAAGAACCAGTGATGTCTGTCGCTGCCCAGTCCTCTTCCTCCGCCTTCTGGCTTTCCACCCCCTCCCCACAGTTTCTGTCTACGCTGCACTCAGTGCCTGGTCAGACAGCACTTGCATAATGAGACGGTCGATGTGGGAAAGGAGTGAACTTAGCTGTGAGCACCAGAGAGAATTTTCCTCAAATGGGATTGATGGAAGCAGATGGAAAATGGAAAATATTATCAGTCATGCTCGGAGTGTAGAAGCTGCTTAGTTTTATTGACTATTCCCTTGAAATGATTACGTTTCTCCAATACAACTGTCCTTAATGATTTTTTTCCCCTCTAGTAACAAAATGTCAATATCCTGAAGGTAGCAGTGTCTTGAGTTCCTTCTAAAGTAGGAGTTAAGCAGCTGACTATTAGCAGGACTTTATGGAAACCCTCTGCTTTTAGTAAAGGCTCACCTTTCCCTCGTTGGTAACCCCTTAAAGCAGAGGGAGGCACGTGTGGCCTTGGAAAAATGTGCACATCATCTGTTTCCTTCCTTCAGTCAGGTTGGAACGTGTGGACCTTGCATCCATCTGTTGAGTCTTACAAAGTATCTCCAGAGGTTTTTAAAGGCCAGACAAGAAAATGCTCTGCAAGCAGATGAAAGGAAAGTCTGTGCAGGCAGCCCCAGCACGAGCCAGAGAGCACTTTCCGTGTGTGAAGGCAGCCTGCTTTGTTGTCTCTGGACAAAGCTCTGAGGGGGAGGGGAGCATGAGCCGGGAAAGGGAAGGACCATTGCGTCCAGCTCTGGCTGCCGGGAGCTCCTTTGTCGGGGGAGCGTCGTGTCAGCCTTGAGAAGAGATGGACGACATGGTCTTGTGAGCTGGAGCTCTTCACGGCTGCCTGTCTCTTCTAAAATACCTTCATCTTGAGGAGACTTTGTGTTTCACCCAGAAATCAACTGATACGTCATTGTACTTGATTCATTTCAAATAGGAAATATTTGAGGTGGAAAATTGCTAGAAAGGTTGCGAAAAGAACCACTTAAACGTTGCGCATACAGCAAAATTCAGTTAACACGGATTGTGTTTCCAGTGCTGACAGTGAGCCTGCACATGACAAAGACCCTACCCCCTTGGAGCCTTCCGCCCACCGCCCCGGGAACAGGGTGGAACAGGGCACGTACAGCATGCTTGGAGAGGCAGGGGCACATGTGTCTGAAGAAGGCTGGGGACGTGTCCACTCGGGCAGTGCCACTGATGATGTCCTGCAGGCGTTCAGCAGGTGCAGGAGAGGGGTGAGGGGCTGCACCCTGGAGGCCTGCAAGCCCTGTACTTGCCCGTCCTCAAGACTGAAGAAGGAGCAGAGTCTGCGACAGACACCGACGGTTTAATAGGTGGGGAGATATTACATGTCTGAAGTAAGGTCCTGTAGCGACACCCCACGGTGTGCTGCATGTGGTGGGCAGGACTTGGCGGTGGTCTTCACTCCCAATAGGAGTGGGAGGTTACGGTTCCAAGCAGAGTAGATGTCAGGTTGGCTCATTGGTTACCAGGGAAACCAGCAGAGGCGCTCCCTTTGATGAGCTATCCTGGCGGATACTAGCTGGGGCGGGGGGCACATATGTAGGCGTTGACTGATGGGCCTCTGATAAGAGGGAGGGTCAGTCATGTGAGCAGAGTGTGGGTGAAGCAGGGACTGGGAGAGCAGGGGGTATACAGAGAGCAAGAGAACAGCCACCTCGAGTGGCCTGGTCATGCCAAGGGAAAGGACATTGCGAGCAGAGGGATGGACGTGTGCAGAGATAGTGGGGCATGTGTGTACGACCTGTGCTGGGACAGCGGGGACAGGTGGGTGGCCAGAGCTTTGAGGCAGGCATGAGGTGAGTCTCAGATGTGCTGGGGTTAGTTGGAGACAGGAAGTTGAGAGCAGGGAGGTGGGGGGAAGGTAACTGAAGCAAGGGAGCTGAGGCACGGGAGGCCAGTGCTGCCTGAAGATAGCTTGTGTGTTGAACAAGCAAAATGGGTAAGATGCCAACTAAACACATTAATTCTTGTCCCGTACTGAGCCTGTGTAATTTACTCAGTGTGGTAAAATCCCCTTGCCTCAAGATGAAAACCCTACCAGGTCCATGACTTTTCCGTTTGCTCTTAGTAAATTGCCTCTCCCACCTCAGGTTGCGTGCACACCATCCTGGTTCTGTAATTACAAGCACCCAGTTCAGTGTATTAATTAACATTTCAATCTTAGTCAAAGAGAATACTCTTCCTCATCCACTCTGTAGCCAGGGTCTCCAGTGGGCTCCTTTCTCCACCGCTGGTTTGTAGGGAGGGAGCTGGTGGAAGGGAGCCAGCGGTCCCACAGAGGAAGCAAGGTCAGGTCTGTTACCTCCATCCTCGCCCATCTCTGGGGTAAGAGCTTTCTGTGACTGGCTGGCTTCACTCTCTCCAGGCCTGACTGATGTTTAAAGCTTTCTCCCTCGTGGGAAACCAGTTTTCAGACTTGGTGTCTGTGTGTTTTGGATACGATGACCTGACACCTTTCTCTGAAGTTTCATTATTGTGATTTCTCGGCATCTCTGTGGAAATGTTAATTTTAATATTTTGGCGAGTGTGTAACACATGAGTGTGTGGAGTAGGGAAAGCTGGCTTGGAAATATGTTGGGAGGAGGGAGAAATGACATGGGTAGTTAACAATAAAAAAATAACATTTATTGAGAATTTATAAGTGTTAGGGGCTGTTCTAAGCACATTACAGGGAGTAATGCTCTTAATTGTCATAACTCTATGAGGTAGTACTAATATTTCCCCCATTTTTTAGATGAGGACGTGGAGGTGCAGGGTGTTGAAATAACTTGCCCAAGAGCAGAGTCAGAGGCATTGTTGGGATTCCAGCCTCTGGACAGTCTCACTCCACAGACTGTTCATCTTTGTGCTCCACTGACGGCTGCAGAGTGCCAGAAATTGGGCTAAATGCTTTATGTAGTTACTCTCATTTAACCCTTTTCATAATTCTTTGAGAAATGTTTTATTATAATCCCTGTTCTAGAGATGAAGACAGTGACTCTCGGAGAGGTTAATGAATTTGCTGGAGGTCGTATGAACAGTGGAGCTGCGGTACTCATTCGGGTTGGACTGATCGCCAGGGTTTTGCTCTTGGCTGCTGCACTGCTGGGTTCCTCCTGCGGGACGCTGACCGGCGGCTCACAGACGGGCAGTATTTTGGGGATCGCACAGGAGTTCAGAGTGTTGACTCTGGACTCAGACCTCCTGGATTTAAGTCACGAGCCCTCACTTCTCAGCTGGGGGACATTAGAGGACCCCTTAACCGCTCTGCTATGTTCTCTACAAATGTTAGCCATTGTTATTACGTTATATATATTGTACATATATAGTATTTAAGAATAGAATGAGAAACTTTGACTGTTAGAATGTGCCTGCTTGTAGACTTTTAATAAACAGGATGTACAAATTCAGGTTGTGGAAATAATGTTCTGCCCTTAGGTGTTCCCAGGGACTAAGATCTTCTCTACGAAGTGAAACAGCTTTCTGTCAAGGTGGTAGTAATTCTTATGTTCCTTTTTCGTTTCCTTTTTTGTTTGTTCTGACATTTCTTGTCATTTGAATACACCCTTCAGCTATTACATAGGTGTACGGGCCTTCAGGTTTTCTTGAAAAGAGCGAATGTGAACAGTTTGCCATCTTGCTCTGATTGAAAGCTTAGTTGACATTTATGGCTAAGATAGGATCTTGCCCCGAGTTCATCATATGAATCCAGTCTATTCCTTTTGGCTTGGAGTGATGCATTTATTCAGAAACCAATTATTGGGTGCCTTCAATGTATTTGCCACATTTCTAGATATCGAGGATACAGCAGGGAACAAAAATAGACGAAAATACCTGCCTTCAGGGAGCTTATTTTCTGGTGGGTGAAGACGGATAGTAAATAAGTAAAATATGTAGTAAGTCAGACAGCAACAGGGCAATAAAGAAAAATAAAATAGAGAAAGAGAGGACGTGCTGGGGAGTTAGTAATTTTAAATTGTGTCAGGTTTAAGTGTGATGGGACTTTAATAAAAAAAAAAAAAGCGCCTTTATCATTTGGAGTCAGTCCTCTGTACCTGCGGGTTCCGCATCCTGGAACCAATCCCCGTGCAGCTACCTAGGGACAGCTGTATATACAGATATATTATGGTGAAGTATACTGAGGTGTGATGGTGAAAAAAAAGTCTGACATTTGCTTTAAAACAATCCAGAATTGGGCCAGGGACATCAGGAAGGAGTTACAGCTGAAGCAAGGAGGTCTATGTTAAGTGTTGAAATAGAGTGATGAGGGTGGGGGGGTTCCTTAACCCCCTCTGCTCTCCTTTTCTGTGTTTGAAAATCTCCACAATAGAAAGTTAAAAAAAATTATGACAGCATAAATGTGTACCCCAATTAAAACAAAAGGATTCCTTTGCAAGAACAAAAATCCCTAGATCTACAGTTACAATTAACAAAGTAAGTAAAGTTATTAAACGGATATAAATAACTTATATGAAATTATTAAAATAAAAATTAACCAAGGGGGCAGGGTATATAGCTCAGTGGTAGAGCGTGTTCTTAGCATGCATTAGATCCTGGGTTCAATCCCCAGTATCTCCACTAAAAAAAACAACCTAACCCCCCTCCCCCAAATAATAACCAATCATTTGTGTTTGGGAGGTGGCTTCACTGAGAAGGGGCGGTCCGAGTGGAGGCCTGAAGAGCGGAGCAGAGGGTATTGGGGTTGGGAAGTCGGATTTGGGAGCTGGGGAGGGATGAGCAGTGAGCCCTGGAGAATTCTGGAGAAAAGCCGTTGAGACATAGGAAGGCAAGTGATCCAAAATACGAGAATCAGACACAGGTGACTAGTGTTGGGGGAGGAGCGTTACTCCTGTCCTGGAACAAATGTTCCTGGGTGATGCCCTTCGTGTATATTGCGCTTTGCAACTTGGGAAGCGCGTTCCAAATCTGCAGGGCGAGGACCACGCCTTGCTCCTCATCGCTTCCAGGTGCCTGGCAGAGGTCAAGTGCGCCTCCAATGCTGAACGTCCATTTTCGCGTAGCTTCTCCTACAGCCAATCTGTATGGTACTCAGAGAAGGAATATTCTCATCTAATAGAGACGAGGTGCCATTTCCCATCATTAGGAGTTTCCATTTCAGAGCCTCTTGCCAAGCCCCTTGATTACTAAATCCCCTGGGTCTTTGCCCTCCGCCCCAGAACCTGTTAAGGGTCCCAGTCCCTGGACAGCGAAGCATGTACCGATGATTGCTTTTAGCGGTGCAGTTTGAGAGGTAAATAAAAGCGCTAATGCCTCACGCATAGACTCTGGGGGCCAAATGAAATTTCCTCTGACTCTGCCTGTGTGTGGCCGGAGAAAATAAGAAATCCTGTTAAAGTGTAAACCCAGGCATGAAACTGTTACTCTGAAACTTGGTATCATTTAACAGTTAAAAAAAAAAAAAAAAGAATAAGACCAGTGGAGGCATTTTACATGCTGCTTAAAGTTACACACCCAGGAAATTATGTGCATATGTCTGTGTGCACATACATTGAATTTCAAGTTTAGTGGTTTTAAACCTTCTTTCCATATGTACAATTTTTATAACTAGAAAATATATGGGACTTCGGGGTTTAATGAAAAGATTGGTATGGATAACATATGTTTCCCTTTATAGGAAATAATCTTTTAGCCTGTTGAAAATGCCTGAGTTTTCAAGTGCCCATGGAATAACTTTATTTGACCCTTAAATCATATAATTTTCTTCCCTTATTTTTTTATTTTTATTTATTTTTTATTTTTTTTGGTATGTCTTGGTTTCTCTAACGGTGTTACTTTTAATTCTGGAGGCCTGTTCAGGATAAGAATAAGGAATACTTCTGTATTTCTAGTTGATTCTATGTAGACATGTATTTTACAAATGTTAATACTTGGGCGTTGGGAGGTATGTGGAGGGTATATTTAGAATTGTAACTTCATGTTCTTTGCTTCATCTTTAGGGGACAGATTTAATTAATAAGCTAAATGAGTTTCTTTGCTCTTAGAAGAGCATGCTTTAGGGAAATTATCTCAGAGTAAGTTAGAGGCAAGTCTGCAATTTTCTTGATCTTACGTTCCGGTTGGGAGAAATAGTTGGAGTTAGTATAAAGTTACTCAACTTGGGGATTCATCACCTTTTAAACACAAACTTTAAAGAGGTCATAAATTTGTAATAGAATCAGTCACAGGGTCTGATTTTATATTTTAGCCTCATCCTGGATATGTCCTAAAGTCTGTAGTAATATGTCCCCTGCAGGCTGTTCTAAAGGGTTGGCCATTTGAGATTGCTATGGAAACCAAAGTAACTTTAGCAGAAATCATGGAACCATGGGAAGGTCTTTGGCTAGTCATGGTGATATTTCTTTGTAAATAGTAACATAGGTGTTGAAAAGTTTGCATCAAGAATGTGGGCTTAACCTCAGAAAACTTTCCTAAGTTATAATTAAAAACATCATCACTACTTTCAAGTTATTTGAATAAGTGCTTTCAAATTGACAAGTCTTTTTCTTTTGTTACAAATTTCTACCTCTGTTGTATTATAGTCGACAACTCTGGCTTGGGCCATTTTTTGAATTTGGCATTTGATGTTTTCTTTTTCATTACTATACAGTTGAATTTTGTAAATACTTCCTGGTTACTTGAAAAATGGTATATTATGTTTTTGGTGAATATAATACTGTGTTTGTGTCTCTCTAGGGGTTTACCTGTGCATTTCCAGACGTTATTGTCTTATTTACATGCTAGGTTAGCATCAATGCAGATTGTGACTCTGATAAAAATAAAAAGACCCTTTAAAAATCAGCAACAAGGGGGTGAGTGTGTAGCTCAGTGGTAGAGCGCGTGCTTAGCATGCGCAAGGTCTTGAGTTCAATCCCCAGTACCTCCTCTAAAAATAAATAGACCTAATTACCTACCCACCAAAAAATTAAAAAGCAAAAAAAAAGATCAGCAACACAAATGTATGTTGGTAAAATATTACTTTATTATGGCAATATAACATTTCTCTTTCTGTTTAAAAAAAAAAGTGACAGGCTGCCCCAGCTCCCTAGTGAGTATAAGAACGTACTTCTTAGACAAGGGGTGCACACCACCCCACTGAGGTAGGAAGGCTACCTGGCGTGCGGTGAGGTCCGTCGTCTTCTCTGCAGATGACCAGCGCTTTTAGATCCTCTGTAGCTGGGAGCAGGAGAGGTGGTGTGCACGGTGGGAGGACACATCAATTCCCAAATTCCACGTGAGTCTCTCACGTCTGGAGGCAGCTGACGCGTGAATAGGGCTGAAAGGTCTCCCCAAGAGAGACCTACTTCGGTGCTGAGGTTACAAGCTCGGCTGTCAGGGTGGTTCTCCTGGGTGGAGAACAGGAGTGTTCAGAGGCACCTGCTGCTATTCCTAGGGTGTCACTGCTGCCGCAAAATGGGTCCTTAGAAGAATGTGGAGGAGGAGGCAGGCGGGCTTTCTGGCACAGGTCTGACGGCAGAGAGTAGGGCTACTCTCTGCTGTCAAAAGAGCCTTTATCTTGGGGCTGTCACTGATGGGGGGATGGAGCTGTTTACCGCATTGATGTTGAGAAGGTATATGAGTTTAGGTAGTTTTGGTCTTCTATAAACATTTGCCAGTTTTTTTTCTTGTAATAAAATACATTTTTGATACATACTGGCCACTGTGATCAGTATTTAGGGGAAATGATTTCATACTAGGGCCATACAATGGTTCAGTTTTCCTATGCTTTCTAACAGGGCTTTCTTAGGAAGGTAAAACATGAAATGCCCTTAAAATAAAAATCACTTGGACCTCTTTGACAGGACAACCACCCTGTTACTATTAAAAAATTTTTTGTAGCACTGATGCTTTGCTAGTGTTTGAATTCAGATTCTTTTCAGACTTTTAAAGTCTGAAATGGCATACATGTATCATCAAAGGGAGTCAACCTGTGGGGTATCCACGGCTCTTAGATAAATCCAGGTTATTTAAGCCTGACCAAATGGGTATTGAAAATCTTAATGAAAGGAAGCTTGATGTTACTGGCTTATTTCCCACCTTATCGAGTTTCTGTCACAGTTGCCTGAACAATGTTAGATGACTTAATTTTTTTTTTTCCTGGGGGACAGGTGGGAAGGTAATTCACACAGAAATAGGAAAACCTTATAGCTAATAGATGTATGTAGGAAATTAGAATGTGGAATGGGAAATGTGAAATAAGTGTACTGAAATAGTGATTGGACATCACAAGAGGGGTTCACTCTTCTTATAAACTTACTTGAAATGAGATGAAAATGATACTTAAAACAGGTAGGAGAAAAAGGGATTTCATAGCTGTGGTCATTGCTGTAGCGTTAACTGCATGGGCTCAGAAGCCAGGCTACTTGGATTCCCACCTTGAAGTGACCCCTTCCTAGCTGTGTGACCTTGGGCTGGTTGCAGAATCTGTCTGCAAAATGGGTATGTGATGGTAACCGACCAGATAGGTTTGGTGGGAGGATGAAATGAATGTATGTATGTGAAATGCTTAGAAGAATGTCTGGCACATACTGAGTGTGCAGTAAATGTGAGAAATTATAATTTCAAGTAATTTAATTTCTCTAGGTCTCAGTTTTCTTATTTGTATAAGAATAACTCTTTTTCTGAGCTTCTTGGTGTGGATAATAAGAAAGGATCACTTGTCTGAAGGAATTTTCTCTCCAGGAGGAGAGAGAAGTAGACTCAAAGGCCAAAGGCTCAGAGCAGAATAAACGACATCAGAGGTCACTTTGGGTCTGGAGGATAATGGAAGACTTCCGGCTGTCAGTTGAGTTGGGCTTTAAAGTGGTGGTTGCCGGAACTGGGAATATTATGAAGTGGTAACATTTAGGAAAACAACATTACAAACAAAATACAGATGGCAGATTTTATTTTGCCAAATAATGGGGGCTGGAGGAGGGGAACCTCTTCTGCCATTAGTATAGCATCATTATTTTATAAAAAGAGGCCATTTAAAGGTGAAAGGCATTATCTCACTCCAAGAACAGTGCTTGACAGTCAATATATTTGTTTTAGGGACTCTTACTACGTTGTCATTTTTTTTTCCTTCTTGACTTGGGTACAGTTTCATCATGGACCAGGCAATCAACATACCAGGTTTGGGAAATACTACCTTTTAAGGATGAGATGACTTCAATAGCTAGCGATCATGGATAAGAAGAGAAAAAGGGGTTTTAGCAGAGACCGCTGTATAAGCAAAGGCACAGGGGTAGGGCATTGGGATCACTGATGTTAGGGTTACATTAAAGTTTTAGAGCGGGGACTTATATCACACCCCTATTTTCCTCTTTTTAAAAAAATGGGGTTCCTTTGGTTTACAACATTATATGACCACATGCACAGCGTGCTGTTTGGACGTCTGTACAACGCAGTGCTCACCACCACAACTTCAGTTTCCATGCATCACCACGCAGTTGATCCTCTTTAGAATTTCACCCTCCCCACCTCCCTTCCCCTCTGGGAACTACTACTCTGTTCTCTGCATCTTATGTGATCATTTTTGTTTGTTTTGACCTGTTCATTTCTTTTTTTTTGTTCTTTAGATTCCACATAGAAGTGAAATCGTACAATATTTTTCTTTCTCCACCTGCCTTCCTTTGTTCACATAATACCCTCAAAGTCTGTCCCCGATGTTGCAAATGGCAGGATTTCATCTTGTTCTCTGAGTAGTAGTCCATTTTGTGTGTGTGTATAATCTCACATCTTCATCCATTCATCGGTTGATGAGCCCTCAACATTGTTTTCATATCTTGGCTCTTGTACATAGTGCTTTGATGAACATAGGGGTGTATATATCTTTTTGAATTTGTGTTTTTATGTTCTTGGGATAAATACCCAGAAGTGGGATAGCGGATCATATATGGTACTTGTATTCTTAATTTTTTGAGGAGTCTCCATACTGTTTTCTGTAGTGGCTACACCAATTTATACTCCCACCAGCAGTGTATGAGGGTTCCCTTTTCTCCAGATCCTTTCCAGCACTTGCTTTTTTTGCTTTTGGGATAATAGCCATTCTAGTGAGCATAAGGTGATCTCTCATTGTGGTTTTGAGTTGCATTTCCCTGCTAGTTAATGTTTTCACGTGCCTGTTGGGTACCAGGATGTCTTTTCTACAAAAATGTCTATTCAGCTTCTCTGCCCAGTTCTTCATTTGGGTTGTTTGTTTTGTTTGCTGTTGAGCTGTGAGTTTTCAGTTTGTGACTTCAGACCCCAAGGAACTTCCCGAAATTTTACTGTGTTCTTCAAAGAGGGGTATTTTACCCTTTCTCCTGTCATTAAGCCTTTAACGCTCCCTGCCTTTCCTCACTTTTGGCCAGGAATCTGTTTTTTTGGGGGGGGGGTGCAGGGGGGAGCTTTTCATATATGGCCTTTAAAACAGAAGCAATCTGGAGAGGACGACCTCCTCTTCCCTCCACCCCGTCTCTGTGACAATGACCCACGTGTGCGAGTTGTCCTTGGCACGGAGGTGGTGGCCGAGACGTATGATTACACAGACGGCCTCTGCTTCTGTCCTGCACATCTTCACCCTCGGCGACTCTCCCCTCCCGTCGCAACTTCTCCAGCTCCTCAGCACTCCTTAGATAGCTCACCCTTAAAACTCTTTTGATTGTGAGAACTGTAACTTGGGAAGAAAGGGCAGTGAAGTGCTAGGGAGCATGCTGCCATCTAAAGGCCAGAGGTGGTAGGGGGCCTGTCTTGTCCGCAAAAGCCGGAGACGCAATTGGAAATTTCATTAACAGGGGGACAGGTAAGATTGACTCAGCCTGCCCGGAAAACCCCTTGTTCTCTCTGAACGAGAAATGAAGGTTGTTGGGTCATTAGTGCAAATGTCTGCAGAAGATTTAAATTCAGAGAGTCTCACTTGGATCTGCTTTTTCTTCCCCTCCTTTATTTTTAAAGTATGTGTATGTATAGTAGGAGAGGTAGACTTTTTTTTGATCAAAAAATGTTAACAGTGGTTGTCTTTGGGTGATAGAAATGTGGTATTTTTTCTTCATTTCTCTGACATTTCTTCAACACACATCATTACTTAAATGATTTTTTAAAAAAATTTAATTTTTGAATTTAAATGGGAGATGAGCAAGGTTGATCCAGAAAATCCATGCCTTGTAAAGAGCCAATTGAAAGAAGTCTTTGATGAAATCAAAATGTATTATGTTGAAGGAGCAATAATGACATTTTGTGTGTACTCTCTTCAAGTCAACTTGACAAACATGCAAAGAATTAAATTTGGAGAAATAATTTAGTATGACTTAGCATGATTCATTAGATTGACGAGGTAATATTCCAGTTGGATAGATGAGTCGTTTCTGATTTTTATAGGTAGAAGGCTTGAGAGCGATAATCTGACTTGTGGGAGAGGCAGCCCAGGAAGTTCACAGAACTGCACTTTGACAAATAGAGTTTGGAAAAGAACAACACACATGTTAAAGGACAGGAAAAAGCAAGACAGGAATCCCCAGAGTACACAGCTGAGTCTTCAAGGATCATGGCCAACACGGGTTGATCCTTGGCTGTGA
This sequence comes from Camelus bactrianus, assembly GCF_048773025.1. NCBI lineage: Eukaryota > Metazoa > Chordata > Mammalia > Artiodactyla > Camelidae > Camelus > Camelus bactrianus. Next base: position 12,330,007 of record NC_133572.1, read on the forward strand.
CCACCTAGAAGTGTCAACAGCTCCTCTAGACAGACAAAATCAAGTGAGCTGGAAAGAAATTGTTCTTACTGAAGTACCGTCAGTTACAATGTGTCAGTTTCTGGTGTACAGCACAATGTCCCAGTCATGCATATACATACATGTATTCATATTCTTTTTCATGAAAGGTTATTATAAGATACTGAACATAGTTCCCTGTGCTATACAGCAGAAACTTTTTTTAAAATTTATTTTTATATATAGGGGCTAATACTTGTAAAGAAATTGTTTTTAAACTTGAAACCTATCTCCTAATTGAGTAGCTCTGCAAAGCCCATGACTTTGAGCTCATGGTCACTGGAGATCTTTTAAGGAACAGGAGCAACCATGAGGAAGAACCCTGGCTGGGATACGTATCTAGTAGAAGGGAACTAATGTCCAGTGTATCCTTAGGAAAATGTGAGGATTCCAGGGCTAGGGCACCTATACGTTCTGAGCCGGAGGTTGGGCTTAAAGACCAGTCCTTTAGTGTCCACCCGTAGAACACTGGGGACTGACCTGGAGGGCGAACCAGAAAGAGGCGAGTCTGGCAGGACAAGCTAGGCATTATGTTCCTGTATCACAGGTCTTGGATGATGTTTTGAAAATGATACCTGCTGAATAATAAGAGCATTTGTTGAGAAGCAAGTCTGTCTCAGGAACCATGCTGCACTTTGCAGATATTATCCCAGTGAATTTTCTCCCAAACCAAATGGAGGGAGGTGTATACTAATATAACACACTAAAACAGCAACAACCCCCAAAGCAAGGAACTCCTTTTAAGTAACTGTCCTGAGTTCACACAGCTGGTATGTGTGTACAATACAGTCTGAATTCATAAGTTAACGATGACAGCCTATTGCTCCTGCAGCTTGTCTTCATTTTTGCTTGCATGCCCCCTAAAGGACTATTGATAATCAGTACTTACATACTTCTGAGTTCTGTTAGGTTGACAACTGTTTTTTTAATCATAAGTTAATTTTATAAAGATGTGATACATGTTTTAAAACACTTTTTTTTTAAAAGATTTGGTCATGATACTAAAAAATACTACATTATTCTCCTTTTACTCCTTGAAATTGTACTTTAATTCTACTTCTCTTACGGAATTTAATCCTAATGTAACCTGTTTTTGTACTTGTATTGTTTACTGTGATGGTTGATTTTCTGTATCAACTTGGCTGGGGGATAGTACTCAGTTATTCAATCAAAGAGTAATTTAGATGTTGCTGTGAAGGTATTTTATGGATGTGGTTAAGATCTACCATCAGTTGACTTTAAGATAAGGAGATGGCCCTTGGTAACGGGAGTGTGATGTATCCAATCAGTTGAAGGCGCTAAGAGCAATAATAGAGCTTTCCTGAAGAAATTCTGCCTCGAGAATGACACATGCACTCCTGCCTGAGTTTCCAGCCTCCCAGACTGACCTACAGATTTTAAATTCGTCAGCTGCCACAATCCCAGGAGCCAAGATAAATTTTTCTCTGTCTCCAACTAGTCCTATTTCTGTTGAACCCTGACTGATACATTCAGTCTAGTAAATTTAATTGCAATAACCACAACAAAAAAAAGTAAATTGAAGTAAATAAGTACATATCTTTTCCTGTGACACTGATTATTTTAAAATATTTCCTTGGCACTGAATTAGCACTCTAATTATTAATAGTCTGCAGCTGCTCAAAATGGTATAGGTGCATTGAAGCATTTGATAATGTGTTTACAAAGTAACAACGTACAGGAAATGCATCTCTTAATTAGAGCCACTGAGAAGTATATATGTGAAACTACTGATGGAAATTGAAGGAATGACCAAGTTGCCTCTCTGGTCTTGGAGCCATTTTAAGGCTTGAGATGGGTGAGCGGTCGGCCTTTCTTTTGTAAGCTGGGAGCAAAGTGACTGTAGAAGACTAGAGTGCGTCATCAGGCAGACAGGTTAGAGGAGAGCGTACCTGGGGGAGGGCGGGCTCTGAAAACTCGCTGCTTTAAAAGTATCTGAGACCTTGGACTCAATCTGAAGTCTTAGTGCAGCTCCAGGGTGAGTGTGTCTTCCTTGTAAGATTGCTGTTTATTTGTCTCAAATACGGTTTCAAAGTTACCTTGTTTCTCTCAAATACCTTGGCTGCCGACCTGCTTTGGACTTACCGAATGTGGCAAACCTCTGGTTTCTGCTTGTTTTCTGGCTTCTGTTAATTGAGACCTGTTGCCTTGCTGTGATCTTCGGATTCACTGGACATTTTTGGGTTTATCTTCTGATGCTTTTGAAGTCCCCTGTCCAGCAGTTGCTTGACTTCTTGCGTTGGAACTGGACAGCTTGATCTCAATCTGTTTCCATTTCTCCTGCTTTACTCCTGTTTATCTCTTGGTCTTCTTTGCCCCTTTCAGGTTAATTGCTTCTTACATTTCCTTGCAAGTTTTCAGTTTGCCCTATTTGACGATTTTCTGAATGCTAGTGAAGATCAAACCATAAAAAGTCAAAATATACGACATTTTAGCCATTGAAGGAACATTAGCACAATTTCTCTGTGTGTGTTCGGAAGATTTGGGGTTGTGCAGAAGTCACTTAAGCACGGGAGGTCTGAAGCTGTGAGGGATGTTCCTGTAGGACTTTGTGACCAGCACTTCACGTCTCTGCTCTTTGGCTCTTTCCATCTTGCCGACCAGTGTCACTGACCCGGGCAGTGAAACAAGAAGGAGGGAAGAGAGGCGGGGAAGGGGGCAAGGAGGTTCTTGCTGGACATGTACTCTTGCGAAGGGATTTGCCAGTCCTTAAAATGCATTCTTTCCCCTGGGACGCTTTCCTCTGTTCTGTGGACCCCCACTGCCTCTCACGGTTGGAGCTTTCTCATCTGTAGTTCCCACATTCCAGCTGAATGCTCTCGCTTCTGCCATCCGCAGACCCTCCCAGGCTGGCGGTCCACCTCTCACCTGTGGCTTCTGTCATCTTTTGCTGAGAGCTCATGGCCCTCTGCAGGTAGCTGTATTGAGTAGGATTCAAGATAATCCCTGTGCTGGTTCTCTCTCTCTCTCACTCACACAAAGCCCACCCAGTGCCATCTTTTGTCCACGTGGTGCTTTTGTTTTTATTACAGAAAGAAGTGCACATTCTTTAAGGCGTTTTGTTTCCACCTGCTGGGGAATTGGGGTAATGTAGGCTGGTTTTGTCAGAACAAGCCCCTCTACAGCTGCGTGCCAGAAAATAATCTCCCATGTGAATGATGCCCCCCCCATCAACTGTTGTACCCTTGACAGCACACAACCTGCACACCATACATGGGGCTCTAGGTCCACATATGGTCTCAGGAAACAGTCTTGGCTTAAAAAACCTTGGAAATGAAGGCTGATCCCAACACACAAACTCTATTTCATCTTGTTGCCAAATCAGTTAGGAAAATTAAACTGTCAGTCATCTCCTTGAAGCTCTCTGTTACACGGTACAGGTAAGCCTTCTCCTAAAACACAGTGGGGTTCAGACAAGAGTAACAGCTACCTCCAAAGAAATCCTCTTGGCAAATTCTCATCTGTATCTAACAACCTCGTCTTTTATCATCTTAGTGCTCATAAGGAATTTCAAGAGTCATGAAACAGGTTTTTGGCTTACTCTTACAAATCTGGCATATGAGTCTCCTACCACTTTTTTTTTTTCATATTTTTGTCTTGGTGCTTTATTTGGAACTTCTATCTTAGTTAATATTCTATTATAAATAAAATATAAAGTGCAAATATTTCTCCAAAGGTGGCAAGTATTTTTCAGCTGACTTCGGTGAGAGTAACTTAACATGTCTAGAACTCGTCTTCATTGGAAAACCAGACTCTGAAGACTCTCCTTTGTGGGTTTGGTGTAGGAACGACAGGCACACTTGTTTTAGAACAAATTATTAAAGAGGAATATCATGAGAGTCTTATTTTTGTCCCTTCTGGAAGGCACAGAGGATCATGGGAAAGCGATACCCCTGAGGACAGTTCAAGAGGAGACGGATTGAAGCTGCAAATAGGAAGATTTAAGGTTGACATAGAAAATTCTTCAGAACTGGAATGAAATATCAGAGGACCCTCTCTCCCACGCTGGCCACCAAGCCAACTTTGTGTGGGCTGTTTAAACTGCTCTGTTTTCTGTAAATGTTCACTGATCTCTGCAAGTTGATGATAGTTGATTATACACTTAGTCCCTGGTTAAACTAGGAAACTTCTGCTAAAAACTAGCTATAATTTCTCTTTCCACAGGTACATGAATTATCTACCCATTTAAACCCATATAAACTAATATTGCCTTGTGGTCCAGATTCTGTCAGGTGTCACATTAAACAAAAGAAAAACAATAGTATAAGAGAAAACATGTAATTTAAAGCAAATAAAAAAATCACTACTCAGTTTCTTAGGTAAATATATAAAGGTAGCAAGTGGAAATGAGTATTGGGAGACACTTGGCCATGAGTGTCCCACATTTCCACACGTCTTGTGAAGGAAAGCCCTTTCTGCTGGACTATCCTTTCAAGGATGTCCTTATAGCTAACAGCCTTGGAAGACAGAGATTGTGTCTCCTGGAAAAAAAGGATAGTCTTGTGTGGTAGGCAGAATAATGGCCCCTCCAAAGATGTCCATGTCTTCATTCCAGGAATCTTTGAATAGGTTACTTTACAGGGAAAATGGGAATTAACATATCAGATGGAATTAAGAATGCTAATCAGCTGAAGGATCTTCAAATAAGGAGGTTATCCTGGATCATCCAGGTGGGTGCAGTGTACTCACGTTACGAGTCCAAATTCATTCTGCTCCCCGCACGACAGGCCAATAAATCAGGAGTCGAGGTGTTGGGGCAAGGAATAACGTCCTGGAGAACCATCTTCCCCAAATCAGAATCCAGGCTCCTTTTTACACTAAAAGGGCAGGGAGTGCTGTTGGTTGTTACAGACTTCTTGGTGTCAGAATCCTTTATTTATCCAGCTGTCCACCTAGATCATGTTACGATGTTCCTATAAACCTCCAACGGGACAAATGTTATTCCCTGTTCTGCAACTTTTATCTCTATGTGAATGAGAAAAGTGTTAGTACCCTTAAAAGTCAGGGCCTTGAGAATGGGCTGTCATGTATATTTCAGGCTGCAGGCAACCTTCTTCTACAAAAGGTGCAGAACCAGTATGACTAAGCCCAGGAAACAGAGCACAGGGTTGGAGCTAAAGGAACAGATGTAATACAGAGTCAGGTTTGTTCTTCCCTATCACAATCACAAGAATCCTTTAAAGTAGGAGAGGCAAAAAAGGAGGTTATTTGATGTGAGAAGGACTCAGCTTTTGAGCTTTGAAAGTGGAAGAAAGGGGCTATGAGCCAAGGAATGCTGGAGGCTCCCAGACGCTGAAAGAGTCAAGGAAATGGATTCTCCTTTAGGAGGGATGCAGCAGCCCTGTCAACACCCTTGACTTCAGTCCAGTGAGATCCAGTGTAAACTTCTGATTTCCAGAACTGCAAGCTAATAAATTTGTATTGGCGAAGCCACTAAGTTTGTTACAGCAGCAATAGGGAACTAATAATATTCCTTGGCAGACAGGGATAACATTGCCCTCTGGAGCCATGGGTAGGCATGCCCACAATACCGATATGATAAAGGTACTGTCTCTTTCCAGGGCAAAGGCAGGCCTACTGTTTTCCATAATAGAATATTCAGGTTCCCTAAATTCAGATTTTCTCTGCTGTAGCACAACTCAGTGTGGAAGCAGGTATCTGACTTTCTTTGCATTGCCCTGTGGATTTTGGGGCTTGGAAGAACTGTCTCAAATGGTGACGACTCTGGTTACTGCCACTGCAGTGAGCAATACCCTGTCCTTTGTCTCTGATCCAGGAACCTCATGTCTCCTGCCAGCATCTGTAAAACTCCAGCAGGCTAACTTGTTGGTTTGCAAGTAGGCCATTAATTGTATGTTCATTGTTAAGGTACTTCTGCAAAATTTCATGAACATCCTCTAAACCAGGGCTAAGCAACTAGGTGAATACTGCTTTCAAGATACTGTTTACTTTCCATTCATAATACAGGGATGAAGTGTCCCAGCATCTCCCTCTACCTTTACAAAGATCAGAGATGAGTTAGCTACAGATTGGAAATGAAAACAACAAAGCAGAACCTCGTTGTTTACCAGAGATAGTTTGAAAAGCATTTCTCTGTTCTGAGAGTTAACTGCTGTGGCAACTAATAAAAAGTTTTCTGGGCTCTTTTTCATCTACAGAATTTCCCCTGCTGCTTCACTTCTCCACTGTTTACCTTTTCTTTCTCCATGCTGTGCAGAACCGAGAGAGACCCCTGCAGAATTTGTCCCTCGGAATGCTTTTCCCATGAGAGAAACATCCCCGCTCTGAATTCTTGGTGATTTAGTTTTCCTTCTTGGTTACACCACGAAGCTCCCTTCTATAGCGCCTTGCCTGCGTTTATCAGAAACCCTGAGGCAAAAGTCGTGTCAGTGTCTCGGAAGTCGTGTAGACCAAGGATTTCGCTTCACAGACGTGAAAGCCAAACCATTTGCAGACCAGACAAGCTCTTGCCTCATTTAACTCTTTTCAGACCTGACTATTTCACGTCTTCCGCAAAACTGGCGTAGCCCCTGGCAATCTCCTTTTCCCTGACACAAGACTCGGCTCGGTTGTTGGTTTGATTAAACAGTAAGGCTTCCCACACAGCTCCAGAAATACAATGCTGTGAAGTTGAAATGACTGTATTTATAGGCTGACTGTGGCTAGAGAAATTGACAGATGAAGGAAGCTGGCAAGAAACTTGCAACTATGCGTCTAATTAATTAACTCAAAGAAACATTTATTGGGGGTCTGGTGTATACAAAGGACTCCTTTAGGTCCTGGGGCAAGGCTTGGAGTAAAGGTTGGAGAGTCTCCTGAGGAATGCTGAAGAGGACCTGATTTGGGAAAGTAATCGATGTGTTTCAGTGTGGAATTGTGAAGGAGCTTGAGGATTCTAAGGAAGGGGGGTTTGGTGGAGTTTCGTCTTTGAATTTTTTTGCCAGGAGCATATCTCTTTTTCTAGAGACAGAAATTTGAGACATTTTTTCCTTTTAACATGTACACTAAGAAAAGCTACAGGTACCCTTCTTATTTTCCAATTATTTCTCTTTAAGAGAAATAATAAAACTCTTACTGCTTGTGCTCTTGGTAGTCACCAGTGAATAAACAATATGGGTCAGAACTTTGTTCAGCAGTGGATGCATTGAATTCTCCACAGTGCTTCTAGGTTATGTATCTAAAATCTGTGTTCCTTTTGTTCTGCAAAATGACCAACTCCTTGAAGAGATTTGGAAAGATTATCCATCACCAGGTTGGGTAATGGATAATCTTAATGTATTCTGTGCAAAATATATTATGCGTAAATATCCAAATCTTAAGAAAAGACAATTGGGTCATGTAGAATTTTAGTTCTTAAAATAATCTTTTCTTGATTGGAAAAACATTAAAAAAAAAAAAAGCGTCTGTGCATTTTGGTAAAGTTAGGTAACCTATGCTTTTCTGTTCTGACCACCACAAAAGAGAGAAGAGGCTTCCGTGTCTGTAGCTAAGATACATCGCAAAAGCGGGAGACCAGTCAGTGCCATTTCGTACCTGTTCAGCCTTTGAGTGGGAGGATGGCCTGTACGACAACATAGGACAGACTGAGTCTGTAAGAGATAGATTGTCTTTTTCTGTTAGTTGCAAAGGAATGGTTATTATGAAAAATATCCTATATTGAGCTTACATTCGAAAGCTGTCTCTCAAACTGAATTTATATATTAGGCAAGAGACCACATGTAATTCATTAACTGGTAGAACTGCAGGTGAGAACAAATATGATTTCTCTCACTTTTGCAAAACTACATCTAGATTTAGAAGTTTATTTTTATTGGTTGATATTTAGCTAGTTAAATATTATGTAATTGTCTTAATAAATCTTCCTTCAGTAGGCAATATAGAACACTGCTTATAGCTAATTTTCATATGAAGGCATTTTGCTATAAAAGAAACAAATGTTGTGACTCATATTCCTATTCTTAGTACTGGCCATTTGACCTACTAAACTTAAGCTGGGCACCACTCGATAGCTGGTAACTGTTTCCAGAATGGGAGAAATGATTTTGGCAGGAGAGAAACTGGGAGTATACCTTATCAGCCTATAAAGTACTGGTAAAATTCAGTGATGGAATAAAGAAGTTCGGAAGAAAATACTTTTCTCAGATGAGCAAGATAAGAAACCTAAAAGCAGGATAGAAAGTGTTAAGAAATACGTAAAAACAAGTAAACATGCTACATTTACTCTCATGGGATAGATTTTTCCACAAATCCTGAGGACCAAAATACAAATGTTTCACATTCCTTTGTGGTTCTGTTCTAAGAAGTAATTAATCCATTTAATATTCTTGTCTTTTTACAACATTAATTTCTTACTTTGACCTTCAGAGTTCTAACAAAATTTATGTTTCACTCGTTTGCATAAATGTTGGAGATTGTGTAAAAGTATCTTTAAGTGAGTTAACATATATGTGGCACTTGGAAGAGGCTCTGGTACGTGTTTGTACTATGTTATTTTTCTCACAAGAGGAAAATCTTTTATAAAAGTCTAAAAGCATTTAAGCTGTTCGTGGTTAATCTTTAGAATGTCTTTTGGTCAAACTTTCTGCAGCTCAGTGTGACATTAGCTTGAATGCATTGAACTGGCTTCCTAGATGGCTGGATGGCCTTTTTGACTTCTTTAGGATGACTTTGGAGCCTATCTTTGTCTGATGGTTTACGTCACAGAATCTCTTTGCTAGTACCTTGAGTTTGGGGGAGCAAATGGTGCTGTTTTGAAGTAACCAACCATTAGATGTCGCTTTCTTCTCATCACTTTCGGTTTAGGGAGCTATACCCTGGATTTAAGCTTTTTAGTTTTCTACTTTTTTTTAATGCTTATAAATAGTCTTTATGTCAAAGCTAAATGGGAAATGTAATTTTAGATTAGTAGATAAGAGACATAATACTCAACTCCTTGGAATGATTGAACTTTGTGCCTGTTTTAAGTGGCCTGACTCAGTGTCCCCAGCTGACTAAATTTGGAAGTGCAGTATTTGTGTTTTTCTTTCTTGCTGAAATTAGCATAGCCCTGTTCCTACTCCAGACATTTTTGCCTTTATTCTGGTCAAAGTTGAGTTTTTTCCTATTGATCTGTGGGTTGAAAAGTCTGTTCCTCAGATAACAGTGTAGAGTTACTCCCCTGGGAAACCTCAGTGACCCCCTCTCTCCCACCGCCAATATCACTTCGGAAAAGCCCTGTGCTTTTTAGCATTTATAACACGACGTTTAAACGGTTTGTTCATTTATATTTGAGCTGCATCGAACCTTCAGTGACCCTGGGAATGTGGACTCTCTTTTTCACTCTTATTACATGCCCAGTTGTTGAAGGAGGTCACGGAGAGGACGTGACTGCTGGTTGACCTGTGAGCTGGACCCCGCTAACCAGACGCTCCTCGCCACTCCCCTGTGTTTGGAATGTACGTTCAGCCCACCTTTCCCACCCTAGGAGCCCTTTTCAAGGTTCTGGCCTTGAGACAGTGAGGTGTTGTAGGCTCTGGACTGTATATATGACTGAACCCTGTTAAGGGTCCTGTATAAACTCTTAAGATTCTGCAGGGCAGGAGTGGAGTTGGATTATCTTTCGATGACCCCAGACAAGCCTGGTATGTAAGTTTCCTCGCCTGTTAAACCGGCCACCTACCAACCTGGACTGGTCTGCTTCTTTGTCCACTGTGCACAGGCAGCCAGCTTTAGCCAGGGGAGCTCCCGAAGTTTCCCACCAACACAAATGAATTCCACATCCTCCTTGCATCTGGTACATCACCAGTGAGTATTTGTTAAATGAATGAGTAAATAATTACACGGGGCAGAAAACAATTTGGAGATGCTTTGATCTTGTTGCCTGCTATATATCCAGGAGTTCCAGCTCTTTTCCTATCCTGGAACTAACCACACACAGACTTCTTTTGACATGTTAAATCATAGTTTGGATGGCGTGAAGCTAATAGCTGTTTTTCAGCAAGAGGCAGAATTGGGGCAATACTGGTTTCCGTTTGGCTTAGACTTCTGTCAGGCTTTATCTGGGCATTTCCTTTAGCGCATGCAGTACTAGCTTCTAGATCATGGTGGGTTTTCTTTTCTTTCTTTCTTTCCAGAAATAGCTCATCAAAAAGTTCCTTGGAACTTTGAAAAACAAAACCTTAATCAACAGAAGGATGAAGATAATTATAAATTAAAGTGACGTTTTTACTTGGAGTTCAAGTAATTGTTTTATTGCTCCAGTTTACTATGACTGGGAGGGCTGGCCTGATACCTGTGCTGGCTTGTCCCCTGAAGGGGGTAAAAAATGTCACTTAAAAAAACTCATATGGCATATGGAGATTATTTTCCAGCATTTGAAGGAATATATCCCAAACCCTTCTGTAAACCTCAACTTCAGAAGTAAATACTATATAGAATTTCCCTTACAGGGTTCAATACATGAGAACAGAATGTAAGTGACCTTGTTAGATCTCCAATGCTCATATAAAGAGCGGGCTAAGGTAATTGATGAAGCCATCACGATACACTTGGCCACAGTAAATGAAGTCCTTGGCATGGGCATGTTACATGACCTCACTGCTGTGACTCCTTAACTGTGTTGTTACCTGAGTCTTTAGTCCTCAAGGGAATGGTGCTTGCTTACTTCCTTGGTACGTTGTACAGTGAGATCAAGTCAGCTACAAGTTAAAGTAGTAAAAACAAAGCCTTATAGAACTTCTGGAGGTTTCTCAGTGCAATACTTTGGTGGAAGCAGCTTTAACAGCAATGGCAATGTTGAGGTGGGTGGAGACAATTATGAAGCAGAAGATGTAGACCAGAGGGAAGAGATTCTTGAATATTCTTTCTTGAAATTATTGGTACTGAGTCAAAACTCGTTCTGCTCGCTGCACGACAGGCCAGTAAATTGGGAGACCAGGTGTTGGGGCAAGGAATTTATTTAATTTTATTTGGAAAGCCAGCAGACGAAGAAGATGGCAAACTAATGTCCTGGAGAACCGTCTTCCTTAAGTCAAAATTCTTTTATACTGAAAAAGAGTTTTTTAAAACTTGAAGTATAGTCAGTTTACAATATTGTGTCAATTTCTGGTGTACAGCATAATAGTTCAGTCATACATATATTCATTTTCATTATAAATTACTACAAGTTATTGAATAGAGTTCCCTGTGCTATACAGAAGAAATTTGTATATCTATTTTATATACAGTAGTTAGTATCTGCAAATCTCGAATTCTAAATTTATTCTCTCCCACCCTTTGTCCCCCTTTGGTAACCATAAGTTTGTTTTCTATGTCTGTGAACCTGTTTCTGTTTTATAAGCAAGTTCATTTGTCTTTTTTTTCAGATTCCACATATAAGTGAATTCCCTGTGCTATACAGAAGAAACTTGTTTTGCTTTTTTTTAGTCAATTTTTACATATAGTGGCTAATACTTGCAAATCTGAAACTCCCGAATTTATCCTTTCCCACTCCCTTTCTCTCAGTAACCATAAGATTGCTTACTATGTCTGCGAGTCTGTTTCTGTTTTGTGAATGGGTTCATTAGTGTCTCCTTTTTCTTCTTTTTTTAGATTCCACATGTGAGTGAATGTAATATGGTCTTTTTCTCTTTCTGGCTTACTACACTTAGAATGATAATCTCCAGGACCGTCCATCTTGCTCCAAATGGCATTATTTTATTCTTTTCTATGGCTGAGTAGTATCCCATTGTATAAATATACCACAACTTCTTTATCAAGTCATCTGTTGATGGTCACTTAGGTTGCTTCCATGTGGTGGCTATTGTAAATAGTGCTGCTATGAACATTGGGATGCGTGTATCTTTTCGCATTAGAGCTCCCTCTGGATATGTACCCAGACGTGGGATTGCTGGATCATAGGGTAAGTCTATTTTTAGTTTTTTGAGGAATTTCCATACTGTTTTCCATAATGGCTGCACCAAACTACCTTCCCACCAGCAGTGCAGGAGGGTTCCCTTTACTCCACAGCCTCTACCCATCTGTTCTTGTCTGCTGGCTACTCTGTCCACTAGAGCTCTTAGCATATAAATCAGTTGTTTGAAATTCCCAGCCAGATAACTCCAGCATCTCTGCCATGCCCAGTTCTCATGCTTGCTCTGTCTTTTCAAATTGTGTTTTCTTTGTCTTTTGTGGTGTCTTGTAATTCTTTTCTTGATAGCCAGACATGATGCACTGGGTAAACAGAACTGCTGTAAATGGCCTGTGGTATTGTGGGGAGGGAGGCCTCAGACCTTGAGTGAACCTGTGCTTCTAGACTGTGCACTAAGGTTTCTCAGTTTTTCCTCCCCCTTATGTGGAACAGGAGGGCAAGAATGGGCTGGAATTGGGTGTTTTTCTTCTTCCCTGTCAAAGTTGGACCCAGCTAGAGCTGAGCACTTCCTTTCCCCAGGTCAGTTAAGTTCTGATAATACCGCAGTAGGTTAGGCTCTGGTTAACTAGTTTCGCCTGAGGTTAGGCCTTGTTAAGAAGAACAGGGTGCTCTTGTGTATTTAAAAACAATTCCCTTTTTCCTCCATTTACTGGTATTTATTTATTGTCGGAATCTGGTTGAGCTCCTGGAGGCAAATCTCACAATGCTGTGAGGACCACCCTATGACTGAGCACACCTGAAGTTTTTAAACTCAGACTTGTCCACACCGAGCCTCCAGCAGCTCATCCGTTACAGTTCAGGTTTTCCCACCCAGCGCTGCTTCCCATGGTGGTTTCTGCTAGTGAGTCCCTGCTCCGGCAAGGTAGGGACTCCCTGTGTGTGCCTGTCTGCCCCGTCTTGGGACACAGGTTTGCCCTGTTACCTCCCCTCTCTTATGGGTCCAAGAAGAGTTGATTTCTGAGTCTGTTCAGCTTTTTACTCATCAGAAGTGTTAGCGATGACTTCCAAGCTCCTTCCATGTGGAACTGGGCACTACTATCCTGATCCTCTCTTCATGATTGTGATTTGTTTATTTACTGTGACTATTTGTTGCAGTGTATAAACCAGTTTGTCTTTGGCGCTGGGGAAAGTGCTTCCTTTGCAACATGTTCAGTTACTGCTGTATCTCATGTTTACTTCGTATCTGGGATAAAAATGCTTTGTTAACACTTTGAATCTACCTTTATTCACAGCAAAGATCAGTCTGGTTCCTTTGCTCTCTATTGCTTCAATGGAACTCTTTTTTTTTCTTCTTTTCTCTTTTAATTCTTTAATTTTTTTTTTTTTTTACTGATTTATGGTTTTTTCTCTCTAATCACATTTATCCCAAGGGTCATCTATTTTTTATGCATCTCTTCATTTGACAAATTGACCCTCTAGATATTTTTACTGTGGCTTGATTTCTCAAATATAAGCAACTTTTACACTTGATTGGAAAGCTCGTTGAGACAGTTCAAAGCATTACTTGTTTTTGTATAGAGCATATGGTGAACTTTATATCGTATATCTTGCCTTTTCCTGAACTCAACAGTTCATCCTTTATTTGAAACTTACATTTTTTTGTCTTCCAACCATCTTTCTTAGATTTATTTACCTTTTCTTATTACATCATCAGCCAATTTTTTTTTTTGTGGCGGGGGGACATTGGGAGAGCATCTTCAGAGTATCAAAGAAAGTTTTATTACTTAACAAGGATGACTCCAGAGATCAGACTAGGGAGCTGTGTGAAACTATAGATTTTGGACCACTGTCCAGTACCAATCACTAAAATCATACTCACCTTGCCCTCAGTTCTTTCCTTTGCAAAATTAGACATTACTAAGATGTCATAAATCTTCAGTGTTTTTCACGTATAATTAAATCCATGGCTTCTTAACTCTTGAATATCAAAACTTAAGAGTAATCCAGAGTTGACAAACTATACTGGTTTAGAATGCTAATTTTAAAATCAATTATTTTTATGACTTAGCTAGAATTATTGTACTTAAAAGCTAACAGCTATTACATATGTGTGTATTGAGTACTGGTCTCAACATTTTCTGCGTATTAATGACCTGAATTTTATCACGATTTTTTGAGGCAGGTGATATTACTTTCATTGTAAACCCAAGGAGCTTGGGTCATAAACTGATTTAGAAGCTCCTTCAAGGTCACAGATGTAAAATGCCTGTTCCAGATAACGGATGTGCTCACGACGCCCCTCTCCCTGCCTCGCCTTTAGTGTCCCCTTTGTACTTGCTCACTTCAGTCCGTGCTTCCTGGTTGCAGCCCCGACAGGGAGGTCACCGTTCTATCCTTCGAAAGCATTCTCGTCCTGTTTTGTCAGAGCACGACTCTTGGCTAGGGAAATGAAAGTATACTGAGCCCAAGTGTAATGACTTGCCTGTCTCAGGTGTCAGTATTTCTATGGAACTTCAAGGAGCAAAGCTGAAGAAAGCAAAATATTAGATTTGGGGCAGAAGGGCAAATTAGAGTAATGGAAGAGATCATGTCAGCTTTTCTAGGTCATAGGGTATACATACACATTCTCCACATGTAACACAGGTCAGCCTACTCCAAAAAAAAAAAAAAAAAAAAAAAGGAAACATCCATTTAAAAATGTCATTTAAAATACATTTTGCTGGATGTTCAAGAAGATCACTTAAAAGTAATTTTTTGGGGGCTGAGGGTGGGAAGTGTATCCATTATTATAGTTGCCTTTCTTAGGATCACCATCTCAGGAGCTAAGGGTTTTGTTAGTTTTTCCTGTGTGTAAGAGCTCGTGGCTGGAGGTTTCTGTCATATACGACTGGAGAATAAATCTCAGATGGGAGTTATACTTTAACACTTAGGACGCTTCTTTTGGGCCTAATTTCTCCAAAGCAGTTCTCCAGTAACGTAAGAAGTTGATAGTGAGAAAAGAAGTCCAAACTTGCTTCACTTCTGGCTCCCACCTGCCTTTTAGTGAGTTTTCTTTTTTAAGGGCTATCTTACCCTTTCACATGAGCTTTAGTAAAATTTGTGATATATTCATGTAACAGATGGTTAAAGTTACACTGAAAAGCTTGTGTATTTCCTATGGATTTTAAGTATTAGGATAAACTCAAGTATATTCTGTATAGAATACTTGTTTCTTTGAGTTTAGATCACTTTCTGATTTAGAAACTAAAAGGAAGCATGTAGTTACTGGTTTAATGATTGACTACAAGTAAATTTGTAGAAATAGTGCTTCCTACTCTTAACTTCATTCCCATCTTACCCGCATTTTTTCTTCTTAAAAAACAGACGTGACATTTAAATAGTTCTCTAATGTTATTGGCATAACCAGCTTTGTCAAAAAGCCATATGGTTTATGCAAACACAGTGATAACCTTGGAACATTGACATATGTAAGTCTAATTTAAAAAGCCTATGAACATAGTGAGAAGCAGATGGAGAATTGCCATGGAAATCACTAACACATAGAAGAAGAAAAATGTTACTTTAGGATCATTGTCATTTCCGAAGGAATGGTCAGACTTGCAAGGGTTTTTCCCACCCAATTATTGGGCATAAAAACAGTTGTTGGCATGTCATTCTATGTTTTATTTACCTATAATTTTGAAATGCTTTTATTATAGATTACAAGTATGTGCATTTTCATTGGTAAAGGTAGTTTTGGTAATGAGACACCAATTATTCACCATTATTTTAAATTATATTCCATTTTTTTCTAAATAAAATTTTAAGTTGTGGCTTATTAGTTTCTGTTATCCATATGCAAGCTTTTATCTTGGTAAAATAAAGTTGCCTCAGTTTTTAAAAGAAAAGTTAAGTGTGCATATATGGGTTAATTGTATTAACTGTCAAAAATAGGGAATTCACTCTGGCTGGCTCAATGAAGGTAATTGAAAAAAATTGCTTAAGCCAGATTCTTTAGAAATTATAATTGCTGGCACTGCTCTTTATTGTAGCTTAATCATAGAGAAAGTTAAAAAAATGCAATAGGAAGTCATTAGCATTGCTCATTTTGTACTAGTGATTTATCATCTAATTGTTTTATATATTCATTACGATGCCCTTTGGAAAGGTCCATAACTAAATTCTAGTTCCTTCTCCTTTCTTCTGAGGCAATTTTAGTTGCTATGGTTCTGATGAAACAGACTGATAAAAATTTGGACAAGAATTAGAATTGGGGCCACGGGAGATTTGGAACATTGACATAACATTTAAAAAAATGTGAAGTTGAATTAATACTGTTTTTGACCTTGGATATGGAATATGAAGAATACAGAGATAAATACCTGACAATGATTCTAATTTGCATTGGGAATTCATAAAAATCTTTTTCCCCCCCAAATACTAAAATTACACAGTGAAAATCAACAGGAATTTAAAATGAGGATGCAGGAATCAAAGTAAAACTATGCTAAATTTTTAAAAGAATACAGATGGGTTGGCATCTGAATAATTAGTTTTTGTGTTTTCTTGGTGGATGTGGATGGCAAGTTGCCTTTCTGCATTTGTGTTATGGCTACCATTGCAATTAAGAAATGGAAAATAAATTTCTAGCTCCACCAAGGTCTGTTCTCATGAGCATCAGCATGAGGAAAGTAAAAACAGAACACAGACTTAAGAGGATGGCAGAAAAGAAAGACGAGCAAGAATGGGAAGAATACTCGTAAGTGGGGCAGCTGAATCTTGTGAATAAATCAGCCTTAGGAAAATTGCAGCCTGAGACATCTGTCATTTGTGAATGGGCAAGTGGTGTAGTTGGCTTCGTACCTGAGCCAGGAGTTCTTGAGATTCCTCATTAGTTGTGGGCAAAGAAAAATGAGTGTTTCTGTTCTTTGGAATGCTTTGAGAATTAAAAATGTTTCATTGAAGTATAACATACACTGAAAAGAGCACAGACCATAAGGTGTAGCTCAATCAAATTCCACAAAGTGAAGGCAGTTGTACCCAGAACAGGAAATAGATTATCAGAAATCCTAGCCACCCTCTTCCCTGCCGGTGTAACCTCCTTGTCACTGCAGTCCCAAATGTAACCATCTCCCTGACTCTAAGCCATACAGTAGTTCTGCTTGCTTCTGAATTCTATGTTTTTAAAAAAATTTTTTGTTTAATTTAAATCTTTTATTTATTTATTTTTAAATGGAGGTACTGAGGATTGAACCCAGGACCTTGTACATGCTAAGCACGCACTCTACCACTGAGCTATACCCTCCCCCTCTGGATTGCGTGTTAATTTAATCACACAGCATGTGCTTTCTCTGCCTTTGCTAGCTGAGTATTACGTTTGTGAGACTTTTTTCCTGTTGTTGCATGGAACAATATTTTGTTCATTCGTAGAGCTCTGCGGTATTCTGTTGTATGAAAAGTCGACAGTTCTTGGCTAATACTAACAATGCTGCTATGACTCTTCTAAGTCTTTGTTATAGAGAATGGAGGTGCGCATATCTTTTGGCACATACCTAAGAGTGGAATCGCTGGGGCATGTGGTAATCATCTTTAGTGCAAACTGCATAGTTTAAAGTGCTTTTATGAGAGTTCTGTCCTTGCCAACTCATGGCATTCAGACATTTTTATTTCTGGCCATAATGGTAGATGGTAGTGGTATCTCGTAGTGCTTTTAGTTTGTTTCAATGAAAGAAGCATCTTTAGATGTACTTGTTGCCTCTTCAGATATCCTTTTGGAAAGTGCCTGTTGAAGTTTCTTGAACAGTTTTCCTCTTGGATTATCTTTTTATTATTGATTTTGGAGGTTCTCTTGGTTCTGGATACGAGCCTTTTGTCAGTAGATGTGTTGCAAATATGTTCTTTCACAGTGAGGCATTACTTTTCTTAATGATGTCTTTGATGAATAGACATTCTTAACTTTCATATAGTAAAATTTACCAATTTTGTTACATTTATGATTAGTGCTTTTTATATTCTGCTTAAGAATTCTTTTTCTAGCCAAAGGTCATAAAAATATTCTCATGATATTTTCCAGGAGCTCTAATGTTTAGCTTTCACATTTAGATCTGCAATACATCTGGAGCTGATACTTGCATATGTGTATAAGGTGTAGGTTTAAAAATCAAATTTTTTGTATACGGACCTACAGTTGACCCAGCAACACCGACTAAAAGCCACCTTCTTCCTAATTCATTGTGTATTACCTTTGTCATAAATCAAGTGGATTCTTTGAATGTTTGAATTTGCATGGCAATTTCCTTAAAAAAAAATCCAGCTGGGATTTTGATTGGGATTTATTGAATCTACAGATCAATTTTGGAGAATTTGATATTTTACAACATTGAATCTTCTAATCCATGAATACGATATGTCTCTCCCAATAGTATTTTGTACTTCTTCAGTAGCATGGCATTACATATCCTCAGTGAATTTAGTCCTAAGTCATTGATGCTTCTTAGCTACTATTGAAAAAATTTCACTTTGTTTAATACCAGTATATATGATTACGATTGATTTTTGTATGTTGGCTTTGTGTCTAGAAATTTGATTGCATTCCCATAGTTTATCTGTAATCTTTTGGATTTTTTAATATACACAGTCATGTTATCTGCCAGAAATAGAAGACTTACTGTTTTATTTTTTCCTTTCAAATACTCAGACCTTTTATTTTATACCTGTTACTTTTTTTGTTGTTGTTTTGTTTTTTGCCTTTTTTGCACTAACCAAGTTCAGGACCCCCACTACCATATTGATTAGAAGTGGTAATAACAGCTTTCTTGTCTCCTCTATCTCAAGGAGAAAGTTTCAATATTTTATTATTGAATGTTTTCTTTTAAGTGAAGGAAGGCTTTATGTAAAAATCTTAACTTTATTATGTAAATTTTGTATTTTTAAGTGATCTGAAATTTTTATATCTTTTTTGATAAGCAGTGAGCACTTGCCATTTCTATCCCCATATAAAGAACAAAAATTAAGATCCTAGACAATACATGAAAAGTTGTCTTCAGAGCTGTTTCTGTTCTTCATGAGTTCCAGATTTCTGGAAGCTGCCATCACGTGGTACCTGGCTGTATCATTTGGCTAGGCTTTTACACTAATGTGCATGTTTGAGAAAGAAGGGAGATTGTAAACTATCTGGTCATACAATTTCTAGAATGATAGAACTTAATAAAGACCAAACATTATTTACTTATAACATCAAATATTGACTAATTATTAATGACATGTTAAAATGTCTAATTACAATTATACCGTTGTACAGTTAGAGCAACCCCTATAATCGTCAACTGTTTCCAGCCTTTGCCTGGTCTGATGATGGTTCTTATTCTGCTTTGGGTAGAAACAAGTTAACAATTTATCTTTTGAAAGATCTTTAACCGTGGAAAATCCCTTGGCTTGTGTGTGATTTCCCAGATCTCTTAAAAAATAGCTATAACTTGTTACATATTGATAGACTTTTGACGACACATGGATGACCAGGGACCAGCTCTTGGCAATTAGACCCTTTTTGTGTCTTTTCCTTTTTGCCTGAGACAGAAATTTTTCTGTACTATGAAGTCTAAAGTTTTGTCTCTCAGCAGGAAAGTTAGGAGTTCCATTTGTACTCCATTACCATATCCATGACCCTCTTGTGTTCTAATTAGGAGATTTCTTTTCCACTCACATCCTCTTTCTTCCTCACTGAGGTTTTGGAAGTGTAAACTTCCTTATACAATATTTATTTCATTTTAGTATATATGTATGTAAACCACTAGCTGGTTTAAGATTTAAAAATTTTTAATCCATTTTTTTTTTCTCAAAAAATGGTTGGGAACTATCTGCATCAGAAACAGTCCTCGTGCTTGTTGAGGGTTAGAAGAGTTTGGGATTAACAGATACACACTACTGTATATAAAATACATAAACAACAAAGACCTACTGTGTACAGCCTGGGGAACTATATTCAATATCTTGTAATAACCTAGAATGGAGAAGAATCTGAAAGTGTATATATGTGTGTGTGTGTGTGTATGTGTGTATATATATATATATAATATGTATAACTGAATCACTTTACTATATACCTGAAACTAATATAGCAGTGTAAATCAACTATCCTTGAGGTTTTAAAAATGTAGATTTCATAGCTCTACTCTGGATCTATGAGTCAGCAATTCTGGAGAGGGGGTTCAGGGATTATATTTTAAAGACATCATGCCAGTTAATTCACGTGCACACTAAATTTAAGCATTAAGTCACTTGTGTAAGTTTCTAGCATAGTCCAAGTGTGTTATGTATTTTTCTAACTTCCATTTCAAAATGTAATTTTTTGAGAGAAAATAATGAAAAGCGTTAGAGAAAATGTACCTTAGTTGAAAGTCCAGCCCTGTGGGGGTGATAATGGTTTACTTTTCATCTGTGAATGTGGTGTTACAGACCTCTTTATCGGTAGGTTGTGCCCCTTTCGTTGGGCTAAGGGTGGAAATCAGTAGCGCTGGTTCTGGTGCCTCTTGTGTCTTTGAGCCTGGCTTTGCTTGCTCAGTCTATGACAATGGAGTAGCCGTTTTCTTCTTTCCTTACTCTCAAACAAACAAACCTATGTTTTTAAAACAAACCAAAATCTATTTACAGACTAAAACTTAAAAATATTAAAAATAACAATTGGCATCTAATAAAAATTATATTTTTGTTAATGGCTTTCAGGATCAAACGCTGTCAGAATTTCAGAAATGTTCTCTCTCCTGTCTGTACCCTTGTGACTGCTTCACAAAGAGGAAGGGAGGCAGCGAGAGGCTGTACTGGGGTTGCTTTTACTCACCGTAGGATGGTAGAATGTCTCAGGCCCCTCTTAGCTTCAGTTTCCTCCTTGTAAATGGGAGTATGTAATACAAGGATCCACTTGATAGATTTGTTGGAAGAATTAAATCAGATAATGCATGGAAAGCACTTGCCGTGGTACATGCCACAGAGTAAGTAGTAGGTAAGATTTGTGATGTCTGAATCCGAGATGTAAGAAAATGCCTGTCTCTAGTTGTTTCTATGCTGGTTATGAAGATAGTGCAGAGAAATACAGTGATGGAGGACTCCAGGACAGGGGTGATGCCTTTTAAAAGTGTGTACAAAATCCTTTGTTAAATCTTCCTGTAACATCATTATTACGCCTTTGATGGAGGCAGTGTCACCCCTATTTTATTAGTCAAGGAAACATGGACTCCGAGACTTCGGGAGATGTTCGATATCAGAAGCTAAAAGCAGCAGAGGCAGAACTCAGACCAAGGATGTTTGAAAGGATGCGAAATACAACGTTTACCAATCTATAGTCCTATCCACTTCTCAGAGCAGGTTATGATCTCCTTAAACATCTGAATGGCCCTCATCTGATTTGGAGGTGCCAAGATATGATCTCATCTATTATGTGTCTAATATATCTAATGAATCAGGCAAGTTAGGGAAAGGGGCCATTTCCTCACTCCTGAGAAATTGTAATCATTGTTCTTGCAATGCTCTGTGAAAGGGTTATAGTATGTGATTGTCGTAAGAATCAGGAATTCTCCTTTTTCCTTTTGAAGAAACAGTATTAAGGGAGAAATACACGTATTAATTGTAAATTTTGTAAAGAAGCAAACAAAAGGACCAATTTGGAAGCAGTTCATTCTGACGAACCAAACTACAAACATGAAGAAGTCCTGGAACGCGCCATTTGAGGGATCAGAAATAATTTCACATAGAAATTCCTGCTTCATTTTAGTGGTGACTCATTCCATAAATATCCAGTGCCTGAAATGGGAGGAAGTGAAAGATAATAATGCTGTGCTCTCTTTGGCAGCTTATTTACTGCTGGTTCTTTGCTGAGAAAGGCTCTGGCTCGACTCTTCCCATCTTGTTTCTTGTGAAGGTGGGCGAACTGGATGTTGTGATGTGCGTTCAGGTCCCCACTTCAGGACTAGGGAACTTACTCCTATCCTGGGCTTACAAAAGCCACCTTGCCAAGTTCATGGTCCCTTCCTGGGAGTAGGGAAGCATCCAATGGCAGGTTAGTACCAGGTATAAAGACCCAACCCCCTTGTCCCAACTCAGAACACCTCTGAAGAGTTATTCCAGCTCAGAGCTCCCGGAGAATCAGCTGAAGTCTTTGAGTTGGTATCTGGGCCCCGTTTCTGACTCTGCCCAGTCCTGCTTCATTTCCTTACCCCACGGTTACTCTCCCCAGGAGACTTACTGAATGCTAGTTTCTGACTTAAAACCCGTTTCCTGTGGAGCCCAGCCTGTGTCAGAGGGGAACTGAGAAGGCTTGTTCTCACGGTTGTACATTGGTGTACGTTGTAGGTGTAAATATTGATAAGCATAGTAGCAAATCCAAGTTAGAATACTAAAGAGACTCAAGAAGCTGTAAGTTACCTAGACCACTGGTTTCTAAACTTGAGATGTGTATCAGAATCTCTTGAAGAGGGTTTTTTTTTTTTTTTTTAAATTTGATTTTCCAGATTTTCTGAATCATCATCTTCAGGGGTGGGACCCAGAGCCAAACCAAATAATACCCTAGTAATTCTGATGAAACCGAGCTATGACTGACAAAGAAAAAAAATACTTAATAGATGGCAAAAAATTGCAATCTCAAATGGCTATGCTCTAATTTTTGCTGTATGGTATTAATGGCTGAAGACGGAGGTTCTACAGAATATGAAGGCGAGAAGAATGGAAAGAAGGAGAGAAGAAACCTGCCATTTACATAGGGGGTTACTGACTACTATTCTCTGGAGGTGGATGTGTCTGATAACCCATGGGATGTTTAAGCAAACATTACCAGACTTTCTGTGACCAACACAGGGAAGAATTCCTAGGAGAGCTGCCACTGTAAAACACAGTCTGCTGCAGAAAGTAATAGTGAGCTTTCCATCATTTGAGACTACTGAAGCAGAGGACGGCCTTTTGCTCCTGCAGCAGGGATTTCTGCACAGAAGTGTAAATTTAGCTGGAAAGTCTGGAAGAGGCTATGATGCAAGAGGCAGATGAGGACTTTGTATCGTCAGAGAAAGGATGATTTCAGCTGGGGTCGTGTAAGTAAGGCCTCCGAGCATTTAGCTTTGATTTTCGGTGGATCAGCTTTGGATTAGAGCATGACCTTTGGCTGGGTCTGAGTCAAAAACGAATGAATGCTGGTAGTTCCCTTTCTGTTTTTTTTTTTTTTAAGTTAACTCTGGTCAAGCTTATGGGAGGGATAGTGTGTGTGTGGGTGTGTACAGCGTGAGTGATCTTCCTCCCTACCTTGGGGTAGGGAGGGCTTCCCCCAGAAGCCCTGGAGAGTTCACACAGTCAGATTCCTCTGGGACTCTCTTTGGGAGAGCGAAGCCGTTCTTAATGAAATTCGATCTTTTTGCTCTAGAGATGAGCTCAGAACAAAAATAAGATTAGATCGTTTTACAGAACAACTCAGTATGGGTCACAGTGGCATACGTTTTCTATACTTAATTGACTCTTTTTTATGGGTGGCATTCCTTAATGAATTTTTAATAGGAGATACAGTGTTTTCATTTACTAGCAACAAAAGGGAGAACTGCTTCATAAACATTGTAGTAGAGAATTTATATATTGAAAACTGTGCTGCCGATGCAAGTGATTGTTCTGTAGATGTTCCCCAAAAGCAGATGGGCTATCTGTGTGTGGCCTCAGATATTTTTCTAAAGGGCTCCAATATTCAGAATTATGTGAATGGGCATGTGATATATATATAATCTTTCTGGAAAAGAAACACTACGAGAAGGAGTGTATTGTCAGGGCAATTTTTGAAGACAGATATTCAGTCATTTTGATTTGAGCTCAGTGACTGAAGTGTGGTCTAGTGGAAAGAATGATTAAACGATTATTCTGATTTTGATACTGTCCTTCCCATTATGCACATGTGATCACCAACAAATGTCTCTTCTCCCTGAGTACTGGAATTTCCTCATCTCTAAAATATGAGGGTGGTGATCTCCAGGGACACTTTGAATTATAAAATAGAAGCTGAGTTTAGTTGAAGGCTCACCAGTAAACCTTTTTTTGTACTACCACAAGGATCCATGCTGTTAACCACAACTGCAGATAATAATGACTATGTTGTAGAGTTACTCTGAGAATTAAAATGAAATAATATATTTAAAGTAATGGGTACATTGCCTAGCTCTATAGTACAGAAAACATACAGTAAATGTTATTTTTATTGTCTTACAAATTATACTACCATGACAAATTCCCTTCCCCTGCCCCAAAATATCTTTATTATTTAGACTTTTTAATCTATTCACAATGAGCTTTTCTGGTTTTGGGGGATGAATTAAAGTTAAAATTCCTAAGTGGATATGTTTCAATTTTATCTTTTAACAGAATGTAGTTTATTCCATTTACATTTATTGTAATTAATATGTTTGAATTCATTTCCACCCTCTTTGGACCTTTTGTTTAGCCTGATTTCTTTTTTTCCTGTTCTGTTTACTTTTGGATTAAGTTGTTCATTTCCCCCTTCTACTAAAAAAACCCCACACACTTTATTCCCATTTTTTTGTAGTTACCTTCCTGCTAGACTTGGATGGCTCAAATTTTTATCAGTATTTTAATTCTATCTTAATATTTGAACTGTCACGTTAGATGTTATTGCTGTTTTTCTGTTTTTTTTTTTTTAGATGTTATTGCTGTTGATTTATACAATGCCTTTTCAGATTCACCTCATGTTTGCCATTTTTGTTGACAGTTGGCATATCTTGCATCTTAGTCCTTTTCTAAGAAGTTACTTTCATTCCTCATGAAGTACTTTACACATCCTTCCAGTGATGGTTGTCCCTAATAAACTGACTTTATTCTTTTGTAAATGTTGTAGCACTATACCTATGGTATCTTCCTATAATGCTTTTCCTCTGCTTCACTAACTTATGCCTTTATGTGGGATTCTTTCATTTGCTTTTCTACTTGTAAAGGATCCAGGCTTTGTGTCCTTTCCCTTACGCGTGTGTCCCATTAAAACCCAGTCTCCAGGCCACCAAG
The DNA here is from genome assembly GCF_048773025.1 of Camelus bactrianus. Classification (NCBI taxonomy): domain Eukaryota; kingdom Metazoa; phylum Chordata; class Mammalia; order Artiodactyla; family Camelidae; genus Camelus; species Camelus bactrianus. The sequence continues at coordinate 12,354,923 of NC_133572.1, forward strand.
GAACCATCCAGCTGGATTCCAACTTTTCTGTGAATTTTGGCCTCTTAGGATTTCTGTTTTTGGGCCCTGTTAGCTCAGTCAAGTATTTTAAAAGATAGTTTTGCATTATATCTAGCTAAATTGACATGTAAGAAATAAAAAAAACCTGCATAGATGAGAAACCGTGGGGTAAATGTCATGTTTTAAAGAACTGCCTTTAAAAAGTGAGTTTTTTGGACTCAGAAGATTTAATGGGTGAGTACTTGGAACTATTATGAAACTGATACTACTTATATTCTATAAAATGTTTTATATCATAGGAAAAAAATGATCATAGGAAAAGAATAGTCTTAATACAAAACCGAGTGAGGATAGTTTAAATAAAATTCAGTCTCATTTGTGCATTATGAGTTTAGAATCTTAAAAACAACATTTTAAAGCAGGATTTATTTCAGAACACAAAGAGAATTGACCATCAAGGAAACTAATATGTATAGTATGTCAGAGGGTAAACTCTATATTATCATACCAGTTAATCCTGAAAAGATATTTATTATATTCAACACACATTTAGTATAAGGTCTTATTAGTAAACACTGAATTGAATTGAAACACTTACAACATAGTGAAGTATAGTTATTTTGAATTCAATAATTAATACACTGTTTCATGGCAAAAACAAAAACAAAACAAAACAAACTTGAGTTTAGAGCCCAAAAGAAAATGTCAAATTGGTGATTTCATTTTTGAGAATCATTTTTTTTTTTGTAGTTCAAGATGGGAAAAAAGAGATGACTAAAAGAGAAAAATATTAGAACTGAAAGAGAAAAGAACCAAGAACAGAACTTTGGAGGTGCCTATAATGGGTGCAGAGAAACTGAGAAACTGTGATTAAAAAGTTTGAAAACCTGGTGTTTCGGTAGCGAGTTGTGGATAGAATACAGATTGTAGTTTATTGAACTATGAACTCAAAATGGAGTAGATACATGATACATTTCTCCACCTTCTTTGCTGGTAAAGAATAAGAGAAGACAGACCTCTAGGTTTTCTTTTTGTTCTTGAAATAAGCAATGGTATTTATAGACTAAAAGGAAAGAAACTTACGGAGAGATCAAAGACTTTGATAAAATATTGTTTTGGAGAATTCAGAAAGCCATAGGATAATAAAACTAAGTAGTTAGGATTAATTTTGGTATAGAAAGAGGCACTTGATTATCTGAGAAAAGAAAAGATAAAAATGTGTTGAACACACAAAGAAATTTAGGAGTGGGAGGAAGGAGATTAAGAGAATTAATATTTAGCCTTGATTTCAGTGAAATGAGGTCATTTATTGAGACTAAAGATAGTATGAATAGGCTTTTGGAGACTTGAAAAATGTAAGAAAAGTTCTCAATTTCTTTGATGTTTGGTAAGTTAATGAGGGATGATTAAAAGATAAATTAGAAGAATTAAGAGGAGCTGAAATAACATTACTTCATAGATAAGAAGCTTACTATGTCGTGTTTTCCATTATGGTGTAGTTTAAATGTGTCGGGTCAGGTTGCCCAGAGAGCCAAATCTGAAACAGAAATTTGCAAACAGCATGTTTCTTGAGGGAATGCCCTAGGGATCAACACCTGTAGTGGAAGAGAGGGAAGCAGGATTGGGTGGAGATATGATGCAATCTCAGCAAAGGCTACCACTAACCCCAGCATGGGTACCCTGCAGAGCCATCCTTCAGCGAGATGAGGGGACTAGGCTGCTATAGCCCCATGTTGATCTGTCAATAATGCAAGAGGATGTGACCATGGGTAAGAAGGCTCTCGTTAACTGAGGGCATTTCTAGAAAGGCCTGACAGCCAAGGGCTGTTAGCTGACAGTATTTCTGTAGCAGGAGAAGTGAGTTTGCAGTCCTAAGGAGACTGGGCTGCACATGGTAGCATCCACTTCAGTCTACCCCTTATGCTACTTGAACCTACTTTTTAAGTATAACTTCTGGGAGGAGGTCCTCCAGGATTCTGTTGGACCACTTTTTATGGGGGAAACTTAGAAGATGACAGATGGTGGGATAAACCATGGTTCCTGTTACTGAGCTGGGTTTGAGTGCCAGTAATAGTAATGAACTCTTACCTCTTTGTCAACTACATATTTCCCTCATCCTCAGCTTGCATCTCTTCTGGTCTAGGTGGCTTATCTTCTGAGCTACCCAGATTCTCATCTCTGAGACAGTTGAGCCCCTGGTCACCACGCCCTTTTCAGGCTATGGATGCTGCATTCATCAGTTGACCTTCAAAACTGGGCAAAAGAATACCCAGAAATACCTAAATGGATCACCTGGGCTCCAAATACATTCTTCCCTACTTTATCTCTCCTGATGATCAGGGTCACTTATTCTTGACAGGATGCTGATACTCTTCTTACATACTGTTTCTTTGGCAGAAGGACCTCAAAGTGCTTGGGTATCAACCATAGCTGAATAGTCACTGAGTTTCCTTTGGGAGCAGGAGGGAGGCCTCCACATTCAGCTTGAGCAGGGAGGAAGCATTTGTCCTTATTAACAGGGAAGAGTGGGTCACTTCTGCATACTTGAAGGACTGAGGAGTCTATGGATTCTGGATTTATAATGCATCAACCTAGATGACTCCTGTTCCGTGTCTCAGAGTCTCATTCTTTGCCAGCAACAGCCTTGACCTTGGCCTAGTGGATTGAGAAATTAATTTTCTTTGGAACTCTGCTAAGTACTGGGCCTGTTTGTCTGCTTTCTCTGTCCTCCAGCTGTAGGAGATAAGATACCTTTAAGTGCTGCCAAGGAGACCGCCTGGCTTTCACACTTAGCTGTTTATTTTTTCCCCCCAAACTTTAGATTTTTAAAAATTGAGATGTACTTCACATATCATAAAATTCATTTGTTTAAAGTATAAATGTCTGTGGTTTTAGTATATTCAGAAATTTGTACAACCATCACCACTTCTAATTCCAAAACATTTCCATCATCCCAGAAAGAAACTCTGAGCCCATAATAGTCCTCGTTCCCTTCTCCTCCTAGCTTCTGGAAAGCACTAACCTACTTTGTGTATATGGATTTGTCTATTCTGCGTACTTCATATAAGTCTTTTCACAAAATGGGTGAGTTTTTTGTGTCTTATTCCTTTAACTCAGGATAATGTTTTCAAGGTTCATCCATGTTGTAGCATGTATCAGTACATCATTCCTTTTTAGGATTAAATAGTATTCCACTGTATGGGTATACCATAATTTGTTTATCCATTCATCAGTTGATGAACATTTTGATTCTTTCCACTTTTCGATGTTATAAATAATGCTTCCATGAACATTCATGTACAAGTTTTTTTGACATATGTTTTTATTGGAGTACAGTCAGTTACAATGTGTCAGTTTCTGGTGTACAGCAGAATGTCCCAGTCATACATACATGAAAACGAATATATGTATGTATTCTTTTTCATTAAAGGTTATTATATTTAACATAGTTCTCTGTGCTATATAGAACATTTAAAAAAAATCCATTTTTATATATGGCATATGTTTCTTGATTCTCTCTGTACATAGGAGTGGATCTTCTGGATCCTATGGTAGCTTTATCCTTAACATTTTGAGGAACTGCCGGACTGTTTTTCAAAGCAGCTGCATGATTTTGCATTCCCATAATCAGCTCAGAGGGTTCCAGTTTTTCCACGTCATGGTCAACCCTTGTTACCGTTTTTCTTTTTGACTAGTCATCTAGTGGGTGTACAGTGGTATCTCATTGTGGTTTGAATTTGCATTTCCTTAATGACTCATGATAGCACGCATGTGCTTACTGTCCATTTGTATATATTCTTTGGAAAAATGTCTAAGTCCTCTGCTCATTTTTACGTGGATGGTCTTTTTGTGGTTGAGTCTGAGATGTTCTTCGGATAGTAAACCCTTAGCAAATACGTGATTTATGAATACTGTTCCACATTCTGTGCTTTGTGTTTTCACTCTCTTGGTACTGTACTCGCATGCACAAAAGTTCTGAATTTAAATGAAGTTTAATTTATCTGTTTTTTCTTTTGTTGCCTGTGCTTTTGATTTCATATTTAAGAAACCTTTGCCAAATCCAAGGTCATGAAGATTTGCACCGTTATTTTCTACTAAGAGTTTCATAGTTTTGGCTCTTAAATTTAAGTTTGTGATCCATTTTGTGTTAATTTTTGTAGATTCTGTGAATTACAGGTTCAGCTTTATTCTGTACGTGGATATGCAGTTGTTCCAACATCACCTATTGAAGAGACTGTTCCTTCTCTTTTGATGGACTTGGCACCATTGTCAAAAGCTAATTGGCTATAAACATATGAATTTATTTCGAGACTCCATTGATTTCTATGTCTTTATGCCAGTACTACCCTGTCTTGACTCCTGTATCTTTGTAATAAGTCTGCAATCAAGAAATGTGAGCCCTCCAACTTTGACATGTAGCTTTTAATTAATGATTCATAACCATCAGAATTCCATTATCTTTTTCTCTAGATCATAAATTTCCCAGAAACTGCCCTAATTCTATTTTTTTTTTTTTTAGAACTTCTGTTTCTTCAGATTTTGCAAGTCCTGATACATTGCACCTGCTAATCCATTTCTTCCCACTGGTGTATCATCCCAGTTCACTAGGGGTGAAAAGAACAATTGCACTGTCTGCTGGGATCCAGCTTCCTTGGAATCTAGTTGTATAATGTGTTTCTGGCTCCTTCTGGTACCTGTTGAGTAGGTGGGGGTGGGAATGGGGGCGTGAAGTTATCTGGGGTCCACCTCTAGTGATGGGGTCCTCATTGCCAGCCAGACAGAGGGTATTCAAATACCAAAAATCTCATCTTCTTGTCTGCTTCTTCAGAGGGCTGCTGGCACCAATTGAAGCAGACTCTGAGACATTAGTGTAGGGGAAACTAACCAGGGAGTGTTTTAGGGGCCCAGCACTTGTTGGGGAAGGAAAGGAAGAAGTACTGGGCAGAGGGAGAACTGGGCTTTGGTGCAGTCTCCACGCAGCCTCAGCCAGCTTCACAGGGAGCTCAGAAGCTGGGGTGGCCCTACGGAGTGGCCCTGAGTTGGAAGAGCGGGGTCGGTAAACTTGCACATGGACCAGTCGCTTTATGAGCTGATATGCACAGATGCTGCCACTGTCCTCAGCTGAAGTCCGTTCCTGGAGGAGCTGAGAGCTGAGGACTCTGCCAGCAGCTCTTCCAGCTGCTGGGGAATAAGCCTGTCAGTCCTGAAAGGGGATCTGAGTGTTTATCACAGAACCAATAATAGCCAACAAGTGTAATTTCAGTGATGTGTCTGAGACAGTTGTGGGCTTTTGGCATCATTTTATTTTCCCGTTGATAGGAGAGAGGGCGTCAGAGCAGGAGGCATTAGTCAGTGGAGATAGTACAGGACCACATCCGAGGGGATTGCAGAGAAAGGTCAAGCTGCTGAGGGAGAAGAAACTCTGGTTCCATAATGGCGTCTAGGATTTGCTTCCATTCAGCTGTGAAGAAACGGCAGCAGGAGGCTCTATTTCATTTAATTTAAAAAATTTTGCCTTTACACAACAGAAATTTATTTTCTCACAATTCTGGAGGCCAGAAATCCAAAATCAAGGTGTCACCAGGGCGTTGCTCCCTCCAAAGGCTCTAGGGGGAGGACCCTCCGGCCTCTTCCAGCTTCTGGGGGCCCCAGGTGTTCTTTGGCTTGTGGCTGCCTCCCTCCAGTCTCTGGCTCCACCTCCATCTCTCCATCCTCTTCTTCTTGCCTTCTTGATGTTTTCTCCTCTTCTCTTTCCGCTTCGATGTAGTTTTCTTCTCATTTCTCTGATGTGTAGTCATCGCTTGGTCAGCCTAGGGTTTTTTTTAAAGAGGCAGTTGTTCCATGTGTAGCTGTAGATGTGGTGTGTCGGTGGGAGAAGGTGAGTCCAAGATCTTTCTATGTTGCCACTTGAACTGGAACTATATTATACTATTATTTTCTATGTTTTTGCCCTTCAGGAGCTTAGGAGAGATCTTCTCTGACCCTGCAACACTGGTAGGACTTGGCATGGTTTGTGTCAATGTCTTCACCTAAGTAGAGGAACTTTATTTTCAGAGGATTCTCATTAGAGGAAGACAATTTATTGGAGTTCACGGTTCACGTCCATGACACCGACTTAGTGGTGTTGCACGTTGGGTCCTCCGGGATGTGCAGTCTGAGAGTGTGTGTTGTTAAGGTTGTGCATGAGGGAGTCCCTTGGGGTGAGGCCTGTAGGAGATGTGGAGAGGCAGGGTCAGGCAGGGGAGGAGCCCCGCTGGGAGGTCCACCCAGCCTGGCAGCCTCTGCTGACGCCCTGGGGGAGTCATTCTGGAGCTGAAAAGGCCAGAAGTTGCAGTCCTTGGTCCCTTGATGAGTCATTGTATGTTGGCCACCCCTGGAAGGGTATGACTTTGAGTGAAGGGGTTCTCTGCGGCCGAGGCAGAAGCAATCCCAAACGGCCCACACGGCACACACCACAGGGACTTCTGAGTGACTTTCTCAACGTCATATGGCTCGTCAGTGGTCAGGAATCGAGGTTTTCTGTCTCCTTCTTAGGAGATGCTGCCTCTCGCCTCCTGTAACTACACAGTGGGACCAGCACCAAGCCTGCCTGCATGCTCTTTAGGCCTTGTTCTTGGCAGCCATGGTCAAGCCGTGTGGACTTCATGTGGCAGTAATATTTCTGAGAGACATCAGGTGGCCTAGGTTTAGCAGAATCTGCTCCAGGATTGGCTGAGGCAAAGCCTTCCTGGCATGGAGTCGTTGCCAATTCACCAAGTTCTCTCAGACAACTTATTACAAATCTAAAGGGACACTGAACCAGCCGGCTTGCTTCCCATTTTTGTTCATTTCCAGGGTGGATGCTGAGTTCGGCATCTCCCTGGCTCTTGTTGCTGCCTGAATCTGTCAGTCTTGATCTGAAAATAGCCGGCAGCCTACTGGGGTCAGTGTGGGTTGACTGGAGCTCAACTTTGCAGTAACTCTGAGGAGTTTGGAGAGAGAAATGAAAGGGAAGCATTGAAGAAATGAGACTTTATTGAATGGTTAATATAGATGGCTTTGTCTGAGCTCTAGGAAATAGGAGTGATTGCTTCATGAAGTCTTGGTTAACAAAAAGAGATCATTTGTCAGTTGTAAGAGAGCAAGGAGGGGTTGTTTGGAGGGGTTGTTGGCAGACATGGAGGCACAGTGGGAGAGAGACGGTGACTGATAGCTTAGGAGACAGCATGGCGGTAAAGTCAGGAGTCCAGTCTCTGGATTCAAATTCTGACTCCACGATTTACTAGCACATACCTTGGGGTCAATGTCGTATTCTGTCTTGGTTTTAGTTTCTTCATCTTTAAAATGGGTCTGGCTATATATCATTGGCCTTAATCCTTGACTTGGTACAGGGAGCAAATAAAATAACAAATGTTGATGTGAGCAGTTCCATAGACATAAGAATCCATCTCTAGTGCTCCTTTGCATGAATCTTAAGGCTTTGGGCAGATCTTGAGATTCTGGGATACATAAGAAATGGATAGTAGAGTTTGGAAGATTGTAGATCTGGGAGATCCTAATTGCCTCAGGAAAAATGGTTTAGAGGAAGGAAAGCAGTTTAGTGTAGTTCCTTTTCTTTAGCTTCCAGGAGTCTTGTCTCATCTGTTCTTTTGTAAGTTCTCTGGAAATTGAGAATTCACTGGGCCCTTAGACATGGCTTGGAGTCTCTTTGGCCCTGTCTCAAATCTCTTGGACAAAATGAGGTTCTTTTGGAGCAACTGAAAGTTCAGGAAATGAGTCAGGATGACTGAGAGTAGCCAGTGGTGCAACATGATGTGGCTCCAACAAAAATACATTCTTTGTGTAGAAATTTAAGTTTTGAGAAAAAACATCTTTTGTGAGAACTCACTTAGTCAAATAATAATGATACTTTGGAATGAACATTCTCTGCAGATCCTGGTGAGGATACGTGTATGAGAAGACTGATGTTTCACGGACATCGCATCAGAAGCAGGTCTCATCCGCTCCACTGACGTAACCTTGGGGCTCGTCTCACTATGTCCAGTTTCCTCTGTTCCAGCTGATTCTTTGCGCTGTCTGAAGAATCATGTTTCTGAATCTGCTTGTGCTGCTTTTCTTAACTCTGTTGTGTTCAGACTAAGGTCTGCATCCTTGGGCACGGCACATACTAGAATCTAGGGCAGGGATTTTGTTTGCCGTGTTCACTCCTGTGCCTTCATTTCCTAGGATAATTTTTAGCATGTAGTTACATGCTCAACAAATATTGGTTGAAGAATTAATAAAGGACATTGATGATTTGGCTTTAATACACCTTCTCGGTTACCTCTCCTGTCTCCTCCTTCTCCACCTATTACTCACTGTTGCCTGAATCAATTTGTTTATTTCATTCCCTATCTTTGAAATACTTTTCTTGCTGACTGGAATAATTTCCCTTATCACCTGTGTGTCTGAAAAACTTTGTATTGATTCTTTAATATCCAGCTCAGCTGTCATCAATTCTTTGACTTCTCCTGACCCTCATAGTGTCTCTAGGCTTACATTTGACTTTGTTCCGCAGTGGTCATTCTCTGAATGCCGTAGAGCAATTGTTTCCATGTCTGTATCCTCAGATCTTATCTTGCTCATCTTTGCCCTGTTCAAGTTCCTGGACATAAAAAGTGCTTAACTGACGTGTGTTGAATGATCAAATGGATATATTTAATGATGAACCAGATAGCTTAATGATTTGTGTGCCGTGTTCTCTCCGTGGGCTCTAATTAGGGACCTGGACTGGAAGACAGACAGGTCAGACAGTGGGTACTGTGCCAGAATATTCCTTCTGCTCTCAGGTTCCAAGCTGAGAACTAGCAACAGGTTTCATTGTCACAAATCTTACGGTTTCAACGACTGACTACAAGTTTAAACTCTGGTGCTAATGAAATTTGTTCTTCCCATGCAATATCCTCTGTCATTTGGGAAAAAGCTCCCCCCTCTGCGGGGGCTGACTGCACCACCAAGCTCTGGCTCAGTGTTTCACACGTTCCCAAAGTGGACCAGTTCAAAAAGCTTAAGAAGTCAGTACAATTTTATTTTTTTTAAACTCCTATTGGAGAAACAGTTGCTAGTATTTGTGTATTGGATGGGAGGACTTTGTGTAAAGGACTAGATTATGCAAGATAGTGACTCCACCAATATAATATGATTTAGTGTCTGACGCAGTGCCTAATACAATAGTATACTCAATAACTGTTAAATTGCCTTGAAAATGGATCCTTACTTATTTGAATCTTCACTGGAGAGGGCTAGTTATGATGTATGGTGAAAACAGACATACTTCAAAGTTATGGAAAGCCTTGGAGAAATTTTTCATTTCTGTTTTCCCTGTTTCACACTTACTAGTCTTTAGCAGGTTAGGACCTCTTTTAACGATAACCAGGGCACAGAATTGAGTGACAACTTGTGGCATCATGAGAGCTGTGGACAAAACAATGTTCTGGATCCTCAGAACTGTTGTACTACCAGGCCCATTTTAAGGATTAGGCATCACACGTGAAGCCTCGTCACCACATTGTGATCATTTAGTTTAAGACTCGGTCCTTCACTTTCATACCACCTCCCTGGTAAGCTGATAAATGAGAGTGTAGTTAGTTGTCGGCTCTCTCAGTGTCGGTGATTCTGATCTGCTTTTCCACCGTCAGTTTTCCTTGTCTATTACTTGTATATGGGTCTGGATTCTCTGCAGGTTGCAAGCTCTCTGTGCTAAAGGGACCCATCTCTGTTATGAATGCTTATAGGCTGACTATATTCTTTTACGTCTTTCTGTTCCTGTTACAATCAGTACAGTCCCCTCAATCAAAATAAGAAGAGGCCCTTACTGTATCCTAAAGTTATATGTTCAGAGTTTCCTAAATTCGATATAGATGTCGTCAAAGTTAATCTACATAAAAGTCTTAAGAAGTGAATATTGTCCTTCCTATTTTGCAGAAGGGAAAATGGGCTGAGAAACATTTGCAAGTCCACAATACGAGTATTCATGCATTCAACAAATATTTACTGAGCTCAGTGCGAGACACTGAGTTTCTAGTTGCCAAAAGGAGATCTTTGCCCTCGTGGAGCTTAGATTCCAGTGGGTGTAACTTAAGGCTGTAAGTTACAGAGCCTTTGACCTCAAGACTGACGTGTCGCTGAGCTGCCCCTGGTTTGGAAGATTGTTGAAAATTGGGACCATTTCCGGGGATTATATCAATGCAGTTAGTGCATTGAATGGAATTCTGGCAACTAGGATTTACTCTTCTCTGCTCTCCCTTGTTTTCTCCTCAGTGGATGTTTGACAAGGAGAATACATATGTGGGGTTAGAATAAATGGCTAGCCAACTCCTACGCTGGTTTCCTCCAGTGACTTTCCTCTCCCCCGAGTTCCCACCAGTGGTCACTTATCTGAAGGCACTGTAATTTCTGGCTTCCCCTATCAAGCTACAGATGTGTATGCCATGGGAAACATATCATCTAGTAACTTATTAATATCTCAGTTCAAACTAGTTTATCGGGTAAACAACCTGTTTGGCAAGAGGGGCTCAGATCTGAAGTCTGTGCCAACAAGATAGAAGTCCAGGTAGGTTATTTTGATAGAGGCTGTTTTTTTTTTTTTTCTTCAAGGGAAGCTGCCAGTGGTCTGTGTAACTAGGGCGAATCACAAGGTCTGGGACAGTGAGGGTGAAGATGTACGTGAAAGTACAGACAAAGTGCTGAGGAGTTTTGGGTGATGCATGGAAATGCGTGTGTGTGTGTGAGAGAGACAGCCGAAATTACAGTTCACATCCGGGAGTTGTCATTTGTAACTACTGAAAAAAAATCAGCACTGAAGTGAAAGCTGTGGTTCTCTTTGGATTAGTTGCTAAAAGACCGTGCAGTTACGTAGTCCTTTCATTTAACGGGACACCACTGTCGTTCTCTTGTTAGGTTGGGTCAGCGATGAGTTGGAAAGCCACCACTGTGTATTACTTATCGTCTAAGAGGATGCTTCCGATCGTGTGTTACCATGAGAGCGTCCTCCACTCCGCACTGCCCGTCTTTTACTTAGGGATGACGAATTAGGGGAAGAAATGGAACAAGTGGTGTTTGACGGATGTTGTTGCTTTATGTACGTTGCCAGAGTAGCTTTGTGGTCTTAATTTAAAGCCTGTTACAGAGAAGGGATGCTTAGACACAGGAAGTAAGAGGTGTTCCACACAACAAGCTGAACTTAATGAGAATGTGATTCTTAATGCCTCTTGAGACAATGCTTAGGACAATAAGGATTGTAATGTTTTTGAAAAGCAGTCTGTAAAATCCAAAAAAAGGAGAGAAAAGAATGCCTATTTTCTTGCTTTTTTTGAGCCAGCAGGATTTCCAGCTGCATGTAATTTCTGGAAGTGATATGACTATTGAATAATATTTTGCAAGTTTCCTGGGAAATGGTAGAATCATTCTGATGGAATTAAAATGGCTGTTGAAATATATGTCATACTACTTGCCAAATGTTGTTTCCTGTCTGTTTAAACCATATTAATTTATTGCAAAATGAGAGTAAAATCGCAGTAAGTACTTTATATATTAGTAGTAAATACTACAATGTATTAGTAGTATATTATAGTAAATACTGCATCTCTATATCTGGCATATTTTCCAGGAGTGAAAATACAGGATCAAAATTCAGATCACCAAAGCCAATCAAATATTTCTTGAGTGCCTACTATCTGCCAAGCATAATGCTAGATATTGGGAAAACAAAGAAACTTTTTTTTTTCTGAACTCAGAAAAGTTGGATTTTGTTGTTAAAAGACTGTACAATTTAAGCATAGTTTCTGGTAGAGACAGGCATTAAAACAACAGGGTACTTGGACACATGGGAAATGACAACGTTGGTAAGTGCTGTGCAAGAAAGTCACATGGTTCTATGATGACACCTGGGTATAGATGGAAGGCTTCCATGGAAGTGGAGTTAGAGCTGAGATCTAAAGGATGAATAGGAGACAGTTAGGTAAGGACTGAGGATGAGAGTTCTCAGGATGGCAGACAGCATCTTCAAATGCCTGTGATGGTGGAAGCAGTACAGAATAGAGTTCGGTGATGGATGGTGGGGCTCATGGTCCAATATAGATTTGTGTCTATACACACTGTCTATACACATTGTGTCTAGATATATTGTGTCTTCAGTTTCTTTCATCAGTGGCTTACAGTTTTCCAAGTGCTGTCTTTAACCTCCATTGTTAGATTTATTCCTAGGTATTTTACCCTTTTTGATCCATTGTAAGTGGAATCGTTTTCTTGATTCTTCTTTCTGATAGTTCATTATCAGTATATGGAAAGGCCAACAGATACCTGTTTATTAATCTTATATCCTGCAATTTTACTGAATTTATTCTGATAGTTTTCTGATGGCATTTTGGGGGATTTTTTCACGTACAGTATTATGTCATCTGCAAACAGAGACAGTTTTGACTTCTTCCTTTCCAGTTTGGATTCCTTTTATTTTTTTTTTTTTTCTTGTCTGATGGCTGTGGCTAAGACTTACAGTCTATGTTGAATGAAAGTGAGAGTGGGCATTCTTGTTCCTGATCATAGAAGAAATGCTTTCAGCTTTTCAATGCTGAATATGATATTGGCTGTTGGTCTGTCATATGTGGCCTTTCTTATGTTGAGGTATGTCCCCTTTATACTCACTTTGAATGTTTTACCATAAATGGATGTAGTGTCTTTTTGTAGGTGTGTTAGTGTCTATATATTGGCTAAATACACTTATTCACAAATATTGCCTTAATTTGGATCATACCTGTCGTATTATTAACTCTTATGTCAAAATACATCAAAAGCATATATCAGTGCATCAAAATATGCCTAAAGCATTTTCCCAATCATAAGCTATTTTTAAAAAATACTACTATTCTTGGCTACGTATTTCATTGTAATGAGAGGTAGAAATGTATTTTAATTTTATCAATTTAGTTCTGGTAGACATGTTATTTCTATTTGTTGTATATAACTTTGAGATAAACAACCTTATAAATCATATAGTGTTTATCCTAGAAATAGGACTTGTGGATGAAAAGATACGGACATTTGTATATTTTAAAGGATATAGCTATATTATCTCTGTCTTTATATCTGTATCTAAATGTTGGCTCATTTTGCTTTCCCACTAGCAGCTTATGTGAATAGTGGGTTTCCTCACACTCTAAATAATTAAATTCTCAGGTAGACTGATGAATTACAGAAATGCTTTCACTTTTAATTTAATGGCCACAAATACTTTTATTTTTACTGTTTTGATGAATTATTCTTTCACATTGTTTCTGAAACCCTAATTTCTGGATTCAAGGTTAGGGTTGAGTTCCAGTCTCAACTCTGCTACTAATGGTGAGAACTTGATAAACTAACCTTTTGGGGCCTCTGTTTTTTTTAATCTAGATAATCTCAAATATATTCTGGTACTGATACCAGTTTGACATATGCAAAAAGCAAATTTGGTTGTGTGACTCCCTTGTTTTCACTTGCTAGTGGCATCCTTCAGTCTCTGGGGGGAAGTGTTACTTCTTGATACGCGGGGCAGGGCCAGCTGTTTGGTAGATGAGTTCCATCAGCAGAGTGTGTGGTATTTCTCGCGGACACCAGTGTTGTGCTTTATTGGGTTATGTCAACCTGTTGTTGATGGTTTAGTGTTTCCTGGTGTATTTGACAAACTCTCCTGGGTTTTCAGTCTTAACGGTAAACATGACTCAGGTGGAAAAATCCACTAGGTATTTTCCAGCTATGAAAAATTGTGTGATCGCAAGTGATTTGTAGAATGGTCTGCCTACATCAGAGGGTGACTTGAGAAGCCAATGAAATAGTATATGGGAAAATATTTTATTATGGTGTGTAATACAAATGTAAATTATTCTTGGTCTGAATTTTGTCGTGGTAGTTGATCTGGGGTGGTTTTCAATGTTGAGTAGGTATAAGGAGTGGCAGGTTTTATATAAACTAATTTCCTCCAAGTTGTCTCTAGTCATGACCTTGGTTTCCTGTGTTTTTGTGGGTGTGGATTCCGAGCCCTGTCGTGGGTACTTGGCAATTTTGGTGGAGGCGTACAAGTGGACCTAAGAATGCTCTCAGAGAACTAGAAGCAGCATGTGAGCTTCAGGCAGCTGCATCCTTATCCTGGTGCCAGTGATGAAGAAGGCGTGAAAATACCTCGCCAAGACTAACTGTGAAATGATGCTTTGATCATGAAACAGTTTAAACTTAAAATACAGACGGTGAGCTGGTGATGTGTAGTATGGCTTTACTCACACTCGTTCATACACATAGGAAACAACACAGTGGATTTCATCTTTCAACAAAAGAACGGTAAATATATTTCTTTTCCCGTGTGGAGTCTTTCCTCTGTCGATGCCTAAACTCATTTCAGGTATACTAGTTACTGGGTTTATTATTTTAATAATTGGCTTTTCCAAACAACCTCACAGCATGGCACCATGAGAAAATAAAAGACCTTTCATGTCAAGAATCAGTGAATTGTTACAGGACTATATTGATGACACAGGTAAGGCCGAGAATTAATAGGAAGCCAAGGAGCCTAAGAACTATGCTGGTCCATCTTTTTGGCTTCTTGGGGATACTGAATATCATCTATTTAGAATGATTGTTTTCTTCCAGTGTGATACTTTCTGCATAGGAAGTTTCATGAACTTTTTTTTTCTTGTAGGGGGAGGTAATTAGGTTTACTTACTTACTTGTTCTTAGAGGAAGTGCTGAGGGATTGAACCCAGGGCCTCGTGCATGCTAAGCATGCACTCTACCACTTAAGCTACACCCTCCCTGGAAGTTTCATGAACTGTTTTGAATAAAAAGTATTCCCCTTGTCTGATACACTTCTTAGATGATTTTAGGATTTTGCTAAACAGTCATCAACGTTTCAGGCAATAGAAAAATTTCCTGGTATCATCTCAGGCTTACTGCCAAGTAATTGATTGGATAATTTTGTTTTTATGTGAAATATTCTCTGAGCAGCTCCATTGCTATAGGGGGTTCGCTGAAAAGAAAATCTTTGCTGAAGGAGATTTGAGGGAGGGATCGAGAAGAGCGAGTGTGCTTGGTGGCCCAGATGTCAGCATCATAACACTTGATGAAGGTCAGAGCCCTTAAGGGCTTCAGCCTGGCCTTCACCCGCTCATTGACGTCAGCGTGGAGGCGTGAAGTGATGGTTATATCTGCTGTATGACTTCCCAACTTAACTGTGTTCTTTCTGTCTTCGTTGAACTCTGTTAACAGAGCTACCCTTTAGTTTGCTGCTATCAAACTGAGGAAACTTTTGACAATTTTGACACACTTTCTCACCGTTATAAACACTCCAAATATTCTAGCTTTCTTAGAAGCTTTTAAAAGAAACACACTGTCTACTTACTCTTGGACCTGATAGATTTATTAGAATTTTTTAAAGTTTTTTTAAATTGAAGTACAGTTGATTTATAATGTTATGTTAGTGGTTTATAGCTTTTTGATATGGTAAATATTGTAGGATACAATTAAAACAAGGTTTTAATTCAGTAGTATTTTGGTATAGTCATATGGTTTGTATATTTTGGACATCAGGGCGCATGGATTTTCTTTTTAGGCTCTGTACATCAAGTTATTGAAGAGCTCAGAGTTTTCATAAGGAGGGGTGTAGACTCAAATTTTAGAAGCTGTTTGTGGAGTTAATTTTACTGAATAAGGTTACAAAGACACTGTTATACAATGTAGGCCAGCAGATGGCACTCTTACCTTGGTGGTTTTATAACGGGATGCTTGGGTTGGTGGTGACTTTTCTCTGCTGGATCTCAGAAACTGTTGAGGATTGCATTTCCCTATTTTTATTCGAACGTAGTTTTATAACAAAGCAATAAAGTTATTTTTACTGTTACAGAGAAAAGCAGATGAATGGACAAAACCATTTCTATAGATGGGCTGTTCAATTATTTGTTAGTATGTGAAATAGTTAAGATTCATGTGCATGAAAAATGGACTTCCTGCAAATGCAAGTTCTATATTGTATCAGTGTCTTTTCTTCCTTTATTTATAACTCAGTATCTTAATCTGATAAATCCAGCTGGGTGAACAATAGAACGAGAACAATGCCCCTCTATTCCTTTGTTTTTTGGGATCTCACAATATCTTGAAATCATAGAATTTTAGTGCTGCAAGCAGCCTTACAAGATCATCAAGTTGAACAAACTTTTAGGTGAAGAAACTGGCCCACAGAGGTTAAATAATTGGTCCAATCTGAAGGTAGAAACACCCCCTTTCAACTAAAAGCAGGAAGGGGGCCTTTTGAGATCAAAGCTGGCATAATAACCCAATTCTCGACACTTTCATATTCTTGCTCTCCCCTGATGGCATAGAAGGCAGGAAGCTTTGGGCACTTGACTTACTGGTGGAGATTGATTTGTTCACCATGCTTTGCCTGCCTTTGTTTTGCTTCATAAAATTTCTGCACAAAGCAGACAAGATTCTAGAAACGCATCTCAGATACAGCTAAGTGGCCAAATGAGGCAAAAAGATAGGTCAGGCACAACTTTTTTTCCAGGGAAATGACTAATGTAAAGAGGACTGCCTCTACGTCTTTAATCAGATTATTTTAACCAGAGGGGCGCATCCCAAGGCCTAGGGTAACCTGCATGCTGCAGGGGTAAGACGTCAGAGCCCTGAGCCACCGGACTGAGCTTATGAGCAGTTAGTTCATTTGCATTGGAGGTATTGGTGGAGCCAGGGAACATTCATAGGAGTATGGGGTTAAGAGGGTGAGGTTTCCAGTTAGCCTAAGGCAAGGGAGGGCTGGAAAAAGCCCTTCCTGCTCCAGTAAAGGGACGCCAAGATTTTCAGTAAGACACTGAGAGGCAGAAAGCACCTCACTTTGTTGCTCTGAATCAGCTTACATATGGATGACTCCCACGATGTAATACCACTCATATGTGGAATCTAAAAGAAAAAAAAGTGACACAAATGAACTCATCTACAAAACAGAAACAGACTCACAAACAGAGACAACAAACTTGAGGTTACCAGGGGGTAAGGGATGTGGGAAGGGATAAACGGGGAGTTCGAAATTTGCACCTCTTGGGGAGGGATGGAAATGTTAGCTATGTGGATTGTGGTGGTGGTTTCATAGGTGTACACGTCTATCAAAATTCATCAAATTGTACATCTGACATGTGTGTGGTTTACTGTACAGGAATTATACCACGATAAACTAGTTAAAATTTAAAAAATATATGTGGATGTCTCCGCTGGGCTAGCAGGACAGCCAAACTCAAGCTGTTGCTTCAGTGGACCTTCCCCGCCACTCTCCATCTCTCTCAGAATAGCAAAGAGCCAAGGGGGCTGAAAAGAACCAGAAAAATTAGACAAGGGGCCTCTGTTCTGTCCTGATTAAGAGTTGCTGAGGGGTTTACTGTTTAAGCTTGTGTGGCTGGTTCGAAGGTGGTTCCCCCCTACCATTCACCCCCTGCATGGGACATGTCCGCGTCCTGGCTGTCACACGGAAGCTCTGCTGCTGCTTGGGTGCTGTGAGGGACCAGTGTCTTTTACTCCCAGCCTTCCACCTCTCATCGAGGCTGTCACCCCCAGCTTCCAGTCCTTGGAAACCCAGCTCTCTCCAAGGTCTCTTCAGGGGCAACCCCCCACCCCAACTCCGTGCCCTCTACCTCTGAGATCACACAGTTGAATCCACCCCAGTGGATCTGAAACCAGAACTGGTTACTTTTCTCCCAGGGAATTGAGGTTACAAAGGCATACTTAGGAGAGCAGACAATAAATGTTAAAAAAAAAAAAAAAGCTTTTTTTTTTTTTTTTTTTTTTTTTTTTTTTTTTTTTTTTGGCTAATGAGTTTTCTACAAGAAGGAAAAGGCAAATTTCAGTTTCTCAATAAGATGGCTTACTTCCTAAGGCTACCCTTGATTCCAGACATAAATTTTTAGGATGGTCAAGGAAGGAAAATACACATTCACAGAGGCTAGTTGTTCTCGAACCAAGTCCTCAAGCACCTGCTGGGTGAAAAGCAGGCTGAGTTTCGGTGGAACAGCCGTTGGAACATTAAGATTGGAGCGTGCGGGGATTAATTGTTTATCCTGGAGGAGTGGGCTTCTTCCATTGTGCAGCTGAAAAGGATTATTGCTGGTTAATGTTCTGTTGCCCAATTTGATTTCTTATCTTCTCAGAAGTTCTTCGCTTCCTGTAAAATGAATTCACACTTACTGCCTACTTACTCCTCAGGGATCCTTGAGGAGTCCCTGGGATAATTTATGCTAAGTGCTTTATCCGAGTCACTAATCCTCATAAAGGCTGTTACAGTGTCATCTAGACATATTTTAAGTTGTTCTTGTTGTATCTCCTAGACTAGGATCTGGGATAAATGTAAATTATTAGCAAAATTCCCAGTGAGGCAGAGGGAAAACAATCGCTTCTCATACGCTTCCCCACCTCCCTAAGCGTCGGTCTAACAGCTGAAGTTTGGTGGTGTGTTTCATCTTCTGCCTCTGTCGGGGTGTGTCAGGGTGGGTGCATACCAGTTAGTGAGAACCAGTTGGGTGTCTGTCTTCCCAGCACAGTGTCGGGCACATCACGGTGCAGTCAGCCACAGGGGGAGTGTTTACAAGTGAGAGCTGATTCTTAAACACTTACCAGCACATCACTGCCTGAAAATCACATTCAAACTGGTTTGCTAAGTAATTTGTTTTTTTAAAAAGAGTGACTAGAAAGACCTAGAGGTTTTTTTTATTTCACCTTCATCTGAAAAGAGTGTCTACAAAGAGAATTTGGGTGATTTGTAATGGGAGGGACTGTTCATTGCCTCCCCTTCAGAGTATATTGATAAATGATTTTAAAATGCTAACACTATGTTTGTGTAATAAAAGTTAATTGCCTGTGTGCCAGTATAACATGTCTTAGTGTTTTCTAAAAAAATATAAGAAGGCAAGCAAGAAAGTTTTCAGTCAATGCTTTTAGAAGGTATATGGAGAGATAAGAGTACCATTCAATTCTACTACAGGTGACCTCTGTTTTTAGAAAGAGCTATTTGTACCTTAATCTTTCTTATTTTTCCCCCACCCCCTGCTTCTTTTTCTCAAGCTCTGTCAGAGATATGTCCTGTTAAATTACTCGGACAATTATCACAGGTTCTAAGGAATATTGTGTTAAACCTCAGGGGGTGCAAGTGGATTAAATGGAACATTGAATTAATTGCTGCCAAGTATTGTGCTATTGAAAAAATTCCCCTCTTCTCCCAAACACCTCCACCTTCGTAAACAAACAATCCTGTCCTTGACTCGGTGACGTTGTGTCAACATCAGGTATGTTTTTATTTTCAATAGAACCATGGCAAAGGGCAGAGCAGTGGCTTTCTGTATGTTGCTATCATATGTCATAGCAGCATTGCTAAACAGTCGAGGGGTCTGTTAAGTCTCCAGGAAGTTCAGGTATCAGATATTATTGTTTGAAAAGAGAGGGGAAAAAAAAGACCTCCATGAGGACTTAAGTAGGTTGGTAAGAGGCTGTATGTCACTGCTGGTGTCAGTGTCTCTGGCGTTCACACTGCAGGGACTGTCAGCTGCACAGCTGTGGACTCACCGAGCAGTGCCTGCAAGACCCTCTAGAAGTCATCTATGCAGGCTTCTGACTTTAGGGACGTTTCAACTTTATTAAATTAGCTTAGGATCCAGGGTGAACCATAGATGCGCTGGAGCCTCCGAGCCTCGCTTCAGAGGAGGAGGTGAACCACGCATGAGCCTCCCAGGTGTGCTCCTTGACCCGTGTGGCTGCATCCCCCCTCCATCCCTCCAGGGAGGAGATGGCCTGGCATGGAGTCTGATTAGAGTCTCAGAAACTTATCATAAAGTTGATCCTTCATAGTCTTCTCTTCTTAGATTTTCTAGCCTTGAAATATTTATCCAGAAGTTACTACCACCTCCCACTTCTTATATCTTAGTAGGAGTGAAATTGTGGATGTTTGAGTATTAGAGACAGGAGTGACTGCGTTTTCCTGTGAGCCTAAGCGTGTCAGATCTTAAAAGTTCATGAACGTGAGCGCACACTTTTAAAGTCCACTTAACCCTCGTATCTAACCCAACACAATACAATGAAAATGCTCAGAATTTCTTTTTTTTTAAAAACATTTTTTACTGATTTATAATCATAATTCCAATGTAGAGCACAATTTTTCAGTTATACATGAACATATATATATTCATTGTCACATTTTTTCTCTGTGAGCTACCACAAGATCTTGTATATATTTCCCTGTGCTATACAGTATAATCTTGTTTATCTATTCTACAGTTTTGAAATCCCAGTCTATCCCTTCCCTCCCTCCGCCCCCTTGGCAACCACAAGTCATTTAGGCTGTTTCCATGTCTTGGCTATTGTAAATAGTGCTGCTGTGAACATAGGGGTGCAGGTGTCATTTTGAAGTAGGGTTCCTCCTGGGTATATGCCCAAGAGTGGGATTCCAGGGTCATACGGTAAGTCTATTCCTAGTCTTTTGAGGAATCTCCACTGTTTTCCACAGTGGCTGCACCAAACTGCACTCCCACCAGCAGTGTAGGAGGGTTCCCTTTCCTCCACAGCCTCTCCAGCAAAAAATGCTCAGAATTTCTGACACACTCTAAGAACAATGCTCTGAATTTCTAACCTATGGCCATTTATGAATTAAGATATTCAGGTCTGAGCATCATATTTCCAATTATTAGAGTTTATTTATGGAGGCAGTTATTTAACAGACATTTCTTGAGACCAGACATCTTTGTATGAAACAAATCAAGAAGAATTTAAGGTAATCAACTGTCAGTGATGGTACCTAACATTTGCTGTCCACGCTTCCTGTGCCGGGAACCATGACAAGGGTTTTCAAGGGATTATTTGTTTATGAGAAAATCTCAGATCACACACCTTACAAGTTTTAGAGCCAGGATATGAACGCAACCAGTCTGAGTCTGGGCTTAACCCTCTAGTACACAGTAGTGTAGGGGTCCTGAGGGGGCAGTTGCAGAGTGATTGAGGAGGGAAGACTTCCTGAAAGGCAAATTTGGAGCCAGTTTTTAACACAGGTTCCTCTGGCTTAATGCCACTGGATGTATTAACAAGTAAAGTACGGAGATTTACAAATTGGAAAATTATATAAAATTTGGGAAGGAATAAGTACTGCGTGTACTAACAACAAATTTACAGAAACAAGAAATTTGTTACCCTTTACCATTCCTTCCTCTCTCCCGTCCATCAAACCACCACCGCTAGAACTTGCGTGAACTGTCATTTCAGCTCAGACACCTTCCTACCACCACCTTCCTAAGCTTCGGGTCACAAATTCTCTTAGTCACTTCTTCTGCAGTTGGCAGAATACTTTCATGATCTTAACCATTTATCATGGTGTCTGGTTTATCATAGGTTCTTAGAGGTATTGGTTGAATGAATTCTCACAAAAGATGGTCTCATTTTTGTCTTCAATTCTTTTGGGTTTTTAAATCCACACTATTTTTATTAATCAAACTTTCTCATTCCAAACTCTCTCCACCCCTCCCCTTGCAAAGAGGAAAAACTATGCTATACAGAGCTCTCAACGTGAGGGAGCAGGGTAGGAGACATGCCTGACAGCCCTTCTGAGACTTGGCGAATGCAGGTTTCAGACAGGAGCCGGAAGTCTCTTGAGAGAGAGAAAGTTCAATGTAGATGGAAGGTCTTCCTGATTCTCATTTGTGTTGAAGTGGTGTGTATTGGAAGGTTGTTCTGTCAATGGCTGCCAGCTAGAATCTGGTGATGATTTGACTCTGAAAATATTCAAAGGAGTGCTTGCAGAAGGAGTCAGGAATTACCTAACTGCTTCTTCAGACTGGACAAACACACTACTTTTTGGACTGCACTCATGACTTTCCCAAAGGGACATTGTCACATAATGTTTGCACAAGTGCTTCCTATTTGTAACTTTGCCAGAACTGTGTTCTCTGTGATTCTGCTTACATACTCAAGACTCCTCGAGTTGCCAACGTTCAGACATCACTAATGACCTCACTAATGCCATTTTGATAAACCATTTACATCATCGCTTCTCTCATATCTTGTTCTTGACGCATATCAGAATGTCTGTACTGCGTTTTCCCCACGTCCTTCATTTCCCACGTACCAGTTGGAAGTGTTTTTTGAGTTATTAGTGTTCTGTACTTTTAATTCCCTTTTGGCTAGAACCCAAATGTTTGGTTTGCTAGATCACGAGTCTTGCACCTTGGCAAGAAAAATTCCGCTAAAGGCACAATAATGTGAGTATTGCTTATTCAGAGGTCCTGCGTAGTTCATCCCGCTGCCTCGCTGTGACTTCGAGAAGAGTCCCCTTTCTTCCCTGTGCTTCCATGAAGTGAAGACCGCCAGTTCACCTTGAGCGGTATCTGCAACTGCTGTCCTTTCTTGTCCCATTTCTAGCTAATGTCACTTCCACCGTGATTCTCTTTTATGGGTTCCAAGTCACCTATTCTCTGCAATTGGCTAAGTTCCTATTAGAAATCGCTTCTGCCTCAGATCACTGTCACCTCATGGTCCGCTGGTCCTGATACCGACTTTACTTTTTCAGATTCCTGAATGGCAACTTTATCTGGACCTCTGAGCTGTGTGCTCCTTAACTTTGGTCTTATTAAACTTGCCGTTTCATGCCGATACAGTTCATCCATGTCCGATTCATCTGAGAAATTCCTGTAAGAAAATTGGTCTGAGACTAGTAAAAGGGGAGTTTTGCCCTTAGTTCTTCACTCAGCTGTTAGCTCTTTTGTTCTGTTTGCCAGGTCCTTTCTCTAAGTAGCCAGAAACAAAACAAAACAAAACAAAAATTAACTAGCTTTCTTTATCGTTGAACGTTTAATATGCAGATGTACGTTTTGAACACTTCGAAGGGTATACGCTGGGTAGCTCCAGGAGCCACTTTTTGGTTCCCTTTAAATTTCCCATCCCCAGCTTTATGGGTGCATCATAATTACTCTGAAGTGGTTTCTCATCCCTGGCTGCCTGTTTGAATCATCTGGGGTGCTTTAGAAAATAAAAAAGATGACCCAACCTCCTTCCCTTCCAGATACACTGAATCAGAATCTCTAGGGTGTGGGAAGTGGGTGTTTTTAAAAGTGCAATTGTAATGGAGAACCGTAGTCAGCATGCTGTAGCATTTCCCCTGGTGGCTGTTAGTAGCTTACTGTTTAGGGTAAGGATGCATATTCCCACTTAAGGACAAAGTGAAAGAGGAAATATGTAGCCCCAGGTGCTCCGGGTTGTCACCTCCTGACCAACCTTAGGCTGAAGGACAGTAAAGCAGAGAAGGTGATCTCTGATGACATCGTCAAGCCACTGAATCAGTTAATCCAGAAACTTGCCACCTTTGGGCTTCCTATCATGTGAGAAAATAAACTTCTCAGCCAAGAAACTGGGATCAAGAGATTAAAATGACTTCTGGAGGAAACTGAAACCCAAATCTTAGAGTTCAGTGTTCTTTCTGCGTACTCTCTGCAGACACCTCTCAAGAAATCAGAGAGTATAAAAGAAATGGGAAAGCAGTACCTGCTCCTAAGAAAGGCAGTCTCTTTGAGGGAGATGAAACACAGCTGTTGGAAACCTTCTCAAACAGTCACTGTAGCAAGCTCTCACGGTGCGTTAACGTTTACGAAGAATTTTGACATCTATCATTCCTTTTAATCCTCAAACTCTTAGGAAGGATGTCATTACACCTACTTCATGACAGGCTGAGAGGGGATTTACTATTTGTCCGAGATGATCCAGTTGGTAACCCTGCTGGGAGCTGACCCAGATCTTCAGACTCAAAATCCAGGGTCTTTTCCTTGCTCTACCTCTAGCTCTGAACGGTCTTTTTGTTCTGTAATTCCGTCATCTCTTCCTTACCAGGATACGGAAACACAAGGATTCAGGAGAGAGGAAAGCTATCCTGTCCCCAGGAGCAACACTGACTTGGCATACAGACCAGTCTATATGGGGAATGGTGGACTTCTGTCTGGAAGGTGGATGAAGTCCATGGAAATTGTTATGTTTAAGTGAGGAAAGTTTTGTTTTGGGAGATAAGAGTCTAGTGTTTCTGGGGAGGATTTAGTCTGGGTTAAATGGTTCAAGATTACCCATCAGTGGGAACTGGGTTCAGCTGTGGGAGCAGGCGGTACACTCCTGTTTTATTCCTATATTATTGTTT
The DNA here is from genome assembly GCF_048773025.1 of Camelus bactrianus. Taxonomy (NCBI): domain Eukaryota; kingdom Metazoa; phylum Chordata; class Mammalia; order Artiodactyla; family Camelidae; genus Camelus; species Camelus bactrianus. The sequence continues at coordinate 12,379,101 of NC_133572.1, forward strand.
ATCTTGTGCACTTTTGTTACATCTTCTGGATACAATAGCCACATTCTTGATATACATAGACGGTCCTGTCATCTGTGTTCTGGAGTTTTCTGCTCTTTTCTTCCATCTCCCAAACTCAAAGTAAACCGATTGCCTCCATCTCTAAACTAAACTGCTTCTGTGACAAGTTTTCTCCCAACTCCCTGCAGGACGAAAAGAACAGTCTAGCAGTCTTCCTCTTGTATTGCTCATAATTCTGGGAAGATAGTAAACCAATTAAACAGTGCAGCTGTACAAACATTCCAGCTATAATCTGTGAAGTTCAGATCGTGAATACATGTTCATTGTCTTCTTTCCCCATATGGAATCTCATTGTTTCTCTTAATTGTATTTTTAAAATGTGTTTATGTAAGATGGAATGTTCTTCAGCGAGTTAAAGTAAATTTAAGCTACACTTGAAATCTTGAACTAAAGTTTTTGAGGGGAAAACATTTTGGGGAGAAAAAATTTTTTAGAATATATAATAGTTTTGGGGAATACATGACTAGATTTCTGAGTCTAGTAGCTTAGTCTATGTCAGCATGAGATTCCTCTTCTGTTTCTCAGTAGTTATTAGTGGGGGCACCTCTTCGGGTGGGTGCTTAGCTGAGTAACCTGTGTCACTCTGCTAAAGGTGCCATCATTGCAATGAATGTGAGCATTTACTATACAGCAGATCCTATTTCAAGCCCTTTACATGAGTTACGCTATTTAATCTTCAAAGTGACCTGGTGATGGGCTTACAGTTACTGGGGCTCCCATTTTGCAAATAAAAGGTAACAAACGTATAGAGAGGTGAGTAAATTGCTCTGTCATCTTGCAAGCTGGTGTTTAAATCTAAGCATTTTTGACTTCAAATCTATACTTTTAACCACAGTATTCTATTACCTTCCTTCAAAAGGAAACAACCCATTTGATTTTCTCTTCAGTGACCTCTTTCTTCATAGAACCCCTAACTAGCTGACCATCCGACTGGTTGAACAGGCTTCAAGTGACAATGACACAGTTTTCTGTATTGCATTACCAAAAAGCAGACCAGGAGAAATCATTTCTTGGAAGCAATCGGAAAAAGAAAGAAATTGTGAAGCTCTTCTTGAAACATGTGGACAAGATTTCCTGTTAACTTTCTTTTTCTTTCCCCTGATTGTTGAACTGCTTTCACTTTGCATGTAATCAAAAGTAGAACCATCTGCTGAACATTCCATATTCCGTACTTCTGACTTTCCCGCCGCCTCCTAGAAAATGATTCATTGGGTCTCAAGGACAAATCTGTTTTTTTCCCCCAATTCATACTCGTAACTCTCTAGGAAGTGACAAATTTTCAAACGAGCTGCTCCAATTGGTTACGCGTTTGTACGCTCTGCTGTGTTAGGAATGTCTCTTTGTTCCTCTGTAGAAGACGTGCAGTGAGTTACTGGTGGCTAACGACTGAAAGGAGTAGACGTCTATTTTTTGGCGTTTCTTTGTTAAGATGTAACTTTTCCAAGGTGCATATTAGATACTTCAGGGATGGAGACACAGAAAGTAAATGGCTTTTCAAAGCTCATGCATTTATAGAGCCAGAGCTGGGGTCACCGTTTTAACCTAGAAGACTTTCAGTGAAATTTCTCTCCCTCTCTCGTGCTAATTACACTGTGATCATTGCAGATGCCAGTCACGTGGGAAAGTGCTTCGAAGCATTGTGCCTCTTTGAGGGCTTGTGTGTGTTTATTTGTGGAAATACACCGAATATGAGACCGAGGAACTCCTGCTCTGGCTTCTGTCAAATTCTGATCAATGTAACCAGGGACGCTAAAGCTTTAAGAAGCTGAGTCATGCCAGCAGGAGAGAAAAGAAACAGGAATGCTAATCAGCTCATTTGCCCCTTAGGTAAGAGTTGCTTCACTGAGCTCTTATTTCTACGTTTCTTGGAGGAATGCTGCCGGAAACATTCTCATGAACACTGATGCCACGTTTGCAGTGGGAATGTCGTCAGGGATGCTGCCTACATCATGGCTCAGCGTTTCGTTAGAATCCCACTTGAGAAATCCCATTTAGCCCTCGGAGCTAAGAAAAGTTCTGCTTCCTCTGTATTTCTCCCCTTTTGAAAATGAAAATCAACCGTACTTTCCTTTTCCCTTTGCCTACCTTAGAAAAGTGAATTATATAGACATTTAAGATCTGGAGACTTCCTGTACTCCCTCCCTTAAATTTTCTGGGGAATGATTTATTATTGTTGGTAGTTGGAACAAAGGAAAACAGAGCATTGCTCACCACCCAGTTCTACAAGGGCTGAGTCATAACCCACTGCAGTTGCCCACCGACAGTACACCTCGAATTCAGGATGAAAACCAGGATGGGCTGCTGTGTGCTCTGAGTAAATAGATCTTTATATAGTTGGTTGTGTATCTCAGGAAGAATTTCGGGGACCTTAGATTGTTGCATCTTCCCATACACAGAAAAGCACTTAACTCATTAAACGTGAGGTACCTGTTCTTTGTGATCAGCAGTAATGTTTCACTAAGATACTGCATGTGTTTCCAAGCCCCCAAAATTCGTACGTAAACTGGCTCCTCCCCTGCCTCTTTGGAGCAGTTCCCATGGAACCACTGAGAGGCTATTTCTCTGGCCATAGTCTTCAGAAAGTCCTTGAATAAAACTCAGACTCAGAACTCTCATGTTGTACATTTTTTAAGTCAACAATAGTTTGCTATTTTTCTATATGTATTTTTGTTGGGTGTTGCTTAAAATTCTTTGTGAGATTTAGTTGGGATATAAAATATCTATAAATTGAATTTGTTGTGAGAATAACTAGGTGAGAAATGGGCTTTGTCCTTTATCTTGTTCCTTTTATTAAAAGAATTTTGTTTTCTTCTGTTAGGGAGGAAACCCTTTTTCTCTACCCTCTTAGGTTTATTGATTGTGGGTGTGCAAGTTAAACTGGCAAAGATAGATTAGCAGAGAAAGGACAGACTTGTATTCATGTACAAACAGGAGTGTTCACAGAAAAATGTAACTCAAGGAGGCAGTTAGAACTGGGGCAAATATACCATCTTCCTTGGGGGAAAAATGGAGGAGAAGGTTACTTATAAGAAAATAAATGACTTTTAGGAAAGAGAAATATGGGCCCTTAAAAGGAGAGATGAGAGGTGGGGTTTTGTGATGTTTGTTTAGTCAATTTCTTATCCTGGTGCCAACTTCTTGTCTCTTGACACAGGAATCAGTCTTCCCTGGTTATTTCTTCCAGGGGGGCAGTTTATGACAGATGGATTCTTCTAGGAGGTTCTGCTTTTTAGGCAGATACGAGGAGTTGAGAAAAAAACAACTAAAAACAAAAATCCTTGTCCCCATAATGTGTTCTGACTCTTTCCACCTCCAAAGAAGACTGACCTCAGGAAGGGAAGTTAATCTGGGTGGATCACTTGACATCACAAAGTTGGTTTGTGGGTTAGAGTGGGCTCCAGGGATGTATTTATTTTCCAGGTTTTAGTCAAATCTGATAGTTTAACATACCCTTTCTAGGCTGGTTATGGTGTTGTACCGTTAGGTAACATTTCTGAAGTGCAGGGTTGATGTTCTGATTTTTTTCAAACTCTGTTTCTCTGGCCCAACTCACCCCACAAACTTTGAGGATTAGAGTAGTTCCTGACATCTCATCTCCTGTTTTTAAGTTGTAAATGTATCCTCCCTTTTTGCTTCACATGACAAATTTGTGCTCATTTTATGTCAATCAACACTTTTTTGAATAAAAACTACTACTACTTAGCACATCTCACGTTAGGGTAGAGCATTCATTTTTATTGAAGGAGGTGCTTGTCAAAAGGAGGAACACTGGGGTACATGTATCTTTTCAAACTAGAGTTCCCTCTGGATATATGCCCAGGAGTGGGATTGCTGGGTCATAGGGTAAGTCTGTTTTTAGTTTTTAAGGAATCTCCATATTGTTTTCCATAATGGCTGCACCAACCTACATTCCCACCAACAGTGTAGGAGGGCTCCCTTTTCTCCACACCTTCTTCAGCATTTATTATTTGTGGACTTCTGAATGATGGCCATTCTGACTGGTATGAGGTGATACCTCACTGTAGTTTTGATTTGCATTTCTCTAATAATTAGTGATGTTGAGCATTTTTTCATGTGCCTGTTGGCCATTTCTTTCTACTTTTTTGGTGGGGGTGGGGTGGGTAATTAGGTTTATCTATCTTTATTTATTTATTTATTTATTTATTTATTTATTTATTTATTTATTTATTTATTTATTTATTTATTTATTTAATGGAGGTACTGGGGATTGAACCCAGGACCTTGTGCATGCTAATTTAAGCACACACTGTACCACTGAGCTATACCCTCCCCCACCCTGTTGGCCATTTGTAAGTCTTCACTGGATAATTGCTTGTTTAGTTCTTCTGCCCATATTTAGATTGGTTTGTTTGTTTTTTTCCTAAGTTGTATGAACTGTTTATATATTCTGGAAATTAAGCCTTTGTCCATCTCATCTTTTGCAAATATTTTCTCCCATTCTGTAGGTTGTCTTCTGGTTTTGCTTATGGTTTCCTTTGCTGTGCAAAAGCTCATAAGTTTAGTTAGGTCCCATGTGTTTATTTTTGCTTTTATTTCTGTTTCCTGGGTAGACTGCCCTAGGAGAACATGGCTTAGATTTATGTTGGATAATGTTTTGCCTCTGTTTTCTTCTAAGAGGTTTATAGTGTCTTGTCTTATGTTTAAGTTTGTAAGCCATTTGAGTTTATTTTGTGTATGGTGTGAGGGAGTGTTCTAACTTAATTGATTTGCATGTGGCTGACCAGTTTTCCCAACACCATTTGCTGAAGAGACTGTCTTTAATCCATTGTGTAATCTTGCCTCCTTTGTCAAAGATTAATTGACCGTAAGTCTGGGTTTATTTTTGGGCTTGTTTTGTTTTTGTTTTAACCAGGCTTTCAGGCTCCTAATTACTTTATTCCTGCCAAGGTTAGAGAGTTCAATACTAAAATAGAAGTTAATTCAAGTACACAGAATTTGTTGAATCAAAAATATGTAGTATCTTATAAAACTGTGTTGTGAGTATTACCAAGTCCAAGGTACGTTCCCAGTCTATTTTATGTCTCAACTGGTATCTTGGTTTTTACCAATTATTTCCTATTTGTTCTACAGTAGCTTCCTAATTTATCATTATGCTATTTTCTTGCCTCCCTGCAACCAATTCGTTTGTCCTGCAGTGTGGACAGTGTGCTCTTCTAAAAGTAAGATAGATCATTAAGGTCAAAACTCTTTCGTAGTTATTCACAGCTCTTAGATTAAAACCCTAACTTCTCAATATGGCCCCACAAAGCCCAGTATGACTTTGGCCCTGCCCAGTATCTGTGACCTCTTCTCTTATCCCTTGCTTGCTGCTTTCCAGCCACTCTGGCCACTCTTCTCTTCCTACAGTTCTTGCCTTGGACTTTTGTACAAGGTGTTTCCCATGCCTGGACTGTCTTTGTCCAGATTTTCTCATTTGCTGGATCTCGTCATTTGAGTATAATCTTCTGAGGGAAACTCTGACCACTTTCTCTAAAGTTACCCTCTCCCACCCTATCCACTCACATTGTCTTGTTTTACTTTTTTCCATGTCATTAATCACTGTCTGAAATTATTTACTTACTTATTGTCCATCTCAACAGAATGTAAACTCAGTAAGACTAAGACACTGTCTACTTTATTCTCTGCTGGGTCTTACTTCCCTAGTATGTACTTCCCTGTATGTACTCATTGGCTGTATTTGTTGAATCCATCATGTCAAATAGAAAAAAAAAAACACCTTCTAAATAGAGTGATAGGTTTTCTAATCAAATAGTCAATTAATGGAGCAGATGTGGAAAACTGGTTTTGAATTAATTTTATATAAATATTTTGAAAGCAGTTTTATTCCACTACTTGGGCAGATATTCACAGATAAATTTTTAAACTTTTGAGATAAGCATAAACTTTGAGAAGAGTTGGAAGTACAGTACAAGCATTTTTTTCCCTGAATCATTTGGTAGTATGCTGCTCACTCTGAACACTTCCATGTGTATTTCTCACTAACAAGGATATTGTCTTACGTAAACAAATTTAACAACCACATCAGAAAATTTACATGTATGCATTGCTGTGGTGTATTCCTCAGCATTCATTCAGATTTCATCCATTGTACCAATAATGCCACTTATGGCAGAAGGATCCAGCAGAATCACTTGTTGAATTTAGCTGTCATCTCCCCTCTTTTTTATAAATTGAAGTACAGCCAATTACAGTGTGTCAACCTCCAGTGTATAGCACAATGTCTCAGTCAAGCTGTCATCTGTCTTTACCTTCCTTCACTTTGAAACAGTTCTTTAGTCTTGATTGTCATAATCTGGACACTTTTGAAAATAAAAGGCCAGTTATTTTGAAGAGTGCCCTTATTTGGGGTTGTCTGATATTGCCTAAAGTTTAGACTCAATTGTGATTCTGTCGGGAATTTGCCAGAAGTGATGCTAAGTTGTTCCTTTTGTGTGGCATGTGATTTTGATTTGTCCCATTGCAAATGATTGATTTTTTTATTAAGGTGGTGCCTGCCAGACTTTGCCCACTGTAAAATTACTGTTTTTCATAGTAATAAGCAAGTATTTTGTGGGGAGGTACTTTAACACTATATGAAATATCTTTCTGCACCAAACTATCAATTTATCTATTTACTTAAATAGTACTGTTTCCTACTTTATTCAATGGATTATACTCCATTACTGTCTGTATTTGATACAATCCTCAAATTGCTCCCAGTTTGATCAGTAGAAGTCTGCTGAAGCTGGTTTCCTTGTCCTTCTAATATACTTTCATCCTCCTTTGTGCATATCCTTGCTCTCTGGCATAACAAGATGCTCCTGGCCCATCTTGTACTTTTCCCTGCTTCAATTATGTGCACATAAGGCTCCAGGGAGCCTTAATTTCTTTTATTGGACAATGGTAATTAAAAGCCAAGATCTGGACCCTAGGTGTGTTCGTTGTTACTGAGGTGTCATTGCTTCCAGGCCCTCTCAAGGTGCAGATCTAGGGAATCAAACTGTGTATGTATATATACACACACATATGTATGTATGTGTATGTATGTATACATATATAAAATACATGTATTTATATCTAAATTCCTATATGCATATATGTCTGTCTCTCTATATATATCATTCTGTCAGAATTTATAAATTCAGTTTGTCCAATGCCATCTTCCCTACCGTATCCTAATCTACCCCACTGGGTGACTCTGTACATATAATGACTTATGATGACTTCATCAGCCAGCTGTACCCCAAGTCTAGTCTGGCCTTTGATTACAAATAAAAAAAAAAAAATCCCACCTGTAATGGGGATAATATACATTGTCTGAGAAAAGCTGTGGGTGGATGAGACATTTGGGAGCAGGATAGGGGAAAAGATTGAAAAACATATAGTCAATATTAAATGGATGCATAATAAAAGGTTTTCATAACTATCATCGTACTCTATTTGTTAAAACTTACAAGAAAGTAACACCCTTTCCCCATCTCCCCCATCTGGATTCAGAGAGTCACTACTTCATGCTTTTGCTGCCCTTTTAGCTAAGATAAGTTTCTCGATGCTCTTCAAGTTTGTACCAATTTGTTTGCTTGTTATAGATATTTATCATCTTATATGCTTATGATATATGATGTAGTTGTATAAAAATAGGATCAACTTATAATCTGGGAATAGGTGAAATGAGATGTTTAACAGTTTCAGGCTTCCTCAGTAAAAATCCATGCCAGAACATCTCGCACCTGGTAAATACTGAGCGACTGACGGGGAGAACAGTGAGTATTTGAGCAGTCAGAAGTGAGGTGCCCAGAAAAGTGAGATATCAACTCTGCCTGGTGACTGGGGAACAATTCCAAATGCAACCTTAGTGTTTTCACAAGCTGACGTGACTGCAAATTGACCATAAAATATTAAAGCCCACTTTTATATCAGGGAACATGGGAAACTATGGTAATTATGAGGGGAGAAAAGGATCAGCTCTGGGACGAGAGAAGCTCGTATGGGGGAGAGCCGGAAGTGTTTGGCTGGTTCTTCTGGTGGCGGAAAGAAATTCCTGCCTTGAAGGCAAGGTAAAAACAACACACGTTGCCAATTAAATACTCATTCTGAAGTTTAGTCTTGAGCAAGATTCCAGGTTGGTTTGCTGAAATGATTAAGATCACAATTAATTTAAAATAAAACCATTGTACCTGTTGGTCTTCATAGTAGACACCTTTTTGAGACTCAGATCAAAATGTCCACCATTTTCCTGTCTTTTGCTCTCCAACTCGCCAGGAAAACCTGAAAAGCAGTTGCTTTTTTTGTTCCAGAAGGAAAGGAAGCGAATGGGGAAAACACTATTTGCACTAAAGGAAGTTTTTGCTTAATTTTCAACCTCATTTTAAAGAAAGAAAGAAAAAGATTTATATATAAAAAAAAAGACCCATAAGAAACTATGTTGAGGTCACTGAATAGTTTAATTAAGGTTCATTGTTATTTCATTTTAATGATTTCAATTGTGATATAGATCATTAGTTTTCTTAGTTTTTTTGTTGCAGTCATATTGCTTTATAAAGTAATGCTATTAAACTAATGTTCTGCAACATACAGGAGTTGGTTTATTCTGGCTTTTAATGTCTCTGGAAAGATTGAGTTTGGTAAAACTGTTCTTTTACCTCTGAATGGTACTATGGCTTGAGAAAAATAGAGAAACCCAGTGGAAATAAATCCATCTTGGCTATAAGCTTAATTTTATTATTTATGAAAAAAGATTAGGTTAAAATTCTTTGCCTTTTTTTTCTTATTCCGATGCTGTTGTAAATACTGTAAGTGGTCATTATCTAGAGTTCAGGATTTTTTTTTCCCCCCTTGATGGATGAAGATGGAGCAAAGGTAAAATTCACATGTTGTCGAGGCCAATAACTGCATGATTCTCCTTTGCCACTAGATGTCTCTGTATAGATGTTCGTTCTACCTGAGGGGCTTTCTTTAGAAGATACCAATAAAATCAGATAGATGTTAGCTACTCCTACGGTGCCTTTCCCTTCTCTAATTCAGCACCCTGGTTACTATCAGATGCTTTTCCCATTCTGGAGGATTAATTCCAGAGTACTGGACAGGACTTGAACTAAACAAAAAGTGAGTAAAATTAGGCTTAGTCATTGCTCCAAATGTGTACATCTATTAACTCCTCATCCTAGAAAATGTGAGAATCCTTATAGATAGTTTTACAGACAACTTTCAAATAAGCATGCTAAAATGAGGACGGGCTTGGGTTTGAATTTGATAATCAAAGTGGTGGATAATTTAAAATTACATTTGATAATATGTTTGTGTTTATATTTTGAGTATGGTGTTCTGGGAATCAATGCAGTTTCAATAATGGACATATCAATAATATTCACCCACAGAGATGGGAGTCTTTGAGATTTCTTAAACAGCTGCTTATAACTCGTCTTTTTTCCGTACTTGGCAAAGATCAACCATGTCAGCTACCAGGACAGTCACATGATAGGTAAACCTGAGCTCATTTCTTCATAAGTTTGTCTGATTTCTAGTTCTCAGTTTATCTGCAAAGGAGGGGCTAACTGAATGTTTGATTCAAAACATTGACAGAAATAGAACAAAAAAATCCTTAAAATTTGTATGGAGTCACAAAAACCCCTAAATTACTAAAGCAATCTTAAGAAGGAAGAACAGAGCTGGAAGCATCACACTCTCCCTGATTTCAAACTGTATTACAAAGCTATAGTATTAAAACAGTACGGTGTTAGCATAAATGAAGACAGATAGATCAACGGAACAGAATAGAGAGACCAGAAATAAGCCATATATGCTCAGTTACAACAAAGGAGCCAAGAATATGCAGTGGGAAAAGACAGTCTCTTCAAGAAATGGTATTGGGAAAATTGGACAGCCACATGGAAAATAATGAAACTAGACTACTGTCTTATACTGTACAGAAAAATTAACTAAAATGAATTAAAGATGAATATAAGACCTAAAACCCTAAAACTCCTAGAATAATACATAGGCAGTAAGCTCCTTGACCTTGGTTTCAGTGATGGTGTTTCAGATCTGATTTCAAAATCAAAGGCAACAAAAGCAAAAGTAAACAAATGGGATGACAGCAAATGAGAAAGCTTCTGCACAGCAAAAGAAATCATCAACAACATGAAAAGGTAGCCTACTGAATGGGAGAAAATATTTGCAGATCATATTATCTGAAAAGGGTTAATATCCAGAATATATAAAGAAGGCAAACAGTTCAACGGCCAAAACAAAATTCAGTATGACGGTTATAATTTATAAGACCCTTTCTGGGCAAATTTGGCAATATATATAAAAAGACCTTTTATATATTTATGTCCTTTGACTAATTATTCTTCTAGGAATTTATTGTATGGATGTAACCAGAGATTTCCCAAGATTTATGTGTTAATCATTATGCTATTTATAACATTAAAAATAAAATAACCACAAAAGATACTGTTTGAATATGTTATCATTGGTCCAGAAAAACCCAAAACAAAACAAAACCCAGTCTGATTAAAAAATGGGCAGAGGACTCTGAGAAAAACTATGACACTGATGAAAGAAACTGAAGATGACACAGATGGAAATATACACTGTGTTCTCTGATGTGAAGAATCAATACTGTTAAAATGACCATACTACCCAAAGCAATATACAAATTCAATGTAATCCCTGTTAAGTTACCAACAACATTTTTCACAGAACTGGAACAAAAAATGTTAAAAAAAAAAAAAAAGTTAAAACACAAAAGACCCTGAATAGCCAAAACAATCTTAGAAAGAACAGAGCTAGGGGAATCATGATCCTTGACTTAAGACCATACTACAAAGCTACAGTAATCAAAACAGTATGTTACTGGAACAGAAACAAACACATAGATCAATGGAACAGGATAGAAAGTCCAGAAATAAATCCACACACTTATGGTCAATTAATCAACAACAGAGGAGGCAAGAATATACAATGGAGAAAAGACAGTCTCTTCAATAAGTGGTGCTTGGAAAACTGGACAGCTACCTGTAAAAGAATGAAATTAGAGCATTCTCTAACACCATATACAAAAATAAACTCAAAATGGATTAAAGACCTAAATGGTAAGACCAGAAACCCTAAACTCCTAGAAGAAAACATAGGCAGAACACTCTTTGACATAAATTGAAGCAATATTTTTTTGAACCAGCTCCTAGAGTAATGGAAATAATAGGAAAAATAAACAAATGGGACCTAATTAAACTTAAAAGCTTTTGCACAGGAAAGGAAACCATAAACAAAACAAAAAGACAACCTACAGAATGGGAGAAAATATTTGCAAATGACATGACTGACAAGAGACTATTTTCCAAAATATACGAACAGCTCCTACACCTTAATATCAATAAAACAAGCAACCCAACCAAAAAATGTGCAGAAGACCTTAATAGATATTTCTCCAAGGAAGACATCTAGATGGCCAACAGACACATGAAAAGATGCTCAATATCACTAACTATTTGAGAAATGCAAATCAAAACTACAATGAGGTATCACCTCACACCAGTGAGAATGGCCATCATTCAGAAGTCTACAGATAATAAATGCTGAAGAAGGTGTGGAGAAAAAGGAACCCTCCTACACTGTTGGTGGGAATGTAAATTGGTACAGCCACTATGGAGGATAGTATGGAGGTTCCTTACAAAACTGAAAAAATAGGCTTAGCATAAGATCCAGCAATCCCACTCTTGGGCATATATTTGGAGAAGACTCTTATTAAGAAAGACACATGCATCCCTATGTTCAGAGCAACACTATTTACAGTAGCAAAGACGTGGAAACAACCTAAATGTCCATAGACATAGAGGACTGGATAAAGAAGTTGTGGTATATTTATACAACGGAATAGTACTCAGCCATAAAAAATAAAATAATGCTGTTTGCAGTAAAAACTTGTATCCAAATGTTTATGCCAGCATTATTCATGGTGGTCACACCCCAGTGTCCATCAACTGACAAATGAATAAAACATGGTGTATCCATATGATAGAATATTGTTCAACCATAAAAAGGAATGAAGTACTGATATATGTTACAACATGGATGAACCTGGAAAACATTTATGTTAAATCAGTGAAGCCAGGCACAAAAGACCTCATGCTATGATTCCATTCACATGAAAGTTCAGAATAGGCGAATCCGTATAGACAGAAAATAGGTCAGTGGTTGGACTGGAGGAGATGGTCAGAGTGGGGTGATGGTTAAAGGGCGCAGGGTTTCTTCTGAGATAAATAAAATGTTCTAAGTTGATGGGTGATGTTGGTACAGCTCTGTGAGTATACTAAATACCAATGAATTGCACACTTTAAATGAATTATATGTCACATGAGTTACATCTCAGTGAGTTGTTAAGAAAGTGGAATACTGATATATGCTGTAACATGAAGGAACTTTGAAAACATGAGGCTGAGTGACCGAGGCCTGTCCCTCAAGGGAGCCCAAAGGTATTTATTATACTCATAGGTGTAGTCTATAAATCAGAAATCATTTCTACCATAAGCAGAGTTGCCTAGCAGTACGTAACCTGTTGGCTTTTATGGGGTTACCAAGGGAACAGGGCTAGAAAGTTAACTAAAGGACAAATTCCTACGCAAAAGGTGGAAAGATACTGCTCCCTTTGCCCTCAAACAGATACTGAATTCCTTTACACCCACTTATTATGTAATCAGAATTCATTCATCTTGGCTTATGTGATTTCTACCTTTGGAAGAATCAATACTATTTATACCAAAAAGCCATTTTTGTTGTTGTGGCTGTTTTAAATCCACCGTCTTTCAGTTAATTGGAAAACTGATTGTGTGGATACTGACTCCTTGTGATAAGGAGTTAACAAAGTCAGGACATTTTAGACATTGCCAGAGCATAGATTTTTCTCTGTTAGTGTCAGAGAGAGCTCCTTGTATGCAACTAGAATGATCGGAGGTAGATCTCTCTGACTAAAGGTATCCTGAGATGCAAAGTTCCCAAATAGTGACAGCATTTTGAAATGATGATCACAGCTGACATTCTCATTGTAACTGGCTTGCTGTTTGTGGAAATGTGCCTGATGTACATGCATTGGTCTTTTATACCCTCTCATGTGAAATTACGTTCAAAATATATTTTCCTTGAGTACTTTTCTTCTGTGAAAAACAGATACAATATATGATGTAACTCAAATGAATTAGTCAAGTTCCAACTAATAGCCAATTAGTGGTTTATTTGCAAGTTTGCATCTTTTGGAACAGGAGTGTCAATCTAAAGGCTATTTGTTTTCATTAACGGTTAACAGCAATTCAAGTTTATCTTGGATAATTCAGGTTTATGTTGATTCTTTTGACACAATACAGTTTTTCTGAAAACAAAAAGTTCACTGATACTCATAGAAAGTGATGGCTTTCAAATTATTTTAGCCAAGTGTGTTCCTCTAATGAAATCTAATAGGGAAACCAATATGTAAAACCAGTTAAAGAGGAGTTGCCTGCTTGGAAATGGAGAAGGGATAATAGGGTCTGGTGTTCTGCAACAGACTGCTAAAAATCTTTCACACTAAGGCAGCCTTGATCTAAAGTATCTGGAAATCCAAAGGCTGTGAGAACAGTTAGGAAATCCCTTGTATAAGGCAAAGCACATTAGTTAGAATTCAGAATCATCTTCACAATTACTTCGCTAGGCCACGTGAGATAAGCCACTTTACCTCCCCGGGTCTTTGTTTTCTCTGTATGGAAAATGGAGGGGGTGGAATAAAATGGTTTTTAAGGTTCTTTTTTTCTTTTTTTTTTTTTTCTTTAAGAATTTTTTTTCTTTTGTATTGATATAGTTGATTTACAATTTTTTTTTAATTGAAGTGCAGTAAATTACAATATGTCAATTTCTGGTATACAGCACCATGTCCCAGTCATGCATACACACATGTATATTCCTTTTCATATTTTTTTATTAAACGTTATTACAAGACATTGAACATATTTCCCTGTACTATACAGAAGTAACTTTTTTTTTGGTAATTTGTCTTCGTATATAGTGGCCAGCATTTGCAAATCTCAAATTCCCAAATTTATCCCTTCCCACCCCCTTTCCCCGAAAGATTCTTTCCAGTGTAGATACCTTTAGATTCTGGACCTGGGCCCCTTAATGAAGACAGGCACACAAAATACTAGGTTGAGGCTAGACCTTGGCTGAAAGCATATCGCAAAATTTAATTTTAGTTCATTGATCAGTATATAAAGATCTAGAAGATGATTTTCTTATTTACTCAGTTTTTAAGTTCTTGAACTGTAAGACTCTGTTAAATATAAACCAGGTACCAGCTTTGATATTTAAGAACTCTTATTTAATATACTTCTACTTGTGGGAGTTAATTGACTGCATATTTTCAGTGTTTGATGTTTTTACCTTTTATACTCACTAAGTTTTAAGTTTTATATACCACAGGCTATAAACAGAGGAAGAAAGTCACGTTTGATGATTTTTGAACGAGTTTTCATTTATGTGAACGCCCTGGTCTTTTGATACAATGCAGTGCTCTGAGAGTGACATTGCTCGCACTTGTCTTAGTCAAAGCCCAGGAAAGACACTTTTCTGGATGACCTTTTCCACTGTGTGCCTCACTGAGGATGTGGAGGGGGACATCTGGCAGCACACCAAAGCAAAGAGCGGGTGGGCGTGCTGTGGGTCTGAGCAGAAACCGGGAGACCCAGGGGGTTCTTCCTCATTATTGCTCTACATGCCGTGCAGTGTCCTAATGTTCAGGTGAGTGACACGGAGGTATGAGGATGTTTTCACTACTTACCACATTGAAATAGGCAAGACTCTTTTTAAAAACACATAAGCTTTCTTTAAAAATCCCTCTCGGATTTCTGTGGTCGCGGGCAGTGTTCTGTATTGTGACCTGTGGATGCTGGGTGTTACATGGACGTTTGTTTACCGAGAATTCATTGTGCTTTACATTTATGTTCTGTAACTTCGTGTCAGACTCCAGTAATGGTAATTAAGGGAAAAATAATCAAAATAATATCAACCAAGTGCTAAATAATATCCACCAGGTGCTAAAATCAATGTAACAGATATCTTCCTTCCTAATCTCCAACTCCCAATCTGTATGACCCTTTGATGAGGTCTTCTGATTCTTAGACCCTTTGAACAATTTTGCATCTTGTCCTTGTTCCTTATTTTAAAAACTGCATCAGTTGCAACCTTTATTTTTAACACCTGTGTATGCATTTAAACTACAGCCTAGTGAATATTAATACTGAATGCTGTATCAAGCCTCTTACTTCCATTTCAAGAAATCTTACTGCAAACTCAAAAATGTTACAAATTGTTCCCTTAATTTTCCAATGAGGACACTAAGGTGCTAGGAATCAAGTTAACTTGCCTAAAGTTGCAGGACAAATAAATGGCTGTGTCAACATTTAGACCGAAGTTTCTCTGATAACAAAGCCCACGCTTTTTCCTCTAAGACCATTTTCAGTCTCAGAACAAGGACATGGGTCTGGGGAACAAAGCCTGCTTGAAAGCAGAGGAAATTCTGGGAGGTTTATGGCTCTCTTGATGGACAGTGCTAGGCCTGTCCTAAACCAAACAAAGTAAAAGAGTGACGAAGGAGAAGAGGTTGTCCTCAGCAACTTACTCAGCCACTGTGGTTGGTTGACACCATTTTATTCTGCAAAACAAATTGTGAGTGGTCTCTGGACTGAAATGATCTGTTTGTGGACTTCAGAAGGGGTCAGGGTCCATCATTTAGCTCTCTGTCATGAAGCCGGACAGTAATTGTCCACCAGGCTAACTTAGGGAAACAGAACTTGAATTCTAGAAGAACCAGATAGCTGGTCTAATGAGAGCAGTGAGGTCAACAACGGAACTGGGGTGGGCTCGGTGAGTAAGTGCTGTTTTGCAGAGTTTTCTGTTTGTGCATTGCCAGAGTTTCGGGATCTCACAGTACTGAGGCCCACGAGCGGGTTAATTTTACTCCTTGCTGAATAAAATATGTGAAGTGCTGGTGAGTCTAATACATAGTGTCCACATGTGGGAACCAGAGCATCATGTGATACTTTACTTCAGTTTCTGGGTAAATTCAACCCCTTGGATTTAAAAATGTGTCTCGAAAGAATTTTTCTATAATATGACTTCCAATTTTCCTTATTATAAACATAATAAAAATCCAGTATAAAAATAAGGAAACTAAAAGAGGGTAATATAATTTTCTATAACTCGACTATTCTAAAACATGCATTGCTAACTTTTTCCATTTTAATCTTTTTTTTAAAATATAGTTGAGCTCAGAATGTATAGACCATTTCATGGTCTTTTCTTTTTCATTTTATATAGGCCCTCCTCCTTATGATCAAGTTTTTAAAAACATATTTAATATTTATATGATGTTTCATCATGTGTCTAAATCACAATTTACTTAAACATCACCCTATTATTGGATGATTATTTAAAAAAAATTTTTTTTTAAATTAAGTGTAGTCAGTCACACTGTCAATTTCTGGTATGCAGCACAATGTCTCAGTCATGCATATACATGCATATATTCATTTTCATATTCTTTTTCATTAAAGGTTATTACAAGATATTCATTATAGTTCCCTGTGCTATACAGATGACATTTGTTTTTTTTATCTATTTTCACGTATAGTGGCTAACATGTACAAATCTCAAACTCTCAAATGTATCCCTTCCCACCCCCACTGTAAGACTGTTTACTATGTCTGCAAGTGTGTTTCTGTTTTGTAGGTGAGTTCATTAATATCCTCTTTTTTCTTTCTTTTTGGAGTCCACATGCGAGTGATATCATGCAGTTTTTTTCTTTCTCTTTCTGGCTTACTTCACTTAGAATGACAATCTCCAGGTCCATCCATGTCGCTGCAAATGGCATTATCTTATTCTTTTTTATGGTTGAGTAGTATTCCATTCTATAAATATACCACAACTTTATCCAGTCATAGGTTTTTTTTTTTTTTCCTTTTCCCCTTGCTATTAAGGCCACCATAAATATACTTATGTATAAGACTTTTTTGGGGGGGATATTTTGACATGTTTCTTAGGCAAGATTTATAAGAGTAGAATTACTGGGTCAGAGGGCATTTTTAATTTTTACTGCTGTTTCTTAAGAAATGGCAGAAACAGATTATAATAGACATGCATCAGAAAGCATTTTCTTCGGAGCAAGTAGTTAGAAAATAAATTATGGTTGCCATTTGTTCCCTTCTTATATTTTCTTTTCAAAATAAGGAGACTTGAAATTAATGGAACAGTGTGAAACAACTTTACTTATTTTTAGAGTGCCTAATTTAAAAGAACTAAAATTATTTTATCACAGTAATTCATACAATTCTTTGAGGTAGGCAGCACAATTATTATATCATAACTGAAAAAAATGGAGCTAATGCTTTTTTCAAATACACTCAGTCAGGGTTTGACAAAGCCCCAAAAAAGTCTTTCTCTTTTAAAAATAAGCTTACCTGCTGTGTATCTGTGACCTTAATTTAACTTCTACCAGGAAAGTATATACCAAGGGGAAAAATTATAGATGCCACAAGTACTTAATCCCCTTTATAGGATTTCATCAAAGAAGAAAAGGACTGAAAGTGCATAAAGATGAAATTCCCTCATTTTAAAGTGTCCTAGAGAATTCATGTGAAGAACGAATTAGCACATGTTTTTATTCCCTCCTTGAATACATTTAAGCATTAAAATAGGGATGTTGTCATCAGTAATACCAAACTTTCTACCTGTTGTCCTCCTTCCACATTTTTTCCTTGAATTCTAGATGGATAAGTATGTCTATTTATTTCTTTACAAGTACGTATAGATTCTTCCAATAGTCATCATTCAACAGACATTTATTTTAAAAAAGTTTTATTTATTACACAGGAAAAAACACTCTTGTATTATAAAAGACCACAAAGATGTTAAAACTCATCAGCTTCACTGGGTTATTGTGAGGATTAAATATGTGGGACTGAGCACAATGCTGTGTATCTCATAGATAAACAATCAGCACTAGCCATTGGGAACATTAGATTTGCATATTAGTTTATCAGAAAGCCAAATATGTAGGGAAGTTTAGAGAGCAGGGAAGGAGTTGTTGGAGTGGTCACGTGGTCCAGATGAGGCACCTAGAGAATGGTTGGAAGTGTTAGTAGAGGGGCCAGGTTGAGCGTCTTTAATTAGGAGTGGAATGAAGGGTGGATGAAAGGGGTTTTTCAAAAGTATTCAAAGTCTATTCAAAGAACTTGACAACAGAAAACCTCCCCCAGGGAGCTTGTAGTTACCAGCAAAGCTCCATTTCTTAAGATAAGTGGCTAGTATATGATGGATCATTTTATTACTTCTCTCTGAAATATAAACAACACACTTTTACATACGTGATATATTTCATAACAAAAATATAAAAGAGAAAAAAAAGTTTTTACTGTCATCATTAAAAGAATAGAAAATACAATAATCATAACATGATTCCACCTCATTAATAAAGGAATTTGAACTTGGAAACTGATAGCTTGACCAATCTTTGATATTTTCAGAGGTGAGGTTTCATTTTTGTTACAAGATTTTCCAGTAGCCGTTAAATAGAAAAGATGCCATTGCATAGTGAGAAAAGAAGTCCAACAGCAGAAGAAAAGAATACGGTTGAGCATGTCTTACCAAAATAGGTGGAGAAAACGTTTGAGAGCCATGAGCCGGAGATTATACAAAAGAGCAATTCATTTTTATATTTTGAGTTGATATAAAAATGTGCTTCACAGATCATTAGTCTGTCTGTCCATGCACATACAAGTTATGTGTGTTGCCATTTTAAACAGAAGCAGTAACTCTCATTAGGTGAAAACTGAATGAGGTAATATCATGGAGTTTCATTTATGGAAGGAAGTTCTGGGAAAAGGACATGACTATTTCAGTAGAAAAAGGCTTAGTTTGCAAAAGATGCTGCAGGGATGGCATTCTGCCATCTTTGATAAAAGAAATTTGCGAGAAGACACTTTTGTAGAGTGTGACAAAGGTGATTTTATAGAAAACGTGCATTTGAAATCAGAATGTTGATTTCTTTATGCACATTCCAGCCCATTTGCAATGCTTCAAGATTTAAAAATCCAACCTGATTAAATAATTCATTTCTACAAAGGTAAAATTTTTTTAATAATTAAAATAGTGCTAATCACCAATGGGGGAGATTTATTAGACTTTTTTTGAAGAACTTTATCAGAAAATTTTAAGCTGACAAGTATTTATTTTAATAATAATAATCCTCTTATTGTTTTTAATGCTGTGTAGTTTTCATATTCTTTGCCTTGTGATAGTTTTTTCGAGATTTCAAGTGAGCTGAATTTGGAGTATTAATAGGTAACAACAGGCAGGAGATAAAACCACGCAGGTATAGCTGCTTGTTGAGAAATTAATTTGGAAAAAGTCATGAAAATGTGAGGGAAGGTCTTGTCTTTGAAAGTAAATATGACTCTGGGAAGGAGCAGAAATAGCCTGATGCAGGTGTGATGGCAGGCTGCTCTCTGATTTTTGGATGAGATCAGTTCAGAGAGTTTGGCTTTGTTTTATAGGCAGAAAAGCCACATGGAACATTCTGATAAGGCAAAAAAAAAAATGCAACAATGTTATTTTAAAGATATCAAAGCTGGGGGGGGTCTTTTGTTTATACCTAACATTTGTTTAGAGTTGGTGTTCCCCTAGGAAACGCTAATCAAAGTGCTCTACCATGGACTGGGTGGCTGGCCAGCTGCTAACCCCTTTAGTTCATCCAGTCCTGCAGGAGATGTTTAGTAAATGCTGTGTATGTGTGCGTGCGTGCATCTGGGAATCGAGCAGGCAACGAGACAGATACGTAGTCCTAACCCTTAGGGGGCTTCGTGTTTGATCTGGTGGGGGCAGGAAGACGTGAAACAGCTACAAAGAAAACATACAGGGTACAATGAAATGATACAAGAGGACGTCTAGTCTGCTCTGCAGATGACATTTTGCTGGGGCTAAGAAGAGCGTAGTTATACAATAAATACTTTTTGATTGGACGCCAGTGGCATTATTGGAGGCCTAAGGTTTTTTTTGAAAATTCTTTAATTCATGAAAGTTTTTACTTATGAAATTCCAGATCTTACTCTTGTCCTCAAATAACTAGCCTAAGAAAGAATAGGTATCTGCCTCTAACCAGAAACGTACGAAAGGCTGTGAAGGTCCCAATCTGAGGAAGAAGTAACTAAAGGAAATAAAAAAGGTGGCATCAATTGGGATTTCGGCTTTCTTTGTGGATCACTGCTGTGTTTTTATTCTGTTCTTCATTATTGGAGTCTTGAGAGATTCATGCCGCTCCCCACAGGTGTGATTGTTGTATAGATAATTGTATGTTCTAGGAGAAGTTTTGTAAACCTTATTTCCTCTGTACAAATCGACTGGTTAATATTTAAACATTTGGAGTGAGACACATTAACCTGCTGGAATCACAGATTTATAGCCCATTACATGAATTTGGGTGAGTCTCATCTCACTTGAGGCTCATTTTTCTCATCTGAAATAATAATAGACATTTGTCATTATTGTTGTCAGAGTTCAATGAGATGACATGTGGAAATTGCCTGCTACAGTGCCTGGAGCACGTTCGTTTATCAGCTCGCATCAGGCTTCCGCAGTCCCCTCAATAGCATTGTATGTAAAGTACCTAGCCCCTGACAACTTTGCAATAAACCAATGTCTTTTTTCTAAATGTTATTAGTAAAGAGCAGTTATTAGATGAGGCTTTCTTTAGCTAATTCCAGAGAAGGAAATAATCACAGAATAGGACAGAAAAAAAAAATCAAGACTCATATCTCAAGAGAAAGTATTTTGGGCAATAGTAAGACATAAACTGTTTGGCATCATCACTAGGTACCCAATTGTTATGAAAAGGGTACACAGTTTCATAGAAGTTGTCAAACACATTATAAATTAAGCGTGTGATATATCTATATTAAAATAAATGGTATCCTATGAGTTGGACCTGGTACTTGACATTCATTGTATATGTGGCCTATGGATTGTGAATATATAGCTCTCTTTGTCTTTTAAGTATTGTATGTTGTTATTAACATAAGTGAGTATCTGTTTTATTGCTCAGAAGGGGAAATGAAATGAAAGCACTAAGTGTGGAAAAGGCACTTGAGTGGGGAGCTGTCAGCCAAGATGGGCAGTAGGGACAGCTCTGGCCTGGGTTATGCCAGGTGGACCTTTATGGGAGGTTTCTGCCATCATGTTCTCCTTCTGGGTGTGATGGAGCCAGTCAGTCCTTGTTAAGAGTTTTTGGGTTTTTGTATGGGCTTTTCTGGTAGTCGTCATGGCAATTGTCAACTGTCCTGGCGCTATTGGGTATGTTACTTAGCATGCTAATACATTACACTGAGCGGATAATGAGGCTCAAGGTCCACTGGAAGGTAAATCCTCCATCATCTTGGACTGGGTTCTAACCAGTTCTTGTTCTCTGCAGCTGCTTCCTAAGACTTAGATTTTTTAACTTTATTTTTCAATCAAAGTATAGTCAGTTATACTGTGTCAATTTCTGGTATACAGCATAATGTCCCAGCATGCGCATATATATCTATATACCTATATCTATATCTATATATCTCCACATACATAAATACATATATTCATTTTCATATTGTCTCATTAAAGGTTATTACAAGATATTAACTATAGTTCCCTGTGCTATACAGAAGAAATTTGTTTTTATCTATTTTTATATATAGTGGTTATCATTTGCAAATCTCAAACTCCCAAATTTATCTCAGTTGACTTACAATATTACATTAGTTTCAGGTATACAGTGTAGTGATTCAGTTATTTTATTTTTTTTCAGATTATATTCCATTGTAGGTTATTACAGGATATTGAATGTAATTCCCTGTGCTATACAGTAAATCCTTGTTGCTTATCTATTTTATAAGTAGCAGTTTGTGTCTGTTAATCCCATACTTCCAATTTGTTTCCCCCCTTCCCCCTTGGTAACCATAATTTGTTTTCTATGCCTGTGAGTCTTTTTCTGTTTTGTATATATATTCACTTTTTAGATTCTACATGTAAGTGATATCATACAGTATTTGCCTTTCTGACTTTTTTCACTTAGCATAATACTCTCTAGGTCCATCCATGTTGCTGCAAATGGCAATATTTCATTCTTTTTTATGGCTGTGTATATCTATCTGTCATAAACTAGTCATCTGTTTGGGGGCACTTGTATTGTTTCTATATCTTGGCTGTCGTAAATAGTGCTGCTGTGAACATTGGGGTGCGTGTACCTCTCTGAATTAAGAGTTTTTGTTTTTTTCTGGATATATACCCAGGAATGGGATTGCTGGATCATATAGTAGCTCTAATTTTTAGTTTTTTAAGGAAACTAAACGTTTTCCAAAGTGGCTGCACCAGTTTACATTTCCATCATTAAGTATTGTATCTTTATTTTGCAATAGAAAGTGCAACTTCCACATGGATATGGAACAGAATTAGGTGGTACTTAAGAGGGCATCAGATCAACTGAATTCAAGAAATGGTAATCAGATAGTAAACAGAAATTTATTTTCTGTAGATTTCTGTTCTGTGCAAAGAACTTTCATATAATTAACTTTTTGACCTTGGATCAAAAGTTGAATTTTGAACAACAATCCATTAAGGTGGGTATCATACAGAATTCTTCTTCTCTCCCTCCCTTCCTCCTCCTCTTCTCTTCCTTTTCCTTTTGCCTCTTTTTAAAGGAAAATAAAAGACTTTCCCAAGTGTACAGACAGGAAACAGAAGAACTGGGGACTTGGGCACATTTTATAGATCCAGGTCATTTTATCAACTGCTTGCTGTGTCTAGGGTAAGCCGGTCACATGCACTCATTCCCTGTGTACCTTCTTTATGAAGGAAGACTGTGTTTGGTTTTAGTCTCTTTCCATCTCAAAAGTTGCTTTTCTTTTGCCTTTGGAACATTCTCCAGATGAAAAGCACCGAGGATGAAGACACTTGAGCTGTAATGCCGTGTGGTTTAATCCGTGGCCTGTAAATGCAGCAGCAGCATCTGCTTAGGGACCCCGACCCACAGGAGCCCTGATCTCCCAGGTTCTGGAGCCGAGGGCTGGCCTTACAGAGAGGTGCAGTGAAGGCAGGCCTCTGCTTCGAGGAGAGGAACTCTGACAGGAATCACTCACTTACCAGACATTTTGGAAACCTTACATTGGTGTCATTTGTAGTAGTCCTCAACAAGCAGTGTTGTGATCCAACGGTTTAATAATTTGCTCAGCAATTACTTTGTTGCTAATTTTGAGCTTGTTGGAGCAGGAGTGATTTAAAGTGATCTTGTTTTCCTACACCCCTTAAGAGAATTCTGAGTCCAGATTCTTTTTTTTTTTTTTTAAGGATCTAGGGCGTAGCCCATCATTCTCCTGTAAACTCTGTACCTGACATCCCTGATTTCCTGGGTTGTAGCCTGCATAAGTCTTTGGATCAGTTTCCCCTTACTGTTTAATACATATTTTTTCATTCTTAATTCAGGATGTTGAGGTGTGACCTGATGCGGAGTAACCGTGATAATTTGCAGTTTGTTTTTATCTATGATTTCGATTTCAGTCACTACCTTTCTCCACCTTATTAACCCATTAATCAAAAATTGCCTGCGTAGATTTGTTGGTTGGAAAAATTAACTGCTTCCAAACCTTAGAGATGACTTCAAATGCTGGTTTCAAGTATCCGAGAGTATCCTGGCAAGCCAACATGTCCTTGAACAATAGAGGTCAGTCCGCTGTGGTAGCTCAGTCTTGTGGTTCTCTGCCTTGACTGGAAGTTAAGAAGCTGCAGCCAGTACCTCCTTCAGAGAAATCCTAAGTATAAATTAGTCTGAAATTAAACAAATCCCATTTGGCAAGGGCATGAAAAATGTCCTAGAGTCTTGGATATATTTAAATGCCGTAGATGGTGAAATTTGCAGCTCATTAAATATGAGGAAATAATTTAAATAATAAACCCTCAGATTTCAAACTCACTGTTATTTTTTTTCCCCCCCCTTCAATTTCCAGCCAGGAAATAGTGTCATAGAAAAACAATCCTGTGGTTCAACTCCCTGCTGCAAAAGAAGTACATTCAAGTTATCTTAAGCTAATTCCTTCAGCTGAGTGTCTAACCAAGTCTTGAAAACCTCTGAGGGACATTCTATAACTCCTTTGGCAAACCCTAGCAATGCTGAAATGACCTTGCAGTTGAAAGGTGGTTCCCAATATTTAAACTGGATTTTCTTGCTGATGTCAGAATAACATCAGTGAGTTTTTATGTGTGAGTGTGAATATCAGAGATGGAAAAGATCTATCTTGAGAGTACATGGGAAGTACTTACAACAACACTTTATATTTGCCACATTATTTGTTGAAAGAGAAGTTTTGGGTTCTCTTACTCTTTCAAACATGTTGTAGAAATAGTTCTTAAATTTGTTCCTGTAGAATTCTTGCTAGGTAAATTATATTTATGATATGTAATCTTTCTGTAATAGTAACATTTATGATGGTGTATGAGTTTAGAAGAATCCGTGGGTACTTTCTATCCTGAGATTTTTATGCTTTTTTTTTTTTTTTAAGTTATGACTGTGAATGATGGAGGTTATTCAAAAAGGCCCATTTTACCCTAAATGTTCTAGTTCTGTTTCTTAGACTATAAATAGGGCAGATAAGATTTGGACAAGTCTGTGAACTTTCCATTGACTTTATTAGAACAGTGTTTTCCACTGGCTATTCTTGAGGGACAAGGTCAGATCTAACATGAGATTGACTCAGCAAAAATACCATGAGTACTGAAAAATAGGAGAATGAAAGCCAGAATATGAGAAATGACAGATGTTTGTAGGCTTAAAATAGTTTACAGATTCATTCCGTGGTTCCCATCTACTTTACATGTATTCCTTGGATAAATATCCATTCTTGAGGTTTTTATATACCTTTTACATGTTCTAGATTTCCAGCATTTTTGTTTTTGCCTAAATTCTGCATCTGAGAGTGTTTCAACTTGTATTTTTATAAGTGCTCTCTGTACTCGGCACATCCAAAATCCAGTCATCCACCCAGACCTGCCCTTTCCTGTCTTAGTGAATGGTACCACCATTTATTTGTTCTCAAACAAGAGACCTTTTTCTATTTCGTATACCTATATGGTTAGGACTAGATTTTACTCTAAGTTACAGGAAGTTCCCATTAACAGTGGTTTAAACAATACAGAAATTTATTCTAACTGCACATAAAAATCTGAGTTGGCACTTGAGGACTAATACAGTGCTCTGTAACATGAGGGACAAGGATTCCTTTTATCTTATTACTTTGTCATAGATGGTGGCATCTGAGTTCCAGGCAGCAGGTTGGAGAAAGGGAAAAAGAACAGAGCAAAGGATACACTTGTTTTGTCTCATCAGAAAGATTCCCAGAAGCTGCTTCATGAACATTTTTGCTTAGTATCTCATTGACCTAGTCATATGACTACCTCCTGCAAAGGGAAAGTGGAAGCCACAGTCTCCATTCTGGGAAGTCACGTGCCAAGCTCAAAACTGGAGACTGTCACCATTGAAGAAGAGGAAGATGGTTCTATATTTTGGACTTCCATGAACATACTTCTGATCATTCATAGAGCACTATCAGCTCTTCCATAAGGAGGATAACCCCCAAATTCCATCAAGTTACTCGTACACCTCAATGTCCTTGGTCTCTGGGTATGCCTGATGGAGATCATGGCCAGCTGTAGCTTCTCGTCGCTCAGTACCCTATCTAAGAGATGTTCTTTTTGTCCCATAAGCACTCAAAATCTAGTGGTAGAGAAGAAGTAGAATAACGTCTGTAAAGCTTCCCGTTTAGAAAAGAGGAAAATGAGAAAGGCTAAAGATCACTGTTCGTGGCGGTTACCCAGTTCTGCTCGACAGGAATTATGAAGACTCTCTTCTCCAGCACTAGAAAAGCTTGAGGATCTTTCTGGCAGCTCCTGGCTTTTGCTGTCTGAGCTGAATTCCCTAGTCCATGTTCTGTGACTTCTGACTTTGGGAGATATTTCTGAACTCCAGTCTCCTCCGTGGCTGCATTGGAGCACATGGTCCTTGAGGATGCAAGGCATTCATGGTCCATTTCCTGCTGATGTAGAGTAGGGGGCCCAGGGATTGCTTGGGGGCAGGGGGGAGTGCTGAGGAAGATGCACAGAGGTGAATTTTGCTAGAAAAACCTGTAAAAGGAAAGAGCCAATAGTGGTACTCCTGGGAACATATTTTAGGGTTAGATGGAGAATGAGGACCTGACAAAGAAGAGAGAGAAAACAGGAGTCAGAGAACCACAAAGGTGGGATGTCATGTAAGTCACAAGATGAGAGAATTTCAAGAGAATGTGTTCCAAAATACATGTTTCAGAATGGCCAAAAATAGACACAGTGAAGTGTGCATAATGTTTGGTAATTAGAAGTCATTTGAGACCTTGCAAAGCAAAAGCAATTTCAATGGCCAGTTGGTGGGCACTGAGCCCACTTGTGGTGGATATGGGCATATAGGGGGACAAAGAGGAAGTTCGAGCCTGCTGATAAAGGGAACAGGAAGTAAGGAGGGTGACCTGAAGTTGAGACTCACTTGGATTCTCAGATGCAAGGTAGGGTTTCATCTTGCAAGACCGTGGGGAGGATGTCATCCACTTCTACTCTGGTCCCTCTCTCAGCTCTGGATCAGTTGATGTGCTTTGTCATGGCAGGTGCCGTTGACGGGGAATTTTGGGTTGGTTTTCTTCTTCCCCTTGCAAGAAAGTTGGAAGAGCTGATGGAGGAGAGCCTTGGCCAAAGCTCAGGTCATTTACAAATGGTGGAGGAAAAAGAAAGACTTTGATGGCCAGAAATACTGATTGCAGAGCCTTACTGTGTAACAAGATTCATTAAATATGACTACTTACTATGTGCAAGACACTGTTGTGCATGGCACCAATTCAATGAGCGCCCCCTCAAAAAAAAAATTATCTTTGTAATTCAAACTCGGCTACAGCCAGGTTTAATGGAATGACTCTCATTTAAGTCCCTAATACAATGATCCATGTAGAGAAATTCTCTTAGGATTTGGGAGTAGCATTAACTGTGTCTTTCCTGAGAAATTTCACTTGTCTGTTCCTTTTGGCTGAGATTACTAGATAACATCCTTAGACGTCTGCAGCATGCCAGGCACTGTGCCAAACACTTCTATATTTTCTTAAGATGTTCCCACGATATGTCTTTAAAGAAAGTACTGTCATAATTCCACTGGTGAGGTTAAGTAACAGGCTACTATGTTTTCCTTGCCTTTTAGCTGTCAGGAAGCTTAGAGCTAGGTGCTAAGCCCAAAACAGCTGTTGCACTGACCTGGCCTTTCTCTTCTTCCCTTTCTTTCTTTCTTTTTTCTTTTCTTACCTTGCTTCCTTTCTTTTCTTTTTGTAAAAGACATTTATTTTGCCCTAGGTTATAATCAAAACTCTTAAATACTCAGAAAAGATGACTTAGTTTTAGTTTAAGGCTTCTGACATCATATATATGTGTATGTATGTGACTATTTTCCTCATGTTATTTCTTCTTCTACACTTACTTCATCCTTAAAAATAGTTGTATTTGTATATTTGTCTTTTTCTGTCTCTCTTATTTAGTATAGTAATCTCTAGGTCCATCCATGTTGCTGCAAATGGTATTATTTCATTCTTTTTATGGCTGAGTTATTCCATTGTGTGTGTGTGTGTGTGTGTGTGTGTGTGTGTATATACATATATACACACACACACACACCACATCTTTATCCAGTCATCTGTCCATAGGCATCTAGGTTGCTTCCATGTCTTGGCTATTGTAAATAGTGCTGCTGTGAACTTTGGGGTGTGTGTGTATCTTTTCAAATTATAGTTTTCTCTGGATATATGCCCAGGAGTGGGATTGCTGGATCA
Source organism: Camelus bactrianus (assembly GCF_048773025.1). Taxonomy (NCBI): domain Eukaryota; kingdom Metazoa; phylum Chordata; class Mammalia; order Artiodactyla; family Camelidae; genus Camelus; species Camelus bactrianus. The sequence continues at coordinate 12,407,096 of NC_133572.1, forward strand.
GATGGTAACTCTATTTTTAGTTTTTTAAGGAACCTCCATACTGTCCTCCATAGTGTCTGCACCAATTTACATTCCTACCAACAATGTAGGAGGATTGTCTTTTCTCCACAGCCTCTCCAGCATTTATCATTTGTGGACTTTTGAATAATGGCCATTCTGACCTGTGTGAAGTGATACCTCATTGTAGTTTTGATTTGCATTTTTCTGATAATTAGCAATGTTTAAATACCATATATCACTTATGTATGGAATGTAAAATATGTTACAAATGAACTTGTTTATAAAACAGGAACAGACAGACATAGAAAACAAACTGATGGTTACCAAAGGGGAAAGGGTGGGGAGGGATAAATTAGGAGTTTGAGATGAGCAGATATAAGCTACTATATATATAAAATAGATAAATACAAAAGTCCTACTGTACAGCACAGGGAACTATATTCAATGTCTTATAATAACATCTAATAGAAAAGAATATGAAAACAAATATATAATGTATAACTGAATCACTATACTGTACACCCAAAACTAACACATTGTAAATTAATTATAGTTCAGTTAAAAAATTGTATCATTTTTTAGTGATCAGATACATTTTTAAAGAGAAACAGGGTACAGAACAATTGAATTTTACTTTACATTTAATTGTATTCTTATAGTGCCATTCTGTTGTAATTATGAATTGAGTTCCCAAGTTGCATCTTAGACTATGGGTGTTTTTCCTAATAAAATGATGACACAACCATCTACTGTAATTATGCCCCAATAAGTCACGTTTGTCTCTTTATACATAAAACGTTTCCAACCATGTAATACATTTTACGTGTATGTTTTTGGGAGAGAACTAGTAAAAAAAAAATTTTGAGAATGCAATTTGGAGCAAACAATTGTGAGGAAAAATGGATGCTTCATGTATTAATGTATTAATTTTCCTGGTAAATTTTTAGTCTGGGGAAACTGAATAATTTTTTATTGTTAAAATATGGAATTATGGAATAATTTGTAAACTGTGCATTTAAAGTAATGCTTTGGCATTAATTCTTATCTTCTATAGAATTTCTATCCAGAAATTTTAATGAAAGATTGCAGAACAGGACCCTCAGATGACTTGCAGGCTATATAAACACATAGTTTATTTGGCCAACTGTGATTGGTCAACTTGAGTAAATATGATTTACAGTCTAGGAGATTAGGAATCTAATCTTAATTTCCTCAAGTTTATATTTAATTTGACACATTAATAGAAATGATTTATAATGTAGAACACGTTTTCATATTAACCATTAGTCATTATTAATCATTAGTCATTACAGGATAACTAAGGATGAATAAAGTTTTCAGGTTTCAGCATTAGATGATTGTATTTTTGAGAAATTGGTAACATAGATAATTGCCTTGATAGTACAGGCAATTGCCTTGAACTCTTAAGATTTTCTCAATTTAAATAAGTTGGGACATTTTTCTTGACTTACAATGAATTGGGAGACATGGATTGGATTGGATTGTAAATGTTTAACACAACTTCATCAGTTAACCACTGGTTTACTAGGGTGGAAAGTCTTACATAGGTCTTCAAACTATAATTCCAGAATGACAAGACCTGCCACTCAGATCACTCTTTTTTAACAAATGTGTAAACTACTTTTCTATATGCTTTACTTTGAGATAGCAGTAAAATACATGATAGTGCGTTTCATTAATATTTGTTGAGTACCTTCCATATGCAAGGCATAGTGTGGGTACTTTGGGGATAAAATGGTACATCAGACTTAAACTCTGTGCCCAAAGAGGTATCAGTTTAATGGGGAAAATCAGACATGTCCACAAAATACATAAGGCCCTAATATAGGTGTAGATAAAGGGCCCTGGGACTTAAGAATTTATGTATCCTGAATCCCCCAAAATATTTGATATGACCAAGTTAAAAGTGATTAATCAGAGTTTGATAACCAATGAAACAGATACAAAAACCCTAAATGGTTACAGTAGACAACACATTAAATACATAATACATACATACATATATTTCATTGAACATTTTCAACTTGGTGGGCTACAAATATAAAATGATTTTATTTTCTTCAGTCACTTCTGCTATGTCATGGTGAATTTCTTCTTTACATGGCTTAACAACACTTTGTACCTGTCCCCTATTTTCCAGTGACTTTCAGTTATTAAACCCTCTGGCCTGGTGTGAGGCATAGATCTCATATTCAGTTCCATGAGTATCTCCTGTTCCCCCGTTAGGTCCAAAAGCCCCCCCCCCCCCCCTTTTCCAGGTGGGGAGTAAAGGTGGCAGGGTGGAGAGGGATATGGTTTGCCTCTGGGTCACCACTTCCTCTTCCCTCTTTTGGGTCTGTCCTGGTTCCCCAAGGTTTATGGGGCTCCTGGGAGGAAGTATAGGGGAAGTTGGGTCCTTGCATGCATTGCGTTGGTTGTCATTTGGTGTTGGGAGGGCAGCCTGGTCTTGCAGTGGCTCAATCTGGTTCATCCACTGCTATTCACGTCCATTGGTGTGGGGGTTTCTGTAGACTTGGTAAAGAAGGTTTTGGCTTTCACAGGACAGGGGCATCTTTGGAGGGGCTATGGTGCCAGCCTCCTCCCCTAGTGGGGAATCAGGAAGCTTCATAGCTCATGTCTCCACCTCTGTTCTTTGTTACGTGGACTCATGGGAACATCTGCTGTCCTCTGCCTCCTGAGGATGTGGGGGAGCTGTGTGGGGTTGCTGTCCACCCTCATTTCAGGCACACTGTGTTCTTTTTGCCTTGTGGGAACCAGTGCTCCTGCGTGCCCCCTTTTCTTGGAAATACCTCGTCCATGATGGGCCAGAGTGCCTAAGTTCATATATGTCCCAAACATACGTCATGCTCCCTTTAGAAGGCTGTTGCTTTGCTCCAGTGGTAAGATCAGCGTGGGTCCACAGATTTTGTAGCCCTTAACGGCACCGGATGGTGGCCTCCTTTCCTACAGGCTAGTGATTGTCTGGAGTTCCTTTTTACCTGGCTTCAGGAACCCGAAACCTCATTTACTTTGAAATATATTCATTCCTTATAACCTGGATCATCTCTTCCATTTCTTTTCCTTTCTCTTGACTGTTTATTTGAATTAAATAAAATAGTGCCTGGGGTAAAGGATTGAATGGTGGTACCAGCTTCGCTTCTGTTTAATCAACTATGAGTGGTATTTGGCCCCACTGTTTTTGACCTGCTTAGGATGATTTACTGAATTACCTAATACGTTTGTGCTCAACTTTGGATTCCAGTTGTTAACTCCAGGGCAATGGGGGAAGAAATCTTAATATCATGTTACATAGAGAAGAAATTGAATGTCACCTGTATTTCTATACCTAACTATGGATATTTTCATCATTTTAAATTTCTTTTTTATCTTTATCATTAACATATGCTACTTGTTTAGTTTTTTCCCTGCCTTCTCCCAATGAATGTGGTTGTAAAATATCCTTTCCTTGTGTTACTGCAAAGTATGAAAATAATTTTCAGTGTAGACACTTATTCCATTGTATATTTGACATTGAACATTTCACTTACTAATTAATCATTACTTAATCATTTCACAATTTTGGATCATTTATAAAAATATAAGTAATGCAGGGAAGAACATCTTTGGACAGACATGTTTTTTCGCCTCCTATATTGGATTATTCCATTGGGAGGAGTGAAAATGTCTACTTCATGAATGACAACAGGAGTTAATGAACTTAGATTTCTGAGAACCTTGGAAAACATTTTATATTAAATACAGTTCTAGTTTGGTGTTGGTTATACTTCCTGAATGGTATCACCTCTGACTCTGGAAGAGGTTTTCAAATTCTTCCTTTTGGTCATAGCTAGTTTCTGTCTCTTAGTAGATTTTCAGTGGAATATTTTTATTATTTAATATTTTATTTTCATGGTTGGCAGCAAGTGAAATATTTATTCCTACCCTGGGATTTTGGCAAAAGCTTTCTATAACTCTAAGAAGCTCAGCAACCATTTTACGCTCTCTGCCATCCAAGACCATGATCACTTCCCTGAACCCAAACAACTTGGCAGATTGTGGGGGAAAATTCTTGAGTGCCTTTTCTGGAAACTCTGTTAGAGGCCCCTGATCAGGCTCATTTCTCTTCATGAGTTATTCTAATAGTGTAGATAAACTTTTGTAATTTCCTGGAATATACCCAGGCCTTTTATTTAATAAATGCTTTCCTGTCAAGGGTCTGAAATAAAATAAAACAAAATATTAGAAAAAGATAACGCAAAGCTGTCTGTTCCTCATCCCAGCTTAGGTGGGCCAGGTGTGAATGCAGCTGATCAGGGCGCTGAGTGAGCAGAATGAACGTATTTCTAGGGCATAAATGGTCTTGGAAGCGAACAGCTCTCATAGAGACCACTTACAGTCCATCTTTCCCCTGGGAGAAAAAGAGCAGTGTCCTAAACACCAAATATGAGCAGAAGGATTTCTAAGATGCAGGTCTCCTGCAGCGGACATCTGCTACTAAAATGAGTTAGGAGAAAACCACCCACGGGCATCCTTACCGTTGAATTTCTTTGCAGTCATTTCCTGGGGGCTCACAGTCACTGGGTGGTGCATTCCGGATAATAAGGTTAACGCTGGCATCATGACACAGCTTAGGACCAGCTCGGATTGCAGTTGCTCTTTGAGCAGGCCACACCAAACAGGCCAGGTTGGAGGTCAGGTGGATAGATCTCGGAAGACATCTGAGGGGCCTTTGTGAGTGAGTGAGTGGGGTGCAGAGGGTTGCCACGGGTGGGTGTGGGGAGTGGCTTGATGAGAGAGTAGGGGTATAGCACGTACTTGATGTGCAAGAGGCCCTGGGTTCAATCTCCAGTGCTTCTATTAAGGAAAAAAAATTAGAAAAAAATTTTTTTTTAATTTAAAAAGGAGAAATTCTTATTAAAAAAAGAAAAAAAGAAAGGCCTAATGATTTGGATCTTCATTCAAGATTCTTGGCTAATGGCATTTCCTAGGACTGGAAGGGGGACTAAAATAGTGGGGATTGTGCCACAGCGGGCTGGGCCCACCGGGAGAGGACCTAAAAGAATAAAGAGGGGGCCTAATGGGAGAAAATGACAGGGAATAAGAATTAATATTATGGCTCAAGTCCAGAAAACTAACTGGGTCATATTCTCAGCTTTGGATTTCTCTCTGCAGGAGTGACATAGAAAAGAAGAAACCCAAACTGCTCTGTTGTCCTGTGACATTCTGTAGATCATGTAAGCTTCTTAGGTAGAAGGAATGTCATCTTTCTGTTTGATTTTGATGAGCCAAATACACCATACGCTGGTGACCTGACGCTTCTAGTGTCATCCAGTTACAGCAGAGCTGACTCGAGGCAAAACGAGGTGAATTGCCCTCCTTGCCTCCATCCACGGAGGGTCAGCTGGGCTGTCTTGCTTCCCCTTGTGTCTCCTTTTGAGGGAAGAGAGCTGAGGAAATGGATACATTGGAGGATCTTTCTAGAGGTCTGTTGAGAGGGATGAAGTCTAAGCTAGACATCAGGGTATCAGAATCACACTGACGTGGAAATGATGTCAGAAATCGGATTATGACACTGTACTTTGGCTTCCTTGATGGAAACCTATGGGTGATTTAGCCAAAGTCAGGCCAGCATGTTGATGAGGCATCCTTCTCTTACTGTAAACTCTTGCCCAATGTGGACTTCTCAGATCATGTCTAACTGTGAGTTGTAGAGTAGGGGTCTGCTCACAGAGATCAGACAGTGCATATCCTGTCATTATGACTCTGGAGTGACATATTTAGGGGGAAAAAAACTAATATTAAAGGAGGCCGTTTGTTAAGTAGGGGTCAAGTGGCGAGAAGAACTGGAGGAGGGCTGCAGGGACAGCTGAAGGACAGCAGGATTCCAGATTCTTCTCTTAGCTTAGTGTGTAAGTTTATCACTAACACGACCTTACTTGTGCTGTCTGCCGGCCGCCATAAAGGCGAATCAGGACATAAAACTGAAAGAAAATTTACGAAAGAAGAAAAAGATTTTCCAAAAAGACAAAACAAATAAAGATGATATAAGAAATTAGATGAACGATTTTAAAAACCAAAGCAAAGAAAAAGCTGAAAGAAATAGATGAAAATTTGTATAAAATTTGCTGCATTGAAAAGTAAAATGGATAGACTTAATACAAGTTGAGGACAATGTCCAAATGGTGATTTTTTAAAAAAAATTAAAGTAAGTAGAAACCAATAGGAAAAAAATGAGAAAAAGGCGAGAAAAAGAAGCAGACATAATGAAACATAAAAATGTGTGTGATTTAAAATAAAAGACAAAGACAAAAGTAAAAACAAGAAGGAGGAAGACGAGAAAGATGGATGGTAAACACACACACAGAAAAGTTAAGCGGCAGCGAGTTGAGATGATGGCTGAGCTGTGAAGTAGAGATGTTTTTGAAAGGATAACATTTAACCTAAATAAGAGCTCAACTGACCAGCCAGCTGGGAGCCAGCAAGTGACAGGAGTCCTTAGCAGCATTCTCTGAATTGGAAACAATTTTCCATAGTATGCGGCCTCCCCCTAATGGGGGAGGGAGGAGAAAAGAGAGGAGTGTGTGCTCTTGGACACCTACCCCTCCGCACACCTTGGGTACCAGAGCCCCGTCAGCACTTCTCAGCAGTTAGGAGGCCGGGGCAGGCCCCTGGGGGCCTCAGCCTTGCGTGTGGGCTCCCGGCCCTGCAAACTCCACTGCAGATTCCAGTGAAGCTGATGCCATTAATCCTTGATTATCTGTGGTTACGGAAGAGAGCGTTAGTTTATGTAATTGAAAATAATTTATATTTAGCCCTTGGGTGTGCGGGTGTTAAATTTTTTTTTTAATTGAAGTATACTCGATTTACAATGTTAGTGTCAGTTTCTGGTGTACAGCGTAGTGATTTCAGTTATACAGATACATAGTTTTCATGATAGGTTATTATGAGATTGAATATAGCTCCCTATGCTATCCAGTAAGACTTCGTTGTTTATTTTATATATGCTGGTTTGTATCTGCTAATCCCAAACTCCTAATTTATCCCTCCTCAGAGGGTTTTTTAAATTAACAAAAAAAGACTGACCCCACGTGCCTTCTCCAATCTTCCTAGAGGTCACTGCTGTTAACACTTCTCTGTGTTTCATTCTTGACCCTTTTCTCTGGATTTAAAACAGTTAAAGTGGTGTAGTATTTTGTACGTAAACAATAATCATGGTTAGCATATATGAAATGTTTACAGTATGCTAAGTACTGGAGATGCATTGTGCTGTTTGACGGACTGACACCTGTGCTGATTGATTCACTTCCTTGAACCAGCTTTGTGCTCTCTGACTCGGGCTTCGTCGGGAAATTGAAACCTGAGAATGTAGTCAAGGCTCTTACACAGCCTTACTACCCAGCACAGAGCAAGGCACTTAGTAGGCATACGATATTTGCTGGATTGCCTTGAGCAAATCCCTTTTAGTATTGTCTAATGCAGACTTTTAGTCCTTTTAAGTGGTGTAAAATTTTCAGTTGATATTCATCTTTTTCAGTGTTTTTCAGTCTCGTGCCGGCATCCTTCCTAGCAGCGATGTAGTTTGTGAGTTGAACGAGGAAGCCTTTCAAGGTGGCAGGTGTTGCCTTGTGTTCTGTTTCAGGCGTCTCACCCATTCTGTGGCCCCTGTGCCAACAGTCCATGCTTGTCCTTTCTCTGAGAGGAAGAATGGGTGGAAAACCTAAAATGGAAAACCAGGGGACACGTGCCACACTGGAAAAGCTTCCTCATTCAGTTGGTAACGTTTACCATTGTCTCTCATACACCTTTCCCTTGTCTCCATTTTCCATGTTTTAAAGTGTAGGAAATTAACGTCACAAGAGATTAATAGTAAGATATTCTCGACCTCAAATAGTTTCCTCTGCCTTTCTCTTAGTGAGTCGTGTAAAAAAACTGTTTCTTCCCTCCTGTTAAGTTTAGTTGCAAATGGGCAAGTAATAGGCTTCTTAATTTTTCCTGCTGTGGGAGTGCATCTGTCTGGAGCACATTCATATTTCTTCCCCACTCAGTAGCAGCAGGAATGATTCCCCTCCTCCCTTAATTTCTTTGTGGTCTCTCCATGTCTCTGAAAATACATCTTCTAACTTAATTTTCCAGTGTGGTGAAATAGGCAAGTGTGTCGAACACGTAGTGAACAGGAAAGAAGATGTTTTTGTGCACAGAGATTTAAGTGCCGTCCAAAGTCAGGCGAGCAGGTAGGTAATTAAAAAACATCAATCTGTACAAACATAAAGAAATGGTCCAGCTGGGAAATTGGACCAATGTAGAATTCAGCAAAATCTACTCATTCCCAGTGTGTCTCTAAACTTAGAGAAAAAGTTTTTGGCGGGATGTGTGTATAAAAGGGATATTTCTCTGAAATACTGTTATTATCCCCAAGGTAAGTATTTATTCTTTTGTTTAGAATTTACATATGGTAGCACCTTGTGCTTTAGGAAATGATACGTACAGACTGGAACACTAGAGGGGAACCATTTTTTTTTTTCTCAATTTCAGCTCAGTGTGGATGAAATTTAGATTACTATGGCATTTTATTTTTTAGATTAGCATGGAAAAATGTTTTTTCTTTTTTCTTTTTTTTTAAATAGCAAAGATAAGCTCTGAGAGGATTCGGGTGTTCCACTCGCTGGTTGCTATGTTTTGGTTTTCTTTATGAAAAGACTTAATATTAATTGCACGTCCCTTGGTAATCAAAAATATAGAGGAAAAGGAAATGTAATCAAATGTGGGTACATGGTCCTCGCTATTATGAGTCACAAACATAGGCAGCTTTTTAATCTAACCTCATTGTTCCTTATAATGACTTTTTAGGATCGTTAAGGCAGACTCCATTAAGCACGTAAATGTTTTGAATAGAAAAAATTTCTAAAGTATACTGCAAAATTTGTTTATGTTCAGCATATTACAGATAAATTAAACTTTTCCTAATGGTGCAGGGAAATCTCGTGAGCATTTGTTCTTTTGCATTGCTGGAAGACAGTCTAGAGCACTAAAGATGAGTCACAATTGTCATCATTGTCCCCAGAATAACTACCTTTTGTGATCATATAGAATATTGTGTGCAGACACACTTTTAAGTGCTTTACTTGTATTAGCTCATTTAATTCCTGGAAGATCACTGTGAAGCAAGTACTAGTACCATTCTCATGCTGCAGGTGCACTAACTGAGGCACAGAAAAGTTTAGTAACTGACCTAAGGTGGCCCAGCTCAGGGGCGGTAGCACCAGGATTCACATTCAGGCGGTCTATCTCTAGAGCTTAACCCCTCAGCGTCTGGCTTTATGGCCTCTAAGATAAGCAGTGGGATTGGGCACAAGTTCAAATTTTGGCTTTGCCAGTTGGTATTTGGGTGAAGAGGCAAGTTCATTAACTTTTCCAAGTTTCAGTTGCCTTCTCTTAAAATGAGGACGATAATGGCACTGACATTACAGGATGCTGTAAGGAGAGATTGCAATAGTGCAGAAAAGAGCTCCGCACTTAGGGAGTCGCCAAGACATAGTAACTTTTGTTGCTGCCGTTGCTCTTTTTATTTCTCCTGCTGCATGAAAGAGTGAGAATGTGCACATGCTTCTGTGATGTGGGGAGACACCTGCACACTTGAAAAATGGCCCCTAAGTTTGCTAATTTTGTTTTGCTGTGTTTTGGAATCTGCATCTGTGGTCTTTTTCCTCATTGGTTGTCTATTATCATTCTTTGATTTGGTCGTCAAGAGTGTGGGCCCCTGAAATCCCAGGTTCCTCTGTTGACTGGTTTGGCTGATTGTTGGCAGTTTAATTCATTTCTCTAAGCCACTGTTTTCCTGCTGTAAAACGAGGATCTGTATTCTTAATAAAACAGCTCTGTGAATTTGAAGATACAATATTGTCTTTTTGTGATCTGGAAAAGAATTTTGTGATAATATTCTATATCTTAAGGTGTCCTCAATATAGCCTTTCTAGTATATCACACTTTCTATTTCGGTGTTTCCAAATTTGTCTACTTATTATGGACTATTTTAAATTTGATCAGAATCAGCTCATTCATTCCTTCTTATTTTCCTCAAGTGCTTGATTGCCTTTGAATGTCTCCTGTGTTTGTCTTTTATTTTTTAGTGCTGGAAAATTTGGTGTATCTGTTGCATCAGTTGGGGTGGTTTGGCAGGGGAGGTTTCCTCAAGGGAGAAAGTGTTCTCCATCTCTATTGTGGGGAAACAGGTTGGCTTCAGTTACCGGTTTTTGACACATTAATATTGTTGAACTTGATTGTATGCATCTGTTCTTGAAACAGTTACAGTTCCACTCCCTCTTTTCCTGACTGCTCTTGAGTGAAGCATATTTCCTCTGGCTTTTTTTTTTTTTTTTTTTTGTAATTGCACTAAGCATATTGTTGCTCTACAGATAGGGAGTGTAAGTAATAATGATGAATACCTTTAAAGGGAGAAGACCACACTATGGTGCTAGGTGCTGTCAGGTGTGACAACAAGAAGCTCCTATCAGCTTTTAAGCTCCTGCTCTGCCTATATTAAAATCTCCTAACTTTATTAGCCAGTCTCGTTGCTGGCTGGGTGCAGTTGTTACAGAACTGGTTGACTGGACGTGTACCAGGGTCCTAGCCCAGGCTGAGACCCCTTGTCTCGGCCAGGGATGTTCTTTTTTCCAGTTGGATTCACGTAGTCAATAAGGAAACCTACGCTGGGACTGGAACGGCACAAGCTTTATTCAATAGTCAAAGGATGGAGAAGCGGGAACCTAATTCGCAAATCAACTTGGAAACCCAGGTCGGGTGGAGGTACCAAATATATAGGAGAGTTGAGGTAAAAGGGAGGGGATTGCAAAGAGTGGGAAGAATATTTACAAGTTATCTGAAAACAAAGGTGTGGTTTGGATCAGGAAGTGATGCAGCCCTCCTTTTCAGTCCTTATATGGGCTTTTCCAGTTGTTGTCATGGCCGTCATCAACTGTCATGGTGCTGGTGGCTGTGTCATGTACCCACCGTTTACCTGACAAGCGTATAATGAGGTTCAAGGTCTGCTGGAAGTCAGATCTTCCCCCATTGTGGGCCCAGTTGGTTTTAACCAGTTCTTGTTTTTTTCCTCTTTTCAGTTTCCTCCTGAAACTTAGGTAAGAGTAATTGGTTTCTATTTGAGGGAGGGGCGGGGCTACGATTCTGGGGCAACATCCTTAGTAACACAGTGGTATAGAGGACATTTGCAAGGAAGCTGCCATTTTAAAGACGGTCACCTCATAGGGAGAAGTCATAGAAGAGTATGAAACACAAAATCTACACTGTCTCTGTCATCTCTTTCCTCTTATTTTTAAGAGTTTTTAGTTCTCCACTTTTATGCCAATTCTTTTTAGTGTTTAAAATTTGGTAATTACTTTGTGTCCACTGACAGTTTATTTTTTTTATTTTTGTATTCTGGTTCTCCACTTTAATATGTTTTCAGAAGAATCAAATCTTGCACTTACATCTTAGCTTTGTGACATTTGCATTTTTTAATGTGATTTTTCTCCTTAACGGAAGTTTTAATTGTAGTATATAATACTCATACAGGAAGATGAAAAGGCATGAAATATAAATGTATAACTTCACGAATTATTATCCACTGACATTTTACACTTCACTTTTTTTGCATAGGTGATATTGTTAAAAAAAAGCAATATTGAAAAGGTAACATTGAGAAGTCTTACTCTAACCTGTTTTTGACCATTTTTATGCACTTGCCCCATTTTCCTTTATTCTTGCTTATGTATCTTTGAAGTATACATATACAAGCAAAGATCAGTGCATGTTCTTAATTTACTCTTTCTTACACAACTTGCTTTTTTTTAATTTAAGATGTCATAGACATCTTTCTGTATCACTATCTAGAAATAATGGAGTATATAATTGTTTATATAAGTGGTCTTGTAGAGACGTAGAGACAGACATTGGGTTATTTCCCATTTTATTGCTGCTACAAACAAAGCTGTAGTGAAGGATGTCATGTGTGTGTGACCTAGCATGTGGGAAGTTTATCTGCAGAATATGTTCCTAGAATTGAGGTTGTTGGGTAGAGGGGAAATACATTTGAGATGTTTTAGTTATGGCCAAGCAGTCCCCTACAGGGCATGGTGCACACCAGTCAGCAAAGTAGGAGGTGCCTCTTTCCTCTCAGCTTTGTCAGAACAGTATGTTATCAAATACTAGGCTTTTGACCTTCTCTTAGGTGAGAAATAGTGTGTTCATATAATTTGACTTTGAATTTAGTTTAGAAATTTTAGAATTTAGAAATAAATGATTTACGTATCTTTGCATAGGTTAAGGGGGCTGGTCCTTTTCCCCTCAGTCTTGGATTTCTTTACATATTAGAGAAATTAGGCTTTTGTCTATGATATAAGGCACAAATACACACACACACACATACATACATATTCAATTGATCACTTATTTTTGGCTTTATTAAAAGTACCTGGTAGAAATTTTTAATTTTTCCTTTAATAAACTGGTCAATCTTCTCTTTCATGGCTTTTGGATTTTGATCACTAGTTAGAGAGCCCTTCCTCTGTCCAAAGGTATAGAGATGTTGTAGACCTCAGGACTTTGTAATTATCCTTCCTTGTGCTTGTTTATTGTTAAATTTTTTTTATTATATATCTCTTACATTATATTCATTGCTCACTATTTGTCCATTGACTGTTTTCAGAAATTTACATAAATTAACTGATTTGTTCTGACAACAACCTTATGAAGTAGGTGGTGGTTTATTTCTATTTTTACAGATGAGGCAACCAAGGTAGAGTGGTGAGGTAATTTGTGTGAGACCCCCCCTTCCCCTCAACTCACTACTGAATGGTAATTGGGGCTTGACCCTAAACTATCCGTCTTCAAAACTAATCATTACAGTAATTTATAAGTGGAATTGTTTTCTTGGTTGCTTCTTCAGATTGTTCATTGCTGGTGTGTAGAAGCACAACTGATTTGTTTGTCGATCTCGTGCCCTGAAACTGAATTCATTAGTGCTAACAGTTTTCTCATGGATTCTTGTGGGCTGCTGCTCCAGAATTTTGTTATATTTTTTTCTTTCCAAATCTGTTGCTATTGATTTAATTTAGACTATCCAAGGCCTTAAAAACTATCTTTTGCATTTTTTTAGGTGGCACGTACAATTTACCTTTAATTATTTCACTTATGTTGTCTGGCTTGGAGCTTCTGCATGTTTAAAAAAATAAAGACCTAAAAATGAAGGAACTCTTTAGTAACATTTTCAAGTGCTTAAGGAAATACTGTGTTAAAGGCAAATGATATGATCATCGATTAAGACGACTGAAGGGTTCTGTGGATCTATTTGTTTTGGTCAGAGAATTAAATGGAGTTAAACAGTATCAGTTACCTGGATGAGGGTCATTTGACCATAGTAAGTAATTTAGGTCGCCCAGTCACCCTGGGAAATTGTGGCTGCTCAAATGTGTTCCTGATTTTAAGGAAATGTGGCTGTTTAACTTCCTTTCGTAGTTAAAAACAACAACAACCAAAAAAACCCCAAATCCCAAACTTGCTTCTCTCTCTCCTTTATTAATTTGTGGTTCCTTGAAAGTTACAGCTGACTCTGCTTCCCAAACGGGTCTTCCCTTGCTCTGTCCCAGTTCTGCTTTGAATTTTAAAATTAATTTCTTCTCATTTTAATTACCTACTCTTAAGATACATTGAATTTTATTGGCTGTTAGTGTGAGATGCTGACAGCATGTTCTTTTCCCACCGTTTTAGGGTCTGAGTTAGACCAGTGCTTCCTGCTATTCTGCAGCCGTGACCTTAGCCCCTTGGTTCTAAATGTACAACAAATGGAGCCTGTCCTGGCATCTCGGGGTGCAGAGAGACCTTGGAGGTCATTTTCTCGTGAGAAATTGTAACCTTCATTCCACACTCCCAGCTTCAGGATTTCAACACATCTTGTAAATGTTGACTCACGTGGTGCCATTCCTATTTTCAGTGTCAAATGGAAAAATGAAGACATTCACGTTTAAGTTAACAGAGAAGAATGAATAACAACTCATTAGTTACGTTCAGAGACAGTACTCTGACTCTTAGATTCTCAGAGACGGGAAAGAAAAAAAGCAGAAAGTACAAATCATAATTAGGGAGAAGGCTTAGGAATCTGGCATCATATCTTATCCAAAAATCTATCACTGAATTCACAACCGTTTGAACGCATGTCCAGTGCACTGAGTTCCCTCTGACGGCATTATGGTTTAGCCCTTGACCCGTAAACTCAGACACAGAGGAGTGTCCCAACATGCCTTGCATATTCGTACTGACACTGTGGTCTCTGACTCCCCCAGTATTTCACATGTATTTTGTATTTACGTATGATTACCTCTGCACTTCGATTTCTTTATACTTAGTAAACTTTAAGAGGAAAAAATAATATTCCTTATTTTAAATTGAACTGTAACATACTTTCAGATATCCTGGGAAGGTGGTCATCATTGAGTCTGTTGATATTGTTACCGAATCCAAACTCGTTCTGGCCGCACGACAGGCCAGTAAATCATGGAGAGGAGGTGTTGGGGCAAGGAATAATGACTTGATTCGGAAAGCCAGTGGTCTGAGAAGACGGGGTAACTAGTGTCCTAGAGAGCCATCTTCCCCAAGTCAGAATTTCGGCTCCTTTTACAGTAAAAAGGGGAGGGCACAGGGTTGGTTGTTGGTAACTTCTTGGTATCGGAATCCTTTGTTCTTGCGGCTGTCCTTGCAGGTCAGGTCATGATGTTCCTGTAAACCTCCACTAAGACAAATATTCTCTTTTCTGCAACTTTTTATTTCTGTATGAATGGAGAACTGTCATACCCTTACAGATCAGGGCCTTGAGAATGGGCTCTCCTGTATATTTCAGGCTCTAGGCGACATTCTTTTATGAAAGGTGCAGAACCAACAAGACTAAGCCAGGAAACAGCACAGGGTTGGAGCTAAAGGAACAGATCCAATACCGAGTCAGATTTGTTCTTCTCTATTACAACATCATTTCATTTTTTCTGTCTTGTATTTTATTCAGTCTTAAGTATTCTGTTGAAATGAATTTTGTTGCATTTGAATGCTTCTGAGAACTTCTGACTTTTCTCAAGTTTGTTAGCACTTAGGGTGTAAATATAGTATAGATAGAATATTTAGTTTAATCAGAATGCTGGTT
Organism: Camelus bactrianus; assembly: GCF_048773025.1. Taxonomy (NCBI): domain Eukaryota; kingdom Metazoa; phylum Chordata; class Mammalia; order Artiodactyla; family Camelidae; genus Camelus; species Camelus bactrianus. The sequence goes on from NC_133572.1 coordinate 12,422,277, forward strand.
ATCTGGGGGAATGATGGACTCAGTGTCTCCTAAAGACCATCTCTGAAGATTCTGCCCAGCCATGAAGGTTTTTAAAGGAAAAGGGGACGTAATCTCAGTTAGTCTCTAAGATAGGGGTTAACGTCCTCGCCGTCCCCCACTGCGTGCAGACCTGTCGACAACTTCTCTTCATCTTTTCTTTAGATGCTATCTTGTTCACAAGATTACTGAAGGGGGAACTTAGGTAAGAGTTTGGGTTGTCTGTTAATTACTTCTTCTTCATTCCTACTTCCTTGATCTATAGAAAGAGCCAACAAGTTAGGCAAGATATTGTGGTCATAAGATCTGAAAATTGTAGGGGGAGGTATGGGTCAGTGGTAGAGTGTGTGCTTTTAGCATGCTTGAGGTCATAGGTTTCATACCCAGTACCTCTTTTAAATTAAAAATAATAAGTAAACCTAATTACCTTGCCCCCCCCAAAAAAAAGGAAAAAAAAAAAAGATTTGAAACATGTGCTTGGGCCAAAGATGAGTAGAGAGACGGGTGCCTGGTTGAAAAGTTAGCTGTGAAGTATCTTTGCTGAAGTGACAAGGCAAAAGGAGTTTCCTGCTGAGGGCAGCTTCCTGCAAAGAGCTGCTTACAATATAGGAACTTTTTCCCTGCTGGATTATAGAGGAACCATTAACTGCATCACTGAAAGTTTCCCCTTCATGCTAGAAGTTAGCATGGAGAAGCCGGGGGAAAAATGAAGATGAGAATCCTCCTTGCAGTCCCATCCATAGGAACTGACAGTTTGGGAGAGGCCACGCAGAGCAGTGACTGCCCCGAATCAGCAGCTGGGTCCTCTGTCATTCAGCTGCTCCCAGTGAGCACCAGCTGTCGCTAAAGCAAGGATACCTCCAGAGCCCGGATTTAGCATCTCCCCCCTCCTCCTCCAGGAGGTGTCTTGCCAACCCCACTCTTCCATGGGGTGTGGCTGGTTGTTGCAAACTTTTTGGTGCAGGAGTCTTTTGTCCTTTGTTCCTGCAGTTGTCCATGTAGGTCTGGTCATGATGTCCTATAAACCTCCGACAAGATAATTATTATGTTCTGTTCTGCAGCGTATCATCTCTATGTGAATGGAAGTGTGTTATACCTTTAAAGATCAGAGCCTAGATACAGGCCATCATGTATATTTCAGGTGTAGGCAACATTCTGTTGCCAAGATGCAGAACCAGCATGACTAAGCACAGACAACAGAGCACAGGGTCAGAGCTAAAAGAATAGTTTCAATATGGAGTCAGGTTTGTTCTTCTCTGCTATAGAAAGTACGTTCCAGGGAGAAGCAAGGAGATTGGGTGTCAGAGTACCTGGAGTGTTAGAGGTCTGGTCTGGCTGGAGGTGTGGTGAGTGATGATGGAGCTGGCACGGGAGGCAGGGGCAAGGTGACGAAACACATTACACTAAAAATGAAAGGGAACTGCTAAAGGATTTTGAGTGATGCCTTTGAGTGGGGAAGACTAGTTTAACAATAACTTGGAGCATGGATTAATGGTGGGATATGGTGAGATGCAGAGAGATAAGAGATCTTAGTTGATGTCGATTTGCCTGCTTGGCGTCCCTTCCTCACTGTTTTGGTATTGCCATCTTGGTCTTTTTGTCTGAGTTTTGCTCCTCTCACACTCTGTATGTTTTTGGTGAGGCTTCCGATCACTGTCCCTTGCCCCTTCTCTTGGGTTTCCTTGGCCTGGGCACTGGTGGCATTACATGCCTCCTAGGGCATCCTGATCTGTCCAAGAACAGGCATCTAAATCAGATTCTGGGGTTAGGATTTTAAATATGCTGTGGAAGACGGGAACACTTTTTCCTTTAGGGTTCCTAAACAGAAGTGACTCCTGGGTCTGCTGCTGGCCATTATGTTAGCTCCCTGGAGCTGCCATAACAAAGTCCCATCAACTGGGTGTCTTAGAACACCTGAAGTTCAGTCTCTCACAGTTCTGGAGGCTAGAAGTCCAAGATCAAGTTGTTGGCAGGGCTGTGCTCTCTGTGAAGGCTCCAGGGGAGGATCCTTCCTTGTACCTTCTAGCTGTTAGTGGTTCCGGGCAACCCTTGACATTCCTCGGTGTGTGGGTGCAGCATTCCAGTCTCTGCCTCTGTTGTCACGTGGCCGTCTTCTCACCGTGTGTCTCTATGCCCGAAGTTCCCTTTTCTTATAAGGATATTAGTCACTGAATTAAGGTCCTCCTTAGTCCGGTATGACCTCACCTTAATTTGATTACAGCTACAGTGATCCTGTTTCCAGCCAAGGTCACATTCACAGTTAGAGGTAAATATGAGCTCTGTGTGTGTGTGGGGTCGGGGAGGACAGTGGGGGGGGACTGTTCAACTCAGTACAGCCGTAAGACCTGATGTCTGGACAAACCCACTGCAGTAGGACAGAAAAAGGCCACAGCACACAGTGAAACAGAGATGACAGGTGGAGAGAATGTTGGGAGACAAGGCGTCCTGGTTTCTGGCCACTAACAGTCCTATAATTGTACTGGGGCCCCTGGTTACTCTTGGGATTTTATGGGCCACCCAACTTTCTTTCCTTTCAGAAAATTTACCTCCCCCAATTTATTTCTTCTTTTTTTTGGGGGGGGGTGCTTAGGCTAGATTGAGTTAGGTTTCTGTCCCTCCTACTAAAACAGTTCTGATAAATACAGAAATTAGTACAGCATTCCAGGTGGAATGAGAAGCAGATCCAAGCTAGGCAGTGATAGAGGAATTTAGAAGGTGGAATCAGCGGGGCTTGCCTTCTGTTTAAATGTTTGGATTAAAGGAGAGAAATGAGTCTGTAAAGATCCTTGAGATGATTAGGTAGGTGATGAGGCCACTCTCTGAAAAAGAAATTAAAAGAAGAAATATAAAAAGGCATGAAATTTGGCCTTTGCAAGCTTTTTCTAGACTATTATTGTTTATAAGCCTTCTGAAGACCTTGCTTTCGTAAGGGCAGAGAACATATTCTTTTTTATATCTGTATTGCTTAATGTAATGTATTGGACATGTGGTGGGTGTGCCCTAATGTTTATTCAATTAAATATAAAAATCGAGATCTTGGAAGGCAGAGTATCTCCCTCCAGCCAATAGAACATATGACGCATGTTCTTTGACCTGAACATGTTCGTATCAAATCTCAGTGCCCTGTGGTGTCCCTCATTGTGCCTGGAAATTTGTGTACCATAGGTCATGGGAATTTTATTCAAAAGACCGTCACCAAACCATTTGAAAAAGAGGGAAAAAAGTAAATTCATACTGTGAAATAAATAATATAAAATGAATGAAAGGGGTGTTCTTAAACCTGTTTGTACTAAGTTTGATTCTCCTGCCCACATTTTTTTTCCTTAAGCTGTACAATGATAGAAACTCCTTGAGGTAGAAAAATGAAGTTTTACAGCTGTGTATAGCAACTCATAGCCCCATTACATATGATAGGGGCTCAACTAAGTCTTGCTGGAAATAATTGGGAAGTTACAGTGACGTGGGGACAATGCTTAGGTATCTCTTTAGTAAGGAATTGGTAATATGTGAATATAGGGCTTAAATGTTTATAATTCAGTCTGAACATCTCAAAAAGTGCATTTGGAATTCATAAAACCCCAAAAGACAGTTTGGAACAAATGTCTTGAATGATACATGAATATATTTCTGGTGAACTGATTAACAGGTTGACCTGTCGTGGTTTTATTTTTATGGCTTGAGGGTGGTGGTTTATTGCAGGTGGACACTCAGATCTTTTTATTAACTTGAGAAGTCAGTGACTACATTTGGCAGTCTGAAGAACAGATTTTTGAATTTAAACCCCCTCTACTAATAGTGCAGAGAAGTGTGTTTGCTGTTTATTTTTGCACAACATTCTTGTAAAGATTAAAAAAAAATCAGTAGGCCAAAAGATGAATTACTATTTCCATTTGATTTGGCCGCGAAGAAAACAAAATAGCTGCAGGACTTAAAGTCCAGCAATTGTTTCACTGAATCTGATAACCATTTATACTTGGTGGAAAATCATGTGAGGTGAAATTTAAAGCCTGGTGCCTACATCATAGTGCTTGCTTTGAGCGCGTCATCTTGTAATTACTTGTCCCTTCCTGAAGCCAGAAAGCACTTTTATGAAAGCCAATATATATGTATATTTAAGTAAGCTTTTCTTGACTAGCGTGCGTTCTAACAGGACTGGAGAGCATGAACTCAACAAGTCTGATTTGAGTAGAACCCAACTCCCACCCTACCTTTTAAACATTTTCTTTCACAGGCTTTAGTGTTTTTGTTTTTTCTTCTGAGTTTTCTAGTATATGAGAGTTTAATTATTTTTAGTTTTTAAAAAGTCATTTCTATACTGTTACAAAGTAATGAGGTAGGTAAGAAAAGAAATTCTTGTGTGCAGCCCTTTTTAAGACAAAATGACTGCTTGGAACAGAATCACTCAAGTGCTTCCAGTTACAGAAGTGACTCCCAGGGAGTCAGGCGTTTAATGAGAGACATCGGCTTTCCAGGCCACTAAGTACCATATAAGGAAAGCTCTGTAGTGATTTGTCGCACAATAAAGGAGAATCATGCCTTGTAGTTTTGCAGTTCCATTCTTCCAAAGAACTTAACAGTGCTTTTACATAGACCATTTCCTTTGTCCTAGAAACAGTTGCTGGATAGTATTCTGTATTAATGTATTGTTCCCTAGGTACCCCGAGTAATTCATTCAGTGAGTGATTATTTGAGCTCCTACTATGTGCCAGGCTGTTACTGGGTTTGCAAAGCAGGATAGAGCCTCAGACATATCTCTGGGTAGCAGTCTTCTAAGCAGAGAGACCTGAGCAGTTTAACAGAGACCATGGCTAAGAGCTCTAATAGTGGTGAACAGAAATGCCGTGGGATCCCGGAGGACAGAATAATGAACTGTTTGGAGACAGCGCTCTAAAGCTTTTAGAGAAGAAGACACCGTTGAGCAAGGTGTCCACGGCACAACAGAACGAGCACAGAAATCTCTCCCATCCAGCTTACTTTCCAGGTGGAGACATCCTCTGTGTTCAGCTTACACCCAGAGCTTTGGAAAATGGCTCAGGAGGTGGGGGGGGGGGTTGGGGGAGGAGGTCAGGAGAGCAGCGGAATAATTGGAGGACCTTTGAGAGAGACTCTGTGTCCCCTATCCTCCGTTTTGTGAACTGCCATTAATGATGAGAGTGTGTGTCCGTTCACCGTGCTGTGCAGGAGAATATTGGTAGCTCTGTGTGAGGGAGCTATTCCGTCCATTGGAAGAACGAGCTTTCTGTGGAGGAGATTATGAAACCCTATCCTAGTCAGATAAATCTGTGATGAAGGGCATATCCAAAAAGACAAGACATTATATAAGGAGGAATAAGCTATTTGTCCTTCCTGAACTTACTTAGCAATAAGCAGTGCTGAGTGGAGTCACCGCGCTCCCTCCTCCTTGGCAGAGGGACCTTCCAGCTCTGTGTGTCTCCTCTGAAGACGAGGCTGGTCGACTCCACAGTGCTTAGATCCAGTCAGTAAGAATTTAAGAACTGCAAGACCAGCCATTGAGGGAAGTTACAGTTTTTTTTTTTTTTTTTTTTTTAATCATTTCTGTCACCATTCTGGTGTAGGAGAAACCTTTCTTAGACATGACGGGTGACGCAGTGGGAAGTTGCTGAGTGAGCGGTCAGAAATCTAGGTGCTGGTCCTGGCTCTGAGCCTGGGTACCTCTGTCGTCGAGTCATTCACGAGCTCATATTCTTCCTCTGTCAAATGAGTTGTTTAGCTTTAGTGATGTCTCAGGTCCTTTCCAGCGGTGATGCTTTGTAATTATGTGATGATATGAATTAGATGAACCTTTTTACAAGCGTTTTACGTTGGACTGTTCCTTTGTTCGTGGAGTTTCCTGTGTTTGTTACAAATCCCTGCTGCCCCACCACCCTTTCCTCTGCCTGGGAAATTACTATGCATCCTTCAAGGCCCAGGAACAGATAAAATAACTGCTACATTTTGAGTGCCATCTGCGTCACGTATGGTGATAAACAGAGTGGCCATATGTCTAGGCTTTTGCCTCCTGCCCTGGTATAATTTTTAATAGTGCCTTCTCGTATTCTAAAAGTGTCCTGGTTTAGATGATGAATTATGTGACGATAGAGGCTTTACAGATGTTACTATAATTCTCACAGCCATTCTACGAGGTGGAGGTCATCACCCCTATTTTCCACAGGAGAAGAACTGTAATTTAGGGACTATTAAGTCTCACTGCTGTATGTGCTAGAGTGAGTCTGCCCTGGTGGTCTGACTCACTTATTTTCACTGCACCTTGATACCCAAATGGTGTCTTTTTTTTTTTTTTTTTTGGTCTGGTGAGAAACCATTGCTGACTCAGTGCTTTCCCTGAGAGACCCCTCGGTTTGTTTTTACTGCTGAAAAATCACGTCGTCTGCATAAACATGTGCATGTCAGAGGTTTCTCTCAGTGGACTCTGTTCCCTCCTAAAAACAAAGACCCTGTCTTACTTATCACCGCGTCAGCAGTGTTTAGCCCACTTTGTCTGGATCCGTGTTTCTGTGCACCCGTGCTGTGTTTATCACAGTCTTGGCTGACAACGAATCAGGGGGCCTCCTTTCCAGTTTGGGCTCCCCAGCATGTTAGGTTATGTGACTTGGAGCAAAGTTTGTTTTTTCTGAGCCAGATCCTACTAACTCTCAGAGGTTGCAAGGGTCAGTGCAGCTTATGTATGATAATGCAAAGAACTCACATTTTATCGAGCACTTTGTCTCCGTGTGGCACCACACTAAATTCTTTAGAAGATGACCTCACTGTGTCACTGGAGGCGAGTTTGTGTGCCTGATGCACCGTGAGACCAAACAAACTGAAATGTCAGAGTCTGGAGCAGAGAAAGGTTTATTGCAGGGCTGAGCAAGGAGGGCGGGGTGGCTCATGTCCAGAAAAACCCTGAATTCCCTGAAGGGTTTCAGCAAAGCGTATTTCAAGGCTGGGCAAGGGAGTAGGGGTCGCAGGGTATGCCATCAGCTCGTGCACAATCCTTTGATTCGTTGATGTTGAGATAACAGGATAGTCAACGCTGTCAACCCCTAGGCGCCAGAAGGTCTGGGGCCACGTGCTCATGATCATCAAGTAGTTAATTTTTTCCCTTTGGTGGTTTTTTAGCATCTGAGAAACTCAGGAAATATACACGAGATGCTGTTGTCTGGGTGCTTCAGAGAGGAGCTACCGCAGAGGATACGGGGCAGGGGTCTGTCCCGGGAGGGCCCCACGGGGTCCTGCTCGGTTACAGTTGAGTCTTCATGAGAACCTCTGTGGTAGAGACCCTGTTAGACTTAAAAATGTTAACGGCCTTACCCGTAGTTAACAAAAGTAGGAAGCAGCCGGGAAGGCTTCAGACATACCTATCTGAAAGTGCCTTTTTATCTCCAAATTCAGGGTCCAAAGACATAGAATAGTAGAAATAGCTGAAGTGCAGTAGAGAACACATCTGTGTCCATAACTGATCTGTTTCTTTTACTTTAATCTTTGTATCTTACTGCTTTGGGTTAAGAATGTTGCCTATAGCCTGAAAAATAGAAGATAGCCCATTCTCAAGGCTCTGGCCTTTAAGGGTGTAACAGTTTTCCATTCATACAGAGATTAAAAAAAAAGGTGTAGAACAGGGAATAACATTTGTCCTGTTGTAAGTTTACAGGAACATCACAACCAGACCCATGGGGACAGGTGCAAAAGCAAAGCACTGTCGCATCCCCTCCAGGGTCTAGCCTGCACCAGGAAGTGGGCAACAACCAGCCACATCCCAATCCCCCTTTCAGTATAAAAGCCTGAATTCTAACTTGGGTAAGATGAGTTTTTGGGACAGTAGTCCGCCATCTTCTCGGTGAGCTGGCTTTCTGCATGAAGTCGCTATTCCTTGCCCCGGCACGTTGTCTCTCAGCCTACTGGCCTGTCGTGCAGTGAGCAGAATGAGTTTGGATTTGGTAACAGAAGGAAATTTGGGAATTCTCAGCTCGAGGGTCTTAGTGTTGAATGTCAGGACTGTGCTTTACATTCCGCTAAGGTCCAGCAGCTCTTTCAGTCCCTCCATCTAGGGGCACTGCTCTCTGGAGCCGCCTGCCCTGCAGCAGTGGAAGGCAGGGGCTAAGTGGAGCTCAGGAGCCCTCTTCCTGACTCTGCTCTTGGGTGCTGTTGCCTCGCTGGGGGCAATGCTGTATCCAGTTAGAGCCCATGCTTTGGGATAGTAACCTTTCCAGGAAGTTTTTGCCGACACTTACCCCAAATTGCGCAAATAAAAGTTAACATGTTTTTTGGGCTTGCATAAATCTTTTCTTTTAAAAGTAACTATAAAAAGTTGAACTTGAGCAGAACAACAATAAAGAACAGAACTCTTTGGTTGTGATACTATTGCTATAAAGCCAAAGGCTGCCCTTTATCCAAACCTACTTTTTTTTTTTTTAACATCACCATGATTGATTTATTTTATAGGGGAAATCTGTATCTCTTAATCCCTTTCAGCTATTTTTCCCAACTCCCCAACCCCTTTGCTCTGGTGACGACTGGTTTGCTTTCTGTATCTATAAATCTTTTTCTGTTTTGTTTTTGTTTTGTTTTTTAGGTTCCACATATGAGATCATACAGTATTTGTCTTTCTCTGTCTGACTTATTTCACTTAGCACAATACCCTCTGGGTCCATCCACATTATTGAAAATGGCAAGATTTCTTTCTTTTTTATGGCTGGATACTATTCCACTGTATGTACATACCTCATCTTCTTATTTCACCTATAGATGGACATTTAGATTGTTTCCATATCTTGGACATTGTAAATAATGATGCAATAAACATAAGGGTGCATATATCTTTTCAAATTAGTGTTTTTGTTTTCTTTGGGCAAAATACCTAGAGGTGGAGTTGCTGGATCATATGGCAATTCTGTTTTTAATTTTTTGAGGAATCTCCATTTTGTTTTTCATAGTGGCTGCACCAATTTATATTCCCACCAGTAGTGCACAAGGATTCCCTTTTCTTTACAACCTTGTCAGTACTTGTTATTTGTTGTCTTTTTGACAATAGCCATTCTGACTGGTGTGAGATGACACTGTAGTGTTGCCAAACCTACTCTCAAATGACAAGGTTCTGCTGTGGTCACCCAGGGTGTACAGCCTTTGCACAGTGCTTTGCCTGAGGGTAGGTGCTGAATAAAATTTTACTAAAAGAGAATAAATCAATGAGTGCCAGTGATTCAGATTGTCGGAGGTTATTTCATTCAATATAATTGCTTCTTATTGGGGGAAAGTGCCTTTTTTCTCGGGTTCTTAATATGAGGGTCATAAATCGTTACAGTTTTATAGATGAGTTTCACAAAGCTCAGAAACTCCCTGCACATCTGCCAAATTGTGCATATAATCATTTTTGCAGGAAGCAAGTGCATAGGTTTTATCAGATTCTCAAAGGCACTCTGCCCTCATACTAACTTCACCTGCCTGCCTCCTAGTATCACACTCAAGATAGCATTTGGGTATTAGAGACAGACCAAAGGACAGGCAGAGGCCTTTCTCACACCTCTGAGGTCCTACTTGAGTTGGTGTCTGTCTGCTTACATCTAAGAGAGTTTCTTTGTTCTGCAACTGTGACTCCAGTCCTCCCTGGAAAGAATACAGTAAATTGATGTAGGCTGGCCTGTACCATTCTCTTGACAGTTGGCCTCACCTCTAAGGTACTCCACAATCATTTGAAATGGCATGGCCATGGCCCTAAAGTTCTCTAGGTATTTTCTCTTCTAACCATGTACTCAACTTCAGTTCCGTGCTCAGTCTCACCATGGATAACGTGGGATGTATAGGCTGATTGCTCATAAGTAAATCATCTCACAGCTAGAATTATTCCCCTTAGCAAGAGGTACATTGGGCTTAGCTGAGTAAAATTTGAAAGCTGCTGAATTTTAGGGAATAGAGTTTTTCGTCTCCACCATTAAACACTTTCAACAGAAATACTGTTCTGATGGTGAGTCTTACAAAAATATAAGCAGTTCTCGTAAAGAGAGAAAAATTAATGCTGGTGATTATTTCAGCTACGTTAGTTTAAAGCAAAAAAAAGGTCTCTTTTTCTATTCACTTTGGAGTTAAATAGGAAGTATTAAAAAACCTTAGTGGCATATTTTTATCCTGTGTCAATCATTAATTTTTCAGTCTAAATATTTCTCTCTGGACATGATCAGAGGATTGTTTATAATTCTATAGCCACTTCAGAATACTATCAGGATTAATTAATCCTGTGTATATATCAAATTGCTTTTGAAACATGCAGGCACTGTTTGAGCTTCTTCCCACCCCCTGCGTGCATGAGAAATTGTAAGAGTGTAAGAACAGTTGGCATCGATACGTTCCTTCTTGAATTCAGTTAAGCTTATCACAAACTATGTCATGGCCAGAGCTTAACGTGTTGTTCCTCTTCCAGAAAACCATTTGCCAAGTACAACACAGTGTGGATGGTGGGAAAACTGAAGCATTCCCGTTTAACCTAGACTTCTCTCCCAATATACACATTTGGAGCTGAAGGAAACACACTGATAAATCAGCCTACCTGACTTAAGTCTCCATTTCTGCAAACCACAAAAGCAGAAGCAGCCATTATTGAATCCTTGACATGGAGTTTTCTGCCCTGAGCCCAGTTGAAGCTGTCAGTTAATGATTCACAACAACGGATGAGGGTAAGGGTGCCTGGATGAGTAACTATGGATGCTATATAAAAAAAAAAACCAAAAAAAACCCCTCAAAAACCAAAAAATCCGGTAACTGTGCTGTTGCCTGAAGATGTGTAGCCTAGATATTTGGCCTCTTTCATCTTATTCTCATTGGGTAATTAGCACACTGACCCTGTGCAGACTAGGAGCTTAGGAAAACATTTTGAAAAGTGCGGAGGAAGAAGTAGGATTAAGACAAACATTTATATAACCAGGAAAAATGACCCAGGAAAGACGGGAAATCTGGTGACACTCTGTTTACCCACAGCGATGTTAAAATAGTTTGCAAGTGAAACAAAGCAGAGCCCCTCAAATAAATCACTAAGAAAGTAGAAGGGCGGACCAACAGCCAGGAGCACGTCAAGAGCTGTCCGTGTGACATGATTCTCTCCGACTGCCCAGGCGGACGGCTTTCCTTTGAATATCGCCCCTTTTCTTCTCTCCCCGTTAATCTCATCATCAAGTCATGTGAACCTATGGGCTGCTGTGAATGGGAGCTGGAAGTGGATGAAGACAGCTTTGGTTATTAGGAAAGGGGAGAAAGAATAGCAGGATGTTTGGGTATTGAGTCCAGACACAAGTCTAAATCAGAGGCAGTGTTATAAACCTCGACTGTTCTGAAAACAACTGCATAGCGATTTCATGAGGGGAAAATCTCACCTGTTTCCCCAGATCACGTGCCTGATGATGTTGCGGAAAAATGTGTTACACCTCGGTGTTATAGCTCATTTGTGACAGCAACCTGGATCTGGGCGAGAGACCAAGCAGCCCTCGGAGAGTTGGAGAACTCAGGTTTATTCCGCCCACGGGCCCAGAGGAGTTAACACTCCAAGCTCTGGACCCTGTCTGTAGGTTTACACAGGCCTTTATACGCTGCCAGTTTTAAACTTTGCAACATCATATGCAAATAAAGTATAACAGAAGTCGACCAACCAGGAACAAACTTTGTAGAAATAGACCAATCAGGAGTGAGGGGAATGGGCCAATCAGAAGTTAGGGAAGTGGACCAATCAGAAGTGAGAATAATAACCAATTAGGAGTGAAGGAAATAACCAATCAGAAGTGAGCCCAGGGAACCAATAGAATTTTAGGGGTAAGTAAGCCGTTTCAGAGGCAAAAAATGAGATAGAGCTTCTGGGCCAGGGAACTGAATGGTGCCAGTACAAAAGTAGTGTCCCTGCTTGGGGGTCCTGCCAGTCTTTATATGGGGCTTCCCGCCTCAATGAGAAGATTTATTCTTCCAAGGTTAGTGTGCTTGGGGCTGGTCTCCATCAAAAGCTGCAAGCACAGAAGTTATCGGAAAGTCAGCTGAACTTTCTTTACTTGTATGTAAGTGGCTTTGGTCAGGTAGTTTATCTATGGGGAAAGATAAGCTCTTTTGCAAATAGGCCTCAAGTTTGCTGGTCTGACTGCTTGTCAGCCAGATGCTGAGAGGCCTAACTGGCATCTGAGGGATGCCTGCAGATATGGAAACCGGGCACTCTTGTTCCTTGGGCCCTGCAAGAGGTCTGTACAATGATTTATGCAGGCCTTGCATTTCAAGCATTCATTTATGAACAGAATTGTTCCAGGGGGACGGTATAGCTCAGTGGTAGAGCGCATACCTAGCATGCACAAGGTCCTGGGTTCAATCCTCAGTACCCCTATTAAATTAAAAAAAAAAAAAAAGAATTGTTCCAGATGTGGGTGAGTGAGGCATAGAAGCAGCCGAGAGTCCCTTGCCCTCAAGTAGCTCATTTTCTACTTGAGAAATCAAAAGTTAAATAATCAAATGAGAAAGTGCAAAGTATAAAAGGCTATGTTGAATGACAAGTGAGCATTTTAAATAATCAGTGCTCTGGATTCAGGGATGACAGAGATCAATCGGACAGGCTAGAATAATCAGGAAAGTGTTTGTGGATAATGGGACCCGAGTACCACCTCTCGTTTACACAGTGCTTTATTGCAACAGGTGGATTTGACATACATCACCTCTTACTTGAGTGTCACATGATTACTGCTATTTTAAAGTGGAGGAAGCTGTGACATAGAGAAACGAAACACTCGTCAATTCTTACACAGACAGAGAGGAGTCCTTATGCCCGGTTTTTCCACTTAAAATCCGGAACCGTCTGCTACTCTCTGGCTTCCTTGATGAACAGGTAGTACGGTTAATCCTCATTTTTCTCAGAGTCTGTATTTGAGAAATTGCCTGTTGCTAAAATTGACTTGTACCCCTCAAACCAGTACTTGGAATACTTCTGCAGCCGCACAGGGCACGGGCAGAGTGGTGAACGATCTGACACCTTACTCGCGTCCCCAGCTGAGGTCAAACAAGGTGGCACTGCCTTCTGCTTTCAGGCTGTAAATAAGCATCCTTTTCAACATCTATTTAGTGCCATGCTTTTCACATTTTTGTCAGTGAGTTTGCTGTTGGAAATGGCCCTCCAGCGCAGTGTCGGAGTGCTGTCTGGTGTTCCTCAATGTAAGAAGGCTGGGGTGTACTTTCTGGAGAAGGTATGTGTGTTATCTTTCTTCCTTCAGGCAGGGGTTATATAGTGTGGTTGGTCACAAGTTGTGTGCCAATGAATCAACAATGAAATAAGGCACCTTCCAGCAGAAATACACGTCACACAAGGTTGTAAGTATTGGTCCATTGTCAAAAATGGTGTGACTGGAGGCTCACAGGAACCTAATCCTGGTGGTTCCATATCTGTGAATTCAGTATTCACGGTGATTTTGTAGGACATTAACTACAGCAAGTAATGAGAATCAACTGCGTTTGGATAGGGTGAAGAGGATGTTGCAGGCGAGGAGGACAGAATAAACAGAAGAACAGAGCTGGGGAAATCTCATGGTTGTGTGAAGAACAGAGACTGGACAATTCTAGTTGGCATCAAGGCTGGAGAACAATTGCAGTAGATGAGGTCTAGATGCCAGACTGTTGGTGGAGGAGGGGAGGAGCCAGGGAGCATTAAATCCAGCTGATGGATTTGGACTTATCTTATAAATGGATTTGGAGCAGGGGTGTTACCACAGCCTCTTTGGTAGAAGAGTACTTGGCTGGCTGTGCAGGAAGGACCGGGCTGGGGAAAATGGCATGAGGGAGAGTTCTCACGAGGCGCTTGTCTCAGTTGCCAGGGACTTATTGCTGGAACCAGAAACTGGTCCTCCAAGTCTGGGGGGTTGATACTGAAGGTACAGAGGGAAGGAGCAGCCAACAGAGGTGGAGGCATCCTGGGGGAGCTGGAGGAAGTTCAGGGAGAGCATTCAAAATAACTAGGAAAGCTGTTTAGGAGAGATCCTTCACTGGAAGAGGAGCCAGTGTAAATTCTGGAGTCTGTGTGTGGTGTGGTTGCGCTCCTTCTTGTGTGTGTGAAAACGGGCTTTGGAGAAGACCAGGCAACCCCAGGAGTTGTCATGGAGACTGCTCAAAACAATTCCAAATACACGGATTCAGTTTCAGGAGCTGGCTTGGCTGGGTCCGTATGCCACTGAACAGTTATAGTAAATTTCTAAGGCAGAAAGAATGGGGCTATTCTTTGTTGGGCTTGTTACCTTTTCTTTGAACAGTTATTTGAAGTTCATTGTTTTCATTCAGATTCAAGTCTTGAGTCAGCACACACACGCACATGCACACGCACACGCACACGGTGTCCTGTGGCACTCTACGAACCATGACAGGACAGCATACAACTGGAACAAAAAAGGTCTCTGGCTGCCTCGGAGTAACAGTGGGCGATGTCTAATGTGTTGAGAGTGACAGCTTCAGATTTCTGAAGCGTGCTGCCCTCAAGCAATCTCTTAGTATTTATCTTGTAATATTACCATTAAAATCGACTTTCCAAAATAAGTGGAATGAAACTTGTAGTGAGTCACCGAGGCTTTATTTTTTCCAATAGACCTGGATGTGGATGACTCCCTGAGTCTTTTAATGTCAGAAGAATCAGGCGTCAAGCTCAGTTAACGTGACACTCATGTTTTTCCTCTGCAACTGATGGTTTTTAAGCCTCGTCAAGGAATCTCCAACTACTGATGTAAAAATAGGTCCCTTGTGGGGAGTTGAGTTTTTGCCCGATCAAGTAAGATTCTCAGGCTTGCATATAATTTCTTCAGGGAGGCTTCTCCTTCGGCCCCATTTGGAATCAATCTGTTCTTTGCTTGAACTTTCTCAGCACTTGCCTGTATTGGTCGATGTGTGTTTGAAAGTTGGATCCTGGACCCAGGCTTGCCTTTGATATAGTGACTCCCTAGGCTGATGGGATAGAGGGAAGTGAATGAAGGATGTCCCTGTGTGGACATAAGGTTGTGTGAAGATGTTTGGCAGAACTGAGACCTGTAAACTAATCTCGGAAGAAGCTGTCAGTTTCCCATTTTCCTCCCCAACCATTGTTCTTCCCTTTTCAAGAGTGTACTCTCCTTCCTGTCCTCCTGGGAGACTCGCCCAAGAGTCTGACACTCCTTTATCGTCTTGGGGGGCTGTCCTCTCGTATACTTGGGTCTTCAGACTGTAGTCACTCCTAACTCTGATACTTTGCCTGGGCTCAAAAAACTCCCTGCAAAAAATGTATCCATGGATGTGATTTCTCATCAGTTCCAAGAAGCAGACATTATTTCACAAGGTACATCTTCTCTGTTACAAAGAAGGAAACAGGAAACATTCATTCTCACCTGCCCGCAGCCTCAAATGATAATTCTGACATCTAACTTCTGATGGGGGTGCGTTCTCTGTGGGCTCATGGAAGAGAGCAGTTTTTACCTGCGCCTTGAAAGAGTGGTAGGAATTAAGTAATTTGAGGGGAGGAGGAGGGCATACTAGAGGGTTGAGGGTGTGAAGAGAACTTGGAGAGGGGCATGCACGTGGTGGACCGTAGCCATCGGAGTTGACCAGTCTGGCTGGACTTCTGTAGGGAACAGTTGAAACCATCTGACACGTGGCAGACCCCAGTGGGCATTACTGAATGAGTGAATGGTCGTCTAGACCACCAACATTGGTTCAGATTGTGAAGAGGGCTGAATTTCAGGCTAGGGAATCTGAACCTAGTTCTGTAATGAATGAAGTGTGCTTATTTCCTGAATTACTGAAAATGAAATGAGCTGTGTCCTCTTGTGCCCTCTTATAGTTTAATTTTTCTGCCTGTGTAGTTGGATCAGAGAAACTGTACACTAAAAAGAGATGTTTATTTTAGTGAAAATTAGAATTTATTAGTGATATTACAAAAGTTTCTTATTTCATTTAGTCCATATTACCATAATTGCTAAACTGTTTGTGGGTGGGTGGGGGGAGTGGTTGGTGGAATAAAACAGCTCAATAATAAAAAAAAAAGCCCCCAAACTTCCAAATTGTTAATCTTATAGTGAGGTTGACTTAAAAAAAATTGCTCACATACAGAACAAAATAATGGGCCTGGGGAAAAGGCTGCATGAAAAAGAGAGAAAAAATAAAGTAATTAGCATTATCTACCTAAATACACTCCTGGGTGGAGGTTTCAGATGTTGTGTAGATGGAATAAATTTCATACAAACTCAGGAGTGAGAAAAATGTAGTGTTTCTTTAACCAAATTTGTTTCTGATAGCTGTTCTTCCTGATGCTGAAAAAAGCTAGCAACTTTGAAATAAACTCCGTCAAATTTGTATACTTATGTATTTCTCAATCTAACCAGGTTTGTATTTCACTTAGCTTCCTGGTTTATTCTTTCTTCCCTGGGGTTAATTCTGTCATCCTCAGTCCCTGTTGAAACCATTGAGATGTCTGTAATCCTGCCTTAATTAGAACCAGACTCATCTTCTGCCTAATCTCTCACGGTACCAAAAGATCAAACTTGCCTCACCAACATCTCATGAAGTCCAGGCTTGGTCACTCTTCCCACTTCCTTCACGGAATAGAGTTGACGCTCTCCAGCACTTGATTCAACAGAATCCCCATCTGGTGGAGGAAAGGGCCATACCTCCCGCCTTGCTCCTTCATGGCTTGGAAGTCAAGATGTTTGTTTCTTTCATCTCTTGCCTTAATCTGGCAGCCTCTTTTCTCCAGTGTTCATGACCTGTGTTTTATACCAGGTCTCTGTGTTGTCAGCTCCAATCTACCTTTGGGGCCCTGCTCTCAGATTACTGAGCAATCTTTTAGCCTCCAGCTAGGAAGTCCAAGGTCACAGTGCTGGCAGGGTTGGCTCCTCCTGAGGCCTCTCTCCGTGGCTTGCGGATGACCACCTTGTTTCTCTGTCCTCATCTGGTCTTCCCTTCAAGCTTGTGCACCCCTGGCTTCCCTTTGTGTGTCTGAATTTCCTCTTCTTGTTAAGAAAACCAGTCATGTATTAGAGTCTGCCCTCATTTTAACTTAATCACCTCTTTAAAGGTCTATCAAAGACAGATACAGTCACCTTCTAAGGTAATGGGGTTCAGGCTTCAGCAGAGGAATTTTGAGGGGACATTTCAGTCCATAAGTTTGGTTTCAGAATGCTTGACCCAAAGATGCTAACTTATCTTTCATTAGCCTGTTTATAGCAGCTCAGTAAAAAAGGCCTATATTCTTTTCATTGAAAATATTTGTAACCTGTGTCTTTTTAAGAGTCCACACACTGTTAGATATCTTCCAATTGCATTAAAAGATTATATTTCAATTACTTAACACTGATAACACACACCAAAGATTAACCTAGGATGTGTGATTATAGTAGATTTTCCCTTTCTTCCAAAGGAATTGATTATTGTCAAAAGAAAAAAAACACCGCCAGATTTCCTTGATGCTGTGCTATATAGTACAGCAAATCCTCTTTTTTTTCCCCTAGAAAACAAATGAAATGAATGAGAATCCGGTTGGAACAATATTTGTTTTAAAATGTCACATGAGTCACCTGATGTAAAGTAAGAAATGATTTGATAAAAAAAAAAAAGGCTATTATTTTTAAAGGCTAGATTGAAAAGATCCAGAATCATTATGGGAGGGGACCATATTTTTATATGTGTTTACATTTTGCATAGAACCCTGAGATTCTGGATCAGAGGGGACTTGATAGGATGACACCTCCTAAGGCTGGTGAAGGCTGGAGCTTCGCTTTCCCTTCCATCACAGCCTGAAGTCCGGCTTCTCCTTTCTGGATTTGAGAAAGGGCCTTGGAAGGGGAGGGGACACACCAGGAGTCACTAATGATAGGAAACATAACAGGAGCCACACTGAATGTTTTCAAGGGGACATTTTCGTTAGACAGCTCGTGACTTTGCAGCAACCATTTAAGAACTCTCTTATCTCTCCCAGCTACCTCCCCCTCCCCCTCCCCACAGAATGCACCCTTTTGAAGTTGTTTCACCATCCCAACTTTACCCTTATATATATATATATATGTGTATATATATATATATATACATATATATATATATATAAACCATGATAGTTGAAAATTGTATTTTTGTGAAGGCGTGTTTAATCTAGTGCCGGTTTTCCCACTGCAAAGTTCAAGAAATAGAATGTAAATAGTGGAAGCCCTGGGTCATCTTTCTCCAGTTCTCGCTGTTCCCACTTTCCTTCTGGGTGGAAGGCATGGTCCTGTAGTCCAGAGGCCTGGAGAATGAGTTTTCGGTTCAATGCAGCAGCATCTCTCTCCCTCAACACAGAAGAGAAACTTAGTAGGATTTTGCCTTTTCTATCGTAAATGTTAACTTAAGACCTGAAATAAGAGAAGCTACTCTTTTATTCTCTGAGATCATATTGCTCTGTTATTTGCAGTTAGAACAGACAAGGCCATCGAACATTCATGTGAAGCCATCTTCCATGCCCCGTCACTGAAAATCCACTTTTCCCTCCCGACCCCATTGTTCCCTGTGTGCATCTGAGGCTCAGCGGATGAAGCTTGCAGTGGAATAGAATTGACCATTCCTGCCATCTGTTTCAGAATCCGATAGGAAGGAGTGTTTTTCTTGCTTTCCATTTTTCCCCTCTTTCTCCCTCTCTTGTGGTTTTGGCTTTAAAAGAAAAAAAAAAACTTGGTTTTCAACGGATCCAAGAAGTTCAGATGAGATGTTCTTTCCTGTCAAACAGGATCCTGAAACCTTTTGAGGTTTCTCAAGGACTTGTCTCTATAAGCTGAAAAGTCTGTTCCCTTTCTTTACTGTTGCCAGAAAAGTAATTAGGCCATTTTTCTAATTACAGTAATCTTCCCCCAAATGGCGTATAGCTTCAAATCCAAATACCGTGTAAACTGGCCGACAACATTCTGCCGTGAAACTTCACCAAGACAGTTGGAATGTCGGAGTTTGACTTTGTGGGGAGGCAGAGTGTGCTCTCTGTCCCATTTCCAGCCTTGGTTTCTTTCTCATTCGGGCCTGAGAGGTTCCACTATATCGGTGTAAAGACCACGGATGACAGTTGCTCCTGTCAATGGCATTTGGTGGAGGTTGTGTCTGTGGTGGATAAATTCACCTCCTTTTGGAGAAGTTTATTTTCAGGAAAAGTGGACAAGATTAAGTTGTCCTTGTGTTGTTAGGTTGATGAGAAATCTCTACAGGTGGAAAGAGTGAGGTTCCCTGTGTCACACGACGTAGAATTAGGTTTTTCTTCCCCTAAAAAGAATCCTCTCTATTATGCTAACCAAGGGGAAGTTAGGTCCTGCTGGTGAATTTTGTGGTCCAAAATACCTTCACATCTACCTTCTCTTGTTCCATTTGTCAAAAAAAAAAACCTTTTCCAAATGACGTACACTCCAGATTCTTGGTTTTGTTGCTTGCCTACCCTCTGGCCTTAATGGAAAGGCGTTCTGGATTGGGAGAAGTCTCTAGAAAGTGGAACTGGGCATTGAAATAGTGAAGAGTAAGTGAGGGTGGATTTTCTCCAGGAAACGATGGGAGTTACAGTGATTGAAAGGGGAGGAGTCAAATTGCATGGGGATTGAAGAACACAGTAACGAGTCAGCGTTGAACAGTGCCGTAAGGGTGTGTCACGAATGGTGCGTAGGTGGCGCTTAACTTCGTGGTGCGAACCAAGACCACTTTATTTCCATAAAACGGTGCCAGCAAACCGTGAAAGCTTGGGTGTTTGTGGGGAGACAAGAAAGTGAGAAGCGGCTATTTCTGAGTATCAGGCCTTTCTGGTCATTGGATTCCAGTTTACTAGTGGCTACGTTTTGTTTGTGAAAGATGCAAATTCCGAGTTATTTTCCCAGACATTGTATTTAGTAGGTTTGAGGCGGGACCCTGGAATCTGCATTTTTGCAAGCTCCTCAGGTAGTTCTTAGACAACACTATTATTAATTACACAACACTGTTAGTTACTGTTTCATTTATTAGTAGTTGGTTATCAGCCAACACTGCTGCTCTGGGAATTATAACCTGGGCTGGCAGATGAGCTCCGAGCACTGACAGCACGATTTGGAGCCAGTACTGCTGAGGGAATTCAGACAAGTGAGCAATACCTTGTGGGCAAGAAGTGTGGTCATACACCGGTGGGATGAATTAGTTTTTTTTTTTCCCCCTCTTAAAAGCTCTTCAGGGTGGAATGATGACCTGCTAAAGTGAAAACTTGGATGTTGAAAGCCAAGTCACGGATTAATCTAAGGGAGTGGTTATTTAGATTTTGAGTAGGTAATAGTAAAGGAAAGTGGGGTTATAAGCATTTTTTAGAGGATGGATAGAAAAATGTACATTTGAGAAAAAGGGTAATATTTTACAGTTAGGAAAGGCCTGAAGCCTCATTGTACAGAGTTTTTGGAAAAATATTAAAATGAGTACTTGCCATTTCTGAAAGACCTTTTTTGAAAATAAAATCTTTATTATTATTATCTCTGTGGAACATTACCACACTATACTCATTTCTTAGGCCATTGTTTGAATTCTAGTGTGTGTTCCTTGTGACTTCAGGGTGATTCCTCTCCTGGGTTATTTACCTGCAGTACCTTAAAAAGCCAAACAAGATGAGAATGCTCTCATTAGTGAACGGTGGAGTCTAAATTTCTTGATTGTGTAGAGTAAAAATGGAGGCAAAAGAATCTTGGATTTACTTAAATTTGAAGCATGCTTTTGCATAAGAAATAAATTCCCAACCAACATTTCTTGTAATCTTTTTGTGTGGTCACATGTAGAAAGTTCCTCTGTGACAGGGTTTTCATGAAGATTCCTTTGTTGGTAATACTTTTATGTTCAGAAGCACCCTTGTGAGAAGCCAATTTTTAAAAAAGGCATATAACCTCCTAATAAAATCACTGCTGAATCCGGGGGACCTACTTCTCCCAGTAATGTCCCAGTTCCCTGCTTATCGAGGTCTCACTGATACTCAGAATACTCCACTACGGCTGGTTGTTTCCTAATAACATAACTGTACTTTGTAAAGTGTCAGAATTTTTTTTTAATTGAAATATAGTCAATTACAATGTGTCAGTTTCTAGTGTACAGCAAAATGTCCCAGTCATGCATACATATACATACATTCATTTGATATTTGTTTTCATTAAAGGTTGTTATAAGATATCAAATACAGTTTCCTATGCTATACAGAATAAATTTTTTAAATCTATTTTTATATATAGTACTTAATATTTGCAAATCTCAAACTCCCAAATTTATCCCTCCCCACTTCCTTTCCCCTGGTAACCATAAGATTGTTTACTATGTCTGCAAATCTGTTTCTGTTTTGTAGATGAGTTCATTAGTGTCTCCTTTTTCCTTTTTTTAGATTCCACATATAAGTGATATCATATGGTATTTTTCTTTCTCTTTCTGGCTTACTTTACTTAGAATGACGATCTCCAGGTCCATCCATGTTGCTGCAAGTGGCATTATTTTATTCTTTTTTATGGCTGAGTAGTATTCCATTGTATAAATATACCACAGCTTCTTTTTCCAGTCATCTGTCGATGGACATTTAGGTTGTTTCCAGGTCTTGGCTATTGTAAATAGTGCTGCTGTGAACATTGGGGTGCATGTATCTTTTTAAATTAGAGTTCCCTTTGGATATATGCCCAGGAGTGGGATTGCTGGATCATATGGTAGGTTTACTTTTAGTTTTTTGAGGAATCTCCATACTGTTTTCCATAATGGCTATACCAAACTATATTCCCACCAGCAGTGCAGTAGAGTTCCCTCTTCTCCACACTCTCTCCAGCATTTATCATTTGTGGACTTTTAATGAGGTATGGGATTAGAAAGTTATTTTGTTACTACACTATTTGTCAGTAGGCTATTTCCCATTATCTGGAACAGTATTATGATTTATCAGTGATAGGATTAGAAACTGGTAAGTGTTACACTCACTTAACTAAAAGTCATAATATATGACCTCTGTATTATTGTTGCTTATGACCCTGAGATTATTTTAAGAAATACTTGTACAACATTAGGATCATGATTGGCCAGGGGAACTTTCTTGAACTTACCACTTCTGTATGATTTCCTAAGGGAAATTTGTTCCCCCAGAAGGCAAGGCAAAATAACTTGTGAACTTGGTCACTTGTCAGCATTGTAGGATTGTACCAGGCCAGACTGGAGGGGTCTGTTTTCTACACAATACTGGAGTGTTAGAACAAGGCCAGTCAGTAAGCCTCCTGGACCTGTTTTCCTTTACTCTCAAAACTGAATTTTTGGAATTTATCATTCTAATGGGAAAAAAGGATGTAATAACTGGAAGCATTTTATATATGCCTGGAGTGTGGCTTGTCTAGGCTGCTGGCCTGGGGTCACTCTGAGAAGGGAGTAGCCTTACCAGTGAGAGGAAAACATGAAGATCTGAAGGAAAGCAAGATGGCCTAGTGTGTGTAGCACCCAACAGGAAAGACAGGAGCAAGAGGACATCACTTTTAGTGCTTGAATTCGTGCATAGATTCACCGCTAGCTTTTTGAAGCTTGTTCCTACTTTTTATAGTTCTGTGTTCTTGTCACAACTAGCTGTTTATCTGACATTTGCCTGTGATAGAAAACATGAAAAAACTAGAGGATTTTTAGATGATTTTTAATATAATCTGAAGTTAAAAACAGAACCTTAGTAATACATGGCCCAATACGAAGCTTTTCCGATGAATGCTTTTGATGAAGAATTTCTGACTGCGTGATGTGTTCACTTACTCAGCAACTCTGCGAGGCTAATGCCTGTGTGGGTGGTAGCTTCCAGGGAATAAGGAATATTTAGGGTCATATGGAAGTAGAGATACTAAAGGCAGCTAAAACCTTGTGTCTTTTCCCCCCTGTTTTCAACTTAGCTCTTAGGACAATGCTACTGCAAAGGGACTAGCAACACGTGTAGACATACCAGATAAAACACAAAATACAATTAGAGCATGCCAAGTAGTCCTCAGTTTTCTCTAAGAGTTTTTAAACCATTGCCATTAAAACGGGAGGGAGCTGGAGAAGAGAGCAAGCTGTGTTTTAATAACTGAGGGTTGAGTGTGAAAGAGTAACTAGCAGTCATTATATGGGAATTGAGTTGCTCGGATTGCTTCTGTGAACTATTACATAGCATCCGCCCAAATTTTCCTGTATTTAATGATCTGCGCTCATGTCATTCATTCATTCACTGAGTAAATACGTGAGTGTTTTCTGTCTGTGATACTAGACTATTCCAAGTCATTTGAAATCTGATTAAACAGCTGAGAGGGAGGGGCTACAGCAGCAGGATGTAAGCACGGTCTAAGCAAATATCACAAAAGGGAAGACGTGAATTGGCACCAGAGAGTCAATATTTCTTTTCGGCTTAATGCAACCTAGTATTACGGGGAGCGGGGAGTGATGGTAAAAAAGTAATCCTTTTATCAGTGTGCCTTGGAGTTTGAAGTATTTACTTTTCCATCGGAAATTGAAGAGGGCTAAATTTGTATTTTATAGCTTCCAACTTTTAGGAAGAGAAATTCTTCTTGAGCACAAGTAGCCACGTCTTTCACTTTTTTCTAGAGTTAGCGTTCTTTGTACTTGGAGTTGGTTAATGTGTGCCTGGCCTCTTGTTGGAGTATATGCTGTGCTACTATATGCAATTTAGAAGTAACAGAAACTACCTTCAAATCAGCTTACACAACTAGAGGAAATGACAGCAATAATTAGAATTTATCAAATTATATTCATATTCTGTCCTATAACTTCTTTATCCTGATAGTCTCCAAAGCACATTGAGATAATTAAGAATGGTTCAGTCCAACTGATATTTCCTTGCTTAGAAGCCATTGTCCTGTGAGGTGCTGAACTATGTTATCCGCTCTGGTAGTCTGTAATGAAGATGTTATAATGCACACAAGCATTGTGTATGTATCTTTAAATGTACATAGAGGTTTGTACTGTATATTTCAATATCCATGGGAATTTTACACATTAACTTATTTCCACTGACATTAAGCAAGGAAAAAAAATTCAGGAAATAAGAATGTAAATCAACATCTCTACTTTTCCTTGGGAATTTTAAAGTATTCAGTCCTAACGATGGCCAGATACAAGGGTAGAGCTGATTTTAATTTTTCCCTCGCAACTTTATTCAGAGGCAGCTCAGAAGCAACTTCGCACTTTGATTTTTTTGGATGAGAAGTGCCCATGACAGTGAATTAAGGGATGTGTGAAGGTCTTGGGTGCTGAAGCCGGGTGTCCTGCTGTGGGGCTGTTTGGTTGATATTGCAGAGGACACGCAAGCCAGCATAACAGATGAGGTGCACAGTGTTAGGCTAACTGTACAACTGGCTTTACAAACTGAGGCACACACAGGAAAAGATTCAAGGAGACCAATGATGGGACTCAAGTTTGATGAACACGATAATAATCACAGAAGATGTTAGGAGAGCATCACAAAATTGACACATGATGGGAAAGGAGGTGGGAGGATGGAAGATGGCTGGGTTCTTCCAGAGGAAAATGAATGAGGAGCGGTAAGACCTTTGAAAAGGCTGAAATCTACTTGAAATCTTACACATAAAAACATGTTTGTGGGAACAGTCTGCTGCTTGTGAATACTTTTGTCAGTGAACCAAAAATGCCCCTGTGGGTTGAAGTTATTTCCTCACCCAACAGCAATTGAGGATAGCAAAGTACATGTTTAGAAAGGAAATTAAGTTCAATAGCTTTTGGTATGTTTGAATAGGAACATACATCATTTTTGCAAAGCTTCAGTGATATTCTTTAAACTGACAGCAGGTCTGGCCACATTTCCTTCAGCTTCCCATAATGAATGAACTTGTGAACTCCTTCACCCCTGTCTGGCTTCAGACATTTCAGTGGTGTTGGCGCCTTTCATACCTTCAGCTTGGAGGAATTCTCATTAATTTTATTTGTTTTTATTGTGACATTTTTGATTATTTGATCCAGTTACTCATTTTGGGGGAGAGCAGTAAAAAGAAAAAAAGTTACCATTGAAACAGTTGGCCTTTTTAGACTGAATAATACCAATCTTTAAGTCACCCAGCATTGATTGGGACAGAAGGGAAAGTGTTGTAACGAATACTCCAGTCATATGTGAGCTGCAAGAAGAGTGGCTTGCAGGTCTGTGAACAGCTCCAAGGTGAAGTTAAAATGTGTTTATTGTCAAAAGAGGGATCGTCTCTCTCGGATGCTTTGGAATGTGCTTTTTACGTTAATTGTGACAATCTTACAAGCTAACATCCATCAAGAACACACTGGTTTCTGGGAAATTGTTTACTTTTCTATGAAACTAGCTTGTGGCTTTCTTTGCAAACCAAGAATGCCTTTCTGTTCTTTCATTTCACACCTGTATTCTATATGAGAATTTAATGAGTAGATGTAAAGTCATTTAAAAAAATTACCAAAAAAAACTTTGGGTCACTGTTTACTATGTGTAGAAGTTTTTTTTTTTTTTAACTTCAAAATATACATGTATATGGCCTTTGATAACTTTCAGTATTTTATGATACGTATTTTTAGTGTATAATTTTGTGATTTGTGTACTTTTATCATATGGTATGCAGTTTCACCACACAAATAATCATGTATTAGGAAGTTACTGAACACAAGGCTTCCTGTAAACTGTATACTTAGGCCTTTACATGGACTGTCTTACTTAATATCCATAAAAACCTGAAGAGGTGGACCTTATTTTTACTTTATAAATGACTACATGACATAAGGTGATTTGTTCAATGTTTTCAAACCAGTAAATTTTTGAACCAGGGCGTGAATAAAGTCCTCTCTCTCCTCGATGCCTATAAATAAAGATAAAAATAAATAACTCATATAATCTCACCACCCAGTAGTAAACTCTGGCAGCACTTTCTTGTGTATTCTATCAGAAGTTTTCTAAGCTAAAATCCGTGTCCCACCCCGCTCCCCATCCTTCACAGTTTGGGTCTCTGTTGGCAGCAGAATTCTGCTCAGATGGTTCTATGGAAGAGACCACAAGGACGGGATGATTTATGTAATTATGGGTAGGGCTTCCGGAGCCAACAAGGAAGGTTCAGCCAGTTGGAAACTAACACCGGTGACCTAATACCTCTCTAATCTGAGAGGTCTGGGGAAAAAATATTATTGAAGCACAGTGAAAGCCAGTGTCCTGGAGGATGGGCTGCTCCCCAGTAGCTGCAGTCCAGAAGGGATGCAAGCACTGTCACAGGTCTGGGCAATAATGGAGAAAGAAGTAACTTCACCTGCATCTTCTCGTTCCCGTTCTAGTCTTCTGTCAGTACATCCTGCTGGCAGAACCCAGCTGGAATCCAGCCTGTAAGGGAGCTCAGGTGACACAGCCTGTAGGGATTAGCCTTTCGGGGTACTGAGTAGGGGCTGGAAAATGAGGTGGGCTGCAAATAGGAAAAGTCAGCACAACGTCTTACTGTGCATAGTCATTTTCCATTTTATTAAAATGAACATTTAAAAATGCCTTTATAGTGGTTTGACAGATGGATATGCCATAATCTTTATGATGGAATATTTAGTTCATCTGTGAATTGCCTATGTTTACAAATGCTATAATGAACATCTCTGTAGGCACATTTTTGTACATATCTTTTCCCATTTACTAAGAATAAATTCCTAGAAGGGAAATTGAAGTTTGAAGGTCTGTACCTTTTGAGATGCAATAGAATGTAATCTCATGTAGCTGTTCAGCTCGTGGACTCTTGAAGACTGATTTCTTGTGTTTAGATCCCTGCTCTGCCATTAACCCGCTGCGTGACCTTGGACAGGTAAATTAGTCTCTCTAAGACTCAGTGTTTTCATCCTTAAAATGGGGCTATTTTATAGGGCTATATTTAGAATTAATTAGTTAATAAGTGCAGAACACTCAGAGTATTACATGACTTACAGGAAGTCCTGTATAAGTATTAGCTATTATTGTTTGTGAGGCTTTTAACATATCTTGATAAACTTTTCAGAAAACTTCATACTAGTTTACATTCCCTTAAGCAGTATTTCGGGGGCTCATTTCCCACCTCCATCATTTCTCTTAATCTTTGCCAGTTTAATAGACCAGAAGTAGTATCTCATTACCATGTTAATTGTCACTTGAGATTCAATTTGGAGCTGAATTTACTTCCTTTGCTATGGAAGGGGCTTTGAAAAGCGTGTAATACTTTAGGGTCATTATGAACATCAGTTATCACAGTACTGTGGTTGTACATGAGTGATGGTTAATACAGAGTTCTGGTTTAGAATATTGGCTGCAGTGTCTTAATAGCTTAGTAACTATGTAAATAAGGTACACTAATGAATATTCATGAAATATTTAGCCCAGCTAAATGAATGCACCACCAAAGGGGTTAAACGAATGCAAAGATTTTCCATAATGAAATGCTGGATATATCGCAGATGTAGGGTTCCAGTGTGGGCTGGGCCTACTACTGTTTCCAAACAGCCATCGTACAGCTCATGAAATCATCCTTGCACCTGCTCGTGTGGTGTGCATCTGTGCCTTGTTGGCAGTGCCACTGGCGTCAGTGAAGGAGATGGAACTAAACGTGACTGCTTTATATCTGTAGCCGTTAGTGTGTGGTTAAGATACTTCTGGTGGTGATTTTATTTACTACTTCCTCCTTAGTGACCTCATATCTCCTCTCTCAAATTACTTATTCAAATGCATCACTATCACCATGTAGCAGGCCAAGCAGTTCATCTCCTCTTGAAAACAGTCTGCCTGAAATTAGGAGAGATTCTGTTCTAAGGTTTTAGAATGAAATTTCAATGACTTCTCTTAAATGTCAAGGGGGAGGAGCTTCCGATCTGACTCAGCTAGGGCGTGCCAGCCTGTGGTGGAGTGGTCACAGTGGGGAAGAATGGTGTTTTTCTCCGGCTGGCAATTTAGTAAAACTTGCTGGCACACTGAGGTCACCTGATGAGGTCCGTGTTGATTTGCAGGGTTGTGTCATATGATGTCTGTGGGAAGGGAAGCCTCTGGAGTGCACATTTTCATAGAAAAGACAAATTAGATAATTCTTTTATGGTTGGTTCTTCTTGTGTTTTCTTTAAAACATCTGTGCCTAGTCCAAGATAATATTCTATAAGTTTATAGTCCCAGCTTCAGTACTTAAGTTTACGGGCTGTCTCAAATTAATTGTTTATGGGATGAGGTAGGATCAGGGATTATTTTTTCGCATTTATTGTTTATCTAATTATTCCAATTTTATTTATTGAAAAACTTTTTTTTCTCTATTAACTGCCTTAGGGACTACTGAAAAATCAGTCTAACATACATATAGTGTGAGCATATTTTAAATGTCTTTTCTGTTCCATTGATCTATTTGCCCATCAAAGTGGTTTTCAAAGTATGGTCTACAAACCCATGTGGGTCCCTGAGAACATTCCAGAGGGTCAGTGCAGCCCAAACTATTTTTATAATATTACATAATAATACTAAGATATCGTTTGCTACATACACTGATGGTATAAAAGCAATTGTGGGTAATTGCTGGTATGAATCAGGGCCGTGGTGCCAAACTGTGTTCCTCGTCATTGTATTCCTCACTGCCACACTTAAGAAGTCCATAATGAAGCAAGAAAAAAGAATGATTGTGTTAAAGCTGACTCTTGAGTATACATCTTGAAATTTTCCATTTGATGAGATGGGAGGTATACATAAAACACTTCAGTTACATACCAAAGTTCTGATGGTTACCTAGAGCAAGGATTGGCAGATTTTTCCTGTAAAGGGCCAGAGAGTAATATTTTTAACTTTTCACACCAAATCCTGTAACTAACTCTGCCATCATAGCCTGAAAGCAGTCATAGCCATCATGGAGGCAAATGAGTGTGGCTGTGATCCATTGAGACTTTATTTACTACAACGGATGTAGAGCCAGATTTGGCCTCTCCTGGTCATAATCTGGGGAATTCTGGTCTAGGAGAAATGCACTTGTGCCATTGTTTGATTTGCAAGTTGAACTAAGTTCTTTTTTTTTTTTCTTCCATGAGACACCATCACGACTTGAAAGAATGACTGACAAACTGTGATTATTCAGATTTGAATATTTGGCAGATATATTCTCAAAAATGAACAAAGTGAGCCTCTCATTCCAAGGAGATAAACTGACCATCTTAGTTTTGCAAAATTTGTATCATACCATTAGCCTGATCACTTCACCATACTTAAAGACTGTATTGATAAGATTGATGGTGATATTACTAAGTGTGATTTTTTGATACTTTCTAGTAAAATGTGTCATCATTAGGACAATATGCTGAACTTGGCAAATCAGTATTTTTCAGATGACCTAAGCATGGTATTACAAAACTATGCTCAGGTAGAAATCCATTCACAGTGCGAGACAGACGAACGGAGCATGAAATCTTCATTGATATGTTTTCAGTTTCTACACTGCAACTAACCTTTAAAAAGCTACCACTTGAGTTTTAATGTAGTTTCAAAAAAGAATATACGTAGCAATTTGAAAATTCTGAAAACAGTCCTCACTATTCTGATACATGTCAGTGTATTGCCTGATTTTTCTTCGTCTAGTTCAACCCAAGCAAAGGATTATGTGTAGAATCAGATGTGAAAACTCAGCTGTCTTCTATTAACTCAGTTCTTAAAGGATTTTTAAAAATGTAAAACAATGCTAATTTTCTCATTGATTTTTCTTTGTTTTGGAGAACACTTACTTTTCATAAAATACCTAATTTTTTAACATGAAATTTGTTTATAATTACTATTTTTAAATGAATTAAAAATAAAGTTTGAAAATTTCCCAGTTTTATTGGAAATATGGTAAATATTGATAAGTATAGCCCATACAAACAAACTCATTGGGATCCTCAGTAATTTTCAAGAGCATAATGAGTCCTAAGTCCAAAACTCTTCAGAACTGCTGGTCTATCTTTACATTAGTATCCCACTGTCTTAATAACTGTAGCCCTAGAATGAGTCAGTCAGGCAGTAAATTCTTAAGTGATTTTTTTTTCAAGATTTTTTTGGTCATGGTAAGTCCTTTAAATTTTGATATAAGTTAAAAATTAGCTTATTGATATCTTTTACATTTTTTTTTCAGCTTTATTGAGGCATAATTGACATATAGAACGGTAATGCACTTAAACTGTAAGGTGCAGTAATTTGATTTAATATATATTGTGAAATGATGACCACATGGAGTTAATTCACACATCCATTGCCTCACCTAGTTACTTTTTGTTGTTAAGAACACTTAAGTTATAATCGCTCAGTGAATTTCAATGATAAAATACAGGATTATTAACTATAACTGTAGTAATACACTAGATCCTGAGACCTTATTCATCTTATAACTGAAAGTTTATACTCTAGTACCAGCCTCTCCCTGTTCCCAACACCCTTAGCCCTCGGCAACCACCATTCTACTGTTTTTTAAGTTTGAATTTTCTTTTCCAGATTCCACATATAAGTCATACTGTGCAGTATTTGCCTTTCTCGGTCTCGTTTACTTCACTTAGCATAAGGCTGTTCAGATTTATCCATGTTGTTGCAAATGGCAGTGTGTTTCCTTTTTTTTTTCTTTGAAGGCTGAGTGATACTTCATTGTATTTAGTTGTCCCTTGAATGATGCAAGTTTGAACTGAGCCGTTCCACTTGTATGTGGGTATTTCTCAATAGTAAATACTACAGTGCTGCACAGTCTGTGGTTTGTAGAATCTGCCGATGTGGAACTGAGGATATCGACGGCCCACTATAAATTATACACAGATTAACTCCCCTGTCATTCAAGGATCAACTGTATACCACATGTTCTTTATTCAGTCATCTATCAAAGGACTGGTTGATTTTCTCCATACTTTGGCTATTATGAATAATGCTGCAGTGAACAGGGGTGTACAGACATCATCTGAGATGATGATTTCATTTCCTTTGGATATACCCAGAAGTGGGATTGTTGGATCATATGGTACTTTTGTGTTTAATTTCTTGAGGAACCTCCTTACATAGTGGCTATACCAGTTTACTTTCCCACCAATAGCATGCAGGTGTTTCCTTTTCTATCCTTACCAACATTTGTTGTCTTTTTGATAATAGACATCCAAACACGTGTGAAGGGTGGTAACTGATTGTCATTTTGATTTGCAAATCTCTGATGATTAATGATGTTGAATACCTTTTCATGTACTTGTTGGCCATTTGTGTCTTCTCTGAGAACGTGTCTATTCAAGTTGTTTGCCCATTTAATATTGACGTTTATGCATTCCTTATATATTTTGGATATCAACCCGGTATCAGATACATTTTCAGTATTTTCTCTCATTCTGTAGTTGCATTTTCATTTTATTGGTGGCTTTTTTTTTTTTTTTTTTTTTTTGCTGTGCAAAAGCTTTTTATTTTGAAGTAGTTTATTTTTGTTGTTTATTGCCTTTGCTTTTGGTGTCAAATCCAAAAAAAATTGTTGCCAAAACCAGTGTGAAGGATCTTACCCTCTGTGTCTTCTTGTATGAGTTTTATGATTTCAGGTCTCATGCTTGTCTTTGATATATATTGAATTGATTTTTATGTTTCATGAAAGATAGGGTCCAGTTTCATTCTTTTGCATGTGGATATCCAGTTTTCTTAGCAACATTTATTGAAGAGACTATTTCTGCCCCATTGTATATTCTTTGGGCCTTTGCAAAAGAGTAATTGGTGATATGTACGTGGGCTGATTTCTTGACTCTCTATTCTGTTCCATTGAGCTATGTGTCTGTTTCTTGCCAAACACCATACTGTTTTGATTACTATACCTTTGTAATATAGCTTGAAATCAGGAAACATGATGCCTCCTGCTTTGCTCTTTCTCAGTATTGCTTGGACTATTTGAGGTTTTTGGCAGTTTCATTCAAATTTTAGGATTTTTTTTCTATTTCTGTGAAAAATATAATTGGAATTTTGATAGGGATTGCATTGAATCCATAGATTGCTCTGGGTAGTGTGAGTATTTTAACAATATTACTTCCTCCAATCCATGAGCATAGAATATTGTTCCGTTTATTCACATCTTCTTCTGTTTCTTTCATCAGCGTTTTATGATTTTCAGGGTATAGATCTTTTACCTCCTTGGTTAAATTTATTCCTAAGTTTTATTATTTTGGATGCTATCGGGAATTGAATTGTCTTTTTAAATTTCTCTAATAGTTTGTTGTTAGTATATGGAAATGTTACCGATTTTTCCGAAATATTGAATGAATTTTTCTAGGTGAAAGGCACTCTGCGTAGTCATTTACAGTTACATATGGATGCACGTAATTTTAGACCATTTTAGGTGGAAGAATTGAGGTAAAGGCAAGTGCAAAATAGTAAATATTTTTGAAGAGTTTCCTTTGATGTTATTACTCTTGAAGTCTTTGTGAGCAAGTAACAGCCAGGTATAGGTCAGTCTCAGCAGGTAGAAGGAAAGATTTTGTTTTTGGTGGTTAAGTATCTGGCCTAAAGGCATGCCACTTTGGCCATTTTCAGCTGGTGGTTTTCTCCTTATTTTATATGAATAATCCTTCTCTATAGAAAATGTTTACACGTGAAATGGTAAAGAGCCAATGGTTAGTCATAGAATTCTTTTCATTTTAAGAAAAATGAGGAACTGTCACACAGTAATGACTATACTTCTTGAATAAAACCTTATTAACTGTAGGCATGGCCTCTAGCTTTTATAAAGTTCATTTTTTCAGAATTAAAATTTCTGGAAATTGGTAATAAAGAGATGAGCAGAGATTAATGCCTATTAATAGGAAATAGGCTAAAGAACTTTGGAATGCTGTGTGAGCTTGAACAATTGTGGCGGAGATGTAGATTCAGTGATACAGAAACACCTCTAAGCCACATTACTGAGTAAAAATGTAAGTTATCCATAGCTAGGATTGTGTGATTTCATCTATGTGAGGAGTGTGTTTATATATATGTATGTATGTAGAAGAATGACTAAAATAATGTTTACCTAAATACTACTATCCAAAAGAAGATGTGGTATATTTATACAGTGGAATACTATTTAGCCATAAAAACTGACAACATAACTCCTTTTGCAGCAACATGGATGTTCCTGGAGAATGTCATTCTAAGTGAAGTAAGCCAGAAAGAGAAAAATACCATATGAGATCGCTCATATGTGGAATCTTAAAAAAAAAAAAAATACAAAACAGAAACAGACTCATAGTCATAGAATACAAACTTGTGGTTTGCCAAGGGGACGGGGTGGGAAGGGACAGAATGGGATTTCAAAATTTGTAGATACTGACAGGCATATGTAGAATAAATAAGATTATACTGTATAGTGCAGGGAAATAAATACAAGATCTTGTGGTAGCTCACAGTGGGAAAAAAAAAGTGTGACAATGAATATATGTATGTTCATGTATAACTGAAAAATTGTGCTCTACACTGGAATTTGACACATTGTAAAATGACTATAACTCAATAAAAAAAGTTTAAAAATAAAATAAAGTAAAATAAAATACTACTATCCGGGTAGGATTTAAGATTTTCTTTAAAAATCTTACTCTTTGCACTTTTATGTGTCCTTGGGATTTTCAAGGGCAGCTGTCAAATTTATAATCTATCATTCTGCAGAAAAAAATAGGTAAATCTACCAGATTTGTATAGTTAGATTGCTTATTTTATAGTTATACGCAGTATATCATATCACCTTTAGTGTTCTATAATTCATATTATTTTACTCTTTACATATTTCAATTCAACAAACTTTTTTGTGCACTTGTTCAGTGGTATAGTAGAAAGTGTATGTGTGTCAGTTATATTCTATCTGGGTTAAAATGCAAAATTCTCCACTGAACCGCTCTGTGATGCTAGCCAAATCACATCCTCTCTCTACCTGTTCCCTCATCTGTAAAATGTATTTCTTTCTTTTTTGGGGGGGAGGATTGACAACAACTTATTTTTTTATTTTATTTTTTTAAACATTTTTTTAAATTAAGTAATAGTAATTTTACACTGTTGTGTCAAATTCCAGTGTAGAGCACAATTTTTCAGTTATACATGAACATACATATATTCATTGTCACACCGTTTTTTTTTCCTGCTGTGAACTACCAGAAGATCTTGTAAAGATTTCCCTGTGCTATACAGTGTAATCTTGTTTATTGAAAATGTATTTCAATAAAATCCACTTCGCAGGATTGTTGTCAGTATTGAAGATGCTGTTTACAAAATTGGGAGCACAGTGCCTAGTGCTTTTTGGGCATCTCGTAAATAGTATTACTGTCACTGCTGTGAGGCTCACGCACACACTCTGACGCCCAGCACGAGAGAGTGCTCAGCAACAGGAGTTCAAAGATAAACACTCTCTGACCCCTCCCCTCTGCCCTCAGGAACTCATCATCCTAGTGGGGAGATAGAAAGTTATGGAAAGCAGGTCTGTATCGTATGATGTATAGCATGCTTGTGAGGAAAGGAAGGCACATACGATACATGGGCCAAAGGAAGGGGATTTCAGGTGGAGAGACCACACAGCCTAAAAGCTGTTATACAGATATCCTCTGCCTCCGTTCTCTCCATCACCTCTCTGTCACTCTTAGATTAAATGGAGTGAACTTGGTAGGAAGTAATTTGGATTTTTATGATACACTACTGCTATTCTTCTGTGTACTGAGTGAAAATTTCAGATTAGTAGATTGTCAAGCTCTTCCTGTTACAGAGAGCTTGGGGATTTTGCATTTTGTGAAAAGTTGGATGAAGTAGTTTTTATGTTCTTCCCCAACTTTACCGATTAATTTCTATGCTTGGTTAATAATATGGATTTAATTGTTATGACTGGTTAACAGTACGGGTTTTATATCTTGATTATGTGTGTAAATAAGCTATACCATTCAAACAGCTGAGCAGGGCTGTTAAGTGCAAGGAAATGATGCTGTAGGACAGAACAAACCTTCCCCTGCCATTGGCAGTGCCTTGCAGGTGCTCTACTGTCAGGTGCCTAGTTTTGAGTCGATTTGATAACAACCACCCTTAAGGGAACCATTGCAGTGAGGTTCAGGGGCTCATTTACGATCGTTTTCTTTTCTGGCCTCTTGTTTGATTTACAAGCTGAGTTTGTCTTGTTTTCTCAACCTGTTGTGGCCCTCTTCTGCCTTGTCATTTTGGATCATGATTCAGGAAGAGTTCATCATCAGAAAAAGAGTGGAAGGAGGATTTTTTTTCTGTGTCAGCACTTCCGGATTTGACTTGATGAGCTCCAGTCTAAAGTAGCACTAGACTTCCCACTAAGCCACTGGGCAGCGTGTTCAAAACGTTGTCACATGGACTGGAAATGGTTGAGATACTGAACCTGATATTCAAAAGAT
This sequence comes from Camelus bactrianus, assembly GCF_048773025.1. Lineage (NCBI taxonomy): Eukaryota > Metazoa > Chordata > Mammalia > Artiodactyla > Camelidae > Camelus > Camelus bactrianus. Next base: position 12,457,593 of record NC_133572.1, read on the forward strand.
TCAGAGTCATGAAGTCTCTCTTAGAATTGGTATCTGCTGGGTGATACTGTTTCTTTGCTCCTTTGTCTCTTATTTTCCTTGTACTTAACAATCCTCTGTATCCTGTAAAATAGTACAGTGGCCTTTACTTAGAATGAGTGAGGAGAAATTTAGTTATTTTTGCTGCAGCAAGGATATGGTTAACTTCTTTGTTTCCATAATTGTTACTTTTTGCTTATTTTTATTGTGTTCTCATTCTGGTCCCTATATAATATAGCTAAATGGAGAAAAATGTCCTTTTCAAGGAAATTTTAAAACATGTTGAGTTAGGGAATAAAGCAAAATTGGTGATGGTTGGGAAAAGGGAATGGTTTTCCCTTTGGAAAATGTAACTAGATTTGTGACAAAATTCTGATCTGATAAAAATAAAGAGGGAGAAAATAGTTAAAAGGGAAAATGAGCCAAAATAGGAACCTTACATTAACAAACCTGAAACCTACCCTCTTGCAAGTTTTTAAATAATGAACAACTGTCAGCATCTTATATACCCTTTCTTCATTTTAAGATAATGCAACAAACAGAACACATGCAGCAGGAAAGGCTAAATAGTTCATGGGAGGATGCTATTTCCAGCCAAGGTTTTTGAGCCTCAGGGATTTCAGGTAGATGGGATCAGCTTCTAACGTCTCAGTCACAGTGGATTCTCCTAACAATGTCTCCTAAATGACGAGATTCAGTGATTGCTTCTAATAGTAAAGGAAGAGAAAGAAATAATTGGAGAGGAGGAGAAGGAAGAATGAGGATTTCCAGAAGAAAATAAGCGTTAAATGTGCCTTTTTACTTAGGCATTGCTGGCAAATGGGAAGAGAGAGGAAAGGGTTAAGTGACAGTGCTGCATCAGACACCCCAGGCAAGCTGAAGAGTATCTTTCTTACATCACCTGCTTGAAATAGTGTCATTTTTGAAACAAAAATACTGATTACATGAATGAAATGGGGTTGTATTATGGCCAAAGAGGCGATTCCTTTACAAGATATAAAAGAAAGAGATGTTGCTTTAATTGGCAAACTCTCCTTGGCATTTGTATATGCAACCCTTTCCCTGCAAATTCTGCCTGAGATTATAATTGGTCAATCAATAAGATACTTCGTCAAATATTCTCATTCTGTATGTATCTGATGTCGATTCTGATTGCCTTACTTTGATGAACCTAGTGGCAACGATGGGTTAAGTTGCTGATATAAAACAACATCGTTTTACTGTATGGAAGTAACGAAATTAAAGGAAAATAGCTTTTAAGATGAACTTTAATCTTCATCTCTGGTTTATACAACACAGTGTCCCGAGTGCTTGTTAAAAATATCGATACCCATGATGTAAAAGGTTGCTGTTATACATGAGGATGCATTTCTGTAGGGGATATGTAGATGTGGAATTGTTGAGTGAACACGATGAGATAACACCAAACTGTTTCCGAGTTGGTTGTAAAAATGTCCATAATTACCAGCATTGTGACAACCAGCACTGTTAGATTTATAAATTTAAGACACTCTGGGTATAGGCGTATGGGTATCTCATTATGACTTTAATTTTTATAAACTTGAACTTCTTTTCATATGCCTATTCCCATTTTGACTTCCTATTTTGGAGGAAAAATACAAGTCTTATCTGCACTATGTTTTATTGGGTTCTATCTCTTTTTTATATTGATAATAGAGTTCATTAAGTATCTCAAATATAAATTATTTCAGTTTTATAGGTTGCAAATGTGTTTTTTCACTCTGGCTTCATTTTCCTTGTGGTATCATTTAATGAATAGAAGTTCTTCATTTAACATAGCCAAATTTATCATGTTTTCCTTTATGCTTTATGCTTTAGATGTCTCATTTAAGAAACCATTCCCAGTCCTCAAATTATGATGGTTTTCTATCTGTTGCTTATTATGTTTGGATGTATAATATACCTGGAATTGAGTTTTTTGTATAGTACGAGGAAGGAAGCCAATATATTTTTATTCCATCTGAATATAACAGGAACAAACAGAAAACTTGAGTGATATTGACTGAAATAGCAAAGAATCTGTAAGTTAAAGTTTGGGTATCATTGATAAGCTTAAAACATGGACTCTCTGTATGTATAAACACGTTCTCTCTCTCCATTTGTTTGGATCTTCTTTAATGTCTCCCAGTAAAATTTTATAGTTAAAAAAAATGTATATCAATACCCAGTCTCCAGGCCAGTTGCACTGAATCAGAAATTCTGGGAGGGGGTGGACTCTGCCTCCACATGCTCCCCAGGTGCCCCAGGTGAGTCAGCCTATCAGACTCTGCACAGCTGGAAATGGTCCAGGGCTCTGCAGTGCATCTCAGTAGACGACTTTCTCCGAAAAATGTTTCCTTCAGCTTAATTTGCAGCCATCTTGCCAAGACTTCCTATTTCTTGTCTTTCTATCCCGGTTTCTCCTTGTCCACCCAGGGAAGGTCTCTGCTCCTCAAAACATAGGGTGTTACTGTGAGTCTGGCCTTTAGAAAACCTGCAGTGCTTCTCAAGTCAGGGCAAACAGCATTAGAAGGTGATGACAGAAAAAGCCCCTCAGCCGCCTCTTTACCTTTCTTTAGCAATAATGTGACAAGTCATACCTTCACATTTTAGGACAGAAGCCCCAGGAGGAAGTTCTCACTGGTGGCTGTTGCCAGACTGGAAGCCGCTTGTGCCAGCACATTTTATGGTTCTCCTTGGCTCTCTGACCACTCTTGAGATGGAGCCAACATTTTAGTCTATTTTGACTTGGACCGTAATGATGGTTTCCCCACCGATAATTATAAGATGGTATTTAGTTGTACATACCTACTGCTAGTGGAGTATTAGTCCAGGTATTTTACAATAAAAAGTATGAATTAAAAATGCAACTTTGCCCATAAGGAGTTTATGGGCTAATAAAGAAATAATACCATGCATTAGTAATTAAAACTGGCTGGAGAAGGTCATTGACTGGAGTCGGGGGAGTACAAGCTCATAGCTATGGGAAGTTCGGGGAGGAAGACAGTTTTACTTCCAACTTGCCGCAAGGGATTATGGGTGGCATGTGGAGTGGGTGATTTGCAGAGCCAACCTTGAGAGACATCTCCATGGGAACCTCTGGAGCGGGGCTTGTTGACAGAGCCAAATGGCAAAGGCACCAAAGTGGCAGAGTGTGGAAGCCTTCCTGTATAGGAGGGTGGTGAATAGTTCAGGTTGGTTGCTAGAGAGTGGGGCTGGATTAAAAAGAACCTTAATTTTCAGGTTAGGGCATTCAGACTTGCCCTTTGGTAATTGGAGAGGCAGTAAAAGTGTTTATATTGGGAGGACATTCTTTAGTAAGATTATTCTGGCAGCAGGAAATAAAACGGACCAAAAGAGGAAGATGCTGGAAATAACAAAGAATTATGAGGGGTAAAGATTGTCCAACATTTAGTCTTGCTTTAAACTTAAACTCACCCAGCATGTCTCCAAGGTGTTTAAAATTCACATAGCAGTCCAGGTACTAACTCTCCTGTGGAAAATTCCATGAATGACAGAATGTGAGAAAGAAGCATTATTAACAACAGATTATTTGAATTTGAAGGCTCTATCCGCATGTTGTTTCTGCTCCTCCTACTTTATTTTTCTGTGATACATATAATTCTTTAAATTAGTGTTACACTTAGTGTGATACTGTGTTCTTGCTTTAACAGTGTATACTTAAGGTAATCATAGCTCTCCATGAGTCAGTAGAGCTTAGACAGGGAAACAAAGGTACACAGAATTAATGGCTTCCCTGGAAGCATTTACTCTGACCTTACAGCTCCTAGACTTTCTCTCTTGCCATTGAGTCCCCTTTTTCTATTTAAGTGAAGACAGAGTCCTGGTTTACCCCAGAAGCAGTCGTTAGTTCATGTGTAAATCCTTTCATGTAAGGAAGACATTTTTCCTTGTTTATGCAGCCACAAGTTCTGTATTTTATCTCAGGAAATCAGACTCTTCAATCATTTTTAAATGGTAAAAGATGGTCTCAGAAGGAACGAAGGCACCGTTATCTTTGGGAATAGAGGTGTACGTAGAATTCCAGTTAAAAAATTGGTCAGACTTTGCATGCAGAGTGACAGTTCTGCTTCTGCCTTTCTTCCTACATTTGTAAGCTCTGTGCGTTTAAACATGCCTCAAACAACATCTAGCCCTGGCGGATTTAAATGCTGATGAGATGGTATTTGAACTGATCTTTTTCTTCCGTGCTGCGCCTAATGGATTACTAAATTTAAGCGCTCAGGGCATAGTTTTGCCCTCCTTTGTGGGTACATGGCTCTTATTGACGTCATTGGGAGCCCTGTGTCTCTGCAGGGCAGAATTTGGCACGTCCGTGTAGAATATTTTTAAACTATAAAATTGAATTACAAAGGTATTGCATCTGCTTTTTATATAGACATTGTTTGCTTTATTAAAGAATGTTTCATAAAGCTAGCCAATTCTGCAGGACCTACATATTTAGCTAGGCAGACTATTTTTAGAAATGACATAAAAAGGAAAGTGAACTTTTAATTTAAAATCAGGGTTGTTTAGGACTGGATTTATAGAAATCAGAATGATATGCTTATTATTAAACCCTGCCTTTATTTTTAGCAGGTGTGCTGGGGAGTAAAATTTAGTTTTGTGAAAACACAAATGAAAACGGTAAACAGAATATTAAAAAGACCCTTCTGCCAACTGAATATATCTTCATCTCTCTTTTTTATTTGAAATATATTTGATAGGCAGTATTACATCAGTTTCACATGTGCAACATAGTGATTTGACATTTGCACATTTTATGAATTGATTCTTGCAGTCAGTCTAGTAACCATTTGTCACCATACAAAGATACTGAAATATTATCAATCATATTCCCTTTGCTGTACATTACTCATCCCCATGACTTATTTATTCTATAACTGAAAGTTTTTACTTCTTTTTACCTTTTACCTGTTTTGCCCAACCTCCCACCCTCCTTCCCTCTGGTGACCACCAATTTGTTCTCTGTATCTTTAAGTCTCTTCCTGTTTTATTTTGTGTTTAGATGCCACATATAAGTGAAATCAAATAATGCTGGTCTTTTTCTGTCTGACTTTATCACTTAGCATAATACCCTCTAGGTCCTTCCATGTCATTGCAAATGGCAAGATTTCATTCTTCTTTATGGCCAGGAAATAATCCATTGTGTGTGTGTGTGTGTGTGTGTGTATGCATGCATACGTAAGTGTATGTGTGTGTATGTGTATATATATACATACACACCACATCTTGTTTATTCATCTGTCAGTAGACACTTAGGTTGCCTCCATGTCTTGGCTGCTGCAAATAATCCTGAAATGAACATAGGGGTGCATTTATCTTTTCAAACTAGAGTTTTTGTTTTCTTTGGATACTCAAAAGTGGAACTGCTGAATTGTATAGTAGTTCTACAGGTTGCCCTTGAACAAAGTGGGGGTTAGGGGCACCGTCCCTCTGTGTAGTCAAAAATCCACATGTAACTTTACCATTGGCACTCTGTATTTACAGTTATGTATCCAAGAATTCAACCCACTGCAGTTTGTGTAGCACCGTAGTACATACTTACTGAAAAAAAAATCATATATAAATAGACCTGCATTATTCATACCTATGCTGTTCAAGGATCAACTGTGTTTTCAATTTTTTGAGGAACCTCCATACTGTCTTCCATAGTGGCTGCACCAATTTACATTCCCACCAACAGTTTATGATAGTTTCCTTTTCTTCACACCCTCCCCAATGCTTGTTTGTTGTCTTTTTGATGATAACCCTTCGGACAGGAGAGAGGTGATGACTCATCATGGTTTTGAATTTCATTTCCCTGATGATCAGTGATGTTTGGGTATCTTTCCTGTGTCAGGTGACCATTCGTATGTTTTCCTTGGAAAAATGTCTCTTTGGGTCCTCTGCCCATTTTATAATCAGAGGGTTTGATTTTTGGATATTGAGTTGTGTAAGTTCTTTTTATGTTTTGGACATGAACCCCTTTGCAAATATCTTCTCCTGTTCAGTAGCTGCCTTTTCATTTTGTTGAGAGTTTGCCCTCCCCTTGAGTCTTGGTTGACCTTGTGGCTTGCTTTTACCAGCAGAATGGGGCAGAAATAAAGCTGTGCCAGTTCCGGGCTTGGGCCTTAAGGGTCCTGGCTGTCTCTGCTGCTCTCTTAAAGTCCTGAGCCACTAGGTAAAGAAGTGCATGGAGAGAGTGCTGGAGAGAGTGAGGTGCGATCTGTCCACCTCCAGCTCTCTCGGCTGGGTTCCAGGCACGTGAGGGAAGCCATCTTGGGTTCTTGGTCCTCGGAGAGCTCCAGGTGGCATCACCTGAAGCGGAGATGAGGCTGTCCTGGTAGAGCCTGGTCCAAGTTACAGAACCAGGAGCAAGTAAATGGTGGCACTGTTTTAAGCTACTAAATGTTAAGGCATTTTGTTATAACTGAATAGCTACCTGAACGTCTTTATAGATAACTGAAATCGTTGGATGGTAGCAGCTGAAACATGTTGAGATAGCAGCCAGAGGAAAATTTTTCTGCATCTAAGGAGGAATAATCAGACATGGTAAAGGAGTCAGAGTACAGGAAATGCTGCTGGAGAGACTGGGTCTCTGGACAAATGGGGAAACTAAGGCTCTCATCTCAAGAGAGGGTTCTAAAACTGAGACCAGTTATCTTAACATGTGAGTGGTCAGCGTCTCATTTGAATGGTACACTGGACTGAGTGGGACAGCACATTAAGTAGGCTGCTCTAGGCTTGGGCAGCTCTGTAGACACCTGATGTCTCTTCTGAGGCACATACAGAGAACTGCACAGATGTAATTGGCTGTCTCAAGAGTCTCCTTTTATCAGCACTTCATGGCTGTGTGTAGCACCCTTCTCTCCTATTTTGTTTTTTCTTGAGATTAAGGGGTTGGGAGGATGAGAAAGGAGTTGATACCTAGCTGTATAGGGGTCTTAGCCATTGTCTTTTTTTTTTTTTTTTTTTGTAAACTTTGTATTCTGCCTTTTAAGTGGCCTTAGGTAACATGATTCACTACAATGGAAACTTACAAGAAAATTTAGTTATCTGAAATCATAATCAAAACTACAGTAGGCCTTTAGTTTTAAAAGTCATGTTATATAGGCAATCATGTTACATGTTACATATACAGGGTCACTCAAGTATATAGGAAATGTGTGGATCTCTTAATTGGTTAAATTTCAGACATTTTCTAACATAATTGAGGTTCTACTAATTTATTTGAAATATCATGGCCCTACGTGCTTATGGAAATTGGTTCTAATTTTATGTTAATTTATTCATAATCATTCAAAATTTATTGGTAATCAATTTTTTTCCTGTTTTTTTCATGTATTAGGATATTTGTGGTATAAAGACAGAGAAGTTGTGTTTCTCAACCATGACTAGTTCTGACATTCTGTGTTTGAAATTCCTGTATTCAATTCAGAAAAAATGTCAGTGACTTTCAGTGTTCCAGATTGTTTCATACACTGATATTGAGTCTTGCTTTCTTAATTTCCTAACCAAAATAATTTTCTTCTAATTGTGTGAATCCAAACCTCATACCAAATGGCTTAACTACATTCTTTCCATCTATTACACACTTACTGCTAACAAAGATGCTATAATCTGGAAAAAATGGATTTGCACCAGATAATACACCAGCTGTGTCTTCTGTTATACTGATGACGCATTACTCTGTAACAAGGTTCTACTTATTCACGAAAACATTTAGACATGTCTAGTGATGGGAAAAATCTAATTTAAAAGAAGGTCACTTATTTTTGTGCAAAGAGAAAATATTTTGCATAGAAAGGTCTGAAAGTGAAGGGGGATGCCTTTTAGAATTTGATGCACTGTCATGAATTTGGGTCATGGTAATGTTTGAAAAACAAGGTGCAAATGAAAATAAGATGCTTTGCAATTAAGTGGTCTCAGACGTCAAAAAGCCTGCATTTCTCTGTTGCGTCTGCCACATAGAGGAGCCTTCACTAGTTTTGGGCAAAAGTTCTAATCAATTGAGACAAGCAGTGATGTGGTGAGGGGCGACAGAGTTTACTCGGCAGTGAGGTCCCTGATGAGGCAGGAGCCATGTCACCGTCATTGTTCTCATTTACAGAAAGCCACTAAATTACATATTTTACCTGCTCTGTTTCCAGTACTTACAAGGACCCTGCAAGGCAGGTGTGATTATTCTCATTTTACCAATGATGGAACTGAGTCTCAGAGATGTAAAGGAACTTGCCCCACATGACATCATAGTAATGGGAGATTTGGGATTTACATTCAGATCTCTGTTTATGGCCTTACTTCTCAAGTATCTTACATGATTATTGAATTAAAAAACGGTGAGCATTCTTTAAAAGTTTATTGAATGGAAAAAAAAAAACTTTGTGACAGGAAAACGTGCAGATTTTCATAGACTTTGATTAGAGGAAGTGGAGGTTCTCAAGAAATAGTAGCAATAATCCTAATTGTCAAGGGTTTTCAGATTGGATGGGACCCAGCTTTTGTGACCATAATTGGAAGACTTCCTAAGCCTCTCTCATTGAAGTTTTCTGACCATTAAGTCCATGTAAAGGGCTGTGGCAATTTCAGGGAAGCAATCGAGAAAGACGCATTTCCTTTCCTAAAAGGACAATGGCTTGGCTTATTCCTACTCATAAATGGAATCCAAGAATCATGGCATTTGGGCTAGAGATAATTTGCATGTTACAGTACATACACTGGGTGGTTGCCTGAGGCACAGTGATTCTTCCTTGGTTTCAAATTCTTTGGGAATTTGCTCTTCTTCCTCATATTTTCTTGTTCTGAATGGGACTTGGCATTAAAAAAAAAAAAGCTTGCTTCCCTGTCAAGCAGTAATTGTGCAAGGGTAGACAACCAAACCAAGTGGTCCACTCAGATTGTGTGGCCATAAAATTTATCACTCACATTGGGTCATTTTCCCCCTGATTTTTTATTTTGAACAATTTTAGACTTACATAAGCATCAAAAGAATAATACAGTGACTAATGTTATCTGTTGAATTATCCATATTCAATTCAACATATTAATTGTTAACATCTTGTGACATTTGTTCTGTATCTCTTTCTCTTTTGATGTAGTCAGTTTTTTTTCCTAAATTACTTGAGAGCAAAGTGCAAACATGATGATGCGTTCCCATTAAACCCTTTGGCATGTATATCACAGAGCAAAGAATGTTTTTCTTAAGCACAGTACCACTGTCACACACAGATGTCCCCAAAATGTTCTTTATAGGTGTTCCCCTACTCCCTGTGATTATGCATTTCATTGGGTTCTCTAGTCCCAGTTAATCTTCTATGACGTTGGCATTTTTGAAGCATCCTTTGTGACTTTTATAGAATATCCCACAGTCTAGATATTTGCAGTGTTTGCTTATACTTAGCTTCAGATTAAATATTCTGGCAAGAATACTGCATAGATGACGTTACGGCAATGCTTTAGATACTGTTGAGATACTTCAGAGAATGGACTGTGCACTGTAGTCATCATGCTGGGACAACAGATATAAACTGGGCTACTTGGCCGCTTCATCACAGAACCCCACCTGCAGTCAAAGTGGCTAGTCCAGGTATTGGCACATCACCTAAACTGGGCCAATCAGAGCCTCCTTGGAAATATTTTTTTATCGATCTGAGGGAGGAAGGCTCTTGTAGACTGGTTGCTAAGCTATTTGCCTGAAGTTGGGAAACACTGAAGTACAGATAGAAAGAGAGAAAACAGAATAAGTGAATCCTGATGGTGTTCATCCTCTGGTCCCAGTTCTCTCTAAAATTAGGTTCGTTTCTTTTGAAAAAATTTATTGAACATTTACTATGTGCCAAGCAACTTTCTTAGTCTTTACATGTATTAAATCATGCAATTCTCTTAATAGTTCCATGAGGTCGGTTTTATTTCTGTCTGCATTTTATAGAAGCCGAGGAAGGAAAAACTTAATTCACTCACCAAAGATCACGCAACTAAAAAGGGGGGGGGGGTCAAAATAAGAATCCGTGGCACATGATCTCAGTCACAGTGGGAAGATGCCATCACTGTTTACTTTTGTGCTTAAACCAGTGAGCTGGGATTTCTGGCACTTGCAGTCCTGGAGTCCAGGTAGATACCCGTATGACCTCCAGTTCTCTAGGAATTGAAGAATCAAATCAAATCTGGAAAGATATGATGTCCGTGGAAAAGTCCCCTCCTTAGGTCCTGTTTTTATTTCTTTCAGACACAGTCCTTTATTACCATTAGGCTATGTGCTCTTCATTAAGTTTTTCCACAATGTTTTTTTCAGGGACCTGCAGGATGTTACTGTCGTAAGTACATTAATAATGAAAGAATTTTGGCAAGGACAAGTTTGAAGCTTTGATAATTAGTGTATAGTCAAACTAATTAAAATGTTTAGGATATCAATTAAGAGGAAATCATCTTTCACACATTGAATCTTTCACTGAATTATCCCTCTCAGAGCAAATTCTTTTAAGAGGCTCTCTTCTTAATGTATTGGATGACTGTGCAGTCAGTTTTAAAATCTAAAACAAAAGTTTGTATGAAGGAAGTGGTCTTCTTGATGACAACGACAGATGACAGGGCATTGTGAAATTTTAATATGTAGCACAATTGGTTGTAAATTGCTTCCATGTTTGCTGAGGTAGTTGGCAAGTAAGAGATGAGTCAGATCTTCCATTGGTACCCTAATGCATTAGAGTAAAAAACTACAAAAGTTAACAGAGATGTGGTTTAACTTTGATTTACATTGTTGTTAACTCTTAAATATCAAAGTCAATAAATCAGTTCTTGGGACTCCAGATATGAGTTTTTGGTCATTTATGTGTTTTAAGATGAAACATAAAATTAAGATATTATCCACGAGTGTAAGTTTTTATGACCATTTTTACACCAACCATCAGTTTTCCCTGTGTACTGAGAGATATTACACATCAGTTACTGTTCTGAATATTTTTCACACATGAATTTGAAATCAGAGTTGGAGTGAGAAGATTAAAGAACAGTGACAATTATGGACTAAAGGAAATTATATCTCTGAGAAGCCAGCTTTCTTAAATCTCTGTCAAAGGGCTGTTGTCACTTCTACTTTACAGGAGGAAAAATTGAGCCCTTAAGTTACTTGTTTAAGGTCACTTAGTGAGTGGTGCTCTGGGATTAGAACTCAGGTCTTTTTTGCTACAAAAAGCAAATTCTTTCTATTATCATATGCTGGTGTTCAGGAAAGAATGAATGATGCTGTATAAGTAAAAGTAAATAATCATGAGTCTGCAGGTTGGGATTTGAGGTGAACCTGCATCTATGGTATTTGGCCAATGTAATAAGTAGGCTGTCTTTTTAACATACAAAAATATGTATGTTCAAAGGTCAGTGTGATTTTTCTCAATTATTTAGTTTCAGTGTGATTTATTTCCTTTATAGGTCAAGATAAGCAACCTTAATGCTGATGGTGACGTATAAAGATGAACTGTATTTCAACACATGTAGATAAGACTGTAGTATATTTGTGACACTGTATTGCTGTAAAATGTTAGAGGTTAGAATGTCTTTGCACACTTTTTTCCCCCAGCTTCTCTCATCTCTAGGGGCACAGAAGAATGCAGTATTACAGCACCAGGTTGTATTTTCGATTTATAGTGGCTTTTCCCCCTGATCGTAGGCTGAAATATTTTAGTGAGACTTCATTTCTTTTAGGGCTTATTTGTCTAGGCCTACACTCATTTTTCAAGAGTAGATTGAGTTTTTTTTTTTAATACTCATGTCACATATATGTTTTGTCTTATCTGTTTTTCCTTTGTAGAAACAACTTGTCCTCTTTAACTCCATGAGAAATACACATTTTATTCACCTCCACACTCTCCCTATTATGTATACATGCAAACATGGATTTCATCTTAAATTAAGCCCTCCAGTGCTGCTGTCAGAAAAGACATTTTAAGCTGTCAGTATAAGATCTGGATGGCAGCAGGCAGGGGGCCAGGCTAGAGTATGGTTCAACCATTGTTGTAAGTTCATATTCTTATTATTGCTTTCCTGTTCCTAATTCCTGTAACCAGTCAGCAATGATATATGAAAATATGAGCTATTTCTTTGCGTTGGCAATATCACAATTCAAGAAGACATAGCTTCCTTAGTTATTTTTAACGTATACTGTTTATAGAGCTTGATGTAGTAAAATGAAAAAAAGTCATTCCGACTTTTTTTTTTTAACATAAGTAAAAAACCTTGAAATGTTTAGTTACAAAACCCTAATGCAATATTCTCTCCTGTCTGCCTGGGTACAGGTTATTCTGATGGGATCCAGAGTCAAATGAGACCTAAAACTCAAATACGTTACACATTCTGCAAGATCTTAGACATGAAAAAAAAAAAGGGTTACAGATGCTATGGATTCTCTTCCTAGACATTTGGGTGATATCTATGGATATACACGTGGTATTTTGCTTACAATTTAAGTTGTTTGTGAACCTTCTGATGCTCACTGAAGGATCCACATTAGACACCCATGGTCCACTTAGAATTGATGCAGTTCCTATGTAATTGTTGAGTAGTGTATTTTTCAGTCACTAGGTTGACCCCTAAGGTTAAATACCTGTTGGATTTTGCCTCAACTCTGATTGGATGGGAATACTTCTTTATGTTCTGTACCCGTAGCAAACCCCTGTGCTCCCCCTACAGTGCTTCATTAGCACTAAACACAGGAAAAATTCTCAGAATTATTCCCCATCATAGTTGCGTTTATTGAAAAATACCTCGTTAATGGCAATAAATCAAAACATGGCATTTCATGATCCCCTGATCCATGTGCTACACCTAAGAGCATTTCTTTGTTTGCTTGGGTTTTCAGAAAGAGTTCCTTTAGCTCTGTAAACGCATCCTTTCCCTAACCCTTATCTCTTCCCCCTGCCAACAAAATTGAGCTTTTCCATCTCTATTTATAGCTTGCTGTCCCTTTATTACCTTAATAAGAAGAGCTGTTGCCATATCAATGAATGGAAGAAATTGGAATTTGCTGTTGCCTGCTGGTCATTAGATAAAGGACTACATTATTTCTCTGTTTCTTTAGGGTGTTTTTTGGTGGATAATGTGGCATATGAAACTGGGTGACAACAAGAGTAACAACAAAAACTTAGAAATTAATTATAGAATTTATTCGCAGTTCCTCTGAAAATTACTTAAATTCATCCATACATTCATAGCATTAGGAAATAACATATGAAACAATAACTGATAAATTTGTAAAGATCACTGACTGAATTCAAGAAGATTCCAGATATTTTTGTTCTGACAAAGGCCCAAATTATTTAAACACCTTGAAATCAGCCATAAGTATAATGTTGACAACCAAAAGGAGAAAAATCACTTAGACCCATTGGCTATAAGTTCTCTTCATTTAAGCAAGGCAATGTATTACAAGCTTGGCAATGTATTACAAGCTTGGAAATGTGAAAGAGAGCTGATAGTTACAAACCTTAGAGTGTGTTGTATATGGTAGACATTTTGGCAAACAAAGCTTAGGACCAATCCTGGACATAGAAATTAATGGTACAGGGAAACTTTGCAGACATATGGATGAAATTCCTGATGGAGTATTTCAATTTAAACTCTGTTGAGTCTGGGTACTCCCACAACAAAACCTTCAGCCTGGCTTCTGTTGGAAAGAATCATTAAAGAAATTTCCAGTTAAAGTTGAAATGATTATGACAAGCCTGTCTCATAACTATGTGGTGAATGTCTAGACTTAGCTCTAATTGGTCTTATTTTAATACATTTATTGTTTAATTGCTTGTGGGAATGATTTACTCTTTCATAGAACTGAGATTAATAGCAACTGGCGGCTTTATTGGCATTGCTATCAGAGAAATGACCAGAAGTCTCAAAATAGAATTGAGAAGACAGATTCTAGACACAGAACAATGTCAGACTAATATAGCTTCATGAAAACTGTGCTTTAAAAGTATTACTACTTCAGTGATATTACAATGTTCCCATTAAAACCTTTTTTAATTCTTATTTTTTAATGCGTGGGGTTGAGGCCATACTATGGCACTGAATGTAATAGCCTTTTATAGGGTGTAAGACTGACACTTAAAAATGGATAAAAATCTAGCATGTAAAGCTATTAATTTGAAACCATAAGCTTTCTTATATCCTCTGTATATTATTTTTGGTAGAATTTTGGAAACCTATGTAAAGGAATAATATATTTTGAATATTCAGTCTTGTCAGATTGCTCTAGGCCTTTTGTATAAATTTGCAGCCCATCTGATATCTGTACAAATCATGTGTGACATTGTCATTTATGTATCTGTTGGTAGATAGAAAAAACCCTGTTACCTCTTTTGTATGTTCATTTTATTGCTGTGATCTATGTCAGGTCAGATTTTTGTCTTAACTAGCTTTGGAAGGTAGGGATGGGGAAAGACTGCCATTCTGTATATTGTGTTTTTTATATGTATAAACTCATTGTTTCAGTATAAACATGATGAAAAGTCTCATATTTTCCAGAGAATGAAGTTCGGTAATACAGGGGAATACATTTAAGTAAAAAAAATATATATAATTTATAAAATATGAGAAATGGTGTGGTAACTATTTGGTATAACAGAATGAAAACTCAAGGTTTCAGTGAACAAGAACATAGACTGTTACCCCCCAAAATTGTACTCTTGGGGTTTTTTGTTATTGTTTCCTTTATTGTGAGATACAGTATATATATATATAGAAAAAATTATAAAACAAATATTTACCATGTGAACAAATAGTTCTGTGGTAAACCCTGGGTACCACTGAGGTGAGGAAGTAGAAGCTAGCCAGCTCCCTGGAACTCCCAACCTTTTTCGAACCTCTCTGGTCACAACCCCATCTCTTGACTTGAAGGTATCCATTCTATAATCGTTTGTCATAAATCTATAAAGAAAGGGGACACTAATACCATTATATGCATCTCTAAAAAGCTGCTTTTTATTTTAGTTTAGCTATTTTTAAAAACACTCTCTTTGAATGAAATCATACATTTCTTTTTGTCTAGCTTCTGTATCTCAATATTATATTTGTGAGATATATCTACAATGTAGTGTTTGCTATAGCTGTGTATATTTCATTGATTTTCATCGATGTATAGCATTTCATTATATGGATAAACCACAGTTTATATGTATCCTAGCGTTGGAATACATTTGGCATATTTCCAGCAATGAAATCTTTGTACTTGTTTTCTGGGGCATATATGTACCAGTGTCTTTAGATGTGGAATTGAGTCAACGGGAACCTAAATCTTTAGTTATTATAATGTCAAAGAGTTTTCCAGCAGTATATGAGAGTTCCCATTGCCACATCCTTATGAACAATGGTATAATTAAACTTTTAAAATTTCCTTTTAGTCTAATGGATATGCAATGATTGTAGAAATTTGTATGACCATGATTACTAATGAAAATGAGAGTAATTTTTTTTTTACATTTATTTGCCATTTGGACTGTTTTTTTGACTACTTTGCCTAGTTAAAAATTTTGCCCATTTTTCTACTGTATTGTCTTTTAAAAATCTATCTATAGGAGTTATTTTTATATTCTAGATACTAGTTTCTTTCTGTGTTTACACACTGCAAATATCTTCCTCTAGGATCTGTACTTGTATTTTCTTTATTCTTTAGATATGCAGATGTTCTTAATGTTATGTGGAAGAATTTGTCAACCACTTTCTTCATGGATAATTTTGTTTTTGTGTTATTTAAAAAATCCTTCCCAATCTAAGGTCATATGGATGTGTTTCTCTATTATTTTCTTAAGATTTATAGTTTTATTCTTTTCATTTTGGTCTTTAATGTATCTGATTGATTGTAGTAGATTGCGTGAATAAGAGTCTGATTTTGTATTATCTCACATGGATGTTCACTTTTCCCAGCAGCATTTACTTAAAAAGCTGCCATGTCTTTACCAATGCGACTTCTTTCCTAGCTGTTTGTCACTGGACTCACACCATACAGTTGTATTGAGTTTTATAATAAGTCCTAATATCTGTTCGAGCACATTCTTAACACTTTGCTTTTCTTCAAAAATATTTTGGCTATTTTTAACCTCTTAAAAGTTTGTATATATTTTAAAATTGACTTTTCAAACTCTAACCAAATGACTGTTGAGATTTTGTGGGCAATT
Source organism: Camelus bactrianus (assembly GCF_048773025.1). Lineage (NCBI taxonomy): Eukaryota > Metazoa > Chordata > Mammalia > Artiodactyla > Camelidae > Camelus > Camelus bactrianus. The sequence goes on from NC_133572.1 coordinate 12,473,774, forward strand.
GTATTGAATCTGTATACCCGAGGAGAATTTGCCATCTCTAAAATAGAGATTTTAATCTATGAACATATTTTATATTTCCCTTTATTTGGTTCTTTTTAATGTTTCCAGTTAATTTCATAATTTTTTCATGGAAGTCATACATATTTTCATAAATTTGTTCTTAAGTACTTTATATTTTCAATCACTGTTGTGAATATATCACAGTTTAAATTTTATGTCTTATTAGGAATGCATTTCTATATTGACTTTTATATATAGGAACCATGCTAAATTCTTGTTACTGAAAAATTATCTGGAAGTTCTTTTGGATTTTATCTATACACAATGATTTCTTCTGCAAATAATGACAGTTCTATTTCTCCTTTCCAATTCTTGTACTTGTATTTCTTTTTTCTTACCTTATTGCACTGATCAGAACCTCAAATGCAATGTGAGGCACAGTTGTAACACTGGGAAATTTTATCTTGTTCCTGTCACAAAGGAAATGGTTTCATCATGAGTTGTGATAAGTACGAGTAGATTATGTTTTATGGATAGGAGTTGGCAGTCTGTGGCCCATGGGCTAAATCTAGCTGCCACCTGATTTTGTAAGTTAAGATTTTTTGGAATACAGCTGTGCCATTCATGTAAATATTATTGTCTATAGCTACTTTTATACCAAAAAGGCAAAGTTGAGTAGTGTGGCAGAGATCACATGGCCCACGAAGCTAAAAATATTTATTATCCAGCTCTTTAATAAGAAAAAGTTTTCCAACCTCTACACTACCAGATCAAGTTGTTCTCTTTAGTCCTTCATTCCTTTTTGTTAAATATTTTGTTACCAAGAATAAATACTGGATATTATTAAATAATTTTTCTGCATTTCCTGCATTGAGATAATATGGTCATGTTGTGAATTAAATTGTCTTACTCGTGTGAATGAAACACATTTTCAGAATAAATTCTCTGTTGTTAAAATGTAGTATTCTTTTTATGTATCTTTGGATTTAGTTTGCTGCTATTTTGTTGAAGATTTTGCATTTTTGTTTATAGTTTGGTTGACCTGTAACTCTCCTTTCCGTTACTATTCCTTTGGGTTTGGGTATGAAATTGATGCTGTCCTCTTTGAATAATCGTGAGTTATATTTGGTTGAATGGCCAGGGGAACCATTTATTCCTGGAATTTGGTTGTGGAAAGACTTTTCATTATTGATTCAATTTCTTTCATGCTGTAAGATAATTCATATTTCCTCTTTCTTCTTGAGTCATGGTTATGTTTTTTCTGGGAATTTATCCATTTGTCCTAAATTTATATTTAATGTCATAAGCTGTTCATAATATCCTCTTAATCTCTTTAATGTCTGCAAGATGTTCTTTTTGTCATTTCTAATATGGGCGTGTCTTCTCTCTTCTTGTTCACTAGTATTTTATCAATTTTGTCTTTCAGAGAGCCAACTTTTGGCATTTATCCTCTGTATTGTGTTGTGTGTATGCTTTCTAATTCATGAATTTCTCTGTGAATATTTAGTCTTCTACTTTATTTGGACTGTAATCTGATGCTCTTTAATTTATTGAAATGAATGTTTAGCTCATTTTTTCTCTCTTTTTCAGTATGCCTTTAAAGTGTGTCATTTCTTTAAAATAAACAGATGTTCTTAATTTTGATACCTTCCATTTTAACTTTCTTTCCTTTATACGCTTCTGATTTCTGATATAATTCTAACCCATGGACGTTGCATGATATTTAGGAAATAGTGATTTATGGATTAATTATATTTATAACATTTTCTTCATATGTTTTTTATAGAAATTTGTTGATAGTTGGTTTATGACTCAACATATGGTCAATAAATGTTCCATGTAAATTTGTAAAGAACGTATGATGTGATATTATATATGTCAATTAGGTCAAATGTATATATGTGTTCTCTTGTTCTGTATTATTAATTTTTTTTGTTTGCTTGTTCTATCAATTATTGAGAAAAGCACACTAAAGTTTCCATCATAATTGTGGATGTATCTGTCTTTCTTTGTTCAGTTAAGTTTTGCTTTAAATATTTGAGGCCATGTTATCATAGGAAAACTAGAGAAGACAAGACACAAGTTTGTCTGGTAGAACCCACTGGAAACCCTGAAAGCAGAGGTTGAGGATTTAAGATGATCATCGCAACCCTTTATAATTGCTCAAAATGCTTTCATGTGTAATCTCTCCTTTCATAATTATCAGATCTGCGAATTAAGACAGATATTATTAACCAAACCTGATGACATTAGGACAAGGATATTATCCTGAGTCATTTTACCTGGGCAGGTAGACGGCCCTCTGTTCATACATCAGCTCTTTAGAGAGGCCTTCCCTGAGCTTTCTGGTCACTCTATTCCTTTAGCTGGTTTTATTCTTCAAAGCATTTAACACTATCTGACGTTATGTTATCTATTGGAGGATTCAATTATTATCTCTCTTCCTTATAGTATATCAGTTCCAAGACACTAAGGTCCATACTGAGTTCATAGTTATATTTCCAATATAATGACTGACACAGAGTTGGTGTTGAACAATTTTTGATTCAATGAATGAATGAATTAATCTTTCTCTTAAAATAAGTGTGTTGATCAATCAAAAATAGTTTGACTAAGAAACAATTATGGAGACTTTATAGGTATAAGGAATTCTTTTCAGCATGATAGAGAGGTACAAGCAGGAATAAAACAAGATTGCTGACTTTGGTTTATAATCCAGTTGGGGATATAAGATACAAAAGATAGAATCTAAAAGTGATATATAAAAAAAATGGTGATACAAGAGATGTCCCAGGACTGTGAACAGTTAATAGCCAAGTATATTATTTAAACAGTAAATGCTATGAATTCCACTGAAATAAATATCACTGAATTCCTACTATTACATAAAACAACAGAAATTTAAAGAGTATGATCTGGGCACATTATTGTTTGTTTAAAGATTACCTTTTCTGTTAAAAGCAGCAGAAAAAGGGAAAGGAGAAGTATATAATCATCATAAGAGAGATTGGATAAGACCTAATTTTTTCCCTCCATTATCTATGAGTATCTCTAGGAGAAAAAAACAAAAAAAACGAAAGAAACTCTGTGCCTGGGGATAAGATATGAATATGATAAGAAATATATTGTATTCATATCCCCAGCCACATAGGAATCTCTTAAATTTCTTTTTAAGAATATTAATTTAAATTCTCTTAAATTTCTTTTTAAGAATATTAATTTAAATTCTCTTAAATTTTTTTTTCTTTTTTTGGGTATTTTTTAAATTGAAGTATAGTCAGTTTATAATGTGTTAATTTCTAGTGTACAGCACAATGCTTCAATCATACATGAACATACAGATATTTGTTTTCATATTTTTTCACCATAAGTTACTACAAGATAGTGAATATAGTTCCCTGTGCTATGCAGTATGAATTCATTGTTTATCTATTTTATATATATTAGTGCCTACAAATCTCAAACTACCAATTTATCCCTTCCCACCCCCTTTTCACCCTGGTAACTGTAAGTTTGTTTACTATGTCTGTGAGTTTGTTTGTTTTGTAAATAAGTTTGTCTTTTTTAGATTCCACATAGAAATGATATCATATGGTATTTTTCTTTCTCTTTCTGGCTTCACTTAGCATGACAATCTCTAGGTCCATCCATGTTGCTGCAAATGGCATTATTTTATGGCTGTATAGTATTCCATTGTATAAATACACCACAACTTCTTTATCCAGTCATCTGTCAATGGATATTTAGATTGTTTCCATGTCTTGGCTATTGTAAATAGTGCTGCTATGAACATTGGGGTGCATGCATTTTTTTGAATTAAGGTTCCTTCTGGATATATCCCCAGGAGTGGGATTGTTGGATCATAGGGTAAGTCTATTTTTAGTCTTTTGAGGAATCTCCATACTGTTTTCCATATTGGCTGCACCAAACTACATTCCCACCAACACTGTAGGAGGGTTCCCTTTTCTGCACACCCTCTCCAGCATTTATTGTTTGTGGACATTTGAATGATGGCCATTCTGATTCCTGTGAGGTGATACCTCATTATAGTTTGGATTTACATTTCTCTGATAATTAGCGATATTGAGCATTTTTTCATGTGCCAATAGGCCATTTGTTTGTCTTCATTGGAGTAAATTCTCCTCAATTTCTTTCATTTTCTATAATACCAAGAATCCAGTGATATTTCCTGCCATTGAATTAACTTTCGATGCCTGGTAAAGGACAGCAATGTTAGAAGATATCTCTATATCTACATATCTCTATGTATATATCCTATCTATATGTCTATCTATCTGTCTCATTGGTGATCGGCATTGGTACCCCATGGTGTGGATAAGCATCTTGCAGCCATAGTACTTTCTAAAATGTATTGGTAAATTTAAGAGTAGGCTGGTAGATTTATGTACCATTATATTTTAAATTGTCATTTTGCTTTTTCTGCTTCTTTTTTTCTCTGCTTGAGAGATGGAGACCCTGGATTAGAGATCATGCTTAAGAGGATCACTTTGGTCCCCTGACAAACCAAGAATGGCATTATTTTCATTAATAATTTAGTCTTTTTCTCTTGTTTAACCTGGACATGTCTGTCTCTTAGTTTTCTAAACATTGTAGTTAAGAGAATTTCTGTGCTTGGAATTTAAAGTCATATCACACAGGAAACAAACCCCTAATGAAAAAATATTTTATATTAGATTTTCGGTGGCATGGTCGGTAGAAAGAGGATTTATTTTGTTTTTACATTATTTAGTCTTCATTGAATTTGACTAGAAGATTGGTAGTTCCCAGAAAAATAACGATTCTTCCGTATTTTACACCTTCAAATAAATTCTACCCACCAATTTTTCATTGTTAAATAAATCTATAATAAGAATTTCATCATCAATTTCAGCAAACTCTACAGCTTGAAATATTTTTGTTGGTTCAACTCTAAATTATATATTGGCGTTAAAAGTTTTCTTTAAAAACTGTAAGCAGCTGAAATAGTGCACTTAGTTGACCACAAAGCCCTCTGAGTTTTTATTTTTCATCTGACTTAGGAGCATATCTGGGACTGTGAGGACTGCCTGTTCTTTAGGGGTGAAACAGATGCCTGCTGAATCCCAATCATCTCTTTTCCTATTTATGCCATTAATAAAGGTAGCTTTCCTGTTCAAGTTCTTTATGGTTTTTATTTCCATTTATATGTCTGTGCCTGGCAATTTTATATCTTTGTCCCAGACTTCTCTCTTGAGATTTAAACTAGCATTCCAAATTCCTGCTCACTATACCCTGTTTGGATATTCCATAGGTGCTTCGAATATCTCAAACTGAATCCATCCACTTCCCTACAGACCTGCTGGTTTTTTCTGTGAAGTGGTAGGTTCTTAATGAACAGTTGCTGAAAATATTTTTCAGTGAATGAACAACTGACTAAAAATGTCTCGGGTATCTGTGTAGCAGAGTTTCAATAAGTAGTTTTTGAATTATGAATAAATGAATGAAATAATGGGACTTCTATTCAGATTCACAGTATAATTGTTTGTAAATTTTCAAACTTGTTGCTTTATTTTCCTAACTATTTTTTACTGTATAATCTTACTATTTATGCGAAGTCAAGAGTCAAAATGTAACTTGGCAATTAATCTTGTACTGGTTTTTCTTGGGGCTCTGTCCTTGGTGATCCTCTCTCACTCAACTTCCAATTACTCTATTTTACTTTATTTTATTTTTTTTACTTTGAAGGCTTTGCTTTTAATTGCTCCAGACACCTTCTTTCCCCCAGTTTCTGACTGGATGTGCTTTTCCAGCGTAATTAGTTTCACTCTCGATCTTTTTTCCAATCCGTGGGAAAAAACATCACACAATAGCGCTAGTCATGTCTGCAAGTGCAGCATGGTTTCCTCTCAATCATTACTATATTCTAGTCTATTCTAGATGTATTTTTTGTATTTGGGTCAACTAATTATCCACCTGAATATGCGTATGTGCAAATCCCAAGACAGCAACATTCTAATCAGTGATTGACATCTAAAGTTGATCGTCTGCCAAGCTGTGAAAAACCCAAAGTTGACATCCTTCACTTCCCGTTTCAGCGTCCATCCTCTTTTCCTTTCACATTTCTCAACCTTATGATGTAACTCAGGTAAAGACTTCCTCCCAGCTATCTGCTAAAAATATTTCTTTCTGAGGTAAATGAATGATATATGGTGTTAACCTTGCCTAGGATGTTTGCATTTGGTTTGGAAAATTCTAAGAGATGGAATGCTGCCCAAGGCCAAATGAATATTCTATTGGTAGAATTTAAGGAACAGACACCAAGAGATACCTTTGCACAAGAGGCCCTTCCTGGAAATCTAAGGTCATAAGGAAAATGTATTTATAGAGATGGCTCACATTAGTATCCATTATGAAGTCCTAAAGCTTCCAAACGCTAGGAGCATAGCCTGGTTCTGTCATTGTGCTTCTTTCTATAAAGTACCAGGAGCACAGGAAAGGTGACTGGAGAATGAAGAAAATACCAGATGAGATGGAGAGAGAAAACTTGAGCCAAAAATCTGAAAGTGTTCTTCACACTAACCCCCCCCATCCACTTAATCACAATGAACGATGTATATTCAGTCACCAAATAAGTCTTCAGTTGATCGATTTCTCCCCATGCCCTTCACCACCTTCTTACTTTCATCTCTTCCATCATCATCCCTCCAATGTAGCGCTGGAGGAACTTCCTCATGGGTCTCCCTCCTCCTCCTCCTCTGTGTCCCTACCCCCCAGCCCGTCTCCACACCAGTAATCATAGTGAATTATTTAAAATGCAAACAGGGTCATGCCATTTCCTTGCTTATCATCCATCCTTCAAGGGTCTCCCATTACCCTTAGGATAAAATACAGACTCTTAATGTTGCCTTCAAGGCTCTTCAGGCCCCAGCACCTGCCTGTCCTGCACCATCTCTTGTTGTTCAAGGTCAGCAGTCTCGGCTGGCCTCCTTTCAGCCCCAAGCCCAGGCGCGCCGAGCTCTTGACCACGTCAGGACTCGTGCTTTTGCTGCCTGGATCACTTTTGACTTGACTTAATTCCTCAGGTTTCAGTGTCCCCGGGCCACTTTTTCAGATAGTCCATATAAATGGACCTCCTCCTGTTACTTCTTCTCATCTGTGGTAGCACCCTGATCTTTCCCTTCACAGTAGTAATTTCATTGGCAATTACGCAGATTTGTTTATTAATTACTTCTGCGTCTCCTAATCAGACTTGATGAGATGGTCTTTTGTTCTACATTTAACTCTTGACTGAGGCTCTGTTGAAGGATACTTTTGTCTGTTTTTCTCTATTTTAATACTACACAAATTTATTTGTCTATCTTTATTTTTCAGTGTATCTCACTCAACTGTAAGCTCTACTGCTGGTTTGTTTCTTGTTTTTTTTTGTTTTTTTTTTTTGGTTGTTGTTTGATATATCCCTGAATTCTTTGCAGATGATAGTCAATAAATGATAATAATGAGTAATTAAATTATTTACCCTGGTGGCCAGATCATTGGAAGAGCACATCGTGGAAACCAACAGGATTCTAGAGACTTGAATATGCGTGTCGTTTTAATCATGTGTGGTGTATGCTGGTACATATGGGATGGCATACATTTGAATTTTAGAACAGTACCAATTTCATGTAACCTCCTTCTCTTAAAAAGTTAGTCATCTGAATGCAGACTCACCTCTGATTTACCTTTTATGCCTTCTTAACTAATTCAGTGTGTAACCATTCACATACCACTTTTTAAAAAAGGTTTAAAAAAAAGTCTTGTCCTACTGTGGGTTTCCATTTTTGTTGCAGAACTGTGGGCCAGGTTATTTATGCCAGTGAAAGGGAGTTAAGGCAACCAGAAGAGAAAGGTCACTAAGCACAGACATGAGCAAGATATACGGTTGTGAGCCCTCCCCTGGAGTGGGGCTGTCGCGGGGAGAGAGAAGGAGGAGCTGGGAGTAATGCGGAAGTGCAGTAATAGAAACAGTGTGCTTTGGAGAAGGAGCTCTTGAATATCCGCTAAGAAGTGGCCATTTATTAGCTAATTGACATGTTAAACATGTCAATTAATTTCTGTATGTCTCAGTTCCTTTTTCTCATAGATGAAAGAGGTAAGCCCCATTAGATACGCTCTCCTGCCTTAAGATCCTGTGATTCTTATTTTCTCTATAATGATGGCAGGATAAGAAAGAGTCTGAGAAAAAAGGATGAGAACAAGGTGATTAGCTGCTGCAGAACAGAAAGATGCAGAGGAGAGACATGGATGGTGGTCGTAAAAGGGAAAGTACATGAGAAAGTAAGGATACAGGTCTTCCCCGCTTCCCCCGCAGGTTGTTTAGTGTTAATAAATACTTACGTAGCGTTACTGCGTGCCAGCTTCTGTTCTGAGGGCTTTACAAAGATGAACTCATTCGGCACTTAGGAGATAACGTACTACTGTTACGTCTATTTTATAGCTAAGGAGACTGAGGCACAAAGAAGTTAAACAACTTAACCAAAGTTGGATAATTAGTAAGGGGTGAGGCTGGGCTTCCAACCCTGGCAGTCTGGCTCCACAGTCAAGCTCTTAGAGTGCTTGTTTCACTGTTAGAATTTACCATACGTTTTCCTCAGTGAAAATCTCTGAAGACATCAAAGACAAAAAAAAAAAAAAAGGAAAGTACTGAACTGTAACAAAAAATACTAAATCACTCCAGACATATTTAGGCTAACACACACCCTATTTGTTTCTGTGTAATTACACTTTCTCAAGAGCCTGCCACGTTGGGTATCACTGGTTTCTTATGAACTCTTCAGGCAAGACTAACGCAGTATGGAGAGGACTGTTCTTGATTCAGCTGCAAACCAGGTGGTACAGCGGCACAGAGAAGAAAGCCAGGCTCCAGGAAACATGCGAGGGAGACACAGAAGCAAGCCCAGGCCAGGCTCGTGTGGAGTCAGGGAACATTTTCGTTCAAATGCTTGCAAACTTAAAAAAAAAAAAAAATTTAAGTGTATGAACTATTTTATTTCCATCACCCTAATTAAAAAAAAAACTTAAAAAAGAGAACTACTAAAATAGAACAATATACAAAAACAATAAACCCAAAAAACCAAAAAAATCCACCCAATGTAGTTTGGTTTTGCCATTAGGGAACATTCCAAGCTCAAGAGCTGTGTTCATCTTGTAACTGCAGGAGGCAGCATCTCATTAATAAAGTGGTGACCACGTGGTTCCCCCAGTCCTCTCCCCCCGCCACTGTTTAATTTTTTTCAGCGTTGTGACTATGATTGTAATTGTCCCATTCTCTGGTATAGCTTGGTTCCTATTCAGAAAGTAAAGAATTGATAGGATTTTGTGTGTGTGTGTGTGTTGGGGAGGTAATTAGGTTTATTGATTGATTGATTTTATTATTTTTTAAATGGAGGAACTGGGGATTGAACCCAAGACGTGGTGAATGCTCAGCACGCACTCTACCACTGAGCTGTATCCTCCCCTAAGAACTTACAAGTTTTGCAGAAGGGTGAACCCGAGGAGGGATTGTTCCCGGTTGATGTAAAATTAAATCTTATTTCCTTATTCTGTCCATCTATTTTTAGTAGATTTAATTTCTTGTGCTTATAATATTACAGAGTTTAACACCTTAGGGTTGGAAGGAACTAGGCGATGAGTCTCCGGATTTAATTCTGTCATTTTACAGATATGGAAGTAAGACCAGAGTGGTTACAATGGCTGGCCCAGGACAGCTAGTGGCTTAACCAGGGCCGGCTTCTGGATTTTTCACTGCTGCTTCTGTGCCCCGCACATGAGACCAAGCTTCATTGTTTGCTCAGTTTGGGATTCAAGCCCCTGGAACATGCTTCTCTTTCTCCTCCCCAAACAAAACCACACAGCTTCCACTACATCTTCCTTTATTTTGTTTATTCTAGTTCAGTTTGCTTTAGAAGATTACTATGAGTATCTGGGGAGTTAATGTCTAGAGGGCTGTTCAGATTTGCTAAACTTCAAGCAATGGGGTGTCTAGAGAGCTGTGCCTAAGAGTTACTTTGAGGCTATCCCTGCAGAGAGAGACGTCCTGACTGCTGGGGGCTGGGGCTTCCCTCACCCCAGGGTGCTACAGTCATGCTGTCAGTGTGTGTTAGAGCTCAGCTTCATGCCTCTGGTCCTGCTGCCTTGCCATCCTCTCCTCGCTCCTCTTCTTTTTATATTTTATTCAAATATTCATATTTTATACATGTAATTTGTATTAACATTCTTGCTCCTGTATCTCCACGCTTAAGACTTAGTAATTGGTGTCCAAGTATTTCCTTCCACTAATGGTGTCTTTCAAAGAACAAAAGTTTTTAATTTTGATAAAGCCTAATTTATCTGTTTTCTATGGTTTGTGCTCTTTGTGTTCTAAGAACCTTTTGCCTATCTCAAAGTCTTAGAGACACTGAAATAATATCTATGTTTTCTTTGTTGTTGATTTCCAACTTAATTCTATGTTGTGGGCAGAGAATCCGCTCTGTCATATTTCAGTCTTTTTAAATTGAGAACTGTTTCATGGTCCTATGCTCCATCTTGGTGAATATGTCATGTACATGCACACTTGATTAATATATATTCTGGATTTACTGATGCTGTTAATATAAATTGTGTCATTGTGGTTAATGGTATTTTTCAGATTACTTCTGTATTGGCCGAGTTTGTGTCTAGTTGTTTATTAATTACTAAGACAGATATGGGTGTTAACATCTCCAAATTTGATTGTAGAGTTGTATTTTTCTCCCTTTAATTCTGTAATTTTAGATTAATATATATTTATGATCTTTATATTTTTCTTTATTATTTTTACTATTTCTTTGAAGACTGACTTACCTGATTTTAATATAGGCCTTCTAACCTTGTTATTCTGACTTTTGGCGTGGTCTATATTTTTAATATCCATTTAACTCAAACTTTTAGGGATAATTATAATTTATCAGGATATAAATATGGCTAAAGTAAGGGAAAATATATTTTGCAAAATTCTCCTAAGGTGATTCTGATAGTTCTCTCTCTAAACTCTGAAGTTAGAGCATGAAAGTTTTTATTTTGTTTCATTTGACTGCTTATAGCAAAAGTGAAAAGACTCAGGATTATTTCCTAAGGGTGATTGTGGACTTTGTTTTCATTGCAAGAAGAATAGAGAATCATTTGGCTCGAAAAGCTAGGACATTGATGTGGCAGAACACAGTGCATTCAATCAGTTCCTTGAGGTTTTTTTCTTGTGTATGAGTCTAAAAAGTCATTAGAATAGTTACTTGTGAATGCATTTCTGCTAAGCAAACACGTAAGAAGCCACAGACATATGGCCTCTTGATTTTTCTTGAATGAGGGTGTAGGATGTCACCATGCCAAGAAAAGGGTGAGATCTGAAGTCAAAATTATTTGGATTAAAATTGCAAATAATATAAATGTTTATGTCTGGGGGAATTGATAAATTCATTGGTTAATTATTGGTAAGGAAGGGAGACCTATGTTCTAGTGACAGAGTAGCCCTGGCATTTCGGGCAAATCACTTGTCTTCTCCATTCCAGATTCCTCATCTGTAAAATGAATGGGTTGGACTAAAGCATAGCTTTCAAATGATGTTACAGCAGGACTCTTCTTTGAAAGAAATAGGAGAAGGAAGCTGAACATGACAAGTAGGGAAAAAAAAAAAAGGAATCTGCTGTGGTTGAAGAAGGCCCGTTGTTGTCTGCTAGGCTCTCCGTGTTTTTAAGTTGGCTCCTATGCATTCTCAGATAGAGGGTTTCCTCCATCCCATTCTAATGTTACTGGTTTGTGAACCACTATTTGAGAACTATTGCTCTGAGCTCCCTTCAAGCTCCAGAATTCAATGAATTTTTTTTTTATGCTTCTGAGTTGGATTATGTTAAATGAGTTTCCTTTAGGGTGGATGGAAATTGTACCACTTACTTCTGTTCACTAGTGGACGATTAAACATCTTGAGAAGGAGATCTCTCTCCTTCCTATCTGAGTCTGGTTGCTTAATCTGTGTGTTGCCTCCTCCAGCATTTACTTCGTCAATAATCTCCTCTCTGTCCTGTATCTCTGGATTTTCATTGGTTTCTTTCATATACTCAAACTTCTTCCACTCCACTTTCTCTTCACCCTCCCCTACACCCCAAAGCAAACAAATACAAAATTCCCTCTCCACTGACACTTCATCCTCTTTTAGGTACTACCCTAGAGAAAAAATAACCTGTTTTCTGTCTTTACTTCCTCCCTTATTCATTATCTTGATCCAGGAAATTTGGCTTTTGTTATCACCCTTACACTGAAAATTCTTGCACTAAGTTTACCTTTTAATTGTCAAATCTTGGGGGAAGGAATAGCTCAGTGGTAGAGTACGCTGTTAGCATGCACAGGTTTAATCCCCAGTACCGCCGTTAAAAAAATGACTTAAAAAATAAATAAATCTAATTGTCTCCCTCCCCCTAGAAAAATAAGAAAAAAATTGTCAGTTGTCAAATCTAGTGGAAAATTTTCAGATTTTCTTTGACTTAACACTTTGGGTTATTCAATACTCTTTCATCTTTTGAAACTGTCAATCTGCTGTCTTGTGATTTATTTACTTGGTTCTCTTGTGGCTCTTTCCCCCCTTTTTCCATTTCATATGTGCTGTTCTTCTTTGTCCTTGGCATCTTTTCTTTTCAAATAACTCATTTTCTCTCGACACTTTCATCCATGCTCAAGGCTTTGTCTTTCACATATCTGTTGATAATTCTAAGAATTTGTACCTCCAGCTCAAACCTCTCTCCAGATTTCAAGACCCATTATCCAATAGGACACTCAGAAGTCACCTCAAGCTCAAAATTTCCATGATACAGTTCACCTTCCTCCTGCACATACTGTGCCAGTTCTTAATTTATTGCTTCTCAGCTCCAAATCCACTCTTCACTGTGTTCTCTGTGATAATAGAACTGGACCCTGTAAACATTTCTCGTTTTCCAGTGGGATCGGTGTTAAGCTTTGTCAGAAGAGTGTTGAAGGGCACTGCAGGGGTAAGGGGTAGCTCTTGCATAGCTCCTTCCCCTTGATAGGCTCCAGCAGCACCATGGCCAGCGGCCAGCAGCACTTCCTCTCTGCCCCAAGGGTAGCTTTCTGGTGGATTCCACAGCTTGGCACTTCCATGTGGATGGCATACTTTAGCACCCTAGAGATTGAAATCCTAGTGTGTTCTGCTGGCGTGACATCTCGGCAAAATACTTGGTCATCATTGGGCTGTGGCTGCCCCCCTCCATCAAATTCTGGAATCCAGCCGTGGTAGGACACAGGGACCTCTTCCAGACTTGCTGTTTCCTTGGATATTTTGCCTGAGCCCTAGTGGTAGTGATTATTCCATACCTGCCATTTCTGTTGTCTTTAAAGTTCTCTCCTCTTTCCCTTTCAGTAGGTCACCCCCTATTTTAGTTAAAGTTTCTCTGTTCAAATTTCTATGTGATTTCTGTCCCCTTGTTAGAGCCAGACTCAAATACAGAGTTCCTTCTTGCATCCCTTATCACAGATAGAGATGATCACTGCCAGCACTCCTTCTTATTCCTAATATCTGTCAGTCACCGAGTCCAGCTGGCTCACTCTCAAAGCCCCTTTTGTGCCTCTTCTCCACTCTGCCCCTGTTTCCTGTCTGTATTATCTATTGCTTGTGCGCTTACATAGTACACTTGATAGTGCTGCATCTTCTCTCAACCGACTTCAATCATGATGTCCTTAAAAATTAGCTTTATTTAAAATGTTTTTCTTACCTTTTTTTGTTTAATGGAGGTGCTGGGTTTTGAACCTAGGATCTCATGCATGTTGAGCAGACACAACACCACTGAGCTATTCCCCCCCTCCCCCAAATTAGCTTTCTAATACATACATCTGATGTCCATCCTCCCCCTACTCCTTTATGTGATATGAAATGCCCTTTGTGGTTGGATTCCTACTGGTCTGTTCAGGTTCATACTCCATCTCTGTGCCAGCAAACTCTTTTACTCCACTGGTGCTTGAGAGTTCATTTTATAGTTTCAGCCTCTGTGCCTTGAATATTTTTGTTCTTCTCCTTGAAATTCTCCAGACTGTCTGCAAAACCCTTACTACTGTGAGCCTTTAAAATTTTTCCCAGACAGACATGGGTGATTCTTTGTCTGAGATCCCACCATACTTTGTAAAATCCTCCAATGAAAGAGTTATTTTGGGGTATTATAATTGTTCCCCGGTCTGCCTCTTCATTCATTTTTTATTGTCTTAGGGAGAAAGACTTGTTTTTCCTGTGTTTGTGTCCTAACAGTGCCTGAAGCCTTTAACAAATACTTGCTAACACACTAAATGAATTAAAATGACATTTTTATAAAGGGAATTTCAAATAAAAACATTATTTTTATAAAGTTTCTTAACTTTCCTTATAGTAGACTGTTTTGACCTGAAGTTTTTTAAGGACTAAGTGAGAACAAAAGCAGTGATACCTTTTTTTAAAAAATGACATTTATTATTTTTCTCTTCCTCTTACCTTTCTGTACAAAGGAGAGAGAAAGAGATGGAAAAGGTTATTATATAACCTCCCTTTTACCTCTTGGTTTACTTCTGCAGATTAAAGAAAGACACCCCACAAATGATAGTAAAATTCTGGCCCTTTGGGCTCAGGGGTGGAGCTAAGAGGTAACATTTCTTGAAATCTTACCACATGTCACACACTGTGTCTGTGGACTAGGCTACAGCATGATTATCTCTCACCACCATCCTGTAAAGTAGGTAATTTCACACTTTCCATTTTACAGATGAGGAAAGTAAGGCGACACTCAGAGTTCAATGCTTAATCACTGACACTGTTAGTAAACAGGGCCTGGGATTTAGAACCAGACATTCTGACATCAGAGCCTGTGCTTCTAACCATTAAGCTATAAAGCCTAATAGTAAAGTAACAGATGCTTCAAAGGTAGGGCTTTGCCTATGGACTGTTGCAGTAGAAGCTATCTGTTAAGCTCTTCCACTTTGGAAAGACTTGTTGAGAGTTTTACAAGCTGAATTGTGCTGCAGTTGTGACTTACCATCATCAACCAGAGGACTGGATTGTTGGTCCCAACTGTGGAGCTGTCCTCCCAGGTGGCAGTCCTATCTTCCTTATTTATCCATGGAGACCCCCACCACCTTCTCTTCTCTGGCTCCATGTTGGACAGATAATGCTTACTTAGTATTAATTCATAAGTTTTCTTTTTCCCCCCTGAACTTTATTTTACCCTCTAACATATATTAACATTTTTAGTCAACAACATTTTCTGTCATCATCTTGAGCCATACTGTAGAGACTAAGTATGTGTAAGTGTGTGTGTAAAACTTTAAAAATACTGTATTTTTTCCTACCCCCCAAATTCTATTTACACTAACATATGTGCTCAAATTATAACCTCAGTAATTTAAAAAAAGTGGTGGAGTAATTATATTGTATTGTGGACCAAAAAAGACTTACAGCCCCAATTATAAGGTTGACCCCGGGTCTCCAAAATCTATTACTACCTTACAGCTAATTATAATATAATACCCGTTTAGTCTTTCTCTTAGGTTAGTCATATAAATTATACCTATTTAGTTCTCCTGGCCATATTTTATGTTAGATAAAAATGATTCACTTTAATTTCATGAGGACCTTAGGGGAGGCATCTACATTATTATGCAGCATTTACCTATGACTGGTGAGCTGAGTTGTTTAGAGCTCTGATAATGCAGTCTTGAGTCCATACCTACACAAGCCAATTTATTTTTCTTGATAGCATTGTAACACAGTGGTGAAGAGTGTGGGCTCTGAAGCTGGCTTGTCTCATTTGAACCCTGGCTCCGATACTTACCAGTTATATGACTTAAGGCAAAATATCTAACTTCTTTGTGCTTCAGTTTTCCTCTTTAAAGTGGAAATAATGATATCACTTACCTCATGAAGTTGCAATGAGGATTAAATGACTGTCAATTTTTTTTTCAAGTCTTAGAACATTTCCTGGCTCTCAAAAAATGGCTATTCATTGTTGTTGTTGTTCTTGTTGTTATTACTACAATTATTCAGTAACCACAAACTATGTTTTCCAACAATGTATTTTATACTGTTGATACTTTTCTTTCCATATTGGATGATGATGATGATGATGATGATGATATGGAATGCAACCAGTCATTGCTTTAAGTTCAAAGTCACTTCCATTATCTTGGCAATGGCTCACAAAGCACTGTACCAACAATGATGGGAAACAAGTGAGAGAGTGTGGATAATTAGTATGAACTGATCATAATTACTGGAAAACCACCTCAAAGAGCACAAAAGGACAAACATGTGTACTGTTTTTAAATACAAAGGACCTTTTTTTTTTCTTAGAAAACATTGAATAGCCTGCTGATTTCTCTCTGGCCTCAAGTCTTTGGGTAGTATAGTTCTTTTAATGTACTAGATGTTTTCTGTTTTCTAATTTAGAAGGTGCTTGTTAAAGCATTCTACACTTCATCATTAAGTGCTGTTCTCTCAGCAAAAGATTCCATGTTAGAAAACACTTCGGGGCAGTGAAGAAAGAAGCCTGCCTAAGTTCATCCCCTTGACAGGGACTTCATTAATTTTTTTGAAGAGTTAGTGAGAGCTGTAATCATTTAATTACTTGACATTTGTCAAAAAATTGCTGATTAGCCTTCTGGCAATTCCAGATACTTTAATGACTGAGAGCAAAGCAAACAGAAAACCAGCACAACATTTGTCTACATGAAAATTGCTTGCTTAATATAAGCCTTTTCAACCAGCTTTCATACAGTTCATCCTGGCATTGGAAAGAGTGTCCGTATAAGGAAGCAAACTTGTGGTTCCCAGTGGGGAGAGCGAAGAGGGGAGGGGTATGACAGGGGTATGGGATTGAGAGTTACAAACTACTGTGTATAAAATACATAAGCAAGAAGGACACTGTGTACGGCACAGGGAAGTATAGCCCTTGTCTTGTAATAACTTTAAATGGAGTATAAATTATAAAAATACTGAATCATGATGCTGTACAGCTTAAATGAACATAATAGTATAAATCAACTGTATTTCAATTTAAAAAAAAGGAAGTCTGTGTAGAAAGGCTGTGAAAAAAAAGGGCAACGAGGACAACTGGACTTGAGAAATGTCTTCCTGATACAAAGAGAGTAGGAAAAGCTTTTGTCCTTTAATATATTTAATGCTGGTATCTGGTTAAAATGTGATCTTTAGTACTTTATTAATTTCCAACTTGATATTATAGAATTTTCTTCTTAGTGTATTTTCAGTCATCTCCAAGTTGTAGGCCTCTTGGAGACTGAGGGACTCATGTGGCTCAAAATTGTTACATTTCAAAATGAGGATGTGGGAGGATTACAGAGAACATTATGGGTCCTGATTCCTGAGACAAGCTTGCCACTGAACGGCAAATGCAAGACCGATTTTTAAAAAGTTGTTACCATTTTCCCACTATTTACCTAGTTAATAAGTCCTCCCCCCACATGAATAATCATTTCTTTTAGTATCTGATCCAGAAAATGATAGAAAATCCTACTTTCTGACATGTGCTTAGTATATTTTTCTCTGAGTAAGGAATAGGTTTCTGTGATGCGTGTGTGTGTGTGTGTAGGAATGGGTCTCCCAATTTCATGTGAATGAGAATTATTCAGGAAGCTTGTTGAAAATTCACAGTTGTAGATCTCATCTTCAGAAACTGACTCAGTAGTAGCTCTGGTCTAGAACCTGCAGCTAATTCTTAGAGGAGATCAGTAGACCACACTTTCACAAAATCTAGTTTATGGGCTAAAGAGGAGGAAACTGAAAAATCTCAAATAAAAAAGAGAGGTAATCTGACTGTTTTGTGGAAACAATGTTAGGTCCTAAAGATACGAAGATTAATGAAATCCCTACATAGAAGGGGCAAATCTGAGCTGTGCTCACTTTTGGTAGTAGGAAAATAGCACCCCAGTTAGTAGAGTTATTTAGTAAAAGCAGAATAACTCCAGGGGCCCTCTCATGAAATTATTTACCAGTACTCTTCAGCAATATTCTTACCTTTTGATTGAGGTTGTGTCAATTTAAAAATTGTAGCCATTTTGTGTGTGTATTACCAACCATGTTGAACTTGACGACAGTGACTGTAGGCTGAGTGATGAGTTTACTTGACTTCGTTATCCATATTTTGAATTAATTCCTCATTATGCAAATTTATGCAAAATCAAAATAATATTTTGAGTCAAGAACACTTTTCTCTTTTTAAAAAAAGAGTTAAAGCAGTAAGTGAAATCAAGTTCAAGAAAATGAACATCAGGGAAACATATGACTCTCCCATCTGCTCTCCTTCTGGGGAGGCTCCTCGCAGGACTTGGGCCACTGCAGAGCCCTGGGTACGGCACAACCTGAAAATCCAAAGCAGGGCTCTGCGCCTTCATCAGAGCTCAGCAGGCATGCGGTGTCCAGGAGTGATTTTTCTGTTGGCTGAGCACCAACGTCTTGATCTTTTAAATCTACTTTAAAAATTAAAGACAGGAAGAAAAAGAATTAATGAGCAAGTTTTTGAAGACTGGGGAACAACTTCCCAGAAAAGGTTATAGCTTTGTTCCTGTCTTTTGGGAAAAGAGGTCTGAGAAGGAATGCTTTTCTCCATTTTCTTGGCCATTTACCCTAAATATTCCATATTTATCCTTTTTATTTGAGGGAAAAAATCCTTTGAGTTTTAGGCTCTTCATTTCAAGAAATGTAAGTTTCCAATTTAATCTCATTTTTTCCTAAACCTATTAAGGTATAAGTCAACTCAAAAATAACTGAATAGATGAGCATATTCCCCGATATAGTATGAGTCAGATAAAACAGTTTTACATGGAGTATATGTGTCCACCTGGTCAGTCAATAATAATTTATTGGGTATTTACTATAGCCTCAGTTCTGTGAGGGTAAAAGTATTTGCCTTTCCCAACTAATCTACACTTAGTTGAGCAGAAATGTCATGAAACATAGGAAGTAACTAAAAAAAAACCCCAAAAAACAAACAAACCCCAGAAAAACCGGCCAAAAACTCGATGAACGATGCAGATGATAGGAAATCACACTTGCTAAAAAGAGAAGGTGGCCACAGAAGCTCCACAGATATCTGAGAATCTGCAAGAGAGCAGCAGAAAGCTGGAACCACACCTTGAAGGACAAATTGGAATTATATATGTAGAAAGAAGCTTGTGGGGAAGGCAGGGGATGGAAGGAGATATTCCAGGTGGATGAAAAATATATGAGAATGAGGCTGGTATTTTACAAGTTGAGTCCAAAAAATTAGAGCTGAAAATGTAAAGTTGGAGAGAATATAGGATGGGCGGACCAAAGATAACTTTGAATACCGTGCTAGTGAGTATGAAATTTATTACATAGTAAGTATACAGAATTCTGCAGATTTTTGGATAGTGGAGTGATACAAGTATGCTGGTGTTTCGGTAACATCAGTCTGGAAACCATCAGGTTGCATTTGACCATGGCCATTGGAGTTAATTGCTTCTCACTTCTGTTTCCAAGGCTCTAGAAGTATGTCTTTCACAGTACACTGTAAAACAGTTCCTTTATTGTATACGCTAAATGTTTATTGAGTGCTTACTATGTCCCAGGCTTTCTTCTAGGTACTACAGTTAGAGAGGTGAAAAAGATCAAGTCCCCTGTCCCCACTAAGCACACATTCTGATGGGAGAGGCAGACTAGAATAAAGTAAAATCACTATACAGGATAGAGCGTAGACTCCAATGGTGATGAGTGTTTTAAAGAAAATGGAAAGTTAGGAATTAGAGAGGGACAGGGCTGGAAGGAAACATTTGCATGGGGGTAGTCAGGGAAGGGTTCTCGGAGATTGTAGCATCTGAGTGAGGAGATGTTGACACCTGAATGAGGAGAAGAGGGCAAGCCATGAGAACTGGAGGTTGGGATTCCAGGCATTTGATTTTAGTCCAGGTATGATAGGAAGCAATTGTAGGGCTTTTTAAAATTTTTATTTATTACTTATTTAGTAGAGTGACATAAACTGATTTATACTTAAAGATGATTGTTCTGATAGTGGTTTTTAATTTATTTTTATTTTTATTTTTTTGAGAATAGGTTGTGTGTGTAGAGGATTGAGGTGGGACAAGAATGGAAGCAGGGGGAACAGCTGAGATGCTGTTATAAAGGACCATTGAAAGATGGTGGGCAGTGGTCAAAACAGGGAATTTTTAAAAAAGATAGGGCCAGTTGATCGTATCGCTGATCATATAATTAGAGAGACTTGCGATTTTATCATCCAAAGTGGGAGACTTTTGAGCATGAAAGGACACTTTTACTGATTATTCCAGGACAGGTACAAATGGTGACTATCTTAGGCAAACGTGTGGTATGATGGAAAAATAGAAGGGGAGCCAAGAATGACACGCAGGTGAACAGTAACAGGACCACAACCAGGGTGTGCAGGTCTGTCGACAAAAGATTTTTGCAGGGTCCGTGTACATGGAAGCAAATTAAGAAAAATGATAGAATTCATGGGTCTGTAAGAGGTATAATGACTTTTAAAAAAATTAAAGTACAGTCAGTTACAGTGTGTCAGTGTCTGGTGTCCAGCACAATGTCCCAGTCGTGCATATATATACATATATATATTTGTTTTCATATTCTTTTTCATTAAAGGTTATTACAAGATAGTGAACATAGTTTCCTGTGCTATACAGAAGAAACTTAAAAAAAATCTATTGTATACAGTGGCTAACGTTTGTAAGTCTTGAACTCCCAAATTTATCCCTTCCCACCTCCTTTCCCCAGTAACCATAAGATTGTTTACTAAGTCTGCAAATCTGTTTCTGTTTTGTACGTGAGTTCATTAGTGTCCTTTTTTCTTTTTTCTTTTCTTTTTTTCAGATTCCACGTAAGAGTGATATCATATGGTATTTTTCTTTTTCTTTCTGGCTTACTTCACTTAGAATGATGATCTCTAGGTCCATCCTATAATGACTTACTGATGATTCAGAATTATAATTAGAAATGATTAGATGTTTATTGTCCAGTAAGTGTGTGGATAGATGCTTCTGCAGTGATAAGGTACCATCTCTTCCTGTTCCTATTTAAGAACCATTCTCTTCATGTTCCTTAGCATCAAATGTGCCATCTCTGGATAATTTTCCATCTCCTACTGTATTAATTTCCTAGGCTTGCCATAAATTACCACACACTGGGTGGTTTAATACAACAGACTTACTTTCTCACGGTTCTGGAGGCTAGAAGTCTGAAATCAAGAGGTTGGCAGGACTGCATTCCATCTGAAAGTTCTGGGGAAGACTCTTTCCTTGCCACCTCTTAGCTTCGGATGGCTCCTGGAAATCCTGGATAGTCTTGGGCTTGTAACTGCATCACTCAGTCTCTACCTCTGTGTTCACATGGCCTTTTTGGTGTGTGTGTATCTCAGTGTGTCCTTTCCTCTTCTTTCTCTTTTTTTTTTCTGGGCCTTTTTTTTTTTTTTACATTTTTTTATTGAGTTATAGTCATTTTACAATGTTGTGTCAAATTCCAGTGTACAGCAAAATTTTTCAGTTATATGTGAACATATATATATTCATTGTCACATTTTCTTTGCTGTGAGCTATCATAAGATCTTGTATATATTTCCCTGTGCTATACAGTATAATCTTGTTTATCTGTTCTACATTTTGAAATCCCAGTCTGTCCCTTCCCACCCCCCACCCCCTTGGCAACTACAAGTTTGTATTTCTATTCTATGTCTATGAGTCTGTTCCTGTTTTGTATTTGTTTTGTTTTTAGATTCCACATATGAGCAATCTCATATGGTATTTTTCTTTCTCTTTCTGGCTTACTTCACTTAGAATGACATTCTCCAGGAGCATCCATGTTGCTGCAAATGGCGTTACGTTGTTGGGTTTTATGGCTAAATAGTATTCCATTGTATAAGTATATCACATCTTCTTTATCCAGTCATCTCCTTTCCTCTTAAAAGGACGCCAATCATTGGATGTAGGGCCCACCCTAACGCAGTGTGGCCTTATCCTGACTTAATTAATTACATCTCCAAAGTTCCTATTTCCAAACAAGTTTAGTTTCTGAGGGTCCAGGTGGACATGAGTTTTTGAGGGACCCTGTTCAGCCTGCTACGCCTACCATGAGAAAAAGGGAGCAGTGCTGTTGTTACTCAAAATGCCCTGGCTCTTAGGATTCTCTTTGTATTGAAACAGAATATATCTTTCTGCTTCTGCCTACAGTTTCCTCATACCATTTATTTAATACTAGTTACATCATTGTTTATGTTCCTGTATTATTGTTCTCTGTAGTACCTGTGAATGCTGGGTTCCAACAACTCTGTTAAGAGTTGTTAATGTGCTTTGTTGATGATGACCACAAATCCGTGTCTTACCCAGAGGATGCTGGAAAATGTCAACAGTCATTCATTTCCTAATCATTTAAAATTTACTTTTCAGAATTTCGTACTATAAATGTAAAATACCATATCTTCCATCTATATCTTTTCCTGAACTTTTTAGGTTGTAATTGTTGCATTCCTAGAGTGTGATCTCTCCCTCTCTCTTTCTTGCTTTCTCTCTTCCACTAAAGGTTTTATTTTTTTTCCAGCTTTATTGAGGTATGATTGAGAAATGAAAATTGTATACGTTTAATCTGTAAAACATGATGTTTTGATATACATCGCGCTCATAGTAACAGAGAAGAGGATGGTGGTTACCAGGGCCTAGGGGTTGGGGGGAAATAGGGAGGTGTTGGTCAAAGGATACAAACTTGCATTATAAGACGAATAGTTTCTGGAGACCTAATAATTATTTTTTGTATCAGCTTTATAATTTTTAAACAGTAACAAACTAAACAGGAGCAGGTTCCTTTGGCCAGATCCATAGTCACCTCTGTTGTACGCAGAGGAGAAAGAAACTTATCGATGGAACCTGCTTCGTTCTTTGTGGACGGGTAGGTGAGTCAGAGCATGTGTGGTAAACACAAGGTTACAGATTAAACTTCAAAATGAGCCTGTTGATATCCCTGTATTATTTCATATTTATCCCTGTAAAATTCCATCCATGTTTAGCCATAATGCTGAGGAACTGTGAATGGATTGCTGTGGCTCTGCCCGCTTTTCCAGAAGAATCTCTCATTGGCCAAGCTCTGGTGATCTGGATTTCTCTTGTGAAGGTCAACAGTTTGCATTATTTAGTGGTTAGAAAGCCTTTTGAAGAGGTAAAGAGGGCCTCCTAATTACCCTGAAAATACCTTTTTCAAAATATTGCAAACATGCAGTAGAAGCAAGCCTGAGAATATCCTTTTTTAAAATCAATTTTAAGTTATTGAACATGAAGTGGTTACATAGATAACACGAGGGTGCACTGCATTTCCTTAGCAACTCTGATTAATTAAGAGTTGAAAGTACCCTTTAAAGATGGAAATAGTAAACTGAGCCAGAGAGATTACCAGCCAAAAGCTTTGTGGGACAAAGAGGGAAAACAAGAAATAAATAATTAACTGTAACCTATAACCACATTTGTAATGAATATTTAGGTCAAAGCTCACTAGAGCAAATATTACTATGATAGTTTTTGCCCAGAGGGGAAAAAAAATCTAAGTCCTAGCTTAGGATTCATTTTTTAAACACTATTACAATGCCCTCTAAAATTACAGTGCAACAAATTGATTTTAACAATTCCATGGGTTTATTGTCATAGGGTTTCTAGTGAAATAAAAGCATGGGATTATAATATGTACTCTTATTTGTCATATAATGATGTGAGTAAAATTAGCCTAAAACTAAACAAAGAGCATAAAATTCAGAAATATTACTTGATACTATTTCTAATTGACCTTGCTGTTACAGAAATAAAAAGGACAGTGTTAGTGATCATAATAAAAATGTGCTAGAATAAAAATATTCTTTGAAGCAGGCATTGTATTTCATTCCTAATACAGATATAGCAGAGATCTTCCTCTTTCTCCTCCTCCTCTGATGATTGAAATAAACAAGGTGTGAGATCTTTCTTGAAATGCAGATACATCCGTTAAATAATAAAGTAGATCAAATTTTAATGAAAGTAGAGAATGTTTTTGTTACAGCATATATGACGATGTCCTTAAGCATATCCAATTTTTAATTTCTGAGTGGGTATGCTAACATTTCTCTAACGAGGCACAGGCATGAAATTTCAAACATGAAATGGTTAAAAACAGGGATGGTTAGAATTGAAGTATATTCTGTTCTCTAGAATTCTCATGAGTAGTTTAGAAATGCTATCCCAGCACATTAAATGTTATTATACTGATTATTTATCGCACAGTTAATTATGCCTGATGCAGAGCGAGAGTTTACTGCAACTGATTATAATTGGATGTATTTTGCTGTAGTTAGAATTTGTAATGGTGCAGGGTTTATATTTTAGCTTGGTGTGGGACAGGGAAAAGCTTTGGTAATGAATTTATAACAATAATTAGGTCGTGGATTTAGTGCTAAAAGCATTACAGTCAAGCAATTCTCTATATATATCTCAAGACTGAATGCATACACACATATTTATCTGCAAAACATGTAACCAAAGACACATTAAAATGCTGAAGCAAATTGGTTTACATTTGCTACATGATTTTTGTATCATTGTTTTGAAGGCTCTTTGAGATCACTGAAATGAGAGATGTGACTAGAAGTCTTTATATATATTCAGAATTTCAAGACAAATTGAAATTGTTCATAGATTAATATCAAACTTAAGTACATATATATACACATATATTTTACTAGTCTGGGCATCTTATGTAAGTGAAAGTCTTAAGTAAGCCTGTAGGATGGGAAGAGTTATACAGTAGTGCACCTTAAATCTCCTTGCACAGCACAATCGATGCTTCCATAAGAATGACAGCATACCCCTTGTCCTTTGGATTTTCTATAGTCAATAACAGTAAGTTTTTTCCAAAAAAACAATTTGCTCATATTGGTGACTATGGATGTCTCTAATCCTATTATAATTATAATCTAATCTATTTTATCCTCTCATATGCAAGGAGCAAATTCACTTCAAAATTCACACCATGAAGAACATTTGGAATTTTAATTTTTGGTATATACTTTAAATGAGGTATAACATTTTTATTTCATATTTAAATGCTTACGTTTTATCACAGCATCTTGCCCTTCACCCTATCCTGTTGAGTATTTTGATATTAGCTGACTTGGATAATGGAAAAAGACGACTGAGAACTGGGGAGAATAGCTAATATTTCAAATGGCAAAATCAAGATTTAAAAAAAAAATAGGCAGAAATCAGTGCTTTGTAATGCAACAAGCAGTTAGTCTAAAATTAACAAGAATGTAATGGAGGAGTCTTAACTTTACAGCAAAATGTCAAAGATGCCTTTGGGTTTTGGTGGACCACAAGCTTAAGGATGGCCAAATGATGCTTTAAAAAAAAGTTTAAAACTAAAAGGACTGAACTCAGGTCAAAGATGGTTGTAGAAGACCCTTGGTTTTCTTGTGTTTGGAGCATGTCTCCTGGCCTGTGTTAGAGGTCTTTGTGCCACAGGGGCATTCCTAATCTAGGGTCTATCAGGGTGAGATGAGGAGAGAGGAAGTGGAAGGGCTTCCAGGGTGGATGAAGTGAGCCTGGGCAGACGAGGGAGGGATTGATAAGACCTGGCCTCTGAGGGAGAGTTGGGGTCTTCTCACAAGCTCAGTCCGAAGAAGAGTTGATTAATGGAGACTTAACTATGTGCAGGGTTGAGGGCTATTATTTAGAAGTGGAAATGAATTTATTTTTCAATGTTCTGGAGAACTTAGAGGTGAAGGTAACAGGGACATTCATCTTATTTCAGTAAAAGAAACTTTCCCCAAATAGGAACCAACCAACATTGGGACTGTCTACCTCACAGTAAGCGAGTCCCTTGACCTCTGAAGTATGCAAGGAGGAGCTAAACTTTAAGGAACAATTTGTTGAGGGGCACTTGGCTCTTCTGACCTGCCACATCCCTAACTTCATGATTCTCTAGGTTCTTGGGGCATTTTGGGGAAGCATATCTTCAATGTGCTTTTCAACCACACTTAACAGCATTCTGAAGCTAATCAGTATTCCATTTGGGAAAAGAGGAACAGAATTGTGAACTACTCAAGGCCAAAACTATATAACAAATGATGGAGATTTCTAACTTGAGATTCCTCTATTTGATCCTGTGTACAATGCATATTTTTGGCTGATGATTGCTCTCACTTGCAAATTTATGATTTATCGAATTGGGTAGAAATTATGAAATATAGAAAAAGAAAGAAAACTCCAAAACATTAGGCTCCACATGAATTTTAATGATACATTCATATATGTACAAAGCTTGAATGTTAACTAGGGCGAATTGATTGATTCAAGGCAAAATTTCCCCGCCTTGGATTTCCTACCATTTATTTCCTGCCATTTATTTGCTTGGTATCAATTTTAGGTATGGCCGCTGATTTTATTTCCCTTTCCACCCTCTTAAGTCTGTTGAGGATGCATTATGTTTCATTCTTGAGTTTCTCCATCTCAATCACTTTCTCTTCTTTTCGATCAAGTCAAATCCCCAACTTCCAAGACACAGCTCTCCTGTAGACTGCTTTGTGAATAAATCCTCCCCAGGCAAAGGGTTTACGAATATGTTCAGTTTTGTTTTGATGCATTTTCCCCACAGTCTTTTATCGTTTACTTTACATTGGATCCTTAAGTTGGCATGCTGTTTCTTTTCTTTGTGTCTCCTCACACTTGGGATAGAAAATGGTGACATGAGGAGTACCTCTGCCAAGCCTGGGGAATACAAGAGTTCTGAATTGTCTGTTCTAAATTCATGCCCAGTCCTGGTAGTTAAGAACTGGGAGATCTTTGAATAACCTTGTATAGGGTGGCTATGAAAACATTATCACTCATTTCTAATTCTTTTTCCTGTGAGGGAGAAAAGCAAAATTGATTGGCTTCCCTTTTAACTCAGTTCATCTTGATCTTACTCATTGCCTGCACTTGCAATTTGGTCCTCGACTAGGAAGAGACTAGACCATTATAAACGCTGCCAATCACAGCTCCTCCTCCTCCTCCGGCCCCCCTCCTTTTTACCCTGCATTTGCCCCTCCCGTACATACACTAATCACAGTGTCTGTGTGTGCTGCAGAGTCACGTTCATTTACACATGGCCTCATCCTCACATAAATGTCATCTGTTATGTATGGTCTTAAGAAACAATCACTGCTTGAACAGATACATAGATGCACACGGTCATTGGATGGAGGAGGAAGTGGCCAGTAAGATGAGAGGATGCAATGTTCAGCAAAGGGAAGAGAGTAGGTCCAAAGGAGCTTACTTCTGTCCCTCCTCTTAGAATTGAGTCCTCTCTTGGCCCCTGTGTTTTATGGCTTTAACTTAATATCACACTCATTCTGGTCTACTTTGTATCCAAGTTCTATTTGTATCTCTTCTGTGGGAGGGTGACTTTACAGGTCTGTGCTGTCCAACATGGCAATCCCAGCCACATGTGGCCATCGACACTTGGAATATGGCTAATCCAAACTGAATGTACTGTAAGCCTCAAATCCACTCCAGATTTTGAGGATTTGATAAGAAAAAAAAATGTAAAATATATAATTTAATAATCTTTACATTGAACACATGCTAAAGTGATAATTTTTATGTATGTAGTTGTATTATTTACCTTAAACTTACCTTTTTCTTTTTTTAATATAGCTACTAGAAAAATTAAAGGTGCACACTTGCTTTCACTCATGGCTCATATTTTTATTGGAGAGTGCTGTTACAGATGGCAGTGATCGTGCACTTTTCAAACTTGCATAAGATATTGCATGGTACTTGCAGGCAGTTGATAATAAATAATTTGTTGAAACTGAGAAAGTAGCTTGGAAGCTTGGTGAAAGTCAGTGAGTGAATGCATGATAAGTAGCTCAAAGATTTTGGTTAATTCAAGGGGTTAAAATTTGCTGCCATACACTCAAGAATCTAGGTATTAGGGAGAATGAAGACAAAGAGGGAGGAGCTTTATGACAAAGGCGTGGGTTGGTAGGAAAGAGGGTGTGATAATGATGGCATTCTTAAGATAGCCAACAAATATTTATTGAGGACCTCTTAGATGCCAAGTTCTGTTTTAAGCCATCAGCGATAACAAGTATGATTCTGGTGTTTTACTGCACCCACCCTCCAGGAGCTAGGGTGAGGGTCAAAAGACATACAGTTAGTTATCATCCAATGAGGTTCCTAGTCAAAGCAGACCATATTTGCCCTAAAACTATGTGGAGAATACAGGCTAAGTTTTAGAAAATCCTTGGGCAGCCAGATGGCAATTAGATGAAAATTTAATCATGTGACTGGGAGGTAAGAGCCCCACAGAGGTTGTCCTGAAGTTCTTAGGTTTGTTTTGCTTGGAATAGTTCCACGGGTAACAGGCTTGAAACAGAAGGGAGTTCTGAAAGTATTATCTGCGAGAATTTTAAACTGTTTATCAACTGCACTTACGGCAGCAGAAAATGTGCTAAGTGTGGATGACTAAGTGTGCATTTGAAGCACTGGCCGAACTTCTGACTGCCTAACGACAGGAAAACAAATACCTGTAGGATATGCCAGGCATTCCTTCTGTTGACTTTGTTTAGATTTATTGGGTTTTATTTGCAAGAAGAGCCGATTTTTGAGTGAAAGCACGTGCATCAACATGTTCTGAGTAATGGCTGTGCAACCAGACTTACTGCATCCTTCTTATGTTTTCCAGCAGCAAAGGTGATGTCCTCACTTGGATACCAGGCAACAACTGTACCATTATCTTGTTCAGTTTTATGCCCTTTTCAAGTGCAACCTTTGACATTTCCAAAGTAGTATGTAGGGAACTTGTTCATGTGATACTCATTAAAGTCACACGGCTAACCTTTCTGCCCACTTCTTTTGTTGAGAACTAGATAGAGAAAAACACTTTGCCGTCTTTCAGAAGAGACATAAAGCAGAGATCTGGACCACTTACAGATACTGAAACACCTCTGTGGTCTCATGTTAGGGGTGTCGTGGAAAATCTAACATGGCCTAAATTATGCTCACAATGAGTTTTTCTTTGAATTCCTAGTTCTGAATCCAGAAGCGTAATCCCATGTATAGAGCGCTGTTCTAGGTGAGTGAGATTCTAATTTACTTAACTGATTCGTGGAGTTGCCATGAATACAGTTCCAATTCAACCAAAACGTTTCTATTGCCTATATACTTTATACTTCTAAAATTTACTTATATAATGCCCAGGAAAATTCTGTAAAAGAGGGACTATGATCTCCATTTAATGAGAGAAGAAACTGAGACACTGAGACACGAAGTAACGGCCCACTGTTGCCCAGAAAAAGTTGTGAGATTCTAACTGATCTCAGGATTTTGGATACTGAAGCTGATGCCTTTCTTCTGTGCTGTATAACCACACACTTACTGCAGGTGAAGGAGGGCTTTTTAGGTAAATCTTGACTCGTATCAACCCTGTTAGCCATTTTTTTTAGCGACCTGAATATGTCATTTAACTTTTCAGACCCATTAAAAGAGAGAAAACAAGTTGCTCCTTTCAGTGAAGAATGCAACATTAGAAAATCCCCTATTTGTAAGTAGGGAATATAATGACTAGAATATCTGTCTGAGAAAAATTTAGAACCAATAACAATATGGGATGTGACTTAAGGTAATAGAGGTTTTTCTTTTCTGCACGAAAACATGAACATACATATTCTGCTCTTTTGAACCTGGTAGAATCTTACATATCCGTTATTTTTTTTTAAACTGGAATACTTGAGCATATGAAAATAGATTATTTTGAAAATAGTATTGTAAGCACCCCAGATTTCCCTAGAAAGCATGCAAAAGCTACAAAACCTCTGCAAAAATTCTCATTCCCCAGAATGGTCCCAAAGAGTTGACTCTTGCCTTTGGCACCTTTCACGTTTCTGTTTTGGTTCTCCTTGCTCTAGTTGGGATTTCTGTCCCAACCAGCTGATAGCTGTGTGTCTCAAGCTTAGTGGACCTTTTTCTCATGGAAACGTAGTACACCATGCAGGTGTCATTAGTTAATAAAGGATTATAAGCAGACTTTCTCTTTAAGTAAAATAAACGTAGTATCAAAAATCTGATTAATTAGTTTAATAAAAGATTACATTTAAAAAAATTTAGGCTCTGAATAATAAGCCTCTGGGAGACAAGGATACACACACACACACACACACACACGCACGCACACATACATACATACATGGATCCTGACCTCAAGTAGGTCCAAAATGTTGCAGGCAGAGAAAGAAATGAAAACAAATACTATATGTTAAACACAAAAGACATAGCTGAGAGGAGAGAGTAATTATAAACGGAAAGTTGAGGGAAGGGAGGGTATAGCTCAGTGGTAGAGTATGTGCTTAGCATGCAATAGGTCCTGGGTTCAATCCCTAGTACCTCCGTTAAGATAAATAAGCCTAATTCACCGCCCCCCCCCCCAAAAAGGGAAGATTGAAAGGGCTTATCCAAGACTTCGCAGAAATTTCATCTAAACCATAGTCTGAAAGATGATTTCAAGATGAGAAGTCCAGATGAAGACATGTTTTCATTTCTCTTGGATATATATCTGTGAGTGGAATTGTTGCGTCACAGGATGACTGTGTGATTGGACCAGGAAACTTGTCCTAGCATGGATGTGAGCACTAGCTGTTCCACGTTCTCATCAGTATTTGTGTTCCATCTTTTTCACTTCAGTGAAATTTCATTCTGGTGGGTGTGTAGTGGTTTTGTCATCTGTCATGGTGGTTTAATTCACATTTCCCTGATGACTAATAACGTTAAACACTCTTTGATGTGCTTAGAGAAACATTATTTAGTCTTTTATGGAATACCTTTTGCCTATTTTTTAATTAGGTTGCCTACCATTTTGTCATTGAGCTGTAGAAGTTATTTATGTATTCTGAATTCAAATCTTTAGTCATTTATGAGGTGTGAATATTACCTCCTAGTCTGTGGCTTGCCTATTTTTTTCTTTTTAATAAAGATGGTTTTTTTTTGTTTGATGAAAACAGGCTTTTAATTTGATAAGTGAAGATTTATCAATTTTTGTCTTTCATCACTAGTGCTTTCTCTCTCTTACCTAAGAAATATTTGCCTATCTCACAGTTGAAAGACATTCCCTTATATTTCTTCTGAAAATGTTTTAATTTGAGGTTACATTTGTATCCATGAACTATCTATCTTGAAATAATTTTTGCGTAGGTGACTTTGCTTCTTCCATTCAGTTAGTTTGGTACTCCTGTTAGAAATCATTTGACAGAATATTTGGGGGCTAGCCTTATATTTTGATGAACAGGTTTAATAGTCATGAAATAATAGAAGAATGTGCAGTTAAGTAACAAATTGTGTGCTTAGAGCCCCCCAGTAAAAGATGTTTTGTTGTTAACATAGCAAGCAAACATCCTGGTGTAGTTTCTCATTCTCTTTAAAATATCTAGGAAACATCATAAAAACACATAAAATAGCAACAATAATATAAGATGACACAAAATACCAAAATCTAAGTATTTTATATTAATTAAGGAATCAGTCAAAATAGTTTGTGTTGTTAATATTTTTCTATTCATTGTACTGGGCACTTAGTGGACATTTTCCTTCTGGTGGTTCATGTACATTGGTTACTGAAAATTTTCTTGTATTTTTCTTTGATGAGTTTCTCCCAACCAACATGTTATCTGTTCTCTCTCTGGGTGATTTTATTAGTTGTATGAAGTATTTTCTAGATTAATCCTCATTATTCTTATATTTTCTCTTCCATTACCTATCTAATTGGCTTTGTGTTTTACTTTATATTTCCAAGACATTATTATCTAAATCTTCTTTGATTTTTATATTACAGAAATTCTTCTTTAAAATTTCAAGAGAAAATATTTATTGCATCATTATTTACAATAGGCAAGATATGGTAGTAACCTAAGTGCCCATCAATAGATGAATGGATAAAGGAGATACATATATATTTACACATATCATATATATATAATGTACACACAATGGAATATTATTCAGCCATAAAAACGAAATCTTGCCATATGTGACAATACAGATAGATGGACCTAGAGGATATTATGCTAAGTGAAATAAGTCAGACAGAGAAAGATAAATAGCATATGATTTCACTTACATGTGGAATCTAAAAAACCGAAACAAATGAACAAATAGAGCAAAACAGAAACAGAATCATAGATACAGAGAACAAAATAGGTGGTTGCTGGAGGGAAGAGGATATAGAGGAGAGAAATAGGTGAGGGAGGTTAAATGTACAGTGTACAGTCAATAATTATGTAATATCTTTGTATGGTGTCAGATGGTAACTAAACTTACCATGGTGATCGTTTTGAGGTGTGTAGAAAAATGGAATCACTATGTCATGTCCCTGGAACTAACATGGTTTTGTAGGTCAATTATTCTTCAAAATCAAACAAAAAAACTCATAGAAAAATCAGATTGGTGGTTACCAGAGGTGGGAGGTTGGGGGAGGGGGAATTGATTGAAGGTGGTCAAAAGGTACAAACTTCCAGTTATAAGATAAAGAAGTACTAAGGATGTGACTGACGTACAACATGACAGATACAATTAATATTGCTTTATGTTATATATGAAAATCATTAAGAGAGTAAATCCTGAGTTCTCATCACAAGGAAAAAAATATTTTTTTTCTATTTCTTTGATTTTGTGTCTGTGTGAGATGATGGCTGTTCACTAGAGCAGTTGTGGTCATCATTTCATGATGTGTGTGAGTCAAATCATTATGCTGTACACCTTAAACTTACACAGTGCTCTATGTCAGTTATATCTCAATGAAACTGGAAGAACTTTCAAAATTTTCCTTAAAAAAAAACAACACACACATACAAATTTCCTCTTTCATTGATACAACAGCCTCTTTTATTTCTACAGCCTGGTCATGATTATTGTTACCTGCCTCGTCTGTTTTCTTCATTGTCTTTTTCCTATTAGCTACTGTATTTGTTGTTTATTCATTTTTCTCATTGTTATATTCTATGTTGGAGTCTTTCCTTAACTATTCAGTAATCTTTGACTGTCCATTCATTTGGGTGAGAAGCCGAAAAGCTGGTGGGAAGATCTTTGGGTGGAGGAAGGCTTGTATGCCACGGGCCTTTGTTCTAGGGCAGTCAGACAGCTGGATAGCTTTGTCATTAGGGGATCCCCAATGTTAGTAGTTGTAGGTCTTTATCTCTTTATTTTCTCTAGAAAAGGATCTTGCAGTCTTCTTCCTGGACACATCAGCCTAGCTGCTGCCATCCTGGAGCCGGGCGGGAGGGGTTGTGGGAGTGACTCAGTGGTCCAGTTTGCAGACTGAGTCACTGTTTTGGATATGACCTCTCACGCTGGCCCCTCTCTGTGCCTGGAGCTTGGCGCTGCTCTTGCTGGGTTGCCCATGAAACAAACATTTGGCCTCTTGTTAAATCTTCTAGAAATTTTACATTTTGAGCTGCAGATCAAACTGCTGCTTCTATAGATTTTTGAAAAATAGCCCCACTTTATACCATTTGGTGATTCTTGCTTCTTATGGGATCTGACCTTTGAGTCATTCTTCATTGTCACCTGCATTGTCATTCTGAGGTTCTGTGAGGACGATCACCTGGTTTTTCATTGGTTTCACTTATTATAGTCACTTAGGTTTGGCTCTGCCTACTTGCTAAGCCATTGATTTAATCTATTTCAATATTTATATAAATTCTTTTCCACATGTCTCGTTTGCATGGATGATGGAATTGGTTTTATGTTTTGTGTTCTCCTCATTATTTTAGGGTGATTCCTTGAGGGAAAAAAAAGCAAAAATGTTTTTACTCTCCATTTTGAAACTACACATCTAATTGACTCTAAAAAAAGAAAAAAAATCCTCTCAAACTAATATAATAATAAAAGAAGAAAAAACATGTATACTCTCATTCTTTGTCAAAACAGCAAAACCACTAAGGTATTTGCATCAAACCTTACACAAAGGAAGAAGTCTGTAACCCATAAATGGAGATGAGTATAAATAGGACTTGTTTGTTTCTGATAAGTCATTGTATGACTGATGCATAGGGTGAGGATGTATTAAGGTCCTAACTCACAATAGAATATATTCTTATTCCTGTTTATTTCTTAGATTAGATATTTTGTATCCCTGTTGCATTTTTATACTGTATCTCACATAGATAAGCATTTATTATCACCTTTATTCTATAAAAATAAGTTAAAAATATTACTTTCTTATGATATTAGGTGGCATTAAAAGTTCACTCTGTTTTGTAC
This sequence comes from Camelus bactrianus, assembly GCF_048773025.1. Lineage (NCBI taxonomy): Eukaryota > Metazoa > Chordata > Mammalia > Artiodactyla > Camelidae > Camelus > Camelus bactrianus. The sequence continues at coordinate 12,508,070 of NC_133572.1, forward strand.
CGTGCATACTGAGACAACCACTAGAGCAAAACTTAGTGGCTCACAAGATTAATTTTATTTTATAAAATGGATCCCTTGTAATATCATATAGTAAAGTAATTCTTGAACTTCTTGAAATATTTTTCCACTCTTTTTGAATCTTAGTATGTTTTATCTATCAATATACTATAAATAAGTTTAAATTAAAAAATAATTTTATGCTAGGAACTAGATTTCACAATTTACAAAAAGAAAAGTCATTTCTCTTTTATTTTACTTAAATAATTTATTTAAATAAGCTGAAGAGGGTGTGGAAAAAAGAGAACCCACCTACACAATTGGTGGGAATGTAATTTGGTGCCCCCACTATGGAAAACAGTGTGGAGATTCCTTTAAAAAACTAAAAGTAGAGTTAATATATGACCCAGCATTCCCACTCTTGGGCATATATCTGGAGGAAACTCTATTTTGAAAAGATACATGCACCCCGGTGTTCATGGCAGCACTATTTACAGTATATATATATATTATATATAATGGAATATTACTCAGCCATAAAAAAGAACGAAATAATGCCATTTGCAGCAACATGGATGGACCTAGAGATTCTCAGACTGACTGACTTCGCTTAATATTATAAAGACAAATATCGTGTGATATCACTTACATGTGGAATCTAAAAAAATGACACAAATGAACTATTTACAAAACAGAAACAGACTCACTGACATAGAAAAAAACTTGTGGTTGCCAAAGAAGAAAGTGAGGAAAGGGCTAAATTAGGAGTTTGGGATTCACAGATACACACTACTATATATAAAATAGATAAACAACAAGGTCCTACTGTACAGCACAGGGAACTATATTCAATATCTTGTAATAACCTATAATGAAAAAGAACATGAAAAAAGTTATACATATATATATATATATAACTGAATCACTATGGTGTACACCAGAAACTAACACATTGTAAATCAACTAAATTTCAATATAAAAAAGCATTTATTTAAATGCTAGTGGAAACCCGATTAGGTAACTGTCTGTGAGAATGATATGAATGATACTTCTACTGAGCCATCAGCCTTTTATCCCATTGTTTGTTAAGAGAATCCTCTGACTTACAGAATTTCTTGAGAGCCACGCCCTGGCATGTCTTCTACAAATAACAACAGAAACTGGTGGAGTGGGAGGGTAAGCAGATTGTCATTGGAAACTTTCTGGAATGATGTTAAAGAGATGCAGTAGTAATACTTGAACGTTGCTGCAAACTTGTTCTAGGCTGTCAAGCTCTGATCACTCAGGAGGGGAAGGTAAACTTGGCACAGTGTTAGTAAAAACTAGCCAGGCCAGCACTCTACACAGCACTAGATTTTTTTTCCCCCTTTTCTCTAATGCATCTTAAAATTTGGGAAGTAAGAGTAGAGAGAACACCTGCATTTAAAAGGAGACATTGCAAATGTGGTTGTGAAGATCCCATGCTCCAAAAAACAATTAGGTCACCTTAATTTTTCTTGCATGATGTAGGCTGAAAAAAAAAAAAAGACTCCTGCCAAAGAATGATTGAACTCACCTTAACAAACATATGGGATGGATCATTAACACACTGTATCTGTGCATACATAGAGCTGTAAGCAAAAAACAAATTAGAGTTTGGAGGCTGGATGATTTAAGATGAGGAAAAGTCATAGCCAGAGATAATTCAACTTAAGCTTGGTATGTTGGTAAAATTCCCTACATACCATTTTAGACACTTTAAATAATAGATAACAGTGATAAATTTATTTTGGAAAGTAAAAGGAAAGAAAAATTATTCAGTGATCATCATGGTGCAGTATAAGGACTTACTGAAATTTTCTTTTAGTTTAAGATGTTAGTATATGCAGCAGTTAGTTCTTCAGCAGATTATATAAAGTAACTCAGTTTTTTAAATTATTTTTTTTTCACTTTGTCGCTATGTTAAGAGAAATTCAATTAACATAATGTTTTGCAATAAATTCTATGAGGGACATTTTTTGTTTTTGCATGTGACATTACTTTAAGAATATGGAATGATCTCTGTGTGGAAACCGATATTGTGATGCTTTTTTAAAGGAATAAGAAAGATATACATTGATCTGAAATCAAATTTTAATTCAAGTCTGGCAAGTTCATGTAATAGTTTTCCAACATTGTATTCCCAGCCCCTAAATTTTGGAGATTGAAAAATTGCACAGTAGCAAGGAATCGATATTAGTTTGCTGTATTTAACTGTGATATTTTTCACTCCGTGGAATAAATTTTGAGAGATAGAAAACCCAGCACATCTACCAGCTTTGTCCATTAGAGCACATGAGAAAGGGCAACCTTTCCATCACCTCTGACACTAAAAACAGTCACAAGCAGTGATGTAGAAGAGACTTGTAGACAAATTTAGAATTACAAGGAAGTAAAGGGACCACCCCTGAGCCAATCCTGCCTAGCTCTTTTCCCTTCTAAAGTAATATAGTTTTATCCACTTAAGTGATTAATAAAATACAATTAAATACTTTTTGATGCTACAGTTTACCCTTCCCACATGCATTCTAATAGATTCTAAGGAAGCATAAGATGGCTCTTTTAAGGTTATAAATTTTATCCCTAAGGGACAAATACCCTCCTTCCTTTCAAAGGTTTGCCCTTCCAGCCATCCTTTTCATTGGTTTCTTGCTGGTGGCTCCACTAAGTAGCCTCTTTTTCTTAGACCTACTCACATGTTCACTTTCCTCTAATAAACTTTGAATTCTTGTCCTTGTCATTTTCTTTCATTATTAAATTTCTCAGAATGATCTACTCTTTCTTTTGCACCTGTTTTATTTCCACTCACGGGGAAACACCTGTTTTCTTAATTCCCTCCTCCAAGATCCAGCAGAAATCTCTGAAAAGCTCCCACTTTCTGTGCACCAGATCCAGTGTCAGTCTTCTGCCCTCATCGCGTCCTGATGTTCTAGAGCGTGCTGTGTTCCCCAGTGACATTCATATCCCACCAATGGCAAATCTTTTCTTGAACTTTCCCTGCGCCATCTCTGTGTTCTGCCTCCTCTTATGGTCCAGCCACTCCTGTACATGGAGTTATGCTCTATCTGGGCTGCTTTTTCTTGTCTGTATCCCTTGTAGGGCTGAAATTTTATTTTATTTCTCTTATTCATCTTACAATTCCCAATACCATTTTCTCCAAAAACCGAACCTTCCATTCTTCAATTCAAAATGAATGGGCCTTTCTTATGCACTCTCAGATACTGTATTTCATTGCAGCTCTTCATGCATTCATTTACTCGTTATGCTGGTCAGTCAGCAAAACATGAGATCAAGAGCTCGTACTGTAGCCGAAAAATAAAATGCTCAAAAAGATTTTAAGATGCAGTTAAGGAACCCTAGAAGGGTTTGCACCCTTGCTTTGGGAGGATAAAAGAGACGCTGAGCAAGTTGTTGGGGGATCTGAGAAGGGCTTCCTCAAAGAAGGAAGCCTGGGTTGGAGTTGACCTGGCAGAAATATGGGAAGGGTTTTCTAGGGACTCATTCACCTATTCAAGGAATATTCATGGTGCCTAGTATGTGTTGGGCATGATGCTGGCCACCGAAGTTAAAACAAACAACAAAAAACAATGATAATGAAAAGCCCCATTCTTTTTTTTTTTTTTTTTCCTAAAGTAGACAAAGAAGAATCTCAGGACAACTACTGAGTGCCCTGTGCCTTTCACATGCTAGAGCTACATATATTGGCCTGGAGTAGTAGGCACTCAAAACCATTGGAAAATTGAGAAAAATGAATGAACAGTTTGTACTCATAAACCACTAACAGTCCAGTGGTGACTATGGCCACATATTTAAACAAGAACTATTTTGTGGGAAACAAAGAGCTAAGAATAGCATGAACATAAAAGTCTTCATGGAAGGACCTCAAAGTCTTAGCATGAAGGATCAAGAAATCCAGTCCTGATACAGCGAGAGGAGGCCGAAAGAAGCGGGAGGAGGTGAACGGAGTTTGGAAGAAAAGGTACGGGTTTATCAGATTAAGGGTAAAGAGTTCCTTTAGAAGCAGGGTCCTAAGCACCACTCTGTGTTCTGGAAAAGGCTAATCACTTGGCCCGGCCGGGGCCCCGGGGGCGTGCGCGTAAAGGTTTGCTGCAGGTGCAGGCTTCGATGTGATGTCCTCGCTGTTGCTCCTTTGATCGTGGACCCTGACTTCTGAGTAGTTGTCTCTGTCGTCTTGCCCTGGAGCCCCGGGTGCCAGCGGGGAAAGGTTTTAAGGATGGACTGAGATGTGTGTTTTGAAAAGATCACAAAGATGACTGGATTGTAGAGGGTAGACTGTAGGCTGGAAAGGAACGCTTCAGGAAGACCAGTTAGGAGACGGCTGTGCACTGTTGATGGGAGAGATGTGTGTAGTGCAGCCTAGGGTGAAGCCACTGCAGATGTGTCTAGGAGAGAAAATCAGCAGGGTTAGGTGTGGGGGAGGATGCTGAGGGTGAGGGAGGTGACAAAGAGGTCTCTTAGTTTTGCAGCTTGAGGGCTTGGATGGATGCTACAGCGTATAGAGGAAGGAATTGGTTTGAGAAGACCTTAAGTTTCGTTTTGGGCATGTTGTTTGGAGGAGTTTTCTGCATCCTTGGCGGTGTGCAGGTGTCAGACTGTGCGATAGCAGTGCTTTCTGCTCAGAGACCAGCTTACAGCAGGTGCTCATAGTATAGGAGTTCCCCCATCAATGCTAGTTTTTGCAGCAAGAGAACACTTCTCAACATTGGTGCTGAATTATGGTTACTCTACATTGGGACTTAAATATTTCTTCTATAACTTAAAGTATTTTAGTTTCATTGTAAAATATTGGTACTTGAAGGGAATTTTCCCTTTGACTTAGCTCTTCTTTTTTTAGCAGTAAAAATAAGAAAATTAATTAGAAAAACCTGTTGTTAAGGTTCATCCAAGACTATGATTTCATGAAGCTTAAGTAGTAAGGAAAAGAGACCCTTTTAGAAGTTGGGGTTCAATAATTAGGTATTTAATCTAGAGCATCTTTTTTTTCCCACCAGTTTGAATCTCTTTCTCTATTCATAACTCAAATAAGTCAGAAGCATAAATGCTGTTGAATAAATAACAAGATACTGTGCCTTTGAAGGAAGGCAGCAGCAGTTTTCACTGTTACTGGTTGCCTCTCCGCCAGGAATGCTGCTCTTTTGCAGATCCAGATCCCACAGTTTCTGGTGACGCAGTTTGAAGATATGCAAATAAACCCACGCTAAACCCAAGGATATCAGTTGCCCAGAGGTATCTCCTGGTTGGCAAACAGCAAGGACATTCTAATATCTTGTGCCAACAGCTAGTCACCTGCCTCCTTTTGTGGGTGCTACTTGATGTCCTGGCAGGAGTGCGTTATTCTTATTGACTGTGTGTGAAGGAGCCACAGGACGCAGATCTTGCACAGAACAGATTTCAAGGACTGAGTAAGATGGATGATGTGCTAGGAAAGAGGGCAGTGACAGGGGTAGATTTGTCACATGATTATGTCTGAGGAAACACTGTATATAATGAATCTGTTGATTTCGGGAGCCACTGTTTAATAATGCCATCCACGTACATCACATCTTTCATCCGCTCTCCTGCAGAACATTTTCTCATGCTGTGGAGCAAGTCTCTCAGGTGCAGTTACTTTTTTTTTTTTCCCACTAATGTCACAAGGAAATGATTTTCTGCATGCCCCGCGGAAGTACGTGTATTGCCCGTTCTCTCCTGCTTTCCCTAATACTCTAGTACTGCAGAACCCGGCTGCTGCTTACGGAAGGGAGAGCGAGCTTTGACAAAGACAACCAGAATGATGAATGGAATTTAATTTATGCACCATTCATGTGGGGCATATCCTCTGGGTAAATCATCATGGTAGCACTTCCCCCTCCCTGGCCGGGATGTGTTCTGCCTGGCTGCCTCAGCTCCCTCTGAGAAGCTGGGCACTTATGGTTATGTAAGCATTGCACTGATGTTCAAATATTCATCACAAGAACGGCACATGGAAAGAAAAAGAAAACAAACGTGGAGGGAGGGGTCGGGGGTAAATATCCACCCAGATCAGCTAGGAGAGGCTGAAGAATTCAAAGGGATTTGGAGACTTAATTTGGAATTAGGGATTTACTCCCAGAGGGGGTGAATGGAATGGATTCGAGCTGTGTATAGAGGGCTGGAGTTCTATTGATTGGCCTTAAGCCCAAATTGATTTCAGCTCCTCCCTCCTGCGAGTCAATAAAGCCAAAGAAAATTATTTTATTTCATCTTAGAAAAATAACAGTTTCTTCCCTTGATAAAAAGTTAGCTAATGATTGTCACTGGACCTATATTTTTCTTTTTTTACTGACAGAGCTGCTCATTCATATTGTAAATTACTAATTCTTCAAGGTTTTGCTGGTGATGGAAATCCAAGCAGGCAGCAAACGCCCAACTGTGAGCGCTGAAGAATTATTGACCCATCTGGGCCTGTCTGCAGAGATGATTTAGGATAAGGAGTCTATTTTACTCATTTTCTAACAAGGAAAATATTCCAACTATGAGACTAAGCCCTTTATAAACCAACAAATAAATTAATTAACAAGGGACTACTCTGAAATGAAGAGTTGTAGTCTGTGTCATACTGTGTGCATTAATTTCACTTATAATTAATGTGTCCAAAGAATCATCAATTCAATGAAGGCTTATAAATACCTAGGCATGCAAATTTTCTTTCTTTAACTAACTGATTGGGAAATAGAGATGAACATTGTCATAATTCTAAAAACTCCTTGAGCATATCAGCACTGATAATTTTCATTGATAGAGAAGAACAAGAATGCTTAGTAAAATTTAAATTTGTTTGGGAAACAACTAGAAGTTTTAGTTTACCTTTTCAATTTGGATCAGGTTTATACTGTTGACTTGGAGCCATTTTGCCTGTTCACATAAAATGACAGTTCACAGGACAAGAGCATGTAAATATAATTCATTTTCTCATGAGCTAAAATGGCAATTATTCTCTACAAAACAACTTGAATATTTTCAATTCAGGGAAGCTAAATACTGGCTAGCCCTTTGTCATTTGAGTCTCTCATGCACACTCCTTATGGAGATGACAGTTGCAGGAGAGGTAGAAAAAAAGTTCATTGGAAACAAAGGAAAACAACGTACAAATGATCAGACACTTACGTCTTTTTTGTACAGATAAAGAATTGTGAGCAGAAAAAGAGGGACAAAACATAAGGCTATTTTGCTGATGTAAAAATTGAACTGGACAGACAAAGGGTTGAAGTGGGTCACAGTGTCTCCGTCGCTCCCAGGCTAGTTCAGGCCACGCTTATCTCTTGCCCAGACTATATTCATTGATTCCTCATTGTTCTCCCTGCTTCTCCTTTTGTCTTCCTTCCATCCATTCTCTACCAAAAGCCAGTGAGTTTTTCAAAAACTACAAATATCTGATCTGATTGTGTTATTTGCCACTTCTCACCCCTTCAGTGACTGCCTAGTGGCACTCAGAATAAAATCCAACCCCCTTCCCATCCCTCAGGCCCCATCATGGTCCAGCCCCTAACTGCTTCTCCAGTTTTAACTCTGGTCCCTCTCCTCTCACTGGGTTCCAGCTACGCTAATCTGTCACTTTGGGAATCACCCCAAGCTCTTTCCTCCTTAGGACCTCATGCAGACTTTGGTTCCTTTGCCTGGACTCTTAGTCCCAAAGTCAGCTTGTCTTCAAATCTCCCTTTCTGGAAAGCCTTCCATGACCACTATTTCTGTAGCAAATTCATGCTTCCACATTTTTTTCCATCTGCTCACTGCCATTATTCTCTTTCATGGCACCCAGAAAGATTTTATAGCTGTTAATACAGTTTTGTAATAACTGTATTAGGTAGTTGGATTGCACCATGGGTAGGGACATGTGCAAAGGGGCCAGACATGGCTGAACATTCCAGGGGCGAGAGCCATCAGTCAGTCAAAAGACCACCTCTTAGTGAGGGTATAAGAAAAAGGCCAAAGACCACTGCTTTTTCCTCCCGTTCTTGGAGGTACACTTTTCCTTTTCTAAATGAATCCTTTAAAATCTTACACTGTACAATGCACCATCTCCCATTTGTAATCTTATCTTTCAGATATGACAAGAACTGAGGTCTTTTCCCCTTTTCTTTTGGGGTAACAGTTTATATATATATATATGTTTGTTTTTCCCTTGTCTTTAAGCTATACGATCTTTGAAAGCCTTGTGTGGCCTTGATAGTAGATAGTGAGGGAAAAAGAGAAGGAGAAGAAAGTGATGGAGGAGACAACTGAGAAGAGGAATTTAAACAACATATTTGTTGAGTAAATAGTTGGCTACATTTTTTGTGTGATAAACAATATACTTAGTTTTAAAAGTTTGATGATGGAATAAATCACAGATTAAAAGTAGCTTAAAAAGCCACTGGATATATACTTTTGAATATCTTCTTAGAAATGGGAACATCAGAAATTGAAAAAAGTGGGAAAAAAGATAAATAATAACCCAGGGCACATTCAAATAAAGGATCCAACATTGTGTATAAATATCGCGTGCTGACCGATTGCGCCACTGGAGCTCCTGAACGAATCCAACATTGTGGATGCTTATCTGATGCAAATGTGCAAACTTCTCAGAGTTCAGTCATTACTCACAATTAGGCTGACAGTAGGGCTCCCAAACACTGTCTAACCACCATCTGGATCAACACTTTCAATCACTCCCTGGAATTTCATTTAGTGCTTCCAGGCATTTTGGTGGGTTACTTACTCATTTCTGTAATTCCAATTTAAAATAAATGGTGGAATATGATCAGCAGATTCTTTTAAAGGAATTTTTTTTTTCAGGGCAGACGAGGAGAAACTATTGTGCCATTTCTTCTTCCTTTATAAAACTCGTAAGATAAATGCCCCATTGAATTTAGCATTATTTTCATGTAACTATTTTGGCAAACACGTAGGCTGCATTCTCAGACTCACCACAAATAACTTTTGGTTTAATGCCAATTCAGTGGATTTTTCATGGTAAGAAAAGGAAAATGAAGCTTGCTGATAAACATGCAGGGAATTACCCCGTTAGTTTTGCACACTAAAATTATTTATCATTACAGAGCATCTAAAAAATACACCAGGTAACAATTCTGGGAATGTCTAGTTTGATACTAAGTCAAATGTTAAATAATTTGATGGTGCTTGAATTTTCAAGTTGCAGTTCACAACAGAATCTTTCAGTTGATTTTTAGGTTTTTCCTTTTTATAATACAAGAATCATTAGACTTTCAGTCCCTTAAAAAGGTTGCAAAAATAACTTTTATGTATGTGTCGATAGTTGCTCTTTTCTCGTCTCAGAAAGGAATCTCTCTTTCAAAGAAACTTAGTTCATTATTTGCCCTTAGATTATTGTTTTTAGGTTTGTTGTAGTTAAACAGTTCGCTCTCTGGCTGATTGATTAGGTTCTCAAACTGTGGTGTTTCCACTTACAATACCCACCCCGTTTCCATGCTTGCCCCATAGCAGCACTGGATTTGAATATACTTCCCATTTTAGTAATACGTTGTATTACATCCTTGTGCTACCAAGTTTCCACCTTCTTCGAACCTAATTGATTGCTTGTCTTTTCCGATGAGAGCTAATAGTTAAACTTCTCAACTAACATTCAAGATCTTTCGTTTCTTTCATTGATTTGCCCTTTAGCTATACCGATCCACAACCCCCAACTTTAGATCAATATGAGCAATTCCTTCTGCTTCTATGCTGTGGCTGGCGGCACCAGTGGAGAGAAGGCACGCAACTCTGTGAACTGATGCCACTACAGATTTATGGTTTCCAGTCCCAGCTGGCCTTGCACCTCAGGTTGATAATGCCTTTAACAATCTCTGGTCAGTCCCCAGGTCCATTACCTCAGCCAGCATTCCAAACTTTAACCACTCTTCTCACGCCCTTTCTGGTCCCATCAGCCATGAAAAATGACCTTGCCTGCTACCTTAAAAAAGTCCATGAACTTTTAGCTTTTACATTTTTCTGGACTTCAATATAATTTGTATTTCCAGTCACTGTTCCACTAAGGTGATAAACATTTAACTCTCTCAGCCAAACAGCAAGTCCCGCTGCCCCGCTTACTTGCTCCCTGAGTTGTGACTTTGTGGGGTGTGTGTGTATGTGTGTGTGTTGGCGGAGAGGTGGGTAGTGATGAAAGAGATGGAGAGCTTTCTGCTATTTGATGTCACTTGGTTGCAGAAGTATCTCGTGAGCCATCTGCTCTCTACCGAGTTCTTAATCAGTCGTTGACACAGACTTTCACAGAATTGTTTGTTTCTTTGGAATCAGATCAGTTCACTATTGCTGTGTAACTTTTTGACCCACGTTGGAAATGCTTTCTGTTTCTCTCATGCAATAAACATGAATATCTGGGGGTTGCCTGAGGCTCCATTTGCTTAGACCTGCCGTTCTCAGCCCTGGTTGAATGTAAGGATCCCTGGAGGAGCTTTAAAGTTACCAGTACCTGGGACAGTGGTTCTCAAAGTGTAGTCCAAAGTAGCAGTATTCAGCCTCACCTGGAGACTGATTAGAAACTAAAATTCTTGTTACATCCCAGACCTAGTGAATCAAAAATTTTGTGGGTGGTATCTAGATAGATAGATCGGCAGATAGATAGACAGATGGATTTTTTTTTTTAAACAAAAACTTTGGAGGTGATTTTGATACCTGCTCAAGTTTGAGAATGGTGCCGTGCGTGAGCACTGGTACGGTTCCCAGGTGATGCCGGTGTTTGACTAGGGATCACAGCTGCCATCCTGGACATGCCAGTCAGCCTCTGCTTGTTTGGGTTTTGCTGCCTCCCCGTGACTCTCTTGGGAAGATGGGATATACGTTCTATCTGATTTTAAACCCACAAACAAATCTGGGGCTTTGCTCTCCATGTTTGGGGGAAATAACACATCACTTCTGGGTTGTTTCTGGGCAGTCTTGCTACAGAAAGGGTGCTGTGCACCTCTCTGGGTTAGCTCAGGGGGAAGGGTCCAGGGGCCCTCTCTCTGGGTCCTTCCATTTTTCTTCTCTTTTCCTTCTCTTCCATCCATAAAATCCTTTGCCTGTCTTAGAGAGTGGGATAAGGAGAGGGACTGCCACCCTTTTTCATGATATTTTCTGCACAATGTTTTAATAGGAGCCACGAGTCTTCCTTTCTGTTCTTTCAAGGATTTAGGATTGTGACATTCAGAAGCCAGCCGGGAATTGCCCCTTTCCCTCATCCCCCAACTTCGTGCTGTGGAATACAAACTTAAGTGTGCAGGAACATTAGTTTAAATTTTTTTTTCTGTATTTCAATTAATTATTTAATTTGTGCTTCCATTCCTTAAAGTGGTAGAAGGTTAAGCTCAGTCAGTTCAGGGATTCCTGGCCCTCCCACCCCCCCACCACATCCCATGCTTTACCCTTGTAAAGTTGTATGTAAGTTTTTTGGAGGGGAGTGGGGGATGAGAGTAGGGGGTGCTTGTGTATGCCAAGTTGTCACTAGGGTGGAGAGAGCAGCAAACATGAAGGAGCTGTGTGAACGGAGAACGAGGATATTGCTGCAGGGGTCTGTGTGGATGCTGACATGGGACCAGATAAAGACATCACTGTCTCAGTGGGTACCCACAATGTTGGTGAAAATGAAGGCTGCCTCCTCTCGCTTTCTTCTCAGTATCTTTATTTGAGTCCAGAAGTTAGATGTCAGTCTCTGAAAAGGGGTGTGTGTGGGAGTCGCTGAATGGAATACGAGACTTGGCCGATGCAAGAGCTTGAATTAGAAATTCAGTTAAGTAAACAATGAAGGAAATTACATTACCTGGGTTTGTGGGCTGAGGTTCCTGCTTTACCTCTCTGCAAAAGTCTTGACCACATTAGTCTTTTAAAAATCAGCTCAATAATACTGAAATGATTTCAAATTTATAGAAAAGTTGGAAGTATATTACAAAGGCCTCCTAGGTAGTCCTCACGGAGATTGCTCAGCTGTTAACATTTAACACATTTAATACATTTCCTCCATCACCCTCTTTTTAAGGAATTCCTCCATTACCATTCGTCTTTTTTTGGAACTATTTGGAAGCAAGTTGCAGACTTGATGTTGTGTTATGCCTAAATGCTACAGTGTGTTATTTCCCCAAATATATGGACATTCTCCTATATAACCTTTATGAAACTCCCCAGATCAGGAAATTGTTGATACAGTACTACCATCAAACTCACAGATCCCATTCACATTTCTCTCATTGTTCAGCAGTGTCCTTTCTGGCCCAGCATCCCATCCAGGAATGTATGTTGCATTAAATTATTATATCCCTTGACTTTGCTCCAATTGTACAGGTGTTCCTCCTTCCATCATCTTTCCCATCCTTCACAGCTTTAAATACCCAAGGCTCTACATTCTGTCTGTCACATGACACTCAGTCTGGGTCTCTCCAGTGTTTGCTCACAGCCAGACTGAAGCTTTCTTGGCAATAATACCAGAGAAGTGGTGCTGTGCCCCTCTCAGAACATCCCATCTGGGGACACACAGGGGTGATGTTAACTTTTCGCCTGGTCATGTTGCTGCCTGCCAGGTTTCTCCACTGTAAAGTCACCATTTCTCCCTTAGTATATGAATACGAATCATAGTACTTTGTGGGGGGAAAATATTCTAAGATGATGCTCGTATCCTGTTGTCATCAAATCTTCACCCACCACCTTTAAGCCTCTACTGACAACCCGTACTTGCATCAACCTCCATTATCATGGTTGCTAAATGTTGATTTTTCTCTTACTGTCTACATTGGTTTGTTGACATTCCAGCATAGAGAAGTTTCTCTTCTCATTTATTAATTTTTGAATTTAGTCAGCATGGTCTCATGGATTCCTATTTTATTCATTGGTAATCTGTTGGTAATTCGTTGTAATCTGTTACTGTCATTAATTTTGACAGTTGTATATGCCCCAGGTACAGCCAGTAGGAGCCCTGTTCAAGGTTCCTGTGTCTTTCTGACATGTACTCATTATTCTTTGAGCCCTTTTTACTTTTTGGCCCCCAAATATATTCCTGCCTTGTCTTGTGCTTTCCCTGCCCCAATCGTGTAATCAGCTGTTTATCTAAGAAGTTCTGGTTCTAAGATCTGGGCTGTCAGTGTGTTTGTTGCTAGTGGAATGCCATCTTCTCATATAAAGCTAGAAAATATATCTATACTATTTCTATATCTAATTGAATATATATATATATATATATATACACATATATAATGTCATAGTTAATTGCTAAAAGAAATTCTGTTTTGTTACCTCAAGTAGAGTCAGACATTGGGGAAGGTACCATGGGTAATTGTCAGAGTGGTAAACACATCTGCTGGGATGGAGAGTGGTGGCATGGGGAGAAAGCATAGGTGGCATGGTAGATTTGTTGCAGGGTCTAACCGCTTCTATCCATGGTGGATATTATTAATTTTTGCATTCTTTCTCTCTGATCTTGGATTCTCCCTCCAAAGTTTTCTCAACATAATGTTCCAGAAAAATACTACCAATCACTTAGAACTGATACTTGAGTTGAAACTTTTTGGTACGCCTGCCATAGAATTTTAGAACTACACGTTGGTTTTGCTCCACCAGGCTTGTATTTCTTCCGCCTTAAACCTAGAATAAGCAACACTAAAAACCCTGTGTCTACCACAGAGCATCTCAATTTTCCTGTGCTGCTAAGTCCGCACTAATGTCAATTTATCTAATTTCCAAAGGTTCCAGGTTTGGAACATTATAGATAGCACAGCTTTTAATGTAACAAATTATTTTCTCTCTCTCTCTTTTTAAAAATCTTTCCTCCTCCTCTGCTTTAAAACATTTGTGAAAACTCTACCATTCTGATTCAATATAAGACTTTTCATATTAAATCGTATTAAATCCCAAAGACTGAGCTGTGATAGAACTTGACTGATGGTATCCATAGTAAATCTTATTTTTAAATGTGTATCCTGGCCGTTGAATTGATTACGCAGGTACAAATAAAAAGATGTTTAAACATGCGATGTGGTTTTGCTTTTTGCTGGCATCTGGGATCAATCAAACCAGCACGCAGCTGGATGGAGGTGAAATATGCTACGCATAGTCTGGTCTTTTGCAGTGTTGTATGGAAGTGACTCTTTCATTATTTGTCATCCTCACCCCAAAGAAAATCAACTTCTGAGAAGTGATATGAGTGACTCTTGGACTGTAATAAAAGCAGGCAATGTCACAAAGGACTTGTCCACTTAGGCCAGGCTGACCAATCGTTAGTTCAGATGCATCAGTTAAGTTATATTGCATGTTTGTTCAGTTGAGCTTTTAGAACTTCTCACGTAGTGATGGTTATTCTTTCCAACTGGGGGCTGGTTCTAATCAATAGCCAGGACACTGTTCCACAGAAGGGTGGTGAAGTAAACACTGCCCTTCATCGACTTTAATCAAGGTTCAGGACACAGCAAAGGAGACAGTTTTTCAGAAGAACATCTGGCAGCTAGAGGGGTAATGTAGGTCGGCTTCAGATGTGAATGTTTGGAATCACTTAGTTGGAACAACACAATGTGTCAGCATTAGCCCACGTTTAATCAGAACGGTTCCTGTTATGTGCAGGCGAACTGAGTAACTGAGACCCACATGTTAGCCTCCCTGTAGGGCTAGAATCCCGGAGATGCCAGTGGAACCGGCACATGCTGACTGGAGAAGGTGTGACCTACTCAGTCTTAGGGCCCCAAAGCCTCCCTTGGTAGGTCTGGCACACATTAAAATACAATTTGCGTACTGATGGGAGTTTTTCTCTTTAAAACTAGGATAATGACGATGTTCAATCAGTTCTTGCTTTTATGGGAAACAACAACAACAAAAAACTAGTGAAAATGGCTCTCCATGATCCTTTCACCCAGACTAATTTGCCACAATAAGACATCTTAGTCGCATTGCCTTTAATAGGTTTTTTTTTTTTTTAAGCTAGCAATTTAAGAGAAAAATGATTGCTTCAGATGCCATGGGGAGCCTCTGAACACTGGATATTTATTTGCTTGTGCTTTTGGGTTATAACAGAGGTCATCCTTAACTCCAACACCTAGTTACTCTTAATCCTGCATTGATTCAAGGAAATCTGAAAAGAAAAAAAAAAAGTGAGGTGGGCTAGGAGGAATTACGCCATGTGGATTTGAACTTTTAGGAAGTCGATATATGACGAGACTGACAAAGACAAAGTTTGAGGCTTTGGGGGATATAAACCACAAGAAAAGGCTCAGTGGGTCTTTTCTGGTTCATTCTCTGTCTTGGAAAAATTCTCTCCCCTGCTTGTTTACTGTTTAGTTTTTTCCTTTTTTAGATTTTTTTTTTTTTTTTTTTTTTTTGCCCATGAAATTTCCT
The DNA here is from genome assembly GCF_048773025.1 of Camelus bactrianus. Classification (NCBI taxonomy): domain Eukaryota; kingdom Metazoa; phylum Chordata; class Mammalia; order Artiodactyla; family Camelidae; genus Camelus; species Camelus bactrianus. The sequence goes on from NC_133572.1 coordinate 12,523,430, forward strand.
TTGTTGCCGCATCAGTATTGCTTTTGGCTATACGTAGTAGAAATCTGACTCTCTATTTCTGACTGCATGGAATCTGACTATAGATTTTATTTACCAAATAGAATTTTGCTTTTACATATCGAAAAAAAAATCTAGAGACAGGCAGCTCGGGTTGGTGCAGTGGCTTGAAGAAACCGTCAAGGACCTGGATTCTTTTTTTTTTCCTTTCCATGCTGCTGTGCTTCGTGTGTGGCTTTGACCTGAAATTGACAACGTGATTGCTCCATCTCCTGGTGTCCTGTTCATGTTTCAGGCAGAGACAAGGGGCAGGGTTAAACGGAAAGGCGTGTGTTCACTGTGTATCTCTTTTTGTTTTGTTTTCTTTTGTGTGTTTTTTTTCAAGTTACCAAGTTACTTATTGTTGCCATTTCATTATATACAATTGGTTGCTTGTATCTTTTTAATCAGGAAAACAGAAGATTTTACAGAAGCCCTTCCCAGTCAGCTTCCCCTCACATCTTACTGGGCAGAACTGTGGTGGGGTTGTACGGCTTTAGCTTCAAATCAGTCTTGGAGGGAGATGCGCATTTGTAATTTGGCACATGGCCACGCTGAAGAAAAATCGTCATCCTCTGGGTCGTGATGAAAGGGAACAGAGATCATGTACACAGGCAACTAGCAGCCTTGTCACCGCTGGTAACTGAAGTCAGCTGCAGAACATTCTTCCTCATTTTCCTACCAGGAAAGTGGCATATAAAACACCAAATCACAGTGATCTCTTAGTTCAAGCTAAGTCATTCTTGAGGCTTCCACAAGTTCTTTCTAAAGCACAGATCTGATTCAGTCACTGCCCAGGCCTTCTGGAAGTAGTCTGGATTCCTTGCACATAACATTCATGCTCTGACTTTGCCTCCCTCCCCAGCCTTTCTTCTCACTGCTGGTCTGTACATGTTCCATGTACCCGGCTGTGTAAACCACATGTAGTGTTGAAAAGCCTACAGATCTTCTCTTTTCTCCCTGTATTGGCATGCACTGTATCATTTGCTTGCATCATGCATTCCCAATGTGCTTGTCATAAATAAGTTCTTTTTTTTTTTTTTTTTTGCAAGGCTCTGCACCGTGGTAACGTATGGGCCTAGTTGGCTGCTGCTCCCTGTAACCATGCAGTGCTTTGAACGTGAATCTATTACACTTTCTCTCTTTCACAGGTGTTTGTCACCCCCTCTATACTGTGAGTTGAAAAAGGGATCCAATCTTACTTCCTCATGTCTGATTCAGAGGACTAACGCAGTGCCTGGCATAAGGCAAGCCCTTAGTAACTGCTTCCTGGATGAGCGAATGAATCTGCTGATCAGTGCACATCACTGTTTGAAGGCTCTCTGCCTCCATTTAAAACCTCATGCTCTGTAGTCAGACCAGAGTAAGCTGGGTGAATGCCCTTCACAAAGTTGTTCATTTCCTTATAATTGTTATGGTGTGCCTTAGGATAGATTTTTTTTTCCTATAGGAAGAACGTATTGTGTATATACCATGTAATGCTACAAGACATATTCTTTACTGTTTTCTATACCACATGTTTAAAGATCTTACATACAATGTTTAAGACCTGTACTGGTCACACAGAACAGGGAGAATGCAGTCCAGGGCCGACGTTACCAGTGCCTGCAGAAATCCAAGGTCCACAGATCGCCAGGTCCAAGAGGTGCATCTTTATTGGCTCTTCTTGCACAGACTGTGAAATGAAGCCGCAGAAGTTGGGTAGAAGTTCCATAGTTCACTCATTCGCTTAGAGAAAGTCAAATGTTTATTAGGTTTTTATTAGGTAGTTTTTATATATATACATTTTTAGGCATTACTGTGAATTACATTTTTAAGGAACTGTGCCCAGAATTATTCCATAAAGTTTTTCATGTGTCAGATATTGCTTTGAAACATTTTTAGCTTCACTCTTTTGGAGAACAGCTTCCTACGTTTTCCCTTTTTTATGTTCATTTTTACAATCTCCTCTAAAAATAGTTATCTCTGTGTGCAATTGTTTGTGTTTAGCTCAAGGAGTCAGTGCTGAATTTTCACTTAGGGAAGTGTATGTCTTGCAAAAATTCAGGTGAGACAGTGAAACTAATAAATTCAGAGTTTCAGATTTTACCACAAGAGGCATGCTTGCGAAAACCTTCACGAGGAAGGAAAAAGAGGAAGGAAGCTGCAAGCATTAGTTGTAGTGGAAGAAAATTCTGTACTTTAGATTTTTCAGTTTCTGGGGATGCTGGATGCACGTGGCTTACAGGGACTTTGAGCTATTTTCTCAGGAATAAAGATTTGGTATGATGTGTTATTCGGTGCTTGTGTCTATGAGTAGAATGATACAGTTGACCCTTAGAACAACACGGATTTGAACTGCACAAGTCCACTTTCATGTGGGTATTTTTCAACAGTAAATGCTATAGCGTCACATGGCCCGTGGTTGGCTGAATCCGAGGATGTGGAGGAACCAAGAGTTGCATGAGTTCTCTACAGCAAGTCTCAGACAAGCTCTGGGGCCAGCCCACTGCCAAGATTGGTAACCATAGACACGTCTGCTGTGGTTGCTGCCAGACATGGTGAGATGAATGCGCTTGGTCAAAGCTTGAGAGTAGCTTGGTAACATTCCATTTGCAGACAGATTGCTGGTGCTTGACTTGAGAAGTACACACACAAACACACACACACACGCACACTCAGAAAAGTAAACTATGCTCAATTCTGTTTTGTAAAATAATCCTCAAGTCAACAAACTTCAAGGGAGATTTGGAAAGCATTTTTTTTTTTCCTGGACTTCCTTTAATGATAGCTCACAAAAGGGATCCTGGCTTTCTGAAAAGCTCTGTGGTTGAGGTTTTTTTCTAGTCATTTACAAAGCATACGGTGGTAGGATTCATAAAAATGCTGGTAATAAAATAAAATGCTATTCAAACATGTAGCCAACAATTAGCTTAACACATATCATGGTTTCAAACTAACTCGGCTAAGAATCCAAGGTAGAAAAAACCAAAAAACACTCAAAAATACTGCCCTTAACATGAAGAAATTGTCAGACTAATAAGTCAAAAGTCCTGAGCAGAGTAATCTTGAAATACTCATAAGTGCACAATCACAATACTTCCTGAATGTACACAATATGACCTTATTTATTACTTCTGGACTTCAAAGCTTGCAGAGAATTTCTATCAATATTTGCATTTGTTTTGATCCTTAAAAACATGGGGAGAGGTAGATTAAGTATTAATATCTCTATGGACGACTGGAGAGAATTTCTCAAGATCAAACAAGAGGAGTTATTGTGGTTGTTTGATGGTTTGTTTACTCTGGGACTTGCTCTGTTTCACCCATTTCATGCTTCCTTCATTTTTGTAACTCAAGCTGGAAGAGTCCTAGATGAGGGCGGGCTTCTCACCTATTACTTCTGCCCCGTTGTTTACACTTTAATTATCGAATGCCCCTTTTTGTCTTTATGGCTTAATTTCCTCATCTGCCAAACGCAGATGATAATAGGACTTACCTCATAAGGCTATCAGACGAAGATGTAGAGTAAAACACATGAAGCACTGAACACCGGGACACCGTGATTAATTTCCACATTTGCTCCATACGTGCCTACACCCGGCGTGTATGGGACACGTGAGGTGTGCAGGCTCCATGGTCGTACTCCAGCCCGAGGCCCTGTGGGGTTGCTACCGCTGGGTGGAGCGAAGTCTCGTCACTTCCACAAGAAGTGCACCTGCAGCAGTGGTTCTCAAACTTTTTGTCTTGGAACCCTCTTGTAGGCAGAGATGCTTTGCTTTTCTATGGGTTATATCTACTGATATTATATATTAGATGTTAGAAATTAAAACCAAGAAAATTTTAAACATGTATTTACATTTATTTTAAAATAACAGTAATAAACTTATTACTTGTTAACATAGACACCTTTTTTCCCCCTCTAAAGACAACTATATTTTTTGAAACTAAAGAATGTAGTGAGAAAATTTGGCTGAGACTTTCTGAAATCTGTTCTCTGCTCATAGGGAAGGAGACCCTGAGGACTTGCCTTGGCTGTGACACATCAAAACACACATACACAGGCACACCACTTACACATCTGTCTCGGTGAGTGGACACACACTGCACAGCTATACAATAAAGCAGGTGGGGCTTGTAAATGGAATTATATGATTTATTAACTCTGCTGATAAACCACAGGGGGGCCTTCCCTCCACCTGTTTTTGCTTTACTATCCTTTAACTGCATTTTAGATTATAATGGTGATCATAAATAGAAAATTAATGACAAATGGTGCTTATGTGAATCAACAGTAGAAATATGGTGAGAATACAGAAATGGAAAACATTTTAATTTAGTTGTATTTCATAGAAATATTTATGTATGTTCAAGTTATGTTTGAAAGAAAGAGAGGTACTGGTCTTATGACATAATAGTGATGGTTTATATTAATTAAGGCATGCCAGGTGCTTTTTTTAAAATATATTTTTATTCAAGTACAGTTTATAATGTTGTGTCAATTTCTGGTGTACAGCACAATATTTCAGTCACATAGGAACACACATACATTCGTTCTCATATTGTTCTTCACTGTAGGTAACTACAAGATACTGAACGTGGTTCCCCAGGGCTGTATCACTTATATGTGGGATCCAAAAAAAAATGAACTTATTTACAAAACAGAAACAAACTCAGAGACATAGAAAACAAACTTATGGTTACCAAGGGGGAAGAGGGTGGGAAGGAATAAATTGGGTGTTCAAGATTTGCAGATACTAACATATATATATGTATATATATATATATATATATATATATATATATATATATAAATATATATATATATATATATATATATATACATATATATATGTATATAAAATAGATAAACAACCAGTTTATGCCAGGTACTTTTTAAAATACTTTCCATGTTTTAATCCATTTTAATCCTCATAATTGGCCAGTGAAATAGGCTCTGTTATTTTAAAAAAAGAAGTATCTACCAGATGTTCTAGCACAAAAGCATTAAACTGTCAGGAAAGCAGTGCTTGGATAAACTCGTGTTGAAAGGAAGTAGAATGGAGAAGAGAAAACAACATACAGGTGTTTTTTCCAGTCTCTTTTTTTCTGCTTAGCTCCTGATTTCTTTCATGCCTGTGTCCCTAACATTGTGCTTATCTTCCGAACTGTTAGTATAAACATATCTTGACATCTGTGTTGCACAATCACAAGTACTAAAATTAAAAAAAAAAATCCCTGCATTTATTTCATTTATAGAGACCAATCTTTCCTTTGAGGATATAATTGCTAACATTTGGAATAATTCTTGAGAATTTCCGCAAAGCTGCTTGTATTTAAAATATGTTTTTCGAAAACATATGTGCGTGTTTGCTTAAGCATATGCTGTATTTTTCTTTATCAAAAGCTGTTGATTAATATTTACAGAAATATATCACGTAAAAAGATGAGTCATTTTTCTCTGCTGCAGCTATGCCTGGAAAAGATCACTTTGTTTCCATTTGAGCACATTAACTATTGGCAGTAAGATGGCAACATCATTTTGACTTCTGTGGGTTTAGGTGCATCTCTTGGGCAGTCGCGCCTCTATAGATCTTAATTTAGACTGAGTTCATGTCGTCAAAAACACCAGATCCTCAAAGAGTTGGGTATTTTGAGCTTTTTGAATGTTCAGACATTGCATGCAGTCCTATTATCCATGCAGAAGTTACATAAGAGAGAGGGGGAGGGAGGTAGGGAGAGGGAGAGAGAATGAGAATTAAATGAGGAATTTGGCTTGATTTTTAAGAACTGGTATCTCACAGTTTTCAGGTTCAACCCTCAGAGTCAATTTCACTGTGTCAGAGCTCCCCTCTGTTTCTCTGAGGGCTCTGGAGTACATCACCACCAGCTGACTGTTTTAGTTCATTGATCCTGTCTCTTTAAAGTTCAGTATACACTGTACTCCCAAACGTTCGATGGTCTCAGTTGGGCACTGGTTTAAATTTCCAACCTCTGTGCTGAGTACTCTCTATGCTGTAGCCAAACACTGTCTCTCACTCTTTCTCATGTATATAGTGGGTCTCTGTGCCTTTGCGTTTTCTGATTCGTATCAAGTCCATCTCAAATAAGCTATATTCTTTAAAGCTTTCTGTACTTCCCTCACGACCTGATGTGATTTCTCTTCTTTTAAATTCCTAGATCTATTTTGATAGAATGCTCTTGTGACACTTCGTATCTTATGCCTTATTGTGTACGGACAGACCTTGGAGATACCGTAGGTTCAGTTCCAGACCACTGCAGTAAAACGAGTATCGCAGTTGAGTCACACGGATTTTTTGGTTTGCCAATGCATATGGAAGTCATGTTTACCCTATACTGTAGTCTATCTCTATTAAGCGAGCAATCGCAGTATGTCTAAAAAATGTGTTTACCTTAATTAAAAATACTTTATAGATGAAAAAAAAAGCATCATTGGAACCTTCAGGGAGGCACACTAGCAATATCAAAGATCACTGATCTCAGATGACCGTAACAAATATGATAATAGTGAAACATTTGACATACTGTGAGAATTACCAAAATGTGACACAGAGACAAACTGAACAAATGTTTTTGGGAAAATGGTGCCGATACATTTGCTTGACACAGGGTTGCCACAGACGGACCTTCCATTTGTAAAACAATGCAGTAGCTGCAAAGCCCAATAAAGTGAGGTTTGCCTGTAATTGTCTGATTTCTCCTACTAAATTTCAATTCATTGTTGCCGAAACTTGCCCAGTAATCATCATGCTGGTAAAAATTCAGATTCTCAGGCACTTCCCTGAGTAATTCTGATTCATTCAATTTAGGTGGAGGCCCACGAATCCATACTTTTAGAGGCTTTCCAAATGATTCTGCTGATTAACTAACTGGCTCAATTGTATAAAAATTAATATTTGTGTCTTCTGTTTGCTATTTGACAAGGCATAGTTCTCAGAAAGGCTAGATGCTTAATGTGTTTCCTGATTGAGGGGAACTTTTTAAAGCAAGTTCTATATAGGCAAATAGGATGTTAGAATTTGTTAACATCTTTACCATGAAGTTCTCTAAAACAATTGTTTTGTTTTATTTGGTTCTTTTTGGTGTTTATGAGATGGCATTTTGCCTTGATGGCTTTTGACAGGTTTGTTATTGAGATCTAAGCTGGGAAGGCAAAAACTAGAGGAGGAGCATTGGGGCTTGGGAGAAAAGCAGATTAGCTCCAAGGGAAAATGTCTGAAGACTGTTTCTTTAGAATCGCACTTGCCCTGTGAGGCAACATGCACCCTTGAGTGAACTCTGATTTGGCCGAGAAGCCCACAGATCTCTCTGACCTCCACACGGCAGTGTTAAGCCTCTGGCAAGTGCTCTGTAGGGCAAGCCCATGATGTCCTGCCCTCGAAGTGATTCCTGCAGGCTTTTCTCTTGATGCTGCAGCCAGCACCCAGAGGATCCTGGAAGCCACACCTGCCGATCCTGGTGCTGGCACGGGGCTGCCTTGGCTCAAGGCTTGAAGAGGAGGAATTTACGTCTTATGTGTACAAATAAAAATGTCCAGTAATTTAGGGCAATCATGGGAATTTCCTTTCTAGAAAAAGATTGCAAAAGAAGGCGCTAGGATTAATGAGTATAAATGGTCTCCTAGCAGTAAATTTTCTGAGTATAACTTGTGTAATGTGTTTGGAACCAAATCTGTTGGGGGATAAGAGACCATCTTGATTTAATTGGCCCTACTGGCAAGGATGCTGTTAATGAAGCAGCTGTCTTTCAGCTTCCCTGAACATGTTGATAGCAAGCTAAATTTCTTGCCTTTGATCAGAAATAGGGTAGTTAATACATTTTCAGAAACTGGACTGCTCAAATAAAAAAAAAATTCTCCTTTTTTAATATCTTTATTTTTTGTTTGCTTTTGGTGGGGCAGCGGGTAATTAGGTTTTTTTGTTTTTTTTTTTTTTAAATGAAAGTGCTGGGGATTGAACCCAGAACCTTGTGCATGCACTCTACCACTGAGCTATACCCTCCCCCCGGGTCTGCTCAATTTTCTAACAAAGTTTGAATGATTATTTTTGTTAGACTATTTTTTGTGCATATAAGAAAGAAATTTCTCTTGATGTGTGTATCTTTCTCTTCCTCATCAAAGACTCCCAAGGAAACCTGAACGGTCTGGAACCATAGGGGTGTCTTCTGATTTAAGCTTGTGTTTGGATATCCACAACAGTGGTGATGAACTGGGGAGGAGGGAGGTGGAAAGGGCAGGGGCTTCAGAGCATGCTGGAGCTGGGCTCCTAACCTGGGAGACATTGGGAAAGTTACTCCACTTGTCTGGGACATAGTAAAAGAAAACAGTACTTAATTCTTTGGGTTATTTTGAAAATTAAATGCTATAACATTTTAAAAAATGCTCTGACATATTATTTTGTACTAAATGATAAATAAAATTGTCCCTGTGCTCTGGAACTCACAAACATGGGGGAAGATCAAGGTGGAAAATCCAACATAAGGTCTAGAGAAGGCACTTGGATGCTCAGGGTTGCCAGGAAGACCGGCTTCACTTGATATGAGCAGAAAGCCATCCTAGGGCTCCCAAGGCCCTGCAGAAGAATGGTATGGTACTATATCCCAGCTAAAAATTGAGAGCAAATAATCAAAACTTTCAAATGAAACATTGGCAGTATTTAAAATAAGTCCAAAATATAATAAAAGTAAGAGTAAAAATTTTAGAATAAGAGTATGTTATTTACTACATAGAGGGAAAATCATGCTTTAGAGGTGAGTTTTAACTTCTCAACAGCTTCTAAATACTGAACCACTTCTGCCTTTGCCTATAAACAAAGTATATATCATGCTAGTTTGCAGTTTTTTGATTACTTGTGTGCTTCTGGGCCACTGTCAGAGTAGCTTTGTTTAGTGACGCCTCTAAATTTTATAAAGGTATCATGAATGGGGTCTACGAATCCAGAAAAGTCAGGTATAAAATAACCATAGTTTGTCAGTTAACAATGCAGCAGGGCCGGGATTAGGGTGCGGAGAGTGAGGCCAGGTCATGCACATGTAAGGGTGGACCATCTCAAGCAGGATAATGGCCCCCAAGGATGTACAAAAGCCAGTCACTGGAACCTGTGAATATATTACCTTCTATGGCAAAATGAACTTTGTGGATGTGATTAAGTAAAGGACCTTGATATGTGGAGATTGTACTAGATTGATTGGATCGTATTGGGGTGGGTCTAATGTGATCACAAGTGTCCTTAAACATGGAAGAAGGAAGCCAGTCAGAGTAATGCATTGTGAGAAGGGCTCAGCCCAGCATTGCTGGCTTTGAAGATGGATAAAGGAGACCTTGCTCAAAGGAATGCAGGCAACCTCAAGAAAATGGAAAAGGCTAGGAAATGGATTCTCTGGTGGAGCCTCCAGAAGGAGCATAGCCCTGCCGACCTCTTATTTTTAGCCCACTGAGATGGTGTCAGACTTCTGGACCAAAGAACTGTAAGATAAGATAATAAATTTGTACTGTTTAAGCAACAGAGTTTGAGGCAACATGTGACAGAAGCCACAGAAAACTAATTCACTGCTTTTATTTAAAATTTTGATATTTTGCTCATCATGGATTTTGTTGCATTAGTTTTGATTTTTTAAAAAATTGCACTACAGTATTATTTATCTTGATTACTGAGGTTTCTGACCCCAAGGTGAGTGCCTCAGTTGCCTCCCCCTATTCTCAGTTCCTTATTTTTGCCCCCAGGATACTTCATTGCTTCCCGAGGGTAATGCTGGTGCCTGTCGCTTGTAGAAAAATCATCAGCAGATTTGCCGACTATGTCTTTTTTCACTTCTTTGTTTAACTTGAAGCATGTCCTACGCTCTTCTCTGAGGGTTTAACTTTGACAAACTAACATGAATGAATATTAGCAGCAGCATGATAAAAGTCTACATGGAAGACCTGTCCCGTGTATTACCTTTATTATGTTTGGAGATCTTAAAACAATAATCTGAGCCTGTTTCTGATGTTGAATTTTATAGCTCTGTTTCATCACCCATGCGAAGAAACTTTTCATCATAACTTAATTTCAATGATTTACTTACTTTGTCTGAGAATAGTATCTCCTACTACTTGGGCAACCCTGGGTTGAATTAGGGTTGAATTCCAGACTTGTGTCATAAACTGTCATCCTACTGGAGAAAGATCCCGCTTGCTTTATTTTCAGTTGTGTAACAGCGTATGGTACCATGGTTGAAAAAGACTAATTTGCATAGAGAAAAACAACCGCCAAGTAACAGCTGTAACAGTGCCGTTATAAATGGAGTAAGTATGGAATTTTCACATAATCCTCAGAACAGCTCTGCAAGGCATGCTCTGTTATCCCCATTGCCCAGATGAGGAAACTGAGGCTCAGAGAGATAATAATAAATAAGAATATCTAACACTTAAATAGGGCTGGCCATATGCCAGGTACTTTTTTTTTTTTTAAAAGCTTTACCCCTGTGAATTAATTTAACCCACAACAACCCTCAGAGGCCTTATCTCATTTTGCACATGAGGAAATTGAGGGCTCAGACAGTTAAGCAGCTTTTCTAAGGTCATATGCCTATTAAATGGAGAAGGTGACTTGCTTGCTTAAAGTCATACTGGTGGTAAAGAAATGGAAGAGTTGGAATTCAGACTCAGATCTATCCACTTTAAGGATGAATGCCATGCTCTTTTTCCCCTGCTAGTCCCCCCATCTAGATCCTTAAACAGGGTTGGCACTAATCTGACTGATTTTATAACGTCAGTTACAGTGACACTTTTTCCCCTTTTATGCCGTGATCATGTCACCTGCCTTTTTGACAAAGGCTCAGCTCTGGTCGGCACCCTGGGAGAGGTTTAGGGACTCGGCTGTCCGACTGCCCAGGGCTCCCAGCATGGATGTGAACGCCACACCCTGAAGGTCTCCCTCCTTTGCTCCTAATCCTAGCAGTACACGTGGCAAAGGGGTAAATTGCTTTTCTCAGAAAGGATTTACAATCCTGACAGGATGGCTTAAGCAAATCTTTATTGCCCTAATGCCTTGGGAAAGGTATTATCTGACCAGGGTGGGTAGTTGATAATGCTGTTGCATGAATAGAATCTATCATTGTGTTAAAGTACAGTCAGTAGATTCTGTTTTACGTACTTAGCAACACTTGGGGATATCTTTAAAGGGACACTTCAGAGAGAAGTTCCTTTTGAAAATTCAACTCCGAATCTTATGGTTTACCTGTGAGTTGTCTTCCACAAGTTGCATTCAAATATAAAATGCTTTTTTTTTTCTGTCTTAAAAAAGTAACATTAAATTTAGGTGTTTTATTTAATGACATATTTTTAATCTTTCTATTCCTTTTTGATTGTGACTTTAGTTTGAAAGATGCATTGTAGGAGTTAAAAGTTTTGTCAATTTATATTTTAAATTAATATAAAGCTAACAATGACCATACCCTTTTCTCTGAGGTCAAACTCTTGATAACATATATCCTGAAATGCATACTTAACTTTATATACATCAAAATGTTGATTCATTTGGATGGCTCTGCTTTTACCACATTTAGTATTTATTAATGATGGACAGAGGGTATCAATTTTGTAGCATAAAACCATCATAATGCAAAGAAGAGTGGGAAAAAAAAAAGTTGACCAGGAGTCCAAAGACCTGGTTTTTGTCTCACTCATCACTGGCTATAAAATTGTACTTTTCTGGGTGTCAATTCACCCTTCTTTAAAATGCAGTTAGTAAGATATATCCTTCCTACTTTATAGGGTAGATTAAAGAATAAGATGAGATAAAGATAATTTGAAGACAAATGGTGTCACGTACTCTGCGTAAATTAAACCATTGACGTTTATTTTTCTGGTAACTTGTTTCCTGGTAACTAAACATATTAGTTTCATTTTCACGTTTGGTCACGTCATAACTTGCATCACATATTGTGTTTTTGTATCTTTTTATGTGTATTGAACAAGTGACAAGGAAATGAAGAGGGTCTGATGTTGGGAAAGAGTTTGATACTTTGAGGAGTGTATTGAGCTGGCCCTGGCGGCCTTGCCTTTTGCTCCATACTCAACATCCAGTGCCTGGGTTCTCGCCCTGTCATTGGGAGAGGTCAGTTTTGCTTGTTAAGGCTTCAGTTTTCTCCTAAGTGAAAAACATGGAGATGCCACGAAATGGTATCTAAGGTCCATTCTAGAGCTAGTCACTCTTTTCTACTGCCTTAGATTTTAAGTTTTCAAGTCAGTTTTAGTTATCAAGGAGCATATTAAAGACTGAATACATTATTATCTCTATAATTTTACTTAAAAATAGAAAAAGAGAGCTGACTCAAAATCATGCATTTTAATGCACTGTTTCATAAGACTCATGCACATGATTTAAATTTGGCATCACTAGCTTCAATAAACTTATGTTTAGTTTTTTTTATTTATTTATATTGAAGTACAGTCAATTTACAATGTTGTGTCAATTTCTGGTGTACAGCACAATGCTTCAGTCACATAGGAACATACATTCGTTCTCATGTTCTTGTAGATTACTACAAGATAATGATTATGGTTCCCTGTGCTATCCAGTATAAACTTGTTGTTTATCTATTTTATATATATTATCTGCAAATCTCAAACTCCCAATGCTTAGTGTTCACTGTTTAAAAATAGCTGACATTTATTAAGGATTTCCTTTGAGTGAGGCACTTCGATAAATACTTTTTATATATTAAATTAGATAATTCTAAAAATAACCCTAAGTAGTAAGTGTGATGATTACCTCTACTTTAGAGATGAGAAGATTGAACCTGGGGGGGTTAAATAAATTGTCAGGGTCACTCTGCTAAGGGCCATTTATGGTTTGAATCCAGATCTTTGCTCTATATTATGTCATATAAGAGAATACATTCTCGTTTGAGGTATTCTGTGAATTATCTGACAGAGGCTCTCATAGGCTAATCAGATAGAAACTCTCTGTCTTCAGATATGAAGGGCTGTCTGTGAACACCTGGACCTAAACTCCTCACCCAAGGATTTGACTACAGAAAGAATTTAGGAATCTTGACTTTGAAGTAAGAATGATACCTGTTCATTTACTACAGTAGTTTTAGATCTCCTACTTTTTTTAAATCCTACTTTTTTAAGTGAATAATTGTAGTCAGATTCTGTGTTATGCAAGATAAAACTATGTAATATTACTTAATATGCCACATTCAACATATGGGCTAGAATAAAGCAGTTATGTAGCAGAATTACTCACTGGACAAGTCATGTGACATTTTTCTTCTATGGCAAAGTTAGGTACAGGACATTAAGTTAATTGAGTTAAGTCTTCATGTCATGAAACTGTATAACCACAACCTTAGGCAAATATATCAGAGAAAGTTTTTTAATATTATCCCGCAGAGGGAGATTGCATAATAGCCATTCACACTGTCATTTTTAATGCTGTATTTTTCATAGTTTCCTATAGCATCCTGACAGGTAAAACCTGGGGTAAGCAAATGTTTTGATACTTTGAAGACTATTGAAGTGGTAAGCTTAGTTCTTATAGGCAGCTAAATGTAACCTACTTTATAGGAGTGAAAAAAATTAATAAAAATATGTCAGATGTAGATGAAGAAGAGAGAGATTCTAAAGTAATTTCCTAAGGAAGTTAGAAAAAGATCTTGGTGTACAGCATGGACTCTAGTTAACAGCGCTTTGTTATATGCTTGAAAGTTGCAAGGAGTAGACCTTAGAAGTTCTCACCCACGCAGAGGTAACTATGTGAGGTGATGGATGTGTTAACTAACCTTATTTTGGTAGTAATTTCACTATATATATAAAGTCATACAGTACATCTTAAACTTACACAATGTTTATGTCAATTATATCTCAGTAAAGCTGGGAAAAAAGTCTCAAGAAAAATAGGTTGCATTCAGAAGTGCATTTTTCCTTTATTCTAGTGTGGGCTCTGGAAACATGGGAGGGCTTTTAATATATAATCTGCATTTATTGGCTTTATCTTAAAGACTGCAAAGACAGATTCAGAGATGGGATAGATTACAAGTACTGTGGCTATGAGGTTCTCATTGACGACTGGTATGATTTCGCCTTCAGTATCTGGAAGATAGTCACCCTCAGTCAGGATGTTTTAGCCTTGAAATCAGTGAAGAAATGCAATCAAATGGTAGGTCTTGGGCTAGTAGCAATATTTTCCACTTTCTTCTCATAAAACTTAAGTGTCTTATGAAAACTATACCTGTTCTTGAAGCAAAGTAATGTTGAAGTTAAAGTTTCACAATTTACAGATGTAGGAAAAAAACCTCAGTATGCTTAATCAGAGGAAAAAAGTTTAAATAAAATGAGAAAATATCCCTAAACAGGAATTTGAAAAAAAAATGTTGGAGGGAATGGTGAAGTAAAAATACCACAGGTGGATTCCTCATATGAAGTATCTCATATATATATATATATATATATATATATATATATATATATATATATGTGTGTGTGTGTGTGTGTGTGTGTGTGTGTGTGTGTGTGTGTATACATATATATATATATATATATATATTTTTTTTTTTTTTTTTTTACCAGTTGGTGTGTTCTCATTTTTATAATTTTCTTGGTGTCTATTTAATGGGTAGAGTTTTAATATGAAATGAGTAGTTGAAATTTTTTTTGAGTGGCAATGAAAATACAAATGTCATTTAACAAACTCTAAACCATATCCACCCAGTTGCAACCATTGATGGATTTGGTTAACTGTTTGAAATGAATTCTCCTCCGTCATCCTCTCTTCTCTTTAGTAAGTGCCGTGAGACCGTCTTCAATCCCAAATGAAGCAAGACAAACATTATCAATGAACAGCTGTTGGTGGTGGTCTCCAGCTGACCTTGGAGCAGATTGTTTCTCATTAGGGGGCTTATGTGAATTCTAGAACATCCTAGAAAAATACTGGTGGGAATCTAGGGCCTGGATGACACCTGTGAAGAATACACAAAGGCAGGGGCTAGCAAATTCACCATATCTCGTCTGATACTACAACTTGAACATCTTACTATTCTTGAGTTCATGTGTCTGCACAAAGCTACTGTGTAGACCAGTCGTTTGCAAATTGGGGTCCACTGGCTCCAAAATTTTACCAAGATACTAAGATACTATTTTTCACAGGATCTACGTGAATGCTGTCCTTTGGGCTGATTCTGCTTCAGCTTGGGGTTAACTTCCAGCAGCATCTACAAAAGATCATGGTCACCTTAGGCATGAGATGATGCTTTTAGTTTTAGTGAAAATTTTGGGGTCACTAGAAGTCTTGATATCCTATAAGAGACAGGATTTCATTTAAGCATGCTCATCCAACAAAATTGTTTTGGAGTCTTCTTTCCTGTTTTATTTCAACAAGCAGAAACTTGTATCCTTCTTTCTCAAGAGCACTTCTTTTGAGTCAGGAAAAAATTAATCTATTTCTTTCCTCCTGAAAAGTTATTTCTATTTTTATGCTGCTCATTAAGTTTTCATTAAGTTTATGCTTTTAATTCTGTTTCAGTGTTTCTTGTACATCCTGGTTTTACCCAATAGTCCAGTAAGAAATGTGACTAAATTTGTAAGTAAAGTCTCCTTAGTCCTATAATTATTGGGTTGGCCAAGGGATGACTAGAAATTAAGGAACTGTAAAGTTTTAAGTCAGTGTCCAGAAGAAACAAAACAAAGCGCACTATTTTAGGTGTGAATCTTCTTTGTAAGACTAATTATCTTCCCCTTATGTGTAAATTCCAATTATTTCCTCGTTTGCTGTTCATACTGTATACTACTTAAATCTTGTCTCAAATTACTTTGCCAGTTTAAAAAATGAATTAGAATTTTTAAAACTCAACAATACATAGTTCAATTTTAGCAAATCTGATTATGATATGTAATAGAAAAAACGTTTGGAATATATTCAGATCATTCTGGGAGATAATTTCAACAAAGCAGTTGGCATCGGCAAGGGGACTTCTGAGAAAGCTTAGGGGTGGTTCTGTTCAAACTTGAATTAAACCTCTTCCATTGTAAATGGTTTATAGTCTTTCTATTATGAATTTCTACTCTTTGTTATTTCATATGTTTTGAAGTCACATTGTGACACATAGGGAGTGGTTTTCTTTTTCTTTTTTTTTAAACAGGAGAAAATCAAACACAGTTTAGTAACATGGAAGAGACCTAGAAGAAGTGAGTAAACCCAGGAAGTTTGCTGACAGTGCTTGTTAGCACCATTTAATTAGAGAAAGAAATTCTCAGTGAATATTTCATGTTGATTTGTGGTGCTCGTGTTCCCTTTTTTTTTTTTTTCTTTTTTCTTTTTGAAAACAATCATGGAGCAAAGTCCAGGCAGCTTCCTCTCATTATTCACAAACATGAGTTTCCTTAAAATGTGTTGGAAAGAGCAAATAGCTAGAACCCAGAACTCTTGGAGTGTAGGTTTTATCTTACTGTGTCTGAGTCGTTTGACTCTGCCTCTCTGAGCCTCAACTTCTTTTTCTGTAAAATGAGAATAACTGCCCGGCCTGCTTTCAAGTTAGACTCAAATGAAAAAGTTCTTTGTAAATTCTGAAAGATTTTATTACCATATCTTCAAATTAAAGGAAGCATATTTTTCATGCTTCTCTGATCATGGAGATAAACTTACACAATGATTTCATGTTCTTGGTAAAAGTTACAGTGTGTCGCCCTACAGATTTAACAGCAATTTCCTGTGAGCTGTTGATTTTGAACCACTTAGGGAGTTTTACCATCATATCCATCATGGAAGCATCTAGTGTTGTTAAATTTGCAAGCAGATGTGCCCATTTCAAATCCTAGCTTCACCTCTTATTAGGTATAAGACTTTGGGCAAATTTCTTAACCTTGTTAAGCCTCAGTTGTCTTTGGAAAGGGGATAATAATACCTACTTGATACAGTTGTTGTGAGAATTAAATGAGGTATATTTTAAAAAGCGCCCAGCACACAGAGGACTTCAGTAAATGCTTGCTCTTTGGTGATGTTGATGGTAATGTAGGCGTAAGAGGCAGGTGACTGATGGTTGACTCCTGAGCTGGGCCAGCCAGTTATTAAGCTGATATGAACAACTCAGTGGGGTGGAGGGGAGACAGGTAAGTTCTTAATAATAGGCAGATAACTGTGTTATGAGTTATTATAGATTTTCTATACTAGTTAGATTTTCCATGTCAAATACATCTCAATTAAGAAATGCCGGTGGGGAGTGTATAGCTCAGTGGTAGAGTATGTGCTCAGCATGCATGAGGTCCTGGGTTCAATCCCCGGTAAACCAAATTACCCCACCTCCTCCAAAAGAAACGTATTCCTTTGTTAGCAAGGATAACTTGCAATGCGGGCAGAAACATGAGTACAGTTTTTCTCTGACTTCTTTAACAATGATCTTGAAAATGTTTTACTTGTTGAAATTTTATATATGATTTTATAGTCTATAGTACCTGAGATATGTGTTTCCTTTGTGGTCAATACATTTGTGGTCCTTCTTAAATAAAATTAACCTAGAGAGGAAGGTGTTAATCTTTCAAAATTGCAGTAACTAGCTAGTGACATCACAAAGTATCTCATTCTCACGGTCAGAGGTTATCTTTTTTTCCCTCTGGAGATTTTCATAATGCTCAAATATTTATAAACTAAGCCAATATAATTTTTTTCTCAAATATGGGCAACATTTGCTCATTTGGGAACTTGGACTCCTCTGGATTTTGTCTTTGCTTTCTTATTTGCCTGTCTTTGGGGTATTTTAAGAGTCATTAGCATGACAGTGAGTGGGGCGGAAACATAAAAGATTGAAATTAAAATTGGCCTGACAGTCTCCTGCATCAGCCTTGTGATGTGAGTCATCATAAGGGTTTTGTTTTTTTTTTTTAATAAGAAATAGAGCCCCCAAACTTTTCTGGCAAATTCTGCAGCTAGTTCTAGCTGTAAACGTGACATTTTACAGAGCATGTGTTGGGAGAAGACATGGGTGAGAGGGTGATCTATGAAATTTTGGGGGAGATTTTTCAAATGACATTGTCATTCTCTCCAATACTGAGAACCTCAGGGCCAGAAAGAAAAACAGAGTAGCAGAGAGACAGACAGACAGACAGACAGACAGACAGACAGACAGACTGACTTGAGCCTTGCTGAGTGTTCTGAGGACTTGATCCTTCTGCAGTTGTCCTCTCATGAACTAAACCACAGGATTTTCTGAAGCAGAGCAGCAGAGAACCAGGCATCACAGGAGGGAGCTGGGGAGTGAAAAAGCACTCTGGAGGAGTAAATAGGGACAAGCAGGGGAAACATGACAGTGTAGCACAGCTCACAAAGCCAGCCAGCCCTGCTCCTAAGTGTGTGTTCAAAGTGTCCAGTGATTTTCCAGCTCCAAGGTGACCACACAGGGTAGAGAACGAGAGATCACAGAGGGGAACTAACACGTTTAGAAGGAAAAAGGATACAAGGGGTGGAGGACATACAAATTTTCAGTGTAACCTTAAAGGTACAATAATGCAGCATCGTAGGAGAGAAGAAGGAATCTATAAATCTTTGGCAAACTGTCCACATACCAGTAAGCGTGGAAGAAGAAAGAAAAGGCAAACTGATGGCAACGGAGAGGACTCGGGACAGACTGAGACTCAGATTTAGCTGTCCAGGATCCAAAAATGATCCTGAGCTTACTGTGGCAGGAGGTGTCAGTGGTCACAATTCCTAGAACGAAGGCGGTGGAAATTAGTGGTAAGACTTAATTTAAATGTTTAGTCAATTCACATATTGTTTTTTTCCCATGATCCATAATTAATATTAAGCAAGTCCTTTTTCTTAGTTCAAATTCTAGCCTAAGAAAAGAAAAAGCAATTATATCAAAAACAGTGGGGCAGCAGAGTATCCATTTTACTGTTCTTTGTACCTGCTTTCTGTTTCAGTATTTTTTGAACGAAAGGTGTTCAGTTAACCTTTATTGAACTAAATGGAAAGAAATTTCTGAGGTTTTTCTTTCTACCTCTGGCGTCATTGTAACTTTTCTCTTGATTCTCGGAGGCTGACTGGCTCACTCAGTGTTGGGGTCAGCTGGGCCAGATGCTCAGTGTGGGAAGTTACATAGTTTGGAGCCCTGGAATGCGTTGTTTATGCTAATGAACACACGGCTGTCTTCTACACAGTGAGACTGCCACTCAGCCATTAGTTAGCACTCTTCCCAGGCCTGCCCTTTTTTACGCATTTCAAGTCTGAGGATACGTTCTGGGCTCTTGTTTGTTTTCTTGTTTTAAATCACATTCTACTTATCTGAGACCAAGCGTAATGTTTTCTTTATTCCCTATCTCTTAGATAGGGCTCACCTGCTTGCCAACAGTACGTCTTCAGAGCCTAGTAAACAGTATCCCTGTGTAGCTTCCTCTCATTAGTTTGTCTGTTTTCTCTTAGTCCAGGATGTGTCACATTGCAGACAGATGGACATTATTGCTACAAGTCTCTTTTACCTTTGATTGTTAAGAGGGGTGGTAGAGGGAAATTCGGGAGAGTGTGCTTCTAAAATTATTTCTACGGGCTTCTAGAAAAAGAGACCAGAATTGGGAGTGGAGGTGAAGGGAATTGGATGAAGGTGATCAAAAGGTACAAAATTCCAGTTACAAGATAAACACCATGGATGTCATATACAACATGATACAGATATGGACACTGCTGCATTTTATATGGGAAAGTTGCTAAGAAAGTAACTCCTAAGAGTTCTCATCACAAGGAAAGCAATTTTTTTTTCTATTTCTCTAATTTAGTGTCCGTGTGAGATGACCCATGTTCACTTAACTTACTGTGGTCATCATTTCATGGTGTGTGTGAGTCAGATCATTATGCTGTCCACCTTAAACTTATACCGTGCTCTATGTCAGTTATACCTCAATGAAACTGGAAGAAAAAATGCTAATGTAAGTTATTGACATAATGAATTTAAAAACATTTTAAGAATCTCTTAACAAAGGCTATGAATTGAAGTAGTTGAATATCCAAAGTGTTGATATATTAGACACCATAGATCTTTGCCACTGTGCTCTTTCTTGTAGAGTAGGATTACTTTTGTTATTGTCCCTCTAGAAACATTTAAGTGGCCACTATGCACTAAGTTTTGAGCAAAGAAGTAGAGATGAAAAAATGAAAAGAGAAATTTAAAAATATGTTCCACATGTCCGCCTAACCAAGTAAAGGAATCTCTCTGCATTTTACATGACTGTTCAGCTTCCCTTTCAGTTACAGAGAATAAATTGTGTGAAATTCCAAGACTCTCTGGATCCGATTCTCTTCCTCTACTCGGGAACTTTGCTCCTGCTATTACACCCTCCTCCTGCGTCAGACGTGTCCCTCTTTATTGCCTCATATCTATTAGCAAATGCCCATGCTGAAATCTCTCTCACTTTTAGAAAACCCATTCTGGATGGCTTGTGTTGTTCCACTTTACAGCTTGTTGAAAGATCATTTTCAAAATAAAAAGTAAGAACATTGTTCTCTTACAGATACAAAGTGAACAAACAGTAGTTTTTATTTAACTTAATTATTAATGAGAGAAGCAGTAAGACACTACAGGTAGTCAAAGAAGAATTCAACCACTTCCCACCCATTGGGATGATTGGCTACTATGAAAAAAACCCAGACAGGAACAGGTGTTGGTGAGGACGTGGGGAAATTGAAATCATGGTGCATTGTTAGTGGGGATGTAAAATGGTGCGGCTGCTATGGAAAACAATATGGTAGTTGCTCAAAAAATTAAAAATAGAATTACCATATGATCCAGCAATCCCACTTCTGGGTCTGTACCCAAAAGAATTGAAAGCAGAGTCTTGAAGAGATACTTGTACACCTGTGTTCATAGCAGCAGCATTCTTATTAGGTAGAACCAACTCAAATATCCCTTGAGAGATGAATAAATAAGCAAAATGTGGTCTATACATACAATGGAATATTATTCAGCCTTAAAAAGGAAGGGAATTCTGACACTGCTGTAACATGGATGAACCTTGAGGATATTATCTAAGTGACAGAAAGCCCGTCACACAGATATTGCGTGGTTCCACTGACCTGAAGTTTCTAGAGTGGGAAAATTTGTAGACATAGAAAGTTGGACGGTGGTTGCCAGGAAGTTGGGGCTGGGGGACAAAGGAGGAGTAGGGAGTTACTGTTCAATGGGTTTAGAATTTTTCAAGATGAAGAGAGTTCTGGAGATGGATGATGGTGATTTACAACAGTGTGAATGTCCTTACTAGTGAGCCACACACTTAGGAATGCTGAAGATGGCAAATTTTTGTTATATTCATGTTACTACAATTAAAAATTAAAATGTGAAGAAAAAAGAATTCAAAGAGAAGACATATTTATAGGTTAGAAATATATTAATAAATGTGCAAACAGAAGCTGGACTGGCTTCATCCACTGTGGGGGAGATGTCAAAAGAGCCTGTAGGGGGCAGAATTCAGTTGCATGGCCGAGACAAGAATCATTTTGCATCGCCATGAGTTATCTATGATTTGCCAAGTTGTAAGATAGCCCCCGTAGAATCAGATCACCTGGAAGAGTGTGCTCTAAATATTGCACAGAGTTTCCCACTGAAGGACACATTTTTCTCTACAGGAACACACGGAGTAGACTATACTCATGATCTTTCCTATTTATGCTAGACTAAAAATGGCTACAAATTATTTTCAGCTCCTTCCATCAGGGGGTGGAGTCTGTTTCTGGCGGGTCTTTTCTCACATGTTTTGAGCAACAGAATGTGGCGGAAGTGACCTTGTGCAAGTTCTGAACATAGACCCTACAAGGCCTCGCAGCCGCCCCTCTTGCTGTCCTGGAAAAGCTACATGGATAGGCCTGAGCTGGCCGACTAGAGAGACCAGGCCACCCAGATGGAACTGTCAACCCACAGAACTGTGAACCCAGAAATCACTTATAAGCCACTAATTTTGGAGTGATCTGTTATACAGCAAATGTTAACCGTGTTATATCGGGGCGTAATGATACATCCTTTCGGTGACTAACCCCTGAATTTTTCCCGTTCCTCACATCTCAGCCCTTAGAGTTACCATATTGTCCTTTTCTTAAAGCAGCATCTGACCTATTAGCAAATGCGAACTCTTCCTTCAAAATACATCCCAGCCCTGACCACTACTCACTACGTTGGCTTGTTCTAAGAATTACCTTAATGAAAAATGAACATAAAAGCCTTATGAACCACGTACAGAAATCTTGTCCTTTTACTTTAAGCAGACACGTTTCATTCTAATACTTATAGCACTGTACCGTAATTATTTGTTTAGATGTCTGTTTTCCCTGAAAGACTGTGAGCATTCTGCAGACGACAACCACACTGACATCAATGAAAAATCAAAGAAATAGAAAATCAGTGACAAGGTCCATGAAAAATGAAAGTTTCAGAGCGGTAGCAGGAAGAAGGCAGAAGGACCTCAGGGACGACATGGTGTTGTCTGACACGGTCGTGCAGCACGTCAGACAGACTAGACATGAGCAGGAGAAAAGAGACGATGCTGCTGGAGACAAGTTCTTAAATGTTTTTTTTTATAATTTGTACCAGGATGAAAGGTAAGAGGCTGCCCTTGTCCCATGAAAATCTCAAAGTTTTACTGAAGGCCTACAAAAGATGTATTTCACGGCCACTACTCTGGGCTTTGAATTGTTCTCCTGCACAAATTTGCTGCTACACAAAAGCTAGAATGTTAGACTCTTAAGTTTAAAGGCAAGGTCAAGTAACCCAGCTGGCTCTACGTCTCCTCCAATGCCTTCAGTGAAAAGGATGTCATCAAATAAGATGGTGTTCTGTGAAGTGGTGCTGCAAATTCAGGATGAAATGTCTGGCTAAGTGCTATTGGAGTTCTTACATATGCAGCACATTTCCCTTCTTTCTCAGCCCTCCCTCAACCTCCATCCCCACCAACCAGGGTTTCATAAGGTTTTACTTCCTTTGTTTGTACTATGAAAATAAGGGTTCCCTTCCTCTTTCATCAGCTACAGCATTGTCTTATAATAAATTCATTGTTCCAAACTGCACATGCTTCCTTGTAAATTTTGATCTGTTTCTCTTTCTCTACTCCATTCTCCTTGTGCATTGCTGGTCTAATGTAAGACTAGATGGCAAAACCATCATTCTGCAAGAAACTTACCCTTACAAGCATGGAAGAAATAAGCAAATGAACATAACCATAATTAATGTAAGTCGCTAAGTCTTCTAAACAGGTCTTCTGAATGATACCACATTTCACTTCATCAAGCTAGCAAACAACAAAATGGAAGCTCTGTTGATGTTAAGTGGTTTCCCTTGTTTGCTGTAGAACTAAGATTTTTTTTTTTTAAATAAAGGAGGTCACAGAGGAACAGTGGGTCATAAACCATATGCATTTCTTGGATCACATAATGTTTTATTGATTGAATTATATGTAGGGATTTATTGGAACTGTGGTTTAACACTCCTTTTAAAGTCTTTTATCACTGCCCCGTCAATGGAACAAACGGGCCAAAATACTTTTAGAGTTTAATCATTTACCTAGGTAGTGGGATAGGAGTAAATAGGAGCTAGATGGGGAAGGTTAGAGCGTTAATGAATGGTGCTCCATGTAGAAAGGAGGACTGATTGATAACATCTTCACTATTTTGATGAACAGGCTGACATACATAGTTGTGCAAGTTTTGCATTGTACAGTTCTAGGGGGCGCCATTTGCTTTTGTAGTTATTTTGTATTTCTTTAATTATAATGGCAATTTTTTGTTTTTAGCAGATGTTAGTACATTGCCTTAAGAAAGTGTCAGATTCTTCTAACTTTTGCAAAGATGCTTTTGGATTAGTTGAAGGGTTGCCTGATGATTATCAGAGAATCCTACCCCTACATACTTGCCTTGGGTAATATGAATGAAATACAGTATTCCTGAACCTCAGATTCCTCCTTTGTAAAAAATAGTTTAAAAAATGCACCTCAGTGTAAGGATTGTTATGGTTATATGAGAATCTGTACAGAAAGTGTCCACCACACAGCTGTAAATGGAAGGTATTATTATTACAAATGCTGTTATAACATTCTCATGATTTGTTTTAACCTACTGAATAATAATTTTCTATATGCTGCCTTTACAAGGAGTTTTAAAAAATATATCCGTGTTTGTGATTTGCGTACAACTACTAATTGAAATCTAATAAAAGGGACACACTGGTGGTAGTTTATAAAAGAATTTTTCCAATATGAATTTTGTTTTCATTGTGAGATACTGAATTTCAAAATAAAATTACTAAATCCATGCCTGAGTCTCAGATACGTTCTTCTATATTCAGCCAATGAAATGTTATAATAGTTAAATGTTTTGTTCGCCATATTAGGAAGCATGCTTTCATATCCATATTTTTATGATCACTGTTTATTTGGTGTCTTCAGTAAACAGGGTATTTTATGTTCTATAGAAATTAATTTTATCTGAACTGGACAAGTGTTATTACTGATACCTATTGCTATGAAAGATTACTTGGGTGGGTAGGTCCCAACCCCTGGTCAGACTTGATTGGGCCAAGGTGGAATGTGACTCAAGAGTGAGCCAATCAGATTCACTCTCTTGGTAATTTGAACTCAGAACCCGAGAGACTCCGTTAGGCGGCCATGGATGTTCTACCTGTAAGTTAAAAAGACTTGGAGGCAGGAAACGAAACTCATTTGAAAGTTGCTCTTATGGAGAAACAAACAAAAAAAAATAACTGCATTGCAGAAGATGGTCTAAAAGGGAAGTAGAAAAGTTGCCTGAGAGAGGAAAAACTGCCTTAGGAGTTTTTCATGTTTTATCAAACTAAATATGTTTTCCGTATTTGGCTACTCCAAGACAACTTTGAATCTCTTTTAAATTCCTTCACTCGAGCTGGTTTGAGTAGATTTCTGTTATTTTCAACTGAAAGATCCTTAAGATGCTTGTCTTGTTCCAAGAAGGATTCAAGCTGGTTTAATATGGTTATGCCTTTTTTGTGAGCCACTGTTCTTCCAATGAAACACACACACACCATTCCAGACCATGAGCAGTGAGAACTGCTCTCTTCTTGCGCTTATTAATAATCCTGATTACTTTTTCTGGGAGGTGAAGACTCAATTCAAATCTTTCTAGTCGTTTCTGGATCTTAACCCTGTGAAATTTGGGAGACCATTAAGAACAATTTTTAGCCATTTAAAATGCTTAATTGTGATTCCCCCTGAAAAAGGGACTGGAGAATAGGGTGGTGTTGCCTTTGCCTGAAAGCACTGTGTACAAAGGTATTTGGAATAGCTCTTGTGTGGCAGTCTTTGTAGGGGACATGACAGAGCTGCGTAATTTTGCTGAGTAGGAAAACTAGAATAAAGAATGTCTTCTTTATCCCCTAAGAACTGAAATTTAGCACTCACAGTTCTCTACTGGCTTTCATTATATCTTGTGGAATTCAGTGTAGTTTTTTCTTTACTAATTAATGAAGCCATTGGTCTGATCTTGTAGCAGAACACAGAGCATTCCATCCCCATATGGAACCAATATTGCTACACTTGTGGGAAGTTTTCTAAGGTTAATAATTTGATTATGGGAATAATAAAATGAGGGGGCCCTCTTTTTATAACAAAATCTTTGACAATGGAAGAAGACCATAGCCTGAAAGTGGAGCAGATCTTGCCACTTGGAATTCAGATCGAAAACCACTGACTACCATGATAAATAATGTAAGGTGATGCTTTTACTGTGTACTGACTTTGATGAAAACCATATACTCTAAAGGCCATACGCTGGGTGATCATTTGATTATTCTGTGCCTGTGGATACTCATGTGTCCCCTGTGAAAGGAATTATGAATTGTACATTTGGCAGTCGTTGGACTTATGTCTAAATGCAGCTGCTTCTGGGTAAAGAGAGCAGCTATTTGACATTTGCACCCAAATTTACTGAAGCAGGAAGCAAGAGCTTGGATTATCCCAGTGAAATAGCCAAGTAGTCTGTTGTGGTTTGGGTTATGGTATGCTTTGCCTTTATCTCCACAAAACAGTTTCATTTTGTTGGGGTCATTTTCCAGTTTTTTTCTAGGTAGCCACATGGTAATGCGATTTGATAGACTTCCAAGACACCACTCAACATTTGTAAATTATATTTTAAGACTTTGAATTGTTTTGCCTTCAGAAAGAGGAGAACAGAAGGAAATTTGGAGGGGAAAAAGCAAACTTTTCCCATTACGAAGATTACTGAAAGGTGAATAAAAGTGTCAGATGCCTTGGGGAGGTGAAAAATAACTGATTCAATAATATTATAAAGTGAGAAAATGTGGAAGACAGAAACAAGCATGGGACAATTAAATGGAGCAGGACTCTGTACTTCCTTAAAACAACAGTGAGAATATAATTTGGTGTTTGAAAACAAAAAATACTTTTAAATCGGTGGTCATGTAACATCATGGGATTATCTGAAAGCATTTCCATAACCCAACCTTGTTAATTTACTTGGCAAACTATGACTAAGTTAGCTGCTTGAGGGGTACACATTGGGATGATACAGGAATTGTAATGAAAGGCTGTGTTATGTCTTCTGCAGGGTAACCTGGGCCCCCGACAACTGGAAACCTGACAGACCTTCAGTAAAGACCAGGAAAGGATGAGCTGTGGTGAGTACAATACTTATTTATATGCAAGTAGTGCTTCTTCAAGTGCTTGATCTCAGTTTGTCTACTTAAGTTGTTTAATCAATTCCCTAAACTCCTGGAATTGTTCAGAAGTGTAATTGGAGTAGTAAAACATTGTCAAGTATAAAGTGAAGCATAATGTTCATACCATATAGAGTTTCAATTTGTGGAGGTAAATTATTCAGACACTATCCAACTGAATTCAATAGTCCAAGTCAACAGGCAGAAAAAATGAAACTGTCAAGGTGAAAGAAAAAAGACAACTTGTTGACTTGTTCAAGGTCATTGAGTAGGTTGCTAGTTAAGATTATTCCTTTATCTCTGCCCTTGCTTCTTGAAGAGTTCTATTCTGATTAACCATCACCTTAGTAAAGCGGTCCTTTTGCTCTCCATCATTACAGGACATTGGTTACAATTTGCTACTAGGTGCATCAGGAGTTCAATTTTATTTCTGTTTTTCTGTGTCTACTTGTGTGTTTAAATCCATGAGAAATGCATTCCTCCTGGTAATCACTAGAGTGGAAAATACAATGAGTTAAAATAATAAAAGAGTTAGATTTATAGAAGTTGGGGTTAGGTATAAGGGAAAGAGAATATACTCTGGGTTTTTTTTTTTTTTTTTTAATGAAAAAGAAAAGAAAAAAGAGAGAAAGCAAATGAGCAGGCAGACAAGCAAGCACAAAGCCTTGCCAAAGAGTAAAAACAAATTTATCTTGCTGGCTAAAAATTAACAAGTATCATAAACCCGCTGACAATTTTCTTTGATAATCTATCAACTCAAGCCCAATAAAAGTAGTTGACCATGTCATGCTTCTGCTTTTTTCCCCTTTTTCCCCTTTTAAGTCATGGTATTCTTTCACTGTGATGGTGTTACCTGTAATTGAAAAAAATTTATGGCTAAATAAACTAATTAATGTTAACAACCATTTTGTCATGTGAAGGCGGAGGACTGTAAATAAACATCAAAAGGGGCAATTGTTCTTTAGATGACGTCTGTTTATAACAGGAGTTAAAAATTATGCAATGCATTTCAAATAGAAAATGTTTTATTATCATTATTCCATGTTACCTGGGTTACGTATGTATGTGAGCTGTGTAAAGTGAGATATTTGGGGAGAAACAGTCCGCACTGGGTGTCAGAGGATGATGCAGTCCGAGCTACCACTTTGAATAAAAGAAAAACATAATTGTTAACCTGTCTCCAAGACACTGATCCATGTTTGATTGTAGTAATCAAAGAAGCCCATACAATAGCAGGTATAAATAACCTGGCATCAGAACAAAACTGAAAACATATATATATATATGTAATTCTGTGATTACATATCCACCCTAGCAAACAGATACATGACAACACCACACTGCCCTATGCGAGAACATTTGCCAACAGAACACCATGCTTTTATGACTCTTATATTTGCTTTTGGTCTTCTGCCTTCTTAGTAATTCTCAGGGTATCAGCTGTGACCTATTACTAAAGAAGTGCGTGAATATTAAAAGTATATTCACTTGAGGCAAATAATTAAAACTCTGAAAACCTTTGTGGTGGTTTAATTTCTCCATTTCACGTTGTCTTCTGAGCATGGGATGACCATGGTGACTGGAGTCCGAGGACTGGGGTTCTATTTTAGGCTCTTTCCTGTACTTTGTAAAATATGACTTTGTCAGAGTACTTCCCCCTCTGTCAAAGGAGAGTGGAGATAATACTTTATCAGGTCGCTGTGAGATTTCAATGAAATATTGTAGTGTTTGAAAAAACTGCTTCGTAAGTGGAGCAGTGCTATACCAGCAGTAGTTCATGCAACCAGCAGCCTGACCTCTGCACAGGTGTTTATTGGGAAGTAGGGATTTGTTATACCAGCTAATTTATCATTAGTCACTAATAAGTTATTTAAAACACTGATAGTTCTATGTCAAATCAAGACTTTAATGCATGTCGTTGTTTCAGGGAAGATATAATTTGACAAACAGAAGTTCTGAATTCATGCTTTGAAAAGAACTGCCCATAGTTTCTTAGTAGAGAGTTTATTTAAAGAGTCAAGAGAGAAGATTTTTTTTCTTTCTTCCTGAACAAATAATTCCAGGTTGTGTTTTAGGGTGATTGATATAATCACAAATCCATAACTTTAAGTGCAATTTTCATTGTTGACGGTGGTTGGTTTAGATTTTATGTATCTTCTTGGCATACAAGTGTTATGACGCAATGTACTCCCGCTACATAGTGTATCTGTTTTCCCCTTTTATCCGTTGTACTTTGTGAAGCAATTTGAAAAATGATTAAATTATCTCCAATTATGTGACCCGTTATACCCAGCTCTGAATGCAGTTCTTCTTGAATGTGCTGGTGTGTTTGACACCTCGTGTCCGTTGGTTGCACCCTCGCAGGAACCTGATGGTGTGTAGGACACTTGGTTTGTCTAGACGTGGCCAGATTTGTCCCGGGGACTTCATTCACTGTCTGTTTGTGGGAGCCAGTCTGGTGCTTTGGAACCGGATCCAATCTTCACTTGTAAATCAGTTTCTATTCTAGTAGATTTTCTACTCAGTCTCTCTCTCTTTCCATTTTGCTTTCGTGTACACACCACCCCTCATTGTAGATCTTCACATACCTGTGTACATTTAAAGCCCTCTCAATGAACACAGACTTAATAGGATGAAACACTGGCCCTGTTAAGAGGCCAAAACTTTAATCATCATCATCATCATCATCATCTATATAGAAACAAAAGGACTCTTTGCTTATTAGTAAAAGTTGAGGGGACGATTTCATAACCAAAGAATCCTTCAAGTTGGATTCACTTTGACTCATTTTGGTTATATTTAGATTTTGGGTTTTTGATGCCTGCTTTAGAATTGGAAATTTGAGGAGTATCTTTTTAAAAAAAATCCTTCTTACCAGTATTTCCGTGGTAAAAAAAAAATACATGACATAAAATTTGCCATTTTAACCATATCTTTCTTACCATTAAGTGCTGTTTCTGTTCTCAAATTTCCTGTACTGTTAAGGAAACCACCTTTATCTAAGTGACAAACATAATCTCTCTTCTAATCCAGTCAAGTCCCCGGCTAGTGCTCTCATAAAGACCAGTGTTCCTTTCCTTGTGCTCCGATGCGACCTGCAGAATCAGACAGAGGATCTCAGCTGCACTCACTGTCTTCAGGACTCAGCCAATAAACTGCTCCATGCTCCAAACAGACGTTTCCGTTTCAGGTTAATGCGCCGCTTGTGAACCGTTTTTCCTCCCCGAGAGGAAACATCAGCACGGTCAAAAACTGGAAGGCATCCTCTGAGCATCCAAGAAACATCCAGGAGTGGCAGCAGGAGTGGCAGGGGGTGAATGTGGAGAAGTGGAGAGAAATTTCTTCATGAAATGCTCCCCTTCCCCACATTCATTTTCCCTTCTTTTCTGCCACTTTCTATTTCAGAGGTCACTTGAGATATTACAGGAGTGCCTATTATTATTTTTATGCTTAAAAATGCTTCTTGGCTTTTTCTTTTTAACTTGTTTCAGTACAACGAAGATTGACACAAAGCCAAGGAGATTCTCCTAACTGCCATTCATCGTAACACAGCACAGCATCCTCCAAAAGGGTCCCCTTCCAGACTGTGCAGGAAGAGAGACATTTCAGATTCTCAGCATGAGAGAAATAACAACATCCCTCTTAATGACTTAGTGAGACTTCTGACAGAGAAAGAGACCCTTATTCAGAGTATTATTTACTTGAAGCGCTGTTTTAGTGTGGGAACATCCATGATGTGTAGCTTGCATGCATCTAACAT
The DNA here is from genome assembly GCF_048773025.1 of Camelus bactrianus. NCBI lineage: Eukaryota > Metazoa > Chordata > Mammalia > Artiodactyla > Camelidae > Camelus > Camelus bactrianus. Next base: position 12,553,878 of record NC_133572.1, read on the forward strand.
TTTTGTTGTGAGGACTGTGTGGCACAGGGATCTATACTCAGTATCTTGTAATAACCTATGATAAGAAAGAATCTGTTAGAGAATATAAATGTATAACTGAATCACTATGCTGTGACACCAGAAATGAACACAACATGGTAAACCAACTCTACTTCAACAGTACTTCAGTAAAAAAAATTAATGTCTGAAATAGGAGAAAAAAATGACATGCTGCTCCAGTGAAAGTGAATTGCCAAAAAAAAAAAAAAATCTCATTTCTTTGTCATGTTTTGCTTTCCATGAAAGATCAGGCCATTCCTTTATGTCAAAAGTAAGTCACAACCCCCACACCTCGTGGCCTTCCTCTCACCTTTTGAAACAGCCTACACTCCATACACTGTGTATCTCTCTAAATCAATCTACTTTTATTCAAAAACAAAAAAAAAAGTAAGTTTCAACCTTCTACAAATGTGAGTCCCTATTTTTGGACGGTGGCATTATTTTCATAGCCTATGGGAGTAGTTCACAAGTGCATTTTCTTCCCTCCCAAAGAGATTTTGCCATCCTGATGCCTCAAAAATTACTGTCTCTACCTCCACTCATTTGACTGAAATGAAGACTTTATTCGTCAGTATAAATGGGGGAGGATGGAAGGCGAAATGTGGAAAATGTGAAGGCATTTTACGATTTACCAAAATATGATCACAAGTACATTATTTATTTTTTTTTAAAAAAGCATCATTTATATATCCTTTAGAAAACTTTTCCCAGACTCAAAAAATCAGAGGATTTTTATGGGAAAAGAATTTTAATGATTGCTGTGGTAAAAATGCAGTGTTTCGGACTTTTCTTATTCCTTGCTGATCAAACCCCTTTATTTACTCGTGTTTTTTGGTCAGTTGAAGAAGTTTCCAAACTTTTCATTCAACTGGTGTTAAATTTTCTCAGTGCCACCTGATTTTAAGACTTTAGATTTATTTTTGGATATTCAATATGCCTAGTGACAGAAAACCCAGTTTAAATTGTCAGCAAAAATAAATGGAATTCAGGAATTCAGAATTTTTTCCTTAAAATTTTTTCCTTTTATATTACAAGAGAACAAAGTATAGATCTATATAGGGCAGAAGAGTTTGGTACAATCATTATTTTTGATCTGAACTGGCAGGAGGAAGAGGTGGGGCTTCTGAGGCTATAATCTTTCTGCTCAAGCAGCAGTATTTTAAAAAATTATTACTTGTATTGAAGTATAGTCAGTTTACAATGTTGTGTCAATTTCTGGTGTACAGCATAGTAGTTGAGCCGTACATATACATACATACATTCGTTTTCATGTTCTTTTTCATTATAGCTTACTACAAGATACTGAATATAGTTCCCTGTGCTATACAGTAGGTCCTTGTTGTTTAGCTGTTGAATATGTAGTAGTGTGTATCTGTTAATCCCAGATTCCTAATTTATCCCTCTTCCTCCTTTCCCCTTTGATAACTGTAAGTTTGTTTTCTGTGTCTGTAAGTCTAAGAAATATTCAGAAATCTTGTCTTTCATTTATCAGTTGAAGAAATTAAAGCTCAGATTGGCTAAAATGATTTATTTGCTTGAGGACTCTAGCTGGCTTTACTCTGTTTTCCCTCTGCCACACAGCTGCTTGTTTAGTGCTTTGTGTTTTTGCCTTGTTTTCCTTACTTACTATTCCTTGCCTACTTAGATGGCCACTTCTACATCTTTCCCTAACCCATAAAAGGCCTATTTCAGGCATATGGCATATACATCAGTATTTTCTGACTAGTTGTTGACTAGTTAATGAAAAGTTTCAAGAATACTTATAAGAAGTGTGTTACCTTGAAAGTCTGTAAAGATGCTCAATGGCTTATGTGACAAAGGGCACCCTACCCACCCGTCCCCAGTCCATTGGGATTGGTTTTAAGATTACTCATTGATCAGGATGTGTTACCCACTAATACAGGATCTTCAGATGAAAATAAAAACACTCAAGATGGAGGATTTACAAATATTACAGTCGGTTTCTGGGAGAAGTTGGTAGAGGATAATGGTTTCTCTCCAGGTAGCTGAATCAGGAAGACAGACATAGGGTAGCTCAATTCTCTTGACAGATTTGGTTGGGGTATTTCTCTTAGTTTGATGATTTTCAGTTAAGTATACCTAGATCTCTAAGTAGTTCATACTTTTAATATTTCCCCAAAAGCTAATGAATCGCATGTTTACCCAAGATAAGGCTGCATGGTGTAACTCAAATATCAAATTTCTATTAACTCATGTGGTATTAATTATGCACACATGTATCTTTGGCTGATAAAATGGAGAGATAAGTGATTACATAAAGCATCCATTCTGTAGCAGTGGTTAAAAAAAAAAAGACACGTGTCTGTGGGAGGTCCTTCATTGATAAAAAATTTGGGAAACACTGCTCTGTTTTGAAGTTTGTAGAAACTGAAGAAGATATTAAAATGTTTTAACTGTTAAGTTGTTTAAACTGAAGAAGACATTAAAATAATTTGATCTGATTATTCTATCAGACAAACCGTGGGAGGGAGGCTGTCTTGTCTTGATTTATGCAGCGGTGATGTTAGAATTAGCGTCCAGGTCTCTAATGTTAGCCATATTCCTTGTACCACTCTGTGCTACTCTAGAAGTTGTTTTAACGTAAGTGTTGGCGTCTGAAATTTCAAGGTTCAAGAAGAACTGTGCTGTACAAGTAAGCCGGGCAGTAAAACTTGGATCTTTGCCAGCTTGATTTGGTGTCATATTAACACTCTGTGGTTTGTAAGACCAGTATTTCTAGGTTCTTGCTGCTTGGCACACAGCATAGGTAAATGAAAGCGATGCAGAAAGGGAAGCAAACATCACTGATCTGGCCATGTTCCCACAGACAGTTTAATTATGCTTATCTGTTTAGAGGAACAACACCCACCTCCCAGAGGGGTTTGCTGGTTTTTAAAACCATGATAGATCTAATTCCCTAGTAAATTTCTACCTAATACTTATAATCATCACCAGTACAGCTTACATATTCTTTGTGTTTAAATTTCCATTAAATTTTAATAATAGAGGGGGGACGGTATAGCTCAGTGGTAGAATGCATATATAGCAGGCATGAGGTCCTAGGTTCAATCCCCAGGACCTCCATTGAAAAAAAAATTTTTTTTTAATAATATATAGAATTGTAACTTCTATCAAGTCATTCACAAAATTCAATGGATCTAAGCATCTAAGTTTAATATTCAGTTCTTGGTGTCTTCCGTAATTTTATATGCAAGAAAAAATGGAAGTAAACAGCGGCTTATATTTGCTAATGAATGTGGTTGAGAAATTGCTAGGAAAGTTTAGGGGAAAGGAGACCTTTATCGTGTTACATAATTCAAAGTCAAAGGAAACAGCGTGCTCCTCCTGAGATGGAAACCTCCTGTTCGTCTTCATCACGTATACCTAATTTCAGCTAAAATGTAATGGCCACTGAATAAGACCAGAATCTATTTTTCTTTTTTTTTAGATTTATGCTTTTATTTGTACAGATCATAATAGAAGAAGGGAATAACAGGAAATAAAAGTAATTTGAGCCCTACACAGTCCAAAAGGAAAAGACAGTGCTACACAATTCCATATTTCATGCTTTAGACAAAAGAAAACATTGGGTTTTTAAGTATTATCTTCTTAAGAGTATTTACACAGGTCAATTTAATGTTATATCAGTTTATGCCCTTTGTATGTTTTAGATAACATTGTTGGATTTCCTCTGACTTCACATGAGGTGGACTTGCCAATGTGGTGAGCCTGTGCAGACAGGCACTCGCTCCCTCCTCCATCCCACCAAAAGCCATTTATTAAGCAACTGTTGTTATTAGTTGACAAAAGATTTTCCAACACTGTGTGCTTTGATTTTACGACTCAGGTAGTTTCTAGGAAAACCACATTCCTTAGATTATCGTAACTCTCATTATACCAACTGGGTATGTTTAGATGATGTTGTTTTGAAATATTAGGCAAAACCATAATGGAACCATAAGTTGCAATATTCCTGGCTACCTACAAAACATATTTTGATACTGGATACAGCACATCCATGAATTCTGAAAATAAAGGCATTTTGTGCACCTCTCTGTAAATCTCAGAAAAAGCAGAACCCCAGCAACTTTTGTAATGTGAATCTAAGTCTGCTGGGTTTCCCATTCAAGGTAAATGGCCACCTTTTCAACAAGCAGATATTGTTTGAGTCAGATAAACTGTGGCAGAGAAACAGTGTTCCACCTGTGAACAGGTACCAGAAGATGTCTGTCCCCAGAGCCCAGCCAGTCCTGAGTCAAATCCATTTGTATCCTGCTTTTTTGGGGTGCCCAACACTCTCAGCACAGAATGAAAATAGTTTTTAATGAGTTAAGACAAGTTGAGTTAAACAAAGGAGTGTGTTTACAATATCTGATATCCTGTTGTTTGTAACCACAGATCATATGGACCTAAGTTAGTTTTATTCAAAATATTTTGATGTTAGTAACACTCAAATAGGAAAGATTCTCTCAAGTTCCCTCTGGCAGTAGTATGAAATACATATCGTGGAATGTCTGTGGTGCATGTATAGTTTTGAAGGATGTATGTACAACATATACTCACCAATTTATGAGTGATTACATGTTAAAAGATTACTTATAATGCAATTATTTCAAGCAAAGAGCGCATTTGCCCATAGAAAGAACATTATGAATGCTGCTTTAGTTGTGGTGACAGCCTTCCAAACCCTACTGAACTCAAGGTATAGCTGGATAGTGCCTAAGCAGGGTATTATTTATGAGCACACAGACTCTGGGTTACAAATGATTGAGGCATAAGGATCATGGCTGCTCTCAGTGTAGCCCCGCAGAGGGAGGGGGGCTTCCTGTTTCTGCATCCCTTTCAGCAGACTCATCAAGGGGACTGCACTTGTTCAGGTTCCAGTGATGACAATAGGAAAGGGGCAGAAGATGGCATAATCAGATGTCCCTGATCATGGCCAGGTGAAAAGTTTGGTGGCTTTAAGAGCAAATGATTTCCAGGCCAAAGCAACTGTCCAACTTTAATGAAGTGGGGTTTCCCTAACAAAATGCTTACTAACCAATCGAAATAATACATTAGATCTATAGGACCCTAAGACCTAGGAAAAAGGATGAAAAAAATTTAAACTATTATCCCCAAATCTCTATACCTTTTATGGACGTGTCCTGTTTCATGGTGCTTTGCTGTATTGTGCTTTGCAGATAATGTATTTTTCACAAATTGAAGGTTTATTGCAACCCTGCGTTGAGCAAGTCTGTCGGTGCCACCTTCCCAATGGCATTTGCTCACTTTGTGTCTTTGTTTCACACTTTGGTATTTCTCTCAATATTTCAGACTTTTTCATTATTACTATATTTGATACAGTGATCTGTGATCTTTGAGTCATTACTATGACTCACGGAACGCTCAGATGATGGTTGGCATTTTTCAGCAACAAAGTTTTTTTTAATGAAGGTATGCGCATTGTTTTTTTTTTTAGACATAATGCTGCTGCACACTTAATAGACCACAGTATAGTGTAAACATAACTTTTGTATGCACTGGGAAACCAAAAATATTCGTGTCACTTGCTTTATTGTGATGTTCACCTTATTGTGATATTCACTTTATGGCAGTGGTCTGGAACCAAACACAGCATCTCTGAGGTGTGCCTGTGTCTTCATGCTTGTTTAGTTCATATAACATAGGGCATGAAGTAGTGATGGGAAAGCCAAACCAAACCAAACCCTGAGCCGATACCACAAAGGGGGGCAATTATTAGGTAATACAAGAAGCATCATACAGTTTTTGACTTGGTCATTGGAGGTCTCCTTTCCATCCCAGTATCTCCTCCCCCAACCCCCGAGTTAGGTTTCTCAATGAAGGGAATAGAACAGAATAATACATCATCCTTGGGACAGGGATGGTCAGCAGGATGTGAAGAGTCCAACCTCACACAGATACCTTGTTTGAAAAGGGAAGAGTATTTTAATAACAAATTCAGATAATTGTGAATATTCTTCTTTGATATTACACTAAAACTTGGCAAGTGGTAGTTTCTTAAAGTTTAGTTGTAGTGTAGGGTATGAAAACATGTTAATTAACTTCATTGTAATTAACTCTACTCTATACACTACAATCCGTTGGATTTTTACCTCTTGCACGTTTACCCATGCTTGATTTTGTAAAATGCTGTGTTAGTCCTTTTGAAACTCGTGATTCACTGAGTTAATGCAGTCCTCCTAAATGTTGACACATTTCAATCTATGACATAAAGATTACTTTCATTAAATAACCACTGAGCTCATTTGAAAACCCCTTAAGTACTAAGGCGCTATCAGACTCATGGTGGCCGAGATAATGCCTCAAAATTCTAATATTTTACTCAAAAACTTGAATTCTGTTCTTGACAACGAGCCTGTCAATTGCATTCCTTGAAATGATCAGCTCACTTCTTTGCTTTTGAAGAAATTACCAGCCAGATGCCTAATTTACCATAACGAGAGCTTGTTGGCCAATCGTTCTTTCAAGCAAGAGCGGTGTTCCATGGGAAGAAGCAGCGAGTTCATTTGCAACTCAAGAAATAGCTCATGTACCATTACGTAAGATAACCGTTGTCTTTCATGATGGAGTGGAAATGCCTGATGTGTACTATTCATTACATCACATGTAATATCAAAAAGAATAGACTACACAGTCAAGATTATAAAAAACGAGTTTGTTTTTGATATTTCATCTAGGAAATTCTTTATTGAAACCATTTGTTTAAAAATCTGAAAGTGTGGGGAGGGGAGGGTATACCTCAAGTGGAAGAGCACATACTTAGCATACACAAGGTCCTGGGTTCAATCCCCAGTACCCCCTCTAAAAGTAAATAAATAAACCTAATTACCTCCCCCCTCAAAAAAAAAAAAAACAAATGAAAATTTCAAAGTGTGTAGAGATGATGTGGGTGTTTTGTGTGTAATCAAACAGTTTTGTCCACATTTGCCTTTGTACCATCCATGCTAATGTCAACACAGTGAAAGAGGCAAATAGCACCTTAGTATAATAATAAAAAATAGTTTTGAGCTCACGAACCCCTGGAAGGTTTTCAGGAAACCCCAGGGGTCTGTGGAACATACTTTAAAGATTGTCTTCCTAGAGAAGTATGTTGATTACAGCCACTATTTAGAAATTCTGTTAAAGATACGATACTAATTCACATCTCTGGTTTATAAACACACACACACATTTTATTTTAGTCCCAGTAATTAGTTTAACTAATTTGAAAGACTTTGTTTTTAAAAACAGCAACATTTAATTTCATATTTCATGGCTAAAATGACAGTAAATGCTCAAAAAACAGCATAGGAGAAACTAGCATGTGTATTTGTGTGGTTTTTGTCATAAGAACAAAATAATGCTGGAAAGTTGTCTTTTCCTGTATCACATTTTGTGTGTGTGTTCTCTCTGTTAGAAATTAGAAAGCTTTTTCTTTTTCCTTTACATACATTAATTCTCCTCTTGTTTTCCTCTTAATCATTTAGCTTACTCCACTTAAGATATTTTTATTACTGAAAATTTTCTTATCTTATTAAAATCATGGGTTCATGTCAGTAAATGGGAGTGCTTTTGAGTCCAAACTAAAAGGTATAAATTTCACTTCATTGTATACAGGCAAGTCATGTTTTTCCATCTGAGAAGAACAGTCAGGATCTGTGGTCTTTCTCAGAGAGAAATAAATTCTCCTTATAAGATGTAGTTAAAAACTGAGCCTCTCTTCTGGATTTGCAAATCATCCTTTCTTGACACAGATACGAACTGCTATCTTAAATCTTACGCTTCTCAATAAAAGTGTCCAGCTATCTTCCTTTCTTTAGTCTCATTCCTACAGACATAAATCCAATCTGTTCACACTTTCCAGAAGTTCTTACACATTTTTCAGGATACTGGTGACAAACCGTGAACTAGACTACTGAAAAGATGGAGAGAGAACGCTGGGAGCGTAGCTGTAATTTCTCCAGTGCTCAAAGCAACAGCATGGCACTGGAGAACTCAGTCCCCTCAGACTCAGTTTTATTTTAGATGAGAACAATCTTAGTAAATCTGATAAGTTAACAAAATTAAAACCCTCTGGTTACTTCAGATAAAGTGGAAGGAAAACAAACTTCCAATTTCCCCTCATTTCAAGGAAAAGTCACAGGGGAATCATTTGACTTGGCAACTTTATACGTTTAGATGATTTTCAGGACTTACCAGATTTTCATCTTAAAATTTTACATCATTGTTAGGGCGTTAAAAGTGACCATACGCTGCACATACAAAGAAAAGGCTGCTTAGAAGTGTGTGACTCTAATAATTGATGTCATATCTGTATCTTAGAAAGTCTTTAGTTATATAAAACTCCTGTGGCTGATTTTACCAAGTAGAACTGATTGCCTTTTGTGTCTTTGGCTGACCCCGGCAATAGCAGCATTGCCTACAGCTGCCGGCGCTGTGGGCTGACGGAGGAGCATCAGCCGAGAGATTCACCTAGAATCCAGCTGTCAGAACTTGAGGTTCCCATTTGGCATAAAGGCATCAGGAGGACATCAGTTCAAGCCAGATAGAGAATGATTATGGCTGACAACATCCTGGGCAGTTTTTATCTTTCCAAAGTGACGTGAAGACACTTCATTCATTTTTGTCTTTTCGGAAATGCCCAGAAAAATAGTTTTTGAAATCATTATCACTAGCACAATAAATACCACTAACACGGTGTTGGGTGTTGAATAGCGGAGTTTAAAGAGCTTAACTGAGGACACTCTCTTCTCAGCGATCACCCTCCTAAAAACCTCACTTTACATTTGTCTCTGTTGTTTTCGCTGCCTTACATCATCATGTTTGCATCCTGTCTTTCCCTGTACTTGGCTTTTCTTTCCTTGTTGAGAGGGGAACATAAAGATGTTTCCTTGCGAAATTCTTTTGCTCTCTTGCTTTTCCTTGTGTCGAGATGGCAATCAACCCAGCTGTCAGCAGAGGCTGCTTGGTGCTTTAGAGATGCGTATCAGTGGAACGCATTCTGTCCTTGTGTGCCAGGGCAAGTTAAAGGGGAGGCCAGCTGGGCCATTACTGGTTTTGGTAAGGAGAGAGGCGCCTACGTCAGCGTTCCTTTGTCTGTCCCTGCCCGTCTGCCCCTTTCCTTCCTGCCTTCCTCCTTTTATAAATTCTCCTTTCACCTCTCTAGGACTGGTCAGCTAATCAAGTGCTGTATTCATTGTGAGGTTCCAGTGCAACTCATCGTCTGCAAGGCAGAATTAGAACCTGGCTGCTTCTTATCCCTAGAACAGGAATTTTTAAACTTCTGTGCGATATGTAACTCCCTTGAGACTTTGTGGTCTCGGAGACAAGGGACCTTCATTTTTAATAAATGTAAGGTAATTTTCACTGAAGTGATCCCAAGGCTAGCTTTGAGAAACATTTAAAAACTCTATTTCCACCCTCTTCTGAAGGTGGACAAACCCTATGGACAAGCCATTTGCATAAAGCCTAAAAATTAAAAATTTACATTTGCTCCAAAGTGAGTTGTTTCTTCAGTTCTTACTGTGAATTGACCAAACATAAAACTAATATTAAAAAAAAATTTACCAAAGGGGAAAGGGCGGGGGAGAGAGAAATTAGGAGTTGGGGAATAACAGATACACATTACAGATATATGTAAAATAGATAAACAACAAAGACATACTATATGGCACAGGGAACTACATTCAATTTCTTGTAATAACATAAAATGGATAAGTATCTAAAATATATATATATGTGTATGCATATGTAAAACCGAATTGCTTTGCTTTACACCTGAAGCTAACATTGTAAATAAACTACACTTCCATAAAAAAATGAAAGAAAAATTTCCCTTTAGAGCAAACTCTTGGATAGCAGGGTGTCATATAACCTTGAGAACCATTTCTCTAGACCAAGAGTTCTCAATCTTGGCTCTACCATAGAGTCATCTGGAAGGTTTTTTGTTTGTTTGTTTTTTAAATGTAGTTGCCCAGACCCACCCCCAAAGATTCTGATTAAGAAGACATTGGTTGGTTTTGTTTTTTTTTTTAACTTCCCTGTAACTTTATTATATAGATTTGGAGTGTGGTCTCCAGATCACCATCACATGATAATGTGTTTGAAAGGCAGATTTTTTGACCCACCCCAGGAATTCTGGGGACTGGAACCAGAGTTAAAGGAGACCTCCGAGTGATTCTGTGCATGCTAAACTTTGAGAACCATTTCATTGCTCAAGACCAAACTTCAAACTTGAAGCAATGGACGTTTAGATGAGACTTTTTTTAGTGATTGAGATAAATCAGCTATGTTACCCTTCTCTTCTATATTGTATTTTTTGCATATACACCTTAACAAAGAATACAGTGTTATTTCTTTTTTAAAATTTTAAATTGAAGTATAGTTGATTTACAATTTGTGTTAATTTCTGGTGTAGAGCATAGTGATTCATTTATACCATATATTCCTTTTCATATTTTTTCATTATAGTCCGTTACAAGGTATTGAATATAGTTCCTTGTGCTACACAGTAGGACTTTGTTAACTGTTTTATATATAGTAGTAAGTATCTGCAAATCCCGAACTCCCAATTTATCCCTCCTTTCCAGTGTTATACCCAACAAAAAGTGTATTTGCTATAAGAAGAACATGTAATAAATTACAATGAGATAAAAGACTAAAAATCCCCAAGAGATGTAGAATCCACTAACCTTGCTGCTCATTACTCTATCACTTTGAAGGTCAGCATTCTTCTATAATAAATGTAAGAAGTCAAAGATGAGAAAAATGTGGAAAGGCAAAAGATGAACCCAGATTTATGGTATTTCTCCTTTCTTCCATGGAAAGAGTAGAATATACAGAATTAAATGCATTAAGCAACCTTCTAAAAGTAGAGGATTCCTATCAAATTCAAATTTTAGAGTTGAATAAAGTGGTAACTTTTGTTTGGCAAATAGTAAGATATGTTTATGTACCAGGCACGACTCTCCGAGCTTTAGAAGTTATTTGATCTTTACAACATTTGGGGTTAGGTACAGCTGTAATATGGGGAAGGAAAGTAAGATGGGAAGGGGTGAATTTGCCCAAGGTTGTCGACACAGCTATAAAGTGGCTTAGCCTGTGCTTAATCATTACATTACTTAGGTGGAAAGAATTCATAGCTGCTGATTAATTCTTTACTATCTTGAAAATGTGTTTTGTTCAAAACCACTTTTTCTTTGTGATCTCAATTTTTCTTCCAATTTCCCTCGTGCCACTTTTTGCATTAATTTATAATTTTTAATTGTTTTTTGGGGGAGGGAAACATTGTCTATCACTTGTTTATTACTTGCAATATAAATTTTCTGTTTTTAATCCGCTGGGGAAAGTAACTGAAAAAAAATTCTGCCCTTTCAATCACAGGATGTTTTGAGTCCATTGCTTGAGCTAAGTTGAGATATTTGGATAAGTAAAGAAAGGTGAACATATTTCACTTTCAAATTTTCCAAGGCAACATTAGCAGTTTCCTTTGCTTCTTTTGAGAAAGATGAATTTGGCTATTTGAAGGAAGTCTCCACCAAAATTAATCCCTTTCCCAGGATTTGTTTTCCATATTATTTATCACATTGATAGGTTTCTGCAGAGTGTGGGTTTGGCAAAGTCATACTGAAGGACCAGAAAACTAATCTCTTGATAACTTTTGTGTCAAAAAAGGCAGCGAAATCCAAGCTTTCAAGTATCCGAAAAAGTCTACACCTTATAAATTCTTGGCCCAGATTTGTAAACCTAGTGCTTTTGAATAAAACTTCAATTTTCTCACGTATGATTAACAGTATGGTGGTTTCTTGTACTATGTAACATTTTTTCAGAAAAAAGAAGGATGAGAACAAGGGAGTGTGGAGAAGAATTTTTTTAAAATCCTTAACTGAGTACATAATAACTCTGTGATACATTGAAAGATGAAAATGGACTAGATAATATCTATTAGATAAGTTAATAGGACTGATTTCTACTTCCTTCATACAGGAGTAAGCATGGAGAAATTTATCTGGAGCTCTGATTGCAGTTAGTAAGAGTTGATTGATCTAAGGATCTAAATATTCAACCTCCCTCACTTTTTATCCCATTAGGTTTTAATTTCTTTTTCTCTCTCTGGGCACGTATCTACAGGGCAGTGTAATGTTGGGGACTGAGCTGATTGGAGGGACCACCTTTTGGACAGATTCTCAGGTATTCGCTGTGCTCTCCCCTGCGTTCAGTCCCCTAGTGCTTGTGATGAGTCACTTGCCCATCCTGGTATCAAAAGAGATGAGTTCTAGAAGGTATATTGGCTTGAGTGTAAATCCTGATTCTGACAGCTACTCCCCGTATGACTTCAGAAAAATTACTTAACTTCTCAAACATTCATTTTCTTCCCTTGTAAAAATAACACACAAATATCTGCTTTATAAGGTTGTTATGACTAGTCTGTGATTAATTACAACAGTAGTAGCAACAACAACACAGCAGAGCATCCAAGAGCCAAACCTTCTTCTGAGACGCTGTGCACAACTCTCGCTCAACTCACACAAACCAGCTTTCCTCTTCGAATTCCGAAACCCACAGCAGAATTACGTAGCCATTCGGCCGTGTCGGAGAGTTTTGTAAACAACCAGCTCTTAAAAACAGTCTCTGAGCTGGGTAAGGTTATCGTTTTCTCCCAAATATTTATTTTTGCAACCCCTTTTAATTTCTATTGGGACTTATGCAAATGTCTAAAAGGGCTGAATCTGGCTTTCAATCATGGAAATCTGGGGCCTGTACTCCTTTAAGGGTATTTTGGTACAATGTGGCTATGCTTTGTGGTAGATCCATGCTTCTTAAGGCAGTGTGGGGCTGCACACCTAACCCCAGCGAGCGCAAATGGTCAAAGGCCTGCATGTTGTTAGGAATTCTAATCGAGTTTTAGTTACATGCATTTTGTGGTACTACCAACATTTCATCAGAAGTTGAACAATCTGGTTTTGATCAATTCAGATACACAGTTTATCTGCAGACAGCCAGAAAGTGAGCAGAATATCTCCAGGGAAAAAAAAATGCTTTCAGATTAATTCTTTCTTGGAAAACAAAAATAACAGGACTTTTAGTAATTCCTGATGGAGAAATGCAAACACTAGAGAGTCAGCCTTATTGGGGAGAAGTAAAAGAATATTCAGTGTCTTGCTTTCTTTAACTTTCATTTGACAAAATGGCACTGGGTACAGTGCTGTCTGAGATAGCCTTTTAAAAAAATGTTTTTACTGAAGTGTAGTTGATTTACTGTGTTAGTTTCAGGTGTACAGCAAAGTGATTCAGTTATACATACACACACATGTATATATTTTCTTTTCAAATTCTTTTCCATTGTATGTTATTACAAGAGATTGAATATAGTTCCCTGAGCTATACAGTAGGTCCTTGTTGTTTGTCTATTTTATATATAGTAATGTGTATCTGTTAATCCCCAACCCTTAATTTATCCCTCCCCAACCGTTCTCCTCTGATAACCATAGTTTGTTTTCTATGATGTCCGTGAGTCTGGTTTTGGTTTGTAAGTAGAATTTCTATCATTTGTTTTTAGATTACACATATAAGTGATATCATATGATATTTGTCTTTGTCTGACTTAACTTCACTCAAAATGATAATGTCTAGGTCCATCCATGTTGCTGCAAATGGCATTATTTTATTCTTTTTATGGCTGAGTAGTATTCCACTGTGTATGTATGTGTGTGTGTGTGTGTGTGTGTGTATGCCTCATCTTCTTTATCCAGTCATTTGTTGTTGGACATTTAGATTGTTTCCATATCTTAGCTATTGTATATAGTGCTGCTATTAACATCAGGGTGCATTTATCTTTTCAAATTAAGAGTTTTCATCTTTTCCAGATATATGCCGAGGAGTGGGATTGCTAGATCAGATGGTTAGTTTAGTTTTTTAAGGAACCTCCATACTGTCCTCCATAGTGGCTGCACCAATTTACATTCCCACCAACAGGGTAGGAGGATTCCTTTTTGAGATAGACTTTTACTAGACATGCTTTGCATTCAACATGATGGAAAAAAAGGCTGAAATCTTTTTTTTTCCTATCCTTTTTACGAGTTATTCTCCTATTGTTTTGAAGTGTTAAATGTTAGCTATTACCACACATCTGCGAGTGCAGAGCAGAGCAGATTTGCTTAGTTAGATTAGCCAAAAAGTCAGCACTGCAGCCTGAGGACCCACATCTGTTCTCTTCTTTGAGCCAATTCCACATAATGTGAATGAGTCAGAGAAAAACAGGCTGGTTCGGTCAACAGCAGCTCTTTTTCTTCACGTTAGTCATGACTGGGACTTGGGGCTGGAACTGCCTTAAAAATATGTATCTGGACCTTTCCCTGCTCGAAGGCAAGCATATGGTAGACAGTATTTTCATCATGAACCATCCCCCAGAAAAAAAACATTTTACAACTTCCTTGAACACGTTCAAGTGTCAAGAATCTACAAATTGTAATCTATCTGTTCTCTCATTTGCCACTTTATCTAAATTCCCACTGCTGCAGCTTGTCCGTATTTAACTTCACCTTGCTCTCAGCTGAAAAGGAATGTCACTCTCCTTTCCATGGAATACTGTCCTTCCTTTAATACTGTCACTGGCTTGGGAATCATAGATAGCACAATGTTAAAAAAAAAATCTTGGTGTCTGTATCATTTTTTTAGACTCCACATATAAGTGGTATCATATGATATTTGTCTTTGACTTACTTCACTTAGTTTGATAGTCTCTAGGTGACCAGAAATGAACACAACATTGTAAATCAACTATACGTCAATTAAAAAAAATTCTGCCAGTATGTTTGTGGCAAAAGGATATGACTTGCATTGACAGTCATTTATCTCTTTACAAAAGCGTTTAATGTCCACTGATGTGGTCTCCATATGTGTCCTCGGAAGCTCTTTTAGACCCATGAGTGTGTGGACAACAGAGTTTGCTTTGCATTTTTTTCTGTCCCTGGAATTAATGGGACACGTCATTGGAGTTTGTGCTCCTTGGTGTGATGCCTGCAGTGGAGGAGCTTGGTAGCCTGGGGAAGAAAGTGCCTCTGACACCTTTCCGACGGGCAGATGTACAACCCTGAGGTCATTTGGTTGGTTTCCTGCTCAAGACTCTCTTCTTTATGAAGGCTTCAAATTGTTTAGTGGGGAAAAAAAAAAGATACTCAAATGTGTAGTAAGAGTGTATATAGAGGGAAGGAGGGAGTTTTCCATATCTAAACATAGTTCCTAAATTTGAAAATAAACTTGCATTAACAAACATACTTAACATAACAAGGGTGAAAGTAGTGGTACCTATTTGGGGTGAAATGGTCTCAATCATTTTTTTTTTTTCCTAATGTCTTCTGTTTCTTGTGCGTGGCATGTTCTTCAACCTCCTTGAATAAACTACGGGAAGGACTAATGCAGACTAAAGAACAGATTGAAAATAAGGCCAGTGTACCAAGAAAAGTGTTTACTCAGATCATGTTCCAGCCTCACAAAAAATTGCACTGAAGCCTTCATTTCTTTGCCACTGGGACGTAAAACATGTTATGTCACAAAAATAAAGTCACTCTTCTGTGTCTAAAGATAGCTTCTCTTTTATTTGTGCTAACTTCTAGATATAATTCTTGGAAAGCTATGTAAGTGAATCAGGGCTTTTGTGTTTTGCAAACAACAGAATTTTAATTCAGTCTTGAGCGAAACGTGGATCGAAAGCTCCAGGAAGTGGACGTGACTTTAGGTATAGCTGACCCAGACATATATCTCCCAGCAGCATCCTTTTTCCTCTCTGTCTTGGCTTTGCTTTTCCCTGCATGGTTTGCTCTCAGGAAGGATCTTTCCAGCAGTTAGAAAAAGGGGAGTTGCCTCCTGCCCCCAGTCCCTGTAGCATCACCACACCAGAGGAAGGAGAACTCTTCTTTGCCAGCATCCCCAGAATTAGTCCAGTGTTTGTGGCTTTACTGTCCTGACTTAAGTCACATACCCATCCCTGAGGATTTCAGTGTTAACGGGATCTATCTGAATGAGCCTGGCTTCTCTTGTCCTGATCAGCTCAGGATGGTGATGACAGTTGGTAGCTCATGTGGAATGAGAAATCTGCCAGGTGAGAAAACCCCACCTCTGGACAGAGAGATTTCCATGACTCTTATTTTTGCACCTAGGAGAAGAGTTATAACAGACCTCAGAAAACACTTACACTAGAGTATAAGGCAGAGAGACCTCCTCAGCAAACCATTATTATTGGCTTAATGTGTTGTTCAGGGCCCCAAAATTCTTGTTGCGATACACTTAGCCCATCTATCCTTTTTGGTGCCTGTGCTAAGGCTACAGAACCTCCCTTTATCCGTAGTTACGTTGCAAGACCTGTGAATTTTCCAGTTAGTTTATGTAGGGGCTTTCCACTAGCAGGAAGACCTACCTCTGGCCTAGTTTGTAAGGTCAGCCTAAACAAGTAATTAATTACCCATAGGAAAGTCAAATACTCTTATCAGAAGAAAGAACACTGGGAAGAAAATACTCCTTGTCAGTATTTGTTAAAAAAAAATACGATTTGACGCTATTATCAAAGGCTATGTATTTTTTGATAATTTCTAGTTTTGTAATGAGTGGCAAAAGAGAGTATTTTCCATGAATAAAGATATTTGTGATTGGAGAATTTTTAAGTTATGCTGTATATAATTCATGACATAAATATTTATTAAACTAGAGGTTATTCTTTTTAGGTTTGAAACTACTTTTGTTTTTTTGTTTTTGATTGGGTTTTTTTATTTTTTATTTTTAACTTTTTTTTATTGAGTTATAGTCATTTTACAATCTTATGTCAAATTCCAGTGTAGAGCACAATTTTTCAGTTACACATGAACATACATATATTCATTGTCACATGTTTTTTTGCTGTGAGCTACCATAAGATCTTGTATATATTTCTCTGTGCTATACAGTATAATCTTGTTTATCTATTCTACATTTTGAAATCCCAGTCTGTCCCTTCCCACCCCCTGCCCCCCTGGCAACCACAAGTCTGTATTCTATGTCTATGAATGTCTGTTTCTGTTTTGTATTTGTTTTTTCTTTTTTTAGATTCCACATATCTGCGATCTCATATGGTATTTTTCTTTCTCTTTCTGGCTTACTTCACTTAGAATGACATTCTCCAGGAACATCCATGTTGCTGCAAATGGTGTTATGTTGTCAGTTTTTATGACTGAATAGTATTCCATTGTATATTACCACATCTTTATCCAGTCGTCTGTTGAAGGACATTTAGGTTGTTTCCATGTCTTGGCTATTGTAAATAGTGCTGCTGTGAACATTAGGGTGAAGGTGTTATTTTGAAGTAGGGTTCCTTCTGGATATATGCTCAGGAGCGGGATTCCAGGGTCATATGGTAAGTCTATTCCTAGTCTTTTGAGGAATCTCCATACTGTTTTCCACAGTGGCTGCACCAAACTGTATTCCCAATGGCAGTGTAGGAGGGTTCCCTTTTCTCCACAGCCTCTCCAGCATTTGTCATTTGTGGACTTTTGAATGATGGCCATTCTGACTGGTGTGAGGTGATACCTAATTGTAGTTTTGATTTGCATTTCTCTAATAATTAGTGTTATTAAGCATTTTTTCATGTGCCTATTGATCATTAGTATTTCTTCCTTGGAGAATTGCTTGTTTAGGTCTTCTGCCCATTTTTGGATTGGGTTATTTGTTTTTTTAATTAAGTCTTATGAGCTGCTTATATATTCTGGAGATCAAGCCTTATATATTCTGGAGATCAAGCCTTTCATTTGCAAAAATTTTCTCCCATTCCGTAGGTTGTCTTTTTGTTTTACTTATGGTTTCCTTTGCTGTGCAGAAGCTTGTAAGTTTCATTAGGTCCCATTTGTTTATTTTTGCTTTTATTTCTATTGCTTGGGTAGACTGTCCTAGGAGAACATTTTTGAGATGTATGTCAAATGTATGTTTTGCCTATATTTTCTTCTAGGAGGTTTATTGTATCTTGTCTTATGTTTAAGTCTTTGATCCATTTTGAGTTTATTTTTGTGTATGGTGTAAGGGAGTGTTCTAGCTTCATTGATTTACATGCAGCTGTCCAGTTTTCCCAACACCATTTGCTGAAGAGACTGTCTTTATTCCATTGTATATTCTTGCCTCCTTTGTCGAAGATTAGTTGGCCAAAAGTTTGTGGATTCATTTCTGGGCTCTCCATTCTGTTCCATTGGTCCATATGTCTGTTTTTGTACCAATACCATGCTGTTTTGATGACTGTAGCTCTATAGTATTGTCTGAAGTCTGGGAGAGTTATTCCTCCAGCCTCTTTCTTTTTCTTCAGTAATGCTTTGGCAATTCTAGGTCTTTTGTGGCTCCATATAAATTTTATTATGATTTGTTCTAGTTCTGTGAAATATGTCCTGTGTAATTTGATAGGGAT
This sequence comes from Camelus bactrianus, assembly GCF_048773025.1. Taxonomy (NCBI): domain Eukaryota; kingdom Metazoa; phylum Chordata; class Mammalia; order Artiodactyla; family Camelidae; genus Camelus; species Camelus bactrianus. Next base: position 12,572,338 of record NC_133572.1, read on the forward strand.
TGCATGAAATGGTTTGAAACTACTTTTGCCCATTTGACTTATGTTTATTTTTTTCTATTGTGTATTAGGTAGAGTTTTTCAGGGAAACATAATATATATATATGTAGAAAAAGATTTAAGGAATTGGCTCACACACTTATGGAGGCTGGCAAGTCCCCAAATCTGCAGAGTCGGCCAGCAGGCTGGGGACACAAGGAAGAGCCAGTGCTGCAGTTCAAGTCCAAAGGCTGGCTGCTGTAGGATTTTTTCTTGTCCCTAGGAGAGGTCAGTCTTTCCTTCTAGTCAGGCCTTCAGCTGATTGGATGAGGCCCACCCACACTGTGAAGGGCAATCTGCTTTGCTTAAAGTTTACCAGTGTAAATGTTAATCTCTTCAAAACAACCTCACAGAAACATCCAGAATAATGTTTGACCAACTATCTGAGAACTGTGGCTGAGCCAAGTTGATACATAAAGTTAACCATCGCATATTGTAAAGTATTGCACTGTGGCAAATCAGATTTTATGAATGTGTGGTTATTTTCATGATCCAATAATTTGCATACTTTGGGGGCTTTTATGTCAGATTTTGTTACTATGAAATTAGTACTGTTATAAAAATTTGTTAAATAGTTTTAGATGACCTCTTGAGATTTTTAAGGGAGAACGTGGGATCTTATAAAACTAAGATTTAGAATGTGTTTTTAAAGCAGAAATCGTTCAGTTTAATAATTTCTTCCTAAAGCAGAAAACATTAAGTATATTGAAAATGAGCAGGAAGAAAGGTTTTATGTTTTCTACGGATTATCAGATTGTAAGAAAGGGAGAAGGTAAGCTTTATGGTTCCCATGGTGGTTTGATAATGGCTAACTGAGCCTATTCATTCATCAAGTGCAGGATATAATGCCCCTTTACACACTCATTCACATCACTCCCATTTCCTGCATGTTTTCAGCGGGGAAATGTGCTATCTGAATCAATAGTTGCTTTTCTCAATATATTTCCTTCCAGAATCCTAGAACCAAAACAATTTGGCCATTTACAACTTGGAATTAGTCCCAGGTCTTGGATATTGTATTGTATTGTATTGTATTGTATTGTATTGTATTGTATTGTATTGTATTGTATTGTATGTATGTATGTATATAATTTTTTTCTTTAAAAGTGTCTGTTCTGTTTGTGGACTCCCATTATAGAAAAGTGGAATATGTAAGGCAATCAGGCACAAAAAAACCTGGTTAAGGTCAAATAAGCTGGTTAATACGTATCTGCTCTTGCCAATGCTGGGTACCAGAATTTTGACTACAAAATCTGCTAGTCCAGAGAGCTATTTCCAAAAATACTCAGAGAGGTCTTTCAGTTCCTGCTTTAGGAAGACAATGAGAGTGCTAGGTTAAACACATACAAGGGATTGGAAATGACATTTATTTGACCGTGGTGTTAAGCATCATGATGCACAACAGGGCGTGGTTCTGATACTGACTTCCCATTCTGTCTTCATTTTAAAACAGGTGAAACTTCCTTAATGTGCATGGCTAAGAGAAGCATCTTTGTTCTCATCCAGATGCAGTCTGCACCCCCCACACCCATACACATACCTTGCCATTTCTAAGTACAGACACATCCTGTTCTGAGTTAAGAAGATGGAGTCAAGTTTTGCTTCTCTGTCTACCTTATGCCTCATAAAATTTTGTCTCAAGACTCAACTGTCAATTTTTCTTATTAAGAAAGTTCATTTCTTCATGACTCTTGGCAAAATTCCTGTTGTGAATTGCCTGTTATCCTGGGGTGCCTCCTCTTCCTTGCCAGGCCCTCTGCATCACTGTCTCTCATTTCTGTGCTTTATGTATACCTTACGAGCAACTACCTCATGAATAACTGCAGTACTGCATTCTGACATCAATTCTCTGATGTCGTCTGGGTGTCCTACACCCAGTTGAATTGAATTAGAATTCAATTCCAGTGCTAACTACATAGAGTTAGAACTGACCCGAGTTAAGGGTTAAGTTTCTCCATAAGACTGGCCCTACTTCAGACGTCAGTTACAAGTTTGTGTGTCTCCAAGCCACCCTCACTTCTGCCTGGTGGGCAAAAAAATCTTAGGGTTTCCCACAACTCCCTCAGATTTGATAATCTGTTGGAACAACTCACCAAACTCACTGAAGGTGCTATACATATGCTTACAGTTTCATTATAAAGGTTATGATGGCTGAATGAAGAGAGACATTGGGTGCGGGCAGGTGGTTGGGGGAAGTGGAGAGTGTCTAATACTCTCTTTTCCTGAAATCTGGACACATCACTTTCCCAGCACACCAATGTGTTCACCAACCAGGAAGCTCCACTGAGCCTCAGTGTCCAGAGTTTGTATTGGGGTTTCATTATAGAGGCAGGATTGATTGAGTACATCATTGGCCATGTGATTGAACTCAGTTTCCAGCTCCTCTCCCATTTCCAGATGTTGAGTTGGTGCAAACTTCCAACCCTCTAATCACAGAATAGGTCTTCGGTCTCCGTGGTTACCAGTCTCCACCTTAAAGCGATTCAGGGCTCACTTCATTAGCATAACAAGCTCATCCTTATCACTCAGGAAATTCCAAGAATTTTAAAAGCCCTGTTCCAGGAAACAGGGACAAAGACCATATATGTATATATTATCATACCCCAAATGCATTCTTCCCATTTCTGATTTCTGTTTATGAAATGGTTAGGGCGAGTTAAATTGGCCCTCTTGGTGAGAAAATCCTGCCTCCTGGGTTCCAGGCTAAAAATGAGTCTCCCATTAGGTAGAAACATGGGTGACATGACGTTTCTGCTGAAGTGCCTAAATCTCCTTTAACAGGTCAGGGGCTTGCTGTTTAACCCTTTCATGGCCTACTCTCATGTGACATGTTGAAGTACTGTGTAAAATTGAGTATTTATGCTTTCTTTTAGGACTTTTATGTTTCAGTTACTCACAAGAGGTAAAAGCCTTAACTGGTATTTAAATATTTGTTCATCCCTATTATGTACAAGGCACTTTGGATGCACATTAAAATGAAAAAGACTAAGTTCCTTTTCTCCCTAGCTCTTCAGTGTGAGTTTTAAGAGCTGAGTGATAACATATGTCAGTGGTTTTCAGAGTTTATTCTCTTCTAAGCAGGGCTACTTTTGTTGAGGAGTACCAGAACTCTTCACAGAACCTCAGGACTTGGAGGAAAGCAGCACACACACAAAAATCACCTATTCAGGGTACATTGCAAAGGATTTTACAGGGCAAAACACAACTGACTAAAATAACTAGGACAAATGAAATACTTTGAGATTGGAGAAATGCAGGATCACAGGAAGAATCTGAAGTCCCCTGCAAAAGCTACGTTGGGTACAGAAAAATGAGGAAAAGATTGATAAGCTTTCTCTGTGGGGAGAAATAACAGAAGCAAAAAAAAAAAAAAAAAAAAAAAAGAGAGACATGGAATATATCCTTTGGGTGGCCATAGCATATTCTTTATTTTAGCTGGAACAAAAGATGTATGTAGATGAGCAATCATTTATGAAGCTGAATTCTGTCTGTTTGCCAAACAGAGAGGGGAGTTTAAGAGAAAGACTTGGAGGATGGAGTGGAACTATAGACTGGATAACAGTTTCAAAAGGTTTTGAAAATGTTTAGGCAGATGATAAAGATTCGCAGCAGGAGTGATATTCGGAATGGGAAGAAAGATATAGGGACATTGTTAATTTTGAAAAGGACGTAGCCACAGGACCTGACAAGTGGAAATGAAGTATAATTTAGATGGAAATACCAGGAGCTTAAGGAAAATAGAAAATCACAGGTGGCTGAGATCAGATACTACTTCAAGCAAAAGAGGAGTCTGTTAAAACGTGGGAGACTCCTCTTTAGTAACAAAAGGTTCAGGTTTACACACTGCTTGGAGAACGTGACAGGAACTGGATAATTGTTCACCTATGCATTTAAGTTTATGAGAACATACAGAGACTTGAGAATGTACTGTAACAGTAATGTCTTTGGAAATATACAGCAGTATTAAAATACTTTACTTAATATCAATGTTACACCCGGAAATAAAGACGTGACATTTGCAGTACAAAAGAAGCTTGTCTTTTATGTCCAGTACTTGGTGGAGTGCTTGGAGCACTGAAGCAACATCTGGACAATACTTGCTTTATAAAACCAATTAGGTAAGCAAACAGTGACTGTAATGACATTCTAACAGCTGAATAGCATATTTCAAAATAAAACAGGAAGGCAATTCTTGTTTTAAGGTAAACATTTTCAAGACGAACACTTATTTCAAACATTGCGCTGAAACTACCCAGTAGAGTTCAGCCAGCTGAAGTCTTTCGCAAATTGCCCCACAGTTGGCTACTGTATCACACCCCTATAGGGAGGCTATCTGCAGGAAGTCATTGACTCAAACACTTTGGTCAGATGCTTTTCTCCAGGCACTGGCCAAACAGTGGTTTGTTTTTTTTTTTCCCCCCAAAAGCAAAAATGTTTTGTGGGCAGACCCATTGATGTACTACTAAACAAACTGCAGTCTGTGGCTTCTTTTTCCTGAAATCTGAATAAATTGAACAGAGTGGTCTATTTACGATTAATTACTAGAGACTTAAGGTTAATTGCCATGTTTTCATTCCATTAATTCCTTTTACAAAGAGCTCTGCTGGTTGGTTTAACCACATCCACCAATCAGTTCCTGCCAGTGGTCAGCTAGCCCACTAGCGCAAGAACCAAGTATTGGGGAGACGACCAGCTCATCGGAATTTTGTGATGATTTTCATGCTCAGGGGCATTTTAAAAGATGACAGAAACTCATTTGCCTTCTACTGTTTCTTTCTAGAAGAGTCTGAGATTGTTACTTACAGTCTGTGTGTGACTGAAGAACGTTTTTCTGAGTTTTAGACTTCGGATTTTTTTTTTTAACCTTCTGACTTAGAGTTGCAAGTTTGACTGTACAAACAAGTTTGATAATTCTGAGTGACCTGACTTACAAGATTAAGCACAAAGTCAATTAATTTTTCTCTGAGTGCTTCCTCATTGGCTATTCATGTGAACGTCCCCGCCAGACTCTTCCAAAACTCCCTTCTTTATCTGTAAATCCAAAAGTTACTTTTATAAATCTCTAACTAGTATCCCTGGACGTATTCAGTATATAAAATAAGAGACTAAAATGTTGTGAAAAGTTTTATGGTAAAGCAGAGAAGTAGTATATTTTAGGAAATGCAAAAATGAATATAGATGTATAAAAGTAAAATGTATATTTATGTGTATATATGTATAAAACTATGTATCTGTGGGATAGAAACTACCTATGTATCTATCTAGGGAGTCATATGTGTATATAAAGTGCAAAATTACTGGCTACTGTTCCCTGATAAAATAGGAGCAATGTTGGTAGTGCTGCAGATGGGGAGTTAGGAGACCCCAAGGCCTTGCTCCACATCTGTGTAATTAGAGGTAAAGGCAGATATTTACCTAATTTGGTTCTTGATTCCTTTTAAATAGATAAATTCATATCTTTGATCATTGTTACCAAAACGCACGTGTTACTCTAAATGACATGTATTTGAACTCAAGGTAAAGACTGAGAGTTAAACGCTTTTTTTCCCCAGTGATCTGTTTAAAGCCATCACACGCATTCCGTACAAATAACTCTGGCCAACAAAATTGCTAGCCTGTGGCTGCTTTTCTTTTACTAGTGAAGCCCATTAGAAGTTGCAGGACTGAGGGGAAAGTTTAGAAGTCATAGAGGTGTCCCCAGACAGGATTAAAAAAATTTTTTTTTTAGTCGAAAGATAACTTTTGCAATCACTGCTACCTTAGGTAGGCACTGATACACCCTGAAGAGTCAACAGAAAGCCATATAGGCAAAGTAGGAATAAAGGAGATGGAACAAAAGAAAGAGAAGATGTGCATCTGAAGTTAATTTCAGCATCAACTATATCCTTGGAACGTTAGGTGTTGGGTATGAATTGCTACACTTGCTCATGGGTGTTAAAAAGTTTTTTTTTTTTTTGACACAGGTCTGATAATGAAATTGATAAGAATAAAAATGGCAAATGTTCAGTTGCAAGGTTTGCTTTTTTTTTTTTAATGCCCAGGTGCATCCCAGTTGTACTTGTGTAATTAGGGAAAACTTTTAAATGACCATAAATTAAATCATGTCTAAATGTAGGTCTTAGCTTTCTTACTCTATACTTGACAAACTCCAACTCTAAATACATTTCAAGATTTAAAATAAGGAGTTTTGCATTTACGTCACTTAAATTTAATGAATAAGACTAGCTCAAAGCAGTTTTTTTTAATATAAAATGAATATTTAATACTGTGTAATCTTCAGACAGTTTAATTATGTGAATTATAATCACAGGCTAATCGAATTCCTTTGCTCAGTTATAGACATATGAATGCTCATGTAAAATGATGTCACAATTTGCTTTAAATTGCATCATTCATTTTTCTATACAGTTACATTATACGGAAGCCTGTGGAGAACAGGCTTTAAGATAGTTTTTTAAAGTGTTAAGATTTTTTAAAATTTTAAGTTACAATATTCTTAATTACATTAGTCAGAACTTTTCTAAAGTGGAAGAGTCGAGCAACCTTTGTGTTTACTGAATTTCTATTCCTTGATATCCCTTACAGATCTTTGAAAATGGGGAAGAATTGGAAGTATACTTAAAATTTATGGCTTTTGCTTGGCAGGATAATTATTGTTCTGTTCCCTGTCATGAAATATATATGAGAACACTGATAACACTAAACTGTACTTTTCCAATAAGACTTTTTTATGTTACTAAATAACTCTGTTTATTGAAGAAAGGGGAAATCAAAAAAACGAATCCTCTAATATTTGGTCCTTTCTGGTATATTATCATTCTTGGTCAGCTCAACCTGGAGAAAAAAAATGTAATAATTCATAATCATTCTGTCCTTTTTTCTTAGTGTAGCATGTAGGAAGGGGGCGTCTGTCTAGATGTTATCCATGTGCACAGAAAATACAAAAATGTAAAACATTTTAACCACTGTATCTAATTGTAATAGAAAATAAATCACTGAAAGCAATGTGAGAAGTATTTCAAACCCAATCTAAAATAGAGAATGGTAACAAGGAAACAGGAAACTGCCTGGAACAGGACTTAGTAATAATTCAAGACGTGATTTAGGACTCATAGGTCCCAGCTCTGGAACGACTGCCTTGCTCTGCACATAATTCCAGACCATTTAGTAAGGATTTCTGAGCATTAGTTTTTTTTTTTTTTAATCTGCAAAATGTTCACAATTTAGACTCACTTAATTGCTTTGAGCCCAGTGGAGGTCCAGGGCGCTCCTCAAACAGATCAATAAACAGTACGTGGTAATGGAGACAAGTCCAGCCTATTTGTTATACTTACTCACTTAGCTGGGAAACAGTTCAACCCGATCTCACACTGTGTTTGACCATATCAGAAAAATGGAACTTTTAAAGTTATAAAGGCCCCTTCGTATAGCTTCATGCTCTGAGAGATTTTCTTTACATCCTTAAAATTGAAATTATTAATCATACAAGTTCTCCCTCCAGGGAGTTTCTTTCCATGGACTCATAATTCCAATAAATATAATTCCATAAATGGCTTGGATATAATTAGCCATTGTTACTGTCATTATAATCATGACAATAGCTCCTACAATGTAGAGATTCTGGATCATTAAGAACCAACTATCTGGAAAGACGGAAATTAGCCATCAAAAGAGCGTAATTTGCAAGATAATACCCAATTTTCTCTTTCCTATTGGTTTTGCAAGTCAGATCTTAACTTTATTTTGGTCTGTAAAAATAAAGAAAATTTTAAAATTCTGTGACAATGCAAACTAAGAGTCCTTAAAAAGACCCTAGTCACATATCCACTGTGAGCTGGGCCGTCACATGTGCCTAGTATATTTTATAGTTATCTCCAAGGTATATGGAGTGTAAGATCAGTATCCTTTGGTTTTAATTACAAGATCCTACCAGACAGGATACCAGGATAACTTGAATCCTGTATAATGTACCTGGTAATTACAAATCTTTATTGGGCAGTTACTAAAGTTCTTACCATACGGCCTTGAGCTGTGTAAGGCATAATTTCTTCCCTTAAATTTCAGAACACTTCTGGAGAGATAGAAAATTAAGTAACATTTCAAAACATTGCAATGTAAATATTGCGAAAGTGAGAAAAAAACCTAGTGATTTTTTTGTTGTTGTTGTTTTTATGTTTTCCCTTACTTGTTTAGGAGGATTTTTCATCTTAGGTCCTCATCCCTGAGAATATTTTTAAGTGTGTGTTTCTTGATTGTTTTGCCTTTCTTTGAAATATAAGCTAATTCCCATAAAAGTCATATCAAATGTTTGAGCTGAATTCTATTTTGGATCCCAACTCACAGAATAACAAGTTTTAGAGGTTTATGTGTCAGATCTCCCTAAGATTTGCAGTCAAATTTACAGGAACCAATATAATAGAAGCAGTAACATGATCCACATTCTGTTTAGCAATGGCTTATTCTTTTAAAAAACCGTATGTTATGGTACTGTTCTTGGGACACTTAATAAGCTTTCTTTCCTCAGATGATTCATACACAAATTGTAGATGAAAAATTTGAACCCTCTTTAATCTTCCATTTACTAGCTAAAATAGATTCCTCTAGAATCTAAATAATTTACAAGTGTTACAAGTAACTTTTCTCAGTTATGTAGCTTCTAAAGTGTGCCTTTTGTGTGAACTACCCGAGGGAATGACGACAATGAAAGTCACTTTTGCCAGTAACTCATGACAGTGTCTACACTAACATCAAGTGCGTCTTTTAATGAATCTCCTGATACAGACCAGCTTTTCCACTTGAGGCAGAGGTCTGTCAGGCAGATAAGTTTCGCAATGGTCCTTTGAAACCAGCAAACTGGTAACCAGAACTGACATGTTTCTCCAGTCTGAGGACTGCCATCAGAAGTCAGCCTAAATATCTCCATTGACTTCAGGTCTTTAAAAGGTTAAAAGATTTCACTCATCCTTACGTATTTATCTGAGGATAATTTTCCTCCTCCAAATCATGGAGGAAGTTCCAATTTGGTTTAATTCTCAAAATAAGTTCAGATAATTTATCCATTTTTCCAATTGATAAAAAAACAAGAACAACCTTCCCTTATGTCCAGATCTCTGTGTCAAAGTTTATCACAGGAGATTGACCTCATGTGAAGGCATATAATTATGAAGCTTTTCTGTTTAAAAGTCATTCCATAATATTTGTGTTGAGAATATTATTTATTATTATAATATTTTATTATTAGAATATTATTATAATATTTGTGTTGAGATGGACAAGGAAATCAGATGGCTTCTAGGAACAAGGTGTGAGTCTGAGAAGTGTACTTTTGTTTTTTTAAAACTAAGTTCAAATTGCAGAGACACCCCTTTGATACTAATGTCCTTTTTCGTACACAGTAACACTGTCGTCTGTGATGATGTGACAGTGAGATAAGCCCATTAAAAGGGTAATCTCTTTTTCAAGGTAACTCTTTTTTATGATGACTAATAAAGATGGTACATTAAACGTGTTACCTGGAGTTCTGAGAGGGACTGTAATAAAATGTATGAGTTATGTGCTTTACTCTTCCTGATTACTTTTAATTCCTCATATGACAAATTCTGAAGAAATTCAGAGGAGACAGGAATCTGTGAGAAAAACCTCCAAATGGAATCCCATCTTTACTTCCCGGCAGCGTCGATGGCAACAAGACTTAAATATGTTAACAATTTCTTTGTAAATCAGATATAACTTTCACAAGTAGTTCTGGGAAAAAATATGTGAGAGAAAAATGAGACTTTCTTCCTAGTTTCTATTAAAGCCAGAGTAACAAATCTAAACACATCAAAGTGAAAAAAATTTTTGCTGTTCTTTTCTCTTTTTCAACTGAAGTATAGTTGATTTACAATGGTTCATGTGTACAGAAAAATGATTCAGTTATATATTTTTTTATTAAAGTATGGTCAGTTACCATGTGTCAATTTCTGACGTACAGCATAATGTCTCAGTTTTATATATATATATATAAAAATATATATATATAAAATATATATATACACACACACACACATATACACATATACATATATTCATTTTCCATATATATGTATTCTTTTTCAGATTCTTTTCATTATAGGTTATTATAAGATACTGAATATAGTTCCCTGTGCTATACAGTAGGTCTTTGTTGGTTATCTGTTTTATGTATAGTAGTATGTATTTGTTAATCCCAAATTCCTAATTTATCCCTTCCTCTTTTCCCTTTGGTAACTGTAAGTTTCCTTCCTATATCTGTGAGTCTGCTTCCGTTTTGTAAATAAGTTCATTTGTATCATTTTTTAAGATTCCACATATAAGTGATGCCATATGAGATTTGTCTTTGACTTACTTCACTTAGTATGATAATCTCAGGGTCCATTCCTGTTGTTGCAGATGGCATTCCTATTTATGGCTGGGTAATATTCCATTGTATATATACACCACATCTTCTTTACCAGTCATTTGTCAGTGGACATTTAGGTTGCCTCCATGTCTTGGCTGTTGTAAACAGTGCTGCTGTGAACATTGGGGTGCATGTGTCTTTTGAAACTAAGAGTTTTCATCTTTTCCTGATACATGCCTAGGAGTGGGATTGCTGGATCATATGGTAGCACTATTTTTAGTTTTTTAAGGACTCTCCATACTTTTTTCTCTAGTGGCTGCACCAATTTCCACTCTTAACAACAGTGTAGGAGGGTCCTCAAAATGAAAAATTTTAAGTATTGTTTAGAACCTCTTATCTGTCACTGCCGATTTTGCTTCAGTCTTCAAAATTCATCTGTCCTTCCCTTCCTTCCTTCTCTCTCCCTTCTCTTTCTTTCATCATTCTTCAAGTGTCCACTGAATGCCAGATACCAGTATATAAAGACAGCAGGACTCAGTCCCTGCCCTCCAGGAGCTTATAGTCTAATGCTGAAAATGAGCTGGAAATCGACAAAATGACAATACACAATGATAAAAGCTCATGTGGGGTTGGAGAGGTGGAGGGTTCAGGGAGGATGAGGCAGGAGGTGCGGGTGGAACTGTATTCCGGACAATGGGAATACATTTACACTTAGTTTTTTTAAGCAAGTGAGTTTTCAGAAAGACTTTTTCTAAACTTTTTTTCCCCACTTTTGAAAAGAAAATATGAGTTTACCCAAAAGGATTTCCGCTGTACTGAGTTATATATTCTTTGTTTTCAAAATCAGACTAAACTGGTTGGTTGTAGTTGTTTTACATTCTTGTGTTCAAAGTGGCAAGAGTCACTTCTTCCCACCCCAGCTGCTATTTTACAAGACTGAAAGCTCCTTTTCCAGGGATAAACTGTCTTGGGCAGGAAAACATAAGGTCGTTGGTTCTGTTCCCTAGTTGAATTCGTTCGTGTCCTGTCTCTTTTATGTAACTTGAGAATGAATTGAATTTCATCTGCATAAAGCTATAATTACATGTTACTTACTTGTACTGTTATCTCAAATAATTAAGGCTTGGGGCAAAAAACCCTGGTTCTTTTCAGTGTGTTCTAAGAAAAAATGCAGTTTAGCATCAGTGTGACTACAGAATATATAAGTTTCTGAAATGCCTAGTTAAATTACATTTTCTGTATTTTGATTAAGCAAAGTGAAGGGTGAAAAATTTACTAAAATTTTAACTCTTTGAACATGGGCATAGCAATGTGAAAAAAATTAAAATTATTATGTGAGTCATTTTAAAATAAAGTCCAATAGGTATAGTGTCCTTAGGATTTAAAAAGTTGTTAGAACTTGTATAATTACCTAAATTCTTGACTTTTCCCCACCAGGTCATTCTGGTGGTGGTTAAGGGGACTGGAGACTGAGGCAGGAGGTTGAGAGGATAAGGGAATGTAAGTTCAGCCACTGAATTATTGTTTTAGTCTCCAGTTAATTATTTAAACTGCCTAAGCCTTGCTCTGTGATTTATCTTCTTTCACTTGTGGAAGGATTTTCATTCCAGTAACTAATATGTTCTTTCTGGATCATGTTGTTTATTATTAATGCCTAAAAAGCCACATATCACACAATGGCTATTTACACATTTGGGTAGTGTGAGCAGACACCACACTGTGCTCCTGCAGCGCTGTATTTCCCCTTTGATCACATTTATGTAACTCTGTGGTCATTATTCTTTCCTGCTCTGACGAGGTGCCATATGTCTTTTCTTGCTCACTCATGCATCCCAGAGCCTAAAAGAACACTTGGCAATAATACATTTCTGTTTAATGAATGAATAACTGAAGGAGTGATTGAAGATATAACTTATAGTCAAAAAAGTGCTCAGAATAAATACAGCTTTTAAATGCTTCTTCCTTCATTGTCATGTTGTCGGAGACACTGGTACATTGTTTTTGCTCAAATCTAGTGGCTTATCCACAAAATCTCAGATTTCTATTTTACAAAATTTACTTTGAATAGATCACACTTCCCCCCTCCCCCACCACCAGCAGGATATTATTATTAAAGAGTATGGCAGATTTTATTTCCTGCTTTATCCTATTCCTGTCTTTTTCTTAAAATGTGACCTTGACATTCCTCCAATAAGAGGTGAATTCTGTATTCTCACCACTGAATACGGGTGAGACTTAGTGACTCGCTTCTAAGGGACAGCAGCGTGGGAAGTGACTGTGTGACTTCCGAGAGGCTGGGTCATGAAAAGTGAAACAGCTCCCACCTGCCTCTCTTCTCCCTCTGTTGAGACACTTGTCCTTGGAACCTAGCCACCCTGCTGTGAGAAAGCCCAGACCATGTGGCCAGATCATAAGAAATTGTTCCAGTCAACACTTCTCACAAAGAGCTCAGCCCACAGCCAGACATCCACTAACAGACATACGAGTAAAGGTATCTGGAAATGATTTTAGTCTTTCGGAGTCTTCCAGCTGGAGCTCCAGATGTTACAGAGCAGAGCAAGACCATCTTGCTCTAACCTGTTTAAATTCCATGACCATATGAAATGGCCATTTTTTTGCCACCACATTTTGGGGTAGTTTTTTATGCAGCCATAGTAACTAGAAGAAAGATTTAGCTTTTACTTTTGCTTTATTTCTTGAAATTATTGATTGAGATATAAGTCACAAAACATAAAACTCACCATCTTAAAATGTACATTTCAGTGGTTTTAGTATATTCACAAGGTTGTCTGACCATCACTATTATCCGGTTCCAGAACATTTCATCACCCTAAAAAAGAAACCCCATACCTGTTAACAGTCTCCCCTCTTCCCCTTAGACTCTGGCAACCATCAGTCTACTTTCTGTCTCTAGGATTTACCTATTCTGAACATTTCACATACATAGCATCATACAATATGGAACCTTCTGTGTCTGGTTTCTTTCACTTACCATAAAGTTCCAAGATTCATGTAGCCTGTATCAGTACTTCATTCCTTTGAATAATTCTCTGTTGTATGAATACGCGACAGTTTGTTTATCAGTTCATCAGTTGATGGACATTTGGGTTGTTTCCACTTTTTGGGTATTGGGAATCATGTTGATAGAGATATTCATGTGCAAGAAGTTCTTGTGTGAAAATATGTTTTCAATTCTCTTGGGTGGTAACTTTGTTACAATGTTTAAATTTTTGAGAAGCTGTCAGGTTTTTTTTCCAAAATGGCTAATTTATATCCCCATCAGCAATATTTGAATTTCTCCACATCTTCACCAATATCCGTTACTTTCTATTGTTGGTGATGATGATGATGATGATGATGATGATGATGATGATGATGATGATTATTATTACTACCATCTAAGGAAGTATGAATTGGTATCTCATTATGGATTTATTTGCATTTCTCTAATCACCTAATGACGTTCAGTATCATTTCACATACTTATTAGCCATTTGTATGTCTTCTTAAAAGGAATCTCTATTTAAATCTTTTGTTTATTTTTAAATTGGCTTATTTGTCTTTTCATTTTGAGTTATATGCATGTTTATTCTGAGTATTAGACCCTTATTCAGATTTGCAGTAATTTCTCCCATTCTTTTGGTTGTCTTTGCACATTCTCATAGTGTCACTTGATGCATAAAAGTTAACTTTTGTAGTCTGATTTATCTATTTTTCCTTTGTGCTTTAGGTGTCATATCTGAGAAATCATTGCCTAATTCAGTATCCTAAAGCTTTTCTGCTACGCTTTCTTCTAGAAGCTTTCTCTTTCACATTTAAGTCTTTGATCCATTTTGAGTGAATTTTTGTATGTAGTGTGAAATAGGTCCACATTCTTTTTTTGTTTTTGCATGTTATCCACTGTCTCTGCACCATTAGTTAAAAAGACTATACTTTTCCCACTGAATTATATTGGCACCCTTATTGAAAATCTGTTGACCATAGATGTTAGGATTTATTCCTGGACTCTGTTCTACTCCATTGACCTATATGTCTGTCTTTATGCCAGTACCACACTGTCTTGATTACTGTAGTTTTGTAGTAAGTATTTGACACTTTAAAGTGTAAATTCTCCAATTTTGTTCTTCTTTCTCAAGATTGTTTTGGCTGTTCTGGGACCCTTCCATTTTCTAACAAATTTTATGATCAGCTTGACAGTTTCTTAAAAAAAAAAACGCAGAAATTTGGTAAGTATTGCATTCAATCTATAGATCAGTTTGGAAGATACTGCCATCTTAGTAATACTGTCGTCTAATATATATACAGAAAATGTCTTTCTTTTTATTCAGGTCTTCTATAATTTTTTTCAACAAAGTTTTATAGTTTTTAAGTATATAAATCATATATTTCATTGGTTAAATTTATCCCTAGGAAATTTATTATTTTTGAGACTGTTGTAAGTAGAATTGTTTCATTAATTTCATTCTTGGATAACTCATACCAGTGTATAAAAATGCAAGTCATTTTATACACCGATCTGTCATCTGCAAACTCAGTGAACCTATTTTGTTAGCACTAACTTTGTGTGTGTGTGTGTGTGTGTGTATGTGTATGTGTATGTGTATCCTTTAGGATTTATTGTGTACAAGACTGTGTCATTTGCACACAGAGATACTTTGACTTCTTTTGTTCCAATCTGTGTGTCTACAATTTCATTTTCTTGCCTAATTGCCCTAGCACAGTGTTGAATGGAAATGGTGAATGCAGACACCTCATCTTGTTCTTGATCTTAGGGGAGAAAGTTTTCAGTTTTCCATCGTTAAGTATAATGTTAGATGTAGGTTTTTTAGATGGTTTTTACCTGGTTGAGGAAGTTGCTTTGTATTCCTAGCTTGTTAAGTGCTTATATCATGAAAGGGGGTGGGATTTTATTTAATGTTTTTTCTGTGTCTATTGAAATGGTCATTTTTTCCTCCTTTTATTCTATTAATTTGGTGCATCATTACAGTGATTGCTTTTCATATGTTGAATCAATCTTGTATTCCTGGGATAGATACCACTGGCTCATGCTCTGTAATGCTTTTTACATGTTGCTAGACTTGATTTTTTTTAGTTTTTTTGAGGATTTTTACATATGACATTCCTCTGTAGTTTTCTTATAATGTCTTTGTGTGGTTTTGGTAGTTGGATGAGACTGACCTCATAGCATGAGTTGGGAACTGTTCCCTCCTATTTTTGGAAAAGTTTGAGAAGGATTGGAAAATAACATTTTGACTCTAGGTGCTTCAAAAATCTGCTACAAAAAATAAAACCAAAATGATATAAACTAGGAGTATTAGTTTCCTGTGGCCTCTGTAACAAATTACCACAAACTGGGTGGCTCAAAAGAACAAAAATGTATTCTCTTCTGGTTCTGGAAATGGGAAGTCTTAAATCAAGCTGCTGGCAGGGCTACATTCCCTCTGGAGGACTCCAGGGGAGAATCCATTCCTTGCCCATGGTAGCTTCTGATGGCCATCAGCATTCCTTGATTTGTGGCTGCCTCACTCCAGCTTTTGCTCTGTGGTCACATCGCCTCTTCTTCCTTTTGTCTCAAATCTCCTTCTACCTTTCTCTTATAAGGACATTTGTCACTGGATTTAGCAACCACCTGGATTTCACAGGATGATGGCTTCATCTAAAGGTCCTTAATTTAATTGCATCTGGAAAAACTCTTTTCCACATAAGATAGGATTCACAGTTTCCAGGAATTAGGACATGGACCTATCATGGGCGGCGATGGAGGGGGTCACCATTTAACCCACTGCACTGTGTAAGAGTATTTTGTGAACTGTAAAATAATATAAAGTACACATGGTATTGTTATGGTATTATAACAGTGAAAGTGAGAATGTGTGGATTTTCTGTAAAGGAAGATTCCAAAAATAATTAGAATGGATATTATTCTAAATGTTTCTAAACTTATTCTATTTCTTTTGTGTTTTTTATGTCTCTTCCTACTTTCCCATTCATATGTTCAGTCCCTCATGATACAGTTTGGGAATCTGAGCCAGTGTTTAACTCCTTACTTTCTTCTTAGTTACATAAATTTTTTAATACTTCATTATTTAAAACTCAAGATCGATACAGTTTAGTTATAGAAAGGTCAAGCATTGTAGAAGTGCATGCAGTAAAAAGCAGAAGTACATCCTCAGACAAGCACGCACGTTACTTTCTTTGCCCTCTTGCCCAGGGTGGCGGATTCTCAGACCCAACCTGCTTATTCATTCATTTAAAGGACTATATAATGTTCCAGAGCATGGACAAACTTACGTTTACACATTTTATTGTGATGAACATTTAAGTTATATTCAGTTTAATAAAGTTGCTCATCTTAAGCATATATTTGTCAGTTTTGTTTTTTAATAGAGGTGTTGGGGATTGAACCTAGGACCTCGTGCATGCTAAGCATGCACTCTGCCACTGAGCTGTGCCCTCCCCCCAGGGTTATTTTTCCTTCTGTGATTGGCCTGTTTGTGTACTTTGTCCTATGTTCTACTGGGTTATTATTTTTTCTTATTAACGTCCAAGGATTCTTTGAATTAAAGCTATCAACTATCTCTTTAGAGAAATATAGGCTTAAGTTCAAATTCTACTTCTGTCCCTATTTCTGCATGCTGCCTTTCTATTAAATTCGAAAATAAACTTATATAGAAGTAAAAATATATAAGTGCTTTAAACATAATATAATTATGACACCTTTAATTAACTACACTCTACTTTGTATGTGTATCAGTACATATTTTGTGGTTGTGATTGATGAAATATCTGAATAGAAGAGTCAAGTATTTTAAAGTATCTAGGTACCTTGATGATTTACATGGTCCAGAGTAACTATAAGGGGGTAGTCTGATGAAGTAATTAATATCACAGTCTAAGGTAACAAGTGAATTTGAGTATTCTCCTGAGCTGTTGCTTTATCTCTCTAAAAATTTTTTATTTTTTTTAACCTGTTGAATGGATATAATTATCTATTTCAAAGTGTGATTATGAAGATTATGTAAGAAAAACCATGAACAGAATTTAGCATGGGGCACAACACATAGAATTCATGTAACTAATGGTAGCTACTGTAATAGTCTCATGGTAAGATTAAATCTGCATAATTGGTTACAGTTTTAAGTTCTGAAGAGCATAGTTCACCAATCCTAAATTTTGTCTCCGTTTTCTTCATCTGATCTCAAAAGAGGAGGTTGAGACATCTGGAACGTATATTTTCAAGTTCAGACCAGCTCTGTTCCATGACTGTGGCATACTCAAATTGTATTTGCATGCAAATGGTAAGCCCATGAAAGAAATACTCTTGTTACTAAGTTGGTACTAAATCCTGTCCTGGTCTTCTGCCTTGGTGGTTAGGCTAAAATTGTGACCTAGTACCCAGATGGTGAAGTAATAATCCCCCGGGCACTGCCACAGAGATTCTAGAAGATTTTCACTCAGTAGATTGAAGGAGGGACTTGGAAACCTGTACTTCTGAAAAGCTCCCTAGCTGATTCTGATGGACAGTTGCTTTTGGAAGCCATGGTAGTAAAACAGCCCTTCGCCCCACCTCCTCCCAGTCTGTATTTTCTCTTTCCTGTTGTAGTACCTGACTCTTAGGCTTCATGAATATTAGCCTAGGAAAGAAAAAAAAAATATTGCTACAGGAAGCAAAAAAGAGCCAAGAGACCATCTGTCCCTATCTGCCTTTTTTTTTTTCTTTTCTCATTAGAATTTTACCTCCTAACAAACTGTGTCCATTAAGTCCTTTCTGACCTTTAAAATGGTAATACCTTTTTTTTCCCCCTTGGCAGTGGCATGTGTGTAGAGTAGGAAAGGGAAAAGGGCTTCAGATTTGCTACGAACATTGGGGACCACCTGGTTTAACAGTCTGTGCAGCCTATGATCCAGTTTCAGGAAGACGAATCACAAAATTAGAGTAGGTGGCTAAGATGCCTCTCACTCATCCGTACGTGTGCACGGGGAAAACAGCCCCCACTCTGGGTAGTCCCGTCTTACTGTGCCTGTGAAGTGCTACCTGCTTATCTCAGGCTGCTGCCGGGGATTCAGCCTTTGAAACTACTACAGGAACCCCACCTATGACCACTGGGGGGCAAACATGATGGCAAGAGAATGACATTGGAAATTGTGACTGATGAATCTGATATGAGATACTATAGAGCTTCCTCTGAATCAGACACTGATGTAAGGACTTCTCGTAGATTGCCTCATTTAATCCTCGTAATAACCCTGTAAGACAGATTAATTGTATATCATTTAGAAGACTGTGAAAGCTATTGGACCTAAAGGCAAACATATATGTGAAAAGGATACAGAAGTCCATTAAGATCAAAGTCTTCAGAGTTCAACGGGAAAGACATCTGCTTACCCTAAGAACCAAAGAAATGCAAAATCCATTGAAGGAAGCGACAGATTTCCTGAGCCATACCTAACTAAGGCAGCAGGTTTCCCAGGGCACTGGTAAAACCAGGAGGAGTGAAATCTCTGTCACAGACCATCATTAGGGCTCACTGTGTTCCTAGGAGACTCTAGGAGCTCTCTTGGCCCAAATCTCTGGATATTAAGCAGTTTCACTTGGATGGTGAGGACCCTGCCCCCTACAAACACATCCCAATTGCCTGGGATGCCCTAGTACTTCTTTTATTGAGTAAATATCTCTCAGTTCTAAGAAATTTAGAATTAAGTTTAGAAACATTTAAGAGAATTAAACCTGCAATATTAATAAGTTTGTGTTAAGAAACCTGTTCCCATTTACAGAGATATAAGATAACTTGGATTTTGAAATAGTGGATCAGCCTGGAAATTCTCATTTAAAATGTATATGAAGTGTATCAACACTATTAAAATGTTTTAAAGAGTTTTCATTAGCTTTGTAAAAACTTCTTAAGTACCTGAGAAGATTCATTAGTCATGCAAGCAAAGTAATTAAAAAAGAAACTGAATATATTTAATTTATAGATGCAGATTTGAAGATGTTTAATTAATTTTTAACTTGAGACCAAATATTGTTTAAATTTCCCTTATAAATATTAAATTTTGCTAAATTATACACAGGATGTCTTGTAAGCTGTATTTTAAGCTTAAGGTAGACATGTGTTCATAACTTTAAGCAATAGCATTCAAAACCAAAGTAAACCTCTGAATAAATTTTCTATCATAAAAGCTACATTCTAGGGCATCAAACAATTCACATTTAACAAACATAAAAAAGGCATAAAATTCTGATGAAAGATTAAAGCTCCTATCCTCCTTCCTTTGAGGAAATGTTGCAGGAAGAATGTATTATATGTAATCAAGGAAGAACAGCGAACAATGTCACTTATTCACATGGCATGTTATGATGGCTACCCCACCTCCTAACTGCAGTGCTCCCAGACTCCACTTCAAATGGCAGAGCCTTGACTGTTGTGTCCCCAGAACATGAGGAAATCTTCTGTGACTGTCTTTCTTGTCACTGGTCTGCTTGAGCTTCATGACCCTAGTCATGCAGGCAGCAGAAAAGGAGGAGGGAAGGAAGGGCACACCCACTTCTATTACAGAGCATGCCCATCAAACTTTGCCTACATCCCATTGGCCAGTATTAAATCATTCGCCACCCCATATTGCCAGGGAAGGCAACAAAATGCAGTCTTTATTCTGGGTACCCGTGTGCCCAGTTAAAATGAAAAAGTCAGCTGTTAAGGAAGATGGGACTAGATAGGGGGCATGTGAGGCTTTTAGATTTGCGTTCATAGATGTGATTATGGGGAGTGTCAGTCTCCCAACAGTTTACATCAAATTTTGTAGGAAAAAAGATAAATAGCTTTTTACCAGATTCCCAAACTCATGTTGCAAAAATATTTAAGAATCAGTGTCTTATATATAATTTTAAATCAGTATAAAGAGTTAAATATTGTGCAAATAATGTCTACTTCTCACTACACCTAATGAATTTTGTAGCTGTCAGTAGTAATGTACCTGTTTATATTAGGTACACAAGTATTCTATGAAAGATATAAAATAGAATTTAAAGAAAAATAAAGGCTGGGAAGTAAACAAAGATCTTTAAACCTTGGAAGAATGTGTAAAGAAAAGATGATTGACACACTACTTGCTTATCAAATATTATAAAAATGTGTTTGCTTTTTGTCTCTTACAAGTTGTAACCTTGGTTGCTTTTTAACTCTATTTAGTAATCAAATAAAAGCAAATTAAAATAACGAAGTATTATTTATTCACTCTTAAAGTCAACAAAATAAATGAAAATAGTAAAAACCCTAGTATTCTGTGACAGAATATAATTGGTATAATCATTTTTGGAAGACAGTTTGACAATATACATAACATATTTCGATTAACAGAATTTGTTAGATGAAAATGATTTAAAAAAAAGAAATAAAAATATATAAAAGAACATATTTATTGCAGCATTTTAAAATAGCAGCCCCAAATTGGAAACCACCCAAATATTCAGCTATAAGAGAATATTTGTGCAAATCCCACACATCAACAAAGAAAACATATGTAACTGTTCAGTGATAATTATGAAACTTTTGTAAACAGCATTGAAAATTATAATGAAAAAGACACAAATTATTTACAAAAGAAAAACAGACTCACAAACATAGAAAACAGATTTATGGTTACCAGAGGGAAAAGAGAGTGGGAAGGGATAAATTGGGAGTTTGAGATTTGCAGATACTATTATATATAAAGTAGATAAATAATAACTTTCTTTTGTATAGCACCAGGCGCTATATTCAGTATCTTGTATTAACTTAGAAAAGAATATGAAAAGAACTATACGTATGTATAACTGAAATGTTATGCTATACACCAGAAATTGACACAACATTGTAAACTGAGTATACTTCAATAAAAAATAAAATTACAATGATATATTAAAAAGACACAACAGAGAATTATACACAAAAACCTATATAAACAACAGCTGTATAATAATATACAAAAGGAAAAAGTTTCATTAACTCATTTTTTTCCTACATTTTAACTTACTGTTGAAACAGATTACCTTTATAACTGGATTGCACGCGTACATACTTTAAAATCACCGATAGAAGATCACAAGAGCTCCAGACATGCCGTCAAGGAATCTTACATAATTTCATATAATATCCATACAATTAATGAAAATATCTGAAAGGGAGCATTTGGGCATTCAAAAAACTAGTTGAGTGAGGTTGGCCTAATGTCATCAGGTAAATTAACTTCATTGTTCTACTCTGTTGTAAAAGATTTAGTCCTGTAATATTCTAGACAGATGTTAGAATTTACCCCTGTCTAGAATTATCAGTTTGTACTCAGAGCCTCTCCACCCTTCCTATATGATATTGCTCAAATCAAAATGTTCATAAAAAATACTTTCAGTCTTATTTTTTTAAGGCTTTAAATTTAAATTTCTTAAACAGGAGAAAACAAGAAACAAAAAACAATGAGAAGGAAACCTTTTTTCTTGAATGTATAAGAGCAGTACCCCCTCCCATGTTCTGCTCTCATTTCTACACACAATTTTACTCCCCCCATATTTTTTATTGTGTATTTTAATTTTATTTATTTATACACATAACATTAAATTTACCATCTTAATTTTTGTTTTTACTTTTTTACTTTGGGGAGGAAGAGGTAATTAGGTTTATTTTTATTTACTTATTTTAGTTTTTTTATGTATTTTTATTGGTGTATAGTCAGTTCACACTGTGTCAACTTTTGGTGTACAGCACAATGCTTCAGTTATATAGGAATGTACATATATTCGTTTTCATACTCCATATTTTAAATTTATTTTTAATGGAGGTACTGGGGATTGAACCCAAGACTTCGTCGTGCATGCTAAGCACATGCTCTACCCTTGACCTATATCTCTCCCTCTCCGTTTTAACCATTTTTAAGTGTGCAGTCAGGTGGTATTAAGTACATTCATTCCTACACACACTTTTAAAAATTGTACTGGAAAGATTTTCTATGACCTTAATATGAACTTTGTTAATTCACTCAGCAGTTGGCTTAAACCAGAGGAAGGTAAGTGTCACAAGGTTGGAATCTGTAAATTCCCAGATGTTAAAATAGTGTTTATCTCCTTTGATGTCAAAAACTTACCAACTTTTCAGAAAGATTTCTCTGATTCCTTATTGAAACTACTCTGCGAGTCCTCCAAGAGGAGCATTCTGCTTCTGCTGACTCTCTTGAGAAGAACAAAGGCAGAGTTGAACCCTTTTTAATCAAATCATTTAACATTTAAGTGCCTTCTACATGCCAAAAATTGTGTTAGACACTTTTGTACACAAAACCCTTATTATAGCAATAATTTTCTGATGTCAGTGGTATTGCTCACATGTTACAGATGAGGAGACTGAAGCTCTGAGGTTGTACGAGTCTTGGCTGGATGTGGAGACACTGGGATTACAGTCCAAATCTTTTGGTCTTCAGGCACACTGCTGGGTCTTCCCACCACAGCTGCCATCTCGGATGTGCGCAGCCTCTCCCAAACCAATCCAGATGTGGAGACCACACAGGCTGACTCCCAAAATGCCACACAGAGGAGAATGTTTCAGATTCAGCTTTTTAAAAAAATTTTTTAAATTTTATTTTTTAATTGAAGTGTAGTAGATTTACAGTGTTAGCTTCAGGTGTATGGCAGAGTGATTCAGTTATACAGATACTTTTTTTTTTCTTTTCAGGTTCTTTTCCATTGTATTACAAAAAATTGAATAGAGTTCCCTGTGCTATACAGTAGGTCCTTGGTGGTTATCTATTTTATATGTAGATACAATAAATACAAAAAAAAAGATACAACTTTTTTTTTCTCCACCCCTTTTCACTCTCTGGCATTGATCACTTGAAAAATGACAACTCCTGAGGGTGGAGGTGAGTTACATCTTCATTATTATATTCTAGAAATAATTCCTTTCTGGATCACACTCTGGGCTCTAGTAGATTTTTTTTCCTTGTTTGTGTGTCTGCTAAACTAGGACTTGAAGAGCAAATCTGTAGTGATGAGGTTACAGGTGTAATACACAGAGCGCAGATATCTATTCCTGTTCTGACGTCAGTATCAGTACAGAGAGCGAGATTATATAGAGTACGGAGAGGGGTTCAGGCGTCTGCACTTAAAACTGCAGTTCATTGGATTCTAAAGAGACCAAACTCTGTAAGGATTCTTCAGGATCTTAAGTTAGTTGAAAGAAGGTTATAGCTTGAAATAGCTCTGTGTGTGTGTGTGTGTGTGTGTGTGTGTGTGTGTGTGTATGGGTATATATAAACATACACATATATAAAATACCCATATATATACAGTTGACTTTGAACAACAGGGGTTTCAACTGTATGGGTCCACTTATATGTGGATTTTTTTTAAATAGTAAAATACTATAGAAATACACAATACAAGGTTGGTTTAATCCCTGGACATGGAACCTGGGATACAGAGGAAATGAGTACAGTGAGGGACAACTATTCCTTATAGTGGATTTTGGATTTGGCAGAGGGTGGGGTCCCTAACCCTTGTGTTGTTTAAGGTTCAGCTGTATATATAGCTTTGCTATTGAGGACCTTAGGATATGAATTATTCAGAAGAACTAACTCTTCCAGTTAGCTAAGGGTTGGATTCTTTTTTAAAAACAGCTTTTCCTTTTTTTTTTTCCCCACTGTTTTGGACAAAAATCTGAAACATACTGCATATTTCCTGGCGGTGTTTATGCCAGCATTTTTCTGAGATCGTGATGTGTCTGTCACCACCTGCCCTGTCACTGAATCCCCACTCCCAGACTATGAGGTGGGTACTATCACCATCTCTCTTCCAAAGAGCCTGAGCTTGAAAGAAGTCAAGGAACTTGGTCAAGTTCTCATAATTAGTAGGAAGGAGTGAAGCCATGATTGGAACTCTGCCCATCCCGCCCCCAAACGTGTTTAAGCACGTCACTGTACTGTCTCTCCAGATAATAAGTCTTTGTGGTGATTCTACCTTCTAAAATTAAATATTGAGTTAACTTGTATCATAATAGAGTGGGGTCATCTGGGCTCAAGACCAGAATATTACAATGCAAATATATCCATGCATATAAATGATAATATAAATATTACATATGCATTGTAATACTGTACTCTTGAGACACTGAATATAGGTACACATAGTCACCATTGGAACTTATATTCAGTGGCCTGAGATGACATGCCTTTTGGGTTCATGACACTTAACCTTTTCTTTTCTATGACCTCTTTTGTTGAGCAGGTGGCCTTTTGTGGTCAAAAGTACGTGGTCTGCAGAGTTAGGAAGCAGTATTCAGTTCCTGCTCTGGCACATACTAGTAGTGCGATGTCACTTTATTCATCAGTAAAATGGGTGTAGTGTTGCCTACTTCGAGGAGGACGAAAAGAGACAGTGTTGCTAAGTGTGTGACACAGTGACTGGCGAGCAGTCAGATCCCAACCAATGGCATGCTATTATTACAGCCTATCACTGCTGTCAGGTGGCGAACCGTAATTTCTCACTGCTATCAGTGTTCCTGTTATATCTGGCGCTCTCACTGATTTGTAGAGTCCAATCTGTTGGGGCTTAGAAAACAGTTCCTGTATTGGTAACATAGCCGAATAGACTTGTGCAAGATATTGGCACTGAGATGAGGGTGCAGAGTCAAGCCAGGAACAAATCAGGGGTGGAAATGCTGAGAAAACATGGACAGCGTTCCAAAGCACAGTCCATGCAGTTGAAGCAGAATCAGGGACGTGACCGGGGCCAGATCCTGGGGTAACGCAGAGATACCAATGGGAGAGCCAAACTCCATGGCTCCGACTCGGGTCACAGGCAGACAGGAGCCAAGCAGAAGACAGAGCACAGAGGCGTGGGGAAGATAGGCCAGCCTGGGAGTACTTCTTGTAGCCAGCAGTTTGTGCTGGTCCTCCTTTCGAAGGCCTGGAGTTCTTCCACAAGTATACTTTGATCTCCTTCATGGATGCAACTGTCCAAGACAAGCATCTGTTAATCAGAATAGGAACTTCTTCTATCTGAAATGAAGGTGTATAGACAGTGAGTCAGGGTTTGGGGTTATTTCTCTAAATAAGAGAAATAAAAAGGAATTTTAATGTATACATTTTATTTTCCATTAAGTTTTTAACTAAGTCACAGATACATGAATTTTCTTGCACACATGCTGTATGAAGTGGGTTGCAGATAAAATGTAGAAGGCCCAAATAAATAGGAATTTCAGTAAAATAATGGAGATATTTTTAAAAGAATAAGTCAGTTCCAAATACTGCATGGGACATATTTCTGCTAAGAAATTATTCTTTATGTGAAATGAAAATTTAAGTGCATATCTTGTTTTTTTGCTTTTGTCCAGTCTGGAAACCGTGTTCATGACTGTCTACAATACCATGAATAGTAGTTAAAAATTACTGAGCACTTTCAGGAACCGTGATGTATTTTAATGTACATTATTTTCTTTCTTACAACTGATAAACGAGGTACAACTAGTGTTCTCATTTTACCAGTCATAAAGCTGGGGCTTGAAAGGTTCTTTTCTAATAGGTTGCAAATGGCAGAACTAGAATTCAAACTCAGATCTGTCTGACCCCAGAGCCTTCAAATAACAGACATACCTTTTCATCAGTTTAAATCCACACACCTATTCTGAGTCTGTGACTGAGAAGATAAATACGTGTATACTGGATTTCTGTGATATCTGGTTATTTGAATTCTGGCTACGGTCATCATTCATTATACCTTATGACGCACTAACCGAGTGCAGCCATTTTATCTCTGTTTTCTTTGATCGAAAAGAAAACACTCATTTCTGATTGATGAAGTTCAGCAGATAGATTTCTGGGCTTTCGTAGCAGGTGATCATTTTTCTGTTCAGTTTTTTTTTTTAATGGGACTTTTTATTTGGTGGGGGGTGGTGATTAGGTTCATTTATTAATTTTTTAACGAAGGTACAAGGGATTGAACCAATATTGCTAGGCATGCGTTCTAGCACTGAGCTGTACCCTCCCCTCTTAATGTGCATTTTGAGGCTGTGTCCAGGTGATTCAAAGAAAGCCTTCTGACCACTCTGTGTTAATGGGTCCCTGCAATACTTCGTAGCAACAATCTCGTTTTCTTATTCATTTGTGTTACTAACCTAGCCTGGGGAACTTGGCTGGGCAAGTGTCAGTTAATGTGGATAGACTGGCCGCTTTCCAGGAGCTAATTGTTGGCAATTCTCCCTTACCATTAAATATTAAGTATTGCAAGTAGGTGAAGCTAATAAAACCACTTAAGAAAATAGATGTCATGTTATCACACCTAGTGATGGACGTATAGAGCTATGTTGGTGCCCAGCCTTCTGTGTGTTTTGGGATTTGGGGATGTTGGCCTATTTACCACAGTTAACCTCTTTTAAATAGTTACTTAATCACTGGAAACCAAACTACCACCATATAAATTGGAAAACTTTATTGATTTTTGGAGGATGTATTATCAAGGACCGGAATTGAGCAACTG
This sequence comes from Camelus bactrianus, assembly GCF_048773025.1. Lineage (NCBI taxonomy): Eukaryota > Metazoa > Chordata > Mammalia > Artiodactyla > Camelidae > Camelus > Camelus bactrianus. The sequence continues at coordinate 12,599,229 of NC_133572.1, forward strand.
CAGTTTATACCCCTTGTCAGCTCTTCTGTTATTAACTTCTGTTGGCAAAACAGGCTGGAGGCATTTACTATTAACGTGGCTGAAGCAATTATATGAAAGGCTTTCAAATAATACCCAGCAAATGTATTCTTGATTGCATTTAACAGTAAGGATTTAAGGCAATTCAGGAGCTCATTATCATTAAGTAAGAGGTCATTATCCCAGGAGATAGTCTAGAGAAACACTAGTTTTGAAATATTTTTTAAAAAGATGTTGTGTTAGCTAATTCCTCGGAAAAAAAAGCAATGGAAAAACTTAACCCACTAAAAAGAAGTTCATTCTTTTTTTTTTTTTTTTTGGTCTGTGTATATCCATATTCTTTTTTTGTCCTTTTATGCAAAAGCCAATCAGTATTCCAGTTATCATTTTATTGCTCTTTGCCTATCTTTAAATAGACGGTAAGAAAAAAAAAATCAGGATTTTATGTCTTGAGTTCTGGTTTAAAATTTGAAAATAGATGCCACTGAAATCATTTTCAGCTAATTAAGTCTTGTATAGAAACATTCAAATGATTCATTGGATTTTTCACTCTTCATCTGGCTATTCGGGTTTTACGTCAGTACAGTCACAGCTTGAACTCACTGTGAGAAACTTTGGCAGGATGCCACTATCTCTCATATGACATCAAAGTGAAGGGAAATGAGTACGCTGATTTCTTTGATGCAAAAATCTGACTAGATCTGAGACAGCGATTGTGAAATCTTCAAAATAAACCATCAAAGTATAGGATTTAGGAACTCGTGATAAAAGAAAAATAATTCTTCAGTTTCTCTAGGTACCAAGTAAGCAAAAGTGTATTGAAACCTGTAAGCTTGATGACCAGGAGGTTCAGAAGACACGTAGTCTTATTATGTTTGCCTCAAACATCACAGGAGAGTTTACAAGCTTCTCTGGGTCATCACTTGTGTTCTTTTTAAGGTACATTTTTAAACTCTGAAGACAATGGTGTTTGCACATTCAGGCACATGACGTTTAATTTCATTGGGTTAACTTGACACAATCCACTACAAAGCAACACTTTTTAATAATCAGTGTTTAAAGAGTTTAAAGAAACAAAATTCCAGCTGGTGCCAACATTGAGGATAACAAAAGGATAACAGAAAGGAACAGTGGTTACAAGTCAGTGATAGAGTCAGAGTAATATTAGTGCTTTCTGAGAGCTCACCATCTCGTCTAACTTCCCTGCCTTCTGCTTTAACAGTATTATTATGAAATTGCACATTGAGGGACCATAGATTTTTATTACAGTGTTTGGAGAAACCAAAGAGAAAAAATAATGGATACACAGTATTCTAATTCCTTGCCATGAACTTTTTTTTGAATGCAATATTTTTAAAATTGAAGTATAGTTGATTTACAACATTGTGTTAGTTTCAAGTGTACAGCAAAGTGATTCAGATATATATATATATACATTTAAGATTTAAGATTCTTTTCCTTTATAGGTTGTATTTAAGATTCTTTTCCTTTATGGGTTATTACCAGATATTGAACATAGTTCCCTGTGCTAGATAGTAAATCTTTGTTGTTTATCTGTTTTATATATAGTAGTATGTATCTGTTAATTTCATACTCTTAATTTATCCCTCCCCCTCCTGTTTTTTCCCCTCTGGTAACCATAAGTTTGTTTTCTATGTCTGTGAGTCTGTTTCTGTTTTGCAAATAAATTGTTTTGTATTATTTTTCAGATTCTGCATATAAGTGGTATCATATAATATTTATCTTTTTCATCTGACTTACTTCACTTAGTATGATTATTTCTAGGTCCACCCATGTGGCTGCAAATGGCATTATTTCATTCCTATTTATGGCTGAGTAGTGTTCCATCATACATATATACCACAACTTTTTTATCCAGTTACTTGTTGATGGACATTTAGGTTGCTTCCATGTCTTTGCAATTGTAAATAGTACAGCTGTGAACACTGGGGTGCATGTATCTTTTCAAATTAGAGTTTTCTCTGAATATATGCCCAGGAAGTGGGACTGCTGGATCATATGGTAACTCTATTTTAGTTTTTTAAGGACTCTCCCTACTGTTTTCCATAGTGTAGTGGCTGCACGAAATTGCATTCTCATCAACAGTGTAGGAGGGTTCCCTTTTCTCCATATCCTCTCCAGCCTTTATTATTTGTGGACTTTTTAATGATGGTCATTTGACTGGTGTGACGTGATACCTCATTGTATTTTTGATTTGCATTTCTCTGATAATTAGCAATAGTGAGCATCTTGTCATGTGCCTGTTGGCCATCTGGGTGTCTTCTTTGGAGAAATGTCTATTTAAGCCTTCTGCTCATTTTTTTGACTGGGTTGTTTGTTTTGTTGTTGTTGTTGAGTTGTGTGGTCTGTTTTTATTGAATTGTCGACTTTAAGTAAAGGAACTGTATAATATGTGAATTCTATCTCAGTAAAGCTGGAAAAATGGCACCACCAAAAAATTTCCAAAAAATCATAGTATATTGATAAAACAAAATATGAAGTCAGTAAAAGGCATGAGAAATGCAGTGTTGAGAAAAATATGGACGATAAATTGTTAAAGAAAAGCATGTTGCAGAGCTATTTGTATGTAGGATTCCATTTTTTTTTTGTAACAAAAATAAGTAAACCTAGGCTCATTCATGCAGATAGTTTATGAAAACAAATACAAGAAATTGTTGACAGTGTTTGCTTCTGGAGGCTGGGGCTGATGTTTAGTAACGGATGGATATATTCTTTTTACTCTAGATTCTTCTATCATTTGAAAATTTTTAGGAAAACGTATCTCCTTTTTGATTTTTCTCCTCAAAGGATCTTAAAGTTATATGGCAATACTGACTTTCAAGTTTACTGTTAATTGATCATTTAATTCCTTCATAATTATTCTTTCTCTAGAAAGAAATTTCAGTCTTCTTTACGTCTGTGAAAAAAGCCTGATATAAACATGTGAAAATTAGATGATGTAAACGGAGAGAGCTACGTAAAATGGCAAGGGCAGAGGGTGGGTTCTGTGGCTCTTGTTTTAGTTCACTTGCATTGCCAGGCAGTTTTAGAAGACAAGGTCTTGTTCCCTAGGACTTGGACATGTTGTCATGCCTGGAACACCTTCTGAGAGCCGAACATTAGCAGCTAAGGTCTTCAATGGAATTGAAGATCCCAATAAAGATAGCTCTTGTTTAGAGCCCTAGCTGTGAGAGAAGGCCTTTCACTTATTCATTTGTTCATTTATTCAACCAATATATACTGAGTGCTTGCTTGTGCAGGGCACTGGGTAACTAGTGGTGAATAATAATCATCCTTCTATTTCTTGAGCCGTTACCAGAGCACGGTACTAAACATGTCACATGTAATTTCTCATTTAACGTCACAATAATCTTGCGACGTGGATACTGTTATTACACTTCTTAACCAAAGAGAAAATTAGGGTTTGAAGAGATCGAGTGGGTTGCTCAGGATTACACAGCTAGTAAGCAATGACCTTGGGGTTTGAACCTAGGAAATCTGCTTCCAGAACGTGTGCTTCTAAACATTATTATGTGCTGCCCTTTATAAATAAAGTGCCAGTAATCTCGCTCTGGGGGAAGGGAATGCTGCCAGCCTGTCTTTCCAGCTCAAGGGGCAGGAATAGTGATCAATACTGCAAACATGGAGGAGCAAGACAGACATTTTTACTGCCTTCATTCAGTTAGCAGATTTTGAATGAAGTGTCTCCTGTACGCCGGCTCTGGCTCTAAGCCCGAGGCTATGGCAGCTAGAAGACCGCTCCCTGCCCACATGACATTTGCATTCTAGGAGCAGAGATAGTCTAAATGGCAGGTAAAATGTAAAAATAAAACAACCAACAAATCGAGATAAGAAAGAAATCGATTACCAGAGCCCAAGTGGAGTGACCTGTTTGAGACTGAATGTCAGGGCAAGACTCTGAGGAGGAGCCAGGGGCCAGGAGAGTAACAGGCACTTAGACCCCATTTCCTTTGCCTTCTGGGCACAGAGCTAAACAGCGTTTCCCAGGCTTCTTTGCAATTCCATGGGGCCAGTGGGATGGGGGCAAAATGAGCAAACTCCTCTCCGAGACCTGGTGCCCAATCTCTGCCGTGATGCGCTACATTCTCCCTTCATCTCCTGCTGGATACGGCAAATCCAGTGAAGGAATCTGAGACCGTAGGAAGCGGTGGGGCCACTACCCTGGAAGACGAGGGTCCGTGAAGCCTCATTAGAAACCTGACACCAGCTGACTCTGCTGTGTCATGACGGACGGGGATGGAAGCTGGCTTTTGAGAAGCCACTGAGAGTTGGGGGTGGTTACAGAAGTGAGCACATCCTGACATATCCAGTGCTGTTTAAGCCAAGTCTTGAGGGATGTAAAGGATGCCGTGTGGGAAAGAGTGTTTCCGAGAGAGGAAACAGCCAGTGCAAAGGATGTGAGGCAGGAAAGAAACCACTGTGGACAACAGACCAGAAGGTGTCAGTGTGCCCGACGCTTCAGTGAGGGGGCGATGAGCAAGTGGGGAAGAATGGTCTGCCCCTCGACCAGGCAGGTCTTTGGAGAACGTGGTATGAATGAGGACTTCATTCTAGCTGCAATGGAAAGCCATCAGTCTGTTTTGTTTGTTTGTTTGTTTATATGTATTTTTATTTATTGGTAAAATAGAGTTTACAGGATTGCCGTGAATATTAAATCAGATAGCGTCTTTAAAACAGGAGATTTTCATCCCTTAACTCCTCAAAAATTACATACTTTTTCCCTTTGTTTTTTTACATCTTTCTTTTTTGGAGAGCTTAGGATTACTTGACTTAAAAAAGACAGGTAAAATGTTTTAAAGTGGAATTCATATATATTCAATCTATTCCTCATATTAATCAATTCTAAAAACTGTTACACATGTGTATATGTGTAAGTGAATCACCATGCTACGCAACAGAAACTAACACAGCATTGTAAATCAACTATACCCCAATCAAAAAACAAAACAAAAAATAAAAACTGTTAGGCAATGAATTTGAAAGAATTATTCAGAATTTTGAATTATCAATTTCTCTTTCATCTCACGTTGTCTGAACTTATTAATAGTGAACTTAGTAATAAATACACAGCTTTGTGCTACTGAGATATTATACAGCATATTCTTTCTATTTTATATGCTAGAGAATCAGACAGTGGACCTAATTAAACTTAAAAGCTTTTGCACAGCAAAGGAAACCATAAACAGGATGGAAAGACAACCTACAGAATTGAAGGAAATATTTGCAAATGACACAACTGACAAAGGATTAATTTCCAAGATACACAAACAGCTCATACAGCTTAGTATCAAAAAATGAACAACCCAATCAAAAAATGAGCAGAAGACCTAAATAGACATTTCTCCAAAAAAGAAAGCCATCAATGTATTTTGAACAGATGAGTGCCATGATTTACATGGTAAAACTAATACCCTGACTTTTTGTGTAGATTGACTCAGAAGGGGCAAGACTACAAAGAGGAACAAGACAGTCTACACAATTTGTCAGCCCTGGCACAAAATGAAAATGTAGGGCCCCTTGATCAAAGACTATTTAAAATTTCAGGACAGCAACAGCAGAGTGTTAAACAAAACACAGGGCTCTTCTAAGCGAGGACCTATGCACCTGCACAGATGTCGTGCCATTGACTGTTCTGAATTGGCAACTCAGGTAAAAGGCTCCTAGAAAAGTCTAGAAAAGAGATGATGGTGACTTAGACAAGGCTGATGGCAGTGAAAATGCATGGATTTAAGATATATTTTATTAGAAGGGCAGAATTTTAAAATGCATTAAATAATAAGAGAAAAAAGAATCAAGCATGAACCCACATGTTAGTAACAGGAATCAGGTGGACCAGATATTTTCTCCACGTGATGTGAGACCAAAATTTTGCAACAGGGGTTCTCTAGAAGGCCTGATGTGGGAACGGCCATGGGAGGTGGCGATGCTGCCATACTACTTGGGAGAACAAAACAACCTCCACTTGAAAGGGCTGTGGGGGAAACAAAGCGCTTGATGAAATCCAGGTTTTAATGGAGGCACATGGTTGCAAAGACTTTAGTGGAGGAAACTCAGGATATAGGTCTGTTTGCTGATCACCGTGTGGGAATCCAAAGGACATACTGTGATGGTGATAAGGATGGCTAACAAGGGGACTGATGATACAGGATGATAGTTCCAGGGACTTGAGTTCTTTCCCTGCTGGTGTATCAGTGATGGAAGTTGTGATGAGAGCAGTCAGGAGTGCATCCTCTCAGGTTACTCTCAGTTCTGTTCCCAATTAGATCCCAATAGAGTGACTTATAGTACAGAAGTAGAGGAAACACTCTGTTTAGAGGGTCTGATTATTCCTCAAATCCCAGATGACGAGCTCACCCGGGACAACACTGGACCTCCCATAGTGTCTGAATTTTCCCATTGTGTCTTCCTTTCTCAATGCTTTGGTGGTTAGTGTCTCCTAGACTTCTGTAGAGCACGCAGTATGTCCCAAGTGTATTTTCAGATCTATTCTGAAAATAATTTCCAACAGTCCAAGTTACTAATTTATAATCTGATATAAACAAAACAAGCTAGATTATTTTTTGAGCTAAAAGTACACCTTTGAATCTATGTATTATCTCACTGCAAGAAGGCAAACTCATGCCAACCCAAGGCGACATTAAATATGCGGATAAAAGGCTGGTGAAATGCTATTTTGCATAGATCTAAATAATGTAATTTGCCGGTTTTGTGAGTCAGGCAGATGCAGTTCATTTTGAAGCCGCCTTTGGGTCTTTTCACATGATTTGGCTATTCTTAGATTTCTGAGTCAGTCTGTCGTCCAGTCTAGTCATTTTTCAATTCCATATTCTCTATTCATGAGGGCAATGCAACATTAACCAGTCCAGATTTGGCAATGTGGCTCAATACTCTGGACAAACAGGCTATATATTCATTCCTGTGCTTAGCAATACCTTGGGAGAAGTTGAATGTAAATAAAATATTTGGGCCATATACTCCAACACGGTAGAATTTCTGGTCAGTGGTGCCAGGAAGGCTTGGCATGCACATGATTGCATAATTGTTTTGATTCAGTTTGGTTGTCCTCTTAATGACTAAAATCCCAAAGCAGTAGGAATACTTAACGAAAGGAGCAGAAATGTGGATAACACGGGACAAGCCAAATGCCCCTGCCAATGTTTTATCCACCAGAAGCTGCATATCTTAACGATGAATGCAGGAGGTGCCTTGAGATCCCCTATAATAAGTTCACCGGAAGTAAAATTCCTTTGACACACAGAAGGTAGTAATGAAAGCTTCATCCAGGGTATTATGGAACTTGGAAGCATAAATAGGATTGTAAGGGAGTTGATGGGTGAAATTTGGAATTGCACCTGCATAGGTTGAAGAATACAGTGGAGAAGGAGGAAGAGAGTCCACCAGATAACTTAAAGATTCCTGATGCTTCGTTGTGTTTTCATGCCCACCTGATGAAACTGGCGGTCCCCTAGATCGCCGTTCCTTGAGGTTAGAACCAGTTCCTTCCTTGTCCTTGGGTCCTCACTGCCCAACAGAATGCCTGGCATGTAATGGACAGTAATGAATATTTGTTGAGGTAAAAGATACTTGAGTGGAAGGGAAAAGCAGCCCCATATTTAGTCTTCCACTGTTTTGTCCTAGGGGAGCCGCATCCTTACCCCAGCCAGCTGTTAGCCCCGGGTCTCAGTAAATGCTCTGAAACCTCCAGTGGAAATAAAAAAATTGAGTCTGTCCAGCTTTTTGCCTCTCCCTCCCAGTTTTTTTCTTCCATTTTCCATCAGGAAAGTTTAGGGAACCGTCTACGGTTCCGCCGTAGGAGAATCCCAGCTTTGAACAGGTGAAGTTTCAGGTGCAGCTTTGTTGCAACTTCTCCAGTAAGGGCTGGAAATCTGACTTGGATTAGGCTTGGATGCACCTCTTTGTCCGCAAGCATTCTAACCACGTGGGGTTATAATTAAGCAGCCGTCAGTAAATTCCAGCAAGTAGATTTTGAACACCAAAATGCTGCACCTATAATTCATGCTCAATATGGGGTGCGGTAAAGGGGTTAGGTATTACACTGCATATGAAGATTCATTATTTTATGCTTTTATTTATGTTTGAGACCATCGCTTTGGTATTTAAAGCCTTTCTCACTTCCTCCTCTGACCCGCCCGAGAAGCCAGAAGAACTGCAGGTTCCTCCGTCATATCCTTCTCGTTTTGATCAAACTTCTTGAACATGTAACCTACCCTCAGTCTCTGCTTCTTTACCTCGCAGTCCCCACGGATGGACCTGGAGATCGTCACACTAGGTGAAGTAAGCCAGAAAGAGACAGAAAAGTACCATATAGTATCACTTCTATGTGGAATCTGAAAAAAAACAAGACACAAATGAACTTATTTACAAAACAGAAGCAGACTCACAGACAGAGAAAACAAACTTATGGTTACCTGGGGGGAAAGATGATGGGGAGGGATAAATTGGGAGTTTGGGATTTGCAGATATTAACTACTATATATAAAATAGAGAAATAGCAAGGCCCTACTGTATGGCGCAGGGAAGTATATTTAATGCCTTGTAATAACCTATAATGAAAAAGAAAATGGGAAGCATAACTGAATGTATAACTGAATCACTATGTGGTACACCAGAAATTAACACATTATAAATTGACTATGCCTCAAAAAGAAAAAAAACCCAACAAATGAAAAAAAATTTTAAAAAGAAGGAGGAGAGAGAGGACGTAAGAGTATAGAAGGATTTGGGATAAGTAATGGAAGATTGTTTTCAGGTAGGGTAGACCTGAATATGTTTAAAAGCTGTAAGAAAAGTTTCAGTTTTGGCTGATTCCCTACGTGCACAGATAGGGGCCCGCCAAGCCGTGAGGTGGGTCGCTAGGATCAGGAAGCAGCCAGCTAGGGAAGGGATGGGCAGAGCCAGCTTTTGGGCTGCAGAACAAAGGAAAAATTCCCCTGAGAGCTGAGAGAAAATCAAAGGCAGGCATATTTTCAACCTTAATGAATCTAAAGGGAGACTCATGATTCAAGGCAATAGGATAAAGACAGAGCAAATAAAGCTGTCATAAAAGGCATTACAGTGGACCCTACGAAGTAGCTAGTAGATCCTGGAGAAATTGCCTGTGCGTGGGGAACATAGCCACCACTTTGCTTGTAGGGCTCCTGTTGCCCTCCAGAGAAGGAACAATTAAGGGTGCCAGCCTGGCTGGGTAAATAAAGATGTTAAGGATTCTGGAGCAAGAGTTTGTAACAGATAGAATAAGATCCCTGAGGACATGAGGTGGATTGGCATCCTGACCACCGGTTGAGTAATTAACTTCATTAACATCATGCAAACCATGCACGGGATTCTGAGCCAAGATTTGGCTTAAAGGCATGTTCTTTGTGCATTGATACCTGAGATCTGGGGCAGGGGGAGGGATTCAGCTGGTTTTAAGAGTCTGCGGGGGAAAACATATATGCACTAAAAAATTTGCATACTTTGCTTTTAAAAATTGCTAATTTTCTTAAACATTCCAAAAACTGTGGTCAAATAGACTTCATATAATGTTTGTGTTTAAATGAGCTTTAGTAGTTTTTAAACGGTTATTATTTTTTCCGACTGAAAGGATATTTCCTAATGTGGCTTTCTCTGTACCAGTCCTCCAAAGTGCTTTTCTTAATTTCCATTTAATGAAAATCTCTACATTTATGGTTTGTATTTTCCTTGGATTTAAGTTAATCCTTCAAGGAGAGCGTTAACTCTCCCAAGCTACTGAAACTTCACTTTTTGGAACTGTTATGTTTACTGTTAGGGAGTAACTTTGGCACCGAGGAGAACTTGGCTCAATACATATTTTCAACAAAATTACTAATATAATAAATTTTAATCAGGATATCTGAAATGAATATCTAGGTTTAAAAAAATGACTCAAAATTTAAAGTCAAAATAATCAGATTTGTGATTTATATTTTTTGTTTGTTTTTTGTTTGTTTTTTAGTGTTTCTCTGAGAAGTCCTTGTGCTTTATTTCACCTATTTATAGCCACTGGTTCTGTGAAATCCAGTATTACTTGAAATCAAAATCTGGGGCACTGATGAAACTATCTGGATCGATAAATTACTTATCTGGATTCAGAAAGAAGATAAACTGAGTGAGGAGGACAAAAGCAACAAACAAAATTCACACTAAGGATTATTTCCTTTTCATTTCCTTCTCTTTGGATAAAAGTGTTGATAAAAAACAAGAACTTTTCTTAGAAACAGTCATTTGCAATGAACACTTAGTTATTTGGTGCTCATTTACCTGAATTATTACTGTTTTGCAAAGAGTAATTTATAAAGTGAAGTTAATCATCTAAACTTTGAAATTATCTCTCCAAAATCATAAAGGTTTATTCAAAATTTTTCTTGTAGCTTTCTATGTGTTTCCCATATTTGTCGATGCCTTTCTACATTTTTGTCTCCCTGTAATTGTGTAACAGGTTTCCCTTACTTTGTAAACTTCGAAATACACAAGTATAGAAAACATTTCCAAAAACATTTTGATTATTTTGCATTAAAGTTTCAATTAAGGAGCTGAAAAGAGATAAACAACAGGTAATGATTTGGATTTTGAAACAATAATGCTTTTTCGATAAATCTGAGTTCTTGCCATCTGCTAATCACATCGGTAACTTGGAAAATCAGTAGAGAATTCATATTTTTATTCATTCACATCTGATTTATGTTTCAACATTCCACAGTCTTGCTCTGATTCCCACAAATAGTATATCAGTGTCTAACATAATCTAAGTCTTACAGTAATACTGAAAGAATCTATAAGTATATTTTAGAAAAATCAGCAAGCTATAAAACTTCTTTGATTGAAGCAGGTTAAAATCTGTACTTATTGTACCACTGAGTTAATCCAAGTACAAACAAAAATTATAGATTAAGAACTTCTGGGTCTGATCCTCTATTTCCAGCCAGAATGGAACGAAGACTATGTTTTCATGGATGTGTAGTGCACAGTCATGCTCTCCCTCTCCTGTGTCCTCATTTCCCTTTGTCTCTGAGCAGAAAACTCCAGGGTGGGCACTAGTGGTCTATGTAGATGTTTAGAGAAAGATTTATACCCATTGACTTCAAAAGGATTGCAGGTATAACCTTCCTCTGAGGAGTTAAAAGTCACACATGTGAAGGGAATGAATTCTATCTGGATGGATTTATTGGCTTAATCAACAAATTAAACTTACTTATTTGGTATTATCATATGTTCAACTCTGCAGGGGGTAGTCGTGCACATCAGAATTATAAGATCATTGATTGTCCATACACTTGTAATTTATTTGGACACATGAAGGTGATTGGATTATGTACAAATAACTGATACATTTCCTATTCTGCCTCCTCTGTTTTTCTACTTTGTACCTGTGATCCTACCCCATTGTGACCAGCTAGACAGTATTCAAAGGAGAGGTCTTACTAAATAGCTACAAGAAAGGAAAAAATTGAGAAAATAAGTAATAGGGCAGAAGTAGCCATGTACTAAGCTAAGATTGCTCAACTGTGGAGGGCAAGAGAGAGTAAAGAGAACCAGACAGCTCTCAGAAAACCTTGAAAAGGGAGAATCTTAACGGCATTTCTTACTAAATTTAGGAGTTTAGGGCTGAGAATAGAGACTGAATGCCTCTCCATAGGGAATGTTGGAAAGTCGTAAGCCTCACAGATGTGTCCTGCTACGTAATGCCAATAGGTAGTAAAGAGGACTGTTTGGAGATTATCAGTGGCAGAGAGGACAAACGAGAAGTTTTGGGAAGAACTAGCTGGGAGAATTCAGCAGTTCTGCTGGTCTCACTTGGGCTTATTCCTACAGCAGCAACCATCGTGTGGCTTGATTGGGGGTGGGAGTGCTGTCTAAGGTGACCTCACTCACGTGCCTGAAGTCTGAGTATTCCCCGTTGCCTGTGGTCAACGATCTATAAAATCTCTCATCTTTCAGTAGTTGGTTCCTGGCCTCCTTAAACAGCAGGATGTTTTCCAAGACTGTGAAAGAAAAGCTGCAAGTCTTCTTGGAGGTTAGGCTCTGGAGCTCACACAAAAACATTGTTATCACATTCTGTTAGTCAGAGCAAGTCAACAGGTGAGCCGAGCTTCAAGGAGTGATGAAATAGGTTCCATTACTTAGTAGGAGGAGCTGCAAAATATTTGTGGTCATATTTAATCTGTTACAATTCATCCCCTGGGTATAAGTATTTACATTATTCCATATGCAACATCTGCTGATCCCTTCCACGGAAGTCTTATCTCTTGGAGTGTCTAGACCTATGCCAGTACATTGGCCACAAGTCACATGTGTCTGTATTGAACAATTGAAATGTAGCTGGTCCTAGCTGAGTTGTGCTGTTGTTTAAAATAAACCCAGAATTGCAAAGACTTAGTAAAAAGAATGTGAACTATCTCTTTAACACTTTATATGTTGATGAAGTGGGGTTTTTTTTTCAGCTTTGTGGAGATGTAATTGGCATACAGCATTGTGTAAGTTTAAGGTGTAAACTGTGGTGATTTCATATATGTGCATATTGCAAAATGCTTACTAGAATAGGGTTAGCTAACGTATCTATCACCCCACACAACTATCATTTGTGTGTTTGTGTGTGTGGTGAGTTTTAAGATCTACTCCCTTAGCAACTTACAGTAGTTAACAGTAGTGTTAATTATAGTCACCGTGCTGTACATTACATGACCAGAACTTATTCCTCTTATAACCAAAAGTTTGTACCCTTTGACCGCCATCGTTCACCCTCTTCCCCCTCTACTCCCTGCCCCTAGCAACCACCAATCTGTTCTCTGCTTCCGAGATTTTTTTTTTTTTTTGGATTCCATAGTGGAATCATATTGTATTTGTCTTCCTCTGATGTATTTCACTTAGCATAATTCTTTCAAGCTTCATCCATGATGTCGGAAACGGCAGAATTTCCCTCTTTTTATGGCTGAATGGTATTCCAGTGTATTTTTCCTTTATCTGTTCATCCACTGAAGGACACTTAGATTGTTTCCATGTCTTAGCTATTATAAATAATGCTGCAGTGAATAAGGGGGTACAGATATATCCTTGCCATAGTGATTTCACTTCCTTCAGATATTTTTCCAGAAGTAGAATTTCTGGATCATATATTTTTTCTTCAATTTATTGATTATTTCTTTTGCCATGCAGCTTTATAGTTTGATGTAGTTCCACTTGTTTATTTTTTGCTTTCATTGCTTGTGCTTTTGGTGTCATATCCAAAAACTGATTGCCAGAACCAATGTCAAGGAAATTTTTCCCACTGCTTTCTTCTGTAAGCTTTATAGTTTCAGGCATTACTTTTAAGTCTTTAACCCATTTTGAGTTAATTTTTGTAAGAGGTGTAAGATAAGGGTTCAGTTTCCCTTTTGTGCATGTAAGTATTTTTTTCCCAACACAGTTTATTGAAGAGACTGTCTTTTCTCCATTGAGTATTCTTGGCTCTTTTGTCAAATATTAGTTGACTATGTATCCATGAGTTTGTTTCTGAGCCCTTTGTTGTATTTCATTGGTCTGTGTGTCTGTGTTGTCTTGATTACTGTAGTTTGTAATATAGTTTGAAATCAGGAAGTGTGATGCCTCCAGCTTTGTTCTTCCTTCTCAGGATTGCTTTGACTGTTTAGAGTCTTAAGTGGCTCCATATGAATTTCAGGGTTGTTTTTCTCTTTCTTAAAAAAAAAAATGCTATTGGAATCTCGATAGGGGTTGCATCACTTTGGGTACTATGAACATTTTAACAATATTAATTCTTCCAACACATAAACATGGATTACCTTTCTATTTATCTGTGTCTTCAATTTCTTTCATCAATATCTTGTAATTTTCGGTGCAGAGATCATCACCTCCTTGGTTAAATTTATTCCTAAGTATTTTATTGCTTTTGTGTTATTGTAAATGGGATCATTTTCTTTATTTCCTATTCAGATAATTCATTGTTAGTGTATAGAAATGCTACTTATTTCATATGTTAATTTTGTAACCTGCAACTTTACTGATCTTGTTGATTAGATCTGTGGGGGGTTTTTGTGTGTGTGGAGTTGTTGGGATTTTTTTTTACATATAAAATGATATCTACAAATAGAGACAATTTTACTTCTTCCTTTATGATTCTAATACCTTTTTTGTGTGTGTGTGTTGCCTGGTTGCTAGGCTGGTACTTCCAGTACTTTGTTGAATGGGCGTGGTAAGAGTAAGCACCCTTGTCTTCATCCTGAGCTTAGAGGAAAAGCTTTCACCCTTTACCACTGAGTATGATGTTAGCAGTGGGCTTGTCATTACATGTCCTGTATTATGTTGATGTACATTGTTCCTTCTAATTTTTATCATGAACATACATTGAATTTTATTACATATGTTTCTGTGTATTAAGATGATCACATAATTTTTTTCTTTCATGCTGCTGGTGAGGTATATCACATTTATTGATTTGTGAATGTTGAGCCATCCTTGCATTCCGGGGATAAATCTCACTTGATTATGGTGAATGATCCTTTCAGTATGCCCCTGAATTTGGCTTGCTAGTATTTTTCTGAGAAAAAATTTTATTTATATTCATCAAGGATATTTGCCTGTAGTTTTTTTTTTTTTTAAGTGTCCATTTCTGGCTTTAGTATCAGGGTAATGCTGGCCTCATAAAATTAGTTTAGGAGTAGCTCCTCCTCTTTGACTTTTTAGAAGAGTTTGAGAAGAGTTGATGTTAATTCTTTTTTTAAATGTTTTGTAAAACTCACCAGTGAAGCCTTCTGGTCCTGTATTTTTCTTTGTTAAGAGATTTTTGAGTAATGGTTCAGTCTCCTTACTAGTAATTGGTCTGTTCAGATTTTCTATTTCTTCTTGATTCAGTCTTGGTAGGTTTTACATTTCTAAGGATTTTTCTCCTTCTAGGTTGTCCAATTGGTTGGTATATAGCTGCTCATACTAGCCTATTATGATCCTTTGTATTTCTGTGGTGTCAGTTGTAATGTCTCCTGTTTCATTTATAATTTTGTTGATTTTGGTCTTCATTCTTTTTTCCTTGGTTAATCTAGCTAAAACTTTATCAACTTTATTTATCTTTCCAAAGAACCAACTCTTATGTTTGTTTTCTTTTCTGTCTTTTTCCTGTTCCATGAGGGGGTGGTATAGCTCAGTGGTAGAGTGCGTGCTTAGCATGTATGAGGTCCTACGTTCAATCCCCAGTACCTCCATTAAAATAAATAAGTATACCTAATTACCTCCCCTCAAAATAAAAAAGTTCCATGTATGCTCTTGATTCTCTGCCTGGATGATCTACTCATTGTTGAAGTGAGATATTATAGTGCCCAACTATTACTGTATTAATGTTTATTTCTCCTTTGAGCTCTATTAGTTTTTGCTTATATATTTAGGTGCTCTGATATTAGATACATAAATATTTGGTATTATTATATCTTCTTGATGAATTGACAACTTTTTATTATATGGTAGCCTTTTTTGTATTTCTCTTCTTCTTCTTTTTTTTTTTTTTTTTTTACTTTTTTTAGTTTAAAATCTATTTTGTCTGATGTAAGTACAGCTACCCCTAATTAATTTTAGTTACCATTTGCTTGAAACGTCGTTTTTCATTCCTTTACTCTCAGTCTACATGTGTCTTTAAGCCTAAAGTGTATGTCTTGTAGTCAGCATACTGTAAGATCCTGTTTTTGATCCATTCAACCATTCTGTGCCTTTGATTAAATAGTTTAATCCTTTTATTTTTAAAGTAATTATTTACAGGTAAAGACTCACTACTGGCATTTTGTTAATTGTTTTCTGGCTGTTTCATAGAACCATTGGTTCTTGTTTTTCAGCCTGCTGTCTATTGGGGGGTGTTTTAATGCCTATTGGTATTAATGTGGTTTGGTTTCTTTATCATGATCTTTTGTGTGATTATTACAGGTTTTTCCCTTGTAGTTACTCTGAGGCTTACATAAAATATCTGAAAATTATAACACCCTATTTTAAACTGATTATAACTTAACTTTGATTCCTAAACTTTACACTTTTACCTCCCCCTCAAATTTTAGGTTATTGATGTTCAGTTTACATATTTTTGACATTGTGCATTGAGTAACATATTATTGTAGTTGTGGTTATTTTTACTGCATTTGTCTTTTAACCTATAAACAAGATTTGTATGTGAATTGTGCACTACCATTACCATATTACAGAATATAACTTTGTACATTTACCATTGCCAGTGAGTTTTATGCTACCTTCTTATGTCTTTATGGTGGCAATTAGCTTCCTTCTACTTCCACTGAAAGAATTCCTTTTAACATTTCTTGTAAGATAGATCTAGTGGTAATGAACTCCTTCAGCTTTTGTTTGGAAAAGTTTTCATGCCCTTTCATTTCTGAAGGACAGCTTTGTCAGGTGTAGAATTCTTCTTTAACAATTTTTTCTTCCAGTATTTTGAATATGTCATCCCATTTTTCTCCTGGTCTGAAAAGTTTCTGTCGGGAAATCTGCTGATAATCTTGTGGGGGTCCCCTTTTATGTAACTTCTCTCTTTAGTCTTGCTGCTTTCAACATCCTTTCTTTATCTTTGACTTTTGACAGTTTAATCATAATGTGTCTTTGTGTAGCCCTATTTAAGTACAACATGTTTGCATCTCGTGGATTTGGATGTCCATTTTTCTCCCCATGTTTGAGAAGTTTTCAGCCATTATATCTGTAAATGTACTTTGTTTCTTTTTTTTTTCTCTCTCCTTTCTCTTTGGAATTCCCATAATATGTGTGTGTGTGTGTGTGTGTGTGTGTGTGTGTGTGTGTGTGTGTATGTTTTGTGCCCCCTATTTTGTGTAGGTCTTCTTAACTCTTTTAAAATTTTTTTCTCCTCTGACTGGATAATTTCAAATGTCTTATCATCTGTGTCACTCATTCTTTCTTTTTCATGGTTGAGTCTTTTGAAGCTCTCTATGGAATTCTTCTGTTCAGTCACATGGTTCTTTTTAGCTCTAGGATTTTTTTTTTTTTTTTTGTGGTTTCTGTGTCTTCATTGAACTGCTCGTTTTGTTCATGCATTGTGTTCCTAATCTTGTTTATCTGTCTATATGCTCTTGTAGTTCACTAAACTTTGAGAGGATTATTCTGAACTCTTGTTTGACACTTCATAGATCTCCATTTCTTGACGATCAGTTATTGGCACTTTATTAGTTCCCTTTTTTGGTGTCGCGCTTACCTAATTATTTATCATCCTCGATTCCTTACATTGGTATTTGCACATTCGAGTGAGTGGTCTCCTCTTCCAGACTTCGTAAGTTTGATTTGGCAAAAACAGTTCTTCATCAGTCAGCTCAGTTTTAATTTCTAGATACGTCTGTTCTCTGCTAGCAACATCCTTTGGCAGGTGGGGCTTGTTATCAAAGTCTATTTCGGGGCAAGAACACTGTCTGAGCTCTTAGGTGATGGGGATAGCTGTTGGCTGAGGACAGTTGGATAGGACTACTGGCTGACTTCCCCCTCTAAGTGAGGCTGTAGGATGACCTGTGGTTGCCTGAGTTCTCTGGTCAGGCTTTCTAGACAGCTGGGGCTGGTACTACCCAGAAGTAGACAAGGCTATGAATTTTGTATGTTAATTTTGTACCTGCAGGGCAGCAGGACCCCCATGACCTGCATGGCTTATTGTTTGGGAACCCAAATCAAGGAAACCTATGCGCCAAATTCCCTGGTTAGACGGGACTGCTGGTTTTGCTTTGCAGTTGAGAAAGCCAGAGGCTATGCTCTCTGTTCAGGTGTCCCCACAAGCAGGGTGGTGGGATGGGCTGTGCAGCTTCCTGTGTGCTTTGGTTAGGTTCCCTGGTCTGACAGGCTGAAGGCTGTATTCAGCAATGGGTGGAGCTACAAATTAGTCTCCTTGCCTGGGCAGAATAAGAAACCAGCTCCAAGGCCAGGAAGGCTCTTTGTTTGTGGTCTTGATTCAAGCCGACCTACAACCCAAGTTCCCTGGCCAAACAGGGTCAGTGGCTTTGCTTTGCAGACAGTCAACTCTGCCTGCTGTCCGCTCAAGCATTGCTGGGCTACACAGCTTCTCTGTGTTCCAGCCAGGCTTTCTGGTCAGATGAGGCTGGAAACTACACTCAGTAATGGGTGGGGCTATGATTTGGCTCTCCTGCCTGGGCAGCACAGGGGAGCCCTCAAGCCCAGCAAGGTTCTCCATCGGTCGTGTCTGCTGGTTTTCACTCATGGTATTTGCCTTTCCTTGTGTACTCGGTTTTATTTGACTTTGTGATAATACTATATTAAAAATTGTTTGGGACAACATTTTGATGACTTTCATATGATCATCCTTCATAGAGGATTTTCATTTGCTTTTTCAGGGCGCATAAGGGTCCTACAAGTTCAGAGATACTTCAAATAAAGTCAAGAGTTAAGCTTCCTTAGCCCAACAGGTGATGTGTTGCATGTTCAGGAGAGGGTTTGCTTATTCCAGCTTACTTTATGGGTATCACTCTTTGGAGTGGGTAAACGATTGATGTTCCCTCTTCCAGCAAGTTCCTAATTTTGACTTCTATTTCTACAGTCCCACACCACCACCAAAAGCATTGCTCAACCTTAAAACTTCTCCTAAAGGAATGGCCAATATTCTTAGGCTAAATATGCTTTGAGTGCCTGAGTTTATATCTCTATCTCTGATTTCTTGTCTTCTTCCAGATCTTGGTCCAGCAAATCCTGGGGTATCTTTAAGCTCACTGATGTCTTTGAGGAGAATTTTGTCTGTAGTCTTATGCTCATTGATCTCAGGTTTACATGTGACATCGTGTTGCTACTCTTTTCTTCATCTTCAAGTTAAGAATTACATTTATAACTCTAAACATATGATAAAATTCAGACTGTTAAGGAAATATGTCCATAGTGACCTCACCTTCCAAGTTCACAAGATTATTTTAATTAGCTTCACAAACATGTTAATCATACACATCTTTTCCCCATATGAATTATAAAATTTCCTCCCAAGAAATTATTTAAAATGTCAAACATTATCTAGAATTTATGCAAAAAAAATCCTGAAATACTGAAATATGCAGCTTCTTTAGGAAAGCAATGATTACAAATTTGTAGTAAGTTACCATATAATAAAATGAGTATCTAAATTTAGAATTTGGGGCCTTCTTATTAGCTTTTCATGAAAATTTCTAGATCAGTGCATGGTATGGTTTTATATATTTGAATTGAATCCTTTTTCCTTTTTGAATTAAACCTATTTCTTTCATTCAAAAAGAGCTTAAACATAAGATTTCATCCAATTTCTAAAAATCTTTAATTTAAATTCTATCACGGTAGCTACAGATCAAGTAAATGGAATTTTGAGAGGAATTTTTCACTATCTCCTTCTAATGGGCAAAATACTGCAGTGCTAGCTGGACAAAGCAGAAAGCCAGGAAGCTGCTTACCATTATAATAAGGGAGGATTAAGGTAGGAGATTGGACTTGCCACTACTTCTGAATATCATATATGGTGAACTCTAAAGGCACTGTCTCTTTTCACAGTGCTTTAGCGCAAGATTGTCCTGCATGAGAGTATATTGTAAATGTTACATGATTCCCAATATAGCATCAAGCTGCAGTCGTGGGAAAAGAGTCTATTTCCTGATAAAAGCTTTTTATCAGGAAATGCTCGGCCTCCCTGACCAGCCTTCTCATAGCCTTGAGGACGGAATCTTCTCTGCAGTGGCACAGGGGTACCTAGGGCTTACTCGTTAAAGCAAAATGAACAACAGAATGTGAAAATGTAATTAGGACATAA
The DNA here is from genome assembly GCF_048773025.1 of Camelus bactrianus. Classification (NCBI taxonomy): domain Eukaryota; kingdom Metazoa; phylum Chordata; class Mammalia; order Artiodactyla; family Camelidae; genus Camelus; species Camelus bactrianus. The sequence goes on from NC_133572.1 coordinate 12,619,036, forward strand.
CAAAGGGGAAGGTAGAATTGCTGCCAACTGTTGAGAGACTGATTTGAGAGACATCACATTCATTTAAAACAAATCTTACTCCCAAGTGGGATCTTGAGGGTATTCAGCCTCACACTTCTCATGCTTCGTCTTGGTCACTTCCTTTAAGATTTGCCTGATGGTTGGTTCTCTTAAATAAAGCTGAAGGCAGTTGCTGAGGTGTAAGGATGAGTTTGTTCCAAGTAAGTCATGTCTTGACTTAATCATCGTAAGAAAAAAAGTACACTGTTAATGACACTTTGTCGGCTGTATCATAAATAGAATAAAAGCTATCAGCCAAAATCTGGTGGTTCCTAGAACTATGATTTTTACAAGAAGTATAAGCAGAACTTATTTAAGATAAGCACTTGCACCAATATTTTTCCACCTCTTTTTCCCTGCAGTGATCTATGTTTCTCCTTCTTTTAGAATGAATGTTTTTCAAGAATCACAAGTCTCTGTGATTTGGGGTGACTTGAATAGGATGTGAAGGAGAATCTAAAAACTTGGAATCTCTCCCCCCCCCTCCAATTTGGATTCCTTTTGTCTCTTTTTCTTGCCTAAGATTTACAATACTGTGTGGAATAAAAAGGACAATAGTGGCCACCCTTGTCTTGTTCCTGATCTTAGAGGAAAAGCTTTGAGCTTTACAATGTTGAGTGTGATGTTAGCTGTGGTTTTGTCATATACCTCTTTTACTATGTTGAGATCTTTGTGATTTCCTTCCTTCTAACTTTGGACTTTTTTTTTCTTGTTCTTCTTTTTCTAGTTCCTTGAGATATAAAATTAGTCTGTTTATTTGAGACTTGTGTCTTGAGGTAGGCACTTACTGCTGTGAACTTCCCTGTTGGGACTGCTTTTGCTGCATGCTATAAATTTGTTATGTCACATTTTCATTTGTCTCAAGATATTTTAAAATTTCTCTTTTGATTTATTCTTTGATGCACTTCTTGATAATTAGGATGTTTAATCTCCACATATTTATTAATTTTCCAGTTTTCATCATGTCATTAATTTCTAGTTTTATATCATTGTGGTTGGAAAAGATGCTTCATATGATTTCAATCCTCTTAAATTTGTGGACTCATTTTGTGGCCTAATGTATGATCTATCTTGAAAAATGTTCCATGTACACTTGAGGAGAATGTATATTCTGTTGCTTTTACATGGAATGTTCTGTGAAGATCTGTTAAGCCCATCTGGTCTAATGTATTAGATAACTGGAGTAGCTGAACACAGTTGCGGAAACATAAAAACCCTTGACATGTTCAGGAGAGAAGGGTGATTTAATATGAGTGGAGAATAAAGCATACGGTGTGATATGTCAGGAGGAGCCAGAGGGAGATGGGCAGGGACTGGGTCATGGAGAACAATATAAGGGATACTCATGAAGTTGAACTTTACCCTGGATTTTATGGTGCGGTGTGGTGTGTGTGTATATGGGAAGTTAGTTTTGCCTTATAGAAAATCTGCTTATGATAAGGGGGTTTGATAGAGGAGACCAGGTGAAAGAGAACATTAATTTGAGAGAACGATGGGAATTTATCTAACGTAGTAGAAGTAGAAAAATGGTCAGGTTTCGGGAGTGTTGACGAGGTCAACTCTGCTGCCCTTTGGGGCTGGTTATAAATGGTCTCTGAGGAAGAGGGAGCAGCCTCTGAATTTCTGACTTGGTGACTTGGTAGGGTATGTTGCTGTTCACTTATGTTTAAAATGCAAGAAAAGAAGGAGGTCCTGGATGGAGGTAGAGGAACAAAGCATTGATTGTAATTCTGTCTAGTGTGTAAAGTACAAGCTTTATATTTTTTATTTTATTTCTTTTTTTAGTGGAGGACTGGGGATTGAACCTGGACCTTCCACAGGCTAAACACATGCTTTACCACATAGCTTATACCCCACCCCACAAGCTTTTTAGATATACAGATTCAAGCCCACCTCTTGGTTGTCATTGGCTGTGTGACCTTGGACAAGTTGTTGAAGAAATCAAGTCGAATTGAGAGAGAGATCAAATGAGCCTCTTTAGGAATAGATGCAGTAATCAAGTTATGTAATGAAACATTTAATAATTGGTGAATAATTAACACGAACAAGATTCTTTTGTTGAACCTTTAACATTAGTTAGTATATGTCCACAATCTAATTTCACAAACTCTCTCTGTAGACTATAAGTTAGAGAATTCCAACTCCAGATTGTAATGTTTGGAAGCCTTAATTAATTAGCTATTTGGCACATTGTAAAATCACTAATGTCTTCGTTAATACTAGTGGAATACTAGTGGATATAAACATATCTAAATAAATCTACATAATCTCTAGAGGAGTAGTAAACAAATGAATTATGGTTTTAAAAGATATTTGAGTTTTAGTGCAACGTAAAAACTACAAATCTGACCTTTGACCTCAAGTGAGGACAAGGCAGATGAACAAAAAACAGATACCCACACAGAATGATACAAGGAAACCAGGAAATTACATTCTTGAAATGATTTTCCCCTTTTCCAGTAAACTGTAGTAGAACAGGTAAAAAGAAATGAGACTATCATTTAAAAATATTTACACAAAAAGTTATTATAAAGTCAACATTTAAAACAGCAAACCTGTAAGAGTTTGTTCTGAAAGCCTGTTGGCCCAGGCTCAAGCAGGTAGTGAAGTTCTCGTTAAGTTCGTGGTAGCTGGAGAAAGAGCTTTACAGGAGAGTGGATTCATTTTAATTGGAACAGGCCCCTGTGGAAAAAGAAGTACGTCACTGAGGTTCTCTGGATTATCCGTGGCTTTGAGGCTAGACTCCTCAGTGAAGCAATTGTTTTCCTATTTCATTAATTCTTCTTAAAAATAAACTTTCTCTGTATTCTCTGGAAACAAAAGCTAGAACTGTGTTTTCAAGGGGAAGTGAATGTGTCCACTATGAATTCATTTGTCTGGAAGTCTGGAAAATGTTACTGAATGTGGTGAACATTTATCAGTTTCAGAGTCATCCCCCAAGGAGCCCAAGATCAGCAGTGAATGCAACAGAATGTCTTAGGGAAGAGACTTTTTTTCGGCACCAACTTCTGACTGTAAACTTGCTACAAACAGAAGAATAAGTCTAGCACATAGTAGGTCTTCACATACTCATTGAATGAATGCAAAATTTTAGAAAATAGTTAAAGTGCAACATTAACTTAAGCTTAACATGTGGTGTTGAAGTATTATTTATTCACAGGAGTCTGTTCTTTGGCTGTCATCCCATGTATTCAGTCATGATTTCTATCCAGACCTTACTCATTGGTTGATCTCATGTTTCAGAGCTCACAGTGTGTCCAGGATGACGCATAATTATGAAAGACACCTTGCATTCACAATCGTGCATTTGTCAGAAATCTATGATTAGCTTATCAGATACTAGAAATGACTTAGCATTTTCCTGTTTCAATGTGTAAAGGCTTTTCCCTCCTTTTTCCACGCTCCTAATGGTAAAGTCTGTACATTCGGTCTGAAATGGGTGTATATGCGAGTGGAATGAATGTGTGTGTTTTCTAGGTTGAGTAAGTCCATGTATATTTCTAAATTTAGAGAGTCCTTTGGACTCTTAAAGAAGGAATGTTCTAAGCAATCATCTTCTAGGAAGAGAACTCATTTTCTAGGAGACAAAAGGAGGTTTTGGTCTGTCCTATATGTAACTGATTAATTATGTTTTGTCAAATAGTTTTTTTTTTTTAAATCACACTGATTCTACCTCTGGAGTTAGGGCTTTTAAATATTGTATCATCTCCACATTGAATGTTCTCAGTATTAAAAATGAAATTTAATAAGGTAACATTTAGATTTCCAGTTTGTAAGCTACATAACAGGCATTCTTCTTGTTTCCGATAGAACAGTGTCATTCCCTGAAACGATTTCCCACTTCGCCCATTCATTTGCGAGTATATTCCTAGTAGGTTGTATTACTCTTTCCTGTCAAAAAAGCTGGGCAAAATGAAAACAACAGTGACTAATTTCATTTTAGCATGATTCTCATATCAGAAAGCATGAGAGACATTTAAATGAAGGGAAAAAAATCCACCTTGATTTGGCAGTTGTTCGACAAAATAGGAAAGTTAATTTGAAAGTGCATGGGGCTGTGAAATCAGTTGTCACGTATTTTTTTGGTTTCCGGCTTCTCAAAATCTTCTTTTTCAGAAACAGGAATTGAAGGTGGACTTGTCAAAGCAAGTGGCCCTCTGCTTAGCCTGTTGCTCTCATGAAAATGTGGATGAGCTTAAATTGCAGAGAATGTCTCAAATATTTGGGTTCTGTAACAATTCAGATGCTTTCCAGTCCCAAACAGTATGGAGATTCCTTAAAAAACTGAAAATAGACTTACTCTATGATCCAGTAATCCCACTCCTGGGCATATATCTGGAGAAAACTCCAATTTGGAAAGATACATACACCCCAATGTTCACAGCAGCACAGTTTGCAATAGCCAAGACATGGAAGCAACCCCAATGTCCATCGACAGATGATTGGATGAAGGAGTTGTGGTATATATATACAACTGAATACTAGTGAGCCACAAAACGGAATGAAATAATGCCATTTACAGCAACATGGATGGACCTAGAGATTATCATACTGAGTAAAAGCAAGTCAGTCAGAGGAAGACAAATATCATATGGTATCACGTATTTATAGAACGTAAAAAAAATAATGCAAATGAACTTATTTACAAGACAGAAATAGACTCGCAAATATAGAAAACAAACTTATGGTTACTCAAGGGGAAAAGGCAGGAGGGATAAATTAGTTTGGGATTAGCAGATACAAATTACTATATACAGAATAGATAAACCACAAGGACCTACTGTACAGCACAGGGGCCTATATTCAATAGCTTGTAATAACCCATAATGAGAAAGAATATGAAAAAGAATATATATCACACTGAATCACGGTGCTGTACACCAGAAACTAATACAGCATTGTGAATCAACTATACTTCAATTAAAAAAAAAAATGCTTTCCAGTCCAGAAATTCTGCAGTTCCACAATGGAACCCCTTGAAATTGTTCTGAGAAAGGAGATATCTTCAGGCCTTCCATGGGATGTCTCAAGTTAACAGGGAGTACTTGTTTAACAAGGGGACGTGTTTGACCACAATTGTGTCTAGAGCTATCTTTGAACAACCAAGGTTATGTTGGATTTCAATATAAATGTGACTGTAGATGTATAAACTTGCAGTGGTTGTAGATTTAAATCATAGATCCTCTTCCAAAAGTACAACCCAGGGAAGAAGAGTAACTTAGCTAAGCTGGATAGAATAGGAGATTATTTGTGGTTGTTGACATTAGCGGGTGGAAGAGGCAAGATGGAAACCCCCCCACCCCACCCTGGCCTGTGACACTGTGATATAATAAGAAATACCTATTTGGTCGTTCCTTGTCCAGAGCTCTTAAAACTCTTGGAATTTCCTGAGAAGGATGAAAGGAGCATCTTTGTTATTTATAACATTTATAACAAGCTTTTTCAGCCACACCTGAGTCTATGAAAGTAGGCGACTAGGTAGCATCCAGATGGGTGTTGGTCGACAGAGGAACCAATTGCATGATTAGAGGATTGGAACACTCAGCGTCCCCACCTCCTCCCCAACCTCTGGGAGGGGAGAGGGGCCAGAGATTGAGCTAATAACACACAGCTAATGATTTGATCAGTCATGCCTATGTAATGGAACCTCCATAAAACCTCTAGCCAACAAGGTTCAGACAGCTCTCAGTTTGGTGAACATATCGTGGTGTTGAGAGGGTAGACTGTTCCGCTCTGTGTTCTTACCCCCACGCCTTGCCTGTGCATCTCACTTATTTGGCTGTTCCTGACTTGTGTGCTTTATAATAAACACGCAGTAGTAAGTAAACTTCTCCAGAGTTCTGTGAGCAAATTATCAAATATTGGGAGGGGGTCTTGAGAAACCTTGATTTATAGCTGGTCAGTCAGAAATATGGCAGGCTTGAACTTGTGACTGGTGTCTGCAGTGGGGGACAGCCTTGTGGGACTGAGCCTTCAACCTGTGGGGCCTGCATTAACTCCAGGTGTCAGAATTAAATTATAGGACACCCAGTTGGTATTCAGAGAGTTGAAGAACTGATTGGCATGGGAAAAACCCTGCACTTCTGGTGTCGGAAGTGTTGTGAGTTGTCACCACTGCACACATCCAAATAGTAACCAAGTCCTGCCGGTACTTCCTAAACTTCTCATAAATCACGCTTTTCTTTTTATTTTCTATCCTGGCGATCACTGTCTTGGTTCCTTTCCTTATCCTCCCCTAGACGAGACCATGCTCAGTCAATATATATCCTTATGTCTCATGTGTTACCTTCTTTGTTTAGAACATCTTCTTCCTCCAGATTAACCTTATCCTGTGTCTGACTAATCCCTTTGATTCTGTAAGTCTCAACTCAGGAGATTCCTCTGGGACTTAGTGTCAGCTCTTCCGGAAAGACGACCCAGGTCCCTGGGAAGCTTAGAGGCCCCTCTCCCATTCTCGATATCGCGAGTATAAGCACTCTCACTGCGCCCAACCCATTGCCTTCTACCCTTCTGGAGAAGAGGGAGCCTCTCCGTGATGTCTACGTTTCCTGAACATTACAGGGTACCTGCTCTGGAAGAGTTGTTCAATGAAGTGTTTCTTGAGGGCCTGCAGCTCGCTCTGGATTTCCGCTCTGCAGGGTCAGCCGAGTCAACTGTGCTTCCGCACGTCGCTCTTCCCTTTGCCCAAGACATGAGCTGTCCTAGGATAGGTGTGCCCTTCAGCCTCCATTGTCATTCATCTCCACACATCTTTCTAAACATTTATCTGACCATATCATTTCTCTACTTTAATTGCCTTCCTATAGTTTTTAAGGAGAGTTCAGAGTGAAGTGAAAATTCTGATTTAGCCCTTAATATGTTGGCATCCAGCCTTTGTCTGTTTTGTTTACTGTCCTCCACTTCTCCACGTACATCTTTCGCACAGATTTTATTACTTTAGCTACTTCATAATCAACATGTATTTCAAGCTTTCATGACGGCACGTACATTTTCTTTTTTGCCTAAAACATCTTCCTCCCAATTCCTCCTCCCGTTGTCTAAATCCCACCCCTCTCATAAAGCATCAGTTCTCTTGGGAAAGATTTCCCTGAGCCATTTCCACCCGTATCACCTCCCCATCTCTGAGTCACTGTTCTCATTGTACCCCATGCTGCTTCTATTAAGCACCTATTATAATTCACTACAATTGTTAGTTTCTGTTTCTGTTTCCTCCATATAAGTATAAACTCATTGAGGGAAGGACCTGTGTCTTCTTGGACCTACACTTTCAGCACTATGTGAAGTATTTGGCATATAGTATGAGGTTAATTCCAAAGGAAAGAAGGAGAAGGAAGGAAAAGAGAGAAGAAAGGGCCGAAGTCATGTACTAATTTCTGGATATTTAAAGCCATTCCAAATAGTAACTTCATACACAAGGGTCTCAGTAGCTAACCACCTGCTGTTCTGTTTCTACAATACTTTACAGACTAAAAATTAGTTTTACAGTCATAATTCATTTGATCCTCACAGAGGAAAAGGTTTTGTTGTTACTTCCATTTTAAAGCTTAGAAAAACAAACTCAAGAATTTCTTGAGGCTAGGAAGTAAGAAAACCAGGATGTCAGTCAGTCTGATCAACACAAATCTGGATGGTCTAACACTGTACCCAGGACTGGCTACATAATTTGTGGGACCCAATGCAAAATGAAAATGTGGGGCACCTTGTTCAGAATTATTTAGCATTTCAAGGCGAGGACAACAGAGTATTAAACCAAGCTCAGAACCCTCCTGAGTGTAGGGTTCTTTTCAGTGGTACAGGTTGTATGCCCAAGAAGCCGGCCTTGACCATGCTTTTCCATAATTCTAAGGTGATCTTCCTTTGTGTGCTAAGAATAGGATTGGTAGCACATTTATCAAAAGCAAACTCTGTCTTGTTAGACTAAGGAGAGAAGAAGTGACTGTTGAGCACCAAGCACTGGGGTAAGTGTTTTGGATGTCAGCTTGTTAATCCTCACAGTACCCCTGCACATATACCATCTCTTCTGTCTGTCTCAACAGATTCATCAGCCAACTGAGTCCTGTTGGACTCAGCTCTTCCAGATTAAAGACATCTTTGAGTACATTCCTCTGCCCGTTCTGAATCATTGCCCTTCCATATGCTTTTAGTGTATAATCTATACTGATTTGTCTTCCTGTCCTTGCATAAGAACAGATTGAGACTAGAAGAGTCACGTAGCTAGGGAATAAATGTTGTTGGGAGAATTTAGGTTTCCTGCTCCTTCTAGTGCTAGTCCAGCATTCTTTTCTGCTACTGTAACCTGTTGGAGGTCAGTTGCCCATTTAGAGCATTCAGCATGGGTCACCCTTGCCTTTTATTCCCCCAGGAGAAGCACATCGAGGACGGAGGGGTGATATCTGGTTCTTTAGATGGAAGGTAACACAATGGCACATATCTGGGTCTTACCTGGGCTTTGTGAGCTGGTGAAGGTATGACCCACTGTATGCTCGGGTAAGATGCATCTTTATGTCTCCAGAGCTGGGATCAAAAAATGAGCCAAGAAAATCATTTCTCAAAGAATAATGCTTAACAAGCTATCACTTGAATCTGAAAAGGGAGGCTGAAGCCCTACACTTTCTAGGAAGGTTGAAGACAATATTAGCATTCCTTACAAGACTTGGTTTGCTCAAATGCTAAGTGCTCTCAGTGTCACACTGGAACTGTTCCATGGGCAAAATAAACATTTTACAGTGACATAATTTAATTTTTTAAAACCTTGATCTCACAACTTAAATTTTAAAATACATTTTAAGATGTAGTGTCTGGGCCTCTACCTTTAAGTATGAGTATTAATACCTAGAACAGCAAGATAGAAATGAATGTTATACATATAGTAGAAGACATGTGGAAGCCAAAAAAATTAACTTATTGAAGTGTGTTAATTGCTGACATAGGATCAGGATTAATGTTTTTCATGGTTTAATTGGTTTGATTAATTAAAAATGAGGTAGTTGATTTTTGGAAGATGTTTAAAAAGTGTGGTTAGAGATGGAAATTTTCTAAATTGAATTCATTGATCTTTGATAATCCTCAAACACAATAAAGTATTGGTATAAACCAATCTCCTGTCCATCATTTCAGGCCATAGGAGGTTAAACCAGTAAGGCTGCTCTTAGTAACTGGATGTTAATTCTCCCATGAATAGTAGTAAAGCTTCTAGTAACACAGAACCTAATGTGGAATTCATTTTTTAAATTTAAGAAAAAAGCAACTTACTTGTAGACACTCTTCCAATGTATTGGGAGGAAACTGATTTACTGCATCTGCCGAGGTCTGCTTGGCAAGGGCTTTGGATCCAGATAATACTATTTCCTACCCATGGTTTGACTGGGTATCCTTTCAGAAGCATAGCAACGTTACCTCCTGTCCTCCCAACTCAATCACTCTGCTCTTCCTTCCTTCCCATTGTGATGGGGGTAATAGTTTGAAAATTTTAAATATGCATTCTTTTCTAGCTTTCCAAGTATAGGACATTTATTCTAGTTGGCCCAAGAAGCCATCAAACCTGGAGAGGATTAAGATGTGTTATTCCAAGTAGTATGCTATAATAGCTTCTGACGTGGAAAGTAAGATTTTTCAAATTCTTTAAGTGTATTTCCTTTCAGTGTATCAAGAATACTGGTGGATGAAGAGAGTTTAGAGGTTAGCAATTAGCCAGAAATGTGTGTTCTTATTTTTTTCAGCCTAGGGCTGCTTCTCAGAGACCTAAAAGAGAGTAAACAAGTGAGAGTGAATGAGGCCCAGAATTTACTTCTGTGCCCACTTCTCATTTGAGACTCTAAACCTTGTAAGCTAATCTTCACTTAACTTGATGAAAGAAATATTATTATTCTTTTCATTTGAAAAATTTAGGCAAGTGGAGATGAGCAATTTGCTCGAGATCATACAGATGGCAAAGATCTGGATTTGAACCCAGGACAGTTTTACTAAACCATTCTTAACAACACCATGCTGCCAGTAGGTAATTCTGTACTCCCTCTGTTTACTGCGTTGTGCACAGACTTTAAAAAAAAAAAAAGCTATTTAAAGTAGTGAAAATAAAGTCAGTAAAAATTTTAATACTTTGCATTTATGAAATAAGTTAAGTTTCTGATCATATCATTAGTTAATGTGGTATCAGGGTATGACACTTGCTGTGTTGATTTCGCAGCCTGTTAAAATCTTAAAATTTTGGTTGAAATGAAGATGTAATATGGAACTTGAACTTCTATGTTGTCTTGCTAAAAGAAAGTTTGAGCTGCACTTTTGCTCAGTTGCATCCAAACTAAAAGCATTTTTTTCTTCTCATGTGCATCTCTTGGACAGTTTTTTTTTTTATTATTGATAATCACAAACGATAATATAATTTCTAGTCTTGGCTTATCAGGTACTATCAGCTTCTGCATAGATTTGTAATTTCTTCAGCATTTCTGAAAGAAAATTAATTGCAGCAACAGAAATGCTCTCTGAAGCTCTTTCAAATAGGGTACCTTGTTTGTATTCCAGTCATTCCCTTGGAGATGGTGTAAATATTTCAAAATTGCTTTGGGAACCAGACGTTTTATATGTAGGTATATTTTGAATCTTCGTGTTATTTAATCCCACCATCCGTCTCTCTCATCTAGATATTATCTTCACTTTTAGGTGGTTGGCTCTTAATTTACGTGTTTTAAAGGATTATGTTGTAGTCATTAATTTGAATTAAATGAGACAGTTTTGACATGAGCTTTTAAAACTTGATAGTTTCGTTCTCTTTTATGTATTTTTTTGGGGACTTGCTGTCTCTGATGCAAGGCTTGCTTTTGCTTGTGAACCCATAGTGTTACCAGTTAAATGATACTGCCATTCAAGTAATGTTAACCACTCTGGATTAAAAATGCTCTTGCTCAGTTAAGCAGTGGTTGTAAATCACTGGAATTTGGAAAAATCATCAGTGTCATATGATAGCTGGTTGGCATATGATGATCTGATTTTTAATCTATGAGAGCTGGCTTAGAAAATGAAAGTGAGCTCTCTAGACAATTTCCTGCCTGAGACTGAATTAACAGAGAGAGGGAAAAAGGAAGACTGGGGAATATGGGGCTCCTGAGTTCCCAGAAAAGGGAGGGGAGGCAAAATTTATCTCTGAGAAAAGTGATAAAATGGCAACAATTACATGAAGTCAGTTACATGAATTGTGAAACAGAAGTCATACTTTCCTTTTGATGATTTTATAAAGTGAACATTTTTCAACAGTCTATCTGCTAATAACATGTAAAGGTTATGGGCAACTTATCAACACTCTAATAGTGCCTTTTGCCTGCCTCGTCTATGTCTATGAGCCTGAATATAGTAATGTTTTCAGTGGTAAAACTATAGAGCTTTCTGCTATTTGTGACAACTATTTTACCAAACAATTTAGATATAAGAAGAGACATTTATAACGCAAGGTGTTGGAAAGGAAAAATTGCAAAGAAAACCCTGGACAAATAAAATTCAAGAAAGAAATGAAATGTACTTTAAATTATTGTGATTTCTTTCTTTTTTTAAATTGAAGTACAGTCAATTACAATGTCTCAGTTTCTGATGTACAGCACACTGTCCCAGTATTGTGATTTTCAAGTATATTTTGTGGAAAAACTGTGTTCATAAAGAACTGAAACTACTCAGAAGAGGTTGAACAAAAGAGTGCAACTACGTTTTATCTTTAAAAGATTGCATTTCTTAAAACAGCATTGTTTAATTTGAGAAGGGCGTGATAGCTCTTTGTGAGCAGAAATTTATTTATATTTTGTTTGCTGTTACACTCTTGGCACCTAGAAAAATGCCTCAAAGTAGGGGTTAAATAAATGTGCGTTGCTTTATCACAGATTGACTGATTAAATTAGAATGAAAGACAAGAAATACTTTGACATGAATTACAAGTTGATTCCTATGAAAAAGGTATATTCAATACTAAGTTAAAAAAAATAAAAATATCAACGTAGTAAAATGAGATGAGTTTTTCCTCAGCTTCTTTAAGAATATATTATGAGAAAACGGTAAAGAAAGAACATTTTCAATGTGTACAAGACCCACCAAAAATGTCAAAATATATCTGAATTTAAAAGCTCCTAAATTTCATCAAAGTAGAAAAAATGATGGGGATCAACTTATATAGAGTGTAAAATTTTTTCTGCAGCAACTCATAGTAAAATATATGACCTGGCCTGTAACAGTCATGAAATTGTGGGAAATTTAATGAAGTGCCTGCAGAATTTTTAAAAAAACAGAAGTTTATGCAGTTGTCGTTACGCATGCTGTTTGATTTTATAAGTGATAATGTTTTGTGAGTAAAGTAAAAACATTGTGAAAAGCTCTCAGTTCTGTTATGTCTTTATATAATACCACTCATGAATATACAAAAAGATGAATAGTTTTTCAAGATATGTAAGCAGAACAAAAGCATTAGACGTGAGCTATGAAAGTTGACATGAAAGCTATGAAACATGGGTTGACATGCCTTTCATCTTACACTACTGGTGTGACTGAGACGCATCTGGAGATTATTGAGTCTTCCAACATGCAGGGAACTGGTGAGTCAAGTATTTGGCTGACAGAGTCCAAATTTAAAATTATAATTTCTTTAAAATGCTTTTTTTGAAAAAAATTCTGTGCTGTTATTAGCATTCTTTCTCACGAGCAGAAAGCAGAGTTTATTACAGACCCTTTTTCTTTGCCTTCAAGAGAGATGTATTACTTCATTTTTTGTCAGAGAGAGATGGTAAATATTTTAAATGTATTTGGGAAGAAGGGACAAAATATGTCACAGACGCATCTCTAAAGCTGTCATAGTACACACATCTCTTCAAGATGTCACGCATAATGAATTTTTTAATTTTGGAAATGGATACTTAGAGAGAGCAACACTAAGATGATCACTGAGGACCTGATTTTGTCTGCTTTTTGTTCACTTTACTCCCTGTACCTGGAATGGGACCTGATACATAGTAGATGCTCAGTAGATGGTGTGTGATTGATTGATGGAATACATGACTTCAAAGCTAATTATATGCATAGGTAATCCTAGCACTTCAAATTTCTGAAATTCTGCAAATTTTAACTTCATCTGTGAGTGTATCAACATAATCAGATTTGGCAGTTGATGTATTTAATGTGATATTCATAGTAACACTCAGAGCCGGCACTTAATGTTTTGAATTGGCCAATTGTTAGGGCAAGAGCAAATGATTCATTTCCATTCCACTTTATCCTTAGGATTACTCTGAAAATACAATGGAGAAAATTATGAGTGGCTGGCATTGGTGGATATCGAGAAATAATTGGTAGCCAAGTTGATGGGCTCACAAGGGCTCAGTCACACTGGGAAGAGATTTTCCACATCTGTGGAGGGAAAGTGATGTTTCACTGATCATGCCCCTAGGGACTTAATCGCTACAATTTCATATAGTCCCTTAATTTACATTTTGGATTTTTGCCTCTCACTTCTAACATATACTACTTTGGTTATAATTTGATGTGATGTCACCATCATTGACATCAAGGAAATTAACATTATCTTATTAAAAGCTACCAGTGTTATTAAAATTAATGATTCACTTGAAAGATTATTCTGAAGTGTCCCATAGAGCTTTTATTTTGTTCAAAGTCTTTATGTAGAGTAACCACCACTGCCAGTTCTAATGAATCACAACTGTTGTAGACAGACCTGAATTCCAGTCATTACCATTCAGCCTACCTAGGCATTTTGGGAATGGGAGTATAATTTGTGTTTTTAATTGATTGGAGAGTTCAAGTTATTATGTAATCTATCATGTAGGACTAAGTCGCCAGTTTCTAAAACATAGTCTGCCAGTTGACCTTAAAGGAAACCCCATAGAATTGTGATGCAACTCTCTACTGAAATTATCTCCCTAAGGTTGCTAATGGAGGCTTTGCCAATTTTCCTCACTTCTGATCATTTGTAACATCTTGGTTAATTTGTTTTTCAGTTATATGTATTTATTTTAGATTATTTTCCAGTATAGGTTATTACAAAAAATCAAGTATAGTTCCCTGTGCTGTACAGTAGGCCTTTGTTGTTTATCTATTTTATGTATAGTGTGATCCCATAATAACCCTTAGATGCTTTATTTTATTGTATTTTATTTTTTGGTCAAATTGTTCTTGCTTTGGCCATTGGAAGCTCTTTCAGTTGGCACTTGTATCCCATTGACATACCCAAATCACTGATTTTTTTACTTTTTTTAAGTACTTCTTTACTTTCTGGCACTATAAGATGTCCCAGGCTCATGCTGTTTGTTTCTTGCCTCAGTCTTAGAATCAGCCATTTCTCCAAGGAGCCCTGGTTTCATTGATAAGAGAGCAAGGAAATATGTGTACAACACTAACCCGTGGGTACACACGTATCTATAAATACTTCTATATATCATATTGTGTTAACATTAAAATTACAACTTTTTGAAAGGTATTGTATTTTCCTGACATAAAATCTGATGGTTCTAAATCAATAAATATGATAGTTTCATTTCTTTAAACTATTTTCCTTTATTGAAGTATAGTCGATTTACAATGTTGTGTCAATTTCTGGTGTACAGGACAATGTTTCAGTCATACATATACATACATATATTCCTTTTCATATTCTTTTTTATTATATGTTACTATAAGATATTGAATATAGTTCCCTGTGCTAACTCATAGTAACTGCAAACCAAACATCTATAACAGATACACACACACAAAAGATAGAGGAATCCAAATATAATGCTATAGTTATCAAATCACAAGAGAAGAGAACAAAAAAAAAAAAAAGGAAGGGGAAAAAAAGACCTACAAAAACAAATCCAAAACAATTACCAAAATGGCAGTAAGAACATACGTATTGATAATTACCTTACCATATAGGATAGTTTGCTTTTAACTCTTAGAAGAATTCAGAGGAAATGAACCTATTCAAGGAGAAAAACGTTTTTGATTTTGTTCCTTAATCCTCAGAATATTAAACATTGGTCATGTATTTAAAAAATCTTTTTTTCTGATCTGATTGCACTGCTGGGTCTTCTAGGATGATGTTAAATAGAAGTGGTTGGGGGATCCTTGCCTTATTCTTTATCTTAGGGGGAAAGCATCTAGTTTCTGACCATTAAGTATGATACTAGCTGTATGATTTTGTAGCTGTTCTTTATCAAGTTGAGGAGTTCTTCCTCTCTTCTTAGTTTGCTCAGAGTTTGATCATGAATTGTTTGGATTTATTTGATGCTTTTTCTGTCTGAAATGGCATGGCCATTTGTTCTTTCCTCTTTAACTTGATAACATGGTAGATTGCATAAATTGGTATTATCATGTTAAACCAGCCTTCCTACCTGGAGTAAAGCCCACTTGGTTGGGGTATATAATTGTTTTTATACAGTGCTGCATTTGATTTGCTAATATTTTGTTCAGAATTTTTACATCTATGTTTATGAGTTATATTAGTCTGTAGTTTTCTTGTAACGTCTTTACCTGGCTTTGTTCTTTGTGGTAAATGGCCGACCTCATAAAATGAGTTAGGAAGTCTTTCCTCTGCTTCTATTTTATGGAAAAGATTGTGGACGATTGATATTATTTCTTATTTAAATGTTCAGGAGAATTTACTACTGAAACCATCTGGATACTTGTGCTTTATTTTTTGGAAAATTTATTTTGGCATCCAAAAAATATGTTTGGAAAATTAATTATTGACTCAGTATGTTGAATAGATAAAGGGCTTCTAGGTTATTTATTTTACCTTATGTGAGTTTCGGTAGTTTGGCTTTCAAGGAATTAGTCCACTTTGTCTAAGTTATCAAAATAATTTGCATAGAATTGTTCATAACACTTGTTTATGATCATTTTAACGTCTGAGGTCAGTAGTGAAGATCCCTCTTTCATTTCTGATACTGATCATTTGTGTCTTCTACATGTGTATCTCTCTCTGTTGTTCTTTTTGGTTAGCCTGGTTAGAGTTTTATCAATTTTATTGATCTTATTAGAGAGTCATGTTTTGGTTTTGTGGACATTCTCTATTTTTTCCTTTTTTTCAAATCCATCAATTTCTGCTCTAGTTTTTTTTTTTTATTATTTCTTTTATTCTGCTTGATTCAAGCTTATATTGCTCTTCTTTCTCCAGTTTCCTGAAGTAGGAGCTTAGATTATTGACTTTTCTGTTGTTCTTTATTTTAAAGATGTGCTTTTAATGATATAAATTTCCTTCTAAGCACTGCTTTTGCTGCATCTCACAAATTCTGTTCAATTATATTTTTATTTTTATTTACTTTCAAAATATTTAAAAAACTTCTCTTGAGAAATCTTTAACCCATGGGTTACGTAGAAATATACTGATTAATTTCATAAAATTTTGGGATTTTTTTTTCCGAGCTGTCTTTTGGTTATTGTTTTTTGTTTGTTTGTTTAATTCCATTGAGGTCTGAGAATATATATTGTTTGATTTCTGTGCTTTTGAATTTAAGCTTATTTTATAACCAAGAATGTGATCATCTTTGCAAATGTTCCACGTGAGTTTAAGAAGAACATATATTCTGCTGTGGTTGATTGGAATAGTCTGTAAATGTCAGTTACATTAAGGGAATGATGGCAATGTTCTTGACAAGAAACTGAGAAATAATATGATATCAGGTGCTGTGAGGCCAATAAATAAATAAGTCAAGATCAGAATCCAAGTCCCTGAGCTCATGGTCACTGGTCTATACTGTCTCTCAGGTTAAGGATTTTCTTAAAAAAAGAGGTTTTGTTTTTGTTTTTTATATTTTCAGAGTTGGAGAATGCAGGTATATTTATTGACAATGGTGCATTAAGAGAAGGAAGCTGTTGTGTTTGTGTGTGTGTGTGTGTGTGTGTGTGATGTTTTGGAAAAGAAATATATTGATTAGGTTTTTAAAATACTGATTTCCATTGGTGTTTGTGAGAGTTAAGCTAAGTTGTACCTGGGGCGACAAACTGAAGAATGATTTTTTTTTTCCTAATCATTCCCAGACCTTGGTATCCATCTTTTGGCCACTCTGAGACAGAAATCACAAATTTTCAAAGTACAGCAATGTGATTTAATACTAGTTAATTATTTCTGCTTTGCAGCTGGATGCAAAACGTTTTTCCCTATCAGGATGTTTTACTTCCGGGCCCTTGGAATTCTTCTTGGTCTCTATTCCCAATACGTAGTCCACCCCTGTCGCCAGCTCCCTGCTCGCCCACAGCTTTATTGCAATTAGCCTCAGTCTTACTCCTTCTCCGGTGGTTTCTCACACCGAGCCCTTTAGCCATCTTTCCCAGCACTTTTGGAAACCTCCATGTTGCTGACAATCAATTTTTTTCTTCCACTTCAGTCTTTATTTTCTCTTCAAATCTTTCCACTTTTTTCATTAATCTGCTACTTGGACTTCACCTGATTATACCACCTTTGGAGGACTGCTCCCGCCCGTGATCATTCATCAGTCTGTAAAATCCATGCCATTTGATGACAACTGCCATCTCCTGTCCTCATTTTATCACGGTGATGTAGGTGCTTCCTTTCTGTTCTCAAGGACACAAACAGGTGCTCTCCTCTCTGCCCCGTGATTCAGGGTAGCTTTCAGCGGGTCAGCAACCGATCCATTCAATCCCCAAACCTCTCACTCCTGTGAACCTCCTCCCGTGTAGTGGTCATTGCTTCCTCTCCATACTAGTAATTCCCACATTTGGCTTTACCTTAGAACTCACTGTCATCCAAAAGTAATTTTTTCTAAAAAGTAATTTAGAACAACTTTTAACATTTAAAATTTTCCTGGCCTCTCGCGTTCCTGCCTTCGCCATGACTCTCCTTTCACCGAGTTTCTCTGCATTTCATGTCAACCCCCAGGGCCTTGACTTCGCATGTCTTTTCCAAGTGTATCAGTCCCCACTTTATTCACTTTTCTTCCTCCCAACTGGGGCTCCTGGACTTTCCATTTCAACTTTCTTCTTACCTGCATCCTTGTTATTTTGATCACATCTCTTGCCCTCTGACTCATCAACCTAGGAAAAACCGAACTACCTTCTTTCTGTTTCCAAGGTGCTGATGGTTGGTGACCAGCGTCACCTAAGCAGGAACTTAGTTCCATCGCCAATCCCTTAGGGCTGCTCAACCATCCTTTCCAGTTCCTTTTGCCATTCCTGTCCCTTTTTCCATGCCTTTATTACGTATTCCAGTCTTTTCTACTTTATTCAAGTCCCTAAACTTTATTCACAGCTGATATTTTCTTGATTTCCTAGAGAGAACAACTACAAAGCCTTATATGGCTCTGTGTTTACTCTTCCCCTTCTTCCATTCTTTTCCCAGAATGAATCATTTCTACTTCCTTTAATTTCCATCCCTTCAAATAGTCTCAGTAATTCTAATGAATAATATTATTATTGTTCACTATTATCTAATCTCATCTTTGAATCTTTCATTTCCTTTTTTTCTTGATTCTTCTCCTCAACCTATAAACATATGGAAGTATCATTTTGTTTGAAAAGAATACTTCTCCTCATAATCTTTCTTTTCCACCATAACTCTTGCTCTTTTTTTCTCCTTAAAAGAGTGATTTCCGTTTCCTGCTGCCACTGAAAGAGAATTCTGACAACAGTGCACAGATTGGATGAGTTGATGATGGTTGCCTTGGGTTTCTGTCACCCATCCTTAAGTCTCCAGCAATCTGGCCTTCATTCCTATAACTTTATTGTCACTAGACTCTTGATAGTTTTCATGAATCTCCTAATTTGCAAACCCAGTGATGAGAAGATTGTCTTGTTTTGCTATTGTGTGCTGATTTTTCCTACCCTTACAGGTTCGTGTCTGGACATAATGTGTAATCACACATGATAAAGATGGAAAAACCTGCCTAATCAAGTAGAGATTTAAATTTTGCTGCACTCGACTTTTTTGTGATGTTCACTTTAACATACTTCTTTCTCAGAACAGAAGGAGCGAAAGTCTAAGGGCATGTTCTCCAGGGAAGTGGAACCAATACGACTATATGTGTAATGTTTACATTTATTTACATACAACAATGAGATTTATTTTGAGAAACTGGAGCATATGATTATGGAAACTAAGAAATTCTGCAGTCTGCCTCTTGTAAGTTGAAGACCCAGGAGAGCTGTTGGTGTAAGTTACAGTTCAAGTGCAGGAAAAGACCAGGATCCCAGCTGAAAAACAGAATGAATTCTTTCTCCATCTTTTGTTCTATTCAGCCTTCAAACAGGTTGGATGAGACCCACCCACACTGGAGAGAACAATCTGAGTTATTCAGCCTATCAAAGAAAATGTTGGTCTTATCCAGAAACATCCTCACAGACCCACCCTGAATAACGTTTAACCAAATTATGTGGCCATCCCATGCCCTAGTCAAGTCAACCCGTAACATCAGCCGTCACAGTGTAAGACAGACCTGGATCAGGTCCCCAGCCCTGGCGCCCACTACTCGTGACTTCGGCAAGCTACTCTTAGCTTCAGTTTTCTCCTCTGTAAAATGTTCATAACGTCCTTCCCCAGGGTGGCTGCAAATATTAAGTGTGTAAAAATGCTTTGTTCACAGAGTGAGCACTGAGCAGAATTTATTTCCTTTTTTATCTTTTGTATCTCTTCTTACCTCGCCCTTTAAAATGGATTTATTTCCCATGATTTGTCTGATCATATTTTGTCCACTCTACTTTTTAAATAAACAGTGAGTGACCAGTGAAGGGGATTCTGCCATTTTCCCTGAGATAATGTTTCATGGATTAAGAGATCTCATTGCTATGGAATGTTTCCTGATCTTCGGCTGAAAGTAAATAGCCTCACCAGTACCATATATAGAAAATTATGATGAACAGGGTTTGTGACTTGATACTTTGTCAGCCGTGGAAGAAGAAAAATTAGATTCTGTTTTAAATCACTTTCTTGAATCATAATAGTTCAATTTTTTTTTTTTTTTTGCTATTTACTTTATTTTCTTTATTCCCATTATGAGAATTAGTTTGTGTTTCCCTTGGTGAATTTTAAATTCATGAGTAAGTTTTTAATCATTCTAAGCAATGTTTTTATAGTGTCTCTTTCTTCAGATCATGTAGCATCTACTAGAAAGAGTATCTCCTACATTATTTGCCCCTTGTTTCATGATCTTCTGTGAACGTCTGCATTATGAAAATGATCCTCACTAAGACTAACAAAAGCCATTTCATTATTTTATGGTGTAAAGTTAGCAAGATTTTGGTATGAAATGTTATCTTTTGAAGATCATTTCTTCGTCAGTATTCACTGATTATATAATAGTTCTTTTATCCTCAATAATCTAACTTATAAACAATTCTGACTTCATGGAGGTATTATTTCACTTTAAATAAGCGAACCTTAATGGACAGCTTTTTGCTATGTTGGTTTTTATAGAGTTTCACCATATTTCCCTTTCAGTATGTCCAAAGATAAAACCTGTCATGATTATGACTAATCCGGCCAAGTGAAATGAAGTAATTATTTTGTGACTTTGATCATTGGAAATAAACACCCTTGATAATTCAAACCCCACTTCCCACTTTTTTCTTTAATAACATTTACTGAAAAGTCACAGTGGATTTTTTAGGTAATTGTCTCAATCTCCTTCCATGTGCCTGAGTAAACACAGCTAATGGGTCTGTTTTACATAATGAAATGTTATGGAAAATTCAAAACATAAGCCTGGCAGGGACTTTCAGGGGGTCATCTGGAGCATCTCACTTCCTCTGGGCCGGCTTCTTGTAAATCTTTCTTTAGAAGAGAATGTGTCTAGATTAAGATCTGCAGATGACACAAGGCTGAGTGATCTTGTCAATATGATTACGTTTTAAGACAATATTCAAGACATGGAGATGCTCTATTTGCAGGAGAAAGATGAAATTAATAGGAATAAATAACCTCTGTATTTTACTTCAAATCTCAATTGCACCTGTAGAAGCTGTGAAACCAGAGTGGAGAGAAATAACAAGGTTCAGGGAAGAAAGATGGTGGCTGGATCAACTCTTGTACTGTGGTCATGTTCAGAGTATGAATTTATTTGCTGGCTCCTGCCCGACCTAAGGCAGCCACTCGTGCTCCCATTCTGGCAGGGAAATGAATGATCGTCTACTGCTTTAGAGACAGTCAGTCAGTCCACCAGGGAGAACAAAATGCCATAAATTTAGCTTATATGTTCGAATGACGCTACCTAATGGAGTATGAAGTGGAGAACAGGACTTTTTTTTTTTACTTCCTCTCTCCCCATGTTATAGACTCTCAGCTGCAAGGAAGCAGAAGAGTCCAGAGGAAAAATAAGTTAGGACTAGGAGCGTTCTGCAGACCTGTGGGTGAGAGATTCCCCATGAAATCCAGAGGGTGATTACAAAGTTGGTACCTTGTTTGTCCCTTTGGAGATGGAGTGTACTTGAGTTCATTTATTGTGTTATTTTTATGGGTTATTAATTGTAAACCAAGCATTATCATCCTCCCTCCTTCACCTACCATTTGGGAAGATGTTGGGAGACTGTCTAAATTCACCTTTGAGTACTGGTCCTCTAATTAACATGTTCTCTCCTCCTCGCTCCCACTCCTAGGGACCAGATCACGATTGACTTGACTCCTGATCTTGTCCTAAATTAATGAACAGCTGAGCTCCTAGTTGCAACTATTTCTGTGCTCCACCTGCATGAGGGCATCTGTGGAACAGGACCAATCACATGGCAAGCTTCCCTTCTTTTAATGGCCCTGCCTTCTACTTTCTTTATAACAACTCTAGATGAAGTTGTGTGGTTGTATCAGACTTGGCTGAATGGCTGGGTTAAACAAAAAAGGATGTTGTAGATCTGGTTTTGCATCTCCCCAGATTTGCTGTGACCCATTGTCGCCTGAGCCCTAGCTGCTTGCTCAGTGGAGAGCTCCAGCTGCCTTCCTCTTTGCCTCATCCGCCAGTGCTGTCACCTGTTTCAGCCTCTCCCAGTGAGGTCTGGGCTTTGCCACAGCCTCCTTCATGCCCACTGAGGGAGGAGCCAGACTGCCTTTGGCAACTTAGTCTAACCAAACTGGTCCCACATGTCTCTGCCTCGTCACAGCACTTTCCAATGCAAGTGAAGCACATCAGTGCCGGGAGTGGGATCTGGCTTCCCAGAGCAGCCAGGCACACGCAGTGGGAAATGCAGAGAAGTTAATGCTCCACGGAACGGACTGAACTTGGACCAATATGGGACAAAAAATTTACAAAGGGTTATATTGAAGCTTTCTACTTCGCTCAGATACATGACCCTCTCTTCACCCCCATCATGTTCAGCAGATGGATTTTTACTTCTTACTTCACAGAGAAAAAAATTTTTTTTTTTCAGTTTTTCGGATGTCTGAGTACTCACCATTGGCACTTATGATTTAGTGTGCAGTAAACAGGAGCCATTTCATGGGAGAACGCCTTCAGTTTTCTACTACCAAACCTACAAACCTGGTTACGTCTGCTTCCCTCCTGCCTCATGTCCCTTTTCATTTCATCGTCCATAACTGAGACCCATGACCGCCTCAGCTGCAGGGCAGGCTGGGAAATCGGGCACTTGGGAAGGTTAATGGGATTGTCATAATTGGCTTTAATCGAGCAATATTCATTGTCTAGGACTTAGTATATTGCCTGTCTGTGTAGAATCAGGGACTTGTTATCTAGGTAGCTTGAACAGCTGTCCTTGTGGGTAGTAACTGGGGCTGAGGACTTGCACCCCTATTCTGTTTTAGCAGCTTGCTCTAATCATAGTCATTGTTGCATCAACCCCAGAACAGGACCCTCCATGTATTCCTCCAGAGTTAGAGAGACAGTATGTTGAATGTACCAAAGCTTGCATAATTGAAAAGCCTACAGTAGCAGTCAAAACTCCTGCATATTTTGACTTTCAATTGAGAAAGATCAATTTTTCAGCACATCTTTTATCAACCTCTTCTTTCTTTCTGGGTGGAAAAATAATTTCTGAGGAATTTGGGAGGTTGTTGCATTTAGACTATCAAACAATTTCTTGATGATGTAATGAGGAAATTTTTAATACTTCCTCAATTTATTAAATTATAATTCTATATGTCTAGTTTTTCCTCTGTAAGAACCAGTTCGGAACTAGGAATTATGAAATTGTAACTCGGATTGTGGCAAGACCTCCTTAATGATTTTCTGTGTATTCCAGGAACCATGATGGTTTGTGTCTATTTGACCACATTTATTCACACGATTTTCCTTCAGCTTGATAATCAGTGTGAAAATGTACTCCTGGATCCAACTTAGTATTAATGTTTTAACATGAGATATACCTAAATACTTAACTGCAGGTCTGAAATCTCGGATGCTAATTCCTCAAGGGTAACCTGAATAAAACTAGACACTCTCATTGTCCAGCTTATAAACGGAGTCATGTTAAAAAGAAACACAAATTAATTCCAGAATCCTTGAAGAATAATGTCAGTCTTCAAGGCAGAATTTTTAAGGAAACAATTAACATTCCACATAGACAAAGTCATTTAGACACCACCCAACCCCGACTTTAATTTTCCCTCTCAAATAAACCAGGAAAAAACTCTTTCTCCCTGCCCACCATGCAGATACCTGCATTCACCTCTGCATTTTCCACATGAGCAGAAGCACAGCATTACATTCAGGGTTCCGCTGTCCCTGTCTCATCCTCCTCCTGACAGCACTTCCCAACCTTGCAAAATGTAGTTTTTCCCTTACTCTGAGTACAATCATGTAAACAGGTAACTCTCCTGATTTTTGGCCAGTAACGTTCTCTACCTTGTAGAAGCCGCCAGGATACTGGTAGGTACCTGGTGCACAGGGACGTTACAGTCAGAATAGAGGGCCTCCACTTGAATGTCCAAAGGTGGAGTAGGTTTGGAGGTGGACCAAACATGGAGATGGAGTTTGGGGTGCAAGATACAGTTTGTTGGAGTTAGGGATCCACACCTGTGAAGGGAAAGGGGAGGAAGCAAGACTGGGCAGAGAAACTGAACTTAGACACAGGTCCAACAAAACCTCTGCCCAGCCCAGTAAGGAAGTCTGCAATGACTTGCCCATTGGTGTATGCCCTGAAGTGGCCAGGTCTCACCCAGCCTCACTGTCACCAAAGGTAGGAAATCCTGGAAAGGTATGGCCTAGGCACGTCAGCCCTTCAGCTGAAGCTGATGCCAAAGGAGTTGAAATTGAAGACTGCTGCTCACGCCCTTTCCAACAGAGCAATAAGAACTTCCTTGAAGGGGAATCTGGGTGGCCCATCTGGTCTACCACAGCATCCTTTGTGCTGTTTAAATCTAGTTCTCCGTGTAAGTTCAAGGAGCAGCTCCTCCAGTTTCCAGTGGACAGCTCTTCCAAGGGGAGGGAGATTAGTGAGACAAACTATAGTCCTTGCTGCTACATTTGCTTACAGGGCTGCAATTAACAGTCATTTTCTCTTCCATTACCCATTCTACATTTTCCTCACCCTCCGCTTGTCCTTGCTGGCTTACCTGGTAGCATGACCCAGACCCTTCTCTCAGGGGCCTGAGCCTCTTGTCACTAAGCTCTTCCAAGGTTGGGTTCACTGGATTTGTCCATTTTCATTCAAAATTGGACAAAGGAGAGTGAAGAGGCCCCACGTGGATCACCTGGACTCTACACATATTCCTCCTTCCTCTCCCCTTGCTCCTTCTCATGATCAGCGTCAACTACCTTTGCCAAGTTGGAGATCACCTACTTGCCCACTAGTCTCTGGAAACAAAGAGTCTGAAATGTTCAGGCAGCAACCAAAACATAATTCAGTGAGACGCCTGCTGTGTCTTTTGGCAAAAGTATGCCCCTTCCACGAATGAGGAATTTTGACTATGCAGAGCCCAGGTGTGCAGGGATAGGAAGCTCAAACTTCCTCTGTGGGTCTTTGGAAGTGGTGATAAGCAAGTCCACTTCTGTTTTTACCTCCTTGGCTCTTAGACCCATGTGTCCTTCCTGTCGAGAGCACAGCTCTATTTAAAAGTCTTTGATTCAATATACATACACTGCATCGTGGAAAATGCATTCCAGTGTGTGCTATGTCATGTTGTCATGTGCCCACTCCC
Organism: Camelus bactrianus; assembly: GCF_048773025.1. Classification (NCBI taxonomy): domain Eukaryota; kingdom Metazoa; phylum Chordata; class Mammalia; order Artiodactyla; family Camelidae; genus Camelus; species Camelus bactrianus. The sequence goes on from NC_133572.1 coordinate 12,644,156, forward strand.
ACATCTATGTTGCTATAAAGTGAGTTTCCTGGCCCGACAATGATGTTATGAGGGATCTCATGCCAGTGGGTTGAACACTTAGTAGTACAGGTTGGGGGCCTGCGGGGAAGAAAGGCAAAAGCATGCTCAGAATAAGCCTCTGTCCCTATGAGGACGAAGAGCTGGCTCTTCCAGGATGGTAGCAGTTCAGTGTTGTTCTGTTGTCACCAAGTGTCCAGTTATCCTCCTTAAGAAATGGTCCACATTAGATGCTTAGCATTGGTCGCTCTTTCTGGCAGATGGGACATCCAGCCATGATAAATGGTTAAGTAGATAAATCAGCTTGGGTTAGTAGGAGTCCATGCTATAGGGTCCGTGTAGAGTTTCGGCTCTACCGCTGTGCGCACTTTGTGTGTGAATCATGCCAGCGCTTACGACATCAGCCATGATGTCTATTGACTGGGTCATTTTGTCTGCTTACTTGTTTATTGCTTCCTCCATGGTCGATGCTCCCTTTGGGGCATTAACATGTCATATGAAAATCTTTCTACTTCATGCTGACCCCCATATTTCCATCCTTGTGCCTCAATCCCATACCTTCGTGTCCTGATTTTCAGGTCTTTTCCTTTCTATGCCCCTGAACAAGTGGCCAGGACATTCGTCACTCCCCATGAGTGAGCATTCATTCATTCATTCATTCAGTTGTTCATTCATTCCCAGATTCACTGCCCCTTCCACTGATATACCCTCCCTATTTACAACCAGTGAGTTTTAACAGTTGGATGGCCACCTTGTGCCAGGGGCTGTCTGTGTTCCATCTGCCATCAGGGCTTCTCATCGTCAACCAGATGAATGATCAGATTCCAAATCCTGTCTTATTGATTGCTTGTTGGATGGCTACTGATACCAAGGCTCACAGACTGGGGTCTCTGGAAGCAGACAGAGATGGAGTTTAAAAGGCAAAGTTTTTTTTTTTTTTTTTAAACTAGGAATTAGGCTCTGTGAAGGGGAAAAGGAAGAAGCTGAATTTGGCAGAGGAAGAAATTGAAAGGCAGAGCTGACTCAATCTTACTAACTCTGCAAGGAGTGTTTAGGTGAGGACAGCCCATCGGAGTGTCCCATATTTGGGTCAAAATAGCTGGCATTTATACTCCTACCTCACTCAGTTACCAGAAGCAGCCTGTCCCCAGTAAAGGGTGACTTTAGATGAGGAGACTCTTCAGCTGTGGCCACTGGGAGAGAGCTGGCCACTGTAGGAGGTTGTTCACCACTCTCCCTACAGCTGGTCAGAAAGTTTTCCTGGAAGGGTTCTGATGGTGTGTATCTGCCTCTGCTGCAGCTGTGGTGGGCAGGGAAAGGTTTCTTTTGTGTAGAGGAAGAAAAGGGAAAGTTTGATGAAGCTGATGAAGACACGATTTTTCTTCCCACAAATTCAAAGTTCAAGAGGATAAAAGCAAGGTCTGGGAGAAGGAATGGAGTGGAAATTTGAGTCAGGAAAAGGGAAGTCCAGAATATGATGGGTGTTAGAACAGAAGAGAGGATAGATAAGCGGAGAGGTTTACAGTTTGGAAGATGATGCAAAAAATAGAAATAAGGAGTGTTGTCTGTCCCCACAGGCTTTAAACCATCTGGCCACACTGGTTCTAGTTTCTGCCTAAAGGGAGTTGTGGAAGTTGTTTGTGGATTTGCACCTTCGATTTCCTCCTGATCTGAAAAAGTGGCAGCATTGAGCAACTGCAAATGAGCCATGAATCTTGGTCACGATATTTAAACTCAGGACTAGGTGCTAATGTTCCTGTGTTCAAATTTTAATGCTCTTAGCTGACTTGGAAAGATTTAAATCTGAGACTTAACAGAGGCTGTCAGAGCTGATGGGTTAATGGAGAAAGGGTTTGTGTTCTCACATACAAGAAATGCCAGCTCTCTAGAGTCTTAATTTTAACACAGAGCTTAACATCTTTTAGGTCAGCAACTCATTCATCAGAATTAAGCGGAATGAACAGGTGTACTTCTCTTTGTAGTAAAAAGTGACTAATAAAACAGTTAGCATGCGCTGTAAGCAGGAATTGAGACCACTGGATATTTGCCATGCAGCTTATAGCCTGAAAAAGTGCTTTTCTTTCTTCTTTCAATTCTTAGGATATCAAGAATTATGCATACATATGCATAAACCTTTCAAAGAGAGAGAGTATACCATTCTATAAATTTCCATTTTCAGTTAACAATATATAACTTATGTCTTTCTATGTCAGTAAATCTATGTCTAAATGATCACTTTTAATGACTACTTGTACTCTATGAGTTTTTGTCATAATTCATTTAACAAATCTTCATTTGAGCATTTACAATATTTTTTGGGTTTTGTATTTTTTAAAAAGTCTTTGGTGAATCTCCTAGTCCCTTTAAGCCTGTGGACTTACACAATTACTTCTTTATATTAAGTTCCTAGCAGTTGAATAGTTGAGTCAAAGAGTCTAAATATATTTTAAGTTACCAACTTGCTTTCCAGGAAAGCAATGTAAATTTGTGTCTAAGACAGGGATATATGAGACTGTTCTATACCATCACCAATATTGCATTTAATAATTTATTCATCTCTGTCAATCTCATAGTTGAAAATTAGGTTCCCTTTTCAAATTTTTGTTTTATTACTAGCAAAATTGACTATTTTGCCATGTATGTTTTTAAGATTTCTTTTCTTTTTTGTGTGTTCATAAAATTGTTCTCTATGTGTATTTTTGTCATTTTTAAAAACAGTATTTTATATATCAAAAACATTTATTCTTTGTCTTAATTTATGTATTACCTCTTTCACCATTTTTACATGAAAGTTCATATTTTAAGTCAAACTTTTAAAATCTGAATTTTCAAATTTAAAACCAAACTTTCCTTGTTCATAGTTGTGGCCTTATGTTTAAAAAAAAAACTTGCTGCATCCTAATGTAAGTACTCAGCTATATTTTCTTCTAGGACTTTTATAGTTTGTTTTTCATAGTTAAGAATGTTTATACGTATGAAACTTACTTTAGTGTGAGATGCCAAGAAAATATCTGAACATACTTTTTTCCAGTTAGGGAGACAATTGACCTGATAGCAATTTTTGAAGAAAATTTTCTCTTTTCTCATTAATATATGCGTCCTTGGTATGACTCTGGTTTTTGAATACTCTTTATTCCAATATTAATCTTTTTCTTTATTCCACTCTCAGAATCATACTGCTTTAGTTATTGTAACTATGTGGTATTTTAATACCTTAGAGAAATAATGATTATTAATGCATCTTTCCTTTCATAGTAGGTTTTTTAAACTTAATTTTGCAAAAATGTTGCAGTTTTAAATTGCACCTCAAATTAGCTTGAGTAAAAAGCTTAAGCCCATGGAAGCCAAGAAAGTTTTGGCAACTTTGCTTTGAGAAGTCTTAATTTATAGTAGCCAAGACATGGAATCAACCTAAATGTCCATTGGCAGATGAACGGATAAAGAAGTTGTGATATGTATATATACAATGGAATACTACTCAGCCATAAAAAAGAATAAAATAATGCCATTTACAGCAACATGGGTGGACTTGGAGATTGTCATACTAAGTGAAGTAAGCCAGAAAGAGAAAAAAATACCGTCTGATATCACTCATATGTGGGATTTTAAAAAATGAGATGAACTTATTTACAAAACAGAAACAGACTTGCAGACAGAGAAACTTACAGTTACTGTGGGAGAAGGGAGTGGGGAGGGATAAATTGGGAGTTAGGGATTTCCAGATACTGACTACTATATATAAAATAGATAAACAACAAGAACCTACTGTGTAGTACAGGGAACTATATTAAATACCTTGTAATGTCCTTAATGGCCTATAGTGAAAAAGAATATGAAAAGAAATAGATGTACATATATATATACACACACACATATATACATGTATATATACATATATATGCAAGTAAATCACCATGCTATACACCAGAAATTAACACAACATTGTAAATCGACTATATGTCAATAAAAAAGTTATTATTGATATAGTTGGATCAATATAAAAAAAAAAGAACAAGGGAAACTAATAAAGTGATGATCAGGCCTTCCTTCTCACTGATGACTTTGCTTCCCACACCAGGTCATCCTTATTCTCTCACTATTCTTATTCTCATGGTGGGAAAATTGGGGAAAAGCTCAAGACTTTTATTGTAAGACCTCAGCCACCAAGTTAAAATTAACCTCAATTTTGATTACTTGGTTATTGAAATTTTCTGGCAAGGGACACATTAGCTTTGCCTAAGTTAGACATTCATTATTTCACATGGTCAATGCAGGAAAGTCCCTGTGAAGACAGGTTATACTCTTGGCAGGAAATTTTGTAATGATTTCTGAAATGTGTTAGTGGGTTTATAAATTCTAAATAGATTGTTTTGAAGTTATGGTTAGAATAGTGTTTGGTGAAGCATTTTGACAAAGGAAATGCAGAATGAGAATGGTTTTTGTTTTCTCTCATTTGAACCCTGTGATGAATGTTGGTATTGAGCTTGCTGTTGGAAAAGTGGATCAGTAGAAATGGTTTAAGTGTTTGAAGTACATGCTTAATGTTCATGATAAAAGAATGTTTTTAAACTGTGGATTTGGTTTGAAACCCAGCAGCTTTTTATACAATGGGCAGCCATGACCTGGCCACATCAATTAGGCATCTGGATTCTAGATTCTACCTGTGTTGGAGAAAATATTACACTAAGAGAGATAAGAAGAAATAGAGAGGTGGTTCCTTTCAATATTTCATTTTGTTATTATATGACATAATAAGCAAGAAAATTCAGTTTGGTTTAAATTAACCCAATGAGTGAGCTTTAATCATGACTCCCATTTTTATTACCCATCCCATAACTCCTTTACCCTCAGCAAGTCCTTCTGTGTAGCTGTCACAGCATTTATTCATGGTCTAGGTCATCTTTTAACTTTTTTCTTAAGTTGTCCATCTCACTTCCTAATCTGTCAACTTCTTTATTTAGGTCAGGGACTTTCTTATTTATCTTTAAGGACTTATACACAAAATCTATGTTTAAACATGTGTTGATACTCCATAAAATTTTTTTATAAATAACTTAAAAAATAAAGATAGTGTAGAAATACTAGAATTTAGAGTGGAATAGAAAACAAGTTACTCGTTTTTATATGCTTAAATATTTTACAGAATTATATTTTATATTAAATTTCCTTAGGCCTTTACCTCTTTATTTACTACAGTTCTATAAATTACTCATATGCTAGTCACCTTGTAGATAATATAACTCATACCCTCTTTTTCTATTGAACTATTCCCCCCTCCCTCAGGTAGTTCTATTGACTTGGAAAACTAAATATTACATATTAGTAAGTAGATGTTATATATAAAAGGATATTGTTTCATAATGGAAGAAATGTTCACTAAGACATAATATATAATATTGCCAACTTGGCTACAAAACAAATCAGTGAAGTTTAGACATCTACAAGCTTTTGGAGGTCTTACATGCTCTGTAAAAATAAATGCCCTCAACATTACCAGTCTGAATGTGGAATTTAGATCCATCTCCTAGATTGAACATAGATAATCAAAAATACACTTTTATTTATTCATTTAAATAGTTTTATTGAAGTCTAACTGATATACAATAAATGTAAGCTGCATATAGGTACAATTTGGTGAACTTTTTCATGTGTGTACACTGTGGAACCGTCTGTCATCCCCAGAGTTTCCTCCTGCACCTTGGTTTCTCCTCCCTCTGTCCTTCCTGTACCTTCCTGCCAGCAACCACTTCTGTGCTTTCTGTCACTGTTGATTAGTTTTAATTTTCTGTGGTTCTGTTTAAATAGGATCTTGCGGTATGTATGTACTTTTTTTTTTTTGGGGGGGGGGGTCTGGCTTCTTTCACTCAGAATGATTTTGAGACTTATCCTTTCTGCATTGAATTACCTTTGCGTCTTTGTCACAAAACGTTTGTTTATATAAGCATGGGTCTGTTTCTGGACAATCTGTTCTACTCCATTCATATGTTTGTCTGTCTTGCAGTGCCAGTGTCACACTGTCTTAGGTTACCATAATAGCTTTATGATAAGTTTTGAAATCACATAGTGTGTCCTTCAATTATATTCTTTTTAAAATTGTTTTAGCAATTTAATGATCTTTATATTTCCATGTGAGTTTTATAATGTTTGTCAAATCTTGACAAAAAATAAAACTAAAGGAAAATCCTTTTGAGGTTTTTAACATGACTGCATGGAGTTATAGATCAATTTGGGAAGAACTGACATCTTAGTAACATCAAGCCCTCTGACCCGAGAACTAGGTATATTAGGACTTTTACTCAGCAGTGTTTTTTATTTTAGTTTTCAGAGTCCAGGGATTCATTTTTTGTCTGTACCAAATAGCGCTGAAGAAAACAAGGTCACAGTACCACTATCAAAACCTTAAACATTTTCCCATATTTCTTTGAAAATATGTTCTATTTGGTTGAAATGCATAATTTGTAGAAGTATTTCTATGGTTTTAAAAATATATCTGTCAATATGTCCTTTTCCAAACAGAGTAACCATTTTCTTAAATGGTTCAACCATTGTTCCAGGTTCACGAGTTATTAACAAAGGAAAGTGCGGAGGTATGATACCCATGTCTTTGAATTATAGGACCTCTGATTATATTCCAGTAAATTAACTTTGATTTTTCCCCCATTTTTAAAAGATCCATGAAGTAGGGCTTTAATCAATTTTCTATATCCATATAGCCATTATTTTAGAAAATAAAACGATTTCTGAAGACTGTATCAATACTGAGTGGAAAGAATAGTTGACAGGCACAAGGGCTAAGCATGAATGTCTGCAGGTCAAAGCCCTTTAGGTCAGTGTGTTCTGTTTGCACTGTAATAAGTGAGACTCATACTTGTTTTTCAGTTCAAGCGGCGTAAAGTCAGATTTTTCTTTTCACTGGTTCTCAGAGGTTAACATACAAAAAGCCTGTAACAATCACCATATTACTCAGCAAAGAGCAGAGCTCAAGGTTATAGCCCTGAGGACTAGTAGTTGGTTTTAGAGGGATTGATACAGGTTGTATCTTTCTAATTGTTTTACTACAGTGTTAGTTTTTTTCCAGAGAAAAAAGATAAATGAAAATGAATACTATCTAATGGCTAACTGTGTAGTTTAAACTAGTTAAATGCCATAAATTCCAATAAATATTTGTATATTTAGCTCCTTCAGAAGTACGGTTTTAGCAGTTAAACAGAGTTGAATATTTCAGTATGCCTGGAGTTTCAAGTATTATGCCATTATGCATTTGAAAAGGATTAAATTCTTCTCACGAGAAATGCTATTTTATGAAGTTCTATTTAATCAACTTCAGGGTGGATATCATTTTAGGTTGTAGCATCTTCTGATGATTTTTAATGTAATGTCGGTTTCATCTTCAGTGCAGAAAACGACCGTCGCTGTGGGTTGACTAAGCTTTTTGTTGCCAAAGGTTATTACTATTTTTATACCACCCTGGTATGCCAGTAAATGTTTCTCACTTCATTATCATGCCCAGGCCTTTATAATATCGTTTAATACAGGATGAAAATATTTGTCCACTTTTGGTTTGGATGTTTGTGAACATGAATGATTGTGGGGAATCAAATGTAGTTGGTAAAAAGGGTTTTCACTGATGAATAACAAAATTCCTCAGAGGTATGGGTACATGTATTTTTAATAGGTACATGTATTTGATTACCATCAGCCATTTGTAGTATGTTCCAGTTGCTCCCCGTTAACTGACTTAAAAAAATAGTTACTAAGCCAAAACTTCTCAGATTTTCTGAGCAAGACTGACTTCTGTTTAAATATAAATTCAAATTTGTAAAGTATTTAAAAAATACTAAATTATGTTTTCAGCATTCAGCTTATTTTGGAGCTAAGCATTGACTCTAACTTGGATGGTTTGTTCTGTTGCTTTTTTACTAAGTTAGAAATAAGTGTTTTAAATATATGGTAGAAAAACCTACCTCTAAAGGACCTAAATGATCTATTATTAAAGAAGCCTATTTTTAATAATTAGACACTGCATTTGTTTACACGTATACAGCAGAGTCCCTCTGAAAAACTCAATTCGCACATTTTTTACTTTCCTAAAAACAGTGATGGACTTGTTCTAACTAGCCTTACTTGAATTTCTTTCTAAGTTGCTTTCAGGGCGAATGACTTGAATCGCTGTGTTGTTCAAGTTGATAGTATATGATGATTTAACCCTCAGAACTCTAGTGCTGTGTACTCTGGCGTCACTCCAAGTCACCATGAGATACATATAGGGCACACTTTGTCTTTGCTGAAATCATGAAAACACTGCAATTCCAGATTATGTACTACCTGCTACAAAATAATAAACTGTCCTATCTATTGCCTTCCCTCCTGTGCCTATAAAGTGTTCCCCATGGTTCCTTTAAAGCTAAATTGGGAATACATCCTGTCAATGGATAGTCATTTCAGTGTTTATTCATATTAATGTGTGGATTCGGCTGCTGTTGTTACCTTGATTTTAGAAGTAGATTTTCACAGGAAACTAGCAACGTTTCAAAGAAAAAATTAGTGCCAGTTTCATGTAGATAATTCTTCCTGCCTCTGCTTTTTCTTTGTAAGATTGATCACATAATGACTTACTCGTACTCGAAGTTACTAACTAGAGTTTCAAGCCAAGAGCTTCCAGCAGAAAGCAGTCTCTTTTGTTAGCATTTGAAGTCGAACTACCTGAAAAGTTAATTTTAAGATTAACTATGTTTGGAAGGACTTTAAAAAAATGAAGTGTAGTTGATTTACAGTGTTGTGTTAGTTTCTGGTGTACAGTTTAGTGATTTAGTTATACATACATATATTCTTTTTCATTATAAGTTATTACAAGATACTGAATATGTGAAAGCACTTTTAAAAGAAGTCTTACATCTGCATTTCCAACATCAGGCTTAAGTCAAAGGACTTGCTTTGCTGGAGGAACCCTGAGAGATAAGAACACAGAAAACCTCAGTGGTAAATCAGTTTAACATAAATAAGGTTTCAAAATGTTTAAATTGAATTTAATTGACTTTTTCAGTCTACAGAATACCAGATAGTCTGGTGAACAAATTACCTCTTGTTTTTCTCCAGTGTTTATGTAGCAAAAAAAAGCAGGGAATCAGAAATATTACTTCTGAAGTTTAGAAAATTGAATATACGTTAGAAATTTGAATAAAGGAAAAGTATTTCTGTTACCGAGTCCAAGCTTGTTCTGCTCACCACACAACAGGCCAGTAAATCTAGAGACAAGTTGTTGGGACAAGGAATAGTGACTTTATTCAGAAAGCCAGGAGACCGAGAAGATGGAGGACTAGTGTCCCAAAGAACCATCTTGCCCAGGTTTGGATGTTAGGTTCTTTTATAGAACCAAAGGGGAAGAAGAGTGAGGAGGTGAAGTGAAAAAAGGTGATAGGTTTTGTTGCAAAAATTTCCTGGTTCTGGCTTGGCCAGACTCCAGAGGGGATGTGTTAATTTCTTCCTTCCTGCAGCCATTCATAGGTGGGTCTGGTCAGGATGTTTCCTGTGAGCTTAAACAAAGGTATTTTAATGTTCAGACATGGGAGCCAGGGTTCCTGGAGATGGGCCATTATTTATACTTTAAGCTGTAGGCAACATCCTTTAGTGATTAACTTGTAGCAAAAGCAATATGATTCAAAGATCAAAGGAAAAGAAACAGATATAATATTAAATCAGACTTGTTCTTCCCTATTACATTTCTCTCTCTCTCTCTCTTTTTTAAAGAGTTTATTTAAGTAAAATTGATTCAAATCAGGCAGCACCAAACCAGAGTGATTAGAAATGCTAGTGAGATAGGTATTTCTGATTTTCCATTCTGAATCATTTATGCATACTCAAGGATATATTTAGTAGCTATAATAGCTGATATACTTTGGATATTATATGTTAACATTAATCTGTCCTAAGATCATTTTGGCATAAATAAATATTTGTGTGTGTGTGGTATGTACATGTATACTGTGTGTATATTATGTAATTTAACGTAAACATAACATGTCTCTTGATTGGTCATTTTGAAAATCAATTCAGAAAGTTTAATTTTCTAAAAGTTAAATTTCCTTTTCTATTTTTTATTCAAGTATAGTTGACATACATTACTATATATTTTCAAGTTTCAACATACTGATTCAGCATTTATGTACATTGCTGATTAATCACTATGAACAGACTAGTAACCATCTGTCACTATACAAAGTTATTACAACATTATTGACTGTATTCCCTATGTTACACATTATATCCTCATGACTTATTTATTTTGTAACTGAAAGTTTATACCTCTTAATCCCCTTCACCAATTTTGCCCATGCCCCTACACCTCTCCCTCCTGGCAACCGCCTGTCTGTTCTCTGTATCTGTAAGTCTGCTTCTGTTTTGTTTTGTTTTGTTTTATTTTGTTCTTTAGATTCCACATATAATTGAAACAGTATGGTATTTGTCTTTCTCAGTCTGATTTATTTCACTTAGCATAGTACTGTCTAGGTCCATTCATGTTGTAAATGTCAAGATTTCATTCTTTTTTATGGCTGAGTATTATTCCATTATACATCTTCCTTAGCCATATATCTATCAATAGACACTTAGGCTGCTTCCATATCTTGGCTGTTGTAAATAATGCTGTGTAATCATTGGAGTGCATATAATCTTTTTGAATTAGTATTTTGGGGTTGTTTTTGAATAAATATCCACAAGTGGAATTGCTAAATCATATTGATAGTTCCATTTTTAATTTTTTGAGGAATCTCCATATTGTTTTCCATAGTGGTTGCACCAATTTACATTCCCACCAACAGTGTACAAGGGTTCCCTTTTCTCCACATCCTCACCCATACTCGGTTTTTGTTGCCTTCTTGATAGTAGCTAGTCTGACAGGTGTGAGGTGATATCTCATTGGGTTTTGATTTGCATTCCCCTCATTATTAGTGATGTTGAGTATCTTTTCATGTGCCTGTATGTCTTCCTTAGAAAAATGTCTGTGAAGGTCCTCTGCCCATTTTTAATAGGATTGTTTGGTTTTTTGACATTGGGTTGTGTGAATTCTTTATATATTTTAGGTAGTAACCCCTCATAGGGTGTATCATTTGCAAACGTCTTCTGTTGCTCAGTAGGTTGCCCTTTCTCTTTGTTGTGCAAAAGCTTTCTACTTTGAGGTAGTCCCGTTTGTTTGTTTCTGCTTTTGCTGCACTTGCCCGAGGACACAGATAAAAGACTATTGCTAAGACTGATGCCAGACAGCATACTACCTCTTTTCTTCTGGGAGTTTTATGGTTTCATGTCTTTACATTTAATACTTTAATCGATTTTTTCAATATGGTGTGAGAAGATAGTCCAGTTCCATTCTTTTGTGTGAAGCTGTCCAGTTTTACCAACACCATTTATTGAAGAGGCTGCCTTTCCCTTATTGTATACTTTTGCCTCCTTCATCATTGATTAATTGATCATATGAGCATGGATTTATTTCTGTGCCCTCTATTCTATGCTATTAGTCTGTCTATTTTTGTGCAAGTACCATTCTGTTTCGGTTATTGTCGCTTTGTAGTCTAGTTTGAAATCAGGTGGTGTAGTATCTCCAGCTTTGCACTTCTGTCTTAAGATTGCTTCAGCTGTTTGGCGTCATTTAATTTAGTTCTCTTTCTGAGGTTTTATCATGTTCTTTTGTTTTAAAGGTATTCCTTTGCCAATTATTTTGCCTAACTCTCTGTATGTGTGTCTGTGTATTAGATATATCAGCCACATCTCCCAGGCTTAAAAAGAGTGTCCTTATGTAGCTGTCCTATGGGGCCCAATGGCACAATCCCCTTGCCACCAGAAACAGGTGCTCCAGGGATATTCCCCATGCAGTCTACATGTGCCCTTTTGTTGTGGTTGGGCTGTGATTACTGCAGGCAGGCTGAGGTGTGGGGCCAGCCCCTGGAGTGGAAGCTACTTTGAAGGGGCACTTGTGCTGGCTGGGGCTGCCACCAGGTGGGGCAGAGCAGGAGCCACTTTGGAGGGGCTGGCCAGAGGAGGCAGGCGGGGTGGATCCTCAGGGAAACACTGGGGTAGAGCACACAGTGTTAGCTACGTTAGTGGAGAGCAACAGAAATTGCACCTGCCAACCCTGGGCCAGCTATATGGAAGGAGGATTAAAAAAAAGAAAAAAGCACCTGCCAGCCCTTTCATCCCCAGGGAAAGTTCTGCCAGATCCCTGCCCCTTTAGCACATACCCTAAAGTTAGTCAGTGAATCTCTTTCTCATGTGAGCCAGGCACTTTTGAAGCTGCTGCCTCTGTCCTGGTACTCCAAGCAAATGAGTTTGTTCATGAGCCCTCCAAGAGCAGAATCTTGGTTGCCCACAGCCCTCTGGCTTTCTGGGACCTGAGCCTTACTGATTGTCAAAACCAGACGTTATGAGAGTTCGTGCAGGTCCCCTAGGTTGGGGAGCCCAGCAAAGGACTTGGACCCCTCGCTCCTCAGCAGGGACTTGCTTGGTTGTGATGACCCTCCCACTTGTGGGTCACCATGCCTGGGGTATGGATTCTCACTGGACTATGTCTCTGTCTCGCCTTCGTATCTTGATTTGCCCTTTTCTTTATATTCTTAGTTGCAGAAACTCTGTTCTGCTCATCTTCAGGTTGTTCTCAGAGATGGCTGTTCTATATGTAGTTGTAGCTGTAGTTTTGATGTGTCTGTGGGAGGAGGTATGCCCAGGATCTTCCTACTTTGCCATCTTGATCCGACTTCAGGAAACATAGTTTTCAAATATGTGTTTTGATGACTATGATTTTGATGACTTTGATGATTATGGAATTACATACATGTTTAGATACATGTAATATATATGCTTTGTCTCACAGGGTTTCCTATCAAAAATATATATAAATATATAAAACCAAGTTAAATTTACTTCTAAGAAGCATCATTTTTTAAAAAACTCTAAACTATCATTCAATTCATTGAATATGTGTTAGGTTCACTTTTGAAATAAGACACAGTGAGTTTATATGTCTTCCTCATGATCTCTTATCAAAAGGAGGACGAGGGAGAAGAGAATTAAGTTTCTGGTCAGTACTGTGGTTCTTAGTCCCCAGATATCTGGGTGACTTTCTGATGCTCCAGAGTTCAGTATCTAAGTAGTGGGCTCTACTTCCTTGGGTAACCATCCAAAGGAATTGACTTCATCCTTCATCTCTCTGGTCCCTGGGACTCTGGGCTTAGCATTAATGGTCAGATTAAATTCTTTAGGCCAGGGGGAATAGAATCAGTCCTCATGGTCATCCCCCCCAGTCTTCATTAACCAGAAAAGTAGCGTCACAGATGCTAAAAGACAGAAGATTTTCTAGAAGAGAGAAGTCCATCGTGTCAAATAGTGGAAGAGATAAAGGACAAAGAAGAAAATCCACACAACTTGCTGACTTGAAGGTCATTTGTAAGACTTCCGTGAATCTTCCACAGTAATGATTTTTCAATAATATGTATTATAAAAGGGTTTTGTTTAGTTTGCTGCTGCAATTTCAGTAGAATAGAGTAGCAAAAATTACACTGATAGCAAGGCATTAGAAAGATACTTGGTGGATAGAAATTAGAAATATTTGTTGAACTATTTGTTTAAGAAGTTTTGAAGAAAAGGAAGGAAGATAGAACAGCTGACAAAGACAGGAGGTTCATTTAATGAGCACTTACTAGATGCAGAAATAAAATATAAATGGAAGAAATAGTAAAATAATTAGTGTCTACTTTAAGCCAGAAAATATTTTTGATTTGTTGATACTTGTTTCTCATTAAGAATCAAGTCAACTATTGGGGAAAGAAATACACATAAGATAAAAATAATTCATTTATTCAATTTTATTTTTTGTTAGCACACAGAATAAGAATGTAAACTCGGATTTTATTCCCCAGCAATTATCAATGGGTTTTTAAAGCCAGCTAAAAAAAAAAAGACCATTCCTGGTAGAATTTAAATCTTGCAAACGAGAACTCCAGACCAAATAATCCATGCGTGTATATACTTCACTCTGTTACAGCAGATGCTATTATTGGCAAAAGCAGTTTTGATATAGACAAAATTCTTCCCTCCTTTATTCTTTCAGAGATTTTTCTCTGTGGAGTTTTTATAGTCAGAAATCTGAAGCAAAAGTAAAACAGACTGACTGCTTTCTGTGTTTCTGTCTCTTCTTTTTTCCTTCTTTTCAGCCCAAGCACCAAATATTTATGTTCTGACCACTGGGTTAGGTGCCAGGGAATAAGAGATGAGTAAGATACAGTCCCTGGTATGAAGGGCTTTACCATCTAGTGGGAAATATAGAATAAATACATACAAGAAATAAAGTGCTGTAGGCTTTTTGATAAAAGTACGTGCCTCCAGGGAAAAGGAAAGAAGCAGTTATATGTAGGAGGCTCTGACAAGTCTACAGATACAATGATGGTTGTGATGATCATGAGCTTGTACTTGCCAAATGGACAAAGTGAGATGTTCCAAATAAAGTCAGCAGCACAAGAGGAGCAAAAAGACTCGAAATGATGGGTGCCTGCAGGATGGTTTAAATAGCTTTGGTATAGCTGGAATAGAAGACGTGAAGGTGGGAATAATAAAGAGAAAGGCACCAAAGAGATAGACGAGGACAGTTTTGAACAGCTTTGTTGTTTTAGAAGTCTGGAGCTTGTGCTAAAGGGAAAAGAAACCTATAGAAAGATTTCTTGCTTATTTTAGTGGTATCATTCTTGTAGCCAAGTGGAAGCCAGTTTGCAGAGAGGTCCATGCAGAAGGAAGGGGGAGGAGAGAGACTCTAAATAATTCAAACAAAGATGAAGTTTTAGACTAAGGCATTCGCTAAAGCAATAGAGGTTGAGAACTAAGCACAATGTGAAGATTATTTAGGGAACTCTGTCAGCATCAGCTGGGTAGAAGGCGAAAGGGCTGCTGGGAACTGTTTTTCCCTACGTCCACCCAGACTAGAAGGCGAGTAGCCTGAATTCTCTGCTTTTTTATAATAATTGCTTGGGGGTCAGTGATCATTCGTTTATTTAAAAGACAGAAGAGCTTTTCTCTCTGCTTCCTCTGTATGGCAGAGTACCTTTAGGTGGTGGTTCTTTTTTTTCCCTCTCTTTTTCTTTCACTTTTTCTTGTTGCTGTTTGTATCTACCAAAATTTATTCTGGGAAAAGGGAGGTTGGGCCAATTTATGAAAAAAGAATTGATTTCTCTGTATGTATATGCATTCATAAAACAAACGTTTACATATCACCTGCCCTATGTCCCTGGGGACATGAAAAGAAGGTGATCTGATCCACGACCTTGAGTGTAAGATTTCACACATAATGGGGAGAACATATAGGAACCATTACTTTATAATAAAATAATTTCCATAAGGGAGATATGTATGAATTTCAGAGGAACAGGAACAAATGCTTGAGGTTAGATTTGAAAAATGAATAGTTTGCCATGGGGAGAGGAAGCCAGACAGAATGAATACGTTTTATATTCAAAATTTCAGACATATAAGCCAAGGAAGAACAAATGTTTCAGAATGACCTGAGGGAAAATGGTAAGAGATGAAACCACTTACAGCAGACAGGGGGCCGGTTATGGAGGGCCCTGGAAGACAGAAAAATGCAAGAGTTATGACGTGATCAGAGCTGCATGCCCAGAGAAAAGAAAAAGAACTGGCGTTAGTCAAATGTGTGCTGGGACTATGATGAGGGCCTTATGAAGAGTGGGACGAGCACAATTTTAAAACTAAACAAACTTGAGTTCAGATCCTAGATCTTCTTTATTAATTTTAAGAGTTGGGCCAGTTACTCAAGTTCCACAAATATATATCATCCCCAAAATGTTTAACACGTAATTTGTATTGTTGTTACAAAGAACAGATGTTAGCTATAAAGCATATGACATAGTAGGTGTAGTTATTACTACTAATAAATACTATTAGAGCTAAAATTCAAACCAAGCTTATTCTGAAGAATATATATGACACAGGGGGAGGGTATATCTCAGTGGTAGAGCATGTGCTTAGCATGCATGAGGTCCTGGGTTCAATTCCCAGTATCTCCATTGAAAAAAAAATTGATTAAAAAATACGTATGACACAAACCTGAATTAATCAGAATGTTGCAGCCCCTTGGACTACTGGTTTCTGAGTCCACCAGTTAACCTTGAGAATTATATGGGAGATAAGGTCAAACATTCATCTGATGGATTTAGAGCAATGAGAATGTAAAGCTGGAAATCCTTGTCCTCTTTTGCCACCATGGAGCATGACCTAGCCAAGAAGTAAAGCCAAAATAAAGGAGGCAGAGTCAAGAAAGTGACAGTAAGTCCTGGTTCAGCTGGACTTGTGTTAAGTTAGCTCTTTGACTATGAAATTTTTTTAGGCAAAGGAGCTTAGTAATATTAATCATCACAATAATAAAAAGAACTTTTCTTTTGGCTTCACTCAGCTTGAATTGAGTGTTCAGTCACTTGTCTCCAAGAATTCCGAATAATAAAATTGGAATTAGCAACATAGAAGCTACCTTGGGAACAGCAATAATGCAGGGATGGGTGGGGTTTTTATCAATAAGGGAATGGACTAAATATTAGGAAGTAGAGGCAATTCATATAGATCATTTATTCTAGAAGCTGAGCTATTAAAAATTTTTTTTAAAGGAGAAGATGCAGTAGTTACAGTGGAGGCAGAGTTGAGGAAGGATTCATTCCTAAGATGGGAGAGACTTGAGCATGTTTATAGACTAAGGGAAAGATGCCAGTGGAAAGGAAAAGGTTGACAGTACTGAGAAGAGACGAGATAATTAATGGAGGAAAGTCCAGGCAGACACAGGATATGATGAATATTTCTGTTGCCGTGAAATCTCTAGTCAGTTCTAGTTCTGCTCAGATGGTCAGTTTGACTAAATATGTTCAATTTTTTTATTAAAAAAATTTTTTTAAACTTCTTCAGCATGTCTATATTTTTCATGTATTTCTCTAATCTCTCCTACTTTCCTAAATCACATAAAGTCTTATAAGGCCCCACTCTCCCACGCAAAACAAACAGAACTAAATGAAAACTCCCTATTCAAACTGATGGGGATCTTCACAGCCAGAGGATACCCCAGAATAACTGGAGGAATCCCAGCAGGGTCATTTTGTAGGTTTTTAGGTTCTGCTCTACTTTTTTGCCTGCAATTTTGCACAAGCCAGTGCACAAAAACAGTGGGAAAGAGGCTTACGTCAAATGTATGAAAGACATGGCAGGAATCCAATGGGAAAGACATGCCCTCCGCATTTGGCAGGAGGCGTGCAGGGAGGCAGTGGCTTTGTAAAGTGATGAGTCACACTTGAACAGACGCTCTGGAAGGAATTAGTTCAAGAGAAGGCTGGAGAGCTCCCGGACATGTGTGAGTGCCTTGGGCCATTAGCAATATGTGTGATCACAGCCTGACAAGGAAACCCTGAGAGCCTTAGACGTTCTTTCTGGAACCAGCGGAGGAAAGTATCCTCGCTTCTCGTGCCTCTGTGTTGGGTGGAAAACCACAGCCCTTCTGTTCTATTGAGAAAACAGTTCCCAAGCCTTACTTTTTAGAGAACTTTATCTTGACCCAAAGTAGGTAATGCAGATTTTAAATATGGTAGCTAGATAAAAATATAACTCTTGAAAAGATTAATCAAAGGTCATCTGGGCCACAAAATTAATTAGCTTGAGAGAGACTGGGTGAGAGATGGATGAGAGAGAAGAATCCAGTTGGTTTAGCTCTGAATCAGTCAACAAAAAACAAGTAAGCATCTGACTGGCAGCAAATGATAAGCATATAGACAAATCCTAAAATAATAACCCAGGCAAAGAACAATACCAAATTTAAATATTAAACTTACCCATTGAACAACATTTTAAATACCAAATGCCATGTTCCAGAAGATGAAAAGGAATATATGTATGTGTATGTATGACTGAAACACTCTGCTGTACACCAGAAATTGACACAACATTGTAAACTGACTATACTTCAAGGAAAAAAAAAAAGAAAAAAAAATCAAAAGTTCCCATTTCTTGTGGTAGAAGGCTGTTCAATATTTAATGCCTTGAGCAGGTCTGAGCTATCTTTTGGCAATAATATTAAAATAAATGTGAATAAACAAATATAAATATCTATATACATAAGTAACAGCTCCTCTCCTGCTCTGTCTGTTGTACTGTTTCATGGTAATCATAGACCTTTGAACCGCAGTAGTAAAATTCCAGTGTTACAAGGATGAATTGCATTTGGAGAATAATAAAACCCTTTGTTATACTCTTGAATGTTCAGACTGGCCAGAGAATGTTAGGCGTTTGCAGGCTGAATGATCAAAATGTGACCTAAATTCCCACAGAGTGGTGTTTCAAGGGAAGTGCCATGAAATCATTATAATTTTGTAGTAGAGACCGCAACTGAATGTGTCTGTTGGTTCCTAAGGTATCACATGTTTTGAAAGCATTGAAAAATCGAGAAACAGAATTGGTGTCAGGCCGTCCAAAACGGAGACAGAGACAGAGGGCAGGTACAGGGGGCGTTGAGCAAGGACGTCAGAGCACAGCCTCAGCGCCTGCCAGAACGGCAGCTCATTTCCAGCTGTTACTCTGTAAAGCTTACTTTTTCCATTTGAAAAGACCAAAAGTGCTCTAGGGGAAGAGGGAGAGAACCTTCCTCGTTCTGGGAACTTCAGGGGAAGGCACAAACCTGTACAACCCCATGGTGGTAAAATGACTTGAACATTTTGTTATTCCACTTTCATTTGCTTTGGAGAATGACCTTAAGACTAGGTTACTGTGGAATCGAATCGAAGTTTCCACAGACTGTCAGCGTCTCCGCCATGTGACTAGGATGATGTCAGCAGAGCCCGTGGTCTGAGGCCAGCGGTACGCAGTGAAAGGGTGTCCTCCAGGGCGGTGGAAGTTGAAGGGGCTTGTTTGGCTTTGACTTTGACAGCCTGCCAGAGAAGAGTGTTCTTTGTCTCCTGCTGTTTGAAAGGAGCTGGAAGCTGTAGGTACGTGAGGGCTGATGGTCTCCAGTCTCCCTTTGCATGAAAAGTCTTGGCCCTTTGCCTGGTTTACTTTACAAATGTGTATTACCTCATTATTCTTATTTTCCTCTGGTGTCCTGCCCTGAAGAGCTTTTCCTGAATGTGATTTTTCTGTCTCTGTCTTCAGAGCTGACCATGCAGAAATCTAATAAAGAACGTCAAAGCGCTGCCCTCAAGGGTGTGATAAGAGTGACATTTGCTTGGGGTTCACGATCTATTATTAACGCAGGCCTTCTGAGGAGGCTCTTTGAAAAAGTCCATTACGATATATTTTCCCCATTCTCCAGACTCAGAAGCAGGTGTATTAAAAAAAAAAAAAAAAGAGGAAGAAAACAGCAATTCTAATGGTCAGGTGCCACAATATTACAATAAATAGAAGAGTTGACAGTGGCAACCCTGTGCCGAATCCTGTATTAGGTGCTTGGCTTTGTGAATACGTCGATTCGAATTCCCACGTTCACTTTGTAAATTACACGGCATTGTTTCCATTCGCTGTTAAGTCCCAGGGCTCAGATTTGACTCCAAGCCTGTCTCCTTCCAAAGCTTGGTCTTTGTCACAGCACACAGCTTTACCTCCCAATTGAGTTAACATTACTACATATTTAAGTAGTACATTAAGTTCTCAAAAGCATTTTATTAACTGTTACCCTATCCTCACAAGAATCCATTGCATTGAGCAGGGATGACTAACTTTTCCTCACAGACGAAGAAACTGAGGTAGAAACCTTCTAACCTGCTACAAGGATTAATCATGTTATTGGAATTGGAGTTCAGGCCTTCTGTGTTGAAAGACTATGTCATTTACCTTAGATCACACCATCTATGTTTGAGTGTTTATTTTGGGATGGATGCAAAGCAGTTAAGGTCTATGATCTATGTGTCAGGATTTCCACTGTCGGCTGAAATAAAATGTACAGCCTAAAACCTGAGAGTTATGTTTTCCTCAGCGGGTTTTCTTAGGACGTGAGCCCGGGACACAGCATCTCAGATTGATCTAAGAGACTGTTACAAAGTGGCAAGGTAGAAGCCAGGATATATGCGTTTTTGCAACAAAGACCAGGTATTTGGAACAGGAAAAGATTACTGTTAATTAAAGACAACCACAGACCTCAAGTTAAGGAATTCTGTGCCTTTCTATGTGTGGGAAGGTGCAAATGTGTGGGCTCATTGAAATCATTCCTTTGATAAGCACCTAACTGTCTAGGGCCAGTATTCTGTTCTTTCACATCCTGAGTCCCCTCAGGGTGCACGGCTGGCAATGGCTGCAGCTGTGGGTTGCCTGCTTGTCTGCATCCTGAGTTCCGTCCCCTCTCTGTCAGGGGGGTGGCTGTAGCGGCTGATGACTTGATGGCCACAGCTTCCTTTGTTTACTGATATGGCTGGCAATATTTCTCATTCACTCTACAAATAAGCATCTAGCTTTACAGGACATTACTAAGGCTGCAGGTAAGAGGTGCTATTGCCCATTGTGGATAAAAAATGCAATTGTAAGTTTCCTGGAAGCATAAACCGTGTATGCCCAGCAACTAGCACACTGACTTTCAAATAGTAGGCACTCAATAAATGGTTGCTGTTGAGTGAAGAATAACTTAATAACGTTTAGAGATTGAGAGGGCTTATTAATGAGGACAAACTCATAAAAACTGAGTAGATGACATTGGTTTGTAGTTAGAATTGCAAAGCTGTAACTTTTCAGCTGGTCTGTGAGGCTCACTGATAAAAAAGAAAAAAGAAAGTATATGTACTCCTTCCCAAAAGGCTTCACTGGAAATTATGTTCTGAGAAGTACTTTCAATTTGACTCTAGACATCATACCAAATTCATCTACAGACTGAAAATTCCACTAGGCTTACCAATGTTGTATCTCTCTGGATACACTCAAAATGGCCTTATAGTTCTGAGGTTTTGTTAATTCATTTGATCAATAATTAAATTTTCTTGAGTGCCTGTGATGTGTTAATCATGGTTCTAATACTGGAGATGTAGCAGTAAACAAAATGAGAAAAATTCTTCCCTCCTATACTGTGTATTCTAGTGTAAGAAGAGAGAATCAACAAGAAGTTAAATGTATGTTACATGAAATGTGGATTGTAACGATGAAAAAAGAGTGGCTTATGGCATGCGCATGTGTGTGTGCTTGTCTGTGCGTGTGTGCACATGCAGTTTTAAATACAGTGCTCCGGGAGGTCTCACACATAAGATGGTATGTGACCAAAGACATGGAGGAGGTGAGAGAGACATAGATGCTTGGTGGGGTGGGAAAAGCATTTTTGAATGGGATATAATTCAGCTATGAGGAGGGAGGAATTCTTGCCACTTGCAGCAACGTGGATGCATCTTGAGAGCATTATGCTGAGTGAAGTAAGCCAGCCAGCCAGACACCGCATGGCATCACTTACACGTGGAATGTGGGGAGCTTAGAAATCAGTGCAGACACCGAGGAGAAACTGTGCTCAGAACGTTGGGTTCATGTCTCTTTTACTCACTTTCCTTCAAGTTAGTGTCCTCTCTGGTCCTAGCTGCTTTGGTAGCTCTAAGTACCAATTTTTACTGCCTCGCATCAGAGAGACTGCTGCCAGCTCCAGGTCGCACTTGGTTTACCCTCTTCCCATGTACTGGCTAAGAGCCTGATGGAAGAAGGTAGCACTAAAAACAAGCTCATCTTGACACCTTCCTAGTGACCAAGGGGCTGAGCCCTTTAGGTTCTGGCTGCCTGCGTGCTCTCTGATGCCCCCATTCATGGTCTGTGTTTTATCGAGCTTTCTGAGTGATTCTTAAGGGCAAATTTAGTCTGATATCAACAACACCGTCATAGACCTGTCATAGAGTATTCAGTTTTAAAAAATATGAATTCTTATCCTTTGCCCCTTGGAGAGCCACTGCCCTCAACCCTTAGCATTTAGATTCACCCAGACAAAAGCAAGTTAACATTTTCTTCCTAAAGAGAAAATACATTCTCTACAGTGTTTTTCACACCAGGGCCTCATGTCCCTGCTATACTGTGCTGCTTTTATCTTAAAAAAAAACTTTTTTCCAACTGTTTTTATTTTAAAATTTCTTTGGTGGCGGATCAGGTTTATTTATTTTTAATGGAGACACTGGGGATCGAGCCCAGGACCTCGTGCATGCTGAGCACGCGCTCTCCCACTGAGCTGTCCCCTCCCTCCTACACTTCTTTTATCTTAAAATAAGATAGACGTTGCAATTTTAAAATGTGGTCATTCAGATGTCTTCACATGAGGCTGGGCATCAGGTGTGATATTTTAAAGCATGAATAAAACTATGAGTATGTATGTGTGTCGGAAGGAGGCCAGGGGGAAGGGTTGTGGAAGTGGCTTGTTCCTTAGTTAAAGTCTTCATGAGCAGTTCCTGGAACATTTCACTGAAACTATGGTTTTCATTACATCAAATCTACTGTTTCTCTGATTTCTTTTCTTATATGAAAAACGACATGTTTTTACAATAGTAGCAAATATATTAAAAAAGAAAAGCATCAAAGAGAGAGGGTGTCCTTGAAATCTTTCTGAATGTATGCTTTACAAAGGAAGCTGTATTATAAGTACACAGTTAACATTACACTTCTAAAAATCTGAACTCGAGTCATTTTCAAAGTTAAAAATTATTTGCTGTGAATCTGTGTGTGTTTTATGTACTTAAATAGTTCCTCAAGTTCTGTATCTTATAAATATGCATTTTTAGAGGTTTTTCTCTTTGGCAATTATTGATTTTTATTTCTATGTATTCATTGATTGATATTTTATTGCTGTATAATTGCTATCTTTTCCCACCCTCAATAGGAAAGAGTGTATATTAAGCTCTATATTTTTCAGGATTATAATAAGAATTAAATTAGTTAACATATGTCAACATTTCTTTGAATTAATAACAGTAACTATTAACAGTAATAAGTATCATTTGAATTAACCATGAATTGATAATAATAATAATTATCATTTATAATAAGTTCCTAATCCTCACAGCAATTTGGTGATACAGATCTTGTTCCCCTTTCACAGGTATGGAAATTAAAAGTCAGAGCTTGATTAACCAGCTTAAGTTTACAGCATATAAGTGGAAGAGTCAGGAGCTAAGTCCATGTTGTAGCAGACACATAGCTGCTCCCAGTTAGTCAGTCAGACTCTAAATCTAGATTCTTCTGTGAAGGAATTTTGCAGATGTCATTAAAGACTCTAATTGATGAAATTAATCAGACAGGAGATTATTTTGTCTGGACCTGAATTAGATTGGAAGGCCTTTAAAATATGCTCAGGGCTTCTCTGAGTGGAGGCTTCCCACCTGTGGACATGGTTGGCTCCTTCCCTCTGGGTCCCAGCTGGTTCCTGACCCTCCCTTTCTGCCTGCCTGCCTGCCTGCCTGACACCCTTCCCGCTTGCCTAGCCAGCCCTGCAGTTACCTAAGCAAATAGATTTCTGCTTGCTGGTAGAGATAATCCCCTACTGCTTCTGGTCCTGCTTGTCTTCTGGAAACTTGACTAATACTCTTTCCTTCATTGCAAATCTAATACTTAAGTTGCATCTACACTTCGGTCAAATTCAGAATGAAAATGTGGGGAGGGGACAGCGAGTTTAAAATTAGGGTTGGGGAGGGTACAGCTCAGTGGTAGACTGTGTGGTCAGCATGCACGAGGTCCTGGGTTCAATCCCCAGTACCTCCAATAAAAATAAATGAACAAACAAATAAATAAACCTAATTACCCCCCAAAATAAAAAAAAATAATAATAAAAATAGAGTGGAGGGAGAGAGGAACAAAAGGGACAGTCTTTTTATTGTATGTTTATGCCTAGATATTGCACACTTTTTTTTTAGAGAGTTGTTTTCCCATCATTTGAATAACTCATGGTCAACAACTTTTGATGTCTTTTCTGAAATTACATAATATTAAATAAAGATAGCTAGTAGACATCGGTATTGGATTAGCAGCAGTAGGAGGTATGCCATACCAACATTTTTCAGTGTAAACCCTTGAATTTGAACGGAGTTTTGGATTACAGAGCAGAAGATTTGCTATTGAATTTGTACATGAGAATTCCCCACAGATGAATATAGATGTACTTTTCTGCAGAGCATTCTCTTATAACCTGCTCAATAGTACCCATGCAAAACAGAATTTCTCTTGGAATTAATGAACAGTGGCATAATAAAAGTGCTTTAAGGGACTGATTGTGTCCACCCCAACTTTGTATATTGAAGCCCTAACCCCAGTGTGACTGTATTTGGAGATGGGTTCTTTAAGGAGGTAATTAAAGTTAAATGAGGTCAAAAGGGTGGGGCCCTCATCTAATAAGATTGATGTCCTTATAAGAAGAGTAAGAGAGACAAGAATTCTCTCTCTCTCCTCCAGTGCACAAGGAAGAGGTCATGTGACACAGTGAGCTAGTGGCCGCCTGCAAGATGAGAGGAGGCCTCAGAATAAAACCTGCATTGCTAGCACCTTGATCTTGAACTTTCCAGCCTCCAGAACGGTGAGAAATATATTTCTATTGTTCAGTCACACAGTCTTGGTATTTTGTGGCATTTTGTGATATTTTGTGGCAGCTCAAGCAGATTAAGAAAAATACTAAACATAAATGGTAAGTTTTTATTAGACATCAGATAATTAATACATTTTAAGTATTTATCCCAAAAACCATATACTACAATTTTTTTTAAACTTTTGATTTTCCTAGATCGTAATTTTAAGCTATATTAAATGCATACGGAAATGTAGTAAGCGTAATAGATTTGGAAGAGAAAACTCGGTAGGTTTTGCAGTCTGCAGCATCAACGTGTGATCCATCTGCTTGTTGATCGTGAATCTGAGTAATGAGGAACACGGCAGTTTCCTTTTTTGTGTTTCTGAGGGTGTTAGCTGTATTTTTGCTCTGTGTCTTTTAAAAGCAAGTATACACGGTATGATCTGGGCTTCTCACCAACAGAATGTGACAACTGAAGACAAAAGACCCAAATTATCCCTTTTCTCTTTAGAGACCATAGAAAATTCTAATCAAATTCCTACAGGGTAGAGAATCTTAAACCTTCAACTCATTTTATATTCAAAATGGGAGAAAATAAAAGATGCCTTCTAGGACTACATAGCAAAATCCAGCTTAATTACACCTTTGCAAAATATTCTTCCTTCTCCAACTTTTATCCCTTTTTATTAAAAAAAAAAAAAACTTCACAAAGTGGTTAGGACAGGTTTCGTATCACACAATTGTTTAGAAATTGTTTAAGATTTAATGCATGAACATGTAAATTACAGTATATAAATGGAAAATCATAGTTGATTAAACAGAATAAATAAGCATATGGGAATTATTAAAACTCTTGTTTCAGAGCAGTTGCTTTTTTTTTATTGGAGTATAGTTGATGCTCGTTAGTTTCAGATGTACAACATAGTGATTCAGATCTTTTACAGATTATATTCCACTTAAAGTTAGTATAAAATATTGGTTATATTCCCTGTGCTGTACAGTGTATTCTTGTAGCTTATTTACTATATACATCTGTACCTCTTAATCCCCTACCTCTATCTTGCCCCTCCCCTTTGCCCTCTCCCCACTGGTAACCACTAGGTCTCTATATTTATGAGTCTGTTTCAGTTTTGTTACATTCATTCATTGTTTTATTTTTTAGATTCCACATGTAAGCAATAACATAAGGTATTTGTCTTTCTCTGACTTATTTCACTAAGCGTAATACCCTCCAGTTCTGTTCATGTTGTTGCAAATGGCAAAACTGCATTTTTTTTTTTATGGCTGAGTAATATCCCAGTGGTGTGTGTGTATAATGTACACCACATTCACTTTATCCATTCATCTGTTGGTGGACACTTAGGTTACTTCCGTGTCTTGGCTATTACAAATAATGCTGCTGTGAACTGGTTGCATGTATCTTTTGAAATTAGTATTTCTGTTTTCGTAGGAATATACTCAGCAGTAGAATTGCTGGATCATTTGGTAGTTCTGTTTATAGTTTTTTGAGGAACCTCTATACTGTTTTCTGTTGCACCAGTTTACATTCCCACCAACAGTGTACAAGGGTTCCGTTTTCTCCACATCCTCACCAACATTTATTTGTAGTCTTTTTGATGGTAGCCACTCTAACAGGTGTGAGATGATAACTCGTAGTTTTGATTTGTATTTCTCTGATGATTAACGATGTTGAGCATCTTTTCATGTGCCTGTTGGCCATCTGTATGTCTTCCTTTGAAAAATATCTGTTCAGATCTTCTACGTATTCTATAATTGGGGGTTTTTTTATATTGAGTTTTATGAGCTGCTTATATATTTTGGATATTAAACTCCTATTGGTCATATCATTTGCAGATATTTTCCCCATTCAGTTGGTTGTCTTTTCATCCTGAGAATTGTTTCCTTTGCTGTGCAAAAGCTCTTAAGTTTAATTAGACCCCACTTATTTATTTTTGTTTCTGTTTCCTTTGCCTTAGGAGACAGATCCAAAAAATGTTGCTATGATTTATGTCAGTGTTCTGCTTGTGTTTCCTCTAGGAGTTTTATGGTTTTCAGTCTTAAATTTAGGTCCTTAATCCATGTTGAGTTTATTTTTGTATATGGTATGAGAGAATGTTCTGATCTCGTTCTTTTACATGTAGCTGTCTAGTTTTCCCAGCACCACTTACTGAAGAGACTGTCTTTACCCTGTTATGTATTCTTGCCTCCTTTGTCATAGATTAGTTGACCATAAGTGTGCATGGGTTTATTTCCAGGCTCTCTGTTCTGTTCCCTTGATCCATGTGTCTTTTTTTGTGCCAGTATCATACTGTTTGGATTACTTTAGCTTTGTAATATGGTCTGAAGTCAGGGAGTATGATACCTCCAGCTCTGTTCCCCTTTCTCAGGATTGCTTTGGAAAACTCTATTTTAAAATGCCATGAGAGGCTATTTTAAAAAATGTATTTCCCTTTTAAACAGAACCTGAATTAGAAAAAGTCATCAAAATATTTATGATAAATTCACTTTTTGGCTCATCAGCATTACTTTTAAAACATGTGCACAACATATTTACACATTAAAGGGCCAAAAATTATTTTTAATTCTAAGTTGACCTATGAGCCAGCCCTATTCTTACTAGGACAACCCTCCAAAGCTGAGAGGGAAATTTCTGTGTATCTTGCCAGACTTCCTTCAGCCAATTAATTTTAACATCTGATGATTGGATTTAGATATAAATTTTAAAATTCTTGAAATTTGCCACTAAACTCCCATCCTCAGTTAAAATTATATAACTCATTGTTTTCTTTAAGAGGATTTGCTACTTTCATTGGTACATTTTTTTTAGATCACATAAACTCAAATACAATTTTTAAATAGTCAATAATTCTTCAAATTGATTAACCACCATAGCTATCAAGTTACAAAAATAAAGTTCTAAAAAGTTTGTGTATAAAATGAGTGTAATCAAATAACAGACCAACTTTTTAATGCCAATTAAACCTTAAAAAATAATAAGTATCTAAAGTGATTTTTTAAAATTACACTTAAAAAATTAAAAATGGCTATTTTTAACAGGGATTATAATGGCAATATCTAAGTCTTATATGCAATTAATTGCATAATATACATAACTACTAATTATTTTAGGGTTCTTTAGGGCATCAAAACTATAGCAATCTTTGAAAGAACTTCAGGTGGTAAATCTCATTTTTTAGTGGAGAGCATGAATTGAGGAAATTATATATCTCAGGAATCTTTGAGTACCAACATTGCAAAATACATCACATTACTGCCGTAAAATGCAGAGCCCGGTGAATTACCAAACTAAAGTCCTAAAGACAAAATGAAATAGTTTCCTTTATTTATAGCTTATGAATAAGTTAAAACCCAACATACTAGAATATCCCACAAGAATTCGCATAGGCAGGTAAATAGATTATTTACATTTATTAAAGCACATATATCAAAGAACATATCTATATCAAATATATCAGTATATTAATATTAAATGTATATATTTATAATATATATAAATCAAAAGTTATATTTATACATTACTGTTTTACCCCTAAAATTTTGTCAAAATACAGTTTTTACAGATTAAGTACATGACTTTCATATGAAAATGAGCACCCATCAAAGGTGTATTTAACACATTATTGAGTAAACAAGAGGGGCAAAGCTGTTTCCAAAAAAAAATTTAGAAGAAACAGAAGTGTTTATAGTGACCGAATAAAGAAATGGTAGGAGAGGACCATGAAATCATAAAGAAAAGTGAATAGCGTCTTATGTGGAGAAATAGAAAAGAGTAATTAATCTTGGGTTTCAGACACCATCTGCATCTCTGTGGGACGAAATTCATTAAAATAGGTATCAGTATTAGACAAGGTAACAGCTACCCTTAGAGTGTAGTGTGATACTCTAACTGATAGTAAGTAACAAATCTGAACAAAGGTCCAAAATCAGATCATCCCTGGATAGTGCTTCGCTATGACAGTCTCTCCTTGTGATCCTAAACTCCAGAGATTATTCTTGATCCCACACACAAGTTTTACTTTGGTTGAGTTGTGTTTTAAATAACTCTAATTTGTTCTTCTATTTGAGGGTAGGAAAAGAAAAAAGAGGAATTTATCTCCCTCAGGTTACACGTGCAGTATCTATGTATATGTGTGGATTTTACTTTTTTAAGGTTCATGACATCTGCTAACAGACTCTACCAGTGAGGAATTAATTGATCCGTTGTTACACTGCCCATGAGGCCGTGATCTTGTAATTCATAGAGGGGCACAAAACCAGTTTCCTGGAGCACTTTGTGGTTGTTGATTTCAGACCTGAATTACATCCCTTCTTTTTTGGTGGCCTTATAGTTTTCATTAAACTGAGTTTGTTCTCAAATAGGAGACCCTATACATGGTCTTGGATGCACAATAGATTTGTGCAATGATATCCCAGTTTTTAAAAAAGAGATTCCTGTGAACCTATGAAAATAATTACGTTGCCACTGAAATTAAAAAAATTAAAAACAAAAGTGTAAGAATCAGCCTTATAGATTTCTTATAGAAATAAAAAAGATAACCATTTAGAGAATAGGTTTTTCAGTCTGCAAAACCCTATTCTAAATAATTGAAGGTTAGAGACAGAAGAATGCTAAGAGGCTTCTTCATATCCCCACAGAAAATCTCAACAAATACTATAAACAAAACACACATAAACCGCACGAATAGATTCCCTCATTAGTTCATTCTGTCCTCTGTGATCTTACATCAGCAGTTTGCTTTCATGAGGTTGTCTGCTTCTGGAATAAGGAAAACCTCTGAGTCAATCCTCAGATACAATCTTCACAGTCATCTGAGTGTTGTCACCTTAAGCTCTGATGTCAGTACTGATGAATCTATTTCTTCAAGTATAAATACTTAATGCAAATCACCTGCTGCAACTTCTTTCCTGTTGACACGGAGACTTTTTCTTTGCTGAAGACCAAATTTCTGATCCATAGCAGAGCCTTCACCTAAGCGCAAAAGGAGACAAAAATTGCCTATTGATGCTTTCAGTCAACAGCTGTGGTTGACTGATTGCAGTAACCGACAGCATCTGAATGGAGAAGGGTAGTGTTCTCCATGGTGGTTCATGCATTGCTGTGACATGAGGATTTGACCAGTGTTTCCCCCTGAGGGTTGTGTAAAGATGAGATAATCAAGCTTTCTCTTTTTAATAAAGAGGAGAGCGGCGCCTGCCTCCCCACCTCCTCTCCTTGAGACGTGTCCTTGAAACATTACTGGCTTGATAAAAGGCCCAACCTTTTGATTTGACAGTGCAAGGTCTTAGGACTTCTCACCCATGGAACTGAAAATGCTCACCCAGAGAATTAGCTCTGGGGTCTCTCTCAGCGGATGCAGGAGGTAATCCTGTGTGCTTTATTTCATCTCCCAAGAATATATGAGATGTTTGCATTGTTCTTTCCCCACTGCACTGATAAATAGGTGTCAAATGCTGTCCAGACTTTGCACACACTTTCAGGCTGCCTTTACATGTGTGCCAGTCTGAAATGCTTATTGACTAAAACATTTTGTTTTCTCTGTCTCTTCAATATTGGTATGGAGGATGTTT
The DNA here is from genome assembly GCF_048773025.1 of Camelus bactrianus. Lineage (NCBI taxonomy): Eukaryota > Metazoa > Chordata > Mammalia > Artiodactyla > Camelidae > Camelus > Camelus bactrianus. Next base: position 12,674,280 of record NC_133572.1, read on the forward strand.
TGTTGGTTCCCTAAGAATTTTCAGGAGTGGTGATGTTACCCTATGAGGTACTAGGTTCCACTTGCTAGCTAAAAGGCTAGCCTGCCACAGTTGCATGGATGCTGGCAGAACACACCCCACTCCCGGGTCAGAGACCAGGAGCTGTTTATGACTCGCAGCAAAGCAAGCAGTCTGCTCTTCATTTCCCATCGGCTGTCCCCACCCTCCCCAGTCTGGAGGGACCAAGGTGAAGGGGCCCAGGAGGATGCTGCGCTTATGGCGGCTTTGATCACAGCTGAGGAACGTGGAGTTTAGCAAACCCAAATCTTTTCTATTGGGATGCAAGGAAATGAAATTTACTTCAGAGGGGACATTATTCTGCTGGCCTGTAAACCAACCTGCCCCCAGCTCTGGAGAGAGAAACTCTCCTCCAAGCCTGTTTGCCGTGCATCTGTCCTTGAAAACAGAATCCAGAACAAGGCAGCTAGTGCCTTTGCTTTGCATTTCATAGGGAGCTTGTCTTCAAAAAAAAAAGATGAGAAAATATTCTTCACAGTAGGAGCACTGTAAATCTCCAGGGCCTTCCTGCAGGGTGTACTGTCCCTAAAACACATTTATATGAATGATAATTTATCCACACACAAAATTAACTGTTTGGTAACCAGCGTTTTAGTCCATCTTTGAGAATATTCGGGGCTGCAGCTGCAGGTTGCACAAATGGACCTCCGAACAGACAAACTTTAAAAAGATTTTCTGGGAATAATTTTAGTTTTCCTGACTTAATAAACCACTAAAAGATGCTCAAGAAACTCAGATTAACCAGTCTTTTCAAGACAAAACAAATCCAAATGTGATGAAAACATTTTAAAGTCTTACTGTGTGCTGATCGTCAGGAAAGTGATGTATTACTGGGGATTTCTTAATCCAGAATTATCAAACTGGTCTGATTTGTTCAAGATTCACCTTGTTTATACTAACTTGATTTCTCACAGAAAAAAAAAATGCCTCTGAGCTAGCAGTTTTGGTGAGAAAGATTCTTCTGTTTTTTTCCTCTTAAAAAGATAGCACATTAAAAAATATTAGAAGTTTGTATGTCTTTATTTTCTAGAAATATTAGAATTATGTCTGATTCTTAGTGTCTGTATCAGAACGGACATTTATTTTTAGAAACTTGTATCTAATATGTTAATACGGTGCCCTCTGGAGTAGGAAAATACTTCATATTCACACAAAACTCGTTCTGTGAGTTTTGCTAAATGCATCTTGTCATGTATTCGCCATTACAGTGCTGTACAGATGGCTTCACTGCCCTAAAATCTCCTGTGCACCACCTCTTCATTCTTCCCTCTCCCATAGCCCCTGGCAGTCATCCTCCCCCCAGTCCCTGCCTTTTCCGGAATGTCATGTAGTTGGAATCATATAGTATATATCCTTCTCACCCTGGCTTCCTTTATGTTGCAGTATGCATTTAAGATCCCTTTTTGAGGCTTTTTGTGTCATAATAGTTCATTTCTTTTTATCACTGAATAATGTTCTATTGGGCAGCTAAGCCACAGCTTATCCATTCAGCTATTGAAGGCATCTTGGTTGCTTCCAGGTTTGAGCAACTAGGAATAAAGCTGCTACAAACGCCCACGTGCAGGTTTTCACATGGACACAAACTTTCCACTCACTTGGTTAAGTACCTAGGAGTGTGATTGCTGGATTGTATGATAAGAATGAGTTTAGCTTTGTAAGAAGTTGCCAAAATGCTTTTCAAAATGGCTCCATCATTTTGCCTTTCCACCAACAAGGAATGAGAGCTCCTGTTGCTCCATATCCCCACTAGCATTTGTCATTGTCAGTATTTTGGATTTTAGCCATTGTATCTAATAGGTGTGCAGTGGTATCTCATTGTTTCAGTTTGAAATTCCCTAACAAGAGATGGTGCTGAGCATCTTTTCATATGCTTACTGCCGCCTGTATATCTTCTCTGGTGAAGTGTCTGTTCAGATCTTCTGCCCACTTTTTAATTGGGTTGTCTTCTTATTGTAGAGTTTTAAGAGTCCTTTGTGTATCTGGTTACAAGTCTTCATCAAATAATTGTACAAATATTTTCTCCCAGTCCGTGGTTTGTCTTTTCATTCTCTTAAATGTATATCATATTTAATTAAATGTTATACTTGAGTATAATGTCCAGGAAGTTGGGATTTTGTCTTAGGAATCTTTTTGGTTAAATTTAATGAACTTGACAGACTCAGAAATATCCACATGAGACTTCCATTCCAGCTGCTGTCACAGTTTCCTCTGTGATGTAGTGAAGAGTTGAGAGTCCAGTATTCAAGGTTTGCCAACAGCTCAGGTATTCAAGAATGTATTTTAAACAAATAAGAAGATTATTTCCCCAAGGGTCTGTAAGCAATCAAATAAGAGCTCATCATTCTAACTTTGTAGGTGACTGATACTTAACCTGTGTATATAACTTTTTCACCGTATAGTTGACAAGATTAATGTTAATTCCTTCAAAGAAACCAAAAGAATTCTTAACTTTCCATATATCTTTTTTTTGTGTGGTTTCAATGGCTTTTGATGAAATAACTGAAAATATCTTAACACTAATGTAACCCTTTTAAACAACCAAAGTACTGAGTAAGTGTTTGTGGTACACAGAAAATGGCAGTAGTTGAAATAAAATTCCAGAGAGTAAAGGCAAAGAAAAACATGATAAAACAGAAAGGACTGGAAAATGTTTTGCCCAATGCCCAGCCAGTCCAGTCCTCTGGGCTTTACAAATTGGGTAGGAGTCCAGGCCAGGAACTTGAAGTCACCATCGTGAACAACTTAGATCAAACTTACGTGAAAAGTTACAAATTTAGTCATCAGTTTATTACTCACCTTTCCCATCTGTGAAATAAACCAAATAAATCAGATGGCAAATTATATTTTTATCTACCTTGATGCTGTATGGTAAGTTTCACTGTACAAAAGTATTCTGTGCTATATATAAGACTACATACTTTTTGTTTTACTTTTAAAAGTAAAAGTTTTACATGTTTTATATCTTCATTTTTATTAATTCCACAACCACTGGTAAAATGAATAAGGTAATAATGGCATCTAGTCTTTTATTTCACCTGTTAGATACCTCCACCGTCAATGAATCTCAAATTCAACACAGTCATTTTTGCCCTGTCCCCCAAATCCATTATATTCCCTGACTCAGTTAATGACTTTAAAATATATCCTGCTTTCCAGGCTAGAATCTTCAAAATTATGCACTAAGCTCACTTTCTAACCATCTTCTGGTCTCTCTTTCCTACGCCCCTTCCCTGCCCCCCCCCATACCCCCAATCCATTCTCTACGTTACTTTCTAGACTGTAAATCTGATCCCAGTCCCAAGCCTCAAAATGTTGGCTAATGCACAGATACCTCCAAGATGAAATAGAAACTGCTTTTAAAGCAATATAAGGCCCTTTATTAGCTGATGCTGATATGTTTTCCCAACTTCATTTTCCCGGTACCCGAAAATACCTTTCAACACTGATGACATTGAATGCTCACAGTTCCCAAACACAACTTGTTTCTTTGGCTGTATGCCTGCTGTTCTTCTGCCCCTTTTTTTCCAATTCAGATAATTCTTTTCCTGTAAAAATGCTTAAGAATTTTTGTGACAGCATTCGTCTCCTCCTCCATGTTCTCACATCATCTCGTTCCATTGTACTGTAACTGCTAGTGTGTCTTTCTGCTTAAACCATGAGTTCCTTGAGGATGAGAACCAAACCTTTTTGTATATATGTTTTTTCATTCAAGTATAGTCAGTTTACAATGTTGTGTCGATTTCTGGTGTACAACAGGGACCCAAACCTTTTAATTTTCTGTCTCCATCACCTTGTACAGGACCTGGCACAGAGTTTACAGCTGACAAAGTTTGAACAAATGAAAGACTGAGTGAACAAGTGAATGATTGATTTTTCACTTTTTTCCAATGTAAAAAAAAGAAAATTCTAAATAGAGAAGACATTGGGTGAATTACTTCCCTGAGTCCTCCGTAGTTATTTGTTTATTAAAAAATACTCATATTATTGAATATAAGGTACTTTGTTGTTTCAAAAGTAGCAAAGATCTTTGAGATCTAAACCCACCTTCAGTGAGGAGTAGGCTGGCAACCAGATCTGGAAATCACCGTAACTCGGGTATAAAGAAGTAGGGACCACAGGAGAGGTTTCTGTTTCTGGAAGTTGAGAGGAAAACTAAATCACTTTCAGCTTCATAAAAACACATGGCATTTGCTTCAATTATTAACCTATCAGTACACTTTAGACAAGCAGAGATATAAAGGAAAAAAGGCCTTTTTTAAAGAGGGCGGCAGAAACAAAGGCCTGGAGAGACTCTGTTTGGCTGGAGATAGGAAAGGTAATTAAGGTAAGTTTGAGCCTGACCAGATTGTGGAGGACCTTAAACATCAGGCTAAGGGGTATGAAATTTGTTTCATAAATCACAGGGAGCCTTTGAGGTTTCTGGACAGAGGTGTGACCTGAAAAAGACTGTCTTTTAGAACAATTAATCTGGGAGCAGTAAGTACAATGGGTTGGAGAGGGAATAGAGCAGTGCTGGAGAGAATACATTAACAGCCAGATGGGAAATACTTTTCTTTGCAACATTTTGCTTCTTAGAAGTAAAAGATATTTGTCACTTTTGCCAGTTAGCCTCCATTGTTGTAGCAACAGAGTCCTAGTGTAACATCTTCCCTTTTAGCTCTGGGGATGGAACATCTGACCTTGCTTTAGCCTAGACAATTAGGATATTCTGTCCTCTTGCCCTGACTGCAGTTACTGGTTCTGGGAGGAACAGTGGCCCAAGGCAAGGGAACTAGCCAATTAAACTCAACTCTGGACTTAGTTTTAAATCAGCCAGAAAGCAGATTGTGTGCTGATGGAGTTGCTATTGGAATGATGGGAGCCTGGGGCTGACCCTCTCAGCGCAGCTTGAAAATAAAGATAATCCAGAGCATGTGAAGCCAAGGGATGGATCTCGGTGACATTTTATATTGCCGTGAATCAAGCTTCACGTCAATTACCTTGGATGCATTTTTGTTGAACTCGTTTTGGGCTAGTTTTCCTGCAAGTGGAAGAAGTTTTGTATATCCATTTGTTTCACTGCCCCCCCATCACTGAATGGTATTGGATTTTATGGACGAGACATTTCAGAGGTTTCTTTCCATCCTTCCACCCCAAGAAAGAGCTCAAAACAACCGCAGTTCAAGGCTTAGCCACAGGCGACAGTGGGATTAAGCTGAGTCTGTTTCATGAGTAATAGTGACTAATAGATAATTAATGATTGATGAAAGCAAAGAGTTGTTTTGAGTGAAATGACTTATGGTATGTGAAGAACGTTTGTAAGCTGTGAGCATAATACATGAACGTTTGTAAGCTATGAGCATAACTGTTAATACTCAGTACCATTTTTATATTGGCCTAATATTTATTGCCTCATTCGTTGCCTCCTGGAATTCAAAAAGTCTTTCTATACCCTTCCTGTGAATATTCGGTTTACTCCATGGTCACCAGTGGCTTTCCTTGTTTGTCCATCGGTTGCTTAGGAAAAAAAAAAACAAAAAGAAAAAGAAAAGAATCAGGTATGACCCATTTCTTGAGAGAATCAGAGTGAATTCATCTTTTCACGGTGTCCTTAAGAGAACACCCACTCAGCAATGGAGGCCTATATTGTTGGGGTGTTTTATTGATGATTTATCCTCTTTGACCTTGGTTTTCTGCTTGACTGGCAGTTTTAACACAGTCTCCACCTTTACTTAATAGTGCTCTATATTTCAAAAGTGATTTCGCCAAAAAATGAAGCAACTTCTATGCCGACTAAGATAATTAAATTTGAATCTTAATTTATACTTTACAAAAAAACACGGATGCCGAGTGAGTGATACCGACAGTGAAAGTAGAAGGAAATACTTTCTACTAATGTAATGGAAAAGAAATAGTCTCAAAACAAGGATGCTGGCCCTTTATAAAACCTTACATAAATATTCAGTTTGGATTAGTCAAAGCTTAGCGTGTCCATTCTTTGAAGTTTGAAATCAGCCAGATTTTTAAAATATATTTTTCAACTTGGGAAATGTATTTTTATTACACAGTTGAAATATTTTCTTTAAGTACAGCCTGTCACATCTATTATTTAAGCTCTTTAAAATTAGCACTTCCTTTCTCTGGTGGAATATTCCATTTCCTCTTTTCTTGTCGTCTCATTTATTTAAATAAAAAATTTCTTCCCCTGAGTCCCCTGAGTCCCCTGAAACCCTTTATAATGTTTTTGTTTTGTTTTGTTTTTTTACCACGTGGAATCATCTGCCTTTTGTAGTATCGACTTACATTCCTGTTGCATCTCATTTATTCAGTTACTAAAGTCTGAAGAACAACTCTTAGTTTCCTCATGGCATAGTGCTCTGTGCACTTTATTTCCTTCACTCCAGAGACGTACTTATTCTCAGTGCATGTGGAGTAGACAGGATGTGAATTGCCAATTTGGTTTCTAATGGAATCTTCCAGCAATTATTTATGTATTTTGTTTACAGGTTATTTCTGTCTCCCTCCGCCTCCTGTCAGAGCACAAACTCAAGGGTGGGGGGCCTGTGTTTGATTCACTGATGTATTCTGAGCATCTGGAATGGTCCTTAGAAGATGGTTTACTCACTAGAGATTTACTGCCGAAGCAAATGTATGACTGAATAAACAACAGTGAATAAGACCACTGGCATTTTAAAAGCTAACTGTCACAATACTCTTAATAATCAAAAGTTATAATGCCATCTCTATTTCTTGAATTTGTAACCATAAAGCCACCATCCCAAATAAAAATTCTTTAGTAAAACATATAAGATGGTGTAGCAATAGGAAAACCCAGAGTAAGCTTAATTTTTAAGCACCTGTATGCATCTGAGTTTGTTCGCACTGTGCATTTTTAGACATTTCGAATTTCACCTTTCTTGTTCCATACTTTCCTCTTCTTTGCCTTATCACCCCGTCTCTCCTGTGTGATTCTTAACGTTTTTCCTAAGTCTTTGAAATAACAGAGGGCAAACAGACCATCCCTTCCTCAACAGGTCTTCCTGCACCTCGGAGCAGTTCCCTGAAGGCAAAAGAAAGAGGTAAAGAATAATAAAGGCGAGTTAATGGTTCTTGTTCTAACTCAGCCCAAATGAAAAACATGCACGTTGGCAAAAAGAAAACTCTCTTTCATTCTAGCACACGGGCTAGGTCTCAGCAATGAGAATGGAACTTTCCATTTTTAAAGGTGCTTTCTAAATATGGTGTTTATTTCTAGAAATCCTTTTCCTCAAATCAGCTGATTGGATTCGTTTTATTTGACAAAACAAAATTAGTCTCTAAGTAAAGGTATTAATATGATAGAAACTTGAAAAAAATTAAATATGTACAAGCAAGCAAATATACACTTGCTTTGGCTATCTAAAAAAAAAAACAAGTGTTCTGACTTTGACAGTGGACTTTGGCTAACTTAATTTCCTAAGCTATGTGGTAGAAACCATTCACTGGAGTTCTGGCATGCAACAGGCCTTTCTGTAACTTCTCAAACTTCAGTGGGCATAAGAATTGTTTACCGATCTTTTTAAAATGTAAATCCTAATGCAGCATCTTGGTTGAGGCCTGAGAGCCTACAGTTCTAATAAGCTTCTAGGTGATTCGAATGATGTTGTTCAAAGACCACACTTTGAGGGGAGGGTATAGCTCAGTGGTAGAGCGCTTAGCATGCATGAGGTCTTGGGTTCAATCCCCAGTACCTCCATTAAAAAATAAATAAACCTAATTACCTCCCCCCGAACCCCCCCCACGAAATTTAAAAAATAAATAAATAAAATTAAAAAAAAACATGAAAAACCACACTTTGAGTGACAAGGCTGAAGACATCTCAGATTTTTTTTAAACAGTGATTTAATTTGCAACCCCAAATTGTTTTAATTTTGGTTTTCCTACTGTATTTTGACTTTTTGAAAAGAAATACCTTTATTTCTTTATTATGCTCCTGACTAAAACCTGTTTTATCTGGTTAATTTTTAGATAGTCTTCCTTTTTTTTTTTTTTTTTTTCCTGCTAAACTGAAATAAAAAAAAAAAAAGGCATAATATTCTAGAGTTAGATGAAAAGAAAGAAAAGCTGGTCTCACCTCTTGTACTCTGGGTGCCCCAAGTAAAGACAAGGGAGTTGAAACAATTACTGACTTAGACTTTTCCTCTTCCTCTCCTGTCTCCTAACTAACTTAGAGCACTTTCCGTGACACATGTAGCATATAACAGACTCAGTCATGTTTCCTTAAACGTACAGGGTTAAAACCACCTCCCACTTTCCTCCAATCAAATTTTCACCAACATATCCTCCTCTCCCTGAAGTCAAAAGATTGGAACCAGGTATAGTTTTTAGCTTCCAATGACTGTCTAATGAGGTAAAAATTCCCACGTTCAGCAATGTTCATTAGAAATATTTTTCTACTTGGCGTTAAGTTTTCAGGAACATTTTTAACTGCGATTGTACTGTTGATGGAGTTTTGGAATTACCATCGGGGGATTTTCCTTCTGAAGTACTGTCTTCATTTTCCTGAATATTTTCACATTGGTGGTGCAGGTAATCAAGATGATTAATCAATTTCTTGTTTTCATCAGTCAGACTCACAGCATCTACTCTAGTTGGAGTTTTGCCCCTAACAGTTTACCTAATTTGAAGATGAATTAATGAATTATATTTTCCCCTTCTCATGTTGGGACACCATCTCTCTGAATAATTTTTGAATGCTCACTACTGATAACCTCTTACTACTGATAACTTTAGGTAACCCTTAAAGTTATCTGATTGGCTGGAAAACGTACTAAATTCATCTTAAAAGTAACTTCTAATTCAGTAGGAAACTGCGACTTCAAGTACTGTAGGTGAAAATTCAGTAAAGGTCTGTTTTAAAGGTGTTCTCTATAAGTAAAAAATGCAAAATTGTATTTGAAATAATTAAATCTGAGACATATTTATGACTTCTCCTCCCTTCATATCACCTCCTCTGGTATTCCTTTCATCTAAAGAAGTGGAATGGGATTTAAGTCCTTTGAAAGATATTTGCTTATAATGCTGAATCTTAAGTTTGTCTTTCAACTAGGTAGACAATCGAAGTTGTTTTAAGTGGAAATAAGATGAGTGGAATGAATAAGACTGAAAAATTTTCCTACCCTAGACAGAGCAATTTGGCTTTCCCCACACTAGATTCTGTGTGCTTTAAAATGTTCCTACAGAGATTTCTGAACCAGAAAAGAAGGATTTTCCTTTGAGTCGGTTTTGTGAGCAATATGGTCATATCCATGCATGTGTATAAAAAAACAAAGAAAAAGCAAATGATTATTTTACACTTTCACTGTGTAGTCTTTTTTTTTTTTTAAGATAACCTTGACTATAATCATTAAGATTACCTGACTAAATGTGAGAAACTGAGATGAAGGAATACAGAGAAGAGAATTAGAGAAAGTTCCAGTAAATTTATAATGCTAGAAGAAATATCTTGAATAAGGCAGGCCTTCATGATACAGTGGAAGAGTGACAGCTGTGCTAGAATAAGCCCCGTTGTAATGCCAAGAATGATTTCAGATTTCCTTTAAGTAGACCTAATGTTATTCTGGAAGGGACCAGCTATGTAATATCCAAACTATTAATTTATTTGTACCTTTTTTAAAAATTGAAATTGCAGAATTAAGGAGTGTGTGTGTGTGTATATATAACATATACCTGGAATTTACTTAAAAAATGTAATTCAGAGCAAGCTTCCTTGGAATATTATTTGCAGACTGTTGATTACATAAAATATGCCAAGACGAAACCGACTTTCCCAGGCTACTAGGAATTGGTCAAATAGGGGGAAAGGCATGTTTTAAGTGAGATACTTAGATGTTTTTACCATTATTACTGACAATTTTGGAAGAAAAAAAAAAAGGTCGCCGTAGTTACTGTCTTGGTCACACAGCTGAGAGTCCTTGTTTTCAGTCATGGTGGCCACGCAGTCACCAGGCAGCCGAAGCCGGTGGAAGAGACCAGCTTGTTTCCCTTGCTCATTTCTCTGAAAGTGTGGGAGGAAATAATGTAACAGATTAAACTGTTCATAAAATTGGGAAATGGTGGTTCATCTTCCCCTTAACACCACTCCCCTCAGATCTTTTCTTTTGCTCAGTGACAGTCTTCCCATGGCAGAAACCTCCTTGTCATCCTTGACACCATCTTACTCATCTGTCTTGTTTAACTGGTTTGCTGCTTGTCCTCCCAGGCAGCTTCACTTGTCCAGTGACATCGGTCTTGGAATGGCTTTTAGCACTTCCATTGCTCTCTTAAAGAGGATCCAGGAACAAAGCCTCATAGAGAAGTAGGAAACAGCACATAACGTTTTCTCAGCGGGTGAGGGGAAAGAACGGGTAGACGGACTCCCTTCACTACACAACAAAACTTATTTTTAAAAAAACTTTCATTAAATATCCTTATATTTCTCAGGATTGGGCATCCCATGCTTTCACTTGCCCCACGTTGAGCCTCTGTCATCCCCCATCAGAGATGATGCCCATGCAATTTTTGCTACGTAACCTGGGTCCTGCAATAAGTGAAGTGCAGAGCTGACCTGACCCAGCTGTAGCCTGAGACCGGCCAACCTGCAGACCCTTGAGCAGAATATCAGCCATAGACCCACGAGCTAGAAATGAAAGTTTGCAGTGATAGGGCACTGAACGACTGAGTTGTGTTTGGCAATATCTGGCTAATACAGTAGCCGATGGACTTAAAAATTGGTCTGGTTATGAACAAGCATTAGATTAAGTAAAATAAGTAAAAGTAGAAAGAAAGGGAAGCAGAGAGAAAGGAAAACACAGAGAAAACTCAATGTTCTAGGCATTGTCCACATTTTATCTCCTTTTTTTCTCACAAATACTGTGATACACTTATTTTCATCTCCAATTTATCAATGCAGAAATGAAATATACCCAACTCAGCAGAAGCTACCTCTTGGGAAAGTTAGATGTGTGTGCGTCTGTGGATGCTCCTGGACTTTCTTATTTTATTCACTTATGCAATTTTTAAAATAATTAGAATGTGTTGATTGAGGAAGGGTGTAGCTCAGTGGTAGAGTGTGAGCTTAGCGCACACAAGGTCCAGGGTTCAACCCCTAGTACCTCCGTTAAAATTAATAATAAATAAATAAACAAACCTAAGTACCTCCCCACAAAACAGAACAAACAAACAAAAAACGACAAAAAACCAATTTAAAAAATGAAAAAAAAAAAAAAAAAAGAAACCAATAGAGTGCATTGATTTTAATGTATTTATTTCCAAATTTTAAAAATTGATATTGGGAGCCTCAGTCTGTGTGGATTTGAGTGACTTTCCTATGGTGACACAGACAGTAAGTTGCAGAACTGGGTCCCAATCACACGTAGTCCATCTACATTTATTTGTGTGTATGAAGTTCAGTTCCTCCTCTAAGTTGCAGCTATAGGATGGGACAGAGAGATGGGTAAGCGTCAGTCAGTCTCGTCCCTGTCCCTGACATTGGCTGACCTCTTTCCATCTCTCCGATCTCCATCTCCTCTTATAGAAAATCTTATTTTGCAACCAGAGGTGGTGTATACACTCCCTCCTTGCCAATTTGCGAAAGCAGAGAACAACAGTACTTGTGCTTCACACGTATCGAAGAGTTTGTCAGAATCCCAGGGGCGGATCTGCTCTGAGATGTTAACTACTCCGGCATCTGGGGTGCAGATGACCCTACAAGAAGGTGCTGTGTGTACTGGAAGATTCCAAAGTTGAATAAACATGGCTGAGCGAGCTTTGTTCCAGTTACTCTCTTGCTATTAAGGACCTTGTCCCTGTTTTTGTTAGCAGCTCTGCCATGGCATTTATATTCCACATCTTGCTTGTTAACATCTAAGAATAGAATTAGGATGTTAGCAAAACTGAGAGTGTTTTCTCCTTCCATTTCCCAAGAATATATAGGGTGTGAAGATGATGAGTGGAATGTATTTTCCCATAATATTCTCCTTGGGTAAACAAACCTAGAGATTAAAACCATTCTTTCAGGCTTTCATCTCCTAACTTCAGAAAGAATTTCTGACATCCTCACTGTTAGGACAGCAAATATAGGCTTATCCTAATACATGAATTAAATCAGAAGCATATGCAGAAGGAAAAAAACAGCATCTGTTAAAATATGTCACATTGTCCAATATGAAATACTGGACTCCAATGACAGAGGAACTGGACCCTAAAACATCAAACATCTGGTACCGGTCTCCCATAGACTTTGTGACCAAAGGTACAGCAACACTGATGAAGGCACAATTTATTTGCTCCTGCTACAAGACCACAGAAGGCGTGAAAACTGACAGACCAAATTCTGGGATACTCCAAGCACTATAAATGGAAACTAGGACTTTTGCAATGAAAACAAAGAGTGTATCCCAAAGAAAAGCCTTTTAGCTATCCAGAAAGGTTTTGACAACCTTACAGGATTTGGGGATTAATTATTTTAATATGGTGGTGATTGCAATCTTGGCTTGAAAGGCGTGATAGAAGAACATATCCAAATATTTATACACATGGAGCCAAAGCCTTAGTTTAAAAAAAAAAAAGTGTAACTTTCCACTGGGGAGTATGACTACATGGTCAAATTTATTTGCAACATCTTTTTGTGCATATAATCATTTAACAACAATCTTTTTTTAATACATTAATCTTTTTCTCATTATTTACTTTTTAAAAATTGAAGTATAGTCAGTTACAGTGTGTCAATTTCTGGTGCACAGCACACTGTCTCAGTCATGCATATGCATATATATATTCTTTTTCATATTATTTTCCATTAAAAGTTATTACAAGATATTGAATATAGTTTCCTGTGCTTTAGCAACAGTCTTAACAAATGATACCAAATAACTGAAAAATAGAATTCATATTGTATTTTGGAAGGCAGACCCAAAATATATCACCTCTTTACTTTCACAATATAGAATCAATCTTTGTAATGAAAAGAAATGTTTTAAAAGTAAAATAGTACAATTGCATCTTCTCTTACAACACATTTCTTATTTTCTAATAGATTCTTGTGCAGGAGGTTTTTCTCCCTAAATAGCTCTAGTGTGTTGCTAAGTTCTGCTAAGCTACAGAATGCATGAGACTGAACAAGAACCCTGCTGACTGTGACCTGGGTTAATAACTGATTATGCCATGTTGATGATAAAGTCAAATGACAATGTGGACTAACTTAATAAGCCAGGATCTTGTTCAATAAGGCCCTTGTCGTATTGACAAGGTGTTAAATGTGCTGTACCAACAAAAGTAAAAGGATGTAGGTTGATCCAAATCATAAACATCGCTTTCAGTGTAATTATTTTGAAGTATAATGTGATCTTTCTCTCCACAGTATCATAACATGAAAGGCACGGACAGAGTTTTAAAGATAAAGTTTTCTAGTGATGGAAATGGAGAAGGTTTCTTAAAGAGTTCAAAAAAGAACTTGTCTATTTCTATGAGGGGTGTACATGAATTGCTAATTCACAGAGAAGAAATAAAGTTTCAAATATATTCTCTTACCATCAGTTGTCTGTATAAGCCGCAGTACATTTTGTAGGCAAGAAATACAAGAATCCGCATGATCTTTTTAGTGCCTTGTTTATAGTGGCCCAATGAATAACACCAAAGCATTTATGTATATGTGTAGAGCTAATATATAGAACTAATTTTGTCATTTAAATTGTCATAATCTCAGTAACTTAGACAAGAACTTGTTGACTCTCCTTTTACTTTTTTATTTTTTTGCCTAACAATTCAAATTATTGAAATGCCTCATCTTAAGGAAATATGTTTGTTTAATTCATAAAGTTTAATGGAATATGCTCCAAAGCCAGTATTTTTAAATTACCTATGAATTTTAACATCTATTGAAAGAAATTTGGAGGAAAGAATATGTCTGGATGGGTATATTCAAATTGTTCAATACTGGCAGGCATTTCAAGTTGATTTGCAGTTTGACCTGTCCTGTGCATACCCCACGAAATAGGTCCAGGACCCATATAAATAGACACAAGAAGTAGGCAGATAATGGCATGTTTTAAGGAAAAAAAGATCCTAAGAGACAATTTAGAAGATGGAACAGTCTGCTTCTAAATGCAAAATCTTCCAGGAGTGAAGCTGTTACGGCAGCTAGGCCATCAGTCAGCAGAGATGGTGCAGAAAGACCTAATATTTTTTCCCCTTCGTGGGGCTTTGGTGTGGAGTGGGTGATTTGTCAAGGATAGGAAACTAGCAGCTTCAACTAGACTCCAAAATTTAGGGACACAGCTTCCTTCTGAAGTTGAAGTCCGCTTTATACTTACGCCTTCTGAGAAGTGATCCGTGACATTAAATTATATTAGAAATGTCTTATCGATTATGGCCTCTCCCAAAGGGCTCAGTTAAGGATATAAATCTCCTTAAAACATCAGTGCAGAATGGGACTCTGATAAAACACGTTGTCATCTATCTGCAACCTATTAAAATTTATGAGCTCATGGGATGACTGAAAGTTTTTACAATTGATAAGGAGTATTAAAGAAAAAGGAGCTGAATTAGAACAGCTCTATCAGGGTTTATTCAACACTATGTAAATAAGGGATAGAATGCATCAAGCGTTGCTACATTTCAAGCTCATTTAAGGGTAAGACCATATCTTATTTATATCTAAGCTCAAGGACAGGACTGGGGATTGCACAAACAGACCTGAGTAGACAGGTTTTAAAAAAGGCCTCCCCTCTGGGCAGATGAATTGAACCAAGGGGCCCCAATCAGGGATCTCAGTCCCACGGGGAACAGCTTGGTGAACAAAGTACAGGCCAGATTTTAGGCCCTAATTGTATTTTGTCCCAGCACCTTTGGCGGTTATAAAAATTATACATCAGTATGTGGTGGCCTGTGTGGAATAAATTAATAAGCAAATGAAAAAAATAGGGAAAAGAAAAAATCAGGGCTTTCTGATTGTTTTATCGTTTCTAGAAAGAAGCCATATTAGGATGTTTTTGTCAAGATAGGTGGCCCCAGAAGACCATAGAGATCACTTTCCCCTGGTTCAGCAACGTCAGAAAACCTCCTGATGCGTCGTGTGGTTTGCAGCTGCCCTGGTCCTGGAGTCCTACAAAGCCAGCCTAAGTGTGGCCGCTGTAGGGCTGCATTCTGTAGATTCATAAATGGCTGTCTTCTCCCCCTTCTTTTCTGTGGATTTCAGGAGAGCACTGATCCCCCATGACTCCCACGTTGTCTTAGGCTTTGCGGTATTCCGTAAACTGTCTCGAATAAATCTAGGAAATAATTATATCATGTGTTTGAGGGTTTGGTTAATGGTAATCAGTCCCCCACAGGCTAATAACTTGTAAGTGGCTGAAAACTGAGTTACAAGATGTGTACAACTAGACTCTGATCAGAAGGGCCTCTAACAAGTAATTGCTGCCCTGTGAGGCTCTACCCGAAACATAGCTGAGCGTCGCTACAGACCCACCAGCAAAGTTCATCTTATTTGAAAGTCTTGTCTATCAAAAGCTGGAGGAGGGAAGGGAAGTAGCTCAGTGGTAGAGCACATGCTTAGAGTGCCTGAGGTCCTGAGTTCAATTCCTAGTACCTCCAGTAAAATAAATAGTGAAAAAAATAAAAATTTAAAAAAACAACTGCAGGAGGAATTCTGGAAAAGAGGGCAAAGGCACTTGAGTGGACAACGTAAACATACACTCAAGTTAAGGCCCATTAATCAAAATCATAGTTTTCTAATCTCTTAGTCCTCAATGGAGGAAGAACATAGCAAAAACAAAAAAGTGTAACAGCTGAAAAGGTAACAGTCTAAAAAATGCGTGAGATATTGAAAACTTATTTTTTTGAAACCAGGCATAACAACTCCAAAGGCAACAGGGCCATTTAGTATATAAGCAACAAGCCTAGGATATTTCAATGGCCGCTGAGGGGATTCCCGCCTCATCAAAGAATTCTGCTGTCATTCTGATCATAATGATGGTGCATGAAAATAGTCTATTCTGTTTACTTTGTTCAAAAAAGCAGAAAATGTGTTAATTTTCATAAAGTGGTTAAAACATAAAGTAGTTCAGTGTTTCTCATTGTTAGAACAATGTTTTCTTACTATGATAAGAATGTGTATTTCCACAGTCAATTGCAAAATCATTTCACTGTGACCTGGCACCCTGCAGTGCTTTGGTGAGGGAAGGACTAAGTACTAAAGCTACCACATGATAAATACTTGCTCAAAGGAGGATGCCGCTAATAATAACACTTTAAAGGTCAGGGCTGATCTTAAACTGATGTGAACTCCTTTCCATTCCCAGTTGGACACCGCCAGGGTCCATTCTAATCGGCGAATGTCCTTACCATGCCAGTCACCAAACATGTTGAATATCATCCCTGCCGCAGAGCCAGGTTCCTTCTGTTCAGTATTCCTTTTACCGCCGGGGTCCATTCTAATCGGCGAATGTCCTTACTATGCCAGTCACCAAACATGTTGAATATCATCCCTGCCACAGAGCCAGGTTCCTTCTGTTCAGTATTCCTTTTACAGCATCCCGCGTGGCTGTGCTAACGATACTTCCATCCTACACTGAGCTCAGACTTCTCAACCACATTCCAGAGTTGGTCCAAAGTTAACCAGAACGCAAATAACACCTTGTGGGACATGTTGTACTAAACAGAGGCTTTCAAGCTGTGGAAACTTGGGCAGCTAATTGGCCTCACTTTTTCTGAGTATCCTCATTTTTAAAACAGCTTTGTTGAGATACATTCACATACCATATGTGTTAGATTCCTGCAGAGAAAAGAACCGACAGGATGTGTGTGTGTAGGGAGAGAGAGTGGTTGATTCTAAGAAATTGGCTCATGTGATTGTGAACGCTTGGCAAGTCCAAAATATGCAGGGCCCAAGGCCCAGGGAAGAGCTTCAGTTCAATTGAACGGCACTGTACTGCGGAATTCCTTCTTGCTTTCTGAGGTCAGTCTTTTTCTATTAAGGCCTTCAACTGATTAGACGTGGCCCACCCACATTATGGGCAGGAAACTGCTTTACTCAAAATCTACTAATTCAAATGTTAATCTCGTTTACATAATACCTTCACAGAAGTGTCTAGAATGTTTGACCAAGTATTTGGGTACCATGGCCTAGCAAAGTTGACATGTAAAATTAACCCTCATACCATACAATTCACTGATCTAAAGTATCTAATCCAGTGGTTTTTAATATATTCACAGGTCGCAATACTCATCACAGTCAACCTTAGAACGTTTCATCAGCCTCAAAAAGAAACCTTGTACCTTTTAGATGTCACCCACCTAGCTCCCCAACCCCCCCAGCTCCAAACAACCTTTAATCTTCTTTGTGACTCTATAGATTTGCCTGTTCTGGACATGTCATATGAATGGAATCATACAATATGTGGCCTTTTGTGATTGGCTGCTTTCCCTTAGCATGATGTTTTCAAGATTTATCCATGTGGTAGCATGTATCAGTTCCTCATTCCTTTTATGACTGAGTAATATTCTATTATATGAATATAGCACTTTGTGTTTACCCAGTCACCTGTTGATGGATATTTGGGTTATTTACATTTGGGGCTATCATGAATATCCCTGCTATAAACATTATTAGGAATAACGCTGCTATAAAGAAGTTTTTGTGTGAACATATGTTTTTATTTCTCCTGCACGTATGCCTAGGAGTGGAATTGCCAGGTCACATGATAATTCTATGTTTACTCATTCAAGGATCTGCCAGGCTATTTCCCAAAGCAGTTGCATCATTTTACATTCCCAGGTTCTGATTTCTCCATGTCCTTTCTAATACTTATTATATGATTTTTCTAATCTAGACATTGTAGTGGGTGTGAAGTCTTATCTCTCATCATGGTTTTGATTTGTATTATCCTAGTGACCAATGAGGTGGAGCATATTTTCATGTGCTTATTGATTATTTGTATATCTTCCTTGGAGCAGTGTCTACTTAGCTCCTATGCCCAATTTTCAGTTGGATATTCTTCTTATTATTGAGTTATAAGAGTTCTTTATACATTCTGGATATGTCTCTTATTAAATTTATAATTTGCAAATATTTTTTGGTCTGCCATTTTGTGGTTTGTCTTTCCACTTTCTTGATAGTGTCCTTTGAAGCACAAATGTTTTAAATTTGGATGAAGTCTGAATTATCTATTTTTTGTTATTGTTGTTGGTCAGCCTTTTGGTATCATATCTGTGAGTCCTTTGCCAAATCTGAAGTCATGAAGAGTTACCCCTCTGTTTTCTTCTGAGCTTTATAGCTTTAGATCCTACATCTAATTCCATGACACATTTTTAAGTTTGCTCCTGTAGATGGTATAAAATAAGGATCCAGCTTCATTCTTTTGGATACAGCCATCTAGTTATTCCCAGCGCCATTTGTTAAAAAAAATTTTCTTTTTTCTTTGAGGTGGTCTTGGCACTCTTTTCAAAAGTCAATTGGACCATTGATGCATGGTTTTATTTCTGGACTGTGAATTCCATTCCATTGATCTCTCTGTCCTGTGTCAGTGCCACACTGTTTTGATTACTGTTGCTTTTTTAGCAAGTTTTAGAATAGGCACTAGTGAGTCCTCCTACTTCGTTCTTCTTTTTCAGGTTACTTTTGCTTTTCTGGGTCCCTTGCAATTCCATATGAATTTTAGAATCAGCTTGTCAGTTTCTACAAAAAAGTCATATGGGATTCTGACAGAAATTGCCTTGAATTTGCATTTCTTGGTTTAATTATTGAAGTATTTTGTTCCTTACGATGGTAACATAAAATCTAAATGGGGTTGTTTTTTAAATTTTATTTTCAGATTGTTGTAAATGAAGTCAGTTCCTTTGGAAAGAGATTAGGAGCTAGCTATTTGATGGCTTGCTTCTCCCCCAGGCAAAGTATATGAGCCAGGGCTCCGGATCTGGGAGCTGAGAAAGTGGCTGATTCCCTTGCTTTAGTTCCTGAGCTCTAGGTGGAGGGGCGGCAGTACCCGAGGTCTTCTTAGCTTGCCTCTTCTGTCCTGGAACCACAACTATGAACCCAGGTAAGGGTGATCGGGCTCCAGCAGTTAGTGACAGAGCCTTCATCAGGAGAGGGGCTAGACAGGAGCCACCTCATGACGACACTCACCTGGAACTGGGCCTCAGTGGCCGGTAGCTGGGGGCGGGATGAGAGAGGCTGACATCCTGGTCCTCCCCGGGCGGAAGGCCCCCTGCTGGAGGCGGTAGAGGGCAGCAGCCCCGTGCTGTTGGCTGCACCAGGATGAAGTGGTGTCTTGGCCTTGCTGAGGTGGGAGGGAGGTGTCGGGGAGCGATCTTGGTTCAGACACCCCAGATTTTTGCTTTTCTTACAGAATTTTATAAAGTTTCTTCCGTAATTGTTTATTCATCTGCTGTATTCTTTTAGGACCATTTCCAGAGGCTTTAAATGGTTGTATTTTTATGTCATTTTCTTAAAATGGGGAGTCACTCTGTGAAGCTCTTCACTTGGTCATGTCAGAATTGCCCCGTTTTTAAAATGGAGTTGATGCTTCCTGTTTCATGGGGTTCTTGTGAGAATTAAATTAGATAATACACGTAGTGTGCTAATGCACTTAGAACAGTGCCTGCTGCAGAGAAAAGGACCAAGTAGTATTACCTATTGATGATTGTTACTATTAATTGTTTTATTGATTATCATTGTGATTACCAGTCGATAGGGTAGAGGTAGGTTAAAAGCACAGACCTTGAAGGTAAGGTGCCAGCAATGTTTTGTTTTGTCTTGTTTTTAATTTGTGTAATTTTTTTTAATGAAATGTGCACCCAAGAATGTACACAGCCCCCCTCCCACCTAAAAAAAGCTAGCACCCTGACCATCATGTATCTAGATGATTCTTCTCATCAATCTTTTCTCCTTTGACTCAGGTAAGTATTATCTTGTATCATACTCATATTTGTTAATAGACCATTTTAAATGTCATTTACACATTTTTTAAGGTTTCTTCTGAAGATTTGCTCTGGGGGTTGCAAACTTACGACTCTTAGCCTTTATGTATCTTTACAGAATAATAGCAAATCTTTTAGAACAAACCTAGCAAATCTTTTAGAGCAAATAATAGCAAATCTTTTATGTTCCAGGCACAATTCTTTGTTTATTAATTCATTTATTTCTTCTAATACCCCGTGAAATGGATACTCTGCAAAGTCTATATTTTTAACCCCTAGGCTATATCCCATTCATGTAAGATTACATGCCTATTTATGTATTTATATATATCCTTACAGGACATTTGGTCCTGTCCAAAATGTCCATAAAATATCTGGCCTACGCCAAAAGGTTTTTGATAATTGGTTTGTCTGAAACCATTTGTCACGGAGCAAAGAAGCTCATGGACGTTTTGGACAGGACCAGATGTCTGCTAACCACATACACGCATAGAAGGATTCTCCCCAGTGTCTGAATAGAGATTACCTCTAAGAGGTGGGATTTTCATGATTTTTTTCTTTTCCTTCCATTTTTGAACCGTGTGCTTTTTAAAAAACAAATGAGAAAAAAAATCTGTCATAACTGAAAAAAGAAAAAGAAAAATCCCAGCGTAAATCTGTAGGCCAGAACAAAGCTGAGTGAAGCTCTTTATGGTAGGTGGCATCTAGTGACAAGCGTGATTAGCCTGAACTTTTGTATTATACTGTGTGAACCTTGCTCAGACTTTCCTAGCATGGTTTGTTATGTAGAAATTAGAAATTTATCAAAATAAATTCTATTAATGTAATTCGTTATATTTTAGGCAAAATGTATTGGGGAGAAGTCTGTGCTATGTACTTGTTTCTCTTAGTTTTTCAAGCCCAATCAAAACCTCAGTCCCAAGTTCATGAGCACCTGCTCATTCACCTGGCAGTTATGAAATTTTCAAACTTAATTAATCCCTTAATTTCAAGGGATTCCTTTGCTCTCAGTGTGACTAAACCCCTCACTATTCCTAAATAGCTGAAGAAGGTGAGCCCTCTGAGTACTTGCTTTTATCTCTTTCAAGTAAGACTGAAAAGCTAAATTTTTTTAAACAAGGAAAATATGTAAAGTACACTTAATTTATATTTGTAAATTCCAGTTTAATGCCTTAAGTCCTACAAACACTTACTACTAATTCTTCTCTTGTAAGTAGGGGGGCCCAGGAAGAGTAGTCTTTGCATCAATTTTGTTTGTACTTGAGTGAACTGCGTAAGACCGTTCAAGTTGCCTTGTTTTACAGTATTACAAGTCAAATTTTGTATTGCTCGTTTTAATTTCAGTGACTTTTTTTATCCTCAAAAAAGAAAATATACAGAAATGAATCATTCATATCTTTCATATACATCACAAAATACACTGATTTTTTTTTCCTTTTCCTAGTTACTAGAAATGTAACTAAAGCATAATTTTGCTCTAGGAGAATGAGACAGAATGTCACCTGATTTCAAGCAATCTCCAAATCTGAAATAAGATAAACTGAAAAACGTTTCAATTTTATAATTGCTGAGCTAAAGCTACATAAGAATGTGATGACAGTTTTTAATATAAGCCCAACACTGGGTATTTAAATACTTGTAATTTTTCTTCATTTCTCATTCCCTCCTTTATTGGCCAAACTCTTTTTTTTTTTTAACCAATGTAAAAAAGAACTTGAACATATTTAATTTATGTCTGAGTAGATGCCTGTGATCCCAGCCCACATTTCAAGGTTAAGTTGTATGATTGTTCATATATTATTAGAATGCTGGATCCAAGGAAAACTTTTTAAATTAATCCTACACTGAAAAAGGGAATTAATAATTTATCAACTGCCTTTTTTAAATTTTTTGAGTGATGAAGACTCTGAAATACAAAGCAGGATATAAATCCTGACGTAACGTGCAAGCAACCAGACTTTGGCAAAGAATATTATCAACATGACCCAGATGCGTGATGTGGTGTGAAAGATTTTAATCAACCAAAAAAGGAAAATATTTCTAAGAGAAAAATGCTAAACTCAAGTTACGTGATTTCGTTCATATATTTCAGAACTGATAGTTCAGCTTTTTAATGAAGTTGGCTTTTTCCCCCAATTTATCGCTAATTAAATTATTTAAATCCACATAGTCATAGAGTTGTGGAACTGGGCTTTCAACCCAAGACTGTTTATATAAGAGTAAAAATGTTGAAAGCAACCTAGAAGTCCAGTTCCAAAGGCTTGACCCAGTAATAAAAGATAAAATCATACAATGAAATATTTTCCAGCTATTAAAGTCATTCTGCAGATACAAGTAGTAGGAATGCAAGTTATAAATTGTATCTAGTAAAACTAAATTTTACAAAGCAGCCATATATGCGCCAGAAAATATAAAAAGGGCATCCTTCAATATTGTAACCACAGCTTTAAGGTGAATTATTTATATTCTTTATTATTTTTGCCTATTTCTTTTTTAAAGTTTCTGATTTTTTTTTTTTAACAACTGAATTAGTTCGCTAGGGCTACCATAAGAAAACATCACAAGCTGGATGGCTTGAACAGTGGAAACTGATGTTCTCACCATCCTGGAGGTCAGCTGTCTGAAATCAAGGTGTCACAGAGTTGGTGTCTTCAGAAGCCCCACTCTTTGGTTTGTAGATGGCTGCCTTCTCCCTAGTATCTTCCCATGGTCTTCCCTCTGAGGGTCTGTGTCCAAATTTCCTCTTCTTATAGAGTCACCAGTCAGACTGGATTAGGGCCCACTGGAATGAACTCATTCTAACTGAATTGCCTTTTACAGACGCTATCTCCAAGTACACTTACATTCTGCAGTATTAGGATTCAGACTTTAACATACAAATTTGGCTGGAGGGCATGATTCAGCTGATAACAATAAATGTTCATGTATTACTTTTATAAAGAGAAATATAGGAACTTCATTTTGACAAGATAAAGAGGGGAGAAAAATAGCCTTTTTTCCCTAATATTTATACTCTAATGAATTTATTGTGGTCTTTTTGTGTATAAATCAGTCTCTTTGGGATTTGGTTATTATGAGTCCATCCTTCCAAATCCTTATCAATTCTGGACTGAAGCTTTAATACTTAGATCTTGTGTAGTGATGATCGTCGGATGCCCAACAGCGAGGCACCTCATAGGCAGCTGGCTAGTCCATTTTGGGTTGGTTTTTGAGCTGTGACAGCTTTCTTAACCTCTTGGGTTCAGCCTCTTGTTTCCTTAGCCTGACATAAAGAGACTTTTAATTTAATGTTAGGGGAAGCAACAATTCAAATCTGAAACGTACAGAGAAATAATAGTTATGTTTTCCAGATCACAACCAGTAAAAGGCAAAATAAACACAAGGAAAAGTTTTCTGAAGCCTGTGAAGAAATATTCTTTCTCTTCCCTGGTTTCTCTTACTACTGTGCTCTGTGGACACCACTGGCAGTAGAACCCTGAGAAAAAGATGGGAAAATTCTTGTAATCATAGAAATCTGGAAACTTCCTGCCCATAAATCTCTTTTCTGGAAGATGTTGCCTACTTTTTTGTTTAGTTTAAAAAAAAAGGGCAGTAGAGAGGGAGGGATTTTCAAAGAAGCCTGAAGGAGCAGCAATAAATACAGAGAAACCTAATGACATGGGAAACCGAAAAGGAAGAGAGATCAGATTTACTTGCTATAATCAAAGATTTATTTGCATATTCTCTAAAATATGTTTGAAATAAAGGTCTGATAAAGATTATCAAACAGTGTAAGTTTATATAAATTCATAAATCCATTTTTATTACACATCTTTCAAAAGAATATAGTACTTTGAGCAAAATAAGTGGAAAAAATATTTTTATAACACTCGATCAAAATCTCTTGTCTCTTCTTTGAATGCTACACACTAAATCATACAGTATTTCCAGGTCATGTTTTTCAGTAGAGTTAGCTTGTCTAAATTTTAAGTGATTTTAGGGGTTAGGAAAAGTAAATATATCAGACTTAACCATAGTTTCTCATTAACTTCATCTGTGCTTATAGAATAAAACATTTCTTATTCTCAGAAATAAAATAGTCAGTTTATAAAAATATAGATGCATTTATATATGATTAGCAGTTGCTTTTATGTTTGTAATGTATAATCTCAACTGAATTGAAATGGACTTGAGATACCTAAAATATATTTGACAAGTTAAAACATCTTTAAAGTACAAGTTCGATACTTAAAATCCTCAATCTAGAAAGTATTTAAGATTAAGATTATCTTGAATACAGATCTGCCTTAACAAGGAAATATTTACATATGGCAAAATAATTGGATGTAAACATGAAAAGAGAACAGATACGTCTAAAAAGTAACTCTCGTATCAACTTCTTTAATATTTCAAGTGCTGCAGGTCTTTCTTTTGTAAATAAACCATTAAAAGCAAATCTCATCATCTGCCCCATGTACACAATGCAGACATTTTGATCATTGCTCTAGAGTTGAGTACAGTTCCCATTAAAATGTTCTTCTCTCCCTGTTAATATATTCCATTATCTGAATGACTGTAAACAGACAAACAAACAAAAAAACCAGTGACTGTCTCCAGACTGACCTCCCCAATGCCTTAGGAAGCATTTGTCATCCAAAATAGGACATGATCGTTGGGAGTATATTTTATTTGAAAAACTTGGCAGGCTTCATCAAAGCCATATTCACAAAGTTGTTAGTGGGTGGCAACACAGATTCTTTTTTAATTTAAAAAGGACCTGGATAACTTTGGTACTTCTGATGTCCCAGAAGTATTACTTGGCAAGGATTACGACAAAGAAACAAATCACTTAGCTGTGTAGGCTGGACCTGGTAGGATTTGGAAACCACCTTTCAGAAAAGAACTGGGAAATTTGCAAGCGAATAAGGAAGTAGGCCCCCTGGCAGGATCAAAATGCTTTTCCTCATCTGGTGTGAAATTCTTTTTCTGGTTGCAGCTAATTATTAAACCATGCTAGAATCCTAATTTATGACATATATCTGGTCTATTATAATGAGATATTTCCAGAATGTGCTGTAGTGGTTGAAACTGAGAGCAGCTGAGTGAGGCAACAGGGTGGCCTTAAGAGTTAGTGAAATTTAAAAAAGGGAGGTGGTGGGGGGTGTTGGCTGGGGAAAACATGGATTGTCCAGAAGCTAAGCATTACATATGAAAATAATGCTTGGGGAAGTCAGGAAACCCGAGAAAGTGAGAGGCTGAATAAGAAAACAGGCTCTGAATTCTTCTGGAAAGAAAAGTATTACATTAAGCTCTATCTTTTATTCCTTGAAAAGGCAGGGAATAGAAGCACTTTGAGCCAAGGATAAAAATGAGAACCTCTTTTTGTTTCCTTTTGGTATTTGTTATATCAATGTCTGCAGCATTTTTTAATGTTCTGTAGAGGCACAGAATTTTACTGGGGAAGGATTTCATGGTTTTAAAGGTAAAGAAAGCCAACAAAATCTGTTCAGTTTACTCTGGCAACCGTATCTTTGGGGATGTGTGTGTGTATGGCTTCCTAGTGTTTGGATGTACATTGAGATGAGCAAATCAGAATCTGTTTCTTGTATTTGTTTCTTTTAAAGTCATATGAGTAGAATATAAGCTCCATGAGAGCTAAGTTTTGTCTGGTCTGTTCTCTGCTATTTACGCAGCACTTAGAACAGTGCCTGAGATGGAGGGGTTGTTCCACACCTATCTGTCGTGTGAATACGTACAGTGAGGGCATAATCCCTATGTTCAGTGTAGATAGAAAGTCTCTAAAGTTGAGACAGGAGGGATGGCAACAGGAAACAACCATTAAAAGAATGACGCAGTCATTGAGAATACGACATAAACTGGTTAGAACCAAGCTGGCCCAAGATGGCAGAAGATTCGAATTCCAGTAGACTTGAGCTTCATTATATGCTCATTAAAATATATTAGTGCGCTAAATGACACACTCACAGGTGCCATGACAGTTCTCAGGCTGACCATAAAAGGCAAAAAAGTGGACAGGGCTCAATTCCTGGAAATTCCCGCCCCTTTGCCAAAACAGTTGGAATAATCCTCCCACTTGTTAGGCTATGAAATTACCCAACCCATAAAAACTAACCATCCTCACATCCTGGGGCCACTTTCCCTTCTGAGACGGACCACATTCTGTCTATGGAGCATGTATCTCTCTAAATAAACTTGCTTTCACTTTATTATGGCTCGCTCTTCCTGCATGAGTCAAGAACCTGCTCTATGGTAACAGAGTTGGCTAATCAGTTACTATTATGCACTCACTCTACCAAGTTTGTGGATAATTTTAACTGATCTGTACCTGTAAATGGCTTTAAATCTAATAGAGGAGATAAAGTGTATACGTAGCATGACCTGAGACCAGTGGAAGGAATTGATCTGTTGTTATGATATTGTAGTGTTCTGAAAGCCAAGAGAAATGAAAGTGCCAAGAAACTTCGGGTTGTCAACAAAACAAATAAAGTAAAAGAAGATAAGGTGGAGAAGAGGCACCAGGCTTAGCTTCTAGGAGAGTCAATAAGAGGCTTTGTATTACACATAGTGATGAAGAGCCTTTTCTCTCGAATCAAGCTGCTTATGTTCAAGTCTAAGCTCTGACACTCAGTAACTCTGTGTCCTCCCTGTGCATTGGTTTCTTCTTCTGAAAGATGAAGGTGACAGTAATGCTGCCTAACTCCTATGGGACTTCTGAAGACGAATAAGCTAAAATTTTTGTGAGGCGTTTAGAACAGCGCCTGCCACGTTGCATACACCATTGCACGTTAGAAGTGATCGTTGTCCAAGCTGTGGGGAAAGGACTCAGCTATTAAGTGTTTTAAAAGGAGAGGAGCGTGAAGTTTCTGTGTGCCAACTTTCTGTTACTGAAAAAGCCTCTCCCCTAGAGCTCTGTAAGTTCAGTTATGCAAGTTTAAGGGAAGTAAGGTATGCAATTCTTAGTACCTCCAGCCTTCTCATGTTAGGCAGCTTCCAACATGACTTCCATCGATACTCACCTCCTGGAATCCATGCCTGTGTGGACTCCCCTCCTCAGAGTGTGGGCTGGACCTACTAACTGGGTTTTAACACAGACAACATGGCAGAAGTAGTAGGATGTCGCGTCTGTGATTAGGTTACGAAAGACTACACCTTCCATCTTGCTGGTCCTCTTTTGTGCCAACACTCTCCCTTGCCCTCTTGCTCTCTCGCTTGATCTGTGAAGCCAGAGGCCATGTGGCAAGAAGTTGAAGGAGGCCTCCAGCCAACAATGGGTGAGGAACTGAGGCCTCAGTCCAACAGCCTAGGAGAAATGGAATCCTGCCAACAACCAAGGGAGTGAAGTAGGAAGTGAGGGAGCTGTGGCCTTGGGAGAGACCCAGTCAGGGGACCTAGTAAAGTCACACATGAATTTCTGAGTCACAGAAACTGTGAGATAATAAATAATGCTCTTTTAGTCTGCTAAGATTTGGGGTTATTTGTTATTCAGCAATAGATAACTAATGCACACTGTAAGAAATACATTCTACATTGTGGCTTAACATACAGACACCTGTATGCACGGTTCCCTGGCTAAAAGCAAGAGTTTCTTACTATGTATAATGAGCTTAGATATTTTCTATCCTATTAATTTTTAAAGGTCATTTTAGGGACACTAAATTGATGACTCACCAGTTTGTTGTAACAAAGAGTTTGGAAAACATTGTTTCAGAATATAGCCCCTGGAATGAAATTTCCTGGCTTTATAACTCAGTTCTACCACTTAGGAGTTGGATAACCCTGGCAAAGTTACACAGCCTGACTGTGTGTTGGTTTCCTAATCTGTAAAATGAAAAAAAAAAAAAAAAAGATAGAATATAGGGAAGATAGGGTGGTCTTATGGGTTGTCTCAGATAGTGGGTACAAAGTGTTTAGTATGGAACATCACACGTAGAAACTGTTAATGATTGTTAGCTAATTTTTTTTTATTGTAATGAAGTTTTCCTCGATATTCCCTTCTTCCTGGGACAGAATTGGTAATTCTAGCCACTCCTATGGCTTGTGGAACACAATTACTATAGCATCTTTTACATTCTATTATAATTATTTATTTTTCTATCTATCATTTCATCTCCCACTCTCATTCCATTCCTACTAAGTTATGAGCTCCTTGAGAACAGGTCCTATTTCTGATTCTTCTTTGTCTCTTTAATACATAGCACAGGATAGGCTTGATGTGGGATAGACATTCAATAGCTAT
Source organism: Camelus bactrianus (assembly GCF_048773025.1). Taxonomy (NCBI): domain Eukaryota; kingdom Metazoa; phylum Chordata; class Mammalia; order Artiodactyla; family Camelidae; genus Camelus; species Camelus bactrianus. The sequence continues at coordinate 12,702,484 of NC_133572.1, forward strand.
AAATGAGTAAATGAATTAAAAGTGAATAAATCCATGTTCACCATCACAAGATAGTCCATTTAGTGTTCAAGATCTGTAATTAGGAAAAAAAAATGGTGCCTTGCAGCAAGTTAAAAACATAGTTTCTACATACTCATTTTCCTATCAAAACAAGTTTATTTCCTCCAACAGTTCTCTTGTGTTCTCTCCTCAATCTTCATGTAGAAGAACTACAGATGGAAAAATAGGATTTGTAATTCCAAGTTAACTCAGTGAAAAAGTGCCAGATTTTTCAACAATTCCTGACCACCGTCTCAGTCATCCTTCTCTAGATGTATCCCCTTTTGCTAGTATTACTGTTAAAATCTGAAAGCCGCATTAGAGCAGGTGAGGGCAGACCCATGTGATATATAAATCTCATTATCCTGGCTTTACATTACAGTTCTGCCAGTGTATTCCAAATTATTGGGGAGTTATAAAATGAAGAATGCTCATTCTTACACAAATATCTTTTTCCACGTACTCAATTACTTTTTAAAAACATAGGTTCACATTTTTATTTATATTTATTCTTATTAAGTATTTGGACTTATAGTCTATATTCTTCAGACGACTTTTAGAATCCTGATTTTCTCGGGCTGAATTAAGATTTCTCAGCTTTATATTGCTGAAAAATGTAGTAAGTGTGCCTTCTAAGATGTTAAGTGAACTAAGCTTGTCGAACAGGATAGGGCAAAGTCATGTCTCTGGATACTACAGTATAAATTGATATTCAGCTCTATTAATAAACACTCTGGCTAGAATTCAATCAGGACAAATTATTTTATACTTAATTATATCATGCATGTCCAAAAAGTCATTATAGAGTCTATTCCAATTGTTCTGATTGAATCTAGGTATTTGAACACCATAGCGTTAACAGAGAACTTCTGTTTTCCACCTGTGTGGTCAGGCTACTAAAAAGCTAATGAGTTTTCAGTGCACAGCCTCCTCTTAGTGAACCCATGCTGGATTCCAGGCATTGCCTTTATAAGAGCCAGAAAACAATGTATAATCCATATTCAAATTTTAAAGAGGATCAAAATTAAAGCTCAGTGATCTGTATTTTGGGGAATTATTTTTGTGTTCTTTCTGACCACGAGAGAATACTTCCTATGTTCTAGTCACTACTACCTTTTTTTTTTTTTATAGTTCTGCAGAGATCTGACAATATTAGAAAGTAACATGTGTAAATTCTTTCCAAGAATCTCATGTAAGACTGTCTCTTTAGCCAAATTGTATTTTGTCCCTCACTTCATATATTGATATCAAATATAAGTCAGATAATGACTTCCACCTTCAGTTGATGGTGGAGTTATTTTGTGACAGAACAATACTCTTGCCAAGAATAACTCAAAAAACAAGATATGTGTATTTTATAAAATGATGTATTATACAATATATATGCTATACAGTTTATAGGTATCAATATATGTGATATGTGATATATATATATATATTCACAGTGGGAAGGAAACCACTACTACCATACTTGCAGTTTTAAATCTTAACGATGACCAAGATGGTTTCGCTTCACTAAAAAATGTCAGTATCCTTCATGGACAACAGGGGAGCCAAATAAGAGCTGAGTAATTCTGCTTTGACACTGTCTTTGGTATTTGGACACTTCTTCCAAGAAATGTGTCAACAACCTGTCTTCCCATTCTTCATACTTTGCACAGCTGCTCTTCCTGTGTGCGTGCCGGTCCCTGGAAGGGCCATGTCCTCTCACAAGTCCATGACATTGTACGTGCTTTCTTCACGTCTAGAAATTTCTTACCCCCATTTATTCATTTGACTTATAGCTCCTTATCCTCTAAGATCCAGTTTAGGATTTAGCCCATCTAAAAATGCTTCCAGGCCCTTCTCTACCCCCATCTAAGCTAGGTAGATAGCCATATATGTGTTATGATACAATTCTAGGATTTTTCTACTGTACTTTATTAGATTTTTTTTAAATCTTCACCATTAGGTGAGTCTTTTACAGTAACACCATGTTTTATTTGCCTTTGAAATGCTGACATCTAGATAATGAATGAATGAATAATAGTAAGTTAACTAGACTTAAAGTCTGTTTAAGACCTGGTTCTGGTTATACCTGTGTGAGATTAGACTAAATTGATTAGCTACTCTGACCTTTTGTTTCCTCTTCTCATGAAGATAACAGCTGTTCTTTTTTCCTTGTTTGTCATTGTAAGGATGGAATGAAATAACGTAGTTAAAAGTCCATGCTATCAGTGAGGTCTTACAGAAACCTACCAACAACTCCCTGAGCTGGGCATAAAGAATAAAAGGAGGAATAAAATACAGTCCTGCCTTTGAGAAACTTCAGTCTGCCATGAATGTCAAGGAAACAGGAGAAGGAATTGTTTCCTTCTGCTGTAAACAGGGAGAAAGTCAAAGAGAGATACAGAAGGTAGCATTTGAGCTGGGCCCTAAAGGCCAGTGAAGCGCTGGCTTTATTTGGAATTTTGAAATAAGATTAATACAAAGTAGAAGAAACAAAGAGTGCTATGGGAGTGCAGAGAGAGAACTGCTTGATTTTGTCCAGGGGAGTCAGATAAAGAAAGCTTCACAGAAGACATGACATTTAAGGTAGAGCTAGAAAGACAGACAGTATCTCCCACCCTTCAAAGCCCTAGCAGGAGGATGGAAATTCTAGGCAGACACCAGACTAGATGCCCAGGCTAGCTGGGCTACAGCATATGGTGTAGTGTGAGGACTGGCTGCAAACTCCCAGAGGAGGGTGTTTCTAACCCCCACCTGAGGGCATGAACCTGGGTTAATAGCAGCTGAAGCCAAGAAGGGCGTGAAGGATGGATGACTGAATGACAGATGGGGCAGAGTCACATGAAGAGTGATGTCAGGATCTGCTGAGGCTGGACGAACAACACAATTGCCAAAACGAAATCTGAGAGCGCAGACCAGGAGTCAGAAATGGATGAATGCCATGGTGTCAACACAGGGCAGGGCAAATTTCCAAAGGCAAAAGTCCAGTAGCCCAGCTGGGTTTGAAAGCTCTGGGTGAGTACCATCAGGAGCAGGGTTTAAAACAAAGACTTGATTGGCCAGAAAAGGAAATCAATGAGAGTCAAGTTGTCTTGACAGTGTAAGGCAGAGGGTGTGGTTATTTCTAAGAGCCCAAAGAGGATTTGTGGCATAAAAACCTTCAGTGTTACCTGTTGGCAGATGGAATTGCTCTCCACTCTGGGGCAGGAAGCACCACTCACTCTACTCGCCTGCCTTTGTGGTTGTTACGTGCAGTTATGCTAGAGGCAAAAAATAAACCTGGGAAGATTATAGAGGGTCCCATGAGGAAGAGCCTAGAATGCCAGAGTGAGGAGTTGCTCTGTGATTTGGAAGGTAATAGGGAGGCCATATGATTGCAGCTGAACTTTAAGAAAATCAGCCGAAATGATAATGGCACAGCTAGTGATGTTCGTGACAAGCGGAACTTAAGTTATAAGAAGACTAAATTGGGGACTGTTTTCATTATTCATTTATGAAGAATAGATAATCAGTGTGGCAAGCACTCACTTATCAAAACTTTATCATCGGCCTTGCAATGAGGCTAGATCATTCCATCTTATGGACCACCTTTCATCATCATCATGCTCGCCCTTCTGTTGTTGCGTGCATGTGGGTGGCGGTGGTGAGTACTGGTATGAAGAGGAATCAGAATTAGCATTTTTGTAAGATTCCACAAGTGCATTTCAAATGTAATTCAGGCAGGTTTCTAGGCAAAATGTGGTCATGTCTGCTTCTTATACTTGTTATGATGACCTAGAATTAGTTACAAACCTCCTGGAAAAATTTCTTACACCCGAATGTGCTTGTTTCTGAAATTCCTCTAGGCTGTCAGGTTGGGAATTCTTGACTTTGCCCAGTTCTGTTCCCTGGGAGGGGCTCTACAGTCCATTGGTCTCTGGTGGCCTTTGTTTCCTCTCTCTGTATGATTGTTTTTGTTTTTCTCATTATCCTCCTTGGTCCCATCTGAAGTGAGCATTGGAAAATATTCTCTTCTTGGAAGCTAGAAGGATTCTCTCAGCCTGTAGAAGCACAGAGACTGGAGGACAATTTTGTGTTTTGAAAAACACTTTCTTAGCCCAGACTCATGATATCTCTATCTATAAACTCTCTTAAAATGATTGACTTCTTATCTATCAAATTTCAGTTAGCTCCATGTACCCTAAGCCATGGTTCTTTGTTCTTTTCTAGACATGCTTCTTAAGTTTTATATATTTTTTTATATATTTTATATATATATTTATAATTATATATATAATTATACATAAACAAATCTAAGAAATGCATGTGTATGCATGTATTCATACATGTAAATATATATTATACACACACACACGTTTTTGTTTGTTTCTTTCCCTCATGCTTCTCTTCCTTGACTTATTACAAGTAACGGAAATCTCAGACTTTGGTGAGAGAGCTGCAACTTTAGTCTCTAGTCACAGAGTCATTTTGTCCAATTTTAAGAATTTCTTGGGCACCATCTTAACCTATTCAAAAGTTTTAAAAATGAGTAAGTATAGCCTTGTTTTGATTTGTACCACAAAGCTAAGTTTTTAAGCAGCCTTTATCCTTCAAGCACTTCTTAATTTTATTTTTTCACTGTTTAGGTTTGAGGAGCGTAGTTGCCTTTTCCATTTATCTAAGACTCCACAGTTATGGCCTCCCTCCATGTCCCTTCACTCCTTTTTGCAGATCAGTTGGCTCTTTTCTAAGGTCATGTCTTTCTTGTATCTTGCCATACGCAGACAGTGGCAACTAACAACGGCACTGACATTCTATTCTCCACATTCTGCTAGAGCTCCACGTTCATCAGATACTTCGTTCACCTTCCAAGCTATTTCAGTTGCGCATGTCACAGACTGCTGTCTTTCCACCCTGAAATGTCAGTTTCCTTACTGGCAGCCTCCTAGTCAATCCACATATTACAGCTTACTGAGTACCTGTCATCCCGTTTCTAGGTACTACGTCCAGTAGCATTTTGGAAAAGCTAGGTTATGCTCCAGTAACTAATCTTACAATTTTAGTGACCTGTGGTAACAAAGACTTAGGACTTTGAAAAAGGAGTCAGATACTCATCACCGCTGAGCACCTATGTCCTAAGTGCACTGCCGTGATCTTTACATGTACTGTCATTTTAATCTTCACAAGGTGTTCATGAGCGTCTCCATGGCTGTACACGGAAAATGAGGTTTACAGAAATTAATTGTTCAAGGATACACAGTATATAGTGGTACTGGGATTCAAATCCAGGTCTGTCAGGCTCCAAAACTTTTGCCTTTTTTGACTACTTGAGGGAAACTAAAATAAAAGTACCTTCTGCCAAAAAATAAAACTAGGCTAGTCACATTGGTTATTGGCCACAGCTACTGCATGTAAGAGATATTCTAAAAACCTGATATATGCTGATTAATTTTCAGCTTTCCTTATTTTATCTTACTGTCACTGAGGGCATGACTCAACATCTACTTTTGAATATCATGTTAAAATATTCTGTAAAGCTCCTCTTTTAAAAAATTAAGGGATTTGTGAAAGCTCCTTTGTATCTTTCCCTTTTTTCCCCATCAAAATGTATGCCTAAAAGATGGAAGAAAAATATAGATTTGCTTTTCATCACATGAAAAGAATCCGAGAAGTGGTAGTGGAATAATAAAAGAGCATTACTATTTGGGAAGGGATAATAACTGCACAAGAGAAAATGCCTACAAGAAAATTAAAATGTATACATGAAAAATAAAAGTCTAAATGAGATTGGCAATAGAACCCTTTTCAGATCTGTCAGTTTAACCATTTCAGTTCTAATTTAGATATTTTGATCAAGAACTTTATAAAACAGAAGAGAACTTAAATGGAACTGTCCATGTAAGGGAACTGAGCTGACGGGATGACAGGAAACTAGATGACCCGTTCAGATGCATTCCACTGAAGATTGTGACTCAGAGTAGTTAATATCTGATGGCTGCTCTCAGATCCAATCAGCGACTGGTCACACTCTCCATCTCCCTGCTGATCACGTGTCTGCACCACACTTCCTGCTGAAATTAACACAGATATCTCTAGCGAGGAAAATACATTTTAAATGATGCTGAATTTCAAGCCATTTTTCAAATCTAGGCATGATTCAGTTAGCACAAATATAGAGAAGGAAAAGAAAAGCTGTACCGTCACCTTGATGAGAAAGAGATTTTTCTCATAGGCATAATCAAAGCAATGCTTTTCTGTAATTTGCCTAACTTAATTTTAGGCTTAAAGTGAACCTTAAATATACTTCTTTAAAAACATGTCCTTCCAGTATAAACTGTTAGTTTCCTCCTCTGAACTGCTGTTTCATTTATTGTGTAAACCGTGTTCATGGTCCTAGCATATATTGTCTATAAATAAAACTTGCCATTTGTACAAATCTGTAATTGCACAATTTAGAAAATGCTTTCACATCCAAAAACACACGTTTGAATCCATAAAAATCCTATAAATGTATCAATAACCCTATTTTACAGTTGAGGAAATAGAGATTGAGTGAGATTGAGCAGTCTGTCCAAGTTCTTAAAATCAGAAGATCTGAGACCTTCCTGATGCAAAATCTGGTCTTTTCATAGAAATTACTCTGTCACTTGTATTGCTGTTTAACTTTAACCCTATATGTACTGAATGCCAACAGGGTGAGAAGCTTCTTGAGCAAACCATGTCTTGTACAATTTTTTAAAAATAACTCTCACAGTGTGTCCTGTGCAGGGCAGTCATCCAAAAAAGTGTTTTGTAGGTGATGATGGCCATTTCCAAGAGGCTTCTTCCAAAGTGGGCTTAGAAAATCTTAGCTAGCTTGGAGATGTGTTTCAATTGTATTTTTAAAAATAGTGAGCTTACTCTCCTGCAGAATTTCTTGATATTAAGAGCCCCAATTTTTTGCTTGCTGAGTCAGTCTTCAAGCTTCATGCTGTAGGTTCAAATAAGCCATAAATAAATAAATAAATACATACGTACATACATACATACATACAATAAAAAACCAAAACAGAACACACTCTCACCTCAATACCTTTCAAACAGAAAATTCAAGTTTTTAGATGTATTCCCTTTTTTTTTTTTTTAACTTGCCGAGAAAAGTAATTATTTACTGCATAGGAAAAAAAGAGAAGCTATCAAAGCCAAATTTAAACACGCCATTGGAGAATTTAATATAAAAGTGCTTTTTGTTTTGTTTCCACATACCAAAGAATTATGATAAACTCAGTCATTAACATCTTTGGCAGTGTGTTTTTATTAGAGGTAACTGATATACAGTGAAAGGGGAAACATCTCTGTAATAAAAGAAACATAATTTCAAATCCTTTAGCATAATTTTTAAACAAATTTCTGTGTTCAAAAGTTCTCAAAATGACTCAGCTCCTGAAAAAACTCCATGGCCTCTGTAAAAATAAGACAAAACGTGTTTCCTCTGAGAATGTTAATTTATGTTCAAAAGAATTACCACAGAGTGAGGCTCAAAGATTCAGACTCCATTGTCGTCATCAACAAAAACTAGCGTTGCTAGAAATAAAATCCCCTAAAAGGCAATGAATCAACAATGCAGTATTGGAAGTTTCTATCCTTAGAAAATGTTTTAGGAACATACTTACTTTCCTTCTTAACAATTTATTTTCCCAGGAGACTCAATTAGGCGCTGCCATTACAATTGAAATGGCTCCTGATAAGAGCCTTCTGTGCGTGGGACAAATATATACGCAGAGGAGGGGGAAGAGTTAGCTTCCCAGAGGGACTCCCACGATGGTGATGGTGGCGTGGGAGTGGTAGACCTTTTGGCTAAATAGCTGAATGTAATTTCTACATGGCTTTGTTTTATCGAATCCTCACAGAAACCCTGAGAGGAAACTATGGCAGGTACCAACCCCATTTTACAAGTGAGAAAACTAAGGCCCAGAGATATTAGTTACAGCATCCAGGTATTCAGCAGAGTCTAGGAACTGCTAATCCAGTGAGTATTCCACTGTATAAATTTACACCTAATTTCCGGATTAAAATTGAGTAAACGGATTCAGGAATTTGGGCTTGTGGGAATGGGGAGGGAGCAGCCATAATCTATGGTTCTCTTCCTGTTACAACACAGATCTCTCTATTCATGCATTTAACACAATTTTAAGGAGTATGCATCGCGCACAGGGCACTGCATGGTACTGGGGTAATGATGGTAAATGGGACAAACATGCATCTCTGCTCACGGAGCTGACAACCTAGTAGGCGAGAAAAACAGCAGAGAAATGCTTTCACACACACGTGATGACATTTGTGTTACACTTGTTGGTAAGTCAGGAGAGGAGCAGGCCCAGTAGTCACATCCCAAAGTAACTCAGTCGTTGCCAAAGCACGAGTCACATGCACAAAATGGTGTCTTCAGAAACAAAATTAATTGTCCTCATTTCTATGTGTCCATTTAGTCACTGAAAATTAGCCTTGTTGATGCTCTTCTCCTGGACCAGGACTGTGGTGTGTCTTTCCTTTCCAGGATTGTTCTGTTGGAAGCAGATGTGTAAACAATATATATATATATCATGTATGCATGTATGTGTGTGTGTATATGTATATATATATATTTTTTTTCTTTTCAAACTTTCAATTCTGGTGGAAACACTTTGTTTTCTTAGAGAAATAGCAGCTGGGGGATTAAACACCTTTGACTGTCATTACCAATGCTCAGGGTGAGAGTTTTAGCTTCCTGTATGTTCACCATTCATAAAGAACTCAGACCGGGAGGAAGATCATTGAACTGGGAGGCTGTGAACTGGGGGTAAAGTTCTGGCTCTTGTTACTTCATAAGCTCCAGGACCAGGGGCCAGTTACTGCCCTTCACTGGCCTCAGTTTTCCGCATCTGTGAAATGACTCAATCTTTAAATACTCTTGTGCCTCTTAAACTCTATGAAACAAACACTCTAAGGGCTAACAAACTTCAGAATCTGTTTAAAGCTAAGAATCTGGCCCATGTATTTAGTGGACAGACTGTGTGTTTCAGTAGTTATTTTGAACGTGTCTCGTGTAAATAAAATAGCCATTAGAGAGGAGAGATTTATTTTAAATTCACTCCACACACAACTAAAAGCAGCAGAGCATTTTTAGATCACGTATGTATTTTAGGAACAAAACCAGCTGATACCTTTTACTCCAGTCAACAAAGAGCCATGGTGAGGTTGGCAGTTAGATGTTCAAAAGCAATGATGGGGAAGGGTAATAGCACCTCCATTGACACACACACACACACACACACACACACAAGTTTTTTTTAAAAAAGCAATGATGGGGTTTCTTTTCATAGCCAAAGAGTTCTGAAAGTAATCTAGTGAGTGAATGTGATGGGGAGACCATTTTCTCACTGTGTTTCCCAAGCTTTTCATGCAAATCTATAAAAATGAGCTTGCACAGACATTCTGTGACATTTCTATGGAGTAAGATGAGCAATTTGGGTTAAAGTATGTGGGATAAATTGAAGAAAGCACATTAGAATGCAGTATTAATGTGAGATCCCCTGTCTCTTTGGTGACATAAATGAGCCATTTGCAGGCAGATTATTACCTAGCCAGGTTAAGAATTTTCCATTCTTCTTCTTTTTTTTTTTAACTCTTTAAAAAAAATTGATGTCTAGCTGGGAACAATTAAGTAGATTAGCACATATGGCCTAGTGGAATAAATCAAGAAGTTTTAACATTTTTATTTAATTTAATAATCACCTTTAGTGCCTTGTCATTTTGAAAGTTTAGCCAGAGCTTAAATTAAGTCAGATTTTATTCTTTCCTTTTATGCTTTCTTTTCTGTCTCTCTTTCTTTCTCTAAGTGTGTATGAGATAAAAAGAATGGAACATTTTTATAAAGCCCTATAAAAGCTTTTATGGAAATCCTCTCAATAAAAAGAACAAAACACCATTCTAAAAAATGAATACCAGCAAGTAAAATATATATGGCAGTCTTAAGACTGAGAAACAGAGAAAAAAAATTGATAGCACCTCTTAAATTCCTGTTGATTCTTCTCTCTCATCTTAAATAGTGGCTGTAGCACCCACTTAAAACTTCTGAACCAAACGAGATTTGGTAGGGACTTCACAATGTACAACAAATTCGAATTCTGAGAAACTTCGCATAACCAAACATTCTATTTCATTTCAGCCTAAGGTCAACATAGCATTTGCTTTCCAAATTCAGTTTTGTGTATTTGGGCTATTGGATTTTTACAAAACATGAAAGCAACTTGTTAAATAAGTGAACTAAATTGGAAGATTTTTGTTTGTTATAATGTTAACTCTTGTTCTGATTAGAAAACTAGGCATATTTCTTTTATGTGGCTAAATTTTTGATTTATTATATATGCGTGTATATAGTTGTACTGTTTTTAGAGCCAAAAGAATTTTTTTACCCTAATTTTTTTTATTGCACTTTACATCCTAAATTCCTCCTTCATAATCTTCACTATATTTTATTTCAGGACTACAGTGTTATCTTGCTTAAGTCACAAGGAAATACCACGTGGGTGTCCCACAGGCACCTAGATCTCAGCCTGTCCAAACTGAACTCACTCCATTTCTCACCAGGCTGGCTTCAAGAGCTCTTATTTGCTCTTAGTCATTAGTGATATCACATCAGAAACTTCCAGTTACCCTTGATTACTCCCTGCCTCTCAATCCCAGATCCAGATGATTACTGAATCCTGTCAAATGTCACAGAGAAATGCTTTGAAGTTTAAGCCTGTTGCTTAAATCAGAAGTAGCAAACAAGATTATACTGTGTATATAGCACAGGGAAATATACACAAGATCTTATGGTAGCTCACAGAGGAAAAAAAATGTGACAGTGAATATGTATATATGTTCATGTATAACTGAAAAATTGTGCTCTACACTGGAATTTGATACAACATTGTAAAATGATTATAAATCAATAAAAATAATAAGAAAAAGAAAATGAAAAAAAAAAAAAAAGAAGTAGCGAATCAGAAGTAGCTCTGCCTCTTGCTTGAATCAGAAGTAGCTTTGACTCCGCCCCGTGACAAGTAAGCTTTAGTGGCCTCAAATACGAAGTGGAGGGTGAACTTAACTCAGAGTGTTGCCAGAGACCACATGAGGTAATACATAAAGCACCGAGCAGACTTCTGATGTGCAGTAAATTGAATCTGAGCTGGGGGAAGGATGAAAGGGAAGAAAAGGTTCAGTCCCAACAGACAGTAAACAGTCTTGGAAACCGGAAGCAGAATAGTCCATTCAAGGGTAAGGATGACTTACTAAGCATCGACAGTTCTCTACATCCATGGCTGTTACATACAGAGACCAGGCTGTTACTATACAGTACAGGGAACTATATTCAATTTCTTGCCATAACATATAATGGAAAATAATCTGAAAAGAAAAAGTATATATGTATGTATAACTGAATCATTTTGCTGTACACCTGAAACTAGCATTGTAAATCAACTACAGTTCAATAAAAAATTAAAAACAAAAAAAGAAACCAGGTTGAGGACTTAATCGTATAATGTTCATAGCTAAATAAGATTTACTCAGGCTGTTGTTTTAATGCAAAATAGAAAAGAGCCGATCAGCATGAAGAATAATGAAATGCCGCCTTCAGACACGGATACGTACATACACGTGTCGGCTCAGAGCACCTCGTAGGAAAAGACCCCCAGTAAGTGACTGACCAGGCGTTCTCAGCTCTGCGTAGAGAATGTTGGGAAGTGATTACAACAGCTACTTTGGCAACACTTTATTTTTGAAGTTTTTAAATTTACAATATTAAAAATTAAAGTTTCACCGTGGCCCTGTTCTCTCAGTCAAAAAATAAAAACAATAAGAAACCTCAGTCTGGGAATATTTTGAGATTAGCCTTTCAACCAGGCCTCACTCATTTGCAATGATTATCTCTTTCTTTTGATCCATTTCAAAAAGCTGTTCCTTTTATCTTCAGCTGATGTGGGCTAATTGTATCTGCACCTGCCCAGAGGAGGGACCAGCCCTTTGGAACCAGTGCTGCAGAGCAGTAGTCAGGACTTGTCTGAGATGGGCAGTGTCCCGTAGCTACAAGGAGACAGAGGACATCGGAATTGGAAAGATCTTTCTGATTTTTCTTTCTGCTGCGAGGAGAGAGACAGCAGGGTATCAGTGATTCTGTCTCCTCTGTGGGCCAGTTTTCCTGTGATCAACAATAAGAAAGAAAACGGGGGAGGGTATAGCTCAAGTGGTAGAGCGCATGCTTAGCATACACAAGGTCCTGGGTTCAACCCCCAGTACCTTCTCTAAAATAAATAAATAAATAAACCTGATCCCCCCCTCCTCCCCCCAAAACCCCAACAAAAACAAACAATAAAATTTCATCTTAAAAAAAAATCCATTAAATGGTTAACTGAAGCTTTATGTGTTTCAGGTAACGCTGAGATGGCCCTTTCTTTGTCTAAACTAAGTGAATTGTCCTTAGGCTCTCTTTTCACTGTTTAAAGTAAGTTTCTGGCCATCGTTGGATATGCCTGCTTTTAAAATATAACTTCAAGGAGACACAGCTGCTTCAGGAATTGTGGTTTACAGTGTATTTGAGGTGTCAGAGTAAGTCCATTAGGATAGAAATCTATAAGGGCTATTAAATTTGTCAACCGTATTTAATAGTCTTTCGCTTTGGCAGATGTTTATCTACAGTTGTTTATGACTTTCTAATTTCCCTGTTTCTGCCAGGGCCTATTTGAAGTTAATACCATTTCTAAAATTTCTTTTGGGTCTTTAGAAGATCATTTGTCTATCATCTCTTCAAAATATGTTGTTATTTTCCTGTGGTTTCTTGCTATGGTTGAAAAACATCAGCACGTTTAAGTAAGAAAAATTATGTCAGGTTAGTTAGAACCAGGAATGATATGGAAGTTGATACTTAAGACTAGGTTTCAAACAAAACTTCAGGAAATTCGAGGAATTTGGGTTGATTAAGTCTAAGATGCAGTGGAAGCCAGTGACAATCCCATAAATGTTCTAGAATGTCAGCCCCTTGCATGAGGCAGTGAAAGGCTAGCGAATTGTATGCAGTGATTACCTCCAAGCAGCACATAATGGCTGCTACTCCTAAAAGGTGATGAATTATTTAGGAAAAACTAGTTTGTTTAGTGATGAGCTGTAGGGGAGGGTGACTATTTTGACAATATCATATAGAAAAAAATCAAGCTCAAGTTCTTATATTTTTGACTTAGACATAAAATCAAAATTAGGGTATTTAAATATGTTTTATTATGAAATATACATTAAAAAGGACCATCTGAATGACATATATGTACAATTTTACAAAGAGCAATAAGATAAAGAGGCATGTGCAAACCACCTGCCTTAAAAATTGGAAAATTAGCTGCAAATCAGGTATATTTCCTTTCCTGTGCATCCTTTTTGGGAGTCAGTGCTCCAAAACTTTCATTAACCATTCCCATAATATTGTTTATGACTTTAGCACATATGTGTGTCCTAAAACTACTGGCTAGTTTCGACTGCTTTTTACTTTTGTATGCTGATAATAACTCATTCTTTTAAGTGCCCTTCAGTGACTTTTTTTCCCCAAAATATTATATTTTGAGTGTCATCCTTGATACCCTGGTTCATCTATTTTCAAAAATGTATGATATACAACTACAGTTAACCCTTGAAAAATTTTGGGGCTGGGGCGCCGACCCTCCCCTGCAGTTGAAAATTCATGTGTAACTTCTGACTGCCCTAACACTTAACTACTAATAGCCTATTGGTAACCAAAAGCCTTAGTGATAACGTAGTCAATGAATACATATTTTGTATGTTTTATATATATATATATATATATATATATATATATATATATATATATATAATATTTTATATATTTATATATTTTTATATATGTTATATATATTATATCTTATATATATATATAAATATATATATATATAATATGCTGTGTTCTTATAATAAAGTAAGCTACAGAAAAGATAATGTTATTATGAAAACCGCAACGGGGAGAAAATCCATTTACAGTACTGTCCTGTATTTATTGATACCAGCATTGTCTGTTTGCAGGATAAATCATCTGTCAGTAGCTACATCAATATTGTCTTAGATGATACAAAACACTGTGGATGTTATATGTATTAGTAACACTGGACATCAGAAATGAAAAGACAGCATAAAAAAGAAACTCATATTTATTTGTGGGTGTAATGATTCATGCATTGATAACGAAGCAGCAGCCATAGGACTGCTTTATGGTAGCCTAGTATAATCAATACGGTCGCTTCACAGTAGCCTAGCTTATATGCTAATGAACGAATCAGTATAAAATTTTTATGGCATATGTTACAGTCATATTTATAATACAGTGTTGGAAACATTGTCACATTAGAAGACACCTGTGATGGTAGGCTGATACGCAGTTTCTGCAATTGTGAGAGAGGCGTAATGTACGGTAACATAATTTTTTGAAAAGCAAAGTTAAGAAAGCTGAAACATTATTAATTTTATATTAAATATCACTCACCTTATGTCTGTGTAAAGATACGCTATCCACTTCGGTACAAGTCCTTCACAGGACGAATACTTAGGCGATGAGGAGGATGATGACACAAAAATTCTCACATGGTTCTTGTGGTATAGATTAGATTTTCACATGATGGCATACACACATACATAAGAGGTAAGCTTATTGACTGTGCGGTGTGATGGTTATGTTACATTGATTACGTGGAAGTGGATCATCATGAGGGTCTTCGTCCTCATCTTCACTCTGAGTAGGCTGAGGAGGAAGGGGAGGTGTTGGTCTTGTTGTGTCAGGGATGACAGAGGTGGAGGAGGTGGGGGGGCAAGAGGGGTGGGCACACTCAGTTTAACTTTACAGAAATGCTCCTAATTTCTTTCTGACCTTTTTGCTTTTTGAGCTCTCCAAAAATGTTTCTATATGGTACCAGTCGTCCTTCCACCATGTGCCTGAGCTTCGGTGCCTGTATTGTAGAAGAGTCCATGTCATAAAAGAAATCAAAAGCAGTCTTGAATAACTGGAACTCTGCTGCCAGGCTGTCTGATGTCAGTTTGCTGTCTAGTACTGCTGCTTCTCTGTCTCCTTCCTCTTTGTCTGGCACTGGTTGGAAAGAACTCATCTCCATCAAGTCATCTTCTGTTCATTCCTCTTGGAGTGATGTCTGTTAGCTCTTGGATTTCTCCAAGATCCCTATCTTGAAAGCCTTTACCCCTCTTTCTTTCTTTCTTTCTTTCTTTCTTTCTTTCTTTCTTTCTTTCTTTCTTTCTTTCTTTCTTTCTTTCTTTCTTTCTTTCTTTCTTTCTTTCTTTCTTTCTTTCTTTCTTTCTTTCTTTCTTTCTTTCTTTCTTTCTTTCTTTCTTTCTTTCTTTCTTTCTTTCTTTCTTTCTTTCTTTCTTTCTTTCTTTCTTTCTTTCTTTCTTTCTTTCTTTCTTTCTTTCTTTCTTTCTTTCTTTCTTTCTTTCTTTCTTTCTTTCTTTCTTTCTTTCTTTCTTTCTTTCTTTCTTTCTTTCTTTCTTTCTTTCTTTCTTTCTTTCTTTCTTTCATTTATTTACTTATTTATTGCCATATCCACAGACTCTTTCATGATTTCCTTGATTGGCTCTGTTGTAATCCTGGGAAGTCATGCACAACATCTGGACACAGTTTTCTTCAGCAGAAATTGTTGTTTCTGGCTGGATGGCTTCCTCAGGTTTTTCTATAACACCATGATGGCATCTTCGGTGGTGCAATCCTTCCATACTTTAATGATGTCGTCTCTGTAGGGGTCTCTCTGTAGCACTGACCATCCTTTGCATAGAGTACCATGTGTAATGAGCCTTAAAGATCTTTATGACCTCTGATCGAGATAAAGGCTGAATTAGAGATGTTGTACTGGGGACAAATAGACCACTCGGACACTTTCAGTAGTGAACTCATGGGGTTCTAGGTGGCCAGGGACATTCTCTAATATCAAAAGAACTTTTAAAGGCAGTCTCTTACTGCCAAGGTGCTTCCTGTCTTCAGGGACAAAGCATTAATGGAAGGAATCTCTCCTTGTCCCGGCCTTCTTGTACAAGCGAAAGACTGGGGGCTGGTATTTATCTTTCCCTTCAAGGCTTGGAGGCTAGCAGCTTTATAGATAAGGACTGTCCTGATCAAACACCCAACTGTATTTGCACAGAACAGTAGAGTAGCGTACCCCTTCCTGCCTTAAATCGCAGTGCTCACTTCTCTTCCTAACTGATGAATGTCTTTACTTGTGGCTTTTTTTTTTTTTTTTCCAGAGTGGTGCATTTTTGTCTGCGTTAAAAACCTGTTCAGGCAGATCTCCCTTCTCTTCCTTCTTAATGGCATCTGGAAAATCTTCTGCTGCCTCTTGGTCAGCAAAGCTGCTTCTCCTGTTATCTTGACATCTCTAAAAACCAAACCTCTTTCTAAAATTATCAAACCATTCTTTGCTGTCATTAAATTCTCCAGATTTAGAGCCTTCACCTTCTTTTTGCTTTAAGTTGTCATATAATGACTTCACTTTTTCTCAAATCGTATTAGTGCCTATAGGTAAAGCCTTTCCTATAGCAACCCTGCACCCACATAAAACCTACGTTTTCAATGTGAGATTTAAATAAAAGGTATTATACAAAAAAAGTGCGAAGTTTTCACACCTGCTGGGGTAGCTGCAGCGATGGCTTCATGAATTTTCTTTTTGGAAAATCGTCCTTATGCTGGATTCATTTATCTTGAAATGGTGGGCAACCGTAGCTGCAGACCTCAATCGATGGTACACAGCAAGCAATTTAATTTTTCTTGTAATGTCGTGACTTTTCTTTGCTTCTTGGGAGTACTTCCAGCATCACTAGGAGCACTTCCTGTGGGTCCCATGGTGTTATTCGAGATTTATACTGTTGCACTAAACACGATGAAAAATACTCAACCTCGAGAGATCACTAGTTACTGATACAACAGTTTAGTGCAGAGACCAGCTGCTCACATGGACGTGATTAGCCGCAGGTGGCCTTTGAAGCAGATACCCGCAACACTTGAGTTCAGCCCAATAGTGACAGGAGGTGGCTGAGGAATTACTCCGGTAGCACAGTGTGTGCTACAGTTACTTTTATGCAGTAATGATGTAATACTGCATCTTCAATTTGTTTCCATTTCTCTCTACTTGAAATGGCACCACGTAGGGTCTGTAAGTGTGTGCATGTGTTTTGATAAATTTCAACTTTTATTTATTATAGATTTGTTTATATTTTATGGTAGTAAATGATAAAATAGACTATATGTCTATATCTATTTTTTGCATTCATTCTAATTGTTTGATATTTCTAGGCTAAGTGGTTCATCTGTGAATTTTTTTAAATTGTCACAAACCACAATTTTTTTTTTCTAATATATTTATTAAAAACATAGGTATAAAAATATCTGGGTATAAGTGGACCCAGGCAGTCTAAACAAGTGTTGTTCAAGGATCAACTGCATATGAATTTAAGATAATTTGCTTATGTAGTCTCCCATCAATGTACATTTGGATTATTTCTGGTTTTTGTCTATGTCAAATGCTACCTCTATTGACATTTTTGTGTATAGTACTTGATAAGCATATAGAAATAATTCTCTATGTTATTTTCCTTGGAATAGAATTGCTGGGTTTAATGCAAGCATAACCTCAACTTTACTAGGTGATGCCTAATTATTTTCCATTGGTTGTACCAACTTAAACCCTCACCTGTACTTTACATATTGGGTTTTATGGTTTTGGGTTTTTTTTTTTTGGAATTCTTATATATTCCGGGTATAAGATTTTCTTGGTCATGTATTTTGAAATATTTTCCTAACTGAGTTTGTTATTTGTCTTTTCTCAATGTCTTTTAATAATAAGTTCTTCAGTTTAATGTATTTGAATGTATTAATCCTGTCCTTTATAGCTTGGATTTTGTATGTCTTATTTAAGAACTCTTTCCCTACTCTGATGTGTTCTCCTATACTTTCATAAAAGATTTTTTTAAGTTCTAAACTTAGTATATGCAATAATCTGTTCAAAGAACTATCTTTTGGCTTTGTTGATTCTATTTGTTTTCTATCTCCTTAACTTTTGCTCTTATCTTTAAGATTACCCTTCTGATTTCTATGAAAGTATGGTTCTTTTTTTAATCTATAACTAGATAATTAATGAATTGTCAGATTTTGTAGTATTTTTATACTTTTTTGGGTAATATTACCTTAGCTCTGTGCCTCAAACTATAATAGATAGGATTACTTTTCTTTAAAAAACTTTTTTTGGCCGTGGGTGGTAATTAGGTTTGTTTGTTTGTTTATTTATTTATTTACTTACTTGGTTATTTATAGAAGAGGTACTGGGGATGAAACCCAGGACCTTGTGCATGCCAAGCATGCACTCTACTGCTTGAGCTATACCCACCCCGCCCCCAGGATTACATTTTCATGTAAGATTTAAAAATGTTAGAGCAGTTACGGTTCACAGCAAAATTGAGGGGAAGATACAGAGATTTGCTATATTACTTCTTGCTTCCACACATACATAACCTCCTCTGTCATATCCCCTCCAGGGTGGTACATTTCTTACAACTGATGAACCTACACTGACATATCATAATCACCCAAAGGCCAGAGTTTCCATTAGGGTTCACTCTTGGTGTTGCACATTCTGAAAGTTTGGATAAATATAAAATGATAGTATCTGTCATAAAAGTATCATACAGAGTATTCTCACTGCCCTAAAAATCCTTTGTGCTCCGTCTACTCATCTCCCCACCAAAGCCCTGGCAACCGCTGGTATTTTTGCTGTCTACATTACTTTGCTTTTTCCAGAATGACATATAGTTGGCATCATGCATTATGTAGTCTTTTCAAATTGGTACTTTCACTTTGTAATACTCATTTAAGTTCCTCCATGTCTTTTTATATAGCTTGATAGCTCATTTCTTTTTAGTGCTAAGTAAAGTTTCATTGTATGGATGGACTACAGTGTATTTATCTATTCACCTACTGAAGGACCATGAGAATTTTTATCGTGAAAAGGTGTTGGATTTTGTCAAATGTTTTTCTGCATCTATTGATGTAACTGTGTGACTCTTCTTTCTTAGCCTATTTATATGATGTAATATATTAATTGATTTTTGAACGATGAAACAGCCTTGAGTACCTGGGATAAATCTCACTTAGTCATAGTGTATAATTCTCTCTACACATGGTTTTGGGTTGATTTGCTTATATTTTATTGAGGACTTTTGCATCTATGTTCATGAGAGATATTGATTTGCAGTTATCTTTCCTTTTAATGATTTTGTCTGGTTTTGGTATTAAGGTAAAAATAGTGGCCTCATAGAGTTAATTATAAAGTAGTCTCTCTGTTTCTAACTTCTGGAAGCTTGTAGAAAATTCATATAAATTCTTCCTTAAACGTTTGGTAGATAATTCATCAGTAAGCCCATCTGGGCCTGGTGCTTTCTGTTTTGGAAGGCTATTAATTATGATTCAATTTCTTCAATAGACACAGGACTATTCTGATCTCTGTTTCTTCTTGCATGAGTTTTGACAGATTATGTCTTTCAAGGAATTGGTTTGTTCATCCAGGCTATCAAATTTGTAGGCATAGAGTTCTTCATAGTGTTCTTTAATTATCCTTTTAATGTCCATGGGATCTGTAACGATGTTCCCTCTTTTATTTCTGATATTAGTAATTTGTGTCTTTTCTTTTTATTCTTAATTAGCCTCACTAGAGGTTTATAAATTATATTGATCTTATAAAAATAACAGTTTTTGGTTTTGCTGATTTTTTTCCTGTTGATCTCCTGTAGATAATTTTATTTGTTTCTGCTCTCACTTTTATTATTTATTTTTCTTCTGTGTATTTTGGAATTCAGTTGCTCTTCTTTTTCTAGTGTCCTAAGGTGGAAGCTTAGGCTATTGATTTAAGATCTTCACTTTTTCCTAATATATCATTCAGTGCTATAAATTTCCCTGTAAGCATTGCTTTTGCTGCATCCCACAAACTTGATAAGATGTATTTCCATTTTAATTTAGTCCAAAATATTTAAAATTTTTTCTTGATATTTCTTCTTTGACCCATGTATTATTTAGACATGTATTTGTTTAATCTCATGCAAACTATGATTTCTATTCTTTTAATTTTGTTGAGGTGTGTTTTATGGGTCTGTCATGGTAAATATTCTATGTGAGCTCAAAGTAGTCTATAAATATTGATATAACTGGTTGATTGATGGCATTTAACTGTGTCCTTACTAACTTTCTACCTGCTGAAACTATCCATTTCTGAGAGAGGAGTTTTGAAGTCTCAACAATAAAAGCAGATTTATCTATTTCTCTTTGCAATACTGTTCGTTTTTGCCTCGTGTAGTTTGATGCTCTGTTGTCAGGCACATACAGGTTAATGATAGGTAAGATAATTATTATTCTTTGATGCTCAATATTTTCTAGTTTTTATTTTTATCTTTTGAACTGTGAGTTATGAATTAGTGATTTTTAAATTTTATCTGAATGACTTTTTAAGTTATCTTTTTTGTCATCTTATTAAGTGTATTTATAAAAACAGAATATGTTCTCTAAAATATTGATTCTTTGAAATTTGTTGATGGTTGATTTATTATACATCACTCAATCAGTTTCTGCAAATGTTCCAGGAATCCTTGAAAGTACATACACTTTGCAGTTTGGCGATATAATTAATTTTATGTGTGTGAGTGTGTGTGTGTATCTTCATTTGAGCAAACTTTATAACTGTATT
Organism: Camelus bactrianus; assembly: GCF_048773025.1. Lineage (NCBI taxonomy): Eukaryota > Metazoa > Chordata > Mammalia > Artiodactyla > Camelidae > Camelus > Camelus bactrianus. Next base: position 12,723,273 of record NC_133572.1, read on the forward strand.
TTTCATATCATCTCAATCCTTATTAATTTCTTTTCTGATTGATCTATCAGTTATTGAAACAATTAATTTTCTAATATGATAGTAAATGCATCAATATCATCTTCTTTTGTGTATTTTGAAAATATTTTATGACATACTTACCAATTTAGAATTACTGACATCAAATGTTTTGTCAATAAGAAATAGCTTTGGAAAGATACAAGAATACAAAGCTCTTATGTGTTGTTTCTTAAATACATGCAAAGGGGTTATACATCACATTAATAAATGCAGCTGAAAGTGGAAACAACCCCAAATCTATCAGAACAAATAAAAAATATTTCAAAGCAATGAGGCAGGTGTGGCTAATTCATGAGTTATAGAGAACTTTCATTACAAAGGATTAACATTAAAACACAATGTCATAGTTTAATGGGTAATGTTTCATTTTTCTTAATTTAGTAGGCTGTAAAATAATAGTGCCTCTTTAACTGAATGACAGATTAAGTGAAATAAAATATCTGGATATTTAAATGCATCCTGCCCATCTTTGCCTTTTTCTGAAAACTTCGGTCTGTTTGCATTTGTTCAAAATAGATTTATTTGCAGTTGCTATTTGGCCCATTTAGCCCATATTTTCAGCCCTCCAGGATTTTAGTCATATTTTGTTTGTTTAGTCCCCAAATTAGGTATTATTATTGTTCTCTATAGTCAACGTTTGGTCAGGTTTACCCACGTGTTTCCGTTTTCCCAGCTCACCAGACCCTGCATCTTATACCTTCCTTCATAAATCATTTTTCATAGTTCTAATATTCATTCTTTGGCAGTTCCCTTAGCAATGTAAATTAGTATTAAAATTCTCAGGTTTTGTTTGTATAAAATTGTTTTTATATAACTCTCAGTCTTGGAAAAGTGTTTCCCTTCGAATATAATTCTAGAGTGATAGTTACTTTCTCTTAACATTTATAGACATTATCTCTCAATCTTCTAGCTTGCTTGTTGCTTTGTAGAACTTAATGGTTAGTTCTAATCCTTATTATTTTATCAGTAATTTCTTTCTGGATGTCTTTAAGATCTTTTTTCTTCCTGTTATTCTGAAATTCTATAATGTGATGACAAAATTTTGTGTTTGTTTATCCTTCTTGGGATTCACTGGGTTTCCTAAAACTAATTTCATATGTGTTTTATCAATTTTGGAAATTCTCAGCCTTAGTGTCTTTGATTATTACTTCCCTACCATTCTTTACAGTTTCTCATCCTGAAACTCCAATAAGATAATTACCAGTCCAATTTACTATGTTCCCATAAAAGTTAACCTCACCTTCGTATTTTTTGTCTTTTTGATTCTCTGCAGTACATTCAGTCTAGTCTTCAGTTTCATCTTCCTGCTTATCGGTTTCATTTTTACTTGTGTCTAATCTGCTACTTAACACCTTCTGTGTATTCTTAACAAATTCATTGACTTTAACACATTCTAAATTCCCAATATGTGTTATAATATTTTCTATTTCTAGAAATTCTGTGCAATTTTAAAAAATGCTCCTTGCCATTTTTTATAATTGTTAGTTCTTTTGTCACAGTTGGGTTTTGGAATGTACTAAACATAGTTATCTTATATTTCTATATGATAATTCTATAAATTTTTGTTCTGAAATTTTCACATTCATCTGACTTTCTCTAAGAAGCTCACTTCTTGGATTATTTTATGATTTTTTTTTTAGTCATAGGCTTATGTTTCTTGGACCTTTATCTATTGGAGTTCTTTGAAGTCTGAGGTTGAAATTAATTGGCTTGTTTTTGGTTTTTTGGGGCAGTTGAAGGCACTAGCAGGATAATTTCAATATTCAGCTTAAGGCTTTTTGAATCCATCAGATGTTCTGCCCTAAATCCACGTGATGGCTGCCCTATGATTAGGAACTTCCCCTCACCTCCCTGCCTTCCTCCACCACTACCATCCAGAGTGAAGACTGTGGCAGGCAAAATGCTTTTTTTCAGCAAGAATGTTTTTAGTTAACTCATTGAAGGGATTGCTTTGGGGGCCCTGGTTTATATAATGGCATCTCTGTTTTGACTTCAGACATTGGGGGTGCTCTAGTTTTGTCCCTTGCCTGTTACACAGGACATTAAAATTCAAGCTCTACCCTGTCAAGAATTTTCAGATACCCCAAAGGCAAACACCTGTGTAGCTGGCGTCTAAGAATTCACCTTACTTTCCAATTAGCTTATGAATGCTTACAGAAAGGTGATTGTGAATGTGTACATGTGTGCATGTGGGTCTATGTGTGTATGTTTGCTTGATCCAGTCTTTTTTCCTGTTCTATACGGAGAGTGTGACTTCAGGAAGCTACACCATCAGTACATCGCCAGAAATAGAGGAAATATTTCTAGGAGAATTTCTACTATCGTGGTGAAAGAATTTCTTAACTCTTCTAACTAAAGAGCTAAAGGGAAAAAGCTCAAAATCAAGTTCACAGTTTACCTGGAGAGATTTCTTCTGTAATAGGGGATTGGTCTGGAACAAATGGGGCTCTGAGAATTAAAATCAGGATTACAAGAAAAATGGGAGGACTAAGTACAGAACTCAAATTACCCACCTTCAGAGTCTTCTCTACCTAAGAAAGTGGCTCCTCCTCCTTCCCTCTCACTTTTGTCTCCTCTTTGCCTTACTAGTTCCTCTTCTGGTTTTAGGAAACTATCATTTCCTCACCTGGGATAATTACTTTCCAAAGGGAAGACAGGGCTGCAGTTCAACCTCCCATTTTATCAAAATCGAATACATTTATATCTCAGCATGCCCTTAGGAGTCAAGTCCAAACCTGGAGGAGAAATGCCCGCACCAAAGAATTACAGCACTCTTTTAATATGCGTTAGAAACAGCCTCGGGAATATGTATGAAAATTAAGTTTCAGAGTACTCAGAGTATGAAGAAACACAACTTTAGATCAATTAGCCATAAATGATGCACATACTGGAAAACCTAGCTTCTGACAGTTTGCTGGGTGGACTAATACAGATTTCATTCAACAATGACCAATAAATGAAAACGAAATCCAAGAAATGAACAAAAACATAAGATGGTAGAGATAATTGAAATATGCAAATGGATATACATATATAAATCTGCCTTTTAAAGGAGAGCAGTTGTTAGAGTAGATTATTAAAATTCCATCTATTTACTGTTTATGAGAGACATGCTTAAAACACAAAGACGCAGCAAAACTGGAAAAAGAAAATTTTATCGGCGAGGCGCTTTAGAGGCTGGAGTCAATTTCTGCCACATTTGGTGTCCTGCTTTGACCTTTTTACCAGGTGGCCAGAAAAGCTGCTGCCAGCTTTCAGCAATGCTCAGAGCAAGAGAAGACTCTCCATTAGCCCGCCTGCAATGCAGATGACCCACTATTAGGTCCCTGTGACCCAGCAGGTACACTTGAAGTCCCTGCTAATCGGGATGCTGTATACATAACACAAGCCCCGGAAGAAAAAGCACTGAGCTGAGAGCAGCAATTCTGTATGCTATGTTAATAAGCCAGCACAGTGGGTGAGGCTTTTGCAGTTCTTTTTACCATAATCTCTGTCCCATTCGCTATTTTAAATGGTGAAAGATCTGTACCTTGATGAAAACCGTCAGCATTTGCTATCATTAAAAAAGTTTTCTTGTGGAAAGAACACAACATGATAACTACTCTCTTAATAAATCTTTAAGTATACAATACAGTATTGCTTACTGTAGGCACAGTGTTGTACAGCAAATTTCTAGAGCTTACTCATCTTCCATAACATTTGTTGTCATTTAAAGGTAACTCTGTCCTCTTAAGTTAGGATTGCAAACAGGAACATTAACATTTTTTTCCCCCTCAAGTAAATAGCCTAGTGTTAGGGAAGTCAGCTTACATTCTTTTACAATCGTCATTACATACTTGCAGTGCCTTGAAAATAATTGATGAAATATTGTGGAAAATAACTGATGTCCTCTGAATATCAAAAATATTATCACTGGAAGGGCCTTTAGAAATCATTTATTTTAAAACCCACATTTCCTTGATGAGAAAACTAAGGTCCATAGAGAGAAAGTGACTGACTGAGGTCACAGTATTGCATACTGGAGCCAAGTCTACAATTCAAGTCTTCTGATACATCAGCGAGTAGTCTTACATGCTCTTCGTTTGTTTCAATGTATATAATAAGGAAGCTTCTCGTTTACAGTCTGTGTTCAGCACTGGGTAAAAATAAACACTTAGCAAGATCATACTGTATAGCACAGAGAAATATATACAAGATCTTATGGTAGCTCACAGCGGAAATAAATGTGACAGTGAATATATGGTATGTTCATGTATAACTGAAAAATTGTGCTCTACACTGGAATTTGACACAACATTGTAAAATGACTATAACTCAGTAAAAAATATTTAAAAAAATAAAAATAAACACTTAGCAAATTTCTCTAAGGGTGAATAGATGAATCACAAAGTGGATTCTAATGTTCTTTGTGTCCTTCTCAAATACCATTCAAATCCAGAAAGAGGGAAACATCCCTGGAATAGTGTGTTCTTTCATCATTCCACACAACCCAGATAATTATATTGCTAAAATACTAAACATGAATATTTTGCTGAATAAGCTTGAAATGTAGCTTTTCTAAACTTAGCAGCACGGGAAAATGAGCAAATTCTAAGGAGACTTTTATTAGTATGACTTTTGTTTTATAAAATGCCATTTGGTACCCAAATGTAGCATCTCTACCAGAAGACCTACATGCATAATGCTATTTAAGTACCTTTAATGGTCTTTAAGAAAGGTGATCTATTAAGGTTACTATTTAGCATATTCCCTTCATCTGTATAAATTGCTAGTCTCAACAAAAGTAAGAATAAAGTAAAACTGAAAAGTCACACCCTCATATTAGAATGGAACTCCTATTTATTGCATCGTGACCTCAAATACTTTAGATATTTCCCCATCTTTTCTGTGTTCCTGCTCCCTTCCACTGTTTTTTTTTTGTTGTTGTTTTGGTTTTTTTTTTTTTTTTTTTTTGCATTTCTTTTCATACGACATATCTGTGCCTAGAAAACAATTCAAACGTCTGGGAAAATACTAATTGTTCCAATGTTTGTTATCACGTCGTTGAAATATCCTGGTCACTTACTGAACATCCAAGAGGTTTGCTGTCAGATTTGCTTTCTCCACCACATTTCTGCTCCCGGTCATAAAAGGGAGAGAAATTCCGTTGTTTGTACAGTTTGGTCTCAATTATACAAAAGGGCACTCATCAAATTTATTGTCATTGCTTTATGCCAGTCTCTGTTTGTTATTTCCACTGTTTCCTTTCTCCCCTCAATTCTTTAAAAATGTGCCCTCTATTATGCAATACTTGAGTTCCCCACCATTATTAGAGTGATTCACTGAAGTGTTAAATTTGTCTCTGGCAAACCAAGAAGCCCAGGAATCCTTTTATACAAAACAAGTTAAAAAATACTTGGTAATATTATTATATAGACAGAAAAATGCACATTTGCTAACATGTCCGAAGTCAAAAGAATAGAAATTAAACAACATGACCTTTATCAGAATCATCAATTTCATGGTTACTGTGATGGGTACCAAGCATTCAGCTAGGAGCTCTATGGCCATCAGCTCAATTAATCCTCACTGACGTCATAGTATTAATATTCCATCCTCATTTTTGTTGGTAAGGAAGCTGAGGCATAAACAAATGTAGTTTGTCATCCAAGGCACTGTTTCTAGTAAGAGGAGGATTGGGTACTGAATCCAGGTGTATTGGCAGCTGGAGCATAGAATATGCAGCTTTCCATAAATGAAGATAGGCCAGGAGATATAAAAGAAGGTCAGTAGAATGTTTTTATTCTTTAAAATAACTTTTTAAAAAATACAAACGCATTAAAAAAAAAACCCAAAGGTTAATAATACCCCGTATGCTCAACTAAGACCAAATATCTGGTGGATGCCCTTAGTTGTGAAGGAAGGGCTTTTTGCAAATGAATACTGCCTGTTCATTAGAAAAATGATTGCGAGAGTTGAAGCAGGAATCACAAACTTAGTGGCCAGCTAGGTAATACAAGGGAGTGACTCAGAAAGGTTAAGAGCAGTGGTGATGGGGAAACATGACCTAATTCAGTGGTTCTCAAAGTGTGGTCCCTTGACATGCAACATCACTTGGGAACTTGTTAGGAATATGTTTAACTCTTTGGTCCCCCCAGCCCAGCCCTAGTGAATCAGAAACCAGTTGGAGGGTGGGCTCCAGCAGTCTATAACTGGCCCTGCAAGTGATTCTGATGAATGCTTACACTAAATGTCACCACCCCCAACCAAACCAATGGGTTTGAATCTATAGGTTCCAGTCACGTGTGGCCAGGAGGAGCCGGAAAACAACTTCTGTAAAGCTTTCTGAGTTTGCAAGATATGCCAGACATACGGAATTGTATGTCAGTTTTTAAATGTTTGTGACATTTCGGTTAAAAACAAATAAGCAAGCAAAATCTGTGATGGCTAAAGAAAACATTTTTGCACACCAAACCTTCTCTGGGATGCCAGCTTTTAAAATTTCTGGTTGTGAACATTTGTTAAAAGAGAGAATGCTGTCAGCACACCTTGCTTTTACCAACATTTCTTACACTAGTAAATATTCAAGAACCATGGGGTTCTTCTTGAGAAGATGAAGAGCTGGTAAAGCAGTTGTCATTTTCCCTTTGAGATTTGTTACAAAAGGACTACAAATAAATAATACAAATAGCTAAACTCTTAAAATAGCTTGTATATCTTCTAAAATAGTGATCACACATAGTAACATGCAGACAAATATTCTACTACTGACCGTTTATCTTCCCAGAGTTTAGCATGATCAACAATACGTTCTTCTGGTCTAATTTTATTACTTTTCTTCTCTTTTTTGATCCATCAATTTTGATATTAAATTTTATTTGAATCCCTGCAACAAAAGATAATGAAATCCATCTTTGTTTCCCCTGCTTGACATTTTTTCACCTGCTGATTTTTGTTAGCTTCTTATTTCATTATAAAAGTTTGTAAGTCCGCATTTAGTAATTATAATTATTTTCCTATAAGTTGATTTTAAGTTAATAAATACCATTTTTAGTATTATGATCACAGGCATTTTTTTTTTAAACAAATTCAAGGTTTGTGGCAATCTGACATCTGTCTGCGCCATTCTTCCAACATCATTTGCTCACTTGGTGTCTACGTGTCACATTTTGGTAATTCTCGCCATATTTCAAACTTTTTTATTATTATATTATGATGATCTGTGATAACATTTTGATCTTTTGTTACTGTTACACAAAGATTACAACTCTCTGAAGGCTCAGATGATGGCTAGCATTTTTAGCAATAAAGTCTTTTTAAATTAATGTATGTACATTGATTTTTTAGACATAATTCTTTGCACACTTAATAGACTACAGTATAGTGTAAGCATAACTTTTTTATATGCATTGGGAAAGCAATAAATTCATGTGACTCGCTTTGTTGCGATACTGATTTTCCAGCAGTGATCTGGGACTGAACCCGCAGTGTCTCTGAGGTCTGCGTGTATGTAGATTCACAACAGAATTTATTACCACGATCGGACTCAGAGAAAAGAAGATAGGACTCCATAGCTTTAAATATGGGCCACTTGACAAAGATTATTCATCAAAGCCAGGGCATTTCTTTTTTCCTACCATCTTAGCTTTTTCTGGGCATATCCACTTGTCAGTCTTTTTGCAACCCATATCATCTTCTTTCCTAAGGCCCCTTATTATTCTGCTTGAACAGATACTTTGCTTTTTTTCATATAGGGTAAATAAGTGAAGCGTTTTCAGTACTTGCATATAAACAAAAGGCCTTTATGTTGCATTAACCAATAATTGACACTTTGGTTGGAACTCTCAGCCTCAGCCCATTAGACTCAGTCTATTAAGACTCTCAGTAATTTTTCTGTCACAGTTTTGAAGGCATCATTCCATTATCTTCTAGCATAAAGGATTGCTGATGAGAAGTGTGATGTTAATTTAATTCAAAGTCCTTATTGGTTTCTTTTCTCTGAAATATTTTAGCATTTCTCTGTCCTCCGACCTCTGTCCATCATCCTTCAGAGTTATGGATGGGAGACTGACTAGAGAGCTTTGTATAAATAAATGATCCATGTCAAAAATGAAGACGTGCTTAAGGATATATGAGCAGAGAGGAGGCAGGTTGGCTGATTACCCCTACAGTGTTCTGTATAAGGAGAGCTTTATGTGGACAGTGGGGAGTTTAATGTATTTATGCCTGCGTTTCTTGGTGTATTTTTCTTTCCTTTGCATCTCTTGTGGGAGCTCTGACATACCGTAAGTTCCCCTTTGTATCTCTCTCAGACCCGAAGTCTAGGAGTTGTAATCTCGCTTAATTTAGAGACATTCTTAAAGTTTTAGCCTAAGCCCAAAGCAGTCAGTGCCAGCTACGCTGAATACACAGGCAGTACAGAGGGTAAGGGGGACAGTTCCCTCAGGTGATCTGAAAGCAGCTGCTGAATTAATTTCTATGGTCGACTTCTCTTTGCATTTGTTGATTCTGAGACAAGAGCCCTTTCCGGGCTCCCAAGTGACTGCTCTTGCTCCAAATGTTCCAACGGTTTTGTTTATTTACTTCCTTTCTGACATCTCTGTCTGGGAGATCTCATCCTCTTTGCCTTTTCAGGTTGCTGTATCAGTCAGCGGCCATTTGTTTTCTGCCTTCAGGAATTCTTCATTATTTGGGGCAGCTGGTGGGATCCTTTCTTGTACATTACAAGTGAGTAAAATCACTTGTAAAATCACTTGTAAAATCTGAAGCCAGGTTAATCTTGCTCTGCCTGCTACTGGACCAAAATGGATAACTCCCATTTTATAAGAAACTCCTGAATTCTTACAGTTGCCTGCAAGGCTCTCTCCAGTCTAGCTCCTGGACACCTCAGTGACTGCCTTCTTTTTCCTGCTCTCTCCGTCCCTTCGGTCACACTGGCCCTCCTGACGTTTCTCAGATTTGGCGAGCTTTTTCCCGTCTCTCCTACACTCCACATACGTTCCCACATGTTCTTACAGATCAGGTCCTTAATCTACCCAACTCTCTGTTGCGTGTCTCCTCTCCAGAGGGGCCTGGTCACACCTCGCTATGAAAGGAAGTTCCTCTAGCCCCTCAGGCCTGCTTTATCTTTCCCGACGCTTCTTACCTCCTGAGAGGATGCTCTATATTTATTTGTCTGACTTGTTCACCACTCTGCCTGGCACGTGGACCAGTCCTTGGCCTTGGCAGGAAGGGGATAAATAACCCGTTGGGTGAATGTATGAAACAATGATGTCTGTTATTCAAGCTGACGTGGATATTAAATGTGTTGTCTACTTTTGTCATCTATTTCAAGCTAAACAACAACCAAAAAAGCAAAAAGTAAAATCACTACTATAGTTTATAAAACAGATAAACAACAAGGTCCTACTGCATAGCACAGGGAACTATATTCAGTATCTTATAACAACCTATAATAAAAAAGAATGTGGAAAAGAATATATGTATGTATATGTATAACTGAATCACTATGCTGTACATCGGAAACTAACACAATATTTTATATCAAATATACTTCAATAAAAAATTACTAGGACAGGTAGAGTTTCTTTCTTTCTTCAAATGGCACAGCAGTAGCTAATACAAGAAGTTCAATAATCTTAAAATCTGAAAACATCTATGGATAAATGACGGTGAGATGGCTTCTGCCATTGTGTCTGCCTCCTGCCATTGTGTCTGCCTCCATGAAGATCACAGCTTAGTCACTGAACACTAGGAGGTAAAGAGACCGTTGCCCTCCTCCCTTCTGCATGGTTTATTTTCTGTTCCATTTATTATTTACATGGTGCTATCACCATAGCAATCTATGCCTCAATAGTAAAAAAAAAAAAAAAAAAAAAAAGTAAGCAGGAAAGGAGGGGTTGAAAAAGTATGCCCTCTGAATTACTCATTTGAACGCATTCTGCTCAAGAGAAAGATCCTCAAACGGGAGTGACAACGAACGTCCTCAGTGACGACAGAACTGTCACTTTACTGTCTGAGCCTCAGTTTCTCATTTGTGAGATGACACATTTGAAAACGAATGACATTTAAGGTCTTCTTTAGCTCTACCTCCCTGCAGTCCAGCAACTCCAAACGTGGCTAGTTTCAAGCACACTTCTGCAATATTTTTCCATGTTCGTTTTCTATTACAGCAGTCACTGATGATGAATGGACCTCCTTTAATCGGTGGTAGCCGTAAATACAAAACATGCCTACGGAAACAGCACGGTTTCCATCCAGTACTGTAAGCCTTAGCTATCCAGAATGTGAGAGTAAATGGAAAGACCCATAAGGTAACAGTGATCAGTATGGAAACTAAAACCACGCCAGCAAGGTCCAGATCTGGGTCCAGCCACTCTAGATGAATGACTTTGGGCAAGTCATTTAACTTCTCTGTGCCTCCACTGCCTTATCTGTAAAATGAGGATCCTTTTTAGGTCCTATGAGAATGAAATTAATGTATCAGAGTGATGTCCTGAGAATATTGCCTGGCATCTAGAAAGCATTATTTATGTATTTTTCTACTATTATCTAATCCACAGGGTTAATATGAGAATCTAATGAGAAAACACACATTAAAATAACACAATATCTGATAGAAATTCATTAAATAATATTTATTGAGGGCTTCCTCTAGATACTGGGGACACAATATTGAATTAAAGTCTCTGCTTCCCTGGGATTTGCACACTAGTGGAGAGAGACAGAAAATGTACAAATAAACTGTTAAATATAGTGCTTAAGGTAGTGAAAATTGCTAACAATGAAATTAATTTTGGCAGAGAGAATGTTGGGGGTCCTGTTTTACTTAAGATGGCCAAGAAAGTCTTGTCTGACAAGATTCATTTTTCCGCCCAAGGTAATTCATCTGACAAACAGCACTTCATAAATACGGAGTGTCAATGCCATGTCATAATTAATTTCTTTAAAATTTATTATGTTAAGAAGTAAGAGCTTGCATTGGGTATGCCATTGCTATTATGCTAAAAAAATTAGAGTAGAGACATGTATTTTTGATTATTCACTAATGCAGTAAGAAAACATGCTCTCATTTTAGTCATTTTCAGTGAGAAAAAAATTTATATAAAGTCATCTAATCAAGAGTAACTGAAAATTACTGCTATACTATATGATATACATCATACTGATTTTCAGTGTTCATAATAATAATGCTGATAACTTTAAAAAGCATATTTAATGCATTCAAAATACAGAAATGTCACAGGATATTGATTGGGAAATTGAGGACTACAGAGATGTACAAAGTCAAACCAGCAACACAGCAGCACTCAAACCTAGGTCCTTGATTCTAAATTCAGAATTCTCTGCACTGGACTCTAAACTACCCAAATAATAACATATTTAATTGGCTATACTTTGCAGTTTCTTAATTCTTAAATACATATTACTAGCCTTTTCTTTGTTTGTTTGTTTTTTAATTTTCATTCCTGAGGGCCAGGTTGCACAAGATAATTTCATTTGCTGCATTAGTGGACTTTCATTATCTTTGCCGTCAGATGAGAAAAATGTTGTATGCATTATTTTTCATCTTTAGTATCTCATTGATAATTCAGCAGTTATTTTCTACTGTAGAGCTTCTCACTCCATGGTTAACAGTTACCCCAATATGCCAGTGTAACTCCAATGAGTAGTTTATCAGAAACACGTGAAACCCAGAAGTTCTAAAACAAGATGCTGTCCTGCAGCACTGAAAGCTACTTATCCTGTGGTATAAACCAGAAAACATAAAAACCTGCAAATGTGAACTGATGAAATGATGAATATTGATGCTGTACAAAGACGGTGATTTTTATAGTGGGGTAATGTCTGGAGTACCACTCTTAGTCACCTGTGTACCAGTGAAGAGATTCAGGCGTAGGAGAAATAAACAAGAGTAGGAGGTCATAATGTAGGATTTCTATTCAAATATTTTGCCTATTGAATGAATGAAATATTTTAAAATAACACATTTTCAATTCATGAGACTATCTAGGAAGGCATTATTTTAGAAGCGTTTTAAAATACAGTCCCATTAAGTCGGTTTTTTAAAAAAAAGTAATAAATGACATTTTGCTGATGTAGTATCTTTTCAGGGCAATTTTCTTGGTTTAGAAAACAGAAGAGGAAAAAAGGGGGGAAATCCTAGTGCCTCACCCTCCTAAATACAGTGAAAATAGAAAAGAGGATGCAAACACTAAGCCACACAATGATGTTGCACTTGATGCTTCCCCCAGGTGTGTTTGTACACATCCCATCACTTGGAGTTTACAATTAAATGTAAAACTGAGAAGATAGTCCGGCACCAAGCTAGCAGTTAAGAATGCTGTTTGCTTTTGTCTTCAGCGGGGCCTCAAGCTCAGTGTGTGCGAGCTACACTCCTTACTCACTCAGCCACATTCCCGTCTCCTTCGGCTCTTTCTCCCTGATATGATGAGTGACATCACCTGGCCCCTCTAGTCTGAATCCTGGGAGACATTGGTGCCTCTGACCTTTCAGCGTAACCACCATCCTCTCCTCTGAGTTCTCCATGGAAGTATGTTGACTTGCGTGCTCATGATTTTTTTTTCCACCAAAATGATTATAAACCTCTCAAACTCAAAAGAATCGCCATCCCGAGCCGCCTCACAATTCAGTGGCTCCCCAGCTGGGGTAAGTGATCCAGCCATGTGGGCTGCCTAATTAACCTTAAGTCTTCCCCCAGTGATTTTAGCCAGGATAACTCAAACTCCGTCAGCTTCAGCCTCTTCCTTGTCACTTCTCACCTGTCCAGCCACATCCTCCTATTTACTTCCTGCATGCTCAATTACGTGTAGTTCTCAGAATTCTCCATGTTCTGGCAAGCCTTCCGTCCCTTGCATAGTCTCCATCATCTGAGAAGAACTTCCTTCCTCTTTCTTAGCCTGGGAAACCTCTCTTACCAGACTTGGGCCAAGCATCGATTCTCTGTTCTGACTACCCTGATGAACTCCACTAGGTAGCTGCTCCTCAGAGCTTCTGTTGCCCATCTTGTCTGGTTTATTTCCACCATGGCCCTCATCCATTTTCACAATGACCCATTTGTTAAATACCTACTAAATGCTGAATTTCAAAGATAAAAGACAAAAGCTGTGCCCTTAATTTGCTTACCATTCAATGTGGAGGAAAATCAAACAGTTACCATACTGTTATATCAAATGTAGGTCTTTTTAATGGGGATTCAGCACTGTTTTCCCCTTCTGCTCCACTTCCCCACAAAGCCTTTTTTTTTTTAACCCCAAGGTTAAAATTTTTTCTTTTCTTTCTTTCTTTGAGACCAGCAAAATGCTTTACGAAGTCACCCCCACTCTGAAAAGTCATCCAGGATTATTCTGGATTATACAGGTGGGCCCAGGATAATCACAAGGGTCATCATAAGAATGATCAGAGTGAAAAGAAAGAGATGTAGTGATGGAAGGAGCTGAGATTGGAGAAAGGTGATGCTAGAAGGAGGCCATGAGCCAAGGGATGCAGGCAGCCTCCAGCGCTGGCAAAGGATGGGAAAGGGATTCACCCCTAGAGACTTCAGAGGGAACCAGCCCTGCTGACATCTTGATTTTAGCCCAGTACAAATGATTCTGGACTTCTGACCTCCAGAACTATAAGATAACAAATTTGTGTTGTTTTAGGGCACTGAATTTGTGGTCATTGGTTAGAGCAGCAATAGGTAATACACACAGCTTGGCCTGATTTTTTTTTTCTTTTTCAGGCAAAGCAAAGTTCTAAAATGGAAAAATTATAATTCAGTACACAGAAATGTGTTGCAAACATGTTTCCCAAAAAACAGAGAGTTAATTTTGGTTTTCATCACACAAATAATTTAGAAGTATTTCTGCTCTAACTCTCTGGCTAGGCCCAGATGAACACATTATACCCTCTTCCTTGATTATCTTTCAATTCAGCATCATTACAACTGACAAGAACTGGGGGTTCTGCTAAGAATCCCAAATTTTAAATTAGATTTTGTGAAGTGGAAGGATATGTCAGTTAAAATAATGTATAGACACACACACACACACACACACACACATAATATATATTTCCTCAGGTCAGTGAAGAAAAAATATGTATGTCTTAATGAAAAAGTAAAAATAATTACACTGTGCTATTATTATTGAGAGTAATTTTCCCTCTGCTTTAAAAAATTAGCTAAAACCTCTTTCTGCTTTCAAAATTCCATTTCTCAAGTTTGACTTTACCTCTCTCTACTGATTTAATAATTATTCTATGCCAGGCACAGTACTTTCAAAAGAGATAATTTCTGGGAATGATCATTTGTTTTCTAAAATGAATGAGTACAGGGTTTCTTGAAATAGAGACCTCCCCTAGGGCATTTCTTAACATTTCAATTTTATAAGTGTGTGATTTATTCACAGCTTTTCTTGAGCACAATTGTCCCACAAAGTGAGGAGCATCTGTGTGTATATAGTGTCTGTAACTGGGCACGTTTCCATACATCAACCATAGTGCATGCATTTCAAAACATGCCATTTAAAAAGTAGAGCAATTCCCTGGGTTAATTTTGTTTCAAAAGGCTGAAACTGCTGTGTTGAGGCACCAAATGCTTACTCATAGTTACTTTGATCTCATGTACCTTGCTTTATACTTATGGAAGACACACAAGGAAGGAAGGAAAGAAGGAAAGGAAAGAAGAAAGAAAGAAGGAACATGAGAGGGAGGCTCTAATGAGTTAGTAAAATGAGTTTTACCTTTATTTAATTCTGTTTGTCTGAAAGGAAAGTAAACAGGCAATCGTCTTTAAAAGATAGCCACATGATGCCCTGACATACGGCAATGTAATAACAAAATTTAAAGATGAATTTAAATATCCACTTGATTTTTTAAAACATATATTATATCATAGCTTCAGGGGTCAAATCAGAATAAGACACACTGAATTTTAAAAATATGTATTTGTGGTTAGTATCTGCAGATCACAAACTCCCAATTTATCCCTCCACCCACTAACTACTACATATAAGAGATAAACAACAAGGTCCTACTGAATAGCACAGGGAACTATACTCAATATCTTATAATAGCCTATAATGAAAAAGAATCTATATATACACATATGTCTAACTGAAACAATATGCTGTACACTGGAAATTAACACAACATTGTAAACCAGCTATACTTGAATAAAAAAAAGAATGTGCATATGTGTATTTGTAGACTTTCATCTGTTCTCTGTTCCTTAATATTCCCTAGGCATACAGCATACTTACTTGGCCTTTGGTAATATTCACAGACAAATTGCACAATTTCTGCTGGTTTCCAACAGCAGGGACTTAGTGCTGGAGAAAGATTGCATGGCATGTGCCAGTGCAAACATGGACATTTCCTCTCTCTGTTTTCCTGCTCCCAAAGGCCAGCCAATCCAGGGTGAGAACCCTCAAGCCTGGCACCTAGGATTCAGAATCTCAATACAAATGATTATGCTTTCATTCCAGTGCCTCTGCAGGTGATAGAAAGGAAGCTGCCTTCTCTCCAGGAGAGGACTGCTGTCAGTATATTCACAAGTGCTTTTCTTTTAGGAAAAAAAGTATTAATGCAGGGCAGTGCTTAGAAAAACTAGTAGTTAGCTACTCTTGAAAGCAGTGCTTTTTCATTTTAAACCATGACCAGAAAATAAAGAGGAATGTAGACTCTGGGTATAGCTTCCTTTGTGCTTTCCAGATACAGTACATCTAATAAAATTAGAGGTTCTTCACTTTCTATTTCTCTCTCAAATCTTTGAAGCTTTCTATTAGTAAAACTTGATACCAACTTCAAGGGGCAAATCTCCAAGGCATGGATAATTGTTTTCTTTTTATATCCTTAACAATTCTTATTACTTTGACAAGTATCTGTGAAACAGGCAAAGAAGATTCCTCTGTATATTCATTTTCTGTGGCTGCATAATGAATCACCACAAACTTAGCAGTTTAATATAGCAGTCATTTTTTATCTCACAGTTCTGTAGATCTGAAACCCAGCACAGTGAGACTGGGTTCTCTACTTAGGGTATCACAAGGCTAAAATCAGTGTGTCAATTGTGCTGAGTACTCGTCTCAAAGCTCTGGGGGAAAATTCGCTTCCAAGCTCATTTGGGTTGTTGACAGAAAATAGTTCCTTACAGTTGCGTGGCTGAGGTTTCCGTTTTTCTTTCCAGCTGTTAGCTGGAGATCACTTTCAGCAACTAAAGGACCCACTCAAATCATTTCCACATAGCTCCCTCCATCTTCAAGTCAGCAATGACATGTCAGATCCTTCTTGTACGTCAAATCTCTGACTTCCCCTTCTGCTACCAGCTGGAGAAAAACTACTCTTAAAGGGCTCATGTATTTAGTTAGGTCCATCTGGATAATCTTCCTATCTTAAAGTCAACTGATTAGTAACCTTAATTACATCTGCAAAAACCCTGTTGCCAGGTAACATAACATAATCACAGGTATAACACCAGTGGGTGGGAATTATGAGGGCCATCTTAGAATTCTGCCTGCCACAGTGGGTGTCTATTTAGCTTACCCCTGGTCATTGCCACATTTTATTGTCTCTAAACTACTTCATAACTGTAAATTCTAGGACACTGATTACTATGCAAGTGATTCTTATCCATAGAAATACAACTGAAATGTGCCTGGTAGAATGCAACTGATTGTTGCTCTGTGGGCTACTTTTGCATCTATTTGTAAACTTGTTTTAGCATTCCCTATTGCCTGTATACATATGGTTCTTTAAACTCTCCTTTGACTTTGTTGTAACATCTTACTAGTTCCCACATTAAATATTAAATGAAACAACATATTTGACTTGCGTTCATTTTATATTTATATACATTATACTTTTACTTTTTTATGAAAAAAAATCGGTCCTTTAACGATATTTGTTGTATTAGTACTCAAGAAGCTCATTAGTACCCAGGCACAATCTTAGATAAGATGCTAAGAAGCTTGGTCCTTAGAAAATTGAAAAAAATCTCCTAGAAATGAAGGGAATAGTTGAGTGGAAAAGGCATTTACTATTTCAAGTGAAGTTTTCTGCTGATACGTTGAAGAAGTTATTTAAAAAATTGTCTCAATTCCAACAACTTCATGTGTATTTTTTTCAGAAGGAGAGAGTATTGAGTATGTATATTTAGTAACAGAAATACAAAAATGACCTTGAGTTTTCTCTAAATGAATAAAAGCCACAAACAAACAAAAACTGAACTCACAGAAACAGAGAACCGATTGGTGGTTACCAATGGCAGGGTATGGGAGGTGAGCAGGTGGGTGAAGGTAGTCCAAAGGTACAAACTTCTAGCTATAAAATAAATAAGTCCTGGGGATATAATGTAGAGCATGGTGACTATAGTTAATAATACTTATTGCATATTTGAAAGTTGCTAAGAGAGTAAATCTAAAAGTTCTTATCACAAGAAAAAGAAATTGTAACTGTGCATGATGGATGTTAGCTAGACTTATTATATACAAATATTTTCAAATATTGAATCATTATGTTGTATACCTGACACTTACATAGTGTTATGTATCAGTTATACCTCAATAAAAAAGGAAATTTTACAAAGAATGGGTCCATCAGTTAACTTGACTGGTATATTTATATGTCTCCCTAAAAGATACCCAGGTCTATTGCACAATTGATTATACTTACCAGTTATGACAGGCCCAGCATTCTGAACTTAGTAAGTTTTATACAAACATTTTTCTCTATTTGTTTTCAAATATCAGATTATAATGAACTACAATGATAAAACATAGACAAATGTTGGTGTTTGAATGGTAATCAGGACCCCAAACCAGCGTTTCAGTTTGCTACAAATAATCTCTAATGAGGTAGACTATATCCTTAGAGATTCTCTTTGTACATAAGAACAATGCTTTAACTAAGGAAAGACAAGAAAGAAAGATACTTAAAGTTGCTTTACTTTGTTTCTGACTGTGTATTCTATGAGACGCCAGCAGTAATACACCAGATGCTTTCTAGAAAGTATGTTTAAAAAAAAAACAAATGTCTTAAATTAGAGTCAATAAAAAGTAACTTATTCAGCAAGAGGATCTTAGTTAAAAGCTTTGTGAACTCTAGAAGGAAAGCATAAGGCTGTGCTTGGCCTTCATTCTCACTGAGAAAAAATAATTCTCATAGGAAGCGTCCTTTCGTGGCTCATTTACAGTTTTGCATCCGTGAGAAAGAAGGAGGTTGATGCTGAAATCAGCACTAAATGAGTAAAATAAACTTATACTATAGACTTGTGGGAGATAGCCTTCAGCATGATGAATTAGTCATTTCTAGATTCGGTGAGTAGCAAATTCACCTTTACCCCTCTCACCATGCTGTTTTATTCATCAAGGCATTTGGCCAAGAAGGATCGAGCTGTTGTGTTAAAATCATGAACTATAAGGAATACTTTTAGACTTCACAGGCAGAATACTTGTATTTAAGTGGGTTGTATAAATTGTGCTTGTTTTATTTGCACTGCTACATAAAACAAACCCTTGAGATAGTCTCACTTTTAAAAGTAACCTTGTTTGATGCAGAAAATATTTATAAATAAGTCCAAGGAACAAGTAAAGGGAATGCGCACGCTGCAAAAAATCAAAGGCAACTGGCTGGAATTTTTTTTTTTTTCAAATGTGATCTTAAGCTGTGGTCAGATAGACTTGACACGTGAATATTACACCTTTCCAGGATCATTTTCCATTGCCTTTAAACAGTGGAACTCTCTCATGGCCGCATTGAGTTGTACTTTGAATTTCTTGCGTTGATGCATTCCTGATTTTATTGGTGCTTAAAGGCAAAGTTTGGGTTTTATTTATTTGAAATGCATTAGAGAAATATTTGCAGAATGATGGGGTTTATAATAAAGGCTTCTAACAAACAGATCGGTTAATAAACCAGCAAAACTCCACCCATATGTATTCACTTAGAAAACTGATAGAATTGCTTAGCTGATGATTCTGAAACATGGAATATTTTTGGAAACTTTTAAAAAGCTTTAGTGTTTTTTCACACAAGGACAGTCAGATTTAAAATACAGGCCACTCTTCTGTCAGAACAAACGCAACCTAAGAAATTTGTTTAAATATACATCCCCAAATGAAAGCCAAAAAAGATAGAGGCTGGATATTTCCAGGGCCAAAATAAGCAATTTCAAGGGGAAGAATTTGGTGTATACACATGTGGCCTACATCACGACAAGCAGTTGTGGGGCCTGGTGTTTTAACTAGGTTGTTAATAGTACTGAACTTTCGTAGAGAATCCTGCTTTTGGCCAGTGCAGACTTGGCATAACATTTTGAATCCTCCCTGGTGCCCAAAGCACAGTTCAAGTTTGGCTTTCTCCGTGAAGCCTTTCTAACTGATGAGACTACCTTGATCCTTCAATAGGAAATCAGTATCATCGTCTTGTATGCTATGTTGTGTTAGTTTCAGGGTGTGTGCACGTGTGTGTGCACGCATACGTGTGTGTGTTTCTGTGCGCAGACAATTCTCGTCTCCCAGGCCAGAGTTTATACTTCTCCACCAGGGGAGCATGGCCTCTTGCCTTTGCTTTTCCCATGGTGCCTGGTATAGGACATGTTATTAAGCATGAAACAGTTCCACTGTGAAACTCCAGGCTCTGTGGCCAAAGGGGTTTTTAATGGGGTACACAGGAAGTATACTAGAGTCCATATTTTTGCTGAGTGGGGGATCCATTTTCAACTTGGACCTGAGCTGGAATTTATTCTCCCAGCCAAAAGCAGTAGAATATACACCCCGTCCTTGCAACAGCTACGGCGCTGGCAGAACACAGAGGCTGCAGACAAAGAGCATTCAGAGAAGACAGAAAGTTGCTGGGCTGCTCAAATACAGACAGAAGCCAGCCCCTGTATAATGAGTACCAGCAGTAGCCAGTTAGCTGACAGCAAGGAGAGAAACTGCTTTCATATTGTACTGTGTACAGTTTATGAAGGCTAGATCTACGTTAACGTCTGAAAAGCAACCAAAGATGGAAACTAAGAATTTTCTACTGTTAGCAATAAAGAATTTGATACAAAGACACGATGATCTCAGTACAGAAGAGCCAGGGGGTTAAGAAGAGGATATGGATGACAAATTGACTACAGATGAAGAAAATTCCTCTCTGCTGGACCTGAATAGAGATACTTTACTAGTTTCACTGCGCTAATAATACAGAATGGGAAAAGATTTCCCAAACTCCACTCAGTGTTATTTCTAGTTTGTTACATATACTTGTCTTTAAATGGAAGTAAACTCTAATGTCACTCTTATGATAGTTTTCTTCATAGAGCCTTGAGATAAAGAAACCCTCTAGGTACCATTAACGATAGAATCTGAACCTAATAGTTTGCAAGCATGATTCTGGCCCTTATGTTGGAGGTACCAGGGCAGCATTCTTTGTTGAAGAATGCTAGAAGAAATGCTAGAAGAAAAGTTATTCTTACCAGGACACATTGCAGTGACACCTGGTTGAGCAAACATGGCTGTTCGCTAGTACGTGTATAGTGAATAGCATGACTATCGGAATTTCTTTTGGGTTTATTCCTAAAATGAAACAGGATAAAACCGCCCAGTAGTGTCCATACAGTGAAAAGAAAAAAAGCAAGATGAGATTGGATGCTTGATAATCTTGAAATGAAAGAGGAAAAAAAAAAAAAAAAAAAAACCAACAGCTGGCTGTTAATAAGCCTTAGAGGTGACAGTTACCTTGGTCAGTTTACCGAGGCTCAGAGTTTGACATCCCAGACAAAATAATCTTGTCAGTCACCCAGAGTTTGTGAATGTCAGGGAGGCTAACTTGCATTTTCCAAACTCATAAGAGACTGAAAAATGCCAACTTTCTTAATATATTATAACTTAGAGCTCTTGAGCTTAACTGACAAAAACCCCAATGTCGAGCTGGCTTGAGCACAAAAGGAATTTATCACTTTAAATAACCAAAAATGTTTTGAGCTTTGAGGTTTGGTTGCCTTGATAATGAGTCTCAAATAGTATCACAATGACCTGGTTCTCTGTCTTGGATTGATTTCCCTCCTCATGCTGGATTCATCTGCAGAGATAATCATTATTCTTTTTTTAAATTGAAGTATAGTCAGTTTACAATATTGTGTTAATTTCTGGCATACAGAATAGTGATTCATGTGTGTGTGTATGTGTGTGTGTGTGTGTGTGTGTGTGTGTGTGTGTGTATCCCTTCTCATATTCTTTTTCATTATAGTCCATTACAAAGTATTGAATATAGTTCTCTGTGCTATACAGTAGGACCTTGTTGTTTATCTACTTTATACATAGTAGTTAGCATCTGCAAATCCTGACCTCCCAATTTATCCCTGCCAAACCCCCTTCCCTTCTGATAACCACAAGTTTGTTTTCTATGTCTGTGAGTCTGTCTGTTTTGTAAATAAGTTCATTTGTGTTCTTTTTTTTTTTTTTGAGATTCCTCATATGAGTGATATCATATATGATTCTTTCTCTTTCTGGCTTTATGACAATCTCCAGTTCCACTCATGTTGCTACAAATGGCATTAATTTATTCTTTTTCATGACTGAGTAGTATTCCATTATATATCCCAATATGTACCAGATCTTCTTTATCCAGTCATCTGTTGATAGACATTTAGGTTGCTTCCATGTCTTGGCTATTGTAAATAGTGCTGCTGTGAACATTGGGGTGCATGTATGTTTTTGAATTAGTTTCTTCTAAATGTATGTCCAGGAATGAGATTGCTGGGTCATAGGGTAATTTTATTTTCAGCTTTTAAAGGAATCTCCATACTGTTTTACATTTCCAAGCTAAGAATATGGGACCACCCTGAGAAAAAAGAATGTCAGTGAGAACCAAATCTTTTCAGTGCAAGCTAATGATCAGTTGCGGTTCTTTGCAAGTCAGTAGATTTTGGGGTGGTAATAAAACCTGTGGAGAGGAAACAGTAAGTATGACTTCTGGGTTTGTGATTTACTTTTTACTCTGACTTCTTCCAGTTACCTTTCATAGTCTGAACCTGGGTGGCACAAATGATTAACACTCAGCAAACTGAGTATCAAATATTCACCAAGTGACAGTTGCAAGCTTCTAGTTGATTGAGCACAAGTAAACATTATATGAAATTGCAGTATTGATGGGGACTTGAGGTTGCCTTTCCTCTGAAGGGTTGCTATGACATCCCAGTACTTCTCAAAGTGTGTTCCAGGAGCCAGCAGAAGCAGAATCAGCAGGACTAGGGGATTTGCTAGAAATAGAAATTTGGGGGCCCACCTTTTGACCTAAGGAACTGGAAACTCTGGCACTAAGACCCAGCCAATCCTCCAGTTGATTCCGAAATGCGCTGATGTTTGGAAACCACTAGTGGGAGGCTGTTCTTAAGCCTCTGGGACTTCCAGCCTGATGAAGTGGGAGCTTGGTTTCTGAGTGGCTCAGAGCCCATTAGCGCCTTTTCCGTTCATCCAACAGAATCCCATGCCATTTATAACCTCCACCTGAAACAACGTATCCTGGGCAGCCTCGTGTTCTAAACCTTCAGCTGGATCGCTGACATGGATTAGTGTGAGAAATATTTCTATATCACCGCATATTTGCTTTAAAAATATGTTTTAGCTATTTGCCTCACTATGCCACTTTGACCAATGTTATGTGATCTTGAAATAAAAAACCTTGTCTTATTTTAGGGTCTGCTTTGCCAAAAATATTTATGGCTTTCCCAGCTCTGCCAGAGTAGGAGAGCTTCAGGGGTTTGGTTTATAGCAAGCTGACTTGTGTAGGTCAAGAAGGCCTGTGGAAAAATCTGAACTCTGCCTCTTTCCCAAACCAAATTCAGGCCACGGTCCCAAAAGAGAGAAATAAGCACTCAGGTGAAGAATTGTTCATTTCTTGTAGAATGTGTAAAAGATCTTTCCTAAGAAGGCTTGATGTAAGATCAGAGAAATGTGATTAAAAATAAAGCTTTAGCGGGAATTGGGGAGTTCACCAAAATTGGGGATTGGATGATTGTATAATGCTTCATTTCCAGCCAGTTTGCGATCTTCAGATCATTTTGGGAGAAATCCCTCTTTAATAATCTATAGTTCTTTATTTATGTTAGTACAGATGTATATGCACTGAATCTACCATTGTTATTTTGAAGAGTGTTTCTCAATATGTGGGTATTTTTGTAGATTCTTAAGGAAAACATTTGTCTATTTTAAACCATGTTATTTTTTCCACATAAGAGGATGACTTCTATAACTGAAAATTTTATGCTAAGTCTTATGCTTTTCTTCTTTGAAACGTTTGTAATTTATGCATTTAGCTGTTTGCCTGTGGGTTTTTGCCTAGCCACTGTAACATTTTACATAGTTTCTTTCTTTAGAAGAGAGTATTAACGGGGTGGGGTGGGGGCAGGGCATAAAGATATGGTGATATATTGATAATTACCATGAAAAAAGAACAATGGATACCTTTAAAAAATTTATATTTATAATCTGATTTTTCCAGAATGTGTCAGTCTCAGGGAATAGATGGACAGGATGTTACAATCAAGGGATATGGGACAAAATAATGATAATGATAAAAATGTATTTCTTAGAAACTATCAGAGCTGCTGCATCATCTCTTGGCATTTCTCTCTGTCTTCCTCATTTATCCCAGTGCTGGTCACGTGGCTCTCTGTTCACATCTCTAATGATGACATTCCCCTTGTGACATCACCATATTACGACACAGCGTGGCCTTCATTTCTGTTTCAATGGTATGTATGGTGAAATAAAGAGAAATACCTTCCCACGGTTAGATTAAGCTGTACAGACTTACTCCCTCTCTTCCCACAGTAGCACTTTCTTTTTTCCTTTTCTATTTGATTTATGGATTTAGTCTCTTACAGCCTCCTTTTCCCAAAGAATCTGGCCTAAGTTTCCTGAGGGCTTTCCCAGAAGACATTATTTTGCTGCTTTCTTCCCCTGTAATTCCCAGTGTGCTCCAACTCAAGTTCAAAAACAGTTCTACCACGTATGAGCCTCTGTTCAATCTTACGTGATGCCTGAGAGGGAAAGAGGTCACTATTTTTGTGTAAATGCTTTTTTTAAAAAAAAAAATGGAAACCCAGCGTATTCTGCTACTGCCATTCTCATGAGGATGATTATGACTTTCAAAAATATCATCCTAGCCAACCCTCTTAAATGGAGCTAGAGGTGTCCACCTTTGTAGCAAATTGAGGCCCTTCCATTATTACTCTGAGAATATATAGAAATAAAGTTTTTTGTTTAGATAATATCACTTATGTAATTTCAGGAGTCATTATCTAGGTCAGCCTTTCTGGGATCCAGAGAAGGGCGATGCTGAGTTAGCTTTGGGAGTAAGAGTCCTAAGACTGTGCTCTGGTGACCTCTTAACTTGATTATTGGTGTCTGTTACGGACTAAATGTTTGTGTTCCCCCAAATTCACATGTGGAAATCCTAACTCCAAGTTGATAGTATTAGGAGGTGAGACCTTGGGGAGTTAGTTAGGTCGTGAGGGTGGAGCTCTCATGAATAGGACCGCAGACAGCTCTCTCCAGCCCTTTGCCATGTGAGGACACAGCAAGAAGCCTGCCATCTGCCACCAGGAAGTGGGCTCTCACTGGATACCAAATTAGCTGGTGCCTTGGTTTTGGACTCGCAGCCTCTGGGACTGCGAGAAGTAAATTCTGTGTAAGCCATCCCCTCTATGGTATTATTGTTATAGCAACCCAAAGTGGCTAAGACAGCGCCCAAAAATCCAGGGAGGAGTGTAGTGACCCAAATGAAGAAACTTTTATAAGAAGGTCAGGATCCAAGATATTTTACTGGATGGAGCACAGCAATGGGGAAGGAGCCAAAATATATTGGTCGAAGAATGGGATCCGTAGACATTAAAGAGTCCAGTGGGTCAGAGGGAGATTCAGAAGCACACAGAGGACCACAAACTCACCATGTGTCTGCAACAGTTCGTCCCTTTGTGCATAAAAGGAGTCACAGGCTCATCCAGCTTTGTAGTAAGAGCTTTCCCAGACCCACATGAGCAGTATTTTGCTTTCCTTTCCATTATTTGGAGATTGGGAGCCTCTGTAGACTTGACTTTGGGTATTAGGGCTTTACGTCCATTGAATTCAGTTTTGTTCAACATGAATGGACCCTTCATTCCTTTATTTTAACCTTTTTTCTTTCATCTGCCGGATGCTTCTCTCTGTGTTGCATTTGACTGCAAACTTCACCCTAAATCTTACCAAGGGATTGTCTGTCCTCGGCTAAAACACCTTTGGCGAAGGAACATCACCAAAGTTGTTGATCTTTTCATTTTCAAATGGCTTTCATTGGGAGCCAGTTCTTTCTTCTATAGGCAGAGCACGAATGCATTTACTCTGCAGCATGGTTGTGCAGGAGAAATGTAGCTCCTTTGCTGTGTCAGTTTCTGCACTGACCTTGTTCTCACCTGCCCACTCCACACACAGGCAAACTGGAGAGTGTGGACATTGAAGACTTCCCAATGGACATTATTTCCCTCTCTTTCAGTTCAAAGCAGAATCTTTATTCTTTCCAAATTTCAACTCCCTTTGATGTCTGGTTTCATTTTTGATGGCTGTGTTTTCTTAGGTAATTGCTCAGTATTTCAGATTTCATCCTGGTCGCTTTCTTCCCCTAAGGTGGTGCCTAGATGTATGAGACCTGCTCAGTGTATTTTCTCGTCACTGGAGAATAAGTTTCTGCAGACCCACGTGGTGCCCTCCAGGTCATCTGTTCTCTGAGATCCTTGAGAAGTGCCATCCAATCTACCTCTTAGACTGGAGAATTCTGAGGGGTGAGTGGTCCCGTGTACTATTTTAGGCAAATATGGACGCAGTCAACACTGCCACCCATGAGCTTCACAATTTTACCTACAGAATGGAAGAGCCCGCCCACAAAGAGCCCACTCAGTTTGATATCAGGTATCTGTTCATCTACTGGTGTCTTCGTCACATCTGCAACCCTTCCCCGGGACATGTGGGAAATACTGGGGCCCCAGACACCAGTCACAGGCCAAGGGAAACCAGAAACCTGGCCTCGGCTTGACAGAGACCTGATATCCGCAAGTGCCTCTGAGATATTCCTCCTTAGCAGTGCTGGGTGGGGCCCTGAGCCTGTCACCCTCCTTGGGGCCTGAAGCCTCCAAGCTACGTGGGGAGAAAACTGTCCCTGTTGGCTAACATCCACCTCCATTCTCAGTCATTCCACTTAAAGCTCAGCAACAAATTGAGAAGAGAAATGGATCCTGGTGTCTCATCCACTTGCTTTATTTTGTCTCCCTTCTTCCCATGACCCCTGAGAATGAGGTGTTTTTTTCTCTAATAACTGTCCCCTACACCAGGCTAGAAGCCTAATGGCCAGGGTGTGCTGATAAATGTTTAACCACTGGCCCTTTGGGGGAAGAAAACTGATTTGTGGTGTTGCAGATGTCCATAGGGTAAGTACTCCAGGTGTTGCTGATTTCAAGCTACCAAAAGATGACTTTAAATGAATTGAGGAGAGATGCACATCGTTGGCTCCTGGAAGCCAGTGGCAGCCTGTTCCAGTACACGACTGCCCTGGACTAGAGCTCATTGGTCAAGCAGTGGACTCCCTGTAGTAGTGTCCATGATCTGAACCTTCTAGCTTCCCTCAATTGGTAGCCTAAAGAGATATTAAAATTTCTTTTCCCCTCTTTTATTCCAGTTTAACATCAACTGCAGTGTGTATTCAGAGAAGATTATATTTTGTGCATTTAACAAATTATATTATCTACCATTTTAGGAAACTATTTCTTGAGTATTTGAGCAGCCAGTAAATCACTGCCGTGTCAGTCTGCTTTTAGCTCTCTTGGGGTCAAGTCAATTGATATCATCGGTAAAATTTCATTACGTCTTCTTTAATAATGCTTGCTAATTTACATATTGAAATATGTATTAATTTATCATAAACTTTTCTCCTTTATACTTTTTCACTTGATTGAGGTATGAGTGAGAAATAAGATTCTAATATGTTTAAAGTGCACAACCTGATGATTTGATCTTTGTGTATGTTGTGAAAAGATCCTCCCACTGAGCTAATTAATACATCCATCACCTCATATATTTGTACTCCCTGCCCCTTTTTTGGTGAGAACATTTAAGTGCTGCTCTTTTAGCAAATTGCAACTGTACAATAACACAGCACAGTGTTATCGCCTCTAATCACTGTGTTATGTGTTAGATCCTCAGAGCTTATTCATCTTGTAACTGAATGTTTGTGCCCTTTGATCATCCTCTCCCTTCTTCTCCCATCCTCCTGGCAACTACTTCTATTTCTATGAGTTCAATTTTTAAAACATTTTTTTAGGTTTCACATGTAAGTAAGTGACACCATGCAGTATTTGTCTTTCTGTGTCTGGCTTATTTCACTTAGCATAATGTCCTCCAGGCTCATCCATGCCGTCGCAAATGACAGAATTGAGTTCTTTTTAAGGCTGAATAATATTCCACTTATTCCAAATATCACCACACTTTCTTAATCCATTTCTCCATTAATAGACATTTAGGTTGTCTCCATACCTTGGTTATTGTGAATAATGTTGCAGTGAACTTGGGAGTGCAGATATCTCTTTGAGATAATTGTTTCAAATCCTTCAGATATATAATCAGGGTCGTATGGTAGTTCTATTTTTAATTTCTTGAGGAACCTCCTTACTGTTTTCCATAGTGGCTTCACCAGTTTATGTTTCCACCAACAGTGCACAAGGATTCCCTTTTCTCCACATCCTCACCACATTTGTTATCTCTTATCTTTTTAATAATAATCATACCAGTATGAGGTGTCTCCCTTATATTAAAACTGGGAGATTATATAGATTTTTGAAATAATCTAGATGAGTGTCTATTAATTTTATTCTAGTAAAGGTGATTGTTTTAGCAGGAGACCCTGAGACAACGATTTGAATGGAAGTAGTTTGTTTGGGAAGTAATTCCCAGGATGCATTGGTTGGGAGTGAAGAAGTGAGACAAGAAAAGAAAAGGAAATCAGTTGCATTAAAAAGCAGGTTACCATTTTTCATCAATGGGCAATTGAAGCACACGCTGACTGGGAGCCCCTGGGAGACTGCGTAGAGCTCGATGCCTTCAGGCCTGTCTCACGTGTGGCTCAGGCATGAGCCTAGGGCTAAAGAAAGAATCCAGGCAGGGAGGCATGGCTGTAGTCATTTTCAGGGAAAGTGAGTGCTGATTGGTGGGACACTAACGTCTGCTACAGTCCACCCCTTCCTTGGACCACTCGGGCCCGCTCAGGCCTGGCTGGAAGGTAATCTGCTCTGTTTCGGATTCTACGAAGGGGTAGATGTTCTCTATCTCTCCTTCTCTCTCCGCACATGTGTGCGCACACACACACACTCTTCCTACAACAAAGCTCCCTTTTCTACCACCCATTCAGCACTTTCACTGGCCTAAGTTTCTTACCTGATGGATCACAGACCTACATCCGTGAGGGCTCTGAGCCCTACACTGCCTCGATCTTATCAGATTATCCCCTGGGATGGAAAGTACCAAGAGGCTTGGCAGTGAGTTCTTTGAGTTCCTTGAGTTCCAGCCACACTACTCTCTGTTCCCATGATGCAGAAGCGACCCTCTTCTCATGACAATCAGCATAGTGACTCCTTTTGTTGCTTTCTGGTCTCCTGGCATGAGATGCCCACGATGTCTGGGCAGCAGCCCAAAGTTTTAGGTGTAATGAAGCCCTAATTGTGTCCCCAGGTGGAGGCTGTGCCCCATCCACCCTCCCGTCCACAGTTGTCTGCACCTTGTGAGATGACTGAAATATTCTTTCAGGCTAGCATCTTCTAGCCTGCCACGATGTCTGTAAGCACTCTCTGCAACCAGAAAAAGTCCCCAGTCACAGATCAGCAATAAGAGGTCGCTGGTGTGCACAACCAAAGATATGGGAGGGTAACCGACAGTGTCTGCTACGTGCTAAAGGGGGCTGTGATATTGTGATTTGTAATAAGAAATATATATTTGGATTTCACCCCTATTTCTGGCACAGGGCTCCTAAAACTCTTGGAGTATCTTAAATGATGAGAGCCATCAAGGTGTTTTATTATGTTAACAGGTTGACTTTTGGACCTCACCTATGGATGGAGGCTGGTTGCCAGAACCAACCATGTGATTAGAAGATTTACACTTTCAGTCCCACCCCAGACCTCCAGGAAGGGGGTTGGGGTGGGAGGTTGAATCATTTAATTAGTTATGTGTATGTAATGAAGCCTCCATGAAAACCCTAAAGGAGAAGGTTTGGAGAGCTTCCAGGTCGGTGAAGATGTGGAGATTCAGGGAGAGTGGTGGCTCAGTGAGAGCCTGGGAGCTCCAGGGCTTTTCCCCACGCCTTCCCTTTTGCATCTATCCACCTGGCTGCTCCTGAGTTATATCCTTTTATGGTGAAGTGGTAATCTGGTAGGTAAAACGTTTGAGTTCTGTGAGCTGCTCTAGCAAATTAACTGAACCTGAGGTGGTCATTGGAACTCTCACCTACAGCTGGTTGGTCATGAGCACAGGTGATCACCTGGGCTTTTTGACTGGTTCTGAAATGGTGATAAGGTGGGCTTGGGTGTGGGGTATGGGAGGGAAGGCAATTTAGACCTTAACCTGTGGGATTTAATGCTATCTTCAGGTAGATAGTGTCAGAACTGAGCTGAGTTGTAGGACACCCAGTGATGTCTGAGAATTACTTGCTGGGTCGTGTGGGGAAAAAGCCACACACTGGAGGGTCATTAACTGTGAGACTGGAAGCTCCTGTGCCATACTATGAACTGTACATCATATCATATAATTTCGTCTTGATAGCTGCATTCTGTTGCTTTTATCACTCAAAGTACCCCTTCTTTTATTTTACCCTGTACTTTATGCCATCATTGGGACACAAGCATTTTTTTAAGTCAGGTAAACCTGAAGACAGAGGAAAGGAAATAAAGCAAAACAGATACAACCCGTGTCCTCCCAACTTTCAGGACCTCTTCAGTGAGGACAGAGAAAGGCAGTTGTAAGTGTGAGTAGGACTTGAAGTCCTCAGTTACTGAGCATAACTTGTGAGTTTTCTGCAAATAGTAACAGAAAATCGTCTGTTCAGATCCCACTTAGTCCTACTGCTTGGGTGCAAGAGGAAACTTATTTTAGCCTTCAGCCCAGATATATTGGTTAAATTATTACCATTTTAATTTAGAGCAGCTGAGAAAATATATGCCAATTACTCCCAGTGACCCCTGCATTCAAGATGTCTTTTCATTCATTAATTATTGGGGATTGGGCTTTTGTAAGAGGAGGTGATGGTGACCCTGCCCTCTATTTCTCTCTCATTTAACACCTCCTTTGTAGAGGTGTTGTGAGAATTTCTGCCTGTGTGGTGATGAAGTTCAGTAGCCTGCTTTGAATTTCTCAGTGGGAAAGGTGTCATAAAATTTTAAAGCAAAAAATATACTTCTCCTAATAAGGATGTTGATCTTGAAATGCAATATGAAAGCCAGAGACTGGAAATTTAAAACTTGCAATGAAATGCTCTAAAGCTGTGATCTCTTCTGACCTTGGGAGTTCAGCAGGGGTGGGCCCAGGGAAGACTTGGATGGAAGATGCTGCAGGATGTGGTGGCGGTGATTCAGTAGGTGGCCTTCTTCCATCCCAAGGTGGTCCAGAGCCAACTCCCAGCGTGGAGTTTCGGAGTCCTGTGCTGCAGGAGAACCAGCCATTGGATGGGATGTAAGACTGAGGTTCTGACCACTTCTGCTCATTAAAAATTCCAGGGCATTTTTATAAGGTTAAGGAGGCATCCTTGTGTTCTACAATCTGGTTCCAGTTGGGTGGCAGAATTGGCTACTTAGTAAGTTCTAGAAAAAAAGAATACGCGTGGAAATTTCAGGAGGATAATTAGCATTTCTATGGGAGACTATTCTGATGAATTGATTCAAAATTGTATACTGAACTCTTCTTTTATGAAGTAGCAAAACAAAACACCTGTTTGAGTAAACTTTCTTATAACTGTATTTGTAGATGAGCGCTAAATCTCTTTTTCTTATTAAGTTCATGTAATAAGGGTTAATTTAAGGAATATGTCCAGAATTTATATATGCTGATGAAGTGATCTGTGTTTTCAGGGTTTTTTCTGGGCTTTTCTTTAGTCCCTAGAATAACTGATATTTAGGATAGGAAATGGAATAAGATACATAGTGAATGATAATAATTGTTTTAATTTAGAATAATCTGAAAGCTGTTCCTGACCCTGTTTAGCGGTGTGTCACCCATAACTTTGAGAACTCTTGCATGTTGTCACCCTTAATTTTACATGATAATTAATGCATTATAACTACAAAAATCGGAGCAAGAATGTACAATTTATTCCTAATAGTAAATGGACTAAGGTCCTTAGAAAAGAAAAGAAAAAAAGAGAGAGAGAAAAAAATAACATCAGTATAAAGATTAGGTAAAGGAGAAGAGAATGATTATGAGGGAAAGCTTACACATTCCTAGGTTTTTCTAGAGTCTTCCTTTTCTGGAATGGGAGATGAACCACACTGCTTTCTTCCACAATCACTTAACTATTCTTACTGAGCTCAAAATGCCCCATTTCCAGATTTTGGTTAGAGGAAATCATTGAGCCTAAGCTCTGTATGTAATTTGTCATTTCTGTGGAAAGTTACCATAGCTCTGTGGTTCCAGGAGGATGAAAAAAATGCCTCACAGTTTCAGGCAGAGAACAACTCAGATTAATTAACACAGTAATTCCCTCTCAGGGCCTGAATGTGAGATACTGACTATATTGAGAAGCCCGGATGATGCCGTCTCTTCAGAATTCCATAGTAGTGGGGGAAATAGTAGACTCCAGCAATTTCCTTTTTGTATTTGAGTTTAAATCTTTAAGAGTAAATAATAATTTGTAGGCACTGGTTACTTCTTTTCTACAGTTTCTACAGGTGATTATTGTTTAAATGCTGCATGTTGATACTTTTGCTGCACCCTTACAACATAGCGATTGTGTTCAAGCCAATCAGACAGGCCAGAGTCATAAATGAGATGATCCTTTTGGGGCTAATGCTTTGGGGGAGGCAAGAATTTAAGAGACAGTGTAACAACTAGCCCTAAATGCTGTGAGGTCCAATACAGCTATGAGTTATGTAAATGTAAGGAGTGTAGGATAACCAATCAAGTTCCATATTCTTTAGCTACTTTGACTTTAAGATGAAAATTACGTAGTTCCTGGGTTGTGGCATCACCAGACCTGGAATCCAAACGGAATTGTGGAGCATCTGAAGCATCTGAAATCTGAGGCCTGTTTCTGCATTTATCCAATTAGGATGCTCTTACCATCACCATCTATTTTGTATATTTCATAGTGAACAATGTTAATACATCATCTTTGAAAGCGAAGGATAAAACTATACTTAAGTACTTGTATTTCGTTTTAGGATAAACTGATCTGTAATAGTCAAAAGAGTAAACTATTATATTTTCTATTTTTTAAGTTATACATTTATTTTACTGTAATGATATATAACAATTGTTTCAAAACAAATTAATCAAACACCAAAAGAATTTCAATGACAATCTCCAGGTCCATGCATGTTACTTCAAATTGCATTATTTTAGTCTTTTTTTATAGCTGAATAGTATTCCATTGTATAAATATACCACAACCTCTTTATCCAGTCATCTGTCGATGGACATCTAGGTTGCTTCCATGTCTTGGCTATTGTAAATAGTGCTGCTGTGAACATTGGGGTACGTGTGTCTTTTCGAATTATATTTTCCTCTGGATATATGCCCAGGAGTGGGATTGCTAGATCAGATGGAAGGTCTATTTTTAGTTTTTTTTAGTAACCTGCATCCTGTCCTCCATAGTGGCTGCATCAATTTACATTCCCACCAGCAGTGTAGGAGGGTTCCTTTTTCTCCACAGCCTCTCTAGCACTTATCAGTACAATGATACATCAACTTATAGCAGTCAGAATGGCCATCGTTAAAAAGTTACAGCATTTTAGGATGGTTTGCACATCAGTGGAGGCTGTAGAACTGAGGTATGATGTCAATTTATTAGTAACTTACTTGGCAATCACTATTTTCTTCTACCTCTCCCCTGGAAAAATAATTTTTTCATACTATTACACATTTCTTTTAAATTTTAGTAAAATGTATTCTTCTTCATAAAATAGTATTTGAGGTGTTCCTTTAATAGAAAGGTTCATTTTTGTAGACTAGAGTAAATATGGGCTGTGATGCACTCATGAAGATTGTGTTATTGAAAATTCCTGCTAACTTTTCTTCAGTAACATGCTCTCTGCCCACTCTTTGCCCCATCTAAAAAACAATAATTAATTTCTTTGATTTTTTTATACATATTCTTGTATGGCTGTATTCAGAGTCCAGTAGAAGAGAATTTTTATTTTATTTTTAAATTAAAGTGAATGATCTTAAAGAGTAAGACACAAGAGTGAACATTACTCTCAGGCTTTTCCTGACATATTTCTTGTATTTTGAGATTAGGATTTTTTTTAAAGTAATTATTACTGAACAGAAATCAGTTCTCATTCAGTCCCTTCCACCACCATTTACTTTCACAGATACAGTTGAAAATCACTATCCATAATGATGGATTTGAGACATTACAAGATTCTGAATCATCATAGAAAGATTCCATTAAATTTGCTGTGCTGATGGTGCTAAAGCAGAGAAGTGGAATCACTGATTTCAGTAAAACTTTAAAATAATAATATAAGCAATCTTAAAGCTCTTATTATTCATACTAGTTAGAGCATTTTGCTGTTTGTATAAAAACAGACATACAATAGGGGCATTCACGTTCTTTTGTTTGACTCAGGTACTCTGTAACATTCTCTAATGGCCTGTGAGTTCCTTCTTAGTAATCTTATAATCCACTGGCACTGAAACAAGCTGTAAAGAATTCTATACAAGAAAGCGTAAGCCTTCCCTTTTATACAGAACATCAACCTTTGATATATATCTGTATGAGACTCTTAAGTGAAAAACATGCTCATTTCACACACAAACACAAATCATCATTGTTTGGAGGACTTTAGCAGAATATATATTTGTATTAGGACATAATAACTCCCTTTTGAAAGAGTTACAGCGCTTGCGGGTCCAGAGGAGAGAGTTCCTGATGTTACTGGTGAGTTACTGTATTATCAACAAGGGTACCTGATGTGGCTGTGATGGAGAATACATCAACGTATGGTAGGAGAGACTTGGATTCTAGGTCTGATCATGATCACATCTATTATATAAAGCAAACTTAGTGTGTCTCATTTCCAAATTTTAAAACTAGATAAAAATGATGCATTTATATTACGACCAACTGAAAGAATTTATGGGGAAGTGATACAAAAGAAGTCCTAAGAACTGACTCTTGTAGTTGGCAAGCTACTAAGATCTTGGAATTTACCCTGTGTTTTTTAAAAAATATTTTATTTATTTATTCTTGAATTAGTTATTTTTTATTTGGGGGGGAGATAACTAGGTTTATTGATTTTTTAGAGAAGGTACTGGGGCTTGAACCCAGGACCTCATGCATGCTAAGCACGCATTCTACCACTTGAGCTATACCCTCCCCCCATTACCCTGTGTTTATTTTAACAGCCTTCGTAAAGAGTATGGTTGAAATACACATTTTAGTATATTAGTGAGTCAAATACTAGGTGTCTCAAAAATTTTCAGCTGAAGTGCCAAAGGTTAGAAGTGTGCCTGAGATTACAATCTCTCAGGCACCATGCCTGAAGCCTTTGTCTGCAAAAGCCTTTGTCCCTTTAATCCAATGTGACAACAAAACGTTACCATTTTCTGCACGTGCCATAAAGTGAACAAGGCTGGGAATCCTTGTACTGAAAGCATTCTGATTTTCCTTAACTTTCTGTTTAGAAAAGGTAGAGCCAGCCTCTGACACCCAGAATGTGATGTAGGGAAGGTCAGCTCTCAGACGACAGGGGTACACAGGACACGGAGGCCAAGTAAGCTGTCCTGGTGGTTTGTGCTGGTGACAGGCTGACTCTGTGAGTAACAGTGTTGTGGGGAGCAATCTGTTCTCACCTTGATTTTTCTCTTCAGGGTTTTTAGACCAGTTCACACTTGTATATCCAAAGCTGTTACTTAAATTCTTCGGGAATTAAAAAGAGGGGCAGCACTCCAGAGCGGGGAGGGAGGTGATGCGTTCCCAAATGCAAGGTTTCTACCTTTTTTCCCTGATTAGATGTGGAATAAGTGTTAATAAGCTCTGTCTTTCCAAAATGTTTGATTTTTTAAACTTAAATCCAATCCCTAAAGTAGTGCTAATGGAGGCTAGGCCATGGATTATGATGTGAGCTATGACTCTTTAGGCAGTAACTGATATTCAGACATCTCCTAATTCTGGATTTTTCAGCTGACTTGCTAACCAGATGCATATATTTAAATGGCTTTTTCCCTGTGCCTGCCAGAAAACTGCTACAGATTATGGACATTTCAGCTGAGAAGCAATGCAAGGTTTTCAAAACTTTGACTATTCCCTATTTCTCTGATAAATGAGTGATTTATCGAGCAATTTTTGTTTTTTAAAGCAACTTTCTATGAAAAGTGCTGCTTACATGACTTTGCCTATCAGTCCAATTGGGCAGCTTGAACCTTCAGTTTAGATTTTGAGGCATCTGTCCACCTGAACAATCATATGTTAAAATATACGGAGACTGTCTTTCACAATAACAATGAACAAGAAAACAAATCAATGAACAAGACCATTTTGTATAGTGATAAGTGCTACAAATATAGCGAAACGGGGTAGCGTGTGTGCACATGGAGTCCCGAGACTTTCTGATAAGATGTGTTGGAAAAAAGCCTTTCTGAACAGGTAACATTTGAGGTGAGAACTGATGCGGCAGAAGGAGCCAGCTATGAGAAGATCTGTAGATTCCAAGGTCCTGAGTTGACATGATAAAGAGCAGAAAAATGGCTTGAGGGGTGAGAGATGCGCTCTCCATTAGAAGCCGCTAGCCACGTGAGGCTATTAAAATTTAAATTAAAATAAAATAAAATCCAAAAACTCAGTTCCTCAGTGGCACTAGCTATATTTCAAGGGTGCAACAGCCACACGTGGCTAACAGCTGCCATATTTGATGTGCAGAGGATGTCTCCATCCTCCATTGGTTGGAAGAACTTTCCAATGGGCAGTGTTGCACGAGTGAAGTAGGAGGCTTGGCATAGGATGAATGGTCACAGAGAATGGCTTGGAAAGATCATAAAGATCCTTGCGGGCTGTTGTGGGGGCTTTGATTCTGCAAGTACCCTGGGAAGCCTTTGGATGCACAGAAGCAGGGAGTGACATCATTGGACTGACATTTTTGAATGATTGCTCTGGCGACCGTGTAGAAAATAAGTGGTAGGAGGGCAACAGCAGTTAGAGAAGTATCACAGTTGTGCTCGCAGGGAAGATGCGGGGTCTTTGGCTGGTTATTGTAAGAGGGACAGTGAAAAGCAGGTGGGTTCAGGGTATATTTTAGAGAAAGAATCAAGTGGACTTGCTAATAGACTGGAAGGGAGAGCAAGGTAAACAGAGGAAGGAATGGAGGGTGATAACTAGGTAGGTGGCTATGTTTTGTCTTGTGGTGGGGAAGGACCGAGGAGAAATAGGTTGGGTGTGTGGGGGTTGGTGATGGAAGGGAGGTGAGGGAGCTGTAAGTTAAGCGTTGTGTTTTGGATGCATCACATTTTAGATACCCACTGGATATACCTGCGTAGAGGTCAAGCGGGTAGCAGAAAATGAGTGAACTCCTACTGTGGGCTGTAAACGTTTCGAATTTAACATCATTCCCTTAATCATACCATAGTTGGCAAAGTGTAAACAGTATGCAGTGGGGTTCATTTCTGAATTCTCTTCACAAAGTACTAGGGAAAACACGTTCCCTGGATTTGGCTAAGTGAAGAGCTTTTTCAAGGCAAGTTTGAATTTTTCCTTCCATTTTCCATATTCTGTTTTTCTTTGTGTACCACATTTTCCTAGTCCTTTGGCTCTGTTGTCACTTTCTTGAATTAGAACTCATCACTGTCTGCAGAAAATGGGCAGTTTATATTTCTCTGTGATTGCTCAATGTCCACTGGACGTATTGGGACTGACTTTATTTAATACGTTCCGCCCAGTGTTGGTCACTTCTTTCGTTTAGCACCCCTGCAGCTTTCAGTGTCTGTCTAGTGAGTATTTGGTTGTTTTTCATTTCTCCACGTTCTGGATGGTAGTGCCAGTAAGGTGTGGAATTGATCTTCTTTCCTTTCAGGGGACAAATAGCTTTCTGTTTGCAATATTTGTTGAGAATTAGGAGATACCAGGACATTGACTCTGTAATACTATTGAATCCCTGGAGAATGTCATTGTTTAACCTACAGACCTAGTGTTTTTGTTTTGCTGCCATTAACAAATGCCATTCTTATATTTTTTGGTCACAGTGTTGTTTTAATAACAACGTTCCATCTCTTTAGTTCAGTTTTGATAGTGATTTATTGTTTTTTTTTTTCTAAACAACTGAGATCATTATGGGAGTAGGGTACAGAGAAACTGGAAACGTTCTGAAATTCTCACTATTCCTTCCTAACCTTGATACATGCCCAGATTTGCACCATTTTTCATTTTAATACGCTGTTTTTGATGCCAGTGGATATTAGCACGATATTCCAATCAAGGCTTTTCACTCTGCAGTGCTTCAGGTAGGCTCTGGCTTATGAATCATATGTCGAAAAAGGAAACTCAGGAAAGTATGTGTGCATGCTAGGGGGCTCATTTGTCTTTGGCAAAGGCATTGCTGCTCCTGTTCCCTTAATTATTAAACAGATGGTGCTCACTGCCGCTGACTAGCTGCCCAACGTGTTTTCCATGTGGTAGCATGGTTCTGGGCATCTGATGGAGAGGAGCTGTATCATCATAGCTCCTCACATCCATTTATGTCATAATATTAACATTAATCCTATACCTGCCACGAATGAGAGCAGGCTGTTTCCCATGAAGCTAAGCTTAACACTTAAGCCATTTCCTCCCCTACCCCCCATGAATTAATTTCATCTCAAATATCTCCTTTACCTTTTCTTTGTTGCTTCATCTCCACACACAAAATACAGTGGCATCTTGAGCCAATCATCCAAATACTCCGGGCTGTAAACACACTTTAACCTGGAATGTCAAGATAATGAAGACAAAATTGGATTATTATTAATATTATTAGTGAGGGCAAACAACATCTAAGGTAGTCATATTAAAAGTGAACAAGAGTAGACTATCATGTTCCTGTGCTGGGTGTAAAAAGAAACTGGCTCCCAACATCGATGGACTTTAAAAAGTCCATTGAACAGATACTGAATTATGTTTTCATAATCTGCCCAGAAAGTTAGCTTTAAAAATTTTCTTTTAGTTTCTCAAATACTACATTATTAGAGTACGTGAAATGTGTACCTTGTAAACATTAATAACTAGGGTCCTGATTTTTTTCTCATAAGCTTTATTCACGGGAGACATAGTATTTCAAAAGCATAGACTGTCTTCTAAGATCTTTAGTGTTAACCTACTTGTCCTCACCCCCCCCCTTGAGATTTCTTTATATTACTTTCTGTTTGACTGGGCTTTGTAAACCTTCTTGAGGCTAGGGTCCCTTAATCTCAATGTAATTTACCATCCACCGTCAACAGCTGTTGACTAATATTCATACATTGTTAAGTAAAAATTTTTTAAAAAATGCTCCCCCCCCCTTCTCTTTAATGCTGTTATGGGCTAGGTAACTTGTTGAGATTCTCCATTATTTGGACCGACAGGAAAAGCTTGGGTTCTCTGAAAACAGACCATCGAGCAGGAGCAGTCAAGGCCTTAAAATAATGCCACCTGAAGCTGGTTTGCTGTTCTACCTGACTTGGGAACCTTTAAGCATCTTTGAATTACTCAGATAGCAGATGTGGCTGTCATTTTTAATGACAGTGAGAAGTCTGTTGGCTCCTATCGCCTGCCAAATCTCCCAGCAAATCCGTTTTTTCAAAGTTCTGGACGGCTCAGCCAGAGGGCCAGTCGAAGACCCTCGCCCCCCACCCCGGGCTGTGGAGAGCTGGGCGGTGGACGGATCTCCGCAACCCCTTCCCCATCGGCCGGGCTCCGGGGAGAGGAGGACCGGAGCTGAGAGCAGCGCCTCCCCCGGGGGAGGGGCGGGAGCTGGGCTGCGAGAGCTTTCCTAGGGAGTTGCCTTAAAGAAAGCAAGCGGGATTGAAGATCGATCCAGCTGCTTGTTTTTTTTTTTTTTTTTTTTTAAACACAGTTTTAACCAGTCGTCTCCACTCGCTTCCCTTCTGCAAAATTGCAGATCGCCACCAACCTCGCACCAAAAAGAAGGGGGGAAAAAAGAGCAAATCTCCATCTCCCTTCTCACCCTCCCTTTCCTTTCACCCTCCCTTCCACTCCAGCTCGCTTGCCCTCCCTCCCTTCTCTTGCGGCAGCCTCTCGTCTCTCGGACTGTGTCTCTCTCCGACGGGACTTAGCAACTTCTTGGTTATTTCTTAGCCCCTTTTCCATTTTTTCCACCCTTTGCCATGAACTGGACCGACAGACGCAGGGGTGGCTGTGCTTTCTGCCTCAGGGAATGGCGGTTCGCTTCCTGGGGCCGTGCCGGGGAGGATCGGCCGAGGAGAAAGAAAGAGTGATAGAGAAAGAGCCGCAGGAAGGAAGAGAAGGGGGACCTCCGTCGGCCGCGGGGACCCGCGCGCAGCAGCGCCGCGCCAAGCTGCGCCCGGGATGGCCCCGAGCTCGCCCTGCGCCCCCAGCTCTTCCAGCGGCTGCGGCCCCCGTGCGCCGGCCGCCTCGGGCAATCTTTAAAATCCTGAAGTAGGAAGAGACCCCCAGAGGACCGAAGTCGGGGGTGGGGGTGGAGCGGAGAATTTTGAAAAGCTTTTCCAAGAGAGAAAAAGAGGAAGTCTGATCGTTTCTGCCTGTGCTAGCTTGCCACTTGAAGGCGTCTCTTTGGAGCATCTAGTCTTCTCCAGGAGTTATTCGAAAGCTGAAACTTTAAGGGCTCGCGGGCCTGGGAGAAGGAGGGATTCCGAGGGTGGGATTGGGAGGAGGGCGAACGAACCGGCGGGCGTGGGTGCGTGTCTGTGTGGGTGGCGGGGCGGGGGCGCCGGGGGGACCTCCAGGACTCCGTGAAGAGGGCGCACCATGGCAGTGCCGGGCGAGGCCGCCAGAATCAGGGCCCAGCCCGGCCCCGGGGAGGCGAGGGCGGCCCCCGCGGCGGGCCCGGACTGCCACTGTCGCGCGGGCTCCGCATCGCCCCGGGACTCGGGCTGCCGCGGCTGCTGGGGCGACCTGGTGCTGCAGCCGCTCCGGCGCTCCCGGAAACTTTCCTCTGCGCTGTGCGCGGGCTCCCTGTCCTTTCTGCTGGCGCTGCTGGTGAGGCTGGTCCGCGGGGAGATCGGCTGTGACCTGGAGCGGAGGAAGGAGGCGGCGGCGGAGGAGGAGGAGGAAGCTGCCCCGGGAGCAGAAGGGGGCGTCTTCCCGGGGCCTCGGGGAGGTGCTCCCGGGGGCGGCGCGCCGCTCGGCCCCTGGCTGCAGCCCTCCGCGCTGCTCTTCAGTCTCCTGTGTGCCTTCTTCTGGATGGGCTTGTACCTCCTGCGCGCCGGGGTGCGCCTGCCTCTGGCCGTCGCGCTGCTGGCCGCCTGCTGCGGGGGGGAAGCGCTCGTCCAGATTGGGCTGGGCGTCGGGGAGGATCATTTACTCTCGCTCCCCGCCGCGGGGGTGGTGCTCAGCTGCTTGGCCGCCGCGACATGGCTGGTGCTGAGGCTGAGGCTGGGCGTCCTCATGATCGCCTTAACTAGCGCGGTCAGGACCGTGTCCCTCATTTCCTTAGAGAGGTTCAAGGTCGCCTGGAGACCTTACCTGGCATACTTGGCCGGCGTGCTTGGGATCCTCCTGGCCAGGTACGTGGAGCAAATCTTGCCGCAGTCCGCGGGGGCGGCTCCGAGGGAGCATTTCGGGTCCCAGCTGATCGCTGGGACCAAGGAAGATATCCCAGTGTTTAAGAGGAGGAGGCGGTCCAGCTCCGTGGTGTCCGCCGAGATGTCCGGCTGCAGCAGCAAGTCCCATCGGAGGACCTCCCTGCC
The DNA here is from genome assembly GCF_048773025.1 of Camelus bactrianus. Classification (NCBI taxonomy): domain Eukaryota; kingdom Metazoa; phylum Chordata; class Mammalia; order Artiodactyla; family Camelidae; genus Camelus; species Camelus bactrianus. Next base: position 12,764,444 of record NC_133572.1, read on the forward strand.
CTGCATCCCGAGGGAACAGGTAAGCACCCGCAGCCCCTCTCTCTCGCCTCGGGAAAACTTGAAACCCTTGGGATCCGTCACAAAGTGGAGGGAATTCGAGCGCTGGGAACTGAAGGAAAGAGAGCCTAGAAAAGTGCTCGAACTTCAGACTTAGTTGGAAAACTAGCGAGTTTTTCTCCCCCTCTCACACAGTATTTTATAAACTGAACAATAGGAACGCGAGTAAGTCATAAAACTAGATGGCATTTGCACGGTCTTCCCCAGCTGGGCCAACTTTTTAGATCTGCTACACCTGGCATCTGGCTTCCCTACACTTTTAAGTGCCCTCATGCTTTCCTCCTTTAGCAGAAATGTTCGAATTAAGTTTTTTCAATTTTCTTTTTAGTAATGTGATTTTTTTTAAACGTGAATTTTGCTAGATTTCTTTGTTTCTTCGTATAAAATCTCTTCTGAAGTGACAAGTAAACGTTTATGGAAGTCAGTAAAAATATTCTAGAGTAAAAGCAAGGAAAGCTTGAAGGGGAGGTACTGATACACACTTGATGGTTCTGCAGTTTTACTTGAACTTTTAATGCATTTGGTGGGGCCCAGTTTGTTTTTAAATGTAACTTGGGGACATAGGTTATTACGTGCAAATATATTTTGTATTAAATAATCATTAAGCTTCAATTTGGGGAACAATATATCTGAACTTCAGAACTTGTCAAAATCGTGGACTACACTGTTAGTGTCAACTAAAAAAATTCTCTTGAATCTACATAGGTGAATATTTAGAAATTCATATGGATTTATACAGGAAATATTAATTCAGGAGAATATTTCTAAGTTGCTGGTGTTACAAATCTTTCAGAGAGGAGGTGGAGGAATCTAGAATTGTGAGTGACGTTATCCTAGATAAGAGTTTACTGAATTTTGGAGACCAATCTCCTTATCATTAAGTGTTTTGAGATTGTGGGGTATAGTTGCTATAAAAGGCACAAATGAACAAGTCCCAACTTTAAATGCAAATTGTTTCTGAACAGGAGTACCTAAGTGTTCATTTCTCTGCTCCAAATGTGTTTGACACTTGGTTGGGTGTGTGTAGAGAGCTGGTTATGACCAGCAAGTGGAAATTTACACCATTTAAATTTTTGCCTACCTGTGGTGCTATTCGGACAACTTTAGGGAGAAAATCTCCTAAAACATAGAAAGCTTTTTCTCTTTAGGTTATTCTGTGGATAATCATCTGGGTATTTCTAAGGAATAGCAGTCACCATATGGTGTGGTGGCCAGTTTGTTTCTGAAATGGAGTTGATTACACAGACTGGTTGTTTGACATTATTTAGCAGAATGGATGACAGTATCATAGTCTCAGTGTTTATTTTAAAACAAATGTACTTACTTAGCTTCTCGTTTAGATAAAGCAAATATTTCTTGGGTTTGAGCTTACTCTTAAGAGTGAATGAAGTTAAAAACAGGCCGCTGACTGATGATGCTCAGTTTTGGTAGAAATTTGGAAATCACCAGAATAAAGTGAGTTGTCTATTAAGGGTAATCCAATTAGAGGGAAAAAACACAGTTTAATTTCTTTTCAAATATCTTTTAAATGAAAACACTGCTAGTTTAAATATGTTTAGAACACACTCTTCTTTAACTTACAGGGAAATGTGATATGATTGTTGCAAAATTGAACCCTAATTTCTAAGGCAATCCTGTGATTAAATCATACCTAACGTGACTCTAAAATTAATATCATTTAGCCCGTGAGATTAAATTTCTGAAATTTCATACTAACATTTGAAAGTTAAGGAGTTAAGGGTAGAGTTAAGATAAGTGTTCAGGTGAATTAACTAGCAGTGTTAATGAACACGTAGATTTTTATTGGTTTTCTCTGATTTTAATTGATGGAGGATTTGAATCATCTGTGCGTTTATAAGAAAATGACTGAGCATTGCATTTTTAAATGTTTTGCTGATTAAGACTGTTGACAATGTATATTTGCAATCTATCATGGTCAGTTGCTATTTTTTTAAAGGCTGTGTTTATGAAGATGATTTCTAAAGTGAGAGGCTATCTCTGATGGTTGATGGAAAAACAAGGTTACATTTAGCAGAAATTTAGATACTTGAAGTTTTAATGAGGGCTTGAGTGAGTGTGTGGGTGTTACTTAAGACTAGTTTTTATACGTGACCCATTAAAGTTGTTGCTGAGCATAATTGTGTGTGGGGGGGGTGGGAATTAACAAGGACTAGTATCTTATAAGACAGGGCAATATCTCATACGTTAGTTTAACTGTGTGAAAAGTTCAGGAGCTATATAGTAAATGGCTTATCTGTTTTATCACAAGGAAACAAACTTCTGATTAAGGGTGCAAAGTGTACCACTGTCATCTGCATACTTTATGAAGTCAAGAATCAAAATAATTATAAAACCACCATGTATCCCACTGCCCTAAATGCTACCTGATTAGAAGTTTTTTTTTTTTTTTTTTTTTAAAGAACATCTCCTCTCAAGACAATTCAGGCAACAAGTGAATTTTAAATAGAGGTGTAAGGACATAAAGCACAGAGAGTCTGGCAGAGGCCTCTTGAGAATTCATTTGGACCTTGCTCCTTGTGAGGTTTAAAGGTGAGAGAATTTCAGCCTTTTCTTCTCCACGTGAATGACAGTCGCCACTTGCTTAGGAACACTCTCTTCAATGACTCAATTCTAAAAGGTCAAGGAGAAGAGGTGATAAAATTTTCATAAGGCCAACCAAATGACCTATATATTTCCCTCCCTTCTGCCCTTCCTTCCTTCCCTAACCATAATTAAAACAAGAGATTGGCTATTACATATAGAGTTCAGTTTTGCAGCATAGATAGTAAAGATGGCTTCAACCAAAGAAAGGAGACATGGATCCTAGTGGTCAGTCACAGAGTGAATTGGCCACTGGGTGTATGTTTGGGATGCAAGTGAAATTAATCTACTCTCATTAAAGAACAGACCGAGTTTGCAATATTTGCCTGGCTTTTAGTTCAGTCCTACCGGCCCAGTATCTTCAAGATTTTGTAGATCAGTGTGTCAAACTATACTTTTTTTTTAGTTGGCAGTGTTAAGGCAGATGTTTCCATTAAGGTGTATGTATCTTTCCCAAGGGGGGCTGTTCACATCTCAGGGCAGGTATGTGTCTGTCAAGTTACCACTGTCCCCTCTGAACACTAAGGTCCTTAGAATTTATTGAATTATTAGATATTATGAATGATGAGCAAATATGTTATTTTTCAACAAAATTTCAACTAAGCAATTTTGATTACTTGGAAATTGTATTTGAAGGGGTGTCTCTCTCACTTCTCTACACAACAGAGAACACACTTAGCCAGTTAGTCCCCTCTGATTATTGTGACCACCTTGCACATTCATTTTTGAAAGATTCCAAACCAACACCATTTTATTTTAAATACACAAGAAAAGAATTTAATATTCTGGCCTATGGTTGCACATAAACACAAGCCATACACTTCTCACCATTCATGCATCGGTACCACTTCCTGACAGAATTCTTTATGATGGGTTCAATATCCATCAGGTACAGCCATAGACTGCACATTGTGTAATTAAAAATCAAAATTATTTCCCATGCCTAATTCCCTAAAGCTCTTCATTAAATACCTTTAGCAAAAATAGATTTTTGTAGGAGTATAATAATTTTGGTAGGAGTCTGGTGGTTAGTTATCAAAAGTAGAATCAAGTTTTTCATTGCTGTTGGAAGAAAAATGTTTTCCAGCAAAAAAAGCCAACAACAAAAACAAAACAAAAATAGGAGAAATAGGTATAGTTTTCAATGGTAGGCATACAGTAGGCCTTCTTACATCTTTAGTAAAAACATAATTTACTTGCATTTACAGTGCAAATATAAAATACAGAAGTATGTCTTCTGAAAATATAGAGTATAATGTCCTTTAAATTCCTAAACACATTTCAGCACAACATATTTCTCAAATTGAATAAATTTCAGAAACCATCATGGGTTCCTTATTTAGTTGTAGCTTCCATCATATTTTAGTAGTATAACTCAGCTTCCAGAGATACAAAGAACAATATTGATTATTTATGACCTGCTGACAGAATTAAAATGAATTAATGCCAACTTCTGAAAACACTAAAAAGGAAAAACACGATTTTCTTCTCCCTCGGGAAAGGTGAGGGAGAAGAAATTTTTTTTCTGTGTAGGGAACAAAATTGTGATTTTACTTTGTGAATACAGATATTTAAAGCATACTGAAAAACTGTTTTAACTGACAGAAATAGTCAGTGAATCTATATAAATTTACAGAGGTGGGAAGGAGTCAAACAGGAATTTTACTCTTTCTGTATTGAGTTGAAAGTGTAAAAAAGTTAAAACTGTAGAGCTGAAAGAAATGCTGTGTATGCTGAGCTGTCGTGTTAATTAAATAAACAAGCAGAACAGTGACTCTGTGTATGAAATACATTTTGAAAAGCCAGGGGAGAGGGGGTGCAGTCAGGCCAGGGTGAGTGACACTGGCATGAAAAAACATTCGTTATATCTGTAGTGACATTTGTGTGAATTTGTTGTATTCTGTTAGGAAATACAGCTCTGAGCAGAATCTCTTCAGGACTCTGGGTCCATAAAGGCTTTATCAAATTTCACTTCACTTCTTTTTAAAATAAGTTCCCTTTTATTATGTTGAAGTAGGATATTTATGAGCTTCAAAATTAGGAATATGCCTATGCCTATATGTTGGATTTTTAAGGTTTTCAGTTAACATGGTTTGTGCCACTAGCAGCCCAGGAGAGTCGATCCAGACTTCAGTGAAAACTTGTGTTATGTAATCTGTCAAAAGAATGAGTTTATTTGGGGCTAAGGGGTGGAAGTTGGATTTTTCAGAAAACCTTTTTGCATAGGGTGAGCTTCTTTAGCTTTGTGAGATGATGCATAATCCCGCATGTTTCTGGTGGATTGTTTTAGTTGACCATGGATCTCCTACCCCACGGAGTCTCCGCCTCCCTTTTCTCTTCTGGGTGTGATATTTATAATTATATCTTTTAAAAAAAAGCCCTCAAATTTGTCTTTACTTTCTCCATTCATGTTATCAGTGAAACTCTATCAAGTAATTCAGAATGAACCTCAGAAAGTTCAGACACCATGTTCTTGGCACCTAAAGATGTGTTCTCTTAATATTCAAATGAACAATATTTCCTTTACATGGAAATTTAAATTCTTTTAGGAGTTACCAATATGTATAAACTTTTACTAGTGGAAGTATTTTTTTGGAAAAAAAATTGGAAGTATTTTTTAAAAGAGTTCTTGTTTTTGTTTTCAGTAAGGCTATCCTAAGGCATTGTCTTAAATTTGCACTGCGAATGTCTGTTTGCCCTGTTGTCAACATAAAATACATGGGTTTGATCTCTGGGTGAAAAAAAATCTTAAAAGATGTGCATAAATTGTAGTTCAGAGAAAGCTCTGTCAGATAACAGTTGTCAAAAATCTTAGCTGGCTGTATGTGTTCACCAGGAATGTATAAAAGAAGATACTATCCTTAGCAAATAGTATTTCTGAAGGTTTTTGATCTGTGAACCTATAACATGTCATGTTAACATACTTTGGGCATTAAGCCATCTGCTAAAAACCCTACAAATTATATACAGGTGTGATGTAGCACCTTGACTCTCCAGAGCCTAGAGTCTAGTTAGGTAATGAGACATCAACATAAGAAAATGGGAAATCGCAGTAAGAAATACCTGAGTAACCTCTTAGATCATTGTTGAAGGAATGCGTATAATAATGTAGAGCAGGGTTTAAATCTCGCTCCAGGGCATTCATCTTTTCTCTGAAATTTTATGCAAAACTTCATCAGTTCATTTTTCTGGGGAAAAAGTGTCACAGATTTTCAGAAGGTCCTCAACACATGATGGTTAAACATAAATGTCTTAGACTTTGGGCAGGTTTATGCTTTGAAGTCAAGGGAGAATTTTTTCTTTGCAATGGAAATTACTATACATTGATAGGACTTCTGAAATAAAAGTCAGAACATTACAGAATTTAGGACACGTTATACACAAGATAGCACAATGATTGTTTTTCTGTCTTGAGGTGGTATATGACTGTACGTAGCCTGTTGCAGTGAGATCTTAACATGCTTAATTCTGTACAGGCTGTAGTTTGGAGACTAGAATTAGTCTGATTTTAGAGAGAAGAAAGCTGAGGGGGGGAGTCTGCTAAATGTGTGTAGTCAGCCTGAGGCAAAATGTTGGCTTTTATCCAGTTCTCTCTTGGACTTGAATCTGCTGCTGGGGGAACCGAGCAGGAAAGGAGTCAGGCAGATCATTTTAAGTCTACGTATCATTTGTGGTTTTACACTCGGAGTCAACTAAATTCTCATTCAGAATCAGAAGACTGAGTAAAACCCGTTGAGTGTTACAGGGAACACAAAACTCCTTTGAGCCCTTACAGTGAATTTTCTGGTCATCAGATTGCACCGGGCAGCCTTTGGAATATCTTACTTAGGACTTTGTCCCATAAGTGAATGTTAGTTGCATCACAAGGTCTAACTTGTGGAGTCTTTATCTCATCAGAGAAGAGTGTGCAATGGTGGTTTAAATAGTGATTTTTGTTTTCATTTTTAGTTTTCCAATAAATTGATTTTAAAATGTTCAAGGTTTCCAAATTCCAGGCAGAAAGTAATCTGCACGTCTGTAAAGCACTTCTTTGTTAGCAAAAACAGCTGGTGGGTTTTGTTCACCAACTTATTTTGCACGGTTTTCTTAGGAATCCATTAAAATGTAAGTAAATAGGATGTAATATTAGAGGAGGTCCTGAAGGAGATGACCATTTAGAAGGTGGAAAGCTATTTGGAAAAAGTCACAAACTAAACTTCTGCCTGTTTGATTTGATGAGAGCTGTCATTTATTACTGAGGAATCTGAATGGTTATTACAGATTTTGTGTTGCCAGTCCTGCTAAGATAGTAGTAAAACAACTTCGGTGTATTCCTGAGAATATGAACAGTTTTAAGGAATGCGTGATGCCTGTTAGTGGGGGCATGTGTACGTGCGTGCATGTATGTGTATGCCTGTGTATGGGCGACTTTTTTCCTCTGCCAGGAAATTGCTTTGGTTGCATCAATTCGGTGAAGAAACAGTGTCACCCAGTGGCTTTGATGAAAACAGCCCTGTAAACATTATAGATAAGCGCTGTCCAATAGAAATACAACAGGAGCCACACACTGAGTTTCATATTTTCCAGTAGCCTCATAAAAATTAAAAAAATGTGAAATCCATGATTATCCTGTTTAATCCGTTGTCTCGGGTCAATATAAAATCAACATACAAAATCAAGATATGTTGCTTTCTGTTTTGTTGTGCTGAAGTCTAAATAGGTGGTGTGTGTTTTATGTTTACAGCAGGTCTCAGTTTGGTGTAGCCACGTTTCAGGTACTTGATAGACACGTGTGGCTAATGGCTACCTTTGAGACATTTTTTAAGAGGTGAAATACTTGAATACTAATGTCATCTCTTCCATTATACTGGAAAGTCCACGTAGACTTATTGAGAGCAGTTAATATATAGACATTCACATTTATATGTAATCTTGATAGCTCATTTTTGTACCACTCACTGCTCTGATACTTAGCGCATGTCTGTTTTCCCTCTTTTCTTCATTTCACATTATTGCATGTATTTTAAACTATGTTGATTTTAGTTGGATGGGGAGTTGAACAGTCCCTCATAGAGAAGCATTTTTTTAACCTGATTTATAACACAGAATCAGAATTTCCAGCTGATGATGATTTCGCCTCCCAGAGTTTGATTCATCCCAGGCAGGGCTGTTGTGTACAGTGCGAACACGTGGTCAGTCGTGTTCATGGTGATTAGTCTGTAGTGGGGTTATCTGCCGTCTCTTTAGAAATGAAAGTGCTTGTGTTTATAATGTAGGTCGTTATCTCAGTAACTTAGGAAACTAAAGTGACAAACCTGCTAGTAGCTTTAATGCATGAAAATCATAACAGTATCTCTGAAGGGCTGATGGTTCCTCACTGTTGCTTATGTAAACCCCACTCTCGTGGATACACAAAACGAAAACCGTTTCGTTCTGTGTATAGAGAGGATTGGAGATTTTAATAGTGTGGAATTTCTAAGCTAGGAGTTGAGATTAGATGGCTTTTGGTCTGTGATTTCAGGCTGCAGGGTGATCTCAGAAAAACGTACAGATGGAAAAGACTAACTTTTTTTCTTCTTTTTTAAAATCAAAGTATCGTCAGTTTACAATGTTGTGTCAGTTTCTGGTGTACAGCACAGTGTTTCAGTCATATGTGAAAGACTTTTTTTTTTTTAACATTTTTTATTGATTTATAATCATTTTACAATGTTGTGTCAAATTCCAGAGTAGAGCACAATTTTTCATTTATACATGAACATACATATATTCATTGTCACATTTTTTTTCCCTGTGAGCTACCATAAGATCGTGTATATATTTCCCTGTGCTATACAGTATAATCTTGTTTATCGACTAACTTTTAAATGTCACTTTCCTTCCGTCTCCTTTCCTCAACCTCTGTGAATTCATTAACTCTAGGCGTGGTTCCGATATTACTTGTAGAATTAGTGGGAAAATGACTATTTATATATGCATGTTCCTTGACGTGCATAGATATATAGGGTTATTTTTTAAAGTATTCATTTATTTTGTATATATTGCTTTTTATCTGTGTGTGATTTTTTTTTTTTTAATTGGAGGCACTGGGGATTGAACCCAGGACCTCGTGCATGGTAAGCATGTGCTCTACCGCTGAGCTATTACCCTCACTGCTGTGTGAGATGTTTATCGTGACTTTTGATTTATAAATTGCCCCCCTTTTTAAAGCATAGAAATATTATTTATCTTCGCATTAGAGAATAACAATAGTGAGATATGTAGATTTTCACATAGAATTTAGGAAATAATCTAAAAAGAACAAAAAGTAACAGAATCGTGATATACAAAGAAGCCCATTTGGCTAAAAGAAATAATGTGGACTCAGTCTCACTCCTGGTGGAGCCGGCTTAATTTAGACTTCTTGAAGTAGTTAGCTGAGGAATAAAGTGACATAATAATCATAACTGTTATTTGAAAGAGTTTGTATTTGAATGTAACTACTCATTTGCCCTAATTTTGAAATTGCTTTAAAATAATGTAGAGGTTGGTCTTGTAAATTTTCTTTTTTGGCCAGTCTTCTTTTCCAACAATGTACTCTATATATGTGTGTAGATATGTATGTGTGCATGTGTAAATATTTTTTCCCAAGAAATGCATTTTATTTCATATTTTTGTCAGCCTATAGATTCTTCTCAGAGTGTGTTAAAAAAATATAAGGAATCCCTTTCTGTGTCCCATACCCAACAATCCCTTGTCAGAATATTGAAATAATTTTATGCAAGATGCTTGTGGTTTTGATTTAATAGGATTTTAATAGAAATTTTCCATCTTCTGAAGTCAGTTTAAATAACTGAATATTTATGCTAGTCTGTGGCAAGTGTTTCCTCCTCTCCAGGTATAATCCTCTTAAAGAAACCTAGTGTAAGTCTGAAATATTATTTTGGGGGGAATGTTTTATTTTGTGGCAACCCATGTGAAATCAGTGTCCTTTGAACATTTTTAAACTAGCTTGAGTACAGATAAAGGAAATAGTTCTAGTTTTTTTAATTGAAATATAGTTGATTTACAGTGTTGTGTTAGTTTCAGGTGTACAGCAGAGTGATTCATTTATATATATATATTTGTTTTCAGGTTCTTTTCCATTATAGGTTATTACAAGATATTACTGTGCTATACGGTAGGTCCTTGTTGTTTATCTGTTTTATATACAGTAGCATGTGTCTGTTAATCCTAATATAGTTCTTATTTTTAAACTAAGAATTTTAGAGGATCAAATTAACAAGTGCACTTAGGAAGTGCTCCTCAGGACGCAGTGCGAGTTGTGATAAGAAACATTCCCTTGTTCGGGAGTTAGTATTTTGGGTCCTGACTCAGCACCGGTTTCTGAGGAAGTTTGGAAAGGCAACCAGAGTTGCCTCGGCTACCTTGAAAATTTGCTTTCTAGGCTTAAGAACTGAAGAAGTCAGATTCACGTCACAACAGTTTTCATTATAGAAGGAATCAAACTTTTTAGCCTCCCTGACTCAGCCGTAAATATTTCCTTTAGAAAATTCCAGCCTGCTGCCTTGCTTGTTGTGGGTGCTGGTTGGTGGGATAAAAGGATGAAAAAGAAAGAAATGATTTAGTCTGAAACACTTATCTCCCCAGTCTCCTGAGATTGAGCTAGTGATTAAACCGATTTAAGTAAACTTCTGGAGAGAGAAGAGAAGAAATAGCTTATGAACTAGTCTAGGAACTTCCATTTTTAATCTATTTTTATTACTTAAAAAGTATTCTCTGACATATGTCAGGTAAGGGACTGCATTTACCTGGGCTCTTAGTGGTAGGAAAGCCCACCTTCAGCATGAGTCCTAGATATTTATTTTTTAGCTCAGTTCCAACTGAAAATAACCAAAGCTATTATCACTGTGATCACCGTGTGTAGAACTTTAGAAAGAGCTCTGAAATAGGATACATTTTTTAGAGAAATAAAAATTCAAGTCTTTTTCATGTTGAGCTAATAAATTAATTGAAGAAGAATAATCTCACTCTGTTGCCATCACTTTCTACAAAGTGTTGGCTGGTGTTCAGCCACCACCTTTTTACCCTCTCTTGGTCTGTATTCTTATTAGATGTTCTTACTGTGTCACTGTATTTTCTGCAAAGTCTAATGTAAATACTGTCTCTATGTTATCTTTCAATTGCACTCAATTACAAAATATCTGACTTGGTAAAATTAGCTTTTTTTTTTACTTAAAATGTCATCCAACAGTACTGCTAGTCCAATTGTGCTGAATAATCTAGAAGTTTGGTAGCATAATTTCAGAGTCCAGAGGAAACTGAAAAATCACCAGTTCACAAGGTTTTATTGAATGACAAGTTTTTAGTTTATCCAGTCATTTTTTTCCTGATCCATCTAGTTTTTATTAGAATTTGTTAAAATAGAAAGTTTTAGTTAAATAAGAATCTCTTGTGTCTGTAGTTTTAATATTTAATACAGATACTGTCATCTCCTCTCACTGAAATTAGAGGCTTCTCTTTTGAGTATGCTAAGCAGATTATCATGCCTTAAAATACACGAGGAGTATTATGTAGGAAAAAAGTTATTTCCAACTTTCTCCTATGCGGACAAGTTTCTTTCAGTTTGTGGATGTAAAATGGTCTCATAGATAAGATTGTTTAGAATGGTTGCCATTACTGAAAACTTTCAGAGTTTAAGATATCTTTGAATATACTATTTTTTTTTAAAAAAATCTGAATGTTGTTTCTATTTGAAAGCATAAATTCCAAACTGAGAATTTAGTTATAAATAATTCATTTTTTGAAATAATCAAAATATATTCTTAAGGTTAAATGAGCCATTTCTAAATTAATTTGACATTTTTATTAAAAAATTTAGAAGCAATACCTTTAACTCTGTCTTCATTTTGGGACAGGAAGCTAACTGTATGTCTCTACCATCTTGAATAGAGTTGAACGTTGTCTGTTTTTACTCTCAATGATTTGTTTTTGTTACGACTGAAATTGTTTTTGCTAGACAAACAGGACCTACATTGTAGCAGTTATTAAGACAGTAGCCTCATTTTGTCCACTTCTTGTTCATTTTGACTTGAATAATAATTGAATTGGCTCTTCTTAAGCCCTTTGGAGAATGACAATGGGAGCTTCTAAGTGTTTTCAGTGCTGTAAGCCATCAACTGTGAGAATTCAGTTGGGAACGCTGGGTCCAGATATAACTGAACACTGATTAAGTAAGTTATCTAAAAAATCAAGTGGCATTTAGAAATGGAAACTGCCCATCATAAATGAGTGAAAGAAATTAATGCTAGTATCTTGCTTGTGCAGAGAGAAGACTAGATGAAAATCAAAATAAGGGTTCCTCAGTTTAAAACATAGATGTTAATTGTATGGTCTTTTGGGAACATACTGTTGTTGCACTTAAAATCTAGAACTCTTTATGATTTGGAAAGAGGAGACCCTGAGTGGGGCTGCTTCTGGATGCTGGGTAGGAAGTCCAGCCATGCACTGGCTTAGGACCTGTCTTTGGACCAAAAGCACTTACATTATTTTTCAGAGGTCATAATGCTGTGCATGAACTTTCCTGACATCCGTGACTTTCCAAGACATTGACTCTTATTTTTTAGTTCTATAGCACATTTATTACATTGAATTATAAATGGACCCTTATGGTAATCTTCTGTGAACTTTTACCTCTTATGTGACCAGATTGATTAGAAACGTCAGCAAGTAAATATATCTTATTTAAGATCGACTCTATTTCACATTGACTCTTTGTTACTAAGTATTTCAATATGCCTATACTCTTACTTCTTTTTCCCTGGTGCTAACTAACCTTATATAATTATAATGCCCTGTTAATCAAACCATTGTTTATGAATTCTAATAGTAAATGTCTCTCATTCATAGATTAATAGATTTCCTTTGGATGCTTTCAGAATTTGTGAGATCACTTGACCTCACCTTCTTTTGATTACACTATCTGGCACTTTCTAAATCGAGCTGTTCTGTGTTCTCAATGCTATAGTTCTCAATTTTTGCTGTAAATAAAAATTATCTGGAAAGCCTATTAAAATGCAAATTCTGAGGTCCTATGGTCAGATATTCTGATTTAGATATGTGTAGAGTGGGGTCCAGAAATCTAAGGATGTAAGGAGCATTTTGGTTGCCTCAGCAGAGAAACACAGGGCTTCAAACTTTTGTCTACTAAGGGAGGGAGGGTATAGGTCAGTGGTAGAGCATGTGCTTAGCATGTACAAGGTCCTGGGTTCAATCCCCAGTACTTCCATTAAAAAAAAAAACAAACCACCTAATTATCCCCCCTCCCCCACACAAACTTTTGTCCACTAAAACTGGACAGAAAGTTTTAGACTTTTGCAGTCTGATTAAGCAAATAGTTAAAAAGCACTTGGCTCAGTAGCATGGGGAAAACTGATATATTATTTATACACACATACATGCACATTCATACATACATACCCATAGAGAGAGAGATTATAGTTTATCAACCTATGACAGTCAGAAAGTTTTTGCTTTGATTTCCCCATTGAGAATACCTCAGAGAAGTTACTTGACCACTCTGCAGGTCAATGTCTTCTGGGAGATAAGAGCGATAGTTTCTTTACCCATTTCATAGGCTGTTACGAGCTTAAATAAAAACAAATTGTTCTACAGATGTTAAGTAGAAAGAGTATATGCACTGGGCTGAGACAAGTAAAGGCTTTGTAGTATACAAGTTCCTTCAACTTTCTTAATCCCATCTATCGACTTGAATAATCCTATCTATAACACAGGAATACTTCTTGGGGTGTGAAGATTAAATCAGTGGAATCGATGGCCATCGATTCTTGTCAAACATCCCTCCCCACTGAACAGGAGTGGTATCTATTCCTACCCGTTAGGGCCCCATCATTGAAGATGGCAGGTAAATATCAGAAAGGACAGTGTGAAATAATGCAAACAATTTTGCACTTGATAAAAAAGAGAAAACAGAGTTGCAGGGTCTAGCAAAAGATGCAGGTCTTCTGAAGTTAATTAAGATGATACTAGAGAGTTGCTTTAATTACAGTTGAAGAGCCCTGAGAGTCAGACAGGTTAACAGTGGAAAGAGAAAAATGTGACAACGATGGTGACAGGTGCTTCAGAAGAAAATGATGTGAGTGAAAAACGGTGAAGGAGAGGAGGATATTGAGGAAAATTGATTGGAGTCTTTGAACGTGTTTGTGAAAATGTCTGGTGAGTGTTGACTCAGTTGTGCAGTTATGTGTCATATAACCCCATCGGAAACTTTATTTCTGCTCTTGCTGCTGTTACAATCTGTGCTTTGTTTTTGAAAAACAAAATGTTTTCTTTTTTTCCAGAATTGTTAGTTTAATTTTTTGTGGTAAAGTTCTCGTCATAACCTCCCTTTTTCTCATTATTTGCCAATGAGACCATTATTCTCAAATAACAAGAACTTCCTGCTTACAATCTATGGAAAGGAGCTAGTTCACCACTATGGCCCTCAGTAGAAGATAGTGGTTGTTTATGTCATCATATAAGAATATTCCTCTAGCTGTTCCCTCTTCTTACCAGCTTCCACAGGACCCCGATACACAGACCACTTTTCTTCCAGATTTTCCCACCTATTGAGGGATTTTTCAGTCTAGAGTGAGGTGGTTGTTTTGGTTGGACTTCAGTGGGAGCAGGAATCCTGTGTCATCCCATTCTGTCACCGGGGGTTTCCACTTAGACCTTCTGCCTGGGGTAGTCCTCTTATTCTCCAACTTGGTCATGGAAAGTTCTTTGGTTTTTCACTTCTTGATGTAGGAGATGTCAGAGAGGTGAGGGGGAAGACCAGCAGATCAACAGGCCTTGGAGGGGTCACTGCAAGACTGGTACTCCAAGAGTAATGGGGAGCCATCGAAGGAAGGGCTTTAAGTAGAGCAAGGATGTGATCAAACTTACAATCGATAGGCTCTGTGTGCTGAGTGAAAATAGGTGGTAGGATGGAAGAGGGGAGGTTAGAGGACTTGCCACAATCCAGGGAGGACGGAGAGTTGTACAAGAGGTAGTGTCTGTGGGAAAATTGTAAGGATATACAGAAAGTGATGCCAGCAAGGTTGGTACTGACTGGCTGATCTCTTGGAAGGTAGAGAGAGAGAGTTCCTTTAATGTTTTCTCTTTTATTTTGGGGCCTAATATTAAGGAGATATATATAGTCATTTCTTGCTTTTAAAAAATCTGACTGGGTTGACTTTCTTTTTCTTCTTTTCAATTTTATCTCCTGCCTTTGGCTTCCAGAAGATGTACAAATTATGAAGAAAGCCATCATATTGCCTTCTTTTGCAGCTCTAATCAAGTATCTTAAACTCTTTGTAAAGTGTTAACATTTGTTGGACCAAATTATAGCATTCGGTCAGATAAAAGTTAGCTTTGAAATTTTATTCTTACATAAGTGTTTTTTAAATTTTAAAATCAATTTGAAGAAAATCAATGTTTAAGACATTTAAGTGTCATTCTCCTCTCTCTTCAGCAGATACTTTTATAACTCATGCTCTAAAATCCTAAGCTATAATATAGCAAAAAAAAAAAAAAATTGGACTCTTCAAGAAAATGCAAGCCTTTCTCTTTTTATTAGTCTTTCAATAGTCTGACAAATCCCATTTTTATCTAAAGGCATGTTGCCAGTGTTCCCCAGACCTTCCTATAGAGGAAATGCTTCTATTTTGTTTTCATATTAACTCAGATCATTTGTCAACCTACAGAACACTTCAGTGATAGGTGTTGTATAAATATTTAAATTACGATAGCTTGATTGCACTGTAACTTTTCAGAGTTTGCTAACTCTACATAGTGGTTACTATCTGATTATGAAATATTTCCCATACTGCTTGGGAGCAACAAAAGAGAAGGAATTTAAAAACCTGTGAAATGAAGAGTTTTTAAATCACATGGGAAAATACTTTGATGAATGGAGAGGGAAATTGGGAAATAAAATGGAGGATGCAGGATGCTACACAACCAGATGCATAGCAGAGGAGAAAATTGTCAAAATGTTTGCTGTTGCTTGTATGAGGGTATCGCAGGTGAATTTTATTTATTTTTCTATGTCTGATTTTCTAAGTTTTCAGCCCTGCATGCTTACTTTATAATCAGAAAAACATTTAAAACTTTATAAGGAAACTTCATTTTGTGTTGTTCCTCTGGATGTGTTCCCAGGGTGCTCTTAGGACCACTTACCTAATACTGGCTGTTGGACTTAGACGTGGAGATAGGAACTCCGGGGGCTTTTATGAACAGTACTATGCTCTTCAGTCCTGGGTGTAAAGCATGTTCAGAAGTAAAATCCTTCTGCATTCCCAAGTCTTCACCCAGACGGCTGGAAAGGCATAAGTTTCTTGTAAGATTGGAGGTTCACTGAGTATGTGATCCTGCAAATTGGGTCCTTGAAATTATTGATTGGCATGTGCACAATTTTTGTAACTTCGCCTGAAAGTATGGTTTTATGGAAAAATATACATAGATGTGTGCTGAAATGCATACACGTGTATTGAAGCATGCTTCAGTTTTTACAATGGATTTTCGGCCTATTTTTGCTTAAAAGGTGGTAGCAAAACTAACACCGTGACTGTAATGTGTTGAGATGCAAGTGAAAGTGAATTATGTTCTATTAAGAAGCGATAATTCTTTTTGTTTGTTTGTTTTGCTGGGGGTAGGTTTATTGCATTTATTTATTTGTTTGATTTTAACGGAGGTGCTGGGGATTGAACCCAGAACCTCATGCATGCTAAGCACGCACTCTACCACTGAGCTACACCCTCCCCCTAAGAAGGGAAAATTCATTATAAAACATATATAAAGAAAGTATTGAGCTTGCCTTGCTGATTATTAGGCCAGTAAGGCTCAACTTCATAATGACTGTTTTTCAAAGTAATAAACATTAAAAAAAATTGTTTTTGGCCTGAAAGGATTCTGTGTACCAAAGTACTTACTAATACATAGTATGATTTTTGTAATAGTTTATGCATAGTCCATAAATAAAATATAAGCATTTTAATTTTATAATATTTTAAAATGTCATCCATAACTCCTATGCAGAAATATTATGAGTTCTTTCTGGATGTTGCTTTTTCTGCAGCTGAGTTACTCTGTGTATAATATTGATTAATTTCCGTTTTGCTTGTCAGGGTTTTTTTTTTTTATTATTATTCTTTGCATTTCCTGTCTAAGACTAAGGAACTTTGTGTGTTTCCATTTAGTTTTGCTTGTTCCAATAAATGAATAGGAAAAGAAAGCAGTATTTCACAAATTAACTTCCATGTCTGGGATTATTAACATGTTTTCTTGTTTGAAGAACTATCAATTTCTGTGGAAATAATGTTGAGACTATTAAACCAGTTTATATAACTGTCTTGAAAAAATAAAGAGACTGGGGTCTCGCTTAACCTCTCCAAAATTTTTTGCCAGAAATAAATAGGATAGAATCACAGAAGGTAGTTAAACCGAAAAAAAAATAACCTTTACTGAAGTATTGCACCCTCTTTTTACTGTTCTGTCCCAGGAGAGTTAGCAGATTAGTACTGGCTGATTATGTTTGAGATGGTTAAGGTGACAGAAACTGGCAGGCATTTCTCTGTGGGTTGGTGGATGCTGGCGGGTGGGGGGTGGGAGTGTGGAGACTGGAGTTCGCATTTGGCAGGAGTCCATATCTCTGCCTCACAGGTCAGAGATGCACTTTTTCCATAGAACCAGGGGTTATCCATTGCTGAGACACACTAATAATAAAACTCTAACTCATCAATCAGAATGTCAGATTATTAATTTACACTGGGGAATTTAGTTGTAAGGAAGACCAGAATGCCAAACTGGTACGTGCTTCTTGTTCCTAGTGGGAAGGTCACCTTTAGCATGGTTAGCTCCTAGACTGGGACCGCGGCTCTCTGGCTTATGGGAGTTCTCCTTGGAAAACCTACACTCTTCAGGTGTTTTATTCCAGAACATTTGAAGAGTGCCCACAACCTGTTGGAGAGGGCAGGACTGTCGGGGGAGGGTTCTGAATGGACTGCCCCTGCCCACCCACCTCCAAGCTTATAATAAAGACACTACATTAATGGATGATTACAGTGCAAGTGATAAATGCTTTGAAATACAGAAAGTCCAGAAAGGTCACAGCTAAATTTATTGCTTGAATACCATCACCCTCTTAACGTGGATTTCTGGTAATATTCTATCTTCCTTTCCTTTCCGACTTCTTTTTTTGATTTATGTTTAACTTTTTTCATGTGTTTATGTTAATAGTAAGCTAACTGTCATAAACTTTGGTACAATATAAAAATATATCTAAAAAAGAAAAAAAAAGAATGTATCTTTCAAAGAATGTTTTGCTGTATTTCTCTTGTGGGCATGAGGTTCAGAGGGAAGGAAGGAGGGAGAGGATAAAACCGGTTTTGGAGCTGGATGCCAAGTGTGGAGCCATGCTGTGTTCCAGAAACGACAGGTGGAACCAGTAGTCCAGCCTTTGCAGTGGGAGGAGAGGTGGGGTGTGGGACATCTTTAAGAGATAAGATGGGGGGAGGAGATAGCTCAGTGGTAGAGTGCCTGCCTATAGCATGCACAAGGTCCTGGGTTCAATCCCCAGTACCTCCACTTAAAAAATAAGTGAATAAATAAACCTAGTTACCTCTTCCCCTGAAAAAAAAATTAAAAAAAAAAAGGAAAAGATAAGATGGATAAGTTGGGAGTGGGGAATGAGAAAGAGAAAGCATTCAGAATTAGACTGAGGAGTATGAACATGATTGTCTGCACTGAAAGCTATTACAAGAATTTTAGCCAGAGAATGATGTGGACAGATTAAACATAATTTTGATAGCAGTGGATCAGATGAGGGGCACAGTGGACACAGGAGACAGTTAAGAGGCTATTATAAAAGTCCAGGTTATAGCCATTGAAGATTTCTTTGGACAGTAGCATAGAAAGGAAAGGTGATTGAAGAAAAACATGAAAAACTGTATAATTGGCAGGGTTAGTCAGTGGCTTCTCTATGTAATTACACATGTACGAATTAGGCTACACACTCTAGGTCAAGTTTCTGTAAGTCCAGTGTGATTTCTCTTCTTTGCCCACTTGGTGGAGATTGCCGCCTGGTAAAATCTGGCTTTCGGTATTCTTCTAAACTTGTCCTTATATATCATAGTGGATTTTTGGAGAAATTATTTTGTTATTATGTGTATTCCTTTTCCTAGAAAGTGTTGCTGCTGTTACAGGGTTGGAGGGAAGTAAAGGTAGAGCCAAATTAATGAAATTCCAAACAAACGGTCCTCAGTAAGCTTTTCCTTAGTTACTACCATGACAGGAGCCAAGTTCCCTTCCATACCATCTCCCCTCTCCCTTTCCTTCTCTCTTTTCTTTCTCGAGAAATCCAGAATCTGGTACAGTAGTTTAGATGTGGTCTAACTGGAACCAAGCAGAGTTTGACTGTCACCTTTTTTGGTATCAAAATCATTTATGCACTTTTATCAGCATATACTTACCTAAGCACCAATCCTAAACTTAAACCCTATCAAAATGTGGCTGATGAGGCAGGAGGCTGTGTGATTCTGTCACAGACCTACTTACACACCACTCATCTAGATCGTAAGACCCTTAACACATACTAAGACTGCACTGTTTTTTTGGATCAGTACAATCGTCTATGTATTTAATTTTTGGTCAGCTAAAACTTCGAAGACCATCACGAATTAACACTAAGCTTTATCTGTATTGCATTGATACTTTGGACCTTCTGTTCTTGTTTGATTCAGATGAAAACAGGAAAAAAGCCAAGATTTCTGATGTATTAAATACCTTTTGGTGATTTCTGTGTGGCTGGAAGAGTGGGAAGTGGGAGACAGAAGCCCTGTAAATAAAACGTGGTTACATTTTAGGGAATTAAATAGTTCCATTTATCTACTTCCTCTTCATTCGAAGTAGATGTTAAAACTAATAGAAATCTGTAGCGAGTTGAATAATAGTACAAAACCATAGCCAGCAAAAGAACCAGTATGGCCCTGTGACATTTTGTCCATGATTTTGTACATAATACTTAACACAAATATTACAACAATTTGAGAGATTGCTAACTATCACCCCATATAGGTCTAAAAGTCGCTGGAAAAGAAAGGCTTGAGATTCAAAGCATCAAATTATGGGTGCTTTTGGAAGTACTATCCGCATAAGGTGGTACAGTCAATGGTGAAATGAACTTCTCATCCCAGGTGAGCTCTTTGGGATGGCAGGAACAATGGTCCTTTGTCTTCTACAAAGGTGCGTATCACGTGGTAGGCTTTTTCAGAGTCAAGCCTGCCTTTGATTCTGATATGTTCTCTCCAGGGAGACCTCCCCCCAGCCTGAATCAATGCTGTAGTGAGCCAGTTACTGATTGTGTGTCACATCCATCAGGTATGTTGAAGTGAGAAAAAACAAGTTTGCAAGTCACAGCTCTATAAACTTAATCCAAGAAGGGCATGAACCTAATTTGTGGACCAAGTGAGCATTGACTTTCCTGTACAAAATTCCTGTTAGGAGACATTTAAATAAATATAGCTTAGAGGAAGGGCCTTTTCGGCAGTTTCATTTGACATTGGTGAAATATTCTTGCAAGAGGCAATATTTGCCTCAGTTTTTACAGGTCATTTGGTTTTACTTTTGACTTTAATTACTGGTTTTCTAACCTTCAGTGGCAGGCTGTTTCATAATTTTTGTTTCCTCATAAAGTTATGCTTCATTATTTAGTTTCTATAGTTTATGAGTTCATGCTTATAACTTACAGGGAAATCATAAAAAAACGGGGCAGAGTAGCTAGAACACTGAACGTTCTAAAAGGATAGTGCTGCATTAAAGATGGTATGAATTACTTTTTCATGAGTTGGGATAAATAATATACCTCTTTGTGCCGCTTTGGGCAATAGATGAATGTTTACTTTATTTAACGTTGGAATGAAATGAATTGCTAAAGGGTTGCACCTGAAATACTTTTTTTTGATCTAGTTTAGTTCAATATTGATTTGTGTAATATTTGAGCTATTGGAAAAGCAATTGTGTAGAACTCTACATATTCCTCCAGTAGTGTGCCAAAGTCTATAATTTGTCATATCCATGGGGGAAAATGTGATTTTAAAGTGTAAATAAAATATAACAGAGCTTGAGTCAGTTATTTCTGCTAATTCTGTTTTCTTAAATAGAGTATTGCATCGGTTATCAACTGGGGTTAGTTTTGCCCCCAAGTCTGAAGGTGTTTCTAGTTGTCAGGACTTGAGGGGGTGCTGTCAAGGTGCCTGTGGTAGGTGGAGGCCAGAATGTTGTTAAACATCCTACAATGCCCAGGACAGTCCCCCAGACAAAGAATTACCTAACCCAAGATGTCCGTAGTGCTCGGATTGAGGAAAACTTCAGAGTATTGTGCATATATTCTTATTAATATGCCATATGGACAGGAGAATGAAATAAATGGGAATTAAATTTTCTTTTTATTCTAAGTGTGAAAATAGCCAGATAGCAAGGTCTATTAATGGAGAGATTCAAGTACAGGGCAGTGATTAAGATGCAAGATTTCTTAGCGTATATGAGTTCCAGTATTCACTCCAGCCACTTATGAGCTCTCTGGCCTTAAATATTTATAATTAATCATAAAGTGATTAATCGCTCTGAGATTGAATATATTCATTTATGAAATATGGATAATTAAAACTACCTTACAGGCTTGCTCTGGTAAATAAAATGATGTTTGCAAACTGGAAGATATTACACGTTCAATAAATTGTAGCCACTGTTTATTATGTTTAGAATGTAATTTGGGATTGATAGTGTAGTCTTAATTTGGTTTTATATGGAATGAGATAGTAGAAATATTATCAAAAGAGTTTTTTTGGAATGAATCATAAGGATTTCTTTTCAATTGAATGAAGCAGTGTAGTCTTTAAATGTGTATTTGTACATATCTTTATTTGTATCTGAAAGATAAGAAAATTTGACAACCTAGGGAGATCTCTACGAATGCAATCTTCAAGACTGGAAATCAGTATTTTAAAATGCCAAATTATTAACATGAATTACCAGTGGGTTTGGTTAAAAAAAAAAAGCAATATTTTCTCTTTTTAAAAAAATTTACATTTTCTCTATTGATTAAAGGTTTTCTAAAAAAAAAAGCTTATTATATTCCTTTTGTAATTAAGAAAACAAATATTAACAAACATTTATAACAACAACAAAACCCCTCAGGGTTTCCCAATATAAACGAAAAATGTGATACTTGTTGAAACATTCCTCTTTTAATTTATAGAGTTACCCTTTGGCTGATTTATCTCTGTTACTTGGTTTTCCTCTTTAGTCACCTTTCTAAAAGTAGTGAGCTGTAGGACCCATTAAAATTTTACTGGCGTGATAAAGCCGCTCGTATCGATGCCTTTATCTTCTGTTTTGGCATGTGGTGCTGTCGCTGAAGCCAGTGAAATTGGGTCTGGGTGGTGAGAGAAAAAGAGGACAGGAGAATTTATAGCTTGACTCTCCAAAGCCAGGATGCTTTCCTTGCCTGGGTCCTCTTCAGCAGTGTATTAAGGACTTGAATAAAAACACAGGAAGCATATTGATTAAATTTCCAATTGTCCGAAACTGGAAGGTATGGGTCATAGTTTGCATGGTTGGACATAAATTTCAAACCGTGCTGGAGTCAGTCATTGGGCAAAAAGTAAGAATGTTAAATTTAATGGAGAAAATATAAGCTGTGATAAATTTGGTTTTACAAATAATTGTATAATTTTGTGAGAGGGAGTTTAGAACATTATCTAATTCTTGTTTAAATAAAGGATAAATACTTAGGGTTGGATGCCTGCAAGTTCGTTGAGTTTTCTCTCTCTTATGAGCTGTCTTGTTAGATGTGGTTTTGGTAGCATGGATTCCAGAATTCTGCTCTTGCATTTGTAACATTTTGACCGGTTTTGCTTGCCGTAGTTTGAGGCATATAGACCGCTATACAGTGGTCAGAAAGCCTGGAATTAGTAAAATCCCTGCTCTTCCATGTACCCACTGTGTGGCTTTGAGTAAATTATAATGCTTACTCTCTAAAATTTAGGTTTGTTATATATATTAAAACAAACAAACAAACAAACCAAAACGAATTGACTGGGATGATAATTGTGTGTTGGGTGTTTATATTTTAAAGATGGCCTATAAACTGTATTGATTAATTCAGAATTATTAAAATAGGTAGCTCAGTCAAAAGTGATATCAACCCATTTTCTTAAGTGCCAACAAAGCTCATTTTAAGAATTCTGAAAAAGATGAGTTTGTAAATGAACGATAGTAAAGGAAGGTTGTTCACAGGAGTATTGATGAAATATGGGCAGGTTTAAAACAAGTAGAGGATTTGGTGAATACATACTGAACTTTAGTCAATTCTCTAATTCCTTCTATGGAAACTTAATGACATCCATTTGTCCATGAGAGTGCCCTTTTTTCCAGGAGTGCTGGCCATCTCTATCCAGTTCATCCTAACAACCTTTCTCTCTCTCTTTTTTTTTTCCTGACCTTTATTTCCAAACGAGTAATTACTAAGGCTAAACTAATTTAGGGGGAAAATACCCAGTAGTCTATCGGTAAAGGAAGAGGAGGAGGTGTCTGGGGAGGAGAGGAACTTAGTGTTATTCTGGAGGAGAAACAGTAGGGCCAATTTGCAAAATTTTTCCTGTTATTTCACTTTTTTTTAATCCTTAGCGATAATGTGGTAATAAAGATACTTTATTTTATTTTCTCAATTTAGGCATCTCAGATGTCTTATTCTGTGTCATCAATTGATGGGTTTACGCCTACCTCCAAAACTTTTGTCCTGATAACTCTGCCAGTACTGTTTTGAAAACCTGTACTGAGACTCTGAGTTATAAAAAGCCTAATGTTTTTATGAAAAAGAAAGCAGGCCATCGAAAGAACTGTACTTACATTTTAACGTAGGTTTCTCTGTCTTCCCTAAAATGGTATAGGCTGCTAGAAGCCATTTGTTTTAGTGGCTTTCATTCCAGTCTTTGTGAGAACAATGATTCTTAAATGCATAAATTAAATGAATAAAAGTAGACACGGGACAAGTTTGTTTAGCACCAGTGATTGGATATATTATTCTGGAATCAAAACTTCTCCTGACTCATTTTTTTCCTAGAACTCCAGTATCTCTAAGAAGTTTCAGTTGCTAGAGGAAGTTTTTACTGTGTTTTTAAGAATTGTGGTAATATAGACGTAACACAAATTTACCATTTTAAACATTTATAATTGTACTGTTTTCAGGGTCATTAAATATATTCACAATGTTGTGCAACCGTCACCACCATGCATGTCCAGAACTTTTTCATCTTCCCAAACTTCCCAAGTTTATGGAAACTCTGTACCCATAAAATGATAACTCTTTCCCATTCCCAGCTCTCTCTCGCCCCCGGTAACCACCATTCTTTCTGTGTCTGTGCATTTGACTACTCTAGCTACTTCATACAAGTGGAGTTATACAGTATTTGTATCTTTTCTTTTTTTGAAATGGCTTGTTTCACTAAGTATATAGTCTTCAGGGTTCATTTATGTTGTAGTGTGTGTCAGAATTTCATTCTTTTTTAAGGCTGAATGATGTTTCATTGTATGCATAGATTTCATTTTGTTTATTCATTGATGGGTAGTTGGGTTACTTCCACTTTTTGACTATATGAATAATGCTGCTGTGAAGGTGGGTGTACAGATAAGATTTTTATATCACTTAAAATTTCAATTGGGGTGGGTAATAACTCAGTGGTAGAGTGCGTGGTTAGCACGCATGAAGTCCTGGGTTCTTTCCCCAGTGCCTCCCTTAAAAAAAAGGCACTAACCTAAATCTTTTATATAAAATCACCAAGCTGTCAAAGGAACTGTAGCCAATATGGGTGACTTAAGTGCATTTATTTAACTAGGACACTTTCCTTAAACTTATCCTGATCCTCATGGAAAGATGAAAGTTTATAGGAAAAGAGTAAAATGCATACAGAAGACAGTTTTAGCACATTAATTAAGACCTATAAACTTGGGGTTAAAACAAATTTTATTGCTTGACTGGTCATTTTATGTAGGATTCAGACTATTAAACAATTGACTGGGAAAGCTGAAAAATGCTGATTTTAATTATTTTCTACTAGAGAGGCAAGGAAACCTCACTTAAATATAACAGTGGGCAGAAATAACAGTTCTTTTAAGAGCATTCAGTGCTTTACTTTTCTCTATTTTTTTTTCAACAAGGAGATTAATTTTTTCATCTATAAAATCATCATACTAGTATTCTGAGTTCATAACTTGGAAAGATGTCTTCACTGTATTTGGCAAATCTTTTACGAGTATTTTTTAAATGTTGCTTTAAACACTCAATTGTGTATTCATCTTAATTTTCAATGTAGTCATTCCAAATGAGGCAAAATTTTAAGAATGATTGAATTGGACAGAGGGAAGAGCACATTAAGATTGTGGTTTAAGAGCTTTGTAAGAATCCTTTGCTCTTGGTGTCTGCACAGTTCTCCCTGAGTCCTGTCGTGTCCACTTCTGCTTTGAGACATCCATTAGTAGATACTTTTAACACTCATCCTTTTTCTGCCCCAAACACGTGTGAAATCAGGAGCAGGGTTCCAGGTATCATTTTACCTTCTGGAAGTCGGTGTCTGTGTTCTGGCATGTGTCCAACTGAACTCTATTTTTAAAATAAGGAGTTGGTACCCAAAACCAGGGAGATGCTGGAGGATGAGAAACCTTGGTCTCCTGCTGTCTGAAGGAAAGGGACAACCAGACCCTGGTGAATGTGGAGAACAGCAGCTGAACTCTTTGTTATAAAAGTTCATTGGCTCCTTAACATTGTTAATATTTTTAATCCACACTTTTGTTTCTCTTAGTAAGAGAAACTTGGAGTTTGCTCTTTTTTCCCTGTTGTTAATTTTCGCCCAATATGCTAAGCATTTTGCAGATATCACCACTAATTCTCATAACAGCATTAGAGATCTATATCACCATTCCTGTCTGAAGCCCACAAAGGTTGAGTACCTTACCCAAGATTTTATTATTTATCAGATGCTGCGC
The DNA here is from genome assembly GCF_048773025.1 of Camelus bactrianus. Lineage (NCBI taxonomy): Eukaryota > Metazoa > Chordata > Mammalia > Artiodactyla > Camelidae > Camelus > Camelus bactrianus. The sequence continues at coordinate 12,790,139 of NC_133572.1, forward strand.
CTGGGTTTGAGTCCAGGTCTGTCTGGCTCTGAAGGCTTCCTGTTTCCATTGCACTAGACGGCAAAGGCATCACCGGAATTTCCAGGATATAACTTTCTCCAAAGTGATAATCATTATGTCAAGCCCTTCCCTTCCTTTTCTATTCTTGCTGTCCTAGTTTAAGGGCACGTCATACTGGCATGGACTCTTGTGGGAACTTCTGAACTGATCTTCCTGCCCCCATACTCTCTGAGTATTAATTCATCCCTTGCACTAAGGTACTAGATCTTTCCAATGGTTGGTTCTAATCATGACAGTGGTTTTGTTGAATGCTAATATAAAATCATGTCACTGCTTTGATGAAACGTAGTTGGTGGTTCTTAGTTGCCTTTCAGATAAAATGAGCGTCTCTTAATTTGGGATTCATGACCCTCTCTCATCTGCCCTTCCTACCTGTCAACATTTTCAAACTGCTGCTTCCTTTGTCACATCGGTTTTCTAACTAATTTGAATTGCCTATAGCGTGGTGGCTCTTTCCCTCCCCCTCCCCCCCACCTGCTTCTCCCCCTCTCCCCTGCCCCCATAGGTAGATAGATTTCTGTCTCCTTGTTGATTTCCTATTTCTGCTATCATATTTTGCCCCCTGCTTCTAATGCCCATCTCTCTAACTTGATCTCCAACTAATGTCAATAAAAAAATTTACCCATCTTCTGCCTGCCTCATGATGCATTTGCTGATCATCCTAGTTGGGGATTTTTTCTCCTTTCTAAGTCTCTATAGCATTGTGCCTTCCTCATGGCACTTATGTTTTGCACCTTAGACTATGAATGTTTTTGTAAGTGAGACTGAGGTCCTTGCTGGGGGGGAGGTTGGTCTGTGTACAGTTGAGCCCACCTGTCATGTGCGCCACTCTGTTGGTTGTTGTGCCACATAGATGGTCAACAAGTGAGACAGTATCATAACTTACATGTAGGTAGTGCTTGGAAATTTAGAGAATATCTTATGTGTACATTTTCCTTATTAAATTTGGCAACCATAGTGTGGCATTTGGTGGTTATCCCCATTTCATGGAGGGCGTTTGGAAGTTTACAGAGATAGGCTCAAGAAATGTCTATGGAGCTTTGTGGCTGTCTGCTCCTGGGAGAGTGGTGTGATGGGACTGTGAGTTAAGCAGTTTGGGGCCAGAAGGATCTCCAGGGCAATTGAATTCATACTTTCTGAACCTTATTTGTGCCTTGGACTCATCTGCAGGAAATTAATGATAAGTTATTTACCAAGCAAGTCCTACCCCTAAAAATTCTGATTTGATGGTCTGAGGTGGTACCCAGATACTGGTTATTTTTAAGTGTGATGATTTTGAGAAGTATTTCATCATTCCAAATTTATGGAAGAAATTTATGAATGGAGATTTATAATTTCTGTTATAAACACACTAAAAATTTTTGACCCAGTCATTCACATTTAGGCTATTTTTTATTTTAATAAAATGAAAATTCCATTTTTCTTTATTTCCACAGTATTTTCAAAATTGAAGTATAGTTGATATATAGATACAGATATATCATGTATTTTTCAGATTATATTCCATTATATGTTATTACAAGATACTGGAAATAGTTCCCTGTGCTATACAGTAGATCCTTGTTGCTTATCTATTTTATGTATAGTAGTTTGTATCTGTTAATCCCATACTCCTAATTTGTACCTCCCTTCCTCTCCCCTTTGGTAGCCATAAGTTTGTTTTCTATGTCTGTGAGTCTGTTTCTTTTTTGTATATAGATTGATTTGTATAATTTTTTAGATTCCACATGTAAGTTACATCTTAATAATGTTTGTCTTCTCTGTCTGACTTATTTCACTTAATGTGATAATCTGTAGGTCCACCTATGTTGCTGCAAATGACAGTATTTCATTCTTTTTTATAGCTGAGTAATATTCCTTTGTATGTATATATAACACATTTTCTTCATTCATCTGTTGATGGACATTTAGGTTGCTTCCATGTATTGATAATTGTAAATAGTATTTCTGTGAACATTGGGGTGCATGTATCTTTTCGAATTAGAGATTTTGCTTTTTATGGATGTAAAAATTCAGTGTTTTGTGATGCTAGTTTGAAAAATAGGTCTATATCCCAGCTGGAAGATAATAACTCTTCAGAGGCACAGATTTATGTTGATATAATCCTACCTCTGAGCTATTAGAGTTAAACACATTATCCTGTGATACTTTGGGTCAGCAAATGTTTTTGGAAAACACAAGCTTGGGTACCAGTAAATATTACATTTTAAAGTCAAAAAAAGGAAGAAAATTTTATATGTTAAGGAGAATCATTAGTTGAGAGGAAGTTATATAGAAATAGAGAAATAGCATGTAACTCCTACTCATTGTAGAGTAACATGTTATTTTTCTCTCTTCTTTTTTTTTAACATTTTTTATTGATTTATAATCATTTTACAATGTTGTGTCAAATTCCAGTGTTCAGCACAATTTTTCAGTCATTCAAACTCCTACTCATTGTATAGAAATAGAGAAATAGCATGTAACTCCTACTCATTGTAGAGTAACATGTTATTTTTCTCTCTTCTTAAGGAATGCCATCACATGGATTTTTATTGTTGTTGTAAATTATTAACCAAATTTATTTTATTTTCTTAGTGTGTGGGTGTGTACCTAGTACACACTGAGTTTAATTAAATTTCTTCTTGCACGCTCAAGGTCTTCATTGTCAACTTGAATTATTTTAAAATACAGCAGTACAATCACATCCTCAGAAACCATTAAAATGTTTATAGAGGTATTTTCTTAACGCCGAATGACTTAACCTTCTGTGCTTCTATATTGTTCTGTGTGCCTCTTTATAAACTTTTATTCCCTCCCTTAGAGATAGCAGTTCAGTGTTTAGCAGATACCTTTGATTCTGCTGCAAGGAACAACTGTATGTTTGCAGAGAGAGCACTTAACCACACTTGTTAAGTTTAATGGTCTTCTTTATTCGCAGTTGGAGTCAGTGAGTTCTAGATGGAGGCCTGAGGATGACAGTGTGTCTGTCTTTCCTGTGTCAGACATAGGATTTGTGACCACAGTTGTATTTACCATTCAGGGGCCTTTTCTCCATTATTGCTGGATTTACAACTGTGTCATGAATGGAAGAGTTTGTTGGAATAGCTTCCTAAAGGAAATGAAGACACTTAACATCAGAGTGCTCAGGATGATAGTTCACGATAAGGAAATGAGAAGTACAACAACCTCAATTTTGTCTTCTTTTATAAGAAAAAAAATTATATCACTTTCCATTTTTATTTCAGGGCTACTTCAAATCTAAGCTTTAAATTTAAACAAAGTGAGGACTATCAAATATAATGAATTTTTAATTAGATTCTTTAGGGGTAATCAGCCATTTAATCTCAATTATATATATATCTGCATATAAAACTGTATATATATATCTATTTCGAGAGAGACCATATATACATGGCAGGCACTCTAATTTTTATTTTAATTATCCACCCCTGAAAGTTAATAATTTAGTCAAAGTTCAATATTTAGCTTTCTCCCTGAAGTTCCTAATGAATTATTTCCTTTCAAAGACTTTTCCTGGAATTACACTCTTTTTGGCAGATAAATCTGCATATCTAACATGACATCCTTTGGCTGGATTCCTGAAAAAGAATAATTTAAAAGACAGAAAAATGTAAGCTGGCTTTTGAGCATTCTAGTGTTAGAATTTGGGGAGAAATTAAAACAAAGAAATCGTATGCCGTATTTATAGGAATATGTTATTTTATGAAACTCTACTGATAATAACATTTTTGTTTCCTTTAATAAGTTCATTAAGTTTATAACTTTATTTCAGAGGGGAAATACTTTCTCCCCGTCTTTTACTGAGTTGAGTTTTGGCAAAAGTGACTTAATTATAATTTTAGAACTGCATCCTGCTTAAGACTAATTGGGTCCTGGACTTCATAAAATCATGCTTATGTAGGAAGCCATATAATCGTAGGTCTAGAAAAGGAATGAGACAACTTGGGTCATTTCCAAGTTAAAAATATAATGCTGTGAGTTCCTTGAGGTAGGAGCCACATCTCTGAATTTTTTTCTTTATTCTGACTTGAACCTAATAAAGTACTGTATACATAATAGACAGGCATTAAATAATTTTTATTGATTTATTGGTTACAAAATAAATACATTGAATAGTACTGTATCTCGTCTGGAGAAATACTAATCTGACTTAACTAGTATTTCTTTTATGGAAATAGCCATTCTGGTTGGTTTAACTCTTTGACCTGTCAGCCTCAGACCACTTTATTTGTGTGTATCTAAATTATTTTCCTTAAGAGGCATGATTCATAGTCCTTGAGCTGTTGGCTACCTGCCAAACACCACTGCACATCCACCTCTGTGTAGCTTATACATTTTTGGGGAGGGAGAGGTGGGAGCTGAAACTGGCACATAAAAAATCCTTTTCGAAAAAAACACATCTGTCTGCTGGCTAATGCCTGACAAAGAATTGTTAATGGTCTCCTACTGCTTGGTGATTCACAGACCTAGCTTTCTGCTGGTCCCCCCCCCCCATATTTGTTCTTATTCTGAACAACTTTTATTCAGGGGAGGAACCTAAAATCAGGTTGTCTGTGTAAAGCTTTGAATTTGGCGTGAAGGCAAGAGAAATGATAGAGGAAATGGGAGAAGAGGAGGAAGAGGAATTAATGAGTCCTGCTCCTGAAACCACAATTTACTAATCCTTCCCTGTTCCTGCGGGAATTTTCTCTCTGTCTTTGTTACATCTGTTCTGTTATGTGAGGGTCTACTTCTGGGGATTGTTCAGACCTCATGTGATCTCTTTGTGTACGCTTTGTGCACATCTTTTCCTTGCTCTGGTCAGCGTACACCCCATTTCCTGGGAGCCCGCCAGCTTCCTTCCCCCCTTTCCCTCTGCCAGTCCTCAGGATGACCTAACTTCTAGTCCTCACTTACTGAAATCCTGTTCGTCCTTCATGCCCTATTTCCAGACCCATCTCTTTCACAGAACCTTCTGAACCTGTGCAGCTCAACCTCATTTCCTTAAAACTCCCCTTCCTAGCCCCTCACAGGTCAGCAGCTGTTTTCTCCCCCTGTTGCGTGTCTTATTTCCCTGATCACGGCAGCGGTATCCTGCCTTAAGCTGTTTCTTTGCCTTACTGGTGTCAGGAGTCACAGCCACTACAACCCCAGGCTTGGGGTCGAGGCGGTTGTTGATTGTCAGCTGTGTTGCTTGAGGGAAGTTACTCGGCAACTCTGAGCCTTTTTCTTCATCTGTTGAATGGAAATTAAAATTTAAAATTAAATTCAAAAATTAAAATTAAAAATTCATACATAAGATTGAGTTTAGGTATTCAGTAAAAACTTTTTTTTGGCAGCTAATTATACTCCAATTAAATGGCTGAATTTTTAAAAAGGCAATAGAAGCAGGACATAGAAATAGTTTATATTCTTAGTCTATAAAGATAGCAGATATTCTTAGCCTGTAAAGGTAGTAGCCCTGAATCTAACACTGTAACAATTTATATCACGTACCTGGGAATGTTACCAACGTTCCTAGATAAGGAAAGGGGTTGTTGGGTTTTTGAGCCTGATTTTTTAGATTGGATAGTTGCAGGAAGATATTCCAACACTCCTCATTTTCTTTCAATTCAAAGATTCTATTACTTGGAATTAAATTTTTAATTGCTTTTGGAGTACCTAATTTTAGGGTTTAAGTTAGTTTTTGTAAAACTACAGTTGTTTAAAAATTGCTTCCACTTGATTTCCAGGTGTGTAGCATTTTATCTTTACTCTTAGTAACTGCATGAAGAAAAGCAACTGGTATATATAAAAATATTTTAATTTTTTATGGAATTTCATTATGTTTCTGACTCTTCCTGTACTAAAGTGTAGTGAAATATGTTTTCTTACAAGTAGAACTTTATTAGAAAAATCACATCTATAGCAATATTTTAGAAGAGAAAAAGAGGACACTAATGAACTCATCTACAAAAGAAACAGACTGGCAGACGTAGTAAACAGTGTTATGGTTACTCGGGAAAGGGAGTGGGAAGGGATAAATTTGGGAGTTTGAGATTTGCAGATGTTAACCACTACATACAAAAATAGACAAAAAACTAATTTCTTCTGTACAGCACAGGGAACTATATTCAGTATCTTGTAATAACCTTTAATGAAAAAGAGTATGAAAACAAATACATGTACGTATATGCATGACTGGGACATTATGCTGTGCACCAGAAATTGACACATTGTAACTGACTACACTTCATTAAAAAATATTTTAGGAATCTATAGAAGTATGGATAAAATTTTAAAACATTAAACATGTATATCTGGCTCCCTTTATAAAATACTAGTTTAGCACCTACATATATACCTTAAATGAAAACTAATAGCTAAAAAGTTGATATTCTTAAGTGAGATTTATTACTCTGGTATTTACGCTGTTGTGTAGCTCTATAGGTGTGAGAAAACACTCATTATTAAGGGCACATTTTTCTTTGTGGAAAATTGGCTCAAGCTGGCTTTAATTTGTAGATAGCTTTTATTAAAGAGTTTCTTTTCATAAGGGTCATTTTTCTTATTTCAAAGCTTAAGTGGATTTATAAATAATTATTTAGATGTAACATCTGCTCTTATTTTTCCCCATTTAGATTTTTTCCTGAAGTATGTCATGTTTATATTCTGTAAGCTACACAAATGAGTTTTAAAGGAAAATACATAATCCTGAATAATTATATAATTTATTGCCATTCTTTCTCTTACCACAATATTCTTTTCATTAAATACATTTTGCATTCTACATTTAGAAAAGACTTTTCTAAATGCCATGCAAAATTTAAAATCTTTGAGAATGTTAATTATCTTTACATACGTTATTTCTGCTGCCTAGTTTCTCAAAGTGAAATGATGACTCCACTGAGAATGAGGACCCTGGAAATTTATAAAAAAGTGACATATATTTTCCTTCCTTCCCCTTCTCCCTTCCTGCTCTCCCTTCTCGCTTGCCCCTTCTCCCTCCCCACTTCCTCTCTCTCTTCCTTTCTCCTTCTGGAAATGGAACATTTGTTTCTTATGAAATCCTGTTCAAATCCGATGAATGATAGACTAAAACTAACTAACTAGATCCAACCATGGAAGGATGTAGGGATGCAGAGATCACCAAACTTTTTCTCATCATCTCTGCCTGAATTCCTCCTAGCCTACCCTAGCTTCTGAGGCTGCTGTATCTGAAATCTGGAGCTTGAAAGCAACATGTACTAGATCATTTGAAGTCTAAAAATGGTTGTCATGTTTGTAAGTCAGTGACCCAGATTGAAGCTACCAGCAGCATTCTACCTTGAATAGTTTGTATTTTTAAAAAATTCTATATTTCACCAACTGCGGTCACTTCTACAACTCCTCCTAGAAAAAATTGTTTGTCAGATTTGGATCTATTTACTATTACTAGCTCTCCTGTTTAAAGATGAACCAGATCTCTTTTCCTTAAAATATGCTTACCGACAATTCTAATGCAATAGATCCAGTATGTTTTCTTTTTGGAAATTAGCAAGATTGTGAAACCTTAATAGATGGGAGAGGTGTTGATCTTTGCTTATAATGAAATGCTTTCAAAATGAAGTCACTGAATCCAAAAGAGTAAACTTATGAAGCATTCCAGTTGGAAATCACCAGATAAGTTTCCCACCCCAAACAGTAATTATTCTTGTAGTATTTTTGTGGCAAATGTTTATTTAACCACTACTTGAATACCTCGAATGAAAGAGAGCACACCACGTTCAAATCAATGCAGAGATGGAGGTGTGTATATATATACACACACATACATACACAAAGGGTGTAATAGAAAGAGAAGGGAAAAAATGGTAGGTGATAGATTTTTGATGAATTTAATTATAGTAATCATTTCACAATGTATATATATATATCAAAAATCACATTGTATACTTTAAGTAGATACAATTTTTATTTCTTAATCATACTCTAATAAAGCTGGGGAAGAAAAAAAAAAAAAGAAGTGCTTTGGATCCAAAGGAACATTGGTGCAAATTGTGGGCAAGTTAGTGAATTTCTTAGCTTTGATTTTTCATCTGTTAAATGCAAAATTAAATGCTAGTTCTGCAGGTTTGTTGACTGGTAACATAAACAGATTATGTTGTATATAAAACAATCAGTAAAACATTGCTATAGGATGGTTATATTGAGTCAGAAACTGCCCTGTTGTAACTTTGACCCCTTTTTGTTAATATTTATTTTCTATTCTATGTAATCAACTTAAATAGTGAAAGACCATTGTCTTTTGCCTCCTAGGACTTTCACATCTTCCCTCCTGGCTAAAGATGTCCATATAATTCGGTTGTACATTAACATCTTTCTTCCCTGGGATGTAGTGGTACTTGATGCCTACTGGAGGGTTGGGCTGTACTTGGCAGTAGTCATCCTCTGGAAGCCACACTTGTTGGGCATGACCTTGGTATCTTGACTGTACTTGACTGGGTTCAAGCTGAGCAATGACATTCTGATCCAGTAATTTGGTATTGGGACCAAGTGTAAATTAAATCAGTCTTTACCAAAATGCACCACCCCTTTCCAAAACCCCTGCAAGGCTAACGAGCAGAGGAAAGTCAATCTGCAGAAGGAAGAAGCAGATGCAGAGAGTGGGGGTAAGGGAGAGGGATCTGAGTCTCCTCAGGGCTTTGCTGACTCTGCTTCTCCTTCCCTGAGGCTGCACCGTGTGCCCCGCCGGACCGATCCCCTCTTCTGTGAATAACTCTGCCCTAAGCTGTATCAGGTTTGTGTCTGTTGTGGCAACTACTGTTTTTCATCAAAAGACACTGTTCATTGTAAGGTCACCGCAATTCAGAGATACCAAGATGTGAAAAAAATATTTTAACATATTTTAAAAGCATCTCTGTTAACATCTAGGACTCAGAATGGAACATGATGATTAACTCAAACCCCCTGCCTCCTCCCCAGCCAAAATGGTGACACTAAAATAAAAACCAGCATATTTCCTGTTCTGTCCACAGAACCTTATCCACTGTTTCCAGCTGTCCGTGAAACATTTCTATTTAGATGTTCCTGTCAAACATATTTGACAGTTGATTCTCTTCCCTCTGGCAGGCTGGGTCCCATTATTTTATTACAGTTTTCCTCCCTCTTCTAAAGTAGCGATCTAAGCGTAATTTGGAATTCTTTTCTCCTTCCTCCCTCAATTTCAGTCTGACACAAAATTTTGGAACATTTTTTTCTTTTAATTATTACTTTAAACTGAAGTATAATATACATAACACAAGATTTACCATCTCGACCGTTTCTAAAAGCACATTTTCACGGTATTAAGTGTATTCATGTTGTTGAGCAACCACCACCACCATCCCATCTCCATAACTCTTTGCATTTGAAAGGCAGAAACTGTATCCATTACATAATAACTCCCCATCTTCCCACCCCAGCCCCTGATAACCACCATCTACTTGCTGTGTCTATGAATTTGACTACTCTAGATAGCTCATGTAAGTGGGATCATACAGTATTTGTCTTTTCATGACTGGCTTATTTCTTTTTGCATAGTGTCCTCAAGGTTCATCCACGTTGTAGCGTGTGTCAGAAATTCGGCATTTCTCATGTCGACATTATTCTTCCACTTACTCTTCGGCTTTCTTCTTTCCTCTTTGACAACCAAGGGTCTAAGCCTTTGTCACTTTGCACCTGAGTTCCTGAAATAATGTCTTAACATTATCCACCCCTGCTGCTTACAGCCATAATCTATGATGTATGAGGAGTCTTTAAGAACGTGGTTTTCACCTGGTTGTTGACCCCAGGATTCCCATGAGTGGAGCCCCATGGATGGCTGGTGCAACCCAGAGTCTCTGCGTAGCCCAGCTTGCTAAAAACATTACCCTTTCTCTCCTGACATTCCCCATCTACTCTAGCACTTCGTACTTCATTTTTGAGTCCTTCATTATCTAGCTGGACTCTTCATTATCTCCTTACCCTGTGCTTTGTTTACATACCACCATTATTCGCAAGGACCTTCATTTCAATCAGGTAATCACGTAACTTTCCATACAGAATTCAGTGGTTATACGTATCTCTTCTTCTTTTTGCCTTTAATGCCTCTCAGATGAAAATTTCAATTTACTTTCATGACCTATCCAAATACTCCGGGTTCTGTGTGGCTTATCTTCTTCATGAAAACTACGGAACCGTTACAACCCTATAAGTAAGTAGTTCGCTGCTTTTTAGTTTTACTCTTAAAACATATTGCTATGGATTGTATTTCACTGGTTAGTAGTGTCCTAACTAGATTTCAGCTTGAAGCCTGATGCTTGTTTTTCATAGCTCTATTGTTTCTAAATCACCAACCCTTAATTTACTTGGAAGAGCTTTTAAGTTTGAAAACATTTAAGAAAATGATCAGTGTGTGTGTTTTTTTTTCTCCTGAGAAGCACACAGGCAACCTATTTGATTGAATCTGTGTTTAGCCTAGCATTCTTTTAATATGAGAAGTATTTGATTTACCTGTAGGAGATACAGATCCAAGAAAGGGAAAAAACAAACAAAAACCTATCTGAGTAGTCATGTTGGCGCTATGACATCATCGGCTCTTAGGGCATCTGAATGCTGGGCCTTCTATGTAGGTGGTAAATGGGGTATTGGATAAAGAATCTTATTTAGTTTTTCTGTTTTTTGTTTCTTTAGAACTACTCTGTCTTCCTTACCTCTTAGTCCTTTTCTGAAGCTTAAACTCAAGGTCATTGTTGAGTGGGAAGGAGGAATGTTACCCATCCTTTTCCTCCAACTCACGTAAATGGGATTTATCAGTTTGGCCTGATTTTCCTTCTTTCTGTTAATATTAAACATCATACTAGCTGTAAAAAGCAAATACTGTAATTGGGGTTGGGGAGTATCTGTTTAAAGTCCGTACGCATTTTAGCTCATACTTCATATGTGGCATAAAGGCGGTATTACACAATTCAGTAATAGGAAATTGAAACACCAGTTGCATCTTGTACTAGGAATAAAATGATGAAAAAAGTAACACCATGCTGCTTTTGTGGATTTTACAGTGTAGTAGGAATGTATTAAGTAATTACAAGTGTGTGAATATGGTTAAAGTTCTGTAGGATACTGATTGCTGTGGAGAAGATAGCTGGGGAGTTACACCTTGTCTATGGGATCAGTGCAAGCCTTTGAGAAAGTGTCCTTTATTGTATACATTAAATTTGTTTTTGTTTTTGTTTTTGTTTCTGTTTTTACAGATATAGGGGTCCTTTACTTCATTTCAGTTCGGTTCACAATAAACACTTACTACAAGCTTTTTAATGTGTTATACTTGGGAAATCATCAGAAAATAACACTAGGTCATCTGGGATGCATGAGTGTGTATTACAGTGAGAGGAAGACACCATGGCTTTGTACAGAACTTGGGTTCAAAGTCACAAAGCAACCCACGCTGAAGCCTTGGGCAGTTTCAGAAATTCTCTTGACTTTGGTTTCTTGATCTGTCTAATGGGGAAAATAATTCCTGCCTTGCCAAACACAGCTCGTAAGATGTTCTGCTGTGTGTAAAAATGTCAGTGAAACTAGAACATTGAAAGTCCAATTTATTCCAGATGAACGTGCATTTCCTGTACTTCTTGTCCCAAGGGAATATATTTCAGCATTCATAGTCCAAAACCATACCAGGTCTCCTTCCTGGTATGAAGAAAACAACATAAAATAAGGCCTAGAAGTGCAGTCCAGGAGTATGGAGCAGAGTGCAAATTGTAAGCCCCAAATACTGCTTCTGTTTGAATTTAGTTTCGTTTTCACACCTGCCCCAGGCTTTCTCATTTTGTAGATGCTTTATTAACAGAAACCCAGGAGGAGGCAAGGACAGTTGGTTTCTTCATTTTGTAGCACAAACCACCGTCTAGATCCAGCCCATTCATTATGGTATAATGGTATCTCACACAAGTAGTGTTCTAACTTGATGGTTTAAAAGTGATGCGTGGGGAAACCTGGGCTGATAGCAGACATCCCAGAGTAAGAGTGATGAGTGCAGCAGCGAAACCTGCTGAGCTACTGAAAGCTCTGAAGGTATGTGCAGTTGACCCTTGAACAACATGGGTTTGAACTGTGCAGGTCCACTTATATTCAGGTTTTCTTTCCATTAAATGTAGTACCTGTATTTTCATTTTGCACATCTTTAAATTAACCAAGTGTGGGGAAAAGTTTGTATTTGGTTAGAGATCAAAATATGTGGGATCAAAGAAACTAGGGCTTGAGTCCTAATGTTCTCCAAACTCTTTGAGCTTCTTGTTCTTGGGTGAGTCCTTTATCAATTCCTTTGATTTTGAGTCAATATCTGGCTGCGTTGGGGACATTCCCCTACCCCTGGCATTCTTCAATGGTCAACTGTATATTCATAAAATTGTATGCCTGTGATACTGAGTAACAATTCATAAAATCACTGGAATGTAGGCTGTAGATGAGACACAAATTTGGGCTAGAATACAGATTTTGGAATTATCCTTCTACAGATGGCCAGTTAGGCCAAGGAACGAGACACAATTTCCTGGGAGTTTGTAGAAAAGAGGCACTCTTGAAAACATGACTGTCTAGGAAGAGAGGAGAGGTGCGTTTAGGGCAGACAAGTAGAGTTTTAAAATCACATAATTGGAAATACCTCGCACATCTTCTAATCTGATATAGTTCAAAATAAAGATGAGTCAGTGGGGTCCTGTTAGCTTCAGCGTTACGGTTTCTGTAAGTCATGGCATAGACGTCTCAAATTTACCTTTTAGTGCAGGTTTTTAAAATCCAATTCAGCCTCCTGTTGGTGTTTTGTCTGCATTGAATTATACCTTGTGGAAGGGTGAGGATTTCTTCCCTGTGTTAACACCATTGAGTGGCAGCAGTATTTAAGATCTCTCTTGAGTAATCAGATTTGTTTCAGTATATATACGTTGTCCCTGCTTATGAAAAATTATCAAATAAAATAATTCCTTGGATATTACTTCTAGGTCATTTTCCCCAGTTGCTCAGTCTAGTTCTTCCATGAGCTTGGACTAGGAGGCACTTGCTTTCATAAGCCTTACTGGTCTAGACTCTAGGTTCCCCATGGACGTTCTCTTTCATTCATTGAATCCAGAGAAACACAGTGCCTGGCAGAAAGAAAACGGGGAAGATTTGCTGAATGAATGAAATATGCAGATTTCAGAGGCTGCATATTTTTTAAAGGTAGAGACTCACTTATCAGTCTTTTTTCTTTTGGGCCAAGCATAGATATTTGAATATAGCAGAAACACAAGTCTGTTGCATTAATGTTCTTTCTTTCCAGTAGCTATCTTTTCTCATGGTTTGAACTGAGGGCAGCAATTGTTATTTTTAAGAGCATAAGAATGATTTTTTTTAAGTCTCATAAACAAATATAAACCATTATTAGAAATAAAAGTATGTCAAACATCATGAAATTCTGATCATAAAATACTCATTACCTTTATTTTTAATTGAAGTATAGTTGGTTTACAATGTTGTTAGTTTCTGGTGTGCAGCATAGTGATTCAGTTATACTATATATTTCTTCTTAGATCTTTTCAGTATAGGCTATTACAAGGTACTGAATCTAGTTCCCTGTACTATACAGTAGGACCTTGTTGAGTATCTGTTTTATATATAGTAGTTAGTATCTGCAAATCTCAAACTCCCAAATTATCCGTCCACTCCCATCCCCCCTTCTCCCCTGGTAACCGTAAGTTTGTTTTCTGTGTCTGTGAGTCATTACTTTTTAATCCTGACAATCAGCCCTTCCAGGATCACTGATATGGTTAACAGCATATTTTTTTAACCCACCAAAATACCTTTTATTTAAAGACCTTCTCTTTAAACCACATAATATAGAGATAGTTAGATTCTATTTATTCCTAATTTCTCTCTTGCTATTTTTTCCTTTTTTTTTTTTTTTTTTTTTGTATCATGCCCACAGCAGCTGTTTCCCTAGCCCTCACCCCAACCCACAGACTTTCCCACACTCCTCTTTTGGCTCTCCCTTGGCATTGATCCTTCGTTTGACAGATAAAACACGTGTTTGTGTTGTAGTTAATGGCCAAGCTACAATCCATCGGGTTTCCCATAGGGGTGATTATTCTTATTTTACTCCCCAAGCAAGGCTGTCCTTTTATGATATAGTGTTCAGTTTACCCTGAATAAGCCTTCTGTCTCCTCACTGAATTCCTCATTCCTTGGTAACTTACTGACAGATGACTCTGAGGTTCTGTAAACTCAGTGTGAGTGAAGCTCATGAGATGAGATGAGAGCTGGGGACACAAAGAGGCAGCCTGGGGTGGCCGTCAGCATTTGACAGCGGTGGGGTGTGGTCCAAACTCGGATGCATCCTAGCTTGTGACTCCGGATGTAATATTCAGTATATGTGAGTTTTAACCTCCTCATGCATAAAATGAACCAATAACTGCCTCTGTTTGGAAACTCTGCTCCAAAAGGAGTCATTTGGGTGCATTTCAAACCAGTGCGTGATGGGGCCACCCTCATTATTTCATTAAGAAATATAAAAATCATGGTTGCTGATTCTAAGGTGCACATCCATGGTTCAGTGATAGCACAATATGAATTTTGGTTGCAGAAACATTTCCCAGGTTGCTGGTGGATTTATGTGAAATCCTGGGGGGATATAGAAGGAGTGAGGGACTTCGATTAAAAGTCTTGCCAGAAACATCAGCTCTTTTGAATTTAAGGATCTGATAGTATGTGTTCTAAACTATGTTTTTAAAAAAAACTGCCATAGGTTCATTTTCCTATGTGGAATAATTGACAACTAAATTGAGTTGCTTTCTTATGAGCTGTCTTTGTTGTCCTTGTTCCCAAGAGCTATTTTATACATTTTAAGTGTTCAGGGAAGAGTCTGTAATGGTTCAATCAATAAATGAAATAATGAGTTTAAGGCAAATTCAGAAATTTAAGAATGAGTGCATACATCCCACTTTTGTGTGTTGAGTGTGTGAATGCGTGTGTTTGTGTGTGTATGACTAAATGGTCATGATTTAAAATAAGGACAGAATTAAACATTGAAAAACCATTTATTAAGAAGCCAATGTGTACCAAGCACAGTAGAATAAATAACATTTTCTAAAGTTGCAGGTTTTCTTCCCGATTTAGAGGTACTCTTACACATGCTATATAAAGCAACTTAATTCTTTAGTTTTTTTTTTTTTCTTTCAGGAATCTTGATATATATCTAATTCCATCTTCCACAAACTCTATTCATGTCATAGATCTTTTTGATCCTAAAGATCATGCCTTACAGGATTGCTGATAAGATCAATAGCCTGTCTTTTTAAAAATCAATTAATTTATTTAATGGAGGTCCTGGAGATTGAACCCAGGACCTTGTGTGGCTAAGCATGCGCTCTCCCACTGAGCTGTTCCCTCCCCGATAGCCTGTCTTAAAAATCCTCCAGGATATCTTCTTCTGCACAGTGGGGATGATTATAATAACTACTCTAAGGTGTTGGGAGGATTAAATGAGGTAATGCACACAAATTGCTAGCACAGAGCTTGGCACAGAGTGGGCACCCAATAAAAGTTATCTGTTCTTGTTGCTTCGAGGGCATCATGTGATGTGACTGATTGTATCCGCTGTGAGTGCTCCAGCTACGGTCTCACTGAGTCCCATGCACCAGACTTGATGGTACACTTTTGTGAACTAACCTCACCCTTGGCAGTAACTTAGCATTCCTCTTCTCGTTTTCTGGCAGTCCAGTTTCCTGCCCCATTTTGCTTATATTTTATTTAATGTAGTTATATTCTTAAAAGATTCATTAGCTTAAATCCTTTCTGAAATAGACAACGACAGAATGAAAATCTTATTCTTAGTATTTTATCAGTTCTTCTCGTTACTTTTTTCAGTGTTTTTATAGTTTATATAATTAGAATTATAGTATGTATATTGATTGGTTTTCTGTATTTTTAAATTAATATATTTTCTACAACATTAAAAGTACGAGAACTTTATCACTTTTTAACTTGTGTCACTTTGCAGCACTTTAATCACATGTATGCTTCTTAACAGTCAATGTATGAATGTGTCATAATTTATTTAAGCTTTTCTCTCTTGTTGGACTGGTCAATTATCTCCAAGTTTTGTCAGTATAAGTAATACTGATGTAAGTATCTTTATAAACCCTGGTTTGCTTTTCTGATTATTTCTTCCAGGTACATTTCCATATATGAGATTATGGATTAAGGAAACTAAGCATTCTGTATTTTAAAGCAGTGGTTTACAATGTCATAACTAAAACTGGAAGAAAATTTCTCTTAAAAATCATAGAGCAGAGGTTTTTAAAGTACTCTGAGACATTGCCTTTGGGTTTGCAATTGAGAGGAAAGGGCCATACACTGAAAGTAACTTTTTTCATGTCTTATTTATACTAAGTGAAACTTTTGTTACTTAGTAATAAGGATGCATTTCAAAATGTCCGAATTGACAGAAATTAAAGTCATATGAATCTGTTTCATTTTATAATGAAATATAAAAGATTTATTTCTTTTGAATACTCATTATTATGTACTAAATACAATATTTAATAAATAATTTACTTGAAATTAAATTTCAACCCTCTGATTAGATTTAATATTAATGAAGAAAGACAGTGGCATGAAGGTAGTTTTAGGAACTTCTTTTTCATCAAGTGAAGACTGTCTTACTGATTCTACAACTGTCATCAAAATTTCTCTTAGGAAAAAAGTATGGAAACATATTTAGATATTTTTGCAAATATGGGGAAAATATCACTCTCTTCTCATTCTACCCATTCCCAAAGGGCTTGGATGTCAGATGCAGCCAGGGCTTCAGGGAGGAGAGGAAAAACTGTGTGACAGAGAATATTTTGGAATCTTCTTGGCAACTTGTAAAAGAGTAAGGGAAGGAGGAAATACAGGGGACCAGGCGTTGACAGTAAATTGCAGTGTGTAAATCCCCCCATATCCTCATCCTCCCATGAACGCTTGCTTGCAAGTTTTACATGATTTTAAACCTGTGAGAATGAGCCGAGCTTCATGCTGAGGTTGACATGATGTGGGGTAGAGGCAACCCTAGAATAAACTAGCATCCCAAGAAGATGGAAAAATCAACTGCTAATGACAGTAGCTGCAATCTTGGCCGAGAGTAAAGGTCAGGTCGGGAACTTTCACCGACTGGAATTTGGGGGCATCGAAGGCATTTTTTTCTTGTATCCTGAGAGATCCCCAGTGAAGGCTGAGTTACAGGAGTTTTTCAGGCTCTGCCAAGGTCATAGCACAAGCTCTGCTTTTCACTGTCGTGTGGAGCAGAGTCCCTGAAGATGGGCTGCCTGGGGCTCACTGAGGTCCCCTCGCTGGATGCACTTCAGGTTTATCTCTAGAGATAGAAACTTCTGGATGCTTCTGGGTTAAGGTTTAGTCATTCCACTTTGCTATCAGATTCCAGATAAGTTATCGGCTAGTAAAAGGATGACTGTCTCGCCCTTGATTCATATGTCCTTAATCTGACAGGCGTTTGGACTGTACTTGAATAGGAATAGAGGAGGGCAGGTTTATGAGTGACAGGCTTGTTTCATATTGTCCCAAGTACTAGGACTAAGGCCAAAAATAAATGCTTTTCTGATTATGGGAGGTGTTTAAGCCTGAGTGGAAATACAGTTTGGTTGGGATAGAATACAGAGGATGTTGAAATGGTAAAACCATAATAGTAATGATAAGTTAAATAAAATAGTTATTTTAGATAAACTTACGTGTTCCACTGGTCCAGAAATTATCAAAGCATTAAATTACTCACCTTAGAATATTAGGGCATTAAATTTTAGGCCACATGTATTTGTGTTTTTCCCCAGCCCACCCCAAAGTTGACCTTTCTGCCATTTATTTTGCCTTTGTGTAAATGTAACTCTGATGTTTTGCTGTTGAGGAAACATTTTATACTAATAGTAGCTGTAACTTAGATGATCAAATTAGTGAATATTTTTTATACCTATTTCTATCAGATATAAATCTGTGTTTACGC
Source organism: Camelus bactrianus (assembly GCF_048773025.1). Taxonomy (NCBI): domain Eukaryota; kingdom Metazoa; phylum Chordata; class Mammalia; order Artiodactyla; family Camelidae; genus Camelus; species Camelus bactrianus. Next base: position 12,808,188 of record NC_133572.1, read on the forward strand.
CAGATAACCACTCAACACTGTGAGAATATCCAGTTGGCTGTGAGGCTTGTGGCTTTAATTGCAGCCGAGTTAATCTGTAGAATTTAACAATTATACTGCCATCTGTCTTAAGGGTTTATAACTCTGGCAGAGAATAAGCAAATAGCGTAAAACACTTGTACCTGTGTGTGCTGCTCATAGTTTTATTGGTAATAAAAAAAGACGTACTGACTTTTGTGCTTGGGAACAGAATCTGTTTCTAACCTTTGCTATGAACAGGAAATGGGAGAGGTGAAACAAGGCCTGGCTTTGTGGCTGGGCCAGAGCACTCTGTGTTCCGAATTGTGGCATTCAAGTCTCATGTCTGTCTAGCTTGTTGCTCCTTGGAATAGCTGGCCTTTGAAGTCCTGAAAACATAGATTGGTAATGAGCAACGTCAAGTCGAGAGCGGGCAAATATTTGGAAAATCCAGGCTCTGAGAATAGCCAGTCTAGGATAATTTGGCTCGGACTGTGCAATAACTGTGTTTCCCTTTCCCACCTAAATTATAAAGTTTTACTAATATAATAGCATAGATTTCTTAAATAGCAATCATTGAAAAGTCTCAACTTCACTTGTGTTTTTAGATAGAGCAATTATTGTATTTCTTTTTAAATTTTAGGGCAGCACTAACTTGCTGGCCAGTGTGTTAAAATGACAATCCAGCCCGAGTGCTTTTTTTTTTTTTTTTTTTGTAATTAGGCATGGTATTAGAAGAAAGAATTCTAATGGAAGTTTTTGGTTAAATACTGAACTAATACTTTTGAATAAAAGTCAACCTTTAATTTAGTTTTTTAAACTTAAAATAAATTTTTTGTCCAGTTTTTTTTTTAAGGAGGGGCTAATTAGGTTTGTTGTTTATTTATTTATTTTAATGGAGATACTGGAGGTTAAGCCCATGACTTGGTGCTTGTTCAGTACGCACTCTACCACTGAGCTACACCCTCCCCCGTCCCCAAAATAAACCTTGTATCCAATTGCATATTATTGATGAGGGTGTCCGTTATAATACATACAGTGTCCTGTTTTAGAAAACATTTTCTGTTAGGAGAAAACCCACATAATTTAATAAAGACTCTCACCAAGGTCATGTTCTATATGTGTGTGTGTGTGTGTGTGTGTGTGTGTGTGTGTGTGTGTGTGTGTGTATGTATGTATATATATATATGGAAGGCCAGCTAGACTTAGGTGATTACTGGAGAATACCTCATTTACTAATGTTATATTGTCCCCTCCCTCTAAGGAAATAAAAACAGGCTAAATTTGCTAAGCCATCCCAAAGGGAAGACAGATACGAATATTTTTATATATTTAGGAATGTATGAATTTTAAAAGGCAGTCTGAGTTACTAGCGTATTTATCTCCTGCCTTGGAAACAGTTCTTAAAACTGGAGAGATGATTCAGTTAAAATTACTGTAGATTTTTGAAATCTGATTTAATATTTTAGTGTGTGCTTTTTAAAACTTTCCTGTCTTTTATAGTTAAGATTGTCAGAGTATAACACTCATTTTTTAGAGAACCTCATTTTGCAATACTGATATCATTTTTTTTCCTTTTTCAGATTTATTAGGTAGAATTATTACAGTTTGACTGCACATACATGTTATATTGCATGTAAATACATATAAACAGTATACTGATACCTTTAACTTGGTATAATAATTATGTAACAGTAATAGTTTAAAATTTCTGTTGCATGATAATTGGACTTGGAATGCTAGAAATCACTGGAGTGTGTAGCCATTGAAGCCTGAGTTGATTTTAGTTATGTTTGGTTTTGTACAGTACCACAGTCTAATGCCGCACGCTATTCAAATCTGTAAAAAAAAAAAATGTGGCTTTTCATTTATAAAAATGTATTTATACATATTTACCAAATGTTCAATAATTATAAAATATACACACATTTGAAATAGAGCCCTATGAATCTTTGTACAATCATAAATATGGAAGTTACAAAAAATAATGGCAGGTAGATACTACATCTCTCTCAGGAACTCCATTTCCCTTACTAAATAGTCCTCCTTCCCTTGCTCCCATAGATAACAATGTACGCACTTATACGCTTGTACCCGTCTTAATTGACTCCTTTCTTGGAACTTTAATCCTGAGACATTTCCTAGTACACATACAGCTGAGATGAAAGTGTTCCTTTTAAGTGCACACTCTTCATAATGCCTTGAACTTGTTTTTCTATGGCAGAGGGAAACAACCTCATGCACCTGGACAAACAAAGGTGTTCCTTCAAAAACAGACTTTCAGAATCATTAATTCCAGTTTAGAAATAATTATAAAGGTTAAGTGGACTCTCATGCGTAAGGTTTTAGTGCTGGTGAGTGGCCAGTGTGTGTTTTGCTGCTCCCTTGCTTTCATCTTCCCTACGACACCTCCCTGACTGGGTTGTCTCTTGAAGTTTGATTCCACCTGTAGCAAGTGGGCCAAAGCCAGCCCTCCAGCCTTCTGTAACTTCCTGGTGGTATGCTGGACCCACTGGTTGAGATCAGAAGCACTTCTGCCCAAACACATGCCAAGGTAAGGCTAGTGGTGGTCAAGGTCAGGGGTAAAAGATGGGTTTTTTTATTCCTTTGGGTGCTATAGATGTACAATAAGTAGATAGTACAGATAGTAATAACCTAGTAAGAAATAGTGGACTCACTGTGTGTGGGAGGATGAAGAAATGGCAGTGTCTTTCAGTGAGGGGGATGCTGGTGAGAGATGATACAAACTAGAAGTAGAATGTGTTAAGTTTTTGCCTTTTTTTTAAATAGCATGATTATAAATACAGAATTAAGAGATATTACCAAAGTAAAACTTTGAAAGGATAAATCATTCTTTGCTTGAAATTTTTTTAAACATTTTTTATTGATTTATAATCATTTTACAATGTTGTGTCAAATTCCAGTGTTCAGCACAATTTTTCAGTCATACATGGACATACACACACTCATTGTCACATTTTTTTCTCTGTGAGCTACCACAAGACTTTGTGTATATATTTCCTTTGCTTGAAATAGTTAAATATTATAGTAATCGTATTAGTTCTTGCTGTAAATTGCTGTAAAATAAAGCGGTCAGTTCTCAGTGATGAGGAATGGCAAGGATGAGGATAGAAAGGGAAACATAGTGATGGTGGAGGCATGAGCGGAACAAAGCATCTTGTCCCTTTTGTACTTGGGGGGATAACTTACATCGTAGACCTTTCACTGTCTCTGTCTGGTTTTCTCCCTCCTTTCCCCTTTTGATTGATTTCCCTGATCGCAAGTTTCCATAAGAAAATAATTCAATAAGTACAAGTAGATATGGAGAAGCATATATAACTGGCTGGATTTCTAAGCTAAGAATTCGAACACATGCTTGTAAGTTTTATTTAAAAACCCTATTGTTGCAAATTAACATAAATTCACAGGTGAATGAACAATGACGTTCTCCCAACCATGCTGAAACAAAAATTGTTTGGGAGGTGGTGTGGAATACTGTTTATAGCTGCCTTATGGGTGATTTACATTGAAACTGCCGTGCATGTATCACATTTACTGGAATAATCTGTTTATTGGAGAATCATAGAAAAAATAAGCAAGTTTTCATCATTCACACTATGGAGTAAACCAAACAGCCAGTGACAAACCTTGATAAATATTAGCAATGATTATAATTTAAAAAAACCCAGAGTATCAACAAGAGAACAGCCATAACAAGACAGTGGATCACAATGTAATGACAGTAGAATTTCACGCTGAATTCTGTCTGTCATGGCATCCGCGTTCTGCTCTGCACAGCACTGCAACCACACTTCAAAGCCAGCTGAGGACTAGTTTGCTCAGGAAATCCTAGCGATGAGAAGCTTCAGGTTTTACCGGTATGTGGCCCTTAGTCTTAGGCAAAAATGATAGTCTGTGGAATCTAGTGTCATTGATCTGAAAGCACTAACAAAAGAACATGTCTTAGATAACCTTGCATTAGCAGGAACACACAGGAGTTGCCAAAAAAATACCAATTTACCCTACTTAAAAGAGGCAAGCTCCTAGATTGACTTAGGTGACCCATAAAGTCTGGTGGTAATGCGTGTTTTTTTAGAGTAGTTTTATCTTTAAACTTCAAACAAGTTGGTGACATACATGAAGCTAGTGGGGTTCTTTCCACTGGCAGATGAGTGCTAAAGAAGTTAAGTGATTTTTTTTTTTCATCATGCAGTGTTTCTGATAGTTCTGCCTGCTTCTGTTTTCACCATGCTTCTCTTCTATATTTTAAGAGAATATTTCACTTTTTAAATAAAAAAGTAGTCTCATTATGATTTAATTAAGTTTATTTTTTCTTGCCCTAAGGAACTTTGTAACTTATAAGTATGAATTTATATGTATGCATAGTTGTATTAATAAATGCGTTTATAAAATTGATATTTAAATAGAGCTAACAATCAGGTTGGGCCAGACATTCCTCTAAGTGCCTTACAATATTAATTTATGTAAACCTTTCAACAGCCCTAAAAAGAGACCTTCATATTTTGGATTCAGTATAAAATTATGCTCAGAATGTCTGTGACCTATTTCTGTGTTGCTCATTGTGGTTCTATATATTTATCATCTGCATAATGGAACTAAGACAAACATAGAAATATCATGGTATATTATTTTATTTGCTTCTCAAGTGTCTGATACAGTGCCTATTTTTCTAAGTATTTATTAAGGATCAGGAGGCAGCATAATATTATTGTATTATATATAATCTGGTTCTAAACTACCTGGTTTTGAATCCCAGCTCTGCTTCTTACTGGCTATGTGATTTGGGACAAGTTACTTAAATTGTCTGTCCTTCAGTTTCTTCATTTGTTAAATGTTTATAGTAGTAGTACCAACTTTGAGAGAGTTATTATCCAGATGAATTAATATATTTAAAGTACTTAGAACAGTGTCCAGCACATGTTAAATACAACATAAATAATATACATAAATATATTATATTTGAATGCTCCAGATTTCCACAAAGGGAAAATACTTAATTTAGTTGATAAAAACTTAAGCAATGAGAATGGCAGCTGGAAGAGGTTTTATAACAGAATATAGTGGATTATCCGGAAATTTATCCCTCCCTCAGGCAGCTCTACCCTGCCTGTTACTGGTGTATATGGTTGCTGGCTCCAAGTGAGAACTGAATATGAAAATTTTCAGTTTGTGAAAAACATCTGGAGGTTTCACTTGACTACAAATTTAATATGAGCCAACTGTATGGTACAGTTGCTTAATAGAAAAAAAGAAAAAGAAAAAGAAATCCTCCTTTAGGCAGTATAAATAGAAAAAGAGTGTCTACCTCATGGAAAGTCATATCCTTGATGTCCTTAACACTGGCTGGGTCACAGTTGGAATACTGTTTTCTGTCCAAGACACAATAATTTTAGGAAAGATGTTGGCACACTGGGGAGCCAGGAGCCTGGAAATCATGTAGAAGACAGAGGAAGTGGGACTATGTAGCCCAGAGAAGAGAAGACTAATGGGAACTAAAACACCTGTCTCCATTTATTTACAAGGTTGCCATTGAAGAATAAAAAGGGACACATTTGTGTATTTCTCTTGAAAGCAATCAATATAATGAAAGTCACATTAACTCAAGTGTTAAGGGGGAAAACTTTGTAACAGTTAGTCCAGTAATGGGAGTGCAGTTGACCCTTGAGCAACACAGGTTTGAACTGTGTGTATCCACTTACACAAGGATTTTTTTCAGTAGTAAATACTACAGTATTACATGATCTGCAGTTGGTTGAATCTGTGGAGGAACGGCTGGTGCAGAGGGCTGGCTATAAGTTATACACAGACTTCTCATCTGTACAGAAGGTGGGTGCCCCTAACCCCCGTGTTCAAGGCTCTCCTGTAGTTTGTTCTCATTAATGAGTAGGGTCACTGCTCTACTCACGCAGGGTCTCATGCAAGGTCTTGCACGGATGCTGTACGAAGAATTACTGTATGTGGTCAAAGATTAGCTTCCATCACTCACATTCACAAAAATCAACTTTATGCATTCATATCCTCACAGGGCTTGGGCAGTGAAGATCCCTGGAAAATTTATTAAGATTTTAAGGCTGTTACGTGACTGCATGGATGGTTAAGATTAGCCTCAGTGGCACTATTGGCTATTTCTCACAGTGCAAAGAATAAAAAGTGTGTGTGTGTATGTGTGTGTGTGTATTATATATAAATATAAATAAACTGGTTTAGTTTTATTCAGGCTGGTTTTGAAATCACTTAAGTGTGGGTTTAAGGAACACTGGATGATACGGTATTTTCCCAAATTTCATAAATTCTTCTAAGTTTTAGTAGGTCATTAAGAATTCTTTATATGTGTGCCAGCAAAAAGAATTGAGAAAGACTGGTTGAGTCTTGTATGTTTTGGGGATCTGATCAGAAAAAACCCATCATCTCGTCCCTGATCTCTAGGTGGGTGGAAATGTTGTGTCCCTTCGTATGAGCAGTATCTGAGGTTCATACCTGTCCACTAAAGGTTCTCTTTTAAGGATTGAGTGACATGAAAGTGTGTAACTGAAAAATATGGAAGATAGCTATGGTGTAGCTTTGGGAACTGACTTTGTATTTTATAGGAATGTTTCTCTTGAGATATTGTCATTCTTTTGTCTTCAAATGTTTGCTTGTCTTCTGGTTAGGTATGTCCTCGATGTCAGCATTCCTTTAAACTCATCAAATCCTACCAAATTTCAGACATTAGATTGTTCAGTTTCAGCAATTAAATTTCTTTGAAAAAGTGATAAAATAGACTTTGTAATTCTACATGTTTCTCATGGAAGACAAGCATTTAAAATTTTCATGTAATAGATTTAACCGTACAATGTGTGTATTTCCACATGGGATAAGTAAAAAGTAAAGAGGGATTATCCAACTAGGAGATTAAAAGGCACATTTATATACTTTTCTTTTGCAATGTTAGAAAACATGAGTTTTTTATCATCTAGAATATTCTATAATCCTCTCACAAACTATTTAAATGAATTTCTTCATCTTCTTTGAAGCAGAAATGGGTACATCTGAGGAATTGTTTGCACACCCTTTAGGTGGTCCCAGTCCCATGTACTTTTATCCTAAACTGAATTACTGGGACTGGGTGATGGACCATGTCATCTCCTATAGAATTTTTGCTTCTTGTTGTAATCTGTTAAATTGTGAAGAAACACCATAAATTAAACCATCTTGTTTGAATGTTTAATATTTTAATTTAGACACATATTTTATTTTTTAATGTACATGAGAAAATGAGAGGTAGCTATTATTTATATGTGTATTATTTGCAACCCATACATTTTGGAAGGTTTTCTGGATGTTCCAGAGCATGGGACTGGATTTGTACCAAAGTATTGAGTTATTGTGCATTCGAGAGTTCAGACTGCAGTTTCCCCTGTTCCTCTGCTTCAAAAGTAGTATAATGAACACCATCAAAAGCGGTTTAATTACTGGAATATTTTCTTTAAAAAAAATTTAAAATGTATATGAAAAAGAACACATCGTTATGTATAACTGAATCACCCACTATGCTGTACCCGGAAACTAACACAACATTGTAAATCAACAATACTTCAGTTAAGAAAAAACTTAAAAAAAAGTGTAATCTCGTGTATAAAATGGAAAGATTGATAGGTCAATATCGTAAGTGGGATTTGTGGAATGAATATATTGACTCTAAATAACATTGATGAAAGAAACCTTTCCTTTCCTCTCCGATTATAATTCTGCCACTTGAATTCTCCATTAGGACCTTGGAGGAAAATAACTTTAGGTGATAGTACGAAAAAGTGTTTCATTAAGTAATGGTTGTGAGTATAGTTAAGTTCTGTTTCTTGATATTGCCTTTGATGAATATAGGTCAGAAAAATAGCATATGTAGGTTTGATTTGTGATTTCTTAACCTTTTTTTCCCCTTTTTTCTTTAATTGGTTACTTTTGGGGCTGTGTTATCTTATTTTTTAACCCTTGTCTCAAATTATTTCTTGGCAAAATGCTGCAACTTAACAGCCCCCTCCCCCCTTTTTTTAATAGTTAAAAATTTGAGAATAGAGGTAAGGGCCTTTTGAGATGAAGATCAATTTGAATGTAATTTGAACGTAAGACGATTTAGTTGTAAATGCTGTATTGGTCACATCTGTGTATTTGTAGTGCACTTCTAAGCCAAGAGCAATTTTCAGCCACCTAACCCTGGCGGGTAAGCAGACTATCCTGAGTAATATAGCAGGCTCACATTAAATGAGAAGATAGGCATTGCTGAATGAACACTTTACTGAGCACCTGCTGTGCTCAAGACGCTTTAGGAGGGAAGGACTGTGAAAGAGGAAGTTGATATATTTGGCCAGTGGATTTGAGGACAGGTGTAAGTTCTTTGTGTATTTGCTAAAATTCCCCAGTGAAGCCATCCAGCCCTGGACTTTTGTTTGCAGGGAGGTTTTGTTTGTTTTTTGTTTGTTTGTTTGTTTTCATTACAAATTCTGTTTCCCTTCTAGGAATTGATCTGTTCAAGTTATCTGTTTCTTCTTGATTCAGTCTTGGCAGGCTGTATGTTTCTAGAAACTTGTCCATTTCTTCTAGGTTGTCCGTTTTGTTGGCATATAACAGTTCATAACATTTTCTTGTAGTATTTTGTATTTCTATGGTGCTGGTTGTCATTTCTCTTGTGTTTACTTTCTCGTGTTGTTGTTGACTTTTTTTTTTTTTTTTCTTATCTCCATTGGTTCAGTTTCTCATTTTGCCTGAAATGCTGAAGCATCCAGTCCATCTCTCTGTATCCTGGATGTTGATTATCTGTTATTCCAGCATCCACGCAGCATCCAAATACCAGCCCTGCTGCATCTTGGCTTATGTTGTAGACTTGAACTCCAAGATGCCCCCAAATGTTTTTAAATTTTATTTGTGTACATTTTCAAAATAACCTTCCTTTGAGGTCTCAGTTTTATGTGAACTGTAGTTAAACTCTTCTTTTTTCCATGACTTGTAGCATATGGTATTTAACCGTTCGCTAGTATCACTTTCCTCCAGTAAACATATTTGTACAAAAACATTTCAAGAGAACATTACACTTAATAAGAGGAACTCCTCTAAGATGACTCGACTGCTTAGACAGGGTTTGAAAATTAAAATATATGTGGCTTAGCGTGCTGTTTCATTATCTTTCAAGTTTCATTACAATATCTGACCTTTGGGAAAGAATAAGCATTTACAACTTTTGAAACCAAAATAAGTTTTCTGACATTTTATCCTGAAGTATTTGCCCCTGACAGAAGAAAATCAAATCAGTTGACATTGCAGCCAACCAGTATTGACCCTGCATTTTTAAAAACCCATCTATTGCATGTGGTTTGAAAACATAGTCAAACATAAATCTAAGATTGGAATTTTCTGACCTCAGAGGCTATGAATGGCTTTCCATAAACGATGCCCTTAGTGTCATTTTTCATTTTTTAAAACAAGCCACTGAATTCTCACATATTTTATCCTCATCCGCATTGTCACAAAGGGCCTCTAGCATTTTTCAGTTCTGTTGGACCTGCAACAACGCACCATGCTAATATTGGAATGCATGTTCTCTGTCCTGATGGTGACTTCTGAGAGGGCTGTTGTGTGAAGTGTGAGGTGTGCTTTCCGGATCATGAACACAGCTGCGGACACCTCGAGGGTGATTATAGATGTCGTTTGTGAATCAGAGACATCTGTCTTAGAGTAACTGGGTGACTTGCTCCAGAACATTCAGATACTCAGTGGCCGGGTCATGGTCCAGCTTTTTTAGTGGTGTGGTCTGGTGCTTTTCCCAGAAAATCGGGTGATCATACCCCATGTGCAGTAATCAAGCAAGTTGGCAACCTCTGATCTAATCAGCCATTAAAAAGTCTATAAGACAAAAATTTCAAAACTTGGAGAAGGACATATCATTGTTAGTATTTGTGACTCCAGTTTAGGGACTCAAATGATGAGGGGTAATGTGCATGTTTGTGCCTATATAAATGAATAGTGGGATGGTAGCATGGCTGAGGTGTGGGTTTTCACGTGGCCTTGGATTGAGACAGAACTGGACTCAATCTCGGCTCTACTTGTTACTAGAATTGTGGCCTTGGAGCAAATCATTTAAACTCCCAAAGCCCTGGTTTCTTCATTTATAAAACGTAACACGGTTATAATGTCTTTACTGCAGTCTTTGGGTAAGAATTAGAGATGCTGAATGAAAAGTATGTAGCATAGTGCACGGTGCAGAATAAATTATTTTTTAAAAAGTGATGTCAACAACAGCTTCTCCTCAAAGGGTAAAAGGAAGTGGTTATTTAAATCATCACAATATGTTAAGTCGTTAGTTAAAATTCTGATGGAATCACAAGATAATTTTAGCATGCGTATATACGATAATGAGGACTCCGTGGACAATTTATTTGTCCTCCAGCTACTTATTTTTAAACTGGGCAACTTTCACCTTCAAGAAAGTTAAAGAAACAGAAAACTAGAGATTACTAAAACCTTTGGAGAAGTGATAGTGTGATTCATTTTGAAATTTTTAATACAATGCCTTGGCTAGTATCAAGAATCTATTTTTTTCCCTAAATGGAAAAGTTTATGTGATGTTTAGGAAGATGTTATTTTGCTTAAACACCAACTAACTGTCTTCAGGAAAAGGCAGAATCTGATTGCTTTGGAAGCTGATGTGAGCATGTATTTAATCTCTAACACAAAGTCTGATTTCAGGGTTTGGAGAGCAGAATGGGATTAAATCATTTCAAATATGGAAACAAAAAAAAGCTACTAGTTTAAGAAATTTGTTTTCTATATATTTAAACATTTCATACAGGTTGAACTGCTTACTAATATAATTCTTGTATATCAAGATTTGGACTGCTCACGCCACTCATTCCCACATCACTTTGGATTCCTTCTGTGTACACTTAACCTGGGGGCATCTTCTTGCATAGTTGGAAGAGCAGCAGAAGCTGCCAGGAAACCGTCAGTGAACATCCAGGTGTTCCAAACCTGATAAATTATTTACAGCGCTGCTTTCGTAAGAACAGATGCCCCGAGAGTCGTCTCCTGTTTAAGCTCTAACAAAGAATAGTGGGCACAAATGGCTTTTGGCCATGCAGGTGATACTGTGATCGACTGGTGCTTTGGAGTCAAGATCCAAGAGGCTTGAAGTATTCCATACGCTGCATTAGTATCCTTGGATCACTTGCGTTTTCTGTCAGTGGCTCATCTGAATCCCATGTCCTGAAACTAATATACCATGTAGCTCCCTCTAATGGGCCTGACCATCATTATAGTCTGGGAAATTTCCATGTCTGTCCCAGAGATAAACAGTAACAGGGCCTGTTAATTCCAAGTGTAGTTAACTGCCAAGCTACTCTCCACACCTGCTTTTATTTCTTCTTTATGAAAAGAGAAAATTATCTGAAAAGGAACAGAAAACACATATGTGTTACTGTTTAAAGGACTGTAAAAATACACTGAGAGGAATTTGGGACACCTTATTGTCCTGATGCTCGGGGAAAATGGCCTGAAGGTAAACCTGACACAGATATCATGTAGTTACTCTGTTACCTTGGGCAAAGGTTCTGAAAACTTCTTTAATATGATCCAGCAATCCTACTTGTGGGCATATATCTGGAGGGAACTCTAATTTGAAAGATACACACATCTCAATGTTCATAGCAGCACTATATTCAATAGCCAAGACATGGAAACAATCTAAATGTCCATTGACAAATGAGTGGATAAAGAAGTTGTAGTATATATATATGGTGGAATACTACTCAGCCATAAAAAAAGAATAAACTAATGCCATTTGCAGCAACATGGATGGACTTGGAGACTGTCATTCTAAGTGAAGTAAGCTAGAAAGAGAAACAAAAATACTGTATCACTTACATGTGGAATCCAGAAAAATGACACAAATGAACTTATTTACAAAACAGAAACAGACTCAAAGACATAGAAAACAAACTTACGGTTTGGGGGAGGGGAATAGGGGGAGGAATAAATTGGGAGTTCAAGATCTGCAGATACGAATTACTATATATAAAATAGATGAACACATTTATACTGTATAGCACAGGCAAACTATATTCAATATCCTACAGTAACCTATAATGAAAAAGAATATAAAAATGAAAAAAAACCCCAAAACTTCTTTAAAATATATAAAATAGAAGCAGGTGCTCTTGCTTCAAATTTAGAAGATGCTACTTATTACCAATGATTAATGACTAAAAAGAATATAATTGGAAACTTTTACTACTAACATTTAGATGCACAATGAGAAGATCCTTATCTGGTTTGTGTTTTTGCTGCCTCTCCTAATGCATCAGTTCATGCCCACATATGCTGGGACCCCTACAAAGATGTCTCTATTCAGCAACACTTTGAGCGTGTCAGGTAAATGCTTCGTCAGGTACCTCTTCTGGGAGGAAGGAAGCGCTCCTGGTTCTTGGTGTAGCAAATTCACAAACTAGATCCTTTAAGCAGATTTTTTTTTGAATCAAGGAAGTTTTTGTTCATCCTAAATTGACATAATCCCCTAGTTCTTAACACACACCGTGCCTCACATGAGCTTCTGCATTTTAGCAAGATATTCTTTTGTTGGAAAGAAAAATTGTCCATTTTGTTTTAGAGATAAATGACCCAAATTTGTCATCCTTTGTTTTGGCGTCAGGGTGCGTTATTTTACTACATGAGAGCAAAAGTCAAACCCTGAAAGGAGGACCTGCAAAACCATGAAGTGGGCTACTCAGAGCAACTTCACATTTTACTCTCATTTGGGGTATTTTGAGTGTGTGGAGGGTTAATAGCTCAGTGGTAGAGCTTGTGTTTTGCATGCGTAAGGTCCTGGGTTCTATCCTCAGGACCTCCATTAAAAAAATAAAATAAAATATCATATTTTGAAATAAATAGGTCCCTGCCATATATATATATATGTACACACACACACACACATACATATATATATATAAACACTGGCTGCTTTGAGTCCTTGGGCACCTCCATTCCCTACTTTATAGAGGCAGGTAGGTAGGTAGGTAGATAGATACATGCATGCATTGATACATACATACATTTTCTTGAAAGAATTATGTTGCAGTGAAGGTAATATTTCTGGCCGTTCTGGTATTGTTGCTGTAAGAGCGGGTTAAGCTTAGTGGGAAAACTACCTTATACTGATGTTTTTGTCCAGGACAGAAGCAGATTTTACTCCCTGACTCCAAGCGCTCATCCTGTGCTGTGCTTGTTCCGCAACACTTAAATATTCTGGATTCATTGGAAGATTTTTTTTTTTTTTTTTGCATCTCTATTCTATCTTTTTAGTTCTCATTAATAATATCTCCCTTGGACTGTCTCACGCGTGGAGGGAAACGTCTGCCCATCTGCATTACCAACCCTCATATAAAAGTTTGCTTATTTGTTTGTTGGCCATTCTCTGATTTCATCTAAAACAGGTAGATTGATTTTACGTTTTGAAAATAAAATGAGGCTACTGGGGGATTCTCTATAGAGCTAAGACTAGCTCTGCACGCATAAGGCACCAGGCTCCTATAAACAAAATAAGTGAACCACAAGTTTTAATTTCTGAAAATAGTTTCTCCATATAGGGTGATAGATGATATTTTTGTGGTTCATGGAAATCTTATTCTGCCATGTTGGTTCTTGTGGGGTAAAAAAGATCTTATCATCTGAGAGGATGAGGATTTTGTATACAGTGTTGGAGGGGAAAGATTTTTTTCTCCCTCCATGACCATAAAGTAATTTAGTCTTTCTGAAAATATTTCTTTCTGTTTAAGATGAGGATATTTGAGTTGCTGTGAGGCTGATTTTAAATCACATAAGCTAAGTGTTAGGACACTGTGCCAGTCGGATAGTGACTGGTCAGGGAAAAATAAAACAGAACACATACAGGTAGCTATAATATGCCTAAATTTTCCATGATGTTAGATTATATTTCAATTCCTTGAAATTTAATTGAAGAACATAAACTAAGGGAAATCATGAAATCAGAGATAATCTATGTGGCTTATCTTTTCCGTTGTATATACATCTTTTGAAAGAAAATGTTTCCATTTTATACAGCAGTTTAATATACATTATGCAGTGGCTGTGGCATTCATAACTTGCTGTCTGCTGAGAATTAAAGCAAAATTTTAAGACAAATGAAATTATGTGTCCTGGTAATCTGCCTTCAGGTATTTTTTAATCTATAAGCACTTTAAAAATACATAATCACTTAGGCAGGGGTGGGTATAGCAAAGTGGTAGAGCACATGCTTAGCATACACAAGGTCCTGGGTTCAATCCCCAGTACTTCCTCTAAAAATAAACCAAATTACCTCCTCCCCCCAAAATAAAACAATATCATAGTCATTTAGGAGCATCGTTATCTTTTTTTTTTTTTTTAGCAAATTTTTTTTTGTGAAAAGCAGTGATGAGCGCCAATGTTGATAAAGCATTTGAACCTAGAAACGTTGTTTTAATTTACAGATGTGCAAGCTAAGGCCTAAGGTGGTTAAATACAAATGTGGATTTATCCAATTTCCCAGCACACCAGATGCTTAGGTACTTTTTTTCTGTGACAAAAAGCCAAAAATTTACTCTGCAAACATTTATTGAATTCTCACTGTGTTTCTGGGGTTATATGAGATGGTGGGAAATTTCTTTAAAAAAAGGGGAAGAGCTCAAATTATTTTCTCTTCTTCCCTTTTTCCATGTTATAAAAATTCAGATGGCCAATTCCTTGGTTTATTTAACCTACTTTTCTAAACGACATTAAAAAAAAAAAAACCCTACAGTATGTTTTGAAAGCAATATTCAGTTTGGTACTATGCTGTTTGCTAGTTAAAATTGTTTTTGAAGTTTAGGTGAAAGGTTATGAAAGAATTAAAATGTATCTTTTCGTATGCTTTTGTGTACAGGAGGTAGAAAACGCAAAAATGATATATGGGATATTAACAGAAATATATATTATGTCACAGATGGAAGTCTGGAAGTTCTCAGGGTTGGCTTCATCCAGGAGCTCTGGTTCCATTTTCCCTGGAATTCCCTGACTTTGCCCCCCTCTGGTGGGTAGCCAGGTAGCTGAAGCATTTCTGGGCCTCATATCCACACATCATGAGGATGGGGGAGGATGAGGTGGAACTTTCCCAGCAGCCCCCAGAAGTCATCCTTTTATCTTACTGGTTTGGATAATGTTCTTTGAAACATTCTGTGGAAAGGGCAACGGGATGGCTCCCTGACCAGTCTGACCTTTGGCAGGACACAGATGACCTGTGACACTTGGGTTACATGAGAGAGGTGTAGATGCTGCAACAAATTGGGACTCTTATTAAGGAGGAGGAGAGAGTGGGGGCCACAGTTGATAGACCAGAAACCTTGGGCCTTAGGAAAACTGGAGATTTTGTATTCTTAATATTAGAAGAGGCAAGCATGCAATTCTGAGGATCCATGATGAAGTAGGAAAGAAAGGTTGAAATATATAGGATGCGAAAGTGGTGTACAGCCTTAGAGATTTTATCAGTTGTGGTGATATGTGCTATTACCTTCTGGTTCTGCTTGGGGGGAAGTCTCTATATGAAGGATGACTTACAAAATTATATTATGAAAATTCTGACAAACAACATGGCTTTCTCAAGATAGCTGTTTATTTCCAATTTATTTAGTTTCTAATTATTTAAATTGTTTAATTATTTGGTTTTTAAAACCCAATTAAGCAAACTTTTAATAAATACTGTACCATATTTCAATGTCAGAATTCTAGGAACAGCATTAAAAATCAAAGAAAATAAATGCACAAAGTGTAATTTTAGTAAGATTGAGAAAAGTAGGGGGTACTGGAAAGAGATTTAGGTGAGTGGCTCCTGGAAAGAAAGGTTTCTGAATCTACATAGATAAAATCTATGCCTTCTCTGTCACAATTTTTGCCTTCAATTCATTGTTTATAGACTGTTTCCTGTTTTCTGATCTAACAGATAATCAAAGTTTTCGTTGATGGGTTTTGGGGACAGAGCACGCATAGGTAAAATTCCTAGATGGTCGAGATGCTGTAAGTACCATTGTCTTCCTCCACTCTGACCAGCACTGAGTAAGAATTGCTTGTAGAAAAATGGAGTGGTCAGTTATTTTTTTTCACACTGGGCTTAGTTCTCATTTAACCCAAATTTGATTTATTCTTCCCTAGACTCATTGTGTCTCATGCAGGGGGTTCAAGTTTCCCTCGTTGGTAAAAATAATGTACAACATTGATATTCTTGTAAAATATCAAGAAAGTACATAATCTTTGTTGATTTGTTAAATCGGCAAAGGACTATTGAATGTTGAAGTGACCTTTTCCTTTTTGTACATTTCAGCTGAGTTTATCTCTTATTCTAGCCTTTACTATCTGTTACCCATTCTTGCTCATGACTAAGGCGTGTGCCCCAAATCGTCTGTGGACCAGAAGGGGAGCATGGATTTGTAATGTTGTGAGTTTATAATTTGTTACCATCGAAATTCCCTGGAAGCTTTGAATTGGTGTGGTGTATTGTGCCTCCGTAGGAAGTATTGAAGAAGCCTCTACTCCTCTCTTTATGGGGTGGGAGGAGGGCCAGAGAGGCTATTTAGAATGGTGTTTAGAAAATATTTGCTAGTTTTTAGTAACTCCTAGACCTGGTAAGGCTCATGAGCAGGCGGGGACAACGGATACAGTTGTGAGCAAAAACAGACTCAACCCCTGTTCCGAGAGAGTGTAGCCCGGTGGTAAACACGGGTAAAGCAAGTACATATAAAATATGATGTTTAAGAAGGAGAGGTACATTGTGTTATGAAGAGCCTATAATAGGCTTTGTTCATGAAATTCTGATTGAGCCAAGATCTAAAGGAACATCAGAAATTAAAAGTTGTCCAAAGGATGAAAATTTTTACAGCAATTATTAGTTCACATTAATGGCAAAGAGAGAAGAGTATTTTAACATTTTGTCACATTTATTACACTGTGTATTGTCTTAACATTAAACATTTATTATATTGTGTATTATAATAAGACTTCAGGTTCTTCATTTGATTTAAAGAATGTTTATGGAGCACCTGCTACACACACAGGGGACTCCTCTGGGTGCTGGGTGGGGTGCAGTAGCAAACAGAACAGAAAGGGCCTGGGCTGTTGGACACATGCTCCAGGGAGAACTTCCGTGTGAGAATTGCCTGATAGGCAGGCGGTACCGCTCGCTCGCTTCTCACTCTGCCAGAGCAATATCCCATTTGCATTCCCTGTTACCGGTAAGTCAGTGTGAGAGCCCTGATGGTGGGGCATTTTCAGGTATTGACACTGATGATCTGTGACTAGTGGTTGTATCAGGTTGATCAAAAACATCACCCTGCTGTTGAATCAAACCTTGAGAATCCTAATTCTTCTCTTCGATTCAGCTCTGTCACCCAGCAGAATCCAGGCATCTCTTTCAGATGATAACAAATCATTTACGATGTGACTTATTCTGAAACAGCAAACTCCAAACCAGCCCATACGATATTGACACTCCTTTGTTTGTTTGTTTGTTCTACAAGTAGGGGAACAGTAGGGAAATAAACATCAAAGGAAAGTTGTCTGGTAGGCAGTGGGGAGTCGGGGTGGGGATGTGTGATATGAAAGGTAACTGAAACAGCTAGATGGTATATTACAGTGGAGAGACTCTAGACGTGGTGGTTGGGTCCCCAGATCTGAATATGATTCCTGGATCTGACTCCTACTAGTTATGAGATGCCATGAATAGGTTGCTTAACTTGACTGATCTGTTTTCTCCTTTTCTGACATAGCCATTGTATTCATCTTCTCCGCTCCGCTCACAGCTGTTGTAAGGATCACATGAGAACCGTGCAGGTGCTTTTATATCGTAGTGAAGGTGCAAAGCTAGAAAGGGGCAGATTTCAGACCCCAGCAGTGGGGTACCCACTCTTGGTACAATGCAGTGCTGGATCTGGGCAAATGAGTGAAAGAAGGGAACCTGGAATGTTTTCTCCCACTTTGTGTGTGTGTGTGTTTGTGTGTATTTCTGGTATTGGGCAAGATTGGGGTTTTTTAGCGCAGAGGAATTTTCGTGGTGTCCCTCCAATAAAATGACATCAGTGAAAGTGGGTTAGAACCTGGCTCCTCAGAGGTAGATCTGTGGGTCAGCGGCAGCATCAGAATTACCTGGGAGCTGGTAGAAATACAGACTCCGGGTTCCCACACTCCATGAGTGAATCAAAATCTGCATTTTAACCAAATCCCCAGGGAATTCTATGCAAATTTTCTTAAGCCTTGGGTTGGACAGATTTCTCGCTTGGTCTGCCCTGATCCTTCAGAAGACTCTCTGGGATGTTGCACAGAGAAATGCCGACAACCAGCCCCTGCCGGATGCTTCAGCACCACCTGGGAGAATGGGGGCGCGCAGGAGGGTTAGACGGAAAAAAATAGGCTCCTTTCTGTTCCCAAGAAACCGTTTTAGGGTTGAAAGGTTCATAGTCCATCATCAGTCCCCTGAGCCCACCAGTGTTCAAAAATGTTTTTTCCCAAGACTTTTATGGTGCTGAAGTCAGACTTTTCATATTGAAAAAACAGACCAAAAATGACTGACAGTTATAGTGTCTTGGATTAAGGAAGGAAATATTTAGTCAGAGGAGCTGAGAATTTATCAGGAGAGCTGTGTGATTTCATCTCTGGGATTTGGTTTCTAGTCACCTTTGTTCTCCGAGGATGGTAAGTGCCTCCGTACTCTGCTTGTTCTGAGTTCCGCGACACACACATCGTAGGGGCTCAGGGCATTTTGCAAAAAATATCTTTTTCTATCATAAAGGGAAGAATGAAGTCGGTTGAGACCAAGAGTGGCTTAAATTCTCAGTAAAGATCCCGTACATATTTGAAGACAACTGGTTCTCCAGATTCTATATGCAGTACCCAAACTTTTTGTATATAATTACAAGTTAACCCTCACTTCCAGCCCTAGCAAGGTTTAGGATTAAACACAATTGAGGAAGCTTTTCCCTTAGAACAGTGCTTTTCTTTGCAGGATGGATGAAATCATTTTTAATCTTTCCTCTTGTAATTACAGTTCTTGCAACTTTACTCTTTTCTCCTTTTTCTTTCTTTTCTGCCTGGGGTGCTGGATGAAATATATGACTTTTTTTTCTTTCTTTCTTTCTTTTCTTTTTTTTTGAGCTGGAGGTTATGTGATTCCTTTGTGTGTTGACTCTAGGTCTGGACTTTGTGAACAGAGATGGAGAGTGTTGGGCGAGGCAAGGGAAATCGGCTTTAATACTGCAAATGGATGGGTGGCTCGTGATGAAATTTCCGGCCTTATTTTTCCAATTTTGCTATGAAGTAGAGAAATTTTGTTCCAGCCAGTGTTGTACTTGACTCAGCCTTCACTCATTTATTCAACAGATACTGATTGTGTCCTCAGCATATGCTGCTAACTGTATAGGTGGTTGGCTTACTGTAGAGACTAGAGATTTGAACTCATTCACACAGCTCCCATTTTATCAGGGTGGACATTTGAAATGAACTAAATTGAGGACGAGCACCCTGTTGCTTTGATTAAAGCTTTTTTTTTTTTTCGGTTTTAGCTAACCCCCTTTTATGTAAAGAAAAAGGACTGTTTTTGCCAATAAGACTACCAGTCAAACAGGTAATTACTTTATCATAACTGTCTTGCAAAGTGGACCCGCACAAGGGTATTGCTCACATGGAGACTTTCCTCAAGTTCTCCTACAGCTGATTCCATCAGCAAAGAAGGCTTCCTGCTCTGGGAAGCAGAGCAAGTTGTGAGAAGGAATTTGTTTCATTTTCTCCAGAGTTCAGCAAGTTACTCAGATTTCGCTTATAAGGAAGCTGCTAACTATCCACGGGTGTTCGGCCTCCTAAAGTGTCCGTTTATCTTCAGCACAACCTGCTTTTGAGTGTTTACTATAAGGCTTTAACCGCATAGTAATTTCTCCCTTGAAGAGGTCTGCTGTATATAATGTTAAGGCGGCGTTGTCGTGGCTGTTATTCTGTGTCTTAAGCCAAATACATTTCTCAGCATTCCAAGGTTATATGAATACACAGAAATAATTGTTTTCAGATGTTGATGTTGCACTTAGCGCTTGAAAATTTGGTTCAAAAGTCATTCATCTAAAAAGCAGTGCAGATAAATGCAGTGTGCATTCGGACATATATTATGATGTAGAAATGTTAGAGTGACTTAGCCTTCTGTCATATCTTCGTGACATAGGACATGCAGTGTGCTGTGTTCTGAGTCAGCCTGTTTCCTGTTAATGCAGCTACAGTCCAGACATGATGTGCTTTGCTTCTAATTCAGTAACTGCTTTTAATCACTGAGCCACACCCCTGATTCTTGGGTTCTTTTGTCACTTAATATGTTTTGTCTTTAGGTCTGCTTCAAAAGTTAAAAACTTGAAATCTTCCCGTAGTTTCAAAATGTCATTTTTCTGTAATCACCCCTAAAATGATAATAGGACTTTAACAGCCTTGCCCATCTTGGGTAGTTTTGGAAGGAAGGGGTTGAGAGTAGTAAGTTTTAAGACTAAATTGGAAAAATATTCTACACTTATTTTTTAAATTTATATTTATTTATTTATTTATTGAAGTATAGTTGATTTACAATGATTATTAATTTCTAGTGATTCATTTATATATATATATATTCCTTTTCATATTCTTTTTCATTATAGGCCATTACAAGATATTGAATATAGTTCCCTGTGCTGTACAGTAGGACCTTTTTGTTCATCTATTTTATATATAGTAGTTAGTATTCTACATTTATTTTTGTCCTAACTTTCATACATGCACACCCAGAATCAGATCATTAAGTGCTGAGGGTTTAAAAAAAATCATTCATATATGACATGCAATATGAATTTCATCTGTTTGTATCAACTTATCTTCTAGTCAATAGAGGAGAAACATGAATGAAGTTTTCTTAGACCAGTGGTATTGAGTCTTTACATTAATGAAAGGGCAGATTCTTTTCTTCATCTCTTAATAATTATTAAATTTTTCCAGTAACATTGGAAGAAAACCAAAGAAAAACTCTATTTGATGTATATATATTACACTGGGAAATATTCAGATCACTGAATATTGTTGACTGCTTATTTTGCAAAGCAAAATATTTTGGTATTACAGTATGGTAAGTGCTGTGGGGCAGAAGGGGCGTCTGCTGAGTTTTTACTTTCAAATGCATATTTCTGTCTTTACCTTGTAGTCTTGCAGCACATAATTCAAAGTGTTTGCAAAGTACACGAAGTTTATTGTATTGTTTAACTGTCTGTTTCAAATTATAACTTTAAAAAGAAAATGGGACTCCCTTCCTCCACCCCCGACCCTAGAGACAGATTTTCCATGACAGAATAGTTTTAACCATCAGGATGTTGCATAAGTCAGCCTGGAAAAGATCTGGATAGACAGCTAGCACTATCATCTCATAGAACTTTGCTTTGTGACAACATTTTTTTTTTTTTTTTTTTTTTTTTTTTTTGCTGAAAGAATTATACGTAAGCTATAATTTTCCTATTCGGACATACTTTCAAAATCAATTTTTGTTTGCTTAGTTGTTTCTGATTGTTGTTATTTGGACACTCTATACAAATAAGAAAAATTTTTAAAACTGTAGTGCAGTGTCAGATCCCAAGAAACCTGACTAAGGTTTGACTCTCATGAGTCCCGGGGACAATCCACACGAGGGACGTTTGAAAGAGTTAATGTGTGTGGTGAGGTGTGGAAAGTTAAAGTGATGTGTCGTGTCGGTCATGCTGCCTGGTTTTTGTGTTTTGCAGGGATTATTTAGGATTTCATTTTTAAGCTTTACTTTCCAAAAGACTTACATTCCAGAGTAATTTGTAATGGAAAAAAAAATTGGTGAGATGGCTCTATCATCCTACAGGTTGCTCGGGCCGGCTCTACAAAAGTTCACGGGGTGGAGATTAAAAAGTTCACAAGTCAGAGTCTGTTTTAGAAAAGTTGCAGTTAGTAGGAACTGTTCCCTGAGTTCCTTTGGGTTTTTATTTGCTCACTTAACCAAAGAGACCTGGGCCAGGCCATGTATTTTTCAGGATGTAATGATCAAACTACTGGGCTGGTTGCTTTTCAAGTTCAAACCTATTTCTCAATAAGTCCCATCACTTACACAACACTTCTTGAATGCTTGTTTACTACGCAGACACAAAGGGTATCAAGGAACACTAGGCTTATTTGTTGGTGAAATCTGGGGCGGGGGAAGCTGTTTTTTGATGGCCAGTTGTTTACAAGGATCCCTGTCTACCTGGTGACATCTTGAGGGCTAAGGGAGTGAAGGATGCTCTTCGACCAGCTGTGGAAGACTTACTTTCTTCCCTTTCTGCTCCAGGAATATAGGAGTTAGGGGTTTTCCATCAGAGATTTGAATTTTCCTTTAGGTTTTATCATCAACATCCCATGGGAACTTAGAATAGAACTAATCTTTGATTATTTATAGATGAAAGGAAGGGAAAAATTACCAGTTTTGTGAAATAGTTGTTGTTTCTGAACTTCATGAGTGAAAATATTCTACATCATACTAATACATTTAATCAGGTTTTGTTAGAACTGAATCTAATTCCTTAAATTACTCAACGCTGAAGGTCCATACATTCAAGGCATTACAACTACATACCATTGGAACTATACGTAGATAGATAAGAAGTAATGCTGGCTAGAGGAAGATACAATGTAGCTGAGAAAAATAAGCTTTATTTTATTTACCTTTTATCCAGCAGATAGTTTATACTTAAGTGTCATGAGCAGTTACAAAATATGTTACAGTTCAGAATTGGAAAAGATTATTTCCTGGGAGGTGGGGAGCATTCACTTAGAAAAATCTTTGTGGAGTGGATAGTATTTGAGTTGGATCCTGAAGGGTGAGTGGAATTTGAGGAGGTGGATATTGGGGAAAGACAGTCAAAAGCAACATCTTTAATAGAGGAAGAATGAAAAAATATGGTATCAGGCAATAATGGCTTACTTATGTTCCAGTCATAAAATGCACTGGGTTAATTGGTTAACCCTTACTGAGAGCCAGATACTTTGCTAAAATAAGCATTTACATATATTATTATTTTATTTAAATCTTGAAGATTAGCCTAAGAAGTAGAATTTTGTGGATAAAGAAACCAGGACATCGTACAACTGGTGTTTGGCAGAAGTTGAACTTGAAGCTGGAGACTGGTGCCTTGAAAATTAGCCTCTATTCCTTGATGTTGGAAGACCTTTGGTACCACAGAGAATGAGGTGCATTTTATTCTGTAAGCTGTGGTCACTCAGGTTGAGTGATGTGTTCCTCCCAGTTTTTCTTTTTACCTCGTCTCACCCTCCTATTTCTACTCATTCCTCTCTTCAAATCCTGCCATCAAACTACAGAGAGAAACCTTTTAGAATTCTAGATCTGATCATTTAGTGCATTTAGTGTTTCCAGGTCTCACAGCATGTGTTTCCTGTCCCTTCCCATGTGATACTGTGTACAAGGCCCTCCCAATCTCTGTAGCTTCATTTGGAACTATTTTCCATTCTCTGAAATATTGTCTTCTCATTTCTTTACTTTTCCTAGGTTGGCGCCTCCATTGGGATGCCTTTCTCACTTCTGGGTCCCCCATCCCCCTTCCCACTGTTCTCATTTATTGTTAAATATTAAACCACTTGTTAATTCTTTAGTTCATATGACATTTGAAAATTTCCAGACATGCAGTTCTCAATCAAAATGGAATTTAACTGCTGACGTTCCAGATTCCATATTAAAATGGCTCCTTAAATTATTTAATGTAGGTTGTTTCTCTTTTTTATTTATTTTTTCAAACTTCCAGCGTGTGCTGTAGAATCACAACCAGGTATGTGTATTAGTCAGGGTAGGCAAAGTTGGGTTGCAGTAACAACAATCACAAAAATCGTAATGACTTATAGCAAAAAAGACTTTTACATTCATGTGGCTTGGCAGGAAGGCTATGCTTATCATGGTTACTTCCAAAGAAAGCTCCACCTGACATGTGCTTCCCTAATCATAGGGCAAGAGAACCGGGTAAGTCAAGTATTGGCTCATAGCACTTCAGCCTGGTAGTGATTCATGCCACTTATGAATCCATTTCACTGACCTCACATGGCCTCACTGAACATCCGGGAGACGGGAACTACAGTCCCACCAAGTGGTGGAAAAGTTGGAGGACAAATGGAAATATTTTGTCAACAGCACTGCAGTGTGTTAAAAGATTAAAAATTTGGTGCCAATTCTTTTGAAGTTTATGTTCATTAGCAATTTGAAAAAAATGTAGTCAAACCTAGCAGTTTGGAAATTAAAACTTGAAAACCCTTAGACGCATGATTATGCATCTTTCAAAATCATTTCAGTGGGAAATACTGAATTCGATGTATATGCTTACACTTTAATAAATGTAAACACTTAATGGCTGGTGCACAAAAATGGATGCTAAACCAATCTTGTCCACTGATAATGTCAAAGAAAAGGGCAGTGTCCCAGCAAATAGGTTGAGTTATCCTTGAGTATATATCATCTTGAAGGATCCTCTTTTCCAGGAGAGACCATGGTCATCATTCAGAATTTATCAGTCAAAGGCACTGAGCAGAGTTTGAATGAGTCAAAATTCCACATTAAAGTACTGTGTAGATTTGTTGAATGTACAAAAACAACATTTTTCTTAATATTTATTCTCCTTTGGTGTATTTTCAGTTGTCAGCACGAATGACAACCAGCAATTGTCAACACTCATTGATCTTTATTTCCTTTTACAAGAAGTTACATAGACATTGATTTGTTGGGCACTTAACATGGAGAGGAATCTTTCTTATGTATGGATATTGTTAAATTACATCACTGGCATCCTCACCTGAACAGGCATGTGAGAGGATGTGGGTGAGGGGAGAAATTAAGAATTGAGTTATACCAGAATTACTAATGAATATAAGCTTCGCAGGAAGTACCTCATTGTTTTCTGGGATGAATAATGACTGTATGATCCAGTATACACACATAAAATGAGGAAATCTGAAAGCAGTATCTGTGTGATCCATAGAATTTGGCCAGTAGTTGCTTTTTCCTGTGTTCTGTTTTTATTGCACAACAAGAGTATCACCTTCCATTTCTTGTGTGTAAGTTCAGTATGTGTGAGGAGATCTCTTAGCTTCCTTTTTCTCACAGTAATTGTGCTGAACATTATCAAGAGATGCCATGGCATTAAAGATTCAATATGGAAATCATAAAATACCCTAGTCCATGAAAACAAAATTTAATTTTTTAAAAGGGAAATAGGCATTAATTGTTGGTCTGTTTTTTGTTTTTTTTTTTCATTTAGCCAATCTTCTTATGGAACATCATTCTTCTGCCTCACAGAAAATTTGCCTAATTGTTCAAAACTCCCGCTGAATGTTTGTATTTCCATATCGTCTGAAAAGAACATCTGATTTTGGGTGAACCATGTCTGTCTCCATATTGTGACAATATGAGGGAAGAAAAAGGAGGGAGAACCTTGCAGTGTTGGTTTATGCAGTGGCAAGTTAAAGGACAAGAAAAATTTAAATTATTGAGCATGTGAAAATTAAGTTCCTGTTCTCGGTAGTGGTGCAGTAGGGAAGATTTCAAAGATGCTACATCCCATAATTCCTTTCCCCTGTATTGTATGATCAACCAGCAACTATTTATCAAGTGCTTCTTAATTTAAGATACCAGTGGCTAAGTTTTTATTTCTGCCACACTTCCTCTGTCCTGTCTCCCTCAGCAGCTCCATCTCTCCCATCATAAATATCAGTTTTGCATGTGCAGTAAGTGTCTTCTAATTGGCCTCACGCCACTCGCTTTTCCTTCCTGACACCAAAGACCCATGAACAACTAGTAGCAGTGCCTCTTAAACTTGCAAGCTTGTGCAAAAACCAAAACACACACACACACACACACACACACACACACACACACACACACACACAAAACAAAACCAGTTAGTTGTATTGTTTTTTATCAGCCCATTTATGTTCTGAGGAATCTCATCGATCAGAGAAGTCTATTATTCTGTCTGAATTCATTGACTTTATCCATCAGTCACTGTGTCCTGTATGTAGCAGCGGGTGTAAGCGTATCATTGACTCAACCACAGATGACTGACATTTACAAGCTCAAATGTTGTTTTGTGAGTTTTTGAAATTAAAGAATTAAAGCATTAATCCTCTTTCAATCTGAACCATTCAAGACACAGCCTCACCTCATTTTATGGGTGAAGCTGTGGAAAAAGTGAATGTGTTAAGATGTAAATGTGTGCTCGGTGATATAAAAACCAAATGTGATTTCAGCAAATGAAGGGAAAGGGTGAAGCGTGCCTTAAATTGTCTGCCTCGGAGATGGGGAGGAGATTTGGACACTAATAGAAACAGGAAGTGTTTTATTATGAACCTTGGGTGTACTCAGAGTAAATCAGTTCGCATTCTAAGAAGGAATCCAGGCTCCAGGTTTGAGCCCGTGTGTATCAATAAATTTCACACTAAGAAGTACCTAATCTTGAGTCTTAGAAACCATCTCCTACTCTCACGAGTTGTCAACGAACCCATCACCACAGCTAGTAAAAGAACTCCAAAAGCAAATCCAGCTGGCAGAAATTGCACAAATAAATGAGTGACAAAAGATCGAAATGGGTGAGTTTTACGGCATCATCTCCATGGGGCCCCACACTCCACTGCTTACTTCAGAAATGATGAGAAGTCGTGAGGTAAAGCCTGGCATTAAATTCTCCGCTGATGCTGGAGTGAGCGTTAAGATTTGTGCCTGGGTGCTTTTCCCCCTGCTTTGTCCTGCAGATGTTTCACCATTTAAGAGGAACTGACTATACCTTGGGGGAAAAACAATTCCTCTACCATATTGTGCAAATCCATGTCCATCTTCTCATTTCCCCCTACTCTTTTCAGAGTTAAGTCACACAAGTATCTGTAGGGTTTTTGCAAATTGTTAGGCCTGAGAAACGTTTTCCCCAAACTTACGGCGTGTCCAAATGGCTGCCGATTACAGCCAGATACGAACACGTGCACACTTATGGAGTGAAGCCAGTTTTTAAAATGTGGGTGGCAGTGTCTTTAACGAGGACTCAGCATGCTTTCCACCATAGGGGTCAACTTGAAATTCTTTGGAAGCAAACAGAAGTTTGGAAAGACCAAGGAAAATGCAAACGTGGCCTCACCTTTTATTTCTCACTGACAGCCTTCGTGCCTCTCTTGCTGTGTTATTTATTGTTTCTTCCGGATAATCTTTGCATCCTGAGTCTATGGACTAGAGTTACTGGCCTGGACTCATTTTTTTTCCTTCCTGGAGGTATAAATAGACTGATGACGCCCAACGCGCCCTGCAGCATGAGCATCATTCATATCGTACATCTCCTTTCTAGGTCACAACGCTTTTTAAAAAAAATCAGCCGCAGTAGCAGCATGTGAGGAGATGAACATATGACCCCTTCCTCTCACCTCAAAGCAGTGCCTTTGATAGCATCCAGACGGCAGTGCGTGGAAATGTGACATTTGAGTGACACGAGAATAGCAGAGGCAAAAACAGCCATTCCTACCAAATAGCTTAAAAATAACATCTTCCCCATCACTCCTGCTCCCCTACATGCCTGAAATGAAGCCCTTGCCATTCAAGAGTGCTTTGGGAGAATTTGAAGAGCCGGCGCCATCCCCCAGTACAGTACGTCTCTGCTTTCTCTCTTTGTTCAATCATAGCAGCTCACATCGTGAGAAAATTTCATCTCCCTCATTCCTCTTTCTTCTCCAGTAACAGAAACATGGTCATGCTTCCAGACAATCATTTATTGCTGAGTGGCTACCGTGTGGGGGACAGTGTATTGGGTGTTTTGAGATGGGATGTGGGAGGAACATCGTTCTGTGTTCTCGACTTCAGCTTCTTCACTTTCCTTGTAAACTGTGATCTCGAGTCCACCCCAAGAGGGTTAATTGCTAGAGATCATCTCACTTTTGGGGAAGGCTGGGAACGAGGTTGGCAAGTAGCAGAGGCAGTGCCTGTCATCCAAGAGTTGTGTCTTGCATCTCAACCATTCGTTGCTTGGTTCTCAGTCTATCAAAACTTTTGAGTGACCATTAAGTCTCTCTTTGAGTAAATATTTATCGAATGCCTACTATGTACCAGACTATTCTAAGCATTTAGAATACCAATTAACAAGTAAACCAATCTTCTGTTTACTTTAAATTTCATTCCAATAGGTCATGTCTTAGGCGGAATGAGGGTGGTGAGGAAAAATCAAGCAGGCTGAGTTTTGTCGACAGGTGCTGATGGAACGTGTGTGTTGTCTTCTATTGGTTGCTCAAGGAAGAGCGAACTGAGAGGGGGACAGCTGCTTCTCTCAGGGGAACAAGCCGTGTGCACGCCGGGGGGAGATGGGTTCCAGGCAGACAGAATGGCAGGTGTGAATCTCACAGGTGAGGATACAATGGAGAGAGGGCGAGAGAGGGGTTGTGACAAGAGGTCACAGAGGACGTAGGATGCCCACGGAGGCCCTTGGAGGCCCTGTTGAGGTCTTGGGACTGTATTCTGGCCCAGATGTGCCATCTCAGAGGGGTGGCGTGATCTGATATGCTCTTCAGAAGAGGAACGTGGAACGTAGACTGTCGATGGGCAGAGACAGGCATGTGCTGGTAGTTTGATGAATACATCAAACGTATTTTTATTTCAGAGGAAGAGGCATGTCAAAATTCAGAGCTGATCAGGTCTTGCTGGACGGTAAGAAGTGTAGTAACAGCAAGTTGGCACCAGAGAAAGAGTATTTACTTGGGTGCATGAGCATCTGCCTTGTGATGCTGAGAATATGTTCAAGGCAGTATACTTTTTTTTTAAGTTTCACTTTTTTAAAATTCATTTTTTTAACAATTTAAAATTTGTGTTTATTTATTTATATGGGGGGAGGTAATTAGGTTTATTTATTTATTTTAATGGAGGTACTGGGGATTGAACCCAGGACCTTGTGCATGCTAAACACGCGCTCTACCACTGAGCTGTACCCTCCCCCCAGTATAGGCTTTTTAACTCAGGCTGAGCCAGAGTATGGAGGTGCAGAGCCCAGTTCCTTGCAGAGAGGTGTGTCACTTTTTTTTTTTTTTTCTTAACAAAGCTTGCTGTTTAAATCTAGAATTTAAATCTAACCTTTGTATCCCTTCAGATATGTCAACAAAAATTCAGTATTTGGAAGTCTGCCTTGATCCCTTGAAAAAGGCTGTAGAGGGCAGGAGTCATTGTAAAATATCAGGTATTTAAGAATGTAGTTCAGACCTCCAGTCCAGGAAACTTTCAACCTCAGTGTGTTCACAGCTTTCCTGGTCACTCTTCATGGTTTCTAATTCACTTGTGGCTTTTAAGTTTTTGTGGGTTTTTTTGTCCTTTGTTTTTTTTTTTTTTAAGGAAAGGACGAGTGATCTTCTGGCTGTCAGTAGATCCTGAAGCAAAAGGGGATTCATTTCTCTCTCTCATTTCATCACATCCCATGACCCCCTGGTGCCTCAAGGGCTTTCCTCACATACAAAAAGAGAGTGCTGGACTTCTTTTGGAAATATTCAAACTTTATTTAGAAATATCTGTGCCTGTGATACATGAGCCATTGAATATAACACAGAGACTGTTTAACCCTGTGTCCCATCCCTTCCTCATAGATGTCTTTTTGTTACCTTGCTCCAACGTGACTCGCCCGGCCCTACACCTGCTGAATCTGCCTTGTCCCTCCCTGTGTGTGAACAGTCTTCTCTCTCATCCCCTGTTAACATGCAATGCTCCTTCAAGTCTCAGCTGAGATACTGCTTCCTCTTGGAGTGTGTCGCACATTCCCAAACTCATGTTGAGTGTTGCTGCTCCCGAGTCATGGGTGTCCTCTGTGCTTATCAGGCTGTTCTTATGTGGAGCTGTAAGGACCCAGGGAGACTAAGTTGTGCAGAGGCAAGGATTGTCTCTATCTTGTTCATTATTCTTGTTCTTGGTGCCTGGTTGAGTGTATGGAACGCAGCAATCCATACATGCCTGTGAGTATAACTGAATCAAAATAGTTCTTTAAATTTGGCAGTCAGTTGTTTTAATCTGTTTGTTCCCCTGCACTGTTCCCGGTCATCAATTAGATCATATTAGAATTGAAGTCACCTTTGATAACTGCCTCTTTGTCACCCATTCATTTAATCATACACCAAGTTTTGACCCCTTTCCTTCACAGTGTGTCTCTCAGTGTCCTCATTGTCCTAATTAAGGTCCTTGTATTCTTTACCTGTGGGTAAAATAAGGTTGGCGAATGCTGGTTAAGCAGCCCATGGTTGAGTTACTGCGGGGCTTGATGAAACCTTTAATGAAGGAGCATGGTCCATTTCTACAGGAGGAATATGGGTCAGAGCTTTTCCTCCATATATTCCATCAGAGAGTTGTCTTCAGTCTCCCAGCATCTGATGTGGTTAATGAGCTGCAGAACTTACCTGGGGAATTGCTGGCGGAGGTTGCGGAGGAGCAAACTGCTCATCAAGGGCTGAGGATCGTTCGGCTGTAACTTAATGACAGTCATCAGCCATCGACAGCAAACACATAAAAAGAAAGGATACCAGATCCCAGCCATTGATGACCCCTGACCTTACACACCCTCGCACCTTGTACCAGTTTATCTGGCTTAAGTGATGAGCTCCAAATAGGGGAAGTACATACCTTATTCTCCTGCTCAAGACCCTTCTGTTTCTTCTCACGGTGCTGTGGACTGCTTGCCTTCCTTGATGCTGCCTTGGTAAGATTTTGAAGAGTTGACATCTTCTGTCTTCAGGTATCTTCAGAAAAAATGCTGCGGTGTTCTTATTTACTGCCTGCCTACATCATTGGTTTGAATCAGCAGGTGCAAGGGATTTAAAAAAGCCAGCCTGAAGAAAGTTGGGTAGAAGGCTTATGGGCTTTTGTTTCTCAGATTTGTAAATATAGATATCTCTCTCTCTGTATGTCCTTCCATCCATCCATCCATCCATCAATCCACCCACCCACCTTTTTGCTTAAAGTAAAAGTATATAGGCAGCAAAAACTATGGAAAGAGAGAATCTTGATTTGTCAGAGTATCTAAGAACTAAGTAAATTAGAAAATTCAACTTTCGTTTAGAGAGGCCAGAGAGGACAGCCTGTAAAATGTTAGATACCTTCTGCCCTTGTTTTGAATTTAAATAGGGATCCTGTTCGGGAAATTGTATTGCTGATATATTGATTATCCATTTGTGCCTGTCCAGTTGCTCAGGGTGCATACTTTGGAGTCATCCTTCCTAGCTCTGTTACTCTTACATCCCATATCTGATTTCTCTGCAAAGCCTGTCTCATCCAACTTCAAAGGCTATCTGGAGTCTGACCACTCGTTACCACCTGAGTAGTTACCATCCCAGTCTGAGCCAGCATCATCTGTTACCTGTGTTACTGGGATAGCCTTCTATAAGGTTCCTGCTTCTGCCCTTGCCTCCTTGTAGTTTATTCATCACACAGCACCAGAACACATCCTCTGAAAGATGAGTCCAATGATGTCATTCCTCTGCAATCTCACGATTGCCTCACCACTCATTCAGAATGGAAGTCAAAGTTCTTAACACAGCCAATGAGCGCGGCTGTGAGCTGCCTGCCTGCTCTG
The DNA here is from genome assembly GCF_048773025.1 of Camelus bactrianus. Lineage (NCBI taxonomy): Eukaryota > Metazoa > Chordata > Mammalia > Artiodactyla > Camelidae > Camelus > Camelus bactrianus. Next base: position 12,839,849 of record NC_133572.1, read on the forward strand.
TCCTTCACCTCATCACCCCACACTTACCTCATTTCTCCTCTTGTCACGTTAGCTCATGGCTCTTGTTTGAACTTGGTGAGCCTGTCCTTGACTCAGGGTTTTTGCACTTCCTGTTTCCTCTGCCTGGACTGTCCTTCCTTTCAATATCCACGTGGTTTATTCTTTTACTTCCTTGAAGTCTCTGCTCCAGTTTTCCTCAGCTTTCCAAAGCTAAGCCAATTTATAAATAACAGGTCCGAGTTAGAGCAATTAAAATTATGACAAGTGTAGGACAATACTCTTGAGATATTGGTACTAAAGAATTTTTACCAAAAATTTAGCTGGAAATCCAATTAGGCATATATGTGTGTGTCCACGGGTAGAGTTGCTACGCATTGCATGGCAGTTGAACAACTAAGGTGCTGGGGTTTTTTTTGGTTTATTAGTATACAATTTTAATGATCCTTTGTAGTTCCCTTCTTTACAGTGTCACATTGAGTCACAGGTATGGATTTGCCCACTAGAATCAAGCAGAGGATTTATGCGTTTAGATGAGTTTTCAGTTGAGGACCATTGTGAAAGAGCTCTCCCCCCCCTGACTGGGCATGGAGATGCTTTTGTCAGTTAACCTTCATTTTTGCTTTGTCCTCCCTTGGCCTGAGTTATGTCTGCCAAAGCCTCCTTCCAGGGCATCTTTTTAATCCCTTCTATAAAGGCTCATCAATCACTTCCTTCCCAGAGATGCATCTACTTTCAACAAAACCCCAAAAACCATAAAACAAAAAACAAATCTAGAAATTCATAGAGAGATCAAGATCTCAAGTAAATTCTGATTGAGACTGAATTGAGAAATAATCTCCCTCCTAATATGGAAGCACTTACAAGGGAAGGAATCTGTTTTCTAATTCTAAGGAGAAAATGTTTTGATTTCTTTTGTTTTTAAATAATAATAATGTACTCAGACCTTAGATTTATACAGGCATCCTGGATTTCTCTGAGACTCCTAATAGTATTATACTTACAGTATTTCACTTGTTAAAATAAAGCATATATGAATTAAGGGTATATATATATGAGTTTGAGCACATACATACATGTGAACACACAACACGTGTCAAGAATATATATACACACCTTAATTCTTGTATGTTTTATCCATTTAGGAAATATTATAATTCTATATACATATGTTTTGTATATAAATTATTATAATATAGCATTATCCTCTATAATATTTAAGTGGTAGATCCAGAATGGAATACTGGTTTCATAAACGCACAACTCAATTGGTAGAAAAGGGTGTAATTTCTCTATTCAAAGGTATCTTAAAGGTTAACCTACTTCTGGCAGGTTAGAAGTTAGGACATTTTATTATCTGAGTTCTTATATCTGTTAAAAAATAACTTGCAATGTCATTAAATTTGTCATAGTTGGTTTATGGCAATGCTGTAAAATTGAAAAAAAAAAGAAGAACTTCTAAACTATGCCCTGATTAAATGAGTAAACATGTCAGATAAATGACCATTGAGAAGAGTTACTCTCATTTCCCTAAAATTGCTGCATCTTGACCCCATCTTCTCCACAAGTTTTCACAGTATTCTTCATTTATACAGTTGGGCATTATGATTATTCTGGTGATTCTGTTAGATATTTACTTTACTAACTCGCAGATGTGATCTTTGACATCTTTTTCTTAAAAAATATTTCCAGATATTTTTTTCCTCCTGGATTTCAGGAACTTGGGTACTTCAGTCTGTTCGTGAATTTCCATCTTCCTGTGTGTGATTATCTTCATGTGGATGGTTTATTATTTATAGACCAGTTAGGTGTGCTACCACGAAAGTCTGAAGGGCGGTGCCTGCTGACTTTGTAGATTTGTTTCAAGGTTGTTAATATTTCCTGAGGCGCTTCTGTTGGTGGCTTCTTACAGAGAGAGCCCACCTGAGATTTCCCATTTCTGTTCAATGTCGTATTGAATTTGTTGCCACTGTTTCCATTTTCTTCAAAAACAGTCCTTTTATTTATCCTGAATTTCATCAATTAGTATAAATATTAACTTCCAAAAACCTATTTTGGGGTGAATATATAATGTTGGGAAAATTTTTTTGTATAGACTTGAGTGAACTGGATAATAGTCCAGAAATGGCATCTGGTCCTTAGCCTTCTCCCACTTTCCTGCTGATGTGCCCAGAGAAACAAAGGAAAAGATACTTGCAGAAAACTGCCATTGACCTTCAGCCTCTGGCCTGGATCTGGGAAGCATTTTCACTAACTGTCAGGAAGATAGAAGCAGAATGAAACTCATAGTCCTTCCCCCAGCTTTGCTCTACTTCTCTGAAGGTAAATAAGAACACTATCTGTCTTTACAAAGGTTCAGAAACAGAGCTCTTGCAGTAAAAATCAAAGACACACGTGAGGATGCTGTTCATCTTTTACGTGGCTTCAGCCTTCTGAGGCCACCGAGATACCTCCCACTCTATTATACAGTCAATCATATGGTATTTACAGTGATTCACAGAGTGATTGAAAAATGCTTATGGTGAAACCTTAAGGGGAAAAGGGTGGATTTTTAAAAAATGAGTATGGAAGGGAATAAAACATGTGAAAATAACAGTGCATAGTTGTAAGGTGAAGGAAATACCTCAAATGTTCACGGTGATTCCATGTCAGATGGAGGAGTTAGGAATGTCTTTTTTCCCTATGTAATGTTTCTTTGTCATTTCTCAACATTTTTATAATGAACATTTGTTACTCGTAATTTTATGACCATTGAGTGTGCATCGAGTTGCTATTTAAACAAGCAAAAAAAGAAATAGAAATTTTGAGGGTACCCTCATTTTTTTGCATATGTGACTTGGTGTAAAATTGTCAACATTTCTGTGAGGTGGACTTTTATCAACATTGCACAATTAAGAAGTGGTCAACTGGTCAAACTAGGATAATAGTGCAGTCTGACCCCAAACACCATGCTTCTTCCATTGCACCTTGTTGCAAACAATATCGTCTGAATGGAAAATTTCAAAGGTAGGAAATATACTAAAGGATACTTAGAGTGAAAATTTTAAAGGCTTTTTAAGGTTATTAACATAATTTCTTTTTTTCTTAAAAAAATTTTTTTTGAGGGGAGGGGAAGGTAATTAGGTTTATTTATTTTTTAAATGGAGGTACTGGGGATCGAACCCAGGACCTCGTGCATGCTAAGCACGCTCTCTACCACTGAGCTATACCCTCCCCCTCATAATTTATATCTTTAAAATTTTTTGTCTACCCTTAATATTTTCTTTGTGGAGTAAAAATGTTAAAGACATTTTTGAAGTTAGTAACATAATTTCTTTCAAAATTTTTGTATACCCTTTAATGTTTTCTTTTTAGTGAAATAGCATATAAGGAAAAAATCAAGTATAATTTGACTGTAAGGAAATTGCTTAACTTCTTTGTATTTGTGTTGAATGTGGTAGGTATGTATATTGTTATGTAAACATGTATCTGTTTCTAAGATTTTGTAGCCTTAACCTGAAATGTATACATCAAAATGTTCCAATTTAATGGCAGTCCAATTGAATGCCAGAATATGTTTTTGAGTTATACTGGTTTTATTGTGTAGCAGTAGTGTCTGTTCAGAAAATCAAAAACCACTGTAATACAAGCAGCAAGAAACTGAATGAAAAGAATCAATTACATTGATAACAAAAGAACTAGAGGTGCCAAAAGGGAATGAAGAGTTGCTGCCCCCCAAGTCAGAAAGCTGCCACCACCCAGGGCTGGAGGCCAGGAAAGTACACTTGGCACTGAGTTTCTGGAGGTGGGGGGCCGGGGGGGCCACCGTGGCTGCCACTGTGGGAACAGTACTGGTGCTACCGAGTAGACTCCCAGGAGCCAAAACTGCTAAAATTTCTGAAACAAGGAGACTGGCTACCACAGTCACCTGCAGTGGTTCTCAGAGCTCTACTGCTGTTTCCTTGCTTAGAAATAGGGGGAAAAAAAATAAAAAGCTTTTCCTTCCTTCCACCTTCGGATCCCTAACCAGTGCCTCCGTTTGGCAGAATTATTTATTAAATTAGGAAATGAATGGTTAGAGAAATAGAATGCTAGCAAAGAAAGGGAGATGTACTGCTCTGAAGCTCCTCATGCATGGTTTATAAGAAGAATGCATTACAGAAGAATTTAAATCCTGGTAAATGAGATCTTTTTAAGCTTTTGGAGGAACACGAAAATTGTCAATATTAGGGTAGAATTCACATAACTCATCTGTTAGAACAAAGACAATGCCATTTTCATCTTTCGACATGGAAAATAATTTTAGTAGTCTTCTCAGGATTATTAGCAACACCTCTTTAAAACATTTGCTACCTGAAAACATGACTTTGGCTCAGTTAGTTTCAAGACTGCATTGTCCATCAGTTGAAGTAGGGTCATGGGAGTTGATGATCTCAGTGGTGTTTAGATTCCCCTCCTTTTTGGGCTCACTGCTCCCTTTCATGTAATCCAGCGCTACCCTCCCTCAGGCACTCAGATCACAGATGAATGCCAGTCTGTTATTAGCTGAACTACCATCACTCTTGATAAAATATGACTTTAACTTTTTATTTAAGTAATGCGTGTTTAGTATGATATACTGCGGTATTTCTTGGAATGTCGAGTTCTTATCGGTGGTCGTGTGAAAGATTGTTCTAGATGTAACTAGGAATGCTTATAGATAATATGTGTTTCATAAGTTACTTGAGTTTCAGTTCTGTTCACATCTTGCTGATGGAAGAAAGGGGAGCAGATCTCGGTTTGGCATTAGCATGCCTTTCATGTCCCTCCAGCACTCCTTTGTAACAGAGAGCCTTGGTCTCAGAGTATTTGTCAGGGAAGAGCATCTTGCTGGAGTGAAATGGGGTGGCATTGTTTCTCACTGAGTTTAATTGTATGGCAGCTTTCTACTTATATAAAATGTTATTGAGTTTCCATTTAAGTAGTGATAAAAGGTTAAAAAAAAAATAAATTCAATTGAAGAAAATTCCAACCTAAGTACACTATATTATGGATAGTTGACCTTTGATATGGTAGAGTCATGAAGGTGATTGCTACGTGAATAATTTAAATTTTGAAAAGAGTGATATAGAGTACATTTACTTGCATCTTTTCCTTCTTTCTAGTTATATTTACATAAAGATATAAAGCATAAAATGATAGACATCTTGAAGAGTTAGATTAAACTAATCATTTCATCTATTATCTTCCTAGGTAATCTGTGTTAAACTTTGGATTTAACCCAAGAATTAAAAGGGATGCTGATTATTGATTACTGGTTTTTTAAAACCACAGTTCCTATTAAAATAACTTTGCAAATTTAAACAAATTTTGACCACTTTGTTCATCAAATGAATAAGAGCAGATATGTGTCAAAATGTCAAATGACAAGTTGTGGTAGCCTTATTCCAAAAGTGATTTATTATTATTTACTTGATAGATGGTATATCAAAATACAGATAATATCGGAAGATTTTTTAAAAATAGCAATCAGAATAGGAGTAAAAGGGATGCTAAAGGAAGAGGGGGAGAGATAAAGTACTTCTTTTGGTCTCCTCACTGCTGAATTTCTCTGTTTTGGATGCTGTGTATAGAATATATAGATAACAGTCCAAAGCACCACTAAGCAGGACTTATTACCAGTCCTGGATCTTACCTATAACTTGTAATTTTAGTTAGAAAATATATTAAAAGTATTATTTGACAAGGCTTAACCCCAGAATTTCCATATCAATTTTGAACATCGAAAAGGTTAAGAACTAAACTATTACTTGGTTGTTTATGAAGAATTAGGGTTAGGGTTCGGTCTCTGATCAGAATTGTATCCTTCTCCTTGGGGTTGCCCTCTACAACATTCTGAATTGGTTGGCTCATTCCTTTAAAAAAAAAAAAAGAAAGTCCCAATTTTATTTATTTATTTGTTTAATTTATTAATTATAATGGAGGTACTAAGGATTGAACCCAGGACTTCATGCACGCTAAGCATGTGCTCTACCACTGAGCTACATCCCTCCCCAAATTTGGTTCATTCTTAATCTTAGTTTGGGTTTTTAAAAATGTATTTAAAAATTGCTAAAAAATTTATTTTCAATGTCTCAGTATTTCAGTGTTTTCCTTTTTATTCTCAATTTATTAAACATTTACTGCAAGTTTCTTACAATTCAGTATTCATTTAGTTAAAAAGCTCTGGTGAAATACCAACATATGATAGGAGAATAAAATCTATATTTTTATTATACCCAAGATAAATTTTCTCAGTGATAGTACTTTGTCTATGTCCATCTAAATTAGGAATAAAAAGAGTTGCTGCTGCCTCCAACCAGACCTTTTGAGAATAAATACAAAAGTAGTTAACAGGAAATTTAAGTTCCAGGCATCATCATTATTACAGTATGAACAGCAATAGACCAGAGTCAGAAAAGAAGACTTTTAGCTTCTTGATGGCAGAGCTGGATACAAATATGTGATCTCTCTCAGTCTCCATTTCAACATCTGTAAAGTGAAAATAATTATCTTTTCCTGTTCTACCTCTGCTATTTGCAGTATTAAGTATGTTGGTAAGTAATTTATATGTGTTTTTAAAACTCCACATTAATGTTGCATTTTTAATCTTGCTCAATTAAATCTTGGCTTATAACTGTGTGCCTAATATGTAAGAATATTGTAATTTATGCTCAGATAAAGAATCAGCTAAGCCTATGATAAATATATCAAGAGGCAGTAGTTCATTTAGATTATAGCAAACAAACTCTGAAGCTACAAAGATGTAGAATTAGATTCCCTGTATGAGTGATACCATATAGTATTTTTCTTTCTCTTTCTGGCTTACTTCACTTAGAATGACAGTCTCCAAGTCCATCCTTGTTGCTGCAAATGGCAATATTTTATTCTTTTTTATGGCTGAGTAGTATTCCATTGTATAAATATACCACAACTTTATCCAGTCATTTGTCAGTGGACATTTAGGTTGTTTCCATGTCTTAGCTGTTGTAAATAGTGCTGCTGTGAACATTGGGGTGCATGTGGCTTTTCGAATTAGAGTTCCCTCCAGATAAATGCTCAGGAGTGGGATTGCTGGATCATATGGTAAGTCTATTTTTAGTTTTTTGAGGAATCTCCATAGTGTTTTCCATAATGGCTGCAACAACCTACATTCCCACCAGCAGTGTAGGAGGGTTCCCTTTTCTCCACACCCTCCCCAGCATTTATCATTTGTGGACTTTTGATGGCCATTCTGACTAGTGTGAGGTGCTACCTCACTGTAGTTTTGATTTGCATTTCTCTGATAGTTAGTGATATTGAGCATTTTTTCATGTGCCTATTGGCAATTTGTATGGCTTCATTGGAGAATGGCTTGTTTAGGTCTGCACATTTTTGGATTGGTTTATTTTTTTTTTGTTATTAAGTTGTATGAGCTGTTTATATATTCTGGAAATAAAACCTTTGTCAGTTGTATCATTTGCAAATATTTTCTCCCATTCTGTAGATTGTCATTTTGTTTTGCTTATAGTTTCTTTTGCTGTGCAAAAGCTTAAAAGTTTCATTAGGTCCCATGTGTTAATTTTTGCTTTTATTTCTATTGCCTGGGTAGACTGCCCTAGGAGAACATTGCTGAGATTTAGGTCAGAGAGTGTTTTGCCTGTGTTTACTTCTAGGAGGTTTATCGTGTGTTGTCTTATATTTAAGTCTTTAAGCCATTTTGAGTTTATTTTTGTGTATGGTGTGAGGGAGTGTTCTAACTTCATTGATTTACGTGCTGCTGTCCCGTTTTCCCAACACCACTTGCTGAAGAGACTAGAAAAGATGTAGAATTAAGAAACAGGAAAGATCACATGTTCTCAAAGGTGACTCAGTTTACTCTTGTTTTTCCTTTCTACATTTGTTTCAGTACCTACCCAGAGTATTTTGAAATATTATATTATCTAATTATAAAAGTAAGGTGTATTCACTGACAAAAATGCAGAAAGGTATCAAGAGGGAGATTAAACATCACACTTAATCCCACTACCCAGGACTAAACACTGTTCATATTCTGGTATAATTTCTTCCATCGTGTGTGCATGTCAGTGCATGTGAGCACCTTTGTGTAGTTCTTTCAGGCTTTTTTTGATTTTACAAAATGAGGACCTTACTCAATAAAGAGTATGTACATGTTTTATAGCTGAGTTTTCCGCTTAGTTCTTTTTTTCTTCTGAACAGCAGAACCATTTAAAATTTGTTTCTGCCTAGTTTAAGTTGTTAATGATACTCACTCAAGCTTTTATGTTCTTTGGTAATTTGATGTAATAATCATGGTTCTGCACTGGCCACTAGATGGCTCTGTTTTTGGAGTGTGCCCTGTATTAATTATGTTGAAGTGATGAGAAATTTCATTGGCCTTATCAGCATTATATTAAACATACACAAGTGGAATTGCATAATAGTTCACTGAAGTAGGCTTGTGATATTTTAAATAGTATTTCAGTCGAGCCACAAATTTAATATACCCTCTTAAAAATGGGGATTTATATACTTAGAAAACAATGTTATTCACCTAATAAAGTCTACTGGCAATTGGTAAACCAATTTCTGGAATATTATTTTGGGGTCTGTTCTTTAAATCTGTTAAGTGTAGTGTTGAGTGTATCATCATTTTGTCCATTAATCAGTTAATTTTCATCACAATTTTCCCTTCTATTCTTTATTATAGTGAGTCTGTGATTCTGTAAGCCTGTGAGGTATACTATCTATGTAAGATTTTATTTTGGATGTTTGTAGTTGTAAGATGTCTACCGTGAGTTGAATTATAATTACTTTCAAAACCTAGTTGTTTTTGTGTAGGCTCTAAGCCCATACCAGCATAGTGTGTGATGTGAATTTTCTTTCTTCTTGAAGACTCGACTCGAGGACTGTGAATGACTGAACGGCATTGAATGAAATGAGACACTGGGGCACAGACGTTAGTTTCTCATGTGTGAATAAATTCTGGTCTTTGAAATGGTTTACCCAAAACTTCCCAGACATCCCTGACTTCCTACCATCAAACCTAATCTTATAGGGAGTAAATCAGATATTTTCAGAGAAGTACTCTCACCACATTATGAACCTATTAAATATCACGCTCCAGTTATACCATTAAGCAAATCTCAGTTGTATTAACAAGCAGTTAAAAACATACAAGAATATAGAAGAACCCTAGAAGAAATTAGCTTACCTGTGACATTTAGGTTCTTTGTGCATGATTGTTGACTTCTGTCTTCTTAGATGCATGATGTCCCATTTATTTAATCTTTTTTTTTTTTTTGAAAATTTGAAGTTACATATAGTTTATAAAAATTCTAAGTGTTTTTCTTAGTTGATCAAACCTTCCTTTATGGAGCTAGAAGTCAATAAAATTGGAAGTTGCTCTCCACCACTTCTTCTCATTATTAGTATGTCATTTTCCATTTCTACAGTGTGTGTATATCAAGCCCAGAAGGGCCTTTACAGCAGTTCATACCAAGTCGTAACATTACACATACCTACACCTCTGATATGATTCCCTTTACACTGATCTCCCCCCTCCCCGGAACAGTCCTTACATGTTCTAGAACATTGAGTACCTTTACTTCTTTTATTTATAAATTTTTAAATTGGCAGCATGGCTTGAATAAAACAGAAACTGAAGTCGAAAGTCCTGGAGGCGGATAAAGTGGGAAAACAGAGGACAAGTGGCTCCTACTTCTTAGAACTTGAGAGACTGTATAGAAAGGAATGTTCCAGAAGAAGAAAACATTATAAATAGTACAAACATGTGCAAAAAATATTACTCATCTGAGATCTCCCTCTCTGATATCTTAGATCATGAAGAAACCGTGTTTAAGTGGGAGTTGTGGAGAGGCCATTGCTGCGTGTGGGGAGCAGTGAACTAAGTCAGCAGGTTAAATTAAAACCTGACCTCCTGGCCCATTTATTTTTCTCCTTTCTGCCTCTTGAAAAGCATGTTCCCTAGAGATCCGTCCAAACAGTCACAGGGAGTCCTGAAGCCCCACCCTTTGTCCAGTACACTGAACTGTGTTGTGCAACAGCAGGGACATTGCTCCCGCTCCAGTTTTTGACAGCCAGACCCTTGGAAGTCCAGCTAAGCAGCAGGATGCTTCTGTGAAACCCAAACACTTTGCACGGACAGTTACGATCTGTGAATGAAGTGATTTTTTTTTTTTTAATGAAAAAATAAGTTGGTGGGGGTGGTTTAAGATTTAATTTTATGAAGCCTATCAACCAAACTAAAAACTTGTATAGTTAAGAATTCTTGCTGAGTGAGAAGCAATAATTCTGCATTTCAATGCGGTGAAGGGGTAGTGAAGACATGAAAAGGTATCATTTGGCAGATCATCTTAAATGGGGCTTTGGAGTTGTGTTCAGGTGACTATAACGTGACAGAGTGAGTGGTCCTGAGTAATGCATTGAATCCAAATGCTTTTTTATTCTGAGCGTATCTTTAAAGAAATTATTTTAAGATTAAATTATGACTACATTATTTAAACATGTCTCACAGTGAGGCCATTTGTTTATTTTTGTGTTTCCAGCTCTGTTTTTTAGTAACAAATCCAGTCAGAATATAGAAATCACAGTATCTTAATGATCACCTGATTGTGGCTTTGTGACAGATGAAGTCTGAATTTTAGGATGGAATGTTTCTCCCTTTTTCTCCTTCTTAACGGTCACCACCTGCTCCAGTTACTGAAGGGACCTGTCTTTCTCCATCACTGATGGAATGAGGTCTTCAGTGTTTGCTTCTCATCCTGTGGCTGTTCAAGCTCATTTGAACTCCAGAGTTGAGTTCAAAATTTGCCAAAATAAGCACACATTTCATTAGTTTTTTGGAGACTTCTTTGTTGTTCTCATTGTTGAGTGGGCAGCTTTTGTTAAATGTGCCTCCCGGAGTTTTTTTCTTGGTTGTTGAACTACTTGACCTGCATGTTATTTTTAACAAGTACACTCAATTTTTATCTAATTGGGAGTAAAAGAAGACAGCTGGTAAACATAAATTCTAAGTTGTTGGTTGTTTTCGTCTTTCAGAAAATTCTGGTTTGAGAAATAGCAGACAGACTTGGTGAAAACGATAGACTACGTGAAATCTCTAGAAGAGATTTGTTAAGGAAGCAGATAAGAGGTCACTGGTCATTCCACTCTTACTTTGTATTTGGGAATCTTTAATTCTGAAATGAATCATAAATATGGTTTGGCCCAACCTCCTTTTTAAATGCAGGAGGACATCCAGACCCCCAGAGCTTTGTATAATGATGTCCTGTGTTCCTGCCTGGCATTCTCTCCAATAACCTAAAGACCTAGATTAAATGTTTTATAAAAATAAATTGTTATTCTTGATTATATAAGAGAATTTTAAAAATCTCTCATTTTGATTTTCTAAGTGTGTGCTACTCTCAAATGCACTGGAAACATGCCTTCTGACATCTTTTACTAGGTTTTGAACTTTCTTACGTTGTTAGGACATCCACTTTACTCTGAATATTTGGGCTAATTAAACAGTGGAATGTTGGTCAGTAGATAAGAACATTTCTTGCAACATTCACTTAAACTTAATAACAAGTCTGCCTTTTGTAGCCAGCTTTGTGATTTTCGTCCTTTAAGCTCAAGCAAAGTAAATCGTACTGTTTAGATTTTAAAATAGCAACACTGTTCTACTAGGATCTATTTGTGAATTCATTTTGGTATTTGTTTTTCCATTTGCAGTTGATTTCTGAGTATTCTGAACTGTCTCAGAATCTTGTCTTCTTGCATTTTAATTACATTTTGCATACTACGCATATATTTTGCCTTTGTATCTGTCACTTACTATCATTAACCTTTTGTTTGGAAATTACAAAGGCAGATAAGATTAAGTTCAGTGCTAGCCTGTGGTCTGGGGCAAGTTATTTAAAATCTCTGGATCTTATTTTATCATCTGTAAAATTGCCTCAGTCATATGGATCTGTAAGATGGATTGGAAAGATTAAATGAAATGATAAAGATAAATTACCTGGCATGGCATCAGAAACCCAGTAAGTTCTTGCTAATCATAGTTATGCAGGGAAGTCTCCTAACACGGATGCTAGGCAAAGGTCTGCCTGACATCTCAGGTTACAGATAATCTTGCCCTGCACAACCTCTTCCACCATCACACAGCTTCTAGCATGCCAGATTTAAGAGAATTACTTCACTGTTGTTATTGTTACGACTTTTAACCTAACTACCACTGAGGGAAATTAGAAATGAGTCCTTAACAAGTATTTGTTCGATGCACATTAGTGGTGGATTGGCACACACTGTGATTGGATTTTGTGATTTCTCTACACAAAGGATGGAAAGACCACTAAACACCCTCTCAAAGTTTCAGAAGTCTTTACTGGCAGGAGTTACTTTGTTCAATGACCCCAGAGGAGAGGTTACTTAATAGCTTATTTTGCACACTGTGAGGCTGCCGCTTTGTCACTAAGTGTATCATTAACACGATCTGAGGATCTGAGCCCTCACACTGCCACGCTGAACTGGGAAGTGAATCCAGACCCTTGGCACTTGTGGGCCAGGTGCCTCAGAACCCAGTGATGCTCTGCTTAAAAACCATTCATCAAGTAGGAGAAGGCAGAGATCACTCCACTCCACTCTCATGGTTATTTTTCATTTTTATTTCCTTGGCAGATTTTGAGACATATGTTCATGTTTAACCCTGAAAGACTTCTAAGTCATCCTTTAAGCCTTGGAGTGGCTGAAATGTTCCGAGTTTCCAAGTAGCTAGGAAATCAGTAACCTAGCAATTAGTATCCTTCGACTTCCCTGGGTGTGCCCTCCAGGATCCATTTTTTTGCCTGCCCTCTGAATGCCTCTCCTCATTTTTAATATGTTGTAATGTCCTGTCAATTTTATACCTGTCAGCTCCTGTCTATTCCTGCGATGTTAGCCCAGATTAATCACCTCCCAGCCAGCTGGTGGTCATGGTCTTTTGTTTCCAGCCTCTGATGCCCCGCCACCCCATCAGTCTTTGATATTGCTTTCATGGTCACTTTCCTAAAATACACAGCTGCTGGATACTTATTCAGCATAGAAACTGATGGGCTCTTTCTAAACTTGATAAATGAATTCAAATACTGTGTCATTAGTAATAATTATTTAGAAACGATTGGGGTTTAAAAACACCGAAAATTCTCGTCCAATAAACACAAATTCTTTTATATTTTTCAATGACACATACTAAATAATATCTAGAGAAGCTTAATAGTTTTAAGCACAGCATATGTTTTTGATGACATCTGAAAGGAAATATTTATGAGGAAGAAGTAAGGAAATAGTTATTTAGAAAGTCAAAACAGAGTAAATTATTTAAATCCACTTAACTGTGCTGCACTTGTAAATAATGTCTAAATTTTGAAGTGAAACTTCAGTTTGAAGAATGAAGACAGACAAAATAGATATTTCCATGGCAGAACTGTTCTTTTATGGGATTTTGGGGACCTCTAAGTGACATTCTGTGCCAAGAATGACTTTGGAAAGTTGTGTCTTCTTTTCTAAATTTGCTTCCATCTCCACCTCTTCTTGGAAATCATATCTTAAATCTAATCTCTTTCTCTTGGCGACAGTCTTTTGGATATGACTCTGAAAGCAAGGCAACAAAAGCAAAAATTTTTTAAATGGGACTACGTTAAACTGAAAAGCTTCTGCACAGCCAAAGAAACCGTCAAGAAAATGAGAAAAGCACCCTCCAGAATGGGAGGAAATAGTTGCAAATCATCTATGTGAAAAGGAGTTATATCCAAAATACATGCAGAAGTCACACAACTCAATAACAAAGCAAACAAACAGTAAAATTTTTAAAAATGAGCAGGGGAACTGAACAGACCCTTTTTCCAGAGAAGACATTGAGGTGGTGGACAGATAGATGCAAAGGTGCTCAACATCACTCATCACAAGGGAACTGCAAATTAAAACCACAATGAGCTATCAACTCACACCTTTTAGAATGACTGTCACTAAAAGGAAAAGAGATGACAAGTGTTGGCGAGGATGTGGAGCAAAGGGAACTCTTGTGCACTGTTGATGGGAATGTAAAATGGTGCAGCCACTGTGGAAGACAGTACAGAGTTTCCTCAAAAGAATTGAAAATAGGACTACCGTATGATCCAGCAGTTCCCCTTTTGAGTATTTATCCAAAGGCGATGAAGTCAGGATCTCGAAGAGATAGCTGCACTCCCGTGTTCACTGCAGCATTATTCACAGTGTTTGCAATAGGGGAACAACTTAAGTGTCTAAGAATGACTGTATAAAGACCTGATGTGTACAATGGACTATTATTCAGCCATGTGGGAGAAGGAAATTCTACCATTAGCAACAACATGGATAGACCTTGAGGGCTTTACGCTAAGTGAAATAAGTCAGACGGAAAGACAGATACTGTGTGATACCACTTATATGTGGAATCTAAAAAAGTCAAACTCACAGAGAGCAGAGTGAATGGTGGTCACCACGGGAACCGGGGAGATGCTGGTCAAATGGTGCAAAGTTCCAGTTATAAGATGAATAAGTTCTGGGGATCTAATTACAGCCTGGTGATTATAGTTAATAATTCTTGAAAGTTGCCAAGAGAGTAGATCTTAAATTTTCTCACCACAAAAAAGAAAAGGTAATTTTCTGAGGGGATGGAGGTGTTAACCAATGCTACGGTGGTACACGTTTCACAATATATAAATATATCAAGTCAGTATGTTTTACACCTTAAACTTATACAATGTTGTATGTCAATTATATCTCAGGAAAGCTGGACAAAAATCAATCTCTTTCCTGCTTTGTTCTATCCCTGCTAGAAGGGTTTGCAAAAAGATTGTTTTTTCTGACTTGCATAACAGGAATCATCCATTATTTTTCTTAACTTTTAGATAATTAAATACATATAATATTTATTTATTTTTAGGTTTATTAAATATTAAATTTATATAGATATATATACACACAAAGGCTTGTCTAATGAAAGAAAAAAATTGTTGATGGACTTCATGGCATAAAATAGGAGTTTTTAGAGTAGCCTTCGACAATAAGTTTCATCTTGAGCATTGTTTCTATTTGAGTTGGAATGCAGTGTTAAGAAGGGCTCTGAGGCTCAGTGGGAAAGAAGGAGGTAAGAATTAAAATGATGTCTGAGCTGGCAGACATTCAGGAAGGGGGTGGTGTCCCAGGGGCCTTTCCTGCTTTCAAGTATGACCACTGTTATTGGGAGATGAACCTAGAACCATCTGACTACAAAGCTCAAATTATTAAATAGCTAGTCTCTATTGCCTCTCATAACAGTATATAAACGGGCAGGAAAGTATGTTGTAGCTTACAGTCTTTTTGCACTTAAAAGTATATTAGATGGGAGTAGGGCCTGTGGCCACCTGTAAACCCAAGGAAAGAGCTCTTACCAGAATCTGACCATGCTGGCACCTTGATCTTGGGTTTCTAGTCTTCAGAACTGTGAGACAATGAATTCCTGTTGTTCAGGCCACCAGTACGGGATTTTGTTATGACAGCTTGCGTCGACTAATCCCAGATTCCTAGGCTTTATCCTGGAGATTGAGTCAGCAGATCTGGAGAGCAGTCTGGCATTGGAACTCTTCAAGATCTCCATAGAATTTTGTAGTGTACATTTCAGGTAGGGAAAAATCTAAGCTTTAATTTGCCTGCAGATGGTTTTCAGCCATCAGCCTGAACATTAAAATCTCCTTAAGGAGCTTTTTTTTTTTTTAATATATTTTTATTGAAATATATTCAGTGTACAATGTTGTGTCAATTTCCGGTGTACAGCACAATACTTCAGTCATATAGGAACATACATATATTCGTTTTCATATTCTTTTTCACCATAAGTTCCTAGAAGATACTGAATATAGTTTGCTGTGCTATGCAGTATAAACTTGTTTATCGGATTTTGTGAGAATCCTCCTGTATTTCAACGTGAGAGACACTCTGCTGTGCAATTCAGCGGGTTTGTAGATGTGATTCTCAGTGTATCTGTGGAAGAGAGTGAGCTGTGAGTCTCCCTGCTCCGCCATCTTGGCTCAGCCCCTTCCTTAGGTGCTTTTGAAATATGACTCAGGCAAGCTTCCCGCCCAGGTCAGTGAACCCCAAGGTGGGGTCAGGGCTGGCGTTCTGAGGGGCATCCCAAGTGAGTTTAATCTGCAGTCAGAGAGGACCGCTAAATTAACCCCCTTTCCCCTGTGCTTTTGCTCCACAGATTCAGGTTTCTAGAGGTCAAGTCTGATCATAGTCTCTTTCCCCTTTTTCTACATCTCAGAGCCACAGTGCTACTATTTTCTGATTTTCCGAGCAGCAAATCCCAGTTCCAAAAGCCATCTCTTTTCTATTGCCTCAAGTTCATCAGTAGTTGAAAATCCCAGAATCATGACTGAAGAAGTAAAAAAAAATATGTGTATGCATTTTGTAGGATTTTGGGTTCTGAAAATTGGTATTAATTACTTAAAGCTGCACAGTTCAAAAAAGTAATGCATTTTAGATTTTCTACCAAACTAATATTTATTTCTTCTTAAGACTATTTTTCTGGTCTTCTCATTCAAAAAATACTTACTGAGTATCTTTTATAAGTCTGCTAGCTACTATATTTGGCACTCAGGTTGTAAGGGAGAAGGTAACATTTAGAATATATATATATATATTTTACCAGTGTGTTGCTGACATGATTAGTCAGAAAGGACGTGGAACATAAACAGCCCTTATGTTCCTACTGGTGAGCATTGGCACCAAATTTAACACTGAAAGGGACAGATACGTCTCTGCCTCCCCCCTTTTTTTTTTTCCAGAAAGACGTTAAAGTTTATTAATACCACCCCCAGAAAAAAAGCCCCATTAAACAGCTACTGAATATGGGATAGTTCCTTATTTACAAGTGTTACTGCAGGAGACATGTTTTAATCGCCTTTTCAAATAAACAAAGGAGTACAATGATTTTTCTAGAAGTATCAGTACTTCACTTTCCAAGTAGATTATTAAAACATTAAGTGACTGCCCCAATTAGAAACAGATAAAAGAATACCTTAAAAATATGCATAAAAAAGGTCACTGGTACTTGAACATGAATTTTCACTGAATTATTCTTGTGCCTAATTCAATTTGATTCAAAAAGCTGACCTAAATAAATAAATAAAACAGAAAAGCAAGTGAATATAGCTTCATTTAAATACATACTCTCAAGCTAGTTTAAAAAGAAAAGACCCTTGCAGAGTCTTTCATTTTAATATGTATTAGTGTAATTCAGGCAATTCTTGGGTAGAAATCCCAGAGATTCTGATTCAGGAGATCAGAAGTGGGCCTTAGGAATCTGCATTTTTTTAAGCATATTTCTTGAGAGAATGGATAAGAAAAGACAGCTAGAAAGGAATTCAAAGCGTCTTTAACAAACGCTAGTCAATATCATGTATTTGTCTTCTATTTCTTTCAGGGTCTTTAGTGCAAAATCTTTGCTGCCTGATGGTCGACATCTTTGATGTCAGTTTTATGGGGGGCGGGGGGAAGCTTCTGTACATTCCAGCAACTTCAGCTCCTCCTTTCACTCCCACCCCAAACCCTAATCAGTGGGAAATTTGGAAACTTGGAGAGACCATTTCTTTCCCTTTTCTCCTAAAGGTACAACTCTTCAGTTATATGTAAAATCCTCCACTCTTCAGTTCTTAAATCTCTCTCTGAATCCAGTCACCCCTCAGGGGTTTTATTAATTGAAATGACCACGTTATCTCAGCTGCAACTCATCTCAAGAACTGTGTCTCAGAAAACCAGTAAGTAGCTAGTGACTTTCTGTGCCCTGTACAAAAATAAAGAACGGTTTAAAGTCTAAATCTTATCATGGTTTCCTCTGAAATTTTTAAGATGTTGGAATGTGTAGCTTTGAATCTTGTTGGGGGAATTTTTAAAAATTGGCTTGGATTGAAGAGCAAAATATTTGGGCACATAAGCAGCCTACTATCCAGAGATACTGAAGAGTGTATATTTTCAGATCCACATTTTAAATCAATTAAATCATGACTTACGAATAGGGTAAATCTTTTTAAATGTCTTGCAATTAACATATTAAAATGAGTGAAACTCAGTGCAAGCTTCTTGTATGTGATCTTACATGTAGTTAAGTTGTAAGACCTTTTGCTTTTTCAACAATCAATAATGAACAATTCAAACAGGGAGGTAGATCTTAGGAATGGAATCCGATTTGCTGTTATAATTGTTCTGGTGACTTGTCCTATTGATTGATTGATTTAGTTTGGGGGAGTGGTAATTAGGTTATTTATTTATGTTTAAAGGTAGTACTGGGGATTGAACCCAGGACCTTGTGTGTGCGAGGCATCTGCTCTACCACTTGAGCTATACCCTTCCCCACTTTGTATCATTGAATTTTTATAGGTAAAACTTTTAATTGTGAGTATCATGCACCTGAAAGAGTGTATGTGTTCGGTTTGAAGAATAGCACTCGTATGCTACTGTTCAGCTTAAGAAATAAAACATCACTCGTGGTTTTATATCTCCCTTGGGGCTCTACCCTAATCCATCCTCCCCTCCTCCTCGCAGGGTTGATCTGTATCCTGAGCTTTGTAAAAATAGTCATCTTGCTTCTCTTTACAGTCTGAATTCTTGAAAAATGTTTAGTTCTGTTTTTGAAAGTTATAATATTGGAATCATACTATGTGTATGTTTCTATGGCTTTCTTTTTTCACCAGTGTTGTAACTGAGATTCGACTATGTTGATGTCTTTAACTGTAGTTCACTCACTTACCCACTATTTATTAGTAGTAATGGACTTTTAGATGGTTCCCAATATGTTTAGTATATTACAGTCTCACAGTGCGAATAAAATTATATGTGGCTTCTGGGGCACACGTACAAGTATTCTTTCCACGTGTGTACCTTGGAGTGAGTTGCTGGGTCGTATTACATGTGCATGCTCAGTTTTCCTGACAGAACCAAACTGCACTCCGAAGTGGGTGTAACAGTACATTTTCCCTAGCAGATAGAGTGAATTCCGGTTATTCTGCACTTTAACAAATTTCATGTGTGTAAAATGAAACTTACTGTGGTTTTCATTGTCACGTTCCCGATTCTTAGTGAGGCTGAACTTTTCATATATTTAGAGGCATTCATGAAATGCCTCTTTGTGTTTTTTGCCTACTTTATTGTGGGTGGTTTGTCTTACTTATTAGATTTTAAAATTATTTTAGATGCATATCTTATGTCAATTATACATATTGAGAGTGTCTTTCTCAGTATTGTCTTGAATTTTCATTCTAAGTTGATTTTGGTGACAAACATCATGTTTTAATGTAGTTGTACTAGTTTCCTGTGGCTTCTAGAGCAAATGGTCACAAACTCAGTGGCTTAAAATAACACACACATTTATTCTCTTACAATTCTGGAGGTAAGAAGTATAAAATCAGTTTCACTGGTGCAAAAATCAAGGTTTCAGCAGGCCTTGCTCTCTCCAGAGATTCTAGGGGGAAAATTCTTTCTCTTCCTTTTCCAGCTTCTAGAGTTGCATTTCTTGGCTCTTGGCCTTTTCCTCCGTGTGCAAAGCCAGCAGCTTAACATCTTGTTTCAGTCCCCACATTGCCTTCTGCTTCTGTTCTTAGATTTCCCTCTGCCTCCCTCTTACAAGGAACCTTGCGATGACATACATTCAGGACCACCCAGATAATCCAGGATAATCTCATCATCTCAAGATTCTTAATTTAATCACATCTGCAAAGTCCCTTTTACCATATAAGATAACATTCACAGGTTCCAAGGATTAGGATGTGATGTCTTTGGGGCCATTATTCAGTTTACTATAGCAGAGAAAGTTATGTTTTTCTTTTTTCTTTTTTTTCTTATTTTTGGTGTAGATGGGAGTGTGCTGATTGTTGACTCTTCACAGGCCAGATTAGCTGAATGATTTGTTAATTAATCTCTTTAGATCACTGTTGATCAGAAATGAGTGACAAAATAGTTCTGTTGACACTGTTTGACATAAATCACAGCAGTTTTTTTGGCTCCATCTCCTAGAGTAGAAACAAAAGCAAAAACAAATGGGACCGAATTAAACTGGAAAGCTTTTGCACAGCAAAGGACAGCATAAACAAACAAAAAAGACATCCTATGGAATGGGAGAAAATATTTGTAAATGATGCAACTGACAAGGGATTAATTTTCAAAATATGCAAACAGCTCATACAACTCAATAACTCAGTATCAAAAATCAAACAACAACAATGACTTTGCTGTACACCTGAAACATTGTTAAAAAAAAAAACAAAAACAGTTCTGTTGTTTAATTATGAGGGAAGTTTCCTCTTATCATCTACTTTTGGTGCTAAATGTAGGGAAAAATAAGTATTAGTTTCAAATTCCTGAACTCCTCTCCATTCTCTCACTTTGAAATCAGTAAGTTGTCCAAATCTTTGGGCTGAGTGTCCTCCATGAGCTCACACTTATTTTTCCATGTGAGTTCTGTCCTATGGAAAAGTCTAAAGAGTGAGAAAAATGATGCAAAAATGTTTTGGAACCTCTTTGCCTAATTAAATGATGTATTAATTCTAAGCATGCTTGGTAAATAGTAGATAGAGTAAATGCTTTGGGTTCTGTGTGTCTGGAAATACATTGAAATTTAAATGGACTGAAAACACAGGCTATACTAATAAAGGAAGAAATTGAAAAGCAGGTGTTCCTTGGAACCATTGATGAGAAATGCAAGAGACTCGTGCTAGATAAGAATTGAAGTAGATAAACAGGAGTGGAGTGAGTTGGAGACAAGACACCATAAGCACAAGAAATGTTTAAATACTTCAGTTTGTATTTTAGTTCATGATAGAAGTAATGGAGTTTAAAAAAAATCAGGCAGCTTTTTAAACTTAAATCTCTTTGCTTGAATCATTTGCATTTTATATAACTTATTCTTTCTTTTGAGCTAGAAAGATTTTGTTCTGGTTTTTATTCTTATTTTGAAGACTGGCAATATTTACAAAATTACTAGCACAGCATTGCTATTATTAGCAAGCAAAATACTAATGTCACAAACTTCTAATCAATTTATAATGCCTTTAGACTAGGAAAATCTGTACCTTGGTAATGTCTATGCAGGGTGGTAAAGGGGAGACAAGTCTGATATATAGTTTGTGCTATGTAATATTTGATTTTATGACATTTGAATTTTGTGAAATGGATTTTATGAGTGTTGTGATCCTAATCTTCACTTATTATCAATTCTTCTCTGATAGGAATATAAAAAATAATTCAAGGATGGTTCAGTATCCACAAATCAGTCAATGATACATCACATTAACAAAATGAAGGATAAAAATCATCATCATCTCAATAGATACAAAAAACTTTTATAAAATTCAGCATTGATTCATGATAATTCTGAAAAAATGAGTATGCCCTAACATAATAAAGGGCACATATGCCAAGCCAACATCATACTCAATGATGGAAAACTGAAAGTCTTTCCTCTAAGATGAGGAACAAGACAAGAATGATCACTCTTACCACTTTTATTCGACATAATAGTAAAAGTCCTATCCAGAGCAGTTAGGCTAGAAGAAAGAAGTAAGAGTCATCCAAATTGGAAAGGAAAAAATAAAACATGTCACCATTTGCAGATAATGTGGTAGTATATATAGATAACCCTAAAGACCCTATCAAAAACTGTTAGAACTAATAAATAAGTTCAGTAAAATTGCAGGATACAAAAGTCAGTATGCATAAATCTGTTGCATTTCTATACGGTAAGTATGAACTATCAGAAAGAGAAATAAAGCAATTCCATTTTTCAGCTGTGTCAAAAAAGCATAAAATATCTGGGAATAAATTTAATTTAACCAAGGAAGTAAAAGACCTGTGTGTTGAAAGTTGTAAGACATTAATAAAGGAAATTGAAGAAGACACAAAGAAATGGAAAGATGTTCTGTGCTTATGGATTGGAAGAATCAATATTGTTAAAATGTCTATGCTACCAAAATTTTTATTTCTCTCATGCCCCATTCCTTGCCTTCTATGTGTGTGTGTGTTTTAAGATTCCATATATAAGAGCAGTCATACAGTATACAGTGTATGGTTTTGATTTATATTTTCCTGATGATTAATGATGTTTAGAATCTTTTTGGGGAGATACAAATCAAAACCACAATGAAGTATCACTTCACACCTGTTAGAATAGCTACTGTAATAAAAAGGCAAGAAACAATAGGTTTTAGTGAGAATGTGGAGAAAAGGGAAAGCTGTGCACTACTGGTGGGAATATAAATTGGTGCAGACACAATGGGAAACAGTATGGAGGTTCCTCAAAAAAAATTTTTTTAAAATAGAACTGCTTTACAATTCAGCAATTCCACTTCTGGATATATATCCAGAGGAAATGAAATCATTTTCTTGAAGAGATATCTGCACCTCTGTGTTCATTTCAGCATTTTTACAATAGCCAAGATAATAGAACCAACTAGGGTGGAGGGAAATAGCTCAGTGGTAGAGAGCATGCTTAGCATACACAGGGTCCCAAGTTCACTACCTCCATTTGAAAAAATTTAAAAAACAAAAACAAAAACCCAGTTCCTTGTTAAAAAAAAAAAAAAGAACCAACTTAGGTGTCCATTGATGGATGAACAGATAAAGAAGATGTGGTGTATATGTGTATATAGTGGAATATTACTCAGCCACAAAAAGAAGGAAATCTTACAATTTATGACAACCCAGGTGGACCTCGAGGGCATTATGCTAAGTGAAAGAAGTCAAACAGAATGATAAATACAAAACTGTATGACTGCCCTTATATATGGAATCTTAAAAAAAAAAAAAAAAAACACATACATAGAACAGATCGGTGGTTACCAGAGGCAAGGGATGGGACACGGGAGAAGTAAAATTTTTTAAAAATGAAATCTGTATTTTTGACCCAGCACGTGTGTGTGTGTGTCTATATAAATCGTGGCTTCATTCTTTTACTTATTCATTTATAATTTTTGAAGATCTGCCTAGGAGGGTTCCAACAGTGAGCAAAGCTCCATACAATCTTGAAGGAGGATGTACATGACTGAATCTTACAGCATTGGGCTAGGGAAGATACATGCTAATGAAAAAGTAAAATTAGAAAAAGGAAAATACAGCCTTAGGTGTTTAAGGATACAAAAGTTAGGGAAAAATCAACAAAAATATTCTCTGAGAATCAACTGAGTATATGAAGTCTACAATAAAAAGTATGGTATATATAATTTTAGTACTTACAAAATATGTGCTACATATCCTTGTATCAGTATTATACACATACATGCCCCTTCTCTCTGGAGAGTCCATTGTCAAAACATTCACAACCATATCTCTGTTTATATGAACATATACAGTATAACAAGACAGTGTAGAAATTAAAAGTATGTACTAAAAGGTGTAAAAATGGAGCCAGAAGCAAAAATTTTAAGAATAACAGGAACATTAATAAAAATTATCAAAACCTACTTAGTTTCCATGGGTAGCCTAAATTTGCTCTAAATTTCCTAGTAGGCACTGTGAAAAATAGGACCCAGTGTATCAATTTATAATTATTAGATAAAAGCATATCAATTACTTAGAAACTATTTCTGATCCTACATGTTTTTGTAGGGGCTTGGGTTAAAACGAAATAAAATTTCAAGAAGCATTCTAGGAAAGTCGACTGAGTATAATGAGTAGTTCAATGATATTTCTGCCCTCAAGATGGGAACTTAAAGGCAAATTTCATATCATTAGTCTGTTTTGATCATTGCCTGTCCTGTTCCATCTTGTGGCATCGTATGTCTTTTGAATCTGATAGAGGGGAATAGAGTTGGCATCGAAGGGGAACTCGTTACATGGAATTATCTAAATTATCCAAGAAGGATGGACTCTGAGTCTCTTGAACATATGCTTGGGTCCACAGGGATTCAAACCAGTGCCTTGAGGTTTAGATGGAAAGTCCTTCCCCAAAGAGCAAAAAGATACGTCAACAAGATTATGACCGTTGGCAAATTCCATCAGATTGTTTTGAATCTGTGGGCTGAAAATGTCAGTACTTATTAAACTATACATTGAAATTTACTAAGAATATGATTGCTGAGTGCCCTGTATTCCTTTCTGCCATTAGCAATGCAGTGGCAGCTGAGCTGAGCTTTCTTTGCTATAAGGTCACTGTTGGTTGTGAGTTAAAAAAAAAAAAAAAAAAAAAAAAAAAAAAAAAACAACAGAACAGAACATGGAGAAATTGCCTTGTCTCCTAGAAATGCTATCCAGGAATTTAGTGCAGGTGGGACACCCCCTTATTCCACCCACATCCTCACCGGTGAGTTACCTTTTGAGGAAATCCCTTTCTTCAGCAAACACTCAGCCCTTCCTCAGCAGCAGAGTACAAAAAAGGAAAGATGTATTCCTGACATTTTCAAGAATTTCAAAGTCCATTGTATAATTTTCTGGAGCAGAAAACGTACTATACGTTTGATTGCCTGTGACATTTGGAACTGCTAGAAGCGTGAGTTAAATATTTCTTCATAAATACCTCTTTTCCCCATTTTAAAAAATACCATAGCGAAAACCAAATACTGTATGCTGGCAGATTTATACCCATAATTATCATGATAATTATCATGCAGTTTGCAAGTAAGGGATTCTAGCCTTCCAGTTTCTGATCAGAAATAATGCACCCATTGGTTAAACAAATGCTTTATTTTTACGAAGTCAAAAGAATACTCCTACCTCATATGCAAATTATTAAGGCCACAAGCCAAAAGAAATAATTCAATATCTAGCTAGATAACCAGGAGGGGTAAAAAAGGAGCCCTGAGTTTCTGCTAGAATCTTCTGTCTTTAACATAAAACAAGTGATGGTGTCTGACACTTGCTGACCTGGGCTTAGAGGAAGGAAAGTAGGGTGGAAGGCAGTGGAGATGTGATTTCCAGAGTTCCAGACACATGGCTTTGTTCCTAAAGGTTAAGATAGAAGGTACAAAGGCTCATTTTTCTATAATACATGCTCTCTAGTGCCATCAAGTATTGGTTTGTTGTTCAGCAGGGTTAGTTTAAGTTAGAGGGCATCTTATGACCAGCTGACATGATATTTTACATTATGAGAAAAAGGAAAACAATTATTGATTTCATGTCTGTGATTCATACCTAGCCAGACAACTCAGATTTCCAGTGTTGTGCTTAAAATTCTAAACATCTTAATAACAACGTCCAAACATTATTTTTGACTTGAAGGCAGTACATTCCTCCCCACCATTCCTTTATCTGGAATGGAACCTTGGAATTTCTCAAGATTCAGAGGTTTCAGTGAGGTGTGATGAGTAGTTATGCCCCCCACCCCAACTTTGAATATGGAAAATGTCAAACATACTGAAAAGTTGAAAGAACTTGATGTTGAACACCCATGTACAATCAGCTAGATTCTACCAGTAACGTTTTATAGTGTTTGCTTAATCACATATCCATCCATCTCTTCAATCCCTTAGCAGTGCACCAGTGCATCTACATTTTTTGATGAATTTCAAAGTAAGTTGCAAATATGGACACACTTCCCTGAAATCTATCAGCATACATATCATTACGTAGAATTCAATTTGTGTTTACAAATAGTTATGTTTTAAACTTAACTCGTCTAAAGCTGCTTGGCTGAATAAAGAACCTGTGGGGAGAAAAACCTGCCAAAAATAAGAGCAGTTGAGATTTGACCAGAAAAGAGCAGGGTTTGTTTGTTTGTTTGTTTGTTTGTTTTAATAACAGCTTTCAATTATTCTTACCATGCTAAGCTCTTTATATATACTATTTGATTTGATCCTCACAACCCTATAAATTTGTTTTATTATCTTTGTGTTCTTTATAAGAAAATGGAGGTTTATAGAGTTAAATCGCTTGTCCAGGGTATACAGCAAGGCTGGAATTTACATCCACATGTGTTGGACTTTGTTTCTTTTTATGTGTGTTTCTTTTTTAAAACCAGCCTCTTGATAATGAAAAAAATTGAGATACTCCCTATGTTTCTGTAAAAATATCCTCAAAATATATAGCATCCTTTCAAAATTACCCAAGGGGAACCTCTGTTTACTTCCAGTTGTGGATATGACACTTAGAAAAAAACATTTTCTCTAAACTTCTCCTTCATCTTGCAGTAGACAGAAATAACAGCACTCTCAATTAATTTGTGCCTCTGTTTTTTTCTGTTGTTTATAGGCTGATACTAAACTATTTGACATTACATGAAAGCTAATTTCTACTATAAATGTTGAAACCTGACAATTTTCTCTTAAAGGGATTATTTCTAGTATACCATTGATTCAGAAGTATGCTCATTTCTAGTATCTTAATTTTTCCTTTTTGATTTTATATGTATGTGCACACACACACACACACACACACTTAAGTTACATCTTTTTTTTTTGAAATGATGGAACTTGTATTTGCCTTTATTTTATTTAAAAACATTTTTTAACCGAGATAGAGTCAGTTTACAGTGTGTCAGTTTCTGGTGTAAAGCATAGTAGTGCGGTCACACATGTACATACATATATTGGTTTTCATATTCTTTTCCATTATAGGTTGCTACAGTGTATGGAATAGAGTTTCCTGTGCATACAGAAGAAACTTGTTTATCTATTTTATGTATAGTAGTTAGTATCTGCAAATCTCAAATTCTCAATTTACCCCTTCCCACTCCCATTCCCCCCTGGTAACCGTAAGTTTGTTTTCTGTGTCTGTGAATCTGTTTCTATTTTAGTTACATCTGTTTTTAAATGCTGTTCAGAATCTGAGGTCAGGATTGATGCATTCAATTATTATTATGAATATTAATTAATATACCTTTTTTTAGCTATAAGTATCCCTAAGGGAAACACTGATTGTATTAAACTGGAAAAAAAATGCTTTTTTTTAATAAAAAGATCATTAAATTTTGTTATCAGCATTTCCTTTACTTAACTCTGAGGTTCAATAGGAGAAACAGTTTAATTTCCACTGAGAGAATTTATTTCAGATGTAAGCTTTGTTGTACTGAATTCTAGCAGAGAGACTTCTAACACAGCTTGCAGCCTTTTTTGGAGAGGTGGGTGTGGGGAACTAGTTCTTAACACATTAATATGTAATTACGCTTATGGAGCTAATGTCCTTGAACATGTTACGAATTAAGGTGCCAGGTAGAGTTAGGTCAACTAAATCCTACCTGAAGAAATGCCATGCACTGTTGAGTCATCCAAAGGCCTCATTTAAAAACGTTTAGCCGAAAAAATGAGCGTGCATTTGTTTCACGTTTAGAGAGTGCATGTTCCCTCATTCTCAAGCCCGCCCTACCTTACAGCCTGTGCATGTGATACACAATCTGTGCAGAATTACATATCCTTCCTTATGTAACTCAGTGTGCTAGAGAATTTTAAAGGGAGTGAAAGAGTTGTGTATTTTAAAGTCATTAAAATATTCTTGACTTAAAGAAACACTCTGAAGTATAAGAGGGAGAAACCTTGGAAGATTTCCTTTTCTCCGTCCTTGAGTATGTTAGCCTCGGGCGTGAGACCCTGAAACAGCAACTCCTTCCGTTTTTGAGGAACTTCTTAGCACCCCCCCCCCCCCCCCCGCGCCCACCCTTCCTTTATAAAACAGCCAAAGATGGAGCTTGAAAAGCCTTTTCGTGGTTCATCTTCTCCATCAGCTTGCCTTTCTCCTTTGTCACCGGAGCAAGGATTTCTCCCCAGATCTGGTCTTCTGCCAGAAGCCACAGATTTGACTTCTTGAAATCTCGGAAGTGCTTGTTTCCCAAATAAAAGCAAATGAATGAAATGTTGAAGGTTTTAAGAGTCTGCAGATGACGCGTGTTCTTCCAGAATAGTCTGTCAGCAATTGCAGTGTTCAGAATAATAATTGTGAGAGAGGGCTAATTAACTGTAGGAGTCTTTTTTTTTTTTTTTTCAGGTTAAGCTTTTATTTTAATGAGCTCGAGGAATAGAAATGGTTTATTCCTCTTGACAGCTTGGTCCTTGGGAACAAATAGGGGAGCCACGTTTGGAGGCAGCCTGCTAAATTGGAAGGAGCGGTGATTCCAAAGAGGATACTGAGAAAATGGGTAGAATGATGGTTGTAATCAGACCTAAGTACCCTAGGTCGCCATTTGCAGTTTATATAGCTTCATCTGATCAAGCTTTGGAAACACCTAGGTTATGTCATATAATAAGTGTTGGATCCAGAGCCCGTAACTCTGCCCACTACACATTCTGCCTTCGGTGAGCCCCTGATGGGTGTATATGCTCTTTCTTTCTTTCTTTTTTTTTTTTTTTTGCATTTTCAGTACCTAGTTCAGGGTGTGCCAGTCAGTAAGAGCTCAGTAAATACTGGATGTAGTCTGCAAAATTAAAAATTGCCTGTACATGGATTGCATAAATGTTTATTGTAACTGTAAAAATTTCCAGGAGAGAATACTTTTCATCTAAATGTACTACCTATTTTGAAATACAATTGAAGTGACGTTTCTCCTTTGTAACCAGAACAAAATCTGATGGAATATTACATATGACAAAATCCTTCTAAGCACCAGGAGAATGCCAGGATTTTATGGGGTTGTATTTCAATATTGTTAATACTGATGTTAAAAGTTCCTCTTCTGATGGATCTCAAATCATGTCCAGGTCCAAGTTCAGGCATGTGCATTTTTGCCCAGGTTTTTGGATAGTTGAAAAGTCTTTCAGCCCTTCTGAATTTTCTCATGCATTTTCCTCACCATCTTAATAAAAGAGCCGAAAGTAATTATGCCAATTTGAAAACATTCATTTGTGAATTTTCAGCATTTACTTAAACTCCCAGCTTCTCACAGCCAGGTTTGTTACCTATACTTTCTCTTGGAAAAATGGCAGTTGTCTGGGGTTGACTTACGATTTTTGAGGTAGTGCTGTAATACTTGTTAGAGGAATAACAGCCGAGCTATGGTTTCTGTTACTTCTAAATATTCTTCCCTCTTACAGAGTTCTCTTAAGATAACCAACACAGTCAACAGAAGTTGAAAAACACTGAAATGATTATTTTTCCTTTATATGAAGTGTTGCTGAATGCCGTGTGCTCTAAAAGGTTCATTGCAGTGGGTACTGATGGGCTCCCCTCTTTTGATGGGTGTAATGTGATTATACTGTCACAAGCCCCCATTCTTGATCAGTGCCAAAGTTCACATATCTTTCGACTTAAATTCCTTTCAGTTTACTCTCCTGTGCTTTATACCATGACATAGCTCGTTTCTGTTGTTGAGGGTCAGAATTGAAAAATTACCCTGGTTTGGGAGTAAAAGTTAAGGAAAAGGAATCTCTGCAGAAAAATATTTTGGTTGCTCATCATATTAGCCAAATCTTGGTCCTTTGAGCTTGTGATCAAACATGAGCACGCTTATAAAATGCTTTCCTGGGGCCAGCATGGCAAAAGCTGTGGTTAGAAAGTGATTCAGATTACACTGAGGACACTTGGATCAGAGACTTCTGCAGCTGGAATTGCTTAGAAGATTCTCGCCATTTACTTGAACTCTTTTTTGTATGTTAATAGTTGAACATGGTATAATAAAACCTTAAAACGATTTTAAGTTGATTAGTGCTAACACAGCAAAGAAGCTGGGAGTTAGGCGAGAGAGCAAAACCAAGAAAGTAGACTCTCTAAACCTGAAGTCCCTGGATGATTCAATGGCTCAGTTTGTCAAGATTTAATCATCATTTCTGAGTTCTTTTTATCAATGTTGACAACAGCAAGTATCTGAGGAAATGTTTTCTTTTGGCAACAGGGCTGGCAAGAAAGATGAGTTTGTCTGTCCATGAAGTTCTTGCTTTTGCTTTCTGGCCTCATTTTAATAGCTGTGAGGCCAAATCCTCCACCATCTTCGAAGAGAATGTGCAGTTTGGGTCTTCTCGGAGATGTGTCAGTGGCCAGGCAGTAAAATGGATTGGCAATTAGGGTCACTGCTGTAAAATGACACAGTTAATAGTAGAAAATTACAGAGTAGAAAGCCAAATCAAAATGATAAAACGTCTTGCTTGTATAATATTTGTTAGTTGTGTAACAGAGGCCCTCTGACTTCAACTCTTTTACAATTATTTTCTAAACTTTATCAGTCACATAGCAGAGCATCTAGGATTTAAAATTGTCTTGCTTATGGATGAGCTGCTGTATATGCTAGGCATTGCATAATTTAATATGATACATTCCATCTTCTAAAAGTGTTACTTCTCAAAGAAATAAGAGCATTTACAAAACTAACAGAATTGTATTATTAAAGAAATGCCTTGATTAATTGCCAAGTCTTTTAAGAATGCATTTCTGTAACTTGGTCTATTGACCATTTTCATCCCATGGAAGGAAGTTTTTAATATTTGCTTTGGATTGCACAACTTCCTTTATTTAAAAAAAAAAAAAAAAAAAAAAGGACGATGATTTGCCCAGAAGCTATTCCATTCAGCTTAAAAAACCATAGGACAGTAAAGAGAAGACTATTTGCGAATAACGTTTCCCACCATGTTTTCACAAAGATAAGTTCTAGAGGGGGAGAAGCTAATCAAAGAAAGTCAAAACCAAACTGACACTGGCAGTGAAGGCAGAACCCATTTCAAGTTATGAAATGAAACCATAGGAGAAATTCCCTTCACTGACCTCCTGTTAATTAACCAGCTTACCTAACCAGCCAGTGCTCTGCAGTCTCTGTTGGAAATACCAGCTGATGACCATCGCCCGTGTTTGCTCCCAAGCTTACACTGACTGCTCCATCAATTGTGTTTTTTCCCCACTTAGGCTTACTACTATAATTAGATAATTAAAAATTATATTAACTCTTGCACAGGGAAGCATATACCAAGATCCTGTGGTAGCTCACAGTTAAAAGAAAATGTGACAATGAATATATGTATGTTCATGTATAACTGAAAAATTCTGCTGTACACTGGAATTTGATACAACATTGTAAAATAACTATAACTCAATTAAAAATGTTTAAAAAATTGTATTAACTCTTGAAATAGAATCAGAAAAATATTGTGGCTGTTTTTATGAAACCTTGGTTAAATGCTTTTTTTGAGACTTGATGAAGGCCAACTGGATATAACATATATATTATTAAATTAAGTGTAGGTGACATAATTGTAGAATATTTGGAGAACTGTAAAGCTCAGATAACCTTGTTGCATTCCAGATGTTTGTTATCTTCCTTTTAAAAGTGACCTGGAGTACCAAGTAGACCTAAACCTTGTAAGGTCTTGTCCTTCATAGAAAGATTGGTGAATGAGTGTATGAATAATGAGCATTTCAAGTTAAAAACCAAATATTTATTATATGTACATTGAATTTGGTTAAGGGATTTTTCTGTTCCACATGACTCAGCTGCCTTGACTGATTTTTTGTTTACCAACTACCTGTGCTGGTCATCGGGATAAGATGACTTTTGCCATGTGAAATCTAGCCCTGACCAAATCTAACCCTGAAGCCAGTCTTTGTGAATCGCATATAAAGTAACACGATGAAGCAGCTTGAAAAAAAAAATAAATATATGAAGCATTTTAATCTTTATTTGTACTTTTAAAAACATTAAGAGAATCCCATTTATTGCTCACAGCATCTCTTCTCAAATTCCCCAAATTCTACCCAGAGTCTTGATTTAAACAATTGATTCAGAAACTCCAGGGAAGTGACCTGGTAAATAGTATTTTTAACAAGCTCCTCAAATGACTTCGTTTCTGGCAAATAAGGAAAGCACATTATTTCTCCTTGCTGCTCTGACTCTTAGGACTATGTAATTGATCACTTAGCTAGAAAATGAAAAATACTGTGTTAATGACTAAAATTATGCATTGCACATGTTTTTTTTTTTTCCTGTGCTCTAGCAAACCTGATATAGAAGAATATTTCTAACCCATACAGAAGCAAAAAATCTTTTTGTTCCAAAATAACTGACTAGAAAGCTATGGCCTAGAGAAATTCCCTCTCTTCCTGTGGGTGGGCATTTTCTGAAATGACCACATAATACTTTCCTTTGGAGCATGTGGGAGAGAAAAAGTCAAGTGCACATTGAGGATGAGAAAACTGAGTTTTGGGTGAAGAGAAGCAGATTCTGGCACACCGAGCTGAAAAATGCAAAAATATTAGAGCCCAGTTATGCATACTTGAGCTGGCCTGGCTATAATACGCATTAAAATAAAATAAAAGTTGTTTTCTCAAAGGCCAAAATTGGAGCTTAGTGAGTCTGTTTCAGAGATAAGCATTTCTCAACTTTCAGTGTAAAAGGAGAAGCTGGTGTTTATGTAGAAGAATCTATGTAAAGAGCCATATGGAGCTGTCTCTAATAAATATCCATTTAATCAAATGTCACTATGTTTTTTTTTTTTAATGATTTGTAGCTTGATGCGGAGAATGTACTTTTATTTCTTCAACAGCTGCTCTTTTTATAAATGGGTGCAGCTGTACTACAGATTTAATTGGCAACAATTGCTTAATTTTTAGTCAGTTGCTTCCAGTCTTTCAAAAGCAGTATTTCCATGGAAGGGAAAGCCTTGATTTCTTTTTCCTAGAAAGTACAATATGAAGGGGGAATGAGGCAAATAAAAATTTCTGCTTGTTTTTTTTTTTTTTTTGAAAACATGAAAGTGATATTTCCTATATTTCTGGCACTAATTTTCCTTGCCATCTTTTTCGTATCACATTAACAAAGAGATAGGATGTCCACACGTCAGTCTTCATCTGAAAGCTCCTAAAACACTGTAAGCTAGAGAAAATTCTGGCAAATGACCTGAAAATGAGAAAAAAATGATATCCATTAGTTTTTTTTTTTAATCAAAGTTAGTCAGTTTACAATGTTGTGCTAATTTCTGGTATACAGCACAGTGATTCGTTTGTACATTTTCATATTCTATTTTAGGCCATTATAAGGTATTGAATATGGTTCCCTGTGCTATTCAGTAGGACCTTGTTGATCTATTTTATATATAATAGTATTTACAAATCCCAAATTCCCAATTTCTCTCTCCCCACGCCCTTTCCCCTCTGGTAACCATAAATTTGTTTTCTATGTCTGTGAGTCTGTCTGTGTTTTGTAAATAAGTTTATTTGTATTTTTTTTTTAAGATTCCACATATAAGTGATATCTGGTATTTTTCTTTCTCTTTCTGGCTTACTTCACTTAGTATGATGATTTGTAGGTCTATCCGTGTTGCTGCAAATGGCATTATTTTATTCTTTTTCATGGCTGAGTAGTATTCCGTGGTGTAAATATACCACAACTTCTTTATCCAGTCATCTGTCAGTGGACATTTAGGTTGCTTCCATGTGTTGGCTATTATAAATAGTACTGTTATGAATATTGGGGTGCATGTATCTTTTCAAATTAGAATTTCCTCCAGATACATGCCCAGGAGTGGGATTACTAGAGAATTACCCATCACCACATATTTATTGCTTGAATTAGAACCTTAACTTTTCAACACAGAGATACTTTTATCTCTATGTGTTTAATTAAATAAAAATGTAAAAATGTCATTCTCCATCTCTTTATGTTGTTCTGTTTCTCTTATAACGTTTAAAAATCTGCTTTCTGGCTTAGTTACTATGGAGAATTCATCCTTTTATGTGCCTTAAAATTCAATCGTTTTTAAGCCTAGAAAAAAAATTCAAGAAAAGGTAAACATTCATGTTACAGTATTTTCAGTTTATCTCAGTTTCAACATCTTTTATTTCTCAAAGTCTTTCAGCTTTGAGATAGAACTAGGAGCACAGATGTATAGAAATTAAAAACCTGATTTGAAAAATATATAACACTCTTTAATCTTTCAAGTCTTGGCTGGCGAGTTCTAGGTGTATAGGTCTGCTAGGTAAAACCTCCTAGACTTTCTGTTTTTTACTGCTCACATACCCACTCGATTTGTGGTTTAGTTATAGAGCCTTTTTTGTTGTTGTTGTTACGCCTTCTTTATGAAATTTTTTCAAAGATCTACTTGTGTGTATTAGAATCTTTTGAAATGTTACCTAGGTACTTCTTAATTTCTTTGTACAGTAGGTAATGTGGGCAGAAGTCTGTAATAGATGTGAATTTGTATTTCCCCAGCCTAAATCCTAGTCCCTCTTAGTTATCTGGTTATTGCCCAGGTTTAAAATTAATGAAGAACTAGTTACTGTGATAACCTTGAAGCTTTTCGTTTCTCAGAAGTATTTTATGCTTAATGCTAGTGGCATAGTATGTAAGTCAGAAGCAAAATCTGTCCTAATTTTTATATAATATTTTCTTTAACATTTTAATTTTTGCTTATTAAAGAGTAAGCCAGGCATAGTTAACTGAGGTAGATACAGCTCTGTATGCTCCCTCCAAATCAATGATACTTTTATTTATAGTTTCCAATCTTTGAGGATAAAGGAAAATACGATTTTTAGCTTACCTATGATCTCTGTGAGAAAGGGCTTTCTCTGTAGAAGGCAGTAGATTTGTTCTTTCTCATTTTAGTATTAGTGTCTATTAATGAATAATGAACTCCATTAAGTTTAATAAACATTTCAGAAAACTTGATTTACTTTTAACTCTCTGCCTTATCTGTAACCCTTTGTTCTTTATCCCATTATCCCAGTTTTATTTTTAATGATATCTAAACTAAAATAAAATTTGACATATTCTTAATATTTAAAAGTATGGTAGCAAAATGTGAGACAATTGGTGTTAGTCGAACATCATTAATAATAATAATTGATGTTACAATGACCAGTCACTTTAAGTTGTATTTTAAAAATTACTGTTGTCCTTTCAAAATTTTTTTGTTTCTCTTTTCCTTGGTGTGTGTGTGTGTGGTGTGTGTGTGTGTGGAGAATGAGTTGGGGAGAAAGTACTGAGTACTCAGAAAATGTCTTGATCAGTCATTATTAATGTGATGGCAAAGATTCAGCATATTATGTTGAGAGCATAAGTAGCATGTGAACTTGGGCAATGAAATGTCAGTTCTTGCATTAGTTTTCTGCTGTAGCAAAGCACCACAGACTGAATGGCTTAAACCACAGAAATGTATTGTCTCACAGTCCTGGAGGCTAGAAGCTGGAGACCAGTGTCAGCAAGTTTGGTTTCTTCAGAGAGTTTTGAGGGCACGGTCTAATTCTGTCTCTCTCCTAGCTTGTGGTGGTCTCAGGTGTCCCTTGGCTTGTAGGTGGTGTCCTCCTTGTGTCTTCACATCATCTTCACTCTGTGTTCATCTGTCCTTGAGTCCAAATTTGCTCCATTTTTAAGGATGCTGTCATATTGGATGAGGGCCCACCCTAATGACCTTGTCTTAACTTGGTCGTCTGCAAAGACCCTATTTCCAAATAAGGTCATGTTCAAAGGCACTGGGGTTAGGACTTAAATTTTTTTTTTTTTTTTTTTGCAGGACAGGGGAGGGGCACAATTCAACCCATAACAGTTCTTAAAATACTGCTTTGTTCCTTTGTGATTCATCTTTGATAAATTTTCAGAGTGCATTTTATTTTTATTCTGAGAGCTCAGAATCAGACAAAAAATCCATCCAAGTTTATTGATTTATATAGTGGGAAAACAGCTTGACGTTTCATAATGTTACAAAGTGAAATTACCTATTTTCTGCACCTTTGTGCTGATACTGGTATTTTCTGAAAACTAGTAAAATAAAAGGATTCACCTCTCTCCACTCGCTATGGAATCAGTGTTTCATACCCTGTGACATTTACTTCTATGTACTTACTTATTTGCTTTATCTTTCAGCGTTATTACTCATTACCATACTGACTTCAGTACATCTTCTTTTATGATGTGACAGGTTATGGAGTACAAAGATTTATTTGTTTTTCTAGGTTAGCAAAAAATAAATAATCTGAGAAATTTTGATGAGCACTTGGAAATAACTGGGGAGATTGTGGCCTGGACAACCACGTTAAGGATTTTACCTAATACCTGGACACCACAGCTAGTGGTTCTATGGGTATTTCGTTGTTTCTCAAAATAAAACCCAAGCTATAGTTCTTTTCTGATTATTATTTTTTTTTATAGAAGTGCAGTCAGTTTATAGTTCTTTTTAAAATACTAACCAGACAGTATAAGTTCTCATTTTGGCATATTTCTGATAGGCCTATTAAAGTACACTGCTCTGACATCTATATTAATATACTGATACACATTCATTGGGATCAGTAATTCTTGGTTCCTGGTGTATATATTCCTCATGTTTTTAAAAATGAAAACGTGATCAGTATAGTGCTTACAACTGGCTGCTTTCAAGGGGGTCACCTAATCATAGATATTAAAAATATGTTTGAGCACTAGAGAGGAGTGTAGACACTCTCAGGGGATGACTGTAGGTTTTGCGGGTTTTATTTTTTAACAATATTTTTTTCTAATTATTTGAAGTGATCCATGCTTATTAAATACATTTTGTGAAGTGCAGAAGAGTATATGGGGAAAAGGACTTGCAGTTCAACCACAATGTAGATAATCTTAAATCTTTCTGGTGTGTGTATCTGTCTGTGAATGTGTGTGCACATTCCTATGTGTGGAGCTAAAGGATAATTTGTTTAAAAAGTAAATCATGACTTATATAAGTATAAAATGAATACATGCCAGATATTTTATTTAACTGATTAACTATTGAGGGAAGAGATAAGATAGTGCAACTGATTCAGAGAAATCTTATGTGTCACATATTTATCATCAGATAAAGGACAATGGAATGGATTTTAAAAATATGCAAAGCTGATCATTATCTGTAGGGCAAGAAACATTCTCACTCCAGTGGACACAGCGTGCATTTCCATTAGGATCTGGGTTCTGACAGCATTCTGCATTGCTCTCTGCTTCTTCTAACTTCCAGAGTCCTCAGATGGCTCACAGACAGTGAAAGCCAGAGCTATCCAGATGTGTGAGTTGGTCAGGACGCCCACTGATTTATTTTGTTTTACCCATTTCATAGCCTTTCACAGTTTTTCCATGATCATTATGTTAATGTTTATTTTCACCAGTTGGAGTTACAGCTTTACATTTTTTCCACCTAAATCTAATACAATGGAAAATAAAACGTGTATTTCTTCCCATTGACATCACTGCTCTCCACTTGGTTGCCAGTGAGCATTGTGAAATGCACAACCAAACACAAAAACAAGGAAACAAAAACAAACAAAAACACTCCCCCCTTCCCCTCCCTTTTCTTTGCTCTGGGAGAGGGCCGTGCATCACCCCTCCCCTGTGCTCTCTCCCAGTCACCCTGCCCTCCTTCTGTGCAGTTTGTCCCATTCCCCAGACACGTGGGCCGCCTGATCAGTCCAGTCCTGATTCTGGAGTGTGTAGGTTTTCTTGC
Source organism: Camelus bactrianus (assembly GCF_048773025.1). Classification (NCBI taxonomy): domain Eukaryota; kingdom Metazoa; phylum Chordata; class Mammalia; order Artiodactyla; family Camelidae; genus Camelus; species Camelus bactrianus. The sequence goes on from NC_133572.1 coordinate 12,877,135, forward strand.
TTCAGTGGATGATACCAGTCACACCATCTGAGAAACGCATACAAGAATATTGTTTGTTGTTGACATGAATTCTTAACATTGACCTTTAAAAAGCTTCTATTTAACTGCAGTTATATTGTCAAATTAGCCCAATCTTCACTCACCTTATCAAAAATTCATCTTCGTTGTTATTCCCATGAAATAAATCTCTTTCTAAATGAGCAGGCTTTTAAGACAATTAGCTTCGTTAGCACTGAATGCAAGAAATGGCATTCCCAGTGTTCAATCCCATTATTTTGTCTAAAGTATTCAGGGTCAACGACATATCTCATATTTTAGTAGATATTTTTAACTAATAACTTTTTTTTAATAAAAAAGAATATTTTTAACTTCTTCAGGGGCTAAAAATTCAAGAATCATCAAAAAGATTCTCTTGCAAATGCGGTACACACATTCTGAATTTGACTATGGCTATCTCAAAATGAACTTACTTTCTGTTTGCTTTTAAGCGTAGATTTTTACTAACAGTTATTTCTCCTGGTCATTTTTTTTCCCCTTCATTAATGATTTTTCTATTTCATTTTCATTTCAGTGCATGGGCAAGAGAAGAGAAAAGGGCATTCATTTTTGTCTTTTCTAGCAATTAATACTAAATTATTAATAGACAGTTTCTACTGAGAATTTCATCTGGCTGTAGTCTGTAGTCAGAGTAACATAACTAGCAAACTTGGCAGTCAAACCCTAACAATACTAGCCAGCCTTGAGGTGGGCATGAAAAATGATGACCATCTTTGTGCCTTATTACCATTTTGATTCAAAAAACGTTGTTTTGAGTATAAATATACTACTGTAGCCATGCAAATAAGACAGACTAACTGTTTGTTTTCTCTTATGTATATTCCATATAATTAGCAGAATGGGAAGTTAATGTGTAGCTCTCTACCAGTCTCTATAGAGGAAAGGAAATAATTTGTGCCTAAATGTATGAATGTTTAACTGAACTATTTTATATACAATCATATGTGATCATAAGATACAGCATTTACTTAAAATTTATAGTTTAATTCCAATTCTTGCCTCACCCATTGACCACATAGTGCTAGTCCAGTAAAAACAAGCCTGAAAGTCATGTTCACTGATTTAGATGTTGATGACAGATGGGTCTTAGGGCAGGATAACGTCTATGGCTTGGAGACATTGATTGTTAACATTTACGCTCTAATAATGAATGACCTGGATTTTTCTCATGTTTGAGGTCTTGACGTCACAGAGGCTCAAGGATTTGGGGCTGTGGTGTATCCGCTGCTGGCAGTCACTCATTAGTAAATCCTTGGTGGGAGAGTTGGATTTGAGTGACATCTGGAGGCTTTCTGTACCCTGATGTGGGGGGAATTCTGGGTTTGCATGTTTTTCTGGTAAGATAGATTTGGCTTCTAGGGAATACCACAAGAGCAGTTGATGGATTTAACATTTAGCATTGAGAGGAGCTGAAAGATCAGAAGAGTGGAAGGAGAAACATTGGTCTTTTATGATTTCTTCCATCGAATGGAATTAATTTGATTTTAAGTGCTAATAGAAAACATTGCTTGAGCTATGTCAGTGTCAGGAATACATATCTGTTATTAATTACAATCATTACAATCTGAAAGTGAAGACTGAGGGTTTTTTTTTAAGCTATCGGAAAATTAGAGCAGTTATTCTTGAGTGTTCAGAAAGGAGGTGTTCAGAAGGATCTGGCTGTGAGGCGAAGTTATTAGTAGCTGAAATCCGTTTTTTTCCTCGAGGCTGTCGTACTGTGGGAAACTGCACGAGCACTGACGAGGTTGTGTGGGAATGTTGTATTTGCAGCCTGGAAAAGGGAAGGTAGAGGGCTTCTCTGCATTGTGGCTAAGCCGAGCCGTGCATGCATAATGAGCTTGGAATGTGACTGCGACTCCAGTTCCTTGTAAAACTGTGCTTCTATAGTTTGATCATGCAGATTTGATGAAATCTGAAGCAAGTTTCCTCTATTGTATATTAACAATGCCCCAGAGGTAGCTATAAGATTCCATCATTATTAAATTCTGGAGTATAATGTGAAATGTACAATATTAAATGTTTCTCTCTTTTGGTTCTCATCTCATCAGAAGAGCCAATATCTCTCTGGCACATTATCAGTAGAAGAAATAATACTTTACTATTTTCCTAGTCAAGATTTTTTTGTTTTTGCAACCCAGGAGTGTCGATACATAGCACATTGTCTAGACCTCTGTGCTACGGAATGGTTTTCCATACTTTATAAAAAAGCTTGTAGTCAAAATTGTAAAATAAAATTTCAACTACAAAGTGGGTATCTGTCCTAAAAGGGTTATTCTACATGTACCAAATTGCTTTAAAGGCGTAGTCAGTAGTGGTAAGTGGTATCAAATCCTATTGTGGTCATCTCATTAATGATTCATATATAATACTCTACTGGAAAAATATAAAATAAAATGTCAATTTCGTAGGACTATAAAATACAGAAGTTTCATATTCCCCTGTGATCCCACTTTCCAGATAAAACTCCTATTGATAATTTAGTGTGTAGTCTCTCAATACGACAAAAGGCATGTGGACTAGCTTAGTGAGGAGGCCATATTGCATGGTGGGTAGAGGTGGAGCACAGATTCTAGCACAGGGCTGCCTGGATTTGAATCCTGTCTCTGCTGCTGTAGGAGCCAGGGTCCTGGCAGGAAATAGACCCCATCAAAGGGGCCACTGAAAACTTTGAGGAGGAGACTAGTTGCGGAGAAATGAAGGGAAACAAGGGATGGTGAGGCCACCTGGGTTAGTGAGAGGGAGCTGCTCTTCCCAGCCCTGGACGCGAAGGCACAAGGAGAAAGGGAGTTGTTACTGGAATCCAGTGGGGGTAGAAGCTGTAGGAAAGGGGTTACTGAGCCGAAGCTGTGGCTGCGAGTGGGAGGAAGGCAGCCCCTGTTGGATCAGTGCATGGCAGTAAGCAGGGCAGGGGAGGGCCGCGGGGGTGGGGGGTGGGGATACATCCCCCACTTCTGCCGCCTTTCTCTACCCCCACCTTTGAGGGTCCCTCTAGCTTTTGGAATCCAGACAGAATCCAGGGACTCAGAAATCCAAGTGTTTCAATGCATAGAAATCCGCCTCCCTAGGGCAGAGGAGAAAGGTTGGTGGGGACGAGGTTAATGGAGAATTACAAACAAAAATATTTCCGAGCTGTATGATCTAAGAAACAGTGTGGACGAGTAACTCTGGGCTGCAGTTTCCTCGTCAGTTTAATGGAGAGAATGACAGAGCCAGTAATACGGGGTTATTGTGAGGGTTTAATGATTACTACATACAAAGTGTGTAGGTGAGTACCACATGGAGAGAAATTGATCAGCAAGTATTATTAACAGCACCATTATTTATGAATTAATTTTTTATGCACTGTTCAGAAACTTGTGACTTTAACTTCAGAAATATATCTTGATCGTCTCTATATATACAGACATGCATACACACGTACACTATGTATCCATGTGCGCGCACACATGCACGCATGAACATACACAAGTGCACAGCTACTTCTTTCCTCTCTCTCTTTTGCCCCCTCACTCACACGCTCATGAACTCTACTTTTTATTGGCTTCAGAGTGCTCCATTGTATGGGTATGCCCTGATATATTTAAACTTTTCTCTTTAGATGGAGATTTAGACAGCTTCATTTCACTGTTATGCAAAATGCTGTTCTCACATTTCACGTTTTAACTGCTAATTTTGGATTCTAGAGAAGCAAGTGAGTTTTGTGCCCTTGAGCCATCTCGATTAAATCCTCTTCAGGCCAGTCTCTGATGAGAAGGGATATAAATGAGTGACTTTAGGACAGCTGTTCCGGAAGTGGCTGAAGCCTTTTATTTTTCTAGGTCCTCAGCTCATTCAGTTTTATAGAGGAGGAAAAAAAAGGTTTATAGATTTTTAAGTGACCTTTAACTTTATTGTAGGGCAACTTTTTAAATATTATTTTCCTGATACTGTGATCCTTCATACACTCAGGTTTCGTATGTTTTATCAGAATGTTGATGATTGTGTTAACAAATTCAGAGGCAAATTTTTGATCTAGTTGATTTCATTGTAATGAGGTCAGAGAAGCACAGTTATGGGTGATTAACTGGAACCTCATGCGGTGTATGTACTTTTTTACTGTGATGATGTATCTTATGATTGTGGTTTATATATATGTATGTGTATATGTGTGTGTGTGCACATATGTATACAAGTATATGTATGTATGCACATATGTAAATATATGTATATAAGTATTTATATATTTATATAAGTATTTGTGTATGTATATATATTACATATATATACACATTATATATGTTATATATATATAAAATTTTGCCCTAGGACTATTTTTATCCTTACGGGACAAATTATGAAGTAAATTTTCCCTTTACTGTGGAGTATATTTTTCTAAAATTCAGTTGACCAAGTATGAAGAAAAGTGACATTTATTTACTTTCCCTACTTAACAGGGATAGCAATACATGTCATTCTGTAATGAAGTCGTTAAGTATATTCTGCCCTGTAGTGGAGAATTTCAACCAAGAAGAAAGAGAGTTTCTACTTAGTGTTTATTAAGAATACACTGAAGAGGATTGGAACAAGTGAGATTTTATACAACACTGCAAAAAAAAAAAACACCCAAAACAAACAAACAAACAAACTACGCTTTGGTGGCACTGGTAGCAAGCGGTTCTAAGTACGATGCGACTCGATTTCATCACTTAAGTGATTTAACACCCTTGAGATTGTTGTAAAAAAGGAATTCTACAATATTTATTTATTTAAATATACCTTCTGTCTAAAACCATTCAATTTCAGAAAAACAGACAGTGGAAAAGGAAATGTTTCATGAATTTCTATGCAGTTTCCTTTTGCCCTAACTCTACCGGTGGGAAGTGTGTTGATTCGATGCCACTCGGGGTTCTGCGGTCCGGTCCCTGCCTCCCCTGCCCATTTTGCTGTTCTTCTTGTGGACTTGAACACATGATCTGATCATCTCTGCCTCTGGGCTCAGCCTTGACCCTTTATCCCTGGCTCTTAGTGTAACATCCAACCAAACTTGGAATGCTTTCGGATTTTGGATTTCTTTCATTTGTAACCACAAGCTCAGTGTTAGAACGTTAGGATCGTATAAAGAAGAAAAGAAAACTGTCATTATGATCTTACAACTCTGAGATAAACAGTTAATATTTTCAAGGTATCACTTTGTATATTTGACGTAGGTGCAGCAATACAGTGCGTTTAATTTTGAACATTCTTTTCAAACTTAAGTCTATTTCATAAGCATTTTTTTCTGATATTAATGTTCAGAAACATCTTTAATGGTCATGTGCCATTTTACTCTATGGCTATGATATGACTTCTTCTTTGTTGGATATTGTGTGTTGTTTCCTCATTTTCCCTATTACAAACAATGAGATTTAAAAAACTGTATAAAAAACCCTCAAGTTACAGATCTTTTTACGAATATTCCTAGAAGTGGAATTACTAGGCTAAATGGTATGAACACTTTAAAACTTCCTGTATGTTTTGCCAAATTGCTTTCCAAGAAGTTTGTACCAATTTACGCTCCCACCAGCAGTGTAGGACAGCACTTGGTAAGTTTTTAATTGGTTATGTTTGCTAAAAAGCCAAATGGACAATATTTAACTGATCCTGAAAAACAAAAATGAGAGCGTAATTCTACAGGCATTTTGCTATCAAGATGAGCATTTCAGTCTGCTGGATTTCTGTTATGAATTGAAGGAATTCTGTGTGTTAAAATAAATTTTATATCATTTTTAGCCTCATTAGGTCATCTGACTGCAGTAATACATTGACTTTGATTCTACTTCTCCCTCTTTGGGACTTTTAATGTCTATAAAAGTCAGCAGAGGTTAAAAAGTAATGTGCCAGGGTTCTGACCCCTTTACTTTGGACTGGAGTCAGTGGTGAGAAGTGGGGACTGATTCTAAGTTATGGAAGACAGCTGTGCTGGGCTGGCCCACAGTGTTTGCCTTTTCAGTGGAGAGGGAGGCAGTAGCTGAGTGTCTGACCCTCGATATATTCAGCAGATAAATGGATGCATAATGGATGAATGAATGAAGTGGTGCAGTGATAAACTCACAAACCTGCTGACATCCAAAGCCGAGAGCCATCTTTTGTCATTTGCAGGTAGTATAGATGGTCAGCTCTCTTTACTGCTGATGAAAACATGTTTAGCCAATCAGAATTATGCTTGTTAGAACATCATGGCCTTTCAGGTCACATAACCCCCCACCACGCATGTGTGTGTGCGCGCACACACACACACACACACACGTATTACATATCTATGGTTATGGAAGTGACAGAGGAGGCTGATGGGTTCGAAGAGAGAGTCATTCATGTTAACAGCTATACCCTGAATACCACTCTTGCCACGTGGAAGAGGATGGGCCCAGGAAATGAAAGAGAAGTTCATGAAGAAGCATTGTACTTGAATTCTGCTGTCCATGTGATCTGACGGTCTCAGTGTTATCATAGTTGTTTATTTTACATTTTGAGATGGGCATTTATTCCATAATGGGAAGTAGTCGTTAGATCCTTCTTCTCAAGAGACCTATGACAGAAGCTGCCAATGGTAGATCCCTGAAGAAAATGTGCTTACTTAGGAACCATCTTCATAAAATCAAAAAAAGAAAACTTAATGTGATTCTGCTACAATTGATAAAGTACTTTATACCTGCCAATCCCAGAAACATAACTTGTCTTGATTTAAATATATGTGTGTGTGTGTGTGTGTGTATATATATATTTTATATATATAATATATATTTAATATATGTATATATGTGATTGTTTGAAATGTAATGGATTCTTTCTAATTTCTTAACTGGATAAGGGAATTTTAAGAGATTTGTGTACTTCAGTGTTCTTGCTAACAAGTTAAAGTCATGAGCCGGTATTTCTGCTCTAATATTATGTATGAGTCCCTGAAAAACCTAGGTTTTGCAAATTGTGCCCTAAAGCAAAACAGGGACCATGAGAAAAACAGATATTGGACAGACCACTCCAAATTTACACAACTTTGTAACCGGAGTACTAACAGAAACAATAATTCCGAGCACTGCCCTAGTGCCGTTAGGAAGATGTGCTAGTACAGATAACTAAAGAAATGGCACATTAAATATAAAACCTTACCTTAATGTAAGAAAAGGTGAAGGTAGATTGTTGGAAGGAGATGAAAAGAAAAGTTGCGGCTTCTTAGAAGTAGAGGCGAGGGCAAAATACATGGAGACTTGGGAAACACACGTTGCTTGCTTCCAAGAGAGAACCGGGAATCAGACTGAACAGAGAAGAATGGGGTGTGGCCAGTGGGCATCTTGTTTGGGAGTGTGTTGTCCTGTTCGTTGTGCTAGTTAGTATACCTCGTGTTCTGCTGCTGTGACTTGGTAGTTACACATTAACCTGCCGGGGAAGAAAACCTCACATGAGCCATACATCTTTTGCTGGTCCCCTTTTTAGCAATTAATTGTGTGTGAGCTGATGAACTATACAGAAGCATGCAGTGTAGCAGGAAAGACTTACTAAGGTTGTATGGTTAACTAAAAGGAAAATTGGACAAAAGGAAATCATAACCTATGTTTTCTAGTTTTCCAATAAATCCTTAGTAAGCAATTTCTGTTATAATGTCTGTTACTATACCTATTCTGTTAAAACCAAATTTACCCTAACATTAAATCATCTAAGATCCAAATCTCCTAGATTGGTGGGCACTGCGAAGTCTGTAGATGAAAATATGAGGCATCCCTGACTGAAGTACTCTGGAACTCTGTATCCAGATTGATTTCAAAGTCAAAAGTTTAAAAAACAGAGCTTTTACTTGACTTCATCATGTTTAATTTTTCTTTATCTCTTGTACTTAGAACCAATAGGACTCAACTTTATATGTCTGAGACAGAACAGCATGATGGAAAACAGAATTTTTTTTTTGCCTCTCTTTTTCTCTGTCTGCTTGTCTCTTGTCTCTTCCCCTTTCTCTCTCCCCCATCCCTGTCTCCCTCTCTTCCTTTTAAATGTAGACACAAAAAAGCAGCAGCAATAAAAACAAGAATCTGAAGTATCTGATTGCCCCCTCCTGCTGACACAAGAAAGAGATGGACTTCAGTCCATCGTGCTTGTGTTAGAGGGACGGGTAGAAAATTGGCACATTGGGTGTGTTTTGGCACTTCTGGCCCTGTGGAAAGTAGTGATTAAAATCCCAGCCTGCGGAGTTGGGCTTGGGTTCCAATCCATGCTCTCAGCACCAGAACCTTGGAAACCCTGGGCACTTTACTTAGCCTGACTATCCTGCAGCTTCATATTTGTTGGTAGATTGCAGAACATACTTCTGTAGAATTTTTGGTTTTAATGGGCAGTAGCTTCTCAGTGCCTGCCATGCACTTTAAGTTATTAATCCTTAGTCATCTTTGTTAGTGTATCATTCACCCACCCCTTACAAAATGCCTGGAGATAAGCAATTAAAGATAAAGACTTCCACAAGCAATTACGAATTGACTGTGGAATATTCTTGAACTTTTTCCTATGTCCATTTCAGAATTTATAGTGACAAAACATGAGATTAACAAACTGATTTTTGATTATATTAAACAGATTGAAGAGTCGATGCTAGTGTTTATGTAACTAGACTAAGAATGCAAAGCCATTTTCAGACCAGTCACTCTGACTAGACTTGTTCAGTTTGATAGAATCAAGTAGTCTTTATCTTTTCTGTTTTCCTACCTTTATGCGTGTTGTGTTTTTCTTTAGTCATTTTATTGATGTGCGATTTATATGCTGTAAGGTGCACAGATCTTACGTGTGTATTTCAAGGAATGGGACAAATGCATACAACGTGCAGGTTTTCTTTCTGCTCAGACCATCATTTCATCATTTTCTTGACCGTCATTAACAGCATGCAGCACCCGCTGAGTGACACCCAGTGTCGGGTATACATGGAACCTTTTACTGATGTCTTCATCAGTCCTCCTGACAATGCTCCCTGTTTGAAGCTACTGTTAGTCCCGTTTTTTAGATAAGAACTGATTTGAGCAGGGTGAAATGACTTGCCTGAGGTCACTGCCTGTGCTTAAGTCACAGAGCCTGCCTTAGACCATAAGCTTGTGCCTTTGACCACCATCTCTCTATCACTCTTGTAGAAGCCGGACCACGATTTCTTTTCATGCTAATGAAATTGACACTAATTTTCTTGTAACTATTCTTAGTCTTTCTGTTTTATAAACATATTTTAATCAAAATGGGAACCAATATATAGAGAGACATTGAACAGTATTCTTGTAAGTGAAGGGACCTCTTGAAAACGTAAACCATATTATATATATATAGTGGAATGTATCATGAGTGAAATATTCTAATTAGAATTTAATGCAGTTTATTTACTTCATTTATAGTCTGCATTATCTGCTATTTTTGCCTGATGGCAAATTGCCATTGATTGATGGCGATATGTTTTGATACTCAAATAACAAGAAGGAAACTTTAATACATTGTTTAAAAGAAGAAAATGATTAATTTTTATGCTATGAATAGAGTACTTACCCATATTGCTGAAAAAATAGTCCATAATCTAAAATTGCTCCCCTAACCATTTCTCATTCAGACTGTGAATTTTTTTTTCTGATTAATATAATCTGAAATTCTTTTTTCCTTTCTTTTTTCAGGATTTTTTTTTCTGTGTTTGTTATTTGGACTGTTCTTCAGCCAGTTTGCTAAGCAGAAGAATATAACAAGTTATTTGTTCAAGTGGGTGTCCTCATGGTCTTTAAAAATATGCATATTGTATCTTACTTGGAGGGGCTTATTTCTCTGATTTAAAAAAAAAAGTGATTAAAATGAAAAAGGCTTTAACTCTTTCATTGTAGAGAATTTACAAGTATTATAGGTACAAGAGAAAAGTAGAATATTAGTATGGAATTATGACCAAGCATAGGAATTTCCTCCTTAATTAATACTGTGTTCTGACAATTTTGTGAGCAGGAAGTTTCAATACTTTGCTCTGCCTTGGGGTGTATGAGCATCCTGAAACAGTAAGGTGGAATAATTAAATCAGAAACGAGCAGCTCTTCATGGAGTCAAAGGCAATATTTTCTTTTTCTAGTTAAATTTAAATGTCTACAGTTCTATGGTCTGTGTAACCTCAGCGCCACGTCAGGGGTTTGTTTATTGTCAGGAAAGTGCTAAGAAAATATCTGTGAAATTCAATTAATGAAGGAGTAAAAGATTTATTACTTTAACCAGCTGTGAGCAATGCTACTACTCTAAAGAGATGTAAAATTATTCTCACAATCTGTTTACATCAACTTGGGGGTTTTTAAATGGCGTAAGACTTTCTGTTAAGTTCAGTGGAAGTGATTTGAACCTGTTCATAGAATGAAGTAGTTAAATTTTATCATTCTTATTTTCCTAGAAAATTATACCAAAGGAGTTGCTGCCTTTTCATCCATTGAGCTCTTCCAAAAATGAAGCAATTTTGTAGTGCTCTTAAGTATTCTAAATGATCATTCCAGACTATTTTACAAAATCCAAGTTCCTTTAACGCCATGGTACTAAAATTGAAAAAGGGTGCTCGACTTTTGAGAACATAATGGTGATAGAAATGAAAGCATTATTGCTTTTGACGTATCAAATTTAGCTCATTAAGCTGTCATTATTCCAGTCTTAAGCTAAGTAATTCACCTCGCTTCATGCAGCTCATCCTCTTACAGTATTATAGCCTCTGTTCTGACTTCAGTAAACTCTGTTTTGTAACACTAGGCTGTTTGTATGGAGTGAACTTTAAGAAACCAGAGAATACAAATAATTGCTCACCTATTTGTAAACAAAACTTTACAAAGTAATATTAATCTAAGATTATCCTCACATGGATCTTGAGAGGTTATGTGTGCATGTGTGTATACATATGTATATGCCTGTGTATATATAATATATAATTTCATGTTTTTGTAGGAATTATGATGATCAATTTGATATGTTCTACTGAATCACACCACCAGCTCCATTGCCGTGTTTTCAGTTTATAGATGAAGGGATCTGGGAAACAGTTAGGACCAGCTGAATGCTACTAATCACTTCCACTTTCTAAAAGAATCATTTTAAATTTGTCACTTGAAGTGAGAGTCCAGCACTCATACAGAAAAAATGTCTAGTCGAAAGGGTGCCCAACCTGGTTAGACTTTGAAGGGATCTTTGGAATGAGTCTTCCTGCCTAGAAAGCCCTTTCCCTGGGATATGCCTATGGCTTAATTTCTCATTTTATTCAGGTCACAAGTCCAATATCCCTCACTGAAAATCCCTCCCCTGAGGCAGCCCGCCCAAAGCGGGTTTGTCTGTTGTTCATCTTTCTCACCAGAGCGGGATCAGTGAGGACCTCCTTCTGCTGTGCTCACTGTGGTATCCTTCGTCCCTAGAGGTCTGGCCAACGAAAGGCTTTTAGGAAGGAATGAATTATGGAACTAAAAAGAACTGCTGACATGGTCTTGTCTCATCTTTCAAATTTATATGAAGTAAACTAAGCCTAGGGTTGATTGGTTAACGGCTTTCCTCCGTGTTCTGTAGCTCAAGATTGAAGAAATAACAGAATCCCAGTTCAGTGCTTCATTCTGTGACGTTCACTTCTGCCTGGGAGAGTCAGCATAGGAGAGGGTTAAGAGCTGACGTTTGGGAGCCAGACGGACCTGGCTTTTGTCAGAATTTGAGTCCTAGCTCTCCCACTTAACTGGTTTTGTGACTTTGTGAAAGGTCCTTAATCCTTCTAAGTCATTTTCCTCAACTGGCTTGAAGCTCACGTCGTCGTCGTCATCATCACCGTTTAGTCATTATCATAAACATCTTAGAGATGTTTAGTCTGTTACTTCCTAGACTATTACTATATTATTTCTCCCTGAACTTCATATGCCTGGAGCGCCTTAGTTTATCAGAGATGATGTATGCAGTTTAATAGGTTGAGATACTGGTTTTGAATACTAAATGATATTACTATAACATTTAGTTACTAGTCTCTAATACTAATTAACATTAAATATTCATGAGTCCAGTGTTTTTGATTCCTGGGGCTGCTATAGATCTTCCACAGACTGTTCTCTTATGCCAGTGGATTTTAGAAACAGGCAGGATGTAAGTTCAGGTAGTACATTCAGAGGTTGAAACTCTGAAAAATATAATTCAAGAGAAAATCCTTTTATCTCCTTACCACTTTCCTGTCTAAAATGGAAAAATTTCTATCAGTCAGGAATCAATTAAGAGAAGGCATGGATGATGTTTTAGACAGATAAATTATAAAGATACTTATTGGATCATTCTCTATCTAAAAGTGTCATCTGATTTGAATTTCTATTTTTTGAGCATGGAGTCATGTGGAATAATTGATACTATTAAGAAACTAAGTTTTTAAGGTGTATATTTTTTAAGGTGTCGTAATTATCATATCAATAAGTTTCCATGCATGGTAGCTTTGCCCCTTTTAGGTTCTAATTTTAAAAGAGACATCATTTTTGATATTGATTAGAGTTTATAGATTGTTCCCGAGGTCCACTATCTTTAAATTGCAGTTTCTCAAATGTAGTGGATCTGTAATAATTTATTGTTACCATTAGAAAAGATAAAACAGTTCCTTAGCTTGGACATTTTTGCTCAAGAGGAAAATGCTACCATAGCTGATTGTCTTCAGAATAGTCTTTGGCTGATTGATTCATAGTTGAGACTTAAGGACTGTTCATATCAGAATCTTAGGAGAAAGTCTTCAGATTGCTTCCACCCTATAAATTGAGCAAAAGAAGTGCTAGTTGGATCTGAGAAAGTAGATGCCAAACTTTATGAATGCCCAACTGTATTGCAGTTTCCTCATTTGTACAACTGGCTTAAGGTGATTTCTAAAATATTCTTCTTAGTCATTCTGTTGTCATTCTGTGTAGAGATAGAAACACCTGTGTACCCGCAGTAATGTGTCCATACAAGCCAATTCATACACGTGAAAGAGTTATTCACTCCTAACTCCAAAGAGTGTATCTAAGTCTTCTTTCAGTCCCAGGTCCTTCACCTGGGCACATCTTCATTCTTTCAGTGAATGCTTCTTGAATGAATTTTAATAAAGCTCTTCACTCGTCAAGAAAACATATCTTTATAAACTGAGTGTATACGTTTTCTATTGCTGCTATAACAAATTACTACAAGGGCATTAAACACACATGTATTATTTTACAGTTCTGTAGGTCAGAAATCTGACCCAGATCCCACTGGGCTAAAATCCTGATGTTGGCAGGACTGCTTTCCTTTCTCTAGGCTCTGGGTAGAATCCATTTCCTTCCTTTAACTTCAAGAATCTTCCCAGTGTCCTTGGCTTGTGGCCTCCTTTCTCCACTTTGAAAGCTAGCAAAGATGAACCAAGTCCTTCTTACATCACGTCACTCTGACCTCTTCCATCTTCACATGTCCTACTAAATGATCCTTCTGCCTCTCTTTTATAAAGACCCTTGTGATTATATTGAATCTGCCAGATAATCCAGGATAATCTCCCTACCTCAAGGTCCTTAATCACATTTACAGAGCTTTTGCCATGGAAAAGGTAATGCCTTCAGAGTTTCTGAAGATGAGGCTGTGAACATCTTTGGGGGCCATTATTCTGTACACTGAGTGTATGTCAGAGGCTTAAGTACCAGAGTTCATCTCCTTGTAACCACACAGGGAACCTGTTTCCTGGTTAACAAATGCAAGTGCTTTGACCCAGCCTGCCTGAGGTTTTAGCTCAGTAAAAAGAGCTCCATTCTTTAGTTTTAGATTTCAAGTGTATAGTCAGCAGTAATTTTCTGTAACCCTGTATTGATGGACTGTCACTTGAGTTCAGAATACTGTAAATTCCTAACACTTCAGTTCCTCACAATGACAGTTCTGCGTGGTAGATGGCTAATTTCTTGGAACTGGACTTAGAGGACTCCTTCACTCCTCCTGGTAACTTTGCAACCTTGTGTGATCAATTTTTTGTTACTGAACTTCATTTGCTTATGTATAGATTGCATATGATAACTTGACCTCTCTTAATTCCCAGAACCAATGAGATCTCAATGAAACATGTGGTAAAAAGTGTAGAGCTCTCTTTCTACATATACAGTATTTCTCTGAGGCCTTATCGAAGGCCCCTTTGGTACTGAAGTGTTTTATTTACATTGATGTAAACAGACACAACGGTGAATCTTAGCATATTACTGAAAGTAACTCAGCGTTTTGTAAAACCAGTATTTGGTATGGCTTCAAATGGTAAACTTTCAGATTATACAAAGCAGATTTATTTTGCCATGTTTCTTTTGGAAAAGTAATGTGAATCTGGGGATGGTCCCACTTTTCTTTCTGTAGTTCTCTTGCATAAAGATGAAACATTGATGCCTCAATAGTTCTAAATACACTTTTAATTAAGAACTCTCTAGGACAGTGGTTTTCCAAGTTACTTTATGAGTATCAGAAGCCTTTCTGCAGCAAAATATTACATGGCGCTGCCATATGCAAAGTAACTCCACGTGGAGCTCTCGTTGAACAAGAAGATGAGAAGCATCAAGTCCATTGGTTTGTGCCCCCACAGATACACATTCCAATGTCTGCTAAGGCATCCTCTGTGGGTTTCAATGACCAATGGTTATTTATTTGTCAAGTATTCAGTAAGTTCTAAGCTGTACAAGATAATAAATAGTACGTTCAGGTCAAGAAGCTATGGGGACTCTGTGTGTGTGTGTTGGTGTGTATGTAGAGTAGCTTAAATAAATATGAGTTCTCCACAAGTTTATTTTGTAAATGCTAATGCTAAGTCAATGTTTGTTCTCTGAGTTAACCTCTCCTATAACCCACGTGAGTATTTATATTTAAAATTATTTTCTTGAAAGTTACATTGTAAATTCATAAACTATGTCTATATATTATTTGTATTTTAGTATGCACACTGTGTATGTGTATATGTATATAATTGAAAAATATAATCTCTATAAATTTGAAAGTTCTATTTCTGCATCTAGCCACCATGAACAGCGGAAATAGAGGGCATGACGTGACAGCTTTTGCTCTTGGGTATTTAATGTTTACTGATCATCTTTTCAGTGGAAAACTGAGTTTCTGTCAGAATAGCCGATCTAGTTTATAATAACGGATCTTGTAGTTCTATTTGTTTTCTCCTTGTCTGTGTTTTCTATACTCACATTTATAATTTTACAGTAGAATTTATAATTTGGCTCATAAACATCTTCAGAAATGACATTTGAAACTCTTACCTAATTCATTGTCTGAGAGGATCTGTTTCTTGGATAATTGAATATACTTAAAAAGTAAAAGAGAAACAGCATGAAACTTTTAAAACCAAATGATTGGAAAAGAGAGGGAACATTACAATTTTAAAATATATAGATATCAAATGAATAAGCCATTATTTTTATTTCTGTTTTGAAGAAATGAGTTACTTAATGTTCCACATATGTGTATATAATTGGTCTCATGTTGATATATCAAAGTGACTTGTGAGAAACAGGTGATTTTTCCTGAAAACAGTTTACTTATTTGAGAAACAAAACTGTAAAATGTTTTAAACATTTTGATTCAAATCTTGAAAGACTTTGTCTATTTTTATTCTTCCTTTATAAACGATTATTACACTTAATTCGTATCATGAAGGGCATTTATTATGATACTAAGGGGTATCTGTACACTGTTTTGTATCCGCTTTTTGGATTCCTCTTTTTCTTTATGACAGCCCAAATGTAAGGCACATTTCTGTTTGTATTGGGCCACTGAGAGATTATAAAGCTAACGGAAAAGTGTATATATGAGTCCACGTTCTGCCTTTTCCAAAATTCATTGCTCTAAGGAAAATTGGTTAGTCTCAAGGAGTTACTTAGATTTTCTCAATTTAATTTACTAGCCTGTAAAATGGTCTAGTCTGAAAAACGGGAGTTACAAGGATTCAGTGACACAAGGAACGTGAAAGTTTATGGTGTAGTGCATGGCGTGCGTTAAGTGACCAACAAGTGCTTTGCTTCCCTTGTTCTGTTAACTGGAAATTAAGTTTCAGACTTACAACTGTTAAATTTATATCTCCAGCTTGGACCTATCTCTTGAATTCCAGACTCATATATCCAGCTGCAGTAACTGACCTCTTGACTTGGACGTCGAAACATCTCAAATTCCATGTGTCCCAAGTGGAAATCCCAGTCATTGCCTTTAAACCTGCTCTATCAGCAGCCTTCCTAATCTCAGTTGATGGCAACGCCAGCCTTGCAGGTGCTGTGTTAAAGGTCCTGGACCGGGGCAGGGGGTCGGGGGTGGGATTGTTGACTTTTGCCTCTTTCACTAGAAAGCACCATTGTCAAGCTACTTTTTTGGGGGCGGGGTTGTTCACTAGTACTTCCCAAGCATCTAGAACAGTGTCTGGTGCATAATAGATGCTCAGTAAAAACTGGTGGAATGAATTGGGTAAACAATAATTAGATTAAAAATGCATTCCTAGTGTTCTTTACATTTTATCTCATACTGTTTGTTTAAAAGGAACCCATTAAGACAGAATAACAATTAGAATAGCCAGTCTGCAATTTGGAAAACACCTGGAAAGGCAGCATCGCTCAAGCAGTTAGGATATGGTGGTAGCTCTGGAATTGGAATTGGACTCCCTGAGATTGATTCCGGTTTCTGCTACATAAAAAGCTCATTGGAATGGTTAGCTTCTCTGATTCTCTTATCAACCTGGATACCTGAAAGTAATGAGCCATGTAGTTGCTAGTCCCCCTCAAAAATTTTGATTTAAAAAAAATATTTTTAACCCAGTACTTGTTTTTCTTAAGCATCCAAAATCCATACATGGTGGACATTCATTTTATTCTTTGAAGACGCCATCTTTTCAAGATAAAGGAATTATAGCTTGAAGTCAAAACAGAAATTCCACCATAATTTATCTACATAGGTCTTTTCTGATATGTACCCAGCAGTTTTGTCTATTTTGTGTTAGTACCCATGCATTCTGTCACCAGATCTTAAATTGCCCGTCTTACATTGGATTTGTGACGCTGTGCGTCATCAAGAGCTCTTCTCAAAAACGCAGATTCAATTACGTTGAACAAACAGGCCAAATATCTAATCTGCCGCCATTAAATCTCTGTTAACCTGCTTTCGTCCAGCGGGGGCTTGGATAACAGAGCACGACCACATCTGTGTCCACAGCTGCTTCCTTTCAGGCAAGAACCATAGCATAATATTCTGGACAAGGGCTTTGTAAAGAGTCTGTACATAAAACATAATTTGAGGTATCAGGCAAAGCCTGTGTTTAGTGTTCTCGGCCTCTGGTTAACCATCTGTCTCCCCCTAACAGAGTGCCCACTTTGGTTTTTGGGGTACCTACTGGCCTTCTGTTTCTCTCATTAAAAACCTCTTTTCCAGAAACAATCTATCATTTAGGTCTTTGTGTGAACTATTTATCCTGACAGTATTTGCTTTGACAGCCTAATTTTCAATGAAATAAATAGTCTTTTTTTTCCCATTAAGAAGCTGGATCTGAATAAGTTGGTAGAAATATTCTGAGAGGGATTTTTGGCACTACGGCAGTCCCCACAGGTATGTCAGCCCACTCCATCCTTGTAGAATGTCTGATCCTGAACTTAACGGTACTGTTTCTTCTGATTATTTTGTTACCAGATGGCATTTCATGTTCTCCTTTTGATTGTTAAATGTCTTTTCTTCTTTTTAGTGCCGCTTCGAAAATTTAGAAACAAATAGAATGAGAGTAAAAATGACATCTGTTTCTGCCCTTTTCTAGAAGCTGTGAGTCTAATGCTGGTCTTTACAGCTACTAGAATGGGGAGCTGTTTGCAACATCCAGTGCTTTTATTTTCTGAGTTGTTGAGTTACATTTTGCTGTATGTAGTTAAGCTTAAGTAGTTACAAAGATCTAGTAGGAATTCTGACCACCAGGAATTTTTGACTCCATCAGTGACAGGCGTTTTCTTCTGTTTCATATGTCGTAATGCAGTACTAGGAATGACAAGTAATTTTGAAAGTTGTTTGATTTCTTTCAGAGCATCAGTGCCATTTATTGTTCCTGTTTATCACTGATGCTGCTATCCATCTATTCGACAGGTTTTAGTTTAATAACTAAAGTGGTTCAGGAATAGAGCAGGACTTAACAAAATAAGACTTGGCCCCGGTTCCTGGCCAATAGATACTGTGAAGGAAGGGTTGGAGGCTGGAGGTTATAGTGACTCTGAACAGTGGGGAAAGGAGGGTAAATTTGTACTCGGAGTGTGTTTGGATTGCTTGGTTTCACAAATGTGTGACTACAAGTGCTCATATTTGCCATGCTTTTCTCAATCATACGATAAGGGACCATGATGACATAAATTAGCTTCTTTACTGATTTTCTCCTCTGTTTCTTCTAGCTCCCTCACTGCAGCAAACTAAACATTATGCCCTAGTTTTAATGAATATCCTTGGAGAAAAATGTATATCTTACATTTAACTACATATAAATGTGTATGTGTGTGTGTATATATATTCAGTCATTGGGGTGTAATTTGTGAGTCTGGTGTTGCAAATCTTTGCAAATTGCCTGAAATAGCAGGTTCTTCACTCTTCAAGCTTGGTAGGTCAGGGATATGTAGTATAGGATCCTTTCCTCTTGGCCCTGCCAGTATGGCAGAGGTCATCACACTGCAATGTGCACATCGATCTCTTGCTAACTTGTCAATGCAGAATCCCAGGCCCCAACCTTAGGATTATACCTAAATTTTAGACCTGGGATTCTAGACAGTGGCCTGCAGGTATCTATATTTAATAATACCCTCCTGATAAGAGGACTCCTAACATGGGTGGTCCAAGACCACATTTTAAGAAATGCCAACTCTACCATGTTCTTTTCTGAAGATGAACAAGAACTTACCTTTCTCTGTCCTTGGCATGGGCAGTTCCTATGCACTATTTGAATATCTAAATATTTATGTCTCCCTAAGAATTGGGAGATACAGTACATTTGCCCAGAAGGGTAAATTGCAGGCAAAATTCTCCAGTGTCCCAGAAAGGACTGGTTATTTATTCATCAAAGACTGCTTGCAAAGAGAGATCTATCTTGTCAGTATTTAAATATATTATGGGCACAGAAATTTTTATGGATGAAGACTATGAATCAGTTGATTTTTATAGGACACTTTTTCAGAGTTTCCTAATCCTTACTTATGACTATGACTGAACTTTTAGCGTGTTCAAACTTAAAGCTCCTAGGGATGACTAACACTAGAAAAATTGAGATCCACTTGGGAGAAGATCTCGAAGTATATCAACCTTTAGCCCTTTGCTTATTACTAAGAAAATAACTGACAAAAAAAGCAAGAGCAACCAAGTATGAATAGAGGACTGCTTTTTAAAATTTAAGCAAACTGCTGTCATCAAGAAAAATCTAATAGTGGATTGGAGTGTTCCTGTGTTTGTAAACAAAGATTAACACCCCTGAGACTTTTTAACCCTGTCTTTTTTTTTTTTCCTCTTCAAGTAAAAGATGATGGTGACCGATTATTTTTTGTAATGGACAGTAAATAACCCAATTTAATAATGGATTAAATGAATAGAGGGGCATAATCAGATTTTTAAAAGATAGATTATCATTTTAATTCTCTAGACGCAGCACATTTCAATAGAACTTCCTGTGATGATCAAGATGTTTTATATCTATGTTGTTCAGTCTGGAAGCCTCTAGTTACATATGGCTATGGAACGTGTGAGATGCAACTGAGAAATTACATTTTTAATTTTATTTAATTTTAATTAATTTAATGTAAATTTCCACCTGTGGCAAGTACCTACCGTACTGTTCTAGAAGAAAGTGGAATATGCACATTTCATAACTCTAGGGGTTCTCACTGACTTCTGTAGAGAGTCGAGAGCACAATGAATGTTTAGCATTTGTAGTATGTAAAGGTGGCTTCTTAACAGAGCAGTCCTTTGACTTCTTTAGAGAGACAGTTACTATTTCCCACTTTTATTTTGAAAGTCCCTCTCTTAAAGCAAGGAGATGTTCTAGAGTGAGTCAGGAGATTGGTGGTACACAACACCTGGAGTGACCACGTTATGAATGCCGCCCCTGGAATCATGCACCCAGCATCCGTGAGCACCCTGTAAGCTGTGCCACTGCTCAAGGAAATGCCTCATTGACTTTGAAATCTACCATACCTGGCATGTACTTGGTTCCTGATAAATCTTTGTTCACGTAAAACAGAAATGCATATTGCAATTTGAAATACATATGATATGAAAAGATAGTGACATATGGTGTGAAATCCATCTTTTACTATGTGCTGGTAGAGCCCATTGTCTGAATTTTCTCTTTGATTCTCTATGTTCATTGATTTGTTCTGCATTAATAGAGAGCTTACTTTGTAGCAAGTGTTAATTTTAAGTATTATGGAACACAAAGATAATGTGGACACATACGTGCCTTTATGAATCTACTGCTGATTAATGAAGATGAGACTGAAATAAATGTGCTGCGTTGTCAGAAAGAACCAGTGCCGCGGCTGAGGTCCGGGCACAGTGTGGTTTCGGAGAGCGGAGGAAGAGGAAGTGATTTTTTTCTGACTGAGGGCAGAATGGAGGGGACACAGGCAGAGAAGGCTGCATCAGGCAAGTGACTTTTGAGGCAGACTCTGAAAGATGTGCAGGAGCAGGTCTGGTGATGACTAAGGGCGATCAGGCTGTGGTCCAGAGATTTTGCTAAGAACTGTAGAGACATGATCTCACTTCAGTTTTCCCAGTATTCCCCCCGAGGTCGGTGTCCTTATCATTGCTTGATTGATAGCTAAGACTCAGAGTTTAAGACACTTGCCCAAGGTAAATTACATTATTCAGTGAAGGAGCCAAGCCCTGGACCTAGGTCTTCTCAGCGCCAAATCCCATGCCTTGCACCCGAAGTCATTGGGATCGGTAATGAACAACCCAGATGTTTGGAGAACTCAGAAGTGCGGTACCACTGAAGCGCAGGATACAGGGAGAAGCGGCCGAGGAGGTAGGGCAGAGGCCTGAGGTCATGGAAAACCCTCAGTGCCGTGATAAACACATTGGGATTTTTTCTGTAAGTAATGTAGACGCTTGGATGGGTTATTTTTAGATGAGTCAATGACATCATGGTTCCCCCCAAAATTCGGGAGCTAAAATCAGCATCAGATTTGGCTAATTGTTTGACTTGAATTTCTATTTGAATTGGCTTTATTATTTCCTGAATGGGACAGTTTTGCTGGGAAGTGGTTGAGGTCTCCTCGTGTGTGTGCTAACAGCCAAACAGCGAGGTAAAAATTCACCATCCACCATCATCCCAGAGACCCATGTGGATACTTAATTTAAAAATGATTTTCATTGCTTTGCGTATGTCTGCCAATGGAATGGAAAGCTTTTGCTGTATTGTGTGTTCTTTTTAAATTGTTGGTTTGTTTTAATGTGTGTTTATGAAAACATAAAGTAACAGGGCAACAGATATCTCATCAACTTGCCAAGTCATTTCTCAGATTTGGCCCAAAGTTGGATGATCCCTCTGCTGCTTCCTGGCTTCATGGGCTCAGGACCACCCTCTGTCCGCTCACAGCCCTGCGGCAGAACGAGTTATATGATCAGAGTCAGGCAAGCAGACACCAGAGCCAAGTGTCGTTCTGGGGGTTCTCTGCTTTGTTCTTGGTGGTGACCCTCGTGAGACTCATGCTACAAGCGCGGGTCATGAGCCAAGACTGGTGGAGAAGAACCAGGGAGGAAAGCTTGACTCATGGCACAGCCCCTCCCCCACCCCTCTGCTGGAACATTCTTCATGCCCACCTGCAGTAGGGTCTCGAGCAAGACCCCTGCTCCTCACACAGATGAGCACACACTTTGTTCCAAGTGTAGAGGCATGTTTTTCCTTTCCATTTGCTTGCTGTATTCCTTCTCCTTCTGCTTCAGATCCGTTCCTTGCCCAACTCCTGACTGTCTCTCTAGGACCTTTCTTCTTTTCTTGGGCTCATAAGCATCCGGTTAACCTGCAGGTTTCTAGAAGCAGGCTACCTGGACAGGAGGGAAACAGGCAGACCTGGTTTTTAAATATGTGCACGTCTTTGGGAGCCGGGAACCATGGTACAATCTCGCTGCTCTGGGATAAGAACTTATGTTAGGAAAGAAGAGTTGATGACATGAGTAATAGGGACATTATTTTAAAAGTCTGGAAAACTATAGATGCTAGGAACGCAGTCAGGCATTTTAGCTCATCATTTTGAGAAGTGAATGAGGTTAAGTAAATTGAGTCCTCAGTTACGAATTAGTGATTATTGAACGTGTATCACTGTCTTGATTATCAGTGTGTGTGATAATGATCGGTAATACCCAGATTTCCCATTGGATGAATAGCCTGTTTAAAAAAAGATGTTACGTGTGTATTTCTACCTCACTTGGTTTTAGGAATGCTTTGGTATGAACTGTTTAGGGTCTGATGTCCATGGAAATGTCTATTACATTAAAACAGGTTTATTCTAGAATTACTCATTCATTTGTTCAACCACTGTTAATGGACATCTTCCATCTGTCCGAGGCCAGATGCCCTTCCATGTGCTGGGGACGTGGTGATGGTTCCTTTTATGAAACGTCGGGGCTCCACGCATGATTTTGTTCTGCTCTTCCAATTGGTATACACAGCTTTCAGAGCTCTTGTGTTTGGAAGGCTGGAAGGGCCCAGACTTTGAAAGTGCCTTGTTTTCAACTCTGTTTGTTTCCTTTTATCTTAATAAGCTATCTGAAGCTCGTGGATTAAATAGAATAAATTTCTTAAAAACAAAACAACAACAAAACCACAATGGCCCTGCTCTGGAGGAGCTTACACTCTGTAAAACAGTGTTTTTCAAAGTGTGATCCCCGGACCAGCAGTACCAGTGTTACCTGGGAATCCTTAGGAATGGAGATTGTCAGGCCCCACCCAGACCTCCTGAATCTGAAACTCTGCAGGGCGGGACCCAGTCATCTGCCTTTTAACAAGCTGTCCTGGTGATGGTGAGAGTTTGAGAGCTACAACAAAAGCCAGATAAGAAACAGATGATTACGTGCACCAGGAAACGCTGACTCCTAGGAAGAAAAGCAAGCAGGGAAAGAAGATAAAGCAGGACAGGGTAGAATGTCACGTGGCATGGTCAGGGGAGGCCTCTCTCAGGTGCTATCTGAGCTCTGGGATCATGTGAGGAAGCAAACTGTGAGAATATCCCGGCTGCAGGCTTTGCACTAATCCAGGTTAGAGATTTCAGTGAATTGAGGTGTGGTTGAAACTGTGATGTATTTTCAAGGTAGAGGTTCTAGAATTTACTGTTGAATTAATTGGAAAGGGGATGTGAGCTTACAGGATGGTGATAAGGTTGTTGGCCTCAGCCGCTTGTGATCGGCTGACAGTAAGTACCTCCTGGTAAGATGGGAGACAAGGACACGGGGTGGGGCAGGGGAAAGAAGATGTTGGAGGAAGGAATAACGTTTGATTTCAGAAATGTGGAGTTTCAGAAGCTGCTTCGTGATCTGTGAAGCTGTGTATGAGCTGACCATTCAGAGGGACGGTTGGGGCTGGGATTACCAACTGGAGAGTCTTATGAACAGTATTCAGACAAATGAGCTACCATGGGATCAGCAAGGGACTGAATGTATATAGAGAAGGAAAGTGTTCTGAAGACCCAGGGTACACCAGCACTGGGGGGGAAGAGGGATACGGCACAGATAGTGATACTTCAACGAATGAAAAATGATCATCTGCTCTCCTGTTTTGAGGTCGATACATTAAAGTGGCAGCATCCTGCCTCATGCCCAAGTTCAACATCTTTCTTAAATTTGCCATTTTTCTCTGTGACTTTGGTACCCACACAATCGTTCTTGACATTCATGTGCTACAGGCAGCTGGTCAACCATCCGAGCTGCAGGGATAGCCAGTGAGCTTCCATTTTTCACAGTTGATCTGAAATCTAGAGAACGTTTATCATGACTGTATCTTTTCCTTTACTTAGCGTGAAATACTAAAGAGTCTTTCTGAGAGCATGAGAGAATTAATGATTAGAAAAGAGACAAGAGGAGAGCGGGCAAGATAAGAAGACTGTAAAATGGAATGAGTTACTAAAAATTGCTATCTTACGCGTATCAAGAGCCCAAGAAAAGTTTCCCACTTGGGACATTTTTGCTTTTTCTCTGAGTATTTATAAATAATCAGGATGAAAAATAAGAAGTTTTTGAAGCAATAGAAACTGACCTTCTACTCTAGGACTTTATTTAGAAGTTGGTGAGGCTGTGAACACTAATATAAAATTCACCAATAAGATATTTGGAAATTCTTGGTGCCACTTTTCCTTCCCCTCTCATTTCATGCAGTGATTATTGCCTGAGGTCTTTATTGTGACC
Source organism: Camelus bactrianus (assembly GCF_048773025.1). Classification (NCBI taxonomy): domain Eukaryota; kingdom Metazoa; phylum Chordata; class Mammalia; order Artiodactyla; family Camelidae; genus Camelus; species Camelus bactrianus. The sequence continues at coordinate 12,901,558 of NC_133572.1, forward strand.
TGAACATCACTTGATGATTGATTTCATACCTTCCCTGCCCTTACACCCTGCTTAGACACCCCATAGAAACTTCTTAAATTCTTCTTAGTTCATGCAATTTTTTTCCCAACAAAATTACTTTTCCCTTTAATGATATTTATTATTCTCAAGTTGACTTGTAATCAGCAACTCTATAGGCACCTGCCTCTTAACTTTTAGATTCTGTATTTTAATGAGCTAGTATTATTTCTTTTTTAAATTGAGATTGTATTGTATCTTTTTTTCAAGGAACTCGCTTGTGATTAAGTTTTTAAACTGTATCCAGGATCTAAAAGTTTGCTTGAAAATTGGCTTTCCAATCACCCTTGCTAAGGAAAAAAATGTTACAATTAAAGCAAGTCAACATTGGAAAGACAAGTCATACAGGCGTGTGCAATGTGCCTTCTCAACCTTGAAGCATCTGGCAAAGAAATCTGTGTTTCGTGAATGATCCCACAAATCTACTTAATGAGTTCACAACAAGGCGCGTGGTCCTTGGGGTAGTGAACACTCAGTCAAAACTATCATCCATTTGCTTTTTGAAGACATTTACTGCCAGTCTGAAACTGATTTTTTTTTGTTGATTGTTGGATCTCATTTCATATCAACGTGAGTTTATACTGATAATGTAGTATTTGTAATTAATGATTTTTCCAAGTCCCTCAGTGAAGTAAATTATGAAGCTAATAAGATGTGCATGTTTTAGGGCCATTAGGAAACATTTTTTTTCTTTGTATTTTTTAACATGATGAATGCAACAGCAGGAGCATAATTAAATAGCTACCCAACATCTGAAACGACTAATGCATCTCCCCTTTCCAAATTAGATAGCCAGGAGAGTGTTAGTTAAACATTTCTAGTCTTGTATTTGATGATCGTATTTATATAACCTAATAGTCGCCCCTTTTCCTCTCTTCTTTCCTAATAATGAAGACATTGCTTCTGGCATTAAATGAGGGCAAGAGAAAGAAGGGCTGTGAGCTTGATGTGCTGTTTCCTTTCTTCTGCTCCTCCCCTCCTCCCAACCTACATTTCTTGGCATCTTTCCCCTCTCTGTTTGTTAGAGCTCCGACTCTGACGTAAAGAACTCACAGCGAGTGACCCCTGTGGCAAACCTGTAAAACATTATACAACATGAATAAGAACGTTCTTATTAGATCCGCAGCTGGCTGGGTGCAGACATATGGCAGCGAGGATGTTTTGGAAGAAAGGCATCGCTTGACAAAGAAGCCAGTCTCTTGAATAAAGGTTTACATTGACACCCCTTGATGTTTATAATACCTGATGCCAGGGGCAAGACTGCCCCCCCCCCCATTATATTGTTACTTTACTGTTTAAACCCCATCGTTTCATATGCTGAGCTGGCTCAAATGTAGAAGCAGACATTTTATGTGTGCCTATATAACTTTAAAAGAAAAAAAAAATCAGCCCCAGAAAACTTTCTCAGGCTCTGTCTGCCCAGCTGGGAATGGTCTATTCTTTGCGGCCGGAGCTCAGATGGCGAGTAGGGGAATTTGCGAGAATGGCCCAGGTCCTTCTGAGCAGGACTAAAGCCAGCCACCAGAAGGTCTGCAGGCTTCGGAATGCCCTGACAACTGCAGCGGTTTCCTCCGGTCAGTGTTGTTGTTCTTCAGACTGGGAGTAGTAGCCCTCAGTTGCTCAAAATTGAGGCTGAGAATAGTTTGTCCCCTCGGAGGTTGTCACACTGGTTTTCACTTGACGTGCTGTATCGCAGTCTTTCCATTGCAGCCCTGCTTTCATTTCATAACCCCAGCTGCTAGCGTTAAGGAGAACGTGGTCACGTTTCACGATCTGCACGAGCACACTGGTGCTGAATAATAGATAGTGAAATTTTCTCGTGGTGGCAGTTGTGCCATTGCCCCGGGAGGTACGATGACACTTTGAATTACACGCACGGGAACTGACAAGTTCTGTCTCATGGCCAACCAAGGTAAATGAATGAAGCTGCTGCTCCTACTGGGATTATCCATCTCCTTTTATTATTGACTCTTTGTAACCTTGATGATATTTCTAGTATTCAAAATCTTTGGCTGTTATCTTCCTCGTTCTTATTGCACCCAGAATAACTTAGTGATAAGTTCTTGCTCAGTAAGGTGTGCTCACGCTACGTACCTGATAGCATTTTTATTAACATTCCCATTTGACAACTGAGAAAAGTGAGACAGGGAGTGGTCCACGACCTTCCCAGAGCAGAGGCAGGCTGAGCTGGGACTGGAACACCTAGTAAGTAGGTGTCCGCTGACACTTCTGATTTACTAAAGTGTGTGTATCCTGAGAAGTGCATATTTGTAGAAGAAACAGTATATGCAGAGAATGAACTATAGTTTTGAAACCTTGGAGAACATTAGAAAGGGTGTTAATAAGCATAGTATTAAAAGTGCTCTGAATTACGAGAATGATTTTTTCCTAATTTTTTCAGTTTTTGTGTTAAAAATTCTTGGGTAAGACCAATATGTTTGTCTTGTTCATTTCATCTGTGTAAAAAGAATGTGAGTCTAAAAACTGTTCTAGAGTTATAAAAGTCATGGCTAGAAAGGACTTGGAGATGATCTAATCCAAGAGTCCTCAATCTCTAAATCGAGTCTACTAGGGGAATTATATAGTCAATCACTGAACGTAACTGATCCTACTCAGGTTTTTCTAGAGAGTGCAGAAGGCAGCCCAGCTCTTATGAGGATCCTTCATTTGACATGGCCTATCAAAACCACTCATCAAATAGATACTTTATTTTGAGGAAATAAAAATTGCTTCATCCATAAATGGTTGAGAACCCTGTTAGGTCATCAGTCGTCCCAGTTTTATATTTGAGAAAACTAAGATTCATTTGTTATGAGTTGAATTGTGTCTCCCAGCAAAGATATGTTGACATCCTAACCCCCAGGATCTCAGAATGTGGCTTCATTTGGAAGTTAGGTCTTTAAAGGAATAATCAAATTAGCATGAGGTCATTAGGAGGGACCTAGTCCCATATGACTGGTGACCTCATAAAAAATAGGAATTTGGACACAGAAACAGACACACACACAGGGAAGGCAGTCGTGTGAAGACGGAGGATTAGAATGATGTATCTGTAGGCTAAGGACCATGAAAAGTTGCTAGTAAGCCATCAGAACTAGGACGAGGCAAGGAGTTGTCCCCTGTAGGTGTCACAGGGTGGTGGCCCTCTGACACCTTGATTTCAGACTTCAAGCTTTCAGAAATCTGAGACAATGAATTTCTGCTGTTCTAAGCCACTCAATTTGTGGGACTTTGTTGCGGTCACCCTAGGAAACTAATACATCATAGAAAGTACTTGTCATAGGCTCATAGGGAATGAATTAGTAAGGTAGTCAAGTCTGGAATCCATTCTGTGTGTCCCAGGTTTGGTGCTCAGTGCCTGCCTCTAGAAATAAAACGTTTCATTTCTCTTCCTGTGAAGGTGAACAGAGTGTCCTTAACCAGTCGTTAGGAAGGGGCTGTCATTGTCCTACTGCCCATTTTTTGTTATCTTTGTACGTGAATTGATTATATTTATAACAAGTTCTTGAAATGTAACCATTTCAGGATGGGGTTTCATGTATGAAAATTGAAAAATTACGCTTGAGGAGGTAAAAGGTTTTGGTCATTCCTTCCATTTTTCAGTCAAGCAGGGAAATCCAGAGAACGCCATCGTGACTATGTCTTTTCTTTACTTAGTGTGAACACTGAAACCATAGTTTGTAAAATACGTCACGATCCATAGTGGTCAAGGAATTAGAGTCAGCTGAACTCGGCTTCCTATATCTCACAGGCACACAGTTCTTCAGAAAGTGCTCGCGAGACTCAGCGTGTACATTTCATGAGCTAAATCTAATAGGGCTGCCAGATAATAGATGCAAATGTAATTTTTCAAGGATTGGATTTGAGTCTAAAAGTCAATATTAATGACTATAAAATACATTTTATTAAGACTTGGCATCATGGAAAATCCCATTACAGTCCCCCCTTTCTTTTCAAGTTAAAATTAATTAGTAAATTAAGAAGAGAAATATGCATGCCTCTCTAAACTCAACGAATTAAAAAATGCAGCATGGAGCAGTCAAGTCCTCGCCCAGGCCTTTTTATCTTGTGTACGTAATTTGGAATACTGCTCTGTTCATTTTGTAGAAAGTGACCACGTTTTTAAACACCTCCATTCAGTCTGAGTTGGGACTGGGTTTAATTAAACCCTTATAGTATCAAAATCAGGATCCTGAGAATGAAGAGATTTATTGTTGTCTGGTTCAGATTTCAGCCAAGAAAAACACTTGTTTCTTGTGACAATCCAGAGGTCTGATCCTTAGAAAATTACCCACAGGGAGGCTGCTTGAAGTTCCCAAAGGCTAACGGCGTTTTTCCTTATCAGGACATATTTCTGATACCCACACAGCTCTCCTCTTAACTTCATCCTGTTAGACCACTTTCTGTTTATTTTGACATCCCAAAACAGAAGTGCACCATTTGTTCTACTAATTTCAGCAAAATCAGTGCCTCTTCTGTTCCAAAACCACATCTGTGTGAGCATACATCCCATGTTTGTTCTTGCAGGATAGTTTGTAACATAGTCATTTTTTATGCATCATGACAGAGTGAGATGACGTTTGTTTGATGTGGAGAGGAGTCATCTAAAAGATGATTCTGTATTTCTGATGCTTGATCACCTACTAAATTTACAAAACACGTGGTCAGTGGTTTTAGGAATTCCTTCACAATTTAAGGAGATGTATTTTACTCACAATTATTACACTGGGTGAGAAAGCACTTTTATATTCATCCTCTCATTCGCCCCTTCATAGAATCCCTGTGAAATGGGTAAGACAGCAGTGCCCCTGTTTACGTGGACATTGAAGCTCAAAAAAGTGGAATGACTTTCTGAAGTTCTCTTACATAGTGAAGCTTAGAATTAAACGTTAATGCGAAGTTTGTCCTTCGGGGGAAAAAAAGCACTGTAACAGTTTATGTAAACTTGGAGTGGCGTAGTCTCATTAGACAATTATTGTCACTTGTGGTATCGGGCCATTATTAAATAAACGGCACCACTCTTTTAACAGAAGGAAGACTTTCTAAAAGACCTAAGAGGTTAAGTGGACACTCAGAGAGACTGTTCTCAGAAGACTTGTTTTACTTGGAAAGTTTTGAGTGATCTTTAAATCGTTCATTCTGTGTCTTAGGCTTCTATTTTTTAATTCAGTTTTATAAACTATGAAATAAGAGCTTTTTTTAAAAATTTTTTTTAATTTGGGGGAGTGTTTTATTTGGCGAGGGGCCGGGGGGATGATTAGGTTTGTTTACTTTTAGAGGAGGTACTGGGGATTGAACCTAGGACCTTGTGCATGCCGAGCATGCACGGAACTATACCCTCCCCGCAAGAGCTTGTTTTGTTGTTGTTTTTAATTTTATGCCCATGTCGAAATCTGATAGATTTGTATCCTGTGGTTGCAAAATGGATAGATTTGTACTTTGAAGTTCCAGCTTCCGCCCTCAGAGATACAGATAGCAAACAGCAAAATATGAAGCAAATACATTGGACAGTTTAGGGAATTTTATTTTTAATTGGTTTACTTACTAATAGGATCTCTGAATGACTATGTAATTATTCATCTAGGGTCATCGTTATCAAAAGCCTATGATGTGCTATAAATGAAAGTAATGATAGGTGCTTTGGACAGGAAGGCAAAATCTGTGATAAGGACTTTGCAGCTATGAATGCCAGACATTTGTCACATTCTCATTTAACCCTGAGTGGTTAGTAGATATGCTGTCTAGATATTTGAAAAATTTTTTTCATCTTGCTTTGGAAATTCTTTTAAAGAAACATAATCAGTAGCATTTATTAAAAGCTAACAGTGCCGCTTTATGTGTCAAGTGAGTTAGGCAGTCTCTGATCTCTTGAGTTTCCAAACCGAAATTGACACACTGATGTGGTCGGATGTGACAGGTAAGTGACTAGCATTCCGTGCAAACATGAGCAGTGCTGATGTGAGAAGCAAACATTTGGGTTGAACAGGCACATGGATGGCAGGTTTCCGTGTATCAGTTACTTCTTTATGGAAGCTCCCTCGAAACAATCTGCAAGGATGGATTACGGGTCCCATGCTGTATCGAGGGAACTTCCAAAACAGCTCAGTCGGGGTATTCACTAGATATTAGAACTCAAGCTGTACCACTGTTTTCACCGGATTCTTATTACTCTCTTGTCCATGTTCTGTGAGTACCTTGATACTTCAGCATTTAAGTAATTAATCTGTCAGCTCTGGAACATCTCATTCGGGGACAAGCACAGGGTTAGGCTCAGTGCGTGGCAGACGGACCTGCCGTCAAGGAGCTCGCATTTTTTAAGGGAGGTGTTTATAGTACAGTATGGAAAGTGCATAGGTGGTGAGTAGTTCCTTTTTCTGAAGCTGCCCTTATTTGTGGTCTTTAAGTAAATGAAGTCCCCCCTCTGGAATCTCCCTCTCCCCCATTTCCTCCCTTCCTGTTCTCTCTGCTTTGGCTTGGGTCCTGCTTATCCCTTGCCAGATCATAGAAGGATTTCTTAACTGGTCTTCGTGCAGGCTCCCACCTTCACCTGACCCCAGGTGGATCTTTAGATGGGATCTTTCTGAAGAACAAATCTGAACAAAGCAGGGACTGTCTTAAACCCATGGTGTAAATACTCTGAGTCCTTAGCCTGCCATATCAGGTCCTTCAACATTTGACCCCCGACCCCTGCTGTCTACCTTTTTTTTAGTGCATCCTGAATAGAGGCCATCAGTGGACTAGTCTTCTTTCCCAGAACAAACAGTCCAAGTACTTGCACATTCTGAAAATTTGCCACTGGTGTCCCATCCGCCTGGAATGACCCTTCAAACACCTTGACCTCCCTCCATTTCTTTCCTTCTTTTTATCAAAAGCCTCTTAAACCTTCAAAACACATATTACATGGTTTATACAGTCTTTTGTCTTTGAGGAACAGATATTTTACTGGTTATAACATTATATTTTAATTCTTTATTTACACGTCTTGTAACCCCCTAGTGAACGAAAGTTCCTTCGAGGTGGACACTCATTTAGTTTTTTATTGCTCTTACATAACCCAGCATCTGGTAGTAAGTACTTAATATTGTTGAATTAGTGAGTATTACATATGTAATATAGGTCTCCTCATCAAGGCACGCGTATCCTTGGCTTTCAGAAGGCCTTTATCCTTTGCTCTTTCCAGAGCTACCCAACTGACAAAGTGAGTATGATCTACCTCTGATGGGCGGTGTGTATCATGAGATTAATTTTTTTATCATCTCATCTGTATTCACATTCATACTTTAAGTGCATGTTCTCAGTGGGAGGAGCCCTTATGCTAATCTGTGTAATTAAAGATGTGGAGATCTGAGGGCTTGTCAGCTGCTCTAGACCTTGGACACAATTTATGGCTCAAGGATCCTTCAAAGGTGTTCAAGCTGCAGTTGAGATTTAAATTAACTATTTAAAGGAAGAAGAGTAAGATTCTCCCTTCCTACCTTTGTTCTCTGTTTCCTTTTGTTTGGTTTCTAATTTATTTGGCTTTGATTTTCTCTGGTTAATTATACCTGTTGATCCATGGCATCGTCAGGTGTAAATACTGATGAGATCGTGTTTTATGGCCTCCATCTTTGACCTTGAAAGGGTATCCCAATTCAAATGTATCTAGAAGTGATGAGACATTCTCTTGTAGGAATAAGAAAGAAATGGGTGTGGACTTTAAATTAAAAATATTCTTTGAATTCTGTGTTTAGCAGGGGTCTTCTTAGTGATCTTGCCACCAACCTCCCTCCCGCAAGTTGCTCGATCACACAGTCTGCAACCATGTTTATAGACTTGGCTTTCTAAAGCACACACATGCTCGTATAATTCCTACTTTAAAGTGCCTGAAGTCTCCTTTTGCCTTTAAAATACATTCTGAACCCTTTAACTTCATGGACAGAGATCTGTATATCTTGACCCCAGCGTACCTTGAATCCTTGGTCATCTCCTGTGCTTACCAAAAGAATAAAATAAAATAAGAAAAGCATCTCAGACATCACATCCTGTCTTTAGCTCAGCTCTCGCTAATGCTGCTACCTCTCCAGGAAGAAGTCATTGCTTCCATATGTGTGATTCCATTAGCACCTTGTTCGTTCGTGATAGGTGGGAAGTAAAATAAAGTAAGAGCTAGTGTTTCACGGGCAGACCTTGCTGTACGCTTTCCTGCCTTTGACAGATTCCGCAAAGTAAGGAGCTCTCTGTATGTGACAGTCCCATCATTTGTAAAAGAGGGGAAATGATACTACTCCAGGAGGATTATTTCATGGATTTTCAAAATATCATAGAAAATACTTAATGCATGCCTGGCACACAGTAAGGACACAGCCACTAGTAGGAAAAACAAATGTGTGCTTACATTTTATTTTAACTTGCTTATGTATCTTTCTCTTTTTTTAAAATGAAATGGCCAGAATCCCATCTCTGTCTTCGTTGTGCACAAAGCATCCAACAACTCTTGACCTATAATATTGGCTTATATGGTTCTTGATGTTAATATATATGGAAGGTCAGCTGTTGGTCAAAACATTAATTACTTGAAGAAGAATTATTAGAAGAAGATTATTAAAATAAGTGTTTAAATACCCATCCTAATGCTGCAGTTGACGCTGAAATATTTTGAGAGGCATTTTGCTCACAGAGAAAAGGAAAATGAAAGGAACTATGTGAACCACAGTTTAAAATAACAAATCCCAAAATGTCAGATATTGTATCTTTTTAGTGGAGAATGACTCCTGGAGCCAATTTAGAAATAAAAACAATGTCAGTACTTGTGAACTCTCCCTTTGGTTTAGATTCTGCAGGTAGAACTAGTATTAGTGGGAAGTTTCCTGAATAATTCCAGAGTAGCCAGCAATGTGAATACCCATCACCAGGCGTGTCCTTGTCACTGTACTGGAAATGGGCCGTGCTGTACTCACTGTTCAATACGGCTAAAATAACTTGAACATAAAGAGGTCATTGTAATCCCCTATGCCACAATATTTTCGATAGCACACCTCAAATTTAAATGGAGGTGAATGTAATGATTATGATTTTTTTTTCCTTAAGGAGATACTCCTTGAGTATGAAATGTGTGTGTTATTTTTTAAAAACAGCTTTATTATCAAGATGTCATCCACATATCATGAAATGTATCCAGTTAAAGTATACAACTCATTGAGGTTTTTCTTGTATTTCACAGAGTTGTGGGGCCATTATCACTCTCTCGTTCCGGGACACTTTCACCATCCCCCCCCACCCCAAACCCCTCTACCCATCAGCGGTCGCTTCCCATTTCTTCCTCCCTCTCTGCCACCTCCAGCCTTGGTCAGCCACTCGTCTGTTTTCTGTTTCTCTAGATTTGCCTAATTTGAACTTTTCCTATAAAAGGGGTCAGCTATTTGTGGTCCTAGTGATTGGTCTCTTTCACTTAGTATCATGTTCTGAAGGTCCGTCCACATTGTAGTCTCTCTCAGTACTTCATTCCTTTTTATTGCCAAATAAAATTGCGTTGTATGAATAGATCACATTTTTTTTCTTTTATTGAAGTATAGTCAGTCACAATGTGTCAACTTCTGGTGTACAGCACAATGTCCCAGTCATGCATATACATACATATATTCATTTTCATATTTTTTCATTAAAGGTTATTACAAGATATTGAACATAGTTCCCTGTGCTGTACAGAAGAAAATTTTTAAGATCTATGTTTATATATAGTGGCTAACATTTGTAAATCTCAAACTCCCAAATGTATCCTTTCCCACCCCTTTTCCCCTGGTAACCATAAGATTGTTTACTATGTCTGCGAGTCTGTTTCTGTTTTGTAGATAAGTTCATAATGTCCTTTTAAAAAGAATTTTTTTTTTTAGATTCCACATATGAGTGATATCATATGGTATTTTTCTTTCTCTTTCTGACCTATTTCACTTAGAATGATGATCTCTAGGTCCATCCATGTTGCTGCAAATGGCATTAGTTTATTCTTTTTTATGGCTGAGTAGTATTCCATGATATGAATATACCACAACTTCTTTATCCAGTCATCTGTCAATGGACATTTAGGTTGCTTGCATGTCTTGGCTATTGTACATAGTGCTGCTATGAACATTGGGGTGCATGTTATCTTTTTGAATTAGAGTTCCCTCCATATATATACCCAGAAGTGGGATTGCTAGATCATATAGTAGGTCTATTTTTACTTTTTTGAGGAATCTCCATACTGTTTTCCATAATGGCTGCACTAAACTACTGAAAAGACCGCATTTTATTTCTCCATTGATCAGTTAATGGATATTTGAGTGATTTCCACCTTTCAGCCATTACGAACAGTGTTTCTATGGACATTCATGTTCAAAGTTTCATATGGACATAGGTTTTAATTTCTCTCGGGTATACAGTTGGGAGTAAAATTGCTGGATCATAAAGTAACTGCATGTTTAACATTTTGAGAAACTACTAAATAGTTTTTCAGAGCGGCTACACCACTTTACAATGAGGATTCCCATTTCTCCACATCCTCACCAATACTTCATTTCTCCATGTGTGTATGTGTGTGTGTTTAAAATATTACTGTAACTACAGTAGTGGCTATAAAGTGGTCTCTCACTGTGCTTTTGGTTTGCTTTTTCCCAGTAGCTAATGATGTTGGGTATCTTTCCATGGACTTGTTGGGTATTTGTATATCTTCTTTGAAGAAATGTCTATTTAATCTTCTGCCCACTTTTTAACTGGGCTCATTTCTTTTCATTGTTTCAGGATTCTGTCTTCTAGGTACAAGTATTCTGCATACAGGCCCCCTATCAGATTTGTGATTTGCAAGTGTTTTCTCCCGTCCTCTGGGTCGTCTTTTCACCTTTTTCATGTGGTTGTTGTACATCTTGATTTTTAAAACGAAAATCTGACAAATTATTCTGAAAGTGAGATTTTAGATTAGTGTTCATTTCCATGACCCATGTTGAAATGTACATACTTTTGTATTGTTCTTCTCTGAAATTCTTTGTGTTTGGAATTGCAACTCTTAAGATTTTGAAAAACAGTTCATTTCATTGTTTCTCAGACCGTGCTTTACGATGTACAGGTGCCCCATGAGAAATGAGTTCAGTTTCTGAGGTAAGGTATATTTGAGAAATCGAGACTACTGAGAAATTTACTTGTTTTATTTCTAACTCTGAGGTCATAATATTAAAGGACATATAAAATTCTATATTAAAAATAACATGTGTCTAGACCAATATTTCCAATCTTTTAAAATGATTTTCCCCCAAACAACTATTAACAACTAATGATTTTTCCCCCTAAAACAGCTAGCCCGGGTTCTAGGAAACATACTTCAGAAACATTGTTTTAATCTCTTTTCCAAACTAGTTTCACATGGTTCTCACCATGCTGGGCATTTGTTCTTTTTTTAAAAAAAAAAAAAGAGTAATGGTCATTTTTTATTTAAGAACCACATATATGGCAACAAAGGAAACTGAGACATCCACAAATTATTTCCACCGTGTTTATTTAATTCATGAGGTTGAATTTGATACGTTCCGTATACATAATGGCAATCAAACTAGTGACATACATGGTTCCTCTGTGTACCAATCGTATAGTTAGAATGTTATGATTTTGCTTTGGAGCGAATCCAGATTCAGTTAACGTGTGGATCTGTTTCTCATCCAAAGCCTTTCCTGGTAAATACTGGTTGCCTGTCATTATCGCTGCTCTTCCATGTGGAGTGTACGTGTGCGCGTGCGTTTGTGTGTGTGTGTGTGTGTTTGCATTTGTGCGTGTCTGCTCAGATCGAACTTGATGTTATTTTTATGGATTTGGAATGTTGGGGCAGAGGCAATTATCTTTTCCTCATTCCTACTCTGTGTCAGACGGTCATTGCTTTACCTCCAGCATCCTAAACCGCTTCCAGGCAGGGAGAGAGGGAAAAGAGACAAGTGAGCCAGGTCTTTGCCCTTTTAAAGCACTTCCTTGGAGGTTTCCCATAGTGACTTCTGCTTACATCTGATTGGCCAAGACTGTGTCCCAGGGCTTCTTGATCTCTAAGGGAGGGGAGGTCAGGAAATGTAGTGTTTAAGCTGGGAACTTCGCCATCTCTACGAAATGTGGGGTTTTGTGAAGAAGGAAGAAGAGTAAGACGTACGTGGTGTGGGAAACGAGCCGTCTTTGGCCACCTAAGGCAAGGGATGAAAGAAAATTCTGAGTTAGAGAGGGAAGGGGCAAAGTTCTTTACTGTGTGTATTCTCTTGTTTGTATCCTGCGCTCACAGCAACTCAGGATGTCTGCATTTCCATCAAGAGGTACCACAGCATCTTAAAACTAAAATAATAGGCATTTTATTTGTTGTAATTTGACCAACATATTTCACAAGATGCTTTTTATAGGAAGAGAACTCTAGGGAGAATGAAATTGAAGACAAAGAAGTATTTTGATAACTCTAGAACTTTTTAATCAACTCCTCATTATTTAAATTCCTAACTAGGTAACTTCCCTTATTTAATTTTCTTCTGGACAAACCAGACATTCTTTAAATAAATTTTTATTGAATCCCTTAACTGGTGCCAGGTACAGTGCAGATAGCAAATAAGACCGAAAGATTTCTGCTGTCCTGAAACTCACTTTCTAGAACGGGAGACAGATAGAAAGCAAATATTGAAATAAATAGACAAGATAATTTCAGATCACCATAAGTACAGGAAACAGATGGTTGTATTGAAAAGTGATGGGGGATGAAGAAGGTAAGGCTGGCCTCTTTATTTCCTAACCATAATATTTAGTATCAAGCCTGGCCAAGGGTAGGTACTTAGTATATATTTGTTGACGTTGGATGGATGGATGGATGGATGGACGGACAGACGGACGGATGGATGGATGGATGGACGGGTTACTGGTTAGTCATTGAAGGTATCTCTGAGGCAGCACTATTTCAAATGATACCTGAAGGATGACAATGAGCCAGCAATGCTAAGAAATGGAAAAATCTGTTCCAGGCACAGCAAACAATATTCAAGCCTAGTAGGTTATAACAGTGAGTTCACATTTAATTCTAAATGAAACAAGAAGCCATTGAATGGTTTTACATTGATCTCATCTTATCTTCATCAAAGTTATGTGAAGTTATTAATCTTACTATTATCCCCATTTTACAATGTGGAAACTGGACCTACAGATGATACAATAACTTACCCAGATTCATGGAGCTAGTAAGAGTGAAATAGGATTTGATTTCAAGAAATTTGATTCCAGAATCTATTCTTAACCACAATGCAATTGTTATAAAGACTCAATAAATATACTGTAATATGTACAGTAACTTGAATAACAAGACCTGGGTTCTTAAATCAGCAAGAAAGAGAGAGGCTGAAAATAAGATCTCTGCTAATTTAATGGATTCTGTTTTCAAGCATTTTAAAAAAACATTTCTTAGATTGACTTATGAGTTGAATATATAGCAAAGTCTTTCAGAACTTCCTCTGATTGACTTTATCTTTTGAAGTCAAAATTGTGTTTGTGTAATATATCATAAGTTATATTATTCTAAGGAGTGTAGTTTATGATTCTAATGAGCTCTTTGAATATATGGGACTTGCAAAAATAAATTTTCCTTTAAGTTTAGAATAACAGTAGCTTGAAAGAGGGAAAATATTACACATTCAGGCTGGACAGTTCACTTGGCTATACTTCTAAAACTCTATACCATGTGCAATTTATTGATTCTGAAAAACTGAATTTATCATCTTCTAAAGATATTATCTTGAGCATTTTGTACACACCCTGCAGCCAGAAACAGTGTTAGAACACTCACTCCCTCATGACCACTTCCAAAAAAGAAGAAAATCACCAAAGACAATAATTTTCAATTTTCAAATGTGACTTCCTGATCATTTTTGAATCCCACAATTCTAAGTCTTAAATGCCTCAACAAAAGATGAGAAACTAAAGAGTTTTCTGTGGCAGTTTTATGAAAAACTCTGATTATGACACAGCCATAATATACAAATATTTTATTTGTCAAATTCCCTTTCTCGATCACAGTTTATGTTGAAATATGTTTCTTGGTGAAATATTTAATTCTTCCAACCATGGTTGGAAGCAAATAAAATGTGCTTAATAGAAAAAATGTTTTATTGCACACTTCCTTTAATATGTCCCCTTACCCGAAAAAACAGTCCAGGGAATTTTCAATTTAGATAAATATTCAAAAAAGCAGGAATCCCATCCACTATATATTATTGATTCCAATACACAAAGTCAGTGGTAATTTGGTACCTTCATCAAGCTTCCTCTTCTACAACCCAGAATCCAATTTGTTTTTTAAACAGCCATTGTTAGGTAGCTATTTGTCTGTTTCCTTGTGTTTTTTTCCTCTCCAGATTCGCTGTTAAAGTTCTTCCCCTTTTTTATGTTTGGCCTTTAATATAGACTCTGAAACATAGTAGTTGCTTAAAAAAAAGAAAAACAGTAAAAGCAAGAAGTCTCTCAGCTCTGAAACTTGAGGTGAGAACAGAGTAGAGAAAGACACTGTAATTCTTTTTGAGCTTGTAATTCTTCCCACCTCCGTTCAAAAAGTACAAACAGTTATGCATCATACTCTGCTCTTCCTTCTTCCTCTCCCTTTCCTTTGCTACATCATCTTGCATTCCAGTTACTTTTCGTTCATCCCTGGGGAGCCACATTACATCCCCAAGTCCCCAAAGGGAATAAATTTCCAAGAAAATCTTTTCTTTCTGCAAAAGAACATTGGTTGTAGTATAAACAAAGCCATGAAATGACTTTCGGCATATTAAATGAGTCTTGGAACCATCAAGAATTGTGGAGCTATGTCAGATTTGGGGGTGTGGATATACTGTACCTTAAACTTGAGCTGAGAGATTGTCTTCAGGCTTTCTAATAAATTATTTCCAGCAGCACTTAAGAAGCTAAAGACAAGAGGCACATATTTTGTGAAAACTTACAAATTGTAGAAAGTAGGACTAAATTATTTTGGCAATACCAAGTTCAGACGAAAAAGAAAGTTCAGCCCACAAGACGTGTAATGGGTCTGGTATATATTCACTTAGTCATTTATCATTTTCTCCCCACCCCCTGCAACATGATGCTGTTTGAGGAAGAGAAGGAGCATGGAAAATGTTTGGAATTTTGTCATTTTGCTGAAGTTTTTCTGGCACTGATGAAACATGTAGCTAAGCACTGAAAAAAAATAAGAGTTTAATTTTTTTTTTTTTTACAAAGACCTTTTTTGAAAAAATGTAACTTAAAGAGGAAATTGGGTGAAAATGAATTCAGTATTTTATGTCCTTTATAAGACTTAAAATGAGTTTAATTTTTTTTAAAGTAATGTGAATTGCTGAGATTTATTTTAAATATTCCTACTATTGATTTTTAAGGCCATTTCTACGAAAGATGGTTTGAGTGGAATTTTCCTCTGATTGCGTTAGTTTTGTCGCTATGTATAACAGCTTGAAAATGAAGTGGTAACAACATATCTGAACTTCTATAGGTCCACAAAAGTAAACTAGTTGGGTCTCAAAGTCATTCTCCCTTTTTCAGCACACATTATTAATTTTAATGCTGCAATTTAAGAAATTGTGTGTTGTTTACGCCACATGCAGTATTGAGAACGTTTGATTAAAAAAGAGAAAAAAGAAACTTAAAGCCATCCAAATGTAACACCTCTTGAATCTTGTGCGTTAACGCTCCTGCCACAGCTGAGGCTGTGTCTGGATCTCATTATTTACCCTGGAATTTTGAAATTCTTCTTCTAAGGAAAGATCAATTTTATAGATTAGATTCATGAAGTTGCCCTCATGCCATGAGGTTTGACTGAGTTGTAATAATTTTCTGGGGAAAATTGCCTTGAATGAGGCATTGTATAAATGGAACCAGAATTCATAGGGAAACTGAGAAGTATAAGCAAGATTCGGTCTAAAGACAACGGATGAAGAGCTAGAAACAGTGAATAAAACTTTGTTTTATGATTTCTACGCAGTTACCCAAGTTGGCAGAAATAATACGAGCAGTAGTTTAACCAGCTGTAAAATGCAGATTTAGCGTTACGTTCTGTGCTACTCAGAGATTTGGGTTTCACCTGAAGTAGAGTTGATAGAGTTAATAAATTTAAGCCGTAATGCCTTGTTTAAAGTTTCCTAAGAAAACCACCTTTTGTTTTACTGCTCAGAACTTAAAAGCTTTTTTATTGTGGTGATTTTAGAAACATTTGCCATGGATTCGTGAGGTTTGTCTCATTTTATTTGCTTATTTTTTTCAGGCTTAACTATTCCTTGCACTGGAAATTTGGTTGTGCTTCCAGACTAATAGATAATCTGCCTGAAGGTGCAAGTCTTGTTTGTGTTGAACAGACTCGAGTAGCTTTTTCCCCAGCTGATCTTTTCAATTGTTTTTCTTATTTTATTTTATTTTATTATTTATTTATTTACTTATTTATTTTTATTGAAGTAGAGTCAGTTACAATGTGTCAGTCTCTGGTGTACAGCACAATGTCCCAGTCACGCATATACATACATGTATTTGTTTTTGTATCAAATGTTTATTTGTGACACTCAACCTTCTGCTACTCTGTGTGCCCTGGGAAAGTTAAGCCACCCCAAAATCACGTGTCTGCACGCCTCTTGTCACCCAGGGGACGTAGTGATGTTAAAATTTGGATTTTCCAAATGTTACACAGAAAATAAATCTGAATCTGATTCAGTACACTTAGTCGACTTCATAGTTACGTTCCATGTGTTACATGTTACACTGAGTAATGATGCGTGACGTTTTGTTTTACTTACAAATTTGATCAAATTTTGTAATTCGTGGTTTGACGTGGCCAGTGAATGGGTTTCTCTCATTCTGGATTAATAAAAGACAGACATATACATGACATTTGAATTATACTTTTCTTAAAGAATAAGAATCTAGTAACACCCAGA
This sequence comes from Camelus bactrianus, assembly GCF_048773025.1. Lineage (NCBI taxonomy): Eukaryota > Metazoa > Chordata > Mammalia > Artiodactyla > Camelidae > Camelus > Camelus bactrianus. The sequence continues at coordinate 12,918,543 of NC_133572.1, forward strand.
GAAAATTGTATAATTATTAAAAATGATAAAAATGATAGCTAACATTTAATGTATACTTACTAATACACCAGATACTACATACTAAGCCTTCCCTATGTAATAACACATTTAGCACTCCCCAAACCCACATGAGTTAGATGCTGTTATTATCGTGAATTCCAGAGATATGAAAACTGAGGCACAGAAACATTAAATTGTCCAAGGTTATATATCTAGTATGATTGAGCATCATGTCTGATGGGGGATTTGAACCAGTAAATCCAGCCTCTAGAACCCACATACTTAACCACTATGCTCCAGTTTATTAACTGATTCAGAAGGTACTTCAGGATCCTGTGGTGTCTCGGGATCGGCAAAAGCAACATTTGTTATGTGTACCTAGAGCACAGGGCTAGATATTGTGGGTACCCGATAAATATTTGTGGAAAGAATGTATGAATGAAAGAGTGAGTGAGTGAGTGAATGCTGGGGTGAATAATATGTACTAGTGAGATATGCTAACAGAGAATTTGGGATAACTTAAATTCTGATATATCATTTCCTATACATTTTGAGGTAATTCCATACCCAACACTGAAAAATATAATTTATAGTATTTACATAGGACTTTCCAAGAAATTACATTTTTCTCTTATTTCCTACTTTTAAAAGGAGCTGGAGACTAGAGAGTGGAACATGGATTTTGGAGAAGTAAGTCTATCACATTAACTACCACTAGGAGTTCCATGAAGACAAATCAAACCCCATATCTTTTTCTTTTTCCTTGCCAATATATTTAATTGACCAGGACCTGATACATGGTTTGAACTCAATAATTATTGTTAAAAGTTGTACAGTAGAAAAAGTGTATAAATTTGTAGTCAGCGGGCCTAAATTTTAATCCATATTTCCCCACTGATTGTATTTTAATTTCACCTTTCTTTACTCACTTCCATATCTATAACGTAGGGATTATATGCCTCTATTTTTTTTAATAAAGAAAGAAAATAATGCTTAAGTAAAGCATGTAGAAAACTGTAAAAAAAAAAAAAGTTTGTCAGAATTAATCACTTTCGAAGTAAAAGTGTTCTGTGATCAAATACTTTGCAAATGTTACTTGAATTGAGTTCCTTTGTTTAATACCTCGCCAAACTTTAACAGTGCTAATATGTGTTGGAACTATTCGAGTAGTAATTATATTATGCAGAATTTCACAAATTAATTTTACTGTACTGCCATTTCTTTATAAAATATCTCACAGGGAACATTGTTTAAGTACAGGACTGATGTGATTGCATTATTACTAGTATAGTACCAAAAATGCAAACCAGCAGTAAAAGTACAAAAATCCCCTGTAATCAAGATGGTCAAGATGTGTTAAGTAAAAAAAGAAAAATGAAAAAGGAATCTTTGTAGCATCAATAACCACACAGAGGTTTAGGATACAGATTGTCATTGTGATAACAGGGACAGAAATAGAATTGTGGGAACATTCTAAACCAAAGTATGAGAACATCATTATCAGAAAGAGATACAGGACCTACAATAGAGAGGCTGGAATTTCAGAGTCCAGAGTAGTTGAATTTCTATTTGAAGTTTTCTTATTCCCCCATGTTTATAAAATTTATACTGGCTGCTAAGTTGGAACACTTAGAGTCAGGATCCGGGGTTTGTTCTCTGCCAAGTAAATGGAATTTAGGTAGTTATCACTGACTGGGAAAGGAAAAAGTAGCCCTTAATTTCAGTCACATGTGGTGCTGGACTGTTTTCAGGCGCTCGGTCCTTTCGAAGCAGGGTCCTTTCTAAAGAATCTCTTTTTTCTACTAATTAGTCTGAAGGTTCAAATTGGGGAGAAATGATGTTCGGAATGATGAAAAAGAGATTATGATCTTGGGAAAGATCCTTGAGGCATGAAAGGTTGAGACCTTTAAGCTGAAAGAGAGTCTTTTCCCTTGTCTCTCCCCCCCAACCCCTGCCACGAGTCCAGGGCAAGAGGTAGTGACAACTACAAAAAATAAAATAAAATAAAATAAAAATGCTTTGTGACAGCCTCTGAGTTACCTGATGGATATTTTAGTGGCGTGTGCAGTGTTTTGTATAATGTAACCATGTCCTTTCTCCCCTTGGATCTTCAGTAGCGTCCCCTTGATAATGCCTTGTAGAGTGGGATGGATTCGGCGTGCGGGGGGATGTGATGAGGTGGCGGTGCTGCAGGTAGGCTGTGGATGAGAAACTGAGGCTGCGGATTGTACCCAGTGAGCCCAAAGGAGGCTGGTGGAGCCTCCGAGGAGGCTGATAGAAGCCTGTATGGGATTTGGGCCTTGGGTGAAAGGTGTTAAGAACATCCCTGAGTCTCCCACACACTGTCACCCAGTCCTCCTGAGTTCTTCACTGGGGTTTGGGGCCTGGAAGGACCTAATATAAATGGCACTGAAAAAGATCTACCCACCGTACAATGAAAGCCACGGGTATGCAAGACCTTTAATTTGCTTATGAAATGGAAAGTCCCAGGTTTCTCACAGTACCTGGAGTTAAAAGGCACCCCAGCTCTTGCTTTATGACTCTTGAAAAGCAAAACCCATGTGTAAAGGGACAACAAAACTAGATTAAATACTATGACTAATACAAGAGTGCCTTTGTGGAGTGTGGTATATAGGCTTCATAAATTCTTGTTGTATTGAATAAAATTGAGTAGGAGTTTAGGGAAGTGGGAACCCCTGGTCCATAGTATCTCCCTAGAGAGTGGATTTTTTTGTCATTTTTAATTAATGGAGCTAATGATTAACTTTTAAACAGTTTCATACCAGAAGAAGGGAGTCAAAACCCAATATATACCTATGCTTAAGAAGATCCAAGCCTTTTTAAAGTTTTAACTGAAGGATGTTCTGTTTATTGAAGGTGCCACTTCTGCTCTCATGCTGTGGTCTTAGCACCCTCTGTTTCTTCTGTCCTGCACGCCCGTTCCCCAGATATCTGTGTGTCCGCCTCTCCCACTTTATACATTTCTGATAAAATGTCATTTTCAGAAAGGACTTCCCTGATTTACTCACATAAAATTAACTCTCTTCCCAGCCCTGACCGCCGTTTCCCCCTCAGTCTCTATCCTTTACGCTACTCTAGGCTTCTTTAGCGTCTCCTGGAGCATTATATCTTTATGTGTTTATGTTCTGTCTCCTTTCACTAGAATTGTCAGAGCCAGGAGAACAGAGATGCGTCTTGGTTTGTTTACTAATGTGTAGGTTGTGTCTGGAACAGTTCCTTCATGTAATAGGTACACAGTAAATATGTGTTTAATGAATAAATGATGAAATAAAAAGAGGATTTTATATTAGCTTCCATGTATGTACTATATACATAAGTATATCTATATATGCATATATAAATACATAAATTGTGTATGTATATTATTGTTTTCAAAAATATATTATGGTAATAATTTTCAACAAACGAAGTAGAAGAATGGTTTACTTGAGAGTAACGTGAGGAATACCATTGTGACTATTGATCTCCATCATTACTTCTTTTTTTTTTTGCATTTGCTTTCATTTTTTTTATATATGTTTGTTGAAGTATAGTCAGTTTACAATGTTGTGTCAGTTTCTGGTGTGCAGCCCAATACTTCAGTCATATAGAAAGATACGTATATTCCTTTTCATATTCTTTTTCACCATAAGTTACTACAAGATACTGAATGTACTTTCCTGTGCTGTACAGTATAAACTTGTTATTTATCTATTATATATATGTTAGTATCTGCAAATCTTGAACTCCTAATTTATCCCTTCCTACCTCCTCCGCTGCTAACCATAAGTTTGTCTTCTATGTCTGTGAGTCTGTTGCTGTTTTGTAAATAAGTTCGTTTGTATTTTTATCTATCTATCTATTTAAAATCTCTCGGCTCTTTAAGTACATGCAAAGAATTTGCATCTAGTTGGTGGTTTCCTGCAGCTTTCATCCCTTCGGTAATAGCTCTGGTGAATTTTTTTCCCCAGAAGTCCCTAAAAAGGCATCAATGTTTATATTAACAAATAAACAAAAAGAAGAACATAGCACAGGGGAAAATATCAACAAGAATGGAAAATATGTTACATACAGAAACATACTTGCAACTATCTGCATTTCTCAGGCTATTATTAAAAAATATCTCTGCTTGGATAGAACCATTTTGTTTCCATGCTAACTTCTCCTTTGCTTCTCCTGTGAACTTTTTAAATTTGGTGTTTGGCCGCAGTTTTGTTTTCCTTGGAACTGAGTACTGTGTAACATACTGTTAGCTGAAGGCTGTGATGTAGAAATTTATTATTAAAAATAAAAGAGGGAAGAATTTATTCCATAAGGAGGAAAATGACTTAGTGTCAAGGAAGTTAGCTTCTCAAAATGCTTTGCATAACAGTGTGTTCCTTTTCAAGGAAATAAATTTTGTGTCCTAGGAATAAATCTAAGGATCTTCATTTTGCTCATCCTGATTCATGGGAGCTGAAAAAGAAGGAAAAATAAACATTTTTAAAGAGAATTCCTTCATCAGATGGAAAGATTTTGTTTGCCATGTGTAGGCATAACCTTGGTGACCTATATCTCCTCAGACCTTCTGGTTGGATGTTTATTAAAATGTCTTTACCCAGAGCAGTCATCATAGTTAAGTAGCCAAGAGGGTATTTTTCTCTAGAAGATGAAAGACATATATTTTTTTCTTCCTGAATTAAGAAGCCAGGTACTCTTTATCAACTAGAATACATTTGAATTACCTATTTGTTATTCATTTAGTTTTAATCGCTCTATGTTTTACTTTCCTAGAACCTTTATATAACTGATCATAAAATCAGAAGCATGCCTCCTCCAGAAGGAGTATCATATCATGTTAATAAACTTCCTGTCTCTTTTCCCAGAGTGGCCTAGGTATCATGCTGCTGATCATTTATCTTGAAAGTCTAGTCCAGATGAATTCAACTGCCAAAAGAAAAAAAAAAAAAAAGATTCTGCAGTACCCGCTTCTGTTCCTCATTGTCCCTGACCCACTTCTGTCTTTCATCTAATCCCATGATGACGTCAAATGACTGCTTTGGTCATCTGCAACTCGGCGCTAATCCTCCCTGTTGATTCAGAAGATACTTTGACTTTCTTATTGATACATGCACATCGGTTGGCACTTCATTCTGAAATTCATTGACTTACTATGCAAGCTCTCCTCTGTACTATTTAGTATAACTGGCCAGTTTTTTTCATTTGTCCCAGCCAATCATTAGTTAAGAGAGTGGGGCTAGTTATCTTTGTACTTCCCAAAACATTTAGCCCCGTGGTTCTGCTTTAACAGGGATCCTTACCTGCGACTAAATGCTTCATTTTAATTTAAGTAATCTGTACTGTTCAAGAAGTCAGGCAGGTTATCGTACTATGGGTTGTTTTTTTTTAAAGAATCCTGAAAATACTGTGCTTTCATCCGTGAGCTGAGGACAGTGCTTTTATGACAGTAAAATAAATTCTATGTGTAAATAGGGTAGAAATTCATATGCTAGCATGTGCTAATGTGAAACTGATCCTTACTCATTTCCCCCCACCAATCTGTGCCAGGTATGTAATAATCAGGGGAAGAAGCAGAGCTCTGACCCCCCTATCCAGCCCATCCCACTTGATCTACATTTAAAAAATAAATGCAAGAAAATACTGTAACAAACCCCATACACTCAACACTGAAATAATTAATGTTAAATTTTGGCTCAGATGATTTTAATTAAAAATAGATCTTTTAATGGTGAAGCCATTGTATGATTTTGTCAAGCCCAAAGGGAAAAAAAAATTTTGTTGATTTCCTTTGCCTCTCTTCTTACTGAATAGAGAACATCCCAGTATTCTCATTCATCATTTCAGAGTTTGTTAGTTTTTAGACATTTCACATAGCATGTAGATTTCTGTAACTTTTCATTACTTTGAAAAAAAGTGGTAGTCATATCATTTTAAAATACATTTTGAAATATTACCACAAGCTTGGTCAACTCAGACTTTCAAATATATTATAATAATGACATTACTATAGAATATAAATACATATAATACAACAGAATAGAATTCCTTTAGCGTAAATCTCTCTCGTTAGTCTATTGAATACTGCTAAGGAATAACTGTCTCATACATAACACATTTAGCAAATTTACTATTTTATGCATGAAAGTAAGAAGCCAGAGAGTAAAACTTTTGGAGGTTTATTTTGTAAATTCTGGTTTGTAAATTGTCAGATTATCTTCTCTTCTATAGGAAGAGATGACCCAAACGAGTCTACATATTGAATGTTTTTGTTCTTTGACTGCAGAGGGCAGTGAATCTCGTGTTTTCCTTATTTTAGTTCTGATCTTGGAGAAATGTTACCTTCTTGACGTAGGACTTGTCATCATCAGATATCCTCTCAAATTCATACAGGTGGATTACGATTCATGTTGGTGATTTATTTACCTCATTTTATTGTGACACTCATGCACAGTAGAATTCAGCAAGTGACCCTGTTAAAGTTTACTAGCAGGGGGATAATAGTCATAATAACCTTTTGTAAACCATTTACGTGAGAAGATTTAGATGAAACAGTGAGAGGAGAAGGTAGGCCTTCTGCTTAAAATTCATTTTTCTCTGAGAGGCTAGTACTCAAATTTGCTTTCTCTCTATAGTTGCCAAAACAAGCATCTCATCTTCCATTTATTAATGAGAGGTGTTTCCAAAGTGTCAGTAAGGGAGATGACTGAAATATGTCAAAAATTGTTTGGGGTGGTTCCAATGAACAGTTAATTAAATACTCCTAATTTATGCTTCTGAATCAGACTATTTCATTAGTTGATTAGTGCTCATTTACCTTATTATAATCAACTTTAAACTAGTAGTAATGAATATTTACTAGCAGATACATTGCCAGTAAATCTAGAAATTAAAAAAATTAAAGCATTAAAGAAATGTCAACTAGGTAAGCATTCGATTTTATTTAATAACTATCTGGGCTAATTTATCCAAAATTGCATACTAGCCAAACTATAATCAAATCATTATAATAATTCCAAGGCTTGGAATAATTGACCATCTTATTAAAAATGAGTAATTTTAAATTATTGTATTTTCATGTATTATACCATGAGCATTTCTCATGTAAGTTTTTAAGAAGGCTTTGAAAGTCTAATTTTAATTGCTGTATGATATTGTTTTCTATACTGTAATTTATTGAATAGTTCCCCTTCTGTTGGGTAACACTGTGATTAGCACATTGTAACTACTAGATTCTTACATTTTTATTTACTAGTCAAAGGATATGATTTTTTAGGAATATGTACTATGTATACACCATTGATGTATATGGTGTGAGTCTCTATGTGTGGTAAGTGTGATAGGTTTGTATAAACATATATATATCTCAATATGTGTATCTGCTGTGTACTAGCAACAGAGGTAAGTACTTACCTCTCTAAATCCTCACCAAATACTCAACATGATCGATTTGATAATTTAATAGGCAATAGTAGTATCTTGTTATTGTTTATGCTTCCAGTTTCTTTCAATTCTAGTAAAATTGTTTCCCATGAGCCTCCTGACTTGATATTTATTAGGTAAATTATCCTGATCCTTTTTTCCAGTTATCTGCTGGGGTTGTGTTTTTTTCCAATTCGTAGAGCTCTCAGGGCACTGAAGATACTGTCTTTTAGCTGCCATTTACTGCAGATATTTTTCCAATATGACATTTGTTCAGCCATCTGAAGACTTCATGTAGCTTGACCAATTGATCTATGTGTTTTCTTTTTTAAGTTGGGAAATCTATTTATATTCCAAGGTAGTTTATTTGCTTGAATTTTTTCCTACTTTATACTTACAGTTTAATCTTTAAAAAATTTAACTCTTTTTATCTATTTAGAATTTATATTTGTGTATATTGTAAGGTTCAGCTCTAATTTTTTTCTCTTCATCTGTTGAATGAATAATTCATCAAATACCCACTGATTTTTATGTTTTCTTTTTCATATTTTGTTGCTACATGTACTTGAGTTTATTTTAAAACTGTCAACTACATTTTATATATATATGTATTTTTTTTATTCATTCTTTTGAGACTTAACTTTGGGTTAAATTTTATAGTATATTTTAATAACCACTAAAGTATTTTCATCTGTTTTAATATTTTGATTCTTAGAAGTTTATTCTCGCAGATAAAATTTAGGTTCTTTCAATTTCTGAAAAATAATACAAAAAGCTTTTGATTGAAATTGAGTTAAATCTGTAAATATATTGGGGTAAAAGTGAACACAATAATTTTATTGAATTCAGCCTTCTTAACCAGAAGCATTGTATGTCCATCAGTAAAGTTTTATCATTTTCTGCATATGGTTATCAAACATTTCTTGATAATGGTCAAAACTATTTTACTTTTTTTCCTGAACAGTTTCTTTATTTTTTATATCTACTGAAGAGTCATTGCTGTTGTATAGAAGAGCTAATGTATATAAATATGTTTTATAGTGTCTTGTTAGTGTGCTGGTAAGGGTTTCTCCCACTGGTACACTTGAGTGGTGAGTGTACTGGACAGAGGAATGGAATTTTATTTCTCTCAGTTGATATCTTGCAGTTTCTTAATATTCTCTGGTTAAATGTTGTTTTCAATAAATAAATATCATGCTGTGTAAGCAAAGTAGTTGGGACTATTAAAACTATGGGAATAACTTGATATTTTTTGTAGCCTCTGTTTTTATGAAAATCTACATTTTGTGACTTTGGGGGCGTATTTCACATAAAATAATTTTCCTCCTTAGAAAGCTTGTATTTTTGTGATATTATCAAAACAAAATTTAAATGATTGAAATATTTTGGCCTTCTGGTTCTTATCATTCATGACAGTAGACTAAGCTACCCCAGTAGATTTCTTCAGCATATTTTCTTAGTAAATTAGAAACTAATGGTATGCAAATAAAGCTTAACACAGTTTAACATCTATCTAGCACGCTCCTGACAAAGAACTCTATATCTGTACATCAGCAGACTCGTTTTGTCACACAGTGATATTAAAATATCTTCAAAACAACTCGCAGTTGAAATACAAGCTATCACATAAGAAGTATATTACTTTAAGTATGTTAATTTATTCATGAGGGCTGTTTAATACATTACTATTAAAACACAGATGTCAAAAGCCTAATTATTCTTTAAAAGAAAAAGTAGAAATAGTTGTCATGCAAAATAGGTATCATTTTATTTACTGTAATTATTAAATTATCTTACAGCTCATGGGGCATTCAGAATGGGACCACAAACGAGGGCCAAGAGGATCACAGGTAAGTTTCTTTGCCTTTTTTGCATTTTGTGTCTTACCACTTGAGCCATGAGTTTTCTAAAACTCAAGAAATAATAATAAGGAAAGAGAAGAAGAGGCAAAATCATCATGCCATTTGCTTTTATTTAAGTTAGCTGTAATTGAAGTCTGGTCTCACATCCCAAGGGCAGATGCCAGTGTGTTCCTCCTAAGAGCTTTCTGGTATCCCAGATTGGTTGTGTTTATATGAATGTAGATTTTATATTCATCTTGTCTCTGCAGAATACATTTGATCAGCAACCCACGCTCTTGATTTTAATCACTTCCTTTGATAATTTGTCTGTGTATTTTCTTCCTTTCTCTATCTTCCTGTTTTTGGTTAAATATTTTGAAATATAATCAGAGTAAACCCTGAACTAATTACAGATTTTTGTCTCTAAATTAACTGTCTTCATCATTGGGAAAAAGAAAGATGAAAGGACTTATTATTTTGGAAAAGAAACAAATTCTGAACCTTTCTATATTACCAGACTGTTTTCATTGTCTTAGGGAAGAAGAAAAGCTTCCGTGACGCATTTATGCTTTTTAATGACCTAATTAGACAATGTGGATTTGTTTTGCTTCCATAATTACTTTGCCTGACAGGATAAAGGCTGAGTTTTACACTAAGAAAATTCTCTCTCCTCCTGGGGTATTTTGTAAAGAAATAAAAAATCATTTATCTCTTGGCAGTCAGTGTTTACCTGACCATAAACCTGCCAAATCAGGTGGGTGAAACATTTTTAACCTCTGTGGGTCTCACACTTTGTATTTGCCACTAAAAAATATGGCTAAGGGAAAGAGAGTTGAATGTGAAATGCGGTATATGAAAGTCCATTATGAAATGCAAGGTTCTCCCAAGTGTTCTACAAAGCTGACACCAATCTGTGCTGTCACTAAGTTTGCATGGATGACAATTTAATTTAAGTCGCTGGGAAAATAACCCAAGTCAGTCAGTTGTTTTTAGTTGAGAGTTGAATAGCTGTGGTTTTATTTTTGTCCATTATCAATTTGATTAGTAGATAATATCAACCAGTTCGATTCATTTAGGATTATCCGAAAGAGTGTATGCCTCTCGTTCCATCATTCTCACTTCCCCATCTCCATCTCTGTCTTCTCTGGCAACTCTCCTTCCCTCTGTACACATTTAATATTTTAAATAAAATTTTGCTGGAAAGTCAGTAATGAGATGATGAAATCAATGCAGGAAAATGTTTTGTAATTCTAGACCAATAAAAAGCAAAGAGGAACACCAGTAAGAAATTCTGTGTTTCTGATTATGGCCACCAAAGATGTTTTGATGTTCAGAACATGCCAGGCAACTTGATGAGAACATGTCCCTTCAAAGTTAATGTAGTGTTAATTTTTTTAAGTTTGAAATGATGTAATATTTAAATATATTATTTAAAATATATATAACACTCTCCCCAAATGACCTATTTGGATATATTTTATGTAGTCTGGATTGATCATTCTGTCATGATAAGTTGAAAAAAAAATAAGAGTCACAAAAGCACAGCATTGTTTGAGTTAACTTAAAGCACACACACAAAAAAACCCAGAAAGGAAATTTTTCTTTTTTTTACAATTCCAGATACTGCACCTAGGTAGAAACTTCAGAATTCCACACACACATGCAAAATATTTTCATAAATAAAGTTTGATTATTTTTGAGAGCCTGAGATGATTCTTAAAAGCAAAGGCATTAGAACGTTCTTGCATGAACTGCCATTATCAGCATCCAGGTCTTTCTTGGACCTCTCAACCAGCTAAGTAAATATTCTAAACGTGGTATATACCTTTGTCTCACTTTGATCCTCAACTCAGATAAAAGCTGTCAATGTAAAATGCAAAAGCACACACCAAAAAAAAAAAAAAAAGATAACAATTACAACAACATACTTCATTCTTTGGAAATTCTAGATAAAGAAAGTAAGCACAAAGTAAAAACTCTTTAACTTATTCTAATTCCCCACTGAGGGGAAAAAAAAAGTCGCTGTATTTATGTTTTAGATCATTGATCCTTTCTTATCTTGCTGTTATTTACTTGGGTAATATGTCTAAAGTCTGTCCACCATTCAAAAGGAATTCAGACAGACTCCATTTGAACACAGATCTCTAAATGTTTTACCAGTGCTCCAAGGCCTTGCTCAAATCCCATCTCAATTTAGTTTAATTGAAAACAGGTTTTTAAGCACTTACTCTGTGTACAGCACTGTGGGAGGTCTCATTCTGAAGAAAAACTGAGTGACAAGTGTTTCTGCATCCCAAGAGCTCACAAGTTACGGTTATGGTTGGAAATAGAGCAATACTGGAGTATATAATTTGTATAGAAAGCAGAGTGGTAGGTATAAAATTTAATGTATAAACAAGCTGTAATCAGAGTTTAGGAGGGACAGAGTATTTGTTTATCCCTGGTAGAAATGGGAAATTTGGTGATCCGGGGTGAGCCTTCAAGGTGGGGTTGTAAGGTTTCAGAAAGGCGCAGAGGGACAGGAAAAGCTGGGGTAGAAGTCTGAGCTGGCACAGTGTGAGAATGCTTGGCTACATGTGAATGTTCTTTATAACTGCTTTATAAACACTTACTGGCCAGGGGCTTGGCAGGAACTGCTGTGAAGGAATGATCCAGGGAACGTCATTCTTTATTGATTAGACAGGAGGAGGAAGTAAGGAGGGTCAGGAGTTTGAAATTCAGGGCTTCAAGAATTAGTGCCAGTAGCACAGCCTAGTTTACAGGCAAGATGATGAGTTTAGTGTTAGCTGTGTTAAGTGGTAAGTGAAGATGACAGTTCCGAAAAGGAATTTCAGACAAATACTTGAGGGGACGTTCTGGTGCTCTGCAGCCAGATTAGAGCAGAAGATGTCAATTTAGGAACGCCAGTCATACTGTGACAGTTGAACTGCATCAGGCAATAGATCCCAGAAGATATTAAAAGAGGAAGACAGATGAAAGGCTGACTCTTGGGGGAGATTCAATAGAAGCGCTGGCAGGATTCTGGGGAGAGAGTTAAAGCATGCACACGAAGTCTCACTAGAGACCAGTGGAAGGAGACTTAATGCAGAATCAAAAGTAGTGAGTGTGCTATCAGCTTACACTTAGAAGGAGGAGAGCTGAGACCACAACCAGAGGTTCCAGAAAACAAAAAACATGGCAAATGCCTTTGGATTTAGTGAGCAGCGGGACGTTAGTGAACTCCGAGAATGCAGTTTTGATCAAGTGGTGGAAAGCAGAATACAAACATTTAGAAGAAAACAGTGTAAGATATTAGGTCTTTTGGAGGAATTTTGTTTTAAAGTAAAGATAGGATTAAGACAGAGGTGGCAACGGAAGTGAGGAAAATTTCTTTTTATGCCAAGATGTATATCTCAATAGCTGTTAATGGAAGAAAGAGAAACAGCGTAGAGAAGACAACACTGATAATTCTCGAAAGTGTCCTGTTTAAGGACTGAGAAAAATAGTGTAGTTCAGGGAAGGGCGTGCTCTTTTTCCCCAAGTGGTCCTTTTGGCAGGTCCATTTGACACCTGTTTATGTGTTTTTTTTTTTTTAATACTCCATCAGTTCCTGCCCCAGACCCCACTCTTCCCCCAGTTCAGAAAAACTGACCATGTTCTCAAATAAACTACGGGATAAATCCACCAAAAAGCACACATGAAGAAGTTTTGCAAAGGAAGTAGAGATGTCTATATCAGAACAGGAGAGAAGAAATAGGGACAGATAGTAATGAAAATGAAAGAAATATTGTGAGCCTAATGACTTCAGTTTTCTTGGCAGAGAAAGGATACATAAATTGGGGGAAGTTATAGTGGAAAATCTTGAATGGCAGAAAATACATGGGGTAAATTTGTTTTAGATACCTAAAAAAAGAGGGTGCTGACTTGCTGGGTAAACGTCAAGAAGTATCAGGTGGAAAGCAGTGGGCTGTCACAGACGTGAGTGGGCAGCCTACAGGACAAATTTTAACCTTGTTACATTTATTCAAAAAGCACCAGTATATGTCAGCACATTTTTTTTTTAGCCTTTGAGGTGTCAAAAATGAACTAAATGACTTTTGCCTTTAAGAAGCATATAGTTTTTAATCTAAAGTCAGCCTTAGCTCAAAGGGTAAAAAATGATCAGCTTGTACTGAGGGCATTACTCATTACCAGGATAGAGCTAAATTTCTCCGGGTTTTCCTCTTGCGTGCTTACTAAATAAAAGTTTTTCTCAAATTTGACGTAGTCTTCTAAAATTATACGTGCATTATCATAGATGATAAAATGTACCTTTCATATCACGTACTTCTGTAGAAAAATGCCTGTCTTACTTCAAGTAAATTTGAATACTTAATTGCATATGACTCTTCAAATTCAGCAAGAATTTCATTAAAATTGATTTACTTTATTCTCAATACTTCTGTGACGTAATTTGTCAGCTCACTTAAAGCTTTCAGGCTGATTTTTCTTGGTGTTTTTTTTTTTTTTTTTTTTAAGCATGTGCTTTCAAATAGTAGATCATCCAAATTAGGGAAGATGCTAATGATAAACTTCCAGCAGCGTGCAGAGCTCTTTTGTCTGGCAGCATTCCCAGTAACACCAAACGAAGTCAGGGGATAAAATTCTCAGAAGGCAATTAGGTTTCTTGTTTTTTCTTTCCTCTAAATTCTTGAAGAAAAGGTTTTTGGTGGGAATTTAAGAGAGACAAGAGAAAGCTGCTGTCCTCTGAAAAGCTTAAAAGTGGTAGGAGATTTTAAGAAGCCAATAATTTACTTATCAGTTAGCTATGGGTCGTTGGGTCATTGTGGGAAAGATTGTTTGTCCATTTGTGTACTTCTTAACATTTTAATGTGCTAGAAACCAGCAAGCCTTTATTTATCAATAGTCAGAGACTAGCAGTTTCTGTAATCATTTAGTGAGTGTATGTGTGTGTGTATATATATATACTAAATGATGTGTGTGTGTGTGTATATACATATGTATAAAATATATATATTAGTGTGTATATACTACTGGCCAAGCTTTATCAATTACACTTAAGACCACTTATTGAAGAGACAATTTATGTATGATCTATCTAGTCTTCAAATAATTGAAGTATTTTGTTAGACAATGAGACGCTAGTTTATATGTTTCTAAGTCAGTGGAGTATTTTATGTGCAATACAAGAAGATAACTGAATATTCTGGTAGGAAAAAAAGGTAATAGATGTATTAGGCAGTTGGTATACTTTAAAATGAGATGAAAATAGAAAGTGAACATATCAAAGTTTGTGGGATGTAGCAAAAGCAGTTCTAAGAGATAAGTTAGTAGGGATAAATGCCTGCCTCAAGAAACAAAAGTCTCAAATAACCTAACTTTACATCTCAAGGAACTAGAAAAAAAAAAGCCTAAAGTTAGTACAAGGAAGGACATGACAAAGATTAGACAGAAATAAATGAAAAAGAGACTACAAAATCAATAGAAAATATCAGTGGAAGTAAGAGCTAGTTCTTTGAAAAGATAAAATTGACAAACCTTTAGGTAGGGTCACCAAGAAAAAAGAGAGGGCTCGGATTAATCAAATCAGAAATGAAAGAGAAAATGTTACAGCTGATACCACAGAAATACAAAGGACCATAAGAGACTGCTATGAATAATAATATGCCAACAAATTGGACAACTTAGAAGAAATGGTTCAATCCCTAGAAATACGCAACCTACAAAAACTGAATCATGAAGAAATAGAAAATCTGAACAGACCAATAATAAGTAAGGAGATTTAATATGTAATTAAAAACTTCCCCAAAAGGAAAAGATCAGGACCAGAAGTTTGCACTGGTTAATTCTACTAAACATTAGCACCAGTTACCATCAGTCCTTTTCAAACTCTACCAAAAAATGGAAGAGGTAAGAACACTTATGAACTCACTTTATCAGGCCAGCATTACCTAGATACCAAAAATCAGACAAGGACACTACAAGAAAAGAAAATTATAAGTCAGTGTCCCTAATGAACATAGATGCAACAATTCTAAACAAAATATTAGTAAACTGAACTCAGCAGCACATTAAAAGGATCATACACCATGATCAGGTGGGATTTATTCCAGGGGAGCAAGGATGGTTCAACATTTGCAAATTAGTCAGTGTGATATACCACATTAACAAAATAAACGGCGAGAATCTTGTGATCATCTCAATAAATGCAGAAAAAGGATTTGACAAAATTCAATATTCATTTATGATAAAAACCTCTCAACAAAGTAAGTACAGACGGAACATGCCTCAATGTACTAAAGGCCATCTAGGACAGGCTCACAGGCACACATCATGCTCCGTGGTGAAAAGCTGAAAGCTTTTCCTCTAATAATCAGGAGCAAGACAAGGATGCCCACTCTCTCCATTTTTATTCAACATAGTATTCAAAGTCCTAGCCAGAGCAACTAGGCAAGAAAAAGAAATAAAAGGCATCCAAATTGGAAAGGAAGAAGTAAAACTGTTACTGTTTGCAGATGACATGACATCAGATACAGAAAACTCCAAAAACACTATCAAAAACCTGTTAGAACTAATAAACAAATTCATTAAAGTTGCAGAATATGAAAACAGTACACAAAAATAAGTTGTATTTCTTTGCACTAATAACAGACCATCAGAAAGGAAATAAAGGAAGCAATCTCACTTATAGTTGCATCAAAAAGAATAAAATATCTAGGAATAAATTTAACCCTTAATAGCATGGCTTTAATTATCTGCCACTACAAGCTCCAAACTATAAAACTTCTAGCATAAGCAGCATAGACCTGCATCATTTCACTTCTGCAGAAATATTTTAAGTCTCAGCTATGAATTTTTATTGGAAGTTATTATGTTTTGGTAAAGCTACTGAAGTTGATGAACCAAATTCATTTGCCTCCTAGTGGTCTAATTTGGTGACAGGTCAGTTCTTTCTGGGTTAAATCATTTTTTTTTTAATTTTTAGTTTTAATTTTTAATTGAAGTATAATCTATTTCCAATGTTGTCTTAGTTTCTGGTGTACAGCATAGTGATTCAGCTATGTATATATATATATATATTATTTTATATATATTATAGTATAGATATAGATATATATATATATATATATATATATATATATATATATATATTCCATCTCATATTCTAAATCATTTGTTTTTGATAAGAGAGTGTGAAAAGTAATTTGTATGTCTTCTAGGCATACCTGGAATAATCCTACAAAAATTTTTTAAAGTTAACTCCGTATAATACATTTTAGAAAGACTACCATCCAGATTTCCCATGTAATTCATTCCAAGGGATTATCGTGAGCAGATTGGGAGTTCGTTATTACATCATCCAAATGCCTGATGAGTTACCAAGGATAATTCATGCCCTAGATAAAGCTGGCTGCCAGGGTTACTTTTTCTGCAGTCATAGTGTTTTTTGTTTGCACTTCCTTTTCCTTTTTTTCTTTTTTCTCTATATTAATCTAATAACTGTTGCCACTGGTTTAGAAATTGTTCCAATAATAATTTCATTTTTTGGCAAAGTTTTTTTTTTTTAATCATTATGTTGTGAAAGTTGTTTCAATTTTGTTTATATGGAC
This sequence comes from Camelus bactrianus, assembly GCF_048773025.1. NCBI lineage: Eukaryota > Metazoa > Chordata > Mammalia > Artiodactyla > Camelidae > Camelus > Camelus bactrianus. The sequence continues at coordinate 12,935,392 of NC_133572.1, forward strand.
AGAGCCACGCACATCTTAGGTGTGGCCTTGTCATCGCATAGGATAGTGGCAGGAAAGGACTTGCCTGTTTAATACTTATTGAATGACTCTTATCTTGGGGACTGTGGACCCCATTCGTATGCCACGTACACTGCCTTATGCTTGTTTTTTTTTTGTTAAATCAGAACTTTCTGGTACGTTATATAAAATAGAACAAAGGTAAGTGTTTCATACCTCCTATAGGTGTTTAAAATTTTCCCTGTTAGTTAGATTTACACTGTTGGATAGTCTTTTTTACCCTCCCCCTCATCCTGTGAAATTGTTTTTCTCTAGTTACAGCTTAGTGTTGTGCCTTTAATTCACATTGGGAAACTTTACAAGACACAGTCTTAGAAAACCTGTCTCGATGGGGATATTTTTGGAAATGTCCACCACATCCACAGTGTCAAAAGGGTGCAAGAAAAATTTCTCTTTGGTTTTGTTCAGAAAAGGGAAAATAGTGTTTCTCTTTAACCACTAAACCCAGTAGTTCATTACTTCTCCAGCATCTCTGGTCTCTTCCCTAATAGATGCCAGTGGTAAACTCCCCACCTCCAGCTGTGATCATGAAAAATGCTTCCAGACATTGTCACGTGTTCTTTGGTGGGGAGTTGGGGGGGGGATTGCTTCTGGTTGAGAACTATTGAGATTATAGCATAATCTCTTTGCCATGCACATGGAAGAGAATAAATAAGTATTTACTGATTAATTTCAACATATCCTATAGGAAGATGGGAAGATGCGTCTTCAATTACGGATGCTTTCAAGCTTTCAGGTTCTGTCTTTAAGTCCTCCAAACAGCAATTTTAAAGATCATAGTCATTTCATTGTGAAGTAATAGTCCCAGTAGAGTCATGTGCTAGGAAACTCGGAGGAAAAAATGCATTCTTTCTACACTTAAGCATTCAGGTGTCAGGGGAGCAGCCTGAGAGAGCATGGCTCTGTCCGGGCAGTGGTTGTGCAGAGTGTGTGTTTTCTGGTGAACAGATGGGTGACCTTGAGTAAGTCACTCTTTAGTAAATGCCCCAGTCTCTCTAAAAGGACATCAATGAACAGGAATCAAACAAGTCCACAGAAATAAAAGGGGAAATTGCCACTGGCATTTATGCTTTTTCCTCCCATGTTTATAGATCAATAGACATGCTGTTTAATACTTATTGAATGACCCTCTTCTCTTGGGAACTGTGGACACCATTCACATGACATGCGCACTGCCTTATCCTTGTTTTTGCCAAATCAGAACCTTCTGGTACATTATAGGAAACAAAACAAAACAAAAAAATGAAGTAAGCAACCACCGATGACAGCTGTTTATCTGCAGAAGCTGTAAACAGCTTCAGCAGCAGTCAGATTTACTAAATGTATAAAAGCATACTTTGAGAAAGATAAATGCGGTATTACCTAACACTTTAAGCTACAGACCGTTTCTGCCCACTTTTGCATTTGAAACTGTTATCATATTCTTTTTTTTTTTCAGGTATCTTGGTGTAAACATTCAGAAAATTAATTAATGCAAATGTTTTTTCATGTAAGTGCCCATAAAGGAAATGTAGACATTTTGGAAACTAATCTTACGTCTCTAAAGTTTTGCCTTACACTTGCTGGTGTAACAGAAGAAAGATACGTGAACTTGAGAACTGTCCTTTTTATCTTTTGGTTGCAATACCTGACAAAGGGAAATCATTTTTCTGGCACGCTGGGGGATCTTATGCAATCTCTGACATAGAGTAAATCTCGTTCTTCATTAATTGTGAAAACATGCTCTCTAAAAGGAAAGTTTTAGGGGGTAGGTTTTTACATTTTTACTTTACTTTTAGATAAAACTGGTGGGAAAAGATTGTGCTGAGTATGATTAGATTTTCATAGGAGACAAAAATCTGAGAGTTGGTTACAGTGACCACAGCGAAGCATCAGATGGAGCTGGAGGTGGCAGTGAGGCGAGGTGAGGAAGGTCATATGACAGTTGAAACGCCGGTTAACTAGAAGGGGTGAATTAAGGCTGCAGAAAAAGGAAATAGTTGTGGGAAATCGTTGCTCTTTTCAGGTGAATATGGACATCTGTTTTGGTGTACTCACAAAAAAGCACCAAGATGCCAGTTTTTTACTATCTTCTTGGTACAATGTGTAGAAAATTGGAGAGAATAAATGTTTTCATTTAATTTCCTTGTTGTGCATATCCAGGTCATATGTAAAAATCTATATTTCTGATATGTAACAGTCTTAATTATAGTCTAGGAATTTTTCTTTGCTTCCATTCTAGGGGACAAGCTAAAGGGTTATTTAACAGCATTCCCCACATGATTTTATCATGTCATCAAAGCTACTGATTATTTACACTGTTTTACACCAGACAGTGAAGATTGCGTGGTCATTCTGTCCTCAGCACTAAATGATTGTCCCATTTTGTATAGAATGCACCCGTTGTGTAAAATTAAGTAAATTCAAAGCACTGGTGGTAATAATTACAAAGCAAAATCCTGGAACAACATGAGAGACATTAGTGAACTGCATTTATCTCTAAAGTCACAAAAATTAAGCTTCTTGTCACATTTGATTGTCAAGATCATAGGAGTTTTTGTTTGTTTTTTGTTTTGTTTTTGCTTTTGTGGTAATGGCTTATGCAATGACCGATTTCTGGAAAAACTCTGAGTGTCACGAGTTAACGCTTGTTCTTATTGGAAATCTGCAGGTTATCAAACTTGAATTAAAATAGTTTGCTTGCTGGATTCTGTGGCCTGATGGTTAAATACTTCTGGGTAACCATTCACACTTGGATCTCCACAACTCTTTCCATTTTAGCATTTTGTAACCATGTTCTTTTTTTTTTTTTTTTTAATCATTTTAACCCCAGGCCTACAGAAAGTTGTTTACATTGTGTCAGTGATACACACTTAGAAGAACAATTTTTTTTAAAATTGGGGCAAAAAAAAAACTCTCAGAAGGAGATTGTGGGTGAGACAAACAGATTTAGAAGAGGTATTTCAAAAGTAAACCAGCGCGATCCGTTGGGAAGATAACAAAGTGCGAACGGACCAGACGTAAAAGCTCTAGTTCCCAAATGATTGTTGGGAACAGAGGAACGGAAAGAAGTTGTCTATCAAAGACGATACAAAAGAGACCCAAGGGAAGAAGAGTTAGCAAGTAGAGAAAAGACCATGTCATGAAACAAGATAAGGCCATAGTTGAGAAAGTTAGAGACATACATAAAAGCCCTTAGGTTTTTAATGTCATGATTTGGGGGTTTGAGTTCTCTGTTTCTTCAAAAACATGGCAGTGTGGTGCATGTTTATTGTATTTTTAGGCCTTTGTATGATTTTTAAGAAATATTCCAGTGTACCAAGTGTGCTTGTGAAATCTAGTCCGGGGACAATTTTGTTTTCTTCCCGATAATGGATATTATTAGCTACTTTAAAACCTTAACTATTTTTATCTGGAGTGAATTTCTGCCAGATGCTAATAAGGAAAAATAGGAATATAAGTAATCTCTCTCACTTCCCAGTGTTTAAAGGAAATTCTGTTTTCACCTTTTTATGCACCTCCATGGTCATGAAATTTTTAATTGGTAGATGCAGTGAGGGAAGTGAAGAATTTTCCCAGAATGAATAGTGTATTATACAAATTATGTGCATAGCTAGAACATGTGAGATGCTGTGTTACATTAAATATCACATAGTTGGAACCTTTCTCTCTTTTTGTATTATAAAATATTTCAAATATGCAGCAAAGTACCGTGAACAATGTACAAAAACCACGTTCTCATGCATTGAAATCTATAACGTTATTTGAAGAAGGTATGAATATTATTTATTTTTTCAAGCCTGCACTGCATTAGTAGCAGTCTGCATTGTGATAATAAGGGAAAAAAAGAACAAATGCTTTTTAAGGAAATTTTAGTTTGGTATGATTATTTATCATGTGAAGTTAAATTAATGCATTTTCCTCTCCTGTCTTTTTTCCATAAACAAAAGCCGCAGTGCCAAGACCAAAACATAAGAAATAGTAAAATTATGTATTTTTCTTCTTTTTGAACCGAAATAGCAATGCCAAGTTCAGTTTGTTCCATTGGTTTTAAGCCAAAGAAATGGCAAAAAATAGTGAAAAGCCTGGTCACAGCCTGTGTCATAAGTTTCTATTAAAGTCCTTATATAAATTTCAGATCTCTGTGCTGTATGAGACATAATCACTCCTGCACTTAAAAAGTCCATCATGAGAAGAAAGGGGAGGGGAGGAAGGCGCCACACTGACCTTGAATGCTGTGTTTGATTCAGAAATTTTAATTGATAGATAACTGCTTAGAAATTTTCTTATAATACTTTTTCATAATAAGTATTTTCTCATTAATAGATAAATGCTTAGATAAATTTACTTCACTATATTTGACCATGTGGGAATTAACATAATACAGAAAAAAAGAAAAGTAGGGAAAAGAATTAGAGAATATGGAAAGAAATATGGACAAGATTAGTTTTTCAAGGAGACAAACAGGATGCATTTTTCTTTGTTTTTTAAACAGAGTACATTGATAAATATGTATATAAGTAATATCTACTTTAATGTCATTTAGCACAAGCTGGTCTGTGACCCCTGTATTAATACATATGTATTCAGAAATGCATTAACGTAAATTCCTAAGTATAGTCATAAGGATGCCCTGTATTAAAAATAAAATCATTATCTCTTTGGAGATATTAAGGAAAGAATACTAGAAATTTTATTAACATTAAACATTCTGTGCCAAATAGATTAGTTTTCTTAACCAGACTTAAAATTTTTAAAAATCTTATTTTAGAAAATCATTCCTGGACTGGATCGTCAGATCAGACTTCTTAAAATCAACTTCATGTACAGAACCTATAAAGCTGAAAACTGATATGATTAACTACTGCTACAATGTCTTCTAAAAATGTTACTTTCTCTACAAGATGTATAAATATTTCGTGGTTATTGTAGCCACAGAGGAAGATGGCCTCTACATTTTTATTTTAAAAGTTTATTTAATCATTTATCTGGGAGTTAGGATCACAGGTTGTGTATTTATCACATATGTTGTCATATTTGCATACACAGTAGAATAGTGTTTGCAAAGTAGAATCAAAGAGTAAAAAAAGAATTGTAAAACCTACTCAGACAACACTCTATTTTAGGATTTTCCCCAATGATTAATGCAGACAAAAGAAGGCACGTTTACAGTTGGGCATTAAAAAAAGAGGTAGGTAGCTAATGCGTGAAAGACAAGATAAGGACGTAGCTAGAATGTATTCTCATTACATTCCAGTTAAAGTGCTGAATTAATGAGATTAAACTGAAGGGGAGGAAATAAAATTTTGCGTATAAAATTTTATTAAAATTCTAGTATGGAACATGCCTGCATATTTGTTTACAAACAAATGAAGAAAAAGGTTTAGAGATCTGGGTTGACTTCAAGCCCAGTATCATGAGGCTTTTCTAACAACAGGTGCAACCTCAGGCTTCGTTAGCAGTGACAGTTATGGAAACAGAGCAAAAAGGTTAATTCAGCAAAACCTGTATTGGCCCAATGACATCTGTGGTGTTGTGAATGCCAGATTTCAAGACAGGTATTGAAAAGCAGATTCATTCACACAGAAGATCTGCATGTTTAGAAATCATGTGGGAGAAAAGGTGTGTTTTCTTGAATTGTCCAAAGTGTTGGATTGTAGAAGGAAGTGTGAGATTTTTTTTTTTTTCTGCTTAGCCCTGTAAGATGCTGTTTGGACAAATGGATAAGCATGAGTGCAGTAAGATTTCGATTGCAAATGTGGAAGTCAATTCTGGCAATTCAGACTGATAACAGAAGTCAAGTAATGGTTTTCCTGAATATGAAGTTGTTTAAATGATTGTGACATAGCAGATTTCCTATTAGAGTAGACAGACTAACTTCATACTGTATGTTTCCTGATTGTTTCTGAACAGTGATGGATGAGAAGTCCGAGATATTAAAATCTCAATCTCTGAAATTAGTGTGCCTCAGAAGAGAGTCGTTTAATTGTGGTCTTCATTTGATGGAAATTTCCATGCCTAGGCAAGCCCTAAGTTTTAAGCTCAGATCTGGACTGTATTCTGTACAGAGTAGAATGGTCACGTCCACTTGGAGCAATTTTAAAGTAGATGATAAGATACCCATTCAGAATCACCTAGGGAGCTTTTGAGAGATTCTTATTGACAAGTTTTAGATGGACCTAGGAGATTTTCCTTTTAGGAAGTGTCCCAGGTGATGTGAAGAGTGCCCATGTTATTATACGATCGACTTAAGAGAGATGGAATGGATGGTAATGGATTTCGGTGCCTAAAAGAATCTCCTTTGTCTCATGCCTGCCTGAAATTTGAGTATTAGAGCTAAATCCCTTTGCTACTCCTTGTTTATTTATCTATAAATGGTGGGAGCTTACATTTTTTAGTGGATATTGGTCATTTATTAGTATGAATGAAGCATAATGAGAAGAATGTTTGGTGAGGGTATAAGGGCAAAGCAATGGTGGTAGTGGACTTGAAAGACAGGGAAACAACATTGAAGATTAATACTGTTTCTCTTCTGGCACCAGGGCAGGAATTTACACAACTCCCAGGAGAGCCATTCACAGTGCAGTTACATGAGTGATACTCCCTGGGGTTGTGCAGTGTACAACACACACAGCTGCACACATGATTCTATGCAGACCTTTAAATCTATTTCGACACCCATAACAGAAGGATGATTCTAAAACCTGAGCTTGGTTGTGTCACCCCGATTAACTCTCAGGGAAAAGACACAAGCCTTGTGAGTTTCTGACTCCCAGCTCTCTCCGAACATCTTCTGTCTTTCTCCAAAATAGGTCTAATTCCCTGTACCTTGGATGGCATTATGTTATTCCACTCTTCTGTGCCTGTAATAAATACCTTTTTCCTTTTTTATCTTGTTAAATCCTTCTTCAGTACAGTTGAAGCGTTGAGTACCAACTCTTATTTAAACATTAACTGTGCTCCCATGATACATTTTCATCCATCATGCATTTATCATAGAACTTAGAAAACTATGCAGAATATCCCACCAACTCAAACATCTCACATTCAGGAACTGTGTCTTGTTTGAACCTCCCACAGTGACTGCCACTCAGAAGTTATGCAAGAAATACTGAATCAAGGAATGAGTAAGTGGGGTGTCCAGTGTGAAGTCTGAGCCCACAGAACGTTCATTTAATCTGCGTCACAGTTTGGCTCTGGTGTGGCTTTGCTTTAATTTGAGGATGCTGGAGTTCCAGTCGGTTTTCAGAAAAGTTTATTTTGAAGAAATGCAAATTGTTCTAACAGAGGCTGAACTTAAAAAATATCTTATTATTGATTATACATGGTGACAGGATTGACCAGATTGTTTTACTGCAGGTAAAAAAAAAAGTTTGAATTACCTTTTTGTTCTATAAGGATTTTCAACAGAAGTTATATTAGAGAAAGGGAATTAAAACACGTTTAAAAACAAGGAACCCAGAAAGTAACAGAAATCAAGTTTATGATAAATTTGTTTACCTTAGTTCTTAAGTATTTTATTAATTTTAATGTTAATTTTTAACCAAAATATGACCTGGGGCAAAAAAAAAAACAAACCAAAAAAACTTTAAAGCCAAAGTTCTAGAATGATTTTTAAGGTGTTACAAAACTATCTTAGATTGTTAAACAGAATATTTTATTAGCTTAGAACACTTCACTAAACTCCCAAATAAAACCCAATCTTTTCACCCCCAAATAAAATGTGAAACTTGATAATCTTTAGTACTAAATCTCCATTTATCTAAAGATTAATAATGTCCTTCCTTGTGCATTTTTCTCTACTTTCCTTCTGCCTTGATTGCATACTTAGAGTTTTTAAGGTTCTCTGTTAAAATTTATGGAAGAACATAAAAATATATAATACCCTGTCACCATAACAAGGAGTAATAAATATCTTTTGAAAGAATAACAACTTGTGCAGACAGGTGATTTATACTTAAGATATGCGGCTGATTTTAGTGTTTCGGACAAGACTGTTCTCCACCATGGCTGTTAAACTCCAATTTTATAGTTCAAACATGTATTTCCTGCTTTAATTAGAAGTTATCTTTGTAAGAAGCATGAAATACAAAATCAGAAATGTCAGTGTGGGAACCATCGCCCAGTGTTGTATTGATTGGTTTTAATCAGTTGTTCCCAGTCAAAATGCTGATTCTCCATCTCTGATCTTACTGGACTTCCCAAACCTGGGTTTTGGTTCATCTTTTTTGTTGACTTTGATGGGAATTTTTCCCTGTTTGATAAGTAATTTCTCATTGCTTGCTGTGACAGAAGAGAAAAGATCTGAAAAAAAAATTAAAACTATCAGGAGTTAACCGCAGGAAAAAGAATCTAACATTTGTTGAACGTGTTTTTTTGTTTTTTGTTTTTTGTTTTTTGTTTTTTGCTGCATCTTGTGCCAGGTACTTCATTCACCTGATTTATTGTAATCTTCGAAACCATTCTGGAAGGCCGGTAATAATGATTCAGCTCAGGTTTTGAGCACCTCCTGGTGTGGCTGCAGTGCTGGTGGGGAGGCTGTGCCATGGAAACAGGGCAGATGAATTTTGTCCTTCAGGAAGCTCGTAACCTAGACTTCTGGATAGCATTATACGTTTATAAATGAAGAGACCGACGTAAACAGTTTATATGACTTGCCAAAAGTCGCAGAGCTAGAAAGAGGCCAGGTTGTGTTCCAGCCCATGTCTGTCTGACTCAGGAGAGCTGCTTCTAACTCTCCTGTGCTGCCTCACCTCTCACCGAGATATATTTAATATCTGACTTGTTATGGGGCCATCGAAACACTACCAGATAAGGTAAAAACTGAGTTCTTTTTATGCCAATACTAATTACTATCATGTAAAATAATTTTCATTTTCATTTAATGAATTACGAATGTTGAATTTTCATTAGAACCATAAGCCCTGTATCGTGATGGAGGTTATAAATTCAGAGTCTCAGAAATATTTCAGTAACAGCAAGGTCAACCTTTGAGTGGTGGGTTTTCCAAACAGCCTTATAATAAAGGTGCAGGGAATAAACGTTTTAGAATTGCTTTTCTGACAAAAAGTGGTGGTTCCAGCCAACAGAAATACACCACTCTATTTTCCGCTGCCAAGCCTGCCTTACATAAATTAGATTTATTATGTACAGTGCATGAAGAAGTTCTACCCCAAACCTGCACAGCACTCTAACCTTTCCACCTTACCACGTAGGCAGCAGGACTGTTAAGGAGGTTAGTTTATTTATGATGGAGTAGAAATCACTTCTGAATATGAACTCTGGAAGACCTCTAAAAGGGCTCCAACCTCTAATTTAACCAACAGCAGCCCACTGAGGTCAAATTTATTCTAACTCATCTTCTTAAAGCTGCACATCTGTGAAAGCAAAAGGTTGTAATTAAATTTGCTTGGAATTTCATGGAACTACGCGTTTTAGACTATAGTCCTGCAGAATTCCACACTCATTGCAGTGAAAGGCAGGTTGGTGTCATGGTTAGGAGAGTGGGTGATCTTTGACATAATAAATGTTCCTGGCTCCACCATGAAAATGCGATATTTAACCACTAGAAGGCATACTTTTCTCATCTGGAAAATGAGAGGATATCTACCTTGTAGGATTGTTCTGTGGTTGTAACACATTATAAAAGCATTGAATCATAAAGAGTATCTGGAGTAAATGTGCTCATTTAAATGGTAGCGTGAAACACCATTATCATCTGCTTCTGCTGCCGCCGCCATCACCATCAGCACCTCCTCCACCGCCATCACCATTACCATCACCTCCTCCACTGCCATCACCGTTACTACCACCACCACCACCATCGTCATCATCACCATCATCACCACCACCATCACCATCATCACCACCTCCTCCACCGCCATCACCATTACCACCATCACCTCTACCTCCACCTCCTCCACCTCGATCACCTCTGTCTGCAGCTTTTTAAACACTGCATGGCATGAAGGACCCAGGCCTTCTCTCTCATCTGATGCCCCATAATACATCCTCCTCACTTTCCCTTAGGCCACAGAGAAACAACTTACCTGGTCACCTTTGTCAAAATGTTCTGAATACATTGATTGGTAGCATTTTCTTTCCTTGTCTCTCTTTTCCGAAGAGAGAAAGATACTTCCCAGTCATCTTTTGGCAAAGAGAGATGGTGCTGTCTCATGACCTATTCCGCTGAAAGGATGATGAGCTTGAGTTTACCATTACACAGATTGGTTTGATAAACAAGAAATGACATTATAACCCAGCTCCAAAATGGAAACATTGTCCTTCCACGCTTCTGTAAATGTCATTTAACATATTATTTATTGAGTCACCTCTGATTATGTGGGGATGATAAATTATTTGTCTCATTTGGAATGCCTACTTCTCAAATAATTTATGGGAATGAATATAATACCACCCAGACAATATTCCTCAGACATTTTCCATGAGAATGCTAATTCTGTTGGCCTATATTTTGCAAAACAAGTGAAGACAAAGCTGTCCTTGCTAAAATTGAATTTTAACTTTATAAATGGACATCATTTTTATTTTTACTTCACATCAAACCACATGTGAACTTACAATAAGTAAATTTTAGCTTCCTTAATAGCTATATAACCATTTCATTAGGGCTAATATATTATTTAAGATCAAGCTATAAAATTAAGACAATGCTGTACAAAAGCCCCTGTTAAAATCAGGAGAGGAAAATAAAGCTCCAATTAAATAAACAACTACAAAAAAAAAATAAACTTTAACCAAAGACAGAATTTATAAGCACTCCACAAGTTGATTTTGATAGACACCTTGGGTACTAGTTGGTTAACCAGGCAACTTCCAGAGTCCCCTGATGCTGTTTACTGGTAATAATGTGGCCTTCTAGATGGAGAGTGTTTGGAAATCCTTTGTGTATATTTTATATATGATTTATTACATTTTATGTATAATTTATTACATGATTTAATATATGACATATATTAATCTCCTAGATTGTTTGAAGCGATCTACAGACTTCCATCCATGTGAAAAGAGGTTTTTTTTTTTCTACTCTATTCTGAGTTATAGCTTAAGGTTCTGTAAAAATTAGCAGTTTATACAATTTTCACTAGGAAAGCTATTCCTTTCTTTCACCCTTCCATTTTTTAAGCCCATTACTGGATTTGACCTGACAAATGCTCTAATTACAAATTATCATCTGAAAATCTCATTTAGTTTTTTACATACATGATGATTAAAGAGAAGGATTTTTTTATGTTCAGCCAAACTCAAATGCATAAAAAAATGGTAGAAATTAGGGCAAACTTGCATATATTCACAAATCTAAGAATTCACACCCAGAAACTATTGCCACATCTTAATTTGAGCTTTTCATTATATTAATTTATTAAATGAATTTTACTGAGAGAATTGGTTAAATGTCAGCAGTACCAGTCTTTAAGTTTTTAAAATGTGGTTTGGAGTAAAATATTATGTTTCATTCTGAGCAAGGAATTTGAGAATCAAAGTAGTCTCACTTATTAATTGAATTGTGAGCAGTATTTCATATAGTGTAATTTTTACACTGTCTCCTGAATGTTAGATCAGCAGGAAATAGCAAAATTGACTAAAATTAAAATGTGAACATCCTGAAATAAAGACAGTACTATATACAAACTAATTAAAAACAGAGATGAGTAGCTTGGCAGAAGCATTAAGATATCTGGAAAACAGGAAATAAGGCTTGCCGTGGTCTTACATAATGTACAAGGACTAAATCCTCTACTAACAATAAACAGAAAAGAGGAGCTGACTCTGTGAGCATTAAGAAGTCATTTACCAGTGGAAATGACATTAGACAGTCTTCATTTTAAGTATGCTCAATTTATGTAAATTCACAAAAATATAATTCATCTAGCAGAAAACAGTTTTCTTGTCAGTTACCTAATTGATAATGAAAATATTATATATTCTTTCTTAGCCGTGTGTTGTTATAGGCACAGATGGACTTTATCATTTTTCAAATGGAGTGTGTCCATTTGTTAGAATATATGATTCAGCAACCCAGGGTCACACGAAGTTATACAAAGGCTAAAGGAAAGAATATGTTGACAAAAATTTACGTTCTACTGTCCAGTTTCCACTTTTAGATCTTTGAATTTCAGAGCCACACGTAAGTTTACAATTAGTTATTTGTAATTTTTGTCAGATCTTTCTTTACATTCCCATTATAGCACACATCTGTATGATGAACAGAGTGTTCCTTCCAGTATCTATGTTGTAAGTGCATTAATACAAGATTCAGTAAGCATGATTCTTGCATGCCTGAAAATAAAAACAGATACACATCATTATTCATCACTTCATTAAGTCATTCATTCAACATTGTGTCTCTTCTGCATGGCAGGCACTGGAAATAGGAACACAGAAATGGAACTGCCCTGTTCTGAGTCTGATAGATGAAATACAAACAATGGATTATGATTGATACCATGTTGGAAGTATGGTCTGAGAATGATGGAAGCCTATAAAAAGATATATAAATACACTAACTAGCTAGTCAAGAAATGCCTGGTAGAAAGGAGGTTACATTTGAATTGATTCTTGAAAGTTAATTAGGAGTCAGACTAGGGAAGGGGTGTGGAGGACTCCCCAGGCAAAGGCAGAGGGTGTAAAGGTTTAGTAGAGTTGTTATTCACTAAAACAGGGCAAAAACTTCCAGGCAGGAAGTGGCTTGAGACTGAGGGAGGTCACATCTTATGAGTCCTTGTAGTTTTAGATGATAATTTTCTGAAGCTTTTGAAGGACCTTGGATTGGGTACTAACGTAATCGTTACCAAGTCCAAACTCGTTCTGCTCGCCACACAGCAGGCCAATAAATGAGGAGACGAGGTGTTAGAGCAAGGAATAGTGACTTTATTTGGAAAGCCAGCAAATGGATGTCCTGGAGAACCATCTTCCCCAAGTCAGAATTCAGGCTCCTTTTATACTAAAAAGGGGGGTGGGGTGTAGTTGGTTGTTGAATACTTCTTGGTGTAGGAATTCTTTGTTCTTGCAGCTGTCCACATGGGTCAGGTCATGGTGCCCCCATAAAATCTCCAACAAAACAAATGTTATTTTCTATTCTGCAACTTGTTATATTTATGTAAGTGCAGAAGTGTTAATATCCTTAAAGGTCAGAGCCTTGAGAACGGGCTCTCCTGTATATTTCAGGCTCTAGGCAACATTCTTTTACAAAAGGTGCAGAGCTGGCAAGAGTAAGCCTAGGAAACAGGGCACAGGGTTAAAGCCAAAGGAACGGATCTAATATGGAGTCAGATCTGTTCATTTCTGTTACATAATTAGATCTAAATTTAGGAAGATTATTCTGATAGCAGCTTAGCTAGAAGGTGGATTGATCAAGTCTTTTAAAAGTCACTCTGGTAGCACTCAGGTGATAGATTAGTTGAAAGCAAGAGACTTGACGCAGGAGACAAGTTAGGACTATGACAGTAATCCAGATAAAATACAAGCTGGACCAAGTGTTGCAGGCATGCAGAGGAAGGTTGTGTCATGGCATGCCCTCAGAGAAACCTTCTTTTCACAATCTCCTCTAAATTAGGTGCTACTCCCTCCCCATATACATAACCATGATTTATTAACACAAGCTTCTGTTTCCTTTTTAATATTCATCCTAATTTGTAATGAATTTTGATGTACCCATTTATCTCACCACTAGGCTATAACCTGTAAATGGACTGAATCCATATATACTTTGTTCACAGTTGTGTTCCCAATGCCTAGCAAAATATTTGCCACATAATAGTTGCTTGATAAATATTTATCGATATAATTAAAGAACAAGCAAAAGATATCCTGTCATTTTTTTAGTTGGGGCCCCTAGGTATAGGTTGAAATTCAAGCAGTCATTGAGATGTGAAATCCAGGAGGAGGAGCAGATTTTGGTGGGGTTGAGGGTACGGATTCAAGTTTTAGCCCACAGAAATGGTTTCACTTAGAAGTCATCACCATCCAAGAGGCAGTCACACATATGATGGTGAGAGTCTTGAGAAAGGGCCACACTAGAAATACAGATTTGGAAATTTATGAGCTAAACCAGGTAAGTTTGCCCAAATAAAGTGAGGAGACTAGGAGATGGCACCCCGTAAGACAACGCAGCTGCAGTACATACACTGACGTATCAGACGTGTTTCAGAGGCAGAAGGTATTAAATCTTCCCATGGTATCAAGGAGAAACAGGAACAAGGACTACCCAGACTGCCCAAGAACTACCCAAACAAGGAGTCACAGAAAAGCTTTCCTGTTTGAAAGAGCTAGCTACAGCAAAGTTACAGGAGTAGACGTGAACTGCAGTCTTTGCGAGCCCGGAGAATAGGGCAGAGCCGAGGGTAGGCCAACCTGCCAGAGCACATAATCCTTGGGGCAAGCATGTTAGGAAACAGTGAACTAGTTAGGGACCACTGTGGCGTACCTGGTTCGACCTGATAAGGAGTTTGGAATGCAGCCAGTAGGTGATAAAGATCATTAGAGGATTCTAAGGGAGGTAAACTGGCTGCATTCAGTCCCTCCTCCTCCCACAGCCATTGAACTCTGTATTTTTGGATCAGTGCATATTCAAGTCTGTGTCTGTTTTTGCATAACTTCCACAAGACTGGGAATCAGGACCCAAACTTGTGTTAGCTTAGCTCCTGGCTTAGCTCCTAACTATTAACAGCATGATTTTGGATCCATTAAATAGCATCTTTATGGCCCAGTGTCATTCATAATGAGTTTGACTGGATTATCTCTGATGTCCCTCTTTGCTTTAAAATTTTATACTTGTATCATGTGCTTTGGAAGTAGAATTTGACATTTACTGGAAATGTACGGTCATACTTACCAAAAGTATGGGGGGAAATGTTTTTAGTATTTTAATTTAAAATTAGTTTTTTAATCTAAAATTTGGTTTCCTTAATTTTAAAATTAAGGAAAAGATGTTGAAAAATATACAGACAACCGAAGAAGTAGTTCTTAAAAGATGGGACAAAAGTGGAGGTGTGAAATCAGAAACAAAGTTGTAGCAAATGTAGGTCGGGAACATTGACCAGAGTGGGGGAGGAGCTGCCCTATGAGAATTCCACCCATTTCATCACTTGTTCGGGGGAGAAACTGGATAGCTGAGGGTTCACGGAGGCAGAAGGAATTCTTAAAGATGACTTGTTCACTCGATTTCACTTCCTCTGGGAGTTTCACACTTCAAAAAAGAACAAGGAAGGATTTCATCTCACTATACTCCCCAAGGAAGTTTCCATAAATAAGTTACATCCCTTCTGATTTTTGTTTTTAATGCACAGAGAGCATCAGTCAGGATAGACAAACTGGTACTGCAGTACGCAACGGACCCCAGCTCTCCAAACCATGAGGGTCATTGCTTGCCGCGTCGTGTGTTGTCTGTCATGCTGTGGCTTGAGGCTCTGTTTACGTGTTGTTCTCACCTCAACGCAGAGACGGTGGAGACACTGCCGATCACAGTGGCAGAGGGAAAGCAGGTCTCACTTTGGCAATTAAGTGCTACACCCTGGAAGTAGCACACATCACTTCTCTTCGTAACTCGATGGCCATCGCTCGTGACCTGGCCCCACCTAATCACAGAGGAATCAGGCAGCTGTCATCCCTCCGTGTGTCCAGAAGACAGGGGTTAGAAATATTTTACAAACATCACTTAGTTTGCCTGTCTAGTCATTACTGGGTAAAAGAAATTATTCTCTCCAGGGTAAGAAAATGCACAAATTGTCCTTCTCAGGGGAGACATCCAGAAAGTTCCATCTAGTTCATGACCCCATGGTGCACAGTAGTTTCCCCATTTGGGAATGTGTTAGTTTTCTAGCTGCCATGACAAAGTACCACAAATGTGCAGCTTAAACAACACTTCTAGGGGCTGTAAGTCCAAGGTCAAGATATCCACAGGGCTGGTTCCTTCCAAGACTGTGAGAATTTGTTACGTGTCTCTTACTGGTTTCTGGTGGCTTTCTGGCCATCTTTGGTTTTCCTTGGCCTGTATATGCATCACCTCAATCTCGGCCTTTATGTTCATTGGCATTCTCCCTATGTGCATGTCTGTCTCCAAATTCCCCCTTTTATAAGGATGTCAGTCATATTGGATTAGGGCCACCCTAAAGACTTCATCTCCAAATAATGTCACATTCTGGGGTCCTAGGGGTTAGTACTTCAACATGTAAGTTTGGGAGGAACATAATTTAACCCATAACAGGGAGGGTTGAATCATCATTTCTGTATTAGATTTGGATGAGCTCCTATTGATCAAGAAACCAAAGCCTTCCCACCCTACCCCAAGTAATACACATGCACACACTCACGCTCAGGTGGAGGACAGACAGGATCAGCACAATAAATGCTATCATTTGGAAAAGGGAGAAAGGAGGTCACACGGCATTCCTAACCTGAAGCCATTCCAAAATCTTGTTGGGGAGTGGTTTTGAGGTCCCATAACCTGGGATGAGATACATTTCTTGTTTTTTTAGACCTTGGTTCTGCTTCCTGGGAGAAGCCCCCACCCACTGTTCTCTGGGCCCCAGACTCCAACCAAAGATGTTCCCCTGATCTGGCTATCCCCTGGGACCACCTGTGAAGTGGGTATCAGGGAGCATGCCCTCCTTAGGGGCCGAGTGCTTTTATTTGATGACTTAGTACCCGTAGAGTGTTAGGAATTGAAGGGTTGTGTTAAGTACTGAAAAAATGGTTCCTTCGGTGATATAACCCTTCCAAAAACATAGTTCCTTTTAAAATGTTTTAAAATAGATTCTATCCAGCTTCATACGCTAATCATTACATCTAGAGTTTTTGTTTTTGTTTTCCTGGAGATATGTCAAATTTGCTCTCTCTCTGTGTCCTTCTCGCTCCCAATGTAGATGCTGACAGTAGGAGTCTGTCAGACTTGCTGGGAGGCCTTAGCAGAATTTTAATGAGAAAAGCATCTTCAGCCTCTTTTCTCTGAGTTATCTTATGCCACCAAAAGGGTATACTGAGTCCTACCACCTTAATGTGATTTTGCTCTAAGACATCTTCATCCATTCAGAGGTTTTAACTATGGGCGTAATGACCATATTCTCAATTAATTCTTACCAAGGCTGAGTCCTAGCAGGTATTTTTAGCTCAGTGTCCTTTTCAGTTTGTTTTTTGGCCATTTGAGAATGGGAAGCACTTGTCTCTTTTCTGTTCTTGACCCTTTCTGTTCCCTTTTTTCCCTTCCTCGCAAATGATACTGGTCTTTTCTGAGATCATCCGTTTCTTGTCCTACCTTGTCAGATACAACTCACAGGAACCAACGCATGCTATTCACATCCTGTTCTCCCATCTCTACTAGAGCTACAAGTTCATTAGGTCCAACATCTACCTTCTGAGATACTGGAGGGGACAGTGTTACCATGTGTTCTTTCTCTGCATCACATGGACCACCTCGCTCCAGGCTTCATGGCAGGTTCCTCACCATCTTCCACCAGGTCCCTAACCTCCTATATAGTAGTGATTTTTTTACAGCAACTTCCCACTTTTGTGTGCTAATTCCTGAATGACTTTTATTATGTAGTCAGCAGTGTATATACAGTGGTTTGGAGGTGCACCTTAGGTGATGCTTTGTTAAAAATCAAAGTTAAGAAAACAAACGATGGTTACCGAAGGGGAAAAGGTAGGGAAAGGTAAATAAGGGGTTGGGGATTAAGGGACATACACTATTATATAGAAAATAGATAAACAACAAGGACCTACCGTATAGCACAGGGAACTATATTCAGTTTCTTGCAATAACATATAATGGAAAACAATCTGAAAAGAAAATATATGTACATATGTATATGTATAATTGAATCACTTCGCTGTACACCTGAAACTAACATTGTAAATCAACTACACTTCATTAAAAAATTAAAAAGAAAAACAAAGTAAGGATCTTCGGCTCAAATTGGGTCAGAGAAATAACTGAAGAGCCAAGTAGAAATGGAGTGGGTGGAGTCATCTTCTACAGGAAGAAAAAGCTACTTAAAAGATTGGCTTAGAGTTGATTCATTCATAAAGGAAACTGTAAAAGCTTTAAGAAGGACCTTGCTATTTGGGATGGAGAAATGAGACTGTGCATATTAGATCAAAAGTTAATAATATAAAAACAAAATATGACTAATTAAAATTGCATAATTAGCACTGAAAAACTGTCCAATTAAATTAAATTCACTACACCCATATTTATTACGTAGTAAGCCGCCTTTGGGATGGGGTGGGGGGGCTTCTGTGCCAGTTTTAATAATCCCATGACTTGGGGATGGGGAGTTGGGGGCAGGGAGCAAAGATATGAGGAACTCATTTTCTCAAAACTTAACATTTGGATTAGAAGAAAAAGAGGCACTCATCAAAGTTAAGACAACAGACTATAATGTTTATATTCTGTAGCCTAATGTTAACCAGAGCAGATGGAAATTGGAAAAGACAAAGATGAGGATAGGCTGAAGT
This sequence comes from Camelus bactrianus, assembly GCF_048773025.1. Classification (NCBI taxonomy): domain Eukaryota; kingdom Metazoa; phylum Chordata; class Mammalia; order Artiodactyla; family Camelidae; genus Camelus; species Camelus bactrianus. The sequence continues at coordinate 12,953,902 of NC_133572.1, forward strand.
CTTCAGAGATAATTTTATAGAAGCTGGCGGCTTTCAAGGATGAATGAAAGGTGATTAGTGTGGGAGAGCAGAAGGGGTCATTTCCAAATTCAACTCTGGAACCCCCTGGTAATAATCACAATATTCTAAGGTCCAAAAGTGTTTGGTCATCTTAGCACTGTGTTCATAGCCATCAGTGAGCTACTGTGCATTCTGACAGTCAAGGGCCTTCTGATTCTTCTCTGTTTCTGTTTCTATTGATCACGTAGCTGGGCAAATTCCTGCACATTGTATTTTGCTATTTATCTTTTGTGACACCAAGAGCAATGATGAGCGCTAAGTCAGAGGAATAAATGCACAGCCCGCTAGAAAAGTAATGCTCCTCGCCCTCTCCCCACACTCACACGTGGCTTCCCTGACAAACATGCCAATATGAAAGCATTTCCTAAAACTGACAGCTTAATGGTATAAATTAACCTGAGTCTGCTTCTGTCATTTTCAAAATGATGGTGGCACATGAAAGATAGTGGTGAAATATGAATAATAACCAGAAGGAAGAGCAACGTGTCCTCCTGCAGCTCTCAGAAGCAAATGGAGGGTTCCACTGTCAAGAAAATTACAGCCTCTAGGTTTGTTTATTACAGAGATTTTCAAACAACCTTCCTTACAATGAACTAATTTGGGCTTGGGAAAAAAATAGCAGAAGACAGCGCTTTCTAAATTTCCCTTTAAAATGATGAAAGGCACTCAGAATGTTGGACTCCATCACCCATAAAATAAAGCAAATTAGAAATAGTGTATCACCACGACAAACGTATCAAGTTTAACTCAGAATAGCAGGTACGAAGTTAGTGCCAAATGGAATGCTTTGTGCCCAGTACTTTCAGACTCTTGTTATTTGGAGTAAAACTCTAGTTTTTGTTTTGTTTTCCTAAAGGGTCATCAAGCAACAAGTGACTCCTTAACATTGATTCAGGTCATTGTATGAAAAAGTTATGAGGAACTAAGGAGAGGGAATTGGGTAGCTGGGGGTAGGGTATGTCCACTTCTGCCTCGCCTGCTGCCTCTTCTCTCATGTAAGGTTTTGTTGCTAAACCATTAAATACACACATCCAAAGACTGCAAGCTCCATTACACTGCACTATTTGCAATTTTCTCCTCCTTTGGAAGTGAGCATATAGTATTTACATATGTAATGCATGTGTCTAAATGTAAGATCTACAGAGAAATGGTAAAATACCACTATTTTAAAATGGAGCACAGCTTCGTTGACTCATAAGATAAAGAAGTAGAAGCTCCTTTCAAAGATTTAATTCTGATTCTAAAAACATGTATTTGGATTGTTTAGTTTGGGGGATTTAAAATTTTTTCATCCTCTTAGCACATCTCTCTTCTTTGAGTCAGAGACTTCCAAAGATGCATTTTTACAAAAAGGCTTTGCCTCTTCAGATTAAGATCTAATGGAAATATCCTTCCATGATCTGTTGCTTTAAAAATGGTTGTAAAAGAAAATGATTTCGATGTAAAGAATTAGTCATTTTGTAAATAATACACTTGGCGGTATTATTATTAAATTATATTTTTAAATATTCCAGAAGTAATACAATTATAATAATGCAAATATGTACACTTAGATGGTAAATTATTTAACTGAGAATGGTTTGTCACCACTGCTCCATGGTGTGGGCTAGAATCTGAAACAACAGTTGTTGCAGCTGTATATATTGACATTGAGAGCAGTATTTGGGGGACTGTAGACTTTCCTCATTTTTGTGTTTGCTCTTGCCTGTCCGTAAGTGGGAATATTTATTCTGCCGTGATCCTGTATTGCACTTGAAAACAAGTACACCGTGGCAGAATGAAGTTCATGGTGGAACACAGAGGTAAAAGAATAAAAAAGAAGTACATTTAGGAAGGGAGGGCATAGCTCAGTGGTAGAGCACATGCTTAGCATGCATGAGGTCCTGGGTTCAATCCCCAGTATCCCCATTAAATAAATAAACAAACAAACAAATCTTATTACCTCCTGCCCCTACCCCCCAAAAATAAATTTAAAAAAGAATAAAACATAATAATAATAATTAATAATAATAATAATAATAAAAGAAAAAATTTAAGCAGAGGGGAGCAAAGACCATTTGCTAAAACTAAACTGTTCTTGAGAAACTATCCCCTAAGGAACTCTTGAACTCTGCCGAACAGTTTCAAAATTGCAGGCTAATTCCTTGGGCCTTCCCTTTTTCCCTCCCCTCTCACTGTCTGCATACTGGTTTTTGCTTGTAACATACCCAGATTCTACCGAGTCAAGGCCTGCCAGAAGGCTGGAATTGCCCTCCCCCTGCAAAGAACTTCGGTTCGGAGATACTCCCCTCACCCCTCCTTTGCTTCATTCAGGGTGTAAATTCTTGAATCTAGAAGCTATGTGTAGTCTAAATATCCCACATTTTCTACGGTTTCAAGAAACAGTTGGGAATCAGGAGGTCATGAAGTGGAGGGATGTAATTTTTCCAGTGACTTCCAGACTATCCTGAGGGAGCTGCAGTCTTTGCCCTACCTTAATTCCTGCAAGTGAGTTCGTTAGGAATGAGAGGATTGATGATAATCTCTTTACGTTGGGTTTTTAATAAGGAGGCAGTATAGAGGATAATGGTTCACAGAGCTCAGACGGTGGAGTCAGAGACGGCCTGGCATCACATCCTGGCCCCATCACTTACAACATACGTGACCTTGGGCAAGTTGTTTAAGCCATGAGCTCATCTGTCAAATATGTATAATGTTAGTACCTTTTTTTTCCAGAGTGATGTGAGGACTAAATGGCATAATGTGTATGAAGTGCTTAGACTAGTCCCTGGCATAAGATAAACCTTCAGTAAGTGCTAATTTTGATTTCATTTCCTACCATTATTTTTGTTTGCCTTTTTGAATCGATCAGTGGAAATTATTTGAAGAAGCTACTCATCATATTCCCACAAAACAAAGCAGATCTCATTTTTATAGACTGCAAAGAGTCGGAAAAAACACAAATGGTGTGAGATATGTGTTCATTCTAGTATAATAGAGGGCAGGAGAGTGGCTTAATTTCTATAAAGATCTGTGAGGTACAAGAGAGTTCTGAGACCACAGGAACTTATCAGTGAAGGTCGGTCTCAGCTCAGATTCAGAAAAGTGCTCTAAGGACCACAGCCTTCTAAGTACCATGAGAAACTGGTTTGTGAAGTGGTGACGTCCTTGATGCTCTCAGCAAAAGAGAATCCAAAGAAAGACTGGTTGCTCTTGTCCAGCGAGGTCACACAGATGGGCAGTCTCGTCAGGAGCACGGCCCTCTGTTCTGCAGTTCCAGAAATTCGTTTTTTGTGAGGTCACCTAGAAAATCAAACTCTGAAAGCACAAACTCATTAGAGACTTACATAGGAGTGGGATGAAATGTTATCAACTCAAATCATGTGATAGATTTGTCAGGAAATTACAGATTCTGGACAGTTGCCCAGGAAATTTCACCACGTAGTGCGTGACACGACTCAGAATCCCACATCGCTGATCGGAGGGAGTGGAGCATAAAATTATTACAACGTGCACGTGGTATATACTTCAGTTTCTTGTATCTCTGGGATGTTGTCATCTAGGTAGAGCTTAGCAGCATTATTCCCCCAAGTCAGAACCGCCTCCTTCACCTTAACAGGCTTTTTACGTATTGACTGTTCTTTGATAGCAGCCAGTATTCCTCACTTGATGTTGAATGCGACTCTGGATTGAAATACCCTTTTCTTTAGACTGACGGTAAGAACTTACCGTGTAAGTTCTGTTGTCCTTTGTTACCACTCAACCCTAGGAATAACCCCCAAAAGCATTGCTCTGAATATGTGCTGTTTTACACTGACTCAAGCTCAGACTCGTTCTTAGACAAGACCTGTTCCAGGGCTACAGTTCTGTGTATCTTCTTTTTGTCGTCATTTTCATCTTTTGTGTCGTTGCTTTCTTTGCTCTAAAAACATGTTAACTGCTTTCTGGACACTTTTAGAATCTGTTTTCTTGATTTCTCTGTTGTCTTATTGTAAGAAAAACAGTTCTCACTTAAAGGCAGTTGTGATTAGGTAAGGCACTCAGAACGTTCTTTGCTGCTATGTTTTATTTAATACTTTCTACAAAGAACGTTAGACCTTTCTGCCCGCTATTGAAAGTTTAAAAGTACAGATCTCCTAATAGTTCCTTGATCTCATTCTTTCTCCATTTGCTAAATTGACATTTTCCCTTGCCCGATTCTGCCAGGGCCTTCTGGATTTCTTATTTTCCATCCTTAAACCGATACACACAGCTCATAAAAAACAGTAGTTACCAAGTGACAGGTGTTTTTGAAAAACTTGCTTCGTTTATATGTTCAGTGAAGACATTACCTCTAAATCAGCAGCTAGTAATGACCTTTTGTTCCAGGGAGCTGTTGGAAACCCAGATGAAGTCCTGGAACTGAAACTTAGTTTAGGCTTAGTCTCGAGTTGGTATTTTCCAAATGTACCTTCTTGAGTTTTTATCTCACGTCCTAATGGATTTATTCTTAGACTGTTCCAAGATTCACCTCAGCTTCAACAATAGGTTATTCATTTCCTTCCCTTCTTTCCCCATCCCCTCTTCTGCCTTAAGCAAAACAACAATAAGGTATTAAATATCTTACAAAGTTATAGCTTCCACATACCTGCGTTCCATTCTCCGCCGCCATTTGCCAACCCGGGGCGGGGGAGGGGGGTGTTTAGTAATTCACAAAATCTAAATCTGATTCCTCTTATGTAAATGACAGTGGTTCCCACCTCCGAGGTTTTGTTGACCATTAAATGGGATAATGTGTGAAAATGCTTAGCATGCTACTAGGCACGTGATAAATGGTCAGTAAATCCTCACTGTTCTCCTTCAACTAGACTAAGCTATCTTTTGCATTTCTTTTTCTTTCCCCCTTTTTTTTTTTTCAGTAACGGCGTTTCAGATTTGACTTTGGTTGCTGCCTTGCCTTTCCATTTCTTTGCTCATCTTACCTTCTTTCTTTGATCCCTTCCTTCACTGTCCGTTGGGCACATCGTACCACACTAGGCACTGAGAACACAAAGGTGAATGATTCTCTCCCTCCACTGATGGAGTTCACAGTTTTATGGGAAAATAGACACTCACCATCACCTGTAGGAATTAACATGAGGATATGTGCAGGAGCTTTGGCAAAGTAGAGCAGGCAGACATGGGTCAGCCAAGGCCTCCTGGAGGAGAGGAATTGCAGAGCTAAACCCTTAAGGATGAGTAGGAAGGCTTGAGGAGGAGTTATGTCTTCTATGGAGAGGAAACAGCATGATCTAAAGCCCCAGTCTGTTGAGAGGAATACACCACGAACATTTTATGAAAAGAGAAAATGGCAGGAGTTGAGGTGAAAATGTGGGGAGAGGAGAGCTCAGTCACACGAAGTCTCGACTTGAGGGGCCACTCTCCTCTTGAGAGTTAGTGGGAACAGATTTTCAAATTATACAGCCCCCCCTGTTATTTCTTCCCACCCAACCCCGAAGCCCACATGCTAACTTTGCTCTTTCCACCAATGGGGGAAATTCCTCGAGTGAGTTGGAACAGGACAAAGGGTTAATGGATAAGAGGGAGCTACTGGAGAAAAAAAAAATGTAGTCTGGGAGCAACATCATCACATCTGTACTTTAAAACCGCTAACTCCTGTGATAAATGGATTTGCATGAGTAATTAAAACTTTTCAATATTAGTATATTTAAGATTTTTGAAAAAGTGGTAAAGCAAAACTTCTAGGAAAGACAAAGGATTAATGTATCTAAACAATACCAAGATTGGTTCATCTTACTTAACAGACTTACCCTGAATTTTCTCTGTAAGGTTGTTAACGTTATCGGATCTCATTCAAATGTGCGTTTGTTTACCTTGAGGAGTGAACCATTTGGAGCCTGAAAAGGGGCTGATTAATTGGCTCATTTAATGAGGCCATTTGACTCTTTACTGTTCATAGTGCCTGCTCCTTTCTAGGAACAGACTAGGTATTGTGAGTGTTCAGCTTCTCCCTTGTAAATAAAAAAAAGCCATACTTTTTTTTAGGCAATAATAACTTAAAATTTCTATGTCCTTCTATACTGTGTGCAAATACCAAGGCAGGATTTTTTTTTTTTATTAGGATTTCTGGAAAGCATTTATGTTAGATGGTGTTTTTTCCTATAATTCTGCTGTTTCTTTGATAGGGGTATACAGACATTCCCTTGCTCTGTTTGCTCTTTGTTCAACAAGTTAGAAAAGTATGTTTTCATGGAATGTGTCTTAGGCAAAATAGCTTGATAACTGTATCCTATGATTTCAGCATTGAAAAAAAAAATCTGTCTATTTAGGCGAACTGTTGAAACACGTATGTATGATGTGTGAGTTCTCAAGCCGATGTCTTCACCCTCCGGCTGCAGACATGTTCTCAGGATAACACTGGGTGTTTATTTACCGTGATCAAAGAGAGGGAGCATGTGTTGAATCAGAAGTCAGAGGAATAGTTTTCTTTAACACCTCTAGCCTCGGAACAAAGGTCCTTCGAGTCCTAAAACACAAAGAGAAAAGCCTTTAAGATTTCTGTCTAACCTAACGATCTGTACAACCTCTAACTGGAATTTGGAGAGCTGGGGGCCAGATACCACTGCTGCCTTGATGCTGAAGCTGTTTCTGAAAACGGGAGTGGAACAAGAACTAGAGAAAAATCTGTTTAAAAGGGCGCTTTGCTCCTGTCCTTCTCTATAAGTAGAAGTCGGAGCTTTTTGCCAGGGAGGAGGGGAGAGCAAGGTTGGGGGTGGAAGGCAGTGAGGAGGAAGCCAGTGGGGGCAGTTGTTTTTCTGTGCCTGCTGACGTCAACGAAATTGCCAGATGGCATTTGAATGTTTTGCAAAAAGACAGGAGCCTTTTATTACAGCTGTCACATGGGTTTCATTCATTTGCATTCCCAGAAGTGGTCTGAAGCCTTTCCTAACTGCAGGAGTAACGAGGGCTGTGTACCTTCAGCGACCCAGAGGGCCTTTTGTGGGACCTTGTTACCTTAAGTGGCTCTGATAAGGGACATGTGCTCAGAGGATGGCATGTTTCACTGTCAGTTTCAGAGGGCCGTGGATCACTCTGCTTCAATTAGGACTCTAATGTGATCATTCAAAAAAATCTTCTCTGCAGAAGGTCTTTTGTGCATCCTGACAGCCCCAGAAACACACTCAGTAGCACCTGAAGGGTCTGAAATGGCAGAAACAGGCCTTAGAACAAGAGCGCAGCTTCTGTGAATAGATCCCAGTACTGGCAAATACCGAACATACACCAGACCCTGTGCATACGTAGAGACAGTTTTGCTTTTACTGTCTTGCCCCATGATCCTTGTTGTGGCATCCCCACGCCATCTGGAGAACAACAACAACAAAAAAATAGGAACTTGTAGAAAATGTGTGAGTCCCAACATAGAGGAAAGAGGAAAGAGAGGCATCTTGAAATGCCAGGAGCTGCTCTAGGAAAATGATCCCAGGGCCACTGCCTTGGGCCAGGCTGACCTGTCCTCTTCCTAGCTCATCCCTTCCCACCTTCAGAAGTTTTCATGTTTTACTGTATTTTAATGCCTGGCATTTCTCAAACGTCTAATCCACTGGGTTAGCGAGTGCATTTCTTTTTGTAACGTACCTATTTCTGTAGCGGTTAATTGGATGAATTGATTTCTACAGCCAATTTGAGAACGATAAAAAGGATAAAGTGCTTATGCCAGAGGAAGTTTCTGCGATTGTCGCTGCAACTCCTATTCCTCACGGTAAATGATTTGATATTGTGAGGGTGTTCTGAGCTGTGTTACCCAGGTCTCCTTCTTCCTGACTTACCTGAGATCAGCAGTCTGATACCCTGCAGAAGCAGGAGTTTTGGTGACAGTAGGTCTGTGTTGGGCTGAAATGAGAAGCATCTAGTGTACCAAAGGAATTGGCGGCTGGGAACTCGAAAGGCTCAAAGATTAGGTATTTTTTGGTCTCGTGCCCACACTGGCAGGGATAATAGGATGCTTAAAATAGGACTAATCATCCAGTTTAGTGAAATATCTTTTTGCCGTCTTGTCAGTGGCGACATGTAACGTGGATGTTAAGACCACTGGCTCCAGTAACGGACAGACCTCAAGCAGCTTTCCAGGTGCCCTGTTATGTTGCAAAGGAAACAAATGCTGTCACTTTTGCCATTCCCGGCTCCAAACACATATACAGGCTCGGCCATGGAATACTTTCCACATATAAACAGTACGAGTGGAGTTCCTGGGGAGTGCACTCATCTCATTGTAATTTCACTTTCTGGTTCTGCTGCCAGGGTTTAGGGAGATTTGGGAGGTGATGGTGAACATTATGAAAGTGTAAGCAGTACCTTTCGGCTTCCTCTGATCCCTTCCCCCACCCCCGCTGCAGGGGATGGGCACGTGGAGGGGCATGATCAATATCTTGTATGTGTCCATGGGCAGATCCAGGTCTGAGAGGTGGTGTGAGGTCAGAGGCAAGGAATGTCAAACCATCATCAAGGGATAACTCTGAGGGAAAAAGGAGATCTCGAGAAACAATCCAAATGGGAAGGTTGATGGGAATTCAAAAGGGAGGGGTAGAAATACGTCACCATCTTCCACCCTAGGCAGCATCAAGGTGGTTTGCAGGTAGACCTGAGAGTAGAAGTGTATTCACAAACACGTATTTCACAGAGGATATTCTTGGTCTTGAATCTCAAGAGGATGCAAATCATGTTCAGATCTGTTATATGTCATGTTCATGTTCCTATTCCCCCAGGAATAAGCCTTAGGAAAGCTAGAGTGTTAATAGCAGTGTCCTACTTTGCATGACCCAGCTCCTCATCCACTCTGAAAGCACAGAGCTCTTGTCCCAGGCATGAGTGTTGCAATTGTTGATATTACAATGGTTGTCATTCATCATCCTTTATCTAACATGCTAGGGTTTGCCCGAACATTACAATTAAAACAATATGCTCCTGAAGGTAACTCTAGGTGATCCTCATTTTTGCCATATTACCCTTGGCCCCCCCCCCAAAAGTCCTGAAACAGCAAGCTATTGATTCATTTGTCTCAGCTATCAAAAAATCCTGTTCTGTTCATTTACCTCCCTTAATTATGAAATAAGTTTTTGATTGTTCAGGAATATAATATATTAAATACATTGGGCAGTGCTACAGCTCAAAGAAGTTAAATATATATATATATATATATTTTAGTCAGTTTTGAATATAGTGTCAGGACAAAGAATTGAATAATCAGTTTGTCAAGCTGTCTTAGAGTCCAGCCACCATCCAGTATTACTGTGATGATACCAACACCATTTCTCAATGAGAAGCCATTTGTATATGACTTTGCAGTGCCTGGTTTCTCCGTGCTCATGCCAAAATCCAAAACAGAACTGCATTTTACCAGGGAGAAACCACAGGAGTACCTACATCCTGACACACAGACGTAACCGTCCTCCACCTGTGGCAAATGGCCAGGATGTGTGTCTCGTTAGAGATGAGAGGCAGCGAGGATGTTGGGCTATTCTGGGCTGAGTCCCATGAGTCCAGCTGAGGGCTGGTAGAGGTGTTATTTTTCCTTCAGACGCAAGAACTGTGTACTGGCTTCACCAAGGGAATTCAGGTTTCAAAGAACATAAGCAATTTAACTTATGAGAGGCTGATGAATAAAGCAGAATGTTAGTGTACTCATTTTTCTTGAGAAATATCATTGCCAGACAGATTAGAACACTCACGTTGGCTGTTCAGAATTTTGTTTTCAGAGTAGGAGACACAGTGAATAAACACGTCACTGAATAAATAAATGCATTTATTAATGCAGTAAACATAGTGGGTACCATATGCTGTGATAAACACTGGAGGAAAAGAGTTAAATAAAATATACAGTCTGGTAATGAAGAAAGATAATGCAGACAAATCATTTCAACTTAAATTCAGTGATTGGTACATAATTAGAGTGTTGCAGGAGTACAGATGATGGGTACCTACCCCAGCTTGGGGCAGACCGGGGAATCAGAAAGTGTTTTTAGAAGAATTAGATGGTAATGGGGTTGTGAAAATAAATTAAATGAAGATGGTGGTGAGGGGTGGGGGTGGGACAAGGAGCAGAAGTAACTATATTTGCAAGATGGAGATGATTAAAATCTAGCGTGTGGAAAACGTAAGTAATTGTTATTGGAGCAGTAGTTGTGAACAGAGTGGCAAGCTATCTAGGAGGTAAATATGGCAGAGCTCTGACTAATGGAATGAAGGAAGTGAGGAAGGGGAGCTAAGGTTTCTAGCGTGCGTGATTTGGTGGATGTGGGAGGCACTGACTGAGATAACTGCAGTCAGATAAGCAGATTGGGAGAGTTGGGTGAGGTGGGGTTTGGAAGCTGGCCTTTGAGGAGCCATGATGCATGTCTCCAAGGAGTCCAGGAACAGTAGAAGGTTTGGGGCAGGAGATGGTTCAGGAGTTGTTAGTGGGAAGAGATGATCATGGCTCCCAAGAAAGAGTGTGAACATGCTTAGAAACAGTCGATAGAATTAGAAGAGAAGGGGGGCTGAGAGATGAAACCTGGTGACGTGGCGTTTCAGATGTTGAGAGGGATGGGAAGTGAGGGGAACATTCCAGAAGAAGCAGAACAAGAATGTTCAGAGAGACAGGAAAAGAGTCAGAAGGACATGGGCGCTGAAGGAAGAGAGGTTTTCAGAGAATGAGTCACCAAGACCTTAAACTTCTATGAAGAAGTCCAGTAAGGCAGACACTGAGAAGTATCCTTGAATTTGGCGATTAAAACCCATGGTAGTAGCAAGAGCCATTACAACCTCTGTTCTAGAAGCCCGGCCCGGGGGATTGGCATGTGGGTGGAAGGTGAGAAGGTGAAGACACTGTGAATGCTAACTGTTCTTTCAGCAATTTTGGTAGAGAGATGGGATGGTAGTTGGCGGGCGTGGAGACTGGTGGAAAAACATGGGATTAAAGAGGAAGATGGGCTGTCCGAGCAAAGGAGAGATGAGAGTTTGTCTGGGTAGACTTATAGCCTGAGGAGCAGACACTGGTATCAGAAGTTTGCTGGGAAGTGCAATTTCAGGGTAAAGAAACTCAAATGATCTTAATGGTTACGGCCATCTTGCCCTGAGCTTAATGTGTATTTCTCAATGTCAGGGCTTGATCTGCCAGCTTCTTTTGAAAACTCAAGCTGGCGGTTAGGAACATTTGAGTGGCATTGAAACAAGTTCTTCCTTTTCAACTGCTCCTTTCTGATATCCCTTATCACTACTAATATTTACCAACATGTTTACCACAGTAAATGCCTCATGACACACGGAATTTTCAGTATAGCATTTTCAGTTTATGCCGAGCGTCACAGCACAGTTACCAGTATGCCTCCCAGGAAGAAAAGCAATCATTCACCACCTTATTTAGCTGGATGATACTGTGAAAAGGTGGCAGATCTCATCTCTTTATAGATTTGATTTAAGAGGCCTTTTTTTGAACTTCTCAAATCCGAAGGAAGAAAGAATATTGTCTTCAAAGAGCATACAGGATGCTTATGTGCTGATTTGAGTGGAAAATTGAAAAGATAATATACATATTTTAAGGAAGGAGAGAGATTGACTACCTTTCATTAAATTCCCTTTCATTAAAAATATAAATGATCAGCCTACACTAAGTCAAAGGAATTTAGTCATCGAATGCAATCACACACTGTATACAGTATCAAACTACTATTTTAGCAGTGAGTCAAAATCCGTTCACTCTTATTTTTTTCCTTCTGTTTCCCAGTATTTTCTGATGATGTAAATGTGCCGTTACTACAGAGCAAATCACTGTCTCTCAAGTGTGCAACTAAGCTTCAATACTAATCATAAAAGGGAGACCTGAACCAGTAAAACAGTAAAACTTATTCCAAGGAGGTTGTAATGAATGTTGTTTATGAGAGACTAAATCAGGAGAACGGTCTGAGAGTATGAAACTGTCTGGTTCACTGTTGTGTATCAGGCCTAGGACAGGGCCTGGAAAATAGCTACCATAGAAGAAATTCCTGTTGATTTAAATTGTAAAAAAATTAAAACATAAAATCAGCTATTCAAAATGACAACAAAAAAAGATAACTATGAATGTATTCTTGGACTGAATATGTTCCCTTAAAATTCATATGTTGAAACCTAACCCCTGATGTGATGGTATTTGGAGGTAGAGTTTTGGGGCGGTGATTAGGTCATGAGGATGGAGCTCTCCCAAATGGGATTAGTGGCCTAATAAGAGGGACCTTAGAGAGCTCCCTCACCCCCCTGCTGCCCTGTGAGGAAGCAGGGAGAAGCTAGCTGTCTGTGAGCCAGGAAGTGGGTTCTCGCCAGACATCATATCTGTTGGCATCTTGATCTTGGACTTCCCAGCCTCCAGAACTGTGAGAATAAATTTCTGTTGTTCGAGCCACACACACACACACACACACACACACACACACAAACACACACACACACACACACACACACACACACACACACACACACACACAGATACAGGGGAGCCCTGAAAATAAGCAGTGGGCTACAGGATCAAAGACTAATGGAAATGAGGGAGAACATGGGAGGGACGTCTGTCCAGGCTGCCGCCCTGTCTTCAGCGCTCCCTGTCTGTCCATCGCTCCTGGGAATCTGTTCGCCCGTCAGGCGGGTGTGTTTATTGCAGACAGGCATTCATCCCAGGTAACGTGATACTCAGTAGGAGGTGACGAGGACAGGAAGGGGGTCTTGTCTGACTGTAAGGGCTGGGCACACTCTTCAGACTGATTTGAATGATGAGGATTCTCCGAACTTGGGAGAACCATTTGTGAGAGCAGCATGTTGCGTTCGAAGGCGGAACTCATTTCATGATCACGTTTGTTCAGCTCTTACAGTCTGCTGAATACTAAGATTATTTAAAAAAGGAATAAACATCATTCTTGCTCTCACAATCTGGCAAGGACTTTAGTCGCAAACGATTAGCAATAGCAGAGGATGATAACATACTGTGGAGGCTTTGAGGCTGAGGTGATGAATGTGGTGTTCGTTTGAGAGTGAAGCTGAAATGTTTTCATGTTTTACCGTTTGAATCGTGATCATGAATATCAGTATACCAGAGAAATGAAGCTCTGGGCAGAAGTAACACCATAAGCACAGGCAAGGGGTTTTGTAGCATATTTTAGAGAAATCCAGGATTTCTGGGAGGAAAGACATTAGTAGGGTCTGTGGAAATGTGACTGGGAAAAAGAGGCTAAGGGTTACATTTTTTTTAATTTAATTTTTTTGTTTTGTTTTAATTTTTTAAAACAACTTTACTGTGGTATAATTTCTGTATAGCAAACTACACATATTTCAGATGTTCAACTTGCTGGATTTTGATAGATGTGCACACCCACGGAACCACCACCATAATCAAGATAGCTAACATTTCCATCACTCCCCAAGAGGTGCACATTTCAAGCTCCCCACCTATCCCTTCCCACCCCCTTTCTCCCCTGGTAACCGTAAGTTTGTTCTCTATGTCTGTGAGTCTGTTTATTTTTTGTAAATAAGTTCATTGGTGTCTTTATTTTTAATTCCACATATAAGCGATATCATATGGCATTTTTCTTTCCCTTTCTGACTTACTTCACTTAGAATGACTATCTCCAGGTCTATCCATGTTGCTGAAAACGGCATTATTTTATTCTTTTTTTATGGCTGAGCAGCATTCAATTGTGTATAAATATACTACATCTTCTTTATCCAGTCATCTCTTGATGGGCATTTAGGTTGTTTCCATGTCTTGGCTGTTGTAAATAGTGCTTTTGTGAACATTGGGGTGCATGTGTCTTTTCACATTATATTTTCCTCCAGATATATGCCCAGGAGTGGGATTGCTGGATCAGATGGTAAGTCTCATTTTTAGTTTTTAAGGAACCTCCATACTGTCCTCCATAGTGACTGCACCAATTTACATTCCCACCAACAGTGTAGGAGGGTTCCTTTTTCTCCACACCAAGAGGGTTAAAGGTTAAATTTGAAGACACTTAAAGCTATGCCAAGAAGTTGAATCCTGTTCTGTAAGTTTGTGAAACCATCAAAGAAAATAACAACATATTCTTATCTCTGTGTCAGGGAAAACCAAGTTTATGGTAGGAAAAAATTGGGAGGAAAAAAAAACCACAGCCACACTCATGTGAAACAGGGAGAGATGAGTTAAGCCCAGGATGAAGGGATGTTAAAAGAAATAGTTGACAGAGACTCTTCTGTAGAAAATTCCAGATGCAGTGACCTATTTGATACTAAGGATGAGAAAGAAAAAAAATCAGTTAAAAAAAAAAAGTCAGGGCATCCAGTCTTGGTGAGTGATTTGCTGTTTGCCAAAATAGGAAGGAAAGAAAGAAGGAAAAGAGGAGTTTCCGATGGAGGAGAGGAAGTATTCTCTTTGGAAAAGTTGAGTCTGAAATAATCAGGAGATCTTTTGAGTGGGGCATCGGGGAGCAGATAAGAACACAAGCCTGAGGTCCAGAGAAATGGTCCGTGCTGGAGCTCTCGATAGGGCGGTGGGGTATTCATTATAACACCATGTGAGGGCTAGAAGGATGAGATAAAACAATAACAAGGAACAGCCATTAAGGAGGGAGGAAGAGCCAGTGAAGCAGCCGGGGAGTTCCTTCTTGGAGAGACTAGAAAGCCAGGCCAGGGCAGAGCCGAGGCTGGGGGAAGAGATCACAGTGCCCTGTGGAGGGAGACAAAGCCAAGAAAGTTGCCATGAGATATTTGAATTAAGATATTGATTGCATTGAGTAGAGAATTTTCTTTCACCAGGAAGAGACAGAAATCAGATTGCCAGGAGTGGAAAACTGTTCATGCCTTTCCAAAGAGAAAAGAGGGCTCTTTCCAGGGGGTTGATAGATTAGAATTTAAAAAAGAATGAGCAGCACCTTAGATGGGGGTCAGAGAACAATTTCATAAGCAGGGGAAATGCTAACCATTTTCTTAGGATGAAAGGAGAGAGAGAGAAAGGGGTAGAAAGAAGAGATCAAATAAGAAAATCCGAAGTTAGAAGGAGAAATATGCTGTCCATGTTAGGAGGATGAGATTAAAAGTACATAGAAGGAGGAAACTGATATTAAATAGAAGAAAGAATATTTCATTGAAACAGTCGGGAGAAAAATCAAGAATTAGGAAATCCCGCCTATATTTAGAAACGTATATAGAGCCGAATGAAAATTGCCAGCAAAGGATTGTCTAAACGTGATGTTTTCTGCCACGAAGAACTGGAGAAAGACAGTTCATTGAAACCAATTAGGCATCTCTTTGCTGAGTGTGGTTAACGTCGCTGTGGAAGGAGACAGTCAATACGAAATGATTCTTCTCTTGAAGAACCTCACAAATCCACACACGTGTAGCAGAGTGTGTTTGCACAGGAAGGTTGTAAGACTGGTATTTGATTATTACAAGTCACGTAAGATCCATGGCACATGGCAAGCACGGAAGGCACATTTGAGGACCGTGTGCTGGATGCTGGCGTTAGACAGATCTTCCGAACCTAGGCTCATCGTATTTTTAATTCTCTCAAAACCTTCTGAATGGAATAAGATACCTAAAACCAGTTTCTTAAACCAAAGTAATGAACTCTGACTTGCAGACAGATTCATTGTAAGATTTTATTTTCATGACCACCTACTACTTATTGACTAATTCCGTATACACTGGATAAAGTTTATTTCTAACTATGAGTAAAAAAAAACCTTACTCAGACTAGCTGTAGTAATAAAGAAAAGTTATTGTCTCTCATAATAAGAAGGTCAGAGGAGAAGAGTCTTAAGGATTAGTGAATTCATGGCTCAGTGATGTTTTGTGATGGACGTAGGTTTTTTAATTCTCTCCACTTGACTACTGTTATCCTGTTGTCCCCATCCTAAAGCCGGTATCACTTAAGACCCAAAGGTGGCTGCTGGCAACAACATTACTTCCTTCTGGAGAGAGAGAATTTCCTTTCCTAAAAACACGAAACAAAGTTCCTCTCCTGTCTCACTGACTTACGTTGACTAAAGGCTCCCATCCTTGATCAAATTCCTGCCCTTGGAGGGTGGAATCACCATGACTGGTGTAGTCATTACAACATCCACTGCATATGGTTTGGAGAAAGCTCAGAATAGGGGCGTTTCTTAAAGTCTCTGGACACACTCTCCTTGATGCCAAAGTGCTGCTGTGGTCCGTGGAGCTTCTGTTAAGCCCGTCGATGGATTAGCTCCAAGACCTGCTTGATGGGCATCTGAGAAGCCCTTACAATTTTTTTGTCCTTTGTGGCTGATGATAGAGATACTATATAAGTTAAAATTATTTGGTAGAAATATTAAAACTAGGAGGAAGACAGTTTGAGGCTATTTTTAGTTAGACCTCACTCTGTATTAATTTTAGTCTTTAGTTTGCTGTCAGAATCAGCATGTGAAAGCATTTATTGCTTCTGCCCTATGTGTGCTTTAATAACGCCTTCCTTATTTGTTTCTATGGGAGATTTTAATTAAAGCTCTTGTACCAGACTTCCATTCTCATCTCCTTATTTTAAGATGAAAAAAAAAAAAAGAAATCTAAAATTAACTGAAACAATTTAAAGAGGAGGAGTTCACTAGCAATTTATCCCTAAATCCTTCCTCTTGATCCCCAGGGGAAAAAAAGTAGCCCACATTTTTAATCAGAACTTTATTAGTCCTTTAAGGTTATAATCTTAAAAGATCATTCTTGAAGTTATTTTGTCTTCTTTGCATAGGTCTTTGTCTTAAAAAAAATGTGTGTTGAATTGTGACAAATTGTTAGTCACTTACGTGTCTTAAGGATGCTATTATGGCTAAATTAATGGCATATGGAACCATTCACTGAACTCGCAATTATGTCCACAAGGAAGAAAACAAATCTGTGACATTAATGATGAGTAACTCATCATTATGGCCAAGTAACTTATTTTCTTGCCTGAGTTCCTCCTGTACTCAGCAACACATTGTTGCTAAACGTGAGGAGGAGGGGATCATTCTGAAAGGCATCTCATACCAAACCTTTATAATCCTGCCCACCATCTGCCTAGTAAACATCTCGGTGAGCTACCGGAGTCTGCTGACTCAAAGATAATCGTATTTATTATCTGAATGTCTCGTAGCATTCTGAATATAATCAGATTATAACTGAAACCAGTTTCCTAAACTGAAGTAATTAACCCAGACTTGTAGACAGACACATTATAAAATTTTATTTTCATTACCACCTAAAAGGAAAATGAAGACAGATGCTTTTCTATTAGCAACAGAAGTCTCCACAAAAGCCCACTCGTTTTCCTCCCAGAGGCAAATATTATAAGAAATCTGGCTTTAAGTAGGGGAAGTAGGGAGAAAGGATAAATGGCATTTTTCTTGATGGAGAAATAGCAGTGGTGGGGTCTTCCCTAAGACTTAGTTCTGGGAAGAGTCTAATTTGGCTTTCAGAAAAGATGTGAAGGAAGGGAGTATGCCATGCATTCTTGGAGTTTGCTGATGATGTCAGTATATTCTCCTTGCTAACAAGAGCCTAAATTGATAATTAACTGAAGGAAGAATTTGCAAAGCTAGCAGTGTGGAACAAACTTCCATATCGTCAAAAGTAGGTGACCGTACGTGGGAACAGTTACCCGAAATACTGACAGGCAGTTTAACGTTATGATGAATCGTGTAGGTCCAGACTTCCTGGGTTGGAATTCCACTTTTGCCACTGACTATCTGTATAACTTTGGGCAAGTGACTTAACCCTTTGTGCGCTGGTTTCAAACTCTGAGGGTCATTCCCTTTATTAGGTAATTTGTAGAGCTGTGAGAGTTGCCTTCTGGAAAATCAAGAAATGATATTACAAACTTTTAATAATTTACATGGATCTTCTCTGTATGCAAAAATGTTCACCATAAGCTCATCCCAGCCCTTAAAACCAGTTAGCAAGGAGCAGACCCTCAAATACCCTGAGAGGAAGGGGGGCTTCAAGTTTCCTACTCTTTATTGGGGGAATGGGAGCCTGGAAAGGCCTGGAATCCGTGTTTCAAAGTTGAGGCTTGGGTATTGGAGCTATGAGGGTTCCGGGGGCTGAAGATACTGAGGAAAATGCCAAGAAGTCAGAGGTTTCCGTATCTGACTGACAAGTCTCTTTGTAAGCAGCCCTTCTCCCCTCTCTCTCGTCTCTTCTCTGGAGAATTGATTTTTTTTTTTTTTTAAGATCCTACTTGGGGGAGAGGTGTGGGTGGTAATGGCAACTCAGTTCAGGGCCGCCGTTTTCAGAGTTTGTGTGGAGAAGAGCCACATGGTTGGACGTAGGTGTTTTGAGACTTACTTCCATTTTGAGAAACAACTTCTTTCACTCAGAGGCTGTGGTCCTACATCCACAGGGTTCCCCTGGTTTCCTCTTTTATCCTCCAATCCCCTTCTGTCCCCTGAACATCTTCCACTGGACCACAAGTTGCTTGAGGGCTGCACCCCAGACCCATTCATCTCCGAAGCCTGGACAGGTGTAGACAGTACCAGGTCCCTGGTCAATGTTCAATTAATATTTGCTGGATAAATGAGACAGAAATGGCTATATCCCAGTGCCTCCATATTCCCTTTTTGAATCACACCATTGATAAAATGTATTTTGTCTCTAAAAATATTGCAATGGGATTGAAATCGGGTGCATTTGCAAGAAAAAATGAAAAAAAAAAAATACTATCCTATCTATCAAGTGGTTGTAGAAGCCTTTGTGAGCCAGCCTAGGATTTCATCACTGTTTCTAGTATTATGTATTACTTCTCCAGAAAAATGAGTTCTAAGTTCCCCCAAAATTGACTTGTAAGGGTTTTTAAAATTTGATTTCGTTAAAAGTTTGGAAACCTTATTACTTAATTTATGGTATCTTTGATTACTTGTAGAAACTGAAATGTATTGAGTTTTTAAAATCCATTTATGAAGTGTTTACTTGCCAAATTATTTGGGGTTCTTAAGAGTTTCCACTCCCCCCAGTGGTTGTTTAACGTTGTGGGGGCCTACTTGCATAATCTACCCAAAAGAGAACTTTTTTTTTAGACAATGGGTCAGACCAAATACGGATTTATACATTCACAAGAGAAATGCCCATATTTTATTTTATGAGGGCAGAAGCACTTGAAGACATTTCTGAAAGAAGGAACTGAGGGAAGATTTTGGACAGGGTAAAGAAAAATGTTACAGGAACAGATACGCTGCATTTTTTTCAGGCCCTAATATGGAATCAGTTTACAAGTGTGATTGATCCTCCTTAATATTACTCTTACTCTTCCCTTCTGGGTCACTCATGCTGCAAGAATCCTAGTTTCCACACATTGATATTTGTGGCAGCCTTGGTCAAATCGGTCCTCCTCTTTGCCGTACCTTACCTCTCGTCAAGCACAATGCACTGTTAGGTTACATCATTTTCCTTCTCCGACATGTTTCATCACTCACTCACCAGCTGATAGAAAACTTCATCTTTCATTCATGAGCACCTGAAATCTGGCCTCATATTTCCTTTTCAGCCTTACTTTCTGCTAATAAAAATCAGAAACTTCTCATGCCTGAGAGACAAGTCTACTCGTGGAATCCCGCATCTGGCTTTCTTGTGCAGACACTCCACCCACCTCTGACATCATGCTTCTCTGAGCTGTTCTCCTCTGTCTCTCACCTCCTCTGACCAGTTCTTCCACCTGGATCTCTAGTCCAGTTGTCCAGTTTCCTTTCTTTTCCCTCTCACAGACCCCTCCTGTTTTCATTTCATTGCCTTTTCATGTAAAATTTCATGCTGAGTACCACTGGAAAGTATATTAAAAAAAACCCAAAAACATATTGGAGTTCATGGTCTCAAGCCTCAGCTGGACCTTCAGTATTGCCAGAAAATCTAGCCAGCTCGCCAGCTCACTCTCATTCCTCTTTCAAACGTTCTTCATTCTCTTTGTACCTCTAACCGCAACACTGTCTGATTCAGCTTCTCAACAAGGGACATATGACTAAGTTCTAGAGTGAATAAAAGCCAAAATGTAAGGACCCTAACTCCTCACCTGCAAATCTATGAACATTCTTCTTTCTCACTGTTACCATGAGAAAGGTCCCCAGTGGTAGCCCCCCACCCCAAGCCTTTACTTCCTTCTCTTGGACCCTGGTTTGTTTATCGTCTCATTGTGTCTACTGCATTTTAAATCCCTCACACTCGTGAGACCCCCCCACCTCTTCAACAGTGTTGCTTGCTCACTTTCTCACCAGCTCTAGACCTTTTTTCCTCTCTCGACACAGATATATTTCTATCTCCCCTTGTATAGCTAGTGGTCTCCCTTGTCCCCATTCTCCTATCTTCCTTTCCTTGCTCAGTCTATTGCATTGTGACTTATAACCTCAGGACTCCCCTGAAACGGTTCTCTCCAGTGTTACCAGTGCTCTTCCATACACTAAACTAATGGATATTTCCCAGAAGTGGTCTCTCACTGCCAACTCCGACCTCCCTTGACGAAAGCATTCCCTTGGTCCGTTTGACCCTGCCACTCTTTAGTTTTCAGTTCTCCCTTCTCATTTTCCTTTGTGGGTTTCTCTCCTCCCTGGCCCTTAAGAGTTGGTATTGATGATGGCTCTGCCCTCGGCCCACTTCTCTCTCCTTACGCACTCCCATGGCAGTGTTACCGAAATGGCCGTGTCTGCGGCATCAATACCTGAATGTGTATTTCCAGTCCAGTCGTTCCTCCCGATGTGCGGCTTGAATCATCCTGTGAACATCACACAGTTACTCACAGATGAGTATCAGCAACCACGCCAGAACTTCTTCTTCTCCAGCGATCCCTAGGGAATCTTTAGGGGAAGATTCTAGCTACCCATCTGCCCAGCCTGACTCACTCTTTCTTCCATCCATACTGATAAAATTACCATCCCGCAGGGGTTTCTCATGGCCTTTAGCAGTTCACCAAAGCTCCTGAATTTGACTCATCATCCTGTCTTGATATGGTCCCTCAAACCGAGCCAGACACATCCTTTTCTTCGTTTTTTTTTTTTTAAATTAGATATAATCAACATATAACTTTATATTAGTTTCAGGTCTATGACATAATGGTTCAATATTTGTGTGCGTTGCAAATTGCTCACCACAACTAGTCTAGTTAACATCCATCACCATATATCATTACGCATTTTTCCCCGTCATGAAAACTTTTAAGAGCTACTGTCTTGGCCACTTTAAAATATACAACACAATATTATTAACTGTAGTCAGCATGCCATACCCAGACACGTCCTTTTCAACCTGAAGCCCTCTGTACGTCACTGAACTTTGTCCCCAAAGGGCCATTCTTTCTCTACGTCCAGTCCTTTTAAGATTTTCTCTTTCCCAGTAAATACTCATCCATGTACCTCAGTCCTGTGCCCCCATTCTTGTCATACGGGTACCAGATTATAGAAAAATGTAGACTTGCTTTCTTTTACCAGCTCTGTTTCTTCTCTTTGGCAATTTCACTATTTTCTGGACTGGTTATTCCAGAATCAGCCTATTAAATAGAATTCTTATTCATGATTTCAACATTAGAGTCTAACAGTTCTCAATATTTTTATTTGACTTTTAATATTAGAACATGAAATTGTTCTAGAAAGTTAAATGTTTTAGGATGACTTTTAGAAAGTTCATTTGTTTGTTTCAAGGAAGTAACTTGGGACAGTGTAACTTGGCTTTTTTACATGTCTTTAAGGCACAGAACTGGAGAGAGGAAATTTACTTCTCTTTGGGGGTTTAGAGGATGCTGGCTTATGACTTCATTTATTTCTGATATCATCAAGTTCCTAAAAAATACCAGACACTGAACTAGACTCTGTGGTTAAACTGGTGAATGAAAATTAGCATTGCCTTTGTGCTGAAACTTTCAGCCTAGAAGAGGCAGGACAAACTTTCACCAAATGGTCACACACCAAAAGTTGAATTGAACACTTGTCACAGATGCTGTGAGAAAGGCTCTCTGAATACACGTGAAAACTGGTCAGAGATGTAAGGGTTTTCAGAAGTTACAGCTCCTGGGGTTTTCATCTGTTTGTTTTTGGCTTGGGTGCTTCCACTGTACGAAGTAGCGGAGGGCCCCATCAGGCATTCACACGGCAGCCAGTTTGGATGCTTACCGCAGTGGTCCGGGGGGGTCTCCCTGGTCAGCAGTGGTGGAAACAAAGCACTACCATAGACAGTGGCCATTGCTTATGAGGTGAGAGTCTGGTGATCCCACAGTGGGAGTAGAGCAAATGCCAATGAAGGCTCACAAAACCATTGTTGGAATGTGCATTTTGATGGTTTTGTCTTACGAATACTTTAATCACAATAGAAAGTTCCAGGTGGAAAAATTTAAATCAAATTGCCTATGAAAAAATGGGTCATGTTTACAGTGAGTGGCTTATAAAAATGGAGAAAGGTGACAGAGCTGCAATGTTTGTGATTAGAGAAATTATCCCATGATAATTACAGTTTCACTTTAACAGTGATCCTGAGGAATATGACCCAATTTCAGATTTTTTATTGCTTTTACCAGTAGTCTTATGTGAGAGTTTTGTGTTTTGTTTTGTTTTTAGCTTTTGTGTTTTTCTTTTTTTCTGTGAAAAAAGAAACTAAACTCTGCCTGTTAATGAGGGAGCCGCACTCATTCAAAAAGATGTTCAGACAATTGGAGTTCTTTTTAAAAGGTGGAATACTGCCATCTGTTGTTCAGTAAAATTGTTTGTAGGCTAAGCAAACAGAAACCTCAAGTTCAAGTTTAATAGCATTGCTTTAAAGCAATTCAACAAACAAAAGATCATCAAAATTCATCACCTTTGTGAGTTCATACTTATTTCAGAGATTCTGAATTTTTTTAATAATATTTACTGGATTCAGAGAATCCAGTTTCTCCCACTAACAGAAATAACAATTCTTTGTATCTACATAGCAACTCATACTTAACCAAGCCTTCCCATTTTCATCTGCGTGAGCAGTCTTGGGAACCATCCATTACCTGAATTCCTCAAGCTTTGCCAGCCACCTCATCTTTTATAATTAGGAGAAACAGAACCAGCCTGAAAGTCAAAGGCAGCTAAGGTTATCTCCTCAGAGATAAGGATGCTTACTTGAGTAAGCGCTTTCATAAGTATATTTTATTTCCTAAATAGTAAAGCAGTATTCTGTAATAATTGTTATTTTGGGGGGATGTTGGGCGAATTTGCTAGGATCTGGAAGATCTTAAAATAAACATAGGGACAGTTTTAACAGTTTTGGACTGACTTACAGATAGATTGTAGGGCAGTATGTAAGGACCCGAGAGTGCATACTACATCCTATTTGGTGACATGGAATGTTCTTTGAACATCAAAAGAGAAGGAGGTTAAGAATTCTGGTAACTGCTGGAGTTTGCTGTGTCTCACATCTCAAATGGGGCCGGCCAACTGTGATGTTTTTAGAACGCAGTTTGATGAAGGGCCCTATATGTTTTCCTCCTACTGTACATATATATTATCTTAAGGAGAAAATCCAAATGTCAACTCGTATTCCCTGCCAGAAAATTAAAATAAGCAAACATCTGCTTCCTTAGGATGACATTTAGCCAAGGTTCAGCCTACAATGAGTTACTGCAAAATTTTCACATGATTTCATTTTTAAAATATTTCCCAACCAACTTCAAGTCTAAAATTATAAATGGGTCCTATGAAAGTATAAACACATATGCAATTTTGCTGGCCCTGAGGTCAGAACCAGTAATACACCAAAGATCATTTCTCGAATCCAGCTCATCTTCTAAATGAATTTAGTACGTTCAAGACCAAGATACTACTTCCTGGTAGCACAGAGAAGGATTTGGGGTGGGGGTGAGGGGTGGCAAACTGTTTGAGAGAGGTG
The DNA here is from genome assembly GCF_048773025.1 of Camelus bactrianus. Lineage (NCBI taxonomy): Eukaryota > Metazoa > Chordata > Mammalia > Artiodactyla > Camelidae > Camelus > Camelus bactrianus. The sequence continues at coordinate 12,977,770 of NC_133572.1, forward strand.
GGGTGAAACGGTGCCCCGACACCCATCAGGCATCTTTTCCCAGCATTAGGACCGAAGTTGGGTAGGAAAAGTCCCAGTGGCTCCCCTTCTGTGTCATCCCTTATACTGTTTATCCCTCCCTTATCCCAGCTCCCTTTCCACCCTGAGAATGTTCTTCCCATGCTGTGTTTTCCTCCCAGGGTGCCTCTCAGGATGACTAAATAGAAAGAAGAGGGGGGAGTACTTCCAACAATGGAGCTAAGATGGCTGCTTTTAGAATTCCTTTCACATGGTCTGTGATAAATCGTACCGGTGCAATCAGCCATATTCACTGAAACCAGGACTTCTGGACAATTACTTTCTAAGAGCCTGAAATTAATCTCAGAACTGCTCTGAGTCTATGGGAGGAGGAAATACAGACTGTATTTACCTAGAATAAAAAGTGGAAAAGTGAAACTGTTTAGGTTTCTGCTTTTGTTGTTTTACTTTGTTTTTGTTGGTAGGGAAATTATATCTCTATGTTGCCTTCGTTTACAGAGAGACCACCGGGCCAGGTGTGTGTGAACACCCATGCACACAGTAAGCATCCCTTTTTCAGGGCAATAATAATAATGATGATAGTGGCGCTATATAATATTTTTCAAACAGGTACTGTGGGGCCAAGCACTCTACTGAGGTCTTTGTGTGCATGATCTCATTTAATCGTCAACAATACTGTAAGTAGGTTATTATTACTACCCCCTTTTTAGAGATGGGGAAATAAGAGCTAAGGAGATAAGTGAATCTCGTCAAATCTCAGCAGATCAGAAATTTGAACAGAGGCAGTCTGATTCTAGATCCAGAGTTCTTAAAATCCCCATGCACTACCCCATAAAATAGAAATTTGATATGATGAGTGAATAAAACTTCCTGGCTTATATCCCAGTTTTGTGTACCTTTGCTCCCAACCTCTCACATATACAACCTTCCATATGTACGTGATGAAAATGTACACTTGTACCTTTTTGTACATCATGCTAATTTGTAAACCAGACTTCACTCCTGCCCCTTATTCCAGGAATGGTCATGAATACCTTTGACACAGCAATTATATTTTGTCTCATTTCGAGTGAAAGAAGGTGTTGGGTTTAAAATAGTGTGGAGCACTTTTAACCAGTAGTTGGTCTATTAATTTAAAACGTTTTTAAAGCAGAGAATCATAAAAATATATGGTTTTCATGCCTCTAGTAGTATATTTTAACTTGATACATATAAATATGCAAGCTTTCACACATCTTTCGATGAAGAGCCAGGAATGTTTCTCTTTGGGTATTTTTTCATTATATTAATTGGAGTTCAGAGTTATCTTTCTTACATGCAGCATATCCAGACTTCATTGTATATGACTGCCAGTTTCAGGGGGTTTTTTTGTTTGTTTGTTTTTTTATTTATTTATTTTTTATTTACAGTAGTAATGACTCAGGCAGTTGGAAGCATTCTGAGTTGAAAATCTTTAAGGCACATTATCATTCTCCTCTTGAAACTTTCCAGTTGTATCTCACCTGCTTAGCAGAAATCGATGTTAGGGCCTCATCCTTATGAATCTGTAAGGAGGTCTTTAAATGTATTCAACTTCGCTTTTAAAGAAACTGTTCTATTGTTTACTTGCGTATCGCTGGTTTATAGGTACTTTATTAGCATACGTAAGTTACAGTGACCACTAGAACTGACCTAGACGGATTTGGGGCCAAACAGAGCTGATACTTGGCAAATGTGCAACTCAGCTACTGGGGGTTGAAGCTCCAGATAACAGTCTATCCCCCGAAAAGTCCTCAGCATACATGAGGCACGTTACCATAGGGAGGAAACCACAACAGTAACTCAGTAATAAGTTAGAAAGTGGAGCTTGCGTAAGACTAGCAATTAGCGATGGGTGTCAAGACGGCGGGAGGTTAGCAATCACTGAAACAAGGATTTTCAGTCTACATAATAACTTTAAAATCTTTTTTAAAAAATTTGAAATGCTTCATGAGCCAAGAAAAAGGTTTTTAAATCATTTCTGTCTTTCTTCTTTGATATATATGTGTGTGTGTGTGCTATGTAAAGAAATGCTTTAGACTTACAGAATTGGAGGGACCTTAGAAAGATCCAGGCTAGTTTTCTGATTTTACAAAAGGAGAGCTTGGGTGCTCCAATGGATACAGTATTGCCTAGGGAAAATCCATGGTTGATTTTGGAAACCATCAGAAATTTTAAAATATTGAACAACAACAACAAAAAGTCTCATTTGAGGAATAAAGCATCTCAACTAGGTTATCTGGATAATTATCTCAATCCTAGAGCTTTTGTATTTGTAAACTATCTTTGAGTTTCATGTAGAATTATAAAAAGAGACTTTTGTGCTGCTTCCAATTCCTCTCCTCCAGTTAGAATAAATTAATCTCCAAAGCAAGTGACACAACAAATGATTCTCTGGGCTTGAAGACTTGAGAATTATTACATCTTCTGCTTCTGGGCAGGGATGTATTTAACCTTTTTTCATGAAGTTATCAATTTAATCTTTGCTTCAAAATGTGTAGGGAGAAGAGCTGTAACTTGACTATTCTGGTGCTGCCCCCAACAAAATCTGTCAAGCATTGGATGCACTATGCACTTCACCCCACCCCCTACACCAGATAATCGCTCTGATCATTTTGAACAGCTAATTGCTGTTCACGTCAACTTTCCCATTCCTTTTCTGATTTTCCCCCTGGGCACCTTCACTTTCTTCAAGTGAAATAATGTTTGTTTACTTCTTTATTTCCACTTACCTTGTTCCTGTTGTTATTTCCTGAGACTTCCTAACAATTTTTTTTTCTTTTAGAGATTCTCCATTTCTGAGTAATAGTTTGATAGAAAGCCAGACACAGGCCTGCAGGAAACAATGTGTCATGTTACTTAAAGAGCTAACTTTGTTTTACGTTCTGTTAGTCATTTGATCACATGGATTTATCTGTTAGAATTTTTCATAATTTGCAACTTAGGGTAGTTCAGAAACTTAGACGCCCTTCATAGAATGCAAACACTTTCTGACCCCTCTGCATATTCAAGGCTTTCCCCTTTATCATACCAGCAGTGCAATTTCACAGTTTTAGCACAGAAGTAGTGAGAGTAAAAATACATGTTCTGTAATTGAATTGATTGATACATGCCTACGCTACAAGTTACGTTTTATGTTGATTCTAAGTGTGTTTGTTATTATTTCTTTAACTTCTTAGCTGTAACGTCAGCTTTTCTGGGCCTTTGGTTTACAACGAGTAAAGTAACTTGGAGCAAGCTAGATTGTTACCGTAGCAACCAGCATTCCGTAGGACATCCTGGAGATGGGGAAGTAGACTGGAAGGAGATAAAGGGGAAAAAGAAGATGTTGAAAGAATGGAGTGCTTTGAAAAGTGGTGGATTTACCGAAAGAATCGGCTATTTTTGGTTTGATATATAAAACTGCACTTTACTCCACTGTTCATTAGACTTTAATTCCAGATTTTCCGTTTAAAGGTGGCAATTCAAATTTGGTTGTCATTTGAATAGTACCCAGAGACTTATACTTGCATTTTCTCAAATGTTCAATATAAATATTTCCATTATAAGGAGAGCCCGCAAAGTGAAAATTTTTTATATTGCTGGCTCACTCTTTTTAAGGAAAAGATTTGTTTGATCATATGCACCATAAAAAGACTCAACTTGTGGTTTTATGCTCCGTGTAGTTCATTACTGCACTCAAAAATGATTTCAGGCTATCAGCTTAAGATTTTCCTTTAAAGTAGCTTTAAAATAAACTTGACCTGTAGTATTTATTGTATTTATTATCACTATCTAAGATTTCACCAGGTAGATGAAATTTTTCTGAGCGTGATTTGGTATACTTAGAAATTTAATTAGATTACTTTTAAAGTTGAATAGGTGTGGAAGTACCATCTGTGTGAGTCACTCCATTGTTTCACATTTTGTATCATATGATGAAAAAGCTCTACCGATCAGCTGAAGCCCCCCTCCCTTGAAATTCCTGGACATGCCTGAGTCTTTTTAACTTGCCTGCCATTTATTGAAATAGCAGCCCATCTCTTTCAGTCTTTCAGCATTTCACGTGTGGTTAGTTTCGGTGAGTTTTTGTGGCAAGCGAGTCTGATTGTTGGTTTTAGATTTCGTGCCTCATTGAAGCCTTTAGTTATTTGAGCCAAAAAATGATGATAACTTCTTATGTGTGGTACAACTTTTAAGTGTTATACAATTTTAACTTTTCAATAGAAAAAACTAATAAAACAAAGGCCTGACTTCATAGCAGTAGGGAGACTTTTCCAATAGTAAAAATGTTTGGTTTCTTAGCCGATTCCAATGTGGATAATTCGCTTTTTATTGGCTTGAAAATTGCTTTTGTTTTCACTTGAAGACCTTTGCTCTCATAGAAGCTGCAGTACCAGAAGCATTAAAATTCATAATATGCTTATTTTGTAAATTCTTATGTAACACTGACATTGACTTATAAGGATGAGTTTTCAGTTCTGTTTCTATTTTAAAGTTCTTTTTAAATTTTTTCATTATGTGTTTCTTTCTGAGTATATAAGAAATGCATGCATTACTAAAAAAAAAAAGAAAATGTATTATAAAAAGACATAAAATAAGAGAATTACAAGACTTGTTCTCTCACCAATAATTCATTTAAAGATTATAATTATGATTATTAACAAACATGTTCTACTTTTTCCTCAGGTTTATGTTTTTATAACCTTTATACTGAGTACATTTTGAGAAAAATCTCTTTAATTATTAACTATTAGAACATAAACTGTTAATTTCATTGTCAAAACATCTTAAAATTTTAAGTCCAGCATACATAATTTCAACTTTTTTTAGGGAAACAGTACAGTGACTTACTTGTTCAAGTTTATTAGAAAAACATGGTTAGGAATTCATAGTACTGTTTCAGAAGATCACACTGGATGAGTTTTTCAGAAGCATAATAATTAGACATGCACTTGAAAATACATTTCTAAAAGGGAATATTAACCCAGTTCAGTAGCATTTCTCATGAACACTTTTGAAGTTAACAACGTAAGTAAATATGTGAAATACACATAATCATATATCCTAGAACTATTAAGATTGCACTTAAACTTTCATGTTGATTCATAAAAGATATTTAAACCTCCAAGCAGAGAAAAACATGACACAATGATGAAATAAAGCATTAAATAATTACAGATGTATTTAGTAACCAACAATGAGAAAGTTCGGCATTTTTTTCAGCCTGCTCTTGAGCTGTGGAAAAGGAGTATGGATTTGGGTTTGCAGCCTGACGTTTCCACGCTCCAGCTATCTGATTCGGAGTTATTTTTGACTCGGTTATTTGGCAAGTTATTTTTGACTCATAAAAATGAAGGTAATAAGAGTGCCAACCTTGTCCATTTGTGCTAAATAAATATCAGCTGTCACCATGATTATTACTGCTTGACTCTTTTTATTCTAGTACAGAAGGATGTAACTTCTGTATCACGGCTTTACAGAATAATTTATCCATTGCGTATAGTTATTATAAGACAAGATACCTTCATAGATGTTGGATGTTTTCATAATTATCATATTTTTCTGATTACGAAAAAATACATGTTCCCTCTTGCTGTGATGTGCTTCCCTTCCCACTGAACAATATTTTATGAGTATTTTTCCAAATAATCATTTATAGGCCGACCCAAATCTTTTAAACAAATACACGATACTTAATATTTATAGTACAACTTAAAAAAAAAGTAATTTCTGTTACAATGCATTTATACCCACATTCTTTGTTATCAGAGCACTGCTGTACCCTTTGGGGCCTTGATTTTGTATTTCTGTGTATGTGTAGTTTCTCTTTAGACTAGATGTCTACTTTTTTTTTTTTTTTTTTTTGCTGGATTATAGGATATATACATTCAAACTATAAATTAATAGACTTGGCAGAAATTTCTTTCCAAAGATATTGGATTGTTTTTACTCACTGCTCACTTCCCCAGACCGTTGCTAACACTTGGTGCTGTCAGTCCTTTATCACTTTGCCACTTTGATAAGTAAGCATTTTGTTTACATTCATATGCATCTTAAATATTTGGGAGGCAAGTCCCTTTTTATAGATTTGATTATTTACATTTTGTTTGAACTGTTTATTCATTGCCTTTATCCAAGTTTCACTTTTTAAAAAAATTTTAGAGGCCTTTTATTTGCATGTGTTTTATCTTCTCTGTGCGGTAAGCATTTTCTCACGGACTGTTTTTTTACCTTTGCTTGTGGCATGTTTTCTCATGAAAAAGTTTAGGTCTTTATTTAGTCAGATCTGTTAGATGTTTTCTTGACAGCTTATGCCATTCATATTATTTTTAACAGTCTTCCTACTCTCACCATTATAAAATAGTCCCCCATTTTTTTCCTTTAGTGATCTTATAATTTTATATATTTAAATTTTTCATCTCTCTCGAGTTTATATTTAAGTCTGTTGTGAGAGAATGATTAAGTTGTATTTTCTTCCAAATACAAACTTCTAATAATCTCTTATTGAAAAATTCCAGAATTATAAGTACTATTATTTATATCATTGTTGAACACTTATAATTGCCAGCACAATATTAAGTGCTTTACATATAATATCCCTTTTCATTCTTATCATTAACTCCTAAGATTGATGCTGCACTATATCCATCTTACAGATGGAGAAATCACAGCACTGAGAGCTTATTAACTTGCCAGAGATCATGCAGCGAGAAAGTGCTGGGATCAGGGGTCAGGACTTGGATGTCAATAGCCCCGTTCCAGAACCACGCCAATCACTGTGTTATGCAATTTAAACCCACTGTGTTATGTGAGTTCCTGGTGCCTCACACTGTGGCAACATTCCAGTAATAATAGTCGTCCGCATGCCGTCTTTAAGTTTCAGCTACTCTCTTAACCCTGACTCTGCCCATGCCCGCCCTTGCCCCCATATCTTCCAGCCTACATTGTAGCCTGACCAGCAGGGTTGGGAACATTCTTGTCCTCTGTTTTTTGGTGCTCTTCATTTCTTTAGCAAACAGAGAGTAATGACTCTGAATCCGATAGGCAGTTTGGCAGAAAATGACAAGTGTGCCATAGATTTGCAGAACTGAATTCTGGAGTTCGTACCCACCGCAAGAAGAGGGACATTTCGTGAATCTGAACACAAGTTGAGTTGTTTTTGTGCTTACCTCTAATATTACTTGAATAATGACCACACACCAGACTCAAACGTCGCATTAAAATATTCCTAAAATGAAAATCTTCTACTACATTAATGTTAACTTTTCAGGGTGAAATTTCTTTTTTTTTATGCCTCAGCAGGATTCCATTGTGTGTCTATATACCACATCTTTTTTCTATCCCATCTATTCATGAACACTTCCTAAATAATACACATTAAAATGTTGAGCTCTTCATAAGGAATGATTTTTTAATTGCAAGTATAGTTGATCCACAGTGTTGTGTTAATTTCTAGTGTACAGCATAGTAATTCATTTATACTTATAGATATATATTCCTTTTCATATTCTTTTTCATTATAGGCCATTACAAGGGATTGAATACAGTTCCCTGTGCTATACAATAGGACCTTGTTATTTGTCTATTTGATATATAGTAGTTAATATCTGCAAATCCCGAACTCCCAATTTATCCCTCCCCACCCCTGTGCCCCCTTAGTAAGCATACATTTGTTTTCTATTTCTGTGAGTTTGTCTCTGTTTTGTAAATAAGTTCATTTGTGTCCTTTTTTTTTTTTTTAAGATTCCATGTATAAGTGATATCATGCGGCATTTTTCTTTCCCTTTCTGGCTACTTTAGTTAGAATGATGATCTCCAGGTCCATTCATGTTGCTGCTCGTAAAGAATGATTGATATGAAGGGTTTTATTGGTTTCCTGAAACTTTTTACCTTTGAAAAACTACTGTGTATCTTTTTATCTCTTCAAATATGTCCTGCCCCTCCATAGTCTCTAGCATTAAAAAATGTGCATTGAACACAAATGCGGAAAAAGCCATGGCAAATTTGGGAAAGTTTAAAACAGGAATGTGATGCGAAGTTTGTTTTACTGTCACCCTAGCACCACTTGAGTCCATTTTTGCAGAAAAAGCTGTTTGTCTCTGTGCCTTTAGCTTCAGACCTTTCTCACCCGCCTGCCTGTGTGTGGTGTCTCAGTCTTCAGGAACCAGCATCACTGTGGATATTGCCGTGATGGGTGAGGCTCATGGCCTCATCACCGACCTCCTGGCAGACCCTTCTCTGCCCCCCAACGTGTGCACATCCCTGCGGGCCGTGAGCCACCTGCTCAGCACACAGCTCACCTTCCAGGCCATCCACAAGCCCAGAGTGAACCCAGCCGTCACCTTCAGTGAAAACTACACCTGCTCCGATTCTGAAGAAAGCTCGGACAAAGACAAGCTGGCTATTCCCAAGGTGGGTGTTAATAACATGCTCCTGGAAAGGTTCCACTTTTTCTTTCCATCATCTCCTCGGTCTCTTTCTTGTCACCCCACACCCACATGCAGATTCATATCCATGACTCCGCAAAGATGTATCTGTCATGGTGACCAAAGTCATACAGATTGAATCCTAAAGACCCGTCCTTCTACTTGATAGCTTTCTGTAAATAAAACATTTACCTTTTTACATTACCTTTTTTTATTCAGAAGTTCAAGAAATTTTTTCTTTCTATCAAGCCTTGTTCTATGGGATAAAGATACAGTAGTAGGGAAAAAAAAAAAAAGCAAAAATCCCTGGTCCCACTCTTGTGGATTCTGTTGAAAGTGCATTGCCTTCTGAAACGCAAGATTCCTTTGCTCTTGAATTTCACAGTGTGGTAGCCTTCCTCGTACCCTCGAGTCTTTCTCAAACCCAAGTTGTTTTGTTTTTGTTTTTGTTTTTTTTAATTTTTTTTGCAGGGGGAAGGCAATTAGGTTTATTTATTTATTTATTTATTTGGTTTTTCAGTGGAGGTACCGGGGGTTGAACCCAGGACCTCGTGTGTGCTAAGCATGCGCTCCACCACTGAGCTACACCCTCCCCCCAAACCCAACAAGTTTTGATCTCAGAAAAGCTTTTAGTTGATTTTAGATTTTTAAAGTAAACAATGGCCTTAGTGATTTATATAATTTCTTCTTTTACATAAGATATAAGAGTTGCACAGAAATGAGCTGTAAGAGATAGGGTTCTGTACCTAGTTCAGAACTCAACATTAGTTGAAAACAAGTCATGTTACAGACTGAAAAAAACTGGAGTTTTCAATACATGCAGCACAGTTATGTATTTAGTAGACAAGCTACTGTCCCCTGGGGCTCATGGTCAACCAGTAGCATGTGGCTGTGAGTCTCTTGCCTCTTGTCCTTCACTCAACTTTGTCAGCTAGATACTTAAGTTTCTTTCTTGCATCTACTTCTCTGAGAAAGATATGGCTAAGCATGATATGACAGTAAAAGAATGGGGAGAGATTAACTGATTCCTTTAGGTCTCAAAACAAGCATAAGGTCAGGGACAGATTTACAGACAGTAATCCTGGTGTGTGCAGTGCTTGACTTCTTGTCTTCCTAATGAATTACCTTCTGGGATGCGTATCCAGATCTTTAAGAAATAATTGGCAGCTATTTAGTATCAGAGCTATTCTTGAATCCCAAGATGCCATATATTTACTTCTTGGGCTTTTCACCATCTTCAGAAGAGTCAGATGGGTCTTTGTAAACTCTGTCTACGCGGTTGTTCTCCTAGGACTCACTGGCCACAAATAAGAATGGGTTGAGCATCTGCCTCTTAAGACTATTGCTTTAGTTGTATTAGGTCACCTTCACTTTCATTTTTAAGGTTCAGACTCTCTTTGGAGGGCTGGTGCTCATCCTGGTGAGCCCAGAATCTTGCCACAGTGCTGCTGATGCCACATACTCTGCTTAGGATATGGCAGGAGAAGAACTAACAAAGAGAGGGTCCCAGGTTGATCAGCAGAGTCTTCAATTAAGAGGAGCTGGTCCTGATGACATCACCCATATGCCAGATGTCTGTCGTGTTAACCACAAGAGAAGTGGTACTGTTTGTGAGTGTCACTCTTAGCTCTTGTGACTTCTAAATCAAGAAATTAAAATTAAATCAGTGAACACTTCAGTGTAGTGACTGTTGTGCAAGGTGATAGAAATTAAGCCATAGCTCAAACAAGTGTCTTAGGAGGAAAAACTTCTGCTCATAATAGCTAATACCATGTGTGCATAGGTGTGTAAACCCTATTGAACTAACACAACTATAGAATTATCTCCAAGGTAGTTGACCCTATTCCCATAATCCCATATTTGTATAGTCATTGAAATGAAGATCCCAAAATATTCTTTTGATAATATTCATTCATTTTGCCCAGAGTTTCTTACTGAATTTCTGAGTCACCCGCATTTTAGATAAGTGATTTTCAAACAACAGAGTTTAATAAATTTACTGCCAATTAAAAACCCACTTTCTTTCATTATATGACATACAAGTTAGTGATAGAAAATGTGCTTGGTAATAAAACCATTGCTCCTTCTTCCTAGCGTCTGAGGAGGAGTTTGCCTCCTGGATTGTTGAGACGAGTCTCATCGACCTGGACAACCACCACCTCAGCCACAGGCCTGCCCACTTTGGAGCCTGCCCCCGTGAGGAGGGATCGGAGTGCCAGCATCAAAGCTCACGAAGCACCTTCATCCAGGTTAGGCAACGCTCCTGTTGGTTTCATGACTCTTGGAGAAGTTCCTTACCAAAAATGAATTACAAATTACAGGGGGAGGGAGGCCCAACCGATTATAGTTGGTCACAGGCCATTTTCAAAAAGGAAAAAGGTATATGGTTTAAATCCAGAGCAGAATAGAGATTAACATCAGATAATTTGGCTTACACTGTGTTGTATGACCTTAAATATAAAAGGGGGTTGTGACTTGAGGTGATGCCTGCTACTGTGACTTTGGATGGGAAGGATTGAGCCCAAAGGCATAGGCTAGAATTCACATCTTCGGAGACCTACATTTTATCTTTAAATCAAAAGTATCCAACTTGACATTTGCAAATGACTGTTAGATTTCCCGCAGCCCACGAGGTTAGCTATCCTAGCATTATATGAAAGGCAGAAGATCAGATCAAAAAGTAGATTATCATTCTAAGAGCACCTAGAAATGTTCAATCAGTAATTTAAACTTTATTTAGACAGAGGAAAGATTGGTGGTTGCCAGAGGCAGGGGGAGAAGGGTAGGCAAAATGGGTGAAGGAGGTCAAAAAGGTACAAACTTCCAGTTATAAAATAAGTAAGTCCCGGGGATGCACTGTACAGCATGGTGAGTATAGTTAATAATACTGTACTGTATATTTGGAAGTTGCTAAGAGTGTAGATCCTGAAAGTCCTCATCGCAAGAAAAAATAATTTTATAACTATGTGTGGTGATGGATGTTAACTAGACTTACTGTGGTGATCGTTTCACAATATATACAAATATCAAATCATTATGTTATATACCTAAAACCAATATAATGTTATATGTCAGTTGTACCTCAATAAAAAATAAATAGAATAAACTTTAGTATATTAATTCTCATTTTATAAAGTGACTGACAAGTCCGAATCACCAATGCAAAAGGGAAAGACGGTGCTAAAATCTAGAGAGTTTTGGAGAAAACATCATGAAAGGGCTGCTTTCAGAGGGAGCTGTTGTGTTTGTCTATTTCTATTTAGAATAAACATAGCATACTTTATATGAATTCAAAAATTATGAGAACGTTTACCATATGAGTTCGGGTTTTGGAAACATTTACATCAGTTTTATCAATGACCTAATGGCTGAAAAATTACCACATCTTTGTCAAATTACATGAAGGCAATATTAGAAGTGATTTTTCTCTTGATCTTGACCTTGAATATAAATAAAGCATCATTCTGAGATTGGCAGAGAAATGGAAACCTTTCATATCATAAGAATTTAATGACTGCCGACTTCTCTTGCTTTCTTGATTAAAAATATAATTGGTTTCTTCCAGAGTAACATATTATGGGGAGTCTGTTAAACCTATAGAATGAGAAGTAAGCCTGAATGATTCTTTCTTTCCCATAGTGTAATTCCACCCTGTCTTTTTACCTGGACTTTCATAAAACTTCTGAACGTCACCATTGGAGGGTGTTCCCCAATCTGTTTCATAAACATTTCCTAAAGTTTGAAATTAAAATTCATTGGTGATATTTTCCTCTGAAATATATCTGATAAAGGCTTATTATCCAAAATATATAAGGAAGTCCTGCACCTCCTGGGTAGTTTTCAATCCAGCTGGGTAGAAAGGACACTGGCCTGAGAATCAGCAGTGTCTTCACCCTACCTCTCAGAGATGTGTGTCCTGGGAAGCAGGTCCTTAGCTTGAGCTTTGGTGCCCACTCTAAGGAATTCTTAGGGAAAGGGAGTACTTTGGCACAACTGGAATAAAATTAGGTGGAAGAATGGCAGTAGGTGCTTTTTACAAAGAAGTAATCGAGAGAAATAAAATAGTCCGAAATAAATCACCCTAATCATTCCACGTTGGCCTTGGAAATGACTGACCCCTCCCTTGTTATATTGGGCAGGAAGAAGGCTGTAAACTTAGTAAAAGCAACTGTTAGGACCTGGTAAGACTTTTAGGACCCAGAATAAAGTTGTTACAGGTAAAACTAACGTTATAAAACGCACTTGTGTGGAGGAGGGGGGAGACCTTCCACAGCAGACCCACAGGGAGTTTTCCCCTGCTGTGTGAGTGTGCGAAGACCAAGTAAAGGTTTCCCCAAGCTAGTTTCCTCTCCCAAATCCGAATCATTACATATGTATGAGATCAAAACAGGAATCAAGGTGAAGGTCAATATGCGGCTGAAAACAATTACAAGGGTCACACAAAGCAATGCATTTGAAACTGCATTTATTAATAATATATATTTTAGCAAATTAATATTTATTGGTTTTCTATTTTAATAATTATTGTAATAACTTAATATTTATAATATATAATAATAAATTGTGATACATTAATATTTATTATATTAAGAAAGGATATATGCTAGAATTTTATTTATCTTGAAATTCATTAACTCCCTATACATTAAAGATACTCCATTATTGCACTTTAAGTTATAAAACTTCTCAAATGCATATTATAAATGTCTTTATTAAAGAAATATAAAACAGTAGTAGGCAGTTTTCGAGCTGGCTCTCATAATATAACTTTTTAAGATGTTATAAAATAGTTACTATTCAGATCTCATCTTTTAAAATCTACATAGAGAAGTCACAACCTATTATTGTATCATTACTGAGAAAACACCAAGGCTGCATATACATTACATAAAATTTTTTCATAGTAGGTCTTTTCAGTCAATCGGTTGAGCAAAAGGAGTTGTAAGGAAATAAGATGTAGTTATCTAAGATTCAAAGTTTTTTTGTTTGTTTTTATTGTTTCAAAATTACAGGCATTTGTGAAATGCCTAGGATGAGATTTCCAAGAAGGATAAGAAACAAATATTTTGTATGCTTTTGTTAGTTGCGTTTGATAATTGCCGGGGCTTATTCCTCATTTCAGATATCTTTGGTATATTTTGTAAATCTCTATTAGAAGTAAGGAGAAAAGATGAAGTGCCTAGGTCAATAGTTGAAGAAAGAGCTCTCCAAAAAAGAAAAAGAGGAAAGAATTGAGGTAACAAGTGTCAGAATGTCAAATCAGACTCAACACAAATTAAAGGTCATACCTATCGCTACATTTACTAAGGCCAGGCAGTAGCAACACGCATGCTCAGAGTGTTTTCCTTTGCCAGGTCCTATCCCACATTAGCACTTAATTACATGACAGTCTCCACCCGTTCATGACCCTATAATTCCATCCGTTTCAAGTTGATTTACAGTACGCCACCCAGAGAGACCAGGTACATCCTGCTTACAGTGCCACTCTTGAGATTGGCTAAGGATCATATTGTCCAGTTTTACTCATGCAAATGATAGATTTTAACCAGTACCAAATTGACTAATGCTTGAAAGCACACAGGTGTTAGTTAGCAAAACACAAAGCAAGCACTTTTCCTTTGGCGCCGTCCAAGATGGTCAACATACCTTCCTAAATTCTTTTCTGTCTCAAAATACAATGAATTCTGTTTCAGATTCAGCGTGTAAGGTTTTGAGCAATGCCTGCAGGTAAATTTTGGTTTGGAACACCTTCAAAATTTATATCTCATTAATTACATGGCTTTGTAATGTTTTCCACTCCAACGTTCCAGAGATTTATTGATTCCAGATTTATTTACAGTAACAGCCTAGACAGACCAAGGATATCCTGCTAAAAGCATTCCCTAGGTGAAGACTCACTGTCGTCACCTTTCTCCTAGTAAATAGTATCAGTGTGTTTAGCAACAGGTCCATCATTAGTATGTCTACAGGGGGATTTGACTCATCAAATCTTTTCTTTTCAGGGTATCATCAGTAAAAGAAACTGTAGGCTAAAAGCCTGTTACTAACCTTTTCCTTCACAAGGAAATACTGAAAAAAATACTATCTTCGAATGACTTTACAAACACCTAATTTTTGAGTTTAGATATAGAAAGAATAATTTTTTAAAAAAAGCATAGAAGGAAGCATCATGATATTCATACCTAATGTAAGTTCACCTGCATCTTAACTAGTTAATTTGCCATGTTTTTAGAAAATGTAACATGATTATAGAAGTAAAATGAGGAAGTATTTGATTCCTATTAACTGGATAAATAGTAAAGCTGTCTTTTGCCTTTTGTTAACCCAGTGTCCTTGAAGAGTGACTGCCACATCCCTGCAGTAGAGATAGAATTTAGTTAACCTAGTTTGTCATTTGGAGATAAAATGTCATTGAACCTGAGCCATGACTCAGATTGGCAAGTCTATTACAGAAATGATGCTTGGGTTCTGGTACAGTCTGCTCCTGTAACTGATGAATAATTTCTTCGTTTTTCTTTATGCTCTGTCTTTATAGTGCTATTAATCCAGATTCTTGGAAAAACCCGGTGATGATGACTCTCACCAAAAGCAGGTCCTTCACTTCGTCCTATGCTGTTTCTGCGGCTAATCATGTAAAGGCTAAAAAGCAGAATCGACCAGGTAAGTAACTCATTGGGAAAACAGTTCATATTCACTGAGTGCGCAGTCATGGGATGAACTAAACCTTAAGTGTTGAAACACTCCGATGTGTTTGGTTTGACTGTCCTGAAAATAAAAACCTCCACAACCAATTAGTTACGTAAATTTCCACTTTGTATGATGACACAGAGTCTTTTACGTTTGCTGTACCGAGTATCCGACCGTGAACTTTTTAGATGAGTAGGAAGTCAGTGTCAGCATTGTGGATAATCTCTGGAAGCATCATCTTATAATATAAAAGCTAATGAAGTACTTAAGAAATTTCAATTTCATTTTTAGTGTCTGTTGAAAGAAAATTATTTCCCAGGAGTATGGTATTTATATGAATTCTAGGAAATGCTTCATTTACTATACATACTATGATTTTTTCAAAGGAATTCTTACTCTGTGTCGCTCACCACCTCCCTCCAAATATATAAATATGGAAAGGAAGAGGTTTCTCAATTTGAAGAAAATATAATTCAGGATCTTTGAGAGCCCTTTGAGAAAGCCCACAAATCAGCAACCAAGAGACCCAGCAGCACTGTGAGTGGGAGGTTGTCCTTCCTGTTCAGACAGGTGCAAAGTGAAATTTGATGTGATTTCTCCCATCTGGGATTCGCATGATGATTTCCAGGTTGGTGTCAGTGCGCCCCTTGTGCTTCTAAGCATCAGCTTCTTCCCTTCAAGTGTCATTTACTCAATAAATACGTGTGGAGTGTTCACTCTTTCTGACACCGAACTAGCTTGAGGAATATGGCGGTGATTCAGCCACTCCCTGCCCCTCCTCTCACAGAACACTCACCTGCATTCTAGTGGGGACTATAAACAGATTGCCAGCTATTACTATAGACTTGGTGTGTTAAAGGCTATGATAAGGAAGTGAAGGAAAACTTTCAAATAGTGAAAGAAGAAAAGAGATACAAGACCCAGCATGTAGAGGGAACGCTTCAGGGACTTAAGATTGTATGTGGCTGGCAAAGCTAACCAGCTGAAGGGGAGAGCACTGAAGGCAGAAAGGGAGATGAAAGCGGGTGTGTGGGCAGAGGACAGCGAGCTGTGGGAAGGAGTCTGGCTATCAGTGAAGTTTCAGGGAGAGAAGGAAAGTAAAATGATTTGGGGGAAGATCACCTCATTGAATCAGAATCTGTGCTGAGTCAAAACTTGCATACAGTTTTTGTCTGATACCACGTCCAGGCTGGGCCCCCTCCTGGAATCCCAGTGGAGAGTCTGGGGTATTTACTCTCATCTCTCCTTCTTAGAAGGTTCTCACGCCAGGTTTTCACCTCTCAGCACTGCAGAAAACTCTGCTGAGATTTTCAGTAGCTCTCTGCTTGGCTTCTTAATCTTCTGCCTTAATAGCAGCTAAAGAATTCACCAAATGGCTCAAGGGGAAAGCTGCCCTCTTCCCACTGGACTGTTAGACATTCAGTTCTGGCTGCCATGGCAGCCCTAGACTCCAATACTTGTGTCATCAGCCTCATGACATTACTAAAAGCTCTGTTGGCTTGTCTTCCTAATAGCTGTGTCCGTCTGCCTGGATTCTTCGCCTTTTGTTACATGCCAGTGGTCAATAAATAATGCTCCGGTTGGAAGAACAGTTCACAGGATTTTGGCTCGCCCTTCTGAGGGTCTCTTCTCTTTGGAAGCCTAGGCTCTTAGAATGGGTTGCCTTGCCTGGATAGCTCTTTTAATTTTTAACTCAGCTTTGCTATTTGTTCCCAGAGAAGCATAGACACACTACAGACTACTGCATCCTAGCCAGAAGCAGAAGTCCACAAAGTGGCAGTGTTTCTGTGAGGATTAGGGAACCAGTACTCACGTTTCACTAATAGTTCAAAAGCCCACCATGAAATACAATCTTAATTACAAGAGGCACAACTTAAGGAATCACTTCTGTTGTTGTTTCTCGCATCTAGGAAAGAAAATTTTGTACTTTCTTTCCCCTTTGATCACCCACTTTATACTGGTAACCATTCCTTGAAACTTCAAGCACTGACTCTGCTTACATCTTTACTGTTTAGCATAGGAAGCCACCTCCTGCACAGGGTACCATTTTATTGAAATTGCATCACTGGAAGAAATCACTAAAAGTAGTCTGGTTCTCCAGAAATGAATCTAGTTCTCTCTACTCTTTAGATATATTCATTCCTTTTTTAAAAAAATTTTTATTGAATTGTAGTTGATTTACAGTGTTAGTTTCAGGTGTACAGCAAAGCAATTCAGTTACATATATACATATATATTTTTCTGATTCTTTTCCATTATTTGTTATTATAAAAAATTGAATATAGTTCCCTGTGCTGTATAATAGGTCCTTGTTGTTTGTTTTCTTTCATAGTGATATGTGTCTCTTAATCCCTGACCCTAATGTATGCCCCCCCCACCCTTTCCTTTCTGGTAACACTAGTTTGTTTTCCATGTCCGTGAATCTGTTTTTAGTTTGCAAATAATATTTGTATCATTTTTCTTTAGATTCCACATTTAAGTGATATATGGTATTTGTCTTTCTCTGACTTACTTCACTCAATATACTTTTTGTAACTTAGAAGTAACTAATGGTCTGATGAGTAGAATTGAGCTTTTACTAGGGTCAGGAACAGGACAGTGTGGGCAAATACTTAAATCAGGATTACACTAAGGGCAAAAACAGATTAGCTCAACAATGCAGACACTCGTCTGGGACTTCAGCAAGATGGAGGAATTGGATTTGAAGATTCCACATTAAACCTGAGGCTTTTAAAGGGGCATTAAAGTGGCCCTAGGTCAGGAGGACCCCTTGAGGACTCCTTGAGGACCCCTTGGTTGCCCACAAAAATATGTATAGATAATTTTTGGAGGAAAGCATCATGAGTTAAGGTCCCTGCAACTTCAACATATCATGTTCAGACAAACGGGAGCTTATAACCAAGATCACTTTAAACATGCAAGGAAATAGGGAAAAAAAACACAAAAAAACAGGAAAAGCAACTTTACAGATCTTACTGGATGAGTAGGAAATCAGTATGAGGAAAAAAACAGGAAAAAACACAACTTTACAGATCTCTGAAAGGGTTGAGATATTTAAGTGCTAAAATATTTAAATATTTCATTTAATTTAAAAATAAATAAGAAAAACATGAGGTCACAAAAATGGCAATGAGAGAAGATAAAATTATAGAGCAGTTAAATATCTTTTGGAAGCGTAATCAGAGAAATATGATAGGATAAATGGCGTAAGAGACCACAGAAGGAATAATCAGTAAACTGGAAGGGAGAGAACGTGCAGAAGTTACCCAGAATGAAACATTGATGAGAAACTGAAAGCGTAAACGATTTTAAGCACTATAGGGAGAAGGAGTTAGAGGCTCTAAAATCCATAATCATAGTTTTATTAGAGGGTAGAAAACATAAACTATTTGAGGAGAAGAGAATAAGGGTAAAAAAGTACATATATATCACACGCAGACACCTAATAGTGAAACTGCAGAACACCAAAGATGAAAAGGAAAGAAAAATTAGCTGCAGAAAAGACACCTCATTATCTTGCCATCAGTCTGAGAACAGAACTGTCAGAAATAAAGGGTGTCGGAACCCAGGAAAGTATTCGAATTCTTCAAAGTTCTGAGAGAAAGTAATAGTCAACCTGAAATTGTGTGCCTGGCAAATCTGTCTCTCAAGAATAGGAATGAATTCATGACATCTTCAGCTAAATAAAAACTTTACCACCTACCAAATCTTAACTAAAGAAATTTGTGATGGTTGTATTCTAGAAGGGAAAGTAAAAACAGAGAAAAAGTCTGAGGTCTAATTGAAAGGGCAAACAAATAAATTTGAAAGCCATGATTCCATCCAAACAAGCATTGTATGCATGAATAATAGTATTTCCAGATTTGTAGTTATTTTTTTTAAAGATTTTTAAGGGAAATAATTAAAATATTAGACAATAATAATATGTAACTCACAGGATGAAGTATGAATTTAAGCATTCTTTAAGTGTTCTTGTATAGCTCAAGAAACGGATTCAAATGAGGAAACTGAGACACAGAAATGTTGAGTAACTTGCCCAGTGTCACAGAATTCATCCAGAATTCTTTCTTTGGTCCTAAAGACTTGGAAAAAAATTGAAGACAACAAATTGAGATCATTTGAAATCAGGATTTGGGGGGGGTCTTGTCCTTGGCTGAGGACAAGATAATGGGATGATTCAGTTTTCTGTCTCTCAGTTTCTTCATTTAAGTAATAAAATTAAAATTCTTAAAATAACCAATATGATCGAGTCAAGAAGAATGAAGGTCATGGTTAGTGCAGTCACTGGAAATAACAGAGCAAATGATGGAAACAGACATGAGGAACAGCCTCATAATCTGCGTTCTTCTTTCTACTTCGTATGCCTGCGCTCGAGAAAAAAGGGCAAAGTGTAAAAGGAGCAGAATGTCCACAGAGGATCCCATACAGGCAGATGGGAGAGAACACAGCCCCAGGAGGGGTAAGAGCCTCTCCCTTCTTGCCATGAAGTACATGAAGTATCTGCATTGTCTTTACTTTGGAAGGGATTTTGCGTTGTACCATCTTCAGACTGCTGTCACAGCACTAAATCTTTCTGAAATGACCTGTGTCCTATGCTTATTGAATTCAACTAAACAAATCCCTGAAAGTCTGCCAAAAGGGAGAAAAATATCCATCAAGAATCAGAGAGCTGAAGCTGTTACTGTTCTTCCTGGACCAGACGGGCCCTTCCGTTTGGAAACTCTTGTTTCCCGGCATAGATGGCACGTTGGGGCTGATTGAGCTTCAGTGGGTGTGACGTGAGTAAGTGACAGTGATGCCACCTGGTTTGCCAGAAATGGTGGAAAGGGGCCGAGGAAAGCCCCTTTGTGTGGCAGGGTATGAGGAAATGGAATCAAAGTGTAAAAAGAGCCTGAGGAGGGAAGTAAGCAGCAGTGGGCCAAAGAGACGGGGGTAAATTTAGAGAACAGAAACCCTGGAAGATAAATGACCTGTGTCCAGAGGGGACTAATGAAATCTCCTCTTTGCGCAAATCAAGTAAACAGTGTGTCCTTCTAGCTCAGTCAGTCGGCATTCATTTAAACAGCTGAAACACAAACAATTATTATGCAGTTACTAGTATAAAATAAATGGATGAAATCACACAGGAGTCCTTTGATGAAAGCATAAAAACAGGAGATTTAAATACAATTTGCATTTTCAATCTTGCTTTTCTGTTATGAGTCACTGAATATGTACAGAGGCCTTTATGTCATTCTGCTTTTAAAATCCTTCTAATTCATCCTTATCACATCTGCTGCAGTTCCTTTCCAGATCCTTACAATTTTTGTAAGATTTTTATAATCCTGTTACGGTGATTACAGATATCTCTGCACCTAAAAGTCAGACTGAGTTTTTCCTATAGAAAATTTGAAATGAGAAAGAACTTTAGTTATAGCATTGTGATTTTTTTTTTTTTTTTGCATTCTCTATACTTTAGATACTTCTTTTGTTTTGGAAAAATATTACGGCTGTCCATTTCCTGTGGGCATGAAAAAGAGGCTTGTATTTATCAGACATACTAGTTCCTTTTTTGTTCAGTTAAAATTAAACGGAGAGAGTTTTACAGCACAGACAGATGGATTCACTTAATTTTCCCTCCAGGACTGTTTATTGTCTCCCTTTGATTGCCCAAAGTTTCTTGTGTCTTGACACACATTTTCTCTTGTTCTCAGGAGCAAGGAATTAAAGACTCAATTACTCAAAGGAGTAATTTGGTACTTTAGAATGCTTTAAAGTTCCATTTTTCATGTTTTAAATGTTTTAATTTTAAGTATTTCACGTTACAGCAGTTTGAATCATCCAGAGATTTTTGAATTTCACAAGCTATGTCTTTTTCCTGAAGTCTCTTAAAATTATTTAAATATAAAATGAAGGTAAATATATTTGAGAGCATGCATATTTCTCTGAGTCCCTACGTGTGTGTGTGTGTGTGTGTATGCAAGCAACATAAAGTTGAATGAGACTTCCAAAGGTCCTAAACTTCATCCCTCTAACTTTAGACATGATTACACTTTAAAAAAAATCTTAGAAAATAATTTGGTTTTGAAGACTTAAAAGAATATCCTGTTCCTGTGTGTGAAATAATTTTTTTCAGTCTCTCCTTTCTAGAAAGAAAGAGTATTTGGTTATTATCTGTACTTACATCTCTCCATCTATTTGAAGACTAATATATGTAAATAAATGCCCATTTCCTACAGCATTCCTAATCCTTTCTGTTTTTAAAACTTTAAGTAAACTATGATAAGGCACACTGTGAGAAATAGTTGGCTTGGGAGAAAAGAAATGTGTATATTTAGACCGTTGCCTTCTCATCCACAGAATAAAACCACCCCCCCTTTTCACCATATTGCCAGGACCCATGCTTGTTAGTAGCATTCAAAATATGTAGACTAACAGCACTGCAGAAGCAAAGCACTTTTCCTCTGTTTCAAGGTTTATGTGAAATTTCGTCTCAGGCAGTAAGTCTGGAGTCTTAAGTTCTGCTTATTTGTTTAAGTTTAGTTAATCCATGAGTTCCAAGAACGCTAATCGTTGAGCGGATTTTTACATTTGTATTTTAAGAGTGAATTGGCTTTTTGGGAGAGTATCAGCTGGCCGCTACTAAAAATTAGCAATGAAGAAAATCACTCCGCTCATCATTTGCCTTCAGAAGATAGATTGTGTCAAGACAGAAATGGGCAATGTTCCCATAGACTTTCAACTACTCTAAAAAAAAAAAAGTGGTAGGAAACTATCTGAAAACTCAGAATTACTTATCAAAATAATTAAAGAATTGCCTAAAGCAGAGCCCATCAGGAGTCTAAGATGCAGCAGTTAAAACCTTGCCTTGACCTGGCCAGCCCGACGCCGTCTTGCCAGGAACCCCTCTGAGCCCGTTCCCAGCCCCTCTTCTTCCTCTTTGCTAAGCTGCAGCCACAATGACCTCCTGACTGATCCTCTGACACCCCCCCGGTGGGTCCCTCTTTCTGGAACATTCTTTCCCCAGCCCTTGTCTAAATGTCTTTCTTATATCATCAGACTTCTGATCAAATTTTACCTTAGTGTGTTCTGTGCTTCCCTGTCCTCTGCAATATTTTTTCTTCGTATCGCTTCAAACCATCTGATTTTGTTTTCTTCCTCCTCCTCCCCTCCTTTCTTCTTCCTCCTCCTCTTCTCTTCCTACTTTCTGTCT
The DNA here is from genome assembly GCF_048773025.1 of Camelus bactrianus. NCBI lineage: Eukaryota > Metazoa > Chordata > Mammalia > Artiodactyla > Camelidae > Camelus > Camelus bactrianus. Next base: position 13,000,093 of record NC_133572.1, read on the forward strand.
CCCCTGAAAGAGGAGACCTTGAGACCAGGGAATTTTATTTTGTTCACGACCACCTCCTTTAGTCCCGCAATCAGGCACGCCATCTGTATCTGTTAAATGATTTCTAAGTGAAAGAAGTCAGACTCAAAGGGCTGCAAATTCTAAGATACCAGTTACATAATGTTCTTTCAAAGACAAAACTACAGGTCCGGCAATCATCCGTGGTTGCTAAGTGCTGGGAGTGGGGAGACGGGTTGACTGCAAAGTACAAGGGGTATTTTGGGGGGTGAGAGAACCAGTCCACTCCTGATTGTGGTAGTGGTGATGTGGCTCTACACCATTGTCAAAACTCACAGGAACGGTACACCAAAAGGAGTCATCTTGACGTATGTCAGTTATACCTTAATACAAAAATGGAAAAAGAAGAAGTTCCGAATGTACTTACTTTGAGTGATAACATTATTTGAATATACAAGCCTGGCACAATGATTAATTTAGAAGTCTTATTAGTTTGTGGTGAGATAAAATGGTGATAGTCAAAATGAAATATGTGAGGGTTCTGGAAGTGTGTGTTTTACATACACAGACACACACACACACACATTTATAAAATATTGGTAATTCTAAATGAATCATCTGGAATTGCCTCAGATAAAGAATAATTTTGATTCAACTAAGGCTAAAAAGATTCATTGAGTTTTTCCTTTGGAAAAGCATAATCATTGGACTTAATCAGAAAAATATTATTACTACAACTGTTGAGAATAAATTATTACAAACAAAAAAAGAAAAAAAATTTGTTAAATGAACAAACACCTTGATAACCTTTAAACCACATCAGACCAGCATCCAGCTCCTTAATGGTTAAACTGCTTTTCTAGGGTAATCTGGTGGCTCATCATCCTTAATCTATCAAATAGTCTAAATTAATCTAGTCCTTTCCAACCTTTCTTACATGAGAGCACGTGCACATGTGTGTGAATCCGATAATGTTATATATAGCATTGGAGAAATGGGAAGGGATTTACAGCTTGGTGAAAATTGTGTTTCCTTTATTTTATAAAATTATAAGAAGAAAATCTAATTATAAAATGTTAGAGATAATATTAAAAATTAAATTTATCCTGGGACGTCCAAATAAAATCTTTCTATTGAAAAAGATTTACAGCCATTGGTACTTTATAGCACATCTGTAACTTAACTTGCTGCACACAATGATAGGTTGGCTGGGGAACTCTGAGTTAAGAACTTAATTTTCTTTTGGCTCAGGAAATGATGTAATGTGAAGGTTTGTCAGGATCTTTGGTAAAACAGCTAAATCTTTTCAATAAAAATAGAAATCAGAATGAAAACCATAAGGCATGGCATTGTAAAGAGAAATACAAATGCAACCTAGCAGATAATGAATTTTTCTTCCACGTTGGGCAATCTCCCATCAAACACTGGACGAATAAAGCACAGTTTACTAAGAATAGCTGGGCTCACTCCATAGTCTCCTGTTTACTTGCACTGGAACTCTGGGAAGGCTGTTTCATCTCTCTTCGTCTGAGTGGTTCCATTTGTCAAGTACAAGGCGGGGGACTGATCTGGTGACCAGAAATCAGTAGAAATATTGAGCAAAAGACTAGAAGGGTAGCTGGCCTCCACATTCAATCACAGGAAGAGTACAGTTTCTCATCTTTTAAAGCAAACAAAACAAAATAAAAACATAACAGTGCCAACAAAAGCCCTTCAACAAGCTTAATATTCCTCTTGGTGGACCAGAAAACCTCTGGATATGACAAATAACAACTTTTGAGAAAATTGAACATTGGAGCAAACCAAGCCAGTGGCCGGTTCACCACATAATCTATTCGATGATGTAAATGTTGCTGGTTCCACGTTTCCCCGGAGCGGTGAGAAACAGAAGACAACTTTTAAGATTTCATTTCATTTGCCTTACAGTAGATTGTTTCGCCTGAAATCATGAAAATCAGTAAGCAGGGAGTTGTTCAGAAGTTTTTTTCCTCTCTTTTCTTCAATTTTAAGTGCAGGCTGCCTTCTCCGTGTTTGGAGAGAGGAACTTCAAAAGACGTTATCCCTGTGCTCAGACATCATCACTTTGAAATCTAAGCCAGTGTTTTGTGAAAATGTTCACAGCTGAGAGCAAACACGGTCTGGCATAAACATCCACACTTCTCATTTGAGCTTTAGGCCCACCGTTTGATCTGAAATGGATCATATTAACTTTTTTAAATGTTTCCTTTAGAAATTAACGCCGATCGAAGTAATGTTTCACACACAGAAAGTAGTTTCACTGAACACATGGATGGTTAGCTAAGTCAGTTTCCTCTCAAAAATGTATCTTCCTTATTTACTTATTTCAAGCAGCCGTTGCGTGCTTAAACTCCGCTCCAGATACGTTAAAGTTTTCAAACAACTGCAGGTCCTGCTGCTGCTGAAAACCTCACAACCTAAGAGAAGGCAAATGCATGAGAAATTTTTAACTGTTGTCATCAGGTCAGAATGCCAAGAAGAAACAAAAATGGGAGCAGAAAATAATACCCTTCTGTCCTGAAGTTACTCCAGGACACCGAGGCTTTAAGTGAATTTGCCAGCATGGCCACCAGTTTTTTCATGATGACGCGTTGTTCCCATTCCATGCTGCAGAGACACCCTCCCCCGGCCCGTACATCCTCTCTCCAGATGGTAGCACGCAGCGGAGGCGGCCCCCGGTGGCCTGAGTCCTCACCATACTGAGTTAAAAGGAGTCCCAGGTGAAGTTTACGAGTTGCAGTTTTGACTTCCAAAGATTTATTTAGTGACTTAATCTTACCTCTTTTTCTTAGGTTCCCTAGTGAAAATCTCACCTCTTTCATCGCCCTGCTCCTCACCTCTCCAAGGGACTCCTGCCAGCAGCCCAGTCAGCAAAATTTCTGCAGTTCAGTTTCCAGAATCGGCCGACACAGCCGCCAGACAAGGCCTGCGTTCCCACCGGGTGTTAACTTACACACAGAGTGCCCCTGACCTTTCGCCTCAGATCCTGACGCCGCCTGTTATCTGTAGCAGGTAAGGAATTGATCACTGTTAACTGGAGGTTCACTAATAACAAAACTCGTTCTGGTTTTCCGCTTAGGAACACTCACCAGCAGTCCACGCAGCTCTGTGTGGGCTGGCCCACGTAGTTGACAAGAAAATGCAAGGTAATATGATTTGTGTTGACTAGGCTAGAAAAGAAACTTAATTTTTCGGTGCTTTTTTTTCCATTAACAGAAAGTTTAGAGGCCATATGGTCCACACAGCTACCCTTTGGAGATGATATAAAATAATTCATTGTATATTTTGTCTGCTTTCTGATGGAGAATGCATACAACCTCTAGTTTTAAAAAATCCTTCCAACTAGTTTGATATAAGTTGATATTTTATTGGGATTTTTTTTTAACTTGTTCTCCAGGGAGGATTATGTATCGATTTGAAAGGTACTATTTTATCTTAAGTCTATAACTCCCATTTTAAAGCTTTAAAAATGTGCGGATAACACATGGCCCATTAGGACCTCCCCAAGTGGATCTCTGAATGTGATTAAGTAGTTGCTGGGGCTGCTCTGTCGTATTGAAACAGGATGGCAAAGTGTTGTCTACCACAGAATCAGAAAAGGGCCTAGCATGGTAAGAGCAGTTCTCTTACCTTGATCCACTTGAAAGAAATACCTCCTCTTACTGATCAACAAATTATTCTTTACTAATAGCTTCATGGTGAATAACTAATCTTAAAGCATTACATTTTTTTTTAAGTAATAAAGAGTTGAGTGTTTTTAAACTGAGCATAATCCTGAGAGTGTCTTGACTAAAAAGCTCCCCCTGCCAACAAGGTTAATGCGGATAACTGAATAAATTAATTACATGTTGGTCTTCTAATATCAAATATTGGGTTAGACCCAGACCTGATCGACAAACTCACGTTTAAGCCTCACAGATTTCATTTTTCCATCCTTTGTTCATAAACTCTACAAGTTAAATGATAGTATCTTTTAAATTATCTTTATTTTTACTTCCTTTCTCTTTGCAAATATTTTTTAAAGGGAAAATCATTTGTGTTTGTTGGACCAGGACTACAGTCAAAAGTTACTCTGCCATCTGAAGGTTCTTCTGCTGCCCTCTCTGTAATGGCTTTTTTTAATACAATAATTTCTTTCTTTCTTTCTTTCTTTCTTTTTTTTTTTTTTTTTGACAGTAATTTCTGAGGGAGGTTAATTCCATCTTTTTCTCCCCACCAAAAAGTAAGCTCTGAGCTAAAAGTAGGCTCATATTCTACTCCTGGTGATTCACAACACAGATCACTTTATTACAAGCACTGAGAAGTCCTGCAAAAAAGAAGACATCATGATTTAGGTTCCTTCTAGCATTTTCTGAATTTATTTGACGACAGAACCAATTTCTTTAGGTTAACATCCCATAATTGCCCATAGAGCTAGTGTTTGGCGGAACACCTTTGAGGAACATTTTGTGTGTGTGGTTGTGTGTCCTGAGCCAAGATGAAGCGCAGTGGAGTGACCAGCCTCGGGGACATCTGCTCCCGGGGTTTCTAGGGAGACTGTCCCACTGTGAGCTCCAGACTTGCGAGAAATAAGTAGCCTGAAGGTATAACAAGGATGTTCAGGAAAGATGCACGATTCACGTAACTTTTCTCACCAGTCTGTATTTTTGTATTTTTTGCAGAAAGTATGTGATGGGATTTCTTTCATTTTTTTTTTTTTTTAAGAAGTTTGGGAGAAAAACAAGGGAATTTCACTGCCTACTTGTTCAGTAATGTTAATAAATCCAGGAGTGTGTGTTTTATGTGTTTGGGCTTTTTAAATCTATAATTCAAACCATGTTTTATTATTGCCTTCAAGGCAGTCACCCATGTAGGCACAAAGAGCTCCAGAAACACACGACTAATTATTGTGGTTTCCCCTGCTGAACTTGAAGGGTTTGGCATTGAATCCCAGTCTCTTGGCTGCTGTAATGTCTATGCAACAAGCTGGTTTTCTGGCATATTTGAACTACTAATTTAAATGTTCTTTTTAAGTATTACCTTGCAGTGAAAAATCTTCAAAGTGACACACTTTACTTCTACCAAGTGTCATCCGAGAATATAAACCCAGCATTTACATCTACTGTCTTTTTCCTTTGGTTCTATCATTAAATCAAACTGATGGGATTTCATATTTAGAAATAGCGTATGTGTGATGCTTTCCACTTACATTCAAGGCTTGAAAAATAAATTTACTTTGGATGAAAATACTCTTAACTGGGAAATGTTTATCTCTACTGCACGTATAAATGTGATTCATGGGGGAAAAAGCGATGAGATGTTTAATAAGTTAAATTATAAATGACCACTCTTTTACTTTTAGAGTCGTCTGTGGTTAAATAACAAATAAACAAGAAACCCTCTGAGACCTTTTGTAATCGTAGGCAAATGAAAGAACCCAGAGCGAAATGCAGAGTTAAAACCTACTCATGAAGTCTCTAAACAAGATAAGTGAGAGAGGAAACTTGCCAGGCCATTTGTGGGGTTACTTTTTGATTTATTGAACGGTCAAAACTGTTGAGAAAGCAAAGGCATCCTGCATCCTCCAACCTCCTCTGTCAAAGAGCCCTGCCCACCTTTCAAGTGCCTTCGTTGTCCTCCGTTCCTCACAGTGTGCTCCCTTGGCCTGTTTTGCTCAGCTAGCATCCTGGGTGGTCAATGTTACATTAACTCTTCATCAAAAAGTACGTCTACTTTATTCATTTCCTTAGGGCCTTAAAAGGTGAACTGATCAATCTGAAAAGAGTAATTTTCATTTTGTGGCAAAAAAAAAAAAAACCAAAAACAACTTAACATACTATCATTCTCTTCTTATGCAGTCTTTTCTTAAGGGCTCTTTGGACATTAAATCTCCTAAGCCATAAAAATAAATCTAATAATGTTAAACAGACTCCAGAGGATTCTCTTGGGAAAGATATTTTTGATCAAATACACTTGGGCGCCTCCAAAATCACTCCTGGAAGTAGGTAGCAGACTACCCCAGGATTCTCTAAATAGTGTAGCTCAATTTTGCCGGTGGTTTGACCTAAAGTTTGGTCTAGGCTGTGGAGGAAGATGAGAGCTGAACAGTTTCTGATCCTTTTTATCGAATGTGCTTTCCCCCAAAAAGAAGACATTATCTTACACATATCAGCATCCGTGTATAAAACACAATGAACTTTTTTCTATCAAACGAGTAAGTAGAAGGTGGAAATATTTGATGATTATTCTCTCTCTTAATGTATCCATACCTGGTGCATGCCTGGGATCTTTGGAAAAGAAAAAATTCTTCTTACAGCTGTTCCATTATTTCTCAGCTGTGGCAGACCATATTCCCAAGGGACACCTGCTGACGGGCCCCTGGAGAGAAGTGGGGCAACCATCCAGACACCCAGCAGAACAGGTAATTCTTTATTGGATTCCGTTCCTCAGAATGGAAATTGCTTTACTTGATTTTTTTTCCTGATCCAAAAGGTAACATATGTTTCTGATGTTTTAGATTACACATTTAAAAAAGCCAAGGAAGGAAATAAAAATCATAATCCCTATGGCCGAGAGTTACTCGTAGGTTAAATTTTGATGCAGAGCTGTCCAAAATGTTTCTATACATCTGTACACAAATGTACACTTTTGAAAGTGCGAAGCCATTTTATATAATGGATACCACTATATAGAAATGTTATTTTATCGTGCACACTAGAGGGGCATCGATTTTAGGGTGCTCTCTGGAGATCTCCATTGCAGACCCTAAGAAATGACCCTGCTTAGATCACTGTAAGCTTGTTTAAAAAAAAAATTCATAGTTCTTCCTGGAAGCAGTATTATGGAAAGGTTCATAAGACAGGCTTTGGAGCCTGGTTTATATCCTGATTCAGCTACTGACTCATTTATCATCTCTGTGCTCCACTTCCTTCATCTGTAGAATGGAAGTCATAATAGTACCTACCAAACAGGACTGTTGTGAGAATTAAATTATTAAAGCATATAAAGCACTTATTATAATATCTGGGCCACTGTAAGTAGTGTTTGCTGCCATAATTATTATAATAATTATCATTTTACTTTTACTGATGTAACCCTAGGGACTTGCTTTTGTTAGTGCTGAGCGTTGACAAGTTGGGAGAAAAATAACTTCCCTGAACTTCAGCCTTGAGGACAATAGTTACCTAAGAATGATCCTTAATTACCTGCACCAGCATTTCCTGATAGATACTCAGTAAATATTCATTGATATTCATTGATTATTTGCCTTAAAGAGTGGTGTGCTGTGGTAACGGACAAAGTTCCAGGGACACAGGCAAGGAAAAATCTAAAGGAGAACTCTCTGTGTGGCTGTTATCTGATATCATAGCTCTGGAGATTCAAAATAGTCCCTTCTCTATGCCCCACGGTGTCTGATTCTAACATAGAAGCAGTTGCACGGAAAGATGGGAGAAAGGTGGGTGAGCAGTCTTGAGAAAGGAGAACAGAGTTAGCAGAACTGTTTCCTGACTTCAAGACTCAAACGTCATAGAGGGAGTATGATGCTGGCGTAAGGACCAGCAAATAGGTCAGATGCAGTTGAGTAGAAAGCCCCAAACTAGACCCAAGCCTACAGACTCACTGAACTTTCAACAAAGATCCAATTTTCCAGTCCAGTGGGTTTGGGAAAAAAATGAATCTCATCCCCTACTTCACATTGTATGAAACTTTATTCTGAGATAGCGCCTGACCTAGATGTAAAAGCTAAGCCAATAAAACTTCTGAAAGAAAACACTAGAAAATATCTTTGTGACTTAGGGAAAGGCAAAGATTTTTTAGGCCATGGAAAGCAATAACCATAAAAAAAAAACCTAGACTTCATCAAAAGTAGAGGATAGGATATCGGATAGTCTGGTGGCAGAATTTACCAGCTGTGTGCCCTTGGGCAGTTTACTTAACCTTTCTGTGCCTCAGTTTTCTATCTGCAAAGTGAGGGCAGTAGTGATGCAGTGATGCAGTGATGCAGTGATACCCACCTCAGAGGACTGGGGAGAAGATTCAATGCGTTAGTGTAAATAAAGTGCTTTCAGTGGTACCTGGCACTCAGCAAACACGCCATAAACTTCTTTCAGGCACTCTTTGCAGTGACGAGAAGCTTCTTGAGGTCTTTGCCCAAGAAGCATGTTCTTCAGACACTTGATGCTACCTGACTGGCCCTCTGGTGAGCACAGTGTAGTGCTGACTGCAGTGGGAGTTAGTGGAGACGGGCAGAGAGAGAAGGAAGCCACAGACCCCTAGGGATGGAGATTGGATAGATAGGATCTCCCACGCATCTTAGCACACACTGTTGCCACGTGTTCTGCAGACCACTTTGTTCTCGGGTGTCAACTCAATTTCTCCCACTCCCGTGCCCATCCTAGAGTTAGGATTTTAGCCAGTTACTCATGGTTTAGTGGGTCGAGGCATGCAGAAAGGAAAAAGAAATAGAAAGTCAGGGGATTTTTAGAAGGTATGAACTACTGACCTGAGAATGATTATTGAGGAATTCTTAAATGCCATGGAAGTCACAGATCATAATTCCATCTATTTCATTGGGTTAAAAAAATGTGTGCTTTCTGCCACCCCGTGATCCTATATCCGTGGTGTGTAAGCTCATAAAAGCACTACTCCCTTAAACACTTTACTGTATGCATTTCAGGAATATACACTTAAATGGGATGCCTTTTTCCATTGCAAGTTTCCTAATTTGTTCTCTTTGAACTGCAGATGATACCACTCAAGTTACCTCTGATTATGAGACCAATAACAACAGTGACAGCAGTGATATTGTACAAAATGAAGACGATACCGAGTGCCCAAGAGAGCCTCTGAGGAAAGCATCAGCTTGCAGCACCTACACTCCTGAGACCATGATCTTCCTGGTAGCTCCCTATGACATAACGTTCATTTGCTTGAGAACTTGGTTTCTATGGCAGGGATTGGCTTAGAAACAGATCCCTGAATCATCAGATTTGCAGAGATACCTCACGTGGGTTACACGTGTATCGTAACCCTCCCTGTATGTAGCAGTATAACTTCTCTCTATCCAAGTCTTACTGGTCTCTTAATGGTTCCGTTATGTAGTGATTAAAAACAGAAGTATCCATCTGCACAGCTGATTACAGATATTTCCTAACCCAGCTGAAAATGTGAATGTGTGTAAGGAAATGAATTATTTCATTCAGTGAAACAATGTTTTATAGATGTCCGTTGATCAAAATGAAACATGTTCGTTATCTTAGGGCTTCTGTTGGTTTTTTCTCTAGCGCCTCCTTGATTTAGAAAGCGAACCAATGTTTATTTTCCTTGTTATATTAAACCAGGTTTATATTGCTACCCATTAAAATATCTTTTGACGATGACTTATTTTATGTGTTTAAAGAGAGCCCCTTAGAGAGGATAAAAGCCTCCATTTGAGTCTGGCTAATTTGGGGAGGGAGCTAGTGGTAGGAACTAGTTGACTGTCATGTGATTATCAATTGTTGCTATTATCATTTTTCTTCACCTAATTTATACTTTTAAGTCAAAGAGATTGTCAGAGAAAATAACCTAAATGCTTCTTTATCCTCGTTATCTTTATTTTCTATTTTTTTGGTAAATAAACTCTTACGAAGGTCTTCATTTGGGACCAATTATAAAATGTCTTTACATTTATGTGGTGGATTTTTTTTTTTTTTAAGAAACCATGCATCGCATGAATTAAATTAAAATCCCTGGGGGAAAAATGTGGTAATTGTAATTCTACGGGATTAATGCTGATTTTGAAGTAGTAACACAAATTGAACCAATTAGAGTTGGGGTGATTAACTCCCCCTCCCACTTGGGTTTCTTTTGAGAATCCAGTGTAAGCCAGAAATCCTCATCTCAGCAAAATTTACATAAACATACAAAGAGATAAATTTGCATACAATTGCAGTGTGTTCTGAAGTCCTTGAATCTGTATGTAAGAACTCCACAGAAGACTAGAAAGCAGTTGTTTTAATGTATGAAAGAAACATCCTGTTTTTGCTGCGGCATGTATGAACCAGCGATAGGCAGTGACATAATGCAAACTTCAACGCATCAAAGAGCATTAAGACCTTTTCTCCTTACTTTGGGACCAATGTTTTGTTCTTTTGATCGTTTTTTTATTTTTCTTTTTGGAAGATCACTCATTCACCCTGAAGTTTTAAGTCATTTACTTCAGGTAAACTCCATTGTTGAACTGAACTTACCAAAGGAAGCACAGATTACTTTATAGAAAAACTGTTAAACGTGTTGTTAAAACATTTGTATCTTCATTGCAGGACAAACCAATTCTTGCTCCTGAACCTCTTGTCATGGGTAACTTGGACTCAATCATGCAGCAGCTAAATACTTGGAATTTTCCAATTTTTGATTTGGTGGAAAAAATAGGAAGAAAATGTGGCCGTATCCTTAGTCAGGTAAGAAATGCATTCACACATATGACTTTAAATGTAGGGGGAAAAATTCCTTGGTTGTTTACAGCTCCGTATGTGCTTAACGTCAGTGGTGAGTATGAGGTGGAGAAAGGAAATTTTAATGCCCAGCGTTCTGTAGAGTCCTTGGCGGTGGGATCAGAAAAGAAACCGGAACATCAAGGGACTAGAATATCATATTCTGCAGCTGAAATATTGTGTATTTTTTAAGACAAAATGGAAGGGGCAGGTACACACAAGCAAGATGGAGAAATGATCTAAAAGTCGTAGAATTCAGCAAAAGAAAAGCTGATACAAGCCCTCAAAAGAAGAAACCTGCCAATTTATAAACACCAATCTATTGTCTGTATTTCCAGTGACTTTTTTTAAAACTTTTGATTAATACAGTGCTTAGGACTTATCAAAAATACGATGATATGCTGAAATATGTTTCCCCCAGTGTGGTGAGAAACATATTAAATAGAGTTCTTTGTATTTTAACATGGAAAACAACTGTATATATCACACAAAATATAGAATGCGAACTACTGCAGAATAACAAGATATTCCCCCCCCTTAAGTATTTTTTTCCTTAAGCTAGACTACTTTCAAGGTTTCCTAAATATAGAAATGTTTTGTTTCTCCGAGGGAGAAAGAAAACACAGAAATTAAGAATTTGGACATGTTTGTTTTCAATAAATAAAATGAAACGGATTTGCGCTGTTATCAAGCACTTAGCAAAATACACACTCTTAATTAATCGGAAAGATGTAATAATCTCAGCTTCTTTAAAAATGTTTTAGGTGAGTTCTCAAAGATTGAATAGATATCACGGCAGAGATACTAAAGACAACCAGATTTGTTAATAAAAGACTAAGGTGAGCATTCAGGACCCAGATTTATGGGGGGCCAGTAACCCTTCCTTGCAAAACGCTAGAAGAGAAATCAGTTGTTAGACTGATTTCCGCTCCGTGCATCGGAGGCAGGCTTTCTTCAGACCTCTGAGCGAGTGTCTTGAGTGTGGAACTTCGAGCTGAGAATCCCTGATCTGTGAAGGTTTGAAGGAAGAAGATAGAGGGGCCTTTTCCTCCACTCTTCAGTCCCTCAGACACAAAGTGCTAGTCTAGTCTGCAAGAAGAAAAATGGGTCCCTGCCTTAAAGGAACTCCCTTTCCAACAGGGAAATTAGATACGTGTCAAGATCATGAGAGTCCAACTTGATATGTACAGAAGTGTGCTAACATGATGGATGGCTGTTGGAGCACAAAATAATCAACAGTCTCCCTAACACGCAGCTGGTGCCTCTCCTGGACTCTGATCTGACCACGAACACGTGGGGAACTAGGATGGGGACCCTTGTACTTTTACTGGGAGTTAATACTCCTTCTTTTTTTTAATTAAAAAAAAATTTTATTGTAGTAATGTTGGTTTATGACATTATACAAGTTTCACGTGCACAGCATTATATTTCTCCTTCTTTGTACCCAAGGGCATCTTTACCACCAGATATGTAGTTTCCATCTGTTGCCATGCAGTTGACCCCCCTTTACCTGTCTTGCCCTCCCCCATCACTGTGCTGTGCCCTGTGTCTACATGTTTGTGTGTGTTTGGTTTGTTCATTAATTTTGTTTGTTAGATTCTACGTATAAGTGAAGTCAGTGGTGTTTTTCTTTCCCTGTCTGACTTAATTCATTTAGCATGACATCCTCAAGGTCCATGCATGTTTTTACACATTAGTGGTCTCAGTCTTATTCTCCCTTCCTCCTCAATGCTGAGCAGCATCTTTTTTTTTTTTTTTGGCGGGGTGGGGAGGAGGTGGAGGTAATTAGGGTTATTTATTTACTTATTTACCTTAAAGGAGGTGCTGGGGATTGAACCCAGGACCTCGTGCATGCTAGGCATACACTCTACCACTGCGCTATACCCTCCCCTCTGAGCAGCATCTTTATATGCACTGATTTGAGTGCAAGTTTAAGGGCAGCCGTTTTACCCAGTCCACCTCCACCTCACGCCTCAGGGGTCCCCCAGGGACCTTTTGTGTCCCACTCTCTGAAACCCACTGCACACCAGCACGCTGAGGGAGTGATTTTACCTGGAAATCTGCCTGCAACGGTGCCACGAGAAGATGGGACAGTGGGCCAGGAGGCAGACTTTCTCTTTTACTGGACACTGTGTTCCCTTGTTTTGTATTTGCTGTATATGTCCCAGACTTCTCGAAACGTGACAGCTTAATCTTCAGAGCAACTTTAATGCAGGTTTTTTTTTTTAATCTCTAGTTATAACAGAAGAAGAAACTGAGACTTAAAAGAGAAAACATAACTGTTCATCTAAAGCCATGTGGTAAACATGGACCCAGGACCTGATATGTGCATATTGGAAGTCCAGACTTTTTACCTTCATTGCAAATTCTTTTCAGTTCCCTCGTAAATGCATTTATGTATTATATTTTCAAACTTTCTGAATAGAGAGTCTGAGCAAATAGACAGTGGTTATTATAGCAGTTGGTGTGACAGTGTCACACCTCGGTCCCCTTGAAGTTCTGTGAGCTGGGGGCAGGAGGGGGGGACCTTGACCATCTTAGCCGCAAAATGTTTTCTAAGAGTCATAGATGGAAGCAGACAACAGAAAGATTAGAGAGAATTAACAATTAGATTTTGGCAAAATTCAATAATGTATCTTTTTTTCCCAGTTATCTTTCAAAAACAAATACATAACTACATAATTCTTACTATGTCACTATGTTATTTTTCCAATTTATATAACTGAACTTTGAGAAAAGGCAACTTTATTTGCCTTGCTAAGTAGAACTTTATGGTTTTTTCCTTTGATTTGAGTTTGGAAGTACAAAAATCGTGAAATTTTCACTGTGTAAAAGGCATATTTTTTTTGCGCCCCAGTAAGACTTCAGGGCAGCTGAAATGAATTAACTTTAGCATTCCAAGAAATCACCTTTTGGCTGAGACCACATAGAGAAGGTCTCACTTCAAAAGACTTCTAAAGAGACATATGTGCAATGGAAATGACTTCTCAGCCTCAATGTACTGCCTGCCTTTTTGATGATTATCGTGTTTATTTTAACAAATTTAAAAGGACATCATTCAGATTTTGGAATAGTATTTTTTTTCGGTTACCAATATTTACCCTGTTAACAGTGCCTTTTCTTTATTTGTGAGTTTAGATGATTGGCCATTGATTTATCAGTTTCTTGGTGAAAATTCTTCTATTTTAAAATAATACTCTAAAATATCTTGCCTTAATTTTCAATTCATTTTTCAAATGTTTTAAGAAAATAACAGGAAACTTAAGTCATTGCAATCCTAACAATATTACTTCTCAAATAATGGTGGTAGGATTTGCAGCAGTATACAATCTGAAGCCATAATTCTTGGCTTGAATTCTGGTCCCGTAATGTGTTTACTGTGTGATCTTCAGCAAGTCAGTCAACTTCTCTGTGCCTCTGTGTTCTCTGCTTTCAAATGTTGGTAATTAGCATTATCTTTCTCATAAAATGCTATGTGAATTAATTAAAATGTAAATAATTAATATGTGTAAACTATTTAGAGCAGGCATCACACTTATTAAATGCCACATATATATATTTATTTATATATGTCAACAGTTGCTGCTCTGTTGTTATGAATGGGGCTGTATTCCATTCTGCCTCAAGAATAACCATTTCTCTTCCCATCACCTCCTTCTGTGCCTTTATCATTCTTTTCTTTCTCCATCATTTGCATATCAACTATGCCAGTTACATCCAAAGATATTTACTTGATTTGAGTCTCCAGGGCTATGAAAGTAATTAGAAGAGGAATAGATACTTGGAGGAGAAAGAAGGAAGACAAGTGAGGAAAAATTATTTTAAACATTTTTATTTATACTGAATTAGGACACATCTTTTTTTTTTTTTTCTCCATACGTTTCAGTCAAGGCAATCTTTTTCTCTCTCATAATTCTGTCCCCTTGTTTTTCACCAAGGCACAACTCTGCATCCATCATCCTCCAGAAAGCTTTTATTTATTTGTTTATTTTTAGTTATAAAATTGGTCCACAGTAAAGCTTTCCTTCATTCTTTACTTAGCACTTACAGTGTATATTATACAATGAGCAATTTAGTAAATATTAATCTCTAGTTATTGCTATCACGCATAGTTCAGTGCCTTGATATGTTTCTGTAGTGTGACACTGGATTTTTTGATTGGCAGTTTCTTAGGCATATGTCTCTATCTTTAAAAACAGATTCTATACCCCTCATCAGGGACTTCAGGGGTAGGACATAGAGGTCTTCAATATCTGCTTGATTTATTGTTCCCAATAAGTGTCTCTATAGGCAGTAAATTAATACGGTTGATGGAATATATAATCTTTCCCCCTTTTTCTCTTTACGTCTAACCCACACCAAGGGCTGTTTCGTAAACTCTGTCTTTCTCCTTTACAGGTATCATACAGACTTTTTGAGGACATGGGCCTCTTTGAAGCTTTTAAAATTCCAGTTAGGGAATTTATGAATTATTTTCATGCTTTGGAAATTGGCTACAGGGAAATTCCTTGTAAGTATAAGAATTAATACTTTTAAAATCCTTTGAATTTGCTATAGATAATTAGATACTGAATTATTTGCAGCTAGCACAGCATTACACATCGAAACACCCCATGTGGCTACATGGTATTGTGATTAGGAGGTAATAGTGTATGCCAGAATCCTGGTCCCTTGACACATCAGCTGTAGGGGACCCCGGGTCTTATTTAAGCTCCACATGCCTGATTTCTTCATCTGTAAAATGGGGATCACAGTAGCTACTTCGTAAGATTATCATGAGGATAACATGATGTGAAAATTCTAAAGGGGTGATAATAGTGCCTTGCACATAATAGCTCCGATTTAATGTGTGTTAAATAAATAATTAAATGTTGTATTTATTGCTCATGTTATAATATGCTCCTTTTATTGGGTGAATTCTCAACCTTTGTTCTGGCATCTGCAGAGTTAAGTCACTGCTGAAGTTTTTCAGGATAAGATAAATGTGGCTGGGGAAGAAGGACAGGAGGGGATGATGGTCTAATTAAATAGAAGAGAAGAGACATCTGGAATTTGTTGTGGAGAAAGTGTTAGGAACATTTTAAAAATCGGATAGATGTGAAGACCAAAGGAAAGGATACAACCAAGTGTTCAAGCTTATGAACTTTGAATATTGAGAGAATAAGTTTGTCATTTATGATCTTGAGGAACTGGAGCACAGAGGAGATAGTGAATTAAATCTTCAATATATAGCATTTCAGATATCATTAGGACATGTAAATAGAATTGTGCTCCATGCTACAAAGTATTGCACTGGAAAAAAATGCCTGTAAATCCAATCAGACGTGTACAGAAATCACATGAAACATATAGGAAGTAAATGTATAAAAAGAAAACAAATCAAGCATCATATGTTGGTTGGAGTGTGTATTATTTAAACTGTGTTAAGTTTTAAATTTGCTTTTATGTACCTTGGACTTTAGAACCCCATGTCTGATTGTAGTTGCAAAGAGCTAAAGTTAAATAAAAATTATATGGAGACTAAGAACACAGGTATTTTCAGAAAGGGGTGGTGCATTAAGCAGGTGATCCGATATTAACGTGTTGTTGATTCCAAAATGCCACGCACGTGCAACAGTGGAAAATGAAAATGCACAGTTGACGCTATGTGATAGGAAAGGAGAATGAGTTACTGAGTCTGTAAAATGTGTGACAGAAAAGGAGAATGAAGAATGAAATCTTCAGCTGAGATTTGTTGGAGAATATGGGGCCAAAGGCAGACAAAATAGGACAGCGGGAGTAGAGAGGGGGCTTAGGAGCCTGGGACGCTGTGAGAAAGTAGCTCGTGGGGCCGTGAAAGTGAGGAGAGAGAAAGGAAAAAGGGCTAGTTTGAAAGGATCTCAAGATAAGCCCTGCTTTCTTAATAATACTTTCCCAAAGCTCACCCTGGTTGGATGCCAGTGACTGACCTGAGTGTTGGTGATTTCTCAAAGGCTGAGGAGTTACATGAGCCAGCTTTTATAGAAAGGAAGCCACTGAAAACACTAAGGAACAGCTAGTCATCAGATTAAATTTACCAATAAATATTATATTTCCAAATATATTTTAGTGATATAATCAGCTCTCTCCAAGCTCCACTGAATTCAAATTGACATAACGACTAACTTTTGCTCTAGATAGTGTATCATTAAATCATAGGGAAAGTTGACCAGTCTTTAAGTGTAAAAAGAAGTTTTCAGAGTCTTAATTTTAGTATTCCTTTTCACATTTTCTTATTACATATTTTTATGTTACACATAAATAGGTATTGTTCCTGAAATACGTTCTTCATTCCATGTGAAAAGAATTTGTTCTACTAACCTTACTTAAGTCCCAAACGCTGTCCATAAAGGGAATTTATTTACGTCTTCTCACAGAAAAGTTTTAGCTTAATTGATGATCACTTTTAAATAATAATTACTACCTTGCATGTTGTGGGGTTGCAAGTTTAGACTAATATGGATAGTAATTAAAACTTTTGTTTATCATTAACTAAAATTAGCATGTACAGAAATTTGTAGTATGTCTGCTTATTTAACATTTAATTCCTAGAGAACTGTATTTCTAATGGCTCTATTTAAGTAAACCCATAACAAAATTAAAAAAGCCTAAGAGTAACCAAAATGGGGTTAGATTAGAATTTTTAGAAACAGAATTTTTATTGTAGTTCTAAGAACACCTTTACAAACTTCCAAAAGAAGAGGGAAAGTATGCAAACTTTTAAATTTGTACTCAGAACCTTACTAAAATTTGAAGAATCTATATTTAAAAATAGACATAAATGGGGTAGAGGATTTAGAGATTCAAACTACTATGTGTAAAATAAATAACCTACAAGGATATATTGTACAACACGGGGAATATAGCCAATATTTTATAATAACTATAAATGGAATATAACCTTTCAAAATTGTGAATCACTCGGCTGCACACCTGAAACATATAATATTATACAGCAACTATATCTCAATTAAAAAAAGTAGACATAAATAGATTGATAGTTCATGGAACTGTAGTGGGTAAGATTACACATAGAGGCAACTCACTGATAAAAATATGATATCAAAAATATATTTGTTCAATAAAGATTAGGATAAATTACACTTTAAAGTCAATTGCCAAGGGGAAAAACAATGTTTGATATCATTCATAGTCCCTTTCAGTTGGGCAGTTCAGCTAGTAAAGATGATAAATCATCAGGTCATTTTCATTCATGGATTCAAAGTTACTTTTGAGAGTACTTTCTATTTTCAAAGACTTTCATCTCTAAAATGTATTCTTGCGAACACCTCTCATTTTCCATGTCAAGTTTGAGGAGTGGGGAGAATGCCTCAGAGATGCCCGTGACCACGTACCATCTAATGGCGGAGATTAGAATAGTCTTGCTGGACCTCTGTTTAGTTCGGTTGGATGACAATGTACCCGCCGATTTTAAAGCCAAGCACTGATGTGACATGCTGCAAGCTCCAGGGGCAAAACTATCACAGTATTAGCTATATTCCAGAGGGAAAAATGTTTCAAATCTCTTTTCTAGTCTTTAGTACTTCCCCTTATCTTTTGGTGAACAGGAGCATAGACAGAATTTTAAATGGAAACATCTATAAATTTAGGTGGAAAAAAACCTCTAAATCTTACGTACAACGGCAACCTTCCATACCAGCTGGCTTCACCTCTGTGCTTGATGGATAAGGAGGAAGTGAGAGAACAACTCTGTCAAGGCGGAGGAGGGAGCTGGGCAGGCTCTGGGAGCGGGTGGAGTGGGTGACGTATTTGTGTGCGCACGCTGGGCTTACGTGCTGTCAAAGAGGCAGGGGGGTTGCCGGTGGTGAGAGAATTATTGAGGGCTTTGTCCAAAATGCAGAGATGAAGGAAGAGGATGAGAATGATCATGATAAAGTCGGGAGAGCTCTGTTATCATTGCTTATCCCTGTCCGTTGCCTACCATGGCCAGAAGAAGAGCAATCTTTGAGCATATTTGGATGTCCTACAGAAAATTGTCAATCCCCTGTGTTGCCCTAGCTAGCGTCTTTCCTGGGTGCCTTTTTCTTCTGAGTTGGTCACCAGTGATACCAACGCTTGGCACAATATTTGCACATAAGTACAGGCTAAGTCAATTTTTGTTTAAAAAACATGCTAATGACTGCTTACAAGGCAAATGATTTTTCCATCCTGCTTAGGTGATAATGACAACATAATTCATTTAAATATCTACATGCATCACTGTATATATATTTTTAAGGAGTTATATTTGGTTAACTATTGTTTTATTTTTTACTTTCAAACCTATGCTCCAAAGCAGGAGGGGTTTCATTTTTCCTATATATTACCTTTACCTAGTTTTTAAATCAAGACTATACTAACCTCATAAAATATGTTTGGCAGCTTTTTCTTTTTACCTTTTTAGCACTGAATTATTTAGATAGATTGCTTGTTCGTTGAAAGTTTGCAAGAAGTATCTGTAAAGCCTCCTGGACCTGGACCTTGGGGTGGGGAACGGGGCAGGAGCCAGTATCACTCAAGCGCTGTGTCACCTGTACTTGATGTTGTCTGTTTCTCATCCCAAACAGGCTCCACCAACACCCTGGTACTGTCCCTCCCACCCCTGTCATGCTGGGCGCATGCGCGGGTTTCCCCAACTTGCGACCTTCGGCAGTAATGGTAGTTACATCCACACAGGCATCTTCCCAGCTTGCCACAAAGGAAGAGAAAAGAACTTAACCCAGAAGATCTCTCTTGACTTATCCCCTTACAGTGACCCTCTCTGACCAGGCTGTGTTTTCTCCCTCCCCAGGGGCTTAGCATCACTTTTATTTTAGCTCCTCACTTCTCTTCTTAGAAATCCAGCATTAATTTTGAAAGAAGACCAGAAATCTGCATTTATTCATCTTCTTTTAAGAACAATCATTTACTTTATGTGAATGATATTCGCATCAATCACAAACTTACGATATACCAAGCACTTTGACATACGTTCCCTTCTGTAATTCTCACAACTGTCCCCTGAAATAGGCACGATGATTGTCTCCGTCCTTTTAAGATGAGGATCTGAGACTTAAAGTTTTTAAGTGACTCACTCAAGGTGACACAGGTAATAAATATCCAAGCAGAGACAAAATGAGATCTGTATTAAATCCAGAAACTTCTAGCATGATCAACTTTGTGGCACAGGTATAGTCATAAAATGTAATCGTCTTGAATCATTTGAGATGGTTCCCACACACAGGGATAGAGACTCCAGTTTGAATAAAATTGTTCTTTGGAGACTAGGCAGTATCAGTATTTACGTCTGCAGTGATACCATGAGTGGATTTTGCTGTTTACCCCTCGGGAGCCTAGGAGGTCTGCTTCTCAAAGCTGTTCTGAAGAAATCTTCTCGAGCCCTCACAGAGCCCCTCACTGAATTCCTGGAGTATTTAGCCAAGATGTAGCTACGCGTCATCACTTAAAGACTGACTCCTAGGAGTTGCCCGAAATGCAGGAAAATAGGCACGTCTTTCTGCGTTCTGGTGCGCTGCCAGCATCACCGACGTCACAGTGTCTTCTTTCTCCCCCAGTCGGGGGGCAGGTGTTTCTCTCTAGTTCCCATCATCATCTTGCTTGTTCTCTTCTGCTTTGCTTCTCCTCATCAGTTATTACTCAGAGATGTGATAGATTTTCATTGGAGAAGGAACCTGTATCGTGGCTGGTCGTTAGAAATAAAATATGTAAAGTTAGCATATTTAGGATAAAGCATACCAATCAATGAAGTCTTATGAAGGGCCAGGTAAACAAAAGAGGGAAGTATGGAAGAATTGCATGGAGAAAGAAAATGGGCCAAGAGCACACTGGACCTTTGTCACTGTTCCGTGGTACTGAGCTGCCACGTAGGACCCTGTTCCCGTGATAATGACATTATCCCTAGGAGATGTGGTTCCCCCGTCGTCGTTATTCCTTGAAATGGCTCGATTCCCTAATTATTGTACGAAGAGGTTTTAATTTTTTTCCCTCTAGGTAGGTCCTAGAATAGCATTCTGTAATTAGAATTTCTGCATCAGAGAACATGGATTTTGGTTTTGACTTTGCTTGGTAGATTTAATCTATACATAAAAGTTACTCATTTTATTACAGTGTTTTAAGTTGGATGGAAAAGAGTAATACTGTATTCAGTTCCCAGGGGCTATTTGGGTTCTTTTTATCAGAGAGAAGATGTTGGGTGGTATAGACCATTGGTCTAACCTAGTTGAAGTGTGTCAGGGGGTTGTTTTAATCCAGTCCTCTGTGAAGTCTTGTACAGGAACATGGGAATAAGAGCAAGAATAAATACTACAGTCGATTCACATAGTGAGTTTCCTGAATATGTTAAGCGTCTGGTGGACTCTGGATGCAGATTTTTTTTTCATTTTAAACATCTGCTTGTGTAATGAGTGTTGCAAGTGTTGGGTATTTTTTTTCTTACAGTGAATTAGTTCTGGAGTAAGGGAGGAGTAATCCCGGAGTATTTGTCCTAGAATGTTTGGCTGTCTTTCCCTGGAGCGTTAAAATGTTGGGACTAGCTGTTTACCCAGTAGGTGGCACTCTCAGTCCTTAGACCCCGGAGTTCACAGATGAATGACTGTTGCTTTGCACCGGTTACAGATCATAACAGAATCCATGCCACCGACGTCTTACACGCCGTCTGGTATCTCACGACGCAGCCTATTCCAGGCCTCTCAACTGTGATTAATGATCACGGATCAGCAAGCGATTCGGGTCTGTATGAAGTACCTCTGTGCTCCCTTGTAAATGATGGGAACGGAAGGGTGTTTTTGTTGTTGTTTTTTAAAGGAAGCCAAGACAACAGATATCTGGTTTAACACTTTCTTAAAAAATTTCTCTTTTCATTTTCTCTTCTCAGATTCTGACAGTGGATTTACACATGGACATATGGGATATGTGTTCTCAAAAATGTATAATTTGGCAGATGATAAATACGGGTGTTTGTCTGGAAACATCCCTGCCTTAGAGCTGATGGCTCTGTACGTGGCTGCAGCCATGCACGACTACGACCACCCAGGAAGGACCAACGCTTTCCTGGTGGCAACCAGTGCCCCTCAGGTAAATCTTCTGCGTTTGATCCAGAGAAATAATTCAGAGATTTCTCTGAAGAAAATTAATTTGATAAATCTGACGTAAGCACCAAGTGAATAGGAGCCAAACTATATTCAGCCCTAAGATAAAATTCTTAAGAGATCATGCTGATTTTGAAAAGCTGTCATAATGGTGGGTATGTAATGTTATAGCCGATGGGGACCCCTTCGCAGTTTTCTTAAGAAGAAAACGCGTTAAGGAGCTTCCTCAATGAAGAAAACCTGACCTATACAGAAGTTTCTTTCTGAAAAGGTTAGAGAACCAAATCCTTCTTGGTTCTTTAAGAATTAAAGGCTTCTCCGTATATACATTTAAGACTAAGAATTAAAGGCTTCTCTGGATGTAAATCCCATTCCTTTGAAATATACTCATTATGGTAATTATGATTCTGATGGCATTTCTATTGGTTAGGAGGAATAAAAAACCAATTTATTTCATTCATTTGAGGGAAAATTTTTTATCTGAACATAGTATTCCAAAATCAGTAACTTTAAAGAAGTTCATCTTAGCATGTCTTTAAATTTAAGTCAAATACTAATCGCTAACTATTTAGGCTTCTCCATCTATGTAATTAAACTTAGTAAGACTCTCTTTGGTTTAATCAGCTGGACCCAAGATCTTATTTTGCTTTCTAGAGGCTCTAGAGGCCAATCTGGTCCAATACCTTTTTTTTTTTTTTTTTACCTTGTTTGCTTTTTGTCTTTTACTCCATTCCCCCTCATTTCCACAGCCTCTCTCAAATACGAGTCTAGAATTTTCTTCTAATCCAGATACAGTACAAATGTCCTGATATTTTTAACTACTTATTTTAATTTCTTACAGCATCTCCTTCATACACCAGAATCTGTTATCCCTAAAGATGGGCAGATCCTTTTGCCAGCACCATTTACCATTCAGACTTCCCTGCACGTGATGCAGTTTTACTTCAGTATTAATTTCCACGTGCTTGTTAGTCTTTCCTTTTTGTCTTGCACCTTTTGTCCCTTCTTCGTCCCCCTAGGCACACTAGTTGTCAAGCATTTTTTAGGCGACTTCCTTTTCTTTGCAGCTTCCCTTAGCATTATTAGAGAATTTCAAGCAAGTAGGTACTTACTATATATTTTCAATTACTAAATAGAGGTTGCTATTTCCTATGGCTGATTCTGGGTGAAGAATGTTTTGAATTATGGGCTTCTCAGGGATTCCATTCTTCTGTGTTAGTTGCATGTGTGTAACTAAAAGGAAGTCATTCTTATTCTAGATGGGAAGTAACTGAGTTACCTCTTAGGGGTATCACTATATTTGCCTATTTTTATGGTTAAATTCCTGTGCCCTGCAAAAAAAAAATAATAATTATAGTAACCTGATAAAAGCTAAGTCTAAGCCCTTAACTTGCAACAATTTGAAATGAAGTTCCAAGGAAATGAATTTTATTTTATAAAAAACAACATTTCACCAAGAAAAGTAATCAATGAATTCAGTGTACAGCAACCAGTGATTCTTAATAATGAGCTGTCATAAGATTATGTTTCTGTGTTTCACGAAAAAAGAGGATTCCAGAAGTTTTGCATATTCCCAATTATCTTTATGTATTTATTTTAATTTAAAAAGTTGGACTCTTCACTCTCGTATTTGCCCAGGCGGTCCTCTACAACGATCGTTCGGTTTTGGAGAATCATCATGCAGCTGCCGCATGGAACCTTTTCATGTCCCGGCCAGAATATAACTTCTTAGTTAACCTTGACCATGTGGAATTTAAGCATTTCCGTTTCCTTGTCATTGAAGCAATTTTGGCCACTGACCTGAAGAAGCACTTTGACTTCGTAGCCAAATTTAATGCCAAGGTAACTAGATTTATACCAGTCTTCATTTTATGGTCACATTGAAGGATGTCATGGAGTCAAAGTGTTGAACAAAACTCACTGCTGTCACCTCATATATGTCAAATGTGAAAATGAAATGCAGTGAAGTATTTAATCAGAGGCAGATACAAAGGCATTGGTCCCAATCTGGAAACCTAGTAAGTTGAGATGGTATCGGTATATATTGTACTTTGTACTGCAGAGGAATAATAAAATTCTAACTAGCCTTGTGTTTTTGTTCACTTTAGTTTGCTCTCATCTCTGTGGGATACTAACATAAGTTAGCTGACAGTAGTAAAGGCTTCAAACACCTGAAGCAAAATTTCATACAGCAAAGATAAATGCCCAAATGTCAAGAAAATTTCTTATTCTTTGTAGCCACATTATTTTAATAGTAATTGATAATATATGCTAATATCAAGTAGCATTTGTTTTCAATTCCATAGTTAATCATTATTTTATCCACCATTTAGTATTTTGCTTTTTTGATGAACTATTTTACTATGAATTTATGCAATCCAATAACATTATTTTAAACAGCTGGGATGTTTCTCATGACTTAGCATTCTGATGTGTACATGGTAGGAAGACAATAAATACTACTTCTGTTTATTCTCCTGCTCAACTTTTGCTTTCACTGAGACAAAACTCATTTTAACTTTGCCCCTCGAACAGGTGAATGATGAAGTTGGAATAGACTGGACCAATGAGAATGATCGTCTCCTGGTTTGTCAAATGTGTATAAAGCTGGCTGATATCAATGGGCCAGCCAAGAGTAAAGAGCTCCATCTTCAGTGGACGGAGGGTATTGTCAATGAATTTTATGAACAGGTAACAAACTTACCTATTTATCTTAATCCTTATTTAGGCTGCTCATAAATTCCCTAGAACTCCCCAAAATTGTAAAAGTGTGATCAATCTATTTCATATTCATACTACCATCAGAAAATGCACTGGCCAATTTTAATCAGAGGACTTTAAAAAATGACAATAATTGGACTGAACTGTAACCATACAAACTCTTCAAGTTATTTCCAAGTGTCTTAGGAGAAGAAGGTATTGAGATAATGGAATGACCTCCAGGAACATTAGGAAGACCTTTGAAATGTTGTTCTTTCATTAATTTGGTTATAGTAGCAGACTAGTTTAAATTTATATGGATGAATGTGTATCAGATTGAGTTCATTTACTTTTGTAATAGAGTTCATAACAGCAGTATATGAAAAAGGTAAAAAATAGGCATTTTTTGACATGATAATGTAAGAGTTAGTGCACTACCAACAAACCAACCACAAAAACGTAAGCACAAGCGTGTCTTCCCTGCATTACCCTGCCCTGACCGAATCACACCTGAGACTCTGTGTTTAGTGCTGTGAACCACTCTCTTAAAAGGAATCTTGGGGTGGTAGAGGATGAGTAAAGGACAGGCATCAGCGACACAGAAGGACAGGAAAGAAGTGAAGACACTTACCTTAAGGAAAGACAGAGGTAATGTAATAACTTTTCAGATACTTAAAAGACTGACGTACAAATTTAGGATTGGGTTGATCATGACCTGTTGTACAGATGCAAGGAAGTAAATGATATAAGATACAACAGGATTTGATTTATTTAAAAAAAAAATCCTAGATTTCTTTCTGTTTCCCTAAGAAGGGCATGACTATAGCCAGTCTATAGAAATTACAGGGAGATAGATTTTAGGTCAATGTCAAAGAGAAATTTGTATTATCAAAGCCATCCAGAAATAGGATAAGGCACCTTATTAGGAAATCACTTTTCACTGGACATATTTAAAGAAAGGTTAGAAACAACTTTTTTTGAGTATTATAGACAGGAGTCCTGTAAAATTAAGAGTTTGCTTTCTAGAAAATAATGTATTGCCTTTCCTTGGAATTCATTCATTCATAAGCAATCCTGAAATAATGAAATACAGAAAAAATGAAGAGAAAATTCACTTATAATAATTTCACTACTTAGGCGTAACTATTGTTATTTTGGTATAATTTCTTCATTATTTTGCTAGCTAACTTCTGGTTTATAACCTGGTATTTTTTTCCCCAGAAAGATGAGTCAGTTCAAAATAAAAATACTTACACAGTAGTACTGTTAAACATAGATTAATAAGAATATCAGAAATCATACAATCACAGAAGACATAATTCAACCAAAAGCTGGGTTAGATAGCAACTTTGAGGAATAAATTATTTTAAGCTTTCTGGCAGCCAAGGCCGAAAAAAAAAAAAAGAGAAAAACATGATAGATTATGTATTTGATAATGAAATCCAGTGCTGCCTTTTAAGATGCATTTATACTTGAATTTACACTCTAGTATAAGGAACACTGACTAGTGTGATAAGAAAGATCATCTCCTGAGACATTCAGCCACTTCTTGTATTTCCCACCAAACCCTCAAGATGACCAAAGTGTTCAATGGCAACAAGCAGTCCTATCGGAATCCTGGAATTTGAGTGAAGTGTCCTTGCAGTCAGGGGAGCGTTCACACGTCAATGTCTGGGTTCTTGCATATTTGCACATTTTGGGTGCCAAGTGAATGGGAGCTTTATGCAGATTTTAAACTTTCCTTGTCCTTTGCCTTTCTAGTTAACTGTTCCTGCTGCCTTCCTATTTCCAGGGTGATGAAGAGGCCAGCCTTGGGTTACCAATAAGCCCCTTCATGGACCGTTCTGCTCCTCAGTTGGCCAACCTTCAGGAATCCTTCATCTCTCACATTGTGGGTCCTCTATGCAACTCCTATGATTCAGCAGGACTGATGCCAGGGAAGTGGCTGGAAGGCAGCGATGAGTCAGGAGATACCGATGACCCAGAAGAAGAGGAGGAGGAAGAAGCACCCAATGAAGAGGAAACCTGCGAAAACAATGAATCTCCAAGTAAGTTACAGAATCTCTCTCTGAGGGTTTTTCCTAGGGTTATTTTCTTCCTTAGGTCCCGATAAATTTGATGCTTCTTTTGAATCACCGTTTCTAGTCCAAATACCATCTGCTGCATTACTATGGAGCCCCCACCCCTTCCCCAATAGCATAATAATGGGAATCACAGACTATGGAATCCATCATAATATCATGTTCATACAAAGATACGTTCTCAGCCATGAAGCAAAAAAAAACTCAATAATCAAAACCTATTCTTCAGAGTATCTTAATGATGCAGTAATGAAAGGACTTTCAGATACCATCTAGACCAACCATTGGCTTTTAATGGCTTGACTGGGGGTGGGGGCGCCCTAAAGTGGTAAGAGGTAATAATCACACGTTCATTCATCTGATATTTATTAAATACCTACTCTGCCAAGCATTTCTTCAGCTACTGAAGATAGACAAAAGCAGAGATCAATCCTTGCCCTGTTAGACTTAAATTCCTTAATAAAAATTTTAAAAAGAAGGGGAATATGAAATAACACAGAAAGATTAAAATTGTAGATAAGATAGCCATGGAAGGTCTAAATAGGTTTTTTTTAAAAAAGGAAAGAAGCAAGGAAATGATCCATGGAAATAGATGCGGACCAAGAATTCCAAGGAGAGAGGAAAGCAAGCCACGTCAAGGTCCTGAGGTGGCTGTTGGCTGGGCCTTCATGGAGCATGAGGAGCGCGGGGAGGCTGAAGGAGAGGAAAGGTGTGGGGAGGTGGGGACAGCAGGGGGAGACGGTAGGGAGCCAGATGATGGAGGGTTTGAAGGTAGAACTCTGTAGGTCCCAGCATGGAGTCGGGCTTTTCCTCTGAGTCAGATGGGAAGCCGTCGGCGGTTATGAGCAGAAGACTTAGTGATTCAACTTACATTTTAACTGGATTGCTTCAGCTGCTGAATTGAAAATATTGTCAAGTTTGGGGTAGGAGCAAGGGTACAAGCAAGGCATTTTTTTTCATATTCCAAGTGTTTTTATTCCGAGCAGTAGGTACAAAATATAGTGACAGATGTGTCTTATTCTGTATTCTTCATGCTGCACAGGCTCTGATTTGCCCCCCTGAGCACCTCTCATTTGATCTGCTTTTATAGATTTAACAAATCCCTAAATTTACTTTAGTGTCCACTTCCTTCTTGCTCTCACTGGCAGTCGAGACAAAGTTAGAAATGCATGTTTTCAGACTTCATTGAGGAACTCCAGATTGAGACATGCTAGACTGTGGAGTGAATTCATGGTCAGAGGAGACGGGTTCAATGGGAACGAAGCTCGAAGTCTAAGAGCAGTTGCTGGGCTCACTCTGCTCTTGCCTGGGTTGTTATGAGGCTGTTGAAATTATCCAAGTGAGAGACGACTGTGGCTTTGGACCAGGCTAGTGGCCACAGTGACAATGAGAAACGGTCCCATCTGGCCATTGATTTGGAGTGCATCATGTCCCCATTCTACTCCATTCAGCTTAATTGACTATAAAGTCAGATTATTTTTCTTCATCTCGACATATTCTCTGCTGTTTCTCCTGCCATAGGGAGAAGGCCCCAGGAGCATAACTAGTAAAACCAATAACCCTTATACTGACATTGCACAAATGCTGTCCCTGTGTTCTTGAGAACATGGTGTGTAGTTTCTGTCTACCCTCCTAAAGGAAGTACAGCTGTAATACTGATCATTTTCAAAGCCCTTACCAAAAATATTACCAACGAAAGACATTATGGTCATTTGTTTCTATTTGTTAGCAGTCAGGAAAATGCACGCTTAGTTCTCTTTGGCCATCTAGTAAAGAGATACTCTGCCACGGGTATTACCGCATTTTGCCCTCATATAAGTGCCCTGTTGTAAGCGCACATAAGCTGAGATAAAGAACTCATTATTGACCATAGGCGGGTGAGACGGGCAAATTTGGCTTCAGGTCAGATTTTGGCTTATGTTCTAACCCATATATTAACTTTTGTAGAGAATGGGAGGAAAATCAAGAGTTGTTTTCCTGCAATATTCTGTTATCAAAGTAATTTTATTTTATTCCTCTGATGCTTGTAAGAAGATTTCTATTTAAAAACCTTGTGCTGATCTGGGGATTCAGAGGTAGGAGCCAAGATGGGCTTCATGGATTATTTATTCATTTGCTCATTTAATAAACATGCATTAGTTTTGTTTTTTTTTTTAACTTTTTTTTTCATCCAAAGAGCCAGGTAACTTTCTAAGGACTGGACAGTTTTTCCACTGACTGTTATTGGAAAGAGTAGGCTTAGCCTCTGGAAGAGCTTTGTTCCCATGGGTCCTACCTGATGGCTATTTGGACTCAAATACATTGAAACTACACACTCATAATCCAGGCATCAGGAATTGGAGAACCTAGGCCAGGAGATTTAACAGGCTCAACTTGTCAGCACTGGCTGTAGCAGCAAATACCAACAACCAAATATTTGATTTGTGTCTGTCCTTTAAGGTTTGGGTTGCCGTAGTGACATCCAGGTTCCAATCTGTGACTCTCCTGACCTTCCCATTTTTTATCAAGCTCACAAAAGCGGGAATGGAAATTCTGTGGATTCTGTTTACTAGAGACATCTAAAAGTCAACTCGTCACCTTACATTAAAATTTAAAATATCCATCAACAATGCTTGGATAACCATAGCGTTTGAAAAATTATCTTTGAAGTATCCCTTTATGGCCAAGACAGTGATAAATGCTGGGCACTGTTAGTAGTCAGTAAAAATTGGCCACATGGCATAGTGGAATTCTAGAAATGGAAGGGGAATCGGTGATCATTCAGTTCAGCTGCTCCATTGGGCAGAAGTCTAAACTGAGGCTCAAGTTAAGTGACATCCCAAGGTATGGATGGTTTCTGCAGGACCAGAAAGGAAACCCAGGTTTTTAACTCCATTGTTACTGACATTAGTAATTTTCATTTCAGGATTCAGATTGACTGAGACGGTTAACTTGATTTAGCCTGAAGCTTAGATTTCAGGGGAAAAATTTAAGTACGCACTGATAATTTCAGTAATTTGCAAAACTTGGAGATCTCTCAGGAAACACAGAATAAAATGTTTCAATATGGTATCCTAGGGAAAGAAGGCTTTTTCCCCACCTCATAATTAAATCTGAAAGATTCCCACAGCGAACTAAGAGATTTCTAATGAAGTACTAAGCTGCATTTAGAATTTGAGCAGTGAAAGGCTCTTTGTTCTCATTTCAAAAGGTTCCAGTGCTGAACAATTTGGCTCCCAATACAGGCATGTTTTAGACCACCTGCAGACTCTAATCTACGCAAATGTATTTGGTACAAACTTTCTTCTACGTCACCTTATTCAATTTAATTCCAGAGAGGTTTATTGCTAACGTTTAGCAGCACTAATAAGAGAACAGCTGCTCTCATGGGGACTGCCCTGAAAGGAAAAAGAAAAACTGAGCTTTTGTTAGCTTCTTCTCTGGGAATGCACTGCCATGAATGTGTATAACCTTCGGATGGAGTAATCACCTTGAGCCGTAGAATAGGTCCTATAACTATGATTCAAGTCCATCCTTCAGCCAGTGATCATCTGTAACTCTCTGGACTCAAAGGATTAGGTTAAAAAGTATATTAACATTTAAAGATCTCTCAACAGTGACTGATTTGTACTTACCTACAATAAAAACAATGTAGAAAGAGACAAGTAGATCACTTTGGTGGAAGAGTAATTTTAAAGATTTGCTCTTGAAAATCAAATGTACTAATGTATTTTATTGATTTTTATGGAAAGAACTCAGACTTTTTTAGATTTTCATTTATGTGCCCTTGCTAAAAAGCTTTCAGTTGAAGAAATTAATGTCATGCTCCAGGGCCCATGCCCTCTGCCTGCACGCGTTCTGGTCACTGCTAGAGATGTTGCCAGCCACTTCTTCACCCAGTGTATTTAATTCTCATCATTTACATCTCAGCTCAAGTGTCCTGTCCTTTGGAAAAAGTCTGTTCTCTTCCCTCACAGGTTGAGTCTCTTAGGTTGCCACACTTTGATCTGTCAAGAGAAACTACACTGCACACCTGTTAAAAATGGCAAGGAAGACTTTCTTCAAGACTGTTGCAACAGGAGAGAGAGAAATCAGGCTCAACTCCATTAAAACAAAGGCAGGAGAGTTCTTAAGCCCTGGGGGGAGCTAATGAAAATGTACTGGAGGATCTCAGAGGGGAGTTAGTCAATGTGTTTAGGCCAGTTGTGTTTGCTGGCCGGCGCTTATTAAAGTTAGGCTCCTACCCTCCTACGGAGAAGGGCGATAGGGACCCTGTCTTTCTTAATAATTGCTGTTCAAAGGGATGGCTCCCAGGTCCTGGGGGAAGATGTTCCTGGATTGTCAGACTGGCTAGTGGCCAGGAGAAGATTTATCTCCTTTACAAAAGGGCAGAGAAAGAACTTGCAATTACAAGTTTTGGGGGGGGGTTTGTTAATTGGAAGTATGATTGATATACAGTGTTAGTTTCAGGTGTATAGCAAATGATTCAGTTACGTATATATGTGTGTGTGTGTGTACACATACATTCTTTTTCAGATTCTTTTCCATTATAGGTTATTACAAGATATTGAGGATAGTTCCCTATGCTGTACAGTAGGTCCTTGTTCTTTATTTTATATATAGTAGTTTGTGTCTGTTAATTCCAAATTCCTAATTTATCCCTCCCCACCTCTTTTCTTTCCCCTTTGGTAACCGTAAGTTTGTTTTCTATATAGTGGGTGTTTTCCTATTTTGTAAATAAGTTCATTTGTATCAAAAGTGATATTGTATGATTGTCTTTCTCTGTCTGACTTCACTTAGTATGATAATCTCTGGGTTCATCCAGGTTGCTGTAAATGGCATTATTTCATTCTTTTTTATGGCTGAGTAATACTCCATTTTATGTATCTTCTTTCTCCAGTCCATCTGTTGATGGACATTTAGGTTGCTTCCGTGTCTTGACTGTTGTAAATAGTGCTGCTATGAACACTGAGGTGCATGTATCTTTTCAAGTTAACAGTTTTATCTAGATATAGGCCCACGAGTGGGATTGCTGGATCATATGGTAAGTCTATTTTTAGTTTTTTAAGGAACCTCCATACTGCCCTCCATAGTGGCTGCACCAGTTTACATTCCCACCAACAGCGTAGGAGGGTTCCTTTCTCTCCACACCCTCTCCAGCATTTATCATTTGTAGACTTTTTAATGATGGCCATTCTGGCTGGTGTGAGGTGATACCTCATTGTAGTTTTGATTTGCATTTCTCTAACAGTTAGTGGTGGTGAGCATCTTTTCATGTGCTTGTTGACCATCTGTCTGTCGTCTTTGGAGAGATGTCTATTTAGGTCTTCTGCCCATATTTTGGTTGCTTGTTTTTTTGTTATTACGGCGGATGCGCTGTTTGTATACTTTGGAAATTAGTCCTTTGTCAGTCGCATCATTTGCAAATATTTTCTCCCATTCTGTAGGTTGTCTTTTTGTTTTGTTGATGGTATCCTTAGCTGTGCAAAAGCTTTCAAGTTTAATTAGATCCCATTTATTTTTGCTTTTATTTCCATTACTCCAGAGGACAGATCCAAAAAAACCACTGCTGTGATTTATGTCCAGGAGCGTTCTGCCTATGTTTTCCTCTAGGAGTTTTACAGTATCTTGTCTTGCAGATTTTAATATTTTCTCCTTATCCTTAATTTTGTCAATTTGATTACTGTGTCCCTTGGTATATTCCTCTTTGGGTTGATCCTGTGTGGAACTCTGTGCTTCCTGGGCTTGGATGACTGTTTCCTTTCCCAAGTTTGGGAAGTTTTTGGTTATCATTTCTTCAAAAATTTTCTCAGGTCCTTCTGTGGCCCCTATAATGCAAATATTAGTGTGCTTCATGTTGTCGCAGAGTTCTCTTCTTTTCATTCTTTTTTCTATTCTGCAGCAGTGATTTCCAATAATCTTCTAGCTCACTGATCTGTTCTTCTGCCTCATTTAATCTATTCTTGGTTCATTCATTTCAGTAATCTTATTCTTCAACTCTGGGTATTCTTTATATTTTCCAACTCTTTGCTAAAAACTCTGCTCTGTGCATGTATCCTCCTCTAGAGTTTTCGGAACATCATCCTTACTCTAAACTTTTTCTCAGATTGCCTGTCTCCTCATCACTTATTTCTTCTTCTGGGATTTTATCTTGTGCCTTTTCCTGGGAGATATTCCTCTGCTGCCTCATATTGTCTTTCTGTTTGTATTCTTAGGTAGGTTAGTTACGTTCCTTGACCTTGGAGAAGAGGCCCTCTGTGGGAGGCATCCTGTGCGTCCCAGCAGTACACTCCTCTCTTGTCACTCAAGGGCCAGGATCCAGCTGGTCCCAGTATAGAGTGTGGTCTGTGTGTGTGTGGATTCCTTCCACAGGCTTTGGGATTGTTTTCTTATTTCTGGTATCTGCCCCCCTGGTGGATGAGGCTGGACTAGAGGCTTGTGCAAGAGGAGGCACTGTCTGCCCACTGCTGGGTGAAGCTTGGCCCTGGACCTCTGGTGGGTAGGGCTGTGTCTAGAGGTGTTTGTGGCTCAGGAAATCTGTTGATAGGTGGGGCTAGGTCTTGGTGCTAATGATCCAATCAAGATTTCAGCCTCCAGGAAAGCTCACATAGATGAACACTCCTGGAATGTCTGCCACCAGCTTTTTTGTCCCCAAGGTGAGCCACAGCCATCCACTACCTCCCCAGGAGACCCTCCAAAACCAGCAGGCAGGCCTGGCCCAGGTTCCTATGAAATCACTGCCTCTGCCCTTGGGCCCAGTGCACATGCGCTTCTGTGTACACTTCCCAAGAGAATGAAGTCTGTTTCCCACAGTCCTGTGGGGCTCCTGGGGTTAAGCCCTGCTGGCCTTCAAAACCAGATGTCCTGGGGTCTCCTCCTCCCAGTGCCACCTCGGGCTGGGGAGCCTGACGTGGGGCTCTGAACTCACTCCTGTGGGATGGCCTCTGCAACTTAATTCTTCAGCTTGTGGGTCACCCACCCCAGGGGGCATGGTGCTCAATTAAATTGCAAGCATGCCCTTCCTACCATCCTGGAGCTCTGGTTCCCTCTTTGTGTTTCCAGTTGAAGATCTTTTTTGCTAGGTTCGTCTTTTTCTCCAGTGGTTGTTTAGCAGTCAGTTGTGGCTTTGTTGTAGTGAGGAGAGCTGAGCTTGTGGTCCTACAACTCCGCCATCTTGACCAGAAATCTGAAATTGGTTTTTATTACACTTTCTCAATCAAGAGCTGTAATTCTGTGAAAATCGTCTTTAGAACTTACGTATCGAAAGCATTAAACTGTATGGTCGCACGACTATAATTATTTAAGTGCATACTTGCTGAGCCTCGTCATGCATAAGAAATGTTCAGGTCTTTACAAGACTCCCTTAAAGAGGCTACAGTCTAGTAAAGGAGTTGACTCTTAGAATATATGAGAACAAGATAGGTGCCTTAGAGTATATACATTATTTAGGACATTGGAGTTCTGTCCCTTGTAACAAAAACACTCAGATGAGTATATACCAAAGGGAAATGTTCTGGTTCATGTAAAACCTGTTCTTATCTGTGACTTACCTGCCTGACAGCATGTTCTTTTAACCTTGCTTTCTTTTCATGAAACTGGAATTAAATAGTCAGCTCTATGTTCACTTCATTCCAGACACACGAGCAGAGAAGAGCCCCAAACCTCATTTCCTGACCCCATACTTGTTCTGTGCTGCTGGGAAAAATCTCAGCTGACTTGTGTCACATGCCCACCCACTGGCCAATCACTATGTGACACAGTCATGTTGTCAGGAGAGGGGTGAGGAACTAGAGTCTGACCACTTCTAGAAATGCGTAACTGAAAGGAAGGGTGAGCATTCCCCCACGTGACTGACTTTGGGTGCAAAGTTACCAGAAAAAGAAAGAATGATCATGAGAAAGAAGAAAAGAAACAGTATCAAGAGAGTTTAGAAGAGACAAATTATTTCTTAGAAGAGGAATAATCATAAATGGACATGAAGTCTTGGGCTGAGAAGAGCATTTCAGCGTGAGGGGCAGTTCACTGCATAGGTGGAAAGGAGAGCAGAGAAGGATAAACAGAAGCCAGGTTGCAGGCAGAGGAGGACTGTGTGTGTGCCCCAGAAAGAAATTAGTCTGGTAGACTTTGGTGAGTTGAATTGGTTGAGAAAGCAAAGGAAGACATAACAAGAAGTTAGTTATTCCAATAATCTAGGTAGAAAATCTTGGGAGTCACAACTCTAAGATACAAACAGAACTCTGTAGTGGATGTTACCAGATACTGAATACTGTTCCCAGTATGTCTCAGTGATATAAAGCCATCTTCCCTTTCTTTTCCCTCCTCTCGAAAATTATTATTCACAATATACAAGTCAGGTGATAAATGCATGTAACCATTTGGTACTTAACTCCTATTAATAATGTGAAGAGAGAGAACTGTCATGTAATAAGTAGTCTAATTTGGTGTTTTCTCAGGAAAGAAAACTTTCAAAGGGAGAAAAATCTACTGCCAAATAACTCAGCACCTCCTGCAGAACCACAAGATGTGGAAGAAAGTCATTGAAGAGGAACAGCGGCTGGCGGGTGTAGAGAATCAGTCCCTGGACCAGTGCCCCCAGCCGCATTCCTCAGAACAGATCCAGGCCATCAGGGAAGAAGAGGAAGAGAAGGGGAAGCTGAGAGGAGAGGAGACCCCACCCCCAAAGCCAAACCAGTGACAGTGGATAGGATGAGCTGTGTTTCCGAACAGAGTGACTTGTCACAGACTCCTTTCAAGCCAGCACAACACTTAGACACAACACTGTAGAAATACATGAAGATGGGCAAACGGCTATTTGCATTTTGGGATTCTTCGCATTTTGTGTTTATTTTTACAGTGAGGTTAATGGTTTAAAAAAAAAAAAAACTCTTGCTCAGAGAAGCTTTCACATTGTAACACCAGCTTCTAACGGATTTTTTTTTCAAAGGAAGACATAGATATGTGTGTGTGTATATAAGTTCTCACGTACATACATGTAAAACATATTCACAGACACACACATACCCACTGAAAGCCGGGATTACTGGCGCCACAGTTTAGTAACACTCATATTAAGATATATAGTGGTCACTGTGATATGATATAGTAAATCATAAAGGGAAAGATGAAGGAGAAACAAACCACAAAGGAGATGGTGCGGCTTAGAAGGAAACCAGTGCAGCAAATGTGGGTTACACTAAGCAGCTTTTGCTCTTAGTACTGAGGGATAAACGCTCCAGAGCATTGTTTGAATTCTTACACATCCTGCCAACGTTGCGCGCGTGTGTCTGAGATAGAGAAGATGGAAAGGGTGCTCGCGTGTATGTACGTCTGTGCGTATGTAGAGATTTTTGTGCTTTCAGTTGTTCACAGAATTGCAGCCGACGACCCAGCACATGTGAACAAACAGGATGAAGTTCACTCTGGAGGGTCTCTGACAGACAGCCACTGCAAACACCTTCCATCTGGCTTCAGGCAAAGCCCCTCTGCGGAGGGAGGGGATGGGCAGGCTGGGGGAGAGGGCCCTGGGACTGGTACTACTGCCGTGCACCACTTGGAGGCTCTGTGTCACCAGCCTTAAAAACCAGGAAGACAGGCATTTTCCAGTCTCTTCGCCTAATGAATGTAAAGGAGCTATTCGTCTGTGAGTATGTCTGTTACTCACCTAAGATCAGGTCACCAGTTAAGGGGATGCATTCTTCACGTGGAGACGCGTAGGAAGGAGCTGGAGTCGGGTCTTCCCATCAGGTTAGAGTTCTAAAAGGTTGCCAGAGAAGACTTGGGAAATGGCTCTTAACAGGGCTCTCCCATGTCTCAATTGGCTGCAGAACAGAAGAAAAAAGGCAGGCAGGTAAACAGAAACCACTCTGGGATCAGCAGTGAAAGGTGAAGGGCTTCAACCTAGGGCCTGGTGGTTCTGACACAGTGCAAGCCTGATTCTTGGCCACTGTTGACAAGTGGCTTTTGGGTGGCGAGGGTGCAGCGACAGCCCTGCTGTGGTATTTATTCCAAGTGCGGTGTGCTGGGGTGGCTTCTCGTGGCAAGGAAGACGCCAGAGGGATGTGGCGGGACTGGGCCTATAATGGAAAGTCTTTTTTGTTTTGTTTTGTTTTTTTTGGTTTGTTTATCTACACTTGTTTATGCTGTGAGCCAAACCTCTATTTAAAAAGTTGATACTCACGTTCAATATTTTATTTCATATTAATTATTATATTTGTCATGAATAGTTATCTTGGTGTAAATATACAAGATTTGTTTTTGTTTCTGTAGATAGTAAACTTTTTTTTTAAGGGAAAAGGGAAACTTTTATAAAGTTCTATTTTAATCACCATTTTGATACATTGTAACTATCTCCAAGCCCAGTAAGAGAGTGATGACTTATTTGCATGGAGGTCTATGACTAGCCACTCATCTACATATTCTAATTTAAATGATAACCTGATACAGTTATTTTATGCCAATTAAATGAGGATGCTGCAAAGAATGTTTTTTCGCTAGTAACTTTTGGATCCATGTCACGCAAGTGAAAGACTTTCTTAATATCAAATGTTTATAAATGGTGTCCATTTCTTCCCAGCATTTTTTCATTATAACTCTTCCTTTAGTACCACACCCGGACCTGCTCATCATCTAAACAATCTCAGCTTCCAGTAAACCCTGCTGCTGGTTTCTACTTTATATTCCATCTGAAATCAGAGAAAAAAGCATGTCTACATTTAAAAAATGCCTTTATTGCTCATAAATGGATAGGCTTCCCTTCTGAAGCAATGATTTTTACAATAATCCATGGCATTTTTTTAAATAAGGTAAAGATAATACAATCAAAATAAATGTGGTTTCAGGCAAATTTCTCAATAAGTAGGAAAATATGAAAAGGATCAAATGGATGCAGACTCTACCTAAATAATGAAAATCCTTTCTTTTTTTTTTTAACACCAGGTCTTCATTATTCCTTTTTTTTTTTTTTTTAAGTATTGCCTATGTGTCTCTGTTTGTAAAACTTACTGTGAGTCAAACACATTTCCCCAGTGAACATAACTATTCTCCTTCCATTGCAAATAACAGAAGGGGGGAAAAAAGCATTTATACTCATATACCTCTTGGATCTAATTAACAAGAATAATATTTTCCCTTGCTCCAAATGCCATATGTCTCTAAAATAAATCAAAGTCAAGGGAAAATCTAGGTGTGCAAGTAGAATGGTAAATAGTTGTGGGTTCATAACTGTATACTGGCAGCTTCATCAAAGCTATACGACCCCAGATAGGGGCCAGCCTGGCTGCCAGAGTAGAAGTTTAAGGACACACTGCCTGGTTTTGTTTTATTTTCAAGACGTGAAATAATGATGGCCAAAGCAGTGAGAACCTCATCAGTCTAGGCAGATGAATCATTTTTTTTTTCTTCAAAAATAAATTGCCAACGTATTAAAGCTAGAAGTCAATTCAAATAAATGAATGGAGAATCATCAAGGGTGTGACTTTCATACACACCTGGTACATCGCAAAGGATGCCCCAGGACATGAAACCCTATTTTCTGCTAGTGATAGTCTCCCCACCCTCGGTGACAGCAATATGACTGTGTTCACTTCCAACTCTGGAGCTTACTTCCTGTGGTGCCAGTGTATTTGTTGCAATTTACTACATTTTTATATGAGCCTAATTATATAGGTGCCATTAGGTAAACTCAGGTCTTTCAAATGAAGGAATGTCTCGCCCATTTAGGGAAAAGGGTAATTGTATAGACAGCCATGGAACTAAGGTAGGAAAGGCTGGAACTGGTGGCCTTGCTCCTCTGTTAAGGAAAAGACCAGGTAGACTGAGAGTCTCATTGATGTCATTTCCAGCATGCTAATGGAATGTCTTTCTGGTTATCTAAGCCAGTCTTGAGAATATTGTTTGCTTGGTGAAAACACCACTTTAGCATATTTTTTACACTATTACTTGTTTTTTGTCATTTCTGTTAAGACCTGGTTTTGCTCTCAGTTGAAGATGGATACGGTAGCTTTGTACAGGGATTTATCTATATTGGTCTTCATCTGAGCAGTGAAGGAATTTCCTCCTATTATGGTTAGGAAAATATCCACTTTCTAAAAACAGAATCCCCAATTGTGTCTGTTCCGTTTTGATGCAATCCCAGAACGAATCCCAGCCATTGCAGTCCCAATAAAGCTAAAGACAAGGGACTGTATGTCATGCAGACGTCATATTACATGTATGTATTATAATTTCCTCATGTCCCTGCCTCTCTTGATTTGCAATTTTACAATGTCCCCCTGTCACTTTCCCAGAGAACTTTCTTTGAAGGTAAAAGCTGTGCAAAAGGCATGAGACTCAGGCCTATTTTTTTTTTTTGTTGTTTAAATGATGGAAAAATATAAATTATTTTCTAAGTAATAAAGCTATGAAAATTATCATTGTAAATAAAGTCTAAAGTTTGAATTGACTGCTTTACAAAAGTGAACTGTTTGTGTGGTGAACAACTCCTGACTAATGAGAAGTGACTCATCCAAACATCATTTCTGTTCTACTTTGGCAGGTATTTTTGGTGCTTCCAAGTCAGTGTGGGGATCGCCCCTGTCCTTGTCATTTAGGGCATTTCTAAAATAATAATGAAAACCACAGAAAAGGTCTTGTCCTTCTCTCCATCCTAAGTCTGATTCCCACCTGATGCTTCTCCTGGTGTATGTGCCATTTTGGAAATCAACTGCCTTTTCCAACTGGCAGAAGGCTCCAGTAAAACAGGGTTCTGTCAACTTCCAGGGTCTAGAGGAAATCGAATT
This sequence comes from Camelus bactrianus, assembly GCF_048773025.1. Lineage (NCBI taxonomy): Eukaryota > Metazoa > Chordata > Mammalia > Artiodactyla > Camelidae > Camelus > Camelus bactrianus. The sequence continues at coordinate 13,039,203 of NC_133572.1, forward strand.
CCCTGTACTCTAGAGATGATCAGGTAATGAATGGGTGTGGGAAAAAATAAAATCTGAAATGCTAACAGCTCAACTCCAGACATTTCAGCACTAAAATATCTATATACTCTGAAACCAAACAGTTTCTTTCATTTGCCCTCTCTCCTAGCAAGCAGCAAAACAGTGTACGACCAGTCATTCATCTCTCTCGTGAGTTTTCTATGAGTAAAACTATGAACTTTCTGATCCTGTCAGTCCATTTTTCTAACCTACTGAACAAAACGGAACTTTAGGAGACCAGTTCGCCATTTTAGGTCAAGAGTGTTCCAAAGTTAAATTATTCTTAGCATTTCTAATCAGAGCGAAATATACCAGTTTTAGGTCCTACAGGAGTATCAGTTTGTTCTCTAGAAAAATATTCAAATTACTGAAAATTTGGGAGTACATTAAACTTTAAGCACTGACTCAATTAATTACAAACAATGCATTCGATAAAGAACTTAAGTTGGGGTTTGCATAACTGTTGTAGTTTTGCACTGATGAACCATGGCCAGGGAGGAACAAGAACATATTTTTCAATCTTTTGTACGCACTGTGGACGTTGGGCAGTCTGTCCTATTACCTAACAGATTTCATCTGTTAGAGCGATGCTGTTTCTACCCTACCTGCACTGATCCTTAAGTTCACACAATCAGATCACTCTAACAGTAGGCTAACAATGGAGACAAAAAATAATTGAGCATTTTGTTGCTAAGTATGTTTGAAGACACAAAATTGAAGACTAAGGCATTGTTTAGTTAGTGGAACTCAATATGCTGATTCAAATCTACTGATCAGTATAAATTGTGTTAGCAGAGCTAAGACTATAGGCTATAATGTGATGATGTACAGACGGAAAACAAAATTGGCTTTTGACATATGCTGAAAGCTTTTATGAATCCAAATTTCCCATCTAAAGGCAGCTAGTTCTTCTCCATATCCTACTTTTAAAGTTGATTACCTTGACGGGCACTGGTATGGATTTCTGCTTCCCTGAGGCATTGTGGAGCCAAGAAAAGGCAAGCTTTCTTATTGATAAGAAATACTGAACATATCCAAGTTCAGACACATTCCTTCATTATTTCACATCAAGAAGTGGTTTTTTGATCATGCTAATAATTCTAATAAAAAATGCTTCAAAGAGAAGAATATTAAATCCTATGGAAGTACTATCAAGAATTTTAAATTTATTTTTTTGAAGCAAAGCTGTTAAAATGTTTTAATCAGCTAAAATGAAACCAATAAAATGACATTTCATTGTATAGAGACACTAAATATTTTGATATAATCACAAGTATTATGTAATAGGAAACTGGAAAGAAGAATATTTAATTATTTTTCTAATGCCCCTCATGCCTCAGGGAAGAAAATGTTTTATGAAGAGTCCAATAAATATGTGAAATAGGTAAAAATAAATTTAGTCCCCATAATTAAATTAGATTAAGTGTACAGATTATAGTCTTGAGTTATTCCCCCCTAAAAAGGAATGTATTATCCAGTGATTTGTTGTGGATTAGGTTATTTTAAAATAAATGTTTTGTTAATACAGATTATGTTTTACTATATTCTAACACCAGCAACAACCCCAATACTTATCTTCATTACTAAGAAAAATCTTAATCTTGACTTTCATAGAGGAAACACTGACCAACCAATAAACCACACACACGACGTTCATCTGCCAAGAGCAGTCAAATGGCAGGTTGGAATTTGAAATTCAATAGAAAACGGATAAAAAATGTTTTTAAAGCTTAAACAGTTTAAATTTTTGGTGTCAATAGAAATACCTATTTCAAATGAAACACAGGATAGCAGAGAATTATTTCTTCTTTAAAGTGGAAAAACAAAGTCAAACTCAGGAGCAAAGTATGACTTCTCTCCAATTTTACTTCTCTAACTCAAAATTAGTAAAGGAAAATTCATCAGAAATTCTCTTCTGCTAAAATAAGGAGAAAGATGCCTTTCAGTCCAAGTTTTAACTCCCCACACCCAGTCTCCATTGTGCAGCCCATGGTACTGAACAGCAGAAAAAACAGCTGTGGATTGGGAGTGAACACTACATGAAATATGAAGGGCCCTCCCAGGACACCTCGCCGTCCTTCTTCTGGCAAACCAATTTAGTTATCAGTTACTCTGGAGTAAAGGGACTAAATGAGTCCCTGTTTCAACTCTGACTTCCTTTATGACAATCAGCACTTAAACAATTCGGATTGTGAACTAGCCCTTAGCTCTTGGAAACTGCTGCTTGAGTAACTTTTGAAGGAAAGGATTTTTTTTTTATTCTATTAATTTTACTCTCTATCTAAGAGCAAAATATTCAGATGCTTTAATGTGAAATTAAAATTGTTTAAAGATGTTTTGTGTATATAAGCTGTTGGTGAATAGACTTCTCATCACGTTTCCTTTAAAAATGAACTGATTATTTTTATGACTCAAAACCCCATATTATACCAGATATTTCAATTTAGCTATGTATAATAATCCAGTACTCGAGTATTGCTATCTTTAAATAACAACCCTGACATACCTATTTATCACCTGTCAGTGGGGTTTCAATGGCTTGATTTTAAGTATGTATTTGTTCATTAGTTTAAAAAAATCACTATTTTAAATACTCTGTAAAATATGTGCATGGGATTTTTGCCGTATTATATTTGCATATGTATATTTTTCCATTTTTTTCCCATTTATGAGTTTCAGTTCATTTCCTAATACATCCTCACAGAAGAAAGCAAACCATTTTGGTTTGAACAAGAATAATTTGTTAGTTGACAAGCACTGGAAATAAATATCACTGAACCTACCACCTTCTGATATTTCTTCCTAGAAATTTTTTAATCATACAAATCACAAAATGAAAATTGGTGCTTTTATATTTTATAGATATTCTGAAACTCTCAATGCAAAAGAATAAAAACAAGATTCTCCCTAGCTTTCTATAACAGTATTAGGATATGCAACTGAAAGAACTTTAACTTGAATTCAGAGTGTTTTGGGTTTAGGTTGGTTCAGTTAAACTCATTTGGTTTTTGGTGTTAAAAATTTTTTTTTCTGATTCTCGATGGAGCAGTTGTTCTGATCAGTCATTACCTCTTCCTGCTAAAAACTTTCCTTGGAAAGTTCAAATTAGTATGTCCCAAATATTTGTCCTGTTGGATATTTGTAAACCAGAAAGTGTTGAATTAATTTAATTTAGTATTCCTAAAAAAGCAATATTTTGAAATAACTGCCAACCAAAGCAACAGTGTAAGGGACGTCATTTGTACATGATCATTTTTAACAATGTAATTCTCACCACTCTCAACAAACCTGAATGTTTGTTAATAAGTTTCCAAATCCATCGACTTTTAGAAACAAAAGAGTGAGGCACTGGACTCACGTGATCATTTTGCAATGGAAATAAATCCTGCCCTCGCACCTGTATCTTGCACTTACTATATATAGCAATACTGCCTATCATCGTGCCACAAGTATTTGTTACGTGACTTAGTTAATGGCTGATAAATGTTTTGTAAAATGTAGAATCTGTACAGAAAAAATATTAGATGAACTGTATTTATTTTTATTATTTTTTAGCTTAGACACTATAATGATGCTCCTTTTTCCCAGAATTACTGGAAGTGCCTCTTGGTTTTATATATACATATATATTAATGTTATGGTAAATACAGAACTCAAAATTATTAGAATTGTGTCACAGATGATCAATGTGGATGTTATAATGTGAAGATAATGTATCAAACAAATATAATTCTGTGGTATCATGTTTGATGTAGTCATTTGTACAACCCAAGTCCTTCATCCAGTTTGGAAGGCATCCTTTGCTCTCATATCCAAATGCAGTAGGCTGTTTCCCACCTACACCGCAGTGAGACAAGGACTCCTGGGGGTTTCTGTTCCCATGGTCATACCCCTCCCTCTATCACTGATGAATCCTTAGCTGCATTAATTGTCATCTAATTTTCTGCAGCTAAGCAGTGCCCTTTCTCTAATGAACAGTTAGCACCAAAACCAAGATACCTGGAATTCTGGTATTCAAATTCAGAGTCCTATGAAATAGTGCTGCCATTTACATCATGAATGCTACAATTTATCCTATAAAAATTATCTATGGATTCCCAATATATGGGATGGTTGGTTGTACCAAGTCAGAATTGTTTTTGTTCTGGGTATTTAAAAGCACTATAAAATTCTGAATGATTTGAAAACACTCAAATATAGTTTGATTTCCTCCATTACCTATGAGACAAAAGTCTAACTTCTAAGCCTAATATATTCAAAGCTCCCCTCACTCTGGCCTCAAACCATGTCCCCATCAAAAGAACCAGCCATTTATCATTTATATTTCTATATCTTAGGCAAATCAAATTAGTGGAGTATTTACACACTATACATTTTTTTCCCTTCATGCACGTATGCATACACACACACACACACACACACGAATTCTTCCAACTACACACAGCACAACAGGGCAAGACTGACTATGTCTTCTTGAATTGTGGGTTCTGCCCCTCCCCCAGGGCTTTCCTCTTATGGTGATGCTCTGGTCCTCAGTGGAAGGGAGGCAATAACTCGGTAGATGGTACAGTCTGAACCTTAATCACCTTCCCTTCAGTTAGGCGCTATCAAATTGGCCTTAACTAAGGAAAGTTAATTTACCTGACAGGGTGTAAGACATGATGACAGTTAAGTTCTAATGGAGCCTGAGATCCAGGCCAGAAGAAAGGGATGGCCAAGGTAACTGCCTGGAAAGCCTCAGAGATCAGAATAGTGTGTCCTTGGTCACACTAATCCACACTTGGTCCAACTCTGCAGATCACCCCTACACCCACGAACCACATGAGGTGGAGCTTGGGAAATGGGTATCACACCCTGACCGATGAAAAGAAAAAAATGAGACCAGTTCTTAAATAATTAGGAAACCTTCTGCTTATTAGTATAGCTCTAGACAACATTCTTGCTTCTTTTATCCTGAAGTAACTTCGTGTCCAGATCATTTTTCTGACACCGTTGCTGGCTTAAGAAAGGAGACCCAGGCCCACCCCTGCTGAGATCTGACAGGCGTGAAGAGTTGAGCGGCCCATGCTGTCTGGGATCCTCTGGGCTCTGGGACCAGAAAGAGCTGGACATGGGAGGGGAGGTGTTGCCTCACACTCTGTAGTTTAGGATTCAGGAGATGGGCTCACTCCTTGCTTCACTGTCAAACTGACTGGGTTTTTCCCCAACAAATGCCAAAGGTGAGTTCGTTGAAGCCTTGGGCTCTGGTCTTCAGGGACTTCAAAAAGTAGGTAAAGATGATGTATTCATTTTCTGTTTCTGCTGTAATCAGTTACCACAAACTTGGTGACTTGAAACGATGCACATTTATTAGCTTGCAGCTCTGTCAGTCAGAAGTTCAGATGGGCTTGGCTGGACTCTGCTTGGAGTCTCTCACAAGACTGAAATCAAGTATTTGCCAGCCTGGTCTCTTTTCTGAAGTCTAGAATCATTCAGCTTGTTGGCAGAATACAGTTCCTTCCAGTTACAGGGCTGAGGCTCTGTTTCTTTGTTGGCTATCCTCTGGGAACCCTTCTCAGCTTCTTAATGTCACCTCAGTCCTCAGGGAATTGCTCCTCTCACCCCAACCCCATCCCACCTTCAAAGCAGCAATGGCATATGGTTCCTTACACCCTGAGACATGGCATTGGATCTGGGGCGGTCAGGTCCAGGGAAAAGACTTGACTGTGAGACGCAGAGGCAGCCCAGTCCTGGGTGGGGCCTGGGTCGGGGACAGCAGCCATTGTTGGCATTTACTCAAGCAGCGCCCTGGAAGCAGCCCAGATCTCTGACAGCTGCTGCTCCAGCACAGCTCAGCCCTCAGTACAGGCCGAGAGTCCCCGGTGCCCTGCAGAGTGGTTCCACAAGGGGGCAGAGGAGGCGGAGGCTGGGCAGTGACCAGCTGTGAGGGACAAAGCGGACTGCACCCAAAGCTGCAACTGGGTGGAGCCTAGGCACCCATACAATGAGTGCCCTGGACCTCTATCTGTGCACCATCCCCACCTGCTTCAGCACGCCCCTACTCTGGGACAGGGTCCTGGTGCAGGGAGAGAAAAAAACAAAACATTTAAAGGGAGCAGAGCCAGCTTGGGCCCAACCCTCAGGGCTTCTGCTCCAGCAACCTGGGATCAGACCCTGGCCACAACAGAGCAGCAACAGCCACCGAGGCCCACATCTCACTCAGCACCAGTTCTAGCCTGTCTCCAGCCCCAATCCCTACCATGGTGATAGCTGCCAGCACACCCTGAGGAAAATATGACTTGCATCCACATGAAAGCTAGCTCTCCAACCAAAAGGCACTGGGCACACACAGTCTGTATAGGGACATTCCTACATAAGGATGCCACTTCAAGATCGTTAGCTGGTAACTGTTTCACCTAAATTCTCAGAGGCAGAGAAAGTTAAGCAAAATAAAAGGGCGGAAGAACTACTCTCAATTGAAGGAGCAAGAGAAAACACCTGGAAAAATAATGAAACAGAAACAAACAATTTACCAGACAAAGATTTCAAAGCATTGGTAGCAAAAATATAACCTGAATTAGGGAAAATAATTGATGTAAACACTGAACAGTTTAACTAGAAAATATATAAAAGACCCAATTAGAGATAAAGAATTTAATAGCTGAAATATAAAACACACTAGAAGGAGTGACTAGCAGACTAAGTGATACAGAGGAACCCTTAACTGATCTGGAAGATAGAATAATGGAACTCATGCAACCAAAACAGCAAAAAATTTTTTAAATGAAGCAATTTAATAGACATTCACATTATAGTGGTCGCAGAAGCAGAAGAGACACAGAAGGGGACTGAAAATGTATATGAAAAAATTATTGCCAAACCTAAAGGAAGAAACACATACCCAGGTATAAGAAGCACCGAGGGTCCCAAACATGATGACCACAAACAGACCTACATCAAGACATATCATAATTAAAATCGCAAAACTTAAAGAGAAAATTCTAAAGGTGGCAAGAGAAAAACAAAGAGTAATATACAAGGGAATCCCCATTACGCTATCAGCTGATATTTCTCTGCAGAAACCTTGCAGAAGGGTGTGGCATGATATATTCAAAGTGCTGAAAGGGAGAAACCTGCAACCTAAGATACTCTACACAGCAAGTTTATCATTTAGACTAGAAGGAGAGATAAAGGACTTCTCAGACAAGCAAAAATTAAAACAGTTCATCAATACTAAACCCTAAAAGAAATATGTAAGGGTCTTCACAAGTGAAAAAGAAGAATCTATAGAAAAGGGAAAAAAAATCCCACTAGGAAAGCAAATATATAGTAAGGACTGAGGATCAACCACTTAAATAAGCCTGTACAGAGTAAAAGAGAAAAAACTATTTAAAAAAATAACTGCAACTACAATAAACAGTTAGTGGATAAACATGAAGATGTAAAATACACATCAAAAACACAATATGAGGGGGAGGGGAGTAAAAAATGTAGATCTTTAGAATGTGTTTGAACTTAAAGGACTACCAGTTTAAAACAAGTATATATAGTTACAGGTCAACATGTATGGAACCCATGGTAACCACAAATCAAAAACCTACAACAGGTACACAAAAACTAGAGGAGAACAGGTGTACAAGTAAAGAAAATTATTAAACCACAAGGGAAGAAACAAGAAGGAGAAGAAATAGAGAAGTACTTACAAAAACAATCAGAAAACAAGTAATAACATGGCAATAGGCACATACCTGTCAATAATTACCTGAAATGTCAACAGACTAAAAGCTCCAATCAAAAGACATAGGGTGGCTGACTGATAAAAAAAAAAAAAAAAAAAAAATAAGACCCATCTCTATCCTGCTTACCAGAAACTCACTTCAGAGCTAAAGACACAAAAAGACTGAAAGTGAGGGTATGGAAAAGATATTTCATACAAATGGAAATGACAAGAAAGAGGGGTAGCAATATCATATCAGACAAAATACACTTTAAAACAAAGCCTGTAACAAACGACAAAGAAAGGTATTATATAATGATAAAGAGATCATTACAAAAGAGGATATTATACTTGTTAACACAAATGCATCCAATACAGGAACACATAGTTAAAGCAAATACAAACAGGCATAAAGGGAAAAATTGACAATAATATAATAATCACAGGAGGTTTTAACACCCCACTGACATCAATAAACAGATCATCCAGACAGAAAATCAATAAAGCAACAGTGGTCTTAAATGGCACAATAGACCAGTGGACTTAACAGATATCTACAGGACATCACATCCAAAAACAGCAGAATATACATTCTTTTTAAGTGCGTATGGAATAGTCTCCATGATAGATCATATGCTAAACCACAAAACAAGTCTCAAAAAACTTAAGAGGATATAAATTCTATCAAACATTTTTTCTGACCATAACAGCATGAAACTAGAAAGCAATTATGGAAAGAAATATGGGAAAAGAACAAACACATGGATATTAAATAACATGCTACTAAAAAAACCCAATGAATCAAGAAATCAGAAAATACCTTAAGATAAAAAAAAAAATGGAAACACAGCACTCTAAAATCTACTGGATGCAACAAAAGCATTTCAAAGAGAGAAGTTATAGCAATACAGGCCTTCCTCAAAAAATAAAAGTCTCAAATAAACAACCTAATCTACCGCCTTGATGAATCAGAAAAAGAAGAGAAAATGAAGAACAAAATCAGCAGAAGGAAGGAAATAAAGATCAGAGAGAAAATAAATAAAATAGAGAACAAAAAACTTTAGAAGAGATTGATGAAACCAAGAGCTGTTTTTTGAAAAGTTAAAAATGATCAACCTTTAACCAGACTCAGCAAGAAAAGACAGAGGACCAAAATAAACAAAATAACAACTGATACCACAGAGATACCAAAAAATCATAAGAAAATACTATGAAAAGTTACATGCCAACAAAGTAGACAACTTAGAAAAAATGGAAAAATTTCTAGGAATATACAACCTGCCAAGACTGAAATGAGTACAAACTGAACAGACTAATAAACAGTAGAGAAATTGAATTTGTAATTAAAAAAACAGAAAACAAAAGTCCAGGACAAGATAGCTTCACAGGGGAATTCTACCAAACATATAAAGAAGGGCTAATACTTATCCTCAAGCTATTCCAAAAACCTGAAGAGGATGGAACACTCCCAAATTCATTCTACAAGGTCCCAATTACCCTGATACTAAAACCAGACAAAGACTAAAAAAATTAGTATTACCACCCCATACCATATAGATGCAAAAATCCTCAACAAAATACTAGCAAACTAAATCCAACAATATATAAAAAGGATCATATACCATGATCAGGTTGAATTTGTTCCAGGGACACAGAGACAGTTCAGCACTAGAAATTCAATCAATGTGATACAATCCATTAACAGAAAGGAGAATAAAAATCACATGATCATATTTTCTATTTCTTCCTGGTTCAGTGTTGGGAGATTGTACCTTTCTAAGAATTTTTACACTTCTTCTAGCCTGTCCATTTTATTGGCTTTTGGTCATTCATGGTACCCATATGATCCTTTGTGTTTCTGTTCTGTCAGTTGTAACTTTTTTTTCATTTCTGATTTTATTGATTGGATCGTCCTCTCTTTTCTTCTTGATGAGTCTGGCTAACAGTTTATCAGTTTTTTCACTTAAAAGCACCTGCTCTTAATTTCACTGATCTTTTCCATTGTTTTTAGTCTCTATTTCATTTATTTCCAATCCTTATGATTTCTTTCCTTTAACTAACTTTAGATTTTGTTTCTTATTCTTTCTGTAGGTTCTTTAGGTGTAAAGTTAGGTTGTTTATTTGAGGTTTTTCTTGTTTCCTGAGATAAGCTTTTATCACTAGAAACTTCCTTCTTAGAAATGCTTTTGCTCTGTCCCACAATAAATGGATTATTGTGTTCTCATTTTCACTTGTCTCTAGGTATATTTTGATTCCTCTTTAATTTCTTTACTGATCCATTGGCTGTTTAGTAGCATATTGTTTCACCTCCACATATTTGCGTTTTTTGCAGTTTTTTTCTTTAAGTTTATTTTACAATATTGATTTCCAGGAAGAAACAGAATATATGAATTCCAATAACCAGTAATGAAATTGAGTCAATAATTCAAAAACTCCCAACAACAAAAAAGCCAGGACCAGATCACTTCACAGGTGAATTACAACAAACATTTAGAGAATAGTTAGTATCTATCCTTCTCAAACAAGTCCAAAAAACTGCAGAGGGAGAAACACTTCTGAACTCATTCTATGAGGCCAGGATCATCCTGATACCAAAACCAGACAAAGATATCACAAGTAAGGAAAAGTACAGGCCATATCACTGATAAACATAGAAACAAAACCCTCAACAAATTACTAGCAAATAGAGCCAATAATACATTAAAAATATCATATACCATGATCAGGAGGATTTATCCCAGGGATGCAAGAATTTTTCAGTATCCACAATCAAACAATGTGATACAACACACTAACAAATGAAGAATAAAAACAATATGATCATCTTAATAGATGCAGAAAAAGCTTATATTAAATTCAACATTCATATATGGTAAAACCTCTCAACAAAGCCAGCAAAGAGAAAACATACCTTAACATAATAAAGGCCATATATGACAAACCCAAAGCTAACATCATATGCGATGGTGAAAAGCTGAAAGCATTTCCTCTGAGATCAGGAACAAGATACTCATTTTAATCACTTTATTCAACATAGTTTTGGAAGTCCTAGCCATAACAATCAGAGAAGAAAAAGAAATAAGAGGAATCCAAATCAGAAAAGAGGAAGTAAATGTCACTGTTTGCAGATGACATGACACTATACTTATAAAATTCTAAAAATGCCACCAGAAAACTACTAGAGCTATCAATGAATTCAGTACAGTTGCAAGATACAAAATAAGCATACAGAGATCTGCTGCATTTCTATACACTAACGACAAAATATCAACAACAAAAAAAAGATACTGAGGAAAAAATTCCACTTATATATTATAAAATATGTAGGAATAAACTTACCTAAGGAAGAAAAATACCTATACTCTGAAAATAAGGCACTGAGGAAAAAATTAAAGATGACAGAAAGATATAACATATTTTTCATTGGAAGAGCCAATATTGTTAAAATAGTTATACTACCCCCCCAAAATCTATAGATTCAATATAAACACTATGATTATACAAACAGCATTTTTTCACAGAACTAGAATAATTTTATACATTTTTGCATAGAAACACAAGAAGGCTCAAGAGCCAAAATAATCTAGAAAAAGACCAGAGCAAGAATAGCACTTCCTGATTTCAGCAGAAGAATGGCACTTCCTAATTTCAAAATATACTACAAAGATACAGTAATTGAAAGAGTATGGTATAAGCACAAAACAGACACAGATATAAATGGAAATGCATACAGAGCCTAGAAATAAACCCACATGCCTATGATCGATTGATCTATGACAAAGTAGTCAAGAATACACAATAGAGAAAACAGTCTCTTCAATAAAAAGTGCTAGGAAAACTGGACAACTACATGTAAAATGATATTAGAAAACCTCATCACGCCATATAGAAAAGTAAAATCAAAAAGGTTAAAGACCTAAATGTAAGACTGGATACTATAAAACACATAGAGAAAAACATACACAAAACAATGTTTGAGATAGATCACAGTGTTATTTCTTTGGATTTATCTCCTAAAGTAAAGGAAATGAAAATAAGCAAATGGGATCTAATTAAAATGAAAGGTTTTTGCTCAGCAAAGGAAACGATAAACAAAATGAAAAGACAACATGTGGAACAGGAGAAAATATTTACAAATGATATAATCAACAAGGGGAAAGGTCAAAAATACATAAACAACTCAATATCAGAAAAAAATTCAATCAAAAAATAGAAGACCTGGATAGAATTTTTCCAAGGAGGACAAACAGATGGCTAAGGGGCACATGAAAAGGTGATCAGTATCACTATTTATTAGAGAAATGCAAAACAAAATTGTGGTATCTCCTGACACCAGTCAGAATGATTATCATCAAAAAGTCCACAAATTACAAAATGTTGGCAAGGATGTGGAGAAAAGCCAACCCTTGTACACTACTGGTGGGCATGTAAATTGGTGCAGCCACTCGGGAAAATGGTATGGAGTTTTCTCAAAAAACTAAAACTAGAACTACCATATGACCAAGAAATTCCACTTTTGGATAATATCCAAAAAGAACAAAAACACTAATTTGAAAAGAAAAATGCACCCCAATGTTCACAGCAGCATTATTTACAAAAGGCAAGATAAGGAAGCAACCTAAGTATCCATTAATAAATGAATAGGTAAAGAAGATGTAGTACATATGTACAATGGAATAATACTCATCCACAAAAAAGAACAAAATGTTGCCATTTGCAGCAACATGGATGGACTTGGAGGGCATTGTGCTAGTGAAATAAGTAATTCTAGATAAAGTCAAATACTGTAGAATATCCTTATATGCGGAATCTAAAAAGTACAAGGAACTAGTAAATATTAAAAAAGAAGAAGAAAGAAAAACACTCACGATGTTGAGAACATTCAGGAAGTTACCAGTGAGGAGGAGGGGAGGGCTGATATAATGTTGGAAGAGTGGGAAGCACAAGCTATGGAGTGTAAGGCAAGCTCAAGGATGTACTACACACCATGGGGCCACTATTTTCTAAAAATGTTAATAAAAAGTAACCTTTTAAAATTGTACAAAAACCTTTTCAAAATTAAAAAATAAAATTAAAAAATCACATGATCATCTCAATAGATGTGGAAAAAAAAATTCAGCATCCATTTTTTCTCTAGTTGCAGAGAAAAACCCAAAGTTAGTAGAAGAAAAGAAATCATAAAATCAGAGTTAGTAGAAGCAAAACCCAAAGTTAGTAGGAGGAAAGAAATCATAAAAATCATCCAAGAAATCATAAAAATCAGAGCAGAAATAAATGAAACAGAAATTTAAAAACAATAGAAAAGATCACTGAAACTAAAAGCTGGCTCTTTGAAAAGATAAACAAAATTGATAAAAATTTAGCCAGACTCATTAAGAGAAAAACGGGAGAAGATCCAAACCAAAAAATCAGAAACAAAAACGGGGAAGTTACTACACTAATAAAATGCACAACCTAGAAGCAATGGACAAATTCTCAAAAAGGTACAATCTCCCAAGACTGAACCAGGAAGAAATAGAACAGACCAACTGCCAGTAGTGAAACTGAATCAGTAATTTAAAAACTCTCAACAAACATCCAGGACCAGGTGGCTTCACAGGTGAATTCTACCAACATTTAGAGAAGAGTTAACATTTATCCTTTTGAAACTATTCCAAAAAATTACAGGGGAAGGAACAACTTCAAACTCATTTTATGATGTCACCATCACCCTGAAACAAAAACCAAAGATATCACACACACACACACACACACACACACACAAATTACAGGCCAATATCACTGATGGACATATTTGTAAATATTCTCAACAAAATACTAGCAAACCAACTCCACCAATACATTAAAGAGTTTGTAAACAAGATCAAGTGGGATTTATTCCAGGGAGGCAAGGATTTTTCAATATGTGCAAAACAATCAGTGTGATAAACCCCATCAACAAATAGAAGAATAGAAACAGTGATCATCTCAATAGATGCAGAAAAAGCTTTTGACAAAATTCAACATCCACTTATGATAAAAACTCTTCAGAAAGTGGGCATAGAGGGAGCATACCTCAACATAATAAAGGCCATATATGACACACTCAGAGCTACCATGATACGCAACAGTAAAAAGCCTGAAAGCATTTCCTCCAAGACAAGAAACAAGGATGCGCACCTTCACCATGTTTATTCAACATAGTTTTGGAAGTCCTAGCCACAGCAACCAGAGAAGAAAAAGAAATAAAAGAAATCCAAATTGAAAAAGTAGTATTAAAACTGTCACTGTTTGCATATGATACAATAGTATACATAGAAAATCCTAAAGACCCTATCTGAAAACTACTAGAGCTCATCAATGAATTCCATAAAGTTGCAGGATACAGAATTAAAACAGAGAAATATGTCACATGTCTATACACTAACAATGAACTATCAGAGTCATTAAAGAAGCAATACCATTTACCATCACATCAAAAAAATAAAATACCTAGGACTAACCCTACCTAAGGAGACAAAAGTCCTGTCCTTTGAGAGCTATAAGATGCTAGTGAAAGAAATTGAAGATGACACAACAGGTGGAAAGATATACTGTGTTCTTGGATTGGAAGAATCAATATTGTTAAAATGGCCATAGTACTCAACACAATATAAAGATTTAGTGCAATTCCTATCAAACTACCAGTGGTGGTTACCAGTGGAGAGAGGGAAGGAGGAAGGGCCACTTTAAGTGTGTGCGATTAAGAGATACAACTATCATGTATAAAGTAGATAAACAACAAGAATATACTGCATATTACAGGGAATCATAGCCATTCTCTTGTAGTAACTTGTAGTGGAGTATAATCTATAAAAATAGTAAATCACTATGTTGTACTCATGAAACTAATATAATATTTTAAATCAACTAGACTTCAATAAATTAATTGCTTGATTAATTAAACAAATAAGTTACAACAATGCCCCTGAGGCCCAGTGAGATCAGTGGTCATAAATTTAAAATAAGACATGATGGCATGTGAATGAGTTTTTCTTCAACTATTTAAAACATTGTAGATGCAAACAGAGTAGACAGGAAGCTGGATTTTACCCAAATATAGTTTCCTATGGGAGAACAACAAATTGACAGATTAACTAGATGGAATTGAGGTGGTTCAGGAGTAATTATAAAACAATAGTGATTAAATTAATCTAAAAATAGAATTACCATATCATCCAGCAATCCCACTCCTGGGCCTATATTTGGAAAAGACAAAAGCTCTAATTCTGAAAGATACACACACCTCAATGTTCATAGCGGCACTACTGACAACAGCCAGGACACAGAACAATGTTAAGTGTCCATCAACAAATGAATGTATATAGAAGTAGTATACGTATATATATATATATAATGGACTATTACTCAGCCATAAAAAAGAAAAATAATGTCATTTGCAGCAATATGGATGAATCTAGAGATTATTATACTAAGAGAAGTAAGTCAGAGAAAGTCTAATATTATATATGACTTACGTGTGGAATCTAAAAATTAGTACAAGTGAACTTGTTTACAAAACAAACTAATTCAGACATAGAAAACAAACTTATGGTTACCAAAGGGAAAGGTGGGGGGAATAAATTGGGAGTATAGGTTTAACAAATGCACATTACCATATACAATATAAACCACAAGGATTTACTGTATTGCACAGAGAACTATATTCAATGTCTTGTAATAAAATATAATGGAAAAGAACTGAAAAAAAGAATATGGATATAAACATATATATATGTATAACTGAGTCACTTTGCTGTCCACTTGATATAAACACAATACTGTATACCAACTATACTTCAACACAAATAAATAAAATGATTGCATGAATTCAGAAAAGGAAAGAAATGAGAATGTGAGTGCTATGGGTCAAATTGTGTCCCCTCAAAAAGATGTATTGAAATATTAACCCCTTCAATCAATGGACATGACCTTATTTGGAACTAGTCTTTAAAGATATAATGAAGCTAAGATGATGCCCTTAGCATAGATCCTAATTCAATATGACTGGTGTCCTTTCAGAACAGAAGAGAGAGAGACACCAGGAGAAGATGACTGTGTGACAATGGAGGTGGAGGCTGAAGTGATGAACCCATAAGCCAAGGAATCCCAACAACTGTCAGCAAATCCCAGAAGGCAGGGGAGGCAAGGAGGGATTTTCCCCTGCAGGTTCCAGAGGGAGCCTGGCTCTGTTCACACCTTGACTTTGGACTTCAGCCACCAGAACTGGGATAATTAATAAAGTTCCATTGTTTGAAGCCACCCAGGTTGTGGTACTTTATTACAAAACCTGAGGAAACAGATTCATTCATGATTAACTCACTGATGGATGATTTCACACCACAGTGGCAGAGTTGAGTGATGGTGACAGAGATTGCATGGCCTGCAAAACCTAAAATATTAATCATCTGACCCTGTACAGGAAGTTTGCTGAACCCTGGTCTAGAGTGTGAAAGCAGGATGCAATCCGATGCAAGGCCGTCTAGAAACTCTGGGTGTCATTTAAATAAGTCTGATACGCATTCAAAATAGAAACATGAACTGTGGACTGAAGGGGTCAGAAAAGAAATCATGTTAGTTAATTTGAGAACATTGGGACTAGACCAAATTACACCCTCAGGGGGAGAATTGCACCTCGTGGTGAGGAAAAGTAGGTCTTTTGTGCTTTTTGTCTGGTAAATAGTATCTCCCCTTTACTGTCCCAGTGGTCACCTGTCCAACACACTGAAAAGTGTAGGACGTGTTATGACATTTGCTCACTATTTCTGATGGCAAAGTGGGCTGACTGCCAAAATCAAGCGTCCAGTCTTTTAGAATCTAGATATACCATTGCTTCATTATAAGATTTATTATTTATCTTTCTTTTTTCTTTTGTTGTAAAATGTTTTATAACAACCGACTATTAATTAATGATCCTGACCATTGTGTGAACTGCAATTATTTATGTCATGATAACTTTTAGTCATTTAGTGCTTTGTTATTTGCAATGCATTTTTTTTATTTTTTAACACCTTCATTGTGGATGGTTCCTGTACAGTAAACTACATATATTTCAGATGTACAATTTGATGCATTTTGATAGATGTGTACACCCATGACCACCACCACAATCAAGATAGCTAAAATTTCCATCATTCCCCAAGAGGTACAATTTTGGGGTTCCCAATTTATCCCTTCCCACCCTCTTCCCCTGCCGGTAACCATAAGTTTGTTCTGTATGTCTGTGAGTCTGTTTTTATTTTGTAGATAAGTTCATTTGTGTCTCTTTTTTAAGATTCCACATATAAGCAAACATATGTGGAATATTTTTGAATGCATGATATAATTTAATCCTTAAAACCACTCTGTAAATCTCTTTAAAGTAAAAAGTTTGCTTTACAGGGGAAGAAGTTGAGGCTCAGTAAAGTGACCAAGTTAGCATCACAACAATTTTTTTTTTAAAAAAGGTGGATCTGAGATACTTCCAGTAGCAAATTCATTTATTAACATAAACCACATGCAAGCTGATACTGCTGAAATTCCTCTAAAATGGTACTCTTGAAAAAAGAATTTATTAGAATTGTAAAATTTCTCAGTGCAAGGAGTTCTCTTTTCTTGGAATTTAGATCGAATAAATAACTGAACGCCCAAAATTCAATGTTTTCCTTTTTTTCTACTTTGAAGATTCATAGTAACTGTGGTTGTGAGCAACTGACCATATCTCTGACAATTAACACTTTCTGGACAGAACTCTACAAAGCCTTGGTCCTGACCCAACACGTGGTCCCTGCAGATTCTAGAAAGAATCCCAACGGGAGAAGAAACCATACAGAGAATTAGCCTATGAGCACCCCCCAGCCCCTGTTTTTTTTTTTTTTAAAGAAGAATTCCAGTGATGTCCTCAAGGAGCGGCTGGCTTAAAATGTTCTTGGAAGGAGGAGGAGAGATCTTTGTTATAGACTTCCGTCCCTCCTCCTGCTCTGTTCCCTTACCCTCTGCCCCCTGCAGAGTTGTGTTTTCTGGGAATCAGCAAGTAAGATCACAAGTGGTCTTTTCTTTTTTCACTCTCTCCATAAAGAAAGCTTTATCACGTGTGGCCTTAAACTCGCAGCAAATTGCAAAGAAATGGCTCAAAGGCTTCAGCTCTTTCTGTGCCCTGGGAGCTGAGATGCACGTCAGTGGCTTTGCCAGCGTGGCCTGTTCCCTGCAGACTGCCAGAGAAAAGAGGCCAGGAGGAAAGAGAAAAGAAAAGGGTTTGGCCAGGGGTGAGACCATGCCCTTCATCTTTTCTTTCCCCTAATCTGCTCTGTCTGTGTCCATCCAGGCTCTCCCCACCTGGCAAAACTGCTCAAAGCTGCTGGAGACTCCACCTGCTTTCTCTTTCCGTCTGCGGAGCGTGGTCCAGCCTCTTGCTGGGCACGTTGAGAGGAACTGCCTGTCTGACCTTCACCTCCAGGTAAGATCTGGTTCTCTGCTTCCGTATTTTATTATGATCATATCAGATTCTCACAGGAGAGAGGTTAACAAAAACTCTCATGTTCTGCATGACACGTGTCTTATCCACAACACTTCTGAAACGTGTAGGGGCCCTTGTTAGGTTGGTGGAAGTGGGAGAGGATATCGGTTCAAGAAGTCAGACAAACTCAGATCTGCATTCAGATCTTGACTCTGAGGCTTGTTAGTTGGGTTGTTTTTGACAGGCCACTTAACTGCTCTTGAGTCATATTTTTTTTTCTATAAAATGGGAATTATACTGTTAACTTTGTTGAGTTGTTTCAAGGATTAGCAAAAAGTTTATTAGATACCTGGCACATAAACCGTCCTTATTAAATCTGCATCTGACACAAACAATTCCTTGTAGTGAAGGGAACCCCTCTTCCTTAGAACGTACCATGAGGTTATCTTCCCTCCTGAAGGGAGGGATGCTGGTGTCCAGGAGACAAGCTCACGCAGAGGTTATCCTCTTGTGAGATGACTCAGAAAAGAAAGTGATGGCAGTGGCTGCCTTTGTGACTTTGTGGGGTCTGCGGAGGCTGACTGCTGGATGGAGTGTGTCACGGGATCAGGGCACGGAGGTCAGTATATCTGCATGATCCAGCTACTCCCTTCCTAGTCTGTGTACCTGCCCTCTTGAAAGACTGGAGGATTGCTTCTCTGACCCATGTGAACAGAAAATGCCATTAAAAAAAAAAAAAAAAAAAACTGAATGAAGAACTTGGCTCATTTTTCTTTGGCCTCCAGGGTAAATTACACTCCAACTCAGGGTGTTGGATGAAAACTTTGCAGAAGTCTGTAGCAGAACAAATAAGGATTTGCCAAATGCAAATCCTGCTAAATAACTGTGTTTTTACTTTACTTCTGCAATTGCTAATGGGGAGAGTGCGAGAGGGAAAGAGAGCCCGTCATGCATGCCCTCTCTCTCCACTCACCTCTCCCCTTCTTTTCAATGCTTGCAAACATAGCCTCCTTGAAACAGACGATACTTGAGGTTATGCAAATTAGCCATCAAGATGAAATTGTAGTTTCAAACTATGCAATGTCAATATTTTAAGCTAGATGTTATTTTGGCTCAACACACCATCAGCCAGAATGACTACAGTTCTCTTGTTTCTGTTATCGCTTCTGATTCTGGTTAGAGTGATTTTGGTGTTAATGTCTTTAAATATAAGACAGTGTATTTTGGTGTCTCAAGTTTTTAACGTTTTTTTCAACATTTTTTTCCTCTTTAGCATTAGCATTCTAGATGTAACCCTTTGAATCTTTTAAAGATGCATTTAGTATAAGTGGTAGTATATTTTATTATTAAACAATTTATTTGCTGGTCACCAGCTTTAAAATTATGATTGACCAGAAATAATATATCTGAACCCCTAAAACAGTAGGCCTGTTTGAATTCCATAGTTTAATTTGTGGAAGAGGATTGTGTTTCACACTGTAAATTTGACATTATTCATTTTGCATTTTAAAATCTTTCCGGCATATAGTTCTTGCTTGATGATATTTCTATGTGTTTAATATTCAAAATAATTTTCATATAAGAAATGTATGTTCATTACAAAAAAATTAGAAAATAGGGACACACAAAACATTTTAAAAAAATCATCTGCAATGTCACCAAATGTTGACCTTTTCTTTATAAACTTTATGAACCTCTGTTTCTATGTATATACACCTATGAATATATGTGTGTTTCTTTTTTAAGTGTTACATATGTTGTTCTGCAGTATTTATTGTTCAAATCAACAAGGTAATAAAAAATAGTTCTACATGACTATATTTACTTCTTTACACTAATTTCTAGTGATTTCAAAAGATTTCATTGTGTGAGTATACCATAATTTGTTGGACACTTAGGTCATTTTGTTGTTTTGATTTTCTTTTTTTTAACTAAGTAATGCATCTCTCCAAGAGTTTAATTAAAGGTACTCAATAGTTTTGCAGTAAAGAAATCTATTTAACCCAGTGGTCCCCAAGCACTCATTCATTGTTCTGGCAAAACATTGCTCTGGAAAACTAGTTTTAGCGATTTGATGGACATACGAAGTTGGTATTAGATGGTAAAGAAGAATGTCTATGTCTTCAGTTTCTTAGAATTTTTTTTTTAAATCATGATTAGATGTTGAATTTTATCACCTGATGTCTTGCATCTATTGAGATTTTCATATTTTTCATTTTGAATTTTTTTCTAGCTTTATTGAGATATAATTGAAAATAAAATATTTAAGGTATACAATGTTTTGATATATATAACATTTTGAATTTTTAATGCGATGATTTAGGTGAATAAAGTTCCTAATATCAATTGTTTCATTAAAAAAACTTATAGAATTTTAATTAATTTGTATCTGCTAGTATTTTATTTAGGATTTTAGCATCTCTAGGTTGGCTCTGAAGTTTCCCTTTTTGGGCTAACTTAATGAGATTTTATTACCAAGATAATTCTGCCTTTGTCAAATGAATGGAGACTATTAACATCTGTTTCCATCATCTGCTGTTTTTCCTTGAAGGGTATTACATCATCTACCCTTAGTATTTTTGTTTAGGGGATAGTTTTAGAGTATTTTTTGTTAATGTCTTCCTGGGCTATTTTTCTCTCCTGGTTTGCATCAATACAGGTAATTTATATTTGCTAGAAAATTATCCATTTTGTCAAGACTTTAAAGTTATTCCTATCTATTTTGGATTATTTTTATTTTAGATTATTCTAAACACTTGTGTTTAGAGCTAACATATTCTTGTGTCTTTGGCTTTTGCTCTTGTTTAGAATTCTCTGCTCTTTAGTTTTTTGGCTTTAAAATTCTTTTCTGTTTTCCTCACTTTCCTTTGTCCCCTTTTAAGTTAAACTTATGCATGTTTATGAAATTAAATAATCTAAAAGTCTAATAATAAATTTAAAAAAATGTCCTTGCCCTACCTTTGTCAACCCATTTCCCAACCCCTGGAGGAATCCCCTCCAATTTTAAATCTTTTAGGTCTTTCTTCTGATATTTAACTCCATCTTTCAAAATAAATTGTGTATCCTATTTCTTGATATTTCAGCTTGAGACATTATCTATGAAATCAAACTATGAAAGACGAGGTTTCATCAACACAGAACAAGCATTACATTAAGTCAAGTTAGTATATAGAGAGAATAACCCTAAATTTCTACCACCATACATTAAATTTTTACTTCTAACTTTATTCTTTCAGTTAGTGTGACGAGAATACAGAAGATCTCTATTAATGTACAAATGCATCATCTGACAAACATCACAGTGATCCAGAAGTTATTTTTAAATTCATCACTTAGAAGACTTAATCAGGCAGGCACTGAGCTATATGGAATCCTGAAGAAGAGAGGGCACAGGATATGTAAATATTGGTGTGAACAAAGGGGAAAATAGATTCAGACTCTGTGAATCTGCCCAGGAGGATGGGAAATTAACACCAGCAGGGAGGCCATCATTCTTACTTTTAAAGGCAGACCAAAGACTACTTTTGCCTGAATTAAATCTATGCCTCAGGCACAAATCATGCTGCTTCCTTAAGTGTCAAACTAAAATGATACACAAATTGGTCCCCCCACCCCATCTTAAGCCTTACTTTGGATGCTGCAGACCTATAGGAATCACAGCGTGCTACAAGCATCGACCAGGGGCATCAATCTTTTCTATCCATTCTGCTAAGATGATAGATTTAAAGGCTTTAAAGTCTTGATGCTAATGAATCAATGTTCAAATGGCTAAATTCCTCATCCTCCTTTCCCGTTTGCTGCTAGTTTAAGCTGGCAAGACCACAAAGTTAGCAAAATTCTTCCTTGTTATTTATTCCAAAGGCAACACCTAAATTTATTCTTTGCCATAATGAGGCTTAAACTGGACGGATTGAGAAAGAACGCTGGCTACAGAATCCCAATGGCAGGATTACTTAATCAAATATCCTGGTTGATTTTAATAGAAAAACTTTGCCAACTTACTGTGATAAAATCAGGTAGCTTCAATGTCAAGTTATGATGTCTACAGAATTGTGATAACACTGTGAAATAAAAACTTCATTTAATAAACTATGTGGACTAGAATTAAATTTTTTGTTTTTTCTTTTAAAAATCAGCTTTGACAGATCAGAGTCAAGGAAGGTTTTCATAATGGACACTTCATCCAAAGAAAATACCCAGTTATTCAGCAAAAATTCAGTGCAACCTGTTGAGAGGCCTTCCTTTAAAACAGAACACCCCTCCTCAGAGGAGGAACAGCCCTGCTGCGGTGAACTAAAGGTAACAGACAATTAAATGCTAAACAACCACAAGTGGTTAACTGAAAAGCACCAGAGAATTCAGTGCAGTCCATGCTCTTGGCTCTCAATCCAGATATTTTCTATACGTTGTAGCTAGAAGTGAGAATATTTTTTTCTTTTTTAAAAAGTGGTCTTAGATGGAATTTATGAAAACCACACCTTGCTGGGCAGTGAAAGCAGTCTTTGACCATGTAGGTTAAATTACTAAATATTACTTTCCTGGCTGATTTGAATGCCCCTCCTGAACAGAAAGGAGAGAGGTAGAAGAAACTAGTATTTATTAAATATCTACCAGGTACCAGACATTACGCTATGCCGTTATAACATTTAATCAAGGAAACATCCATATTATTCCCATTGTACAAATGAAAAATTTGACTTTCCTGGCCAGACGGTAAGGAACAAGGTTGCCTTTTAAATGGGGCTCCATGTGACTCCAAGTTCTTGTTCTTTCTTTGTATCAAACATTCACTCAACAAATATATATACATATGTTTTTTCATGTAAATGCTAACCTGCCTAATGAATACGCCATCACAGACCCAGGTCTAGCAAAATACGTAAGCCAGATACCAAAAATATATTTTTTTCATTGAATAAGAACTTGAGTATGAATTTAACTTGAATATGAATTTAAACACAAAGAACAGTAGTTCTGCTTTTTCAGGCTATTATGTTCCCTGCTGAAACATGCACCATCTCTGTGAAATACACAATCATGAGTTCTAGATTTGGGAAAAGGCATTAAGTGTGTGGCTTATGGTTTTCGTTTAATTTTCTTACCTTTCAATGGCTTCTTCCTCTCTTTGCTTCACCTGCAACGAATCTTCTTTTTGAAGCTAAGACAACTCTGAATATCCTTTGGGGGAAGAAGGGAGAAAGTGAGGGAAAAAAAAAAAGGAATTCAACATACCCTATGAATAAAAACCTGTCATTTCCAGGAGAATCTGAATTTTTAGAACTCCACACGAGCTTGAGGTGGCAGGAAGCCTATTATTGTGCTTGACTGAAATCTTCAGCGATAACGAGCTTGCTACATGGTTCCTGGTTTGCGTTTTTTGCCTCTTTGTTTAGTAAACTTCCAGTCATGTGTCAGGCTGGAGTTAGACTAAGTTTGCCTTTCATGTTTTTCAGGTGTTCTTGGGAGCCTTGTCTTTCGTGTACTTTGCCAAAGCCCTGGCAGAAGGCTATCTGAAGAGCACCATCACGCAGATAGAGAGAAGGTTTGATATCCCTTCTTCACTGGTGGGAGTTATTGATGGTAGTTTTGAAATTGGTAGGTATTGCAGATGCCCTGACTTTACTTAAGTACAAGGTTTCTAGGCATGACTGACTAAGTGACAACCTCACTGCCTTCTGCTGTCTGCTAGAATCAGACCCTAATTGTAAAAATCTGATTTGGGCAGAATTTGCCATGACCTTATGCTACAGTAAAGGCAATTTGTTTTCTCCAAGCAAACAGCAATTAACATCCTGCCCCAGGTGTTCACTATTACATGACTCACACAATTCAGTTTCTAATCAGCATTTGAGGGAATTTTCTGGGAGAGACGGAAAGATGCTGCTGGTATTTTGAGTTAAAAGAATGTAGGAAGAATTATATATCCTGGAATCCCTGTGATTCAAAGTTCAGAAAAATCCAAATGAGCCCTACAATACTGTATTGTAATGATTTAAGAAGAAGGTAAACCATAAAAGGGTTTTTTTTCCTGCCCAGTAGCCTGGAAAGAAAAGAAAGGGATTCGATTAAGAAGAACGCTAGAGCAAAGCAGGCAAAAAATTTTCTGCTCTCCCGAGTCTTTGGTTAGCCATTGACTATACGTGTCCTCCGAGAACTTGAAAAGACTAAGTGACTTTCGACACTGTTTAAAGACTGTAATCCCACTTAGTCAGCTTCTTGAACTATAAACTAAGAGGCTTTGATTTTTTGTTGAAGTAAACAAAATGAGTAGCCTCTGTGACCCTTACTGCCTGTTGGGACTCGAATATATGCTACAGTAAAATCTCTGACGGCTGCAGGTGCAGCTTCACTTGAATTTTCAGAAGCAGGAAGGAATATTTTTCAATAATTACTTTTTAAGTTCTATTGGGCTGCACTCTGCCCGCCTGCAAGCCCTGTACTCGCCCAGCTTCAAGAGCAAAGAGAAGAGCCCGGAGCCAGCAACAGAGACATCAGTGGTTTAGTGGATAGAGGGGAATCTTACATGTCTGAAGCAGGGTCCGGAGACGACACACCATCCTGCAGGGAAGGCAGCAGACCGGCCATGGCAGCGGCTTTCACTTCCGGGGTGGGTTGGGGGGAGGTCACCGCTTATAGGGGCAATTGACTTCAGGTTGGCTCACTGGTTACCAGGGAAACCAATAGAGGGGCACGCCCCTCACCGCCTCTTTGATAAGCTAACTTATCCTAGAGTGAAGTTCTGGTCTAAAGTTAGAGCAATCACTAGTGGGGATGGGGGCAAATACGTAGGATGGCAGTCCTGTGAGCAGAGTGTAGGTGACTCAGGGACTGGTCAAGTAGGGGACATACAGAGAGCAGGGGAACAGCCATCTGGGGTGGCCCGATCCTGCAAGTTCACACTGTATATTTCAGTTTTTACTCTAAATATGACAGAATGAAGAGAGTGAATATGTCAACTTTTGCTTCCCAAATCCATCTTTCATCATCCTACCAGAAAGATTTCTTGGTTGAGTGCTAGTTAAACATGAATGTTCACACAAATGACTGGATAATTCTGTTAAAATAAAATGCGTAGACTGATTCTGTAGGAAGGGAGGTAAGAGTCTGCGTATCTAACAAGCACCACCTGATGTTAACGCTATTAGTCAATAGGCTGCACCTTGTGTAACAAGTTTCTGAAAAATCTGATCATATCACTCCCTTGTGTAAACTCCTTAGATAGGACTGGATGGTTGATTTATTCCTTGATGCCTGCCCTACCTAAAAACTGAATCCCAAATTAATGAAAGGCCACGGAGAGTCAAGGTAAGGGTATACTGCATCAGGAGAAGAAGCAAGTAGGAAGAGGCAGCTGGTGCAAATCAAAAGGATCAGTTTTACAGAAGAAAGAAGAAATGAGCAGATAGAAAATTACATACGAAGGTTTTCTTTGATTATTGCTTGCTCTAGATTATTGTGTAAAAACTTGTCAGAGCTGAAAAGACTTAGAATCTGGTCCACACTTTTCGTTGGATTCCCAGATCCCAATGCACAAATGGAGAGAATCTATGTTTGATAAAGGGTACTGATGTTTCACAGGAAGTGACAAAGGACCCGAGTCCAAATTCACAGTAATCCTTCCAGACCATTCTAAGGATAGAAATTGTTTACTGGATTAGATGAAATAAAAGCCCCCTTCCTTCCATTGCGAGACTTTATCCCAAATATCACATGTCGCTCTAATTAACAGTTTTCCAGAAAAGTGGGTTTCCTGGCTGTAATCTTAATTTACTCCTTTCGTCTCTCTCCACATTCCTTCCTTCCAGGATTCTGTACTCATTTCTACCCTCTTTCTCACACTTTAAATTCTTCTCTTTTTTTTTTTAACAGAACAATTTCATTTATCTTTTGACATCAATTGACATGATCATCTAACATCCACATACTGGACAGTCAGTTTCTTCCCAAGTAAAGAATTTTTTCATAACAAGGAATCTTTCTCCAACAATGTCAGAGAGTAGCCAAGAAAATGTTTTCTATATCAAGCCCTTAACATTTCCAGATACTAATTCTTTGTTTCAAGTATTTTTTCATGTGTTTTCTTCTAAATATTTTAAAACTTTTGCTTTTTACATTTTAGTATTTAGTCAACTTGATGTAGATGTTTTTAGGCATACTTTGTTTTTTAAGGCAGTTTTGGGTTCACAGTAAAATTGAGTGGAAGGTACAGAGATTTCCCATACACACCCTGCCCAGAGTGGTATGTTCATTACAATCAATGACCTACAATAACACCTCAGTATCATCCAGAGTTCACTTAGGGTTCATTCTTGGTGGTGTATATTTTCTGGGATTGAACAAATGTATAATGACATGTATCCACTATTAAAGTATCATACAGAGTAGCTTCAATGCCCTAAAAATCCTCTGTGCTCTGCCTGTTCACCCACCACTCCCCTCTACCCCCGGCAACCACTGATCTTTTTGCTGCCTCTGCAGTTTTACCTATTTTAGAATGTTATATATTCAGAATCATACAGTATGTAGCCTTTTCAGATTGGATTCTTTCACATGGCAATAAGCATTTAAGGTTCCTTCATGTCCTTTCATGACTAGGTAACTCATTTCTTTTTGGCACTGAATAATAATCCATTTTCTGGATGGAAACCTTAGTTTATTTATCTGTTCATCTACTGAAGGACTTCTTGATCGCTTCCAAGTTTTTTGGCAATTACAAATAAAGCTGCTATAAACATCTGTGGGTACAGATTTTTGTGGGGACATAGATTTTCTGCTCTTTTGGGTTAAAACCAAGGAGCATGATTGTTACAGTGTATTTTGTGGTCCAGAATGTGGTCTCTCTTGGTGAATGTTCCATGTTGTATATTCTGCTATTATTGATGAAGTAGTCTGTAGATATCTACTATCTACATATTGCCAGTTGATTGGTGGTGTTGAGTTTATCTTTTTAGATTTTCTTTCTGCTAAATCTGTCCATTTCTGATAGAGGGGTGTTGAAGCCTCCAACTGTAACAGTTGACTCTTCTAATTCTCCTTGAAGTTCTACCAGTCTTGCCTCACGTATTTTGATACTCTGTTACTAGCATATGCACATTAGGGATTGTTACGTCATCTTGGAGAATTGACTCCTTTATCATTATGTAACGGCCCTGATAACGTTCCTTGGTCTGAACTCTTGCTTTGTCTGAATTTAATATACTACTCCTGCTTTCTTTTGATTCCTGGTAGCACGCCGTATCTTTCTCCATCCATTTACTTTTAATCTGTAGGTGTCTATATGTAAAGTGAGTTTCTTGTAGACAAAATCTTGACCCATTCTGACAATCTGTCTTTAATTGGTGCATACAGACTGTTGATGTTCAAAGTGATTACTGATACAGATTAATGTGTCTACCATATTTGTTACTATTTTCTATCTGTTGCTCTTGCTCTTTGTTCCTCTATTTGTCTTCCACTCTTATTCTGCCTTTTCTGGTTTTTATTAACCATTGATAATATTTTATCTTCTGCCCTTTATTAGCATATCAGTTACACTTCTTTATCTCACCTGCTTTTTTGGTTGCTGTAGAGTTTGCAGTATATATTTACAACTAATCCAAGTCCACTTTTAAATAACTATACCACTACCTGGGTAGTGCAAGTACCTTAGAATAACAAAATAATTTATTTCCTCCTTCCTATCCTTTGTATCATTCCTATCATTCAATTTCACTTATACGTAAGCATACGTACATCATGCATAAGAATACATCATTGAATAAATTGTTGATATTATTATTTTTGGACAAACCATTATCTGCCAGATCAATTAAGAATAATAAAAATAAGTTTTTCATTTACCTCCACTTATTTCTTCTCTGATGCTCACCCTTTCTTTATGTAGATCTAAGTTTCCAAACTTTATCAACTTTCCTTTCTCTAAAGAACTTCTTTTAACATTTCATGAGAGGCAGGTTTACTGGACACACATTTCAATATTTGTTTGTCTGAGAAAGTATTTCTTCTTTACTTTTGAAGAATGACTTCACAGCGTACAGAACTATAGGTTGGTGGAGTTTTTCTCTCAACACTTTAAACATTTCTCTACACTCGTTCCTTGTTTGCACGGTTTCTGAGAAGAAGTCAGATGTAATTTTTATTTCTGTCTTCTATAGGTAAGGTGGGATTTTTCCTTGTCTTTTCTGAGGAAATTTCTCCTTATCTTCGATTTTCTATAGTTTGAAAATAACATGTCTAGTTTAGATTTTTTGGCATATCTCATGCGCATCGTTCTCTTAGCTTCCTGGATCTGTGGTTTCATGTCTGACATTAATTTGGTAGAAATTCTAAGTCACTATTGTTTTAAATATTCCCTTCTTTCTTCTCTTTCTAGAATTCCCATTACCTGTACATCACACCGTTTGTAGTTCCACAGTCCTTGGATATTCTGTTCTGTTTTTTACAGTCTTTTTCCCCTTTGCTTTTCAGTTTTGGGGTTTTCTGTTTCTGCACCCTCAAGCTCAGAGACTGTTTCCTCCGCTGTGTCTAGCCTCCTAGTAAGGCCATCAAAGGCGTTCTTTATTTCTGTTACAGTGTTTTTGATCTCTAGCACTTTTTTTTAGTTCTCAGAATTTCCATCTCTCTGATTACATTGCCCATGTGTTCTTGCACGCCGTTTACTTTATCCATTAGAGCTCTTGGCATCTTTATCATACTTGTCTTAAATTCTCAGTCTGAGGACTTCAACATCTCTGCCATGTCTGGTTCTGATGCTTGCCCTGTCTCTAAAAAATATTTTTCTTTTTATTTTTAATACGTAATTTTTTTTTTCCTTCATAGCCAGAAAGGATGTACTGGGTAAAAGAAAGTGCTATAAATAGGCCTTTAGTAACGTGATGGTAAAATATGAGAAAAAGGAAGCATCCTATAGCCCTGTGGCTCTGGGGTTCTTAGTGAGCCTGTGCCTCTGGACTGTAAACTTCAGACATGCTTCTCAGTCCCCCTGACCTCCATCAGTGGGACAGGATGGCTAGAGCCGGCTGGAGTTGGGTATTTCCCTTCCCCTAGGTCAGTTAGGCTCTGATCATGCCCCAGCAGGTGAGACTCTGATTAACTGGTTTCCCCTAAAGTCAGGCTTTCTTAAGAAAAACAGAGTGCTTGGCATATTTCAAAATGGTTCTCTTTCCCCTCTCCATGCAGGAAGCCAAAAAGTTTTACTCTCCAATATTCACTGTGAGAACCTAGTTGAGCTTTTGAAATAAAACTCACAAAAGTGTGGGGAACTTCAAACACTAGGTCCTCCTGGAGCTTTTTATCACTCAGAATTGTCCATGCTGAGCCTCCAGCAACTTGTCAGTTATAGTTCAGGGTTCTCTTTCCTTAGCACTTGTTCCTAAGGAGATTTGTTCTTGTGGAATTCTGCTTCAGCGGGCCACAATTCTCTGCATTTGCTTATTGGTCTCTCCAACTTTGGGGCCAGCATTTTGCCCTATGACCCCACCTCTCTGACAGATTTAAGAAGAGCTGCTGATTTTTTGGCTTTTTACTTGGTGTTAGGATGTAATGGCTACTTCCTGCTTCTTACATGCTGGACCAGAAAGGTACATCCTCAAAATAAATTTTTTATATAAAGTCAGGTAGCAATCTCTTTATGTTATTGTAACTAATTGTCCAATCACCACTAATTGAATATATACTTAACTCAATTATTTGCAATACATTCTTTATCGTATATTATCTACCATTTAAGTGCAAATCTTTTCTATAAGTCTGTTTATCCATAACTCAATACAAGACTGTCTTCTTGATTATAGTTTTATAATTAGCTCTGCTATTAGGTAGGAAAATCTACTTTTCCATCAATTTTTTTTTTTTTTTGGCTATACTTGGATAAGTTCCCTGAAATACCCTATTTTGGCTTGATTGAAATTGCATAGAATTTATATATCAAACCAGATAACTGACATTTTACATTAGTGAGTCTTTCCATCCATAAATATGGTATATCTCTCCATTTATTCAGCCCTTTTTTATAGCTTTCAATATTATATTTATGAACTATAAATAAACTACTAATCTTTTGTTAGATGTATTCCGACATATATAAAGTTATATTGCTATTTTGAAAAGAACTTTTTAATTACATTTCCTTTTATTAATTCCTGGAACACTGAAACAGTATAAATATGTAAGCAGCAATCTAGTGAACTTATGTTAATTTTAATTAATCGTTTTTAGATGCTGTAGAGTTTTACGAACAATCATATTGTCTGATACAGAAGACAATTTTGTACAATTCTTTTCAATTCTTAGATTTGTTATTTCTTGTTCTTGGCCTCAGAATTATGTTGAATAGAAGCAGTGACAGAGGACATCCTCCTCTCACTTCTGACCTTAATGAAAATACTTTTAAAACTTCACCACTAAACAATATGTGTGCTGTATGGTTTTGATAGAAAACACTTTAAAAGCTGATTTTTTCAAAATTTTTTTTCTTATCACAAATGAGTGGTTAATTATATCGAATGGTTTTACCACATCTCTTAAGACAATCATGGAATTCTTCTCCTTCCATTATTTAATATAGAGCTTTAATTAATAGATTTTTTTGGTAGTACCTTTGCACTTCTAGAATGAACTGCATTTGATCTTTCCTTTCATTGTCCTTGTCTAGCTTGGTTTCAAGGGCATATTACTCTTATAGCAAGAGCTGTGTAGCTTTCTTTTCCATTACCTGAAGTACCGGGGTGGGGGGGTGTTTGGGGAGAGAGAGAGAAAACGTATTTGTAAAACTCTCTGGACCTATTGTCTTTTCCAGAAATTAGTGACAGTAGATGTGAAAGAATTTTGATGCCCAATTTGGTTTTTTACATTACTCATCACCACTTATTTTCTAGGTATACCTTCTGAGAATTCAGAAGAAAGGATACTAAGCAAAGGAGGCAAAAACTTGTGTAGATATCACTGACACTAAAACGGTATCATGTACTGTTTGGCAAACCCACTAATGTAACACAGAATTAGTCTGTAAACGTGAGTTCTTTGCTGTGAGGTGTTGGTGGCCCGGGAGTTGGGGAGGGAAGGTGATGGTGCAGTGGGGCGGGGGAAGGACACATTACCTATAAATTGAAAGTCAGCTTTCACTTTAGTTTGGTTGATTTACTGTGACAGATCAGCAAAACTATAGACATAATTATCAATATGATATGATAACAGAATTTCTTAATGTTAAATGAGGAATCGCACACTCAGTTAGGTCTTTGTTTAATCTGAAAACTGAAAAAAGTTTAATTCTTCTTGGAGCCACAGAGCCTGGAGCCACTGTAGCCTGGAGCAAGCTACTTTTCTCACTGTCATGATTGTCCTCGAGGCTGTTCTTTTCGCACATGACGAAAGCTGGCAATGTGAACAAACAGTAGTAAATTAGATGATTGCTTACAGATGTAAGGAAACTCACTCTTTCTGGAAAATTGGAAACATCGAGAACTTCAAAGCGAGGCCACCCAACAGCCATCACAATCAATTGCTGGAGAATTGCTAGGTTTTACTCCAGCTAGCACTGCAGTTCTTAAAAACTAAATATTCCAAATGCAAATATCTAAAACTTTAAAGCCCCTTTAAATTTAAGACCCTAAACAGTGTTTATCAAAGCATGTTCCAGGAACCATCTCCATCAGCATATTTAAGCTGGTATTAAAAATGCAGATTTCTTGGCCTGCTCCCCATGCACCTCCCCCATCCATGGAATCATAAACTGTTAGGAGCTGCCAAGATTCTGCATTTTTAATATTTCTATTTCCCTCACCATCCCTTTCCAGCAATTTTTGTGCACAGCAAAGCATGAGAACATCCTTCCTAAAGTATGTTTTATCAGTTATCATCACCATCAGCTAAAATTTATCACATCCTTCCTTCACTAGAGATATTTTAGGAGGACCTAAGTCCCACCTTCAGAAAAAATATTCTTTATTTTTTTAAAAAAGAGATGGTCATATTTTATACAGATTTTCTATTTTATAAAATAGAGGCATACATTGAGGGTTATATAAAACTGATATATTTCTGAAGTTACGTGGAATAATTTTTATTTCTATTTTGAGTCATATTTTTGTAAAAAGCATATAAACATGTTTTTCATAATTTGATTTCATTTGAAGTGAGGCACAGTTGTGTTCATTTTATTTTTTCTTTCAGGAATGTCAGCTAAAGCAAGAGTATATAATGTATGTCAAGAGCAAATGGGAAACTAGTAAAAGTTTTAATAGAAAATGTTAACAAGTGAAGAAACAGTAATAAAATTCACTTCAAAATCACCAGGGAAAATTTAAGAGAGCAACTAAAGAAAGCCTTCTATTACTTGATTTACTGATAAACCACTTTAAAAGGACAGATAATTAAGCTGGATGAAAATAAGGTAGAAGTGTTGGTTATGAAAATATTTTGATAAAGGAATGAGATGATTGAAGTAACGAATCTAAAGATAGTTTCAACAGCCATCTCAGATTAAAGGAAAGAAAGACAAATGATGTGGAAGATGTTGGAGACGGCTTAGTCAAAAACAGAATGTTGCCAGACCTTCTACAGGCATTTGTTCATTTAGTTACTCTGATGACTTATTTCTAAGTTCTCTAACTTATGAATATTTTATTCTTTTCCCCAAAGGGAATCTCTTAGTTATTACATTTGTTAGCTACTTTGGAGCCAAACTTCACAGGCCAAAAATAATTGGAGCAGGGTGTCTGATCATGGGAGTTGGAACACTGCTCATTGCAATGCCTCAGTTCTTCATGGAGAGGTAAGTCTAAAGCAAACACCTTTTTCTTGCTTTAACCAACTGCATGTCTTCCTTTTGATGATTACAATTAATTATTTACAGTTAAGAAAATAACTCCTTGCTTAAACCATGACAATTTGTATCTTATTTCCAACCACTTTGGGCAAAATTTCAAAATGCTTACAATTTTACTTATAATTTCATAATCTATAAAATACTTTTTTGATATACTACTATGTATTGATGTCAACAAAATTAAACAGAAATGTTCACTAACGTGTCTTCATTCAAATGTTTTCATTTAGCTGTGGAGGCAAAGTATATAAGTAAAAAGAAAACAATATATTGTGTGGTAAATGTCGAATGAGTGTCCAATGGGTAATGAATGAATGCCACAGACAATATGCAGGACCATGGTATAACTGACTAGCAGATCTCTGACTGAGGGACATTTAACCAACTGAAGTAACTATTCAATGTCCAAATATTTTCTCATAGAATTTTCTCCATAGAAGATGAGTATTTGTATTCCTTAACCCTGGAGTTTACTTTTGATAGTAATTCTGTTAGTACTTGCATACAAGTTTAGTCGTTCCAAAGGCTTCCATATTTGTCATATCATTTCACCTTTACAAAAACCTGTAATTGAGGAAAGCATAGTTTATCTTTTTTATTTTAGAGCTAAGGACAATGACTTAGAGAGTCTGGTGACCTTCTCAAGTTTAGGTGTTCTGTAATCATAGAACCGGAATCCTAAAACAAGTACTTTGAGTTCTTTGCACATATTACCGTTGCCTCTCTTCTCTGTGATTACTTATTGCCCACTGAGTGAAGTGACTACCATGAGATTTTGAAGACAGAGAATATTTTAGAAAATTATATGGCAAGTAATACTTGGATGATTGCCCACTCTAGACCACCATATCATGACATTTTAGAACTAGAGAGACTTAGAAATGATCTGGTCCAAACTTCCTTTTGGATTCCCAGGTTACTTTATATAAAAATAGCCTGATTTTGACTTCTGTGTCCAATCTATAAAGATCACAGAATCCTCTGTGTAAGGCCTCTCCTACCTGTTTGGATGGTTTCTCTGGCTCCTTTGTCTTCACTTGGAGAGGGATCTGTAGCTTCAGGACTTCTGCATGCTCTTTGGACATCCATCTGGCCTCCTTTCCATGGGGCAGTTTTCTTGATCATTGAGGTTCTACAAAGGTGTATATGGGGCCAGTGGGCAAGGAGGAGGCAAAGGAGAAGGCTGAGGAAATGGGTCTCCAGTCCACCTAACCCCTCCCTGACCCATAGCTGTGTTATCTGTTCCAATCACTGAGCCCCCATGCAACAGTTTACTCAGAAGGGGAAAAAAGTTCCACTACTAAAAAAATTTAAAAATTTGAAAGTAGTTACAGAGGATAGATAAATCCTTGACCACTGACCCAACTCATTCTGGGGTGGATCTTCTATGTGACCTTGATCATGGTACCTAACCTTCCTAGGCCTCAGTTTATGCATCTTAAAATAGGTATTATAGATATTGAAAAGAATACTTAGCTTGTAATGCTGTTGCAAATACTAAATGATGTGACACAGGTGAAATGGTGACCAAGTTTCCTGACCTAACTAGTAGCTGTGTTTTTCTTGTTGTGTATTGTTATCACATCCTCCTCAGATAAATAAGCCACCTGGTTTTAACCAGAGACCAGAAATAAGTTGTCTTAAAGATGTTGCATTCAGATTAATAATAGTCTTATTTTAAGTTAATGACAAACATACTAATACAAGAAAATCAGAAGGAGAATTATATCTAAGAGAAGCCAGCCAGGCTAGTGCTGACAAAGGATGTCAAACAAAGACAGATTCTTATTGACCACATTTTATATGTTGAAAGATATATTTGTTCATTTATTATTCAGTGTCTGCCATTTGCTTGGTACTGTGCCACGTAATGGGGAAAACCCAAAACGAAATAATACAAAAATACGCACACATAATACTTGCCCTCATGAAGTTTGCTGTCTACTGAGGATACTGCCCAGCTTCATACTCAGAAAACGTAACTAAAAGCCTATGAGTTCTCTGTAATAAAACAAAATTATCAATAAAAATTCATGTGCAAATAAATAAAAAAGTATTTTAAAAATAAAATAAAAAAAATAACTTCTTTTTAACCTTTTGTAGCATTAGTCACTAACTGGATACTTGTCCAAAACGTAATTTCTGTTCTCTCAAAGATGACTACACTTTGTCTACCTGCAGAAATACCCTTCAGGTCCAGCAAAACATAATATTACTTATAGATACCAATTATTGAGGGCCTACCCCCAACAGACTGTGTTCAGCTTTATGTGTGTTAGTTCCTCTGACTTATGAATTTAATAAATATATATGGATCATTGTTCTAGGTAATGGGGATGGAGTAGTGACAAAAATCTCTGCTCGGAAGGATCCTATCAGGAGGAGATACACAATAAATAAACAGATAAATAATGCTATAGTATGCAAGATCCAGTGTGATGTGAAGTGCTACAGAGAAAAATAACCCAGGGAAGTCACATAAGAGTGCATGCGTGTTGAGAGGGGAATACAGTTTAAAGTAGGGTTGTCAGGGGGTGGATCGCTGAGATGATGACATTTGGGAAAGGCTGAAGGAGATGCGGGGAGAGCCATCCAGACTCGGGAAGAAGACTCTAGGCTAAATGGACAGTGAATGCAGTGTTCCTGCAGCAGGGCGGATGTGGGCACGGGGTGAACTGCAGGGATGGATGAGCGTGGCAGGAGTGTGAGGGGTAAGGAGGAGATGTCAAGGTGTTTCTCAAACTGTGATGGACATGTGAACCACCTGAGGCTCCTGGCAACGTATATGATTCTGATTCGGTAGCTCTGGGGTGGGGTTTGAGGTTCAGCTGCTGCTGCTGGTCTGCAGACCACACTTCTGGTAGAAAGGTCACAAATAATGGCAAGGACCTTTCCTTCTCAGAATGGCATGGGAAGCCAGAGGAGAATTTTGAGCAGAATGGCATGATCTGACAGATTTTTAAAGGGACACTCTGACTATTGCTTGGAAAAATAACTCTGGTGGGGCAAATTTAAAAGCAGAGAGACTATTTAGGGGGCTGATATAAACTTCACGCATTACAATCAAGAGTGCGTCACTCTGTGTTGGAAGCCAGGTCAGAACGAAAATCCCTGATTTAAAAGCGTTTCCACCACTGGTCCCCTGTTTAGTCCCTTCCTTGTCTCCTTATCCGACAGAGCCTAAATAGACCCAGAACACAGCTACAGTCTCCATTTTACAACTAAGAACACTGAAACTGGAAAAGGTTAATTGATTTTTCCAGGGTGTCACATATCGTAACTAGTGAAAAAGGTGGCCCTTACATAAAATTCTGTTTATGCAAAATCTCAATTGTGCTTGCAGTAATTGCCTTATGATAGATTAAACTGAGAAGACTCAAATAATTAAAACACTTTGAAATATGACATAATCACTATCGACACTCATTGTAAGAGCCTTTCGGTGTTACAATAGTCCCTGGTATCTCTGGAATTATATTAAGGAAAATTATATTTACCATGATTTTAATGCTAAATGTTCTCTGTACCTAAGAATTAAAAAATGGTCATCCTCATTAAGTGACTCTTAATTTTCATCAAGGACCCATTTGATAGAAGTGACAAAAACTATGAACACCTTCCCTTAAATATTCACATGCATTACAAAAATAGTCTTACTTTTACCATGGGGTTCATAGACCCATGGAGGCATAGGTTATGCAAAACTGATATAAGCTAACCCATTTATCAACCTGAATATGTTAATGACTCCATGTATCTTGTCCTTACCATGCTGAATAGGTTTTTACTATGAACGTATTTCAAACATTACTATAATTATTAGCCTTTAATCCCAAAGTACCTGAACAAAAGGAGAGTCAAGGTGATGTGATGTCCCTTTGTTGGGTACCTCTACCCTGGAGGGTACAAGAAGAGCAGAGAAATTAGCTCCCGAAGGATGATTTGAGAGGGAGTATGGCACCGCGGCACTGTAGATAGAATAACCCCAGTCCTACTACCCAGCATTGGCTCTCCAACCCAGCCGCCACTATAACCTGATAAACAGAGGCAAGGGTAGAATTGGAAATAACTTGGCGCCAGATTAATAAACTGTAGAGGGAAAGGCTACCACCTGGATAAATGGTTCTGAAAGCTCATGTATCGTCATCAGTTCTCTGGAGTCAATATTGCAATTGTTCTACTAAATTTACGACTTGAACTGAAGTGTGCCAATGGCCGTAGTTGTCAAGTTATTGCTTTTCCTCTGGCTTAGAGATAATCATGATTTTATTAAGTGTTGGGTATTTTTTCCCCATAGGAGTAGATAATTTGTAGTCATTATTTTATATTAAAATGAGCCTCTCTAAATAATTCTTACTTTTACTTTCTTTCGTAATGCTGGGTAATTGGTTCAGATATGGTGTAATACCTGTGAACCAAACTATTGTTAAACGCTGGTTTGGTTGAGTGTTTCAGATTCGGGAAGAGCTGTAAACTCAAACAGGTCCCCTCGTGAGCTAAGCAGTATACATAGCATGTTTTTAGTATGATGTTAAATGAGCCTGTAGTAAAGGAAACACTTTTTTTTTTTAATCCAGGTACAGATATGAAAGGCATTCTCTCTCCTCTAATTCCACTCTCAGCATCTCTCCATGTCTCCTGGAGTCCAACAGTCAATTACCAATCTCAGTTATGGAAAAACCACAATCCAAAAGAAGTAATGGTAAGATGATTATTTTTTTACTTGACTAAGCCAGCTCTTTTTAAAGACTTTATTGGAGCTTTCGTATGAATAAAAGAGATCTATGTGATTTTTGCTGTCAAAAGCTTTAACTACATAAGATGAGATGTTCGAGTGTGAAAAAAAAATTCCCAGAATATACGGTAGTATATGATGAGATCCTAAGAAAATATGCAGACAATCAAATTTTATGGAAAGATGGGGCATTAAGTGCTGGTGACTGACAAAAGCTTCCAGTGGTTCCAAATAAGGTGGACTGTGAAACAGGGAAAAACTAGTTCAGCTTGTACAAGTCTCAGTCCGTTGCTCAGATATAAAAGAAAAAATATTTTCCCTCCCAAACTCAGTTTAATTTCCGCGTTCGGCCCCTTTTTGCCAGAATGGTAAAAACGTAATCTCAGCCAGTTTGTCCCTAACCTCTACCCATTTTCCCAGGGGTTGCTTACATTCTGGGGAGCTTACATAACAGTAAAGGGGAAAACTGGGGGACGGGGAGGTCTTGGTGTTATCAGTCCTCGGTCAGACGAAATATCTAAAATCCCTCTGGTCACAGTGTTGGGTCATACATGTCATCTTGGGGTCATCTTATGTCCACGTTCATGTCCTCTTCAGCACAGCAGCTCTCTCTGATGCCAAAGTGGCCTTGGAAACATGGAAATAATTCTACTTTCCACATGAGATAGGATGTGGGGAATCTGGTGAGACTGTCCGGAGCTCCACATGCTGACACACACTGCACAGCAGCGCTGCATGTGAGCCACCGAGGGGCTGTGGGAATGGTCTCTTCTGAGTCACTCCAGGCACTGAAAACCCTGGGAAAAGACAGAGGCAGGCGTGCTTAGTACATGGTGCAGCCATCCCCGATCTGGGGTCTTCTACCTCCCTGGGCTCTACCTGACCACGGTGGTACAGGTTCTCCTCACTCATGCAATCCACGAATCTATGCACAGGGGTTTTCCATGTCCCCAGGATGCTGCACTGGCTGGCACTCAAATCCCTTCTCTCCGTAACCCTTTAGCATCAAAACGCTCAGCACTTCCTCCCGCCTCCACCATCTCACCCCCTACTCCTAGCCTGGGGAATATTTCCATATAGGCAGTGTGGATGCCTTTCATTTGATACACCTGCTAGCCAGCCAAATCATTTATCTACACCATGAAACCTTTTCACTCCCCTATGTCCTCATTCATGCTTTCTTTGGAGATGTCTTTTCCTGGTCAGTGAAGAGGTCTGGCTCTTTGAATGAAGGGAAGGGCCAGGGGATTAAAAGACATATGAGGGGAGAAAGTGGGGAGGTTGTAAAGCATATGAAATATTTACTGTCCTGCTGTATGAAAAGAAGAAAGAGAATTCCAGAAGAAAACGCAAGTGTGAAAGAAGGTGATACCTTCAGGAGGACAGACATAAATCAATGGATGAGAACAGAGGGCTTGTTTATGTCAGAATATAATGGAGAGTAAACTCCATTCAGGTCCACGTAAGGAGGCAAGGGCATGAGCTAAAGGATATGGACTTTCATCCGTGCACAATGTACAGTCATTGAAGGTGTTTTATGTTGGTTTTGGTTTTGCCCATCAGGGAAGAGACATGCTATCAACAATAATACAACTAATTAGGAAATATTTAAACCTTTAATGGTAAAAAGAGAAATGGAGGGTTTAGAGTTGAGGAATGCAATTTTTTTTATGTAAGGAGACACGTTATTAGGCAGGTACAGAGTATAAGACTCACAACTCAATCCTCTGTT
Source organism: Camelus bactrianus (assembly GCF_048773025.1). Lineage (NCBI taxonomy): Eukaryota > Metazoa > Chordata > Mammalia > Artiodactyla > Camelidae > Camelus > Camelus bactrianus. The sequence goes on from NC_133572.1 coordinate 13,078,685, forward strand.
TTTCCTTCACATGAGGCCCTGCACCCTTAAAGTCACAGACATTAAACAGTGGACACGAGGCTCATCCTAACAGTGACAGCGGGGTAAACAGAGGACTCTTCTTGAAAATGCTTGGCACAGAAACCTGATTTCCCCCACAACCATCTAGAGCAGAGCTGTCCACTGAACTTCTCTGATGATGGAAATGTTCTGTTCAGTACAGTAGCCACTGGCTGCATGTAACAATGAAGTACTGGGAATATAGCCAGTGTGAATGAGAAAACTAATTTTAATTTTATGTAATTTTAATTAATTAAGTTCAATAGTGACATGTGACCCCTACATTGAAAGAACAGATATAAGTGTCTACACTTACCTACAAGACTCCTCTACTAACAAGCTTAGTTAGATCTTGCAAGTGTTAGGGCTGGAATTGATGTTGGAATCAAGTTTTGGAAAAGGAATTCCCACTATATTTTGGGGGGTGGAATAGAAATCCAGGGAAGATACGTGAAAAATCCCTAGCTCCTTGGCTACAGTCCTAGGAGAGGCAGAATCAAAATTAAAAGCAACAGTAGTGTTTTCTGTCACCAAGTCTGATTCAGCTACACAAAAACATCACCCCAGTTCTTCATAACCCATCCTTTACCTTCAAAGATTACTTTCAAGGTCACTAAAGGAGAAAACAACTCCTACCTCATAGGGTCACTAGGAGAATTCAGTTGACCAATGTCTGCAAACCACTTAGCCCAGCGTCTGGCAGAAAGGGAGCATTTGGAAGTGGTGATCTTTGGAGGGTGTTAATATTCTCACTTGTATTAAAGTCACTAAATTCTTCAAAATATATTTAATTGATGATATGGGAGCAATTATTCTACTTCACATGATCATATTAAGACACGACTTTTGGGACAGCATTGTAAAATTGTTAACTTTGAATGCCACTCTAAAAATACTGTTGAAGGTTCTTTTTGTCAGAATAGTTCTGCAACCGAAGCACACAGGGTTTTACATTTTTATATGAATTTGCTCTGAAACAGGAGTCTTCAAAATGACCATTCACTATCAAACAATTGTAACTGTGGGCAATGTGGCTCAAATTTGAAGTTATCACTCATATAAAATTTTGAATTTCAGATAAAACTTGGTCAGCAACAAAATTCCAAATGTTGCAAAATAGAAAAGTTTAAAGATTTTAAAGCCTTGGTTCAAAATTTTGTGTTTTGTCCCAGACAGGATATTGAATGTTATGGGGGGGGGGGGGAAGAATTCAAAGAATTTATTATAAACATGAAATAAAAAGAAGAGAGAAAAGAAGTGGGGAACAGGTATGAGGAGAAGTCGAGTTCCTTGGTCAGAGGCTCTGCAGGATTTACTGTGCTGAAAATACTGGAGTTACAAAACATTTTCCAATCTGGCTCAAACTCCTATCAAATTACATCGATTGCCAACTTCTGCATTTTAACGCACCTTTAGGACAACGTGTAGACATGCAGAATAACTGTTTAATGTCGACAGTGATCTAATTTCAATCCTCTTGTTTGCTTTCCCTTCAAGAGTGTGAAATTGACAGCAGCTCCTCCATGTGGGTTTATGTCTTCCTGGGGAACCTTCTTCGTGGAATTGGGGAAACTCCCATTCAGCCTCTCGGCATCGCCTACCTTGATGATTTTGCCAGTGAGGACAATGCGGCTTTCTATATTGGTAATGTGCACCTCATCCATCTTCTTGGGAAGCAGGGTGCCTGGTTTTCTCAATTCCATTCTCAACTTCATAGGGTGTGGAAGGTTTCATACTTCATCTCCAACTTCTTTATTCAGTTCACCTGTGAGCTCAGCGGCAGTGATGTACGACCCTGTACACGTATCTTCATGGAGACCTAAGAAGGACCAGAACAAGGCCTGAGCTAACCCCATGTCTGGAACAGGTCCCAGTGGATGGATTAGCAGCTAAAAATCACAAAACCCAAAATACAGCAAAGGCAAACTCCAAATCCAGATGAATCGAAGCAGCATTTATTGAGTGCCTCTTGTATCCTGGAAGCTAAATTTGTTCTCGGTTTCACACAACAGTCTTGACTTCTTGGGGTTCTGATCTTTTGAGGGCCTCACCCTCAGAAACAGGACAAGATTTCAGTTTACTGAGTGGGGTGTAGCTAGGGTCACTGTATAGTTCTGCCCTGGCTATTCACACAGGACTCCACAGGGCTCTGATGACAGCCAAGCATGCTGTGGTTAAAAACAAAGCACCCGTTCTAACGGAAAATTTCAGCATAGACCAATACCTGGAACTGGAAAAGAAATTCCATCACACATTCTAGGCAATCACTCTGGAGATGGGAGGAAAGGTGGCAACCCGGAGATGCACGCAGGGGTTGGGGTGTCCCCGTCCTGTCCAGGAGCTCAGTGCCTGTCCACTCTTCACCCTCTCTTCTGTTCTGAAAGGATCTGATAACTGCTGTCTACTCCTCCAGTTAATTTAAATTAATCTCCCAGTGATATGTGTGTATTAAGCTCTGTGGTGAAATAAAAGACAAATGGGAGCTACTTTGCCAGAAAGAGCAACCTTTCTGGTTACTAGAAACAGTGTCATTTAGGACACCTGCCCCACTTGCCTGTTTAAGCTGCCCAGGCTGCTCCTGTGCATCCCGGAGCGCATCTCTCCCCTCTCCCCTCTCCCCTCTCCCAAGTGTAGATCCTTGGCTGGCCACGTAGTTACTGCTCTCACAGATGGTCCCATGGAAACTCTGAATGCACGTTCTTTTTCATTAAGGTGGAAGAAATCAATTTTCATGTCAAAACAAGTCTTATGCTTAACTGACCACAAAAGGTTTTTGAAAGACTGTCACAGTAGTATAATTCAGATTTTTATCACTGGGGGAAATCTAATCCGAGGCAGTAAGTTTTTGCTCCTTTGGGGGAAATTAACTTCTTCAGAGTCTTAGTGTCATTTTCTTACTAGAGTTAATTGACACCTTAAAAATGTTCATTCTTCTTCCAACACTGAGAAGGACTTATTTCTGGATTCAATGAGGTTGAAAAATGGACAAATTAAGCACATTTAAGTGAAACGTCGATGACATATTTTCAGCTACTAGCTGGATCTCACGCATATTTCTTGCTTAAAAATGTATTAATTTACAAAAGCAAAGAAATGGTACTCTCTTCTTTATTTTTTGGTGCAGGGTGTGTGCAGACGGTTGCAATTATAGGACCAATCTTTGGCTTCCTGTTAGGCTCGTTATGTGCCAAGCTGTATGTTGACATTGGCTTTGTAAATCTAGGTAAGGGAGTTTATTTCTATTTATTCGTTTATTCTAATTCCTGTAATTTTTTAATGGGGCTGGTGTCGAAAATATCAAGTTGCCTTTCATAAAATGACAGGATGGTAGCCTTTCACAGAATGAAAATAATCCATGGAAAACTTACTACCTATCTAATCACCACACACACTAATAAATGGAATAGGAAAACTGGAAAAATAGGTGGTGATCAGAACTGGATGACCCATGGTTTGTTATTCAGATGTATCATTTTCCACTTCTGGTTTCCCAGTTCAAACGCATTCCAACACAGTGAAGACTAACAACTGTGGCTACTTGTCGGCTCTTGTTGGTTTCAAGTACATCAACATTTGTTACAGTTACGTTAATTGATAACATATTCATGGACTTGCCAGTAAGGCCAAGGACTGAAAGTCTTCCGGCAACTAAAATTCCCTTCTTTAATGTACAAACTTTTTTTAGTTGAAGGCGTATTATAGTGAGATGAACCTTCCTTTCAGGGGAATGCTTTAGGGGAGGAGATGAATGCAGGACCTCATCTTTCCATAACTATTAATTTGCTTCTTTCCTTTTAAGATGCAGGCCCTAGACACAGAGAGTATTCATCTGTTTTTTTTGTTTGTTTGTTTAAGAAATCCAAGAAAACAGAAGCAAGAAAACAACTTTCATTTTTAACAATTCTGGAATTGCATTTTCATCAGTCTGTGTTATAAATGATTATTGTGTATTAAAATAGAATGCAAAGCTTGGGCTAGTTTTCTTTTTTTCATCAGATAAACTGGAATAATGCATTCCCCAAATTCTATTTATTCATTTATTACCCCCTCCCCCAAAGTTTTATTTTACTTCTGTTTTACCCCAGGTGATATTCTACCACAGTGAGCAAAATAGTTGAGTTCCTTGACTTCATGAAGTTTAAAATATGGTCATGGAGACTGATACAGATAAGAAAGTGTAGGTGTGATGAGTGGTACAGAGGAAAACCGTTAAGGGGAAGCAATGAACATGCAGTGACAAACTAGTATAAACATTTTACTGAGTATAATGTGGTAGCAATTGACTAACTGTCAAAGGATTCTCATAGAGTGAGGTGGAGGGAGAGGATAATAGTATGTTTCATAGGTTCTTATATTGAAAAAAAAAACACACTTGATTTGATTTTAGAAACTTTGTCAATACTTAACTTTTAGTCAAATAAGAAATGGTATCAAAAATAAAGTCTTTTGGAATGTGGGATTAATAGATATACACTACTATATACAAAATAAACAATAAAGACCTACTATATAGCACAGGGAACTGTATTCAGTATCTTGTAATAACCTATAATGGAAAAGAATCTAAAAAAAGAATAGATAAATATATATCTATATATATGTCTGTATAAGTGAATCACTTTGCTGTATACCTGAAACTGTGAATCAACTATATATCAATAAAAAATAAAAATTAAAAAATAAAGTTTTATGATGAATAGATATTGATGTTTTATTTACATATACAAATCTTGCTTCAGACCTAGAATAGCTCTGAAGCATTACTAACCATCATGTAATACAAAACCTTCTCAGTGGTTCAGACTAGTTTTGGGCCAGAGGTTGTAGGGAATAACTTTTCCTTCCAGTAAAATCTTAGACGGATATTCTGCATGTAAATCAGGTGAGAGTGGTAATCCTGCTGGGTAGCTGGCAGAAGGTCTGAAGCCCTCATAACTCTCCCTTACATGTTGCTTTTCTCCTGTTGTGGGTCCAGGGGTCCCTCTGCAGAACCCAGAGCAGAGTGAGACCCGTTTTGGTATGTAGACTCTATTAAACTTTTCATCTAAGGAACAAAAGACAGCATCGGGCTCTGAAAACACCCCTTTCCCTTCAAAAAGCAAGATAGTAACAATGTTCAGATTCAAAAATGTTGTGTATGAATTATTAGGTCTTTTTATGATGTGATAGAGCTAATATTAGCTTTAGGATTTTTTTTTTAAAGAGGCTTATTTCAATACATTAACTTCTCTGTGCATGCTCTCTGGCCACCCTCTCTCTTTTTCAGACCATATAACCATTACCCCAAAGGATCCCCAGTGGGTAGGTGCCTGGTGGCTTGGTTATCTAATAGCAGGGACCGTAAGTCTTCTTGCAGCTGTGCCCTTCTGGTGTTTACCAAAGAGTCTACCGAGACCCCGAAGCAGAGAACATTCCAATTCCTCCTCTGAGAAGTCTAAGTTTATTATGGACGATCACACAGACTGCCGAACACCTCTTGGAGGAAAAGCAAAAATAATGGAAATGGCAAGAGGTGAGCCAGATTCTCCTTGATTTTGAAGCACGTTCGATTTTCCTGCTGAAAATTACAGGGAAACTATAAATAATACCTCTTTCTCCTCTTCGAGTGTTCAGGAAAAAAACAAAGAGAAACCGTACAGGAAGCAGAAATGAAGGTTATTTAAAAATCAGCTTTATTACTGGAAAACTGATTGAAGAAATTGACCACAAAGCCTTGGTACCTTACTTGTTGATGTCTCCACTCTGACGTCTCTCAGTATAGACGTTGCAACGGCCCCTACCTGCAAGGGCTGCTTCGCGTTAGCCTGGGTGGACAGAAAAGGAAAGAGTGACTCTTCAGGGCTTGTGGTCTTTTAACAGATGAGATCCACCCACTTGAGAAACGTGTATCTGGGCATGTGTCCCACCAGTGACCAAAGGAGTGAGTGTGGTGTGGGGCAAAAGGTCAGACGTTTTCCAGTGAATTCCCTCCACGAGGAACTGGGTGGCCATGAGAAAAACTGATCCCTTTCAATTGGCCCAGCAACATTTACATTTATAAAAATCTTCTCGTTTCTGTTTGGCTGGGTAAAAGGAAGAAGGGAGAATCCCAAAGTTCATTTCTTACAATAATTAACTGGAAATACCTTTCCTATTTCTTTCTCTGTACCCACGACCCAAGTTTGAAGGAGAGAGACAAGAAAATTGAAGTCGTGGATGTCTTGGCTATGACTTGTGTATTTAACCCACGTCAGAGGAATCTGGTCCCATATGACCGATCTAATCTAATTTAGATAAGCGAGTTGTCAGATCTCAGCCTTGACTTGTGCCAGTGTCTCACTATCCATGGTACACATGTGCACCGGGCTCTAAATGCTCCTGAGAACTACCGCAACGGAACTCAGCATTCTAAGCCCTGATGCCACAGCTGTATCTTCTGCCAAGTGTCACACTGCCTTTAATGACTCCATGCTATTTTTGTCTTACAGATTTTCTGCCGTCACTGAAGAGTCTTTTTGGAAATCCAGTGTACTTCTTGTATTTGTGTGCCAGCACCGTTCAGTTCAATTCTCTGTTTGGCATGGTGACATACAAACCAAAGTACATTGAGCAACAGTACGGGCAGTCGTCCTCCGAGGCAAACTTTGTTATCGGTATGCTTCTCTGTCCTTCCTTCCTTCCAATAGGTACTAGCAGCGGCGTCCTGCTAACCCTTAGTAATTTTAATTGTTCCAATATTTAGACTGAAGGTAATTGATGGCATTTCAAAAAGTGAGTGAAAAAAAATCTGGCAGAGTGAAGTATTTAGTCTGTGGAACAAGTTTATAGCAAAAATTATTCAGAACCATGGGTGAGTGACCATGAGAATACCACGTGGAGCAAACGTGCATTTAATTAGTCAATGGTTATTACTGAATATTTGTCTTTCAAGTGTAGCTAAAACCTGCTAACAGTGGCTGTTTTACCTGAACAGTTTTTAGGATTGCAAAAAGTGAGCATTCAGACAGGTTGAAAGGCGTTCGTTACAAAACAAAGTTTGTTTACAAAATCAGAGTTAAGAGACTTCTCTGATTCCTGGCATTTGGATTACTCTGAAAGGCTATGTTTCTAGGACAGCAGGACAGCTAATAAAGAGAAAGATATTCAAGGGCAAAGAAAAGCATGAAAAAACAAATGGAGAACTAGAATCTACAAATACATAACCATCACCCTGCAAGCAATTGTATACCTTTAAAATCTGGATTAACTCCTTTAGTCCATGAAGATGTCATTTAATGCTACTGTTTCAAAGGGTAAAATATATTCTGTTTCTTTGGACATGTTCCTTTATGATAGGAGACTCCAATGGTTTAAAATAATTTCTTCTTCATTTAAAATATTTAAAGAATTGCTTTATGCATCTATCTCTGAAAGAGACCTCAAGGTTGGCGGGGTGGTGGTGGGGGCTGTGGAAACAGCTGAGTATATTTTAGATGTATGATTTTCCTGTAACAATCCTGGGTAATGGGCACTTAGCAGATGCAATTCTAGTTGACTGATTATTTGAACTGTTAGTCCCCTAAATTCTAAATGTTGAGGCGCTACCACTGAAGTTTTACTTTCACCATTAATTGGTTCAAGTTAATTTAAGTTTATTATTAAATGATTGACCTGAAGAAATACTTTAGGGGTTTTTTTTAACCCCATGCCCCATCCATGCCAATCAATGCTTTATACTGACTTTAAGACTAGAAGAGGAATAAAAGTTTGAGACATTTCTTTTTAATATTTTTAAATTCTTTTGTGTTTACTGAGATATAACTTACAAACAATAGTTAAGTCTACAGGCCTTAAAAGTGTAGGTCAGCTGGATAAATGTTTATATATATATATACATATATGCATCGTGACCATTATCCAGAATATATAGCACATTTCAGTACCCCCAGAAGTCTCCCTTAAAGTTTCTTCCACCTAATATTCTTCTCCCAGCTAATAACTATTTTGAACTCCACCATCATAGATCAGTCTTGCCTGTTTTTGAACTTTATATAAATGGAGTAAGTTCTGTACTCTAGCTTTTTTCAGTGGAAGTGAAATCCACAAGATTCATTCATGTTATTGTGTGTAGTGATGGTTTGTTCTTCTCATTACCGTGCAGTATCCCATGGCGTGAATACCCCACAGTTGATGCATTTTCTTGTTGACGGACATCTGGGTTCTATACTGCTTTGGGATACTATAAATAACACTCCATGAACATTCTACATCTATTTTGGTAGGCAGATTCACTCATTCATCTTGGCTATATCTTGGAGTGGAATTGCTAGGTCATAGGGAGTGCCTACATTTGGATCTGGTAGATGTGGCCAAAACATTTCATAAAAGAGTTGTGCAAATTTTGTTCTTGTTGTTGAGGTGATATAATATTATGAGGTGATGAATGTGTTAATTAACTATTATTATGCCCAAGAAGGATGACTAATTTTACTACTTTGTCTGCACCCAACTGGTTATATGAGTATATAAATTCTTCCTTGGATTTCTTTCTCTGTTAAATTCAGATTTTAATGCTTATTTCTTCTAACAGTAGGGTAATATTGTGAGGGTCCATGATATAACATGGACTTTTACTTCCCTGGGACAAAATCTCTAAAACATCCCAAAATACTGTTATTACTATAACTCATTACTATGTCATCCTAATGGCTAAGGTTTTCATGCACCTGGATGGGAATGAATCAAAGTTCCCAGTTTATATTGTAATTGCGTTGACCATCTCAAAACATTTTACACATCCCTTGTAACTCTTGTTTGGGACAGAGGCAAAAAAAAAGGGTCTTTAATGTGAACAAATGTGCTGAAATAATAATAATAATAATAATAATAATAATAATAATAATAATAATAATAATAATAATAATAATAATAACAACAACAATAACAATAATAATAATCTTTTAAATTTCTCTTAGCTTTCCTTGGGTACTTAGGTAAATATGAATATTAAAGTCAAGAGAAAATATATAAAATAAATCGAAACAAATTGCAGGGGCTGGCATAAGTTGCAGTTAATATTTCCATTTGAAATATTTAGATGGTAAACATTTTAAGAGCAACACGTTTTATGGTGTGAGTGGAAAAACTGTGCAGTGAAGAAATCAGAGGGAAATTTCACTCTTTAAATGACTCAAAATATACCTTAGATGAAAGAAAAGAGGCTTTTGGAGGCAAGAAGCACATCTCATCTGGTGTTCAGAAAGTCTGCCATCAAATTGGCCCAGCAAGGACAGCTGATAGATTTTAGGAAACCTGAAAGGGTGAATCAAGGTGACAGTATGTTTGAAAAGTACTGTGAATCTTTTTGGAATCATGTTATCGTTTAGTGATCTTGAAGTTGGAGAATGAGACATTCTGGAGAAATGAGTTTTATGCACATTTTTATGGAAAACTGTCTGTGTAAGGAACACAGGATTCAATGGTGAGCACAGTTCTTGCCTTGAAGGTTGGATTGGAGGGTGAGAGGTATGATCCAAACAAGGTAATAAGTAATTGCGGTAGGTACCAAGGCTGCTGCCCACAAGGGCCTTGACTGAGGGAGGAAGGGGGTTCTAATGACCACGCTGTGCACCCTGGTGTCAGATGTGTTCCCTGGGGGCACACGTGGCTGGTGGAGGGTGTGATAAATGCTCTGTTCAGGGGAAGCCCAGGGAACTCTGAAGAACAAACCCACTCTGGGAGTCAGACAGACTTATGTAGGAGAAAGTGATGATACCTAGATCAAGAGCAAAAGGATAAGGAGATGTTAAAAGATGAAAGTATGAGGACTGGAGTGGGGATTTGGGAGGTCACTGGGTCAGACAGCAAGCATCTTGAAAGGAAAGACCTAGAAGCAAGAGAACATGTGAAACTTCATGGAAGTTTCAAGTTAGCACAAGCCTCTGCAAAGAGGTCAGTCAGGAGAGGGCGTTCCTGATTTTTAACAATCCACATGAGGGAGCAGTGCCCCTAGAATCACTGCATATTGATCCTCAGGCTCTTCCAAGCCAGATGGAGTGGTGCGACGTCTCTGGACTCCAGGATGCAGGTAGCTACAGACTAAAGGGTGAATTTTGTGCTATGATTTCTTTTTTTTTTTTAAGGATTGTTGATATTTTATTATTTTTTTTAAATGGAAGTAGTGGGGATTGAACACAGGACCTTGTGCATACTAGGCACGTGCTGTACCACTGACCTATGCTCTGCCCCCTGTGCTGTGATTTCTTATGTCCCCAGTTTGATGGGTGCTTAAGAAAAAAAATAAACTTCTAACCACATTTTCTGAAGGTTTCAGTTCAGAGCTTGGTTTTCAGAAGATATTCTTTTCCATGAACTGTTTCTAGGGGACAGAACTGAGAGAAAGACTAGGGCTCTGTGCTCTTTTGTGTCAGTCTCAGGTCTATGAGAAGGGATTCAAAAGCAAATACTAAGAATGTGTGTGTAAAAATACGGATTTAAATGATGTGCAGCAAATCCATGGCAGCACTTATTCTTGGGAAGGAAAATGGAACCTGGAACAGAGGGACAATCAGTTTTCTATATCTCCATATTTTAAAAATCAGAAAAAACTGGGAGAAAATATTAGCGATTATTAACTTCAGTCATGAAATACCAGGTTTATTATAGTGTTGTCTATTATCTGATCTCTCTTAAAAAAAAAATAACTCATTCTATGAAAAGTGCCTTTGGTACTTTGACACAGATTGCACTGAATCTGTAGATTGCCTTGGGTAGTATGGTCATTTTAACATTAATTCTACCATGTGACCCAGCAATTCCACTTCTGGTATATATCCAAAAAAAATCCAAAACCACAAATTTGAAAAGATACATGCACCCCAGTGTTCACAGCAACATTATTTATAATTGCCAAGGTATGGAAGCAAACTAAGTGTCCATCAACAGATAAAGAATATATGGTATATATTACATAATGGAATATTACTCAACCATAAAAAATGAAATTGTCATTTGCAACAACATGAATGGACATGGAGGGCATTATGCTAAGTGAGATAAGTCAGACAGAAAAAGACAAATACTGTGTATCACTTGAACGTGGAATCTAAAAAAAATACAACAAACTAGTAAATAAAACAAAAAGGAAGAAGACTCACAGATATAGAGAACAAACTAGTGGTTGCCAGTGGGGAGAGGGAAGGGGAGAGGAGCAATATAGCGGTAGGGGATTAAAAAAATTGTTAATATGGGATTATCTGAAATCACTTGTGTGAAACTTTTTAAAATTGTAAAGCACTACAGAATTTAAAGAATCTTTCATTCAATAATAAATAAATGAGTAAACTTTCAAGTCTAATAATAATAAATAATAATAATCTGGTGCCTCTCACCTGATGTTTGGCTCTTCAGGGGTCCAACACACATTCTCTGCCACTTGTACTCATAAACTTTAGTTCAGCTGAAGAAGCAAAAATTAAACATTTTTTTAAAATTTCACTAATTTCATGATCATGCCTTCTTCAAGGTGAGTTGATTTCTAATGTGATCATTTTAATGTTAACTTAACGTATAGTCAACTCAAAAGAGACGAAACAAAATGCCCTTTTAAAAATCATCTATCAACCCATGGTGAAAACATTTTTAAAATAATGTAATTGCTAGCCAAAGATCACTAAATATTTGATATTTGAGAGTCTATGAAACTTAGTTAGGAGACTAGATATACAAATCTAAAAAGAAAGAAAGAAAAGGAAGAAAGGAAGGATGTTAGTTTGCATGTCATCATCACTAGATGTGTTTTTAATTTTTAACAGTCAAATTGCAGTGTGAGTCAGAGACAGGATACTTATAATTGTTGTTTACCTTACCAATGCTTAAGCTCATATATGAACCTTGTTTGCTGGCCAAAATTTCTACAAACTTCAGCCCTTTTATTATTTGAAAGAAATGTGTTATCTCAAAACCACACGATAATGTGGACATCAGTGACAGATGAGTAGATAATATGAAACATAAATTCTAATTCACAGAGAAGTTCTTTACCGTTGAGTGCCTGATTGCCTTACTGTACAGTTATTTACCAATTTACAGTCCAACCAATGGACTCTTTCCAAAGAACCTCTTTCCCCATCCTTCCTAACACAGAGGTATTCCACTTCCCCTATCCCAGTATTTTCCTCTTTGTAAATCTTATAGATAGAAATGTTAATAACTTAATTGAATGATATTTTGTGCCAGTAATATTGTGCTTTTCATATCATTTAATCCTGTCAACACTATTATTAGTTCCATATTATATGGGAGGAGACAGGTTTAGAGAAGTTCAGAGAATTACCTGCACTGACACAGCTATTAAGTTGTAGAACTGAGATCCAAACCCATGCAGCTGAGTCCCTGAACTCCAAACTCTCAACCACTTTGTTGGATTTCTTTCTAGTGTTGTTTTTAAGTCACATTTATTTGACTACTAGTGAGGCTGCACATCTATTTATCAAGAAAACTTCCTCAAATTCCTTGACGGAGAGGCAGTTTAACATAGTGATTGAAAGCATGAAACTTGATCTCAGACTTCCTGGATTCAAATTTGGCTCTTCCACTTACTAAGCACAACCATGAATAAACTGCTCTTTGAAATGAGGATAAATAATATGCTTATATCCTAAGGCTGTAATGAAGAGTAGATGTAACAGATATTCTATCAAGTGCTTAGCTGAGTGACTAGTACATTGTAAGCAAATAACAAATATGAAAGTTGTCTAATGAGGAGGAGGAGGAAAGAAGGAAGGGGAGGAAGAAGAAGAGGAGAAAGAGGAGGAGGAATGGAAGGAAGGGGAGGAAGAAGAAGAGGAAGAGGAGGAGGAGGAAGAGGAGGAATGGAAGGAAGGGGAGGAAGAGGAAGAGGAGGAAGAGGAAGAAGAAGAAGAGGAGGAAGAGGCAGAGGAGGAGAAGAAGGAAGAAGAAGAAGAAGGAAGAAGGAGGAGGAGGAGGAGCAGGAGGAGGAGGAGCAGGAGGAGGAGGAGCAGCAGGAGGAGGAGGAGAAGAAGAAGAAGAAGTTGAAGTTGAAGTTGTTACTGTTACTGTTACTGTTATTGGTAGAAAGGATAGCAAACTAAGAGGCTGGGTCAATAAAAACAAATTTGAGGAGGGGGCTAGAAAATAGAATCAAGGCTATTTTTTTATTATTTGCAGTAGTCCATGTGCCTATTATTCTTTCATGCACAATCTTAAAGAACATTAGAACATCACCTATTTGCCACTTGAGTATATGTTAATCCTGGGATTAGACCAGAAAGACACTGATTCATTGATTCAATTGGTGTTTACTGATTTCAAACTCTGTGCTAGACACTGTCATAAAGAGAACTCTTGAGTCTGACAGTGGTCCTATCATTCATCTAAAACCTAGATGATAGTGACTGAGTATTTCTATAACTTAAATTGACCAAGTAGTCTAATGATATGCCAGAAACTGTTGTACAGTTTTGTGTAATCCCTTGGAAAGCTTGTGTGAGTGTACTCAGATTTCCTTTAGAGATTCACAAAATGATGTATTTTTCTTTTTCCTCAGGGCTTATCAACATACCTGCAGTGGCCCTTGGAATATTCTCTGGGGGGATAGTTATGAAAAAATTCAGAATCAGTGTGTCTGGAGCCGCAAAACTCTACTTGGGATCATCTGTCCTTGGGTACCTCCTATTCCTTTCCCTGTTCACTTTGGGCTGTGAAAACTCTGATGTGGCAGGACTAACCGTCTCCTACCAAGGGTATGTTCACTTATTGAGTTAATCTGAGGAGATGGGCTTGTTCAATCAAGTTAATTATCGATAGAGTTCCAAAATAAGATAGTTTACTTTTTAAGTATCATAAATATGAAAAGCAATTATTGTTTTATTGTGGAATAGTGGAAAATGCTCATGACACAGAAGCTGTTATTGTCACCAAAATCTCTCCTGTCTTTGAATCTGAATGTGTTAGAGAAATATAAAAAAAATCCACATCTTACTTTAGGGAAGCAACCTGACAATGGAAAATACAGTCCTTAAATATTGCCTTTGCCCATTTTTAGTGAAGTGACATTGTATGGGTTATTTAGCCTCAATTTTCCCATTTGAAAAATAGAAATAATAACTGCCTTTTAAGGTTTTGTAAGGCAAAAGCAAGGTAACATGTATGAAAGTGATTAGAACTTACCTGGCACAAAATAGATGTGCCCTACATGGAAACAACTCTGTATTTTTTTCTTTGATCACCTGGGTGACCAAAATGGTCTCTGTGCCATCCTTTATAGTCTCTCCTATTCAAATCAAGTGAAGTTTCAGAAGAGAATGGATATCCCAAAATCCAGTGACCCACATGCCAACTCTCCTTAGCTCTCTGAGGTTCTCTGAAAGAATATTTACTGATGCTTTCAGACCTAAGCCATCCTGAATGGGATGGGCGATTAGATTTTTTAGTTTCCAGAGTCTAAAGGCTGGATCTTGAAGAAACTATTTTCCCTTCCCTTTCAAGAGTCCTTGCTATCACTCTACCTCCAAGCATGTGTTCCCAGAGGCAGCTGTCTTCATTCTTCCACCTAGCTATATATTACTTAAAAAAAAAAATTATTGAGCTGCTGTGGTTTCCAGGCCAAACTCCCTGTTGTATCTGCCTGATTGCCTGTGGCCAACACTCCAGACACCATACTCTGTTTCCTGATGGTTCAGCTGCCTCTTGCATACTGCTTGCTCTCTAGCTCCCTTCCTGTGCTTCCTTCCACACTTAGCTACTGGTCTTGTGTCCATGTTCCAATCTCCATCACTTTAACCTGGTTTCTCCTGCTGTTAAGTGAACATCAATTATACATTTTGCCATCTAAAATGTCCAGGAAAATTAGTGAATGCAAAGTTCATATACCGTTACTTCTAGGAGTTATCAAAGCGATGTTAGACTCAACAGAGTGTAGTGTTGCCTTGGCAACAGTCAGCAATGCAGATTAAGAATGTCAGTCGTAAACAGGAACTGCAAGAAGATTCTGGAGAGAGTAGAAGCCCTGAGCCATTTTTCACCGTCTCTATGATCCTCACGGTGGATCGACAGTGGTGAAGTGTTTTATATTTTGCAATTTAGAAAATACCTTAGCTTTTATTATCTCACTTCTAGCTTCAGATACCTTTTTTTGAGATAAGTTTTATTATCCTCATTTAAAGGGAACTGGGCTTAGAAAGGTCAGTTTGTTTCCTCAAAGTATAATATTCTTTCTAAAACATTATGCTGTCTCAAAGCCAGAAGCAAACACATAAATGGACAGCAAAATTTTGAGGTTTACATTAAAATTAAACTCACATGATAAAAGATCAAATATTTTTAAACAAATAAAAATAATATACTCATTGGGTGAGTACTAGCCCTTGAAAGCAGTCACTTTGTAAGACTATAACTATACTGCAATAATGCTATCCTTGTTTAAAGCTCCTCTTTTGAAATTGCTTTCCATATTCTCAACAATGGCAAAGATTTAACCTTTAAGGACAGCTCTGTTATTCGAAGCAGCCAAAGAAATGGCAACATCACAGGGAAAATCTCTCCCCTCCCAGCATGACTATTTTGAAAGAAAAATCTTATTTGAGTATTAAGCATTCTGGCATATTTGATAAAACTCATCTTACAATTAAAATTTTAAATAAAGACTCTACTGTCAAAACATCCTTCATAAAACATGTATGCAATTAATTTCTGCTTCAAAATTGCTCTAAGTGATCATTTTTAACTTATCTTGAGTAATAAAACATAATAGGCTTTATACAATACAACATGCTCTCCAGGGGTCATCCAGAGTTTCTCTGTTCCACAAAGCTGTTTTGGTTCTGGACATTCACCAGGAACACTATAGGCAAGTTTTAGATATGGTAATAGAAGAAATCTTTCTTCTGTAATGATGAGAGTAAGTCTGATGCAAGATAAGAATCTAGAATCCAGAGGCCTGGAAGGTTCTAATTCTGGGTTTGTCACTCACAAACACTGTGAATTTGAACAAATTGTCTGCCTACCTTGGACCTGACTTTCCTGATCTGCCCAATGAGAAGTTGCATAGGTTCTTTCAGCTCTAACTTTCTATGCTCAGCCCTATGGTATCCATAATGGCCTGATTCTAGGCTTTCAGAGACCCATATTTATACTTTCAGATACTGCAAAATAGTGTCAGTTAAAAATTGATGCCTTAGGGAAACCTCCTACACTGTTGGTGGGAATGTGAATTGGTGCAGCCACTATGGAGAACAATATGGAAGTTCCTTAAAGAACTAAGAATAGAGTTACCCTATGATTCAGCAATCCCACTCCCGGGCATATATCTAGAGGAAATTCTAATTTGAAAAGATACATGCACCCCAATGCTCATAACAGCACTATTTATAATAGCTAAGACATTGAAGTAACCTAAATGTCCACCAATAGATGACTGGATAAAGAAGATGTGGTATATACACACAATGGACTCAGCCATAAACAAGAATGAAATAATGCTATTTGCAGCAACATAGATGTCCCTAGAGGTTATCATATTAAATAAAGTAAGTTAGACAGAGAAAGACAAATATCATATGATATCACTATATGTGGAATCTAAAAAAACAGATACAAATAAACTTATTTACAAACCAGAAACAGACTCAGACACAGAAAACAAACTATGGTTATCAAAGGGGGAAGGTGAGGGGGAAGGGATAAATTAGGAGTTCTGGATTAACATATATGCACTACTATATTTTAAATAGATAAACAATAAGAACCACAAGGAACTATATTCAATATGTCATAATAACCTACTATGGAAAATAATCTGAAAAAGAATATACAAATATATAACTGAATCACTTTGTTGTATGCCTGAAACTAACACAACATTGTAAATCAACTATACTTCAATTTTAAACAGAAGAAAAATTAGGGAAGAGAAAAGGATGATGTATTCCTAGATGACTTCTCAGGAGACCTAGTTAAATACTCTTTCATTCTGTTAGAAGCATCTCAAAGGGTCTTTTGTTTTTGCATTTGAAGTGACCAAATCCAAAGCAGTTCTACGAGACAGAATAGCGTAAGAGTTTGTTCTTATATACAATAAGAATAAGGTCATAAATTGCTCTTAAAATTTACTTTGCTTTTTCCCTACCTTGTTAGCCATTTTCGTACATCTTTGCCTAGAAATAGATTGAAGATTCTGGAGTCAGTAGATATTAGTAAAAGCCATTAGCTAAGAATTGGATATGATGTGAAGCTGTAAACCTCTAAAGATAATTTTCAAGAGAAAGCTGTTTACTAGTGGATTCACATTTAATGATCAGAAGCTGACATTTCTGATGACAATTGTGTCTCCCAAAAGCAAACTTCATTGGCAGTGCCATTTGTATCACTCAAGAATATTGATTTTTGAAAATATTAGGGTGCTGCCTACTAAGAGGTAATATTTTATACCATTACATTTCTTTTCAGAACCAAACCTGTCTCTTATCATGAACGAGCTCTCTTTTCAGATTGCAACTCAAGATGCAAATGTTCAGAGACAAAATGGGAACCCATGTGTGGTGAAAATGGAATCACGTATGCATCGGCTTGTCTTGCTGGTTGTCAAACCTCCACCGGGAGTGGAAAGACTACTGTAAGAAATCTTTTCTAAAGTGTGTGCCCATGGCCCTGTGACAGTGCGTAACTATACAACCCTATGGGGGCCCAGGGACCAACCCAGGAGCAGACAACACTGGTAGAATGCCTGACTCTTACTCTGCCCCTTGTTCTTTTGTGTGGAGACAGGGAATAGAAGCCTCACTAGTAGAACTAGAACTGCTGGAAAAATTAGGGTAAGAATTAGAATAATCAAACAGGTTGGAGGAACTTTGCAATTATGAAATCTGGGTCTCTCATTTTGCTTGTAAGGAATATTACCCTAAAATGTGAAAGTCTCAGTTATAAGATCATATAAAGACATTTGCATTGGCATCCATCTCTCCTGAACCCATGACCGGAGTCCTTGGAGGTTTTAGGGAGAGGAAAAATAGAGGCCAGTGTTAGGAAGTCTAGCCCAAAAGGTTTAGACCTAGGGGTCAAGGAGCCAATTGTGAGGAGGTTAATGGTTCTGGGACAGCTCTGCCAGAGCTATCAAGCCAATTCATGTCATGGTGAAAAGAATAGGTGGCTAGAATGAAGGGTTCCTGTAAGGTGTAAGAGGAAGAAGAGGTTGGAAATAGGTAGGAAACCAACTGTGAAGGATATTATGTTCTCGAATCATTAGCAGACTCATACTCTGAATCACACCTTTAGATCCTTGTCCCAAACACAGACTCTTCCTTATGCTCGCTGTGTATATGGTACAGTGGTCAGATGGCTTTCTACTCCTGGCTGATGAAATGTGCCAGTAACTGACGGCCCTTGAGGGCTGAAAATGAAACCACACATCTATTTACATATTCTTATCAACTAGATAAGAATGCTTAGGCAAACACTTCTGTAGACACAGATTCATGCTTGTTAAATTTTTCTGTTTATTATTATTTTATTCAGAGGAGAAAGGATTGGTCTCTAGCAACAATGCATACAACCACCCACCCATCTGAAATCTGAGTTTTTGCCCTTCCTCCCTCTTCTTCCTTTTCCCCTTTCCTTTCCCTCCTCCCCAACTTTGGCCACTACTCTTTGGCCCAAACTGCTTGAAGGTTTTCCTTAACCAGAGTTTTCATTTACTGAAAACACTGCATTCCAGGGACTGATTGAGGTGCTTTAAAAACAAAATTGCATCTAAACATCATGATCCTCGAGTGACTGTGTATTATTTTACTTAGTTCCCTCACATGAGAACTGAAGCACTGAGATACAAGGGACCTGCCTTAACTGCCATATCTAGTGGGGCCAAGTAAGGATTCAAAGCTGTTTAGCTGACAGTTAAAAAATATACATACACACAAACCTATATTGCTACTCTTCCTTGAAAAAGAAGTGCCATTTTTACTTCATTTTTTATCAAAAAATTTACAAGTTCTTCTGTAATAAAAATGACAACTCATCATATATACACATTCATACATGAAATTTACAGAAATAAACTGATGAGTGCTTATGAAAGTTGCCTCTCCAAGATTTAGTTGAGTTTTATTACTCAGATTTTTTCCCCTCTCATAACCACTATAAATTCTGTCATATCTTCAAATTGTGCACATTTAATACATTTTTATTGAGCGCCTAAAGTGAGGGCCTTTTGATAGGCTTAGATGGACCTTGATGACAAAGCAGAGTTTCTGCCAGAGGTTACATTTTAGTGGCGATATGCAGTTTAAAATGAAATGATTATATAATCAGAGAAGAAGGAATAAGCACTGCGAGGAAAACGTAAGTTAGAAGAAAAGTGTGGAGAGATGGAAGTATCCTATTATTTTTAGTGGAAGTATCATATTGTTTTTTGCTTTTTTTTGGCAGGAGGAGGTAATTTGGTTTGTTTGTTTGTTTGTTTATTAACAGAGGTACTGGGGATTGAACCCAGGACCTGGTGCATGCTAAGCATGAGCTCTACCACTGAGCTGTATTCCCTCCCCTCTGAGGTTTTATTTTGAGTGGGTGGTCATGGAGGCTCCCTTTAATGAAATATCTGAGCAGAGACCTGAAGTGTGTGTTCTAGCCATGGAACTCTCCAGAACTGCCCAGCAGAGGAAACAGAAAGGCCATGAGGCCTGGGTAAACTCACCATGGCAGTGGGAACTCACCATGGCAGTGGGAACCCATGTGTGTAGCTGAAGTAGAGGGAGAGGAGGAAGACCACTGAGTGATGAGATGAGAGCGGGATTCAGGAGTTGCCTCATGGATGGTGTGTAAGCCGTTATAAGGATGTGGGATTTTAGACACGTACAATGAGAAGCCATTGGAAGGCTGAGAATGGTGATGCAACGTGACTGCCATTTTTAAAGGCTCACTTTGGCCACCGTGGGAAACACACTATAGCTGGGTTAGAATAGAAAGACGTTTTTGCAATAATCAAGGCAAGAAAAAAATGGCAGCTTAAACTTAGAAGTAGTAGAGAAGATAAGGTACTGTTAGATTTGGTGGGATTTACTCCGAGATTGTTCTGTAGGATCAATAGTTTGTAAACCATCTGCTCTTTGGATATGGAAATGTTATCTCCAGATTCCATTTCGCTTGATAAACTCTTAACACAGAAAAATAAAAGCATATCTCCCCATTTTTATATAATAAATGTATATTATACTGTAAAAGTCTTTAAAAATAAGTATTTCTCTTTAATTTTATTTAAAAGTTACCTCAATAATTGGATTTTTCCCTGCTGCATTTCAGATATTTTACAACTGCACCTGTGTGGGAATTGCAGCCTCAAAATCAGGAAATTCTTCAGGCATGGTGGGAAGATGTCAAAAAGATAATGGATGTCCCAAAATGTTTCTCTATTTCCTTATCATTTCAGTCATCACGTCCTATACTTTGTCTCTAGGCGGCATACCTGGATATATATTGCTTCTGAGGTGAACATGGATTCTCCCTGCCCCGATTTTAATATAAGACATACTGTAATCATTCAGAGCAATGACCTCAAATTCTATTCTGTGGAATCATTATCATTTTTATACAAAAATGTGGTTGAACAGAAGTTTCTCGATCGTAATATAATTTACACTTGAACATTTTTTACTGACTCTCTTACAGATCTCTACAAAAAAATCTATATAAACTCAAATTTTAATATTAGCTTTGTAATAAGTATTCTCAGTGATGAATTTTTCCTCCCAATTGAATTAGTGTTGCAAATATTCCTCTTATACAACTGTTGAAAATAACCTAAAAATATGACAAATTTGGATAAATTAAGCATGAAAAATCAAATTTTGTTGGAAACCAATCTTTTATGAGATGAATTAGGTGATTTTTAAATTAATTCATATATCAAAGGATGAATATTAAGTTTTTCTAAAATGAAACTAATATTCAGTATGAATAATATGAAATAAATATTGCAAATATCTTTAATTTCCCACAGTTTACATGATAGAAATTGATCAGGAAAGCTCAACAGAAAATAGGACCTAACATCCACAAATCTGTTTTTTAATAAAAGCATTTAAGGAGAACATGAGAACATGAGATACTGGTGTTCTCAAATGGGAGCATGGGTTTGTGGAAAAGAACTGCCCCAGAGTCTGCAGACCAGACCAGGATTCTTCTTGGTCACCTATTTATTCAACATTGTTTTATATTGTGCCAAGTAGTCACCTGGGCCAAGTGAATAATCAGCTACAAGATCAACCAGGCTACCAGAAGAATTTCCCTCTCCACCAGTCCCTCAAATGAACCATGCTTTATTTTGATGTCAGAAGGAAATGTCCTTTGTTTGAAGGAGAAAACTGTAATTTTTGACTCTTTTAAAGCAGAGACTAAATGAGGAACTTATTACCATGGTTAACACTCAACAGTTATTATCCTCATGATTATTACAATTAAAATCTACCAGCTAACCCACCAGTTAAAGCTACATAGTCATATTAAGAATGCTCTTGTTATTTTAGGTATCCTTGTACTTGGCTGGTAAATTCAGGTCCCCACTACTGAGCAAAAACACTTAGCATGCCACAGTGATTCTGACTGTATCAACTCAGATCAATATGGTCTTGAGCTTTTTCAGACTAAAACCCACCTATTTTATAGGTTATTAATCTTTTATTGTACCTCAAATTCTTACAATATCTTAGAATTTGTTTTCTTGTGAATCTTAGTTATTTCACTGATTAAACGTGATTTTACTTTACTCAACACCATTTGAATATGTCTAGTAAGGGTGGTTTATCTTTTAGAAATATTAACTATAAAAATCCTTGATGAATTGAATACAATGGACCATGGCTTTTACATAATTTGCCTCCCTTGTGCTGAAACTGTAGTGGATTCTCCATCAATGCTACTTGAATTCTAACATCATTTCATGTGTGTTCAGTATATTATTACTGATATTACTATTTGCTTTAATGAACTAAATTTTTTGTAATAGTGCTTTTGTTGTTTATAGGTGCATTAAGCCACAACTTAAGTCTTTTGCCCTGGGTATCTACACATTAGCAGTAAGAGTTCTTGGTAAGTATACTCTGTCCTTTAATTACAGTAGCCATCACAAGTGTATTTTGAATACTTTTCTAAATATTTTTACAGAATTATTACACATAACTCAATGATATAGGCAGTTAGGATCCAGTTTTTTATATTTTCTTCCTTCATTTCTTCCTTTCTTCCCTCATTCCTTTACTTCTCTCTTCCCTCTTTCCAGAAATTTTGAGGACCAATGCTATACCCATGATAAAGTGATTTTATGAGAATGACATTTCTTATTTAACAGTCTTGTCTCGTCCAGCACTGGTAAAGTGTCCAAAAATCCAATGCTGTTATGAAAAAGCCCTTTGAGAGGAAAGCAAAAAATGAATCATTAAGAAAAGCTGAAGTCTAAATATATTTTTTTCAGTTATTCAGTGGAAGGAATTCTTTTGAGCTACTCTCAGTGCTACGATATGTCATTTGGTAGAAAGATAAGATTCAAACAATCAAAACAGCGTAGATTTGAGGTCATGATTTTTCAAACGTAACTGGAATTTTTTTTTTCTGACTACCATACATTTCAATATTCATTTGTTACAACCCACAGAAAACAGAGTGAGTAAGTCAGATAAACTTTATTGCAGAGTTTATATTCTAAAGATGAAAGTGAAACAATCATAAATATTCCACTGTAATTTGACAGAGAGTGATTACCTGGGAGAAAAACAAATCCAGAGCTTTAAATAAATGTGGCTTAGATAGACCTTGCTATAAAATGGATATAAGTGAAGATATAACATAATCCTGATAAAACCGGGAAAAAACAAAAATGGAGATTTATGCCATCATGGCTAGCTCTAATTCAACAACATAAAATCAGAGATTATGTAGAAAAATATCAGACTATTGAGCTTAAAGTACATCCCTGGCTGGAATTAGTCTACAGCTCTGGGAAACATAGATATAACCTGGAGTGTGAAAAAAAGATCTCAAGTAAAATAAATATTCATAAAGTTGATTCCATAAAAATAAAAATGTACTTGAAAATGACAAAAATACTACAAGGCAAATGAAAAACTGGGAACAATTGTTTTTCAATCTGTATAACAGACAAGGGGCTAATACCCTTATGATAAAGCTCCTAAATGCTGAGAACAAAAAGACCAACACCAAAGGGAAAAGGGGGTAAAAAATATGAGCAATCATTTCATGGAAAAATAAATGTAAATACCTCTTAATATATAAAAAGATGGTTAAGGCCGCTCATAATAAGAAGAGTATGATTAAAACTATTACTAAGATACAGATTCTTACTTAACAGATTGGCAAATTGCCAAATGTTGTTCATCATGTATTACAGTACAAACAGAAAATAAAGTTATACATTGCTGTTGTGAAAATTATACTATTTATGGGGAGGGGTATTTGGCAAAAATTAATAAAATTTACATATAGATTTGTCTTTTGACCTAGCAATCCCTCTTCTATGAAGTGGTCCCAAAAATTTGCTGGCAAAAGGATGAAGTATGTCTAATCTTAGGGACGTCCAATCACTGTGGCATTATTTATAATAGCAAAAGACTGCAGGCAGTCTTAAATGCCCACCAGTATGAGATGGGTTACATGAACTATAGAAAACCCACATAATGGAATACTATGCAGCTGTGAGTACAAATGAGGAACTCTCTCTCTCTAATGTCACCAAGTTTACTTGTCAGTACTTGGTGCCATAACAGAACACCCTGGACTGAGGGGCTTAAAAACAGAAATCTAGTTTCTCATAGTTCTGAACACTGTGAAATTCAGATCACAATGCCAGCAGGGTTGGTGTCGAGGGAGACCTCTTCTGCCTGATTTGTAGATGGCCACCTTCTCGCTGTGCCTTCATATGACCTTTCCTCTGTGCACATGTGGAGAGTGAGAGAGAGATCTTTGGTATCTCTTTCTTTTCTTATAAGGACACCAGTCCTATCAGATTAGGGTCCCACCCTTATGACCTCATTTAACCTTAATTATCTCCTTAATTAATTTGTTTCCACATGCACTCACATTGGGGGTTAGGGCTTCAACATACGAATTTTGGAGGGACGTGATTCAGTTGATAATACCAAGTAATTTCCAGGATATGCTACTAAGTGAAAGAAAGCAAAATGTAGAGCAATGTTTATCATATGATGCATTTGGAGTAAGTATAGAAAAGTGGAAATATTATACACACACACAAAGGTATTTGCTCTTGTTTTAACAAAGACACAATGGAAGCATAAACTAAAAACAAATAATTTTTAAAAAGGTTGCCACTAGGGAAGAAAGGAAAGAAGGGAGAGAGAACAGGATGGAAATGAGACTTTGTAAATGTAACTGTTGTATAATTTTCAATTTGAAATCATGCCAAGATTTCATATAATTTAAAACGATTAAATTAAGAGAACCAAAGAAATTCTTAAAACAAACCAAAACTAACTATATATTATATAGGTGATATAACCGTACAGAAAAAAACTTTAAACTACTACATAAAAATAGAATTATTACTAAATCCCCATAGCTTCACAACATTTTATAGTCTTGTCATTAATACTAACTTTGGTATTGTTATCTTGAAACTATTATACATTTTAAGATAAAGTAAGATATTACGTTAATACTACTAGGAACCAATATTTTCAGCATAATAGAAAAGGGACAAAAGCATAAAATAAATAATTAAAGTAAAACTCTTTCTTAATGTAAATTTAAAGTGTTAATATGAACTCATATTGTTTTATTTTTAAATAATGTGTATTTTATAACTCTGTCTCCTGGAAAATCTAGACTCTGTGTAACCCAGGAGAAATGAGCACCTATAGCAATGAGTCTGTGGTATCTAAATATCATTCCTCAAGAGAGAAGCCATAGCACCTTGGAGAAGTGACCAAGGTCTATGGCAGAAAATGCATAGGATGATTATGCGACAACTTTTGTGTGGTATAGTGAGAAAACTATCAATGGGATATGTTAGAAGGACACAGGACATATCTGAGGAGTTGGCTTCAGGTGAGATAACCTGAAAATACTACTATAAGAATAATACATAATAATATTATATTAATTAATATACAATACAAATAATATGCTATATTAACATATAGTATATTAATAATTGTAATAGTTGCAGTGTCTTAAAATACATTGAATATATATGAAGACATAAATTTGTAATGATACTTAAATAATTTTGGAGAACACTGGGACACCAACTCATTATTCTTAAAGTTGATAAAGGGAAAAATAGAGCCTTTATCCTACCTTCCCTCTACTAATTATATTTCCTTTTTTGTGTGTTTTTGTACCAATTGTATTTCAAAGTAACCAAATAAATAGTCATGAGGGAAAATTCTCTTTTATAGAAAAATCCTAAATGATTTGTACACAAGGAATAACATCTTTTAAAAAAATCCTTGTTTTGCAACCTCATCGAGATTTGCTAAAAGCTATAGGTGAAAACGGATGAAAGACTTGATAATGGAGGGCACAGCCCCATTTTGACACTACTAAGAGCATCAAGCAGGTGACCCAGTCCAGGACACAGAGAACCACCTGTGTCTTGTTCCTGCCTGACTCTAGGCAAGAGCTAGCTCCCGGGTGACTGGAAACGTGAAGGACAGGGGAACAAATTAAACGATGCTGTGAAGAAGCAATCAGTCAAATAAAGACTGTGGCACATTCTACAAGACAAATGTTTTTCTTCAAAAATTATTAGTATGAAAAAAAAGTTGGGGAGGAAGCAGCTATAAAGAGTCATCAACTAAATGTGTTCATCTGGGTTGAATCCTGATTAGACTGAAACAACTCTAAAACAATGCCTTGAAGACATTCAGAAAATTTGAATGTGGATTTTTGTTAGGATTAAAGAATTATTATAAAATGTGTTATGTGTTAAATGTCATAGTGGTACATTTTTTAAATGTCATCAGTTAGAGATGTGTTCCAAAATACATCTAAGGGAAATGACATGATGTCTGAGGTATCTCTTAAAATATTAAAAAAAAAAAAAAGTTTCTGGATGGGGGCTGGGCTGCGGGACTGGAGAGAGACAACACAGGAATGGCAAAATATTAATTATTATTAAAGTTAGTAATGGTACATGAGATTTCATTATATCATCCTCTCCAATTTTGTAAATGTTTGAAACTTTGACACGTAAATTTTAAAACATAAGAAGATGGCAAATATTGGAA
Source organism: Camelus bactrianus (assembly GCF_048773025.1). NCBI lineage: Eukaryota > Metazoa > Chordata > Mammalia > Artiodactyla > Camelidae > Camelus > Camelus bactrianus. The sequence continues at coordinate 13,104,952 of NC_133572.1, forward strand.
TCTTGAGGACCACCTTCAGATTATTAAAACTAATGTAGTTAGTTATCATCTAAAGGTTTTTAAGTGGGCAAATAATCTATTTAGTTGGATATAGATATAGAGAGAAATTTTATTTAAGGCATCAAATAATCCAAATTGATCATTAGATATAGTTATCTAAGTGATCTTCTTGCTCACAGGATTTTATGCAAAATAGGGTCGTTTACTTCTTTCTTGAATCTGGAATCCTTCTCTTCCTGGTACAGAGAGGACAGACCCTTGCAAATGATTCCCTTTGTAAATGTACATTTTCCTTACAAAAGGGAAACTTGAGCTCTGTCTTCAGAGCTTCTCCTACGTCTTCTGTTTCTCAAAATAATCAGCTCAAAATAATCTTTATACCAGAGCCGTATTTTGGGGTAGCATATTCTGGTGTCCTACAGATGCCCTGTTATCTCCAATGCAGGAATTTTGGGACTGAATGTGGTTCCTGATAATCATTCATTACAGACTAGCCAAAACGATATGCATATATGTTGAGTAGCAATTATCTGTTTTTCTTACAGCAGGAATCCCAGCTCCCGTATATTTTGGAGTTTTGATTGATACTTCATGCCTCAAATGGGGATTTAAAAGATGTGGAAGTAGAGGATCCTGCAGATTGTATGATTCAAATGCTTTTAGGTACTGTATCAAACCTGTTCCCACATCTCACTGTGACAACATGCCAGGTTTACGCAATGCAACTGGCACTAAAAATCCTAGTGGAGTTTCATTGCTTGTAAGCAAAAGGATAGTCTAATAAAGAAGTGTGTTCTGTTTTATAGAGTAATTCTATTATTATTTACTTGGCAAGATTTTTCATTTTTTTCTCCATTCTTAATCTTGACTCCCATTTTAAATGAATAATCATTTGAAAAATATATGACACAAGATTTCAGAATATAGTAGAATTTTGAAAGTTTATGCACGCAAGTGAGTAATTCCCTGAAACTCAGAAGCATTTAAATTTAGGTCACATTTGGGGTTTAATTCTATTCTTTTTCAAACTGAGCCAAACTGTCCCATTTACGTCAGATATAATCCCCCTGGGCAAGAGTTGGATTTGGCTCTAAATCTGTGCGGCTTTTCTTGCCAAACTGATGTTCAATTATTCCAGTACTTGAAATGCATAAAAGTAAAAGGTTTTCTCTGTGTGTGTGAGTGTGTATGGGGTTGAGGGGCATGGTTTTTCACTATGGTATCATTCAGTTCAATTCATCAAACATTTAGTCCCCTTATTGCTTAAAGCAATGCTTCAATGGCTTAAAAGCAAGAAGGATTTTTTTTTAATGTACAAGCTGAGTACTCCCTAGAGAAATAAGCTTGGTGCTGAACCGTATAAGCTGGAAGCTGGATGTGAATTGAGCCGACCATCTCAGATAAGTTCGTTTGATTTAACAGGCTTTGATGTTATGTGAGAAATTTATTTTGGCCTTTGAAAGGGACCTGAACTATGAGAAAAATTTACACTTTATTCACATTTACTAAGGCTTTATTTACTTTAATGTAAAGACAGTGTAACTCAATGAGAGACTATGAGTGTGAGTACAAGGTAACCAGCATGAATCAATGTGTCCTTTCAAACTTTCGTGTCTTATGAGAGAATGCAGAACTAAAGTCTTCTCATGGAAGAAACTGATTCAAACCTCTGGTTTGTTCTTAAGTCTACTCTACGGAGAGTTCTGACTTCCCCCTAACATTGCTTCTTGCAGTTCTTCTGAGGAAGTGAATTTGGGCAAGTTTCGAGGGTAGGGTAACCACATAATTTATCATTCAAACCTGGATACTTCTGAGAGTGAAAGGGGGCACTATTAAAAATTACACTGGGACAACACTAGCATAAGCTGAGACTGTTCTGGGCAAACAGAGATATAGTCACTTGGTCTAGGGAATAATTTACAGAGAGGATGGAACTGATTATATAATTAGCAGTAATTGAAAATGGTGGGACTACTAAAAAAATTGCTTTATATTAGCTCACTGCCTTCAATAGTCTATCGAATGTTCACAGAAAGGCCTTTTCTAGCCACTGAATCTGCATCCTTAAAGAAAACCATTCTCATGATGATTTTATCGATATTGATTGATTTCATTGACATTGATATTTATTGAGTGATATGACTTTACTGTTATATTTTATTTAAAGTTGGACAGTCACAATAACTAAGACTGAAATTCTCTCTTCTAGGCACATGTATCTGGGACTAACCATGATGCTTGGCACAGTGTCCATTTTCCTAAGCACTGCAGTACTTTTCACTTTAAAGAAAAACTATGTCTCAAAACATAGAAGCTTCAGAACCAAGAGAGAAAGAACAATGGGGTCTACAAGAATCAGGAAGGAAAATTTTACTACAAGTGATCACTTGCTGCAACCCAGCTACTGGCCAGGCAAGGAAACGCAGCTTTAGAAAAATGATGACTTCAAGCCATTTTTTCTAATTTCTGGAAATTCTGCAAACAAAATTTTAATGAAAAGGTATAAATCCTTTCTCCGTTCAAAAAATGTCTAATACCTAGTATCAAAAACAAAGTAAAGTACCTGATAAAAAATATAATTAATTATGTTATAGGAGATATAGAGGGTAAAGTTAATCTTAAACCATTTAATTTATAAATAAATTCCTTACATTATTTACTCATTCTGCTTAATTTTGCTGGCACCCATTGATATATTAGCTGTATTCCAAGTAGAACAACTTATCCCTCTAGTTTAATGACTATGTGTAAAGTAATTACTAAGCTGAGATACTTGTCCAGGATAAGAGAATACATGAAAAAAAAATTAAACCATGTCTTAGCCTCCTTCAAATATCACCTTAATGGAGGAATATTTTATCTTAAGCTCCTCTTTTGTTTTGAAATACAGTAATTGATATAGAAATGTATAGAGGCAAATGATCTTGGGGGATTTGAATTTTGGATAATTAGCTCTTCTCCAGTTCATTACATGTACATTATGTGTGAGAGTTTAAGTGACCATAGTTGGAAAATAATAAAATTAATATTAACATGATTTATTGTCCTTCTGTGAGTTCCACAGAGTAAAAAAAAATTGATAAATACAATACTGCCCATATCTTAATGTATGTAAGCAACTCCAGTCTTATACATATGACATGGTCCTAAAGCATCTTTGAAAGCTGAATTTCTGAAAGTCTACAATAAGCTTAGATGTTATAACAGGAATGCAGAGTGACAGGCTGAGTGATGGTGTGGTAGCTTTTGGTGCTCTACCTGGCACCTGTCATGGGGCCTGCGGGGGCTGCCACTGGGACAGCCTGCCAGACAGTTCTCTGTTTCTCTGCAACTGAAGAAATCAAGGCGTTTCCTCTTCCCTGGCTTCCTGGTCCTGCTCTGACTAGAACTAGTGGGTTCTGCAGTCCATCATCATGAACCTTCAGCTCTGTTAGGTTCTGGGTTTTTCTTCCTCCCCCACAGCTACATCCTTAAGAGGGGCCTGGCCCCTTGCAAGAAAAGCAGACTTAGGTAGATTCCCCTGAGTGGAGTCTTAGAATTAGACCACAATTCTACGCAGCCTGTAGAACAAACAAACAGGGCAATCCCTACAAGGAGTCCTTCTGAGATATTTCTTGGGAGCCTATGTCCAACAAGAAGGTCCAGCTCAAAAATGCAGATTTACTCACACAGTGGAAGGATCAAAAAGCACACACAAAAGGGTTTACAGTTTTAAAAATTTTTTCCTTATTTCCAGTACTGAGAATATGAATTAAAAAAAAAAAGAAAAAGAAAAAGAAAAAAAACCTGGAGATGGAAAGGCTGGTGATGGGAGGGCAGAGAAAATTTCCTTTAAATATGTATTAGTTTTGTCATTTGATTTGAATTGGTGATGCAAGATTATTTTATATTTTGCTATTTTTTAAAAAATTAAAATAGACTCATTTTGTTTCTAGCAGGTCTACTTCAGACCTGCTGCTGCTGTGCTAATTTGTGGGCAGAAATCCTTTTTTGTCATCTCAGTATCAGCCCTGCCCATAACAAATATTTACTGAATGGGTGAGTGAGTACGCTAGTCAAGAGTTTCCTTTGTGGAGAAGTAATTAAAATTCAAGTTCCTCATCCTGTCTCCCACATCCTCTTTATTTTTTCAAAGCTTTTTGTAGCAACATCCTGAAAAATAACTTCTTTGCAAGTAAATTTCTAAACAGACTCCTATCCAATGTACTCTTGAATAACTTGAAAAATAAAACTTGGCATAAAGGATATTTAAGTGATTTTTTTTTCATAAAAGCACTGACTGTCAATGAAAAGGAAGCATATTTTTATGCATAATCTTTAATCAACAGTGGAATTACATATACTAAATTCAGTTGTATGGCATATGAGAGTATCATTTAGTGGCAAATTGAATTTACTAAAAGGAACCTTGATATTTTAGATGAGTAAATTCATTTGACAGAAGTAAGCAGGCTTTTTATGCCTCGGAAAGCACATGATTAATTTTTTTTTATGACAAGTCAAACCCCATTTCAGAGGTCAAAAAATTCCCTCAACCACAGAGCCAAACATCAGAGGTAAGGTCTTGACAGATGTGTGGGACCCACGATTGCTGCACAGTCAATGGGCCACTTTATTTGCTTATTATACAGTCATGAGCCCAAGGGGGGACCAGCACCTTGAATGAACATCTGATTCACTATAACCTTCAGACAGATAGCGTTTCAGCAATATGAGTGTATAAATGGAGTGACTTAAATTGAATGACTTCCCCCAAGGCGGAGGTAGTTCAAACTAATGCTGGGTTCTGCCATTGCATCATGATGCCTCTCAAGTAGATAATAAAAACAAACAATCTGAAACCTCTAAAAACAGGTGGGAGGACTTTTGTGACCAGGAGCATTTAAGAAATCTCCACTTACTATAAATGCATACACTCAGACATAAAAGGAAATTGAAAGAACACGTTGACTGTAACATATATTTGAGAATAATTTTTATAATTGTTGTAACAACTATTATGTACAATTAATATTAAGCACTCTCTTTATTCGTGCTAAGTGCTTTAGACACATTGTCTCAATTTCAAAGATCAAAATAACCTTATGTATCAGGTGTAAGTACTGATACTTAGAGGAAGAAACTGAAGCTTAGAGAGTTTTAGGGACTCTTCCAAAGCCACCAAGTTATAGTATTTGGTAAAGCCAAGACTTCAACTGAGGCTTATCACAAACAGCCATGTTTTGCTTGTATTAATCTATATCTTAAATTGTTGTCTTTCCCCTTTGTCAATTTTGTACATAGACATTAGAAAGGTTTTAACATACTAAAGCATGCACATGGTTAAAAAAGAATCAAATGGTACAAAGTGATTTAAAGTGAGATGTAACAGTCTTCCACACCACCTTCCCTTCTGTTCTTCAAAGGGAATTACTTCTAACCAGTTTGGTTGGTTGGTTTTTCTGATGGTCACTTCCATTATCATTAAATACTATGCACATACCACTTTCCTGATTTACTAACATGGGTAAAGTTAATTTACCTCTATTCTGATAGGTTAAACTAATGTCACTTACTCATCCCCTGTTGTTCTTCCCTGGTAATCTGTACATAGTGAGGTCACTGTTTTGAGTTCCTCAAATGTCACGTCAGTACCTCCATTTCTTGTTCAATAAACATTAACAATATCATATGTTCTCTTTGCAAAATGAAGATCTTAGGGCCCCCCTCCCTTCTATGTCTCTAAACTCTCGTCCATCTCCCTCTCTTAGCTGTGCCTTTACTTTTACACTGTTAATGATGACAATTTTAGTCAGCTCTACAGCCATTAAATCTAGGAAAGGCCAGAGTGGTTATGATCAAGATTGATGCCACCTACTGTTGAAGTCATGAAATGTCACTGCTAGAAAAAAATGAAGTAAGAGGGAAAAACGTATCTAATGAGGACCTACTGTGAACCAGGCATTGCAGGCACATTAATATATTTAAATGTTAGTAAGTGTGATGTAAAGAATTATTTTATGTTTGAATAATTTTGGACTATGCTGAGTTAATGACAGCTCCCATTTGATTGCAGAATCTCTCAGATTCTTTAATTTAATGACATACATTGCCAATCTCCTAAAGGGAGTGTGTATCACAAACTTATTTGGCATCAGATCCACTGTTTTATTAACAGGTCTTCAACCTAATTAATTTTCAATAGAGTATATTTGGAAAACACAATTTTGTCCTCTTTTTAAAATTTTTTGCTGTCTTTCTTAGCTTCTAGTCAAGAAAACGATTTCATTTTTAAATGTCTGGATAAGATTTTATAGCACAGGAATTATCAGCTCCTTTTACACCGAAGGAATGTTTTTAGCCTTTTTGAGAAATAGTATCTCGAAAAGTTATTGATTATTGTAGCTTTAAAAAAAATCTGCTTGCTGATTCAACTGTTAACATTTATATTTTTTCTAGAAAAATCTAGACTTTTAAAAGATATTTTTAATACTATGAACTTAGATGAGCTAAGATAATTACTACAATCTTTTCTCATTTTTAATTTTGTGTATTTGGGTTTGGCTTTTTTTGCATATTATGCTTGTCAGGAACTTACTTCATTGGACTTTTCAGAGAAATGCCACTTGGAATCTGTTTCCCTGCTACCTAATGATTAATCTTCGTGTTTTACTTTAATTACTTTCTTCCTTCTGCTTTCTTTAGGTATGCTTTAAAAAAATCTTTACCTAAATTCTTGATTTGTAGGCTGATAACGTGTATGCTCTAGCTTAGTAATGAAAACTTTAACATGCCTTAATGTACAGCTTTGTTCATAATACAAAAGTTATGCCATGCTGTAGTATCAGTGCTGTTTTTTTAGCTGTTTACAAATGCATTCCTTGATTTTCTGTTTAAGTCAAAATTTCTGTTTACTCTAAAAGGAGAATAATTAAAAATTTCCCACTGTTTGGATATTTCAGTTTAAACGTCTTTTAATTTTTAGATTAATTATATTTATAATTAGGGAGCACAACCTATTCAATTTATCCTTTTGGAAATTCAAGGGTTTAAGCCAAAGAAATCATCAATTTGTGAAAATGTTTGGATTTTGAAAATAAATTCATTGATTATAGAGGATAATACCAGATATATATTTACCAAATCAAACCAATTAATTATATCATTCACATCTTCTGATACTTCTTTCGTTTTCTTTCAAAGCCTGAGAGCAACAGTATGTCAAAATCTCCCAATTATAATTGAATGAGTTTTTGTGAATTGCCTCCACCTTTAAAAAAGTTTTTATTTGTAGAATTGAATGTTGTGTTTCATTAACTATTATATCCTTATAATGTATACATTTGATTTTTAAAACTTTATTATTGTACTATTTAAAAATTTTTCATTGAATTTTATTTGAAGTAAATTAATTTTCTTTATCAGTACTGCCATTTCTGCTCCCTTTATTGATTGTGTTTCCTTGATATGTCTTTGGTTCTGCCTTTATTTTTTAAAATTTCCTGTGTTCTGTTTAAGGTTAGATATTTGTTAACAGTACAGAACTGGATTTTATTTTTACTTTATCTAAAATTCTGTCTATTAATAAGGTATTTAATGATCACACATGATGTTTGGTTTTATTTTTGTAATACTGTTTCATTAAACTTTTTCCCTTATGTTTTCTTTTCATTCTTCCATATGCTAAACGTACTATACTTTTGCTTTTATTTCTTAGCAATATAGAAGTTACAGCCACTTTTTTGGTAACCTGAAAAATATTCTGCAATTGGTTACCCCAAAATTATAAAAATATATATTCATATTATTTTCCTCTTAAAAATTCCAAGAATCAGGTAATAAATACTGTCTATTAACTCTCTCTGTGTAAGAGTAAGCTCCTTGACATCAGTCTTAGCATGGTTTTTTAGATTTGCCCCAAAAACAAAAGCAACATAGCAAAAGTAAATTAGTGGGACTGCATCAAACTAAAAAGCTTCAGTACAGCAAAGGTAACCCTCAACAGAACAAAAAGGCAAACCTATGGAAGGGAAGAAAATTTTTGCAAATCATGGAAGTGGTGAATATCTAAAATATATAAAGAACTCATACAACTCAATAACAAAAAAAAAAAAATCAGATTCAAAAATGGGCATAGGATCAGTACAGACACTTTCCAAAGAAGATATACAAATGGCTAACAGATACATGAAAAGATGCTTAACATCACTAACCATCAGGGAAATGCAAATTAAAACCACAATGATATACTACTTCATACCTATTAGAATGGTTATGGCCAAAAAGACAAGACATAATAAGTATTGGAGGGGATGTGGAGAAAAGAGAACCACTGTGGTGGGAATGTAAATTGATGCAGCCACTATGGAAAACAGTATGGAGGTTCCTCAAAAAATTAAAAATAGAACGACCGTATGAGCCAGCAAATTCACTTCTGGATATGTATCCAAAGGAAGTGAAAACAAGTTCTCAAAGAGGTATCTGCACTCCATATTCACTGCAGCATTATTCACAACAGACAAGATATGAAAATAACTTAAGTGCCTGTCAACAGATGAACGAATATATATACATATCTATAATGGAATACTATTCAGCCATTAAAAAGGGAATCCTGTCATTTGTAACAAATGGATGGACCTTGAGGGCAATATGCTAAGTGAAATAAACCAGACAGCGAAAGACAAGTACTGCATGGTATCACCTGTATGTGGAATCTTCAAAAAAAAAAAAAAATCAAACTTGTAGAAATAGAGAGTAGAAAAGTGATTACCAGGGGCTGGATCATGGGGGAAGTAGGGGGACAGGTTGGTAAGAGTACAAACTTCCAGCTACAAGATGAATAAAGTTTGAGGAGCTAATGTATAACATGGTGACTATAGTTGATAACACTGTATTATATTAACTGAAATTTGCTAAGGGAAGAACTTAAATGTTCTCAATAACAACAACAAAAAGATAAACAGGTGAGGTGATGAATGCATTAATTAACTATTTTGAGGGAATTCTTTCATAATGTACTTAAGACAACTTATTAATATTTTTACTTTATAAATCTTCTTCTGGCTAAATAAACAAATCTACAAGCAACATTTCATGCATGCATCCTTTCCCTATCTCTATTTCTTTAAGATAGATTCCTAGAGATAGAATATTTCAAACATGTTGACCAATGGCGTTACAAATGGGAAAGGCAGTAGAGCCTAACATAAACATTTGAAAGATCAGCTTTTCTCAAACTTCACTAATTCATCAATTTTATGAATTTAAAAAAGGCCATTTCAATGTTCTGACTTTCATGCTTTTGCTAGCGAGTTAAAACTTTTACAAGTGTACTATTCATCTCTCTTCTTTTATAGATTGTGCTCATGGCCTTACTTACATATTTATATTTTGGTAGTTACCTTATTAATGATATTTACCATTAGTGTGTCCCATGTGTAATAATTATTTTTCTAAATTGGGGGCTGTATTAGTTTGCTAGAGGTGCCATAACAAAGTACCACACTGGGTGGCTCAAACAACAGAAATTTATTTACTGACAGTCTGGAGGTTAGAGGTCCAAGGTCAAGGTCTGGCAGGTTTTGAGGGCTCTCTTCTTGGCCTGCAGATGGCTGCCTTCTCACTGTGTTCACATGGTCTTTTCTCCGTGTGTGCACAACCTTGTCTCTTTATCTGTCCTAATCTCTCCTTATAAGGACACCAGACTGATTGGGTTCATGCCCATTCTGATGGCTTCATTTTAACTTGATCACCTCTTTAAAAACCTTATCTCCAAAAACATTCTGAGGTACTGGGTGTTAGGGCTTTAACATATGAGTTTGGGGAGAAAACAATTAAACCCATATTAGAGGGGTAAAATTGAATTTTGTTTAATGTGATTTTTTTATTTAAAGATTTTTAAAAATTTATACAATCAAATATCTCCCTTCTCTATAGATTCTACATTTGCTTCTGACCATTGGACTATAAATCAAAGATCACCACAAGCACCCTTACAGGTTCAATACAGGCAAACCCGGGAGATAGTTTGATTCCAATTCCAGACTACCACAATAAAGCAAATACAGTCTATTTAGTATGCAACAGGATTATGTTGAAAAAAACAACATGTATACTCTAAAAAATACTTTATATTGCTAAGAAATATGCTAACCAAACCTGAGCCTTCAGCAGGTCATATGTAGGTAGTAACATAAAAGATCACTGATCATCAAAACAGTGAAAAAGTTTGAAATATTTTGAGAAACACCAAAATGTGACACACAGACACAAAATGAGCAAATGCCCTTGGAAAAACAGCAGAAGACTTGCTTGACACAGGGTTGCCACAAAACGTCAGCTTGTAAAAAAAGCAATTATCTGAGAAATGCAATAAACAAGGCATGCCCCAGACAGCTCACAGAACTCAGGAAGATGTTACTGAACGCAAGTTCATGTGCTGGACTCACCGTGAGGTCAAACTGAAACATTGGAGTTTGGAGCAGAGAAAGGTTTATTGCAGGGCGAGCAAGGAAGACAGAGTGGCTCATGCTCAGAAAAACCCCTGAAGGTTTTCAGCTGAGCGTTTTTAAAGGTCAGCTGAGGGAGGGGCGCCCCAGGGTATGTGATCAGCTGTGCACAATTCTCTGGTTGATGGTGACCATTCCTTGGGTGCCAGAAGGTCTGGGGGCCATGTGCTCAAGATCATCAAGTAGTTAATTTCTTCCATTTGGTGGTAGGTTTTTAGCATTTGAAAAACTCGGGAAACATGCCTGAGATACCACTATCTGGGTACTTCAGAGAGGAGCTATAGCAGTGGATATAGGGGAGGGGTCTACCCAGGAAAGGCCCCCGGGGGTCCTGTTCCATTTCAAAGACTTGATAAACTACTGAGAGGATCCGACTCAGGAACAGCCAGATGGAAGAGGTGCGCAGGACAAAGTATTTGGGAAGGGGCAGGAAGTTTTCATGTCCTTTCCAGGTACATCACCCTCCTGGCTCTTCCAAATGTTGACCAACCTGGAAGTTCTCTGAAACCATGCATCCTTGTGGGTTTTTTTTAAAATGATGGTTATTAAATAAGCATGGTTAAGTTATTGGCCATAAGCAATTAACTCAGCCTCCAGCCCCTCTCCCCTCCCTGGAGGTGGTCGGGTGGTGGGGTGGAGGTGGGGTTGAAAGTTTCAGTGTTTCAAGTAATTGGTTTCCCTGGCAACCAGCCCCTCAGCCTTAGGGGCTTTGCTAAAATTACCTCATTAACATAAACTCAGGTGGTTGAAAGGGGTTTGTTATGAGTAACAAAAGACGCTTCTGTCACCTTTATCACTTTTATCACTTAGGAAATTCCAATGGTTTTAGGAGCTTTAATCATAAATCACAATATCACATAATCTCCTAGCACAAACCTTAGAAACCGATATTTTTATAATTCTGAATCTTTTCATCAAGAATATGGTTTGTGTTTCTCAGTAAAATTTTATAGTTTTTTGAAAAATATACATACCAAATATTTCTAAGATTACTTAGAGTCTTCAACATTTGTGTCATTAATATGATTGGAATGTTTTCTATTTTATTTTCTAAAAGATTATTTAAGATCTTTTATTTTATGTGTAACAGATTTAGCAAAGCTGTTAGTCACTTCATGTTTCTATCGTAACTGGCCTTCTTTACCAAAGTTCATCATTAATTTAGGTTGTTCAATTGATTCTCTAGGTGTTTCTTGGTGTGTAATCAAAGTCTATGAAAGAATATTATTTTGACTCTTTTTCAAAGTTGATACTTCTTATGTCATTTTTTTCTTGTCTGATAGAAAATCCGGTGATGGTTATATATGCCATATATCTAAAATTGAAATCTGCTTGTGATATTCTGTTATTCAAAATCATCTAGCAGGCTTCCAGCATTTTCAGACAGCCTCAGACATCCTTGGTAAAGTCTGACTTTTCAAGACCTGGTCCCTGACAACCTCCTCATTCCATCTCCCAGATAACCCCTAATGCTAATTCTTTACTAGATCTTCTGGCCACGTTGTACTGTAGTTTCCTAAATGTTCGGACCTGCTACTTTCTTTACCCAGAAAACACTTTCTCCGTTTTCCTTTTATTTTCACCCTTCCACCCAGCTCAGGGCTTCTCAAATTTTACTCTGTCTGTGAATCACCTGGGGATCTTGTTTGAAATGCAGATGTGACTCAGTGGTTCTGGGGTGAGGACCTGAGAGTCTGCATTTCTAACTAGCTCCGCAGATCAGCAGCATCACATCCTTAGCAAGGACCTGGCTAACTCTTCCTCCTTCTCCTCCGTGACTATTTAGTTCAGTCACCTCGAGTCAGCTTCCCTTGACCACAGCCTCACAGCATCCCCAAAGTACCAGGTGGTGGCCCAGTACAGACTGATGGTAGACACTCTTATCAGTCTACACTATCTTGTACGTTACCAGAGACACACTACAAACTGAATACTGAATAAATGAACAAACAAATGATATAGGAAAAATAAGCTCCATTTAGGGATTGATAACAGGATTAATAAAACCTTTGGCAAAACAGAATAGAATAATGTTGTGAACAAAAATACTGCAACCATATCAGTAAACAAAGAATGCTGAAACCAAGTCATCAGCGGCTGCTGCCACCCCCCAGTGAGGACAGGCCTGCAGCCCGGCCTCTGCAGCCACTCACATTGGTGCCCTCAGAGCAGACTCAGAATAATAAAGGACAAAATAATGGCCCTTGATAGCTAGGTGTTTGTCAAAGGAATGAATTCAATGAGCCCAAATGTTTGCCTCCTCCCATACATAGAAAAGCACTAAATTCTTTAACTTGAGATGCCTGGTTTTCTTTAGATAACAAGTAATGTTTTATTGTTCCAACTACCTGGTCTTTGTTGTAAAGCTCCTGTATATCCTGGCTCCTCCCCTACCTCTTCGGAGCAGTCCCTCAGAGCCATCTCAAGGGCTACCTTCCTGGCTCCAGTCCTCCCACCAAATAAAACATAACTCTCAACTTTTAGGCTGCGCATTTATTTCAGTAGACAGCGTGTTGATAGAAATAGGTTATGTGCTCCAAAGGTATTCTGGATCTTTGAAATTGTGAACATACTAAAACTAAATAAATAAATAACCATTAATGAAAAGCATTGTTTTCTATTACTTGACCAGCTAGATATTTGATGGACTCTATAAATCATTTTTTTCCAAAAAGAGTCAATTTCAATTTAGATATGCATTTTATCTTAGAGCATTTCTATATCATTCTTTAATTTTGCCTATTTCTTTAAAATCTATAAAGCATTATAGCACTTTTTTTCTCTTAATTCCATGTAAAGACTGATTCTATTTCTTCCCGTTACAGATGAAAAACCTGAGACTAGAAGAGGCTTATATAAGTTAACCGTGCTTGTTAAGATCACAGAATCAGGTGCTGGCAGAGCAGATGCTTAACCCCACATCTTCTGATGCCTCCAGTGTTCTAGATACTTACCACACCTGCTTGAAACTTTTTCAAAGCCCCAAACTAGCAGAGACAGTGATACGATACCATACCCATGATATTCAGTTTTGGTTGTGATCTAATCAGATTTCACCTCTAGTCCACAATTTTTTCCCCTATATTGAAATAACAAACTTAGTTTTCCTCTCCTGTTGTTTCCTTTTCTCTGTTTTCTTCTTCTAAGCTAGAGCTTAGCTTTGTGGGCTGGCTAAAATACTTGATTTGTGGCAGAAAAAAAAAATGGCAGTTCATACCCTACGAAGAACCCCGTAACAGCTGCAGGGCTGATGAATGAACACCGAGCACCTATCACTGCGGTAAGCAGTTTCAGCACTGGAGGGCGTCACAGAGGTTGCCCATGAACAGACAGGGGGTCAAGGCCACAGAAGCGAAAGGTCTCATAGTCCAAAAACATCCAGTTACTTACGGTCTGTGCTGAGCTGGCTGCCTGGGTGCCCTGACGTCCGCCCTGTGATCTCTCACCCACATTGGCCGCGGATCAACCTGAGTTGAAAAATCAAAGGCTTTGAATTTCAAGGTGGACTAACCTGGGACAAAAACTGGTCTGAGAAACTCCGATAACTTTGTAAATAAAGCAGTCACGCTGATATGGCATGTAACTGTTGGTTGTATATATTTAGTGTTACCATGGTCTTACGTAAGCTAAGCACCGCTGCCTCTCAAATCTTATTTTCTCTTACTCTCCCCACACTCACTCTGCTCCACTCAGGTCCCCTCTCTGTTCCCCCAACACACCAAGCAGCCCCTAAACCTGGGTCTTCACACCTCCTGGGTCCCCTGCCTGCAACAGTTTGCCCCCTAGGACTTGATCTTTGTTCCCACATCAGCCTTCTGGAGACCCTCCCTGACCACCCTCTCTAAACCAGCATGTGCTGGCCCCCTCCATCCCATTAACCTCAGTTGTCTCTCTTTATAGCAGTTTTCACTCCTTAATGTAGGTCTTCTTGCTAATTTAATTTCTTGTCTGCAAGCTCCACAGAATAGTTGTTATTTTCCACTGTAATGAACTTGGAACAGGGTAAACGCCCAATGACTGAATGAATAAAACATCCCAGACTTGAAAGTGGTAGAAGGAAGACTGAGTAAAACCTCAGAAGTGTAGAAGTCTTCTTCTCCACTAAGGAAGAGAATCAATTTACCCCTAAAAAATGTGTAAATAGGTATCACATACTGGAAACTACTCAAACTTTGGCAGGAGTTACTCCTTACAGAAAAGCTTCATTAAGGTATTATTTACAACCAATTGGACGTCACTACTGAGGTGACTAGGCACATCCACACATAAGACCCTTTAATAAATGGCATTTTCTAACATTCCGGCTCCAACATCAGTACAACTCAATCTTAGGTTACACCGTGCTTTAGGCCAGGTCTGGCTTGGATTAAATCCATATTTGAAAAATCCAAGCATTGATTGATTTCATGCCTAAGGCCAGTGTGATTGGAACATACTCCATGCTTCATAAGCAGAATCCAAAGTTGTGAAAGATTCCAATTCCAAGACAGAAAAGTATTCAGGAGGCTAACAAGTGCATCTGTTTTTGCCTTATTCAGAAAAGCATGTTTAAAAACAAAACAAAACAAAACCCTGGCAGAACCCTGGCCATTTTGAAAGCATACAGTTTACGGCAATTCTGAAATGGAGCCTTTGCCATCCTAAATCTGGGCTGGGATGGCCAGGGAGTTGGCAAAGTGCCATATCTGCACTTAGACATCAGTCACCCACCCGCCTCCCCATTGCACTGAACTTCAGGAATCCAGGCACCCACACCACTGAGGCTCCCAAAACATTCTACAGTCCCCAGGGATTTCCCAGACAGCCAGGGACACTGCAACTAATGTGTCCCTGTACCTGCTTTCTTCCTCTTTCCCGCTATTTCCAGACTTCCGGTTCATCTACCTCGTAGATGGCTCAAGAAACTGACTCTGTACCTAAGAAACTTAGGAAAGCTCTGGGTCTGAAATAAAGCACTGCTCCAATTTTCACCTTCTCTCCTGCATCACATTCCCACTAGACGGTGAATTCCTTTCTCTCTAGCTATTAAATGTTTAAAAAAGAAAAAGGTAAGAGAAAGTAAAACAATCCTCTCTTAATTCTACGGCTCCCTCTAGTTACCACTTTATTCCTCTTCGCTTATTGTAACTAGGTTTCCAAAAATTTTTCTGTAGCATAAATATGACTGAAACATTATGCTGTGCACCAGAAATTGACACAACATTGTAAACGGACTATACTTCAACTAAAATTTTTTTTAAAGTTTTTAAAAATTAGTAGTGTATATGAATCACTATGTAGAGGCATTGTGCTTACCAACTAGAACAACTGAGATGTGTGAACGGTTCTTATCCCCGTGTTCCAATGGGGAGGACACTGAGGCTTAGAGCAGTTCATTAATTTCCACAGAGTCACACAGAGAGTACACAGCAGACCTGGGGTGCAAATCCACAGTCTTGCTACCATGCGCTGAGATGGCCAAGACACACCATCTGCCCAAGCTCAACACGCTATAATCCAATGTCCAGATAACAAAGTTTCCAGC
Source organism: Camelus bactrianus (assembly GCF_048773025.1). Taxonomy (NCBI): domain Eukaryota; kingdom Metazoa; phylum Chordata; class Mammalia; order Artiodactyla; family Camelidae; genus Camelus; species Camelus bactrianus. The sequence goes on from NC_133572.1 coordinate 13,120,966, forward strand.
TCAAACCAGAACTGTTGGCCGCTTTTTCAGTCCTTCTTCAGCACCAGGAGCCTTCAGCTCTTTTTGCCTGCCGATCCCCACTCTCCAGGCTGCCCTGTTGCATTCTCTCTTGGACCCCCTCCTATTTCTCTGACCACTTCCTCTCAGCTTCTCTTTCATTGCCATGTCTTCTGAATTTACATCCTTTTTAATATTCATACTTGCACCCTCCCCTACGTGATTTCTTTTGCATTCGAAGATTTTTCTCTACCATGTCTCCTAAAAGTGGACACCTCTAATTGAGAGCTATCTATTGGACACAGTCTTACTTAATCACAGATACCTCAACCTCGATTTACCTGTGAGGAGACCACCCTGATGTTGCTCTGTGAACATGCAGCTTTTGCAAGCGTGAGAAGACCTGTAAGGAGGAGACTCCCACACTGAATACAGGGGGTCATGGAAGGAGAGGGTAGGCTCTAATGCTGGAAAAGAGGGAGTCCTAAGATGGAAAGTCTGAGAGTGGGACGTAGGTCAGTGAGAGAGAAGGCTCAGGCTCCACTCTGAGTCTAGTCACCAAATAACTGGTATTACAGGTTTGTACTCATTACAGGTTCTAATATGGAACCCACCATAGAGAAGAAGACCAATAGCTAGAAAAGGATAAAGTTCTCAAAGGCAGGGGTTACAAGAGGGGCAGACAGCATACATTCAAGGTAGACCATGTGATCTCTGCCACTGCCACTTAACTCTGTCATTGTAGCGTGCCTGCAGCCCAAGATAATGTGTAAGTGAACAATCATCTCTGTGTTCCAGTAAAACTTTTTTTTCCCCCGAAAACCACTGAGGGGCTACTGTTGGTCTTCAGTCCATAGTTTGCTGACCATTGATCTAGAGAGACAGAAAGTAAAGATCTGTAAGTTGTCACCATAAAACCACTGCCAGCTCCTACTTTTCTTTCATCCCCTAGCATTTAGTTTGAACATTTTACTGATTCCTCAGCTGTACTCAAAGAAGTTTAAGGACTGGTAGTTTGTCTACGCATGAGCAGGAGTTTCACTGCGGAAGCAGCACACCCCAAGGTCAGGCATTTTATCTACAACTAGTCTGTGAGCCTCTCGAGGGCATGAGCATAGCTTATTCTTTTGTGTCGACGCCCAGCACTGAGCACCTTGCTTAGCATATTAACGCTGCTCGACAAATTTGTGTCAGCTGAACGAGCTGAGTCTTCAGCACTGGTAGGTTGTACTCAGTCTCCAGTTTTCAACTATTTCCCCTAATCCCAAGACTGATGGAAATGTTCCCAATGTACGTAGAGATGACACAAATCAACAGAGGCCAGCTCAAGCCCTTACTTCCTGACATATGGAAATAAAGGCGACTTTCCCAGCCTTTAAGTCATTCATGTATTTGTAATGGTGTTCCAAAATTTAGCTTTGTGTTAAAGGACTCTACACTGAGGCTGACCTGGCTGGGACGCCAGTATTAGAGCCTTTCTCTGACATAGTCTATCCCGGTGGCCGCGTCTTTCCTCTTAGGACAGACAGTGTTGGCCTTGACTCATGTTTCTACTGGTTATGTTCAACCATGGAGTCCAGCAGAGGAAGAGAGATGAGGGCTAAAGAAGGCAGTTACCATCTGTGTTGTCTTCCTATTGCTACAATGCAAAGTATCACAGATTTAGCGGCCTGACACAGCACAAACATATTCTTACAATACTGGGATCATAGGTCTGAAATCAGCTTCACTGGGCGGATGTCAAGGTGTCAGTGTGGCTGGTTTCTTCTGGAATCTCTGAGGGGAGAGACTGTTCCCTTGCTTTTTCAATTCTAGTGACCTCTTTCATTCCTTGGCTTGTGGCCTCTTTCCTCCGTGTTCAAAGCCTAGAACTCCAATCTCTGCTTCTGTCATAACATCACTGTCTCCAACTGTAGTCAGATCTCCCTGTAGTCAAACCTGCCTCTTAAATGACAATTTAGGGCCCATCCAGATTACTCAGGCTACTCTGCGTGTGTTAAGATCCTCAACCTAATTGCATTTGTAAAGCCCCTTTTGCCATTAAGTTAACATTCACAGGTTGCAGGGATTAGGATGCAGATATCTTTCAGGGCCATTATTCAGCCTCCCACATCATCATTTTCCACTGCCCTTCAACTTCCTTTTATACATTACATGCATTTTACAGGGGACACTGCTGAGATACCAGATCCTGAGAAGAGACAACATTCAAACGTTAATGGGTTAAATAGTGACCATTCACCATTTTATTAACAAATATTTAACAGGTATCTAGCAGGAATCTGGAACTGTGTTAGCCCTTGAAGCAAACACTGTAGACATCCCCCTGCTCTCATGGCGCTCGGCGGTCACGACGTCGTTACTAAATCACGCCTGCCCTCCCACTTACTTCCTTCTCTGTGGATTTGCCCTTCCTAGTCCAGCCCTGCCTTCCTGACCCTAAGCCGAGTAACACAGTCTTTCCGGGAGGATGGAACAAGAACAGAATTCATTTCCCATGTAACATGACTGAGTTAATAGCATTAAAAACCTACTTAGATGATGTTTCACTCTTTAGTTATGTTTACTTCTCCTAACCTGAAGTGGCATGGAAAAATATTGCAGTATCCCAGGCATGGGTTAAACTTGCGAAGGCTCCTAATCTCCTCTGAATAGGGATTAGCGACTGCATAAATATAGGCCAAGAAAGAGCTGATTCCTGGAGGATGAAAGCTGCTTTCACCGCAAAGTGCTAAATGACGACTCAGATACATGAACTGTTTAGTTTCCCTCTTTACAGATAGGGGTCTGCTTCCACCTACTGGCTGGAGAATTTCACAACCATCAGTACAACACAGGTAATTTCCACTTGGATCTTTGTATCTGTTTCTGATTCGTAGCCATAATGTCAGCTCCTGTCTACCAAGGACTTCTTGACTCCAGAACCTACCAGCTGTCTCTAGTCCCAGCTTCTGGAGTGATTGATTCGACGAGCCAGTGTGTTATGTTACAAAAATTGTTAGGCAGCTACGGATAGCCAAGGGATCTAAGAGGACATCTGAAGCCATGGAGACGTCCATAGGACACAGCACACTAAGAGAGGCCCAAGGAAAATGGGTAAGATGATTCAAGGAAGTAAGGTCATGGCTGGAATTTCAGGGGACATTTGACTAGCAGTAGTTGAGAAAGGAGAATTCTGTTGCTCCAAACACAATGTTGGGGATTGTGACTGGTCTTTGTTCAATCACGTGAGAGCAAACAACTTGAGAATTCTCTAGGAAAGTTAGAATTTCCAGAGAAAGAATGTTTACTTGGTGGTCCATAGTGTTAAGAATATATTAGAAAATAGGGCTAATTAGGATTTCTATTACAGAGAACGAAATGCTATACTGGTGCTATTCAACAGGATACACATTTTTGCCTTTTGAGGATGAAAAAATATTATCCTGAGTTTGAGCCAAAGATACCAGAAAGGGATGAGGGAAATAATATCTGTATCATATGAAATATATTAGAGGGCTTTATCATAAGGTCCTATGGAATTAGCATAAATACTGTCTCTAATCAAGTAAATGCAAAATGAAACAACAGTGAGTTTCCATTTTGCAACTAACTGTCCAAAATGGAAAAAAAGATATGACCGATGGCTATAAACTGAGAGGTGCAATATATATGGAGGAACTGTTGTTGATAGACCCTTTCTGGAAACCAATTTGAAAAGTGAGTTTTTAAAAGCTTACACTCTTTGAATCAGTAATTTTGGTGCTAGGATAGTATGCTATAGAAATAATCATAGATGTGTTCAAAAACTAGAAGATGTTCATTACAGTACTGTTTATGATTAGAAAATGCCTATTGTAATAACTACCACTTACTGAGTGAGTATAAAATCTGACATTGTGCTTGATCCTTGATCCTGAGGGATAGCAGGAAATGAAAGGGAAAGAAAAGGGAGGAGGAGAAAAAGGGAAATCATGTATGAAAACAGAATTAATAGAGCACTTCCTATCTTTTTTGTTTCTTGACAGCTTAATGATTTGGTATTTCAGTCCTTGGAAAGAGTTAGGTTAAAGGTAAAAGCCTTAGGAATAATTTAAGTGAGACCTTGACCCTGGCCTCACACCTTAAACCAAAGTTAATTCAAAATGGAGTATAGACCTCAGTGTAATAGCTAAAAATACAAAACCTCTGGAGAAAAATGAGAAAATTTTAATTGACCTTGATTTTGGCAAAGATTTTTCACTTAGAACATAAAAAAGCACAAAATGTAAAGAAAGAAACAAATTAGACACTATCAAGATTTTAAACTTTTGCTCTTGAAAATCTTTGCAAACATTTATCCTTTGTTAGAAGACATCTACCAAGAACCCTTACAGTTCAGTAGTAGGAGCACAATTCCAGTAAGAACTGGGCAAAAGATTTGAGCAGACATATCAATGACAACAAAGAAAACCCATGGTATGTTTCTCTTGTTTGGCTTCTTTCATTTCTCTCAGCACAGTTTGTAGTTTTAAGTGTACAGTTCCTTCACAACTTCTGTCAAAAGTGTTAAGCATTTCATATTTTTATACTACTATTAATTGCAATATTTTAATTTCAATTTCTAACTGTCCAGTGCTAGTATATAGAATAGGGTACCAGACACTATTCTAGGCACTGGGGATACAGCAGAAAATAAAATAGACAAAGAACTATCCTTGCTCTTTCAGAGTTTACACTGTAACGTAAATGTATCAGTGCTAAGGCAGAGAAAGGCAGACAATAAACAAAATAACATGACTAAAATTCATAGCATGATGAATGATGAGATAAAAATAAAGTAGTAAGAGGTCAGAGTGGGTAATATTTAAAATAATTTTCAGAGAAGACCTCACTGGGAGAGTATCATTAGGGTGAGAACTAAAAGATGCTGATTGAGTGAGTTATGCAGATATCTGGAGAAGGACATTGTAGACAGAAACAACAGCCAGTCCAAAGATTCTGAGTACAGGGTCTCTGTCTTATAGGGCCTTGAGGCCATCCTTTGGACTTTATGCTGAGTGATGTAGGAAACCATTGGAGGATTTTAGCAGAGCAATGTCATGACATGACCTGTTTTAACACGATGATTCTGGCTGTTGTGTTAAAGTTTATGTAGGGGGGTAAGGTTGTAGGGGTGGTGCGTGTAAAGGAGATAACTTGAGATACAATTTGAAGGGTGCTGCAATAACTCAAGACCAGAGTAATAACTGGGGTGGTGGTGAAAAGCAGTCAGATTCGGGATATATGTTAAAGTAAAGCCTGATAATTGTATAATGGAGGAGTCAAGAATTATTCCAACATTTTGTGAGTGTGTGCAACTAGAAAAATAGAATTACAGCTTACTGAGATGGAGAATATTCTGGGAGGAGGTCTGGGAAGGGAGGATGATGAGAAGAGCTTGGAAAATATTAAGGATGAGGTGCCTCTGACACCTGTAAAGGGGGATGGTGGGCAGGTAGTGGAAAAATCTAGGGCTCAGGAGTGAAGTCCTGGTCAGAGGTAAAAATTTGGGAATTAACAACATATAGATAGTATTAAGACATGAGAAAAAAAAGAGATGATCAAAATATAACAGTTAAATCCTGAGACACTTTAATTAAGAGGTCAAAGTATATAAAGGATTTAGTAAATGAGCTTAAGATAGAGTAGCCAGTGAGTTAAGAGGAAACTCACAAAAGATGGTGTCCTGGAAAGTATTTTCAGGAGGGAATAATTAGCTCTGGACAATGCTGCTAATAGGTCAAGTCAGATGAGGATGCCATCACATGCGGCATTTAGGTAACTTATGACTTAAGCAAGAGTAGTTTGAGTGAAGAGTTGGGGCAGGGGGGAACTTGACTGAAGTGTGTTCAAGGGAGAATGTGAGGGAAGGAATGGAAAACAATCATTATAGATAAGCCTTTTATGAAAAAATTTTAAGTGTGAAAATAGCACAGAAATAGAGTAATACCTGGAAGGGGAATGGGACCAAAAAAGGATTTTTGAAGATGGGAAAGTGATGGCGTGTTTATATGGTGATGGGAACATGTCTTTAGAAAGGAAAAACTGCTATCCTTGGGAACACAAGAGGAAGTAATCTGGTGCACACACAAGTGGAGTTTGGCCTTAGCTATACAGACAGTTCATCAAGGCAGAGTATGTGGTACTGATGCTATTGGCAGACAGATGTGGTGAAAGGAGCTTTTGGAAGTTTTGTTCTTCATTTTTGTCAGTGAAATGGTCATCAGCTGAAGGTGGAGGTGGGAAAGGATGTGTCAAGAGTTTTGAGGAGTGAAATGAAGGCAAAAAATAAGTTACTCAAAAATCAAGATGACTTGGACTGGGAAAATGCAACATGACACCTGAACAAAAGAAAGGCCCATTTGGGTTTCATGATCATAAATTTAAAGTCAATAGGGTTGAGCATTTTTCTTCAACCTCATTCAGCAGCATGGATGAATGGATTCAATCCAGGCTGTAGTTTTGTCAAGCAATTCAAATGATGCAAAGGGTCACAAATGACTTGAAGCTGTATGGAAGAAAGGTTATGGGACCATTAAATTGAACCTAGATATGGAGGGAAATGAAAGCATGAAATAAGGAACAGTGACATCTCTGGTAGAATCAACTGATGGTCAGATAGATCCTGGTTGGTGGAAGCATTGCTGTGTCCACAGTATTACAGCCCATGAACTGGCAAGATAGTGAAAATTTAATCCTTGCAAGTGATACGATGGAGAGGTCGCAGTTTCGGTGTGACAAAGTCTACGATAAGGCCATTGGTCAGGAAGAAGCAAGACCACTGGAGAAGAGAAGATTGAAAAACTAAGAAGTCAGAGAGTGAGAAGGATTCTCTTCATGGTTGTTGAAATCATCAATAATTATGACAGCAGGAGTACTTTGAGAGATTGGGTTTGAACCAAGAAGTGGGAGTGACTCAAGGACTGATGGATGATTCCAAGAAGCAGAAGAGACAGAGTCTCAGAGAAGAGAACGTGGAAGCAGCAAAGGAAGGAAAATTGGAAACTAGCGCATCTGGCATGGAGCGACGTGGAGAGTAACACTGCCCTCACTGATCACAGCAGCAGGAGAAGCAGTGTCTTCAGGGAACGGCCAGGTTTAAGTTAGAGCAAGAAGGTGAAGCAGAGAAGTTTCAGGGAAGAGGCTAAAGGTAAAGGGAATTCCACTTGTGATTAACCATGAGTTCCAAAAATCTCAAGAGAAGGATCTCGGTTCAGGATTGGGGGAGGGAAAGGAAATGAGGGGCAGATACAGGGGTGGGCAGAGCCACTTGGGGATTAGACAGGAGCTGATGAGAGTGATCAGAGAATCCCGACCTTCCTGTGGTGGTGACTAACACAAGAGAGATGATGGCCATGGTAAGCTTCAACATGATGGCGCCAGAGCTTCAGTGTCGGTGGGGAGGAAGGCGTGGGGTTCTTCGTAGGAGTATACAGCCTCCTGGAGCTGTCTCTAGACCACTGTCAAGGGAGGTGTGTTGGGACGCATCTGCAGGTTGGCTTTGAACCTGAAGGCTCCCTCTTCCAGAATGCCTGTGGCACCCATCTGAGCACTCTGGAACTAGAAACTGCTGGGTACATGTCTTAGAGATTTTATTTCTACTCCTATAATATGAATTAATTGCTTTAAATATTTATAATACACTAATGTCATATAATGAATCTTATTAGGTATTAGGTATTGAATCTATCATTTTTCAGGTACTGTGTAGAGCACTTTACATTCTTTAATCCTTACCCCAAGTATTGCCTTCCTGTTTTACAGAAATGGATATTAATGCTCAGAAAGTTTAGATCACCTGCTTAAGTTCGTATTGCTACCAAGGAGCAGAGACAAACTGACATCAAGGTCTATCAGATTTCAAAGAGAGACATCATCAGAACAGTGGAAGTAAATGCCAATAAGGTTGTTTTTAGCAACTTTTTAGCAATTTTTACAATTCTATCGACCCATGGATGTCAGCAAAATATTGATCGTGAAAGAACTGTTGCAATGTCTTTCCCCTACTTTTGTTCCTCCGCAAGTCACACAAGAACAACAGTCTCAGGACTTAAACAGTCGCAGAAAAAATAAAGGGCAAAGGCTCTTTGACCTCAGGAAACCCTCTGGAATTTCACAAGATAGCTTTAGTTTAGGAGTTAGAAACACTCTAGTTAATCTGTACTGTTTTACCATCCTTCTCTATAGTTGTCTCAAAACAAGGTGATGCGCCTTGCGTGGCATAGAAATTTGAAGAGAAAATCATTAGCACAGGAACACCAAAGCTGTATGCCGACTCCAAATGGAAAGGAAGTACCGAAGTCACCTGGAAATGTTCTCCAGCTCTGCCACTGGAGTTCTCAAAATCTGGTGTTACATAAAAATTTACCGAAGTGCTTATTTTAAAAAAGTATAATCTTGGGTCAACTGAATCAGAATCCCCTGGGTGCAGGGCCCAGACAACTACAGATTCTGACTGAGCAGAGGGGTATTTGGGAGCCTGGACCCTGATCTTCCCTGCCCCAGAACTACATTTCTCAGTTCCCTTTCATTGAGGAACTAGACTTCCTAACCTTTCCTCTCCATGCTCTGGTTCTTCCCGGGATTCCAACAGTTCCAAGAATAAACCAGGATAGAACTAATCTATCAAATAACTGAGATTCAGAACTTAAATAAATACTGTTGCAGCTGTAGCAACAACGGCCCTGCAGAAGTGATAAGAGGTAAAAATGTTTTCAAATTTGCATCCTCAGATTGCTATTTATGTAAGTACATATATTCATTCCCATTGCTCTCTCTCTATAATAGCCATATATATGTATACAAATATGTATAGTGCTCTCTGTAGAATACTTTGCATATTACATGTAAATATAATACATGACATTCACGATATAACGCATATAACATATGCCATTCATTCATGTCAGAAGTGTCTGAATCTTACTTGCATTAGTACATCTCCAGAACAGAGCCCAGTGTCTGGGATGTAGATGTATTCTAGGGAATCTTGTGAATGAACGAACGAGTGCACAAAATGTCATCCCTCTTCAAAAAAACTTTCAATTGGGTCAAGCCCTCCCCTCCTCTAAAAACACAGTTAATAGAAGGAAATTATGGGACCTCTCTTTCTGCAGACTTTGATATAAGAAATCTCCCGTGCAAAGTAGCCTTGACCTTTGTTATCATTAAAAACTTTGTCTTAGAAGACTTATCTTGTAATGAATTGGTACTTTACTGTTCCATATGGGACATCCAGGATCTAGACACATCATATTAGAACTGCACCCAAGCATCAAGCAAAAGAGTATATTTTATCTTTTGAAAGCTAAAGTAACCTGTAGACCAGTTTTGAAAATTGTCTGGAAATCTTTTCTATGTGGAAAAGTTTTAAATACTTTGGATAATCTGTTGTATTTGTATTTTTAGAGAAAAATATCTTATGCAACCAACTTGAGTAAGCAAATATAAATTATTTTCAGAAATAAAGCTTAATTTTTGAACTTCTACATACAAATAATTTACACATTCTGAGAAATGATTAACATAATTAACATAACAAAATATAGGAATGCAGAGAAGATTCTTAGAATAAGTGGTTAACTTTCTTCTATTTACCTTGGACAATGACCTAACAAGGTAGTTAATCATCATTGGACTGTAAAAAAAAATATAGCCAACCAACTATTTAACAAGAGACTCCAACAACAGATAAAGGGATGGACCTATTGCTGTTCCTGTAGGATCCAAAGTCCAGGTAAGGACCTCTGAGATTCTTGAATTTCAGTGTTTCTTCTATGTGAGAAACTACAAAAAATTTCAAGGAAAAAAACTGTTTTGATAGACATGATAAATGTCATGTACTTTATGCTTTGTGTCTTCTACACACTTCTAGAGGTAGCAGAGCCTCCGGTTCATGAACTTTTGAAAATAAAATACAGAAAACCAGATATTTATAATTTAAAAATAAAGTTTGAAATCCAGGTCCTTCCTGTTACTTTCTGGACAAGTGCAACTTCGGTCTGGAAAAAATGTACTTCTGGTTACCTTCTCAAAATATGCTACAAGGCAATTCTTTTCACTCACTGTATAGAATTGGTAGACTTACTCCCTATTTCTTTGATTCTATCATAACTGGGTAATGTGGGGTGAAGAGTTAGTCAGCAAACATGAAGAAATGGGATGTGTCTCGGAGCCACTTACCTGACTCTATTTTCCTTGCTTCAACTCAAGTTCTACTCGAGGTGAGAGAAAAGAAAGAGGTTTTCTAGATAATTTTATCTCTGATTATATGAGAAAAAAATTCTTAGCAGAGTTCCGGGCATAAACTAAGAACCCAATAAATATTAGTTCCCTTCCCCAATTCAGGAAGGTGGCTACCCTTTTAATTATTATTTTTATTTAATTAAAACTGATTATACCTCAATAAAAAATATATAAATAAAAAAAACCTCTTACATCATTTACAGACCCAGAAAAAGTCTAAGAAGTTAGTAGACTTTTTCCCTCCTCAGTACCACAGGTACATGGTAGGAACCGGGTCACTCGGCTTGCCCTGCTTTTCTGTGCTCACTCAGATAGTAAACGCTTGCACAGATAAGCAGAAGCTGGTGAGATCTGCCCTCTACGCCACCCCTCAATCAAAAGGCAGAAACAGGATGTTCTATTCAGGGAAGAGTTGCGATGCTATGTCTGAATGCCTGTCCTATAAAATATTGTAGTTTATGTCTTATAAACATACTGTGTTCCCAAAATTCATTTACATGTTAGTTGGTTAGAGCTCTGAGAAAAAAAATGTCGAGGAAAAATAATGTTAAAATATCTTCAAGTCAGGCTTAACATGCCATGGCAATGTGGAAAGTGTGGTGTTTAGCGTCAACCCTAAGGTGACATTCTAACTTTTTAACTTCTTTGTAGTGATTTGTTACAATTTAATCTTTCTTGGAAATGAGGTAAAAGTACCTACATTTCCAACTTTTTTTCCTGGATATTTTTTCCCATTATGGAGGAGAGAGGTGTGGGATAGTAGTCTGTCTGGGAAAACAGTGGAAATACAGGGAAAAATAATGACTATGTTACAAGGGATATTCTCCAGTGGAGCAGGGGTGCTGGAAATGTTATTTCAACTGGGAGTAATGGGAAAAAAATCTAAGAGGGGTGATTGGGGGCAAAATTACAAACAAGAGACGAGGAAGAACATTATAGGTTAAGAAGAAACATACAGATAGGCAGAGACCTTTCTTCTGGGACAATGGTCCCACGTAGTGGGAAGCGCTTACAGGCATACTGGGAAGTAAGAGCAGAAACAAGGACTGGGTTATTTTGGGAAGAATGTCAAATACGAAATGTGGATTTTATTTTGTGTGGTACAAGGGACCCCTGAAAGAGTCTGAGGATGAATATGATACACATAGGAAGGGGACAAGGATGGGAGACAGGTTAATCATTTAATCAATTGCAATAAACGAGGATAGGAGTGATGAGATAACAGCATTCGGGAATACTTTTTCAGTAGCCAACCCAACCAACCAGACAAACACGAAACTAAAGCTAAAGGGTGACTATCCACCTTTAAGATCATTCAGATTTGCAATTCTGCAATTGAGTGGTGAAAAAGGATTTCCTAACATTTAAGTCTTGAAGAAAGATAAGGAGATACTCAAGTGAAAAAAATGACATACGATTTACCAAAAGGCTGCCAGTGACTTTGGGACCACCAGATTACTGATTCTCTCCTCACTCCACTTCATTCAGTAACTGAACAGGCACAGGTGTATGTATGGAGCACATACTTGAAGTAGATAAGTGGGATTCACTTAGATGTACATTGGTGTGGGTTTCTGCATTCATATGTAAGACACATCTGCTCATATATACACAAGGGATAATGTGTTCAGGTAGTGATCATTTCTACAATTCTACATTAACCATTAAATATGCATTATGCCTACTTATGGACTTAACAGATTTATAACAGAGTCTCCATAAATCCTTGTTGAAGAGAGGAATAAATAAAATACCCAGTTGATCCTCATTATTTGTGGATTTGGTATTTGTGAATTTTCCTACTCACTAAAATCGATCTGTAACCCCCAGATCAATACTGCTGCTTTTTCATGGTCATTCATATACCTGCCCAGAGTGGCAAAAAATTTGAGTTGTCTCACACGAATGTTCTGAAGTCGGACAAGGGAGGACCATGCTTACTTGCTTCAGCTCTCATAAACAACTGCCCTTTTCACAGTCTACTTAATGCTTTTTTTTTTTTTTTTTCAGTTTTGTGCTTTTTGTTGGTGATTTTGCTGTTCAGACGACTCTCTAGCGAAGCGCTGAAATGCTGCGCAGCGTTCCTAAGTTTAAGAAAGCTGTTATGTGCCTGATGGAAAAAAAATACATGAGTTACATAAGCTTCCCTCAGGCGTGAGCTGCAGAGTGTGACTAGCCACAAATTCAATGACACTAGGTCAATAATATAAATTAAATAAGGGGTCTTAACACAGAAACAGACATAAAACCAGGTTATGTATTGAATGGTTGACAAAAATGTTGTGACCTCAGATACACAGGAACGGACTCCGTATTTCCCCTAGCAGCAGTGTTTAGTGTCTGCTGCCTCTGTGTTTGCAGGGACTTTGGAGAACACAACTACTGCAAATAATGAGAACCAGCTGTATATATAACATATATTAACTGCATTGTATAATTAGTGCCTTATTAATAGTCATACATCTATGCTTATTTGTGTTTCTGTATAAACATGGATATTCTGGGTACATAAATATGTATTCTGCACATATGAATGATTAAGAATACATTTTCTCAACCTCAGTGAAGAACCCACTATTCCATTAAAAAAAAGAGCGAATCTAAGGAGCAAGCTGATTCACTTTACTAGTCTTTAAAATAGGGACTTAACATTCAAAATTGTAATTCCTTGTACATTTGACTCCAAAACTTCACTTGTAGGAATTTATCCTACAGAAATGATCACACATCAATAAACAGACTTCTTAAGAAAATTTTCTAATATGAAATAACCAGATGCAAACTAATCTAAATTAGGTCCTACCTAGACATCAAACTAGGTAGATACCAATGGACAATGGAATACCCTGTAACCATAAGAAAACAGAGGAAGTTATTTATTAATATGAAGTTGAATATATACAGCAGAGCAAAAAGAGAACAGGATTAATGGTATGCTGCCATTTGTGTTAGTTACAAATGCCTACCATATTTCTGGATAAGATTTTTTAGAAGTTAATGATACTGATCCTCAGAAAGAGAAACTGAATGCTGGGGAATGAGAGTTAGAGGAAAAATCTTTCCCATATGTCTTTTTTGATCTTTCGTGTTTTCAACTACATGCACATATTTTCTTTTTGTAATAAATGAACAAAATTAAAATAAAGTGGAATCACAATGGTGGTAAGGTTGAGCAGGCTCTCTGAGAGGTACTTAGAGCACACCAGACTCTTTTTAACAAATCCAAACTCTACCTACTTTTTGAGCCTGGTTCCAAAGGTATCTCTTCTATAAAACATTTTTAAGCCACTCATTACAATTCATTCTATTATTTTGCTATCCATTTTTGTCTATCTACTACATGCAAGGCACTGTCTGGCACTTTGCAAAACTATACACATGGATGAAACCTACATTTGCCTCCCTAAATCTTATAATGTAGATATACAGAAAATATAATAAAATTTTATCTCTGACAAATAATTACTAATTTAATCTAAACAATCAATAAAATATTAATTAATCTAATCTAATAGAGTGTGTGATTGTATATTACCTGATTTATTTGTTGTTTCAAGTTTTTCTCCATACATTTATCTTCCTAAATTACAGTCTCACTAAAGCTAGGCATTTGTGTATGTGTGTGTGGTTTTTCTCCCCTCCTTTTGTGTCCCAAGTTTCCCTAGCCCAGTGCTCAGGACACAGCAGACCTTGAATGAATATTAGTGGACTTGCTGATGATCGATGTTGATCCTGCAGCATTTATTTCTGAACTGAATACTGTTATTGTGTACAGTGAGATAAATTATACTTTTTCTCCCCAAAAAGGCAATCATTTCGAATCAAACATCGACAACAACTGAAAGCATTCACATGCTCGCTGCAGTTCAGTGATGGACCAAAACCAACATTTGAAGATGGCAGAGATACAGCCTTCAGAAAAAAGGAAAACTAGATTCTACTGCGATGGATTCAAGGTGGAATGAGTTTCATGTTTTCAAACTGAAATAAGTGAAGGGAGAATTTTTATTTAAAGAAAAGGCAGCCAGTGTTTTAAAAGAACATTTTACTTCAAAGTAGAGTTTTCAACTGAAGCATATATTAACATAGTAACAGGATGATCTATATCTTGATTTAAATCAGTCTTTAAATCTGAAAAAAAAAATATTTCTTTGGTGATATTTCTGATGGTTAAGAGTTTATTAATGTCGAAAATTTGGAAAGATTTTGATATCTTTTTTCTGATTCTTGATGGATCAAAAGATACTTTTAGATGTGATTAAAATAAAAGCAGTCTCTGTGTAATGGATAATATGTAAAAAAATATTTTCACATTTGACTTATAAACAGAGAAGTTAATCAGCCTTGTGATTCACTTGTGGTCTTGACTTACTCAAATTATTTTTTTGAGAGAACAGCATTTTTTATTCTAATAACTCAAATAATACAGTCTTATGAGAAAAGGCCCATAAAAACAACCAAAAGACCTAGCCCAGAGACCTAATTGATGATTTAGGAAAGCCATTTAATTTTTCCATATGCAAGCTGGTAAAAGTAGTAATTCTGTCTCTTGCTTTTGTCACAAAACAGTGGGACACTAAATGATATAGTCTGCATTGGGATTTTCTTAGATAGGGAAAAAAATACTCCTTGAGCACAGTGTTAAGGCAACCAAGGCTCCAGGAAATTGAGAAGTTTACCCCAAATCATCTATGCTGTAGATGGAAAACTCTTGAGCCTAAAGCAAAGCCTTTAAACTTCCTCTAGGGAAGACTAGAGGGAAAAAAAAATCAGTCAGCCTTCCTTTGATCAATATTTAAAGTGTTTTCCTTAAAGTTGTAGTTTTATCTAGCTGAATAAAGATCAGAGATTAGACTCAACTGCAGTCATGTTATATAAGGTCTGTTTTAACTTCGTCCAGAGAACATGAAATCTGTTTATTTTCAGAGATTACTGGTGAAGTCTGTTCTGATGAAATAGTTAAATAATATTTAAGCAGAACAGCAGTCACCAGGAGAAAGTACTAGCTAATGCAGCTGTACCTCTGCTGCCTAGAGCTATTATGGTGTGTTGGATTAATTTGCTTTTAAACGTTGATGGTTACAGTGATTTCATTTGCACATGCGTACAAGGTGACAACAACCTAGCTGAAGCAAATAAAATTGCCAGAGTGGTCCCTTTGCAGCATATCTGGAGAAGAGCTTCGAGTTAGCAAGTTGGCAGTGTGTTTAAAGAAAGTGAATTGCAGCCCAGTAATAAAGATCAGAGAAGCAATAACAATAATAGTAGCTAACATTTTTAGTGAGCACTTACTGTATCCAGACACTATTCGAGTGTTTTACAAGTAGTGGATTTATTCCTTACCACAATTCAGTCAGCCAGATGCTATTATCTCCCTTTTACAGATTAAAAAAAAAAATCCAAAAAACTTAGAGAGGGCAAATGACTTTCTTTTCTATCCCTAAGCTCATAAGTGGTGGAGTTGAGGTCTGAACTCACGCAGTTTAATTCCAGATCCCATGATTTCGATTGTACTACATATTGCTAAAGTAACTCAAGATGTCCTGGTAAGCATGAATTTATAAGTGGGCTATTTAATCCTCTTCCTCATTCTGTGCTTCTAAAAATTCACCTTCACACCAAATAATTTAGTTTCAAGCAAAATATGCACGTGCTCACACACAAATACACGTGTTGTTACTAATGCATACACAGGCTTAGCAGGGAGAAATGTGCAAAAGAGCAAACAGATAATGATTTTGAATAACAACAACGTATTTTGATTCTTTCAATTTCCTTTCCTTCAATTTTTAAGCTGAATCAAGGAGGTTATTACATAAACCTGACAGTAGAGCTGTTATCTTGACACTTGTCATTTCTGCATTTCAGATTTCTTGTACCACTGTGTTGTGATGAAAATTCTTTAAAAACACAAAAGTAATGCATCATTGTCGAAAGACATAAATATTAGGGCAAAATAAAAGTTCTCTCATTATACCTTTATTCCCACTTCACTTCCAGATATAATTAGGGTAACTACCCCATTTGTAACCACAACGCTATCCATATTCCACAGTTTTCCTCTGGTTCACCTTCCTCCAGCCATATTAGCCTTTTGGCTATTTCTCAAGAACGCCAAGTGCACTTCTGACTTGGAGAAGCTTGTACCTGCTGTTTCCTCGTCTGAAATGTTCTAGTCAAGACATCTTGTTCTTTCATCCCATTCAAATCTCTGTTTACACAGTACCTCTTTCTGACCACTTCATATATAATAACAGCATTTCCTACCCATAACTATTGAGCCAAATTGACTTTTTTCATAGCATTTATCACCACCTAACACTGACACACAAATGCACACATTAAGTATATGTGTGTGCGCATGTGTGTGCAAATGGAGTAAAACAACACAAATTTATTACAAGTTTATAATAATCTTACAGTTCTGAAGTTGAGAAGTCTGAAATTGGTCTCAATGGACTAAAATCAAAGTGCTGGCAGGGCTGTATTCCCTTCTGGAGACTCTAGGGGACAAATCATTTCCTTTCCTTTTCCAACTTCCAGAAACTGCCAAAGTTCTTAGGTAATAACTCTCTTCCATATTCAAAGCTAGTGATGGTTGGTCAAGTATATTTCTCCCTTTGCATCACATTAACACTGACTCTTTTGTCTCCCTCTCCCACATTTAAAGACCCTTGTGACTACATTGAGTTTATGGGGATAATTCAGGATAATCTCTTTAAAGTCATCTGATTAGCAACCTTAAATCCATTTGTAACCTTAATTCCCCCTTGCCATGTAACTTAACATATTCATAGGTATGCAGAGTAATGGCACTCAAAGATGTCCAGGTCCTAATCTCCAAAACCTGTAAAAATACATATTTTCCCCCTAGAGGAAGTCATTTGCCCTCTCTGTATCTAATTCTTTTCATCTGTGAAAGGGAAATAATAGCATCTGGCTGACAGAATTATGGTAAGGAATAAATCCACTAATAGAAGTAAAACACTAGAACAGTGTCTGGCATATAGTAAGTGCTCAATAAATGCTGGCTACTATTATTGTTATTACTCCTCTGGTCTTTATTACTGGGCTGCAATTAACTTTCTTTAAACACACTGCCAACTGGGAACTTGAAGCTCTTCTCCAAACGTGCTGGAAGGGACCACTCTGGCAGTTTTATTTCTTCAGCCAGTTTGTTGCCACCTTGCTATGCATTGTGTGAATGAAATCACTGTACAGGTCATTGAGATATAAAGTTAGGTGGCTGATTTGAGCTCTTCTTTTTTGTTTTGTTTTGTTTTAAATGTAGTTAATCACTATGAACTTCCTTCTTAATACTCTTTTTGGTACATCCCGTATGCTTTAGTATGTTGTGACTTCATTTTCACTTATCTTGAGGTATTTTCTAATCTCCTTTTCTAATTCTTTGACATACTGTTGCTCAAAAGTGTGTTGCTTAATTTTCACGTATTTGTGAATTTCCCAGTTTCGCTCTGCTATTGAGTTCTAGCTTCATTCTGTGGGCTGAAAAGATACTTGGTGTGATATCAGTCTTCTTAAATTTGTTGAAACTTATTTTGTGACCTAATGTGCAATTTATCTTGGACAAAGGTATGTGTGCACTTAAAATGAATGTGTATTTTGCTGTTGGTGGGTGAAATGTTTTGTGTATTTTTTTCAGGTCAATTTGGTCTATAGTGTTTTTCAAGTTCTCCATTTCCTTATTAATCTTCTATCTGGGTGTTCTGGCCACTATTTAAAATGAGATATGAAAATCTTCTACTAGTATTATATTGCTGTCTATTTCTCCCTTCTGTTGTGTCAGTGTTTGCTTTATGTATTTAGGTACACTGATCTCTGATGTGGGTGTCTGTATGTGCATATACATATACATATATATATATATATTTTGTGTGTGTATATAAATTTTATACATATATATAATTTAAGTAATTCTTTCGAAACTCCTTTCAATGTTAGTCTGTATGTGCCAAATATTTTGAAAACCTACATGCTTGAGAATATATATCCTTATAGTCAAACAACCATTTGGTTAAATATAAAATTCTAGGGTCTATGTTCTTTTACTTTAATACTTCAAAAATATTTTTGTTTATTTTTATACCTCACTTGCTGTTAAACAGTGATTTTTTATCTTTCATGTTGGATATTCTATGGGCAGTACCAATCTGAGGTTTTTTTCATCTTTGTTAAATACTAGGAAAATTGCATTTATTGTTCCTTTAAATATTTCTCCTCTCCTGTTTCTTTCTCCTTTTAAGAAATCTATTATTCAATTATATTATTCAATTATTATAAATTTTAATTCAATGTTTGTATATCTTAACTTCTCATATATGAATGTGTATATATCTAAATTATCTATTTATCATCTTTTTTCTTCCAGCTTTCATATATATTTAAATAATTAATTAAGGAAAATTTATGCCAGAAGAAGTTCATTTTTTAATAAAGCACTTTAAAATTTGCAAGCAAGTAAGGCTAATAACATAGGTAACAGCCAGGATATTACCAAAAGCTAGGGATTATGAGAGTGAACTCATAAAATTTGGCTGAAATGAATCAAATAAAAATACATCAAAATACACAGAAACTAAATATGATAAACTCAGTAAAAATGCAAAAGGAATTAACCACAAGGTGTTTATCTATCCAAAGTGAGTTTGGGAAATATAATTGCCTGTAATTAGTAAATAATAGAAAAAAAGAAGAAAGATTAAATATCAAAAAATTTAAAAAGTGGTTTGTCTCAGTGTATTAAAATTATATAAAGCAAAATTAAATAAAAAGATGTAGATTTACAAAGATAAAGACATATGTTTTTAAAGCATAATGTTTGATTTTTAATAAAATTAAATATTTGGCCTGGGTATACTACCCGATTTATGCATCAGACAAGTGCTTTTTAGTTTTTTCACTCTGTAATACACGTTTCTAACTTAGTTATGATATATCTTACAGAGATCATGGGAAGGGCTTTGGCACTGAAAACTCTTCCTGTTCTTCCACTAGTGCTAAGAATGATATATTTAAATGGAGAATGTGAATGGAGCAAACTTTCAGAAATAAGCCTTATATTAATAAAGAGGAAAAAAGAGGATAAATCAATAGTGGCCTTCCAAATTCCACACATTTTTGATGCACTGACATTCACAAATACATTCATGAACTCATAAGTATCATTCCTTTGAATGTTACAGTGACCCTATAAAATAAGCAAGTTAATTATTACATATTTTCTTTTAGTGGATTAGGAAACTGAAGTTCAGTAAATTGTGTAACCTTTTCATCTTTGTTAGGTTAGTAAGTAAAAAAAAAAAAGAGAGAGAGAGAACTATATCTAGACCTTCTGATTGCGAAGTACATTCTTTTTTCTTGCATCGCATGCACACCAAGTCCATGGCTAGTTTTCTACTTTTGCTGAGAACAGTTCACTGGGTGAGAAGTTATCAGAAGAAAGAAGGGGAAAAGAGTATGAGATATGAAATCCAGATATGAAATAAAGCCAGGTAAAAAAATATATAATGAATCTAAAACCTAGTTTTTTCTGAAACACACCAGCAAATTGTATTCCAATCTTGTTTGGAAATAGTATATTAAATCTATAGTACTTAAACTTAATTCAAAATTAAACTAAACCTTATGAAAATTGAGAGCTAATAAAAAGGACAGTCACAAAGTGTTCTAGCTAGGAATTCTTCTAAGCAATTGTACAATTTAAAGGTGAGAAGAAGACAATCAATTTATCTCAGTAAAGCAAATAGCACAGTAATTTTAGGTGACAAATATTCTGAAATTAAGACTAATTAGTGGGTGACATCAGCATCATGGTAGCATGAGATTCTCCCTTTTTCTCTCCCCTTTATTCTACAACCAGTAAAACATCCACAACCTAACAAAGCTGACTCTGGACAACACACCAGGATGCCAGAGAATTCCACACATCTGTCCAGCCAAAGTTGGACGGGTTGGAACACACAGGGGACATGGAATTGGGAGGACAGCAGAGGCAGGCCCTGTGATCCCAGACCCCTATCCGTGGCTGCTCTGCTGAGTCTGGAGCCTCAGAGAACCTGGTAGCATCAGAGGAGGCATTGCACACAGCTCTAGCCTCCCAGCCACAGCAGCGCCTGCACCTACAGAGAACTGGGCAGCAATGGCAAAGTGACCTGCAACCCCGTCTTCCAGTTGGGGAGGTGCCCACAACTCTGGCTCACCCCAGTTGGTGCACCGTGAACCTAACAGTACCAGACACAGCAGAGGCATCTGCCATCCTGGCTTCCCAGCCACCCATTCTCTCCCTCCCTCTGCGGTGGAGGAGCCTGTGACTCAGGAGATCCTGGAACAGTGGAAGCGCCCACCATCCCAGTGCCCCAGGTGGTGTCTCTGGCAGCAGTAAGGAACCAACAACCACAGAGTCACAAACAGTGACAATGAAGGCACCAGGCTACACCACTGACAGAGGTGGTGGAGGGTGGAAAATGCTTATTTTCAAATATACTAGAGGGAGCTCAGGTTAGAGTGACCAAAAACCTGTGCTGTCGCATTACCTACTGAAAACATCATCCTCAGTAGTAAAAAAAAAAAAAAAAAAAAAAAAAGAGTTATTCCTCCAAGACCAGGAACAAGACAAGAATGTCCACTTTTACTACCTTTGTTCAACACAGTATTGGGAGACATAGTCAGAGCAATTAGGCAAAAAAAGAAATAAAAGGGATCCAAACTGAAAAGGAAGAAATAAAACTGCCACTATTTGTGAAAGATATAATTTTACATAGAGAAAACCCTAAAGACTCCCGCAAAATGTTATTAGCAATAATAAACAAATATAATAAGGCTGCAGGATATGAATCAATACACAAAAATCTGTTGTGTTTCTATATGCTAACAATGAGCTTGTTAAAAGAGAAATGAGAAAACAATCCCATTTACAATTTCAACAAAAAAGAAGGAAATATCTAGGAATAAATTTAACCCAGGAGGCTAAAGACTTGGACACCTGAAAACTGTAAAACATTGTTGAATGAAATTGAAGATGACACAAAGAAATGGAAAAATATTTCATGCCCATAGAGTGGAAGAATTAACATTGTTAAAATGTCCATATTACTTAAAACAATCTACAGATTCAATGCAACCCCTATCAAAATCCCAATGATGTCTTTCACCGAAAGGGAACTAAAAATTCTAAAATCTGTATGGAACCACAAAAGACCTCAAACAGCTAAAGCAATCCTGAGAAAAAAAGAACAAAGCTTAAGGTATAATACTCCCTGATTTCAAAATATATTATGAAGTTATACTAATCAAAACAGTATAGTATTTTAAAAAAACCAGACACATAGATCAATGAAATGGAATTGAGAGCCCAGAAATAAACCCACACATATATGGACAAGGAACAAAGATCATACAATGAAAAAAAGACAGTCCCTTAAGTAAATGACTTTGGAAAACTGGACCGCCACATGCAATAACACTAGACCACTATCTCACACCATACAAATAGATCAACTCAAAATGGATCGGACTTAAATGTAAGAACTGAAACCATAAAACTCCTAGAAGAAAAGACAGGCAATACACCCTTTGATATTGGCCTTAGCAATAACTCTTTGGATATGTCTCCTCAGGCAAGGGAAACAAAAGAAAAAATAAACAAATGGTACTACATCAAATTAAAGAACTTCTGCAAAGCAAAGGACACCATCAACAAAACGAAAAGACAACTTACTGAATAGAAGAAGATATTTGCAAATCATATGTCTGATGAAGAGGTTAATGTCCAGCATATGTAAAGAACTCGTAGAACTTAAAAACCAAAAGCCAACCTGATTAAAAAATGGGCAGAGGACTTGAATACACATTTTCCCAAATAAGACGTACAGATGGTCAACATGCACACTGAAAGACATTCAACATCACTAATTATTTGGGAAATGCAAATCAAAACCACAGTGAGATATCATCTCACACCTCTCAGAATGACTATCATTAAAAAGGCAACAAATAACAAATGCTAGGGAGGATTTGCAGAAAAAGGAATCCTTGTGCATTGTTGGTGGGAATATAATGCTATGGAAAAAAGGATGGAAGTTCTTCAAAAAGTTAAATATAGAACTACCTACCATATGATCCAGCAATTCCACTCCTGGGTATTTATCCAAAGAAAATAAAAACACTGATTCAAAAAGATATATGCACCCCTATGTTCATTGCAGCATTATTTATAATGGCTAAGTTATGGAAACAACTCAAGTGCCCATGGATAGAAGAAAAGATAAAGATGTTGTTTACATATACAATGGAATACTACTCAGCCATAAAAAGATGAAACCTTGCTACTTGCAAGAACATAGATGGACCTTGAGGGTTTTATACTCAGTGAAATGTCAGATGGAGAAAGACAAATACCATATAATTTCACTCATATGAAAAACAAACTGACTGAAAAACAAAGTAAATGAACAAACCAAAGCAAACTCTGTAGATACAGACAACAGAGTAGTGGTTATCAAAGGGAAAGAGGTGTAGGGAGGGCAAAATGCATAAAAAAGGAAACTAACTTTTTGGTGGTGGGCACACTGTAGTGTATACAGAAGCAGAAATATAATGTTGAACATAACGAAACTTTTTGAAAAGTTTCAAGAAGAAAAGCTGATCTTGGTTATAAAAACAAGTATTTTTCAATAATATTGGATATATTCATAAATCAATTCTATAAATTATCATTGCACTTTCCTCAAAATAAAT
The DNA here is from genome assembly GCF_048773025.1 of Camelus bactrianus. Taxonomy (NCBI): domain Eukaryota; kingdom Metazoa; phylum Chordata; class Mammalia; order Artiodactyla; family Camelidae; genus Camelus; species Camelus bactrianus. The sequence continues at coordinate 13,143,964 of NC_133572.1, forward strand.
TTGAATTCTTTAATCAAAGTATTCAATGAATGGTAAAAAATTTCATTTTTAACACTTTTTGCATATTTCAATTATTGAAATCATAATTTGCAAACAGAATGTAAAAAAAGAGCTGAACAAATTAATTGATTAGCGATTATATAATGTATAAAATGTAATTTGTAATTCTAAAACTGTGTTTTAAAATATCTTGACATATGGAAAAATTATTTTAATACAGGTCCTATTTGAATTGGATAAACTTATATTCTGTACCTGAATAAAATGTAACTGAAAATACCTATAGTTTTCCAGCACTGAAAATTGTCAAATGTTAAAAAAGAAAACCTTATTTTTCCTCATATAAATACTTTACAACAAAGATACTCTAAAGAGAGGCAAAAATGATAGTACCTGTGATATTTAGAATACAAAATGTACATAGGTTAATATTTTTAAAAAGGAATTGAGAATATTTCCATTTAGCTCAACTTGCTATGGGCTTACTAAGAGAATATTTTCTTCATTAAAAACATTATGACCTGCAGAGAAGAGTCAATTGAAAATGCTGACAATTTCAAATTTAGTAATCATGAAATGCAATTCTGATGATTTCAGATAATTTTATGAATAGACTAAAATGTTTAAAAATAATTTGAAAAATATCCTTCAGAAAAATCATAGTGACATAACATTAGAGACAAATACTCATAAAAAACTGACTAAAGCACATGGATATATGCAGATATACATACTACTGGTATACATAAAAAAATCAATCAAGAATAATTACACTGTGTACACATAATTCTTATAATATAAATATTAAAGTAAGCAATGAAAAGAAAAATTTTTTAAATGTTTCCATCAATTTACTTGGATATATATTTTTATTTGAAAAAATAGAATAGTAACAAAAAAGTTATTGATCAATACAATTTCAAAAAATGTTTAAGCTTAATTTTTCACCACCCAATTTGCTCTAAAAAGTATTCCAGTTTATATGATCAATTATATATTTACTCTAGGTATAAAAGAGATACAAACCAAATTCCTACGAGGGTAAATAAAGCTTTACTACAGATGTGTCACTGAGGTAAACATTAAAAAGCTGAATTCACAGAAATAGCATAGAATAGTGGCTGCTAGGGGCAGAGGGTGGGGGAAATTGGGTAACGCTGGTCAAAGGGTATAAACTTTCAGTTAAGGATGCGTAAGTTCTGGGTATCTAATGTACAGCATGATGACAATGGTTAATGATACTATATTACATACTTGAAGTTTTCCTAAGAGAGTACATCTTAAATGCTCTCACTACAAAAATAAAAAATAGGTAACTATGTGAGGTGATGAAGGTGTTAACTAGCTTTATTGTTCTAATCATATCACAATATATGTATATGTCAATCACAATGTGGTATACCTTAAATTTATACAATTTTGTCAATCATATTTCACTAAATCTGGAAAAATAAAACCTCATGCAGTACTCCCATTGCTGCAAATGGAGGAAAGCAGTCAGACTACTACAAATAAAGCAAATGAGAGGTAACAAGGGTCTGAGTTAGAACAACAGAGAGATGAAGGAGAAGTAGACTAGTATATTAACTCCAAGAAATGTTGCTTTTCCGTGTGCGAAATTCTTGTGTTCCAATCACAGTTCTGCTACACTTTTAGCTTTATTCCCTTAAATAACTTGGTTAAATAATTCCCTTAGTTAAATAATAATCTCTACAAGTTATTATTCTTACTTGTAAAATGAAGAGTAATACTTGCCATGCAAAGACTATGTGAGCATTAGAAATAATACTTGTAGAGTACTCAGAACACGTCCTAGCAGATACTAGCTTCCATATAATAACATGATTTATATGCATGCCCTTCCTGTATTCATTGGAAACAGAAATACCTAGTGGACGGGAAGGTATTAAGTTCTCTGTAGGATGTCTGATGCAAACCTTCATCTGTGCTGTTAAACATGTTTCAAAAGCTATAATGCCTAGTGATAGTTTCTGTTTAGACAAATTTAGAGATGTGCTAAGATCTATGTCATAGGAAATAATAGATTACAAAGAAAGTACACACATCTATCCAGAAAATGTGGCATAAACTAGCATATTGATTATGCATATTTATTTCAGATACTGTATTTTTCTCATTCTTATAGTTTATTTTTATAGTTTTTGGTAAAATTTTCTATTTCATTTATTATGAGATTGTTTTCCTTTACTTGAAAGGCCTGGTTAGATTAGTTGCTTTAAAATTCTTGTCCAGTAACACTAACTTAAGTGTAATGTAAAGGTTGGTGTTGGCTGATTGTTATTTTTCTTGAGAACTGGTCACATTTTCCTGGCTCTTCAATATGGTGGTAATTTTGGACTTTGTTTCATTCTTCCAAAGGGTTTTGATATTTTTTGCTTGTTTTATAAGGCAATTAAGTGTGTTGACCTCAAACTGCAAGCTCCCTTAAGCAGGAGTTCAAATCTCATTTCAATTACTTTATCCTTAGCTGGGCTAACCTGAGGTGCCCTGTTCATGCATGGCTCACAGGTCAAAGATTTGGGCAGTTTATACACAGAATCTGGGGCCCCTTCTCTAGATGTCTTCCTTATGAGATTCTTCCCTTTTAGGTAGCAGCGGTTAACCTAAACTCTTCTTTCTCATTCTTCAGGCAAAAGGACTGTGGGTTTTTAAAAAGTGTTTTCGCTTTTCTGAATAATGCTAACTGTGGCCTCACCTTAAAGCCATGAGAGTGACAAACTAAACTCAGGCATTTCCTTCTTTTAAGTGTCAACTCCTGTCCACAATCTGATGACTTTTGTTTGCTCTCCTATGCTTTTAGATGTTTTTTGTTTTCCCCTCACACTTTATCATTATTTGCTGCAGGATCAGTCCATGGGAGCTTATTCAGCTATGTTGGAAGTGGAAATGGTTATAAATATTTAAAAATCACCCTGGCTGTGGTGTGAAAAGAGTTAACAATGAGGCAAGAGATGCCAGTTCAAAATGGTAGTAGTCAGGATGAAAAGTGATGGTCATTTGAGGTGAAATTATAAAGTGGAGCGTACTGAAAAAAGAGATGTTTATAAGATTAAATTTTTAGCTTTGGGTGACTGATTGGATGTGATACATAAGGGAGCAGATGCTGGCCTGGGCAGCAGATAGCAGGTGGTGACACAGGAAAAGGGAGGTGAAAAGGGAGAAAGAAGAGGATGTGATCTGGAGGTAAAAACCAAAATGAAGCCCTAATATAGGCACATTGGAAAAGCAGCCTGAACCTCAGCAAAAGCAAGCTTGGCTCAACATACAGATTTGACAATCATCAGCATTTAGGTGGCAATAAAAACAATGACAATTGACGAGTTTTCCCAGAACGAATATGTAGAGTAAAAAGACAAGAGTCCGAAACAAAACTCTGTTGAAACAAAAAATCTGGAACAGCCAGAATAACATAAACCTGCTAAGGACACTTGAGAAGAATAGTGCAAAAAGTAAGATTTGGGTCATGAAAATATAAACAACTCAGTTTTTACCAGAAAAGACAAAGAGAGAGAGGTATGGGAAAGTGAGGATGCGGTGGGGCAGAAGGAGGTTTTTTTTTTTTTTTTTTAATGGAATAAGCTTGAATATGGATCAATTGCACAGCTATTTTCCAGTAAATCTCAGAACTACATCCAGATAAAAACTCTTTCTTGAGAACCAAAACTTAGCAGCGTCTGTTGGATTTATGTTTACTTTTTAGTCATCTCAAATTTGATTTGTGAAAAGATGATTTCATTGTCTTTAACCCCAAGACTTCTCTTTTTCTCATCCCCAATAATCATATTACTATACACAATTATACACACTGGAAATCTAGAAAACAAAATCAGTACATTCATTTTCCATTATTCCCACATTTGTTGGTTCTCCTCTTAAACTTCTCCCAAGTGTGTCTGTAACCTTTTGTTTCCCTTTCCCATCTCATCTTTTTTTTTCCTGAAATCTGCTTAACTATTTTTTTTTGCCATAAATTCATCTTCCTTATGGCTGCCAGCATTATCCCTCTGAAATTTAATCTCTTTATGTCCCATTTAAAAATGCAGAATGATCTCCCAATGGTTGGTATATTTCTGTCCTTATGTTCCACCCACAGATGCTCTTTTTGTTTTTCAAAAGATCTATATTCTTTCATTACTCTTTTTGAGTGCTTCCCAGTTTGTTTTAAATGTTTATTTATTCTTCAATTTCTAAGAGAAATTATGGTCATTGTGTTTGCATCTGTTATTCCCCAAAAGACTTAGTTCAGATGTTACCACATCTACAGAAACTCTGACCTGTGTTGGCAGAATTAATCACTCTTTCCTGTGTACTCACAAAATTATAAATTTATAGCAATTATAGTATTCATTACTGGATTATACTGGCATTATTTATTTACTGTTTATTGCCCTAGGAGAATATTAGTTCTCTTAGGGCATCTAGTTTGTCTTGTTTTTACTTCCCTACTTATTCTGTACCAGAAAAGTACAAGGCTTAGGAGAGTAATTGCCATATTGTAGTTGCTCAATAAATGTTTGCTGAGTAAATAAAGTGAGGTTCAAATGAGTTAACTAAGTTAATCAGGCTGAAGGTGTGTCAGTGTGGAAACCTGGAACTGTTTTCGGACTTCAGTTCCAAGACTCTTGCCATGATAAACAAAACACTGACCTGCCACGACTGCAGGTAAATAGACTTCAGCTCTTATCTCAATGCTAGCTGTTTCTTTCTGTTTTGGGTACTTCAAAATCTGATGATTGTGAACATTTAACTCTGTGTTTTGAAATCTCTCAGTCTTAAATTCCCCACCTTCATGGCGTGGGTCTTTTACAATTTTTCATTGGAGTGTGTAGCTTTATTAGTATTTAGTTTCTTATGTTCTCGGAAAATCATCATATCATTCTTTCTCTGAACTTGTCCAACATTAGCAGCATGGTTGAAAACACCCACTTCTCAGGGTTATAGAGAAAAGAAAGCACATTTATAAATCTACCTTTATTAACTAATTTCCTATCCTTCTAAACTCCCAGCTCACTGGAGGAATCCTATTGTAGTCACTGTGTTTGCATCTGTTACCCTTTTCTTCTTTGTAAAACCAACTTAAGGTTACATTGTGAGAATTTTTATTTTAATGAGTCTTTCTCTTGAGCTAATCTTCCCTTTAAGATTGAAGACATGGACATTACAAAACCTATCTCCGAATTTTCAGGAAGCTCCTCTAATATAGGACAAGTTTTATACCTGGTTATGCTTTAACGGGGTGCCTTGTTACTTTCTCAAACTCCCTCCTCTTTGATTTCACCAATTAGTGCTTTGATGATCAGGATTTAGGTAAGCGTTTGCTTCGGTTTTTCTTTAATAATCAATAAATCATATTCTCAGTATGCTCATTACCGATTCTGCAGCAGCTATAACAGTGCCTGACAAAAAACAAATGTTTGGCTAAATGATCAGAGTCCTATTTTTATCTGAACGAACTTAATAGCTAGATGACAGTAGCTCAGTGGTAATAAAAACAGACATCTATCAAAGCTTACTATGCAGCAAAAATTTAATGTATGTTATTTTAATCTTCATAACAATTTTACTATAGTTATCTCCATCCAAAAGCTGAGAAAACTAAGGAATGAGAGGTTTCACTATATGTTAGCTCTGTACCAGATTTATAGCCTAAACTGGGGAATAATAATTTATTCAACAACTAAAAAACATTTATTGAGCATTTACTCATTATGTGTCAGGCATCTGAGTTTGATACAGAGCCTCATAACATTTTTGTCTACTTATTTATTAAAGAAGGAAAGACAGAACTTGAAAACTTTCAGTTCAATGTGGTAGACTGAGAATAATAAGGCTGAAATCACCTCCTCCCCCTTCCAATTTTAATAAATGATTTTAAACGTATTAAAAGCAACGTATACATCTCTTAGAAAACAAAAAGAGATACATTCTGTAAATCAGAAACCATGATACTTTTCTAAAAAGTAAGATGTAGAGAGAATTAGGGTAAAGAAATCACATTCCAAGACAAATGCAGGAGGAAAAGAAACCTGGAAAAACATGGAAGGGGCTCCAAGGGTGTTTTAAAGGCAAAAGCCACTGGATTATAGTATCGAGACAGGTTCCCAAAGACAACCGAGAGGCGGTTCTATAGGATATTTCAATCACTCAGTCGGAGACAACAAGCCTCTTCCCTTGATTAACATTTCCCCTGATCAAAATACCCCCACTTAGTCCAACCAGTAAACTACAGAGGCATCTACCCTGGGCAGGAGGAGTGAGTGTGGATGGATGCTCAGACATACGGAGTGTAACTGTCTCAGGTGGCTGGTGATACCCACGGAGACAAGGAGTGCCCACATACAGAAGATTAACTATTGACTTACCCTGCAGCTAATGATCGCTGCTTTCCACCCCAGACAGACTTCACAAAGACTGAATATTCAGAGACAAGGAAACTGGAGCTTCTGCAGCAGCTATAATTTTGATTAAACATCCTTTTTTTTTTTTGGTGGAGGTACTGGGGATTGAACCCAGGACCTCGTGCCTGCTAAGCATGAGCTCTACCACTGAGCTATTACTCCCAACCCTCCTTCAATTTACCACTCTTAATTGGAGGCAACAAACTCAACAAATTAAAAAAATCCATCCATGACTTTAGGGTCAGTTTCTGGAGATTTTAACGTATTCCTTTAAATATGTCTTGGTACCTTATTTCTTTACATGCCTTGTTATTTTTTGTTGGAATGTTGGCATTTGAAAGATCAGCTAACTCAGACTTTGTGGTTTGGTTTTGTACAGGGATGATTTTCTCTACCCAGCCAGGCTAGAGATTCTGGAGCCCTCTCAAGCTCTTTCTGGGTTTATGTCCCCTGAGCTATTTGAAGAGGTTTGCTGGTTTCAACTCTGGCGTTCTCTCCGGTGTCTTGAGATACTATGGCCTCCCACTGATGCCACAGTAAATCACAACATTGGCCTCCCATCTAGTGTTTATCTGTGGTACTGCAGCTGCCACTGCATAGTTTATTGTCTGTTCTGAGACTCTTAATCTGACCACCCACTCTTGTCAGCCCTTGGATTACAGACGAGTCCCTCAGGCAGCCCCCCAAAAGTCAGAATGCTGGACATAAGTTCTTCGCTTCATCTCCCCAGGGAGAAGATAGGAGTTTGTTTTTCTTTTATACCCCCAATTATATCAACCATGCTTGGTTGGAGAAGGCTCTGGAAAGATTGTGGAGAGTGTCACAGATTTTCCTCCTGGGCTTCCGTGTCGTTGGCTTTGCACTGCCTATGACGCAGGAATGCTTTAACTGGTTTCTAGATTTCTCACAGAAACATCTGTTCAGTTTTTTGTTGTTAAATCCATGTTTTCACGGGGGAAAGAAGGTCAAGATCTTCCTAGCCTGTCATCTTGCTGATACCACAGGACCACCAACATTTCTTCATTTTTGGTGTCAACAATGTAATTTTTAAATGTTTAGAACCTGAAATGATTTTATTTCTGTTCTATGATGCAAAGTCTGTATGATTCTACAAGGTTTCAAAACTGACTCTCCTTGAAGAAAATCTTCATAATTTCTATCTCTATTGGATAATATCTTCCTAAGAGTCTTGTTCTTCACTTCACCACTTTAGTAAAACTAATTTTGACTTTCTTCCACCTTTTGTGTTTCATTCTTAGACGACTTCCTTTATCTTATATAAGAATTCTTAATTATCTCTAATAAGTCATATCATTTTACACTTTTTTTCACAAGTCCTCTCAACTTCACTGAAAGTTCTCAGGGAAGGGCGAGGATGGCGGAGTGGAAGGACCCTCGGAGCTCACCCTCTCCCACAAATACACCAAGACTCACATCCACGGACCCACCCAGCCAACCAGAGCACCTGCTTAACTTTGACAGAACATCGCCTTCTTCAAAAAACAAAATACACCACCAATCTGGTAGGAGAAAAGGAAAAAAGAGAGAAGAACAAGGAAAACAGTGCGGGACGGGTCCCGCGAGGGGGGAGCGGCAGAGGAGGACTGGCGCTCCTTCGCTGGGGCTCCCCTCTCCAACGGGGAGGCCAGCAGGACAGAGGGGGAGCCTCTGAGGCTCGGATCTGTAAGGAGCAGCCCTTGACCGACAGAGCTAAGATAAACCGGCACAGAGGATCCCCGCGAAACCAAGCCTGGCAACTGGGGGACAGGACAGGCCGCCCAAGCAGGGCGGAGGACGGGTCAGCTGCCCTGAGTCTGCCCCGGGGGACTGCAGGGGGCTGCGCGCCGTGGCTGGGAGGGGATACGGAGCAGAGCAACCTGGGTCCTCCATAAAATACGAGAAAATAAAAGCAAAGCAACACGGCCGGTGTGCCCTGGGGGGAGGGGCGCCGTAAGCCTTTGTCTCCTCAGACCCCCGGCGCCATTACTGGCGCCACAGCCGCCATCTCCTCCTGGGCGCAGCCCCCGGCGGGGGCGGGGCCGAGACCTGAATCCGCACCTGGGGGCCGCAACCTCCTGGGCGGCACTGAGACTTGTTCACAGCCCGAGGCAGACAGGAATGTTCTGCCCCTGTGCCTCTGAGAACTCGCGCCTCTAAGGCAAACGAACAAACAGCGGAGTTCTAGCACAGAGCAGGGGCGAGGGCTGGAGCGGCCGCTTTCCCCCAACCCGCCTGACAGGGAGCTAGGACCTGATGCGGTGCAGGCAGCCGCACTGTCCGCGGGAGTGACCCGCCCAGATACCCTGCAGGAGCCCGGTGCCTAGACGCAGTGTTGGGAGGGGGCGTGAGCCGCCTGCTTACCTTGCACTAGTGCGGCTACGGACAATGGCTTTCGGAAGAGCTGCAACCCCCGCCTCCCATGCAGAGCATGGCGCTGGAACAGTGTGGAGGGGGGCGTGACCCGCCTGCGCACCACGCAGAGCGCGGCGTGGGGGGGGGGCGTGGCGTGCGTGCGTACCTATGCTGAGGGGGTGCCCGAGCTCAGCTGCCGAGAAGGGGTGTGACCTGCGTGTCTACCGGCACAGGGAGCAGCACAGACCAGGTGCGTGACCCAAGGAGGGCCACTGGAACCAGTGAGTGGTGTTCGAGCAGCAGGGCAAGGGTAGGAGCAGTGACAACCACAGAACAAAAGGGAGGCCACGCCTAATGGCTAGGGGAGACTCTGCAAACCAGAACCCCGGCCACATCCCCAACCAAAGGGATGACAGGCAAAAGGTAGGGAAGACTTGACAACCACCCATACTTAAGAAGGACCTCTTGACAAAATTATTAAGAGCGCACAGTCTCCATGGGAACACACTTCTTTTCTTTTTTCTTTTTCTTTTTAAAATTTTACTTTTTTTAAATTTTTGTTTCTATATTTTAATCTCTTAAAATTTTTTCTTTTAAAATATTGTTATTATTTTTAAAAATTTGCCTCAATTTCATTTTTATTTCTCTTTGTATGTTTTGGTTATCAATTATACTGTTTTCAAATCTTTTTTTCTTCTTTTATTTTCTTTAAATTTCTCTCAATTTGATTTTTTATTTCTCTCTGTTTTGTTCTTCTGTTATTGATTATACTCTGTTTTCAAATCTTTTTTCTTCTTTTAAATTCCTTTTAAGTTTTATTTCTGCATCCACTTTATGTAAAAAAATAGATAAATAAACCCCTTAAGGACCACAGAAGATAACCAATATTCCATAAACCATAGTGCCAGAGAGATAAAAGTAAAATGAAGGAGAGGAACTACTCCCAATTAAAAGAACAAGAAAAATCCCCTGAAAGAAAAATCAATGAAATAGACCTTGATAGTCTACTAGATCATAATTTCAAAAAAGAAATGATCGGAGTAATGAAGGAACTAAAAGGGATTGTGTATAGAGACAGAGAATATGTCAAAAAGGAAATTGAAACTATAAAGAGGAGCCAATTAAAACTGAAAAACTCGTTTGCTGAGATGAGAGCTGATCTAAAGGCTGTACAAAGCAGGCTGGATAATGCAGAGGAACGAATAAGTGACTTAGAAGACAGGGCAACAGAAATCACCCAATCAAAACAGCTGAAAGGCAAACAAATAAAAACCAATGAAAACAATATAAGGGACCTATGGGATAATATAAGCATGCCAACCTATGCATAACAGGGGTCCCAGAAAGAGAAGAAAGAGCTAAGTTGATTGAAAAGATATTGGAAGAAATCATGACTGAAAACTTCCCAAACCTAAAGAAGGAATCAGATATCCAAGTACAGGAAGCACAGAGGGGCCCAAACAAGAAGAACCCAAACAGACCCACACCAAGATATATTATAATCAGGATGGCCAGGGTTAAGGATAAAGAAATGATTCTAAAGGCAGCAAGAGAAAAACAAAGAGAGTGAGTTACAAGGGAACCCCCATAAGGCTTTCAGGCGATTTCTCTATACAAACTCTATAGGCCAGAAGGGAATGGCAAGATATATTCAAAGTCCTGAGTGAAAAAAAGATGCGACCTAGGATACTTTATCCAGCAAGGATGTCCTTTGGAATAGAAAAGAGATAAAGAACTTTACAGACAGGCAAAAACTAAAAGAATTTAGCAACACTAAACGTATGCTAAAAGAAATACTGAAAGGTCCTCTCTAAATAGAAAAGAAGCAGGATGCTACAGAAAGGAGAAAGCCATAATTGGAAAGATAATAACTACCATGAATTACAACAAAATAAACATGAAATTGTAAGAGGACATCTAAATCATTAAGGATGGGAGAGGGGAGCAAGAAAATACAGATTGTTTTCTCTTTTTTTCTTTTCTCTTCTTTTCTTTCTTCTTCTTCTTCTTCTTCTTCTTCTTCTTCTTCTTCTTTTTTTTTTTTTTGTTCTCAGTAGGATGGGTTTGAGCTTATATTACTACCTGTTTAAAACAAACAGATATAGTAATGTATTAATATATGTACAAAACAGGGTAACCACAAGCCAAAAACTTACAATAGAGTCACAAAAACTAAAAAGAAACCAAGATAACACAAAGGAAAATTATCAAACCACAAAAAAGAAAGGAACAAAGAGGAAATACAAAGTCAATTGCAAAACTAAGTTCAAAATGGCAATAAACAAACATCTATCAATAATTGCTACAAATGTCAATGGACTAAATGCTCCAATCAAAAGACACAGAGTGGCAGACTGGATAATAAAACAAGAATCTACAATACGCTGCATACAAGAGACCCTCTTTAGTGAGAAGAACACATATAGATTGAGAGTGAGAGGATGGAAAAAGATATTCCATGCAAATGGAAATGACAAGAAAGCAGGAGTAGCAATACTAATTTCAGACAAAATAGACTTTAAAACAAAGGCCATAAAGGAAGATAAAGAAGGACATTTTATGATGATCAAAAGAGAGGGTGTGGAGAAAAGGGAACCCTCCTGCAATTTTGGGAATGCAGTTTGGTTCAGCCATTGTGGAAAACAGTATGGAGATTCCTCAAAAGACTAAAAATAGACTTACCATATGACCCAGCAATTCCACTCCTGGGTGTATATCCAGAAGGAACCCTAATTCAAAAAGATACCTGCACCCCAATATTCATAGCAGCACTATTTACAATAGCCAAGACATGGAAATAACCTAAATGTCCATCAACAGATGACTGGGTAAAGAAGATGTGGTGTATTTATACAATGGAATACTACTCAGCCATAAAAAATGATAACATAATGCCACGTTCAGCAACATGGATGTCACTGCTGGAGAATGTAATTCTAAGTGAAGTAAGCCAGAAAGAGAAAGAAAAATACCATATGACATCACTCATATATGGAATCTTTAAAAAAAAAAAAGACAAATGAACTTATATATAAAACAGAAACAGACTCACAGACATAGAATACAGACTTGTGGTTGCCAGTGGGGAATGGGGTGGGAAGGGATAAACTGGGGGTTTGATATTTGCAGATACTGACTGGTATATATAAAATAGATAAACAAGTTTATATTGTATAGCACAGGGAAATATATTCAATATCTTGTAGTAGCTCACAGTGAAAAAGAATGTGAAAATAAATATATGTATATTCATGTATGACTGAAGAATTGTGCTGTACACCAGAAACTGGTGCAACATTGTAAACTAACTATAACTCAATCTAAAAAAAAGTTCTCTAAGTAGGAAGAAATTTTGCCTGCTATGGAGGATCTATATTGGGCCCTTTTTCTCTTTTCTTCAAGCATGGCCTCATGTAAAACACACAGTAGATTCTAGTTAGACAAAAGTTTGACGAATACTTTTTGAGCAACTGTGTTGCAAGCATTTTTCTAAGCACTGAGAATTTAGCACTAAACAAAGCAGACCAAAAAAAACCCTGCCCTGATGAAGTTCATATTTAATTGAGGGCAATATACATTAAACAAGTAAAGAATTAAAATGTAATGTGAGGGGAGAAATGGTGTAATTTTAAATAAGTTTGTCCAGGAAAGTCTCACTGTGAAAGTTACACTGAGCAAGAACCTCAAAGATGTGAGGAAGTGAGTGATAGGAGTGTGACTCCGGATAGGAACGTTCCCTGAAGAAAGAAAAAGCAAAAATGGAGAGTCTGAGGCAATATAATAAACATGGATTGCTCAAGGTACAGCAAGAAGTCTACTGTAGCTGTAGGGGAATGAGCAAGGACTAGAGTTACAGAAGATGAGATTTGCAAGGTAAAACGTGGCACCTGTTGGGAGGCCATGCTTAGAGGGGGAGAAGAGATCATTTGGGGCCTTCGAGGACATTGGGAAGACTAGGTATTACTATGATTGGATGGAAAAACAGGGAATGGGGGCATGATCTACTTTTCATCTTGAAAGGATTTTTCCACCTAATGTGTTGAGAAGAGACCATAAGTGGACAAGAGCAGAAGCAGAGATCTATTAGGAGGCTAATGCAATGATCCACTCTAGACACGATGGTGGCTACCACTGGTAGAGTAGAAGGTGATGAGAAAGGCTTGTGCTAGTCAGCTTGGGCTGCTACAACAGAACACCAGAGACTAAGGGATTTACAAAATTTATTTCTCCCCATTCTGGGGGCTGGAAGTCTGAGATCAAGGTACCAGCATGGTTGGGTTCTGGTGAGAACCCTCTTCCTCATTCTCAGATGGCTGTCTTCTTGCTGTGTCTTCATATGGCCGAGGGAGAAATATTAATCCAATCATGAGGGCTCCATCCTCATGGCCTGATTATAGGTTTGCTTTACACCATTCACTTTTACCAAGGACCTGCATTGGTACCTGTTTTCTGCTGACTGAAAGAAATCCAAAGAGAGTTTTTGCTTTTACAAGAAAGGGCAAAAAAGTAAAAATAGCATTTAGCATTTGTTTTGCAGCGAGCCGTTAGAGGGGCAATGGGCACTTCCGGCAATGACAGAGACACCGCCAAGCTCTGTCCCTGCGAACTACACTCAGCATCTCAGTGTCAGGCTGCCATAGACTTGAACTGTGTCTGTGAGCATCTGTGCCTTTGTCTCAATTTATTTTGTGCATTTGTTAGCAAGATATGTCCTAAGGTAATTGCATTTTGGCTTATGAAAATTTCAGAGGGATGCTCTGCTTTCAGATAATGAGGGAAATCTATACCACTGAAAGGACCCATCTCCAAATGTTGTCACTTTGGGGATTAGAATTTCAACATATGAATCTGGTGGAGATACAAACATGCAGGTCATAACAGGATAATATTTTAATACTAGATATAAAAGGAATTTACTTATGGATATAAATGTAGACTGTAAGAAAGATGAATCAATAAATTTTGTCAAAATCAAATTGAATATAAAACATCTATAACCACTGGAGTTAAAAGTCTTTTTTTTTTTTTTGAACACTGACTATATTGCTTTGTTGTGTTCACTTTAATTTATTTTTCTCCAATATTAGTGAGGTTTTTTTTTTTTTTTTTGGAGCAGAGAAAGGTTTATTGCATAGCCCAGCAAGGAGCATAGGTGGCTCATGCTGTGCCCCCTACCCCCCAAAACCCCAAACTCCCTGAAGGGTTTCAGCAAAGCATTTTTTTTTAACATTTTTTATTGATTTATAATCATTTTACAATGTTGTGTCAAATTCCAGTGTTCAGCACAATTTTTCATTTATTCATGGACATATACACACTCATTGTCACATTTTTTTCTCTGTGAGTTATCATAACATTTTGTGTATATTTCCCTGTGCTATACAGTGTAGTCTATTCTACAATTTTGAAATCCCAGTCTATCCCTTCCCACCCTCCACCCCCCTGGTAACCACAAGTCTGTATTCTCTGTCTGTGAGTCTATTTCTGTCCTTTATTTAAGCTTTGTTTTTGTTTGTTTGTTTGTTTTTGTTTTTGTTTTTTAGATTCCACATATGAGCGATCTCATATGGTATTTTTCTTTCTCTTTCTGGCTTACTTCACTTAGAATGACATTCTCCAGGAGCATCCATGTTGCTGCAAATGGCATTATGTTGTCGGTTTTTATGGCTGAGTAGTATTCCATTGTATAAATATACCACCTCTTCTTTATCCAGTCACCTGTTGATGGACATTTAGGCTGTTTCCATGTTTTGGCTATTGTAAATAGTGCCGCTATGAACACTGGGGTGCAGGTGTCATCCTGAAGTAGATTTCCTTCTGGATACAAGCCCAGGAGTGGGATTCCTGGGTCATATGGTAAGTCTATTCCTAGTCTTTTGAGGAATCTCCACACTGTTTTCCACAGTGGCTGCACCAAACTGCATTCCCACCAGCAGTGTAGGAGGGTTCCCCTTTCTCCACAGCCTCTCCAGCATTTGTCATTTGTGGATTTTTGAATGACGGCCATTCTGACTGGTGTGAGGTGATACCTCATTGTAGTTTTGATTTGCATTTCTCTGATAATTAGTGATATTGAGCATTTTTTCATGTGCTTTTTGATCATTTGTATGTCTTCCTTGGAGAATTGCTTGTTTAGGTCTTCTGCCCATTTTTGGATTGGGTTGTTTATTTTTTTCTTATTGAGTCGTATGAGCTGCTTATATATTCTGGAGATCAAGCCTTTGTCAGTTTCACTTGCAAAAATTTTCTCCCATTCCATAGGTTTTCTTCTTGTTTTACTTCTGGTTTCCTTTGCTGTGCAGAAGCTTGTAAGTTTCATTAGGTCCCATTTGTTTATTCTTGCTTTTATTTCTTCTAGGAGAAAATTTTTGAGATGTATGTCAGATAATGTTTTGCCTATGTTTTCCTCTAGGAGGTTTATTGTATCTTGTCTTATGTTTAAGTCTTTAATCCATTTTGAGTTGATTTTTGTATATGGTGTAAGGGAGTGTTCTAGCTTCATTGTTTTACATGCTGCTGTCCAGTTTTCCCAACACCATTTGCTGAAGAGACTGTCTTTATTCCAATGTATATTCTTGCCTCCTTTGTCAAAGATGAGTTGACCAAAAGTTTGTGGGTTCATTTCTGGGCTCTCTATTCTGTTCCATTGGTCTATATGTCTGTTTTGGTACCAATACCATGCTATCTTGATGACTGTAGCTCTATAGTATTGTCTGAAGTCTGGGAGAGTTATTCCTCCAGCCTCTTTCTTTCTCTTCAGTAATGCTTTGGCAATTCTAGGTCTTTGATGGTTCCATATGAATTTTATTATGATTTTTTCTAGTTCTGCGAAATATGTCCTAGGTAATTGGATAGGGATTGCATTAAATCTGTAGATCGCCTTGGGCAGTGTGACCATTTTAACAATATTGATTCTTCCAATCCAAGAGCATGGTATATCT
The DNA here is from genome assembly GCF_048773025.1 of Camelus bactrianus. Classification (NCBI taxonomy): domain Eukaryota; kingdom Metazoa; phylum Chordata; class Mammalia; order Artiodactyla; family Camelidae; genus Camelus; species Camelus bactrianus. The sequence continues at coordinate 13,159,676 of NC_133572.1, forward strand.
TTCCATTTTTTAAAGTCTTCTTTAATTTCCTTCATCAATGGTTTATAGTTTTCTGTGTATAATTCTTTCACCTCCTTGGTTAGATTTATTCCCAGATATTTTATTACTTTGGGTGCTATTTTAAAGGGGATTGTTTCTTTACTTTCTTTTTCTAGTGAGGTTTTATAAATGAAAAAATTTCCATTTTTCAGCTGACTTCTTGGAAGTGCTTCCTTTGAGAATGTCTAGCCACTCCTATCACAGTTCACCTCTGCTATTTACTTGGTGATAAATAATAGCTTGTCATCATGGCCACCTCAGATCATTAACTAGCTTCTTAGAAATCAGCTAACAACTTTGTCCTGCTTTAATAATGTGATGCCGTAACCAAGTTAGAAAATGATACTTTATCGGTATAGTGATGTCACTGTTAAGAGGACTAAGAAGTACCAATTGGAATAGAGAAAAGGTAGGTATGCTTTTTATGATAAAAAATAATATTAAGTAAAGAAGAAAAGCTATTTTAATTCTGGGCACATATCAACATTATGTAGTCCTTTGAGTAATCATTTACCCCGTTCCTTCTGTTTTTTCTTAGATGTTCTTGGGAGCCCTGTGCCTCAGCTTTATTTCTAAGGCACTAAATGCGGTCCTTATGAAAAGCTCCATCACTCAAATAGAAAGGAGGTTTGACATATCATCTTCTACTGTTGGCTTAATTGATGGAAGCTTTGAAATTGGTAAGTTTTATTTCTACTTTTATTATTACTTAGTAACCAGATTTGCAGAGGTAAAAACTCTTCATACACGCTCTACACAACTGATTCTTAACCAAGGGTGAATTTGCCCCCCAGGGGCAATTTGGCAATATATGGAGACATTTTTGGTTATCATAACTGAGGGTCAGAGGTTCTGCTGGCTTCTAGTGGTAGGAGTCAGGGATATCTTAAAACATCCCACAATGCACAGGACAGCCTCCAAAACAAAGAATTATCTAGCCCAGAATGTCAAAAGTATAAGGCTGAAAAACAGACTCATTTCCTGCAAACTGATACTTTACAGGGCTTAATCTTCCCTCTCTTTAGATGCCGTGAAAAGAAAAAGGTGCAAAGAAAAAGGTTGGAGAGAGGTTTATGATTCTGATGATTTGAGAAGGGAGAAACCATTTTGAAGCAATCTTTGTTAGATTCTACTGTTAAACTGGATACAAAATTTAGAGTTAAAAGTTTTTTTTTTCTTACAACATTAATTATATTGCTTTGTTGCCATCAATTTAGTTTAGATTGCTCCAATAATAGTGAGGTTTTATATAATTATTGAACATTCTTTTCTCTTACTTTATGAACTGGTAGCTAATTACTTCTGCTCATTTTAGAATTCCCCCACATTTTAACAATTTGAAAGGACTCAAAAATTATGTCTATTGTATAAATCATGCATTTTTTTTTACAAGTTTGCTCTTTATTTCTTAACTTTATTTGAAATATACTTGGCTATTGATTATTTACAAAATAATTATATGAAGGAGGACTTATCTATCTTTTTGTTATGAATTCTAGCTTTTTGTGATTCACAGGCTATTGTACCAAGCATATCCTTTATGATTCCACCTCCCAGGTTTAATAGAACCATCTAGAACTTTAGTTTTAGATTGTTGTAAGCTTTAAACTCTAATTCACTGTATATCTCTTTTTTATTGAGGAGTTGACTCTTATTATGTTTGTTAAACTTTCTATTTCACAGCAATTATTTGACACGGTTGTAAGTTTTACTAATTTCTTTCTCACCACTACTTCTTGAACCTTATTATTTCAAGTCTCATCTTTAGTTTTCCTGGAGTATGTCTTCAATTAGTTAGTTTTTTCCAGAAATAATTGAACATACGACATTTTTCTGAGCTCTTGCTTGTTGGCGAATGTATTTACTTTACTACCATAGTCAAGTGATAATTTGACTGAATATGAAATGAACAGTTCAAAATCTTTTTTCTTAGAATGTGTAAAACATCTACTGTGTCATAACATCCCATATTACATGCAAGAAATCATAACTAGTATTATTGTCATGCACAAATAGTTACCCCCTCTTTATGCCCGAATTTCAGAAATTTTACCAGCATGTATCTAGGACTCTCTCTTTTCAATTATTTATGCTGGAGAAATGTAGAAATTTTCTTCTGAAGCCTTAAGCCTTCCTTTAGCTCAGGAAATTATTTTATATATTTAAATTTGTTTCTTCCCCTCTAATTTCTTCTGAAATATATATAAGATAAATATTATATTTTCTGGCCATTTTTTCTTTAAGTTTTCCTTTTTAAATGTCTACATTTTTTTCTTTAAATTCCATCCATCTTCTCTGATGCCATCTTCCATCTTATTGTATCAGGTCCCAAATGTACATTTGTCTACAGTATTTTTAATTGACAACAATACTTTATTGTTCTCTTCTTATTTTTAATCTGCCAGTTCTTATTTACAGATGCAACATACCTTTGTACCTCTAGAGATACCAACTGGATTTTTTTCAGTTTCTTCTCTTTCTAGTTTCCTTATTTAACTGTTTCTTCATGGTAAGTTGCTTTATCTGCCGGTTCAGTTTGGTGCTTCTATTTCATGTTACTTTTCTCCATCAAATGTTCCGTAATTCTTGGCTGTTGTCTGTTCATTATTATACCTGTAGCTCCAGATGGATTAGAATTGGTAGTGACTCCTTTCACTTAGAATGCTCGTCTTCTTCTTTTTAATGGAAATAACTTATAAACATTAAATTTCAAGTGACCTACCCCCAGGAAACTTTCCTGAAACCACTAATTAATTTGCGCTTTCCTTTTCTGTGGTCTAAAAGCACCTTTATCTATCCATTTATTTTTGTCACTGGTCTGCAGTTTCTTCTAGGGCTGATACCATGCATGGTTTATTCTTTTTAAAAATTTCTGACTTCTAACACCATGGCAGGTACTTATTATGAATTTAAAGAATGCTACGAGTGAATTCAAAATGCATGAATAAATACCTTTCCCTCAGGTCAGGACTTTGTCCATTTTTCTCCATTCCAGTACAACCCACTCAACTTCAAATTCTTCAATAGAATTTTGCTTTGCTAATACTGCCAAGTAATTGAAGAGCTTTCTTTCTTATCTAAAGCCAATCCTACTTATTATTACTACTGTACAACTTTATAGTGAATGGCTTAATATAAGTGAGTTTCATCTTAATTAAATTACCTGATCTTTGACAGAAAGTACCATGTCTTGTGCTCTATTTGTATCCATTCTGGGGCCTTCCATCTACTGGACACAAAACTGGACTCAGGCACTGTTTACTATGAGGAATCACATCCAAATAATGTTGTTCTCTTTCTAGGAAATTTGTTTGTGATTGTCTTTGTGAGTTACTTTGGAGCCAAACTACACAGACCGAAGCTAATTGGAACTGGTTGCTTTATTATGGGACTTGGAAGTATTTTGATCGCTTTACCACATTTCTTCATGGGATAGTAAGTGGCTCTGTGCCATTAATTCTCATTTACTTGCAAATTAATGATAGAATTTTATTTTTTTCTTTTACATAATGAATCCCCTTTAGAGAAGAATATGCACTAAGTATGTATAGAAATTGAGTATATTTCTATGTATAATTGCTTTACCTAATGGGATGCTCACTGATATTGAAATATGAATAGCAATAAATAAGGTGTAGTTTCATAGGCTATAAATAAGCATTTTGAGACTTTTTAGTTATAATATGTATTCTGTGTCTTTGCCTACAAGACTTTGATGATATTCAGTAAGACTTCACCACTCAGCCCACTGTAATATGATTTTTCCCAGTGCTGTTTCCATTGAGACTTCTTAAGTCACTGTGTAGTTATAATTAGAATCAGATCCTAATGGCAGAAAACCAAAAATAGTGATGGCTTAAGTAAGATAGAAGCTTGTTTTTTTACATAAAGAGTTAATGTAGCCAGCCCAGGAATGGTGTGGTCCTTTTTATCATATTGCTCTGCCTTGCATGGCTTTGACTTCATGGTCCGAATGGTGGCAATGTTGTTCCTTGCCATAGGATAGAAGAAGGGGAGGAAAAAAAGAAGAGAAAACAGAATGCACACAGGCTGAGGCATATTTTCAGAAACATAACACTTCTACCAACTTCACATTAGCTGGAAATTTGTTACACCTCACATCCAGATATAAAGACATTGGGGAAAATAGACTTTATTTTAGGTATCCACTTCCCAGCTAAAAATCCCACCTTCTGTTACTATGGAAGGAGAGAAGAATGGATATTGAGGGCCAGTGAGCAGTTTCTGCTGAAGATACCAATTACTTACTCATTGCCAACACCAACAGCCATGCCTTTTGGTTACCATGTTAATTATTATATTTGACCCTCATCTTCTTCCTAGTACTGATCCTTCCTATTTTCATTGTATTATTCTCTCCATGTATTTCCTCCTTTTGGCTTCTTCATCATGCCCATCCATTTCTTCTGTGGCTGACGCACCAATAAGGTCAGTATTGCCTAGACTCCCTCCTCAATCTTCTCCACTTTTCATTCTGCATGATTTGTATGGAGTACATGCATTAAATGCAGCTATCACTATACACAGTGAATTTTTCTTATACTGAAGATCTGTGTAATCAACCACCTCATGGGTAGCTCCTCAGCATTCTTTTATTGAAGTATAATTGACTTAAAATATTATATTAGCATCAAGTGTACAGCATAGTGATTCTTTATTTTTATGTGTCTTATTTGTTTTATACCTAATAGTCTGTACCCTTTAATGCCTTTCCCTTATCTCTCCCCTTCCCCCACCGCTCTTCCACTGGTAACCGCCACAAGTCTTCTGTCTGTCTGTTTCGATTTTGTTATATTCGTTTTTCTTCTTTTTTTTTTTTTTTTCAGATTTCACATATAAGTGAAAACATACAATATTTGTCTTTCTCTGCCTGACTTACTAAGCATAATACCTCTGAGTCTATCCGTGCATTTTTGGATATCAGCATTTATCTCTATTCTAGCTCCATCTCTGTTGTTCCTATTAAGTCCTTCATAAAATTGAAATGGATTAGAATTTTTTAAACCAAGTTTTGAAGAGCCAGGCATATGACAGTGTATGTGTGTGGGTGTGTGTGTATCCATGAAAGAAAATCAGACAAGTTATTGATGAAAAATGCAGATGAATCAGGATAATTATAGATTGATTTTGAAAACACTGCTCTAAAGTTTATTAAACATTGTAAAATTTGTCAGAAAGTTTAGATTGTGACCATCTTTGAAGATAATTCAAAGGGAATGGATAAATACAGTTACCTGTTGTTTTTTTTTTAAAGCATTAAACCAAGGTATTTCATACCTTGATTGGAATATAAGCACTCCTAGGATGAGAGCAACACGATAAGCCACCTTGCCTGGGGACTATTGCATGATATTTCTTACAACACTCCTATTTCACTTTTACCCATCACATCTCCTAAAATACAGGCTTGAAAACTGTTAGAGAGGATCCTGATAATTTGAAGAAGAGAATGGTGCAAACAAAGGGGAAAATTCCGCTGTATTTTTGGGAAAGGTGAAAATATTCAGTAGATAAACAAAATTTTAAATATAGTAATTTTCTTACAGTTACAGATATTCTAAAGACATCTCTACTAATCCATCAGAGAATTCAACATCAAACTTATCAATCTGCTCGATTAATCAAAATTTGTTACTCAATAGAACATCACCAGAGATAGTTGGCAAAGGTAAGAACTGAACTGATACTAATGAATAATAATGTCACTAATAAACATTCTAAAATTTAACAATTGAATTACATGTGTAAAAAATGATTGTGATACCTAGTAGCAAAATTGATTTAAAAAAGGAAAAATGTTTATATATATATTATATATAAATAAATATAAATAAAAGAATATAAATAGGAAAAGTATTAACATATCATATATAAAGAGCTTTTAGAAGTAATAAGAAATGAGGACTATTTTGATAGGAAATTGGCAAAGGATATATGCAATAAAAATAAAGAGGAAGTGACATAAATATGTTAAAAATGTAACTTTATGAAAAATGCAAATTATTACACCAATTAAAGATTTTTTACCTATTATAGTGCAAATTGTACATTTAAATAAATTATAACACTAATTTTTCTATCTATAAGATAAGAAAAGATTCAAAATAAAAAGAAATGAGGTAGAGAAAAAAGACTTTTATGTATTATGGGGAATGTATAAATTTCTCTTTTTGGAGGTTAATTTTCACTATGGTAAAGAACAAAAATATGCGTATCTGCTTAAATCAGCAATTCTACTTTCATTGTTTTATCTGAAGTAAATAGTCAGGAATGTGCAAAAGGATTTATTTCCGGTTATAGCCGTAGCATCCGTGGCATAGAATGAAAATTAGAAACTTTTTGTCAGTACAAAGAAAGAGATTGATTAAATAAATGATGAGACTTGCATTCAGCACACTATTGTGCAGTCATTAAAATCCTGATATAAGTAAGTAAAGAATATTATGCATATTTTTATATTCACAAAAATGTGAAAGATATATACAAGTATTAGAAGTGGCTCTCTGTGTGTGGTGGGATTACAGATAATTTTTACTTGTTTTCTTTGTGCTTTTTGGTAATGTCAGATTTTGTAATGTGACTATAAATCATTCTTATAATTAGAAAAAAGCAAAAAAAATTCTTAAATGGAACAATTAAAGGGTTAAATTAGTTGAATTTTAAACAGGAATGTTAAAATCAATGTTTTAAATAAAACACTCTCTTGTCTACATAGGTTGGGAAAAGGAATCTGGGTCATATATGTGGATATATGTCCTAATGGGTAATATGCTTCGTGGAATTGGGGAAACTCCCATAACACCTTTGGGGATTTCTTACATCGATGATTTTGCTCCAGAAGGACATTCTTCTTTTTATTTAGGTAATGCACAGAAAATATTAGATTTTATGGTTACTCTCCCTGAGTTTACCTTTAAATAATATTGTTCCCAAACTTGTTCTTTTACTTATTAAAAAAATTATTTGGAGAAATGTCTGTGTAAGTTTACTTTAAAAAACATATTGATAGGTAAACAACACAGGGAACTATATTCAATAGCTTGTAACAACCTATAATGAAAAGGAATATGAAGAAGAATATATATATGTATCACTGAATCACTATGCTATACACCAGAAACTAACACAACATTGTAAATCAACTATACTTCAATTAAAAAAACATTGAATAAGAACCTTGTATTCTTGGCATCTAATAAGAATGTTTTATAATATTTTTAGGAAATTTGCATGCAATAGCAATGATTGGCCCAATCATTGGCTTTACAGTGGGATCTATTTTTTCTAAAATGTATGTGGATATTGGATACGTAGATCTGAGTAAGTACAATCAGAACAAGGTAACATGATAATACTTTCCAAATACATGACAATTAATTGAATTCACTCTTTCAGTAGTCCTTTGCTGACTATTTGTGAAAACTTACAAATAGGAAATAAATCTGCTCATAGCCAGAATAAAAATAAAATTCAGCTCCTATTCTACATCAAGCTTTGACAACAAAGTGCAAAATAAGAAAACTGAACAAACTTGCTGAAGATGACTTCATCCAAAGTAACTGCAAACTAACTGCAGTTCCCTCAATGTTCTCTCGAATGTCACTTCCTTGCATTTCCCCTTAGAAAACCTTCTTTGCCTTCTCTATTTGCATACCTCTTCAAGTCTCTTCCAAAATGTATCTCCTCTTCAGAGAAGCCTACTTCACCACCCTCCACTGGCCCCAAGTTAAGTGCATGTAGTAATCACCAAGTGCATACTTTTATTGTGGTGCTTATCACAACGAGCCATAAATATTTGTGCACTGACCTGCCACGTCTTTTAGAACGTAACAGTATAGTATCTGTCTTAATGTATCATAAATAATTAGTGTTTGTGAATAAAGAAATCTGAATCTCTATTTCACCCAAACTTACACAGAGTAGACATCATACTAAGCCAACAAATAACCAGAAACTAGTAAGTATTTTATAATATAAAGCTGAGACATGTACCTGATACAATGTTTTACGTCCTCTATTTTGGACGTGTGAATTAGAGTGAATTCATGTGCCATATGTTTCTATTCATTCACTTACAGGTTCATCGTTGTTTTTTTTATCACTAAGAACCCAGAAATAAATTATTAAAATCTTTAGAATGAGTTTTGTAATCTCTTTTCTATAGTCAGCAATCACTACTCACAGCATTTTAGATCCATGGTGATTCCATTTCTACTGCTAAATGTCTAAACCTTATTACATCCTCTCTTATTCAGTTGTGGTTATCATGTAAAAAAATACGAAGTATACTTTGGCAATACTCCAATGCCTAGAGGACCAACAAGATCACATAAATGAGTAAAGAGTGTCCCAGGTGGTGGTTAAACTGGGAAAAATTAGTGGTGGTGAGTTACCCTCTGCACACCCCTGAAGGTGCATGTACTGCTCAGCCTTAACCTAGTCTTTTCATGCAAAAATTTAGATCCAGCAATGACAAAATCTTCTGACTGGTTTTCAAAAAAATCCAGAAATCCAGATTTTCATGTAGAATTTCCCAATTTTTAAGATAGTGTATGAGCCAAGGAAAACACTTTGGCAGACCATGTCTAGCCAGGTTATGACCTCTAGTTCCTACATGTAGACCAGTGATAGAACATGAAAAAAAAAATGTAACCAAAGAGGCATTTCTGAAGATGATGAATAAACCATTAGCAAGTAGATGGAGCCACTGATTTTACCAATGATTTCGGAAGTCTGTCTGAGTTGCCAATTATGGAAAAATACAACCATGTAAATCAGTTTTAAACTCAGATCTGTGCATACTTGAAAACCACTTCAATAAACAAGATGAACAATTTATTTCTATATAGCAAGCCAATGTTTTCTCGTGTTAATGAGTTTTCCTATAGATCACAGAGTAACAGCACCATTACTGTGCTTCAAACAGCTATGCTGTGTGTGTGTGTTGCCTTCTCATTAGAATGTTTACTTTCTACTTACTGAAATGGCTTTTATACTTGTTTGGATGTATCATTAATGAATCACTCATGCAGCGGTAAAGAAAAATATTATTGAAATAAAATGATTAAATTATCCCTAAAATTTAGAGTCTAACTCTTCCAGGTCACTTTTAAACTCAGATTGTCACTCTGGGCATGTTTTCACCAATATCATCCTCTGTGCTGTCAAAGAACTGGAAATGCAGATTCTGAGGGGAAGAAGCCCCACTCTTAGCTCTGAGAATTTCTTGCAAATGACTGTAAATTTCATCGCTGGTGCTTTCTTGACCTTGGGGGATGGTCCCAAGAGAAGTTTTCAGACAATAATGAGGATTCGTGCTTTACCAATGTTGGTCCTCAAACAGTTTGCAGGCTTCAAGTTTCAATAATGGCAGCTGCCCCAGTCATGTTGCCAGAAAAGCCACCAAGTTCATACAGGCTCCGGCAATGACAACAATGTCATGACTGATTCCTGGATAACAGCAATTGTAAGACGTTATTGAATGTTAGACTTTTTCTTATTTCAAAGATGAAAAAGGGTGGAAAAAAGAAAACAGTGTCTCAGATTTGATGAAATACAGTTTACTTTCTTCATCTACGGAAGACAGCACTTATTGCCATTGTTGCCCAGAAATTCTTGCATTTCAGCACTTCCAGGGTATTCAGCCCACATCAACACAAATATAGGAATACGGTAAAAAAAAATACAACTGACCTTGGAGATATTTACCACTACATCATTTTATTAGTGTGAATAATGGTTGTCTTAACTTTTTAAATCTAAGTGTTCTGTGTATTGTACCATTTTCTAAACCAAGTCAATTTCAGATTCTATGGTGTCCTTAGAATCCTTTTCAAATAAATATAACCAGGGAACTCTGGGTGAAAAATATCCTGAAATGTGGTTTATCTTCATCCTGAATAAAATAGCATAATAAACAGAAACAAAAATTAAAGTTAGAATTAAAAAAAATTTTTTTTGACTGGCTTCTTCTAATTCTTTTTTCTAGGCACTGTCAGAATAACTCCTAAGGACTCTCGTTGGGTCGGTGCTTGGTGGCTTGGTTTCCTGATGGGTGGACTAATAGCCATTATTTCTTCCATACCATTCTTTTTCTTGCCCAAAAATCCATATAAACCGCAGAAAGAAAGAAAAGCTTCAGTATCTTCGCCTGTGCAAAATGAGGAAAAGAGTCAAAAGGCTAATTTGACCAAGCGTGGGCAAAAGTTTACCGAAAGTATAAATGGTAAGTATTTCATGTTTGTTGTCCATTTGGGATTATTAATCCTAGTGAAAGGCAGAAGTGAATATTCCAAAATAATGTCGTCTTCCAAACGTCTGAAGTTAGCATTCTTCTGCACCAAGTTTGGCTGAATTACTCTAAGATTCCTAATAAAATTCATAAATATTTTCTGAACAGACATCAACTCTCTGAAGAGAAGAGGATTAGGTTTATGGTGTTTGGCAGGGAGAAACTAATCAAAGGCTAACAATATCTGTTATTTGTAAATCAAAGAGTACGTGTTCATTTCCAGATTATATAGTGTAAACTACGAGGGTTAAAAGGATTGTATTATTTCTTCCTTCTTTCCTTCCTCCCTTCCTTTCTTCCTTCCTTCCTTTCTCCCCTTCTCAAGTATTACCAGGAACCATACTATGCCCTGGCAATAGAATATTGTCTCTGTTTTCCAAATATTTAAAATCTAATGGGATTGTACCAAGAAATATATAGATGATTGCAATATGGTGCCTATATAAGGAACTACGAGTGCCTATAAATTGGGCAATTTAACTGTTCTTACATGGAAAGATGGAGTATGGAGAGGGAAATCAGGGGAGATTTCTCTCTGGATAGAGTAAGATTATTTTCTTATATAATTATATAAATTATTATTAATTATATAAGTAATTATATAGGGAAAAATATGCTTACCTACACATTCAAAAATGAAGTAGAAGCAACAGCAGTAGTTAAGAGTATTGGAGTCCATCATGTGAATAAGAATCCTCTACCATTTGATGGTGCCTTTCCTTTTAAACATAAGCCCTGAGGGCTAATAGAGAACAATTTAGGAGCAAGGAATCTGGGGAATGATTCAACAGCAATCAGAGCAAGATAGCTGAAACAATGAGATGCTAACAGCACAGTTTTCAGATTGCATAGAAATGGTGGAATAGTAAAAGTCAAAGCAGAGCATCACCAGAACCCTTGGCAACCTTTTCAAGTTGAAGTGACATTAGAGATTCTCAACTGTACCCAAGTGCTCCCTCTCATCAGTTCTTCCACTCACAACTTTATTGTTACTTTCTTCTCTCTACTACTCTAATCCAAAAGCAATGGTGTGCCTTGTATTGGCTCATGAGAGAGGACTTAATTTTTCAGCTGCATTGGTAGCCTGAATTTGGCCATGGTGGGAGAAGTTACCCCCATTTATTACCGTGGAAATTGGAAAATACTCAGGTCAGGCCTTGCTTTTCCCAAGAATCAATTGTTAAACGTTTACCAGCAAATCACCGAGTTAGAAGTCTTTGAAATTTAACATACACACTAAAAGTAACATTCCAATAAATTTTCATTTGGTCTTTGTTGTTTCCCCTGTAGCAAATTAAATCCATAAAAAAAATAGTGGTTTATCTAAACCCAAAGGATTGGATTGACTGTGAGCCCAAAACAAATGGAGAGGATAATGAAGAAGCAAAAACAGGGCAATTGTAAACATCATGTATGTCATCAACTGTGTTTGTAAGATAGTGACCGAACTAAGACAGTAAAGAGGTCCTTAATTGTGTGCTGTTGGTAATAGACGAAGTAACTAAGAACATTTAGTCAGAAAAAAAATCAAATTTGAATAGAAATAAAATTAATTGGTTAGAAAAAAAGAAAGATTTCAGTTCACTGCAAAAACAATTTGTAAAAAAGAATAATTGTCTAAAAATGGAGCAATGCCTTTTGGAGATAGTCAGCTTACTGTCAGTTGAATTGCTTATTGATTGAATTATCAAGGGTATAGAGTGGATCATGATTGTGTAGAAGTTCAGACCAGATGCCATCCAAGTTTTCATCCACCTCAAAAATTTAATGATTTGGTGAGCCTATCTGCCTTATTTTATTTTACTTTTTTATCAAATGTCACAACTCACTTACAGTGCCTCACAAGTTAATGGTCCTTCCTAACTGAGGAGTCCCATGGAGAGGAGTTTAGCATTTTGGCCTAACAACTTTAAATACTATTTATTCCTGCTATACATTTCCTTACATCTTTTTATTCTTCCATGCCCTTTGCCCTAATCTTTGTTCTTATTATTATAAGCAAATTAAACTATTTCTTAGTTACCATTGGAAAGGTTTCATTCTGACCACATCTAACGGAAACGTTTAGAGATCTACAGCACAAGATCTTTCAGAGATGTCCATGCCATCGATCCCTCAATAACCATATCTGGTTCTGTCTTGCTAGACTCTGACTCTTCCCACTGTTTTTCTGAGTAGTTCCTTCCACTTTTAATTCCCATTGCAGCTGGTTAACCTGATGATCAGAGACCCAGATCCCATAATTCTTGGTAGGTATGGAGATTAAGAACTCGTTACACATCTGTTTGTAGGCATAGGTTTTTGCCCTGTTATTGTCATAAGGTCACTTGAGACAGAATAATACCTTAAGAAAGGTGATTGATAATACTACCAGATTTACTGACACAGTATTTTATGGTAGAAAAGCCATATCCCAGGAAACAAGAGATCTGAGTCCTGGTACTAAATTGAGCTTTGTGATTTTTGAGCCTTAGTCTTATTTCTGGGTGCGTTGGATTATACTATCTTTAAGATAAATTTCTACATAACAATTACATCATTAATATAACAATTATATTATTAAGTGCTAATAAATAAGAAACACTGCATTTCATTCACTTTTGTTTCTTGAGTGCCTAGCATATTACATGGTACCCAAATGAAAACCAAACATTTGTTAAGTGAATGACTAAATGAACTCATGAAGTATGCAATTGTATGGTAGACTGCGAAGAATAATTAAATATGATGTGAACAAAGCAAATTGCTAAGCAAGTAAATATTTGATCTTATTTTGGAGTAAGATGAACTAACTAAACAAGAACAAATTGTTGACAGTAGGACTGCAAAGTATGCTGACTTTCTATGCTATGTATTTATGTAACTTTGAATCTTATATAACTTACATTTATAGGATTAAGCTATTAATATACATTTAACCTGCATTATAATATTTTCATCTCTACTTTTATAGGTTTTTTCCAGTCCTTGAAAAGCATCCTTACCAATCCCTTGTATGTTATAACATTGTTTATGACACTTCTACAAATCAGCAGCCATATTGGCAGTTTTACTTATGTCTTCAAATATGTAGAACAACAGTATGGTCAGTCAGCTTCTGAGGCTAACATTTTGTTTGGTAAGACCCCTTGTTTATGTTTGCTTGATAAATGATATGCTACCGAGTAATTGAGTTCCAAGTGACACTGTGGTATGCAGGAAATTTCATATTTTAGTAAATATAATTTCCATTTATTCTTTTTCAAATTTTGTCAAATCTATCGGTGTTGTGATAGCAGCATTGTTCTGCATTTGAAGTTGCCTTTCGTGTTATTTTTGAAGAGATAAGTCCTTAAAGGAAAAGTCACATGTGAATGGAATATTTAGACATGGTATCTGGATAACTGGATCTTACACTCTAGGGCTGAGATTCTGAGACAAATTCTTTCGTAATGTAATTATTATTATTCCATAATTCATGGACTTTGAATCAGAACCTAGCTACATACAAGAAATAAGTCAGTAGTGTTCTCCAAAGAAAAATCAATTTAAACACATCACTGATATCTAGATAATTCAAAACAAGTATCTTATTTAAGAGAGTTTTTTTTTTTTTTTTGCTACACTGTCTATTTCTAGTGACACATTGAAGCTTGTTTATGAAGGAAAGGTTTTCTTATATCATTCTTTCCCTACATCCAGTATAAGATTCTTAAGAGCAGTAAAATATACAGTACAGTAACCAGCAGACTGTGGAAACTCAACATTTGATAAATTAAGCTGAATTTATTAGTGGTATATGAATAAGTCGTAAGTAAACAAGAAAATAATAATTCTGTATGATGCTCTTCTTGAACTTGAGATAAAAGTTAAAACTAAACTTAAGTTTAATCCCTAGTAAGATTCTCAGCCTAACTTTTTTTTGTTTAAGGGTACTTCATGTTTAATAAATCTTGCAGGACAATGAAATGGAAAAACTATAAGTGGAATCAATTATTTTTAATACCATGTACTGGCCTATTTATCATTTCAGGGCATATGTGTGTTTAGATGAATAAAGAAGAGACATTAAATATTCAATTCTAAAGTACTGGGCAAATTTATAGTAAGTTCTTAAGGATAGGAACTCTTCATTTTAAGGAGATATAAAAGATTTTAGATGGTACAATAAAAGTTTCATAGGCAGGAAAGTGATATTTTGTTGTTGTTTTCCAGGGGGTGGGACAAAAAGCACATTATAGAAACTATATGTTTACACTTACAGATGTTCTTGGCCAAATATTCTTGGCCTTTGCTATTGAGGAAACCAAACCTTTAGCACTGGCAAGAAGAAATTATTTGTTTCTCTCCTACATGGTACAGTGATCCTTTACCTCCACCCTGGCCTGCCAGCCTTCTAGTTAAGAAGTAATAAGATCTGATGAATTTGGTTGATATACACTGTATTTCATATGTAAAGACATTCAGAATAACCATCTTTATATAATTACATCTTTTCTGCTTTTTAATTTCTAGGATCCATTTCCATACCAACTTTGGCAACTGGAATGTTTACAGGAGGATATATCATTAAAAGATTCAAACTTACCTTGGTTGGAATTGCCAAATTGTCATTTTTCACCCATGCATTGGCCTTCATATTTCATCTATTAAATTTTGCACTAATCTGTGAAAACAAATCAGTTGCCGGCCTAACCTTGACTTATGATGGGTGTGTATATATCAGTATATCAATTACACAATATATAAACTATCCAGTGTAAAAAGAATGTAAGGAAAACAAGACAGGTAGCAGTTTTAACTAAACTTTTAATTTAGACAAATTTCAATTGATAAATTTTTAAAACATCCATTTCTTAGGATCTCAAAAAGTTCTTTTTTCCCTCCTTCCTTAAAGAAAACCTATATTGGTTATAATGGTGATAGTTATCGTTTATGGAGTGCTTACAATGAGTGATGGGTACTTTTTTGTCCATTTTATAGATGAAGAAAAGCGAAGCTTAGACAGATACACAGGTTATGTGGGTAACAACGTTAAGACTCTGACTCGAATTTGTAGGTTTTGACTCCAGGACTCTTAGTCTTAACTGTTAGAATCTCGGATCCATCGTCAGAGAAACATAAATGACATTCTCCAAAAGTGACTGGACAATCTTTATCAACATTTACCTTTGATGTTTAACAACTATCTTTATAAGAAAACCATCACATTGTACTGAATTCTCCTTTTCTGAAAGCTAATATTGTTTCTTTGGGTATTGTTTTCACTAGCAGTAGAATTGATGAATATCCTATATGTAATTGCATATTGGACCTGGAAAACGTTTACTTTTTATTATGATTATGTAATGTGCAGTATTCCTAGCACAACAGCCTCTACGCCAAGTCAGGGGAAGGTTTCTGTGCAGATTTCTTATCTCCTGAATATAGCCAACAACGTAAGCTTAAGAAGGTTCATGTTCCGGCCACAAGCAAAGATCCTTGGATCATAGTTGAGTCAGCATGCTTCTCAGTGCTGCTTGTTGCTGGGTTTGAGCATTAAACTCTGGACCCTCTGAGGTGTCAGTTTGAACTTGTTAAATCTCTACACATTCACTTACCTAAACGTCACCCTATTTTTGGAGGCTAAATCATTCCCCATCTTATGCCCCCAAGCAGGAATAGGTATTAAATGCTTTTAGTAAAATTCTTGATTATGGACTTTCTGAACCTGCTTTTTTTTTTCAGGAAAAATACTTTCTCATTCAATGATAATTTATCAAGATTTCTACCACAAAACAGAAACATAATTTTAAAAATCTATAAGCAGAAAATTAATTATGCAAATAATCCATTTTGTAATTTTAGCCATGTTATAAGATTACAGTTTATAAACACAACCATGTTTTACAGTAAATAATCACAAAATATGTTGTAGTTTTATTTTAAAAGTATATGGAGTTTTTCTAGTCCTTCTCAGCTGATTCTATTCTTGATTTTTAAAAATTAATCCTTAGGGATTCTGTTTTGACTATGTTGAGTTCTTGTGTAATTAAAATATAGATTTTTAGAATCAAACTAGTTAAATAACATTCACATATTTATGGGACTTTACAGTGAGCTGGGAGGAACCTTACTCTAATGCCCTGACCCTACTGAAGAGAAACTAAATCTCAGAAAAATGTAGTGACTTTGAGTAATTTTTTGATAGAATCACAAAGACCTCTTGTGTTTCTCTTTTTATATTTTATTTTTTCTAGGTAATAAATTATGTCTGGGTAAAGATGAAGGGTAAAAAAGTTAATAAGCACTAAAAATAAATTTTGCCATCTTGGTGTCATAGCCCACCAAAATTTTCCATCTAATTTAAGGATAACCTTTTCCCTTCTTTCTCCTCTCTTTCCCTCTCCTCTCTCCTCCTCTTCCTCCTTCTTCTCCTCTCTCATCCTCTCTCTTTTTGATATATGTCCATCATATATTTCCAGAATTAATCCAGTGGCATCTCATATAAATGTACCACTTTCTTATTGCAACTCAGACTGCAGTTGTGATGAAAGTCAATGGGAACCAGTCTGTGGGGACAATGGAATAACTTACATGTCACCTTGTTTAGCAGGATGCAAATCTTCAAGTGGCAGTAAAAAGTCTATTGTGAGTATTAATTTTTACTTTCTTCTCCTTAATGAAAATTGCAGATTTGATTTAACTTACTTTAACTTGATTATTACTTATCAAATCTTTCTACAACGAAGTTCTCCAGTAAAAATACAGAAAAAAGATTTCCATTATTGTCTGTCATTGTGATGGCTGTGATGTGTAAACAAAGCCTCATGTAGAATCCTGCTTGGAACACAAAGGGGTTTTTTTGTTGCTTGAATTCTTATTTGAGATTACCTTTTCCCCTTGAGTTTATAAGAATATGACCTTTTGAAATTTAAAAGCATTTAGGGTCTCTAGGAAGCACTTAATTTGACTAAAGGATATGATTTCCACTAAGCTGGAGGTACTTTACCCTTCAGGAGCTGTAGGAAAGTCCTGAGCCAACCCCTTGTCAACTCTAGGTGCTTTTCCAGGACAACCATCTACATGCAACCTTGCGTATAGATTCTGATGAGTTCATCTCTAGGCTCAATACTCTTTTGAATTTCCAAGAAATTAACCAGTGCTTCATACTCACTTGACTGTCCAATTTTTGGCTTCCAATTTTGATTTTTTTCAAAGCTGGCACTTCCCCTACCCAGGATAACTTAGTTATTCTGCTTACCTATTGCTAACGTCTCCCACAGAAGTGCTGTTCCCTTCTTGACTCAAAATATCCGCTTCCATGCAGATTATGGGTTCTCCTCAATCCCCTGAGCAACTTCCAACAGCTGGGCATCAGAAGGGTATTCTCTACTTCACTTCCAATCCACTGAATATCTCACAAAATTGGGGAGCCATTTCCTGGACCATTTTCCCATCACCAGTATTAGCAATATTATCAGCTTTGATCATTGTTCTCTACCACATCCTCTGTCTTTGATTTTCAAACATTTTCCATCTTTGTCTTTCCTATAGTCATTGTATTAATGAAGGACATCGAGAATTTTGAAGCATAAAGCACCTAGATTCTTTAAAGCTGAGTCATAAATTTACACAAATGTGGCCCAAGGACTGTACTTAAAAACCTGCATCTCATATTCATGGCTATAGTGCCTTTCACTGAGAATGGTCCATTTAATCCATGGTCCCACTTTGCCCATAAGAGAAGGGCTGGAAGAGACATGATGTTAGAAGCCTAAAGAGAAATCTGTCCACTATGGAGACACTATCTTAATATTGACAATCACTGTATCATTTGGAGGCTACTGGGGAGTTCTTTTGCCAAATTCTTAGTAATCAATCATCCCTTTTTAATTACTCAAAATAATGTTCTTTGTATCTAAATTTGGTTTTATTGGCCAATGCTACATAAAGTCCTCTGTATTATTTCTACTGAGAAAGTAAAGCTTGGTCATCAGATTAGTGTGGATTCAAATTCTTCCTCACTTCCTCCTTCAGTAATTAATCTTTAGCATTAATAGGGTCAGACTTCCCTTAAACCTTCGTTTAGCCTAGACTCAGAACAGAATTTGTTAAGGCCACCTATCTACATAAACTGCCTGCCAAATTAAATCTCTAAAATTGTTTGCTCCTAAACGTTCTCTGTCTGTGCTTTTACCTTTGGGGGGTAGTCTGTTGTGTTAGATCTCTCTGATGATGGCACCATTTATGCTGTAATCTGTCGTTCTGCTCCTGGATGTTGTATTTGCTGGCCAAAGTAGAATTCTAGCATCCCTGCCTGGTCCCTTTGCCTTAGACTCTACCCTCCTCTGGTGGTGGCTTTAGTTCCAGGTTTGGCCCTTCCAAAACTACTATATTTTCAGGATTCCCTAGGCAATCCCTACCCAAGGAGTGGCCCTGATACTTTGTAGAGACTGTAAAAGAGAGTAAAGCAGGTGTGTTACAGAAAGTAGAGGAGAATGGTAGAGAAATATTTAAGAGAATTTGTATTAAGGAGAAAACTGTATACAGAGTATCAGACATGAATTCTTTCTGTTCTTTCCCAATTTTTAATTTAGAGAAGAATGAGAATTTAATAGTAAATTACATTTTCTTGTCCAGAAAGGAATCCAGGAAACTATTTTGCCTTTCAACTATTAAGCAATTTTTTTTACAATGTTTTCTTTATAAACTGTAAATATTTTAGCTTGAATGAGTGAGATGTATTTAAATATAAAGGAATGTATTTATAACCTAATCACATTTTGCAAATATATTCTGTAATATTTCAAAAACTATTTTTAGGTGTTTCATAACTGTAGTTGTGCAGAAATAAATGGTTTCCAGAGCGGAAATAACTCGGTGAAGTTGGGCGAATGCCCGAGAGAGAATCAGTGTGCAAGAAAATTTTATATTTATATAGTAATACAAATCCTTGGTTTTCTTTCCATGGCATTGGGAAGCACCGCAACTATCATGCTGATTTTTAAGTGAGTATGACTGTTTTTAAGGCATTTTCTGTATATTAGACTATAAACACACCTAATAATGTACATATTTTTTTCATAACATATTTGGAGCCCAAATTCATATTTTGTTACAGTTTAATTTTTCTAAGAATGTATTGTCTTAGGATTACTGTGATAGTTCAGTGCTGTAATTAATAATAATTTTGCCTTGGATTCTTCCACTACAAAATCTAGATTTCACACTTTCTCCTCTAATTAAGAATTTTAAGACACGGACTGATTGACAACTGCTTCAATGTGAAAGAATCCTTGTTGTGATTCTGAAAGAATTTTTAATTTTGAGATACTTTCTATCCTGAAGGGCCTATCAGAGTGAATCACCTGTTGATTTTGTTGAAAGAAAACATTTGGGAACCAGACTGTGAAATATAAACAGTCCATGATATTCCAAAGCTTTAGTCTACTCTCAGAATGGCTTTTGAGCTAGTCTCTCAAATACCTTCATAGAGAAAAGAAACAAATGTATGAACAGAATTAGTTCCTTTCTTCACTGATTAGGCAAATATTGAGACCATGCTTGATGAAGATACTCCCTGGTAAATAAAACAGATAAAATATCTGCTCTCATAGATTATAACAGGAAAGACTGACATAAGACAAACAAGCTTAAAGATAAACACATAATTACACATTGTCATTAGCACTCCTAAGGAAAAAAAGAGTGTTATTAAAGGGAGTTAAAGGGAAAACGAACATAGGATCGAAGTGTGGAGCTGTGAGGATGAGGACTCAGCACTTCTCAAATAAAGATTAAGTGAGTTAAAATTAGCCCAGAGAAGAACTTGACAGGGAGAGGGACTAGGTGCCAACGCCTCAAGGCAGGAAAGAGCTGATGTGGCTGAGAAATGAACAGAAGCCAGTTGGTTGGGACATACAGACTGAGAGAGGGATGGCACAAGGTAAGATTAGAGGGTTAGGAAGGGGACAGATAATACAAGCCCTGTTGGTGAAGTTCATCATTCAGTCACCCAAAACTGAAAGCATATATGAAGATTTGCATGTAGGTCTTAAAATATATATATGTAAGTACGGTGACCTAGGTTAACATCGAATTATGCCTCGAAGTCTTAGGGGGTTAGCCACAGGCTCATTGTCAGCCAACAGCATGATGTGGAAGGGAAAGAAAAGAAATGTATTAACTTTTGTTAAAATGAGTATAAACCCATAAACTGAGTCTACAGTTGTGTAAATTCCACAACGACTCTGAATCTTGTCAAATTACTTATACTAATTTATTCCACAGATATTGCTCTACCTTAATATAAAATATTGTCTGCTCAAAAGGAGGAGCCTTCCGTATTTGCCAAGTTACAGATCTATTAACTTACAGGAGGTCTTCTCAAAACTCCAGATTAACTTGCTTCTCAACAAGTTTTGGCTTCTTAATTTAAAGTTTTTTCATGGAAAGAAAGAGGGTTTTAGAGATCACTGTTCCAACCTTGATGATAGCTTTCCCTATTAAGAAAGTTGTTAAGAGCAACATTATCATTTATCAGAAACATTTGCTGATCTCCCACCAGCCTTTGATTTTTTTTCTTTGAAAGAAAACTGTGAGCCAGACTGTAGAATAAAAATGTAAATTTCAGTCTGTCAATGATGCTCCCATGCTTCCATCATAAGGTTATTGTTAAAACTAGACTAAGCAGAAGTGATGGCATTTATGTATTCAGTATGTATTCATGTCATGTGTTAGGCACAGTTCTAGGCGCCAAGGATGGAACTGTGAACAAAAATGATAAAGTTTCTGCTTTCATTAGCTTCCAGTTGGGTGAGGGGTGGTGAGGGATGGAAGACTGTATGGGTATAGGAGACAAAAGCAACAAATAAGCAAGTAAATACATAAAATAGAAGTCTTAAGCATTAGGAAGAAAAATCAATCTGAGTAAAAATATAGAAAAGGTAATAAAATTACAATGTTTGGAAATATGAGTGAAGGGAGTGAGGAAGTAATTCTTTGTACTATTCTTGCAACTTTTCTGCAAGTTTGAAATAATTAAAAAAAACCCACATTTTTTAAAAGAGATGGCAGTTTCAGACATTTCCCTCCTAAATATTTGAAGGCTCAACCAATCCTGTGAGTCTTTAAAAATTGGACAGGAGTTGAAGAAGGTGATTCATCACGAGAGCCCCTTTCCTCTTAACAAATGCCACCTTCTCTGCGAGAACAGTCACATAGTGAAGAAATCCACATGTTATGGAGTAACTGAGCCTAAAGCTGTGATTGGGATGTGGGTGATAAACATCCCTACTTCACTTCTATGAAGTGTGGTTAGACTAGCGAGCACTTTCCTGGGGCATTTATGCAGCCACCTATGTAAGCTGTTGAAAGGGGTGGGTCACCAAACTAGATCACCATGAGCATCTGAACCTCCAGCCCTGCCAGGTCAAGGACCTACCTCTCCCACAGAAAGCAATCAGCCAGTCACCATGCATCCAAAATCTTAAACACGCGGAAGGCCTACCAGCAAATTCTGTAGCACAGTGCTCATACTCTCAGCCAAGCCCTCCATTCCTAATTTCTGGTGAGGAAGCAAGCACACTTGATCTTCATTAGCTAGGATTTAGGTCACTCTCCATCTCAGTAAATGGTAAAGGCAGGGTCTGTCTTAGGATCCTCATTCCGCT
Organism: Camelus bactrianus; assembly: GCF_048773025.1. Classification (NCBI taxonomy): domain Eukaryota; kingdom Metazoa; phylum Chordata; class Mammalia; order Artiodactyla; family Camelidae; genus Camelus; species Camelus bactrianus. Next base: position 13,181,660 of record NC_133572.1, read on the forward strand.
GTCGCCACAGCCTGGCTTGATGTGCTCCCAGAATGCGAAAGGGAAGACCATCTTTAAGAGAGCTTACAAATGTGCTCGCTGTCTTTAAAATGACATTTAAATACACCGGATGCTAGAATACAGATAACCTTTTTGACCTTCCTGGTTATATTATGTGGTTCACGAATCATAGTTAACTCTTCTGTTAAAAACAGTGGCAGAAATAAGGTGGTCAAAAGAGTTCTGCTCAGACCAAGACCTACATAATATCTGCTCCTGTCAACTGAACAGATCACACGAAATCAGTTTCTTCATAGATATAATAAAGCATGTTTCTACTAACTATCTCAAAATTTCCTAAGGATCAAATGTGAAAATGTTTGTAAAACTGTCGAGATCATAACACACTGAATAAGGAAGGGACTAATAATTATTAATGTCATTCAGATGTTTGCCTACTAAAACAACTGAAATTATAACTTTAAATAATGTCAGCTCTTCACCTAAAAGTTTTCATTTGACCCTGAAGAACAACACTGAGAAATGTCTTAATGTTTAGCTCAGTTTGGTCTTTCAGAGATGTTTAATGCTGCTTTGCCTTCATTTTATTTCAGAAATGTTCAACCTGAACTGAAATCACTTGCCGTGGGTTTCCATTCACTAACTATTCGAGCACTAGGTATGATACATATGTAGATGATGAATTCCAGATATAAATTTTCACCTCAAAGCTCAAAGACTGAATTGCCATCCTGACTGTGAGCCTCCTATTTTGATATGTCCAGTATATGTCCAATGGAACCTAACTGCTTCCACGGGAAAAATACAGACTGAGTACCAAACGGCCAATCACAAACAATTGTCTGAATACAATACAGGTGTAAATTGTGGGAGGTGTATTAAAAATCCTGAAAAAATATTTGGAAAACAGGTCATTTGAAGTTTTAAAATTTCAGTAATGATTAAGACCAAGTTTGTTACCTAAAACATTTAATTCATTGTTTGATCATTAGACATAGAAAATAAATTGTTAGCATACATTTTTCATTTTTCCAAGGATGGCTCTGATTTGCGGAAACCTGTGAGGTCCTAATCCAGTTTCTCAGCACCAGTATTCCTCAGACATATTTGTCTCAGACACTAGTTCCTGGACATTCTAAGATTTCTCACTCTCAGAAAATTAAGACTAAGATTAAATAGAGTTGGCAAAATTGTAAAATATGAATCACTATCACTTTTAAGTAACAATATAAAATTTGAAAATCATTCATTAAACTGAAAAAAAAAAGAACAAAGTAAAATCATGATGACTTCAGTTCCACCAACTGAATTGTGGATCTCTAATAGCATATTCCTAAAATTTTGCTCAAATTACCAATGCTGAGAACTAGGAGTCAACCTCAGAGTTTATTAAAATAGCAATAAGAGCAGATGGGTACTTCCATGTTAAGACAATATATGTGTTCTTGAAAAGCCTCAAATTCTACAAACTCATACACTACAGATAAAAACTGGGTTAGGTACAGACCACTGGAGACTTGGTCATCATGGTGATCAGAATATCAACAGAAACAAGATTCAGGCCTAACTTGGACGGCCCAGGCAGCTTCAGGAGGTGTTAAGAATGAACACAGTCAGTGGAGAGAACACACATGATTGTGGGCTCCAGTGACACCTAGACTGCGGGAGTGGAGCTCTGACACAAGAATAAAGGGCAGCCTACTAGGAGCCCCACACTTTGTGAACCTGGGCCTGTCTTCTCTGGGGAGGAAGTCATACTGTTGGCCTTCACCTTTTAATTTTCTTAAAGATCAAGTTGAAAAATCTCCTGCCTTTGCACAGTTGAGCTGAGAGCTTTTTTCTTTCCCTGTGAAGTTCTAACTTGAGTCCCACTATTCCAGCTGTCCTTGCCTAAGAAAAATTACATAGGAACCAACATGACTTCTATGTTTTGCTGACAACATTCTCCTTTTTACCAACCAGGCTTATGCTAAATTGGTATTCTAAGATGAACAGGCATATAATCTTCCTCCTTCCCTATGTGTGCTGGCATGGTAAAGGTAGACAAAAGATGTCTGTGCTATTAAATGTGATTTGAGCTTTTAGAGTTCTAATAATCTTGATTCTTGAGTAGAGTTAGGCCAAAACAACGAAAGAGTCCATCCAAATTTTTAACTTCTACGGACTCTAAAACGTATCCATCTGCAATATCACCACCCGGTTTCCTTTGAAACATTTTCCTTGGATTGATATCTTTTTAACTCTTTGCAGGAGGAATTCCAGCTCCTATATATTTCGGGGCTATGATTGATAGAGCATGCATGAAGTGGTCCATCAACAATCTTGGGAAGCAAGGGAGTTGTAGGATATATAATTCCAAATTATATGGGTAAGTTGTCTTAAATATATTTTATTAATTGATTTTTTCCTTTGACTATGTTAATTCCTGAAGGATGTTATTTTCAGTATAACATTAATAATTATAGCCAACATTTAAAAAACTTTGTATTCAGTGCTATATCAGGCAATCTGGCATCTCATTTTAATAGAAACTGTAGATGATATTTTTCTCCTTTTCCCTTAAATATGAAGAAACTAAGAGCCAAGGAGAATGAGTAACTTGTTCAAAATTACACAGTTAATATCAAAAAGATCTGGGATTTTTATTCAGGTTGTTTTTGTTTCCAAAAACTCTCCTAATACTAAACAACAACAAAAACTACAAAAACACACACAAAAAACCAAAAAAAAAAAAAAAAAACACTATATACAGTGGCCTCAGCCTTCTCTAGGAAGACAGAAAATTATCAACTGGGGCTCTGGTCATAATTTAGTGGGAAAAAATATTTCTAGACTCTTCTGTACATAGGGAAATAACTGGATGGTTGTCTAGGAAAAGATAGTTGTAGTAATTCCTTAACCTTAAATGAAAACTAACTGCAAATTAATCAAATATACAAATTTAAAGTGTGAAACTTCAAGTATGAGAAGAAATCATGGTAGCAATTCTTTTAACTATCCAGGAAGAAGGAATGTATTTCTAAGTATGACTTAAATCCCCCAAACCATGATAGGAAAAATAAAATAAAATATTTTAAAAACTCTGTATCACCAAAAGTTCAAAGACAAAAGATAAATTGCAAAAAGAATTTATAACTCATGACATAGACGCAAGGCAAATGTCCTAAATATATAAAGAGTGCTTAAAAACTAAGAGTAAACCATACCAAATGCTGGCAAGGATGTGGAACAGTAGGAACTCTCTTTCATTGCTGGTGGGAATGCAAAATTGTTCATTCACTTTGGAAAACCATCTGACAGTTTCTTACAAAGCTAAACATAGTCTTACTTTATGGTCAAGCCATTGTGCTCCTGAGTATTTACTCAAATGAGTTGGAAACTTATACTTACCCTAAAAGCTGCATGTGGGTGTTTAATAGCAGCTTTATTCATAAATTGCTAAAAAATGGAAGCAACCAAGATGTTCTTCAACAGGTGAACAGATAAATAAACTGTGGTACATACATACAATGGAATATTATTCAACAGTAGAAGGAAATGAGCTATGCAGCTACAAAAAGACAAGATGGAATCTTAAATGCACATTGGCAAGTGAAAGAAGGCGGTCTGAAAAAAACTCTGTCCTGTGTGATTCCAACGATACGTCTTTCCTGAAGTTCACACTATGCCTGCCACCTGGAAATGACTGTCCTCTTTAGAACTCGTTACACTTTGTGGCTCAGTCATGGCCCTTATCCCGTTTCTTTCGGTTAGTTGTGTTCATTGTCTAAGGTAGTTTGCAAAGTAATTGCCTAAAGATTGTCTGAAGAGGAATTTTTAGAAAGATCAGGGGATTCGCCAATGAATACATATGAAAAAACTTAAAGTCACCTTATGATTTCTTTTGGATTTAATACTTTGAGGTAACTAGATAATTATTCATTGCTTTTATCTAGCATAGACAAATAACATGAACAATTCCTAATCCAAGGAGTAAAAGTCTATATTATAATATCAATCCTGAATCTAAACCTAATTCAGTTTCTCTCAGTAGCAGTCACGTAAGGAGAAACCCACATTGGTTTTTCTTGGTAGCAGTGGAAATTTTGGGAAGTTTAACATTGGTGATAACTATTTGGCATAACCCACGCATGAGGCAAATATATCTGAAGACTTTAAAAATATTTCTTTAGTAAAATTTGGTACAGCACAACATCCTGTTCCAATTTTAATAAACTTAAGCTTAAACAGCTCAAAGTTATATAATGAATTCCATTCACCTTCAGTTAAACCTGCTAAGTGTGTTCATGGTATCTTTTGCTTAAAGCTTGTCAACATTTAGTTAACGAGGCGAGCGCTTCCTAACCTAGCAGGTCAGTGGTCATCAATCTTTCCTGCTCACTGGAATCACCTGAGGAGCTTTAAAAAATACTAATTTCTGTGTCCCACCTTTAGTGATTTTGACTTAATTGATTAGGGGGTGTGGCCTGGTTATGGGATTTAAAAAAAATCTCTTAGGTGATTCTAATGTTCAGCCAAAGTGGAGGATTACAGGAATAGACCACGTCTGCCAGGTAATTTTATGCATTTTTGTTAAAAACTTGTAGTGGACCACACGGCAGGGTCTTGTGGACTGTAAGCCAGTAACATAAACGTTGGCTCCTGGTTCAACTTAAATGGATTCAATTTGATTGTCTTACCATCAGTTCATTGCCTTTATCATCTGTTCTCATTGCATGTGAGCTAATCTGTCTTTGAGAAAGTTAAGCATTCCAAATATACCTTATTTTTTGGAAAGCACAGATAATTAACTACCCTTAGTTTCTAATGGGTTAATATTCCTTTAAAAATAATCACAGATTCCTTCTGCTCCAATCAAAAGAATCACTAAAATTGTTACCTCAATATTCTTCGATGTTTTTATGCAAGATTTCAAACATCTTTTTTTTTTTTTTAAGATCTTCTGCATCCTGGAGAGCAAACATACAGTGTTGCACACAATTCCAAATGAAAATTGCCTCTTTTATTTTTTCTCTTTTCACAGAAATACCTTTTTTGGCTTGAGTACATGCTTAAAATTCTCAGCACTTATTTTATATGTTGTATTAATTTCTGCTATGAAGAAAAAATATGAAGGAAAAAACACCAAGGCATCAGAACCTGAAGGAAAAGCCGTGAATGAAGCAAACTTAGAACCGTTAAATGGTGATGCCACAGCAGACCATGAAACACATATTTAAGGGGAGAAGAAAAATTTCTTCTGCTGCTGGGTTTTTAACTAACATTGTATTAATTGAGTAGGATGTTATTTTTGAGCAGTTCCTGGCCCTTTCACTGATGATGTTCCACATTCCTTACTAATAATGGAGCAATGAATCACCTATGAATTTATGACAATGAAACAAACTATAAATGGGAACGAGAATGGGAGTGTTATGGCTGTGCATCTGGGGTTAAGAATAGAATATATGATCTATACAAATTTAAAGTGAAAGGCATAGTTAATATGTAACAGAATAAAAAGTATTTGTTTAGGTAATTGTAACTCATTAAAGCAGTGACTAGTAACTAGATAAAGGTGAAAAAGGAAGAGAGAAATTAATAGCCTAAATAAGGAGAAAAGCCTAATGCCATTTTTAAAACCAGTTTGGACCATGTTACTCAAGCCTAAAGTCTAGTATAACGGAGGAGTTATGCTATCATGACACCTGTCATTCATATATTAAGTCATATATTTTCCAAACCTTATGAATGTATAAGCTGAAGTTGTGTTTGACTAGCAACCCCCTGATACATTGTCTTCCAAACTCTCATTAAGATACTGCTGAAGAAATAGAGCAAATCAAAAATTTGCAAGCTGAGATGGTCAGACAGCATATTACAGGATGTGTTAAGTTTCTTTCAGGCTCATGGAAATGGATTAAGAAAAACTGACATTAACTTGAAAAAGCAAAGCCCATTTAAAAGAGGTGACTTCATTCCATTTGTCTGCTGTCTGGAAGAAGTGAGGTCTGCACCAGATCATTTACTAGCTGTCTTGCTACTGCATGGCTTTTTTTTTTTTTTTTTTTAATGAGTTTATTTGTTTGGTGCACAAAGAGACTTCTTTCACAGCCCCACCAGTAGAGCAAGAAATAGAGTAAATGAGAACACATATTTGAATATTGTATTTGCTAGTGATGGCAGCTTTAGTATAGTAAATGCTAGAAATTGTAGTTTTTATTCTTAATAGGCTAAAAGGAAAAAAATGGCATTAGAATCACCTGTGGAGCATTTTTTTTTTTTTTTAAAAAGAAGCTACAATCATACACCCACTCCAGAGATTTTGATTCAAAACATATGTGATACAGCCTGGACATCTCCTTCCTTTAAAAAAAAAAAATCCAGATGGAGCCCTTGATAAAGAGATACAGAAAACCAAGCCTCAGGATAGAAGAAATTCCTAAATATACCAAAGTCGCATAAGATGAATGCTTGCTAGAATCTGGGAATGAGACTGAAATTTATATGTATTAACCTATTCTCAAACTGTAGACCTGAGAAAAGATTCATTAAACACATAAGCAGAAATTTGAAAAACCACCCACCTGCTAGATTACTATGTGAAAATTTTGATGGGATCTTGTCTCATTAAAAAATAAAGAGAGAAAATTATGGACTTCAAAAAAAATTACAAAGAAAAAGACAGTATCTTGAATATTTATTTCTTCAACAATTATTGAGTGTCAAAAATCTAACAGGCAAAATGATATATAACAGTAAACAAACAAGGAAGGACACTACCTTACAGAGCTTACACCTTAAAGGGAAAGAAGACTATAACAAAATTAAGTTATAAAATTTTATACAATTATATAAATTGAAAGAATAAATTTATATTTAGAAGTCCAATGTGCTATCCATTGCACCACAGAGACACCTTAAATTTATATTTGTATGTGACATGTACAGTGAAGGAGAGGAACATTAAAATGTATAGCTCAGATTATTTGATCTACTTCAGAGTCCAAGAATCCAGGATAAATATTAATCCTTACTTCAGTAGCAGGTATTAAACATGAATACAGACCCAAGGGGGAAAATTCAACAGAGATAAGAATATGATAAGAAAAGGTTTCGAGGAAGCAAAATAAGGCAAAATAGTTAAAATATATGTTGAATAAGGTTGAAAGAAGACAATGGCCCCAAACCCAAATCCATGATAAAAAAAAATACAGTTGAAAAATCTATGAAAATCTGGAAGAAAAAGATAAAGAAGAAATTTGTGGAAGAAGGTAGGTGATTTAGAGGATCAACTAAAACACCAACCTAAGAAATCTATTTTTGAGGAATTAATCAGAGCTGAAAAAGAAGCATTAATCAGAGATTTAGTGGGAGAATGACTTCTTTCTATGAAGAAAGACTTAAGTGTCCAGACTGAAGTCTCCTTCTTGCCCCACATCTTCACACTCCCATCCTTTTTCACACAATGAGGTCTTTGATCATGATGTTTCTCTCGCCTGAAAAGCTCTTTTTTTTCCTGAGTAACTGCTTCTTGGCATCCAGATCTAAGCTCAGTCACCATTCTTTCAATGTCTCTGACTTCTTCACTGGTTAAAATCTTCCAATATATTCGTAGCAATGTAACACTTATCAAAGTGATAATTTTACATTTTTAAGATTATTTGATAACTGTTTGTTTTCCCCACTAATCATGAGCTCTAAGGTAGGAAATGAACTCTTTTTACCTACATATTTTATTTCCAGCATCTAGCTTGGTGCCTGACAGCTTGCAGATGCATCATCAATTATTTCTGAAAGAATGATACATGAATGAATAAATGAACTCTAAAAATGCCAGTCATACAAAAAAAAATGCATGTTATAAATAAGAACTAAAAACAAGATGGAAAAATTTAAAATAGCTACATTAAGTCATTGGTATGGAGTGATGGTTTCAGATGTTTTGAAGCTTTTCTTTAATATTTTAAATGAAAAATAAATTTGAAATGTCAAAAAAGTGTTTTTGACTGCTATCTACATGCTAAACATGAGAGGTAAAAATATTTACAAAATAGAATCTTGGCCCTTTGCCAGCCCACAAATGAGGTGGAGAAATAGCATGTAAACACATTATAATATATACCATAATAAATACTATAATAGAATAAAAATGTTCATGTCTCTCATTCTTAGAAACTATGCTAATCTCTTTGTTTCAATTTCAACATATGTATTTCTGGAGCTTTTACCCAAAAGAAAGTATTGAGCAATAATCACAATAAATTTGACAGTGGCCATTGTCACTTTCCTCTTGTGTGTCTTCTACCCTCCCTAAATAGACTTGCTCACCACCTGGAAACCAAGAACCAACCTGATGAGAAGATGATTACACAAAGCAGTGTGATTTCAGCAACACCATGGACCATTCCTGACCACTAACCTGTAAATGCACTGTTACCGAACTTGGGTTTGGCCACTCACCACTCAAAAGCCAATAATTCGAAAGGCAAGTGTTAGTAGAAAGGAAAGGTCCTTTAATCACAAAAGCCGGCAATCTAGGGAGAAGGCAGACATGTCTAAAAACCAACTTCAAAGATTCTGCTCAGCCATGACCGTTTTTAAAGGGAAAAATGGCAGCGGGGAGGAAATCTCAGCGAATCATCAAGGCAGGAGGTTGAGTTCTGCTCATTGTCCATTGCCTGCTGACTGGCTGACTCTCTCGTCACATGTTATTTTGCCTACGTGACCTGCCAGCAGGATTGCTAAGGGAGCTGTTGGGGGTAGAGAGCTAATCGTTCTTTAACTACTTACTTCTTCATTCTTCTTTTTATCTAGAAAAAGAATGAACAGGTTAGGAAAGACATGGTGTGCACTCAGGAGAGCATAAGTCAGGCATTAGTTTCACTAGCTTAGTGACCTCATACCTATAATTAAGTTCTTTCAGGGTTAGAGGGGAACAGAAATGTGCAAAGAGCAAAAGGGCAAAAGAGCTGCCTTCAGTTCCCCACTGTCAAACATCATTCCATTTCTATGAAATCAGTGGTGAAGTTCCATCTCCTGTAACTCCTTTGGGTTGACATAGGGTATTGTAGTCTCAGAGTGGAAGATACAGCCTCTTGACATGGGTCTGTAGCATCTTTTTGCCGACAATTTTAGTTGCCCACTTACCTATACAGGTAGAGCAAGCTATAATTATTTTGATGCCTATAAATATATAGATTATTATGAGCAAAAATGTTAATCGCATTCTTGAGGCCAGTTCTTGGAATTGTGCTAGCCACAGGTTCAGTGCTGCTCAAGATGGAGAAGCTTATGTCATGTCGACAAGTCTGATCATCATACAGTTAGCTCCCTCCCCCACCAAGTGACAGTTACGGTATTTACAAAACAACTCAGGAATGTGTATCAGGCACTAAGCCTGTGACTCTATTATCCCTAATCATTAACCGCTCAGTTTTGTACCTTGGGGGTGGGCTGGCCTGCAGGGTTCTGCTCCATTCCAGCACCTCTTGCCCCTAACTAATCTCTGTTGTTAAGCTTGAGGCTGCTTCAAGGTCTATCACTAGAAACTTACCCCTTTAAATTTAGACTTTGTCTCCATTTAAATTGGAAGAGACCACAGATTATCCGGCACTTCACAGTAGCAGTGAGAGTCCAATTATTTATAAGCAATTGGTTTTTGAAAGGAGTGGAAATGGAAAGCACAAAGAATATTTAGAAAGCAAGAGAAAATTTAACAGAAAAGTGACATGTCATTAGGATACATTAAATTATTATTTTATTTAGAAACTGACTTCTTCTGTGTTGGAGGGTGGAGGGAATGAAAAGTGCCCGTCAAACTGACAAGGCATCTCGAGACAGAAAATTAAGGCAGGCAGCTTCATGTAATTAATGGATCCTTTATTATAGGGTAACTTACTCACACGGTGGGATCTATTGGGATCAGGCAGTAAGGAACTGGAAGCATTCACATCTGCACTCCCCACCACCAAAGGGACATAGGTGTAACTGAGCAGGATCCTATTATCATCAGTGACCATCTGATATCTGCAATGGCACTTGGTGGCTGCTTAACTGTATTATGGTTTAAAGGGTTTTTCTCATGCCGTTGCTGACCAGGGTTGGGCTGGAGAGGAGCGAGGCTTGGGTGGTCCACCCAACCCCCTCATGTTGCTGTGTGCAGGGAGCATGCTCAGTGCCCTCCTCTTGACCCCAGTCCCCACCTCTTGACCCCAGTGCCCTCCTCTTGACTCCTTGTGGTTTCCTTGTATCCTGTTGTTCAAGCTGCGGGCCTCAGCCTGCAGCAGGAGGTCTCAGGTCTCAGCCGCTTAAAAGGCTAAAAGCATTTACCAACCTGACTTTAAACTGCACAATTTTTTTCTCTAGAGTTCTTTTCCATGGAGCCCCTTCCTACACATCCTTTGTTCTAGGTACAAACATATTGTTAGCCCCAAAGCTATAGAGGTAGACTTCATATCCAGCAGAGGGAAGGGGACCACTGCATCTGCAAAAGCAAGGACAACTTTGCAACAATTTGTTATCCTATATGTGATCCCCGTAGAAACTAGCTCCCCCCTTCAACTCTTGAACGTTTACTATAAAACCCTCTGCCTTCTGTCCACAGCAGGCTCACAGTCTTAAAGGCATTAGCCCACTGTGACCTCCTTTGCCTGGCAAAGAAATAAAGCTGCTTTTTCTACTTCATCCAAAACTCTCTCCTCAAGTCTCATTTCAGTAAGTGGGGTGCGGAGGCCATATTTGGGCAACATTGGGACAATTTTATAGTTAACCTAGGGAATGGAGGTGGGTGCTTGGAAATAAGACAGGCATTCCTAAGTCAAGATTTACGAATAGGTAACTAGTCTTATGAATGCTGGGAACATGTCAGGGAAGATTTTCATCATTGTTTGAGAACTAACAGAGCATACAGGCTATTAGCTCCTAGTGATTATTAAACAATATCTATTAACTGCAAATCCCCTGATGACCGAGAAGTGATTTACTGCACAGTACAGTCCTGGGTAGGGTCTGTGGAAGGACAGGACAAAGTGTAAGGGCCCAAGGTGGCATCAGCCTTAACAGCCGTACACACAGGAATTACGGACATCTGAAGGCTTGAAGAGTCTTGTAAGATTTCCTTTTTATTTTATTTTAAAGTAACATTTGCTTAAATTTTCCTTAGGGCTGATTGCAAAAAAAAAGTCTCATATTTTGTTTTTATCACACACCAGGCTTTACTTTGACAGCACTGTTTATAATGGACCTCTGAGTACTGCTTGAGCCATTTCTATCATTATTGTCCTGTATGAGTCACATATGTAAGTCATATTCATATATGACCAGGCTATAACATTGAGAACAGTAAAAAGGAAAGTAAGTGCATTGTTTAAAAACATAAAAATAATCTCCTCAGGTACCTACTCAGGTGTTTGTAGGATGCCAAACCTCCTGAGTAATAAATTTAAAAATTTGATACAAGAGTCATAAATCTTAAAATCACTTCCAAGATTTAATATGCCTACTATGTACTATGTGGCTGAACAAACTGAAAAAAATCTTAAGTATACAGTCAATAAAATAAGCTCCTTATTTCTATTTGTCCTAGAGCAGGAGATAATATTTATATCAATGCAGGTTTCAAGACCATGACGTTGTGTAATAGCATTTATTACTCTCACCCTAGACACGGGCAAACTTAGTGTGAAACATAACTGGCAATATCCATCTTCTATCTGGATGTGTATCATCCAGTATAATAGTCACTTTCCAAATCTTATCAAGTATTTGATTGTTTTTCCTCCTTCTCCCTTTCCTGTCCTCTTTTCTTTCCCTTCCTTTGTCTTGTCCTTATTTTTCCTACCTGAATAATTCAATCCTGAGCCATTAGATGGTGCCAAGCAAGCAGGTATACAGGAATGTGGAGTAAATAAACCTGGCTGTTCATCCTACCCTCTTGGACCGGAAACTCCATATCCTCCACAAGGCCTCTTGTGTCTCTAAAATCCTTTCAGACTTTTATTGTATCCCTAAGCTACAAAACAATTGAGTAGATTTAGTCTTAAATGTGCATGTTGAATTTTAGTAACCTCAGTTCCATAACAGAAGCTACTTTTTAAAAGCTTCATTCTCTAAGATGATGTATGGAAAATTAGTCTTTGTATTTTAATGTAGGACATCCTCAGTGACACAAACATTAGATGCAGGCGGCGTCCTGAATCTGGGAAAGTGGCTTTTTTGGGGACAATATCTGACACTGCAGACAGTTTTAGGACTAGTGTTTTTCTAATATTGTCCTTTCATCCTTTGACTTAGACGCTTGTTTTTAAGAGAGAGTTTAGTCACCACGTTTGAATTGCTGAAAAAAAAAAAGTCCAACAGTTTTTGCTACATGATTTTTAATTACCTGATTAAGTTTGTCAGTACTCTGAACAAAATGAGTAAATGTATGACACGAATAAAAAAAGGCAGGGAATGAAATAAGAGCAAGTGATGGCATATTAGTGAGTAATCTACTTTAAAAGAATCATGTCTAGAATGAGTAGGAAAGGGTAAAGAACAATTCCAAAATAGAAAAAGACTTAGGCTTCTGTCACTTAAAGTGATAAATTTGAAGAAAAATACTTCAATATTCACAGAAGATAAGAATTTCAGTCTCTAAATCAACTCGATATCAAAGCAGAAATTCAATGGCCTTAAATAGATATTCATAATAGGAAAATTTTAGAATCTCTTGGAAAAGGAGGTGTGGGAGCTATTCACTTATTTTGCATGAGTTGAAAGAGAAGTTGCTGTTTTAATGTAAAAATAAAGCTGGATCTAATATCCTGTTTTGAAGGTTATAAATGTCCCTCTGAGGAAAATCACTTCACCATCAGTGAACATTTTTTTACCTTGAGTAAAAAGAAATTTTTGATAAAGACAGGGACAAGTTACCTGATGTACCTCTACTGATTTTAAAAACAGCTAGGTTGAGTGTGTTGTCCAACTCTGGGAGACATGCGATAGCAGAGTGCTACAGTTTAGTTTTTAATTCCTCATCAACCAAAACTTTGGACTTTTGGTCCATCTCTTTGCACTCAGTTTCCTTCCCTGTAAACTTTGTCTCCAGCATAGTTTCTGAAGAGGCATTTTCCGCAGGTAGACGATGCTTTCTCAAAATAAGTAGGATCAAAAAGGCTGGAATATAGCTTGATCCTCTTAGTGCTGCTGGCAATCCCAGGTAGATGCGTCTATCAAAAAAAAAAAAAAATAGTTAAAACATATTGTATCTTACGTAGACAGTGTGGTGAATACAAATTGGTTTTGCATATTTTAATTTATTAATATTTTACTCCCATAAGGACAAAGCAGCTAACTGTTTTGCATGTCAAGCTTACAGAAGGAATTTTGCTAAATTCGCTTATTAGCAATTTGTTAAAATAATTTTTGGCCTTTCTAAATCCAGAAAATCCAAATTAAATTTCTTCCTTTCTAATCTTTTGTTACTGTTTTTATGTTATCTTTTTACATTGAATAGACTCTCCAACTTAAATTTAATACTGACAGTCATAGAGATTTTATTTTGGTATTCAATGAGAATTTCAAAGAGTCACCACTAATTATGATGTTTACTCCTGTGTTGTTGTTTTTTGATGATCTTAATTGGGTTAAGTAAGTTCCTCTTTTCTCTTCTGACTTTGCTCAAGTTTTAGTTATGAATTTGTAGAATATCACCAAATCGTTTTTCTGTGTGTAATTGTAGTTAGCAGAATATCCAAGATGATTATTATATAACAAACTCTATTTGTTAGCTTTTATACATTACTAGATTCCATGTGTTATTTTCTTGCATGCATATTTATAAGTAAAATCAGCCTATACTTTTCCCCTTGTACTGAACTTGTCGATTGTCAATATCAAGATTGCACTAGCTTTGTAAAATGTATCGGGACATTTTCCCTCTTTTTCCATTTCTAGGAATAACTTGTATAATACAGGAGTTATCAGTTCATTAAAGGTTTGTAAGACTTGCCTTGAAGGCTTCTGGACTTGATACCTTCGGAAGATGGGAATTTTTGACTGATACACATTTTTAAACTGCCATGAAAATATTCATGTTTTCTATATATTTATAGTAAAATTTAGTAATGTATACTTACCTAAAAAACTCTCTATTTAATATGTTTCCAAATTATTATGTCTAAAATTCTGAAGTATCTGTACTTGTATTTCCTGTTTCATTCTTAATAGTGTTTATTTGTGCATTTTCTCTTTATTTGCCTTTCAGATTATTGTTATTATATTTTAGTATTTAAAAAAAATACACATTTTCATTTTTTTGGTTACCTCAATGGTGTGCAGTATAATTATTAATTTTTGCTTTTTATTGTCATTTTTCTACTTCTAATATTTTCTTTTATTATGAAACATTTCAAGAATGCAGAAAAAGAGTTAAAGATATTTGTATTTACCACCCAGATCATTTAAATGATCAAATTTTGTCATTTTTGTTTCAGAACAATTTAAAAGAAAGTATTAATACATTTAATTCCCATGTGTATTATGATCCTATTACATTCGGACTCATTCCAGCCGTATGTAACACTGTGTTTAATTTTATAGATTTTGTTCCTAGTTAATTTTCATAGTTTTACAAAGCATGCATGTATCCATTCATAATATATATAATTATTTTATATGTTTTTAGATTTTAAATAATTGGTATATTATATTTTTATTCTGAAGATTTTCAGATCAGTCCAACTTTTTGAAACGATGCTCATACATATAGTTCTACTTCATTTATTTTTAACCATTGCACCACAGTCCAGTGAATGAACACACCACAGCTAATTATCCATTTTCCTATTGTATATTTATATTGTTCAGTTTTTCCTTATGTCACCAATATTGCAATAAACCTTCATTTACCATCTCCTTGTGCATGTAAGAGTTTCTCTAAATTATGTCTAAGGGTCTTAGACTACGCAACTTAGCAAATATGTTCCCAAAGTTCCTTTTTGATAGTTTTTATTCCCCACCAGCCATGTATGAGAGTTCTTGATGCTCCAAATTTGTGCTCTGTCATTCTTCATTGTCTATAGTGTCTTTTGTTGCAAAGAAAATCTAAGATTTTACATGCAGTCACATTTGCCCATTTCTTGCTCTCTGGTTTGTGATTTTGTTTCAAACCAAACCCAAAGCAATAGGATCATAAAGATATTAGGGTCTATTTTTGTTGGTAATCTAACTACTATTGGTCTAACAGTTATTTCTTTATAAACCACATGTTTATTTCTCTGGGTAACTTTTATGTTTTTCTTTATCTTGAGAGTTTGTAATTTCACTCCAATATGTCTATTATATTCCACTAGGCTTTTGAAGTTTACTTTGATCTGAAAATTTACTTCTCTGTTAAATTCTAGGAAATTCTAAGCCTTTAATTCTCTAATTATCTCTGCCATTTCCTCTGTTCTCTGTTCTAGAAATTTTCTGAGATATATGCTTTAATCTGTCCCAGGTGGATGGGTCACAGCTAAGAAATCCTAAATTTAGGAAATCTCAATCTTTTAAATGGGTTGCAAACACATCTGCCAATCTTTGCCCTAGAGGGAGCTATTATCCTCATCATCCTGGTCAGAAAACTCTGCTCCAGAGGGAAAGATCATTTACATCTTCCAGCATTGCTTACTGTTCAAACACCAAGATAGTTCAGACCAAAAGCCTCTGCTAACAAGATATTCAGAAATTCAAGGGACTCATGAAGAATTTTCTATCAACATGTAATTCTTATTTCTATGTTGTATTAGTTTTTGGTGAATTTTCTCATGAGTATACTTCACTGGCCATGCTAATTAACCTGACTAGACAAAGAATGGTACTAAATACAATAATTTTGTCTGAAAAAGCATTTAATCAAGGATACTATCAACAGGAATCTCCAAGCAGCAGGATGAAGCCAACCTACACCAGGGATCTTCGGTGTTCCTCGACTGTGATGCAAACCCGTGACGTGCACAGTGTGTCCCTGGGGCCTCCTCCGCATTATCCCGTGGAACTTTAGGGGAAAGAGGATCTGAAGAAACCATGAATCTCATGCTGTCTGCTCTCTTCACAGTTCTTGACATATATCCTTTTACTGATCAAGAGAAGGCCTTAGACTATTTTAAACAATCCTAAATCATTTTTCAGTAAATAAAAGAGTTTTTTCTTACTGCCCTATAAGGAGAAGCTAATACAAATTTAAACAACAATCAGGTCTCCAAATGGGAAAGAATGTGAAAATAGAAAGTGAAAAATAGAAGAGTTTTGTTCAAACACAGGTAAATATTACCATGAGTTTTGTTCAAAATCAGATCTATATATTAACAAAAAACTAAGGCTTTAAGAGAAATGAAGAACATTGTATCAGTGAAATTTAATGAGGGAGAATAAACATTATTTTGGAGATGGGAAGTGGATGGTAAAAGGCAGTAAAGATTCTGGCTAGGAAGATGCTGAAATAATGTAGGATGAAATGGGGATACTTGAGAGAGTAATATAGTTTGATAGGTACAGACTTGACCTTCAATGATGTATTGATTGCAGGCAATTTAGGGAACAATCTTTTGAAAGTCATCCATGCTTATATTTACCAAGTACTTTGAAAATATTGAGGAACTGAAATTCTAGTGTATAAGTGAGAAATGGAGATACAGTATCAATATCTGTTCTGGAAACAAAGCCCAAAGTTGTCAGTCACTTGACAAGGAAAATGTTACACATGAATGGTACCATTTTATGCCCAGTCTATGCTTAGAAAACAATTCTCAAAACAAACAAACAAACAAACAAAACTTTACCTGAAGTTAGTGGAATCATAGATCCTGCATGCCCCTGACTCACCACACTTCAAAGTTCCCCAGTGTAAACATGTGGAGTCAATTAAAGCTCCAAAATAGATAGGTGCAGGAATTCCAGCTTCAATTAAAAGGGAGAAAGAAAAATCCATTAACAAGGTAAGAATTAAGATACATTTTTTTGTTAGGAAACATTTTAATTTTCTCTATCCATAGAACAAATGAAGTTTAACAAAATATAAATCTACTGCTTTAAACTTTATTTTTAGAAATTAAAAGTTACTATTTTTCCCTTTTTATTGAAGTATAGTTGATTTACAATATTGTGTCAGTTCCAGGTGTACAGCAAAGTGATTCAGTTATGTATAGTTATAAAATATTTTTTTCAGATTATTTTCCATGGTAAGTTATTACAAGATACTAAGTTACTTTTACTGTAAACATTTTAGATGATAAAAGAAAGTAATCTCATAGATAAATGCAAAATAAAAATTATCAGTAGAGAAAAACATTTAATTAGTGATTCTTTGTATTTCTTCTCTGCAATGGTTTGGGCCAGTCACGGGCACACTTTATTTTAACAAAGCATTTCCTATTCCTTTGCTTTTCAAATTGCACTGATGAAAAGCAATTGATGAAAAGTAGAATTAAGGTCAGCTAGGTCTTTTCCAAGTAAAAAGGAGAAGTTCTGCATTTCTTCTTGTGCTTCATTCTCATGCTAATTACAGGGGGGAGGGTATAGCTCAGTGGTAGAGTGCTTGTCTGGCACGCACAAGGTCCTGGGTTCAAATCCCAGCCCTCCATTAAAAATAAATAAGTAAAAAAGAAAAAATACCTTCCACCTCATGCTAATTACAAAGTTCCACTTACAAGTGGAAGGGATAGTTGTTCCCGTTACTCTGAGGGGGTGATTTCATTTACTTAATATTAAATAGTGATCTGATGTGATGTTAGAAAAAATAACTATTTTTACCAAATATTCTTGTGCAAAATGCATGCAATCCTACGCCAAGCGACTTCTCTTCAGACTTGATACACCTAAAAAATAAATCCATAAATAAAAGAAAAATAGAGGTTTTAAAACTACCATAGTTTTTTAAAAGGACAATTTGTGCTAGTAACACACTGAGATTAGAAAATTTTCTTGCATGCTCAGGTCTTGGTTATTTAATGCCTAATTATCCAGTTCATAACCTACATAGGAGCCCCACCTCTGGTCCTTGGCATTTTATCCATCATTTTTTGCTCACTCATTTCTAGCTTAAAATTGTCAAAGAAGAATACATTTCACATGAATCGATTTTTTACCCCAGTATCCTCTTCTTGAGTAGTAGTTCTTGATTCTAATGGTGAAATCTTTTAGATGAAGGAAGAGAGTAAAGACATGAAGAAAGCTGAAAGCATGATTAAGTACTTGTCTTAACATAAAGTAGATATTAATACTATAAAAAGTTTTGAAGCTGATAGGCAAATGGAAACTGAGTTAAGAATTTCAATAATCAGGTTAACCATTTGAAAGATATAACTTTTAAAGCAGAAGAAGAAAATACGATACAATGGAAAGCAAAAAAAGAAGCAAAAAGAAAGTCAAATAAATAGAATATGTGAAATAAAGTATGAAATAAAGTGGCAAAAAGAGCTCTATCACAGTGACTGCAATCCATACAAGCAGGTTAAACTCACCAATCTCAGATTACAAAATCAGATCTAGCAAATTGTCTGTAAAGTGAAATAGAAGATTGAAATATTGCAAATAAAAGGAATAAAAAAAGGTATAACATGAAACAATGAACCAAAAAAAAAAAAAAAGCTAGAACTGCAATTTTAATAAGAAACAAAATAGAATTCTCTGAAAGAAAGGACAAAAAGATAAAGAAGAAAATTAAGTGCTGCTAATAATAGAAGTATAATGATCAAAGACACATTTACATCCTACAAGAGAGACTCCAAACATGTAAATTAAAAAACTGACAGAGTTACAGGGAGAAATACATCAGCAATTTTTAGAGATTTTAATACCCACCTCTGAAAAACTGTTAAGCAGACAAAAAACAAGTATAGATTTACAAAGTTTAGATAACACAATGAATTAACTTAAGTCCAAGGAATATGAAAACTGTATATTGAAAACACAGAAGTTACACATTCTTTTCAGAAACACATGAAAAAATCAAAAATTGAACATGTGCTAGGCCCCAAAGGAAGCCTCAATATTTCACACAACCCCACATCTTTCAGATTATGTTCTCAGAACATGAAAATGAAATAATAAAGGATACCTATTGAAATTTCCCATAGATATGGAAAGTCTATAACACACTAATAAACAAATTTTGGTTTAGTGGAGCAAATCGTGAAAGAAATTACAAAACAGAATTAAGCTTCATGGAAAATACTATTTGAGGCACAGCTAAAGTAATAGTTGGAAAGAAATGTGTGGTTTTATCTATATTAACCAACATGAACAAATGATCTAAGTGTTAAACTCAGATAGCTGCATAAGGAGCAACAGAGCAAGCCCAAAAGGAGAAAAAAAAATTTTAAATAAAACAAAGAGCAGAAAAATGTGAAATAAAGATTAACAAACTCAAAAACTCATTCTTTTAAAAAGAAAATAAAACAGAGAGCTTTTGGTAACAATGCTTAGGAAAAAATAAAGATGGTACAATAAAATACAAAAGAGAAAAAGGGAAAATCCTTTCAATACATGAGAGAATATTAGAATGATAAAAGGCTGTTACAAACAGGTACATACTAACAAGCATACAGCTGGTGTCGGCACTAGTATGAATAGACACTAACACTAAATAAAGGAAAATAGTAACCAATATCACTATCCAAATAAGCCCAAAGTGTAGTTTCACAGGTGAATGCACAGAACTTTCAACAAATAGATATTTAATGCAAGTAGTTACAGAAATTAAAAAATAGAAAATTAACCAATTCAAAAAAAAAAAAAAAAGAAAATTAACCAATTCTTTTGTAGGCCTAGAATGATTCCAAAACAAAAAGAATAGAAAATAGTAGGTATGTTTTACTCATCAACAAAGATACAATAATTTTAAATAAATTATTATTTAAACAAATCATATATAAAATATATCATGATTAAATATGGTTTTTCTTAGATTTGTAATCAATACAATATAAAAAAAACTATCACTTTATTTCACCACACTAAAAGTACTGAGTAGAGTCTATGTAAGTTTTTTCCTGGATGCAGAAAAATATATTTAATAGTTTAATACTGATTCTATTATTAAAACTCAGAAACTTGATGAAAACTGTATACTAAAAATCTACAGGAAGCATCATATTTAATGGAAAAATTTTACATGGTTTCCATTAAGATGAGAAAAGAACAAGAATACGCACTGTCACTAGTAGGGTTTAATATAGTTTTGGAGGTCCGAGTTGATGTTCTAAGAAAACTTTAAAAGCCTAAGATGTACAAAGTTTGGAAATGAAGAGATAAAATTTTCCATATTTGCATACATTTCTACAATGAAAACCTAACAAATCCACAAGTTACTAGGACAAATAAGAAAAATTGATGGATAAAAAGTAAATTTTTAAAAAGCCAAAGCATTCCTCTAAACCAACAATAATCAACTAGAAAACGTAAGAGAAAATAGTACCATATAGAATTACAAACGTATGTGTGTGTTTGGATATATATATATATATATATGGATATGTATCTCTTTGTAAATCTACATGGTACCATTTTGTATGTATATGTGTATATATATATGTGTGTGTGTATGTATGTCTGTGTATAGAAGCTATAAAAGAAAATTTAAATAAATGGAGAGAGAGTCCATGTTCACAAATATATGATGTCAGAGTTTCTCTGATTAAAATAGGGAATCTGCACAATCAAAATTCATATGAGAGTATAAAGATCCATGCATTGAGAGCTAAATCAATTTGGGAAGAAAAGAGTAAAAGAGTAAAGGTGAAAGTAGTGGGTGGGTGAGGAAGAGTTACTTTGAGACATTAACATAGCCAGTGTCAAGGTAGCAAAATCAACGTGGCACTAGTCTGAGAACAGACAAAACTGTGGGACAGAATAAGAGTGAAAACTAGGCCCATGTTATACAAAAACCTGCGATATGATAAAGGCAGCACCACAAACCAATGGAGAAAGGACCTCTTATTATGCTATGATGTTAGGAAAACTAGTTTTTTGGAGAAAAATATCACTGAATAGCTCTTTCTCTGGCACCAAACATAAAGATAGACTTGTGATGGTTTAAAGAACTAGGTAAAGCTACAAAGTTAATAGGATAAAATTTAGGGGAATATTTTTATAAATTAGGAAACCCTTTTTAAATATAACTACCCAATACACCAACTCTAAGGCAAGAAAATTGTTAGATTTCAGTACAACAAAATTTAGGATTTAATTTCATTAAAAATACTATGGAAAAGTTCAAAGAAAGATGAAAGACTAGGAGAAGATAATGATATCAAATAAACAATATTATATTAATATCTATAATTCACCAAAAGTATAGACATTATAATAGAAAATGGGCCCCCAAAATGAAGAAGCATCTTGAAGCAGAAGCATTAATAACTAGAAAAAAATTTGAAGAGATTCTTAAACTCACTGAATTAGACAATTGCGTATTAAAACATCAGTGAGCTACCATTTTACACCCACTGGAATAGCTGAAGTCAGAAAGTTCAATAATTTTAAGTGTTAGTGAGGTTATAAGGCGGGAGAAACTCCCACGCATTGATGGTGTAAGAATAATTCATAAGTACTGGCAGTACTTGGTGAATTTATGTCCACATGTGCCTCATGCACCAAAACAAATTATAGCACAACACTACTTGTCTGAATATAAAACACAAATACACATAAAACTTAGTATTTTACAAAGGAAATTACATATTTAAGAACATATATCTATCATACAAATGTGGATGCCTATGGTTGAGAGGAAGTGGGGAATGGAATGAGAAAAATAAAAATAAAGTAAAATGAAGCAAGAGGGAAATCCTACCCCAGCCTATGATGACAATGTGTTATGAACTGAGAGTTATGATCAACTTAACTCTGCTTCATGATGAAGAAACGAGAAAGCAATGCACTTTGTTTACTAGGCATGTTTAGGATTGTTTATGAGGCACGAAGATCAAAAGAACAAGGGTCATAAACCTAAGTGTGAATCCTGGCTCTGCAATTTCCTAGTTTTAGTAAGCCCTTCAGCACTTGTGTCTCACAAATAGCTTTGTTAAGACTGTTGAGCATTTATTATTATACCCAATTTTTAATTAAAGAAAAGCGAAGCTCAGAAAGATCCATCGACCTGCCTTTTGCCCTGTGGATATTCTTTGGTGAAACTGGAGCTTCTGACAGCTTTAAACTCCACTGCCCTACAGGTTGAACCACAGGAAATGAATGCAAGAACCACTCTGTACCCACGAAAATGACTGTTTCATATGGCTTACCCTAAAATGTAAATG
This sequence comes from Camelus bactrianus, assembly GCF_048773025.1. Classification (NCBI taxonomy): domain Eukaryota; kingdom Metazoa; phylum Chordata; class Mammalia; order Artiodactyla; family Camelidae; genus Camelus; species Camelus bactrianus. Next base: position 13,203,916 of record NC_133572.1, read on the forward strand.
TGTCTCTTCTTGTGTTAAACAATGAGAGGTTTTCTAATTTAACTCTACGAAATAAGGAAGGAAAGGTCAGCAGGGAAGTACCAACCGATGAACATTTTATACTGCTAACTAAAATTTTGTAAAATTCAACAGTGCTGAATGAGAATATCTTAACGCTATAGTAGAGCACTGAGTTCTTAGGTACCGTGGGCTCCAAGTGGCTTTCTTGGAAAAAGTTCCCCTACTAAATAGCTAGAAATAAATCTAAAGAAAGAAAATAATTCTTGTACCTCAGGAGAACCATATAGCCAGGTATGGCAGATAAGGAATAAATGAAACTGCTGACCACCGACAAGATTAAAAAGTACTGGAGCATCATGGAACAGTCACGTCCTTTGTCACATAGCCCAAGGTGTGCGGATGAATTTCCTGGTGTTTGAATGCAGCTACAATTTTGAAACATCTGTCGAAAAATAACATATTATCCTATTTAAGGAAGGAAATCTTGAACACAAATCTCAAATATTTATTACATCACCAATTGGATCAAGATGGAGACTTTATTCACTTTATTCTTGCATCCTTTATGGTGTCTCTCAGGATTATAGTGGGAAACAAAACAAAAGTGTGGCTTCTGAAAAATAGAATTTCTTCCTAAATATACTGAGTAAATTTGCAACAGCTCAGCTCTCCTCAAGTCACGCTTTTGAAAAACATATACTGTCTTGCCACACACTGAATATGACAAAATTTGCTTCATGGTGCTCAGTTTAAATATATAGATACTTAACAATAAACAAAGATTTGTTGAAAAAATATGTAGTTTATTTTAAAAACAGAATAAAGTCAACCCTTTTTGAATTCTTATGTTCCCAGGTTTTAATAAGAATCAAAATTTGTATTTTATTTTCATCACCAACCAACATTATAAGTGATATTTTAAGGCAAGAAAACATGCCCAATTCCATCTTCTTAGAAAGCTGTCAGAATGTGAAAAACACAGACAGCACATGTGTTTTTATACACAGGGAAAAAAAAAACCTAGCAAAGTCATTAGCTGGGTACTCGAGATCAAAACTGCCAAGTTTATCTCGGTTTAAAGTACTTTTAAATAAAATTATTAAGCAATAATGTCAACTGCTATGGAGTTAAAGATCAGTACATAGACACTGTGCAGATTTAAAATAAGATCTAGGAAATAACAGTTAAATCAAGTGAGCATATAAAAAGTAACTTATTTTCAGTAATAAAGGCCAATAGGATGTGTTACCATGTTTATTCCTGTTCCGGAGGATGTCTCACAACCAGCAAGACAGGCTGACATATATGACAAACCATTGTTTCCACATACTGGGTCCCATATTTTAGTTGGGCAGTTGCAATTCATGTTACAGTCAGCAAGGATATTTCCCATATGAAAATCCTGTTGCATTCTGAAATGATTTAAAATAACACCATGGATATTGAAAGAATATTGGAGCATTTTCTTTTTCTTTTCATTTCAATTTGCAGTTGTATTTCCTCTGCTCCCTAAAATAGAAACAGAAATCTTCCAGTTGTCAATGTGTGGCCTGGGTACTATAGCTCTGGCATAAAAGACACCAGTTTCTGTGATCATAGCCACTTTTTCAATGATTTCTTTAAGGTAAACAAACAGCCACTGAACCACTGGGGGTCAGAAGAAGGCAGGCGGGACTGAGAGCAATCAGCTTTAGATGTTGGCAGACTGTATTCCTGCTTGCAGCTGTATCCAAGCAGAGATCCCAGCCAGTGCCTCTGCCCATCTGCAGGGCTGAGCAATGGTCCCCTCTGGCCAGAGTTCAGTTGGCAGTTATGCCTGATTTGGGTCTCCAGTCAACCATCCATACTAGCCATGGAGTTCTGCTCACCTGCTGAGCAGAGTCTCCAGTTCTATCCACCCAGAAAGACTGGCCAGAGAACCTGGGCAACCAGAGAGCCCATCCTATAGCCACACAAGACCCCGGATAGTCAAATAGTCAAGGGAATCTTGAGAAAGAAGAATAAAACTGTAGATAATCACATTTCCTGATTTCAAACCATATTACAAAGCTGTATCACCAAAAACAGTATGGTATGAGCATAAAAACAGTCACATAGAACAGAATAGAAAGCCCAGAAAAAAAACTCATGCATACATGTCAATTAATTTACAACAAAAGAGCCAAGAATATATACAGTGGGGTTGAAAAAGTCTCTTCATAGATGGTGGAGGGAACACCAACCAGACAGCCATGTGCAAAAGAATACTGGATACTTATCTTACAGCACACACAGAAATTAACTCCAACTGATTAAGATTTAAATTTAAGACCTGGAACAATGAAACTCTTAGAAGAAATCATTAGGGGTAAGCTCTTTGACTTCAGCCTTGGCAATGATTTTTTTGGGTTTTCTTATGCTCTGTGTAATGTAATGGAAAGAGCCATAGAGAGGGAGTCTAGAGATCACATTAAAGTCCTGACTCATAACTAGATTATGCCTTTTTACACATCTGTTCTGGGAATCAGGATAATTGGAGATGGAGATAATCTTTAAGATTTTACCAATTTTAATTTTTATTTTACTATACTGATGGAGTTGAAGGGGTGTTCCATGACCTCCCTTGGTCATTTAATCCCTGTGAATCTGAATTTCTTCATCTGTAAAATGGAAAAAACAACACCTACCTTAAATGAAATTTGCAAGACTCAAATCAGATAATATATAAAATTACTTTTATGATTATATATTTAATATTATTCCAATTGCTTAGTCGTCAACAATGTGAAAGGGAACATTTTAGGATGCTCTTCATTTCATTTTAACCGATGACTTCATTACCTACGTATACCCTACAGATGAATTTTTAAAATTCATGTCACTATGCAAAACCTTCCTGTGAACCCAGATAACCCTCAAAATGGAAATCTGAAACTATTCAAGATATAGACACACTTATATGAATAAAATATATAAATTTATATATGAATTTCTGTATCATGTATTAGGATTCAGTTTTGTTAAGTTTAAGCCCATTGTGGAAACATGTAAAGGTAACTGAGATTCTAGTTAACTTTAAATTTTACCTATATGTGAGAGTGTAAAATAAATAGATAACACATCCTAATATAAACTAAAAGCATAGTTTCTTCACTCTACTATCTACTAGGATATCACAAAGACAAACACACACACAAGCAATCATAAACTCACTGACTCGGTGACATATCCCCAACCTCTATAATAAGATAGAGAAGGAATACAGATTACTGCCATTAGCTTCAATTAGCAAATGATCTGGTCATGTATAATTACTGCAGAAAATGTTATTAAATGTTGAAAGAGAACAACGTTTATTAGAAAACAACATACCCTTCATAAGAGGTGGTTATGCCAGCCACTGAGGAATTATCACAAATCATGAGAAAACACAAAAAATAGAGAAGATATTCAAATAAAGATAACCAGCATCCTATGTGGGCAGCTTGTACGACAGTAATCTTGAACTTCTTCATAATTAAACCACCAACTATATATCCGATGCATATTGGAGGTAAGTTATAAATACCTACAAATGCAAGTAAAATATTATGTACAAAGTGACTTAGCAAAGGGACAAAAGTGACGTCACATTTATCTAGTATGTCTTACACAAGCAACCACTTAGGTCCAACTCACAGTGGAGAAAACTGATTTAAATTTATTCCCACTTAGTTACATGTCACATACAGAGATATTTTAATGCCTCATAACATCAAAGTACATTTTGGAAGACTGTTGTCATTCATGTAATTAATAGCAGTAGATTGTAAATTTCTCATATGCAGGGTTCATGGTCTATGTCTCTTTTCTTAGGATCCAGGTAGAAGTAACAAGTCAAAGTTGACTAGTCATTTATTACTTTTCATTCTTTGGAGTGGGATTATGTATATAATGATTTGTATATAATGTATATCATATAATCATATAGAGTATGATTAGTATGATTTTGCAGCTGTTTATTCCCGCTATGGTTGTTAAGAAATTTGACTCAGCTCAAGGTACTTTAGAGGTACTTTGATAAACCTGTGATTGTTAAGTGGCTTTACATTTCATATTTTGCTGCTACTGACTAGTACTCTCCCTCCCCTAATCCTCCCCCCCAAAAGGGGGAGGGGAAGGGAAAAGATAGTCCTGTGTTTCATTCTTACAATGCCAGGATTTGCTCACTGAATCACATTCTTAGGAGAGATTGTTTAAAATGCACTTCCAAGTCCCATACCAGAGAGTCTAATTTAATCTGTCTGAGGTGGGCCCCAGGTATCTGAACTTTTAACAAACTGTAAAAGGTGTGTGAGTGTAGGTAGTGTGAGTACGTGTAATCTGAAAATTCTCTTTTCAGAATAGTGAAAGAAAAAAAAACCCAAGAGAAACTCAGGGTGAAGTAGACCCCCTGGGGTCAGTGTGGTGGCAGGAAAATCAGAATGTATGGGATGCAGAGATGTCTCAAAACACCCAGGGGCGGGGGGAGGGGGGCAGAGAACAGAGTTAGAAACCATGGAATTCATGAATTGGAGCCAAAAAAGGTAAAATCTGAGAGTGAAACACAACTCCTAATGAGTTAACTCTGTCTTGCTTTTTTACATGAATGAATTGCCAATCTGAAAACTGTATCTAATTTGGGCGTTCCCCAAGATTTCCTCAAATATTTTGAATTTGCATTCTGACTGGAGAGAGACAAAGCAAGGAGAAAACCAGGATTTTCTGGCTTCTTCCCTTCCCTGCCATCTCTTGAGTTCCCTGGAGAGCAGAAGGGGGAAAAGTACCAGAGACAGAAATATCTTAACAGATTTCAACTGAGGAATTTCCCAGACCCATCGTCACAGTATTCACCATTTCATGGGAGGTAAAAAAATGGGGTACCAATGCAGAGAAGAGCAAACATACCAATTAGAAAGATTGCATCTGAGGCTGATTTTCCATAGTGCTGTTCCAGATACTTAGGCATGAAGGAGATCATATTGACAAATGCATTGAACTGTAGCACACTTATCAGTATGAAAAGCATGTAAACTGGGTTGCATAAAAGACTTTTCATGAATGGTAAAAAATCTGAAAAGAAAGAATGACAATAGTGTCAAACGAACTTGGCTTTGCATTTTACGATGGACTTTTCCTGAAACATCAACCTCCCCTCCAAATGATGGTTTTCTGTTTTATAATGCACGTATGTTTCTTAATTCTTTTCACCCCTCAAAAGCTAAAGTTATATCATTGCTTTGGTAGTGATGCGGCTGACTGGGTAGGGATCAGAACACAATCGCTTTGCCTTCACCAAGTTACCATTGTGTCTTAAAGAAAAAGTACAACATGACCAAAATTTTGTCCGAGTTCACACCATTTCCTCTCATCCTTCTCTTTTCCTTCTATTAATATCTTCTCTTCTCTAGAGGTCATCTAGAATGAAATGTGCTTGTTCTCTTATTCTGTTCTCTAAAGCCAGGAAGGAAATCAATTTGATAAAGAAGTTCACATTGAAATATTGATAATATCACTCCTGAGTATTTAAAATGAAGATACATGTGGAAATTCATGGGATATAAATTTTCTCAAGTAGTAGGCACTTCTCTGCTTCTCTAGAAAAACAGTTTTGGTGGTTCTGCCAATGGTGCACAGTCTTTTAAAATACCAACCTCCAGGCTTCTCTCCCTGAGACCCTGATTTATTTGGTAAAGACTAAGGACTATGTAAAAGATTTAACCAAAACGTTTTCCTCTTTGGGTGAACTGACAAAGCTCAGAGCCAAATTTGTGGCCCATCTCTAGCAAAGGTTTTGGGTCAAAATGTCTCCATTGTGGGTCAAAGTCTTACTGATAGTTTCTTTTCACTTTTCTTATCTTCATGTTCTCTGTCTTGATTTCCTTAGTTATTGTGTATAATCCTGTTTTGCTTAATAAGCTGTCTACTATTCATTCTAGAACAAAGTATCAAAAAATAAACAAATTGGAAAGGAGAAATCATAGCTTAACTCAAAGAAATGAACTCTAGTAGAATTCATATTTATCAATAAAGTACACAGCCAGGGAGAAAAGTTGTGTTCAGAGCTTCTTGGAGCTGTTTAAGGCACCCATGTTTGTTGACATCCTCACCTAACAGGTGAGTCCCATTAATTTCAGTGTCGTTTCTACATGTCTTATACCAAGCCCTTTCCTAGTCTTGAGAATTGATCTTGCAGCCTGCAAACAACAGTGTGTGTTAAAATCCTCTATCAGTCTATACCAGCCCTTCAACAAGCGTTGTGAATATAATCGTAACGACTCAGAATTTGTAAGATTCTGAATGGCTCCTAATGATCCAAGAAGTATTAAATTATGTTCAATTGTCGTTTAAGTGAATTTGTAATTGCTAAGATTTCTGGGCAAGTTGGTACTATAATTTATGGGTGATGGAGGAAGCAGCAACATCCACAATAATAATACTAAAACCAGGAAGCAGTTAATAGTAGTCCTATGTGTTAGGGCTCTGTCTACCCTCACACAACAACTCTATAGTCATAAATAAATAGTATGTCCCCATCTTACAGATCAGGAAACTGACCCTCCACCACCTTCCAAAAGAACACTCTTTAAGAATCCCAAGGGCCAGCCCATACTTCATACTAAATACACCAGACCTCTGGGGAACACTACAGAGTTGCAGGCATCAGTCACTTTAGAACTTTCCGAGGTGATATCCCTAGCTGGCCCAGGTTGACAATGAGTGCTCTTGAAAACGAATACATAGACAACCTTAGCTTAGTTTCTCACAGAAAAACCTTCTGTCAACTATGCTTTGGAGCTTTCATTGAGGATCTGTACAAAAAACAAACCCCCAATCTGTTCTATGAAACATGCTCCTGCATTGGCTGGAAAACCACTATGTGACGCAATAGGCCCCACACGTCATATGATAATTTTTTTCTTTTATACAATTTGTTACTTGGAGGACGGTTCCTTTTTCAGAACTGTTATCCTTTCCCGTCTATCAAATGTAGAGAATTATATGACATTTTGTGTTTTCTTTTTCTACCTTAACTTCCGAGATGCTCACAGCTAAGCCAACATTTTTGGTTTCAGAACCAAATCATACCTATTTTGAATAGCATGTATTTTTTTCTTCCTTTCGTTCTTGGTTTGAATTTCTTTTTTAATTAGACCTATGCTGCCTATAAGAGAGATTTTTTTTTTAAGGCTAATGGGATCAAATTTATTTATTTATTTACTTACTTACTTACTGAGTGCCCAGATTGACATATAATTTTATACAAATGCTGATCTGAGATAATTCAGCCCCTAAATTATATGGTTTATTTCCATGGAGTAGCATAGGAGGAATCAGACTAGCCAGACATTATTGACTGCTGACTGTTAATGACAAATTGCCTTAAGGCAGCCTAGCATATTGAAATGTTAGATTAAAATACAGACACATCTATAGCAACCAAAAGGTAAATTATGTAGAATTTAAAATGTTTATATTTGCCTTTAGTGATTGCATCCCTCTTTTTCTTGCCATTGCTTTGTTTCTCTTCTTTGTCATTTGTGACGGTCTCAGCGCTATTCTCTACTCCTTCCTTTGGAAGCGTTTTGGGCAAAAAGAAAAAAGGAATGGCAGTGAGCACATTCACTCCTGCACAAACCAAAAAGCCAAACCACCATGCACCAACCCAACGAGTATCAGTGGGGGTTATGGTCAGAGCATCTGTAAAGAGATACACACATATTTTATTAGCTTAAGTCATTGCTTCCTGTATGAACAATACAAAATTATTAAAATTATAATTGTCAGGTTCTATCCAAGTATGGAATTGATACATAATTCAGACACTGATAAAACTTCTCTGACAATAAGTGATATTACACTATTGTCTAGCGATAAATGAGTTTGACTATCTGTCCTATTGTGTAAGGAATTTATAAACAGGTATTTATTAAATAACTACAAGGTCTGTTTCGCTATCCACAAATGATTGCTTATATTAAAAAAAATTTCAAACCTATATGCTTAACTCTTTTGAAAACAAGAAATACTATTTTGGTGCAGTAGAAAGAGCGCCGGATTTTGAGTCGGAAGATCAGCGTTTTATCTTGCTCTCCTGCTCCCTGGTTTGAAACACTGAAAATTATTTAAATGCCTTCACTTCAGTTTGGTCACCTGGAAAGTGGAAATAATCTATGTAGCTGTGTAAAGTAACAATTAAATGTGATAACATACCTGAAGATGCTTGAGACAGCTAATAAATAGATTTTATTGAGTTACCTGTTTTCACAGATCCAGTGTCAACATAAATATTTGCACAGAACGATGCTAATGAGAGTCCAATCAAAGGACCAATGATCGCTCCTGTTTCTATAAACCCTAAAAATAAAGGAAAATATAAAGTTATATATAGTTTATACATCCACATACAGAGTTCTAATCCCATGAAGAGTTTGAAGATTGAATTGTTTTTACCTTAGACTTTTTTGTACTCAATCTGTACTGAATGTATTTGATCTGTAAGAAAATTAAGCTTGGTGTATGTATAAATAGCAAGGCTGTTTCTTTAAATGTTGAAAAAAGAGCCCCATCGTTTGAAGCCACTTTCTCTAGGGCTCCAAATTCTCTCTCACGCTGGGTTACAGGTAAAGATGTGCTGTAGTAGCGTAAGCTGGGATCTTGTTATTGACAAAGTTACAACACAGAGCACAATTCTTGTGATGCCTTCCGTAGTCATACTTTTAGAAGAATTTTAAAGCAATACCATGTTATGATAAATTCCTTGTGGCATATTCCTCAGAAAAGCTTCACTCCCAGATCTGCAGCTGGAAACCTCCTCTGGCTCTGTCCTCACCATTGCTGATAATTCTCTTCCCTCTTCTCACCACCTCCTTTCTCAGCCTCCACATTCTTCTCTTCCAATTCCATCAGTCCCCTCTGTCCTCGCCGGACTCGTTACACATCTGGGCCATTAGCATCAGCTATCTCGTGACTCGTCTAGACCTCTGACTCTATGCTGAGCCCTCTCCACTTACTGAAAATCCAGGCATGAGCTTCTTCAACTTTCTTCCTCTTTACTTCAAAATGTGTCTTCTTCTATTGCCTCTGCCTTCTCCACGGTTCTAGAGGCTAGTCCAACCAGTACACACCTGACTTCTTGATGCTAATCCTTTCTGTCTTCTCTGAGGTCTTGCTCAGCCAAACGCTCCCTCTTGTGTACTTGTCCAGTCGCCCCCATCCACTGATTTCTACAATGTCTCAAATCCACGCTGATTTCTTTCCTGTCATTACATTTGCCTTCGCTGCCTCACCACTCACCCATTCCACTCGAATCCTTTCACATTCTACTCAAAATCCTCTCTGATAGCCCCCGTGATTTCTTTGCCACTTATCCAGTGTCCTTCTCTGGTCTTCATCCTCTTAACTGGCCAACTTTCTTTTAACATTTTCCTCCTAAGTCCCCTGAACTTATACGTTCACTTATTGCTTTATTTTTTCCCTTATGACGACCCCTTCTTTAAAATTTCTCCCTCCTACTCTGCTACTTAAGTAGAAGTGTTCCCTAGTATTTTATTCCAGGATCTCTCACTGTATGGTATGTGACCTCCCATAGCAACCTTATTTCTCCCTCTTCATTTTATTTATTGTCTCTGTATAGGTGATCCTGAAACTTTATGTCTAGTTTTTATGTTTCTCCTAAAACACCAAACTGTTTTCTTGATGTATGGCTAATTGATATATAGTTATTTAATTAGACACAGACTTATCCACTTATTTCATTTTTTCCCTAAATTTCATGTAATCTTTCAAATTTAATTATATACACATATTTATCAAATTTTATTGATTTATAATTATGTAGTTACTTATATACTAAACCTTATATGGACCATGTCTTATTCATCTTAGGACATATAGAGATGATCACAGTTGTTTCTATATATTATATACTGTTATATTTGTTTAAGAAAATAACACATGTTATAACAAGATGTTTGTTAATCTCTAGCAGGTAAGCATTTTGTTGTCTTTCAGTATAAGTATGTGAAGGGATTTGAAAGAACTGAAATAGAAAAACACTGAAAAAGATTATTGCCAAATAATCAAAAATTACCAAAAGTTGCTTGAGGTAATTGTTCCTAAATATTTTAATCTCATTATGTGCAGCTCCATTCCTGTCTTCTCTCACCCTCTTTGACTTTTCCGGTTTTAAAAAGATATTTCTACATTAACAGCAAAATGTCTCTCTGCTCAAAGTTATGATTATATAACCAATAACAGATGGAATAACTAAAGATATAAGCAAGTTATACATATTAAATTGAGAATATTTAGGAGATTGCAAGACAACATACAAAGGTGGATCTTACGTTGCCTGTTGTGGGAGGTATTGATAGATTTTAGAAAAGGAAATTTCAGGAAACATAACCAAAAGTATGAAGACAGATATTTGTGAAAAATATGAAACAATCTGTTGTTATAGAGAAACTTTTAAGAAAACTAAATAGATACATTGATTGCAGCTATGGGTAATAAGTGGGGAGCTCACATTTAATAAATAAACACTCAGTACATTTCATGAGCATGAAAGAGAAGACAGAATGTTTGAGAAAAATTTTACTGTGAAAATGGTTATAAGAAATTGATTAAAAACACTAGAGATAAAATGACCAATAAAGAAGTTATAATAATCTACATGTGAAGTAATGAAGACCTGAACAAAAACAGAGATCATGAAAATAGTGAGAAGTTTTGAATATGAGACATTTTAGAGAAAACATTGGTAAATCTCAACAGATTGAGTATAGAGTTGTGCCAAGGAAATGGGGGAGTCAAATAGAACTCCAGGGTCACTAGATTAATGGTATTTTCAATAGTAAAAAAGCAGATTTAGCAAAGTGGCCTATTTGGAGGTAGCCTGTAATTGCTTCATTCAACTGACTTTAATTGATGGCCAGCTGTGCCAAAGCTCTCTGATTATCATTCTGGAAATCGCTGAGTTTAAACAAAGAACCAATATCCACCCTCAAGGAATTTACTGTCCCGGAAAGAGGCTAAGGCAGATTTTCCAACTCACCAATATATAAAGGAGAGTTTTCAGATTTGGCAAAATCTTCTATGTAGGAAATGCCCAAAGGCATGATGGGAGTTTCACCAATTCCACGTATAATATTTCCAACCAGTACATACACCCACATTAATGATTTAACTTCCTTCACACACTCTGCATCAAAAGCAAAAAAGACATGGCATTAGTGTTTTGATAGTGAAGTATCAGCAATACTTAATTCGAAGTTTTTGGTAAGCATTTCACAGTTCTTATGCGAGCATGGCACCTTGCCAACAATGCACGTTACTATCCTGGCCGTGACTCACTCATCGGGCCAGTCCTCTTGCATTGTCGGGCACAGTCTTATGTATGGCCGACAATCAGCGGTGTGCTGGGGCCCATTTCTACTGCGCTGGGAGAGCTGAGTATACGCATCTCTTCCCAGTTCGGTGTTTAGTGATAACTTATGGGAAGTTTGATGGGGGTATTTATACCACTGACAAACACTGAAACTCAGGGCTTTTCTTTTCCCTGCAGAGAGCTAATTTACCACCAACTACTTAACTCAGTTAGCTGCTATAAGTGCTTTCCTATTTATATACCAACTTCGGAAATAGGGAAAAAAACCGTAAATATCCTTCCCTAGAACTGACACTGTATTTATAAGATTTGAATGAGTCTCACTGAATTTTGAATTCTCTGCAGTTCTAATTGCTTTATAGAAACTAAAAATATTTCACATTTTCCCTATAGAGCTTAGTATATACTGTTACCACCGAATAACTTTTTAAAAAAAATTGGAGTATAGTGACTTACACTATTATTTTAGTTTCAGGTGTACGACACAGTGATTCAATATTTTTTAGATTATACTCCGTGTAAAGTTATTATAAGATGTGGGCTATATTCCCTGTGTTGCACATTACATTCTTTGATCTTATTTATTTTATACCTAGTAGTTTGTACCTCTAAACCCCCTTCCCCTTTTTTCCCCCTCCCACCCCTCTCCCCACTGGTAACCACTAGTTTGTTTTCTGTATCTGTGAGTCCATTTCTGTTTTGTTATACTCATTCACTTGTTTTATTTTTTTACATTCCACATAAAAGTGAAAACATACAGTATTTCTCTTTCTCTGACTTATTTCACAAAGCATAATCCTCTCCATGTTCATATATGTTGTTGCAAATGGAAAAATTTCATTCTTTTATATGGCTGAGTAATATTCCTGTGTGTGTGTGTGTGTGTGTGTGTGTGTGTGTGTGTGTGTTACATCTTCTTTATTCATTCATCTATTGATAGACACTTAGGTTACCTCCATATCTTGGCTATTATAAACATGCCACTATGAACATTGGAGTGCATATATCTTTCTGAATAAGTGTTTTTGTTTTCTTCAGATATATATCCAGGAGAAGAACTGCTAGATCCTATGGTAGTTCTAATCTGAATTTTCTGAGGACCCTCCATACTGTTTTCCACAGTGGCTGCACAAATTTACATTCCCAGCAACAGGGTACAAGGGTTGCCTTTCCTCCACATCCTAGCCAACGCTTGTTATTTGTTGTCTTTTTGATGCCAGCCATACTGGCAGGTGTGAAATGGTATCTCATTGTGGTTTTTGATTTGCATTTCCCGGATGATTAGTAAGCTGCACCACCCACAGATGTGAGGGTCCTGAGCACAGCTGGGTCTGGAAATTTCTTGTGAGGCCATCTCACAGTCATTCTCCATTCAGAAAAGTCATAGTCTCCATTTCTGGGTATTCACATTTTTATCTATGGTGAGCACAATTATTTGTGTCTAGAGATCATAGGCAAACCCGAAGTTTCCTTTAGGGCAAAACTGAAAATATCAGGTTATCAAGGAACCAACACATTTTCCTGGAGATACACCAGACTGGGAAGGCTTTGTTTATCTACTACAATGCACATTAAAAGAAATAGGAAATAAGACTTGAGTTAGTTTTGGCAAAAGCCAGCTCAAGGAGAGAACACAGGCCCTTGTTGATGTCCCAGTTTTCCTTTGTTTCCCCAGGAGTTTCCTTTGGGTTAGAATTTCTGAGGCAGTTATTCTTAAATTCTTTTAAACTATTTTGGTTCCCTCTGATTCCATGCTGGCAGTGAAAGCCCCAAACTTGGGGACCATCGTAGCTTCCAGTAATACGAATCCAGCATAGAAATGTCCCTGGCACAGGAGAGAAAAATGTTCTGGTCTGAGGTAAATCAACAGGGTCACCTCCAGACTAAGTATTACAATATTATATAGGTTCCCCCAGCACACGAAGGGGCGGAGGCAGGAATGTTGGCGCTGGGACGGCAGGAAGCTGGAAGAAGTACCACTGTTGTGTTCTACTGTGAAGTAGCATCTCAGGTAAAGAGGGAGAAGTGGGGCAGAAAGACAAGTTCCTAGTTCAGCAGAAAGAGAGGAGAGCAAATCAGAACTCCAGCATCCTCGCCTGCTTTCTCTGCTATAGAATGTCAGTCATATGACACAAATTGTTTGAACTTTGTTTCTGCATCAATTTCCTGTCTTGATAATTGTATAGACCAGATAATCAGCAGAGACCCATCCTTCTAAAATACTTTCCTCTGTGGAATTAACTCCGCAGTGGTCCTTGGATGGGTGTCTTTGACTTATTTTTAAATGACCGTTTAAAAAAGTAGACAAGGCAATCTTTATAAGTACATTCAAATAAAGAGGAATAACATTCTGTGTTATTCGCCATTCCTATTTCCCCACCACGATCGCCTCTAAAATCCCTGAGGGAAAAAAGTATGTTTTTGTTTATTTACGTTACTTAACCAAACCCAACAAGTCATTCAGAGCCCCTCCACAGAAAGTGTTGAGTTACAAATCAACTAAAGCCGAAAAATGAAGTAGGCAGACAACCTGGATTCTCTGTTGGTTTGAAAATCTTCTGGGTTCCATTTTCCATACACAAGAAACTCTTTGAGGACAAATTGTCTGCAACTGAAACTGTAGATTCATATTCATATCTGTTTGAACAGAGGGAAGACATGTTTATGTCAGGGAGCCAACAAGGACAGTGTGAACATTGTGAAGACATTAACTCCTTCTTCGCTTAAGACACAACAGCCAAACCCAGTAAAGCAGACATCTTTCCATCTTTGCCACCTAATCACCAGAGATTGTCATCATCAACAGTAAACTTGCCACTCACCGTAAATGTGCTATTCATTGACCACTTGCTTTTAATTATCTATATCTGTATGACCTACCTTTTAGATTATATACTATCAAACTTCTGTGCTATTTTAGGTGATTGTTTCCTGGAAATAATTACTGTGGGATAAGGAACAAAAACTAAGAAAAATAATAGACTCTACAAAGTATAATTAAGAAGATAAAGGCTTCGGGGGAAAAACAACACAACAAAACAGCTCTCCAATGTGGGCTTCTCTGAGGTTTGCTCATAAAGAAATATACCCCCACTTTCTGAGAATTCAGACAATAATTGCTTCACGCATTCATCGGTCCTCAAGAAAAACAAGACATCTGCCCATCGTAATGAGAGACTTCTGGAAACTCAAACACTGTGACAGTGCCATGTGATGACTTTCTCTCTTCTCATAAGAACAAAAGGGTTAACAGATTGTGACTATGTACCTTAGGTAAATTACCACAAAATTCATATGCCCTTTCTCAGAAGGTAAATTACAAGCTGCAATAATGGAAGAAAATTGGCCCAGATAAGTCTCTCTTTGTTAGAAATTATGCTAGCTTGGTTTCTATATTTCTATTAGATAAGAAAAAGCCAAACAAAACAAAACAAAACAAAACACACACACACAAAACCAAAAAAACCTAGCCCTTCTGAGTTCCAAATGAGCTAAAGGATATTATGCTTGGAGGTCACTAATAGTTCTAATTTCTGTGCAATAGAGCATAATATAAAGGGTCAAAATAACTTCCCCTTAGAGCAACTGCCCAGTCATGCCCATACAGTTCGGCTGTGAAGTGTGGACAAGACGTCCATCTCCATACCTATGATCCCATGAGATATGCCAGCTTCAGACAAAAAATATAACACCTTTGGCAGAGGGTAGAAAAAAGATAAAGAACAGCTGAATATTACTTGATGTCGTCTTAGGATAGGAAATAAAAAAGACGGTAATAACTCCTTGCCTGGAAACTTCTGATTGCTTCAGAAATACCTAAGAAGATAACATATCTTTTTCATTTAATTTATCCATTAAAGCCCAATAACTCATTCGAAGTCCATTCATCCCCAAACTATCAGCAAAATGACAGTTCATGGATTTTAAAATGGAAAAGGAAAAGGCTTACAAGGGTATTAAGCAAGAGAAAAATCTACGTATTTAAAAGTGAGGTTCCCACTCCCACCTGGCTGGTAGCTAAGTTTCCACGTCTCAGGCAACAGATTGGAGAATCCCTGCCTGGGATAACTGACACGTGATGGGCAGTTCTGCACCATCTATAAATTATCCAGTCCCTGTGCTGTGAAGAAGTCCTCCATTAACCAAGTTCCACACATGTTAGCTTGGTGTTGTTATTTCTCTCTCTTAAATGTGAAGAGCTAATCAAGAACCATGGGATACACGAAGGAAGCCTATCACAGAAAGAGAGACAAAGCAGATTAAAAAAACCATACACTTGAAGGAGACAGAGACATGATGACAGATGAAAAAATGTAGCTGGAAAAAGACATTGCATTCTTGAAATAAGCAAGATGTTCCTTACAAAGATACAATCAAGGAACAAGAGTTCTTGAAAATTAAAAATATGATAGCAAAAATTAGAAATCCATTCAAAGGTTTGGAAGATAAAGTTAAAGAAATCTCCCCCTTCCAAAATAACAAGAAGACAAAGAGATAGAAAATTAGCTAGAAACGATGAGAAAAATGGAAGTTTAATTCAGGATGTAACAACATTCAAGAACTAGTCAAAGTTCTAGAAAGAAAGAATAGAAGGGGAGAGGTGGATGGATATTATCAAAGAAAGAATACAAGGAACTTTTACAAATGTCTGATTGAGGGCACCTAGTAAAACAGAGCAAAAGGATTTATACCAAGACAGTTATAAAAATTCAGACTCTGGAGTTTAAAGAAAACCCCAATATCTCTCAGAGAAAAGAAACCTGTCACAAGGGTTAGGATGACATAAGATTTTCAACAGTAACACTAGAAGCTAGAAAACACATGGGAACAATGTCTTAATTCCTACAAAAAACACGTCAAACTAGACCTTTATACCAGTCAAACTATCAACCAAGTATGGGATAGAAGAGGAATACTTTCAGATGTTCAAGGTCTTAAACCTTTTAATTCCCTTACACACTTTCTCAGAAACCTATTAGATTATGTTTTCCGCAGAAAGGAGTAAGAGTAAAAAGGAAAGCAGAAGATGTGATACCCAGGAAATAAGTTACTGAATGGAAGAAAGAGGCAAAAAAAAAAAAAAAAAAAAAAAAAAAAAAAAAAAATCCCAAGGAGAAGGATGAGTGAAAATTTCAAGGAAGCAGCCCTGCGGGGGCCTGGAGGGCTCCCAGTTCAGATGGCAGATGGAGAATTGATGGTGAAATGGAGAATTGATGGAGAGGTATCTCAAAGACAAAGGTGAACCCTTTGAAATAATATATGAGGATATTGAAAAGACATTGCCCTACCAGTAGAGAGTTTGGTGATGATTAGTAAGAAATAAAAAGGAAATGAATCAAATAAAAAAGTGAGGCAATATTAAATCCAAGGAAAATAAAAAGTAAAATAAGAAAGGAATAATAACAGCATGGTTCAGCTGAAATATGAAATATATTTATGTAGTCATACACATGGGATAGTAAATATGATTTTATAGTAGGAAGTCAATATATATATAACATAACACTAAAGCACCGAAAACAAAAAGAGTTAACATTTACTTAGAAAAATGGAAACAAATAGCTGAAGAAAGAGCTAAAAGGGCTGGGGGGCCTCTGGAAAGCCATAATACGAGCAATGTCGAAGGAGCAGGGGTAAACTCTTTTTTTCTTTCCATGTAAGTCTTTAGTATAATTTTATTTTTTACAGATTTGCACACATACTACTTTTGTAAAAATTAAAAATCAACCTTCAGACAGGTCTGTCTCTTGATGACCTCTAATTAAACAGAAATTCAACTATAATTAGAAGTTTCTAATTAATCCTTAGAAAGGGGTAATCCTAAATTTTGCCTGGTCCTAAGAATCTTTTCATCAGATCAACTCCATGAAAGACTTGTCCTAAATCCCTGTTTTGTAAAATTGACCTGTAAGTGGGGACCAGACAGCCAAGAGCAGAAAACAGGCGTGTGCAACAGAACCTGTGCCTGGCAGTTCCCCTTACAGTGCTCAGTGCCTTTAGAAGCATCGTTTCTAGAAAGGAAATCCAAGCTTCGTTTCCTGCAGCTGAAAGCTGAACCTAAAAAGTCATCAGAAACTGCGCTACTTACCGGTTCATGAGGAAATGAGGTAGTGACTGTAAGAAACACCCTAGGCCCATAACCACACATCCAACACCAATCATTATGGGTCTATGCAGTTTAGTTCCAAAGTAACTCACAAATATAATCAACAAAAGATTTCCTAGGGAAAAATTGAGATGAAAAGATGAATATTTCAGTTAAATGTGAGCAAAGTCTGAATTAACAGCCTCACCCAATCATTTGCCATCGAGCATTTATTGCATTAATAAATATCTTAAATACTGGGACTGGTGCTAGGAGGGGCATGAAATAATAAATGAATAAGACACAGCTCCTGCCCTGAAAGGAGGCTCTGTTTCACAGTGTCTTTTAACAGGGATTCTTGACTTGTAATCTACAAATCCCGAAGAAGCCCATGGACAGAAACCAGGCATTCTATGAACTTGAATGAGAAACAAAAATTGCATCTGTATTTTCACTGACTTTATTAAGTATTAGTGTTTTCTTTGACAGTGAAAGAAGACACAAACTATGGTAGTATTAATGGTACCTACGATTTTTTTTCACCAATTATCACCAATACATGTTACAGATATTTGCACAGGACATTACAGTTGCTTCAGATACCTCAAAATATTATTGACACTGATGATGACTTCAAAATTGGTGGAGATATTGTTACTTATTGTGTTGGTAAAAAGTACAAAAATTAGGGGGAGGGGTATATATAGCTCAGTGGTAAAGCGCATGCTTAGCATGGCCAAGGTCCTGGGTTCAATCCCCAGTACCTCCACTGACAAAAAAAAAGTACAAAAATTATTATATGACAAGTTGTTTTTAATATTTTGCTAATTTACTTAAACATAACTGGCTTCCTTTGTAACCATATGGCTTTCATTTTATACAATTAAAATATTATCCTGAGATCATCTGGTACCAGATTGCCAAAGAGGTCCTTGGCACAGGAATATTAATAACTTCTGACAATCTCTTAGCGACTCTCTGTTGCCCAGAGGATAAAAAGTAAGTTCCACAGCCAGCACTCAAAGCTCTCCATAGCCCATCTCTCACCTTTGCCCATTTCTCCATTCTTGAATCCTAATAATTCCCACCTTAAGCTTGGCCGGTCGATAATACTGGGTTGAATCTTGCGCCCCGCACGAGCTACCATGCTGTTTCATCCTTATGCTTCTTCTTCTATTGGAATTCTCTTCACCCTCATCTAACCCTGTTTGTTCATTTGAAAAATTTGTACTTATCTTTCAAGAGACTGCCTCCCCTAAGTGAGGTTGTGTCCCTCCTCTGTGTTTCTATAGGACCTTGCATATATCTGTGTCACCAACCTGACTACATTCAATGACAGTTATTTTGCATCTGTGCTCTCTGTTAGACTGGACCGAGCAGCACCTGTTTCCGCTTTGTCTCTGCTCAGTCCTAGTTTTTCTTTCAGATCCTGATTAAAAATATTAAAGGCAATTTTCACCTCGAAGGAAGTAAAAACCATTACAAAACTATAAAGGAGTAGCTTTCATGTTTTTATGCTGCTTTGTTCACAGGAGAAATCTTTCCCTTCCTCGTTCCTTCTCTCTGTCCTCGCATCCTCCCAGTCAGCCACAGAAATCAGAGCCTGAGGACAGACTTTATTCTTCCCTAAAAGCTGTTTCTGAAATAAATTCAGGAAGATGCAAAACCAGTGTCTTCCTTCCTCTGCACTCAGACTAGAGAATTGTCAGCCTCCCAGAAACAAAAAGAGAGAAAATATATTCGCTTTTTCTTTTAGAAAATAGATCCCTTTGTTTTCCATGATATACTTTAAATACAAAGATAAAGCCCTAAAGGTTATCAAATAATAGATTAAATATAAGTACTCTAAATACTCTGCTACTCATGCTAGCTAACTGAAAAAAAACCTATTAAAATAAAAAGAAATTGTTTAATTTTAGAATACAAAGTCCTGTGATAACACACATGACAATGTTTAAGTGTTATTTGGGGATAATATTTAAATGAATTGTTTCTAAGCATATTCCAAAGTGAGCTAGGCTATTTCAGAAAACATATTCAGTCAGATTAAATGGCCTAAAACAGCAAATAAAGAGAATAAAATTCAGACTCGCTCCATTGATAAAATAATATATAAGAAGAACGTAATGCAAGAATAATTCATTACCAATCTCAAAGCTGCCATTTATAAATCCGACTAGGGATGTTGGGATGTTGAATTGTCTCTCTATTTGTGTGAGCATGGAATTCATAAAAGATCCAGATAGTGTTTTGGATACATATGCACATGTTATTGCCAACAGAAACATCTGGGGAGAAAAAAGGTATAAGAAAACATATGAGAAATTTATTCTTAAGTTGTATAATTGTCACCTTTGGATGAAATATCTTCTACCACAGGACCGATCGTCTCCAATTCAAGTACCTCTTGCATTTTCAAGAAGCTTTTAAAGGTAACCTTGACCACTCACTCCTTATCTTCCCACCCTGCTGTGTGCCTGCCTCTATGACAGCCTTCAGCACACACTTCATTTACGTGTTTGGATGCCTAAAACCTCCTCCTTCACTAGGCTACGAGCACCTTGATAATAGGAACTGTATGTAACTTACCTTTGTATCCTTGGTGTCTAGCAAATGCCTTGCTGATAGTAGGCACCCAGGACACCTTTAGTGAATTAATGACAGAGTAACTGTTCAAAAACATCTTAAAGAAATGTTCAGAGCTTTCACTTGAAAGTGAGCTGAATAGAAGATGAAATGCAACAGGATTAAATACACCTAAGTCAAAAGTTATCTGCACCAATTAGTTTGGGGAACTCTGAATAGAAATTTATGTCAAAAAGACCTGGGAAATTTAAATATCAAGCGCAATAGGAGTCAAAACTCACATTGTTATTTGTCTGATGAGACAGTTCAGATATTTCTCTAACTAATTGTCTTTTTACACTAAACATCATTTGTAGAAAATCTGTCATCACACTGTAAATCTTTGCGAAGCACATTGTTGAGAGTAAACAATTTTTTCATGGTTTTATAGTTCAGGTTTTATATGTAAAAGCAAGCAGGGTCTACCACATAAAGTGAAGACCATACTTGAGAGAATGATTTATTTTATGTAATATTTTCAGAAAGGAAACTAGATGAATCATGATCCCAACACTCTTTTCCTGAAACACCTAGATGAGCTGTCTAAACTGTAGGCTTCATTTCACAGAGTGAAAGCAACTAGTGACTATTCTGACTTGGGCTAGAGATGATCAGACTCCTTGTCTAATGCAAAATAATCTCTCTGTTTACAGATCTAGTCCCACCAGCTTTTAACAATGCCCTAGAGTTTGAAGCAAATTTGTTGAATACTTTGATACTTTCTAAAACATTTTGCTTAAGGAGCATATTTCTAGGGCCACATAAACAGAAAAATACAGCTGATTATTAAGCAATTGTCTCTTTTACCTGATAAACTTGTGCTGTCAATATTTTGCCATAGCATTCACGTCAATGTCTAAACCCAACAAACTCCAAAGTAATAATAAAAATAAAATTTAAAGATCAATTCTTTCTAAATAACACCTGACTTGACTTTTCTCCACAAATGCTATTAATAATAGCTAATATTTATTGACCCTTTACAGTTTTCTAGTCATTGTTCCAAGCACGTAAGAAGAAACAAATTCTATGAGATAAGAATATTGTTATTACCTCTTTCAGATGAGAAAATTGAAACACAAAGGGGTTAAGCAACTTGTCCAAGGTCACACAGCAACTAAGTAGTTGAACTTGGCACACACCTAGGAAGCCAGGGCCTCAATCTTTATTTCTAACCTCTTCATTTCAGGAGATGGACGTGAGAATTGAGGGATAATTTCAGGGGAGTTTTGAACAACAGTGTAATTCAAGTAGCATTTCGGGCAAAAGTAATTTTTACATCTATATCATGATTCTCCACTTTGTACATGCATAGATTTTTCCTACACGTGTATAAACAGAAAAACTTTTGAAGGGAAGAAAATTAGTGGCAGTGTCATAGTTTGGAAACCACCTGCAGGCACTAGCTGTAGAATCAAGACAATTTTCCCCAAGCCCTTGGTTTAAAATACAGATTTTGTTTGAAGGCAAAATGGCTTTGAAGCTCTGCAAAAAGAATTTGCTCTGAAATAGTCAAGAATACCAGAAACACCCAACCAAATGGGCATTTTTCTTATAGAGAATGATTGGTATGTTGCCCAAGCTCTAAGAAAACATTTGTTTTAGTGGGTCATTGTGAGGTCATCACTGCATACAGATCAATAAAGCTTTTGTGTCCAATGAACCATTTTCCAGGAGTGACCTCCACACTCCTCTGACCTAGAAGTCCCAGAAGGGTAAGAAATAAACTGGCCTTTGATTCAGGAAAAACAAGTCCTGCTCTAATATAATGTGTGCTTGAAAATGTTTACGACCCCGTCTTCCATTTAAATCCCCACAAAACTATTTCTGATTAAATTGCCTGAATCAATAATCCTACTTAGACACACTCTCAGTTACAAACCAACTTCATTAAAGCAAGAAATTATCGATGTATCAGGCCTTAGGACATCAATATTAGATCACTACATGAGGATATGAACAACTTTACAAGGTCTAAGTTTAAAAAATTTATATATGTATGGTACAATACATTTATCCACACAAAGCAAGTCCATACCTTCAACTTGGAAAGACATCTTATTCTATGAGTTTCAATTCTTTTCTCAGTTTCTCCCATGTTGCTCTTCCAAGTGTTCCAAGATATTTATGTTTTAAATCTTGATATTTCTTAGTTCTATTCTTTTAAGGAGACAAAAATCTATTAAATTTCTGACAAAATCATAAATAGTCATTCTTCTGAAGAAAATACTAAGTTTGAAGAACAGAATCAGAATCCATTGTATTACAAAAATACCTAGGAAGCTTCTGATTGAGATCTCGAAAGCAATGACGTTGGAGAAGATTTAGTTGTTAATTTTCCATTGAAAAAGTTACATCAAATCACTGTAGTTACTCTTTAGTGAGATTAAAGATTAGAATAATTTGTTATGGTCCCCTTGCAAAATAATGGCCACGTGGTTGAAACAAAGGTTTCATTTCTTTAGCCAAAACAAATAAAATCAAAGTGAACTCCTTGGACTTACATGAAAATGCTGCTTTTAAGAACACACAGACTTTGATTTGTGTTTGTGCTAAAAAATCTGCTTTAGCCAGCCTACCAAGGATCAAAAATCTCTATTTGGCCAGGTTCCCTCTTTGAGTTCTTTGCGTTCCAAGACTTCCCTGGAGTCTCAGGAAGGGAAACACTTTCTGGGGCACTGCTGATTCACGGAAACCTGGGGAGACAAGGAATTTTAATCATGGAAATTGCCTAAGTGAAAATAACAAATACATCTACGATCTGGAAAAGAATCCTACAGCTGCAAGTTAAGATGTAGGTTTAGGAGAAGATCAAACACATAAGAAGAAATCCATATGTATATCCACATATAATAAATGCAGATATATGTGTATCTATATATACAGGCACACATTTTATATGTAAATCAAAAAGATGACTTAAACTCTATTAAATTCTACTAACCCCTTGTCAAAGATTTTTGTCAATTTTGTGTCTTGAAACTAGGGCAATATTTTGTACCAAAACCAAAGTATTTCACTCTGACAATATTTATTCTAGTAAATCTACTTCAAGTTGCCAGATGCTATTTTAACAGTATCTCTGGCGTTAATTTATTAAAATCTTCTGAATGACATCTATTCGACAACATTCTGAATGGCACTTAATTCTTAGAAATCTGAATCCCACTACCCTACACACAAATAAGGCAATAGCCATGGAACGATGATGTATGAGCTTAGTTCTTTTCACTCAGTCTCTCACGAAAACAACAGATATTTATCAAAAGTCTACTATGTGCCAGTCATTGAAAGGATTTCAGCAGTGACCAAGGCAGACACGTTATCCTAAAGACAATATTAACCAGGTTGGGAAGTATAAGGCTCTGCGGAAAGTCCTTGGACCCAGATCCCAAGGAACTTAACACTTTCATTGGGAAAGGTAAAACCTTTCAAGAAAACACATCGGAGTAGAACTAGACAGTTTATGATCAAATACAAATTGGTCCGGTAGGTAGGTGGTGAAAAAAATTCAGAGGTCATGGATGGAGATTATTAGACACATGCTTGGCAATTCTGAATGGCTGTAGGAATGAACTTATCCTGAAAGAAATCCCTCAGATAAAATTCCAAGCAACCTTAACTGTAGTGCAAATACATGACACTGGGTTTGGAAAAACTCATAGAATGGGACCATTTTGCAAAAGAGTGGGGAGAGCTATTCTTTGGTCTCCATCTGTAGTGCATCTGCTTTTATCATAAACCCCTCAATAGCCCTCATTTCTCCTTCTCATACATTTTAGGACCCAATCCCTCTCCACTATCCTTCTTTCCTTTTATCCCTCCTTGCTGGTATTTTGATATATTGAAGCTCAGTATAGTCACCCAATCAAACAAAGAGAGAGGGAGAGAACTTAATCCTTTTTGTATCAAAGTTGACTTCATTCTTCTCAGTGGCTACAAACAAGACTATTCAAAATGCCTAGTTTTTCCACATAGCTGAGGGGGCCCAGAGGGTGGAGTTGGTAACACAGAAAATCACCACGTCGGCAAATTGTTGTTCCTTCTATGCTTTGTGATACTGTGCAGGTTTTATCATCATGCCTCAAAGATTTGTTTCAAAATGTGTTTACAGCCTTGAAAGAAGTTTTATAAACAACTGTCCTGACTGGCGTAAAATGTATTGTTAAAAGCTAAGCACTTGGAAAGAATGTGATCCAATTAACCTTAAATGTTCCCTAATTTGCCAGCTTGTACTGTGAAAACATTTCAGCTTTTCAGACACTTTTTTTTTAATGGAAGAAAATCAATAAATGAATGAATAAGTTCTATTCTTTTTATTTAACAAAATTTGTAAATACCCATAGTGAACGTCACAATCACCGTTCAGGACTTGGGCCCCAAATCAGAGAATGCACCCGTTGTTCCTTTAGATCCTCAAGGCCGGGCTAGCGCCAGGCATGTGAACAGTCCCCCTTTGTTAGTCCCCCTTGTTTACACGGTGACTTCTGCTCCCAGGACCACAGCATCACTGACAACTCCCCATCAGTCACCACTGCTAATGAAAACACCTTGCTGGAGTTTTATTAAGCGGAGAATCACTTTACGTCTCTAATGCCTTCTCGGCATTCACATGGGGGCAGGCCATTCTTCAGGACCTTACTTCGCACAAACGTACTTGAGTTTCTTGCAGGTCTGCTGGTCACGACTCTGCTTTTGGTTTTTGTTTTTATTTTTGTTCTAGCTGGTAAAGCACATTACAGAATGGTTAACTCTCTGCACATTTTGGGCCAGTGGATTCCTAGAACTTTTTCATCCTGCCCGACTGAAACTCTGTACCCACCGAACAGCAACACTCTGGGGTCTGAGACACCTCTTGGTTTCTAGCCCTGAATGGCATGTCTCAACCACAAGAGAATACAATTTTTGGTAAAACTAACAAAAGGTCTTCTTGTGTTCTCTCCCCGGTGGTAAATACATAGACATAGCTTATTTTACTCTAAGTCATCTGGGAAAAAAAGCCATACATTTAATCTTATATTATTATATACTATTGAATTAACAAAATAAAGGCTTTATCATGGCAAAAACTCGTAGTACATACATGAAGAAGACTTAGGAGAACATCCTTTCCCTGGGACAAAAGAGAGGGTCCCACCAGCAAAAGTCTTACGAAAAATGTTTATTTCCAGAATCCTCAGATGGCTCCCAGCTCTGCAGGAAGAGGACAGGCTCTTGGCTGTATCCAGCAGAAATTATTCAACCAATACCCAGCCAAGAAAGTACGTGCCAAAGCAGCACACGGAGAATCAACAGTGACCCTTTGTTTGATGCCTACCAAGTTATTTTGCTTCTATTTGTTCCTTTTCGTCAGAAACCAAAGGATAAGACAACGGATTCTGCAAATCAGCCTTACAAATGTAGGCATTATTTTAACTCCAAGCTCAGAGACCAGGAATGCATCATTCTAGGAAAACCTAAGGGAGAAACCCACCTGGGCCATAGACTCATACAAAGGATTTTACCACGCAAACAGGGAACGGAACACACAAAAACACAAGCAAAAACCATCATCAACAACCCAGTAATAAAAATACCTACCAGGTTACTTTAGAAAACTTGCTGCCTTGCTCCAGATAATAGACCCAGACATGGAAAAGTCATGCTAAAACCTGACTTCTAAGGAGAAGTCTTTAGGAGAGCTGGTTGTAAATACTGTCACTATTACATCTCATGCTGAGTAACTCTAGAGAATGATTAGATAATTATGGGAGTAGCCAATGTTTTCCACTTTTGCAATTTAAACTGTTTCGTTTTTCAGATTATTATCCTAATTCTTCTCTTCCTTTTGCCTGCATAAGCATAGTTTCAGATACAAAAGCTTGTTCCTTCATTTAATGATGGCAAGTAAATACTGAACTCCTCCTTTTTCTCACAGAGAGAAGACTTTCTCTGTTCATGAAGCTCCCTGAATAACTGAACATCTAGTAAAACGTTCAGAGTTTTTTTTTTTTCCCAACCCAATTGTTTATGAGTGTGTTTATGCATTCACATTAATGAATATAGCAAGACGTTCAGAACTTAAAGCGCAGTTAGCTTGGGTTTAACCTAATTAACTTGTGAGCTGTTTCAACTCTGAGCCTGTTTTTCCTTATCTATGATGCTGGAAGATTTATGCCTACCTTGCAAGACTGTTATGAAGATTGAGTTATAAAATTTCCGTAAGACCCCTAGCATGCTTGCTGGAATGAAACAGTCGGTCTGTAAGTGGAAGTGATTATTATTCATTCATTCCACAAATATTTATTAAGGCTCTACTACATTCCAAGCACAGTAGCTGGTGCTAAGCATACAAAGATAAGTAACACTCGTTCTTGCTCTCAAGCAGTCTCACAAGCTAATGGGAGAGATTGACAATTAAAGACAGTAAGAGCTGGTTAGTCCCATCATGTAGACAATCTGGGCTAAGTAATTAAAATGAGCAATTAATGAAAACTATTTATTTGCAGACTATTCATTTGGAATATCATTTGGATACAGCATAGAGGTTTAAGTACTTGAGCTTCGAAATGAGGCACTACTGATTTGAAAGCCTATTTTTTTTAATTGAGTTATAGTCATTTTACAATGTTGCCATGAAAGCCTATTTTTAAACTAGCTGTGTGGTTTTTGTACAAGTCCCTTAATCTATCCATACAATGAAGATAATCTGTATCTTTATATAAGTCAAGGTCTAGACATGAAAATAGAACCCATGACAGGTAGTTCGATTAGTTAATTATGGGACACCAGTTCTAAAGTTATCAGAAGAGTTAAAAAGCCGAACTGGACAGTGGATAGGCAACACAGAGGTTTCCGCCCGTGGCAAGTCTCTCCCACTCCTAAGGCTGTATCGGAAAGGGAAGAGGGCTGAGCTGCAGGAGCTGGCGACCTCAGGGACACACAGCCACTGCCAGAGGCACCGCTTAAAGGGGGGAGCAGGAAAAATGCCCTGCTTGTTCCCCTCTACCACCCCAGTCTCACACCAAGTCCTATTGACAGTCCAACTGGAAATCAGATGCAAAGGAACCTGGAAAATTTAGTTTTCTGAAGTCAGTCCCTTGGGGGTACAGAGAGGATCAGAGGATGGGAAGGGACAACACAAATGACTGGCACAATCACGATCAGCTGCAGTAAAATTAAATAAGACAACACATGGTAAGTGTGTAAGATGATGCTAATACACAGTGAAGGGTAGCTATTTATGCCATTGGATATTATACCTTTATTCCTTCATGCTCTTAAATTCAGGAGATTTCACTAGTTGGCCTAGTTGACTAGCTCTTGATATTACATATGCAGACCCTGTGATCTCCATGTGTTACCAAGTGAGACTTTGTCATCCAATCAATCAATTTTAATGGATTCATATATATTAACCAACTACTTTTGCATCAGGTAAACCCAGCCATTGAACCCTTCACTCAGCAAGGTATATCCAGCTTCCTTACTTAAGTTATGTGTGGGGAAAATGTCCAAAGAAATCCGGGACATATAGTCTGAATTACCACCAAGTCCTTAGTTAGAATGCTTTAAGGAGCAGAGCAAACACAATATATTAAAGTCAGAGGGTAAAACCTCTTCATGGAGGACGGAGAAAAAGGCAAAAGGATACTGTTATTATTCCTCATTCTTGTTATTTCTTTCTATGTAGATGGAATTCCATTAGCACCACATGTCCTTCCTCTCCCTGTCCTCACTCACTCCGTGTGGAGGAGGCTGACATGGTCTGATGACTACATGGGGAAGTCTACCTGTCTGGAAGTTAACTATAAAAAAGCCTGCCTGCCAACAGAAACGAGCCACATTCTCTCACATCGGCTTGTTTAGTGCTAACAGTGATATTTTGGACTCTGTGTAATACTTCTCTGTTTTATTTTTCAACTTACTCACAGTTAAAATAGAAGGAACAGAACTGGTATTTATTGGTATCTATTTATTGGACATTCTCAAAGACCCTGACATACAGGAAAATCATGAAGAAGCAGATTGTCCTGAAGGGCTAAGACCAGGTTGGAAAAACACAAGCTCTATTATAGTATATACAATGTGATGGTATTTTCGGTAAAACTGTATGTAATTGGAGATAATAATAAAAATATATAAACATTATATACTACTCTCTATATTCCAGACAGAGTTTTAGAAGCTTTACAGATGTCAATCCATTTAGTTATCACAAAACTTTATGACATAAATAATATCATCCTGACTTTGAAGATGTGGGAATTAAAGCACAGAGAGGTCAAGTAACTTGTGCAAGGTCACACAGCTTGTAAGTGTCAGATGTTTCTTCACAATTAGGTTTTGACTACACATTTTGGACAGGAATACCACTGAAGTGATACTATATCCTCCTCAGTGAATTATATTTTGAGACACATGATGTCAGTTTGTTCCAATATTGGAGAATGTTAGCTTTTGTCACATGGTTAAAGTATACCTGCCAGGTTTTTCGGTATGGTTAATATTCTCCTTTTGTAAAAATAGGTAATTTTCATGGAGATGTTTTGAGCCTATATCCTATTTCTCACCAGATCTTAATCCTCTAGTTTTAGTATCCATTGATGATTTCTAATCCTTTTATTCATGTTATATCTATCAGTTGGCATTCTACTTTACAAAAGACTTCCCCTTTCTCTCTCAGTATTTATTTATCCACTTGTTTCAGTATAGAGTTGTGAGTTTTTATTTTTTCAATAGGTTACAATCTATTGTCTGTATTATTTATATTCACGTTTAGATCTTCTAGTAGAAGTCCCTTCAAGCTGGTTCCTATATCCTCCTGATATACCTCCATGTCTAGTAGAAACCTCTTAAAATTTGTGCCTGTGTTCTTCTGATATGTCCCCCTCATGGTTTGGCCACTTCCTTACTTTCTGGTTCCTAAAGATGTTCCAGGCTCATTTCCCACTTTCTCTGACACAGCTCTCAAAGTAACCCTTTCTCCAAGAAATCTTGGTTTCTATTGTGGAGAATAATATTTAGAAGCTAAGATGGAGATTTATACAGGCAAACCTAGGAAATACGTGTCTGCATCAACAAATATAGACAGATAATGTAAGTAAATGTAAAAATATTAAATATGAGTTCATACTGATATTTCCAATTCCAATCCAACACGATCTTCCACTATGACCAACACTTATCCGTAGCGAAATAATCATGAATTTTTTTCCTCTTGGAAAAAAATTTTCCCCTCTATTACCAACTTCATATAATTTTTTATCTCAGATTCTTAGATCAAGAAGATTTTGCTTTTCCCCAGTATATTTGACTCCCAAACCTAACACAATGTCATGTTATCTTTGGATGTATTTGTCAATTAATTCACGCTTACTAATCCAAAGTAAAACTAAACTTCAAAAAGTACTTGCCACATTTTTAATTTTTATCCAGGGATTACTATCCAAAATCTATTTGCAGTTGACGAGATTTGCGCACATCTGTCTGTTCTGATCACCCTTTGTCCTCTGGCGAATTGCCTCTGTGTTCTCTACTAAGCTGAAGCAATGGGAAGCCTTTATTGTACTTATTTTTCATGGTGGTTGGTTTTTGTATTTTTTTTTTTGTATTGTTTTGTAAGTTTTTATATTTTCCTATTTTTTTTTTTCTTTTTGCTAGAGGGTTAGCTTCTAGATTGGGTCCAAGACAAACATTCTCCCTCCATTCAGCAGAAATGTAGAGTCTGCTATAACTCTCCCTCCAACTATTAAACACCCTCCCCAGAGATAGCAATGAGTAGCTTTGCTGTTTAACTTTTTCTCACTTACTATTGAGATTGACTATGCACATTTGTACGAGTCTTCATATGTTCATGTAGATAGTCTTTGTATGAGGAAGGGTATGTGGCGTACTTTAAAGAAAGCAAAGTTGACTGGAAGCTGAGGAAATTTTGAGGTGAGAGGAAGTTAAGAGAATCTGTGTAGAATGATTACCACATTCTCACGAGGAAGGCAAGTTCATCAGGAGAAAGAGGAGTGTCAGGGAGGTGTTAGAAGACCTCAGTTGAATGCAAAAAGTTAAAAATAGTCAGCATGGAGATTAAAACAGGAAGTTAAGTGGAAGTGAGTAAAAGAAAGGACTGGTAAATAGCACTGATTGCTTGACTGCATCAGACTGGATGATATGAACTTGTACAGAATATCATCAGTATCATTATGTGATTTTATGCTGGAAACATTCGATGGCAAGAGAAAAGGGGGGAGATAAATAGATGTATGTATTTACTTAGACTTTGAAATTGGCTATTTTGATTCAGCAGTGTGTTAAAGGAATAAAGGAATCTAGGAAGCCAATAAATGTAGAATTGAAGTTATAGACCATGAAGTCAAGGTTGAGTACAGAAGGAAAGGAAGAATAAGGAAGTAACAGACTAAAGCCACGGGGAATGCCGTGTTACCAGTAATGTGATACAGGTGAAAAGTTGATTAATTGAAAAGGTTAGCGAGTTAGGCAAATAAAATATTACTGTTAAAGCAAAAAAAAAAAAAAAAAAAAAAAATTCAGATGCATTTCCTGGTGGAAGATACCAGATGAGGAGTAGTTTTTTGAGGTGACAAGACCACGTGGAACAGCCAGACATGTGGGTTGTTGATCTGAGGGTGGAAGTGAAAATAACTGAAATGGAGAAAGGCAATGCCAAGGTTTGAATAGTTGATCCACAAGTGTGTGAACTTTACTCAGGCTACGCAAAAAAGTTTTCAGATATATTGCTCCTGAAAATTCCTGATACATTTTATAATTAGTATTTGGCAAGATTGTGAGTTCTGCCATTAAAAAAAAAATTTTCCCATAGCCAACATCTCAAAACAATCTATATCTGTTTTGGGCT
This sequence comes from Camelus bactrianus, assembly GCF_048773025.1. Classification (NCBI taxonomy): domain Eukaryota; kingdom Metazoa; phylum Chordata; class Mammalia; order Artiodactyla; family Camelidae; genus Camelus; species Camelus bactrianus. The sequence continues at coordinate 13,234,864 of NC_133572.1, forward strand.
TTCCTTTATGACACACCTCTTACATATAAAGTTTCATCGAGGTTTAATATTGGCAAGGGTTAAGCTAGCATGCTTCTAGAGTGTCTCTTGGAAGTTTGAAAAATTGATAGTCCACACTAAGTGAAATAGAAATTCCAGAACTTCCATGGGAGATGCTAGAAGAGATGAAAAAGGTCAAAGAAGTGGGTGTACTCAAGTAGATACAGCACATAAGGTCAAACCCCCCAGCAGTCATCTGTGTTTCATAGGAGAGCCCCGAGAATGCTCCATGTGCCAGAGCAATAAGGATTTCACTGGTAAGCATTTTTGAGAACCCGGGGGATGGCTGCCCTCTGCAGGGCAGGGCTAACATTCAGAGATACTCTTACAGAACAGGGCTCTCCAAGAGCAAAGGGGATGAAAAGGATCCAAAACAACAGAGGCCAGCTGGTAGCATTTAAATACCCGAAGCAAATTGGGTATAGTTACTGTAATGAGCATCAAGGTTGGGGTAATAACCAGCGGTATCTGAACTACAGGAAGTTACGGGAATGGTTAATAGAATGTGACAACCCTAGGGGCATTGGAGGTAGATAATCAACAAGGATATGACTCAACCTTCACAACCAAAAGGAATCAAGGGTGGAGTACCAGGGGGCTGAGAGCAGCCATGCCTAGCAAAACGTTGTAATAGCTTATTCAATTTCCCTAGCTGAGCCATTTTTTCAGATTGGAAAGCATTGGCTAAGGGAGAGGCCAGGTCCCCAGGAGAAAGGGCACATGATATCTTCATAAGTATATTGGTTTCCACCAGTCCTTGCTCAGAGAGCTCTCTGGTCATTTACTAGGGCAACCTTACACTGGGGACAGTTCAAGGACTAGGATATAGAGTCTGAGTTGACATGGGTACCTCATCATCATAGTCATCACAGACCTCCTGTTAGTCTGAGGCCATATGAGGGCAGATAATAAATGGAGTCCGAGTGCAGGTCTGGCTCACAGTAGGTCCACATGCACACTCATGGTTATTTTTTGGGTCCCCAATAACTAGAACAGACATTCTTGGTAAATGGTAGAACCTCCACCTTTGTTCCTTGGCTTGTGGGGTAAGAACTATCATAATGATCTATGGAGGACCAAAGGATGCAGAACTCCTTTCCTATGCCCCATTTAACACACCGCTCTGGCTCTACAGTAAATAGACAGATCCTGGAAGATGACAGGACATTGTCACAAATTCAGACTAGCAGGAACACCATTTGTAGTTGCTGTGCAAGATGTGACATCTTTTCTAGGGACAATTGACACGGTCTCCGGTGCATGTTATCCATGTATGTTATGCAACCATTTACCGGTAAAGTGTATTCTTTTCTAACTTTATCAAAGAAAAGAACCAGATGATGCTCATATTTCCGTGGGAAGGAAAGCAGTATACATTTACAGAGACAGCCATGGTGGGAAAAGACAATGTGTGAAGATGATGGTAAGATCCAATATAAGAATCACAGAAGAGAACCCCTGGGCTTTTAAATCAAGGCTGCAGCCACCAGGGCCTGGAGACAGTGGACTGACTGCCAAGGGCACATCAAACGACCATGTGGCTGGAGCTGCTCACGATGAACTGGGTTCTGTCAGCCTCACCAAGTCAGAGAGTGAGGCAGGTGCTGGGCAACATATCATAAAATGGAAGTGATACATTCAGTATCAGACACAAGCAAGTTCAGAGGGCATGAGTCACTCAATGCCATCCCCCAGTGTTGCACTGCATTTCTCCATTATATCATATCTGTAAAATCAGCAAAGTTCCTTAAAATTAGCTGGCAGAGGAGGCAGAAAAGACTGAGTTTGCCTTACAAGTGGGTGAGCTCAATATGTGGATACAAACCAAAAATGAATTGCCCCTCTCGGAGATGGGGCTGAAAAACAGAGATGACAACCAGTCTTCCCAATCAGCAGAACTTCAGGAGGTGCACCTGATCATTCACTTTGTGTGGAAAGAGAAACGGCGCGATGTGAAAATGTGTGTGAATCAAGGGCAATGGCAAGTGGGTTAGCTGGTTAGTTGGAGACTTACAAGGTAGGGCTGGAGGAGGTCTGGGGATGAGGCGTGTGGATGGATTTCTAGGAACGAATGTGAGTGTGAAAATCTGTGTATGCCTACCAGAGAGCATCCACCGTCAAAGAGGCACTTAATAACCAAATGATTCAACAGAATGATTCAACAAGTTGGTGTCACTCAGCTTCTGTGGTTGACCAACCCAGAGCTGACATTACGAGGACTTGAAAAGAATAATCATAGGGAAGCACGGAGGGAGTGTATGGGACCAATGAAACAGATTCCAGCAAACCAAGGCTGATCAGTTCATCACTGATGAATGTCCAGTTTGCCAGGAACAGAGACCAACTCTGAGCCCTTGTTATGGTACACCTGAGAAAACTAATCAGCCATGAGGTGGCAAATTAATTATACTGGACACCCTGCCAGGGGTGTTGATTCATCTGTACAAGAACTGATACATATTCTGCGTTTGGAAATGTCTGTCCTGCTCACAGAGCCTCAGTCTGGGACCATCACCTAAGTGCTTACAGAGTGTCTGGTCTACCAGCATAAGATCCTGCAAAACATTACATTTGGACCAATGGACCAACTTTATGACAAAAGAGGTTCAGTAACAGACAAAATACCATGGGATCTACTGGTCCTATTAAATACTGTACTATTTAGAAGTGACCAATCTGGGACAGAACAGTAAATGATCTATTGAAGTCACAGTGGAGGGGCCAATTTGGAGATGACACCCTGCAATGATGAGGTACAACCCTCTAGAAGGCAGTATACCTTGGTGATCATTACAGACTTCTGTGTCATGATAAACACAAAAAATGATCTGCGAACCAAAGGGTAGAGGTGGGAATGCTGTCACTCATCATCACGCCCAGTGGCTGTCTTGTAGAATTTGTGCCTCCCACTCCTGAAACGACCAGCTGAGTAGTCCTTACAGGTACTGGGTGGGTCCCAGAGAAAGAGAGCTTCCGTTGGAGATAACGTTATGTACATACCTCAAAACCCTTCAGTGGTACCAAGAGTAGACATTGGATGTATTAGTCAGTTTTTCTTTGGGAATTCTGCCTAACAAGCCACCACGGTATCTTAGTGGGCTGCAACAACAGATATTTATTTTTTTTAATGTTCATGCGTCTGATGGCTGGCCATTTGGTCTAAATGAAAGACTCTACCAGGCATGATTTTCACCCTTTCAGACGTCTTTAAAAAAAAATTATTTATTTATTTTTATTTATTTACTTTGAAGGGGAAGGTAATTAGGTTTATTTGTTTATTTATTTTAATGGAGGTGCTGGGATTGAACCCAAGATCTCGTGCATGTTAAGCACGTGCTTTACCACTGAGCTATACCCTCCCCGCTTCAGAAATCTTTATACAGGCCATGCCTTTGCTCTGCAGCTGCACCTGGAGAGCAGCTCTTGGATATGGTTTTTGCCCTATGGATGTGTCTTAATGGCCAATAATTCTTCAATGTGGTTTAAAAAAAAAACGATAACAATTTTATTTTGCAATTGCAGGTTTCTGGGCTGTCTCTAACCTCTTTCAATTCTACTTGAAAACAAGCCATTTTCTGAGCACCTCATTTTTTGTGGTTCCTTGTCCATTGCTGTTAGCAACAACCAGCTCATGATGTCAACATTTCTGCCTCAAGACCTCCTGGCCAATGATGCAAGTTCATCAGGTATTTTGCTTGTTTGTTTGTTTCTAGGTTATTGTAGACCAACTACTTGATTGACCAAATGTTTCATCACTACATAACATGGGTCACTATTTTTCCAGCTCACATATAGCTTCTTGCCGTCTGATTCTAAAAATGATGTATAGTTCATGGTTTTTGTTACAGAAGAACCCCATTACCAGTCCCAGTTTCTAGATTTATCAGGTTTTGGTGCAATAATGCTGCAGAACAACATCAAAAACCTCAGTGGCATGGAAGCAAGTGTGTTCACATTTGTGGCTCTGTTGTTCGGCTGTGGGGCAGACACAGACCGAACTGAGTGGAGCCAGGCTGGTTATGAGGCTTCTATGATGCTTTAGTTCTGTCCCACGCATTTTCATTTAGGAACACAGGTTACCTGATGCATAGCCTTCTCATATCAGATCACAGGAGGGCTAGTGAAGTGAGGAGAAGTGTGCAATTGCAATGAATGCTCCTTGATGCCTTGTGCTGGAACTTATGCAACATCTTTCTGATGCATTCCCCTGATCAAAGCATGCCATTTGGTCATGCCAGTGTCAGCGGGGCAGAGACGGATATTTGCCCACAATCAGAGGTTCTGGAAAGTCATCAGAGCCATAATCATTTCTGTATTCACCCTTTGTTCCAGCTCCGCATAGTTGCTAGTTACTTTTTCAAACTCACTGCTACTTGTATCTCCCCAAATGATGTTCCATCTCTCTAGAATATGTTACTGCTTTCTCTGCTAATTCCCTTGTTCTTCAAGGCCAAACCCCAAAAGGACCACTCTTTGCAGTCTTCCCATCCCAACTCCACCTGCCTTTATATAATGTGTTGTTTTTCATTGTATTATAAGTATATGGATGTCTGTAACAAATTATAATCTTTCTGAAGGAAGATAGGATATTTTACTCATCATCCTCCCCTACAACAGAGCTTCCCAGACTGCAGGGCTCTTATTTAGTGAGTGGGTTCAAGGTGTGGTGAGATATTAACAGTTTAGCTGAAGGATGGCCAGTCTGGAGTGGCCTGAGTCAGTGGGCTGCTCACCTCCAGGTGTTTATCTTGATATGAAACACAAGTATCTTTTCTATGTGTGCACAGAAAGAGCTCTAAAGCACCTAGAAAAGTGTTGTTCTGTTAATAGTAATAAATAAATAAGCTGTAAAATCTTTTTCTATTAATTAATTAATTAATTAATAAATATCAAACCATTTAAAACCATTCATTGCTAAGCAAATAAATAAATATCAAACCATTTAAAATCGTTCGTTGCTAAGCAAATAAAAGTTCAAAATATTCCTACAGGTCAGTGTGAATCACACATTTTTCTTGGAGTTCGGGATGCAGAAATCAAATAAGCTGTCACACAATTTCTTAGTTATGACATTAATACCCAGAAAAATATGATTGTGGAAATTACACAAGAGCTACATGATTGAATAACACATAAAAAGACACTCTTAGCTAACTATCTTCTCTCTTGAATAAAGTCCAACAAATATGAACACGTCAGATGATAATAAACAGAAGTTTGCCTCAGAAAAATTCTTCAGCACATTTCTTCTGATCAGAAGAAAATTATATTTCCTTGGGGCTAGTGAACACATGCCAAGTTGAGTTATGATACAAACTAGTTTCTATGTGTCCACTTTTGTCTCCCTCTGAATCTTGGGTGATATGATTCTGCCTCTGACAAAGCTAGAAATCAGAAGGTAGGGTGAAAGCTAAGGAAGGGGCTATGCCTTATCTCTGATTTGGTGGTAGGCAGCTGTCTCTGTGTCTTATTCTGCCTTCATGACATTCATCACAGTGCAGGTGAGATAGATAAAGATACCAGGCACAACCCTTAGTTTACAGATCTGCCACCCGGAGTGGGGAGAAGAAATCATTAAAAAGCTTCATAAGCCGTCTTGTTTATTTCATCTTTCTCTTCTCCCTCCTAAGTAGTCCTTGGATCCATTCTGGTTTTTTTCCCCCCATCTCTTCGCCACTACCCTAGTTCAATTTGCCACCTGGTCTCATGTGGTTTCATTGTTAGCACTTCTATTTAATAAGGCAAAATAATTCTTTTTCCTTTATTTGATTGCATATGTCTCTCTATCCTTCTAGGTCTCAGATTTGTTCAATAAACATATATTATGTACTTAATATATACAGAACTGTCTTCCAGGTGCTTGGAGGATAGGTAGCTTTAGAAGATGTGGTTTCCATCTATATGAGACCTATCGCAAGATAAGGTACCTACAGCAGAAACTATCATTCAACGTTATGTTATGCCAATGCCCAGGTTAAGGAATAAGGGCATAGGTTGGGAGCCAGACCATCTTGATTCCAATTTTGATGCATAAATTTCTCACGGTGTGGCCTTGAAAAAAAATTATCGGACCTCAGATTCCTTTTCAATAAAATCTACTCTATAGGAAGACTCGCCTCTGAGCTTTCTTGTGAGAATCATATGAGTTAATATGTACAGAGATCTTAACACCATGCCTGGGGCATAGAAAGTGCTCAGAAAATGTTAGTCACTACTATTGAGGGAGAAAAAGATCAATTTCAACTTTGAGAATCAGAAAAGCTTTCATAAATTAGGTGGCTCTCAAGTAGAACTTGAAAGGTAGAGGTTAGACAGATAAAGTGAGGGGAGAAGGCATTCCAGGCAGATGAGTAAGAGAGCAAAGGTCTAGCATGACAGAAGCTCCTTTAAGAAGCTCTGCATTTCCACCACGGACACACAGCAGAGAGGAGCCAAGATTTAAGGCGGGCAATTGGTAATGCCTAGGACCAAATATCTGATGGTCGCTCCTGCTCTGGTCCTTGTCTACTCTCCTCTCCCACTGTTTCCACCCTGATGTTCCCCCCCCCCCCCGTGTGTGAACACACAGGGACAGATTAGATAATTACATCATTTTCCAGGCGGGGCAACTGAAACCAAAATCATTAAGAGATTAGTTCAAGGTAACATCTTAGGTATTTGGAGGAGCTGATCTGATTCCCAAAGCAGCCCTTTCCTTCAGTCTCTACCCAATTCTATCCTCCTAAACCCCCAACACACACATACAGACACACCCCTCCCTTCTTTTTCATCTGTTTAAAACTAGACAAATATGCACTCTAATGCAAACACCTAGAGATCATGACCCCAGTTTTCTCTATATGAACCCAAAGGAGTGGTTGGTTTCAAGCCAGACAGAAGAAATAAAGGGCCCTGTAGCCTGCTGTTAGGAGCATTTTTTTGAGTAGGGAGGACCGCAAAGAATTCCTTCCTGTAACCCAGTTGTAGCTAATGCTATTGTGCGTAAAGGAGAAAATGGAGCTGATAAAAGTCTGGTCTGCACCCCAAAATGATGTGAATAAGTCAGGCACAAAAACCATTGTTCAACACTAGAGAGAGCTGAGTTTAAAAAATTAATTACTTCTGAAATATTCAACCTAGCGCTCTGCGTCTTAAGTTAGTAGATATTTGCCAATTTAGCCTTTACTTGGGACGGCATAGAATTGACATCAGTATCCCAAGTAGGCAAAGCATTATTTTAAGTTAGCCATGCATTTTTGTCAGCATCTCCCTTATGATATTATCATTTAGAATAGATGACATGTGTTAAAATATGAACCAAAATGCCTTTGAGTTTATCTAATCATCTGAGTTGCTTACAGATTAGCTGTGGTACTCAAAGGGCTTTGATTAATGCAACTTAGAGAAAGAAATGTGATGTAGGTTGGCTGCAGTGCAGATTTCATTTTTCTCAAATTTTTCATAAAAAGTCGTTCATTATGATTCATCAACCCCAGGCTGATGGCACTAGATAGCATTTTACTTTCATTACTCACCAGGCCATAATTCTGAGTTTATGGATATGCGCCTCTTTTCAAATTCAGCATACAATGACTGAAAAGGTTTTGGGTTAGCAGCAAAACAGCTAATAGATGTAATTTACTAACGTGCTTTTTGTTTAAAATATCATTGGCCTTAACAATAGAGAGAGAATTAATTAAACATCTCTTGGTAGTCCATTAACTCTTTCCTTTCAACTGGGCCAGAATAAATGGTTGCCTATCTGGTGGGATTTTATGTAAACTAATTCCAAAATATCACTCTCAAAAGGTTAAAATTTCCTACGCTCCTTCATAATGAAGTACTGAAGAATTCCTTTTAAAAATTTACTTGCATAGGTCAAAGATGCCCAGTAATATATGCAGACTGGCTAATATATCAGCCACAATTAGATGGCCTTATGCATATGAAATACTTGGTCAATAGATACAGTTGATAAGCTTTTAAGCTGCACCACATGCCTCCACTCAGGCTCACACACCCATGACACTGAGAAGCCCAAACGCACGTGAGCTCCCGCATGACCTACAACTGTCATCGTGGAAGTCAAATTGTCATTTATTTTTTTTTCTTCTGAATCCAGATGAGAGATGACAGGCTAAATCAAAGAGTAACTTCCATGAAAACATAACTTTCAGCCCCTTTTTCTCTTCTCCTTTCCCTCTAACTCTTTAGATATTTTCCTCGGGGCCTAATTTTGCTACTTTACAATGTAACATCAGCTAACCTAATTCATCATTCTGATTAGGGGCAATTATCCTTTTATCCTTCCCAGCAAAAAAAAAAACGCGTATGTTTGTAAAATACAGGATAAAGTTTTCACTTTGGTTATCTCATGCAAGGGAGAAATTTTGATGACAGACATTTCTATCAGCAGGGACACAGGACAGAAGAGGACAACATTTTGCAATACCTTTCAGATCATATCCATCACATAGCCACTTACTCTGTCTACACATAAACCAATTCTTTCACACAAGGCATGAGTGTTGATAGAAAAAAAAAAGCAAAGGAATCAGATAGGTCAAACTTTTTTTTTTTTTTGCCTGCTGGATAAATCTGATGAACCTAATAAAAGTACTGCTGAGCAGTGAAAGCTGGAACTTCTGTAACTGAATTTATGTATCTTCAAAAATCAGATCAGTGTCACTTACTGAGCAACTATTTGCATCTTGCATTAGTGTTAGGGGTTAAACAGTTCTATGTGCCGCCTTCCAAAACTTCTAGAATGAGAGAGCTGCAATATTTTAGCATCATAGGAAGCCCGAGAGAAGACAGAATCAAAGGACAGCGCCCTTCCCTTATCTACTGTACCATAAACTCACCATATACCCCACACTTGACCTCACGGAAGTGTAAATTACAGCAATTCGCTTGACTCACTTTCCACAGTAGTTTATGCCCTGCTTCTACTCCTTTCTAGTTGCTATGAAACTAATCTAGTTAATAAATTCAAACTGATACATTACCACCTGTTAATTTTGAATTTAATATGCTCCTCCTAGGCAGATACACATTTTTAATAGGGGCCTTTTGTTAAAGATTTTTAATTAAAAGGACTAGCTCACATGTTAGGAATTTTAGCACACAAGAAGCCAAAGAGGCAAATACATTTGGTTTGGAAAATCTTTTAAGACCCTTCACATCATACAGTAACTTATCTGAATGAGTGTAGCAGAAAATTACATGCATAAGAGAAAGACAAGAGGAAATGAATGCATTAATTAAAGTCCTACTTTAAAATTAACAATGCATTTGACTCGGGTTATATATAAATAAGGTTTTCTTTTTAAAGGAAAGGAAACAGTTTGAGCATTTTGATTTAGAGTGAGTCTTCCTGTTAACTGAATTCAGATGTTAGTAAACCCTACTCCTTATTTCTTTAATAAGTAACGGGACTACTGTTTCTCCCTTTTCTTAGTAAAATCAGTGTTGAGAATAAAGATTCTTTCTTCAAAATCCCTGGCTTATATGTGCAAAACAATTTTCCTATTCCATATTTATATAAATACAAAGTAATGACTCTGTAGGAGACAGTGAGTAAATGCTATTTCTTATGAACACAAAAACGTAGAAACCATAACAACACATTCAAAGAAGCAGGTTAATTTTTAATCCTCAGTTATTTGTAGCAGTTTTGATTTTGATCTGTTTTTGTTTTGTGTTTGGTTTGGTTAAGTACAATTGTAGGATTTTCTAGGACCGTGATGTCTCATAGTCCAAATGCAGCTCATTCTTCACCTAAATCTCAAAAAATCAAAGCTAAATATATGCGAAAGTAGCATTTTCATGTGGAATCTACCTCCTCCTTGCAGCAGGAAAATTAGGTTATGATTCTGTGGACCAATTGGTGTAACTGACGTAAACATAGTAGCCTAGAGATGTGAACAATTCAGCCTATTCTAAAATTATGGAACCAGAAAAATAGTAACAGATTTACCTGCAAGCAAGACCACAACATCTTTATTTTTCCCTTTAGGCACAGACAATAAATAATTCTGTTCATTCATTTTAAGTAAATAGCCAATCCTGAAAAATTCAGGATCATTATCAGTTTGTGAGGATGGATTCATAATATCATGTTAAAAATTAAAATTGATTTTAAGTTAGCTTTTGCTATATCATCATAGAAACTGAGTAAGCAAGACTGAATGCAAAATATAAAACTAAAATGTATTTTTCCATTCCAAGTCATGAAAGACAATCACAAATTATGCTTTCTTAAGCAAATGGACTGACAATAGAATTAAACTTGAAATCAGTTACAATGTCAACTTATCAAACATCAAACTTGCTAAATTTAATAAAAACTTTTTATAAGGTGTATTTTTTCAATTGTACATTAAATACGTCTTAGAAATGCTCAATTTGTTGAAAGCTGGGTCTTAGACTTATTTGGTCTTTTAATGGCTATTTTCTAATAGATTTTCTAATAAATATTAATATAAATATATTAATAAAGAACAAGTTCTAATGACATAGTATTATAAGCATAATAAAGATGAAGAAATTCATTGAAAATGTTCATATGTGTGAAAGATATATTCATGAAGAATATAATAAGGAAGAATGCATTTATGAAGAATATATTTATATGAAGTATGTTTTTCAATAGGTTCATGAATATATTCAAGAAGAAAATATTAATATTTACTTAATACAGTCAATAAATTGCATTTATAAGAAACCATATACAGAACCATTTCATATGCTTATGCAGATTAATCTTTAAAACATTGTTTCTGGTAAGCTAGTAAATTTAGAAAAAGACTATCCTTGATCTCTGAAGAATCCACCTACTTCCATGACATGGTGGTGAGAGCATAGTATGTACTGAAGAGAAATCAAACAGATAACGTTTTTTCTGAGCACAGAATGTAGAGCTAGGGTGAATATTGTGTTTAAGAGAATTTATATTGGTAATATATACAGTCAAATCAAACCGTAACTGCCAACTATACGACTTTGTATTGAAAAGATACATCCCGAAAAGAAAATATATGTGAAATATATATGACTATCTTTTATCCCACCTTCAGCAAAAACCACTGGTACAGCCATCTTCCCAGCAGTGTTAAATACCTAGTTATTTAACCTGGTGGGAATGCAGTTTGGTGCAGCCACTGTGGAAAACAGTATGGAGATTCCTCAAAAGACTAGGCATAGACTTACCGTATGACCCAGGAATCCCACTCCTGGGCATATATCCAGAAGGAACCCTACTTCAGCATGACACCTGCACCCCAATGTTCATAGCAGCACTATTTACAATAGCCAAGACATGGAAACAGCCTAAATGTCCATCAATAGGTGACTGGATAAAGAAGATGTGGTATATTTATACAATGGATACTACTCAGCCGTAAAAACTGACAACATAATGCCATTTGCAACAACATGGATGCTCCTGGAGAATGTCATTCAAAGTGAAGTAAGCCAGAAAGAGAAAGAAAAATACCATATAAGATCGCTCATATGCAGAATCTAAAAAAACAAACAAACAAAGCATAAATACAAAACAGAAATAGACTCACAGACATAGAATATAAACTTGTGGTTGCCAAGGGGGCAGGGGGTGGGAAGGGATAGACTGGGATTTCAAAATTGTAGAATAGATAAACAAGATTATACTGTATAGCACAGGGAAATATATACAAGATCTTATGGTATCTCACAGAGAAAAAAATGTGACAATGAATATATACATGTTCGTGTATAACTGAAAAATTGTGCTCTGCACTGGAATTTGACACAACATTGTAAAATGATTACAAATCAATAAAAAAATGTTAAAAAAAAAAACACCTCGTTATTTAAAAAACAAAAACAAAAAACTAGTTTTAGATTCCAAAGCAATTTCCTTTAGATTGAAATTTGGCCTGTTGTGTGACCCAAGCTCCAACATCATCAGATACTATATATTCTGAACTTGCAAAGTCATAGCCAAGGCCATCTGCTCTACTCCACGGTGAAAGAAACACCCAATGCACTTCATTTGGAAACAAGATGAGCTAACAAGCCATACATGTGCCATTAATAATGGTAGGGTCATTGTATTTTATGGTAATTGCCAACCTAAATCCACCTACTTAAGATAAAACACTTCTTCCTTCACTCCTTGTGCGAAGCTCTTGCTAACAGGACTAATCCTAAATTCAGACCACAGGGAAAACAGCCCCTATTTGTAGACTGTCTGTTAAGACTTTATCTTTTTGAAAGATCAAGAGTGTTTTAAGACACAGAGGCACTGACATTCTTTTGGTGACTTGAATTGGAAAGAAACTGAGTATTGAAAGTGGAACAACTTTGAAGAAAACCTGCTTAAAACGTCATTGTGGGTGGTCACTGAACTTCCTGCGGTAATTTCTATGATGTATGTAAGTCAAGTCATTATGCTGTACACTTAAACTTACACAGTGCTGTATGTCAATTATAGCTCAATAAAGCTGGAAAAAAAATCAATATTAGGAGGCTATTCATCAAAATGTTGTTTTATTAGGGGAAGGGTATAGCTCAGTGGTAGAGGACATGCTTAGCATGCATGAGGTTCTGAATTTAATCCCCATTACCTCCATTTTTAAAAAAAGTTGTTTTCTTATCTCTGGGAGATGAGATTAGGTTGGTTTATACCTCAGCATTTTTCTTATCTATATTTTCTATGTTTCTTTAATGAGCTTTTACTGGGTGATTTAAAATTTTTCCTCATAAAATTACTATTGTATCTGGAGAGCTTTTGATGCTCCAGGCACTGTATAAAAAGCTTTATCTGTAATATCATTTAATTAGCGCATAAACATACAATATAGTGGTTGTTACCCAGTATCATAAATGAGGCAATAGAGATTTAGAGATATTAATTTGCTTAAAGTCGCACAACCTGGATTCCCGCCCAAAACTGTCAGCCGCCAGAGCCCTCACTCTTAATCATCACATTATAATAACAAGGTGCCTACAAGTGCCCAAGCCATTCTACTGAGAGATACCAAGTAAACCAGAAGTTAGCAATTAGTAGCCCTCCCATTCAAGAACCTTGGAAGCCAGTAGATAAGACAGGTAGACAACGCGTGGCAAACTTCGTTAACATGAGACGTGCAAGCTTGGGAGTCACCAAGTTCAGGGTGTGCTGAGAACAAAAAGCAAGTTGTCTTGTTTTGTTATCGCAGTTTCTCAAAATGGGGTCTCTAGTCCACCTACAACATATTCCTGGGCCCACCTCAGACTCACTAGAGAAATCTCTCCCCCACCTCAGATGAGTTCAAAGTATCTCCACGAGCATCCCAGATTCGGTGTCTTACACTTTTTAAAACACCTTCCAATGCTTATAAACTTTAGTAGAAAAAATGTTAAAAGCCTGGGAAGGGCCACTGATCAAGGACATACATGAAGTGTATCAACACCAGGCTTTGTTATGCCCCCAAATAACTGAGATCAGACAAACACCACGTAAGGCTACCCTACCCATACCCCATGGGCCTTTGGGTCTTGGTTTGTACTGACTTGAAATTGGTCTTAGGAAGTTTTCTCCTGGGTTTGGAAGAAGGCTTGACAGTTTGTGACTTCAACAAAATCTTGGGACAAAATCTGAAGGACGGATTGAGAGCGATTTAAGATACCTCCAGATGCCCATATTGTTCTGAAAAATTTCAGGCCTCCACTGCACCACACTTCTAACCTATATTTTGAAAGGTCTTGCTGGGGTGTTTGTCTTGGTTTGGTTTGGTTTGGTTTAGTCTTGGTTTTAGCAGTCCACATTATTTTATTTTCTTTCTTTGTGGTTGAGTTTTGTTTTTATTGTGGTAAGAACACTTAACATGAGATCTACCTTCTTAAATGTCTAAGGGGACAATACAGTATTGTATAAGCATAATGCCCTACCTCAGTTCTCCAGAACTTATTTATCTTGTGTAACTGAAACTTTATATCTGTTGAACAGTACCTCTCCAGTTCCCCCTGCTCCCAGCCCCAGGAAACCACCATTCTGCTCTGTTTCCAGGAGTTTAACTATTTTAGGTACCTCACATAATGCGAATCTCACAGTATTTGTCCTTCTGTGCGTGGCTGATTTCACGGACTGTCGTGCCCTCCGGCTTCATCAATGTCATGGCACGTGGAGCTACCAGACAAAAGCTCCTTAGGGCTTTAGTGACTCAAATCTCTTAGTATTTTGTCTAATCGCTACCATGCACCCCTCCTGGTCTTTCCTCCCTTTGCATTTAGGAAGGTTTGCTGTTTTATTTAAGGATAGCCTTTCAAAGGAAGGCTTGCTATTTTATTTCAAAGATTGACAGCTTAGAATTGTACTTCACTAAGCACTTTGGTCCAGACCTACAGCCCCCAAACTGAATTTATTTCTGGAAATGCAAAAAAGAGGCAAAGTTAGGAGAGGTGGATGGTAGCAATTTGATAAAATTCTAAGCCCTGAGGGCATCAATTCTAGAGTGTCAGGGAATACCAACTAATCCTATTCTGTTTTCCCAGTAATTGGATCATTATTCTATTTCTCCCACTTCATCTGATTTTACATCTGATTTCAGTAAGGTCACCTGATTGAGGGGATCTCTAAACTAAACATTTTGAGTCTTCTTACAAAGGGTACTATTCTAGTGGTGTGTGAGTGTGTCCAAAAACATCAGTCATTGTCAACGAGTCAGTCCATCGTGGCTGTCCACATCCCTTTTTGCCTGTCATCTGTTGTTTACAGATAAAACTTTGTTGTTGTGGGTCTCTGAAACTCAACGTGTGTCTTCAGAAAACAGAGGTGTTGGCTCTTCCATCCTCAGCCAAAAGTGTCATGCAACAAATACCTTCAATCCAGGGATGCTGAAACACATTAAAAGAAGAATACTCTTTCTCTGTTCCTCTACATGTTTGGGTGGTTCCTAGGTTGTGTGACTGTTTCTGTGGGATTGGGGATGGGAGGAGTATGGGTGGATGTAGGCAAAAATACCTCAGTGAGCTTGGCAATTTCGTCAACCAATCAATTTACACTTACAGTGAAACCACTAATCTTCAAAGGAATTTTCGGCATAAAGTATTAAATTTTTTTTTTAACAGTGAATATAAAATAGCTAGATTTCAACCTTAATTATATATTAGTTCTCTGAGCAGTGCTACAATTTAATCACAGGGTATCACTCTTAAATTATTATAGGAGCTACTTAAATAATCAAATCCAAACCAGAGTTCTTTGGTCTATTCACATTATCATTTAAAACTCACCTCTCAAATTACATCCAACCACAACAGAAAATGACTATTTGGAATCAGTTATTTTTGTTTGTTTTTGGAGGGGGGAGGTAATTAGGTTTGTTTATTTATTTATTTACTGATTTACTCAATGGAGGTACTGGGGACTGAACCCAGGACCTTGTGCATGTTAAGCACGCACTCCACCACCGAGTTATACCCTCCCCACTGGAACCAGTTAATGTTATCCCATATCTACTTAGCTTGGAAGTTACTGAGCATTAGATTGAATTAAAATAAAACTCAAGTGCAAACAACATAAAGTAATGCTATTTATGAAGGGTTCCTAAGTATAAAACAAAACAAAAAATTTAAATCAGGTTTCCAAGAGCTAATAATCTTCTGAACCAAGATGGACAGTAACATCGTACAAAGGGGACAAAAGTTTGTCCTAAGGCTTCTCCAACAGGGAAGACTTCGCAGCCTCTTTCTACACTTTCTGCCTGTGTTGTTCAACCCGCTTTGCGGTACTTTTCTCCAGCAGGTTGACAATATCACTGCTATTTTCTGTTTAGTTGCCCAAATTCCCAACTGGACTACACTTGAGGGTTTAGTACCCAATGGATGCTCCAAATATTACTGAATGAATAGTTCAAGCATTAAAGGAGAGTAAATTAAATTCTCCTTACAGTCTCTTCTAACTCAGACGTTGCTGTTCACAGTAAGACATACTGGAGAGCTGTAGGACACCGAGGCTCCACTCCTGAAGGCTGCGTGCACAAACTTGCCTGCTCTCAGTCCCAGCAGAGACAGCAGGTCGAAAACTGCCTGGGACTCCGGCCATCCTGCCAGAACTGCCTCAGGGTGCACCCTAGCCCGCACCAAACTCCTGCTCCAGCTTCTCTTGCTCCGGCACTCTTCCCCACTGAGGCAGGGACCGCCATTGCAAATGCGTGCGCACGCACTGGGGAAGAAGAAGAGCCAACGCAGGGCCAGCCCTCCCTGCAGCCAGGGCAGAGACCTGGAGCCAGCCCAAAAGTGTGGCTCAAATCCCCTGGGTCCTGACCCCGCCTCTGATCAAGGCAGATACTCAGAACCAGCTGAGAAACACAGCTCCAGCCCTCCAGGGCCCCAGCCCCATCCACACTGGGGCGGCGACCACCCCTGAAACTGGGAGAAGCCCTGGCTCACGCCTGGCTCCAGCTCTAGCCCTTCCAGCCCCAGCCCTGCTTCCCACCAAGGGGTGGCTGCCAGCACGGCCCAGGAGTCACAGCCTATGTTTTCTTCAGTTCCAGCTCTCCCACCAAAGCCGCTGGGCACAGGCAGACTGCCCCGGGACCCTCCCACACAAGGACACCCCTTCAAGTCCGGGATAGACAACTGTTGCACGTAATTTCACAGAGACAGAGAAAGTTAAAATGAGAAGACAGATGAATATCTTTCAAATAAAAGGACAAGAAAAAAGCCTGAACAACTTAAGATCCCTATTGAAATGGAGATAAATAATTTACCAGATAAAGAGTTCAAAGCGATAGTAATAAAAACACTAACTGAACTTGGCAAAAGAATAGAGGAACACAATGAGGATGTCAACAAAGAACTAGAAAATATAGAAAAGAACCAGGCAGAGCTGAAGAGTACACAATTACTGAAGTAAAACTACGCTGGAAGAAATTAACAGCAGATTAGGTGATACAAAAGAATGCATAAGTGACCTGGAAGATAGAATAGTGGAAATCACCAACAGAGCAGCAAAAAGAAAAGGCAACCTAGAGTGTCAACTCTACCTGAGGTGACTGCAGCAGCAGCAAGTGCCTGTGGTGGATTTCAAGGGGGAACTGACACAGGCATTCTTAGCCGAGACACCAAGAGGTGGTTAAAGCAGTATTGGAGCAGTCACATGGTTCATTCCAAGTGAAGGAAACCAGGCTCCATCACAAGCTTCTGACTCAACTTGTGTTATCTGTAGGAGAACCCTCGTCATACCTGTAACTGTAGCCTTTCCTTTGTCTTAAGGATCCTGGAACTTCCCTGTGGACCTTGGATTTAGGGGAAGAGCCGCTGCGACTGTGGGAAGAGCAGTAGGATGCTGTAGACGCTGACTATAGAATGAGATGTACCTTGCAAGTTGGCCAGATCTTCACTGGCATCTTTAAAGCTTCTGATCAGCCTTTGAGCTTGAACTCCTGTGTCTGTGATGAGTTCAGGGAGATCAAGCCGAAGAATGTGAAGCAGACAGAGCACGAAGAAAAACGGGTTTTGGGTCTGGTGTTGCTGCCTGGGGAGAACTTGGTTTCCATGACGGTGGAGGGATCACCCCCGGTATCACTTGCTGGAGCTACAGGAAGCCCTGGGGTTGGCAGAGCAGCTGGCAAAGGCATACCAGCTGGTGTGCCGATCCCCCAAACTCCTGCTGGGTTAGCAGGCCCTGTCTGAGCGTTGGGAGGCCACCCCACCAGGCAATGACTCCACAGGGAAGAGGCACCATCACAGCTGCTCCACTTGCTGCTACTGCCGGCACTGCGGGAGCCCCAGCTCGGTACTCAGGTGGACAGGGGCCTCCGTCCACACCTGCTGGCCGTGATTCTCACCTCCAGGCACTACAGTTCCACCCCCTGGTATGAGACCGCCCAGGGACCGGCCAACTGGGTTTCCCCCTGCTTGAGCTTTTTAAATTGTGAACACACGCACACACACACACACACACACACACACAAATTTGGTCAAAGTAGAAATTATCTTTAAAGACATTTAAAAATCTTTTTAATCTTTAAAAATCGTATAAGAAGCCCATTAATTCATATGATGCATTATATCCTAACCTGGCACTCATTTTTGTCCTCAATTCCTTCTCATTTTTCCCCCCTGCACCTAATCTTTTCCAAGTCACGTTATGATCCTGAATATAATTTGAAGTCATTTACTCTCTAACTCCTCTGTCCTCACCCCAGTCTAAGGCTTCATCATCTCTCATCTGGAATACTGCCTAGTCTCCTAGCAGGTGTCTGGTTTTCTCTCCTGCAACGCTCTGATCCACTCCATGCACAGAAGTGAGACTGATGTTGAAACAAGAGGTGCAAAACAAAACACGTTACTCCCCTGCTTGGACCCTTTCGATAGCTTTGGATTGCCCTCCTTAACTCAGCCTCTGAGCCCTGCACCTGTGGGCTCCTGCTTCCGTCTTCAGCATCATCTTTCCACCACTTTCTCCTTCCCTCACTAGCATTTGCCAGTGCTGCTTCTCTGGTCTTAAACATGTCCCCAGCACTCTTTCCTTGGTTACCTCTCATGTTTTACGATTCAACCTCAGTGCTGCCATTTTTTTGGTTTCTCTAACCACCATATTAACTCTCTCCACAGACTTACCAATTGTAATTACATATTTACTTACTCATTTGCTTGTCTTTGTTCCCCCAAAGGCTCTAAGCTGCACGAGACCAGGAACTTGGCTTTGATCCCTGCTGTATTTCTAGTACCTACAACATTCCCTGTCCCAGAGTAGGTCCTTAATCAATACTTACTGAATCGATGAATAAATGAAATGTACAACAGGACAGTTTTTCTCAAAAGTAGGCATATGACCACTGAGGAGATCTGTTTTTAAACACACCTGCTGATTCAGTAGATCTGGGATGGGTCATGAGATTTGGCATTTCTGATAAGCCCCTGGGTGATGTCAGAGCCGCCGACATCTCACTCACTCTTTTGACTAGCATGGCTAGAGGGAGAACAGAGATGGCTGATAGCAGTGTTTGTCCTGAACGAAGGAGCTTATGATCTGGTAATGGAATTGCCCCATAGAGATCATCACAGCCACATCCCGTTCATTGGTATAGGAAACATGTAAGACCTAAAATTAGTTGAGATTGCAGTAGCTGTTGACCTTACCAAACATTATACAAGACCAACAAAAAGCCATGTGTAGCTATAACAAAATCATTCAAAGCATTATAATAAAATACAAAATTGACAGGAAGCAATTGGTAAGTCAGTCTATGGGCAGAGAGACTTTTTTTTTTTTTTAATTTTTTAAGGTCACCAGTCACCTGCTCCCTTACTGCTAATCCAAGGTCATTTCTTAGTCCTCATTTTACCTGACTTACAAGGCATTGATCACTTTGTCTTTTTTTTTTTTTTTTTTGCCTCATTTTAAAATTTATTTTTCTTTATTTAATTCTTACTGAAGTATAGTTGATTTCAGAGAGACTCTTTTAAACAAAGAGTAAATACATATCATGGGACAAACAGATGAGAGTTGGAATTTCACTTTGCCCCTGAGTAGCTGTGTAACCTTAAGCAAGTGACTTATCTTCCCTCAACCTCAGTTTCATCGTTCATCAATTGGGGCAAATGATAACCACCTTAGAGGTGTGCATATGGAGTGAGGTTTCATATATCAATTAAATATATGTGCCCGATACAAGGTAGTCCTTGAAAAATGTCAGATTCTCCTGTTCCTTTCTTAGGCAGAACATTTTTCTTATAACCTTAATTTCTCAGGGGTGAGAGTCCATTTTTGAATGTATGTTTGACACCTTTAACATCTCAGAGGGGAAAAAAAAGGAAAATAATTATGTAGGTTAAAAGCAGACATTTTGGTCTAAATGAACACTCATCTGTGAATCAGAAAAAGCTCTTGTCCAAGATTCAACACAAACTAACTGTGTGATATTGGACACAATGTTGAACATCTCTGGGCCTCTGTATTACTTCTAAATCTTTGTATGCACTTTGTTAAGTACATTTAGTTATCTTCTTACAGGAAATCATTATTCTTCCAAATGGTTTGAGTTTATATTTCCTTTTGGAATATCAATAATTTTCACAGAAATACTAGAATTTCAGAATCGTTGATAATTAGAACAAGGATTGGAAAGCAATTTCTTTCCTCCTAAAATCTCTACTAAACACCTCCAAACTATGTAACTCAGCTTTAAAGAAATACATGGAATCAGGGAACTCAACTTTTTTACTTAAAGAAATGTCATCTTTTTTTTAGATTATACAGACATGCACATTTTCACTGTCTTAGTTGCTATATATGATATCAAGGTCTCATAACTTAGAATATTAACTTACACAGGTCTTAAAAATACAAGAGAAAGGAATAATTGGGGGAAAATAAAAAATAAATTCAATCTATACCTTCAAAATAATTGTGATGTTTCTATGTAACAATGGAAAAAGTCAGTGAAAAACTGCTTGACTATGGTTGTAAGGTTATGTGTCTCTATCTAAATGCTGACAAGTGAATTTTTATTTTCTGTGTCCTTTTGTTTAAATTAAAGTATGGTTGATTTACTATGTTGTGTTAGTTTCAGATGTACAGCAAAGTGATTCAGATATATATATATATATATATATATATATATATATATATATATATATATATATATATATATATATATATTTTTTTTTTTCTTGTTCAGTCTTTTCCATTATAGGCTATTACAAGATACTGAAGATAGTCCCCTGTGCTGTAGAGAAGGTCCTGGTTGTTATCTATTTTATATATAGTAGTATGTATCTGTTAATCCCAAACTCCTAATTTATCCCTCCCCATCCCTTTCACCTTTGGACCTAGAAATGATCAAACCAAGTAAAATAAGTCAGAGAGAGAAAGGGAAATATATGATATCACTTACGTGTGAAATCTTAAAAAATGGCACAAATGAACTTACTTTCCAAAGAGAAATAGACTCTTCTGTGTCCTTTTTTTTCAACCTTGCCCTTATATCATAATCTACTACTGAATGTTCATGGAATTAAGCCCCAGGAGTTATTGGAATTTAGGCAGACTCCTCACTGTCCCTGACTTCACTCTGCATATAAACACATTTGTTGTTGTTCTTAATCACTTCTTTTTAATCAATTCCTCGATAAAAACTTCTATTGAATCCTTGTAAATCCACTCTGGTATTTTACAAAGATGGCAAATTCAAACTTCTGCTGTATGTGATCCACCATTAATTCTACCAAGATGCTCTGTCTCTGCCATGTTAATATTTTTGATGTGTTCATGTAATAATGACCCATCTGCTTCTGATGTCTCTGAGGCATTTTCTAGCTATAGGGATAGAAATTAATGACAGAGTCTCTCTGAGCTGCCTGATGTCAGAGGTGGGAAATGTGTAAAGGGTATATAAGAGGTGGATGACTGGTTAGCAAGACCGGAGTAAATACTCCAAGGGAGGCAAGCTTGGGATTTTTCATGAAGCTTCCTTGGTTTTAAAGGCATTTTCTGATATTGCTGATGCTAAGACATTAGAAGGTAAGGAATTTTCTGTTCCTGGGAAAATATTATTTACTTAGCATTAGAGCAAATTTGAGATGAAATATATGGCTTATTTCATAGCAATAAAGCCTTTCAAAGAAAGGCTAAAGGATCATGTGCTATAATATTAGTTTTCCAGATTGTTTCAAGAAGGAAATGGGGTAAGTGAAAATTTTGAAAATGTTTGAAAATTGTTTGAACAGTATTAAGGGATTATATTAATAAAATTATGGTCCTTGGATATTATGTTTTTTAAAAAAATTTTCTTAAAAGTAGGCTCTAGTTTAATGTATCATGAATCAGAGCTATAGTAAATCGCTTGATTTCAGGGCTGAATTATTCATTTCAGAAAATCTGAGAAGCAGTGGACATCATGAAGCTGCCAGTAGTTCTCATTGTGCTCTCTGTTGCATTAAACCACTTGGAAGCTACCATTGAAAGGTTAGTAACTAAAATTCTGTTTTTTTTTTTTTCCCCCGCAAGTATGAGAAAATTAGAATTAAATACTGCTATATAATTAATAGCCCTTTTGCCACTAGATTTTGACTAAGAATATGAAGCCGTTCAACTGTTCCTTAAATTCCATGCTTTTTAAAGAATATCTGTCTAGTCAATCTATCTGACGAAACTTCCAACCGACAGGAATGGGTATTTTCAGTTTTGTCAAGAAATATGCTGCTGGAACCCAGAGGGACAAAGCCAGAGCCTGAAGCATCAAAACCTAAAAGGTAATCATTTCAACTATACTGACCTGGTTCTCAGACAAAATGGAGAAACTTAATTAAAGCATATATTTTATATGAGATGGAATTTTACTGTATGTTTACCTAGATTTTTTTTTTCTCAGATGGCTCTGGCAACATCCAAAACATTTAGACTTTCTTCTGGAAATTGAAATACATAGAAGTAATCAGGCTGCAAATTAAAGTTGCTAAGAAATTAAATTTAAAAGATCTAGTTAAAAAGCCATGTATTCTTTGTGCATTGTCAATCATTCTGTTAATGAAACAAAATTATAATTAAAAAATTATTCTCCATGAGGGTACTTCTGAGCTGCTCTAAATGTAAAATATCATCTCTTAAAAATGTTTTCAGTGGGTAGCATTAGCATCAAGATTAAAAAAAAAAAAGCTTATTTTGAAAGGTGTCATTTCATTCGAACGGTAATTTTAAAGCAGTCTAAATGTCAGGTGAAAATGTTAGCAGTAATTACAACTTTCAAGTGAAAAGCCTTTAAAACTGTAATTCTCCATTTACTTAAAGATTCTCTAGTTCGAATTCATGCATACATCATAAATAATACAATAAGGATTTGTTTGTGCCTAAATCGGTTTTGACTCCATGTAGCTTTGTAGAACTGAATTTATACTCTCTTAAAAACCAAGGAGAGTAAGTTTATGAAAAGACTTCGCTTTAAGTCATATTAGAACTCCTTTTATAGAATTATCAGCATCTTATCTATTTGTCCTTCTGGGTGCTTTTTGTTGAGATGGCGTTCTTTGGTGATATGTAAAAATATGTAGAATGCCTACACATACTAAATAACAGGAATCATCAGAAAATTTTCCTTTTCATTTCAGGGCTTATCCAGTTTATGGGACATTCTTCTCAGAACCGACTGTAATTTTCAGTTGGTTTTCTCCTGGATAAAAATATCTTTAAAACTGACATGAAGTCTCTGCTAAACTAGCAGAACAATTGAATGATGACAGGAAAATTAGCAATATTACTTAGCATTTCCTTCTATATCTTGATCTTTTCTTTCATTAGATACATTCATTTGCTTAATATCTTTACCCAATATGTTTTTAAGGACATTAGTTTATTATGAAGTGAAACTCACTCAGAAATAGAATACTACATAACATTATTTATTAAGAAATTATATTTTCATGCTAGTATCACAGTCTCTTACTTTGTATTATTAGAAATACTTATAAAACATTCATCAGTTTTTTTTTCAGGAAATTGAATTTCCTGAAAACCAGTATGTTTGGTCATCTTTTTAAAGAGGGAGGAAGAATTTAATAATCTGAGCTCTTCAACCATGTAATATTCTATAAATCTCATAAGAAGCTGAGAAAGCCTATGTGGAAAATGTCTTAAATTTTAAACACCTCAAAAAAAAAGGCTGATAGAGATTTATTATTCAACGTCAGTTTTTTTTTTTTTTTTTAAACAGAATTCAATCATCTCATTTGGGATCTTTTTCAAGTTTTATACATGTATGAGCTGGGATTAAAATGTAACAAACTGACTTTAAAAGCCATACCAAAGAATAGTTTTGTGACGTAATTCTCATGACTGAGGCAAAAGGAACCCACACTTACCCACCAACTTTTAAACTCTCAATAGTAACCATCCGCCTGGCAGATAATCAGAGGGCAACCAAAAGTATAATGACACGGGTTTCAAGCTAGAGTCACTGGGAGCTTCCTGTAGGAACTCACACACCTCCACAGATAAATAGTAAGCATTGGGATGAGGGATCCATTTTAAAATTGTTTTAAAAACCCTTGACGGGGGTAGGGTATAGCTCAAGTGGTAGAGTGCATGCTTAGCGTGCACGAGGTCTTGGGTTCAATCCCCACTACCTCCTCTAAAAATAAACAGATCTAATTATTGCTCTCCCCCTTAAAAAAAAAAAAAAAAAAAAAAAAAAACCCTTGAAACGGAGATGTTTTTAGAGAGACAATTTAAATAAAAATTATAGTTTGGCCTATATCGTCACTATTCAAACTCTTTTAAAGCCAAGAATTTCCGTGTGTGTGAGCGCTCACACACAAGCGCGCACATAAGCGCATGCGTGTAAGGGGTCAGTAGCTTTAAACTAGTGTTACGTTACGAGCTGGCAGGGCAGCTGGCAGGCCATGTCTGCCTGGTAGTCAGCGAGAAAAGACACCTGAAAGTAGAGCTGTGCTGCCTTTTATTAACTCTTCCAGCTATCTTCTTCCATCTTCATGATAGACTGGGGGTAGAACCCTGACTGCCGTATTTCCACGAAAAGGCCCGTTTTGGGAAAAGTTTCACAATTATGAAGCCAGCAAACATAAAAGCGCGTAGTCTTTGCTTAAAGTAGAATGGTGGCCCTCCTAGCTAACTCCAATAAGGTAACATTTTGGTTAGAATAATTTTAAATCCTGCGATAGAGCTTGAGACCAATTATCAAACATTTATCAGTTATCAATTATCAGACATTTAGCCCATAGAGTATTTCACAGTCTGCTCCAGGCATTTGTCAAATATGTCCTGGAACAGAAATCCCTTTGAACCTTCTCAATTTGACCCATTATTTCCTTCGTTGTTTTAAATTTATTAGTTTGAAGTATTTTGGTCAAATTCCAATTCTTGCTGTCTTACAGGAAAAATTTATAATCTTTTAGAATTTAGTGTTCAGTGTATGAATTATTGGTACAGTCCTTGGACGTGCACAAGGGTCATGCTTACTACACATGCAAAAAGAAATAACTAAACAGGTAATATGAATAAGAATGATATACAGACCAGGTAATAAGGCCTTAAAGTGGGTTTCCTTTTTCCTGAATAATTGGTTTTGTCAGCATACATTCACACTCAACAGATAAATCAGTTCACTTAATGCTAAAAGAAGAATTTTCTGTATTGGGGAGAAAATGTGAGAGTAAAAACCATAAAGTTTCACATGAAATTTTAAAATATTTGCCCTTAGGCTATCTCTCTACAAAGATACAGATACTGAAGTACTCCCCACACAAAATTAACACACTGAAATAAAATCCATTCCATTTGGCCTCAAATTTTGTATATCCACTGGCTTCTGGACATTGAGGTTTTAACCTCATAGCTGTATCTCTTTCCTACTTTACACTTAACCTAAGTTTAACCAGCATTTTGGTTTCTATGGAGTGGAAAGCTAAAATGTTTTCCCAGCATTTCCAATAATCAGCACGAAGCAATGTTAGAGTTCTGTATCTATTTCCAGTACTCCTGTGAGAGCACGT
This sequence comes from Camelus bactrianus, assembly GCF_048773025.1. Taxonomy (NCBI): domain Eukaryota; kingdom Metazoa; phylum Chordata; class Mammalia; order Artiodactyla; family Camelidae; genus Camelus; species Camelus bactrianus. Next base: position 13,260,361 of record NC_133572.1, read on the forward strand.
TGAAAGAAAAGGTGAGCACATTGAAACAAAAGGTGGTACCAAAATATGGAGCTGATGTAAGTAAATTCTGTAATTAGAGAGGTTAAAATTCAAATGAATGATTTAATCCTGGTTATCAATTCTGACTTATCCATAATATTATTATGTAATTGTTCCAGGTGGCTGAAGGAATATGGTGACTGTCAATACCACTGACGTAAAAAGCCTTTCGGTTTTAACTTTTAACGTAATCCTGTCGTTAAAATTGTTGAAAGTCTAGGAACATAGTAGGTGACAGGGACATGGTAACCATGTGTTTGTGCTAAGAGTCCTAGAGCTCTCATGCTGCAATAGTCAGAGTGCCTGAATAGGTGATGAATTTTATTCCCTTGAGACTTTATAATATCTGACATTTCTCTTAACACTCCGGATTCAGTGATCTCAGGGAACTTAGCAAGAATAAGTTAACACTGCTTAATTCTTGTTGGAAAGATGTAGGAAATGAACATATATTATATATATATATATGTATTTTTTTAATTCCACACACTCCAGGTTACATATATATTTTATATTCTAAATCCTTTTTATTGGGAAATAGATTAATCAGTATTTAGAGGAATATAAGACAAAGACACTTTAATTATTATCTGGACTACATTCTAAATTTCCATAAAAAAGAGGGGGGGAATCATACTGGGAAATTCAACACTGATTGTAATAGAAGGTTTGCTGTATGATTTCCAAGCTACATCTTCAAGTTGTTCAAAAATCCGTCAACCATCCAGATATTTGCAAATCAAAACATTGAGTTACTGATGATGTGAAGTTGTTTCCTTTTGTTTTCATCAATGTGAGATATTTGGTGTCACATAGATGTATCCAATCCTGAGTCTTAGGCCTCTAACCTTTCACATTTGTTCCATGTTACCAGTCATCAGATGGAAAAACGGACATGCAACACTGCCACTTCTACGACTCAACGCCTGGCAAACTTTTTAGTTCATTCCAGTATGATGCCATTCCAGTATGAAGCTTGACGCCGTTTTCTCACCTACCAATGTGGGATCCAATACATATGGCAAGGGGAATACAGTTGAGATTTTAAAGAGAGAACCACTGAATTACTTACCCCTTTAGAGCTCAGTGCACCTCTACAGTTCTTCTTGTTTTATGCATAAATACTCTAGTGATTTCCTGTATAATTTAACAGTATCTTTTTTCATTTCTAGAGTGAAATTATGAATCTGCATGTTCCATGTTTGTTGCCAGTACATATAAATTGTCATGCTAAGAAATGTTTTAAAGTTAATACTAATTAAGATCATATAATAAAAAGGCAACATCCTTAAAAGTGAAGTGTTCTTGCTGTAGATTTTTATTTTAAAAACACTTTAAAAAGTCATTTCTTTCACCTGTAACTTTATGACCTGAGTCTGAGAACAAAGGAGAAAATGGTTGTTGGCAACTTGGTAAACTATAAACATCTAATAATAAATTTATGATGCTGAAGATTAGGAAACCAGCAATTGTAAGTACTCTTGTTAAGTAATCCCTTTTGCAATGGATTTTTGAAATGAGATAAAATGCTCTTTAAGAAAACAAAGCCTGCTTCAGATTCAATCAATTTTTTTAAAAAAAATTCTAGGTTTTTTGCTGTACTTGCTGGTAGTAAGAGTTTACTTAAAAATATTTAAAAAGCAGTTTGTGTCCCTGAGGGTTTCATTGTGTTATCATCAGTGAGCTTTTATTGAATATATGTGCCCTTTATTCTGTTTAAATTGCTGCAGGAAATCTTCTTATGCACAGTAATGCAAAAGCAATTTGTATTCCTATTAATTTTGTCTTCATATAAAAGACCATAGACTTCTGGAAATTATGTACTGTTGGCAACTTATTTTCATTGTTTAATCGATTGGACATTTCTGGGAGAGGTTCCCATGTCTGATGCCCCCTTTTTTTTTGAAGAAAGCTGCAGTATTGACAGGAAATGAGAAGTTTCACTTTAAGTCAGATTCTTACATGGTATCTGCTTTTCCCTGACTGTTTTTACCTTTGGAAGTAGCATTAAATCATATAAACTGCTATCATGCTGTATTATGCATTTTAAAAGGTGACGATGACAGTGTAGAAATGTGTATGAATTTTTAAAAAAGCTACAGTATGGACCAGAGATTTGAATTTTGATGTAGCATTATTAATCCGAAGTCTTTTTCATGTCTTAGAAGAGGTTGAAAATCTACATTTCTCCTGGAATGAGGGTTGAAGATCCTCTTTCTCAGCAGAGGGAAACACATTTTGCTGCTGGTCATCCTGCAGCTGAAGATGGGAGATTTGCATTTGGTCCACAGCAAGTCCCCTCGGGGGGGACAAGGGGACAGTTGATGAGCATGTATGTTCATTTGTGCTATATGGTAGGGAGGCTGAACAGCCTCGAGTCACAGAGACTTGGGTGACTGCGTTCAAGTTACTCTGAACCTCTGTCTCCTCATGTGTGACATGGAAAGGATAACTCAGAGAGGGGCAGGCAGGATGAAATGAGATCATCAGTGATGAAAATAACCAGGATTTCGGCTCCAAACCTGCCCTGCAATTAATACTGGTTCCTTTATTCCGCCTTAGAAGCTTCCTCTTTCTCCCTATAAAGTGTTTCCCACAAGGGTTACCCTGCCACAGCAGCATGGCACTGGACCACACTTTGTAATGAGGGTTGTGTGTGTGTGTGGGGGGGGGGGCGTTACCTGCCCACTGCAGAGCTCAGGAAGGTGCTTGTGGGAGCATTTAATGTTTTTTTAATGACAGAGACTTGACTCTACATCTGAACTTCCCTATCGGTTTATCTATCCCAGCTTGTACTTGGGAGGATTTAATTGGTACCCAAATTGCTAAGCCCCATTGCCTTCCCATTTAGAGCTTCGTTTATGGTGGGCTGGCTCACTGTGTGCCAGATGCTATATTAAACTCAATCCCATGTATTATTTGACTTAATCCTCATAAAACTCTGTAAAATAAATACTATTATTTCCAATTATAAAATAAGTTGTGGGGATGTAACGAACAGCCTGGTGACTATAGTTAATAATAATGTATTGTATACTTGAAAGTTCATAAGAGAGTAGTTTTAAAAGTTCTCATCACAAGAAAATAATCTGCAACCATGTATGGTGATGGATATCAACTAAATTATTGTGGCCATCTTTTCTTAATATATACGTGTATCAAATCATTATGCTGTACACTTGAAACCAATTTAATGTTAAATGCCAATTATAGCTCAATAGAAAAGACTATTATTAGCCCTGCCTTACAGATGAAGACACTGAGGCTGTTTGACCTTGGGCAAATCACTTCACCTTCTGCCTCAGTTGGTACCAAGTACAAACCAAGTCCCATGGTGGAGCCAAGACATTAACCCAAATAGTCATCATTCCATATGTTTGCTTAGCACCTATTATATGCCAGACACTCTTTAAAGTGCTTAAGATGCTTCAGGAAACCAGGCTAGGAATGAAATATGCAAAGTATGTGCATATCTTGGGTTTCAGTCACAGATAGCTATTATAGCCATGATGAGTGTACACCAGCAAAAGAATGATACCGTATTACAGTGGGTCCTTTTGTTACTGATTAACAAACCAGAAGGATTTAAAAAGAGGGGCAGGAGAGATAAAAGTAGGTAACAAAAGTGGGCACAAAACAACGTGGGGAAAGGTTTGAAGAAACAAAAGAGGAATAGAATAATGACAATAACCTACCCAAATCCTAAATAGGATTTGTATCACTAGATACCTTTCCTGCTCCAATAACCCATGACGCAAAGCCCCTTATCCTGCACAATCACGTCTAGAATTACGAAAATTTGACAGACCCATACAAGATGCAGGCTCTGAAAATCCACCCCTCTTTCTTCCCTGTGGGAACATTCCTTTTGTTATTTAGAACAACAGTTAGGATCAGTAAGAAGTGGTAGGCAAATCCTAAAAAGGGAATAACAGACAATATAGAAATAGTATATCTGGTAGAGTTTACCTGGGTTGTAAGTAGATTAGAAGAGGGAGAGCAAATTCTAAAATTTCTAAAAGGATAGAATTTAAGTCGCTGGAGATGTTACCAAATATATAACAAACCATGTATTTAAGAAAGCCAGTATTTTAAAAATTGAAATCATGGGCAAGTATTATAAAAAAGAAAACTAATTTTATCAAAAAGTTGTAGACTTAAATAAAAAATATCTTCCTAAGCAACAAGGATTTCCTGTTTATTACAGGGAACTATATTTGATATCCTGTAGTAAACTGTAATGAAAAAGTAATCTGAAATATTGATATATATGTATAACCGAATCACTTTGCTGTACACTTGAAACTAACACAATATTGTAAATGAACTATACATCCATTAAAAAAAACTATCATGACTGTTTTAATTAAAATTTGGAGATTTTTGTATCTTCTTCATCTTCATAGCCTATGTTCTGTTTATCCTATAAGCGTGTGAATGGTGGCCTATGCAACTGAAATGATGAAATAATTAGTGGGAGCTTACATGAAGGCTGGGAGGCTGCGGTCCTGCTCACAGCTATAACTGTGATAAAACTGTATTCTAGTTTGTGATAATTCACTTCCTTTATTGAATATGTGCCTTGACTTTCGAAATATAAATCATCTGAACAAGCAACGGGTCTTGAGCAGGACCCCTGTGCCAAATTAACCTCCCCTCCAAACTTTCTATAATTTGAAATTCATTCTTTTGCATTTTAAAAACCTTTTAGTTTGAGACCCTCATTAAAAGACAAATACAGGGAAACTTTTCACTATCAATGAACACCCTCGTTGAAGTTACTTAACAGCTAGCTGAGAATAAAAGCCTAAAAGAATGCGCTAAGCACTGGGAGACAGGAAAAAAAAAATGGTGAGGGAAAAGGAAGGGTGAGGTGTAAGGAAAAGTAAAAGGAGAAGGGGAGGAGGTGGTGAGGGGGATGGAAAGGCATAATGGATCCCCAGCTACCTTACAATTTCTGTGTCTGGGCTTTGGGGCCTACCTACATTTGCAACCATTTTCCTGCAAATGAACAGGATTTAAAGCATCAATTTTACTCTGGTTATAAAGATTCTAAATGTTCACTTGGGTCGACAAAGTAGTGAAAGCTAGCAGGACAAAACAGGGAAAAGAACAAGACAGTGGAAACCACGTGTTTCTCTGAAAGTTCGCCAGGCTGCCCCAGACAGTATCAGATCCTTGGGAACCCTCTTGCTCCAGAACCCCTCCTGCAGAAATGCCACTGGAAAAATAAAAGAGGCAATGAAACAGAACCAAACCCTTTGAGCTCCAGGAAATTCAAACTCAATTTCTGGAGCTTTATTTGAATTTGAGTTTACGCTCAGTATCTGTACCAAGAGAGATGGTCTAAATATCTTCAAATGTCACAATACTAAAGCAAAGTTAAGCATTTAAGAAATTCCCTGTTGTGATGTTGAAGAGCAAAAAAATCAATAGGACAGTGAAAGCAACCAGAGTAAGGCCCCTCGGTACAGTAGGAAGGGCTGGGTTTTTGGAATTAGGCTGACTGATCGTTGTTAGGATTCTGGCTCTTTTTAAACTTTGTATACATTTCTTAACTTCTTTTAGTCTAAATTCATATATATATATAAAATCTCTTCTTGGCAGAGATATGAGGATAGATAGAATGCATGAAAAGCACTCAGTATGCAATCATACCTGTCTTTACCACATTTAGCAAATATTAGCTGTGGTTATTATTAACCAAAATCTAGGATATGGCACTGACCAAAGCATGAGGTGTTAAAAAAAAAAATTATACAACTTTCCCGTTCAGCCCTACCCTAATTCTAAGACTTCTGAGGAAAAAATAAGAAAAAAGTAAACCCAGGTCAAGATGTGGAGGAGAGTCTGGTAGCCACAGCTGGTAAAAATCTGCAAGTGGAGGATTCGTCTTCTAGAGCGTGTTCGAATGTAGAAAAGACTCTTGTGCATTTCATTGTTGTAAACAGCATAACACAACAATCCAGCAAATGTTTAAATGTAGCTATCTTAAGATATGGTGTGCTAAGGCTCTTTAATAACTTTTAAATCTCACACATCTCTACTACATGCTGTCCTTTCGGTATTTTTGAGTTTAGGAGCGAAGTCACCTAAAATGGATAAGGCATGGCTTTACCACCAAAGATGAGCTTGGTCAGTGTGACGAGGTAAATGGTTTTTCCCTCTATAACACAGGAAGGCATTCGGGTATACTGTTTGCCTGTCCATAAAATACGTATAATCAGTAGACTTACATTTTACTATATGATTTTATCTAAAATTTTGCCCCAGGAAAACTTAGATATTACCACCACTTGCACACATTTCTTTCTAGTCCTTTCTAGGAATGTATGTTTAAAACTTAATTTAACCTTAGAAACACCCACAAATGTGACCATAATTTCCAGATACAGTGAGACATTAACAAGCAAAGATCCAATTTAGCAAATGATCAGTGTCCCAACTGGGAAACAGAAACTTCATATGTAGCTTACCCTCTGCCTTCTTCCTTGCGTATATAAACAATTTGTTCTCCCGTGTAAATATAACAAAAGATAGAACAGAAAATTCAAAAATATGCTCACTACTCAAGTGTATATTTCTGACATTTCTGAATTTATTTCCTCTGAATGAATATTGAAATTCATACTGGTAGTTTGATGAGTTCGACTAGCCTCATTTAGCGTGGTTTTAACACCAAGATTTAAGGCATAAAGAAAAGGAGCTCATGAATCACAAATGACATACGAGGCACTAGTGCATGAAGGAAAAAAAATCAAACCTTCACAGAGATTTAAAAAAAAAAGAACTGGAGAGGAAAAGAAACCAGGACTTCTTCAAAATGAGGTGTCTCCTGTGGGCTATTTGCAGTCCTATATTATAGGCTGTTTGTTCATTTTAGAATGCAAATAAAATTTATATCGTTTCACTGAATCACTATATTATATTCTCATAAAAGTAGATGAAATCAATTTTGATAACTATGTAAGTTTAAAAAGCTAAAGCTCTAATCTGTTCTTAGAAACGACGATCAGATCATATATGTAAACAAAAAAATGTGCAATATATTGTAAGTATATATTTACATGAAATATAATGTATATGCACAGTCATACCATAATAATTCTACCTAATAAACCTGAAAAAGAAAAAAGAAAAGAAAAGAAAAATAAGTAGATGAAATCAGATTGTCACTATCAAAAAATTTCTAATTTGTAAGACAAAAATATTGATGAACCAAGCCAAGGTAGAATCCAGTCTGCACTGCCCCCTCTTTTCCTGCATCACCATTTACATCATATATTTGGATGCACCACCCAAGCTTTTGCTGCCGCATCTGAATTAATTCTAACGTTGAAACCCAAATAACCTAAATATCTCTGAAGCTTCAGAAATTGCCAGGGGACAATCTAGGTAAACCTCATTAGGCTCCCTAGTCTTGACTCAATAGGAGATACCTAAGTCTTCTCTTGCTGGATCCTAAAAAGATTAGACTAACACGTGGCATACAATTAAAAATGAGATAATTGATATAAAGTGCCAGTCTGAGGGCCTAACCTAGTGTAATTTCAACAGTTGGTAGCTGTCAATTCCTGCTGCCTCTATTGCTAGATAAAGTCACTGACAAGTTGTCAAGCTTGAGTTTCAGCTTGTCTCCATCCTGCCTTGAAGTAGCTACATTAAGTGACTCCTAAGACATTTTCTACTTTCTGCCCTCATTTCAAATCTGGGGCATGTAATCCTATTTATTTTGTGTCTAATAAGAAAGAAATGGCTAGTTTGAAGATTTAAAATTTCTGAAATTTTTATCATCATTTAAAAAATTTCTGAAATTTTACACATTTCTGGAATTATTATCATCATTATTGTAAATTAGTAAGTTCTACTTAAAGAATCTCCCTTTAGAGAATGACCCACGTTTGACTCCCATGCTTTGACGGTCCTCACTGTCCTGCGGAATTGATGACATGCCTCTAAAGCTGAATTTCTTAGGTTAAATGGCAAAATATGATGTATCTGTAGAAAACGTTTAAGTAGAAAAACAACCAACAGTAGACAGAAGTGATACGAAGGTGAAAGGAAAAAGATAATCCTGGGATCTTTCTGAGAAAGCCATTGATCCCTGAAAGGGAAGAGTTATTGAAAAAAGGCTGTAAAATTGAAATAATCCACTCTTGTGCTCCCAAGCAATATTTACATTAGAAACAGATTGTAAGTTCCTTGCACAAATGGCATTTATGATTTCTGTGGTAATAGCAGAAAACAGCCTCAGTCTCCGCCCCTCCAGTGCCCATCAGATCCATTTCAGGGCCAGTTCTTTTCCTGACGCTAAGCAGAATCTCAGACAGGTCATTCTACTTTCTGTTGCCTTTCAAAAGAAAAAAAAATTTAAAGCCCTCTGGTCATGTTTCATCCCACAGAAAGGCTCGATTCTGGAGTACTCTATCTAGTTCACTTTGAACTTCATTTAAACTAAAGCTTCTTTCCTCTCACACTAACATGTCCAAACCCTAAGGTTGGGAAAAGGGGTCCAGGTTGTTTCTGTTTTCTGTCGCCAGCTTCTCCCGGCCTCTCCCCACCCCCACACACCCACCTCTTTCCCTCACAGTGGAACAGGCTGCTTCTGTCTCCTCCAGGGTTGAAACTTGTAGGACAGGAGTTAATGAGCCAGGAAATGTCTTGCCTCTTTCAGTTGTGAGGTATTTAAAACTGATTCTCTTTCATGGCCACGTTCCAGGGTCTTGGGAGATCCCACCTTTCATTCACCATCTCTCACCTGTAGTGTCCTTGGCAGGATAAATGCACCTGCTCTTTCAAATTTAGAGGCACCACATACATTTTTAGCCTCTTTCTACTGAGGTCGCATCACGGCTCCATATAATTCGATCAGTTCAGATTTAAGACAGCCCCAAACCAGCTCTGGTGGACCCACCATTGACTAGGACAGCTCTTTTTTAAAGGTAACTCTCTCTTCTTTCCACCTCCTGGCATGCGGATACACCCACGGCCTTCTGAATTGTAAGCTTCTTAAGCACACCTCTCCCCTGTGTCCTCCAAACTGTAGAGGACAAATATAAAGCACTGTGAGCAGACTTCTTAAAGTCTTGCTCACTAGGCTTGAGGTCAGGAGAAAGACTGCCCCACCCTGCCCTGAAACTGAAAACGGTGGTAGGCACCTGCTACAGGAGATGCTAAAAACTCCTGTAACGCTAGCGGGGTTAAAACAACACATCATAAGCAAAAGCAAAAAACAAACAAACAAACAAACAAGCAAAATGGGCAAACAGGTCACTTTTACAAAACGGAGTCCACTAGTGGATCCAGTAAAAATGAAAATATAATATACGGTAATAATTTGAATAATAGTTCACCAGGAAAAATAGAGCTTATTTAATAAATGATATTAACATTGTAATTAAATCTCCACCTGGGAAGGAAACTAGCTCTTCCTAATATCATGTTTTATAGAAAAAGAGCAATGGTTTAAAGAGTTTAATGTAAAATATGTCTATATATTTGAAAAATGTTAGGGTCAGGAAAAAATTCTTCAAAAAGACAAACAAACAAACAACACCAACAAGAAACTGTAATAAAAAAATTTGCAGAGTTGATGTCATCATAAGTTACACGAAGGCAAAAAAAAATACCATCAATAGGTTTAAAAAAAAAAGAGAGTGAAAGATGGAAAAAATGTTTGAAATATATATGAGGCAGGGGTTTATATCTCTATATAGCCCTGTAAAAAAAAAAAAAAAAAGAGTTCCTACAAATTGGTAAGAGAAAAACAAACATGAGTATGTACTAGGGTTTGCAAAAGAAGAAATGCAAATAGACAAAAAAAGTTTACAAAAGCTTTTTACGAAAGAGGCTAAGTCTCACTAGTAGCCAAGGAAATGGAATTCAAAACGGCACAATACCCTCATTTTTGTTCATATAGCAAATTAATAGGAATTGAAAGATTCATAGCATTCAGTGGAATGGGGTAGAGAACTAGTAGGGTTGTGAACTGCAGTACACACTGTTTCTGTATTTTCACTTTTGGAAATCTATTCTAAAGAAACAGACGTACTTCTTTCTACAAAAACAATAGACTATGAGTGATCGTGATATATGTGCTGACCTAGAGGAATATCCACAGGGCACAGTTAAACGAATACAACAAGTCAAGTCGTGCCTATGATGATGGCCCCATTCATGTGAATCAAAGTAAGGGGAACACGTGCATCCATATGGGTGTAGCTGTACGTGTTCTCTATATTTTTTACATGAGCACAGAAAGACATTGTAAAAACGATATGCGTCAAGTTGACTTTGTCTTTTGTCTTATTTGGCTTTAAAAAAAATAACTTTCTCATTTTTGAATTTTGAAAGAAAACTCCAATGAAGTGTGTGTGCATGTGTGTGTGTATATAGACAACTAACCCTCTAGGATTTGGGGGGAGGGAGAGAAGGATGTGGAGAACATGGGGCTTGATGGGAACCAGAAGGATGGACTTGGAGGAACTGGATAAAACAAGAGGGGCTTTTCAGGCCAGGGACGAAGCAGGAGGAAAAAATTATCTGGATCATTTAGACTCACTTCAAATATTCCAAACCGCTGGTAACTACATTTGTGGGGAAAAAAATCAAAGTATATAACCATATATTTGTCAGTGAACAAGCAATAGTATTACAATTACATGATCCTGTAGTTAATAGAATTGTTATCCTTATCAGGAAATTATAGACAAGGAAATTACAAAACCCAAGGAGTCTTCTGTCTCAGAGTATTAAATCTACCTAAATTTTTTTCCAGACAGAAGTGACTGAATTGCAACCCACAGCAACCCGAATAAATGAACTCCTGTTACCTTAGCATTCGCCATCAACTTCATTCATTGCTGCTTCTACACGGTAAGATCATCAGATTTTTTAAAAAACCAGTATGAATAAAGCTCTGCACACGTGTGAGCTGGACCTTCTTGCTCCTCAGAGAATCTAAGTTGTAAATAAAGGGACCTTTGTTTACATAAGTTTTAATCCTGTGGTAAGTTTCTTGGGCTCTGAGGGTTGCATAAAACAGGTTTCAGAAAAGATCAGTCACTTAGAACCAGAGGCTCCTCCTTACTGCTTTGTTTTGTTTTCTCTTAACAGTTAACCCTTATGTGGCCATGGCTCTGAGTCTAACATTGTGTTCAGTGACTACAGAAAAACTCAGTTAATGAACTAATGTGACAACTTGCTGATCCTCAGTTTTCTCAGTTTTTCCTTTTGTGCTTTCACAAGTCTTTTGTAAATCAAAGACTCACTGATTTACTCATTAAGTAAGCGAAGATGCTTATAAACGGAGCTTGAGTTCAGTTTCCTGTGTGGCTGCATAGCATGAGAAGAGATGATACTAATACAGTAAAACTGAGGCGTGGGAGGTTGGCCGTGTCCCAGGTAGGGGACGAGCCCCGTGGACATACCCACCAAGTGAATGTCCTTGGCTTTGCTTAGGAAAGAATTCAAGAGTGAGCCACAGGAGAGTAAAGGTAGATTTATTCAGAAGATACATACTCCATAGACAGAGTGCAGGCTATCTCGGAAGGCAAGAGAAAAGGCCATGAGGTGCGGGGTTAGTTTTTATGGGCCAGGTAATTTCATATGCTAACAAGTGGGAGGAGCATTCCAAGTACTTTGGGGAAGGGACTGGGATTCCCAGGAATTGGGCCATCACCCACTTTCTGACCTTTTATGGTCAGCCTCAGAACCTTTATGGCACCTGTGGGAGTACCATTTCGCAAGCTATTGTATTTCAATGTGGTCTTGAAACTCAGGGTCTACTAGGGGTTGAATCTTCTGCCATCTTGGTGCTAAATGCTGTGTCATTCTTTTAATGGCTGTGCCCTGCCTCCTTCCCTCCCATCTCAATACCAAAATAGAAGTTAACTTGGAAGCACAGAGTTGCTGGAGACAGGAACATTTATTTTTATAGGGTGCCACCAACAGTTTCGAACAGTAGACTGGTGTGAGAAAACCAACGTTTACCAATTATTCTATCCATAACTTGCTAGCTGGATTAGACAAGTGAAATATTAGGCACTGTGAGGTGGTCATATCCAGGTGGAATTTGAGATGAAGAGCAAAGCATAGTTTGGATTGATCCATTAAAGAGGGAAACGTAATATGAATGCTTCGGAATGCTTAAAGGCACCAGCTGGACGCAGCTCTGGCACTGATGAGTTGTGACCTTGGATGCAACTGATCATTAGCTTCAGTTTTTCCATCTATGCCATGGGATAATTACAGCACCTACCCCAAAGAATTGCTGTGATGAGAGTTATTTCATTCAACAAACATTTGTTGAGTGCCTATGCTATGCCAAATACTATTCTAGATTCTGAGGATATAATAATAAACAGAGTAGTTTAGATTTCTACTTCATTGACTTCGTTAGTTCTGATTAAAGAAAGGAAGAAAATAAACAAGTTATTCTCAGTGAAGTAAGCCAGAAAAAGGAAGAAAAATACCATATGATATCACTTATACACGGAATCTTAAAAAAAAAAAAAAGACAAAAAAACTTACTTACAAAACAGAAACTTACAAAAACTTAAAGACCTAGAAAACAAACTTATGGTTACAGGATAGTGGTGGGGAATGGGGCGGGAAGGGACAAATTGGGTGTTCAAGATTTGCAGATACTAATATATATAGAATAGATAAACAACAAATTTATACTGTATAGCACACGGAACCATATTCAATATCTTGTAAGTTATGGTGAAGAAGAATATGAAAAGAAATGTATGTATGTTCCTCTGTGACTGAGGCACTGTGCTGTACACCAGAAATTGACACAACATTGTAAACTGACTATACTTCTATAAAAATATATTTAAAAAAAAGGGAATCTTTTCCCTTCACTCAGCCTATTTAATAAATAAATTTCAAAAGCTGTAAAGTGTGTGTGTGTGTGTGTGTGTGTGTGTGTGTGTGTGTGTGTGTGTGTGTGTACTTAATGATCAAATAAATTAGAACATTTTTTTCTACCCAAATAATATTTAGTAATTCTCAGGTATAACTTGTCCTGCTCCTTAGCCTCTGGGGGTGAGATTTCGGTCTTTATTTTCAACTGTTTAAATAGTTTGAGGAAGGTGGGACGGAAAAGAATGTCTGCCCTCCTGCAGCTCTGTGGACAAATTCTGGGAACTGCTTCAAAAGTAGGGGGTGGAGGGTTTCCAGGTCGGGGGCAGGGCAGGGGTGGGACGTGTTCTGATCTCACCTATCACTTCCTGCAGGGTGGAAATGGAAATTTCAACTTTCATTTCTCTTAAGAAGCCCCAAGAGGCAGGGTTGTTTTCTGTTCTCTGGTAATAATGAGAGTCAATGTTTGTTGATTGTTCCTTATGCTACGGGTCATTCTCAGAAGTGTATTAACTCCTTTGATCTTCTCAACAAATTCACCAGGACATGGGGCACAGGCAGGTCTCAATGCCCTCAGATCACCCAGCTGGTGAACAGAAGGGGAGGAGTTTAAACCCTAGCAGCTCAACTTCAGATCAGTGCCCTGCACTGCCTCTCCACAGTTGAAATTAAGTTAGCAAACAGGTGGGAAAGAGCATTCAAATAACTCTATGGAGAATTGCAGGTTCTTTTTCCTCTTTATGTTGCAATAGGTGTGTGTTATCTCTTGGAATGTTCAACGACTTGGAGAACCATACTTCTGAAAATATATAATAGTTTAAATATCTTAACTTCGTTTAAGAGAAAACATAATGACATTGCCAACATCCCAAAACACCCCTACCCCTGCCTGAGCCACCACCCACCCCCATCCCCAGCCCACCTCCCACCCCAACTTCTCCATCTTCCAGCAGGATCATCCAAAGTTTCATGAAACCATTTAACAAGGTAATTTCTGGAAGCTGGAAGAGCTGAGAAGAGAAATAAACAGGGGTGGGATAGAGAGTGCCGGGGGCTGGGGGAGGCAGTCTGTGTTTGGGGAGATTGTCTGGGAAGGCCCCTGAAGAGCTAATACTTGAGTTTAAATTCAGAGAACCAGACAGCAACTGTGTGAAGATGTAGAGACAGAGCCGTCCAGGCCCACGAGAAGGGCAACACAGAAGCCCTAGGCTGGAAGACAACAAGCCTGGGGTACTTGAAGGCTGTTGAGGAGTTTGGTGTCCAGGCTGAGCTACAACCACTGCGGAGCGAAGTGGGCCGAGTGGGGCTGGGGCACTGAGCAGAGGCCAGACCCCACCCAGCGCTGCCTGCGTGCCGAGGCGTCAGGATTGTACTCTGTCGGAAATGGGAAACCACTGGGGCAGTGACATGACTGGATCAAAGATGTGTTTTTAAAAAATCAATCTGACTGCTGCATAGAGAAATGGCTGGGCACAGGGAGCAAGAGGAGAGCCGGGAAGCTATTGCCACGGTGGATAAGGGTGGTGGCCCTGGAGGGACCTGCACACGTTTGGGATGTTTGGGAGATGACTGAAGATCTCACTGAGGGAGGCATTCTAGGAACCTTTCCAAGATAGGAAATGTTCAGAAAATTCTATGGCCACTCCCTGGACAAGGACTCCCAGTAGCTAAGCCATGAGATTATTTCCTCTAGGATCTTAACTAGTCTGATAAATTTTTAAACGAAGTAATTATCCCCTAACTTAGATGGTCCTGCTCAACATATACAAAAATAATTTATTGTACAACAAATGGACTTAATAACCATAGGGAGAGGGGTTTTAAAACACTAATCATTACCCCTTGGTTGTAAACAACACACTCTTCTTTTGCGTATCTCTATCAGCCACCTTTTTGTATTCAAAAGCAGTGTCTCTTCTTTGAATAAATATCTCCCCAAGGTCATTATCCCTCCCTCAACCGCAGGGAAACACAGAGTCCTTTATGCTGTTGCCATCACCCTGGCTCTGCTCCCAATATTTAATGTGATTTCTTAACTTTCTGTATGATCTTTCCACATGACATGTTGTACCCAAAGACCTGTGCGCGGTCTCCTCTGCACTGGGCTGGGGAGCCCACCAGAGACCCTAACTTGTTCACTAAGCAAGTTGCCAGTTCCCTTCTCTGCAGATGAAAGACCAGTGTGGTCTGTATCGTCTTGAAGACACTGGTCCTGTAAGTTGCCAAATGAAATCTTTAGGCAGGCACAGGAGTCAGGAAAGCAGGCAATGAAGATGTTTGGCTACCTTTTCGCTGTGGGCTATTTTTTTTTTCTTTTTTATAGACAAGATAGAGCTCTGTCATTGCAAAAACTGAGCTTGTTATCTGCTCTGAAAAATAGGGTGAAAAAAAAAAAAAAGCACATCCAAAGATTTTCAAAGATCCCCAAAGCTCTCCTGCAACCGTTTCTGCATGACTGGTAGAATAAAGCTTACTTTTATTGTCAAACAGCTTCACACTGATAAACACACAGGCGGTGACAGTGTAGCTCAGCCCAGGAAAGGCACTGATCAGTCTCAGCCCCTAAAGAAAACTGAGAAGGCTCCTTTAAACTCTAAAAAGTAGAGCTTACTTTCTTTCAAATCCTCATTTCAAATTCGCAACTCTGGAGAGAGTGTTATTTGATAATAATTGTAGTGCAAAGATTTCTGTAGTGTGGATCATAGAGTTTTGTTTCTTCTCACATTGGAAGATGGGGCAGCTGTTGGGAGATAACTCATTAGACCCTAAGCTCTGGCCTAAATACCATCTTACCACGCAGGCGAGCATGCTGTGTTGATGATCCCCAACAGTAAGATAAAGAGGCTAATCAATGGATGGATAGGATAGAACAAGGGTTGGCCTCTTTTACACTGTTCGTGGGAATTGGTGTAGCCACTGTGGAAAACAGTATGGAGGTGTCCCAAAAAACTAAAAATAGAACTACCACATGACCCAGCAATTCCACTCCTGGGTAAAAATCCAAAAAAAAAAAAAAAAAAAAAGAAAGAAAGAAAGAAAGAAAAAGCCCTAATTCAAAAAGATACATGCACCTCAGTGTTCATAGCAGTATTATTTACAATTGCCAAGATATGGAAGCAACCTAAGTGTCCATCAATAGATGAATGGAATACCCAGCCATCAAAAAGGATACAATTGTGACATTTGCAACAGCATGGATGGACTTGGAGGGCTTTAGGCTACGTGAAATAAGTCAGACAGAGAAAGACAAGCACAGGATGATATCATTTACATGCGGAATCTTAAAAAATGCAGCAAACTGGTGGATACAACAACAACAAAAGAAGCAGACTTACAGATACAGAGAACAGACTAGTGGTTACCAGTGGGGAGGCGGGGGAGGAACAGTATAGGGGTGGGGGAGTGGGAGATTCAAACTGTTGAGTGTAAGAGAGACTCAGGGATGTATCACACAACATGGGGAATACAGCCAACATTCTGTAATAATTGAAAACGGAAAGTAACCTTTATAAATTATATTTTTAAAATTCTAAAAACTTGGGGTAAATAAATAAATAAATTGGTAGTCAAGTATTCCGGAAAAAAAAAAACAAAACCAGAGTTAAACACAGTACGCATTGGCTTTCCACCTGCTTTTGTAATTAGTTTTGTGGGAACACAGCCATACCGCATCACTTAAATTGTATCTATGGCTGCTTCGCAACTACAACGGCAAGCTTGAATACTTGTGACAGCAATCTTATAGCCTGCAGATCCTAAAATATTTGAAATATTTACTATTTAGCCCTTTGCAGAAGAAAATGTTATAGGATGACACTTCTGGGAGCAGCAGTGCTGGTTTGGGGGTAGTGTCAGCAGCAGTTCTGGTAAAAATTGGGGCCTGCAGCTAATGGAGAGCACTGTGGAGGACTGGAATGAATTCATGGATGGTGGGTGACCCACCCTACCATCCTTGACTTTGAAAACAACCTTTGAGATCACGATTATGAGTCTGAGTTGTACGGTCCAGACGCTTCCCTCAGAGTTGGCACATCCGGCTTATATCTCTCTGAACATCAAACACATAATGTGTGTTATCTTCATGTCACTGCACAGGCTCCTCCCTCTTTGTGAGCACTGGTTAGTCAGTCATGGTCCCTCATGATTTTTTTTTTTCTGTGCTCTATTTTAAAATGTGATAAATAACTCTTTAAGGAAATCCTTCATTTTGGAAAAAAATTTTATTTTATGGACCTCAGAAACACAGAATTAGATTAATCATATTCCTCTCTTCACAGCTTGTTCCGTCATTGTCCACACAGGGTATGCTCTTACTTGTAAAACTTAGAACCTCAGTAATAAACTACTTCTAACCAAGAGGTTTCCCCACCAACCCACCTCCTGTCCCATCCAGTCAAGGGTAACCAGACACCTGAATCTTTGGTTCACTGTGAATCTTTTGTTCACCATTTTCATTTTTCTTTTATAGTTTTGCATTTATGTGTAATTCTAAAGAAACTATGCATGTGCACATGCATGTGTGTACATGCTTAACAGTTTTAAACTTTATGAAGAGAGCTTCAGGCTGTATGTAATTTGAGGGGACTCAAGTTTTGCTTTGACATCCATTTGGTTGTGTACTATATTATTGTGGTTCATTTTTATTGCTACATAAAACTCCATTGGGTGAATGTACCACAGTTAAGTCATCTGCTTTCCCTTTGATGAGCATGTGGGTTTATGAGATAATAGAAAATATACACTGGTCCCACCCCCGGTTCATGGCACAGAGCCCCCGAAATTCTTGTAAATTCCTAAGGGATAAGAACACTAGGAGCATCTTTTGTTCTATCGAGGTGACTCTGGGAGGGTCCCTGGATGGGGAATGGTCACTGGAAATACCAAGACATATGAGAAACGTGGAATTTTTAGCCTTACTCATCGTCCTCCAGAGTGGGGAGATGGGCTGGAAGTAGACTTGATAATTGATCATGCCTACCTGAGGAAATGTCCATAAAATCCCAATAGCAGGGGTTCTGAGAACTTCCAGGTCGAGAACACATCCACACAGAGAGAGTGACACACCCCAACTCCACTGGGAAAGAGGCTCCTGCACTCGGGGCCTTCCCAGACCTCGCTGTCTGTAACTCTTCATCTGGCTGTTCATCCGTGTCCTTTCTCATATCCTTAATAAACTGACGAAAGTCAGTCAATCCCTCAGTTCTATGAGCCACTCAGAAAATTAACTGAACCTGAACCCGAGGAAAGGTCTTGTAGCCGAAGAACAGAAGTTGTGGGTAACCTGGGGACCTATCATGATTACCTGTTGAGTTTTTACAAACATTTAGCAAAATGGTGGTATGTTTTTTCTCTCTTACTCTGTTAATTAATAAGTTGTGTTTATGGATTTGTCTGTTTTGTTAGTTTTCTGGAAAAAAACCAATTTTGGGCTTTCTCATCTTTGAGAGGTAAGAGTTAATTTTTCCAAGATGAATTCCCTGCAGGCTAGCCCTTACAAAGCCCCACCAGAAACCAGCTAGTTTAGTCCTCGAGGTAATCATTCTTGGTAGAGTGTTAAGGTAAAGACTTAGACCCCAAGTTCTGTAAGGGTTACATGTTAGCCCCTGACGGTGACAGAGGAAAGACTGGCGCTCTTCCATTTAAGAATGTCTTAGTTGAAAAATCGGGATAAAGGCCAAGAGTCTACCAACTGACAGTGCTATAATTCATACTCTTGGACTTTAATCTTGAACACACCAGGGAAGGAGATTGTGTTTCTCTCCCTGTCCAAGATCAGCAGTCTCTCTGGGAATCTGGTATCCAGCTTTGCTAGATTATGGGTGGAATGCCCAGAGTGCTATGGACAACGGGTTGGGGGTGGGGCAGGCACATACACCTCTTACTACTGTTAAACTCATGGGTATCCTCCCAGTGGTGTTCCAGAAACAGTTGTGTGCTTCTCAGTTTTGCTCCTGCATTCTTTTTTGTTGATTTTAGTGTACATGTATACTCCTTTCTTTCTACATTATTTGGGCTATTCATTTGTCCTTTTGACTTAAGACAGATACCTAGTTCACCCATTGAAATGCTTTCTTCTTTTTTAATGCAAGTCCTCAAGTTTATAAATTTCTCTTGAAGCCCCACAGATTTTGTAATCAGTATTTTTCTTACCATTTGGTTCTAGACAATTTTTTTTTGAATGTAAGCTACAGGAGAGTTTCATTTTTCTTTGCAACATTCAATTCTTTACCATGATTCAGGGTAGGAGGGTCTTCCTTAAAAAAAAAAAGTATTATCATTTACATACAGTGAAATGCACAGATCTTAAGTGTACAATTTGATGAACTGTGACAATTACATAAACTCACTTATACCCCAAACCAAGATATAGAGGTTTTTAATCACCCTAGAAAGTTTACTCTGCCCCTTCTAGTTATCTTCACAGAGGCAATAATTATTCTGATTTCTATCACAATAGACTGGTTATTCCTGTTCTTGAACTTCATATAAAAAAAAAAATACTATGCTTTTTTTGGCTGGC
The DNA here is from genome assembly GCF_048773025.1 of Camelus bactrianus. Lineage (NCBI taxonomy): Eukaryota > Metazoa > Chordata > Mammalia > Artiodactyla > Camelidae > Camelus > Camelus bactrianus. The sequence goes on from NC_133572.1 coordinate 13,279,790, forward strand.
TGCTTTCACTCAGTAATATACCTCTAAGATTTGCCCATGTTGTTGCATTTAGCAGTAATTTATTCATTCTCAATGCTATGCAGTATTCCATTGTATGACTATTTCTCTATTTCATTTTTCTATTCTTCTATTTATGGACATGTGGTTTAGTCCCACTTTGAGGGTATCATAAATACCCCCAAACTAGATAAATAAGGGGGGAATGTATAGCTCAGTGGTAGAGCACATGCTTAGCATGCTTGAGGTCCTGGGTTCAATCCCCAGTACCTCCCTTAAAAATTATAATAATAAATAGATAAATAAATGAACCTAAATACCACCCCCTCCCAGACAGACAAGAAAAAAAAAGATAATTTTTAATTTTCACTGTGGCTTTTTTAACCCATGACTTATTTAGTAACTTTTAAAAATCTTCCAAATATGTGAGGAATTTTGTATTTATGTTTTTGTTAACTTCTAGCTTAATTATTAACTTAAGGTTGTGTTTTTGGTGCTAACTTTTAATACAATTGATTTATTTGCTAACTTAAGACTGCTTGACTTCTAATTTAAGATTGTTGTCTTATAGCTTGAAATTTACTACTTCATGGCTAGGTTTTTAATCAATTTTTCTAAAGATTTCACATTTTCTTCAGAAAAACATACCTTCTCTAATTGTTAGATGCAGAATTCTAAGCATGTCTATCGCATTAAGTTTGTTAAAAACATGGTTCAGAAAATTTCAGTCTTTCTAACCTTTTGAGTATTCGACCTATCAGCAATCAAAAGAATGTACTGATATTTCAATTCTGATCAAGTTAATTTGTATTTCTGGACCCACAAAATGGAGACCACCCTCGCGGCCTAGCCCATATCATAAATCTAAATGTCAGTCAGCCTGCACTTATGGGGAATGCTTGTTGAGGAAACCTAACATACACCAATCATAATCCTCTAACTCAGCTTTCACTAGCTTATCTTACTCTAGTAAAGAGAACCTGCTAGCCTTTGGAAATCTCCAACCTACAAGCTAATCAAGCCCTACTTCTGCATTGCTTCTTCTAATGTTTTATAAAACTCGTTTTTTGCCCCAACTCCCTTGGGAACCACAAAAAACTGAATAACTCACCAAATTGGCCAAAGTCCTCATCTTCAACACTATCTTCAGCTAAAGACAAAAGAGAACATTGGGAGTCAGTAGTGGTTTGGAACTTCAAAGAGGAGGAAGTCAATCCACATGGAGATGGAAAAGCAAATATCTGGTAAACAAACGTCTGCTGGGTCCTACAGAGACAATGGGACAGAGAATGGACTCTCATATCTAGGCCCTGCTAGTCTCTCTCACTACACACAGCCCGTATTTTTTATTTTTAACATCTCTCTGACGATAGCTTTGTTCCAGGAACAGGTTCTTTATCTAAATTTTTTTGGCAGCTAAGGGGGAAGTAGAGAGAAAGACTTCTGAGTCTTCTGTTCCTTAAAAATAATCAACCTAAAATAATCCTCACGCCAAAGAGACACATTTTGCAGAGCCAAATTTGCTGCCCTATGTAGGAAATTCTAAGAAGGAAGACCAGACCTCATTTTCTATCTGCCACCATTAAATTAGAGTGAGAAATAGTGTATCCCTGGATATAGAATCCAACACACAGAAAAGAACAAATGATAAATGCTGGAGGGAGTGTGGAGAAAAGGGAACCCTCCTACACTGTTGGAGGGAATGTAGTTTGGTGCAGCCACTATGGAGATTCCTTAAAAAATTAAAAACGGACTTACCCTATGATCCAGCAATCCCACTTCTGGGCATATATCCAGAGGAAACTTTAATTCAGAAAGATACAACCACTTCAATGTTCATAGCAGTACTACATACAATAGTCAAGACAGGGAAACAACCTAAATGTCCATTGACAGATGATCTGATAAAGAAGTTGTGATATATATATACAATGGAATACTACTCAGTCATAAAAAAGAATAAAATAATGCCATTTGTAGCAACATGAACTAAGTGAAGTAAGTTAGAAAGAGAAAGAAAAATACCGTATGATATTACTTACATGTGGAATCTTAAAAAATGAGACAAATGAACTTATTTACAAAAAAGAAACAGACTCACAGACATAGAAAACAAACTTATGGTTACCAGGAGGGTTACCACTGGTGGCAGGATAAATTGGGAGTTCTGGATTTGCAGGTACTAACTACTATATTTTAAACAGTTAACCAACAAGGTTCTACTGTATAGCACAGGGAATTATATTTAATATCTTGTAAAAAATAAAAATATAATAAAATGAAGTAACAGATGTACATTTAGATTTTGCAAATACAAGTCAGTAGGACCATTCCAATGTCATTTGAAAATCTTTAAGCTGTTACATTTTCACACATATACTCATTCAACAAATATTTACTGAGCACCTGCCGTGTGTCAGACATTGGTAAGGGCACTTGAGAGATATCAGTGAAGAAAATAAACAAACAAAACTTTCTGTCCCACCAGCGCTTTTCTTTGGAAATGTCCCTCCTCTAGCCATTTGTCTTCCTGATCCAGCTAAGTGGTTGCCCCCATCCTTGTTCCACGAGACCTTCATTGCCATCACAGAAATTTCATTCACTTAAGTTGGAGTCCTTGTTTCCTAAGTCTAATGACTTATTCTTTCTCTTGTCTTAGTCCGTCATTTGTGATGAGTATGCCCAGTGTGAAATGAAAAGTTGAGGCCTTTGGTTCAAATTCCAGAAGGAACAGCAGACCATTAAGCCAAGTAGGGGGCCCCCCTGAGCACGAGGCCCTGTGTGACTACACAGATCACACACACGTGAAGCTGGCTCTGCTCTCAGGCTTAGGGAATTGCGACGAAAAAGAAGTGTCTTCCTGATGCTTCTGCTACCCGGGGAACAGGTAATAAAAACCTGACCTGAAGAATTATTTTGGAGGAAGGGTTAGTTAATTGCTCCGGTGAAGGAAGACCTTTCCTCCCCTTGCACTTTGCCCACCTTCCGATTTTAATGCAGCTCAAGACATCAGATATGAGGTAGGAGAAGCCCTGGGACAAGAAAGCAAAAAGAAACCAACCTTGACTGTAGTTTGGTGAAACTTTAATTGGATGAGAGTCTGGAGTGTTGATGATAACCTGCACTGGACTTTTCATCACCCAAGAATGACCAGAAAAGCTCTGAGGCCAAACAAGGATTTAATTTAGAAGATGAGAAAAATATGTCCATGGGAAAATTGGTGAGAAAGAAGACTTTTCCTTTATGCATTTCCTACAAAGTCCAGCTTGTTCAATAAAACAAAGACAAAGAAGAGATTCTGGGAGGAAGATGAATCCAGTTGTGATTCATGCTGTATTTGTGGAGACTGGGGTAATCTTGAGAAGATATCCAGGAAGATTTAGAAATTTCAGGTTTGAAGATTCAGAGTAATGACATGAGAGATAGACATTTGAGAGTTAAAAGCATTGTAAGCTCATCGAAGTAAAGAATGTCAATTACATCTTCTGATCAGAGATACAGATGGTTCACCTCCCTCAGGTGGACACCTTAACCACTGATCGTACTGGGAGGCACTCACTGTTAGTTTAAGTATATTATCCTCATCTATACCTCAAAACAACTCACAAGGTAGATCTTATACCCACTTTACCAACAAGGAAACAAAAGCTCAGATGGGGCAGTGACTCACTGAAAGATCACGTCACTGAGGAAATACTAGAACCATATTTGATCCCAGGTCATCTGACTCAGAAGTCATTAATTATTAGCTACTCCAAGAAACTTCATTGTTCTTTCCCAACGTTCAACCAGTCAGCTCAATAAATTAATCTAAATTCTCTTATTTTAGACACTTCTGGAATCAGCTTGGTGAAGAATAGGTGGCTAAGTTTTCACCTAATAGTTTAAAAGTTAGAGGTGACCTTCAAGAAAAGTGAAGGAAGGAAGCAGAAGTAGTAAGATAAAGAGTTTTATTTCCTTCAGTGTGTCCAAAGAAATCCTGAACTCCCCAAATAATTTTTTTTCCCTTTCCTTTTACCATCTCCTATATTTCCCATGCTCACTTTGCCCACAAAACCTTTGGCCCTTGAGATATTTCCTACTTGGGTTGCCAGATCGTGCTTTTCAACCTATCCAAATGCTTCTGAGCCTTTGAGGATCAGGATAAATTCTACATCTTCTATGAAGCTGTCCTTGTCTACTCCGGACCCCACTATTCTTTCCTATCTCTAAGCACATACCATAATTTCTAGTGACACACTGGTCTTTCTTTTACTCCTCCAAAACAGCCACCAAGTGGGTGTGCCCTTCACTCCTAAGCTTACCGACCACAGTTAGAAGGGAGCTGATGTTGTATTTTCTCCAGTCTTCTTCTACCCCTTGGCATTAAAGCCTCCTTCTTGTGGAGCCAGCTGATGCTCTCTGAAGTCTCTTTGAAGTCTCTCTAAAGCCATAAAACCCCCATTGCAGGGCTCTCTGTGTGCCTGGAGCCGAATGATACCTTTAACCTCCACTCCCCACTTCAGGATCTTCCCTATGCCTGCATTTCTTCAAGATGAACAGCATCTTCCCTTGATATGAGTTTACCCTAGCAGAACTGACCGCCCCCCAGGAAATGGCTAATCTCACAATGCCGTATCAGGACAGGCATGGCTACAGAAACTGCCCTCATCAGAGTCCTAAATCCTATTACTCAGAGTAGACCCTGACAAGCCTCACCGCACTTACAGCCAATCAGGTACTCCTGCACGAATTAATCATGCAGCCCCTACTCTTTGTGTTCACAGCCCCTGCCCCCCAATAAAAGACCCGGCACGTTCACCCTCAGTGCTCACACAGCACCCCTCATCTGTGTGGCCCACTGTTGCCTAGAGCAGTGTACCTATTAAACTTTTCATTTCTTAAACTTTCCTTTGTCTTTGGTAAATTATTTTACCGCCTATGACAAAGGCCCGCCATGTCCCCAACACCTCATTTCTAGACTAGTTTTCTCTGCAGTCACCTCATCTTCTAATCTCTACCTGTTGCTGCCCTCCCTGAGGAATTCATGATTCCAACCTGCCTGTATCTTACTTTTAACCCATTTCTTGCTCAGGCTGCATTTTATTTAAATCAGTTAACACTAAGGTGGCATGTATTGCTAAACTTTTTTTAGTGCTCTTCCCCAAAGGTTCCTTAATGCTTAGCAATCTCTAAAAGTTACATGTTCAGACCAGTGAAGGAGGCAGCTAGATCTTTTCACTGTCCTTCACAGGCCAGTCTTCAAAAGGAGAAGGGAAAGAGAGAATGTAGGGTCAGCATTCCTTCTCATTTGAGAGAGGAGTCTCCCCCTGCTTTGCCTCCTTTCCCAGGCCCACCCATCCTCCCATCCAAATCTGGTCTCTCTCCGTTTCATCTAGGAGCTTGATTCTAGTTTGTCCTTCTCTTTGCCTTCCACGGAGGGGAAGTAGCTGTTATAATATACCAGACGATCTTGACCCTGGACAATAAATCTAATAAGTCTTTAGGGGACTTCTGGGCAGTCTCATGCTGCACCCATCTACTAATTCAATCAGTGTTTTTACATTGGACTCTCTCTGCGAACTGAAGATTGGAGACACAAAGAGAGACAAATAATAATCCCTGATATTAAGGAGTTTATTGTCAGGAGGTAGGCTGTAGGGGGGATTAAGATGGTCAACAGGTAATTAAAATAAAGTGCTATGAGTCTAAATTCAGAGAATGATAAAGTGCTTTTGGAACACATAGAGAGGACACCTAGCTCAGTCTTGAGAACATTAGATAAAGCTTCTTAGGGTAAGTGATAACTGGTTGAGCCAAAGGTCAGTGAGGATTGGCGAGGGAAAATTAATTGGGGAAGAGCGTTACAGAAATAGTCATGTGCAAATGCTCAGAAAAGAAAGAACATGCCATATCCTGGGAGGTGCAAGCGTGAGATCATGTGAAAATAAAGGAGAGAAGTAAACAAGACTAGATCTGTACTGGCTTAAAGCACAATTTCCTTCTAGAAATGCTTTGGTTGTCTACCTTAGTAACAGGAGTTAGAATCACGGTAGAATCACTAGAATCATTGAACAGTATTGCCTACTATTTATTTCATTAAAGCAAAGCACAATAATTATTAGGGATATCAGTAAGTATCTGTAATTAGATATGTTAGGTTTTCCTGTTTATATACACTGGTTATTTCCAGAGTGTAAAGAATGAAAGAGGGATTAGTAATTGTCAGTTTTGGAGTGAGCCATTTAGAGAAATAGTATCTTAATGTTCTAATACAACGTCCCGGGGAAAGTATTACATGAGACAGCAAATGTAGTAATGAATAGTTAAAAAAAAAAGTGGATAGTGAATAATGTAATAATGTGAATATGAAAATTAGATTGGGACTATTTAAATCAGCCTTCACACATGCTGCTATTTACTAGAAACTTGGGCGGAGGGAACGTTCGTTGATTTTGACAAAAACGGCTAGCAATTCTATTTACCACGGGAAATTATCGCTGAGGTCAAAATTATAAATGAGAATGACAACTTCTTAGAGAACAGTTCAATTGTATTGCTTTGGCTTGATTCATACACCCACGGAGAATGTGCTTCCAAAATATAAAATCTGGGATCGCTAGCTGAAGGGTTGGGAAGGGTGATGTTCCTTCTACCAAGACCGGAGCCTCCTTCTAACCTCCCGCAGGAAGGAAGAGCGAGAATTTCAGGGCAGTTCATTTATTCTAAGATGACTACCTCATGAGAACACTGGTCTGTCTTTAGACAGTCTGCTGGCGACCCACCTACTTTACTTTGGTTTGAGTTTCCGTCTTATCTTTATCAAACCTACGTGGGAAAACTACACTCAGCTGCAGCGATCACAATGCAAAGCTGTGAAGCCGACAAGCCGCCTCCGCACTGGGGAAAGGCAGGCCGTCCGCCACGCGGAGGGACTAAGTGTGGGCGCGCGGGCACCCGTAGCTCGGTTCTCCGGGGCAAGCGCCGGAAGTGGCCGCCCGGCGCCGCGCTCCCTCCGGCTGTGCGAACTTTCCCCGCTTCTCCGCCGTCGTCAGCAAACTGCTGGGCGCCCCAGAGCATGGAGGCGGGGCACCCACCTCCGACGGCGGGGCAGTTCGTGGTGGTCGGCGGTGGCATCGCGGGCGTCACCTGTGCGGAGCAGGTAAGGCGGGCGCGCGGGCGGCTCCGCCTCTCCTGGAACCCGGAGGCCGGGGCGCCCCAGGCGCCCTCACGCCCCCTTTCCTAGTCCTTCTTCCAGGTCGCTGTTTAGCCGCTTCCTTTCCCCTTCCGCACTTCTTCTGGTTCCCAGATATTAGAGACCGTGTCGTGGCTTTCAGATGATGCCCTTAATTCCTCTCAAGCTTCGCCTCAGGCACAGGGAGGAGGGATGGAGAGCAAACTGTTGAGGGGAACGGGGAACCCAAACTGTTGGAGGAGGGACCCAAAGCCAGGCTCTAGTCCTAGTAGTGCCAGAGCAGACGGGGCTTATAACTAGGAACTACTTGGTCAGACAATTCCTCGAAAGTCCAGCCCCCTTTCTTAATTAGCTGATTGAATTCCTCTTTCACATAGGTGCTAAGTCCTTAGTGCTTGGTAAATAAATGATAGAGAAACTCTTACGTAAGTTTTCTATGCTTTGGACTCCCAAGATAGAAGAGATGTCATCTCAAAAGGAACGTACATATGAAATTGAATAACTATGCTGTACACGAGAAACTAACACAACATTGTAAATCGACTATACTTAAGTTAAGAAATAAAAAAAAATTTAATTAAAAAAAGATGTCATCTCTAGTAATGTTTTGAGAAACAGCCGCCAAGGGATTAAATGCAGCGAGGGAATGCTTTTCTGATTATAGTGAATAATCAGACCACATGTATACATTTACATATATTCCAAAAAGGACTAGAATATTTTGTTAATAAAAGTAAACATAAGCAATCACTGATGTTGTAAGAAATTCGAGTTTTTTTCCCCCCTTAACGTTGAATCTTTGGATGTGTATTCTTCACTTATTCACCAAGTAAACATCTATAATCCAGGCACTGTTCTGAGGGCTGATCTGACATACAGAGCATGGTACCTCCTTTTTAGGGACTCACAGCCTAAGGGAAGAGATACGTAAATAAATCATTTCATCTGTGTGTTCGCTGTCATAGGGGTGCCTGTGGAGTTGGTAAGGAGCCAGTTAGGGAAGGAATAACCTTTCTCAAAGGAGGTGTATTTTTGACTTCGTATAGGCATACTTCATTTTATTGCACTTTGATTTATTGTACTTCGCAGATAATGCGTTGTTTACTGATCGAAGGTTTGCGGAAACCGTGTGTTTTTGGCACCATTTTTCCAATGGCATTTGCTCACTTTGTGTCTCTGGGTCATATTTTGGTAATTCTCACAGTATTTCAAGCTTTTTAATTATTACTCTATTTGTTATGGTGATCTATGATCTTTTACTGTTACTATTGCGAAAAGATCATAACTCGCTGAAGGCTTAGATGATGGTTAGTCATTTTTGAAAGTATTTTTTAATTAAAGTATGTACTTTTTTTTGATAGAAATAATGCTATCACACACTTAATATTGACAACAGCATAGTGTAAACATAACAATTACATGCTCTGGGAACTTTTGGGAAGCCAAAAGTTTCATGTCATGCTCTTTATTGCAGTATTCACTTGCAGTGGTCTGGAACCGAACCCTCAATGTCTCTGAGGTATTTCTGTATAAAAGAGTGTGTAAAAGTTTACTAGGTAAACAGGAAAAGACAGACATGCCAACGGCAGGCAACAGTATAATCTTAGGTGGAAAAGCATGGCACCATCCAGAAGTAGCAAAGCTTAAAGCAGGTGGTGCTGGGGGAGGAGTGACCAGAGGTGAAGCCGGGAAGGCTGGCAGCGACCTGCTCATAAAGGATCTTATAAATCATGCTGCGAATTTAACGAGAACTTAGAAATAGTCAAACAGTTTCGAGCAGTGGAATAATACGATCAAAGGAAAATTTTTGAAAGATGATTAATTAGGATGGTTTTGGGGCCTGGGTAGCTGGTTAATATGAGACTGGAAGGCCAACTTAAAGGTGATTTTAGTAGTATGAAGGATATTGAGGGCCTGGTCTAGCAGTGGAAACAGAAAGTGGGGAAATAACTACAGAACATACAAAGGAAGGAAAGACGGAAAGAGTGAAAATATTGTGAAATATTACAGAAAGATTAAATAAGGTGGCACTGAAAAGATTCTGATGGGTTTAAAGGAGGTAGAGGTGGATTGAACATGCTCAGTTTTAATGGTATAGTGGAGATAGAAATTGGTGGGGTTAAGGAACTGGAGTGTGAGGTAAGAAAATGCTTTCAAGAAATTTAAAGTGAGCAAGAGAGAGGTTGAAGCTGGAGGCAAATGGTGAAACACTAGCAAGTTAAACCTCTAAAGTTTGATAAGGCTAATGTTAAAATGGCTTTGTCTTCTCCGAAAGTATACTGATTGGGCATTTGGAAGAGGCGGAAGTGCCAAAGCACTTGGGAAGGTGCTAAGGTTTTAAATGCTAGTTATTAAAGGTTTGCTGTAATTTCATTCTACGAATGAAATTATTTTATAATAAATAGAAGTTTGTTTAACTGTTAATTAGGAAGATAGTTTCTTCTCATCCTCTGCATGATCATTGTTAAGAGTTTAGTGTAAATGTATTTTTCATTTTAATCAGTATCTATATTTAATCAATATTTAATCAAGTTAAACATTACTCACCACTACTCCATAAACATGACCATAACCCAGGATAATGGAGACCTTTAGATGAAGAACAGTGAGTTTTTACAGTAAGGCATATTAATAACATCATTAAAATTGCATTATCCCTGTTTCCCCCCCACCATGCCATAGTGCTAATACTTAAAGTTATTTATCATATTTTTCCTACTTTTTAAAAAATAAGTTGGCGATTCACTTTCCATCAGAAGATATTCTCCTGATAACAGCTTCTCCTGTTATTAAAGCGGTCACAAATTTCAAGCAGGTAAGAACCTTTGTATAACTTTCTTAGTATTAATTTTTAAAAACTGCAATAACTTGCATAACAGTGTAATTGTAGGACTTAATTGTTGAAGATGACAAATTTTTTTGATACTCATTTAAAATCATAACTCAAAGTTTAGAATTATTCAGATTGAATACCAAAAGCGCCCAGAATGATATTGAATTTCTAGTTTCCTCTTTTCTCCCACTTTTTCTTCCACTCAGAATTACTTTTCAGAAAATTTAAAATAAGATTCTTTTGAGGAAAGATGTTATACAAATCTAAACATGAATGCAAATATACATGTAAGTGTGTGTGTTTATTGTGAGTGTGTGTGTTTACAAACCAGAAGAAAAATGCTTCTGAGCCAAGTTTACACTTGCTGATAATTAATGTTTCAGTTGTGTAATAAGCATCTCAAAACACTTTGTAGTTCCGTAAATTTATTTTACACATTTTAACATTGTAACAGGACTCTAAGGTCATTTTGGCTATAGTATAGAAAAGTGGTCTTCCAAACATTTTTGATCCTGTGCCTCACCTGTTAAAAAAAGTTTTGAGCTCGTATCTAAATATTGTATTTATAAATTATACGCATGTACTGAAGTGCTAAAATTATGTTACAATGCTTTTGCAAAAAATAAGTGACTAAAAAGGCAAAAATGTTGATCTTTTCTTCCCACAATTCAATGAAGACTACTTAAATCATCTTTGATTTAATATAAGTTTTCCCTTATAATACCCTGGTAATAGAATATCTTTTTTTCTTTTGGCATTTTGTCTAAGATTTATTGTTTATTCATATAAAGTTTAAAGCCTTGATACTAAGGAAAAGCCACCGTCTCCCACAGGCATACCTTTCCAGTCTTAAAGTATGTTTTATGAAAGTTCTTTATATATTGTCTCCCAGGGAAGAGATCAGTATACAGTTAAGCTACCTCATTCTCATGTATAAACCCCTGAGATTTACATAACCCCCTAAGACTAAAGGTAATTTACTGCTATATGTTGCTCTTTGTTATAACCTGCGTAGAGATAACATAAGATATCTTAGTACTACGTGCAGCCAAAAGAATTATGGGATTGGGAGAACCAGAGAACAAATTATGGCTATTAACCTCTAAATACGTCCAATTACAGACTAAGAGTACACACGAAAGAGAGATGTTTCTCTGGGCCCTCTAACTGTCTTTCCAAAAGACTTAATTTGGTGTAATGATACAAGAAATGTAAGACTCGAGTTTAGTTTTTGCCAGTCTTTTAAAAGTTTTGTACAGTAGAAGAAGAAACCTTGGGTTCTCGGCCAGTTATTTACTGGCCATGTAGCCTTGGCAAGTTTCTGTATCTGAATTGTACCATTAGGATAATACCTTCCTTGCTTACTTAACAAGGTTGTGAGCTGAAGATGTACCAATTATATGTTGACAGTGCATTGAAATAACAAATATTATGCAAATGTCAGTTATTCTTAGTGTTTAGAAGTCAGAAATTGCATTCTCTTTATCATTTATTGAGCATCTCAATTATTTATCAGCCAGTGTGCTGGGCACCCAGGACATAGAGATTAAAAATATAGAACATACACCAAAAAGTCACCAGTGGTTATCGCTGGGGTAGATGGAATGTGAGATTTAAAGAGTGGTAAAGAAGGACTTTATCATATAATTCTATATTATGTATTGTTATTGTTTATTTGTTTATGTTAAAAAGAGCACATATTCATGGCTTGTATAATTTTTGAAGGAAAAGGGGGATTAATAATAGTTCACATTATTTATGGAGTACTTATGCTATACTTCTGAATGTTTTAAATATATTAATGTATTTAATCCTTAACCCTGTGAAGTATATTCTTATATTATCCCCACTTTACAGATGAGGTAATTGAGTCACAGTGAGGTTAGGTAAATTTCCAAGGTGCATATAGTCAGGTTTTGAATCCAGGCACTTTGGCTGTAAAGCCCTCATGGTCAATTTCTCAGAATGATTGTTTTCTATTGGGTCAACAGATAAGCAAGAAATAGTTATCATACAGTGTAAAGGGAAGAACAATTGAGGTCATATTCCAATATATGCATATTATTTTTATACATATAACACAATGTGAAGGAGTGCCAGAGCCTGCCTTTGAGAATCAAGGATGTTGCATTGAAACTGGGACTTAAATAATAAGAAGGTTTTACCGTGTTTGTAAGAGATCAAGTACAGATAGTCACATGCCAAGGTGCATGAAAGTGTATGACTGTGAAATGTGCACCAGCAGGGACCAGTCCACTGCCGGAGTGTAATCCAGTCAGTTCAGATCTAAGACAGCCCCAAACCAACTCTGGTGGACCCACCATTGACTGGTATTTTCATTATTTAAAATTCTTGAAAGAAAAAAGTTTGAGTACACATTTTAATCTCTTTGATCTAATACAGGTTTCTAAAGTATTGGAAGAATTTGATGTTGAAGAACAACCAAGTACCTTGTTAGAAAATCGCTTTCCCAACATTAAGGTTATAGAATCTGGAGTGAAGCAGTTGAAGAGCGAAGAACACGTAAGAGGATTTTTTTCTTGATGACCTTTGCCATTGTTAAATCTTGGTGAGGTTTTGCCTGCCTTCTTTTGACCCCACCTGTCCAACCACCACCCAGGTCCCTAGCATGTAAATTGTAGTGACTTTAATTTCCATTATTTTTAGAAAAATTTACACCTTTTGTGAGTTTTTTGGGCTTATGTGATTGGTTTAGTTTGGCATTTTAGGTTTTACATTTCAGATTCACATTAACATTTATATAGGGTTCATTGTGTTCTGGGCCTTGCGTTAATATCGGGAGACACTAGCAGTAATAGAAGGAGCCTGCTCCTGGGGACTCTCAGTGTCATGGGAGTGTAGACATGCATACATTTAATGTATGCACATGGGAAAAATAACAGTTCTTGAGATATTATCAAAATTCTGATATTAGATATTTAGGAAGACTTCACAGATTGAGTAATGTATGAGCTATGTTTTAAATAATGGGTGAATTAAGAGTTCTCCAGATGGAAAAGGGCATTCCAGGAAGAGGAGATTGCATGTTCAAAAGACCCAAAGAAAGGAAGGGGGGCATGTGGAATAGTGAGGTTGTTGAAGGAATTGGGATGTGGATAAGTAAAGGAGATTGGCGGATGAGGCCAGAGAAATAAGTAAGTAAGATTATGAAGAACTTTTTATGTCTTGCTAAGGAATTGAGTTAATTTATAATCAATGGAGAAGCAGTGAAGAGATTTTAAGTGGAAGCCAGGATGATAAAATAGATATTCTTTTAGGAAGGTATTTCTGACAGCAGTGTCAAGGATGAGCTGGGGTAGAGTGAGGGGCTGGTGGCCAACAACCAAATTAGAAGGTGGGGATAGCAGTCCCAAATGGTGTAAGGCCCAAACTGGGACAGTCTCAGGAAAGGGGGTTGTCAGATGATTACCAGCATCTTCAGGTGAGCTGTAGGCAAGTTGGGAGGTCGAGTTTGTTGTTGTTTCTCTAAAGCAGCTGTAATTTGTGAGTTCTCCCTCAGGGAGAAAACATACCTGTCACATTTGAAACAAATAATTAGACAGGAGGAAAAAAGTAAGAAAAAGTTCTAAGTTTATGAGAAAAATATTACAAAAAATATTATTAATCTGAATCCCCAAACCAGAGTAAGTTCCTAATACTTGTAGTGGTAGTACTCACTCCTTAAAGCACCCATGTCAGTTAAGCTGCAGACTGAAGTTGGCTCAAAAGTGTCAGGATGCATCGTGAGGGAACTTACATATCAGGGCATTTGAGTGAATCAGAGTGCCCCCTGTTGCCATTTGAACAGTATCCTCCATGAGATACACATCTGGATACGTGTCTGCATCCTCTTGTCCCTCTTTCATGTCTTTAGTAAGTTAGGAATGATGTGTTTTACCTTCATGCCTACTTTCAAAAAAGTAACAGTAACCAGTGAAGAGTTTTTGTGTTTTTATAGTAGCTAAATATGGATTATTTTTAAAATTTGGTCAGTGTCTATAATTAACTCTTTGTTAGTTAAAATTCTCACCAGATTATCTAAAGGAAGACTCACATAAAATTTCTGTATGATTATACTGTGTTGGATTATCAGTTTTATGTGTTTGTCATGCAGAGTTAAAATGGGTATCAAATGTCTCATTGGGTGTGGAGGTACTATTTGCCAACTTTTATAAATCAAAACACATGACACAGACTTGAACCCCCTAAACCATTCCAGCAAAGTCTAGCATCTGTCAAAGGAGCATATGCTTATGTATATCTGCTTTCTAAATGCTACTACTTATATGTAGCTATTCATTCGAGGTTAAGGAAAAGAAACAATGGATCTCTAACATGTACTTTTAGATTCATCTAAATTAAAGAGCATGTAGTTTGCTGGTAAAGTAATTGTTATTTCTATTTAAGAATATAGATACTGTTTTTTAGTACCAATTTTTTTAGATTAAGCAGGCACATTGTGACCTTTTCTACCACACACTACTCCCCTGTGCCTATCACAGATATTATGGTATGATAACGATTAGATTCACTAGATCTTCTTAGAGTAACATCCATCGAGATCAGAAATGGTCATCAAATCAATGTTCATCAGAATACTCAATTAAAAAATTTCTGTGTGTTTAGTTTTTAATCTGAGGTCAGCATGCTTTTCCAAACATCATGAGATTCCTTAAGTTTTATACAAAATTTTGTTGGAATGTACTTTTTTTTTCCATGGGAGAAAAAAAGTAAGAAATCTGGTTTTCATCAGATTTTTTAAATGGTTCATGGCCCTAATATGATTAAGAATCACTCGATTGGATTGGAGAATGCATTCTCGTGCTGAAGCTTTGTCATAAGTATTGGCTGCCACCAAGAGGCAGCCTTAATGTATTTTTTGCTTTTGTCTTATTGAATATTTAAAGTGAAATTGTACCCGCGTGTAAATGTTATGGCTCTCCCCTTCATTGCTCTATGGTTTTACAGTGCGTTTTAACTGAAGATGGCAATCAGCATTTGTATAAGAAACTCTGTCTGTGTGCTGGAGCTAAACCGAAGTTGATACGTGAAGGAAATCCTTATGTATTAGGAATCCGCGATACAGACAGTGCTCAGGTAACATCTGACATTGGGTTGTGGGAAAAAAACATGAAGATTTCTTAGACTTTATATTTGAATCAAAGTATTCCACTGAAAATGTTAATGCCTAAACTGTAGGAGCAGAAGGAAGGTTTTTTGCTTCATGAGCCATAAACCAAAAAGTAGTTATCATGTTTTATTACTGCCAATTTGAGTTGAGTTTTAGCTGATATTTTATCTTATTTATTAATTCATGTTCTTTGCATTATGTGATCTCCCAGATATGATAACTATGCTAAAGGTGACAACTTACATTGTATACACATTCATTACTCTACTCTGACCGAGAATATGTGATTTGCCACCTAAGTAATGTAATGGTCTTTTTCTTAAAAGGTAAAGCATGTCCCAAACTCACTCCTCAGCAAAGAAATTAATATTGCAGAGGTCTTTCTGATACAGAATCATGACTGAATCCTAGAACTGAAGAAGACACTTGGTTTATTGTTCTGCTCAAGAACAGTGATAAACTGTCCCAAGAAGGTGAAACTCTATCTGCAGAACCTTAGGCAGCTTCCTGTGGTCATTTACTTCAGGGGTTATTGACCCTGACTGCTCAGGAACTCTAGGTTTCCAGACACAGTGCTCTTGCCTCAGGTCATTGTTGTTGCTCTGTCCCATGACATGATAATTTTACATTTATATAATGAGGTTTTATGGTCTTGATAATATTTTCTTTGAGCTCGTTCTTAATTAGATAGGAATTCAGAGAATACTAGAAGGACTGGTTATCTTCTTGTAAACATTTTAGGTTCATATTATCAAAGATTGAGTTTATAGGTATGTTCCAAAGAGGTCACCTACATACATACACTCATTGAATCCTCCTGATGATCCTGTGTGACAGGCATTACTCGCACTCTGCAGAGAGGAAGTGGAGATGGAGGGACGAAGCCAGTTACCTGCACTAAAGTGGGTACTAAGCGGACCAGAGGTGTGAGCTCATGACATTCACCTCCATGGCCAGTGCTCTTTACGCGGCTTTCTTAAATTACCTACTGCCTTCAGTGAAAGACAGACTAAAATTAACTTCGGATTTTTTTCTTACAGAATTTTAAAGAAGCCAATTTTTAGTGGTTATTTATTAAATATTACAGTAAGTTTTGGGGTCAATTTAATAGAAATGGGGACCTACCCGTAGGAGGAGGAATTTAGCTCTTCATAAATTATCCTGAAGCAGTGAGCCTAGTCTCTACTTTGGAAAGTACCCTAAGAATGACTACTGGTCATTTTTTTCCTCCAGGCTCATTGTGATCTTTTCTGGGGGGATGGGGGTGGAAGCATCAATTAGCTGTCTTATAATGGGAATAACACTTTTTCAATAAATTGTAGGCATTATTGTGTGCCTGCTACTCCTAACGGCTGTATCTATATGATCTCACTTACTGGTTACGGAAACCTTGAGATGTAGTCACTTCTTATTTCCACTTATGGTCGGAGAACCTGAGGTGCAGAGAGGTCGGGCAGCTTGCCCAGGGCCACCCGGTTAGCGGCTGCCTGCCAGAGCCGGGCCGAGCTGCTGTGCTGACGGCTGCTCGTTCCTGCCCGCTCCCAGTGCCGACTCACTGCAGGGCAAGTGGCCACTGAGGGACTAGAAGAAAAGCAAGAATCCTGTGTCCGACCGAGGTGTAGATCAGTGTTGTGTTGGTAAATGGATTTGGTCAAATAGTTGGGGACGTGGTAAAATAAAGACAATGCCTCTTTCTGCAATTCTAAATATAATGGAAGAGGCAAGGAAAATCAGGAGAGACGTTGCTAGAAAGGCAGTTTGGGGTGAAACATAGAGGGGAACATTTATTATATTCTAACTGGGAGGGTGTGTGCTGGCGGAGTGGGAAGTGAAGTTTATTAGTTTATTATTATTAGTGAAGCCTCTTGCCTCAGGTATTGCCTACTATTACAAAACACTCTTTCTTTTTGATACAGGAGTTTCAGAAGCAGCTTACTAAAGCTAAGAGAATAATGATCATAGGGAATGGTGGCATCGCACTTGAATTAGTGTAAGTATATATTTTTAAATATTATTTAAGAATTTCTCTGTGTTTCGTGTGATTATTGACAGACTAGAAAATAATCTTGTTATCCTAAAAATCAAAGATAAATAAAATTGTCACACATTTTCAAGAAGAAAAATCTTTATTTTTTTAGCTTTCATGGAATTCATAGTTGCGAAAGTGTCCTTATAAGACATAGGAGTTTAGGGGATGCTGTAAGTCTCAAAGGGCCATGCACTGGTGACTGGCTGGACTTGACCCATTCATGTACTATATACAAAAAGAATTTAAATGTGTACACCTGTTGAGATTTCTAGTCATAGTCCCCACTACTTTTTATTGCTTATACCCACTGTGCTTCACTCATTCACATTGCCTGTGGCCCATGAAACCAAAAATGTTTGTGAGTTCTGTTTCAGAATGTGTAGTACTCTCGGCTCCTGGTTTTTGGAAGTTTGGGGAATGTGAGCACCTTAATAGGCAATATTATCATCTTAAAATTATATTTCAAGTCTGAAAAATACTGAGGAGTGTCCTGCTGTGGAAGGCAGGGCATTGATTCACTTTCTTTGTGATTTTAGCTTTCAGCCGATGGCTGATATGGAAGAGTCTGGATATTATTCAGTCATTGGGTCTGTCTACAAAGAGGACAAATTTATATCAAAATAAGGAATCTGCCAAAGCCCTGTCTTTGCTCACTTACATTCATTCGAACTCTAAGGCTAGGTTTTTGCTGCCCCCTGCCTGTTTAGAGGACAGTGAGCCCCAGTGGAAGTCTGTAAGAGTTCTTCAATTGCCTGAGTACTAGGAGTGGCAGTCACTATTGTAGTTATGAAGGTTGTGGCCTTGTATGGAGAAATGCAGAGAAAAAACTGGAGAGTCAGCACCAGCTGGACCAAGAGGAGGGAGGCATAGATTTATTGTAAGAGGGGCTTTAAATCTTTTCATGCGCATGACAGATTTTCTCCATCAGGTATCACCAAAATATTGTTGTTGTTGTTGTTGTTATTTACATTGAAAAGCTTTCTCACATTCAAAAATGTTCAATCTCACAACATTTAATCTCATTCCTCACTTTCTTTACATTGGAGATTGAAGGCCTTATACTTGGGTAGAACTCATGATTTTACATTCACTAAACCGTTGGGTAGTTTCAGAAAGGCCCCCTAGAGGGCTCTTCTCTCGGTTTCAGTGCCCTGAATGCTTACACCTTTGTCTTCTCTTGATGAAAAATGACATATCCCAACCCTTCCTGCTTTTTAATAATCCCCGTGTCCCGCTGAAGCTAATACTGGTTTTCTTCAGTATACTTTTATTTTAGCTAGTATCTTTCTTCCAACTGTAGGTTAATCCTTTCTCTTTCAAACAGATACAGTTTTTCATAATTTCACAGAATATAATACTTCACTGTTGTCTGATTTTTAAGAGTGGTTTGAAAAATGCAAGCAGTATTTCCCCTATGTGCGATAATACCTTCGTGCTTATGCATCTGTCTGAGGACATAGTTCTTAGGGTAAGAGGATTAGAGGGTGTCCTGTGAGGAATGGCACATCCAGGAGTTATTTGTGGTAGTTACGGATAATAACTGTGGCCTGCTAGTCAAATGTCAGTATTTTAGGCTATACTGATACGTGTTATGTTGCTTTATTACTTTAAAATGTATAAAAAAATGGTAATTAGAGCAATTTATAATTTATGAAAGTTTAAGCATTTCGTGGTAACTATGTGCCTGATTGTAAATTGAATATAAAGTGTATTACCAAGTGTGTGTGTAGTCTGCTTTCTGCTCATCAGCAGTGCTGTATGACCTGAGCAGCTTAAGGCAGAATGTTCTCCAGATAATCTGAACTTTAGTAACTATAAATATTCTTGGCTGGAATTGGAGAGGAAGAAAAATGAAGGCCCATTGATAAGGCAGGGGCTCCTGTAATACACCAAGAGCATGAACATCAGGTGACCTGGAGTCAGATGTACTGAACGCTCTCTCCATCATCTCATTGATTAGCCTTGAAGTCATAGAACTTGTTACATCAGTCTGAGAAGTAAAGAGGGCAGTATTTTTTTTTTTACCATAAATAATTGTTAAAAATTAATAACATTAACACACAATAATTTCAAATAAAATTCTAGGGTAATTAGGATGGCCGTACATCCTGTTTGTCCAGGATTGTCCCAGTTCATTTGTACCAAAACAAGTATCAATAGCAGATAAATTATAGTGGATTTCAGGGACTTTGTGGAATGAGTGTTTAGAAAACCACATTCTCAGTGTCCAAACCTAGAGATGAAACTGCAGGTGCCCAGGAGCTGTGAGAGGTCATGGAAGGGGTGTCTGTGTACCGTGGCCATGCCTTTCTTCCTTTAAGAGCCTTCATTTTTCTGCAAACTGGACCTTTCTTTGGCCAGGTGGCTTTTCTGAGATGATGGGAATTCAGTGCAGGGTATTTGTTCCTTTATAACAAAGTTAAGATTTTAGTTTGAAACTCTCATTCTCTCATTTTTCTACCCTTCTATAATGTGCTTTGACTACATAAAATATTTGTTACCAAAGAAGTCAGTTGTTAATATTGTAGCTCTATATCACCTGTCTGTCCATCACTGATCACATTGTAACCGGGTAAACAAGGCACTGCTCACTCCTGGGAACCCTTGGGAACATTCATGTAACTGTGTTGTAGAGATTGAACACTTTCAAGTGGTGATATTTCACTGTGATGAAATCTTACTTGATACTCAGTTACATATTTTTGTCACTTTTATTTCTTTCAGTAAACTAGTTAAATTTCTTGTATTATTTAATCTACTTTAACTCTTATTTTCCTGAAGCAGTGTTACATTCTTCTTTATAATCATTGTTTTCTCAGTTTGCTTTAAAATACCTTCTTTACTTTTGCCCTAAGAGATAATTGTTATTTGTAGATACAGATATTTCCACTTAGGCTTTTGAAATTGCTCTAAGTAGCTTTAATATTTCTTCTAGGTATGAAATTGAAGGCTGTGAAGTCATTTGGGTCATTAAAGATACAGCTATTGGGAATACTTTCTTCGATGCAGGAGCAGCTGAATTCTTGACTTCAAAACTCATTGCTGAAAAATCAGAGGCTAAAATTGCACAAAAAAGAACCAGATATACAACTGAAGGTAAATATAGCATCTAGCTATATTCATTCACAGATGAAACTGTTAATTTTTTTAACCATATAAAAAAAGGCTGTAAGAAAATTTAGCAAAGTATTTTATTTGGGAGATAGGAATATTTATTTCTATATCCTTATGTGACTTTTTAAGATTTTCTATATATATATGTGTGTGTGTATGTGTATGTATATATGTTTATATATATGATATACTTTTTAGAAAAATATGTATAACTAAAACTGGAAGTTTAAAGTGAATTAAATAAACCAGCCCATCTACATCTCCACAGACATAAGCTACAATTGGACAATACCTAAGGTAATTTTATAAAAACTGCAGTGAGTTTAAAAACAAATACAGCTTTTTAGTTTAGAAGACCTTTTTATTTATTTAAACTTTTGGCTTGTAAAATTCAACAAGAATTTTGTAAGTTTTGGGGGTCCTAAAAATTGACAAAATTTTCAAAATTTGATGCCTAATTTTCTCACCCTTCATATTAACCAGTGTATATGACATCCATAAAACACTTTAAATATGTTTATACACAACACTCAGTTGCAAGTTTCACTAAATACAGCAGTGAATTTACCCATTTTATAGCTCTATATCACAGAATATTAAGATAATGAATAAATTGATGAATACAGATAAGTTAATCCTATAGTATGAAAGTGTGTGAATTATTCCATTGCCTAAAAATTTCTGAGCACAAGCGTAATTCTCTTCCTGGCAGTTTTTATATCAGTTGAATTTTGAATTGAGTTTCTCTCTTCAGGAAGGAAAAAGGAGGCACAAACCAAAGGCAATGCCGGTAACATAGGCAGTGCCTTGGGACCTGATTGGCACGAAGGCTTGAATCTCAAAGGAACAAAGGAGGTATGTTTTCTTATACTGATTGAACATGTCTAAATGCAATTTTAAATTCTCTAACCGTTTGTTAAAGACTGGTTATAAATATATAGTTAAAGAATAAGTTAAAATCTGTGGTGCTAGGAAAGGACTTCAGTGCCCGTTGGCCCAGGTGAACTCTGCAAGATACAGAGAGCTCCAGACACACATAGTGAATACACCTGTCCTGTTTTAAATTACTTTTCTCAGAGGTCACTTCAGACACATTATACATTTTAAAGATTATTAGGTAAGAGTCTAAATAAAATACACATTTAATATCCTGATTGCATAAGCAGATGACATGCTTTTACTCATTTTATTAGATATTTTTGTGTTTTTTTTAGTTGTTAAAAGGTGATATTTAAATATTGTAAGAAACATATATTCAGTCCTTATTACTATGTGTCATTTCTTTTCAGCCCTCAGTAGGCTGGAGGGGGGCTGGCTTCACAGCATATCTAATTTCTGTGATGGAAATTACACAAAATCACTTTTTCCTGCACCTTCAGATCCTAAGACTAATAGTATTTTTATCCTGAGAATTTCAGTTTAGTACAGTAAACATTTATTGAGAATCTCCTACCTAACTGGCTCTTTACTAGGATGCTGGAATATACCAGTCTAGGATATGTCAACTTAATTTTTTAGTCTATAACAGTCATAATTAAAAAAAATATATATATATATATATATATATGTGTGTGTGTGTGTGTGTGTATGTGTAATTATCATACTAAAAACATGCCCTTGGTGCTACCTGCCAATTCAGCTTAGATCTCGTTAAGCAAGGAATGAGTTTCTGCTCACTCCTTTCACACACACAGATTGAGACGCATTTTTTGGCTATTCAATGTGTTTTCATTTATACTATAAGAATTATCTTTCTGATAATGTTTCTACAAGTATGTTATAAATTTTTTCTTCATCATCAGTAACCTAGGTCATTCTTTCTGGAACTGTTATGGTGATCAGTATGTCTTTATTTTAGTTTTCTCATAAGATTCACATTGAAACTATGTGTGAAGTGAAGAAAATCTACCTTCAGGAAGAATTTAGAATTTCTAAGAAAAAGTCCTTGACTTTTCCAAGAGACCATCATAATCAGTCAGTTACAACTGACAAAGGTAAGTGAGGAAATAAAAAAAAAATAACCTCTTATTTGAAAGGAAGACAACTTAACCTTGCTTTATTATATTAAAAACAACTTCATATTTCCACATAAAACTTAAACATGAAAAAGTAAAAATAAGACTATAATAATGTAAGTCATTTTGCTTTCACTACTTTCTCTTCACATTTTCTGATAAATTAAGTTGTATAGAGCTTAACATTTTGCAGTAGGGCTCATTGTTTTGACTGTCATAACCCTGTGAGTAAATCAGAATATCTTGCAGATCAAAACAAAACAAAAACTTTAAAAACCCGAGGCTCTCAGACAAAGTGACATGTCCAAAACCAAACAGGTTGAAAAATCTATGAATTTGAACTAAGACACAGATCTCCTAAAATTCCTATTCTACACTTTTGTGAGAACTAAGGTCATTTGAAGAAATATACTCAATCAAACCTAGTGTGTGAAATATCCCACTGCTCTGAATTCTTTGAATTTTTTCATAGGAAAGGGGGGAAAGGAGGTGTTAGAGTTTGAATATGAATAATAAGGGAAAAGACTGAAAAGTGAGTAACCAGTTGGACTAAACTGTCAGTGAAGTATAATCTATTAATAAAGATTTTTAAAGAAATAATTTATAAGTTAATTATCAATTTAAATTTATTTTGTTAGCATTTCTGTGTTTAAATTTGAAGAAATGTTTAGAATGCCTGTTACGCTTTTGCAGTTATACCCAAAACAGGGAAATTGCATTGATTGCGTCAAAATGTTTTTAGCAAATGTACCTGATAAAAATTATTGAGGAGTGTTGTTTTAAAGTTATCTCCTGCCTTTTTCTTTCTTTGTTCTAGTCATTGTATTCACATAGTGCTATAGACGGTTGGTGGTAGTTATAGTTGAGAATAAAGTCTTTTCTTTCTTTATTTTTTAAAGAGATATGGCCTGTATATGTGGAGCTGACCAATGGAAAGATATATGGCTGCAATTTCATTGTCAGTGCTACGGGAGTTACACCGAACACAGGACCTTTTCTCTGTGGCAACAACGTAAGGGGAAAGTTTTTGTCCCACTATCAGTATTTGTCAACTATTCATTATTTATGAAGACCTCTAATTCTCAAGAATGACTATTTATTTATTATTTTAATATAGAACTATAACTTAAAGATGGTTGAAACAATTTAGTTTATATTCATGTCTTGATTTGCAATATTATTATTTTTTTATTGCTTAAAGTCCTTAAGCAATTAACATCCCAGCATAAGTGTCATTATTAAGGGGACATAATGCACAATTTATCTAAGTGTTGGTAAGAGACTGATACATCCTTTGAATCCTTAAAAGTTTCTCTTAGAGAAACAATCGTGTATTTTTTGCTTTTTAGCATTTGAAGTTTACAGAAACTGAGGAATATTCTTGTAACTATGAGTGGGGTAGTCATATGGTTTTTGGGTATATTTTTGTTTGTTTGTTTGTTTTTTTTCTGGGGTGGGAGTAATTAGGTTATCTATTTATTTTAATGGAGGTACTAGGGATTGAACCCAGGAACTTGTGCATGCTAATAAGCACGCACTTTGCCACTAAGCTGTACCCTCCTCCCCATCATTGGGTATTTTTGATGTTGAAGTTCTAAGAATTTTGTGGGTTTGTCTTAGTAGGAATTTGATTCCCTGGAAATTCAGCTTAGTTGTCTAAATCTTGCAGCTGTTTTTTCACTTTCCTCACTAAAGATCAGCATGCTGACATGGAGAAATTGGACTTGTTCTTTTACTTTAGAATGAAAAATTCATGTTTCGTTTCTCTTATCCCATAAGCTTATGAGGAACATTGTTTAGTTTGATGTAGGAGAAGACGGGGGCCTGAAAGTGAATGATCACATGCACACGTCCCTTCCTGACATCTACGCCGCAGGTGACATCTGCACGGCATCTTGGGAGCCCAGCCCCGTCTGGCAGCAGGTGAGCCAGCACACGTGATCACAGGTTACCATCAGAGATTCCATCTGAAAATAAAGGAGTCGCTACCAGCAAATCCAGCTTTCTGGTTTTCCAGCTTTTCTAGTTTAAGTAGGAAACTATCAGTTTTTTTTGTCACACAAACAAAACACTAGAATTTTTCCATTTTGGTTATTATATAGTGATGGAACAGACTGGAAAATCTTTTACCTTAAAAAGAATTATGGGTGGGGGTATAGCTCAGTGGTAGAGTGCGTGCTTAGCGCGCACAGTGTCCTGGGTTCAGTCCCCAGTATCTCCGATTAGAAAATAAATAAATAAATAAATAAACCTAATTACCTTTCCCCCCAAAATACAAAGAAAAAATAAAAATAAAAATAAAGTAATTAAAAAAAATAAAGAATTATGACTGTTACTTTTCCAGGCTCAGATCCTCATCAGCAGCGTCCAGTCAGCTAGCCACTAGCCACGTGTCTGTCTGCTAAGCACTTGAAATGTGGCTAATGTGACTGAGGAACTGAATTTTAATTTTACTTTAAATAGCTATGTGTCTAGTAGCTAGATTTGGGGGGAAGGTAATTTATTTATTTTTGGAGGAAGTACTGGGGCTTGAACCCAGGACCTCGTGCATGCTAAGCATTCGCTCTACCACTTGAGCTACACCTTCACCCCTTCTAGTGGCTAGATTTTGAACAAGACAGCTTTAGATTAAAAAATAGCCAACAGATTATAAGCAATACAAATAAAGAGTTCTGTTCCTGATGATCCTGTTCTGTCTGTCCCTGTGGGAATTACTGCTGAAAACATGTTACCATGGCAACCAGCCTTCCTCAACCTAACAACCCTTCCACCTGGGTCTAGACCAGCCCCTGCCCTCACAGTGCTGCCTGCCTCCTAATGGTGGAGCAGAAGACCAGAGGCCGCTACTCAGCGGCCAGAGGTGGGGCTGTCTCAGGAGGAGTGGAGACAGAGGGACGCATCACCGGTAAAGGAGCCAGGCGGCACTTGCCTTGGTGAAAGCCCAGCTCTGCAGGTGGGGGCGGTGGCCATTCAGGCTGCCTGTGGCGTGGGGGGCGGTGGGAGAGCCAGGTACATTTTAATAGGCAGCTTATTGCTGTGCGTGTGCTTTATGTCCATCAGAGACAGCTCAGTAATGAGAGCGCTTTCAGCCGTATTTCAAAGATGCTTCAAGCCAGCTTGTTCTCAGTTTTCTCTGCAGTGACATCCTGTGTCGTTTTTATGGCCGATCTGTCCCAAACTCAGTTAGGAATTGAAGTTTGTGAGATTTTTTTTCTTTTTCTTTTTTTTAAATATTTTAACATTTTAAGGGTTGAATCTAGGAGATGTATAAATTATATCCTTCATGTACCTCATACTCTGATATGGGAAAGAAATGTCCGAAAATAAACAGGTGTTTCTTATTTTGAGGGAATCTAATAAACCCCATCTCTTAATTTGCAGAAGCAGCTACATACTAGTTAATTTGTTTCCCATTGTCCAAGACACAGACTTAAGGGACTTGGAGGCTGGACTCCACTAGGTGACAGTGAGGCAGTGTCACACCGCAGACCATTTGCGCTCATCACCACAGCCTGCCTGTTCCGCCATCAGACCCACCTTGTTTAGAGAGGAGGCTGAATTAGAACAAAAAAGACCATCACTTCTACCGGAATGCTTGAAGCTCATATCCATGGTTATGGTACTGTTCTTTGCACACAGGAAAGCATCAGTTACACAAACATGAGGTTTGAGACTTGTCAAATACCAGAATCAGTTGGTTAGTGTGGACTGGTGATTGCTTCTGTGGCAAAGACAATCCAATCAGTTATCTAACTAGCTAGACCTGACCATTCTCAAGGGCTGTCAAGACGCTGAATCCCTTGAAGGAGTTTTACTAGGTTACAGTGATAGGTTTTTCAAATAACGACACTGAAAATTACGCTGCCTAACATTTTTTATTTCAGATGAGGCTGTGGACCCAGGCCAGACAGATGGGCTGGTACGCGGCGAAGTGCATGGCGGCAGCCAGTGTGGGAGAGTCTGTTGACATGGATTTCAGCTTTGAGCTTTTTGCTCATGTAACAAAATTTTTTAACTATAAGGTAAGACGGATACGAAACTAGTGCCTTTTTTCTGCTTGTGAGTCTTGAAACTAATTATGGTCATCTAATTTTCTCATGTGAACAAAACCTTACATGGTTTTAGTCACTTTACAAAAAATGACAAATTTCCTCATTTCTTGCAAATCAGTACCCAGTATTATTGCTGGTCTTAATTTCTAATCATCTGATAAGCATTACCTACCTTCTCACTATATGATTTTACAGTTAAGGGGGAAAAATTTCTTGCAGATTCGTTCCTGTTGGTGCATTTCTGAGTTTTATTTGAGATTCACTCCTTCTTTGTGAAGGGAACTAACAGCCATTATACGTAAGAATGAGCATGGACTTTCCATACATATTTCTTATTTGATCTTCTCTACATTGCTCTGAGGCAGGCTTTTTCTTCCTAATTTACTGATGATAAGAAACACACATACAAACATATACATAAGGTTCAGGGAGATTAAACACTTTGCCCATGAAAGCTCTAACCCAGTTCCTTATTAAATCTTTAAATCCTAACTCCATGCTAGTGTGGTCCACATCCTACGTATTTCTATATTTACTAGATATTTTTAATACCCATATAGATTGTGGGGTTGTGTCATCTGTAGATTGAATGCATTACCATACAAGCATTTTCTTTGGGACCCTCCCAATGGCACTTTCAGCTGTAAAATTTTGTGAGTTGATCTGCCATTCTAGCAAAACACAAAGTAACTGCGTTATTATGTTTCTTTTTTTGTACTCACTAAAATAACTTTTTCATGTTTCTCTATATAGGTTGTATTGCTGGGAAAATACAATGCCCAGGGCTTAGGTTCAGACCATGAATTAATACTGAGGTGCACCAAAGGACAGGAGTACATCAAAGCCGTCCTGCAGAACGGGCGAATGATGGGAGCCGTCTTAATTGGTGAAACTGATTTAGAAGAAACATTTGAAAACTTAATTTTAAACCAGATGAACCTTTCAGCATATGGAGAAGATCTGCTAGATCCAAATATTGATATAGAAGATTATTTTGACTAAAAAGGGAATTTGAAGAGCCATGTCAAGTTCTAAATAAGAAAGTCTCACATGGCAACAGAGTAAATGATCGCACTATTAATGATGACCATCTGAAGTTAAAAATACAGAAATATGATTTAAAAATAAATAAAATTCTACGAATGAAGTCAAAATCAGTTCAGATAATTTATTTACAGATACCTTTTTTTCCTAATACAAAAATGACCCCTTATTATGTAAACATTCTTTAAGTATTCTGTGTTTTAAACTTGGACACGTTCATTTACTATTTATCTTTGGAGCAAATTGAACTAGGCAGTATCTACGTAGTCAACAGTGTGATCTGGTTAGTATACCAGAGCCAGTCTGTGTCAAACGAGGGCTGTGTTTTCAAGAAGCTTACAGCTTTATCTTCCTAAAATGGAGCTGTAGCAGTATCTTACTTGCTAATATTATTTCTATTGACACTTGACTCCTTTTCTACTTGGATTCAACAGCTGTTACTATAACCTGAAACTACTCACTTTCTGTGATAAGCCTATTCAGTATAATAACAGTTTTCAAAATACAGTTATGTCAAAAGAAAAACTACAACTAGTTAAAGCAAAGCATAAAGAGCTTAAGATGGTTATATGAACTTATTCTCTTAAGTATTTAACACTTAAAGAGTTTTACATTAAAAAATTTGTTTTCTTTGTTTCATACTGTAAATTTATACAATTCATGATCTCAAAATTTCCTAATGTCTCAAATTCTCAAGTCTTCAATACTTTAGAGATAAATTCTGAAAATATAGCTCCATAGGTATAAAATATTAATGAAATTGTCTTAAACTTTTGATTAACTACAAAAATACTGGTGCATGCATGCATAAACTATTTTCTTGGAAAGTTTAGAAACACTCATGCATCAATTTTTCTTTTCTTAGCCCCTGTCTTCTTACAGTCAGGTTGCTGAAACACATTTGCAGACTTCTTTTGGAAGTTACTTGGACTTTTTTCTTCTATCTTTTTATCAGCTCCTTCAGAATGACAGCTTTCAGGTGATTCAATCTACAAAACAATAACAAACACTGGTAAAAATTCAGCGATTCCATTTTCTCTGGAGATTAATAACCTCATAGTCCTTCTTATAGCAGCTCTTTAATTAAGTGTCCAGTGGTCTGGTTTTTCATCTTCAGATATGAGCGCTGTCTTGGAATAGAAGGGGCTGAGCGGTCAAGACCGTAAACAACACCTGACGTGTCCTTAGATGCATTGCTTTTGCAGCTTCAGAGTATTTAGTTTCTAACAGGGGTTTTCAGCCTCTGCCTCACAGCCAGACTTCTCAACCGGTACAGACCACAGCCAGTGTCGTGAGGGCGGGGATGGCACAAAATCAGACATTAAGACAGAGTCTTCACATTCCAGGAGGTTGGAAACCCCGAGGTCTCGATTAAAAAGCTGGTCTAAATTCTTCCACTTTATACCTCTACAGAAAACAAAAGGTGTGTTTTCTCTCTTTCCTACCCAGGTTCCAAGGAGAAAACTGACTTCTCTCTTCTTATGTCCCACTGGGCCCAGGAGAGTACTAGTTACAGAAACATCCCATAGGCTTGAAGGTATTTTCTAAATATGTGAAAATTGGAAATGAATAGTTACCCCAAAACAGTTCTGCGTGGCCTTCTTTACTTGCATGGTAATAACATGAGCCTCGCTGTTCAGAAGATTAGCTTTAGGTCCTATTTTCAAATATGAAATGGTAGCATAAGCTGTAAAGCTGTAGTCTTCTCTGCAGAAGATAAAGGCCAACAAACAGGTTTTGAGTAGTTGTAGACAACAAACTGAAATTTGTAAAAGAATAACCATCAGTGCAATAATTTTAAATAACATTCATGTGAAATAGTAAAGCTTGTACTATTAAAGTGCAATTTGTAGAAAGTATCTTAGTTTTGTGCTTTTTTTGACATAGTGATCACTTAGCTTGAGTTTTAGATAAACTTTGTATAGCGTTTAAAAGTTCACATGCAACAACCACAAAACCATTTGTTCTGTTGCAATTTTAAAAATGAGAATCACAGAGGCATCAAAGGACAAGAAACAGGTCTGCACGTACCTGAGATACTGCTGTATGAGGACGTGCGCGATGATCTTTTCCAGGTCTTCGCGAGGCAGTGCGGGAGGGGCAACGCCGGCTGCTCTCAATTTTGCTGCCCCCTTCCCCATCCAAGCATCGATCAGTTTCAGCGGTGTGAGCTTTTCATTCAGCTCCTCCGCCTGCTTCAGGATCTTGATGAGATCTCTGCAATATGCTGTTATGTTCTTCCTTTCAAATGCTATAATCAAAGAGAGATGGTTACCAGCAATTGGGATTTTGAAATTAGGGCGAGGATGTCCTGTCCTAGGCGGTTAGGCTGGTTTAAAGTGAGCCGTCCACCAAGGTGAGCCACCCTGAACTCTGATTTGTGACTGTGTTCTCAACTAAGACGAGGTGAGTGCTCAACTCTCTGTCACTAGACTGTTAAGAGTCTCTAAGCCACTATGGGACTTAAGTGACGGAAGGAAAATAACATGGCTATCAGAAGGCCTTTGGGTGTGCCCCAGGGACCAGAGACAGCCAGCCAGACACGACTATGGCAAATGCTGAGAGGCGTTTAGACAGGAGAGTCAGTCTAGTCTTTGTATTTACCTGTTTGTGCTCATTAAGCAATATTTTGAAAACCAGTGTGGCTTCCTAGAGACAGTGATATAGAGACAAGAATGTCCTGGACAGATACTCTCAATTACTGATACTAGCACTCCGATTTACATAACAGGTTCTCATTACCTTGGGCACTATAACACAGTCTAAAAACACACAAATAATGTTCCTGCAAAGTTAAAATTGTAGTGACCTTCCCCCACCGAGGCTTCACAACTCAGGAATGGGTTAGTCCAACTCTTCAAATACAACACATACACACAGGATGAAAAAAAGAAAATATAGCACCAACACACTGCTAAATCAGTGTCTTAAGAGTAATTAGCCATTGTATGGGTCAAAAATAATTCCACTTTGGGGGAAGGTATAGCTCAAGTGGTCGTGTGCGTGCCTAGCAAGCACGAGGTGCTGGGTTCAATCCCCGGTACCTCCTCTGAAAATTAAATAAATAAATAAACCTAATTACCCCCTACACACAAAATAAATAAAATAAAGTTTAAAAAATAAATAATAATAATTCTATTTTGCACTAAATTTCTCTTCCCAGTCAGTGACTATAAAATATTAGGGATTATCACGAGAGGTTAAAAATAAATTTTTAAGAAATCAAAGAAAAAGTTTAAACCCTTCTGAATAGAAATGCTATTTAACGTGTCCTCAGCATAGCAATATAAAATACATGCATACACATAATAGCTTTTCTTTTTATTTGCCTTTGTTTCAAAATTTTGTGTTGTTACTTTTAAATCTGGGAAACTCTATTCACGCCCTGCTTACCTAAATCCACTGTGGGGTCTAGCACTGCCCTCATGGAGCCCTGGCTATACACGAGCCTATAAAGATTTACAAAACTATGAACTCACAAATGTCTTTACAGCAGTTATCACACATTTTGTTACACGCTTCTGGGTTCCACACTTCATCAAAATGTTGAGCTATCAAAACACGGCGACATCTGCAGACACATTAGAGGTACAAATTATTAAATGAGCTAAGAGTCTTAATCCTTACTTCAAAATACAGGGTTATATGTTGCATTAGTTTCCTCCTACTGCCATAACATTACCACAAACTTGCTGGCTTAAAACAACACGGATTTAGTACCTTAGGCTTCTAGAGGTTAGCAGTCTGGCAGGGGTCTCCCTGGATTTCTTCTGGAGGCTCGAGGAGGGAATATTTCCTTGCCCTTTCCAAATTCTAGAGACTGCCTGCACTCCCTGGCTCAGGGCCCCTTCCTTCCATCTTCACAGCCAGCAGCAGTGGACTGAGTCCTCACGTCACTCTGACCTTTTCCGCCCCCATCCACATTTAAGGACTCTCGTGATCACAGTGGGGCCACCCACACAACCAGGATTTATCTCCCTGTTTTAAGGCCAACTGCTTGCAACCTTAATTCTACTTGTGACCTCAATTCCCTTCTGCCATGGAAGGTAACATATGCACAGGTTCCAGGAATTTGGATGTGGAATGTGGACATCTTTGGGTGATGCTGCCCAGCACATATGTACTTGCTTTTAAAAAGCTGCCCGAGACTCAGTCTGAGATTCGCTTTCTCATGACGGCAGAAAGACCTTGTTTTATTGTGCTTTACTTTATTGTGCTTCGCAGAGACAGTCTCTTTTACAAATTGAAGGTCTGGGTCAAGCACCTCCTGCAGGTTCATGTACTGGTTCCCAGCCTTCAGACGTCTGTTTTTACTGGTTTGCTCTTGATGTTTCACCGATGTACTTACTCACTTCGGTAAGGACTCCAAGTCACGCCATACGCTTTCATATTGTGCCTGTCTTTAGTTGACAAAAGTGATAAAAAGATGCGTGGCTTACTTGCTTATGTTTTGGCAGTAGGACACCATCTCATAAAGCTTCTGTTGTCCCACGTTTTCCATCACCACCATTGAACTTATCCTGAATATATCTCCAAAACCATAGTACAAAATACAGTCTGCTTTCATGTCATCTCGACCTGCAGGGGGAGAAATCTTGAGGTTATGTAATCACTTTAAAAATTCAAACTCACAAAAATAATCTACGTAAAACTAGCTGGCAATACTTCATAGTCTAAATAGATCATATCTCGAAATTTCAGACAGAGATGTGAAAGTTAATTTGTAGCAACCTCCCTCAAATTTTTGAAAAAATTAGCTAAAGAGATCTATCAAATCAGCTTTATTCATTAAAAAAATGTGCCCAAAGTAATCCAGTCATTTAAGTTGTAGACTTGAAACTACTAAAAACTCAGGAGGCAAAGACGGATAGCAAACGTAAGAAATAATTTTGACATTCCAATAGGACATACGTAAAATTTCCCCATAGGCAAATAAATATAAAACTTTGAAAAAGACTTCATTGTTATAAAAATACCAGCCATTAAAGATTAAAAATACAGTATTATTAAACATCGTTTACAGTGTTTTTAAAGCTTTAAAAAAATTACTTCTGGATATGAGCTATACATACCTGCACGTCCACTCTCCTGGTAATAATTTTCCATAGATTTACTCATTGAATGATGAATGACGAACCTCACATTTGGCTTATCAATTCCCATTCCAAATGCAACCGTTGCCACTACCACCTACAGTGTTTTAACATTGTATACGTTAATTAAGTTAAAATGTATGTAAAGGTGAATTAGGCTTCTGTTGAAGGTATATTACCTCACCTGAATTTCATTGGCTGACCATCTCCTATGAACATTGGTCTTATCCTCTGGTTCCATGTTGGCATGGTACGCACCGGCATGAATTCCCAGTTTCTGTAAACTGACTGTAACCTGCTCAGAGTCTTTCTGAGAAAAGCAATAAATGATTCCTGTAGTAAGATATGTCCAACTGTTAGTACATGTCTGGAAGATAATTTTTAACTCATACATGTAAGATACTGATAATTACAAAATGCATGGGGGTAAAAAAGACATGAAAAATCCCAAGGCCCTGAACACACCCTGACTTCTCAGTGTGATTCAAGATTTGATCACCAACTTGCTCTACAGCAGAAATGAGCCCTGAGCCACTGGCTTGGGGTTCCCACCATCTCTCTTCTTTCTCCAACTTTATCTCCCACTACATAGTCTTTCTCAAACTGATGCCCCGCGGCTCCACAAGATGTTAAGAAATGTGCTGTGAAAAAGAGTTTCACATGCACATGAGTTTGGGAAACACTGCACTGGACAAAATTAAACAAGTGTCTCTATTTGCTGGGCTGGTCAGAACTTTGAAGGAGCTGATACACCCTGTGACTCTCCAGGAGGAATCAACGGCTTCAGCCTTTCTCAAACTTACTTGACCCTGGACCTCCTTTTACCCAGGGTACCCATTAAGATCTCCTGCAAGTCTACAGAACAGTTTGGAAATGCTTCTTTTACACCAACTCTTTGCTTCGGGAACACTTGTCTATGCATTCATCCTGGAACACATGTATACACACTCTATTCCATCTATACTTGAACTCATTCAAATGAGTACTACTTATTTCTTTAATGTGTCCTTTCCTACAAGGAACTATATTTTATACCCCTTTATGGCTTAACCTCCGGTCTTATACACAGTGGATACTTACTAAATGTGTGCTGTTGTTAATTAACATTACGTCATTAGGTCCACTCTTTAATTAAGTGTAAATAAGCAAAAATAAATCAGTTTCATTGCACTTATAATCTATGCCATTAGCAAATGCCACACCCAATTCCTAAGATCACCAAGCAGGTTAATTTTATCATGACGTTTTCAAGCATCTTCGGCCATGCATTAGTATTTTTTGGTGCTAATTATTTTTCAGTGTATTAGTGTACTATTAGTTACTTTTTGGAAATTCTCTGTCAGTCTTCAAATGTGGTTTGTTTTCATATTACCTGATTGCCCCTTGTATCTTCCATTAATGAGCTTTACAATATCCTCAATAAAATCTTCAGTGTTTGAGGGCTTCTGCCGAACCTAAAAAAAAAAAAAAAAAAAAAAAAAAAGGCTAAATTATTAAAAAGTAAATTAATGAGTACCAACCATGAGGTCATTTACTTACAACTTTCAAGGCACCATTCTTTCTTGAGCGTAGTGTTTTTTCCTATTACTCTTTCACTCACTCGCCTCATCTGACCCTGTCACCTCTCAGACTCTTCGTGATCCTTATTTTTGAATTTACCAGAAATGAGAAGGCACAGGAGCACTGAATAACTTGTATAGATGGCGACTTTTTAAAATCTTCTGTTGCTTTTATAAAAACCTAAACCATGGCATAAATCACTATTCAACAAAAACTCCAAAAAATATGAAAAAGATTAGAAAGAAAAAAAAGCTGTGAGGTTATTTAACCTTCCAGTTTATATATCAAATATAATCTAAATAGAGAGTATTAGCAAATCTTTAATGGCATATTAATTTTGCATTATTTCACAATCAGTTTCTATGGAGATGTCCTTAGGGTCCTTGGTATCAATCTATGCATTCTGCCCATCCTTGCACAGGAAAGAAGGTATGCAAATTTAATGATGTCTTCTTCTTAACCTAGCAAAGGATTATGCAGCACAAGAGACACATAAAGAAAGCATTAATAATTAATACATCTGCTTATGATCACCTGATTTTTTAAACTTTTAAATATAATTAACAGTGACTCACATAAAATACACATAATGAAAGGTGAACTCTCTGCTGAAATCCTTCACCACAGTAATAAACTGGCATGAAAGTTACATACCTCGTAATAGAGATTGGGCCGATTAAAAGAAGCTGTAAAAGTAAAACACTTTTCAACACACAGTATCTTCTGAGCATCCTTCAGAACGTGACTTGTCGCAGTTGCAGTCAGCCCAATTAGTGATGCGTTAGGGAACTGCCGCTTCAAGATACCAAGTGCCTTATAATCTGGAAAAATAAAATACAAGATTGCCCTCTTCCTATCCTTGAAGGAGTAAATCACATCTTTTAACACTTCGCAGCCTGTCAAGATGACTGCGATTTTGTTTCCACCGCTATCTACATCTCACCTGCAGTTGCTGCCTGGCCTTTGCGATAGGCGGGCTTTACTTTTTTGTTCTAGTTTTAGTTTTATGGGGGTGGGGTTTAATTAGGTTTCTTTCTGTGTTTTTAAATTAATTTTTTTACTTTTTTAGTGGAAGTACTGGGGACTGAACCCAGGACCATGTGCTAAGCATGCACTCTACCACTGACCTATATCCTCCGCACTTTACTTGTAACTGGTTCTTCAGAAATACTATTCTTGGCCACAAGTGGAACTCCTTGTTGATGAGAGGGAATGCCAAAACATCTCCAGGAAGCCATGCACTGGTCTGCACCCGCTGAACAGTGGATTCAAGAGGCAGTGGGAGTAGCCATAGTGTTTGAATCTATTCCAAGCGACGAGATAAAAAGGCAATCAGCCGGCACCCTCCCACCACAGGTGTCACCCAAGAGTGACAAACTCAGACCACAAAAGCGTGGTGAGGGCATTGCTTTTCAGATAACCCATTTCAGGGAAACCATTGTGGGCTCACATTTACCATACACATCTAAATCGCTAGGTAAGCTGTCCTTGTGTACACCCTTCAGTGCTTAAACTGTTTGGAGAAAAGAGAAAAAGAAATGTAGTAGAAACTGCTAGTGTTGAAGGAGAGGGCTACTATGAAAATATGGAGGAGAAAGTAACTGCCTGGAAGTTGTGAAAGTTTCAAGGAGAAAACATCAGAACATCTGGGTCCTAAAGGACTGAGAAGTTTGGCAGGAGGGAAAGAAGAAGAAAACATCCAGCAGAGGAAAAAGCACACACACAGGGGCAAATACACTGGCAGGAAATCGCTCGGCGGGTTCAGGTACCAGCGAGCATTCCAGAGGGGCTAACTCACAGGGCGCCGTGCTGGACGGATCTAGGTCAACTCCAGGAAAGGGGAGCTACCCCCTGTATGGTTTCGAGTTAAGAGCTGGCCCCAAAGGGGGAACTCGGGCAAGGCATGAGGCATGAGGGAAGCAGCTGCCATTCTCTCTGAAGGTCTTTCTGAGCAGCTGGGATGGAGGATGGAGGCCCAGACAGTTCTAGCCTGTCCCAGCTCTGTCCCACTCCTCCAGCCCTTCTTCCCAACTGTAGCCCTCGCTGACCACCTCGATGCCTGGCAGCAGACCCCGAGTGGTGAGAGCTACTCAGAAGAAACAGCTAACCAGAGACCTCGCCCAAGCTCCCCTTGCAGGGCCCTCTTGGGCAGTGGCCACGCCAGGTGCATATTTCCCTCCAAGCACTGGCTGGTCCTCCTGCACCCGCGCTTCAGAGCTAGTCAGGGGCTTGAGGGTAAATTCCTAGAAACATAAAACCTATCAAAACTGAGTCATGAAGAAAAGGAAAATCTGAACAGACAGACTACTGGTAAGGAGACTAAATCAGTAATCAAAAACTTCTCAACAAACATAAGTCCAGGCCCAGATAGTTTCACTGGTAAAATTAAAAAATCAAGTTGTGTTTCTATAAACCAATAACAACTATCAGAAAGAGAAGTAAAGAAAACGATCCCATTTACAATTGTATCAAAAAGAATAACATACCTAGGGATAAATTTTCCCTAGAAGGTGAAATGCCCATACACTGAAAACTGCAGGACACTGATGAGTGAAAGCAAAGAGCATGCAAATAGAAAGTATTCTGTGCTCGTGAACTGTAAAAATGAATATTGCTCAAATGTCCACACTACCCAGAACGATCAACAGATTCAATGCAATCCCTCCCAGAATTCCAATGGCATTTTTCACTGAAATAGAAAAAAAAACCCTAAAATTTATATGGGCCACAAAGACCCCAAATAGTCAAAGCAATCCTGACAAAGAACAAAGCTGGAGGTGTCATGCTGATTTCAAACTATATTACAAAGCTATAGGAATAAGGATAAAAGAACATACAAGCAAAAGCTATGGCTAAAGTAACAGGATCGAATAGAGAGCCAAGAAATAAACCTACCCATATGTGGTCAATTAATTTACTACACAGGAGCCAAGAATGTACAATGAGGAAACAATAGTTTCTTCAATAAATGGTGTTAGAAACATTGGACAGCCACAGGCAAAAGAACAAAACTGGACCCTTACCCTACACCATCCACAAAAGTCAACTCAAAACGAATTAAAGACATGAACATGAGATGTGGAACCATAAAACTCCTACAGGAAAACATGGGATATGGGCTAAGATCTCTGACATCAGCCTTGGCAATGATTTTTTGAATCTGAGACTGAAAAGAACAGCAATAAAAGCAAAAAAAAAAAAAAAAAAAAAAAGTGAGGTTACCTCAAGCTTTAAAGCTTCTGTACAGCAAAGGAAACCATTAACATAATGAAAGGCAACCTCTGGAATGAGGGAAAATATTTGCAAATCATGTATCTGATAAGAGGCTAATTACTACACAAATTGTATATAAGAACTCATATGACTCAACAACAAAAAAACAAACAATTTGATTAATTTTAAGATTTTTTTTTTTTGCATGGAACAAGTCTGAGTAATCTGTTTCAGGCTATGACTGTAGGATTGTGTTGGAAGAGCAAAGAATAAGGTTACTAAAATCCACCATAAACTGTAGTTGGGTGTCGATCCTGAAGACACCTTGAATGATGAGTAAAGACAACTTGGAAGGAGAAACAAATTCCTCACCAGATGTGAAGGACAGTCTGGAGGTCAGTACATCTTTACAGCTAAAGATGGGAAGGTACAATACTTGCTAATAAACACTCATTTCAAGATGTAAAGGCAATTAGACTAATAAACATCACCATGGGGGGGGGGAGGGGTAAAGAGAGTAAAGACGCTGCTTCTCAGGCTGTCCTTATATTAATACAAGAAAAAATGAGCAATAATTACCTGAGAGGCTAATTTTAATGGAAGCAGGGATTTCCATCATGTAAAGCTGAGTAAGAAAATAGTCTCTCTCTGGCATCAAGGACTTTTCTAGATACAACATACCTACCTGGTCTGAAATCATGTCCCCATTGACTACAGCAATGAACTTCGTCTACAGCAATTCGGGTGAATCTCCTCGCTTCGTAGGCTTTTTCTAGTCTTGACATGAACATCTTGCTTTTTGCAATTTTCTCTGGAGTCACATAAATTAGCTTCAGCGTGGAGTTTTTATTTACCATTTCAGCATGAACCCATTTCACGTGCTCCTGTTGAAAGGGAAAACAGACACAACGCGAGTAGAGCGAAGCCAGCAGACTGCGTTGCTAAGCGGTAAGTGGGGACGTTCATTACTCAGAAGCAACAGCCCTGGGAGGTTTTAGCGGGGGACGTTTAGCTCATGGACATTTAGCTCATTAAAACCAAAAGGACGTTCCAGAACTAAACTTCATGGCAGCTCTGTAAGTAGCATTTTAGTTATTTACTTACATCCAAACAGCTGATAAAAGATTAATCTCATTTGACAAAAGAGAGAAGAAAAAAATGAATGTGAAGGCAATCCAATGAGCACTTATCCCATGAAGACATAATTCTAAGTTTTTCATAATAAATGCAATATTGGCTATAAAGATGGGTTTTATTAATTTTAACATTATATTTACAATCATTTCATGTATTTGTAAAGAAAACTTATTCTTGATAAGCTACTAAAATGATGTTATCAAATCCATTCATAATCTCTAGGTTTTATACAGTATCTTACTGATTAAATCAAGATTTTATGATATGAAATACATATATATATTATATATATAATAAAAGTAGATCTTAAGAGGTAACAACGATTAGGTTCTTAGCTCTCCTATCATCTTCTATAATAATTAGCACATCAGATGTTGTATTTTTCCTTCTAACCTAATTAGGACCAAAAGAAGTGGTGAATGTGACAGAAAATCAAAACTGCTTTCATGGTCCCAGCAAAATAGTCTGTTAACTCCTCAGGACATTCCTAGTTTTGTTAAGAGATGGCGAAAGTGTATTAAATATTTCAACTGGACCTAAATGTCCCAGAAATCTTAGGGGTGGAAGTGGGGCAAATAAAAGGCTATTTCCTCAGAAATCGGCAGGAGCAAACAAAAATATTAGGACCTCTGGCTGAATAAATGGAGAAGCAAGGCGGAAAAAAGTTGTATTCACATCCTATGAACTATCAGTGAAAGCAATCAGGAAACCCTTTCTCTTTTTGTGTCTGCAACTTTTCAAGCGGTAGTGATATCCTACGAACTTGCAACTATCTGCAACTTTCTAACTACAGTTGACCTTGGAATAACTCAGGTTTGAACGGCAGGGGTCCACTGACCTCAAGTTTTTTTTCAGTAGTTAATACTACACCACCACATGGTCTTCAGTTGGTTGAATCCGTGAATGTGGAGGGTTGACTATAAGTTATATGAGGATTTTTGACTGTGTGGAGGGCTGGGAGCCCTAACCCTCTTATTGTTCAGGGGTCAACTGTCCTTTCTAGTATTATTACTCTCTTTTTCAGTTTTAAAGAAGTAAAATATGAGAAGGCAATCTTCTTCACAGACTCACTTTGCTGAAAGAGAAAGCAGTTATCACGACACAAGAGTTTAAATAAAACAAAAATATATGGGGAAAACTAAAGGAACCAGGGCTTCTTAAAGATACAGGTGATGCCAGGTCTGGGAGGAAATATACAAAATGAGTATAGAGTAGCTTATAAAAAAGAAAGCAAGGAATCAGGAGCAATGAGGTGAAGGAAAAAAATACAGAAACCAACTTAGACTCTCACTACCCAGAGATAGGACTATTTCAGCATAAAGAATAACTATGGATGAGACATCAAATATGTTAAAAATCTGTAAGTTTATAACAATACTTGAAAAAAAAGGACCTATTAACCACCTTTGGGGAATGCTAGAAAACCAGCTCTTACTGAAAACTGGTAAAGAAAAGGAAAGAACTTTCAATCTGCAAAGAGTTAACAAGGAAAAAGTTCTTCTTTATAGAAAAATCTAGTTAATAGAAATAAGGGGGGTGAGAATTAGAAATCAGCATTTTGTACTCCGCTAATTAAATACTGGCTCCAAGACAGGCCATAGTCATTAGTGGTTGCTAAAACCATTAGGTGAAAACCTGACTGAGAACTTGATCATTACAGCGCGGGCAGACGTCACCTCAACCCTGATCGAGCTAACATCACAAAAGAATAACCAGGTATTATATACGTCCTGAGCGATACCAGGGAAAGTACACTCTTGCAAAACATAAAAAATAAAAATAAAAAAGCCCAAATACAGCCAAGCTTTTAGATCTAACTAAAAGTTACAAGGTAAATAATATCAGGAAGCACACAATCAGGAAAAGACAGAATGTAGGAAACTATAGGACAAAACAACTAGTTTCTTCAACAAACAATTTGCATGTGATACAAACAAGAAATAAGGGGAACCTGTGGCTATATCAACCAAATCCAACGGAACGCATGAATTTTATCTGAACCATGATTTTTTTTTCAAAAAACATAACATTTGATGAGACAGAAATCTGAGTAATTTTATTTGATGGTTTTGAAGAATTAATACATTTTTTAGTTGTGATGATGGCATTGTAGTTACCTATTTTAAAATGTTAGAGATACATACTGAATAAGTTATAACTGAAATGATATGATGTCTGGGATTTATTTCAAATAAATAAACCAAGGAGGAGTGCGGAGGGAAACTGAGGATCATAGATGGAAAAAGATTGGCTGTATGTCAATAACTGTTAAAGGTACTTAATGGGTACATGGCAGTTTTTAAACTACTCTCTCTACTTTCGTATATTTCTAAAAATTTCAATAATATGCTTTTTAAAAAAGAATACCTGGGAAATGCTTTATTCTACAGATGAAGGTAAGGGTGTCCGTTCCCAAGAAATTCCACAGGGGTTGGGTATCTTGTTACTAATTCATTTTTTGTATTTAATTATATTGCATAATCAGAAATTCTTGCTTACTACTTTAGATTCAATACTATAAAACAGGTCAGCAAATGTTTCCTGTAAAAGTGCCAGACAATAAACATTAGCTTTTGTGGTCCACATGGTCTAATCGCAACTACTCAGCTCTGCCGATACAGCATGAGAACA
Source organism: Camelus bactrianus (assembly GCF_048773025.1). Taxonomy (NCBI): domain Eukaryota; kingdom Metazoa; phylum Chordata; class Mammalia; order Artiodactyla; family Camelidae; genus Camelus; species Camelus bactrianus. The sequence goes on from NC_133572.1 coordinate 13,320,813, forward strand.
GTCGTAGACAGCATGTAAAAGAACCAGCACGGTTCTGCTCCAATAAAACTTTATTTATATACACTGAAATTTGAATTTCATATAGTTTTCACACTTCACAAAATATTATTCTTCTTTTGATTTTGTTTAACCATTTAATTTCATTTTTTTACATGTAGCTGTCCAGTTTTCCCAGCATCCCTTATTGAAGAGACTGTCTTTTCCACATTGTATATTCTTGCCTCCTTTGTTGTAGATGAACTGACCATAACTCATGGGTTTATTTCTGGACTTTCTATCCTGTTCCATTGATCCATGTGTCTGTTTTTGTACCAGTACCATACTGTCCTGATTACTGTAGCTTTGTAGTATAGTCTGAAGTCAGGGGGCATGATTCCACCTGCAGCTCCATTCTTTTTCTCAAGATTGTTTTGGCTACTCTGGGTCTTTTGTGTTTCCATACAAATTTAAAAAAGTTTTGTTCCAGTTCTGTGAAAAATGTCATTGGGAATTTGATAGAGATTGCACTGAATCTGTATATTGCCTTGGGTAGCATGGCCATGTCTAACCATTTAAAAATATAAAAACTAATCTTAGCTCACAGACCATACAAAATAGGCAATGGGCTAGAACTGGCCTATGAGCAGTAATTTTAGACTCTAACATAAACAATTATCAGTTTTTAATAATCAACTCTATTGTAGATAAGGCTCTTACTTCAGTGAAGAGTTAAATAAAATAAAATAAAATAAAAGCCACAGAAGCATACCTTAGAACTAGAAGCATTTAACATGGTAGCTGAAATTCCTAATTGTTTCAAAACCATTAACTGGTCTTCCATAAGGGAGATCAACGGGCAAATCACGAGTGTAAAACCTAAAAGAAAAAGAAATTGACTTTAAATTTTACACCACCACTGGAATGAGTTACAACCACGTACCTTCTTTACTATAACTTGGAGCCCCACCCATCAATTCAGACTGATTTTCAATGCAGTCTTAGCAATATACCACCTATTTCTCATCCTCATTAATAAAGCAGGTAGGTACGAATAAATGATCATTAGCCAAATAAGATATAAGAATAAACAGAAATCTCTCACCTTATTCAGCCCTGTAAAAATAAAGATGAATATCATTTTGAAGTTTGAATTTACTATTTTTTTTACCAGTTTTAGTAATCTCAGTAAAACGATGTAAATCAAGTCAAATACCACCCAGTAACATTAGGAAAAAGTTATTTCAAAGCTTTCCAAAGAAACCATAACAACCTATATAACCCAGAATGAGAGTTAACATGATTATTTTTGTCCACTAACTGCATCAGATTAATTTATTCTGAGCAGAAATCAGTGAACAGTTTATTGCCTGACTCAAGTTCTGCTAACAGTCCCCTTTCTCTGGGAACTGAAATTGTTCCCAGCTGTTCTACCGTTGTTAGAATCATATAACCTTATGTTTCTATAGTTTCTTCCTTAAAAGGATCTGGGGTAGAAAGCAGACTCGTTTAAAAAGGAGACTCAGATGAAGACCTTATCAAGGATTTCACCCTCTCCATGAGTCCCCTCTCCTGTATTTTCATTTTCTCCCTCATTTTTGGCAACTTCTCATTACATTTAAATATGGTCAAGCCTCTCTCAAATTTGAAAAACCCTGGACCCGTAATTCAGGGCCCTGTCTTTTTCCCTCCTTAGCAATTCTTTCCAAAGAGCGCTCCTTTCTCTAGTTCCACTTCCTCCCTCCTACTCACTTGCAAACAATTGCTATTAGGTTTCCACCCAACCATTTTGCTGAAACTGCTCTAGCCAGGGTTACAAATGAGTCCTTATGTAAGTTAAATTCACTGGAACTTTACATCCTTATTTTATTTGACCTTTTTCCAACAGCCATCACTATTTACGCTCCCCCCTCCAAAAATACTCCCTTCTCTGGGCTTCTGAGAACACCATGCTCTATGGACTCTCCTGCACTTTGCTACTCCTTCTCAGCCTTCTCCGCAAGGCCCTCCTTCTCTGTTTATCCCTAAACTCTTGGTATTCTGGTTTTTGTTCTGGGCCCTCTTCCTTCTCATGCTGCTCTGGATGATATAACTCGCTTCAGTGGCCACCTCCTCACTAAGAACATCCAAATCAGCTACCTCGGATCTCTCAGATCCAAGCTTTATACAAACATCCTACTCAAAGGACAATTCTACCTGGGTATCTTGCAGCCATCATAAATTCAACATGCCCCAACTTATCACCTTCCTCCTCTCTCTATTCTCAAAAAAGTTCTTTCCCCAACGTACCCTATTCACTGACCTGTGTCACCATCTGTCCCAGCCTCAAATCTGGGCCCGATTCTAGACTCTCTCTTCTTCCAGCTCTCTATCCAATGACTACCTCCTCAATATTCTGGAATTCCTAGAATTGTCTAGAATTATACTTCTAAATCACAAAGTTAATTTTAAGCCTCTTACCTGTTTAAAACCCTACAATGGCTTCCCACTAATGTAAGAAGTTTTAAAAATATCTTTAAAGGAGGGAGGGTATAGCTAAGAGGTAGAGCACATGCTTAGCATCCATGAGGTCCTGGGTTTGATCCCCAGTATCTCTATTAAATAAATAACTAAATAGGCCGAATCACCTCCCCCTTCCAGAAAAATAAAAGAAAAGAAACAAAAAGTCTTTAGACTCTTTCTGCACATCTTGCCCCTCACTGCCTGCCACACTAAAATTCTTCCAGGTTGTTGACTGCACCACACCACGCACATTCTGTTACTTTCGGGCTCTCACAAATACTGCTCCCCTGCATGAATGAATATTCTTCTCCACCCCACCCACAAATCCTTTTCTTGCCTACTTACCCTTTAGCTTTTAGCTCAAATGCCAATTCCTCAGGACAGCCTCCCCTCACAGCCCCGAGACCAGATAGATCTTTGCACTGACTTAATTCTCTACTAAAACATTGATCACAAAACCTGTATTACAATTGCTTGACATTACCTGTATTCTCTAGACCAGGGGTCAACAAATTGAGGTTTGGTTGCTTGTTTTTGTAAATAAAGTTTTACTGGAACACTGCCACATCCATTCCTTTAACCTACTGTCTCTGGCCGCTCTCTTGCTACAATGGCAGCTCTGTAGTTGGCAAGAGACCTCACGGGCCAGAGAGCCTGTAACATTACTGACCAGCTCTTCAGGGAGGAGTCTACTGACCCCGGCTCTGTATCCTTGGAAATGCCCACAACAGCAGCATCAGAGAGCCCGTGAGAAGTGCAAGCTCTGGGTCTCACACTAAGTCTGCAGCTGCGTGTCGACTGGATCACTGGGTGAGCCCTGGACACCCTGAAGGCTGAGAAAGCACTTTACATGTGAGCTCTGAGAAAACGAGGCCCACGCCCATCTGCTGACTACAGTGTCCTAGGCCCTAACACCACAGCAGACACTCCACAAAGTCCCGGGACTAGACTCCTGGCCTACAGATTCCTTTTCTAGTGCTTTTTCTACTACAACATGTCTTTTAATTATGCTTCAGGAACCAGATGTAAGAATGACCTACGCTCAGAGTCTTTAACATTCCCTCTTTATATGAGCCCTTGAAATGTCTATTCGTGGAGAGCTAAATCAGCCAGAAAGGCACAAATGTACGGTTAGAAATTTTTTTAAAGACTTAAACATATATTAAGAGAAATAATGTTTCTTCAACTTAAAATGAATGCTCATTAAAACACACCATCTGAACATAACGCTGGTAACTGGTAGCACAGACTTTTCCCGCCTCCTGTCGGCATCACAAGAAATACCTCCTTTCCAGACATGGTTGCGTTAATTGTTTCGAGCTGAAGTGGCCTGAACTTCTGCAGTTTAAAGACATTTTGCAGAACATCTTTAACTTTACCAGACCACGGAAAATCTAGGGAGAGAAAAACAAGCGAAACAGATTAGAACTACTTAGGATTCTAAATGAGACTCAAGGGTGAATGGCTATTTTTGTAACAGAGAAGAATCAGATCAACATTGGTAAGACTTTTAATACTATGGACAATTCAACTTTTATAATAATAATTTTGAGATCAGCTGAACTCACTAAGCTAAGTAAAGTCAAATTTAATGACCTATCATAAGAAAAAGTACATCAGAAGAAAATGAAAATATTTGCCAGCTGAGAAATCACCTACACAGAGGAGAAAGGTGCTTGGTCAGGTATTTGAAAAACAGTCTGAATGTCGATCAGGGAATTCCTGGTGTCACAGAAAACTCAAATGTCACAAACAAAGTTAACGATTATCTGGAATTTTGCGTGTCAATATCTTGTTTAAAAGTGAATCCCTGGAGAAGCGGGGTGGGGACAGCTCAGTGGCAGAGCACATGGTTAGTATGCACGAGGTCCTGTGTTCAATCCGCAGTACCCCCATAAAAAAAAAAATCTCTGTGGATAAAAGTGAATCACTAGCAAATAAAGCCTATAACGCACTGCAATTCTGCCAAGAGCTCTAGTATTTCACGGTTAATGATACACAGGATGCTTGGCAAGATCTTGAATCAAGAAAGGTTTGTTCACAAGGGCAGGAGAATGAACAAGACTTTGATGAGGAGTTTGAATTTCTTTCGTTTAATTTTTTTCTAGTTAAAACTTAGAAAATTGAGTAAAATAAAAATCTTGTTAATCTGATTGATGTTGCTAGAACCATATTTCGGCCAAAGAATAAAGTCTGAATAATAAAAGCTTCATTTAAAAAGAACATGGGTAAAAACCAGTCTGCCTCCAAGTTGCCCCGCCACGTAAGGAGCAGCTAGTTTCACCTCTAAGCTGCCTGTAAAGTACTGACCCAAGCACAGTGATTTAACTCCAGTTTAAAGAAAGGAGAAGAACAAAGATCACAAGGGGGGAAAGAAGAAAAAAGAGCAAACCTTCTTTATTCCAAGAAGCAGGTGAAGAATCACACGCACTGCTTTCCCCGGAGTCAGAATTCTCTAAACACTGGTTTATTCTCTTTGTTAGGACGTTTTTTTTCTGAATCAGCTCCTGTTGCCTTTCTAGAAGTTCTTGAATTTGAATGTCTACTGCATGTAGCTCATTGGTTATAGCATCCAATTCCTCACTTAGCGCTAAGGAGGAGGAAAAAAGATACAATGACTAGACAGAGTTAATTACAACTTTAGGCTAACCTATTGTTGATTTTTTTGATACTTCTCACCATCGAAATTATAGAAAACTTACCGTAGTATATAGCAGAGTGGTTAAGAGAATGTGTTTTAGAGCCACAAAGACCAGAGTTAAATCTTCCTCTTACCTGCAGAGTGACCTCAGGCTAAGATTGTTCCCATCTGCAAAATGGGGATGTTACCTGGCTTTCCTAGTATTGCTATGAAAAATTAAGTGAGATAACATATTGAAAGTTCTTAACACAGTACCTGGTACACAGTTTAGCAGTTAATAAATAATAATTATTATTCTTTATTATGCTGTAGGGCAGTGGTCCAATCATCTCCTAAATCATTTCAGTAAAATGACCAGACTTTGAAGCAAAAGGAAGTTATTTAAAAGTAATCCCCTAACTACTTGGCTATTATTTCATAAAAACATTTCAGATTTGGGTTCGTACGGTGGCGTGGTAAGGAGTCCGTGATTATAAACAAGATGGTATCATAGTAAAAAGAGAAATCAAGTGTGCTGCTGGCACTGGCATTACAACGCCAGCACACTAATTGATAAAGAAGCCTTAACGTATGATTCTAATCAATTTGAGTATTAAAATCAAAATGAGATTTCTTTTGACACCACTTTAGTGGCAGCTGGAAAAATTTTAAAGATGTCCTTGGTGCTTTTTAACAGTGTCCAGTTCTAATGTCTTTTCATGAGATGAAATCTTACAGTTGCGATTTAAAATAGGATGCTGTCGTGGCTTTGAATTAGGGATTAGTCTCTGCACGGTCATGGGACCTGGTGAAGCAGTCCCCTGCTGGTCCTGCAGTCAGAAGTGCCCACCACCTCTCAATGCTTCAAGACCCAGGAAGCCCTAGAGGATGAGGTACAAAAACGTGACCCACGAGAAGACATGAAACACACCAAAAGAGTTGCATTTGCCAATATCTATCACCAGAAACTAGAGGACATACATGGGAACAGGTCGTAAGGCTACTAAATCAAGGTGGACAGAATACAATATTGAATGAAGCCAAATTCACTGGTGTGGATTCAATAAGAAATCCCAATTTAACATGCTAAATATAGTGGCCAGGAGTGGCTCTGATAATTTACTTAGCTGGTCCAAAGACGAATATCAAAAAGTTGGGATGGGACGATACAAGTATAGATTCCAATGGAGTCGAAAGGCTAGAACCTCCTGGATACACTCTAGAGGAGGGGGTCGTGAGGCTTAGGGAGATGCAAGTGCAGGTGGATTGATCGTCCGACCTCTGACTGACCCCCAGGAGGATCTGGGGGACCCTCCCTTCACCAAGGCTGTGATAAATGCATTTATGGGGTATCCCCAGCATCCCTGACGAGCTCTGGAGTGGCTGTTCTCTGTAAGCCAGGAACGACAGTAGAAGTACCTCCTTTGAACTAGACTACCTGAATCAACGAGAATGACGGATTCCAAGGTATGGGGGCTAAATGCTGGCAATTCAATTCATGGCCAGAGGAGAGGCAGAAGAGGTTACGTAACAGAGCAGAAGCAGTAATCAGAATAGCCTGATCCACAGAGATCTTTGGTACTGGCCAGTTGATCCTGGTGTCTGAAATGGAAACAGGTTACTAGATTTGTACAGGCAGAATACTAAGGCCTGATTCTGGTAAACACAGGTCTGATTTGAGTCACCACCACAGAATCAGAGACCTTCAACCAGGTCCCAGAAGGCAGCCAATTCATAGACCCAGAGTCCCTTGAATAAAGTGTAGGCTGGGGCCCTTTGAAAAAGAACTCTTCTACACAGCTAAAATTTTATGCAGTAAATCTTTCCTGCATGAGAGAAACTTACCAAGGTAAACCGTGTATTGGGAAAAAGGAAAATAACTTCTCAGAAATCACTAGACATCAACTGTGAACTGGTAATTTCTGGAGGACTGAAACACCATGGTGAGGCACCAATCAGAGTATGGACTGGACTTAGGCAAGGCAGGTGATCAGTGCAGTTGTGCTCAGGCCCGTCACACAGTGGGCGAGGAGGTCCTCTAACCGCTCTGCGGTTACTTCCTCAGTTCCAGATACATGAGGGCAAATATATTCAGTAACTGATCAAGTTTGCACATTGGTCTCCTGGCGCATAAGTAAGGACTGTTACGGTTGGAAAGACCAAGTGGAAGGCAGTGTAACTGTGCTTCTCTACCGAAACAGTGAAGAGTGCTGTTCCTCCCATAGCCAGGATTCACGGGCCTGGGAAACAGGGGTGAAAATGGGAGTGGCTCCTCTTACTATTACCCTCTAGTGATCCACTAGTGAAATCTCTGCTTCCCATCCCTGAAACTTTGGACTCTGTTGGTCTAGAGGTCTCAGTTAGCAAGGAAGAACTGCTTCTACCAGGGAAGAAGCAAAAATTTCATTAACTGGAAGTTGACTACCACTTGGCCACTTTGGGTTCTTCATACCAGTGAATCAAAAGCAAAGAAGGGGCTTACTGGAGTGGCTGGGGTGGGTGAGCCTGACTATTAAAGGGAATTGGATTGCTATGACACCAAAGAGGTAAGAAGGAATACATGTAGAATATAAGGGATCCTTTAGGGTCTCTTGTGGTATTCCCATGTCCTCTGATTAAAGTTAATGGAACAAAGGTATAAGTTATATAGCAACAAATTGTACAACCTAGAAGAAATGGACAAGTTTCTAGAAATATACAGTCCACCAAAAATGAATCAAGAAGAAACAGATAATCTGAACAGACCAATCACTAGAAGTGAAATAGAATCAGTAACTTAAAAAAAACCAAAAATCAAAACCCAAAAAGCAAAAGCCCAGGACTGGATGGCTTCACTGGGGAATTCTACCAAACATACACAGAACTTACACCGATCCTTCTCAAACTCTTTCAAAAGACTAAAGAAGAGGGAACACTCCCAAACTCATTCTAGGAAAGACCATCACCCTGATACTGAAATCAGACAAAGACACTACCAGAAAAGAAAATTACAGGCCAATATCTTTGATGAACATAGATGCAAAAATTCTCAACAAAATGTTAGCAAACCAAATCCAACAACACAAAAAAGATCATACAGTATGATCAAGTTGGATTCATCCCCAGGACACAAGGATGATTCCACATATGCAAATCAACCAACGTGATACACCACAATACCAAAGGATAAAAATCACACGATCATCTAACCGATGTTTATTTAACAATGGCTATATTCTATATCTACATTATGTCCTTAAAAATCCCATTTTAAAAATCACAAAACAATATGTATGAAATATAATAAATTTTGTTGAAAAATAATACATCTGAATGTTACACTATTAATCTGAGTAATGAAATTATATGTGATTTATATTCTCTACTTGATAATTGCTCAGGTTCCTAAAATTCTATCAAAAAACACATCAGTCAGCATTGCTGCTGGGAATGTAAGATGGTACAGCCACTATGGAAAACAGCAGGGAGGTTTCTCAAAAAATTAAACATGGAAATATCATGTGATCCAGCAATTCCACCTGTTGGTGTACATCCCCAAAAACTGAACGCGGAGGCTCAGGTAAATATTTGTACACCAATGTTCATAGCTATGTTATTATTCACAAAAGCCAAAAAGTGAAATAACCCAAATGTGCACCGACAGACAAATGGATGAACTGAAGGCAGTATATACACACAATGGAACATTACTCAGCCTTAAAAAGATACACATTACAAAATGGATGAACCTCAAAGACATGCTTAAGGGAAATAAACCAGACACAAAAGGACAAATACTGCATGATTCCACTTATTTGAGGCACAGAGAATGATCAAATTCACAGAGACAGAAAGCAGAATAGTGTTACCAGGGGTTGCAGGAATCAGGGAATAGGAGTTATTGTTTGATGGGTACAGAGTTTCAGTTTGGAGTGATGAAAAAGTTCCAGAGATGGGTAACAGTGATGGGTGCACGACAATGCAAATGCACGTAATGTCACGGAATTCTATGCTTAAAAGTAGTTAAAATGGTAAATTCTGTTGCATATTTTAGCACAAAAAATCTGAAAAAACATCCTTTCTAGAAACAGAATTTTTAAAGCAAATATTTTTAAAATTTGCTTTTATTAAGATTTTTTTAAGGAGCAGTTTAAGGTTCACAGCAGAATTGATGGGAAGGTAAAGAGAAAAACAAAATTATTTTCAAAGAACATGCAATTAGAAACAGAACAGAATGAACTACAAAATGTAATCATTTCCACTAACCTGAAATGGATGCCATTGTAAAACTGAATTGGAGAGCCAAATTTCTTTCTAAAAATGAAAGAAAAGTCATAGCAACAATTAAAAAAAAAAAAGTACCGTTGATAATGCGCAATGATAATCTGTTGTTACTAAGCATGGAAAATATTAGAAAGTAAATTATAAATGCATTGACCTTTCAGTAAGGACTACAAGGTTTTTTCCACTCCTAATTTTTATGGAAAATTCTCTAGATTTCAGAGAAGTGTCCAAAGTCACATAAACGTATAATAACAAGTACAAAGTCAAGAACACTTAATAAACATTCACCAGATACAAAGTTATATTGCAAAAAGCTTTGAGGTTTAACAGTTTTAGCATTGAATTACTGTGTGATCTTAGCAAAGTTAAACAACCTGTTCCACTAAGCCCCTTTCCCTATCTGCTAAATTGGGATGGTAGTAGCTATCTTACAAATAACAGGTTGGATAGATTCAAATATCCCAGATGAAGCAAAACCCATCAACACAATACTCAGATTTGGGGGGGGGGGATGGTATAGCTCAGGGATAAGAGTACATTATTAGCATACAAGAGGTCCTGGGTTCAATCCCCAGTACCTCCATTAAAAAATAAATAAATCTAATTACCTCCCCTCAAAACAAACCAAAAATCTTTAATTAAAAAAAAACCAGAAAAACAAAATTAAAAAAATAATCAAATTAATCACTTAACATTTTACTGAGAATTAAAGGGTTACAATTTAGGCACAATGCTAACAAAGGAATCAGTATCACTGGAGGGGTGAGATTTCATAAGGAGAGAACGTGAAAGGTCAGAAGTGGAGGGAAAACCCAGTTTGTATTAAGGAGTTCGAAATATTTCTGCATGACTCAAACATAAGAGTACACATGAACAAGCGGAAGGAGATGAGGCTCAAGAGTAGGAACTTTATTTAGATTGTCCACACTCTCCAAGAACACTTCCCCAACTCTGGCATGAACAAGTCACATTTTCTAAAACTAACTTAAAATGTTCTCCAAAGGTAGCTTCAACATCACCCTACTCTATCCTTACTCGGACTGCTGACCTTATGCCCTTCCTCACATAGAATCTGGAAGCCACCAATAGGCTGAAAAAATAGGTAGGGTCGTCTTTGCCTTGCTAGAAGTTTGAAATAGACACACCACTAGAAGATATTAAGTAGGGGAGTAAACAAAGGACTTGTAATTCTTTATTTATATGAATAGGCCTTCACCATTTGGTGGAAAAATAATTCTCCAGGAGGGCAGGGATTGAGTCTCTTCACCCTTGTTCCCACACAACCTAGCAAAGTGCCCTGCATTCAGCGCAGGCTCAGGTGTGCCCCAGATTGAGAACAGAGGCTCCCTCTATCATATGAAAGAATGTAATCTACAACCATTTCCCCCAGCCCCAACTATTTCAAACAACTCCTTTGATTATACCGTTAAAAAAAACTGCTCATGAACTCCTTCCCCAAATGATGTGATTTAATAGCAAAAGCTATCTGAACATAAAATGTGTTCAAAAATTAATAAGCTATATTTAGCAGGTCTGTCAGAAGTATACCTAGGCACAGTTAAAATCAAAAACAAACGAAGACCAGCCTTGAAAAGTCCCTTGGCAGACAAAACCAGCACAGTCATACAAACAAAGCTTAATTTAGCTTGTCTTGAAAGATTAACTTGACCTGGGGCATTTCTTTTTTATGTCTCTGGAAATCAAAACTTAAACTGTTTCCCAAGGTTGATATGCGATAACCACTAACAAATTTCCTATCGTTTAAGAAAATCCTAATATTATAACCAATCCGGGTGAAGAATAAACAGTCACTGCCCTCTTACTAAATAAGCTGCTTTATGACAATATAGCCCTGAGCCTCATTCCATGTTTTGATGTTCTGATTTGAGTGCTCTCGACTGGCGAGCTGTCTTTTTAAAAATCTCGCTCTCTCGCTCTCGACTGGCGAGCTGTCTTTTTAAAAATCTCTCTCTCTCTCTCTCTCTCTCTCTCTCTCTCTCTCTCTCTCTCTCTCTCTCTCTCTCTCTCTCTCTCTCTCCCTCCCTCCCTCCCTCTCTCCCTCCCTCTCTCCCTCTCTCTCTCTCTCTCTCTCTCTCACACACACACACACACACACACACACACACACACACACACACACACACAGCGTCCCCAAAGGCGTTCCCCAATAAACAGTGGTTGCAAATAAACCAGTTTTGGTGACCAAGCCTCCTGCATGGAAAAGACCAGCGATAAAAAGAGACCGGTCGGCAGTGGAACGTGCCCCTGAAGGCCCGAGTTCCATTACAGCTGGGCAAGGATGGAGAGTTCCATGAGAGGGGCGGGGGCCCCCGTCTCTCCCCTGCCAATGACTTGGTGGAAGGAAGTGACCCTGCCTCCCCATCAGGCAGTAAAAGAAATTATCAGGCCTTTCAAAGTGGTAAAAGGAGTTCCCCCGAACCTCTCCCCAAAGGGTTAAGGAACGCCCTCCCCGCCCCGGTCTCCGACCCCCAGATTCAGGTCCGCTACGCACCGCTGTCAGCCGCGCTCGGGTAAAAACTTCCCGCCACCGGGCTTTCCTTTCTCTCCAGCCGTGAGCATCCACCCTTCCGGGTCGGTCAGTTCAACCAATTGCAAGTAACATCCTTCTCTTATTGGCTGAAGGGTGTGGCCACCATTTGCGTCACTGAACAAGATTACAGATTATTGGTTGATATTGGGAGCGCGTTACACCAATGGGAAGCGGCATTGAAGTGGGGTGGGGGTGGCTGCGTGTTTCCGGAAGACGTGGCGGCTCTCGCCTGGGCTACTTCCCGGCTTCATTTCGCCCGACTTCGCCTCACACCCTGGGAGCCCCGAGGTGTTGTCGCCGCCGCCCTCACCCCTGCAGCCATGATCTCCTTAACGGACACCCAGAGTAAGCACTTGCCCCAGGGTCCTCGCCTCGAGCCCCGCACACCCCTTGCTCGGGCTGGGTCTCGCCCGCCCCTCCGCCCGCCGGGGTCAATGAATGAAGCTCCCCGTTGGGAGCGGCGGCCTGGAGACCCAGCTAAGGCTGCGGGCGCCTGGAGGCCGCCTTGAGGAGCCGGGGGCTGGACTTGCAGGGGCGAGTCTGGCCCGGGAGAGGAGTCGGTGGAGTCTGGGGAGGCGCCCGAGCTGGGGAGGGGGAGCTTTTCTTCTCGCGCCGGGGTCGCGCCGCTCTCACTCCCAGGGAGATGGGCGCTTTGTTCCTGCGAGCGGCTGAGAAAGTTTGCTGCGCGTGCCCGCGGCCCGTCTTGGGGACAGTTCTGCACATGACACACTCGGGGTCCTCTGCAAGTTACTGCTGGTTGTTTGGGAGGCTGCGTGTTAAATGTCACCTGTGGTAGGCTCTTTTTGAAAATGTGCTTACGCTTAAATATTTTGAATATTTGCCTTTTTGCCACCACTGGAAGCAGCCTTTTAACAATCCCTTGCAACAACTTCACTTTTCTACCGGCTAATGTCTCCACAGTAGTAAAAAAAAAAAAAAAAAGCCACTTTGTGTTCAGTTAAACGATCTATTTCCTTAATACTGTATATGGTACTTGTGGCACATTTTATTATTTTAGCATCTTTTTCTGCCTGCCAGAGTTCTCCAGGCTTGTCTCTGAGATTAGCATTGCTGTTTTCTTTCCTTCAATGTAACATTTCCACTTTTCTTCCCCTTTTTGTCAGTCTTAATAATTTTGTAATTACATATCTGCCAGCCCGGCTCTTCCTATCTTCTGATGGTCGTGATAGTCTTTTTATTTCTCTTTGTTTGATCTGTCACGCCTTTTTTCCTCCTTAGTCTGTATAACTTACTTGAATTTTCAAGATTTTTAGAAGTAAACAGTCTGCTGAAATAAAAAATAGAACTTCCGTTAAAAATGCCCTGTTTTAAAGTGGAGTCTTAAGGTTTGGCTAACTTGTCATAGCTAACTTGAACTTCAGGGGAGCTTCTGATAATCTCCTGCACACACTGGCCACCCCAGTCAGGTTGGACGGTCTGTACCTTGGGTGCCCATTTTGGTCTACCTGTTCTGATCAGAGAAAATATAAGTATAGTCCTTTTTTGTTTGGGGGTTTTGGGGGATTCGTTTTTTGTTTTTTCAGTGTACTGTTATAATAAAACTAGCAATTGTATAAAATTGCATAAAAGCATCTTGTTTCGGTTTACCATGTGCTTTCGTATAAATCATTATCCTTAATTCATCTAAGAGCCCTGTAAGGCAAAGAAGACTTACGTCTCTTTTATAAATTAAAGGAGACTGAAAAGAAATTCAGTGTATAATCATGAGGCAAGTGACAGAAACAAGAATTGATCCCAGGTCTACTGGCTCAAAAATCTTTGTTTTTTTTTTTTTCCCCACTGTACCCCATTAGCATCTATATATGAACTTTATTTGAAATCTATCTTAGAATGATGAAATTCTCCCATAGCAAAAAAAAAAAAAAAAAAAAAAAAAGCAGTTACAACAGTAAATATATACCCTATAAAATTGTGCATTGTTTTTTTTGAGAGATTTTGTAGGATATTCAGAGCCTGTTTACTTTATGGTGCACAGTGCTCTGTTCCCAGAATTTAAAGTCCAAAGAATTTAGCAGAATTGTATAAATTGATAGAATTTATGTCTAATACTACTAATTACTCAAGGAAGTACTTAATCTCTATATAGTTTTCCTATCTTAACTGTTAATACTCCTATCTGAGCTTGCGGTTATTACATTGATAAAAATATGAATTATTTATCCTGTGCATAGATTTTCTCTTCTATCGGAGTCTTATAGGGTGAAGTGCATGATGTACATCCTTCCAAAAACCAAAACAAGGGGTTGGGTTGGAATATGGGCAGAATAGGAAGCATTCTCCTCACTTCATTAAACTGATGAAGAGGATGATTATACTCTTTGCTGTTTGTTTGCCAGATGTTTTAGATAGGACAGTGGATGGGAACACAAAATGATTAGTGAACCAAAAGCTCTTTGGATTTCAAATTGTGTTCATGTGTGTGTTTAACTGTAGGGATTGGCCATCATTCATGTGATTTGCCAAGATTAGTCTGGGATCCTGATTCTGGGAGAGGGTGACCAAGTACTGATGAGAATAGAGTAAATAGCAATTCCTGATTGTTTTAAGGGGTTTTATACTTGCACTCCCAGCCCCAGCCCCCCAGCCCCCAAAAAACCCAGAATCTTCATTGGTAGGTTGGAGTCGAGTAGTTCCTATGCTGCCTTGAGCTCTTTACTTCATTATGTCACATTACCTGAAGTTCTACCATGATATTCAAGTGAGTTCTTTATTATGATGTTTTTTCTTTTTTAAAGGGCATTGTAAGAAAGACAAATGCTGCCTTAGAATATCTTAAATAAGATACCAAAAAATGCTAACAGTGACTGTCATTGGACTCAGCGTATCTTTTAAGCATGAAAAATATGAGCCTCCAATTTTCATAGCAGTTTGTGGAATACACTTAGCAGTATATTTATGGACAGGCACCTGAATTCTTTTAGACTAACTTTCAGAGTAAAGGATAGCTGGAACAGAAGGCAGTAGTTAACTGTAAATTGAGAAGGTGAAGGCTGTTGAAAAAGGCATATGATAGAAATTTTCAACTCATCAGAACATTTTACATGCCTTAAATTTTGAAGTAGCTGTGACCTAGATTTTAGCTTTCTGGAGCCGAGGCAAAAAAGTTAAGTAACAGATCAAAAATCACTATTGTGTATTTAAAATTATGTTTCCAAAAATATGGTGGCTTCTGCTCTGATTCATTATTTTATGTAGATAGTGTTGACGGGTAAAATAAGGGTTGGTGACTATTTCCTGAAAACAAACCTAAAATGATCAAGGAAATAATTCGGTGGATTGTGCTTTGTAACATTAACAGAGCAGTGCAACTGTAACCTTAGAGAGTTAAGACTCTTCAGACTTAAAGGTAAGTCTGGAGTGTAAAGGCAGTAAAATTATTAGTTTTATCTAAAGGGCAACCATAGGCTTAAAAAGCTTATACTTTGTCCATCACTCTGTATTCAGTACCTAGGACAGTTGTTGCCATCTAGGAGTTGGTCAACAATTCTTTGTTTTTGAATGAAAGAGTGAAAACCCAGAATATTAATATTAGGTAAAACCATTTGAAATGTTGGAGAGGTGATTTTAGGAATATAACACTAAATATGTGAATGGATTCATAGTTGAGATAAGTTTGTAGAAGATAAATCATAAGCTGTCAGGATGTTAAAAGTGATGCCTAACTTGAAAGTTCACTGTTAAGGAGACAGCTGCTTAATTCTCAGAATCTTTCCTGTTGCCATTGTAAGAGGCAGGGGGTAACTGAGTGAGGTCTGTTGTGACCTCTTGTAGCATTTCTAGTAGGTTAAGGAAGGAATTTGTTTTAAGAGAGGAAAGAAGGAGCTGCGGGTATTGTGCATATAAATGCTAGTTGTGGACTGCGAAAGGAGAAAAGGAGACTAAACGTAAACCCGCATATGTATGTCTGGTGCCAGAAGGGTTCTTGGGAGGGAAAAAACATAACCAAAGGTTTAGAATCCTGATTCATCTTTCTCTATTGTGAGTATATTTGTGAGAAATGCTATCTCTCATATAAGTATTAGAGATTTCCATTCATATTTTAAATTGAGGGTAATTTGCTGATGTTAATATAATTTGTTATAGGTCTTAATGAATGTCATTATAAACTTAACCTGCAGTGCTGGGGTCCTGTTTCTTTATATGGGTCAAAAGGAAAACTGAAAATTTTTTCTTAGGTAGTTAACAGTGATCTTAACGTAACTTTGATGTTTCTCTACCCTTAACCATGTAACTTGCATTGCAGAGATCGGAATGGGGTTAACGGGGTTTGGAGTGTTTTTCCTGTTCTTTGGAATGATTCTCTTTTTTGACAAAGCACTACTGGCTATCGGAAATGTGAGTTTTTCAATATATTTTTGAAAATTCATAAGGAAATTTTAACTACAAATGAATTATTGCCTGCTATTAAGTTTGGGGGAAATAATTCACTGTTGCTCGTGTGAAGATTCCTGTTACACTCTCTTGTTTCCATCAGGGATGAAACCTGTCACCTTTCTGTTTAAGTAAAAGGTAAACGCTTAATGAGGTTTTCTAATTTCATAACTGCTCTGTTGAGGGTTTGATATGTGATGTATAATAGATTAAATTAAGACTACCTCTAAATAGGAGCTCAAAATAGATGACTTAAGAGCCCCATGTCTTGGTAAATTTGTTAACATGTTTTGACTTTATACCTCTGAGATTTAACATTTGCTTCAATAGCATAAAATGAACAGATTTTTAAAAACCACTTAACCCTTTAAAAAATAGATATCACTGTTAATATTTGACTTGCTAAGAAAAGTGTGTATATTGTTTATATGGAATGTTTACTCTGTTGTCCATGTGTGACGGTTGTGCAAGAGTTCTAGAAAATAATAACCCTTCTCAGAGGCCAGTAGAGTCACTGAATAATGATTAAATATTTTTGAAGTGTATATTAACATCAGGCTATTAATTGGACATTGGAAAATATAAAGAATAACAAAATTGTTCAAAATTGAGGTTTTGATAAACAGTAATATAAACAGTATTGGTATCTCAGAATGTGAAGCTTAACCATGAGTCTTAATAAATATTTGTGAAATACTTTTTACTAAAGAATTGTAATGAAGAAAGGCAAACATTTGGGAATAAAACCTGGGGAAATGCAAGCTTTTAATAGATCACCAGTTTTTGTCCATTGTCTGAAAACATGCAAACTATATAAGTACACCCGAGAACGCATGGCTGTATTTCATTGCTGCTGCTACCAGATTTCTGGAGTTAATAAAACTAGGCTCTTCTTGCTGGCTTTGCATGGTTTCTTCTACCACCAACTTGGCCATGTCAGTATGTCTCCCATCCCATCCCTAGGAACTCCTGTAGCCCCCATGATGCTTTTAGAACCAGGAGTACCTTCAGGTGACACATTTTTGGGCAGCTCTTTTGCCTTGCCGCTCACTCATCTGCTTGACTAAGTCATCTCCCTCTAGCCAAACCTGGGGAAACCACTGCAGATGCGGGTGCCCACTGGTAACACCTGATCTTTCTTTGTTTCTCTTCCTCATGTCATCAGGCTAGAAGGGGGCTGACAGGAGTGGGTTACAACTGCAGCGGCAGCACAGTTCCACCTCTTGGTGTGCATTGTAGTTTTCTCCAGCCAGTTCCCCACATTAAAAGCCACACATCCTACTTTTTATTATATTTAGCTTTGACCTTACTTTTCAGATTTATGCAGTGCATTTCACTGCTTCTTCTATGTCGCATTTCCTTTCTCTTCTAGGTCTTATTTGTGGCTGGCTTGGCTTTTGTAATTGGTTTAGAAAGAACATTCAGATTCTTCTTCCAAAAACATAAAATGAAAGCGACGGGGTTCTTCCTGGGCGGTGTATTTGTAGTCCTCATTGGTTGGCCTTTGATAGGCATGATCTTCGAAATTTATGGATTCTTTCTCTTGTTCAGGTAAGGCAACCATTTTATTTTATTTTTTTCTCTTTCAGTAAACCATTAAGTCCAATACTTATTACAGAAACCCAGATGTGTTTGTTAAATGTAGATTGCCTATGTAAGGATATAAATTATCTTGTCTTTTCTTTTTTAAAATTTTTTATTGAAGTATAATTGGTTTACAGTGTTTCCGGTATACAGGAATGTGATTCACTTACACACATACATACATATCCTTTTTCAGATTCTTCTCCATTAGAGGTTATTATAGATATTGAATATAGTTCCCTGTGCTATACAGTAGGTCCTTGTTGTTTATCTGCTTTATATATAGTAGTTTGTATCTGCTAATCCCAAATTCCTAATTTATTGCCCCCCCATAATGTATTTTCAATGCAATAAAATTCATTTTGTTGGCATTTTAAGGCACTCTCTTTATGTTCGCCATTTTTATCAACTACACAGTGATAGATAACATAGCTCGATCCAGCACTTTAATTCTTAGAACTTGATGTGCAATAGCCACTGCCACTTGCTGACACTTCCTTTAGTGCATATAGATGTTAGAAAATTTTGCAGCAAATACATCATGGGAGGTTTTGATCAGTCAATATTTTACAAATGCCACTTCCCAAGTAAATAATAGTACGCAATGTGAGAGAATCCTTGTAAGTAAAGTCGGTTTGATTATTTTTTCAAAAAATGTGTGTCATTTGCCTTCTGTCTGCCAAGCCCCATATTGCCCTCAGGAGACACCAGAATGAATTAAGTGCCAAATCCGCTTTTGAGAATCTCTCATTGCTGTGTGGGAAACAGACTGTAAAGACACCAGTGGGCTGTAGTAGTAGTGCCATTCTGGATGTATGTGCAGAATGTCACAGAGGCATAATTAAGGAAGGGATCAAATCCAGGGAGAGCTAAGAAATGTTAACTGAATTTTGATCTCTGGAACATTCAGAATTTTAACAGGACTCTTTCTTTTTACGTGATTAACGGACGATTCTGGTCATAAAGAATGTGTTCATTCTAAGAACTTTTTTCCCTCTCCCAGGGGCTTCTTTCCTGTGGTCGTTGGCTTTATTAGAAGAGTGCCAGTCCTCGGATCCCTGCTGAATTTACCTGGAATTAGATCAGTAAGTAATCATGTATTTAGCGATATATTTTTTAAACCATCAAAATAAATGCTCTGTGATGCTCTTTACTTTTAGAAAGCTAAGGAATTGAGACATGATTAATTGGTAAGTTTTTTATTATGATATAAATGGTTACATCACATAGATTATGGTTACCATGAATACCGGAGAAAATAATCATTGCTAAACCTGTAAAACCTGAAATTTTGTTCCACCATATCCATTTTTAATACTATTCTTCAGTTTTTAATGTAACTTGAATTGATATCCTGTGCCTCTCTCTTTGAGTGTTCAAAGGCACTTTTCAATTCATTTTTGTATGGTTTCTAATTTTAGAAACAGTAATATAAAAGGACACCATTATTTTTTACAACTGTTTTCATTCTTAGACTGTCTTACCAAATGGGGTACATTAGGACCATTAAATAAAGCAGTATGATACTGGGAGTCAGATGATAGAATTCTGTTCCCAGCTCTGTCCACAGTTTAAACAGTCTTGTCAGATCTGTTTCTCCAGTGCAGGCCGTCAACTTCTTAAAGTTGTTTACAGATATATGTGTAGATGTTTCTAAAGAGATGGAATTCTCAAAGAGCTAAAGGATGGCTTACCCACTAAAGAATAGGTACCACTATAAGCTTAATTTCATTTGCATCCTCAAATCAGTTTTAGAGTCAGAACCTTACGGCCCAGATAACCTACATATTTGAAGTTACTTTTGAAGAGAGATTGCTGTGCTTTCTCACCACCTAAATTTACCATAAAATTCTAATGAGTCCATGAATATTTTGAGAGCAGCTTTTCTTTTCAGGGTGCTGATTGCCTATTTGTGATAAAATAACATGTGGGAAGGCTAGGCTTATAGGGGTGTATCCAGATTTCATTTGCATTAGTCTCCAAGCTCATACAATAGTCAGTATTTATACTTAGCATGTCTTTTGAATGTACTGAAACTTCTAGTTAAAGAGCTATAATCATGAATCATGTCCTTAATTTAAGGATTTTTCAGTATTTGCATAAATGGACATCCAGTACTATAAATTAAGTATCCTATTATTACTACTTCATTGTAATGAATACTTATGTAAAAATGTGAATAATGAAAAATGTGAAAGAAAGGGTTAAATGATTACTGGATTTTGATAGTATTATAGCCACTTGGGTTATGTAACTTTTACTCTCTCCACTAATTACTTTGTTTCAACATTTGTTTGCATCACCATCTGGAATGCTGGAGAAAAGCCCAGTTGCTTTATATTTGGGGTGGAGTAACCAAAGTAAATAACCACTTACATCAATGTGTGTTAAAACTTACGTTCCGTAATTCTCAGTTTATGCTTGCATCATTAAGTTTGTTTTTAATGTCATTGCCACTTTCAGTCTGAAGCCCAGAATACACATTTAAAATATTGTTAGTCAATAGCTGTTGTTAATTATTGAACTTAATGGAGTTAAATCTGTTCAAAGAGTACATAGGCCCAGGCGAGATCCACAGTAATGGTCAGTTGAAATTCCTTATTGGGTTCATTAATGCATGAGTGGCCGACATTTCCAGCTTTTTGTTTATTTTTATTTGTTGTTGAGCTATCAGTGTTAACTTCATTTTATCCAATCCAATTTTTTTACTCATTGTGTTGCATTTCTCATGCTGCACCCTTAAAGTCATATGTATAACATGCCAAGCAAAAACTTTTAGAAAAAAAACTTTTTTAATACACATTTATGTGTCAGAAGACAGTGGTGAGCAGTACTGGATCAGTCATTGTCAGTCATACCTTAGATTTCCACAAATCTTATAAAGCTGGGTTTTTAAATCAACATTTAAAGCGGTGCTGTAATGTTTTATACTGTTCTAGGCTTTCTTTTAATTACCCGTTTTTCTTCTCTGTACAGTTTGTAGATAAAGTTGGAGAAAGCAACAATATGGTATAACAACAAGTGAATTGAAGACTCATTTAAAATATTATATTATTTATAAAATCCTTTGAAGAATATTCAGCACAAAATTAAATTACGTGAAATAGCCTGTAATGTCCTTTACAGAAGTTTAAAACGTGCAGCCTACAGAGTACCAACAGCAGTTAACAAAGAAGCGGGGAAACAGGCTTCTAATCCAGTGATGCAAGAACGCAGCAAGCAAACTGAAGGGGATGAAACCTATGTTACAGCGCACACTGAAACTCTTGAAGGCCATTTTTCTTGTTTTCCCACCATGTGCGAAACACAGCCATCCTTAGAGAATTGTAGCGCCTGTTTCTTTTCTTTTTCTTTTTCTTTTGAAGATGCAAGAGCGCCCAGAGGCACTGGCTTTTTAGAAATGTCCATGGCAGTGGCGGAAATATTTCCAGCTGGACTGTGTCTCTGAAAGTGATGCATGAGTTAGATTGGATTATGTCCTTTTACTGTATTCAAACCAGGAAAGCCCAGAGTCGATGTATGAATCACTTTTTTTTCTTTTTGTAAACATATGGTTAAAAAAACTTCTGTGGTTCTTCTGAATCTTAATATTTTAAAGCCAGGTGGAAATCAGAACTCGATATTCTTTGTTGGAATATGCAAAGGTCATTCTTTACTAGCTTGTAGTTTCTCAGTTACAGCTGACGAAGCACTTTTGTGTTCAGCAACAATCTCTGAAAATCCTCATACCCCTTGGGGACCTGACCTGAGTGTCTGTCTCTGTCATTAACAAAAAGCATCCTTGCCCATGAAGGAATCTGTTACATAGCTTGTTTCATTGAATCGTCTTTTATTTAAGATACTAAGTGATGAAAACCAAATGGATTTTTCCATGTCATGATACAGGTTTTCTTTTAGTTTTTGAATCTTAGCAGTGGTTTATTATTTTGCTTTTCATAAATTAAAATAACTACTGGCAATGTTTAAGTTGTAACGTGTTAAAAGGTTCCGCTTACACTTGTTTTTTTAAAGGCTATTCACATAAGCCGACTTCTCCCCTCATTTTCAGCTTTTTCATAACATAAAAATCAATATGCATAACATTTGCTTTTCACATGGGGTTCATGGAGAGAATATCTGAGTTCACACGCTAAACTTATTTTACTGTAATTAAACTGGCTATAGTGTTCTGCACAACATGACACTACAAAAATGACATGTGGTTTATTCAACTGTTGCTGCTTGACAGGCAGCAGTAGGAAACAGTGGTTACTTCTTCATTGGTAGTTTTCCAGGGTGGCGCCCTTTTGGTAGATATAGGAACACATTTCAACAGCCATAGTTCTTTGTTTTACCACTAACGATTGTACTATTTGCTTTTTTAAAACAGTTGCAAAGCTTTTTAATGCATAAAGTCGTAATCAAAATTTGTGATTTTTATTTACGAACGTGTCTACGAAATATTTTATAGCCTATGTTATTTTTTGTTAAATCTCTTGGTGCACAGAGAAGTCCCAACCTTGCTCAGCTAAAGAAAGAAAGACTTGGTATGTAGTCTGGTGGCTCAGTCTTGTGGATTAGTCTTTTTGGTACCGGCGTTTGACTTAGGATGTAATCTGTGAAAGTAGATTGATTACTGACAAAATGAGTCTCCTACCTCAATAGTTCATGGAACGTTAAGAATCCTAGTGTTATGTCTGATGTTCTTCAAAAAAGTAATATCCTCACTTGGAGAGTGTCAAATATATACATATTTTGGGGATTGACTTACACAGGTTGCCCTGTAGGACTCTATTATACAGATTTTTGACTGACCCATATTATTTCCAGTGGCTAGATACTTCTGCCTTTTTAGAGCAAGAACGGTATCTGTTATTGTAGGAACATCTGTATTATTCAACTCCTTTGTAGACATGAATTTCTATCAAAATGTTCTTTGCACTGTAACAGAGATCTCTTTTTCAACAATCTTATTTCAGAGAGCATTATCAGACTGTGTAAAGGATGTGATCATCTCCCAGTCGTTAGTAAGATCGAGAGGCTTGGAGCAATTGGCAGTCTTAAGTGAATCCAGTTTTCTCAAATGTGAGTTTGGGACTGCTTGGCAACATTGTGTGTTTCTTATTCAGAACCATTGATGAGGCTCTATTTTTAAGCATACTCATCTTCTGACAAAAAGCAACATACATCACATCGTTCCTTCCTTTCCAGAATTAGTCTTCTGTCTTCGTGACAAAAAAATATACACTTTGATTATTGCTATAAAGATGGAAGAAAAAGGTCTAATGCGACTTAGCCTTAAGTGTTTCTGGCATTGTTCCAATGTATTTTCTGTAACAGAAACATATTTGGAATGTTTTTCTTTTCCCCTTAGAAATTGTAATTCCTGGGATACTGCTGCTTTAAAAGGCCTCACAGATTATATGATCTAACAATTGACTATTGTAAATACACTTGTCTTACCTCTCAATAAAAGGGTACTTTTCTATTAACTGGTGGTCGTCTGAGCTTTGGGGACTGTAACGAAATTCCATAGACTGACTGGCTTAAACAACAGATGTTTATTTCTCACAGTTCTGGGTACCAGGAAGTCCAAAATGAAGGTGCTGGCACATTGTAAACCTAAAACTGGGCAGCCCTTTGGGGAAATTATTTCTTCCACTTGCTTGTGAGACAACTCACCTATGGGGCTAACTGGCCCTGGCAGAGAATAAAGCCAAAGTAGGAATTGCTCCCAAAGACCCCATTCATCCTGTACCAGAATCCTCTATTCTGTCATCAAAGAGGTCATTTGGATATTTTAGTATCTTAATAGCTATATTGTCCAGATAATCTCATCCAAGATAGGAACTGTTTGAGAAAGATAAATATGGTATCACTTATGTGTGGAATCTGAAAGAATGATACAAATAAACTTAATAACAAAACAGAAATAGACTTGTAGCCATCGAAAACAAACCTATGGTTACCAGAGTGGAAAAGGGACTGTTTTTTTTAATTGTTAAATTGAAACATTCATGATTTAATACAACAAAACAACAACAACAACATTTAATCAAGTGAAAAGTAATGAACTGAACAATAAACACTCAAAACTATTTCCATTGGAAACATGTTAAGGTGAATATGGGGTTTCATTACCATCTTACTGCAATTTTCTTACGTATTACAAGCCTACATACCCCATGTTTTCTGTAATCATGCAGATGTGAATGGAATTTTGATTAAATAAATGAAAAAGTCTGTTTACTGTAGAGAAGGAACAAATTAGGAATAGATAATAATAAATCAGGAGTTTGGGATTAACAGATACACACTACTATATATAAAACAGATTAACAACAAGGACCTACTCTATAGCACAGGGAAATATATTCAATATATTATAATAACAATGGAAAAGAATCTGAAAAAGAATAGATACATATACATATGTGTAACTGAATCACTTTGCTGTGCACCTGAAACTAACACAACATTGTAAATCAACTATACTTCAATTTAAAAAAATGAAAATAAAAAAAGCTTAAAATTTTTTTTAAAAAGAGGAGCTGTTTTCTGTGTGAACACAATATTACTGATCTTGTAAGAACGCGGTTTAAACTGTGACATTCAGTATTGTTTAAGTAGGGCCTGGGCACTCTCCGGTCAGCTAGAAGCATTCAGATAACATCAGTGATGCAGGCAAAATGGTCCCCACTGACAATGCCTTTTAAAAAGGTTTAGAATCCGATTTGTCCAACATCCACTGCCTGGTCATAATATCAGAAGAATAAAATTTAGTAGTTTGTTATGCAGCAACTTTTTTGTTTTTTGTTTTTAATCAACTAAGTAACTCTTCTTAGCTCATCTCCAGGTTTAGACCGATAATAAAAATCTTAAAATTTTGTGACTTAACAAAAACATTTTATTGGGAGTCAATGCCCTTTTCGAACAAACACATTCTGGCGTGTTACTTTTGATAAGACTACAATATTGATAATACGTCAAAGCCATTCTCTTCACTTGTGCGTATTAGGCTGAAAATGGCAGCTTTGACGTAAAACACCTGCTTGTGAATTCATTAGCTAAACCATTATAGACAAATCACATTATTTTTTCCTTCAGATTGTAAATTCAAACCTCGGTTTTATTGGCAATTCATTTTCCTGTCCCTCTTTCTAAAACTTTCGTGTATTTTTGGTATGGAGAGGGGAAAAAGCATTTTAGTTGTTAAGGTAACCTAGTAACCGGTTTCACTTAAGAGTTCATTTAAAATAAAAAAACACACGTAATCTTTTATTGCTCTCTTTTAGAAGTTGCTATAATCCTTTGAAATTGAATTCTAAAATCCTAAAACAATATTTAAAGGAATATTAAGATTTTCTCTATATATGGTGGTAACATTTCAGTCTTTAGTTTTTATCATTTTCTTCTCGGTGTAAAACAGTGGCAAACACTACATTAATGGTTCTGGCTCCTTCCGGCTTCAGTTTTTCTTTAAAAGGTGTAAATATTCCTCAAGTTTCTACCTACAAACTACTTTCTATATTTCATTCTCATTTACTAACCAAATCTGAATTTTCTTGTCTGTACATGATCGTCAAGTCCAAATATCAGGCGCCCAAACCCCAGTCTCTCTTAGACAAGTATTTGCAGATAGATAGGACCACCCCTCAAAATTCACTTCCAAACCAAATTCCTCTGTTTTCTCTCCATACTCCCTTACATTTCTATTGCTAGCCATCCTCCCAGTCATGCAGACTCTATGCTTCGTTTTTACCACGCTTTATATCCTCTAAGCTTCACTACTCAAAATGTCCGAGGATCAGTGGAATAGCATCCAGCAGCATCACCTGGGAGTTTGTTACAGATGCAGAAGCTCAGGCTCCACCCCAGCTACACTGAATCAGAATGTGCATTTTTAACAAGATTCCCAGGTGATTCAAAATCACATTAAGACCTGCGGAGCGCTGCTCTAACATTCAGAAGAGAGAACATCTCTCTTATCCATGGTACCTTAGCATACAGTGGCTACTTGGGTCCTTGTTCAGTATCTCCCTGTGTATATAACTATTTCAACTGAATGTTCACATAGTTAGGTCCTATTCCTCTTGCCTTCTACAAGTTCCCTTTTGCAGTTCTCTTCCACAGCATCAGTTTCTCCTTCTCTACTGACCGTCCCCATCAGCTTACATGTTCTGCAAATGGTTTCTTAGCTGTCATCAAGAGAAACCAACAAACTTGGCTGGTTTAAGCAAAAGAGGACTTTATTTAAAGGACACTGCTTGTGGTCTCACCATCCCCCTAACACTGGATGTTAGAATCTGTCACTAGCATTGTAGTATTGCCCCCCACAAACTGAAACTTACTACACCCACTGCTGTGCCAGAAAATGTTTATCCTGATCCCCACTTCCTTCCATCATAGCTCCAGGAAGCGTGTACATCTGATTGGTGAAGCCTAAGTCATGTGCCCACACTTGACCTAATAGGGAGGCTGGGAAAGAGCATCTGGCATTTTCAGCTTCTACAATAGAAGGAAGACTGTCTCCCACCAAGAATCATAATTTATCATTTAGGGAATTTTAGAAATTCCCTAAAAATAAAAGAATTCAGATGTCACTGAAAGGCTGAAAAGAGTAATACATCTCTACCACACTCATATATCTGATCTTTTTTTTTAAGTTTATTTTTCCTTTCCCCTTTTTAGTGAAATTTTTTTTTAAAGGTTGTCCACGCTTGTCTTTATTTCCTCATATCCTATTCAACCCATTCCAATCTAGCTTCAGTCCTCAAAAACCATCATATTCCCAAATCAGATGCACACTTCTTAGCTCTCATCAATTTGACCTTTCAATGTCATTGGATGATCTCCTGGCTCCCATGGCCTCATGGTCCCCTGGAATTTCTCCCTTTTTTCCCTTCTTTCACCTCCACTTCCTTTGCTGGCGTTCCTTCTGTCTCATTCTCAGTTCATGCTCGATCTTTTTCCTCTCTTTAACTCCATTATCTCCCTAAGTGTTCTTTCAATCTCCAATTTTTCCCCCCACTTTAAAATTCTTAGAATTCTCAAAATTCTTAAAACCAATCATTCCTGCCCTTAGAAGAAATCCATAGGTGACCCCATTGCTGAGCTCTACAGAGTGTTGCATCTTTAAATGTCTTCTTCGCACTTCTACTTGGTTGTGTAATATATATTTTAATTTTAATACATTCAAAGACAACTCTTAATTTCCTTTTCTTATTTGGTTCCTTATGAAGTCTCTCCAATTTCAAAAAATGGTTTCATCATGCACCTGCTATTTAAACCAAAAGTCTAAGAATCATCCTTGATTTATTTTTCTCAAATTCTTGTATCTCATTTATCCACAGGTCCATATTTTCTACGTCCAACACACATTCCAAATTCATTACAGCTCTCCATTTTCTGCAAGCACTCCCCTAGTCAAAGCCATCATCATCTTTTGCTTATAACCAAATTCCCATATGAACTGGCCCATTTTTTTTCTCTCCAACCTCAATTCACAGCACTGTCCCCTGTCACCCACACAACTTTGACTCCACTGGTCTTCTTCCTGTTCCTCCAGCAAGCCAAAGAGTCAAGCTCTTTGCCATCCTAAGATTTTGCTATTTTTTTCCTCTGCCTGGAATGCATGCAATATTCATTCCCATCCCACTTTATCCCAAGTCTAACTCTACCTTATCCTACCAGACCCCCTGGATTTTTACCTCCCCTAAAACAGCCTACCACATACCTTATCACATCATTTTGCTTACGTTTCCTTTATAAAGCAAGTAAAAATTCTGTACTTACCTTATTTACCAGTTTGAAGTATTTCTCTCCCAACTAGAAGACAGGCATGATCAAAGCAGAAATCTGTCTTTTTAATACATGGCTGTGTCCTATGAACTAAAAGGAAGAATGTCTAATACACAGTAAGCATTCAATAAATATTGTTAAATAACTGAGCGGATAATTAAGTGAATGACTGATGTCAAATTCCACTGTGATTCCCTAATCTTTTCATTTTTACCCAAATGATTCTTCTTTAGTCATCAGTGATAGTTCAATAGTGATAGTTCAATAGCTAGTTACCTAAGACAAGTTTTCTTACTTTGTCCATTTACTTTTGACTCTGCCTGGAGTTATTAACAATTTGATTTAATAATGATGATGATGATGGTGATGATGGTGATGCCTTGGGAAGCTAGTAGGAAAAGTAAAGGTTATGTTGCAGACTTATGCAGAATATCTCCTGGATGATGTGGTCCGTAAACAGTGTCCACTCATCAATCATTCCTCTGCTTCCTGCAGCTGAATCTCCCAGGAGGCATCATCAGATCCTTTCAATCTTGAAGACTGACATGAAGTCCCTGTGGAGTCTAACTCAACGGAAGATCAGGAGGGGTCCCTGACACTGAGATTTAAAAGCCCCACCCTCGGAACAAGATTAGAAAACTCACAGGTAAAGTAATACTTGTTGCAGTTTCTGGAAAGGAGCAGAACATGAAGGTAAGTAAAGGTTTTATTTACTTGAGATTTTTTTTAAGCTATTTTATGAAAAGCTGAATTGATTTCTACCACTTTTATGTTTAGTAAGTGTTTTAGAGGCTCAAGGATGCTTAAACATTATGCTTTTAAAAATATCAGAATCACTTGATTTTACTAAGAAAAAGATTCACTTATTCACCCAATTCCTCATTTGAGTTAAATAATGAAAATAACGTATATCTAAATAATTTTTTTTTAAAGAAAAAGAGCTCTGTGGATTAACTAGAAGATAAACTGGGGAACTCCCTTCTTCCCCACACACTGAGTGCTAAAACAGAACATAGCAAAAAGGAAGGGGCTTGTAATTGTCCAGGCCTCGAAGAAGGGATTGGAAGCTCCAATAGGCACAGAAATAAATGACTTTCTGCCATTTTTTCCTGCAGGGATTCAGAAATCTGGTGGTAATAACCTTGGCTCTTTCCCTGGTGTTTTCTTTCATGGGAAATTCCAGCAGTGCTCCGCAGGTATTTGCAAATGCAATCAAATGCAAAGACGGGGGCTCATGAATGTGCTGTGTAACCACTGTTTTCCTTCCTTCCTTCTCTCTCTCTTTTTTTCTTTCTTTCTTTCTTTCTTTCTCTTTCTTTCTTTCTTTCTCTTTCTTTCTTTCTTTTTCTTTCCTTCCTTCCTTCTTTCCTTTCTTCCTTCCTTCTTTCCTTTCTTCCTTCCTTCCTCCCTCCCTCTCTTTCCTCCCTCTCTTCCTACCTTCCCCTCCTCTTTCCTTCCTTCTTTCCTCTTTCCTTCTTTCTTCACCTTTCTTCCTTCTCTGCCCTTTTTTTCTTCCCTTTCTCCCCCTCTCCCCCCTTTTTCCCCCAGTAGAAGTCTGGGCAGCAACGTGTTACTAACTGCTTCGCTCTTCTCCCCTGGTTGTAGAGATTCTTTGAGAGAAGGAACTGGACCCCTCAAGCTATGCTGTACCTGAAGGGCGCACGTATGTTGCAAATACTTGGCAGTTCCGACAGCAGTTAAAGGGCGATCCTTGGGGATGCGTGAACCCGTGGGATAGACAGGAAAGCTGTGGGGAGAGAATTTTATCGCGTTTGCTCCTGGTCGCAGTTAATCAAGGGACAAAGACAGCAGAGGATGGGGGCGGAAGCGGTGGCGCGGAAAGGGTGGAGGGGGAAGACTCTGATTATTAGAAATCCTCCGCTCTAAACCGGAGGGTTGGAGGCACTTGCGCAAAGGAAGACACTGGGGTCCCTGGGGACACATTGGCGCGACTGGGAACAGAGGCCTCCGCCCCTAGAGCGCACTGGGCCGCCCGGGGGCGCGGGGCGCCTCTTGCCCCATCCGAACCCCGGCAGCCCCGCCGGCTCCCGGCCCGGGGACCCACGATCGGCCGGGCCGGGTGGGCGCTGAGCCCGTGTCTCGCCTTGGCAGAGGGGCGCCGCTTCATCTCCGACCACAGCCGGAGGAAGGACCTCTCCGACCGGCCGCCGCCGGGTGAGTGCCCGCGCGGGAGCCTGGGGGCGCGGCCCGGCGACGGGGAGGGGGGCTCTCGGGCCGCCCCGGGGGGAGCCGGCCCCGCCTGCCCGGCTGGCGCCGGTGGGGCGCGGGCGGCGGGGACCGGGGCGGGGGGGCCGGGGCGGCTCCCCGAGCTCAGCTCGCTCGCCGATGCTCAGCCGGGTGCGCGGGGGTCCCCGGGGAGGCTCCGCTCCCGGGTCGGGAGGGGTGAGAGCTGTGCGCCCGCCCCTAGAAATGTCTCCTCTTTAACGCAGGGTCTTAACAAGATTTCTCTTAAACACTGCTGTTTTTGTCAGTGTTACTATCGTCATCATCATCACCAAAATAGTGACTTGCCTAAAAACTTCAAGCGCCCCTATCATATTACTGAAAAAAAGCTATCAAAAGGTTCAAAACCAGAGATAGTTGGGGGGGGGAGGGGGCTTAAGAATGGAACCAAGAACTGTTCTTTTTCATGATAAACCTTTCCACGCCATTGGCTTAAAAAAATACCATTCATTTTGATAAACATTAGAGATCAAAATGGTAAAAAGGCAAAGTCCACTCATTTTGAAAAACGCCAGACACTATGTTGGGCACATAGTAGGTGCTTATCACATTTTTGTTTACCTTCTCCAAGCCTGCCGCGGAATTAACCTCATTTACAGTATGAGGGTAAGGTTTGTTTCGCCACTTCAGTTGCTCCCCAATTAAAAGTCATGGTTTGTGTTGAATCAGGACGTTTTATTTTCTGTCCACTTAGATTTGAAATAGTTTTGAATATGTTGCAGATACTCCTTCAGTCAAATAACTGCCTTACATGTGGCCAGGATGTAGACTAGCATCTCAAACTGCTTGGGAAGGAACAAGAGAGGAAATAGTCCAGGCTCCAAGCAGGACCCCATTTAAACATTTCCTCCCAGACACCCCACTGTAAGCTCTGAGGGGGAAGTTTTTCTTGGGCTCTGTATCTTAATCCTCCTTGCTTTCAAGAAATTCTGTACTGTATGTAGTTTAAATTCTCTTCCATTCCCTGCAGTACACAACATAACCAATTGTAAGCAGTGTCCAAGGGGAGTGTGCAATGTTTCAATTCATAAAAATCCTTCTGTGTAAGGAGCCCTTCGTGAAGGGATGGAAAAGCTATTTCACAGAGGTTTCTCCAGGACTGTAGATACTGGAACAGGATTCATCGAGATGAATATTTAAATGTTAACAGAATCATGTATATTTTTGTTTCTCCAGAAAGACGAAGCCCAAATCCGCAGCTACTGACTTTTCCAGAGGCAGGAGCTGTGCTGTGGGCTTTCTTGCAGAAACCGCAAGAAGGTACGAGTATAGTGACCTCTTTCAGCTGCAGGACAGAGAAGCTCTGAGTGCTTTGGGGATTCTGCATTGAGCACAACAAAGTTGCTTTTATTTTTTTTCAGATTTTTAGGAATAATTACGAGCTGCTCCCCCCGCCCCAGAAATTCAGAGATGTTTATTATTTAAAGGGCAGGATATTTCTCATTAAAGTGAGTCCTGCCTGAGAATGTCAAAACATTTCCTTGATGAGGCTGGGGGATTTCATATTAATTCCACAGTCCAGAGCCCATCGTAGCCTTGATTTCTCTTAGAACTCTAGAACTGAAAACACTCCAAGTCCACCTTTGTTATTTCATAGAGGACAAAAGAGGTTTAAATAATCACAAATCCAATTACTCACTACTAAAGTCTGAACCACGTGAAATTGCTGAGAAGCAACCATGTTTCACTCAGGGGTGAACAGTCAGTGGAGCAGCAGAGCGTGCTAGAGCCATGACTACAACTCTCACATTCTGAGACTTCAGCTACTATTCTTACTACCTCTAGGTGATAAGTACTGAGGGTTTACTAGAATGCAGTGGGTCAGGCACTGTTCTAAGCACTTGATACGAGTTAAGACATTTATTGATCCATATCAAATAGATTACCTCCCAGAGTCATCCTAGGGAGTAAGCACTGTTACCATCCATAGTTTACAGATGAGGAAATAGAGGCACAGAAAGATGGAGTCACATGCCACTGTCACCTAGCAGGTACATACTAGGCAAGGATGGAGAAGGGGAGGTAACTTATTCTCTATATGAGAGTCAGTAAGATGGTCTGTGGAGTTTTACGCAAGAGACGACAGGATGAAGGATGATGAATCCGGTCTTTGCATATGGGGTAAGAACAAAAGCAGTGACAATAGCTGCACCACGGGACCATCCACTGTGTGTCAGATAGTCGCGCTGATCATTATCACTCAGAGAACAGCCTTCCTGAGGTGTATATGCTTTCCTGTGGTCACGCCAACAGTCAGAAGGGATGTGGGGAGTTTAACTCAAGGCTGGGGGAATCTACCTCTTTCAGTCACACCATGCCACTGGTCAGATGGATTGTGCTGAAGAGGAAAGGCTGGAGAGGGAAGTCAGTGAGAGATGAAGTGACTCAGGAGGGAAGCGATGAGATCCAGGTAGTCAGGAGGAACGGAGGCTCAACTCTGAGCCACGCTGGGAGGAAGAAGAGATGGCATGGGGTAACTATTTGCTAAAAGTATAAAACAGAATCCAGAGTCAAGCACATTTAAAATTTTTTTTAGTATTATTTTTTAATGGAAGTACTGGGGACGGAACCCAGGACCTCGTGCATACTAAGCATGCACTTGACCACTGAACTATGTCCTCCCCCACCCCAAAGTACATTTTTAAATTATTGTGGGTGAGAGTTTAAAATCATGATACACACACACACACGAAACAACAACTGTCAAAAAACCTGTCAAAAAATAAAATGGTGACACTGATAGAGAATGAAAATTTCTATGGATATCACAAAGGTTCAGTTGGAGGTACCAGAGACATTCCAGTGGATAAAGGTGTATAGGTCACTGGTTCTGTGCTCTCCATATGCGGACTGGTTCCATCAGAGTTAACTGGAAAACTTGCTGAAAATACACATTTCTTGGTCTTTGGCCCAGAGATTCTGATTCCATACTGCTTGAGTGAGGCCCCAGAAGTTAGATCCTGAAGAAGTTTCCTCACATGACTGATGATGTCAGGTTTGGGAACAACAGGAAATTCAGAGCTGGTTAATAAAGGCTGAAAGGGAAAATGGAAATCTCTCCCAGGCCGCAGATGCAGTGAGAGAAGGGCAGGTAATTAAGGATTTGCCTTGGAGAGTAACCAGAGATCAAGGGAAAGGGGGAAATCATATCAGTAAAGGTACCTTAAAAGGGGCAAGCAGAAACATAAGAGGAGAACTGGAATTGTGGAGTATCCCAAAAGTCGATGATGGGAAGTTTCAAAAAAGGAGTGATTAGAAGCATCAAACATAGCAGAATGCTATGTAAGAGTACAAAATCCAAGGACAAGGAAGATTGTGTTGGGTCGGTGGCGGGGGGGGTCATTGAATCATGATCACTAAATCATGATCCGCAAGTCTGTCCCTCAGCCCCTGCCCAGCGGTACGATTTGCTGCTGCCATGCTCATTCTGAAACCTTGTTTAGAAGGAATTTTGGAAAAGAAAATTAACTGCAGAGTTAAGAGAAAGTGGATGTTAGCTGGCATGGCTCTCAGATCCTTTGCAAGGAACAGGTGAGAAATAGTTGAATCATGGGTAGAAGATGCTGCAGCCAAGGTGATCTTTTCTAAACTCAACGCTGGCATTTTTGCCGATTTTTGAAGTCACTGGGAAAACAGCACTGGTGGAGATGGGTTGATGGTGGCGTCTTAGATTTGATTGCTGGGAAGATGTGCAGAGCTAGAAATGGATGGGAGCTGGAACGGAGAAGGGAGAGCTAATTTTAAAGAAGAACGGGATCTTTATTAGAAACTTTACGGAAAGATGTGACTATAGGTCCCCACTTCAAGTCATTTTTGGAAAATAAACATAAATTTTAAATTATTGAAGTTTCCAAAGTGGCCTGCCTCTGATGATGAAATGAGGAAACAAAATTATATTAGCCTAAATTGATGGAAAAGATTTGAATTCTCATATGATATAATAATCACTAGTCACCTTCAGCATTTTTATTCTGATGTTATTTGGACTTATTTTATGGAATGTTAGTTTAGTGGAGGAGATACAGGGATGATTCCTTACTTGTTGAGCTTTTTTCCCCTCTTAATTTTTTTAATGTTATTTATTTATTTATTTATTTATTTATTTATTTATTTATTTATTTATTTAATGGAGGTACTGGGGATTGAACCCAGGACCTACCACTGAGCTATTCCCACCACCTCCCCCACCTTCCCTTTAAATAGAGCAGCCGATTATCTGCCGTGTTTCAAAATGTGCTAGCGATTCAGGTTATAATGTAACTCACACACTCAAATTATACTGTAACTAACTGGGGGAAAGTGGTTTTCTCTGGAGATGACTTTAGAGAAAATTAGGAGCAGCATTTTGCTTCCCATGACTTCCTTTCTCTTTCCCATCATTGATTTCAGCCCTTTGACCCATTTTTTTTTTGGTCCCAGGAAACTGCTGTCATCTCTGAGCTACTGGGAGGAAGAACAGATGGCATGGGATAACTATTTGCTGAGGGACTACCCCTCCTGCTGTAAAATTGTGCAGCCCCGTCTGGTCCAGTCAACAAGTTTCACTTCTTTTTTGTCTTACATCTGCCCCAGACCTCTAGCTCAGCTAATAAGAGAATTTGTGCAAATGTCATCTTTCCCAATTACAATGCATTTTAACAGGAACTATAGAAAGAGTACCTTGATGCAAGTGAATGGTTGTACTGGTGGGTATTTTAGACATGAGGCATATTTAGAGCAAGGTATGTGACCTTTTCAGATTGCTACCAAACACACCATGTTATAGTTTCATTCACTGTGGAAATTCAGATGTCAGATGTATTCCATGATGTATTCCAAGCTGACGGGGGAAATTCTGAAGCAAAATCACTCAAAATCCTTTTTTTTTTTTTTCATTTTCAGTAGCAGAGTGCACGAGTTGGCATAATTTAGGGGCTAAATGTTTATTTCCTGAGGTTCCCGTCATCTTATCTTTTCTTCTTGTAAAACATAGGATCAGGGTTTATTTCATGCAATTTTTTTTTCTTACAGCTGGAGAAGAAAACTTTGATCAAACCAGATTCCTAGAAGACAGACTGCTAAAGTGGTGAAAATATATCAGATTACGTTCAATTATAGTTCTATTCTCGTTGGAAGCATGAACCATGGGAATAAAGCCTTTGGACTCCTTTGACTTCATTTGTGATCTTAGGAACACACCCGGCCAGTATTAGTCTTCCAGAAGCTAAAGTGATGTCTAGTTCTTAGTGAGAACATTGTCACCCTCTTCCATTGCGTCAGGTCCTGGTTAGATCACTTTGTGTCTTACTCTCAAATATTTCAGCTCATCTATAATTATAAGATTGAAGGCTCTTTAGAGGAGGGTTCTTTCTGTTACAACAAATACCCACCTTGAACTAATAATTCTTAGTTGTTGGTGTTTTCATTGTTACCCATTTGCATTGTCTTGTCACTTGGCAGTGAATCCCCACTGCTTTTGCCTCTTTTTTTTTTTTCACCTCCAGGGATGTGATTGCTGAGAAAGGGGACCATTGGTGAGGCTGGAGCCAGTGGAAGGTTCTGTAGCCAGAAGCCCCCCACTTTGCACTCTCTGTGGAGCTCCCTGAATTCAGTTTAGAAATGTGGATCTAAACGTTACTGGGAAATAAGCAGATAGAGACACACTCTACTCTTGGGTGCATTGTACAAAAGAAACAGATCAGCTTTTCAGAGGTAACCACTTTCCATGGCTAAAGAGGCTCGAAGACTGTTTATTATAATTGACTAGAATGCTAAGCTTCCTTTGACATAAAAGCACTACATGAAGTCACCCTGAATAACGTAAGTGCATATGGTAATATGCCTAATTTATTCAAATTTATTCATTTAAAAAAAAGTCAACTAGGTTTCAGTACTATCTGAAAAATAAAATACATATACCCCCCCCCCAAAAATACATATACCCATATACCTACAGCAAGCATCATAGTATATTTATTTGGAATTACAGTATGACCATCATGTTAATTACCTTTGACCTAATGAGTTGAAAGTTGTTATCGATAAATGTCATAAGTGGAAAGTATTGTTAATTCTTACTGTCATCAGTATATAGCTATTAGTCAGTAGCTAAAGAATATCGTTATGTGAATGTTTCTGTAACTTGGAATTACAATTTTACTGTGTTAAGTAATCAAAACCCTACTTATAAGATTTGTCTGTATTTCTTTTCACCATTGAATAATTATATTCAATAATATATTGCATAATAACTATGCTCAAGTTAATGTAACATTGATCTCTGCTAAAAAATAATGTGCCAGCATTAAAAAAAAATCTATGTGGCATTATAATAGGTGCCTGTCATTCATTATGATTTGATTTTAAAGTGGATTTTCTAGCCAGTGTGTATGTCCAGTTTATTGAGAATTATTTACTCATCTAACACAGGCTTGTATGTATAGGCTATTTAAATATATTGTGTCTATTCCCAGAATACGTGTCCTGTACCTTTGGTACTTTCAGTAACAGCGGATCAACCAATTAAGCAGTCAAGAGTATTCCTTGAATACACACATTGTGCCACTTCACTAGGGGTATATTTTCATGGTTATTACCAGAGTGAAACTCATTTTATCATGAGATCTTACTGGCACTTCAGCAAATGAGTATTTGTATCATAATACAGATCTATTTCATCTTTTTTCTGACCTCCTCTGCACAACTTTCCAAACTGCTCTGCAGACGCTGAGTTAATTGATATCTATAGGGCATTTTTCAGGGATTCGGCTTGAGGCAATTTATGTTCCTTCTTCCTAAACCTCTAAAATGGAAGCCGGTTGTAAACTCATGAGTTGTCCTTCCTGATTTGTTATTTGTATCCACCATTCTTCTACTTTTCCCTGACAATGGTGCGACAGGAGGGCTGGGGTAGTTTTCTGTCAGACTTGAACCATCTGACACACCCTCATTGTTCCTCTTCCCTTGCTGCTATCAGCAGTCCCTCACTGAGAAGACCAAAACGGTCTTAGACCCTCTACAAACCTAGGCCAATTGATATGCCAACCAAGATATTCACTGTGAACTAAATATGTCAATCCTCAGTTGTGGAAAAAACAATCTGAGCATGAATGTGTGTTAGTTTGGGTTTTTGTTTTTGCTAATTTAGATTTAATTACATTTAAAACACAAATATGTTTAACTACACTCATTCAACCATGTCTCTAAGCACATTATGAATGCGTTAGAGACACTGTCCTTATAATTAAGTAGACTCTATGTTGTCTTTTTGCTAATTTTTTAACGGTTTTTATTGATTTTAGATGTTACCCTTTGTAAGGCACTATCCTGTAGGTGTTTTGTACATGTTATCTTATTGAAACTTCTAAAAGAATTTTAAATGAGACATTATCAATGAGAGTTAAAGCCTTAAATATTGATATATTTATTCATTAGGATTTAAAAGTTGGAAGATTGACCCAGTTTTCAGAAAGCCCTTTCATTTAAACAACAGAAAGATCGTACAGGTGGTATAGTACAGATGGTGACATCTTCCCATCATTAATCTGAGAAGTGACCTTGTACATATGAATTAATATGCATCAAAATCTGAATTTAAGGGAGCTATCGTCTTATGGAGTTTGACTGTCTGCCAAGCTACATATAAACTCGTGATTCTGACTCATGTGAAAAATAAAAATAATCACTAAAGATCAACTTATACATAGGCAGTGCACATTGATGGTGAAGATCAGGATCCTTTCGCGGGGAAATGGCAGACTTGTTCAGCAGGCATAGCAGCTGTAGAAACACTAAGCAAAGGATTGTGGTGATGCTAATTTAAAAATAAACATTAGGAAATGAAAATTCTTCTTACTTAAAATAACCACTTAAAAAAATACTTACAGTCTTCCTCTAATTAACACCCTTCCTTGTGCTTAAATTTACTGGGGGAAAAGGAGTTGGGGAAAAATAATTTGTATTTTATTATAAATTACAAAATGGCCATTCACCTCGTCTCCTCCACTCTTTAGGCAGAGAATAGATCCCACTGTAATACTTAGAAGAGAGTGAAATGGGTGGCACTTTCTTTTCTTTAATCCTTCTTGCTGTGTTCTCATTAAACGAATCTGTTCAACAAGAGTGGAATTCAGTTCTTGTATTCGCCGTGCAGCTTCTTCTTTCCGTGAGGAACACGACCCAGAGTAAATGGGGACTTGATATTTAACCGATCCCTTTCCGCCTCCTCTTCCTCATCGTATCTGTCATCTTCATGCTCATCCTCCCCATCACTGCTCTGAGGACTGGAGACCTGGGACCCCGAAGGAGAAGGTGGGACCGAGGAAGGCCTGGGGTATTTAAACCCTTCTGTCTGCCAAAGACAAAAATAAGACACAAAACATTATAACAACGTCTTGACTTTTCAACAGCGTGAACACATTGCATGTGCATCATAATAAACAACATAGTTGGATTTTCTTCATGGTCCGTCCAAGAGAGATTCATGGAATAAAATAGCCTTCTTTTATTGAATACTGAAAATGTGCCAGGCGCTATATATAGATGATTGTATTTAATCTCCAATCAATTTGTTCTTCCCATTTACAGAAGAAAATTGAGAGTTCAAGGGGCCAAATGACCTGCCCAAGTTCACACAGCACGTAAGTGGTAAAGCAAAGATGCGTTCCAGGGCTGTGATCACCCCAGAGGCTTTCATATCAACTGCCACGATGCACTGCTGATATTATCCATCTCTATGTCACCTTTCAGATTTGCTCCAATTACAGAATGTGGACACCTTGGATACTCCATGGACAGCCACCACTAGAAAGAATCCTGGAAGCCAGGCTACTTCGTTGACCTTGAAATTCCAACAGGTCCTCTTAGTTAGCAAGCAAATGTCACTAGCTTTTAGTCACATTGCCCATCTACCTAAGATTCACCGAGATAACGCATTTGACAAACACATACTAAAGTATCACCTATGGGTCAGGCATCATGATGTCACTGAGGAAACAAAGATGAAAAACATGGTCCCTGCTTTCTAGATGTGCCTATGCTCCATTGATCCGGAAGACAAAGGCATAAAGTGGTTACAGCACTTGCCACTCTGTACTTCAACTATTTTTAGGCATCATTCTGTCACTACATGGACCATCACTTCAAGGTTCGGCTGTTTTACCCGAAAGCGACACAAAAAAGAATGCTGAATCCTGCACTTAGGATCTGCCTCAGAGTAGGAGCTCCGTACTTAGCCGAACTTGCTAAATAAATGCATGAATAAAGCTGAATTATCATCAAAGGCAGGGACCGTCTCTAAATAAACCAAGAGATTCATTCTGATAGAATCATGGATGCGGGACTTGGAATTTGTATACTGAGGGATTCACAAAACACTTTCATTGTCTGGTTGAACAGATTTCACTTTGGGTTAACATTCTAGATCTGTTCCCCAGACATCTGATAGAGGCAGAATATAGGGGATTAGGCAAAATTGTTTATGGTAGAAGTGATTCCTGATTGGAAAATTACAACTGAGTTTGGAGGATCTATAAACACTTCATGAAGATCTGTAGCTTTTGGAAATCCTTGAATTTGATGGCTCTTGCTAATTGCACATGTTGCTTGTGGAGAGCCTAGAAGCTTGTCCCTGAAGATTTACATGAGGTATTGGCTCCTGTGGGGTGCAGAACCACTAAGCTAAAATGGATCTCGTACTCAGTGGTATGGGTTTCATCTTTTGCACCTAGGTTTTCATCTGGTGGGTAGCGGGTAGAGAAGTTCCGTTCTTGCACTGCTGTGTAGACTGCTGTCAGGACTAATTGCATCGAAGAGAAGTGCCTGCTACTCCCCTACTTCAAGCTGTGTTTTCTCTCTTATATCCTCTTAAGTGAATGTTGTAAGTAGCCTACATTATAAGTATCCTATATAAATACCTAAGTGAACTTTAGAGGAAGACTCCCTGGTGGGCATTGCTGAATAGAACACAGTCGTCTGGTCCAGTTCCTCCTGTGGTGCTTGAATTGTCTGTCTCCTGCTCTTGCCAAATCATCACCCTCTATTTAAGCCTTTCCGTGGAGAGCAGATTCACTTCAGATTAAAACGAGCCACTTTATTTTTCAACAGCTCTCAAAAGAATGGATATCTAAGAGAGGTTTCCGGCACTAAGGCAGGGAGAGCTTTGAATGAAAGAGCTTCTCCGATGGCTGGAATTAGCTGACCGCTCCCTCTAGGCATAAGTCACCTCTGAACTGAGCACTTTGCGTTCGTGTGCTTTGTCAGTTTCTCCATTTACTTCGCTGCAGCACGAGGAACACGCACAACCGTTTGTGAACTCAGCCACTCCCAAACCAAAGGCATTGTTAGGACTTCCCCATACATTAAAAAAAAAAAATAGCTTTGAAAACAATAAACAATACTTTAAACTATTTACCGTGAGTGGTGATGTGGGTTCCATGTGGAATTTATCTGGAAAAGCTCTGCTTAATGTCAGGTGCCTGGCATGCTGGTAATACTATGACAGAAAACCAATCCACGGGTTAAAAACGACTCGATATATCTCGGTAACCAAGTTAGTATATAAAATCTTATTCTCCCAGTTACAAAAATACATATTTTTCAAAGTGGCAGATTCTCTTCATCCTAAATTTAAGAATCAGAAAACATGTGACCACTTAGAGTTTTATTGTTTTTCAATAAATAGGTAAAGAAATAGTACCAAAAATTGGAGGGGGAAAGCTTAGTGAACGCTGAGCTGAGTGCTAAGGTGACTGAAAACACTGGTTTCATTCGACAGAGAAGCAGTGCGGCCTGGAGAGAAGATGAGGCCTGAATAATTACACAGACTGGGTTTAAATCCTGCCTCAGACCTTAGGTAAGAAGCATGACTTGTGACCCTGCTTTCATGATGAAATGAAGACAGTGAAATTAATCTCCCAGAGTGGTATGGGCATCGCTACGGGCGTTAGTGTGTGTAGACACTCAGCTGATGTCTGCATCCGTCACCCAGAGCTGAGCAGTATCTAAGCAGATGCATTATGTGAAGGCAAAGTCAATTTAGCTTCTATTAAATCATCCAGAGCCTAACTACACGAACATCTGAGTATTTACAAACATATTGCACGATTGAAGGGAGGTATTTCCTGTATGTGTTTTTTCCTTCCACTTTAGAAAACCTCTTTTAATTAATTTATTTATCTATCTTTCCATTTATTTTCATTTTGGGGGGAGGGAAGGTAATTAGGTTTATTTATTTGATTTTGATGGAGGTGCTGGGGATCGAACCCAGGACCTTGTGCATGCTGAGCACACACTCTACCACTGAGCTATACACTCCCCCAGCCCCTGTACCTGTCATTTTGAGGAACAATACTATTCTCACTCCCCACTGTAGTTGAGGAATATGGTCAATTATCTCTTAGAGTGAAATAAAATAGAGACTTTCCTCTTGATGTTTTCCTCCTCTTCTTGAAACAATACCTGTAATGCATCCAGTTAAGTACTGGCCATAGAATAATGAATAAGATCATGGTGAGATCCTGAAGGACTGGCTGCTATGGGCTCAAACTAATTATGAAGAATTGGGGTTTGGACTTTGCAAACTCATATCAAGTTAAAAAGTACTCATATGAAGTCCATGAAAACATCCCTGAGATTTTAAGAATTCTGATACAGAAGCGACTTAACAGATTACGACTTGAGTCAATTCTTTGACAGTCCGGCGGGGTTTTTACAGGGGTATTCTGTGTGGATCATGAACTTGCTTACTCTGCCTAAGTATCTCCAATCCAGAAGGTCCGAGAGCCTCTCGGTTCGGTTCCTCTGAATAATCCTCTGGCGGCGTGACTGTTTGCAAAATCCATAGAGAAACTTGGTCAGCTGATTGCAAGAATCATCCAGAGAGCAGAACCTCCTGTCAACAATGTAAATACCTGAGGGGCACAAAAGCCAGAGCAAGGTCAAGGCCGAACTAACCAGAGGGGATTGCTTCTCCCGATCCTGAGGGTCCATCCTAAACCACTGCCTTTCCACTCCCTGAATCCCCTGTTGCCTCGGATTTATCTTTTCCCTTCCGAGGCTGTATTTTTGCCGTGACTTCCTTCTAATAGTTCACAACGGTCACCAACACACAGCCAACAAAGTGGTTCTTGCCAAAGGAGATCTGGCAGCTTAAAGATATCCCGGATCAGTGATGCTCCCGGGGGCTGCTCACTAACCAGCATCTCCCAGGTGAGACCTGGGTGTCAGTGGATTATAGGTTCCACAGTGTTCCCACTATGCAGCCACAGCTGAGGACCATGGCCATGATCCAAGGAAAGATGACAGTGCAACACAACTCTAAAAGACCAGAGAATCTGCAGATATTAACT
Source organism: Camelus bactrianus (assembly GCF_048773025.1). Taxonomy (NCBI): domain Eukaryota; kingdom Metazoa; phylum Chordata; class Mammalia; order Artiodactyla; family Camelidae; genus Camelus; species Camelus bactrianus. The sequence goes on from NC_133572.1 coordinate 13,363,051, forward strand.
GCTATATATAAAATAGATAAACAACAAGGTCCTACTGTTTAGCACAGGGAACTATATTTAAAAGCTTGTAATAACCTATACTGAAAAAGTATATGAAAAAAAATGTATAACCGAATCACTATGCTGTACACCAGAAACTAACACAGCATTGTAAATCAACTATACTTCAATTAAAAAAGGAAAAAGAAAAAAAGACTGAGGAATTGGCAATGTGTAGTCAGAAGATCCAGCCCATTCTAACTTTTCTTGCGACCAGTCAACACGGACTTATAAATGTGATATGCAAATTCTTCTGCCATCTTAAACAATTTATGTGAATTTTGCTAACTTGGCACGGAACATATAAAATAATTATGCTGACCAATACACGTACTCTAAAGCCATGGTTATTGTAATATTACTTCTAGGTAGTGGAGGGCCAAACCAGTACAGAAAAACAAAAAGGTAAAAGGGCAAGGTTTGTCCAGATTTAGCACTCTTTTTGTAGTTTGTCTTTTGGGCAACATATTTAATATTAAATATCATTTTTATCTTTTCTCTGGACCATAGGATGAAATCTACTTTTAATTAAATGGGAAGTATAAACGTTAGTTTAATCATCGGGATAGTCTCCGAGTTTGCTCTGTAAAGACCCGTGCTACGTTTGGTTAGAGATCTCACTTCTTCCTGGGCGGGGTTAATGACAAAAAAGCTCACCATATGCAGCAGGATCAGCCACGTGCTCCTGCATGAAACAGCCAAAGCCGGAGAGGTTGGTGGTTACGCTGGGGATACCCATCACGGTGCATTCGGCTGCCAGGGGAAACAGACAAAGGCGTGGCTTCAGACCAGCTCCCACTTCCTCTCAGGCAGAGGAGAAAAGCCCCAGCCCACCCAGTAGTAGCAACGTTTAGTCTGTGCCAGCCCAGTACTAAGGTGCTCTTTACATGCATGGGCTGATTTCATCTTCTCACAACCCCACGCAACAAGGCTATCCTTGTCCCCATCCTATGGATGAAGACACTGAGGCACAGAGTGGTAAATGGCTTGCCCGGCTTCACAAAGCCAGGGACGTGGTAGCCCTGGGATTTGAAGCCAGCACCCAGCTGCAGAGCTCTTGCTGGGAATGGCTGCTCAACCCTGCCTCTCCCATCCCAGCTGGCTTTCATTTTGCTTTGTTCTAAGCTTGGGTCTCTAAGTGTCCGGCAAGTTTATGGACAGGACCAGGTCCCACCTCGTATGCATCTCCCTTGTCACAAATCCCTTCCACTTTCTTAGGTGCTAGGTGAACCCATGGTTCCTTTCAGTCCTCTGTCACCTTTTGGTTAAAACGTTTTTTTTTTTTTTTTTCAGAAAATAGCAGATACGTCTTAAGAAATGTTACCACTCTTAAGAATGTTTGGATTTGAAACCACTCCCAGGAATGTTTGAATTTGTAATTCATATTTGATTATGGAATTACTCTTGGTTGGCTAGTGAGGATGGGTGAAAAAAATGGAGATTTCCTCATTACCCATGGACTCCTGTTCTGCAAATATTTCCTCTTGGTTTAGCTCTAGAGAGCAGTGGTTTCTGAATCTGGGGAGGAGAGGAAGGTGGGACAGGGATTACTGACCCATTTGAGAATCTGATGAAAGCTCTGGGACTCCTCCCCAGAAAAATCTTGCCTATAATTCTATGGAACTTCACAGATACTAGTTTTTTTTTTTTAATTTAATTATTTTTGTTGTTGTGGAGGAGGTAATTAGGTTTATTTATTTATTTATTTTAATAGAGGTACTGAGGATTGAACCCAGGACCTCATGCATGCTAAACATGCACTCTATCACTGAGTGATATCACTATACCCTCCCCCACAAATCCTTAGTTTTATTAAATACTCAGTAACACACATATAATCAAATGCCAGGGACCCATGTTCATTGACTAAGTTTAATGCAATAAGTGCTTATCTTCATTGGGTTTCCTCAAAACACGAAACACAGATTCTAGTAAATACTCCTGGAGTGAGAGTTAGTACCACATAAAACAATTATCCTAAAAAATTAGAGTTATCTAATATGCTAATGCCAAACTCACACCACCAGAAGTTTTGCTGTTTCTGGAACGACAGGTTAGGTAAGGAGTGGCCAACTTCCTTTGGTTAATTTGAAACAGAGAATGACTCATTCACTACAGAATACATATTTCTCACACCCCTTTTTCCATCTATTTATCTTTTATAACACCTTCTCTGGTCTTTATCAGAACACACTAGATATATTTCCTCTATCATTTTGAGTTAAGTTTAACTTTGTGCTATAAAATGATATTCTGGTAGAAAGTCCACTGAAAGATCTATAACATTCTCTTCACTCAATACACATCACTTCCCACATCCCCTGCGTCAGTCATGCTTTGGTTTTGTGCTTCTCTCTCTGCGATGCTTCCAACAGTAAATTATGTTACTTAGTAGAAATAAGAGGAATAAGAGTTAATAACAAAGTTTTAAGTTCATCAAGTGAATTTTAAAAATGTGTCTCAAAAGATAGACACTCTGTGATAAACAATTTAAGGTCATTACGTGGACATTTCATAGGTAAGAAGACATTGCCTTCACCGAAGTGGAGCTGGTGACTAGAACAATTTTTAGAACCACAAGAGAGGTAGCTGGAAGAGCTAGAGCAACAACTTTTCTAAGTCATGTTTCAAGAAGGGATAATTCTTTATCACTTTTCCCCCTCAAAGTTCTGATGTTTCTACAGCTGCTGGCAAATTATTTTTGGTGGAACCTGTAGCAACAGCATAGAACCTCATGGCAAAAGGTGCAGAGCTTTCATGTCACTCCTATTGTAAAAGTTATAGCATCCTACTTATACAGAATTTTAAAGTCTATACTTAAATTCTGGGGTCAGAATGCAAAGATTAGAAAAATCTGCTTCTTTATAATTCAGCTTATGACCTCTCTGACCCTGACGGCTGCTGTCCATTACTTGGGCAACGATGTCTTTGAGATGCAGTAGGCAAAATGTATTCATTATAAATAAAAATTGCTTTCTGAGCCTTTTTAATAAACAATTATAAGTGGAATTATATCTACACTAGGAGAAAAATCTCTGATCACCAATAAGACGGAAAAAACCCAGCATTGTCTTTTTTGCATTGGCATGTATTTAAAGTACTGATTTCCTTTTAATTAGGCATTTCAGTACAGATACAAGTTGATTGCTCAACCATGCTGGTAGGCACCAGAAAAGAAAAGCAGATAGTGGGTCTGAGAATCCACCATCTGTTAAAAAATTACATTAGGGGAAGGCGGCAGATGGAGGGTCAGAATGGAACTACGTCATTGGGCATAATACCTACCATGGAACTGGCATTTTATCTTTAATGTACCTCTTTTTCAAGAGACTTGGGTGTGAAGATGACTTTTCACTGTACATCTTCTTATACTATTTCTGTCTTTAACCATGTGAATGGGTTATCTAATTAAGAATTAAATGTATCTATTAATCTAAAAAAAAGAATTCTTCTGAAATAGAATAGACCTGTTTTAGAAAACAATTCTGTGGGACCATTGTTTCTCATATTAACCCTCCTTACGGTTCGTGTCTCCTTCGTAGTAATGAATGGGACTGGTGGAGTTCACTAAAAATATGTAATCTTTATAAAACATTCTTTTTCTTTGGAATGCAGCAATAATTCAGATATCCACAAAAATAAGCCAACCACAATCTCGTATACTTACCCAAAAGATGATTTATTATGTCCTTATTCTTAGGTCAGGAGCTAGCATAAAATTGATCCCTGAGAGAGATCCAACCAAAATCACTTTCAAAACAAACCACAAAACCAAAACCCTGGTAAAAATTACATATCAACTTTGAATATTACATACATATGCATAGAATAATATACTAATACAATTTAGAACATTTCACAGTCTATACATGTCACATACCTGGAGTATAACCCCAGGGCTCATAGTATGATGGAAATACACCAAGATGACAACCGCGGACAAACTCTTCATAATCCATGGGTAACAAGGGGCTGGTGGAGGATAGGAACTCTGGATGCAAAATCACCTACAAAAGAAAAATTCGAATGAGAAAAGAAAAAAGAAATTAAAGCAAGAAGTCTTATAGTTTGGTTATTTCAATACTATAGAATCCTTCTGTTCTAGATTCAGAGGGGAAAAAAAGAGAGCGAGAAATAAGAAAAAAGATAAAGGAAAAGGTCTGGGTGTTTTTTCTCCTCTCTCCGTTCTGTGTTAATATCTACTCTGTGGACTAACTTTCCCTCACGTTCCAAGGCCTAGACTGGAGGATAGAGTTAGTGTATCCATTTTGGTTCTTGTGCTAAACTCCTCCAACTCAGCCCTGATGAACAATAAAGATTTTTTTTTCAGTTCTCTAACTGTTGGCCCCTGTCTTACGTCTCAGTTTATTCCCACCTTGAGCAGGAGGAGGGGGAGCTACACCTACAAGCCCCAAGCACGACTTAGCCAAGTGAAATGGAGCAACGGGTCAATTTCAAGTTACCAGAGTGATGTCACTGAACTGGAGATGGGAAAAGCAGTGGTAGTCCATACAAGGTATTTCCACCATGCGAGTACAACACTCACAAACTACCTCAAGAGCCTGGGTAATAGGAAAACGTAGTAAATAGGATGCGATGAATTTTAAGCATTACCTTTCTTTTTAGCATAATCGATTTACTTTTTTAAATTTTATGTAATTTAATTTTACACAATGGCTGGGTTTAAAACTGGACCACAGCGTTGCTGAAAATTTAGCAATTGGCTCTTGTGCACTGGTATGAGCCTGCTCTCGGGGTGCAATGCCTGTAATTTTCTGCAAAGGCAGAGACCAGAGAGGGCGTGGCTGTACTTGGAAAGTTGTGAATAGAATAGCTACTTAACGGATCACCTAGATGAATGAGTTCTATTCCTCCTATTTATTAAATTTATGAATTATACATTATAATATAATTATAATATAAAAATTATATTATTATCCTAGTACTGTAAAATCGGATTTAAAACATTTATTAGAATTTATTTTGAATAACTACTTAGCTATAGGGGGAGGCTGACAGATAACCTGTTTGGTGAGGACTTTAATAAAATGGAGAAAGAGGAGGATTATATATACATATTTATATATAAATTATATATTTTAATATATACTAAATGTTAATTTTATATAATTATATATAAATACATGTATGTATGTGTGTATATATATATATAATTTGAAATAACCCCAAATTTACAGAAAATTTGCAAGTCCAATGTGAAGAGAATAATTTTTCCAGAACCATTTGTGTATAAATGGCAGACTGCATGCCCATCATCCACAAATACTGAACATGTATTTCCCACAAACAAGAACATTCTCTTACATAACCACAATAGAACGATCAAAATCAGGAAATTAACACTGATACATCACTACTATCTAATCCTTAAATCCCATTCAAGCTTCTCCAGTGGTTCAAACACTGTTCTTTAAACCAAAGGATCCAGTTCACAGTCACACGTGACATTTAGTTGTCACTTCTCACTAGTTTCCTTCAATCTGGAAGAGTTGACCGTGCTGGCAACTTGACCTTGGACTTCCCAACCTCCAGAACTCTGAGAAATAAAAGTTTGCTGTTCATAAGACACCCAGTCTGTGGCTACAGCAGCCTGAACAGACTAAGACAATCGTCCCCCATGTGACTAGTCCCTCCGTCCCTCTGTCTCACACACATGGACTCTGCCTCACTCCTCTCTGGCTCTGACCCCTGTCCTGAGTGTCACTCCCTGCTTTGTGGACCCTCCTCACCCTGCGTGGGCTCCAACTCCTTTCTCTGGACTCCCTCAGCATGACCCCCTCCCAGTGTAGACACCTACCTTGTACTCCCCCAGCTAACAGCTTCAGAGCTGAATTATTTGGGAAGGGAAAAGAGAAGAGGAAGAAGAAGAAGAAAAAGAAGCTTAAAAAAAAAAAAAAGACAAAAACAAGCACACAATCCTTGTTATATTCTGTTCATGGAATAAGTGTTTATTCTTCCAAAAAGGTTACATCAAAGAAAAACCCTAATTTTAGATATACCACAATAATAATAACAGTTATATAATACTTCATATACTTTAAATCACGTTCACGTATGTTGCCTCATTTAATCTTACAACATTGTGTGATGGTGAGGGTGGTCATTCTCATTATCTTAATTTTAGAAATAAGGAATCTAAGACTTCACAGACATTTGTTCCATCTCAGTAGACCCATAAAGAGGAGATACGTTAAACCTAAGAAATAAAATGGTAACGTGTCCCCAACAAGTACCTATGAATGATGGTTTAGTCAATCACAGGAATCACAAACTGGCAAAGCAAAAAATGGATAAAGTACTTTCCTCCACAAAGCATAATTTTAGTTCCCATCACGTGCAAAGTACTGTGAAAAAAGACCAAAGACACAGACACAGGCTGAGTCTGGGCAACCACCAGGTCAGAAGTCCATTGCACTCTGTTGGCAAACACCAGCAGAGGGGGATTTAATAGGCATTGTGTCTCCTTTGGCTTTTCCAAGCTTAGGAAAATCTGTACTCTCCAAAGCCCATTTTGGAACATGAAAACCTCACGGCTCATTCATTTTGTTTCCAGCCAAAAAGGATGACGGCATGACTAAAATAAGAAAACAGCTGCTCTGGGCCCTCGAACAGCCAATGGCCGAAGCCCAGGGCAGAGGAAAGGATGTCAGAGGTCAGCCCAAGGTTACGGGGAGGAGTAAATGAGATCCTGCACACAAAAGGCCCCAGCAGAGCACCTGGCTCACAGCAGACCCTGGATCAGTCAGGACAAAAAAAAAATAAACAAAAACTTGCCAGGACCGTATTTATCCTGGGAAGGAAGTAAGGTCCCAAGGGAGTTAGGTGACTTTCAAGGAGTGGGAGCACAGGGTCCAGACTTGAAATCTGCAGTCTCGGCTACCAAGGCAAGACCACTGATCAGTTCAAATTCAAAATAGTGTGCAATGCTTCCCAAACCAAATGGTTGCATTCATATAAAAACCTTGTCAGTTCAGTCGGAGAGTCAAGAACCATATATAGCCGTCTCTAAATATGCAGGCGATCAAAGAGATATTAGCACTGAATGAGTGTGAAGCTTTTAAAGGATGATATTAATAAAATTAAATACCTCATTCTGAACTGACAAAAATTGATCTCAGTGCTCTGAGTGTATGTTGTTAAAGAGGGGCTATTCTTTAATTTCTTTTGTGTGTGTTTACTTTATGATAATAATCAATGAATAGCTCAAAAAGTTCAGGAGTTTAACTGCACAAACACAACTTGTATGAGACCAGCTTCCTTCTCCGTTCACTCTGCCGAAGTCATAGATGTATTTTATATCTCTGTGCCTTTTCATCCACTTCCTCTGCCTGATGAGCCCACCCTTTTATTATTTGCTTGATAAACTTCTGCTCATTGATCAACAGATCATCTGTTTTATAAAACATGTTATTAAATCCTGCAGGCAAAGATCAATCTTCTGCCTTCTACTCTCACTAAACTCTGTTCACACTTCTAAAAAAATATTGAGCAGCTATGATGTACCAGGCACTGGACTGGGTACTAATAAAAGGTAACATTTATTATGTGCCAGGGACCATGCTAAATCGGTAGCTATTATTTTTCAGTCCTCACAACAATTCTCTGAGTCCGTCTATATTATCACCATTTACAGGTGAGAAGACTGAGGCACAGGTAGATGAAGTAAACTTACAAACTGAGTAAGTGGCAGAGATTTAAAGTATGAGGACAGTCTTGAAGGATTTGGCATACAGCCTTCTTTAGAGATGGGACAGCCCCTGAATCTGCTGCTCAGATTTCCTTCACGAGATCCTAGCCCAGGATCTTGATTGATAGCTCCAAGTGCATCCCCTGTGCACCTCCCACAGCGGCTGCTCCCAGCCTGTAGGACCTGCGGACACGGACATGTGTATCCGTGCTAACCCATTTCTCCCCATCGGGTGATTCTTTTCATGGGCAACTTTTGTTTGGGGGGAATCCCCACCCCTACACATGGAAATCCCTATTAAAACTGTTGCATTGAATTGTTCATAAAGGCACCCATCTGCCTGCCAACCTGAAACTCCTGGTTGCGGGAAGTACACATGAAGGTAAAACACAAGGAAAAAGTTGTTCGATAAAGGAAAATGTCTATAGGAACAGTAATATACTTAAAATAAGTCAACAGAAAACCAAAGTACACACACTCCCAAATGGGGATCTTTTGTATTAAAGAAAGGAAGCCTCTTTTTTTTTTTTTTTTTTGTATAATAATTCTGAATTTGTTTTAGCTGTAGACTGAGTGTACTGTTGAAAACTACCTTTGTTTGTTTCTGTGGGCCCATCAGCATGCACGTGTGTGTGTGTGTGTGTGTGTGTGTGTGTGTGTTTCCTTCCATTCACTGGCAAGCCATGCCTAGTGGTCTCGGGCCACTGCTTTTCCCATTTATACTGTTCTATATGTGTGTATTTTTTAGTGTATTTGCTGATTTTTTGTTAGTTCTAGTGTTTTGTTAATTATAATTGACTTTTCTTTCTAAAAAAAAAGGCTGAGTATCTTTTAGCACTGGGCTACACCCTGTAGGTCTCCCTACCTCACCCCTCCTTCTTCTCATCCTCTCATCCCACCTTCAGCCTTGTTCCTTCTTCTGGCTGCACCTCCCTGCCTGCTTTGCTTTCAACCTCTTGATTCTTCACAGGCATTTTCTGCCAACAAGCGTTTTCCTGTCTACTCCTGTCTTGCTGTCTGCTTCTCAGGGAACAAAAACCGAGAAATCAAACATGATCGCTGCCTCAAAGAACCCAGAGTCTCAGGGGAAATGGACACGTGAATTAAAATATAGAAAACTCAGTGTGATCATTGCTATAATCACAGTAAACAGGGAGTGTCTTGAGAACACAGATAAGGCAACAGCTGTTCTCTGTGGCGTAGATGAATGGACATTAAGGAACAGTGTAAAGAAGACATGACTTTTAGGTTAGATCCCGGAAGAACTGTTAGAATAACTGAGATAAGGTTATCTCAGAAGAAGAGACTAAAACCAGCAAATACACAGATATATGAAAGTGTTTAATACTTTTAGGAAATGTTACTTGTCCACTCCTGGGAAATTGCTTCATTGTCACTACACTGTTTTAAAAAAAAGTATCAATCTGTATTTATTGTACACAAGTGCCAACCACGAAGAGATCGTCAGATTCAGATTTAGATGTGGGTGTGACATGAAAGGTTCTGGGAAAAACAGACATCTACAGGGAAAGAAAAGATTTTCTTGCTCCCACTATTTTCTCTCCAAAGGACAAAAAACTTGAGAAGGACCAGTCTGGAGTAAACGACACGAGAATGAAACTAAGTAAGTGTTGACACACTCTGTGGATCCAGTCCTGCTGAAAAAACTTAAAAGGATGGGGCATCCTTGGCAGAGACCGTCCTGCATTTCCAGGGGGAAATGTGTAGCCTGACTACTATAGGTGCACTAAGTGAAATTTTGGAAATCCAGAAACACAAATGAGAAATAAAAACCACCCATAATTCTGTGTCTTGGGGCAACATACACACATATGTGTGTGTAGAATATTTTTGCAATGAAAGGGTTAACACAACACAAAACATTTTATAAACAGCTTGCATCATTTAATGCTGTATTATGAATTCTTCCTACTATCACGACATTTTCTCCTGCCTTGATTTCTGAGATCTTTTCCTCTGTCTTTCTTTCAATCTCCTCTGAACTCTTGAAGTTTCCTTGGGTCAACAGTCTTCTTCATTCATTCAGCCTGGTCTCCCAGCCTGGCAGGGTCGTCATTACCTGGTCTCCACTCCTGCCCACATGCCGACAGCTCCCTTCACAACTGTCCGGATGAACCCCAGGCTTATGTTTTCTAAGTACCTCTTAAGCATCTTAACTTGAATATCTCACATGTAACTCAAACTCAGTCTATCAAAATCTGAACTCAGTTCATAACAAGACCCCTCAAACCAACTTCTTTTAAAGCCTCTCCTTAAATTTTAGAAAATATTGGTTACATACTGAAGCCTAACCTTCTCCCTCTTTCTCACTGTCAGTGCCCACTGGTCACTAAGTATGGTCTTTTCTGCAGGCAACCAACTCTTCCATTGTTCCATCCTCTCTAGCTTTGCCGACAAGGCCTTTGTAAGGGATCCTCAGTGCTTCTTACCGCATCCCTGTACTGTGTGTCTCTTACTGCATCCCTGTACTGTTGCAGTAGGTCCTTAATTTGTCTCCATGACATCCATTCACACCTACATCAATGAGTGAGTGCAGGGTGAGAAATAAATTTCAGGATAGACTAATTTTTCCCCCAGAAATTTTGCAGAGAAGAGTAGAAAAGAAACATTTAAAAACATCAAGAGGAGACAAGGTTAAGGCAAAGTTGTTTATTTTTTAATGTGGAAAAATTTAAGAAATATCTGTAGACAGCAAGGGAAGGGCTAGTAATCCTAGAAAATAAAAGAGGGTAATTTCCTAAGAATGTGGGAGGGAATAAGATCCCAGAAAAACCCTTAGAATCTGAAGGAAAAGAAGTAAGCATAGGTCAGAATTTATATTTGAGGCCAGTATGATGGGACTTCAAAGGAGTTTATAACTCATAGGATTCTCAGGTCATCTGCTAAAGGTGAAAGGAGGAAGGGACAGTGGGAACTTGCCCTTGAAAAGATTGGTTAAAGCGTGTGATCTTGAACGCAACTTGATCTTGAATGCTGATGAGTGGAATTGAGTAGGGATAAGCAATTATCTGTGCACACGTTCGCCATTGACCCTCATGCCTACCACCACGCCTAGGACATAACAGATCCTCAGTAAACATCACAGAGTCGCAGTGGCAGAAAGCAGGTCTTATTTATACACCTAAAACTGTGCCTCATCATCATAGAAACTCAAGAGTCAAAGGAATGAATTGGTCTATAGAAAATTACAGAAAAAAACATCATTAGCCACATTCTCTGAAACTGGAAGCTTCTCATACCATAACCTTAAGTTGAACTTTATCAGGAAGAAACAAAGACAATTCAAGTTAATCTCAGAGAGTCATTAATTAAAGCAACTCTTAGAATATATGTGTTTCATTAAAAATTAGGCAATTTCCCTTATGCTCACTGACTGTATTGTGCAATGAAAATGAATGCTAAATTACCACTCAAAGTCCTAAATATGCTTCAGTTTTTAAGAATGATACCAAAATAGTTATTATTCTTTAGTTACCCAAGGCAGGAAGCAGAATTAATTTTCTCTAGAAATATTATTAAAAAAATTCTGATAGATGTTAAAACAAGTAAGGGTACTTCTAATAAATCCTCAAAAATATATTCTACATGATTCTGACGTGCCCCCACGGACCAATTAGTTCTACCTTGACTCTGTCTGTGCGGCCGTTGAAAAGCCCGATCCGTCTAATGGTGCTGAGGATGGGATCGGTGGAGTCATCAATCATGTTGTGAGTGGTCACTGGGGGCAAGGACTGCCGCTGAAGGAACGGAGAGAAGAAAATGTCAGTCGTGGAGAGAATCAATAAGTGTGACTAATTTCAACGATAGGTCATCGGACACACGTCATCCAACATTTATGCCTTCCAGTCAGAGACGACCCTAATGATGATGACAAATTGTATGAGTGTTCCAGAGGAGCATAATGGTTGAAGAACTTCCTTCGCAGATCGTGAACACACAATATTTTTGTTTTTCACCTGCAGCCACTATAGGAAAGGCCTAGAATTCTCGATGGCTTCTGGAACTTGTTTGGCATAAAAGTCCTGAAATCTTGACTGGCGACGAGCCACTCTCCCGGTTCCCACTAGGGGGCTGTCCTCCAGTGCCTCACTGCTATTGACAAGCTTTCTGTACGTAACTAACACACATTTTTCTCTTTTATCATAATTCCACTTGACTGAGAAACATTCACCTTTTCTCTATAGTGACTCCGAATTGTACGCTTTTTAAAAACTTTAGGAGGTTTTTGTTATCATTGCAATATACATAGTTTTTCAACTGGACGTATTGGTTCCGAATGTATTTTTAAAGTAGATACAAAGACAAGTTCCATGAGATGTTTTAAAGAGCCCTGAAAACCACTCATGAAAGAGAACATGCAAAGATATCACTTAGGTAAATACTTAAGAGTGACTTTCCTAGTTCTCAAATTTCAAAATTCCCCAAATGAACTGTTCCAATCAATTTTTAAAGATATTGATGGAAATAGACTTGAATAAACATGGGAAGTGCGTTGGGCACTTTTTTCTTTATTACCTGAGTTGAAAAGATGGCTCTTTTCATAATTGTTAGATCATCTCGATCCAAAATGGTGTTCATGTCAGGAATTTCTCCTCTGTGGGGAAAACAATTTTAATAATAAAAATAAAAAGTGCTAGCACCAATGGAGTGCCTCCTGTGCATCAGACTCTGTTCCAAGCACTTTAAAAATAAATGCAGAGCAAACATAGTTTCCTAATGAAGCTCACAGACACATTCCTACAGTGTGCAAAAGTCTGATAAAAGAACACCTTTGATAGCAGAAAAAAAATGAAATTAATTTTTAAAGCATTAATGTTGGTGAGCAGGAGAATTCTCTCATGATATTTTGCCAACTCCTGAATACAGTGTTCTCAAGTCTCTGTAACCTGTCCATCTGTGAGTTGATATTTTTACTGGTAGAAAGAAATGGTGCACACCTGCTGCCATGCACCAGGAGACAGCACACCTTTTTTTCATATTGAAACAAAATCCATATATTTTGTATACTTATTATTATTTTGTAATACATTTTAATTTGGCTTTATTATTTAGATTTCATTTTATTTATACATTTGTATATTTCATTTATTTATTTTTATTTAAATAATGTACATTATTTATTAAGCAAATATATGTTTGTTAACATATTAATTTAAAATACATGTTAATATAATTAATATAAGTATATACTTACTATATATTAAGTCAATATATATTTTGACTTAAAACCTTATGAAATCTCCCTCAGCTTCAGAATCTCCTTTAAGGAAATTTCCACTGAATTAGAACCCATCTGCCTTTATAAATATGTTCTCATTTGTGTAGCTTGTCTCACATATTTATCCAATGAAGAATAAAACAAAACCTGCTCATATGATGTAATGCATCTTCAAAGGGTAGTCATTCCCTTATATTTGGAACAAAATAAACATGGTGTCTAAATTATTAAGTGTAAATAGTGAAGCCCTACATGTTTGCAGTGTTGAGTGGTCCAAGCACCCACCTTAACAATGCATCGTACAGTTTCTTTCCAAACTTTTCCTTCACAGAATGCGCAGTGTCCCTGTGTGAATAGAAAGATTTACAACTTAAGTAATGTCACAATTTTAGTCATTTGCCACGACAGTGCTGTTGTTCCATCAGTGCATTCTTTGAAATTACAGGTCTCTTCTGTATAGCCTCTTCTATTATTTTCCTATTTGCCAATTTAGCCTGAGTTAAAACCGCCAGAGCTGAGGCAGCAGAATACCCTGACCAGGGCAGAGAGCATACCATTTTTTTTGCTTGATGATAATCTGGGGAGGGTGGGGGAAGGGAGAGGGAGTGGATGGAGGTACAGATGTAACATCGGGAATCCACTGACGATTGCTGAGTCTGGGCTGTTGGCGTGCAGGGGGTCATTACATGAATCTCTTTACTTTGACATATGTTTTTAAATCTCTGCAATTGAAAAAAAATTTTTTTAATTCAACCCATCTTTAAAGATTTCTACAGAGGCCTTATCCTACTGGGGTAGCTCACTTCAAAGTTCTTATACTCACACCGTTTCACAGGCATGACATAATCTAATATACCAGCCCAATGAAAAGAGAACCGAGTAACATTTGTGCTATCATAATCTTAAAGGAAAAGAAAAACAGTTCAAGGAACCAGATCGGAAATCATGCACTTGAAAAAAATCCCTTTCCACCTATTGCTTGAGAACATTTACAAGACGCGAGGTTACCAGAGCTGTTTTCGCACTGCCTGGCCTTTCAGGGTTTCCACATTGAAATTATTTGTCTTGGCAGGCATGATGAAAAACACCACCACGGTGACGTCACTTTTATGCATCTGATGGGGGATTAGAAAACACAACAGAGTGAACTATCAAAGATAAGATAAGCCATGTGACAGTTGAACCTTACACTGTGAAAAACAGGGCATTAAAGTATCTTTAAATTAAAAAGAACATTTAAGTTATGATCCACAAAGAAATTACAGCCCCTGTCCTGAGGCTTTTTCAGAAATTTTAATTTAAATATGGCTTTAAATCAAGATTTTCCAATAAGCAATTAGAAAATCCACGCATAAGATATTTTCATGGTATCGACTACCTAAAATGGAGAACAATTGCTATTTGATATCACTGTGCTTTTCTGTGGTTAAAACAAGTTAAAATGTAAGTTATGATTCCATGGATAAAACTAGCTCTTTCAAATTTCAGATTGGAAAGTTAATGAACCTTTCATTTGGCTTTATTCTGTTTTTTTTTTTTTTTTAACAGTGAATTCATGAGGATGGGCACACATAGATTATTTAGTTTTCTATTAAGTGTCTTGATTCTCGTGACGTTGCATTTTGGTTTCTTTAGCCCTGAAGTAAAGGAACAAGCATGAACTTCTGGTGTGGCAGCCACTCTGCTGGGTGATCTAAATGCATAACTTAACCCGAGCCTGGCAATAACTGCGCACACTACCGTCAGTCTCCTCATTCATCTCAAAAGGGAGTTGCAAGAGGTTCAGTGTCTTGTCTGAGCTCCTATGACAGGTTATTGGCAAAGCAGGGATTCAAACTGTTTGTTGTTGTCTTTTCTTTGACTCTGCAATCTGTTTTCTTTTCCTCTTTTAACAAATACCATTGACCTGGAATTTCTCAGAAGGAAATGACAGGCCAAACAGCTGTGGGAATGAAATCATAAACTTACTTAAAACTGTGAACAGATGAATGCTCTTGCCTTCGGAAAATGACTATCCCCCGAGTGCGGGGCACTTAATCATCTAGTCCGTGGTCTCTGCCCTCTAGGGCCTGATATTCTGTTCAAAACATCGATAGGAGCCTCAGAGTAGGAAATTCTCCCCACGAGTAGCCAATGTGCTATTAAAGAATAACTATGCTATATGGAAAGAGAATGCTTTCTTTCAATTTCTCCAAGGATTGTAATAATTTTTGAGGTCTAGAATAAGAGAAACTGGGTTTTCTTTTTCACACTTAAAAATAAAGTGACTATTTAATTAATGTATGCATAAATTGATTAATAATGTCCCTAAACATCATACGTGTTTGATCTAGCAGTGAATTCATCTGTAAGCTTGTTGAGTAGATACAGACCAGGAAATACTCTGAAATATATTATTCCAGCTTATTCTTGAATCATCTTTCTGGTCTTCAGTCCTCTTTTGTAGGCTTGGGTTTTTATTAATGTGGTTTTAGGAAATCTTTTAGCATACTTGGTACAATGTCTGCTCTAGGGCAAGGATAAACTACGTTCAAGAAGTAAAAATTTAACTGGAGAGCAGGACAGGGCTTAGCAAAGTTTAGACTGTCTCAAGATCTCAATAAAACTGGACTTCTACCCTGGTCTTCTGCATTTTCCTGTTACTTATTCTATATTTAGATGTGGTGTGATTGGAATGTAAGCCAATAATTTTCATCCAGAGCTATGACATGCTACTTCTATTGGCACAGGTTTTATTGCTGGGTTAGTTGGGAACCTATTTTAAGTCTTACCCTCCTGAACAAAAATTGAGTCCACATTGTTGGGAGTGGAAAACTCCTTTCCCTCCTTTGCGTTTCTGTGTGGTGGGACCTCTCCTAGTTTCACAGTGCAAGACTTTCAATCTCAAGGAAGGGACACTGCTAGTGAGTTGGGGGAGGTAGAGAGTTTGTGTGCGTCTGCCCTGTTCTCCAGAGAGCAGCTGTTGGCTGTCAGCTGTATTGCACATGTTCTTCTGAAAGCTTTGCTCCAGTTGTGGGAGGATGGCAGTGGCCAGAGCTGCCTGCAATTAGATGTCTAACACCAAGAAGTTTAATACCAACGTCCAGTCTTAGGAAGCCTATTGGTGCCATATACCCAAGCGACATGGTCCATTGTAGTCTTTATTGGTTTTTAAAAAGGTGAGATTTTGTTCTCCATTTGGTGTTTTTTTTTTTATTTTTAAATATTTATCTTTTAATTGTTTCCAAACTCTTGGGAGGAGGGTGGGAAAAGGGATCTTATATGGTGGTCTTAAAACATTACACATATAATGTGATAAGCTTGTGGCTCTTTAAAAACTACCTAACAACTTAGACAAATATAAAAGTGAACAATGAGGCAGTCTTAATATGTAAATGGAAAGACCGAAGCCATTTGGAGAACAAGGCTGTCATTTTAAGTCTTCAAAATCATATACTCTTTTGAAAACGAGTTAAGAAGCCAGAAAATTCTTTACTTCCCGCAGAAGAAGGTTCTCCTATAAAAGCAATGCATGGCATTCTAGAGTGGTCTTACCCTCAGCAGGAAATTGAGCCTGGATAAGGATTCTAGGAAGATGTCAGCTCCTTTGTTTGAAAACTCATACCTCCCAGCAATGAAGAGGAACAACGTTTTTTCAAGATCAAAGTCCAGGTGACTAAAACAAAACAAACCAGTTTCAAACAAACTGAAGTAATAGCAACAAGATGTACACAGGAATTTCAAGTACGAAGGCAGCTGGGAAAGATAAACATTTACTCTAACTACCCTGTTTTTCCTCTGTATCCCAGATCCTTAAAATCACATGCCAATTTTTTTTTTTTAATAAAGAAAAACATACCCATAAAAATGACCTCGAACAAAATCTTGGATCCTGGCCTTGTACATGGCATGTAGATTTTGAAATTCATGTACTGCTGAAAATTTCTTAACATTCAAGCCATTTGGAGTAATTACATCTGGAAAAGCAGAATAAAATCACAAAAAATCTCTTCTGAGAGAGGGTAGCATTGTTTAAAAAAACATGGTTTTTAAAATCTGTAAAGTTTGGTGTCTCTTAACATTTCTAGATCCTGACTATCATAGAGTTGAAAATTCATAAAACTTTACAAGAAATTGCTGAAGTAGGAGATCAAGAGAACCTGACAGAAATAACATTGAGTGACGGGTACTACGAAACCATCTAATGAATAGCAAAAATAATCATATAAGAGTTTTTCATTTACTGATTGCTTACTGTGCACCAGGCACTGCTCTAAATGCCTTGCAAAGTAATTCATTCATCTTTGCAACAACCAGGGGAGCAGGGTGCTTATCCGCATTTGCAGAGGCAGAGACTGAGGCACAGAATTGCTATGGAACCTGTTCCAGACACACACGTGTCCGTGGGAGTAGAAGCCACGGGGTCTGCCTTCACCTACTGCGTCCTTAACTGTGCTGTGCGCTAAACCACCTCTTGTCATCTTCTTCTGACCGAGCGTGTGGGAAGTGTCCATATGGAAAATTGGAGCGGTAGCCCTTTATTTCTAATACATAACCGATTCTTTCTGTCTAGAAGATTTTGTTGCTTGGGCCAGAAGACATTTTTGGTTTTCCAGAACGTTTGTCTGTGACAAGAAAGATAAGGCACTACTCAGAGTTCTTGACGGGAGCCACCTACTGAGTTGAACACTTGGGTTATTGCATTTAGTAGCAGTGAAAATAAAGGTGATAGAAAAATTTAGCACATGGCAGTGGAGATTTTTGCAATGGAGGTTTGAGCTAGAATGACAAGTATGCCATCATTTTGAAGGATATGTCACAGTTCCTAGGCCACTCCCTTGCCGTGGTTCCACAGAATCACCCCAGGCTTCTTGGTCCTTTCTTTGAGGGGGATGGAAAGAACTGATGTTTTTTAAAAAATTTTTTTACTAAGTAATTGGCTCTACTCGTTTACAGATCTTGCCACGGGTGGGTCAGTTTTAGGTTGCTAAGATTTCCGGTCAAAGTCCTTATGTGAATAATTCCTGCATGAACTGTACAGTGTGATCAGGATAGCAGACAATTCCCTCTTACAATGTATTTCTCTTTCTGTAATAATTAATTAATTGATTAATTAATTCTTTGAATTGAGGTATAGTCATTTATAATGTGTTAATTTCTGGTGTACAGCATAGTGATTCAGTTATATATATATTCAGTTATATTTATATATATGTATTCCTTTCCCTATTCTTTTTTCATCATAAGCTATTATAAGGTATTGAATATAGTTCCCTGTGCTGTACAGTAGGACCTTGTTGTTTATCTATTTTATATATAGTAGTTAGTATGCTTCAGTATCTTATGGCAAAGATTTAGCTGGGCCTTAGGAATTAGTTTAAACCATGGTCTAAATCACTGTGGAGAGTCTAGCATCCTCTCTCTCGATCGGTTTCTGCTTCTTATTGTACTTCATTGTAGTTTAACTTCCTTTGTATCCCGTGCTACATAATAGAAAAATGGAAGCTGCCAGCAGCTTCAAAGCTTGACATTTCTGTTATACAAGACTGCATTCAAAGACTCATGTGTTTAAGACTCCTTATGAGAGCATTCTGATTGGTCCAGCTTATGTCAGGTGTCTGCCTCTGGACCAATCAGCTGTGGTCAGGTGACAGGGTCACGTTTTATGAACGTGCCTCTTGGCACTGCAGCCTCTGGATGTGTCTGGATGTAGTTCCCAGAAAAACTTGCAAGAAAATCTTGGGAGAAGTAAACTTAACAGGTTTCTACTAAACAGGACAAATGAGAATATGTTATAAGATGTAGTACTGGGGTAGCCTCACACAGATTTCTGATATTTTCTGGACTTCCGTTTTCTTAAAATAGAAAAGCCAACTCAGCTTGCTTACTGGGTTGTCATAATGACAGTTTAGAACTAAGGGATTTTAAGCATCGTCTGTTTATTCAACAAACACATATTGTATGCTACTATGTTCCAGATATAGCTTAGTGTTCAAAAAAGCTACTGAAAGTGAGCATTTAAATATGTGTAAAGATTTGGGTGGTCATAGTGAATGCAAATTTTCCTCCTATTATTATTTTGTGCATTTTCGTTTAAAACACAATTTTCATATTCTAACATCATTTGAGCTGAAAGATCGGTGACCAACTCAGGGATGATAATTACCAGGCTTTCTCTTCAGCATGTGCTCTGCCTCGATCGCTGTTATTTCGGAAACTGTGGTGAACACATGAGCACAGTGGACAGAAGCCCGCTCCATGCAGTACCGGTGGTAAATCTGCCTCTCCCCAGCCTCTTTGTCTATGTTAAACTGTTAAAACAAAACAGAACAGTTTAGGATTAGCGGATACACACTACCATACATAAAATAGATAAACAACAAAGTCCTACTGGACAGCACAGGGAACTGCATTCAGTATCTTATAATAACCTATAATGAAAAAGAATATAAAAAAGAATATATATATGCATAACTGAATCACTGTGCTGTACACCAGGAACTAACACAACATTGTAAATCAACTCTACTTCAATAAAAAATAAAATAAAATAAACCAAAAAAAAAAACCCCACACATATACATTTGCTTACACTGATCTAACCACACAAAACAAAATCACATATTTTTTATATTGTTTTTCTCAAGGCTATGTGACATTTTATGGCCACAAAAAGAGTAATGATAATGTTTTACTAAACCAACTACTAAAATACATAGCTACTTATGCTTTAAGAAAATGTTGTTTACTTCGTTTCTGCTTAAACAGCCATTTAACGCCCTAAGTAAATGTTATTTCCACTTTGCTATAATCATAGAGCATTCTTCATCTTTTTGTACTTTAATTATACTTTTACTTATTTTATAAATATTGAGCTAATTCCTTTCCCCAAGGTCTTTATCATATTTTTTCCATATGCAATGAAAAAAGCTGACATTAAATTTGACACAGAAAGTAAGGATAATTATTATTATCATCGTCCATTCACTGAAAAAGACCTGACAAAGAGAAAAGACAAATGCTTTCCCATGCTTATGTAACTTCCACCACTGTGTAATTTCAAGGAGTGTACAGTTACTTTAATTAGATGGTGTGTTAGATTGTGCAATCACCCATTATTCTGGGCATCCTAACTTTAACCAAAAGCCAGATCTCCAACAATTACTTACATAATTGGCAACCTTTGTGGGCTTTGGCCATTTTGCTTAGTTATTGAATGTTATGTCTCATACAGCTGCATATGAAACTACAATGTCTAAGAGAAAAAACTCTGTAAAGTTGCTGCCATTATATTAGCAGGTGCTTTTTGGAGTAAAGATTATTAGAAGTTTGACACTGTGTATCAGACACTCTTCTAGGCAAGATACTGTATTTAAATCCTCATAAGCCACTGAGACACGTATTTTGTCTTCATTTTATGCAGGGGGAAATTGAAAGTTTTAGAGGTTAAAAAACTAGCCCAAGGTCATATATCTATTAAATATTTTAGAAGAGCCCTAAATTGATCCCAAATCAGTCTGACTCCACACTTGGGGTCCTATTTGCTTTTATATAAATTAGATTCCAGCCCTATCAACAAGTCAGTCCCAATGGTGACTGCACCATACAGAGGAATACGCCAAAAAAGACTCATTAGATGATTCTAACGGTTACAACGGGGTCATTCCTAGGGCATCCCTTCTTGACTGTAATATTTGCAACCATCTCTCTTAAATTAATTTGAGTCAAGTCTCCATATGACATCCTTAGATCAGCAGATGTTTTCTTAAAAGCTCTATATGGCTGCTCTCATTCATTCAACTGAATCTCTCATTCAACCTACATTTGTTTAGTAATTTACATATTTCGGTTGCTTTCAAAGAGCTTACAAATTAGTGAGAAAGCAAGTAGAAATTAGGCAGAAATGAGTAAGTGTCTGAGTAAGGTATAGGATCTGAGAGGGTCTGATTGATCCTGGCTAAGGATAAGGAAAAGTGTCTCATATAGGTGTTCATATTGTCAGCATCACCTCTTATGTTGAACTTTAAAATTTTTTTCATGCATATGATTTGGTGTTTTTTGTGCTTTACCCAAATTCTAAACCTACTGTGAGCATTGGGACATCTGCTGTAGAAAATGATTACAGGGGCATTTGCTATGAAAAATGGCTATGAGTTTAACTCCAAATCTAGCTTGTAACCACTTGTTATCTACTAGTCCCTCCGCTGAGCGGGATGTTTTACTAGAAAGATGGGCTGGGGTCTGATGAAACATGCATATTTCAACCAGTGAGGGGCTTTGAGCTGTGGGGATATGGAATCATTTGAAGGTCGTGTGATGTAAATTCTGACCTTTGATTGAAAGGATAAAGCTGTAATATATAACTACATACTACATGATAATGCATTTGTTCCTTGACAACTAATAAAATCTGAAGTGTATTATTAGCTGTTTTATTAATTGTTACTGTCCAAGGCTCTAAGTGTTCTGAAGTGAAATATTTGATATGCCTCTGTAATATTTTCTCTTTCACAAAAATCCAAGTCTGCCCTTCTCCAAGAATCACGGTGGCTGAGCTTAATACAGATCACTGGTTTGCCCTTGTTAGTCTACCATTAGGAAATTTGGCTGATCTCCTAACTCTCTGAAGTCTTTGGTGTCTTTATTTTAAATACACATCCTATGTTTACAATTTGACCTTTAGGTTAGGCTGACCTTTTTATGGGCAAGCTCTCATTAGGACCGCTATGCAAACGTGAAAGTTTGTCCGCAAGAACTTTCCAGCACTCCAAGTGTCTTTGAGATAGAGGATTAACTTCCCCCCTCCCTATTTGAGTAATGTTACCTGTGTATTACAAACATACACACATTTACAAAAGCACGCATTCTGTTTCATAGACTCCTAGAACAATTTTTAAATTGGGGGAGTCTTTAGAAATCAACTTTCCAACTTTCTTATTTTCCTGAGAGTGAAAGAGAGCCCTCAGATGCTAAACTGATTTATTTGGCAACGGAGACGACAAATCAGCAAAACTCCTGACTTTACGGTACTCAAATGCTTTGTCAATATTATTGACATGATGATATAAAAGACATACTTTTATTAATCTGATTTAATTGATGGAAAATAGAAGAAAGAAGCCAAAACTGAGTGACTTTAGGTCATAGAATAGTGCAGTCTTCCAAGGTAAGCAAACCCAACTGTTTGGTCACCAAGGACCCACATCCCTGGTTTTGATAACTTGTCTTACTGGACTTCCACCGAAACTCCACTGTGCTTTGCAGGGTTACAGGAGAAATCTGACCTGTCTGTTCACTTGGGGGATGGAGGAAGTTAGGTTCATAGTACAAGTTGATGCCTAGAATTCCCATCGTGTACCTGCCCCCCAGAGCTGTGGGCAGATCCGGGGCCCTCACAGCATTTCCCGAGCTTCAGAGTGGATGGTAGCCCAGCCTCACGCCCGCAGGGTCTGACTCCCACCACGCCCTTTTGGATCTTGGGTCTCTGGCTCCAAGGCGGACAGACATCCGGCCTCTCAGCGCTACACGCCACTGCACTCTGAGCAAAGTTAAACTCTATGAGCAATCTGTCCCCGCAGGGGAGGCTTTGTACGAATACTGATTAGCTGAAAGGGCATTCCTGCCATGTGGCTGGCAGTGAAAGGTGAAGAGCAATACTTCTCATCCTGCAGCTTTAAAGGTTGGGAAGAAAGGTGGTGCGGGGTGGAGGGGAGCTGGAGGGACCAATTACCTTATCAAGATGGTTGTAGAAATCAGTGTTTGCTGCACAGAGATACCTCCCAAGCAGTGTGGCGTGCGTGGTGAAGACTGTGGCGATTGGAAGCTTCTGAGCTCGAGAAAGGATCAGTCCGGTTCCGGCCTGCCATTCATGGAACTGGACAATGACGTGTTTCCCATCTGCGTGATCTGTCACCTACGCCAGGGAAGAAGGTTTACAAAAGTTGCTGATGAAGATTGACCTCGCTCATGGCCCGCCCATAGGCAAGTTATCGTGCCTGTAAATTTTAGCACAATTTTAAAGGCTCTAAATATAAAGCATTCAGATTTAACAAGTTTAGGGGCTTTGTTGGATTAGCAGCATGTTCATAAAGCCCATATATTTTGATGGCATTATCCTCCTTTTCAGTAATGGATCAGTTTATTTGTTTTTAATCTGCAGAGGGGCCTCATAGAATAAATGCACAGTGGGCACCCAATAAATAGTCATTGCATGGATGAATGAATAATAGCAATTATATTTTTGAAGACTCACTGAGCAGCTGAATCAATTGGGACCACCCACTTACAATCTTCTTTTAAAACAAAAAATAAATGACTTCATGTTTTTAAGACAGTCTTATTTGGATTTTCCGTTCCTTGAAGTCAAAAACATTTTAATTGATATATTATTATTTTAAGACTATGGCATTGGGGAGAAAGATTAATAATTTGCTTAGAATCAAGTAGAAATTTAGTAACACATTGAGGACCTACCCAGGTCTAATTCTGGGTCTGATTCTAACACTAGGCAGAGAACCAGTTTCTTAACGTTAGAGTTACTTTGTTTCACTAAAAATATAGCTACTGTTATGATCCAGCAATCCCACTCCTGGGCATATATCTGGAAAAGACAAAAACTCTAATTCAAAAAGATAAATGCACCCTAATGTTCACAGCAGCACTATTTGCAATGGCCAAGACAGAAGCAACCTAAATGTCCATCAACAAATGAATGGGAAAAGAAGATGAGGTATATATATCTATACACATACATACAATGGAATATTACTCAGCCATAAAAAAGAATGAAAAATGCCATTTGCAGTAACGTGAATGGACCCAGATATTATCATACTGAGTGAAGTAAATCAGACAAAGACAAACATCATATGATATCACTTATATGTGGAATCTAAGTACAATACAAATGAACTTATTTACAAAACAGAGACTCGCTTACATAGAAACCAGATTTATAGTTACCAAAGGGGAAAAGGGTGGGGAGGGGTAAATTAGGAGTTTGGGATTAGGGGGGAAAAACTACTATATATAAAATAGATAAACAACAAGGATTTACTGTACAGCACAGGGAACTATGTTCAATATCTCGTAATAACCTATAATGGAAAATAACCTAAATATATATATATATAAATATATATATAACTGAATCACTTTGCAGTACGCCTGAAACTAACACAATATTGTAAATCAATTATACTTCAATAAAAAAGTTACTTTGTTTCACCCCTACAAAAAATTGTTATTTACATCCCACTCCCCTTATGGCTGTTTCCCGAACATGGGTGTGGCACCAATAATGAAAACACCTGTGTACAAGAAGACTGCTCAGAAAATTGGGAAGTCTGGAGAATTAACTTACTTCTCGTACTTAGTGTACATCAGCGTCATCTGAAAGGCTTGGTCAGCACTAATGTCTGAGTCCCACCCCCAGATAATCTAATCAAGTAGTTCTGGGCTGGGGGTAAGAATGTGCATTTCATACAAGTATGCAGGTGAAATCGTCTTTGAGAACAACTGACTTGGGCTAAGATCTTTGTACTTTAAAGTACCTGCTGTTCAAAAAGTTCCTCACAGCTGTTACCCATTGGGCAGATCGAGGGGTGCAAAGAGGTGACAGCAGAAACGGGGCTTGCCCGGCAGCCTTGGATTCCTTTCAGTGTCTTTCCCCTTTGAAGCAAAGAAAATCTGTTTCTGGAACTGCCTTGTTTTAGAGAAAACTGGGGCTCTCACTTTTGTGTTTCTCTCCCCTTTAATTTATTTTAAAAAAGGATGACTGCAGATACGTGCACGCATGCGTGCAGCCCTGGGGGCAGTGGCTCAGGAAGGCAGTGCGCAGAGGAAGAGTTGGTTTCAGCAGCTGATGATAAACAAGACTGCACGTCTGTCACTGGGCCAGATCCTGTCAGCACCTTCAGTGTTCTCCTATTCTGTCGCCAAGACAAAGCAAGAGGGCCGCCCCTCCACTGCCCCCTTCAAGGCAGCCCTTCAAGGCTGTTGGACCGACTTCATCAGAGAGAAGTCAAACTGGTCATGAGGACACACCCCCAACACATGGTTCTGTGATGTGTCCTTGGACCACACCCCCACATCGCTAGGGACGCTCTTCCTTCGTTATCTGATTTGTGAGTCATGCATAATCATCGTGGAAATGCAAGGAATGGGAAGAAATCCTACTGCTGTACTCTCAGGACGTAGTGCGGGCTTGGCTCATTTAACAAGGACTGATTTCCAGTGCGCTCGTTTTTTTTACATCTATGGGATATTTCACTGCGATGGACTCCTTAGCAACCGCTGAGATCACTTCAGCCTTTAGCAAATGACGAAAAGATCTAAAAGCCACTGTAGTTGCACAAGCGCTCATGCATGAACAAAACCAAATATTTCAAGCTATTTTCTCCTCCCATGGTTCTAGAATTCATGTACATAGTGCATGATGTATATTATTTTTTTCTTGCATATACACTGACTATTGTCAACGTAGCAGGCAATATAACTGGGTGTTCTATCCACATCGCTCTGTTTAAACCTGACATGAAGTAAATATTAATACGCATCATTATTACCCTGTTCCAAAGGCTGGTATTTAGTTAGAGGAAGGCTGAATATGTTCTCAGATTCCTTTGAAATGTTTTAGGACAATTCATGGCATCATCTCAAAATTCGCTTAATCTAAAGGTTGCGGGATCATCGCTGGGCACAGAGAACAAGTGTGCTTCTCCTCCGTTGTACGACTATCCAGTAAACTGTACCTCTTTTAAGAACCAGGCAGTTAATGATCCAAATATCAGCATATCGTTGGCTTCCTGGTCGTGATAAGGGATGCCGACGCTGCAGGCTTCCCAGAGGTCACCCTTCCACTTGTCCAGGTTCCAAGCCGAGTAGCCTATGTCAAAGAGCACCACGTAAGGACTCCCTTCTATCAGCCATCTCCCAAAGTGCACCTGCACATAAAGAACACACAGTCATGGAGTAGGGCTCAGGAGTCTGAAATGGGTCTTATGGGTTAAAATCAACTTGTCAGTTGCATCTGCAGTCTCTAGGGGAGAATCTGTTTTCTAGCCTGAGGTCACCAGGATTCATTTAAAATCAGGTTCATCATCTTTCTCATAAACCAACTCCTTTTCCCTAAGTAGATGAGTTCATGTAAACTGTGTTTTCCCGCAACAGTTTGCTAAGACTTGCTGATTGGAGAGGCAGACAGTACCCTTTACCTGGCAGCCGTGTTTATTCATCGTGCTCACGGCTCTCCCAATGGCATCATTCACAGGTTTGCACTGTTCCACCTGAGTCTTCATATTATGCTCAAAATACGGACCAATCAGAAAATAATTGTCTCCCCATTCATCTGCAGTTGTTTTGGCCTTTGTCTGAATCACAGTATAGATGCCACCAACTGTTAAAAAGAAAAGGTCCCATAATCATTCAGGTTAGTAATTCATTTTAAGTGATGAAGGGATAGAAATGAGGCCATTTTTTTTGTCTATGTTATTATGTAAGCCAACATTGTCATTATTTTTTATTGAAGTACAGTTGTGTACAATATTGTGTTAACCCTCATTTTTAAGTTAGCATTTGAGATTGATCAAGCATAAGGGTTTAATTTAATTTTCTAAAAGAAAGTTTTTAAGGGATACTATCAAAGAGTTTCTATTCAGTTCAATTTCGTGCACATTTCAAAGCCCTCCTGGGTGCTTGTTGGAGAGCAGAGGGTTGGTAGCAGCAGAGAAGTACAAACATTTCAAGGAAATCCAAAGAGACAATTGAAATAAAGTGGCACTTGGCTTAAAGCTCTATCCGCATAGAAGTGTCAAAGTGGGGACAAACAGCTATTGTCATGATGCATGCTGTCAGTGGCCATAATCACCTTTCATCCCTTCTACAGTGGTCCAAGGGAATGACATATAACCAAGTAAGGGCCACTGCTCAAATTATGATCAGGTCTCCTAGAATAAAATGCCACTTATTTTCTAGGTACCAAGCAAGTACCTTTTCACAAGGGGAAGAAGCGGACAGATTTTGAAGTGATGCTTGGCCCAACCCTCATGTCAACCCCAATGACATAAATATGAGTCTTTGTATGGTATTCCATTTTACCTCTCTGGCATTGCTGCCATCACTATTAAAAAAACACAAAGCCCCCAAATAGGTATACTTCTGAAAAATACGCATACTGTTATACTCAGCATGTCTACATCTAGAAAATTGTTCTGGAGGAAAAATAAGAAGATACATGTATAACGATATTTATTAAAGAATTATAATGGGGGAGGGTATATAGCTCAGTGGTAGAGTGTGTGCATGTGCTTAGCATGCATGCGGTCCTGGGTTCAGCTCCCAGTACCTCCATTAAAAATAAATAAATAAATAAAAATAAGCCTAATTATCCCCCCAAAAGACAATGTAAATAAATAAAAATTTAAAAAAAAGAATTATAATGATGAAAAATTGTAATCAACTTAAATTGAACTAGTTAACTCAGTTAACCTGCCTAAGGCTCAATTAGCTTTCCTGTTCAGGTCCTCCTACTGCAATTTCATGTGCTCAAGGTCCATTTCAGGCTCCCTCTGTCCTCCTAATTTGTATATGCCAACTACTTTCCCTCGATTTTCACTCTGTCTATTTACCATCTTTTGCCCCAAACTCCTCTCTCGGTGTGCTAATTATAGGTGAGGGTGATGGCATAGAAATGTGGTCATTCCCATTTTCAAATTTGGAGTATAAACCCAAGGTTCACCAATGCCTAGTTTTTCATGAATTATTGTTTTACCACAGTGTGGGTCATTGAATTTGGACTTCCTCTTTACTTTCAAACACGTACTTTGTATTTTATTGATCTCTGCTTTTCCTGAAACAACATGGGAGCTAGCTTTAGTGTGAGGGCAAAGTATCAGGGTTTTCATAAGAAAGAAAGGATGAGCTATCATAGCTCATAAGTCAATGAGGAAGCCGAAACCCAAGTTTGCCTCCAAGAACACTGCCAGTATTGTTAAAAGTAGGATTCCAACGCAGTATGGAATGTGGACACCTGCCCAAAAAAGGAGTTATATATTATAATATATAAATATAAACATATATATGGGGAGAATCTTCACTATTTTTAAATGGTTAAAAGTCAGAGAATTTAGACGTCTAGGATTTCAATATGCATCACTACTAATCTGACCCCTCGTCCCAGCACAGAGCTGCTGAAGCAGGGAGAGTCATTCCATGTTAGACATCATTCTCTGAGGCAGAAGGTCTGTTAGAGAGTAAATGCCACTGGTTACAATGGTCACCAAACGTTCATGTGCCCAGCCACCTGCTGGGTCTGTGCTTCAAATCAAAGCAGCCGCAGGCCGGGGCAGTGGGAGATGAAACACAGGCACGCCCCGCCCTGATTACATCCACAGTGGCAGCTCCGAATGCTTTAGACCAGAAGGGCTTAGTCATGGCAATCTTGATGAAGAGGAAGTGGGGAGACCAGTGCTCGTCTTCAAGCTATGTTTGCACCAAGCATCTTTCTTTCAGAGATTGTGTTTCGTGTGGCGGGGCGTGGGATGCCTTTGACACGGCCACTGCACATCCACACCAGGCAAAGATACCCCAAGCTCTAATTACAACGTCGCCCATGGTTGCAGGAACCCTGATCCGTTTCCTCCCCTCCCCCCTCCACCCCTTTCTGCTTTTGCATTTAAGGAGAGAATCATGGCGTCACTCAAAGTGAAAGCCAGCATAAAAGTGGACACTCCGACTTCCCTACTTTATGAACCAATTTTATGAAGAAATAATAATAATAATAATAAGCTAACACCTACGGAGTGTTTATTAAATGCTAGGCACTGTTCTAAGAGATTTACAATCGGTATTTCTTCTAGTTTTCACAACACCGTTAAGGTAGGTGCTATTATTACCTTTATTTTTAGGTGGGGGAAGCTGAGACATAGGGAGGCTCTGAGAAGGATCCAGCATTACACAGGTCATGATGGAGTTGGGGTTCCAATCCAGACAGTTTGACTCCAGAGCCCACAAGCTTTCGATAGCAAGATTGTAAGTATAGTTGTCCCCCAGTATCCACAGTAGATTGGTTTCTGGACACTACACCCCAGTGACCACTGTGGATACCGAAATCCAAGGATGCTCAAGTCCCTTATATAAAATGAGTAGTGTTTGCATACAACCTGCTCACAGCCGCCTAGACACTTTAAATCATCTCTAGGTTACTTATAATATCTAACACATAAATCTAATTACCTCCCCCTACAAACAAAAACCAAACCAAAAAAAAAAAAAAAAAAACCTCATCTAATGCATTGTAAATGCTGTGTACATAGTTGCTGGTGCATGGCGAATTCAAGTTTTGCTTTTTGGAACTTTCTGGAATTTTTTTCTTTGACTATTTTTGATCCAAAGTTGGTTGAATCCACAGATGCAGAACCGTGGGTATGGAGGGCCGGCTGTAACTCTACAGAGCAAAATACCGATGAATGTTTGAAAGTGGTGGTGGGCGCGAGGCAGAGGGGGAAAATGAGCAGTATCACGAAGAGACAAGAGCTTAGGTCTTAGGGAGGGTGGAATCCTTTCTATTCTGCTCTAGAGAAAGGCCATTTGGAAAACAATACTTAGGGAAAATAGCTTTTAAAAAAAAATCTTGCATTTCTGGGTTAATAAAAAGGAACCTAGAGATTTAGGGAGCTTTAGAGCAGTGGTTCTCACATCAGTCATAGAGGCCTTTGGAAATCTGATGAAATCATTCAGTCTTTTTCTCTGAAACAATACATACAGATATGAATGCACAATTTTCAGATACAAATTTAGAAGGTTTACAAACTCCTCAAAGTTCAATATTTTTACGTTTTTTTGGGGGGTGTATTTAGGTTTATTTATTTATTATTTTTTAATGGAGGTGATGGGGATTGAACGCAGGACCTCATGCATGCTAGGCATACACTCTGCCACTGAGTTATACCCTCACCCCGCTTGAAGTTCACTTTTAATCAAGGTCCCCAGCTTTTGAACTTCTGCCCTAGAATCCAGTGGCAGACTTACAGTCATAATTGGTCCCTACCACATCACTTTGACTGTAGTGTTCTATTTTTCCATGTGTCTTTTGTACCATGTGACCCAGAACTGTGGTGTCAAGTTTGAGGAGGGAGCTGGTGACAGTATTATGTCCGGCGATACGGTGGTGTAGACAAAGAATGTCACCCCCATGTCAGTAAACAAAGGACGTTGCAGCCACTGCAACCCCCCAATTGTGCACCCCAAGGGGATTCAGGATGGACAAAAACAGGATATTGGCCGTAGATAGTTAAGGGGCACATCAAAGGAATGATTTCAATGAGCCCAGATACTTTTTTCCAGTGGGGAGAGGGGGCAGCGGGGAGACAATACAGGACTAGAGAGAAAAAGGGTTATTATGGGATGATTTGAAATCATATGTGTGAAACTTGACAAGTGTAAAACACTATAGAAGTTAAAGAATATTTCATTCAATTAAAAAATTTTTAGGAACCACTTCTGAATACCTAGCGCTTTCCACTATCTAGAATGTCAATGGCTTCCCATCATTCATGGATGGAAAAATGTAACTCCTTAAGGCTAGTAACTCATCATAAACTTCACAGTCCAGCCCTTGCTGGTCTCTCCCATCTTCTCTCTTGCGCCCCTCCTTTTCTGTCTCTGAGCATCCCTCAGATCTTTGAGCAGAATATACTTTCTCACCTCTGCATCTTGGCATGTACAGTTCCCTCCCAAAGAAGGATGCCGTCTCCTCCGTCGTCTCTATCCAACAGCTATTCATCCTTCAGGCATCACCTCAAATGTCTCTTTGCTAAAGGTTTTTTCCAAGCCTCCAACTAGATAGAAACCTCCCCCTGCCCCCACCAGTGGACAGGCAGACCTCAGAGACATTAGAGGTTCAGTTCCAGACCACCCCCATAAAGCAAATACTGCAATAAAGCAAATCTCGCAAATTCTTTGGTTTCCCGGTGCATATAAAAGTTATGTTTACACTATTCTGCAGTCTACCAAGCATGCAATAGCATTTTGTATATAAAAAAAAAAGTACAGACCATAATTTAAAAATCCATTATTGCTAAAAAAAAAATGCTACCCAACATCCAAACCTTCAGCAAATTGTAGTCTTTTTGCAATAGTAACATCAAAGATTGCTGGTCACAGATCACCAAAACAATACAATAATAAGGAAAAAGTTTGAAATGTTGTGAGCATCATTAAAATGTGACACAGAGACATGAAATGCATAAATGCTGTTAGGAAAAATGGCGCTGATAGACTTGCTTGACCCAGAGTTGCCGCAAACCTTCAATTTGTTAAAAAAAAAAAAAAGTCATATCTGTGAAGCCTAATAAAACAGGGTCTGCCTGTGTGGTCCCAGAGCGCCTTGTTCTCTTATTCTTAAACTCACTACATTTGACTATAATTGCATGGTCGTCTATCCTTCTGCAAGTTCATAAATTCTGGAAGATTGGGAATCAATGCTGTACTGTTAAATTCTATGCCCTTCGTTTCCCAGGGTCTGATACCCAATAGACACTTGATGAATCTTTATTGAATAGTAAATGGGTGAATGAATAAGAGCAATAAATTTCAAGGTTAATGTGAACAAGTGGAAAAGGTGATTTCAAATTCTAAGAATTAACATCCAGTAATTTAACCACGACTCTCTCACTGGTTATATTTTACACGTTTCCATTGTTTGTTGGAAAAATTCTGGCAGTGAGGAACTTTTTCCCCCTCTCTAAGAAATCTTTTGCTTTCTTAGGTATGAATACATTCTCTTGTTTGCCACAAAACATTATGAGATGGCTGGAGTGTATTACATTCATTTCATCATGAAGAAACTGATGTTCAGACAATTTAAAGGTTTTTTTTTTCTGAGTCTCAGAAATCCCTGAACTTTCTGACTGCAGGTGCTGTGTTCTTTCACCTACAGGACATTAACTTAGACACTGCACGTTTTAATTTTTAATTCTTGCATAGTAATGAAAGAGAGAAGTGTACTCAGAGGAGACCTAAATGCTAGTCCTAACATGTTCATCTGCTTGATCATTTACTTCATCTCATCTACGAAGTGATGGAGTTGAATTCATGATCTCTAAGATGTCTCCTACCACTGCTTTGAACAACAGGGAAGCAAAAGTTCAAGGTAAATTTTTAAAAGAAACTATAGTGTCAATGTATTGTCAGGGATGAACACAATAATGGTCCATTTATATAAAAATTTCTTTAAAATCAGACTGTAAATAAATATTAAAGCTATGTTGGAGATGATATCAACTTGGGGAAGTCACTTTTGTGGGTCCCCTTTTGATAAGAAAATCCCCTTCCTCTTGCATGGGAAATGAAAGAAAGTATGTAGCAAAGGCAGCAGGAGGTTGAAAAATAAATGTATTCATGCTTTCATGCCAAAAAAAAAAAAAAAAAAAGCAAAAAATAAAACAGAACAAAACTGACAAAAAGCCAACCAAACAAAAACAACGTTGAACATTTTTGATGCACCAGGCATGGTTCTAGGCTCTGAGGTCAGCATGCATGTCATCAGGTTGTAAATTCCAGGGCTTAACAGTTAAATTTCACCAGTGTGTGTCCAGCACTGGAAGACAATGCCCCATTAACTTTGCTTAATGAAGAGAAAAGAAGGAGGAGAAGGACTCTGCTCAGGTGCTGGAACCCACACAGAGGTTTTCTGAACTGATTCCTGGTGCAAAAGAGTCCCTCAGGTTTTTCCATCAATAATCTGTATCCTTGAGTCCCTGCCTACTCTGTCTGGGATTTCTGTGTAGTAGAGATGGCCCTGTTCCCAGGAATCTGGAGCACATTTTAAAACCTTGTGACTGGAAAAAGAACAATAGGAACAGCTATTTGTAAAATACTTCACTTTTCCATATTAAGGTTTCTGTCCTTTTTGCTTCCTCCTCACTAAATTGCAAAGAGGAATTCTGTGCTTTGTTCTTTTACATTCATTCTGTGCATTTCTAACAGGAAGAATTGATATTTAATTTTGATTGGATGATATTAGGAATTTTATGAATGCATACACATGAGAACTTTGAACACTGAGCATAAGGTAAAAATCAGAACAGATGCTAAACAGAATTTCTCTAATTTTGAGGGTTTTTGCTGGCTCTGATTAGCCCAAAGGAAAAAGTAACATATCACATTCATGTTTATTTCAGATCCTTTAAATTACTGCAGTAAACATGCAAAAAAAAACCAAAATGAAAAACAACCATGTAATAGATCATACCACATATTATCATTTCAGATCCTTTAAATTCCACAGGTTATCACTATGTTTTCCCCATCAATCATTCAGGCCTGATTCTTCATGACCTGGAAGCACTCAACCTTCAAAATCATGACTTTTTCTTACTAATATTCCCTCAATATTAGTGTCAATAGTCTCAACACTTTTAAACTAGACAATATTAATCCACAAAGAATTGGTTTTTAATCATTTTACAGACACTTTTATTATAAAAATCATTTAGGTCACAGTCCTTTGCCTTGCCTTTTCCAATTTAGAACAAATGAGATTATACCTTTTTAGGAAATTATTTTGTCAATTTGATTTCCTTTTTTTTTTTTTTGTAATTATTATGTATATATAGTATTGAAGGAAAACTACATGCATTATTCTTAATAGGAGTTCAATACCATGCCTTCTGAGTTGCTTCTAAGTTAAAACTTTAATTCCACATTCATCCTGAATTATCAGAAATGCCATTGAATAATTCAAATAATTACTAGCGGTGTATGGAGCAAGAGTTTCTAACTGGGCCTGATCAGGTACAATTCTCCCTAAGATAAAGTACAATGCAGAGGGTATAGCTCAGTGGTAGAGCGTGTGCTTAGCATGCATGAGGTCCTGGGTTCAATTCCCAGTGCCTCCATTAAAAAAAAAAAAAACAACCAAAAAAACCTGATTACCTAAGATAATGTACAAAATTGTGCTTTTTCGCTGAGAAAAATCATTAAACCAAAAAAGTAAATATTAACCCTATATTACTGTCTTGTTATAACATGGATTTCAAACTTTAATTCAAATGCCCATTCCCTGGCAATGACTAGTATTTTCAGTTTTCTTGCCCTTCAACACATGCCCAAGTCTAAGCTTTCATTGCCTGTTGAAACAGACAAAGTTAAGCGTAATCTAAATTTATATTCCAGTTTAAACAGTTTCCTCTCTCTGTGGCCATTCATTCTCACTAGAGAACGTTCTGTGAAATCCTAATCTACATGCTGTCTGCATTCTTAGGAGATCTAGCAAATAGCCACTTCAGGGCCAGTACAAACCTTTATTGGTCACTTCCCAAGCGACTTCAAAGAGCAGTAAATCCTCCACAGGAAGTTGAGCTTCCCACCGAGGCAGTCCCCCCAGGGACGTGACAGACAGGGATCGACCTCGGAGCATTCTTCCTTTGGTTCTCTGACGGTTTTGAATCCCTCTTTCAATTAAAACTGCAATCCCCAGGAGCCGTGCGCCTTTAGAGACACTGAGGTTCAGAGCTGGCAGACCACCGGCTTTGGTAGCTTCTCATAGGAATCAACCAGCAGAAAAGAAAGCTCACGTGCTCCCCAGAGAAGTCCCAGTTAAAGGGAGACTTCTCAGCTCCTTTGATAGTCTTTCTGGGAAGGTCCAGTGAGGACAATGACTCCAATCAGTATTGATCTACCCAGACAGCCCAGAGCAATCACAAGTAAAACCCTCCCATCTGGGGCTTAGGTAAGCACCCCGAGGGTGATGGGACCCTCCCAGGTGGATCTTGATGTGAGCCCAGACCTTTAACCCTTGTCCTTTTGAACAAACTCCTAGACTCACACAGTGACCAGTGCTTATTTCATCACCTCCAAAGTGATCCAAGAGTAGCAGTTCCCCTTATAAAATTTGCAGACCATTCTAAGTTACAGGTAGAATTGGCTGGGACATGTTTCTAAGCTTTACATCCCTTTAGATTTCCTCAGAATCACTTTTTCTTTTGAATCCCATTCTAGGTCATTAAAATTTTTTTCCGGTTATTTTATTGTACATTTACAAATCGAATTTTGATGATAGGCATAGATCTTGGTTCCTGTTTTCTCAATTACTTTTCTTAAAAATTTCCCTATGAAAAAGTATAAATGCCAGCATGTCTCTGGGTATAACATACAATGACTGTAATTTTGACTGGTCAATGATGATCAAGCTGTGATATTAGATTTAATGAGATATTAGAAATTAATTTTAGTCGTAGTTGTACATTTACCTCAAATATTATCAAATTGATGAAGAATAATTCAATGGATGTAAAAATGTTCAAATATGGGAAGAAAATTGCAAAAAATACTGGGTTCTGAAATATGACCAGGATCAATTTGTCAATAAATGCTACATATTTATTTTTCTGTGTGTGGGTAGGCATCAAACTACATATGTGCTAATTTAGTTACACACACAGATACAATCTGTATTGTTCCTAAACAGAATAAAGACATTCACAAGCATGCTTAGTTTTGAAATATTTTTACTTTACAGATTTAGCCTACAATCAGTATTTTTATGTTATTATTCCATATAGCAGCAGAATTGAAATTCACACAAAATAGCTTTTACTTGAGAATTGTAAGCAGAATTCTCCCCAGAATGATTTGTTAGTGCCATTACTATTTTTATTTTTCTATTTATTATTGCTATTTGTTTTTCGTTAGTACTATAACCTAAAAAAGGTTAGAATCTTTTATTAGGTCTTTAGCCATTTTCTGTATGGTGGGCCTTACATACTTAAGCATATTTTAATGACTCAAGGTAGAGAAAACCATATTTCATTATCTGGTATTAATAAATCAATATGAATCAAGTAAAATATGTCTTCCATGATTCAGTGACATATTTGATTCTTATCTTTGTCTATAAAAGTAAATTGAAGCATATAGATTATTATCCGTTCATTTGAGTAGTGGGAAAAAAAGTAATATGGCTAATCA
Source organism: Camelus bactrianus (assembly GCF_048773025.1). Taxonomy (NCBI): domain Eukaryota; kingdom Metazoa; phylum Chordata; class Mammalia; order Artiodactyla; family Camelidae; genus Camelus; species Camelus bactrianus. The sequence continues at coordinate 13,398,984 of NC_133572.1, forward strand.
AAAGATTCAAGTACTCAGACAGTAAAAATCAGAGAACAAATAATCGAAATGACTTTCTGCTTCACAGAATGATTTGCTTGTGTTGACATAACCCCTGTGAGTCCTGCAAATAGAAATGCCAATAAAACCAAACAGAAGAACACGTTGACAAGAAGTGAGAACGGGGTGGCAGGGCTATGACAGAGCTTGAAGTTGGCATTGTCCAGTCTCCGCAACCCTGAGACTGGTCCTTCCAGGGCTGAACAAGCCCCAGGACAGCTGATCCACGTTATCCAAGTCCCACTGTAAGGCTTTATTCACTGACTTGTGTGCCAGATACCACGTGATTGGTTGTCAGTTAATCCCTGGGCGGGTGGGGTCGGGGCAAGTCCGATCTCCCACTTACCAGCTATGAAACCTCCCACCAATTTCTTAACTAAGCTTTTGTTTTCTTCCTAAAATGGGGGTGAGATCATTTATGCAAGGGACTTAGTATTATGCCTGGCACTATGCAGACCACTTTAGTAACTTTCAGCCTTATTTATAAGACCTACAGTGGTCAATTAAAAGCTTCCCCTAATAGCAGAGGTTACTGTTGGAGAGAAGAGGAGTAAAAAGGAAGCAAGTTTATTTAGAGAGATACACATTCATAAACAGCACACCATCCGCTCAGGAGGGAGAGCGCCCTGCCGTGTGGGCGTGGTTAGTTTTTATGGGCTGGGTCATTTCGCTTTACTATGGCGTGCCCTTGATCTATTTCTTGTGCAAGACAAGAACCTGCTCTCTGGTAACACCTCCTTTTTCCCATTAAAATTTCGATAGAATCAATAGGACCACTTTTTTTTTTTTTTAAATATCAGTTAAAAAAATCAGAATCTGGAGCCAACATTGCGAAGTTGAGAGCAAACTCTGCCCAGAGTGGAAACCAAGGCCTGATGATACCATAGGTTGGTCAGATTGCTGGAGAGATAACATAGTCAAATCGTTCTTTAAAAAAGGGCTTTGGAGTCAGGCTAGTCTCAGTTAGAGCTGAACTATGTACTGGCTTGAGACATGGGGGTGGTAATACATCATAAGCTTGTTGCGGGCATTAGTTAAGAGAATGTATGCTCGTCCGTGGTACAGTGTCTTCCAAATCCTGCTTTGGCTCGGAGCTCAGAGATTGCAATCTGGATGCATGAAGTTGCGCATGGCAGGCCAGCCCAAGCTGCGAATCTGCCTGTGTCCTGGTCTCAACGCAGGAGATCATTGGCTGCCTGTCACCTAGACTCCCTTTTCTCCGAGTTCTACTTAGATTAGGGACACTAGTGCGGAGGTTTAGTTTCCTGACATTTTCCACCCAGTTCAGGATACAAAATGTGGCCAAATCTTTTTACACAATGATTTTATACCAAACACATATAGATATCTTATAAAACACATACATATATATAACAAATATGATGAGCATAACAAGGCAAATTACATATGTGATAATATTAATGAAGATTGCTGATGTAGTTATATTTGTTATTTCTTTTGTTTAATACAATGAAAGACACTTGAATATTAGTATGGCCATTGTACTACAGTGATCTCTGCCAGGTGGAGTACCTGCTGGTAACAACCTCTTTCCCTTCTAGTCAACGCTTACTGTAGTTATCTGCACCAGAGAATCAGTCCTACCCAGCCCTGATGAGACCAGCAACGCACAGGACCCCAATTAACTCCTGATACCATCAATGTTCATCAGATGTTCCCCTGAGAATACATATTTTTGGATCTACCTGTTTCTACCAATCTAGTAAGTCTCCACTTTTGTGTGCAGAAGGCATAAAAGCCTGTTTTTATTAAACACAAATCCTTGGATGCGATAGTGTCAGATCAAAAGGAAAAGACATTACTCAGCCCTGTTAGAAACACAATTCTGTAGGAAAATCAGATTTTAAAACTTGATGTTAGATATATTCATATTGAAATTAAAAAAAACGTATCTTTCAGAATGTGAAAATGAATATATGTATGTATATCTATGATTGAAACATTATGCTGTACACCAGAAATGGACACATTGCAAACTGACTATACTTCAGTAAAAAAGGATGCAAAAAAAAAAAAACTCTTATCTTTCACAAGGTCAGTACCAGGCTATTTCTCAATCACTGCACTTGGAAGAGAAGAAGTATTACTTTATGTGGTTGGCAATTCCACACGCACTTTATCTAGAAAACAAGTTATTCCTGTAACACTGAAATGGTTCCCAAGGAATACTGTGGGATCACTCTCTTGATATGTTTATAAAACTTTTTAGTGTTGATTTAGATGGAAGCCTGAGAAGAGGAGAGAGGTATTAAAAAATGCCAAGAGATTTTTTTCTAAGTCCATGTGAGCTAGCAGACTTATGGCAACTATGTTCTGTTATTTGCTTTATGAGGTCTTTCTAACACAGAACTAGAAGGTAAGTATGTGTGGGAGGAAAATATAATTCCAGTACATTGATATCTTAGTGATTGAGAGCATGGGTTTGACTCTTGGGGTTGTCTTTTTTTTAGATGTGTGATTGCAGTCAACTATTCTAAATAAAGTCCATGTTTCACCAAACATGTATATAGCTGCCTAGTGGAAAACGCACATGAATAGGGGAGGGAAATAGCTCAGTGGTAGAGCACATGCTTAGCATATAGGAAGTCCTGCGTTCAATCCCCAGTACCTGCATTAAAAAAAACCCCCACATATAGTGCAGTAAGCCAGAAAGAGAAAGAAAAATACCATATGATGTCACTCATATGTGGGATCTGAAAAAAAAAAAAAAGAAAGAAAGAAAGAAAAAAGAGGACACTAATAAATTCATCTACAAAACAGAAACAGACTCAGACATAGTAAACAATCTTATGGTTACTGGGGAAAAAGGAGTGGGAAGGGATAAATTTGGGAGTTTGAGATTTGCAAATGTTAATCACTATATACAGAAATAAATTTAAAAAAGCAAATTTCTTCTATATAGCACAGGGAACTATATTCAATAACTTGTAATAACCTTTAATGAAAAAGAATATGAAAACAAATATATGTATATATATATATATATATATATACATGCAAAAAACCCACATATGAATAAATAAATCAGGGATGAATAAAGAAGTGAATGATAAAGATAATGCTTCTCGCCCTATAATCCAAAGGACATGTTAACATTATTATAATAAAAAACTTTTTCTTTCTTTTAATTTTAGAGCCAATATCTAGAAACTTTAGCTTGGCTTGCAAAAACAAGTTTATTTCATGAATAAAAACAAACTTTAAGAATGCTTCCTTTTTAAACTATATTCGATATCTGGTAGTAACCTATGGTGAAAAAGAATATGAAAACAAACATATGTATGTTCCTACATGACTGAAGTATTGTGCTGTACTCCAGAAATTGACACAACATTCTAAACAGATTGTACTTTAATAAAAATGTATTTTTAAAAAGACTGTTTCTTTTTAGATTGTGTACTAAATTGGCTTTCTCATTCATCCTGGGACTATGGCCACCTGGCTGAGACACAACCCCCCATCTTCTGGAGACAGGGTGTAGACAGGGAACTAATTTTTCACCAAAGGAATGTGAGCAGGATAGATTTATGCTGCTGACCCCAGAAAATCCCGTGTTTCATGAAAAATGTTATTCTTGAAAATGTATCATATAACATCCTAATAGCTAAATAGTAGTTCTTTTGTAAGGGGCAGCATATTCCTGAGGGTGAATCAATCAGAGAAGATTAACTGCAATATAAGCAGATACCACTCAGGTAAGTTCAGGAAATGAATAATCACTAATCTACATAAAGTAGATAAACAACAAGTTTATAGTGTATAGCACAAGAAACTATACTCAATATCTTGTAGCAACATGATAAAAAAGAATATGAAAAGGAATATATGTAAAAAAAAAGATATAAGCATGCAGTGTCTTTTAAAATAACCATGGAAGAGTTAAAGTTAAAAGCAATTTATTATCTCTTTGGCAATTAGCCTAGAAGTTCTTACCTTCATGGGAGAGGTGGGCAAATACATGGGGACACTAGGTTAGAGGTTTGCAATTAAAAACTGGTGTTGGGTCCTTCAGTCCTAGACCAAATTAACCTCTATATTGAAGTTCAAAGATACTGCTTGTTCAAAAGGCATTCATTATTTCAACTTTGCTCCTCATTAAAATTAAGCCTTGATAAGGAATAAAGCATACAGGTTTCACAAGCTTACTTGTGGAAAAATAGAAAAAGACCTTGAAAGTTGTTTTCAAAGTTTTTTTGGTCTCAAACCATATAAATCTTAATTGGGAATTGGCATGGGTTTTGTCATATGAATTGTCAGATATCCAAATACTTCCATAAGACAAAAACAAAACAAAACAAAACAAAACCTATGCCTGAAACTGGGTGAGTTCTACAAACTACAAAGCATGGCTTTTTAAGTTTGTGTAAACTGTTTGTTCATCCGTGGCATAGTTCATGACCACACAGGAGATTTGGGACCTGCTGGGGCATGTGCACCAGTCTGTGAACATATATATGGAATGAATAATTTTATCTTAACTGTGTAGAATTTTAGATATTCACCTCTACCAAAAGCGATCATTTCAAGTGAAAATGTTTTCTCCTTCAGGAAGGAGCAGAGCAGTTTGTAGAAAAACAGGAAGAGAAAGTAATTATCTGTTCTAAGCATCTGTTTCTTTCTCTCTTGGTTTTCTTTTTTTTTGAGGGCTTCAGAGGGTTGTTATGACTAGACTTTCACTCTTGTTAGTGATGGTAATTCTTCTTTACCAAAATGGTAGTTTTGAAAAACATCGTCGTGTAGAATTGACCTCCTTAAACCTACCTGACATAGGGAACTATATTCAATACCTTGAAATGGCCTATAATGAAAAAGAATATATATATATATATATATGATATATAGCTCATATATCATATATATATATGAGTCACTGTGCTGTACACCAGAAATTAACACAACATTGTAAATCGATTATACTTAAATTTTTTAAAAATGGGGGAAAAAACCTGCCTGAGAAGTCAGGAGAAAGAGATTGAGTCTCCCCCGGTGCAAAGAATTCCTTCTCAAGACTCAACATATTATACAGAAATTGGACCTGTTAAAACAACATTCCGCGGGCAATACTGCTCACCCGGTTTCCTGACTCTGGGGAGCAGAAGCTTGAGTGCAATTCAGGAAGCATTCACCTAGCTGAGGGATATAAGGCGTATCAGTCTTTGGAGGATTTCATTATTTACGGTTTTATAAAGACAACAGGGTAAGGTAAGCATGACTGAGTTCACATGATGCCATGAGTGATACGAACAATTTTTAAACATTTAACTTGAGCATAATCTGTGCAGCAAAACACAAGTGAAAGTTCCAACGTTAACTTCTAGTTTCTCCTGTGCAAGGAGCTGCTGAAAACCCTTAGCTACATGTGGATGAGAGAAAAGCCTTTCTTCTCATCATTTCTGGATCTTCTTTTTAAGATGTCCAGGTTCGATGGAAACTTTTCCTAATGTTTCCTGATACTCCCTACAGGAAATCACTATCTCACATCAGGGTCCTTATTAATACTTTCAGTTTTTTCGTTCAACATCTGGAAATGTTTGTAGTTTCTGTTGAGCTCTAATTCTTATCAATTTTTTCTCTTAACTGTGTCTCAAAGGCGTCTATTTTTCTCCTCTGCCTTTGTCACCACCGTGGTCCAAGTTGCCCTCAGCTGTAACTTGTTAACTGCCTTGATCTTGTTACTCGTCCTAACTAGTCTCCCCGCATTTATTTCCCTCGCTCTCCTTCCTGCCACAGATACACACAGTCCATTTTTCCATGCAGCAGTTAGAGTGACCATTTAAATGGGAAACTATGACCATATTGCTCTGGTACTTTAAATGTCTCCTCTAACTCCATCGCACCTGGATAAATCCATTACCAGCAAAACAATCAGCCTCTCCTCTTACCTCTCACCCTACCAAACCAAAACCAAAAACATCAGTTCATTCAGATTCTGCTTGGAATTCAAGTAATTTTATATTAGGAAGAATAGATATCTTTATGATAAATATCTTCCCACAAAGGAATATAAAATATCTTTGTATTCAGGTCCTTTCATTAGTAAATTATATAATGTATAAAATTACTTTACTAAAATTTATAATTAGTAGTTTCATCATTTCTTCATATAAGATTTTATTTTTATTTTACTTTCTTATTTATTCATAGGTATTTTAAATCCTTTATCATTAGTGTGATATAGGAAATAAGATTTTCCATTTCAAGTTTAAATTTCTTCTAGTATAAAGGAAAGTGGTTGCTGTTGACAGTTATCTTGTATCTGGCATCTTGTTATATCGTCTTATTAGCACTGATACATTCTTAACGGTGTTTCTTGGATTTTTCTAGGTAGGCAATCATCTAAAAATAGTCATTCTTTCCTAATATTTATAACACGCTTTATTTTTATTTGAGTGCAAGAGCTAAAATATACCAAACACTGCCAAATAATTACGTGTCTATAAATGACTTTACTGAGACTACTTTTAGTATTAATAGTTCAGTATAATGTTTGCTCTTGACCTCTGAAATGATAGCTTTACCATGTTTAGTAATTTTTCTTATCTTTTATCTTATTTTTACTTTATATTGATTTTATTTATTTATTTTTAATGTATTAATTTCAGATGTGGAGTTTTATTTAAAATAATTTCTTGGAAGTTCTTAACACTTCCCACTAATCTTTAGGTGGATAGAAACCCTGTCTGTCACAGTCACTTTGGTATATCTGCACCTAGCAATTTGCCTGACATGCTATATACACACTCCAGAAATATTTACTGAAAGGATGGATGAATAAGTGTGTCCTGGTAGCTTCCTAAGGAGGGTGCTGCTAGCTCCTTATTGCCCAAGGAACAACTTCTCTGTCGTTTTCATATTAGTGCTCTGTGATTTCTGTGGCAACCCACTTGTGATTGTGCTCTTTGGGGTTCAGCATTTTTGTGGCAAAAAGGATGTTCTTTCATTTTTAATCACCTTTTGAAGGGAGAGTAATTTCCTCTTTGGGGTCTGACCTAAAAAAAAGAAAGAAAGAAAGAAATTCCAATGGGCAAAGAAAGATACAATCGTTTCTTGTAGGTTGTCACCAGTTCAGAGCTTGACAGTTGCACGCTCCTACAGGATTCCTCCTAAACCAACTGCAGCCACATTTGAATACAGTGAACGACAATTCTGGTCGTCCTCTGCAGCTCCTTCTTCTGCACCTACATTCTCCATATCGAGGCTGAGAGCATCACACATTTCTAGAGTACTGGTGCCAGTTACTGTGCTAGGTGTTTTATGTCTATTAAGGACTTAGTTTCTCACAACAGCCCTGGGTGGAAAGGAACAATATTTTGCTCATTTTACAGATGTGGAAAATGAGGCTGAGGTTAATGGATGGGTTCAACGTCACACAGCTAATGAGTGTCAGAGCCGTGATTTACATCAGGAGTCTGGTGCCAACCACTGAGTCCTCGCCCCTGCCTGTTGCATATCCATGCAGCCTTGTAAATATCTCCAGACTTCTCCGGCTTCTCCAGTCTCCCCCTAGTCTAAGTTACATTCGTCTCTTGTGATGGTTTCCAGGATCCACTCTTGCCGTTTGACAACTCAAGTGGTTTTTGAAAAACGCAAAAGGGATCAAGTCACACTTGAACTCGAAACATACAATTGCCTTCACATTCTTAGGCTAAGGATTCAGATCCTGAACCTGGCTTACAAGATCTTGCAGAATACGGTGACTGTGTACTTCTGCATTTTCTTCTGTTTTTAACTCTCTCTTCTTTTTTTTCTCGGAGCCCCAACCCCGCTGACTTTCTTTCAGTTTCTTAAGTAGGCCATGGTGCTTTCTGCCTCAAAGCCTTTGCACAGACTGCGCTCTCTGCCTAGAATGCTTCTCAGACCTTCCATCTGCGGATCAAATGTAACTGTCCCAGAGGGAAGCTCTCAGTGGTTTCCTGAAATAGGGCACGCTTTCCTCGTAAGGCTCATTACAGTTTGTAACTCTATACACCTAGTTGTGTCATGATTTGGTTGGTGTCTTTTCCCACTAGGCTTCGGGTCTGCAGCTTTCCACCTTTGCTCCAGTGCTTCTCATTTTGCCTGGAACCCAGTTCACACTCAGTCAAAATTAATAGCTAGGCATACATCTGTTCCTGAAAGCATAGGGAAATTTCATCGTATTTAGGCACTATTGGTTTATTTTTGGGGGAGGGTAGGGAGATTTAATTAATTAATTAGTCAATTAATTAGCTAATATTTATTTTTTTTAACACAGGTACTGGGGATTGAACCCAGGATCTTGTGCATGCTAAGCACAGCGCTCTCCCACTGGAGCTATACCCTCCCCCTACTTAGGCACTTTTTAAAAGCAAAATCAGGAACATTTCAGTCATCAAGCATGAGCAACATGTTGAAATGTCACAGTTTAAAACAAGAAGGAAAAGATAGGTTTGGAATGGATTAAGGGGAGGAGAAAAGGAAGGAAGAAATGGACAATGCGGAGACATATCTCAAGCTTTCTAAGCTGCCGCTTGCTTGCAAGAGAGTTGGAAGTACTTTGTGAAGTACCAGGAACTGCCTCTTTCCCAGGGAAAATCCTTCCTTTGGGAATGATGCGTTTTTTTCTTGAGTCCGGCGTCTCCATGCATACCAGTGGTCAACTCTCAGGGGAAGGAATTGAGGAAGAGGAGGGAAGAGACCATTTTTCTTTTATTTTTTAAAATTTTTTTCCTTTTTATTTAGTTATTTTTTTTAACATTTTTTATTGATTTATAATCATTTTACAATGTTGTGTCAAATTCCAGTGTTCAGCACAATTTTTCAGTCATTCATGGACATATACACACTCATTGTCACATTTTTTTCCTCTGTGAGTTATCATAACATTTTGTGTATATTCCTCTGTGCTATACAGTATAATCTTGTCATTTTTCTTTATAAAATACATTGAAATCAATAAATATATTTAGTGTTTCTTGAGTACATTGTTTTAAAATCCCTTAGCCCTGAAAGATCGTGATTATTCGGACAGTCTAAATATTGCCAGCACTCTCTGTGGATTTGGAGATGCCATGCGTCTTGTTGCGTCCTTCTAACCTTCTCTAGTGGGTATCTCTGTGGAATACGCGCCCACACCTGCCCAGCCGCATGTCTAACGCGCAAGCCGGGACTCCAGTGCTCCAGCGCCATCAGGCTGCATTTCAAAGCCCCCACACAGCATTGTGAAGTGCTTCTCTTCCTGGACAATTATTGTCCCTCTGCCAGGAATGGTTTGCTGGTCACTCCTTCGGTGCCCCGGACCAGCTCCTCTTTTACCCTCTAGGTGTCACCTGGACCAAGATTTTCTTAATCTCTGTCCTCCTAAATTACCATAGATATTCCTCCTTAATGCTTCTTTAATGCCCTGGGCATATCTCTGGCTACGTTCGTTATAATGTGCTTTATAATGTTCATTATAATGCGTTCGCATCTGCCTCTTCTCTGTAAGACTGTGAAAGGTGGAACAGTGTTATTTCCATCTTTGAATCTCAGCTCCCGAGCACAACGCCTGGAACATGACAGTCAACAGAAGTCTGAAGGTTTTGCTTGTTGCTGCTTAAAGTATACATTTTTTAAAGACAATATTTCACCTGGCTTACAATGACTTGTGTGAAGGCAGCATATAATTTTGAAGCAGGATTAAAAAGAAAAACCAAGAATGAGGATAAAGGCCAGTTTTAGTGACAGAACCAACTCCCAGACTTTTAAGCAGTCAGGGAGGGAGCTGCCAATTTTGATTTTGTGTTTCTCTTTACCCAAATGACTTTTTTCTTTCCTTTTTGGAGGAAAGGGGAAAAAAGCAGCAATACTGTCTTTGTAAGTTATACTCTGTATCTGGCTCTCCTGTGTATGTTAACCACTTAAATGTTATCATCCTGCTTCAGTTTTATAAGGATTATGAGGTATTCAATTCAAGTATACAATTATTTTCTCATTAAAATCCACTGTGTGTTGTGTTTTATATATATGTATGTGTGTGTGTATATATATACATAATATATATATAACATATATAATATAATATGTATTATATATACACACACATATATATAATGTATATATATGTATATATATATATAAAAATAAAGAACAGATATAAAGGATATTCAGGAATAAAGTTAAAACTGGATACCATCATAGGTAAAATTCCTTGTATTATAAATTAGCCTTGCAAATGTCCACATAAAACAAGACATTATTTCTCTTGTTCCATTCTTGATGCTCACAAAATAAAGGGTAAAATCAATTTCTTTTTTTAAAAATTATTTTTATTTGGGTTTATTTTGGGGGGAAGGGGTAATTAGTTTCATTTGTTTATTCATGTATTATTATTATTATTTTTATTGGAAGTACTGGAGATTGAACCCAGGATCTTATGCATGCTAAGCATACACTCTACCACTGAGCTATACCCTCCCCCCAAAATCAATTTCTTAAGAGATTTTGTTTTTACAAAGGGTTTAGGTTATCCAAATACATTTTTATTATTAAAATTCAAATGACCTTACTATTTAGTGCGTGAGTTGAGGCATGGAGAAAAGTGTTTAAAGGCATTTAATTTAAAAATGAGATGTAAACACATTGAGTTTACAAGATGTTCAAAATTAACATACGGAAAAAATCATGCCTTCTCATGTATCAATATGAAACTTATATAAATATATTTATGTATAAAATAGGTCTTTTACCCCAAACATGTGTGCTGTTAATTTACAAGCAAACCAACATTCATTAAAAGATTGTGCTGGCACGCTTCTCCTGTCCCCCATCCCCACCCCCCACGTTATTATTAGGGGTAGAAATAAAATGTAATCTTTAAATTTTAAGTTAGCTCATGACGTTTCCCTGTAAAGCCCTTGGCAAATATATGTGTGTTATTTTTGCCCACTGTTAAAAATATCCTGCTCATGGTTCTGAAATTACATAGTTGATTAGAAAGGACCACTTAGGTCTTGGACATGAATTGAAGGCGACAGCTGCCGGGCATCAGGTGGGAGCCATAATTCCCAGGTGGCCATTGACTTCCTCATTGCTAAGAGGAAGTGCCTGGCAACCTTAAGTGTTTTGCAATGTGGGTGGCGGGGAGCCAAATACCGTGTCAGTAGAACAAACATGAAATAACCTGGGAAGTGAGTTGTCATCACCTTCTGATTGATCTTTTTCTCCTTGGGAGAAAAACTGCCTGTATATTTATTTATCCCGTCCAAACCACAGGTGTTTTTTTTTTTTTTTAAATATATTTCTTAGAAAGCTCTTTTCACCCCAAACTAGATTTATCTCAGAATAATCTCATCACGTGGATTAGAAGTTAAAAGAGCCAGGGCGTTGGAGGTGTAACATTTGAAAGTAAGTGTAGGACTGTGTACACTAGACTAAACATGAATGTTGTGTGACTACAGATATATTTGTTTTAGTTCTCTGATCCCTAGTAATAACATTTCTTGGTTATTTCAAATTAAATTAAATCTGTCTTCCAGGCATGTAAGAATTCATTTTTCCTCCACATCACTTAGTTAAATCTATTGGTTGAACATTGTAAAGTTTGTTCTCTATTATCTGAGCACAGATAAAATAATACAGAATACTTAAAGAGAATGGTGGTTCTCCAACCATTAGCTTCTTTGGGTTTCAAGCTAATAATCTAGAAATAAGAAAACATGGGTCTCAGTGCTAGACTCTGAGACACAGTGTCTATTCAGAAACAGCCTGTTTTGTGGGCTTGAATAGAGGTACAGAATTTATGTCTTATCACAATGCTTATAAAAAGTTATGCAATGGAAATATCCTATATACTGCAACATTGAATTCAATTTCAAAATTTCCCGAAAGACAATTATTAAATCTTGAAAAAGCTTGGTTAACTCTGACTTCTGTAAACAATAGCAAACACCTCTTACAATCAGATGGCCTGACCGGCATGGGTTGCTTCATTTTATGATCCAGGCAAGAACATTAAAAGAAAAAAAAATCAGCATTAGAGCCTTCAGAACGTTTCTAGAGGACACTTCATAAAAGATTAAGTTGTTTTTGCTGTTTTCCCACAGTGTAGGAGGCTGGAAAAAAAATGAAACAAGAAGACAAAATTAATTGATCAGAAATTCTGAAGAGTTTAATGTCCTTGCTATTATTTTTTACATTGAAAGCAATTTTAATATTTTTTTAATTAAAAAACATTAACCAGCAATACATTCCCCTGCTTCAACAGCCATAAAGTATAAAAATTGTACACTAGAAGGCTCCTTTTCATATGCCCAGGTCTTTCCACATTCCCCCTTTCCCAACCATCACCCATTAACTCTCAAGGTATATAGGTTTTTTTTTTTTAAATAACCTTACAGTTTGTTAATGTACATATGATCAAATACCAACTATGTTCTTTTTCTCCTTCCATTTTTCTGCAGGCGATTCTTTTCCACTATCAGTCCCCCTTTCTGTATTGATGTGTGGAGAGCGTGCAGACTCTTTTACACAATGGAAAAGTATTCCACTGAGTGGAAAGATACAATTCAACAGTCTTCGGTTGGTAGATATTTCAATTGTTTACCATCTTTTACTATTACAAACTATGCTGCCCTACTAACTAAACTAACGCGTACGCCACGTCGTTGTTCTTATGTTAGCATGCAGGTTTAAGTTTCCAAAACAGAATTTCTGAATCAAAGGCACTATACTTTTACAACTTGATAAACATTGCTTAATTGCCCTCCATGAGGGTTACTCACATTCCTCCCAGCAATATTCCAGTTCCATTTCCCCACAGGCATGTCATTAGGGAGTGTTAGCAAACATTTGGATTTTTCCAGGTAGGCAAAAAATGTTCTATCAGATGACTTTTAACCTGCACTTCTTACAAATGAAGTTGGAATTGTTTTTTTCTCACATATTTCATAGTCATTTGCTTTCTTTTTTGGGAACTGTACATTCATATCCCTTTGATTCTTTTTTTTTATGGCATTTAAAAATCAGTTTCTAGCAAGTCCTCGTATGTTAGGGAGATAAACCCTTTGCCTGTGATTTGAATTGTTTTCCCTCAGTTTGCTGTTATCTTTCAACTTTGTTTTTCCAGGCAGGCAGTTCTTTTTCTCTATGGTTGAATTGAACTAGTCTTTAATGCCTCTAGATTTGGAGACTTAGAAAGGCCCTCCCAATTTCAAGGTAGTAAAGGAATGTACCATATCTTCTTTTAGAGGTTGCGTTTTTTTTTTCTTTCTGCATTTAAGTATTTGATCCATTCAGAAATTGTACTGTTTTAAGGTATGAGGCATGCATCTAACATTATTTTCCAGTCATGCTGTTGAGTTATTCATAATCTTTTCCACTGACTAAATCTTGTTTTCTATCATTCTTTAAAAAAATTTTTTTTATCGAAGCATGGTCAGTTACAGTATGTCAGTTTCTTGTGTACGGCATAAGGTTCCAGCCATGCATATATATACACACACACATACATATGTTCATATTTTCTAAATCATCTCTTGTAAAGTATCTCTCAGTCCACAAAGATTTACTTTTCAGAACTGTTGTGGTACTTGGGATTTTACCACTGTTCTGCCACGGTGAGAGTCAGGAGACAAAGGCCATGTCTTTAGGGAAATCTCTCTGTCTTCCTCTCAGTTTCGCTGTGAAACTAAACCTGCTCTAAAAAAAATTAAATCCTTTAAGAAAAAACGGTAACCATAGGCTCAGCAACAAAACCGTCACACATGTTGTGACAAAGAATTGTTGTACTTATCAGTGGAAGGAGGAGAGAAGATGGAACATAGATGATAGAAATTAGGTAAATTTCTGACACAGGGAAAGAACTATTTGAAAAACTGACGGAGATCTTTCAGAAACCGTGAAACAAAGAATTCCAGAGACAGAAGCACACTACGATCGTTAATTTTATTTGTTCAAGGACTCATATTGCAAGCATTAAACCAAGCACAGGCTTTGATTCTGTGAACCCAGATTCACAGATTTAGGAAGATAAAAGCAAGCTGTGCCCCATGTACATAGATGAAAACTAAAGGCTCATGGCTAATCACACTGTAGTTTTTAAGTTTCTACAGCCTAGAACTAGAAGCCAGTAGTCACAGGTCCTTTAGGTCCTTCTGGATGTCCCACAGGGTGTCTGCACTTTTCTTGAGTTGGGCGACCTCCTCGTCCTTCAGCTTCTGGTTGATAACACTGGTCAGTCCCCGAGCATTCAGGATACATGGAAGGCTCAGGAAGACCTCATTCTCAATGCCATACATCCCCTGCCAGACCAAGAAAAGACTCAGATTAAGGAATGAAACCGCAACTAAGAATGATCACAGGTCCTAGGTTAGAACAGAAGGAAATGCAGGAAATTTGGCAAGCGTAAACTCATTCTTTAGTTTTTTTAAATCACGGACAGGCCTGTATTTCCCTAACATTTACATGCTGAATTAGACTTTATACACAGCATTTACAAATATACATGATGATAAAACTAGAAATTTATATGAAAGTAATGAATACTTCATCGAACTATTGACACCTCTCTGCTTTGATAACATGTCTTCAAATTAAATTGCATTCAGTTGTGGTTCTTACTGGGCTTTGTTTCATGAAATCTTCAGTTTCTTAAAATTCTTCAGTTAAGGAGAGAATTTCAGGGGATAGCCGACCTACAAGGTGCAGGCTAGCAGTTGGAAGCCACTCAATGGTAAGATTCTTGGAGAATAGTACAGTTTCCAAAAGACTACGAGTTTTTCTTAAGTAATTCACTCACAGGATCAATTTAACTATATAATTAATTAAATTATTTAAGTATGAGAATCAAATTACTTTAATATATTTTTCGAAAATTAACTTCCAAAATTTTTGTACATACACCAAAGTAGAGAAAAAAACCAATTCCTCTATGTGCAATAAGACTCAGTAATTATCCAATTTTTGCCATGCTTGCTTTTAACTTTTTCTTCTATAGTATGTTAAGAAAAAAATCTGACCATGTTTTATCCTCAAATACTTCTCTTTTGTATGTTTCTTTTAATCTACTGCATTTTCCCTTCTCTTTCACCCCTGCCACTGACTTGAGGAAAATGAGTTATTTTAGACAATGCTTTAATACAATTTTAGTTTTATTTAAAAATGGTTTCTACTTAACCGTTCCATAGCTTTTGAATTAAACTATATTTGCTAAGGTATCACATGCATTACATACATCAAAATCCATCTATTGTTTAATACACCAAATTGAAATGAAACTATAGAAATTATTCAGGTGATCACCTGAGGATGTGTTGACTCAGAGTTAATATTCAGTTTGCCACATCATACGAGGGAGAAATGGAAAAATATATTCAATGTCTCAGCTCTGTAAATTCCTTGCCCTTGTTGCTCTGAACTTTTGTTGGAAAGGAGAAGCTTCCATAAAACTTTGACATGAAGAAACAAGTGTGGACTGAGACTTTATCTGGTCCTTCTTAATCTTCCTAAAAAATACTATGCTAGAAATCATATATTTCCTAACAGTTTACCTTCACCATCGTTGACACTGGGTGAATCCTGGAGAGATTTTTCAACATGGATTCAATGAGATCAGCCACACTTAGTCCAATAGCCCAGTTGGTGTATCCCTTCAGCTTGATGACTTCATAGGCACTAAGAAATAATAATTTTAAAAAAATTCATAAAAGAAATCATTGAAACCAGAATCAATAATCATCAAAATCAGACTCTGGGTTTGACTCCTGCTCTGTCACTTAACTGGATAATCTTGAGTAAATAATTTAACCTACCTGTCTCGGTGTCTGCTTTTGTAAAATAAAGATAACAATGGTACCTACTTCATAAGTTGGTTAAATGAGTTAAAATTATGTAAAACGTTTAAAATTTAAATACTACATGGTAGGTGCTATGTAAATGCTTTGAAAAATTTAAATAGTTTACTGTATAAGTGAATATTTATAAAGGGCCAGTGGTAAAAATGTACATTTTCCAACCTATCTTATTCATAAACATATTTCCAAAGATATTAATGAAATCAGGGCATAAAGAAAGTAAAAGGACCATCACATTTAAAGGACAAAATATACCTTAATTTAAGGTCTCTTGGAGGTCACTAACTATTGTCACCTAAAATACTATGACCAACTAACTTAAGAGCAAAGAGACAACAACCTTGCCTGGCAATTTTCTAAAAACAAACTGAACACTTTGAAACCCACGAAGGCACTTGTACTTGAGAAGCAGGTGGCAGGAGTAACTTGGTATTGGAAAAATTGGGATTTGATGCAATCTATGACTGACTAGAAGACCCGGGGAAAGTTTCATTACCTGGGTGAGCCCTAGTTTTCTCATTTATAAAATAAAGGGTTTATGTTAATGAAATTCTAAAATACTTTCAAGTTTTTAAAGAGTTTTTTCCTCCATTTACAGGTCAAATTCTTGGAAAACAAAAAAAGAGCTTGAAAAAGTCATTAAAATTGAGCAAAATTATTCCATATTTGAGAACTCAGTAAGAACTCTCTGCAAAGCTAACATTCGTTGAATGCTCATCAGTGATAAGTATGTGTGCTTTAATCCAACTTTTGCAATAATTTTTAATACCTTATGATTTTACAGATGAGAAAACTTGAGATTCAGCTCAAAGGTTAAATGGCTTCCCAAGAATATATGTACAGTTAGACGGCGAGAGGGTATGGCTCAGTGGCACAGTGCATGTGTAGCATGCACAGGGAACGGGGTTCAATCCTCAGGGACTCCATTAAAAAGAAATAAACATGCCCCCCCCAACCAATATATATACAGTTAGTTAGTATCAGTGCCGTAATTTGAATCTAAACCTGCATTCTTTATTCTACTGCAAAACGACACCTTATTTTATGATAAACACGAAGCTCATAGAGAGGATGGTTATTAATAAAAAATAAGTTTTAAAAAAAGAGGGGAAAAGGGTATCCTTGGTTGGGTGTGGAAAGGTAAATAGAGCACGGCTTGAACACTTTCAGCAATCAACCAGTAAGTATTTTGCGCAATTCTATTTAACTTCTAAACAAGTCAGCCTTATTCGTCAAGAGGAGGCATTTTGAAAGCCTTTCTCAGTTAATTCCACGTTATGCTCCCATTACTTCTACAACAAAAGTTCTCTAGAAAAATGTCTGCTTCCCCAGGGGGACTAGCCTAGTAGAAGCTCGTCTTGCCTCTTTTAGCTGTGAAGAGTTTATCTGAGCAGGCAGCCATGGAGAGTGTTCTTAATATTGTCTAATGAAGATGAAATTAATCATCTTAAGTCAGGCCCCCTTCCACTGACCTCTCTACCACCAACTTATGCACTTCCTTCCAGTTTTCACTGTCATTGTCCGTTCCCATTTCTGGATTCAGTTCCTGGAGAGAAACACCTGCCACATTCACCCCACTCCACACAGCCACTGTAGAGGGGGAAAAAAAGAGAAAGAAGAAGATGAACATTCTATCTAGCTCTGACACAATTTTTAAAAAATCTTCTCTTAGTCCAGATTTCACCCCTGATCTAAGTTATCCACTTTAACTGCTCCAACTGACATAATATTCTTCCCCCAAAAGGCTGACATCTGCCTTCAGATAGCCACACATCTACACATCTGACCTCTTAACTTTCAACCATTTTCGTGAAAATAGAATTGCTGTGTTATACTTACAGACACGGAGGAATTCGTGCCTTTCTCTAGTTTGTGAAATTGTAAGGGATTCTAGTTCGGGACTATCCTCAACTTTTGGGTTTGAGGAATTCTTAACTTTCCGCCTGCTTATTTTTCAAATATAAGCCCCCCTCTTTTTTCCCTAAAGTGAAGTAAAAAAAGAATTCTTGGATAAAACCTGAAGATAATCTAAGTCTAATTACCTCTTCTCATGCCCCAAGTTCAGTCTCTTTCTCAAAAGAAACTCCATGTAACCACAGTGAATTTCTCTGGTCTTAACCAGATCAAATATTTCCTTCCAAGCTTGCTCCCAAAGGTGCTGTCCATCCTTGACTAAATCTTTTGGAGGTTTTGATGCACCAAAACAGGCAAGTAAAGGACAGTAAAGCAATGGAACATGCTCTCACAGAGGTCTGGAGAAAGTGTCATAGAACATAAATGTAGGGAAAGAGTGCCAGAAAGGGCTACAAAAAATAGGCATTTGAACCAGATCCTGAAAAATAAGTATGTGTGCCTCAGGGACCTTTGAAGAACACTGTAGCTTTAGGAAATATGAGCAGAGGCCTGGGGGAGTTGGGGTGTGAAGGCTCGAAACAGCAATGAAGTGCAAAGCTGCCCGTGGCCAAACAAGATCGCTTTTCATCCGTAATTTTGCAAATTCAGGGTACTTGTTGAGAAGACTAGGGCATTTTCATGGTCTTTGATTAAGCCCATGAGATCCATGTAATGATGAGAATGGTTTAATTCTATTTCATTTCATGGACACAGTAAGTATTTACTTAGTATCAAAATATCCTGCCACAATTACTTCTCTGTAATGTGAAGTATGTGAGAACATATAAAAATAAAATGTAAAAAGCAAACAAAAAACTCAGAAGGTCAAAAACAATACCATACGGACACAGTAAATATCTTTTCTTATTTTTTTTTTTTTACCGCTTGAGTCGCCATGTTCTCCCAAAATCCATCCGTGGCAGCTGCTGGGATGAATGCCAAGTTTTTCCGCCATTAGGTAGCGGAATCTAGCAGAATCCAGATTACACCCGCTTCCAATCACACGGTGCTTGGGTAATCCACTTAGTTTCCAGGTAACGTATGTGAGGATATCCACTAAAAGGTTTAAAAATATATGTGTGTAAGTAAATCAAAACTGATTTCAACTGCTAATGGCAATTAGTGGGTGCCAGGGTTTCCTCTCTCCCACTGCCCCACCCCCTAAATAAGATGTGTCCAGAAAGAGGTAAATACTTGACTTTCATAGTTAGAGATAATGGGTTACAAAAGACAAGAAACAACACTTAAGCTTTATATTAAGAGAGATTATACCCATTTTACAGATGCCACATTTTTAAACCATTACTCTATTGTAGGACATTGATGTTGTTTTCAAATTTTAAGAACTGAATTATATATATTTGTTCCTTTAAATGTGATTATTATTAACACCATTACTAAATATCCACTGATCCATGGACAAAGAAAAAAAGATTGTAAAAATATGAAAAATGCAACACTGCGGTTTTTTATTTACAATGTCACTTGAAAGAGGAATACATAAGAACCTTGCAGATTAATTAATTTCCTATAGGTGGAAAGAGAAACAGTTGAATTAGATCGTCACTTCAGTTTTTTCTAATTCTAACACTTTATAATGACTGTCAACATAAACCAAAAGCTATTGGTTACAACATTGTAAACTGACTATACCTCAATTAAAAAAAAAAAATGAAAAGCTGTTGGTTACTAAAGTACCGAGGCCTGCTACTCTGTTTCCCTGGGCCTAAGACACCAGTCAGTAAACAAATGTGATAATAAAACGTATTAACGTTTTCTATCGTTACTTAATGACCTGCTGGTCTAGAGAGGATCATAGCACTTCCAGGCTAAGCTGTAAAAAAGGAGGAAGTTGCGCACACAGGAAGACTAGTCTCCACCTCCACCCTCAAATATAGACGCCAGCTGGGATGCTTTCGGGCCATTTTGGCCTGGATGTTATAAACTCTTCCTGGGCAACTCTGATTCAGTAGGAGTGGCTCCCTGGAGAGTTAAGACTTTGAAGCTATACCAGGAAAGTTGTATAACCAGTTACTAATGTCAGTCTTTGGCATGGGATGGGGCAACTTCTTACATGCCTGTTGTTTGCCATTCCTGCTCTACGCCTATCCGCCACTCTATGTTTAAGAGAAGTTTTAGAAGCAAGATTTAAGTATTTAGGAAACTCCAATCCAGGATTGCAGAGAATAGTACTAAAATAACCTCTGGTCTTGCTGGCTCCCAACTCTCATTATCCCGAAAATTATCAGGCTCCTCCTGGCTTTTATCACAGTCTTTCTCATGTGAAGAATCAGAGGCAGCCAGTTTTACCATTTTATCAATGTGTCCACTATGCTCACCTATCAGTAGTAAGCTTGGTGGCAAATTATAGGCGAACGTGTGAAATAGAGACTGAATTTTGACTGTTTAGGCTAAAAAAAAAAAAGTAATTCTTTCTAAGCAGAAGTTTTAAGTCACAATATTTGGTGTTAAGCATATTTTTATTCATCAATACAGCCCATTTCTGTCTTTAAACCTGGACTAATTCATGGCTTTCTTAAACTCTTCCAATTCAATCCTATTCAATTTTGAAGAATTTGAGAGATAAGGAGACTAGAATGCATTTTCTGGAAAACAGAAGGTCAAATATGCTAAAATATTCCTTCCCAATTGAAACCATATTCAAATGTTTCATGATGCATGCCAGGATATCTTTATAGAAATTTTTAAAGCTTTTAGACGCCACACAGACCCAGATAAAGCGAGCAGATGAAATTGTTTTATATAAAACTCCTCTCACATTTTTAAACACTGGGCCTGGGACACTGCCATTTGTTTTGCACACATTACTCTTTCGTGGCCAACAACAGAAGACACGTGAATTCCTTCTGCCAGTGAACACCAAAACAGATTTTTAAGTTCAAAAAAAAAAAAAAAAAAACCAGCAAAAAACTTAAATAGTGATTTTAAACAGAACCAATTCTTAAGGCACCATGATGATTAATACCTGGGTTAGAAACCACAATTATGACGCAATCAGGACTGTACTTGACGATCTGAGGAATAATGAACTTGAAGACATTAACGTTCCTCTGCACCAGATTGAGGCGACTCTCCCCCTCTTGCTGGCGAACTCCTGCAGTCACCACCACAATCTTGGAATTGGCGGTCACAGAGTAATCTTGAAGGAGAGGAGAAAAAGGCAATTTACACACAACCCTTCCTCAAAACATGCCATATGATATGCTTTAGAAAGCTGAACATTCATAAGCTTCTAGAAGCTAGTGAGAATGATGTCTTCTGCATTGTAAGGGGGTTGAACTGCATGCAATGCTCGAGGGACGTGGAAACATTCCAACCAGGACGCTGGCTCAGAAAATGAACCCAGGAAATATAGAAGGCCCTAAATGATGTTTCAGCTAGCAAAGTCGAATTGCTATTGGCTTTAGAGAATATCGGATTGTCAGTGATACAAAGTATAAACAGTGAGTCCAAAGTTCAACAGGCTGCCCTCCAACACAAAACCAATTTCAGGGTAACTGCAGCCTTGTTAATTCAGTTAATGTTAATTCAGTCTGTGAAGGGAAGGAAGCACTTGAGTGTTCTTGGCTAGAAATTAATTTCTAATACTCAATATTTTAAAGAAGCGTGTTCACTTTAAACAGTACGTTTCTCTAGAGAATATTTTATTTTTTTCTTAAGGAAGTGTACCTTTCCCAAATTATACAGACATTGAGATTTCATGTGATCATCAGACCCAACAGCTCTGGATGATTGATATAATTAAACCCTGTTGTTATGTGACTTGACTGTTATTAATACTTTTATCAGTTTTCTCTCCCATAAAATGGAGGCAACAGGGTTACCTCTCGTAGGGTTGCTGTGAAGATGGGACATGCAGCACATTTCACACAGCACCCAGAATGCTAATATTCAACGAGTAGCAGCTATTATTAGTAGTATGGTGAGAAATTACTTCGGAGGCCCACATTTCTCTATCTTTAGGCACAGCCATGCTGTGGTGGGCAGCATCTCTTCCTAAATGTGCTAAATCCAGGACAGAGAATATGAATTTATTTAGCTTCTTCAAGGTACTCAGATTACTTTGTGCAAATTTTTTTTTTTTCCAGATCGAAAACATCCCTATTCTCAGGTACGTGTAAACAAGATTCAGGATACAGTTTCCCAAAACGCTACGCATCATATGGATGGAAGACACGTGGGGCAGGGTTTACAGAGAGGTACCGCTAGTCTTTGTCCTTGAGGATGACTTGGACCCAGAAGGAAAGAAACTGCCAGCACTGGATTCACCAGGATGGAGAGACCAATTTTCTTTCAAGGGGTGAGGACATTAACACATTACGTGACCACTTGGGGCATGAAATCACCACTACCTTTATCTGCCACAATTTTGGGTGTCTGAAGAAACAAGCTCCCATGCTGCAGATCCATCATTTCGCCTTTGAGTTTATCTTCCAAAACATCCACAAGAGCAAGCTCATCAGCCAGAGACTGTGAACACAGAAACAGGTTAGTGCCCTAAGCCACCGGAGGACACCACAGCTCACAGTACCAGCCAGAGAGCCTTTAAAAGGCCAAGTACCAAATTCTAAAAACTGGGAATTACTGTGGAGTTAAGTGTGCTCTTTAAGCAATTTCAAGATAAAATGTCTCGAGTAATGAATTATTAATATTTAGGATACCAGTTTTTCAGAATTTCACCTTCTCATTCTCCACTAGCACAGTACAAATTGCTTGAAGAATATGTAGACATGAATCCAGCTTGGTTCAACAGTGACCTCTGAGAGCACAAGTCTTCACATTAATGGTGGGGGTGTGAAGATGAGACTCAACAGACCCAGAAACAGTCTTGCACAGCGTGTTCACCCCAGAGGTCACCTCCGGAATGGAGGGGTTTTGAGAGGGCAGATTTAGTTTATACCATCAAGAGGCTGAGCTCACTTTAGAGTAGGATTTGAAGCCCTGGTTGAAACTAGGAATCCTCAAGTTGGCTCTGACCAACTCAAATGTCCTGATGGGGAAAGGAAAGAGTTCTGTGGACACAGGAAAGAGTTCTGTGGACACAGGGAGTCGGGGTCTAGTAAATTCTCTAGACATGATCCATCCAAACCTGCCCAGTCTCTTTTTCTATTCCGATTGTCATACTGGACCATTCATCCAAAGTAAAACCCTTAATCAACAATCACATACATTCTTCAGCAAGTCCTTGGTCTTTTCTTCTTGGAAAAATGATGGGGGAAGGTGTCTATTTAGTTGTATCTAAATAAGCTTTCAGCTTTTAAAGACAGTTATCTTGGGAGAATCTCATAATTTACAAACGCTTTAAAAAGTAGTTATCCTTCCCATTGAAACATCATCAGAACCCTTGCCTTTACTGGGTTTAGGGCAGTTAGCAAAATGACTAGTGTAGTATGACCTATCACACTTAAAAATGCAAATACGTCTTCTAAGAACAGTGTGATCAGCTCTTCAGGTGAAGGGTGTGGATGGGAAGCGTTAAGTAACTGGGGATCAGGAAGCACTTGGAAGAATAAAATAGAATAATCCAGGGTGGAGCTGGAGGGTCAGGGAGGCATTGAGCAGCAGAGGGAAAGCAAAGAGAGGTGTGGAGGCCAATAAGAAAACCTGACCTAGTTTAGCTTGCCAACAAAGGAGGTCCAGCTCCCGGTAGGGGCCAACGGACCAACACTGCCCCCTGTCTCTAGAATCCCCATGGGGAGCCGGCTTCAAGGAGTGTCTTCAGTGGGCTGGTTTGTGAGGGTTTCCTTGAGACTCAAGCCTCCCTGTGACTGAATGTGTTCTCAGTTCTGAGCAACTGATTCACTTGCAGACTTCTGAAATGGCCCTTTTACGAGCTGAGGATTACTTGGTAAATATTTTCTCATTTCCATGTACAGTCAAATATTGGCATTAATGTTCACCCATTTTCACTTCAACAGGTGTTTTAACGCTTTTACAACGGTTTTGCTGCTCTGCAGCCTCCGACAAGATGACACCCAAGCCTCATTTGTGTCTCGTATGTCCTAAATCCATACAAAAGAACTTATGAACTAACAGTGTGGTCAAGGTCCTGAGCACCAGGAACATCACTCTTATTTTGGGAACATCACGTGTGCACTATTGAAGTCAACAGGGCACAACAATTTGGGGCTTAAGTGGAAAAGGATGTCACCGGATCTCAGATCCTGTCTTTTGTTTCAGTGGGCAGAGAATTGGCTGAGAAGCACAGACTCAGCTGGCAAGGAAGGAAGAGATCCAACACTTGCAGAAAATAATTGCAGTGCTGAATTTAGCTGCATCTGCACGACTGAATATCCTCCCAGTGGGAGGCAGGCAAATAGAAGACAGATAACCAAGTACAGACACTTTGGCTTAAATAAATCTCCCCCTGTATTCACATATTGTATAACAGCCTATGAATTGACCATATGCATAATCCACTTAAGCTGTAAATATGTTCTTAAATGTTTGATACACCAAGGCTTAGATTCAGAGCAAAAGCAGTAACTTGTTAAGGAACAATGTCAGTTGGAAGCCAAGGACATCACTATTGAAACCTTGTTCTACATACTACAAAGTAAATATCTCTTAATCTAAAATCCTATGTGGACCAGACACGGCCATAACCCATCTCTGGGTCCTCTCAGCTAGTAACTTCCTGCTGCCCATGCCTTAATATCTGAAGGTTGTATTTTTATATTCAGATGTTCAGTCTGCATGACATTTTGTGGGAGGAAAAGATATAATTCTTTCCAAATAATTAGCTAAATGGACAAGCACCATTTTATTCAAAATTTTTTCTTCTCCTCTGAAATGCTACTTTTTATTAAATACTGTTTAGGCTTTTAGTTTGTTCCATGAACCTGTCTATTTTCATATAAACACCAAATTCTAATTAAGTCCCACTTTTAAGCCAAGTCCCGGACTGCAAACACTACTTTGTATTGTGTGTATTATTACATCGCTCCTTCTAAGAGACTTCAGATGCTGTGTTCATACCGCAGGAATGTGGTTACAATTAACTGAGTCATGAACAGACACTCAAATCAAAACCAGCTGGATCGAGCCTAACAGTTGAATGACCTCATGGAAGCTCTGTATGTCAGATCCCTGACAACATGCCGGGATCTCGGCGGCTGAAACAGAGCTTGTGGTTGGTAGAGGGGCGCAGAAGCCACGAAGAAAGGAAAAGCTTTGATCAAAACTGGACCGTGTGTGTGCAGTTTCGTAGTAGCACGGATGTTCATTTATTTAATGCATATTTACTATTGAATGTGCCAGGCAATATTCTACTGCTAAGGACCACAGTAATGAACAAATCTGGCAAAGTGCCTGCTCTCATGGAATGTACCAGGGAGGGAATAGGAACTAAGCAGAGATGATTCTGAGGATGGAAGTGCTATAAACAGCATAAGGCAGGGTGATGTTAAAGCTACTGAAAGGATGGATGGACCTAGACGCGATCACACTAAGTGAAGTAAGTCAGAGAAAGACAAATATATGATGTCACGTATATTTGGAATCCAAAAAAAATGACAAACTTATGACAAAACAGAGACTCACAGACAGAAAACAAATTTATGGTTACCAAAGGGAAAGGCAGTGGGTGGGGGTGGGGGGATAAATTAGGAGTTTAGCAGATATAAACTACTATGTATAAAATAAATAAACAATAAGGTCCTACTGTATAACACTGGGAACTACATTCAGTATCTTATAAAAACCTATAATGAAAAAGAATACAAAATAGAATACATATATATATATATAACTGAATTACTGGGCTGTACACCAGAAACTAACACATTGTAAATCAACCATACTTTAATAAAAAATAAATTAAAAAAATTTTTTTAAGTTACTGGAAGGGCGTTACCCTGTATTGGATGGTCAGGGAAGGCCCTCCCACAAAAGTGTGATACAAACGACAGGAGAGAGTTGACTCTGATGGTCCAGGGCAGACAATTCCAGGAGGAGGGAAATCAAGCACTAAAAAGATTTAAGTAGCAATGCGCTCAGTGTTTTGAAGAAAAAGGGCAGAAGGGGTGAAGTGAGAGGCAGTACAACCACCTTGCACTGGAAGGCGCCCCCTGGAGTTGTGCACCTGCCTCGCTCTGAGAGTCAGGCAGGGAGTCACCCTGCCAGACCACATTTTATGTATGCTTGTCATCGACGGGCGCTGTGACACCATCGGAAAGTTTTAAGTAGGGGAGCTACTATTTTTATAAACGCTCACTATGGTTACTAGGTTGGCAGTGAGGATGGGGGGAGTGGGCAAAGCAGCAGGAAACACCCGAGTCTTTGTAATGGTGGGACAGTGGGCTGGGAGCCTCAGCTGCCTTCCCAGGCCTGCTCATCTCTAACCTGGTGCCCTTGCTTCACTCACTTTCTGGGCCCAAGCAGTGTGACCCCTCTGAAAAGCACACTGGTGACGGGCTCAAAACACCGGATCTGGCACTGCTGGTCTCTGAGCTCTTAATCCAGGTGCTTAATCTTTCTGAGTTTCTTTTTTCTTTCCAACAGTCCCCTAGAGATGTCACACCCCCTAGAACTTCTGGGTAACACACAGACATCTAAGTACCACTGTTATTAGCTCCCTTTTTTATTAAACCAGTGGGGTTTATAATCCTTACTGACTATTATTAGCAATTTCGACTTTAAGATTAAAGTCCCCATTAAGATTAAGATTTAAAACACTTTTAATTAGTAAAATGGTCTTTGGACAAGGCAGTCCAGCCCTCACAGCAGCTAAATTGGAAGACTCCTACTGTGTTAGAAGCCGGGTCTGTTCCCTCGAGCACCTGAATTGGGCCAAAGTATTATATAACTGCAGACCGAGTTGCACTTAAATTATTTACCAAAGAGGAGAGATACTCCTTATAGTCATGACAGCTCTGAAATAGTTCCCTGAAAAGTCAAAATTTTGAGATTAGCAAGAGGAATGAAAAATCTCCCACTAGTCCTTTATTAGTACATTTAATATGTTGTTAATTGCCTCAGTACTAGCATAGAATAAAGAGAAGCTGCAAGTCACCAGAAGAGTTCAGTGCCTTGGAAGAGTTCAGAGCTCTGTCACCACCAGCTGTGTGGCCACAGGCAGGCCCTCCATCCCTCTGAGCCTCGGCCACCTCCACTGAACACGGGACACAAACAGTTCCCCTTTCTTGAGCTTGTTGTTTGAAATGAAGCATTTTAGTTAAAACACGGTCCATAATAAATATTTTAAAAGAAATGTAAGCTTGATTACTTTTCACTTCTCGGGCTATGACCAGTGAGCACTAAATTGAGACGACAAATTCCCTGTGATTTGGGAAACCGCACCCACAATCACGGGCACCTAGTCAATTCCAGCAAGCTTTAAAAAAAAATGCAAAGGAATAGAACTTTCACTGGTGCACACTAGAGATTTTGGTTGATTTCCTGATGACTTTTTCTCAGGGAAGATTCAGAATTTGTCCCTTTAGAATGTAAGCTTTGTAAAGAGAGGGATGTTTGGCTAGGTGTCACTCAAGCAGCCTTCGCATACAATACAAAGGGACAGCTCACTCCACTGGGCTAAGGCAGCGGCGTTTGGTGGGGAGGGGTTCCCCCACCACCAAAAACATTTAAGACAGCCTTCAGAAAGAACCAGGATCAGTTCAGTGAGGGAAAGCCAGAATGTAGGAGGCAAATTAAAAGTCTACGGAGGTTTATGGGGAAAATACAGTCACGAGGAGAGGAAGGGGCTAGTAGTGTGGTATCAGTGTTAAATCTCCTGATGTTGATCATTTGCACTGATTATGTGAGAATATGTCCTATTCTGAGGACATGTACTCTGACAGATAGACTGAAGGGTATGCTTGCATTTATTCTCAAATCATTCAGAAAAAAGTCCACACACACACAGAAATACATTAAGAATTGGTAAATCTGGGTGAAGTAAGTATGAAAGTTCTACCTTATTTTTTTTTAACTATTCTCGCAAATTTTCTGTAAGTTTGGAAATTACTTCAATTTGAAACTATTGGGTAGAAGTTTGAGGGAAATAATAGGACATTTCCACGACCTTAAAAAGCCACTGTGCAGACTATGTGTTAATTATAAAGGGCAAAGGGATCTTTGCAGGGGAGAAAGCTTGCAGTTAGCACTTCACCCAGAGGATTCTTGGGCACTGCCAGAAACAAGTCAAGCTGGACATTACACGCCTCCTGATGTGGGGCGTCGTGAAGGACACACCATCACCTGATCATAAACTCAGCCCCAAATCTAACCTGATCCTAATCACAAGGAAACATCAGACCAACATAAACTGAGGGATGCTTTCAAAAACTGACAGGGATTCTACAAAAATATCATAAACATGAGACAAGGAAAGGTTGAGTAAGGTCCAGATTAAAGAGCAGAGATGACAAGTATGTAAAATATATGATCTTGGACGAGGAGTGACAACAGCTATAAAAGGCATGCTTTTGACAGTTGGAGAACTTTTAATCTGGGTACCGTATATGAGGTAATAGCATTGTATCACCATCAAATTCCCTGAGTGTAGTAACTCAACTGTGTCAGCAAGAATGTCATGCTCTCAGGAGATACAGGCTCACGTATCAAAGAGTATCATGATGTCTACAACTTATTTCAAATTATTCAGGAAAAAAAAAAAAAAGAAACCTTTAAAGATACAATAAAACCGTCAAGTGCCACAGGCCGAAACTGTCTATCGGGCATGGAGTTCCTGAAAGGTACCTTTCCCAGAATGCTGATGGCACACGCCATGCCAACTTGTCCAACACCCACTACAGTGATCTTATTGTTGGGAACCGTTGCCTCTTCTTCTGCAACTGGTGCAATCAGTTTTTCCTTAAGAGTTGCCATTGTGCACTGAAAGAAAAGAAAATATTATACATGCATCCACAGTGAACCATAAATGGGAACAATCCTTATGTTACTTTTGCATTAAGCTACTATATATGAAATAGATAAACAAGGTCCTACTGTATAGCATGGGGAACTATATTATCTTTTAATAACCTATAATGGAAAACATGAAAAAGAATATGTATCACTGAATCACTATGCTGTACACCAGAAACTAACACAACATTGTAAATCAAATTCAAAATTTAAAAGATTTAAGAAAATAAAATAAAATGAACCCAATGATATTCTAGAACACAGAATATATGTTAAAGAACCATGTGATTTACTCAAAGTATTTAATCAAAACAAAAAACCTCTATGAAGCCCATTAGAATTTGGTTTGTTCAGCTTCTGAGTTTTTGGTAGTATTTAACAAAGTTGCAACAATTTTGTGGTTACTCATTTACTGGCTAAAAATCATGAATTCTTATATTTAAATTGTCTGATTTGTTTCTACACTCCCTATAAAGTATTTAAGGGTAACAAGATGGGGCTCAGTATTAACCCATATGTAAGCTTGGTCTCAAAGAACGGCCAGTTATAATATGATCTTTATTACCTACGGTTATTATCACTCTTAGAAGATAAGGACCCTTTATCATTATCACTTATTATCACTCTTAGAAGATAAGGTTCTTCTATTTTCTTCTACTTAAGTCTCACTTAAAATTTGTCACAGTGTACTGAGCATACAATGTGTGCTTAAATACAGTGTCAAATAATGTTTGTGCAAAATCTGCAAAAAAAAAATATATATATATATTACTGAGTTCCTTTTAGTGCACCTTGGAAGCTTATTGGAATGTGGGCAGATACTTAATACACTTTTTTTTGGGGTGGGGGGGTGGGGGTGGGGTCACCTTAGGGGAATATCAGCCTTTGAGTCAGTTTCTTTCTAGTCATTAAAGAAAAAAAATCAAAAAATTGTAATGTTAGAAAATATTTATACAGTAACATCAAATTTATCTATGCCATCAGATAATTAGATGTGTTTTCTGGATAACTAAAACAAATGGTAAAATTTACTGTATTACCTTACCTTATTAAACAAAGAAAGGGTACAGATCACGAACAAGCCCTACCTTCAGAATCAAGCTTCATTTATAATTACATCCCGATATAATGTCTATTATTTGTGCCTGCCTTTTACTTTTAATGCTAGACCGTCAGAAGACACTGTCTCTGTTTCCAATTGTACCCCTGCCTCCCAGTCTGGTTTTCTGTTTCTTTTATGCAATGAACTAAGTAACAAAACCTAGTGTAGTAATTGTATATGTTAAGTAAGAGTTAGGCTCTGAGCTGGAATAAAGTACTTGAATTCGGAGACAACTGCTTAACAACTATTTTGTTCTATAGTTAGACGACCTTAACAGGTCACACACGTCCTACATCTTGAGCAGAATCAGAAGAAAGAATCCTGCTTCTCTTGAAGAAAGACACAAATGCAGTGTTTCTTCACCATGTTATTTTCGTTGGTTGGTGTAAGATCCTTTAGGTATACAGAGGAGCCAGGAAAGCAGTGGAAAACCCAAATCCAGAAAGACTGTTACAGAAACAGATTAGTTGTTCAGATAGATCTTTCAAACTATCCGGGGAATTTCAGAAATGACGATGTAGAGGCTTGAGCCAGTACAGATTTCCTTTCAGACCTTTCTGGAGAAAAAATGATTAAAAATATAAATTTTTCCTTAATAGGGGTTCTTTGATAGGAGTTGTAAGAAATTAGAAGAAAATGTTTTATGTTACACATAGGCCTGTCCCAAGATCAAAGTGGTGGCTTGTAAGGAAAAGGAATGATAAATGGGGTAAAAAACAACCTCCTATTCTTGGTCCTTTATATCCCTACCACCCTGCCCCTTTCGTAGATCTAAATCATCAGAAACGAACCCGTGCCTTAAGTTCAGGAACAAAGATCCACTTTGCAGACCATCTCTCAATGCGAACCTTTTCAAGAGCCCAGTCTCGCCGTCCAATTCCTCCACTAAAAAGTGCGGCTCTCGGCCGCCCCCTGCCGCCGCGCCGCGCTGCACTGCAGCCGGCACTGCCCGCCACCCACGCGCCACCTCTTCCTCTCCGCGCCCGCAGCTCAGAGCGCAGATCACAAGGGGAAGCGGCAAGCACACAGCTCCTCGGAGAAGGTCTCTAGAGGGGAAGGTCTAGGCCTTTCTCACTCTCGACTCCCGGGAATGGCAAATAAACAAAGCACCCGAAGCATCAAAAGAAGAGGCCAGCGATGAACCGGCCCATCGTTCCGGGAAGGGAAGAGGCTGGCGTGCAGGGCCAAGCCCTCAAGTCATCCTTGACCCTCATCCCGGCAGAAGTCGGGGCCTTCCTCCATTCCCGTGGTTGCAGACGCCGATACCCAGGCTCACGATCCGCCAGGCTTGCCGGGTTACCTGGCTCCTCCTCCCTCTCCTGGCTCCACCAGCACGTGTCCGGGACACCAGGGGTGATGCGGCCGCCATGAGCCCATCAAGGACACGGAGGGCCTGGGATTTAGCTGCAAATGCGACAAGTCTGTTCCCCGGTCGAGCAAGGCTGGCGGTGACCCCCGGCGCGCGGCGGACAAAGCCCGGGGAGGGATCGCAGCCCCTCTGCTCCGCCCCGCTCCCCGGCCGAGGGCACGGCCCGCCGCCCCCACCCGAGCCCAGATGCTCAGGGCCACAGGCCCGGGAGCGCAGATGTCCTTCCTGGTCCTTCTCCCCGTCTTGCTACACAAGGGTTTCCCTGAGCTTCCCACCTGGGTTTGCCTGAGAGCCAGGATTGAGGGTCGCGAGCTGAAACCTACCAGGGGAGAGAAAGTTCCCAAGACGGCTGTAAGGGTGGCCCGGAGAGGACAATGTCAGCAGCGTGCGTCTCCTCCGGCTCAGGATCCGCAAAGAGGCAGGAGGAGGCGGGGCCCGCCCCTCGGCCGCCTCTCAGCTTTCTCCATTGTGATTGGAAACCCGAGCACCGCCCCCCGCTCCCCTCCGCTCGCTCAATCCCCTTCAAGGACAAGGGCTCGAGTGTGCCCACCCCCTCCCTCGGGCCCGCTGAGGAGGTCACCTTATGGCCACTAAGGCGGCCTGGCTCGCAGCCGGTCCCCCCCAGTTTACAGGCTCCTCCACACAGAGGCTGCGTTATGTCTAAAACCTGACCACCTTCGACTCTTCCGGAATCTCCCGCGCTGGTTCAGATAAATTTAGTTCAGATAGAAATAAATGTTTATTTTTGCGTTCCGGGTCGCTCTGTGAGGACCACTGTGTTGAGCTCCGTGAGATGCGGGTGATGCGTTCCCCTGCGTAGTACTGCTGCTCCTGGATGTTTTTAAAAATAAAACTGAATTTTCATTTCTCCTCCTCTACGATGCAAGTTCGTTTGATGCAACAGGGACTGGTGGGTTTTTCCTACCTGGATTCAGCAAATATGCAAATAATTACTACTTGCCTGTGAAACTAGTGAAGCCTAGTGCCTGCCTTCTGAAGTTCCTGTAAGATGCCGTTTCTCTGTTAGTCCCTGAGCGGCTCCGGAGCTGCATGTCGCCATTTATCTCTGTGTTGCCAACACCCAGCCCAGGGCCTGGTGCCTCAATACAGTGTGAATGAATGAATGATTAAGCAGGTGAAGTTATCCTAAAGATTTGGCTCTCGTGTGTGAGTGTGAGTGTGTGTGTGTGTGTTTTAAAATGCTTTGAGGTATAGCAATCTCACAAACTCCTTGTATTTTAAAGCGAGTTGTTTTGTTTGTTTGTTTGTTTGTTTTTTCCTAGTGTGATTTAGTAATTTGGTCATTTTTGGTAAATGACTATTAATCCTATGCCTTAATTTCATCTCAGGGCCAAGCATGGAATGTACAAATATGAATATAAACTATGCCCACTGAGATGCTCCCACGTCCAGAAGACAGACAAGTAGGCAACCTCTTTCAATGACAATACAATGTAATAAGTGGTTAAAAAAAAAACTTGGCTAAATAAAATACAATAAAGAAATTCAAAGAGAAAAGCTGCTAAGAAAGGGTGTGTCTAGAGGAATTGATAAACCTCAACCTCCAGAATTAGTCCAGTTGGTGGGGGCTTTGGATGCCCCTGAAAGCACAGTCTAGTTACAAACAGAAAGATAATGATCAGAGAGAGGAAGAGGTTGGTGAATAACCTCTAAACTGTGATCCTGTTCCTCTTGAGTCGAAGTTTGAAGCAAGAAAATCTAGTAAGAGATCTAGACAGCACCCTAGACCCTTCTCATCTGCTTTCCGAAAGAGTCAGTCTACATCCTCTATAAACTTCTTAATATCTCCCCAATTTCCCCACTTCTTGCCATCTCTGTGTGTTTTGGGGAGGAAGGAGGGACAGGAAAAAAAAAAAAAGAAGTTCCATTTCTTTCCTCTACAGTCATGTCCATCCCCTCTGTAACCAGTTACTAATCTGATCGATCAAAGTGAGTTCTCCACCTGCAGCTCTGAGTGCCAGCAGAGCTCGCACTACCTGCCTCAAAGATTTTTTTGAGAATTGCATAACCAGGCAAGTTTTTTTTTAAAGTGTAAAGTGTGAAAGACAATTTTATATACAGTGATTCGTACAATATACTCCACTGATGGAGTTCCCAACAGTTGGTACCTTGGCATATTGAATACCTTAACCCAAGGGGTTTGAGGAAACAGCAGGAGCAGGAAGCTTACTCTGACTTCCCCCTACCCCCCACTTTTTTTCTGGGAGCAGAAATAAATCCTTCCTGTGAAAGGTCCCCTCCCTTTACCAGGAAGAAGGGAAATGGGACCAAGACATTTGTATAAACAAATTGTTAAATGAATCTTTATTGTCCTTGCTACTTCTTCACCATTTACTACCCTTCGCCCAAACCCCTCTGTCTTGTCACACTCTTCATGAATTTATTGTTTCTTTGTCTACACCCTTGTAGACAAACTCCCTCCTCTGGCCACTTCTTTGGGGCTGCATTCTTTTGTGAAGGTTCCCACGCACACGTAAAAGTTTAATCAAATATGTATGCCTTTCTCTTGTTTAGCTGTCTTTGTCAGTTTACTTTTCAGACCCAACCAGGGACCCGTAAGAGGGTGGAGGAAAATTTTTTCCTCACCCATCGTAGTCCATTCTTCAAGAAGTCATTCTTCGTTGGTGAACATGCATCGGAGGGTGACACACCCCAGTTCCACAGGGGCAGAAGCTCCTGTGCTCAGGAACCTTCCAAACCTCCCCCCCCATGGACCACTTCATCTGGATGCCCATATGTATTCTATATAATATCCTTTATAATAAATGGGCAAACGTGTAGGTGTTTCCTCTGAGTTCTGTGAGATGCTCTAGCAAATTAACCCAGCCCGAGGAAAGGGGCATAGAAACCTCTGATCTACAGCCAGTGAGCTGGAAGCACAGGTAACAACCTGGACTGGTGGATGGGTATCTGAAGTGGGGTGATCTCGTGGGACTGAGCCCTGAACCCGTGGGATCTGATGCTGTCTCCAGGGAGATCGTATCAGAATTGTGTTAAATTTGTGGCACACCCAGTCACTGTCTGCTGAAAATGGGAGAATTGCTTGGTGGCGTGGAAAAAGCATTGGGGGCAGTGAATGCTAAACCAGTTCGTTTAGAGATACAGCTTAAAAATTGCCAGAAATCTGGTCACAAAACTGAATGTGAAAATAAAACAAAATCATTAAAAGAGAAGATTATTTCTTTGTTCAAAGACTTGTAAATTATTTTTTTACTTTTTTTTTTTCCAGGGGAGGCAATTTGGTTTGTTTGTTTGTCTGTTTGTTTGTTAATGGAGGTACTGGGGATTGAACCTAGGACCTCGGGCATGCTAAGCATGCACTCTACCCCTGAGCTATACCCTTCCCCTCTAAAAGAGATTATTTCTTTCAAAAGAATATTTCTTGAGACATCCATGACAGGCATGGACAAGATGCCTGCTGATGGAAACATATATTCTAATGAAGGATCAGAGATAATAAACAAGTGAATAAAACTGATAGGATAAAACACGTAAACCTGGTAATATGCAACCACTTTGGCTAGGCTTTTGCTGCCTGCAGACCTTTGTGAATAATTTATATGTCATGGTAAAGCCTCCTACAGAAGGTAGAGTGCTTTGCTCCAAAGCAAAACACCCCAAACTGCTGCTTTGTTTTGTTTTTCTGACATCTTGAGCTTTAAAAAAAAAAAAAGATCTCCTGTGTCAGACTATCCAACTATTTGAAAACCAAA
Organism: Camelus bactrianus; assembly: GCF_048773025.1. Taxonomy (NCBI): domain Eukaryota; kingdom Metazoa; phylum Chordata; class Mammalia; order Artiodactyla; family Camelidae; genus Camelus; species Camelus bactrianus. The sequence continues at coordinate 13,433,820 of NC_133572.1, forward strand.
CTAATAGAATTTGAGAATGGAATAGGAGCTTTGACATAATCTAATCCGAATGAATGCCCAGAGTTTTGAGTGACTGGCCTCCAGTTACTCTGTGAGTTAAGAATAGAACCAGAAATAGCTTTGGTCTTGCCGCTATCTGTGCGCCTGCCTGTGGGAATTCTTTTAATTCTATTCTTCTGTTTTGTTTGTCTGTGGTTATGAAACATGATTAATTTTATTAGAACTGTAAATTCCTTGAGGGTATTTTATTCATCTTTTATTCACCTCCAAGTAACACAGTATCTGACAAGATACTTGTGTCTCTCCCAGTTTGATACTTATTAAACTTGGACACAATAGGAGCAAATAAACTCTCTGAGTTAGGATTTAAGAGGCAGCCCTTGATTCAGACTCTTTTACACCATATTTTTTTTTCTCATTTTCCTTTATTTCCCAATTCTTAGATATGTTTCGGACAGCTGAAGTTCCTTGAAGCTGCGATTCTGGTAGGCAAGTTGTTACTCAAGTTGAAACTCTAATAGCAACATTTACTTGTAAATGAAGAACTGATGCTGGTGAGTATCTCTATCTACATGAAACAGATCTGGCCAGGGAGAGAAACCGGTGTCAGTGGGCAAAGAAGAGAATTGAAGATGTAATTGTTCAGCCATCATCAGATGGTTGTACTTGGAGTGCTTTTTCCATGTACATACTAGTTGTTCCTTTTTAAAGGGAGGTAATGAACTATATATCAAATAGATAAACAGCAGGGAACTTGATCACTTTCTTGTAGTAACATATAATGGAAAAGAATCTGAAAAGAAATAATACATAGGTGTATGTATATGTATAACTGAATTGCTTTGCTATACACCTGAAACGGATATTGTAAACTGTAAAACTACAGTTCAATAAAACATAAAAATTTTTAAAAATGTAAAATAAAATAAAATTAGTTTAGAGTTTAAAAAAAAATGAAGGGAGGTAATGATATTCTGAATTATACTAATAGTTTTGAAATGACCTATTTTGATGCCTAGCTGGGTAAGGACTAGTTTGTTCTAAGCAGCATTGAGCCTCTTAGAGCACCTAAAAAATAGATGTTTAGAAGTCATGTTGGTACCAAATTCCTGAGCTCAAACCAAAGAGTACGTGAGCAGTTTTACTTCTCTTGTCCTCGGAGGCTGTCTTCTCTGGGTGTCTGAAAAACATCAGTGCATAAGTCTAACCACATCCCTCTCATGGAAAAATGCCTTTCTGCTGGGAGAGATGATAAGTCTTTGAAAGGCATCTCAGGTGAGACATGCCTTGGTAAGGGTTTACTTTCCTCACGGTGATATTGAGAGGGAAATACTCACACCAAGTGAAATATACACCAGATTAGAGTTCACAATTTTTGCCTGAAGAGGAACATTCAGGCCAGGCAGCTCCAGCAGAGCCAGTCAGAAAGTAGCACTTTTTTCCTGCTTACAAAGTGGTGTCCTCGAATTTGCCTGGGCGCTACTTCTGGGAAGAGAAGTGCCCATCCCATACGCCCGCGGGGCATTGCCAAGGTCTTCCTCGTGTGAAGTCCCCCACCGACATTTCCCATTCCTGGAATCATGGCCTCTTATTCTTCCTGGTGCCAAGGGTTTTCTTCTATAACTTTGAATACTTCTTTTCTTATTTTAGAGACCTTGAAGAAGATGACTAATTTTTCTCTGTTCTGAACCTACATATTTCAACATATATATATTTACACATATATATTTAGCAAATAAAAGATAAAGAATCAAATGGAATGAAAATGCTTGTAATAAAATACATGGCCCCCTGCCCCTTCCCTCTCCAGCCCGATCTGGATGCAATCACTTCTTCCTAACCTCTTTTTGAATTGTAGTCCTGAAGCCCAGCTGCATTTTCTCTTCTTTCCTTGTACTCATTTAAAAAATGAGTGAGTATGTAGTGCTTTAAATCACATCTATTTGTAAGGTGGAAAGTATTATCACTGTGATTTTAACTGGAAGACACTGGGGTCCACATGACTCAAGTTTTCTTAGAGTTCTGTGGCATTACACATCAAGGAATTTATTTTATATCATTAAGCAACTTTCATTTATTGTAAAAAAGTACCATGTGCCAGGCATATGATACATCAGAAGCATGTAATACGTACAATTACACGAATTAACAACATGGAATAACTTATTTTACTTGGCGTAACATGTAATCCTCATTTCAATCCTGTAAGGCACGCTTATTATCCTCATTTTACAGATGGGGAAAATGAATCACAGAAGGTTACTATTCTGCCCAAGATCATAAAACTAGTAAGAAAACTGTTTTAAAATTTGAAGATCATTCTTTTTTTATTTAAGTATAGGTGAGGTACAATATTATATGTTATAGGCATATGATACAGTGATTAACAATTTTTAAAATTATAGTCCACAGTTATTATAAAATTATTATAAAATATGTTTATAATATTTTATATCCTTGTAGTTTATTTTATACATAATAGTTTGTGCCTCTTAATCCCCTCCTTCCTTATTGCTCCTCCCTTCTTCCTTCTTCCCACTGGTAACCACTAGTTTGTTCTGTCTGTGAATCTGTTTCTTTTTTGTTATATTCACTAGTTTGTTGTATTTTTTAGATTCCACAAATAAGTGATAGCATACAGTATTAGTCTGATTTATTTCATTAGGCATAATACACTCTAAGTCTATCCATGTTGTTGCAAACTTGATGCAAACTTGAGGATCTTCTTAAAACACAGATTTATACATATTTGTTTTCCTTTTAAAAATATTACTTTAAATATGACATGAAGCCTGTGAGGTTACAAATATTCAGTCATTCAGAAATACCATGTTTTTGTTCAACTATTTCCATGTTTTGGGATATTATGCTTTTTGCTGTAAGTAGCACTGTGTAAGTATCCTTGTACATATCATCAACTGTAGTTTTAGTCCCTTCCTTAGGATCACAGAAAGTGAAATTACTGGGCCAAAACACATGAACAAATTGTTTTCCAGAAAGGTTATGCTCTTCTGTGCTTCCCCAGCCATGTCTGTCTTACTTAATGTTTTATTTCTGCCAATTTGTCAGAAGAAGATGGACTTCTGTTCTAAATGTATGTAATTTTGATTATTGGTAAAGATATATGTCTTTCGAATATTTAGGGAACACTTGCTTTTTTCCTCATTCTTTTTTTTAACTTTCCGTATCTGCTCATCTACTAGAGTGGACGCTTGTTTTGTGTTTTCCACTTAGCAATTCTTCACTTTGTGAAACCTGCCAGGAGCTCGCTGTCCTCTTCTCATCCCTTCCTCCCCTTGGCCGCATCAGAGCTTCTCAAGAGAAGAGCCTGTTCAAAACTGAAAGCAACCCAGAGAAGTGAGAATTGGGGGACGGCAGGCAAGGGAGAAGCCAGGCGATGGCATCTGAGCCCTTCCCTGGGCTCTTACTGCTAAGCGAATCACTGACCGAATAAAGGGTGCTCACTGACACGTTCTTTTGTCCGTTTGTAAATCACACTGTCCTTATTTGCTTCAACACCAAAATATTAAAAGTATAGGTGATTTTAAAAATTTTTATTTATTTTTAAAATTTTGTTTTCTATTGAAGTGTAGTTGATTTACAATATTAATTTCAGGTGTACAGCAAAGCGACTCAGTTATACATACACGTGTATTTTTTTCCATTATATGTTATTATAAGCAACTGAACATAGTTCCCTGTGCTATACAGTAGGTCCTTGTTGTTTGTCTATTTTATACATAGTAATGTGTGTCTCTTAATCCCAAGCTCCTAATTTATCCCTCTCCGGCCCTTTCCCCTATAGTAACCATAGTTTGTTTTCTATGTCTGTGAGTCTATCTTTGGTTTGTAAACAAGATTTTTATCATTTGTTTTTAGATGTTTTATATATATATATCACATCATCTTTATCCAGTCATCTGCCATGGACATTTAGGTTGTTTCCATGTCTTGGCTGTTGTAAATAGTGCTGTGAACATTGGGGTGCATGTGTCTTTTCAAGTTATACTTTCCTCCAGATACATGCCCAGGAGTGGGATTTCTGGATCATAGGGTAACTAACTAAAAATAGATTTAGTTTTTTAACGAACCTCCGTACTGTCCTCCATAGTGGCTGCACCAATTTATATTCCCAACAACAGTGTAAGAGGGTTTTTATTTTTCCACACTTTTTTTCTTCAGTGCTTTCTTTTCTTTTCTCTTTTTCTTTTCTTTCTTTTTTTTTTGAGGGGGGGGCGGTAATCAGATTTATTTGTTTATTTGTTTGTTTATTATGTTTCTTTAATGGAGACATTGAGGATTGAACCCAGGACCTCATGTGTGCTAAGAACATACTCTATCACTGAGTTATACCCTTCCCCTCCAAAGTATAGGTGATTTTTAAAAACTTATTTTGAAATAACTTTAGACTCACAAAAATTTACAAAAATTATTTGGAAAGTTCCCATGGACCCATCACTCAGCTTTCTTCAATAATAACACCTCATTTAAACTTTGTGTATTATTAAAACCAAGAAATTGAGGTCGGTACACTGCTACAAACTATGAATCTCATTCAGATTTCACCAGTTTTTATATGGATCGAGTGTTTTTTCAAAGATGCATTTCTTTATATTGAATAATTTGTGCAATGTCCACAGACAATTTCTTTAACTAGAAAATAAACATTATAGATATTTTAAAATATATCAAGTACTACCAAGGTTTTTAGGCAGTGTCTCTGGGCTCAAGGACTTTCTTTCGCTTTTACAGTAGAAATGTTGCAAAGAACATACGCCTCAGGCATTTTGGCTGTGGACTGTGTATTTAAGTTAGTTATCATGTCCTGCTGATTATTTAACGCAAGTTAAAATGCAACTTTCTGCAGTGTTCTTGTGCACCAGAAAGGAATTTATTGCTACCACCCATCCATCACCAGTGGCTGAAATCGGTTAGCTTAATGGGTTTCTGAAAGCAATTTTCCTGCAGCTGTGTTTACCCTTCACTCCAAATGCTCAGTGGCACTTCCTAAGCAAAATTATGATAAGAAATACTTTGTTCATTTGCATTTAAATATTAAAAAGCACTTTTTTTTCTTAGTGTCTCATTTTGTTTTCTTTGATCTTAGCCAGTAGGAAAGAAAGAAAAAAATCAACAACAAACAAAATCAGACTGAAAAAATAACTACAGAAAAGCAGATGCACCAAAAGCAACCGCTAAAATCCAGAATCTTGATTTTGCTCATTAAATGAAAAAAATGCGTGCTATTTTGGAGTAAGACATAAGGGAACTAGTATTTATTGAGACCTGCTGCATATTAGATGGGATCCTGGGTGCTTTGGATGGTCCAAGATTTGGCAACATGGTCAACAGTGTACTATTTGCGTTGAGACAATTAATTGTCTAATAGTATTTAATGAAGAAGGGTGACAATCTAAGGAGGCAACAGAATCATAGTAAAGTCAGAGGCAGAAGAAAACGTCAACCAATTTCTGGCAAATTGATACCATACTGTCAGGTCATCTCATTTTAACCCTCTTAATTTTATTTATTCTGTAAATAGTCACGATTTTGGAAAGAACTGAAAATAAATAAAAATGTACAAAGTAGAGAGCAAAAATCCTCAGTTTCCCCATCTCCCAATTCTTCTCCTTAGAAATAATCACTGTTAACAATTTATTGTGCCTCCTCTGTCTCCACATCTTAAAATTAAATAATAGTTAAAATTTTAGTCAGTATACAATAAGATTTTAATAAATCCTATTCCTTTTCAGAAGTGAATTATTTATTATTTGTCACAAATGTTTTAGTTTTGGCAAATTTTATTTTCTAGTTTCAAATATTGAAACTCTTAGACCACCAGATAGGAATAACTTACCATGATCGATTTTTTTCTCTTCCTGTTTTAGAATTTAATAAAAATTGTTCAAATTCTTTGAGTGATTACTGTGTGATTACTTTACCCATGTTAACGTATATAAACGTGTTTAGTCCTCATGAGAACCCTTTAATCCAGGTGCTATGACCCTCCCTATTTGAAAGTTAGGGAATATGGGGTGCAGGTAGGTCAAATCAATTGACCACAAAGGTACTAGGCAGTGATGGTAAGAATCAAGCCCAGGAGCCGTGAAATCATCTGTGTTCGTCTGCTTGATATCATCCCACAAGTCAGCTCTTTGTTCTCTCAATGCCTTGGTTTGTATAGCTTTATAGCTACTTTTTCAAGTTCGCTGAAATATTCTTCCATACTCTTTAATCTGCTTTTAAGTCTATCCAGTAGATTTTAAATTTTAGATACATTTTTTTCATCTTTGGGAATTCCATTTGGTTCTTTTCAGAGTATCAGTTGCTCTCTTGTTTATAATCATATTTTCCTTTACTTCTTTGAGTGTGTGCATGCGTGTGTCTGTGTTTGTAAAGTTCAAACTTTTGTCATTTCTGTTTTCCGTTTGTACTGACTGATGTTTTCCCCTACTTCTCCCCATATATGGCATTTTTTGTTTTGTTTTTTGGATGCTGGACATTGTAATTGTGAAGGCTACCATGTTGAAGTGTCTAGATTTTGCTTCTTTCTACAAGGGTGTTGACATCTCTTTGATGGGCATTTAAGTTACTTGTGGATCAGCTGAATCCTACTGAGGCTTGTTTTAAGCTCTGTTAGAACAGTTCTAGAATAGTTCTACTCTGAGGCTGGTTTGCAAGTATTAACAAGGCGTTAGACTTCCAGCATATGTACAGAGAGACCCTGGGTCTTCAGTAAGATTTCTACACAATGATCAGAATATGAATGTCACCAAATCTCATTAAGGTTCTGGGAATCATCCAGTTACATTTCCTCGGCAATTGTTCTCTGCCAACTTCATATCTTCTGCGTGTCCCGCATATTCCAGCTGCCTTGTCTTTCCAGAACAGCAGTCTCTGTCTCTTCAACTCAGGGAGACATCACTGTTCTGCTCCAACTCCGTCTACCAACATTGTGGTCCAAAAAGTGCTTCCAGGGAGAAAGTCAAGTCAACTGTAAGGCTCGGCTTCTTTTCTTTTCTTTTCTTTTCTTTTCTTTTCTTCTCTTCTCTTCTCTTCTCTTCTCTTCTCTTCTCTTCTCTTCTCTTTTCTTTTCTTTTTTTCTTTTCTTTTCTTTTCTTTTCTTTTCTTTTCTTCTCTTTTCTTTTCTTTTCTTCTCTTCTCTTTTCTTTTCTTCTTTTCTTTCCTTTCCTTTTCTTTTCTTTTCTTTTCTTTTTTCTTTTCTTTTCTTTTCTTTTCTTTTCTTTTCTTTTCTTTTCTTTTCTTTTCTTTTCTTTTCTCCAGGGATCATGGGCTTGTCAAACCTGTTCTCCAACATCTAAAAACTGTTGTTTCTCCTAATTTATTTAGTTTCTAGTTGTTTACATTTGGAAGTCCAGACAGTATCATTCATTCTACTGCGGCCTCCAGATCTTTCATAAGCAAGCATTGAAGAAAATGCTTAATTTTTTACATTATCAGAATAAAATAGGTGCTTTAAACAGTTAAGGTCCAGGCTGACACTCCTGGCCTCGTATATTTAGAAGCATTTTGGAAAATTTTGAATTTTCCTTTAAAACTGTACCTCAATTTGGAATTATAGTAGTGGATTTAAAAAGATATTCCAAACGACTTACTTGAAACCAATATTTTTCAAACACCTCATACAGAAAAGTTCCATTTCAGTGGGTAAGGGGTGGAGTTCGAGTATTTAGTAAATATTCAAGGGACTTCCAAAACACGCATTTTGTGGAAAGCTGTTCTAAACCACTAAAGAGTCTCAACACTTACCTCTGACTCCCTAATCTCATCTCCTTTACTCCACTCCTGAAAGAAGACATAAACAGTTCAATGCCAAATGTTTTGATCAGGGTGACAGGCAGAATACAGGCGGCGGTGAGGGTGATGATTCCAGGTAAACATTCTCAGTCAGACTTTCAGGGTTTGGATCCAGGCTTTCCCATTATTAGCTGTGAGCCAAGTAACTGGGCAATGTAATCTCTCTGAACCTTTCTCATCTGTAGAATGGGCACAAGAGTGGCATTGACTTGGTGAAGCTCAAAATAGAGAACATATGTACAAGATTGGCCTAAAACTGCAACCAAGAGAGAATTAACCCCTGATCTAAAATTCCTGAAATCTTTTCTTAATGTAAACAAAAGGGAAGTGCCTCTGTTACTGATTCCTGGGCACCTTGTACCCATATCCGTGTGGCCACAGCATTGCTGCCCTGTGCCCGTGGAAGGGCTTCCTGGAAGGTGTGACACCCTAAAGTGACTCACCCGCACGCAGGGTCTGCTCATTCATCTGCGAACGCAACGCCTAGGTGCCCACCTTTCTTCTTGTATTTTCGGCACTAAAACAATGCAAGGCATGTTGCAGAAAATCACTTAGTGATCTTTTTTTTTTTAACTTTTAAGTGGTTGAATGAATGAAGATTATGTGAAGACGTGGAAGGCTCAGCCCCTCTTGCCGTTCTAGCTGCAGCTTCTTTTCCCTCCTCCTCCTTTGTCTTCATCTTTGTCTTTGTCTTTTTCTTTGATGTATTTTAGCCAACTTCCCCTACCGTGTTCCTGGCCTCTCTTTCGAGGCACAAGTTTTGAGCAGGTTGGGCAATGAATGTTTACAGGGCTTTCAAAGTGCTCCTAAGCTCAAGTGGATGATTGGCGTGTATCAGGGCAACCTGAGACCGATGCCTCTCCTCTGAATGTTCCACCAGCGTGAGGAGGAAAGGTTATCTTAGGGCACTCTCTTAGAGTTGCGACTGCACCGAGGTATGAACCTCTAAGAGGACAGAACAAGATTCTGTATTGCTCACTGTTGCATTCCCACATTCCTGGTGCACAGCGACTAGTCAATAAATATTAGATGGATAATAGTTGTTTGCATCCCTCCCTGTGCTATTAAAAATGCAAAAAAATTCAAAAAGAGATGGGAAATGTTTGCTATAAAAATTCACTTTTGAAGCCCTGACCACTCAGGAACTCATCAGAAGGAGTTGCCTCATTCTCTTTCAGAGTATGTTTTGCTGGACTGGAGACAGAAGAGAGGATAATTTATTCATGGGCACAGGCTCCTTTTGAGCAAGCCTGTTCAAGGACAGTGGTATTGTTGCAAGTTCTCCTGAAAACAGGTTCAAACGGGTCTGAACTTTAAGCCACCAGGATTTCAGCACAGAGTGTCTGTGTCATACTTGGATGTACATGTATTTGCTCATTCAGAACCATTTCTAAGTTCCAGGCACTGTGCAAAGACCTGAGGACACAGAGTTAAATCACTCACAGTTCCTGCACTCAAATTTCTTAGAGCCCAGAGGTACCCTGTGAGATGCCGTGCTCACGAGCAAGGATCCTCGCGGCGTCTGGCTGGGGCAATCAGGGAAGGCTTCCTGGACCACGGAGCTCTGTAGATTTCTCTTTGGCCGAATCTTCCTTCCTTCCTTCCTTCCTTCCTTCCTTCCTTCCTTGCCTATATTTATGACATGTCCTTTATGATCGATTTATTTTTCTTTCCTCTTCCAAAACACTCCAAGAATGAATGATCATTGCATTGATTACATTTATTTTTGAAATGCATTTTCCTTTATATAGAAAGTAGAGCATAATGATTAAGAATGGGGTCTCTGGAGAAGGAAAAAAGCACATTTTGAACCACAGTTTTGCCATTTACTGGCTGGGTGGTCTCAAGAAAATGTTATTTTTCCTCTAATATTTAGTTTCCATGTCTGAAAACTAGGAAGATGGGAGGACACACGTCACAGGGTTACTGTGAGTCTCACATAAATACATGGAGGTGAAGTACAGCCAGGAGTTAGTTATGTTTATTCTAAGTATATTTATGTTTTCACCTGTTACAAGTGTGCCAGATTATTTATGCCTCGTAAAATCAAATGTGAATTCATGGTGTTAGAAGTCAGGAGAGTGGTTAAGGAGAGTTGTGAGTGTAAAAAGTGTTGATGGAACTCCTGGTTCTGAGAATGTTACATCTTTAGATTTAGATTTTGCTATGCAGGTGTGTTTCCTTTGAGAGAATTTGTCATCTGTATGCCTGTGATTTACACACTTTTCTGCATGTATATTATACTGCAGTAATACTTGGCACAAAAATAGCAAAGAAAGAAAAAGGAAGTTATGAATATTATGCACATTTGATTCAAGGTGCCTTGCAAACACAAATTCCTCTCTTTGGAAAAAGCCCCAATTCTGAAAGGAATGTGTACTCTAGAAATATATCATATGAGAAATGGAATTGGCCACAGATGATTCTTTGGAACTATAAAAATCTCAGAACAGCTTTAAATATATTGAATGAACATTGACCCGAAAAACTGTAAGATAAACATATATGAAATATAAATTATTATGGGAAAATTTGTGTCATAAGTTCTGAGTGAAGATGCAAAAGGGGAACATAAAATTAGTCAAGAAACAATGCCTAGAGAATGTTTTTTGAAGAGAATTATTGATGCAAGATAGTGTCGTTTGAGGCAAAACACACAACCTAAGTGCTGTGAGTTGTGCTTTATCTGGGGACCTGCCTGAGGGGCTATAGCCCGGCTGACAGCCTCTCAGATCACTCTGAGGAGCTGTTCTGAAGAGATAAGAGAGGAGCCAGGATGTATAGGAGTTTTGCTGGGAAAATAAACAAACAAACAACACTTAATGGAACATCAGAAGATTACTACTTAAGCACAAAGTCCAGACATCTCAAGTTAATTATTTTAGTGCTTTTCTACGTGTGGGAAGATACAAAAGTCTGGGCTCATTGAAATGATTCCTTAGATATGCATCTTGACCATCGAGTCCAGCCTTGCGTCCTGCTTTCCTCCATCCTGAATCCCCTCACGGTGCCCTGTCAGTGAGGAGGCTGCATTGGCTGAGGGCTTGATTGATAGTTTCAGTAAATATTCTTCATTTACGGAAATGATAAGTAATTTTTTTTTGGGGGGGCGGGGGGTCCACAGTCTGTACATGGATTGAGAAAGAATGAAGCAAGGAACTAAAAAATTTTTTGAAAATTTATTTCCTTTTTTTTTGTTTTTGTTTTGGAGGGAGGTAATTAGGTTTATTTGTTTATTCATTTATTTCTTAACTGTGGTACTGGGGATTGAACCCACGACCTCAGGGATGCTGAGCATGCGCGCTACCACTGAGCTGTACCCTCCCCGCCAGCAATTTTTCAGTAGGGAGAGTGCATGTAAAGTTTGGAGGTGGAAAAGACAGAGATGTCCGCAGCAAGGCAAACGGTTTGTTAGACTGGATTGGGGGACGGGGGCTGCAAAGTGGCGAGGAATGGCGAACTTGGAGCTGTTTGTCAAAGGCCTTCACCGGGACGAGGAGGGAAACGCGGTGGTCCCTCGTGTCGCCAGGCGGGGCCAGAGCATCTTCAGCAGTTCTTGGGCCACGGGAGCAGCTCCCGACCTTGTACTTCACACGTGGCCTCGGCATTTGAGACGCGATATAGAATAATAGCCATTTAAATACCACTCTGGAGCAGAGCCCACAAAATTCCAGAGGTGGGATTGATGCTTGGAGCAATTTCAAGGGCCTTATGCAGAATTCCCCAAATAAGATGAACCAAATTTACTGTAATTTGCTAAAGCCGAAATTCTCTACCAGCAAGTTGAAGGGTGAATCCCAATTATCTGGAAATGGTGAAGCTTTAGCTCCTGAACTTTTCCAATGACAAAAAAATAACTGGAAATGCAAACGTGGGCCAAAGTTGAAACGTGTTTGACACCCAGTCTCATTGGAGCAGTAACTGCAGTCAAGGCGTGGCTTTCAGGAATGTTCCTAAACACCGCCACCTAGTGGAGGTTTGCTAGAAATGCTGTGTGAACTCCCAACATTTCCTGTATTTCAGTCTGACGTCACTCAGCTCTTCCTCGTCATTCTCATCAAGTCAGTCAAGATTAGAAGCTAAGGGAACGGAAAAATGCAGCAGTGTTGCCGACAATTTGTATTTTTCTGTTAATTTATGTTTTCTTTATTGTTGCTCTTCATAAATTTAAAATGGGAAGAGTTGATAAGAGTTTGAGCGATCATCTATTTAAGACCACACAGGATTGTAATGATGAAAGGACAGCTTGTCACAGCTTCTAGTTCTTGGGGATGGGTGATGGCTCGTCATAACAAAGTAGTTTCGTCTGTGGACAGGGTCAGGTGGATTGATTCTGAAAATCAATGTCATTAATCCATTATAATCGAAAAAGAAAATGAGTTAGCAAGTTCATTCACATGAGCCACCTTGAAGAAGATAATAAACGTGGTTATTTCATCGGCAGAGGAGATGGTGTGGTGTTAAAGATGATTTTTAGAAGATGTTGCAGTGTTTAGCAAGCACATTAGCCATGAGGAAGGTCTGGCTTGAATTCCTGGGGAGGACAAAAATGGAAAGGTATGGAGGAAATGGTGGTAAGAAGCCCAAAACTGTAAGCGGGAGCCTAAATTAAATGCAGTGTGAAATGACAATCTGTCCTTGGTGATGTCTTTTTCAGAATGAAAATATGTTTTAGCTTGAATTGCTTCTTTGATGGTTCAGGTTTGGTAGCATTATATTGCCATTGCCATTTGGTGGACAATTTGGGAGTACCCGGTTTTCTCAGCTGTCAAATGGTATCATAACATTCAGTCCTTCACAGAGCTGTTGGGAAAATGAATCAGATCATGTAAAGAAAAGCCCTTTGTAAAAGCTGAAGTCTTTAATGTGGCTTTAAAATCTTTAAAATAAACATGACCTAGGGTGGGACACCAAAAAATTATCACGTACAGATAAACTAGTATCATTGCTTTGCCACGGACTTACTGTTTTATTCATATTCCTGGGAGAGTAGATTGTGCAAATGGCAAAACTTCATTTTTAATGGCTGAATAGTATTCCATTGTATACAGGTACCACACCTTCTTTATTCATTTGTCTGTTGATGGACAGTTAGGTTGCTTCCAATATCTTGGCAATTGTAAATAATGCTGCTATGAACATTGGGGTGCATGTGTCTTCGAATTAATGTTTTCATTTTCTTCCTATGTATATGACAGACAGGGACCTGGTACTCAACCCATCCTCAGACACCAGGCCTTCTTGGTTCGGTGCTGCATCCCCGTGTCTCACAGGCCCTGGCACACAGTGTATATTCAAAGAATGTGATCAGAGGATGGATGAAGTGAATGGTGAACGGGGTTAACAGCCTCCTGCCTCTTTAAAAGCATCACGATTGTGGCCATCGTTGACTTCTGAATCCCCAAGCCTCTTCACTCTAAGTTTTCTGACCTAATTCTAGCAGGGAAAATGATATCCATGCTCATCACCTTTCTGGGTGAGCTCTCCCCTCGCCACACCAAGGACATCCTCCTTTCCCATCAGTCCGAGACCACCAGGCGAGCTATCCTTGGGTTTTGCAGCTCTCAGCTCTTGCCAAGGGATGTGGAGCTTCTGCAAAATTACATCACTTCCTGTCTTCACCTACCTTCCCACAGAGATGCGCCCTTTGTCTTCTTCTGTTTATTTTCAGGCTGGATTTCTACCACTGGCCCTGCACGTGAAAGTAGAATTTGTTTTGTGTCATTATGAAGAAATCCTTGGGGGCAAACACCACCCCACATCTGCAGCTGTTTTCTCTCCGTTCGTTTTCTTGTCATTTTGTACCTGATTTGAATGCTCTTCTTCGCCCTGAAGTATCTCAAATCTTCCCCTGGGTAGTCCCTCTTTCTGAAGCGTCTCCCCCTTCAGACTATCTCAGATGAGTTTCCCTGCTGGAAAAGCCACTGTGGAAGACAGTGCCTCCAGAAGGCCTCTGAGCTGTGTTGATAACATTATACCCTTTTCTCATTCTCATGTCAGATTAAATGAGAAAGACCTGTTATTCCTCTACCATCCCGGAGCCGCCTGGCTCTGAAGGAGTCACACAGAATCTACAATTGCTGTAACCCTCAACCCAGGGGCTTGCTAGTGCTGGTGTCTGGGTCACTCAGGGGATGTGAACGTCAGTCAGGGTGGGACCCAGGAGGTTTTCTCAGTTGAAACCCACCCATGCGGTCAATGGTAGATTTCGACTGGCCTCGGAGTGCAAGATGTCCTTAGAATAGAATGCCTGTAATGGGCTAAGAATACTAGAATTAGTAGAAAAAGGATGAGCAGGTATAAAATTACTGTTTCCTTTAGCTTCTGGCGTCTATGTTGAATATTTTTCATAATTTTTGGGAAATTCGCTGCCGTTATCTCTTCAAATATTCCTTCTGCCCCATTCTTTCTGGACAAGCAGCTGGATGTGTTCACGGGAAAGAGATAAGGTTGGAGTGGCTGATACAAAAGGAGTGAGGAGAGAGTGATGAGAGGAGACTGGCGAGGTGGGTGTGGACCTGGTTATGCAAGTCCTTGTTGGCGAAAGGTAAGAATTCAGCTTTTATTTTTACTTTCTGTTTTGGAAAATTTCAAATATATGCAAAGCTAGAGAGAATTGTTTAACTATCTCCCATATACTCGCTGGTTTTGAACAATTAACAATTCAAAGGCAAATTTTTTTCCTTTATGTCCCTACTTATCTCGTCTAAAACACCAAGATCATTTTGCAGCAAGACCCAGACACCGTTTTATTCACAAATATTTCTGTATCATTGAAAGATAGGAACTTTTTTTTTAACATAACCACAATACCTTTGTCACAACAATGATATTAACAATTATTCCTTAGTATCATCAAGTACTCTGTCAATATTCAAATCTTCCCCATCGTCTCCATTTATTTCAAGTTCATTTTTCTTTAAATCAGGTTCTGAATAAGACTCATACACTGCCATTGGCTAATCTGTCTCTCATGTCTTTTTTAGTCCATAGGACCTCTCTCCATCAATTTTTTCCCCGCTTGTAATTTATTTGTGGAAGAAACTGGATTCCGCCGGTTGCATCTTGGTGGTATCATTTTATATATTTCTTTAATTTCAGTAAAATGATAGTTAGGGTGTTGATGAAATCTGGGCTTATTTTTTCGGCAAGAGTATTTGATAGTGAATTTCTATCAAGAGGCACCTATCACCTAGTCAATGCTCTTTGTGTGATTTTAGAAGTTGTTAATGATCATTGTCTAAATCTATGAACTCATTAGAGTTTGCAGAAGAGTGATATGCACTAGACTATCACCATTCTACAATCCCCTCGTTTTTATTAGCTGGAATATTTCTGTACAGAGAACTCTGGCCTCATTAACCATTAGTTACTCTGAAATATAATTTATAGAGAAAAAGCAAGATAAAGTTTGATTCTTTTCCTTTACTCACTAGTTTTCAAAATGACTGCGTTCCTTCCATTCTCCAAGGGTGGCCAGTTTGCTTGCTTGCTTGAATATGACTGCAAACCACAGACTCGACATATTTATGTGGTTGCTTTTATTATGCTTATTTGTGCTCTCAGCCTAGCTTTGGGGCCGTGCAAATCTTTTCAAGCTGAACCATGGAAATGATCTGGGCAGTGTTTCTTGTTTTTTGACCCAATGAGATGGTTCAAGTTTATTTTGTAAATTTCTTGCTCTGGGTTTGGAATCCACCGTTTCTCCAAGAAACCCAGTTTCCTTTTAAGTGGAAAATTAAAAAAAATATATTTAGACACCACAATCTGGGCGCTTAGGGTCATTATTTCTAGGTCTTTTCAGGTATCAGAGTTAGGAAATCCTTCAAATCCTTTTTTTTAAGATAAAATTCATCATGGGTTCACACTGATATTTTCAATGAATAGTTAAGAAGACAGACTTTCATTTCATTTCATTAACTTTACCATTGTATTGGCTCTTTCCTGCGCTGAAATTCCTGTTTGTCAGTAACACAAGACATCCTTATTCATTTGCTTTATCCTACACGACACAGTCAACAGTCTCAGAATGACAGTAGCAACACTACTATAAAAAACATAATTTACTGAAGTTTTTTCAGGGTTTTTTTTGTCCTTAGACTATATGCCATTAAGGATGTGCAGAGAGATGACTATGTTTGAGAATTACTTGTGCATAACATAGAAATATTTTATGTATGTAAAAAATACTCAGATGAAAGTAGTCACATGGTTTGCAACTCAAATTTATAAAACAAGCTATATTTAAAGAAGACTAACTTCTGTCCCTTCCCTTTCACTCTTTATTCCCTCTTAGCCTGCTGGTTAAGCATTTTAGAAATTTCTGTCATTTGTCCTATTGATACTTTAAGTATTTATTAAATATATACTCTATAATTATAAGTAATATAATATAATATAAAAATATGAATTATATACAGACACACACATCTATGCTATCTTTCGATAAATAGCAGCATGCTATACAAGTTATTCTCTACTTTTATTGTTCTTACTCAATAATATACCCTGCATAATGCATAGAAATGAATGAAGATGTTTCTCACTCCTTTTTAAACTCTGCAGAGTACTCTGTTGGGGACAGATAATAATATTTAACTAACTGGTCCCATTTTGATGGACATTTGAGTTGTTTTTAGTCTTGAAATTATAAGCAATGCTGTAATGAATAATCTTGAGCAAATGTATTTTTGTTTTTGCTAGTGGATCTTTGGCATTGATTCCCAGAAGTAGGATGGCTGGATTAAAGGTTAAAAGGACTGTATTTTTTTCCCTAATCTTAATGCGTAGTCCCAGAAGTGTTGTAACCCTTGCTATGATCATGGCGGAAGTGGGGATTCTCAACGCATCAGGGCCCCTGGCAGTGGGGCAATGGTCTAAGAAATGACATCAACTTTGAATATACATTAATGCACACACACACACACACACACACCCAACACACATACCACACTGTATACACTTTCATAAAACTACCACCCTTGAAACAGTAATTTCAAAAAATTCTTGTTTCCTAGGTGAGTGATGATTGCTCTTCTCCTTAAAAATAATACTTTAGATTATTTTCACGGGAGTGTAAGAATTCTCTCCCAGTGATGGCTACTCTTCTTCCTTGACAAGACTAGAGAGCAGGAAGTACAAAGATCAATCTGAATATGATTCCTGGGACTTATGTAGCTGAACAGTTTCTGTGCTGCATTTCCCTTTTGTCTTTGTATGTTAGGAGAAAGTCCTAGAAAAAAACCAAAATTTAGAGGCACTGAGTTAGTTACTATGACTTACTGGCGATGGACAGGGATGATGACAGTTTTTGGCTGGCCTCTGGGAGAAAACTGACAGACAGAGCTACCATTTTCACATTTAGAACTTTCTGTATGGTCACTGCCAGGCTAGAAAATTCAGGAGTCTGGTGTCCTCTGCTTTTTCCAGTATCTAAAGGTGCTCTATCCAGACCTCACAAGATTTACAGCCCCTACAGAGACCCTTGCCCTGCTATTCTCGACTGACCTTTCAGAGGCGTCCAATATTGTATAAGAGCTCTTTTTGTTTTGTGAAAGCACGGCTGTTATCACTGAAAACAGTTAATCACCCATCTGAATGGAATATCCAGTGTACAGAAGGGGCAGAATTAATAAAAACCCACCTCCACTGTGTGCCTGACATGTAACAGGCATAATGTCAGTTAAACTTTTTTCATGGATTGTCTCGTCTCGTTTTCAAAAAACTTGATCGGCATTTCAGTTGCCAGACTGAGGGTCTGACCATCAAGCTCGTTTTTCAGTCTCATACCTTAGAGATCCCGACAGAGGATGAGGTGTCCCCTTTGAAAGCCACACCCCTCAATAGCATTATCGATCAGCTTTTAGTTCTGGATTAAGAAACTCACAACACCTTGATGTACCCGGATATTGAGAAAAAAAAAGATGTGATTTGGAACAGCTCAAATTCCAGCTGGCCTGGGCCAAATAAGTGACACAAAACATCTAGTCATCCTTTTGGAATTAAACATTTTCTTAACGTTTTGTAAAGCAAGGCATTTCCCAAACGAATGAGTTCTTTCTCTTTTAGAATGTATCGCCTGTAGTTTTGCATCTTTGCCACCAGATGGCAGTAATAACCCATTCATCCATTTTTTCCTCCCTCCCTCCTCCTCCGTTATTATTGTTCTGCTTCATGTTATTCTATGGACGAATCGATGGCTCTAAGTTAAAAAGAGATGGCTAAACATTCCCTCTGTATTTCCTATGACAAGTCAGCATGCTAGACTCCTAATTTCCTGGTGCAAAAAAAGTGGAAAAATGTGCATTGAGGCAAGTGCCGGAAATAAAGTGATTTTATGCTGGTGTTGAAATGCCTTTAAGTAAGAGATGCCATTAGTAAACAACAAAAAATTATCCCAGCTTCTGTACGTAAAAGTGCACGTAAAACCATGAGTTGGCGTCGGGGCGGGGGATCTCTTTGGGTTTGTGGTGCAGGCTGCGTATATGTGACTTTAAGAATCACCTGTCCTGAGCAACCCGGGTCACATCCTAGGCACGACTCCCTTAAGGATGAGGGAGTGAGGTTACCCAAGGGCTCACTGGGACCTGCCGTGACCCAGGTCTCTATTCCACTTAATCATCACCTTGCCTGCTTAGTTTGCCTTCGTGTGGCAAACTTTCTTTCTTTCTCAGATATCTCCTCCAAGAATAATTTTCTTGTCCAGCTATCCTGGATTTACAAGCCCACGTTTCAGCTTGGGAAGCCAATTTTTTTTTTTTTAAAATTTCTTGAAAATATCTATGAAAACCTTCTAAAGATTGAAAAAAAAAAACCCCTCACCCTATAATTGTGCTAAAACCAAGAGGCTACTTGGACACACTTCTTTAAACTTGGCGTGATGAGGCTGTTTTTAAACCAAACATTCACACTCATAATTCAAGAGACATGGAAAAAGAGCTGGAAATGGATGGGGGTTTTTGTCTATTGTGTCTTTAGACAGTGATTCTTAGCTGGACAATTTTCAGTAGCTTGGCGTGATTAGTTGATCTGATTTTAGCTGCAGCAGAGAATTTTCAAGTCTTCTTCCGCTACCGAGGGTGTGGCTGCAGACCAGGGAGCACAGGTTTTATCAGTGAGATACAATTATCTTTGCAATTATAATCCAGAGGTCTGGGTTTGGTTGGTGCGCTTTGGTAAACCAGATCCACCGATGTGGACATGTTTCCATCCTCAGATATAATAAAATGGGGGTAAAAATGCCTACGTGAGGATTCCCTGAGACACAGCCTAGGAGGTGCAGCCATGCAGGTGATGCTTAACAAAGGCCAGTTCCTTGTCTCTTTCTTAACCTCCCCCCAGGAAAAAAGTTGTCAGATTCTAACTTTTACAAAGGGGCAAAGCTCTAGCTTCCACATTGATTGTTCCCAGAAGTTCACTCTGTGAACATTCACTTCCATGTCTCCCTTTGGTTCGGAATTTTCCAAATGGCCATCTACTGGGGAGAAGGGTTTTTAGTTCTTATGCCTGTCACACCATTTTGGAACACGACCAGGTACCACAGGCTGCGCCCTCTCAGAACGGCACTGAATTTGTGACGTGGGCGGAGGGAGAAGTAGAAGCAGACAGGACGAAAGAAATTACATTTCTTGCCTTTGAACAAAAAAACGATGCTACCAATTGGAATACTTTAGTTGTTACCCAACCAAACTTGGGCTCTCCCATCCGCGGTAAGAGCCAACCTACTGACGCTAGGTTGCAGGAAAGGAAATTGCATTGTTTATTGCAGGCACCAGACAAGGAGTGAGGGGTGGCGAGTGCTCAAAAAACCTGAACTCGTTGATGGGTTTCAGGGAAGCATTTTAAAAGGCTAAGTGAGGGTGGGGAGTTGTAGCGTGTGAGATTAGTTCCTGCATAATCCTCTGCTTGATGGTGAAGTCACGGGGGTTAACCTTATCAGTCCTCAGGCTCCAGGGGGTCTGAGGGGCTACTGCTCATGGTCAGCAAGTCGTTAACTTCTCCCACTGGGCTCTAGTATCTGTAAAAGAAACTAGGAAGGTGCATCAGATACCGTTATCTATGTACTTCAGGGAGGAACTAAAGATTCTGTGACAACCATATGGCTGATTTACCGTTTAAATTCTTAGCAGTTCTCCAGACCAAACTGCTACTTTGTCACTACATGTTCACATCCTTTCAGTCATTGATGCTTAGGCCAGGCTTTTGTGACAGGGAGAGGGACAGGGAAGGCCTGGGAGACCACAGCTTTTCTGCAAACAAGAGGCAGGCAGAGGATGTGGCAGGGAGGGGTCTGCCCCAGGGGAGGCCCCATAGGATCCTGCTTGGTTACAGCTAGAATAGCTTAGTGACGATTCAATAAGGTAATTCACAGTTTAGTGCTTTGAAATGCTCTCTTCTGTTAAAGGGACAAAGAGACTTAAGGGCATGGTTTAATATAAAAGGTTTTCCACAAGCCTATGTCTTGGGGGGCCTCTAATAATCTATCTCCACTAAGGGTTTCAAACTCCATCACATATTTCTGGGAGCTGCGAATCTGGCTACTCAGCATTGACTGATCAATCTTTTATTTTTGAAAGCTTTAAATTTTATTTTTAAAATAGAGGATAATGTTCCCATGGAATCTTGGCATTTTGAAGGAACAACTTTGTGTTGAAAAATTTTGCTTAGGAACATTTGAGGTATCAGGAGCTCAAAAACCGCTTAGCATGTTGGCAAACCTGAGTGACCAAGTTGTATTTGTTCAATAGCAGCCTTCAGGTGCCTTATTCTAAAGTGTTGAGGGCTCTGTAGCATCTGGACCTTTGACCCTCTTCACCCATTACATACCCCCCACTGCCACATCAACCACCAATCTGTTTTCTGTTATCTGTGAGTTGGTTTTTCTGTTTGTTTGTTTGTTTGGTTTGGTGTTTTAGATTCAACATCATACAGGTGTTTGTCTTCCTCTGTCTGACTGACTTCACTTAGCATAATCCCGCACGTTCCCACTATGTTGTTGCAGATGGTGGGATTTCCACCTTTTACATGGCTGAATAATATTCCATTATATACATACACCACATATTTTTTCTAACCCACTCACTTAATGATAGACACATCAGTTGTCTCCATGTCTTGGCTCTTGTGTATTATCTGCAGTGAACGTGGGGGTGCAGGTATCTTTTCAAGTTAGTACTTTCGTTTCCTTCAAATTTATACCCAAAAGTGGGATTGCTGGATCATATAGTCATTTATAATTTTACATTTTTGAGGAACCTGCACACTGTTTTCCATGGTGGCTGCACTTGTTTACGTTCCCACCAACAGTGCCCAAGTGTCTCCTTTTCTCCATACTGGCTGTTTCTTGTCTTTTTGACAATAGCCATTTAACAGGTGCAAGATGATTTATCACTGCTTTTTGCATTTCCCTGAAGTTTAGTTACTTTGAGCACATTTTCATGTAACTTTTGCCATCTGTACGTCTTCTTTGGGAAACCATTCAGACCATCGGCTCATTTTTTATTAGTTTTTTTTTTTTTTTTTTTTTTAGTTTAGAGTTGTATGTGTTCTTTACATAGTTTGGATATTAACCCCTTGCTCTAAACATTTATGTATAGGTTTTTATCTAAACATAAGTTTTTGATTTCCCTAGTGTAAATACCTAGGAGTGAGATTGCCTGGCCGTGTGTACAACTTTGTAAGAAATTGCTAAACTGTACTATTTTGTGTTTCTAGCTGCAATGCATCCAAATTCCAGGTGCTTCATATCCTCCTCAGCTCTTGGTACGGTCATTTATTTTTTCAGTTAGCCAGTTTAATAGGTGTGAAGAACAGCTTTTAAAAGTTATATTTTCTGACAGTTGCTAGTGTATAAGAATATAATTTATTTTTAGAAACCTTTTAAAGTATAGCATATGATAAATACCAGATGTGTGTTTATCATGACAGCTGGATGAATTAAACACATCCTGGTAATCAGCAACCAGGTCAAGAAGCAACGTTACAAGAACCCTGGAAGCCCCTTCTATGCTCCCTTCCATCACGGCACATCCTTCTCAGCCCTATGCTAACCTCTACTAGTGTGGATTAACGTCACCTTTTTGTACATCATGTAAATGTGGTCATACGGTATGTGCTCTCGAGCCCTCTGGTGGTTTCTCTTGCCCTTTATAAAATGTTAGGCAGAAGGAAGTAATCCAGGAGAGTGAACGCATTATAATGAATCATAATTAATAGTATATTATGTTAAAATATTTATTAGTAGTTATTAAGTGCCCACACTGTTTGCATATTGTATACATTCCTTACGATAATGATGGATATTGTGTAGCTGAAATATTAAGAGAGGAAGCGTACTATTTGGACTTTGTACTGTGAAGGTTTTCTTTTTTATCTTAATTTCTTTCTTTGCAATTTTTGTAGTTATGAATGACACGACCGTGGTTTAAGATTCGTAGTTGATTTGCTTGATTGTGTGCCTTTCACACACTTTTCCCAGTAAAAAATGTATTTTCCTTTTTCCTGAAGTAAAGGGGGGAGGCACATAACTCCTTCATCACCATCTGAAGTTTCCCTATTTCTCATTGTCACGACCTCCATGTGGCAGCCGCGAAATTGCTGCCCACATGGCGGTGGTGAAGAGATTAGGCAGCTCTTTAATTTCCATGTGGGACTTCCCCCTGGGAAATACCACCATCACTGGTCCTGGTCAGTAGAACAGAAGCCCACATTTGCTGTCAGAGTAAGTTCACCACATGTTTTTGACTTAATCTGAACTGGACCTTATGAACTTGCCTTAGTAAGTACCTCCAAGTTTACCAGCATACATAGATACCTAAAATCTTACTCATCTATGTTGTTTTCTTTAGGTCATAACTTCAGCAGTCTTCTATCTTCAGTAATTCCTATTTACACACACATGTACACATTGACACAACACTTAGAGGCATAGCTAAGTTACTGTTTGCACAATTTTTCTTCTTCATCTATTGTGTATTTTATGATAGCCTTGGCCAACAAATATCAATTACATTTTAAGAAACCAATTCTCATATTTTCAAATCAATCTGCAAATGATGTCTTTCTATGAATGAGGAAACTGCAGCATTCATTTCTACATGTCTTGATGCAAAGAACAAATTATTGCTATACCAACATGCCTGTTTATTTCCAGCAATCAGACTACGTAATTTAAAAACCAGAGAAAATATTTCAAAGGTAGGAGGGGTCAGGGGTGTGTACATAGCTCTCTGGGGGGAAAAAAAAATCAACTTTAACCTTCAAACCACATTTCTCTACCAGAAAAAGCATTTCTCAGAAGGCATGACATTTTGCACTAATGGGTTCGTTACCAGCTGCTGGGCTGGCCAGGGGTGGCGTCTTTCCCCCTCTGGATCAGGATGCGTGTCAAAATTTGGCTCTAGCAGAATTGCAGAGTGCTTCCACACACCGGGGGTCGGAGCCAGGTGGCCTGGGTTTGAATCTCCACTACGTTGTCTGACCACTCGCCTTGCGGTCACTGTGTTTTTGCTTCTTCATTTATAAAATCGGGAAAATAACAGTGCTTATCTCATGAGGATGTTGGAAGGATTAGACGTGTTTATACATTTGAAGTGTTAGAAAAGTTCTTGGCTCAAGAAATATTGAGCGTTATTGTTGAATAAACAAATTAAAACATTAAAAGAGTATTTATAACATAGTTCATCTTCTAGATCTCATTTTCTGTCATTAGCCTGAAAACTTAACAGTGTTTTAGAACTAAAAAGACTTTTAGGAATTATCTATTCCAACTGACTTAGTCAAATCTGAAGAAAGTGAGGTTGAAGAAGGTCAAATGATTTGTGCCAACAGGGAGGCACTAACAGAAGTCTCTTAGTCTTCTTGTTCGAGGGGAATTGACTAGCCTAATGGTAACAAAAGGAAAATGCAAATTTCAGGGGGAGAGTATAGCTCAGGGGTAGAGTGCCTGCTTAGCATACATGATGTCCTGGGTTCAATCCCCAGCGCCTTCATTAAAAAAAAACACTAATTATCTCTCACCTCCAAAAACAAAATAAACAAACAAACAAAAAAGGAAAATGCAAATTTCAACAGTCAAAAGCCTTGCAGGTAACCTTTTTTTTTCTCTTCCATTGAGAGTAACCTATGTTCCACTACACAGAACTTTCCACTTTGTTCCTCATTTCCTGTTTGCATATTAACCAAGCATGATATTAGTTGTTCGTTTTGGTGGTTATGGATGCTTTGAAATATTTAGTTTCTTTGTATGAATTTTAAATTTGTATTGAATGCTGCCAGTGCCCAGAGGAGCAGACATCGGAGCCTGGCTAAGGGACTGCGTGTCTTAGGTTGTATGAGATGCCATCCAAAGATTTCCTCAACTTCTTTTGCTTCTTTCAGAAAAATAAATGCTTGTCAAAGACATTTTAATCAGACGGGTCCATGGAAGGACCAAATGGAGTGAAATATCTATTTCATTCCAATGTGATCAAATTAGACAAATCGGCTGTTTTTCAGACTTCAAAACAGGAATTTCTTGTTTGTGCCCATTGAATCTGTGGTTAAAATACTCACAAAGAGAGCTTTAATGCTGTCCTACAAATCTCACTGACCCGGGAGAAGCAGTTATTCTCAAAAATGACCAAGAAAGAGAAAGAAAAGAAAAGAAATGATATGCTGCACTGTCCTCTAAGAAAGTCTTGATTGAGTGTGTGTGTGTGTGTGTGTGAGAGACAGAGAGAGAGAAGGACCATGTCCCCATTTTCTGGAAAAAATGAATTAAGTGCTAAAAATTCAATAAACTTTTATTACCAGTTTATTAGGTGTTAGCCCCTTTTCTAGGCATTCAGGACGCAGCAATGACTAAGATAACATGTCATAGCCAGTAAGTCTTGGGAGCAGGAGTCAGCTCAGCCCAGTAACTTCAGAGTGAGCTCTGTTAATCACTACCTCTTAAAATGTTCTGTGCAAAACTATCACCAATTTTTTTTTTTCCACTAGCGGCGAGGGAAGAAAATTGTGGCCTTGCTTCCACGTCAACATTTGGCATAAAAGTGACAAACGTTGATATCTTGAGGTTGCATCTTCAATTACACAAAACGTCTCGGTGAAACTTTCAAATAATTGTAAGGTGTGGCTTGTTCTAGTAAGTTCTTCCTTGGTTGTGCCTCAGTTTCCACACTTTCTGATAGGCAATTCACTGCACTTATTTTTCACTTTATGATATTGGATGGCTCTTTCCAGGTACTTCTGTGGAAGGGGCTTACCTCTTCTTGGCCCCGGCTTGGTCCCGGCTCCTTCCTGAGAGCAAGGCATCAGAATGGGCGGCCGTAGGTTCAATTCCCAGCTCTGCCACTGAGTTGTCTCATTTCTGACAAGCAACTTAGTTTCACTTACACCTCAAGTTTTTTCATCTGTAAAGTATGATAGCTCTCACAGAGGTAGCAGTTGCTCAAATTATTATTCGGTTAAATAAAGTACTGTTTACCTCAAGCCTGATGTTAGATTGCATTCAATCAAAGTCTGGTATTGTTGTTATAAAATGAAGGCGGCAGGCCAGGAACTTTCTTGCTCAAATGAGACAGAATCTATGACCCCAGATGACGTTAGGCTTTTCCCGATGTTCTATAAGGTATTTCGCACTATTCAGACTTTTATGAATTCAACTGGACTCTTCTGTTTTTGAACATTGTGAATTAAACTACAGAAGCGCAACTTCCCAGCCTGCTTAGGACTGGTTGTGTTACTCTGCTTTCAAACACTGTCTTTATCCTGCAGTTTCTGAAAATGAAAACCCTGTGAGATTAAGTATTTGATGCCATTTCCCTAAGATAATTACAGGACAGCTAGAGTTCTGGTCACCCACCGCTCACCGAGCACTCTTCCTGGCGTAATGCATCACTTTTTTTTATAAAAAGGTCCAGTGAGAACAAGTCATTTCTTTACCACACTCAAAACATTTATGGGAGAGGCTCCCATAAATCTCTCTAATGTGTAACAACGGGACAATAAAACCAAGGGTTTGGACCTCCCTTTGGCTCTCATCACTCCAGACCTTTGTGATTTAGAAAGTCCATATGTTAAAACCTCCAAGAGGCTGATTCAGAGACCTCTTTTAATTTGGTGTTTGCTGGTGACCTCTTATTTATTTCTTTTCTCTTATTTTTTTTTCCAAGCTAACATTTTTCACAGGACTTCATATAATTTTTCCAGCTTTTCTGGTATAAACCATCTGTGGTTATTTTGCAGAGTTTCTTTAGGTCATGGGAAAGTTCTGTCTTTCCTACACAGCCCGTATACAAGTCTTGCTCACCACGGCCACTTTTTAGTAATGCTTCCATGTGTCCCTAAGGAATTTAGATGGAGTCACAATGTCAGATGTAGTTCCTCTATAACTGTGAAAAAATGTTGAATGCTTATTCATGTAAATAACTCATTTGTCAGTTTTTAACATGAGCTTTGCCACTTTCTCAGAGAAAGGCTATTCTAGAATCTCTGTTAGAAAATGGAAGTTTTCAAATGCGCTATTCGATATGTTAATAGTATATTTATATTAGTTTTCCAGATACCTTACAACTTAAAATGGCCATTGAAAGGGCAGAGAATGTGAAATGCAGTATATTGTCAGGCAGGTGCTGTCTTGGATATGTGGCATCCAGTCCTGACTGTCTTTTCTTAAGTTTTTATCGCTTATATCTTCTTATTTGAAAAATTTTTAGCTTCCTTCAAGACACAGCCTTGACACCCTTCCTTGACTCCTGTGATCCACAATGCCTCTGAATTTCAAAATACGAATGATTTCCTCTTTTGATGTTTGAACCTATTCTGTCATATATATATTTGAATTTTGTTCAGTGTGAGCTTGTGTGGAGTGAAACTATAAACTCCTTACAGACTGGGACTCTCTCACATAATTCAACTAAAGTCTAGACATATACCTGGTGGTTACAAATTTTTAAAGTAATGTATGTTACTTGAAATAATAATTTCCCCAAATAGCAATACGTACCCCTTTTGGGTATTCTGAGAAATACCAAGATAAGAAAGCAAATCTGAAATGATCAAAAATTTTAAGTAATATATTTATCTATTTTTTTTCTGTGAAAATATGTGTGTTAACAAATTAGGATCATGTTATATATAATTTTGATACTTGTTTTTTAATAATCCATCATGAATATTCTGTTGTGAAATACTCAGTTGCCCAGTCTTGCTAACCATTATTTTATTTAGCCATTTACCTATTATTAAACATTTAAGTTGTTTTAGTTTTGATTTTATTTAAAAAAATGTTTTATCTGTATATTCTCCTTCCAGAAAATATTTACCAGTTTATAATTCCAATAACCCATCACAGTGCTCTTTGACTCCGTTTTTGCAACTCTGGGTATTGTCGTTGGTTATATGTACATTATTTCAACGATTTTCTATGCAAAGGTTTTCTTATTATTTTAAATTACATTCTTTGTTTATTAGGGAGATTATTGATTTCTGATGTGTGATAGACATTTAATCTCCTTCTTTTGTGACCTGCCTATTTGTGATTCTTTCCCAGTTTAATTTGGTGCATGACATGTTGTGGTCAGGTTCATAACAACTCATTATATATTAGGGACATGATCTGAATCTGTATCTATGGAAAATTCTTGATAGTACTTGCAAATAATTGAATTTAATAATTTTTTCCTTATGAGCTTTTCCATAGAAAGCATTAAAAATATTTATTTACATTTTCTCCTGACTTTGATTTTTCTGCTTTGGATTTTTAATATTTAACTTTATAATGCACTTAGAATTATTTGGGTTTTTTTCCTCTCAAATATTTGATCAATTTCCCAGACCCACTTACTGAATGCTCGTTTCTTTCCTACTGATCATATATTTTCTTATTGATGGCATTTTTTTTTAATGGTTATATATATTTTTACTGATCACACATGCATGATACACCAACTTCTTATACAACTCTGTGTATTCTTGGGCTGCCTGTTACATTCCACTGATCTGTTCATCTTCGTTCTGGCTCCATAGTTTTGATTGTTATTTCTTTATGGTAAATTTTAACATGGGGTAAGATAAAGTCTTCATCTTGCTATTTTGTTCTTTACAAAAATCCATTGGTTTTTTCCTGCCCATTTCAGCCTACAGAAGTTTAGAATTATTTGCCAGGTTAGAATATTTGTTTGGAATTTTGTATAGAATTGCACTAAGTTACTTTTTAATAGCTTAAGTTATTTGAGACGCACCAACAAAATATTTATAGCATTCAATGTGTTCTTTCTTTCAAATCAGACCGACACCTCCACGTTGGAAGATAGCTCACTGCCCTACTGCAGCCTTCTCCAAGGGTGTATGAAGGAGGCTGTTCAATTGGTGACTTACATCTACAAAGAACACGGTAAAAAGAGATTTTCCAAAGTAACTCTCACAGCCCCTGCTTTACCCATCTGCTACTTTTCCTTAGAAAACTGACATGAATTTTTTCTCATCAATAAGTCTCAAGCAAAAACAAAAGACAAAAACCAAAAAACAACTCAAGCAAATATTTGAATCCTGAGTTTTTTTTAACACATTGGTGATCCCTATTTAAGTCAACCTTTATTAAAATATTGAAGTAAATATCTTAAACAACTTTCATATTTGAATAAGATTTAAAAATTTATGACTGGAAAATTGCCCCAGAATCTAGTTGTAACACTAATGTAAACAACAAAAAATAGTTTTCGCTCATCTAAACCTCCTTATCTGTCTATTGTTTTTGGGTTCCGTTCAGGTTTTCGTTGTCTCAAATGCATGTGTCCTTGTTTCTGGTGGGAATTTTTACTAAGTGAGATGTGTCCTTCTGTTCCTTTGGGATTTGAACTATCCCAGAACCATCTTTTCTCTTTTTTTTCCCATAAATTCTGCTCTTTGGATGACAGTGTCCGTGTTTGGTTTCACGAACATCTGAATGAAATGTGTTTATTTTCCTTTAGGAATGTGTATTATAAACTGAGTGAGTAGACTTTTGTTTTTTGAAAAGTATAAGGTGACAATTCAAGGCCTAGAAAGACAGAATTTTTATGTTCAGAGTCAGTGCAAGAAGAGTAGCCTTATTTCCAAAACTCTCTGTGCAGAACAGCATTTTAAGATGAGAAAGCAATTCAATTATTTTGGATAGTTCTATGTATTTCTTTTATTCTATGTACATATTTATTTGGCTTTTGAGCAGCAATTTCAAATCAAAGACAGCTGATTATCAAGATGGGTAATTTTTCTTAATTCTTATTTTATGCTCTTAGTAGAATGATAATCTAGCAGCAAATAAAAAATATCTAACTGATGGTGGTTGCAGGTACTTGGGAGGTATCGAGTGCAGAAGCATTCTGTGTTTTTGGAACTCATAGTCTTTGAAAATTTCCTGTTTTCTATGACAATTAGGAAAATAAGAAAATTTTGATGTTAGTGAAAAATTAAGCTTGAGTAAATTATAGACGCTAATGCTCTAGTCTGAACATAATCTTTGGAAGCAATCATGACCGTCAAACGGGCACCACAGAAACACGCAGTAAGATGGACGGTGAGAATCATGTATTTTCCTTCTGTTTTCAATGTAACAATCTGGACTTGCATGGCAGTGGGGTTCTGACGATGTTTGCAGCAATCTGCCTTTGGAAATATCTATATAAGGATCAGTGTGGCTTCCCAAGCATGATGTGTATTTGAGAGCCTGAGCTCATGTGCGTCTTCTATGGTTTGTGAAACTGGAAATAATGACCATTTCCTTATTTAGCGGGAAAGCCACTTTTCTCAGAAAAATGGATTACTACTGCAAGTATTTCATTATAAATTTACTTTATTTTAAAATGTTAAACGTAGATGAGGTTATTCTCCAATTTGGTTCATATACAGTTTTTATTTTTTTAAGAAAATGCCATTCAAAGATGCCAAACAATCATAACAT
Organism: Camelus bactrianus; assembly: GCF_048773025.1. NCBI lineage: Eukaryota > Metazoa > Chordata > Mammalia > Artiodactyla > Camelidae > Camelus > Camelus bactrianus. The sequence goes on from NC_133572.1 coordinate 13,463,557, forward strand.
TGTGCCTACCACAAAACATGCAAAGAATTGCTTTTATATTTTTATGAAAAAAATCTACCAATGACCACCACTAACTGGATTTTCCTTTTTTCAACGCTACATTTCCATGGTAGAAACTGCTGAGCTGTCTAACCAAACAAATTACCTCCTGAATGATGAGAATACTGCCGCTTGGTGCTGATCAACCCCTGGCAGAATATCACAGAAAGAGAGGAAACAATTAAAAAAAATTGACTTATGCAATGGTCAATGTTTATTTTAAAATGTTAATTGACCACCTACTATTAAACAGAGAAATCTTTGCCATCAAGGAGTTTACGTTCTAGAGGGTGAGTTTGGTAAATAAATAGGTGCTGTATAAGGCAGATGTCAATAAACTATGGTTCAGAGACCAAATCTGGTCCACCCACTATCCGGGTAAATATAGTTTCATTAGAATACAGCCTTGCCCAGTCCTCTGCGTGTCGTCTGCAGCTGCTTTTGTACTACGATGGGAGAGTTAAGAAGTTATGGCAGACATGAGAACTTTGACTCCCAAAGCCTAAAATATTTACAATCTGACCCTTACAGGAAAATGGGTTGACTTCTGGTGTAATAATGTGTCGGTGGCCATAACTGATTTTTTAAAAGGTGTATTTTCATATAGAGTGTGTCAGGGTGTGCTTTTTGAGGAGGTAACATCTGAGGAGACCTGAAGAAAGTAGGGCAGAAAGCTCTGCACATTTGAGAGAAGAATCCAGACAAAGAGAACAGGAAGTGAAGTGAGGTGGGAGTGGGCTTGTCATCTCTGGGGACCAGCAAGGAGCCCAGGGTGGCTGGACTGCATGGAGCGAGGAGCAGAGTGGTGAGAGGGGCTGTCAGAGATCTCAGAGGGACTGGTAATGGAGAGCCTTGTGCATCCACATGTTGACTTTGCTTTTACCCTGAGACTGAGTCACCGGGAGGTACAGAGCTGAGGGGAAGCGTGATATGTCTTATATTTTAAGAGGAGACCTCCAGCTGCAGGTGGAGATTAGACTGGAGGGAGACAGTGGTGCGAGTGGTCAGCTCATACAGAAGGCTAACTGCAACAGTCCAGGCGAGTGATGATGTGGCTTAGACCAGGGTGGTGGTGGCAGAGGAAGTAATAAGCAGCTGGAGTACATATGAAAAGAGTAACCAATGGGGTTTCCTGATGGACTGGATGTGACGTGTGGGAGAAAAACAGCCAAGAAAGACTTGAAGCGACTGAAAGACATAAGATGTAATTTACTGATTAGGGGACCCACTAGAGGAATAGTAGGTTATGCTGGAAGGAATAAAGAATAATATATGTATGTATGTATTTATATCTTTTCATAACCTTTATTTTTTGGTTTAACAAATCAGGAATAAAGATCTACCAAAAAAAAAAAAAAAAAGAACAAAAAAATCTTTCAGTAGGTGAAAACATCAGAAGCAATTCCCAGAGCAGCAGCTGACAGTGAACTCATATCTAACTCCATGGTGTCCAGTCAGTTTCAAGATACTTGACCTACATCTCTGGCTCATCCTCCTTCTCTTTCAGTTTAGCCTAATGCATTCACTTCTGTCCTTTCCCCTTGTGAGTCCAGGTGTGGCAAGGTGAGCCTCGTGAACACACAGCTACAGCTATAGGAGTTTGTTGTAGAGCACACAATTTTGAGATGGCTGTTAGCATCCAAGTGATCATGCTGTGTAGGCAGCGAGATATCTGAGATGAGTTTCAGGGAAGTAGCCTGGGGTAGAGACAGCAATTTGGGCATCATTTTGGCATAGAGATTAGAAACCATAGGACTGATTGAGGTGACCTGGGAGTAAGTGTAGGAAGAGAAAACAACAGTGTAGAAATCCAAGGATTCCAAAATTCCATGTGTAGGATGGTGATGGGGAACTAATAATGAGACTGAGAAGGCATAACTGGAAAGGTAGGAAGGGGACCCAAAGGACGAGGGGTCCTGGAGGCAAAGTGGAGAAGTTGTTTGAAGACGAAGGAGTGATGCCTCTTCTCAAACGCTGCTGAGGTCAAGTTGAGGACTGAGACTTGACCTTCAGATTTGGAAACGTGAAGGTCATTGGGGACCATGTAAAAGTTATTTCAGTATAGGAACAATAGCCCACCTACAGTGGGTTCAGGAGAAAAACAGGATATTCAGGGAACTAATGTAACTGTGGAGCAAGTGGAGGGAATGAGAACAGGTAACTCTCACAAGAAGGTGTTCAGTGAAGTCAGAGAAATGAGACAGTTGCTAGACGGAGATATGGGGTCAAGCAAGAATTTTCTTTTTCTTTAAATAGGAAGTATTATAGTATATTTGTATGATAATGGAAATGATCTCCTTAAAAAGGTGAGCATTACCTGAATGAGGTCCTTACATAAGAGGCGGGGTAGAAGACCCTAAGTGGAAGAGGTGGTTTTACGTAAGAGCATGGAAGGATTCTGCACAGCACGGGAGGGACGCTCAAGCCCAGGAGCACGGAAAGACGGAGCGATGGGTTATATGGGAGACCCGTGTGGCTGTTACCTCATAATCTGACTCACAGTTTTCTACAGAATAAGAATCTAGATCATCAGCTCAGAACGAGGAACTAGGAAAATGGATGAGTGAATGAATTAGGGAAATGAGTGGAATTCTACTGACTGCTCTAAGGACCTCCTTGAGGTGGATGGTCCTATTTTTTTTATTTATTTATTTATTTATTTATTTATTTATTTATTTATTTATTTATTTATTTATTTATTTATTTATATTGATGGTCCTCATTTTAAAATGAGCCCCATCAGTGTGGTTCAGTGCTTTTTTTCTTTCTCTTGGCTCTCTTCTCTTCCTTCGGTGTGTGTGAAAACTAAATAGTGGTATCTAGCCAGGCATGGAGTCACCCCAGAGGACGGCTATGGAGGGGAAGCAGGGCAAAAGAGTACACGCTGGGGAATGATGGTTGTGATAAATTCTAGACTTTAAGCTGGATAAGGAGGAGGTGAGACCATGAGGCAGGCGAGGGACAGGGAAGAGGGGGTGGAATAACTGGAGATCCAAAGACAGGTCCAAAAATACTGAGTAATTGTTAGAGTCAGGGGCACAAGTCAGTGATCTTGAAAGGTAGAACGTGGTGGTTGGAGAGAGGTGCACTTGAAATTGAGCTTGGGGAATGATGCAGTTGTAGATAAAACCTATGGACGGAGTGACTGTGCCAGAGGTGATCTAGGTGGCATTAAGGACAATCACAATTCAAGGAAGGAGGAAAGAATTTTAATGGACAAGATAGTTGGAGGGGTTGTCTACCTGGATATGGAAACAACCAAAAATTACGGCAGTAACTGTTTTGGAGTGATCATTGCTAATATCTTCAAGGAAATGATGGGAGGGTCCTGGAGGTCCACAGATGACCAGAATAAAGAAGGGTAGTGGGTAATATAGCTCAATGGCATGAGCTGGGAGTTTTGGAGATTCAGCTCCCAAGAGAAGACTAAAACATTCATAGAATAAGGTCCCCCAAATTTACTGCACATTAGAATCACCTGGGAGTTTTGACATACCAGGATCCCCCAATCCCAGACCATGCTAATTAAATCAGAACATCTGGAAATAGGAACCCAACATGAGTAAGTGTGTCTTTCCAGATTCCTACGTGATTTCAGTGTCAGCAAAGTTTGGCAACTATGACAATAGGGTCGACCCTATATTCTATCATTTGGTGAGAAATAAAGTAGGACAAATTGATCTTGGCTGAAGGCAGATTTATTCTGAAAATATCTCTACGTAACTGGGGAGCAGGAAGTGAAAACAGCATCGAGAACAATAACAAAAACAGCTGTTGCAAATCAGCCGGAGATGGGGAGGTTATGACGAGAAGAAAGTTGACGATTTGAGAATTCGAGAGGGTGCTTTAGTTTAGATGATTAGTTTTAATATCCATGTGCCAGGGACTTAACTTCATCCTCAGGCTCCTCATTTGCAAAATGGAATCAAAATATATACCTTTCAGCTATTGATAGAATATGCCTGTCTCTCTGGCGGAGTTCCCTTAAGAAGTATAAATTCCTCCATTGAAAACATTTTTGTATTTTCTCCATAAATGCTTATGTAATGTTGCTTCCTCATAGAATTTTTTTAGTATACTTTTTAATATGTGTGTCATAATTTATGTTATATTTAGTTTGCAATATATATGTGTCTATCTTTCTATCTATCTATCTAACTATCAAATAAGATCAAAAGACAACAAGCAGTATGCTGCTGGTATGTGCAAAACTTTGCCAGGGGCTGAAGTCAGGTTCATTATTCATCTCTCAAAGTCATTGTCTGATAACATATGACTGTATCAAGCTCTCTATCTTCTCTTCCTTGTGAGAGGATAGTAAATAATATTTCTGGAGAAGGGAGGGAGGAAAGAGGTCACCCCTTGTCTTCCAGAATCACTTTGGAGAGGCTGCACTGCTCAGTGGTTAAAATCACAGTCTGGAGTGAGTCATCTGTGGGGCTCAGTTTACTGTATTGCTTTTTTTTTGTATATATATATTTTTTTAAATTGAAGTGTAGTCAGTTTATAATGTTGTGTCAATTTCTGGTGTACAGCACAATGCTTCAGTCACATAGGAACATACATACATTGGTTCTCATGTTCTTCTTCACTATAGGTAACTACGAGATACTGGATGTAGTTCCCTGTGCTATATAACTTATATGTGGAATCGAAAAAAAAAAAAAAAAAAGGACAAATGAACTTATTTACAAAGCAGAAACAGACTCACAGACATAGAAAACAAACTTATGGTTACCAGCGGGGAAAGGGGGTGAGAAGAGATATAGGGTATTGCTTTTTACCTGACATCATTAAATCTCCTCTGAAGGCTGTTGAGATAATGCTGGTGCCAACTGCATAATTAGCAACTGGCCCATAATGAGGGTTAGTATGTGTTTACTAAATGATCACTATTCATATCCATCATTTACAGCCACTTCAGTCTGGGCCATTTACTGTTTCACACGTCAGTATTACTATTAGAAAAATTTAAAGTAATGCGTGAAAAAGTATACAAATTCCTCATACTAGAAAAAATTGGTTGTTTCATTTTTTGGGTCAATTTTCTCGACACTTTGTTTACTCAGAACATAAAGATTACAAAGACAGGGATTTAATTTTCTCCGATAAAGAGCCTGGCAGGAAGTTGAAAAAAACTGACAAGATGGATCGTTCCTCAAGGGCTGAGTTATTTAAGACATGAACACCACTAGGATAGAGACCTAGCTGGGGAAATGGGTTTTTTTTTTTTTTTTCCCTTCTTCATGAGCCAATGACCTATTGTCCCTGCTTACGATTTGCTGAGTGTGATCTTTGCTCAAGAGGAGTCACAGAGAGCCAGCTTTGCAGGGTTCCAAGAGCCGCCCTCCAGCGGTGGTGAGCCAATGGCAACATTCTGCAATACTCGCAGGAAATCCGCTGCTTTCTGGGTGAAACGGGCCCTCCCCGACTAGCTTTAATAGCATGCTGTTATTTCACACGCAGCTATTAAACTGTCTACATGAGAAACAGACCTTCACTCCAGAGGCCTCCTTGGTCCCTTTCCCTTTGATTTTTCTGCCTATTATAAACATGCATAAATTCAGTCTGAAATTTTCAAGTCTTGTGAAAGGCCCAGAAAATTTCAGGTCAGTTAACAAAACCCTGTTAAGCAGTCTCTTGGCACAATTCTCTAACACTTGACAGGTTTCTCTGGGCTGTAAATTAAACAGGCCTTCACAGGAGTTTAAACAGGTTACTGTGGGGCGGAGGCGGGCGGGGTTGGTCTTTGACAAAATGAGCCAGAGAAGGGATAGGTTAATCTGGGGAAAAGTATAATTCAATGCCTTTTAATTTCTTCTTAAATCACCAAAACCTTGTATTTCACACAATTACTTGATGTATACCAACATTAGCATATTCTTGGTAGGTTCCTGTATTCCATCATCAGAAAGTGATAATGCTTGACTGTGAAGGTCTTTTTAAAAATAAATTTAATTTAATTTATTATTGTACTGTTTTTTTGGCCAGGGGGAGGTGATCAGGTTTTACTATTTATTTTTAGAGGTGGTAATGGGAATTAAACCCAGGACCTCGTGCATACTAAGCGTGCACTCTACCACTTGAGCTATACCTTCCCACCCTGATGATAAAGGTCTTGTTCTGTTGACCCTATTGATGACAAAGTGAGAAGGTCTCTTTTTCCTCTGCATCTAACCGAGAGTTGGCAGAAGCTTCCAACGTAACTTTGAAAAGCAGATTCGGGGACCACACTTTAGTCAGAGTGGATAAATCTTTCTAAAAATGTCATGCAGAAAGAAGACATTTAAGTTAAACTGTTGACTCTTTTTCTAGGCGCCTGGGCAGTTGTGTTCATTCTGCATAAAGACAGCATGAAGTCAGGCATGCTGGAGGTTGAGATTTGGAGGAAAGATTGTTTCAAAATTCTATGAAACAATTAAATGAGGTGTGGTAGTAACAGTGAATGAAGCAGAAGTTATAGGCAGGAAGAATTTAGAGAATTTGCCGAGCAGCATAGTTGAATTTTACTTAATTAGAAAATAATGCCTTAGGGCTCCAGATCATTTGGGGTTCTGTCCAGCTCATCTGTAGCTCCGAAGACTGAGTTTTGAAAAAAGATATATTCCCTTTTTTCCCTAAATGATACCAGGATAAAAACGTCCAGATTTAGAAAGAGCTCTAGAAATAATTTATTTTAACTCTTCTGTTTTATAAGCAAGAGTCACAAGGTGCAGAGGAATGAATGAACGACAAGCTCACTGCAGTAATGGATTCAAACAAGTGAGGGCCTCTGATTCCCACGGTATCTCCTTCTCCATTTCTCTTGGATGCAAAGACAAGAATGTGGGTCATCTACAATCCTGGACTGTGGCACTACATTTACCAAAGGATATTAAAACAAAAAATCAAACAGGTAAAAATATTTAATACCAACCCTACCCTACTATAATACATACTGGGGCTCCACCCCATCTGATAGGCTTTCCAAATGTTTAGGTAAATTTTTGACATATAGATTTCGAAGTACATTTTGTAAAGTTCCGTAAGTGATTTTGTTGCTGAAAAGGAAGGTTTAAAATGTAAATATCCTACGAATCAAAAAGCAAAAGTAATAAGTCAAAGATATTACACCCATAGGAAAAATTGTATTATGCACGTAAGAACCAAATGGAAGAGGTTTTACATGAATTTTTGTACATTCTCTGAAATCCTTTGCTTGCGTGAAGTTATTTGCAGGAATCCTGGCTCGAGAGAGCATTTTACAGACAGACTCAGCTTGGCTCAGGGCCCCTCTGCACTGCGTCTACAGGAGACTAGAGAAGGCATAAGTTTCACGACTCCCCCAGTGTAAAATATTAAACTGATGAAATATCTGAAATAGCAGATTTATGCAGAAACAACATGTATAGAGAACAACCCTGATGTTGGTGAATATTTAAAGATGTGTAAGGTTTTCCAACAGTTTTGTATTTGACAGTTATAGGAGGCAGTGTTCCAACAGTAAACAGATAGCATATTCAGAGCAGGATAATTTGAGGAATGGTTTAATGATGGATCTATTTACATGGATGCGGGCAGAGTGTAGGGAACCGCAAAGGCTGGTGCAGTCAACTTGGCGAGGGTCAGGAGAGCTCTTCCCATTCTTTATCCCAAAGGAAGGAGAGAAAGAAGAAGTTATTAGAATGGGGAAGAAGAGCACGGAGAAAGCCATCTTGAAAGGAACAATAACCTTGGGTCCAGGGACAGAACTAATTCAAGGTGGGTGCACAGAGAAGGAGGCAGCAGAGGATGTCACTTTACTCTCTCCCTCCATTTCCTATCTCCATCGGCCAAACCCATCAAGGAGTCAGAGTGCAAGAGAGCGGAGGAGATGGAGAGGGCACCCAAGGAGCAAAGGGCAGGTATCCAGCACACGAGTCCAGCGGGAGAAGCCTTGGAAAGGTTTAGTGTCTATTGATAACATCGTTAATTCATTCATCAAACATTTACTGAGTATTCACTCTGAGTCAGGCACCATTACTGGTCATTGGAAACAGAAAGATGAATAACACCAAGTCCCAGAAATAAAGGAGCTCACAGGCAAGATGGAGAGAATCATAAATCAACACAAGAGCAAAACTTCCATATACGTGGAAGGTTAAAATTCCAAACAAATGACAAAACTTCTGGAGAAGGATTTCTGCAACTGCTTTTAAAAAGGATGTGTTCCTCCGAAGATTCTCTAAAGATAACAGGAAATGCACTTCCAGGATGAACCTTGAATCTGATGGGTGAGGAGGGAGAAAAAACAATATCAGGATGTTACATCAAGACCGGACAGCCAGGGGTTGATAAGAATTGATACAAGCATCCAACTGAAGAAGTGCTGAAGCAGTGTGGATATTTTCCTAAACCTAGGAGGGTCTGTGTGTTGATGTGTACAGGGAGGCGGTGCACTTACGCAGGGGTGTCAGGATGGAGGAAGGACGGGAGAAGGGAAGTATTACAACAAATGTAGATTCTGTGTCAAAGGTCATCAAGGAGCCTTCTTTAGGGAAATTCCATGTGTCATTCAGAAGCCAGTGGGCACTTCCCTGTCCCTTCTGTTTTGTGCAATTTCTCTTTTCCCCCCATGTCAACCTCTCTCCAGAACTCAGCCCCCGGCCCCACCTGTATGCACAAATTCAGTCACGTCAATTTCTCAAGAAAGCCATTCACGACAAACTTGTCATATCTTTTATAGATTTTGCAAAAAGTTTTGTAAGGGGATAATTGTGAAAAAGTGACCCTCAGTGATCGGCCATCATGCTTATTAACTTCCTCTCCCTTCCTCTTTCCTTTTTCTCTCTTTCTCCATGTAGATTCTTTCCTGGCACTTTAATGATTTCCTTCTATAATTGTTAATCTTGTAAAAAAAAAATAGGAATGGGTCTCCAACTTTAGCCTTATCACAATCACCTAGAGGGCTTATTGAAACACAGATTTCTGGGGTCTGAGATTTTTCATTTCTAATATGTTCCCAGATAATGCTGAGGCTGCTGGGCTGGGGACCACACTCTGCGTATCATGGCTTTAAGTTACAATGCAACACGTCTCTGAAGACCATTTTCACTTTCAGGTGATTTTATTTCTCTGTTGATGTCACAGGGCAGGTACAGATGGGTGACTTCACAAAGACAGCTCCAGTCACTTTTGGAAAGAACGTCTCTTTCACTGGTTTGGACTGTCCTCTGCCCTGACCATCGTAAAGACATTGCACCTGGTCGTGGTCCTTCTTTGAGCTGAACCAGGTGAATTCAGATAAAACCAAATCATAACATCTTTCTTGGTTTTGTTAGTTACACAAGAATCAAGGGAAGATAGAGGCTGGAAATCATCATATGATTTTTAGTATTAGTCTGACACTTGATGGCACTGAATAATATTTCATAGACCTCTGATGAGTACTTTTATTGTTAAAAAAAAATAAACCCTCAGCCTGAAAGAAAGTTTTGAAGAGGGAAAATCTACCAAAAGTCTCTCAATGTACAAGTTCCCCTTTGATGTGTTGAAGTTCATTCAACAAGTATTCTCTCAATCCCTAGTATATGCAGAACACCTCCCTGTCCTGGAAGAAATATAAAATTTAGGGAAAAGAAACAGACAGAGGCACAGAAAACAAAAGAGTGCGAATCAATAAGTGGTAGAAAGGAAAAACATTGCATCTATGTGGAGTAAGGAAATAGCTGACCTCAAAGTACATAGCTGAACCTTGATTCCATAGTTTGTGCAACATTTAACTCTTTGGTTGGTGGTATGTGTCTGGGATAGAAGAATCGGCCACAGGGAGAAGCCCTGACCCAGGGATATGATGGGCTCCAATGGCCCGTGTCAATGACCAGTGTCTGCATACAAGTAACAGAGTGCCCAGCCAACAACAGAGCAATGAGGAAGAACTTCTCCTTTCTTTCTCCTTCTCCTTGTCTGGGATGAGGAGTCTGATGTGGGTTCAATCGTCCAGTTGCATTGCTAAGATCTCCATGGGTTTTTGGGTTTTGTTTTGTTTTATATTTTCCCTTATCATTTTGAGATGGCAACTGCATGCTCTACCAGCCTCTTGTCCACATTTGGGGCAGGAAGAGAGGAGGAGGGAAGATTCTGGTAAAGCTTGTCCTTTGTTTCCTTCTGGGAAAGGTTGGAGACACACAACCTTTCCCAGAACAGCCTAGCAGAATTTAATTTACATATTACTGGCCATATGTCATGTGTCCAGCTGGAGCTGCAAGGACAGATGAAAAAGTATTTCGCTAGGTGCATTCCCACCCCAAACAAAATCAGCCTTCCATTACCAAGGGGAAAAAGAGACAACTAACAAGGTCTGGCAGCCACTATGGAAAACAATATGGAGGTTCCTTAAAAAACTAAAAATAGACCTACCATATGGTCCAGAAATCCCACTCCTGGGCATATATCCAGAGGAAACTCTAACTCCAAAAGATAATGCACCCCAATATTCATAGCAGCACTATTTACAATAGCCAAGACATGAAAGCAACCTAAATGTCCATCAACAGATGACTGGATAAAGAAGATGTGAAAATATATACAATGAAATATTACTCAGCCATAAAAAGGAGTGAAATAACGCCATTTGCAGCAACATGGATGGACCTAGAGATTATCATTCTAAGTGAAGTAAGTCAGACAGAGAAAGACAAATACCACATGGTATCATTTATATATGGACTCTAAAAAAAATGATACAAATGAAGTTATTTACAAACCAGGAATAGACTCACAGATATAGAAAACAGACCATGGTTACCAAATGGGAAAGGAGTGGGGTGGGTGGGGATAAACCAGGAGTTTGGGATTAACACATACACATTAGTATAAGATAGATAAACAACAAGGTCCTGCTGTATAGCACAGGGAACTATATTCAATTTCTTGTAATAACCTATAATGGAAAAGAATCTGAAAAAGAATATATATATGTATATGTATAATTGAATCACTTTGCTGTACACCTGAAACTAGCACAACATTGTAAATCAATGATATTTCAATTAAAAAAAACAAACAATGTCTGCCCCAGGGAGGTACCTTGGGAAGTTGTTTATCACTGTCAGGAGGATGCTACCTTCCTCCTGCCTGATCCTGCTCTCCTATCAGGATTAACACTTGGGGATGTGGAGAACAGAGTTAAAATCTCAAGCTCTAGCATCCTCCCGCTCTATGATTTAATCCTGGGATAGGCACCAATAAGCTGTGTGACCTTGAACAAGTTACTTTCCTCCCCTGAGCTTACATTTTCATAACTGTAACATAGGGATAGTATTATTACCTTCTTCCCCAGGGTATTGGTAATTTTAAATGAAGCACTATATGTGGCACCCTTCCCAGGGCCTGGCACACAGTGAGTGCTCAATAAATTAGAGACTTAAGAGTTTGAGTTGCTGAGATCTGTCCTGGGGAAGCACAAGAATGGGTGTCTCCAGGACAGCTACAGGAAAGGATTATGGTGGGACGCAGGAATAAATCCTAGCTTAAGACATAGCTCGGTACAGTTTGTCAAATTATTATAGTTGTATATAAGCAAATTCTTTCCAGTCTACTTTTAGCCTGGCACTGTTCACACTGCTAACTTTTACAGCCTTGAGTGTTTATGTGAGCTGATGAAAATGAGCTGTAACTCAGGAAATGTAAGTAGAAGAGATTTAGTGCACGATTGTAACGCACATGCTGTTAGCTGTTGGATTCTCCTCTGAGTTGCTTTCTCTTCCTTGTGAAATACAGAAGGTGTGTTTTACCCTAGTTCTGACACTGGGTCCTTTGATGGGTGGGACCAGGTAAGTAGCACCTGAGCTTATGTTATGTTAAACTTGTGAGAGTAACAAGACCTTATTCTAACCGTGTGTGTATCCATGGTACACTCTCTGGACATACATATGGGCCTTCTCGGTTCCTGCACTTACATAGGTAAATAAGATTTCATGTTAATTGGTTTCTACAAGTCACTTTTAAAGCCTTAACCTCAATCCTTAGTTCTCATTTCTGCCCTCTGCTATTGTAGGGATCTCCTCTCACCCTCCGGGGCAGATCTGCTAGGAAGCTAATGAAATGTAAGTTTCTGTGATCCTCGTGTACATAGATCGCATCAAAATCACAGTACTTAATTTTTGGGGGCGGGGTGTAGGTATGTAGGTTAATTAATTAATTAATTTTAATGGAGGTGCTGGGGATTGAACCCAGGACCTGGTGCATGTTAAGCACGTGCTCTACCGTGGACCTATATCATCTCCCACTATAAACTCACTCCATACATTAAGTATTAACAAAAGAAATGTTGCATAATTTGTTTTAAATTTTTTCTTAGGTTTACTTATTGATTTATTTTTAATGGAGGAGCTGGGGATTGAACCCAGGACCTGGGGCATGCTAGATACGTGCTCTACTGCTGAGCTATACCCTCCCCACCACAGTGCTTAATTTTGTGTTAAATATATATGACCTGAAAAGGGCTCTCAAGTTGTATAAACTTCAAGATTCACAAAATCTCTTCCACTCTTGCTCAGCGTTTAGACCCTTCTGATTAATTGGCTCCTAAATTAGAGTTGCTTATTGTGGTGTTCCCCCTAAGTCTCATGCTTTATTTCTCCAAAAACATAAACAAAACAAATACTCTCCTTTCTGTGGGGTTTCCTTATAGATAATTCTCAAATATATCAGCAGTTAGCTCTATTTTTTATTACATTTTTTAAGCATGATAAACTTGGACAATGTAGAAACTGGATCATTATTTAAATAAATATGGTATTAAATAATTATAATACTCTTACTGAGCATAACTAAGGTCTTCTGGTTTTTTGGTGCATTAACCCCATTTTACAGGTGAGGAAACAAAGGTCCCCAGATATTCTACGTTAGTCAAAACCCAAATACCACCTAATTTCTACAGCAGGGTAAAGACAGAAAATCTGTGAATTGTACCATAGTTTAGGTCTCTAGTCCCCAAGCTGATTATCAAGTCACTTTTGGAAAGGGGACAACAGGAAAAATACTCGATATTCTTGGTTTTCTGATGTCTTGAGCCGGAGTCACATTTATATCCATATGATTGCATATAAAAATTTACCTTAAGAGGGAAAAGAAACAGGAAAAATGAATCTTACTAGCATACTCTTATTCATCAAATAAGATCGGTGATCACGCAGGCAAGAAAGAAAGGAAAGTAGAAAGTAGTAAATGTACACATAAGAAGAAGTTAAGGACTTAAGTCATAATTTGCTTTTCACAACATCATGCAATAAAATGTTTTATAAATTCTGCTGCTAAAAATATGCATTCCCATGTTTGCTAAATGTCAAAAATCTGCTTTTAAAATTCAGTCAGGTAGCTAATTATGGGACTGGCTTAATAACATGCATTGACAATCTTTATGATGATTATTTCTGATACCTCTTAATTTTTTATTGCCAGGAAAGTAAATTAACACCAAAATTCACACTGTTTATTCTTTTTTAAGCTGTTGTGATTTATGATTTGGTTGTTTGTGTGTCTGGCTTAAATTGTGAGTCTAATGGCTGGGATCCTGTTCTTTGGATGCCTTGCTAATGCTAAGCATACCGTTGGCTCTCAGCAAATAATAAATTATTTCACTCATAACCTCTAACATTCTTGTCTAGACAATCTTCACTGTGGTGCTGTTCTTGTTTCCATATTTTCATCAATAATAGCAGAATGAGTTTTGAGGTTAATATGCAGATTTAAAAAAAATTACAGCTTTCAAAATAACCAAGTGTGAGCCATTCTGGGAGCCATGTTTTATAACAAAGAACATTTTAGAAATACTTCCATTGGTTTGAAGGATTTCAAGAGTCAATTTCATAACAACCACATTTTAACAAAAAATGTCTTTACGGTATCGTAATCTGGGGATAGTCAATTGGTACCTCTCTGTATTGATTCTTTTTGACAATTGATGCCTGGGCTACCCCTCAAATAATGGAGTTGCTGGCTGTTTAAACAAGAATTCCATTTCATTGAAGGTCACGCCAATCAATCTTATGCCATCTTTGGCATTCAGAATTATTGATTCTTATTTTCAAAGGTAGGAAGCTCTGCTGCTGTTAACTTCTTTATTCTTCCTATATGTTGAAGTGTATTTAAGAACTATGAGATATAAAGATATCATTCATTAAACACAGCTATTATTTTTATCTGTGACTATCAAACACAACATGACAACGTTCAGAGGAACAGGACTACACATGCCCTGTAAAGTATGTGGCCAACCACTTAAAGATGATCCAACACAGCAGAGAACAGGTCATTAGAATTCGGCTGGTGCCCTCAGTTATCTTCTGGGTCTCTGCCTCTGTTTCTTGCCATTTTTTCTTGTCTTTTTTAAATTGATGATGTAGTTTTCAAAACAGGAATAGATTAAAACAGTTTGATACTGATAATTTTGTGAAATGGATCCTGATTCATTCAAGTCTTGAGAAAACCTAGATAAAGTTCATTGGTAGCTCCCATTACTTTCAGTTCAATTAAGATTCTGCCTGAATCCCCAATATGTGTAATGCATAAAATGACATCACTTTACTCAAAGAGGCCCCTTGGACCCTGAAAAGGTGTTTGGGTGTCCACAGGTTTCTTTTGTAAACTACTGGCCCATTGGTTGAAGACTTTACTCTTTCGCTATCTAGTCTCTGTCTACCTAAATATTTCATTTTCTACTTCTCCTTTGTATTTTTCATGCTTCAGCAACATTGAATACTGTAATTTTTAGGACCCACTGTGTGTTTTCATGTTGTAATTCACTTGCATAAGCTAGTCGGATAGACTAGAATGCTGTCTCCCCTTTTCTTTTGATCCTTTCCTTGCTCTCAACTTTTTGGCAAACCTCTCTGAAGCCTCTTTGCATTTCCCAAGAATACTTAGAAATAGCTCTCTCTATGGTTCCAGAATATCTTATGCAAACACCGTGCTTCTTAATTGTTGAACAGTTCTGGAATTGTGGATTCATGGATGCCTACCTCTAGAGTAGGACCTCCTTCAAGTTAACTCTGTAACTTTTCATCTTTTTACCTCTGGTCCTTGTCTCTCTGTGGTTGATCACCAAATACATATTTAGTAAACAAATTAATTCAAAATGTATTTGACTCCAATTAAAGCTTATTCATTTCCCCTAGTTATAGTTGTGTACTTTCTAGGTTATTTTACTTCGTTTTTGAACATTTGGCCCTGACTGAAAACACTATCATGAAATCTGATGTGAGAAGGAAAGTATATCCAACTGTATTGAATGGAAGCAGCTATGACAGTAGACCTATGGGTAGACTATGTCCTATTGGTTAAAGAATTTCTTATTAAAGTACATATATTTATAATTTTGGAAGTAATCATGCCATTAAAAAAAAAATAAAATGTTTGTGAGGCTCACTTGGCTCTGGGAGCCAGTTCCTTTAATTCACTTAGTAAATTATCCTCCTATTTTAACATGAAAGTCTGATTTGAACTTCAACAGAGGGCAAAAAAGATAAACAGCCAAGATAGGTCTTGTGAGGATAGTAAACTTGGCCGAATGAGCTGTCTTCTTCTGGAGTTTGATCAATATCTGTAGGTGAAAATAACTCTTATTAGGTCATTAAAATTTTTATGAGCTGGTTTCAAGTTTTCTGCTTTCCAAACTTCCTGGCATTATAAATGTTCAGTAATTATCTAACAGTGGTTTTTAAAAATCAGATATAGATTTTTAAAAAAGACTTATTTGGGCATCATATAAATCCTGGAATTTTTATGGTCTTCATCTTCACATGCTTATAAGAAAATATTGATTCCATACCACAGTCGTTTAAGGACTATTGAATTTCAGTTGTTGGTTTAGTTTGCTGGTTTTCTTCCACATTCCTTCCTTGGTGCCAGAAAAACCCCACTTGGCTCTAGTAATTCCAAATCATTCCAGCAACTTCTTATGATTGATAAATATTACAGTCAAAAATTATAAAGGCTAAGATGAAGAATAATTAACAAATCATATGGCTTTTTTAACCTAACATTTTCAAGACTGTTGTATAAAATAAAGACTTTTACAGGCTTTTTAGATCTTGAAAATAAAAGAATTTATTAGGAATTGTCATTGAAGTAAAATGGCTGAGATAACAGTTAATTTCTCTATGGCATCCAAACATGTCACCACATTTGATCTTACAACAATCCGTGAAATGATATTACAGTTCTTCAGATAATATTTCAAACAATATGTTTACATGTCACAAATTTGTCCTTAGAAAGTTGGTTAATTACTTCTCTGGATAAATACATAAGGGATTCTAGAATCTGTGGTTTTATCAGTTTTCCAAATGTTATCAGCCATTATCTCTTCAAATACTGCTTTTGACCATTTTCTTTTTTTTCTCTGTCTCTGAACCTCCAAACACAAGTATTGTTACTTGTTAAACTCTCACTATCCTCTATGTCTTTCAGTTTCTCTTTTAGATTTTCCACCCATTTGTCTCTTCATGCTTCATTATGGATTTTTGTCTCTTTCAGTTCAGTAAATATCTCTACACTCTTTCTCACTTACTGCTCTACTCCTTGAGTTCTAGTCTGTTACATACATGTATATGTGTATATGAATTTCCAATTCACTGCTACTATTTTTAACCTCATCATTTCCTTGAACCTAATGAGTATTGTTGTTTTAAAGTTCTGCTCTGTTAACGCCAGTATCTGGAGCTTTTGTGGGTCTATTTCTACTGTCTGTTGTTTTCACTGGTTTATTCATTTTCTCTCACCTGCATAGAATTTGCAAATTCCTCCAGGAGAAAAGTGGCACTAAATTCCAGCTCACCTTCTTAAGCTGCTGTCTTTCTATGGATTTTGTCTCATCATTCTTTACTACCTTACTAGCTGTCTAATGCTTTCAAGCAGAATTAAAAAAAAAAAAAACTTTGCCAAATTTTCTAGCGTGCTCAGCAAGAGGGTAGTTCTGGATTGTCTACTTAGTGATTACCAGAAACAAAAAACTTTAGTTGTTCTTCTGCATATGTGTTTGTCTGGTTTATTTTATAAAACAATCTGGAAAAATGTATTTTAAAATATAGTTAGTCTTAGGTGCATAATAGGCTTATTTCAAAAAAGATGTGTATGACTTGTTTATTTGAGGAAGTGCTCTCAGAAGAAGAACCTGAGGAAAACTGAGGGAAGTGAGGTAGAATAAAGGAGAAAGCTAAGCAAAGTTGGGCTAAAGCTAGTCTGGCTTCACCTTGCCCTTGGAGAACTCTAGAGTTAAATATGTGCCACAGTATTGTCCCAAATTTAGTTAAGGGGGGTGGCCTCTTGCACCCCTGAATTACTCAATAATTGGCCACATGCTACCCCTAAGGACGGAGGTTATTCATTTCTGGGCACTTCCCTACGAGGCAGCTCCTGTCTGGCAATTCTGGGAGAAAGGCTTAATGGTGAGCTCTTAGCAGACATCTCACAGTAGATGGGGGATTGGTGCCCCTCGCAGGGATCTGGGCAGGGCATCCACAGCAACCGTCAACATCCTGTAAGTTACTTGAAGTGTAAGGGAGTATTTTCAGGGCTATGAAATTTAATTTCATATTTCAACGCTATGGAAAATAAGTTAATTTTATGTCTTTGTCTTTTATTATGGTAAAAAACACTTAACATAAAATTTATTATCTTAACCATCTTTAAGTATACAGTTCAGTTTAATTATATATATTGACGTTTTTGTGAAACAGATCTCCAGAACTTTTTTTAATCTTGCAAAACTGGAAGTTTATAACCATTGAACAACAACTTTTTTCCCTCTCCCCTCAGTGCTGGTATACTTTCTGTTTCTATGAATTTGACGAATCATACAGTGTTTGTCTTTTTGTAATTGGTTTATTTCACTTAGCATGTTCTGTGTTTATCCGTGTTTTAGCATGTGACAGGATTTACTTCCTTTTTAAGACTGAATAATATTACATTGTATGTCTATACCATATTTTCTCTATCCATCCTTCAATGGACGTTTGTATTACTTCTACCTCTTGGCTATGGTCAATAGTGCTGCTATAAAAATGGGTGTGCAAATCTCTCTTTAGTTGTTCCTTTTTATTTTTGTTGCATTAGTTGTAACGTCCTTCTTCTTGACTTTAATTATTTAGTCTTTTCTCTATTTTTCTTGGTTAACCTAGCTGAGGGCTTGTCAGTTTTGTAAACAAAACATTCGATTAGCTTCACTGATTTTTTTCTATGTTTTTCTATTCTCTATTTCATTTATCTCTGCTCTAATCTTTATTATTTCCTTTCATTTTCTAGTTTTGGGTTTAGTATGTTCTCCTCTCCTTTCTCTTGTTTCTTAAAGTATAAAATTAGGTTCTGATTTTAGATCTTTCTTGTTTTTTAATGTATCTATTTATAGCTATAGACTTTCTTTTTAGCACTGCTTTTCCTGCATATCATGTTTCAGTATATTTTGTTTTCATTTTTATTTGTCTCAAGGTATTGCTCATTTCCCTTGTGGCTTCTTTTTTGACCTACTTGTTGTTCAAGGGTGAGTTGTTTAATTTCCGCATATTTGTGGGTTTAGCTGTTTTCCTCCTGCTATTGGGTTTCATTCCATTGTGACCAGAAAAAAATACCTTGTATCATTTCAATCTTGGACTTGTTGAGACTTGTTTTGTGGCCTCACATGTCTATCCTGGAGAGTATCCCATGTGCACTTGAGAAGAATGTATGTTCTGCTGCTGTTGGAGGCAATCTTCTGTGTATATATCTGTTAGGTTCTATTGATCTATATTCAAGCCCTCTATTTTCTTATTGACCTGCTGCGTAGTTGCCCTACCCATTATTGAAAGTGAGTCATTTATGTCTCCTGAAATTCTTGTGTTGTTTGTCTTTTTCCTCTGTTAATTCTGTAACAGTTTGCTTTCTATATTTAGGAGCTCTGAGGTTTGGGGCATAAATATTTATAATTGTTATAGCTTCTTGGTGGGTTGAATCTTGGTTATTATATAATGTCCTTCTTTGTCTCTTGTAAGTTTTACATGAAGTCTATTTTGTCTGATGTTAGTATAGTCACCCTTTTTTCTTCTTGTCTTCCATTTGTATGCAATATCTTTTTCCATCGTTTTACTTCCAGCCTATGTGTGTCCTTAGATCCAAAGTCTCTTGTAGACACTGTGTAATTGGATCCTGTTTTTTATCCATTGGCCAATCTGTGCCTTCTGATTTATATTTACCTTTAAATATATTACACTACAAATATTCAAATGTATTTATTTTATATTTAAAGTCATTTATATTTATAGTAATTACTGACAAGGAAGAACTTATGGGGGATTTCTTCCCTGTTGTACTGCACTAGTATTATGCCACACTGGGGGAGGGACATGATCGGATGCTGCAAAACTCACAACACTTCCTACCCATTTTCCTGGAATCCTTTCTTGGCTCTCCATTGGCCTGGGTGATGTAGCCTCTCAGCTGTGCCTGGAGCTTCTTAGTCTCCCACTTGCTTACGTCACTGTGTAGGATTGCATTTGTAAAGTGAATGACTACCCCAAACTAATTTGTTTCACAAATCCCTGTTGTTATAAGTTGATTTTTTAAAAATTGAATACACTACCATGGGAATTTCATTGCTTCCTGCTCTTTGTCTCTCTCTGGAGAACGTAAACCTGTATTAATGTTAGTGTCTTAGCATAGGGCCTTCCCAGCACATTTATCTACTCTCTTTACATACTGTAAACTGCAAGTCATGTTGCCAGCCAATGTCTTCTATGTGAACCTATACTCTTCCTTTTTGGGAGAACGTCTCTTGCATTAAAGTTACAACTGCAAAATATGTTTTTAAACAATTGCTTGAGTGCAAACATTTTTATCAAGCTATTTTCAAGCATTATGACATTTGATATAAAGACAGTCTGTCTTCTGCTATTACTTTATAAATAGATACAATTGTGGCTTAAGTAATAGATTCCTGGTTAGGTTCTTGCTAAAACTCATTTGGTATCTCAGCTACCAGCTGGCAAATCATAGGGTATTAGGTTTGCCCAGACCCTGAAAGAGTGTGGGTAGCTCACTGAAGAAGCTACTTTTATACCACACTTTTTTATTAATGCCTCGACATTGATAAACACTGAGTGCTATGAATATAGAACATAAAGTAGGACAACCTTTGCTTTTGAAAATCTCTTCTGCCAAGAACGCGACATGACCACGGTGCTGGGAGGGGGCGCGATCTGCCCACCTGCCTCCCCACAAAACGCAGCATCTGACTGAGGCATCGGGAGGGGGAGTGACCTGCCCGCCCGCCCACCGGGTAAGCGCTCAGCTCCTGGCCCAGTGTTAGGAGGGGGCGCGCTCTGCTAGCTGACAGCCACTGGGAGCAGCACAGATGAGGGTGCCAACAGAGGGCCTCTGGAAACAGCAAGCTGAGTTTGAGAAACAGGGCAAAGTCACAAAGACCTCTCCATAAAATTATTAAGAGCACACTGTCTCCAGGAGAACTAGATAACTGATACTCCTTAAGTCACAGTGCCAGAGAGATATGAGCAATATGAAGAAGCAGAGGAACCACTCCCAATTAAAAGATCAATCTATGCATAATAGGGGTTCCAGAAGGGGAAGAAAGAACAAAGGGGATTGAAAAGGTATTTGAAGAAATAATGACTGAAAACTTCCCAAACCTAAAGAAAGAATCAAATATCCAAGTAGAGGAGGCTCAGAGGGTCCCAAACAGGAAGAACCCAAATAGACCCACACCAAGACATATCATAATCAAGATGGCCAGAGTCAAGGATAAAGAAATGAAGGATAAAGGATAAATGCAGAAAGACAAAAGCAAAGAGTGAGTTACAAGGGAACCCCCATAAGGCTCTCAGCTGATTTCTCTACACAAACACTACAGGCCAGAAGGGAGTGGCAAGATATATTCAAAGTCCTGAATAAAAAAAAAAAGATGCAGCCTAGGATACTCTATCCAGCAAGGCTATCCTTTAGGATAGAAGGAGAGATAAAGAACTTCACAGACAAGCAAAAACTAAAAGAGTTTAGCAACACTAAACCCATGCTAAAAGAAATATTGACAGGCCTACTCTAAATAGAAAAGAAGCAGGATGCTACAAAAATGAGAAACTCATAACTGGAAAGGAGATAACTGCCATGAATTACAAAAAGAATAAACACAAATTGTAAAAGAAGACATCTAAATCATTAAGAGTGGGAGAGGGAAGCAAGGAAAGCCACTGTGGAAAACAGTATGGAGATTCCTCAAAAGACTAGGAATAGACTTACCATATGACCCAGGAATCCCACTCCTGGGCTTATATCCAGAAGTAATCTTACTTCAAAATGACATCTGCACCCCAATGTTCACAGCAGCACTATTTACAATAGCCAAGACATGGAAGCAGCCTAGATGTCCATCAACAGATGACTGAATAAAGAAGATGTGGTATATTTATATGATGGAATACTATTCAGCCACAAAAACCGACAACATAACACCATTTGCAGCAACATGGATGTTCCTGGAGAATGTCATTCAAAGTGAAGTAAGCCAGAAAGAGAAAGAAAAATACCATATGAGATCGCTTATATGAGGAATCTAAAAAACAAACAAACAAACAAACAAAACATAAATACAAAACGGAAACAGACTCATAGACACAGAATACAAACTTGTGGTTTCCAAGGGGGTTGGGGGTGGAAAGGGAGAGACTGGGATTTTAAAATCCAGAATAGATAAACAAGATTATACTGTATAGCACAGGGAAATATATACAAGATCTTGTGGTAGCTCATAGCGAAAAAAAAATGTGACATTGAATATATACATGTTCATGTATGACTGAAAAATTGTGCTCTACACTGGAATTTGACACAACATTGTAAAATAACTATTACTCAATAAAAAAATGTAAAAAAAGAAAAAAGAAAATCTTTCCTGCCAAGAAAACACCACCTTCCTTTCAGCCCATCCTCATGTATTTGGAGAGGAGCTACACTTTCTGTTTGAGTAAACAACTTCATTTTTCTTTTTGATCATGAAAAAAAGGGACATACACTTATTTTTTCCACCTGATTATTATTCCAGCCAAGATGTCTTGAGTAAATTTTCCAAGAGAATGGAACACTAGAGATTTTTTTTTCCTAGATAGATCTGGGGTGTTTGTTTAGAGCTTGTGTCTGGGGTGTCTGGAGAGTGATTAGGAAGGTTAGTCCATGCATCTTGGCACAGAGCTTTATGGAGTTGCCTCTCATTCTCCATTCTCCTTTTCTGTTTCTGCCCTGGAACTGACATCCACAGAAGCAGCGGGCTGGCCTGGCCTTCCAGATGGATTCTGTCTCGCACAGACTGCCGTTCTCCAGCCTAGGCTGCCTCACCTGACACCCACGTTGAGTCACCTTGAAAATTGCACTATGAAGCTTGTTCTCATCCTGTTTCCAGACAAGCTGTCCAGTCTTAATGTATCTTTGGTAAGCATTCTGGTCAAAATGATTGTTGCATGACCTCAGATGGAGGACAAGACTATATTTGCAGAGACTAGTGGAAGTCTGGCTCCAGAAGGGAAGTGACTGTTTATAGTATGTAAACTCAATGACCTGGTTGGTGTGTCCTAAGTGAGATAGGGACTGAGTCTAATTTTTTCACTGTTTTCTTTATTCTTCCCTACCAGCCTTTTAAAAAATTTTACTAAGTGACTATTTTATATCATTTTTGTGGGTTTTTTTGGGGAAGGAAGTAGTTAGATTTATTTATTTATTACTGGAGGTACTGGGGATTGAACTCAGGCCCTCATGTATGCTAGGCACACACTCTACCACTGAGCTATACCTCCCTGCTTCCATTTTTCTTTTCTCATCTTGTCTTTCCCGTCCCCTATCCCACTCTCTAGACACAAGAATTTCTGGGGATGTTGAGATCATGGCTTATGTCCATGTTGTTATAACAGTCCTCTTCAGCCTTTCAAGGAGGTGAAGCCAGATGCTCCATAGTTGTCCTTATGGTGTTTCTCTTCCAGCTGCAAAGCTTCATTTCTGCCGTTTTCTTCCTCAGCTGCGTGTCTAAGAAAAGTCAAAAAATTAACTGATGCAGAGAATTGTGTTAGTGACTGAGATAGCATAAAGTGTTATCACCCGAGGGGTATTCACAACTTCAATGTGTGTGCAAGAGACATCTGATTCCTAACCAAAGGCAAGCATTGAAACGCCTGCTTAGCTGTTAGCATTTTGAAGAAAGGGATGAAGAAAAGAAAGGCGGAGTGACAACATTTACATATGATCCCTATATTTACATATAATCACTCCACATTTATATACGATCCCCACATTTACGTATGATCACTGCAGACTTGCTTTCTGCCCATTCCAAATGCTTGCCTTGTTTGCAGTAGGTGTACCCATCACACTGCTTTGCACCCACTCAGGATTCATAGACCCACCTGCCTCCTTTCACTTCATGGGAGCTGTTACCTGTGTCACCTCTGGGACACTGAAAGTAACAGGAATGCAGTAGTGCGGGTGGCACTGAGCAGTTCTCAGTAATGCTTTCAGAGTGGTAGTAGGGGCAGAAGGTAGGAAGGGTTACAACTTCTCAGTCTTCCTACTTTTATTTTTAAAAATGAAAAAAAAAAAAAAACTTTGTTAATGAAGTGAATCACATCACGCTGGTAGAATACTGTCTGTAACTTTCATCTTTCCAGACATGTCCTCGAATAAGATTCCACAGTGTAAGAAGCTTCCCTTGGGCCTGAGATGAAAATAAGGTCATTTTCCCAGGGGAGTAACCCATCGAGCAAACATTTAAAATAAACAAACTGCCTGGCTCTGCCTTGAAATGAGCAGTGGTTATCGAGATTTACTGCAACTGACTTTGGACCTCATCCAAATGTCGAATTAATACAGACTTCTTATTAAATAAAATGGAAGTCTCCCTTTTGGCAGATGCAATAGAAAATCTCTTTTTTCCCCAGATTCTGGAAGACCCAGTTGCCCTCTCACCCCCAACATGGGTCACTAAGCATTGTAACAGAAGAAGCAAGTACTTTTGGTAAGCATTGTGTAAGAGGTCTGATTTCAGTGTTCATAAAGTGGCACAAATCATTTATAGGATGCAAAATTAGGACAATGTAATTGTGATAAACATGGTGTGATTTTAATGTTTCTGGCCTTTGCCCCCTCAGACAACTCTGTTGTACAGTGGAAACACATTGGGAGCCAGGCAAGTGGGTTCAACCTTTTCTTAAACAACTTTACCTTTAGGATGGTTCTCTACAAAATGGAGAGAGTTGCCTTGCACAACCTCAGTTTCCTTTTAATCTTAACATTCTAAGAATCTATAATTCTTTGTTCTTTTATGGAAGGTGAGAAATCACTCAGCATATTGTTAATAAAATCGTTTTCATGAAGTGAACCCATGATCACATCCTTTGTTTCAGAATAAATCCATACTTCCCACCGGGACACTCAAGCCTTTGTAATATGACCCTAATCTACTTTCTGAATTCATCTATCTCCCTTTTCTCATTTATTTCTTCAGTAAAAACTTCATCTTATCCCTTTCTGCTGTTCTTGAACAAGCCCCTTTCTTTTCCACTTTGCTCACAGCCACCAGAATAAACTCTTTCCATATACACATAGAGTTTATATATATATATAATATTATAAATATATTATAAATATTATAAATATATAATATTATATGTATGTAAATTAGATGGTGGCCAGCCCTGCCTAAGTCCTTTCAATGCCTCCCCACTGTTTCTAGAGTGAAAGTGGAGGCCTTTTGTGCTCTGACTCTCCAAACACTTTCCATCTCAGACACATGACCTTTGTCTTATTCCTCCCAACAAACCCTGTCTCAGGCTTCTGGACACTTCATTGCCTTTCCTCTGGCAACTTCCTGTCTTGCAGATCTCAGTTGAAATGTCACCTTTTCAGAAGAGACTTTCCTACGTCACCCCACCTAAAGAATTGCCCATGTCCTTACCCAGTCAATCATATCCCCTTGTTTATTTCCTTCATCTTTTTTTTTTAATCCTTAGCTGAAATTATCCTGTTGCTGAAAAAATTTTTTTTGTTATCTTTTTGTTGCTTGTTCTCCATCACAACATTACAAATGAAGCCAGGGACCTTGTCTATCTTGCTCAAAGCTGCGTTCCCAGAATTTAGCACTGTGATACCTTGCTTAGTCAATATATGTTGAATGAATGAATGAATCAATGTCACTCATTTGCATGGTTTATACTCCTTGTCATCGCTGCCTGTTGAGATATTGCCATTACTTAAGCCCGTATCGAAGTCTTCTTGTTCTTTTGTTTTGGTATCTGAATATGATTCCCACCCTCAGATTTTTACATAATCTTTTGTTTGCACACCTCTTATGGTCCTGCCAGGTTCCACCTTGTTCTAAACCTCCCATCCTCTCTTCATTAGGCTACAATTTTCTCTAGCAGTGAGGTTTTGTTATGTTCCTCTTTATATCTAATTACTGTGCCAAAACAATTATAATTATATACATATAGTTACATACATAATCAATATGTTGAATTGAAAGGCAAGAAATATTGCAAGAAATACTGCTAAAGTTTCACAAATGATTCATAATTCTGTTGGTTTTAGGGCTTAAAGGATGTCTTTGTCTCTGGAGCTAATTATTGATTGAAGAATTTATTTATAATGATCAGTGGTACCAATTAATAGTTGTAAAAGGCAGATAGTATAAATCACATCATTTTAAGGAAAAATCAACTCTAAAGATTTTTTTCCCCTTTTTGTTTTTAGAGTAAAATAAATAGTCCATGGATATGGGTATCTAATCGGTCTAAAGAAACCGTAATGTGAAGTTGATTTGAACTTTAAAAGTAGAAGTAAATAGGATTTGACTACCCTACCAAATATTAACAAAATATCGAAACTATATTGAAGTATAATTTGTTGGAATCACAGTAGTCCCTGTTTCAAGTAGTGTCTCTCTTACTTCGATATAGTTCATTTTATTTCTGCCGCTTTCCACTCTCTGTTAACTGGATGCATTCATTAGTCTTTACCCCTTGTGGTCTCTTGGTGGCTTGGACATTCTACCCCCTGTTTGTACTCTAATCTCCTTGTTGCTGTCTTACAGTTTTAGCAAACATGTATAAATTTTGTCTTTTCTGTAAGCATTTCTAATTACCACTAAGGATGAGCATTTTTGTGGCTGTGGCAATAATGATCTTTGGAGCACCCTGAGGAAATTAAGAGGTTGCTGTTGGTTTTGTTCTGGGTGTGACAATTTTTTTTTTAAAGCTTCCATATCTTTTAGATATGTAGTCAGATATTCACAGATAAAAGTATGTGATGCTGGGAGTTCTTTAAAACAGAGAGGGACACAGGGAAGCACAGGGAGGGAAAAGAGGAAAACGGATTGGTTGTAAGCTGGTCATTATTGAGGTGGGTGATAAATACATGGAGTTGATTATATTATTTTCTCCACTGCAGCATATGTTTGAAATTTTCTCTGATAAAAGGTTGAAAAGAATCCTATTTTTGCTCAATGAATTGTATTCGATTGGCATTAAAGGTGGTGTGCAAAAGGAAATCAGGGGCAGAATCATTTTATTTTGAATAAATATACAGAAAATCTTTTATTCAAACGCCAGAAATTGTATTTAAAGTTGATAAATGCCTCGTGTTTACTGAACACTTGTTCTTTGTTATGTTTACCACAGTTGCCATTCCAGCATTCCAGACTAAGCTCTCTGTACATGTTCCTCTGTAGGTGGCCTCCGCGGTGAGGCACATTCCCATGGCAACTGCATGTCCTGGGCAGCCTAGTTCCATGCTTCAAACCAGTTCGCTTTTTCTCCCAAATCCAGGATAACACCATTCAAGTACAAAGACCAAAGGCATGTCAGAAACCCTTTCTGCCCAATGGTAGTTCCACCTAAAATGGAGATACTGTAAGTTGAATTATGTTCCTAGGTGACTTAAAAAAAAAAAAGATTTAATGTCAATGTCAAATTTAGACCCTTTCGAGAATGCCACAGTTGGGATCTGTCAAGAAGCGTGTCAACATACATAATCTTTAAACATAAATTGTGACCCGATGTTAGAAACTTTCAAAGGGCATTGAATAAAACTTTAATTCAAATGCTACCCTCAGCTGGGATCCTTTTCTTTTTCTCCCTATCACTTGCGGTGGCCCAAGTGACCTGCAGGCCCAGAGCTGCACTGGCCTCACTGGCGACCTCAGGTACTAGTAGGGCTCCCGGTGCCCACGGTGCCAGTCGCTGTCCTTAGAGCAGCACGTGTCTCCACAGCCCAGCGCTGTCCCCGTTTCACCGTCTGCTCCTGTTTCTGTTCCCAGACCCTCCCATCTCTGGACTCTGGGTATTTTCTGACCTTTGCTGTCCAGCCACTAGTATCTCTTCCGAGTGAATCTGGGTCTATGCCTCAGCTCTGATTGGTTTTCCCAGCCACTCTGTTCCATCTTCTTTATATTTTCCAGAGATT
Organism: Camelus bactrianus; assembly: GCF_048773025.1. Lineage (NCBI taxonomy): Eukaryota > Metazoa > Chordata > Mammalia > Artiodactyla > Camelidae > Camelus > Camelus bactrianus. The sequence goes on from NC_133572.1 coordinate 13,491,040, forward strand.
CCTCAGGGTTTCTTTCCCACTGATGAGAAGCTTCCTTATTTATGGGACTGCAGTAGACTAATTCTGATTTAAAATTTTTGTGTTTTGTTAGTTCAATGTCAAGGGGATGAGCTAAAGGCATAGCTTGTCATTTTGAGTTAAAAATCCTACTCACATTCACTCCATTTTCTAATAGTTCTCTAATTCTAAGCCATTTAACCTCTGCAGGTGACTCTGTCACTTATAATACAAAGAAGGAAACTCATATAAGAGGAGAGGGCTTGGATGCCCTCACTGTCTTCTTTCCTGCCTTCTAAGATGTTTCTGTCTGCGAAGTCAGACACACAACCCGGGGAGAAGGGGGACTGTAGGAACTGCTGACCGCGCAGCAGTTATCAATGTCTTCGTCTTCCCCTGGGGTCACAAGGATTCTTCTAGGAGCCTTGTACACAATCTACAGCAACTCCACTCTGCCCCCCTCTTTTCATTGGTCCCTTATTGCCTTCTCTGCTAAAGATTTCTTTTCATTTTCTGCCCTTTGGTTGACACCACTCTGGAAGCAATCCAAGCTATGCCTGCTGCTGCAAAAGTAACAGTAATTACATTGATGAAGGTTAAGATTCATTGAGGATGTACTAAGTTTCAGGCACTGTGCTGAGCACAAGTTCTGTCTAAATCCTCAGAATAACCCTATGGGAAATATATTAGATAAAAATAAGTAATTACTATCATTATGTACAATTATATATATATATATATATATATATATATATATATATATATATCATACAGAATACATATATGCAATTGTATAGATACTATATATTGTATATATTACATATATATATTATATATAATATATAACACACATAATACATGTCATGTATTATATTGTTATAATGTATTATATATGTTAAACATGTTATATATGCTCATATGCATTTTGTATTATTTATGTATAATATATGTGCTATATACATAATATATGTATTACAATATATATTAAATATCATAATATAGCAATAATATAATTGGGCATAATCTTTCAGGCTATAGGCACCTTGCCATGATATGGTTTACAATTTGTATTCCCAGAGTTTTAACACAGTGCCTGGCACAGAGTAGTTACTAAAGAAATAATCATTAAATGAATGATTATAGTTATGCTCCAGCATGAGCTCTAAATCTCAAAACTGTGATACTAATATTAATAAGTGCACTTTAAATGGTATTAATTTTATAAGGTCTTTTAACAGTCATTCAATCCAGAAAAATTCAATGCATTTACCACACAGTTTAAAAAGTAGATTTCCATCCCTGTTGATCAGTTTTAATTCATTTTTCAGTGGTTCATTTTTTACCTTTCATTCTTTCCCTTTAACATATTTCGTTTGCTTAAATTCTTTTAAATTTTATTAAAGAAAACTGTGCACATAAAAACGTGCTCAAGTTATCACGTACAGGTCCATGGATTTCCCCAAGGTGACTGCACCTGAGTAACGGAGTATTAAAGGAACCCAGAAGCCTCCTCATGCTGCCTTTCAGATACTGCCCTTTGCCCTTCAAGGGTAAATGATGTCTTGACTTGTAAACACAACACAGTTGTGCTGCCTGTTTGTAAATATTTTGATCTCTCAAGTGTATCTGAGAGATCTACCAGCGTGAGTAGTTGTCAACGAGTCACTCTCATGGTTCTATAGTAGTCCCTTTTATAACTCTGTTTTGATGCACATGTCCATCTTATTAGAGGTAAACATTTGGGCTGTTTCCAGTTTGGAGCTATAATACAGCGCTACTATAGCCATTCTCATACCAGCCTTTTGAGTATACACCCCAAGTGGACTTGCTGGGTCACGTCTGCCATGTTTAGTGTTAGAAGGACCCTCTCACAGTTTTTCCAAGTGGCTGCGGCAGTGTACTCTTTCACTAATAGTATATTCGAGTTCCTCATCCTCTCCAATACTTTTCCCTTTTTCGGATTAACCATTCTGGTGGCATGAAATGGTATCACACTGTGATTTTACTTTGCATTTTTTGATTATGGGTGAAACTGAGCAACTATTGCTATGCATGTTGGTGTTTTGGATTCTTTCCTTTGTAACTGCTCTCTCATGCTGTTTGCCAGTTATTTCTATTTGTTTGTCTGTGTTTTTCTTATGAATTGATAAGAGTTCTTTACAAATTATACATATGAGTCTTTTGTAGGGTACGAGAATGGCGAATATCTTCTGCCTCTCTGCGGGCTACCACTCTATTTGATCTAATTTACCACTGTGTTAGTTAGGGTAAGGCTAAGCTGTACTATAGTAACAAAATATACAAATAATTTGAAAAACTCAAAAACCACTAAAATATAAATAAATATTTCTTTCTTCCTTACATAATTGTCTAGAGGTAGACAGTTCAGGCTGGTGTGGCTCTATCCCACAAAGCCAGTTAGTGTTATTTACATTTTTTCTTTTTTCTTGAAGTATAGTTGATTTACAGTGTTATATCAGTTTCACATATACAGCTAAGTAATTCAATATTTTTATAGATTATTCTCCATTAAAAGTTATTACAAGATAATGGCTGTAATTCCCTGTGCTATACAATGTATCCTTGTTGCTTATCTATTTTATACACAGTAGTTTGTATTTCTTAATCCCACGTTCTTAACTTGCCCCTCCCCCTCCCCACTGGTTACCACTGGTTTGTTTTCTATATTGTGAGCCTGTTTCTTTTTTGCATATACTTAATTTGTATTTTGTTAGGTCCACATATAAGTGATATCATACAGTATTTGTCTTTCTCTGTCTCATTTATTTCACTAAGCCCAATATTCATCCACTTTGCTCATTCTTTTCATTCTTTTTATGACTGAGTAATATTCCATTTGTACATAAATATATATGTATATATGTGTTGTATATGTTTATATGTATATACATGTGTATATGTATATTTATATACACAATGGAATATTCTTTACATCATCATCTTGGTCAAAGCTGGTCTCCACCATATATCTGTTTGGTCCACAGGTAGGGAAAGAGGATAGAGAAACATAAGCTCAGGGTTTTTAAAATCAAGAATGAGAAGTAGTCCATTTGACTCCTGCTATCAGGCCATTGGCCCCAAATTAGGCACATGGCCACAGCTAATGGCAATAGAGGTGGGGAATGCGGCAGCTCTGTTGCTATTAAAGTAGAGAAGAATGGATTTGGGAGAGGGAATTGTCAGGCTGTTTCACCATCTATTTTAGGCAAACACTGTGCTAAGTAACCTGGAGAAAAGACTTACAATCTGAGGAGAGATGTATATGATATGAAAACATTACAGAACACCAGTTATTATGAAATAGCCAATCAACAGAGGTACACAGTGTGGGGATAAAGAAGTAATCTAGATGGAGGATTTGAGAAGGCTTTGTAAAAGCAGTAGTTTTGGTAGACAGAGAAAGCACAGATTTTCAACCCCAGAGATGTGCTGGCTTGTCTGGGAGACAGAGGAGCGAAGCGCTCAGTGAATGTGAAGCATCATGTTGTACATTGCAGGGTTTTACACGTGACACTGTTCGAACAGGTCAGGAAGCGAGACTGTAAATGTTGGAATCAAACCGCAAAGTGCTTTGACTGTCATGCTTGAAGAGTGTAGACTTTTTTTCCAACAGTCAATGACAGGTAATTGAAGACTTTTGAAAAATCTGTTACCATGGCTTGGGTGAAAGGTGTATTTTAACTTCAGTTTTACAGACAATTCTTTTATCCTCCATTTTTTCAACATTTATTCAATACAAACTGAAGTTAATCCAACAGTAGGTGGAAACCCAGCCTTCATATTTTTATGTTTTCTCAAGTGATTAATGTAAACACTGTGCAAAGTAAGAGTTGCATTTAAATGACCCCAGGGAGTATTAAAGTTAGGGGAGGGGTGTCATACAGTACAGTTCCTGAGAACTGGGACAACTATTGAAAATGAGTCTGAATGAAGATGTAAATAACCTAAAATGAAATTTGGCTCCGATAAGGTATTTTGGTCTGAAGTGAAAGGCTGGTTAAGATTTTCATGAACTTAAACTTGGATCTGTGCGGTAAATTATCAAGGGGGTGTAATTAGAGTAACTTCCTTCCTCTGTCTGTAGGGAATTCCCATCACCATTGATGGGAATTGTGCATAAAGATCATGGGAAGAGCGTGGCCCTTGGGTTTCCTCTTAAACAGCCTGTAGGATTTGTTATGGTTATTTTAATGCACGGGTCCTTGGAGACACTCATTTCAGTTCTGTCGCTACCTCTGACATGGTGAAAATGACAAAAGTTGGGAGGGGGAACCCCAAGAGATCTAGACATCTTTTCATTCTTTCTTCTTTATAATTATGTTTTTATCCAAGAGGAAATTTCTTGCCCCATAAATGCCAAATCTTTAAACAGCAATAAGAAAAATCAACCAATGGAGGGGAAAAACATGCTTCTTTATGTTTACTAAGTGGCTAACCACTTCTCTGGGAGTTAGACTTTCTTCGGGAACTGGGGGCCATTTATTTAAGTCACTGCTGGTTCTGAGACCTTTATGTGTCAGGACACTGGGCCAAATATTTAGAAATGTCTGTGGCTGGGGGGAACAGGATTTTTACTTAGAGAAAGTCTCGAGCCAAGTGGCAAGTGATGAGGAATTGTGGAATAAACCTGTGGCACTGGGGTAAAGTAAAGCAGGGGAAAATGATGGTTTTAAGGATGCGTAGTGTTCTGTCTGCTCACCCAGCTGGCCTCAGAGCTACTGGGGAATAGCTCTGGATCTGCCGGTGTCAAGTCTGTCTAGTAACCAAGGGTTGGTCTCAATTTTGATTATGAGGTGGAACTGTCTCTTCTGCAATTCTGGACCCTGAGCCCCTTTTTCCCCTCCTGATTCTTTCCATCTCAGACTACTTTCGGGCAGCATCAGCACCTAGCCTGCTTATAACGTCCCACTCCTCCTAAAAGAAAAGAAACACACCTAGTTGTTTTCGCCAGATGGCAGATGTCCAATGTTTGTCACTGGATGAACAAATAAATGACAGGTGACAGCGGAAACCTCCTCTGTGTGTAAAATGTTTCCCTTTACACACTGTCATATTTTACACATTACACTATTTGATGACAGGCAGGTGGCAGGTGTTAAAGAATCTGGAAAAACAAAAGTGAGTGGGCAGGTATAAGTTCTTTACTGCAGAGTTTGTAAGAGATCAGATTCATGTGGCAAAGATCATTTTTCTCTGTCCTAGAGGACACACGTAATGCGTTGAATTCGTCATTTACTAAGAGTCTAGTCAATTTCCAGGCAGTCCTTCATTTCCAGCTTTTGTCCTTCGTGAATGAATGAAACTATTTTAGCTTTTTATGCACATGAACTCACTTACAACTTGTGAGGTAGGTACTATAATCATTCTGATTTTATGTATGGAGAAAATGAGTCACAACGAAGATACTTACTTTTGTTCAGACCTCACAGATGCTAAGTGTTAAAACTGAATTGAAAGCAAGAGAGTCTTGCTACAAAGTCTATTTTCTTAACCACCATACTGCACTCTCTCGTGAGAGGGCGCTGGAGCAGAAACCCTAAATAATCACAGGAGGAGGCTTGCGGGGGAAACGCTCCAGGTGGAAGCGAACTCATGATCCGAGAGTATGTATGGTTCTGTTTCAAAGAACAGCAAGGCCAGCGTGGTAAAGTGGAAATGATCCGAGGGGAGAGGTAGTAAAAAGATGTAGTGTCTTGTGGGCCTTGGAAAGTGTTTGGTTTTCATTTTTCGAAAAATGGAAAGCCATAGGCGGGTGTTAAGTAGAGGCACAATGTAATATGATTTAAAAAAATATTGTGGCTGCTGTAGGCTGACTAGGATAGAAGTGAAGAATCTAAATATTTAATATAAAATTATATTTAAATTCAATACATAATTATATATACACACAGTCTTCTTATAAGACTAAATAGTTTCAATCGTGCTTAGCCAGTTAAATATATTTTAGCAAAAGTATGTTCTGAAATCACCGTAATGTTCTAAAAGACTTGTAGATTTCTAGAAATGGATGTGACTTTTTTTTTTTGATGTGGTTGTCACTAGCTAAAGGATGTCCTCATCTGAGTCATTACTTGATACAGGGGCCCATCACCCTCTTCCACTGACTTCCCCATGAAATTGATGGTCATCAGGTCCGTGGCACCAGTATTTGGTTGCAGCTGGAAGGTGTCTCTGCATCACCTGGACTCAGAAATCCTCCATCTCAGCCCCACTATGTACCAACATTACCTGCCCCACAACCTGTGTCACCTTCACAGACATTGAGCTGCCACTGCAATGAGCAGCAGGCAAACATCATACATGTTCTTATTGCTGGTCTGTTTAGCTGCCCTGGGATGGGAGTAGGGGACCCACATCTGTGCCAGAACTGCTAGGAGGTCTGATACACAGTTCTGTGATCTCTGGTGTGCTACGTCTTATTAAGACAGAAATGTTTCAGTGTTCTAACAGTTGGTACAGCTACATCCGTATATACTGGGTGATGGGTACCCAGACTGGACTGAAGGAGGCAGTAGAGAGCTAGAGAACCGGCCACACTCTGGATATATTCTGGAGGCAGACCTAACAGATTTTGCTGACAGAGAGCACATGAAGTATGAGAGAGAGGTGTCACGTACAACTCCAGGTTTTGGCCTGAGTGACTGGAAGAAAGGCTGGGGGGAAGGGTCAAGTTTTGCCAGTAGGAATGTAGCATCTGGTTTTAGACATGGTGACTTTCAAATGTGTATTAGGTATCCAAGTGGAGCTTCAAGTACCTGTTTGATACACGAGTCTGGAGTTCTAAGGAGTGGTGGAAAATGTTAAGAAATGATTAACTCAGTAACCTGAGAAACAATCTCCATTCATCTGGTTAGAGGCATGAGTCTTCTGCTTAAGATAGGTTTTTTTTTTTTTTAATATATTCGTGATTCCTTGCCTATTTCAATGTTCATAAGTGGGGTAAAATAAATACAAACCCCAAAAACCTGTGTCAAAGGCTACACAAGAGCTCAGCTTTCTGATGCTTAGCTATGGGAAATATAAGAATAAACCTATAGGTTATTTATTTTGTACTTCTGTGTTCTCATCCCTTCCCCGAAGAAGCAAGAGCTAAGGGTGATTCAATCAAGCACGGATTGAAAATCTCACTTTAGCAACTGAGATAATGCCAAATCTATATACACCAGGCTTGAATTCAGACATTACTGAGAAGGAAGCAGAGTTTAGAATGGAGGTGGGTGATTCAAAGAAAAAAGGTTACAGGATTTCCATGATACATCAAGCTCAAAGAGAAAAGCTGAGAGAACATTCTACAACTTGGAACGAAATGAAATCAAAATGAAATTTAAAAAATGTAGTCCCTGGAACAACAGATCTCACAGAGAGGGACCCTCAGGGAGAGATCTCAGAGGTGAATGTTATCTCTCTGTGTTATCTCTTTCACATGCCTCTAAAATATTTGTTTTTCCTTGCGCTTTAACTGGTGAAAATCAGAAAACTACAGTGAATACAAAGAAAACAGTTTAATACAACATTCAATACAGTGGAGGCTCTTAAGAAGAAGGGAGAAGCCAAAAGGAATAGCTGTCAGTTTGGGGAAATCCAGTCCTAAATGAGACAGGAATGTTCTTAGCTTTTCTCCAAAGCTCCTGGCCCAGTTGGTTCTGCCAACAGGTGGCCATGAGAAGGACAAAGAAACCTCTGGAAGTCATTGTGAAGAACTAAGTGAATGAACAGAATCCTTTTAGAAGTAGATTAGAACTGAGCAGTTTTGGCCTCAGGCTTCTTACCTGGTACAGTAAGAAAGAGAGAGAAAGAGGAAGAGAAAGAACAAGAGAAAGGAGAAACACAAGTTTGGGTCCCACATTTTCTAGAGCAAACACCAGATTCAGAGAGATCCAAGCATTTCAAACAGCACTGATCTTTGGCTAGCTTTTGTATTCAAGGTCTACGACTATTAATGTGATGCTTGTGTTTCAAATTGAAAGAAAACGAGAGAGAATTTCCTTTACACAACTTAAGCCTATGACTGCCAGTACTGCCTGGAGGAAGCAAGTGTGAGCCATGAACCCTCCACCTGGTGTGTGATGGTTTATTGACACAGAAAGTGCTGCTGCTGGAATATGACTATCATTTAGTGCATGGAGATAAAGAAGACCACACGACTGTGGTCCAGCTTTGGTGCAGTCTGACGGTGCCCTGCCTAAGACTCTTCGACTTTCCTGGGGGTGGTCTTGCTGTCAGGATTCCGATGTGTTCTGAGTTCCCTCTGGAGTCATAAATTGCACCTTTGGCACCATGAGGGATGAGTTGTTCCGGCGAATGGAGTTGTTCCTCCTCATGGAATTGTTTCTTCTCATGGAGTTGCGCTTCCTCAGAGAATTCTGGTGGGACAGTTCACTCTTCTGGAGGGTCTGAATGAGGATGGAAGGCTTCTCGTCCAGCTCTCGGGCACTGCACCTGGGGGCGGCTACCTTAACGGTGTTGCCAAATTTGGAGTAATCCACAGAGTACACTCCTTCCTCCTCGGTTACAATGGACACGAAGCGATGGCCCCACTGGATCTCCTCAGCGATGTAGGAGGTTCTTGCTTGCGTGGTAATGCCAGTGGTTTCCACCACTCCTTCCAGGATGACGATCACCTCCAGGTCTTGGTTGGCCAGGTCGGTTGCTGAGATATCATACAAAGGACTGCGCTTGTCAATCACATGGCAGATGATCAAAGGGGCCACCAGAAAAATGTTATTACTCTCAATCGGATTATCGACGGGAATGTCCAGCTGGTGAATAGGCACCACCTCCCCTTCGGGTGTGGTGGTTTTCTTGACCACCTGGATGCGCACCGAGGCACTGATGATCATGCTCTTCCTCAGGTCGCCCACGCGGAACATGAAACACAGTTTGCCATTCCGGACGGCAATCACAGCATGGCGGCTGAAAATCAGGGTTTCCGCTCTTCTGTGAGCCTGGGCTGTTTTCATGAAAATGCAGCCTAACATGACGGCATTGATGATCAGACCCACAATGTTCTGGAGAATCAGGACTGTGATGGCCAGAGGGCATTCCTCTGTCATCATTCTCCCTCCAAATCCAATTGTCACTTGGACTTCAATGGAGAAGAGAAAAGCAGAGGTGAAAGACCTGTAAGGAAGGAGATCAGAAAACCACGCCATCAGATCAGACTTTGAGTCAAGAAATAATGCGTTACCCTGGATTTTTCATTCTCTTCTTCCCAAGGCTATTCAATGCTTTTGGAAAGACCAGCCAACTTAACTATCAGATGCCCAGTTCTATGCACTTGTTTATTCTCTCTCTCTGCATGCATCTACCTCCAGATTTCTGGGATACACGTCTACTAATATGTTCTAAATCATGTCATGAAGGACCTAGTTATGTGAAAGCATTAAAATAACACAGATACCTTTATATTTATAGGCATATTTTACTTTGTGAAAGATTTCCACAAAGGCACAGTTAACTTTGGGTAACTATCTTCCAGCTCAATGTTTATTACTTATTGCATATCTGTGTTTAAGTGACTTGAGTCATATGGAACATACTGTGTAATGAGTGAACTTTTTATTATTTCCAACCATTAAAGTCATATTCATTAGTGAACACTGATTGTGTACCTTCTATAGAGAAAGCTAAAGCGTGGGACAAAACACATCATTCAAAAATATTAGTATTTTTTTTTAACAAACAAGAATGGTATACCATTAGGGATGAAAAATGTATTCTTATTGATGGTCTCATTTTGCTCCGTAAACGATCTAGAGAATCCTGAAACTATGAAAGGAAGGATTTGAGGTAGGGATTGGTAAGGAACAGTGTCAAGATCACATAAGGAGAACCTGGATCCTCTCAGTTCTGGCCTGGTCTCCACAAGAGGCACAGGGAAGCGGCAAACAAGTGTCAGGGTTTACATGGGAAGCTTTTTCAAACTGTGTTCCTCTTCCTGATCTCAGTGTAAACACGGATTTGATAGACTCAAGGTAGACCTGGTCTGATTCGGATGACCTGATCATTCTGATTTAACCCCCTGGTTGAGAAGCACCACGCTGGGTTATTCTTGTCATTAATTTATCCACTTGACTACATATCCCGCCTTGCTGTGTCTTCTTAATAGAAACAGTCTTAGTCTTGTGTTTGCTCTCAACCCCAATTTCAAACTTCTCTAATTTTATTAGAAGATATGCCCTCTGTCAAAGTATAATCTGTCAGTGAGTGAGCAAAATGTTTAAACATCTGCATACTGAGTATACACACTGCACTTTGGTGGGACATCATAAGAGGGACGCAAGCACACATAGATGATTCTTTTTTTTCTGTTTGGGCTCATAATCAGGGATCTTAAAATTTTTTTAATTAAATGATAGTTGATGTCACACGTGATTTAATTAGCTTTTAAATGGAGTGTGAAAATTGCTTTTTTTTTTTTAAACCCCTTCTGTTGCTAAGCAGGATTCATGGGAAATCACAACAATTGCTTTTTATACTAGTTACACACAGGACATACCATATGATCCAAAAAACATGGCAAAGAATAAGAACAGACCCCAGAGAAAGGGCATAGACACAACACTGATTTCTAATAATGTATACACGCTTCAGGGAGCAGTGTAACGAGCATCTCCAGATGTACAGTTTTCATGACTTAAGACTATTCATGTGCCATATTTTGTATGTTGTTTATTTTATGAAAGAACTTACTTCTAACCATTATAGGGTGCCCGACCCAGCCTTTTATGAACACCTGACATGCTAAATAACCTCAAGTGTTTAGCTGCTCACTTGTGCTGCTACAGAGGAAGTGAGGCTGAGTAATAAGAAGAAATATGTTGGTTTACTGTGTGACTCACGTTAGAAAGTCATCCACAGGAAAGGGAAAGTGAGAATGTAAAATGTAAGTTGGACACACTGGAGAGTGTTCATTACAATAAGTTGTTTTCAGTTTTGATGATAAGGTGGGACATTGAGCTTACTAAAGGAAAGGAAATGCAAAGAATTAGACATATTATATAGTCATCTTTTAAATCCCCTTTGAAGAGAATAGAGATTTTTCTGTTTCAATTTTTTTTGGCAAAAAAAGTATTTATTATATATAGTTTGTTATGGTGAAACTGTGTGTACATTGCATGAAAGTATAAATAGTATCTTCATGGGAAAATAAGACCAGTAAGATTTTTAACCTTAAAAGATGTCAAATAATAATTTTTTTTTTGGTAAAAAGTGCAATTAAAAATGCTAAAAATTGTTAGGCTGACAAAATCAACTTTGTCTCATTGTTTCTGTGATACCATTTTTTAAAAAAATTTATTTATTTATTTGTCTTGGGGGGGGTCATTAGGTCTATTTATTTATTATTAGTTTGCTTTTTTCCATCAGAGGTCCTGGGGATTGAATCCAGGACCTCACACATGCTAAGCATGTGCTCCACCACTGAGCTACACCTCACCCCCAGTACCATTTCTCATAGCAAACTGGATGTTCACATCAGCAGGAATTAATCAGGAGAATGAACACACTTCAGAACACATCTTGTTGCAAAATAAGAGCGAGCAGTAAAACAGCTTTTAATAACCAGTGTACTCTAAATTTCTCTTTAAAAAATCATTGAAAATATATCACTTTTGATGATGTATCTTTAATAAATTGCTTAATGACTTTTTATTTCCACAAGAAAAACCAACATACTTGTCTTGTGAATAAAATCTGTCATTTACCTTTCAAGGTTTATCATTTTTGTTTCTTTTATCTCTTTTGAAGAGTGTCTACTTCATGTGTATTAAAAATGTGCCTTGAGAGGAATATGGTTCCCCAATATCAGTGCCAATAAATTTCTTAAAGAGAAATAGTATAGATATATTTGACCTACATGTACCTGTTAAACACAGTATTTTAATTGTTTCCTTTATATTTGTCATACTGATGATTACCTACATTTTGCCTATATTTTCTTTGAGGCAAAAATTTGTGACAAGCTGAAGACAAGAAAATAATATCTAACTCAGTGGTAAAGGCAATAGGTCAGTTCAATATTGTTCTCTCTCCTCAAAATCTGAGCTGAAATTGGTGGCATGTGATCTCTGAACACACATACTGCACCCCCGCCCTCTCCCTGCCCCCCCACCCCCACACCTTGCCCCATATGCCGGCGCTGCACCCACTCAGGGAATAGAAGGATGGACAAGTTTACAGCCTGGGTTCCCACTTCTTACAGTGGGAACTAATCTCGTAAGATTTGAAGGTCAGTAAAGGTCTTATTCTTCACAGTTTCCTGGCAGAATGGTGCTGGTTCAAGTTGCTTTGCTTTACGCACTATGTGAATTTGGAATATTATTCAGAAAGTGTCCTGGAAAACTTTCTAGTATTATTACTGATGTTTCGCTTCAGAGTGACTATTTTTTGCAATTGACATGAGTGATCTCTTTTGATCTTCCAACAAAACAAATTAAGAGAAAATTCACCCGAAGTAAACATTCTTAGGCCATGTGAAAATAGAAAAGAATCACTGAAATAAAATTCATTTTACTTATCGTTGAAATATTTATGATCTAAGAGAAAAAAACCAAAATTAGAGCAATCTAAAAACTGTCTTCCTATCCTACTAAAACTTTTAAAGAAAACCACAACATGAAGTTGCTTCTGCATAATCTCTTCCATTGAAAATTTGGACCAATATCCATTAAAAATTATTTTTTTCTAGTTCTGAATCTTAGCATAACTTTTAATTTTAGAATTCAATGCAAGCAATCAGTTATTTAAGATAATCTTGACAAAGAAAGGCTTATATTTAAGTTATTTCATTTGTAGTGTTTTTTTTGTTTGTTTTGTTTTTTTTATCTAGGACACCTCTCCACCAGTGTTTTCCCATTTTTCTCATTATTTCTGAAAATGTTATGGGTAAGAGAATTTGTGGAAAAACATGACTAGCATTTGCACAGTATTTTCTGTTGATCAGAGATATTTCCTTGTGGACACTGGAACTATGGACAGCAGCTTTTTCATACTGAAAACTAAATGTGTGGGGTTTTCTTAAGAAGGCATTCTGTGGAATTCACTGAACCACAACCATTTCAAAATAACTGGTGGAATATTTTCGAGGCCAGCTCAAGGGCTTGAAACTCCACATTTTCAAAGATTCCTCATCCGTAAAGCTGACTCTAAAAAGACTGTCAACACGTTAGATTCTTTTTTTTTTTTTAACTTGTTTGTTTCTGAAGGTAGTACAGCAAACCTTAAGTTCCCTTGCAACAAAATAACAGAGTGAAGAGAGAAAGGGCAGTTTAATCTTTTTTTCTGTGCTGTTTTCCACCCTTGCCTCATCCCACAGCATCCTTACCTGACATTAGTCACACACACAGTGGATTCCAAACCACTTTTCTCCATCCCGCTTTTCTCCATGTAAGCGTAGATGTCCCCGTGGGCAAAGGCCACCAGCCACCACATGATGGCGAAGAGCAGCCAGCTGCAGAGGAACGACATGGTAAAGATGACCAGCGTGTGGCGCCATTTCAGGTCCACCAAGGTAGTGAAGATGTCCTGGAGGAACCGTCCTTGCTCCCGGATGTTCTTGTGCGCCAGGTTGCAGGCCCCGCTTTTGGCGATGAAGCGGGCCTTGGGGAGGCGGTCCCGGATGCGCGGTTTGCGCAGGTTCTCCGCCGCGATGCGCGCCAGCACATACTCCTCCGGGATGATGCTCTTTCTGGCCAACATCGTCCCGTCACCATAGCCAGCCTATCCACCTGTCTCTGACCTGCCTTTCCTTCCCTGGAGACCCGTCCTCCTGCAGGAGAGAAATGAAGATTAAAAACCCCCTCCCCCTCCCCTGACCCATTTCCTGGCCTCTTCGGTCCTCGCATGTAGGGGTGTGTCTATACATTCGAGGTGACGTGCAAAGCTAAAGGTATGATTTTATTAAACTAAACACAAGTCTAGTTAGTGCTTGAGTTCAGGGGTCCCGGGCAAATTACTTGGTCTGAATAAGAACTGTTTTAATTTTCCTTATCGTTTTGAACACATAAGGGCATAGCTTTAGGTAAAACAAAACAACAAAACAGGAGCCTTTCTGTAAGCAGCAGGCTCAATGCAGCGTCTGTACGTTAGTGCAAAGGATACACGCGCACGGCGTCTAGGAGGAAAATTAAGGCCAGCTGGGTATCACGATCTATTTACTATTCATGTGATACAGCAATATTAAAAGCAATGAGGGGAAATTCTTTTCCCGTTATTTTTAGAAGTAGGCAAAGAAAAGGCCGTGGCCTCCTGCGCAGTATAAATGACATATTCGGTGTAAATCGACAAAATTGTCATTAGCGGTGTGCTATGTACCTTGAAAATTACGAAGAAGTATTTTAAATTTTAAAAAAGTACGAGTTGCATTTAAAAAAAATTCCCACCGGGACTCAATATTATAACTTGAAAACTTCTTTACAGCGAAGGGATCGAAGATACAAGCTGCAGGAAAAACCCGGACAACAGCCTGTGGGGCTGCGGCTAGAGTTCATTAAAAGAGTGTGCCCCGAAAAGTCCATCCGACGCTGTAAACCTCGCCCGTGTTTTGCATTTTAAATCATTTGCGGGGACGCGACAGGCTCCCCCTCCCCTCCCCGGGAGGAGCGCTGAAACTTACAGACTCTGGGCAGCGGGCGCGGCGGCCTCACCTCCCGGCACACGCTGGCCGGCCGCGGGCAGGTCCCTCGCTGTCCCATCTCGGCGCGCGGGAGCAGGGACCGCGACTGCCGGAGGGACAGAGCCGGGGGCCGCGTGTCCGAGGGAGAAGAGTTAAAATAATAAAAGGTGCAATTGAATCTGAACGCGGGGAAGTTTGGAGGAAGGGGGATGGGTGTAGATCTTCCCCTCCCCCTGCTCAGCTCTATCCCTTGGCCTCTGCCTGGGGCGGAGGAGGGGCAGTGGGGGAGAGGAGCTGGGGGTGATGCTCCACAAATCAGGCTCTCAGTTCGGGCTTTGACGCGCGCCAGACCTCGGAGGCCGCCGAAATTGCTGAGTTGGGGGCGGGAGGGCGAGAGGGAGGGCGAGTCCGGGGGAGGTAGGGAGCCAGCCAGAGGGAGGGGCGACGGTGGGGGGAGGGCGGGGCCTGCGGAACTAGCTCTTTTCCCAGTAGCTGCGACCCCCTGCCGCCAGCGTGACACGCACGTCTTTAAAAGGCTCCCTGCTCAGGAGGGAGAAATTTCTGTGTCCAAGTCCACTGACGTAAAGAGTTTGTTTTTTTTTTTTTTTAAACCTGGGCAGATAACTGTGCTACTTCAGATTGAATAAAACCAGATACAGAGAGCAGAAAATAGTCTTTTGAGGTGTCCAGCCTCACTTATGAGTTCAGGCAGGCACACATCACTTATTTACATTAAATTTCCGTCTGGTAAGGACGATACAAGTGGAAGATGTTCTGAAACCCGCTACGTCTATTTCTTCATCAGCAAAGCTGGTTGTCAGGGAATTAAAGACACACACACATCACACACACACACCCACACACACACAAAACAACGACCAAAAAAAAAAAAAAAGTAGAAGGAAAAACCACTCGAAGTCTCTTGCAATAAAAAATTTTACTCCAAACAGGGACTGCTGTCAACACTTTAGAACTCAACCCGTCATTCTGCAGTAATTGGTTGCTTTCTGAAATGCTGCAGCTTCTCGGTCTTGTCTAGATGGCCTAAATGATAAAACAGAGCAACTGCGCGCAAGAAAGTTTCTGCAGTAAATATAGTTCTATAGCTTTTCGAAAAGGAGCCAGCAAAGACAACTATGCTTTCTCCCACAGGTCAAGCCTCCTGATTTGGCACTTGTGTTAATGGAAACTTTAATTCTTGGAAATTTCATGTATTTTCCAAGACTCGGGGCAGAAAGTGTATGGAGCATAAACAATGTGTTCATTTAATTACCAAGAGACCTAAAATTAGTCTTTAATGAAGGCAAATGAAGAATCGTTTTTTTCCCTTGTGGACTGATCTGCTTAACCCCTTCAAGCCTGGGAATCCTGTTCTGTCCGTGGTAGCTCTCGCCTCCACTGTTGTTAATTTTTACAGTAATTTATGTAGTAGTTTTACTACAAGTATGGGGGGGTGGAATCAAGTTGTACAGTTAATTTCATTATTTTACAACTGTTTGGTGTGCAATCTATTCCCCATTGTTTTAGCTGGGGGAACAGTCACTGAACACCATAGTTGGGGAAGGGATACATAAATAGTCACAGTCTGCTGTTCTTAAGATGCAGGTGTAGTAAGAGACACGACTTTGATAAACTAATACAAGGAAGGATGTGATTAGAATGGAAAGGAAACACAACCGAAGTGCCATGGGAATTCAAATTATAGATATTAGGACTGGAAGAATAAGGAAAGAAAGCTTCATGGATTATTTGGCATCTGATCTAGTCTTTGAAAGACCAGATGTATTTGGGTTTGCAGAAAAGCCAGGAAAAGGCTTTTCTCCACTGAGAAGGAAGATCATGAACAAAATGATGGAGGATTGACAAGAGTGGGTCGTGGTTCAGTAACAAACTAATTTAATCAGAGTTGATGACGCAACGTGAGCAAAATAGCAGGACTGGGTGCCTGAGTCCAGTGCTTCGTGGGCAGCCCCTGCCACCACCACTCTGAACACAAAATGGGTTATTCATGGACTTGTTCCACCGCCTTGCACCTATCCCAACAACCGGTAAAACGGCAGGGCTGTGATTAATCTTTGTATCTTAAGCCTGTAGCACAGCTTACAATACAGAGGGGCTCAAAGACTACTTTTGAATCAATGAACTGGAAAGGTAAGGCTGAAGACCATGTTGGTGCCTTGAAAAAAATATACATAGACAGACTTAACGAAAAGGAGTTTGGACAGTCGTTAGGCAGTAGTGGTAAGGATTTTGATTGGACAACACCAAGCACCTGCTTTAGGAGGTTGATCAGGAAAAAGAGGCCAAGATGGCATTGAGGGTTACGTTGCTAAGTAGAGTCCCTTCAGGCTCCAAAACTCTGTGACTGGCAGAAGGGGACGCTGGAAATTATTGTGTTAATTAGAGAAGGAAAGAGATCAGGGGAGAATGGCAATGTCAGTAGACAATATACAAACAAATACAAAAGGAATGCTACAGGGCCAATATGGGGAAAGCATAAAGTCACAGGCGACAGTGACATGTATTGTGATGACAGAGAAATAGTAGGAAAATTAAGTAAGAAGTAGACCACTGAGGAGAATTATGGGAAGATTTGCAGCAAGTCCACATCCGAATCCTGTGAAAATTCTAGTTTTTTGCTATAACACACTCTTAGGATTCAATTTTTTTCTAATGAGATACAGTCTTCTAAATGGGCGATTTCAAGTCAAGGGTTGGACTTCTTTTGAAATGACAGACTTTACACCTCACTTTTTAGTAGTCAGTACTTTCAGTTGATTAGTTCACAGTAAGGGCATGAAGACTACACATAATGAAAGTTAATTTTAAGAAGTTAATAAGTAAATTTTTGGCAATAATACACCTAAAGACACATAGCAGCCCTTTGGGAAAAAAAGGTGGAGAAGGTGTACTATAAAAATATTACAGGCTTTTTCTTTTCCCTTTCTGTTCCTTTCCTGATTTTTTTTTTAAAACCAACTCTTTATGTCTTTTTTCTTTAAGTAGTTTTTCTGCACTGCATGAAAGCTGCATGAGGACATGTAGTTCTTAACCTTACTTAGATGTTACACTTGGCATTGGCTGGCTCTGTTTCCCTTGACAACTTTTGAGCCTGATGGAGATGTATCTGTATCCCTGAAGGTCTTTCTGGACACACAGTAGCATCTCAATAAATATTTATTATTGCTTGATCTCTAGTTCCTCGCCATTTACTCCTCGTCTTCTCATATTAAGTTCCAAAGAATGAACATTTAAATTTACCTCTGAGAAATTTGTGAAGGAAATCAATTTCTTCAAGAACGCACTTGCTACTTCAGGCTTATGTGACGGGTCTCCTTATTTAATCACTATTTTGCTGCCGTCCACTGAGAGTTTTCTTCTCTGTTCTATAATTTCCTAACTGTTTTTTCAGGAATGAAGACTAATTTGTGCTTTACTCCTAGAGGAGACCTACAATAGGTTTAGAACAGAGCTAGCTTTAAATTTTATGATTTTCTTAACTATTCAGGAATCCTGCAAGAATCTGTTCATGTTACGTCCCGGAGAGATTGATGCAATGATTGAGAAGCAATTCAAGGATATCTGTTCACTTATAAGTAAACATCTTTTAGAGTCCTTTTAGACCCTTTAAGCATCTTATTTGCAGATAAAGAAGTTTCTGCAATTCTCATTCTCTTAAGAAGCAAAGTTTGTCAGGTGCCTTCAAACAAGTGAAGAAAGGCTGATACTCTTCCTGTTTGTCTGCTGCTTCGATCATCAAACACAAATCCGTGAAGTCCTTGAAAGCTCTCTTGAGATAAACGGTGAAGTCTTTGCATTTGATGACCTCACCTTTGACTTGACTTGTGAATTTAAAACTCTGGGTTTTCCTGAGCCATATTAGACTTAAGAATTTGGAGAGTCTTCAAAATGACAATGGAAACAATTCATGTTAGCAGCCCAAATAACAGTTGGTCTGTTTGCTTGGTGTGCTGCTTTATTAGTGTCCTCATATAAACCACTTTGGAACATATTGGTTTGGAATCAGCTTAATAAAACTGTTACATAAACTAATAATCAAAACAGCATGTTATAAACTCACTTTTTTGGAGTTATCATGAAATGGGAATGATAGTATAACTGTTCATACTTATCCATTCCAATGAGTTCAGAGAACATTTCTTTTCGAGATATGTATCTATTTATGTGCACAAATGAGGGACAGAGCTTCACTCTCCTTTAAATTATGTCACCCCGTTGCCTCACCGATCTCCATTAGAACCGTCAATGAGAAAGATCTCCATCCAGCTTGCATGGTTAGCGCCTCGAACTTCTGCCAGCTGACAGGTGTGAGTCTGAGCGTCAGGAAGGGGGTGTTCATAACAATCACTACCTTCTTATTATAACCAGGGAAACAAGTCAAAGTTCCTGCTCCAGTGCGTTCTTAGAGAGGAAGCTGTTAGCAAACAAGTAGACAAGGAATACGTTATATACTTACCAGTGGTGCTAAGACTTGCAAAGAGAGTAAAACAGGATAAGGATTGAGATGACCTGGGGCCAGGGATTGGCAATTTTGCATAGAGTTCAGAGGAGGCCTCTTGAAGAAGGTGGAATTTGAAAAAAGAATCATCCAAGTGCCCAGGCAGCTCAAGAGCAAGTATAAAAGCTTGATGTGTTTGAAGAACAGTGAGAAGATCAATGTATCAGATGCAAACAAGGAAAAGCAGGAGATGAGATGAGAAACGTGGGAAATGCATTCACTGATCTCCTCATGTCTCCATTTACCCGATGCATGAAGCCTGAGAGCCTGCGTATTCCAGGTGATGAAAAACATTGAGCTAATCGTGGGGGCAACTCTGTGAAAATTAGGTTATTTTCCTCATCTGACACGAGTCGATTAGAGTACAGCACAATGACATCTAAAATCAAATATCTAGCAGGTAGAACACTACAACAAACACAAAACATCTGATCCCTCATCCCAAACTCTTTTCACTGAAAAATATCTCAGAGGGATAATTGCTAATCCAGTGGTCCTGCTACATGGGAAACGCTGATGCCCCTTCAGGCTTTCATGGAGGAAGGATGGAATAAGATAGAGTATCTTTGGCTCCCAAATTAAAACATCTTTCATGAGAAGGTATAAGTGCTTCTAATAAAGCACATTTAAAAGTTTCCCTGAGTAGGGAGGGGATAACCCAAGTGGTAGAACGTGAGAGCTTAGCATGCAAGAGGTCCTGGGTTCGATCCCTGGTACCTCCTCTAAAAATAAATATATAAAATAAATCCCCCCCCCCCAAATTTCCCTGGAGACTCTCCTGTCTTCTTAAGTTTAAGAAACTCAGAATCATTCTGAGGACAAGATGGCACAATCCACGTAAATTGCTTAGGATGGTGGCTGGCCTGTTATAAGTACTTCTAAATGTCAGTTCATATTAATAATTAGGGCTGGTTTGGGTTTAGTGATTGTCAAAAAGATCTCAGAGCTGGGCATAGCAGTGGAAAGGGGAAGGGATAGACCCACAGATTCCTATAACTATTATTTAGCTATTTTTCCGCATCTAAGACCAAAAACAGAAAACACAGGAGAATACCGTTTTATAGGCTTGAGTATTATTTTTGAGATCTCACCAACCTTCAGAATGCTAACCATCCAATACTTGTACTGGCATCGCCTCAACACTTGAATTTAATCAAGACTTGGGACTGAAATGGAGCCAGCCAAGATACTGGTAATAAAATAAGGACCCAGGACATCAACATGTCTGGTTTACTATAAGAGTGTCTCCAAGAGAAAAGTGGTTCCTTCCATCAAGCAGAGAGTAGCCGTGGTAATTCTTTTCTGCCAGTAGGGTGCAAAATGCTAGTGCTAAGTAAAGCTGGTAGGGTCTCTTCCAAGAGATGAGGAATAGTAGCTGTCATTGTTCCTTTTTCCCAGCCCTTGAAATTATGCCTTGATATTCTGATGCCAAAGAAAGGCAAGTTCGCATGAGCCTGGGATCTGTCTTGCCATAAGCTTCTCTGAAGCTCTTGGGGAAGTAGCAGTTCCCAACAATGTGTTGATCCATGGCTAAGCTTTCACGTCACTGTGTTTTGAATAAATCAGTGACTCATACGGTGCTTGGAAAGAGAAACCTGACATTTTCCAGAACTCTCTGTAGGGAGCTCCTTATTGCCACCTTTCAAAAAATGCCTCCTGCATAAGGGATTAGAGAAGTTGAAATTTTTAAAGTCATATTCAGACTCATTGACCCCAATGATCATTTGCCAGGATTTTTTTCTGCTTTTAAATGACCTGAATTTTCCCTTAGGTAGAAATTACCTGTGCCAGAAAAGCTTTCACGAGGTCAGTTTTCTAAACAGTTTCCTATTAGAATTAAATATTTGATATCTGGTGCTAATTTAAAATGTCGAATTACTTCCTTTACTGTTAGAATAAATCAGGTAATAAAATGCTATCCTTTCTGTTGAGTCTTTTTTTTTTAGTTGAGGAATTGTGTAAGTTGCATAAAATATACTTTTTGCTTCAATTCGTAGTTTTAGCTTTAGAGTCAGAAAGATCAGTTCTGCCATTTCCTTGGTTGGTGGCTTTGAACAACACAATCACTTCGTACCTCAACTTTCTCTTCTGTGAAATGGAGATACTACCATCTACCTCTCAGAGTTGTATAGATTAAATGAGGTGGGTACGTGAAGAATTTAGCACAGGCCAATGACACTTAAAACATAATATTTTCTCAAATAATTATAACTTTAATGCAACTTCCTTAATTAACATTTACTTAACTTATTATGAAAACATATGTTTTCTTAACCTGCATTTGCTAGTATTTTTGGATCAAGAGTAAATAAATAATAGTGCTGGTTAAGGGCATATTTTTCTTAAGGATTTTGAGAAAATGCTTCCAGAATATATAATTTACCTAGTTAGCATTGTAAGGTTGTGTATGTTTTTCTATTTTTCTGTGTTTTTCAAATCAATAATGGATGATGGATTACATAAAAGGCCTTTTTAGCATATACCAAAATGACTTTTTCTTTCCCCCGTCCTGGCCAGTTAATACAGTAAATAAAGTCACTAGGTTAAAAAAAATTGAATTATTTTTACATTCCTGTGATAAATTCCAGTTGGTCATGGTAAATTGTTATTTTAAAAAATTGCTGGATTATTTTTCCTAATATTTATGTAGGATTTTTGCATAAATATTTATAAATGAGATTGGTCTGTATTATCTGCCCGTGGTATCTCTGCCTGATTTTGGATAAATGTTATGAGTCTTTGTAAAAAGAACTGATGCGTATTCTTTGTCTATGGATTGAAATAGTTTAAATAAAATAAGGATTAGCTACTTCTTGAAATCATCTGAGTCCAAATTTTTTCAGAATAGTTCTTGGCTCTTCAAATCCTCCTCATTCTCTTTTTTTCCCTCTGGGACCCTGATTTCAGACCTTCTAATTCTGTCCTCCACAACTTTCCAGTATTCTTGTTTCCTACCGGCTTGTTCTGTGTTGCATTCTAGATACATGCTAGATCTGTTTCCAATGGAAAGAAGTCTCTCATCCTTTAAGCTTAATTACTATTTAATCTATCCATTGAATTTTTAATTTTGATGGCTTTTTAATGACTTCTAAAAATTGAAGTATATATATTTTTTTAATTTGTTTTTCTGTGTGTGGGGGTGGGGAGCTATTCTGTTTATTTACTTACTTATTTCTTTTTAATGGAGGTACTGGCCATTGAACCCAGGACCTTGTGCATACCAAGCATGTGCTCTCCCAATGAGCTATATACCCCTCCCCACAGAAGTACAGTTGATTTACAATGTTAATGGATTTTTTTTCTTTTCTAGAAGTTCTATTTGGTTATTTTAAATTAATTTCTCTTTTCCCCGCCTTTTAAAGACTTCTGTATACAACTATGTAGCTGCCATACAGATCACGGATCAAGACATAAAACATGTCTATCACCCTAGAAAATTTCCTCCTCTGCCCCTTTCCACACCCTCATTGCTCCCCACCAGAGCTAACTCTGTTATAACTTATTTTGTTATCAGTTTGTTTTGCTTGTTGCTGAGCGTGGGATACATGAAATCATGTATAAAGACGCCGTGTGCTATCTGTCTTCTTTCCCGCACCGTAATGTTTGTGGGCTGTGGCCATATCGTTTCGTATACCAGTAATAGTATTTCATTGTGTGATTCAGCCACTGTTTATTTAGCCATCCTCCTGTTGATGGGCATTTGGGGCTGTTTTTGTTTTTGTTTTGATTCTTATGAATAAAGCTACTCTGAACATTTCAGTACAAGTCTTTTCACGGACTCATTTCTCTAGTGCCCAGGAATGGAAATGTTGAGTCCTGTTAAAGGGACATATTTAGCCTTAGTGAAAACAGCCAGCTTTCCCTACTGTTATGCATTCACACTCAACAGTGTAGAGTTCCACCTTCACCAACACTTGGTATTGTCAATCTTTGTGGTTTTAGTCATTTTAGTGGGTAGGTGGCTGTTTTTAATTTGCAATTTTTATTTGCATTCCTGACAAAGAATGATATTGAGTACGTTTTCACTTCCCTTTTGGCAAATATACATATTTAAAAATCTCTTACAGATTGTTTTATTATTTCTAGTTCTTGTGCAAATACTCTTATTCATTGTGTCTCTTGATTCCTATCCTAGTGGTTTTAATTTTGAATGTGAGTTAATTTAATTGATTTTTTTCTCCTCCCCAGGGGAGCTAGGTTCGACCCCCAGCAGACTGATTTTGCATTCACCTTTTCCAACCTCAAGGATATCAGTATTCTGGAGCCATTGTTCTATAATATTTCAACTTGAATGTATCATCTCACCATTGTAAAATTGGAATCCTATCAAACTTTTTAAGAAGGAAAAAGCTTATTTTTGTTCTTAAAAAAAAAATCCCTGTAATACTACTAAGATGTGGCATATGTAGTGGGTCCTCAATGCTAATATTTCATATCAGAATGTGCTCTTCAAATCATGAAATTCTTTCCCCATCATTTAATTTGAGGTTCACAAAAACCCAGTGAGGTCAACAGGCAGTGGCTGCCTTCCTCCATCATGCTTTCTTGTTCCCCTTTTTGCAAATGAGGAAATGGAAACTCAGGCTTTCAATGGTAAGTCCAAGGTCATTCATTCAATATATGATAGAACCAAGGCGAGAACTCAGGTCTTCATAGTTCTACATAGACTGACATAACCATTTTTTTATCATATATCACATATCATATAAATCATTTATTCCCAGGAGAACTTACTTGGTTCACTAATTTTTAAAATTACTTTTATTTTTTTAATGGAGGCACTGGGGATTGAACCCAGGACCTCGTGCATGCTAAGCATGTGCTCTACCACTGAGCTGTACCCTCCCTGCCCTGATTCCCTAACTTAGTCATTAGTCTAGTGCAACACTATGGCTATGAGTGTGAGCTTTGAAGTCAGATTGCCTGGATTTGCATCTCAGTTCTGCTAAATCTTCAGCAAGTAAGCCAGTCTGAAACTCAGCTCTATAATGGGGATAATAATGCTTACCTCACAGAATGTTTGTCAAGATTAAATGAGATTCTCCTTGTGAGGCTCATAGCCCATCTTCTCCGTACATGTTAGCTATTATTATACTTTCACCAGATTTTTAATAAGATGATTTAGGCAGTCTGCACTCTCCTGATACCTGCATTGATTTCGCATTACTCCTCTGTTCTTTGCCGCTTCCCCACCCAGCTCCCTCACCGGGTATTTGCTCTCTCATGTTTAATACAAGACGGTACTAGACATTACCGAGATTATATGATATTTAAATCATAAATCATTATGTCATCTCTAGGCTTTATTGGCACACGTAGCTAAGCGTTATTAAAATATTATTTAAGCCAAGAATTTCCCATGAAATATTAAGGCTTGCTAATTTTTTCCCTACGTTTTTGGCCAAAAGCCTAGATGCCTTGTGTTTCCAATATAAAATTTTACTGCATCTAATATACGCTGGAAGTTCAGTCAAGTGGGAACAAAGAAAAGAAGCTCCTATTTTCAGGTGAACTTTTGTCACCCCAAATCTGCCTTTTGCCACTTTCTCTTGCCCGTTCACCAAGGCGACAGCAAGTTCAGTGCCTGGACCAAGTGCTTGGCACTTAGAAATTGAAGTGATAGGTCTCTGGGAGAATTGGGGGGTGCCTCTCTAAAGTATGCTTGTGATTGCCATATGGGTTGAGACTCCTTACATGAGTGGGATGGTGCAACCCCAGGTGAGTGTTACTGCTCATTTTGAATGGTTGGCTGTGAAAAAGAAGTTCCACAGGCTATGTGTTACGCAGCCATTCCCACAGGGAAATAAAACTTGGGCTCCAAAGTCAAGACTTGGAGGTAATTGCTTATGACAGGAGATTTTGTCTTGTTTTCTATTTTTAAAGAAAATTACGTCCTCCTTTTGGACTTTCCCTCTCTCTGGTGCAAAGGTAGGTGTGGGAACACATGAAGAATGCCCAAGAGTTTAGTCAACGACCTCACTCTCGTGCTCATGTGACTGTTCTTCCTCTCTCCAAATTCCCCCTTTTTTTCCCCCCCAAAGGAAGACAGCCAGTAGCCAGTGCAGTCTCATCACTCTTTTTCTGGAACTACTGGTTGTGACTTGAGTTCATATTCTTGTTTTCATGTCACTCTCCAGATGTGTTAAATTCTTCTCAGCAGAAGACATGACTTCCAATTGGCTTATACCTTCTGGCCACAGCTTTTTAGGCCAGAGGTGGATCCTTAACCCACAGTGAGGTAATGCAGATTTGTTCAGTCACACGTAAGATAAAAAGATGAGCTTAACAAAGCAGATGTTGATACTTGGAAATTGACAGTCTGAGAAATGGAGATGGTTGTGGATCCGGGCGCTCCAAGATTTCATCTGAGAGAGGAGTGGGTCATAGAGGCTGCACCGGCCAGATGAGAGCGGAGTAGACAGAGGGATGGAAAAGGCCACACAGAAGGGCAGAAGGGAGCCGCGAAGACAGAGAAAGAGAATTAGGGAGTGGACGGTGCCTGAACTTGGCCCAGTCCTCACTGTCCCTGACATCCAATAGGTCTGCATTTCCTAGATTCCAGTGCACAAGCATCCTGTCAGTAGCACCCCTGTCTCTCTACTCCCATCCCTTCATGTTTTAAAAGTGCCATCTCTGGATTCAGACAGATTTTCAATCAATGATTTGGGGGTAATTCATTTAAATACTAGCCTCAGTTTTCTCATCTGTAAAATAAGGACAATAAAGGTAGTTCTTTCAGAAGATTTTATACTGTTTTTCATATACTAGAAAACTTTGTACTCCCTGACAAATGATCTCTCTGACTCACACTTTGTTACACAAAGGTGACACTTAGCAGATAGTCAACAGATTATCAATCAAGATGAAATAACCAAAGTTGATGCTCAGGCAGCCGCCTCTAGTAGTGGGACAACCACCTTTCAAAAATGCCCAGTTCACTACCTTTCTTAACAATTACTATCATCCCTTTGTCGGACTAAAAAGAACCTGCTCACAGTAACCCAGCAAAGTGTTGCCACTGTTATCTTAAAAACTGGTAGAAAAAGTGGGTTGAACTTCCTATCATCGGAAATACATTTTATGACTTATCAAGAAGTGAAATTTCTTCCTAAGGTGACTTTGTCTCTGGAAGATACATTTGAAAAATTTTGCAATTGTAAGGATCTCTTTAGGACGTCCGTTCTAAGCACTTGTACTTGACTTATCTATGCATTGTGTTAATATATGCTGTAAAAATTCATAGCAACTATATACATCTTTAAGGCAGCAAGTTAAGATAGATGTGAATATATACACTCGTATGTGTGCTTGGGGTGGTGGGGGACACCCACGTGTACTGAGAGGTCAGGACAGAGAAGTGGAGAAATAACGTGTGAAAGAAGGTTCCTAGTACACTTCTTTGGATTGAAACTGTGGAGGATTCTGTGTATGTCTATCAAAGGATTAATGAACATTTCGGGTATCTGAAAGAGATTAAGAATTTAAAAAAATTGCTCTTTACTTACCTAGTCTTGGAATAAAGCTCCAACTACTATGAGTCAAAGTACAAATACTTAGATATGGAACAGTTGGCCTAAATTCACTTGGTTCTGATAATATTAAAGGTCAATAGTCTTTCCCTTCATAAAAACTGATAACGTGTATAAATAGCACATACTGTAGCCCTCGCTAAGAGAAAAATGAGAGTGAAGCAGCATTAACCTGTGTTGCACTGTTGCTTTTATAGGAACAAGTTATTTATTTTATGCAAGGGACAGATGAAGTGAAAAAAATCAATCGTCTGAAAACAGTTCTTTGCCATTAATATATTGTATATATTTGAAGATGGTCTGTGATGGTTGGTGGCACTGAGATCCCAGAAGGCATTCTTCTTCCAGCCAGTTAACATTTTTAGCGAGGTATGACTCCCTTAATCTTTGTCAATTTAGAAACAGGGCATTGGTGATCGTAGGATGAATGCCTAGGGAAGGGAAATTAGCTACAGCCCATAGAAAAAGCAATAATTTAAATCCCATGGAGTGCATATGTAGAACGAATCTATCAGCTTTCGTATGTCAGCAATGATGTTACCTATAGGAAAAATGTGAAGGTGGAATGGGGAATCACTGTCACAGGCAATCTGCCTTCCTTCCATCTTGTGAAATATTGATAGTGAAACCTCCCTAAACTGGTCACATTTACACACTATGAACGTTTGAAAATATGAATTCAAATTCAGCAGAGCAATGTGCAAATGATTAAACAGGTAATTCAGATGTAGGGGAGAAAAGCTTTGCATCTTGGTGAGAAACTTTTCCCTTAGATCGCATATTGCTAATTAAACCACAAAACAAAATAAAAATAACATTCAGAGTCCCTGTTTCTATCTTCTCAGCCAAGTTTCAGTTCATTTCACTACGTTTCCCTTATGATGGAACTAAGGCAATTCATCCAATGACACGGAGAGACGTGTTCTGGAAGTCCAGGATAGGTTAACCACGGCAAAGACAGGAAGCATGCGGAGATCACCTTCCACAAGCATGTTATGTGTAATAAAAAGAAAAGAGGGTGGTGACTGGGGTAGATCAGTGACTCCCAAACTTGGCCAATTATAAATCTTACCTAGAGGCACTTGCTAGAAATACATCTACAAGCCTTGTCACAGAAGAGTTTGAGCTAGGTGAACCTCACCAATGCTTGAGCAAACCTGTTGTAAATGATGTGTAGTTACTAAAGAAAAAATTCAGCTTAAGTTACAGGATACAGCCTCTTGGCTACTGTTTCTTATGCTAAAAGGTTTAAGATGAGAAGATTGCACTTAACTCTGGATAATGGGTTCATAAGGGAATTATCATAGTAGTGTAAGTCACAGAGCTCCAAAGAATGTAGCACCAAATAAGTGACAAGAGATATATTGGAAGACAACCATAAGAACTGATCAATAAACCTTCGGAAAAAGTCCAGACATCCAGCTACTAGAGATGTAATAAAATTTAATGATATAACTTTTCCACTTGATGGAAACTTCCCTAGACCCTCTATATAAAACTAATGAAGTGCATGGCTGTGGCAGGTGTGAAACAAAATTGTCAAAGGATGATCAGATATTGCCTTGTCAACTGGTGTTAATTCACATCTATTGATCAGTCCTGATTGATATCCAATGAATGGTATTATAAGTGGAAGAATGATCACCCTTTTTAATCGAGCAAACAAAAAGAGTAATTTATTATACAACACCAAAGCAATGTATTTTTACAGTAGGATAAACATAACACAGAAAACGAAGAGTTACAGGCACGTGGCTAGTGGTGAAATTGATCAATGGATCAATCAACTACACTTATTGGGGCCTGCTGTGGTCCAGGCACTTGTGTTATAAGCCAAGGGCACAGAGACAAACAGGACGTGGTCCCGGACATCAAGTATCAGTTACTCAGAGGGGCCTTCTGGTATCTAATCCAGAGTGAAGTTGACTTTTGAATTGATCATGAGGAAGAGCATGAAAGTAGAGGATGCACAATCCTTTAAGAGGAGTATTATTTCTCTCTCAACATTATCAGTAACCTTGCTATTTTCACATAAAGCTTAATGTACTTACTGCTTTTAACGAATATTAAGGAGTTACAATTGGTAAAACTGATTTGGTGAATTTAGATGTAAATTTGTGAATATGAAATTTGATTTGGGAAAGGCTGGTCTTCTATAAATATGCATCTATTTAGTAAAAACATATTTCAAGATGAGTCATGTCTAGATTCAAAGATCATGTGTATAACACAAGTGATTAAACAATTTAAAAAATCATCCTTGAAATTTGACTCAATTTAGTTTTGTAAATAATTAAACACTCAACTTCAGTGACTACAGGTTATATGGGAACCAGTAACCATTTAGGTGTAAAAGTGGTGTGATTTCCTGTTTAGCAGAGTTAGATATGCTTCTGCTGACATTACGTTAGCAGTATACTTTACAAATATTGTGAGGGATTATTTCTAAGGGTAAATCCCCATTTCTCTGTAAGAGTGAGGAATAACTTGGGACTAAGCATCGTGTAAATTTAGCCTTACAAAGCATTTGCATAGCAGAAATACTTCCAGGAGATGGGTGGATTGTTTAGGAAATATTTTCAAGATCAAATCAATAGTTACTGATTTTGTTCTGTTTTGCTTTCAGGAAACAATATGAGGAATTTTTTCCCAGTGCAGTTTATATATATACTACAAAAGGTGACAATTCAAGCTAAATAACGAGGAACACTTTTGTCCATCTTTGTGAAACTTATTTTAGGTAAATGTCAGGACTCTATATTCAGGTGCCAGCCCAGTCCTAAGTTCTGGATACACAAACATTACAGATTTTCCAAGTATGAATATACAATACAATAAACTGAAGACAAGAACTACAGGAAGGGACTGTATATTGTCATTTTCCATCAACTGTAATTCTTCAAAAATCTTACAAGCACATGAATCCTCACATGAAAATCAATGATATTTACCAGATGGGCACAGAATTGCAGTAGAAAGCTTTGGCTGCTAGCATGACTTTTGAGTATTTTTTGACTTTATTTATATTCAAGCAAAGCATAACACTAATATCCCATAAATTCTGACGTACTCTTAACATGCACATTAAAATTAGAATAAAATTTTGATACACCTTTTACATGTACATTAAAATGAGAGCAGGAGCAAATGTATACATGTATGACACCAATGGAAATAAATGTCTAAAAGATACCCTCTTCCTCCTAGAAATAAACATGTTTTTAATATATACATACCTACATATGTATATTCATGTATGTATGTATACGTGTATTTTGTGAAAATAAGGCCACTTGCCTATGTTCCTGAATCTTGAAAAAATGTGGAATTGCAGGGCTTGAGGATCATAACCACATCTAATGATTAAATCATGGAAAGCTGAAGCTGTCCTGCCACTGCAGGACTAAACCTAATTACTTTCTGAACTTCAGTCTGGAAAAGGCACATTATACCTGGTATCTTAAGACCCCTGCTCCTACTAGACAGGGAACAGTGGAAACTTTGGTGTCATTTTTCAAATTTTTCAAACTCTTTTTATGATCTTTCTAGTTAAGGTTTTGGCTTTACAGAGTTATTAAAAATATGACAACCTGTTGGTGACTGGAAACAATTTAGATGGAAAAAAAGAAACCAATAAAGAAACATCTGTGTTACTAATGGTAATGAGTACAGAAAAAAGTCTCAGATAGTAGATCATGAATTTTAGGGGTTCATTTTCTAACTGATTAGAAAACCTGTCCTCTTTTTAATTTCTTCCAACATCTGGAGACACCAACACAAAGAAAATTTTATTCTCACAAAGAAGAGTGTAATAATACTGAATCCTCACTGTAACTTCCACGCCTGAGAGCTATTTCAGACTTAAATATAGCTGTTGATTTACCACATACAGGAGCTTACATGTTTTAATACAACCTGTTATTTTTAAAGGTAATATGGCTTAATCACCAGAAAAACATCAGTAACGAGCGTATGAAGCAATAATAGCTTGGAAAACAAAACAAAGAAACCAGGAAGAAGAGATGTCAACACAGAAAACACAATATTAGCTGATAAAGTGTTATCATTACTCGTTACAAAGTCCCACAACAGAACAAGTAAACTTTACAAAAATGTGTCGAAGTTTAAGATGCCACTTTCCAAAGGTTGAGCTCATGATCCATTAAAGTAGATTATGACGGTGTTGTGCTAAATACACGTATGGTTTGAAGACATCCCTTCACATGTCTGCGCGAACGAAAGAAGCAAATACTCCATCTTCCTGGGCCAAGAGGCTTTCTGGAGTGTCATATTCTAAAATATTTCCTCGCTTCATCACAATAACTAGGTCCGCCGTCAGGATAGTGTGAACCCGATGCTGTGAGTGAATAGAACACAAGTATTCGTTACAAATTTCAGGCACGAGCCAAAGCAATGGAAAATGCATATTTCAGCGATTATTCAAGGACATTTTTTTATCTTGGGGAGCCAGGAGGTGCAAGGGGCACAGACCCTCTTTTTCTTTCTTATTTAAAGTACGATTTATTTACATACTTTGAAACCCCGGCCAGTGTTTTATATAGGTTGTATCAAACTGAGTGTAGCTAATATAGGAATTTCGTCATTTTCATGGTAGTATAAACAGGCTAACAGATGTCTGTCAAATAAATTAAATAAGCAGAGCCATCGTGAACCAGTTAGGTTATAGTTTAGTCTAGACTAAAATTATCTCTTGTGTAGAGTCAACTAATTCCCTGGGCCAACACACAATTTGGAGAACTCCAGAAGGTGGTTCAGTTCTGGGAAGACAACGTGGAGAGGTCCATTCTGGCATGCAGTGTTAGAAGGAATTATCCACGATGTTAGGCATGCTGTCTTTTTGTCTTTAGGCATCCCTGCCACTCATTCATTCTCTCTCCCCACATGGTACCCTTTGGAGAGATGCTTTGGTGTTAGGACTTCATCATAATAAAAGCTATCACTTACTGAACATACACTGTACATTAAGTACTCCACACACACACGTGTTAATCATCAGAATGTTCCTCAGCTGTGGGTGCTATCTCTCTCCACTTTATAGGGGACACCCTTGGGGCTCATAGAGGTAAAGATAAATCAGATCACTTTGATAATAAGGAGCAGAACCAGCATCAAAACCAGGCTTCTTAACTTCAAAGTGTGAGATATTTCCACTCTGCCATCAGACTGTTTTGCAGAGAGTATCTGGTATTTTAGAGAATCGTTCACCTGTCAATATTAGCATTATGGTTAAGAACACAGGCCTTGAAGTTAAAGTGGACTCTTGTTTTGGTTTCACCCCCTGTTAGTTGTGCCATCTTGAGCAACAAACTTAGCTTTTGTATGCCTCAACTTCCACATCTGTAAAGTGATGGTAGTAATAGGACCTGCCTTGGTGAAGATCCATGAGATAAACCAAGTTAAAAAATATTCAGCACCTTGTCTGATAAACACAAGCAAATAATAAATGTCAGCCACTGTACTTTTTGACTTTTAGAATTTACAAGGAAATAAATCTTTGCAGTGGGCTTTTTCACTACTCTTGCTAAGACCAGTGCTCCCAATAGAAATATAATGTGAGGCATGTGGAATTTAAATTTCTTGGGAGCCACAGTTGACAGGCACAAATAAACAAGTAGAATCCATTTTAATAATGTCTTTTAACCCAATATACCCCAAATGTTATTCCAACATGTAACCAATATAAAAATTATAAGTGATATTTTTTTATTTTCTTCTGTCAGTACTAAGTCTTTGCAATCCAGTATGGATTTCACACTTACAACACCTCTCAATTAGGATGAGCCATATTTCAAGTGCTCAATAGCCACATGTGGCTCAGGGCCACCATAGGACCTGGATCAAGCAAGTCAAAACACTGGCATGCTAGTGGGACTGCCAAACCTAGGAAAAACATTCTGTTTAGCTGCTACACAGTCTTCCAAATTGTCTTCTCCTAACAACCCAAAGTCCAACCTAAGCAACCCAAAGTCCAACCTGAAGCCATCCCCAGAAGCAAAGGCTTAACATTTGCCCAAGGCCATGTATTGGAGTAGTTACAATGTTCATGCTTTCAGAAAAGCAAGCAGTCATAGTTGGTACTCACAACTATGGGGGAAACAACATGTATGAGTGGGATAAAGATGCCAGCTTAGAACATGCACCATTTTGAACATCTTGAGACAAATCTCCATCATTCACTAAATACTGGTAATTAAGGATAATGTTTGTTTATCTTTGAGAAAGAACTAGAGCCAAATGCATACCTATGCATTTAGAAGAAAATAAACTTAATAAGCTGTTTAATATCTGCTGTGCATTTTCCTTCAAACAATTAATTCTTCAATAACCATATCATAAATATAAAAAAAAATTTGACTTCCAAATCCATAAATGGAATATTATAAACATTTCTCTGCTATTCTAAAATGTTCATTTTTTCCAAAATATTGAAAAACCTGGCCTATAGAACTCAATATACCCAGTGTTTATTCCATTACTCCAAAATATTTTTTACTTGACGAAGTGTGGTGTCAGTCGTCGGAACGTTGATGACATTTTCAAAATATTTCCAGAGAAATTAACCACATCCAGGGTGAAGAATAGATCACTTTCAAAAATAAATGCTATGTACTTTTTGGGGAAATGAGGGCTTCTTTTTAGAAGCCAGAGAAAGTTATCTTTTTAAGTTGTTCCACAATTTTCAGTGGCACTTGGCAGAAGTAACAGAACAACTTTTATCAGGGAAGGAAAAATAGTGACTCTTAATAACACTGGGGATCGTTGTACAAGGGAGTCCACCACAAGTCGGTGCAGCTCTCCCTCCTACGAGCCTGGTGTGAGCCTCACAGTAATCTGTCCTGCCCCAAAGCTTTCCGGGTGTCCAGGGGAGAGAACTCGAAGTATCCTGGTGGCCAGCTCCACACCAGTGGTCTCGAAATTAGGAACAGGTGAAAGATAGACAAATAGACAGAAAAGTATTCAGTGAATGTAGGAGAACAGAAGTCGGGTAAGAGAACATAATTTTTTGGTGAAAAAATACAAATTATGCTCAAGCAATCTTCCAGGTGTTGACTAAGTGGGACCATCCAACAATATCATGCTCCACGCAGAGCAGAGAAGACTAGTCTTTTGAGTAGGCAAAGGTCTGTTTTCCCCCATTTTAATCTGCCCTTTTGGAGGCAACAGGAAGATCTTTCTCCCCCCAAATATCTCCTTATCTCTCAGTGAGAAATTTTTTGAAAATATTATAGAATCATTTTTTTCAAGTAGCTACTTCTCTCACTCATTAAGTCATTCACACTTTAGTGTAAATGGGTTAATCAGGTGACTCCAGGGCAGAAGGAATCACTGAGTTCACCAGGAAAGTAAGAGAAAGTGGGTTTTTCTTTACTTAGGCCCAGTTTACAGAAGGTGAGCCCAGATGGGGAGTCATTTCCAGCCACTGTGAAAAAATTGCCCTTCCAAGGATACCCATTCTTCCACACACCATTCACAAAAACAGAAGCATGAGCACGCACTCCTTGCATAACTCCCATGAGTCAATGGTTAAACTTGAGTAATTACTAAATGACACAATGCATTCTTCAGGATAGGTCAGGAACATGTACAGTGCTTTAAGGACACTTACAGAACATCCCCCAAGGAATAGTGAAATTGGTCCTTAGGCTAGAGGTAAATCTGGCTCCCGGGTTTTCATACTCTCTCTGGCACATGTATACGTTTGAGTACACAGTTATGTGCCTCACTTGTACTGAGCATCACTGAAGCATCTGGTTGAGTTGATTTGTACAGTAATACCCTGGAGTTAGTTCCCTCACCACATCCCTCCCTTTTAATCTCTGCATTAACCTTGCCTTCCTGGGGGGACGTCGCTAAGATAACTACCGGAGAAGGGGGTACTCGGCAGGGGAGCTCATGATGGTCTACTTGTTGGTCATCACCAAAGTGGAAAAGAGGCCGTTCCTGAGAGCGAGCAAGTTTGGAGCAGTGTCACACTCCACTAAAATACCCTCAGATAAGACTAAGACCAGGCCTGCGTCCAAAATAGAAGAGACACGGTGCTGGAGAGAAAAGAGAAATGGAAAGAAGAGAAGAGAGTCAGCAAGAGGGAAAAGGTCCAAGTGATTCATTTAAAAAATAGTTTTGTTAAACATTAAGTCTAAGCGTGAGTAAGAACCCATCCAGCTGCAGGAGAAGAGAGGAAACCATGGCCCCTTTGAAGTAAGCTGTAACATGCATGACAAAACGTTAAGCAATTCTTCAATTTGACTGGTGCTGTTTAAAATCAGAGAAAGTATATGTATGTCGGGGACATTATGCTGTACACCGGAAATCGACACCTTGTGACTTAATTATATGTTAATAAAAAATTTAAAAATGAATAAAACCAGAGAAAGTATTTGTCTCTGCTGGGATCTCATTGCCTTCTTTGTGCAAGCAGTTAAGTCAATAGGAACAGAGAAATTACGTGTAAATAGTAGCAGAATAGGCAGTCAAACTTACGAATTTTGCTTCTGACACTGCTCATCAATTAGATTATTGAGAAAAGAATGATCCTATACTAACTACCATCTGTATCTGGTGACAAAGCCCTGGCCATGACTTGCTGGAATCCTGAGATTTGGGATGTTCTATCATTGTAACTTACAGGAGGAAATAGACCGTTTGGAAAAAAACAAGGTAAAGGCTTTTGAAACATAGCTGTTCTTTTTTCCTTTTTTGCACAGACAGACTTATTAGCAGAGGAATACAGGATTTGATACAAGTATATTTTAATTGCTCAGAAATAAAGAATATTGAATCTTGGAACAAAACCCAAAGAGGAGTAAGTTAAGTGTCTCCCATACTTACAGCTATTGTAACAACGGTGCGGTCAGCAAAAGCTGTCATTACCACTTTCTGCAAAATGTTTTCCTGCCAAAAAAAGAAAAAGAAAAGAAATAGAGTCTGAATTTTTTTTGGACTACTTTCTCTTGCCATAATATTTTGTCCCCAAGAATAATGCTCCAGCACGCCCAGTCTCTTCTGAGAACGTTCACTGCTAAGTCTCCTGCAGAAGGTAAAACAGGGCGCAGTGCCCACCAGCAAGCTCAGGCTGGGTTCTGTACACATTACAGTGTCTTCAAAATGCAAATAAAACTCGGTGATCAACCGGGCATGACTGATAGACTTATTGCCAGGAAACTGAAGGAGGAATATGAAACCAAATGGGCGTGGAAATGCTCATTAGAATTATGTCACAAAAAGGGATGTATTCAAAACTAATGAAACCCTAAAATAGTGTTAAATTTTGGGTCAGAAAAGAAGAAAATTAATACATGCCAAAAATTTGGATGTTGACCCCTAAAAGGACATTCCTGGCAAGAACTATTTTTATTCCCACTGGAAACCATTTTTATCATTTTATTTTAAAAAATGTTTTGGGTAAAGATTCTATCTCTCTCATAGAGGTGGGGAAACAAAGCTTGATTACCTAGGTCTTAATATGAAGGAGTTATTTCTTCCAATAATTTGGTTTATTACCAATTAATTAATGCTTTTTATCTTTCTGTCTCTCATCTCTACTGAGGCTGTTATCCTTATAAATAACCTCCAATATCGTAAGACCTTAGCAATTAATACTAATTTTGATGTAGCTATGTTTACTTAGTGACATTGCTTGATTAGAAACTATTTGATTGCTTTAAATTAAATTAACTTTGAGAAGGTTATACAATTTTGTATAGAGACTTTAACTGATTAGTCTTACTTAATACAAAGAAATGTTTGTCAAACTAACATCTCTATATAATTGGCTCTTAATAATCTTGAAACTATTTTATCTTTTTGGGTAGTTTTACTCAATCTAAAGTGTAAAGCAAGGAAAAAAACAAGGTTTTTATTTTTGTCCTTTCTGATGCCAAACTTGTAATATCAAGATAACTTTTATAAGAACAACATTAATTGCTAGCTTATATAGTTTGTGGCTTAATGTGACATTTTCCCCACTCAATCACAATCTTCCAGACAAATCCTCCTTAAACGTATTTGATGCTTTTAAATGATTTCTTTCAAAAGGCAAAGTTTCTGCCTTGTTACCGTGAATACATTGAGATGGTCCTTATTAATTCTAGTGGATCCCTCTTCAAATTGCATTAGAAGATGATTGGTTTTGATTATCAATAGACTCGATTAAATAGAGATTTGCATACTTTGTTTTAGAACTTCCATGACACAACATTTGAATACTTGAATACAGGAAAGTACTCTCATCAACTGAGCCCTGGGATTTTACTGTTTTGAGGATTTAAAAATGATGGCATTGGGAGTTTGAGATTTCGAGATACTAACTACTATATATAAAATAGATCAACAATAAGTTTATATTGTATAGCACAGGGAACTATATTCAATATCTTGTAATAACCTATAATGAAAAATAATATGAAAGCAAATATATGTAAGTATATGTATGACTGACGCATTATACTGTACACCAGAAATTAGCACAACATTGTAAACTGAATATACTTCAATTAAAAAAAGTGATGGCAGATTTATTTTATGTTTATTGACAATAGAAACTCCCTTTAAACAAGAGTCAAGTCGACTTTACTGACATTCTCAATGTGCTGTGGATCAAGGAGGTGAATGAGAAGACACTCAGAATTACAGTACTGAGGCTTCAGAACCCAAACAGGAAAAAAGAAATTGGAATTTTCATGTGCCTTTCCTCAACTCATCAATTTAAATAGGCTTGGACGATGCACTCACTGTGGCCATGTCGATGGATGCTGTCGCCTCGTCCATGATGAGAATGCTGCTCTTGCGGACAAAGGCCCTGGCGAGGCAGAACAGCTGTCTCTGTCCAACGCTGAAATTCTCCCCACCTTCCGTCACAACGGCATCTAAATCAGAGCAGGACGCAAGGACTTCACTCAAGCAACCCTACTAGCATTGTCCTTGGGCAAACGGCTGAAAACCACATGGTGCCCTATAAGAGCATGCTGGACCTCACTTTGTACTGGCGCAAGGATTTCATACTGGCAAAGCCAAGAGGAACCTGGAGATGACAACGGATGGCAAATTGCCTCCTTATCATTGGATAGAGATTACCAACATGTTTTAAAGGCTGGGAGATCTTGGAGATTATCTATTTATTACAATTCTCTAAGAAGATTATTTAATAGAATTATCCAAGGCCCAAAGAGATGAAGTGGCTTACCCAACATCGCAGAGCTAATTTGTAGTAGAGCTTGATAAGAAATGGAATAGTCTCAACTCCAACACCTGTTCTGTTTCCTTGACACTACCCCACTGGACTATAAGCTCCCAGTGGGTGAGGACTGTGTTTGTTTTCATCACTGTATCCCCAGCACGTCTCACGGCATCTGTGATAGTAGCTGAATGGAACACTGTTGCGTGGATAAAGTGTCCTCATTACAGTTCCCTCTTTTTGGTTTTCACCTGCATTTCATAAATTACTATTGAGAGTTTAGCTTAACTTCTGTTTCCCAGATAAGAATAAATTTATAATTTCCAAGATAACCTATTTTATTAGGAGTCACACCCCTTTAAGTAGGGTTCTGAGGGAAATTTTCTGTTGATTATAGTCTCACTGCATCAAATTCTTATAATTTCTCTTGCTTGGGGGTTATGCACTTAGCCTCCAAATTTTAATGTATATAATAAATAAGAAGGAAGCTGGGGGTGAAGAATGTTCTCCACCAGAGGTGGCTTAAACCAGATCTTTATCAAGCAATTGATGTCATCTTTATTAAGAGAAGGAGCATAAACAATTTTCAGCTACAAGTGTAAATACAATCCCCTGTTGCTCACACTGTACCGTAACCCCCAGATACTACGTGCGTGATTCCAAACAGGTACAGGCAGTTCTCATGTTAGTGATTGAGGACTGTGAAGATGTAATTGCCTGTCTTTCCAACTATGAATGGGGGGAAGGAAAAGTCTCTAAATACCAAGGGGTAAAAAGGTCTATAAGCATTGTCTCAGGTAGACTTTTCAGTTTTTCAAGTACCTTTGCTGGGTTCAGAGGAGACATCAAAACTTACTATGGGAAAGTTCATCTAGACCTCAGGAATTACTCCCACAGCCTGACGCTGGCAAGATCAATAAACCTATCTTCAAAGGCATGCTGTCTCCATTTCAGTCTGTGGGATGCCTTTTCCTTGGGACTTAATTATAATCATAAAAGGTATTGTTTTTGAGTAGGTCCCCTTCCC
Source organism: Camelus bactrianus (assembly GCF_048773025.1). Classification (NCBI taxonomy): domain Eukaryota; kingdom Metazoa; phylum Chordata; class Mammalia; order Artiodactyla; family Camelidae; genus Camelus; species Camelus bactrianus. The sequence goes on from NC_133572.1 coordinate 13,529,941, forward strand.
CAAACAAACCAACAAATAAACATGATCTCATTTTGTGGGTTAATTTTTAAAGGAAACTAGATGCCAAACAAAACAATCAATTTGGCAACTACATATTACATATTAAAATTAGAATACTAACCAGCTATTATCTTTCCAATATCATTCCTAAATGATGAGTTCAGATTTTAAGCAAACAGAAGTCCAAAACTACCAATGTTCATTTTTATGAATTAAAAACTATATCGTGAACTCTCTGTTGTTCCATTAATCATGTTGATCTCTTACTATTCATGTAATTCTTTTGTCTTGTCATCAGTTATTTGCTAGAAATTATACTGCCTCTGGGACTGAATTTGTATCAGTGATCATTAGAGAACCTGTTTCATTCCTTTCACAAGTTCCAAAACTGATACTGCAGCTAGAGAACAGAAAATAATGTCTTCCAAAAGTTGTGTTACATAAGTAAAAGGAATATACCCTCCTGGTGGCAAAGAAAGTGGCTGCCACCGTGGAGAACGAGCTTGCTTCTAAATAGCACCCGGGACTCCTGGAACCTAACAGCCTCGCCAGTCCTCCTGTCTGTTTACTGAGGGTAAGTGATCATGTAAACCGCATGAGCAGAATGACCATAAGGAAACGGTCTAATTCAAGTGATCTGTACCCATCAATGGTGGAAAGCCTAAAGAGATAGATGTACCAATTGGAATATTTTGGCGTGCTCACATAGAACAGAAGGTTATAAGGTTCATCTTCTTGCATCCCATGCAAAAGCACCAGATTATGAAGTGTCCTAATGACCTTTAGGAAATTTTTTTTTCTTTTAATTTATTTTTTGTTAATGGAGGTATTGGGGATTGAACCCATGATCTTGTGCGTGCTAAGCATGTGCTCTACCACTGAGCTATACTCCCCACCCCTTGGAGATTATTTTAAAGATCAGGATACTTAACACTAGAATTATGATTCTAGCATGAAATGTAGGTAGAGACATGTAGAATTCATTGTATATCTAAAAAGTAAATACATTATTTAGAAATATACCTAGACCTCCTGGTAGGGATTTGACCATATTCTTCAACTGCGCAATTTCTAGAGCCTCCCAGAGTCGGTCATCTGTGCATTTGCATTCTGGATCTAAATTAAATCTGTAGGGAAAAAAAATCGATTCATTAGTCAATAAATTTAAAAATGCATTTTTATCTATGTTTGCTTATTGCTGTTTTTCCTTTAAAATGGAAATCGTATTTGTTTCGGCTGCTGTTGTATCCCCAGCGTCTACCACAGTCCTTAGGATGGAGCAGGTGTCCGACGCATGCTTGATGAGTGAAGGAACAACCTTACTACTATGAACAATGGTTTTTTATGTAAGTTGTACGTTTAAATGCATGATAAGACCTGGTAAAACTCATTACATTGGGTTCATCCACTTTCATATTATGTTTAATGTAACCTGAATAGTGTCTAGCAAATGATTCCTACAGAACTGGTGTTAAACACATAAATCTAAATGGAAACATGTAATGCTATTTCAGACGACCTGTGCTGCACCAACCACAATAACAGTATGCATCGTAAGTGTGTTCAGAAAAGCAGATTTACTGTGATATTGCTAGATAACTTGATACATCCAGAACGTTTAATGAAAATAATTTTACAGTTGAATATTGAGCAATCTTACATACATTTTCTGTTTGAGACAAGGAATATTTAGTAAAAGGTGGGAAATACTCCTTTGCAATGAAGTGGGTGAAGGAGGGGAACAAGAGAGAACAGAGGGGGGATGCAATGAGAGGCATGATCTGGTAGATGACGTCATGGGGGGCTTCGGAGTTGGACAAACTTTATTTGGAACGGCAGTTCTACCACTTACTAAGTGTACAAACTTGGGGGGGGGGGTGCTGCTGCAGCTTCTCTGAGGTTCAAAACCCTCATCTGTAAAATGGGGACAGTGAGCTGTGCACTAGAGGGTGCTCTGAGGATGTGGTGAGACAGTATATAAAAAGCACCTAGCAGAGAGTAGATACCTCCATTCTTTTTTCCATGAGAAACTACAAACCAGATGTGCAGAGGACTGTAGCGTCTTCTCCAAAGCAATTCTGGCTGAAAGAAGAGTTGTGAGGGATGGAAGGGAATCAAGGTATTGGCCAAACTCAATTGTCTGCTGAGCTGAAGCCAGACACACAAGAGATCGGCAGGATATCTGAAGGGTGGGTATCTCAGAAATGTCTGCCAAGAATCACTGCCCCCAAGTACAGAGGGGAAATGTGTAGAATCAAACAGAAAATTCTAGAATCAAACAGAAGAGATGAGCTCCTGGAGGCACAAAGGATGGGCTTCTGCAGCTTAATTAAGCCACTCTAGGTTCCCCAATGCACGCTGTCAGACAGAAGATTTGATCTCATCTTGGTAATGTCCTTTCACACCTACCTTAAAAGCAGTTCTGAGCAAAACCCTCCTATGAGCCAAAGGGTTAATCCTGAGGCACATGAGTTTCTGTTGAATACATCACCTACCGAATAGAACCACTGAACAGGATTGGATCCTGCAGGATGATTGAAAGTCTAGAACGTAGTGTGTGCAGTGGCAGTTTCGAAATGTCTATCCCATCAATGACAATCTTTCCTGTTAAAGAAAAACAGAAATGATGGGCATGTGGTACAATGACAAGAACCATAAGATTTGTATATAAATTGGAAGTACTTTCCTAGTTCAGGGTTGAAATTCAGAAGATGAAGCTTTCCATTTAAGTATTAAAAACATTAATGTACATGTCTAAGAAAAATATACATTTTGATGATCTTTACTCCCAGAGGAGTAAATTTACTTCCACTTTTTATTCAGTTAATGTGGCTCATACAAACCAAAAGTACTTCTATTTCCCCTCGATAGTCTTCTTCCTTCCAATATTCCTTTATCCTGTTCTCTGCTTTATTTTCCTTCACAGGATCTTCTATAAACATGTATTGATCTTTTTTATTGTCTTTCTCTTCCAACTAGAATGTTAGGTCCTTGAAAATGGAAACTTTTGTCTGTCTTATTCACTCCTTTATTGCTTGAACAGTACAGTGCAGGACAAGTAAGAACGTAAACTCTGTGACATAGATATCACATTTTAGTGGATTTCTCCACACTGTGCATAGACTTGTGCAAACTTGATGTCCTTTCTTTACCTCGACTGATTTACTTGATCATATTGCTTTGTGCAAAGACAATATTGCCCTATGAGATGAGCCTGCCAGGAAAAGAGTGATGACGATAGTCCTTTTTCCAACTGGATTTAGATTTAAGAGCAGGCAAAGTGATTTGCTTAAACTTTCTTCCAAGAACAATATATTGTCTATTAAAATCTCAATTGCCTAATGTTATTAAAAAGAGAGTCAGTCGTCAGTAGCCCTCATGGGGCTCAGAATGATGCTTCTGGACTCATGAGCATCATGTTAATCTAGTACTTTCCATCATAGCCACAGTTTTTTAATAAAAACTTTCAATCAATTGTCTTTGGATGATGTAACTAGCTCAGATCCCACTGAAACTCCTTCAAGTGTCTGTGTGTTATCAGCAACCGTGGAAAGAGTGAGCTGCTAATCCAGACGCAGGTACCGCCCCTGTCCCTGAAACTAAACCCCAAAGAGCCTGCAATGACCACAGTTCAACTCCGTTGCCCATTAACTGACCTCTTTATCTCACAGAGCTGTTGTGTAGATTCTATTAAATAATATGAACTGTCACGCACAACAACAACGTGAAGCCTTGTCGCCACTGTCATAATCATCACAGATAATGACAGTAAGCACGTCTGGAGCTGACGAACCCCCTTCCGTTCAAGACGGCTTAGGTGCTGGTCTATTTATAGCCCACTTGGTAGACTAAATAATGTGACATATTTTTTCTAAAGCAAAGATGAAATTACTTCCATATATGTTACTCACAAGTCTGTGGATGAATAAATATTCTTGTATATTGTCAACCCGTGCTTGACACTTTATGGCGAAGGTGGCCTCCTCACAAAACGCTCAACAGCATTAAACCATGTTATTAAGAGTCATGCACCAAAATTAAAATGCAGACTCCTTATCTCCTTGCATTTTTTTTTCCCGTCGTTGGAAAGAGATGTATTTTTAGTTTGCAGGAGGCGAGACAGTCTTTTTCTTTCTTCCTTCCTCTTGAATGCCACCGCCATCTACTGCTTTTCAAAATGGGTGACCTTGTTTTCATTTTACCAATTTAATAGAATTCTTTAACAATAATTTCCAGAGCTGAGTTAGGGCTAATAATTGTTTCCCCCCAATTCTATGTTTTTGTCTCCACTCCTAGAATGTTTATCTGGGATACCTGCCTTAAACCATGGGTTGCAAGACACAAAGTCCTTATAAGTGTTTGCTTTTTACTTCTGCAGGATTACATAAATTGAAGTTGCATTTTTTTTAAAGGAAAAGCACACATGGCCAATGAAAAAATTTAGTTAGTAACTCACCATCAAATATATCAACCATCCTGAAGAAAGCCAGAGATAAAGATGACTTCCCACTGCCAGTGCGACCACATATGCCCACCTGAAAAAGCAACCATCACTCAGAGAGGACTCAGACAAAAGATAGAAAATACACAAAACTATTTTTAACTTAGATAAGACACCATGGTGAAACTACAACTCTGTTTAAACAGTCGCATTAACATCATCTTTCTCCTCCCACTTCTCCCTCATGAGCTCTCATCACTAGGGGAAAATCATGAGGTCTTCATCAGATCTTCAATGATTCCACTCTAACTCTTTCTGTTTCTATGTGGTTGTGTTGTCTTCCCCCTGTGGCTTCATTTTTGCATTTTAGTATATTGTTGGATACTAATAAATGAGTATTCCATTTTATCTTAGAAGTGATGATTTTACAACAAAAAGTAAAATGAGTTCATTTTCTGCACACTTGCTCTTTTTCACAATAACTAAAATAAATCATTTTGGGACTAGAGCTAGCACAAATGTAAAGGTTCTCCAGGGGATATCTGGAATGGCCATGAGCCAAAAGCCAGAAATTTTGAAAAACATGCCTATTGTTCACTTTTCCAATCTTTATGGGAGATGAAGGAATGGCGATACAACTTAGAGAACACATATTTTATCTGCATCCTCTCTCTCCATTTTCTCTTTTACGCAGATAATCGGACCTGTAAAGTGTTGGGGATATTATGGGACCTGCGGAGAATATGTTTGGCTGGGATGTCTAAAGAGCTCTGGTGGTGATGGACCAGCTCCATCAGAGGTTTTGTATAAAATAAATCAAAAGGCAGTGAATTCCATACCTTTTGCCCAGGTTTGATGTAGGCCTTGACGTGTTTAAGAACAGGCTTCAGATTATTTTCATATCTGACACACAGATCATGAATCTTGATCTCCCCTTCCTGAGGCCAATGTTCTGGAACTTGAGAAGGATCTACGGGGTGGGAATGGAGTACGGAAGAGAGACAGAGACAGAGAGAGACAGAAACACATACTTATACACACACCACACACACAATTTTTTTCTAAATTTAAAGTAATATTGAACCAAATTCTATTTTTTTAATTAAAATTACATTCAGTGTAAAAGCCTCTTGATTAAGAACTTTTAAAATAGATTTTTTGTGTTTGTGTTTAGAGCATTAACTGGCATCCTATCTCCCAACATTCCATCACTCAACTCTATTTATGATAGTTCATCCGTGAATGGTTTTATTTGTTCAGTCAGATGGTCATCAAATATTAGAGTGCTTAAAATGTGAGGGGTGTTGTGTAAGATGTCAGGACTATGGAGATGGAAACTATGCTTCCAGGTGCTCACTGGGTCCTGGGAGGAACATACAAGTGGGTGAGCTCCTTCAGGACTGCATGGAGAATCAAGCGATGGAGGCCAACGCAAGGTGCTCTGGGAGCAGAGATGATGGTAACCCAAGAGTTCCAGGAGGGTTTCAAGAGGAGATGGTGCTTAAGGTAAATCTTAAGAGTTAGGAGATCTGTTTCAAATATGTATCTAGAGAGAAGAGCAAAGATCAAAAGAAAGCATAGCATGTTGGTATGGCCAGAGTAAAAGATGTATACATGGCTAATGAGAGATGAGACTGGGTAGGTGGGTGAGGGTTGACTAATGAAGGGTCTAGTGGATTGAGCTACGTTATCTGGATTTTGTCCCTGAAGACATGGAGAACTATTGAAGGATTTTTGGCAAAAAAACACATTTTAAGCATGAGATTTGCATTTAAGGAAGATGATTCTGCCCTCAGTATTGAATTTCTGGCCAGCTTTATTCTAGCAAGGCTAAGAATTCTCAGTATAAGATCCAAGTTTACTGGCATCTAAGTTAATAAGATGTTGAGAAAGAAAATACACTAGTTCACAGTTTAGGTTGGTAATTAATGTAATAAAAGGCCCAAATGTTTTTTATAATCCTCTTTAAATACTACTCAGTAATATATATTTGGATCCTGGTTGTATACAAGACTTTTCAGGCATAAATAACCACATCTTTTCAGGTTCAGGTGTCCATTATCAAGCAAAGTCAAGATGAGGGGGAATTCTATGGACACTGAAGTGGAAAACCAAAGCAAAAATGACAACATGCCTGACACACAACTGATACTTTTCAAATTACTATTTAAGGGAAACAAAATAACATTCAGAACCATACCCATAGTGCCTTCATAGTTCTCAGATTCCATAGTCAAGAAACTGTTCACTTTCTTCACTGCCCCCATCTGGACCTCCAGGTCAGCCAAGTTCCTCACAACCCAATTCAAGTAGTTGGTTATCTGTGTCAGGTGACAAAAAATTTAACACATATAAAATGAAGTAATCATTTTTTTTTTCAAATGGAGGTACTGGGGATTGAACCCAGGACCCCATGCATGCTAAGCATGCACTCTACCACAGAGCTATTTCCCTCCCCCTGAAGTAGCAATTCTTGTAAACACTGGATATTAAGAGGTAGGATGACTTGGACAGTTCGTGGAGGTACAACTCATAAGTGCTACAGGATATCAGAGGCTAGAGAGGACATCGAGGGATAAAGCTGACAAAGAAGGTATCCCCCCGCTCTTCTTCATGGGTCCTCAAGTGTTGCTGTTCTGTGAACTCTTCTGGTTTGCCTGCACAGTGGACAGTTGTAGGTACCTCTGTTTCCACCTACCTCACTTACAGTCACATTAAAGTTAGTGCCCCTAAATGGGTTGTGAACAAGTCAGGACAAGAATCCCAAACAGCCTTGACCATCAGGTTTGAGGAGTTTCTGAAAATTGGTTCACAATATCAGAAATGAATCCATGCTGTTCTAAAATGCTGGGTTGGAACGCAAATCTACTATTATTTTCAGGCGGTCATCTTGTTATGAATTTCTAATTTCTACTCTAACATCCATGATTAAGAGTTGATAATAACTATGGAAAGTATTTCCAACACTGCACAAGAAGAGAGAGATTTTCATCTATACCTACCGTAAGTGCGTACAGAAGACCCAAGCCCACCAGTCCAGAATTGGAAGATCCACTAATGGACGCAATAGATGCAGTGAGGACAATGCAGGCTCCCAGATAATCCTAAAAAGGGAGCAAAAAAAAAATGTTGAAAGATTTTTCTCGGGTTCTTAAATCAAAGATCTCAGTCAATTCAGATGATCACTAGAGAACAGACGTTGTTCACCGTGTGTCCTTTTAAGTTTCAAATGCAAGTTAAAGTTATGTTATAAAATTGTTATTTCCATATTATCTTTTCTAAAAAGACCCATTAAGAGTTTGTGCAATAAGTCTCAGAAAGTAAGTTAGTACCAGGGCATACGTCCCGCAAGGTACTCCCAGCTTGATGTAAAGAAATATGCCAGCTGGCATCTGAGAAATCTCTGTGGGCAACATATACATTAAGGGCTTGAAGCAAGGCATGTTTTTATTAATTTCTATTCTCCACTTCCTCCCAGCTGACCTCACTGGAAAGAAGAGCCTCATTCATTCATCCATCCAACCATTCGTTCATTCATAGATTCTTTTAAAAGTATATGTAACTGTTTAAAAAGTGCTATTCGTGTCATCTTTTAGTTATATCAATGAGATGCTTTTCAGCTCACTCCTGGATTACTCTCACTGCTCAACAAGGCTTTTTCCTAAGGAACTGGAGATTTTTGGAGGCATTTGACTAGAATTTTACCTCAATCTGTGTATGAGAGGAAGCTCCTTTGTGAACAGTGTCTATGAAGAAATCTCATTGCAAAATCACTAAATTCCAATCACTTTCCTTCAAACAATACAAGAATATAGATGCGTGAGATTGACAGGTACATAAGAGCTTATGTTAGCTCCCCATTCTCCACTTCCTTTACCATTCAAACTTAATGAGCTGAATAAACTACAAAGTGATTCTACAATTACACCTTCTTTCCTTTCCTTAAAGGCAGTAAGTTAAGGAGAAGCAGATGGTCTGAACAACTCACATACAGGAGAGTAAACACTTAGGGACCACTAGTAGCATATTTTCTACTTCTAAGGCCTTCCACATCCCACTCAATCCATTCAATGAAAAAACACCTTCAGTCAAAGTGATATGATGGAAGGAGAGGCTCTAATCCATAGGAAATAGAAACTACGACATATATGAATTACCCATTCTCAAAGAGGGGCCAACGATAGTACATTTTATCAGTCTAGCAATGAATGATACCTTCCATCGAATTTGTGAATTCAACATGCCCCTCTAGAAGGGAAGCCTTTGATTCCTATGTCAAAAAAGAAGCCTCTTGTCAGCTTTCTAGCAATTCAATGACATCTACCCATACGTGGGATGACAGTGAAAAGTGTAATTTATAAAACCGACGTGTACATGGTTAATCGCAACCCCATCTCTTTCTTTCACGTAGCCCTCAGACGCCCACAGCTATGGTTCCCCTGGGTGTCCGGGCCGTCAGATTACAAGATCAGTGCACACCTGCCTATCACGGAGTTAGGGACACACAAAAAAGCTCTGTGCTGTTTCATAACATAGACTCTCAGGCGGGCTTATCTTGAAGACTATTTTCCCTTTAGCCTGTTGATTCTCAAGTCTTTCTTTCTTTCTTTTTTTTTTTTTTGGCTTCTCCATGTGATTTTTCTTTTATCCTTTCACCACACAGCAAGACAAAGCCTTGGAGAGACACCCTTTAGATAGAGTTACACAATTTTCGCACATGGGAACACCGACGCCAAAGAACTGGAACTGTTTAGTGCAGAGGGATGAAGAGAAAACGCTGTGGGGAACAGAAGAGCGTAAGCAGCATTCAAAGGTTAGGCTGCAGTGACACACCGCAGACGACTGCGGCCTCCCTCACTGGGCGCCCAGATGGGAAGCACCCCGCCCCCTCCACGGCCCAGGCAACCTGGGTGGTCACAGTCTGGCTCCTTTCCCACCAACCAAATTATTTTATTCTTTTGGATTCTTGTCCTTTTTGGATTTGAGTGTATAGTGACCTTTATTTATTTATTTTTTTTTCCTAATTCAAAATGAGTACGAAATGAACATGGTGGGCGGGGCTCCACCTTCCACAGGGAACAGTGTTGAGCCAGAGAAAGGGAATGACTTGTAATTGTCTTAACTCTTGCCTAACACGACCAGGCAAAAAACAGAAAAACAAAAACAAACAAACAAAAATCCTCCCAAATCCAAAAATCAAACAATAACAACAACAACAAAAAAAGAGAGCCATATAATTTTTTAACAAATAGATAATAAATAAAAATCGGGTGGGGCTTAGGGATCTTCCCGAATTCAACAAAAGGTGTTTTCACTCTGCCTTCCTTTCCCTCCTTCTCCTTGAGATTATCTGTTCACAGAATTCAGTGGCCTTGCTCTGGAAAGCTAAAATTGAGAATGAAGAGAAAAATAGCCTCAGAAAACTAAGATAAGTTTTCCCCTCTTTCTCTCCATCTGGGTCAGGAGTCCATGAATTAGAGTTGGTGGAATTCCCAAATCTGCATCAGGAAATCTTGCTGGCCTCTTCCGAATTATGCCCAATCCCTGTACCCTATCCTGGTATCGTTTAGTTGTGTTTCGGCTATAGGAGCTCCAAGAATATTTGCAATAAGCTGATATTTTTGTTAACTGACTGAGTAATATATCAAAAAACAGGGGATGGAGGGAGTTGTAAATACTATAGACAAGATCAATGCAGAGTCACTGTGCTGAATAGAAGTTCTCATTACTTACTCTTTGTAAATGACTCACAAGGCAGAATGTGTCCAGCTCTGGGGTTTGGAGAGCAGTTCACACCCCAGTCTCCAAGATCCTGTATCTCTATGTTCATATTTCTGACATAAGGTCCATTTATTTCAAACTGAAATTGTGTCTCCAGGGATGTGGACATGTCCACAGAAGCTCAGTAGTGATGGGGTCACACTTACGTGTGTACAATTGGGAGAAAGGTAATTTCCTAATTGGAGTTATTAACTTTGTTTATTCAATGTTCCTACTGTGGCATATGTCCTTGGACGGTTAACACTTATATTCAAATAAATATTCTAATATTCTGGTTCTAATGAAAAAGTAGTGTACTCCAAGAACAAGGAGAACAAATCTGACTGGTTTTAGGCTGGATCTCTGGGGTTCTCTAGCAGACTAAGGGTGTGTGTGTGTGTGTGTGCATACACACATAGACTCATTGATGCATAAATACAATAGACGAAAGAGACAAATCACACACTAAGGACTCTGGACCTTGACTTCTGTCAGCAGATATGCCTGGAACGTTGCAAAAACCAACAAGTTTCTGACCAAAATTTACCTTTACTGACCAGAAAGAGAAGCAAAGGATTCTTTAACTTTTTGCACTGGTGTTTAAGGGAGAGTTCCAATCATGAGATGAGGGAGCAAACCATGGAAAGATTATACAACACAGAAAATAAAGACAAGACAAATGCATTATAAGGTAACAGAATGAATAGCAGATTCTGCCCTTCCTTTTTCAAATATTAGTCATTTTAGGTTTCTACAGGTGGAACTAGAATTCTTTTCTATTCAAGTAGGTCCAGCTGCCTTTTCAAGGGTTGAGGAGTAGGCAAGGTAGCGGGTATGAGTCGAGCTAAACGAACCCATTCTGAATTTGGCTGCTGGTCCTCTCTCATCTTTCCTGACCTTCCCTTTCTTGGCAGTCTGAAGCCTCTAACATCTTGTCTTCTGGCTTTGAGAGAGGAACTTGTGGTTTGCTTGAAGATGCCTGTTAAACATTTGTCCATTAACCTGACAGTAGGAAGTGCTAAGGCATAGAAACAGGAGTCAAGTCAACCACTCACCTCAAGTCCAAAGAAAACACACTTGCCCCTAAGAAACATACTTGATCTTCAACTTCAGGTAAATCAAAATACAAAGGTAATGACTGACATTTCTCCCCTATAATTTTAGGGCATTCTTTGATTAAGCTACTTCATCATGAATTCTGTTATTCAGCTATGATTTCTTTTCCTTGGAGAAAACAGATTTAAACAAAGAAACAGAAGCTTAAAACAAGGATTTATGGTCTGGGTAAAATCTAGGAATAGTATTTTGGTTTTGTTATAAATCCTAAACACTTTACCTGCCTTTATGTTATTTACAGGTAATTCAGAAGAAAAATCTGCCCTGCCCCTGCCCAGTCCCCACAGCTACCTGGAAGAAATGCATCTATCCAAAATTTGTGAAATATAATTGCATCATGTTGATGAATAATTTCAATGCAATGACTGTTATACCGGTTGAGATCTCTGTAAACAACGGTGAGAAATGATGGCAACTATAGCTCACGGAGGTGGAGGGGGGTGGGCAGGGGTCCCTATCCACCTATATCTGTCCATCAACAACTCAGATTGTAACTTGGGCTCCTTCATTTCAATGTTATCAAATTTCCATTACCATCTGCCCTCTCTGCTCTGCTGAGTTTTGAGAGGAAACCTGCCTATGGTAAGTATGCTTAATCAGTGGAGGTGAAGTTCTTGCATTAAGCACGGATAAACCTTTTCCTCTTCAAAAACTGATAGATAATTATTTTTAAAAGATTATAGTCAACTCATCATTTCCACCCAGGGAGCTTATTCATATTGCAGATCACGCAGACCAGTCGGCAAACGACATTCCCTTCCCTCCAAAACATCTGTCTCTGACTTCGTACGCCGGCTGCTTGGTTTATTAGCCACTTAGCAGGGCAGGTACTGCTTCCACTCATTTACTCATTCATCCATCCTTTCAAAAGACATTTGTCAAGTGCACTTTGTAATCAGTGAGCCAGGGGGTTTATATTCTTATTTTTAATCCTAACACCCTCCCCCCACCCCCATGAGATAATATTCTTACTCCTATTTTATAGATGAGGAAGTGGGACTCAAATAAATTAATGAACTTGCTGGACCAAGCCTGCTCGATGCCGAAGCTTGTGTCCATCCTTCTACTTTATATAGGACAGAAGACAATAGATGATTCATTGCAATTTTGTACATTTTAGGCTAATGTGATCCTCTGCTGGCTTAAAACACAGAAGGTCCCTGTCTCTCCCAGGCCTGTTCAGCTCAGGGAAGGAAATGAGTACATCTGTTCACTTGTCAAATTTGCTCATTTGAAAAAAAAAAAAAAAAAAGCTGAAGTTATACAAATATTTGCCATTCCATTAACTTATGTAATCTAGCGACTAACAAACACAAAATGAGTTTTTGCTTCTGGGGTTGTTTGTCTTGCCATTAGCTGAAAACATTATGACAAATTTCACCCATAACATAAACAAACCTGAGTTATTTTAAAGTCCAGAAAATGTGAAGTTAGGGCTGAATCTCAGTGGAAGCCTCATTTTTACAACTACCTCCCTCTTTGCCTCTCTTCTGTTTGGTTTCCATTTCGAAAGCATGACATGAACATACCGTTCTGACCTCTAGCCATCTGTTGGCAGCTGAGAGAAATAAGTAGGCAATGTTGTTGGTGTCTGTCAGTTCCAGCATACGTTGCTTAAATCTGGTTTCATGCCTGCAGAAAACAAAAATATTATGATGTGAGCCACACAAAAAGGAGAAATAATAAAAAACAGTCACACTTACTACTAAACTATTTACTCAACACGGTGACACACTCATGGTATGGAATAACTAGTTCATGGACTCCTACTTTCAAATGAAGGCCAGCTGCTACTGATCTCTGCACCCTGACCGAGACACAGTGTGGTGCAGCGGCTCCCTCCTTTCTCAATCCCTGCTGCGACAAGGAATCTTTCTGATGACAAAGTCCTATAAAAGATCGCTTCATAGATTCCCCCATAATTACTGCAGCTATGAAAACCAGGCATGGCCCATGTCACAAGGACCTTATTACAAACCAGAATAAGTTGTACAGAAGTACAATATACTCCACCTACTTTTTTATTGCATGTATTTTACTTTTCCAAATGGCACCGTTAGAGTTGGGTGGGTGGTACCAGAAGAGACCCAGGGAAGACAGGAAACTGTGTGTTGATAACAGGCAAACATACAGTTTATTTTTTTTCCTTTTTTGCTCAATGTTTCTGAAAATCAAAGAAGGAACTTGAGGTGGCAGGCAGTAAAGGATGGGTGTCCTTGGAAATGACAGGTGTTCTTATTAAGCAAGGTATCTTATATCACAAAGTTCCAAACTATCTGTAAGAATGGTCGTTGAATGAAAGAAACCTGTGGTGTGTGACATTTACAGGCTTCTAGAACACATACAGTCTAGACTTTAATCCTAGACCACATGAAGTTCGTTCCTGGTAATTGACATAATCAGACCAAATTCTCTACAACCTGTGTGACAAAGAGAACGTCTCATGAAAATCTCATCCATTTGAACACGTGAGCTACTTTGCACAGAAACTCACTCTACATGATGATAAATCTTTCTACATCACAAAAATAGCCTCTTTTCAGTTTTCAAGTATTTTCCCTGAGTAACAGAAACAACGGAAAATTGGATTCCGTCATCAAAATAACGGGTTTGAAGGTCGGAGGAAATGCCAAATCAGACTGCGGTCTATTCAACTTTCTGTGGCAACTGCTGAACATATAGGGCCCTTCTGTCTACCTGTTAGGTTTGCAAGGAATAGTCAAAGTTCACCTGACAGCCTGGTGGTGATTCCTGTTTAATGAGAGACTGCTCCAGGTCTGCCCTCCAATCTTCAAATCCATTTGCAGAACTTTACAATCAACCATCACTATGTCAAAAATGAAAAAGTCCAGGGTGGGGTGCTCACTTGGCCCGGGAAGCCACCCATACAGGCCAATATAAAGCAGATACTTGGTATCTGTCCAATCAATCTGACAATTCCAATGGGCCAAACCAGAAAGATCAGATAATTGAGTCAGAAAGCAGAATCTGATCTACAACAATCAAAGGATTTGGCAATCAGAGCCAAATAATGACCTCACTTTGAGTTATGTAGCCTTGACCCAAATGCCACGCACAGGAGGACCTGCGCTGAGTGGCAAGGACTGGGGCGGGACTAAGCCATCAGAGGAATGGGACTACCCCCGAGTTGACCCTTTTAGAGATGGACAGAGTGCGTAAGTAAAAGGCAGGTTGACTCACAGGGTTATAGGAGGTACTGAGATACTGGATTTGACTGTAAACAGATAGAGCCAGTTTCGTACTTGCATAGTTGGGGTGAATTTTCATCCATTCATTCGGAATCATTTAGCAAGCACCAACTCTAAGTGAGACGTTAGAGTATATACTTCTGAACAAAACACAACCTCTGCCCTAGGAAAGCCCGTTCTTTAGTGAAGGAGGTCAACACAGTATGAACAGTTCACAGATGGTGCCGTACAGAAGCCAGTCATAAGGGCCCCCTACACAAAATGCTACATGAACATAAAGGAAGGGGATGATGTGCACTGACCAGAGGATCAGGCTGGCAAGGGATGGGGTGGAGGGTGGGGAAAGAAGGATCAGCAAGGTTTCGCAAAATACTGGGGAGGTGGTCTAAATGAGGTTTTAAGGAATGGGCTGAATTTTTCGGGTGAACACGGAGGGACAAAGTATTGGAAGCAGCAGGAGCAACATGAGCAAAGGCACAGAAAGGAGAAAACTCAACACGCTCAGGGGCTGGAGACAGGGTCCTCTCCCTAGAGGGCTGTGATGATGGAGACATAAAGTGGGGAGGTGGGTGCCGTTGGACCAAAGCCTGTGGACGACCCTTGAGACGACCATCAAACACTTCGTTGGGACAGAGTGCATTGTCCGGGACCCTCTCCTCTTCCTCTTCCTCTAGTTTGGGGATACTGTTTCAGATACACTCTGAAAGAGTCTGTAAATGGAGCTGGCAACCGTCTGAAGCTGCAGAGAGAGGGGAGGGGTGGATATGCAGTGAACATTCTTTCTGTGTGTTTCTATTTGGCAAGAAACCTTCTGTTTTCCTAATGGAAACTTTGACACACTCAGTCTGTATCTTTTCATCCACATCCAGCTCATCTTCTGAACATTCTTAGACCTTTATTCTGTCAGACCCTGCACCCCACCCCCCGCAAAAAAAGTAGGAAAGGTCACTGAAACCGCAGTCTAATTTAACTGTGCTATTCGGTGGTAAACTACTGGAGGGAGTTCACTACTGCATGTGAGTACATCACGAACCCTGAATGCAGGGGAGGAAAAGCAGCCAGCCTAATCAGTAAATACGAACTTTCCAAAGAGCTGACGACTCTGGGGACTCTTACGAGTCCGAAAGAAAGGAAGAAGTAAATGGAAAAGAATGTGTTTGATTCTTTTCTTTTTTTTTTTCCTGTGTTTTGATATTTATTTAATAATCAATTTATGATTCTCTTAAATTCCGAGCTGAACCTGAGGCACATTAAAGTTTGAGGACGCTGCATTTCTCGACATTGTCCTTGCTCTCGGGGCCACCCATCCTGCTTTGTCCCCTCTCTAGGATCTTTTCTTTGTAATTTTTTTTTTTTCATTTTTTTTCTCATGGAGAGAATTTTGGCTTCTTCAGTTCTTCATCTGCACGCTTTCCCTGTCCTGCTGTGGTTTCCTCTTTATGTTTCCAGTTGCAGAAGATCATTTTTGCTAGGTTCCAGTCTTTTTTCGATGGTTGTTTAGCAGTCAGTTGTGGTTTCATAGTAGTCGCAAGGAGACGCAAGCCGAACGTGTTTGATTCTTAACCACAAATCGCCAAACGTAAAGATTCCAGAATTTCTTTTTCCCCCATGGGAGCAGCACTAGCCCTACATTTTGACACGTCCTTGGTTTGAAAAATGCTGATATTTGTGGTATTTAATATTTATTTTACAAATGAACCCTGGAAGATCCAACTCTGGATAAATATGATGCAGGCACATCTACAAAAATGTTGGGTTGTCCTTTTGTTTCTTCCGATCATAATTCAAGTCTTAGGGGACATGGAGGATTTTCTCCCTTTTATGTCTACTTAGCATTTTTCCTGATGTAAAATTAGGAAGAGTCATGCCAAATTCTGCTCATGTGTCTAGTGGAAAAGGTAAATGAAAAGCCTAAACCTTGACTCTTGGTCAATTCTTCTTTCATTGTAAACCATCCTCATTACCTTCAAGAAGTGATACCTGACTCTAGTCCTCACCACTCTCGGAAAATGACCTCGCCGGTTCTTTATGGAGAAAATAGACACTGTTTTCTGTTGAACCCATGAAACGTTCCACCTCCCAGCTTGCCCGAATCCGGGCACTGCTTGTCCCCCACCTGCCATGTTATCTTACCTATTTCCCCGTGGTATCTATATGGGGTGGAAATGAAAGGCCCTGTCTTTGCAGTTTTTGTAAATCCACAGCAACCAGTTGCATCCTACCTGTGTTCAAAACTCAGATAAATGAACTTCAGAGGACTTGTCCGGCGAAAAATGTAATTTTTAATACAGTGTACTTTATTACCACTGGGCATTGCTGGCTACTATTAGAATATCAATTTTGTCTTAATACCCACATCCAAAGTCAATAAATGGTTTTTACCATCACCAGTAAAAGGCACTGCACACTCTGCTGGGAAAACACATCACTGCAGAAAGTATAAATGCTCCATGATGAAACCTGGGTAGATTTATGCAGAAGTTCTGTGATGCATGTTGTAGATGGCTGCAGCTTTATATTCTACCTTTTGATTTTTTTAATGTAAAATATTAAATATTTCTTAGGTTAGGAAAATCTCTAACTGAATCAATACATGTTTGCATTCAGCACTGCAGAAGAATATAACACGTTAAGATGTCGATTTTCGATTTTCTAGATTAGGTGACATTCAGTAATGCCACCTTCTTTTCTGATTTTCCCTGAATAGGGAAAATTTTGAGTGTTAAGCAGACACTCTTGATTAAAAGCTTGGGTTATTACTCTGTTTACCAACATTGAAGAAAATTGATTAAATCCTAAAATAACTTTGATGTAGTAATACTTCTTTTACTATTATTATTATTACGAATACATTTATTTTAACTTGCATATTGGGTGCTCCTTTCTAGCCACTGTGGTTAATGCTATACCTGCGTTACATCACTGAGTACAACAACCCTAAGAAGCAAAACTGATTTCCCCATTTCACCAGTGAGGCCAAAGAATTTAAAAGCCTGGTCTAAATCACACAGCTAGTATCTTTCCCACAAGATGCTTAATTCTTTCTTTATCCTTGTTAAAACTTCCAGTGACTAACCTCTAACTCTGATCCTTTTTTGCCACATCTTTCTCACTGCTAGTTGAGAACACTGCCATGCACACAGTGGGCATCCAAAAACGGGATCAGCCGCCAGTGTTTTGTAGGTGAATAACCGTTGATGACGTAACTGCCTAATTAACAAAGGAAAACACGTTCACTCGCCTGAATGCCCGGATGGTGGTGAGTCCTTCAGCTGTTTCTGAGAAGTGGCAAAGCAGAGGGAGCTGGGTACTATCGTCGAGTTCCTGGAGGTCCCTGGGGCAGAGACAAGTGCAAAAATCAGCTCCACACTCATTCAGAGTCAAAGACCACAGGGTTCACTCTAAACTAAGGTTACTATTTGTCACCACAGCTCTTTTCCTCTAGCACTCAAGGAACAAAAACCCCAGCAGTTTACAATCTAAAGAGGAAGAGACAGATGAGTACGTGATGATGAATGTGGGTCAAGGAGGAATAAAATGTGTGGTACAAAAACATCAGCTTTGTACAACAGCTGAAGTCAACTGCTATGGGGACACAGAGGAATGAGCAATCCAGTCATATGTAGGATATGGGTAATACTTGCTTTAAGCAGGCGGAATTTAGGCCAAACCTTAAGCATGAGGAGGGCTTCAACCGAACAGATAAGAGGAAGTGCATTCCAGCTAAGGGAACAATAAAACCACGTCCAGAAGACTAAAGCACTGGTGAGTTCAGTCTGGCTAGTGTCCAGAATCCTTTGGAGGTGTTGTAGTGGGAAAAGGCTGTACAAAGAATGGATGGGGCTAGATAGAGGAGGATCCTGGACAGGCTGGGGAAAACCACTGAGAACTAGAAATAAAATGACCAGAGCCATGTTAAAGCAACATAACTTGGGAGACAGTGCAAAGAGTGGAAGAGAATGAGTGTGTTAGGATAAGTCTATGTAAGAAGTTTTACAGCACTTCTGAATTAGTGTGAAATTGCTGGTGAAATTGAAACTAGGGGGAGGACTGTGAGACAGCCTACTAGAAGTGGCCTTCTAAACTGCTACAATCAACTAGTTACTGCGGAGAGAACAAGAGAGGAGGGTCAGCTATGGCTTGGTGGTTACTTAGTGGACTCGGAAAATGACAGCGCTATTTACCAGGACCAGGGGGCAGAGAATGAAGATACTGGAAGAGAAAGATAATGAGTTGGCTTTGGCCACAGTGAGATTGAATCCCTGCCTTATGGTATGCCTATTCACTGGTCCTCTGAGGAACTGTACATTTATAGGTATATAAAGTGCTCAGTGAAATGCCTGAATCAGACCCTTTCCCTGAAGACGCCTTTAAATCATATAAGCTAGCTTTTCTAGAACACAGGCTAAGAGTTATACCAGGTGTTTCAAGACATGCCTCTTTTTTCTTTTCAGCCTTTTCCCCCGCCTTTCTCTAGGTCTTTGGGGTTGAGGATTAGAGTAGGCACGTTGACATTCACCCACCAGAGTCAACTGAATTGATTACACTGTTACATAATCTTCAACCGTTACACAATCTGAGGCCATACCGGGCTGCCTATATAATCCCACAAACAAACGCAACGTCTTTTCTGAGTTTCTAAGATGGATTTACTCACTTTAGAAACTGCAGCTGAGGGGAAGGAAAGAGAGCAAGGAGGAGGAGTATGATTATGAAGGAATGTGAAAAGTCTGAGATTTTTCAACATAAAACTAAGTGGTTATTTGTAAACTTGACACAAGCCACAGGTGGTCACTACATCGAGGTCTATCATGAAGGGGGAAAAATTAGGAAGGAGGAAACTTCTGTTTATAAGACTGTATTTTATGAAACCAAAAAGGTAAGGGTGCAGCTTGATTTTGTATTCTTGTAAATAGGAAATACTGACTTGCAGAGGCAACCACACATTAGGTCTTTGTAAATATTCAAAATTTCATGGTGTTTCCTGTAGCTAGTCCCCCACCTTAATTCCCTTCTGTGTTTACAAAATAGTCTGTTAAATTGCCTGAGCTTTTCAATGTGGGTGAGTTCTGTTAAATCTCAGCATCTTAGAAGGATCTTTTTGTCTGTGAGATTTAATATCATGGTCATATTTGCTAACCTAAAGGGAATTTCAAGTAAGAATACCTTATAATCTATTATCAATGTTCATTCGTTAAAGGTGACCACCCTTCGGGTATAGGGCAGCGGTAGAGCACAGGTTTAGCATGCTCAAGGTCCTAGTTTCAATCCCCAGTATCTCCATTTAAGAAATAAATAAACGGTACTTAGTTTATTAAACAAAAATTTAAAAATAAAAATGATCATCCCTTGCATATTTTAACTATCAGTGTTAACAGATTATTCTCAATTATAATGAATAGAATTTGCAATTCAAACCTGTAATGCACTAGGGCCATTTGCCTGGCCTTTGCACTCCATTTGTATTGCTCAGGGGCGAAAACAGGCTCAGATGAGTGTGTAACTGAGGTTAGACATGACTGTGTAGTAGCAGTGGCCAGAGGGCAAGGATAGATTTGGAAATAGCCAGCCTCAATGAAGGAACAGGACTTTTTTGCCCCTCCAGCAAACAACATCAGCAAAAA
This sequence comes from Camelus bactrianus, assembly GCF_048773025.1. NCBI lineage: Eukaryota > Metazoa > Chordata > Mammalia > Artiodactyla > Camelidae > Camelus > Camelus bactrianus. The sequence continues at coordinate 13,550,091 of NC_133572.1, forward strand.
CTGCCAGAAGAAATGAATGAGTGAATTTACTGGCTAGCCTTTTCCTTTTGGTCTGAATTTGCTACAAGAAAAGGGAAGAGCCTGGGGATGAAAAAAACACTCGAGGGAACAGCCTTAACATTTGAAGGATGCTAATTCATAGCCTGGAGGGAGAAACAACTATATTTTTAAATTAAGAAATTTTGCATGATATATTCAGAGGTTTTGAACTATAATTTTGCTTTTTCTTCTTAATGATTTTTCTTAATTTCCCTGCACTCAAGTCTTATTCAGTATTTTCATTTTACTGAATGGACTCAATATTTTCCCCCTATTTCAGCACTTAATCCACATATAAAGTTTACTGTATGTTTTATCTTCCCAAGAGACTGTAAGTTTCTTGAGAACTGGTTCTTGTCTTGTTGAACTCTTCCTCTGCCACAGGGCTTACACAGTTATTTACAACACAGTAAATGCTTCATAAGTGTTTGTTGAAATAAAGTGATTACTGCAGTGATATAAAATTTACTGTACTATTTAAAGCAAGGTTTCAAAGTTAAACCGGAAATTTCAAAACAACTGGTACTGTATTTCACTTAATTATTCAACATCTCAGCAAATGACAAATCCTATATTAATAGAAGAATTTAAAATTCATGGCTATCTTTTATTTACTTGGCTAACGATCAAGTGCATGCTAAACGATCCAATCTGAAAGTTTCCAAACTTAAAATTACAGCACTCCCATCAGACATTCCAGATGCTCTACTTTTACAGTTATCACTCTGATTTATCTCTTTAACCATTTTTTTTAACTTCCACTAATCTTTTACAAAATGCATTTTAAGCATTTGAAAATATTTTACCTGTTCCTCCCCACTGTGGAATATAATGATATTAAATTGCTTATTCTTTGGGACTATGTTTAATTTCATAAGTTATCTGTCAATGTCAGGCTCTGAAAAAGGACTGTGGCATGAAAAATTTGGCACAGTCTGTGGACTCAAAATTCAACAGATCAGTCCACACATTAATACATGTCCAGACCGTGTAAGGCTCAGACAACCAATTATAGAAGCAATTAAAATATATCTCCAAATGAAACACAATATCAAGATAGGTTTCATCATGTTAAGAACAGGTTTCATTTCCAAATTCCATATCTTATCTTGAAAAACACTACAGCAAATCTGGATCACAGTAAATCAAAACTGTAGGCTTTTGAAGACGAACAGAACATTGTTTTACTTACTTAGAGGCCACTCGGAAGTATTTCTGGATAAAATAAAAGGCGACCCCCAGAGGCACAAGTGCAACCAGGAACACAGGGGTAGCGTAAGAAATCATGCCAATGGCAGACACGCAGAGCAGTGTGGAGCGAGTTAGGGATTCCAAAGTTGGAGGGATGTGCTATTAAGAAGGTAGTTGGAAAGGAAAATGTTTTAGCTTAAATGAAACGTTGGTCATATGGCAACAAAACATTCACTTTATATTAACGTTACATAGTTCCAAAAGTAGTGTATAAACATTTTCACTGTAAGCAATTCATCACTCCTTCCACGTCACTTACTTCCCATAGTCTAGTATATTTATCCATCTGTCTACCTATCTACTTTCCATGGGTCATTTACCTATCTATGTATTTATCTTGTGGGATTTTATACATAGTACTATACCCTAAATCTTATTTGTCCATTTGCTTGTTTTGTTTTACTGAACAAGAAGGGTTGTAAATCTCCCCATGCCACTCTATACAAGTCTATTTCTTTTTAATGGCTGCCTTGTATTAAAAAATGTATTTAGCTGTTCCTCTACTGCAAGATATTTAAAATAATTTTCTGTAATTGCTCGCTCTCATTCTTTGCTAGTTTTTCTCCCAATGAATCTATTATATTTTAAATTACTCTTTGATGCTTTTAGCTCAACAGAATTTTAAAATTTTAGAGTCATTTCCTTTGGCTTTTTTCTCTTACTGTTTCTGAGTTTTGTGCCTAACTTAATAAGACCTTTTCAACCCAAAATTCTAAAACTACTCTCCTACATTTTATTTTATAGCTTTATGTTATTATATGGCCCTTTATATAACATATATATTTGTTTTGTAGTTTATAGATAGCTAATGGTCCCAATATCCTTTACTGAAGAAATAATTCTTTTCTTTCAGATTCAAGATACGCTGGTGGTTTTGAGTTCTCCATTTTGTCCTTTTGATCTGCTTGTTCTCTGTGTGATCATCAAAGTGTTTTATAGTATTTTTTAGGTATCTGATAGGGAAATTCTCACTACATCTACACGGGATTTCATAATTTCCAGGACTGTTGGATGGCTTTTCTTCACATTAGGTTTATTTTTATTTCCACAGTTCTTGTTGTTATTATAAATGAAATTTACTTTTCACATAATTTTTTAATTGGTGTAGAGAAAGTTACTGACTTTTCTATCACATCTTATGCAAATACTCTGCTGAACTTTCTAGTTGGCTCTTCATTGTACTAATTGCTTTGGACTCTGTAGGTAGCAATCGTATCATCTTCTACATAAGGAGTGTTTTGTCTCTCCTTTTCCCATATGTATTCCTCATGAAGTGTTTTAGGTGCAGCGTAACCTGATACCGAGGCACTGAAAACATCAAAAATTTTCAGCATGCATTTCAGTCAGCTGCATGCATCAAGTATTCATTTTCTAAATTGATGGTAATTTAGATGTTCATGGGGGGAGGGTATAGCTCAAGTGGTAGGGTGCATGCTTAGCATGCATGAGGTCCTGGGTTCAATCCTCAGTACCTCCTCTAAGAACAAATAAATAAACCTAATTATCTCCCCCCCCCAAAAAAAATATGTTCATAAGGCCACTCTGTGAAATCAGAAAAGGCAAGAGCTGGATGTGATTAATTCTTTGCTCAGTCATCCTAAAGAGACTGTTCTTGGAGTGATCCAGTTTCAGAGTTTGAGGTCTTTCATTTCAGGGTAAACTTCTAGAAGCCTAAGGATCTAAGACTAAACTGGGTATCTTTAAAATATTCCCTAAACTATCACACCATCTAAAGTTTCTCTCACTCAAGAGCCAATCTGATCAAAGTAAAGGACATTGAAGACAGTTTGGTAATCCATTCTTTACTTCTGGGAGACACTCTGCATTCATACTAAACTGTAAGAACTTTGCTGTGAATAGAGATACATACAACACTGATCAAATTCATTTTGTATTACAATGAAAAAGTTTAATTTTTTTTTTTTTGCTATTTCTCTCTATTTCATGCAGATTCTCTAAGTATTCTCTTCTACATGCATAAATTATTTTGAATTACTTGAAGGAAATTAGTTTTCTTTTAAAATTTTATTCTAGAAATCATTTATGCATACATGTAATATTGATGTGAATTCAAACAGGCTTTCATTAAAGTTTTAGAAATCCTCTGTTGTTAACAGGAATCATGGTTTCTGTTAAAATGTGATTTAGCTGACACTGAGAAATTTATTTTTGAACTTGGAAGTAACTCAGGCACTCACCTGATCAATGATATTTGTATCAGCTGAAAAGCGATTGAGGATCAGTCCCAGTGGTGTGGTATCAAAGAATCTAGGCAATGAACAGATTGGAATGTTTGATAATACTGAACTCTCTGGAGTCTGAGTACAGCTAACGGACATCTTGGGGTCAGGAAAGTGAGAAAATCCCCACTCATCTGCTCAAAGACTGAACAAATTCTTTAAAATTTCGTATTTCAATTAAACATTAAAATGCATGCTTTTACGATTGGGGGGGGGCAGTGCATAAAAAAGTAACTCCTTTTTTACCTTATTGGTCCAAGAATTATCTTATTGAGGAGATTGTGGTGAAGATTTTTGGCAGCTGTGAGACCCATCCATTCTACAGTGAGAGATGTAACAAGGCAGAGAAAAATACCTGCTCCACAGAGTATGCTAAATCCAGCCACATAGTAGGTCTAAGAAGCAGCCAACACAAAAAGGACATAGGAAGTTATCAACTGAGTTCTTTTTTTAACTAGAACGTCAAATATCAAAGTCAGGCAATACTGTCAACTCCATTATCTTGCGTCAGTTTAGACAGCTGAAGGAGTGCAGGCCTTGGAGACTCAGGGCAGTATCCCCACCAAAATCCCAAGGCCAAGTCCCCACTTGCTCCCTTCACTCTCCTTCAAGGTTTGCTTAAGCACAGAGGAAGTGTTAGCGTCTGCTTTCTGGTTTGAAATATTCTTGGCTTTTTACATCATAGAGTTCTCTCTTGCTACCTCTAATCTCAGAATGACTACTACACTGGTATAGATAGTTAAAATCAAATGCCATCAGAGCAATGACAAAAGTCCTGTGTGCATATTATACATACACACACATATATCATGTGTATAACATCCCTGAATCCAAACCCAAGCATTATCTTTAAATGTTTCTTATGATATTTAAAGTCCTGCTCTAATTAACTTACTGAATCATTACAAAAGTCCTGTGACATCTGAGCTATGTCTATCTACCTAGGTAAAAAGTGTCACGATTAATCTCAACATTTCCTTGATAATGTAAAAACAGAACCCACTATACCTGATCAGCTTTTTCAGTATTGTTTATACTGTACTCTGAGGTCCATGTGGCCAGCCAGTAGTCTATAGCTACAATGACGGAATGCTTCAAAAGCTTGGAGAAAATCATCAGGAATAGCAAGAAGAATCCGCCAGAAGTAAGGTACCGCCAACACGTTTTCCATGGCATTTTCGTCCTGAGCCTCATTACAGTGGACATGTTATCATCCTCATCTTCCTCTTCTTCTTCCTCTGCATATGAAACACTTGTTTAATCTTCCAATGGCCAACAGGGAGATAGAATTTGTATTATCCCCCCCTACACACAAACCTCCTTCAAATTTATAGAAATACAAGTATTAGTCTTAGAAATTGTAAATGCTTTTAGCAGGGAAAAACATCATTTTAAAAAGTAGGTGACTGCCCATCAATGGATGAATAAATGAAGAAGATGTCATACATATACATATATATACACATATATATTTGTGTGTGTGTATATATATATGGAATACTACTCAGCCATAAAAAAGATGAAACCTTGCCATTTGTGATAACATGGATGGATCTTGAGGGTATTATGCTAAGTGAAACAAGTCAGACAAGACAAATACTGTCCAATTTTACTCATATATGCAATAGAAAAAACAAACAAACAGAAGAAATGAACATCCCAAACCAAACAAAAACAAACACATAGATACAGAGAACAGAGCAGTGGTTACCAGAAGGAAAGGGGTCGGGGGAGGGTGAAATGGTTAAAGGGGATCAACTGTATAGTAGCAGGTGGAAAATAAATTTTTGGTGGTGAGCGTGCTGCAGGGCCTACAGAAGTAGGAATATAATGTTGTAAACATGAAACACATAATGTTATATACCAATGTCACCTCAATAAAAAAAATAAATCAAAAATGGGTGAAAATGAATAAATGAGTGAATGAATGAAAAAATAAGCATAATACCTACATCTGGATGAGACAATCTGCTGGTTTATTACACATCAAACTGACTAGAAGTATAGACTAGAAGTTGATGAAGTTATTGATTATTTTTTTCACTTCTCCGGTACCTAATCTGTCCACATGATGAATTGGCCAACGGCTAGCAGTAGAAACAATATGGACCAGGGGGAGCAACATGTTAGGTAATACGTACCATCCTGGGCTCTTTCTTTCTTTCTTCCACAAACATTACCCTCTTTTACTCTCTAAGAAAAGTGTTATTATCTTATCTTACACCTGAGAAAATGGATTTACACAGTAAGCCAAGGGCAGAGTCAGCCTTTTGAATGTTATCCTCACCACGTGAACACTGGAGAGAGCCACCGGGCATGACTGCATTTTTAGAGTGTGTTAGAAATCATTGGTTTCTAATTCTAGAAGCTTTCTGTTTACAGCACCAAACATTCTTTAAAATACATTTTTAAATCTATGAAACTGGAGTGCAAAATTCATTCATTCATTCATTTATTCGATTACTCAGTAAGTATTTGTTGTATCACCTGAAATGGAAAGGTTGTACATTTTGGTGTCCTTTGGCTTGAAATTATAATTTTCTCTGTTGCTTAACTGGCTTGTAGAAATGTGGTCTTAAGCAAAAACCAATTAGGAAAAATGAGATATAGGATATTTACTGCACGGACTTACGTGTGGTTTATCTTACAAACTTCTTGGCAACAAATGTCAAAGCAATGTAACTATTTCATCTCATTCCTGAAATTTCCAGTGAAACTTTTTCCCTCATGATACCTTATTAGATCCAGAAAATTGAAACACAACAAATGCTTTTCTAATTCTCTTATTCTTCATTGCTATAGTATCATGAGGACCCCATAAGAATTTACTGAATGGTTCGGGTATAAATCTCTCAAAAGAGTATTTTCTCCATATTCTGCATTTATTATTTCCAAAGGACTGATTTTATTAATAACTTGATTTGGTCATTGTATTAGACCTTTCCAGTTTATCTGAACTGGGGTCTAGACCTGTTGACAAACCGCTGTCTTTTCCTTTCAGCCCTCTCACACACAGCACAAAAATGCTAGGACGCACTGTGGGAAGCCCCTCGAGACGGCTGTTGGTTGACTGTATCATACACCTTTCCTTCACTCCTATTCTTTCCGTTTTCTATATTATGCATTTGATTTGGCCTTTTCCTCCTGCAAAGAGGCTTGTCACTCCTCGCGGGCATATTCACAGATCCACTGCCAAAGGAAAACAACCTTTGCCACCTACTCCCCATTTGAATGTTTCAAATACAAGAAAAAGGTCTACCTTCATCTTCATCCTCCAGCTGGGCTTTAGCTTCTCTTGAATACATGGCCCTTCGGAGAGTTTTCCTCTCTAAAGTTGTTTGGTCAGCTTCCATATCCTGCAGGAAACATCGTGCTATCATTCAAGGAGCTCACAGCCACAGGCGAGTTCTACTCACCAATGAGTGACCCACAGTACCAAGTACCAGTCGTTAGTTCCCTTCACTGTGGCAGGGTCTCTGCTCGCTCTACAGATGGACCACTCCTGTCATAGGAGCCAGTGTGGATGTTTGAGGGAAATGTGTCAAAGCTCTGAGGCACAGGGCAGTAAGAAGCCAGGAAAAGTAACAACATGATGGAGCTGACCCCAGGGGCAGCGGGACACCTCCTGGTGTCACCATTGCTACTTGTTTTATTTTTATGTCACTTTCCTGTACTCCTATAATGTTTCTAACTGAAGATGCATTTACATTAATAACTATCTTTTTAAAAAAGCATGTAGTTCTGGACTGGTTAGAGCACTATCAGTCATCCACTAATATTATTATTATTATTATTAATTTTTCTTCCTCCTGACAGGTATCTACTTTGAACTTCTTCCAGAGAACGCAGTGACAGTTCCCATTCTTGATCTCTGGCTTAGTTCCCAGGGAGACTGCCTCGTGTCATGTTTTATTCTCGGTGTCTCCCAGGCTGGTTTCCTCACCGTAAAAATTAGTGGTGGGGGAAGGGACCATCAATGAGCCTTGAGAATGATGGGCTTTGTCTCATGATGGGTGATGTTAACACTGTGGGGCTGTCTGCTGGCCACATTCCTGAGTCAACCACTATTATTATGAATGATTACATCAGCGTCAGTTTCTGACTGGGCATCTCTCTCAGGGAAACGCACAAAAGAAAGGGATTCAGCAGACACTGAAGGAAGGTGGGTGCAGAAAGAGAAGGGAAAAAGCCACAAACTTTGTGAACTTGTAAGGGTGGCTCCAGACTTGTCTTGTGCTCAAGAAAGGGAGAGGCATTGTGTTTTTTCCAGTCCTCCGCTTCCAACACTCCACCCCCTTGGCTTTGGAACTGGAATCGTGGTATTAGTTCAGTTCCACTGCAGGTTAAACCAGCTTCTGCAGGACTGTCTGGGAAACTAACCATATCTCTGTTGCTGCAGGGAAATGCATTCCAAGTTCCAAACAACTGACCTACGCACTTTTGGAAACCATGGTAAATTGACGGCTTCCTGTACATGCTGACAAAGAAAAATCACAATTTGTTACACTGATAAACCAATCATTCTTTGATGATCAGTCTCTAGGTAGTGATCTTATTTTTGGTTTTGTTTGGCCTCATACAACGTGTGTGATATAGGAGACTTGCTAGGCTAGAAGGATCTGTTGCTTCCAAGTTCTTGGTTTAAAAAAAGAGTCAAAGTGAAAGTGTCTCTTGAATAGTATTTTTTCAGGGACAATTTCATGTTAGCTTTTAATGGTGCCAGGTGATATGAAAACCAACACTTGTACATGAGATTAGATAAAACACAAAATTTAAAAGGACCTGCTCCTTTGCTTATAGTGTAATGAGATGAAATGAACATGCACGTTGAAAAACAGAAGACTGGGTTCTTTTTCCACTTGTCAATCTGTGTGAGCAAAAGATTTAACACCTTGGAGACTAAAAAAATCATTAAACTCATTTTTCTTATGAATAAATGCTCATAGTAAGCTCACTTGAGGTTAAATATTTTAAACTGTGTTGATAATCTGGATTAAGTAAATACAAATTTAGTTTCATTTACCCAATAAATATTTACTGAATGCCTGCTAAGGGTTGGATTCAGGTGAGGACTGGAGGCTGGGGGAGGAAAAGTTCCAAGATGCTAGTTTATTTTATTTAATAACGTCATGAAGATGATGAGCGATGTCATCCAAGGTAGAATTTTTAATAACATTTAAATCACCTAGAAGTCTTATCTCATTCTTCTTATAGCTGTCATTTCTATCCTTGTAACATATTCTTTCCTGGTTACCCCTTAACCCTTAAACTGACGGTTCTGGCCAAAGCCCAGCGACGGGCTGTTACGTGAATCTTTTAGTTTCACTCCCTTCTCTGCCTGCTTGATCTGTTCCGGGTCTCAGCCAGCATTTCTCAACCTTAGCACTATTGACATTTTGGTTCAGAAAATTCTCTGTTGTGGGGGCTGCCCAAGTAGCACCTGCCCCCTCGTTGTGACAACCAGAAATATCATTAGATGTTGCCCAATGTCCCCCGAAAGACAAAAGTGACCCCAGTTGAGAACCAGTGTTGGGCAAACACGCAATCCTGCCACATGACACACTGAACAGGAAGCTGTTTCTACAAAAACTTCCCCAAGGTGCTGTGGTCTTATCCCCCACAGTGTGACTCTCCCTGGCTTCAGATGAGTTCCAGGTGCCTGCCTATCTCTGAGTGGCAGTAACTCCCTCCAGCCCCAGGTGAGGATTCGGGGCCAGGGCATGGATCGTGCTGGCTTCTACTGGCCGCTGTTCCACCTCGCAACTGGATTCGCCTTTTCCACACAGCGACTTGCTCCATGTCTCCCGCAGCTGATTTATAACCCCGTGATGTGTCTTTAATTACAGAGCTGTGCTACCTCAAGTGGTCGCAACGTTTCTAAACACAACTTAATGGACCTTCATCTTGGCTTGTACAAATGTCAGTATTACAATACAATCAAGCCAAGAGCCTTCTCTCTCTCTCTCTCTCTCTCTCTCTCTCTCTCTCTTCCAGATCTTCTTTCCAAAGTAAACCATACGTGGTCCACTCCCTAAGCTTATGTCTTTTTTTTTTTTTTTTTTTTTTTTTGCCCCTGGGATCTAGACCACTGAAAAACGGTCACTTGGAGCCATCCCAGGAAGTTCATAATCAAGCTTCCCACCGCGTAATTCCTAATTCCTCTTGCCAATTGTACCTTGTCATGTTTTGATGAATATCCTCGTTTCAGTTTGTCCTACTCTAAAGATTTTTACGTATATCTTTTCTTTCTTACATAGTTTGCTTTTGAGGTTTTTGGCAAATCCACAGAAGACAGAGCAATCCCATGGTTTGTCTGACTTTTTATCTTCCTTTCATTACTGGAACACAAATCATTTTTCTTTTATAAGATAATATATTTTAATTTCTTGAAATTTTCAGAAATTTGCTGACATAAAGATTTTTATTTTATAATGCTCATGTCTAGCCAGGACTACCAAATTCTGGACACTTCCTTGTCCCAACTCAAGAGAAAACATATTGAAAATTCACAAATTCAATTTATAATTTCACCTCTCAACCTCGAGTTGTTCTTCTTTCATCATCCTCCATCTGGTTTCCAACTCCGTTATCATTTCATTCAATGTATATTTATATCACACATAACATTGTACTGGAATTACACTGAGTGTGAACCTGGGTTTAAGTCCAACTGGTACCACTTATTATATGTACTGTGCAACTGTAGGCAAGTTTCTTAGCCTCTCTGAGCCCCAGTTTAACCATCTGTAAAAGTCAGATATTTTCTTTGCTCATTTCTGGGGTTTTGTGAGAATTAAACGAGATCACGTGAAAAAAAGGATTTCTGGTTTTAAAAACTATACAAATATAAAATTTTATTGTTACTTCCTTCTGATCACCTTCCCTCACCCACCCCACAACTCCACCCCAGACATGCTCTGCCACTATTATAGTGGCATATCATAGTGCTTCCTACTCCTATTTCAAAATCGTCTCAGATTTTGTTTCGCTCATAAGTCCCCAACTGTAAGTGGTGAATGAAAATACTCTCATATGACAGATAAGAGAAATAAGACATATATCAGGAAAAATAAGATAAAATGAGGAAACAGCATGCTTGAGCAAGTAGTTCAAGTTTTAAACACACATAAAATTGCAACATGTTTCAAATTTAAATAAAAATCCTCTAAAGACCTAACAATTCTTCATCCAAAAGATACCATTAGAATTTTTTAGTTTCAAAGTAGTCTGTCCATTAATGATACATAAACATACAATTATTTTGGGTTTCAGATGAGAACCATTATATTATCAAACATTAAATGGTAATAATTCTTTAAAAGGATTGTTTTAGTCATTACACACTGCGTGTTTGACTCTTCTGAACTGGACTCTGAACTCTTCTGAACTATGAGCAATTACCTTCTCTAGTTCTTGGTCTTGCCGATTCATCAGTGTTTTCCAGTGTTCGTAAAGCTCAACATCTTTGGTCTGAATGTCCTTCAAAGTCCCCTCTCTTAGTACACTTCCATCTTTCATGGCTATGATCTAAGGAAAGCACGCGTTAGAAGAACTGCGACAAAAATCCTTAATTGGCCAAGTGAATTAGCTGTATCTCGGAACGCATTTCTTAATGTGCCTATCTATTTACATAACTGTAACGTAAAATTAATGAAACTTCTTTTACACTCTTACCCAGTCGGCATGTGTTAGATACTGTAACTTGTGAGTCACAAGAACGAGTGTCCTCTTGTCATCTTGGAGAAATTTCAAAATCCCTTCCTGCATTAAATGATCACTCAAATGAATGTCCAAGGCAGAAAATGGATCATCCTACAATAAGTAAAACGAAGAGATGATGAAATTTTTTTTAATATTCTCTTCGGCACTAAATTCCTCTAGAAAGCAGAAAACACAAATAACTCAAAGCAAAGTATCCCACAAATGCAATTTATAATAAACAGACTCTGAATAACTTTAAATTATGGAAAAAGGTATTAAATTCAAAATGAAGCTGCTATTTTCTCTTTCACCTTAAAAATAATTCTAAAAGTAAATAACAGTATTCAAAGTGGCTTGAATTCTTATGTATAGAATCTCCAAGTTGAAAACCCAACATTACTCAACAACTTGTAACAATAAACCAAAACAAAGAATGAAATGATAACTGAAGTAGATGGATTTTAGGTAATAAAAATGTGCACAGACTCTGGACCAAGATGGCAATGTCAGAGTCTCTTGAATTTTCCTCCTACCACGGATGCACTGAATATACAGCTACACATGCAGCAACTCCCTCTGAAAGGAATCCAGGAACCAGCTGAGTGATGCCTACACATTAGGTGACTGAGAAAACACACACATCAAACTAGGCAGGAAAGGCTGAGACACACTCTTGCCATAAACCTCAGCCCTGGAAAATTCACAAATACGTGGAGATTGAACAACATGCTCCTTAATAAACAATGGGTTAAAGAAGAAATCAGAGGAAATCAAAAAATATCTTGAGACAAAGGAAAGTGAAACACAACATATTGAAACTTACAGGATGCAGTAAAAGCAGTTCTTTGTTTTGGGAGAATTTTATAGCAATAAATGCCTACACTAAGAAAAAAGAAAGCGAGAGTGGCCAAGACGGTGGAGTAAAAAAGCTCACCTCCTCTCACAATCACACAAAAATCATAACTATCTGCAGAACAACCATCAATGGAAAAGACTGGAACCTACCAGAAAAGACCTTCTACAGTAAAAGACAGAAAGAAGGAACCACAATGAGACCAGTAGGAGGGTTGGACCCTCAATATCATCAAATCCCATACCCTCCCTGGGTGGGGGAACCACAAACTGGGGAATAAGTATATTTCAGGGGTTCTCCCACAGGAGTGAGAGTTCTGAGCCCCACGTCAGGCCCCCCAGCCCAGGGACCCGGCACCGGGAGGAGGAGCCCCCCAGAGCATTAGGCATTGAAGGCCAGTGGGGCTTCACTGCAGGAGCCCTCCAGGACTGGGGGAAATAGAGATTTCACTCTTAAAGGGCACGCACAAAACCTCACATGCACCGGGACACGGGACAAAAGAAGTAAACTTGACAGGAGCCTGGGCCAGGCCTACCTGCTGGTCTTGGAGAGTTTCCTGGAGAGGCAAGGGGCAGCTGTGGCTCACCCTGGGAACACAGGCATTGCTGGCAAACATACTGGGGAACATTGTTGGCTGCTGACATCTTGGCTCATTAGCACCAAGACCTGGTCCCACCCAATAGCCTTCAGGCTACAGTGCTGGGACGCCTCAGGCCAGACAACTAACTGGGTGGGGACACAGCCCGGGACAACAGCAGACAGGCTGCCTCAAGCCTATGGTGCCCACAGCTGCCTCTGGGCTCGCCCCTAGACCCAGCTCAGCCCACTGGAGGGCCAAGATCCAGCTTCACCTACCCGTGGGCAGGACCGGCCCCTCCTGCCAGGAGTCCGACCAAGCCTCTAGATCAGCCTTATCCACCAGGCAGGAGACACCAGAAGTAACAAAACTACAGTCCCTAGATGCAGGCCAGATCCGAACCTGGGACCAGCTGGGCCTTGACTTTGCCCGCTAGCAGACCAACGCAACCTTCAAGACACCCCAGACCCCATACACAACTGTGTCAGGAACTGATATTCCCCCACTCCCCCCTCCCCCGGTGATGATCTGAAATGAGCTCTGAGATCCTGGGGCCCTGCAGCCAGACTCCAGGAAGCAGCTCTGCCTACCAGTAGACCAGCACTCACCCCAGGATCTGGCTTCACTTGCCAGTGAGTGGGCAACAGACCCAGAGTCTTCGGGACTCTGACTCCACCCCGTCGTGAGCCAGGACTAGCCCTGGGGGCCCCTAGGATTCTGCAACCAGCCACCTCATGACCAGACTCCCCTAAACAGTCTGCAGCATCTCCATGAGGCAGGGCCTGGCAGCCAAACAGACCAGCGGCCAGCCAAGCCTGCCAGACTGCCCACAATCAGCCCGCCACAACTGAGGGACCCCTAGCTTGGGTGACCAGCGGGGTCTGCATTGCTGGGATGCACAGGACACCTCCTACAAAGGGCCACTTCTCCAAGGTGGAGAAGTGTAACAAACCCACCACACACATAAAAATACAAATAGCAACTTAGACAAAATGAAGTGGCAGAGGAATACGTTTCAGACAAAGGAACGTGATAAAACCCCAGAAGGAGAACTAAGGGAAGTGGAGACAGGCAGTCTACCCAGGAAGGAGTTCAGGGTAATGACTGCGAAGAGGATCGAGGAACTCGGGAGGAGACTGGATGCGTGGAGCAAGAAGTTAGAAGGTTTTAACAAAGAGACAAGACAAAGAACAACCAAACAGAGATGAACACAATAAGTGAAATGAAAACTACACTGGAAGGAATCAGCAGTAGACCAGGTGATTCAGCGAAAGGGTCAGTGAGTTGGAAGATTTACAAATCTAGTTTTCAGACCTCTTTCAGAGTTTTCACTCCATCTAATCTCGAATAGTAATACACTCTTTGGGTGGACATATATTTTGGAAATAACCTCTTAAAAATATATTCACTGATACAGCACATTTATAGATGCCACGAAACCTTAAAAATAACTAATATGCTTGATACATAATTAAGATGTTTTCACATGCCCTTGATACTGTGTAAAGGGTAATTCGATAAAGTTTAATTAGAGAGCAGAGCAAAACGTAAAACCTTTTAATTAATTATTTGTACAAGTAAGGCCCTTAAAGCTAGAAATAATGTCTTTTTTTTCCTTTACCCAGAACAGAAGATGGGACTGAACATTCATTAAGCATTGATGGGTGAAAAGGAGGGAGGAAGTAAGGAAGGAAGAAAAAGAGAAGGAAAGAAAGAAGAAAAGGAGGGACAGAGGTTTGGAGGAAGGTGAAAGGAAAGAAAAAGACAACACAGGTAGTAACCTGAGAGTAATAATGTTTTAAAAAATGCCAGAGAATCTTAACTGATCAACCTAAATGTCCACTGACAGAAGACTGGATAGAACACGCTTTTTCAAAGGGACTCTGACAGACATTATTACATCCAGAATTTTAAAAAGTGATAAAAATTATGTTATTGTCCAAGAATTAAAAATACTAAGCTTACTTATAGTCTAGAGAAAAGTAAATTAAGGCAAGTTATGACAATAATATTAAAATGTTGAACTATATAAAGAAATATATTTGCTGCTGCAGAAACAGACTGGGAACCAATTAATGGAAAACAGACAGAAGCAGATTTCAATTCTGTAATAACGTTCCAATAATAAGAGCGACCTGCAGCAGACAGAATGATGGTCCCCAAAGATAACTATGTTTCACTTCCCAGAACCGGTGACTATGTTACCTAACCCAGCAAATGGAACTTTGCAGATACAGACATACCTCATTTAACTGCATTCCATTTTATTGTGCTTCACAGATACTGTACACGGGTTGAGGCAACCCTGCGCACAACGAGTCTATCGCGCCATTTCTCCAACCACATTTGCTCACTTTGTGTCTCTGTGTCACATTTTGGTAATTCTTGCAATTTTTCAAACTTTTTTCATTATGATTACCTTTGTTACAGTGATCTATACTCAAGACCGTGATGTTACCATTGCAAAAAGACTGACTCACTGAAGGCTTAGATGACAGTTAGCATTTTTCAGCAATGAAGTATCTTTAAATAAAAGTGTGTACGTTGTATTTTTAGATACAATGCTGTTGCACACTTAACAGATTACAGTATAGTAAACATAACTTTTTATATGGACTGGGAAACCAAAAAAAAAAAAAGTGTGACTTTCTTTATTTCAATACTAGCTTTATTGTGATAGCCTAGAACTCATCCTGCAGTATCTTCACAGTATGTTTAATGATCAAGATGAAAGACCTTAGATGGGAAGATTATCCTGATGGGTCTAAAGCAATTACAGGAATCCTTGAAAGCAGAGAACTTTCCCAATTGTGAAGAGAGGGAGAAGAGATAAATGGTCAATAAAAATGATCAGAGATGCAATGTTGCTGGCTGTGGAGATGAAGGAAGGCAGCCTTGAGCCAAGGCATGCGAGCAGCCTCTAGAAGGTGGGAAAGGAGAGGAAACGATTCCTTGGAGCCTCCAGAAGGGAACACAGCCCTGCTGACACTTTGCTTTTAACCATGTGAGACCCATGTGGGATGTCTAACCTACAGAACTGTAAGATAATGAATTTGTATTACTTAAGCCACCAACTATGACAATTTGTTTTAGCAGCAATGGAAGCTCATACACTGACCAACAAGGAAACGTTGCTTTATTTCGATATTGCCGAAAGATAAGCAGTCTGTCTTCAGAAGAGAGTCATCAAGAAGCTATTAGAGATGATACACAAAGCCATCCTATAACAAATGGCTGGGAATCCACAATAAGTTTACCCTATGACTTCTTTGAATTCCATGATTTACAGTCGAAGTAAGTAAGGGTCATGAAACTGGAGGCAGTGGAATGAACTGGGATGGAAAACCACACTCAGAGGACCTTGGTCTCTTTCAGATTTTCAGGTCACTTGGTCCTCAGGTGGTTCAATCATTCACCTAATTGATCCCAAAATTCAAGAAGTGGTTTCTAGTTGTGGGTCTTCCCATTATGAAAAAGATTTATAATTATGTAGATTGCTGTTAGATCCTTCTGTGGCTTTTATGGTGTTGTTTTCTGGAAAATATGGGCAACAGGTATTCTTAGGGACACTAACCTGAAATGAATGTCCAGTACCATGCCCAAATTCTACTCCTATCCCTAGTAATGAACCCAAATTTAGTGGAAAAGTCCAAAACCAACCCACTTTTTGAAGATGTTTGAAATTAGATGGAATGAAAACTCTAAGGGAGGTCTGAGAACTAGATTTATAAATGGTTAATAATTGCACAGATGGAGGAGGCAAGCGAAGGATGCATTTACATTGCCTGCTGGTCTCTGGTATAAACTGTCTACTCGTAAGCTGATTATGGCTGCATCCTGCTACAGGAAAGAAGCTAGAGCAAACTTGTAATCAACATAATCATCAAATTTTATTTGTGGATCCATAGGTAGAACCAAGTTATTAACCCAGGATATACAAGAAAAATCATCTATGGAGCTTTTTTAAGATACATTTTTTTCCTTCCTTCCTTCCTTCCTTCCTTCCTTCCTTCCTTCCTTCCTCCCTTTCTCTCTCTCTCTCTCTTTCTTTCTTTCTTTCTTTCTTTCTTTCTTTCTTTCTTTCTTTGACATTTGCATTTTCCTAGCATAGTCTTTATTATTATTTTTTTAATTGAAGTATAGTCAATTTACCATGTGTTAATTTCTGGTGTACAAAGATACATAATTTAGACTCTGCCTTTGCGATTACAGTTATGATTCAGTAGGTCTAGGGTGGTATCAAGGTTTCTAAGAATCATTTCAGGAAGCTTCAGAGTAAATCTTCCCCACAGCCTGAGTTGCATACCACTGGAATGAAGTATACACTTACCTACCCCTACGTCCACCAAGAGTGTGTTTTCCAGCCCTTCTTACCTTGCCAGCAAATATAAATGAGAAGACCTATGATCCTGTCCAGCTCATCCAGCACCATCCACACTCTTTCATTAATGATCCTCATGGTTAAAATAAAAAAAAAACCCTTATAAGCAACCACTTGGGCACCTCAATCTCTTGGACATCAATCTGGATGCACCAACTCTCACCTTACCTATTGATCTGATTTGTACTGTTAGGATTTGTTTCCCCAAATTCGCTGTGATTTCACAAGCTAAACCATCTTTCCTTTAGTTACATGACTTTTCTTTTTAAAGACTCATTTGTCCAGAGGGAAACATGAAGTAGCAACAAAAGTCGAGTCTATATTCTTACCAGGAAGACGATGTTGGTATTTTGATAGAGAGCTCGGGCCACACAGATCCTTTGCCTCTGACCCCCACTCAGGTTGATGCCCTAGAGAAGAAATAGCCATAAATATTCGATTTTCCATTGGTAAATAATCTGTTGGTTAAAAATTCCCTGTAAAATTCAAACTTATCAAAACAAATCTTAAATTGATGGTAATTTATTAAACTGAGATAATATTGGTAAGATAAACTGAGAACTGCTTAGTGGTTAATACTTGAATTGTATTAAGGAAATTTTTAACTGATAACATTAATCCTCCTTTCACTCTGATAGAGAGCTCTGCTGTACAAAAACATTAATAACCAAACCAAACCAAACAAAGTGAGTGCTGAGGACTGCAGGTAATCCCGAAATTGTTTCATGAACTGCATCTGTAGTGTACTTAACTTATACCTCTTAAATTCAAAATTACAAGTTTTGTTTAACAGAACTATACAGCCATGGGCTCTTATAATCAAGTCCTAATTATAAAATTTTTAAAAACTAGTATTTATTGAACATCTAGTATGTGCCAGGCTTATATGAATGGCTTTACAGTCCTTATTTCTCTTATTCCTTGGGGCAACTTCAATACATAGGTATTGTCCCTCACATGGACACTAAGGGCCAGAGGAGTTAAGGTCACACTCTTAAGCACGACACTACGCTGCAATAAAGAAGAGCCACGAAGAACGTAGACTACGGAATCAGACCAATCCCACCCACACCCACAACTCTGATGGGGCAAGTACCTTAATCTCTCCCAGCCTTTGTTTTCCCAGCTGCAATACACAGATAACAAAACACCCCTATAACAGATTCGTTGTAAAAGTAGATAATGCATAGAAAGCCTTTTGCACAGTACTTGACACGTATAAGAGTTAAAAATTTTCGCCAAGATTGTTATAAAGATTACCTACAGGTATAAATATTTTCTAGCGGGTCAGAATAATATGATATCAGTGTAAAACACGTTTATACAAAGGAAAAAAAGCACTTGAACAAGAATAAATAGATGCTGACAAGAATGGAAGAAGTTGTCAGAAGCAATCTTAGTTTCCAAACCAATTTAAACTCTGAGTAAGGAAAAACACATTCGATCAAAGGCAGGGACTGCTTCGTTTCCCTTGAGGACTCTCAAGTGGCTAACAAAATGTGACATATACTCAGGTTACTCAACACATACGCAAGAGTCCCTGTGCTCCTGTTTCTGGAATTTGTCACTAGGAAAACACACAATTCCTAAGCTCTCAGATTTGGCTTTGTTCCATGAAAAGTTGAAGACAACTCGAAGACTTTTCTAGATGTTTGTTCATCATTTAATTAAATTCCCCATAGCTCACCCTCTCTCCAATTTCAGTTTGGTCTCCAAATGGTAGTAAGTCAATGTCTGGCTGAAGAGAACAGGCATCTGTGACAGCTTTGTACCTTTGGGAGAAATGGTTTTGGGTTTTTAGATCACTATGAATAGACTGCCCATCAACTGAGTCCCAGGTTCAATGTCTTAGAAGCTGAAATAAACACTTAATTGAACAACTTAGTATATGCTAGCCTCTACACTAGCTTTGTAGATATAAAGATGCATAGAAACTGGTTCCCACTCTCATACAACTATTAAATGGAGCAGAACACGGACACAGAAACAGATAAAAATGTACCTTTTTAGGCACTATGGACGGGCAGGCACAAAGTGCTCCTGGAATATACAAGGGGAAATGAGTGGCCGCTCTGAGAAATCAGCAACACCTTTGTAGAGGGGGCTATTTGTCAGGCGTATCCAGAAAGATGAGTTGTAATTTGCCAGGAATGAAAATGAGGGAAAGGAGGCGTAAGGAACCACATGAAGGTCGACAAGTTCATGGTGAGTGTGAGGAACAAAAGGATGCTGCTCAGACTAGAGCATGGGCTCCAGGTGGGGCTCTGTGCCCACTATCATGATGCTGAAGGGAGGGAAAAATGGAAGACAATGAGGACTGACAGCACTCAGGTTGGCGTAAGGCTGGGACTGGAACTTGGAATGACTGGAAATACTGGAATGACACGGGGATTGGTAGTGCTGGGGAAAATATCAACAGTTTCACTTTCTCCATCAAATGTTCTTAAAATAGTCAAGTCATTCTTGATTCCTCCCTTCTCTTCTCCCTGCTCCTATCTGTCTATTCTTATTCTAGAATGGCTTTCTGTCAACCATCTCTTCTTCTTCCATTTCCATGGTCACCCCCAAGCGCAGGCAATAAACACGGCACGCCCAGATTGTTGTTCCAACAAACTTCTTAATGTCTTTTTGCTAATTCAGATTCATTTCATATAAATCTGTCATGACACTGCCAGATCACATTTACTTTGTTAGTCCCTTTTCTAACACGTGCTGTGTCTCTGGAGAATGCACAGAATTATATCCAGTTGGCTTTTAAGGCACTTTACTGCCTCATCTGAGCCTTCCTTTGCAATCTAGTTTGCGGCTGTCAATATACACAGATCCCTTTCTCTCCGGTTTGTTCCCAGGTCCCAAACAATCCCATGTAATTCGGGTTTTTCCTCCCACACTGTCTGCTTTCAGCCTCTCTCCCCTTTCCTCATGCCTCTCCTCGAATCTCATTCTCCTTGAATTTCAGGGTCACCTCCCTTAGGGTCTTAATACCCTCCCCACATCTTGGGGGGATGGCTTCAGGAAGGGGTTGTGCCTTTGTACCCTCCACTGGGTGTTTAATAACAGATGGTAGAAAGATGGCATATTCTGGCTGCTCCCAGTAACTAGACCCCTCAGACCCCACATTCTTCCTCTTCTTTCCATTGTTAACCCTCCTTCTGCTCCTTACTGGGATTTTTTTTTCTGTTTACCCATCACCCCACATCCACTTCCATTTTGGCTGTTTAATTTTGGTGTACCAACTGTTCTCCATAAATGTATAGGATGAGTTGAAACTTCCAATGAGGCTTCTTTTATAAGAGTTGACTCAACAGACCTGGTGATGAGGATGGAAAGAGCGCAAGGAGAGAAGAAAGGAAGTCCTAGTATAAAAGATTCCAGAAACTGTGAACCAGACAGAGGGATCAGAAATAGCTTGTTTTGGTTCCAAATTGCATACATGCAAAATTACCTCTGTTTGTTGAAAGGACTTCCAAAGGTAATATTTTCTTCCACTGTAGCATTTAATAACCATGGCTTTTGAGCTGCATAAGCCACAGAGTATCTGTTCCTACTGGAAAATGGAAAAGAAAAACAAAACACCAAAATTATGCAAAGGTGCTGTGCTGCATTTGTAGGTTAGTGTAACTAAGAAAAATTAAAGTTGATAAAACGTCTCAAAGACGGAAATGGAGAACTTCTAAAAAAGAACATTTTAACACCCATCAACCTTATTAATTAATGGTTAAATAGTCCATGAAATTAAAAGGATTAGAACTTAATTAAAACTTCACATGGTATGCAAATTTGATTTTGCTATACTAAAGAAGTATGAACTGTCAATGAACTATTAATTAAAGGTATGAACTATTGATTAAAATTTTATTTTCTAAAATGACTATACTTTAAAGTAATTAAAAGATAAATAACAATTTAATAGCCACTGATATTTCATTTTATTTTAAAAGCACTTTACATATCTATGCATTTTATGTGAATACCTTTAAAAAAGACAGGAATTGATACTATAATTCTAGTATGTGTTTGTGGCTTAATCACATTAACATATTTTAAGGTCATAGATAATATAAATATTTCAAAACAAAAAGCAGTATCTTTAGGAGTTCTATTCAATATTAAAATAACTACACATTAAAAAATTTTTTAAAAACTACACATAACTTCAATATTAAAAACTACACAAATACATATTGAAATAGTTTATTTTTAAAAAGTGATAGCCTCCGCCCTGTCCCCTATTTTTTTTTTTTTTTTTTGGCTTACAAATTCTACCAGATGTCTATACATCAGATTTTAATTTGCAATAATTAGGAAAATACATGTGAGTTGAAAAGAAAGAAAAGGATGGGACTAGGGTAGGAAGGGGGTCAGCTTAAACATCACACTTCCACAGTTAAAGGTCTGTAAGTACGAATTAAGGAATTAAAGTTAAAAGAGAGTGTGGTTAAAAAAAAGAGTCATTAGAAATGCTCGGTCATCACTTTAAAACATTCTGTCTTAGGAGTTTAGAAGACGTGATAATGTACAACAGGCTGGTAGTCTCTCAGATAACCACATGTGCGGTAAACAGTGGTTCCCAACCTCTGGCGTGTCTGCCTCCCTTTTCACCGGGTGCTTTAAGGGTATTTTTTCTTTCTTTCTTTCTTTTTTAAATAGATGAAGCACTTGGCTCTCTGTCTCTAGCTGAGAGGCAGATTTCATCACCATTTAACTCATAAACAATACACATATTAATTCTTGCATTCTGATTTTATGAAATCCCAAATTCAATTTGCTAAGAACAGTTTGAATTTTAGCTGAAGCTAAGACACGTGTGACTCACGGAGAGGAAAATGGTTGATACAATGGGTCATTTTTTTGGCAAATTAATTCTTTGAGTAACCTCCAAATGTTGGGAACTATTGCTATTGGAAATATGTTAACACATTTTAATAAATAACTTTGTACATTATCAGAATGAATATAATGACCAGGTGTAAGAGATTGAGTATTAGGTAAAGTCTGAGGAAGTTATTCTTATAAAACGCAGATTAAAATAGAAATAATACCTTCTGGTTGCTTCAAAAGAAGGTTCAGATTCATTTACACTGCAAGTATGGCAAACAATGTTCATTAATTATGAAATATAAATATAGAATGAATACACGCATATATCAGGTAAGAGATAAACATTGGACATATTTAAATGGCTACATTTCCCAAATGGTTTTTGATATTAATTCCAAAGGTAAACCAGATAAGTGATGGTCTTCTTTTATATATTCATCCAGGAAATAATTAGTTTGTAAGCTTCCAAAAGAGAGATAGTACTGTTCTTCACACAAAATACGGGTCCATATAATGGCCTCATTCTAGCCCCAACTTTGCTCCAATTAGCTGTTTAAATTTAGGTAATCTCTCCAGAATAGTTTCCCAGTCTATACAAGGATTTGATATCTCCATGTGCCCCCTTTCAAATTCGAATTTAATCTATTTAAATTCCTAATTAGACACCTTAAGGCAGGAGAAGAAGAAATACTTTTTGTGCTCTAAACTTGAAAGGTTTAAACACAACCTGGCCCTTAAGAAACTGGTAATAAAGCAGACATGCACAATAGATCACACTGCAACATTTGGGTATAATTAATTACTAATTGATATGATTTATGTAAAATGAGATACATGACTAATTAAATTTAATTATATCTACATTATGAGGAAAAAGCATCTGAAGACATTCATTTTATTATTCTAAATTTTACTATTTTATTTGAACTCTATCATTCTGAAACACCTGAATTCAAAGCCACACACAAAATTAAAGTCTACAGGAACTCTAAAAATAGATCCTCTTTCACTTTGGAAAGCGCCATATGCTTTTATGGAGAAAATTCACCTAAGGATGTTATCTAGTTATGTTTGCCTTTGAGTTTCTAAAGTTAAGATGTTCACAACTGCACATTTCTAATGACATCTTGGGATGGTTAACAGAGGCAGGGAAAAACAATCTTAGACTAAAAATTCACTCTCAATAATGATTACTCCCTGATTTAAGATGCTCATAAAAATAATAAAATGCACAATTTCCCCAAGTGATATTTTCCACACAGTATGTTTTAGATGCCAAGAAATTTGGATTTCATTTTATTTTTCAGTGGTAAAAAGCCAATAAATGGCCTCAGTGGCTTTAGTTAGTCTGAGGAAGACAGAAAACACATAAGGAAGAGCAGGTGAGTTGCAGAAATTGATGGATTAATTTGCCTATTGGCCATCCAGGTGGAAATGTCCATTAGACATTTGCAAATGTCAGCCCAAACGAGATATGAATTTGGAAGTCATCAATTTTTTTCAATTAACATTGCAGGTCATTGTCATTGGAGCACAATGGTAAGGGTGAGTGGAATGGCAAAACATGAATTTAAGGAGTTCGACAAGGATCAGATCATGAAAGGCCCTTTTATGCAAAGGTGTCTGAAATATTTCTTCTATGCTTTGGCCAGTCATTTAAAGAGGGAAGTAGTTATATTTTCATGTTGAAAGGTAAATCTCACCACAATATAAAGAAAGATGACGGAGTCATTACAGTGAGGTGTTCACATAGGCTATAGGTACCTGAAGCAGGAAATGAAAATAGACAAGAAATGTAAGGACAGACATAAGAAAAGTGATTGGTTGGATTTTTGCAGGCAACGGACAGAGAGAAGAATCTAGGTTAAATCTCTGAGCTCTGACTTGGGCACCTACCGACTGATTCCAGGGGGTGAGGACACAACTTTTCTAAGTTACAGGAAGAGAAACAGGTTTTGGAAATATGAGGGATAAAAGCTCATCTGGATGTGTTCAATTTGCAGCTGTATAAGATTTTTTAGAGGCGCTCTTAGGTTTTCAGATGAAAGATCTTGGCCAGAAATGTACACTGGTGTGTCACTAGTATTTAAAGAGTAGCTGAAGTCAAAGATGTAAATAAAAGAAGAGGATCCTACGGTAGACAGCAGAAAGATTGAAGGAGAATTACAATATCCTTCCTCACTTTCCACCTCCACTTGTATTGCAGCTCCTTACTTTTTGATTCATTAATTTTGTCTTATTCTTCAAATGTAAGTTCAGGTATCACTCATTTATGCCTCCACACCCCCCCCCAAAAAGCCTTGTTGACCTCAACTAATCAACTCGGGTCACCTATGATTTATTCTTATAAAACCCTGTACTTCTTCCTGGCATTTATAAATACTTAACCAAGTAATTATAAAACCATTTTCTTACTTCCTCATGGCCTTCCCTGCTGAACAGTACACTTCATGAGTATAGGGGGCTGGCTTTCTTCATTTAGTTATTTGCCCCAACAACTAATACAATGATTTGCATGTTTGATTGCATAGGTGTGCAATACATATTTTTTAACAAATGGGCAAGTAAAAGTGTCATGGAAACCAAGAAAGGAGTTGATTTCTGGGAGTCATCAGTGGTGAACAGTTTCCAAAGCTATGGAGAAGTTAAGTAAGATTGAGAACTAATTATGACAATTTAGCATTTAGGCAGTCATTGGTGAGAACTTTTCAGCCAGACTGCAATGTGCTGAGTAGGAGACCAAGGAGGTTAAGTGAGTGTAGACTATTGTTTTAAGAAAAGAAATGCTCCAGTTGTTTACGAGACAGGCAAGACCTTTATTTAAATGGAGGATAATGGAATGAGCAAAGGAAAACATTAAAGACCTCTATAAGAAAAATGGGTTAAACTTTACTGTATATAAAACAGATAAACAACAAGGACCTACTGTATGGCACAGGGAACTATATTCAATTTCTTGAAATAACCTAGAATGGAAAAGAATCTGAAAATATACGCATATATATGTATGTATATGTATAACTGAACTGCTTTGCTGTACACCTGAAACTAACATTGTAAATCAACTACATTTCAATATAAAAATAAATTTTAAGAAAGGAAGAAGGTTTTATTCATGTCATAATGTTCTGAAAAAGGCAAGACAGCACATGGTGGGTCTTCACTTCTGAAGAGCTCTCCTTGGAGGATTCAGACATATTTTTCTTTAAGAATGAAAGTTAAATATCATAAACTAGTTTCAGAGGAAGGAAGAAAAGGCAGTTAAAGATCCATTTGTAGCTAGTCATTTCCCATGAACAAATTAAAAAATTAGCTTCTTTCATTTTCCATGTTATAGACAAACTTCTCACATACTAATATATTTAATCAAATTCAATTACGGAAGATAATATTTTTTTTCTCTTCCAAAATCAAAAAAGAAAATAGAGTTAGCTCTGAATTCCACACAGATTTTATTTGATTACATGAAAATCACCGGTTCCAAGTCTAGACTCATCATTCACCACTCAATGTGGCCGTAAACAGCACTGAAGGCAACCAAGGAAGCGAAGCGGTCAGATGGACAACCCCCTTCTGGAAAATGGCATCCAATTTCAGTTCTGCATGCAGGATTTGTGTGTATTTTCCTTCAAGAGTCAAAGTTAAACCTGATATTCTAGCTACGTCAAGTTCATGGTTGGAACGGGAAAGAATGACTTCTGCAAGCTTACATCAGTAACAATATTTGGAAGAACGGGAGCTAATGTGAACACAAGCATACAATACTCTATCTGATCCAGGAAAGCTGACTCAATGTGTTATTATTCCATGATGCTAAGCAAAATCACATGAAAAGGGGTAACTCCTCAATTTGCCAGTCTTAGAGTAATTGAGCCACCGTTACAATGCTAATTACACCAAGACATTAGAAAATAGAACAACACAACATGTGGGGTCTGACTGTAGGGTGGTTGACGGCACTGGCAAGATGGAAAGGGGAAAAAAAAGGGAAACCAAAGATAAATGATGGCTACGTCTCACATGATTATCACAATTATTACACATTCTGGACTCCCTCGCTGGAACTGTCTATCATTTTAGTTCTAGTTCCTAAAATATCAGTAGGAATTATTATTTATCATGACTACTAGAAAAGGACAACTTCAGTCAGGCAGAACATTTGCTTTTTAACAAATACAGAGCACACCCAGATGCAGGGGCAAGAACCCTGGCGTTCCAACAAGTTTAGAGGATTTTTCCATTTCTCCCTCATCTCTCTCACGTTTCTCTTCTGGGCTCCAACATGTTAGACTAGGTCAAAGGTAGCAACTGCCAAGGGAGCATCCATAGATGTCTTTGCGTACCAAGTTCTACCCATGTAGCTGTGTCTTGGATGAGCAACGGTACCTTCCTTCCCACCCAAAGTATATATTTCTTGCTGCAGTAAAGCAGAACTTCACTTCATGCCATCTATGAGAACACATTTAAAAATAAAATTCATGCAACCAGAGATACATGCAATGGCAAAAGAATGACAGCAAGGCACTTGGTGCCATACCATAACATTTACTTCATTGTTTTGCTTTATTTTGAGCTTTGAAAAATAGCAAACAATTTAGTTTGCTGAAGTCAAGTACTTTTCAGTATTTGTAAGTCATCAGTCTTCAACATTGGTAATTCTAAATTAGCTTTCTCTAATAACACATATACGTTATTGGACCAGGCACAACAGGTTTTTTCCCTAGAATAAAGAGTAATTGCAAATAACTCTTTAAAAAGAAGGTCAGCATCCTCTGAACATTCTTGATCTGAAAACATGTTTTATCAGATATTAAGGATGCCAGGGAAGAAAATTAAGTAATTCTCATAAATAAAGAAAAATGGAATTTGTGTTAGCTTATCCAACCTCTAAGAGGGTTAGGTTTTAATTTGTGTGTGTCAGAGCCAACCCAACCATTTTTAAAGAAAATTTTAGTCCTTTCTGCTATGAAGAGATGGGATTATTGTGTATTAAGGCAAGTGTTCATAAAGAGATGATTTTTAAATGAAAGGGATTTTATAAATATTTAGAATTATCTCAAATCTTTCTCACATCTTCATCCTATTGGCCCCAACTTTAAAATATGATATCTTTTATTAGCTTTTTTAAAAAATTAGGATTCATGGGAGACATTTCTTTCTTATTTCTTTAAAAAAAACTTAACATTTATTGAGTAAAGGAGTGTTTTTAATCTCTTGTTTCCTTCTTTGCCTAGCTTCCATGAAGCTCAGAAAAGAATTTGTGACTTATATTTTATAAATATGCAGGACACCAGTGCATGGATTTCAATCTATTAATTGCTCAGACTATTATTTAAACTTTATTTTCCTTCTTGATATCTTTATTTTTCAAGCTTTATTATATTATGTTTTTTAAATAGAATCATGTACAACCTTTATGAAATGAGGTAGGATATGAATGGTATATATTTGCTTAAGATAGATGTGTTTGCAATAAAAAAAAAAGGTGTGTGTCTGTGTATGTGTGTACGTACTGCTTAGGAGCCCAAGAAAATAAATAACTAGACTGTATGAAATACTTTTCTAATTCCCATACCATTTATTTACCCATTAATAAATTGGTAATTATTATTAACAATGAACTTCGGAGCCAGCTTGGCCCAAGTTGAACCAGGGCTGGGATCTTCAATAACACTAGAGAAGGTTAGATTACAAGAACTTCCTAGAGGTATAAAAATAAAATCTCAAGCTTGAGGTCATGGTCTCTCATTCTTTCTCTCAGTTTTAATGCTCGTGAAACAAGGCAAAAACAAAAGCCACATAACTTGATTGTGGCCACCCATGTCATACAATATAATTTAATCCAGTAAAACCTGCTTCTCAAAACCTGCATTCATCCAAGATGGAAGGTGATCACAGCAGGGCACACACTATCTAGTGCTTGACCTTAGGGATCAACAGGAACTTAGCGCGAAGCAAATTTCGGGTAGCAATCCTTCACCCAGCTCTCTGCTAGATCCGCTCTAGTCAGTTTCATGTCTACTGTATGTGAGATCGCCCACCAGGACTAAACTCTACCCTCAACACTTCTCAGCCTCCCTCTTTCACCAACGATACCAAAAATAGGATTTACAGTCCCGCTGTTTCCTGTTCAAGTTCCACATCCAAGTATTTCCATCTCTTAATTGTAGTTTAAAATAGAATCTATTCCAAAAATGCCTGTAAATAGCTTTTACTTATTCTTGTATGCAAACAGCAGACTGAGTCACAGTGGAACTTACAATGGCAAGTACAAAATAATATTAAAGAACATTTCTAAGTCAAGAGCAAGCTTTCTTAACCTCTCAGCACAACTGATATTTGGAGCCAGGTAATTCCTTGTTGTGGGGGGGCTGTCTTGTGCATTGTAAGATGTTTAGTAACATTTCCGACCTCCACTAATTAAATCAGTAGCAGCCAATCCCCCCCCAAGTATAACAACCAAAAATATCTACAGACAATGCCTGACGTCCCCTGGGGGCAAAATCACAGCTGGTTGAGAATCACTAGTCTACAATCCAATATCTTAAATAAGCTGTCACCAGTTTCTTCTCATGGAGGGTCTACTAGGTAAGTCACACTAAATAAATAGGATTTATTCTTTATTACACAATTAAATAATATCACGGTTCTGAGTCATTCTATTACTATAATGTGCTTTGAAGAACCCAAAGCAACCAAATATTCAGAAGAAGCACATGTTAAATACTTCCTCCTCCACACCTTTGGGGTTGCACAATGCACCAGTCTGACCTACCCGTATCTCTAACTGGATACTTGCGGTGTCCAGTTTCAGCTGCGTGTGAAGAGAAAGGACTGATTTCTCAGTCCCTTATGAAGAGTTTAGAAAAAGATTATTTGGCATTTCTTCTCTAAACATGGGACCACTGAGGCTCTGTGTGCATTTAGGCTTTATAAATAATGCAAGTTTTCCATAACTTCTTTATCGGGTGAAATGTATGTTTTATTTCTTTGAGTATTACCCATTTAGCTTTAAAAATCTATCTTGACAATTCCGATCTTACTTAAAAGCAACATACTAGTTTATACTATTACAAATCTCTAGAATAGTTTTACAATTTTTAATTTATAACGTTTAAAGTTTCCATCAATTTGATTTTTTTTAAAAAAACTCTGTGTATTTCCTAGGGGTCCTCAGACTCCTAACACAGGAATCAATTGCTCTAATTTCTTCCCTTGGAAAATCATCAAATGAATGACAAAGCCACAGAGACTGATTAAAAATACACATACTTGCTCCAGTGAACTTTTCCTTCCAGGGTCTGCATCTCACCGAGGATGGCAAGGAGAAGAGAGGACTTCCCACATCCTACTTGGCCCACAATCATGGTTAACTGACCTACGGAAAAGAAACAAAGGATAATAACAGGATGCGATGGAATTCACTTAGTAAAATAAAATCAAAACACGTTTAGAAAAGGTCGTTGTTTTACCACCAATGGTCCAGTTTTGATCTCCAGCAACAAAGTATTCTAAACAGCTCCTTTCCTTGCTACATAGGTTTTTTGGACAAGGAAAGAAAAATTTTAAAACATAGCTCTTGATTTAGTTGTCAGCCATAGATTTCTCACCAATGGCGTCAAAGTATTTGTAGTTTTCAAGCAATCTTTAATGTGAAATATACATGTATAATAAGAATGAATGCTGTATTACAGACATTGTGTCAACCCATTTCAGGGTAATTCTGTGATGTTAAACACAATTTTTAAACATTTTCGTTGTATTGTACATATCACTTAGCCTTTTGACTAGCATCAAAATTTCATTGTAAAGTTTAACTTGAACAAATTGTGTACTTGCCTAGTAGTTAGAATTAGTGGTAAAATTAAAGTGTATTTTTAATTTCTTAAGTTCTTACCTGCCTTCCTCCTAACTCTTTTGTATCTGATATGCCCACTGCCCAGGAAGCACTCAATAAATATAGTTCACCGAAAAAAAAAATTTTTTTGTACAGACATTTAATTTTAAGCTGATCTTATCACTGAGGCACTGACCACCCAACACCTACCATATTTTTTTTAAAAACTACGGGAATAACCAATTTTAGTAAAAACAGCAGCGAGATACTTGCTTAAAGCATCTAGATTAGTTTTACTTTTCATATCAACTTATTCAGGAGAAAAAGGCAATTTTGACTAAAATAAATAATTGGGATTAAAGTGATTTGGGCTGTTCTTACTTTGATTTGCATGTATAACAGAAAAATCCCAAGCTATTGACCACGAACCCAAGTGAAAAAAAATTTCTATTCAATTATCCAGACATTTTAAATAAAAATTATTCTATATTTGAGTCTTAAATATCTTGAAAATTTCACCAGTCTTCTTCAGAGATAGAAAACTATTTTCTCATATGCCCTTTCTTTTAATTCTTTCTTCAACAAAATGAGAAATCAACAACTCCATTATTTAAATGCCATAAATCAGCAAATAAACTAAAAACAGTTTATTTGGACACGAAATAACTTGTCAAAAAGTCTACACTCTGCAGTGAAAGCCAGGTCTTACTATTCCCAGTCATTCTCAAAGTGGCTCATGAGCTACACGGAGCAAATAAATTATCAGCAGCATTTATATCTTTAAAAAGTCTTCCGCTCTTTTTGTTGGGCATAATTATCTTAGAAAAACATGGTGCCTGACACTTAACAATGACAAAATTGCATAACAAATGACTCTTACCTGTTGGAATTCGAATATCTATATTAGATAATGTAGCTAAACCACTGCCCCATGAAAAGTACCCATTTGTGACCTAGAAGATAAGAATATAGACATTAAGTTATAAAATTATATAAATATGTAATGTGAGAGAATAATTCCAATTAAAATAAATTTTCTTTTTAAAGCACTTTAAGACTTTCAACACAAAGTGAAACACACAATGGTGAAATTCTAATGTAGAGTTATAACTATTTAGGTGTATAAATGAGAAACAGAAAAGAATGGAAGTGAGAAGAGGGTCTTTGAATTAGTGATATTATGAGGAATGCTAAAAATTACAATAATTTTCCCTGAAAATTTGGGATTACTGGTTCATTAACATGTGAGCGTCCTTAGAAACCAATCACCCCAAATATTTTCCAGTGTAACCCCTACACTGATTATTTGCTCACGGCTGCAATTCCCAGAATCCTGGTGATGCAAAGTGAAGAACAGAAATAACTACAAATTGAGTGCACATGTCGAGCACATTATTGCTGGCGCTGTAATGTTAGGCAGGATGAGGGGATATGGGCGTGAGGATCTGGGATAAGGGGGAAGACTGAATTCAAATGTAAAGGCAGGAACTAGGCAGACACAAAAAGTCACCTATTGTATGATTCCATTTATATGAAATACCCAGAATAGGCAAATCCATAAAGACAGAAAGGGGTTGCCGCGGCAAGAGAAAGGGGAAAATGGGGCGTGACTGCTTAATGGGTATGGGGTTTCCTGTTATGGGGATACAAACACTTTGCAACTAGATAGAGAGGATGGTTGCACAACATTGTGAGTGTACTCCATGCCACTGAATTGTTCACTTTAAAATAGTTAATCTTATGCTATGTGAATTTCATCTCAATTGAAATAATTTTTTAAAGGTGTAGAGGCAGGACTTTACACATACCATTTCCTCCCACTGGAAATAAGTAAAAATGAGGAATAAAATATAGTTTGTAAAAAAATCTCATTAAAGCAAGGAGTAAGGAAATGCCAAGTGAATGTATAAGGAAGAGGACAAAAAGAGATGTAAGGCCAATCAAATAGCTAAGATGTTTTAGAAGAAAAAAAAATAAGGTATAAGAACTTGTCCTAAAAATGTCAATGCTTATTCAAAAGTTGTAATAGTCATAACAGTGTACTATTGGACAGACAAATCAGAGAAGAATAAATAAAGAAATATGTGTGACTGAGACAGCACTGAAGGACACTGGGACTGTGACCCATATATGGTGCCTGGACAACTGAACATCATACAAAAATTAAATCAGACCATACTGACTTACTACTAAATGTACTAAAATTACTACCACACAGTTTACTACTGCTGACAATTGACAACTAAAATTATTTATTATTGATTTCTCTCCTAAATCGCAGTCTTACTTCATACCAAACACAAAAATCGATTCTGGGTCAATTAAAGTATTAAAAGTAAAAGATGTAGCTTTAAAGATTTTAAAAACTTATATAAAATGTCTTCATGACTCTTGGCAGGAGAAGTTTTTTAAATGAGGCGAAAGCAAAGCCTTAGCCATAAAGGGAGTTATATAAGCAAGACTACATTAAAATTAAGAATTTCTGATTCCATAAAGAGAGTGAAAACCCAAGCTGTGTAGTGGGAAAAGAGCTTTGTAACATATATAACTGCCAAAGAAATGGTACCCAGAGTTTTTTAAAACAGGAAGAACAAATAACCTGACAACTCACAACAGAGGAGCTCCAAATCCAAATGGCCAATATACATATGAAATGGTGCTCTACTTCATTAGAAAACAGAAAAATGCAAATAAAATCTACAGCAAGATACAATTGCACCTCCTCTCAACACTCTACACACACTCTGGCAAAATACTGGAAGCACTGGTGAAGATGTAGACCAACTGGAATGCTCG
The DNA here is from genome assembly GCF_048773025.1 of Camelus bactrianus. NCBI lineage: Eukaryota > Metazoa > Chordata > Mammalia > Artiodactyla > Camelidae > Camelus > Camelus bactrianus. The sequence goes on from NC_133572.1 coordinate 13,582,587, forward strand.
ATCACCCTTAATGGAAGTGCAAATAGGCACCACCACTCTGGAAAACAGTTGGCCGTTATCTAGGGAAGCTGAGGACGTACCCACCCTATGACTCAGCGATTGTTCACAGCAGCCTCAAAAGGAAAGATAACCAAAAGCTCACCAAAAGTAGGACAGATAAGTAAATTATGGTATATTCATACAATGAAACGCTACACCGCAATGAGAATGAATGAATTATAGTTTCACATAGCAACATGGATAAATCATATATACATAATGTTGAGCAAAAAAAGCAAACACACACATACACACCACACATTCAAACTTGAAAAAACTAAAGTATGCCACTAGGGAGACATACACAGCAAGGGTAAGCAAGGAAATGATGGCTGTAAAAGCCAAGGTGGTGGTCACATCGCTGGGGAGAGAGAGTGATGCAGAAGTGTGTGTTGGGGGGACCTCGGAGGGAGATGACAATGTTCTTGGTGGTGGTTTCACAGAAGTTTACTTTTTCATCTGATGGTACATATATGTTGTACATATCTCCTTGTAGATATGTTAGATTTCACAATTAAAATAAAAAAAGATTCCAAAAAGACAAAGTTACTAGCCATTTGGGAATTTCCACCACAAATAAACAATTAATTTGAAATTGAAGGTGCACTTGAAACAGCAGTGGTCACTCAGGGGGAGAGCAGTCTCCAGCCCACGGAGGAGCAGGGGTATTTTTGGTTTTTGTAGGGGTTCTGGTGCATGAAGGGTCAATTCTGGGGGGAAAAAATCATGAGAACCTCCCCTTTTTCCATTTGAAATGAAAATAAATTGAATAAGGCACATGGAAAAGATATAATATATTTTTAGGCTCCTATTCTATTGAATAGAAAATGTCAATTAAAAAACTGGCTTTTTTTTTTTAAAGTCACTAATATATTCTCTGTTTTCCAGGCATCTTTGCGAATTGGCAGCATAGCAGACCCTTTCTGGTCTCTCATTAGTTACTTTTGCATAGCTTAGCGGCTCATACCCTGCTGGCACATTGCAATTGTCCAGGGAACTACTAAAGCTGTGTTCAAGATAAATAAAAAATAAATAATAAATTACAAATAAAAACACAAAATTAAAATAAATAAACGCAATAAAAAATAAATTAAAAAAATAAGGCTCTCTAGGTGATTCTAATGTATACAACCAAGGTTAAGAATCACTACGGCTCTTTAAAATTCACAGGTGACACGCGTTTTATCCTCAAAACAACCATATTAAATGGTATTCCCACCTCAAGAGGGGCAAACTGTGGCTTAGAGAGGCAGTTTGCCCAAAAATCACACAACAAATTAGTGGCAAAGGTAGGGCGGGCATTAGCTTATTCCATCCAGTAACACATCTGCTCCAGTTACAGAGAGCCTACTGTGGGGCAGGTACTGCGTCAGGCAACAGGAGAGAGAGAATAATTCAGCGTGGCTCTTGGCTCTACTGCACACCCCGCTGAGCATCCCTCCCTCTCCCACTGGCTGCGCGGGGCAGGGAGTTGAGTGGCTCCAGCAGCCTGTGCGCCTTGCTTTCTAAATGGCTAGTTTCCAGGACCCTGGTGGCTCCGAGGTCCAGAGGCCTTTGACTGCTGCAGGCATCTCTTCCAGTCCTGGCACAGCCCTGACCCCTCTCTGGGGCTGATCCCAAATCTCAGTCCTCAGCCTGCGTTCCCGTGGTGGCCTGTCCTACGAAGCACACAGGCTTGGGGAGGATACAAGAGGCTGAAACTGAGATTAGTCCAAGGCAGAGTCTGGAAGCTGGGTGGATGCATGTAACCCTGGTCTAAGCCTTTCCTGGTTGAAGATAATAACTACCTAATTTATTTCCTTAAAAAACTGGATTTATAATATTGGGGTTCTCTATAAATGAATGTACTTGGTAGATCAATATGACAGTACGAGAGAAAATACGCTGGAGATGAGCTAACGTGGATTCAGAAGACAGGTTCATTCTCCAGTTTTTAAAACATATTCCTAGAGTGAAACTGTGGTTGAGAGGCAAGGAAGCGCCGAGAATTATAAACTCATCGAAATATTTTTGAAAATGTTATGAAGATTAGTGACTACTCTAAAGTGACTTTAAAGACATGATGGAAGACATTTTGGCGGAACTTCACCATAAAACAGTAACATTCATGTAAGAATTTCAGAAATAAAAGAACCTTTATTGCAATATCCTCAGTCTCTACGGGACGTAGACGTCGCGTTGATTGCTCATAGCTGTCCAGGTGATATCTTCCAGGCTGCTTCCTGTTTATAGTTTTTGGCTGCTGCATTCCAAATGGAAAAGAACACAAGTTGAAACTTTATGAAAAAAAAAAAAAAACAAAAAACATCTGAGGTTTTACTGAACATTAAGTCCCAATGCTACTTCTCCACTTGAATTCCAAGAAAAAGAAACAAGTAAAGTACATGTCATATTTTAATTATTTCTGTGGCTTCCTCTTACAAAAAAAATGACAATAAAAAAAAGCAAATGATAATGAAAGGTGTTAAGCTATCATTTTAAACCTAATTCACAAACCTTTAAAGAAAAATGAAAATATGAAGATGTGATACTTGTAAATGATGGAAGTTAAACTGGACTTTGGATAGTCTTTCTCCAGCTATCTGGATGGACATACTCATGTGATTAAAAAACACACACACACACACAACAAACTGTACCATGGCAAAGGCAAGCAAGCTAACTCAGGTTAGACTAGAATCTACTTGTTACACCATCAGGCTCGTAAAAGTTCCAACAGTCCATTTTTGGTCAATCCTCTGACTCATGAGGATTTTGAATCTGATGAACTCACATAAATCAGATTGGGCTACACGTCCCCCGAAGAACCATTGTGGAGTGAGAAAAAACATACAGATCTAGGATTTGTTTCCCCAAACATATATATTATTTCATAAGGAGATCCATAAACACTGTAGAATGATCTAGTCTTTCCTGAATGTTCTCAGTCAAAGGACAAAACATCCACAATAAAGAGGATGCCAGCTAAGGCTGAATAATCTTCATCTACATAAAATGAACTCGAATGGGGTCATAACCAGAAATCTGTTATTCTCTAATTTTGAGTTCAATTTCACAGAGATAAATGATTAAGGTAGAAAATCCAGCTCTGTCAAACTCTAATTTAGGAAAATATATAAGCTCACAATTTGTCCAAAAATCTAGTAAGCAAGTATTTCAACATAAATAATTATCTCTTACTTAAAAACCTTCTAGAGATTAGGAAAGCCAAATAGTAATACAGTTTATTTTTTATTGAAGTGTAGTTGACTTACAATGTTGTGTTAGTCTCTGGTGTACAGCATAGACTATGTATATAAAATATATATATATGTTTCATGATCAGTTATTACAAGTTATTGGATATAGTTCCCTGTGCTCTGCAGTAGGACCTTGTTGGTAACAGCACATTGTTCAACTGTTAAGTTACCTATAAAAGCAAAGGATTCTAGAATTGTGAAACTTTTTTTGGCTTGAAATTGCAGGTTTAGCTTTTTGATGACCCCACTGAGTTCTATTATGGGAATTAGGAGTGGCTTCAAATAATCAGTGAGTTAATCCAAACAAGACAATGCTGTCCAATTTACATCAGCTAGTGTGTCAACAGACTATCAAACCATCCAACAGCACAATGCTAGACTACGTGCAAATCAACCCACCGATTGGAAAGCCACTCGGGAGTGCCAGCAGTGATTCTGTCCGACAGAAAATACCTAATGCATTTTATTGTTTGTCTTTTTTTTTGGGGGGGTAATTAAATATTTATTTGTAACAAAGGTACTGAGTATTGAACCTTCATGCATTTTAAATTTAAAAGAGAAAAAGAGGGTGCGCTCATGAATTTTATTTTACTTTGTTTTCCTTCTCATGGTCCTCACAGATGACCCTGGGAAGTGCTTTACAAGAGGTGATGTATAAAATCACTAGCCCTTAAGCTCAGTATATTTCCCACCCAAGACAGGTCTCTACCCATACGTGTAGTCCCTGTCTTCTAGAGTTTTTACTTCTGTAGTAATATTGCCCCCAGAGGTCCAAAAGGAATGACTTCATGTTCTTCACAAAACTAAGGAGAGGCTGGGAAGAGGAGATGTGTTGACAGAGAGTTGAGTCGGAGTTTCACAGATGTAATTTGAAGAGACTCTGGCTCTAGAATGTCACTAATTCTCCATGGAGATTCTGCAGCCAAAACCACTTAACTCTAAGCTTTCACAGAATACATAGCATCTTAAGCGCTCTCGAGAAGGAGTTTCCATTAGTGTTATTTTCAAACACATGGCTTTTTTCTCTCCGTTCTTAAAAGTTTGTCATTTGTGGTCTGGCCCATTAGCTGTGATGAACGGCCGCGAAAGACATCAGAAGTCCAGTCTGGTTTCAATAACCCTGAAGATGTTAGAGGCATCTGAAGGAGATTCTTCTTCCCTTCTAACTTTTGCTCAATTCCATTTTCCTTCTGTCCCTCATCTATTCTTCAGAGTTCCCTAGCTCCTCAAACTTGACCTCCTATATCCCCTTCTCCTGAGGTTACCACATTCTGCGCAACCCCGCCTCTCTGCAAGATGATCTAATAGGTTCTTTGGTAATCTCCTATCATCCAAAGTGCAACAAGGCTGGTTCTAATCAAATGCTGCCTCGGAGTGTGGGCACTCGAGGATGTGGTCCTGACTTGGTGTCTGCATCCACACGATAGCATAGGAGCATTTTCAGGCTTGATAACTTTGGTGTCTACGAGCATAGGTGGGAGTTTCTTTGCAGACAAGAATCACACCTACTCCACAAAATAACTTGACAGAGATTAAAAAAAAAACACAGAAAAGCAGAAGAAAGCAGCAAGTCTAAACACAGCCAAGTGCTTGTCTTAACTATTTTTAGCACTTTGAAACACAATGTGAAGAAAAATTTAATATAGATTGACTTTCTGGTAAAGGCTTTCCAAGCCTCGGTCAATTCCAGGACTGCACGTGCATTTTTGTTGGGTTACATAAATGGTAAATATATTCACATTTTTCTCCAGTGGTAACCTGAATAGCTACTATTAACTTACAACGTGACCCACTTTAGAATAACTTTTCTTTACTGTTATAAAATACGCATATGAATTTTAAAGAGTTTCTTTGTAATTTTTCAGACACAGCTCTCAAGAAAGTAGTGTAATCCAGTCCCATTATTCTGAATATTATCTAATGACCAATGGCTCTTAAATTTGCATCTCCAATGGTGACTTCTCTTCTTGGATGTCAATAATATCTCAAAATTATCATGTGCAAAATATACCTCTTGACTCCACCTCAACACCAACCTACTCATTTCTTAGCCTCCCTGTTATAGTTACTGACCCCACTATCTATGAGCCAGTTGTCAAGCCAATAACCTAGGATTCATTCTTGTCTTCTTTCTCCCTCATCCCCTCCATTCAATCTATCAGCAAGTCTTCATCAGCTCAACCTACAAAATGAACACTGAATTTGATTACTTCCTCACAAGGTTCACTGCAACTGTAACAAAAACTCACGCTAACCATCGCCATTTCTTCCCTATGTTACTATAACGACCTTTTTACTGATCTATCTGTTCCGCTCTTGTCCCCACTGATGACTCTCCACCCAGTAGCCAAAGAGATCCTTTAAAAATACAAACAAAATTATATTAGTCTCTATTTAAAACCCTCCAATGGTCTCCTATGGTGTGCCAATAAAATCCAACTCTTTCCATGGTTTACAGGACCCTCAGTCCTTGTCCTGACCGCATCTTAACTCTCTCTTCTTTACCAGGCTTCAGCCAGAGAGCTTTGCTGTTGCTTGAACACACCAAATAAATTTCCACCTCATGGTCTTTGCATCTGCTAGTTCTCTGCCTGAAATGATCTGACCCTCTTTCTAGGTCTTTGCAGAACTGGTACCTACTTTTCGTTCAGATCTCAGCTCCAATGCCAGCTCTTCTGAGGGGCCTTCTGGGAAAGGACCACCTTGCTTTGGGCATCCCAGTCACTCTCTAACACCCTCCTTTTTTTTTCTTCTCACAGGGAAATGACCTCATCTTTTTACTTGTTTATCATCTGACTTCCGTCTCAAGAAAGCAAACTCTGTGACAAGAAAGAGCTTGTCTGCCTTATTCATAGCTACATCCCTAGGTCTTAGCACAAAACACAGGGTAGCTGGTAAGCCTAGAAACACAGGCAAGTGCACAATACATATCATATTCCATGCAACACATGACAATTAATACTGACTGTGCTTCCAGACTTTATATAGATACTGAGTAAGTATTTGTGTATGGATGAACAAACTGGTTTCAGGAGTTACAAGACTCAGGTTTTAATTCTGATTCTGCCACTCACTAGTCTTATGACTCTATTCAAACCACACAACATGTAAACTCAATATATTCATCCAGAAAATAAAAATAGGTCGTGAAATGCAACAGTGCAGATGACTCAAAAGACATAATGTGTCAAAAAGCACTTTTTAAACTAAGAAGTGTAATGCAGCTAAAGGTATTAAAAGAATATGGTACAGGAGTTGTAAGCTTGCTTTGTATTATTTTTACATAAAGCTTGGAGTAGACAACCCCTTTTGAATTAGATGCAGGCTGTCCCTCTTGGGACAATCCTTTGATGATTTATAAAGACAAGCCTTATACATTTGTTTATTGATTTTTACTTGTGAGGTTTGTTGTAGAAGCAGGTGGCATTTTTTCTTCATATGGGTTAAAAATAAAGCTTACAATTTCATCTAATTGCACTCATTTAAAATCATCCATTCTCCAGACTGTTTCCTATTCACATCTCCTGTAACACGAAAGAGCACTTACAACTCCAGTGTGCTTCTTACAGGACTCAAAGGGAAGAGAGCCTTCCCCAGTCCGCCAGCTGTCCTCGCCAATCTCATCACTTAAGAGAAACTCATTCAGCTTTTGAACACTGCAAAAGGCAAACAAACACAAAAGGGTCAGAAACAAAACCACGGCCACCAACAAAGTTCTACCTAAACAAACAAACTTTACCCCCATTTGTTACCAGATTGAGTAAGCCACCTCTGAGTCATTTCTCAAAACCAGCAAGGGATTCAGCTAGGACGCCCAGACTGATGGGCTCCTGGGACCAGGGGAGTAGAAAAATCTCAGTAGAAAAAAATCTCAGTAGAAAAATATCTCAGAAAAACCAGAATCAATTGGTTGCCCCAAATTCAGCCAAATCTCTTTTGTTGGTTTTTTTTGGTTTTTTTTTTTTTGCAATTGTGTTTCTTGTCAAAGACAGAATTGGAGAGGAACTTAAAACAGCATGCTTAAAAATAATAATACCAAAGAAGGAAGTACTCTCATTACTCTAATTTTACAAATGAGGGGAAATAAGGTACAGAGAAGTTAAGCAAACTGCCTACAAGCCTGTCGCACCCAACGCACAGATCTGGGGTCCATGCCCACCACGCTATCTTGCTTGAGCACCACTGTATATACAGGACATCTTTTCTCAACCTGGTGGGGGGAGGACCCCCTAGAATCTTGCATCAATCCTACAGAGGAAGGATTGCCGTCGGTAGGGAACTGAAAAATACACATTTGAAATAAAAGATTTCTTTATTTTTCATTTGAGTTTGTAGCCAAGCTAAGGACCTCCAGGTAGGTCTGCATTGTTTTTGTGGCAGACTAATAAAATGAAGAAAAGTAAATTTAATTGAGTCTGTTGCCTATGAACTTTAAGCCTTTTAGCCTTGTATGCTACAGAAACTGTTTCCTTTCTTTGGAAACATAAAGGTAGAGAAAATCCACCAGGGCGGTCTATTAGCTTCTAAATTCCATTTACAAGAAACTAAAAAATAATTTTTATTGAAGTATAGTTAATGTACAATATTATAAGTTATGGGTGTACAATACAGTGATTCATTATTTTTAGAGGTTATACTCCATTCACATTTATAAAATGTTAGCTATATTCCCTGTGTTGTACAGTATAAGTTTGTAGCTTATTTTATGCATAATAGTTTGTATCTCTTAGTCCCTTACCCCTATGTTGCCCCACCCCCTTCCGTCTCCCCACTGGTAACCAATAGTTTGTTCTCTATAACTGTGAGTCTGCTTCTTTTGTGTTATATTTACTAATTTTTTTGTATTTTTTAGATTCCACTAAAAGAAATCATTGTTCAAGGAAAGCTTTAGCTGAATAATATTCCATTGGAAATATGTGCTACATTTTGTTTATTCATTGGTTGATGGACATTTGGGTTGCTCCACTTTTTGACTATTGTGAATAATGTTGCTATGAACATGGGTGTACAAATATCTATTCAAGTCCCTGCTTCTCTGTCTTTGGGGTACACACCCAGAGTGGAATTGTTAGATTGTATGGTAATTCTATATTTAGTTTTTTGAGTATCTGTCGTACTGTTTTCCACAGCGGCTGCACCGTGGTTCTGGAACTCCTGACTCACTTAAATATATTGGAGTTATGACAGCACAGATGAACCTTGAAAGCATTATGCTAAATAGGCCAGGAACACAAAAACCAAAAATTGTGTAATTCCACTTATATAAGGTAGCTAAAATACTCAAATTCATAGAGACAAAAAGTCAATGGCAGTCACCAGGGTCTGGGAGGAGGGATGAAAGGGGAGTGATTGTTTAATACGTCTAGAATTTCAGATTGAGAAGACGAAAAATTTCTGGAGACGGATTGTGGTAACGTTTGCACAACAATATGAATGTACTTAATGCCACAGAACTGCACACTTAAAGTGGCTTCAATGAGAAATATTACGTTATGTATATTTTACTGCAATTTTAAAAGTAATTTCAGAACCAAAAAAAGAAAGAGTTTCGGGTTTTGTACTCTCTGAGTCTTTGTCAGTAAAGCCTGACCATAAAGACTTGAAAGACAGTGTTAGAAACGCCTTACGAAGTGGCATTAATTCATCTTAAATGGCCGTATTCCCTCTTTACTTTTATAGACTTCAATTGTCATTGTGTTCTAATGTTTTGAAGAGACTGGGGTTTAAGGACCACAGCTTTGTCAATCAAAGGGATTCCATTTAAATCATCTCACGCTGTATGTCTGCACACAAAGGACAGTACGGGGCCAAGTTCATTTGCCTTTGAAATGCTAAGTCCAGCAGCTCCGGGCACAAATTACTCAGTGGATGTAATAACTGTTTGTTGAACACGTCAAACAAGGAATAAACCAATGATTCAGACATAAGTAAAGTTGGTGGATTCAATTCTCCATTTCGCTTTCCCAGCACACACACACAAACCTTACTGAAGCTTTTAAGGAATTAATGAATTAATGAGCCCCATTCTAGCTGAATATCAGGACAGTGAAGGTTCCCAAAAGCATGAGGAGAACTTTCTTTCCTCTTCGTAACATCCCATTCTGGAACTCCAATTACAGTGAACATCAGAGGACCCAACACAAGCGCTTTTCTGAAACTCCCCCTCCAGCACCCCTCCCCTGACCATGTTATTCCAGGCTTTCTGGCCAGGGGTCCCCTGCACTGCTATCTTGTTTGTTTTATTATGTCTATCTCTCCCACTAGACTGTGAACTCCTTAAAAGTGAAGATTTTAAGAATCTAGCCCAGTGCCAAAAATATAACATAGCAATTCCTCAAGCAGTGTCTGGTGAACGAATAAATAGGTAATACCAAAAGCATTTCCTGTTCACACAAGGGCCTTTCAGAAATCATAGAGGCAAAACAAGTATGGAAAATGCATGAATCGTGACCAAGGGTGAAGTAATTTCTACCACGCTGCCAGGGTTGTATTTTAAAAATGCAAATCTGTACATACAACAGGCCTCTCCTTAAAATAACAAATGGCCCCTGCACCACTGTGCCCTTCGGCATCCTCAGCTTCATCCCTTGATGCTTCCCACATCAGGACCTTTCTCCAGCTACATGCAATTACCTTTAGTCCCCGGAAGGTACCAAGATCTCTCACCTTGCTCACCTCTTCCCATCACATATGTTGCTCCCTCATGTAGAACGTGCTTTCTCTTCTTCAACTGACCAAGTCCTACCTATTCTTTAAGATCCTAGGAAGGAGTTCCTGCCTCCTTTACACCTTGACTGACAGGACTGTCTTCCTTCTCTATAAGCTTCAGTGAGTCTCATATGTGGCCCATATATGGCATTGAGTGTAGAGCGCTGTGTTGCGTACATAACACATCACGTTGTAATTCGTTTTCCTTCCCAGTCTCCCCAGTCAGACTGTGGTCTTCTGTGAATTTCCTTTTTCTCCCTTAACGGAGACACTGGGGACTAAACCAGCACCTCGTGCATGCTAATCCCGCGCTCAAGCCCTGAGCTATCCCGCCCACCCCCTCCTGTGGAGTTCACTCCACCTCTCATCACTGCCATCCCCAGTGCCTAGCAAGGTATCTGAAGTGCTTAATAAAAGAACGTAGACCCACAGAATACATCTCTCTGAAGTGTGAAATGGAGTTTAGTAAAATGGTGGTAAAGTACTAAAATAGAGAGTTGTTAAATATCTAACATATTTAGGCAACGTGCAGGGCACTTTGCATGTATTTGCTCGTTTACTGTGCTCATCTGATAAGTCAGGACGCTGAGCTATGCAGGCACCAAGTAATATGATCATGGCTGAACAATGAGTATTCATCCCAAGGTTGTGCCAAGATTTGAAAGCAGGTATATTTGATACCAACCAATTTCCTACCCCGCCTCCATCACCTTTATCGTTCAATATTTTACTAACTTCTCATTTGTTCAGGTAATTCATAAAAGTATGTAATGTTTCAGTTACCCATGTTACTTTTTCACTTCTCACATTTCACGTAGGGTGTTGATACACAGCTTGACTACTTTGGACAGGTGCTATGTTTACTGGGAATAACTGATTTTGCAGCTGGCAGCTATGAGCTTTTCTTGTGGGAACCGTGAAATTTTCGTAAATAGGGACCAAATCAATGTGTGAGCGTGCTCTCCAAGTCAACGTGTGAGCACGCTCTCTGATAAACATCAGTAACAATTTATTTGATTGAAGGTAATCACAGTAGACTAGCCAAGTGTATGTTCGTTTGGGAGGTACATGAGAGAAAGGACACAAGTTATCTTCCAGCAAAGCGAAGGATTCATTTTACACATTTTTTCCTTGGCAAATAGCACCTTTGGACATAGACACTGCATTGTATATCAAATACCAGGAACCTAAACTCAAATTATTTAGAAAGGCTACAACAGAGCAACTTACATTTTCCTGCAGAAAAGCAAAACACATAAATTATTTTCTTACAAGTAAAGGAAAGAGCAGAAGCGAGGCAAGCATCCTGAAAACAGTAACTCTTCTTCAACTATTTAAGATTTTAGAAAATAGTGACTTTTCTTCATTTCTTCCCTCTGTTTTGCAAATGGAGACTGGAAAACAACATCATAAAATGTCCACTCAAATGATGTGGGGAGCTGGGGTTATGAGGAGATAACCTGAGTTCTAACTTCCTCTTTCTACCGTTTTATGATATATATGTGGCGTCCCACTCACTGAGCACCATGAAGATAATTTTGTCTAACAAGCTAGACATGTTTCAAAGAAAGCATACAGTTTTCTCCAAGTTGAGAATTTTACACGGCATGGAATTTTCCTACAGTAGCAAAGTTTCCAAGTCTCTCATATGCACAGGTAATACAAGTTTGGGAATACACTGCACCCCATTCTAACCCACCACATTTCTGAATGCATTTCAGAGTATAGCAAAGAACTTATGACTTCCACAGTCTTGAGGAGGAGGTTTCAAAATCTGCTAACCAAAGTCCCCGATTATAAACAGGCTGCTCGACTCGCTGTGGGCCAACTGGCATCCAAGACTGGTCACGGGTTCCCAGGCACAGAAGAAAGTTCCAAGTCCAGTCAACACTGGGAAAACGCTCCTTTGGGTTCCCAGAACCAGCACACAGTGGGAAGAAGGACTGGCTCCTGCTGACAGGTCATCTCTGTGGGACCCACAAGTCAACCACTGAGATTCATTTTAGAGAAGCAAGTTTTTATAAGCTGATTCTATTTGGCCTATGGCTTGGGAAATCTGGAGCTGAGCCCTGAAAACAGACTGGTCTTTATCAAACTGGCAAATGCCTTTCCCCTGGAACGTACAGAAGAGAGAATGCTGGGCAGAAATTTACAAGGATTATAACCCACCCTCAACTTTACTAGGGTTTACTACAGCAGGATTGTCTACTATGGACTTGGGAGACACCCACAGCCCTCATTTATTGATTTTTTTTCATAGCAACTCTTAAAATCCTTCTGGTGCTTGGTAACCTCCTGATTTGAGAGCAGTTATCTATGCTCACCTATATCTCCACTTGTAGCCATCAGAGAAATGAAAATAAGAACCAAAATAGCAGACTCTTGACCATTTATCAGTTTTATTGTTTGAAGTAGCTTCCCTTCCAGAGCACTGCCTAATTTGGAAGTGATGCTACGGAAATCAGTCACCGATCCGTACCAGTGTTTCAGGAGGCAGAGCGATAAGAAAAGAAAATGAGGGCAGATGAGGCCAGAGGCCCTGAGCTTTAAACTCTTAACAGCTCCAGAATTGGTTCCTAACAACAAATCTGACAGATTAGGATTGTTTGGCGTGCTACGATATTATTGTAACCAATCAGAACTTGGTTTATAATAAGAGAAGGTATACGCATTTTAATGACATTTGGTATTAAGTCAATGTGAAGCCAATATAAACTGCTGTCTAAAGCTGGAGATTCTGATATTTTGAATATTAAATACCAGTTTTCTCAGTAATCCGTAGACATTGGGAAAGTTACCTCATTTTAAAAGATCTTACAAGAGATGCTCTCCATTGCTATCAAGGGTAACACCATAGTTGGTATATTTAAGGCCTCAATTTTCCAATTTTCTTTCAGTATCGCAACATCTTGGCATTTCTTTCAAAGGCCTAATATTAAATATGACAATGACTATTTATCATACATGCTGAGGTCTTGTAAGGTTTATAAGATCTTATAGCAAAAAGCAAAGTACTACTTTAAGATCACCTTATTTACAGTATAGACTCATACATAGTAAGCTATGTTACATACAGTGTAGCGTAGTATATTTTGTTAACATTTATTACATAATACAAGTAAAAATGGTGGTCATCATCAGAGCACATCTATTTTTAGAACTGTGCACTGTGGGAAATTGTGAGTCTGAGATGACGTCTACATGGGTTAGAAACACTGTAGGAGTGCACTTAAAATGAACAAAACACTGCATTCAGTTTGGCAGAATCTTTCCATTTCCAGAGACTGTGAGCCTGAGTCTTTCTTTTTCTTTCCAAATTAAACTGAAATTAAAACAAGGTGGGAGGCTATAGCTCAGAGGTAGACCGTGTGTTTAGCATGTATGAGGTCCTGGGTTCAATCCCCAGTATCTCTAATAAAATAAATTAAAGAGTAAATATACCTAATTATCTCTTCTTCCCCTCCCCCCAAATTAAAATCAAAACAGAAAATACGTATTGATGTGAACGTCCTCCATCACTGTTGGTAAAAATATCAACTAGCACAGCTTTGCTGGAAAACATTATGGCTATATTCATGAAAAAAAATTCGAAAAATGTGTACACCTTTTGACTCACCACTCTTTCAATGGAAAGCAACCTAGCTATAATCATCAAGGACCTCAAAAAGATGCATACGATCAGAACAAGTATCACCACTTCTAGAAGCCTGACTTTAGAAAGAGATCAGAGAAGCGTTTAAAGATAAAATGTTATTTACATTATTTATGTTAAGGTAAAAATAGAAATGTTCCAAATGCGCGATAAGGAAGTAACCAGTAAATGCGTTCGAATACCTCCAGACAATGGAACTTCATGTAACCAGTAAACATCATGCATTAGAGTCTTAATGAGGGGAAAAGAAAAAACAAAAAACAAAAAAATCACAAATTTTATTTTGAAATAATTATTTTTATATGGAATAAAAAAAGACTGAAAGGTAGCATACCAAAATTTTGACCAGTTATCTGTGATGACAAGTTATCTCTGGGTAGTGATTTTGATGTTCATTTTACACTTTTCTAAGTTACTGCCAGGAGCATGCAGATTTCTATAATCAAGCAAAGGACCCCCAACATTCGAGCGCATACCTGATGATGGCTTTGACTGCAAATCTGACCACCGTGGAGAGCAGGAAGAGGGGAGTGACCAGGATGTGGAAGAGAGACAGTGAGGCAAAGGCCTCCGCAGGTTTCAGATTGTTCCCGCTGGCGTACGCGTGGGTCACAAACGTCTGTGCGGAGCAAAAGTTTCTTTAGAGAAAGCTGGAGACAGTTTCACAAATGCTCACATTCAATGTTACAAACCTAACGTAGCCTGCTCTGCCAATATGTCTACTGCCACTATGAAAAGAACTACTTCACCCAAATGTCTCCCAAAGAAAAATACTTGCTATTGGTCTACATTCATTCTAGCAGTAAACTGGTGAGAAGGGCAAAATAGATTCTATTGACAGACGAGAAGACTGACTAAGTCATGTCAAATTTCTGAGTGAGGGGAATAACCGAAAGAGAATCCAGTGTTCTTCACAATTGGTCAGGCTCTTTCCAACCAATGCTTAATTTTCAGAGACGAAAAAAAGGAATGTTCCATTGTTTTAGGGCCCCTCAGGGAGCTCTTTCCTAACATTACCAACATTGGTATCTAAGGCAGACTTTTTTACATTTCTGAATAGAATACTGATTCCTCAGTTTGTCATTTTCATTTGAAAACTAACGGAATTATTTAACATTTTTGGGTTGTTGATCTAGCATCATCCTGTTGTAAGAATGTCTGGGCACTGGGCCCTGGAGGTTAGGAGAATAAATTTTCAATCTCAATCTGGCTCCCCAGGGCACATTTATCAGTGTCTCGGGATATCACTGATGGTCATAACTGAAGCGTACACATGACATCTAACAAGTAGAAGTCAGAGATGCTGCTAGCTAGACATCTTAATGCAGAGGATGGGTTCTTACAACAAAGAAGTAATTACCAGGGCCAGAATGACCACAGCACCACGCTTGAGAAACCCAGGATTAGAACCATCGCAATGGAAACAGCAAAGAGAAGACTGGCCGCGGCGGGATGATGTATATGACCACCCACACATTCTTGTCCCTAACTTATTTCTAAACACTGACTTGGCTCCATTTCTAAAGGTAAGAAAAAAGTGTCTTACAGCAAGAACGGCTGCTATGGGTATTGCTGCATTCATGAAGACTGTGGAAAGAATCAGTTACATTAGTTTCAGTGAACTGTGCAACATTTTCAGTAACTTTAATCAACATCTATTATTGCTTTAACTTTCCCTGAAGACAAGAAGGACCAAGTGCATTAAATAACATTTCGTCTTGAATCCATAAATATTTCCCGGTTGGTATTTTCTGGTTTACTGCTGTGAGAGCTTGCATCCCCTAGTCTCATTCAGAAAATATTTCTCTTTATTGAAAAATTATTTTTTATGAAATGTTATAAAGAGTAAAATTTAGCTAAATAATCCTTTAATGACATATGTTTTTAGAATTTAACAAATGTGCGTTTTTCAGAGTATTTGCAGTCTAGATTTTGTTTGGTCCATTTAAAGTAACATGTTTTCTGACGGTCCTCTGAACAACAGCAACTTACTGGAGAGTGATGTATAAAGAGCAAAGGTTTTGAGGCTGGATAGTTCTTTCATTCTTGTTTCTTCCACGCTCTTGCAAAAGATGTGCTCCCAAGCATACAACTTTAGAAGTTTGATGCCTTTCAGTATTTCATTCGTTTTCTTCAGTCTCTCAGTGGAATAATCCTATAAAAGAGAAGAATAAAAAAACAACGTAAGCTACATCCAAGTGAATCTAAGAGGCAAGACCAGGTACTGGAGAGGGATTGAGGGAACTCAAACTCTGATTTCTGCTTGGTTCTGTGAGATTCCAGGGAGAGGTAGTTAAACTCTCTGTGCCTCTGTCTCCAACATTAAAATGAAGAGTTGAATGGGGGAGGCAGGGTGCAGGAGAAGGTTATAGCTCAACTGGTAGAGCATGTGCTTAGCATGCATGAGGTCCTGGGGACTGAACCCAGGACTCCATCAAAAATAAAAAAAAAGAAAAAGAAAAAGAAAGAGAGAGAGAGTTGAATGAGATGGCCTCAAATTTCTTTCCACCTAAAAAAAATTTGTGTCTCTGTTGCTTTGGTTTAAATAAAAGCAGTTTCTTAAGTTTCACATGACTTCCTTGAATAATAGCTACA
The DNA here is from genome assembly GCF_048773025.1 of Camelus bactrianus. Classification (NCBI taxonomy): domain Eukaryota; kingdom Metazoa; phylum Chordata; class Mammalia; order Artiodactyla; family Camelidae; genus Camelus; species Camelus bactrianus. The sequence continues at coordinate 13,598,820 of NC_133572.1, forward strand.
GAGAGTACAGACAGACCTTTGGGGACATGATGAAGAGGCTTTCAGTGACTCTAATATCTAAGTCACTTCATTCTCCCCTCCACACGATCACTCACGTTTAGGAGAAGAGAAACAATGAACTTCAAGTTCACGTGCTTCTGATTTGGGAATGTGAGGGTACAGTGTTGTGCGTCTCCACACTGAGTTGTCATAAGACACTTACTGAAACCAAGCCCATTATCTTTAACTTCAAGAGATTTCTACCTCCTCCTTCATAAGCTCTTGTTTAAGGCTTAAGTTAGATAAACTGATTACTAACAACTTGGATTAACTGGAGGGAGATGTGTGGCAGATACAAAAGCCTCCATTTAGTCAACTGTTTTAACTTCCACCACCACCAAATATTACATCAGAATTACTCGAAGGTATGGTGTCACCTGTGAGATCTCAGAAGGAGCTGCAGAGGGGCAACAGGCAGATAAGAGGAAGCAAAAGCAGCAAATGGTCTGATTTTATTTATCATTTTGTCTCTTCAGAGTCTTAGCTGCCTATCAAATGACTGTCGGTGAGTGAATGAATATAGTATAAAGGGCTAAATGAAAGTCAGATGTTGGATCGTCATGCCCCCTCCTTGTGTCCCTCTTCCACACTTTTCTGTACCCATGTCCTGGAGTCCAGAGGGGAGACGGCTCAGTCAGAAATAATGAGCAACCTCGCCAGAGGCAGCAGAAAAACAAGTGATAAAAACCACTTGCGTGGCATGCAACTTACTCGTCACAGTGGAAACACCAACTTGGGAAACCGTCCACCAGTGGCAGCCTGATTTACAGACAGCCTTGCTTATATTTAATCAAACTTTATTTCTAAAAATGCTGTCAACAATTTTATTATTTGCAAATATTTCTTTAAAAGAAGCCAATTCTTGCTCAAATGAAATGATTTCATGGCACACTGAAGCCAGAAAGGGTCAATAATTAGGCTTCTTCTTGCTTGCCAAGTTGACCATGAACGTACTTGGGAAGAGAGGATGCCACTGAAATATTTCAGTGAAACCCTAGAGTTCATCGCGTGGCTTGATCCAACTCTAGAGACATTTAACTTCAGAACACCAAATCTGACCCTTTATCTGTTCCTTGATCCATTTCTCCCATGTCAATAATTGGCATCCAATGTACACATACTCAAAAGTACATGTAAGTTATTGTCTGGTTCATGCAAGCGTAGGTAAGTGACCTACAAGATGATTCAAGGCCTCATTGCATCATGACACTTAAAAACATCAGTGACTCTGGTATTTAGAGTCTAAGATCATTAAGTCTTGGGTTTCAAATCCACTTTAAAAAAAATTGTTGTGCAACACAAAAAATTCACATTGGCTGCCTAAGAACTGACATGCACGATAATGATTTCCAAATAATCTTGAGTGGTATATATTAATTTCTTATATTTTAAAAATAAAGCAGCATTACTGGATTTTCCTAATATAGTTTCCAGAGGAGGTTACTTACAAGAGTGCTCTTCTGAGCCTCTGCCAATTTTGTAGCAATAAAGTACTGAATTGGCGCAAGAAGTACAATGACAGCTGCGCCAACCAATGCGCTGGATCCAAGTAAATTGTAGAGCAGAATCACTCCCATGATGATCTAGTGAGGAAAACACAGGGAAGGGAAAATGAATAGGGGTGTGGAGACCACGGCATGGAAGGAAATATTTTCAGTGAAATTGTAATATTTCTTAATTATTATATTAAATTTATTTGGAACTCAACTCAATTGTGACAGTTGGGTTTTACTATGATTTATCTGGGGAAAGCTAAGTAGTAAGAATTTATTTTTAGTGTAAAGATGTGTACAACCGGTGTCAAACCGATTTACTGCACAGAGCTGCGGAATGGTGCCCATGCTTCGGACCTAAAGTGGTCTTCAAATTTTTAAAAGGATACACTTTTTATTTTTTGAAAATGTGGCCACCCACCATAAATTTACTCAGAATTGTATTAGCTTTTCAAGGCAGGAAGGATGGAAAGTAAGAGCCAGCACCATAACGCAAGAGGACAAGATGGTTGTTTGTGGACTAAATGATCTAAGCTCTTTGCCTTCTCAATGACCGCAGATGTTGCTGAAGACAAGGCAGGCAGGACTAACTAAAACCGTGGAGAAGCTAAGGTTGGTACCTCCATCTTATCTCACTTTCCTTTTAAATTTGTTTTCCCAAACCCAAGACTGAACCACTTACACCTACTATCCCTGGTTTGTCACTGTCTTCTTTTTTCTTTAAAAACTCAGGATTTATCCCTGCTACCCTGATTTTTTTTTTTCTAGTAGTTCAGCTTATCATGGCTCAAAACATCATCTAATGAATTGTATCCATGCAGCTAAGGCATTTAACCCATGTCTATATGCCAGCGATAACAGCTCAACAGTGACCTTCTAGAAGCACTGGCCCATGTTTAGTGCCAAACCAATTAAGCTCTTTGGGAATTCCAATCAAAATGAAAATTCCTTTCAGGTCACCCATGATGCAGTCATTCAGAGGCAGCCTGGGAGTTCTGACACCCTTTAAGTTATACCATGCAGCCAGCTCCCTCATTGATCTGGTACATTTGGACGAAATGAAACAAAGCACGTCTTAAATCTTACTTTGTGCCAAGCACTGTGAATGACATACACTTAGATTTGATTTGGATTTTCATTAAAAATGAAAAATCCAACAATAAATTTTAAAACCGTGATGTCTTTTTTTTTTTTTCATTTCCTCTGCAAGTAAGAATTTTACTTATATTGACCTACCTGAACAGGCATAGCCCATAGATTGGGACACAGGAACAAGAACCACATGAGTTGATTGGTTTCAATGGCGACCAAGTTATTGATCTGACCCAAGGTCATCTCACCCATGGATAAATTAGATGTAGAAAGCCGAAGGATTTTATTGTATATCATGGCCTAAAAAAAAAGAAGAAGAATAAGAAGAAGAATGATAGACTTGAAGCTCTAAACTTAATAATCAACACTCTGCTTATTTATTTTCATTGAAAAAAATAGCATTCTAAAATTTTTTTGAGAAAAGGGAAAATAACCCTATAATGTTATCTTCTTAAGTCAACCATTATTTTCATTTTAGTATTGTTACTTTCAGTCCTTAACTAAATACAAGCTTATTTTTTCTGGCACTATAATCAAAACATACATTCAACTTTAAACATTGTCTCTGGAACAAATATTGCAGAAATAAAGAAATGCAAGATTTCAAAGTATTTTAACATATTATTACAAAGGTTATTTTTTAATTCAATGGGCTTATGAATTAGCCCTGTGTTTCTTTTATTAAGTAGATTCTAGAAGTATTGATGTTATAATATCAAAGTGAAAACGAAAGGAAAAAAAAAAAACAAACAGAACTGAAACTGCTACCATTTCTATTACTGGATGGTATGTGGCATTTTCAAGAAACCAAGATCACCCAAAGCTTGTACACACCAGCAGGGCTCCACGGAGGTTAATGCCAGTCTCTATGGTTACGTAGTAGGAAGCCTGCAAAAATGTCCTTTGCAGAATCAGAGCCAAGAAGAGAAGAACGGCGAGAACGTAAGCATTTTCAAGAAATTCCTTCGATGAGAGGGTTTCTGAAATCTTATCCCAACAGAAAAAAGACACACATTAAAAACTTTTCATATACTGGTATACAATTTGCACTTATTATATGATACATGGTTGTTAAATATATAAGACTCAATATCTTCATATACTGGGACATTATGCTGTACACCAGAGATTGACACATTGTAACTGACTGTCCTTCAATTAAATAAATTAATTAATTAATAAACTAAAAAAATTAAAAAACCCTTAAGGTCTTTATAATATAGCAATGGAATGAGCCACAGCAAGGCAATTTTGGCTTTTCCTCATCATGGTCACAGATACAAAGACAAACCAGTTCAATGGATAATATCCCAAATTGATCATTAAGATGGTTGGAAATGCCTGATTAAGAAAGCAGGTACTTTTTTTTTTTTTTTAACTTTTGGGAGGGTTTGGGGGGAGGTAATTAGGTTTATTTATTTAGTTTGTTTTTAGAGGAAGTAATGGGGATTGAACCTAGGACCTCATGCATGCTAAGCATGCACTCTACTGCTTGAGCTATACCCTCCCCGTGAAGAAGGTATATTTTAATATTTTTAAAAAGTTGAGTACATTTTCCACAAAGATATATTCTACTTTAATAAACTGGAAAGTAATCAAAGAAGATAGAAGTTAGTTTAGACTGTAAATTACAAGGAGAAGCTACAAAACTGATAGTCAGCAAGACCAATGGGACAAAAATACAATTTAAGTAGCCTTATTAATTAAAAAAAATTCTACATAGTTGACTTTTTCTGACTTTTATATATCTTAACTGATATAATGAAATAAACTATAAATTACAAAATACATAATTTGGCCATTTATTCCACTCACATGACATTTTCAGTGACAATATACATCTTATGAAAAACTGTTTTAGTAGGATTATGACTGAAGTCATCATAAGAATACACAAACTTATTTTTTTTTTGCAGTTTTAAATTTAGATTTATTGACTACTGATTCTCAAAGACTAAGTTTTAAAAAATCTGTTCTAAACAATTCCACTGAAAATTATACATACACAAAATTATTTTTTGTTTGTAACAGTAGTATATTCTAACTTATTTAAAAACATGGTTAATATGTGTAAGGCAGAGGGATGATGGAATTCTACGTGGAATTTAGATATCTGTATGTAATTAGGCTAGGAGGGACTATCACAAAAATGTATTCGATGGTGAAAATATATGGTTCACCTCAATAATGATTGAGCGCTAATATATGCAAGGGACTGGGTTAAGCATTGCGGGCATTAATGGAACTGTTCAGAGTCATTCGGTTTAAAGAGCTCACAACCTAGAAAGATAAGCATATCCATAAATAACACGCTTCATTATAAATAGCGTTTCTGGAAAGTGCCAACGCAAAGTAAACAATGTGTTGGAGAACACCAAAGGGAGTCAAATTCCAATGAGGACAATCAGAAAAAGCTTCACCAAGGAGGCATCATTCACTGTAGGCTTTGAAAATGAGTACAATTTTAACAGGGAAAGGAAAGAGGACAGGAAATGAAACTGCAGGACTAGAAAAAGGAAACTAACACACCTGGACAAGGATTTCTATCTGTGAAACTGGGGAAATCAACTCTTATTTTCAAAAGAAACTAGGAAGTTCACGATGCAGACTTTCTTGAGAGCAGAAAATAAAGGATTATAAATGTATAACAGCAAATACTTAAACTATATAGCTCTCAACAGTAACATAATATCTAATAAAAATATGTGATTTGCCCTGATCATTGTGAAACAGGGTGATGGCTTTTACTACACAGGAAAAGAGAAAAGTACATATTACAAATCACATTGCTAACAGTATTGGTCATAAGCCTCTTAGAAAGTGACTCAGCCACCCTCTTGTACTTATGCATGAAAATTCTTTACAGGATTGTTACAAAGATCCAATAAAATAATCAATGTGAAAGTTTCAAGCATAGTTTCCAGTACACAGTAAATGCGTATTAAATGTTTATAGTTTCTGAATCTGAGAAACAATTTTGTTGGCCCAATCCATTCAATGAATGATTTTTTTTCTACAAGGAAAATTATGAGTTTTTTCTTCTTTTAAAAATCATTCGATTCTCTGTAAATACATCTGTCTGAACTGCTTATAAAACTGCATTTTTTTTTTTAAAAGTAAAGATTACAGAGAAATCTGTCAATAATACGTTTCCTTCCAAAAGCACCACAGACTTACTCCTGTTGTGTTATTTGTCCCATTCTGGGTTTCATTCACACGCTGAACTATCCCAGAAATACAGAGAGGTCCAGCAAACCCCAGCAAGTCAGCAAGATAACGAAACGTGCTACTGAGCAGAATTGGGCGCCCAAAAGCCCTGTACATCGCTAGCCATATAGACGGAGTCCGATTTGGATGATCTGCCACTTTTTTCTAAAAAAAGAAAAAAAAAAACCCAAAAACCTTGATGAATCAAAATAGAACAACTAAAACAGCAATGAATCTCAACAAACACAGAAACCCTTTCAGATATTTCTGATATTTTTTAAGTTTAAAAATAAGAGTTACTCAGATACAGAAAACCAACTAGTGGTTTCCAAAGAGGAGAGGGAAAGAGGGAGGGGAAAGACAGGGGTATGGGATTAAGGGATATAAATTACTATGTATAAAATAGATAAGCAACAAGGATATATTGCACAGCACAGAGATTACAGCCATTGTCTTGTTACAACTTTTAACTGAGTATAACCTATAAAAATAATGAATCACAATGCTGTACACCTGAAATTAATATAATATTGTAAATCAGTTATACTTTAAGAAAAATAAAGAAATGAACTGAAAAAAAAAAGTGTTACTGAGTCTCGTTCAGTATTGGTTGCATAATTTGGTATCCCTGCACTCTTTACAAACAATGGCTACTGAATGTGTTTTAATAGAAATGGAGAGAATAAAAAGTAACCAGGCCAGTTTTCAAACACTTTGTATGATTTTTAGTTGTCAAAGGATGATCCAAAATTCTTAAGGCTGCCTTACTTTTAATGTCCTTTTATTTAGAAAAAAATGAATAAATCGGTCATGAATATTATCGAATAACACTGTATGGGAAAGAAAATAGTAAAATACATCGGTTCAGGCTATTGACAGGCTGGTTAAGATTTCTGGAGTTACTAAATCACAAGAGAGTCACCTGTCAAATTACTACAAGCTAAACAAAAAAGATCATCCCAACTTCAAAGTGTTTCTTCTCCAGGTATTTCCCATCATCTTGAATGGCAATCACTAATTTTAAGGCTATGTTAGACTTGTGTTTCCTAATTTTTCCTTAAAGAAATGCCAAATGAAGAATGGAATACTTGCTTATGCCAACTCATGGCTTCACATTTCAATAGTCTTTGTTGAAAAGACTTTAAGACCTAAACAATCATAACTACATCTTGGAGAGGAGGTAGATAAAGTTTTTTCATTGTGGTAAAGCAGCAGCTCAATGCATTCAACTGTGTTTCATATTCAATTCCCTGTTAGATGAATAATTTTATTTTTTTAAGTTTACTGATAAGAGACATTAACACACCAAGTCCAAGTGACTCTGTGTTAACGAAGAGCACTTGGAAAACTTAAGCTATGCTTAGGCTATATTGTTCATCTTTACTTCAGAAGAAAAGTTTTTAAAACATTATGCAATACTTTTCCCAGAGGTGAAACCATAAGATGACTCAGGTTCATTTGTAGTAACCATTTCCTGCAATAGTAATTTCATAACACGCATTTTTGACACAAAACAGAGGTCATTTTCATCATTTACCATAAATGCTTTGTTGATCTTGATTTAGAACAGCCAAAAACTCTTTAACTGATTCACCATACTCTAGTCCCTTCCCATGTCATCATGAACACTTATATTTTTAATTATGATACTATTTGTAGATGATTGCAATATAAAATATCACTGTGGGTAGTAGCATACATGACTCTTTAGAATGATGACAAGAAATACTGTGAATATTCAAAGATTCTCATATTTAAATTTTTAAAAGCAATTATAAATGCTCAAAGAAAGTACCAGAAGAAACCAACTTTGGCAGACATATAAGATGACACGTGGGGTAGGTGGTAGGTAGACAAGGCCCCTTTACTTAACTTAGTTCCCCAACTTTGAAATGTAGAGTCCAAGTTTTAGTTAATAATTCATTTATGGATTTTAGTTTCTCAAAAGTAGTTATTTATGGATATGATCTGTTTTCCCTTTAAATAACAAATTATTGACCAGATACTTGAAAAAAGACAATGAAAATTCCATGAATTATTAGCATGATATAGTAACCAGGATTAGATGTACATGATTACTGAACTTAATTCTGACTTTCCACTTGATCCCAGAGAAAAGATGGTGACTTCTCTGTCCCTCCTCATGTAGTGACTGGGCAACTAACACAGCATATTTCATTGGCTCTTCCGGTATCTTCTCAGCAGCCCAGTTAACATGACTCAAAACTCCTGGGGAAGAGGGATGGAGAAAACCTGCTCTTCCTTAACCACAGCTATTACTTAAGCTTAGTGCCTTTATGTTAATAGGCTCATTCTCCACCATGATGGACATGAAAAACAGAAACTAAATTACCTTTTGTTCTTCATATGCATCTTTTAAACAAACATAGTTTGTTACAGCCCGCATTGCTATTGGTAATTTTCCAATTGCCTTCAGATCAGTAGGTTTTTTATGAGCGGATATGATGAGCGTGTTCATCCACCAGTACGTTGCTTTGGACAGTAAATTCACAAAGGGTTGGAGAAATCTCACCCCCAGATCCTGGAGGTCTTCAGGAGGCTTTACTTTCTGAGGATTCATGAAGAACACATACCTCTGTGGCAAGAAAAATTCCACAGAATAACAGTGAATCCAATTCTTTTTTCCCACATACTGAAAAATAAAATTTTAACCGTTTCTACACATTCATTTCAGGAGGCCAAAATTTCTATTTTCATACTTCTTTCCATCCCTTCCTGAAACATTCTTCGAAATAGTTCCCTTTTGTTGTGACTAGATTCTCATTAAATTCCAGAGTTTCACATTGAATCCAGTTGGGCCAATGCTAAAAAATCCATTATTCCTTTAAAAGACAGCTGTCACCAAGAATCGATCTTTCATAATATCCTTTTATGATAATTAATGATAGATTCAACTAAATGAAGATCTTAACAGTATTTGGATTGTTTAAATGTGTTATCAACTTCATTGTTGAGTCATTCTGTTAATCTGTGGTCTGGCTGATGTTCACTGACTGTTTTCCACCATCCACTGCAACACGTATCTTGCCATTCGGAGCAAATTTAAAGTGCTCTGACAGGAAACGAACACCGAAGAATGGGTCACTAGTAAGCCACACAATATAACCGGCCACATTATGTGGCAGGAGGTACAATGGATCTGTAATCACAGACTAGGTGTGAGACTTGACCATGCTACTTTGGGGATAAGACTAGAGTCATCTCTTACAGAACTTTCTCCATCAATGAAATGGGCAAACTGGATGAGGTCATCTTCTATTCGCAATGTCTGAGACTACACTAATTTGACTAAACCAGGTTTGCTTTGGACCAATCACAGATGATGGAACTTTCTGATGAAAATAATTTCATATATAATACAGGCTAAGCATAATGTTAGGCACATCACATGCACTCAATCAATATTTGTGAATAAATAAATAGATTCCACAGTCATATTGAGATTTCTGGAACATTAATGGTCTGAAACTTAGTAGTTCAACTTTCTATGTATACACATAGATGATACACATTTGTTTATCCTCTTAAATACTAGTGATTTCTAGCTGACTATGATCTTTAATACTTGGGTCTTGAATTCTGGTAATTGAACAAAAATCATTGAAACCTACTCTGACCCGAATGACATTGATCTCCACAGCCATCAGGAGTCCATTCAAAATGACCATTATGCCTGTGATGCAGAAACGCAGGTCTGATACTCCCCAACCGGACTGCCAGTACTTGACCAACTTAATGGTTTTTGTAATAAAGGCCATGACCCAATACAGGAATAAGGCTGGGAAAATAAAAAGTGAAAAGAAAAGATAAAATCTTTCACTGATTTTTTTTAAAAGGTCATGAAATTTCAATATAAATGCAATGCTTTTTAATAACAAACACAATTTAAAATATTCTATTTCCAGGTAATTTTATTTGTTAAGAAAACACCATATGTGCTGTAGTGCACTTTGAGGTTTTTGAACTGAAGGTATGGCAATGAGTTTTAAACCCTTAGTCTTCCATTCTGATTTTGTGTGACACCTGTGCAGATACAAGGAGCCATAAATAAGGATCAACTATATTCTTTAGAACTTACGTATAATTCTATAGACTCTAAAACTGATTATCTTTTGTCTTGTTTTTTTTTTAAGAAGTCCTGATTATATGAAGAATTCACAAGTTGGTATGGGTGTAACCTAGCCAATAGGTGTGTTGCAACTTCCAGGAGCGTTACCCTAGAATTAGTACGGAATCTATGCAGCCATGTAATAGGTTTTCTGCTGCTTAGCATTTAAGTAGTGACTCTTCTCACCCAAAAGGTTTGAGACACCACAGGCATCCACAGAATACAGAGAACGATGCTCCCGCAGAGCAAGCCCAGACCACAAGTATTTAGGTCAGAGAAGTAGGGATCAATATCATCTCATAACCACAGCCAGCATTTTGCAGAAACTATGAAACAGAAGCAGAGACTTTCCTAGAAATCTGTTGTCAAGGATTCAGTATACTTTGAATAAATCTAAGTACCAATGAATATGGGATGAGGAAGAAGAAATCTAAAACATATATAAGACAATCCAGTTTGGACAGCATTTATCAAAACAAGAAAGTTTAAGGGTGATCACAACTTTTCTAGTGGAAAAGAACTGAGACTCATCTTAAATATAAAAAACAGTAGATTGAAAATAAGTGGATGGAAAAGGCTATACGATGAAACAGTAAGCATCAGAAACTTGGAGGGGGTATATTAGTGTCAGATACTAATCAGACTTCAGGACAGAATATTATTAGACATTTTTTAAACTTTTAATAATAAATGTGTCAATTTTTCATGAAGACACAGTAAAAAATACATATATGACTAATAAAGATTTAGGTCTCAACATTATCAACCATCTTGAACTATTTGATATGTATAAGAGTATTTGACATTTAACATTATAAAAGTGCATCCCCAAATCTCCAAAATATACATTCTTGTTAAATGTATATGGTACGAGTACATACTATATACTCACTCAGAAAACAAGAAGCAATAAATTTAGAATAACAGATAACCTATAGAGACTGTTCTCTGATCACAAAGAAGTTAAAAATCAAATTAGCTAGAAGCAAGTCACAAATCCACTCACGTTCAAGGGGAGAGGATTATACAGAGTGTGAACATCAAGCAAAGATAATGGAGGTAACCTCTGGGTCTTTTCACATGGTAAGATATCTAGGAGTCTCCAAATATTTGGAAATTAAACAATACATTTCTAAATAACCACACGTTAAAAAAGAAACTGCTAGGGAAAGTAGAAAATATTTTAGCTAAGTTATAATGAAAACACTACAGATTAAAATTTTACAGATTCCAACTAAAACAATACTTAGAGGAAAATATATGGCTTTGGAGATAACTTAGGTTAAAAAAAAGAGTCAGGTCCAAAATCAATGACCGAAATTTCTACCTTAAAAGCTAGGGAAAGAACAATGAACAAAATAAAGAAAAGAAAGAGCAATAAAAGTAGAAAGCAATAAGATAGAAAATGAATAATTGAGAAAAGGAACAAACCCAACAAATCCAACAAGGTTGTTTTTTGAAAAGATCAAGAAAATTAGTAAGTCCTCAGCTAGACTGATCAAGAAAAGAAGACAAATTAGCAACACTAGGAATAAAGTAAAAGTTATCCCTACATATCCCATGTCCTTAAAAAGCATAATCAGGAAATACCTTGAACAATTTTATGACAATAAATCAAAAAACTTAGATGAAGTAAAAATTTTCTCAAACCTTGTAACTACCAAAATTGACATGAGAAGAAATAGACACTCTCAAGAGTCTTCATCTAATAAATAAATTTATAATTTAAAATCTCTGTTTAGTTAAAACTTCAGGCCCAGATGAATTCATTAGTGAATTCTATTGAACATTTAAGGAAGAAATGAAATTAGTCTCACCCAATGTCCTTCAGAAAACAGAAATAGATAACATTTTATATGCTGGGGTATATTTGTGTATCCCAGCTTATTAAAAGCCTGGCAAAGACATTGCAAGAATAAAACCAGAACAATATCCCTCACTACAGAGGGATAAAAAACCCAAACAAATTAACTCCAGCAATACATAGCATGAGTAACAAATCATGACCATGTGTGGCTTAGCCAAGGATGCATGGTTACTTTATCATTTGAAAAATCAATCAGTGTATATCAACACAAACACACTAACCGAAATATCATTTCAACTGATGCAAAAAAAAAATCTTTCAATGAAATTCAACATCTATTCATGATAAAAAAAAAAACTCTGATAAAATAAAGCTTTGCATAGAAGAAACCTTACTCACCTGATAAAGGTCTTACATAACAAGCTTATATAACTATCATTAAGTATGAAAGACTGTTTTCCCTCTAAAATCAGGAGCTGGACAAAGATTTCACTGTCACATTTCTATTCTGCATTTTACTGGAGGCTCTACCTAGTGCAATATAGCATAAAAAAGAAAAAGAAAGCATAAAGTTTGAAAAGAAACAAGTATAACTGTCTCTATTTTCAGATGGTATGTTTGTTTACATAGAAAGTTCCAAGAAACTTACAAAGCAATAATTAAAAGCAGTAAGTGAATTTCCAAGGTAGCAAGATCAATATACAAAACCAATTGTATCTTATTTAGTGGCAGAAACAATTGGAAAATAAAATTTTAAATATAATTTTAAATGTAATTCCATTTATAATCGCAGCGGTCAAACAAAAAAAAAACTGGTAATAATTTTAACAAGACATAAAAGATCTCTACATTAAAACTATAAAATATTGCAAAAGGAACTGAAAGAAGACTTAAGAAAATAAAGACTGGATTGTGAGACTCAACATGTTTAAGATGTCAATTCTCCTCCATATTGTTCTGTATATTCAGTGTAATCCTTATCATAACCCCACCAAGAATTTTTTTTTTTTTTTTGGTATGAACTGAAAAATCTGATTCTAACCTGCTTTTAGCAATGCAAAAGAATTAGAATATCCAAGGCAGTCTTGGGAGAAAAACAAAGAAAAGAAGCTGTATGATTATAATACATGACTTCAAGACCTCCAAGCTGCAGTAATCAAGACAGAATCATGATAGCATAAAAATACATGAATAGAGCAAAGGAATAAAAAATACAGAGCTGAGAAATAGATCATACTTAAACAGTGATTTGCTGTAGTTTTTTTTTTTTTTTAAACAAAGGTCCCAAAGCAATCCAATGAGAAATGGAATGTCTGTTCCACAAATGGTGCTCAAACACATAGATATCCATTTGGGAAAAAAAACAGAAACTTGATGCCAAATTTATATACCATACACACCATTAATTTTAAATGGACTGCAATTCTAAAAATAAAAACTGAAACTATAAAGCTTCTAAAAGAAAACAGGAGAATATGAGGGAATCCAATTTTGAGGGAAGGCAGGGATTTCTGAAGACACAGAAAGCAATAACTATGTTTGAAAAATAATAAGGTATACTATGTCAAAATTAAAATTTTCTGCTCATCGAAAGGCTCTGTGAACTAAATGAGTATGCAAGCACACACTGGGAGGGAAGTATTCTCAAAACATGTGTGTGATGACATTCTAGTATCTAGTATATACAAAATACTCCTACAACCCAATAACAAAAGTGCAGTCCAATAAGAAGTAGGCAAGAGATAATAGCCACTTCATAAAGATAACAAATGGCCAATAAACTCATCAAAAAGTACTCCATATCATTGATCATCAGGGAAATGCAAATTAAAACTACAATGTGTTATCAGTACACACCCATCAGCATGGCTAAATTAGAAAATTTACGTCATCTAATGGAACAGCCAGAATTTCCACACGTTGTTAGTGAGTATGTAAAATTAATTACTTTGAGAAAAGATCTGGTGGCTTCTTACAAATGTAAACATTTACAGACCTACCCTATGACCCAGCAATTCCACTCTGAGGTATTTGCCCAAGAGAAATAAAAGCATATATCCATAAAAAAAAATTGCACATCAATGTTTATAGCAACTTTTTTTCATAATAGCCAAAACCTGGAGACAGTCCAGGTGTCTATCGACAAGAGAATGGAAAAACTGTAGTATATTTATACACTGGAATACTAGCCAAAAATCACAGGAACTAAGTACTAATCAACACTGCATTATAGATAAGCCTCCAAAAAATCATGCTGAGAGAAAGAAGTCTTACAGAAAAGAGTCTACACTGTATGGTTCAACTTACGCGAAGTTCCAGAATGAGCAAATCTAATCTACGGTGGGAAAACGTTCAGATTAGATGTTGCCTCTACAGAGATGAAAATGAGGATAGACTGGTGAGGGCACCAGGAAACTTTCATGGATGATGCCAATGTTCTATATCATGATAAGTTTATACAGGTGTCTGCATCTAGCAAATCAAGATGTCTTTACTTTGCTACATAAATTTTATTTCACAAAAGAACTGCACACAAATATTGAACGTGAGTTAATTATATGCATGCTGAAGTAATTAGGAAGTGATGTACAATAAAACCTGCAACTTACTTTTTCGGGGGGTGGTGTCAGTTTTACTTTTATTTATTTTTATATGAAAAATTTTACAAATTCTTAATTTTATTAAAGTCACAGCTGGTATCTATCAAATATTTCAAATTAGGACTTTGAGGCAATATTATATTTCAGATTCTCTAACACACTTCAAAACATTTAAATAATAAGCACAGAGGTTATCTCCATAATTACAAAACTTAGTACTAAACTTGCTGTTGCCTTTTTTGGCATTTACATAACAAAATTTCCTTGATAATATCTGCCTTCCATTTTGTATCAGTTTTCTGTAACGATAATTCTGACTCGGACAAGACTTTTAAATTAATATTTAACCCTGACAACTTGTTTTTATAAGATTATCTTTGCCCAATTATGTAATGTGATGCAACACAGAATTAAATAATTGGCATTTTCCACTATTCATTTCAAATGTTAATGTCCCCTGGATAAGCAAATAAAATAACATTTATATGACTTAATTATTCCGGTTCCTAATTGCTGTATCAGTAGCCAATGTCATTTACATCATATAACAATCAAGTGAAATCCATGAACCTTAGAAAGCCATAAACATTTGTTTACGCAAACACACACAACTCCGCCTACCACGTTAGAGGACACACAGATCCCTGCCACCCACACACCATCCACGTTCTCTACCTCCGTCTCAGCTCTCCACGTGAAAGTACACACCAAGGCACGCAAGAGCCAGAGTATCATGTATGACTATTTGGGATGAGTTCTATCATTGCAGCATAAGGCGAAAATAAAATTAGGAATTCTTTAGACAGCTTCTAATTTCCACAGGCCAGGAGGCCAGAGAGGCTTTGAAACATGATGTCAGGCGTGATGCAGATGTGAGGGGCTCGGCTTTGGGGGCATCTGCTTCTCGGGACAGCCTAGTTTCCAGCAGGCACTGAAGCACATGCTGCTGTAGAGAGGACCCCAGTGCCTCAACAGGAATGCTATGAAGAGCGTCCATGAACTACTGGGACCTTCGGGAAATGCCTCAGGACTCCAAGTCAGAGGCAGAAGCACTCAGGACTCGCTGAGATGACTTGCTCATGGGCCAGTATCGTGCAGTAGCTCTTGGCAAGAGCTCTGATTCTTGGGAGTCCAGCTTCTGCAAGCCAGAAGGCCAGCGTATGCCCTTCACTTTCTACCCACCACACACCAACACATCACAAGGGGCATTTCTTGGCGAGCAGAGGTCCTGGGGGAACGGAGTTTTCATAGCCAAGAGCAACTCAGTTTATCTGCCTCTCCACATTAACTGGGAGACAACAGAGTAATTACTTATTGTGGTTTTCCCATGCCTTCCAATCCCAACCCACGCTGAGAGCATTTAATGAGGAAAAAGAAAAACAAACAGCTCTTTGGGGAGGGAAAAAAAAAAAAAAACCACTTGATCATACTTACCTAAAAGTAATTTGGGAAAATTTGATGTTTCAATATTATGATAATACACTATGGATGTGGTGGTGGCAACAAATCCCATCACAGCCGGCATGAAGAGGTGGAGGTGCCGGGAGTCCCGCCGCCTACGGAGAGTGATACAGCATCAGTGTCTGCGGCGGATGGCTCCGGATTTTCTCATTTTCTTTCCAATTTGTTTCATTAAAACCCCCTCCTAGCAATATTTGAAATACAGAGCGAGATACTCTATATACAGACTGCTAAGAGAACATAAAAGGAAGACTGCCTTGGGAGACATAATTTTGCTGAAAGGATTTACCCTAACATGAAGGGTTGGAGAAATACAGCTAAACGAGACCTTGCAAAATGCTTGCAACAAAACTATCACTTTTCCTATATTGAAGAGCAGAGCTGCTGAAATAATTTAACACCAAGTAAAATAATTTACTTGAATTTACTTAAAATAATTTCACCAAGTGAAATAATTTACATCAAGTAAAAACCAGCAACGGAATGTGAATTCTAATGTCGTTGGAAAGAACACCTGTTCTTTGGTAGCTTTCCCAAACTTGACGGCTTTCCGTGATTTTTCCATTTTCATTCATTGATTCAACACATATGGGTTCGCTGGTCCAGACACTGTCAGATTGCGGGATGCAACAGTGAACAAGACAGGATATAGCATCTGTGGTCCCAAAGTCTAGAGTCTTTCAAGGAAAGCAATAGGAAATGCAAACGCAGGTGAAGGGGCCAGGAGGGCGTGCAGGGCTAGCGTCTGAGACAGAGCAAGCCTTGTGAAGGAACTGACTTCTAAACTGAGACCTTAAGAATGAGGAACTGCTACTCAGAGGAAGAAAGAGAGGAGGACTGTTCCAGACAGAGGGTCAGACATGTTCAAGGGTATTGCAAGCAATTCAGTATGACTGCAAGGAGACGAAATGTCATTCTGGGGGCAGTAGAGAGCTTCCAGTGGATCGGAGTTATGCCACGACAGATGGGCAGGACCGACAGCCCTCAAGTCCATTTGCATTAATTGTGCCACACAGTTCAACCTTTAAATCTTCTCAGATTACTTAAATGATGAATACACAATCGGTATAGAGAACAAAGTAACTAGTTCAAAAGTAACGAGAGAGAAAGAGGAACATTTGGGAAAAGGCAGAAGAACACTTTAAAAAGAGGAAACAAAATGCGCAAAATACACAGATGCACGATACAGTATACAATGTTCAAAGTTTTCCAAGAAGTTTAACGTTCCTCAGATAGAAAGTCTGAGATAGGACGCATCATGAAAGGCTTTATATGCCACGGTAAGGAGCTGAAATCTAATCCTGCGGAACACGGAACACTTGAACAGCTAAGTGGTGTGGTCAGATGAGGCCTTTAGACACATCAATCTGGTAGTAACGTGGATGGTGAAGTTGACAGGTAGTGGGGTGGGTTGGAGAGGAGGGGAGAGGCACAGACGAAGGAAAGTAGTTAGGAAACCATGGGGAGAGGCCAGGTGAGAGACAATGAAAGCCTGAGTTAAGCTTTGGCAGGGAGGGAATAATACATTTGGAAAAGACTGTCAACACGGACAGGATTTTAACAGTTAAGGTATGAGTGTGATGTGGATGGAGACAGAGACTAATCCCCAGGGAGCTTGGGTAGATGGTGTTAACAGAAGATTTTAAGAGGAAGAGCAGGTTGGAGAGAGGAAGCAGGAACGTGTGGGCTGTGAAGGTATGTAACAAGCATGCAAAAGAAGTTGTCTAATAGGCAAGTGCATGCAGTCTTAAGGCATGAGGAAGGATATGTTTGGAATCATGAATACAGACAGAGGAATGAAACTGATGGCATTATCACAGCATAAGAGCTGGCTTCAAAATCACCCATTGCCTCCCAGAAATAGTTCAAAGGGTCAAAGAGAAAATGCTGGAAATAAATATTTCATCAGTACCGAAATTAAGAAATGCCTCTAAGCTTCTTTAATTACCGAAGCAAAGAAAGAATCAAAAACCCACTTAATAGTTAGAAAGTTTAAAAATGAACATACTACCTATCAAGTCCTATAAAATGGTCAAAACCACACCTAGAAGAAAGTTTATAACCTTGAGCATATTCAATAAGAAATCATTATGATAAATAATTAAGTGCTCAGTTCAAGAAGTTAGAAAAAGAATAACAAACATCAGTAAAAAAAAAAAAGGAAAAAATATAGGATTAACACAGACAGTAGCAGCTACAGCAAGGTTTATATTTATGGCATTTCTTTAGTAGGGATTTAACGTGTTTTTTAACCATGCTAGCATTTTTATTAAGATTCCTGTTATACTGTTACTGCTCTGCTTACAAAGTAGTACAGGTTTTGAGTGGGGCCCCAAACCTTATTCTTTCCTTTAACCACTATTATTTTTAGAGCATGATTTGCAGACTTCAGTGTTTTAGTAGAAGGACGTATATCCCATTATAGCAGAAAATCTTTAGTCAGAAAGTTAAAGAGAAAGCCAAAAACCATATATTGTGGAAAACAAAAGAACAGTTTCAAAAAAGAGAAAATGATAGAAATAAAAACCTAAATGAAAACACAATATTACAGTGAAGATTTTAATGTGCATTTTTAGTATTTGATGAATTAACTAGTACAAAAATAATCAACACACAGGGCTTTAACAATCCAAATCAGTAAACTCAATAAGGTTCTGTCTCTTATAAGTAATAAGAATAAAGAATTCTTAATACTTAAGAATATATTTTTTATTTAATACTTATTACTTATAAAATAATCACTTAATTGACTCTAACGAAAATGTTAATAAGTCCCCAAAGGTATTCATTTAACAAATTACCTGCTCTAATAATAAGCCAGTCAAATTAGACCAAAAAGCAGAATCACAAATTATTTAGGGAGAAATAAAAAAGGGAACACTTCTTAGGAAAACTTGTGGAAAACAGAATGTTTCAAAAGAACAATCAATAGCTTTAATATTTGTATTACTCAGAAGGAAAATCAAATATTCAATGAGGAAAGTCTTTGCATTGTTTTATTAATTATAATAAGCATTTGTGATAGTTTAACTAAAAAACAGTTCATGAAGTTTTGTTAGAAAAAAGAAGGAAGGAATGATCAGCAGAGTCAAATATAATAAGTGTGTTAAAGAGTAAAAGATGTCCATTAAAGTGTTGTTCATGATTTTTGGGATTCTTGTTGAAGCAGTTTCCAGAATAAGACAAAGCAAGAGGGAAAGCAAACTGAATCTTTGGGTTCAGAAGGAACCGGAAGTTTTTTTTTTTTTTTTTGAGAGTCCTGGATAAAACGGGGAAGGAGAAGAGTCTCCAGCTGAAGACTGGGAGACGGCAGCGCAAGATCAAGGGTGTATTTCTGCTTGTTTTTAGTGTGGATCTCTTGTACCACCGCCACGATAAAACAAGTTTCCGCCATGAGCATATGTTGTCATTATTAGTTTAGCTTCTGTTCCAAGTCTTTGACTGGATCTACACATCAGCCCCAAGGCTGAAAGGAGGAGTCACCCTCGTCTACATGATGTCAAGCTTTTAGGACACACGTGACTTCCACTATCTTCCACTTTACACGTGCACATAATAACACGAAGAGTCAGCCTATATGCCAAGGGAATGAAAAAATGAACACTAACATTGGCTATGCTGATACAATATAAGACAAATATGCCAAAGAGCTGTAAACAACTCTCTAAATGCTTAGAAACGTGACACATCTTAGGGTCTCTGATTTTCCTCTGAATCAGAAACTCAGATGTGCACATTGATGCAAAGTACTGTCATAAAACATTACAAAATTGTTGGCTGCATGACAACAGCCTTGAAGTTTCATTCCTTGTTAATTGCAACAGAAAAACATAAACAGATGTCTTGTTAGATAAGAGGAAAAAATCACTTTGAAGATTTCTGTTTCAGACTTTAAATTAGTTTCATAGCAATCCTTCAGTGAAAGGTGTAATATTTGGTGTCATTTCATAATGAAAATTTTCCTATTACTTGAGTTCATTTTTTGTTACTATGTGATAAAAATACCTCCCTCATCTGATGTTCAAGTTTATAAATAAAATTCATTATATCTAACTGCCTAGTACAAACTTCTTTTATTAGAATGTCAGAATTTCTTCATAAATAGGGGTTTTATGACAACTCCTGATTTTGAAATAATTATGTGCTTTGCCTCAATCTGCAGCCATATCCTCAGTGGCTCTTTGACTTCTTGAATGCCTGTCTCAAGGCAGGCTGTTGTATCTTTGCTGTTTTACAAAATAAGTTGGAACATTTAAGCACCAGTTATATATTTATATATAAAGATCATATATATATGATCTTCCTTGCTATTTATGTTTATTTTGAAAAAGAAGGTAAATATCAAAGCGTTTAAAAGGAGAGAACTTTTGGCCAAGGCTACAGAGACGAAGGAGCAAAGAAACAGAAAATACATCAATGAGTACAAGCCACAGAGATCTGAACTCGTGTTATCAGAGAAAAGATGCAACACAAAAACATAGACAACGTGCATGATTGTCATGTAAAAAGGAGGACGGCTGTGGTTCCTAGTAAGTTCTGACCAAAAAGTTAAGCCTGGCTTGGTACGCTCTTAACTACCATCTGTATCAACGCCTCCCACTAGGATAGCATACTCCCATTAACTAAGTGGAGTCACTTACGAATCTGAAACAATGCCTTCTGCTATTTCACAAACATGCACAAACAGGAGGGCAAACGTAAGAATCCATCTCAGGTTGTGTCCAGGAAAATGAAGCCATGTGTTGTGATGAATCTGGACTTTTGAGCTCTGACTCCCCCACCCTGAAAAGAAGAAAAAGGTCAAGAGATCAACAAGGATCAATTATAATCATGGAAATGATTTCCATTGTGATAGATTTTGGGGTGAGTTCCCTGAAACCTTACTCCTTTCTAGGGTAGCAATGGAAATCCTGGTCTATTTGCATTATGTTGAAAAAGGAACAATTTCAATTCATTTTTACAGGACTGCCTAGGTAAGACATTGACATTTGTTGCTTTGCTCAGGAATAACACAACATCTGGATGACAAGGTGATTATTTTATGCTAGTCACAGCTCTTACTGACAGGTCTCTGATTCACTCAAAAGAAAAACAGATTAATGATGATATTAATCAAAGCAATCTGGATTCTAAAATCTTTCAAAACATGGGATCTGTGGGAGGATTAACAAAAAAAGTCATATTTGGTGATGAAATATAGGACCCATTGGCTGAGTCAACTCTTAATCACATGCACATCATGCGAAAAAAATGATAACCTATGACTGGGCCAGTGCTAGTGATATTTTCTCAAAGAAGGCTACAGTTTTGTTCATTGATGAAATTTTAAGTAGGCTCAAGAACATCACAGGTTCACCCTTAGCTCATCACTGGAGATAAAATTAGTTACCAGATTACATTTTAGTAAAATGTTGATGGTTTCCCCTCAAAACCATAGAGTAATGCCAACTGACAGATGGTGTGCTAAGAAAGGACCCTACTCTTGTCTCTTTTGTCACCTTTTGTTCTGAATTTTTGACTTGGGGGAAAGCCCTACATCCTTCAAGAATGATTGGGGTGTCCACTTAAAATACTGAAGGAAGGAATTTTTGTATAGACAAAAGGGACCCTTGAAGCATTCTTTGAAAAGAATATTGGTTCATTGCTTAGTTGTTCCCAAATATACTTATTAGAAGATTAGTTACATTTAATGTATTCTATTAGAATTTATGCTATAAACTCTTGCAGATAAGCTCTTTTATTTTTCCTACAACACTGTAATTTTCCTTATGTCTGAGATACTTCTTTGAGATTCAGTATGGTCTCTCACTGACTCAAGTAGCCAATGTTATGGATGAATACTCTGCATTTTTTCTCCATCATTTTCCTTTGATAGTGTTCATTCCAATTCCACTTGATTCAAACATCCTTTCGCGAGCCTCTGTGTTGATGCCAGAGACACAAGCAGCCCAACAATCGCTGTCAGTGAGTTAACTGGATGTCAAAAATGAATTATTTAACAGTAGAATTGCAATTTAAAAAAGGATGTTCTACCTTTGGCCAAAGGGTCATTCTTAATGTCCTACAAATGCCACCACCTATACAAAAACTAGTGTTTCTATAAATGGCCACTCTGGTCCCAATATATTTAATGTCTATACACTTGCTTGACCTAAATAACTAGGTGCCAAGAGTTATGCTGGCTTCTGCATAATATCTGTCATATAACAGAAATTTTTTGCTCACTGTTGGAATGCCCGGTACTTAGTAATCTCTCAATTAAGATTTGTTAAATGAAGAAATAAAAGCTTAGAGATTACTTTTAAACATTCCTTTAAAGCAGATCCTTAAATTATGAACGTTTTCTCAAGAAAATCAGTCAGATAGCCTTTTGATACACTTTTATGAGCAAAATTATGCATGGGACTATTAAACATCAAATTCAAAATAGTGGTGACCTCTTTTGAAAGGACAGGAGCGTAGGATGTGGGAAGAGGATCAGGGAGTTGTACTTGGACTGTTAGATTCCTTGCAATGAGTGTGACAGATTCAACAGGTGTTTATTACATTACTCCTGGTCATTTTTCTATATGAAAAAAATCGTATAATTTTAAAAAATGCTAGAAGGTCTATTTTGGTTGTTTTGAGGAAGTTATACAAATTATGCATAACTGCTCTAAATAACTGGATTTTGTGTCTACGTAAACTGTAAAACAATAGGGAAAACTGTCTAACTTCTTTCTAAATAGCTTGCCCACCTACTCTTCCTACCTGAAGACGCCCCATCACTCCTACTTTGACTTGCATGCTCTGTATCTTTCCAGTCCCCAACCATGTCACTCCACGTGCCTTCCCCACTGGCCCTGAGAAGAGCTAGCTGTTGGTGGGCTAATGCTCAGGACAGTTTCTTCCTGGATCTGTAAATGGGCTTACAAGGCAGTATCAGCATTTCTTTTGACTTTGACTTACGTGTTTCACTGGGAAATTCCTGTGACTATTCCAGGCAAGCACTGTGTTTTATCCACTTTCCGTTCTCCTCACCTAGCACAAAGCAAGTACTCAGTGGATGCTCTGACCTATCTTATAAAACTCTTTCTCTTTTTTTCAAAAACTGCGGCTTCTTGAAGTCCTTTCTAGAAGGCATGTGACTGCTATTTTTATCTACAGAATATTAAATGCCAAAAACATCAGTAATTGGAAAACACAAGATACTAGTTTGTTCTTTGCCCACAGACTTACATATTAGTTCTCATGCTGGAAAATTACATCAATGTTATACCAAATCTCAGCCATTAATAAGACCTTTCCTGTCAACACCAGGTGATGAAATATAGGACAGGAGGTTACTCACCGATAAACAATATTGGAAAAGTGATAAACAACAGGAAGACATGAGGGACCAGGTTGAGAGCGTCCACGAAGCAGGGGTTTTGCAACACACCATCATAGATATTATATGAAGAAATGTTGTTACCACAGAATGAAAGGCTCATTTCTTCTTATATGGTTTAACCCTAAAAGGGAGAGAGAGAACGAAAAGCCTCAATTTACTATTGAATTCTCCTTCATACAATTATAGCCTTAAAGAGGTGTTATATTGTACAATTAATCCTCTTTATTTTTGCAGTTGAGTAAAGGAAACTGTATGCCAAAGTCAGTTGAGAGTTACTTATAAAGGCCTTATACATTCCATAAGGTCCACTTTGTAAAGATTTTTTTTCAGAGAAAAATATTCCTTTTTAATTTGGAAAATAAACAATAATATCTACCAAGAGTGGTACCTGAAAGGAGTATTTGTCTGAATAATATGATTTCAAACAGCAAAAATGGTTGATTACCAAGAAAAAGAAGGGAGGAAATGAAATTACTGACTGAAAACTCAAAAGAGGGTAATAGTAAATCCTTTCCCATGCGCACTCATTGAAAACGCTTTCACGAACGACTTCAGCCGGACACAACTTTCTGCAACATTTTATTAATTGCAGGGCATAGTAGTACAAAGAGACCAACGTGTCTGGAACCAGCACAGAGCCTTTCTCTGAACAACAGTTAAATCAAGTGTTTAAGGCGAATCAGCTACTATTCAAGTAGCTCAGGCCCCATAGTCAGAGGATATTCTTATGTGAAATACACTCAACTCAAGGCTTGGAACAAAGGATGTCTTCTCATTGGAAAGCTGTATTCCACCAGAGAAGCAGACAAGCTTAGAGAGGAAACAGAGAGCAAGATCACGGAGGATTTTCTTAGCCATTGTGGGGACTCTGGCTTCTACTCTGAGTGAAATGGAGCCACTGGGAAGGGGGAGATCAGAGGAGTGACAAGCTCTGACTTCCATTCAGATGAATTCTCACTGCTGCGCTGAAATGGATGGTGTAAGAGCAAGGGTCACTTCATCAAAACGCTACTGTGAAATGCCAGCAAGACTGTCAGCATTCTGAAAACGTCTTTTATGATGCCTGCTATTTATTTCTCACCTACTAAATTCTGGGAGTTTTGCATGTATTATGTAAGCCCTCAGAACAACCATGCAATGTTAGTGGCGTTCTTTGCATTTTACAGAGGACAGTATTGGGGCTTAGACAGTAGCCAACCAGGAGAGTAGCCGGGATCCACACCCCCGTGTGTCTGACTCTAAACTATGTTCGTCCCACTCCATCACATAGCCTGCAGCCAACTTTTTTTTTTTTTTTAAATAAATCTCTTATCTGTTCAGGTTAAAATAAGTAACAGTTTGAGATTTTAATCTCACTGGACTTTGTTTCTTTTCCATATTTATGTCACCCTGGATTCACACTTAGATTATTAAAGGTTGGCAAAGGTTTGAATAATTAAAGAAGTACCTTTTTTCTCCTCCCTTGCATTGATTTAGCAGTGGCCACGAATCATATTTTTTCCTAGAAGAAAACAAAGCGTATTACACAGAAAAGATTCGCAACAGTAGGTGAACTATTGGAGAAATAAAATTTTAAACAAAAGCTTTATAAAGCATTACATGAATAGAACAACTAGTTAGAAAGCCTATGTGCTTACAGTCTGTAAATTCTTAAATGGAATTCCTCTCATATTATTTCTGGTAATACTTTTTTTTTTATATGCTCTCTAGTCAAGACCTTTTCTTATCTTTTTAAAAAAATGTTTTATTTAAAAAAGAACTCATAAAACTTTGTAAATCAACTATGCTTCAATGAAAAAAACTTTAAAAAGTGTAAAAAAAAAAAGCCCTCAAGGCGAGGTTAGAAACTTGCCAAATTCTTAACCAACTGTTAAGGTTCTAAGCTAGATAAAAGAATTTAAAAAGGACAAGATTTTTCAAATAGCAGTAAAATGGAAGTTCTGATTTCATAATTGTACATTAGATTTATTTCTGGTAAACATGGAAAAAACAGAAACTGAAAAAAATAGTTTGCAATGGAATTTTTAAGACTACTTCTTTTATTTAATAGAAATGATAAAAGGATACTTTAAGCTTACTCTTAATTGAAAGACATGTATAAACTTTCCTACAGCAAATTGAAAAATAATTTTTACTTTAGCTAGTTTTATAATTTTATCCAAAATTATAGTATTCCAATTGGCTACATTCATAAATCTTGATATTTAATCACTATCAATATTGAGTCAGATACTAAAATATAATCTGAATTTGCAAAACATATATATACTTCATTAGCTATAAGCACTGCCTGCCTCGTATTTAATCAGTCCTGAAACCTACTAATTCAGTAATCTTGGGATAAATGTGTGGAACTGTGGAAAGAGAATACCAAAGAAGTACAACAGCCTGAAAAAGTCAGAGAACATTTTCAGCCATGCACTTGATATCTGGGATTTTAGGCCATTAATTAATTAACTGTAAAAATATTTATTGATACTGACCGTGTGCTAGGCACTAGGAATTCAACAGCATGCGTGACAGAAACAGTCCCTGTGATCTTATGCTATATAAATCAGACTAGATTAATGCCAGTAGTTCTTGGTATAATGTAGAGGTTATGATCTAAAAGACAGAAATATATACAATGACATAATCACACAAAGTAGCATACTTCAGCTTGCTAAAGTAAAAACTTTAGAATGATATTTTCTTTCTACCATAATCCTAACCTCACACTCCCCCCTGGCTCCCCACCTGTTACTGTCTCTCACCACATCTCTCCTTTCACTTTTTCTTCTGCCGCTTCTTCCATCCTTCTTGCCTGTGCATGAGGCACGGAACAGCCAGCCCTCACTACAACCCGCCATGGACCAACAAAGGGAAGAAGTGAATTTACTGCAGATGTGTCGAGAATGTTTGTGTTTACCTGAGGCATTTTATTCAATCAAGATTTTTAACTAATTCTTAAATCTCCAATTGTCATTCAGGGTTTCCTTCCCAGGACCCAGGTTAAGTTAGGGATGCTTTGGGAAGGGTACAAATTGTTGCCCTTGCCAAAGAAACCCCGTCAGGTGACACCTTGCAGCCCCGCCCCTTCTGGAGCTGTCTAGTCCAGCTAACACTGATAGAGGCCCCAGAAAAACGAGGAGTGAGAGGGAAGGGGGCCAGATAGGAAGACAGGACATTTTTTTTCCCCACAAGTATAAACCCACGGAAAAGTGTTCAAGTGTTTATGACAGCTGATAGAGTTGGAGAATTTGAGTGAATGAACTTTAAAGACAAACACCAAAAGTGAAACTTTGATTATAGGGATGGTCTGTGGAGCAGAAAATATATAACAGAATAGTCCTTGATGACCAAACTTACGTCTTCATGGCAAGAACACTACCCTTGGTATTCTTATTCCTTGAAATGCATTATAGGAAGTTCCCCATACTCAGGAAGTATAAAATTTGGATTCAGTCGATGAATGTAAAGTAAATAAGTGAAAACTAGCACTCTATTCTGTTCACCTAGCAGAAAGTCAGATCTGATGGAACAGAAATCCCAGAGAATTTAACATGCTGGAAACACCTGGAAAAAACACGCTAAAGGCAAAGTAAAAGCGTTCATTCTCACACACCAAAATAACTCATACTTTAGTTATTCAGAAATTAACCAAATTATGTTGGGAGACTGAAACAGGACATTTTAAAGAACTTAACTGGGGCCTTTATCATTATCTAGGGTATGTTCAGTCAGATCACTTAGGAAAACAAACGTAATAAGTTATTTGAAGTTATTCAGTCCATGGTTCATAAAACACGAAGTATAAGATGTCTGTCTATCGATCTATCAATGACAGATCCAAGCAGGAATTCACCAGCTTTACGAAGAGACTTCTGGTTAAGTGCCTGGTCTGAATGCACCCAGCGAAGTTGTACTGCACACCAAAGGAAATGTTGGAACCACTCAGCAGATAAGATTGCTTTAGAGAGACAACTCCAGTGGTTTTTTGTTGTTGTTTTTTTAATCCCAAACTGGACAAGTAAAGCAACAAATAAATACCTTGGGCAATTGCTTGACGCTGCTTCAAACCCCTACCGGTGCACCTCCACTACCTTCAAAACACCGGCTTCCTACACTGTCTTAAGTGTAAAATTCAAACCCGGACGCAGAACTCCTAAAAAAGCAAAGAATAACACAAATTAAGCAGACAGAAAGAAAGCTACTTCATGAACAAGATGGGAAATGTCTAAGAGACATACACAGAGAGAGAAAGAAATGGTAGTAACTCCCTGCATTATATCCAGTTGGTTTAAGCAGGAGCCGGCCAGAGTCTTGAAAGTAAAGCTGGAAACCTGATCCCCACGCCCTCTGCTCCCCGGCTGGGGCCCCGTCCCTTAATCCTAGAAATAGCGACGTTGAAGGCGAAGCGCAGCGAGAGTGCTCGGGCGCCTTTTGGTTGCCGAAACGCTGGATCAAAACCGACAGCTTACGGTTATCCTTCAATTTTTTAAAATGATATTTATGTAAAAGACACGGACTCACTTACTCCGAAGGCAGAGTGTTCCTCCCCTGGCCGAAGCACGCAGGGCGCCGGGCGGATTATTTTTAGGGTGGTGGGAGATCAGCTGCTGCCTCCTATCGAGTTTCTCAACTGCAGAAACTGCTCTCGGCTGGGGCGGACGCGGCGACTGCGAGGCAGGAAACTGGGCAGAAGCCCCGAGCGCAGCGCCTGGGACTGGAGACCCTCCCCACCCCCGCTCGGCCCAGCTCTCCGCACCGGAGCAGCTCATCTGGGGCGCGCGAGATCACGATTTTACAAATGCAAGTAATGTGCGTCCCCTCAATTCATTAGACACTGAAACTTACTGATTCACTGATTCACCGCAGTCGGGTGTTCCAATGTTAGATCACTTGCACTTGTAATCCCCCCTCCCCGGCTCTTATAAACCACACGAGGAAGCGAATTTGGGGGGTTCACCATTTTCCCCCAAGTGGACCTGGGAAATGAAGGACTCATTCCGGGCACAGGAACCGGCTGCCGGGCTGTATTCGCGCGTGCGAATGTCTCGAGGAAGCAAGGCAGACTCAAGCCCAGTCATTGCCCCAGCGCCCCGGGAAACCTGGTTACTCCTTGGGACCCGTCACTGCGCTCCAGATGGCCGACGCTTCCCCCAGCTCCCCGAAAGCGGGGCTTTGGCTTCCCATGGGTTTACACACGGTTCCCCTGACTCTTGCTCTCGACCAGAGAGATCATAAATTCCCAAGGAGATAATGTGTTTAAAATACACTCACTCCCGCAATAACTCCCCCCAAAACGCAAGCCGTAAATTTTGTTCCAGGCAACCCTTAATCAACACTCGATGTTATCAGAGGCCAGCGCTCAGTCAACTCGAAATAACCATTGTTTTTGTCAACTGTCCCGGTCTGCTAAAGGATGGTCAGCCTGGGGGCTCCGTGCGCGACCCCGAGGGGCACCGCTCCCAAGACCTGAACCCCAAACTCCTGCGGCCCACGGACTCTGGGACAGAGCTGACCTCCGCCCTGCCAGCCCCGGGCTTTCCCCGCGGGAGCCTCCCTGCTCGGAAGGTCTCTGCGTTCCCGGGTGAGGCCCAGTCTCCGCCAGCGACTGAAGCTGGAAGTCGCGGCCGCTAGAGGTCTGCCGGGCCTGCTGGGGCGACACCCGGGAGGGTCCGGGAGACTCAGAGCCCGCGAACTTTGAAAGCTCGGCTACTGCACCCTGGAGCTGTTTTCCGCGACGCAGGCGCAGGGACAAAGCGCGCTTCAAGGATGGGGATCCCGGGACTGCGGCTGGGAACCCTGAGGATCCGATGAACAAACCAGAAGGGGGACCAGAGGTTCCCAGTGCGTCTAGGGAAGAGAGAACTGGAAATGAGGGCTGCAAATAATTCCCAGATACAGACCCTGAGTGTGACCACACAAAATCAAGTTGACTTTGGGGTTTTAAATATATATATATACACACACACACACACATATATATATATATAATTAAGGTCACTTATTATGATTAAGTCATGCTTAATTTTTTTAAGTCAAACTTTGGAAAGTATGAAAAATATAAGGGAGACCAATGAGCCCTCAAATTTATAAAACTACCGAAAACATTTTGATGTATTTTAACAAAAACAAAACCAGCGGTATAGTGTAGCGATAAAAACAAACATGGATGCGGGAGCCAGCCTGCTATCAAATCCTGCTACCGCACTTGTCTCAGTGCTCAGAGACTTTGGACAAGTTGCTTAATTTTTCTATCAGTTTCCTCACATACTCAATGGGACGGATACAAAATATGTATGTTTCATAGGCCTGATGGCGAGGGTAAATGAGAGAATCCCTTCAAAGAGCTAAGTGCCCTTCCTCTAGGTGAAAGCTAATATGTATGTTATTCTATTAGTTTTTTCTATGCATATTTTACGTTGTTGGCAACGCAAAATCATTTACCTCCTCACAGTATCCTTTAAAACAATTATTTTCTGATGGCATTTAAAAATCTTTGTAGAAATCATTTAAATGGCTCCAGAATATTTCATTGTGTGACTACACCATAATTTTAAATCCATTTTCTTATTGTTGGACAGAGGGTTGTCAAATTTTTACCACCATATTTAGTCCTATGATGAATTTTTATAAGGTTTTTTTTTTCCTTTGGTAGCAGATAACTTCTTTAAGATACATTCTCTGAAAAGTAATTACAGCATCAAAATTAGTAAATATTTTTAAGGCTGTGGATATAGAATGCAAAAATACCTTTCTAAAAAGTGTATATAAACTCCCTCCAAAGTCCATGAGACAGCCTATTAAACTTACACCCAAACCAGCATTGAATATTCTTATCTTTTTAAAAATCTTATAATTTGACACATAACATGCAATTCCTTGTTATTAACATCCATTTTTCAAGTGTTCATTAAACTATGTATTCCCTCCATTTTGAACAATTTGTTCACATACTTGTCCATCTAATGGGTTTTAATGATGTTTCCTAAAATTTGCATAAACTTTTAGTGAGAGGGACATTAATCCTGTTTCATATGTAGGACAGATACTTTCCCAATTTGTCATTTTAAAAAATGATAGTGGTTCTACCATTACAAAAAATAAAAAGAATTGTTTTCATACAGTCTATAAAAATTTGTGCACACCATGTGCTTAGACCTCTTGCCTGACACAGAGGTCAGTGGTGGGTCAGACCTCCAGGGTCACTGCCTTCATAGTGCTTTTCCTTAAGGGAAATTTTACTTGGGCAAATTTGATGCTTTTTATCATTGCATTGTATTCCAATGTTGTACTTAATAAATATTAACCATCATTTATATTTGTTTAAAGGTTTTTTTTTTTTAAATTCAATTCTGAAATTCATTTTGGCATATACCATGGGAAAAGAACCTAAGTCAATATTTCATTTGTTACATCAACACCACTCAATGAATAATCTTTTTCCTTTCCTCTAATATGTAATACTGCCTTTGTCATATACATATAATTATTTTATAAGATCTGTTTCTGAGCTAGTGTTCTGTTCAATTGACTTATTTTTAAATTTTTTTCTACTCTATTACTATGATCAGATGGAGGTGATTATTATAGCTATAAAGTATATTTTAACCCTAGTAGTGTTAGTCCCCTTTTTACTCTTTTCAACATTTTCTTATCTATTCTTTTTTGGAGATTTTATTAGAATTTCACTACATCTAGGAAATAATTTATAAAGAAATGTCATCACTTCGGCGTTCTGTCTTTTCCATTTACTTGTCTTCTTTTTATCTTGATATTAAATTTATATAGATTTGTGCATTTCTTGTAATGATTTATCATACAAAGTTCATATATTTGTTTCCATACTTTGTTCTGCTATTAAGAATGTTCTATTTGTTTATATTTTCTGTCAAATTATGTATTTATCTTATATCCAAGCACTTTACTAAGCTTTCTCAATAATACCAAGATTGTTTTGCCATGTTACCTTGACTTTCCAGAAAATACATTATCTGCAAATAGTGGTACATTTGTGCTATTCACTGTATGCTTGTGTTCCCCAAAATCTCACACATTGAAATCCTACACCTCAGTGGCACTAGGAGGTGGGGCCTTTGGGAAGTAATTAGGTTTAGATGATGTCTTGAAGATGGAGCTCCCATTGTGGGATTCACGCCCTTATGAGAAGAGAAAGAGACTAGAGCTTGCTTTCTCTGCTCTGCACCATGTGAAGACACAGCAAGAAGGCAAGTAGCTGCAAACTAGGGGGAAAGCTATATAATACAAGCCTTCTCCTTTCCTCTGTCTCTCTCCCCACTCCTAAACTAGCCCCGCCTCCCAATCTCTATTGAATTGCTCCAGTGACTCAGATTTAAAACCTTGAACTCAATGCTCACTTTCTCTCACTCGTCCCTCTTCATCCTCATACAATTATTAAATCATTCATGTTATGCTGAGCCGTGACTTCCCTCCACTTCTTTCCTTTCTCTCTGCCTCCCTTGTCTCTTAGAGTCTCATTAGTTATCGACTCAACCCCTTAACTGGTCTCTCCCACCATTAACCGTTTTACACAGACATACCATATTCATCTTTCTAAAATGCACCTTCAGTTACCGAACTATCACACTCACAAATCTTTCACAACTCACTCTGTCATTTAAGGTCTTCACAAAGCTTGCCTCACCCTCTCTGACCTCTTATCTTCCAACCAACCTCTACACCTTAACAGCTTCGGTATACACCTCAATACTCTTGTTTTTGCTCATCCAACTGCCAAACGATCTCTTCTATGCTCTTCCCTCTCTGAATCCTGGCTGTTTCAACGCTCTTCCCAAACATCTCATTTTCTGCATCACTCCACCGTGGGTCTCGCAGTGTCTGCCACGTAGTAGATGGTAAATGGGTTGTGACAGCCCCTTCTTTCTGTATCTGCAGTCACAGCACCCCCTTCGATGTGGCTTTTGCAGTGTTTCCCCTACAGAGTGTGGGCTCCAGTTCCAGCCAGCACACCCCTCCCCAGACCAAGTTCTAGCCAGCACACACCCTGCCCCCCAAGATCAAGCCAGCTGAGAAGGCAGCAGTCGTCACGTCCACTACAACTGCTCTTTCCCCTGCAAAGCATGGATGATCCAGAGGACAAATGAGAAAAGGCCAGTAGACTCCACTCAAACAAGCAGTCTTCTATCATCTCTTACATGACGCCCATCTTCCCGCTAGCTCCACAGCAAGCTTCATGGAGATTGTGACAGCGTCCTGTCCTTAGGTCTTTTTTAAATGAGAGCAGAGACTGAAGTGGGAAGAACCGCAGAGGTTAAGAGCCATGAGCTGTGTTCTTGGAGAGCTATCAATCAGTGAGGACACTTGCAGGTGTGAGACCGATAGGATTTTGAATCCACCTTATGGGTTTTAAAACAATGGACTTTGTTTCGAATCACATTATAGTTACATGACCTGAGCCACAGAAACCAGAGAGGAGTTTCTCCAAAGATGGTTTGAAGGAGTAAATGATACTCATAATGTTAATGCAAGACTAAAGGCATAAGTAGGATCTATGTCTCCATGACTGTGCCTCTTAGGCATCTGGAAATAGACATTCATCCACGTGCACTTAATATTGAATATTTACAAGCTCCTACTGCAGATGTGAATAGAGAAAGTTCCTTAGGAAATACTATAAAAGGATGTAAGGTTAGAGTCAAAATTTAAAAAAAAAAAAAAGAAAAAGAACATGATGTTGTCCCTGGGAGAGCAGATCACAGAGACTAATCTGGGAAAACAGATCCTGAGGGCATTTAATAAAGTTAGATAAGCACTAAGATTACACTGGCTTGGTCACGTAATAACCATTTTTTATTCTTTTGCAAATGTGAACCGTGTAAAGAGTGCATTTCCCTTTTTACGATTCACTTGGGAAAAGAAGGTATCTGCCTTAAGCAGGAGAAAGTACAATTCATTTGATCTTGATGAAAGCGAAGCCCTCAAAATCCACAGGTGGGTGTTCCTGGTTCCACCAGCTTCCCAGAGCATCTGTTTCTTGAAATGAAGAGAATTAAGACTTGCATTGATTTATTCTGTCCACACATATTTATTGATGATCTGCTGTGTGTCTCACATGTGGTAGGAGAAAACAGCACTGAACAAGATAGACATGCCTTCTGTCTTTCTCGAACTTTAAGCCTGGCTGGGAAGAAAGCCATTAAATAAGTAAGAAGAAACACTTTTAAAAATAAAATTGTGATAAATGCTACAAAAGGAAAGTACAAAGAATTATGACATGGTATTATTGAGACCAGACATAGTCAGGGAAGTTTTCCCACGAAAATGGCATTTCAGCTGCAGCTTGGAGGATAAGAAGGACTAAGTCAGATGAAGGGTAAGAGGAAGACAATCATGATCTAGTCAGGAGAATATGTGCAAAGGCCCTGTGGTAGAACGGGCTGCATGCCTTTGAGACCAGTGGCTGAAGTGTGGTTAGTGCACAGAAGGTCAGGTAAGATGAGACAGATGAGCAAGGCCTGGGAAGGTCATTAAAAAGATGTTGAATTTTATATTCTTTTTTAAAATTTTGTTTTTCAGAACAGGGTGGAGAAGGAAAGCTCCTTTATTATTTTTTTTTTGGGGGGGGAGGTAATTAATTTTGCTTATTTATTTATTTTTAGAGAAGTCCTGGGGATTGAACCCAGGACCTCATGCGTGCTAAGCATGTACTCTACCACTTGAGCTGTACCCTCCCTCCCTTGAATTTTATTCTAATCTCAATAGGAAATCAGCCATCAAGTGAACATTCAGGTGATTTCTTTTCTTTTTTTATTTTATATAAACTGATATAGAGGTCTTTAGTATTCATCCATTTTCTTGTGTTGGATTATTTTTTGAGTACATTACTAAGAATAGACTTACTGATTAAAGTGGTAGAAATATCTTCGTTTCTCATACTGCACATTAATATATTATATATGAATACGTATATATTTCTTTGTGGGAGGATTGCCACATGTGTGTCTAGAATCTCTGGGCTCTGTTGTCTTGAGGTCTTAAGCAAGACTTTCATTTTAATGTTCTATTACACATTATTTCAGTCTTCTTACTTCGTTTGTATAAAGAAGACTGGAAAGTCTGGCAGGAACAGTTCAGCCTTTTGGGTATTTTTACACAAGATTAAAATAAGATAAAGTGAAAGTCCTTGGCAAACTGTAAAACATCATAAAATGGTAAGATGTTAGTATTACTTGGTGTTTATTTATTATAAATACTCATTACATTGAAAAGATCCCTTTTCAAAACATCGTATAAGAATATGTAATCATACTTAAACCAGGTTCAATTTATTTGGGATTTTTCTGTATTTAGCATCTAGTCATGATTTCATGGATTTAAACTTGGCAGGGAAAGTGAAAAGCATTAAAAAAAAAAAACTAACTTTACTTAAAACATTTTCCATAATTTTCCTCTTTCCATCTCTCTCTCAATTTTTTGTTCCTAAGGAGAAACACCAGAGGAAACATTTCAAATAATAATTTTAAAAGACAAAGAGGAAGCTAAATGGAGTGAAACCTCTTTTTTGAAATACAGTAAATAACCCAATATTTTATATATATATAATTTACATTCTATTTAAATATAGTAAATAACCTAATATTACATACATTTAATTTATATTCTATTTAAATATAAAGACCAAGAGCTAATACCTCTTCTCATTGGAAAACAAAACCAGTAACAATAACTTAGTCAGAAGATAGGAAAATATACAAAACTTCAAGGAAGAAAAGACTGACTTAAAGAGAGGCAGGAGATGAGATATGATTAAAAATAGGAATGCTGAGGGGAAAGGGAAAAATGTGCAAGAAGATTTCACAGAGAAGGGAAATTTCTTTTTAATAGGAAGAAGGAGAAAAAATGTTTCATTCATTTTACACATTAGTGGTAAATTCTTCTTAGAAAGGAAAAGAAAAACTTAGAATAAATATAACAAAATCTGTGCAGCCTACGGTGAGCGGGAGATGGGACCTCTGTCTTTGGAACTGTTAGGATGATGTTTAATTGTTTTGCTCAGCAATTGCATACATCCATGTTTCCATCCAATGGGGGATCCCTTTCTAGCTCAGGCCCAGACTGGAAGGGTGAGAAAATATAGTTCATAAAAACTTAAATTCGAAAAAAACATGTGCTCCAATGTTCATAGCAGCACTATTTACAATAGCTAAGACGTGGAAGCAACCTAGATGATTGGATAAAGAAGGTGTGAATGAAATACTACTCAGCCATAATAAAGAATGAAATAATGCCATTTGCAGCAACATGGATGGAGCTGGAGATTGTCATTCTAAGCGAAGTAAGACAGAAAGAGAAAGAAAAATACAATATGATATGACTTATATGTGGAATCTAAAAAATTATACTATGAGCTTATTTACAAAACAGAAACAGACTCACAGACATAGAAAACAAACTTATGGTTATCAAAGGGGAAAGGGTATGAGGAGGGATAAATTAGGAGTTTGGGATTAACACATACACTATATATAAAATAAACAACACGGTCCAACTGCATAGCACAGGGAACTATATTCAATATCTTGCAATTACCAATAGTGAAAAAGAATATATACGTATAACTGAATCACTGTGCTGTACACCAGCAACTAACACAGCATTGTAATAAATCAACTGTACTTCAATTTTGAAAAAAGAAAATAGAGCTTGGTCAAGTTCATATTGCCAAGTATAAAGTTGAGATTCAAATCCAGAACAATCTGAATCCAAAATCAGTCTCTCTTAACAATATCGACTTGGCTGTTCACATATGAAAAAATTAAGAATGGAGGTCCCAGGGCAGAAGGATATTTTGCTGCACAGATTATTATAACATGTAATGGGAGGGAGGACAGTGTGAGATGCCCTTCCTATTGGGCTCTCCAGAAAGCGGATGCTGAGATGAGTCGTGTGTGCAAATGGTTTGTTAGAGAGGCTATGACCTTACAAGGGAAAAGGAGGAAGTAGGATGGGGCCAGGGGGCGGTGGGGGAGCTGTCAGATCATGACACAGACATGACAAAAGCTGTGCCGGTCCATCTAGGCTCTTCAGAGCAGAGACTGTCTGAAGCTAACCTTGCAGCACTGCTTTGCTCCATCCCTGGCCGGGAGGCAGGCTGAGATCTTGACTTCTGTTCAAAAGCTGAGGCAGATCCGGAGGGAGCCAATGGCTGGAGACCGGCAGCTGCGGCCCTCCACGTGGCTGGGTAGCAGACTGTTCAGAAGGGAGACTGAGCAGCACACCTCGGCATTTGCCCAGAACAGCAGCAGAGTTTGGAAGACTCAAGAAGAGAAAGCAGAGCAGAGACCGCTTTTCCAGCAGTCACCTGCATTTCCTGAATCTCAGCAGTTTCGATCTAAGAACAAGATTACAAAAACAACCATATCTGAAAAAACTATCTGTAATTGTACTCATTCCTCCATGTATCCCCCAGAAGCTCTTCCCAAATAAATGTAAGAATATCCAGGCGGTGTCTCCCGTGAGTCCTAGTAACATTCCCTTGACCACCACGGGGGAACCTACTGTTTTTCATAACTTCTGGTCCAGATCGCAGAGATAATGTGTCTGATTACAGCTAAGTTCAGAGTGGCAGCTATGCCATTGTTACCTGTTGACAGTATCACTGTCCACATACTGCCCCGGCAGGAAGTACCGCTGAGGACGCCAAGTAGCCCCAGACCAAGGGTTCCGATCTCTAGTCAGGGAAGCGTTCTGATGTCTTACATCCAGCTGGAAGGCACTGCAGCCAGCGCGCCACCATTACTCACACCATCACTGCTACTGTTGTCAACACGGCGAATGCTCTGTGCCTGGGTTACCAGTGCCCCCACTCCAGAGGACTCGATGGCTCACGGAAGTTATAAAACAACAGCTTTGTGAGACTTTGCTTACTTTTTCATCGCAGCCGCCTTGCGCTCGGGCTGAGGATGATCATCTAAGTGACAAATGCACACGTGCTCCCTTCTGGCAATAACACATCGGATTTGACCAAACTCTGTACTTGGGCTTCTTCTAACCTCAGGAGCTCTTCTTTCTTGGTAGGAAAGTAGTCCTTTGTTGTGCTGTCCTCTCTTGCTTTTCCAGACTAAATGCAGATGTTCCTACATGCAAGGATGCAAGCTGAGATGCCTGGGACATTTGCTTCAGCTCTTTCTCCAGTTCCCAGGGAATGAGAAATTAATAGCAGACAGGAATTGAATAGCTGATAAGATTTACAGCATCATCTCTGTAAGGAATTGAATAGAACTGTCATCTACAGTGTGAACAGAGTTATTCTCCACAAATCCTTTTTCTGTCTATAAAAATTTAAATAACTCTTCTTTGACCAAATGGCAGGCCCCACGTGACCGTGATCTGTTGGCCAAACTGGGCAGAATCGGTGTATACCATTCCTCGTAAATAGTCTTGAACTTCCATTTGATTTTTCCATGTGTTACACTAATGCCAACCTGGAATGCTTCCGGTCCAGCTACTTGCATTTGAGAAAGTCGAAATAACGCGTTCGACTTTGGAACTACAGCTGATGACTTCTGTTGCATTTGACTCATTTGTTAAAATACCTGCTTGCTGGAAATCTACATGCTTCCCCCACAGCCTTATTTGGGCTGTGATCTTATAAGACGGTGTTAGGAGGGGCAACATTTGAGGGAGCAAATTTCAGTACTTTTAGGAAAATACGAAAGAAAAAATATCCAAAATCAAGACTTCAGTCCCATTTCCTGTCACACGGTCAGCTTGTGGGAATTTTTCAGTTTCTTTGGGATAAAATGAAAACTAAGAAAAGTTGTACTTCAGTTGTTTCTCCAGCTGTCTTGGAAACCTTACATTATTTTCTAGGAGAAGGGGTATAAAACAGAGAGTTTTTTTTTTTTTTTTTAACTAAGTCTTTTAATGCCACAGAAATAAACTACCTCTGGAGGCCACAGAGCACACCGATAGAGTCACTTCCTCTTCTGGTGAGAGTGATGGCGTGTCCTTCCTGTTTACCCTTCTTGAGGATGTCACCTTTTCCACACTGCAGTTCCTGGAACTCTTTGACCTCTATATCTTCTCTCCCAAATTTTCTCCATCACTGACCTCAACAGTTAGGAGCCATCTGGGGTCCACTCAAGACTCCTGGGGTCCAGATTAAGACTAGCAAGGCACAAATCTTCCTTCCAGTTAAAGTTTGATGTTTTTGCCACATACAACTCATCTGAAAGAGAAGAGAGAGAAGATCCAAAACTGAAGGATTGAATAAGCTGAAAACCAACAGAGAACTGAAAAACAGCCCTTTTGCAGACACAGTCCAACGTGTCTAACAAGACTAGCGTGCAGACATGTGTGTTCATGGACACCTAGTCCCTGCACCTTTCCTCATGACAGGCTGGAAGAGAGGAGCTCATTATTTTGGTGTTCATGGCGTTTAACATTCTTTGGTGACCGTGACTCCCGCAGAACAGAGAAAATTCACAGGATCTCCCGTGATATCAACTATCATTTAAATGCAGGGCAAATTGACCAAAGGATCACATGCAGCTCAGGACTTAATTAAAAAAAAAAAACAAAAAAACAGTTAATGCCACAAGTATTTATTCAGCTTCCACCATTAAGAAGCTGAGCACAACTGAAACTTTTGGTAAAGCCAAGAACATGCAAGTGAAAGGACGAAGATCAGAAAAGATAAAGGATCTTATAATAGAATCAAAACAGTAACAGATTCAGTTCAACCAGAGTTCAGGGAGGAAGGAGAAAAAGGAGAGGGAGAAAAAATGGAGAGGAACCAGGTTAGATCCAAATCCAGGAGAACTTTCAATGACAGATTCGATGAATTTATTATTTCATTAGGAAATAGGAAACGATTGGAGATTCTTAAACGAGAAACAGATACGATTAAAACTGTGTTTTAGGTGGATTAAACTGATAGTATCTGCTGGTCGGACAATGAGAAAGAGACCCACCAGAGAGGCAGAGACATCTGTCAGCAGAGAGATTTGCTTGGGTTTCATGGACCAGAGTGGTGGCAGTAAGAACAAAGATGGGGACGGTCTTGCAGGTAGAACTGACAAGACTTGGGAGCGATCTGTCATGAGAGATCAGAGGAGAGAAGTACAAAGTGTCTCAGGTTTTATTCTGAGATTTTTATCTATTTTATTTATCCTAAATTTCTGAGATGGAGCTATTAACAAAGCCACATATGTCCTGAAGGATACGATTACTACGTATGGCTAAAAGAACGTGCTGATGACTAAGGAGTTAATGAGGCTGTGAAGATGTTTGGTAATAGATGTCTAGAGGACAGGACCAAGGCACTTTTATCTTCAACTCATTTTTGAACTAGTGACTGAAGAATAATTCTCACTCTGTACAAGGATCTATGCCATTACTCCTAATATATACCTGGTGTTATTCTTTCACAGGTATACATTTAAGGTTTTTGTGGTCTCAAATGTGGACTATTAACAAAATAGTGTTTGTGTCCTATGCCAATATTTTCTGGGCCACTTAATCATTTTGGGGGACAAATATTTGTCAAAGGCTTACAATGTTAGCCCAGATTATAGAGGTTAAAAAAAAATAGTTTCTAACTTCAAGGAGCTTATATTCTCATGATGATAACAGACAAATGTCACAGTGGGACTTCTGGTTTCTGTAAGATGGTAGACATAGCTGATTTGAAAATATCTTCCACGTGACCAACTCCTAGGAAATCTGGATTTAAAATAAGAAAAGATGGATGCAGAGCTAAACTCTCCCAAAAGAAAAGGGAATATCTGAATGTCAGAATCAAACAGTTCGTCAGTGCCCGAGTTTAGAGTTTATACTGAGGCAGCTCTAAAGGGAGATATGAGAGGGATGTAGAGGGGAGGTAATTAAACCAACTAATACCTGGACTGAAGAATAATCCTTGCATTCTACAGGAGATGAGGGTTTGGAACTGAAACCTTGCTTAAAAGCCTTTGCTGGGGGTGTGCCTTTCATGTGAAGAGGAACCAGGAAAACAAACAAAAAATGCTCAGCAGCCCAGGGAGCTGACATGCAAGCTCAAGTTGGCTTGTACTTTGGGTGAAAACAAGTCTTAAATGAGAAATCAGCTCCCTGAGACTTCACTTTTCAGAACAGAAATCCGCATGGTATCAGAGAATCCCCACGCGCAGAAGCAAACGTAAATAATTCGTCCTCAGCCAGTTCTGCTCTGAAGTTCTTGGCAAAATCCGAAGCGAAATTGCCCTGCGGAGATATTGTAGTGGATAATGTCAATGTCTGTGCTTCACCCAGATCCCCTGGAACCACTTTTACTGTTTCTTGGGGTGCTGGTCTCCCTCTTTGGTGAGCTTTCCCAGCCAGCACTTTCTGGGTCTCCTTTTTCAGAGAACTGCCCTCCCAGACATGCCCCCCACTCCAGGCTTCCCGGAGCTCCCAGCCTCAGTTTAACAACTCTCTTCTGTAATTTAAACTCCAGAGTCCCCTGCAGGATCAGCCTGAGGTCATTTTCTGTGGGACTTTGCCTGAGATCACACCCTTGTTTGGATTTTTCCTCCTGTCTGTCCTGTTCTTCCCCACCCCCTTGCCAGTTTCCCAGTGGCACATTCTTAGTAAGCACTACCACTGAATCCTCATCCTAGGAGTCTGGGTCTAAGGAACGTGACCCAAAACACCCTCATGGGATTCTTTCAAGAAAATAAACAAGCACCTCGGAAGACAAAACTCTCTAGAAAAAAAATTTCGAAAAGGGGAAAATAACCATCAGAGACAGAGTCTGCGAAAACAGTAACAGAAGTCTTAGTGCTCCTAAGAACTTTGTGTAACAGAAAAACAACTTGACAGAATGTGTAAATTATCCAGGATCCGGACTGAGAGAACTAAAAATGGAAAGCATGACAGAGAGTTTAAGAGATACAGGGGAATGAAAAGAATGTTTGCCATGTTTCTACGCATCGTTCCTCGGAGGAGAAGACAGAGTGGTGGTGGGGAGACAAGACCTGAAGCGATAATGTCTGAGTGGTTCACAGAAGTCGCAAAAGAGAGGAAACAACACATCTCCTGCGTAGGAGGCATCAAAAGTAAACGCGCCTTAAAGAGACACGCACAACTCAGAAGCAGAGAGGACATCTTAACAGTAACCAGATGAAACAGGCAGATTATCTATTTTTAAAAACAGTAATTACAGACTGCGAGTTCGAAATCTGTAGATCCTGACAGGCATATGCCGAATAGATAAACAAGATTGTATTGCATAGCACAGGGAAATGTATACAAGATCTGGTGGTAGCTCACAGCAACAAAGAATGTGACAGTGAATATATATTATGTTCATGTATAACTGAAAAATTGTGCTCTACACTGGAATTTGACACAACATTGTAAACTGACCATAACTCAATTTTAAAAATATTAAAAAATAAAAAATAAAAAAACAATGATTGGACTACCAGGAGTATGTAATCCAAGGCAGCAACAGAGGCCGGAAGACAGCAATATCATGTCTTCACAGTGGAAAATAACTGTCATCATGAACTAAATAACTAAACTATCACTAAAGAAGGAGGAGAAAATAAAGACGTTTTCAGACAGCGACTGTGAGATTTTATAATATAACTAGTAAACTTCCACGAAAGAACGGAAGAAAGTCTGAGAAGCAAGAAACAGAGGAACCAGAAAGGAACACAGGGAAACCTATGTGGTCCCAACTGAACCAGCATTGACTCTAAAAGCTACATCCGCACGACAGAAATGCTTGCTTTGGGGAGGTGGGTGCTTAAAAGCAAGATGAATTGTAACTGACGTGTGACCTGGGAGCAGAGGAGATCAGAATGAATGCATTCTGCCAATTTGATACCGTCTGAGAGGAAAGATACTGGTTATCGTTACACTTTCTGTGTCATATGTGAACACTGCAGATTTATCTACTTAAGGAATAGAAAGTGAATACATTCCTGCCATATAATCATAAAAGGAGAATAAAAGAAAACAGGAAAAGAGAAGAAAGGACACAAGGGAAATAAAGAAAATAAAAAAAAGACAGAATGACATGGTGGTGCCAGTGAATATGGCTGTATTGGTCTCAGACAAAATAGGCATTTGGGTGGGAGGGAGCATCGTTATATTTCAAAAGGATTATTCTAAAGGGAGCAATTCATCAGGAAGCTATATCAGTTCTGGACTTGTTCATGCACCTAACAACACATATGAATTATGATAAGATGAAAAACTAAAACTGACATGATTACAAGAAGTTGACAAGACTACAGTCGTGACTCTAAACTTTAGAACAGCTCCTCCAGTGACAGAACAAACAGAAGAACAGTTCCTAAAGAGATGGCTGATTTGAACAACACAGTTAACACACTTGATATAATATATAGAGAGGGAGGCTTACATCTGGTAATTAGGGGGAAAAACATCATTTTGAAGTCAAAATTTGACTTCTTACTAGGCTACAAAGCAAGTCTCAACAAATACCACAGAATAGACATCATACAGACCCATATTTTCTTATCACAGCAAAATTAAAAACAAGATAACCAAGAACCCATATATTTGGGGGTTGAAAAATACATTTCTTAAAAATTAAATTGCCAAAGAAGAAATCCAAATTGAGATAAAAAAAAAAACAGTTTATGTGTTATGAAAACACTGCATATCAAAGCTAATGGGATAAAGTTCAAGTAATATTGAGATGAATTTTATAGTTATGTTCATATATTAGTAAAATTAGTAAAAATAAAAATGAGTAAACTTGGCATCAAAATCAAGAAGTGAAAAAAAAAAAAGAGAAAACCCAAATAAAGTAGAATAAAAGAAATAATAAAGACTGGAGCAGAAGGCAATGACAAAGGGGGAAAAAACCAATAGGGTGGATCAGGAAATGATGAGGCATTATGATAATTTATGATGGAAGTACGTATGTGCAAGTTTCCATCTGCCTTCAATGGCTTCCGGTCGTACTCCTGACCTGGACCTCCCTGGGTCCTGGGTCCCTGTCTGACCCCACTTCTTACTGCAGGCCTTCTTTGCCTTCCTTAAACGTACTAAGCTCTTCCTCCTCTAGGACATTGGCACTGGTTCTTTCCTCTGCCTGGAACACTTTGACCTTGCATTTCCCAAAGTATCCATTGCCTTAATGTTTACATCCAAAACAAATGATTACTGAGGATCAGTTTTGTTCCTGGCACTGCCTTAAGCACCGGGGATAAACAGGGAACAGAGAAGATAAAATCTCTATTACTATG
This sequence comes from Camelus bactrianus, assembly GCF_048773025.1. Lineage (NCBI taxonomy): Eukaryota > Metazoa > Chordata > Mammalia > Artiodactyla > Camelidae > Camelus > Camelus bactrianus. Next base: position 13,642,233 of record NC_133572.1, read on the forward strand.
GAGTTTATGTCCTAGCAGCTGGCATCTTCTATCTATCATTCAGGAAGTCTTTCCTGATCACCCATCTAAATGTCAATGTTATTCTTTTTTTTTCTTCTTATTTATTCTGTCTCTTCCCACTAGTGTGTCACTTCTTTGAGACGAGGGACCTTGTCTGTCTTGTTCATCACTCTACTCGAAAGGCATGGAATGATGTCTGAACCAATCATGTGTTCAGGAAATACTTGTTGGAAGATTGAATGTTTAAATGAATGAAAATAAATATTGAAATGAATGAATTCACTGAAAGGATCTCAGAGGAGGAAAAGCTTACAATTGTATTTGAAGAAAACAGAAGACGTTGGCTATAGCAAAGGTGTGTGTGTGTGTGTGTGTGTGTGTGTGTGGTGAGTATGTCTACAATAAGGAAAAGAAAACCCATGTAAAGGCAAGAGAATGGCTATTATGACAGAAAACTAAGTGGTTAGACAGACAGGCAGGGACCAGAACTAGCCTGTGTGCCACGTAAAGGAATTAACATTTCATCTTACAAAAAGTGGAGTGTGCGATGGCTGTAAGATAGTAATTTCAAAACCATGATTTGATCATAAAAAGTCAAGAATGGTTCCATTTTTTTAATAAAACAATCTCTTTGATTACAGTCATTTTTTATGAACTCAACTTTTATTAATGTATATTTTATGACTGCATAGGCTACCTCATTGTTAGAAGGACATTTTATTAATAACAACTTTATACCATGCTTTATATAAACTTAAACATTGGAAGAAGTCTATATCGAGCATTGGAACTCAGTTATATACAAACTTAGAATGTATTTTCTCCTAACGGGTGTCAGGTTAGGAGCCCACCTGGGTCTGGGTGGTGAACATGTCATCCTCACCATCATCCTTACCTTGACTGTGTACTGAGTGTTTCTTATGTTCGAGATACTGTTCTAACCATTTAATTTTCTCAAAAACCCTTGATGTAGGGACAGTTAATTGCTTGAGGTCACATAGCTACTGAATGGAGTAGCCAAGATTTGATTGTGGTAGCTTGGTTTGAAGTCTGTAAACCACTACTCCACACTGATTCAGTCCCTCCTTGATGATTTCAGTCCTGCCCATTGGGTTTTGTCCTCTAATCTTTTCATGAAAACGTGTCCTATACAGCTCTAAGTCATCTTCTCACCGAGTCCTTCTCTACCTCTATGATTTTCTCTGCCCGCCTCCAATCCCGTATCTCCTCTCAGGCTTCCGCTGCTGGTGTCATCCTCAGGTCTGGCCCCTGGAACTGGAGCTCCTGGCCAAAGACAGTCACAGCCAGGTGCTGTCGGAGGGGTGAGATGGGGGGTCCATGTGCTCCGTCAGAGTCAGTCAGATGTCAGTCGTTTCCGCTGATGTGGGGGTGTCCATGTAGGTGGTGGGCGGGTTTGTTAGCCAATGCGCATCTCTCCCAGATTCTCACCAGTGGTGCACACGCCCCTCTGGGTACACATTCTGCTGAACAGCAATCTAAGTGGCTGCTGTCCCTCTGCTCAACTTTGGGCTCCCTCATGTGGAATCTTGGGGATTAGCTTCCATGCCTTCTAGGAACAAGGATAAGTGGCCCTCGTGCATTCTCTTTTTCTCATGCTGTGACACTCTCCTGACTTCTGGCCTTCTGCTTCAGGGAACCTCCTCATTAGTGGGGTTCCTGCCTTCAGAAATTTCCCAAGAAAAGTCAATGGCATTCCCCAATTCTTAGAGCCCCTGAAATTGCAGAGCATGCAAGTCCAGTGCCTCTTCCAGTTTAGGGGTTGGGAGCTAATCAAGTCCTTCAGGAACTACACTTTCTCTGGGGGAGTAGATACCATTTTTCTCTTTCCCCTCAGGATTCTCTGGGAACTCACCACTTTGTAAACTCAATGGTAGGGTGTCCCATAATTTAGGATTAGGGAGCAGGGGACATTCCTGGTGTTCAAAATGTGAGCTCATAGTGGCTTTTAATCTCAGCTGTGAGTTTAGCAACTCCTACATACCAGTCACTATTGCCATGGGATTACTGGAAGGGCTGAGTCAGTACATCACATGCCCATGTCAACACATTCATATTATGAAACCACCAAGAGAAAGTGACATCAACCAAGAGAAAGCCGGCATAAGGAATTACAGGTACTCTATGGGGTACTGGTGACTTCTGGGAATAAACACACCCCATTACACACTCAGCTCAGTGAAGTGAACGTTAAAACCACCACTTTGAAGAGTCAAGAACAACATGAGCTGAGCTTTCTCTCCTGGTCATAGGATGCACGGTTTTCTTTTGAAGGATGAATTTTTTTGACTAAATGTCAAATGCCAAAAAATTAGTTTTTCTTAGATAGATACACTTTCAGTGTTTGTAGGAAATTTTAAAATACAGTTAACCATGTTTTGTATCAATTCTGATCATATTCATGATACTAATATATTATAGTGTGATGATCAAATCATCAAGTATGGCTGATATTAAGCCTGTCTTCTAATTTGAAAAATGTGGTTGGCACTACCTAACTCATCAGGGTCGTAGAGAAATCGGGAGAATGACATATGTGAAGAACCAGGACAGACACTTCGGACATGTTAGCTATTTTTTTTGTCCTCTGTGTTGCAATATTTTTCCCCCTAATTCTTTGTCCTTGATTCAAATTTTCTTGAATTTTTAAAAGTGTTTTTGACCACGAACAACACAGTATGTTCTCTGCATAATATAATGATCAGTCATTCTAGAAGTCCTTTTGTATTCAAGGATCTACTTATTATGACCAGGTCGTAATTGTATTGCTCTTGGCCAAACACTTTTCTCCCTACTTATTCTAATTTTTTTTCTCCTTACTAGTTCCCAAATTATTCCCAAGAATTAACAAAACTTGGCAGCAAAGTCCTTAAGAGCGATACGTCCTTGCATAGCAACTTCAACTTTTTAAAAAAGAGCGATATGACCAAGGCCCTGGATACTGTTTAATGTATGGACTTGGAAAGTCCCAGGCTTGGGGAAAATTTCCCCCAAAAAAGATTTTAGCTATCCAAAGTAGCATTCCCAACTTTCACTACCTAACGTCACTTAGAAGGTGCTCTCCTGTCTGGTTAGAGAAGTCGCTCACCATGCAGATGGTTAGACGTTCTACCACTGCCCAGCCGTTCATATCTTAAGTTTTGTAATTTTCAGTAGTCCTGTGATGATCCGGAAGCACAAAGGTTCCTGAATTTTCTTCTGCAGTGTTGCTCCCCCTAGTGCTGAGTTAAGAGACTGACCATTCTCGAGATAATGTAAGCATCTTGCTAATTCAAGGAATAGAAAAGGCAACTGCAGAAGGTGTGGAGAAGAGAACCCTCCTACACTGTTGGTGGGAATGTAGTTTGGTGCAGCCACTATGGAAAACAGTATGGAGTTTCTTTAAGAAACTAAAAATAGACTTACGCTATCATCCAGCAATTCCATTCCTGGGCATATATCCAGAGGAAACTCTAATTGGAAAAGTTACATGCATCCCAATGTTCATAGCAGTACTATTTACGATAGCCAAGACACAGAAGCAAACCTCAATGTCCATCAACATATGACTGGATAAAGAAGATGTCGTATATATATACAATGGAATACTTTTCAGCCATAAAAAGAATAAAATAATGCCATTTGCAGCAACATGGATGGACCTAGAGATCATCATACTAAGTGAAGTAAGCCAGAAAGAGAAAGAAAAGTACCATATGATATCATGCATATGTATATGTGGAATATGAAATAAGACACAAATGAAGTTCTTTACAAAACAGAAACAGGCTCACAGGCATAGAAAACAAACTTATGGCTACCGGGGGGTGGGAAGGGATAAATTGGAAGCTTGCGATTTGGAGACACTAACTACTATCTATAAAACAGATAAACAACAAGGTCCTACTGTATAGCACAGGGAAATACATTCAACACCGTGGAATAGCCTACAATGAAAAAGAATATAAAAAAGAATATGTATAATTGAATCACTGTGCTGTATACCAGAAATTAACCCCACATTGCAAATCAACTACACTTTAATTTAGAATAAAACAAGAAAAGAAAAGGTAACTGCAGAATTATAGCATTTACACATTGAAAGCATTTCTGCAAGGCAGGGATAGGGTGCTGTTCTTCACCATGTCTCCAGCAGTGAGTGCGACATTGACTCCTAACACGTACCCTTTGAACCAAACTGCCGAGAGAATACTTTCGTAGAACGAAAAAAAAAATTGACTGTCTCTGTCTTTAATTTTTAATTTTAAGATGTGTCTTTTATAGTGACACTTTAATTTTTAGACACATCTTATTGTAAAATAGCATTATTTAACTAGCTATGAAAAAAGGAATAATTAATTCTTTTAAAATTGTTTTACATTTTCCAAAGAATGAGAAACATGATTCCAAAACACTTGAAAGAAGCAATTCAGCAAGTTTCAACTTAGAAGTGACTCTGACAGTTGGATATTGTGCCCACAGACTTTTGAGGAACTGGCCTGCATGTCACAATCTGGAGCTACTGGACTGAACTGCCATGAATCCCACAATCCCTTAGGGATGGTTGGTGGCAGCTTCTGACAAAGTTTACTTGACTCAGTGAGACCTGCCCTGTGAGAGTTCTCCTGCCCTCTCTTCTCAACAGTCAGCCGTCTGCTTCCAGTCTTTAGTTTTCTCCTCTCCTCCCCAACCCCTCTGTATCCAAGCAGCTCCTTCCTCGAGTTGACCATACTCTGCTCTTTGACTTTGCAGGTTATTGGCCGGGATCGTGCAACTCTCACTTTAGATCTGGAGCAAGGACTTTCCATTGAAGTAACAGTGATAAAAACAGACATACCCAATCTGGGGGCCAGGGAGGTCATATACTAGTCAGTCCATTATGATACGTATATTCTTGAATAAGCATTCTAGTGGCTCTCATAATTCAATCTACAGGAGTAAAGCTTGACCAGGTTGCCTCGGCTGGTGGAACTTGTAGATAGCACAGTGACTTCCACCTGTGCCCTTGGAAGCCATGTCAGAATCTCTGAAGTAGAGCAGTCATGACATTTTTATGTGTATCTGAAAAAGCCTGGGTTTTCAACAGTTGAGAAACATGGGTCTAGTTTAGAGAGGCCCTCTCTTACGAGTTACGAGGGTTTAAGTCCATGATCTTGTTAAAGTCTCAGAGTGAGAGCTCAAAATTACACAATCCATATACAAAAATAGTAATCTCAAAATAACTCAATGCCTTGACTTTTTTCCCCATATACATGGTCCCTCTCTTCTTCAGCATCTTTGCTTCTTCTATCCTATGGTCTTTCGTGGTATTTGTCCCCTTCCCATCACGTTCTTCCTGATTCCTTACACAAAGCTCAGAAAAACCCAGCTGGGAGAGGTTCTCAGGCAGTGGAGGAGGAGAGGAAACTTGGCAGACAGAGTTAGTACCTCTTAAGTGGGCAAAAGTAGAAGAGAGGTTCAGAGCATACAGGTATTAAAGTGTTTTAACCCATGTCATAAAGTGTGTATTAGGGTTGGAGAAGGAAAAATGGTTTAAAAAAGAAAAAGAGTGCATTTTAAACTCTTACCACCCTGAGGGAACAACATATCTCTGGTAGTTTCAATTCTGGTCCTTCTCTGAATGTTTACACAAGGTTTAAAGACACTCTCGGTGCCTCTTTAAATTATGGAAGCAAATAGCTAATTGTTAACTTTCCCATCCATATTTGCAAAGACTCCTTTGAGAGCAAGACTCACCGTTGGCAGAAGCAGCTGGCTTGCACAGGTTACTGTCCTAAAGTCAGGGAATATTATTATCAGGTTAGCCACAAGGGTATACAAGAAGATAAAGCAAGATGGGAATTCTAGCTGTAAGAATTGAATAAGATGATTTCTTGTGTTAATTAATAAAAATTCTAGAATATTGCTGAGGGCAGACGTTTAGGACTGGCATACTTCTCTGTGTCTGGATACCACATAGAGCATTCACACTTCATCAGACATGCTTCTGGACTAGCTAGCGAGCAATGAACACTGGAGACCAAGACCAGCACTTAACAAGAGTAGCGGAACTCAAGGTTCTTCTGTACCCGCTGCGCCAAGATCGGGATTTATATGAGACAATGAGACCCTGATACATGACTGGGATCATCTGAAACTCTTTTTTTTTTTTTTTTTTAAACGAAGGCATTAGGGATTGAACCCAGGACCTTGTGTATATTCACGCACTCTACCACTGAGCTATAGCCCCTTCCCCTGAAATTCTCGAATCTCTAGATTTCCCTGCCTTGGGAACCCAGAAATGGGTTACTCCTCCCCATCAAGGGACTGAAGATTTGAAGATTATATAGAAATCCTTCCCTGAAGCCCAGTAGGAACCTCGATCAGGATCCACCCCCACCTCCTCTCCTGGCCACTAGGTTAGCAATAACCCAGCTGGAATGGGTTGGACCTGATAAGGAGGAAAAGGTGCTGTACCCCAGTGGAGCTGAAGGATCTAGCCAACATGTATTAGCAGAGCTGGATTCTGAGCTCACGGGATCAAGAAGGGTGGGACATAAACCTGAATAAGAAAGAACACTAGCCTAAGGTATAGGATTTAAAACCCTGGACATGACTGGTGCAGATGGCGCAAACATGATATTAAGATGGTTCCTCAAAGTTCTGGAAAGTGATGGCTCACACTACATGATATAGAAACAGATTTAGGAGAACTTTCATACAAACAAGATAGCTACCTATAAAAACAGTAAATTCCATGGAACTGAAGCAATTGAAATTTGTCAAATTGGAATTAGTTATCTGCATGATAATTCGGTTTTGTTTTTCCCAGTGGATTTGAAACTCCATGAGGCCAGAGACTACGTGTTTTGTTCAGTCCTCCAGACACCGCGCCTAGCAGAGATTAATAGGCTCCCAGTAAATACCTGTTGAACAGATAAATGAAGGAATGTCATTAAGAAAAATTACATATCAAACAAGAGTATACTGCAGAGAGACTAGATACCTTGGAGATTATTTTTTTCTGGCTCTAAGATGCTCATCTTTTTCATTTTGATTCCACAAAGAATGTTCTAGAATGTTAGTCAGCCTCTCAGGGCACTTCTGTAAAACACTTCTGCTCAATCAACTTCCCCTTTGCCTTGTTTGGGGTAAAATACTAAAGTATGGTGTTTAAAAGGAGCCACAGAACTTATAATCCATCTTGATAAGCCTGAGAAGACCCTTGTTTGTGGAAAGTAATCAAGAATCTGTTCTAAAAAGAACGTGCAGACAAAGTTAGTGCTGTGGTATCTGCCCTCTTTCAGTACTTTTCCTGTGATGGGAACGGGGGAATGTTTGTACCAGTGGGGATGGGAGACACCCACAGTTTCAGCCCTTGAATAGCTATAACAGCAAAGACAAGCACCCCCTCAGTTATCACCTAACAACTTTTGACGCCCAGGTTTACCCTGGACTAGAGCTATTAAGGAAAAGTTTTTTGTCTTGCCACATTGGTCATGACAATAAAGATCCACTAATGACAATAAAGACTTAAGTCTGAAAAGACTCCTTTTGTTTTTGGAAAGTCCCCCAGGCAAGGCAATAAGGCCGACTTAGTTGAGGCTTGTCTTGGAATAACCAAAGTGTGGCTGCTGATGGGCCCTTTGGAGCTTTCAGCCAGAAAGAACCTGCTGTGAGGAGTGCACCCTTCTCACAATCCTCCCCACAGCATAAGGTTTACATTAATTGATCAAAGGTGTTTTTTTTCCCCTTAACCCCAAGACTTTTCAGGTTGTTGGTTTGTTTCCCTCAATTTGTGTATTTCCATTACTTCCTCCATACGAAAAAATCATCATAGTTTGGCTACCATGGGAATGTCTTTTTGCTTAAAACAGATGTTAATGACAATTTGATTACAAGGAAACGTCAGAAAAGTCAAAATGACTATGGGAAAACGTGGTGTTAATACACTTTGGGGTTAGAAAAATATAACTCTGTTGTATTGACACACTTGGAGGACTAATGTCAAAATTCTTCCTTTGGTTATTTGTCCACATGAAACAGACTTGTAAGCCAATCCCAGAGCTTTCTACAACATGAAAGACATTTTCCTAAATGACTGGTTTTGAAATTTTTCTGCAGAGGGATAGTAAAAGTATTCCTCCTATTTATTCTGGATTATTCCCTCCCACTCCCTTATATTTTACACTTAAAGTACCCAATAGTTTGTACACTGTTTATAAATAGTCTCGATGTGTGGAGAAAGGAAGGGGAAGCCCAGATGGGGTTGAATGAGATACTTGTTAAGGCTCTAGATTCTGCTTCATCTTCTAAGATCCCGTTAATTATTCTGTATCAGACGCTTCTATCTGGTCGGGGGTGACTCATTTCCTCCGTCTCAGCTCAGTGACATGGAACCTCTTCTGAGGTCTTCTGAGGGGATGTGGGGGTTACTGCTCATGAGAGATCCTGCTTGACCTCTTCATGGATTCTTTCCTTGCACTGTCTTCTCACCCCCTTAGCCAACTTCTTTCCAAGTCAAAGAATCCAAGTGGTATTTCTCAGGATCTTGTCCCGTTTTGCTTCTTGGATGAGGTTGCTGGGAAAAAATAAAAACCCTGGCCACCTGAGATTCTTTGGCTTCTATTATCGAAAAAATAGAATTTTTGGAAATTTTGAAATTTACACCTCGATCTTGTTCTGTGATTGGTTTCTTGTGGCGAAGCCTTAGCTTTGCTGATTATTACTTTTGCCTGCTTTCATTTGGGTACTGGGGGAGTGGGATTCGAGCTCTTCACATTGCTCTGTTGTCTTAACTGGCAAATGTTCCGACTTTACCCTTCACATGCAGGAAACCTCAAAGGAGAGTTCAGGTTTTGTGGGGGAGGGTTTAAGTAGAGGATATAGGAGAGAAACATGAGCCAGTGATACCCTGCCTGGACCATCGCTATTCTTGAATAAGATGATGAAGTCTCTGTCTTGGTCATCATAGACGGGGAAGAGTAAAAGCAAGTTTGGGTACTAGAAGTGCAGGATTCTCCCCATGAGCCACATATTTTGGTATACTTGGGTCAGATCTACATTATGTAAACAAAGGAATATAGAATTATGAGCAATTGTCTGTTGAGTTTAGGCAATGAACAAACTATTGGCTGCTTTTCAGCCTTAGCTATTTCCTTTGACTAAATTCATTGGAAAATTTCTGAACACACTCCTCAGCTCAGCTTGCTAGATTTCTAAAGAATTAGAATGTGATTTATAACTTAAAAGTATGATTTTCAATACCCAGAGAGAGAGACTGGAACTAGAAAGAAGTGAACCTTTATACAATCCTTTCACTTCTTTAGAGGACAAATTTTATCCTGATTCTTTGCTTAATGACATGCAAAGTATAATATATAAATAACTCAACCCATAAAACTATTAAATTAGGAAATTATTAGCATGATTAAAGCCTTGCTGAATTTCTAAAAGGATTCTAAAGATCCTTTCAGCATGTAATTTTTTATTTGCAGGTTAATAAAAGGAGATGATTAACAGAAGAAAATTCAAAGAATTAGCATTGCATTTGGAAGACCTATTAAGAAGTTAGATTTTCACTTAATTCTTTGAGACAAACCTAGTAAATTGAAAATTAGTCATAACTACGGGCAAAATAACCATCCAAGCAGCTCCTGAAATGGTAGTCCCACACAGAAAAGGATTCCTAAATTTAACCAGGAATTCAGCCAACTACTGTGTGTGATTCTTTAAACTTGCCAGTAGCCATTGCAAAATAATCTGCATCCGCAAAAGAAACCACTGCACTTATGTTTAAGGATCTATGTCGTGAAACCTCTAAACTTGCAGGTGTTAATGACTTCAACATTACTCACTGCACAAGTTGATGACAGCGCTGGCAAACTTTAAGATTACTAAAGAGTGCAATGACCCTGGAAAGATATTTAACATCTATTTAGTGACCTATGGAAAACCTGCCCTGTTTCGTCCACAAGTATTTATTAAATACCTATTACACAGCAGGGACCTAAGATTTGGTCTCTCCAATGAAATCTACATTTAATTATCTTGTATGAATGTTCTGTTCTGATTTGTCCAACAAATAAACCATTCACTAAATTATACATGTATATTTTTAGCACCTACTGTCTTTTTTCCAACATGTACAACCAAACTTGGAAACTGATGACATGATAAAACAGTTAAATAAAGTTATCTGAGACCTCCTTCATTTTTCTGTTGTGTCACCAGGATTTTGTGTTGGTGTTGGCAGCTGTGGCGTGGAGACAATGCTAAACCCAGCACCACGGAGGACACCCTTTAGTCAGCTTACAGAGACTTGGGATTTATCATCCTTTCCTTCCCTTCCCCCACCTAATGGCATATAACGACTTCTATGGTTAAAATATAGCCTTAAACTGGACCCTCAGCCACCAGAGAACTGAACTGAATCTCTTATAAGCAAGCTGTCCATGCGGGAAGTGCCATTCCCATGGGATCTTTTGTACGACTGTTCAAATTTAAACATTATATCTGGGGAAAAGAAGGAATGCGGGAAAAATATAAAAAGTTTTTCTTGTATGTTTGTATGATTTCTACTGTGGGGCCAAAAGGAGTAATATGTAATCGATGGTTTCACATTTTTCAGCACTTGGTTCCAAGCCAAGTTGAAAAATAGCTCCTCTCCCACTGAGAATCATCTGAGGCTTTAGTGTCTCTTTTGTGTTATGAGAACCATGTCCCAGGATGTTTCCCTTGTTCTGAAACGAGGAGAGTGGACGTGCAGACCTGAGCACTGGGGCCTGGTCATTAACACTCGCCAGCTGTCTCAAGACATGGGATCCCAAAATAAAAGTGATGTGAAACATCCCCAGACCTAAAAAGTCACTCTGCTAACACCGGGGCATGAGAGAGGAAGGAACTCTGTGACTCCAAAGTCTAGCTTAAGTGCCAGGGGAGGGACACTTTTCCTGGTGGTGTTGCTACAAGTGGGGGGTGGGGAGAACGCGGGCTCTGTCTGATCGTCAGCAGCCTCCAGGGATCCAGGTGTGGGGAGCAGACATGGTTGCCGGGTGACTGCCCGTCCCTCCTAAACAGCATGTGATCTCTACACGCACTGCTTCTGGGCTTCATCCTTATCAGCCAGAGTCTGGGATCGGAAGGAGAATCTACTTCAGACAGAAGTATTTTGTACCATTCTTATTTTCCCATGCAAATTTAGGTCTAGAGATAGGTTAATTTTTTATGAGAATCAAGACAAAATCTGGATGGGTTGTTAGAGTGGTCCAAGTAACTCAGCTCACTGTATTCTTGTCGAGTTAATTTTACTGTGTGGATTAAACTGCTGCATTCTTTAGGACGAAGGACTACATCATTCAACGTGTAACATGATGAAACAGTCTACCCCCACTTGTCCAAATCTAGGATGTGTGTATAGGGACCGAACACCAGTGTTTCTTTTAAGCCTATTTTTAGCTAGAATATAATCAAATAAAATCAAGTTCATTCTGGGCCAGGATGGAATTAGAGGTGAGCTTGGAAGCTGAGGCATCTCTGAGATATAAATGTTCAAGAACCATTGGACTATTTGACTTTTAATATGTCTGGGTCCTGGTGCAATACATATGTAAGTATATTTCACCTTAAAAAATTAAGGGAGTCAGGGTAGTGACTCTCATGAAAAGATCATGAGCTTAGGAATCCAAACTGGATTGGAATCCCAGCGGGGCTACCAGCTATAGTATGTGACATTGGTCAAGCCATTTTATTTTCCCCCGAGCCAAAACCTCCGAGTCACCTACCTCACTGAGTTGCAAACAGTAAATGGTAATGTGTATGTGACAGCCTAGTCTTGTCACATATATACGTACATGTATATGTTAGCAGTCTGATTAATGTCAATTATGTCAATTTCCTTCCTTGCTAGGACATCTAGATATTCGAGATATTAAACATTCCTCAGATATTAGCACCTACATAGTATACATTAAATTTTGTGAATTCTATTTTTAACCAGGCCAGCTGTCCAATATTTTAAAACTTCCTTCTAGTGAGTCCACCATTGGTTCACTCAGCTTTGAAAAAAAAAAAAAAAACTAAAACTCATCTTTTCATACATCACCTTTATCTACACAAAAACCCTTAGTAGTTATAGCTACTAATATTTCAAATAAATTTTTAACAAAAAATCTGAATATACTAGAAATATCTTTCAAGACACTTGGGCAGTGGTTCATTCCTTTTTGAGTAGCATTAGGTACAACGACTTCAAATATTAAAATACAAATGACACGTCGCAGTTTAATAGAAATTAATTTGGCCTCTAATGAGTGCATACTTATAGCGCCATCTACTGTTTGGTAGTAAGATCATAACATACTAGTGAAATCGAATAAAGAAACAAAACGTAAGTATCTTAGTATTATTAGTAACTTCTTTCTGGAAATCAGACATTCTGTGTGATAACACTAACCTAAAGAATATATCCCATCATTTCAGTGAGGAAAAATGATAACTAACATGTTTCACATCAACCCAAAATCCTTACCAATTTTACAAAATGTAACAAAAGCTCACTAAAGCATATATGTGAATCTACGTATAAATGTATACATATGTATGCAGCAAACTATGTTAGAATAAATACTTGAAATATTACTTTCCAATTACCAAGCAATTGATATGCTTGTTTAATAAACAATTGTTTTGCATCCAGTAACATTAGTTGGCCATTGACATATTTATTAAAAGTCTACAAGTAATTTCAATTTTCTTTGAACTATAACTCAATTTTTTCTCTAATCATTTGTTTAACATATTATAGTTACTATATAGAATTATCTCTAGGGTATACTGTCAAGTGAAAAATTAGAGAAAATTGTGTATAATTTATCAAATATTCATGCACTTTAACAAAGTTTTATATTCAATATTTTCTCTCCTTATTCTCTCCTTGATTTTACTTCCTTTGAAATCAATGCAAAAATACTTTATTCATTTGAATAAGATTAATTTGTAGACTCCACTCGGATATAGGACTTTGGGTTTTTATAATAGTAGAAGGTCATTGTTTACTGCTTTGTTTTCTTATCTCTGTGCTTTAAGCACTCTGCCTCTGTGAGGAAGGTGAGCTGTCATCTTCCTGTGTTAACATTTTAATTATCACAATTCATTTATAGAATGGTAAATAGTAAACTTGAATGATGAGATCGGTAAAGTAAAATAAAGAAATAACAGTGCTTCCTCCCTTCCTTCCGTCCAGCCTTCCATTTATTCAACCAGATATTTACTGAGTTCCTGTCATGTGCAGGCTTTGAATGTGCAGCTAGCCTCAAGAAGCTAAGAGTGGAATCAGAGGACTAGGAAGAGCAAGGAGGAAACAAAAACAAAAAATATAAGATGAAGGTTCTGGTCTTTTTATTTCATTTCTACTTCAACCAGCTCTTCTTCAGCTCACATTAATAGCCATTGTGTTAAAGAGACAGCAATTCTCAAACTCACCTGTGTCCTATTAGTAGGTGTAGACACAGAGGCCTGGGAGGAGTAGCGTGGACGGGAGGAGTAGCCATGACAGTGAAATGAGAACATGTATAGCATCTGATTGTCAGAGGGTCCCATCCCACCCCTCTGTAGGGCTCATTTTAAAAGGCCATGTCCTCCTTAAAGTATTTCCTGATGCCCTGAACTGGAGGTAATTTGTTTCCCCTTTAAATACCAAACTCTATTATTTATCCTTTGGTACTCACGTTTCTCCACCCGCCTTCTGTAAACTCTACTTGTATAAAGCTCTTTAAAAATTCCTCGAGGACAAAAGCTGTCTCTTACTCATTCTGGTGTCTTCTACATAATAAGAACTTAATAAATACTGGATCAGGTTGAACCTTTAAAAGTCATAATGAATTCGCCTACAGCCAAATGTTACACAAATCAAACTGATTTGTTTACCACCTGTTGTCTTTTAAAAGCTTGGAATATAAATGCAGTCAATTAAAAAGTGTGTGTGCGCGTGGGTGCGTGTCTGTATACACATACACATAATATGATCATTTATACTTTATACAACTATATATATTTCACATGATGAAATGTTCTAGTCTATAAACTACTCTCTCATAGTACCTAAGGGATCACTTTAAATTTAAAAAGTCACTTTTTGAGTGCTCTCAAATAGAGCCCACCGAATGAAATAAAATCCTTTTCCAGGTTGCTAGATCGTCTTTCATCTTCAGTTCATAAATTTTTATGAGAAAAATAAAAGTTGTGATAAAAACTCTTTGGCTCTCTGAAGCCTAGTAGGAGATAACCTCCCTCCCCACAAAACAGTGTGAGGCATACAAAAGAGCGTTTGTATTTGGAAGATCAAATCAAAAGCAGACGAAAAGATATAAGTAAGATGTGCACAACTTTGTTTACTTAGCAAACGGAACAATATTAGAAACTCTGTCATCTCATCCGGAAGGTAAACATATGCAATAATCACATTTTGCAGTCATTTCTGGGGAAGGCTTCCTAGCAAATTTTCTGCCTACAATGCCTGTGAATTCAGTTTAGCCAAAACTCAAAGGAAAATGGCAGGTTGTGATGGAGGTGGTCAGAGAAATAGTCCAGAACCAACATGAAGGTATTGAGTGCTGGAACCCAAAGGGCTCAAAGTGGATTTAGACTTGCAACCACGGTGACTCGAATACCAGCCGTGTGAAATAGGCCCCCAGATAAGTGCTTTCTATAGATGCTCCCTTTACTTCGTCTGCAGGGAGGCAGAAAACATCTAGCAGTAGCTCTGGTTAGGATTTTTAATTTTTATTAAAAGATTGCTGCAAATAACTGTAATAGTAGTTTAGGATCTAGGTAATGAGGTAAGGTAAGATAAGAGTTTATTTCATTAGGAAAGAAGGAACGATGAAGACTTCCAAGAGTGAGATGAGATTTGCCCTGTTTTCTGAGCACTGTGGGAGGAGAAATCCTGGGGTACGATTTTCAGGACTTTGTTCTTCTGTAAACGAATCGACTTTTCTCTTCCACTTCGCTCAGTTCTGACTTCTTTATTCAAGAATGTATGTCACCGTTTGTTATGAATTTGAGGCATTCTCCTGAACTGTTTTTAAATGTAGGGTTCTTAGTTATCTTTGTTATCATTTGAGTTTCTTCTTCCCTTTAATAGCAAATAAAAATATGTTGACAGTAAACAACTTCCCATGATGGTGGCAGGATACAACATAATGAAATATAACTTCTAAGTATATTCACATAGAATTTATAAACATAAATAGAATTAACTTTGATTTAGATAATGTGTGAATTTACATAATTTTTTGTGTGTCAGCTTATTATTTAGATCCTGAGCACTTTCTCATCTTTATCCTGCTTTGATATCTTAAATATATTCTCCACAAGTACATGCTGGAATTAAATTCATTTCTATTTAAACTTTAAGCAAGCAAGATTCTTTGTTGTCCTTTCTTACATTTGATTGGCAGATCATTCACACGTATTTTTGGCCAGGGTTGTAAGAAAGATATGATCTAGCTATGGGATTAGACTCTCTATTCTTCCAGGTTAATGTTATTCCATGAATATCAATTTGCTCAATTTCCTTTTTATTCTACATCCTATAAAATTGTTATAGCCATTGACATGAGAATTTTATAATATTCAAGATCTTGCGTCATAAAAAAAACGAATATACATATATGGTCATTAAACCCGTCTTTGGAGTTTTGACCTCTATCCTGGCATTTTATAAAGACAACCCAAAATACCTTTTTGAAAACACTAATGTGATACTAAAAATATGGACATTAAAAAATAGACACTAAAGATTGGCTTTGACGCATCTTTCTGGCATAGTGATGAGCACTTATTAAAGTTATTAGCATCGTTCACTATTTATTTGCATATTCAATTAAAGGGGATATTTCATTATCATGGATATAATTAAGTCAAGATTAAACAGACCATCGAGAAGAAGCTTTCTCAAGTCATCCAGGGCTTCTCTCTGCCATTACCAGCTTTACAAAACCCTAAAACTTTGGAAGAAGAAGTTACTTTATATATACCCAAACACAAGGGTCAACTTTCATTCAAATAGATTAAGAGACCTGACCAAGCTTTCAGTAAGTTAAGAGCCAGGACAAAGTATTGAATTGATGTTATGGTGATGAGGCCAAAAATAAGGTCCAGAAGAACTGGATATTATGCCTCTCACTAGTATTTTGGAAAACTCAAGAGAAATTTAAAAATCTAAACCTTGTAATAGGAAGAAAACATGTCATTTAATTGCTAACTGCTGCCATGGGAGGTAACAAGCCTAGGAAGAAAGCAGAATTCCTCTCAAAACAACATAAGCAGCAAAGACCTGCACTTCTTTTTAGAGACAATACCTCAAAATGCTGGTGTGATTGTAAAGGTGAGTTTCCTCCATCAACCTTTTTAGGCAGAAAAAAATTAAAGCATGCTAAACTGTAACGCATAATAAAGTGCATAAGCACTATTGGTTGCCTATACAAAATTAATTCCCTCCTTCTTTCATACAAACAAAATCCTGACTATTCAAGTCTGCCTCCACGCAAGGGTGGGCACATTCTTAACTCAAATACGGACCATTTAAGTCAGTGATGGCGGAGGGCTGGGGCCCCCTGTGGATATGTGAGGGAGTTCTGCTTTAAGGCTTTTGGGAGGGGGTTCTTTTCTCTTAAAAAGAAGCAGCTGGATGAGACAATCTCCACTTCTGGATGTTGTGTTTTAGTTATGATGCCTAGAACTGCTGCTCATATTTACTGAAGAAAGGTAGTCTGAGAAAGAAGGCAGCATCCTAAGAATTGCAGAGAAGAAAACCAAACCAGAAAGAACCAGGCTACTTGATGGCATCACTGAACCCTTGACAGTACCTGAAGCCTCCCTATCTCTGGATTTCATGTGGGAGATAATAAACCATCTTATGATTTAAGCCACTTTGAAAGGGGTTTTCTGTACTCACCAGAAGCATCCCAGTACCTAAAGCAACAAGAATTTTGAACCTTACCCTGGCACGTGAAATAGACAACCCCTTTGGGAGTTAACAGAATTACAGAGAAGCATCTTGCAAAATAGTTGGGAGTTGGGGAGAAACATCTAAGTAAAGAGTCAGCAAGCAGGACCCTAAGGAGGATGTCTGGTGATAACTTTCACATTGAGAGGTGACTGGGGACTTCCGTGCTAAGCACTCTAACAGCCATCTGCAATCCCACATAGCCAGTAAAACCCAGCAAATCTACAACAACCCTGTGTTATTGCTGCTTTGAGAATTAAAAGGAGAGAGTACCTGGCAAGCACTAACATGTTGTAGAGAGAGTACAGGGACTACCCCAACAAGCTAAGAATTTTTAAATCTGCTGATCATTTGGTCACCAGTAAAAATATACCCCACCATGCAAAGTTTTCAAGAAATTTGAACAGTAGATCTAGGAGCTTAAAAAAATTATTGTAAAATAAAATTAGAAGAAATACTAAAAGATATTGCATTAGAACATCAAAATTATAAAAGCCTTTAAATATATATATTATATATCATATATTATTATAATATGTTTATAAATAATAATGTGTTATATATTATAGTATGTAATATATTCTATATTATTAACCAAGGGCTGGCATCCCCTCTCCCAAACCCTCCCCCAAAGCTTTGCCCTGCTGCCCTGCTCCCCCTCCCCCACCATTGTCATCTCAGCCGTGGGAAATATTTCCCTAAGCAGCTGCCCCAGAAGAAACAGTGTTACCTCTGTGGAAATGAGGATTTCTTAGAACTAAATTCAGTTCATAGGAGACCTGGGAATGGGCTGAAGGTGAAATATTTTCTCCCTGGATTTTTACCAGTCTCACACAGTTCCAGACATCACCTTGGACCACCAAGCCTTGAACGATGTTGTCAATTATCCTCCTCCCAGGGAGGCTAATGGAAGCTGAGAAAGGCATGACTCCTCTTCTTCAGGAACTCAGAGCAATGGGGCAGGCAAGCACATTCATGATGTGCAATAATGTGTGCAACAAATAGGTTAAAGAGTGTAGGACAAGGAGTGATGGACTGCAAATGGAAAGGGATTTATTAAGCTTAACCTTGGAAGCCAGTCAAGGTATCAGCAAATGAGGATGAAGAAATACATCTACCAATGGAAGGACGAAAGATAAACAAGTTATGGTGATAATGAAGAGTGTTCTTAGGAAACAACAAATCATTTTACATTGTTAGAGAGTGAGGACATCAATTTACAGAAAGTTAAAGACATTCTGTTTGTATTGGTGCACCCTGGAGGATTTTGAGGAAAGGAATAACGTGGTCAGATGTATTTAAGGAAGTGAACTCTGGCACAATAAGTAGCTGAATAGTCATTGAATAAGACAGCCAAGAATAACAGTCGGCGGATTCCAGGTGTAGGGTGCAGACTCCAGTGGTATCAGTGGAAATAAAAAGAAGGTAAGACAGGAGATGCTCTGAAGATAGGGTGCACAAAATGAAGTACAGACGTGATTCTGGGATTTTCAACTAGATTACTTGAGAGAACTGTGATGCCACTGATCAGGACCATCAAAGTATAGAGAAGGACAATAATATTGGAAGTTTCTGAGGAATATCCATGTGACATCAACCACAGACGAAGGAGAGAATAATCAAAAGGAGAGAAGCCAGGGATAAAGATGACAATTTAATAGTAATTCATTCAGATGAAACTGAGCTCAGATGAAAGAAAGAAAGAAAGAAAGAAAGAAAGAAAGAAAGAAAGAAAGAAAGAAAGAAAGAAAGAAAGAAAGAAAGAAAGAAAGAAAGAAAGAGAAAGAAAGAAAGAAAGAGAAAGAAAGAAAGAAAGAGAAAGAAAGAAAAAGAAAAGTGAATAGGAAGAAAGAAAAAGGCAAGGATAAAAAAATGTCCAAATTTAAGATTAGAAATATCTTGTTTCAAAAGTTGGCATTTCTGCCTTCTCTTGCGGGAAATCATCCAAAAGCAATGAGGAGAAAGAGAAACAAAAACACTAAAGCTGTTTTTGGCAAAACCAGAAGACAGTTAAAACTCCAAACCAGAAAATAGGTGAAAGGGCTTTCAAAAGCAATTGGGATCAAGCCCACAAATGCCCCCCCCCCCCAACACACAAAAAAAGCAGAGAAAAAAAAAAAATGCTGCCGTTGTATAGCTCAAAAGATCCAGAATAAATATGCATTTCCTGAAACAGAGGCACACACCTTAAGGTACAGAATCCTATATCCAAGGTCTACAACTGTAGAAGGAGCGTACGTGAGCTGTAGGTATTCAGTTTGGTTCCAAATATTGGTTCAGGCAAAGCCAAACAAGGAGTCATTCAAAAGGGCCGTTTTAAATGAAGCTGTTTGTCTCTGCAAGAGTGGAGGAGAGATTTTACCTTGTAAGACAAACAAACTTTATGGTTGCCTATCCAACTATTCTGCCACAAAGACCTGGTCCTTCCTCACACCCCCAGATTCCGGCAAACAGCTAGAGGAAATGACCTGTTTCACTGATAAATTCTACAAAGGAAATCTGAGAAAATTTAGACTCACGGAGGCTAAGTCATTTCTCAAGGTCAATCAGCTAAAAAGTGGTAAAGGGGAAGTCTGAACACATAGACTATTGAGCACAAGGCATGCGGAGGAGTCACTCTGTCCTCTTTCAACCCCACACAAAGATCTTCTTGGCGTCACCCTGTGGCAGTTGGAGAAATAGGCAACGTTATTAACTGGGACACACTGGTATTTATGGCTTCCTCCCAGGGTCGTAGACTCCCTTATGCTTAAAAGGAGCAGTGCTGGCCAGATCCATGCCCACACTGGGCAAAGCAGTGCCTGTGATCAGTCCACTGGGCAACTTCGTGACATCCTCTATAGATAACTCACCTCCGTCTGCAGCCTCTTTTTCCCGGTTACAGGCTTCTTCAAGAATGGGGCTGGACCTTCAGGCTGGGGCCTGTTTATTTGGTCCTGTGTGACCTGGGGCTGGGAACTGTCTTCTGCTCAAGACAACTTCTGGGGACAAAGATCTGATCGATGACTCTGTTTACGCAAGAGAAACTTGTTATCTGACCCTATCTATTCTGAATGTGTGTCCTCTCTGTTCTCTCCTCTCCTCATCAAGTCAAAAGCTAACTATTAAATCATTCAAGACTTGTTCTCATAACACAGGGGTTCAGAATTCAGATTGTAGAGTTGAACAATGGGTTTGAATTCTGGGTTCAAAGCTCACCTTGACCACTTGCCAGCCTCAGGACTTTGAGCAGGAGTTAAAGTTGCTGAAAGACCCAAGTAGAGCTCAGTTTTCTTACCTACAATTGGGGATGAAGTTAAGGGGTTAGGGAAAAGTCTTGAAAACGAAGTCAGTTAATGTATGTAGAGACTTGGCATTCTACACGGCACCGAGTTCTCAGGAAATGTTAACTTTCGAATCCATCCTTTCCCATTAACATCCGCAAAGTAGTGGGCATCCTTCATTCACACCACTGCAGAGTGTTGTTCCAGAAACATTTTCCTTTCAGGGCTAGGCAGAACCTTCTCTAGTTTTCTTGACTTTAAATCTAGCCTTTGAGGGGTTGGTCCCATAGCTGTATGGAACACGACGTCCTGGTGGCTTCCTGACCTGGCCCCCCACCCCTCCTCCTGCCCCGCTTCTTGGCATTCTCAATAACAGAGAGGGGCTCCTGTGGCAAGAACAATTTATCTGCTTCCCTGCACCTTTGATTCTCCTAAACCAGTCACAGAACCATGGTCTCGAGTGCCTGTAAAGACCTGATATTTTGCCCAGGGGTTCTCTAATTGCAGACGGTTCTTATCAGATGTTTTTAATACCACGAGCAGCTCCACTGCCTCCAGGCCTCACTCTTATCTACCCTCCCATGGAGTTTAAAGTCTGGAACAGCTGAAGGCCCCACTAGTTCTGAGCTCAGAAGTTCTAAGACACCTGCCTTTCCTTCTCTTTCTCAAATCATTATCGGTAAGAATTTGGTAGGAAGAGGCAGGTGCGGGTCCAGTGGGTCCTTCAAGTCTTGCAAATAATCTGAGCTTCCATAGAACCATTTCCCTGCAGGTTAACCCTGCCCTCACTTTCTCCATGCAGGTTTTCAAGTTTATTTTCTACAGCTTCTTTCCAACTTACTTTTTGGAATAATTTCCCTAGCATTAATAGATCCATGTTTTTTTTTTTTCAAAAAAACCTTTTTTTTATTGAAGTATAGTTAATTTACAATGTTGTGTTCATTTCAGGTATACAGCAAAGTGATTCTGTTTAAGATATATATATAGATAGATAGAGAGATATCTATATATATCTATCTATATATATACACACATGCTTTTTCAGATTATATCCATTAAAAAATCATTTATCTCAATATAGATTGGAAAATTAATCTGTTCATCCCAGGTATTAAAAGCCAATTCAAATCTTAATAATTATAAGGGCACAAACACCAAACCACTAGTGCCTTTGTAGTAGTGGAAGCCCGCTTATTCAGGATTCTTTCAGTCTATTTATTTCTTCTGCTCGAAGGATGTGCATCTTGGGTTATGTCCCAGCAATAGGGTCCAGCCACAGATGAAATTTCTCCCCTTTGGGTGCTGTCATCACACCTTCTGGGTGTACCTGTGATCTGATGATCATGTGTGCTTTATCATGGGCTATAAAAAAAATTCCACCAAGCTATTACTTATTTGGGTATTATTAATCTTCTCCTGAAGATTCTTCCTAGGAATCTGGAGCCAGAGTGCAATTTCTCCTTCCTTCTACAGCTAATGAAAAAGAAAGAAAGAAAGAAAGAAAGAAAGAAAGAAAGAAAGAAAGAAAGAAAGAAAGAAAGAAAGAAAGAAAGAAAGAAAGAAAGAAAGAAAGAAAGAAAGAAAGAAAGAAAGAAAGGAAAGAAAGAAAGGAAAGAAAGGAAAGAAAGAAAGAAAGAAAGAAAGAAAGAAAGAAAGAAAGAAAGGAAGAAAGGAAGGAAGGAAGGAAGAAAGGAAGGAAGGAAGGAAGAAAGAAAGAAAAGGGAAGGAGAGAGGGAGACTCTATGGTGATTTTTTAAAATATGTTGATACTTTGACACTCTCCCCTTCAAAAGTTAGCCAATTTCTCTTGCCTTGAGAGTGGGCTGGACTTAGTAATTCATTTCTAACAAATAGAATGAAACAAACGTTACATTGTGTGACTTTGGAGACTAGGTCTTTAAGAGATATTATGGCTGCCATCTTGCTTGCTGTTTTTCGCTCTCTATTGAATCACTTGCTCTGGGCACACCAGCTGCCATACTTGGGCTGCCTCATGGAGAGGCCCATGTGGCAAGGATCTCCGAGAGGCCTCTGGCCAACAGCCAGCAAAGAACTGAGGCCTGTCAATGGCCATGTGGATGAACCACCTCGGAGCTGGATTCTCTAGCTCAGTCAAGCCCTGAGATGACTGTGATCCAGCCAAGAGCTTGACTGAAACCTCATGAGAAATTCTGCACCAGAACCCTCCATTTATATCACTCTCTGCCCCTCGGAAACAGAGATAGAAAGGTTTGTTGTTAGGGTAATTTATTATGGGGCAAGAGATAACTTATATGTGACTAGTAACAACCCGCAACATACCCAGATAGCATTGGGTCTGAGTTTGGATTCAGAGGAAGATGATCACTACATTTTAATCAGGTAATTTCATCGATAGACATCTGTTCCAGAAACTATCACCTACGTAATTACCAATTCATACACAAAGTTATTAGGGATTATAACCTTACCTAAAAGTGTTCGGCAATAAGGAACTGCTAAAAGAAATTATGGTCTGTCAGTTGAAAGTAATTTTAAACAATGCTTAACAATAAGTTTAAAGACTTCATAATGATATAAATAACAACAAAAGAATATAAAATTATATATATAATATATAGTAAATATATATTTTGTGTGTGTATATATATACATATATATATATATATATATAAAACTTAAAACTCAGTAAAAATCTACGTGTTAAAAAACTAGTAAGAAAATCCTAGCTTAGCTCCAGAGAGAGGAGTGAGGTCGGTGGGTTTCTAGCAACTGCAGCCACTATGAGTGGCAGCCAGGACTTTCATTTTCATGGGCACAAATAAGACACCTTTGAGGAATCACCAAAATACTAAAGGAAAGGGGACTTTATACAGAGTGGGGGTTCTTGCATCACCAGAGACCAACTGATCCCTAGATTCTGATGTCGGGGTGGCTTCACTCCTAAAAACTATAATGAACACTACAATTCACCAATTTTAAAATTATGAGCCCAAATCTGGGCTTGGCACTTTTACAGTATCTCAGTTAATTCCAGCATAAAAATGATCCACCTGAGCCAGAACTGAGATATAGACATGGCTGCCAGATGGTGCTACCTGACACCCCTTCCACAGTTTTCCTTCATGTGAAACTAATCTACATAGTAGCAGAGGGAAGCATTCTAGAAAAAGAACTCAGCTAGTGTCTGTGGTGGGGATTCTGTTACATACACATGCCAGGGGGACTGAGGGCTCCTGCAAAGAGTCATAAACTCACAAAGGAGATAGTAGGACCCCTGAAACAAAATTCACCAGAAGGAAAGAGTGAGTCTGGAATGAAGACTTCGGATTCTGCAACAGTCCCTGAGAAACATGACCTTACATAACAGAGACTTCGCAGCCATGATGAAGTTAAAGGTTGCGAGATGAGGAGTTTATCAAGGATTACCCAAGTGGGCTCAACATTTCATCACAAGGAGGCAGAGAGAGATTATAAACAGGAGAGGAGGCGGCAATGTGACCACAGAGACAGCAATTGGAACGATGCGGCCACAAGCCAAAGAATGCCAGCTGTCTCCAGACGCTAGAAGAAGCAAAGAATAAATTCTCCCCTAGAGCCTGAAGAGAGAGCATGGCCCTGCTGACACCTTGATTTTAGCCCAGGATGTTGCTTTCGAATCTCCAGCTTCCAGAACCATGAGAAAATAAGTTTTTGTTGTTTTAAGCCACCAGATTAGAAGTAATTTATTCCAGCATTCATAGAAAACTAAAACACCAGTATTTTGCTGAGGACTTTTATGTCTATATTCATAGGGGATATTATTGGTCCATAGTTTTATTGACATATCTCTGTCTGGTTTGGGGACCAGGTTAACACTGAATCCATCGACCCACATGCCTGACCGCGTGCGCATAAGGTGAGCTTCCCTTCTGTTCTTGGCCGAAGCCCGTCCTACCACCCAGCATGAGATCGCATCCCGGGGTCTACTCGAGACTGCTACATCAATTCTTCCCTTTTTCTCCTGCATCATTAATTTTTCACTCTCCGCTTTCCCCTATCACTGTACAAAGGCGCTCCTATTTCCTGCTTCTTAATTGAAACAATAAAACCTCTTTGGACCCCACTTAACCCTTCAACGACTGTCCCTTTCCTCTTTTTTCTTACACCAAAACTCTTCTGTTGTCCATACTCACGGCCTTCACCTTCCCACCTCCCATCCCTTCCTTAGTCCACTTCAATCAGGATGTTGCCACCACCAAGCCAGTGGCCCTCTTTCCTTAAGATCTCTGAAGAGTCTACACTGCTAAGTACAACAGCTCCTTTGTATGTAACCATCACAGAGCATTTGATACAATCAGTTGCTTTTTCCTCCTTCTGACACTTTCATCCACTTAGAGTTCAGGCTACCTTACTGGCTTCTTTCCCATGTTTTGGCCATTCTGTCTCAGTCTGTTTCGCTGTGTCCTTTTCATCTCCTTGACCTCTGCATGGCGGAAGGCCCCAGGGCTTGGTCTCTGGACTTTTCTATCAACTTTTTCACTCTAGCTGATCTGATCTAGTTTCTTCTCTTTCCTATCCTCCATCACCTCCTACATCTCTAGTACTACAGCTTTGAATATTACTGTACGCTGATGACTCCAAAGTTATATTTATGTCCTAGATGTCTCCTGTGATCTCCAGGCCAATGTATTTAATAGCCCACTTTTATATCTTTTCAGATGTCTAATAGGTGTATATAAGACAGAATTCCTAGTTCTGTCCCCAAAATTGGTCCTTTTATACTTTTTTCCATCTCAGTTAATAGCAGCTCCCCCATCAATGGGCAAAGATCCTGCTATCATTCTTGTCTCCCTCTTGCTCTCACACACCTTATTTGGCCTGTCAGCAAATCCAATTAGCTCTACTTTTAAGATATACTGAGAAATTAAGCACCTTTCAGCACCTTCAATGTATTTCCAGTGCCCAGAAAAGTACCTGACACACAAAAGTCACCCAAGAACAATTTTGTTGAAAGAATGCAGTGAATTATGTCATAACTTGTCATAACTTCCTTAACAAAGCTTGGCCCATAATACCCGTACATGCTGTAATCTGGCCCACGTGTTCCCCTCGGGTCTCATCTTTTGCTACGAACCAACAAGAATCAGATACTCCAATTATAGTGACCCACTTCAAGTTTCTGAACTTATGCTGTTTCATTCCTCTGTGCCTTTTCCAATGCTGTTCCCTCAATCTAGAACATTCTTACACTTGAACAGTATTTCAAGAGTCATCTCAACCAACGAAAATCTCACTGTAGCCTAACTACTTCTCCCCTGTTCACACGTACTTCTGGCACACTCCACTGAGGTTTGCCTGTCTCCCCATCAGAACGCTAAGCTCTGGGTCCTGGACATCTTATTCCTAAAGGCCTGGCTTGTGGAATGCAATAATATGAGCAAATCGATGAATGCAATAAATACGAGCAAATCGATGAATTGAGTTTGTTCACATACAGAATCATAAAACAAGAGGTGATACAAAGATATTTTCTTCCCCTGAGTGAATTATTCTCTGACAGCAAACTTCACACTCATCTTTAAAGGAAGGATGAGTGCAAAGATTTGCTTTGAGGGCCATTTATTTTCACTCCTTCAAAGTAAGCCAAAGACAAGCTAACATTTCCTCCTCCTAGCAAAGTCTCTCTCTTTTTAAAAATTTTATTTATTGTGACAGGAATACTTAACATGAGGTCTGTCATCTTAAATTTTTAAATGTAACTGCATTATTGTTGACTATAAGTTCAATGTGGTATAGCAGATCGCTGGAGTTTATCCATCTTGCTTATTTGAAACTTTATGCCTGTTGACTACACAGAATAAAAATACATTCAATGAGTATATTCTAATTTCATTGAAAAAATATTTATCAAACTTCCAAACAACAAGGTCCTACTGTACAGTGCAGGGAATTCTATTCAATAGCTTGTAATGACCTACAATGAAAAGAATCTGAATAAGAATATATGTGTATATATGTATGTATCACTGAATCACTATGTTGTATACCAGAAACTAACACAACATTGTAAGTCAACTATACTTCAATTAAAAAAAAAAAACTTCCATGTGCCATATATTGAACTAGATGGATCATCTTCCACTTTTACTATCTCCTCCCCTCACCCCTTTCTCTGTTTCTTTCTCAAGATTGGGATCAGCCAGTTGTCAAGTCTAACAACAACTGCACTGTAAAAATACAAAGCGTACAAAAATGCTTTATTATCATGAGACTGCAACTATCTATAAAAGTCCATGTGGGCAGAGACTGGAAAAGTAACATCAGAGGCAGTTCACTGCCATTTGATAAGCAGATACTGAGACCCACACACTGTCCTGGATTTGATGACAAAGAAGGAACAGTCCCTCTCCTGGAGGAGTCCAGAGTGTCATGGCTTTTACGCAAATAGCCGTAATCTCCTTTGATAAGAAACAGTGGTGTCACTTGCTCTGTCCCCAGCTTGGAGGACACCAATATACCAGAAGAGTCAAACGACTGAGATGTAGGTGGCTCACTAGGGTCTGTGGGCCTCTAGGGAATTACTGCAGAGAATGGCAACTATAGTATTAGTGGGAACTAAGATTGTTAGTGAGGTGAGAGGAGAAAGGGGGTTTTGGTGTGTAAGAAGCAGCAGATGTCATCCTCATAGGGTTACCCCAACAACAGTGTCTGTGTCTCTCAAGTATAGTAACTGCAAAGTTCCTAGTCAAAGAGCCAGTGTGTGAGGGACTCAGTGACCACTTGGCCTGTAGTGCTGGGATGGTTCCTGGGTGCTCAGCCATTGCTCCCCTCCTAGAACCAGTCCCAGAGAGGGCAGGGCCATCAGCTACTTCCCAGACAAAAAGATGAGATGATGTGAGATGTGAGATGTGACGCTTCCAGTGCCTGCCCAGGACCCAAAACCCTAAAGGCTTATTTTGTCTCCTTCAGAAAGGGCCAAGACCTGAGAAACACAGAGGCCTTGAGGAAGAAAGACAATACCACCACCTGTATTCCTTCCTTCTGGATGAATTAGCCTCCACCCAGGACAGACAAGGAGACGCTCTACTTCCAGATGCTGGCTTGCAAAAGTGGTGAAAGACAAAACGCAAGATAGGTAGGAGATACTTTCCTAAAAAAAAAAAAAAAAGATGAAAAAAGAGTTGTGTGTGTGTGTGTTTGTGTGTGTGTGTGTGTGCACGCACACCTCTGAACCTCCTTACTGGATCAAAAGGCTAAATGATGCCTTCAGGGCTCTTTCTCTCTTCTCCCTGCAGGTCTCATCCCTTGCTTTCTTTGGCCTGCCCTGAGGAGTCAGGTTTACAAGGTCCTTAGCACCCAAAAATGTAGCAAGAAAAAGATCTTTTCTTTCTCAAAGTCTCTGGAAAGGGCTCTAATGGGCTCTGCTTGGTCATATGCCTGCCCCTAGACCACAGCTATGCTCAGGAAGGGGAGGTACTTAGTTTGGTCAGCTTGGGTCACATACCCATGGCTCCAATGCTGAGGATTGGAGTGAAACTCACCAGGTTCCTGAAATAAAGTTTCATCAGGTCAAAAACAAAAAACAAACAACGACAGATGTCTACTACACTAGAAGGGAGTAGTCAAGGTTGACTTCCAAGTTTTTCCATCTAGAAGGGTGGTGACGTTGATAGAAAATGCAGGCAGAAGTGTTACCTAGCCCTCCTGCGGTGATCATTTTCCAATACACACAAATATTGAATCATTACATTGTAGGCCTGAAACTAATATGTTTATGCCAGTGATACTTCAATTTCTAAAAAAAAAAAAGAAGAAAGAAAAAGAAAATGCAGAGGTAGAAGAAGTTTGAGCCCATTGGCAGAGTTGTTTTTAAAATGCTGAATTTAAGGTGCCCGGAGGACATTCGAATGAGGTAATTTCTTGGAAATCAGGAGCATAACAGAAAGACGTACGTAGGAAATAGAAATTTTAAAACACAAAATTGATCCGTGTTAAGGTGCATCTGGTTGTGCTGTGGGAACCCCACCACAATTCCTAAGTGGGGAAGTTCTTGAGCAAAACATCGGGAAGCTATGGTGCCTGTTTTATTCATCTCCATACACTATCAAGCCCGCAGAGGCTGCACCTCCTTCCAGTCGTGACTGGCCTCTCGCTGCTCGTCTTGGGTTCGTTGGGGTCGCCCAGGCGGAACTTGCTGGGCCGACGGGACCCTGCGAGCCCCCCGCGGACTACAACTCCCGGCGTGCCCCGCGAGGGCGCAGGACAAGGCGGTGGGCGGGGCCGGGGACAGCCTCCCCCGCGAGCGGCCGGGCGGGGAGATCGGGCGGCGCCGAGCTGAGGTGGCGAGGCAAGAGCTCCCGGATGTGGAGAAGCTGGGGAGAAGGCGTGGGAGGAAGATGGACTCGGTGGAGAAGGGGGCCGCCACCTCCGTCTCCAACCCGCGGGGGCGGCCCTCGCGGGGCCGGCCGCCGAAGCTGCAGCGCAACTCCCGCGGCGGCCAGGGCCGAGGCGTGGAGAAGCCCCCGCACCTGGCGGCCCTGATTCTGGCCCGGGGCGGCAGCAAGGGCATCCCCCTGAAGAACATTAAGCACCTGGCGGGGGTCCCGCTCATTGGCTGGGTCCTGCGTGCGGCTCTGGACTCGGGGGTCTTCCAGAGGTGCGCATGTGCGAGAGTGGGCGGCGCGGCCTGGGCGGGGGTCGCGAGGGAGAGCCGGGCCGCCGGAGGGGCCGGGGCTTCGGGGGCAGTCGCTCCCGGAGGGGGTGTGCCGGACCCGGGGTGTCCGGGCCCCGGCTGGCAGCCCAGGGAGGAAGGGCTCCAGCTTCTTCCTTGTTTCGTAGCTGCTGATAGCCGTGAACTTGGGACCGTTCCTGTCGCCGCCCTTGAGCATGACATCCGTAGAAGGGGGGCTTTCCCCATCTCAGCCGTCTGCGCTGCGCGGGTTGACCTCCCAGGGTAAAGGAAAGGAGGCCACCCTTGTGGAACGTCTTCGAGAATACGTGAACTGCTTTAGGCAGAGGCCCCTGGCTCTCCCCTGTTGCTCAGCGTCTGAGACCCGCTTGGTTCTGATCGATTCAGGCGGCATCAGGTTCATGAATGGAGTGTCAAGGTGTCAAGGCTGGGTGTCAATGGCTTTTCTAATTTCAAGCTCAGCTTGGAGCTCCTTTCCTGACCTTTGGAAAACACTCTAAGCTATTTGCCTGTGAGTCAGCACAATCTAGAAAGCTCCCTACATTTGTACCTAGGTGAGAGACAGTGAGAAAGCGCCCCACTGGGCTGTTTGATGAAACGGTTATAAATGGTTTTATCGTTACCTTTGGAACCTCGTTTGCCCCAAGGACAGTTTTAATTGTGCATCTTTTGGAGACAACGCCATATGCCATATTGGTCAGGAGTTACAAGCTGATGTCATTCATAAGAGAAGGGAGATGGAATTCTGTGCCAAGAGTGAATTTACACATGGGAATTGCACCCTGATTATGCTTGAATTTGTAACCGTGGAAAGTAAATTATTTTTCACCTTTTGATGTTTGGGTTTTGGTTTTTAAAGAGATAACTGTATTTTAAGTTTTATTCACTACCCACATTAATAAATGGTACATGATTTTCATTTAACCAATCTTGTTTACAAAGGGGATATCAAAAAAGTATAAATTCACTAATTTTCTTAATGTTTTAATCCAAAGGAAGTCCTGAGTGGTGCGAAGTAAATAGGAGCTGGCCCTCAGCAGATAACACTAGTGTAATAGGAAGTGTGCAAGGGAGAGATAGGGAAAGGCCTGGGGTTTTGGTTCAGTTCAGTAAACACTTACTGAGCCCTAATTTCTGCCAAACACATCCAAGGGAGTACCGAGATGCATGGGACATGGTTCTTTCCTTGTGAAGCTCACAGACTTTTGGTTGTTTTTACCTGCTTAAAAAGGGTTGACGCTGGGGGAAAAAAAAACAAAAACGGAGAGGAGGTGCATCCAGGCAGCAGTGATGTAGTAAAAGCCTATTTTTATGAAATGAACTAGAGATCAAAGTCACTTTCTTGATAGATTGAGGACAAAACTCTTTTACAACTCTTTGGTTGCATATGTCAGGAAAGCACTTTCAGACTGGCTTAACAAAAAAAGGTAGGGCTTGTTCGAGGCGTAGTCAGATTCAGGGGCAAAAGTGATTCTTTCCTTCAGTAAATATTTATTGGCTAACTGCCGTGTGACAGGCACTGTTCTGTGTCCTTAACCAGGGTTTATAGCAGTAGCGCCCGTCCCTAGTCTCGTGGAGCTTGCATTATAATAGGGAGAGACAGTTAATGTACGAATAAATTAATATATACCGTATCAGGTGCTAATACATATTTTTAAGAGAAAGAAAGTAAAGGGAGGGTGTACTCGGCCACCATAATCCTCCAGTTCTTGGTTCTTGATCGGCTCTTACTTTATAGTGTCAAGATGATTGTGCCGAGAGCTGCAGAACTTTCCACACATAAACAACTCCATCCAAACCTCCGTGTTCAACCAAACTCTGTCATGGTTTCTAGCAGCTTAAGGCCTTGTTCTTAGAATGATCCCAGCCCCCCTAAAAAGCCTGCTCATCGCTGCCAAGAGAATTTACCTTTGTCCCGGCAGATAGCCCCTGGCCGCTCTCCTACAACAATTACTTTAGGAAGTTTGCGATTACAAATCCCTTCTCTGCCCTTTGACATCTAATCTACCACCTAAATGTGGTAGGTGTGAATTTATTTGATTTACTCTGAAGCTGCAGTCAGTTTGGAGCAGCCTCCTGCTGCTCACCCTCTACTTCCTTCCTTCAACACATACTTAACACCGCGAAGGAACTGGACTGCACTGCAGCTGCCTGATTTGTGTTTTTCGCGGCTGGGAGATATCTTGGAGATTATTTTGTTCAAAACCATGATTTGACTTGGTTGAGTGTTCTTACCAGCTCAGAATCAAAGCTGACAATACTTCCCAGGTTGCTAGTTTTATGTACTAACTTGGGTAGTTAGCAGTCAAGAAAAATGCTGAGATCGAAGTGTTTTCACCTGGTAAAAAGTTATTGTTAGAGGTGAGTTTGTAAGAGCTTGGTTTTCAACAGTGGGTGAGTGCTGTGTAAGGAAATCTCAGAATAAATTTTTTTTTTTAAATGTTGCCTAGCATACTTGTGAAAAGTAAGCACAAGTTTGCTTTCATTTCTGCGGTGTGGATGTGTGATTAATGCAAGGCCTGTGCTGTGTTGTCCCTGTCATGGTTGGTGTTCCTGTTTATCCTGTTAGATGTAGTGTGACTTCATTTGAGGCTAAAGCCGTTGGCATTAGACTTTGACATTTACTTTATACTTGATTTTAAAGCTTATTAGTCCTGTTTGTTCAGTTGCTCATTGTTTCTGTTTTGTCCTCCGTCATCTGATGCCCCTGAATCAAAGGAAAATCATTGGCTTATTTAGTCCCTTTAACAAATGATGGTCATTGTGTTTTAAGTGTACAGATAGGGTGGTGTTTTCATGTGTACAGTGCCATTGCCTTACAGAATACAAACAAATTAGACATTCGGACCTTTGAAGGTCTGAAAGCGGAACTTGAGTTTTCCTTCCAGCAGAGTCAGTGTGAGGATTAAATGAGACTGTGTAGCTGTTCTTTTATTTCTATTCCTATTTTATTATTTTCAATAGCTAGCATTTATTAAGTGTTTATTCTGCATTGTGGTTTATATTTAATTCTCATAACAGCCATTTTAGATAATTGGTACTATTATCACTTCCATTTTGCTGAAAATTGAGGCTTAGAGAGACTGTGGGTTCGCCCTAGGGTCATCCAGCTAGCTTGTGGTAGACCAAGAATTTAAACCCCTCCAAAGCTCATACTCAACCATTTACTGTTTCATTCATTCAACAAATGTATATTGAGCACCTGTTATGTAGCAGGCCCTGTAAAAACACTGTAAAAAGTTAAAAAGGTTTATAGGAAGGTTAGTCATTGCTTCTTTGCCTCTCTCTGTCTCTGCCAATAGGCTGAGAGTTTCTCAAGACAATGGATTATATATCCCCTGTGTCCGGAGTAGGGCCTGACATACAACAGGCGCTCAGGAAACATTTCATGAATGAAGGAATGAATGAATAATAAAAGGGAGGAAAGAAGAAACACAAGCAAACCTCTTTCAAAACCTCTATTATTTTTTATTTACCTTTTAAACATTTCAGAAAGATCACTGTATCCTGTGGTGTTGAATTTTTATTACAGTAAAGATCAGGATAGTAAAATAAATGGCTTCAGTAATTTATTTTCGTTAGTGACGTAAACAAGATGTCAAAAGACTCATCTGTTTCTTTTACTGGTTACTTTTTACTGCATCGCCCTCTTACTATCCTCCCTTTACCCTCGCTTTAAAAAATTTACTGGATTTTCATTGGTACTTCACTCTGTTATATACCTTTGTGACATTTCTGCAGTGAAAAACCTAACCCCAAATTATTTCAGATTTTGAGATGGAGGAAAATGAGGGCTCCTGTATTCTGCCTTGTGCAGAATGACATGAGTAGATATGAAACACTTCACCCCTAGCCTGTGGCTCATCTTGCTTACTGTGCTTCCTCTGGGGGGAAAAAATTGTGGGATGGTTGGTTATTGGCTTATTTCTAGATTTAAGTCTTCCTTCTGCAAATAGTAAAGGGAATAAGTGAATTTAAATTAATTAATGAAATCCAGAGACGTTAGAAAATTTTCTTTTGTTTTTTCTTTTCTTTTCTTGACAGTTGAGCATAGATGTTTGAAAAATGCAGTTTCTCTTTCGTTCAGTAGACATTAAATGAAAGAGATAAAAGTAATACTGTTGACCCTTGAACAACATGGGGTTGGGACCCCCCCCCTTGCACAGTCTAAAGTCCCATATTACTTTTTGATCCCCCAGAACTTAACTACTAATAGCTACTGTAGACCAAAGCCTTACCAATAACATAAACGCATTATGTTTTATTATCTGATTTTTTTAATTGAATGAAAGATTCATTAAATTCTATAGTGCTTTACAATTTTCAAAAGTTTCACACACGTGATTTCATATAATCCCTTAATAACCCTTTTCCCCCTACCCCTGTGTTGCCCCTCACCTGTCCCCTCTCCCAAACTGGTAACCACTAGTTTGTTCTCCATATCTGAAACACATGATGTTTTATTTAGTTTCATGTTTAGTTTTGTTCTGTTTGTTTTATTTATTTTTATTATCAATGAACACATTTTGTGTATGTGTTATATACTATATTATAGTGAAGTAAGCTAGAGAAAAGAAAATGTTATCAAGAAAATCATAAGGAAGAGAAAATACATTTACAGTACTGTACTATATTTATCAACACTATAAGTTTACCTTGTCTGTTTACAGAATGAATCACCTGTCAGTACCTACATCAATGTTGTCTTCTGTGATACAAAACACTGTAGATACAGTTGCTTCACAGTGGCTTAGCCAATATGCTAATAAATGACTTGTTATAAAATTTTTACGGCATATGGCATTACAGTCATGTTCATAGTATTCTGTCAGAAACATTGTTCCATTAAAAAAAACGAACACTTACCTGTAATGATGGGCTGATAGGCAGTTTTCCCAATTATGAGAGAGAGAGAAGGAGAGACTTAAAGTTGGCTTGAGGGACTGTTTGGAGCCCAGACTTGGGCATTTGGTCTCTGCTAAGTTTGAAACTCTTTCAGCTTTGTGGTTTGACTAAAGCCAAGTCCGTTTTTTCTTAGCAAGTAGATTAAATACTTCATACGATATTTTGGATTTAGATGGGGAATAAGAAGCAAGATCTTCTTCATTTCCTTTAAATTTGAACTTCTCCTTCTACTATTTTGTTTAATATAATACTAGCCTTAAAAATACCAATTACCTTTTTTTTTCTAATTTTATTAAACTATATCTAGGGCTATGTAAATAGTATGTCTATAAACAATAATATGTTATATGTAGTATGATTATTTATATATGTAAATATAAATATTATTCTTGGACCACGTTTTTTGATTCCGACATTTAAAAATGTAGTTTACATATAAAATACAGTTCTTTAAATTTTATGTTACATTGGATCGGTAACATTATTTTGATGGTACAAAAATGAATCTGACATTATCTAAGCTGTATTTTTGGAGTTACAGAGCTCCTTTTTATCTTTAATGATTTTTTTTTAGTGATTTGGCTTTTTATTTTTTATTTTTTAATATCTGTACAGTGTGTGGGTTTCAACAGACCATGATGAAATTGAGAATGTGGCCAAACAATTTGGTGCACAAGTTCATCGAAGAAGTTCTGAAGTTTCAAAAGACAGTTCTACCTCACTAGATGCCATCATAGAATTTCTTAATTATCACAATGGTATGAGTTTGACTAATAGTTTATTCAAAATTTTACCTAATTTCCAACTTGCTTATCCTTTCACAAGACTTGTTTTAACATTTGAACTTAGATCTTAGTACTACTTGCTCGCAGAGAACTTTATTTTGATGTCCTTTTCATTTGTTTTGTCTTTTTAAGAGGTTGACATTATAGGTAACATTCAAGCTACTTCTCCGTGTTTACATCCTACTGATCTTCAGAAAGTTGCGGAAATGATTCGAGAAGAAGGATATGATTCTGTTTTCTCTGTTGTGAGACGCCATCAGTTTCGATGGGGTGAAATTCAGAAAGGAGGTAACCTGTGGTATCAATCTTTATTCTAGCTAATTTTATGAACTGATTTTTTTTCATGTTGTAAGTATTCTATAGGAGTGAGGAGAGTAAAAAGGGAACACTAAAATGGAACAGGGGTTCTTAACTCCAGTAGGCAGTGATGTTTATAATCAGTTCTAAATCTTGTGATTATTGAGGCAAAACAGTGAGACCAAATTAATTCTCTGCTTTACATTTTAACAAAGGGACACTTTAACCATCTATTTGTTTTGAGGCAGACGCGTCATTTTTCTAGAGCAAATACTTTTATGTTTGATAAACTCCCTATAAATCATAGAGAATTGTGGGAATAGAAATCTTCCCACCAAAAAGTTCTGGAAAACCTCTAGAATGAATTTGTGGAATTGCTTCCCCAAATTCATAACTCCTTGTGCAAAAGGAGTTCCATAATATTTAGCTGGAGCCTGATTTCTAGCCAGATGAACTAGCAAAATATGTAATAAAGAACAGACAGGTAAATGTAACATATGTGAAGAAAGGCAGTATGATTTCTGTTAAGCGCTCCGACATTTGTTGAACATGAGAAAGCTGGCCCATTTGTCTCTAACCTGTATCTGACTTAAAGGAGATAGTAAGGAAGATGCAGCGAAAGTGGAGAAAGGACACAAAGGAGCGGTTAGATAATAAGGTAAAGATAGACAGAAAATGGTGATTTTTCCATCTCTAAATGTGAATGTTACCAAAATCGATAAAATACATCCACGAATGCATTTATTTATTGATCTCATTCAGTAAACATTTGTTGAATTCCATGTTTCTGTGCTAAATTATATATGTATAGTGTTTTGAGCTTCACCAAATCTCAGAAATGAATATAGGAAAGATTAAAGCTTAAAAAACACATTTTTGAAGCAAATCAAGGAAGCCCAGTGGTAAACTGAATATTGAGCATTATATGCTAAATGATTGAAGTTTAAAAGGTCCAAGAAATGTCTATACACATCCACAAACACAGAATTGGGAAAAAATCAGTGAAAGGGAAAGGGAGCCCCTCTATACCAATACTGAGGGCTTTGTTTATTATATCATGTTGTAATCATATATGTTGGTATCGCAGATCCTTCATTATTACCAAAGATAATAAACTATTTATTCTTATGTATATTTTATATTAGTATATTTTTTAACTTCTGGTAAGAATATATAATATATAAACATTTCTATCAGTATGAAAGCTTCAATAATTTAATGTGCAAATCTTGATTTTTCTATAATAATTCTCTGAAAATAGTTTCTCAGCCCCACCAGATAAATAACACATACATTATTATTTCTATAGCAGCACATAGGAGAGGTAGATTAAAGGGCTTGGATATTGAATATGGGTATTTTATGACATGTTCAATTCTTTTGAAATTACTTTAAGGTTGCCTTTATGTCCTCCCAAAGCACCGTATTTGCATAAGTAACCTAAAGCCATAATTATTCAGAATTTGTCTATACTTAATTTTTCCATTACTGTTATTGAAAAGCAAAGATAAATTATCAGAATTAGTACGGGTTTTGTTACTTTAAAAAATCCTTCTGTTTATTCAGATACAGAAATATTCTACATTGAGTTCATTTTTATGTGCCTTTTTAAAAAATTACTGAATGAACACTTGGTTTTCAAAACACCTTGGGCTTACTATAGCTTTTTGCTTTTAGTTCGTGAAATGACTGAGCCTCTAAATTTGAATCCAGCAAAACGACCTCGCCGACAAGACTGGGATGGAGAATTGTATGAAAATGGCTCGTTTTATTTTGCTAAAAGACATTTGATAGAGATGGGTTACTTACAGGTTTGTGCTCTCGTTCTGCAAAAAACCTTTTAAACCCTTTTATATGTATACTTTGAGTTCTAGGAGAGAAGTCTGGCTTAGTTCATAAAGGAAAGTGTTAACTCCTTGAGGAAAGGCAATAACTGACAAGATCTGTCATCTGAGGCATTTATCCTGCACACTGACCCCAGACTTTGGAATTTATGCAGTGAATGTGCAAGGGATTCTGCTACAACTGTAATATTAAGATGAGAAATGAATCAAGTGTTGAATGTTCTACACGTGTCCTGATATTCATATTATTCCATTCATAACTCTTTTTAATCCATGGCTGTGTTACTGTCAAGTTGTGGTTGTACTGTTGAATAACGTCTATTGCTTTTAAAAGAGCCAAAATCACAGCAGTGTCATAGAGGTGAACGAGCACCAACGTGGGTGTCAGGAAAACCAGCTTATGGTAACATCTCTCTAACTGCGGAACCGTGAACGTACCATTTTATGTGTTCTGAGTCTTAATGCTCTCATTTTATAAGTGGGTTGGATGTCTCCTCATCTTCAGAGCCTCTGTAGTTACATCATATACCGTGTGTTCATTTTGGTGATAAGAAGGAAACAGTAGCTCTGAAAAATGAAATGATTGGCTCAGAGCAAAAACACGTAGTAAATGATACTGTCAGGATTTGGATACAAGTCCTTATGTTACTCAAAAAAATAGCATTTAAAAAAAAAACCCAGACTTCACTCTTTATAATAGAAATTCAAATGTGACTCATCCTCTGAGGGGAAAGAATTTTTCCAGTCTTCTGGTCAGCGTATAGGAAGACTGTAGGCTGGATGTTCAGTTAAGTTTGAGTGTTTAGGAAAGTTAGATTCGATGTCTAGATGCCACCCTCCCTGAGCTCTTTGCTAAGGGGGACTGTGATTTGACCCTTTCCTGAAGTGTAGAGAAAAATGGAAGTTTCTCATTGTACCAAGATTTGCGAAGAGACTGGCAGCTCTGAAAAATGAAATTTTCTAATAATTGATCTTGGCATTGAAGTGATTGCAGTCATGGGAAAGGCCTCTCTCCTCTTGCCCTCATACCCCAGGCCCAGGATCACGGCACCGTTCCTGCCTTTGCTTGCATGTGACCCAGACAGTTATTGTCCACTCCCATCTGTAGCGCAGGGATCTAAGACAGTTCTGTGCAGTACGTAGTACAGTTACTTTTCTTCTTCTATCTTGCCCCTCATGGCAGACAGGAACAGAAGTTCCAAAAACACTTACACTGCTACTTTTGGATCATGATGGGAGAGACTGCCAGAACAAAGGGGATACAGATGGGGATTCCCAGAAAATTCCTTGTGGTTAGAATACTGGAGGATGTGTACTATTTCTGCTTTTTTTTTTTTTCAATCTTAAAATAGAAATCTATTTAAAGAAAAATGGGGACTTGCACGGTGTAGACAGAATTTGAAAAATGTTAAAGTTATTTGTTTTATGTGGTTCGACTATATCGGAAACAAAAAGCTTTCTTTCACCTCCAAAAAAATATTTATTATATGTCTGGTATTCATTTTTCTCAGTGCTGTAGAAATGAATTCATTGTTCTGTATTATAATAAACTTTTTGATATGTGTGAATGCATGTTGAAAAGAGCCCCGTGGCATCTGTGCTGTCTTTAGGGTGGGAAGATGGCGTACTACGAAATGCGAGCCGAGCACAGCGTGGACATTGATGTGGACATTGACTGGCCTATTGCAGAACAAAGAGTGCTAAGGTATAAACAAGGCTTGGGGAGCCTTCGCACTAGACCATAGCAAACTATTTTTAGTAGCTACATTTAAATTCACTTACAGACACTGATTTCTGATACTCCAAACATCTTAGGATCTTTTGTAATTAGTGTGCTCATTTGAGTACGACGTACACATAAAATATGCCTATAGGTGGCTTATTCAGTAATTGAGAAGCATGTGGTCTGGTTAGACCACACCTGAAGTCCTTGCACTGCAAGTTGAAGTGTGTATGTGAAGTCACTTTGAAGGGTAATGTTTGTGTATTTGATGGAGGATGGGTTATTGAGTTTACTGGTGCCAGTCAGACGAGAGGGAGTGAATAAGTATTGCATTTATCATCAAAGGTCTATTTTGGTTTCTTTTAGATTTGGCTATTTTGGCAAAGAGAAGCTGAAGGAGATAAAACTTTTTGTTTGCAATATTGATGGATGTCTCACCAATGGCCACATTTATGTATCAGGAGACCAGAAAGAAATAATATCATATGATGTAAAAGATGCTATTGGGATAAGTTTATTAAAGAAAAGTGGTATTGAGGTATGTTCCCCCTGAACGTAGCAGTGTGTTTTAAGATTGTGATTCAGGGTCAAGGAACGTATGAGGGAAATAAGAGATGTACACTTTTGCTAGTATCTATTAAAATACCTGAAATTTAGCCTTCATGTGCTTATAAAATTATGCCATTTACTTTTAGTAAAAATTAGGAATTGGTTTATCAACAAATAACATTTCTTGTTTATTGAATGAGTACGACTATTATTTTCAATGGGCACTATGTCTAGCATTTCTCATAGGATCTTGCAACAAAGATTTCATAGAAAATAGGTGTCAGTATTTGGAAAAAAAGCAAATATCAGGTGGATTTTTTTAAATGTAGCTTATTCTTATGATTGAAATTTTTAATTCAAAATAACAATATTTATGTATATTTTCAAAAGTGAAGGTTAAGGTGATTTCTTATAATTCCCTAGGAATCTTAAATATCTGTTCCTAAGCAGCACAAGAGACAAATTATAGACTTTCCTCTGGGTATACTGAATCATATGAGAATCTTAGATTATTATGAGACAATGTATATTTTATTTTTCACCTGTAGACTGAATCTTTTTCACTGCAGAAAACAGTGTTCTCCTTTATTGGACGACTAGAAATAAAATGTGTTAAAGTTCATCATTTTAAAATAAGTTAGTTGATTTTACTTAATTAGTCCTTCAGAAGGTTAAAGGACTGCTCATTTGTCATTTGTATTGTTTATAAGGTATTACTTTATTATGAGAATTGTTTCCTCATTTCTCTTTTTTCGTTTTTTTTTTTTTTTTAGGTGAGGTTAATCTCAGAAAGGGCCTGTTCAAAGCAGACTCTCTCTTCCCTAAAATTGGATTGTAAAATGGAAGTCAATGTACCAGACAAGCTTGCAGTCTTAGATGAGTGGAGAAAGGAGATGGGCCTGTGCTGGAAAGAAGTGGCCTATCTTGGTTGGTATCTGTTCAGCCGAAATAATGGATTAGAGGTTCCTGATATATAGAAAGTACATTCTGAATATTTCTTGCTCTTATTAAAACATACATCGATTTGATCCCCAAATTCCATTCCCAGGAAAAACATTGGACGAATGTACCAATAATGGAGGAAAAAAAAAATAACTCACTTAAATATCCAGCAAAAATAGGTTATCCATGAAATCAAATACCATGCAACAAAACAACAAGGTCCTACCATAGAGCACAGGGACCTACGTTCAGTGTCTTATAATAACCTATAATGAAAAAGAATATATATATGTAGAACTGAATCACTATGCTGGACACCAGAAACTAACACAACATGTAAATCAACTATACTTCAATTTTTAAAATTTTTAAAAATAAAAAACAAATACTCTGAAGCCATTAAAACCAGTGCTGTAATGTGTATTCATTGACATAGTCAGAAGTCACAAATTTTTCACTTTAGCATTAAGCAAGTATATTTATCAGGTGTCTGCTGTATAAAAATGTATTCCTTAAAAATACTGACACTTTTTTCCTTTCAGTTTATTGAGATGTAACTGACATACAGCACTGTATAAGCTGAAGGATTTTATTTTTGTATATTGTGTGAGAAAGTGATCCTGTTTTGATTCTCTTGCATGCGGCTGCCCAGTTTTCCCAACACCATTTATTGAAGAGGCTGCCTCTTCCCCACTGTATGTTCTTGCCTCCTTTGTTGTAGATTAATTGACCATAAAAGTGTGGGCTTATTTCTGAACTCTCTGTTCTGTTCCACTGGGCTGTGTGTCTGCTTCTGTGCCAGGACCACACTGTTCCGATGAGTGTAGCTTTTGAAGGCAAGAGAGCATGATACCTCCAGCTCGGTTCTTTCTCGAGTTTGTTTTGGCTGTTTGGCATCTTTTGTTTCCACGCACATTTTAGATTAATTTATTCTAGTTCTGTGAAAAATGCCTATGGCATTTTGATAGGAATTGCACTGAATCTGTAGATTGCCTTTGGTGGTTACGGTCATTTTAACAATATTAATTCTTGTAATCCCTGAGCACAGTGTATCTTTCCATCTGTTTGTGTCACCTTCAGTTTCTTTTATCAGTGTCTTAAGAGTTTTCTAAGTACAGGTTTTTTACCTCCTTAGTTAGATTTATTCCTAGGTATTTTATTCTTTTTGATGCAATTGTAAATGGAATTTTTCTCCTAATTTCTCTTTCTGATAGTTTATTATTAGTGTATAGAAACACAGACAAAATTAATTTTATATATTAATTTTATATCCTACAGCTTTACTGAATTCATTCATTAGTTCTAAGCAACACTTTTATAAATAAAATTTAATTAATAAAGCTTAGTTTGAGGGCTGGATTATGCAAAGAAGTACTTTAATTTTATCATGTTTCATTGAAAACAATTCTAATTTCAAAACATTTGATAATAAAAGAAAAAAAATTCAGTGCATAAATTTAAAACAAATTTAAAACAAGTTCTTTAAACCAGCATTTTATTAGCATATTTGGTCTATAGTATAGTAATAGTTATACTCAGGATGGTGAATCTTAGGTCCTGGGAGCTTCTGAAATTCATCCTATAAAAAAATAAAAGGGTATTGTGGAGAGAATAAGTAAGGCAAGAAGAGAAAAGATGTAGTTACATCAGTGTGATGGTAACTTTTCAACAAGCAGCATACAAATAAGAACTATTACAGATTAAAAGAGACTCAAGACATATATCAACAAAATGCAGTATGTGGACTTTGGTTTCTGATTCAAATAAATCAACTATAAAGACAGTTTTGAGACAGCTGAGAATATGTGAGCATGCACTGGGTTATTAGATGATATGAAGGAAATATTATTGATTTTGTTAGTTTAATGATATTGTCACTTTCTTAAAAATATTTGTATCATACATAGATGCTGAAGAGTTTTTGGGTAAAATATGATGTCTGGGAATTCCTTCTTCTCCCTTTCCTCCAAAAAGCTTGGGGGGCAGGGAGTAGAGAAGAAACTGATAAATAATGCAAAACATTAATAATTATTCTACATGAATTTGGGATTCTTGCATGTTTGAAATTTTCTTTAATAAAACGTTTAATTATCATTTATATATAGAATGTCTACTAATTGCAATATGCATGGCATGCAGAAAGTATATGCCATTCTCTTCTGGTTGGTAAGAGCTTGTTATGATTGCTTAAGAAAAACCCTAGACCTCCAGCATTTATTACACTTGTAAATACTTTATTTTTTTTCCATCGATTCTCTAGTACTTATATGCAGTGCCTGAGGTCTGCTGAAGGTATCAGAATTACTTCTGGTTGCTATTTACATTATTTAGAAAAAATATCCTTTGTCTCTTTAAATATTCAACCAGTGTCCCTTTGACTTGGTAGGGAACGAAGTGTCTGATGAGGAGTGCTTGAAGAAAGTGGGCCTGAGCGGTGTTCCTGCCGACGCCTGTGCCGCTGCCCAGAAGGCTGTTGGATATATTTGCAAATGCAACGGTGGCCGGGGTGCCCTCCGAGAGTTTGCAGAGCACATTTTCCTACTGATGGAAAAGGTTATTAACTCATGCCAAAAATAGAAATTAGTATAATGTTGGAAAAGAAATTATACAGCCTTCTTCAGCCACTTTAATTTTTGACTAAGTACAATTCCATGCTGTAATGTTACAGAGAGTGTGATTTAATTTGTGATAATCTTAACATCTTTTAAAGCGAAGTCTTCTCAAACTGTCACTCCAAAACCTTCTATGAAATAATTGTGCTCTACTTTTCTCTTTATGCAGGATAATTCTTTAGAGGTTGATTACAGTCTTTCTCAGATTTTTAGTAAATGCAAGTAAGAACATCATCAAAATTGACTTTGTATTGTACCCTGTAAAACTGTGTGTTTGTGTGCTTTTAATGATACGAGACTATTTATTTGGGGATAGTTTGTCTGGTAAGACATGCCCTTCTATTAATTAATAAAATTGCATTTCACAAACTTGATGAAAACTACCTTGTTGATATCAAAGAGATTTACCAAACACTGTGATTTCCTCTAATCACTGGCCATGCAATAGCGTGAGAAACAAGCCACTAAATGCCAGCTGTGGAGCATCCGATTGCACTTCATATAAGGAGACATACAGCACGAATATACAGACACAGCTGCCTGAAGAAATCACATGTCGTACAGGGTGTGTAATGATTTGCAGTAAATCTTTCGCAGTTACCTCTGAAGTCGTGGTAATTTTGTGTACTCCATTTGGCTATTATCACAGTTTGACAGCCACCCTTCTCCTACCTGGTTAGATTCCAAGAATGTGGCATTATCTAATGAACGTGGACGCTTACCTAATAAACACTAACCACTTCCTGTGGAACATTTTCATCTATTCCCACTGTGAAAAGAGCTCATGTAAAACTCTAGCAAGAAGCAAGCCACTCACACCATGCTGTGCAGGAAGCTGTTTTCCTGGCAGGACTGGGTGGGTCTGCACGGTTCAGAGCCTGCCCGTGGGGAGAAAGTTGGAAGAAGAAAAGATCACCCTCTGCCATGATTTTCTTTCCATCCTGACCTGGTTTTGCTCCCATCTTTGCTGCTTTTCCACTGCTAACTTCATTTTCTCCCACCCTGTTAAATTTACACATTCCCAAAGGCTGTAACCCCAGTTCTTCCTGAAGGCTACATCTCTGTTCAGTTTCAGCTGTAGCCTCCATGCAGATGACTCAAAAATCTGATGACTCCAAAATCAAATCTCGGTTGTGAGTTCTGGCTGCATCTCCAACTCTTCATGTTTAAGCCAGACTCCTGTACCTCATCTCTCAAACGTCTGATTTTTTCATTAGGCCATCACAGCCTT
The DNA here is from genome assembly GCF_048773025.1 of Camelus bactrianus. Lineage (NCBI taxonomy): Eukaryota > Metazoa > Chordata > Mammalia > Artiodactyla > Camelidae > Camelus > Camelus bactrianus. The sequence continues at coordinate 13,686,018 of NC_133572.1, forward strand.
CCTCAATTTTCTCCTTTTCATTTCTAGTCAGATGCTAAGTCTTGAGCTTGATGCAACTGGCCGAGTGACCTTTCAGTTTATCTCATGCAGTTGCTCAACTGATTGACTGTGTATTTGCTGTTATCCTTTACAGAATCTTTAGTGACTTCATGCTGATCAGACTGTGATCAGACATTTCCCAGTCCTAATGTTCCCTGGATACCACGTAATATTTCCAGCCTCAGTTCTTGTTTCTTGTGAGTCTCTCCACCCGATTCGAGCTATTCTGTGTAATTCTCCAACAATTCCTCTGTTAGTCTATTCTCATGTCCTACCTTTCGTTGCCACACGAGTCACTGATTCCTGATAAAAACTGCCACAATACCTCCCAAAGTGAATACTCTGCATGAGTATAGGTTATCCTGGAGCCCTTGCTTCATTTCAGTCACCCTGAGCCAAATACAAGGAGACAGTCCAGTCCTCATCGTGACTCCTGCTTCCTGTGTGCCCAGTGGTAGGGGATCTTAGTCTAGAAAATACATGTTCAGCTCTGACAAGTAAAGAACTTAGAAGTTGCCAGCCCCTTCCTTACAAGACAAACTGGACAAACAGTGACTTTTCTTGGACTTCTCAGAGAACTGAGGTGGAAAGACAAACAACCACTGCCAAACCTGAAGTGACAGGGACTTCCAGAGATTCAGCACCTGACAGTCATTGGCCTGTAGCAAAAGCTACTGGAAGCCATAAGCTAGTAGGAACTAGTGATTTTGAAAATTAATGGAGGTTGCATGGACCAATTTGAGAGCGAGAAACTCCCGAAGACTGCAGTCACGGGGGTGGGAGCGGGGAACGCTTTCCCTCCAGAAATGGCCAGCAGGTCATCACAGAGTGGATCTGAGGATTCAGGCCAAATCCCCTCATGGCCCTGGCAAGAGAATAGCCACCGTGAAGCCCTCCAGGATCCTTCTCACTAACAAAGGGCTGCTCCAGTGGGAAGGGGTTTCCCCAGAGGGCGAGACTGAAAACTGACCCAGATGGGAGAAGGGAACTCTGCTCCACTCCAACCTTCCTGTCTCACCTAAGGGTGAGGAGGAGGGAGGGAGACTGTGAGCGCTGCAGGCAGGAAAGACAGTTGGAGCAAGGGGAAGAAAGCTGTACCCTGGAGGAGGGGCAGAAACACTTGTGAAGGCATACTCCCAAGACAAGACTGCTAGAAGGTTTCAGAACACTCCCCCTCTTCCACACCCTCCGCCACACAAGGATGTTGCCAGGTTAATAACAGTGGATTGCAGCGTGAACGAAAAATACTGCAAGCCAAATCAGTAAACAGAGATTGCTGAAGCCATCAAGTCATCAGTGGCTGCCGCCACCCCCTAGTGAAGACAAGCCTGCAGCCCAGCCTCTGCAGCCACTCACAGTGGTGCCCTCAGAGGGACTCAGAATAAGAAGGGTCAGGATACTGGCCCTAGATAGCTAGGTGCTTGTCAAAGGAATGAATTCAGTAAGCCCAAATGTTTGCTTCCTCCCATACATAGAAAAGCGCTAAATTCTTTAACTTGAGGTGTCTGGTCTTCTTTAGTTAACAAGTAATCTTTTAATGTTCCAACTACCTGGTCTTTGTTGTAAAGCTCCTATATATCCTGGCTCCTCCCCTACCTCTTGGGAGCAGTCCCTCAGAGCCATCTGAGAGGCTGTCATCGGGGCTTGAAGGGGTTCGAGTCCTCAGAAATGTCCGCCAAATGAAACATAACTTGCAGCTTTTAGGCTGCGCATTTATTTCGGTCGACAGCAGCTTAAAAGTCTACATGGCACAGACTTTCTCCAGGGAGCCGTACAAAGAGAGGTCCTGGGAGACCAAAAACAAGGACATTGGAGGAATTTGAAGTCTCTGATACCTGTAGTTATAAGAAACATTAAATACAGCCCACCTCCTGGCAAGATCAACATAAATCTTCACGCTAAGAGACCTATTTGTCTCAGTACCTATTACCCAATAACATATCTCTGGCTTTTGACAACAAAATTATAAAGCATACCAAAAGGCAAGAAGAAGCAGAGTAAGACACAAAGCAGTCATCAGATCCAGACTCAGATATGACACAGATTTTAGGATTCTCAGACAGGCCATTTAAATAGCTATGATTAGTATCTGAAAGGGTGTCATGGGAAAAGAACACAACGTGAAAGACCAGTTAGGTGATGTCAGTAGAGAGATGTAAACGCTAAGAAAATGAGGAAGTGCTAGAAATCCAACACGGTAACAGGAATGAAGAACGCCTTTGAGAGTGGCTGAGTAGACTTGAAACAGCTGAAGAAAGAATGGGTGAACTTAAATATTAGCCAGTTTTATTTTTTGTTTCTCTAGGTGATGCAGGAAAACGGGTGTGGGGCGTGAGGAGGGCCGTGTCCCAGGTCTGGATTGAGCCCCTGGGATGTGCCCCGCCAAGTGTGGGTCCTTGGCTTCGCGCAGGAAAGAATTCAAGAGCGAGCCACAGTTGAGCGAAGGCAGATTTATTTAGAGATACATTGAAAGGCAAGAGAAAGGCCATGAGGTGTAGGGGTTGAGTGCTCAGATTAAAAGTAGGTACACACTCCATAGACAGAGTGTGGGCCGTCTCCGAAGAGGGAGAGAGGGGCAGCCATGAGGCCAGGTGCCGTGTTGCTGGTTTTTATGGGCTTGGTGGCTTCATTTGCTAGTAAGTGGAAGGACGAGACTAAGTAGCCTGGGGAAGGGGCTGAGATTCCCAGGAAGTTGGCCATTTCCCACTCTTTGACCTTTCGTCGCTAGCCTTGGGACTGCCATGGCGCCTGTAGGCATGTTATTCACCATGTTAATATATTACAGTGGGCATTTAATGAAGTTCAAGATCTGCTAGAAGTCAAATCTCTCATCATCCTGAGCCTCAAGGCCTCCTGGGGGTTGAATCTTTCACCATTTTGATGTTAATTGCTGTGGCATTCCTTGAATGGCTGCGCCCTGCCCCCTTCCTGTCTCATATGCATCTAAACTACATGTTATATTTTATTACATTTTAATTTTTTCCAGCTTTATTGAGCTATACTTGGCATATAGCATTGTGTAAGTTTAAGGTATACAATGTGATGATTTGAAATATGTATACACTACAAAATGATTCCCACAATAATATTAGTCAACAACAGTTACCGGTCCGTATGTGTTTGTGTGTGTGTGATGAGAACATTAAGATTATTTTCTTAGTAACTTTCAAGTGTACAGAATGGCATTGTTAACTACAGTTATCATGCTATACATTAGATCCCAGAAGTGTATGTATCTTATAACTAGAACTTTGGACCCTTTGACCAATGTCATTTATTTCCCTCACTCCCCAGCCCCTGGCAACCACCATTAATACATTCTCTATTAATTTGTTTTGTTTTGTTTTAGATTCCACGTATAAGCTAGATCTTATGGTATTTATCTTTCTCTTCTGACTTATTTCACTTAGCATAATGCCATTACAGTTTATCCATGTTGTCACAAATGTCAGAATTTCCCCTCTAGGGCTGAATACTATTCCATTGTATATATCTGTGTACTACATTTTCTTCATCATTGACACTTAGGTTGTTTCCATGTGTTATGAACTTGTCAAATTAACACTTATTAAGTGGAGGACATAGATATAGGGCCAACCAAGATGGTGACCCAGGGGACTCCTGAATGCCTCATATAGACACAACAAATGGCTCCACACAGAGCAATTTCCCCTGAAAGAAATCCACAAACTAGCTGAGTGACTCCTATACATTAGACAAATGAGAAAATAACCCACACTGAAGCTGGTAGGAAAGGCTGAGACAGACTTATGATAAACCCCATTCCCAGCACAGTACAAACTCCCCAACTCCCAGCTTCTCCCTGAGGAGGGAAGGGTTTGGACCCCACATTTAACACCCCAACTTTTAAGACTCCCACCCAAGGGATGAGCCCCCCAAACACCTAAATCTGAAAGCCAGTGAAGTTTGCATATGTGAGACCCAAAAGACTATCACAAAGAAGCAATTGTTAATGGGCACGCAAGCACTTAACCAACACTATGCCCCAGAGCTCGGTACAGAGGAAGCAGGCAAAAAGACCCATCTCACAGTTTCTCCTTAGAAGCAGCTTAACTACATTCTTTGCCAACTGCTGCCTAAGAGCCCAGTCTAGGTAAGGCATATATATCCAGGAATTTATCCACTTGTAGGGTATCCAATTTGTCGGCACGCTCTTGTTCACAGTAGATTTTTGCAATCCTTTGTATTTCTGTGGTGCCAGCTGTAATGCTTCCTCTTCCATTTATAATTTTATGAGTCCTCTCTTTTGTCTCCATTAGTTTAGTTAAAAGTTTGTCAATTTTGTTTTCAAAAAACCAACTCTTAGTTTCATTGATTTTTTTTTTTCTGTTGTCTTTTTAGTCTCCATTTCATTCATTTCTGCTCTGATCTTTATTATTTCCTTCCTTCTGTTAACTTTGGGCTTAGTTTGTTCTTCTTCTAATTCTTTGAAGCAAAGTTAGGTTGTTTATTTGAGTTCTTTCTCTTAATGTATGTGTTTCTCACTATAAAATTCCCTCTTAGAGCTGCTTTTGCTGTATTCCATAAGTTTTGGTATGTTGTGTTTCCATTTTCAGTTGTCTTGACATATTTTTAAAATTTTCCTTTTGAATTCTTTATTGACCCATTGGTTGCTGAGGAGTGTGTTAATTTCCGCATATTTGTGAATTTTCCAGTTTTTCTCCTGTTACTCATTTGTAGTTTTATATCATTCTGGACAGAACAAATGCTTGACATGATTTCAATATTTTTAAATTTGTTAAGTCTTGTTTTATGACCCAATGTATGATCTCTCCTGGAGAATGTTCCATGTCTGCTTACGAAGACTATGTATTTTGGTGGTGTTGGTTGGAATATTCTATATATCTGTTAGGTCCATTAGGCCTATAGTGTAATTCAGGTCTGCTGTTTCCTTATTGACTTTCTGTCTGGGTCATCTGTCCAGAGTGAGTATAGCATATGGATAAATAAAATGATTGACAGCAATGTCTCAAGGGATGGGAAGGATGACAAGAATACACTCTTACAAAGTACAGCAGTATAGTGTTATTTGAGGGTGGGCTAAGGTTATTTTAAAATGTATATTGTAATCCCTTGGGCAACAACTAAAAGCTTTTTTTTAAGCATAAATGATATATCAAGAAACAAAGCAAAATGGAATCACACAAAATTCGCAGTTAATCCCATGGACATTAAGAAAAGGGGATTGGGGAATAGTGAAAAACTGCAATGTATAGACGACAGTTACAAAAATGGTAAACTTTAGTCCAACCATATAAATAATCACTTTAAATGTTTATGGTCTAAACACACTAGTTAAAGGACAGAGATCTTCAGGTTGGATTTTTTAAAAATTTATCCTGTCTACCACAAATCTACTTTAAATATAATTACTCAGAAAAGTTAAAAGCAATGAGATGGAAAAAGAAACACCATGCTAACACTAATGAAATAATAATGTCATACGCTGTACCAGTTACCTATTGCTAAATCATGAACTATTTCAAAATATATTTGCTTAAAACAACCGCCACTTAATTTCACATAGTTCTTCAGGTCAGCAGTTTGGGTAGAGCTCAGCAGGGCTGTCCTTCTCGTCTCACCTGGGCTCACTCCTGTGGCTGCAGTCACCCGGTGGCCAGCATGACTGAATGACCCAAGTTAGTTTTACTCACGTGCTGGCTGTTGTGCGGACATTTCTCTTCTTGTAGTCTTTCGACTTTAAGGAGACCAGCCTAGGCTTGTGAGCATGACAATCTCAGAGCAGCGAGAAGGTGAGATCGGAAGCTGCAACACCCGTTGTGGGCTTTCTTAGAGGTCACCCAATGTCACTTCAGTAAGGCCATCACTGATTCTGCAGCCCAGACCAAGAAGTAGGGTGATGGAGTCTACTTACTGGTGAAAGGAGTTTTACTTTTAATCCACTGTCTATGTTGATGTGTTTGAGTTTGGGAATTAAAGAAGCTGGAAAAAGAGAGATGTTTGAGGGCTTTTGTTATAATATTATGCATTATGCACTTTGGGTAAGTTAGTCAATCTCTCTATGCCCTACCTTCCTTACTCCAGTTGGAGCTAATAAGATTAGCTCACTCTCATAGATTAAATGAGATACTGTAAATAGCATGTTTAGAGGAGTACCTGGCTCATGTAGAGCCTCTAAGCATTGATGATATTGGTGACTGATTGATTGGTTTAGCAATTAAGACTTCTAGATTTCAGCTTCAACTTTGTCACTAACTAGCGAGGTGACATTTTTCAAATGATTTAAAACCCTCCAACTAGTTTATTTGACTATGAATTGAGGGGCTTATGTAATAGACCGCCTCCGTGGTCCCTTCTGATTCTGCAGTTGCAAATGTACAGATGTTTAACTGAGAAGAAACATTTCACATAGAATAAATATATGCCAAATTTATGGTAAATGTAGGTATTTAGGGCTCTGGGGACGACTGGTTACAGAATTACACTGTGGAAGTCTTTAAAGTTTGTTATTACAAAAATGAACTTGGAAAGGAAATACTCTTGATTAGATTCTGTGGTTCTTTGAGGAACAGCCCCTATGAAAAAGTAATTTAATCTGTGAGGACTGTTTCCTTTTTTTCAGTTCAGCAGTTAAGCATTTGTCATATTAAAGATACAGCAGTAGTCCCTGAAGATCAAAAGGCAACTAAGACACCAGTTCACCATCCAGGCTGGCCAACAACTGTAGGGGATGGGATGAGAGATGAGTCTGGAGTGATATTTAAAACCAGATCACATAGGGCCTTACGAGTTACGTTAAGGAATTTTTACTTTGTTCTAAGACTAAGGGTAGAGAGAGGCCCTTAAAGAGCTTGAAGCAGGAAACGCTTTTCAGGTGAAGGTGGAATTTGAGCTGAGCCTTAAAGACTACGGAAAATTTCCCGTGTGTCAAAGGATAATACGAGAGGAATGGGGTTAACATGTCCAGAGAATGGAAGAGGCCTCTGGCATACAGGGCCTGCAGGACCTAGAAGGAAATGGTGAGAAAGGAGACCAGAAATCTAGGCCAAAATGGGGGTGACCTTTGAAAGAAAATGCTTGATTCTTATGTTGACTTTGAAATGCCCAAAATCCTGAACTGGCTGGAAAACTTCTACCACCAAAAACAGTGCTAAGGAATTTTGGTTTGTCTGCATGTGATTGATGACATTCCCTAACGCAAGACTATTTCGTGCTTTGTTATTGAATTGCTCTCAAAATATAAAGATGAAGTAGGTGCCGTTTTAAGTATTTGTATGTGAAGGAAAATATATATTATTTTTAAAATCTCAGTGGTTAACATTTTGGCCACTGGGTGTCATCACAGTTCTAGCTTTTAAAAAGATGGCTTTTTTTTTTGGAAATAACTAATAGAGTCTAATGAGATTTAATAACACATTTTCATCGTTCAACCATCATACACTGAACATTAATATTCACTAGAGCAAATTCTTTGTAAAGTACAATTTTAGTCCTTTTAGTCTTTCTTTACGATAAATCACACGGAGATGAATTTCTTTTAACCATGACTCGGGTGTCTTGAGTGAGTGGACCAGTGGGGCAGGCAGGCTAAGGCTGAATTACTGCCTCATCAGAAAAGGTCTAGACAGTGTTCTCAAGATGTCGTGGTACCTCAACTACCTTCATCAAAATTGTGCATAATCATGGGTAAAGTATAACTGTTAATGTACATATTCCATGTTGCATACTAGAGCTACTGAATCAGAACTAACCCAGACCAATAAAATCAGAGGCTCTGGGTACAGGGCCGAGAGAATTGGTATTTTTAAAAAGGGTTGTTTTTTTTTTCCAGGTGATTCTCACATGCAGCCAGAATTGATAACTCGTATTTTTGAGCATTAGTTCTCAAATGAGATCTTGAACAAGTTCCTTAGAGGTGACTCTCGTGCAAATTCTGCAACATACGCTGTGAGAAACTGTCCCAAAGAATAAAAGACAGGGCAGAGAAAAGAATGCCAAGGAGGGAAAAGAAAAAGTTAGATTAAGTCTCTTGCAGGTGGTCCTGAAGTAGGGCTGGTTTTCCAGATCCAGAGACCAGGAGGCCCATGTCAGAGGTTGAGTGAGAAGAGACTATTAAAAGGCCGGCAAGTCCAGCCTCAGCCTCTTTCTTTTCACGCCTGACTCACTTGGCCAGGGTGGGTGTGTTTTGCAAACTCTGAGGCCTGCTTGGCTACGTGGGCACCACGGGTACACGTCGGCATCACCAGCACAGCTGCACATCGGGTGTCCTTCACGTGTGAGGGACCACTGCCCTGCCAATGGCAGTCCATGGGGCTCCTGTGTGGACCCATCCCTAAACCCACGCGGAGATTCAGGCCTGTGAGAGCTCCGTCATTGGACTTTTTAATCATCACCCTCCACTTCTGGTCGTAAGCTCTGAAGACGTAGCATCTGGCTTATTCACTAGGGATGTTCAGGGTCTAGAACAGCACCTGGAGTCCGTTCTAAGGGATTCCCGATACTTTTTTCCATCACCTGTGAAAATAGTGGGCTCATTCTCAATGAAGACCCTTTTGTGCCAACGGAGCAAAAAGCCTGAAGGACCAGCAGCCAGTGAGCAACACAGGCGGAAGTTGGAGGAAAGGGAGGTCCGGATGTGGCTGGGGAAGATGTCTGTTTCCTGCATCCTCTACCCGCACCCGGCATCCACGTCCCTCATCCTTCCCACTTCCTCGGGGGAGAGTCCCTGAGGGAGGCAGTTCAGGGCCCAGGAGAGGTGCTGAGCTAACGGGCCCCCAGGGGTCTTTGTACGTCTCCTCATTACATAGAAATAAACGCTGCTGCTCGGGTTCTCTTTCTTTGAATTTCAAATCTCTTATTGCATAGCAGAGACCCAAGCCAAGCTTTCAGAGCCAACACCTCTGGTGGAAGCCTGGAGCTTAACTTGAACCAGCAGGTGACTGTCCTTGGGTACCAAGTGAGGCCCGACCAGTGCCCCTGTTAGCCGTCCTTCCTGCGACCCTGGCCCCTTCTGTTTGACTGGCACCCCAGAAAGAGCACTGTGACAAGGCTTGTCACTGCAGCCTCGTCCCCCTTGGGTCTTAGTTTCATTTGCGCTCTGTTGAGGCCTCAGGGAATTCCCGCTTAGGTTTTATGAACCTCCGGGCGGAAACCTGACTTCACGCTGCTGGCTGCAGAATGCTTATAACCTCAGCTGTAAATCAGAAGCTGAACTCTCACAGAACAGGATAGAGCTGACCTTCACTATGCAAGCAAAAGCAGGGTGGGATGAGGTATTTCGTGGACTGGCTAAAAGCGCCTTTGGAAGCAAATTTAATATTCACATTATTAATTTGTGTACTTACCTGATGACTTAAATGTTTCTGTCCAGAGTGAATAGACTTCTCTGTATCATTTTCCAGCTCAGCTCTCCTAGCAGGATTTGGCTGGTCACATTCATTTGTTTTAATTAAAATTCCCTTTGGGCCAGTTACTAAGGAACATGCCCTCCCTCCCTAACCTGTCTGGTTATCACAGGGGGCTCCCTCCCTGCCAGCCTGCACCTCCCTTCAGGTGTCATTCGCACAGATCCTGGTAGACTATGAAACTTTCACAAAACGAAGGAGTTATCTAAGTAATTGAGAACACCTAAAGACCTATATTTTCTCATCTCTATTAGAGCAAATTTGATACTGTAAATTGACATAAGCCATTGACATAAATAGCAAATTTGTATTGAACAAAATAATATTTTTAGAAATATGCATACATATGTATGTGCATATATATATAAACTAGACGTAGACTGGCTCAAATTTCTACTCGTATTTTTTTTTAATTTATTTTTATTGAGTTACAGTCAGTTTACAATGTTGTGTCAATTTCTGGTGTACAGCGTAATTCTTCAGTCATACATGAACATACATATATTCATTTTCATATTCTTTTTCACTGTGAGCTACTACAAGATATTTAATATATTTCCCTGTGCTATACAGTATAGGCTTGTTTATTTGTTTTATATATATCAGTCAGCATCTGCAAATCTCTAACTCCCAGTTTATCCCTTCTTCTACTCCTGTTATTAATTATAGTTTAAGATTTTCCTTTTCATCCCAGAGATAATCACACAGTCAGTCAACACTTAAGGATTAGTAAACCCCCACAGTAATATACCAAAATTTAAATTATTGAATGATTATATTGCAAAAAAGCCCCCCAAAACTCCAATACTTATTTACCCAAATCTGTGCATTTTAGGCTGGGATTACAAGTGTGAGATTCCTTCACACTTTAGAAGGGTAATAACCCAGAGTGTCCTTATCCAAATGGGGCCCGCACCCCATGTAACTCTGCGTGCTGTCATTAATTTCCCTGAGATTAGCTTCTAGGTTGGCAGCTGGTGGAGGGAGGGCTGGTTAGATGGCCAATGACCCCTCAGTTGCTCATGTCTTGTGTAGCTATTCATCCTAAGTAACCATAGGGCCATTTCTTGCTTCGTCCTCTGCTAACTTAGGAAATTCCATCTAGAAGTGTCCCTGTGCATTTAGGGAAAGAATCGACAATTCTTTTATTAAACTAAGGTAAAATTAATAAGATCAATGTGAATTTATTTAAACGTTACATGATTTCTCTTTGACACTTTCAATTACCTGGCTCTAACTAATATTTTATTAATAAGTGAGAGACCTGCTTGAAGACAAAAAAAATATTTCTATTTTCTCATCTTACACATGACAAGGAGAAATTACCAAAAAAAAAAAAAAAAAGAAAAAGAAAGAAAAGGTTAAAAGCACACACACATTGTGTGACTTCCCACAGACCTCTCCATGAGATTTAGTTACCCTGCAGGTGGCAGCTACAGGCTAACCCCCCCATCATTTGTAACTGATCTTTGCTTACTTTATGCTTGAAGGGAAATTGATGAAGTCTTTCATTACACTTAGAATGGATTAAGAGATTTTTGAAAAGCAAGAATCAATAGTATTTTGCGACTGGTTTGAGTTGGAAAGCGAAGGAAAAGCAACGGCTTAAATACAACCCTAAGCATTCACACCTGCAGGACCAGGAGGCTGAGCAGGTAGACAGACAGGGATGTGTTCACTGATTCCTCAAATCATTCGTTCACTCACTCATTCTTCCCTTCAACCCACCCAGGGATTCGAACTGGCAAGAACCTTACAAGCTAGACTAGGAGGCAGGTGTTTACCTAATAATAACAAAGTCTGGATTGTTAAGTGTGGGAAGTCAAATAGAAGTGAAGGGTCAATGAAGAGCCATTGAGACAGATATGAAAAATAGCGGGTAGGGAACTGCGAGTGTAAGAGGTTTTCTGGGAGTTGGTGTTAAACCATATGTGGGGTGAAATGCCTTTAAGTCACAAACAAATACATGGAAGTGAGAAGAATCATTAGGACCCAGCAGTGACGTAATAAGGACAGCGACTTGGTGGCGGGGGGCGGGGATGTGGTGAGGGGCGTAGGTCAGAGAAATGAAGGAGGAGGAAGAGTGGAAAGTAAGTGACAGGCAAATCCGTAAGGAAATAGTGGGAAGCAGTTTGAATGAGGAAATGGATATAAGTTGTCTTGTCAGATCCAGGGAAGTGAAAAAGCAATGTGGTGGGTTGGAGTTCAAGGGGAGAGATCCAAAACTTAGCTTTGACAAAACCTCCATGGACATGGGGACCAGGCTTTCAGGCTCCAGACGCTGGCATCATCATGCAGCTGCTCGTGTCCCAGGTGCTCTGTGAATCTTCTAAACTAGCCCAACTCCCCGCATCTCCCCAGTTTCTGGAACCTCCCGCTTGGCCCCAGGGAACAGCACAGCAGTCATCCAAGAGATTCTCCTAACCAACCAGTTACCTGTGTCTAACAGCGTGGCCAGAGAGAGGGCTTGGTCCACAGCCCTGCCCACCACCACCAAAATCATCCTGCCATCAAGCCTCCATATCTAAATAAATGGTACCTCAGATACTCAGTTCGTTGGCCAAAAAATCTAGGCTTCATCTTCTATTCCTTTCTATCTCTCATTCTTAGATTCATAGGTGAGCAAGCTCAATATCTCACCACTCCCACTGCTACATTACCTAGAAGCTCCTCCTCCCTCACCCACACCAGGTCCTAGCCATCTGCCCCTGCCTCTTCCCTTGACCCTGGGTCCATCCTCCATCTGATCGTCTGAGTGATCCTGTGAAAGTGTCCGTCAGAATGTCTCACTCCTGCCTGGAAAATCCAGCATCTGGCATGAAATACAAACGCCTTCCCGTGGGCATTCCTCCGAGCCCGGGGAGCCCCCTTCATCACTCGCATTGGAACTCTGACCTCCCCTCCTCAGAGTCCTCAGCCCAGCACCCAGCTAAGGCAGGCACTGTTTCCCACATTAACTTATTTGATCTGCTTTATAGCACATATTGGTACCTGGTGTATCTCAAACGTTTACTTTATTTTTTAATTGGATACTTTCCCCTACTATAATGTAAGCATCCTGAGAGCCTTTTCAAGTTCATCTGTGTCCTTACAGTCTACAGTCAGGCCTGGCACATAGAAGATGCTCAAAAGAAATTTTTTTTTGGCCTGGCTCATAATGATGTGGGAATTAAGGCCCATGGTTATAGGTCTAAACAGTTTGCTATCAAAATTGGATTACAATGATCCCAAACATAGCTTACAGATCTAAACTACCATAATGTCATCCAGTGAAATCCTATTTCAGTTCTTTCCATCTCAGCAATCATTTTAATATGAGAAAATGATAAAATCGGCCCTGGTGCCTTGAACACCACGGTCACGGTCTCCACTTGCCAGCCCCATCGGATCCCCCTTTGCCTCACTCCAATGGCTTTGTCTTTCTCTGCACGTCAACATCAGGGAAAGATAAGTCTGATTTTAGCTGCAATCTGAAGATAAAACTTTGACCAAGACAACACCCGACTGCCTTTCTCATTCACTAACCTCATTTATTTGGGGAAGGGAGATGTCTACGTAAATCTCTATGCGTGTTAATTTTGAAGTGAAAAAAAAAAGACTGAATTGCATGAAGTTCACAGGAATACATTTTATTGATAACAAATACATCTAATAAAGGAGATTTATCAAAATCTAATACTTACTGAATTGTGATAAACTTGATACAAAAGACCCCAACAGATTTGTTACTGGAAATAACATTTACAATACACTGAGGTACAGAATCGAAGTGGCTGAATTAACTAACTCAACCCATTGCTTTGAGTTTATAGCTCAGAGTCATATACAATATACAATTTTGATTTTCCACTTGGCTTTGAATTAGATATTATGGTCAAGATGTAAACAATATGACATAGATGTTCATAACTTGTATATTGTTGTTTAGGTAATAATCCTAAAATAAGTTCATTGAAATTTCATTACAATGTCCTCTAGGCTAAAGCTTCAGAATAATATTCAATAGGAGAGAGACAATTATAGAGATTATATTAAAACTAGAAATGCTTCTGGGAGAAAGTATCCATATTCAAAACACTGTAAAAAATCACAAATAATTCAAGGAAACTTATACATTTCAAAACTGGAAAATAAGAAATTTTGTAACTTGACTTTATGAAAGATAAAGAAAATACTGGAATGCCATGCCAGTGTCAATTTAATGGTAAAGAGTTGCGGTTTTTTTTCATTCTTTATTCTCACCAATATACTGACTGTGATCATTGATATAATCTATCAGACATCCCCACCTTAGTAAAATTATGTTTGTCACTGTATGATACTGGAGACTATTTCTACCCAGACACCAGGGAATGTTGAAATAAAAATGTCTAGAGGTCATGATGGTCCAAAAAGGCAGAAAATAATTTCTTCTCAGACATTTGTTATTTGAGATAATCCCTCACCTCTTTTGTAGTACACTAATGCAGCTTCTAGAACACCCACAGAAATATGCTCTCTCTGAATAGAAGTAATCTCCTTTGCCTTATGAATATCCTGAAAGCAGATATATAATTCAGCCATTCAAAAATCATATACTTCCTTTTATTAGTAATTATGTATCACCAAGTATGCTAATAATAGTCTCTCACACATGACACTTTTTCATAAGGTGTGTATATCTCACTGAAAGAAATATTTGCTTTCCACTTTGGTGAAAAATTTGTATTCCCCAAGCACAGCACTGCAAAAAAATGGAAATTGGTTTCATTTCCCATTTCTATTAGGAGTACTCTCCAAAGTGACCTGCTAGTTCACTGTGTTTCATTTTCTCTGTGAATAGTTCATCAAATACTCTCTTCTGCTTTGAAGTAAAGTAGTTTATCCAATCACCCACTGCACCTGTAAAAAATCGGAAAGAAATTAGACAAGAGTCAATTTAAATATATAGTATTCACAAAAAAGAAATCTGGCAGATTTCTAAGAAAATGTGAACAATTTCCTGATGACAAGATAATGGGGAATTTTTCTTTTCTTCATTTGCTTATCTGTTGTTTCCAATTTCTTCAGTAATGGTAGCATATTAATTTGTACAGTTTAAAAAGTTACTTATTAAAAGGAAAGGAAACTGAAATATATATAAATATCCTAGGTTTTATTATAGCTGGCAAAGAAAGATCTCACCTAAACTCAATACAGACATAAAGCAGACAAAGGGGACGTAATGATGCTTCATTTATTTCTCTGCCTCCGGCACCACTGCAGCTGTGGCTGTGCTGATAACATACCGTAAGGATGGGTATCTGGTCTCATTTTTAAGGAAATTTCTTTTACAAAATCAGTAATGGAGAACTGAAAACATAAATACCAAGTTATTTGTATGATGTCCTCACCTTACATATAAGGTGTTTGGAAATTGAAATAAATTGGAGACATGCACTTCACACAGTCCATCAGCCTTTCCTGATGGTTAGAGTTGCCTTCTCAGCCTTGGCCACTGCCTCAGCCCTGCAGGACTGCCCTTCTGTCCTCCATAACACACACCAGGCCAAGCCCCAGCCCTCAACCTGGCCCGTCATGGCCCTTTGCCACTTCTGTCCCCAGGCTTCATCTCTGGGGTCTAATCCAGGTGCACCAGAGCTCATAACACATCATTTCATCCCTCCATGAGAGACTGTCTTACATTGTTCTCTATTATCTTTTCTTTGCAATTAGCTTTAAACTCTCTCAAGTTAAGGACAGGATGTCTTGTCCATGTGCGATCAAAACCCACGGCTTGATTGAATGTCAGACAATGTTACCTATAGCAAAGAAACACATTACAACCTAAGAAATTCTGGGTGTTGTCAATTCCTGGTCCGAAAGATTGCGTTTAAGAAGTGAAGTGGAACTCTTCTGTTTGGCGGAGAAAGAAAAGGAAAGAAAGTAGTATCAGAGGCAAGATCCCAGAGTCAGGAAATGGAATTGCTTCTAAAACTTCTTCAGACAGCTTTATCATTTTCATCTGGTTGGTTCCCGTGTCTACCTCTCAGATGGTTCCTAACTGAGCCTGGGGATCTTGACACCCGGAAAGGATGCAATTCAGGAATTTCACTTAATAAACATTCACTGAGGACTGACAAGGTACAGTCCCCTGTGCAGGTATGGGGTGTATGAAGGTGAAATGAGACATTAAAAATGGCGAATGGAACTACTTCCAAATATAAACCCAGGCTCAGAAACAGACTCACAGACATAGAAAACAAATTTATGGTTACCAGCGGGGAAAGGGAGTGGGAAGGGATAAATTGGGAGTTCAAGATTTGCGGATATTGATTACTATATATAAAATAGATAAACAAGTTTCTCTTTACAGCACAAGGAACTTGTAGTA
Source organism: Camelus bactrianus (assembly GCF_048773025.1). Classification (NCBI taxonomy): domain Eukaryota; kingdom Metazoa; phylum Chordata; class Mammalia; order Artiodactyla; family Camelidae; genus Camelus; species Camelus bactrianus. The sequence continues at coordinate 13,701,795 of NC_133572.1, forward strand.
ACCTATAATGAAAAAGAATATGAAAAGGAATATATGTATTTGTACGTGTGACTGAAACGTTATGCTGTACACCAGAAATTGACACAACATTGTAAACTGGATATACTGCAATTAAAAAAAGAATCCAAAAATAAACCCAGGCAAAGCGTCGCAACTTTGACTTACCTTTCCTAAATACCAGTCTCCTATTAGATGTGAGGGCACAGATGGTATGATTCGGATCACAGTTTTCTTTGACTGCATTATTTTTCATTTCACTGAATGACGTTTTCCGAGCAATCATGTTAATTTCACCATCAGTCAAGTTTAAACCAAGGAAAGTAGTTATTTTCTTTATGTTTTTAGAAAGATCCTGAGTAATAAGCAAATACATGTATGTAAAAAAGTGTAACTCATCAAGACACCAAATTCATTCTCTGAAACCTGAAAGCGGCATTCATTGATTGATATTCTGTTTTAACTTTACTTAAATTATCATTGTTGAAATGTTAGAAAGGACTTACTGTCTTCATTTCTTCGTAGAATATAATTAAGATATTTTGAGCATTTTTGTGTTCTTCCCAGCTTAAAACGTGATCAAACCAAGATCCATATACAACTAGAAGAAAAGTGAATTGTCGTATTAGTGTCAAACTCTATAAAAAAGCTTTTATTAAACATTATAGCTTTGTGTCCCTGGAGTCTTCCCACTTCAGTGAGGTAGTCAAAGTAAGGCACACACATATTAGACTCGAGTGAAAGAATTTTCCTTAGGAGAGCTCAGTTTCACTATTTCAACTAAATACAATATTGTGAAATGAAACTGCCTGGCCATCTCTTTTAATTAGGCAGTGGTTTTTTGTTTTGTTTTGTTTTGTTTTTTCCTATTTCTAGTAAATATTCTTTTATCATCAGAAGTGACAGCAGAAATTCAGAGATACATATTTTCCCAATAATTGTGTTCTGATAACTACATTGGCTCTTGGGAGAAATAGGGAAACAATGAGAATTTATCATTTTCTTCCTGTAAAGTGACATTTTTTCATAATTATAAGTTCTAAATATAAAAAGTTTTTAAACTTCCTCAAAAAAAATAAATTCTGTTCACCTTAGTTCAAGGAAAAAACAGTCTTAAGGATTTATCTGTAGTTGATAATACCTCTCCATCGTTTTGTTAAATTGACAGCCTTAAAAATCCCCAGGGTTTAAAAGTAAAATGTTATCATGCAAAATAACCTCTAAGCAGTGATGATTATAAACTAACAATGAGCAATTTCTCATCACCACAGAAAGTTGACTAGCATGACAATCTAAAACATAAAACGCAGTAATTTAAAATACTACATATACATCTTTCCATGCCTCTGATGAAACAAAATTTATATCTTAGGGAAGACAAGCAAACAGTTTTCTCAGCCCGTTTAGGCCTTGTCCCTCCGCCTGTGTTTTGCATCTGCCTTAACCAGAGCTCCTTAGGAGACAAGGATCCTTCTTAATCTCAAATCCTTAGGAGATAACTTTCCTCCTTAATCTTGAAAGGACTCATTTTGTACACGTAGATCTGAATTGTGTCAACTGCCAATACTACCTCATTTGCATATTACCCCCTTGTCTCAAAAACTTATGTAACTGTGCTTTGACCTCTAAGGTGCAGAACAGTCATCAGAGTGTTCTGAAAGATTATCTCCTGGGTTATAACCTTCAGATTGGCTCAAATAAAATTTCCCACGTCTTTCTTAGACTGGCTGTTGATTGAATTTTCATCCATATGCATGGCGTGGCTAGCAGGGTAGCTGAGAATACCTGGAGTCTGCCCTGAGCTGGCGCTCGGTACCTGGGTGCACCCACTGAGCCCCACTGGCCTCTCAGTACTCCTGAGATACTCCAGTGAGCTCTCCTGATATCCAGGTCTATTGCTTTTAAGTGATCCTACACATTTTACTCAAGTTGTTTTTTAACTTAACGACTTGGAAAATTAAGGTGCTTTGGTGTGTTTTTTAGGCAGAGACCTAAGGAGATCCGGGCAAGAAGTCCATGGAAACAGAGATGGCTGGGTTTTTCTCAAATCTGACTTAATCTGAAAAAAATCAAGGTGATGTGTGGTCTGAACAAACCATTTGCTAGTAAAACGGGAAGCTGAATTATTCAGCTCTCAAGAGCAAGGAAACCAAACCACAACCATCAAGCAAATACTGCTCGTCCAAGGACACATGATATAAAACCAGATCATCTTGTGCTCTGAGCACCCATGGCAGTTTTCGATTGTTGGAGGGAGAAATGAGACATATAAAAGAGTGGAACTGACTTATGGGTGACACCTCTGGGAGCTAGACTCAGAAGCAGCACGGGGCTGATCCACCACACTGTCCTCAGAACATTGTTCAGATCCATCTCATGTCTGAATTAGGCTACCAGACTGACCATAGGAAATTGTGCCTCAAAGGCCAAATAGCTCCCAGATGGACAGCCAGCTATGGAGATACCAGCTGGGTTTATGTAAGCTTGCAAGTGTTAATTGGGAATTAAAGGGAAACCTGCCCTGAAACGGCCAAGAACGGGCTCTTTGGGGCCCTTCAAAACTGGTTTTTGTGGGCACAGTTAGAAAGAGCCAGGGGAAATTCAGTTCTTACCATGTCAGTCGGTCTCCTGGATCCCTGCCTGCAGGGCCCACTAGAAGAGAGTGGTAAGAGTTTTTCTCTTTTCTAAAATTAGATTAGCAGGGGAAAATATTTGTAGGGTTAGCTCCTTGGATTCTTAGAATTGGAAAGACTTCTAACATGTTAATACTACTAAAAATTAATAAGGAACACATCTTTGTATGCAAGAAAAGAAGGTATAAGGAAAGATGCATTTTGTTAAGGGAAAAGAAGGTAGTCTCCTAAAGCTGGTTATTTCTAAATGGGAAAGAAAATAGGGCACAAATTAATATGGATATAGAAAGTTGTAGAAGATTTGTGGGGAAAAAAGTCTTTGAAAAGGATTTCTGTGTGTGTTTCAGGACTTACTAAGGTTGGAACAAATTTAACTGAGTAAATGAAAATTAAAGGTAAAGTAGTACAAAACCTGAATATGGTTTTCTCTCTGTTTAGAGGGCAAAGTTTTCTTAGATATTAATCTACTTTTGATACCAGCTTATAAAGTTTCTTTACCTTTTAAGTAATCTTTTACAAATTTCCATATTTGCTTCCTAAATCCATTCTCACTTTGCTTAAATGAGTATTGTTTCACAGTGACCTCTGATCCTATTTGACCAAATGTTTTGAAAACTTCTTGCTATTTTTGACAAACTTCTTGAAGATCAAATTCTAATGAAGTTTGTTTGACTTCTCTCTAACTTCGAGGTTTCCCAAAGGCACCCTGAAACATCTCAAGAGAATTATTTTCTCTCCTTATCAAGGAAAGATATTAAACTAATTAGCCTTATTCAGTATGTTAAATTACATGGGAAGCATTGTCAAATGAGTGGTGCTTAATCTTCTTAGGTTATATCATATGGGTAAATGCTATTAATATAGATAGTCTAGAAATTATATGAAGCTCCTAAAAATTTGGTATGTTCTGCTAAAATGTTGTCAGTCACAATTCTAATTATTATCCTAAAATGTTGTGTGCCATAGCAATAACCAAGTTTCTTTATCAGTTGCATTATAATCAGGTCTTTAACCACACAGTTTAAGTCTTTTGTCATTTATAGACAGTGATTTTTATTCTCTGATGCTTTTGCAAAAACATTTCACCTTCGAGAAGATCCATAGGAAGAATTTTTTGACATGCACAGGTTTCTGATAACTTTCAGATCATACCACTGAACTGAGTAAGAAATTAAAGAAATCTAATGGGAAACCTGATGACTTCATAAAATCGTTAACAGAAGATTAAGATTAAGGATCACGGGACTGAGTGAACAGATGAATATGATTATGATTTTTTAGTTTTTTGTGTGAAATATTACTGTTTTTTAACGTGTGTTTTCCAGATATAAGGGAACCCTTCCCCTCAAGCTGTTTATGACTTACATCAATCTGGTAAATTATACATTTGGAAGTAAAATCGAAACATTTATCTTTTCCCTCTACTTGATTTTTCACACCTGATGTGTCTTCTAATGTAACTTGTCTTATCACACATGAAGAATCAGATTTCCCTGATGAAAGATCTACTTCCCAATCGAAGGGAAATACTAGGAAAATGATTCGTTTGAGGAGGATCTTGGCTTCAGTCTTTACTAACGACATTGTTACTCCTATTGGCAATTCTGATTACAGTTTGTGTGACTTATAAAGTGATAGTTTCTTGCCTCTCAAGCTGTGTATCCCTGACTCCTACTGAGATAATGATATCTGAACAACTTGAAACTATTTATCATATCTACAGTGCTCTATAAGTTAATAAACGTGCACAATGGGCATGCAAGGTAAAATTGGCATAAGTTCTACTGCACAACTTGGAAATGACTGTTACTCTTTGCCAGACATCTTACTAGTACAACCTCCTAAAAGGAAAGAAAGAACTGGGCTATTAAGACCCGACATCAAGGGACATGGCAGGCTCTGGGCAGGCAAGCAAAAACTCTAGCACCAACACACAAAATATTTGACCATCTAATGCTTTCTATCAAAAAAATTAATGATCAAAAGCAAGAAATTGATGAAATAAAGTTCATACTTTATGGCAAGATAAGAAAAAGTTAAGCATAACAAGTTTTTTCTGCCTATTTGGGTCTCCTCCCCCACCATTAGAGTGTACTGTGCATCTGCATTAACCAGACCTTCTTAAGAGATAACATTCCTTCTTAATCTTGTAAGAAGTCATGATGACTCATAATTCACCTTGTACTTCTGGATTGTGGAAACTACCAATAATACATCATTTGATGTATAACCTTTTGTCTCAAAACATATAATTGTGCTTTGACCTCGAATATGTAGAACAGTCCTCAGAGCTTTCTGAAAGACTGTCCCCTGGGTTATAATCCTCAGGTTGACTTAAATAAAATTTTTCGTTTTTTTCTCTTAGCTGGACTGTTGATTAATTTTTTGTCAATATCTCCTTACCACCCAAAGATTGAATACTAGCTAATGCCTCAATCATAAAAGAGCTACTCTGCTAGTGATTTCCCAAAGATCTGCTGACTATTGATTCCTTTAATAAATATTTATTAAACCCTTGGTGTCTGTCAGACATTTAGAACATTAAATCTTTGAATAAATTGAAATAAAATTAACTCCAAACTAACTGCAATTTTTCATGGCTTCAGCTCCTGACGTAGCAAAGGGCAAAAAAAAATAATCATATGAATTTTTAAAACAAGATTTTCTGGGACTAAAGTGGTATTGTCACAGAGCCAGCCCAATTTTCTACTCCATGGGCCCAGAAGCCTGCATAATAAGAACTGGCGGCCCTGATACAATCGTCAGTTATTAGCAATCTCACTGCTATTTCATGAATTTACATAATATTTTATCTTAGAATTACCAAAAGTACCCTATCAGTGATAAGAAGCTTATCTTCTAAGGGTGGTCAACTTTTTTCCCAGGCACAAAACACTTGGTAGGAGGAAGACTAATCTTCTCTCATGCAAATCTAGGAAGTCTCTAGAACCCTGGGCTATGCTCACAGTCTCAACCTGCCTCACCCGGAGAGCACCCACAGCCCAGCCCTGGTGATGACAGTTGTTGCCTTAGAGTCACTGATGTTACGGACGCTCTCAATACTGTCAGGGAGCCGATGCTTCTGTGGCTAGGGAGTTGGGCAGGGATTGAGACCCAGAGTCATACCCCGTGATTAAGTGTAATTGACTTGTCCATTATGTTTTTCAATAGGAAATGTATTCCAACATATCCCAAATAGGTTTCAGAATAAGCTTTGCATCATAGCCTGGTCATAATTTGAAAGCCAGCTATCCTATTGCTGACTCATTACTTTATACTCCACCTTGTTCCGAAAGGACGTAAGCCAGCCAAAAAATCTAAAACAATTGGCTGCCTGTGGCTTCCTTACTAATATAAGAAGTTACAAATTTGGTTCATTTATTAATCAGAATCCTCATTGTCTAGGTCATTAGTAGACCTCTGGCTTTCAAGAAAATACAGCTTCTGAAACAGATTTGAAATCTTCCTTTTATAGGAAATGGTTTTCTACACATTATTCACGTAACTACAGAATGATTCCACCACCTCCTGGCCTTAACATATGCCTCGATGGCCCTTCTCCTGCTATCCAAAACTACTCCTTCCTCTGAAATGCCCCCAGATAGCTCTTTCTCAACCAACCCATGTGTCTTAGGGTCTGGATAGTGACTCAAAAATCTCACTGATTCCTATCAACTTTCAGAGCTCCTTCCTCCTATGGGACTCAGGCTCCTCTGGGACACGTGTTTTTGACCACATGACTCTTTCCATCCTTGTCTCCATCAGAAATCAACCTTCTGATCTCTCTTCTACAGTCACTGAAGATTCTGATTTTAGATCAAAATCTTCGTAGGTGGCTTCTACAATCCCCTACTCTGACCATTTCTTTTCACTTTCTTCCTTTTACTCATCCCCTCAACTCTTTACTTGCCAATAGCGTCAACATTTTTGCCCCCTTGTTGTTTATTTCAATCACCGAAAAACACCCACTATGAAACTAAAGCACTTCGTCCTTTTTCCTTCTCTCTCCTTGATGCTGAGTTCTGCTGAAGAAATGTACACAATTCTGTCTGTTTACACCACTGCAAGCTCATTTTTCCAGCCTTGAGGGCCCCAGGGCTGCCTGGCAAACCCATTTGTCTTAACACATTCTCCTGTTCCTCACGTCAGCTATTGCAAACCTCCCACACTTTCTGCAAGCCCTCTGCCCCACTCTTATATCCAGGTATAATGAGGATCTTAGGTTCTTGTTTCTAGAAAGCATTCTGATGACAGATAACTGCAGAAAACAGAACTCATTAGGATAAAATGGCCCAGGAAATACAGAGTTCCAATATAAAACTGGAGAGGAGGCTATAGGAAAAACACAGTAAAATGTTAATATTTCATTGAGATATTAATCTGTCAGGATATTGCCAGCACACAATTTATAGTTATTATTTAACTTGAAAATTTAAAGCGTATTTGTAAACTGAAAGAAAATTCAATGATTAGATAAATGTGTGGTTACACGTATATATCTTTACTGTACTGTCTTCTCATATCATGTGTATTTATTTTTATGGTTTGGAGTTGGGTACAGAATATCATGATCCCTCAGCTATTAAATAATCTTTCCAGATAAATATCTGCTAGTAATATTTCCACCCTAAGGTGAAACTGTTTAAGTCTTTGCGTCCTTAAACATCTGTGTCTCATAGAACAAGTGGGTAGATTTCTACAGCAAACTTCAACCATTACTTAATTATAACCTCTAAATAATTCTACAAAATAGGTATTTTTATTACTCCTAGTCTACATGAGGAGTCTGAACCTCAGAACAGTTTAAACAACTTGTTCACAGTCACACAGGGAATAAAATACAGTCCGGACTTAATCCCAGCTCTTCTGCCTCCACAGTCTGTTCTTTCTATTATATCAAGTCAGTTGCAAGAGAAATAACCCTCCTCTCAAAAAGTCACTGAAGAACAAAAGTCACACACACATAACCCCTCCCACACATGCACGAGAACAAACAACCCTATCTTATAAATAGTAAACAATGAAGCTCCCATTCAGCTAAATTTAAATAGTGATTCAGTGACGGTTCATGTTTTGACAGGATTTGTCTAGGCGGGATTACCCAACTGTAGAATACTTACAAGTCAAATCCCTATTAACTTGCCTAAGAAGGTGTGAAAGAGTATGGAGTATGTTTTCCAGCCACACTCTGCCCTTCCCAGACTCCCTGCCACGACTCCTGACAATGGCATGGCAGTAAAGATAGATGCTCTACAGCCTCTAGCTGGCTTCCCTGCATCTGGCCTGAGTCGTGGCTGCACTCAGACAAATCACCTCAAGAACAGGAGAGGGACCTGCTCAGACCACACGCAGACGATGCTTTGCTTTCTGGGCACTGCAAAATATTAGAGACGGCACCAAATTCCAGCCCACGCGGTGGTGAGAGAGGGGTGGTGAGCCACAGTGTGTATGAGATGAATGAAGCTTCTCTTTTCTTGAGGAAAAGCAGACTCCAGATTTCTTTTTTCTAATGTAATCTAATGTATTTAAACTCTGCTTCTTCCAAAAATGGAATTGAGGCAGAGTGAGGCATGCTAACTATCTTCAAATATTTAGAAGGCTATCATGTGGAAGATGAATTAATGATCAAGGACAGTTTTTTGGGTTTTTTTTTTTGTTTTTGTTTTTGTTTTTTTTTTGCTGGACGAGTTATGGTCCAGGAGTAGGAGCAAAAATTTTGGAACTGACATCTGAATTAAATCTGGGCTCTCTCCTTATTAGTTATGCATCTGTGGACAAGATATCTGACCTCCCAAGGTCTGCACTCTCCTCACCTGAAAAATGAGGATAGTAACATGTACCTCGTGTGGTCTAGTGAGGATGAAATGAGATCAAGTGTTTGTATAGCACTTAGCTAGGTGTCTGCATCACGGGGGACGTGCACAGTCTATATGACACGGTAAGATTTTTTTTAAAGCATCTTAGCAGTGCCGATGTTGAATGTGTTGCTTTAGGGCAGGAGTGAGGGGTGTGAACCTGTCGTCAAGGAGAAGAAGTTCAAGCTTAGCCTCTACAATTCTTGGGGACGTTGTAAAGGGGACTTAAACATCAGGTGGGTGTTTTAACCAGGTAACTTTTAATGAACCTGTCATTCCTGAAACTTGACGGTTCTACTCAGTGTGTGAGGAAACAGGGAGCAAAGAGGAAAGAAAATAGAGGGGTGAAGCAGTGTGAGCATAGCATCATCTTCCACAGAGATCATAGCAAAACAAAATATAAAACCCTGTTGCTGGTGAGTTTCCAATGTCCTCATGCTGCGGTTACTCTTGCTGAGGGCTCTCTTAAATTAACAAGTAAAAGCTTAACAATTTGCAAGTAAAATAGTGAAAGTAGTAATTAAGCCCAGTAAGAGATCAAATCCTCTGGGAATACACCATTTCTAAATCCTGTCTCTTTCAGATTCTGCATCATCTTGGTATATTATTTTTGTTTAATGAAAGCCTTGGGAATTATAAGAGTCTTTTTTTTTTTTTTTTTTTTTTTTTTTTTTAAGTGCTCTAAACACCACGGAGTCAGGGCAAAAAGGATAAATTCGAAGGTCATGCGTGGTGGCAGGACCAACGTGTGCTGGGCAGCTCAGTCAAATGATGTATCACTGTGGTGTTTTCAGGATAAATTACGTTCTGCCAAGTGTCCAGATGGTGAATTCTCTCACATTTGTTATAACTGGGGAATCTGGCGTGTGTGTGTGTGTGTGGTGTGTGTGCGTGTGTGGTGTGTGTGCGTGTTTGTGTACTGTTTGCTTGTGTTGTTTTATTCCTTGTGCAGGTACACATAAGGCAAGTCTCAAGCCACCTGCCTAGGTTTCAGCTGTATCTTGCTGTACCAATCAGTGAATAATTATTTCACTGAAAAGACTGACGGTATATGAAAAAAAGAAATGCTTGATCAGAATTCATCTTTGTCTGAATAATAAGTCGCTGCTAATATGTACTACCCATCGGTGATAAGAAAGACCGTGAAGACGCAAAGTAGGAAAGAATTTGCTTAGAAGAGGCAAAAGAATAATCTATTCAAATGTATATCTAAAAGTCGGCAGTCAGAATCCACTTGAACTTTTGGGGAAAAAAATGGTTTCATTTTGAGCAGAAATGTTCCCTGTATGTTATGGATAACAATCATTGTTATATTTACCATCTCCTCTTAGGAACAGCTCAAAAAATTCGTTCCAGGTTTCAATCCCGGGGAGGTTAGGGTTTTCCCTGTAGTAGTGGAACAGTGAAACAGCTGTGTCTTTTGGATTCCTAATGATGTAGATAACCTGTTTAAAAAAATATCAATTTATTTTTGAATGGAAGTAGCCCCAATACAAAATGTTTCCTACAAGAAAATAGCAGCTAAACTTATCTGTGCAAGTCACACTTTTTTGGCAGCTTCAGCTGGTTATTAGACCTGTGTTTCCCAAGACTTAAAGTGCACGAGTCATCAGGGGATCTTATTAAAATACAGATTCTGGTTGAGAAATTCCAGGATGAGGCCTAGCAACGTGCATTTCAATCAAGTGCCCAAAAGATGTTGACGCTGCCAGCTCACTGACCACACATTTTTGAATGCATGTGCTCAACTTAATTCTATTATTATAGGGGCAGACCTGAGACACCCCTCCTCATTTTTTAATATCCATGTATTATAAAACATGATTTACATACAATAAGATTTCTTACAAACTGCTGTTCTTATTTACAGGGAGAATACTGTTTTGGAAGTGGGGTACCTGAGATACCCTCCCCATTTACACAAATGCAGCAAGGGCAATTTAATTCAATAAATATTTATTTAGTACCTACTGTCTACCAGGTAGTGTGCAATGTTCCAGAGCCAAGGAATATAATAATGAGCAAGACAGAAATGATTCCAGCCCTCTCAAAAGTTGCAGTCAAGTGAGGGATGCAGATAATTAAGCACAGTCTTGACAGTGTAGTGTTATCAAGGTTGTACTAGGGAAGTCCAGGGGGCAGAAGGAGCACATAAGAAACCTCAGGAAACCAGCGTGAGAAGCCTGGGTATTACAGGACGATCCTCGATCATGGTCAACATAACCTGAGTACCAGAGGTCTTACTTGCTTTTTCATTGAAATCCCAGGCTGGACACATTTTACCCAGATAAGAAAGTATTTGCTGAGTCATTTTTAATACATAACTATCTTTCCCTACTGTGTTCATAGTCCAGGTATTGTGTGTGACCCTCATGAACTGTACCTGCCTCTCTTGAGAGATATGTGAAGACCACGGCACCCAGGAATGAAGAACCACCTTTACCCCCCGCCATTATCTTCTCTTCATCCCAAGAGATAACTGTGGAGTGACCCAACACCTCAGTCTTTCTCTGACTGCCCTTGGCTTCCTGAGTGATTCACAGAACCCCAAGGCCCACGGACAACAATTTAAAAAATCCACTGCCTTAACAAAAAGGAATAAATAGCAGAATTTTAAGCATTAGTCACCCAGTTGGATATATATATATATAAATTTTTTTTTTGGTAGAGAGAAGAGTTTTTTAGGGTCTCTGAAGAACCCTCAAAGTTACATGTCAATATGGTTTAGTGGGAAGAACAGTGCAACCCATTAACACATATTTTGCCAAAAAAGTTAAAAGAATGTTTTTTGTGACTGTGTATGGTGATGAATGCTAAGTGGACACTGTGGTGATCATTTTGCAAGATACACAAATATGGAACCACTATGCTGTACATCTGAAACATACATAATATAATGTTATATGTCAATTACATTCAACAAACACAAACGCACACTAAGAATATATTCTAAGAAAACATAAGAAATATTTGGGAGAGGTTGAGGGATACAAAGGGAAGGCAGAATGTTAGTCTGGGGAAAAATTAAATATTAACTAAATATCATGAAATGAGTTGAAAACATAAATTGCATGTAAGAAAGTTTGGAAACATAATTAAAGAGAGACAAAGGTTAGGAAGAAAATATAGGAGGCCAAGTAGGTAGAGAGCTGATAGGGAAGAAGACTGGAGGAGGAGCATACAATCTGATCAGCCCCGTTGGGGCAATTAAGGCTTGTCCAGCCCCTAGGCTCTCAGAGATAGCCATCAGCAGCAGAGGACAGGGTAACTAGGGACAACCAGACAGTCTCAGTTCCCATTAAAGGTCACATTGAAAGGCTTGTACCTTAAAGCTGTAAGGTAAGTGTGGGAGTTTTAAGAAGCACCCTAACCTTTCTGAGTTTCAGTTTCCTTGCTTATAAAAGGAAAAATACCTACTCTTGTCATTGTTGTAATGTTTGTAAAACACGCTTAATCCCTGGTAGTGTTTATCAGTGTTATTGCACTGCCCTGAGTACAGGTTAGTTATTGAGCCTGCAAGACTCCTTTTCTCCCCAAATCTCTCTCTCTCTCTGTCTTGGAGACAGTCTGTTTGAGATGAAAATGCTCAGCTGAGTGAAAGCGTAATCAGGTCAGCACACTGTCACCTGTTCTGATAGATTTGCTTGGGATAAAAGCAAAACTCCATGGTGTTTGCCTCTGGTTGTGTTTATTTTTATTTGGGTGGCAGGTAGCCATATGGAGACATTGCAGTCATAGAGTTATTATCGCTGGAAGATCTACTTTGATTTATTCGCATTTGGTAGGGTTTTTGTTTGTTTGTTTGTTTTTGGAATATGACTGATGTCTAAAGATGCTTCATTACTGGGAAACTGTTTACCGTGGACATTTGTATCTTGCCGTTGCTTTACAAATATGATTCTCTTTTTTATTCTGATCAAAATAGAATTTTAAAATGCTTCATATACAGATATCTGTAAAGAAAATAAAATCCAACCCTAATGCTATACCGTTGAAAGCACTTGGCATGTTGATATATTTACATTTAGTCCTTTTTAATGCATTTATATGTATATCTTAACTAAATTGAGATCATTCATTATATATGGATTTAAACCATGCTTTCTACTTAACCTTATTCCATGAGCATTTCTCCATAAAAACAAAAATTTGATTAAGAAATATATGAAAATAGAAAACATTTTTAAAATAACAATTAACTTTTAAAATAATAATGTGGGGACTTTAAAAATGGCTTGAGGTAACTATTCTTTAATGTTCTATGTTACAATTTATTTTTTATTCTTTTCCTACATAATCTCTTACAAAAATGATAGATAAAATAATTTAAATAATATTATTAAGGCAGTTTTTCTTTCTCTAGACATCAATATTTAAGATAAAAAGACTCAAGCCAGATTCAAAATAGAATAAGACACTGTCCAGTGTAATTACAGTTGATACGCTGATGTAATATTCAGATTTCCTTCATTACTGAAAGATGTGAAAATAATTCTTATGAGCTAGATTCTGTGGTAACACCTATACACGCATTATCTTGTTTAATCTTCATCCCACTGTATGAGATGAATACTATTATTCCTGTATTAAATAAGGAAACCAAAGCTCAGAGAGCATCAGTAATTTTCAAAGATCACACAGCTTGAAAGCAGCAAAGCAAGAATCCAAGACCAGTTCTGTGTACTCTCGATGTAATACGGAAGAACAAATCTGACTCTCTATTAGATCTGTTCCTTTAGCTCTAACCCTGTGCCCTGTTTATACCTTTAAGGGTATAACACTTTTCCACTCATATAGAGATAAAAAGTTGCAGAACAGAGAAAAATATTTGTCTTGTTGGAGGTTTACAGGAACATCATGATGTGGCTTATGTGGACAGCTGCAAGAACAAAGGATTCTGACACCAAGAAGTTTGCAACAACTAGACATACTCCCTTCCCTTTTTAGTATAAAAGGAGCCTGAATTCTGACTTGGGTAAGATGGTTCTCTAAGACATTAGTCCCCCCATCTTCTTAGTCTGCTGGCCTTCTGAATAAAGTCATTATTCCTTGCCCCAACACCTTGTCTCCCGATTTACTGGCATGTTGTGCGGGGAGCAGAGAAAGTCTGGACTCGTGACATCGAGCCTCTGCCCTTTACCATTGAACTTACCTTGCATTGTTTCTGTTTAACATTCGTTGGTAGCATGTCATAGCTCAAATGTGTTGGAATAACTCTTCTCTCACAGTATGTTTTTAGCTCTTCAAATTTAGAAATGTCTCCCAATTCAATAGGAGATGTTAGGGTAATTCTAGCATTGGGAATGTTCTTAATGACTTCTGCAATCCAGTGAGTGCCTTCATAAGAAAATAAAATGAAATGCATTTGTTAATTAAATGATTCTCGATGAGATGAATATAGAAAATCAGCATAAGGTTATAAAAGCAATGAATGCAATTAATTTTATTATAAACAGTTATTATTACCTCCTGACACCCATTGAAACTTCTTGAAACATTTGAGATGTTAATTTATTTCACAGGAAGAATCACATTTTAAAGAGCGTGAAGAGTTCTGAACATTGTATACGCTGTTTCCTCAGCTTCAAATACTCTCGCACGCTGCCACTCACTTCTGGTACCTTCTTCAATTCACAAACACGTAGATCTTTCCATTCATGATTCCTACTGGTCCTGCAAGCTCATGCACCTTGCTCTTTTATAAAATGTCTTCTGGGTCCCCCACCCTGGCCCACTCCGCCACCGTAATAGCTCCAAGGCAGCACGCACCAGAGTAGAGTTACCACCGCTTGTATCTGTGTCTATTTCCCCATTTCCTTCCTGAATATAGACACTGAATCTTATTTTTGTTTGTGTGCAGATACAGAGTAGTTGTGCAGACAGAGCATTTGCAGAATAAATAAATGCTGTATTCAAACATTATGGAGATGCAAACCTCCCACCATGAAGTCTGGGATAAATACCACTTTATGTAAAGCAAATGAGTATACACTCTAGTGTTGTAGATCTTAGTAAATTGGAGCAAAGAAGTAACAGTTTGGGTGGGGAGGGTGTTTTGCCAAAGTAATGTCCTTAAAGGGTTTAAATTAGGTTTAGTTTCCATTTATCTCATTGTAATTACAGTTTGATACAGTATTAACAAATTTACGGGTGAATAAATGTTTAAACAGTACTCCCTTTTGCACTGCATGTTTTAAATTTTAAGACTATTGGAGATTACAATGTTAATAAGTTAAATATTCATAATTGTAATATTCACATAAACGTGATTCATATAGTAGTGATATCTGCCTTATTTTAATTAAATGTATTGATTGATTCTGATGAAGAAGAGAGAATACACAGTTTTGTGCTGCTGAAGGGGGCCTCCTGGCAGCTAATGGAGATGTCAATTTATAGGCACCCATATGTACAGTGGAAGCTTTATATACAGTTGTGTGTGGTATAAATTAGCCGCCTGTTCCAAGAACCTTAAAAGTATCATAAATTACTTTCTAAATTAACATATCATTTTAAGGTAAGATAAATTTTTCACAGAGTAACTTATTACATAGGGAAAATACCAAAGTATTCTTGAGGTAATTTAATTGCCATGTGCAGCAATATTTTCCAATAAAGGAGATACACATACAGTTTCTGTTTATTCTGCTACAGCCCCCGGGGAGATCTGGCCCTATGTCAACTCTGGGCCTTCCAATAGGAAGGGCTTCTTGGGCCTGACTTACAATCAGGTGACGGGACTGCAGTACACACATAACTGGAAGGGAGCTTAGTTCTTAATTGTTTAACTCATGCTAGCAGACGTACGCCCATCCACACACGTCCACTTTTCTGGAAACAACAACAGGCAGTTAAATATTACATATCCTGGTCACCTCTCAGAACCAAAAATAATATGTAACTAATTTTGATTACTCACAGAATGACATTATTCATATTAATGGTTCTTTCATGAGCCTGTACCTATATGTGGGAGTAAACTTTGTATGATAACACATAAACTTTAACAATAAAGTATTTATGGCTCTTATTAGCCCAGAAGAAAATAATTATTTATTTACAAATCAATCATTAAGTATAAATTGAACAAAAACTATTTACCACCATGCCTGGCTCAAAGTAGGAAGAGAACTTTATCATATTATAGACATTATGCTTATTATATATATCAACATTTATATGTCTTCACAAATAAAATAGAAACAGGAGTGTAGTAAAGCTCTAATTTCTTCAGTTGACATTTTCTTAAATCACATTGTTTTGACTTTTCTAATGTCAAAATTTTTCATTAAAATAAGCATTTAAGATACTTCAATTTCCTATGGAAGAATTCTGCAAAATAAGTGTATTATAAAAATTATTATTATATGTATTATTATTATTGCATTTCTACATTTTAAAAACACATTAAAATAAACTTTACCAGATTTGGGGTAGGAAACCAGAAAAACATCATCTTCTCTTGCATCAAAACAATCCAGGGAATTTAGAAGTTCTTCTGAAGACATAGTAGAAAAGAGAATTCCTTTGAATTTATGAAGAACACTCCACTGGTCCTGGGATGACATCTTTCATTAAATCAATCAAAAAGGTATTTACTAAACACTAACTTTACAGAAGGCACAGAGCAAGTGTGCTCTTCGATTTTAATCCTAGCTCACTGGCAATGCAATCTTAGAAGCACTGAGCTGACATTCCAACTAGAGGAACATATAAATACCTTTTGCAATTCTTCACAAGAGTCATTTTTAAACGATAACTGAGCCAAAGTCTACTGTGAAAATGATGTTATCTGAATTTTGCTGATAACGCATGTTACAAAATATTCCCTCCAACTTGACTCAGATAGTTTACATACACAGCTATCAAGCTATCAGAATGTAATCATTGTATTAAGGGATTAAGGTTCATCAAATCCTTTGGCTACATAAGGAAAGACTTTTAGTAGCTGCAATGGATTATGTCATTATAGGAAAGATTGGGAAAACTGAACTTCTTCTAGTTAATATTAACACATAGTAGAGGAAGCAGCTAGAATTGCATTTCAGGAAGAGAAGAGGATTGGAGTAAGAAAATATAAATTTTTTCCAGGAATTGGCAGATAAAGCTGTGACTGAAGATAAACTTTACAGGAAATGCTTTAAATAAAAACTATTTAAAGGTAACACGGGAATCAGGAAAACTAAGGAGGAAAAAAAAATACCTTGAGCTTTGATGTACACGGGAAGCTTTTGACTGAACTAAATAAACTCTTGTCTGAGTCATTCTTAGCTTTTGTCATCAATGTTGTTACATTCTGACTCAATTAGACATGGCAGCGAAGTGCCCAGTTACGTCAGTGAACCACAGTTGAATTTTTTTGGTTTGCTTGTCTAAACATTAAAAAGACATGTGTACCAGCAAGGAAATGATCAGCATTTTAGTTGAGCACAAAAAAGTTGAAGAACTAATTGAAGATGAAAGCTATAAATGATAGCGCCAGAAATAAAAGGAAAAATGATTACACACATAGAAAATTCCAAAGAATATATAAATGATTAGAGTGAATATGTAAATTGAGCATGGTTACCGGATTATGAGGTCAATACATGAAAGTAAATGTATTTCTGTATTCTAGCAGCAAACAATTGAAAAAAACAATTTGAAAACCAATACTATTTATAATAACATGAAAAAATTAGATCCCTAAAAATAAATCTAATCTATTAGATTTAGAGGTGACTGGCACTGAAAGCTACAAAATGTTAGTGAGACTAGTTAAAGAAGACCTAAATGAATGAAGAAATACACTATGTACATGGACTAGATGACTCAACATTATTAAAATGTCAAAAGTCTCCTTTTTGGTCTCTAAAGTCAATTTAGTTTGATCAAAATCCTAAAAGGCGTGTGTATGTATGTGTTTGTGTCTGTGTGTGTGCATGTGTGTAAGTTGACAAGCATTTGTATGGAAGTGCAAAGATCCCAGAATAGTCTCTTAAAGAAGAACAAAGCTGTAAGGCTTAAATTATTATATTTCAAGATTTATCATAAAACAACACTAATTAAGATAATGTGGCCTGAGCCCAATGCTGCACATATAGATCAATGGAACAAATAAAGAGGACAGGAAAAGAGCCACATGTAAATGGTCACTTGATTTGTAACAAAGGTACAATTCAGTGAGGCGGGGAATGGTCTTTTTAAATGAATGGTGCTTATTCAATGAAATCCATATAAAGGAAAATAGAAAACTTACATGTCATATACAAAGAAAAATTCAAGATGGATCATAGAATTAAACTGGAAAAAAAAAAAAGAGCTTCTAGAAGAAAATGTAGGAGAAAATCTTCATGATCTTTGGGAAGGCAGAGATTTCTCATACATGATACACAGAAGAAATATCCATTAAAAAATTGTAACTAGACTTCATTAAATTAAGAGCCTTTGTTGAGTAAAGTTGCCATTAAGAGAGCAAAAAAGGCAAACCACAGACTGAAAGAAAATATTTTAATACATATATTCAACATTATACTCACTTTTAGACTCTTTAAAGAACTCTGACTAATCAATATTTTTTAAAAAAAAATCAAATAACTCAACCACAAAAAAAGAGCAAAAGATCTGAATAAGCTTTTGAAAAAATGTTCAGCATTATTGGTTGTTGGGGAATTGCAAATTAAAATTAACATTGTAGGGGAGACCACTTCTGGAATGTTGGCGTGAGAAGCTCTGTGGATCCACTCGCTGATAAAACAACCATGAATGGTGACACTTATTTTTAAAATAAAACAAGCAAATAAATATTTTAAATCTAGAAATTGTCCTAAAAGCAAACAACAAATGAAGAAACAATTATTCGAGAAAATACACTGAATCAGTGTAAGAACAGCAAGAGTCTATTACACTTGAACCACACCCTCCCTACCTCCGCACGTCCACTGCCCCTGCCAACTAAGCATCAAAGCTTCACTCCAAGAGGTGTGGCCAAGAAGATGGGTCTTCTCCCCCGGCTTCCAGGCAATCATATGAAAAAAAAAATCAAATCCCTAAAAATACCTCCCTGATACTTCCCTGGGAGGAGCAAGCCACCAATTTTTCTCATCCCTCCAACTCTGTGTTGCAGAGGCTAAATTCCAGGGACTGCAGCCAAGAGGTTTAGAGCTTTCTTCCTCCATCCAGTTCCCACTCATAGGATGGAGGCCCTACTCCTGGTATGTCAGGCTAAAAATAAGGGGTCCCTGATCACCTTTGGCCCAGCATGCTCATAGGCCAGAGTTTCTGCATTAGAAGAGGCAAGCCAAGAAGACCAGAGGCTTCCACCACTTAGCAAATTCCTGCACACAAAAAAAC
The DNA here is from genome assembly GCF_048773025.1 of Camelus bactrianus. Lineage (NCBI taxonomy): Eukaryota > Metazoa > Chordata > Mammalia > Artiodactyla > Camelidae > Camelus > Camelus bactrianus. Next base: position 13,720,612 of record NC_133572.1, read on the forward strand.
AAGTGAGTCACTCCAAGAGAAATGAGCCACTGTCCCCATACCCAACTCCAGAGTAAACGGTAAATTGAACAACAACAACAAATTAAAAAAAAAAAAAAACACTTTCCAGATGGGAAAGAAAGAAATAAAACCATTTCTATTTAGATAAGGCATGATTTTGTATCTAGAAAATCCCAAGGAATCTACTAAAAGTTATTAGAATTAATAAACTAGTTCAGCAAAATTGCAGCAAAGATTAATACACAAAAGAATTCTATTTCTATAGAAAAGCAAAGAATAACCCAAAAATTAAATAAAGAAAACAAATTTATTCACACTAGCATCAAAAGAATAGAATATTTAGGAATAAATTTAACAAAACGCAAAATTTACATTCTGAAAACTACAAAACATTGTAGAAAGAAACTAAAGATGATGTAAAGAAATAGAAAGACATATCCTGTGTTCATAATTTGGAAGCCTTAATACACAAGATCTTATGGTAGCGCACAGAGAAAAAAATGTGACAATGAATATATATATATGTTCATGTATAACTGAAAAATTGTGCTCTACACTGGAATTTGACACAACATTATAAAATGATTATAAATCAATAAAAAATGTTATATTGTTAAAAAAATAATAATAATAATTTGGAAGACTTAATATTGTTAAGAAGGCAATACTCCCCTCGAACTGATCTACAGATTCAATGCAAATGGTATTAAAATCCCAGCTGACTTCTTTAAAGAAATTGGCAAGTTGATCCTAAAATTCATATGGAAATTCAAGCGATCTAAAATAGCCAAAAGACTTGAAAATGATAAAAGTTGGAAGACTCACAATTACGGATATCGATAATCGAGGTAGTGAGGTACTGATGTCAGTTACTGGTACAAGGAAAGACAGATATGTAGAATTCAGAAATAAACCACCATATTTATGGTCAATTGGTTTTTTAGAAGGATGCCAAGACAATTCAAAAGCAAAAACTGGTATTTTCGACAGTTGTTAATGGGACGACTGGATATCCACATACAAAAGAATGAATTTGGACTACTTCCTCAATACCAAAAAAATTAACTCAAAATGGACTGTGGTCCTAACTGTAAGAGCTGTAACTATAAAATTCCTTGGAAAGACATGCAAGTAAAGATTTATGACCTTGGGTTAAACAATGCCTTCTTAAACAGAACTCCAAAAGCACAAGCAAAAGAGAAAAAAATTAGATATATTTGACTTCATCAAAATTAAAAACTTTGCTGCTTCAAAGGATACCTTCAAGAATGTGAAAAAGCAGCCCACAGAATGAGAGAAAATAATTGCAAATCTTGTATCTGGTAAGGGACTTGGGCCCAGAATATGTAGAGAACACTTACAACTAAAAAATAAATCAACCCAATTAAAAAATGGGCAAAGTCTACACTGTTGAGTGTGAGTAGAACCCAGGCCTTGTGCTGGTAGGCAAAGCTTGAAAGTATAAAGGAAATGAAACAGGCTGTATTTTAGAGAGCCTTGATGCTAAGCTAAGGAGTCTGAACACTGTCCAGAGAGCTGTGGGAACCACAAAAGGTCTTAAGCATCAGGTTGTATACTAAAAAGACCATCTGGTAGTCGTATGGAGGTAAGTTGCAGTTGAACCGGAAGAGACAGAAACTAAAGCAGAAACAAATGGGGACGAGCAAAGAGGAGCAGATTTGAGAGTGCCTTCAAGGTATAATCTCCAGGAATTAGTAGCCAATTAGGTGGATGAGGGAGCAAGAGAAGCCTCAAAGTGGCTACACCACGGACCAAATTCAGTTTGAACATTTTTTGCCCATTTGCCTATTTTTGCTGCTTGAAAAATTAAATTTGAACTGCATTGGGTGTGATTTGCCCTATCCTGTTTGCCACAGTCCTCACCATTCCCTATTCTCTGTGACCCAGCGGGACTCTACCTTCCTGCATGGTCCCTGAAGGCATCTGAAGCTGAGAACCTAGTGGAATGATTTCCCTAGAGAGTCTTTTAAAAATTTTTACAGCATGGTAGCTGTATTTTGAAAGGGAGCATTCCAAGAGACCAAAGCAGAAAGCACAAGGCTTCTTGTGACATATTCTTGGGAGTCACGTGACATCACCTCAGCACATTCTACTAGTTACACAGGGCCAGCCCAGACTCAGTGGGGAGAGGCCTACACAGAACTTGAGTACTGGGAAATGTGGTTCCCTGGGGGCCATCATGGGAAACTAGCTCCTTTAACCTCCAATGACTCATTTCCCTTCGAGCAGCAAAATATTCTCACAACCGTCATAAGACCTTCAAAGCCTCACTCTATTAAGTCATCAGGCTTGAAGTCTGTGATCTCATTACCTAAATCAGGTCCAGTTATGAATGGAGCTCCTTGGGGCCAGCCCCTCTGCTGAAAGTCACTGAATGCAATTCCAAGGGCATGGTTCTCTCAGTCTGGAGACTTCTGAATTAAAGAGACAGGTTATTTCCTCATGCACACCCAACGTGCAAGGTTAGACAGGGAGAAGGAGACTGTAGGAGACACTTCTATTTAAAAGAGGAAGCACGTAGCTGTCAGGGAGCTACTTACATCCATTGTGGACCTCCTCCCTGCGAGTGATCCTCTGGCTCTAGGCTCTGCCTTCAGGGTTCTTGGCTCCACACTCTGAGCCCGCCTTCCTCTCCATAAGAAACAGCACTCTTACCAGCTGAAAGGACCTCTCAGACTGACCAGGCCTGCAGAAGATCGGAGGCAGCAAGGGCTTTTTCCCTTAAGTTCAAGTAGGTGGTTTTTGTTTGGGTTTGGTTTCGATTTTTTTTTTTTGTCAACACGACACTCTTAAAAAATGGTATAATTTCTCTGTGATTATTATTGTTGCTCTCTTCATGAGACAAAAAAAAAAAACAAAAACAAAAACTGATAAATATCTCCAGAATGGGTCATGTTCTTCCTTGAAATGAGGAACCAGGGTGCTATGAGATGATGTTTTTGAAATTCTTAGAAGCTTTTTTGTCTAGCTGATAAGGTCTTAGAGTCATGCCCTTAAGATTCTTGAAAGTCTCTTGTCTACCTGTGAGGTCTACGGAGCACACACACTTTTCATCTTTTTGAGTTGTCAACAAAAGATCTTGGGGCACATCCTTGACTTCAGTTTACCCTGACACCATGTTTTGCTGGTAGTGCCAAGGATGTGATCTTTGTTCAGAGGTTATTTCTCACGTTGAGAACCTTTTGCTAGCTAGAAACACTGTCATGGATTTACCTCATAAATTCTAGTAAAAAACTGGACATTACCACACATAAAAACAGATTAAAAAACAAATTTCTTCTGTATACTACAGGGAGCTATATTCAATATCTTATAATAACCCTTAATGAAAAAGAATATGAAAACAAATAAATGTGTATACATGCAAGACTGGGGCATGGTGCTGTACACCAGAAACTGACACACTATAACTGACTATATTTCAATAAATGAATAAATAAAAACTGGACAATTCCTTTTTCAGTTCAACTCTCTCTTCTTCTATTTTTATTACAGGCGCTGGAAGAAGCCAGTTTTTACTTTCAGTATTCTGCCTGGAAATCTCCTTAGCAAAGCCACATGTTTGTTAAGAACTCCTATTTTCCAAACTTACTCAAGGGATAATCTTGCTAATTGTTCAGCCATACAACCTCTGTCATTCAGACTCCAAGAATAACACCCTCACTGTCCTTCGAGAGTCTGATAAGCTTCCTCATGCCTTGTCAAGCTTCTTCTCACTGTCCAGACCCCAAACCAATGTTACATGTTTTAGGTTTTTGTTACAAAAACAACTCACATACAGGTATCAATTTCTGTTTCATGATATATTTGCTGAATAACAAACCATTGCCAAAGCATAATGTTTTAAAGCAACAATGTATTCTCTCTCATGGTTTTATGATTTTTCTTGGCTCAGCTGGGCAGTTCTTATTTGGGGTCTCTCATGGTAGCTGGGACTAGAGTCACCTGAAGACTGAGTGAGTCGTCCAAGATGGCTCCCTTGCGCGGACAAGAACTGATGCTGACTGCTGGCTGGGAGCCCACACAGCGCTCTTCACCAGGCACCCTTCCTTCTTTTTCCCCCTTTCCTTTCTACTCTTGTTTCTCTCTCTCTCTCTCTCTCTCTCTCACCTTCCTTCTCCTGCCTCTCTTTTCTTCTTTCTTTCATTCCTTCTTTTTTCCCCCTTCCTTCCTTCCTTCCTTCCTTCCTTTCCTTCCTTCCTTTCCTTCCTTCCTTTCCTTCCTTTCCTTCCTTCCTTCCTTCCTTCCTTCCTTCCTTCCTTCCTTTCTTTCTTTCTTTCTTTCTTTCTTTCTTTCTTTCTTTCTTTCTTTCTTTCTTTCTTTCTTTCCTTCTTTCTTTCCTTCTTTCTTTCTTCCTTCCTTCCTTCCTTCCTTCCTTCCTTCCTTCCTTCCTTCCTTCCCTCCTTCCTTCCTTCCCTTTCTTTCTTTCTCTCTTCCTTCCTTTCCTTCTTTTCTTTTCTCTTTGATACTTTGAGACTTTAGTCTTTGCAATGAGGAAACTTGGGAGGAAAGAAGTCTCACCCTGGTGTCTTGACCAAGTGTTGACAGTTTGTCTGCAGGTGCGTTTCTGGCCACAGGAGCAAAGTATGCTGCATCTCCCACCACTGGTAGGTTTGCAGCTACATGGGGTCCCTAACAGCTTGGTTTAAGCCCTAAAGGTATAAAACCACGAATCAGTGACTGATAATTACGATCCATCAGCCAGCAGCCAGAAAGAAGAACAACAAACAGCACTCTCGGGTTTGGAAGGATTTTATGAATTAGAATTGCTGGAAGGAATAAGTGACAGCTTAAATTTAGAAAACAAAGAATAAGAGTATTTTGGGAGATGCTATTAAAACCGTTAAAAAAAAAAAAGGCCTTTAAAAATGATTTAGAATTACAGAAGTCAGAAAGTGAATCAAAGGAGAGATTGGTTTCTGATGAATACCCAACAGGTAACCTGTAAGAGTCAAAAAAAGAAAAATCACAAAACACATGGCAAAAATTAAAAGAAATAAAGTAAAAATGATATAAGTGGAGGACAGGTCCAGGAGGCTTAACATTTTACTACAAGACATAAAAGAATAAACAAATTTGACCGGATAGAAAATAAGTGTGTAATGGGAAAAGATATCATAAATTGAAAGACAAAGATTGTGAAAAATATTTTCAAAACACTATGGCAGATAGTGTTTTTATCTATAATAAGAAGATTTAAAAATTGATTTTAAAAAAGAAACACAAAAAGCATAAGAAAAACTACACCGATCAAAATCAAGGTAAATTTTATAATAGAAACCTTACTTCCATCAGTAAGGAAATGGTGGTATAAATTCAGATACAGTCATACTGGGAAATATTATGTCACTGTTAAAAAGATCCATTGAAAGTATAAGCAGCATAAAAGGAAATGTGCATAACATGGTCCCATTTTTATAAAGAAAGCAGTACGCCCCAAAGCCTTACATTTCTATACATGTATGTATGGTACACAGAGGTATTTGTGTGTATGTGATAATGTGAGCTGGAGAAAGATAAGAAAATTTATGACACCTGGGTGTTATGGCTGCGTAAGAAGAAACAGAGGGAGGAAGAGGCAATAATAATAATAAAAAAGAACAAGAAGATTGTTTCTGAGAAAACCAGCACATATAATATGATATAAATTATGTAAAATTATATATATACAATATAGGTGTGCCTTTATGCATGAAGAGACATATGAAAGGCGAAACATTCAATTTTAATGGTAGTTATTTCAGGCTAGAGGAAATTCAAGCATCAGTTTCTTATATTTATGTTAATAATTGCTTGTTTTGTTTTGTTTTTGTTTTTGTTTTTAACAGAGAACATCCTCGCATCCTCAAAAATGAGGAGATGAAGGATGGATAAATTTTGGATGAACACGTCTTGAGTAAGAAAAGGGCTGAGAGGATGTCTGGTTGACCATCAGCAAGACATGGGCTTCGTTGCAGCTATGGGTGGACCTGCAAGAGAGCTTTGGTGGCTCCAGAAATAGAAGTTGACCAAAGTAGCTCTAATTGGATGGGAAGGAAAGCCCCTTCCAGCATCGTACTCACAGGAGTGCTTTCCTCTCATCTGAGAGGGGGTGGGGGACCCTCGTGGTGTGGTGACTGAGCCAATCGCAGTGTTGGGACAGGGCAGGAAGAGCATCAGTGTGTGTGACAGTGGTGACTGAGCACACACATTGGTGCCGACAGAACACACGGGCGAACCCTTGCCTCCTCCCCCACTCCCTCTTCTCATAATCCCCTGGGGCCAGAAAGGGACAAACTCTCTTCTTTAATCTTCCTTTCTGGACCCTCTTAAGGAAAACCCTAAGCTGGCAGGCCTGGTTAGGAAGGGAATGAAGCTAGCCTTCATAAGCTGAAAAAAGTGGTGGTGGGGTAGACTATTAAGGAAAAGTTTGTCTTCTTTCAAAATGATAATCTGGCTTACTAGGATATGTCCTAGTGCATAATTCTATTTTCAATGTTGAATGTGGAAAATGATCTTCTGTTTGCTTCTTTGGTAAATTTGCTAATTCCTTTTTCCTACCTGGAAGAGTACTGAGGTGAAGTTTGTGTGCTGGAAAGTCAAAGAAGAGAAGGATAGTAATTAATTTTTAAAAATTACCTCTAGCACAACAAGTACCATTCATAGTGTACTTACTACATGCCCGGCTTTGTGCTGAATTCTGTGTGCACATCCTTACAACAACACTATAAAAGAAATAGTATTAAACTCATTTATTTTAGTGAAAAGAAACATGCTCAATGGGATTAGGTAATTTACTTAAGAATATACTTAGCTAGAAAAGCATCATCAGTGGTAAATACGATTTACTTGAAAGCACATGCTCTTAATCACTGTGGGACGTTCCTCCTGGTCAAATTCATGCTGTAAACAAGCAGGACCCTGTGGGGCCTTCCTGGGACAGACCCTCCCCCCCATATCCTCTGCGGTAGCTCCTCTCTGAAGCACCCAGATGACAGTACCTCATGTGTATTTCCTGAGTTTTTCAAATGCAGAAACCACCACCAAAGGGAAGAAATTAACTACTTGATGATGGAGAGCACGTGGCCCCCAGACCATTTGGCGCCTAGGGGTTGATAGTGTTGACTACCGTGTTCCCTCCACGTCAACCAATCAGAGGATTGCGCATGAGCTGATCAGGTACCCTGCCACCCCCCTCCCTCACCTGGCCTTTAAATATGCTTTGCTGAAACACTTCGGGGAGTTCGGGGTTTTCTAGAGCATGAGCCACCCCGTCCTCCTTGCTCAGCCCTGCAATAAACCTTTCTCTGCTCCAAACTCCAGCATTTCCATTTATTTGGCCTCACGGTGTGTCAGGCACATGAACTTAGGTTCGGTAACAGTGCAAGTGTGCATGTGTGCATGTGTGCGTGTGTGTGTACTCACGTATGAGTAAAATGTCCTGAGTAATCTTTAAATATCAGACATTTTATCTGCCATTTAATGTCCTAATAAATAAATTCCTGGTGGGAAACTGAAACCTGGAGCAGACCCAGGCCCCACAGGTGAGGGAGAAACACGGGGCTCTGAAAGCTGAGTGGAGGGAGAGACCGTCTGATGGACCATCAGGAATGTCTCCTAGAGAGGGTGGCCTTTGATGGGAAGATTTTCACCAACAAAGTGTAGGTGGGCTGGGACTTCGGAAAGGAGATCAGGGTAAGGGGACCGTGGGAGAGAGATCTGGGCCCAGAGGACAGTGCTTGAGAAGTTCAGCTGCAGGAGCTTGAGTCGGAGACAGAACAGGAGCAGCAGAAGACGAAGGTAACAGGTCATTGCGGACAGTCCTGAGTGCCCAAGAGAGGAGTCTGCTCTCAGTCTGGGACATGAACAGCATAGGGTCACACATTCTCAGCCCCATGGAGCCCAGAGAGACAACGTAAGTGGGTGAAGAGGGCCAAGAGTAAGACACAGACGTACACTTTATTTATATCAAACATTTAGAAATTACCTTCAGTTCTCTGAGCATATATGTTGCTTTCAAATTATAATTTAAGTATATAATTTCTCAGGCTATCGTTCATTTGAAAGAGAGATGAGGACAGGGAGATATTTCTCCACTCTAAGAAAAACAACAGCACAAACACAACCACAAGTAACAAATTACACTCAGCCCCAGCATCAGGCATTCAGTAGGGTGAGCCGAGGACTCAGACAAACTCAAGTGTGTTTGCTCTGACTCTAGGACATACTCAGTACTCAGCTCCTTACTGCCTCTTGGGAGCCTGGGCCCAGTGTTTGCAGATCTTCGAGGTTTTCATGAGAAATCAGAAAGGCTGATTTTGATATTAGAATCCCTTGATTATTTAACAACAGCTAAAAAATTTGTTTTAAAAGCTGAGTCAGCCATGGGGGGAGGGAAATAGCTCAGTGATAGAACATATGCTGAGCATGCGTGAGGTCCTGGATTCAATCCCCAGTACCTCCATTAAAAAAATTAAAAATTAAAAAAAAACAAAACTGAGTAAGCCAAACAAATAAAACACATGTCCCATCTAAATTAGAACTGTAGGCTCTTAATTTGCACCTTCGCCTGGGAAATCATTAATGTTTTTTGAATAAAAGAAAAACACATTTAGAATTTACTATAGGAACATTATCTGAGAGCCAGATAAGAAATGAACTAAAGCAAAAGGAGAATTTGGAAGCAGGTAGACAGACTACTTAAGGCATCTTTCAAAAAGCTTGAGCAGGAAGCTGCGGACATAGAAAGGTCTTTTCGTGTACAGGACTGTGAAAAGAGAATGTCTGGGATTTGGTAGCAGGAAGTGGGGAGGAAAAAAGAAAAAAACCCAAACCCAAACCCAAAACCAACACACAACCCGTAGTGTAGAGATGGTTTTCAATAATAACAAAAACCCAAGAAAAAAAAATTTTTTTTCTTTCTCCCATGATTTTGACACCAGGGGAAGGTATGACGGTGGCCTTAATTGCCAGGATAAGACAGACCCCAAAACAGGAACTGTGAAATAACAGGAAGACTGACTGGCAGAAAGAAATCAGATAAAAAGGAGATTTCAGGAAAGGCTCACAAATAACACAAGTGATGAAGTCATGAGGAGCACAGATGTCAGCGAACACAGACTATTACTATATGTGATAGTAATTTTTTTTTAACTGTTTCCATTTCTTTTAGAAGGCTCTCTAAGAGCAACCATGGCTCCAAGGCCAGAGGCAGAAAATATTCTTCTGACATATTTTACTGCACACTTCTAATGGGCCAGACATTGTTCTGGCTACAGGAAATAGACTGTGAATATGAATGAAAAGTATACACTTTTATGGAGAGAATTCTAGCTCAGGAGACAATTTTTTTAAAAAATAGATAGCAAGAAAGTATCGAGTTATGATAAATAAAATACAAATAACAAACCCACAGAGATGCTGTAGAGAATAACCAGGGGGCTACTTTAATTTGGGTGGTAAGGAGGTTTCTCTAGGAGGGGCCAGTTTCTGTTTCTACGTTCAAGGGGAGGACATCATCTAGAGTCTAACACGTGTGGTCGTATGAGACAGTGACAAGAAAAGCACCTCGGGCCTAGGAGCACAGGTATTGAGGAGTTTGCTAAGAGAGGTCTGATCTATTAAATTCTCCTCAGCAGTAGGGCAAATTCTCAGCTGAACACAGATACAGCATTATGAAAATGCAGTGCTGGCAAGTGAAAATTTGTTTTTAATGTATTTGTTTTCTTTGTTTTATTTTTCTCTCATGGAGTGTTTTCTTGCCTTTAATATACGTTGAGGGAGGCTTCTGGCAAAGATGGAGGAACTGGGAGCTGGAATACTTTCCAGCAACTAAAACAAAAACAAAAACAAAAATAAAGGAATGGGAGGTGGAGGGGACTAGCTCAGTGGTTAGAACACATGCTTAGCATGCATGAGGTCCTGGGTTCAATCTCATTTTTTAAAAAAGAGCAAAATATAAGAAGATTTAAGAAGCAGTGTGTTTTAAGACAATGGATGCAGAGCAGCAACAGTTTAGCCTGCCAATATTACTTTTTTTCTTATTAAATGACTAAGTTTAATTGGCTGAAATTAAGAAGAACTTAGTGCATACTAAGTTTTGGTGAGAATTTGGAAGAACTAGAACTCTCCAGTGGGAATATAAAATGATTACAACCACTTTGTAACACAGTTTGGTAGTTTCTTAAAAAGTTAAACATATTCCTACCACATGATCCAGACAGTCCACACAGAGGTATGAGAAATGAAAACAAATATCCACACAAAAACGTGTACATGAAAACTCCTAGCAATTTGATTTGTAATATCCAAAAACTGAAATCAAAATAAAACAACAAATGTCTATCATGAAGTAAATGGATAAATAAATTATGGTATATCCACGTGATGGAGTACTATTCACCAATAAAAAGGAACAAACAATTGATACATGGAACTACATGGATGAATCTCAAAATAGTTTTGCTAGATAAAAAGCCAGGCAATATACTGTGTGATTTTATTTATATAAAATTCTAAAAATGTACATTTGTCTTTAATGACAGAATAGAGATTAGTGTTTGCCTGGGGTTGGAAAGGAAGTAGGAGAGGCAGGAGGCAGAAATAGAAAGGGGTGCAAGGAATATTTTTGGTGTGATTAAAATGTTCATTATGTTGATCGTAGTGATGTTTTTCGCAGGTGTGTACATATGCTAACTGTGTACTTCAAACGTGTGGTTTATTGTATACCAATTTTACCTCAATGAAACTGTTAAAATTATTGCAGAAAACATTTCAATGTCCAGAATCTGACAATCAAAGATTACTGCAAACTCTTTGCTACTTAATGTGTCTGTGTGTCTGTGTCTGTGTGTATGTGTGTTTGTGTGTGTTTGATATGAGGTGGGTCTTGACCAATGCTGCTGAAATTGTCTGACAAATCACTTATCTTTAAAAATTGGTTACAAGTCTTTTTCATTTAGAGATTTGATCGGCAGTTTTAAAATTAATGATGCAAAACTACTGGAAATATCATGCAATTATGCAGTGTCTTTCTTAGTTATCTAGTTTTTATGTCTTTTCAGGGGCTAAATATGCCCTTGTTTTCTCCGCCTTCCCAGCCTGCTCTTCTCACCTCCTCCCCCACCCCTTTTCAGTCTGTCATTACCTATCAACCAACAAAATAAGTAAGTAAGTGTGCCACATCAAAAGGCAAACTGAACCAAAGCATCACTGAGTTTAAATATCAGGGCTTTATCTATCTCCTCATTTAGCTGTTGAATCAGAAATGCGCTGTATGCAAATAAGGGTCAGTTTGGGAAAGCATTTTATACCGGAACAGTGCCTATTTCTCTTTAGTCCCAAAGATTCATTGCTTTTCTTCTTCTGACTCTTCCACATGCATTAAGACAGAGCTACCGAGAAGCTTAGCTGTGAATACAAGTATTGCGGGAAGTGGTTGGTGAGGGGGCTGTTCGATATTTCAGTCAAGTTGGATCTTCCTTTATTGCATCAGCTCGGTTTGTACCCCGCGCTCACACACGTGCTGTTAAAGGTTGCTGAGAGTGGCAATAACACCCACTGAAGGCACTGCTGAAAGAAGTATCAGAGATGCAAAGTTTCTTTTTTTTCTCCTAAACCTTGGAAGAGACACCTCTGACACAGTGGAAAGTCAAGATGGAATGGGATCAACTCTGTAATAAAATCACCGGTGTGATGTGGTCTTTGACAGATCAAGAACCGGGAGAGAAAAGACAACTGAATGAATGAGGGCATTTATTGACCACCCCTCCCCCGCATAACCCCGCCTACCCTTGTGCAGAAGGCATTTATTTGGAAAAGCAGAATTCTATTCACAGTCCTTTTCTTTTTAAGAACTAACCACTGATCCCAATATAGCTTCCCAAAGGGGAAAGAAGGTTTCCCTAAAATGGACAGTAATTTCTTTGGAAGATTCAGAATCCTTGTCACAGAAGGTTTACAAAAAGTTATTTGATAGTAAGGATAGAACTCATAAAAATGATACCTTGAGATTCCTGCAGATGCTGTAATCCTGCTGTTCTTTGGGGCTTAGTATATTGCCATAGTAAGAAGACCAATTAAAACATTCAGAATAGAGAGTGCATTTTATTTAAAATTAGAAGAATTCAGTTTTACTTATAATCTCTACATATTAAGGCCATCTAGCCTGAATTGGAACATACTGAAAATAAGAAATCTCATTTTGTCTAATCAGCCATGAGGGTGCCACCAGTATCCTCTTCCTTCCAGCACAAACATGTACATAGCATAGGCTTCCATTTGTGTGAAGCTCGAGAGTCCAGAAACCTAGTCCCTAGTGTCAGAAAGCAGATAGCGGTTTTCTGGGCCTAGGACTGGGAGGATTTACTGAAAAGGGGAATGAGAAACTTTTTAGAGGGATGGACATTTGTCTATTCCTTATATCGTTTGTCAAAATTCATCACACTGTGTCCTTAAAATGTATTCATGTTATTGCTTTTAAATCCTACTTCAATAAAGATTAGTTTCTGAAAACTGTATTAAGATACCATTTTCACCTATCACATTGGCAGTCAATTCAAAAGCTTGACAGCATACTTTGCTGGTGAGTCTGTAGGGTGATGGGCCCTCTTATGTTGCTTGGGGAAGAAAAAAAAATTGTTCAATCCCTAAGGAGGGCAATTTTGTATGCCTCTTGATATATTCCCAAGAATATGTAACATTCCTGCCCCCAAAATGGGTTAACAGAATCTAATCATGTGGCAATATCAGACAAGCCCAAACTCAGAGACATTCAATTGATCTGAACTCTTAATTAAAAGATTTCAGTGTTAAAGACAGAGGAATAGTTCCAGATTGAAGGAGTCTAAAGGGACATGGCAACTAAATGCAGTATGTGATCCTAGATTGGTTATTGGAACAGGAAAAAAAAATAATAAATGTAAATGACACTACTGGGGCAATTGATAAAATTTGGATAGAAACTTGTAGAAACAGATAGTATTACTATATGAACATTGAATTTCTGAAATTATTTTTATACTTTGGTTACATAGGAAAATGTTCTTGTTGTTAGGAAATATACACAGAAGTATTTGGGATTAAAGGATTATGGTGTCTGCAATTTACTCTCAAATGGTTCATCAGTAATAATAACAACAATGATTAGAGAAGTAAATAAAGCAAATACAGGCAAGACACTAATGATTGTTGCCTCTGAGTAGAGGTTATATGGGAGTATAAATTTTAAGACTTTTTAAGTTTAATGGATCTTTTAAATTAAGATTTTAAAATAAATAACTAAAATGAATCTTCAACTAGTTGTTTCCCAATTTTTAAAAAAAGCCGAAATGAGAAAGCAGAGAATTTTTTTTTGCCTTGGGCTTCTAGAATTGAGTAGACCTCTTGGATTCTTGGGAAAGACTTTCAAATGTCCCAAAGGCTATAACTTTGGGTGGCCTAGGAGCTCAGAAAGTAAGGCCAGACTGTAGCTTGAATAGGAAGTGGGCAAAACTGTGTACATGTGATGGTAAAGGGAGGAGGCCAGTATTACTGCAGCCTCATTTCTACTCCTGCTGTGCCAATTTGGTTCTCTAATTCAGAGGGCTCTGAACATCCCTTTGCAATTTTGGCAACGTTGGGAAAATGCACACACAGTCCTCCTAGTAAGAGGTATTGATGGCCACCATAATTTCCTGGAGAGAAAAACATGTTCCAGCATTTACCTTGAAACAGGAATGGGCAACTTCTTTGGTCCACAATGAAACCCTCAAGATGAAGCCTTAGAGTCACTGTCAGGTCACTATGGTTTGAAATACCCCAAGAAAGAAGACAAAGACAGAAGAAAGAAAAGGAAGACAAGAATAAGTCTGTGGCCCTGGCATTACCTCTGCTGCCCGTCCCACAAACCCCAGCAAGGAGGAGCCCCTGAAAGACAGGGTCTGGCCACTTGAATGAAGATTACATTTTTTTCCCAAGTCGAAGAAATTTAAACTGGGCAAGGATTCACTACTCCAAAAACTTTGCATTTTTATGAATCTTTGTTTGCTTGTCTCACGCCTCCCTTTATTTTAATTTTTATACATGTTTTATCTCCCTTTCCAAAACTTTAAATCTTCTACAGACTGTAGCACAGAACATAGTAATTGTTATAGTTCTCAAAAAGTTCAGTATATTGCCTAACAACTCAAGCTCAATAAATATTTGTTGAGGGAACAACATTAAAAAAAAAAAAAAACAGGCTGTCAATATTTTCATTTGACATGCTGCTGTGTGTCAGAGCCCCCTAGTGTACAAACACAGCTGTGTGAAGGAGCCCAGATTCACAGGAATTTGAACAAGTTTTCAAGGGAATGATCTCAGACTTACCTCTTTCATTCAAGATCCTTTTCTTTTCTCATCTCTGTGATTTATCCTTCTGAGGGGAAAGGCCAGTTTTAGAACATCGAAACTCATTCATTCTCGGCCATGACAGCACTGACTCTGTCAGTCTCCTTCCAAAATGACTTTTCTTTTTTCACTCCATAAATGGAAGCTAAAGGGTGTCATTGATTCTAAGAGACACCTTTTCACATTTTAACATTTCTGAAGTCAAACAGCATCGTACTGTCCAATGCCTCTCACACTCACTCACTCTGAGCCAAGCAGTAATCATGACGTAGCCGTCAGGGTCCACACGTGTGCACACTTGGTTACGGCGCATCTCCCGGTTCTACAATCTCACATCAGTTGAGTTATGAGCATTGTTTGTACATTGTTTGTTAAATTGACCTACCATTTGAATATCTTTAAAAAGATCTATGTTAAGATACACTAACAATTGCATATCTGTTTCTATATATATATACACATATACATAGAGAGGGATACCACCATGCTTGGCATTAAAACATAAAGCTATTGTGTTTGCAAAAAAGGCAGGAGAAAAATTACTCAGTGGGATGTCAACTGACTAGTATAAATTGATTAGTTTTTGGAAGAATTCCAGGTTGTGCTGCAAAACAACAACAACAAAGCTTCCTACAACACCTAAGAAGGGAAGATACCCAGAAATCAAGAGCTGCATTGCATTCTATTACTGAGATGCAAACAAAAAGATTGCCTAGTATGTGCCAGAGGTGGGAAAGTTTGCAACTATCCCTCTAAATAGATAAAAGAAACTTCAAAGTAATGAGTGACCGCTGTGAACTATTCGAACATTGTGTGAGACAATCAATAAGATGTTAACTTGTCAGCATCTTCTTGATTTTTTTGGAACAGAAGCTGTTTACTTGTAATGATACATGATTCACTTGAGGTAAAAATGGAAACGCTAGTAGTAGTAAATTGAAAATTCTGGTGAATCTTTAAAGTAGAAACATTTCTCAAAATCTTATTGATGGTGTTAAAAGTGTTAAAGAGATCAAGACAATGAGCCCAAGTAAGAAAAATCAGCATAAATACAGCCACTATGGAAAACGGTATGAAGGAGCTTCAAAAAATTAAAAATAGAACTACCATATGATCCAGCAATTCCACTGCTGGGACTAGATCCAGAAGTAACAAAAGCACGAACTTGTAAAGATTTCTACACCCCCGTGTTCATAGCAGCATTATTTACAATAGCCAAGACATGGAAACAACCTAAGGGTCCATCAATGGATAAATGGATGAAGAAATTGTGGTGTATATATAATGGAAAGTCATTTGGCCATTAAAAAGCAAAGACAAAAACACCAAAAACAAAAACCTAGGAGGAAATCCTACCATTTACAACAATGTGGTTGGATCTTGAAGGCATTATGCTAAGTGAAATAAATCAGACAGAGAAAAACAAATACTAGATGATCGCATGTATAGGTGGAATATATATAAAAAAAAAAAAACTGAAAAAGTAAACTCATAGAAAAAGAGGCCAGATTTGTGGTTACCAGAGGCAGAGGGTGGGGGAAGAGGGAATTGGAGGAAGGTGCTCAAAAGGTACAAACTTCCAGTTAAGACAAGTAAGTACTAGGAATGTAATGGACAACATACGACCAAAGCTAACACTGCTGCATGATATATAGAAAAATTAAGAGAGTAAATCCTAAGAGTTACATCACAAGGAGAAAGATTATTTTCCTTTGTTCTTTTCTTCTTTCTTTTCTTTTTATTGTGTCTATATAAGAAGATGGATGTTAGCTGAACCTGATGTGGTAATTCTTTTCACAATATATGCAGATCAAACCACCATGCTGTGTGCTGTACACTTACAGTGATGGGGATCCATTATTTCTCAATAAAATTAAAGCAATCAGCATATCACTATGATAATAGGCATAATTATTGACGACTGAACGATAATCTCCATATATTTAATTTTAAGCCACAACATGAAATCTAAGAATGAGATCTCCAAAAATGCCTTATGTGTGAGTGGTTAACTACTTGGATAATGGTTGAGGTGGACAGCCTGAAAGTTACTTGGAACTGGTGTCCACAGCGTCACATAACCCACACAGTAGTTTGACTTCTGATGCATTTCATGTCCATGTATCTCAACAGCTAAAGGAGAAGCAAATTGAAAACTATAGTAATGTTGGATGTCTTGGCTATTCTTGACTCTTTCCTTTCCCAAAATACAAATTACAAGTTAAATTACACGTTAAATTACACCACAAGCTCTCTAGGTCTAGATCAATTTTAGAAGCAATGACTGACATCTTGAAGAAATGGAATCTTTTTGTTCATGACTGCAATGCATCTCTCAACTACTGTAGATCTTCTTAACTGCCTTTCATTAATTTAACTCGGTAGAAGACCTATGAATCTTTTGTTACATTGACATTTTATGTTTTTGTTGCTATGAAATAAAATCACTTTACTTTTCAAATTGGATTTTCTAGCTGTTAGGAAATACTAGTGATATAAAATGAACTTGACTTTCATATACTGATGTTACTTCTATGAAAGACCTACGTTAGTACCTGTTTGGAAGGAATTCTGAAGAGGATTTTTGCTTTTACAAAAAAAAAAAAAGGCAAAAATAACATTCAGCTTTTGTTTTGCAGTGAGTTTTTACAGAAGCTGCACACGCCCCGGGCGGTGAGAGAGGCATTGCAAGGTCCTTCTCCGGGAGCCACACTCAGCATCTCAGCATCTCAGCATCCAGCCACCATATCTTTGAACTGTGAGCATCTGAGCTTTATCTCAGTTTATTTTGTGCGTCTGTTTTCAAGACGTGTCCTAAAGTAATTGCTTCTTCACTTTATGCCATTTCTGCTTACCAGAGTTTTCACAGGGACGCTCTACTTTCGGATAGCAGAGGGAACTTACATTAAAAGTTCAATTCATGAAGAAAACATAACAATCTTAAAAATATTTCAAGCAATTGGCTGTCGAGGTGGTCAGTTAGGACAATGGGCCAACTTGAAAGTAACGAGCAAGCTTTATTCACTTTCTGTGACATGACAAACAAGAGGCAAAAACAAGTAGTTTTGTTTTTGAAAATGAAAATGAAAACCAGTTCCTAAGGGTTTGATTTTTTCTTGCAGAATGGCACTGGACCAGAGCCAATGGATGCAGTGCGGATGGGGGATCATTTCACTACCAAGGAGCCCTAAACAAAAGTCTTCTGCCTCTTTTTGTACCTGTGGGCCAGGAGTTAGGAGACACAACAGGGCTAGGAGTGGAAAGGTGCTGAGTTAAAGTAGAGAAAAGCGTCTCAGCCTAGACCCCTGATAAGGAGGGCAGGAATTGGGCTAGGAAAGCAGGCGTGCATCTAAGAATGGCTGTTCTGGGGGTCTGGAGTCCTTGACTGCAATTCACTCCAGAAAAATCAATGCATTGGCTCTGTACGAATCTGGTGTGGACAGAACAGCTTCTCCTCACGAGGCCTGCCAGGCAAAGCCTTGTAATTACCTCTGGTCGGGCATGAAGGATCAGACAGTTGTGTGGCCTGGAATCAGACTCCTCAGTATACGTGGTTTACCACAGAATTGCCAAGTACATAAAGCTAGAATTTATAGAACTAAAAAGGAAATGGGCATATACATGAAGACGTTAACACTTTTTTTTTCTGTAATTGATAGAGTAAATTAATTAATAGGTAAAATGTCAATGAGGATACACTTGACTTAATAAACGTTTTCAGTACACTCCTACCAACAACTGTACTCATGGAAGCTGGGCCATAAAACAAGACTCAATACATTTCAAAAAATGGAAATGATACATAGGATATTTTCTGATCATGGCAGAATTAAATTAGAATTAACAAAAAGATACGAGTAAACCCTTCCTATATTTGGAAGTTAAATATATATATACTTCTAAAAACACATGGGTTAAAGAAGAACCACAAGATAATTGGAAAATATTTTGAATTAAACAGTAATAAAAGCACAGGATATCACAATTTGTGACGGCCACTCCTACTTCCATTCCTTGGTCCCCAGATCCAAATATTCTACATATGATCCAAATACCTAAATATGGGAGAAATTGGTCACTGTCAAAAATGTACGTCATCTCTTGTAAGATGGGGCCACAACTTCCTAAGATACTATCTCTCAGATGGTCCTTAAAGCTTCCTGCTGGGCCCTGCCAACTTTCTGTAAGGCAACTGTTTCTAGGTCATTGTTTCTCAAATGTTTTTCATTATCTCCCCACCCTTATTCCAAGGAAACTTCTAAGATTTTTTTCCCTAATTATTGTAATAGCTATGTTTTGTTTGTTTGTTTGTTTGTTTGTTTTTTGCCTTAGAACAATCTTTTGCCTGTGATGGAGGCAATATCACTCCCATTGAGAATGAATGTTCTACGTGACATGGTAAAGGTTAGTACTTGTTAATCCCATAGGCATAACATCCTTTCTACACTTCTTTTACTATAAAATGTGCCCTTAGTCAAAAGGATGTTGCATGTTGTATAAAGCAAGATGACACATAAGTTGTTCTGTAAGGTCGTAGATGGTGGTGATGGCAGAAACGTTGAGGAATGACAAATCCAGAACAGATGTCTGTTTCAGTGAGAACAAATTGCTTGCTGCATTTCCATGACGGAAAGCACCGAAAACACTCTTGACCTCTCAAGGCATTAACTGCCCTAGCTCAGTCTTAACCTTTATAGGAGATCCAGACAAAACAGTGGGTTGAATGAATACCAGTTAATCTCTTTTCTCAATTACTTCAATGCTTTCTCAATAAGCTTCTTTACAGAGTGGTTTTGGTAGCAGGTATGGAGGTTATGCATGGAATCAATAATCTGGCTTCCACCACTGCTGAGTGCCCAGTCAGTAAAAGCATGAGCCAATGCTGAACCTGCAGTATAAAATTGTTTCCCAAGAGATCAGTAACCCACCTGGTGAGATGTTGATTATGGAGGACCCACCAAATGACAACTCATACTCTATTCTTACAGTCCTCTCTTCCTCTCCAAGCAAAGGTCAGAATCTTCTTGACTGAAGTATCTTGAGATCAATAAACTCTTGACTGCCTTGTAAAGTAACTTTTGATTGCATTGTTTATTATGAAAAATTTCCCAAATATTGAAGCTGATTTTTTTAATTCATGCCTGGAAACTATGACTCTTGTGGAGGAAGGAAAAAGCTTTCAATCTGCATAAAAGAAATAACAAAGGGCTTGTTTTTCCATATTTTCAAAATCCTAGAAACTAGATAGTATGTCCCAGAATTACAGAGGTTAAACATAATTAGACATGGCCTCAGTTTCATCCCCTGGTTTCCTGATCATTTGCAGTGAACGTCACAAGATTCATTCAATCATCCTACATTCTTTAGTTCTTCATGTCATCAAGAATCTAACTGTATATCCAAATAATAAGTTTTCAAGCAAAAATATAGTCTGTGACTTGTAATTACCCGCCTTTTAGGTTTAGGAATTCTTGAGTAATTAATGCCTTTGGATTCTTAATATCTGTTTTTGAATGCTGAAATCGAAACAAAGTAGAACAGAAGGACTCAGTAATATCCAGACTTTTAAAACTTAATGATAGTTGGTGAAAACAAGTGAAATCTATTTTCCTCATGCGAGCTGAGAATGGGTTACAGTAACCCACATTTATGCTGGAGCTCTGCCCTTTTCGCCCAAATGATTCAGCTGAACACCATGAAGATTTAACATGAGGTAACAGAATATCCTTTCCTAAAACAGCTGTAGTCCCACAAGCTGTTATGTGAGAGTGAAGTCAGAGAATTAATAAGCAGAGCTGCACAAAGCACCTTGATCAATTTCTAAGGAGAAATGTGCGGTAAAGGATGGACCAAGGTCACTTCTCCTGCTTTCTCTCCCTCTGAGAAAGTGGCAGAACGGGGCC
The DNA here is from genome assembly GCF_048773025.1 of Camelus bactrianus. Taxonomy (NCBI): domain Eukaryota; kingdom Metazoa; phylum Chordata; class Mammalia; order Artiodactyla; family Camelidae; genus Camelus; species Camelus bactrianus. Next base: position 13,740,882 of record NC_133572.1, read on the forward strand.
ACCAGAGCTCAAGGGAAATGGGCGTTTGAAGCAATTATCTAAATAATTCAGACAGGAAGGCACACGTGGGCTTGTCAAAGTCACTCTATGCGAGCAGAAGGGGAATCTAAATATTTTGAATCTTGTTAGCAATTTATTAAAGTATCTCTAGGACACACACACTGATATTGACTCATTACGTAAAGGAAAAATTTTATCCCTGGAAAAAGTAGGTATATCATGTTAAATAAATGCTCGATTTTCTTTCTACTTTACTTTGCCCAGTAGATAGTGCCTTTCACCTGCGTAAGAGCTGTGAACAGTGTTCTTATATTCTACTCGTAGCATTTATAATTCTGCCTTTCTAAAATAATTTTCTTACTAAGTAAGCAGCGTGAATTTTCACTGGGAAGAAAAAAAATTCAGTATAGCTGATATGGATACAAAATTTTCAAATATTAACTATTATATTTAAAATAGATAAACAACAAATTTCTTCTGTATAGCACAGGGAACTATATTCAATATCTTGTAGCAACTTATGGTGAAAAAGAACATGAAAATGAGTATATGTATGTATATGTATGACTGAAACATTATGCTGTGCACCAGAAATTAACATATTGTAACTGACTATACTTCAATAAAAAAGAAAAGGAAATAGAATTACCCACATGCTGCTGGGAAATAAAAAGACTTCACAAGCTATAAAAAAAAAAAACCATTTTATTCACAGGATACATTTCCAAAATTTCTCCAAGTAAGGGAGGTAGAGAAATTGAGACTTACTGAACCTTCTCAGACCCGCTGTAATTACAGTGAACACAGCAAAGTAAGAGACATGGTTTTACAGCAAACCTCCTCCTATGACATTGCATTTAGATTCGGTGGAAAGTAACAACTCAGCAGAACCAACAGAGATACCGTCTTCTCAAGTCACACTATTTAAAGTACCAGTTAAAGTTTTTTCTTACCTGCTACATTTTATATGGAACTAAAAAAAGAAAGAAAAAAAAAAATAAGAAGGAGAAAAGAGGAGCATTGATTCCCTCCCTCCCCCAACCTCCTGCCATTGGAGTTTGGCTTTATTAGGAAGAAGTAATTCCATGTACATTTCAAGTGATTTTGCTTTTATGGTCTAATCTAAAATCTTTTCCAGAATTACTGCATCCATGGACTTTTATTCAGACTACACTGTATGAGAAAGAATATTTGAACTTTTCTGTTTAGCTCCAGTCTCTGCAAGCTTGCACACATGGGGAATAATATACAACGTGCAATTTTCGAGTTAAAGAGAAACTTTCTTTTTTCAAAGCTTTTGAGACCAGCTAGGTTGCATAGAAGAGTTCTAGTAATGTTCCAGACTTTTAAAAAAAAATTAGGCAGGCTTTTTGCTGGAGCTCTCCTTGTCTGTTGTTGCCCCTTTTCTTCTAGTGTCTCTGACTTTACTGTACCCCACTGGCCATCAGTCATTACAAATTGTGAATCCTATATACCATGAAAGCGATGTCTCTAGTAATCTACCAAGTCAAGAAAGCCCAAAGGATTGGCGCTGAAAAATGAATGAGAAACAGAAAAAAAAATTGTTTCCTTGCTTCCATGAATGCTAGAATTCTCTGGAAAAACAAACATTTTGAGTCCACGTGTCCGCCCGTGGCTGCCACCTAAGGCTTTGCCAATGAGAAGGTTCTACTACTTCAACAAAGGATATTTACAGACTGTTATCAGACGTCTCCAAGGCCTAGACTCTATTGTGCATTTATATAAAATAGTCACATTCACTACACTTAGAAGAGTTCTTGCTGATGATAAAGATACGACTTGGAACAAACGTGGTTACACCTCTAAAGTGACAGGGTACATGAAGGAAAGACATAAGGAAATGGGAGCCAAGCCAGAAAAAGTTAAGGCACCCTCTGCCACCCCCCTCCAGGTCAGCCATCTCTCTCTTTTCAATGGACATAAGTGATGCAAGGGGCGTGTTGTGTATGTGTGTGTGTGTGTGTGTGTGTGTTTACACTAGAACGTAGGGGAGAAAATGCATCTCTGCTTGAGTAACAACGAATATAAAAGCCTTTTACTGAGGTAACTGTGGGAGCAGTGGACTAGAGCTAACTCTGCATAGCGTATGACGACCATGTTTCACAGGGTCAAGTTCAAGGTGACACTTCCTACCATTGCCACCTGGTCATGACAGGAGATCTTCCATTCTGGGAGATGGAAGAGCGGTGTCAAGATAGCAGTGTTTGTCTATCCAGGCTCAGACGTCAAGGAAAGCACAACTTAGAGAGGACAGGGAGGGGGAGGCGTTCAGACCGTGAGGGTCCAAGCAGGTGAACAGGTGCCACTTCTGCTTTCTTCCAAGCTTCTCACAATCCGGCTCTCATGCCGCCTCCTCCAGTGTCTTTCCATCATTGGCCATAACAACTGCATGACAATATGTTTCCTTGAAAATGTTTTGAAAAGGTTCTATTCTTGGGACCGTCACAAGGACGATAGCCTCTGCTGCTTTCTGCTTCCCTGCATACTTAAGATCCCTTCTACTTAAAGTTGTGATTTTTAATCTTTGTTATTTTGGTTAAATCCTTTTTTTTTTTATTGTAATTCTTCATTTCTCTTACTGTGTAGAGAAAAACAGACCTATCTATCTCCTGATTTTCTCTCTCCTGGATAAAAATCATGTCTTTTAGACGTTTATTGGTATCATGTGACACATAAGCTTTTAAAAGCTAGAGAAAAATCTAATTACACAGAATCAGAGAGAGATATGATCAATATGTTGAGATATTATTCCATAAAACTCCCAGGGAGCTTTGCATCATTGATTATATCCCACAGCTCCAGCAGGAAAGCAAACCAGAAAGAATTTTAGCCCAATGTAGAGACTAATACGAACACAGGAGGTCGATAAATGAGTGGCCATAACCCAAAAAGAATTCCTCTTTTGTGCTTTAAAAAAAAGTTATAGTTAGGGGCTTTGGCTGTCATACAAGTGCTCACGGGCATTTTTAAGGTAATTTATAAGAATTTATATGCACTCCTTATTGGTTAGAGATGAAGAAATCAGAAATGCTGGCACCAGAAAAAATCAGAAGAAGGAAGCAGAAGCATATAATTTTTTTCCTTATCACAATGGCAAACAGAGGTTGGGTTCTGTTTGAATGAGTTTTCCATTCACACTCTTACTTCAATCTCTCACCTCTTGGATGTAGGTAAAAAAATTCAAAGACAAGCCTAGGCTGAGGGTAAACCCCTAGTATCCATTTTCTTATGAGAGGAATTAAAAAAGATGACAGAAATTGTAGATTCAAATACATCTCCCTCCACTTATGAAATAGGAATCTCACAGCACTCAACCTAAGCACGGTGCTTTCATATCCATAAACAAAGAGTCTGGGCTTCAGAATGCCTGTGGATTGGTCTCCAGGGCTTTCAAAAAGGCTACATAGGAATTTGATACCTTCCCAACTTTAAGAACTCAGAAAATGCATCCAAGTGTAGGGGGGAAGCTCTCTTTTTAGGGCCGTAATTATGTCAGAATGACCAGAATTCTGTCACAGGACACTGAAATTTAGGGAGCACAAGTTTAAGACAAAAAAAAAAAAAAAAAAAATTTAAGGCAGTGTAAAAATTTAAGCTTCTCAGCGAATTTCCACGTCAACTCTCTAGTCCACACGGCCACTAGCTCAACCTGGAGCCAGGCCAGCGACCTTGGCAGTGGACTAAGATGGATAGTGCTGGAAAGCCAACGCCAGGGGCAGAGACTTCTCCGGGCCTTTGTATGCTGAGAGCTTGGGGGCTGGTGTCTCCTTTCCACCTGCCTCGTCCCCGCCCTAGCACGCCGGTCACCGAAGCTGCCATAACTGCAGGTCATATTCAGTCGTCGTCACTGCTCACTTTGTAAGAGGCTTGGCCTCAGCTGCAGGTGCCTCCGCGCCGTCTGCCCACGGTCGACCCTGCTGTGTCCAGATCACCAAAATCATCTCAGAGTCGACCTCGGCACTGGAAAGATGAAGATGTAAAAAGCACAGGATTGTTCTCCTGCCCTATTCTTCCACATGCTTGTCCTCAAATTCCCATAAAAGTCCTTATCGCTCGTGATCCTTGGACCTCCACACACAGAGCAGATACTACCTGGTGGGAAAGTTCTTCATACAACCCAACAAGCATCTCCTGAAGTTTTCAGCGGGCTGACATTTTTCCCTCTTAGGTCCCTCCTAACAAGGATCTATCCGTTAAAAATTTCACAAAGTCAGTATTTTTAAACATAGAAATTAAAACTACGAAAGGCTGATTTCTTCCAAACAAATAGGAGGTTGTATATAATAAAACTGCAAACCTACCATCATTGTTGACAGAAGAAACATTATTGATATAGTTCCTATTTAAAATCGTCTGAAACACTCCTGCCTGTAAAGCTTTTGACTAATCTCAGGATATTTTTGGCAAATTCAGAATCCAAGGATTTCCTCAGTTATTTTCTGTGTAGACTTTTTTAAGCCATGTTGCCCATGGCTTCAGGTACCAGTTACATTTAACCTAAAGAAGGCTTTTAGCCAGGAAAAGGACATAAGACATCGCAAAGCCAAACACAGGGTGCTGTTTGAATACCTGTCATTAAGGATCATTTGTATGATTTCTGGATCATTTGCCCTTGTTAAAAAGAGCTGAAAATGAACTATACAGAAACACAGTACAGGAAGCACTCAGCTTCTTGTGTTACCCGCGGTTGAGATGCACAAAGTTGTATAAACTGACAGTCAAATACGCTATGTAAAGCCAGTGTCCTCTTCCATGTAAAAATCTTTCATATACAAAATTACTTCCTTATAGAATGACTTAATCCTTCAGCCATCTTAATTTTCCCAAAGTCTAATTAAAATCAAACAGAGATCATCATTACTCGTGATCCTTGGCATCAATGCAATTCTCAAATTGAACCTAATAAAAATGAAAATTCACCTCAGGTGCTCAATTTCAGTCTCTTCAAGCCCTCTTTTATCCCCACAGAGCAACCTAATTTTTGTCACTAAATAGCAACTGAAAAATTAGACTGATGTTGGAGGGAGCGTGATACCTTCTCTTGGCAGCTGCATCGTAAGTGATGAAACATTTTCTTATTGAAGTGTATCTATGACAACATGAATATCTTTTCAGCTGAATCTTAAAGGGTCAGTAATATTAAAATGTAATCAAGCAAACTTGGCAAAGAATGAGGTCCAATTCTGAAGGTCTCAATTTCAAATGAACAAAATAAAATAATGGGAGTTTAGAATTCAACTTCTTAATAATAATAGAGTATTCCAGAGTGCTCTACAAGATCAATCTAGGGAGATACTCACTTAGGAACACATGTATCTCATTAAGAATGGATATACATAACTGTATGCTACACACATGTACAAACACACACACCACACTCCTAGGTTTAGATACATCTAACCTCAGAAAAGGGACTATGTATGGCATTCCTATGAGCTGTCACTGTAAAATAATGCCAAACTGTAACCTAATCTAAGAAAATATTCTCATTAAATTGTAGTCATACTTTGAATGACATGAGCATGTCTGTGTATACTTAAGTACAGACAGTATGATGGAACAATCTAAATATCGCTTTGGTCTAATCCAGGGTTTTTCAAGCTTGGCACTATTGGCATTTCACAGCGGGTAATTCTTCGTTGTGGGGGACTGACCTGTGCGTTGTAGGGTGTTTAGCAGGATCCCTGGCGTCTCTTCACTAGATGCTGGTAGCATCCTCCAAATCGTGATGATCAAAAATGTCTCCAGACATCACCAGATGTCACCAGGCAGGGGAGGGGAGTCACCCCAGTTGAGAAGCCCTGATCTAATTCCCCAGCATCATTCAGGCCATTTCTGTTTTGCCTTTCAGAAGCCCCAGATTCATAGACTAATTGTTGTACAAATCTATTGCATAAACCTATCCCAGGAATCACAACGAGGTGTAAAATGTCCAGAAGGAACCTTCAGTGGAACTGGGATTGCATGGGCTTTAGGGCACTCGCGAATCCCATTCTAACAATTAAAGTACTCCTTTGAGTGACACATATTGTAATGAAAATTTATATGTGTTTTTCATTAGCCCTTTTACATTTGGATAAAATGTATAGGTAAAAATGTATTCCTTTTAACGTAATTATTATTAACAACAAATAGCTCAAAAGAGGAAATATATTCAGGGTTGCATGCATAGCAAATATTTAACACAACTCACCCATAGCAATTTTTCATGACATTTTTGCTGCCGAATAGGATCAAAATAGCAAATGAGCCCTGCACAGAGTCAATACTCTCAAACTCTTTTTTAAAAAATACTCTCAAAATCTTAACTTTCTAAGTATCAATATAATCTGTGTTATGTCAACCAGTCATATTTGACTGCTGATCTCTGTAATTCAATCTTATTTAGAAATTGCTTATTCCAATGATGTAGAATTTTTCCAAGAGCTTTGTTACCTTGATATCTTTTAAATTAACCCACGAAACCTGCCACCTGTTTTAGTCTATATTATATCAACCACTAAAAAGGACCAGAAATTGACACATTGTAACTGTACTTCAATTAAAAAAAAAACATAAAAAAAAAACCCGAAGTAGAACTTTTGGGTACAGTTTACCTATTTGGTGACCCTTAAAAGAATATAGTTAGTGATTTCCAGTGTCTCCTTTTAGATTAAGGCATCCCAAAGCACAAAGGTTATGTGACTTCCTTTATCTTTCTCTTATATGTGAGCACATCCAGCTGCTTGTAATCTGTCGACAGTTTGTGTGCAGTGTGTCAAAGCTGAAGTAACAAGCTTTCTAAGCAGTCCTACCTGCCACTAAGGGAATAAACAGCTGCTAATTCCTTCCCTTTACTGGTGTGAACCATGCCTTGCGTGACCACGCTCACCGCAGCGTCCCTTGTGAGGTGCTGGGAGGGCGAGAATAAGTAAAACAGCTCTGCTCACGCGGGGTGACTTGGGGAGAAGGCGTGCATCTCGTGCTGGTATGAGCATTATAAGCAGCACCCAGGAAGCTGGCCAGTTTCACATCAAGGTGTAGCAGGTAGTGCCTATTGCATTTGTGGCTTTCCGACACGGGTTCCAGAGTTTTGTTCATGTAGCTTTGGCTTCCACAGTTGCACGGGAACGAGCTTTGTGTAACTGTGTGTGTGTGAGTGGACATGAATGTACACGTGATTTATGTACGCCCGCATGGCCTCCATCTTGGAGGGAACATACCACGGTGGATAGAAAAAGGGACACGCCTGTCCAGCCTGTCCAGCCCAGAGACTAAGCTTTATGTCAATGTGCTTCACTTCATCTCCGAGTGTTAACTTATAAAGACAATTATGTTGCTTTGCAAATAAATAATGCACTCACGTCTGTAGTTTGTTTGCACCAAAACAATAATCGTAATGCAAAAATGCAGACCTAAAATTGAGTTTATGCCCTAAATTCTGAGGAGGGAAAGTGGCTTGTCATCCCGACTATGCGTCAACACAGTCTAAATTCAACAATGCTAAGGAGGCTTGACAGAAGAGGAGGAAGGAATTCTTATTTAACACTTTTTAAGTGGAAGGGAGGGGAACTATAGTTAACGTAGACTTGGTTCGACAAATCACAATTACCAGCTGTAGTGTTTTGTATCCATGTTACTCAGTAAGGGATTTTTTAAATCTACCCCATCACCTACTCACTGCCCCTAAATAGGGCAAAAATAAATAATAATTTTTAAAAAACCTATAGTTCTAATGTTAGTCTTAATAAGAGAGTTTGTTTTTTGTTAAGCCAGTTTGTGTTGATAGTCACTACCACCTTCACCCTGCTATTTCCTTTTTTCTACCTTGATTCATTCCTCAGTTTCAACAATTAGAGTTTCGTCTTGTTTGCGAACCGCACAGTCTAGACCGGAACCGTGGAAACATGTTTTACCGACATCATCTCATCAGCATGGCACTAGTTAGTTACAGATCCACCCTGTGCTATAAAATATTTCCTGGGACGGTTCATTTCTTTTTTGCCCCTCTAAGCCAACAGTAAACGTAGAGTTTCCCTTGGGGGGTTTATTGTTGTTTCCAAGTGGCTCATGCTAAGCCATGAAATGACCTGACCATTTCCTTTAGGAGTCAAGTAGAAAACCTAACAAAAATACCCTGGCTCGGTTCTTCCTGTTTCCACGGTCCCTAGGACGTGGGTGGGAGGGAGGTGCCCTCACACGGGTCTAGCTGCATTCTCAGTGCACCAATTTTATGAAGATACCAGAGTTGGAGGAATTCCTCCGGCATGGCATGGAAGCCGGAAAAGGGCAAGACATTATCATAGTAGTGGTGGCTGATGGGCTCTTCGCGCATGTTCACAGAGAAGGGCCAGAAGCCGTAGGTGACCACCTCCTCGCAGAGGCCCAGGGCCGCGCTCACCAGAAACAGCCCCGTGGACAGGCGCTTGGCACGAATCCCCCTGCTTTTCCAGAACTTCCCGATGCTGCGCAGAAAGTTGGGGTTGGCAAAGAGCACTGTCTGACTGGCACCCACGTCTGACAGTGTATAATAAACCCGGAGGGATGGCTCTGTTCCCGTCTTCATAGAAAAGGCAGGCATGTAGATGTAACTGTGGTTATAGATTTTCATGTTGTCCACAAACGTCTTTCTGGACCACAGCAGGTTCTGAAACCTATTAAAGAGAAGAGGCTCAATTAAACCTGGAGAAAATAAACTCATCAAAACCCACCCTATCGTTTTTCTGATGGCCCTGAGAGCTCATATCAACTCAGCAAAAAACCTTGAAAAACACTTTTTGGGGGGTATTTAAAATCCTCCCAGAACTTACCAATCATTGCTCATCAAGTAGCCTGGCTTTCCCCCATCCCAGCATCTTAAACTCAGGTTAAGACTCCTCAGTGACATTCCCTCTGAACTAAAATGCATTGGACATTTTGTTCTCTTCCAGGATTGATTTGCCTGGAATGGGAAAATAATTTAACACTCATGAATTCACAAGGGTTGTGGGTTGTTGGACAGGATTTTTGAGAAGAAGCTCCTTGTGTGGTAGACATAAGCACAGGGCTGGTTTCCTCATCTGCAAATCAGAAGAACCACTTTTAAGATACTTCTTGCAATTCTGATTCTTTAAGTATGCAGATTAATCCACAAATGCTGTTACTGTAATATTGCATGGAAAACAAAAAACATTACTATTATAAACTGACACTGAGAGTTGCCCACAGTGCTTGCTGCAAAGAACTCTACTTTCCTATGTTCTGGCGGCTTGGATACCATAAAAAGAGCATCTCTGATTCAAATGTATTCAACTAGAATTGACGGTACACATCCTTACACGTCAAGCATAGGGGAACTAAAATTGTAACAACCAAATTTTTGGTCTCAAAAATTCAAATGCAATTTGTGGAAACAAAAATAGAAATGAACACACTATCATGTTCTAAGGGCAACTGTGGACATTTGTATAAATTACTATGCAATACAGATGGAAAAATCTTTAAGTCTGCCTTGGGACGGGAAGTGTGGTCTGAGAAAGCTTCCGAGAGGGGGTGACATTTGAATACATCTCCTTAGGGGAACATCAGGAAGCATAGCAACGAAACTAAAAGGGACACTTTTGTCACAGGAAGGGTGCACCGTGTACCGACGAGGAGTCCGTGTCCCTGGAACGAGCGAGGCAGGAATGGTGGAGGCAGGGGTTGAAGTAGAGGCACATTGCAAAAACCCTGGTGTGTCTCTAATTTGTTTGGACTTCCCTCTGTGGTCCAAACAGAGGGAGTGCTTATAGCATTTACCATTTGGATTACAAATATTTCAACACTTGTTCAGTTGTCGGTCTGTGTCAAAAAAGGTAACTCGGGTCACCTGGGGAAGGAAGAGGCTGGTGGCTGAGAGAAAGGCCTCTGGAGTTAAGAGGTTGTTGATGAAGTTCAAGTTAAAAAAAGACAAAAAATCAATGAGCGAGGCAACTTCTTCTTTCACCCAAGGGCGTCACCCGTCTTGGGTGATGTGCAGGTGGAGAAGCAGCAGCTAAAGGTGGAACCGAGCCACAACCCACAGAGGGAGGTCTGGCCTGACACGCTGGCCGGGCTCATCATGAAAATGCAAAACTCAAAGTCAGAATATACAAATCCACAGGGTTTGACGTCGCAATCAGTGTTATTACCTCTGCCTGCCAAACCCAAAGGAAGGGAAATTGCTCAAGTTTTCTTCGTGCCCTTGATTCGGCAGTCTGCCTGAGCATCCTCCCTGCACCCTGACTGATACAGAAGTGAGGACAGGGGTTGTAGGTGGGATTACTTTACCGTCTAAGAAGTCACGGAAGCACATGGAACCATACTCCGGAGCTGGGCCAGTCTCTCCTGCATGAAATCCTGCCTCCCCAACTCCAACAGGCTCTGCTTCGTCATCCTTCCATTCTCCCCACTGCCCACCCGTGGAAGCTGCTGTCTCTTCCTGTTCACGAATGCTTCCCCAGTCATGCGGTCACACCCTGCAGAGAACTTCCTACTTCGTTTGAACTATGGTTCTCAAACTTTGGTTAGAATAACCTGTTTCACAGATTCCTGGATTCTGATGAGAGCAATCCGGGGAGGTGATTTTTATCCAGCGCTCCCTGCCGATTCTGATGCCTGTGTCCAGGGCAGTGTACCTACTTAGGAGATCAAAGCCATCAGTGTGAGCGGTCTAGCTCTCTGCATCTCTCCCTCAGCGTCTCTTTCTTTACATCTTCTAATTTTACCCTCGTTGCATTTCTAAGAGGAAGAAGTGCTCCCTCCTCCCCTCTGTCTTGGAACACACTGTTTCACACTTCCTAAAGAACTCCTGTTTTGAAGTGGTTCTGCCCTCTTCAAAACATTCAACCTCTCCATCTCTACTGAATTATTCCCTTCTATCTTTTAACCATGGCTATAACTTAATAAGAGAAAATTGGTCACATGCCCAGACTGTTCCCAGGGCTCCCCGCTGGTTCTCTCATTCCACCATCAACCTTCTAGAGCCATGAGTACATGTCTACTTGTTCCCTTTCTTGCATCCATCCCCTCCCTCCTTATTGCTGTGCAGAATGGCCCCTACCCCACGGGGCTCTGCTGCCTGATGGAACTGATCCCTGTTTTTGTAGTGGGCTACATACTAATGAAAATTACAGACGTTGCCAATAAAAAATCAGGGCAATCGATTTTGTGTTCCCTGTCTTAAAGCTGACTGATTATTCTTGAAGAAGGTAGTCTTTCTTCCTTGCATTTTAACTCTGGAAAGGAACACACATCTTGGATTTACTATACTCCTAATTTCATTGACACTGTTGAAAAAACAGCCTATATATTATATTGTATTTTTTTTTATCTTCCTCATTCTTGAGAATAGCTCAGAATAGTTGTATACTGTATGAATGGAAAACTATTAAATAATAATTGAAAAAAGAAGAAAAATAAAACCAGATCAGTCAATAAATTAAAAATAGAAATGATTAATATATACTGAATATGGGAAAGCAACTGAAAAAATATAGCAGTAGAGTAGAGCACAAAGCACAGAAATACAGCACATTTTAAAAATGAATTTAATATGCGATAATGAGAAGAAATTGATGAAATTTTAAGAATTAGTTAACAAACAATGCCAAGATAACTAGTTAATAATTTGGGCATTTGAGGGGAAATAGATTTATACTTGATGAGAAAATTACAAAAAAAAATTCAGGGTAAATAAGATAAACATTTAAAGTCTACATTAAAGAAAACAAGAAAACTAAAGAAAACAACTGTGAACTTATCAGACATTTACAAAATATCTACTACAAAGGAGATATTGACAGAATTATGTTAAGATATGAAATTGCATCACCATGAAAAATAAGGCAACAAATGAAAAAAGGGAATAACTCTCAGCTGACATGACTAATAGAATGTTTTCTTTTTTAAGTTTTTGGAGGGGAAGCTAATTAGGTTGGTTGGTTGGTTGGTTGGTTTATAATGGAGGGACAGGGGATTTAACCCAAGACCTCATACATGCTAAGCATGTGCTCTACCACTGACCTATTACCCTCCTCCAACTAACAGAATGTTTTTTTGTTTGTTTGTTTTATTTAAGTACAGTCAGTTACAATGTGTTGATTTCTGGTGTACAGCATAATGTCCTAGTCATGCATATACATACATATATTCGTTTTCATATTTTTTTATTAAAGGTTATTACAAGATATTGGTCATAGTTCCCTGTGCTGTACAGAAGAAACTTTTAAAATCTGTTTTTATCTATAGTGGCTAACATTTGTAAATCTCAAACTCCCAAATTTATCCCTTCCTATCCCCTTTCCCCAGAAACCGTAAGATTGTTTACTATGTCTGCGAGTCTGTCTCTGTTTTGTAGATGAGTTCATAGTGTCCTCTTTTTTTTTTAGATTACACATATGAATGATGTCATATGGTATTTTTCTTTCTCTTTCCGGCCCACTTCACTCAGAATGACAATCTCTAAGTCCATCCATGTTGCTGCAAATGGCATTATTTTATTCTTTTTTATGGCTGAGAAATGTTCCATTGTATAAATACACCACAACTTCTTTAACCAGTCATCTGTCAGTGGACATTTAGGCTACTTACATGTCTTAGCTATTGTAGATAGTGCTGCTGTGAACATTGGAGTGCACGTGTCTTTTTGCATTAGAGTTTCTCCCACATATATACCCAGGAGTGGGATTGCTGGATCATATGATATGTCTATTTTTAGTTTTTTTAGGACTCTCCATACTGTTTTCCATTAGAATGTTAATATTGATAACATTATAGTCTAAATATATTGTTACATTGACATGAAAATGGACAAAAACAGACAGTTAAAAGGAATTGCAACTGATGAGGAGTGTTAAAATGCTTCAGGTTGCTAATCAAGATGCAAACTAAATAGAATCAGGGAAAGTAAGGGTCCAGCTCTCTCTTCCTATAGAAAATCTCCAGAAATGAGAGAAAAGATGTTTTTTAAAATCTACATGTATCCTGAAAAAAGAAAAGGCAAACCTTCGGTGAGACCCCAAATGTGGAACTTCTCCGAAAATGGAAAGCTTACAGAAGGAAAGTAGAACATACACTAACTCACCAGGCATTGTTCTCAGAGGCAGCCGTGCCCTATGCCTTAAGGCAGGAGACAGTGAGGAAGGTGGGTGTCTTGGAACGATCAACAAGGTTAATGTTCAGATTATGGGGCAGCAGGGACACCCAAGTGGGCTGAACCCTAAGATCGTGTACTGGCCAACTCTCACTGTGTGTACTGGGGAGGAAGTGTCAGCCTCTCGGGAGGGAGAGTGGCTGTGGGCTGAGATATCTGGTCCTGCGCACGGGAAACTGGGGATTCTTTTGCCTGCCAGGCTTATACCAGGCTTGATACTAATGGACCAAGACTATAGATAAATGACATTTGGGAGTTACCCAAGAGAAAGCTACCTTTCCACCTTCTCTTCAACTGAGAGTGAAGCCCATCGGTCAACAGGTCCAGCCTCTGCACAGGGCTTCCAGTCCCCAAACAAGAACAGAGACTCAGGATCAGAAGACACTGAAGGAAAGCCTCCAACACGAGGGTCAGAGAACAAAATGGAAAAACAAAAGAACTCAGGAAAAAACAAGGTCTTTAAAAAGGCAGAATAAAACTCTCAAAAATCTATAACTAGTTTGTTTAGAAATATTAATAGTTATTGTATCCACGAACTAAGACTGGGGTGTTATAAAAAGAAAAAGAACATTAAGGTAGTAAGAAAGAGCTATTGGTAATTAAAACATGTAACAACAGACGGATTCCGGTAAAGGAAAGCTCCAGAAAGAGAGCTACACAGCAGGCCGAGGAAGCCATCGATCAGATTCTAGGGAGAGAAAAAGACAGTTTCTGAAAGGGTATCTCAATAGCCAACAAGCACCCCTGACAGAGTAGCATATTGGCAGTAATGAAAGAAGATTTGCAGCTTTAATGGGAGTCTGGAGATGAATTAGTGACTGCTGCATGCAACGCCTTTACTTACTCTGGGGAAAAATGAAAAGTTGAACTGGATATTAAATATTTGTAATAGACTTTTTGTCCCAGATGTGAACAGTACTCAGGTGGACACTAAGGTAAACACTGACTACTGATTTTGCTTGTGATATATTGGATTGAGAGGTCAGGAACGTGGAAGTGTGTATGGGAGAGCGGTGCTGCGAGGAGCATTTTAAGACAGAAAAGAATCTTAATTTTTCCATAAGAAATCAATAGGTAAATGGAAAAATTTTCAATTGTAATTAAGCATGCTGCTTTCAAACGTAAGAAGACAAAAAGTCAGCTAGAGACGTTGAAGGTCTTGGAACATTTCTTGGGGAAGTGTGAGATAGGAGATTGCTGCTTTCCATTATAAGCTTTGTCGTATTACTTGAATTTGAAAACTCTGTACACATATTATTTTCATAAAAATGGGAATTAAACTTTTTGACTCATAAAAATATAAAGCAATGTGTATTGATCCAATGAATATTGCCCAAAAAATAAGTAAAGAAACTTTATGTACCTAACAAGATAGTTTCAAAATATATATAGTAAAACTGATAGACAGATATTCACAAATCCAAAATCATGTCTTCAATTTTAAAATATCTATTACTTTTAAAGACAAATAGAAAGTTTCTAAAAATGACCACATATTATGTCACAAAAGGAAATATATAATATGGTATCTATAAATATATTAAAACAATTATCATCATAAAGCCCATATCATCTGATCAAAAATGTAATAAAATGTGAAATGAATGACATAAAAATACACATACTGTACAGGAAAGCTTAAAAAAACATATTTCAAGCATGTTTATAAGGGGAAATCTGTCAATATTTATAGATGATATAATTACCTATCCAGAATATACAAGAGAACCATTTGAAAAATTATTTATTAGAACGAATAAGGACTTAGACAAGATCAACTTTTAAAAATCCATAGTTAAGCTAGGATAGGGAAGAATGTCCTCAACTTGATTAAGAATATCTATAAAAAATCTACACGTAACATCATACTTCACAGTGAGAAACTGGAAGCTCTCCCACTAAGGTCAGGAGCAAGCTGAGGACGTCCCTAAGTCAGGGATCTCATCGACTGGGAGTCATTATCAGTACAATTAGGTAAGAAAAGGAAATAAAAGGTGTACAGATCAGGAAGGAATAAATAAAGCTATCTTTGCAGATCACACATGTCAAAAATCTGAAAGAACTGAAAATACTTCTGGAATGAAAAAGCGATTAGAGCAAGGTTGCAGGATTATACAAGGTTAATATACAAAAGTCAATCGTTTTCCTATATCCCAGCAATAACAAGTGAAATTTGAAATAAAAAACAAAACACACCTTACACTACCAATCTCCAAAATGAAATACTTAGGCATAAATCTAACAAAATATGTACAAGATTTATGTGAGAAAAACTATAAAACTCTAATGAATGAAACAAAAATCAAGGAACTACATAAATGAAGAGATATTGCATGTTCACAAATAGGAAAGACTCAATATTGTCAAGATGTCAGTTCTTCCCAGCTTGATTTATAGATTCAACGCAATGACAGTCAGAATCCCAGCAAGTTGTCTTGCGGATATCAACAAATTGATTCTAAAATTTATACGGAGAGGCAAAAAATTAAGAATAGCAAATACGACATTGAAGAAGAATGAAGTTGAAGGACTGACACTACCTGACTTCAACGCTTACTGTGAAGCTACAAAAACCAATACAGTGTGGAACTGGAAAAAGAATAAACAAATAGATCAATGTAACAGAATAGAGAGCCCAGAAATAAACCCACATAAATACAGTGGGTCTTTGACAAAGGATCAAAGGCAATACAGTGGAGCAAAGATAGTCATTTCAACAAATGGTGCTGGAACAAGTGGACATCCGTACGCTGAAAAATAGATCTAGATGCAGAATTTACACCCTTCACAAAAATTAACTCAAAATGGAACATAAACCTCAATGTGAAATGCAAAACTATAAAACTCCTAGAAGATATTGGAAGAGAAAATCTAGATGTCCTTGGGTATGGCGATGACTTTTTAGATAAAACACCAAAAGCACGATCCACGAGAGAAGTAAGTGATAAGCTGGACTTCATTAAAATTAAGAACTTCTGCTCTGGGGAAAGCAATGTCAAGAGAAAGAGAAGACAAGCCACAGCCTGGGAGAAAACACATGCGAAAGACACATATAAAGAGCTGTTATCTAAAATATACAAAGAACTCTTAAACTCAACAATAAGAAAGCAAACAACTCAATTTAAATAATGGGCCAAAGAGTTTTAACAGACACCTCACCAGATGGCAAATAAGCATATGAAAAGATGTTCCACGTCATATAATATCAAGGATATGCAAATTAAAACGAGATGCCACTCCACGTCTATGAGGACGCAAAATCCAGAATACTGACACCACCGGAACGCCTGTGAGGATGTGGAGCAACAGGGACGCTCAGTCATGGCTGGTGGGAAGTGAAATGGCACAGCCACTCTGGAAGAGTTTGGTGGTTTCTTACAAAATTAAACATACTCAACGTACTCTTACCATATGATCCAGCAATCACGCTCCTTAGTACTTACCCAAAGATACTGAAAACTTAGGTCCACATAAAAACCTGCACACATATGTTTAATAGCAGCTTTAGCAATAGTTGCCAAAACTTGGAAGCAACCAAGATGTCCTTCAGTGGGTGAATGGATAAAGAAACTATTATTTCCATACAGTGGAATCTGATCAATGCTAAAATGAACTGAGCTATCAAGCCATGTAAAGACAGGGAGAAACCTTAAATGCATATTACTAAGTGCGAGGAGCCAATCTGAAAAGGCTGTAAACTGTATGATTCCAACTATATGACACTCTGCAAAAGGCAAAGTCATGGATACAATAAAAAGATCAGTGGTTGGAGGGGGAGAGAGGGTTGAACAGGCAGAGCATAGAGGATATTTAGAGCAGTGAAAATACTCTGTATGATACTATAATGGTGGATACACATCACTATACATTTGTCCAAACCTACAGAATGTACAACACCAAGAGTGAACCGTAATGTGCACTACAGACTTCAGGTGATTATAATGTGTTACTGTTGGCTCATCAATTGTAACGAAGGTACCACTCTACCGGCACATGTCGATAATGGGGGAGGCTATGCATGTGTAGGGGTTGGGGATACATTGGAAATCTTTGTACTTTCCTCTCAATTTTGCTGCAAACCTAAACTGCTCTGAAAAAAAATCTTTAAAAAAACCCTATAACTTCCCTACACATGAACAAGCACCTATTTAATGTATGTGTGTATACATACACACACACACACATATCTCTCAAAGATTTTATTTGCAGTAACAACAATGCCACAAACTCTGTCTCTGCCTATTCAACTCTCCCTGACTGACAACAAGCTGACAACAAATAAGAATGTTCTCAAAAGTATGTCTTTTTCCAGCTGCCTCCTGATCTCTGTCCTTCCAATCATAGCTGATTTCTTATCTCAAGTCACCCGTACTCTCTGGGAGATTTCATTCACTTTCATTTCCCAAACCAGGACCCAAACTGGTAATGGAGTGGAAAACACGCTTTTAAAACAGACACTCAGCATTTTAACAACAGAGTTCCTTGTGAAAAGAGAGCTCTTTTTGTTTAAATGTAGAGGGTGCTTTGGGTGTTGAAGGTGAAATCCTATAAACATTTCCTGGGAGCAGAAAAGGAAATAAATGATAAGAAACCTCTCCTGCATACGTAATTAACAGGAATTTGGGAGAAGGGAGAGCCAAAGGGTGAGACAAAGGGAGAAAGAAAGAAAATGAAGAGCAACAGTACTCTTGGGAGGCTAGAGAGTAGCTGTAACCCACCACGTGGGACATTCTCAGGGACAAGGTGGTGGAATACTTTTAAGAACAGAGATGTCAGCTGTTCAGTTTTTATGTTCTTTGCTTGATAGTTCTTTAGTGTCTCTGCTCTCTCCCCTCAAATCTTCTATAAATTCTGCTACATATACATAATGCCTGTGGGAACAGTGTTCTGGAAAAGTTAAGGAAGGAAAGCTTTAATCCCTGCCTGTGCTGATGCAGAGCAGGAAGAGGGGACCAGTCACAGGAGATGAGGTGAGGAGACATGTAAACTGAAGGTCATGAAAGGAAACAGGTCATCGGAATAAACAATCATGTAAATTTATGCTTGTGAAAATTCCCCAAATATTGAAGAGAGCATTGAACTCTCTGGCAGATACAGGATAGGAGTTCCAGGTCAAGCTGAAAAAAAAAAAATCTCAAAGGACAGGATGACCTCTACTCACATCTCAACTCCTAATGATGACCTCCCAACCTCTGGCTCCAGCCCATTTCTCCCACATTCCAAAATGACCTGGCACAACAGCAGAATGTTTAAGGGTGTAGACCTCTGAAGCCCTATCGCCTACATTTCAATCTTATCTCTAACTCACACTATGAGCTTGGTCAAGTTTCTTCAGCTCTACGTACTTCAGGTTCCTCATCTGTAAAATAGAGATACTAGTTGTATCTAGCTTAGAGGGACGCTTTATGACATGAATTAATACTTGCAAAGTATTTAGAAACGGTATCTGTCCCATTGTGAGCATTCAGTAAGTATTAGCATTTATTATTACAACCAATAGACTGCTGGCCATTTCCATTTTGACTCATGTACCCACTCAACAACTGAGCACCTGTTATGTGCCAGGCATTGTTCTCTGCACTACAGGACAGAGCAGTGAACAAGTGAGAAGAGGCAGCCAGTTACCAAAAAATGGACACTACGTGGGGAGTGCCATGAAGAAAAAAAGCAGGATAACAGGAAAACAGAGGGTGAAGGTGTAGCTATTATACTCAGAGTGATATTTTAACAGAGTTCTGGAGAAAACGAGGCAGCAGGTCCTGTGGAGAACTGTGGGAAGCATCTGAAACTCAGCACTTCCCCTTCATCATCTTTGCAAAGACCGTAATCCTTATCTGAACAAACGGTACAGCCATCCACCCGTGACTCCACCCAACCATAAAGCATAGATTCCTTCCTTTCTCGCAGCTTCTGTGCCCAACTGGTCACCAAGTTCGCGTTTTATAACATCTCTTGAGTTTACTCCAGACTCTACTTCTATTACGTTCAGGTTGAGCCACATGAAACGGACATTCTACAGGTCAAAAACAGGTGAAAATTGGCATGTGCTCACCAAATCCATTTTGTTTTCCTCCAGAGAGTGCAGAAGAACTCTTTCCCAGAATTGCTTGTGGCTAGGTGGAGCCACGTGATATGTTCTGGATAGAATGCCTGTGTGATATTTCTAGGCTGGACCCTAAAAATCTCTCCCTCATATTCAATTTCTGCTCTAGTCCTCCCTCTGTCAATAACACAGAATAAACTGGACACAGTCGAGGATCCTACAGCCCTAAAGGAATGGTAAAACCACTGGATGGAAGAAGTTTAGGTTCATAAATGATAGCCTAGAGCAGAACCCTTTCCCTTCCCCATGTGCCCTCAAATTATATGCGAGTGAGAAAGAACACTTTATTGTATTAAGCCATGTTGGTTTGGAGTCGTTTGTTACCAGAATTAACCCACCCTAACAAATGCACCTCCTCAGTGCCATAGTTTCAGATCATCATTGATGCTCCTCTATATCATAGCAACAGCATCCAAACTGATCGCTCAGTCTCCAATACATACTTCCCAAGGCTCCCCAAGTCACTGTCCCAAGCCCCAATTTGACCATGTCATGCCCCATCAATGGGGAGTTCTTCAATGGCTTGTCCTCAACTTGTCCAAGCAATCTGGATATTCAAAACCTTCCGTGATAAAGCCCCTGCCTACCTCTGCAGCCTCTCCCTTTGCTACTGCTCATCAGCACGCTCTGCCCTTGCCCGGCCCAA
Source organism: Camelus bactrianus (assembly GCF_048773025.1). Lineage (NCBI taxonomy): Eukaryota > Metazoa > Chordata > Mammalia > Artiodactyla > Camelidae > Camelus > Camelus bactrianus. The sequence goes on from NC_133572.1 coordinate 13,760,781, forward strand.
CTACCTGACATTCCTCAGATGGGCCATGCCCACCACGTCTCCAAGCCTTTGCACACGCTACGCCTTCTGAAGTCAACACTCCATTGCCCTATTAATTCCTACTAATCCTTCAGGACTCAACTCACGGCATCTGCTACAGGGAGTTTTCCATGACCCCAAGCCTGGATTAGGTAGCTAACTTTGTGCTCTCTGAGCACGTTGGTTTTATCAAGCTACTTATCATTTGTCATGTAATTACCTCTTTAACTTTTATGGCTCCTTTATTGAATTCCTTCAGAAAAGGCTAATGCCCTTTATCTTTGTTTTCCCTAAGCCAAAACCCTGTACCTGACAAGGTGTAGGCATTCATTGTGAATAAATGCGTACAGGAATGAGTCAGTTTCTTAGCATTTCTGCATCTTTGTCACAAATGCATTTAATTCATTCCAAAATATGCTACAGGACAAAATAAAATGCTTTTTTCCAGTAATACTGAGAAAATATAAGAGATACTTTTGATTGCCTTTACATTTGTCAAACAATACTCTCTTTCACTGGTTTTTATACAAACTATTCCCCTGTCTTAAATCAGAAAATGGGTAATTAGAAACTGAACAGCACTCTAAAATACAAATCTCTCATTAGAAGCTAGTTCATTTTTTGTAAACAGAATATGGTAATTTTTGACAAACATCAAACCCTCTAAGAATCACAAAATCATTTTTCAATCTCAGGAAACATTTAGAAAAATTTCACTGTTTTCCAGGACAAATAAAATTGTGCTTGTTTTTCTGATCAGAGGTGTTCCTCTTTTGTGGTTTCTCTTTTGCAGCTCTCAGAATAGCAATTATATTTATTTCTCTAAGTTTCCATGTGAAATTAAAGCCATGCTAACTTTAAAAACAGACACTGATTCATTTTGAGACATAGGAAATTAAGTGAGGTATATTCTAATCTGTGGAATGTCACCATTTAAGTGAAATAATATGGCCATGTTGGCGCAGAGGAATAATTGCAGATTCCATTTTAGAAGCCACCTGAGTTTGCCATATTTGTATCTTACAAAAATTTTTAATATAGACGATGTTCTCAAATGTGGTGTCCAATTGTAGCAAGAGTACTTTGAGAAGATTGCACATTCAGCCTCTTCCACAAGCAAACCATGCAGCTATAAGCAAGTTATTTCATCTCCTTATGCCTCAATTTTTCTCACCTTAAAAAAAATAGAGACGACAAGAGTAGCTAGTTACAGGGTCGCTGTGAGTTCAGATGTGTGATGCACTTAGAATAGCGCCTGGTGCATAGGAAATCTTCTAATTTTCACTCTTTCATCATCTTCATCATCACCATTGCCATTGTCATCATCACTATGAACACCATCATCATCATCATCATCACTTCTATCACTATGAACACCATCACCGTTATCACTATGAACACAATCATCATCACCATAATCACCATCATTATGAACAACATCATCATCACCATAATCATCATCACTATGAACACCATCACCATCACCACCATCATCACCATTAACACCATCATCATCATCGCTATCACCATCACCACCATCATCACCATCATCATCATCATTCATCCTCTCCTCTCTGTAAGAACAAGTGATGAGAAACAGATTCTTAAAAGAACTCCAGAGAAATAAACAGTATCTTCAAAAAAGCAAGTTATAAATCAACAGAGAAACCAATTCCTAGGCAGGCTCTGGCTGGCATGTGTTTACACAGGCATTACTAGGATACTGAGGTGAGTGTAACTGTACATTTGTCATTTTTCATTATTTTGTGAAAAAAATTTAAATACTGACTGATATTACAAACTGTCAGTGAATACTTAGAAATAACAAGGAAAGAATAAGGGTCAGTGAAGATGGTCAATTTCAGGTAGTGTGTCAAAGGTTTACTTAGAACAGAAAAGGGGATATTAAATAATCTTTTCCTATAATCTCTATAATCAAAAAGAAAAACGCTAAATGTAATCAAAGCTTTATAAGAGAATAAGATGTCTCCAAAATATTATAAAATGTACCGTCTCTATTTTATTACAAAGAATTCATCTATGCCCTCCATAATGTAATTTAAAACAATTAATGGAACCATTTGCATCTGCATGACCACTTTTAATGTACTGCACATTCATTCTAGGCATCACATTTATTTAATTAATGCTATATTCCATTATTCAATTATTATCTAATTAAAAATTTTGCCAATAAAATCACTGCCATAAATTTAAATACCATTCAAATACCACAATGTGTGAACTGAATAGATGTATTTTTAAATAGCACTGAATTATGCTTTTCTCTTTACAAAAGCAAAACACGGTGATTCTATAGTTGTAGACAAATTATGAAATAAAAGTAAGCACAAAGAAGTGTGTTTGGAATCTAGTAAACGTTCAACAGATACATGCTGAATGACAGAAGGAAAAATAAAACAGTAATTACATAACAATTCCACCCTCAGAGATGACCTCTATTAACATATTGATTTCCGTCTTTCAACACACACACACACACACACACACACACACACACACACACACACACACACACACACATCGAAAAACAGGACTGAAATTTACACACAACTCAGCAAAGTCAAGCCTTTTTTCCGCCTACAGTGGCCTTCATCTTGTTCTGGTGGTCCCATTCTTACTAATGGCAGGCAAAAGCCTTAAATTTGTCCATTAAAAGTAATTCAGTGTCTTCTGAATTAACAGTCCCTGGGGTAAACGTTTCATCCATTTAAAATGCACAGCTCCTTCAGAGCTGGTTTTCCCCCTTCAGGAGGTCTCCTCCTCTGCCACCATTTCCTCGTAGAAGTGGTGGACCCTTTGGCCATCTCTAACGTGGTGTGGTTGACCTTGCGTGGTCCTTGGGGTCCGGCTCTGGTGTCTCCGAGGTGTGGCAAGTACCTCTGGGTATTTCTGGACACCCAGCCGGCCCACCACTACTCAAGTCTGTGACCCGCTCTGTTGTCCCAGGAATCCACAGATGCCTTTCCCCAACCTTGGACCTCTCCTTCTCCATCAGTACTTTAATTGTCTCTATATCTTCCTACTGGAAATATGGAAGTGTCATGATTCCCAAACTGTCACATGCAGGCAATGGAGAACTGGAGATTTCGTCTCAAGCCCCACCCCTACATGCTCTCTTCAGCCACTTTTAATTGACCTCCCACACCAAGATGAACTCCACTTGGGCTGCCGGTCTTCCTGGAGAGGCACACGGTCCTTTCAGACCCACACCCTACTCCTCCACACTGTTACACCCTCTCTCTCCAAGGTATGCCATTACCTGGAAAACTGAAGAGGAGGTGTGAGGACAGATGGGGAAGAAAGGGAAATGGAGACAGAGAAAAGAAGAACACAAAACAAAGGGACAGGAGGAGGAGGGGAATAGTAAAGTGAAAAAGAAAACAGAACAGCACGGATATTGGAATTTTCTTAATACCATGTCCTCTAATTACAATGTGTTAGGATAACAGACCTGATTTATATGAAGGATGAATTTGGGGGGAAAGTTCTTTGATTTATTGTATCTGTTACTGGGTCAATTTTATTTTTTAACATGCTAGTCTGTATCTTTTAGCATCATCCTGAAGGGGTTTCCTGTAAGAAAGATAAAGTCAGGTGATCAACAGTTGGTGTGGTGCAGAGTTTGAGAAACAAAGAGACAAAAGGAAGAAAAATCGCTCCCTCCCCTCTTACTGACCCCATTTCTTTATCTGCCACGTGGAACAGAGGGGGAAATAGCAAAGGGTGGAAAATAGCAAAGAAGAGGAGGTGAGAAGGTGTGTCTCACTTGCTCTCTGCAACTTCAAGGACTAATTATACACTCACTTCATCTCACCTCCAACTCTTTCAAATCATGGACTGAAAACAGCCCCAAACCAACCTCGGGAGACGGCAAACCAGCTGATTCTGCGGCTAGGCGAAAACAGAGACTAAGAGTTAATTATATTACAGTTGTTGAAAACCGAACATCTATTTTCATTTCACATGGTGATTCGAGTGTTCGTGGATTACATCAGCTTTTAAAGTACACCGTCTTCCCCACTTACACCTACAGGAGATGTGGGGCAAACAGACTTCTTCCATTTCTAGTTGTCCTCAGGCACTGCCTGCCTGTGCTAAAAAGTATTTGATAACAGATTTTATGTGATATATACACACAGCAGTCATTCTACAATCTCTTTCAAATATAGTTATTACTAATATTCTCTTCCCTCTGTTCAAAAATGAAAAAAAGTAAAAAAGAAAACAGAATAGCATGGATATTGGAATCTTCTTAATACCATGTTCTCTAATTACAATGTGTTAGGATAACAGATCATATGTATTTATATTAAGGATGAATTTGGGGTGGGAGGAGTTCATTGATTTATTGTATCTGTTACTGGGTTAATTTTATTTTTCACATGTTATTCTTGTATCTTTTAGCATCGTCCTGTAGGGGTTTCCTGTAATGAGGTGGGGCAGTTAAGCTGTTCCTCAGAGGAGGATCCTAACTAATGTAACAGTCATGTACTTTCACATAAACACCACATATATTTTTTTACATTTTACCTAAGACCAACACATACACATGCCCCGAAATTAATATCGAAACAGCTAACTGTGCTAAGCACGCTACTGTACCAGCAGCCACAACTCATGGCGGCTCTGAAAAAGCCAAGTTTAGAGGGAAACTAACAAGCACGTTCTTATTTCTTTAAATCCGAGAACAGCAAAACAAATAGAAATGGATATTTATATTCTATTCATTCATGTCACTAATTCCGGTATTTATTTAACAAATGTTTGTTTGTTTTGAAGAGAAATGAGGATTATAATAAAGTTAATTTATGACCGCTGAAGAAAAGGTAAAACTTATATTTAAGAAAAAGAAATCCCAGTCTCATGCGAGTGTTTAACACACTGGCCTATTTCTCTAGAATGCTTTGTCTACTGTATCATATTTTTACACAGTTGAGATCTTACACATATCTTCTATTCCACGCTTTTTTGAAAAAAAAAATGTTAAATCAAAAGTATTTCCAAAATCATTTAAAGCCACTGAATGCATTTCTTACATTTTGGATGTTTAAGGTGTGGCAAATACATCGACTGCCTCACATAATATCCATTCCAACCTCCTTCTGTGCCTTCTGCTCAGCGGCTGGAATGCTAAAAACTGCATCTCCCTGCCTTCTTTACAGCTAGGTTTCCAGCTGTGGTGTAGGTTCAGCCAATGAGATGCATTCATGTGTCTTGAATTCTGAATGGAATTAAATGAGGAGAGAGAGACAGGGTCCATTTCTAAAGTCAAATTCGGACTGAAGTAGCAGGAGTCTGAAGCCAGCAGCTGACACTGTGGCTTCTCAGGGTGACAGGTGGCTTCCTGCACCATACTCTTGATTACAGCCAAGTTCCGCACTGTGGTTTTTGGAGTTCTCTGTTCCTCCACGTTCCGTCAGCCTCCCGACAATTTTAAAATCCATTTAAATAAACCCCTTTATGCTTAAGTGAGCTAGAAAGGATTACACTCTCTACAAAAAAATCTTCAACAATAGGATGTTTCTAATTGTTCAAGATAATACTTAATTCTCTGATCTTTTTTTTTTTTTTTTTTGCTTTCTACTTCGTGCTTTATGAATTTCAAGACCACCATTGTAGGATTTCAGAAGTGTCATTACTAATTCAAAAGGCAGGAACATTTTTAAGGCTCTTGATACATGTCAATTCTTTTGTTTGTCTGGAAGAAAAGAAAATTGCGCTAATTTATTCTCCCATGAGAATATGCATCATCATTGTTTTTTCTTCTCTTTATTTTTGCTACTTTGATGGTTAAAAATAGATCACTTGTGGCTATTTTAATGCAACTGCATTTAATTAGTAAGATGGCTGAATACTTACTAATTTCATGAGCCATCTGTATTTAATCCCTTGTGACTTCTCCATCTCTAATATGCAATTAGCTCCGGGGCTGTAATATTTTTCGTATCTATTTACATACTGTCTTTATATATGAAAGAGATGTATCCTTTTCCTTTTCATATCTGATACAATTGCCCCCAAAAGTATAGTTGGATTTTTCATTTTATTCACGTTTTTGGCAAAAAAAAAAAAAATTGAAAACTTTGGAGTCAAATAATAAGTCATCTTCCTGTGATTTCTTCCAGCAGAAAGTATTCCATCCTCAGGTGAAATATATACTCACATCAAAGCCATTTTTTTGTGTGGTTTGTTTCTTACATTTCAGGAGTTAATTCTCATAGCGGGGTTGAGTAGTGTCCCACCCCAAGTCCATATCCACCCAAAAACTCAGAATGTGACCTTATTTGGAAATAGGGTCTTTGCAGTGTAATTAGTTTTGTTGAAATTAAGTCACAGCAGATGAGGATGGGCCCTAATCCAATGACTGATGTCTGCGTAAGAAGAGAAAACAGAGACACCATCCCACAGAAGCACACTGGGAGAATGCCATGTGATGAGGGAGGCAGAGATCGGCGTGATGAGTCTGTAAGCCAAGGACCGCCAAGGATATCCGGCACCACCAGAAGCTAGGAAAAGGCACGGAAGGACCCTCCCCTAGAGACGTGGAGACAGTGTGACCTTGCCAGTACCTTGATTTCCAATTACCAGCCTCCAGAGCTGCGAGAGAGTCAACTTCTGTTGGTTTAAGCCACTCAGTTTGCAGGGATTTTTTTACCGCAGCCCAAATAAACATACAATGAGTACACACCTGATTTTGTTATGTGGTCTGAGATAAAATTAAAAAAATTTTTTTTTCTCCAATTCTGAACTCACTGGTCCAGCTGAAGCCAGTTCCTAATGGCATGTGAAAGTCAACTTGGGTTCATTTCTTCTCAACTTTCCACACTGACTCAGAACCTTTCCACACTGACGGCTTGAAATCGCCCACAATGGCTGTTCTTACACCATTAAAGTTGGCAAACTCTACAAGTCAGGGTGTTCCGTTTCATCCCCAGAGCTGGTTTTAAACCACTGACCAGCACACCACCGTTCAGTCCCTGCCTTTTTAACAGCTTTCGATTTCTACTATTAGTATCTTGTACTCTAATTTCTTATTCTTGTGTATTTGGCTCCCAGGTGTACATGTATCTGTGTACATACATACACAGAACATAGTATATGCTCAAGTAATTTAAGAAGGACTTTTGAGAAATATAATTTCTGAGCCCTTGTTTAATACATGAATGACAACTTGGCTGGAGAAAGAATTCTGCTCTTCAAATCTCTGTACCTACTGTGAACTTTCTCCTGAAATTCAACGACATGAAGGCGTCCGAAGCCACCTTGATTCGTACTCCTTTATAAGTAAACCATGTTCTTCTGCCTCAACGCTTGTAGGATTTTTCTCTTTATCCTTGACATGTAAAAATGTTGTCAGAATATATCGAATGCGGGTCTTTTCCCATTAATTTAATTTGGCAATGTGAGAAGTGCTTTTAATCTGTGGACTGTGTCCTGTTTCAGAAAAGTTTTTTTAGTTTTTTCTCACTATTTTTCTTATTGGGCCTGACAATTGCTTATTCTTTTTTGTTGTTGTTGTTCGTTCTTGATTCTTCTTCAGAAAACCTGTAACCTATATGAATCTCCTTTCTTTTCCCTCAATCTTATTATTTCTTGTCATGTACCTCTCTGGTTTCTTTTTCCTCCCTACAGTTAAATGTTACAGACTTTGATTTCTGCGGTCTAACCCTGCTCTTTGCTGCATCCCACGTGGACTGTATTGCTTTCTCTGCAATTCTGCCTGCCCTTAGCCACCTCTGATTTCTGCGGTCTAACCCTGCTCCTTGCTGCGTCCCACATGGACTGTGTTGTTTTCTCTGCAATTCTGCCTGCCCTTAGCCACATCTGCTCCCAACTCCACTTTCAGCTCGTCTCTGTTCTCCTATTGTTCCTTGCACCCAAGGGGTCAATTCCTAAGTCCATTAAGCTGAGTCTTCAAAAATTGTTTCCTATTCCTTTCGGAAAAAATGTTTTATTTGTGTTTTTCTTCTGAGTCTTCAAGTCACTTTCCCTTGTATTGCAGAACGTTTGGGGAATCTGTATCAAAAATTTTTTTCCTAAATAGTAAACACATGCACACACATGCACACGTGCATGGGCACAACCACTAAGCTGATCCAGAACAATGTCTGGCTACAGAATGGGTGCGTGATGTCCTCTTAGCCATAGTTACTGGTCGTTTAGGTGTTGGTGCAGTGTCTCTTTTGGATCTATACCTAGAAAGAATGCTGGAGTGCTCAGTCCTGAGCTTGGTTTCTAGCATCTTGCAAGCATTCATCTCATGTCTCTACTGGACTGGGGGAGAATGTTCTAATCCTACTGGCCAGTTGTCTGCCTGCTGGGGAGCTGTACACAGGCTTCAGTTCTTCTTTAGTCAGTGATGGAATAAAATTGTACTTCAAGCTGCACTATTCTTAGGGCTCTTCCTCTCATCTCCATCTTCTCTTGTTACACATCTCCCTGAAGCTCTCACACCATCGCAGTCTGCAAAGGGCTACACCTCTACCTGTCACTCCCTACCCACGGCAGCACAATGTGTTGTGAAGTACGGTCTCCAAGCAGACGAAGAAGAGGACTGATGGGAAGAAGGAAGGCGACGACACCATCAGGCTAAGAAGAGTTCCCACGGCTTTGGGAATTTTCTGTGTTTCTTGGCCCGTGGATAGAGTGAGGTTGAGTCATAATCTTTTCCCATCTTCTTCCCAGATTTCTGTGCTATTCTGGTTCAGCAGGCTTAGTTTAGGATTATGACTACCAACAACTTTCTCCTCGCTACAGTTAGTGGAAATTCCCTGATGATTCTAGTATCTGATTTCCTTTTAGCCTTATTTTTCAGTTATCTTGTGGATTTGGGGGTTCACTTATCTATATATGGTGATTTAACTTAAAAGCTGGAACAAAGTATATCACCCGAATGACGCATATTAATCCAGTCATTTGCTGAAGACTCACTCTGTGTGGGTTAAACACACCAGTAATCAAAAGATGAAAAAGACAAGAGTCCAGCCTTTGGAGAGCTGGGCCTGGAGAGGGTCGATGAGGAGAAGGAGAATCTAGGCAGAGGGCACCGCATGGGTGCAGTGATACTGGTGAGCATCGCCTTCTGGGAACAATGAGTGATGCTAGAGTCTGAGGCAAATGGGACAGAGTGGAGAGGGATGCTGAGCTGAGACTCCATTAGAAAGTAGTGGGGAGCCAGTCGAGAGAAGGCGTACCTGTACTGCAGGGGAAAACGGACTGAAGGAAGATCTCAGGGCACTGTTTGAGCCCTGGCAAGAAATGTTACCATTTGAACAAGGACAATGGCAGTGGAAGTAACAAGACAGGACAAAGTTAATGAATAATGTGAAAGCCATCCCGTCAGGGCTTTGTAGGTAGATGAGGATGCAAGAAGGTGCGAGGATGACTTAAAGGTTAGTCCCCTCCGTGTCTGGCGGGATGGGGCCAATAACTGTGACAGGGACTACAGGGACAAGGGAGGTTTGAGGGGAAGGAGAATTAATTCGCTTCGGGGACACACTGAATGGGAGGCGTCCACGGGACTTATAAATGGAGACAGCCAGGAGACACAGCTGTCTGAAGCACAGAAGAGAACCAAGGTTAGGGACAAATGTGCACTAGCGCTGGTTACAGCTGAGGGTGAAGACCATGGATGCTTTCCCCCAAGAGAAGGCAAGTCCAGCGAGGAGAAAAGAGAGGCTACACCGGGCGGTACCGACATGACGTGGGGAGGGGAGGGGAAACGAAAACCAGCGAAGGAAGCAAACAAGGAGCAGGAAAAAGAGGCGTGTTGGGGCCCAAGGGAGAAAAGAATTTCAAGGAAGCAGAAAAACAAATGTTCCAACAAATAATAACTGAGAGCGCTTGCACAATAGCACAAATGCTTCTAATCAGAAAACCTTTCCATCTAATGGGAATTTGTGTTAAGGAGCCTCCGCCTTCCGGGCTGTTTGGTGGTACCAGGTGCAGGTTACTATCCAGCAAATATTTGAAAGATGCAGCCTTTTTGTTTCATAGTTTGGTGCAGTGATGAGCAGAGATATAACCCAAGAAGGAGACAACCTTCCAGAGCCTCTGGTCTTAGGAGGCAGCAGTAGACACTGAATCCTGCCCTCTACGGGGCTCTGTAATTCAGAAAAGGAGAGTCTGTTTCCCGTTAGTTCTCCAAACACCATCATTAATCTTGTGGCAGCGGGGCAGCCCTGGGAATAGCCAGCCATGTAAACGGTGTGACATAAACAACACTGAAGATTCCTTTCCAATCCTTCGCCTAAAATACGCAACCATCCCCCCCAGCCCTTACCCCTAAGACGGCCAAGGTGCCTGCCATTGCTCTGGTTAGAGAATTATTCTAATTTACTAAAGCACTTAGATTCCGCCAGGTGGTTCTATAAAAACACTGAGAGGAGTAAACCACTAACCCATTATCAACCATTAATACATCAACAAACATCTGTACGTCAAATGACATGTTATCGTCTTAGGGAAAAAAAGAGTAGGGGCTGGGTGTTGAGATTTGACTCATAAGGCACTGGCCCTGGGACAGGGCTCTTGTGGAGGAGGAACGCCATGTCACTGGCAATGAGAGGCAGGGTGCTGAAACAGGAAAGGCACAATGCAAAGCAGAGGTTCTCAGACTTTTTAAAAAACCCAGATCACTGTTCCTCCAGATTCTGACATACTTTTCAAGGTGGCTGTGACCTTCCCTAAGAATCCGAAATCTGTAAATCCCAAAAAACCGAGAAAAAAAATGTTCCTGAATTTGATTTCCTGTAATTTGAATTGCGAAAATAATAAAGACATTTCTTAAGTTTTCCAAATGTCAGTATTTAAATACTATACTTATAATACTGCATATATTTTACTTTTTTATTGACTGAAAGATTCTTTAAATTCTACAGGGTTTTATAATTTTCAAAAGTCTCACACACATGATTTCACATAATACCATAATAATCCTTTTTACCCTTACCCCTATATGGGCCCTCCCCCACCTCCACAGGTGACCACTAGTTTGTTCTCTATATCTGTGAATACACTGCATAAGTTTTTCCAAACACTCGTGCCCTGCTGGAGATCCGGACTTGGCATACCAACTGCTCCACTGTCACTAACCCCTTCACTAACATCTTCACTCCAAGACAGATAAGAGGCAAGCAACTGATCAAATTAACTAATGGTAGTCATTTTTTCTTCTACATTTTTTCTATTCCCTCGAGTAGAAAACAAGTGTTATAGGCTGAAGCAAAAGTTTATGCTGTAGAGCGCAGGGAACTATATTCACTATCTTGTAGTAACTTATGGTGAAAAAGAATATGAAAATGAATATATGTATGTTCCTGTATGACTGAAGCACTGTGCTGTACACCAGAAATTGACACAACATTGCAAACTGACTATACTTTAATAAAAACATATACATGCCAAAAAAAAAAAAAAAGACAAGGATAAGAATTTGCGTGTTGATTGGTTTAAAAGTGTCAGACAAATAGACTTACCGTATGACCCAGGAATCCCACTCCTGGGCTTGTATCCAGAAGGAAATCTACTTCAGGATGACACCTGCACCCCAATGTTCATAGCAGCACTATTTACAATAGCCAAAACATGGAAACAGCCTAAATGTCCATCAACAGGTGACTGGATAAAGAAGATGTGGTATATTTATACAATGGAATACTACTCAGCCATAAAAACCGACAACATAATGCCATTTGCAGCAACATGGATGCTCCTGGAGAATGTCATTCTAAGTGAAGTAAGCCAGAAAGAGAAAGAAAAATACCATATGAGATCGCTCATATGTGGAATCTAAAAAACAAACAAACAAACAAACAAACAAACAAACAAAAACAAAGCATAAATACAGGACAGAAATAGACTCATAGACAGAGAATACAGACTTGTGGTTGCCAGCGGGGCGGAGGGTGGGAAGGGATAGACTGGGATTTCAAAATTGTAGAATAGATAAACAAGATTATACTGTATAGCACAGGGAAATTTACACAAAACGTTATGGTAACTAACAGAAAAAAATGTGACAATGAGTGTGTATATGTCCATGTATGACTGAAAAATTTTGCTGAACACTGGAATTTGACACAACATTGTAAAATGATTATAAGTCAATAAAAAATGTTAAAAAAAAAAAAGAAACAACAAGGACCTATTGTATAGCATAGGGAACTATATTCAATTTCTTGTAATAACAAATAATGGAAAAGAATCAGAAAAATATATATGTATGTATATATGTAAATGAATTGCTTTGCTGTACACCTGAAACTAACATTGTAAATCAACTACAATTCAATAAAAAATTTTTAAAAAAGGAATGAATATATCTAAAAAAAAAAAAAAGTGTCAGACAAAACTGCCAGTGGGATTCAGCTGGTGCTATGGAAAGGAATCATTGCCAGGGTGATGCTGTAAGAACCATAAGGTGACAGGAAACCCAAGGATGCAGCCAGGAAACCCATGGGATGCCAACATGAAAGACAAAGGCTCCTTCCTCCTCCACCAGCCTCTGTTTAGTGCCTCCTACTGGAAGGCCTCACAGGGAACCAGCTGGCCAAAGAAAAATGTTATTTGTAGAGTCTTGGTTCCAACATCACAAAACACTGTACAGGAAAGCGTGTTTGTAGCTGAGAGACACATGGCACAGTTGGAAAGGGCAGAGGCATAAATCTGTTGGGAGACTATTGCAGTAATTGAGGAGAGAGATGATGGTGGCCTGGACCAGGGTAGTGGCCATGGAGAAGGTGATAAATGGTTACAATGTTTAAGAGTAGGTTCAACATAACTGGCACTGAATTTAATCAAATGTGAGGTATGAAAGAAAGACGTAAGCCAAGGCAAATTCCAACATTTTTGAATTGAGCAACTGGAAAAATAGTTTCCATGTTTTTGAGATGGAGAACATGGCAGAATACATGGATTTTAAAGGGGGGAAATAGTTCTCCAGAGATTATTTTGAGTTTGATATTCATATTAGTTACCCAGATAGATTAGCCAAGCTGCCAGTTGGGTGTATGGGTCTGGAGATAAAGGATTAGGTCCTGGATGCAGTACAAACGTAGGCGTCATCAGAGGAGAGAGAGTATTTAAAGCCAGGAGGCTGAAAGAAATCCCATCAGGAATGAATAAATAGAGAAAAAAGAAAAGTTAGAGGATAAATTCCTGGACCACTTCAATGTTTATAGGTTTAGGAGATGAGAAGCCAGTAAAATTAGCTACCAAAAGTAGTGGCTTTTGAAACAGCAAGAGAATCAAAAGAGTGTTGACTTGGAAGCTACGTGAAGAAAGTACATTCGGAGAGAGAAGGATGGAATGTGTCGCATGGTACTCAAAGGTCAAGGAAGATGAGAGTCTTTAACAATGTGAAGTTAAAGAAATAACTCAAGAAAATTTCCCAAAGTGAGAGGACACGGTCTTGCAGATTAGAAGGCCACTGAGCTCTAACATGATAAATGAAAGTCGGCCAATAATAAGGCACATTGTTGTGAAATTTCAAAATATTGGGGGTGCAGGAAGAGGAGGAGGTCCAGATAAAAACCAGGTGTGAATTCAGAGATACAGAAATCCAGGTCATATACAAAAGGTCAAGAATCACAGTGATACCAGTTTTCTCAAAATGCAATCCTGGAATCTAGAACACAGTGGAGAAATGTCTTCAAAATGCTAAAAAAAAAAAAAAAAAAAAAAAAGGATTTCCAAGCAAGAATTAAAATCCTAACAAAAATATCAATCAAGTATGAGGGTAGAATAAAGACAATTCCAGATACATAAGGTCTCAAAACCTTTAATTCCCTTGTACTTTTTCTTGAGAAGCTACTGGAGAATGTGCACCAGCACAATCAAAAAAATAATCCAAGGAAGAAGATGATACAGGTTATATGAATTAGGAGACCAACACAGGTAAAAGATGAAGTGAATTCCTAGGATGATGCTAATGAAAGACTCCAGGAAATAAACCTTGCATCTAGTAGGTATTAGAACTTAAGAAATACTAGATATGTCTAATAATTATATTAGCATATTAGGCATTTCTAACTGTATTAAAAATGTTAGAAGGTGAGAACAGTTCAGGATTCATTCTTTAAAAAGCTGAAATTGACTACTGATACAACTGAGTGTCATTTAAAAAACTGGTTAAGATTCAGGAAGTTGTTCTACAAAAAGGTACCTTAAAGAAAAAAAAAAAGGAAAAATAAGACATGTATTAACTCCAGGCAGGAGGGAGTGGGATGGGAGTAAAAGCAGGGACCTTTCCTTCACGTCACTGGTTTCCTCTGAGAAGTAGAAAGCAAGGTTATCACCTCAGGGAAGGGGGGTGAGCAGGAGATTCTGGGAGTCTGAGAGAGGGGAAGACAGCATATGGTCAAAGTGGGAGGGCACATGGGCTTGAAACACGCAGTGGAGCTACCTACCAGTTCTTCGTGGTCTCTTTGGACCAATAAACACAGCTAACGGAGTGACGGCAGCAAGAAAGAGCAGAAAAGTGGTCTAATATCAGAAGGAAGACAAAAGACAGCAAGTAGAGAATGTGGCTTGTAAGCCTGTGCGGTCGCTAAGAGGAGGTCAGCCCCGGGGGGGAAGTGGCAGGAGCCATCTTCAGGACAAGTGCTCCTACCGCGCACATTGGAGAAGCGGCTTGAAATAGAACATGATGACTTGGCGTCACTTGAAGGAAAGCAATTTGAAGAATTTAAAGACGGTCTCACAGTTAAAATATCACAAGGTAATTTGGCTGGGAGAACTGATTGTACAAAGGTGGATGATGACAGAAGCAGAGAACCCAGCGAGGGGTAATCACAACTTATCCTGAAAATGAGCATCAATTACCTTTTATCCAGATGGGAAATATTTAGGGACTAGTTTAAAGCTAATAGTGCAAGCAAGTATTCTGTGACGGGATGCTTCTGTTTTAAACAGCTCCAAAAAAAAAAATCTGGAAATAGGACATATTATTAATTAAACCTTAATAAAAAGGCTTCCTGTATCAACTTGGAAATAGGACGTATTATTAATTAAACCTTAATAAAAAGGTTTCCTGTGTCAACTTGGAAATAGGACATATTATTACTTAAACCTTAATACAAGGCTTCCTGTACCGACTCGCAGCGGCCCGGGTCTTTTTCCTGCTGATGCTCCATGTTCCATTAGTAACCCTGTGCCTTCCTCTGGCGTTTGGTTTTTTTTTTTAAAAACACTTATCAAACGTGTTCTTTCACCCTTTTCTATGTCCTGTTACTGTCAGAATCTTCATAATCTATTATTACAAAGTCATACATCACTTTTTTTTGGTCTCCTCAGGAATTTCACCCAATCGTCTCTTAATCAGAAATCCTCCCTTTCCCTTTTAAATGGTAAACTCATTACTGGCCTCTTGGAGTCTTCTCTTCTCTCCTCTCCCAGCAACAGCAGCTAAATATAAGCTGTAAGAGCAACTGTAAACCCTTCAGTGGTATTTCTCCAACTACTTCCCAAGAAAAGAAGAGTCCAAAGTCCTAGGTGCAAGCCAATTCGGACACTTACTATCTGGTTGAAACAAATCACCTAACTCAACTGTGACAAAGGTTTTCATGGAAGTATCAAGAGAATGCTAGCATCTACATCACTTGCCTCTCCACATGTCAGTCCTAATGACTGTGCAGCGTTCAGCATTTTCTTTCTTTTATGCATTATTCTCCTTCCAAACATTCACTCTTTTCTTCTATCTAATTGTTTTTATTTCCGAGTAATTGGCAGATATTGTTTATGTAAAGGAAATTATATTTCATTAAGTCGAAGAGGCTACCATATTATTTGTCAATAACACAGAAAAAAGAACATTGACAAGGAAGCTGCGACTCAATGTTTTTACAGCAGTGCTACGGACAGTCTTGCACTCGCCCCTTCTTGCTTCGACATTTCTTTCATCCACTCTAAGGAACTGAGCAATGTTTCCTGCTTTCACTTGCATTGTTTGACATTCATATAGAGACGATCATTTTGCACCCATCTTAGTAACTGTAACACAGCTTCATCCACTTGTGAGTATTTTCTTCCTTCTTTATTTTGCTGCCTTACAAGACACTGTAAAGCTGCTGCCATCACTTCTCTGAAATAATAATTTGCTTATAGATCAAACTGGCACCCCCCTTGCTGTTTCCATGCCTTTCTTTTATACACAATAGATAGTCCATCATTTTGGTTATGTTTTAAATGTCAAGCAAACTTAACATGTGCAGTACCCACGATGCACAAACCTTCCTTGACCGCTCTTTGCACAGAGACTGAGTCATTCTCTACAACGAACAGTCCTTGGAGAAACAGCTCACAGCTCACTGATGGGCCGCATCCACCAGAGACTGACCTCCAGAAGCTCCCACAGCCACTGCCAAGATTTCTGGAATCGATACTACAGCAAGAATTTTCCATCTGCTTTCCCAGATCTGACTGGACATAATGCTGTGTACTATATTATAATATCATGTACTCACACATGCCTGTACAGTCCCACAATTTGGCTATTTTCATGTATACATATGCAGTGAAGCAGTCATTTCTTTGTCTTTATTCTTTAACAAAACTGACAGGACTTCAGTTCACCCATCAACGCCAATCAATAAATTGGAGCTGAAGCCAACAAACTGAAAAGTAGTAGAAATGAGCAAGCAGGAAATTATATTGCTTTTTTGAGCAAAACAATGGATCCGCATGTTATTTTTACCATCTCTAAAGGCAAGAAACAGAATCCAAGAGGAAGCATGAAACAGTGTTTGGATTCCCATAATCCTGCCTGGTTTATTTACAATTCCTTCCTTCATCCTTCCTGCCTATCCAGCTGGTTTCCTTCTTTGTTTCCCAAACTGAATTGTGTTGCCGGCCTGTAAAGATGTTAAATTCTTCCAAAGCCAATCTTTCTCGTTCCTCACACACAGAAGGCGTAAACTCTTACCTCTGCCGAATGATGCTGGGGTTGGCTGTCACCAAGTGACTTTTGGATCCAACATCATTAGTGTATTCGCTTGACAAAGGAGGCAGATTGCATCTAGAGAAACAAGAGCAAGCACTTCTGAATGATTTGCATACTTAAAAAATCAAGTCACTTCTCATGACAAACAAGAATTTTACTAAGTCTAGCTCAATTCACAAATAACATTTTATCACCGCTCCCTTTTAGTAGGCATTAGATGACTGTTAGCATCTTCAAAATGCTGTCATAAAAACTGGTCCTGTTTTAGAAGAAAGAAAATGTCAGTAGGAGAGGTAAGGAATCTATGAAAGAAAAGAGACAGAACTAGAATGAATTTATTCCATTCAAAATATTTTTTTAATTTTTTTTGGCAGGGGGTGATTAGGTTTACTTATTTATTTTTAGAGGAGGTGCTGGGGATTGAACCCAGGACCTCATGCATGCTAGGCATGCGCTCTACCACTTGAGCTATACCCTCCCACACTCCACTCAAAATATTTTTCGAGGTGATAGGACAGAGTATAGTAGACTTGAAATTAGAGCTCAGGAGGGTGTGGCCCACCAAAGAAATGCCACTATTCTCCACCATCCAGGCAAAGGAAAGAGTACAGGTGACGGAAACAGCTCCCCCTCCCTAACACACAAACACCACCCAGCCCCCGTTGCGCTCCTTGACCACAGTGTCTCATGAATGTTTACAATGCAAAATATTGCAGTGGCAAATCCCAGTCCCATGGCTTTCTGCCAGTGGGACGTTAACCAAGTGATGCCATGTGCCTCAGTCTCCCCATTACACAAAATAAGAATAATGACTTTTCCTTTCTAATCAGGTTGTTGTAAGGATTAAAGTAAGACATGAATAAAAAGTCCCTACTTTGATGCCTCACACATAGTAAAAGCCCCAAAATATCGTGTATCAGAAAAATAACTTAAACATAACTAAATACATATTCATTATTCATAACAATCCCAAATGAGACTGTAGCTTCCATTGGGTTTCCTTTTATCACGGGGTCCTAATTTCTCCTCTCCACCCATAGGTCTAACTTGTTCCCAACCACGTCAGAGTATCTGTCACTTCTTACTGCTTCAGCAAACTAAAGCATCGTTTATCTGCAGGTAGAGATCTTACAAATATTAATGTCTCTGCCATTCCCCAACTATTAAAATTTCCCTGCGAACTGCCCCCAGGACACGGAGCTGTCTGAGCTCCTAATCGGCTGATCAACACAAGCTCCTTGATGTTGTCTTCTCTTTACCCTGTGATTCTGACCACATCAGAGCCTCCCAGGCGGAAATTTGTCAGTTCATTTGGAACCTTCCTTTCATCTGCTCTCTGGTAACAAGATCCTGGTTCTTCTGGCAGCTCCCTGGTTGGTGACTTTCGCTGAGTGTCCACTGAGAACAAACACAACCACAGCCTGGCATTGTGGGGAGCCTGGGGGAAGCTCAGTCCGAGAGCCTCCTTGAGGCATCTACGGTCTAGTGGTCGCACCATATGCCACATGGTTTTGGAGGACCCCTGTCGGGTAGCGAGCTTACGCATTAACAGTCAGTTTCATCTGACAGTGGTGCCGACTGTGGTCTTGGAATTTCACTGATCTTTGCAAAGATGAAGAGGACTTTCAGGATGAGATACAGGCTAGAATTTGGACCTCTGTCTCCTTAAGCAGCTTTGATCTTAATTGCCCTTCATAACATTTGAAGAATCAACCACATTATATTCAAACTGCAAACTCTGAATGTTGCTAGAAAGTGCGGTCAACTTGTCTTGTCATTATTAAACAAAACAACTCGGTTTTCATGAATAAATACTTTGTTTCTCTGTGTGTTCCTGATAGGCTGACCCGTGACTCATATGTCTGGGTCCCTTCGTAGCCCAGATCACAAAGTAAAAGCTCAAAAAAACCACTCCCAGATACTAACTGCCAAATCCTACAACAGAGGGAACTGCTTAAAAGAATAAAGATAACATTTTATAAATTCATCCCTGGAAAATGATGGCATTGTATTCTGGTGTAAACATCTGTTCTTCTGGGTAAACTTTCTCTCCAAGTACAAATGTCTGATATTTCCCCGTAGCTCTTCTTAGAAAAAGCACGCTATAATTTTAGCTCCTCAACTCCCAAATTGATAATTACATAGATTTACATAAAAGGCACATTTAATACAGTCAAATTGTTTCTAATAAGGCATAATTGTGTAAAAGTGTCTCAAACTCTGCATTATCGCTTGTTGGCACAATTAACAGATATTAATGGCTGAAGTGTCTTAGTAACTGTACCACTGGTCCTGGAAGATGTGATCACAGAATTGATGGGAAATGAATATTCTTTGAAGTAGGCGTACAGGTGGGTGGGGAATGGGCCCAGAGGAGAGGAATTGTCAAATAGAAAAAAATGATGAAACTCCTTTTTAAACTGCATGTATAGTTAAATATGCTAAAGACCCTTCACTGAGCCTAATTCAAAGGCATCAAAAAGTGGCATTGCCCTCACTCATGTCCCTGAGCCCTGCAGTTCCTCTCCAAGTACAATCATCGTAGCCTCTACTGTGCAGAACTTCCAGATAAATTTTATTCAACAATTATTATTTTAAAAAATATTGCTTTTGGTTATAGAGCAAATATTTACTTTGAAAAAATGGGCAATTGATTTGTAGTATTAGGAAGTCCAGCAAAGAAAATGATGGTGTTGTTTTATCCTAATCCTGGGACCCATCTTGAACTATCATTGGATATGCCACTGTACACAGGTAAGGCTCTGTCTGGATCTCATCTTTCACTGTAACTGTCCGTGCACCCTATAGTCTGGGACCAGACATACTGTGTGCTTTCTAATCATAGTTACTCACTAAATGTTTAATTTTGAATATATCATATTATCTCCATTTTCTCAGGGTGCCCCCCAAAATGTGTATTTAGCAACCATGTATAAATAGATCCAGAAATAGTCAAGTAAGAATAATTTACAATTTATCAACATTGAATTACTCCCATATTGTAAACCATAAGAAAGGCTTTTGAAAAATTCAAGTGCGTTATGACAATGGTGCCATTCTTGAAAGTAAACCAAAGGCACGTGCACACACACCTCTAGTTCTCATGCTACCTGCTTTGAATTCTTTTCATTCCTCACTTCCCTCATCGTTCTATGAACATTTGTGCAACACTGGGCTCATCACTCCTTGCTTCTGAACTTGAGCATATCAACACTGATTGTATACAGTACAAACTTCGTCTCGTTCATTTGTAATAAATACGTGTAGATAACCCCCTAAGATGCTCAGGCCTGGTCTTCTGCATGTCGCGTTTATAATATCTGTCTTCCTAAACGTAGCGACACACGGACACGTGCACTCGGGAATAATATAAAAACACATTTATTGCACCGCCTCCTTTCACACTATCAAGACCTCTTAAAATCACGTAACTTTCCTGAATCTGTGAATATAACAGTTCCACTCCTTTTTCCTTACATCGTCTTTGGAAAGAGCAAATCACCCTATACTCGAGAGCATCTGGAAAATGTAAACTTGACTGTGTGAATGTGGTACAACTGTGTCATAGTCACAGAATCACAGGTCGAATCAGAGTTTCCACAACGCAAAGGCTTGAGGCACTGTCTGCTGCCACCTCCTCACATAAGTCAGGAAGCCGGGCGCAGCAGAGGGGACAGGCGCGCTGCGGGTGTCAGAGCGAGTCTGGGGCCAGGGCGTGTGCTCCTCCCTCCCTGCTTTCTTTGCTGGCTCCTCAGCCCGCACCCAAAGCCAGAGTACTCCAGGGGGTGCTTCTGTTCTCTTCATCCCTCTGCTCCCTGGGTGACTGCATCCACTTCCCCAGCTCAAATGCCATCTCACCCTACCCTCCCCATGGCTCACGACACTGTGGCCCACACTTGGTGACTTTCCCACATTCGAGCTTGGAAAGGCTGGCCTGTGCCCAGAGTGGGATGGAGACGGGGCTCCATCCGGATGCCACTTCTCCTCCGAAGGTCCCCATTCACCCACCATCTGCCTCTGAATCACCCCCGATCACAGCCCCAGCACGTCTCCGGGTGCTCATGCAGGACGGAGCCGTGCAACATGCCACTTCCGGTGCCAGCTGAGACCCAGGGCAGGGCAGGTGCTCACTAAACGGATGCAGACCTGAATTCAGAGAACTACATTTTTAGTGTCTCCATTTGGCTATTGTTTGTATGTATTGCAAAATTAATAATAATAATAAATAATAATAATAATTGCAATGGAGAGGAAAACACAGTCTTACATGGAAAAATTATGGCGGGGCCCCCACCATAAAGGAAAGAGAGAGAAAAGGGTCGCCCCCCTGCCACAGGCTTCGCTAGGGAGACCAAGCTCCCACCCCTGGCTCCCCGAGAGGGCACCTGGCCCTCCCCCGAGGACGCGGCTTCCCTGACTCTCTCCAACAGGTTTCCTCTTCCCCACTCCCCTTAGCTCAGAGCTCAGAGGTGGTTTATGTTCTCTCAGCCTCCTTTTGCCACTTCTAGACATTATTTATCCTTAAAAATGAACACAAAACCCAACCACACCCCCCGCCCTCCAGCTTTCCGCCCTCTGTGTGGCTGGAGGACTCAGCTTTCCTGGCCTCGCAGCCTTTGGGCCCCTGGTGCAGAGTCATTCCCGCTTCAGGGAGACTTCAGGGCCCACCTGAAAGACCCTCCACAGTACAGCCTCCAAGTCCCTACACGTCCTCAGTAACAAGTGTCCTCTTTTCCTACCACACATCTGATCGTCCCCCAGACAGGCCGAGTTCCAAGGTCACTTCTCCAGCGGGCCATGATGACCTCAGCTCTCATCATTCCAGGTTCCCTCATCTTTCCCACTCCACCTCCAGCTCTGAACGGCCCCATTTTTTGGCCCCATGGGCCCCCTTCCTTTCTTTCTCCTCGCCTCTCAGGGTCTGTCTTCCCTTCTGCTCAAAATCACCCAACGGTGCAGGTTGTGTGAGTTTCATGGCCTCTACTCTCAGCTGGACGCGTTGTGGCAATTCCTTGACACACCCCTGCACGAGCCTCCTGTCTTCCAGTAAAAGCGACACCAAGTCACCTCCCTGCTCAGTCCCTTTACCAGGCTAACCCCTTGCTGGCACTGTCTTGACCCCCCTCCCCTTTCAGTTTTCCCAGCCCCGCACAGATCCAATCCCTCTTCAAACCCCATTCGCTACTTACAAATGCTTTTGTGAAAAACAAAAGCAGCAAAGTGTGTAGAATGAAATGAGTCAGTGAAAACGCTTATTCACAAAGAAGTCGCCTTAAGAACAAGTTGCAGCAGAGTCGGAACCACCCGATTGCATGATCTAAAAAAAAAATCTGAGTGTTTCCACTTCGTGGGTCTTCCCACGACCTCTGGGCCTTTCTCGGCTTTGTACTTTCTGGGGGCCCCGCTCCCTGGCTCCCCGGCCCTCTCCTGCACTCACTTGTGTATGAACTTGAAGGGAGGCTGAAAAGCAGCTCCAGCTGATTAATCACAAGTGACTGGTTTCAAAAGCCCCGGGGCTGGCGGGCATGGGGGGAGGGGGGCAGAAGGCTCCGTGGGAGCTCTGTCTTACCGCATGACAAAATTTGCTTCATCTATTTGACGGCCACAGCCACTCTTCTTCAGAATCCCACCATTTCCCACCACCGCGCATTTCTTCAAGGGCAGCTGGAATGGGGTTGCCTAGCAACAGAAAACAAGGCGGGTTTTCACTGCAGAGAACACACCACCGCTCACAGCATCATTCATTGTTTACAGCAGACCCGGCCCGAGACTTTGACTGAAAGGCTGGGCAGAGCGAAAAGAGCACGTAGAAAGAAAGATGCCAAGAAGTTTGTAAGGAACAAATGAGCCCGTTCCTTGAAATAAAAGAAAAAAAAATTTTTTTAACTTCCTGAAGTGTATTTCAATATAACAACACTGTTTGGCATCAAACTGGCTGTGCACCTAGTAGGGAGTGTCTGCTGAGGAAAACAGAAAAATCCCCGTTAAACATAGGATTAGTTTTAAAGGCATTCAGCTTGGAACAAACTCAGATGAGTTCTATTCTCCCATTTGGATGCAATTTCACTCATTCATACAATCAGTCATTCACTCAACAAACATTGCTGACCATTTCCTATGCTCGCTGCTGGGGAGATACAGAGGCCACAGGCCTCAGGATTCACAGTGCGTGATGTGAGGAAAGCGTGAACATTTCAACCTATGTACTGTCATGCTGAACTTGCTGGAGAAGAGGTATGCTTCACATGCTGTGGCGAATCTCAAAGAGGAGCAGGAAGGCACATCTGTCAAGGCAACTTAGGGAAAGCTCTCTCACTCGAGATGAATCTTTAAGGATGAGTGGGATTTTGCCAGGCAGAGACAGCAGCATACACAGAGGCACAGGAGGATGCTGAGAGCAAATGAACATTCTGGGTGGGTCTGCCCGGAATTTAGGAGGCACTGATGGGCAAGTGACTCGTGCTGAACCAGGCAGCATGTGACTTTCTTTCTACAGACACTGAACTGGACTGCAAAGGAAATGCTCAGTGTACCTGAATGTTCCCTGAAGTGCTATTTATAGTGTCCGGGAATATCAGAACCCATCAACAGCCCCTGGGATGAAATGTGACATTCGGTCTCTCTTAGCTGGGTCAGCAAGAACCAGGAGGCACAGCATTTCCTCCTTCCTGACACCAGGTGAGTGGCTGGAGTTTTCCGGAGGAAGACCGTACGTCCACGTACCTGGGACATAAAGTAACTATGTCAATATTAAGTTGGCCAACCTGGATGAACCCGACGCACATGATACGGATTATACCAAAAGAAGAAATGCACACGCGAGTATGTCCACACAGGCATAAAGGAATTAGACCAGAAAAATAAAACTGCAGGAGTCTGCGTGATCACCAGTAGCCGCAGCACAAGAAGAGAATTTCACTTCTGCGATTTCTAGTTTGTAAAAGGAGCAGACAGTGCTGTGACAATATAGTTGATAAAGATACAGGCATGAAACTATAGGGTCTAAGCGTTTGCCAGCAGACGGTAAAGAATTCTCTGCATGACTACAACCGAGATCGTCCAGTGAACTCCACAGCAAGATACAGAGAAGGGGGCCAGGCGACAGCTGGCTCTCCAACACCCAGGATGAGCCAGGATGAGCCGCAGCATTTTTCTCAGTCGCTCCTCAGAGGAAGGTTTGAAATCAACATTGGAAATACACAGGTTAGGTCTATGACTTGTTAGACGTGGATTTAAGTTACTTGTGCTCACATGAGCTGTCCCTTTAATCCACAAGTCTTTATCAGTTGCCTCCTATGTTCCAGGCACCGTCCTGGAGACAGGGACACAAGGAGTCATCCCTGTCCCCAAGGAGCTCGCAGCCTAGCGGGGAAACGGATGACAGATAAAGACAAACGAGCAAGATACACAGAATATCAGATGGTGACATGGGCAGTGGAGAGAAACTGATCCTGGGCATGCAGAGATCAGGAAATACTTTTGAAGAGGACTTGCCATTTAAGTAGGGAGGGAAGGAGATCCCTGAAGGAGAGGAGGTGGTGAGCCCATAGGAACTGCAGAGGTAGACCTGGAGGAGGGGAAGGAAGAGGAAAGAGCTTTGCGTGTCTGGAGATGAGTAAGCAAGGGACAGGGAAGGGGAGGAGATCAGAGAGCTACCTGGTGGGGAGGTTGGGGAACAAATTCTGTCGGGCGTCGTAGGGTATCGTAAAGACTTTGTGTTTTATTCTGAGATGAGAATCAAGTCGAGGTAGGGTGAGTAAAGGAGTGACATTATTATGCCACATTTTGGAACAGTCTCTCTGCTGCTGTGTGAACAGGCTGTACGACATCACGTGCAGAAAGAGAGAGACCAGTTACAAGGCTCCCACAACAACAGGTTAGAGAGTTTGGTGGCCTGGGCTAGGTAGGGTGAGAGCAGTGGGGGTAGTGAGAAGTAAGAAGATTCTGGAGATACTTTGGAGGAAGAGCTGACTGGATTTGCTGATGCAACAGGAATAAGATAAGAGAAAAAAGGTGGAACCAAGAACGAGGCCAAGGTTTAGGGCTTCAACAACTGTAGAGATGGACTTGCCATTTACTGAGATGTGGAAGATGGCAGAGGACCAGGTTTTGGGGAGGGGATGCTTTGAAGTTCAATTTTAAATATGTCAAGCGTGAGACCCCTATTAGGCATTTAAGTGGCAATGTCCAGTAGGCAATTGTATATACAAGAATAAAGTCAGGGAACTGGTCTTTCCTCGAGATAGAGAGGTGGGAGCAATCAGCATACCAGGTATTTAAAGTTAGGGGACTAGCTGGTGAATGAGTGTAGACAGAAAAGAGAAGAGGTGTAAGATCTGAATCCTGGGGCCCTCCAACAAGAAGTCAGGAACTGAGAAGAAATCGGTAAAGGAGACTAAGGAGGAGTGGCCAACGGAAAAGGAGAAATAAATAGGAAAGCAGGGTGTCCTGGAAGCCAAGTTAAAAAAATGGTGGGGGGGCGTGTAGCTCACTGGTAGAGTGCATGCTTAGCAAGCACAAGGTCCTGGGTTCAATCCCTAGTACTTCCATTAAAAAAATTTTAAAAAGGATGGGGAAAAACAACAGAAAGTATTTCAAGATACTCAAGAAGGAAGAGGGGAACTGCAGCAAATGCTATCAACAGATTAAGTGAAATAACAGCTGAAAATGGCCGTGAGATTTTGCAACATGGAGGTCACTGATAACCTTCGCCAGGACAATCTGGTTGAGGAGCGGAGACAGAAGCCTGATCTGAGTTCTGTGAGTTACATACACATGGATCTCTGCATATCTACTTATATGTAGTTTATTTGAAAGCTCTGGGCTCATTCATGCTCAACTAATATCTAGTTTGCTTTGTAAAAGCCAACTTAAACCCCGCCCCGCCCTCACAGTTGTTAAAGGAAGGTTCCTGGGCCAGATCGATTAGCAACCCCAGTTTTCTAAGCAAGAATCTGGGCACAGAACCAGCATGTCTGGGAAGTGGCAGCAGCAGCATAAATCTGGGCACAAATACCCTCTTCTAACTTCCAGATCACGGGGCCCCCTCGGTTCTACTTTTGTCTCCAAAGAGGGATAACGTTGCACAGGATTATATGGGATTATACGGGATGACGTGTGCAAGGCGTCTCGCCGAGCCGCTTGCCTGGTGGCCTGCCCACCTTCCTCCCCTTCTTCTTTCATCTCTTTCCTCCTTCCAGCAGGTTCCACTGACCTGTTCAAGCCACAAAATACTCAGATTCCGTGGGTTTGGGGGGAACATGGTAAAACAGTGATTTATCAAACTCTGTCTGACCAATTGGAATCATTTTATTTGGCAGAAAAATCTCACTACTATAGCCATGTACTGTAACACTTTTTTAAGCTCTCGAACAAAAGCCCAGGGATGGCGGAAGCCATCCCTGAGTTTCTGCGGGTAATATCTGCTTGCTCCTTCTTCATGTGGTCGACTGACTGCTCTCACGTGAGGAAGTTCACTTCGCTGTTCCTCCAGTGCCTGAGTGTACTCTTCTGGCCACTGGTACCGCATCAGTGGAAAAAAGAGCTCACCAAAGTTTTACAGAGGAAAAACTTACCTGAGAAAATACTGTAAAAAAAATTTTTTTTAACTAATTGAGATAATACTATTTTATTTGAAACACAGAATATCTCAACTTGGCAATGGTCAATGCTTACCAGAATGTTATGTGAACAACAGCTTCTCCTTCTGGTGTGTATATGACATAGAAAGAACGTAGGGGTCATCCATTTCCAGCTGAATATTAAGATGCTGTCAAGGGGTATTTTTAATGAAGGCACTGCATCCTTTCTTTTCAAATGTATCTCCTTGCATCCATGTAAGAAACTATCTACTAAATCTGAAAATAACTACTTGGTCTCTTTGCATCCGTAAGAAAATACTGGGTTTCCTGCTAACTGTAAAAAATACGACTCTAAGTGGACAGATGGATGAAGCAGACTGACCATAGTGATGAGCTCAAGATATTGTTTGATCACCAATTCACCTTATAAATAAATCTTTGTTCAAATTTTTTCACCTATCGCATTGTTCCATCTGTTAATGGCCATCTTCTTAATGACTATATTATATTAACCATCTGGGTTCAGATCCCAGTTTCCCAGGCTCCTCAAATCTCTCAGAGCCTCACTGGAAGTCAGGCATGATAATAACTACCCCATCTGTCTCCCAGTACGATTCTGAGAATCCAGCTTGAGCTGAGGTGTTGACCATCAGCAGGAAACTCTAAAGCCCTAGATAAACGTACGATCCTTGTACATTATTAAATACTAAAAAAATTGGATTCTCTGGGGAAAAATTATCATTATATTGCTAGACCACGATTATATGTAGTGGAACTTTGTTGTGAGATACTTTCAACTTCAAAGGTGTACACAGATTTTGAACAAAGAACTTTTTAATCATTGGCCCTTTGCAGGTATATCTACTACTTCTATCAGTGAGTTTTTAAAATGCATATTTTTGTATGAATCACTGTCAGCACTGTACCTTTTTTGATCAGCACACTACACGCAAACTAAGCACGAATCAAACAATCAAGTCGTTCAATCAGTTAATTATTTCATCGGCAGATTTCTGTTGAGCAGCCAATCTGTTGTAAAGCAGTGTCTTAACATCCGAATGGATATCTAACTTCATCTCCAAACTTCCAGAACAGAGATGAGCCCCACCACTCTCCAAATATGAGCCACTTACTGAAGCCATTCAGAATCTTGCTTCTGAAACACCCTTACCCTCACATGGTCCACAGCCCATGCCGCCTCTGCCTCTTCTGAAACAGCCCTGATGCCTGACGTCTCTTTTCACTCAACAACTGTTTGCTGAGCACTTTATAGACCAGGAGCTGTTGTGGATGCTGGGGATGGTGAACAAAACAGCCCCATACCCTGCTCATGAACATTCCTCACATTCTAACAGGAAAGGCAGAATTTAACAAATAGGCTAGGAAGGTACAGAGTGCTATCAGGTGAGGAAAAATCTCTCTGAGGAACTGACACTGGAATCTGAGATCTGAGTTTCTGAGGCACAAGAAAGGTAGGTGAGATTTCTGGTCTATTAGACAATCTTAGAAAGGTTGGGGAAAAAAACCAACCAAAAATTAGAGTCTCTGATGTTTCACGTGATGAATGAAGGTGAAAAGACTTGTTACAGGCTAGAAGACATTTTCAGAAACAAAGTACAAATGCCAACTGTGAAAATATTCCTAGCTGCGAATATGACTTTTGAAGAAGGCTATTAAAGACCAAAGAACTTAAACCTGGTGTTTTGTGTCTTAGGTAAATAGCTCCAGAGCATCCCAGAATGGTTTTTATAATTAAATGAAGGAAGCCTTATTTACCAAGACATTTTCAAAGTCTGATGCCTCATTGCTTCCTTGTCTTCACAAGATAACAAAGCACCAAGAGCCAGGGACCTCAGTCACTTCCTCCTCCTTCATCCCAAGACAGAACTAGATGTCCTGAATGATAATTACATTACCTCTATGAGCAACTGAGGTAACCACCATCCATCGCTAACTCGTTTAGAGTTTGAGCTGGCCTTGGGAGGAGGGGATGTAAACTATTGAGTAGATAAAGAACTAGATTAAACAATGCCGTGGGAACTATTTTCACAGGAATTCGCAAAATTTTAGGAAGAGCAACTCTGATTGCAAATTAAGTTGCAATAGTCTGAGGCGGGGGTGGGGTGGGGAGAGAGAATATTTTAGGCATGACAATGTAAAAACAAATTAATCACGCATCAATGTAAAATCAAAATCAAAGGATAAAAAAATGTTCTACAGAAAGGATAAAACCAGAGATTAGGGAGCAGGCTGTAACGTCCCTCCATCTAAGTTATAAAAAGAACTAACCTTAAATCTAGGCTTCCTGGGAGCATGAGGAAGCCAAAAAGTTTGAAATCCCGGAAGTGACCCACTTGGATTCTAGCCCTGAACAGATGACAGGAGGCTCTGAGATGCCCAGAATCAGAAGAACTGAGTAACAGACTGAATCAGATGAAGCAGACTAGTGGCCAACTAAATAACTTTAATATCAAGAATTTATCTAAGCAATGAACTCGTATTTTTAAATGCCCTCTTGCTTTTGAAGATGGCAACACCAGACTCCATTGTTTTCAATTCAGTAGAGGATGCATCCGATTATTGTAACTCTCACCATACTCCGCTGCTTCGATGTATGTAAATTTCTCAGGTGCACTAAGTCAGTTCTGCACCCCGCCGGCTCTGGATTCCTCTTCCTTCAGACTCCTTCTGTCCCTCCCTCTTTCTACTGTACCTGCAACCTACATTCCTTGCCTTGTGGCTTTATACTTGGGACAATGGGGAGAAATGCCAAAAATATTTCTAAATAAACACTGTTTCATAAACTAAAAAAAAAAAAAAAAAAGTGAGGCTGTCAAGATTAATTTTGCTGATTTTGTTACACATGGAACTTTATTCTGATACTTTCAGGTAAAAGAGGTGGCATTTCTGTTTTCACATCTTACAATTCAAAGGAAAATTCTTGGTTTTGTCTGGTGACTCCCTCCAAACCCTTCCTTGATAGGAAGGGGGAGTAAGTCTTCCTTGTCATGCAGTTGTGTTTTAAAGCTAGAAAAATTATCACCAAGTGCCATGATTAGGAAGAGGAGTCAATGTCAGATTTAGAAGTTGGTCATAAGTTTTAACAGAAACATGGGGATTTTTGATTTGCAACCCTTTAGAGTGGCCTGAAAGGCTGTCACTGCCAGCTGCTGTTAGTCACGATGTCAAAACATATGCTTTCCCTTATTGATGAAAATACCAAGTTTTTGTCTATAAGAACATGAACTCACGCATCTAATTGAAACCCAATGCACTTATTTCTATGTACACGGACTCCCACATACAATTATGTTTCACCCACACACATAATTTAATTTCTCCCCCATATGTTAATTATACCTTCAACCTAGGCATCTAAATACACCCCCTGCCTCACATCTAATTACAGCCCCCCTCTTATGAATGTAATTACACCACTCCACCACCCATCTAATTATGCCCTCCTTGACATATTTAATTGCACTGCCCTGCTCAAGGACCTAATTACATTCTAACCAATGCATCAGTTAAACCCCCAACCCTCCAACCACCTTCCTCAGATGCACATCTCTTTATCTCTGTACCCCGTTTTATTATTTCAACTAATGATTGGCAACTTCCCCCAAGAAAATTCCCAGTAAGCATGGCGCCCAGCTAAACAGGCAAAATAATGACAAGATGCAGCTGAATCAAAAGCAGCTTTGGTCCTTTCCAGTAAATAAGCTTTTTCCAGTATTTGCTTTTTCAGTTACTTAACCAGCCCTTTGGAAGTCCAAATTAAAATTTCAGCTGCTTTCTTACTTTGAATGTGTAAGAATTTTTATGATGAAAATATGTAGTAATTAGTTAATTTATTTCAGAGACAAATACTTCTCATTACAGATATTTAATTATTGAAGCCTTTAAAAAACATTACCCAAAACTTTGCCTGGGGATATATGTATTTACAAATACTAATTATAGAATATTTGCACATCGCATTCGAAGAAGGTTCTTCAATTATATAAAAATGAATTTCCAGAAAGCTGTTGCTAAGATTCATATTCCCCATTCCACTAATAAAATTATGATTTCAAAAAGGTAAGTTCAGTAATAGTAGTCTTTCTACACAGGATGCATCCCTGGAAGTTGACTGATGTGAATATTTATATATTGGGTCTTGTTTCCCCATTAAACTTTATGACTCAGCCCATTAGGAAAAAAAAAAAAAAACACTTGAGCATTCCAAGGAGCATTATGTATTTTTTCACATAGAATCTGTTATTCTGGATACAACTTCTGGAAGCCAACTAAAACATCAGTTCAGAGGACCATCCAGCAAATTCACTGAACATCTCCTACTCGATTACTCATTCACTGAAGTTTGTTCCTGATGTTTCTGACCCATATTCAATGCTAAAGCCACAAAGAAGGCTGAGCCTATACTTAAGGACAGAGGTTGGCCACGTTTCTAAAGTTCTCAAAACTGGGGTGGGGGAGAGGGGCGCTTCATGGTGGAAAGGAAAGGAAATATGAAAGGCATGCACATTGCAACGGCAGCAGCCAGCGATGCTTCGCGGTGGGGCAGACAGTGGCGGCAGCGGCAGCAGGAACTACACCTCATGCCATGGCGAGACTTTGTCTTCTCAACTCCAGAGGTGGAAGGACCACCAAAGATTCTTTTTCTGCAAATACACTCAGTACATCTTCCTGGTGATGAGCACTGCTCTGGAGGCTTGCTTGCCTGCATCTGAGTCCCAGCTTCATGTTTCTTCTCTGACCACTAGCAGTTACTTTAACCTTAGTGCCTCGGTCTTCTCGTTTGTAAACGGTACCCACCTTGTACAGCTGTTAAGAAGATTCAGTGAGTTCTGTCTGGTATGAGGTGAGAGACTGATACCTACCCTTTTTATTTTATTGGACCCAGATTTTCTCAGCAACACAGCGTAGAAGTCTTGGAGTCGTGTTTGCTCATCTCTCGGTATCACTCTAACACCCATCTCTGCAGAGGCTCTTCTAGGCTTTTTCTCTTCCCACCCTCACTGTAAATGTTTTCACAATGGCTGGTTACTGTTTGTGGCTTCTCGTCCATCATCCATCCTTCACTCTCAAATACTAGTTATTCTTCTAAACCAAAAGCAATGGTATCCCAGGTGTTTGCAGTATGTCCAAATGCCTCTACAAATACTCATTAAATATATATATCAATTATCCCTCAATAAATCTTTAAACAAAAGCTAATGCAAATCACTCCCCAACAACAACAAAGAAATGTACAAAATGGACCACGTTTGCCCCTTGTGCACAGACAAAACCATTTGAGATCTTCACTGAGGCACTCAGGACTCTCCAACACCCCAAACTCCCTGCTCATCCTTTTCTCAAACCACATCATCATCTAGGCTCTCAGCCACTATTCCCTCCACACCATTTTATTTATCACTGTTTCCTCCAATACAGCCCCAACTTCTTGTCTCTTTATACTTTCGCTGAGGCTGCTCCAGTGCCTCCCCCTCCCCACTTCCCTGCTCTGTTGTCTACCAACCAAACTATTTTTTCCCCCTTGAGATTTATGAAGTGCCTACAGATATTGTGTCCAATAAGATTCCCTTCAAATTCTAGGAAATAGTCAAAAATTGAAGCAGATCAGAGGAACATTAGAATTCATTCATGCTCGATGAGTCATGAGAATTAGGTATTAAAGCTGTGCACAGTGGTTTGTAAATACATGTGGAATTGAATCAAATCATTTCTTCAATACTTCAGAGACTTTTAAACTTATTACTGTCAATGCTTATTATTTTGTTTTGAGGTGAAAGTCTTCTCTGGTTGTTTTTCAAACAAGATCAGAAAAAGCCCATTTAAAAAACACAGACAGAAAAACAAAAGGAGAAGATATTGTTTGAGGCTGAGATGAGCGCCCCTGACCGACCTCATGGTGACACTGAGACACCCCAAGGAATTTGATGGTGCAGAAAACTACTTTGTCTAATCAAACTCCTTTTTTTCTCCACCCCCAGAAAAGAAGAATCACCAACATCAAACACATTTCAGCTAAGGACATCGGGCAAGTATTTATTAACCATAAACCAACCATATACCCAGTCACTGCATTACGTGCTGGGCCCAAAACCCTGACCCCCAGCACAGAGTTCCACGGAAATGTGGTGGGAATTAAGACATCTGTTTTGTTTTCAACTATAAATACTGTACGATTACTCAGTAATGCAGCAGACTCTTAAACTGTTAATCCAATTTAACTGATTAAGCACACGAACCAGCAGAACTAAATCAATTGCCTGCTAATTAACTATTAAATTAAGTTTTTTTTAAAGCAAACCCAATATTGTCTAGTACATAACTATTCCATTAAAAAATGAAGAAATCAAGCAGAGAATAGTCTCTTTGAGAATAATTGGCTTCTGCTGCTTCCCCCCACCCCGCCACCAAATTTACAAGTATCTGTCATCCTTTCTTGTGAGAAAAAAAGTAAAGAATTTGTTTCCAGTGCACCCCTTTCTTTCGAGCGTCACTCCCTTAATCACCCCCCAGGCCTCCCCCGTACAAACCCCCAGGCCTCTGAATTTTATAGCTTCTAAATTCCCCACTCACGCCCCTACCTCTGCTTATTTCATCCTACCATCTTCTCCCCTTTTGTGGCCCATGTATATCAGGATCACCCTGACATACTCTCGGTCCCAATTCAGACTTCTTGAGTCAAAATCTCTGGAGACAGCAGGAAAAACTCAAGTTTCCCTACACGCTTCAAGTGCACAATAAAGCCTGTGACCCACCAGATCCTACCAACTCTCAAATACAACCCAAGGTCTTCCTTCCTTAGAACTTTCGCTGACCGATCTCATCTTCTGGCATCAACATCCACGACCCTGCCCACTGCCACCAAAAAACCCCACAGCACTGACCGTCACTCCCTCTAACCAGACACTTTAGACACTTAGCATTTGGTACCATTTGCTAGCCTCCTTTTGGATATACACCCACCCCCCACAAATAGAGAATGAAGCATGTCTTGTAACTCCTGATGTCCTTGGACATTATATACTGACCACAATAAGTAAGTAGAAATCTTCATTGATTGATCGACTGATTGACCCAGAAATGCCAGGAATATAAGCAAATAAAGTAAATCTGTTAACTTTTGCACCCACTGTATAAAGGTTAAGGATACACAGCTAAGCTAACAAAGTCTAGTGCACAGGAGCTGCAAAACCAAATGCCTACAGACTCCAGACAAGGAGCACAAGCAGAGTGGAGGGAAGACAGTAGGGAGGGCTAAGGACTGTGGCAAAAAGAGGACATGTGACCAAACCAGAATGATCAGAAATTGCTCTGTGCCCTGCTGATGGGCACTGGGACCCAGTGCTGACAGACTGATTTTTTTTTCCTAAGCATTATTAAAAATCCAGATTTTTATATGAAATCTAGTTTTTAATGTTGGCGATAAAATTCAAATGACTTTTTTAAAAAACAGTAAAAGCCAAACAAAATACATCTGAGGGCCAGATTTGGCTCGCCGGTAGCTTTTTCTACGCTAGACCCCAGGCAGGACTCTGGCAGGCTTATTTATTCAAAGAGTAGGAGGTTAGGGGTGAGTATAAATCTTAAATTGTTCACAAAGATGTAGGAAAATACATATTTTAGGGAACTTTCAGCCAAAGATTGGGAAAGATTTTCTTTGCTTTGCCAGGCCCCAAGGAAATAATAAGTCCTTCGAGAAGGCAGTTTGTGAAAAATTCAGGATTCGAAGTGACAAAGACAGATGAAAGGGTTTTTGAAAAGTCTCCCTAATTTCAGTTTAAAATAACATGATCATATACAGATATCATCCACAGTGATCTCTCAGCGCTCAGTGGCCGAAGCCTCTCATCTGAAACAGTTGTTTGTTTTCTAACCAAAATGGGACCATCTTATCCATGCTGTTGTGACATGCTTGCTTATTTAACAGGATATGATGGACATCTATCTCTTTGTCAGTGTTTTAATGCCAGCATTCTGTTTGACTGGATAGGTGTCTCATCATTTAACTGATTCCTTACTGTGAATATTTTAGGTTGCTCCCAGTTTTTCGCTATGATAAACCACCCTGCTATAAACATCTTTTGTACTGTAGCGAATCCAGAAAGGTGGATGGGGAAGGAGCAATCATCAGCCCACTCAGTTTTCTCTCTTGGTATAAACAACCAAGTTTGCTTAATTTCAAATAAAGCACCGTGCAAGAGTCTCTTCAACAAGATTGCCATCCCTAACCTGTTCCACACAGAATTCCTCATGCTGTTACCGATCTGATACATACAACCTTGAGAACTTGATCAATTACTTTAAGGTAAATCCTTAGGTGTGGAGTTGCTGGGTCAGATAATAAGCACATATTTAAGGCTTTTGATATGCATTGCTGAATTCCTCACCAGAAAAACTATCCAGTTCACCAGCACCAGGATGCCCTGAGCACACAGGTGCACGTGTGCACAAGGTCCACCACCTCATCGGGCTACCCTGAAACAACTTGGGTCATTATCAACAAAAGGTAGCAACTGAGTAAGTATTCATCCATTTCCATTAGAAAAACACAAGGGAAATCTTTTACACTCTTACAGCTATTTCAGACATACCAGCGAAAAGACGTTACAGGTTTGTAACTGCTCTGTGGTGGATTACTTAGTCTAAGAGGAAAGACGGTGCAGTTTAAACGGTTATATTCACAGAGCTTGGCTTCGACGGACCTGAGTTGGAATCCTGACTTAGCTCAGAATCGCAGCTTGGAACCCGTTTCTAGATGGGAGACCTGGGTCACATAACCTCTCTCAGCCTCAGTTTCTACATGTAAGATGGAGACAGTAACACCAGCCTTAGATGTTGGAACTGTCAGATAATGTGTGCAAAACATTTAGCAAAAAGCCTAGCACAGAGTGAGTTCTCAACCAACTCTAGCTCTAGACTGTATCAACAAAACCTAATCAAATTACAAAAATATAGTTAACCCACTCTTCAGTAGATTTTATTTAATACATTCAATTTTCATGAGTATTTCTCAGACAATTTATTTAAATGTAAGTTTTAGAAATTGAATTAATTTATTTAAATAAATATATCTATTATTTTTAATTTAAAATTAAAACACTGAGTTGAAACAAAAATGTGTTCATTATAATTTTTCTTTTAAATAGAAATATTTTAATTAAGAAACCTATAGGAGTTGTAAACAGTTCAGTCATCGTTTTATGTGTATATGTGCTTGTTGTAGAATCGTAATTAGTACACTGAAACATATTTGAAACTCCATTAAAACAGGTCTTTTCCTATTTATCTGACCATCTTTATTTGGATCCACTCTTCACTGCTACCCTCTTGCAATTACTGCAGCCTTTCATGTGCTGTACACTAGTTCCATGAAGTCTTCATTTCCCAGAGATACACAGATTTCCTTTTTCTTTTTTGCAATTACCAATAAGATTATCAAGTAAAAGAAGCTTTTGTCATTATGTCAGCAGAGGCTTTGATGGACTCTTTGGCTCACATATCCCTTAATTGACTCAGCGAAGAAAAAATGCACATTGACAGGGTGATTTTTGAGGCTAGAATGATTTCCTTTCAAGTGTGTCGAACATAATGCCAACCCCAGAGCAGCGCTGGCAATAGAAAGTTTGGGGTTGGCCAGTTTAACCCTCAGCACTTCTCAAGCACAACTTAATTGAAGAAAACTTTGCAGACAGAACAGTAAAATGCACAGACTCCACATTTACGCACATAACATAATACATATGAATTCTTTGTCAAGTCATCTTCTAAGTGTCCAGGTCATAAAAATGACTCAAAAGTCATGGAGAATATAATGGGTAAGCACACAAATGGCAGAATAAGAGATCCTGTCACTTACTAACTGAGTAACCTTGAGATGATTACTGGATCCCTCTTAGCCTCAGCTTTCTCTTCTACAAAATACAGGAAAATAAACGAAACTACCTGCCCAAAAGGAAAGTGACCTTCCAGTGGGGAAACCTGGCAAACACCACCTTACCCAAGTGATCAAGGTTAACATCTCCCAGTATCGTGCGGGTACCATGTACCCACATTTTATCATCTGATGAGAAGGGCACTTAGCCTCTGCGATGTTCTTTCCAAAAACCTGTCGCTCTGTCTAATCAAGATACAAACATCGAACAAATCCCAGTCTGAGGGACATGTTACAAATATACTTAACCAGTATTTCTGAACATTGTCATGGTCACAGAAAAACAAAGAAAGCTTGAGAACCAATCACAGACTAGAGGAGACTAACGAGAAACTAAATGCAAAGTGTGTCCTGGATTAGATCCTGGAACAGGAAAAGGATATTAGTAGAAACACTGGTGAAATTCAAGTCAGGGCTGGAGTTTGGTTACTAATAATGTGCTCATATACAAGAGTAACACTGGCTTCTTTAGTTTTGACTAAGTTATGTTAAAATATGAACATTAGGAGAAACTGAACCTGGGTGAGGTGTGTACTCTCCATGGTATCGTTACATCTTTTTGTAAATCTGAAGTTACTCCAAAATAAAAAGCTTGTTGAAAAAGAAAGTAACTTCCTAGAGGTATTAAGAGAATTAAATAGGCTGAGAAATGTAAGAAGTGTTAAGCCTGATGTTTCGAAATCACTCAATAAATATAAGCAACTACTAACTTTAATACTAACTTAAATAACCAATAACCACGTTGCTCTGATCACCTCACTGTTTTCTATCATTTTTCCAGTGCCCACTTTCCCACACCTACCCTGCCTGTCCCCATCCGCTACACACCCCTCCACTGTTCTGCTCACAATTTCTCTTCACCATCTGGAAACATGATTCATCAAGATTCCCATGGTTTTTACAAACTAAAACATAAAATTTGTGTTTTCTTCAGGCACTCTCTTTTTGAAGACATGACATTCTCTATGACATTTCATTGCCACTGTTTTTATTAACATGGTAATAGTTTGCCTCCCCCTCCCCCACAAGGTTCCCTGGCCCTCACTTCATCTACCTCGTATCTTACAAATGCTTAACCACTGTTTATTTCCCTAAACCTAAATCTTCATGTTCCAAACCTTCCTTGCCCCTGTTTGTTCATCATGTGAAAGGTCTGCAATGAAACAAAAAAATGCCTTAAGAACTTCATGCCTGTCATTCACTTCTAATTTTTGACCTGTTCTATATTCCTCCTTCTGAATATTGGAGCATTCTGCTACTTCTGTTTCAAAGCCTCTTCCATGAAATGTGAGTCCAATCTGAAAAAGAAGTCTTAGAGGATTACTTAATTTATGGTCTTCACTAATTTCCAGAAAAGTCACAAAATTTTCAAGTCAAAGGATGACTGTTCTAACTGCTCACACTACACACTAGTCTAGTGTCTATAATCGGCTGAAATCTTTTTCCTTGTTGGACTTCCAAGGGGTTAAAAAACCTACTGCTGTCTCTGGGGAGAGGTGGTTTGGGAGCTGTATTGATTGGCTTGATTCCTAAACATTTGGCTCCGAGGTGCTACAAAGACTAAAAACTGTTTCCCTTCAGCAGCTGAGCTAAGATAACTTGAAAACAAGCAGGGAAGCCATGTGTTAATTTAAAAGATGGTGGTATTATAAAAGCCGTGATTTCAAAATACAAATCCCACACATTCATTTTGTAGGAAACTTAACGCAGGGACATCTGATGGTTAGAAGACTGAACAAAAGAGACAGCACAATGGTCTCAACACAGGGGCCTCGAGCCTGAGGACGCCAGCTCCCGGCAGGGAGGAGACCCAGGAGTCGCCCCCTCTTCTGGCTCCATCACTGCTTCTGCTGTTTAGTTCTGCCTAGGCGGAGGGCAAAGACTGGCTGAGCTGACTTCTCTGATGGTGATTTTAAATCTTCAGAAAGAACAGCAGTTTCATCATAGGGGGGTTTCAGAAGATTGATCTCACTGCAAGACCTGAGACTCTGTATTGACAGATGACCACAAAGGGGCAAAAAAAAAGCTGCAGAAATGAAAGGCGCTCGCTATCACCCTGTCTCACCATCACCAGGTTCTCTCATGGGCTCCAGTCTGAGACAGTCATTCTGGGGTTCCCCAAGCAACCACTTCCAATGTGGGACTTTTCCCCTCCACTCTCTGACAATGAACTCCAAGTTTCTCTGTATGTATACCAAATTTAGGCTGTGGAGTCTACCAAGATTACAGCTGGTGATCTTATATGGCAAAACCAAGCAGCTTCATTAGTTAATTTGTTCATGCCACTAAAACTTACTGAAGGTCTATCAAGTCCCAGGCATTGCACTCGTAACTGAGATGCTGTAACAGAGAGGAATAAATCTGAAATATACACGATAGCCCATTCTCAAGGCTCTGCCTCCCAGGCTTGACCTTTAAAGCATAACACTTTTCATTTACACAGAGATAAACAGTTGCGGAACAGAGAATAACATTTGTCTTGTTGGAAGTTTACAGCAACAGCGTGACCTGACCTACAAACCCACTTAAACAGCTGCAAGAACAAAGGATTCTGGCACCAAGAAGTTTGCAACAAACAGCCACACCCCCTCCCCTTTTACTATAAAAGAAGCCTGAATTCTAACTCAGGTAAGATGGTTCTTTGGGACGCTAGTCTGCCATCTTCTCAGTCTGCTGGCTTTCCAAAGAAAGTTGCTATTCCTTGACCCAGTGAGTCATTTCTTGATTCATTCGCCTGTCTTGTGGCAAGTAGTATGAGCTTGGACTTGGTAACAATACCCTCCCAAATTAAACACTGTTCCTGGGAGCTTCCAGCGAGTGAGAGAGAGAAACCTGAATCAAATACTCAAACAACTGAATCTGAAGTGACGAATGAGAGGTACCTGGAACACGGTCCCTCTGAGGAAATGACACTCAAACAGGATCCAAGGGATTAACATCAGTGAACAAGATAAGAGGAGACAAGAGTCTCCCAGGAAAAGGGACAGTGGGTCGAAAAGCTCTATAGAAAGAGAGAACACAGCATTTAGGAGGGGCTGAGAGAAGGCCAGGAAGGTGATGTGCAGAGGGTGAGAGGGGACGCCGTGGAAATTGATGCAGGAGGCTCAGACAGAGACCAGACCAGGCAGAGCCTTGTGGGCCCTAAGAAGTCTGTCTTATCCTGAAATCAATGGGAAGCTAATCGAGGATTTTAAGCCATGCGATGGCATCATCCGATTGGCATTCTAAAACAGTAACTCAGGCTGCAACATGGAAATGGCCTGGAGAGGAGGCCAGATTAGGTACAAGAAGGCCAGTAAGAGAGTACTGTGGAATCCTAGGCAAGAGGCCACTGTCATCGGGTACAGGATAGTAGAGGCAATGGTGGAAAAGAAGGACTAGCGATGAGAAAGAGAAAGAAACAATCTTCACAAACATCAGAATGTCCTGCAGCTCTACCCAGTAACAATTTCTCAAGAAAAATGTTTTAGAAGTGATTAATAGTAATAGCAAAACAAACCAAAACAACATAACAACGACATGTCTGTCCCAGGTAAGGGGTCAATGGCCCACGGTCCTTGGTG
This sequence comes from Camelus bactrianus, assembly GCF_048773025.1. NCBI lineage: Eukaryota > Metazoa > Chordata > Mammalia > Artiodactyla > Camelidae > Camelus > Camelus bactrianus. The sequence goes on from NC_133572.1 coordinate 13,800,855, forward strand.
AAATAATTCACAGCAGACGCTGGGACCACTGCACATGGCAAGTTTTTATTAGGTAAAGAAACAGCACAGAGGGACAGGACCTCTGTGGACAGCGAAGGAGCTGCGTCTGTGCAGGGGGCTGGAGGGGCTTTTCTGTATCCCCACGGATGGAATTTTCCAGTTTCCAAGTATGCATCTTCACTCGTTTCTGGGAACCCTCTGTTTGCCCATGAGGAGAAAGGCGGGTCTTTTTCAAGGTCTTTTTTGAGGTGCTTGTTTTGAATTCCTCACTCCCCTGCCTGCCCTGCCTGACAGTTCAGTCCCTATCAACGTCCAGCACTAATACTGTGGCTCAACTTTAAATCACAGGATCGTGTTCATCTCAAGACAAGGACGAAATTCTGAGCACTGAAAGGGTGACTGTGGACCCATCTCCCACACTCCATACATTATCTTAAACCCCCACCAGTCCCTTCTTCTAGCGCTCTTGCCTTCGTGGGAATGATCCTGGGTCGTTCTCACCCAGGCAGCACCTCCTTCCAAAAGAATCAGGCTGCTGTCATGCGGTTGCAAAGGCTTTGGAAGAAAAGCCATCCATTCAATGTTCGTCCAGCTCCTTTTCACTTACCACCTGCTATGCTATGTGCCAGGCCCCATCTAGGTGCCGACCTCAAGGGTCTTGAAAAGTCTGGTGTGCAGAAAGTATGTGAACCAATCATTGTTATTCAAAAGTACAGTAACAGAGATACATACAAATTTGGAGTGGGGGTGGGGATAGATGTTTCATTGACATGGCAGGCAATAGAGACTAGGGTTATACAGACATGAAGATGCTCTGGCTGGATCTTGAAAGATAAACACAAATTCATCAGATGAGGAAAGGGAGACTATTCCCGGCAGAGGGAAGAGCATATGCAAATGTGAAGAGGAGATGAAAAAGCATAGCTTGCTTTGGGAAACGCAAGCCACATGGTAATTCCAGAGTTCATTTGACCTTGAACAGTGCTGGGGGGTTAGGGACGTCAACTCTCTGAGCGGTCAAAAATTCTCATGTTAGCTCATAGTCAGACCTTCTCAACGTAGTTCCTCCGTATTCACGGTCCTGCACCCACGATTCAACCAACAGCGGGTGGGCTAGAACTTTGGTGTTTACTATTGGAAAAATCTGTGTATAAATGGACCCATGCAGTTCAAACCCATGTGGACCAAGGGCCAGCTGCATAAAGTAATAAGCAGGGGAAAGAAGGTGGATGGCTATTAATAAGCTTATACTATCTTACGCTCTCCGAGAGTTCAGATATTGAAGGCCTCTGCGCCCCCTGTGAAGGCTGAACTTCATCTCATAGGTGGTAATCAGGCAGCATTAACTCATCCAAGATGGATAGGATACCCTGCAGTCCAGAAAAGGAAGAGGCCTCTGGTAAAGGTCCACGGAGACCAGAGCTGGCCGGGTGCTGAAAGCTCTCCATCATGGCCAATACTGAGGCAGGGAGCCCAGCCCTGCCATCAGGCCAGGAACGAGGCGAGCGCTTGTCCAACCATGAGCTGATGGATCGGCCCTTTTCTGGCCAACTATGTTATTCACCTGCAACTTGTAAGGCTTATCTTCCAGCTGCCAATCATGTCTACAGAGGACTTTCAATCACCCACAAACACTGAGCTGATAAACCAAGCCAGAGCCAAGGCTCTTAGAACTAGAGTATCGCAGTGTTTGAATCAGACCGGAGAGGAGGTTAGGACGCCCTTGATCAGACATCTAACATGCCAGCCCAGTTCCAGGGTCTGTCTCCTGGAGTTCAGAACATCTCAAATCTAATCATTTGTCATCGAAAAAGGCAGCAAAACCTCTGCTCACTGCTAACTTGTCCTTCTCCATGAGTTTCCTCCAGGGACACTGTTCCAGCAGCCTCGGTGCGTGTGGTCTGGCCGCTCGCTCCCGTTTGCACGGTGGGCACAGAAGAGTGACTTAAGAGAAGTTACACTTACGAAAACGAATATATGTATGCATCTGTAAAACTGGGACATTGTGCTGAATGCCAGAAAATGACATTGTAATTGACAGAACTTCAATTAAAAAAAAAAGAGAGACAAGTTACAGAAACAGATTTACATTTTATCATGACAGCGTTGGCAGCAGGGTGGCAAGTTGGCCGAGAGGCAAGTTCCTAAGAGTGAAACTTTTCAGAAAGTTTTTGAATGAGTCCATATAGTCGATGATCAACCCTGAACTGCTGCAGTGGCAGAGAGGTAAGAAAAGAGGGGATGGATTCAACAGATATTTACAAATGAAACTGGACTCGGAGAGTGGTTAGCATGAAGGATGGATTCAAATGGAAGACCCAGGCTGTCCAGTTCAAGTGATGGAGCAGGTTTTAGTACCATCACCCGAGGCAGGAAATAGAGAAGAGGAACTGGGTGGGGAGGGAGGGAGGTTAACTTTGAACATCTAGAAGGTAAGGAACTGAGACAATGAAGACGACACCCAGTGAGGGGAGAGACTGGGTCTGTTTTCCTCACCACTACTTCCCCAGGAACGAGCACCGTCCTTCGCACACAGCAGTGGTTGCAAATAAATGCTTGATAAATGAGTGGCTGAACATTTAATTTTAGAGAATCATCAAAATTTTAGGAAAGCACAGTTTTGCTTGGCCACGGGGCACATTCGTTTCAATGAGGAGTCTGACAAATCTGAAAGGGAATTTCTGATGCATCAAAGCCTTATTTTAGAGTTTCTCTCACCTCTGATTTTATTGTGGTGATTCTCGATTTGAACCAAATTTTACAGCTCATATGGAAGTACTAAACTGTTTCCAAACTTCATACCTATGTCGCTGGCCTTTCGGTTTGAGAAAGTCCTCCAACCACCCCCTTTGCACCTGGAAGCACCGCTAACCATAGTTACTTCGGTTCTTAATAACCTTGTGTGTTACGGTCAAAGTCTAAGAAAATACAATTAAGAAATGGATAAGCTTTATGGCTCCAGAAGTAACAATCCTTTGTGAAAACGCTATCATCTGAATAGTAGATTAGACCCCGAATGCATATAAAATCAGAGTAGATTGAACCGTAAGAAAGAGACAAATTTAAGCAAAATAATCATACATTTTATAAGGAGCTGTTGGGTAGTGCTTTATTAACAGGAGCCCACCTTAGGTTAAAAGATTATTAAATGACTTTAATTTGCTATCACCTTTTTCTCAGGACCTTTTTTTTTCCTTAGCAAAGAGTTAAAAGTCTGAGTCTGGGTAGACAGAAAAAAGAAAATTTAGCAAGAAAATTTTTATGCATAATACTTTTCAGAGTATAAAACGCTGGTTCTCCTCAAAAAGCACTTTTGTTTCCATTTTGATCAGCAGATCTTGACCCACACCCTATCGATCCTAAATTTCTCCACCGCATTTCTCTCCCCTATTTTTCTGACAAACTGCTAATATATTGTCTGGATTAACAATCTGCCCAGACTCCCTCCTGCATTTAGTTTCTGTTCCCTCTGTCCTATCAGCCTCCACAGAGGGAGATACAGGAGAAGGCAAGAACCTAACGTATTTGTCTAAAAAATCCTGCTTGATCAGGCTTAATTCTCAGCTACTATATATGTCCTGAACCCACATCAGGGCCACTGCAGATTCAGCCTGAGCCCTGGGAAATGTGCATCAATCCTGGCTTCTGGGAAATGATTTGGGGAGTGGCCACCCCAAACTGTGGGAATCACCAAACAGGTTATCTCTGCATTCTTCCCATCCTGCCTTTGAGGTGTGGTTCTGGTATCTTGGCTTCTGTCTTTTTTTCAAAACATAGCCCTGGGTTGCCCGTCCAGATTCCTGGTGCTCAGCTTCTACTCAGTTCCAGAAATGTGCTTCTGCTTTGTCCTCAAAGATAGTTCCTAATTTTGACCCCAATGCTGGAAATGTAATAGAGAAGAACAAATCTGACTCCATATTAGATCTGCTCCTTTAGCTCTAAACTGTGCTCTGTTTCCTGGGCTTAGTCATGCTGGTTCTGCGCCTTTTGTAAAAGAATGTTGCCTATAGCCTGAAATACACAGGAGAGCCCATTCTCAAGGCTCTGACTTTTAAGGGTATTAACACTTTCCATTCATATAAAGATAAAAACTTGCAAAAGAGAAAATAACATTTGTTTTGTTGGAAGTTTACAGGGACACCATGACCTGACCCACGTGGACATCTGCAAGAAAAAAGGATTCTGACACCAAGTTTGCAACAACCAACCACATCCCCTCTTCTTTTTAGTATAAAAGGAGCTTGAATTCTGACTTGGGGAAGATGGTTCTCCAGGACATTAGCACCCATTTTCTCAGTCTGCTGGCTTTCTAAATAAAGTCATTATTCCTTGCCCCAACACCTCGTTTCCCAATTTACTGGCCTGTCGTGCAGCGAGTAGAATGAGTTTGGACTCGGTAACAGAAACTCCCACCTCGTTCCCTTGAGTCCCTGCTGGGATTAAATGCTCCCAAGTCTCTAGAAGGGTGAGATCCTGCAGTCCTCTGGCCAGTACCTCCTGGAAGCTGCCAGGTGCCAAACCCCTCAGCTTAGTGGCTGGAACTTGAAATCAATTACCATTTGATTTGGCTCTCTGAGTAGAGCTCCACCTTCCCCTATTCTTCCTCTCTGAGTTCTGCACACTCCTAGCACATCACTTTATTCCTCATTATCTTCTGGTCCCTGCCAACAGTTACCAAGGGTGAGAACCTTAATAATCCTTTCTGTCTACTGGCTGGACTTCCTTTTAGTCCCTGCAGCTAAGTTCACTCCCCTTTCCTGTCCCCGTCTCCCACCCCTTCTCCATCCTGTTGGGCAAGTCTACCCAGAAATTCTGACCCTGCAGATGAAGGTATGTCAGGCCACCAGCAAGGACAAGAATATTGTGCCATCTCCCATGTGATCTAATTTTACAGGGCAATTAGCAGAGGAGAGTAAATTGGTTTGAACAGATACAAACATTAAGAAAATGTTCTCTGTACTCATGTGTATCTTTTGACTCTCTGATCACATTAACTAAGCCAGAGAAAATTCAGTGTTGATATGGTATTCCCCCCTAAGTTAATCAAACAGATCTTTCTGCATTTAAGAGATCACTGATAGAGTTAAGGAATGCAAACAAGTGTATCCCGGGCAGAAAGGAAACAGAGGCTTCCTGGTAGGAAACAAAACCAAATCAAAACAGGACAGAAATGTCTTTCTACAGCTGGCCATTTGCCAGTAAGAAGGGCCAAGATGAAGAAATCAACTGAAGAAAAACCAATACGGATACATCAGGGTTTTTCTTCCCCCTGTGGGAAAACACCCTGTCAGAAGAAAATTTTTCTCTGAACATTAACACCTCCAGAAAAAAGCTATCACTCCCATTAGACCTGCGGGATGAGATCTGACTCAGCGGTAACTGGTGTCATGCATCCTTTTCAATTGTTTCCAGGAAGCTGCGAGCCTGAGCCATCATCAGTCTTCGTACTAAATTTTACACACTGGTCAAATACTTCAGAAAGGTCCGCAAGGTGGCAAGACAGAACATCCCTTACCTCTCATTTTCATCTTGTTCTCAACCACAGACAACCTGTGAATCTTCTTTAAAGAAAGGTCTTAATTTGTAATTATTTCTAAGTTCGAAAGACAAGGCATCTTACAGTTTACCTTCAGCTACTTGGTGGAGAAACTCACTCCTAATCATGTGCTTTCCTTTCCTATGAGGAAAGAGATTGCTTGGAAGTCCCGTGATGATCCACTCTCCTCACCGACTCAGTTACAGAACAACTGGAGGGACTAGTGCTTACCATTCCATTGGGCAGACACACAATCTTAATTCACTAGAAATTAGTAATTTACTTCACGCTGCATAATTATTATCCCACTATAGATGCAAATGGACAACTAGCGGCGTCTAAGGTGGTCTCCATTACTACTTTATATGTCCCTAAATCCCAGAGTCCACAGACTTATCTCTCCTCCCCACGCCCAGCATGGAAAATTGATTCAACCCCTTTTCTAGTGGTGTTTTCTTCCCCCTCTGGTTCTTTGTATTAGCCAAACGCCTAGGAAATGCTCATCTGACGTAAATGCTTACACAGATAGTGAAAGCAACATTAGTATACGTTTGCACAGTGCATTCATTACAAAGCACTTTTACATCTGTAATCTCATTTCAACTGTGTTTCTCACAGTAACACTGAAATATGAACACCAGGTATTGTTAGTCCCGAACTGAAAAGTATAAACTCAGGCTGAGGACAGTTAAACGTGACTTGTCTGGGGTCCTAAACGTCTGCTCATCATTCTGATGATCAAATATATATGTTTCTTATACATATTTGGTCTTCATCCCCAGTTCTTGCCTCACAGCTCCCCAAACCCTTGGAATTTCCTAAGCAATACGAGCAAAGGGAGCATCTTTTATAATACTTGGTCGCTTGCCCTCAAGTTCCTGAAAAATCCTTCAAGCCACAAAGGCAGTAAAGGTGTCTTGTTATTCACAGAAAGCCCCTTTACATCACAACTGGGTTTCTGTTAATGAAGGTGACTTCTGGAAACCACCTAAGGATGGGAGCTGGTTGCCAAGGGAACCAACCATGAATATAAGATTGAAACTTTCAGTCCCACCCCTCTGGTCTCCAGGGATGGGAGAGGGGCTGGAGATTGAATCAAACACCAACAAGTGATTAATTAATCAGTCGTGCCTACAAAATGAAACCTCCATTAAAAACCAGAAGGATGAGGTTCAGAGCGCGTCCAGCTTGGGGAACCAGAACTCTTCCATGTGCCACCATGCAGGGCTCCAAGCTCCATGAGGACAGAAGTTCCTTTGTTGGGGGACCTCATCCTATGTTTCTCTTCACATGACTGTTGACCTGTACCCTTTAATTTATCCAGTGTAGTAAACCAGTAATCTAGTGAGTATAACGGGTTTCCTGAGTTCCGTGAGCCATTCTAGCGAATTAATAGACGCCATGAAGGAGAGTGTGGGGACCTCTGATTTACAGCCAGTTGGTCAAAGAACAGGTAACAACCTGGACTTGCAATTGGCATCCTGAGTTGGAGGGAGCTGTTGTAACCTCCAATTTGTGGCTGGTCGGTCAAAAGCACCAGTAGTAACCTGGGCTTGTGACTGATGTCCAGAGTGGAGGGTGGTCTAGTGGGACTGAGCCCTCAACCTGTGGAATCTGATGCTGTCTCCATGTAGGCAGTGTTAGAATTGAGTTGAATTGTAAGACCCTCTCAGCTGGTGTCTGAGAATTGCTTGGTGGTGTAGGGAAGCCTCCATGCACACACGGTGGAACTGGGCCCAGGAACCCATGTGATTGAAACCAATATCATATAACTGGCCTTATTTCTCCTTCCAAAGTGGGCCACTGGGGAGCTCAAAGCCCAAGGGAAACTACAGTGCTGCACAGAAAGCCAGTTTCAAAAGGAAACTACAACGCTGTATAGGAAACTAGTTTGAGAGGGGAAACCCCAGTACTGTGTAGGGTCCTTCAGCCTGCACATGTATACTTTTTTTTTCTCTCAAATAGCTGCAAAAGAAATGTCTCCATTTCCTCTAAGAATATTCATATAAGGGAAGTTAAAAAAAAAAAAACTTTAAATGGTTTCAAGGTGACTAAGTGAAAAAAAAATTAGCAACGAATCCACCAGAACCCATGTCTTTTTAAGAAAAACAAAACAAAACAAAACAAGATAATAAACAACAAAACTTTTGGAATCAGACAGGCCAGGTTTCATATCCCAGATCTCCACCTGCCAGCTCTGGAACCTTGAATGAGTTATTTAACCTTTCTCAGTCTCTGTTTCACTCATAAAATGAAGACAAGGGTAACAAACACAGAGAGTTGCTGTGAGGACAGAGTGAGCTACAGTGTGGAGGCAATGAGGCCGACAGCTCAGGTCAGCACACGGAGTGCATCTGCCTAGAGCTGGAATACTGACGGTTCCTGCCTCCCTTGCAGCTAGACACGCCCACACAATTCAGCCCCGACCGCTGACGCATCAGCAGGAGTCTGCCCATGTTTTCCTCTTTTGCTTCCTCCTTCCTCCTACTAGGATCAGGTTCAAAACTGGGAGGTTCCTTGGCCATGAGCCAAGGGCGTTCAAGCAGGAAGACAGGAGGTGGAGAGCTTGATGGCGCTGTGTAGGCGACATCTAACCCTGAACTACTCACCTCCTAACTCCTAATTATCGTTTGAGGTAAGTGAGCAACCCACTTGGTTTAGCCCCTGGCTCAGGTCTCTGTGACAAAGCAGGCAAACACAAGCCTGACAGCATGGACCGACATGGTCCTGGCGAAATCTACGCCTGCCAAACATTGGCCTCCTGTTTCCCTCTCGTTGAAAAGGTATGTGTTTGGAAAATGATTCCAATTATACTGGAAAGTAAAAAAGTAACTTAATGCCATAGATTATATAGCATGATCTAAATAAGCTTCATTAGGAGAAAAACAATCGTTGTGAGACTCAGGGATGCCCAGGCACTCAGAGGATTCTGTTAAGCACATCACTGGGAAGGAAAAAAAAAAGTGTATTTTCGTTTTAACAAAACCATTTTGACAAAACTACTTCAAAATGTCCTGCTGGGATTCCCACGGGCCAAGGGCACTGTGGATTCAGGCCAAGTGGACATATCAGGGAGCTTATGGTGACCAGAAGAGAAGGAAATGAGTGTCTGTCTGAGATTCATTCATGAGGTTTTGTGAGTATTTACACATGATCTTGGGTGGATATTCTGAGGAAAAAGGGCTTGTCTAGTTTGTGATGTACATCATGTGACCATCCAGCACCATGTAAGAGAATGGTGGGCCAACCATGTTTTTATTACACCAAAGGAAATATTTTTCAGATTATATCAGCACACTTGTGGTTTCTGAAATTCCGTAACTCCCTCACTCATTTCCAAGGAAGCGTATGCTCTTTGGGGCCGTAAGTGTACCTTAAGCCAAAATAGCATTTATTTGGTGTTACCCACAAACATGGGACCATGCAGGCTTAAAAAGGACAGGCAGAGCAGGAAGGAGCAATCTCAACCCAGGGAATGGAGGTACTCTCAAATAGTCTCCAAGTGGGAACACCTACCATCACACTGTCCCCTCCAAACACACAATACACACACACACACACACACACACACACACACACACACGCACGCACTGCAGTCTAGAAAACCTACATATCGATTAAAATTCGGCCCTTCATGCCTGATAATATGCAACATGTATTTCACCAAAATACATTCATAGAGCCTTTTGGAAACAGTTGCATCAGAATCTCCTGCTTGGAATCGTATAGTTCAGGCAAGGGCGCTGCCGTGGTCCAGCCCAGGTGGGACACTGACAAGAGGAACTGGAAACAAGCATCTTTAGTATTAAGTGCGAAGCACTGCACAAGGCATAAAATGAGTTCCCCCAAAAGCTCCCAAGTTGGTATGGAGATCAACAGATAAAGACCTTGATAAGAACTGTGGTACGTAGATGAGTAGTGATGTAAATAACACTATATGAGGCGGAATTGAATTAATCTGACAATAAAGCTATGAGAAGTCATGGGAGAGTCAAATAAGAAGCAACTAACTATAATTAAGGAGGTTCAATGGGACATCTCAAAGTACACAGCATCTCAATAAGGCCCTCCTGGACCCCGCTACCTTTTCACATCACACAGAGAATCTTGTACTGCATCTTAGCAATGACAACAAAAGCAGTGGATAAAACCAGGCAAAGGAATAACACTACAAGTGATGGTTAACATACATTGAGCATTTGGGGGAGAAATATAAGCATGATTAAGATAAACATATTGAAGTACATAATTAAAAAGTGTGATATAAAATTATCCATCTGAGTCGGAGAATGAGTGATTTGACATTATTTTGCTGAAACGCAAGGAAAGGAGGGGAGCTTTATTCAGCTGACAACGTGGTGCCCAACCCATTCACCTGCACTTCTGCCCAATCAGCACACCCAGCTTTCTTCCCACCGGGAACACGCATGAAGCTTAACGACTACCTGACAGCTTAGCTTCCTGATGACAAACTGAAACTACTTCACTAAGAAATATACACCCTTTGTGTTGATGCAAACTGATAATTTAATTAGTCATTTCAGAATCCCAGCAGAAAAACACACCTGGAACTTTTTAAGTCTAACTCACTGAACTGGTTCAGCTCCGTGGGAAGACTGTGAACAAACAAAATGATGTCATGACTTTCGTTTTCCAAGAAAAAAGCATTTTTCCTTTATTATTCAGGGAAGGTTCTTACAGCTGGCACCACGAGACACAGAATTCATGTGCACACCCTTTAAAAAGAAAATGTTTCCTGCTATCTTACTGCTGCAACTTATAGACAAGATGGGAGGCTAGTCTGTATTTCTTTAATCATCTCTTTTCTTCAAATCTATTTTTTAGCACAAAGTTGGAAGTCAGTAAGACTGAGAGCCTTCATCTATAAAAATCTTATTTTGGATTTCTTTAAACACTTTCTATTTGATGAGCTGTTAAAAGGAGATTGCTTCCTTATCTCCTCTTCATTTCATAGCGAGTTGACATCAGTTTTTGTACAAAGAAGATACTGTGGATTGGTTTACTCAACCTCAATTCCACCCTTTTGTTAGCTTCCTGTTGAAGCTTGATTGCTTTAAAAAACTGCCCTTCCGGGACTTCCTTGCAGCTCGTGTTCTGGATGCAAATTAATCTTAACCATTAGATGCACTTGAGGGAGATCTGGAAGGAGGGGGGAGTTGGAACCCATCTTCCTCACCCTGTTTCTGTTGGAGGTGGCTGTGGCCAAGCTAATGACAGAGGCAGCTGGGCTCTCTAATCCCTAAACCACAGTTACGGCCGTAGGTTCTTGGACAAAGTCATTCCAGGAGCCATCTCTTGACCCCCACCTCTCCCTTCCCTTAATGAGTTTTCAAGTGCCTAAGGCCAACATGCAATATCCTTTTGCTGAAGACACCTAGGAAGATTTCCGACTGATGAGATTATATTCACTCCTCAGCCTGAAGAGGCAGTACATGAACCAGGACAACGTGAACACCTAACATGCCCACAACACTCTGTAGTTTACAAAGTTCCTGGGCATGTGTTACACGAACTGATCCTGACCATGACTCTGGGAGGTCGCTGGACAGGTAATGCTCTCTCCACCGTACAGATGAGAAAGCGGAGTCTCAGAAGAGTTAGGCGGCTTAGCAAGGCATTTAGTTAGTAAGAGATGGAGATGAAGTTCAATCTTACATTTTCTGATGCTCAGTCATTTCCTTGGACACAAGGAAGCCTTCCAAGGACAAAATGAAGGAGAGAAAAACACAAGGGTGCTGACCATGGATTAGCCCTTCTATTTCCTATTTTAAAACAAAAATTTTAAACCTTATCATTATACTCTAAAACCAGTAAGTTAGATTAAAATACCTAAGGATGAACTAGCAAACAGGGACTGTTTCAAAGAGAGTGTGACTTTGGATCTGGTAACACCTGTGCCTTAAACATTACAGGATCCCTCCTTTGAAGAATCTTTGCTATTAATGCAGATACAGGAAAGGTTCAGTCCTGTTTTCCATCTCTGATCATGATTCTCTTTCTGCACAATCATCTGGCCAAACCAAGAGTGGCTTGAAGATTTGGGAGGCCAAGATTCATTTCTCAATTTCTCCCTCAGAGAATGTCAGTTTCATCCAAGATCCATCCCCTTCTCCAATATCCCTAGAAATAAAGATTTCCTTTTTTCCTCCCCCACTTGCTACACAGAAATATTTTAGTAAAACATTTGATTTCAATGCTCAGGAAACCCCAAAGAAAAACATTAAGTAAGCAGAGCTTGATTTAGACCACTTCAAAAGTGGTTCAATTCTTTCTCTCCATCTCCACTGCTCCTCCACTTCATAGCAGGAGTCTAACCACAGGGGTTAAGATTCAAGAGCTCTAAGAAGCAACTTCTGACCATATGGTCCCCATTCCCTGAGAGCAACATCAGCCCTAAGAAAACATTCCAGTATCGCAAATCTTCAAGATCATCCCACAGCCAACCTCAAAACACTGGCATTCCACAATTCCCTGACGTTCCTTCCTTCTCTGCTTGCTTCCTTCCGTCTCAGATGACTCAGATCAGAAGGGCTAGGAAATCTGTCACTGTAATACCTACCCTACTGCTGCCCCTGCATCAAAACATTATGTGATTTATTCATGGAAAAATGACAGGTATAAAGGAAAGCATTTATCATTAAGAAGAGAAGAAAGATGATGAAAAGCAGTAGATCTGGTTATTCCAGCAAACTCAAGGATCCTTTTCCCGTGACAGCGAGACATACAAGAAACTACATTGAAAGGCAATAAACTCTATACTAACCTGGGGGAAGAGAGAATAAGTTGAATTGTCAATGGTGAATGAGTATAAAAACTCCCCATCATACCACATGCTCTTCCCCATGGGGGAATTCATTTTAGTCATAGCAAAGAGATGGGCGGGGTCGCAGCAGTCTTCCATCTGCTTCCTAGGAGAGAAAATAGAGAGAGAAGAGAACAGCAGGTTAAGTGAGCAGCAGATTCATTCGCTTGTCCTTCCCGCAGAGATGGGCAGCCTTACCTCAGCGCCAGCTCACAGAAGGATCTGTCTCTCCATGGTGATTAGAGGACTATTAATTCACTCTTCCAGACATTAGAATGCATGACTGGAATATTTCATAATTTTAAAAAATTTAAGAAAAAGAAATACATCAGCTGATGGGACTGTAAATTGATGCAGCCACCATGAAAAACAGTATGGAGATTAATAAAAAAATAAAATAAAATGAAGGGTAGAACTCTCATGTGACCCAATTCTGGGTATTTATCAGAAGAGCACAAGAACCCTAATTTGAAAAGACATGTGCACCCCTATGTTCACTGCAGCATCACAGTTGTCCCTTGGTATCCACAAGGGACTGGTTCCAGGATCTGCCTCAGACACCAAATTCCACGGATGCTCAAGCCCCCACAGTGGACACTCCATATCTGCGGTTCTGCATCCATGGTTGTGTGGTACTGTATGTATTTACTGACAAAAAATCCATGTTTAAGTGAACTTGCACAGTTCAATTCCATGCTGTTCAAAGGGGTCAACTGTATTCACAATAGCCAAGATAGAAAAACAACTTAAGTGTCCATCCATGGATGAATGGTAAAGTAGATGTGGTATCGATGCACAATGGAATGCTACTCAGCCATAAAAAAAGAATGAAATCCTGCCATTTGCGACAACATGGATGAACCTTGAAGGTATTATGCTAAGTGAGGTAAGTCAAACAGAGAAAGACTGTCTGATTTTGCTCATATGTGAATCCAAAACAAAACAAAACAAAACAAAACAAACAAAATAAAACAAAAACAAACTCATAGGTACAGCGATCAGATTAGTGGTTACCAGAAGGGAAGGAAATTGTGGTGGGAGAGTGAGTGAAATGGGTCAAGGGAGTCAACTGTGTGGTGATAGATGGTAACCAGACTTGTGGAGGTGATTACTTTGTAGTGTATATAAATGTCCGAGCATAATGCTGTACACCTGAAACCGCTATAATGTTTACAAAGAAAGTAAAACATCATCTCTCATGGGCAGCTGAAATATGTTCGAAGGCAAAAATAATCATTATAATCATGGACTGATTGATTTAACTCTCCAGGTGCAGAGAAGGCTCTGGATGGCTAACTTTAAGACTCTGGACTGTCGAGCTTTTCAGCCGCAGCAGAAATGCACCTTCGTGATGATTTTAATAATCAGCTGGTTAAGTTCAGGGACCAGAGACTTTGCACAAGCTGTACGGAGCAGGGAATGCGCAATGTGGCCCGAAAGAGGGTGCACCCCCCTCCCCCCGCCAAAACCGAGGACACGATTAAAGAACCACCCCTGGGAAATCCTTTGAAACAGAGACAGAACAAGATGAGGGATGTGAGTTTGGGCACTGGCTAAGCAACCTGTCTTCCAGGGGGTCAATCTCACGGTTCTTTCCGGTTCTCCTCCTGTTAGACTTCTCAGCAGAGTGTGACATGGCTGAGCACCAGGACTTGGCGAAGGGCTCCTCACCCTCAGTGTCTGAAACACAGGGGATCCTGGGTCTTCTCCCTCTTCTGGGCTGGCTGCTTCCCTGCTTGCCCCTCCCATGGAGGTCCTGTTACCGTTCTACAAGCCGATCTTCACAATCTCCTTGAATTAAAAGCCTGTGAGAAATCAACTCCGTGTCTCATCAAGCTTCCAGGAGTGAAAGAGCTTATTCCCCAGTCCCACTTCTAGAAGGACCAATAAAACAAACCACTGGCATAAACCACGTCTGGATGGCGCCCCCATAAAGACCTCCTTGCTCAGACATCTTTGGCCACCAGTGGTACCCAAGCTGAGAGCTGAAAGGAGACAGGGAACTGGAGTCCGGTCCTGCTCGGTCTCTGTGGGATTTGGTTCCAGGACCTACCCTGCCAGACACCAAACCCCATGGATGCTCAAGTCCCTTACAGAAAATGGCACAGTGTTTGCCCGATATCTACAAATCCCTCCTGGGTACCTTAAATCACCTCTAGATTACTTATCACACCTAATGCAATGTACGTGTTATGTAAATAGTTATAAATACAAATGTGAATACCATGTCAACAGTTACCAATGTGCGGCAAATTCAAAAAGGTTTGCTTTTTAGAACTTTCTGGAATCTTTCATTTTTTGTGAGTACTTTTGATACACCGCCAGTTGAATCCTCGGGTGCAGAACCTGAGGATGAGGATTTGGAGGCAACGGTACTTGGCTTCTAACCGTGGCTCTGCCGTAACCCAGGAATGTGACTGGGCTTCAGAACCGGCCTCAGACACCGTTTTCGAGATCCCCGGAGAACAGACAGGTGGAGCACACAGTGCAAGTTCAGCCTCATCGCAGAGATGAATAACCCGAGTCAGGGCCTGGGGCTCCTCCCACCACCTGGTGCTTTGTCGGGTGCTTTTTGGTTGGGTTCCCCTTCACCAAGGTTTCAACAGAAAGGACGGGGAGAGGGGCTCGGGAAGAAGGCCGCTGTCTCTCGACGTTGGTAGGATGTGTGTCACTTCTTGCCCCTCCATCATCTTTCCATCTCTCCCTACTGCACCTCTTTCCCTTCCTCCTCCATCTTCGGTTAATTCTTACTGGGTTTCATCACCCAAAAAGCAGCCTGAACCAAGGCAGGAAGGTTTCATGATGAACTGCCTGCACTTTGTCAAAGCAGCACCCTAGGCACTGTAGTCAACCAACATAAACCAGAACTAGACGTGGCTTAAGGCTGTCTTTAAAAATGAGGAGAATTGTCTTAGGCATGATTCCATTTCTGGTGGTATCTTACCACTTTTAGCCCTTACAGTAACCCTAAGAGATAATTCACGGAATTCTTACTATTACTCCCAACTTGTATCTGAAGAGACGGTATAAGGGCTTTTTCCTCTCTGCCTGCTGCCTGCTCAGAACCATTCGGAATCACCCTTACCTCTCTCTTTCCTGAAGAAATGCTTTCTAAGCACCAGCCAAGCACCAGCAACACGCAAGGTGCCTTCCTACATCTTTTCCCACTCAATTCTCACAGTGAGTGACCTTGGAGCTAGAGAGATTCAGGGTTCTTTTTCAGTAACTTGGGTCACATAATTAATGAAGTGTGTGTGGGGGGGGAGTGATTCTGCTCCCAGCCTTTTTACTTCTTGTCTGTACCTACTTCCAACCAGACCATAGCTCTCACCTCCAAACCAAGCTAAACTTGCCACCCAGCACAAAGTGCTACAGAGAATTCAGAAGGAAAATCTGTCACAGTCATCTAACCGCCCCCCATTCTGGTGTGGCCACTTCCATGCTACTTTTACACTGGCTTCCTTTTTTCATCCTCAAAAGAAAAAAAAATCTAAGGAAACAGAGTTTATTACATTATCCTGAACTTACAATGAAACTGAAGCTCAGGCCATGAGACTTGTTCACGTTCTTTAGGTAATAAACGTCTGTTTAAGACTCACAGACACAGAGAACAAACTTATGGTTACCAGAGGGTAAAAGGGGTGGGAAGGGATAAACTGGGGATTTGAAATTTGCACCTTGGGGAGGAAATGTGGGGGTGTTTTCATGGGTGTACACATCTATCAAAATTCATCAAATTGTAGATCTGAAACATGTGTAGTTTACTGTACAGGAATCAAACTATAATGAAGGTGTTACAAATAAATTTAAAAAATGAACAACGTATTTTTTAAAAGAGAAAAAAAAGCAATGGCTCTTAATTTGGATTAAAAAAATAAATATGTTTAACGATTAGTGAAATGGGTTAGACAGACTTAAAATTCACATCTGTCCCTACAGCATCATCATCAGGGCAATTACACAATTGTGATAGTGGGAAAACCAAATACTCAAAAGGAAGTAGAAAGTGTCAAGCGTGTACAGACACTTTTTAAAATCCAAGGGTTATAGCAAATTCATAACAATCAGAGTGCCATCTGCAATATGGGAGTGCTTTTCCTATCATAAAAGTTTGAACTTTCCCTTCCTTCCAGAGTGCCTCCCTATCTGTCTTCTGCCACGCCCACGTCCAGAGGATGGCTCGAAAGGGTCCACGAGGTGGGGGTAGGTTCGCTCCCCGTGCCCGGGAAGGACACATTAGCTCATCAGCTATACGGGCTACAGCAGCAGCCGCAAAGGCAGCAGGACCACAGCCCGACCAGCAGCCAGAGTAACAGCCACCGGAGAAGTAGCAGTAATGACTTCTAAGGAGTTCTTGCCTCACACTGTGTTAGGTTTGGGGGATGGAAACTTGAATTTCACCCCCATCCTACCTGCAGGTGATCCTGCTGAGACAGTATACATCAGCTCTTAGGATGTTTAGCAAATTGGGTTCCTACCCTCTTTCTCAAGCTTTGTACTGATGCTGCTCATTATTTGCTTCTCTTTTATGGCAGACCACAAAATCACAGGGTTGAAAAAGCAAAAGTAAATCCATTGCTATTGTCAAGTTTAAATCTGCAGAGCCTGCTAGAGACGCTATGGAGAAAGGGGAACCCTCCTACACTGCTGGTGGGAATGTAGTTTGGTGCAGCCATTATGGAAAATATTATGGAGATTCCTTATAAAACTAAAAATAGACTTACCCTATGATCCAGCAATCCCACTCCTGGGCATATATCCAGAGAGAACTCTAATTTGAAAAGATACATGCACCCCAGTGTTCACAGCAGCTCTACTTTACATGGAAACAACCTAAATGTCCACCAACAGATGACTGGATAAGTAAGTTGTAGTATATATATAGGGGGGAATACTACTCAGCCATAAAAAAGAATAAAATAATGCCATTTGTTGTAATATGAATGGACCTGGAGATCATCAAACTAAGTGAAGAAAGCCAGAAAGAGAAAGAAAAAACCATGATATCACTTATATGTGGAATCTAAAACAAAGACACAAATGAACTTATTTACAAAACAGAAACAGACTCACAGACATAGAAAACAAACTTATGGTTACCAGGCGGAAAGGGAGTGGGAAGGAATAAATAGGGAGTTCAAGATTTGCAGATACTAACTACTATATATAAAATAGATAAGCAACAATTTTCTACTGTACAACACAGGAACTACATTCAATATCTAGTAACCTATACCAAAAAATATGAAAAGGAATATATATATGAATATGTATGACTGGAACTTTACGCTGTACACCAGAAATTGGCACATCATTGTAAACTGACTATACTTCAATAAAAAAAAAAAAAGAAAAATGTTAAGTCTGCAGAGTATTAAGTCTCAGCTGAGTGTGAGCTGAGTATTAGAGTTAACATGTAAATGTTTTTTATTAATTGAATTCAGGCTTCAGCAGAGCTCCTCTCAAATGATGCTCCAAGTTATATCATGAAGGTGAGTACTTAGGAAGCCTGGGAGCCACTTGCTAATACTCAGGATCTCATCCCTCCAAGTGAAAGTCGTGTATAACAACTAAGCCAAGAAGACTACACTGGCTTATTGTGCCAGGAGGGCTGGGGTTCTGGGGAAACTGAACCGACGAACAGGGGGAAACCCATCACTCGGAATAATGCCCAGTATCAGAGTGAACCTTGCTGGGCCTCTCTCGGGCCCCACGTTCATCGCTTTGCTCATCAGACGTGAAGAAGGTTGGGAGGCTGCCCCTCCAACGATGGACACTATTGTGCCCTTCTGAGGAATGACTGAGTGTCAGAAAGCAGAGCTGAAGGAGAATTCCCCTTTGGTTGGCCAAACTCCTTTCGGTTGGGGCATTTGACCAAACTCGGCTGTTACCCTTCAGCTCTGGCCTCAGCTAAACATCCAATTCAATGCCATTTCTGGCCTCCCTGAACGCGTATGTGACAAATGCCTGTGTGATCACACGTGTCACCATCACACAGGGTGCTGATGTGAGCAACACAAACAGGGAACGTCATCAAAGTCTGCTGTTTACAACTGAATATGCAATTTAAAATTCTGACAAGCAACCTAGAAGAAAACGGAGTGAAATTCTCTCCAGGTGCTTTCTATGTTGAAATTCTATCAGTCAGGTGAAGTATTAATATATCTTTAATATTGCAAAAGGAAAAGGCAATAATAATGTTATGGTAAAAGCTATTAATTTTATGTACAAAATTTATGAAGGATTATTGACTACAGAGGAGAATAAATTGTCAATTAGAGGAAATATAAAGAGTGTGTTTGGAAGATAATCTTAAGAAAAATACTACATCGTTTTTCTGCCAACAAATATTTGTAAAATTTTAAATAATAATATAAGGCAGAAAAACAGAATTGAGATTACATGAAAATTCAAATCTCTGTAGAACCATCTGATGTACTAGCATTCAAAATATTCAACAACATAACCTTTAAGAACTATATTCAATTTTCACTTATTTAATTCCATTTAGACAAAGAGTTATTTAAGAAAAAATCCTAGTTGGGAATTCTTCATTTTGTGTTACAAAGAATTAACAGTTAAATGCCAAATTTGCCCCTAAAAAATTCCATAAGGAGAAAAACTCTATGAAAAAACATCGTAAGAGATCACCACAAATCAATCTCCTCATATCCTTCTTAACTGCTTTCTTCTTCTCTACAGCACTTCACACTATTATATCCTTAAGTTTTATTTATAGTTTTGTTTATTGTCTGTCTCCCCAAGTCCCAGAATACAAACTCCAGGAGAGGAGAGAATTTCATCTTCCATTCACTGCTGTATCCGCATCTCCTAAAACGGTGGCTGACACACTGAACAGGTGCTTGATAAATGTTGATCGATTGAATGAGTAAGTTACAAGTAGGAAGAAAAGAAAACATTACAGAAACAAGAAAACTTCAATGCACGTTTTGTTCTCACTAATCAAAATTCAAATTGAAGAAATCAATTCCTTATAGTTTTAGCCTATGGAAACCAAAAAACAAAAGCTTGTCAAAATAATTGCTATGGGGGGAGGCTATAGCTCAGTGGTAGAGCGCATGCTTAGCATGCACGAGGTCCTGCGTTCAATCCTCAGTACCTCTGTTAAAAATAATAAATAAATATAAATAAACCTAATTACCCTCCCCCCAAAAATCCCTGCTACACATTGGTAAACATTTTCTGTAGTAGCAGATCCAGGATTCTTGACATTTGCAGAGTGGTGAATCCCAAGTTCCTTATACTGTGCACTAAATATTAGTCAAATTAAAACAAGGATCTCTTCTGGTCTGGAGGCCTGCAGCACAGGGACCAGAGGAGCAGTCCATCAGCTGATGGCGCTGATAAATTCTGTTTCCTTCACCATAGTGTCAAACTTTCAAAATCTGAACTTCTAAGAAGTTGGATAAGTTTTCAGATTTAATTTTGCCTCCAAAAACTTCTTTCCTTTCTAGTGATATCTGACTTCAGTCAAGTATTGATTTTAACATTTGGCTTTTGGCCAAAATGTGTATCTAATGCATTTCCTCCATACAGTTAAATCAATAGTTCTTACTGTAAACTGTCCTGAGTCGAGTTCCTAAAATTCCTTTTAGATTAGCATATGTTAACTTCTTGGATTAATGTCACAGAGCCTCAGATTCATGGCTAAAAGTATACCCACATTCACATCAGAGGATGGTTTTGAAATTGGGATAATATATACAAAGTGTTTAGAACATGATATGGTTTCAATAGGTATTCCCTTCATTTTCTTTAATAGTAAGGGACCATATGATTCTGCTCACCTCACACAATCCTAAGTTATGACTGTTTTCCAGACATAATTACTAATAATTATTACCCCCTTCCATTCCCAAACATGTCCTTATTTAGATGACAAATTATATGTTCACTCCGATAAGAGCAGAAGATAAATGCAGCATCCAATGAGAGGGCTTTTCTTTAAGTGAAGAACCTGGTGGCCTACAGAGAAACGAGAGAAATTTCTTATTCTAGATAACTAAGTGGCAGATTTCACAAAGACTACAGCAGGTAGGGTTTGGACCATCATGAAGTTGTTTTTTCCCCCTAACTGAAAGGAATCTTTGTCTTAAATGACCAGTTTTGAAACAACTTTAAAAGTCAGGGGTCACTGCTGACTGAGCGCCCAGAATCCAGAACAAGCATTAGCAGAAGTTGCTCTGAAGTGAATGAACAACAGGGCTCTGCCCGTGGCTGACGTGGGAGCAAGTGGTGACAGTACCATCTCTGAGGCAAAGGCAGCACCTTCTGTCCACAGAGTGGTCCCCTCAGTGGCCTAAGAGATTCAAAATACACATGCAATACGGAGTAGAGATTTGTATTTATCTTATTCTTCTGTAAAATTCTCTTGACTGGTGCGAAGGAGAATGACTCTCATTAAATGATTGCTTAAACCAATGTTTTCTACAGATACAATAAAAAGGCTTTTCAAATGTAATCTTTCAGATAATTTGCCAGGACTACAAAAACAGAGAAAAACAACTCCGGTGTACTACTTAAGACATCAGGTAATCTTTTATTTAGCAGCATTTTGTTCTTCACATTGGAAAACGACTGTATGATACAGAAAAAAGTATTCCAAAGAAAGGTCAACTTGTGCCACGTGTCATTTGCATTTCTCTACATCAGGCAGAGCAGACTTAAAAGAGGAACGTTTGGAAAACAAGTATTTCAAAGATGATCTGGTCTTCCCTAACACATCTTTATTTTGCAACGTACTTAACAATTACATGCGATTATTTGAATGGAAGAACATCAATTTTTCCAGGAAAGATTTCAATGAGCGCTTAACCTTCAGTCCTCCTCCTTCTACTTACTTGTCTATATAGCTAGAAAAACTCTATGATTATCCTTTGAGAATTGCCTGTTTGCTTTTTTGGTAAATGGAACTGACTAGGCTCCTTTGAGCAGCATGCATTATTTGATTCACTCAACAAATATTTTTGAGCATTTCTATATGCCCAGTACTGTTCAAGGCACTAGGGAAAGAATGGGGTTAAGGAGGAGGAGAGCTGGGAATACCTTGCCCTCTTAAACTCTAATGGAGAAGCTAGACAAACAAGATAAATAAAGTACATGGATAAGGGGTGGGGGAGCAATTTTCAACAGGGACTAAGTAAGTCCTCACTGGGTAGGTGACATCTGAGTTTACTCAGAAAAGGTGTGGGAGCAAGCCATCCAGATATTCAGGATATCCGGGAGAAGAGCATATAAACAAGTGCAAAGGACAGCTATACGCAAAAGAACCGAACTGGACTCCTCTCTCATCCTATACACAAAAATAATCTACAGATGGATTAAAGACCTAAATTTAAGACCTGAAACAGACACACACACACACACACAAAACTAAAAGAAAACATAGGTAGTAAACTATGTAACATCAGTCTTAAGCAATATTTTTTGGATATATTTCCTCAGGCAAGGGAAACAAAAGCCAAAAAAAGCAAATAGGAGTACATCACACTAAAAAAAAAAGCTTTGCACATCAAAGAAAACTATCAATGAAATGAAAAGGCAGCTTACTGAAGGGGAGATGGTATTTGCAAATGGTGTATCTCATGAGAGGTTAATATCCAGAATACACAAAGAACACATACAACTCAACATCAAACAAACAAACAAAAACAATTAAAAAATGGGCAGAGGATCTAAACAGACATTTTTCCAAAGACATACAAATGACCAACAAGCACAAGAAAAGATGCTCAACTACTCATCAGGGAATGCAATCAGGGAATGCAAGTAAAATCCACAATCATAGCACCTCATGTTTGTCAGATGGCTATCATCAAAAAGACAACAAAGTGTTGGTGAGGATGTGGAGAAAATGGAACCCTCACATATGGTTGGTGGGAATGTAAATTGGTGCAGCCACTATGGAAAGTAGTATGGAGATTACTCAAAAAATTAAAAACAGAACAACCATATGACCTAGCAATTCTACTCCTAGGCATTTATATGAAGAAAACAAAGACCACTAATTTGAAAAGATATATGCACCCCTATGTTCACTGCAGCATTATTTACAATAACCAAACTATGGAAGCAACCTAAGTGCCCACTGATGGGTAAATGGATGAAGATGTGAGAAATATATATATATACACACACACACGGGAATATTGCTCAGCCAATAAAAAGAATGAAACCTTGCCATTTGCGAAAACATGGATAGAACTAGAGGGTATTATGCTAGGTGAAATCAGTTAGATGGAGAAAGACAAAGGCTGTATTATTTCAATTATATGTGTAATATTTAAAAAAAACAAATACGCAAACATAACTAAACAGAAATAGCCTTGTAGAGAACAAACAGGTGGTTGTCAGAGGGGAAAGGGTGTTAGGGAGAAGAGAAACAGTTGTGGGAGATTAAGATGTACAAACTTTCAATTACAAAATAAATGAGTCACAGGTATGAAATGTACGGTGTGGGGAATAATTATGTAATATCTTTGCATAGTGACAGATGGTAACTAGACTTACCACGGTGATCATTTTGAAATGCATAGAAATATCACATCAGTATCTTGTGTAACAGGAACTAATATAGCTTTGTAGGTCAGTTAGGTTGTAGTGCTGTGGGTGGATTACAGTTCAAAAACAAACAAACAAAAAAACTCATAGAAAAAGAGATCAGATTTGTAGTTACCAGAAGCGACAGAGTGGGAGTAAGGGAAATTGGATGAAGGTTGTCAAAATGTACAGAACCAGTTATAAGATCAATAAGTACTAGGAATGCAATGTACAACATGACACTTAGGTTTGAGATTATCTCTGTGAAAGATGAGCAGAAGTTAGTGGAAGGCACAGCAAACGAAAAGAAGTAGACAAATGTGATAGAAACTACATTGTGGGTTTTCCAAATTATACAGATTTTTCTAAACTAGGAAACTGAACCAACAAACACCAGATGACCTGGGGAGAGGTAAATTTCAGAGGTTGAAGCCCAGGAGTCAAGTTCGTTGGATTCCCCTCATCTCTCCTGCCTACCAGACACAAGACTGGAGTATTTGTCCTGCAAGTTTTCCAGACCAGAATTGTCTCTGTCATGATTTATGGTCCACACTTCTGGTATTTCTGTGAATAACCATTCCAGTATTTGAACATATTCAAAAATTATTTCCTGAAAAAAAAATTCTTTGGCTTTGTGTTATGACCCATTTTCACAGGATGGAGTTCTTGTGCAACACCACAAACTAGGGACTTTCAATTTTCTTACCAGAATATTAATGGTGCCGCCTGCTTATCTAAAACATACAGGTCTCTCTCTACTCAGCACAGACTATCAGCACCTCAGGTTAAACAACCTTTAATTCATTGTCATCTAGTTCCCATTAAATGTGTGGTTAAAGGAATGAGTATTGGGGAGAGAAAAGGGGACATATTAGCTCATGTTCTCCTAGGAGTTAGGGTAGATTCTTTCTCTGTACCAAGTCAGATCACGAGCAAGTCAGCTACTGGCATTACCTAAAGTAGCTATTTTTAAATGCCCACCTTAGAAACTTTCATAGATGGGAACAGAGCTTATTCCTAAGGTCAAATGTGTCAACTCAGCTTACCATCAACAGATTGCAAAAACAATCAGCCAGGCATTTTCACCTCATCCATCCATCATCCCTCACCTTGTTGCTATGCTCACTATGTTTGTACCTCATTTTGAATTGTTTTGTGAATATCACTGACCCCCGTTGTGATAGAAAAGTACAGAGGTATTGAGAGAGTTGACAGCAACAGCTACGGAGAAGCGTAGGCTTAAAGACAGAAACAAAAGTAGAGATGATTTTTAAAAACTGAAAGCATTGAGAAAACAAAGGATGCTGTAAGTGTAGATGGAATGAGTCACTTGACAAAGAGGGAGTAAGGAAACAATTGGAAAAAGAGAAGCAAAATGATGGATGGAAGGGAAAATTTGTTTTTAGTTTGTCAATAAAGGATAAGCAGAGGCTGAAAATGAGAGACCAGATAAACCTCCTATGATGTTTTCAGTGGTTAGAGATTAACAAGACTACATTCAACGGAGGAAGTACAAAGATGTTTCAGTTTATTGCTAATGAAAAAGCACAGATGTCATGAAATTATTCTGTATGACACAATAGTGGTGGCTACATGTCATTATGCATTTGCCAAAACCCATAGAACGTACACCACCAGGAGTGAATCCTAATGTAAACCATGGACTTTGGCTGATAATAATGCGTCCATGTTGGTTCATCGATTGTACCAAATATGCCACACTGATGAGGACGTTGAGGGTAGGGGAGTATGTACGTGTGGGTGGGGAGGGCCATGTGCGAACTCTCTGTATTTCCTGCTCAATTCGGCTGTGAACTTGAAACTGCTCTAAAAAATAAAGTGTACTCATTTAAAAAAAAGAAAGAAAAAGCATAGATGTCAAATGTCTATGAATCCAATGATGATTCAGGGTAATGGGAGGGCATTACAAAAAAACTGAAAGCAGATGGGGCAAGTACTGCTGATGAAAATGTATGGCAAACCATGGATGTTTCCTTACGTTCAAGGCCACTCTGAATCCGCCCAGAAGAAGGGACAGAGGCAAGTGTTTATGGATTACCTGCTCAGGAATCCCTCACAACATCCACAGATTAAGGAAAATGCTTAGTTACTTCAAAATCCTTCAATGCAGACAAAACCTAACCATTTAGGGAAAAGGTACCTAATTGGCTATAAAACCAAAAAGAACATACTTTCAAAGGACAGACTCACACTCTATTTGGTAGAAATGTATTGTGGAATGCAAGGCCAAAAACTCTCTTGGTCATTTTAGACTTAACAACAATTTTTGGACCAGTCACCTGTGTAAAAGTGGAGATGTCTCTGAATAAACTAACCGTCCTGTAGAAATGCCTTCACCAAGTTACATTACAAAACTATTCTTTTATTGAGAGTCTCTATAAGAAACAGCTACGTCAAGAATAGCATTCAACTTTCTATGAAACTGAAGTTGAAAATAATACTTCTTATGTATCCATGGTCTTGTCTATTGACATGATAACTTCCTCCTTGAGTTTAGTGCCAGGAATTTTTTTCTACTTGCATAAAAATGTATGCTTCTACTTATGAAATGATAAGAATTCTTTTGCTCCGTTAAGTGGTCCTTTGGTCTAAGTTATCAGGAAGTTCAGAAGTAAATACAGTGCAGTTGTAAGACTATTTCAGCCTTGATTCTATGGACTGCTCTATTAATGGGTGTTTTTAAAATATTAACGGTTATTTTTAAAAATTAACGTGCTATATTTTTAAATAATAGGAATTCATAACTTTAAAATGTTAAAAAAATTGTTTAGAAATTTTCAAAACTACAAATTAGAAAGAATAGGTAAAAATAAGTTATCACAGATAACCCCTTCACACAGAGATAACCACTCTTAATAGATTGTTTTGTGTGAATTTTTCCTAGACATTAATTCAATCATTCCCTTAGTCAGTAAATATTCAACATATATTTATTGAGTACCTAGTATACGTCAGATATGCTAGAGACTGAAGACACAGCAGTAAACACGATGGGGTGAGCACCTGCCCTTTTGAATTGGAATTGAATCTGTTTACAATTGACTGATGCTACACAACCAACAACACTGCAGTAAACATTCTCACACTTAGATTTGTGAACATATCCGTGATTATTGCCCTGGGATAAATTACTAGAAGTATTTGCTGAATTAAAAGGTATATGCCAATGAGGGTTCTCTTGCTTCAAAAAAGACGTTATAGCACCTTGGATTTTTTTTTAAAAATGTTTATTTTTAGCAAAACAAATTATGTACAAAGCTTAAACAACTATAAGGCAACAAAAACAAGAGTTTCCTTTCTTATTTCCTACACCTGTGTCTAGACCAAAAGGCTATGGTTTTCCTATTTCTGATTATCATTCAAACATTGTTATTTTTATTTTCCATTTATTTGTACTATCAACTGACTTACTACTATGGAAGGTGAAGATATCACTTTCTACTCCGTCCCCAGACAGACATGCACAGATGTATCTTCACTCCACATTCCCTACAGAATTACATAAAAACTTTTAGTTAAACCAGTATTATTATAGTATTAAGAGTCTCTAAGTACGATTTCATAGCTGTGTCACACAATACTATCACATATTTCCTTTCTTGCAGGCTTTTTAAATTTTGCTCTTCCTGGAGTTAACTATCGCCGTACGTTTAAGATTTGCTTCCTTTATCATGCACTTTTCAATAATTCCCCTTTTAATTCTTCAAAGACCTGTAAAATTTTCTCAATGTGATCAAACACATCAAGAAATCAATTAGCTCTATTTTTTTTCTTGGAAACATCTCTTCGGGAGCCTTTTGTCCTCTGGCTCTAATCTGGGCTGCTTTCTCTCTAGCCTTGATAAACACTTACCATCTTGGGAAATGCCTTCCCCTCTTTTCTGTATTGTATTACCCAGTTTCCTTTATCCATTTTTTTTTTCTCTTCTTTAGTACTTTCTCACTTGGGTATAGCATATACTCAATTTCCTTCTTGAGAAAGGGTGCAAGCAAAGTACAGTTTTTTGAGCCTTTGGATGTTGAAAACACTTCTTAGTTTGGCTGGGTATAAAAGTCTAATTTAGAAGTCATTTTTCTCAGATTTTGAAGGCATTATCCACTGTTTCCCAGCTTCCAGTGTTTTGTTAAGAAATCTGGCATCATTCTTATATCCAATCACTTGATTTTAATCATTTTTCATCTTTGAAGATATTTAAGATCTTAGATAAGGGATTCTGAAATTTCACAATGATACACCTTGGAAAGGACTTTTTGCATTCATTGTGCTAGATACTGGGTGCTCCCTTGCAACCAGAAAACATGTCCTTCAGTTCTGGCAACAGCTTTCTATTATTTCTTTAATAACTTCTACCCTCCCTTCCTTCCATATCTCTCTTTCCAAAATTCCTATTATCCAAACTTCTCACCTTGTTTTCCCCATTTTTGCACTGTTTTATTTTTTCTATTTGGGAGGCAAATAACTTCCTAAAAATTATTTTACAAATCTACCTATTGGCCTTTTAGTTTCCACTACCACATTTTAATATCAAAAAGTTCTTTCTCATCTTCAGAGAATTTTATTTTCATAGCTTCCTAACCTTTGTGAATGTACTACATTTTCTTTGTGAGAATCACATCCGTATCATTTGTTATATATTATTCTGCTTTCTACATTGTCTGTTTCCTGTGTGTTTTTTCTATTGGTTTTTGCTTTTGTCTCTTTCATGTTAGAGGTTTTCTAAAAATATTTACAGATCTATATACCTGTCTGTTTAAATTTAAGAATGAGGTATTAAACAATGAATGAAAGCACTATGCTTGGGTAGTGATTACTAGCTGCTGGGCCTCATGAGAGTGTGATCCAGCAGGAACCCAGCCATTTCACAAGAGAATCCCCAAATGTCAGTATCCACAACTTTTCCTCTTGCATTAGTCAGTTTTCCCAGTGAGGAATCTTTCAATTTCTTGATAAAATATAAGCCTAGTTGATAACCTTCTGGGAGCTAAGTAAAAAGGGGGTGAGTATGGAGGTTTCACTCTTCAGAATACAGCCTTTCTCTTAATTACCCTGTTTTCAGCTTATGTCCTAAGTCCAAAGTCTCTCTTTGTCATCTCCACTCTTCTAACAGATGGGCAAAGACAACTGCACGTGTGTGGGTAAGGGGAGATCCAGAAAACTTCCAACCAATCCTCCTGTTTTAAGTGTCATTAGCACTCACCTCTAATTGCGAGTCTTTCAAGAATTCTGAGACATAAACTGGCTCCCTTCTTAACAGTATACCATATTAAAAACACTCAAGTTTTCAGTTTCTGTACTATACATGTTGTCAGACATGACCGGGCCATCTGCTTTCCATCTCCTAAAATTTTGTTGATGTCTTTTGTCTGCCATCATCTCTTCTACTATTTTCTTACAAGTTTATTCCTATTTATAGCCCCCTCTTATAACTTTACTAGTCTTTCAAGAGGAGTCAGAAAACCAGAAGCCAGGGGGTATTATATTTTTAAGTTTAACTTCTTTATCTGTGGTTTTCGATGATGCTTTCTGATTTGAAAACATATGTGTGTAAAACCAAAAGGCTACCAGGAAAAACTTTGATGATGGTTGCTTTAAAGAAGTGGAAATGGGGTATTAGGTATGTAAATACTTTTAATATTCATAGTTTATGTTTCTATAACCTTTTTAGTGCTGTGAACATTATCATTTTTATTACTTTATTATTTTATCACTTATTTATCATACTTATTTTTTATTCATTCATATCAACTCTAATTATTTATTTAAACTTATTATCTTAAGATTTTAAATTTGATCAATTTTTAGAGCTATTGAAATTTTAAAATTATAGATGCTTGTTTTATAAAATCTGGAATATATTAAAAACAATAAAGAAGAAATTAAAAGTTAAAAAAAAATAGAACCACATAGAAAGAAATACAATTAATATTTTTTCTCCCTGTGATCTTATTGCCATATTCTCAAGTTTTCTTCAAAACTTGACTTAGGTTTACTAATCAATTATCTCTGCTCTTCAGCATCCTCAAAGTCTCCTTCTTACCTAAATCTTTACCTTCTAACCATAAAAATACTTATATTTTTCCTATGCTAAAGAAAAATGCCCTCAAAAATGCCACTTCCTTAAGATATGCTAAAATCTCTCTGAGGACTTTTATAAACCAAACATTTCAAAACACTTATTGCTTCTATTTCTTCACTAACCTTTTCATTTGCCTCCAGTCCATCACCTTTACTGAAACTGCCCTCTCCATGGTCTTCAAATACATCCAAATGACCAAATCGAATGAAGTGGCCTTTCCTCATTTATTACTCGTCCTGACCACCCTGGAATTTGGCATTGTTGAACAATTCTGTCCTTTTTACAAGCTTCTCTGCCCTGGATACCCACGGCAATGTATCAAGCCACCTAACCATCTCCTCTCAATTTGCTTTTTCTGTCTTTCCTGACAAAATAGCACTTCTTCCCCCCATCACACAAATGTTATATTCCAAGGCTCAAACTTTGGTTCCCAGTACCTTTTACTCTAATAATAATGGGAGACTGAGCCACAGCTACAGTCCTTATATTCAACCCACGAACACTAATAATATTTTGTAGAGAAATACAACAGTCCTAGAATGGACCATCAGAAGATATCTAAAATTGGGAAGCAGGGTTGGGCCAATGGAGAAAGGAGGATATAGAGGAAAAAAAGGAATTAAGAAAAGCACTCAGTTCTTACTATGCACAGGACACCATGCCAGGTTCTTTCATATATATACAACCCCATTTCGTTCTCAGCAGTCCTGTGAGTCAGTTACTTTATTTATCTTTACCAGAATTAAACAGCAGCACAAAAACCACATAGCTATGGTCAGACTGCTGATGAGGAAGGAAGCACAGTGTAATGCAATGAAAAGAGTCTCCGTGGTCACACGGCTTCAACTCCGCCACTTACTGCTGCATGGCTTTAACCAAACCACGTTAAACACTTCGGTTTTCAGCTTTCTCATTTGTAAAATAAGGACAAACTCAGCTGATAACAAATGAAAGCACTGTAAGTAAGATGTGTAAGGTACTTAGTATACAGGGAAGCACTCATAAGTAGCTGTGGTTATTATTATTCTGACTCTATATAAAGACAGGATGTTTTCATAACAGAAGAGAACGCTATGGGAAGCAAAGGAAGAGGGTTTCAGGAAGAGGAGTTAATGTTTCTTCCAAAGCATAGACCCAAGCCCAGGCTGAAGCCTAGGCCTCCTGTGGCCACACAACTGTAGAGAAGAGCTCTAGGCAATTTTCTACCAATACAGGGCATCTCTGTGAGAAAGGCCTAGAAGCAGGTGCCCCTGTGACTGGGCCAGAGTCTGTGAAATCATACAAGTCAAAGTCATCTTGTGAGCTGGGAAAATGCTCGACCCAGGACCACCTGCTGCCTAGAGACCATATGTCCCCAAATGAGAGTGAATCTTATGACAAGCCGTGGCTATCCTTTCTGGAGAAATTGTTTTGACAAGATTTTTTAAAAGGCAAAACAAAATGTGTATATTTTTCAAAGGATCAATAAAAGAAAGGGAAGGCACCACAAGCCCCTGTGGATTTAGAGCCATCGGGCTACAAAAATGCTAAATATTCTTCACTTGTCCTTTATAGCATGTCTTAACATTCCTTATGCCATAAAAATAAATTAAAATGTGATCGTCAGCATGATAAACCAAAAGTGAACAGACTACAGGAAAAAGACAAACTGACCAGAGAAGCTGAGAGAAGCATTATAGCCCCTGGAAGTATTTCAGACAGCAGCTGCAGACTGTTCCCAGACACTCTGCTAATGGAGAACATAATTACTTTTCCTTGACAAAGAAAAACAGAAGAACTGATGAGGTCAAAATCCATAAATTAATTCAGTTCAGTGAGTGCTTGTGCTTGTTGGAATAAATCCTCTGTGCTTGAAAGTGCAGGTCATAGAAGATGTACGAGACAAAAGCCAAGGGCATGAAGGGTACCCAGGTATTTATTCACTCATTCATTCATTCATTCATTTGTTAAATGCTTATTACACACTGAGTGCGTGCAAAAGATTATATGCTAAACTTTAGGAATGAGAGTGAATCAGATGGGTCTCTGTCTTCTGAAATCCCGTGGCCTTGCAGCAGGAGTGAGCAGCAAATAAAACCACCTCGGCACAGTTTATCAGTGTGTGGATGAGGACGCACAGGATGCGGAGGGGAGAGAGAACAGGTGGAGGGAGATGGGAAAAGATTTTCTAAGGTCAACTTGGAAACTGAGAATTGAAGGACTAACAGGATTTAGTCAGACAGGCCAATGGCTAGAGGCATGAGAAAAGTCGTGAATTTCTGACCAAGAAAACGGCATGTCCGAAGGCACGAAGTTCCCAAATCTCACAGGCCAGAGCCAGTTCAGAACAAATTTTTTCACCCATCTCTGGCAAAATGAGGAAAATGCAGGCAATGAGTGAGGCTTTCTTATTTCATTTTAATCAGCAGCCTTTTTTTCCTGAGATTCTGTCCTTTCTATATTTTGATGTTAACATGTAAACTCTTTCTCTGATAATTTCCTTATTTGCCAAAATGCAAAGTCATCCATTTATTAATGTCCACGTATTAATTTATTTGGTAATTTTCTAGCCCATGAAACCCTAAGTTTGGGAAACCCTGCACACGATGAACAGATCCATGGGTGTTTGGCGTGATGGGAAGGCAGGATCCCATGGCAAATAAATATGCATTAGTTTACACAAGAGATTGAATTCAAAAAGGAGGCAAGGACCAGATTATGAAGGGCTTTCTGTGGCTGGTTAATAAGTTTAGACTTTATCCCACAGGCCAAAATGAGGGGAGTGACATTCAAAAGGCAGACGAATTAGCAAGTGTGATGTTGGACAAGTCACTTACTCTCTTTCTTTGTTGTGTATTTGGAAAATGCCGATGCTGGTAACCACACCACACCTACCAGACTTATGGGTGCTTGAATCAAAATTAAGACACGCTGATGACATACCTATGACATAATTTTAGTATATACTCCAAAGGTAAAGGGTTAATATTAATAAATTCCTCCCACTTCTCTAAATAAGTACTTAAACTAAAAAGCTTTAAAAATCTCCCCTGCTACTCTCCCCTGCCCCCACCTCATCACTTTTGGCCAGGATACCGGACCAGCGGGTCCCACTGATAGGACACGAGACGACAAACAGTAAGATGCTCTTCCTGAGTTCTTATCAATGAATGACACGTCTCTGCACAGAGTTTGATCTTCATCTGTGACCAAGGCCGCCTAACAGTCTACCGACTTCATTTTTAAGAGTTATGAAAAATTTAGTATTCAAATATGAGCATTACCACATTTGGAGAGTTTACCAAGAATCCTCATTCAACATTCTGCAGAGAAGCCTGGCTGTCGTGCTACTCTTGGCCGGAGAACAATGCTTCCTTTGTGCCTGACACATGCAGTTTTGAAATTCCCACAACTGTTAGAAAAGACGTGTTGTATCAGGGCATCATCAGTGTTGTGGGGAATTGGCTGTGACTGTCAACTGCTACTGCTCTTGTTTGTAAACAGAAATTACTTCTGTCATTGCTGGATTAACCAAAAGGCGGACTATGTTTGCATACAGTGTGCCAACCAAGGAAGGGCATCCCAGAAATGGAAAAGACAACAACAAATTTTTTAAAAGAATAGTTTGATATACTTGAATTCCTAAAAAACACGGAAGTAATCATCATGAGCAAATTCAAAAATCTTTGCCAAAACAAGCATCCCATATTCTTTTCAAAGGTGACGTCCCCCATAAGTTTTAGACAGAACTTTTGATTAATTTACCCAACATCTTTAGTTTCTTGTGCGTTATGAGACTAACTCTTTAGCAGGTAGAGGTGAGAATGTTGACAGTATTTTATACTATAATTTTTGAATAACTTTCATTTGTGACATGTCTTTATTAGTTACAGATCAAACAGGAACCACTCATAAATGTGTTGGTACAGTATTAGCGCATGGTTAGTAAGCTCTGGAAGCAAGCTAACCTGAATTTGAATTCTAGTCCTAACCCTTAATACATATGAGACCTTGGGTGTGTTCTGTAAACTCTCTAAGCCTCCATTTTCTCAATTGGAAATAGGAGTAAAACGGTACCTACCTCACAGGTTAGTAGAGAAACTGAAATAAGACCAATCACGGAAATTCTTTTGCATTGAATCCGTGACCTTGCTCAAAGTTAGCCATTATTATTATTACTATTTGAGTTCATTTTTTCAACATAAAGTAAAACTAGGTGATATGGGGGGGGCAAGAAGACATCGTGCACTAAAGCCACCCAATAAACGTACTTGAGTTTTGCCAACAAAGAAAACAGAAAAAACACAGAACAAATGTTGGAGGAGTTATTTCCACAGAGAAACCATCCGGAATAGAAAATGGGCTAATATCCAAGGGAGCAGAAAATGAGAAGAAAGAGAATTCCAGCCTGTGCCAAAGGCCTTGGGTAACCACATGTCCCAAAATGTCACCCAATTCCAGTGACTCTGGACATCTGGTCAGCTAAGCCAGATTTCCCCCGACCATCAGCCACAAAACAGAATCATTGGAATGTACACTGCAGTGTACCAAAATTGATGAATTTAGGCATAAGCTCCATTTCCCAATTTTTATAGTAAGCACTTTAACCTTCTCACACAGGTGCTTTTATACCTGGAACATGCTCGGAATGTCCATGAAGCCAAGGGCATGTGTTGCCAGTGGGAAGGTGTCCTAGGCCATCTGGGCTGACCAACTAGTGGTCAGATACCCAGCCCCCAGCAGATATGCTCTATTTATGCCTTGGTATTTGATCATAATGCAAATTTAGAGATGTTTCATTGTTTTAAACATTTGCCTACTGAAAAATTATTTTGGTTGTATTTGCTCCATGTGTGTGTGTGTGTGTTTGTCTATGTTTGGGTGCACTGCAGCACAAAGGGTGCGTCTGGAATAAGCCCTCTGCGAACCTTAAAGCATTGAGTTGGTCTATTTGAAGAGGGATAAAGAAAGGGAATGTCAGGGAGTCTGCCTCTGCCTTCCATCCAGACCCCTAGGAACTCAGTCCCACCTGGTGCACAGCCACTGCACGTGGGCGGAATGAGGAACCGACCAAGTGACTCAGGGAACTGGTCTAGCCTTACTCCCTCCACATCCCCCCTCCACACTCACTGGTACCAGGATTCATTGTAGATCTTTCGTCTTCAGAGAGCTCTCAAACACAGTTACCCCACAGTATCAGAGAGAGAAAGGGAAGCCAGCCAAGGTGTCTCCTAACAGGCGTGTCTAACCCCGCCTCTGTTCACACCATACATGGTGACAACTTTGACTTTTCACTCACTGGCACAACTACCAGAGGGTCACTTGAGGACAAGTCAACACATAACCGATGAAAGAGCTATGGGAAAGCATCGAGAATCCCACCTATCGATGGGACAAAGGTTTAAAGAAGAAAAATGAAATGATAACTGGCTCAACCTGGCAGAAGAACTCGACTCCAGCCCAGATTCCATGACTCAAGACAAGAGCATGCAGACGATGTCAAATGTGCCTGTCAGTCCAGTTTTGAGGCTCAAACCTAATTTATCCTGTATCTTCCTTCTCTTCCATTAACCTTCCTAAATCATTTTTTAACCTGGAGGGTTTTCTACTGAGTCCCTTCACTCACACAGTTCTGCTAAAACCAATCATCCAGCACGAGCTTACAACCAAACACCATTTCTCAGCCTCGGAATGTGCCATTACTGTTTCTCTACCAACTCAGATGCTACCTACTCATCCATCAGGAAGAAGCTCAGCACTCTCCTCTACCATCGCTTAGTTGTCTGACCCATCACCTAGAAGCACCAGGGTGTCTGAGGCAATGCCTTACCCTTTCCCTGAATTCCCCCCCTTCCAAAGCTATCATCATAGCAGGAGTTTAACGACGATGTGTTGAATGAAAGAAGATGTACTAAGCAGAGATGAAATCCTATCACTTGCAAGTAAGAAGTTTCTATTTTTGTCATTTTTCCTACTCCTTATCCATCCCTATTCCAACCACGCATGACAGACCTGAGCTTCACCTACAACAACAACAACAACGACAAACAACAGCAGCAAACCTCTCTCTGGGGTGTAAGATACATGCAGAGAAAACATAGCAAAATTAACACACACCAATTTTTAAAACCTATCACCAATTTCCTCTCCTCTGAACAGAACTTCTGTGTTGCCTCTTGCTTTCCATTTCCCCACAAAAATCTGAACTATTTTCCTGCCCTCCCTCCTGCGCTCCCTCCTAAAATAATGACATTTCCAGAAACCAGATTCATTTAAGCCTCTCATAGTGAGCTGTGTTTCCTCTCAAACTGAGGACCTTGTGGCAGTGAAAGCTAAGAGGAGAATGTGCAGCAAAAGTCCTCAAAGTTGTGAAGAGATAAGGACTCCGAACAATCTAGAAAAGATGAAAATGGTTAGAGCAAACGGAGTAACTCAGGAAGCCACCCCTCAGCAAAAAATATTTAGTGTCACAGAGAGGCGATGCTGTATGATGAAACCCGTTGTTCCTGGAAGTCAGAGAGAGGTCCATCTTATCTTATTTCCAGTCACCATCATGGTTTATCTGGATGCGGATCCCATCAGTCGCAGATCTCCACCACAGCTCTTTAAACAGGATGCAACCAGGGGTGACACTGGGTGACTAGATTTAGAGGATCTATAAACAATAAGCATGAGAGAGGAAGGGAGGGAGGGAGAGAGGACGGAGGAGAGGGAGGGGTGGGGGAGGGGGAAGAGAGAGAGGAAGGAGGAGAGGGAGGGGGTGGGGCAGAAGAAGAAAAAGGAGAAGGAGAGGAAAAAGAAGAGGAAGAAGAGGGGAGAAAGGAGGGAGCAGAGAAGGAGAAAGAGAGAAAGAAAAAGAGAAGGGAGGGAAGAAGAGAGGAGGAAAGAAAAGAAACAAAGAAGGGAGGGAGGGAGAAAGAAAAGAAAAAAGAAAATGGAAGACGAGAGACGGGGAGCAAGCAAGCTTCTAAACTCGTTTCTAAGCCCTACGCAGAGACAGGGCTTAGAGCATGAGCCCTGGAGTCAGACGTTCCTGGTCTGCATCCTGCACCTCAGCCACTCACTACCTCTCTGAGCTCCACTCTCTTCCTACGTCAGTAACCTGTCCAAGGTCACAGCGCTCGAAACTTACGTGGGGTCAGACGCAACTGGACAGAGAGAGAGAAGAGGAAGGAGAAAGAAATCCAGCGTTGAATTCATTAAAGAAACACTAAAAGCAGGCCCATTAAAGAACATCAATCACAAGGAGACATTTGGAAAGGGAACAAGTGATCATTATTTATAAGATATATAAATATACAAGTGCATAGGTGGAAAACCCAAGAGGATAAGCTGAAAAAAAAAAAACTAAGAAACTTAAATAAGGTGGATTGTTCTAAAAAAAATGAGTAACTTTCCTATCCATAAATAATAATCACAGAAATAATTATGAAAGCAAGATACTACTGGGTAGGAAAAAAAAAAAAGAAGCCTCATTACATAAAGCAACTGGGAGCATCTCAAAGTATAGAATCTGAAAGAAAAAAAATGAAATACTCTGTTTTGGGGAATAAAATAAGGATTGTATATGGAAGTAAACAGATCTCATTCTTGGATAGAAATTTTCAACTGATATCAGTTAATGTAATTCAAATGAACATACCAGTGAGAATCACTTGAACTTGAAAAGCAATCTCAACTGTACCTAAGAGAAGAAGAGGAAAGAACTGCAAAGGAAACGCTGACAAGGAAGCAGTGACTAGCCCTATGAGATATTAAAGTTTACTGTAAAGCTACAGTAATTGAAAAACTATGACTGTAAAACAGAACTAGTAAGATAAGGCTATGCAAGGAAAGTGGAACTTCTGAAACAGACCCACACATGCAGGACTGTCCAGCATGGATAAAATTGACATTTCAAATCAGTAGCAGGAGGTAAGTTTTTTGTTTTAAGTATTCCTGCTAGAATCTGTGGGGAAAATACTGGATCTCTATCTCATGATACTGGAGTAAGTCACAGGCAGGTCTAAAATTTAAATGAAAAAGTTAAATCATAAAAAAATACCAGATGAAAATATCTTGGGCTGCAGGCATCATGGCACAAAGGTTCAAAAACCATAAAAGAAGAAACTGATGAAGTTGGTTTCCTGATTATTTTTTACCTCTTTACAGAAAAAAAAAAAAAAAGTTTTTTAAACATAAACATAAGCAAAGTCAAAAGACAAACTTGGAAAAATATTTGCCACAGATATGACAAAGAACTACATTTCTTTAACAACAAAAGGGCACGGGGGTATCAAAAAAGAAAAAATGACCACCTCAAGAAGAAAGTAGGCAACATATACGAAGTACCCTACACAGGAGAGGAAATCCTCAGGGTCAATAATGAAAAAGCCACATGAAGCTCAGTCCCACTAGTCATTAAAATCTTAATGTTTTATCTATGTATTAGCAAAATGTTTTAAAGTTAATAATACTCCATTGTGGACAGGCCAGCAGGCTCCTCTTGGTCACAAAACAGACAAATTCAATTGGAAGATAATTGGTAAATATCAATCTATCTAATTCAGTGCGTTGCTTCATGAACTTGAAATTTTCCGTTTAAGAAGCTATCCTGTGGGGATAATTGCAGAAGCAGAAACATCTATTTCCAGGATGTTTCTTAAGCCATTTCTGGTTTAAAAAAAAAAAAAAAAAAAGGGAAAAAACCCCACCATGGTCAATTCTAAAATGGAAAGTTATAATCTCTCCATCTTTTTTGATTAACAGGATAGGACTGCTTTGTGCTACCCATACTAAATGGGGTACCTACTGAGAGAAATGGTGTGGGCGGGAAAATACGGAGGCTGTAAAAATAATTTTCATGCGATTTGTTATTTAATAAATATGTTAGTTATTTATTACCATATAACAAATTCTTTCAAAATTCAGCAGCTTTAAACAACACAGACGTATTTTCTCACACAGTTTCTGAGGGGCAGGAGTGTCTGAGCTGGATGAGAGGGTCTCTCATGAAGCTGCAGTCAAGTTTCAGCTGCTGTCCTCAAAAGCCGGAGAGTCCACTTCATAGCTCACTTCTGTGGTGGATGGTGGCCTTGGTTCCTCACTGGCTGTTGACCAGCTGTCTCAGTTCCTTACCAGTTACCTCAGTTTCATAAACCGCCTGTGGGCCCTCACAACATGGCAGCTGGCTTCTCCCGGAGCAAGTGGACCCAATGGAGAGAGAAAGAGAACACCCAAAATGGAAGCCCCGGTCTTTACAGCCTAATCTCAGGAGTGACATACCAGCACTTCTGCAGTAATCTATCCTGTTCTAGAAGTGAGTCACTAAGGAGGGGGTATGATACGTGAATGCCAAGAGGTGGGAGGCACTGGGAGCCATCTTAGAAGGTGTCACTATGTAATACAGATATCCAGATGTTTTTATACACAGAGACACAAACACTCATATACAGTAGGGGATTATATATCCCAGTTTGTTTGAAACAGTCTTGTTCTATTGCTGTTGTCTCGGAATAATGACTGTATTTTACCTCAAGTATCCCAGTTTGGATCCTAAATTATATACTCTGAATAGAAAAACATCTCAAAGGCTACACATCAAAATATTAACACTGTTTATCCTCTAGGGAATGAGACGAAGAAGACGTCTATATTTGCTTAACACCCACTTGTAAGTTTTAGCTTTCACAATAAAAATGCACGATCTTAATAAAGAATTTTCAAAAACCAGACATTACACATTAGATCTCTATCTTATCTTTTGGAATAACTCAAAATAGTATCATATAGCTTCCATCTCGGAAGTGACAGTGACTGACTCCGAAAGTTTTAAAAGCCTCTGGGGATCCCAGGAGTGGGGAGAACAGAGAGTGTAACTTTCCTTTTCCGGCAACACAGAAAAGGTCTTCACGTGTTTGGCTGTTCCTCTCCTATTTCTCACTGATTCATAGATTTTAGTCCCCTGGCCATGGCATGTTGGTATTATTTCCTGGCATCCATCTCACAGAGATAAATGAGAATTAAGAAAGTGGGCTACGACAGTTAGGTAAGAAAGAAAAAAAAACAACCTTAAAACCAAGCTACTGGGATGAATTAGAAACATTAGGCAGAGTGACACCTTCCCACTAACTTGAACCCAAGATCTTTGCTTGATTTGGAGGCTCCTTAAGGACAAGGTGATAAAAACAGCCTTCGATACTAACAATAGTGAAATATACAGCAAATGTTAATTCACCTTCACAGACCAAAATTTTACCATTTGAGAGTCCTTTCTTTGTGTTAAAACACTGTGATATAAGGAAGTAGCAGGCTTTAATTTGAAGCCCTGAATGTCAATGCTGGTCCTACAGAAAAGGAGGCAGGCTAGCATCATAAGGAGCCCTAGAACCCTAGATCCCATGAGCCCTAGAGCCAGACAGACCACTTATTAACTGCATAAGCCCAAGCAAGGTCATTAAGCTCTCTTTGGTTCAGTTTTTCCATCAATAAAACAGGACTATCTTAGCTTTTTCAACAAACAGTGCTGAGACAACTGGATATCCATATGCAAAAAAAGTTCATGTAGGCACAAACCTTACACCCTCTACAAAACAAAAATTCAAAATGGATCTCAGACCTAAATGCAAAATGCAAAAAACTGTAAAACTCCTAGAAGATAACATGGGAGAAAACCTAGATGACCTTGGATATGGCAATGACATTTTAGATGTAACACCAAAGGCACAATCCATGAAAGAAATAATTGAAAATTATTAGCAAATTGACTGGACTCCATTAAAATGAAAAACTTCTGCTCCATAAAAGACAATGTCAAGAGAATGAGAAGGTAAGCCACAGACTGGGGAGAAACATCTGAAAAGACACAGTTGATAAAGGAGTGTTATCTAAAATATCCCAAGAACTCTTAAAGTTCAATAAGAAGAAGAAAAAAACAATTTTAAATGGAAAACAAAAACGAAAAACAAAAGCAAACTCATAGATACTACGAACAGATTAGTATTTGCCAAAGGATGGGGATGGAGGTAGGTCAAATGGGTAAAGGTGGTCAAAAGGTCCAAACTTGGAGTTTTTCAAGTAAATAAGTCTTGAGG
This sequence comes from Camelus bactrianus, assembly GCF_048773025.1. Classification (NCBI taxonomy): domain Eukaryota; kingdom Metazoa; phylum Chordata; class Mammalia; order Artiodactyla; family Camelidae; genus Camelus; species Camelus bactrianus. Next base: position 13,840,922 of record NC_133572.1, read on the forward strand.
ATGTAATATATGGCATGGTGACTTCAGTTAATAATACTATATTGTATATTTCAAAATTGCTAAGAGAGTAGAGCTTAAAAGTTCTCATCAGAAGAAAAAAAAACTTCGTGGCTATGGATGGTGGTGGGTGCTGAGCAGGCTTACTGTGGTGATCATTTCATGATGTATACAAATATTGAATCACTATTTTGTACACCTGAAACTAATATAATGCTGTATGTCAATTAGATCCGATGTTAAAAAAAAAATGGGCCGAAGACCTTAACAGATACACCACCAGATGGCAAATAAGCATATGAAAAGATGCTCCGTATCAGATGTCACTGGAGAAACGCACATTAAAACGACAACGAGATAGCCAAAATCTGGAACACTGACAACACCAAGTGCTGACGAGGTTGTGGAGCAACAGGAACTCTCATTCATTGCTGGTGGGAATGCAAAATGCTGTGGCCACTTTGGAAGCCCATTTAGCAGCTTCTTACAAAACTAAACACATTCTTACCACACAATCCAGCAATCAAACTCCTTGGTATTTACCCCCCAAAATTTAAAAACTTATATCCACAAAAAAACCAGCACACACATGTTTACAGCAGCTTTACTCATAGCTGTCAAATCTTGGAAGTAACCACCACGTCCTTCAGGAGGTGAATGGATAAATAAACTGGTAGATTCATACAACAGAATACTACTCAGTACTAAGAAAAAAAAAAGTGTACTATCAAGCTGTGAAAAGACATGGAAGAAGCGTCAATGCATTTTACTAAGGGAAAGAAGCCAATCTGAAAAGGCTACATATAGTGCATGATTCCAACTCTTAGTACATTCTGGAAAAGGCAAAACTGTGGAGTCAGTAAAAGATCAGTGGTTGCCAAGGGCTGCGGGAGAGGGCAGGGATGAATAGGCAGAGGATTTTGAGGGCAGTGAAAATCCACTGTATGGTACTCTAGTGATGGAGACATGTCATTACACATTTATTCAAACCCATAGGATATACACCACCAAGAGTGGACCCTGAGGTACACTGCGGACTTGGGGTGATTATAATGTCAATGTGGGTTCATCCACGGCAACAAATGCACCACTCTGGTCAGGGAGGTTGATAATCTCCCCTCACTTTTGCTGTGAACCTAAAACTGCTCTAAAAAAAATAAAGTCTTGAAAAAGGCAGGAGGGGTGGGGTGGGGGACCCGACTCACCCTTGGGAGCTGCTCAGAAGGAAGAAAGGAACCCTGAACCAAGGAGCCAGGGTGGCTTCTAGAAACCGAGGACAGCCTTCAGTCGGCAGCCGGCGAGAAGACCTTGGTCCTTCATCCCCAAGGAAGTGAATGCTGCCAACAACCCAGGTGAGGAAGACAATGGATCCTCCTCTAGAACGTCCAGAGAAGACTGCAGCCTGCTGACACTTTGACTTTAGCGCACTGACAAGAGGCCCATGTCGGACTTCTACAAAGATGTAAAATAATAAATTTGTGTTGTCTGGGTGCGAGGTGGGGAAGGACTATCTTACAGGGCTCCTGTGATGATGGTAACGTACATGAGGTATTTAAAAGAGGAGCTGACACATAGTAAGCGTTCATTAAATGCTAGCTCTCAGCACCACCTACAATCTAAACAGCCTTAGGCAAATAATTACTCACAGCCTGTTTCTTTGTCAAAAAAGGATAAGAATATCTCCTTCACAGAGCATTTGTGAAAATTAAATGATAACACTGCTTAAAACAGGGCCTGGCATATGGCAGACACGAAATAAATAACAACTCTATCACTAAAAATATCATCATTGTTCAAAAAATTGAGCTGATTTTAAAATCGAGGGTTAGGATATATTGCGTGTGAGAGGACCTAGCATAGTGCTTGCACGTAACTGGTGCTCAAGAAATGCTAATTAAATGTAAACTTAATTTTCCATATTGCGTTTCTATTTTAAAAATCCAAAGAGAATCTTTCAGACTGCTTAAAAGTCGTAAGTCTTACACACTACTTCATATAAGGTAGACAATGAACAAGGACCCACTGTAAGGAGAAAAAAAGGAAAATTAGGGAGGATTAGAAACCGGTACTAGCAGGAAGTTTAGACTCTTAAAATAAAGAATGTGTAACTATCTAATTTTAAAAAAAAAACAAGGACCTACTATATAGCACAGGGAAACTATATTCAGTATCTTGTAATAGCCTATAGTGGAAAAGAATCTGAAAAAGAATAGATATGTATGTATGCATAACTGAATCACTTCGTTGTATGCCTGAAACTAACACAACACTGTAAATCAATTAGACCTCAATTTAAAAAAGAACTGAAAAAGTTATAAATCATGAAATCTGATAAATTAGACCAATCCCCTGGCTGCTTTACAAGTTTTTCCCTTTTGTAACAGGATGTTCAGTGGGATTTTTATGCTAGAACTGTGGTTTAAGTCCAAACTGGAGATACGACTGCTAAGTACCTCACAGTTGAGAGTCGCACTGAATGATACGGGGTTGGCCTTTCAGGAGGACTTAAGTGATGGTTCATTAGCAATCAATGCCCTCTCCACTCTCACCCCCCCATCCCCCAATCATGGTCAAAAAAAGGAAAAACTAGGAGCCAGAGAAACATGTTGAGGAGTGGGCATTCTTCCCTTCCCTGAAGAAGAGGGAGCACCCAAGAGAGTCAAGCCTGGGGGGTTCCTGGCCAGAGGGACATCCTCCCCTTAGGGTCAACTTAAGTCTATCGCTTGTTGGTCTGCCCCCCAGGCTTCCCAAGTGAGAAGAAAAGGAAATGAGAATGAATCAGTAGGGGAAGAGAGACGCTAAATGATGGAGCAACATTTGAAGATTTTTGTGGTAAATCTCCTAAATGGGGGATGGGGAGGATGGCTGCCTTTAGGGGATGAGACACCTTGATCATCTGCTTAAGATGAAAGTATTCAGTTGAGCATCTTATTTGCTATTCCTGGGACCCACCTGGGATCCTTTAAGAAGCAGTGCACAGTGACTGAATTTTAGGGTGCAAAAACCCATCTAGGGGACAAGTACAACAAAATATGAGGGTTTTTCCCTTCTCCCTGGGAATTTTGGTCAGTGCCCCAAACTGAGACCAACATGTGCTAAGTGGTTAACATGCTTTAAGTTCAGAAAGCTGCCAGGAGTCAGAGCCAGTCACCTCTCTACAAGACTTCTAAGCTGCACCTGAGCAGAGGTGCAGTCCTGCCGCCACGCAGCCAGAGGGTCTGGGAGGCACGAGCAGTCTCTGGAGGGTCCTGTTTTTTTCCGGGATGCTGTTGATCCTCCGCCCCGTGGAGAGGGCAGACAGTGCCTTTCCTCCCTGCCAACTAGGCAAGAAGAGGGGATGGGGGAAATTCCAAAAGAACCACTTATTAAGGCCCTAAGGGTCTGCATTAAAGAGAAACAGTCATTTCATTCTTGGATGCTTTGCTGAAGGGACCCTGCGCTGTCTAGAAACGAGAAACAGACATGGGAAGACACGGGGAGGCTGAGGCGGATGGGTCCCTTCGGTGGGGCAAGGATGGCGTCTTTACTCCCACCTAAAAGGGCTGCCCACCAGGCAAAGGAGCCAGGACGATGTGCCCTTAAAAGACGTGGGCAGCCTGTCAAGGCTCGGCCTCCAACAGAAAGACAGGGAATAGCCTGGTCCTCCCAGAGCAGCAGTTGGGGGAGCAGCTCCCAGGACCAGGCGGCGCAGTGTCAGAGGGCGCCCTTCACACTCCCACCCCCGGGGCTGGAGGTTCGCGTGGGGTCAAAGCAAGCACAGACGGCAGGCAGACACAAGAACTTTCACTGTGCTCCAACATCAACAAAACTGAGCTCAATACCAGACTAAGACTATCTCAATGATCAAGGTGCTGCAAACTGATCAAATCTGGCCAAGATGGTCAGAGACCCATTAGAGTCAGAGAAGGGGAGTAGGGGGTGAGGGCCAGGAGGAAGACTTGACCAGGCATACTTGGAGCCCGTTCCAGGCAAAAATAAAACGACTTTGTTTTGACCCCACATGGAGACGCCACAATGTCCCGCCCCTCCCCTTCCTGTTGTGCTCCTCTCACTATGCGGGGGCTGGGGGGTGAGGGAGGGGCGGGGGAAAGGGGTGGGGAAGGGGGGAGGGGTAGGGAGGATAAGAGAGGGAGAGGGGGTCGGGTGGGGAGGTGGCTGCCTGAGGGCAGATCAGTTGCTCACAAGGTCAGCGAGCCCCATCCGAGCCACCGGCCTCTCCATCTCTTTTATGCCACCGCTGACTGACTTTTGCTTTACCGCCCGGACTCATGTATCTTTCAGCAATGTTTTCAGGGGCTTTTCCTCTCTACCATCTCCCATGTTGCAGAGGTTATCCAGAGTGGAGAGAGATCATACCACTGAACTGCGTGGAGGCCTCTGGTCTCACAGTCCCCCCGCCCCCCACCAACCCCGCAGGCCAAAACCTCAAGGGACCAGAGGCGGGAATTGGGCCCTCTCTGGCCCCCACCGAACACAGACATGCACAGCTCCATTCTGAAAGGGAAGGTCAACCTGGGCTTGGTTTTCCTCCATAAAAAGGAGCTGGGAGGCTTTCTGGAGAACACAGCTGCCCCTATAAATACTGTGCGCTGTGTTCTCTGCGGGAAGGCCCGCATCCTCCTGGCTAAGCGCTTTATTCTCAGGGCCTAGCAACAGCGCCTGGCACAGAGAAGGCGCTGAAGGGACGTTTGCTGAACAAAGGAATGAATGGAGGAGGAATGAAAGCATTGGGAGTGAATATTTATGGCATGGAAACTTAATACTAGGCCACAAACAAAACTACCCCCAAAAGGTATTCAGAAAGCTGTGGCCAGGCCTTTCAGACAATTTAAAGTCTCCATTCAGACAGCAAATAGTTGTTAGACACTTAGTAAGGCTGCAATGAGTGATCTAAAACAGACCAGTATAAACATGAGTAAATCTTTGACCCTGAAGCCCCAAAGCAACAGTGTGTGGAAGATGCTTCAAACAGGTCCAAGGAGAGAAGGACAGAGGTAGAGAGGACATAAGCCAATGTCAAGACAATCACCAACACTCAGCCTCCCAAAACCCGACCCAACAAAACACCATCATAGGATTTTTGTGTCTTTTTCCTGCACCTTCACCCTCCCCTCAGGTAGATGTGATCTGCTCCAGATTCAAGCTCAAGAGATTTAATTTCAATAAACAGGAAAATGACTCTTAACAGAGTCAGAAAATGCAATTGTTTTAAGACAATTGTCTTCTTCCTTGAAATCTCTACCTCAGAGTGAAGCCGAAGTTCATTTTCCCTTTTAGTTTTATTTAATTGCTTAAGTTCTGGGAGAATGATGCAAATGGTCCCATAAAGGCACTGCTTTTTTTAAAACTGAAGTATAGTTGATTTACAATATTGTTTTAGTTTCAGGTGTACAGCAAAGTGATTCAGTTATACACATATAGATCTATTCTTTTTCAGATTCTTTTTCATTATAGGTTATAAGATACTGAATATAGTTCCCTGTGCTATAGAATAATTATTGTCCTTGTTGTTTATTTTATGTACAGTAGTGTTTATCTTTTAATCTCTTCTAATTTATCCCCCTCTTCCCCTTTAATAGCCATAAGTTTGTTTGTCTGTGAGTCTGCTGAAAAAGATGAAAACTTTAATTTGAAAAGATATATGCACTTCAATACTCATAGCAGGACTATTTACAATAGCCAAGATATGGAAGCAACCTAAGTGTCCATCAACAGATGATTGGATAAAGATGTGGTATATATACACAATGGAATATTACTCAGCCATTAAAAAGAATGAAATATTGCCATTTGCAGCAACATGGATGGACCTAGAGATTATCATACTAAGTGAAGGAAGTCAGACAGAGAAAGATCAATATTACATGATATCACTCATATGAGGAATCTAAAAAAATAATACAAATGAATTTATTTAAAAACAAGGCACTGCTTTTTAAAGGTAGATGAAGGACCATGCTAAAGGGGAGGATAAACACCAGGACAGATAAAGGCACACAGTCCACTTCACTAAATAAATCCCCACAGCCAGGTCTCTGCAATGTTCAGTGAGGGGAGACTGCCACTGGACATATCCAGTTGTGTGGGAATCTTTCTTAGTTCCTTTGGCCTCTTGAAAATTCCCTAGTGGGAATTTCATCATTCAATGTTAACAATCATCGTATGTCTGCTGTTTATGCAATCACTATCTACACTGAAGTGGAGAAAACCTCAAATCTGCCCTTAGTCAAAGTCAAAGATTTTTTATGAACAATGGAAGAAACCAGTTATAAGAACTGACGGCAAAAGGGGAAGGGTACAGCTCAGCGGTTGTGTGTGCTTAGCAGGCATGAGGTCCCGGGTTCAATTCCCAGTGCCTCCATTAAAATAAATAAATAAACCCAGTTACTCCCCCTCCCCACCCGAAAAAAAAAAGATTCTATTCTAAGAACTGATGGTAGGAGAAAAAACTGTTAAGAAATTACTTTTAGAAATTTATACTGAGAAAAACAACAGATAAATGTTTAAGATGTATACACAAGAATGTTCATAAAAGCATTATTTATGAAGGTGAGAAACTGCAACATGAATATCCAATAACTGTGGATTCCTTAAATAAATTATTAACTACCCTAACAAGGGGAAATCTTACAGCCATTAAAAAGGGAAGATGTGGATCTACATATATTATTACTACAAAAATATTCAGAATGTACTATCAGATTCATCACATATACACACAGGAGCACTGAATAATTGTCTCTGAGTAATTAAATGTGAGTCACTTTTACAAATGAAAATAGTTTTGCTCTTATCATTAAATCCAACATTGAGAAAGAACTCTTTGAAGAGGCTTATTGATTTCCTATGTTCAGTATTTCCCAAATATATATGAAGAAATTAAAGAAAAAAATCTAACATGCAAATTTCAATATCCTTTTTAAGGATCCTTTGGAAGAAAGTAATTTACTTTAATGTGGGGACATTTTTTTTTAAAACCTCATGGTAAGTAACTTTTTTCCAAAGCGAAAATCACAAAGCTATTTTATCACAAGCTTGTAAGTTAAAAATTAATTAGATGAGAAAAATGTTAAAGATATAATATTGGGTGATTAAAAGAGGATATAAAACTAAATATACAAAATATATACAATTTAGTAATATATATATGTGCACGCAAATATACAAAAAAGAAACTGTGTTACAATAAGTACTTCTGAGGCACGGAATTATGAGTGATTTTTTTTCTCCTTTTTTCTACATTTTATATTTTCCTATGGAAGGTATCTATTACTTCTAAAATCAGATGAACAATAAACATTATAAATTTTTAAAATAAGCATGAGGGGCATAAAACCATACATATATTTGTTTTATGAATAACTGAAACAAGCGCTTTGTTCAAAAAAAGCCCTTTCTCATTACACTCACTTGTAAATCTCTGGTCGTGTACTCTGGTACTCATGCCCTGAATAATGGAGAACGTGGAGCTCTGAATTCATCTCAGCTTCCTCCTGGCACCTAATTAAAGGAGTGACACAGCTCTTGTGGTCTTGGCTGCTTCCGTCTCAGGCAATGCCATAGCTAGGAGACGGTCCAACAGAAAGGGAGAAAATCAATAGCTTCAAAACTCAGCAGAATTATCTAAAACAGACAAACTAGCATCCTTGAAACATATGACCTCAATTTCCTAGTGATCTAACGACACTAGTCCAGGCTGTAAATTTTATAAAATCATGAACCATATCTAACTTTCATCACTGTATCCCAGCACCTCACGGGCACACAACAAGCATTTACTAAATGTAGATAAATGAATGAATGAATAAGTGATTTATGACTGGGGTCTGCTCTCATCCTTAAAATTCTGCTGGCCATTTTATGCATCCTTAGTACTAACACTTGAAGAAGAAGGCTGTAAAAAGGTCACATTTCATTGTCATATATTCCATTCCTGAAAGTACAAGCAACAGACATAGGATGTGGCCCAGAAAGCAGCTTTTTTCCTCATTATGGCTTAATAATTAGCAATTATACAGCACCTAATCCTCTCAAGGTAAGAACTGCCACCCACAGCTAAGGCTCAGAAAAGCCAGCTAAATTTTTCAAGGTCACAGAGTTAATAAATGACAGAACCAGGATCAAAACCTGATTCTCGGGGGCCCCAAAGTCTGGAAGAAGCATCTTGTCATCTCACCAAGCCAGGTGAGAATGACTACAGATAGCACACTAATTAGCTCCCTTAATTATCATCATAAACCTTGGCAGTGGGTTAGCATATGATACCATTTTTCAGATGACAAAGCAAAGGAACAGAGAGGTTAAGCAACTTGCCCAAGGTCACACAGCTCCCAGCAGAGCCAAAATAGAATGAAAAGCTGGAAAGTCTTTTACTAGAAATCATCATAAGGGACCACATTAATGATACATCGTCAGCATCACTTCCAAAATGATTCACAACTGTGATGAGAAAAATAGCCTTTGAGAAAAAAACTTGTCTTTCTGAGCTGCAGGCTAGGCATTTTACAGTATGATCACCTGTTCACATTCAGAGTCTGGACAGTTTGATAAGGACTTGAGTTTAGGATGCCAGCCGTAAGTTCCCTCTTTGCTTTTCCCCAGGCACCTTTTAAAATAACCACTTAGAGTTAAGCCCACGAAGTGAGTGACCTCCACCCCAACTACGATGTCAGTAACAGGTGTTTGCTATTCTGTTATCTATCGCCTGCTCACTAGCTCCTGGCCTGGGAAGGAGGTCTGTCCCTCCCCGAGCTCACTGCACCTGTGGGTGCACTGAAATTGTATCTTCAGCCAATATGACCCCAGGGTTTCACCTCCCCAAAGTGAGAGCTGGATGCTGAGGGAGCCACCTGCCGCCCCGAGGGGGCAGCCTGGGTCTCCTCATTCTTCAGGTGACAATCTGCACATTAATTTGATACACCAGCTCTGACTTCCTAACACAACAGCTCTGTCAAAAGACAAACTGGCCGTATTCTGCACTAACCTATATAATTATTCAACTGATCAACTAGCTTCCTAAACGCTCCTCTCCAAAATGAAGACAAAAAGCCTTCCAACTTGTAAAAAACAAAAACAAAAACAAAAAACAAACACCTCCATTTGCAAGGCTGAGGACAAAAAGTATGCAAATATCTAATGTTTTGATGTTACAATCAAATTAACAAACAGGTTTTTAAAAAAATGTTCTCTCCTCTATCCTTTCTCCTCGACAAATACTCCTGCATAACCAACCAGAACGCCAGACTCAAATTTAAACTTCTCAAACTCCAGGAAGTTTGGTACTAGAACATGGAGAGCCCCCTTTCCACGTGTACACGTGACGTCTCCCAGTCCCGTATCGAAGTTCCTTTCACATCCTCCCATTCCCGCAAAGAGCGTTCCTTGGCCAGCCCATGGGTTAGCAGGGCGCACAGCACTGTGGCAAATCACCCTGAGGATGAGGGATGCCAGGAAGGCAGGCAGACTGTGGAGTGGGCTCCAGTCATTTGGGCTGGGAATTCCAAAGCCTACAAAGGCCCCATTGAGGCCAGTTGAGAAGGGGTGAGACCAGAGGGGGAATAGAGCAAGGCCCCCGAAACACAACACAAAGCATGAGCTCTTCTTGCCAGGGTCTAAGAGGGGCATTGACGAGACCCCCCTAGCCAGTTCCCATACTGGCTTCCAACAGAAACAGCTGCTTTTTGTCAATTTCCCAAACTGCATCTGCTGACCGGACGCTTCCCTAACCAAGCCCCGGCCATCCATCCAAGTGCAATTCGTTCACTCCTCTTGCAGAAGTCAAAGTATTTACAGTTTGCAGTTTCTAAATTTAGCTCCCAATTGTATTATGTTTCTCTGGGTTTTTAAAATCCTATCAACTGGGTTGGTTTTGTTTTCTCCAAAACAGTGATTCTCCACCAGGGGCCTCCTCCTGGGTGCTAACTGTATGCTAGCATGTAATTTGCACTATACACCTCTAAGAAATGATGACAAACCTCATTTTAGAAGCAGGGGAAGTGAAGTTCTGAGAGCTGGGCTTGCCGGTGGTCACACATCTAGAAAGGGGACTCCAACCACGTGCCGACGGCCCCGGGATCCCTCGGTTCTCACTCTGCTCCGCTGCCTCTCTTCGATGGCTCTACTGCAGTTGATTTGTCAGGTATATACATAGAAGCCTGTCCCATGGGATGGCCGCAAGACCTTGATGGCAGGGACCAGGACTGTTTGGTGATGATGATATCCGGTGAGGCGTGTCCGGCAGTGCGTGTGGGCAAGCCTTTGTCACGTGGTGGGGTGGCAGATTTCCTCAAAGGACAATTTTAAATGTTTCCAGAGACATTGTGGTGATCCCTTGATATTAGGAGATGGTTAACCAAGAAAGAGAGGGGTGGTTTTATCATCTGAATGAGACCAGTTCATCTCTGAATGTGACCAGCTTTTGTCCTTAACTTCAATTAATAAAAGTGATGTCAATCACTTGCAGGCTAACCTTGCTGGGCATGTTCATCTTGGTAAACAGGGATAATACTGTATGCATTTATACAAGGTTCTTAGGAGAATTATAATCAGACAGGACATTTAAAACATTGAGCATCACACCATGCATACAACAAGAGTCTAATAATTTGTTGGTTTTTGTTGTTGCTGTTTTTACTATGTCAGGTGCCAAGAATAAAGCCTTGCACATAAATTCTGAGCTGAAATTTATTCCTAAGAAGCCAATGAAATGGGCAAGGACCTGGCGGAAGAGATAAAAGCCACTTGGGTTTGGCACTTCTCACACTACTCGACTAGAGTTAACAAGAGTCACCAAGAAACGTTCTTACATTTCCACAGCAGGGAGAATCCATTTCTTCATCTTTCTACTTCCTCGCAGATGGTAGCAAAACTTCCTATTAAGCAAAAAACCCTTGCAGCTTTGTTACTTTCTTGCTGTTCTCCGAGCAGTTTGTCAAAGCCCCCCTCTGAGAAGTCAGTACTTAACAAGGTCTAAGCTTGGAGAAGAAGAAAATCACAGAAGTCCATGGAAACACACTGGGCAAAATGGAACCTGAGATTCTGATGCTTTTAAACACAGTGAAACACTCTCTCTTATCCTCACAGCATTTTAACAATAAACCATCGCATTTCCTTACTCGTTTGTTTTTGTCAGTCACCCCCTAGGAGGAGGTAAGCTGTCTCAGAGGAAGCAATCTGCCCAGCCTGTTTCACTGCCACCCCCCCAGGGCCTAACTCATATCTGGTGCATTCGAGACTGGTTGACTGACAGACTGCGATTCCTTGTATGTATGTATGAATTAATATACATATATTTATACATTGACATACACCATTCCATGGTTTATGAATGAAGGTGTATCTATATATCCCCACACGTAAGTGCACCTTGGACATTTATGTACACATACTTGTCTTTGTGCAGATGTTACAGACTGGGAAACACAGATACCTGTTTCCCCAAACGGTGTTTCCTTAACACAATAAGGACTTCTGGCTGATCTATTATTTACCAGTAAGACACGACTGCTCACATACTAACAACCAGATGTTAAAAAACAATTAAACACGCAGAATAAAAAAAAAAAACTGACTTAACAGACCACCATACTTTGACTATCTTTTAAAATCCTCATAGCTGTTCATTAGCTTAAGGGCAAAGGGTGGGCGGGGAGGCGGTGTTCAGAATATGGACCAATAATGATTCCCTGCAAATCTGGCAAGTGAACCATTCTAAATTCTTATGGGCTGGCCAGATGTTCTTATTTAAGTTGTAACGTATACAACTTACAATTTATAATTTATGACAATGACAATAGCATCACTGGCGGGGTAAATGTGCCAGCAGCCTGGCATCGGTTTTTTATTTAAACTTGATACCAATCCCACAAGGTAGATGCCATTATACTTGCTTATAAATAAGGAAATGAAAACTCAAAGAGGTGGCATACCTCGTCATGGCCCTGTCAGCCTAAACATTCAGGATTCTACTCCGAAGCCCAAACTCCTTTCCGTGCGCAATGGTGCCTCTTACACGGTTTTACAGACACTAACTTCGAGGGGTATGTGTTTAGGCAGTTTGTATAGCGTATGGATTTTCACAAAATGCCAGCCAAACACACTGAAGACCATCCCGGGCAAGACAGCAAGGGGCAAACGTGTCTCACATGCAACCCGCCTGGGCTTCTGAGAATATGAAGCATTTTCCACTCAATTATGTTCTCCAAGAGAAATTTATTCTCCAACAGAGCTTCATTATTCCTCCTCCTATATTAAAAAAAAAAGGGCTCTTTCATTGCAAACCAATGGGAAGTTCTTAACTCATTTCCTTCTATCACTTGAAATGAAAATGCTTTCTGTCTTTAGAGAAAAGAGTTGCTGGATAATATGCCTTTTGGGGTCTTTTGAGTCTAACAATCAATACTGTGACGGCAAGAGAAAATTAGCTTTAATATACTTTTAAGGGGAGTGGGGTTATTTTTAAACTTAATGACAGAATTCTAAAAAGAGAGACGTCTTCCCTCTCAGCTTAAAGGAGAATTCAGCTGCCTTTCCCTGCAAGGATTGGCTATTATCTATTTGACCTTCTTTCTGGGAGCAGGCCTGAGAAGCAGAGAGAAATTACATGGTTTAAAAGTTGTTTGTTTGTTTTTTTTTTAATTTATAGATGTTTCTGAACATTTGCAACTAAAGAGAGTGAAAAATGTTGAAGTTGGCTCTCATCTACCAATATAGTGCTTGGAAAGATCTTGCACAGAGCAAAGGAAAGCGCTCTATACCCCCTCCCCACTCCCAGACCACTACAGTCATAGTTAGAACTAACTGCAGCATCGTCAGCTCAGGGAACTGAAGGTGAAAGGGGCACCTGACAGTGGCAGAAGCATCCGCTTGTCCCTTCAACATGAACAGGGCAGCGGGGAGGAAGGGGAAACAGCCCTGTCTCACTTCCAATCTGACTTCACAAAAGAACTTATTTTTAGACACTTAAACTGAAATCCCCAGAAGCGCAGGGAAACTCAACCTCTGAGAGGGTCCTCAGAGTTCCGGTTTCCAACCTCGTTTGAGTTTGTTGTCTGCTTTCTGACTTCAAGCCCCTGCCTAATGCACATCTTCCAGCCTCCAGAAGGCATCCACAGTCCAAGCCAAGAAAAAGAACTGGGAGCTTTCGAGCTTCATGTGACAGAAATTCCAGCACAGACCCTTCAAAGGTACATGACCTTGGGGAAGTAACTCCTCCTTCTGAAGACTCAGTTTGTGGTTGGTAAGATGGGGACAGAATATCTGTTACCAGAAAGTTGTTGAAGGTTCAGTAAAAATTACACAGCACTGGGCTCTTAGTAGGGCATCAGTAAGTGTCCTATGTTTTTGTGCAGGCACACTGCACAAAGCAGCGAGAGCCCGGCTGGGTGTCCATGTTCTCCCTGCCCAAGACTTGCCCATGACTCCCTCATTTGTGAAGCACGTTACCAATGATTCACCAAACCTCAGGAAGATGCCTGGTACCTGCTTCTAATTCTTTATAGCTTCAAACGTCTGCAGAGCCCAAGAGATAAATTCTCATTAAGTTCAAGGGACAAAGTTAGCCTGGATTCTTATTCCCACCGGTTATCGGCAAATCGCTGAAAGAAACCCAGGCTTGGGAAGAAACGCGTACAGACTTTACATGGCCAAAGCAAGTTTCTGCACATCTTCTGGGTCAAGGGCTGGGAAAGGGCCCCTGACTAATGTCTCCAGGTTAGGAACGACAAAGAAAGGGAGGAGGACAAGGAGGACCGGACGTAAGGGCCTCTGAGGGCCGGTGACCCTGTCGTCAACGCACCAGGAGGAAAGGACACGAGAGGGGTGGAGCCGCGAGGGCAGGAGTACCTGAAGGCTCTGGCCGCCGTCTGGTTCCTCCTCCACGCCGTGCCCTGTTGCAGCACCCCCTGCACGATCTCCTTCTCGTTGGGCAGCCGGTAGACCGGGAAGATGTAGAGCCAACAGAGGACCACGACGCAGAGGGCACTGGCTCCCACGGGCAGCCGAGTCCGCGGGAACTTCCACGCCAGGACGGCCATGGCCCCTCTGGATGTATGTCGCCGGGCCCGCCCGCAGGGGCTCATCGCAGCCCCGGGGTCCCGGGGGGCGAGGGCCAGAGCCTCAGCACAACGCCAGGCGCAGTGGCAGCGGAGGGTCCCCCCACCGCCGGGCCCCCATGCACATACACCTTTCGCTTTCTTGCTCGCACTGGCACGCACGCTCCTTCGGCGCCCGCGGCCCCAAAGGTCAGCGCAAGGATTTTTCCCAAGGCAACTTTTTCAAGGATTTCTTTCTAGGGGAAGTGGCCGGGAAGCAAGTCACGAGCTATGGCCATGGTCGCTTCCCCTGCAGAAGGCGGGCGCTGGGGTCTGAGAGAGCTCGGGGAGCGGCGGCGGCGAGTCGCTCCCGCCGGTTCTGCAGCATCACGGTCGCCCTCGGCCTGGGTCCGGGGAGAGGCTCGGCTTGCCCCCAGACATTTGGCCCGCGGCGTCCCCTTCAGAGCGATGCTCCTGCGCCCTTCGCCGCCTCTCCCCGCCTCCCGCGCTGCTGCGCCGCCAGGCACCCCCCCACCCCAGACGCGCTCCCCGCGCCGCGCCAAGTCCTTGGAAATTTCCACGGCGGCCCGGGACCGCTAGCCCGCCCCGGGCTTCTCCGCCTCGCCAGCCGGGACCCCCGCTCCCCACCCCTCCCGGAGAAGAAAAGAACTCGCTCTCATCAGTTAATTCAGCGGCGCGCCGCAGCCTTCCGCTGCGCCCGGGACTTCGCAGACAGACGCCCGGGGATTGGTGGAAATCAAGGTCTCCCCTCCCTCCCCCACCCGCAAAATTGCCTCCTTCGACCCGTTCAGATCCGCGACGCTCGGCAGGAGCGCGCGCCCCGCTCTCCCGCCCTTGTCCTCTGGAGAGAGATGGAAACAAATAAACAAAAAACCACCCCTCCCCAACGTGTATATATACAAATCCCTGAGTGTGGCGGAGACTGACTGATAGGCTGACCCTCCGACACGCAGCCGGCGTGCCGGGGCTGTCACCCTGCCGCCGTCACCCTCGACTCTATCTCACTGGTTGGTTATTAACCCGCAGTGAGGCGCGGGGAGGCCGGCGGAGATTTGTTCCTTCCTGAACCCCCAACCCCCACCCCCCCGGTCCCGGAGCCGCGGCTCCAGCGACCCCCGTGCGCGCGCGCGCACACACACACGCAGACACACACGGGCCCGCACGCGCGCGCACGAGGAGGTGCGTGCTCACCGGGGTCCTCTGCCTCGCCTCCGCCCTGCGGGGAAAGGCGCTGCTGCGTCCAGATGTGCAGGCAGCTTGCGCCCAGGCGAGCAGACCTCGGGACGTGACAATGCTTTGGAGACGCGGTCGCCGCCTCTGCCTTTTGGATTAAAGGGACATTTGTGCTTCCACGTCTCTCTCGCTCCACTCACAAGGTTACCGCAACCCCGACCTTGGGAGAGCGCCACCCGCCTGGACCACCGGAGCCCAGGGAGCCACAGTTAGGCATTTCTGCTCGCCCTGGCAGACGGCGAATGGCTCGGCTACCTCCTAGCGGTTGCCTGTTCT
Organism: Camelus bactrianus; assembly: GCF_048773025.1. Taxonomy (NCBI): domain Eukaryota; kingdom Metazoa; phylum Chordata; class Mammalia; order Artiodactyla; family Camelidae; genus Camelus; species Camelus bactrianus. The sequence goes on from NC_133572.1 coordinate 13,856,479, forward strand.
ATTTGCTTTAGCATCCTGTCAAGCATAAAGTGTGCAGGGACAAAGAAAGCCGCCAAGCCTAGTAAACGGGTCGCCTTGGCCGTAGCTCCACCTGATCAACCGACCAGGCAGCAGCGTCCCGCGAGCCCGCACTGACCGCTACATGACCTGATGTTTCTTTCCCCAGCATCTTTCTCCACCGAGAGATGGAACTTGAGAAGTTGATGGAAAGTTATTTACCAAAAATGACCAAACGACCACCAGAGTCGCATTCCTCCCTTTTAGGAGAGTGACCCACTGCCCTCCACGCGCAAGCGTGCCCTAGAATTCCCTCCTCCTTAGGGAAATCAGGAGAGGCGGGAAAGCGTAAAATTCCGAAGTTCCATTTTACCAGAGTAGAGCCTAATACAGATTATTTGAAATGAAGATTATCTGAAGTCCCGCAAAGTAACCAACCCAGTCTCTTCTGTTCTGGAAAGGGGGTTAGGGGCGCGGGAGGCAAACTTTCCCTTAGTTTCCAGGCGGCGGATAAATCATCTGCCATCTTTTTTCAATAGAACACAAACCATCCCAATTTCTGTTTTTTTCCCCGAGTCCAAGGGATGCTTGTGGAGTAAGTAACAAAGAAATAAGACAACAAGCAAAAACAAGACATATTGCAGTCATGAAGGGGCTATGTCAGTGTTTCCCTATTTAACACCAAAAAAATGCAACAAAGTTCTGCCTTAAATCGAGGGACTTCTGTGATGCAATGTGCTGTTTTTCCTTCTTCTGAAAACTGAGATTCTCTTACCTGTGTCGACGCTTTGTCCCACTCTACAATCCACCTTCATTGCCTGCTTCTTCGTAGCGTGAACACTGAATCTAGTCAGGCCATCGCCTTTTCCTTTTCCCTTCCAACTCACACAGGCATCCGTTTTGTCACTGTTTTGTGGTCCACGTTCCTCTTGCACGGGATGTTTTTTTTTTTTTTTCTCTCCCTCTATACAAATCCAATGCATCACTCAAGGGCAACACCAATGACTAGGAATTTCCCCCTCCATGTAGTCCCAGCCCACTTAAAACACAGGCTTTGTGGGTAGGAATTTAATAAATGTTTCTGGTTTCTGCTTCTTTTCCTTTTGACTTCCTGCTCTGAATGTCTATAATATCTGCTGGCTCTGACAGATGATTTAACACTTCGATGTGTTGTTGTGTTATGTTGCTAGCATTTTTCATACGTAATTTTGTCTCAGCAAAGGGGCGGTAAGCGTACTTGGTCTCATGTATCACATGACAAGCCTGTGCTTTTGATTCGAATGAGGCGTCCACGTGACACCCCTCTGCGTCTGGGGGAAAGAGCAGGGACAATATTTTACATTTTTTCATATTCCTGGAGGTACCACCTCAGGCTTGAGCACACGCGTATTCAACAAATAATTGTTGCTTGATTGTTTGCTTGATAAATTGGAGGGCCTCAAAAATTTCTCTGGGCTGTTGCTAAGGCAGCACTGTCTAACGGAAAGGTATAAAGCCCATGTTCAATGTTTTAAATAAAACATTTTACCTGATATTTAGCTCTCTGGTTTATATGACTTTTAGTAGGTAGTTTTGAGGTGGGAAGCCCCATGAAAAAGACTGGCAGGACCACTACTCTCCTGCCGGCACCATCTGGTTCCCTGGCCCCAGTGGCATTATCTTGCTTTTTAAACTCTGAAATGGCTTACTTCTAGGAAAGCGGAACTTACCCCTACGATTCTGTTGGTTCCCTGAGCTAACTCCTGATTGGTCCATTTGTAGTGCTTCATTGCCTGGAGCTCACTCATGATTGGTCCATTTCCTTCACTCCTGATTGGTCCATTTCTACAAAGCTTCTTCCCAATTAATCACCTTTGTTATACCTTATTTGCATATGATGTTACAAAATGTTGCGAAGTCTAGACTGGTAGCCTATAAAAGGCTGTGTAAACCTACAGGTGGGGTCCAGAGCTTGGAGTGTTAACTCCTCTGGGCCTGCTGGCGTAATAAACCTGAGTTCTTCAACCCTTAGAGTGCTGTTTGGTCTCTCGCCCAGATCCAGGTTGCTGTCACAACTGAGCTGTAACACACTTTGCTGCAACATTTCAGGTACCATTTTATAGTTTAGCATCTGAGTACATAATCAGGGTTTGCTCAGGGACTAAACTGTTAAAACTCTGTAAATGTCTTTTACCGAACCCAGTAAACATGATGTGCAAAACTACTTTATACTGTAAGTAAACTTAACGGGCAGGGCTTTTGTGATATCAGACTTGTGGCGAAAGCTGGAATTAGAGATGGGGTCACCACAACACTGAAACTGTGGAGAAGAGATGAAAAGGAATCTCTCTCCTTGAAAAATTGAGAGAGTCCAAGGTGGATGTGGAAAGGTGACCAGAATGAATGGGACACACACAGTTTACAAGCTAGCTTGGATGCTAATGGTGTGAAGACAAATATTAATGGTCACATAGAAGTTTCTCATTAGAAGATTCAATAGAATTGTCAGTGACTTGAGATTAAAAAATTCAAAACTGTCACCCTGTCTTCAGTCTCAAGTTCTTGTCAGAATGGCTTGGAATGGAGAGTGAAAGGGTTAAAAGCATGTCCTTTTCAGAACCAGTTACAACAATGGCGCAAATAGGGTTGTAGGATGAGAAAGACTGTGAATATGGTTTATCTGAAGAAATGCATTTGCTTATCTCCACTTCCTCTTGCAACCCCACTAAAAGAAACTTCAAGGAATAAAAGAGGCATAAACCAAAAGACAATGAGAAAAGAAAAGAATACATAAGTAGACAGATGATGTCAAAAAGTTCACAAGCAGGTAAGCAATAGAACAGTGATAACTGATTTTTTAGGATGGAGAAAGCTCTGGGCCTTCAAGTAATTGTGTGTGTGTGTGTGTGTGTGTGTGTACATAGGGTCAGGGAGTATAGATTGAAGCCGACAAGAATCAAGCTAACTACTGAGCTCTTGAAAGGCTCAGAAATTAGAAGCACCTGGCACTTCTGGGGATGGAGGTGATAGATGAAATAAAATAAGAGGTTTGTTTGAAAGCCTTTAGAAGGAACAGTGATGCTTCCAGGAACAGGATGATCCTCTAGCCTGGCTTAAAATAGGAGATTACTTCTCTAGAGAGACCCTTATTCTCAGTCTTATATCCCCAGACAAACAATTGCCTCCAACCAGCCGCCCGTGTGCGACCACTGTGGAGTGGATGAGGCAGTGGCCGCAGACGGCACTGGAGGACCCCAGCCGCTTCTGACCGCATGGCTTGGCCACCGCGCAAAGTCCTTCTACTTCCTGTCCCTACCTTTCTTGTGTTTCTTTCGTTTATATAAACCTTCATTTGAAATTCTGTCTCACTTGCTTGGTCTCTACAGATCCCACCCATCTTCCAATCCCATCCCTTCCATGAATGTTTTCTCCCACAACATTGCAGGCCACGGTCATAGCCCCCCCTTGTGGATTATATGCCAATATCTATAAACCTGTTTCAGCAGTGCTTGTAGCACAATTACAACATGGCTTGAATTTTCACTCGCTTTTCCTATCTGCATATTGAATTTACATGATTTGCCTGCTCAGATTTTAAACTACTCAGAGCAGCCACCAATCAAATACAGATAAAAGGCCATCTTTTAAAGCCAAACTGGGTACAAAAATACAACTATGAACAAGACAGATCCAGTCTCCATCCACACGTTGCTTAAAGCCCATCCTTTTTTAGCACCGATCAGTTCTTCATGTTATAATGGAGATAAAACCGTATTCAGTGACCATGCCTACCCATAACTCCTCCTAGCAGATCATGAAACAGACTTTTATGTTACACAAAGTGCCAAAGGAACATGAAAAAGTTTATCAAGACAAGTCTGTATTCCCAAGTTCACTGTCTAAAGCACAGAAATTTCCTCTCCTCCACGGTCAAATACCTTTGCTCCTGACAGTAAAAATAGCCAGAAGCAAACTTGTATTGAATCCTGTTTCAGTGGTCTACGGTGATTTTATCACAGGGCCATGTTCAAATAAATTCTTTGTGTACTTTGTAAGGTAATCTATTTTATGAGACCTAGTGGAGACTAAAAGCCCACTCCATCTGGCATAATATATTTATTCTTCCCAAATGTTAATAGGTTCACCATACCAAATTCCTCCCACAACAGATTACAAAGTCACTTACTTTTTCTAGACCATGTATTTCTTTCCTCTAAAATTAGAAAATTGTACATGATAATCTTGAAGGTCCCTCCAGTTATAAAATTCTACAATTATACCTACATACACGCCACCTAGAGTTAGAATCAGAGTGATAAACATAGAAAGGATGGGAAGTTACAAAATTGCTTTGGTTGTTTGACGGTAAATTTTATTTGTCAACTTGACTGTGCCAACAGGGTGTCCATATTAAACACTACTTCTGGGTGCGTCTGTGAGGGTGTTTCTGCAGGAGATGAGCATTTGAATCAGTGGATTCAGTAAAGTATACACATCACTCTTACCAGTATGGGTAAGCATTGTGCAACCCACTGAGGGTGTGAATGGAACAAAAAGCAGAGAAAGGAGGAATTGGTCCTTTTTTTTTTCCTGCCTACATGCTTGAGCTGGCACACTGGTCTTCTGCTTTTGCACTGGAATTTATACCATCAACTCCCCTGGTTCTCAAGCTTTCAGACTTGGACTGAAATTACACCACCAGCTTTCCTGGGTCCCCAGCTCGCAGATGGCAGACCGTGGGACTCTCAGCCCCCATAATCACATGAACCAATTCCTCATTGTATTATGCATATACAATACATAATATGTTATATAAATAATATAATATAATACATATTTCCTATTGGTTCTGTGTCTCTGGAGAACTCTAATACAAGTTGTAAATGAAACAATGAGATGGGGGAAGATGAGGTCAAAGGGGCCAGGATGGGGATTTAGCTGAAGCTCCCACTATCCTTGCTAGAGCTGCCCCAGCCAACGACAGATAGAAATGTCTGGCTACAGAAGGAGTAACAAAAACGTAACCTGGTGGTTCTGTGTAAACATTGGGCAGTTCAAAAATCTCTTTTGTGTGAGACAATATATTTGTAAATATCAAAACCAGGTAAAGTCCCTGTTATTTCTTCCTCTACTGACAGGAATCGAGGCACTCCTGCATCATGAGGAGGATGGGAAAGCCTATTGCAGGGCTCCCCAAACTTTAATGAACATACAATTTACCTGGGGGTCTTGTTACAACGTGGATTCTGATTCAGAACATTTGGGGTAGAGGCCCACTGTTCCGCATGCAAAGCAATGATCTTGCCTTGTCAAAACCCAACCAGTTTGAGCCCTAGGGAATAGAAATGCCTTTTTAATTTATGGCACTGCGGGTGTAATGAAACAAAAACAAAGAACCCACTTACCAGCGACATCTTGGCACAGGTTAGGCTGGCTGTAGTTTTCCCGCCACGACATAACGATAAAACCTCAGTTCTTCAAACACACTTAAAATCCTAAACTGCTTTGCTCCTAACGATAGAGCTTTAAAGTATATGAGTCCAACACTGATAAAACTTAAAGAAAAAATAAACAAATCCACAGTTATACTTGGAGACTTTAAAAGTCTTCTTTTAGTAATTGCTAGAACAAGAAGACAGTCAAACAGCAAGAATATAGAAGATTTAAATAATGCTACCAACCACCTTGACCTAGTTGACATTTATAGACTTTTATAAGATATAGAATATTCTGCCCAACAAAAGAATATAGAATATTCTATGCAACACATTCATTTCAAGCTTCCATGAACAGTCACCAAGTGAAACCACATATTTGGCCATAAAACTAACCTTAACGTACTCGAAACAAGTTACATTATACAAACTTGCTTGACTACAAAAGGGTAGCGCAAGACACAGGTTTTAGGTGACAAAACTTGTTATGTTTCTTGATTGTGATGGTGGTGACCATGTAACTTTGTGCATGTTTCACAATGCATAGAACTTTACGCCAAAAAGTGTCAATTTTACTGTATGTAAAAACAAAACGTAACAATAAAAATAAATTTTAAAATAAAACCTTGTTAGACCCCACCTCCACGTACTTTTTATTGTGCCTGGATGCTTGTTTCTAGCAATAATTGTTTTAAGGGGAGAACAGACTTCTGTGGACAATCAGAAGTCTCCACCGTAGAAAGTTTAATTCTGTATGGGATTACTAGCTAAAGAATAATTGTTGTATACAGGTACATAAAGAGAAATGATGAGAGGATTAAAAATTTGCCAGCAGTAGAATAAAAGAAAATTAGCAATTCTCTCATCCGTATAGATACTCAGTAAAGCCATTGCAGGCTGTTTAATACACTATTAAGGGAAGAAGAAACTAACCCAAAGGAAATAGATGGAAGCGTAAAAGGCAGGGTAAAAGAAGAATACAGTGTATAAAGGGAGAAGAGGTAGAGTTGAAAAGGAAAGACAAGATAAATGGGGGAGAAAATAAAATGGAAGAAACAGGAAGTGGATGAGATCTTTTTATCCTTCTTGTGCAGAATACATTTCCCATAATGTAGCTATAAAAGCCAAAACGTCAACTGGGTACAAAGTGTTACAGCTTTTTGGTAAGTTGAATTAAGTTTCTCACACACCAAAACAAATTGCTTAAAGTTCTCTTCTTTGCAAAAATATTGTCAATTATTTTCCCTTAGAGCTGGCATATAAAATATCATGGTGTTTCTCAGAAAATGAAACTGTCTAAATGTTCTGAGTATCTCTGATGCTGGTTCTTATTTTCTTTGTGTCGGAAAACGGCTTTCTCCATAGATGTTCCGTTGAAATCAACTTATTTCATTAAAATCAACTTACAAGATTACCAAAGTTATCAGTAAACTATGTGATGCTTTAACACTTACAGTAGTGCAGTGTAGCATAGATATCTTCATGGCTAAGGAAATAACATCTTTCATTAAAATGAAACACCAAACTCTTCCAATCAAGTTGTATTCATTAAAATGTCAATGAAAATATACACAGAAAGACTGCCGAGAGCACTATAAGTGAAAGCTAAGAGACGACACATCAAATTCCAAGGAGTTCCACTAAATGCATGGTCTGTGGGATGTATTGTTAAGAACAGTCTTCAACTAGAGATCAAAACAGCTCAGCACCTACTTCCTGGCATTCCCAATGAGCACAGTTAGAGCGGACATCTTAGTTTTTTGCCTTCTAAGCCTCTAATTCCCCTTCTTCTGGTCCGAGCACAGTGAGAGCCAACCATCCTTTAATATCAGTCCAGGTGACTCAGGTGAAGCTGACTCTCCCAGTTTCAGAATTATTCTTGAGAACTAAGTACGGACAGTCGGAACTCTAAGTCCCCTCTTACTACAGTGATTGATTCAGGGATGGGCTCCTGACCCAACCCAGACCAATTGGAGCCAATAATACTCTGTTTTAGGACTTTTCTTTTTAATTGTGGGGAAAGTGAAGATCTTTTTCTATTGAACTTGAACTAGTAGAGTGCACGTCTTAAGCTACTGGCTTCCATCTTACTACCACGTGCTGAGAGTTGAGAGAAGCCAACACAGAGAAAGCAGAACTGAGAGATACATGCAGAAACTGAGTCCCTGATACTACCACGCACGTCTCTGGATCTATTTCTGTATTTCTACCTTTGAACTTTTCAGTTGCTGAGAGAAAAAAGTTTACTATGTTTATTAGACTGTTTGAGTTAAGAATCTGCCACATCTAGTGGAAAACATCCAGGCTAATAAAATTTATAAACTAGCCTTGCTCTCCATTTATCATTCAAGTTCCTGAAAAAACAAAGCAAGACAAAACAAAAACAAAACAGAACAACCAGTGGGGAGAGTGAAGGGCCAGTAGACATGGAAGCTAATTGCAAAAGTGAAGAGGGAAAGACAGGAAAAGCATGGAGATACCCTGCTCCTCATCTCCCAGCAGTAAGATCAAGTTGAGAGAAGATTTTTTTAAAGTTTCTACTTGGGTCTGAGTCTCCGATCAGCAACATACATTTGGATTATGGCATAAGTATGTCAGCAGTCTTCAACCAAGGAGATTTTGCTCCAGGTAACGCTGGGCAATGTCTGGATAGAGATACTTTTGAGTGTGATAACTAGGGAAAGAGTGCTCCTAGGATCCAGTGATAGAGGCCAGGGAGAGGGATGCTGTTAAATATTGTGCCGTGCACCAGGTCACCTTCCATAACGAAAAATTATCCAGCCCAAAATATCAAGAGTACCACGGCTAGAAAACGCTCATCTACATTTATCAACATCTACATCTTTATCTGTATTTATTTTTATATCAAGTACTTGTTTGGGTTTCTGGTTGCTTTTGTAGTTTTGGATGTTTGGGGTTTTCTGATCAGCATCATTGGTTCTGGATTAGAGACCACAGGATCCATTAGCAGAGTCTTTAAAAAAAAGATGTTTTCAGGAATACTGACCATTTGCAGTCAGTTTCTCTGTTTTATTCTTTTCTTTTTCTTTTTTTCTTTTGCTGTCAGTTTCTGACTCTCTGTCAGCAGAGCCCTGATTTATGCAGCCCCATAAATTGTGAAGAGGAACAGATCCTGTGGCTGGGAATGGAAACTTCCACAGCTCCGAAGATCACGCAGCTGGCCTCCACTAAGGAAGTAATAATATTCCTGTGGCGCTTATTAAAACTAATTGCAAAAGGGAGAAAAGATGGAAACTAGCTTTCAGTGTGAAGCACCAGCATAATTACAAGGTCATACTGGCCACTGGAACTGCAAAATTTAGGTTCACTCTGTTAAGGAAACAGATGATATGTATATGAAATAAATCAGAGAAAATTCTTTATTCTTTTAAACTGAGAAAATCTAAATAGATAAAACTTTTACTCTCACAAAAGAGTCAGAGCACGGGGAAGGGAAAGAGAGCAACGCTGAAAAATTCCCTTGTTTGTAGGTAGTGAATCCTCTCGGTCAGAGTGAAAAGATAAAGCTAAATTTTGAGCCACAACAGTAATACTTTAAAAGCTGGTTTGGGTATAAGAACAAAGGAAGAAAAATTGTAATCATTGTGGTGTGTCTTATGTGCATTTAAAAAAAAACTTTAAAACATTTAAGAAAACTGGCTGTGTTAGAATTCACAAGCATTGCAACTACAATCTATGTTTAAATATTTGGAAAATTTAGTCGACGCCATAAATAAGTTTCTACGTATGGTTGTAAAAAAGAGTTTGTAAATAATTGGAAAATGTTGTATTAAGGATTAAACAAATATTAGTTGACATACAAATAAAAGTGAAGAATCATCTTTACACAGAAGCCCTCCAGAAGAAAATTACTCATCTTACAAACTATCTCTTGGCATCTGTCTGTCCCTACCTTAGATCTTTCTGATTATGTTTTCTTAGGAAAAGAAAGAGCCCACAGAGAGAAAGTGCTTGTCAGAGAAGACTGAATTACCCCACTATAAAATCTTCCTCCGAATCATGCTTGAGAACCAGACTTCATGGGTGCAACTTCTGTGGCTCACCCACTTAACCGTAGTGTCATCTCGGACAAATCATTTCGCTCAGTTAGCTATCTTCTGACTCAGGGTATTCCTCTGTGAATGGCAGTAACAACAGGACCTACCTTATAGGGTTGCTATGGAGATCGAATGAGATAAGATTTGTAAAGATTTAGTACAATATTTGAAAGATGGATAGCATTATTATTTTACTCTAAACACTGACACCTTTCCCCCTCTCCCCTAGAGTTAGCAGGGATTGCTGTTGTTGTTTTTATTTTATTTTATTTTATTTTACATTTCAGAGACCCGATCCTGAAAATCAGAAGGGACACTGGACAAAAATGTTCAAAATTAACCTTTGACTTCCCAAAACTGTAAAAGAAATATACAGTTGCTTTTAGTAAAATGCTCTGTTATACTGGTGCATTCAAAAGTACAAAAATTTACAAGGCTGAGAATAAAACCTAAGATACATCACTGAGTTTTGTTTAATACTCGACTGGACCAGGGTGAGAGAAAATTTGGAATGAAAGGAGACATATGGAGTTTCACAGTGATGGTGACAAAAATGTGGGCATGGTTCTCGTCTGTTGGATGCTTCCTGTCATCCACACCCTTTTCTGGGTGTTTGACATGTCCACTCAACTGGTCTTCAGAACATCCTTGTAAGCGGGCACTAGTGTGATATCCGTTTTTGTGAATGAAGAAGCTAACATGCTGAGAAGTTGAGTAGATTGTCCAGGTTTGAAGGGGTGGTGAGTGACAGAGAAGTCATTACACCAAAAAGGCTAGGTCGGATATGTGCCTCTGAGGATATAACATTTTTAAAATTACTTTTATCACAGTAATAATAACTTGTTTATCTGAAACAATAAAGTTAATAAAATGCTTTTCATGTTAATAACCATCGCAGGTAACACCTAACGCTAACTATGCACCAGGAGCTGTTCCAATATATTTACATCTATTAATGCTTCTAGCACTCACAGCTCTAGCAAATGGATTACTGTTATTTAACCCAATTTGTAGAGGAGGAAACCAAGGCACAAGGAAAGCTAAGGGACTTCCCAAGGTACATACATGTCGGGGAGACGGAAAGAATCAGGTCACATCAGAAATCTGCATCTAAGAGGAACAGTCCCTCTTATTATGAAAAAAAGTCTTTCCACTTTAAAATATTACATGATAAATATATATTGTGTATCTGATATAATGAAACAAGGCTAATTATGCGGAAATAGTTTAGTTCCAATGCTGGTTCATAAATTCATATTTTCAACTAACTCTTTTAAATGTAACTAAAATTGTTCTCCTTAGTGACCATCTTGGCCTGAGTCACTAAGATTTATACAAACAAAACAGATTCAGAGAAAAATCTGTTGTTTAAATACAGAGCCTTAGAAACATTTCTCTATTTGAGGTAGATATTAAATAGATACCTGAAACTTTCATTGCCAACATGTACAGAACATTATTTCTTTTTAAACCTACATTATCTGGGCCAAGGAAAATAGAATATAATCCGGATTAAGTGACTTTGAGACATTTACAAGCTTCACCATTTGCAGGGAGATCAGTCTTACCAAATTAAAAAAATGACACTCAGGCAAAGCCACTATAGTGTCAAAATTTTCTATTATTTTACTATTTCTTATTCTACTTTTTTATGATTCCAAATACTTCTATTTTATTACTTTTCTATTTCAGGTATAAATATGGTTAGGTAAGAGTGGTCTTCATAAACTATAATAGGAACACTCTGGATTACATTGGGACCTCACTGACATTTCAAGCAATGAGAAAAAAATTATATGGCTTAGGTAGTTTGAGACCTTAGCTCCTGTAGTTTCTGAATTGCTTAGCAAAGAAGTCAAAGTTTGAATTCTCCTTCACCACATTCTTTCATAAAAGGAGAGAGGGATGTTAAAGACTGATGTTAGTCAAAGAAAAAAATATATTCTCAGAGTTAGGCAGCATGCATTAGATACCAGGAGTCTGGAAGAAGGGAGAGGTCCTTACACTGAAAGCTGACACGTGCTGTTCAAACTCCAGCAAGACCATGGAGCTCCCCCATCCCTGCACACGCAGAGCCTTGACACAGCCAAGCTGGCAGAACCAATTTAAAAAGAGAATGTCAGAGAAACAAAGCAGTGTCCAAGAGTGGGAGAGGCAGATGCAGGCTAGAGTGAGTAATCATGTTTAGCCTCATGGAAAAGCAGATCAACTTTGCTGCAGGAATAGATGGATGGAAGGATGGACGGGAAAGACTTGAAGCAAAAGGGCGATTAAACTTGCCAATTAAAAGTAACTTGGGCTCCCTTGTTTCGTAAAGGTCTATCGGAGTTTACCTTCTTTTATTTCAGGTGATTGCTCAGCCATCCTGTGTCACCCGTATCAGAGGACGCGTTGGGGTGGAGGTGAGGAGAAAAGGCTCCTGGGCCTGGGGCTCTGGGGGTGGCTTGTGCACTGTGCTTCCGACCCTCCCTGACATCTCCGAGGCTGTTTCTCGTCCTGCCTGGACACTGGGCTTTGTGCTGAAACCCCCGGAGGGAAAATTTGCAGTTTTTTCTCTGTCCTGACCCGATCGTTATTCTGGCCCCTCCATGAGGAGTGAACTTGGCCCTGGCCGGAGAGAAGACGAGCTGACTCTTCCTCTTCTCTGTTGACAGAGGTCCCCTCAACCGGTCCAACCTGCCACCCGTGGGCACCTTTGTTGGTTGCTCCCTCGCTCGGAGGGGACTTGAAATTCCAGCCAGTGTCCAGGACAATGATGGGAAAGTCTCTCTTCTCTCACACCCTCGAACCTTATCCATTGTTCATAACACCTCACCCTTGGACTTGACTTGAAGCGGGGAGGAGGATGTCATAGATCCCACTGTGTCCTCTTTCTTCTCCACTCACCCCTGGAGACCCCCATCCTTCCCCATGCAAAGAGCAGCCTTCCTCCCTCACAGCCTGTCTGCTCCCTCTTCCTGAGACCCCCAGGAAAAGCTGAAGCCCAGACCTCCAATCTTTAAGGAGTTTGAAAGTGTCGAAATCCTTTTCTCTCTCAACAATCCTTGTCTCTCAGGAGCCTGCTTTCACGAGAGTCCCAACCGCATCCAAGCAATAAATAGCATGTTCTGTCCTTCCTCCGAAGCTCTGAAACCCGCTGGTTCATTAAGTGGAAAGTCCTAGGACACCACAATTTAAAGGAAAGAAAAAGACACCACGCCACTGTTTCAAGTGCCTATCTGTTCAACGCTCTCACTCTTTCAAGGGAAACTACTAAAAACATTAATAATTTTTCCTCCCCACGCCTCATCTTCCAGCCCTGCTTGTAACAAATATTATCATGTGGTATTTGGGGCTATCATAACGTCCCTTTCCAGGACAACACTAACATCCTGGATGACTCTCAGATCCGATATTACACAATCAACTTCCAGTAATTACTTCTTCGACCCCTTTTTCCGGATGAGTGTTGAGTTACAGCCATTGTCTTAAAGCCACACTGGGAACTTCAGTGTGGATATTTCATTTTGAAAAATTAGAGAAGCTTTGTCTCATGAGTGTTTCAACTTGTTTATGTCCGCATGACAATTAGAAGGGGGAATTTCCTTGTTTACCAGCACAATTTTTCAATGTAATTTTGAAACAAGTCTGCTGTTTGTGCGAGAGGTCTGGCTCCTTAGGTCCAAAAAATTAAAAACTGTCTCGAGTAGAAATTTAGGAAATATAATCATAGAGGTTTGCTCTCCTAAATATTCTACTGGAAGAGTTTGTCTGCGTCAGAGCTCAGTTGGGTGGTGTCACCAAGTACATGACTTACACTAAAGTGTGTCCCAAGTTCAGGTCCCAATTTGGGGTGAGCATAGCGGACAGCCATGGGGCCAAACATGGGTTCAGGAGAGAGTCCTTTAAACTAGGGATTAAAGACCTCAGCCAACGCCCGATTACACCTCTGTCAGAATATTTTGTATTTACACATCATGAAAACGTTTTCTGACAATTACCAGGTGTCAGTATCAATGTTCTCATACTTTGAATTGTCGTTTTTGAAAATAGAATAAACTGTCTTGTGAGTAATATGTTTCTTGTCACAGGAAGTATTTGAACAGAGGCTGTTGAGGCTTATTACTGAAATATGAAGACAGATGCCCGTTTTCCAAGATTTCCAGTCCACAGAGCACAGAGATAAAATAAGTCCTCGGGATCTGCAGAAGAAAAATCGTGTCATTCAAAAAGCAGTTTTGTCCATAAGAATGGAAATATAGTCAATATTAGGAAGTACTCGCGTTGACCCACTTATGCAATGTTTCCACTTCTTTATTTTTATAACCTCAACAACACAAATATCAAAGCACCTCAGCCTCCCCCGAAGAGGATCAGCAAGACATTACTTTATATGTAGCTGGTTAAAGGCAGCAGAAGATTCCTCTTCCAAAAAAAATGAGAAATGCAGATGCCTTCAAAGACCTCCACAGCGCTTTTAAACCAAACCATTTAATTTCAACCTCAGAGACAGGTGATACATACACAAGTACTTTCTGTTGATGTTTGTCCCACCCTGAATAAGGGAGGGGAAGGCTCAGTGCTGAGCAGGGCGCACAGCCCACGTGGCCGGGACCCAGCTCACACTGCAGCTGGAATTGGAGCTACGATGAGGCAGGTAAGATTGTTTTCACTCGATCTGAAAAAAATAAACACACTCATTCCGAAAGACACGTGCATCTCAATGCTCATCGCAGCGTTATTTACAATTGCCAAGATATGGAAACAACCTAAGTGTCCATCTACAGATGAATGAATAAAGAAGATGTGGTGAATGTATAAACACAATGGAATACTACTCAGCCATAGAAAGACTGAAATTTTGCCAACTGCAGCAACGTAGATGGCCTTGGAGGGCCTTATGCTAAGTGAGATAAGTCAGACAGAGAAAGACAAATACTGAAAGATATCACTCACATGTGGAATCTAAAAAGTACAACAAACCTGTGACTATAACAAAAAAGAAGCAGACTCACAGATACAGAGAACAAACTCTTGGTTATCAGAGGGGAGAGGGAAGGGTTGGGGCTGTGCAGGGTAGAGAACTAAGAGGTACAAACACTATGTATAAAATAAGCTGCCAGGATATATTGTACAGCACAGGGAGCATTGCTAATAATCTATAATAACTATGCATGGAGTAGAACCTTTAAAAATTGTGAATTACTATATCACACACCTGTAACGTATAATATTGTACAGCAACTATAGTTCTATTAGGGAAAAAAAAGTTTGTTTTCATGTAACCTAGGAAATGACTTCCATTCATGGCAAAAGCACAAACAGCATCTGAACACGTGTGAATTATCGGTAATGACTCGTCCTGTCCAGGGCACATGAGCCCAGGTTGTCTCCTCTCCTTAAGTGGCACCATCATGGAAAGCATTGTCATCGCCTTCATACGGGTGAGGCTTAAGGGCGTGACAGATTTTCCAGTCTAAGGATGCGTGACTTTTTGCTCTGGGTTGAGGTTGTTGCCTGTGACTCACAAAGTTTCCCCTAAGTGTAGCCTCTTTGCATGAACTCCACCTCAGCTGGCTGAGCCACCCTGTGTGCTCCGTCTGCTACCTCACGTCTAGAAGGACGGGGCTCAAATTCACATGTTTGGTCTAACTTCTCTAACCGGAATCACCGACGTTTTCATGTATTTTCCGACAGCGAATAAACGCACTTTCCCCCTCTATGTTGGTACTACTTTATTTTTCAGTGACATCAACGTGCCACATTGATTGACTCCTCTTTTTACCAGTGACTTCTCCTGACTGCTAATATCTTAATATTCAAAAATAGGTGAGTTTTTAGAAAACTGATAGAAACTCCTAGAAAGTTTCTAGAAACAAGATAGAAATCAAAGGGGAAAAAAAGTAAAAGTCCTTTGAAAAATATAAAGCACTGCTATTTAAATAATGACATATATATATGTGTGTATATATATATAATATATATATGCCCTGAAACATGTATTTTTATATATATACATATATATGTATACATATAACTTTCCCCATTTTGTAGACCTGTATAAATATTCATGAAACACTCTGGGGGACACAGTGATGAACAAGAGACATTCTAGCCACCTTCCTGTAGTTAAAGCAGAGGAAGTGGGGGATGCTGGGAGAGAGTGGTAGGAGCTGATGTCACCAGAGATGGTGGCACAGGACAATTCACATAGAATCTTGCAGGATTTTAATTGCATCCTAAGTTAGCATGACATCCATGCGGAGTCATGGTGTTAATGAAGAGAGTTTGACTCGGAAGTCTGTGTTCTAGCGGTCATTAACACAATCGTACCTGGTTTGCTGTTACTGTTTAATTTTCCCTCTATTTGTTCTATCTGTGATAATATTTCAGGGCTTCCTAGGGTTTTTGAAGACTTATCTTTGAGAAAAGTTTTGAATATCCTTTCCTAAAAACTGTAGCAAAGAATAAACTTAATGGACAGAATACTGGCCTCGGGAAACCGAAAGCCCCTTCGGGGCATATAATTCCATACACTATCCCTTGGGAAGCTTCCATATTTGGGGAGCAGGGCGCCTAGAAAAAGCATCCTGTCTAATCCTCTCAAAGGTGTTGCCTGCAGACTGGTAAGAGGTGTCTTTCGCATCCTCAACTGGGAGACATTTCAGGCCTTACTTAGCATCCATACAGAATCATAAGCAATGAAGACTCACATTTAAACAGTTGACCCAGCACATAAATCTCTTACCCATCTTCCATTTGACTTGTTTATCATGCGTCTAACAATGAATTCCACCAAATTCTTGGTTAGTTGAATTGTCCTAATTTCTTATTTTTCTTATTTTTTAAGCTTTACCAAAAAATCTTCAGTGTCTTTATCATTGAAAAAAAAAAAAACAAAAAAAACGAATTGACCAGGAGTGAAAGATTGTTCAAAATGCTCATAATATAAATTAGCATACATGTGGCTTAAAATGTGGCAGGTAATTAGTTTTCCATAATGTAGGATTCTTGAAAGCCAGTATATAATGAATAATGTATGTGGAAGAGCATGGCCATTAGTTTGCACCTCTGGGGCTTTGCAGTTTCAAAGGAGAAAATATATTCTGTATATAATTACTTGGCATTTTCAGTGGCTGCATAAGCACCAATAACTAAGGATGTTTGATTATAATATTAGCAAAAAATTTGGCAGGGTACTTAGCAGTTTTTAGTAAATATAATACATTCATAATCGGCAGGATATTATACGTCGTCTGAAGCAGTCTTTAAATATTGAAATGGACATCTTTCTAATCCTTCTTTGATTCTGACTTGGAAGCAGAATTTCAGACTGTGCTGGGGAGAGAAGATTTCCACACCAGTGGGAGGCGTTAGCGCCATGCCAAGTGCATGAAGGGGTCTGTGAGGGAAGTTTAAGTCAGTTCCTCTCCGTGTCATGTAACCAAAATGGAATGTTTCCTAAGGCATCAAACTCCAATAAATTATCTATTCCAGGATAGCTAAAACGAAAAAGAAAAAAAAAGGAATGTGCTGATTTTAGTTAATAACGTGCTCCATTGTTCTTCCTCCTTCTCTAGGGAGTATCTCGTAACGTAGGCAAAGGAACAGGCAGGAGGAAATTGATTACAGTAGAGCTGGATACTTTCAGGAATAGAAGAAACAAAGGGGAAACCAGTCCCAGCCTCCCCTGTTCTAGTGTCCGTCCTTTCACTGATGTGCGGGAGGTCCCTGTGTCTAAGATGGGGCCTCCCGGGACACAGTGAGGTGTACAGCAAGTTCAAGGCCATAGAGATTGACTGGCAGAGGTGGCCACGTGGGGCAAAGTCCGCAGACGTTTGTAGCTGGATGGTTGCATACATACACGGGTTATCTGGTGGGCCATGGCATTGCTCCCCAAATTTATAGGCATTGACTTCAGGCTCCAGGAGCCATTCTGTATTCACAAAGCGACCATTTAGCCATATCTGGAGACATAGGACTCTGAGGGCTATGTATAGACGGAACTAGGACAGACCTTGACAATCAAGATTTTTTTAACTTCTACCCATGGGTCACCTGCCGTCAGGCCAGAGTCCCGTGTTGGCGAGAGATTTTTCCGGCTACAACCACAGTCCTGGTCTCTGCTTGGCCCCTCCGTGTGCTTTCTCACTTGGCAAAGAATCCAGAGGTCATCTCTTCCTCCCATCCTGAAACTGACCACGGACAGGTGAAGCATACATTTCTTCCTGTTTGTAAATTCTGAGTAGTTTTTTTGGTCTCTGATGGCGGTGCTCTGTGTACTGTATTCACCACGGAGACAGAGAGAGGGGCCAGTTAAGTGTGGCGCGAATCCCCACACACTGCACAACCTTTATCTCCTGAGCTCAGCTCTTGTACCTCCCCGTCCTGGTCAATTATCTGAAAGAACAGCTGGGTGGGATTCTTGCTGTTTGAACTAGAGCCTTCAACCTTTGAAGACCAGGTTGGACAGAATACCTTTTTTTTTTTAACCATTCACCAAAACTATATTGTCTTATATTTATAAACTCCGGCCACACTTACAAAGCACTTGCAATTTCTTTTAGCAAAAAATGATCTTAGAGGGCTTCTAGTCTGACATCTTAATTTTCCAAACAAGAAAAATAAGACTCAAACAATAAACAAGGGTAGAGACAGCTGAAAACAGTCATTTATTTGAGTATTCAAAAAAATCACTGATTTATCATCTACAATCCTATTTTTGCAATTTGTGGATGTACAATTTTTCCCATTTTGACATCTCGGAAATCAAGATGAGTTGATGTCCACTAGGCATTGACGAGGTGGGAGCATCAGAACCTGCAGAGTGAATGTCACCATCTGGGAAGAAAATCTCAAAGACAATAGTGGGTCAATCTTTTAAGAAATACTGCTTCACTGATGTTCTTGGTAACACAATGACATTGTGTGGAAAACTGTGTGTACTGGCAACTTTTCATTGCAAGTTGATACTGGAAACCACAAGGTCCCACTGTACAGAACAGGGAACTATATTCAATACCTGTAGTGGCCTATAGTAAAAAAAGAATATGAAAAAGAAAATATATATGTATGTGTACAAATGAATCACTATGCTGTACCTCAGATATTAACACAACATTGTAAATTGACTAGACTTCAATTAAAAAAATTGATACTGGAGAGTTGGACTCTGAGTGAGAAATTATTTCAGAAAAAGCTTAACCAATTAATTTTTGTTTATGTTCTTATTTTTCAAGTGTCCAGTAAGATGGATGATAAATTTACGGTCCTCCTAAATAAATCTAAAATGTCTCTTCAATATATTAAAATTAAAAGTCTAACATGACAAGAAGGCATTGTCCCATAGCTTAAATGGTGGCGTTATCTTTCATACACACGTAAAATGATGATGCACCTTACAATTGATGTCGTGTTTGATTTGATGAGATATGGTGTATTCCTGACTCTCTTCTATCTTTGCTGGATATTCAGCAAAGAAGAAAGATAGGTAAGTCTCTGGAGCTTGAATTCGAGGAGGACAATCGAAAGAAATAAACAAGGGAAACATCAAACAGTGAGTGACAAGGGCCACCTAGAGAATAAGCATTAGGTGATGTGAAAGAGAGAGATTGCGGGGCTTCTTTAAATCATCAAGTCGCTCACTTCCTGAAGGCAGCTTGAAGCTGAAGGGGCAATAATACTAGGAGGTTCCCAGGAAGAGCCAGGGCTGGAAGCAGCTCCTGGAAACCAGCGCCTCTGCCAACACACCTCGGCAGGCGGGCGGAGTAATTCCTGTGCCAAAGCCTCAGCACAGCTTTTTCGCTCTTATTTCAAAGTGAATGTGGACTTTATTCGAGCCACCTACTCCTTCATCTGGTCATTTTAAATGGAAACACCTTAGCTGGGTGGTGTTTTATGCATCAACCATATTGAATTTCTGATGCAGTAAGTGACCTCGGAGGATTGAATCCTGAAAAGCCCTATGAAATGCCGAAGAAAAAAAGAAAGGAGGGAAGGTGGGAAGGGAGGGAGGGAGGGAGGGAGGAAAACAAATACTTAATGTCAACTTTCTTATCAAGACTTTTGCCAAAGCTTTAAACAATTAGACAATACCAATATCCTTGAAGGGTATCAATTTGGAGTTTGGGCAGAGGGATAATTGACCTCACTGGCTTTTTATTCTCTTCTTCATTGATTGCTGTTTAGACAGCAGGTATTTAAAGCCAGGATGTTTATAAAAGAATGAATGAAAGGGTTCTTGGCCAGTGGCCTTAGTTTTAAAATATCAGAGATTCCAAAAACAAGCCTACAAAAAAAGTGGTAAAACGAAAGATCTTGAAACATTGGGATCAAAAAACAATAAAACAATAGCCAAGACATGTCCACCAACAGAGGACTGGATAAAGAAGATGTGGTATACGTATACAGTGGAATACTGCTCAGACATAAAAAATAATCAAATGATGCCATTTGCAGCAACATGGATGGACCTAGAGATCATCACACTAAGTGAAGTAAGCCAGAAAGAGAAAGAAAAATACCATGTGAGATCGCTCATATGTGGAATCTAAAAAAAAAAAAAAAAATGACACAAATGAACTTGTTTACAAAACAGAAACAGACTCACAGACACAGAAAACAAATTTATGGTTATCATGGAGTAAGGGATAAACTGGGAACTCAAGATTTGCATATACTAGCTAATATATATAAAATAGATAAACAACAAGTTCATACTATATAGCAGAGGGAACTATATTTAATATCTTGTAGTAATTTATGGTGAAAAAGAATATGAAAAAAATACATGTTCACGTATGACTGAACCTTATGCTGTACACCAGAAATTGACACAACACTGTAAATTGACTATATTTCAATAATATATATATATATATATATATATATATATACAAAAAAAAAGGAATCTTGGGATGAGGAGATTATCCCATGTTATCCAGGTGGGTCCTAAATGTAACCACAAATTTCCATATAAGAGATCTGATGACAGCACGGACAGAAGGCAATGTGATGACTGAAGCAAGATGCTGAACTTCTGGCTTTGAAGATGGGGAAAGGGACCATGAGCCAAGGAAAGCAAGGAATGCAGCTCTAGGTGGTGGAAAAGAAAAGGAAACAGATTCACACCCCAGAGCCCCTGAAAGGAACACAGTCCTGCCGTCACCTCAGCCTCAGCCCAGTGACACCTCTCTCTGACTTCTGGCCTTCAAAACTGTAAAAGAATAAACATATGTTGTTCTAAACCGCCCAGCCTGTGGTCGTTGTTATAGCAGCTGTAAGAAACCAACATATTAAGGCTGTGAGGGTGACCACTGAAAGAGCAGACGTGGCACTGATGGCTTACTTGGGAGGAACGCTTCCGCTCCTGCTCCTCATGTTCCTACGGTGGTTTTTATTAAGTCGCTCAGGGCCCCTCCTTCCTGCTCCTGTCTGGCAGAAACAAAATGATGTCACTGACTGATGATCTGGGAGAGGCAACTCATTGGTTCTCAAACTGACCCCTGTTCACGGAGGGCAAGGAGAGACCGAAGAAAGAGGCAGATCACTCCCGATTAGTAGGTGGCAGGTGTAACCAGGAAGGGAACTTACTCAGGATGCTTGTTTTGGGACCACAAGGCGAGGTGATCTCCACATCAGCCCAAGAGAATCTTAAGTTTATATGTATAAGTGAGATCATATGATATCTTTTTCTGTCTGGCTTACTTCACTTAGTATGATAATCTCTAGGTCCATCCATGTTGCTGCAAATGGCATTATTTCACTCTTTTTTATGGCTGAGTAGTATTCCATTGTATAAATATACCACAGCTTCTTTATCCAGTCATCTGTCGATGGATATTTAGGTTGTTTTCTTGTCTTGGCTACTGTAAATAGTGCCGCTATGAACATTGGGGTGCATGAATCTTTTCGAATTTGAATTCCCTCTGGATATTGCCCAGGAGAGGGACTGCTGGATCATATGGTAAGTCTTTTTTTAAGTCTCTTGAGGAATTTCCATACTGTTTTCCATAGTGGCTGCACTAAACTACATTCCCACCAGCAGTGTAGGAGGATTCCCTTTCCTCCACACCCAATCCAGCATTTATCGTTTGTGGACTTTTTAATGATGGCCATTCTAACTGGTGTGATGAACAAAGTTTTATGACTCACATTTCTTGATTTCCAGACCAGACCTACTATAAAGCTACAAGAATCAAGACAGTCTGACGTTAGAAAAAGGACAGATATGTAGACCATGAGAGAGTCCAGAAATGGATAGAGATAAATATGCCAAGCAATTTTCCACAAAGATGACAAGTCAATCCAATTTAGAAAAGTTAGTCAACACTGTGCCATTGCTGAAGCAATTAGACATCCATATGTAAGCAGATGGATAAATGAATGAATAAATCAGTGAATACATAAATAAATCCCTAACCAGTACCTCACCCATATGAAAAACTAACTTGAAATGATCATGTACCTAAATGTTAAGCCCCAAACTGTGAAAATGTGAGGTTGGTCAGGCAAAAATTTCTCAGATAGAGCACAGAAAACACAAACTGCGAAATTAAAAAAAAAAAAAAGAATTAGGTTTCATCAAAATGAAAAACGAATGTTCCTTAAAAGACGATGTTTAAAGAATGCAAAATAAGCCACAGACTGAGGGGAAATATTTGCAAAATACATATCTTGTTAAAAAAAAAACCCAAAAAAACCCTGATCTCTACAATTTACAAGAAATTCTCACAACCCAACTGACAGCTGCGTGCAGCACTAGGAAATGAAACTTGCCAAGCTTCCACGGATGGAGTAGCGATGATGGGAATAAGACTGCTGAAGAATCCTGGAAACCTGGGTGGGAGTCTTGGCCAGTTTGGCATCCTTACTGCAGAAGACCTGCATCTTCTGCTTTGCCGTATGGAACCCATTCCGACAGCGACACCATGTGGCAGTGAGAAGCAAATGCAAAGCAAAGAGGTTCCTGTACAATTAACTGCTTGAGTGTGGAAGCTGAATTGAACCTTTTGGGGACTGCGAGTAGCTCCTAGAATTGAAGACGACTTCAAAGGCTGAAGATTATGGATTCCTGCTAATTATTCAGATGAGCATATTGAAAAATTAGAGAATAAAAGAGAGTCAACTGTACTTGCACCCTGAGTTGGTGAAACATTTCATATTATATGATGTTACCGTAAACAGCACAACTGTATGGTAACTTGACACTTTATATACCGCTGTAATTCAAACTTACAAGAATTTGTGTTAGTTTTTTGTTACTACCATAACAAATGATCACAAACTTAGTGACTTAAACAAGTTTCTCTTATATTCAGGAGCTCCTAAGCGAGAAGTGGGTCTCACAAGGCTAAAACCAAGTTGTGGCAGGACTCTGTTCCTTCCCGGTGGCTCGCAGGGAGGATCCGTTTCCTCATCCACTTGAGTTGTTGGCGAAATCCAGTTCCATGCAGGTGCAGAACTGAGAACCCCGTTTCCTCGCTGGCTGTCAGCTGCGGGCCATTCCCAGCGTCCAGACGCCGCCCGCAGTCCCTGGCTTGTAGCTTCCTTCTTCCTTCTTCAAAGTCAGCGATTGCAGGTTGAGCCCACCTCTCACGGAATCTCTCTGACCTACTCTTCCCCCTGCTCTTTTTCACTTTTAAGGATTGAGATTAGATTCTAGAACACTCGCAGATAAACTTGGATAGTTTCCTCATCTCGAGGTCTTCAGCTTTGATCCCACCTGCAAGTCCCTTTTGTCGTATAAGGTAATATATTCACAGGTCCTGAGGATTAGACTGTGCACATCTCTGGGGGTGGGAGGGAATTACCCTGACTACCATAAATATACATATATTTTTAATATTTAAAAGTCTAATCTTAGAAATCTCTAGACTTTTCTGCGAGAAAAGCCAAACTTTTTAGAACAGCATTTACCTAATCATTCGTAATGTTCCCTTCTGCCTGGTTCCTTATTCCCCTCCGTTCAGCCTAAACTAGATTAAACTTGAGGTCAATGAAGGGGTTTCAGTAAACCTCCTGAAATTGTGTGCAGAATTGCACATGTATGCTTATTTTTCTGGAGAAAAGGTCCAGAGCTTAGATTCTCAGAGTCCTCTTTGAAAGACCCTCCCCTGAAAAAAAGGAAAAAACTACAAAAGGGTTTGTAAACAAACGTATTGCTTTCACACAGCCTACACTTTCATGCTTGCATATTTTTGGGCATCTTGTTCTTAGACTGGGTGGTGTCACGGGAAGAGTACTGGTTATTTGAAGCTCTTGGGTGTCTGATTCAAGCTAAAACTGGCCAAGTGATAATGGCATTTACCTAATAACAAATAATGAAGGTAGTAGCAACTTTGAGGGGAAGCCACCAAGATGAGAGCAATCCAGGACCAGTTTAACTGATGGACCTTCAAGGCAGCCAAAAAATCAAGGGGAGATCATCTTAACTAAGGGAATCTAAGGAAGAATGGTCACGTTGTCCATAGTAAAAGTTATGGACATGACAAAAGCTGCCGTAAACTACACAGATGGAGAACAGAGAAAGGGGAAATTATGTCACACGTATGGCAAATTATCGACATTTAGAAAAAGTCAACTCTGAGAAAAGAAACCCAGTTTTCATAGGAAATGTAAATAAAACTTATGTTTAAAAAAAAGGCATTATTCATAATAGCAAAAATGTTGCCCAAATGTGGCTGCATCTAGAAACCATTATACTCAGTGAAAGTTACCAAGCACATGGGATTCTATTTACATAGTAGGGGAAGCACACCGACTGCCAGAGGCCCTTCGGGTGATGGAAGTGTTCTTTATCCTGGCTACACAACTGAATCCATTTGTAAAACTCCTTGAACTGCACCCTTAAAAACAGATTAATTTTGTTGAATGTAAATTATGCCTCATTCCCGTATTTTAATACATAAGGATACATACCAGGCTATTACCATGGATTGGGAGAGATGTGATGGGGAAGAAGAGAAAGCCAGGGGAAAAGGTAAAAAATAAAACCACTTTAAAAATTGTGTACATGATCCCATTCATGCACTGATGAAAACCTGTATGTGTCTGCATAAAAAAGCTTGCCAGCTCTCCAATCCTGCAGTACAGCTGTGCAATGTCCAATACCTGTATCCCTGGCATGGTCCGGTTCAGGGGCAGATTAGGTGATGGAAGCCAGTGGGTAATGGATTACGGTAGAGTAGGAGGTGGAGGATGTGGGGCAGTGAGTCCAGCAAATCTAACAAAGTATTGGTCAAATTGTGTAGTCTGGCTTTGGAGCAGCAATGAAGAACTGCAATGAATTCTGTAACTGGCCTCAATATTTCCAAGAGTCAGTCCCGGCACGTCTGTCTAAAATGACCAGTATTTCTAAGGGAATCTGCACACGGGGAACAGCAGCAGCTCTTGGGCATCAGGTAACATCAGCTTTTCTAGAAGGAGCCGGCCTTGGCGAGGGCTGACGGTGCTTCAGAGGTGGCGCAAACGGCCCGCTTTTCTAGACATCAGCCTGTGCCTCTGCTGAGTGTCCAGCTGCTCGTGCCAAAACATAAGTAACACCACCCAGCTGGTTTTCTGTTTTAAGAATTAGTAATAATATATATGCACAGGACATGGCACAAAATAGGTCTTCAATTAGTGACAGTTACAGTATTAACCCCCTGCCAAGACAGGACTCAGAAACATACTGAGGAATCACAAAGTAGCTGTTGGATGGGCGGATGGATGGATGAATAAAACTATGAACCAGCCCATCAATTCCAGGGAACTGCCTATTTTTCCCAACTTGAATATTGTTTTCTTTGGGAAGCGACCTTCATCCCAAGCTACGCAAGTTTTCTCTCAGTGGTGCAGCTTTCCTGCCAAAGGCAATGAGTGGCACAATTACATGTATAGTTTTTTCTCTCCCAAATCAAGAACAGGGCCGTACACGTAGCAGAAGCACAAAAGATGTCTGTTGGCTAGAGGAAAGAATGGCGCGGATCAGAAAGAAAGTGATTTCCCACCACTGACCAGCTTAGGTCAAAGAGGAAAAAAAAAAGAGATTTAGGAATATCCCCGTTTATCTTTATAAACTTTTTATTTAAAAAATAAAATTATAAACAAAATACAGAAAAATATTGACGCCTGTGATAACCAGGAAAGGACTCCTAATCATTAGGGCAGCTGCCATCCTGGACGAGCAAAACCATGAGTTTTATGAAGAAATTTTATTGTGCAAAGGAGGAATGTACTTTTGCAGGTTCATTTGTAACACGTATTTGGCATTGACAGAAAAAGAGTTTCTCTCTATACATTCAGCATTCTGCATTGTATTTACATTCAAGTTACATTTCCAGAGTCTATGCCAAATACAGTCTGACTTACCATCAAAAATCCCTAAGATATTATTAAAATGCTGTTTATTTGGGAGGAGTGCGGTACAATTTTATGAGAAAACAATTTTACATTCCTCCTAGGTCAGTTATATTTTAACCACTTCAACAAAATTCACTGGCCTTTTCTTCCCAGTTGAAGCCAAGCCTCTTTTAGACAAACTGATAAACTGAAACTTGGCCAGAAACAAAGTTATACGGTATTTTTTTCCCCTCCTTCCTTACAGACATTATTTAAACTTCCAATGGAAGGACACTGGCTCTGATCAATGACTTTTTCTTTTCCAGTCTCTGGGACTTACTATGGATACAGGTTGCAGAATTTGAACTTCTTTTTAAAGATGGCTGACTCACTCTTCCCTTTCAGTTGTTACCAAATTCCTCATCAAAATCACACACTAAGAAACCCACACAGTGTTCTGAAAATTTTTCTCCATTTTTCCCATTACACATTCGGATGATTTACTCATTAACAAACTGTGAATTTCTTGCTTAGTTTTTCTAAACTATACTAGGAGAGCTATCCCAATTTCCTGATAACCTTACCATCTCATTTTTTAAATTATGATTTTATTAAAATCAAAATAAATTACAAACAGCTTCCATCGTTGCTACAGTCCTCTGAGAAATTTACCTGAACTGACTGGGGGTCAAGGCCCCACGGGGCTGCCTGTCTTGGCACGATTTGAAAGTTCTCCTGCCTCCAAGTGATTCCAGACAAATCAAACACACTCATAAGATGTAGCAATTCTTAGCATCTCAAATGAAGTTCACTTTTTAAGTTGAGAAAGATAATTAATGACAAAACCATGGAGACAGGTGAATGCCACTCAGCTGGGCGCTTCCTTTCTGACCGACTTCAGGTTGTAACTTCCCCTCCAGCGCAGGCTGGCTGGCAGTTGGCAGTGGGTTGTTGGGTTGATACCACTTCTAGCTCAGATTCACGAACAAAAACCACTGCGTCACCACTGACGTTTATCAGACATTGTGCCTGTAAGAAGAACAGGGCACGCTCAGTCACACACTCGGCGATTTGCCCTCCTGGGGGCAGTGCCATGTAGCCGAAAAAGCGAACGACCCAAGAGAAACGTGAGCCGAGGACAAGAAGGCGACGCACAGGGAAGGAAACAAAAACACTCATTAAGACAGTTATTTAATTTTTTAAGGGATCTTTAACAATTGTAAGTGGGTTATTATGTTAATACTACTGACAAAAGAAACTGATTCTAGAATTTAACCTAAGCCACACCCCTTCGTCCCCATTCACAGAATTACATTACTGGTTAGAAATGACCAGTGCGGCCCCATCACCATGTACCCTTCACCAGGATGGTGGTTAGAACTGGGCAGCGTCACAGTCCAAACCCGAGAGCATCTTCAGCCCTCCTCACTTAGCCACCGCTGTATTCCAAAGACACACCAAGAAGACGGTGTAAACAATCATTTGGAGCAAAACTTCCAGAGGTATTTAAGAAAAATAACTAGTCCCTGGGGATGTGAAGACAGCATCTGACCTACATATGATCATGGTTATCAATCTGCTCATTAAAATACGTTCTAAGCATCGAGAATCAAAGAGCTCTAAGGAGCAATTCTCTTTTTGGGGACAGGGCAGGAGGAGAAAAGGCCACGGGGGAAATCCGCAGGCTCCCCCAGCGGAGGTTTCCACCCACGTCTCACCTGGTTTTTATTCGGGTTCTCCATGAAGACGCACTGCTTCATGATGTAGGAGACAACAGCGTTCCCGCCGAGCGCCGCCACGTGGGCTCTCACCATCGCGAACACTTCAGCGATGAAGGCGTGGAGGAAGCCGCTGACTCCTCCTTCCTAAACAGCAACGCCCAAGAAAATCAGCCCCACGCCTGCACAGGCGAGGGTCTGTGAAACACCAGAGTGCACTGGAACATCTTAAGTGACCTCAACATAATGGACGAACATTTTGACTTCTTCATAATGGGGATTTGTTGCATGAACGAACAAGCCAGCCTTTACTGAACATGTGTCTACATGGGTTGTATCTTCATTTCACAGATGACGGGAGGGAAGCGCGGAGAGTCTGTGACGTGCCCACGACTGGCTATGACCACAAAGCTAGTAAACAGATGGCAGAGCAAGGCTCCAAACAGTGCCTCAGTCTTCAGTGTCACCCCCATCAAATGGTTCCCATCATCATCATTCAAATAAACGATGGTGAATACAAACAGTGACATTTCTCTGCTCACACATCTCCCATTATGAAGAAGAACCATGTTCCAGTCACACTTGTCTTTTTCAGCTTCTTAAAGATGTGACACCCACCCTGCCTCGGGCGCCCTGCACCTGAAGGCTCCTCGCCCAGTTTTCCACCAGGGTGATGCGTACTCAGTCCTTCAGGTCCTGGTTTACATGTTGACTTCCTCCGAGAAACCTTCCCTACCAGACCTAAATTAAGTTCCCCTGTTAGATTCTCTGATAGCCTCTGCCGTATTTCTTTATGTTACTATTACTAGTAATTATCTACTAGCCTGATTATCTCATGTCCACCAGGCTCCGGCTCCACTGGACGGTAAGCGCCATCAGGTCAGGCACTGCGTTCGCTGCTCACAACCGTACACGCTAACACCCGGGGCAGCAGATGCAAATACTACGTGCTCCACACGTAAGTGTTAGGGAATGAAATCCAGTAGTGTGGGGAACTTTGTCAGCGTTCATAAACAAAACAGAAATGAAAGGCTAGCTGACAGCTTAACATGCTTTTCAACTGAAAATTTCCACAAAGTTTTATTGGAGGTTATTTATAGTTGAGGAAGAAATGTCCAACTTTACATTGGAAGTTAAGGGCAACATTTAATGCACTGTTAGAAAAACCATTTGACCAGATCACATCCTTCTGAAAAGCCACAGGATCCTAGGAACATGTGGTTTTGTACAGGGATCTCTGTGATTATGGAATTAAGTGAGTTGTTTCAGCCTGCCCCCAACTCAATCATAGTCCAGGAGAGTTTTTTCTTTCACTTTTGATCAGTTTTCCTCCTTCATCTCAAATCAAGAGATTCTGATAGCAGAGTAACAGGACTACAGAGAGGTGATTTTTAAGAGATTACATAATTGTAAGCAAGTAACTCGTCGAACAATGAATAATTCTGGGATTTTATGCCGTACAGTTAGTATGACAAATCTCTGCTAAAGGGAAATCTGTGAAGCAGCACTGTGGGGTATGGTTGCTGAAGCAGTAGAGAAGGCACTGAGGAAATAAAAGTTTATGGATTCAAAATGGTACAACATCCACATGCTACTAAGAGCAACTGGAAAAGGTTAATTCACCAGTCTACAGCAGCGACTCACACCCAAACTCCCTTGTCAAACTTAAATGGACTTAAAAGTGTCACCTATCTAATGCTACATTAAAAGGTTTTTGAGAATATCTTGATTAAGATAGCTTCTTTTCCATCTCAACACAATTAGAACTGATTTCTCTCAAAGGAACATCAATCTATTACTTAATCAGCCCGAAGTCACTCACTCATTTACACAAAAATGTCTTATGTTTTCCTCTGTGCCGGGCACTGGGCTAGGGGCACAATGGGGAGGGTGATATAAAAAAAGAGTAAATGGGCTGTTATTCCCAAGAAAGTATAGAAACACGGCTGGTGAAGCAACAGAGGAAAAAAAAACACAGCTAAGTCATGTTGGTAATGAACACACCTTTCAAAAACAGAAACTACTGCTTTAAATTCACTTTAGTAAATTTTGGCGTTTACTGGGTTTCACACCTAAATAATTTACAAATTTCCCTATTCACAATATTAATTTGCTCAGCAGCCCTGCTCCAAAACCTGACACGATATGTTTTCTTGAGTTTAAATGCCTGTGTAATGCAAGATAAAAGAGGCTGACTCTGATTCTTAACTTTGACAAACAACAAATAAAATATTTTAACTGCTGTTATTTAGAAAACAAATTAAAGTTTAGTGATACCCAGTGTAAAGTAAGAATTGGAATAAATGGCATTCTCATGCACGGATGGAGAGAAGGGAAGAAAATACGCAGCCTCATTCTTTTTCAGAGGGAGAAAACCCACAGAGCTAAATTATATACACAATTCCCACAGACATACATCTGTGACACAGGGTCCTACTCTTTCTAGATGTAAATGCTAAAAAACTGCTATTTAAATAGATCTCAGGTAAATACCCACTGAGGAAATCAACCTGTGTTCAGGGCTATTTTAAACCTCTAATCAAACATGGATACATTTATTTACTTACCATATGATAAGGATCTGGAATTTCTAATAACACACAGTTCCTGTGATAACACCAGCTGCTATGCAAAACTGGGTAAGTCTAATCTAGAACCAATCCAGGCAGGTTACTGACAAAAAGGGGTGTGTGCATGTTGTGTGTGTTTGTGTGTGTGTGTGTGTTGTGTGTGTGTGAGAGACTTTTGGTCAAAAAAAAAAAAACCAATTTGAAACTTGTTTGGTTTTGATGTCTTCAATCAAAGGAAATTCACAAAAAACGATGAAATAACAACTATAAAATTACCTCACGAAGAGAAGTGGTTTCCCGAATAAAAAACATGTTAATTATCCCAAGATATTTAGTTATTTTTGCTCCAGGAATGAAGGAAAGGGGTGTCATCTTAACAACCCCAACTGTAGAATTGGCACAAGGTGGCGAAGAACGATTCCGGAAATTTCCTTCACCCACTGGACTCGCTTTTTCGACTGTCACAGCTGAAATGGGAGAGAAAAATAAAAAAAAGAATCAAGATCATATGCTGGTAATTCAATTATTCCTTAAGGTTTCCAAATAAGCGGTGACAACATTCAGCTATCTGTGAGGCTAAGCCATGTCATGAAAGAAAAGAAATTCTCATGCACTGCATGCAATTAAAAATAGAGAGAGAAAGAAAAACATAAGAGGAAAGGCTGGGATGGAATCTTTTGGAAGAAAAATGGCATTCCTGCAAAAGAAAATGTCGATGCGGTGTAGCTACACACACGATGATCGTTATTAAGTGAAGAAAAAGAAAAAGCAGTCAAGCATTAAAAATTATCTGCTGTGGGAACAAATCATTACAAGGAGAGTGTGAAAGTTGTTATATTTCCCAGTGCAGTTTTTTCCACCTTTTTTTCAGACATCTTCATCATTGTCAACTTGTAGATAAACCTTATCATAACTAGTTGTAGTAGGTTTCTTTTCCAAACCTTCTTGCTCAAACTCGTGATTTAAAAAACCTTAACAAATGACCTGGGCTGTCTGAAAGTGGACTGTTCATGAAAGAACAAACAATAGCGACCACTTAGCGAATAACTACCATAAACCAGACACATATATGCATAATCCTTACAACCCAGCAACCTGGGTGTTACTATCCCCACGTTACACGTGAGGAAACTAAGGCTCACAAAAGCTAAATAACTTGCCCAAGGCCACACAGCTCTTAAAACGGCACTTACAGGATTCATAACCAGATCTGGCTGGTTCCGTACCCTGCGATCGTCCCTCTCAAACACAGTTCCGTCCCTTTAATGTACTGTAAGTTCTTTTACTTAAATATATTTACCTCCAAATCTGCCAAAACACCTGGAGTATAAAGAACATACGAGTAATGACGCTGATTCTGGCAGTGAGATGAGACCTGACTACTTCCTCTCCCTTTTGTCACTCTGGATGTCACCCTTCGTAAACTGACAAACATCATTTACTCTCTAGCACCTTGGGTCCTGGAAGAGGGTCTCTTCCGTAAGGGACCTCGTAACTTCTTTCCAATAGACGATATACTATCTATTTGTATACTTTTAAGAATACATTCACAAAAGGTAAAATTGTAAAAACACAAGCCCACAGTCAAAATGAACAAATCTAAAGGCCCTTCGGGAACTTCTGCTAAACGGCCAGCAGGGTCTGCAGCTTTCACACTCCAGCGCGTGGCTGATTGGCAATGTTATCACTGAGCAGTAAAGCTAGCCTTCACCACCGGGAAATCAGGGATGTGCTTCTCAGATCGAAACGTGGTAGAAACTTCCGCCTACTTGTCTTAATCGATCCGCGCCTTATGGTCTGAGCTTTCAGTTTAATGAGCTCTATCCAGCTGCTGCATCTGTCTGCAAAGGAACTGTAATCAACTGACGTCGCTGAAAACACAGACAGAAAAACAAAAGAAAAAAACAAAGAAAAAACATGGATGACGTCTCTTACTCGTCATAACACTGCTTCCGATGACGTAATTTAACTGTAACTTAGGGGGAAAAGGGTCCCTTTCAAGTCAGACAGGAGAAACGTTAATGAGTCAAGCTTTAGACACTAATTTGCGCAAAACCAGGTTCTCAGCTGGCAGAGCATCGCTGGTGATGTCACAGCTGTGTGGTCGCTTAGGAGGAAGGGAAGCGGGTCTAACAGCTCAGTGAAAGGACCGCACGCTGGGTTTTAACTAACTTCTTTCCCCACTCTTTTTACTTTACAACATTTTAGCTGTTATAGTCACATAGGACTTTAATTTACAATCCAAACTTTGTGAGTAATTCCCTTCCCTATTTCCATCCTAAAACCAAATATAAAAATGAGAACTGTATATTGAAGAATACATGAAAAAAAATCACTAGTGAATTTATCTTTTATTAAAATACCTTCTTTCTACCAGCAGTAACAGGAAAGCCAAAGGGTTATTTTTGTCAATATTCTATTTCCATGTCTGATTTTGGCAGCTAAGCTTCTGATAACATGGGGTGAGGGACAAGTGTGTACCTAACAAGTTCTCCTTTGAAAAAGAATAACTTTTACTATTACTGAAAAAATAATGCGAAAAGGCTAAAATCTTATTTTCAGAAACTGAGAAACTATTAAAATGCCAAAAAAAACCAAACCCTTAAATGTTAGTTTAATTAGTATTTTGTAAGGCACATTCCAACTACAACAGAGCCACGCTTTGGTGTCTACTCCGTTGTCCGGGGCACTTCTCCGATGTCCGTATGTTTCTGCACCATCACACTAGAATTTCACACCTTTGGTGACTAGTTGCTTAATGAGACAAACTCACCTCTCTGTGCAGCTGGTATACCTGAGTTAGAACTTGCACTCTCCAGGTGTTCTAATAAGACAATACGAACAACATTAGCTTGGATGCTAAGAACAAGCCAGTTATCTCTTCTTTGCTCTGTTAATTCTCTCTATAAGCCAGGCGAATAGGAGGAAATCTTCACGGCGTCATTATAAAAGCAAACCAAATACGATATTTAGGTTTAAAACGCGGTTTCTATCGATACAGGAAAACTAGCTCAGTTAACAAATACCGTGCCAAGAAAGATGACTTGTTACTATAACACAAAAAGCGTTTCAGAGACTCCAGAGACGTGAGGAAATGTCCACACAGTAACAAATGTTAGTGGGATGGAAGCCACAGGACGTGAGAACACGGAACAGAGAAGAGTCGGTGCACTGGGAAGGAAATCTGACAGGAAACATGGAAGGGAGATGTTTGTGGGAGGAAAGAAGCCAGTAAGATTAAAAATTACACACAAGGCAATGGCCCATGTCTCACAGATAAATACCAACTGCTCACCAGCCCAACCCACCCCGTCACCACCAGCCCCTTTGCTCAAAGCCTTTCCTACCGACAGCCCTCTCTGGAGCCCCCCGGACTCTGTGGAACGACAGGGTGACTGGTCTCTGCAGAAATAACCAGGAATCCCAATCCAGAATCACTCGCTCTCCAGGAGCCTCACAAAAGCAGCATCCTGAATTCTCCCTGATGCTTCATCTCGTTAGAATAGCTACTTAAGGAACTGCACGCACTTACACAGTACTACAAAGAAAACTTTGTAATCTGTTTCTAGTGCTCAGGCTCCACCCGCACTAGCATATTTGAATTTTCGTTTCAAGGGATTTTATAACTGAGAGAATAGTGCTGCCAAGGCAGAAATAGCCCATAAAAAACACTAAGAATATCTGGGTCAGCCAGGGTTTGGGTTTTTTTTTTTAAATGATAACCTAAGTAAAAACATATTTTTGTCCCTGCTTTGTGTGTTGATCTTTTGGTCATCTTCCTCAATTAATAAAAGTTATACTTCTCAAAAATACGATTTGTACAGCACGTTTCTGCTAGCTGGGTGCAGTGGAAGTACCTACTGCCTGCACCCCCACCCCCATTTTTATAAGGCAGGTGACCACGAGCTAATACCGGAGAGTGTGCAGGGCCTGACACTCCTCTTACAATACAGAGCTGCCCAGTAAAAGGCATCACTGGGTGAGTCCACGAAGTGACTGTGAGGATGCGCCCTGACCATCATGCCCTCAGACCGTACACCTAGACGGGGAGAGTCCTCCTGATTCAGGATCCTGAGGGGCACTGGAAGCCCAGGAGGAAGAAGACCAGGACAGAACTGACCGTCAGAGGCTTACCAGACCCCTAGGGACAGCTCAGGACCAAACAGACCCAGTGCAGAAGCTGGGGCAGCAAACGGCCCACCCCAGGCTTACATGCCCCAGGGCTCTCATGTGTCCTATGCGGTGAGTACAGACTTACAGAACATACAGTTGGCATCAGGTATGCCATGAAAAGTTTAAAAAATGTGGGGACAGCAGAGAACAACTAAAAGCAAAAGTGAACATTACTAAAATGATCCTCTATACCTTGATACTGTCTAGGTAATATGAAATTCCCCAGTAACCAGTGTGTGTAAGTTAACGGCAAACGTCCACGGAAATAGTCTAACCATGTAGAAGGTATCTGCTCCCATCTCTAACTGTGTCAAGTGGACAAAACAAGGGTATACAATGATCTGTAGAATATCTGTGTTTTTTAAAAAAAGGATAAACAGGGTATCCTTGCAAAGACAGAGACGCTGTTAACGAGAGTTGCCTCTTAGGAAGGAAGATGAAGGGAGAACGGAGCTTTATTCTGGACTATATGAGTTTTCATCGGATTTGACATTTTCACCATGGACACTTAGCACACTGATCACTTTTCCCAAAAAACTTTTTACAGAAGGCGGGGAAGAGGAGAAAAAAAGTGAGAGAAAGTATTTATTCTCTGCCCTCAAGTATGAATGTGGTTGAAGTGAAATTTGAAAAGAATAAAGTTTTTACATCGGCGGCATGAAGGGACAGGCTGAGGGAGAAACCTGACCTCACTGAAGGGGAGCGGGGTCCCCCCCCAACGTGCTCGCTACGATGTTCACTTTCTCTCTCAGGGAAAAGGCCCAAGGCCAGCTGGTCCCGGCCGCAGACGGACATCGGCACCTCGGACTGGTCTGAACACCTCAAATAATCTAGTGACTCAGACTCTTAGTCACTCGCTCTTTCTGAGCAGTTCGGCTTCCCAGGTAACAGGCTTTTCAAAAGAGTAGGTCCTGCAGACAGAAGCTGTCCGGCCCGATGACAAAGCAGTGATTCTGGTTGAAAAGAAGTAAATCTGTATGCAATCTCTAAGCCAGTGCTTATAAAAAAAATAAAGAATTTATTTCATATTCAGGGGTAGAAATCTTACTAAAAGTCTCTGGGGCTTTGCTGAGGAGCTGATGCTCAGTGCTGACCATCTGAACATCTACGTGGAAGAGTTTGAGACCAACACGCTAGGTCCCGCAGCAACCCCCTTATCCTTTCCCACTGAACAGTTTTGCTTTTCAAGAAGTCACCAGTAAGTGATGATCCCCCTCTCCCCAAATAACCCTAGAAAGTAAGGCAAATAGACCACACACTTTTCCGATTCTCTTAGTACATTCTAGCAATTTTTAACAAGTCTTCGCGGTATGGGGAGGAGGATTAACCTAGGTTAAAAAGCAGTTTAGTGGAAATGAGCATACTTATGGCAAACAGAAAGAAGTGTGGCAAGAATCCTTCCTCCCTCAATCACACGTGCTCCAGTGCTTCCAAGGTTTGATAATTCTCCACTGTCCTGAATAATCTGTCATCGCCAACGACAGAGGTGTGAGCTGGCTCTGGTAAGGTTTCACGCTGACTACTCATCTGACAACTTACCATTAGAATTTACAGACGATCTTTGCTCTGAATAGTTAAAAAATATTTGAGACAATCTTACCCAGATTGAGAGTCTTATCCAATTTAAAAGAGAATTATTAACACTGAAAAAAATCCCTGCAAATTCTGAAAAGACTCTCTAGCTGACTAAAACATATGCAATCTGGGATCTTTAAAATATATGTTTTATTGATCTATGTAAGCAGTTTCAGTTTTAAATTATTATGATCAAAATTTGGCTTTATATCCATTTAGGCATTTCCATCAATCTCTAATGCATTGATCAGCTATGTCATATAACTACAAAATCTGGCTTAATGGTTGAGTTAAACAAATAATGTACATGAACACTCAGTGTAAACCTGGTCCACAATGGTATTCAAATATCGGTGGACTGATGGAAAAAAAACTGCCATATTGCAGTTAAAACTAACTAAGGCACAGAGAAAGACAGAAACTGCTTCAATCTGGATATTCCACTAGGGAAAAGCAATTCAGCTACAATACACAGGTAACACACACAGCAAGTGACAAGACAATTAACTGCTCTCTGTGGGTCAGGAAAGCCTCCAACTACAGGTGTACAACATGCTAACCCACCTGTCTTTCTTCTTCAACCCCTATCTTCTATTTTCCTGCCTCCTCTGTTTCCAGGTATTCACTCCTCCTCTCACTCCCATCTTTTGTATCTTTTTTTCCAAATAATCCCTGTTTTCTGTCAATTCAATTTCAATTCAATTTTCTGTGCTTTTTACTCCCTCTCCCTTTGACTCTGGATTTCTCTGCCCTCAAGCTGCCTTGCAGAAGCTGCAATTCCTCATCCCTGCATCTCCATCAAATCTCCCTTTCCTCCCTTCCCATTTCTTGGATGAGTTTTTCATGTTTTCTACTCTTCAGTTTCTGTTTTCCTCTCATTCTCCTTTCCCTCAGCTTCTCTCCCCTTTCAGTATCCCCCACCCCAACTGATTGTTGTGGCCACCAATAACATGGAGAACTTGAGCAATTTTTCCTGTTGCCACCATTTGGTCATAGTGACAAAATATTATCTTACAAAAATAACACAGAGGGAGAAAACATGCAATGAAGTGCTAATATATAAAAATATTTTTAGTTAGTATAAAGAATTACATACACTTGTAAGAAATCAGAATCATTAGTTGGCAGGAAAAAAATAAAACCTAACTTTCACAGTTTTTATAAATTTATATTTCTAATTACTAGTTTAAAATCATGTGACAAGTCATTACATTTTAAAAGTTAAACTCTCTTTTAAAATTGAAATTGGTTTAACAAAAAGTAACTCTTCTAGCGTACAATAAAATAAAGATAAAAAAACTTGAAACGTGGGTACCTAATATGGAGTACAACGTATTGAAGCTATAAGCAAACTTGTTTTCTTTTACACTGAAATCCAGAATCTGACCTCTGCTTGTCACATCAGTCAGCAACTGCTCAGTGAAGAGAGAACTCTTGCCAGCCTATAGCTCCTGCCACTGAACATGAGAATATCACCCCAGCATGAAGAAAAATGAATGCAGGAACACGGCTGAGGGACCGGGGGGACAAAAGAACTCTTCCTCTATACAGTTTCATCCAACAGTATATAAAAACTAAATTTGACTTAATCATTAGAGCCTTCAATGCTCAGAATTTTAATGAAAACTATTATCCCATTATAGATGAGATTTATAAAGTATTAAAGATCTATTTATATGGTATATGATTCACACACATCTGTCTAATATAAGTTCTTAAGTTCCACAGTATCTAAACATCTCGAGATTCGGGTCTTTAGACATGTATCTAATGTAACATGCTAACCTTTTATAAAAATTACATGCATAAAA
The DNA here is from genome assembly GCF_048773025.1 of Camelus bactrianus. Classification (NCBI taxonomy): domain Eukaryota; kingdom Metazoa; phylum Chordata; class Mammalia; order Artiodactyla; family Camelidae; genus Camelus; species Camelus bactrianus. The sequence goes on from NC_133572.1 coordinate 13,894,094, forward strand.
TTTTTGCGATTAATTACAGCCTATGAGAAATGTCTTACTGATATTTTAAAAAATTTTCACCAAGATGACATTCACTCATATTCCCCACTTTTACTATATGTGTTCTCTTTTTTTTTATATATGTCATTTTAAAATTCTCTTAAAAACCATTTTGCAGTGAAGTGGTAGATATTCAGAAAGGTGACATGTAGACATTAATGATGAGGAAAAAACATGAAAATGGTATAAAATATTTGCTATAGTCATTTTTTTCTCATAACACAGCCTCATATTTTAAAAAGCAATTTATTCTGATGCCACATCACCTGTGCTCCTCACAGAAGTCATCAAAGAACCCTGACGACCTTCGCATGATAATGTCCGTGAAGAAACTGTTTAGGCTCGACACTTTTTAATATTTCAACTCAGAAAAATCAAGATAACTAGAAAGGTAACACCAAATCAACCATAAATTTGAGAAATCCATCAAACTATTTTGTTACCTTGAGAAACAAAACCACATATAACAAAAGATGGAGGGAAAAAAATTGAACACGGATGGACAATTCAGGCGCAGGTTTACTCTACACAGTCAGTTAGGACACATGTAACTGAAGCATCTTTTCTTCACATAATACTCCTTTTCAACAACACAAAACGATAAGGAAAGGTTTATCTACAAGTGAAAAGATGGAAATATTGATAAACATACTGTGCACAGCTCTTGAAACTACTGTCAGTGTTAAGACGAAACAAAAAATTTAATAAATCATCCTATCTGTGATGAGAACATGAAAAATAAATTAGTATTCAAGGCTTTTGGAATTCAGCATAAAGCTCGATCAGGTTAGATAACTGATCTAACAAAACTATAAAAAAAAAAACTATGTATTTCTTTACTTATCAGGGGTAGTCGACTTTTAAGCCCCTTGCGGTTGCATGAAAGAGAGCAGAGGTTTTCTGAGCATTTCTTCCTAGCACTCTGACCTCTCTCCCTCCCACCTATTTCCTCTAAACCACTGAGCTTAACTTTCCCCAGCTACTTCTATCCTCTATTCAAAGCCTTCCTTCAAATGTTCCAATGCTCAATGACTACCTTCATGTTGTAACACTATTCTCACACCCTTCAGACCTTTTCAAAACCCATTCTGTCCTCCAATTTTCCAAAATACTTTGGAATAACTTTTTCTAATATACATAGTTTAGCCCATGTTCTCCTGAAAAGACACAAGGAAGCAAAGACGGTAAGTTAGCATGCAACATGGACCACAATTTACACAACTGTAAAAAAAAAAAAAAAAAGTACAGATAAACTTTTCAGGGTTCACTGATGATTTTAAAATGTAATATTCAAGGAAAGGCACATAGGTTTTGTAGTTAAGCACTCAGTGTTAGAAGCTGTATACATATTAGTATTACACGTGATGACACGGATCATTATGAAGCTGACAATGGTGATGACGGTGACGATGAAGGTGGCATGACCTCATTCAGTGATTTACAAACTTGTGGAAATTCTTCCTTCCAACAAAATCACAGATAGAAAACTGACACGTGAAGTGTGCTGGATCGAAGCTCCTCTAGTTCTGAGGCGGGGGCGGGAGACCTGGGCTGTCACCCCACCACCCCCTGCCTCCTGGAAGGCCATCAGGCACCTCTAAACAAACTCTGCCATTTGGAGGAACAGAATTGAAAAATTATCGGTTTAACCGATTTGAAACTATTTGGAAACTTAATTCACAGAAGCTCAGTGGGACCTCAGGCATAATTTAGCTTTTATGTTTTTAATAAAAGGGGCATGTTAATCATTGAAGAACCATAAACTATGGAAACCCAAGAAATCAGAGAATTTTAAAGGCTGGAGAGAATTCTAATCCTTTCACACTTTACAATGTGAGGCTGAACTGGCTTCATCAGAGGCTAACTGACCCAGGTGCCCACGCGTTCCCAGCAGCAGGACTGCAGAGAGAAGCCAGGGCGGCTGCGTTATTACCCTGCCAACACCCCCTTAAAGTGGATCACAAGTACTTCAGGTGCTGCTCAGATATGACGGTATTCTACTCAAATTCTTCCTTCCTGCAATAAGCACTAGTTCTAAGCACCTTTGAAAACATTTTGAAACCTCCTGCAGAATCTGTAAGTTACAGACACAGACATGACAAACTTACAGAGTTTAAATCTAATCTGCAGAATTCAGTAGCCATTAACATGGTAAAAGCGAGCTCACTGAGACTCCAAACCCACAGACCTGTATTTGTATAGATCAGCAAAGGGTCACATATTTTTGCTGTTGTTGACTGGGGTTTTGGTTTTAGTTTCCCCTCAATCCCGACTGCAAGGGAAGGACAAATGAAGTGATATTTAAAAGTGCTTTGAAACTAACCCTGTGTTAAATGTTAGTTTCTATGCAAGTTGTTTTTTTGGGTTTTTTTTAATTCCTATCTAGTTATTTCAAGGAAGATTCTTGACAATTCTGCTTTTTGTTCTGGAAGCTGTATTTAATTTTTAAATCTGAACTCAGATTATCTTTGAATCTGATTTCTCCTCTCTATCCTTTCAAGGAGTTGAGTATGCTAAAATTCTCTATGGAGTTCTAAACTAGAATTTTAATTTAGACAAAAAGGAAGAAGAACCACAGTTACCACGTTAGGAAGTTCAGAATGTGAACGCAGCTTATCTCCTCAGCTTCAAGACATGAGACGGGAGCTACTTCTCTACACAGACAGGCCTTGCAGTGATTTGGTAAAGACGCCACAGACAACCACACAATGTGAATCTAAAACTGTTCTGTTAAAGTATAACTAATTTAATGTCAATAAAATAACTGCCAAGTAGAAACCATAAAATGATGTCACTTGCATTACAAAATGCAAAAATTAGAAAAGCCAATTTTGTTTTAAATAACAAATGCATCATTTCTCGGAATAAAAAATTTAGGAAAAAAACACAAACTACATTTATTGTGTATGTAATGTTACAATATAAGGTACAGTAATTCTGGAATTTTTATAATAAAAATTACACTGAAATTGTAAGAGGAATGGAAAAAACTCTCTCCCATTTTTCTCCAAATATTGTTACAGATCTAAGGAGATTTGCTGTTACTGAGTTAAGGGACAATCATTTTGTATTTGAACAAATGGCAGCGTCTTGTAAGTAAGTAACCATGTTCCTCAAATATAACCAAGGCACCCACCCGAAAGACAGAAATCTCACCCCTTTCTCACTTGTACTGACCTCCACCTGAAATCTCTCCACATATCTTCTGGAGAAAATAAGAATTTTGCTGTCTATGAAAATCTAAAAATTTCTGCAAAGGTTTGACTGTTGCTGGAAAAAAAGTTTACCAGATGTAATATAAATATCAGATATACCATACGTGAACAATTATTTTGGGAAATCCAAATCTCTGAAAATAAAACTATCGTATGTTTAAGGTATAAGAATTGAATATCTTATGAAAAATTACCTTAATAATTTATGATGAGGTTATTTGAGAAATTAAACTAAAAGCAACATTGCTCGCTCCCCTTTATGAACATGAAGAAACATACAATGAGGGAATGAAGTACAAATCTCCATCTCAAAATTAAGTAAGATTACCTAGAATGAAGAAGCAAGTGAAAGGAACCAGACACTAGTATTTGTGTGTTTCCCTTACTTGACCAACCTTTAGCCGGTGGAAAAGGATGAGAAGGGAGTGAGTCTGAGCAGAGCTCCAGTGGAAACTGCAGGAGTTCTTCATTATCTGTAGAGGCTTGAGAGGCAAGAAAAACACTAGTTATTTAGTAATGATCTATTATTTTTTTTTAAATATTAAGAGTCTAGGATAACATATGTATTTTCCCCCAACTCGATTATTCTGGTCATTTTCTCCTTGATGGGGTCCCTTCCCCTGCACGACACTAAGAGTGGTTGCTATGTTCCCTGGTAGGACTGTTGGAGATTTAGAAAGGACAATGTGGACAAACCTCTTAGCACAGTGCCTTGCAAACAATAAGCAGTATTATTACTTAAGCAAGTTTATAAATAAGCAAAATCATTCTACTCAATAATCATCCTACTCTTTGTACTGTACTAGTTCTAGGAAACTTAAACCAGTTATTGTCTATCTTCTCCAATAAATATCTGAACACATAATCATTTAATATATCTATTTGACATAAATTCAGTGCTATCCATGCAGAATATATTCAACTTAAAAAATTACAGGGTAATCATGAATATTTATTTAGCCAATAAGTCATTAAACTTTAGAAAGTATACTATTTCCCTCTTCTTTTTTTCCAAAATACATAAATGATGTCTAATATTTTGGGTTTCTTTGGAACATACTAAGAATGGTGCTTCCTAAAGTTTACTGGATAGAAGGACAATTCTGAAAATCTGCTGAACACTTTAGGACCTTTCCTGAGAAAAACCCATGGTGCTTACTGCATCGGTAGGTTCTTAGATGTCTTTGAGGATCTCTCCAGAGTTCCCAGGATGGGAGCCTCTAAATTACTGAAAAATTAATATGCTACATAATGTAAGTCTAAAAACAGCAGCATTCTCTATGTAAACATCAGTCAACTACCTATTCGTGTGTGAAAAAGATCACGTCAGCCATATGCTTATCCACATGGTTATCTCAATAAAGATAAACAGAAATGTGCCAGCATCTGGTCAAGAAACAAGCCATTGACTTCTTCTGCTGATCCTCCATATTTCATCACTGAACTACCACATCGACAGGCATGAGCTATGCTCCCACACATCACAGGTTTACCTCTTTGCAATGACTTCTCAGCATGAGTTTTTGCGGTTTGTAAAGCCTGATTTTTGTCAAAAGTTATTGCAACTGCCGTGACTGTAACCTAGAATCACAGAAACAGTATGATTAGCACAACAATCACTCCCCAAATGAGCTCCTTACAAATATTCTTCAGTGCCATGGAACAACTTAGACACTAACTGGCTAACATGCCTTTTCACACATAAGTTCAGATATTCAGACCACAGCTAAGCCCAACATGTATACCTCAACCTAGATATTCCAGAAAGAGCTCAAGAACCTTCTCTAAAAGATGGGGCCTGGAGAAACCCCACAGAAGCACACGTGTATATATGCTGGAACACACGTGTGATTCCACCTTCAGATAACCAGCGTTCACAAAAATGAATACCCAGTCTGACTCACACTAATATGTTTAAAAACACCTTGAAATAAAACAGCTTATACTTATTTAATTATGGCAAACTTACACTATTAAAACCTGTCAAAGTTAGACATCTTCTTTAATAACAGACTGACTCTTTAATTACCTGAATTAATTCATCTTCTGGGAGAGACACTGTGAAATTTACATGGCAAAGGCAGCAGGGGATCATAGACCGTAGCTTAAAATACAGGCTCTAAACAAACAGAAAATATTAGGAACATCACTTCTTTTAATTTAAACATTTATAAAAGCTGATGTTTAATGCATATTATGGCAAATGAAGTTTAAGAGATTAAAATGCTCCTGTTTTGTCTACTCTTAAATTAAGAATACATTTTTAATACTTAAGTGGACAATAAGATTTAGTCACATTTGTAAGTCATTAAAAAAAAGAAAAAAGGGTTTTTAAAATTGACACATCTGGATTTTTATCAAGCTTAAAGTTATGAAATAAAGTATATTTCTTTTAGAAGATGGTATATTAAGATGGAGAGGACAACTTTAGCATTTTACTTGACGGCAGATTAAGATTGATCAGTAAATAAAAATAACTTGGCCTGTAACTGTGTAAGGTGTTCCGCACCACATAACCCCTTTCTTAAATTTCACGATTCTCAGGAGCATCTAAAATACAGTTAGTAAGAAGATTCTTACCTTAAGCAAATTTTCACAGAGATCATTGAAGTTCTTATTGAGAGCTTGATTTGTCAGGTTGAGGCTGCTTAATCGGATTACTCTCACTGATGTGAACATCTAAACACAGGGAGACACGAGAGCATGTCATTTTATTATTTTTAACTAAATACTGTAACAGTTAATAAAATAAACAATAATAACTAATGCGATATTAAAAAAAAAAAAAGAACACTTTAATTACAACAAGGAGGCCAAAAAGAAAACACATATTAAGAAGAAACTTGCCAAAATCACATACACTGTATTTGCTTAAAATTAAGAAAGGTTTACCTGTATTTCAGATGTCCAATTATTTATACCAGGCATAATTTCTGTATTACAACTATAAAAGCCTGTCAAAATAAATTATAGTTAAAACATATGATAATATTTCATTCATTTTTGTGTTAGTAATATTTTTTAATTATTACATAAAGTTCTAACTATAAGATCCATTATTCTTTTTTCCTAAAACTCTATACCTTTGGGAAATTATAGACCATCTTAATAAATAATAAGGTAAACATAAAAAGATTAAAAATCAGTTCACCTAAGTTCTAATGTAAATATTTTTAAACTATGTGCTTTTGGAGCAGCAAAAAACATGACAGTGAAACACTTGATAAAGCCTTTAAAATAAAGTTAGTGCTATAACAATTATGAACTAAAATACTGATACGCGAAATGAGTCTCAAACTAAAGGTAATTTTTTTCTGTTCACCTGAAGGAGGTGGAACATCAGTCAGGAGAGAATGTACGTCTTCCATAGCATCTGTGTCGTCGATCTGAAAATAAAAAGATTAAAACTATCACATAAGTAGTAAATATATAATCATTTCACATCTAAAAAATTGTTTTTATTATTTATTAAAGAGAAAACATAAGGGTCAAGGACAAGCAGAGCCATGTTTTCCTAAATTAAAACACAGAACTTGAAAAAAAAGTTTCCAGTACCTGTACATTTCTCTATATTATCAATACTTATAAATATTTATACTTATAAATACTTCTAAATGAAATCTTTTACATTATAAAGTATATTGAATTTTTAAAAGCAAGCCTTTCCTGAAGCCTTTATAAGGGCATGTTTCAAAAGATTTTTTTGTTTTGTTTTGCTTCTGTTTTTGGGGGGGGGGTGGTGGTAATTAAGTTTCTTTATACACTTTTTAATTAATTTTTTATTTTACTTTATTTTTTAGTGGAAGTACTGGGGCTTGAACCCAGGACCTTGTGCATGCTAAGCACACAAACTCTAGTAGAGCTACACCCTCCTCCCTCAAAATATTTTCAAAGATAACATAAGCACATTACCTTTATTTGTTTAAATTAATAAAGTACAATTTAAAAAAATCTTTTGACTGAATATAGAACTGTTTTAAAATAAAATTACATAGGACTAAATTTAAAGGTACGTCTTAAAAGAGTAAGTCCAAATTCCATTTTTCCGACACAATATTCGGCTGTGAATTATAAACGGTGAACATACCCAAATGGACGTACACTGACATTCACCTGTACCCTGGGGGTGTAAGTTCTGACTCACGCCCTTGGGATTTCAAGCACTACTTTCCCCTGCACTTCACCTTAGCTGCCGAGTTGTGGCCCTACCTCAATCCACTGTCCCCCAGGTACTCCGCACGCAGATCTCAAGGGTTTTCCAACCGCAGTCCCGCCTCCCCGCCCGTCTCCTGCTGAACCCAACGCCTTCCCCTCAGCGTTCTGCCCGCACCCGAAGCACTTCTGTTCTCTGCTTAGCCTGGATCCCAGGATCAGAAACTCCAAAAACCGCTCCAGATCAAAGTTCAAGTAATGCTAAGAATCACCTGGAGGGTTTGCTAACAAACTCCTGGGCCCCGCCTTGAAATGTTCATTTACCAGGTCTGAGGGATTTGTGTATTTCTTACAAGCGCCCAGACGCTGCCGCCGCCGGCACAGCACACTGAGCAGCACGGCTCGGAGCGGTCCCCGGAAACTCCACGTCCTTAACCTGACACATTCTTTCACTAACTTCCCTTTTCCCCCCAATTCTCAGGCTGAAGAATACATGAGAAAGAGGCACGAATCCACCCAGTCTGAGTTTTCTACCAGGTAACACCCTCACCTCGGTGAAGTCTCGCGCACCCCACAGCTGACATCCTGACCACCGTCACAGGCACTGTTCTAGAATCTTCAAACCCCCAATCCCAACCCAATACAATTCCACCATCAGCTCCCTGCTTTACTGAGACCCAGGCATCTGATTTTTTTTTCTCTCAACTGACACTTAACCGGAAAACATTTCTAAGTTCCTCATTTATTTTCCTTTCCTTCAATATCAAAGGAAGATCATTTATCTCTTTCAAAGAGATTCTAATCACCCCAGAGGGGAAGGAAGTAGATCTGTGAGGGCAGAGGCTCCATAGACCAATCATGCCTCCTTTACTCTCTAGGAAAGTTCATTCTGAATGTATTTTTATCATAAAAGTTCAATTACATCTTCTGAATTCAGTAGGAAACCACTACAATCAGAATTCATAGTGCTTATATTATTACCTGTAAAATGCCATTATAATTATAGTAACATAACATATAAAGCAGGTAATAATTATAGTTAATTGTACTAAGTGGAAGAGAAGAACTTTCTTATTTAAGTTAGTCCCAGTTTACAAAAATGGCTCCGAAAGTTTAATATTTAATTTCATTTAAACCCAAACATTAATTTTCCCAGAACCATCTACATTATTGTATCAGTCATCTGCTGGCTAAACAAAAAAAGCATATTACCAAGTTCTGATATTTTCAAGCTTTTTGTAACTTCTATAATAAAATATTAGTTGATATTTATAACAGCTGTAATGGTACAAAAGCATTGCACCAATGTAGGATCTGACTGTAAAAACACATATCTCGTCTTCCAAAAACTTAAAAAAAAATTAGTCCAATACAATAATACCTCCAAAACAAACGCATCTTTTTTCCCATGTGAAAGGTCCAATTCGGCAACTTCATCAGAGCTTTCTGACTGCGATCTCAGAAGTCTTGAGCGCTGTCTCGGTTCTGGAATGGGTGACCCTATAATCTCTTCAGACATCTCCTAAAAGAAATATAATGGCTTTGTAGCATGACTGTCTTTTTCTGCTTTGGGGTTTTTTTTGGGGGGGAAACTGCAGTCTTATCTTTTTTTCTTTTTTTCAATTGAAGTATCATTGACATGTAACATATTAGTTTCAGGTGTTCAGCATGATGATTTGATAGTTGGACGTTTTAGTTTGGTTTTAAATTTTTATATTTAGTAGAAAACTACCAGGGGAGGGGGTCTGTAAAATGTATTCAAAGTCCATATTTAATTATAACTTTTGTGGCTAATTAACCTTTTACAGAGTACATAGATATTTCCTTTAATTAATAAGAGCAATCTTGATACACTAATCCATCCATACATTGTCACAGACACGGTGAGGCAATACTGACACCTAGTGTACAAAGAAGACACTACAACCAGTAGGGAACTGGCAGTCCTTCCAGCCTCAGAAGGTATTGTCTACGCAGCATTTAAAAGTCCTAATAACCAATAATTAGAGATTTATATACCCAAATAAGATTCTAATCTTTTCTATTTTACTCAGTAGGAACTTTTCAAAGCCCCAGATAGTAAAATGGAGAATATAATATATGTACACATATATATATAGATACATACATTATGCATGTATTTTGCTGTGCAACTTACTAAGCTAAATAAACTTTGACAGTTACAATAACAATCTCATTGAGGTCAGTGTATGGTGCAATCTTACATGGGTTTGTAAGCTTTTACCTATTTTATAGCCAAAGATCACAGCTGACTGGAGGTCCTAAATATCTACTGTCCACAAGGAATAAATATCAAGAGAATGTGGATATGTGAGCACAAATGCAAAAGACATAGCCTGTTGTTGGTGTAACAAAGCCATCTTTTAAAAGGATCAGGAAATTATGTTTTAAATGCTCACTGCTCGTGCATACCTTACGTTAACCTGCCCCATATAAATCTGACAGGGTGCCTATTACAGTGACTACAAAATGAGAAAGTTAAAAACTCTGTATCCTTTAACGTTTTTACCATAGATAAGCAATCTTTCTTATCACTAAAAAAAAAATTTTTAAGCCATTTATTTAGTCATCCAACAAGTATTTATTAAGAAGCTACTGCTGGGAGGGAGTGGTCTGGCCATGAGGAACAGAGCCCCGATGGAAGGTCATTCTGTTGGGAGTATCAAGCAAGAGACAAGAGCCAAAAACATGTCTCACACACAGAGACACACAGAGATAAAAGAAACAGAAAACAACAAAACAAAGAAGGGGGTAGGAAGTCCCCAGAATTGATGGGAGAGTTACAATTTTGTAAATAGGGTGGCCAGAGTTGGCCTCCCCCCCCAAAAATAAGGCATTTGAGCACGGACACAAAGGGAGGTGAAAGAATGAGTAATGAGGAGAGCAAAGCCAGGCAGTGGGGGAAAAAAATTCCTTAAGATAACTTACAAATATACTAATATCTAAACAATAACTTACGTATTCACAGTGTTGATTGATTTTACTTACCGGAGGGTTGATTTCATACAGCTCTTTATTCTTAGCAATCGTGTCGTTTATCTTCTTCTGCATGTGAGATATGTGCTGCTCGTAAGAGCCATCGTTAGGAGTCTTGCCGGCAATCTGAATACCTCCGGGCGTTGGTAAGGCTGCTAAGTACACACCTGTGGCCGACTGGTGAAAACAATGGGGCTATAATCAGAAAAAGTGCCTAAAGAATAACAGTCCTTATGTTTTCATATTCAGGGATGTGGACTTCGCCCTGCAAGAGACAGATAATCAGCACCAGTGTTTGCACAGGACATACGTGGAAGGGCCCAGAAAAACGGTGGGTGGTTCCTTCTGATGGGCACCCTGCACAGCTCGGGGACAGCAGTGAAAAGCTCATTTACTTTCCACTGTGCACCTAACTGCATTTCAAAGGTTTCCCTTATGGTTGAAAAAAAAAAAACAGCACTGAAACAACAGCTTAGGAAAAAGTGATTGAAAGTTGTTTAAAAAGTAAATTTTTTAATGAATGAGAAGTCTACCTTTAAAGTGGCAAAAGGAGAAGGGAAACTTCTACAAAGCAAGTGAAGCAGGAAGGACAGGAAACTTAGGCAAGAGCACACTCAATAAACGTGGTGGCGAGATTTGAATCTGTTTCTGACTCCAAAAACCAAGAACTTTTCACTATACCATCTTGCCTCCATAATCACCGAGAAAGAAAACTTCATACAGATTTATTTTAAATATTTAATCAAAGGACTATTAAATTCTGACTCTGTAATAGTACTAACATGCCATTAGTACTGAAAAACTACTAGGGGAAATGCAAAAAAATACACACACACACACACTCCTATGTGGATTTATGTTTATATATGCTTATATAAGCAAAGCAAAGCAAAAAAAATGTAAAAAAGCTTAAACATCAAATTGTTGACATAAAAAGAGCGGAATGGGGAAAGAGAAGATAATCCTTTAGCTCTGGATACTTGTATATTCTGAATTGTTAAAGTTGTTATTATTATTACATTAAACAAGTGCTGATTTTGTAGAAGTCCATCCTAGAAAGGTATGGTGCTCTGTGATGAAGTCTGTACCGCAGATGAAACTGACCCCCAGCTCTCCCTCCTGGGTTGCTCATCTGTGCCCACGACTGCACCCACGACCCAGCTCAGAACGCCCTCTGTGCCTCATGCGGTCTTAGGGCACCATCTCTAGCACCTCCTGGACTGCATTCACTAACGAGGCAACAGCCCCAGAAGACTGATGACACAAACTCTGGAACGAGACAGGCGAGGGCTTTGAAATCGAGTTCTGGTCCATGTAACCACATCACATCACTCTGGACAAGTCTCAACCTATCGCGGCCTCCGTTCTCCCCTCTTAGAACGTGAAGATAACCCCACACTCGCTCTGGAGCGGCCGGGTGCCGGACACCCAGGACGCCCTCTTCAGAGACTCGCTATCGTGGAAGCTACTCTTGAGATTTAACTGCCCGGCTAAAACAGCACAAAGATCAAAATCTCAAACAGTTATAATTCGTGTCACTAGTGATCAAGAAGACAAAATTATTAAGAATCAGAAATGGCAGTATTTCAGGCCGGCATTGAAGGATTACACCAGGACCACAAACTGGTTTCCTGGGGCTCAACCATCATTTGATACAGTTGGCACAGCATCCTCTAACCTTCCGGATCTGAACCAAGCTCTGAGTTCCCAAGACACTCACCAATAACCACAGTTTTGCATTCAGCCCAATTACACATTTATGTTATGCCCTTGCTAAGCACACGAGTTTTCAGATGGATGAATCATAATGAACGCTTTATTCCCCAAGTTAATCTAAATATCAAATATTTTAATATGAATCAAATTATCTTATTAATCACTACAAACTCCTCTTGTTAAAAACCTGAGATTACCCAATTAGTTTATCATCATTACACAATTATCCCTTACATACAGAAATCTGCGTATTTGCTCTTAAGAACAGATGAAACAGGAAACAACTTAGCATTTTATCTGTAAATTCATACCGAGAAAAAGAATCCAAGTTCCATAAATTTCTTAAGATTACATTTCTATGCATGTCTCAGAAAGATGGCAGAGAATACCAATTTGAGAAACGCTGGTGACACAGACAAAAATTCTGGCTGGTAAAATGTCTAGCATTTGAGAGGACTTCCATAAATATTTTGTAGGCCTCGAGTTCTCTGGGTCTCAGGCAGTTCTCACTTTCTCCCCTGACAACTTTCTAGTCAGAACTTACTTTCTGACAAGCCAAGGCAAGCATGAAGCTGAGATGAAGAGCTTTTCACTGCCTCACAATTTATTAGCACTTAAGAAGTGTATTTTATTGCACATTCTACTACTGGTCACTGGTGCTTGTGTCTCAAATGTATTGCCTTATTTTCTCCATTAAAACTGAAGACTATTTCAGGCACAGTGGTCCACTCGCTCAGGAGTGACTCCATCCCCCAGAGGACAACCGGTAACGTCTGGAGACGGTGCTGGCTGTCACACTGTGGGGAGGATGTTAGCATCTCGTGGTCAGAGGCAAGGGATGCTGAACATCCTGCAATGAACAAGACAAAGACAGCCTCCTAAAACAGAGTTATCCAGCCCCAAACGTCAACAGCGCCGAGGAGGAGAAACCCTATTTTAGCAACGTATAAACAAGAATAAAGTCCAGAACAACGATGGCCAACTTACTAAACAAGCTGTACACGGTGATTCTTAGAAATCTGACTACAGAGGTCATGATCAGAATGCAAAAATATAGTAATAACAGAAATATAAATAGATAAAACTTGTATAATAATTTATTAATTTAATTTCAAATAATAATTTTATAAATAAATATAAAAGTATTTGAAAGCCTATCACTAGATTTTTTTACTTCTATATAATGTCCCTGTAATGCTTAAGTCTTGATGCCAGTTCCTCAGGTAAGTCTATTTTATATATATATATATATTTTTTTTTTCTTTTCCATTTTTAAAAGACTCTTTGAATCACATGAAAGAGAATGTACCACAACTACAGGAATCACAAAACAAAACCAAGACCTCTAAACTCACCGCTAAGCCCATGAGCATGTTTTCACCCACTGAGATCTGGATTCTCAGTCCAAATAAAGCATTCATTCCTTTGAGTTTCAGCTTATTCATCAGCTGAGTGTGCACTTCATACTCCATAAATGGCAGCAGATTACTGATAGCTGTGGCATTTGCTTCTGCCTGTGCTTTCTTTTTTAAGCGACACAACCTGTTAAGGAAAACATTTCGTCAGCGGACGGTGTTGTTGGTACAACCTTAAGAAATGTCCAATTTTTTAAATTTTCTAAAAGTCCTGTTTCAATAAACAAAAAGGAGAAATCTCAAATGAAATGAACACAGATCAAAAGCACTAGAGAATATAATTTTAAATCTTAGGTTTCATAATTCCATGTGATCATATGATGGGCGGATAGCAGAAGGAAAAAGCTAATTTACTCATTTAAAGAATAAAAACCTTAACTTGAGTATCTACTGTGTGCCAGATACTGTTCCAGTTGGTGAGCACTGATCGATGAATAAAACACAAAGTCCCTGCTCATGCTTATATTTCAGTGGACGTGGGGAAGGAACAAACAAAGCAACAAGGCGACCACAGATAATGCTTAAGAATCACGTGTGCGCAGAAAATAAATCAGGTGAAGAAAGTGACAATAACCATACAGGCTTCACAGCAGAGGCGACAACTGGGCTGAGATTGTAAAGACACGATGGAACTGGAAGAGCCAGACAGAGACGATGACAGAATGGAGCTGGCAGAATGGAGTCGAAGAACCAAAGGAGATGACTGTAGCTCAGGTGAGGGGAGCAGAGGTGAGCGCAGCACAGGTGAGGTGCAGGTAAGCAGAGGTGCGATCACCTTAGGGGTTTATGGGTCATGGTAAGGAGTTCGATTTTATTCTACCAGCAATGGGAACACCCAGCTAGGTTTTTAAGTAGTAATATGATGAAAAGGAAACTTAAGGACATCACTTACACTGCTACACCGAGAATGGAGTAAAGATGAGAGAACTGACGTGGGGATGGTAGACAAGAGGCTATTTAGGTGTGAGACAGTGAGCCTGGACTGAAAAGGCAGCAGTGAAGATGAAGGAAAGACTCCCAAACTGGCAAGTCAGGCTATTTAGGCCAGGAGTTCTCAAACTTTAGCTTGCATCAGAATCACTGGGAGGGCTTGTTAAAAAATAATTACTGGGCTCCATCCGCAGTTTCTGATTTAGCAGTTCTGGCACAGAGCCTGAGAATTTGCGTTTCTGCACATTCCCCCAAGGACAGTGATGCTACTGGTCGAGGGCACACTCTGAGGACTGCTGCTGAAGACTAATCCCCTCCTCCCTGAAACCAAAAAAGCTGGGTAAATTATGTATTTTTAAAAGTCTTCTTAAAAGCATCACAGGACCAGGGCAAGGGGAAGTGTAGGGTATAACTATAAGGAGGCAGCACAGGGAAGTTCTTCTGTGGTGGTGGAACCGTTCTGTATCTTGAATGTGGTGGCGGTTTACACAAATCTACTTGTGGGATAAAACTGCACAGATCTATACATTTATACACAAATACAGAAATGAATGCAAGTCTGAAAAACGGAAAAACTGAATAAGGTCTGTGGCATAGTTAACAGCAGCATAACAATGTCAACTTCCCAGCTGGTACTCAACTACAGCTGAATCAGATGTCACCAATGGGGGGAGCTAGTTGAAGGGGACGAAGGACCCTGTACAATCTCTGCAACTTCCTGTGAGTCAAAGCAAATAAAATGCAATGAACCATAACCAGCAGAAACAACAGAAGACAAAGAAATTTTAGATACTGAAATGATCAGTTACAGAATCAGTCACAGACTATAGTATGTGATATTAAAGAAAAGAAAACTTCCAGAAAAAATAGACTATCAAAAACTAAAAACCCCAATTATTAGGCTTAATAGCATATTAAAGACAACAGAAAGGAGAATTAAAGAACTGAAAGATAAATAAGAAAATATCCAAAATACAGCATAAAGAAACCAAAAGATAAAAAATACAAAGGAGTAACAGACATAGAGGAGGCGGTGAAAAAGTCTAACGTACTTTCAATTGGAGTATCAAGAAGAGGGAAGAGTTGAAACATAGAAGAACTAATCTAAATTTTTTCTAAAACACATGAAAGACACCAATCTACAGATTCAAGCAGCTCAATGTGTAACAATTAGGATGAAGGGAACTGCATGCCTAACACTTCACAGGGTCACAGGAACCTGCAGAAAACCAAAGACAAATGGAACCGTTCACGTGCAGCCTGGGGAAAACAAAACAGGCAAAACCCTCACAGGAACAACAGTCAAACAGGCTGTTTCTCAACAGTCACAATGAAATCTAGAAGGCAGTGGAAGGGTATCTTTGCTGTGTTGAAAGAAAATAACTGCCAGCCCAAAATATCTTTTAAAGATAAAACAGACACATTTTCACACGACCAAAAATAGACAGTTCACCACCAGCAGACCCACCAAAAACATACTTGAGATAGCTCAGGCAATAGAAAAACTACAAGTGCTAAATGGAGGTCTATGGTGAAAGAGGGAATGAAAGCAAAAGCAAATGGATTAGAAATATATTTTAGAGGAGAATGCAACACGCCTTTGTAACAACTTTGATGTGGGGAGGTTAGGAAAGAGGACACTGTCTGAGAATACCATATTTGGAATGAAGAACTGGATGGAGCGAGGTCTCATTTCTTAAAATAGAAAAGGCTAATATGAAAGAAGTGGAAAAAAATCAGCAGTTCAATTTGGAACAAGTATGAGATGCCATGAAAATGGGGTGTGAAGTAGACAGGGAAGTGTATGGGCCTGAAATGCAGAAGCAAGCTCTGGACTAGAGCCATAAATTTGGCAGTTGTAGACTTACAGACAGCACACAGACTTAGAGGAGTCGATGAAGTCAACTAGCTTCGAGAAGAGGGTCCAAACCCATGGCTCTCAAGGATTGAGAAATGAGGAGGCACCAGGGAGGCACCAGCAAGGAGACTGGAAACTATACATACAGGTAGGCAGAAAGAGGAGGCGTGGCAAAGTGAAGTCAAAGGGGTTTCAAGAAGGAGAAGATGATCAGCTGTGGGATTACTGATGAGATGCCAAGTAAAAAGAGGACAGAAGTGCTCACTGGGTTTGGTAACCTGGCAGCCATCAGTAACCTGGATAGTCACAGCTGTTTCCTGTGTGCCTACCACAGTTTAGCATTTCCTACTCCAGGACACTTTAAAAGGAACTCCTCATAGCTAGGTGTAGTTGTAAAAGAAACACTTCAGTGTACCGTTTTTTAAATGGAAAAAAAAATTAAATTTTCCAAATGTGTTACATATTTAATGTTGTTAAAGCATCCTGAATCACATCCTTAGCCTGTAATGGGTTAATTAACAATTCTCATAATGATGAACACTTGTACAGAATTTCAATGTTTAAAATTGTTTTTGCATAAAAAACTTAAGAGTTTCATAAAGAGGTTTTTTTTCCCTCCCAATTTTCCATACAGGAAAATACAAGGTTTGGACAGAGCTGCCTAGCCTGTCTGAGCAGTAACACACAGGTAGGAAACAGCAGAGTAGATATCTGAAAATAGGTCCATTTGACTCCATACCCCATTCTCCCTCAAGAATCCCAAATATTGTCTCTAAAAAGTACCTTGCTTGAATGAGACAACCTTTTCCTATAACCGTCGCATCCACTGGCAGGTCTATGGTTGTAAAGAGAACATCGGGAACTTTTTGTTTCCTGCAGTTGTAGCAATGGGTGAGATGAGCTGGAAATGGCATATTCAGTTCATCATATGGTATATGGCAAAATCCACAGCCTGCAGGCAAATTTTCTTCTAGCCTATATAAATAAGGTAAGAAAAAAAAAAGCATCCTTGAAAATTGTACACATTTTTTCAGAAATATATGTTATATATACAGTACTTGCATACAAGCTACACCACAACTTCCACCACGGTAGGTACCACTATGACCGGTAAGAAATGACCACCAAATCAGAACCATACACTTCGCTATGAAAGAAAAAGCTTATATAAATAGAAAGTCATTTTGCATCAATTTTTATGTCTGATGACTTAAAACCTGACAAAACCCATGATTATCCCGAAGGTTTTCAGCATAAAAACAAATGGCTAGACCGTAAGGCTGACATCTTCCTACTGTCTGACAAATAGGACTCAAATACAATCACACAAAAAAATTCTAAAAGGAAAAAAAAGTGTTTTTTAACCAGACAACCTAACAATATGAAAAACATTACCATTAAAACCAATCTATTTAAGAAGAAAAAAGTAAGTTAAAGACAGGCATAAAATAAGCTACAAGGATGTGCTGTACAACACGGAGAATGTAGCCAATATTTTATAAGAACTATAAATGGAGCACAGCCTTTAAAAACTGTGAATCAGTAGGTCGCATACCTGTAACTTACATAATATTACACAGCTTCTATACTTCAATAAAAAAACAGGCATCCTCTAAGTTTCTAAGTTACTCCCAGACAGAACTCCTTTCTTGTTGAGATGGTATTCTGGCCTATTAGAAGTCAAAGGGCCATCGGACAGATCTGGGGAGCTGTGTGACCCCGACCAAGCCATTTAACCTCTCAGAGCCTTTTCCATCCTAGAACAACAATATGTATCTCTATAGAAAGGTTCTTTTTTTTTTTTTTTTGAAGATTAAGTAAGAAAACTAGCCAAACACACACCCCCTGCAATATACTGCACGGCAGAGAGCAACAAAAACTAGTTCCACTCGGCCTAAAACCAACCTGAGACAGTATGCAACGTGCTCAGTCACATTAGGTACTAACTAAGTAGCAGACCTCAGATTTTAATGCCACTTTGTTTGAATCCAAAGCCCCTATGTTCCAAGAGGGTACAAAAAGATGAAAACTGGGACCATTTTTAACTAAAAGCCTGACAGAAATTCAAACAAAAGTCGTATAACATAAGGCATAAAAAAATAAAAGTATTAAAATTTATGAAAGCATTTGAAATAGGGAAGGTACAAAAGGGACTCTCTCCAAATACTGATATCATAGGGAATTTTTTCTTCCTTCTACTTTCCTATATTTTTCAGTTTCTCTAGTAAGCACCAATCATTTCATAACAGAAAAGAAAAAGTTTCCTTTTTTACAAACAGGGATGGTATCTGTTGCATCAGCCTGCCACTTAAGAGAATTCACTGTGTCCATCCAAGCCACAGTACCAGAACAAGCAAGCGGCACGGGAAAAGTCACTTGTTAAATGAGGCTTCTATCTCCTGAAGAATGAAATCTACCGACATTTGTGACCACCAAATGGCAGCAGTGGGACAACTTACTGGCAAAGTCAGTTTTCTCAACAGAATACTCCAGTTGCTTAATAGACTTCAAAATTTCCCACCTTCATCTCCCTAATTACTATGACTTTTAATGCCCTGAAATATACTACAGTCGACATCCGTTTTTAACACTGACAAAAGAAGAAACTGACCAGGTCTTCTGTCTGCCTGCCAGAGCTAGCATATTTTTCTTTGCTAGATAGAGATTTGCAAATTTATACTAAATTTGATCACATGCAGGTTTTTTTTTTTTGCTTTCTTCCTTAATACACACTAATACATAATACTAGGAGGAAAAAAGCAGATAATGCACACTGAAGTAAAGAGTATTTAAAATTTATATTATTTGGGTAAATTCTACCACCAGACTGATAGTTTTCTGTACATAAATTTGATCATTTTATCCTTTTATGGAAAGTGCTTATGACATTTATAGAAAGTAACATTAAAGGGACAATTATCAAATAAACCAAAAAGTAATCTCACTTTACCTAATGCTTTCACTTTTACTTTCTCTTTCACACATATTAAAGTTATATTTCACTTTCCATGAAGCTTTTTATACATAATTTTCATACAACATAGTGTTTTGATTGTTTTGTAAATTAAGAATTTTCTTTAAGAAAATTGTTTCATAACCTTTTTTTCTGTTTTGGAGGTAAGAGAAAGGAAAAGGAAAGGAAGAGAAAAACCAAATCAGAAAAATTATTTCTGCATTGTAGCAAGCAAAACAATGTATGCCTGTAACTCTTCAACTGGTAATCACATGGGTCACTTATCAAGATACTAGAAATAATAGTGTGTATCATGCAGTGCAGAACCCAATACGTCTCTGTTGCTACAGATGAGGTAAAAATCAGTAAAGTGCCTGGTCCTGATTTCTATGCTGCACCCCTAAAACCCGCCCTCACAGAGAAGAACCGTCCCAGCTCTGAGAGGAAGACAGTCAGTCCCTCCCTTCTCCACCCTTAAGGAAAACAAGCCAGGCTGTCATGACAACCTCTGTTCCAAACAGCCCTCCACGGTGCCATCCTGCAGAAATCTAGGGTTCAGTACAGCTGCCGTGCCGGACGCGGATAAAATACAGACCTCTTCACTATAAAAGAAGAAAACATAACACGTTAACATTTTCAGGCAATCTAACTTTGGAAAATGTTCAATATCAAAGTGATCACAATTAGACTCTACTAAATACTAATATCACAGGATTACCTCCTAAACCTAGGATAGAAAATAGAAGTAATGTTGTTAAAACGGAGAGGGTAAGAGTTCTTTATTTATAGAAGATGAAGTATATTAATAACAATTGATTCCTTTAAAATATGGTAAAGCTGAAAAAGACTAGAATGTTTCAAAATAAAAGTAGAAATAAAATATATTGCTGAATCCAGCAACAGCCCATTAAGCTGTATCAAAACACTCTTTAAATGCATATTCAATTTTATTGAAATTATTCTAAAAGCCCAACTACATAAGTATCTACATTGCTACAGCTTCATTTAAACTTAGTAATAAAAAGATACATATCTGAAGCAAATAATATCTAAAACATACTAAACAGAGCTTAAGCTACATCATTATATGTATCACAAAAATTGATTTTCAAAAGAATCCTTTGTTGCATATCACCCAACTTGAAAGCCAAAAAATTAACCTACACAATTATTGAATGAGATCATCCAAAGCTAATGAGAAAAGGAGCAGCCTGGGGACACAACACCGGAAACCAAGCATAAATAGACCAGGAGAGAGGACATTAAAGAAATGGTCACTTGATCTGTGAGAGGCCAGGCTTACAACATTTAAGTGGGAACTGAGAACATCGGAAAAATAACAGAGCCACTGAAGTCACTGCATCAAGGAGCTACAGGAGCAGGTGAGCATCTCAATGAATTTAATCCAGTAAGAGTAAGTAGGATGGGTCAGAACAGAGAAAAAAAAAATTAGTGAAGACAGGATTTAAATACAAAGATTTCTTGAGGTCTAGAGGGAAAAGAGAAGCTTGTTCCAGATGAATCCAAACTTCTAATTATTCATTGGATGCATTTCTGTAGACGCCTGCCTCTGTGATTTCTCTCCAGTCATTGTACATGTGCTATTCATTTGGCCTTGAACACTCTCCCTGTACCTTTTCTGTTCATTTATATATTTCATACTCATCTCTCAAGATTCAGTTCAAGCTTCAGTTACATCATTAACACTTTCTTCCAATCCTACGTCTAACCTCCAGCCCTCTGGAATCCTAAAGCATCCTGGGATATCTCTATCCATAAAATATATTATACTTGTCAAAATTCTCCAGAAGACTGTGAATCTGATGGCAAGAACTATGTCTTTTATAACCATATCCCAAAGACCTGAAGGCTGTATGACACTAAATCCATCAATGAGGCAAGACTACCCACTGGGGCATAGGGCAGGATAAGCATAGCATAGCTAGGAGTTTAACAAGAGCAGAACAGCTACAATGGGAACAGGGAGTTCCGGACTATCACACGTGGTGTGCAAAGGAAAAGAAGGGGTGGGTGCTCAGAAGGTGGAATGGCGTAGCTCTGCAACACCCTCATTTACTACAGTCTAATCGTGCTTCTCCAACAAAAGTGATCGCCAGAACCGCAAGGGAGTGATGCACACAAGAGGCAGCAGTAAGAACTGTCCAACAGAAGCTGGAAAAGACAGCCAACGGTCAAACCATTTCTAGGGGGTATCTTTTATAAAACTTTTGAAGAAATGGAAAGGAGGGTTCAAAGACAGCAGACAGCAAGTAAAGTCAGAACCTGAGAAAGGAACTGGGAAAACTCTTGGTGAAAGTAACGGTCAAAACAAACCAGATGTAAATGAGCAAATGGGATGGGTGGAAAAACATCAAGTTGCGATCCAAGAGTGAAATTTTACGGCTCCAAATTTTTAAAGAGGAACAGTTTCGAGCCATAATGAGGTCCAAAATAAGGCTGAAAGTCAAGTGAGGGCAGAGGACTTCAGAATGAGAAAGGACAAAGTTAGGCTGTGAGAAGGGAGATGTTCGTGTTTAGCTGGAGGAGATGGGCAGAGTAGTAATTAAGAAAGGCAGGAGAAAGTTTTGGATGTAGAAAATTCTGAACTGTGGAATGGCATGGACTTTTTAAGGAGGAGAGGTTGTCCAAATGAAAAGTAGGAGTAAAAGGAATTGAGAACTAAGAGTATGGCAGGCCCCCTCCTAACCGGATGGAGTTAGGAAGGATGATTCGTTGGCAGGAAAGTTCAGTTACAGTCAGTAAAAGAAGACAGAAAGAGTTTACACATGAACTCTAAAGACACGTGGCCATTCATTTACAACAGATCAAGTGTTCCAAAATCCCAGAGGAAGGAGTTAGTGGAGTCACCAACTGGAGTAAAGTAGGCCTGGAGTTAATATCTGCTATGTGCCAGTATTATATTCTCATTTAATCCCTCAAGAACCTTAATTGATGGGTGGTTATTCTCTCCAGCACAACATATAAACTGGGGCTCAGAAGAGTAGAGTAACTTTCTCAAAGTTTCACATTAATTAAATAGCAAAAATGGCAGATGAACCTCAGTCCGACGTACTCTAAAAAAAAAAAAAAAAAAAAAGCTCCTGGATCACTCCACTATTCTTCTTTCCTCTACATTTGCATAAAGCTCTTCCCCTTTCAGATGACAATCTGTAAATTACACCATCTAGAAAATCAAGTCGTTATTATCATTTACCAGATGCTAGTTGATTCACTGTAGCCCACTACAGCATGACAGCCTAACGCTTTGGCATGTGACTTTATTTCTTGTCTGATTTCTGCCCACCACGCGTCTCGAGTTTCTGGTTCATCTGAAAAATAAATTTTAAATCAGTTCACTACTCAATAGCACATTGTCTACTGGAACAAGAAATGTTTAAAATAAGCAGACTCTGGAAGGCAAAGAAGTACTGTTCTATAGCAGCTTTGAAATCTTCACATCTTTAAAATGCTACTTCTCAAAAGGCTTATGGACACTTTAATTTGATGCTACTGCTCAAAAAGTTTAACATTTTAAACTTGATTGCTAGAAAATAAACCACCTAGTTCTCTTTGCTTTATTACTTTAAGGGGCATCTACAGGAGTTTATTTTACTAGATACAACTTAAAAAGTAGACCCAGAGTTTCCAGATTCTAATCTTAAACTACAAGGACATCTCATGTCTCACCTCACTGAGTGAACACCTTATGAGTCATATCCATAAATGTAATTTAAATTCTGATTTCACTTCCTGGTATCTATTTTTTTTTTATAACACACTATATTCTGGGTTCTTTCCAAGGCAAAGATTTGTCAATGCTAAAAAAGAGAAAGCCATCTGTAGCCAACCTTCTAAAGAGATGTGGGTCCTAAAGCAAAGTGACAAGAAATAAGGGGACTGGCCAATGCAAAATAAAGAAAGCAAATACATTTAAAAGATTAATACAAAGAATCTGGTTAACGTATACTAGGACAAGTTTCAGACAGAACACTGTAACTCCATACATGGCTCTGTCATTAAGAAAGTGCCTTTGGATCACAGAACTGCACTTTACAATCGCAGAGAAGCCCAATACTGCTTGGAACGGAGCATCATAAATGGAACATCTGTCACACATACTTCCTAATCGCTTGTATTTAGCTGCAAACTACTGGTGAGCAGCAGCTGCATGTACAGTAACTTTTTATGTGCAAAGATGTTAAAAACGGAAACAGTCTATAATCAGCATATTCTAATGTGTTTCTTTTTGTGGCCAATTCCGTTTGGGAACAATTTGAAACAGAAAAATCTTCATCAACTCTAAACAAGATGCTAAGCTCCTGTTGTAAATTTTCCACATAAAAGGCACTATTAAAACTGAAAACCAAACAACCCAAAAGCCTCCTTTTTTTGAATCTCAGGACACAGGCAGGTTTCAAATATGTTTTTTTAAAAATAAGGAAAACAAGTAGAATCATACTCACTAGTAAAATACTGAAGACAGCAAGGTACGAAAGGTTAAAAGGCTTGTTATAGCTCACATTCCTAGGATGTGATTTTGTTTCCTCCACGGGGAGGAAACCAGCAAAAGGGAGAAATGAGGAGATAAAAGCCAGGACTGACAAATGAGGCCAGCAGTTCCTGATTTAAAGTTCTGGATCCAAACAGACTACCTTAAGACTTCCTTTCAGAAGAAAAGAAAGCAATGCAAACTCCAGGAAACTGGAGAAAAGATCAAAGTATGAGATAAAATAAAGAAGGGAAAGAAATAGGACATATTACAATAGGGTATTAACATCAATATTATGAATTGAGATGTGTGAGGGAATTCGGTGGTCCTATTTTGCACATACACCATTACGTTAGAGAATTTCTTTCTAATTCTAACTGAAATGTAGACATTAACAGCACAAATACACTTTCAAATCCATTCTCTCTTTTTAAGACATACATGTTTCCAGACCAATTTGGACATCGACTTAACATCATCCTTTCCTAATAGGGAATTTCTATATCACAGGACAAACTATTATTCAAGTAGTTGCTCAATCCATCAAATTATTTATGATTCTCTAAAAATAGATACCACAAATAATAAGAGAAATATACTTCCTGAAAAGCTACGTAAAATAAAAAGTCTAACTTTTCTTAACTGTAATAGAACCTGCTATTTATTTTTTAAACCATTCCAGAAGTTTAAAATATTGTTTGCTAAGCCACATAATTGTATACTACATTTTTATAAAAATAGATCTTCTCGTATTAGGTTTGCCTACATCTTACTATGAGCAACCCATGATAGCTTTTTTGTTTTAAAAATGAATTTTACGGGAAGTAGTCTGCAGTATTTTTTTTAATTAATGAAAAACAGAGGAAGCTACTGATATTAAGTTCAAGATCGATTTATTTAGAAAGGTCAGCATGCCTAAATGGAAAAGTATGTAATAAAAATTACTATGAGATACATGTAACCACAAAGAATACAAAGTTTATTTACATCAAACTTACCTTGGTATAACACATAAAATAATCAGATAATTAAACCAAACACTATGAAAGAATAAGTGGCTGATTTGAAAAAAGAAACAAAACAAACAGCTGAACGCAGCGCCAAGTGGAGCATTCGTATTCTTCTGACAAGTTCACAAGCAGCTTTTATTTTGACACATGAGCCACACAGTTGCACATAGGGAAGCCATTGTTGTGTTTAACAAAGTATTTACAAGTTTAATAAAAGCTCAAGAGTTAACATCACAGGGGGTTGCTAAGGAAGCAAATGGCATATGTCCACACTCCAAAGAATTTCTTAAGTTTGGTTTTTGGCTAAAGCAAAAGCTCAAAGAACGAAGGGTTTTGCGAAGCAGATTCAGCAGACAGGAGCCAGAAACAGTGGGTATTTTGGCGCATGCTTGGATCAGGTGACAGTACAGACTGAAAACTATGGCAGCTCACTGAAATGGTTACAGAAAGTAATGGCCCTAGATTCTAGGTGGAAGCAAGGCAAGCATACAGTAGGAGCACTTCATCACAAACTAGCCATTGGATTAACAATAGTTACCTACAACTGTAAGCAAGAAGCCAAAGGATGAGTTTTTTTGGCTATTAAATTTAGGGGTTGTTTAATTAAGATAAATCAATTTATTTAATATTACAGGAAAACTAAATTTATCTTCAAAGCTTATATTATACTTATGCCAGAGATGAGCCAGAGAATATTCAAGCAGTAATTATGATTCAGCCTAATTTATGGTCGCTGAAAATTCAGGAATGTCATAGCATTTGATCTCTATTAATGGAATTTTTAAAGCTTAAAAACTGCTAATTACACTTCTTATAGGAAATGCATTAGTAAATTTGAATTGTTTTATTCACCCTACAAAAGTAAAATCTGAGGATTTACCACACTTACATAAAATGCAGAACAAGGAGTCTGGCTTAAAAACTGACTGGCAACTTTACAAGCCGTATATGAAACTGGATACAACTTGGTCACTTGAAGGATATACAGCTAAGATGTGAGGCTGCCAAAAAACATTTCAGAGATGTCAGGAAAAAATATCTTCCCTTTGAATACCATGCTCCTCCCAATAATCTACAGAATTATTTATAATTATAAAAAGATACCATTTGGGGAGATGATAACATTAATTATACAAGTTAGAGTTCATACTATTTTATGTTTTTCTTCTTTGGGTCAAAACTCATAGATAATATCAGAAATCTTTTAATATATCCTTTTAATTGTAAGTATGAACTGAGTTCTAGATCAATATCTCACTGATGCCTCTTTTAGGGGTAATGGCCTTCTCACTTGGGTTGACATCACAATTAACTCATTTTTCTATTGTTAGGTTTTTAGCGCATAGCCATAGTTTGATATCTTGCCATCTTTTTAGCATTTTATCTTGTTTTTGAAGTACAGGTGACACTAACAGAGATTCCTCAAATGACAGTAATAGTTTACATCTCAAAAAAATAAAGAACTGAACACTCAACCTAATATGTGTTCATAAAACTCAACCCCTTTGAGGTTTTAGAAATTATACATTTGCAACTAAGAAACACTGACTCCCTAAACTGTTAAATTTAGTTCTATTTTTATTCAGCTCTAGAAGAGAGTAACTCAGCCCTCAGGAACCTTTTAACCTACTTAAAAGAAAAAAAGGAGGAAACAGTTATTCAATCTAATTTTTAAATAAACAAGAAAAAGTGTTAGGTAGGATTTTTAATACAATGACAGTCTATCTTGTTAATGTACAGCCTAAAAAGCTACATTCTCAAATACCTAAAAGTAATATTCCAACCTAAAACAACCTTTTGAAGAAGATCAATTTCCCCTAACGAAACAGAAATTGGAAAGTTCAGACTCAAGGGAGTATACACCTTCAAATTGGGTTCTAGGACCAGACTAAGAAGAATCTCACTACAGAAGAGGTGACGTGCAGATTCAGAGCAAATTATCAAGACGTAATCGGAATATTAGGATGCTAGCTGGGATATGATCCATTTTGAACCAAGCTAGAGTCTTCACTGTTTGTTAAAAAACAAAGTCAAATATGTAATCTACTCCTTAACTGTGAAATTTCACTCTTCATATATATAATGTAACTGTAACTGGAGACCAGTTTACATTATTCTGTATAGAGAGAAAATGATCTATTACATTTACAATATACTATAATAATGTAATGGAATATCCAGTTACATTTTACAGATAAATATATAAAGAGTGAAATTTCACAATTAAGGAGATTAAATATCTGACTTTTTTTACAGACAGTAAAGAATGGATAGTAATGAATATCCAGTTACATTATGTATAGAAGGAAAATTATATATTATATTTATACGTCACATTACATATAAAGAAAAGCTCACATATCATACATGCTATATTTATGCCTTCGTGAATTCTATGTAGCGACTTCCTGAAAACCTTATTTAAATACTAAAAACCAAAAGCTGCTTAATTACTTCAGGTTCAGTTTGCACATTTCCTCATTGCTGCCTCTCAGATGTACAAAAATAACTGCTGAGACCATTAGCAGAATTCGAGTTCCAAGAAAGCCTATCTCCATGTAACTAACACACACACACACACACACACACACAGCAAAACAACGTAAGAGATAGCCTAGACTGGGTATGTGAACAGGATGTTTGCCTGGCTGAAAATTGTGTTCCCAGCCTCTAACACTGTGCTCAAGCCATGGCAGGCACTCCACACCCACTGGAAAAAGTCTGGATGATCACACTGATATGTATATTCTATAAATATTCCCTTACACATCAGCTGGCTCACATTTTTGTTAAAATTAAATATTTTAAAGAAATACTTAATACTTTTTTTAGGTTTTTAACTATTAATTTTTGCCCCCCAACTAAAGTAAAATTTCTAAACAACTACAATTCTGAAAACTAACAAAAAGGAATAACATCTTCTAAATTCAGACCACTAATCTAAAGCTTCCATTATCACTAGCAAAAGTTCACTTATTTTAAGGTTGAGACAACCTTAAGGCTAATATGTCTTAAAATCTACAATCTGTCCAAAACATTAAAAAAGAAAAAAAGCCTTCTAGAATCTTCCCAAAAAGAAAAGTTATCTAGTTACATCTTGTTTTACTAATTCAAGATATAAAACATTCACTCTTAAAAATACTGTCTAAGTTTGTACGTTATTTCAAACTAGTACTTTTTAAACCACGTTGTATCACTACTTTACATTTCCTCTTGTCACTTCCCCCCAAAATATCTAAGCTGACATACAAGAAAGAATAACAGACTTTCCTCAACTCACTGAGACTATTACTAATTAAAAAATATGTGTGTGAGCTATTCAGAAATGCTGTTAGTGGTGAACTCAGAAGAAAAACAGGACAACAGCCATTTGAGAGACAATGACCTAGGACCATTAAAATTTACTCTTAAAATTCACAACTCAACTTTCAAATAGACTTGAGTTTCCAAAAGATGGGCCTCACTTGCTCCCTGGGATTTCAGACTTGCAGATGTGCAGGATAATCATAAGCTATCTTCCTCTCTCAGCTGAAAGTTGCCAAGAGCCTGTTTCACTTGCCACGTTCTATCAGTTACCAAGTCCTGCTGGTTTCATAGTCATAAATATTTTGTAAGTTTACGGTTAAGAGCATTAGCCCTGAAGCCAACGCAGTAAGGTTCACACTGTGGCTCAGCCATTTGCTTCTTACCTTGGGAAAACCACTACATTTCATACTGTTCATCTCTAGAACAGGAATAGTGCCTATCTCAGGGCTCTGTTTTGAGGATTAAATGAGGTACTACCGCAAAGCAGAACCAAGAGTATGTAGCACACAGTAAGTGCTTTATAAGCCGTCAGCCCTCCTATCCCCACCAAATCCTACGGCACTTATCTGGCCAGGACCACCGCAGTCTACCAAGCAGTCTCCCTGTCTCTAGTCTTGCTGTCTTTAAATCCATTCGCCGTCCTATAGTCAATGATTTAACGTAAATGTGATCATGGGCTACACTGTCTTACTCCTGTGCACCTCCTGGTCCTGCTATGTCACGCACACAAGTTTTTAAGTGCTATGTCCTCCTTCCAAGCAGCAAGATTCATCTTGTCTTTCTCACAGTCTGTTGACACATCAGAAAAATAAGAAACAAGATAAGAAAAAGTAATCATTTAAAAATAAATCCTTAGATATTGAGTTTCCTTATTCCTCCTCTATAAAAATATTTTCTATCACTGTAGTTAACACAAACTAAAACAACAAAGCAGGAGGAAAGGGGATAGAAAAAAAAAAAAGCCAAGCTAATCAAGACATCTTGTGTTCAATGGCAAACAACCCAAAGCAAGTATGAAGCAACTATGCAAACATCATCAAACGAGCAACGACTAGTATACTGTCTTACAAATGCTTGAAGTTTCAAAACTACATTCAAAGAACATACTAACATGGCTCCAAACACAGTCTGAAATATAAATCTACGTGAACCTCCCACATATCATCCAAAACTGAGATCAAGAATCACCACATCTACAAGGTCCCCCGGCGCATAGAGTTAATCCTGCCTTCCTTTAACCCTGTATCTTGTCTCACACACCGTACCACACAGTAAGCCATTCACATTTCCTTCTCTCCTACCAGAATATGAGCTTTCTGAAAACAGGGGGATTAGCCTCCCTGCACACCTATTATCTAGCAAGCTGCATGGCACAAGATAAATTCTAATGAATGCTTGCACAATAGATTCTGTGAAATATTGTTGTGTGATATGTTTTCCTATATCTTTCCACATTTTAATGTTTCTGAAATGAGAATGTCTAATAATTAATGTTTCACTACCACGTGCTTCTTTTTCTTTCCTCTTAGAAGGCTATTAATAAATTGGTGATACATCATACAATCTATGGTGTCACCGAGTCCAGGAAGTACAGTATTGAGGAACAATTTCTAGCATTAATAGAAATTGTATCAATAATTACTTTTCTTACTGACATGGTCAATTCTTGATTTCCTATGGTAATACAGAACAGGAGTGGCTAAATACTCCCCAATTACTGAGATTAATATATAAGTTATTTGAATATATTTATCAAATCTATCACATTTTTTTAGACTTACTGAGTTATTTTTCTAAACGAGTACTAAAAGCTTGATTTCTGAATATATACCAACTATTACCAGAAAGATTCTAATACCTCAATCAAAAGCATACAACTATGAGACCACTACACTGAAAGCATCATCTTTCATGATCTTTTAATATGTTAGAGCTTATATCCATCTTTTCTTTCATATACTTACTACTTGACTTTATTTTAAATGATGGCAAGATATACTGCTTCCTCAATCATGTTTCTCCTTGCCAAATTCTGTAATACTGCGTACATGGGACAAAGTCTTTTTTGTTGCTGTAAGGTTTAATTTTGCCTTTTCCACTTTCCAGTGCTGTTCCATCATCTAATACATCTCTCATCCTAAACATCTTTGCCCCCACAAGGTTTCAGCTCCTTAAATCACTAATGATCAATACCCTCAATGTCCTTTTCTTAAATAATTAGCCTTTTTTTCTGTCCACTCTACTAATCTGGCCATGTTTTAAAAATATATCCTTATTTTTACTAAATGAATCCAGCAGGGTATCTTTAATTTCTCACTAAAAACCAAGTATAAAGCATGACATTACAAATGATTCCATCTATTCTAATCAATGTGATACATGCTGGCAAAAACCTGGATAGGAAACAGAGGTAGTTTCCCTAAAGATTTACCAATTGATGTCGGTCTATATCTGCAAAGGTTGGACCTGGTCAGATTGTTTACTAGACTGACTGTAGGTAAATCTTCACGATGAACATGAGTTGCTTCATAATCAAACATGCATTACTTAGATCAGAACTTACATCCTGGACTCTTAAGAACAAAAAAGGTTTACAATATTGAAAAGATGATGGGATATTATCTAAAATGCTGATCCTCTTGGTGTTTCTGTTTCTGTTTTTCTATAAATAGATGTTCTTTCTGACAAAAATAACTGAGAAAGTTCTTTAGACAAAATATCGGTTCCTGATACTAAATCAAAATAGTTCTACTATTTAATTCTAAACTATAAATAACATAAAATGTAGATGTTTGTATTAAGAGAATATGCTTTTATCAAAAAGAAAAATTAATTGGCTTTGACTCTAACCACATCATCAGCTGTAAAGTTATCTTAGTTTAGTTTCTTTAAACACTACAAACTATATCCATATATAAAATTACTTAAAAAGGAAAAATATATTCTTATGTAGAAAAGGAAGGAGGAAAGCTTATGAAAGCTGTTAATCCCCCCAAAATCTGCTCTTGTCAAATGCTGGAACACTTCTAGAATTATAAATAAAAATGTTAACAATTATACTTTTATAGTATTTATAGAACACTGAATAAATTATATTCAAAACTAAACTGAAGTTTAAATGTACTTTAAGATTATCAAACTAGTCATTTAATACTTATATATTTAACAATTAATATGTCTTTATTCATCAAGTTAATGCCTGTCATTTACCTGATATGAAAAAAACTGTCCAAAATGAAATAAATATAATTTAAAATTATCATTCTGAAAGTTAATCACCAAACAAAAGTCATTCATAATTTATCGTATTTCTATGGGTTTGATTAATTCATTTTCATTAACACATTTTTGTATTTACATTTCCACAGAAATTATGAAAGTTTCACATATGTAATGTAAAATGTATCTGTGTAACTGAATTGACATTAAACCTATTTAATCCAGAACATGTCTAAAAACTTCACTGAGCTGCCATAATTTTTGTCAGCATATGTAGTACTGAATGACCATTAAAATACCTGAATTGAAACTATTCCAGTCTAGCAGTTTGTAAGATCTCGTGTTACCCATAATTCCGACAAAGGCTGAGTTTAAAACAGCAAATTAGTAGATCAGTTTTAGGTGCAGAATAGTAGGAAAAAAACAAAAAACACTACAAATAAGAACACAATTGACAACACCACTCAACAGGAACTGGAAAGACACAGACAGCAGAGTTAACAAGAAGAAGAAATAGAAAGAGAAGAAGGAACATGCTATCATAATCTAACATTAACTCAAGTCTAATTATTTCAGATAATTACCTTGACTTTCAAAACCACCCCATTCTTTCTCTTACGGTATGACCCTGTTTGCTTAATATTTTAAAAGGAAGAAGTTCTAAAAGAAATAATAACTCATAGAGTTAGCAGGTGGTAGTGGCTTTAAAATGAGACTTTTTCTTCTACACTCAGTGTGAAATGAAAATTTCCCATATTTGCTAGTCATAAAACAGCAGCAAGATTCCTTTGAGGGTGCAAATATAGCACTTTTGATATTAGCACATGCATCTCAATCCATCTTAAGTTTCTCTTGGTAGAGTAACTTAGCGTCATAAAATCAATACACCATCATTACAGTAGTTGTTAACTGAGTTTTAACATTCAGCTTTTCTCAACAAATTAAAAATTTTCATAAATAATTATTTAAAGGGCCTGGAGATTAATAAAATGTTAAGCAAATGTTCCTTTTTAATGCATTTTATATATATATATATATATATATAATCCAAAAAAGATGATAATTATATCAAAATAATGTAATATCTGGACTGTTAGCATATATAATTGATTTGTATTTAACTGAAAATGAAACAAAATTGAAATATAACTTATATACCATTAAAAATATGTGTATGTATATGCCCATAATCTTCTGGAAAATAGTCCATTAGTAACTGAGGATTTCTACATGTGAACTGAGAAAAACAGTCTGATAGGGGAGGAAAGGAAGAGAATGGATGAGCTGCAGTGCGATATACAAAACCCATTCTTCCCTGGGCCTGGATTCTTACATTTCTTACACAGCCAGAATAAACTGGTAAGTAGGGAAAACCCCCCAAAGAAGGGGGGTTTTTGTAAAAAGTAATACAATTTTAAATATGGCTCTTAAATTTACTCAAGTAACCTCTGTTCTCCCAGACTCTATAGCTTACTTACTCAGAGTACATGGAAGCAAGAATGGAATCAAAATGTTTACAGTAAACGGAAAACATCACCAACAACTGAATGTATTCCTGTAACCATTTTTAGAGCAATTAGATCCACGGATGGGTGCCATCTATCAAAATATTTGAGTCAATGGTCAACAGAAACACAGGTAGCTAGCTAGCCTTGGGTCACCCAGCTAACGTCAGGTATCTTAACTCAGTATTTCCTTGCACTTTCCAAATAATTCAAGTTCCTAAACACATAGAAATGAAACCTGGCATAGTCTTCCAGGTCTCAAAATACTAAACTGGCATCAGTCTAATTTGCCTTTAATTACTGCAGAATGTACAAATACTATATCATGAAGAAAGGATCCTAAATTGGCCCCAAAAAATAAGAAACGGGAAAAAAAAATAAACCAGAGAAGAAAAAGAGAAGACTGATGCCTTAAAGACATATTTGCTCAGTTTTAGAGTTAAATAATCCTGGCTAGTATTGTTTTTCTGAAATCTCATTCAGGGTCTTGAAAAATTCCATTCTGTTTAACTCAAATGACAAACCATGGGGCACAGATTAAATTTTTTTAAAAATATAAAAGAATGGTAATGCTCTGGATCCTCAAAATAACTATCTGTGTTTGGCATACAGTAATTTCAAAGCATTTTTCTCTTTTTATAGCTGTGAGCACAAGCCTCAGGAAGGGGTTATCGGAATTGACAATTTAAAATTTTCAAAAATACTTATGTACACGTGCCAAGTAAGAAGACTCATATGGCTTCAGGTTTAAGGTATGTCGTCAGAATATTAAATGACTTGCGCAAGTCATTGGGCATCTATCTTGACAATGAGAGATGCAAGAACACATTCCTTATGGAAAGTTCGTATCACATTTGTCGTGCTTATTTTAGATTTAGAAAAATCACCAAAGCATTTCTAATCCAAGGGCCTGAAATTACTGGGACTTGGACGCCTTTCCTCTTTTATAACAAGGCTCCACGCTTTAAAGAAGAGAGCTATTTTTTCCCCGTTTGCTTAGATAGAACATCTTCATAAGAGAAGCCGAGGACCCAGAAGGAGTATTTGCTTTTTTAAAATTCTTAGGTACTCTACACAATGTTTATAATTGATGTAATTCTTTTATGAATAAGAAAATTATTCAAATAATCTATAAAGAGTTATTACTAGTGAAAACAATTAACATCTTAAGCTAATGGCCACAATAGTCAAATTGTAAAATTTGTTATCTGCCTGGGTCAAAGAAAGTAGCTGACTCAAAAGTGAACTGACACAACACTGTAAACTGACTATATTTGTTTGAAAAAAAAAAAAGTGACTTAAGGATCCCCTCAAAGTGATCCGCTTTGGCCAAAGATGAATCAAGATTTGTTTGCTTTGTATAAAAAAGTAACTAAAATATACAGGAATACTTAGTTTGATTAAAGATTAAAAATCACTGCAAATATTTAAAGAAACATGTGCCAGTTTATACTTTTGCTTCATTTCTCTTTTCCAATAGAGTTGGCTTTAAAAAAATTACAAAAATCGATGTTAATAATTACCATGCAAGTAAATGAAACACTGAAAACAAACTTTTAAAGAACATACCAGGATTGTGGATACGATCCAAAAGCTTCACTGAGCGCGCGCTAACTACACCCCCA
Organism: Camelus bactrianus; assembly: GCF_048773025.1. Lineage (NCBI taxonomy): Eukaryota > Metazoa > Chordata > Mammalia > Artiodactyla > Camelidae > Camelus > Camelus bactrianus. The sequence continues at coordinate 13,928,523 of NC_133572.1, forward strand.
ACGTGCACGAGAAATCCAGGAGGGAACGCCGTCAAGGTGAAAAACGGAAATTCCTAATGGAAAGAATGGGGGGGAAACACAACTGACCATGTGTAAAGTACAACAACGTGCTTGTTAAAAAGCCGGTCATTAAGAAAAGGAATTCTATCCCTTAACAAAAGATACCCATTATACACTACAGATGTGTTGTAAGTCATTCTCCTTGGATGGTCAGAGTTGTGCAGCCACTTTCCCACATATATCATGTTATACAGAATCCGAACACTCTTTTTATCAATTCTCAATGAGAAAAAAAACGTTCTCAGAGTTGCAGTTTGGGATATCTAAACACATTCTTCCTCTCAAGCTCCTACTCTGATTCAACCTTGCAATGAGATGGGGGGATTTGCCTGCCCCACTCCCCGCATCTACTTCTTGGTGGGGTAGATCCCCCAACACACAGACACACACACACACACACACACACACACACACACACACACACACACACACACACACACTCAGTTCCAGACTACAGGTGAAGGCTCTGAAGGCCTGGGGCAGGAGATCTAAAAGAATGTGGGACTGAGCGAGGAGGAGTGAGAGGATGAGCAGAGTAGCTTTAGGGCTACAGAGAAAGGTGAAGAGACGAGCAAATGTTAAGTTCAGGTGGGCAGAGAATTGCCTTGTGAGACTATTTACTCTCTCAACACAGGGGCAGCAGGGAAAAATGGGAGTACATAAGTGCATGGTAAAGGAAGGGGACAGGTCTGTAGATGACAGCAAGGGAGGGAATACAACTGTACGAGTTCTTTCAGGCTTCATTCTCCCTTTCTCTCTCAAGGACATCAAATTCATCAATTGACAGAAGCATGCAAGAGAGAAACGGTGCAGCAGAGAAAGGAGATTCACTGAAACAGCAGCCAGGACGACAGGGAGTTCCTGAGACTGCCCAAATATGCCTCTCACATTATACAAAGTAAAGGAAACTTAACAGCCAACTCATCTGGCTGCAATATTAATGTAGCTCACTTAACCTGAAGTCACGTATCAGTAGCCTGAGCTGTTCAGGACATAACTGAGAACTGAAAGTAAGCAGCACAGGGCTCTCAACAGTCAAAGAACTATTATCGTCCCAAGCACTCAACTGCATGTACTTCATTCGTAAGAGATCCCCACGGGCCCTATTCATACCATGACATATGGTCATTATAAATATATAATTTTAGGAACATATTCTAAAATCTATCGGTATCTTTTTTTTCTGGACCACCGCAGATTAAATGCAGCAAATAAAAGCTGGGAGATAGAGAGATACAGAATACTAATAGAAGCAGGCACCTTTGACACAGCAAGATTACTGACTGGCTGCTTAAAGCATGGAGAATACGAACTGACCAAAGCATAATTCACACAGCACAGCAACCTGGAGTCATTTAGCACAGAGGCAGACAGTCCTACACACTTCAGCAATCCACGAAGATACGGTATTAAAAAATACGTATTATTTCCACGTATTTGGAAATAAATTCATTAAAGTTTAAAAGTAATTTTTAAATTAACAAGGGCAAGAAAAACCTCAGCTATGTAAAAAAAAAAAAAAAAAAAGAGTAAAAACCCAGTCAATGGGGCAGACAGGTGTGGCACAGCTGATCAGCAGAGGAAAACGAAGAGAAGGGAGAGGACAGGAGGGGAATTTCACTTAAAAGTATTATTAAATGGTTAGTCAGAATGCCTCCTAATTTCTATCTGAAATTTTTAAGCATAAATTTAAGCATGCACAAGGTCCTGGGTTCAATCCCCAGTTACTCCTCTAAAAAAAAAATAAATTAACAAACAAACAAACAAACAAACCTAATTACCTCCCCCTTCAAAAATAAATAAAAAAGAAGAAGGTTTAAAAAAAAATCTTTTTAATGAGCAATGTACAGGTAAGCTTATGATATGAGAAACCTGAGTGTTTTACCTAATGAGTTAGAGCTTTAAGATATGTTTTCAGTTTAAAGAATACTGAAGTTTTAAAATTTCCTCAAGCTACTGAGCACTTGGCACTTAATCATTATACTGAACATTTTAAATTCTCTGGGTGAGAGACGCTGAAAATAAAATTTTTGCATGCTTAAATGGAAGGTAGTACTTCCTCCTAAAATTGAGAAATAACAGGTAAATTCACATACTGGGAAACACATGCATGTAAGATTTTACTAAGTATGAAAAAAAAATGAACCCAAGTGATTTCTCTATTCGGGATTCTTTGACTCTTCTCCCCAAATTTCAGAAGATGAGACCAAGGGACAGGAGGGAAAGCACCACTCTGACGCTGGTCACAGAAGAAGGAGGAGACTGGCTGCCCAGAGGCGGAGGCCCCCCGTGCCAAGTTCCACTCTGTCCTACAGGTCCCCATTTCATCCCGTCTGCACATGCCCTCACCTGAACACACAAAACTTAACCTAGAATAAAAACGGCCTTCTTACTCAACCAGAACTACCATCTCCAGACAGCTCTCTCAGAAGAACTACTGCCAGTTTCCCAGCTGACTGGTAAGTACCAACCATCTCCACCACCATCACCAGTGGCTCACCCTGCGCCTGTCCTGGCCACAGTATCTTGCAACTATGCTTTATAATCTTTCCCGAACCCTGAGAGGGAGGTACTATCATCTCCACATTTCAGGTGGAAGACTTAGATGAAGAGGGTGTAGATTCTTTCTGAGCAACTGACTTTAGCATCTTGCTTCTTGCCCTTTCTGGTTAAAACGCTGAGTTAAAGAACTGATTTCAACCTCTAGTCTGTTACTACACCTGATGAATTTATAGGTTCTCTTCCACCAAGAAGGACAGCTTCCTTAAGGTCAGTCCAAGCACACCCTGCTTTCAGTGTCCAGATGGGAATGCCAGGAACTGGAGAAGATATCTCCCCTGGAAACTTCTTATAGTTAGACTGTCTCACCCTGAGGAACCTAGTAAGACTTCGTATGTCGATGCTCTGACAGAAGACAAGTACATGCAGCCTACATCTATTTAAGAGCATGTGCTCAAAGATGAGCTAGTTGAAAATTCTGAGAACAAAACAGGTATTTTTTAAGCTTTAAATAGAAGTTTTCTTAGAAGATATTTAAGCAGTTTGGGTTTTTTTGAAACCAAAGATTCTTTTTATTATCCCAAGACACCAGAGCGAACGTTCCAGATATAAAACTCCATGCCAGATTCCTACCATGATTTATTACATAATTTTACCCCCACTTTCAGAAAGATCATAATTTATCAAGAGCCTACTTTACATCAATGTTTCACAAAGTGGGCTCCTAATGGGTATTTTAAATGGAATATTTCGTGTTAAAATACATTAGGGAAATACTAGGTTAAACTAAGTTAATTAGGTTTCTTTACTGAAGAAAAATATAAATCCCATGATCTAAAAAGTAACTTTACTTTGCTTATAAGTGAAAAAAGAATCATATTGGAAAACAAAGTCTATTGGCTTTACATAAAATAGTTCATAGGCAGAACCTAAATCTAAATCTTTTATCCTATTTCTCATCTCCTAATAACCTGACATCTATTACCAAGATCCTGTCAACTTATTTTTAAATGCTTTTGTGAGAGGAAAAAAACAACACATATTTTTGAGAACTGCTGCTTGAAAAACTCATGAAATAAAAGATAATAGGCAAATTAAAGTTTCTCTTTTCTATAAGAAAAAAAAAGCCATGTAATTTATTAAGAGCAGCAAGGAGTATTTTTGAAATGAAGATACAAAATGATAAGTAGGTCTTGTGTTCAACTTATTTAGTGTCCAACTTGGCAGAGTTAAGGTATATCTGAACACATCCAGCCAAAATTCTTCATACTTCTGTACAAATTTTCCCCAAAACAAAACCATACTAATGGCAGCCAAAGGTGATGGGAAAGCCAAACATGATAATGCTTTTTCTATTATATACACAGGGTGGGGAGGGAGTCTCACAAATTCAAGTAACTGCCACTGCAAGGTTCAGCAATGTAAATACATTGCCAACTCGGGTTTTACAAAGTTGGAAATGTAAACTACAGTTGTCCACACCTTTGCTGTTAGTGCCAGCCAGGATGATCTAGTAATGTGTGCCCAATGTGTTCATGTGTCCAAAATTTTAAGAATGTTTAAAAGCATATTTGAAAACACAGATTTCATCCAAACTAAAGCCAAAACAATTGCCATTGATTAGTATTGTTTTCTTTAAAAGCGAGGTGCTTTTTAAAGTTCTTAGTACACAGTGAAGTCACAGGCTCAACATACAGGCAAAATCTCATGACATCAAATGTCAAGGCAACTCAAGTTTTTCTGTTCGTGTGAATTCTAAAATGGTAATTAGATTACAAGAAATATTCCTAGTGTGAGGGACTCCACAGAATGTAAAACTGGGAGGGGGGATGCGAGAAGAGCATTCTGGTCCAAAAATACAAGTGTACACACACACCCTTACTCTTCCCCTCTTCCCCGTGTTGTCAGTCTTTCTCTATATTTGGTTTCAATGTATAGTTTGAATGCTTATGTGGGCTCTTTGAGGGCAGTGGCTGGTATGCCAGCCAGATGCAAGAGTAGCTTGAAAGGCGATTGCTGCCTGATAGGGTTTAAAACAAAGAACTGGGTATGGCTAAAGTCCCATCACTCTGCTTAGTCAGCTCTGTTCTTTCCAGCCTTGTCTACAAGGCAAACAGTGCACACAGATAATTTCAGCACCAGAAAAGAAAAGTCTAAAAAAATTACTTGCTGTTTTGTTTCTAATAACAGGATCTGAAAAACAATATTCTCAAAAGCCAGCCTCTGGAGAAGAAATCTTTGTTTTATAAAATGCATCCTTTTATAGGTATTTATGTTTCATTTTTTTTTTTTATTATTTAATGCTAGTGTAAAATGGAACATGTGAAAGAAAACTCTGTAAACGCTTATAACTTCCAAATCAGACATAATGAAAGTTATGAAACTGTGCCTTAAAATAACTGACATGACGTATAAAATCATGCACTGTATTATTAAGTAGAAAAAAAAATGAGCCTCATAGTGCTATTAAATTTAAAAAAAAAAAGGACTTTGCATTACGAAAAGAAAAAAAAGCTGGCAACATTTGTTAAGAGCTTAAATAAAACTTAAATGATCAAGATTAAAACTAGAACAGCTACCAACACATGAAATAGGCTCTCACACATCCAGAAACATACCCGCCTTCTACAGAACCTATGAGGCGATCCTCCCTTAGCAATGAAGTTTATACAAAAAAAAAAAAAAAAAGACAAAATCATCCAAAAACTTTAACTATTCATTGTTCCATTTAACATATTTAACTAAACATTAAATTTATAATAATTAAAAGATATATTCACATACTGAACAACCATATTATTTATGCTGATCTACAGAAATATGGAATCTGCATTTCTTATTGATAGGAGATTGGCCAGTGATAAAACAAATATATTAATTTTATCAAATTCAGCAAATAAATATTAATATACTAAAGAATTATTTTAATACAACACAAATAAAGTATTTTTCTAGGAAACTGTCTACTTTTCCTTTTATATAATTTCCATATAAAATTAGAAATGATTTCACCATTCAATGGATATTTCCAAATAGACTATTTCTAATATAAGACTGGAGGACAAAACAAAAATAGTTATAGAATTATTCCAGATTAAAAGTAATTATTCATAAAACAAAACTCTGATATCTTAAGTACATTTTGGATTGAAATTACAATATTATAGATACATGACCAAAACCAGTTTATGGAAATAAGTTATAAGTACATGGAAACATGATAATAAAATCACATTAACAGTGTAGGAATAAAGAATATTGAGTGACTCTTACCCTCTGTTCCAATGCTGACTGAGTCTGTTGTCTTAAAAGAGCTTTAAAGGGCCCCCCTTCTTTTCCAGCACTACCACTTCCCATTCCTACAGAACATCAGTACATAAATGACAACCAAAAAACAGCTACAGAAAGTTTAATTGCATTCATCTTCATAAATATCATGAATCAAAATCAGTTAAAACAAACCAAATATTTAAAGCATTTGTGATGGCAACATATTTTACTCTATTTATTCACAACGTTTTCTTTAAAAGCAAGATGTCAAAGTCCTACAAATCCCAGCTAGTTTTAAACTTAATTTATTCTAAAAGTTACTTGTAAAATTATGCTAAGGTAATGAATTTTTATATAATATTCCATTTTAAAAGTTCAAACTTCTAATAAAAAATAATCAATATAATATCAATTACTTGTACTGTGCTAACAATTTAAGAATACTCAAATAAATAAGAGAAACATTAAATGTTTATTTAAAAGTAAATATAGAGAAAAAGCACTAGCTGTGCTCACTTAAAATATTCTAAAATTCTCTAAAGTTAGGTAACTTTGAAACACAGTCATATCTGTTTTCTGATAACTTCCCATTCCTAAACATAACATTCATGACAACATAGTACTAATACTCATATCACAGTTCTCAACACTCATTTACAAAAATTAACATAAAATCTTTTTAAAAACTAAAAATCATGGACATATAATAGACACATCACAAATGTATACAACTATGGATGAAATAATTACATTTCCCAAGCTCTTAGATGTATTTTTTTAAAGGCTTAATTTTAAATTTCTTTCCCTACTTTGTTTTATTCTTTTGATAATATTACTAGACCAACTATGGTCAAAGAATGATAGAAAGCAGGGGACAGGTGAAAAGCCAGTACTCTATGAACTACAGCTAATTAGTTGAGTCCCACCTTTTAAAACTAAAGATACATACAGGCAGATTTACTACAATGACTTAAAAAAGGAACTAATTTACTTTTACATTTTTAGCTGTTCTTGGATAAGGAAACAAAGGTTAGCATGTGTATAGTCCCATTTTGTTCCTTAAAAATAAGAAAGAAACTTATTTTTCTTGTAGTAACCTAAATACGGTTTTTTGAGACTATACAATACTAAACACAGAAATGAAACTAAGATCTTTATATGAAGCATACTGAAAGCCATAAAATAAAATGCAATTTTGTCGAGATAAATGAAACATCAGAAAATACAGAGTAACTTGAAAATTAATGCAATGGACAGAAAAAAATGCATAATGAAAGAATTGTCACAAAAATGAGACTTAAACTGATTCAAACAGAATAATTTAATAATGTAACCATATGGTTTAGCAACATGATGATATGGGTCCAACATGAATGGAGTTGGTGTGAAGGGAAAGAAAGTAAAGCATCTAAAACAGAAACTCTAGTAATGAGAACCTAATTATTGGAAATATGCAGATCTATGTCCTCAGACATATAATTTTTAACATATAAAATAATTTTAGCAGAATATTCATAACTATCCATCAAGTAATTCTCAATTACGTCTTCATGATAATTCCAATCATTTAACTCTGTCAGTAAGAAAAATCAGAAGTACATTCTGCATAAAATACCCAACACTTGTTTATGGTATGAAATAATTAATTTTTTTCAAAGATGCTTTCAAATAAAGGGATTAAAAAGCTGACATAATGTGATCCTACCAGAAGCAGCCAGGAACAGCTCTTCACTGAAAGAAACACTTTTCCTCAGAACTGGGCTGACAAGGCTAGAAGGATGAGGGGGAAGGCTAGATTCCGAGAGGAGGAGACAGGACTTTTTAAGATGAAGGGAACCACGAGAGAGAGAGGGGGAGCTGGGACACAGGTAAATCCTAGGCCCCTGTGGGTAAGGTGCTGTGGAGGAAAGTAGCAGAGAAAAGATGCAGATTCAGAAGATGATCAGAAAATGCAGAATAAGGAAAGCAATGATGAAGCAAAACATAACAGTAAAAATGAAGTGCAAAATGCATGTACAAAGTACAGTAAGCTTATGAAGTCATTAGCAAGATCATCTATTCAACATAACATAAATAAAAGGTACAGTCTAAAACTTAACAAGATCTTTACAAACTATGCATTCATTAAAAAACTTTTAAATCACTGATAAAGAATTTTATGCCATTCTAACTACTTTTAGCTGACTTCTTAAAAACAAATTACCTGCCTTTTTTGCTGAAGAATGTGTAAGTTTAAAATGTACATTTTTTAAAGCCGGAAACTTGCTAACTCAAATATAAACACTAATTTAAAGGGGGAGGGTATGGCTCAGTGGCAGAGTGCACACTTAGCATGCAGGAGGTCCTGGGTTCAACCCCCAGTCCCTCCATTAAATAAATAAATAAATAAATAAATAAATAAATAAATAAATAAATAAATAAATAAACCTAATTACCCTCAAAATTAAAATAAATAAGTTCTACAAAAAAATAAACACTAAAGTGGCAAAAGTACAGGTCTTCAAATATTCCTAACTAAAATATATCACTTATGGGTATTTTTAATTGAATACCCATAAAAAAAATCAAATATTTGCTACCATGTTAAGCAGACAGTTGCCATTATTAAGTTCAAATAAAATATTATCATCTTTCTGTCCAGCTTCAAGATGTAATTACGCTTTTCTTTTTCCTCTAAAATTGTACATGCTCAAATCTGATCATAGTATTGTTTGCATTTAAAAAGAGTACCTAAGGGCCAAAGAAAAAAACATACGTGGCAAAAAGTCTGACCAAAAAAAGTAAAAATTAGCCTGAGTCAGGTGTCAAAACAATATCCTTATACTAGCATTCTAAAAGTTCCAATTCTACTAATTGAGTACTTGAAAAAAATATATGAAATTGTAAAGCCTTGTAAAATGTCAAAAATTAGAATCTACAGAAATAAAGTTACAGGAAATCTTTTAAAAACAAGACCCATCTGAAGGTAGGTGATAGCTTAATAAACAGAAAACCAACTTTCTCAGTTTAAGTTTTATTAACTGTATTTTTGGCTCTCCAATTTACACAGAATCAATCAATCATAAACAACTTACCTATTCTATTTAAGAGATTGAGTTTGTATGTAGGTAAATCAGAAGGCAAAGAATCATGAAACACTTGCTGAACTACAGCTTTAGAAATTTTAGATCATTCATAATTTTGCCATTTTAAATTTCCATGAGAAATAGGAACCTTCCTCAGGAGTATTCAGAAATTTTTAGGGACTCATGATAAGGCCAAAGGACTAAAACCTGCTAATATCCTATAAATATGAAATTGAGGTAGTGAATAATTATTGGCAAAACAAAATAACTTATTTAGAGGCAGCTTATAAATAAATACATAAGAACAATACCTCTATTATAAAAGAATTCTTGGAAACTAAAAATTTGAAGCTAGAAAATAAAATGCAAAAGTGTTTTCATTGATAATACAATTGACTGCCTACTTGAAAGCTAAGGGGAGAAAAGGTCTGGTTCAGTTTTCTTTAGGCTTGGCCTTTCTGGTGAATTAAAGAAAAAGCAGCAGAAAGACCAAGGAAAGACTTTCAAAACTGCGTCTACAGTAATGGCAAAGAAAAATAAAGACAAGAATACTGAAAATTGGCCTGGAATACACAAATAAACCATCAGTGGACAAAGCCTCAAAAATATTTTTAAGAAAACTTACTCTTCAATACTATCCTAAGTCTTTCTTGTTTTGACTGTCATGAATTTCAAGGCCAGACTCTCATTCTTTATTTAAAAACAAACAAAACAAAAAAACCCACTTCCTTACAATTTCAGTGGTTCAGTTTTTATGACATGAATATGGTTAAAATGTCACATTCCAAAGCATCCATTACTATCAAATGTCATATTATTTTAAGATGTTACTCATAATTATATATGTAAAAATAAGGCTATTCTTTTCAAAGAAGTAGATATTATTATCTTCTTTATGTTTTGTGACTATATTTATAAAAATAAATGTTATGATCTATAGGCCTTTTAAAAATGCCCTTTCTTTACCTTGGAACTAGCCCTGGTTCTAGAATTAGATTTCTTTTCACTGTTTTCATAAAATCTGGGGTCATTTTATAAATTGCTTGCCTAACACAAAAATAGGTTATTAAAGGTAAGTTTAAAAAATGCAAACAAGAATCAGGCAAAATGTTTTCATTAATCTGGCAAGAAATCTCTCAGACAAAAATACTATCTACAAAAATTGCAAACTATTAACTTTTAAATGTTGTTACTTTCCTATTTTTCTTAAGAATAATAATTTAGTGATTTAAATAAGCTAATTCTATTTTAAGGAGTATGAAACTAATTTGATTTTTTAATCAATTTGTATCATAAAACATTTATAAAAGTGCAGATTATCAAAATACAAATAGGAGAGGGAAAAATGATAAATTTCATACACTGAGAAATATGCAAGAATAAATAAAGCAAAAATGCTGTTTTCTAACCTAGAGAATAAGACTAGCAAAATCAAACATTTTAAATAAGAAGCTAATAGACAGATATATGTGCTCTAATATAAGCATATCAGCTGTTCTTAAGATTTTTTCATAATAAAAATCTTAGAATTAAATCCAGAAATAAAAACAATGAATTAAAAAATGCTTATACTGCATGAGGAATTGGATTACAAGCTACTAATGTCACTTTCTATTCAAATGCGTTAAGATGTTATTCCTTTTAATTTGAGCATGAAATGAAATATGTCTACATGCAAAAGTAAATCCTAGATTTCATATCTACAGTATGATTCAATCAACAAAATGTCAATCTCTGAACAAGATAACTTCTGAACTATACAAAATTTTCACATTTTAATTGTAACTGAAAACGATCAGCATTCACATTCTCTTTTAACTTGAACGCCAAAAACAGGAAGAAAGGCTTGGATGGAAAGCTAATAAGGAACAGAAACAAATCTGGGAGAAAAAAAAAAGAAAAAAAGAAAAGGTGAGTGGAAGCGCCTTACCAGTTTTGGGTGTCAAACTCAAATCTGTGTCAGAAGAAGAGGACTGTCGACTGTAGGACTTGGAAGGTGAAAAGGAATAAGTTTGGTTTTTCAGAGGGGTTGAGGGTCCTGATGAGTGAGTATTGGGGTTGGGATCTTCATTGAAGGGAATCCTGCCAGAAGAAGGTGGAAAAATATTAAGTAATCATGTGCCAAAGGACTCGACGGCGGCAGCATGATCCAAACACCAGGAAAGTATTGGGCAGGGCCAGCAGTCATTTCTTAAGAGTGGAGCTGGGTATGAGGCCAAAGACATCCAATTGCTGTTTAACCATTCATCATTCTCCAGATAAATAATTATCTGCATTGAAACAGTTAATAAGCCACATAAAAAAGGAAAAAAGCATGAAATGGCAGACCAAGGGGGTAAAAAACATTAATAAAAGAAGAAGTAAAAGAAAAGAATAAATACATGACAAAATATTTTCAAACAATGCTTTTTTAAGTTACAAAAGAAAAAATGATGACTGCAAACAGTGTGTGTAAATATTCACAATAGTTTTTATATTTGCACACACAGATATCTTTAAAAGAAAAGCATGTTTCCTTATCCTATAGCATCAAGAGTGCCACAGCTAAAAACACAGCAGAGTGGAACATGAATACAGCTACACAGAAACATTGCACTTGATGCAGAATAGTCACTTACCTGTTTTCCACAGCTCTCTTCCACAGAACAAATCAGACCCTACTGCAACAAGTTTTGTACATAAAGTAAAAAAATAAACAAATTGGAAGCTTTGGCAGCTTTCGTGTTTAGAGTCTTCCAATCAGCAATTTTGTTTCTAACCAAATGCAGAAATATCAGCAAAAAATACATACTGGAGGATGCTCCTAAAAACTCACAGAACAGATACACAAGATAGGGTTCCTGGAGGATCTGTGGAAGAGACTTTGGAAGTGGGAAGAACACTTTCACTTCCATGTAGTTAGAGCTTCTCAGAGCGGCGGCTAAACACAGGATTTCTTCGCTGCCGCTGGACTAGGAGTGAGAAAGGGAGGAAGCAAAGACTGGTGGTACCTGCCTACGCTCCCTGCCTGCCTGCCCTCTGCAGCCACTCTGCCCGTGGCCTGCCTCCCCAGCTCTTCAGTCTGAGCGGTCTCGTACCAGTATAGATGAGAGTGGGAACAGACACAGAGAAGTTCTGAGTAAGTCGTGAGCCAGTAGCAGTGTGAATTGGGCTGTTGTGAGTCGAGCGGCATCCATGGCTTGGAGGATGAACCAGCGGAGACCTGGGGGAATTTGCGGTCAAAGTGGAAGAAAAGAAAACAATACATACAACAGATAGCAAAGTCATGTTAAAATAATTTCAAAGGCGCTTTAGTTAGGGGAGAGGAATTATTATTTATTCCCTGGCATGCACAAAACAGGTTGAAATGAAAAGGAACAGCTAATTATTAATTTGTTAGGATACAGGTATCAAGGATCAGATTAATAAATTAGGATTGTGAATAAGAAAAATTGCAAGCAGATCTGTGAATGGCATTAGATTAAGAAAGACTAAGAGTTGGATTTTAGCTTGCTTTGAAATGTTTGTCATTATTTTGATCACCATAGAGCTTTCTAACCAGTATTTCAGGGAGAAAACACTCATAAAAATGAAAAGTCCAAGGTGAAGTTCTTATACTACCTTTGAAACTGAGATATCGATAATTGCCGATGTAATTAATTATATTTTTATATAAAGAAAGCTTATGTAACAGAACTGTTTCCATCTAGGATCTCAAGATAGGGGTCCTTAAGAATATAAAAAAGACAGACAGCGTCAAGAGAAAGGAGTGAACTGAATGAGTGTAAGCAGATCTGATCATTCTGTATTTCAGCACACCAAGTACAGAGCTTAGAACCAGGCTACACTGGGAACAAAACAAAGCAAAGGGGCACTGCTTTTAAAAACACACTAACTAAGCAATATGAATGACTTTTGTCTAGTTCTCTAACAATATATTATTTAAACTTAAACAAAACTTATTTAAACTACATTCTGAATTGAAATTTTGTAAGATATCAACTTAATCCGGGAAGAGACCGCAGCTATGCATGTGTAAAGATTAGACCAGACACATAGATATGTATTCATCTGTGTCATTTAAAATTTTCATGAAGAAATTTAGATAAAAGGGTTTAGTGATAGTGGATGAGGCAAAATGGTATCTCATATAATTAAGAATCCTAGACTTCATATTAGCAATTATTTCACTGTGTAATGCCTTCCCTTAAGCTCAATGAGATGAAAAGAATCATAAGTGACTGCCCTCTGAAAAACTATCATATTCCCATTTTTCAGAATTCAAGTTGAAAGGAGGTCAAGAGCACAACCTTCCCTGGCCTTTTTTTCCCCTTTTCCATTGCCCAGTGAACATTCCCAACAATCACAATTTGTCAAGATTCCAAACATGAGTTACCATTAATGGACAATAATGGTCTTTTGTAGGGTCTGTAGACTACTTTCTGAAATATCATTGCTTTTACAATAGGACAAGTGATTCTGCTTTTGTTGCTAATTTAAATTTTAAACGTATTTGATATAAATCAAATATCCATTGGTGATCAGTTTATATACAAACAATTGAGTGAGGCTTTATTTTTGCTTTTTCTTTCTCTGTTGAAGTGACTAATGGAGTTAAAAAGTCTAAGAATCAATGCTGTACAGAGGATAAATTATGGCTCAAGTCTCCTAGAAAGTACTTTTTTTTTAAAGTAGAGAATCGATAGATCATTTAAATGCACTTTCTACCATCAGGATAGTTCAACTAGGGAACACCAAAGAGACTTATACTAAACATCTAAAAGGAAAACATAAACTGATGGAGTAGAACATACCATTAATAAAAGTAAAATAAAATGAATAAAATAATATGAACATTGATAAACGGTCAAATAATGACATCAAATTAAAATCCAAGGACACTGCGGGGATCCTCACCATAATGTATTCCTGGAGTACTAATTCTTTCAGTCTCCTTTCATGAAAGGTTGCCTTACAATAAAACCCTAGTACTATTTCTAACATTAAATCCATTCAGACAGGGACATAATTCAAACTACCTTTTATCAAATTCCTGTCTAGAATCAAGAATGTTAAAATTAAATACCAGAATAATTATAATCAGCTGAGTCAAACAATTTTAAACTAGCACCCAAATGGATTCATTATCAAAAATAGAAAGAAACTGCTTGAAATAAAGCGGCCTGAGGGTTTTGTTTTGTTCTTTAAATAACATGACTTAGGTAGTAAGATGCCGTCAGAAAATCTTAATGAAGCATGGTGTGAATGTTAGATAATTTAAGGCAAATGGCTACAACAAAATTAGAAAAAAAGAAAACTTATTAGACAATCCCAGATTTACATTAATGGAACTCTTCCTGAATGCAGGCAAAATGTGCTCCTCCATTACCCACATACCATTCTAAGTACAGCTTTCTTTCCATTAAGTAATTTAATGGAAAGAGGAGAACTTCAGACATCATAGCTGCAAAGGCCAGGCCCCTTCAGGCAGCACAGAAAAAGTGGGAGGGTGGCAGAAGAAGGGACCCAGGTCTTTACTTAAATTTACTACGGAAGGAGAAAAAAACAAATCTAAATCCCTCAAAAAGTTACCTATAGCAATCTGACTTAACCTATAGCAGCAAGCAGTTCATATCTTTTGAAGACATATTTTAAATGGCATATACAGCAAAGTCACTCAATTTATTTAAAACAAATTTTTAACTTATTAATGTATTTCCGAATAAAATTAGGCAACATATGTAATACTGTGCTCCCTCTTGTAACTAAAATTTAATCCTAATCACTAAAGGCCAGCAGAAGGGAAATGATTAAAAGAGAATAAGCTGAGATAAAGAGAAAAATCTCACTTTTACAAAGATTGGGACTGCTTTCTAGTCAACCTCTCTTGACTACTGCTGAACTGGAAAACATTTCGGGTTTTGTGACCACAGAACTCTGACTCCCTGATGACACAGGACAGGGGTCAGCAAACTACACGCTACAGGCCAAACCCACCTTGCCATCTGTTTGGGAAATAAATAAGGTTTATTGGAACACTGATACTGGCATTCATTTACTATTGATGGCTGCTTTCAGGCAACACCGGCAGAGTGGGGTCCTTGCTGTTGGCAAAGACTAAATTATGTCCCTTCTGGTCATTTATAGAAAAACTCTGCTGATCCTTCCTTGATCTAGAAGAATCTGTAGAGCAATGGTTCTCAATGGAAGTACTACTGGCATTTAGGTTGGAACAGGTCTTTGTTGTACAGAGTTGTCCCTTGCTGTGTAGGACAGTCAGCATTCCTGGTCCTCAACAGAATCATCCCCCTCACTCCAATTATTACAACAGCAAATTTTCATTTCAAGCATTCCTTGTTGACAGCACCACCACCACCACCACGGTGAGAATCTCTGCCTTAGGCACAAATGAGGACAAAGAAGCCAAAACGAGCCAAGAGAAGTGTTTTGTTGGATCACAAATAGTTTTTTTTAAAAATGTAAGAGTCTAAATTCCTTTAGATCAAGATTGACAAACTCTTTTTTTTGGTAAACAAAGATAAAAACTATATACGGCCAGTGCCTGAAATATTTACTATCTGGCCTTTTATAGAAAACGTCTGCCAACATCTGCTTTACACATTCCCCAGTATTCCCCATTTACTTATTCCCAATTATTTTATTTATATAAACTGCTTGGCTTCTATAGATACAGAGTTTGAGACCCCTGCACAGGTCAGTCTTTGCTGCTCTCTATCCTGTGTGCTAGTAACGAGCATAACTGGATTATCAGGTATAGAGTTTTAAGCATTCCCCAGACAATAAGTAAAATCCCACACAATACATAAACATTCATTTTATGCTTTAGGTATACAGTGTCTAAAGATCTGAAACGAGTTTAATTTTACGTTACTTGATTTGAATTTCATATTAAGACAGTATAAAGAAAATATGACGAATATCTACATGGTTTTAAGCTTCAAACTTTGATGGTCATCTCTGATAAGAAAAATCGCCACAGGAAAAATGTTATGTTGAACAATTCTACTAAAATGCTTCAAATCAAATGAAAATAATGTAGGTGAAAGAAAAGAAGCTCCGTAAGAACAGTTCATCGAGTCATACTTACTCCTTCATTTCTTTGGATGGGGAATTACATGCGGGAAGGAATGCCGCTGGGCTACTTAATTTATCCAGTGTGCACGCTGTTCCTATGGCTCGTACCACTAACCCAGATTCGCCTTCCAGATCGAAGCACTGTAAGTACCCAACCACCGCATTTCCTCTCATTTCAAGCACTTTCAAGCCAATCTTCCTCTGCAGTTCGCCTACGAGAAAAGGAAGAAAACTCAGTCGGCCTCATAGCTCCACGTTACATAATATAAAGCCGGATACAGTAGTAACAGAAAAGAGACCCCCAAATTGTAGATCTTTAGAACTTGAAGGGAACCTAAAAGATTATCTGGTCCAGCCTCCTACTTTCAGGAAGGTAAGATATTATTGGCTACATTTCACGGATGGGGCAAGTGCGGTTCACTCATTCATGCATTCGTTTACCAAATAATTTCTGCTTGTGTACCATGTGCCTGGCACTTTTCCTTTCTTTTAAGTGCTAGAGACACAGAGGTGAACAAGACGAAGCCCCAAGTCTATCAGAGTTTATGTAATGGCAGGAGAAATGGATAAAAAATAAGGAAACAAATACAACATAAATATAACATACAGAATACACAGCATGTAATATATTCTAATATAAATATAGTATATATTCATTACATATGATTGTATGTAATGTATATATGATACAAATATGTAGAATAAATACAAATATAAAGCATATAATTAAATTACTATTTAGTATATAAAGTATAACATATATTATGTTACATACAACATTTATATATACTTATATCAATTAAATACAATTAATGCATTAATATAAGTACATAGTTGTATTTTTCTATTAAACTATATGTTTAATATATACAAATTAACATTTGTACTTATAAATACAAATATATACTTGTTAAATATAAATATAACATTTATTTTTATTAATATATATACACACACACACTCATAAATATACATTTTAGATGGAAATAAGTTCTTCAAAGAAAAATAAAGATAATACAGTAAGAGTTGCAAGGCTGGGGGGGAGGGGGGCGAGGTGCAGAAGGAGCTTCAAGATGTCAGAGAAGGACTATGAAAAGGCAACATTTAAACAAAAAGCCTTAGAGAGATTATGCAAACTGTGATTACAAAGGAATGATCAAAGGAGGAAAACCAGAACCCAGTTTCCTACTTTTCTGCTCAGCAGGGAACTTTCCACTATGCTACCTCATGAGCACAATTTCCTTTTTCTACCTAGTTAAGAAGGAGCTACACGTTTCTGATTCTGATTTCTTCTTGCTATGAGGTGGCAATGCACCTTAGGAGGATGGGGCCAGGGGTAGGGAATCAGCCACTTACAATTCAGTCTTCATTGTAGAATTTTAGGTGGCATGCCAAAAGGAAGTGAAGAATTTTAGCATGTTAAGTCAATCAGTAATGAAGTTATTATTTTTTTAAAATACCTGACATTAAGGAAATGAGTCTCTGTCTGGCCTCATTTGATGCCCTTGGTGTGCGAATTCGATCAATCCATTGATATTCTGGGTCTTCATTGACCACAAGTTCTTCTACAAATCCATGAATTATCACAGCTCTGTAGCATTTTGGAATAGATGTTGCTGTTAAAAGAAAATTATCTGTTATGCTTCTATTTATCACAAGGTTAAATTCAACTTTTTAAAAATGTACAACTAAATTCTTACCTTTTGGATATATAGTACGAGAATATCATTTACTGTGATAAGCTCGATGCAATTATAATAATATTTCTAATCAGTCTTCTAAGTTCAACATGACTACTGTGTGTATGCACGTGGCCACTGGATTTTTCTTAAAAAAAATTTCTCTGAACTTGTAAAACAAATTAAGTATCATTTACTTTAAAATCAGGTAGAGTCTGTTTCTGGGTCAGGGCTTCGTACGTAGCAGAGCAACTCCCTCACTGTGATTTACTGAAAGTCAGCCCTTGACACAAGGGTTCGAAACGAAAAAAATTTTTTTTTAAATAATAAATTAAAAAATAATTTTTGAAAATCAGAGAGAGTCCCCAGAATTGTTTCTGAAAAATTAACAATTTTCTCATTGGCCTTAAAACCAAAGTATAGTAGGTTTTCCATTGGCCTTCTGAAATATTAATTTGACTTCCCATATTTAACATTATTAAATTTCCTGTCAAGTGAGTAATAAAATATATTTACTCACTGCAGAAGAATTTCACTCCACATGACGACTGCCTGAATCGGTTTAAATCGTTGAAGAGGTCTACTTTGACAACTACATTGATTTCCCCACGGATACCTATAATTTCAAAAGGAAAATCAAGTTACTACCTCAAGAAACTAAAGTATAATTAAACAATCAAGCAAATAAATGCCAATTATTTTAAAATAATGTACCAATCAAAATAGCAAGGTTAACTTTTCTCCGTGTTATTTTCATTCCTAAGTAGTTTTTTTTTACATTTCCTGAAAACTATGTATGCATTAGGGAATGAGTAATTTTCATCTTCAGCACAAGTCTCCACTTACTGGAACCAAGACTAACTGGAAAGGAGTTCCATTTATATCGATGACAATGATGATGATGACAATAACGTTTGCTGAGCACTGATAACGTTCTAAACGCTTTAGGTGCAGTATGTCATAGTGCACACACCAACCCAATAAGGTAATTTCTATAGAATTATGAGTTAAAATAAGGTCTTCTGCCACAAGTACGACTCTGACATGAAGTCAGGACAGTCAAATGAAAATATTTAATAAATGTTCAGAGATAGGGGCTGAGTCATTTTAATGTGTTAGGGCATCTTCTGAAAAACCCTCTTTCTTGAAATCTCTTTGTTAGCTTATTTTAACTAATTCACTGAGAAGAATAAAGCTTCTTTTGTGTTAAATCAGATTCTTGTGTTAGTTGTGAAGAGCATTTACTTTGGGATAATAAAGATCTGACTTTTAATCCTGGCCCCACCTCTGAACTAGCTATTGACACGATGTAACTTATTTAACTTTTATTAAACTTTAATTTCCAAGAAAAAAATTTTTTCAGAAGATGAAATGAACACATAAAAATGGCCTAGCCCCTATGTCGAAATGTTTGCTAAATATTTCTGACTGCTCTGACTTCATGTCAAATTCACACTTGTGGAGAAAGACCTTCCAAGAAGAGTGACTTGTTCATTACCCATGAAATAAGAGACGACTGCTTTCCTAACAAAGGGCCCATTGAGCATATTAAACCAACTGTAAATAATATTTTATATGAAATGTCTGGAAAATTCTTTCACTCATATAGCTACTGCCTTTAATCCAAGCCCAGATTAATTCTCCAGCAGCTTTTCTTACTGGTAATGTAACATTTGACTGGATTTTATTTCCTGATTACAAAGATTATATACATACAGTGTAGAAAATATGGAAATAAAGCAAAAGAGGACAAAGAAGAAAAGTTAAATTATAGTCTCAAAATGAAACTATTCAAGGATAAACATTTTATCACGTATTCTACCAATTTATCCAATGATATCACATATATGTAATTTTTTTTTTGTTTCTAAACAAATTGGAGATTGTCTAATAACAGTCTTTCATGATCTGAAATTTGCAATTCGTAGTATATCACGCACATTTCCTTATGCCATTGTTTTGAAAACATGTGTTTTGTTCCGGCTATATAACTGATGGTCTATATATGCTCAAATTTATTTAAGTAAATCCTGTTTTCCAATTTATTTTGCCATTTTAAATATTAGTAAATAAGAGTAGAACACAAATATTGCCACAACAAATATACATAACTCTCATCAAACGTCTTATTTTCTTATAATAAACTATATTAATGGACTCGAATGGTCAAGAATGTAAAACAGGGAGAAGAATGCAAGACTGTAGACAGAAGCACCTGCCAGTTCCTTATGGGTCCATCTGCCATTGTAAAGAGAGAACATATTTCTACACCAGCAGTTCTCAAACTTTTTGATCACAGGACCCCTTTACAATCTCCAAAATCACTGAGGACCTCAAAGAGTCTTTGTCTATGTGGGTTAAAACCTTCAATATTTACTATATTATAAATTTAAATTGAAAATTTAGAAAAATATTTACTTACTCATTTAAAGTAATAATAGTAAATCACTTTATGTTAAAATAAACATTTTTATAAAAACTTGAAAAACAAAAAAATTTAGCAGTAAGAGTGGCATTATATTACGTTTTTGCAAATTTCTAGTGTCTAGCTTAATGGAATAGTTAGGTTCTCATTTCTGCTCTGCAATCAATGTGTGGTAACATCATACATCATAAAACCTCTAGAAAACTTCTTTATACACCTGTAAGAAAATTAGAATTAAAATGGCAATGACATGTAAGCATTACGCTAAAAACAGTTCTCATCTTACTTCACAGAGTCTGTGGAAGTATCTCAGGGACCCTAGATGTCCCCAGACCACACTCTGAGAACTTTGCTTTAGGCAACAAAAAGCTTTTGAAGAATATTTTTTCCTTCGAAGAATTTTTTAGGCAGACAAGTTTCAAGATTATTCACTTAAAAATATGTTTTAGAAACGGAGTGCCAATATTAGATGATTTTTAAATGATGCATTTGCTTACTGTCTGGTACAAAGTTAGCAGGCGTTATATCAAATTATGTTCAGAAAAGTAACAGCTCTATCAACAATACATACTACCACATGTCCACTAAAAAGAAGACATCTTTTGAAGAGACATATTTTTTAAACCACCAAGTAGAGCACAGAAGTCTTTAAAGATAAATTAAAGGATTGTGACTTATTTTCTTAAACTATATTGCTTACCATGAATGGTATCATAAATTGGAAACCATCCTGAGATGACAGTGGCAGCCTCACTGTAGAGTAAAGGATCGATATCAATGTAGACTTTGCCAATGGCATCATTTGCACTGTAAGTATCGTGGTCAAGAACTGTGATCTGGAGAGGTTCATCCTGTAAATCTTCATCGTCCACCTAAAAAAGTATACCTTTTAAAAATAAATCTTGTAATTTAAAAATCTTCATTACCATCAATGTGTACATATACCAGATAGAAATATTAATTAAAGTAGAAAGTAGATTAGCAGTTACCAGGGGCTGGGGAGAGGAGGGCATGGGGAGTTATTGCTGAATGAGTCATTTCTCCTTGGAGTAATGAAAAAGCTTTGGGAATAGTCACGATGGTTCCACATTATATGCATGGGAATGCAATTAATGCTACTAACTCGTACTCTTAGAAATGCTTAAAATGACAATATTTATGATATACATTTTTTACAATTTCAAAAAATTTTTAATCTGTACATTGGTATATGCTAAAATCCAGAGAAAATTTTTGGTATATGCTAAAATCCAGAGAAAATTACTATATAATAATATAATACATTTTTAATCTGGCTTCTCCTATTCATATACTATCATTTTCCAAACTGTAACATGATTTTTAAGACCTCAGTTATTACTAGGAAATATTTTTAGAAAAAAATCACTATACCTGAAATGAAAGGTACTCCATTCCTGTGGAAAAGGGGTCACCTCAAAAAAACAGTCAAAAATGCTGACATTTAAAAACTTACCTCAAATTTAAACCATTCTGAGTTCCACTGAGGGTTGAGGGACTTGAGACACACATCTGTTTTAAAGGTGGTATTACCAAATTTTACCTAAAAACAAGTAAGAAACAATATAAATATAAGTGTCAAAAACGTGAATAAAAATAAAATTGAATGTCAGCCAAACAATGGGAAGATTAGCCAACCAGGGTTAAAAGGACAACCATCCCCTGAGACAAAAGGAAAGAAATTATGGAGGGGTCCAGATAAGTTTACAGACTACACCTGGAACAAGGGATTGCCTACCATTCTGCTTGACTAGTTCCACAGGGGAATTAAAAACAGACCACTGTGTCAGTCTGGAGGAAGCAGTCAACACCACCTTCGCTAAACAGGAGCTCAGACAAAAGAGGAAAGTCTTAAGGGTGGAGAGCCAGCAAAATAAAATCAGACGGTAAAAAGGACAGCTGACTCTTACCATCCCATCAAGGGAATTCAGAACTACAGCTTATTATTCTAAGAATTTAGCAGTAGGTGTATTTCCTAACTTCCTCATCTTTGTTATTTTTTTAATCCTTATCTGGGCATACACAGTGAGCACCAATGAACTATGATCATTAAGGGCTTTATGTTCTTATCTTCAAGGACAATAAAAGGGGCTGGGTGGGGAGACTATCTTATTTCTTAGCCAGTCTTGGCGGGCACTAAATCAAAATCCAAAAGTAAATAAGAAGAAAATGCAGAAGGCAGAGAGCAGGCTAAATCTCTGGGATTTGCTCCTAACAAAGAATGGAGGCTGTGAAACCTCAGACTGGACCTGAGAAGTGGTCAGGAAGCTTCGGAGCAAAATAGCTAGGTAACCACTTCCTAGATTGTCTCGCCTTTCCTAAATTTGATCTTTTTCTCAAGCTCTTCCCTAATTCTGTCAGTTATCACCATTACATATCTATCTTAACCACAAAATCCATTAAAGGTTCTCCCTTTTACCCCAATGCCCAGCAAAGAGTTTTGTACATTGTAGACACTTAGGCAATGCTGGTTCAATCAGATAATCTATGTAATCTCCTTTCCCTCTTGACTTACAATCCTATTTTTGGTATTATACTACCTGCAGATATTAATGTTTAATCAGTCCAGAGAACTTTCTAAAGGCAAAAATATCCAAAACTATAGTTATTATCTTCAGTCTATTTTTCTAGTCATTTTATTGTTCAATGTGAATTATCAGGAATGATACCAACCATTTGGTACCTAGGCAGTTTGGTTAGAGGATAGAAAAGTTTTAAGAAATTACATAAAAATAATAACTTCTTACATGGTAAGGAGTATGACAAAGTCAAAGATAAATAAGAAACAGAGAGAAAGGATTTGCCAAATATGTCACAAAGAGCAAATTTCCTCAATTTCAACAAGTTCCTATAAAGCAATAAGAAAAAGATCAACAAACAGAAAAAAGGAAATTCAAAGAAATGGAAATACAGATGTCTTTTAAACATATCTAGATGATAACCTCATTCATACTAAGAGAAATCGAACTAAACCAGCATTTTTACTAGTCAGGTTGGCAAAGATCAAAGTTTGAAAACACAGTGTGGGTGAGGCACTCATACTCCAATGGTGTGAGTGCAGATTAGAAAAATCTTTACGATGGGCACTTTGACAACATTTATCAAAAATGTAAATGCCTATACCCTTTAAATTTAAACAGAGGTGCACAAAGACATATATCAGCAGCATTATAGTAGCAAGGATTGGAAGTAGCCTAGAGGTCCACTGATCTGTCACTGACTAAATTAAGGGTGGTACAGCCACACAATGCAGTGCTAAATAAAAGAACCGAGTACTTCTCTCTGCACTAGTACCGAACAAGGTCCAAGATACAGCTCTATGCAGCAGAGCAGTATGACATTCTTTGCTGAGGAAAAAAAATGACAAAGTGTTATAAAGCATGTAATATATGCCTATATATGCACAGGTAATTTCTAGAAGGATATACAAAAAATGTCAACAGTGGCCACTCAACAGATCAGTTAAAGGAAAGGCAGTGAGAAGCTGACTCATTTTGGACCTTTTGAGTTTTGAACCATGCACATATAGTCCCTATTTTTTAATGGATTATTTACTGTGCCTTTTTTTCTTTTTATAGTCAACTGT
Source organism: Camelus bactrianus (assembly GCF_048773025.1). Taxonomy (NCBI): domain Eukaryota; kingdom Metazoa; phylum Chordata; class Mammalia; order Artiodactyla; family Camelidae; genus Camelus; species Camelus bactrianus. Next base: position 13,952,199 of record NC_133572.1, read on the forward strand.
CCACTCCAGCTGTAGTAAAGATTCATAGTCCCCCTGTTGCATTAAAAAAAACAAGCAAAAGACAAGATCTTAGAAAAAGGCTAGAGCTTGTACTTTGCCAGCATTGCGAAGATTCCCCTTCTACTAAAGAAGAATCACAGTTCATTTGGTCTTATTTAATCCAAGGAAGATTTTATTACTCAGCAATTAAGTGAACGCCTTTACAACTCAGAGAACATCAGGGATTTTAACGAGATTCCCTAGTAAAGTAAAAGCATTCTCCTTCCCCACTCATTAGCTAAATTACCTTGAGAAAGAGATTTAACCTGTTATTTAAAGCCGCTTCCTCCTCTGGAAAGGGGAATTGCTGCAAGCATTAAGCGGGATCATGCATGCAGAGACCTAGCAAGATGTCTGGTAGAAAATGCTCATTAAATATTAATTTCTTTTCCTCTCCCTGTTCCCTCAAAGGCTCCTGGATAAACACAAAATGACCGTGTAGGTTAGCAGAACAGTTTGTAACATGTACATTAATACTGGGATATATTTTGATTAATCCTTCCCTTGTGCAGACTCCCATCCCATTCACCCTGGAGATGCCTGCCATAATCATCTTTAAATACTACTTGGTCTTCCCTGGCTTCCTAAACTTCTCAGATCATATACAGTAAATATTCACTCAGCCAAGCAATCAGGACCAGTATTTGATCAGTCAGTCAAATAACTGGTAAGATCAGATAATCATTAAAAACGATGCAAACAGTAAACATTTCCAAATAAGCAAGTATATAAATAGTCATTCCTCTATCTTTTATCATAAGACTAAGGCCTCTTCTCTGAGTAAGGATCCACTGCTGACAGTTCTGTGTCATCTTTTTTTGCATAAACCACACCCTTAATGTATCATCTGTGTTTGCCAGTTGGGGTGTCTTTAAAATGTGATGGTAGAACTTAAAATTGTGAAAAACTATGAACATAGAATCCTTGATCTTTCACAATCTTCATCTAATTTAGGAGTAATTTTTAGTGACTGTATCCATAAGTCTTCACATAGCATTATCAATTTCATTTTCACACTTATTTCAACTGATTTATACCCGGTTTAAATAAATAAAAATAACAAACAGAGTTGGGGTAGACAGATTTGAGGATAAACATAACTGCCCCTTGGTAAAGCACATCAGCCAGCAAATGGAAGCAGCAGGCATGCTGGCGGATAATCCGACAACATGGGTATTCAAGAATGTGTTTACCAGACTCACAGAGAAAACAAACTCATGGTTACCAGTGGGGAAAGAGGGTGGGAAGGGATAAATTGGGAGTTCGAGATTTGCAGATACTAATTACTATATATAAAATAGAGAAATAACAAGTTCCTTCTGTATAGCACAGGGAACTACATTCAGTATCTCGTAGTAACCTATGATGAAAAAGAATATGAAAATAAAACAAGAATAAAAGCATGTGTGTATGGCAGAAACGCAGAGCACTGAAGACTGAAGGAGTCAGTAAATGGGAATGGGTTGAGAGCTTCTAATGTAGAGACTTCTCCACCTCATTTCCAGCCCACTCGGTAATCTGTTCCCCCTCCACTCAGCCAAATCTTATTTCCCATTTCTACTCAACAAGAACCCTCCTGCCAGTTACACCTGCTCTATCCCCTCCTTTTGCTCTTATCAAGTCTATTTATCAAAAAAAACGCCCCTTTTTCCTTTCTGCCTAAGGAAATGCTACCATCCTTCAAGCCCAGTACAAAGATTCCTCATCACCAGCCCAGCTTCATTATAGTTCTCAAGAGTTGACATCACACTATTTAGCCCTTTATTATCTCGTAATCCTTCATTATCCTGTTTCCTGCATTAATCTTTCCCTTCCTGCTGGATTATTCTCATTAGTACACAAGTATGTTCTAAAATCATCTATCTTATTTTTTTTAAGTACTGAAAGCTACAAACTCCCCTAAAGAGCGCACGATTTCTCCTCTCCCTTTGAGCCATGTTTCTTGAAACAGTTGCCAATTCATGCTGCTCTAACTTACACCCATGTACTTCAGCCCTCTTTAAACCACTCCAGTACGGGCTTCTGTCCTTCTCACTTCTCCAGTCAGGACCTGTAACACCTCCGCGTTGTCCAATTCAGTGACTGCCCTGTCCCTTTCACTTGACCTCTCAGTGCCATTTGACTGTTGAGGGCTTCCTCTTTCTAGAAACATCTTTTCTTGTCTTCTGAGACATTACTTTCCTGACTTCCCCCACCCCCGCCAGGGTAACAATCTCAGTTTCCTTCCCCTAGTCCTCCACCTCTAATAAAACTCTTAATGTCAAGTTCATTCAAGGATCCATCCCTCTTCTCTCCCCCTAACTCAGAGGTTTGCAAAAGGGACAGAACCAGCTTCTAAGGGAACTTCAGAAATGTCTAGGGATGTTTTCAGGATGAATAGTGGTAGTATTAAGTGAGCAAACCCAGAGATGCTAGGTGTCCTGCAGTTCAAGGACAGTCCCCAACAATGAAGACACGTCTTGTGTCATGACCTTCAAACGGCCCCACCAGATAGCCACATGGGTGAAAAACCTCCCTAGAACTAACTCAGCTTTACAGATTTAAGTATTGTGATGGGGTTTTAATACATGTAATTGCCAAGAAATACAACTGTCATGTAAAATTAATGGACAACTCTCTTTTTTTCCCATGAGTTGACCATTTTGGAAAATCACACAACCAATGGCAGCGAAGGCCTTTCTGAGTCACCAGAACGACACGACTGACTCACTGTGGAGAGAAGCAGCCACATTCGGGTGATTTTACGTGGAGGAGAGGTGCTCCCTTTCCTGCACCCCTGCTTTATTTTCTTCGCGTGGGGCACTTCTCACCATCTAGCATACTTTATCTTTTACTTAATTATTTTATAACTCCCTCCACCCGCTAAAACCTAAATTTAATGCATAAAGAAATTTTTGTTTTACTCATTGCTCTGTCCCCAGCATGCAGTACAATATTCAATATAGTATCTGATATATACAAAGGCTCAATAAATATTCATGGACTCAATCTGATTAGGTCATGTCTTCTACTGTGGTCATAAACAAGCACTTCAATATTGAAATGCATATTAAAAAATACTTTTATCTCTCTGTCACATTACAGTTAGATCATTATACTGATTTTTTTAATTGTGAGCACAGATAGGTTATATTAGCTACGGATGTCATGCCAAGATAGTAGAGGGTAGATGTCAAAACACCTGCTGTATAAAGGGGGCCTGGGCCTCACAGAGTTGAGGAGGACTGGCCTGTATGAGTTCACTTTTAACCCATACTTCTCTTCTAAACACCATACTCACATATCTAACTTTCTCCTTGACAACTCCAATCAAAGGACACAAAGACAGCTCAAAGTTAACATGCTCAAATGGAAGCTGATTCTCTACCCATCAATCAGTCTCCACCAATGACTCGAAAGCTAGGAGTCATCTTTTAGCCTCTTTTTCCCTGTTCACCTACTCCAATCTACAAACAAATCCTCTACTATCTTCAAAGTACATCTGGAATCCATCCACTTCTTTCTATTACCAAAACCATCACCTTGACCCTCACCACATCTTTTTGAACTGTGATGAAATCTAAGTAGCTGGCTGTTTTAGTCTTTCCCCTCTGCAGACCATTCTCCAGACAGCAACAGAAGGGCTCATCTTAACAAGTGGTTCCCACTGAACTGAGAATAAAATCCAGACTTTGGTCATGGTCTCTAAGGTCCTGCACAATTGGCTTCCTGACTAACTCTCCAACCTTACTTTCTGGCACCCTCCCCTTCACTCACTACATTCATTCACTTCCTAAAACAAAGCAAATCCTCAGGATCCTCCCTCCACTGAGACCCTCTTCTCCTCTAGCCTCTCTTGCCCCACCGCCCTCTACACACACACACACACACACACACACACTCCCTGAGCAGCTAGCTCCTTCTCACCCAGCAGGTCTGCCCAACTGACACTTTCTCGGAGGCCTCCCCTGATTATTCAACCTAAAGTTCCTGATTTTTCTTTCTATCATTTTCTTTCATGGCACACATCACAACTTGTAACATTATAAACGCAATCGTGTCTTTACTTTTTAATGTCTGGCTCTCCCACCAAAACCTAAATGCCATAAAAACAGGAACCAAGTCTTCTGCTTGAAAAGCTTCTCTGGCTTACCCTCTGCTTACAGAATAAAGAAAAAATCCTTTAAAACAGAAAAGCAGGTTTGGTGCCAACCTACCTTTCCAGACTTACCCCTCCACAACCTCCACTATCCGTACGTCCCCTCTGACTCCAGACACACCCTAAAACTAAGATGGTTTTCTACACATGCCACGTATCTTATTCTGTGCCTCTGATGTTCCCTCTGCCTGGTGAACTCCTGGGTGCCCAGAAGTCCCAGCTCAAAGGTTACTGCCTTAGGAAGCCTCTTTAGACCTTCAGAGACAGACATTAAGGTTCCACATTCTACAACTCTCATCATCTTGTCTGCGGAGGCAGTGGATTTAACAGACCACAAGGCTGCGGAGATTTACAAGGTTAAGTCAACTTAGGCAAATTTTTTTTAACTGTTCCTAGGGTTTTTTTTTTTAAGTTCTAATATAGCTTTTCCTGTAAAAACAGCGTCAACACAGGTTGATAACACAAATGTTATCTCAGAACATTTCTCCTTGGTGCCTGAATTTTCCAGGCTCCTATGTACCAACAAATCTCCATTAGCACTTTTTGGGTTTCATGGTCCTTTCCAGATTTTTTTTTTTATTGATTTTATGTATATACTGCTCTGAAACAAAAGTCCATATGATATTAAAACAAACAAAATACCCTGTTGTGACTTTCAGGTACTTCCACTGAAATATGGGATAATAACAATACAATAGCAGGACTGCTGCAAAGACTAAGAATTAAAAAAATATTCAGCACAGACCTGGCAATAATGAGATGATACATTTTCGCTATTATTTATTAACCTAAACTGTGTGGGTCGGTCTCTGAGATACCTGAAAGCAAAGACTATGCTTTGACAATCTGTGTATCTCTACTACCCATCAACTGGCCCCAAAATACACTCAGTAACTTTCTCAAATAAAAATGAAGCTGAGAGTCAGAACTGCAGTGGCAATGTTTAACTAGGTTAGAGAATCTTTAAGGAACATCAACAATATTTCATAAAATAAATAAAATCAGGTGGTATTTTATCATGTACCTATCAACTCTAAGCATTAATAGCCCAAACGATTACTGTTCTAAGGCTCTGGGATCTTCATGGCAATTTTTATTACAATTTTACTTGGCTTCGTTCAGACTCTGGATTATTACTTTCCGGGCCCTAGGCCTGTGCTAATTTGCATGAGCTTTAAACTAATCATTAGATGTAAAAAGTAATTTTGCAATTTAAATCTATGGCACTTAATTGGCTTCCTACCTCAAGGCACTAATTTGCCCTGAAACAGCTCATCAGACCTACCAGTCTATACAAGAGCAGGGAAGTGTTACAACTGCGCTTTAGAACCTAACAAGATGATTCAGAATATACTATGTCAAAGAGTGGATCGTCTTCTAGGTCTCCAAGTGTCCATAACGGTCTGTATCTACATTCTTAAAACAACATCTCCATCACTCTAGTATTAAAAGAGCCAGCTACCCTCCCCCAAAAGAAGGGTGTGTGTGTGTGTGTTCCGGTGGCCGCGCGGCCACGCCTTGGGATCTCCTGACTGGCAGGTGGCCTGTTAGGAGTCCTGACATCAGGGTCACCCCAGCAGGCAGAGCACTAACAGCCTCCCCGCGCGGCAGAGCGTGCCGCGGACGCCTGCGAGCGGTGCATCCATCACATGGGCTGTAGTCTCGGCAGTCAGCCCTCGACGGAGGGGTGGCCAAGCACCGCACCCCGCAGGGCAGTAGGAAGAGGAACGGGCTGAGGGGCTGCGGGAGAGGTGGGTAGGATCCTTCACAGGGCTCGGCGCTCCCTGTGTTTGGAGGGGCAGGACCTTGCACCAACCTCCACGAAGGCATCTGTCAGGTCACTAGCTCTGTCCATCACTGGCAAATGGCGCCCGGCCACGATTTTCACCTTCAGCTTCCCAGGCATCGTCTCGGTTTCGGCCTCTCCTTGGGCTCCTGCAGAAACAAACAAGCGAGTCTGCGCCGAGCGCGCCCAGCGGGGCGGGGGAGGGGCGGGAGCGCGCGGGGAGCGGCGCGCGCCGCCGGGAGCGCGCAGGGTAACTGACAGCGGAGGGCGCGCGGGGGCGCGCCGCGCTAGCAGCAGCCACTTACTCTCGGAGGGGAAAGGGGCCCGTCCCGCGCGGGCGCTGAGGCCTCATTCCGGAGAGGCAGCCCGAGGAGTGGCCCCGGTGGAGGCTTCTGCCCTGGCCCCACAGCGCTGGCAAGAGAAGCAAAAGCCAGTCAACATCCCGTTGAGCCGCTGCCGCCCCTACCCGTATTTCTCCTCCCCCGAAAATGGCGGCTCCCTGGGCGGGGAGGAGGCATCGATCACTCGGCGCTCGGCCCACCGCTCAGGGGAGAAACTAAATTCGCGGAGTCCAGTCAAGGAGGCGGGGCGGACTTCGAGGAAGCTGGAGGACAGGGGAGCGGGTCGAGCGCCGCGTCATCCACCGAGTAGGGTAGCGCCCTGCTGCCTCCCGGGAGGAAAGCCGGCTGCATCCTCCAGGGGTGAATCGCAGGTGTGGCCCCGTAACTTTTCAGAGGGCCGCTGCCTCCCAGCTGCAAACGCTGCATTTCCGAAAGGCTGGAACAGAAGGAGCAGCAGCAGAGACCGCTAGAGGAGCGATTTCGGGCTGCCTTTAAGGACCAATTAGTAGTTCGTGAAATCAACTAATTTCTATCTGGAAGGGGTGAAGTTTTTGTTTTATATGAAACAGAGTGAGAAATTTCAGAGACATCTCGGAAAGTCGAGTAAGTATTCTGTAGTAACATTCTTTTTATTTATTTATTTTTGTAGTAACATTCTTTATTCAGTCATATGCACGTGTACTGTGTAGCAGATTTACGGTAGGTCTTGGGCAAAACAAACAAAAAAACTTCAAAATCCAAAGCCACTGCTTGAGGGAATTTACCCTGCACTCTCCGTATGGTTATTAAACAGCTACAAACTTAAAGATAAGGTCCACAATGCTGGCGAGAGTTCAAGACCTACCATAGGAGTTTACCTTCAACTACAAGAAATGAACTAGATGAGCTTGATTAAACTTCTTGAAGAATCGACCCAATTTATATATATATATATAAACGTGCTAAAATGAGGCCTAACCTATAGGCTCAGACCATCAGAAAATGATTAGGGAAATTGAGACACACACAGGAAGTAATGCCAATCACTGCATACCAAGTTATCAAAAACAACATTAACAGTACATGCCATATCCAGTACCAAAATCAGCATTACCAATTTCGGTAGGAAGATCATACCACTGGATTCATCGAGAGTGGAAAATTCCCACAGGAAGATATCAGGGTGATATTTTAACTTTAAGAATGCTCCACAAGAAAGGCATCCAAATTGGAAAGGAAAAAGTAAAACTGTCTGTTTGCAGATGACATGATACTGTATATATAAAGACTCCACTAAAAAACTATTAGACCAAATAAATGAAATCGCTATAGTTGCAGTACACAATATCAGTATACAGAAATCTGTTGCTTTCTATAAACTAACAGCCAATTATTAGAAAGAGAAAGAAAGCAATCCCATTTATAATTGTATCAAAAAGGATAAAATATCTAGGAATAAATTTAACCAAAGAGGTGAAAGACTTATATACTGGAAATTATAGACATTGACTAAAGAAATCAAGTAAGACACAAAAAATTGAAAATACTCCATGCTTATTGATTAGAGGAATTAATATTGTTTAAAAATGTTCATATTACCCAAGGCAATCTACCAATTCATTGCAATCCCTATCATAATTACAATAGCATTTTACACAGGACTAGAACAAACAATTCTAAAATTTATATGGAACCGCAAAAGATTATGAATAGCCGAAGTAATCTGGAGAAAGAAGAACAATACTGGGGTATGCTCCCTAATTTCAAATGGCACTGCAAAGCTAAAGTATCTAAACACTATGGTATTGTCTTAAAAATAAGCACACAGATCAATGGAACAGAATAGAGAGCCCAGAAATAGACCCACATATATAGTCAATTAACTTACAACAAAGAAGCCAAGAATACACAGTACGAAACTGGACAGCTACATGCAAAAGAATGAAACTAGAGCACTGTGTTACACCATACACAACAATTAACTCAAAATGGATTTAAGACTTGAATGTAAGACCTGAAACCATTAAAACCCCTAGAGGAAAACATAGCCAGTAAGCTCCTTGACACTGGCCTTGGTATTGAATTTTTGGATCCGACTCCAAAAGCAGTGGCAACAAAAGCAAAAATAAATAAGTGGGACTACCTCAAACTAGAAAGCTCCTGCACAGCAAAGAAGACTATCAAAATGAAAAGGTAACCTACTGAATAGAAAGGCAAATCATATAGCTGATAAGAGGTTAATATCCAAAATGCATAAAGAATTTAAACAACTCAATAGCAAAAAATTAAGCAATCTGATTAAAAAATGAACAGAGGCTCTGAATAGACATTTTTCTAGAGAAGTCCTAACAGGCATGTGGCCATCTAATCACTAATTGACATGGAAATGCAAATCAAAACTAATGAGATAACTCACACTGATTAGGATGGCTACTTTCAAAAAGACAAAAAATTCAAAAAAAAATTTCTAAAAAAGGTGTTGGAGAGGATGTGAAGAAAAGGGAACCCTTGTACATTGTTAATGGACGTGTAAGTTGGTGCAGCCATTGTGGAAAACATGATGGACGTTCCTCAAAAAATTAAAAATAAAACTACTATATGGTCCAGCTCTTCTGTTTGTGGGTATTTGTCTGCAGAGCATGAAAACACTAATTTGAGAAGATGCAAGCATTTTCATTACAGCATTATTTATAAAATAGCCAAGATATGGAAGCAACCTAAGTGTCCTATGATAGATGAATGGATAAAGAAGATGTAATAAGTGTGCTTGTATATATATATATATTATATATATATATATAATATATATATGTAACACACAATGGAATACTACTTAAACATAAAAAATAAGGAAATCTTGCCATTTGTGACAACATGGATGGACCTTGAGGGTATCATGCTAAGTGAAATAAGTCAAAGAAAGACAAATACCATATGATTTCAGTTATACATGGAATCTAAAAAACAAAAAAAGCAAACAAACAAAACCAAACCAAAGTCAAAGATACAGAGAAAAGATTTGTGGTTACGGAAGGAGAAGAGGGGTGGGGGTGGGCAAAATGGGTGAAGGCAATCAACTGTATCAATTGTATGTTAATGAATGGTAGCTACACTTAATGTGTTGGTCACTTTGTAGTGTATACAAATATCAAATTATTATGTTGTCCGCCTGAAATTAATATAATGTTATATACTAGTTTTGCCTCAAAAAAAAAAAATACTCAGCAGTTTAAATTAAGTACTCTAGACAGTGGTGACTCAGAACTGTCTTTTCAAGGCAAAAATTTCTTCTGTAGAAGGAATATTGTTCACTTAATTGAGCAGTTGACCCACAAAGAGAAAAGAAAAAGTCCCTGAAAGTAAAAATCTGGAAGGTAAATCGCTGACTTGTTGGACTAGAGAAACCTTTATCCATTCACATTGTGACAAAAAAGGATGGAGACCGCAGTTCGTATGCACATTTCCTTAGATCTCCCTGCAGATTTTTGTGGAGTCTATAACTGTGCACTTAAAATCCCCTGACCATACTCTCAAGGTCATCTACACACTGTGATCAGCTATTCTGGTGTATTTTGCTTTGTTTTGGTAGTAGAGTTGAAAACGTTCTTCTGTGTGTTTGTTTTACTGAAATCACAGTATTGCCATGGTACTAGTTTATTTTTTAAATACCAAAACACATAAAGAAAAAAGTTAGAAAATTGAAGTTTAGCCGCAATCTTAATGGAAAGTAAGGCATCTATTAACAAGATGTTGTAATGTAAAAAAAAAAAAAATTGCAAATTGCACAATTAGAAGTTAGCTGTTCAGCCTCTTAATTAGTAGCCTGTAAGTACTTGTACATCGCTGTTGCCTGAGGCCTCATCGACAGGAGATTATAATTAAGATGCTTCCTGAAGACTTTTTTTTTAGTAGAATTAAGCCTAACTTTAGTTTATTTTCTAATAATTGTACTCGCTTCTTTTAATTAGTGCCGAGAACAATGCTAACTTTCCTGACAAATCTATCACCATCGGGCTCCTGATTATCTTCAGAGTTTTATACTTTGCTGCAATTACCTTCATCTTTATACTTTGCCGCTCTTTTTGCATTTTCCATCCTACAGTGATAACAAGACTTAATGTATGTTGAGTATTTGCTGCATATCAGCTACTGAACTCAGTGCATCACACCTCTTAAACCTCTCTAAAATCCTGAGATAGGAGTTATCAGCTTTCATTTTATAGATGAGGAAATCGAAGCTTTGCAAAGGTATGGTAATTACACCAAGTCATGGAGCTGGTAATGCTGGAGGCAGGATTTCTATCTAGACAATGTGATTCCAAGAACCCAGGCTCTTTAAAGTCTACATCTGGTTTTCTGATAAACTGCTTTTCTCTGCCTGGAATGCCTTTCTCATAGTCATCCTAGAAAATGCTTAAGAACTCCTAACTCATTTTAAATGTGCTTTAAGATGTCTTCCAGTTCTCCTTCCTAATAAACATCCTCTGCATTCCCACCCCTATGCTACCACTTTATCTAGTCCGTGCATTACTGCACTCTCCAAATGCATAATTGTTTACCTTCTCTCCCCTGTGCAACTTTGAGCACCTTGAGGGGAAGGGCTGGTTCCTACTCCCTCATCTCTCAGTTGTCAGTCCCCTGCCCTGTGCCCTTTATGTGATCAAGAAATGTTTGTGGAGTTAAATCTAAGTAACATTTCAACACGTACACTATTACTGCTTTGCTCGCTCTTCTTTCCTGGCTTCCTAAAATCTTTTAATCTCTCTCCATCCCCTCAAAGTTAAGACTTCTTAAGGATTGCCTGTATCTGGTGCCATCTCCTCACCTCCCCGGCACTCCTAAAACTATTTCTATATTGGCTACCACCACTCTACCAAAACAGCTGTCCATAGAGCCATCACTAAAACTCTGTTTGCAAAATCCAGTGGAGAGTTTGCATTTTCCATGACTCTCAATGGCACTTGACAGTTGATCACACTCCCCTTGAAATACTCTTCCAAGCTTCTCCTACCTGTTCAGACATCTGTCTTCTCCGCCTGCTCTGTCTTTAACAAATAATGTGTTTTTCTCCAGTCTTTGCATGGCAGGGCAGACATCTGACTAGCAAACATCTACTCTTCTCATCTTCCTGTGAATTCTCTTCCTCCCCTTTGAAGCCCCAGCCCCCCTCCCACCCACTTCTCTTTAGCTCGAAATGGCATATAAGCCTCAATTTCCTGACTGCCTTTGAGTCTCACCATCTCGGTGGGGCTCCCATACACATGTATTTAAATGTTTTCTCCTGTTATTCTGTCATATTTAATAATCATAGCAGCCAAAGAACCTAGAAGAGGAGAAATTTTTTTCACCCCCTACAAGAAGTTCACGCAATTAATATGTTTTCTTTTAAAGCTTCTTCTCCCATGAGTTGCTTTACTCACTCTGTGTCAGGGGTGCTCCTGATATTTGGGCTAAAATCGGAAAGATGACTGGAATCAATTTCAAACCAAATGTCACTTCCTCAAAGAAACTTTCCCTGAATTCCCAGGCTAGGGCAGCTTCTCCTCTTGTGCAATGTCATAGTACTTCAAGTGACTGCTTCTGATACTAAAATAATTGTGATTCAATAATTAGGCAGGTAGTTTAGTTTAAAGTCTCCTGCCCTAATAACACAGAAGCCCCATGAAACCAGTCACTGTCTATTTCTGCCTCGCCATTGCATCTCTAGCATATTACACAGAGTAAGCAATTTAATCCGTGTTTATTGGATGAATAAAATGTCACATCCCTGTGTAAGAAGAGAGCATGGTGGATTCCCAGGTTCAATGGACTGCCAAGGACTTGCAAGGAGACAGTGTCCCTGGGTTCAAATCTTAACTCTGTCTTCTACTAACTGTGTGAGCCTGAGTAAATTACTCTGTAAAAAAAAAAAAATCAGGATTTCTATAAAATTATGAATTGCTGGGAGAATTAAGATAATGCATTTAAAGTTTCTTGTACACAGAAGTATCCAACAGTTGTTAACTGTTGTTTATTCAGCAAACATTTTTATGTGACAGAAACTGTTTAGGGAACCAGAGATTTCATGGTGGATGAGAAACATCTCTGCCCTCATGGAATACATTTCAGTGGATGAGAAATTAATAAGCAATAAATGAATATTGTAACTTCGGGCAAGTATACATCCAATAAAGAATGATAGGGAGGCATTATTTTAAATAGAATAACTTGAAAATAGCTCTCTAAGAAGATAATATCTGGAAAAAAAAAAGGAGCAAAGATGTAGGGAGAAAAGGGATGGTAAAGAAGTTAGCTTCTCCGTTATAATCTGTTATGATTGTGGGTTTATTTATTTTTTACTACAGTCCTGTCAAACTTTTTGCTTTATATATATATTGAGACTGTTATTCAGAGGATACAGAAATAAAATTGTGATCTTCCTGATGAACATCTCAACATTACAAAGTGAACTGGTAGTAATATTTTTTTCATTAAGGTATGTTTCATTTATACTCATGTTGCAATGAGACAGGAGGGAAGGAGGGGAGAGGGCACAGCCATTGAAAGAATGACACAGCCATTGAGGATAGGACAAATACTGGTCAAAATCAGCCGGGCCCCAGATGGTGAAAGATTCCATTTCCAGTAGACCTTGGGCCTCATTAGACACTCATTGTGGTATACCAGCATGCTGGATGGCACTCCCACAGGCGCCATGACAGTTGAGGCTGACCATAAAAGGCCAAAAAGTGGGTGTTGGCCCAGTCCCTAGAAATCCCACCCCTTCCCCTAAACAGTTGAAATAATCCTCCCACTTGTTAGCATATGAAATTACCCAGCCTGTAAAAATTAACTACCCCTGCACCCTGGGGCCACTCTTGCCTTCTAAGACGGCCCACACTCTACCTATGGAGTGTGCGTCTCCCTGAATAAATCGACTTCCACTCTACTTCGGCTCGCTCTTGAATTCTTTCCTGCACGAAGCCAAGGACCCTCACTTGGTGGCCAGTCCCAGGGACTCCTGAGACCTGGGACATGACCATCCTCTCACGCCTCATTCTCCTTCAACAGCTAGACTAGCTTTCTTTTGCTCAGTATTCCCATGGTATATATATTTTTCCTACTTTCATAAAACTTTGTTTTTTTTGTATATTTTTATTGTGAGGCATGTTTCCCCTAGAAGAGTGTATCCTGTAGTTGTCACTGAGACTATTTGTTGAATAAATGAATTTGTTGAATAGAGGCAACTTTCTCTGTCACTTGTTAGAGAAAGTTAAGGGCTCATATAAATGGTGGTTCCCGAGTGTCTTACTGGACTGTGTGACTGTTTCAAATACATGCAAACAACACCCCTTTCAAGAGCTCTCCTGAACTTGTGACTACAGGGCTCTCCCTTCCCCATGGCACTGGGTGTTAGAAGGCATTTCCTCCCCTGCTAACCACAAGGCAGCTCTGGGGGCGTGGGGGAGGGTACGAAATAGATCCATAATGTTATATGTTAAGGAACTGGGGTATGGTGGTAATTTGCCTACGGTTAGTGAACACTCCGCCTCTTTCCTTCCTGTGACACAGCTTTTGCAAACAACAAAGTAATTTTAAAATTCTATTTTGGTAATCACATTTTTCCACAACAAGTGTAAAAGTCTTGAGGCACAAATGAGCACCCTTGTGCCTTGGAGAAAAGTAAGCAAGGGGAAGAAGAATGGCTGAGTGATGCTTTTGTGGTGGTGGTGGTGGTAGTTTTGGTTAGGGAATTAAATTGAACCTTTATTTGATGTTATCTTTCCAGTCTCTGGGACAAATAGTGCATCTTCTCTTGTTACTCTTGTTTTAATATGCTCTTTCTCTCCCCACCTACCTAAACCTTACTGCCTCCTTCAACACCAATTACTATTTACTGACAACACTTTATACTTCTACAAGGTGGAAGATATTGGACCTTGAGCTCCAAAAGTTTGCAGTTTAGGTGTGTGAATAAAACATTTATTACACATGACAAGTGTAACTGTAATAAATGATAACACAGTGGGTCTTAACTGAATCATTTGGACAAAATATTAAAGAAATTAAAAAATAATCTGGGAATGGTCTGAGAGGAAGCCTCACGTAGAAGGTAAATTTGATTGGAAATTTTTGGATGATCAAGGTCTAGATAGTGGGGATTCGTTTGAGGAATAAAATCAAGAGCAAAGTTTTTAAACAAAGAATGCTTATGGCATACTCTAGAAGTAATTACTAGGATTATTTGGCTGGAATTGGGACTTTTGGAGAAAAAGAACAACTTGGAAGAAAGTTAGTTATGTGCAGGAGTACACGTGGCAACCAGACTTGGGAGGGAGGTGATTCAATTGATAAGGAGCAAGACCATTATTATGTAGCAGAGGAAGCCAGTTAAGGATTTTTTGGAGGAAAGAAGAGTAACTGGAGCAATATTTTGTTACAGTGACAGTTCTGTGAGGATTCGGGATAAACTCAACTGCTGAAGACCGAAAACAAAGAATCATTGCCGTGCTTTCGTTATTAAATTAACGTGAACATGGTAACAGTGTTAATAGAAGGGAGAGTTGAGGCGGAAATGATTAGGAAGAACTGACGAGGCTTAAACATCATATATCCAGAGGGAAATAAAGAAAATGAAGGGGGAAGCGTGCCTCTGTTTCAAAACGCAATGGACAAGAAATGAAGGCACCATTACTAGAAAAAGTCAAGTCAAGTCAAGAAAAATGAGTCTAGTTTTGTACCTGTTGGTAAACAACAGAAATTCAACAGAGTCAATTTAAGGGTCAAATTGGCTTTATTAAATGACTCGTGAGTCAGGTGGCACTCATCTAGTAGTTAGATAAAAGCTTCCCTGAGAAAAGGAAAGGTTACTAAAAGCAGAAAGGGGGTGAAACAGAAAATTATTAGCAAAGAATTCAGTTTCAGGCAAGGCCACCCTCCTAAGGGGAAAGAAAGGGCCCATTGGGCAGATTACTTCCCTTAGTGCCGACCAGGTAATTCCAGGTTGGCTGGTTAAAGATTACATTCCCAGGGGGTTGAGATAGCAATTAAGTTGAGTATCAAGTCTTGGTTTGGTGATGTGGGCTTAACATAAGTACTCCATTTGGGGCCTGTTGTTTCTTTTGATCCATGTTGAGGTCCATGAAGTCTTCCTCAATGGTTCCAATTTCTTTTGACCACCCCAAAACTTGGTGACTTAACAGCAAAGACTTATTATGCCAGTTCTGTGGGCTGGTTGGAAGGTTCCTCTGTCAGTTTTGCTGGGCTCACTCACGTGGCTGCATATAGGTTGGCCAGACTGCAATGTGGCCATATAAGGCTGGCAGTTTGACACTGGTTATCACTGAGGGGTCCCGGGTGTTCTCTGCATGGCCTGCCCTCCTGTGGTAGGGTAGATTAGCTCTCACATGGTAGTCTGAGGCAGCATTCCAGTAGGACCAAAGCTATCTGCTGGTGAAATTTCTTGCCTTCTTCCAAAGTTTGAAAAGTCCATCTATGGTCAGGACCCATTTTCATGACCTGATCACCTCTTTCCTTGCAAAGTGACCTCGATACCTTAAATGACATCAAATTAAAACATTTTATTTTTCATATTTAGGGCCTTAAGAGGTGGGCTTCCTTTAATTAATTGAAGTGTCACATACGTTGCAGTTCAGAGTAGGCCACCCCAAAATGTACTTTAGTAGCATACTGATTATTATAAAGTTTCTTAAGAAACAGCCAATGCTAGAGAGATAGTCTGACACGCCTTTCTGTCTCCCTGAAGTCAGAAAACAAATCTCCCGTGTGAAATTTGCACTCGCTTCATCTGGAGGTGGAGGAAGCCCTTATCACCAGAGATAGGCAACTGAGGCTAGGAAGCCTGTGTGAATAAACCTGGTGATGTCTTTCACTTACCACCCCAAGCCCGAATTCTCTTTAGATCCTTCACCATTTGGGCTCCCGAAACCTAAGTTTCTTTGCTCTGTCAATTCCTCGCAAATTTATTGTTTGTTTATCTAAGAGGTATAAGAGCTGCCTACTTTGGCCACTTAGGTCCCATTTCTATGAGAACTCCCAGTGCATGAATTAAATTTTGTTTCTTTTTCTCCTAGTAATCAGTCTTGTATCAATGCTATGATTAATCCAGCCACAAGAATGCAAGAGGGGTAGAAGGGAGAATTTCTGTCTCCCCAACACAGGCATACAGAAATTCTCATGGCACAGAGCAAGATACAAAGACAAAAACATCCTTCATACAGTTTCCCTAGGTCTTGTTTTAGTTTTTAAAAGTTACATATTGAGAATAGAATGATCCTAGCTTTCTGGTGCCTTGAACTTCTAATGACAGTGTATCAAATCTCTCTCTTTCCAGATAAAGTAGAGATTGTCACATGGCCCATGCTGAAGTCTGATGTTCCAAGAGTCCTTGTCACCCGTAACCTTCTCCACGTTTTGTTTTTCTGACTCAGAAATAGAAATGATGGTTTGAGATGTTCCCTGAAGATTAGTGATTTTGTGAAAAATAAGCAGGGATTAGCAAGAGTGAGGACACCTTCGTCAATGACCTCAGTTATTACAGGCTTGGAGTAATAATGCATGAGGATTTAATAACTAAGATGGGAGGAGAAAAGAGTTGGGGGATGGCAGGTGGAAATTGCCTGGGAAATTTTTGTTTCAGGTCCATTAGAATAGATAAGTTAGAAGTTGAAGTCAACCTTAAAATACGATACTTTTGTTTAGATGTTTCATGATGTAGCAAGCTAAAATTTAATAGTTCCTTAAAATCCTTTTTATAGTAGAAATCATAATGGATGGAAATCAAAGCCTCGTTTCAGCTGCCTTCTCTTCTTGCCTGGGTTATGGCTGTGCACAGAGAAGACCACATTGACAGCCCTCCTGGGCACGTGGTGATGGTAACTGAAATCACAGAAGCAACGTCTAGAAGAAAATAGGTACCTCACTCTTTGGGGGCTTAGAATGTTTTTCTATCACTCACTATCACCTGGTTACAAAAGTCACAATGTGGTGCTCAACACATCTGGTTCTCTGAATAATATAATGGGAACTTAGGAGAAGCTTTGGATTTCTAATCTTCTAAATACACAAATCCCCAAGCACGAGTAGATCATTTACCCACTCCATAGAATCTAGAAACTGCCAAGTCAGCTGAAGAAGAGCCTGTCTAGGGCTTTTGTTCGTTGTCCATTGAGCTCTTGTCAGATGCCTCTCTTAGGATATTCCGAACCCCTTTCCCACCCCTCAAGCTTCTAATTCTATCCTGTCCTCATTCATACAGCTTTTTCTTCTGGAAAGAACTAAATGAATGCCTACATTCCAGACAGCTGACATGTGACACTGGGATTCAGCGTGCCACCAAAAAATTAGTAGCTTTTAAATTAAACTTTTAGTTTTAAGGTAAAATTTGTAGAGTCACATGCAGTTGTCAGACATAATACACAAAGAAATCCAATGTACCCTTTACCCAGTTTCACCCAGTAGTAAGTAGCATCTTGCAAGCAAAACTCTAGTACAATAATACAATCATCACCTGATATTGTCAGCTCTCCAAAAAAAAAAAAAGTTTGGTTGTTATTTTAGGGGTTAGCTAAATCAGGTGAACTCATTGGCCAACAGGGATATCCACCAAGGGTTAATTACCTGCACCATCATTGTGTAACCAATTGAAGTTGAGTCATGTTGGAACTGAATTGGCCATATAAGTCATAATGAAAGAAACTAATTATGTAATTATAAGTTGTTCAGATTTAATTCCATTAAAGGAATGGTTCTGGATGAGAATGTGGAAAAAGTTACTAAGAAAATCCTTAAGTGTTCTTTGTTTACTTACTGGATTGTTTTCAAAATATACTCCCTTTCCCCATTCTGATAAACTTTCATGGGTGGTAGCGTGGTGGGCAGAATTCTAAATTGGTCCCTAAATTTCCCGCTGACATGTTGTGCGTGCCCTGATAATCACTGAGACTGTGAATATGATGAATTTTTCCTCCCGTGATAATGTTGTTACGTGAAAGAAGTGACCTTAAGATAAGGAGAAGCTCTGGGTGGCCTGACCTAATTAGATTAAAAGTAGGGTATTTTCTCCAGCTAGTTGAAGAAGAGAAAGTTCGAGAACTGTCCACCGACTGGCCTTCCATGTTGTGAAGTTTGTCAATGGCAGCCATGGGGAACGGGGCTTAGAGCAGCTTTTAGTTGCCGAGAGTAGCCCCTGGCTGACAGCCAGCAAGGAAACAGGACTTCAGTCCTACAACAACTGCAGGGAACTGAATTCTGCCAATGACACCAATGAACTGGGAAATGAATTTTCCCCCAGAGCCTCCAGACACAAATCTCAGTTCAGCTGGCACTTTGATTTCAGCTTTGTGATGCTCTGAAGAGAAACCCAGCCACATCAGGCTGGACTTCTAAACAATTGATGAGGGGGAGGATGGGAAAGAAACTCAGGTGGCTCTGTAACAAGCCATCACAACTTGGTAATTTCTCCCTTTGAGCATTCGCATACCAAAATTACATATGAAACTAGAGCATAGCAAAGATTCACGACAAAAGGAAAATAGGAATAAATAAAGCGTCATGTGGCCCTGACTCAGCTCAGAGTCACATTCAGTAGCAGCAAGACCAGCCCAGCCCAATTCAATTCATGATTATGATGAATAAAAACTTCTGGCATCTGGTGCCCATGTCATGACTAAGCATGTGTCTTACTGTGTAAAAAACTTAGAAGCCCCTGTTAAACCTTAGATTTTCTCAAATGTTCACTCTCTCTCACTTTGTTGCTTTTATTTGTTTCCCTAAGGAAAGCAGGTTTCTCGTTGTTGTCAAGGTAACCACTCCCTCTCTCTGCATTCATGGGGCGTTTAGGAAAAAGCCCGCTCCATGCCTTTTTAATTTTAATTTTTTTTCTGGCCAGGAAGACAAACTCAGCTGCCTTCTAAACTTAATAGCCACTACACATGATTTTAGTATAAACATAGGTTAAAAAAAAATATTGCCTGTTCTAATTCTACAAGGGTCAAGCCATTAGCCACCTAAGTCGCCCACCGACAGTGCAGCCTGAGAGGAATTCATGGTGGAGAAAAACAAGAAGCGTTCTGTGCCTTGAATATCTTGGGCCCCTAGACAGTTAAGATACATGTCTAAGGAAAAATTTCAATGATCCCAGATTCCTGCACCTTCCCAAAGAAAAGCACTAAAATCATTAACTTTAGATACCTGTTCTTTGTGATGAGCAGTATCATTTTTATGCTTGACAGACTTCAAGCACAAAACAATTTGTATGTGTCCTGACACCCCCCTTACCTCTTTAGAGCAGTTGCTCAGAGGTGTCTGTGAGGGTGTCTCCCAGGCCATCGTCTTCAGTAAGATCCCCAAATAAAACTTAACTCACAGTTTTTCTGTTGCGCATTTTGATTCCAGTCAACACATCATCTCAGCCCTCTGATTGAGAGGTCATATTTTCATTCATTCACTCAACAAATATCTATTGAACTGAAGCTGTGAGTCTTTAAGTTAGGCTCTGGGGATACAAAGAACTGACACAATCTCTTCTGAAGGAGTTTACAGTCTAGAGGTAGAGATGGTCTCGGTCTCCCATTGGGGAGGAAGAAATTTCCCTGTACCCCTCCGTGTTGTTGTGACTGGTCCAAGAATTAAATTGATGTGAGACTGCTGGACAGGATAAAAAGCAAAGAAAAGTTTAATAACATGTGTACATGGGAGACACCCAGGAAAACTGAGTAACCCGCCCAAGTGGCCGAAACCCTCACATGAAACACCATCTTCAGCCAAACATGAAAGAGGATGCTGGGGCAGTGAGTTGAGACTTCAGAGGGGAGGAAGGCAATTTACATGGAGAAAAGCAAATGTAAACAAGTGTTTGCTGGGCCACATAGAGACAATGAGACATAAAGAGGGATCTTGACAGACTTTGCTAGGTTCCTCCCTGTCTACAAACCTGGTTCACACTGTACTTACCTATGGTGATAGCTCCCCTCCTGTAGCAGGTCCTCTCTTTAATTCTTATAAGCAGCTAGGGGGAAGGTCAAAGTTGCTTTCTGAGTCTTTTGGGCCTTGATTGTTTTAAGCTCAAAATAATTCACATGCCAAAGAGACATTTGGGGGTGGCAAGTTTTGCTCCCCTACACTCCTAACCCAGAAATGCAACACAGCAAGGCAAATGCTATGAGAGAGGCAAGGACAAGGAGGGGAGGGAGCATGGAGGAGAAGGGTCTGACTCAGCCTGGGGGCATCAACTACCCTGAGGAAGTGTTTCCTATTGCTGCTGTAACAAATTGCCACAAAGTTAGTAACGTCAAACAACACACATTTGTACAGCGTGGTAACTAGAGTTAGTAATATTGTATTGCATTTTTGAAAGTTGTTAAGAGAATAGACATTAGAAGTTCTCATCACAAGGGGAGAAAAATGTGACTATGTGTGGCAATGGAGGTTAACCAGATTTATTGTGGTGCTCATTTTGCCTTATGTACGGATACTGAACATTATGCCATACACCTGAACTCATCTAGTGTTCTATGTCAATTGTGTCTCCATTTTTAAAACCTCACAGTTTTATTATCTTGCACTTCTGGACATGGGAATTCCAAAGTCAAGGTGTTGCTGAAAAATCGGCCCCCATCCCTGATGAATCGAATTGAAACTCAGAGGTAGGGTCATGGAGCTTAGAAGAAAAGAGACAGCTTTATTTGCTGGGCAAATGGGACTCGGAGCAGTCTGGTGCCTTCAAAACTGTGAACCTTGGGGATGGGGCAGGGTGATTTTAAGTCATAGCTTAAACAATAAAGCTCCGATAATAATCAACAGAATCATATTCTCGTCATAAGACTCAATGGCGTCATGATGCCTCCAGGCGACCCATTCTGTAGAGGCTAGTGGTTGTCACTTTTTCAGTCTCTTTATCTCATAAGTACCTAAGGCATGGTCTCCTTGGTAATTCAGGCAATTTTGTAAGGTTACGGTTCCCTGACCTCCCTGGAGATCGACTCAGAAACCAAGTATGATTATTACTTTCAATTACTGGAATAAAGCAGAAATAGTAAAATTAATAGCTTTATTTTAACAACAGGCCTGGAGCTATAAGTAGCAACTGGTCAGTCAGGTTAGTTGACCATTTTAAGGGCAAGCATAAGAATAAGCAATCTGTTAGCATAAGTGCAGCCCATTTTATTAATTCTCCTTCAAAGGTGTCAGCAGGGCTGTATTCCTTCTGGATGCTCTAGGGGAGAATCAGTTCCTTGTCCTTTCCTGCTTCTGTAAGCTCCTGCATTGCTTGGCTCATGGCCCGCTTCCAGCAATGGCATCACTTTGACCTCTGCTTCCACATGACATTCTCTCTCTCTCTCTTCCCCTCTGATCTTCCTGCCTCCTTCCTGTAAGGGCGTTTGTGATGACGCTGAACCCATTCAGATAATCCAGGACAATCTCCGTATCTCGAAATTCTTAACCTAACTAATCACATCTACAAAGTCCCTTTTGCCATGTAAAGTAACAAGTTCCAAGGACTGGGATGTGGATGTCTTTGGAAAGCCGTTAGTCTGCCACAGGAAGGAACCACAGGAGGAGGTCAGGGGCTCTTTCAGGTAGTGGAAACATGCAGAAAAGCCTAAAAAAACCCCTACAAAACCTAGAAGAGAGGAGTCATGGAAGTTTATAGCTCGATGTCTGTGGGTATAAAGTAGTATATAAATAAAATGAGTATTTAACCCCCCTCGTCATATAGGGTGAGGCAATACAGGTAAAACTTCAAGAACAGCGTGTTCATTCTTACTTGCTCATTCTTATTACATGCTCAAATATAATCTTAGCCACGGTGATGGTGAGAAAAGAAGGCAGAGGAAACAGAGAGAAGAAGCTAAAATAGTAAGCAGGAACTGGAAAAAGACTGAGCTGACTGAGGTCTTATCGAATTAGCCTGAGAGTAATCCATTGAATTTTAAGCAGAAACGTGGCATGATTGCACATTTATTGTGTTGCACATGTATTGCAGTTAGCTTCCCTTGGAAAATAGATTGTGGGAGACAGGCCTATTGCTGGTGTCTCTCCCTCTTCTTATAAGAACACCAGTCCTTTTGGATTAGGCCTCCCTACACTCGTATGGCTTTATTTAGCTTTAAAGTCTCTATCTCCATTTCTCAAAAACTAAAAATAGACTTACCATATGATCCAGCAATCCCATTCCTGGGCATATATATGCAGAGGGAACTCTAATTTGAAAAGATACATGCACCCCAATGTTCATAGCAGCACTATATATAATCCTTGACATAGAAACAACCTAAATGTCCATCAACAGATGACTGGATAAAAAAGTTGTGGTATATTTATACAATGGAATACTACTTAGCCAGAAAAAAGAATAAAATAATGCCATTTGCAGCAACATGGATGGACCTAGAGATCGTCATTCTAAGTGAAGTAAGCCAGAGAGAGAAAGAAAAATACCATATGATATCATTCATATGTGGAATCTAAAAAAAAAGAAAAAAAGAGGACACTAATGAACTCATCTACAAAACAGAAATAGATTCACAGACATAGTAAACAATCTTATGGTTACTGGGGGAAAAGGGGTGGGAAGAGATAACTTTGGGAGTTTGAGATTTGCAGATGTTGGCAGAGTCAGCTGTACTGTCTCCACTTTACATATGATCTAAAATGAAGTCACATTAAATCAAGTAAAAGGAAGAGCCAGGACCAAAACCCCACTCTCTTAGTCTTCTTTCTAAAACTATTTATCACTCCAGGACCATCTGAAGAAACCAAAGTCCATATACTTAGATTTTTTTTGTATCCCCAGCTCAAGATAAGTTTCCTCTTGAAGACCCTGAATTAATAATAAAGACAAGTTGCATAAATAAAAAAGTGTTATAGAGGGCAAAAGGACATAATTTGCAGCAACAGCCACTTTTATTCCTAAAATGTTTTTCACCTCAGTTGCAATTTGCTCATTGGAATGATGATTTCTAATTTAATTATTTCAAGTATCTTTTTAAGCTTTCTTACTTTCCATTTACACATAATTGTGACTGCAAGGCTGTATCTTACACTCCCATTGTATTTGACCAGGATAAAATTTCCAATTAATTTCCTCTAGTGCTCCATGTGAAAGGGATGTAAAGTAATAGCCCTGGATCAGCACACAAACAGCAGAAGCTGAGATGAAGAGGGTAAAATTGAACGCTACAGTGTCGCATGGCATGGTTAAGGAACAAGATTTATTTGGGAAATAAAAGTGAAAGGTTAGCAAAGGGACACTATAAACTTCAGGCCCCTGTAAGACCTAGATCCAGCTCTTCCTGGAGATCTTTGACCCATGGAAAATTGTAACCCTCCTGCTAGGTAGAAGAAGTCACCAGCTGGTGAAAAGCTGAGTTGGACTGCAGCCCTAGCCCCTGGGAGATAGCTGTTTATTGTTGTCTGGGAAACCTGCTGTGAGTTCTCTGGGCCACTTTTGAACAATTCTGCTGCTCTCAGTGCAGTACTCAAAAAAGAGAAGAATCTCTTTTGTAGCATTTTATTACTTTAAATATTTAAACATCCAAACTGAATTTTAGAAATGTACATTTTAGCCACTAAATCAAACAACCATTAAATTAAACAAATATGAAAGCAAAGCAAAAGAACACACATACGTGGTAGCATTTTTCCTTTTCAACAAAAGCTGTACCTAACATTGCTGAACTCTCAGTCTACATTATGTCAAAAAGAATATTTTGGTGTCCTTGACAATGACTCAGGAGAAGATTACTTGAGGTTATTAAAATTAATGTTAGATTTATTAAAGTTATACATGAAAAAATTATTTCTTCTTAAGCTTTTAACTTCACTTACAAATCAAATTATTAATTTATAAATCTGAAAAAATTTTAACAATTACTTTTAAGAGGCTTTTGATTAATATTTAGTCCCATTTATAATATTAGTTAAATATTCAATTATCTGATCAGCGGAACTTCACAAGTATTTTAATAACTCCTAACTCCAGAAAATTAAATATGTATATATATTTATATTGAATCTCAAGTTATTTTAAAAGATAGAATACTATCTATAAACCTAATTACTTTGTCTTATGCCTCTCAACTTAAAATTGCAAACATAAATCAACAAAACATTTTATATCGGGATCATAAGGATAATCTGTAAAATATTAAATATGCCCAACTGCTTAAAGCAGTAAAACATAAAACATCAAAATATACCAAAGACAAATAGCTTATTCTCAAACCTACCATGAAAAATTAATATTGTAATTTTTGTCTTGCTTCATCATCTTAATATGTATTTCTTAAATAGAATGCTGTTGGCCCATCATGGAAGGGCCAACATTTTTATATTAAAACGATATTCTAGTAAGTGTTAGTACATCTGTCAGAATTTGACCCATGACTTTAATTGTAAGATATGACTGATATCAAGGCTGTTGGCAGTAGAGGCGGAGGGGATGCAGAGAAACAGCCCTGTCTACCGTTGCTAGAAGCTACCAGTGTGTACAAAAGTATTCTGAAAATTGCTAAATTGGCTGAATCGACTTAAGTCATCTTGAAATACTTACATTGTCGTTCAACCCCTAGCCCAGTGCCTGGAACATAATAGATTATCGATAAATAGTTGTTAAACCAGACAGTGCTTAATGTGTTATATAAATATACAATCCTGATTTATTCTTCTTAAAGGTGCTATAAACTTGTCAACAGAACATTTCTGTTATATGTCCCACTCTGATTTCAAATTCAACCTATTTGAATCCCTAACTATTAGATCATTCTCTGTTTCCTGAAATGTGTTCCACCATCCCCAAAAATGTTCTCAAGCACCTTGTTTTAGTTATTGCCACAAAACAAACCAGCCCAATAATTCAGTGCCTTTTAAAAACACTCATTCATTCGTTTGTGATTCCATAGTTTGAGCAGAGTTCAGATGTGATGGTTTATCTCTGTTTCACATGTTGTCAGCTGAAGTTGTTCATGCATCTACGAGCTAAGCTGGGCTGAAATATCCGGGATGGCTTCTGTCCCATCTGGGGACTTGGCAAGGAGCACTGGAAGCCAGGGGTTGCCTTTTGAAGTCCCTGGTCTCTCACTATTCGATAGTCCAGCCCAGGCTTATTTTTATTGCTGCTGGAACCCTCTTAAACCAGAAGCCTCTTAAGGCGTTGTGCTTGAATGTTCTAGAATGCTACTTCTAACACATTCTATAGGTCAATGTAAATCACAGTCCAGCCCAACTTCTGGGGGAGGGGAATGAGGCTGTACCTTCTGATTGATGGAGTAACACACACATGCAGAGATGGGAGGAGTTGTTTGTAGCTATCTTTAGAAACAACCTACCACAGTCTGTCCTCTGGCAACACAATTTACCTTCCACCCACCTTCACAATACATTCATCTCTCCCTCTGCCGCGAATCTCATCCCATTACTCCGCTAGCTCAAAGTGCAAGATCTTGTCCTCTCTCCTAGGTCCAGATGTGGACGAGATTCCTCAGGTTAACTTCACCTTGATCTGGAGACCTGTGAGTTAAAAACACCTGTCTACCCACCCCCACCCCCAGCTCCCCAACAGATCAGTATACATTGATGAGAGAAGGATAGCATAGCTGCAGGAGGAACTCGTGCTCTGAAAAAGGAAATGTGAGACGCTTAAGAATCACTGGTCAGGGATGGGTGTAGCTCAGTGGTAGAGCGCATGCTTAGCATGCACAGGTCCTGGATTCAATCCCCAGTACCTCCAGTTAAAAAAAAAAAAAAGAAAGAAAGAAAAAGAAAAAGAATAAAGAGAAGTCACAGGTCCCTAGCACTGAAGTCTGGCCAGTCTGTGGCCCATTGCCCAGTATCCAAATTCATTGTTTTATTGATCCTTGGCTTGGCTTCTGTGGGATCTTTGCTTCACCTATGTTATCATTCCTTCTCCATAAGTCATTCTCCCAGCCTGCTTTTTACCATTAGAAGGTTGAGGTACGTGTCTCTATTTGGGGCATATTAGGCTGCAGTGGGACAATGCCCTTAGGATTCTTAGAAGCCCTTCTGTGTAACTCTTAGGATCCACGAGACTCTCTAAATCGTTCTCAGGTCTCAACAAAGGGTCTTACAGCTGCACCCTTGATTTGCTCTTAACTGCGTGTTTTACTGTCAGAAATCTGAATTTTAACTTTGCTCTCAGGATATTTCTGACCTTTGAGGGTTTTGTTTTGTTTTGTTTTGTTTTTTTGCTTGCTGTAAGTACTGTCCGAGGCCCTCTATATGTCTTCTAAATTTTGCTCGAAAACAGAACAGTCCCTTTTTTTACCCTCACCTTTCTCTTGTAATACCTTATCATATACTGTTGTTAGTGGAAAACAATCACTTCCAATGATCTGCCTGGAAAATCCCATACACAAATGTATAGATTCACTGAGTACTTTGTTCTCTTCCAAGTTGCTATGGATGGCAGGCTTGCTAATTGTTCTGCCACTCCACACTCTGGGTTCCTCTTTCTGAGTCCCCAGCAGTAACTTCCTTATTGCCGTTCCAGTCTCCACTAAGTGTTACTTTTCAGTTTTTCTGGTCTTTATTGACAGCCTCCTCCCTGCCTTTCCAGCCTCCCTCGACAGTCTCCCTGCATCCTCCCCTGGGGATGCTGCAGAAACACACAGAGCACACCTGAACCCAACCTGCAACCTGGAGCACTTGCTTCTCCATCTCCTTGTCAGTTGCCTTCCTCCCCTTTGAAGTCCCAAACCACTACCCCCAACATCCTCTTTTGTCTTTAGCTGATGATGGTATTTCAGGTAAAGGCTTCAGCCATTTTGGTAAGTTACTCAGTTTTCCTGGATCTCTCTCACATATGCATGTTATTAAACTCTTGTTTGATTTTTTCCTATTAATCTGTCTCTTGCCAATTTCATTCTTGGACCACATCCAGTCGGGTAGAGGAAATTTCTTCTTCCCAGACATTTGTAATCTACATTCAAATTGTTTAGAATATATATATATATATATATAATATTAAATAAAGAGGGATAAAGCAAATGTTAACAGTTATTGAATGTAAGTGGAAGGTATATATTCATTTACACTATTTTTTCAACTTTCCAGTTTGTTTGAAAGTTTACAAAAGAAAATGTTGGAAATAAAGGCTAAAAGATGCAGATTCATAAATTGGGAGAGAAAAGGAGAGGTTATTTGAAAAAAAATGGATTGGAAAAAGAATATTGTAATGACTGAAATAAATCTGACCTAATTCACAACTTTCTGGTGAGCTAATTCAACTGGTTCTACCCTAGCTTAGGTTATTTGCTTTAGGCTTGCAATTTGAAAATATATTTCATCTGACTAAAACATAGAAAAATGCTTCCAATGCTTGTGAAGTTTTCATATCAAAGAAATGCTCAGTTAAAGCCACTCTCTCATTTATCTGTTCTGTATGTCAAATTTTGTAAAAATCATTTTTTCTTACAAGAACATGGAAGAGATTGCTAGTTACTTACTAAAACTCATGTAACATAGTTATATTTGGACACATGGGTACTGGGCTAAAGACCACATTTCCCAACTTATGTTGTAGCAAAAGTGGCCACTGACTGAGTCCTTTTGAGCAGAAGTAGTATACTCCCAGAGTGTAACTTTGAAACACTGAGTGTGCACTTATATATTCATGCTCTTCCCCTTTCTGTAAGTAAGAACACTGAGCTGCTTAGGACTCAGTTTCAAGCCAAAGAGAAACCCTAGGGCAGGGGTTCTTAACCTTATTTCATGAACATGGATGGGGATATATTACATCCTTATAGTCACTAACTGAGCCAAAATTAATATTTTCTTCAATTATGAATGTAGGTCAAAAAAACAGTGTAGTGTTAGAAGTTCCAGTGAATTTGCCACCAAAAAGAATATTTTCATCTCATGTTAACATTTTTTCAGATTACTTTATCATTTATGCTCAATCCTGCTTCAGAGTTATGGTTGTCATTAAACCATAACTAAGCTTCTATTCTATGTTTGGTCTTTCTGGAGACCAGTTCTCATCCTGAAGCTATCTAGGGGCCAGCCAAAACTCACTGAATTAGAACAAAAGACACTCCTAGCATCCTTATCACTCAGGAAATTCCAAGGGTTTTAGGAGCTCTGTGCCAGGAACTGGGAACAAAGACCAAATATCTTTCTTTTTATTCCACAGGCAGAGAGGGAAAACTCTTCTTTACAGTGGAAATTTAATTAACAAATGTAGAAAGAATGGTGCGTTTAGAAAATAACCACTTGGCAAATACCATAGTAATAATTATTGTAGACAAGTGTCATCAATGGTTGTAGGCAAATACGTGTTGAGAAACAGGATGTTTACATAGTCTTAGAGTATCTTCTCATAAGATACACGTTAATTATAAAAAGAAAAATAGAAATTTTACAGTGGAGAAACCTAGAAGACATTATCTTAACTTGTGACTACAGTTTACACATCAGTAGGATGCATGTCTTGATATGATGCACCGAGATGGACAAAATATCACTTACATTGTATTCTTGTCAAAAATATATAACCTGAATGTCGTCATGAGGAAAAATCAGACCCAAATTGAGGACATTGTGTAAGCCAACTGTTGGTACTCTTCAGAAGTGTTAAGGTCATGATATACAAAGAAAGACTGGAAAATTGTCAAGATTAAAGAAAGATAATATCTAGATTGAATCCTGGGCTTAAAAAATGACATTAGTGGATAATTGGCAAAATTTAAATAAATTCTATTGGTTAGTTAATATTGTTGCATTGGTGTTAATTTCCTGATTTTGATCATTGTATTCCAATTATTCAAAATGTAAACAGCTAGGGGAAGATTTGTGAAGGGTATATACGAATTCTTTGTACTAGTTTTTCAACTTTTTGCAAGTCTAAAATAATTTCAAAATAGAAATTCATAAAAATACAGCTACACGCAGCTTAGGAAAGACATACTGAGTACAAAACAATGTGAAAAGACTGAAAGTAAAATGATAGAAAAAGTCAAACAAGGAAAAATTAAGTAAGGACAAATACTACACTAAAGACAGTTGATAAAATTTTTAAATAAAAAAAATAATAAGGACAGTTGATATAGAAATCTGTGTGTGTGGGGAGGGTAATTAGGTTTATTCATTTATTTTATTTTTGGAGGAGGTACTGGGGATTGAACCCAGGACCTCATGCATGCTGAGCACACATTGTCCCACTTGAGCTACTCTCTCCCCTTAATATGGAAATATTAGAAGCAGACAAAAATTAAAGGCAAAAAAAATTAGTAGGGTTAAAAATGAATGCTGCATCATGGAAAGGAGTCAACCTACTTAAGAGCTTTAATAGTGCAGGATTGGCATATGTTTTCCTAACAATAAATTTCAAGGTAAAACTGTCAAATCTCCACTAACACTAGTAGAAACTGATGAATCAAACTAGTAATTTTAAAGGATATAGAACATTTGAGTGGTATAACTGAATGAGTTTGATTCATCTTTTAATAGGCCTACACACAACAATCAGAAAATATGTATATTTTTAAGCACATGTGGAATATTTACAAAAAGAATAATAAACTAATGCCAAAGAAAATAGAAATAATAATAGTAGAAAGTAATGAGAGTAGACAAGCAATTGAGAAGCTGATTCTTTGAAGAAATAAAATAGTAAGCCTTCAGCAAAAATGAAGAATAAAGATAAGCTGTAGATAAATAATATTTGGATGAAAAGAGAATATAACTGTAGATCTAGTTTAGATTTTTTAAATATTATGAATCATCAATGAATATAAGAACATTGTTAAATGGATAATATTCTGGAAAAGTTAACTTTCCAATATTTATTGAAAAAGTTCAGAATATATCAACAAAACAGACATACACCAGTGCTTTTAAAGTGTGAGATAACTTTTGCTGTAGTCAGACTTTTTTAGAAATAGTAATATGGTGAGGAACTCACCAAATCATTTTATGAAGCTGTATAGCCTTGGTCTCAAAATTAAGTAAAGACTCTACAGGAAAATAACATTATAGACAAACCTCACTTATGAATGCAGAGCCATAGATCATAATCAAAATTTCTTTCCAACCTGGTAATTGAAAAAAGTTGTGCCCAGATAAGGTTTATTCCATCAATATAAGCATGGTCCAACCCCCCAAAAATCTGTGACAATTTATCATATTAAGATCATTTCATGTTAAATGTTTACAGTAAAGAGATTTCTCATACATGTTGTCATATAAAAGCTATTCACTATAGCTTTGCTTGTGTGTAATTTCCAAAACACTGGAAATAATCTAAATGCTTTTCAATGAGAGAATAGATAAGCAAATTGCATGTTATTCACTCTGTGGAATCCTATGCAGCAATGAATAGGAATGAATCTATTACATATATCTGCTTGCATCAAGCTCACATACAGATATCCCTCACTTTCCAAAAGTGTGCGATATAACACTTCCCTTTTACCAAAGACCTACATTAGTACCTGTTTATGCTAACTGAAAGAAATCCAAAGAGGATTTTTGACTTTAGGAAAAAAGGTAACAGGTGAAAATAGCCTTCAGCATTTGTTTTACAGCCAGTGATTATAGAGATAGTGTGTGCTGAAGCAGTGAGAATGGCCCGGCCAAACTCCTTCCCTGGGAATTACACTCAGCATCTCAGCATCAAGCTGCCATAGCTTTGAACTGTCTGTGAGCACCTGTGCTCTATCTTCACTTATTTTGTGAATCAGTTAGCAGGATGTGTCCTAAGGAAATTGTTTCTTCACTTTACATAATTTTGGCTTAGGAAAGTTTTCATAGGAACATTCTATGAAGTTTCCGATAGTGAAGGAAACCTGTACATAATTTTCAACGAAGAAGCAGTTTGCAGGAAGCTATGTATTATATAACATTTGTGTAATGAAAAGTTTGATTATAGAAGGCATTAAAGGCTCCTCCTGTGACCATAAAGCCACAGTCAATTATACAGCAATTCTAATATTGACATATGATTTCGGTTTATATGGAACTGTGCTCTGTTCTAGGACGTCCTCCTTTGTTTCATCCATTACCATATCAAAAGGGTTCGTCTTCAGGGTTTGTATCCTTGGGAACCCTCCTGGTTGCTAGGTAGACCAATAACAGCCCTAAGATTCACATTCAGTTGTCCCTGACGGTTACCAAGCTAAAAAAAAAGCCAGAGAGGTAGGGGAAGAATGCATGTTTTCTGACCAAATCAGTCTTGGTCTGATGTTCAGCCTATGTGTAAAATACCACATTCAGCCCCGGAAGAGTCCAGAGGGATCCAGAATGCAGTCACTGCTCCCGAATGTGTTATGTTTTAGTTCATATACTTTAAATGTAACGATAGAATATAAACATGAATGGTAAACAGGATAGGAATTCAGAGGCAGAAACGCATCTCTGTGAAGTGAGATGCTTGGTGAGATTTTAAGGTGAAAATGAGACTTGTGGTGGGAAATTGCGTTAGAACCATTCAGATAAGAAAGGAATTAAGTGGGTTTAGTTAAGTGGGTTTAGATAAGTGGGAACTAAGTCAGGGTTTAGGACGAGGAAGTCTGTGGTGGTGGAGCAGGTGGTATGGATTTAAATACTTCTTGCTTTCATCACTAAAACTGTCTCTAAATTATTTTTCTTTAATTTTAAAATACAGGCAACACTATTTTAAACATAGGTAATTTTCTTAAGGAAGTAGAGGTATGGGATAAAAAAAAAAAAATTTAGAGCTAAATTTCCAGAGTTACAAGAGCAAGAAGAGGAGTGAGATGGGAGTTGGGAGAGAGGATTTTTCACTTGTGACAGGAAATGCAAGTTGGTGTTACTTTTTTTTTTTAAATTGGTATTACTTTTATGTCAAAATGTCTTGAATCTGATATTTATCATATACGTTTTTTTTTCAACCTTGGATAGTTAGAAACTTTTTAGATATCTGAAATTTTCAATACTATTCTTGATAAATCAAGATGTAACAAAAGATGTTGGTGGGATATGAAACTTTATTTTTTTAAAGCGAAGAGCTTAAAATTGCCTTCAGTGTAACCACGGATTTTAATCTTACAAAAAATTACAATCTTATTGAGAAAAATATTATGAAAACAATCTTATTATGAACAATTGTACTAGTCTCTCCACCTTTGTATAATGATGAACTCTAAAACATGTAACACAAAGATTTTAAAAATGATCAATATTAGCCATACTGACTTAATCTACCCTCTTTTTCTTTCTATTAGTAAAGTATTTTAAAGTAAATCCAAGACCTCATGAGACTTCATCCCACCCACTTATAATTCTGAGTTTTAATTGAATTATTGATGAAGTAGTTAACAGAAAACAGGATATTACAGGAAGTATCTCGTGAGGTGCAAAGGGCAGCAATTAATTTTTTCTCATTTAATCAGAGAGAGCAGCAGGGCTCTAGTCACATCAATTATGTTTAGAAGTGGAAATTTTTAAAAACTCAAAAAACAAGGAAGCAGTTTCAAGCAGTTCTAAGCCCTCACTTGTGTTTTCCTTCCTCTTGATATATTGCCTATTAACCACTGGCTACTTTTCAGCATCTGGCCCCTCAGTGTAACTAGGACATGTGTAGATCAGACTTGTGTGACTCAGCAAGGGATTGGCAGGATCCTAGGACATAGGTCCAATAGAAGTTTTTATTTGTACTAAAAAAAATCCTGGCCCTTCCTGCTAGGAGAGCTTTCTAGTGCTTTCTATTTAGCACTTTCATTTATGTTACTATGAGGGCAATTGTGCATTCATCACTTTTTTCTTAGTTGCTCATGAAAAAAAAGAGACAAAGAAATAAAATACCTAATGTTGATGAAGATTTATATGATGGATTTCTGGTGGGAGTATTTGGAAGTTGATAGATTTAAACAAAAAACCAGTTTGATAATAAGATTTGAATACCAAGTTTCAATATTTGAAACTTGCTACCAAATTTCGATCTTTGGTATCTTAAATTCTGTAAGCCTGTTCATAATTGAACAGGATAAACAATTCTTCACATGGAAATGACCCTCCCTCTGCTAAAAGAGAGAATGCTGATTTGGTGGCGTATTTTTGGTCTGTTTGGTTGGTTTTGTTTTTTTTCTAGCCTCCCATCCTTTTCCTCCAGAGAAAAGGTCACTCTGTCAGACTGGATTGATGGACTTTCGAGATGCAAAATTCAAGATTAGGAAGGGGTGGGAAGACTAGAAAAGCTAACCAATCTAGGGTAATTTTTTTTTTACAAAAGTGACAAAGAGGGCTGGAGAGAAAGGGAAAGCATTTGAGAAAGGGGGAAGAGGTTATTAGAATGTGGTTTGTAAGAGACTCCAAGATAATATGGGCTTACAGAAATTTGAAAAGGAGAGAAGAGATGTGCGCAGTGTTACTGGGGTGTATCAATGGGAATTTATTAACAGTTTTAGAGGAGAGCCACGTAAATTATTAGAATTCCTTTAAAAAATAATTTGGCTCTTTGAACTATATTTCTTTAAGAGGGTTTCCATTGATCAACAAATATTTTTCGATACTGGTTCACATTATTTGAAGCATCATTTTGATGACAGCATAAGGTGAATATAAAAGTGACTGTACTGTTGGTAATGCACCATTCATCTATAATTGGATTTATATTATTTCTATTTTTCTACTATTTAAAAACCACTGTGATGAGTATATTTGTACTCACAGCTTCTTTCTTACTGAAGAACATTTCACTAGGAAAAATGCACAGAAGTAGAATTGAAACTGGGTCCCCCTAAAACTGAGCTCCCCTGTGGAGTTTATAATTAATGTCTCTAGCCAAAACGTTCTTTCTTTTCTGTCCCGCCCCTTTTCCCCTCAGAATTGAGCAGTATCAAAGAAAAGGGAAGACTGAAACCCAGCAGGACCCTGCAGGGCCTCCCTGGGTACAAAGATCTCTCCGTGTCCCCTGTTTCTTGTTTGTAGAAAAAAGGCTTTGGTCTCCTAGGCCTTCTCTGAGTTCCAAAGAGCAGACTCAGGCGTTTACTAATTAAAGGAGTGAGGGAATGCAGAAACAAAGGAAAAGCAGTCAAGCAGGAAAAGTAATGATAGTTTAAACAACAGTGCTGCAACAAGACAGAGTCTTGGTTCCTCCAAAAAGAACATAACAATCTGATGCATGGCTCTGAGTTGTTTTGTGGAAACTAAGACCCTCCCCCAAGGCAGACGATGGTGACTACATGCTGACCATAAGCGCATAGACCCCAGATTGGTTGGAACCAGAAGGTTGATTGTTAAGATTCCAGAAACATCACCCTGTTATCTTATCACTAACCAATTAGAAGAAATTCCATAAGCTGCAACTCTCTCCCCAAATGTTGCCTTTGAAAACCAAGTCAAACTGTATTCAATGTCTTGTAATAACCTATAATAGAAGATAATCTGAATATATTTATATAATCTTGAATGCTTTCTGCAAGCACTGCAAAGGGAACTCATTCACTCACAAACTCTCCCATTTCATTTACTTCTTTGTGCCGCAAAGCAATACAAAACAAAAGCTAATCTGTTCTGTCTAAAATACCCTTCCAAGGTCTGAAGACAGCTGTTGAAGTATTGTTTTCTCTGTGACGAAGAGCTGCAGTGACTTTAACCTGTCCACAAGCAGCAACGTTAGGAAATGCTTCAATAACGCTCCACATTCCTGGATGCACCCTTCTTCACTCGCCCAGAGTTGACCGCAGAATTTCAGATGTGGCATTAGACATCATCTGTAAAGCTACAACTGAAAATAATTGTCCACTATGTTGGAAATATCCTTGAGGAACAGACTCAATTGTTTCATATTGCTAAGTTTTAGTAAAAAGTTCTTTCCTTAAAGAGCACTATGTGTCTCATCATGGTTCTCTTTCATAGTGTTTGTGAAAGTTAATAATATTCACAAGTGTGTAGACCACTGGCTGCCATAGAGTAATGATCATTAAATGTTAGCTGTGTGTTAGTAACTACCATATTACTTCTGCTCCCAGGAGGCACAGATATAATCGGCTTAGATTTTCTGGTTATATTTATCCACATATTCATTAGAAGAGTATTATTCTTCTTCTGTCTTTATTTTAATGACATTATTTAATGACATTATTTTGTCTTTATTTTAATGACATTATAAATTAATAACAAGCCTATAAAAGTTTGATGCATTCAGTCCAGTTTTCAAGATACCAATCTACACGTGGAAAACATAGTTATGTACCAAAAAGGAAGAAAATTCTTTAATTATTGTTCAGTTTATTTGCACAAATTGCAAAATAATTAATTCAGGTTCTTTGCACAGGAAAACAAAAGATGAGCAAGACAGACGTAAGTATCTAGATTGTTGCTAAGCTGGGTTTTCACTTAGTACCGCTTCTGAAAATGTTCTGTCTTTATTTAAGGAAATTTTATGTTTACATTAGACTCTTTACCCAAGTCAACAGATATGAAGATACCTTTATCCAGGCTTGTAAAACTGAGATAATAGCCATATTAATACCAGTATTACTTTAGTTAGAATCTAAAAGGTATACCATATGTAAAAATCTGAAAAAGACAATATTAAATAAGCTTTTATAATAGAATGTTTTCTTAACTCACTACTGTATCACTGTGTTTATTTCTTTGAAGAATACTTCCATACACATATTTGAGTCTGAGCCAAGCTGAAAGTTCCTTGTTATGAGAAGTGAGTCACAAAACAAAGTTCAGCTGGAGTCTTATTTACAACACTAACTGCACCATGTTTGAAGGTGGGATAGTTACACACAGAGTGAAAATCTGAGGGGCCATCTCAGAGAATGAAAGACAGCTCACAACCAGTGAAGCACTATTACAGTATAAAAGTGTGAAGGATTTCCCACTTCCAAAATATTTATTAGTCTATTTAAAGCTTTCAGAAGCATCATGCCCTTTATATTTGCAATGCAAATGGTTAATGAGTTACCTGAAGAAGTTAAACACTCGTGTTGAATTGCAAGCCTTGGGTCATATTCCACCACTAAGCTCACTCTCATCTTACTGGGAAATTAAGATCTCTTAGAACTGTTCGCTGACTTTCCAGTAATAAATTCATCATAGCCTGCAGTAAACAGACCAATCTTTAAAAAGCAGACACAATTTAGATGTTTTTCATTATTTTAACAGCTTTGTTATTGTCAGCAATTTGGTGAGCAATAAAGTCGATTATCAGCTCTGTTAAGTAAATCTCCTGAAACTTTATGGAAAAAGGTCTCATTAACCTAGCACATTTAGCACTTCATGATCATGAACATCAATGACTTTCCAAAAATGTGCTGGTTATCCAAAACTTAACTTCAACTTTTCGCTGATGAGAAATATACGTGACTTATTCAATTCAGTAATTATCTCAATGATTTCTTAAATGTCTACTATTTGAGGCATGGTGCTAGGTAGGGGATACAAAACAAGTAAAATGTAGTTCCTATCCTTAAGAACATACATCCAGTTAGGGAAATAGAAACATAAACGGATACTTGTAATACAATATGATGTGGAGATATATTAGTAATAACTTTACTAAAGGTGACGTTTGTAATGGTCTTTCTCTCTCTTTTTTTACTGACATGAAATTGACATAATATAAAATTAACCATTTAAAACAACAATTCAGTGGCATTTAGTACATTCATCTCTATCTAGTTCCAAAACACTTTCTTTTCCTTTTTGTTTTTATCTTTATTGAGATATAATTGACATACAACACTGTATACGTTTAAGGTGTACAGTGTGATGATTTAAGTATATATTGTGCAATGAGGTTAACACATCCATCACCTCACATCGTTACCACTTTTTGTGGGTGTGGTATGAATTTTTAGGATTCACTTTCAGCAACTTTCAAGTGTACAATACAGTATAGTTAACTCTGCTCACCACTCTGAACATCAGACCCCAGAACTTAATCATCTTATAACTGGAAGTTTGTATCCTTTGACTGTCTTCACTCATTCTTTTCTCTCCCTAACCTCCCATGCCCAGTCTGCTCTCTGTTTGTATGAGTCTGATTGTTTTAGATTCCACATATTAATGAGATCATACAATATTTGTCTTTCTCTGTCTGTCTTATTTCACTTAGCATAATGTCCTTCCAGTTTCATCCATGTTGTAGAAAATGGCATGATTTGTTTCTTTTTCATGGGTGAATAATATATATAAATATGCCAAATTGTCTTTATCCATCCATCTATCAATGGACACTTCAGTTATTTCCATGTTTTGGCTATTATAAGTAATGCTGCAATAAACATACAGTTGCATGTATCTTTTTGAGTTATTGTTTTCAGTTTCTTTGGATAAATACCCAGAAGTGGAGTTGCTGGATCATATGGTAGTTCTATTTTTAACTTTCGAGGCCCCTCCATACTGTTTTCCTTAGAAGCTGCATCAGTTTACATTCCCACCACCAGTGCACTAGTGTTCCCTTTTCTCCACATCCTCACTAGTACTTATTGTCACTTGTCTTTTTGATGACAGCCATTCTAACAGGTAAAAGGTGATACCTCATTGGGGTTTTGATTTGCATTTTCCTGATGATTAATACTGTTGAGTACCTTTCCAAAGAAGACATACACTGTAGCCCATGTGTATGTTTTCTTTGAAAAAATGTCTATTTGGGTCT
Source organism: Camelus bactrianus (assembly GCF_048773025.1). Lineage (NCBI taxonomy): Eukaryota > Metazoa > Chordata > Mammalia > Artiodactyla > Camelidae > Camelus > Camelus bactrianus. The sequence goes on from NC_133572.1 coordinate 13,990,076, forward strand.
GATGCCCATTTTGCAATCAGATAATTTCTTGTTTTGCTGTTGAGTTGTCTGAGTGCCTTACATATTTTGGATATTAAATACTTACCAGATACTAGGTTTGCAAATATTTTCTCCCATTCCATATGTTGCCTTTTCATTTTGTTGATCTGTACTGGACTTGAAATAGGAGTAGGAGCTTTTTTCAGGCCCAAACTGAAGGAAGAACATAGTTCCAGTGTTCTACTGTTTTTATTATAACTCATTAATCACAATTCACAAGTGATATTTCTGTCATGATAAAAGTAAGTGAAATTAATGTAATAGTTTGGTACACTATTAGTTACGAATGTTATATCAGGTGATGCATACATATTATAAATTATTTTCATCTGAAGTATCTTATGGGTTCTTAAGCCCTTTCAGGGCTCTAAAAGATTTTCAGAGCCCTTTTGTCAAAAAAATATACATAACTGGTTTAATAATCAGTCTCCCCTCAATACAACAGAAAGCTTATATTTTTCTAAATGATTTCAACTGTTCTATCACATCCCTTTGACTCATCTCTTAAGGACATCCCAGTCAGATCCCAGAGCTTCCCAATCATATTCAGTTATTTAAAATTCGGCCTCCTTTGACCCACTTCTGCTCACCCAAGCACCTGGCTTCCCCCACGTTAGCCAGTCTGCGGCCTGAGGGATTGAGACAGACAGCAAAACTCTCTTTTATTCTTCCACAGACTCCTTGTCAGACAAGCACGGCAGGATCTCCAGCACAACTCTAATGAAATACAGATTGTGGACTCTACTCTTTGTTTACAGGAAGTCAATAAACCCATTAACATTTTCATTATCTACCATTATATATCGTCAGCATTTCACAATTTGAAGCATGTGGTTGCCTCTTTATAACTTTACAACACCGTTCATTCAAGAAGTATTTATTGATTTCCCAGTCTACGTCAAACACTGTTTCATAGGTCAAACCGTAGCACGAGGAACAAAATCAATTTCATTTGGAGTATTATGTATTTTTAAGGTGCCTTCCTAGGTAGTCCGAACAGACATTTTCTTTTTTCTGGATGCAAATTCTAAGTTGCTTCTATTTCAAGGTCCCCATTGTGATCGATATGTTCAGGTTGACTGAAAGTGACCAACACTTATAACAATAGCAAACATACATTGAATAGGCACCATGTGCCGCTGTGTTAAGTGATTTACATGTTTTATTTAATCTAGGTAATAATCAGATAAGCTAGCTAGTAATATTATTCTCATTTTACAGTGAGAAAACCGAGCGTGATGGGTCATTAAACGAGCCTGATTTTACTGGTAAGTGAGTCTTGTCCTCTGATTCAAAAGCCAGCTGAGCTAGTCCAGCTGTCTGATTGGAGCGTGATCTGAAGCTAGGTGTCACCTCTTGTTAGTTTTGCAACTTATTTCACCTTTTTGCGTGTCAGTTGTCTCATCTGTGAAATGGAAGTAACCGCTTTATCTTTCTTGCAAGTTTTGTGAGGTAAATTAAGTGAAAATAAAGCACTTAGAATAATCTGGCACAGAGCACCCATTGTAAAAAGAAACTTAACTATTACAAGTCCATAACCGCTTGCCAGAAACGCATGAAGTTTGATATATTTTGGAATTCAGAATTTTTCAGATCTTAGGGAGGTAAGTGAAAGCTTTCACCAAATTTTGTATAACATTTTCAGCAGAGTCTGAGAAGTGCCCCATAAGCAAAGAAATGAATATATCTTATTTAAACTTAGGAATTCATGCAAAGTGGAGCAAATGAGGACTACAAGTAGTTTGATTTCACTTCAGGTCTGAATTTGTTACCCAATTCATCTATGGTAAATGTAAATTTTTTTTTTTTTAATTTTTAGAGCCTTTGGGATTTGAAAATTTTGATAAAAGGCCTATAATTAACAGCTAAGTTATATTACCTGTCCCATAATGATCCAAATCATCTTTACTTAAGGCTCTAGAATTTCAAATGGGATTCAAAGGAATAGTTCTCATGTAAAATTTTCCTATCGGTTACTTGAAAGAATTTAATACTCAGTGATATTATCTGACATAACCAATTTCATTTCATCTGCTTCATGAAAGATCTCTTAATTGAGTTTCCATTTCAGAGTTTCCAAAAGACATTTTATATCAGTATAAAATTTCTTCTAGCTCCCTAATACAAAGCTTTTGATTCACATTTAGATTTTACTTTGTGCCATGAAATTTCAAAAACCATATAAAATCTTCCCAAATTTTAATCATTTTCATGCTGTAATCTGAAAACTTTTTAACTCACAAGCATCATTGAGGGTGGACTGGATTTTATTGCAGCTAACATATAGTCCTCCAAATCTCCATGGCTTCAACAATTAAGACAGATGGGCATGCATGTTAGCTTATAAAAATGTAATCTGAAAAAGACTTTTGGGAAGGCAGTGTGGCATCATGAATCAAATCTTAAATATAGTTATAGCCTTTGACACAGTGATTCTATTTTTCGAACCTACCATAAGGAAGTAATCAGAAATGAAAGTAAAAATGCATGCACAAAGATGTTACTCAAAAACGTTAATTATAATAGAAGACATTTGGGAAAAGCAAGAAAATCTACTGAAATAGAATGATTCAATAAGACAAACTGCTGAGAGAAATTAGACACAAATCTATCAAAAGACATTCTGTGTTCATGGATTAGAAGAATTAATATTGTTAAAATGTCCATACTACCCAAAACAAGCTACAGATTCAGGGCAGTCCCTATTATAATGTCAATGGCTATATCAAATCATCATGTTGTACCTTTAAAATACCTTACAATTTTATTTATCTGTTATATTTCAACAAAAATTGATTTGGAAAATCTTTGCCACAGGTTTAGTGAGGTGAGAAAGTGACACAAAATATCACGTGCTGTAATTATATTTTGTCTGTGTCATTTAGGGAGACCTAAATAGTTCTTCCTTTCAGACTCAACAAATTCAAGTTATTTAGTAAAATAGAAAAAAAATCTTAAAATTCATATGGAACCATAAAGGACCCTAAATTGCCAAAACAATCTTGATAAAGAAGAATAAAGCTGGAGACCTCACACTTCTAATTTCAAAACACATTACAAAGCTAAAGTAATCAAAACAGTATGGTACTGGCATAGAGCTCAACATATAGATCAACTGAACAGAATCCAGAATCCAGAAATAAACCCATACATATACATGGAAATGATCTTTGACAGGGGTGCCAGGACTATATACAATAGGGAAAGGATAATCTCTTCAATGAATGATGATGGGAAGATTGCAAAAAAAGTGAAATTGGACCCTTCTCTTACACCAAACCAAAAATCAATGCAAAATGGATTAAAGACTTAAGCATAAGACCTGAAACTACATAAAATTCCTGGAAGAAAACTGAGGGGGAAAACTTTATAACAGTGGTCTTGGCAATGAGATATATATATATATATGTGTGTGTATATATATATATATATATATATATATTTTTTTTTTTTTTTTTGGATATGTGCACCAAAAGCACATACAGCAAATGCAAAAATAGACAAGTGGGAGAACATCAACCTAAAAACTTCCTGTGCAGCAAACAATCAACAGAGTGAAAGGTAACCAACCTATGGAATGAGAGAAAATATTTGCAAACCATATATTTGAAAAAGGCCTAATATCCAAAATATATAAGAAAATCCTACAATTCAATAGCAAAAAAATCCCAAATAATCCAATTTAAAAATGGGCAAAGGACTTAATAAATAGTATATCTCCAAAGGAGACATACAAATAGACAACAAGTATGTAAAAAGATGTTCGGCATCACTAATCATCAAGGAAATGCATTCAAACCTACAATAGATATCACCTGACACTTGGTAGAATGGCCATTATTAAAAAAAGATGACAACAAAATGAGTGCCAGCAGAGATATGAACCAAGGGAAATTGGAACCTTTGTACACTCTTGGTAGGATTGTAAAATGGTACAATCGCTATGGAAAATGGTATGGAAGTTCCTCAAAAATTAAAAGTAGAACAACATGATCCAGCAATCTCATTTCTGGGGATTTATTCAAAAGAACTGCAAACAGGATCTCAAAGAGATAATTGCACCATTATGTTATTTGCAGCATTATTGACAATAGTCAAGAAATAGAAACAATCTAAAAGTCCACAGATGAATAAATGGGTTAAAAAAAATGAGGTACATACAAACAATGGAATATTATTCACCCTTAAAACGAAGGGAATTCGATCACATGCCACAACATGGGCGAACTTGGAGGATATCACGTTGAGTGAAATAAACCAGTCACTAAAGGACAAATACTGCATGATTCACTTCTATAAAGTGTCCGAGGTAGTCAAACTCTTAGAAGCAGAAAGTACGATGGTGGTTGCCAGGAGCTGCTGGGGGTAGTGGGGAAATGGAGTGTTGCTGTTCAATAGGTACAGAGTTTCAGTCATGCAAGATGAAAAAATTCTAGAGATCTGCTGTACAGCAGTGTGCACACAGGTAACAGTGCAGCACCATACAGCTAAAACTGTATCCAGAGGCTAGATTTCATATTATGTGGCTTTTTACCACACACACACACACAAACCAAGTAATACAAATCATACTATGTTACATGATGCAACAGTATGCAACCATCAAAATTATGCTTACCAGGAATTTTAAAGACATGAAGAAAGGCATATAACATAACATTAATAGCATTATACAAAACTTGATATACAATATAGTATAAGCCATGTAAAAATATATTGTGCAAAATTGTGTATATCTATGTGTACACACATATATCCATGTATAATTTAGGGGTGTATGTTAAATATAGTAGATTAACTTTAAAATAATTTGCTCAAACATTAATATTTCCAGTCATTAGTTTTCATATTATGATTATCAGATATTTTCAGAATTTTTTCTCCTCCACTTTTATATACCTAAGTAACTTTAAAACAATTGATGTTAGGCTTATGATGATTTTTTTGGTCTTGAAAGAGATAAAAATGGGAACTACTGATTATAATAATTTGGTTTTGACAAGCTGGGGAAAAGGCAAGACCAAGAGAGAAAAGAAAAAAAGGAAAAACAAACAAACAAAACATCGCCAAAGATGTAGAAGAGCTATGATGGCTAAATTAGAAAGTAAAAAATAAAGTTGAAAAACGATACTTCATTCCTCCTAAATTCAATATCATTTTGTTTTAAAATTTCATTGTCTTTTAATAATTTTCTTTTCATTTCCTATTGAATAATCAGAAAAGATTGACTAGAAAAGAAAATGCAATCATGGTATTTGTTAAAGCAATGGCATGTATCTCTAATTCCTTTTCTGCTCAAAGACACACACACACACAAACACACACACATACGTTTTTTTAACTTGCAAACACATTATACACATTGTCTGGTCATCTTTTCATTTTGTCTTTCATTTTAAAAGGTACAATTTTGAAATCACATTTTACTTTATTGATTACATAAATTTATGCTGCACAGTCATATCACAAATCGTCTGTTTCTCCCTAGTTCTAAATATTTAAGTTACTTTCAAACTTCACTATTTTAAATTGCTCAGAGCAGTAAATACTTAGGAAGAAAAGCAAAAATAAGCTGAAAAAAATTCTGAAACAGATAAAGGTTTTAAGATATATAAAGACAAAGAAATTGCTAAGTAAGGCATTGTGAGTAAAATTTAAAGGTACTGGAAATATGTTTTGACTACTGTCATTTTGCTCAGTTGCTGTGTTGATTAAATTACTTTTAACCAAAGCATCTGGAGCTAACTTTACTGATAATTATTGCTAAGTAAAAGAGAATATCGGATTTTTCTTTATATATGTTAATATTTTATAGTTTAAAAAATGAGTATGTACTATAGGAAAAACATTCTTGCACATCTGTATTTCTGGGTAATGCATTCTTTTTGCTGCAATTGCCAATATAATTAAAAAAAATTTTCTCCCAAACTACTTATTGGTGGTTCAGAGGAATCCCATTTATATTTGCATATCCTATTATAGCTAAGAGAGACTTGGTTGAGCTGAAAAGAGAGATGAATTTCATGGGGCTTGTGCCCCACCCCTCAATTTCCCCTTCTTGGGGTATTTTTTTAATGAAAAATACAATGCTTATTTTCTTTTTTTATTTTGATGATACAAAATCATAAATCAATCTACAAGTGTAAATCCTGATTTAGCAGAGGCCTATCTTGTGTGTATTGTTTTTATATCAATTATTTCCCAAATATTGTTACTATATTTTTAATTTCCTTTTTGACAGAGTATTCATTTGCTTCTTCAGATTGGGCCCTTCTTTTTAAGCACAGGTTAGTAATTTTGATTTTTGTATGACTTGACATGTGTCCTGTTTTAACATTTATTATATTGTAATAAACTCAAGATACAATTAACGGTAAAAGAATCATTTGTATCTATATAAATACATAAGTTTTATATTCTTTTTTATGGCTAATTAGAATATTTTACATTATTTGGACTTTTTTTTTTTTTTACCACTTTGCCCCTTTTTCTTTCCTCCCCATCCCAACTTTTCATTTTTTCCATAAGAAGGTTTGTGTATTAGCTACCTCTTCTATATTTGTTTCAGACATACGGTTTTGGGTCAAGAAGGTACACCTTGGTTTAGCTATTATTACCACTGAGCACTGACTCAGAGGTGTGGGAGTGGGTAGAATCTCCTGCTGGTTTTGGTACAATGTCTCATATTTGTCATATGTATAAAAAAACCCTAGCACTGATCCTTAAGTAGTCCCATTTGTCACATTTCAGCATCCATGGTACTTTTAACCATTTGGATAAGATATTCAGTCAATTTTCTTTCTAATTTATAATACTGGATTCTAGAATCTGTGGTCCTAACGTGTTGACGAGAAGGAAGAATTACATCTTACCAAAGTCCAAATACATGAAATCCAATGTTTCGTCATTATTGCTAATGGCCTGACACTATCATAAAAGTTAATTAAATTAATTAAAGGGCAGTAGGCTTTGTCCTTTTTAAGCCACCAGGATTTTGCCTTGCTGTACTTAAAGCTCTTCTGGATGGCTATTAATTGGATTGCTTGATAATTTGTTACCTAGTAGTTACCTGGGCATCCTGGTTTATCTCACCAGGTGACGATTAATAGGGCTACATTCTAACCATCTTCCTTAAACAACTAGTGTTTCATTGAACTGTTTAGCAGTCTTCAGAGTTTTCATTTCCATCAGTCCTCCAAAATAATGGCCCATCTCCCCACATCTGCTCTGGTTTTAGGTGCCTTTGCAGACTTCATCACTGAGCCGCCAGCCACTTCTCATTCCTTGCTATTTTGCCCTCTCCTCGGGTCATGTTACTCAGGGTAGCTTTAAAATATACAATGAGAAGAAAAGGCGAGTAACATGAGCAGACCTAGTGGATTACAAAGGGCCAGAGAAAGTAGGTCCTTGGTATTCTCCTTACCCTTCCCCCAGAATCTCCTCTAGCCTCCGATAACACCTCTCCCAAGGAAAGAAGAGAGAAGCTTCCTTAGGCTAAGCAGAACCCAAAACCATAATTTATTTTAGATTTTGAAATCTCTTTACCGAACTAAGGTTTAAGCATTGGAACAATTCCCCTGAACTAAGTTAAGAAAGTCTTTTATCTTTCACTATCTAATAATAATAGCACCATCTCATTTAATAAATAGCTGATTATTATGAACCATTTCATTTAATCCAGATAAAAACTTAACAATAAGGGCTCAAATGAGCCCTTACTAGGACCAGGCATTATCCTGAAGAGTTGATAATCATCTATTTAAATCTTCCCAGCATCCCTGTTATGATCACTGTTTTTCAGTTGGGGAAACTGAGGTTAAAAGAGATTAAATAAATTGCTCAAATTCTATAGCAGAACTGCCTGATTACAAACTCGGATCCTTTTCATCCATTTCATGATCTCTCCAGCCTCTGTATAACGTGCTTTAATGAGCTAGAAAGCAAAGCTTCATCCTTTGGAGCAGGATAGAGTAGAATCTGAAGCTGGAGAGAGTGGCCCTTTCCTGGTGTGTGTTTTCCATACGCTGTAGGCAGACAAGTAGTAGGCATTAGCCCTTTGTAGTTTGCGTGCAGACACAATTGCTTAAAATCCTTCTTTCCAACTATGAAAGTACTGTTTCAAACACTTCTTACGGAGGACCGAATACAGATGAGAATACAGATATCAAATGTTTAACTTGGGAATTGGTGTTTAAGATATTAGATGCACTTGGGGAGAAGTTGGAATGATAGTAAAACAATATAGAGTCAATATACCTTAGGAGTCTGAAAAAATTGCTTTAAACTATAATGTAGAACATATTTAGCCTGTCGCCCATTTTATTAATCAACAAATAATTTTTCAGTGCCTATTCAATGCCAATCATCAGCTAAGTCCTGGAAAAACAGATTAGAAAAAAAAACCCCACAGGATTTAAGTAAGCTAAATATCTTGTTTTTTCACTTTTAAAGTGATGCTTTTTGCCACTGATTGATATAGAATTTAAGGTGAAATATTAATCAGCACTTGTGAACTTTTAATTAACACTACTTAAATAATAACAAAAGCTGCTAAACTAATTTCAACAAGTTCTACAAAAATATGATCTCAACATATTTTAAGTAATCTCCTTTCCCCCACTGAAGTAAAATATCACCTTTATTACATACAATTACCCATTTATATACATGATTTTTCTTTATTTTTGATCTGCTTATTCCTGTGCTAACCTCACAATTTGTGGCTTTATAATATTATTCAATGTTTGCGAAAGTGCATCCCCTTTCATTAACCATATGAGTATCTTTAAAAAGTTATTATACGTAATAGAGTTATAATCTGATTCTAGGAATAGGAAAGAGGCAAGCTAGAATATGCACTGACAGACATGTTTTATAGAGTTAAACATTTATTACTGTTAAAACTGAGCACACATATAAGTAACACAGCCGTTCTTAGCTGTTTAATGTGGTCGTTGTGGTAGCTTTATAGATGGCCAGCTCCCTTAGGCTGTCTTAAAGCTGTGACGTGCAGGAGATGCAGCTTTGCTTTTATGAAGCATCTGAAAATCTAAACACGTAGATATGCTTCCTTTTTCTTTTCTTTTCTTTTTTCTTTTTTTTTTAGAGAGGGAGCAGAGGAACAGAGCATGCATGTCTTTGAGCGTCAGAGATCACAGATGTTTGGGGTTTCTGAATTTTTAGTTCTCTCTGCAATGACGTTAACTAACCCCAATTCTCTGTTAGGCATATAAGAGTGATTTCATTTGAAACATGTTTTCAATTTGGTGGTTTATCTGGCTATTAGATGTGCCCGCATCATCTTATTTCACAGAATATTTTCTTCAGCAAATTCTTTTTGTTATTATTCTGGTAACTGAAGTTAACTCCATTGTAATTAATAGATTTATGATTAGAACTTCTGGATTTATAGACAGTGATCCTTTTATTCCCTTATACAGAATGCTTATTATATAGCAAGTTATAAACGTTTCACTAGTCTTTTACGTGTGGCACAAACTTTATGACTTAATTCCACAATGTGGGTGGCACAGGGCAGAATTTGTTAGGTGTTCTAACAGATGTATGAAAGGGAAAGTAAACTTAGACTAGGAAAACCCAGGTAAGTTCCATGAAGATGATTGCTGGAGAGTAAAGCTCTGAAGAATGAGTGTGATTTCAAGAAGAGATAGGAGGCAGGTCTTTCAAGTTGTCTGAAGGCCCTAATGTCGTGCCAAAAACAGGAAGGGGACTAAAATGTGTTAGACACCTTTTATTGCTGGTGTACCTTCATGACTATCTGATATCCTCTAAACATGTTGCAAAGGGCTGGACAGTTTTAACGATGTCTTGTAGCTAAGGATTTGTTCCAAAGCTCAAGATAATTTATGAGTTGGCCTAAGGCCTAGGAAGGGGTTGGAGGCTGGAAAGTTCAGCATGATCAGAGTATTCTGTGGTGGTCGGCTAATATGACCCCTGGCTGAGGGCTATTCTTATGTGAGACTGACAGTTTCAGGAGCAAACTGGGTGAACTTAAGCATTTATTTATTGAGAACCTTTTATTTTCTGGGCACTATGCTAGGCAGCAGAAATGAGGCAATAGACAAGATGGGCTGTGGCTTTGTTCTCCTGGGGCTAACACTGTAATACAAAAGGTAGCTGCTGAAAAAAATAAATACATTGATTTCAAAATCAATTACACAGTGATAAGTGATCTACATTAAAAAACAAAACAAAACAGGTTATTGTGATAAGGGAAGCAATAGAAAGGCCTCTGTGAGAACAACTTTTGAGGAAGGTCTGAATGTTAGGGGATACATGGAGAGCATTCAGTGGGCAGAAATCACAAGGAAGGAAAAAAAACTATTAGAAATGGAATAGAAATAAAGACAATCGGAGAGAGAAGAGGCAGAGAAGTTAGCTGTTTGCAAACTACCAGAGGTATTATTGCCGGTGGATCCTCAAAGCTACTGCTCGATTTCTGACTTCTAGACTTCTGACACTGCTGTCTCCTGAATGTATGCATAAGTAGATGTATGTATTCCACCTGCCATTGTTATTCTGTAGTAGGATATTTCTTCCTATCTGTCTACTTATCTATTGATCATCCATCAACCGTCTATCCAATTATTTGCCTATTGAGGAACAGCTAGGTTCTTGCCGGTTTTAAGCTATTATGAAAAATACTGTATTGTACATTCTTGTACACGCTTTCTCATGTACATGTGTGGGATTTCTGTATATACTTGGAATTGAAACTGATGGATGGTAAAGAATGCCAATCTTCAGCTTTATTAAATACTGCAAAATTGATCTCCATGGTTCTATTGTTTTAAATAAATTCACCTTCCTACCAGTAATGTACACTTGGCACTATGAGAATTAAAAAATGTTCCCAATCTAATGGATGAATATAAAATGCTGTCTAATTGTTGTTTTCATTTGCATTGCCTTGATGATTAGTTAGAGGAGATATGTTTTCATAAGCTTTTTTTTTCTGTTTGGATTTCCTCTTCTGGAACTTAATATTCTATGCCCAGTATCTATTGGGTGAATTGGCTTTCTTATTGATCAGCGGTGTTCTGAATACTAATTTTTTTATTATATGTCACACATTATCTTTTTTCTTTTTTATGGCTTGTTATTTAATTTCATGAAGTTTTAAATTTTAATGTTTTCCAATTTGTCAGTCCTTTTCCTTTATGGTGTGCACTTTATGAGTTTTCTTTAGGAAATCTTTCCTTAACTTGCAATCATAGAAACTTGATCCTGTATTTTCTTTCTTTTTTTTACCCCATTTTTTTACATTTTTTGAGTAACTACTGTCTTAGTTTACATTAGGGTTCACTCTTTGTGTTGTACAGTTTTATGGGTTTTGAAAAGTTCATAATGTCATGTGCCCACCATTACTGTATCATACAGAATAGTTTCACTGCTCTAACATTCCCTGTGCCCCATCTATGCATCCTTCCTTCTGGCCGAACTCTTGGTAACCACTGATCTTTTTACTGTCTATTATTGTTTTGTTTTCCCCAGAATGTCACATAGTTGGAATCATAAAATATATAGCCTTTTCAGATTGAGTGCCTTAACCTAACAATATGCATTTAAGGTTCCTCCATGTTTTTTTTTTTCCTGGATTGATCCATTTCTTTTTATTGCTGAATGAAATGCCATTGTATAGATATACCACAGTGGTTTTTAAAAATTTTGTTTCATTTTACCTATTCGCCTATTGATGAATATCTTGGTTGTTTCCAAGTTTTGGCAATTATGGATAGAGGTGCTATAAACATTCATGTGCAGGTTTTTGTGGGGATATAAGTTTTCAACTTTTTGGGGTAAATATCAAGGAGCACGATTACTGAATCATATGCTAAGACTATGTTTAGTTTGTAAGAATCTGCCAGACTCTCTTCCAAAGTGGCTGTACCATTTTACATCCCACCAGTGATGAATGAAAGTTCCTCTTTCTCCACATCTTCACCAGCAATTACTGTCTGTATTTTGGATATTAGCCATTCTATTAGGCATGTAGTGGTATCTCATTGTTGTTTTAAGTCACAATTACCTAATGACATGATGTTGAACATGTCTTCACAAACTTGTTTGAAGTCTTTATATCTTCTTGATAAGGTGGCTCTTCTGGTCCTTTGCCCATTTTTAAATCGCTCATTTTCTTTAAAGAGTTATTTGCATATTTGGGTACAAGCCTTTTATCAGATATGTGTTATACAAATATCTTCTTCCAGTCTGTGTCTTGACTTTTCATTCTCTTAACACAGAGAAATTTTTCACAGAAGTTTTTAAGTTTAATAAAGTCTGTAAGCAGATAAAATAGGAGGTCCTCAGAGAAAGAAAACCAGGTATGGTTTCTTGATGTAAGAGAAGCCACTTTTAGCCTAAATCATTTTGTGATCTAAGCTTGGCCACAATGTTGCCCTAGAAAAAGTCTCAGTAATTATTGGTCTTAAGGGGACAAAGGAATGCAGGAACAGAGGAAAAGCAGTTAGGAAACAACAGTGCAGGTATAAAACAGAGCCCTAATTCCTCCTCAAGGGATATACATAACATGATACATGTCTTTGAGTTGTCCTGCAGGAACTAAGGCCCCCCTCCCAGGTGGAGTATGCTAACAACATGCTAAGACCCCAAACTAGTCAGAACCTGAGGAATGAAGATGTTGACCTTTTCTGACCTTCATGACTTCACTCAACTAAAGCTTGGACTCTGTTGATCTTTGCCCCAATTTGATGATGAATTCTCGGCTCAAGCCCCTTCATGAATAGGCATATACCTTTAGCTTAAAACTTCTCCAATTTTGCTGTTCGAGGAGACACTGCTTTGGGAAAGATCTCCAGTGTTCTCCTTACTTGCTGCAAGTAATAAATCCTCCTCCAACTCTTTGCCTTGGCTGTGCCTTTTGTCTTGACACCAACCAAAGAGTAAACTCAGTTTTTGGTAACAGCAGGATCAAAAAATTTTCCCAAATAGCAATTGTTCCAGTACCATTTATTGACTAGCCCATCATTTCCTCACTAACTTTTAATACCATTTTTGTCTTAGTCAAAGATCTCATATATTTGTAAGTCTCTTTCTGGAATCTTTATTATGTTCTACTGATCTATTTACCCATTCCTAAACTGTTTATATAATAAATCTTGGTAGGATGGGTTCTCTCAACTTATTCTCCAAATCTGCCTCCCCCAGAAAGAATTATAGCAGTTTTTCTTTGATCTTAAGTTTTGGTATGAATTTTAATGTCAACAAGTTCTGTGAAAAAACCCAGTTGAGATTTAATTGTAATTGCACTATACTTACTGATTAGTTCAGTGAAAACAGATCCTTATAATAACTATCTTTTCTTATTTTTGAATATGGTTCATTTCTCCATTAATATAATTTCACCTATAAAGGTCTTACACATCTTTCATTAGTTTTATTCTTAGGTACATAATAGTTTTTTTTTTTCAATTAATAGACACTTCTTTAAAATTATGGACCTGTGCAGTTCCCAAAGTAATTTTTGTAATCTGTTCTTAAATCATTTTACAACTCAAAACATAGTTTCAAAATTCTTAAAATGCCAACTGTTTAATAAAAAATACAAATTATTCAAAAATAAGAGATACTACCTAAAATGTGAAATTTAGTATACTGCTTATTTCTCCCCAAATTGGAAGGCATGCATAATTTACTGTTTCTTGTAGTATATGATTTAAAACTGAAAAGATTCAGTCTGGAAAATGTTGAATCAACTTTCTTGCCGTCTATAAAACTATTTTCTTCTCCTTTCCAGTTTAAGTTCACCTTTATTGGTAGTGAGCTGCTTATTTTGCGATTTGATTTACAAAGGTAAGTAGGTTCTTTCTGAACAATCAGAATGTAAACTGATGCTAATGAGGTAATTAAACATTTTGAATGCAAATTAACCTGAGTCCAGTTACTGATTTAATTTACCACTAACAAAACGTTTTCACCATTTACCAAGCGCTGCAGGGAAGAAAGGTTGAGGTTAGATCTCAACCCATCTTCCTGAATCATAAGGAAAATTAAGAGGTCTCAGTAAATCACTTGTGGATTACCCAGTTTCGTAGTCCCCTAGCAGGGCAAATAGCTGCTGCATGGCAGTGAGACTAATGTACGAAGGTAGCCGTTTTAAGGTCTACTCAGGGATACCCTGAAATAGGCATGAAGCTGCTCTAGCGCTAAGCCCCCAAACTACTTCCTTTTCATCTTCTGCCCAGACTATAACCTGTTTTTCCCGACTCTGTATAATTCCAGTATGGTCAAACATCTGACCTTAAAAATAAATGTTTAAGTGCCCAAATATCTTAACTGTCCCAAAAAACCTGCTGACGGGAATTTAGTTGCCAACCCACCCAACCATATGGTCCCCAGTACACAGCAGCACCGGGATGAAGGCGACCCAGTTAACCAGCTTGCCCAGCCCCAGGCCAAATTCAGAGGCTGATCCCAAGGTTAGTTTAGGACGTGTCCCTTGCTTTCCAGACAAACTCAGCCCTACTTCAAACCCAGACCCCGAAACCCTCCTGATCAGGTGAGCTAAAGCTGCAATGCCTTTCGTTCGGGTCTAGGCAGGGCTCCGGCTCATTCCGGAGGGGGAGCCCCGCGTTTTTCAGACTAGCAGCGGGCACAGCATCCCCCGTAACGGCCGGGTAGCGAGCTCGGCGCACCAGGCCCGTCACGCCCGGGCCTAGAAAGTCGGCCTTGGCCCCTGACGCAGCGGAGGCCCCGCCCCGCGCGTGACGCCAGCGTCAGGCCAGTCCCGGCATGCTCCGCGCCCGCCGGCGGCCGAGCGCAGAGGAGAGGAATTTTCCTCGTGAGCAGCCCAGGCTCAGTTCAGCCGCTGTCCAGACGTGGGTCGGCGCGACTGCCGCCTCCAGCCGTTCCCCTACCGCTCGCCCGTCCGCCTGAACGCCCCCAGCCCTCCCGCGAGGGCGCCCCGGGACGGAAGGATCCAGCAGCCTGTCGGCGCCCGCCGTTCTCGTGGTCGCCGTCGCCGTCGTCGTTGTGATAGTCTCTGCCGTCGTCTGGGCCATGGCCAATTACATCCACGTCCCGCCCGGCTCCCCGGAGGTCCCCAAGCTGGACGTCACGGTTCAGGACCAGGAGGAGCAGCGCTGCCGGGAGGGGGCCCTGAGCCTCCTGCAACACCTGCGGCCGCACTGGGACCCTCAGGAGGTGACCCTGCAGGTAACGCCCACACCTCAGCCCCCCAGTCTCTCCCGACCTTGACGCGGCCCTGGGGGTGCTCACCGTCCCTTCTCGTCCGCCTTGGCCCGGGAGGACCCACGGGAGCGTCTTCTGCCTCCGTTCTTTGGGGAGTGACCCTGTATTTCCTTCATCACATCTAGGAAGGTCACTCCCCCTTCCTTCACATTTGCTTACTGAGGTTGTCCTGGGGGCCGATTTTCTCTTTCCCGAAGGGGCTACATTAGTGACGCACCGATTCCACCTTGGGAAGGTTCCTGTTGATAGTTGCCCCTCCTCCCCCTCCCCTCTCCCTTCCAATTGCAAAACGGACCTTTTCCACTCCCCTTGCAAGGGGGTCCTCGCCCATCGGCCCAAGTCACCATCTCCTCCCCTTTCACAAATAATGCAGTAATTAATCCTCTCTGATCTTTTCCTTCCCCTCCCATCCCCTCCCCCGTTGGTGCACTCCCACTGATGCTCACCCTGCGTTTTATCTTCTCAAATCCTGGGATTGGCGAGAACACTTGATTCCAAAGTAACGACCATGGTCATCGTGCGTTACTCGAGTGGGTTCTTAGGTAGCCCCACACACATTATTTTACTTATATCGGTATTTCTGAAAAATTTTAAGTCATGTTGGTAAAACCAGCAGTATCTGGTGTTAGAATGATCAGTGGCTTCTGAATATTTCCTTTTCTTGAGCCACAGATAGACAAAAATTAGTGGGGGGAGTCCTTAAGAACATAGGCGTTTTCCAATAGCTTATTTCTAATAAGTGACGATTTAGTATACATGAAATTTATTTTGAATACTGATTTGTTTTTAACTTTCGCAGTTTCAGTTACTGTAGACAAAAATGAACCTCCTTTTCCCTTGCAAACACAGAGTAATTTCAAAGGCTGGCATATTTGAGGTTTGTTTCAAATCTGAGCAATAATGTAAGAATATTTCACTTGAAGTAGCCAAGTTATCTGCCTTGTTTGCTGACTGATTAATTTAAACATTGTTAATTGACTTAACAGTGTATCAGATTCTTTGCTAAAGTAGTCACCTATACAAAAATGAATAAAACATGAGCAGTGCCCCAGGGCCCAGAACAGTTCCTGACACTTCAAGCTTTCTTGAATATTGGCTTCAGTTCTTACCACCTAGAAGAGTTTTGAGCAGATTAAAAGGACCCGTATGTTTTGGAAAAAAGTTGTTCAACAAAAATTTTGAAAATTGAAGGAAGTGTTTGTTAGCCAAGTATGTAAGACATAGTGAATCCAAAGTGATTTTCATGTGCAGTTTAAAAAAAATTATTTTCTTTAATTAAGGAACATTAGTTTAATTGAAACTTCCAAGTTGAAATTCTAGACTCCTTTAGTTTATTGTTCATTAACTTATTTGTAGTTTATTATAGATTTTTATATTTATTAAAATGATTTATATTCTAGCAGTCATTTGTAAGTTAAACAGATATTAATTAAAGGCATTGCTACTTCCTGGAACACTCTGGTACTGGCAAACCATATTACTTTTTTTGTGTGTGTGGGGGAAGTCACTAAGTCTATTTATTTATTTATTATTAGTTTTTTTTTTTTTTTCAAATGGAGGTACTGGGGATTGAACCCAGGCGCTCGTGCACGCCAAGCATGCACTTGAGCTATACCCTCCCCTCTCCCATATTACTTTTAAAGCAGAGACTTTAGAGTTTGAAGCTTTGAAGCCTGGAATTTCAGATGATGCGTATGTTTGTAGAATAGTAGCAAATAGCAATCCAGAGGTACTGAGGGCCAGGTTGTGGGTTAGGTGATCTATATTTTTTATCATTTAATTGCTCAAAAAACAGTTGTAAGTAGGTACTACCTTTTTTTTTTTTTTTGGTGAAACTCAGTGAAGTAAAGCCAGGATATATGTAAAAAAAGGGATAAAATGTGGTAACATTGAACTGTTTTTGATTGTTGGAAAGTACTTGGGGTTGAGTCTTGTCTGATATGTGTGTAGCAGCTTTTGACTTTTAAGACCTTTGGACTCATTATCCAAACTTCTGATATACTTATTTTTAAGTGAAGGTAAATACTACCATTTATTTTGCACTTAGGATGATTGTTATTTAGAAATACAATCCCTTCACGAGCAAGCAAAGCTTTTGGTCTGGAAGCTGGGACAACTACTAAGCTTAATTGATGATTATTCATCTCTCAGTTTAGTAGATCTGTCTCTCACATTCTAGGTCATTATAAACTCTGCTTTTGTGATGATTTATTCAGGATTTCTTTAGTAAATGTCAATGGGAATACTTTCTTTTGAGCTTTGCTTTTATTTCCTTTGAGGTATAAAAATATAAAAGTCATATCTCACTTCAGAAGGGGAAGGGATGTACCATACGGTCAACAGATTAAACCAGGTGTCAGTAATATAGCCTATATTTTAAAAAGATTTTTTTTCTAAAATTCTTATGTGATTTAAAATACGCTTTAAACATACCTTAGAGGCTTACTCTAGTAATAACTTATTTTACCTGGCACTCATTCCTGCCAGCTGAATTATTCAGAGCAAATTGGAAAATCCAGAAGCAAGCAAAAAAGACGTAAGTGCATTCAAAATGAGAGCGGGCCCAGTCTTTGCTCAAAACTTATGGACACAGGGAATAATATATCTCATTTTAGATAAGGTCTTAACAAGCTTAATTTTTTTCCCCTATCTAGATGAGAATAAAGGAATACGATATGAAAGGAGTGGTTAGCTTTGCGGAGCGTAGCATCTGAGGATAGGCAGAGCAGATCTAAAGCAATACCAGTCGCAATGTTTTTTATTTAGCAATGTTTTACTGTTTGTGAAGAAAGCACTTTCACATACGTTTCTCTCAACAATCCTGCGAGCTAGATGAAGACAGTTAATGTGTATTTTATAGTTAATGAAACTGAACTTGTAGTTTGTAGTGCCAAATGAGAACTCATCTCATGAATTATTGCTCTTTGACTAAAAAAAGTTTATGTTCCTTTATTATGATCAAGACAGAAAAGCCATTTCTGTGCAAGATTAATTTCTTAAAAATTACAGCTTTGGCTCATAGGAAGATTTTCCCTTGGACATAAATTTGCATTACTTTTTCTACATGTGACATTTTAGAAAAGGAATTCACTTAACTTTCTTTTAAGACGGTTAGTATCTAATAGTAAAGTATTTGAGTGGGTGTTAGGCCCTAAGACTACTTGACTACAGCTAAGAGACGTGTGTATGATAATGTCTGAGAGGCTCCCATGTATTTTGATAACATGTGACCAAAAAGTCAGGAGCCTGACGTGCTAGTTCATTTTCAGGTATTGACAGCTGTGTGACTTAGACTGAGCAAACCGCTTCACTTCTCCCTGGGGCCTCAGCATGATGTAGTGGAAAGAGGATGGGTTTTGAATCCTGATTCCAGCCATTTGTCACCTTTGATAAGTTTAAAAATCTCTATAAAGCGGAATTACTATGGAGGGGGAGGAGGGTATACTCAAGTGGTAGAGCGAGCGCATGCTCAGCATGCGTGAGGTCCTGGGTTCAATCCCAGTACTTTCTCTAAAAACAAACAAATAAATGAATAGACCTAATTATACCAGCCCCCAACTAAAAAAATGGAATTGCTGTCTACCTTGGAAAATAGTAGATCAGTAGAGAATAGTAGACTTTAACTACTATACTACTAACAGTAATATTACTACCAGTACTAGTTTTACTACTTTACTATTAATCGTAGAATATCAGGAAAATTCAATGAAATACATAAATTTGTACATAGTATGTTTTAGTACTACATGCCTCCATCTCTCAGCTCCAGCTTCCTCTTGGCTCTCCCCTCACCATTTGTAAGAGGAAAATTGATCTCAAAGAATTCTAAGCTCCTAAAATTTAGTAATCTTAACAGGTGTTTTTTGTACTAGGCATAACTAATTTTCAGCAGCCTTGCTTTGTATGACTAACTATAGCAGAAGGTAGGTGTGGGAGAATGGAGGAGGGAAGGCTTCATACAAGAGACGGTACCTGAACTGAGCTTGGAAGGAAAGATAGATGGAATGGGGAAGTATTTCTGGGCAAAGAAAAACTGCTTTCACAAAGCTAGACTATGAGTATCTTGGGCAGAATGGTGTGCGAACAAGAAAAGAAGTAGGAGTGATTTTCAGAAAAGTGATTGGTTAGGTATGAAGGTTCTACACCTCATTAAAGAGGTGGTATTTTATTATCTAGGACACAATGGGAAGCTGTTGAATGTTTTTAAGCAAGTAAGTTATATCATGTATTTTTTAGAGATGGGCAGGTTACAATGTAGGCAGCATCTATTGAAGGGAATGTTTTGAATTGGGGAATAAGTGATCCCTTGGGAAGGACATTGGTTTTAACACTGGCAGTTACCACCTACTGAGGATGCTAAATCCGTATATGGGTTAAAACCACTACAGTTTAAAAAGGTGACTTAGAATAAGATGTGATAGGATAGATTAGAGAGCATTGCAAGTAATAAGATAAGCATTATCTTGTGAAGCTTGTTTTAGTTTTATATAAAAGTATGTATGTACTGAATTAGATGATAAATATATTTTTCTGTATATTGCATTAAAAACATTTGTGAAAGACAACCTAGGAGAGACTGTTGGTACAGAAAAGAGATGCTGGGATCCAAATTAGGACAGTGGCCTTGAAGATGGAAATAAGGTATAGATTTGACATTTCAGAAAAATAAATGTGCAGGACTTGTTAATTGCTTGCCGGTGAGGGAGAAAGCGGGCAGCTTAAGGGTTTGTGTGTGTCTGTGGGTGACAAAGATAGGAAAGTAATAAAAGAACTACATTTAAGGAATCAGGTTATATTTCTCATGATTTTGTCTTAATAGGAATTACTTTAGTTAACAGATGGGCTATAAATAGATAAATTTCTATCACCCTTTTAAAAATTGTGAGATACAACAAACATATAGAAAAATGCATGAAACATTAATTATTGTGGAACAAATACCTTTGTAACCCCAGCCCAGGAAAAGAAAGAAGATATTACCAGCAACCCAGAAAATCTCCCATTTCACTTCCTTCTCCTAACTTCTCTCTGCATCTACCGGTAATCACAATAGCAGTTAAAAAAAAAAAAAATTAAGTTAACAAAACAGGATATTTTGAATTAGTCACTTTTTCCAGTATTCTGAGAAAATAATACACTAAATACTGTGTCAGTACTCTGGGAAAATAATATAGTAAGTGTGTGAAGTTTTTGATAAGGGGCTATATATGGACACGAAGTAACTTAGTTTTATTGAAAAGATGTACCAACCACAATGTTAAACCTTTGAACAGGAAAAATGACCCCACTTCCTATTCATATTTTATTGAAGAAATCAACTGTTTTATTTCATTACATTCGACTTGTCCCTGAAATATTTTACATAATTGTAATTGACCCATATGTACAATTTTGTATTCCTTTTTTTATGTAGCCTTTCATAAACATTTTTCCATGTTTGTATGGGATTGACCACAATTTTTGAAAGCTACATATTATTTGGTCATGTTAAACATCGCGTGACTTAATTATTTTTAAAATGAGGTTTTTAAAAATTTCTGAAGAGGGAGTATACAGAAGAAAATTAGAACTCATATTCTATATAAACCTGTTGATTTTGTTTAAAAAACTACAAATGATACATGCCCTTAGTAAAATATTTAAAACATAATCAAGGCTGTAAAATGAAGGGTAGGTAGAAAGTCCAACTCCCTCAACACCAAGTGATTCTCCCCGAATGTAATTTTGTGAACAGTTTCTTTTGAACTTATAAAAAATTATCAAATTATAGATTTACTAGCATACATTGTCTACCTGTGTTTATAAATATAGTAAATATAACTATTTCTTTTTTGTATACATAATTAATTTTATTCTATGATTTCATCATGAGTTATTTCGTTGTTTTGTGTTACAATTTATGTAGTTATCTACAAACTTGTGAAGAGCTTAATGTGTGTCAGGCACTGTTGTAAGCGCTTCTGTGTGTATGAACTCATTAATCCTCGTAAGAATCTATAAAGTAGATTCTGATATGCTGATACTAAACATGAGTTTAGTGAATGAAGCTCATACAGGTTAAGTGGCCTGCCTGAGGTTACAGATACATAGCTAGAATTTAAACTCAGGTCGTCTTGCTCTGTAGCTCATCTGCTGAATAGTACTGTCTTAAATACTTGACAAACTGAAAAGGAGATCCATGAGATTTGTACTAGTTTTTTCCCCTCCTTTGAGGTGGAATTTTATTTTTCTAGCATATACCTAATACAGTACACATATCTAGTATGTGCCTATTATATTTTAACTGTAGGTTTTGGAAAGTTCAGCACATTCAATTACTTGCTGGTTTATATATGTGGTGGAAACTACCAAGAGCAAAAAGCATCATCCATACATCTTTAAAGTCGGAAATCTCTATCAAGAGATCACCAGGAACATACCAATAGCTGAACAAATTGGGTTTATTACTCCCTGCAGTTAAGGAAGATTTATTCCATAGGGAGTGGTTTGACTCTCAGTGAGTGAGTGTTAGAAAGGACTTACAGGGTTTGGATTTGTCTGGTGATTTGGAAGAGGGTTCAAGGAAGCGAGGCTTTCCTCTGGATTGGGTGCTGTCAGGAAGGGAGGGGGGCAAGTCTATGACTGTGAGTAGTTTATCTTACCTAGAAGACTGGAGGAGTGAAGCAGGTCAAAGCTGCGACTGGAAGAGGAGCAGGAGTCTCTCATATTAGCCAGAATAGGGTGATGTCTGGTCATTTTTGTGGTTTGGAAAATTGTCGTAGTTTTGTCTATGTTCAGACATGATTACAGAGTGGTTTTGTTTTTGTCTTGATCCATTATGACCACAGAATGGCCTCCTCTGTTGTTGGTGTTTTGTGAAATTGCTTATGTTCAACAGAATCTCAAGGCCTTGCTGTGTGTGTCAGGTCAGTTCCTAGCTATTGGGCTCCTTTTGTTTCTCTCATGAGCTTAATTTTTTACACATGTAAACTAGATTCATTGCAGGAAAAAAAAGTAAGAAAACATACAGTAGCCGAAAGAAAGAAATTTAAACTACTTAAGAGAGAAACAAGAAAGCAAGAAATAAGATTTAAACTACCTAATATTTTTATTGGATATCTTTGCAGACATTTTAATTCATATTTATAGATAAAATATTTTTATAGATGAAGTTACATTATTCGTATATTTAGTTTTTCATCCCAGGGATTTATTGTTACTATCATTTCATTGCAAATACGTGACTGTGCAATAAAATATGTTAGTGTTATTGGAGTTGTGATCCTATGTCATTATTATAAATGTCTATACAGTGTTTAGTGATCTTATCCAGTAATATTATCCATTTCTAGTCCTTTTAAGTGCATATGTCTTTATGTGTATTTTTCTGTATGTACACATAAATGTACATTATAGCATGCACAATTAAGGAAATTTATTATTATAGGCAAGAGTGAGAGAATGCATTTGTTATAAGCTAGGTCAAGATGACATTAATATTCTACATGAATTCTAGTGTTTAAGTCCCTACTATTTGTTATGAGGGTATATAAAACATAGATTATGAGTCCTGGCATTTGAGGAGTATAGAGTGTCATTCATTATAAGCAGTTCAGAATGTTAGTTTCTCAAACTTTGTTACAGTAATTGAAATATTTTATCCCTACATGACATCTGAAGAAGTTACAGAAAAACATGTGTGAATTGATATGGCATTTTAATAAGAAATAACATGCTTTTACAGGACAGTAGCCATTGCTTTTTCTTTCTTTTTAAAAATGTTGCTCCTTTTATGTCTGATTACAGTCTTAAAAGACACTCACTGTAGACATGGTGGAAAAACAGGAAGAAAATTAAAATGACCTGTATTCCCATTAGCCAGAGATAATACTAATGTTATATGATGTTTGATATATATATGTAGACAGAGTAGATAAACAAGGTCCTAGTGTACAGCACAGGAAACTGTATTCAATGGCTTGTAGCAACCTGTAATGAAAAGGTATATATACCTGTATATGTATAACTAAATCACTATGCTGTACACCAGAAACTAATACAACACTGTAAATCAAAAATTAAAATTAAAAAATGTTTAGAAAAAGAAATAGCGTGCTCTTCAGCGTAGATCTTAATAAAATGATGATTGGAATTGAGTTTTAAGTGCATATGCTTCTTGCCAATGTCTTCCTACATATAATCTTTTTGAAATCTAGGCGGAAAGCAATGTTTGTATGTTTCTGCATATATGAAAAACAGACACTCAAAATAAGTTTTTTCACATTAGCTCATAAAATTTATCTGTATTAGGTGAATAAGGGTAACAGTCAAATCTGTATATAATAAAAAATATAAAAATTTGTTAGAGTTACATTAACTTTAGTAAATACTTTCTTTCAAATTTTACCTGAAGATCTAATCTGAAGCCTTTTCAGATGTCATTACAACAATCTTGTGAAAATAAAAATATTTACCCTCTTTCTCAAGCATTAGTTAAATGTGTTTACGGTTATAACTTACCCTCTGTGCACTATTCCTGGTCTTTCCTAGTTGCCTTGGGAAAAATGTCCTTAACTCTTGGTTTCACTTTTACCTCTTATCCCTTTATTCCACCTGAGAGCCTCCAAAAGCTCTGAATTATAATTGAGTAAATAGAAAGTTAGTTTTAGCGTCAAACTAGTGTAGAGGAAAACAAAAGTTGCACTTTTTGAATAGAGTTAGAGAATTAATATTACTAATGATCTGTTTATATTTTAGTATGTAATTTGTGCTCAAATCTAAAAAAGGACTTTAAGTACTTGACTTAAAGCTCTTGAAAAGTCCCCAAACTGCCTTTTAGAAAATATCAGAGAAATCTTTAGCTACTTCTCTGTGTTCCTCGAATTAAGGTTGTTCTTTTATTAGCTGTAGTTTTCAATTTTAAATTATAACCTGAATATTTAAAACAATGTCTAATGCGTATTACGTTAAGTAATCTTTGAAAATAACATTTAAAATATAGTTTTTTATAAATTGGAGATTTACTGTAAGTTATAGTACATTATATGTATGTATTTAAAATTGTGAACGTTATTAAGGACTTTATGTCACATACTGTGCTAGCAAGAAAGCCATTTTCCCTATCTTCAGAGACTTTCTAATCTATTAGACATAGGAGGGAGAGAGTGTGTATTGTGTACACACACACACACACACACACACACACGCCTACACATTTGTAATGATTCTGGTACAAAGCAGTGAGATACAATAGGTTTTTTAAAAAAATTTTCTTCTTCCAGCTTTACTGAGACATACAGCACTGTATACTTTTTTTTTTTTTTTTTGGTGGAGGGGGGAGATAATTAGGTTGTATTTATTTATTTAGCTATTTTAATGGAGGTATTGGGGATTTAACCCAGGGCCTCATGCTTGCTAGGCACACTCTTTACTACTGAGCTGTACCCTCCCTAGATTGTATAGAAATACTGGAGATTGAATAATTAATACTTTTAGATCAAAAAAGACAAAATGTTGTAGGAATTAAGGGTAATATATTAAACAGTAGCATTCCTTTTTGTTTAAATCGAGAATTAAAATAATAGCTATGTTAGGCAAAAGTATTTAAAAGTTGTGTTAAAAAGTAGGTATTTTCATTCATCTAGTATTTAATTATTTTTAGCTTATCTCCTATTCCTTAAAAGTAAGTAATTGTTTTTTCCCCATCTCTCTCTTTTTTTGGACAGCTTTTCACAGATGGAATCACAAATAAACTTATTGGCTGTTATGTGGGTAATACAATGGAGGATGTAGTCCTGGTGCGAATTTATGGCAATAAGACTGAACTATTGGTCGATCGAGATGAGGAAGTGAAGAGTTTCCGAGTGTTGCAGGCTCATGGCTGTGCACCACAGCTCTACTGTACCTTCAATAACGGACTGTGTTATGAATTTATACAGGGAGAGGCACTGGATCCAAAGCATGTCTGTAACCCTGCCATTTTCAGGTATATTTCTTTTTCTTAATAATTTTTCCTTTTGAAAAATGAGAGTATTAAGTGCACTAAGGAAATATTTTTCAAAACTGCCTTTTCTTCCTTTGAGCAGCTGTTTGGTTAACTTAGAAACTTCCTTTAGTTTGGGGTTTGTTTTGTCTTGTTTTTGCTAAAGAAGAAACATTCCATCTGCCATTCTTATAGCTAACTCTTTGCAAAAGAAAGGACTGTGAGCAGTGTTACCTGAGCCTGCTGCAGAGCGTCAAGGCTTCCCCTTCATTTTTTAAAGCAGTGCTTGAGTTAAAGCATTACATATTTCTTATTACTAAGTTTTGTTACTCAGCTGCTCATAGTTTGAGTTCTTGCTTATTAAGATTCTTTTCATTCTTTTAATGCTTCTTTGTTACTCTTTAAACTTTTAATTATTTAATTCAGAATACTATGTTTTCTGTAGAATAATGTCTTGCATATGCTTGATCATTTTTCTAAAATTGCTATCTTTTAAAACTCTCTTTCTGCTCTTGAAAACTTGTAAATGGGCTTGATTTGAAAACAACAAGTTCATTTGTAGTTTAAAAGTTCTCAATGATTTTGGTCTCAAGACCCTTTTACAACTCTAAAAGATTATTGAGGACCCAAAGAGCTTTTGTTTATATGAGTTATATTTATCAATATATACCATGTTAGATATTAAGGCAGATTTTTTATAATAAAAGATTATCAAGTGCATATTTTTTTAGCTGTTATGTGATGACATCATCACAGCAGTTCATGTAGCTTCTCAGAACTACACCGTATACTCATTAGAAAATGAGAGTGAAAAAAGTGAGTAATACTTTATGAAAATAGTTTTAACCTCATAAACCTCCTGAAAGGGACTAGGGTCTAGGGATCCTAGATTACATTTTGATACTTGCTGAGTTAACGCACTGGTAAAAACAGAATGGACTGGTATCATTTATTTATTTTAAACCTGTTTCAAATCGTATTTTAAGGTATTTTGGCATAGGAATCTACTTAAATCCTAGTTTTTAGTTGTCAGATATGGTCTCTTCTCTTACATGAGTGTGCTGTTTAGAATATGTTGAAGGATCCTGATTAATTTATGTTTGTTCTTTTGTGTTAGAATTTTTTTGTAGTCTTCAAGTTTGCATGTAAGTTATTTATTTATAAACCCTCAATCTTGTTCATTGTGGTTGAGAAATATCTATGTAACAGGATTAAAAATGAATAGATGCATAAATTACACCAAAGGAAAAGCTGGAATTAGATTCAATTACAAAAAAAATATATTCCATGATATTGTTAGAGAAGGGACATACGAGCTTCCTAGTAACTAAAGCAGGGAGGAAAATACTAGTTTTAAGAGTCAATGTCCAGAAGATTTAAGAAAAAAGTTGTTTAAGACTAATACTGTTTTCACTGGTGTAGCAGTCTTAGCTGACTTTATAAAAACCACGTTTTCATACATTCTACTTTGATATTCTTAAGCTCTCTTTAATATACTGAATTTAAGCTTTCAGTTGAACTGCTGGCAATGGTACTGTCTGCTGCTCAGAAGTTCATATTCATGAGGTTTTCAACTCATTTTACTATTACATGATGGAAACTGGATGTCTGGAGCAGTTTTTTCTCTTTCAGTGATGGTGGGAAGTTGTGGGATCAGGAGCCATGTGAGATTCTGTTTTAGGCGGTATAGCTCTGTCCCTAAGAGTACACTGTGGAGCCAGATTGCCTTACTCAGTTTTATGAACTGTGACTTTGGGCATACTACTTATATGTTTTCTGCCTTTATTTCCTCATCTAAACAATGGGATTAATAATAGTTTCTACCTCCAAGGTTGTTGTAAGGATGTAAAAAGCTTAGAACAGTTCCTGGCACATAATAAACAGTTAGCTTTTATAATTATTGTTTTTCTTAAGACTTTTCACACCGTTATCAACTTCTACAGAACTTCTAACAATTTGAACATTAACTGAAGAAAGTTTTAAAATGCTACTTAGGCAAATTATCATGGATATTACCAATCTATTGTCTTTGTTATGCTTTTAGGAACATACCTTGAATTTTAAAATTCAGACAGACTTTTATGCTTTTGAAAACTAGCTATTATGGCATATAGTGTTCCTTGAGGTGGGAAAGCAGCATATGGATGTGGCATAGCAAATATTTATTGCCACTACCCCTCCCTGCACCCCCGCCTCCAGCCCTTGGTTTGTAACAGACAATACTAACCTATTTTGAAATTCTTTCTTCCTGAACCTAGATGAGACCTCAGAATCCTTCAGCTAGACAGTTTTAGGTATTTATTACCCATTGGTTCTCTCTTGTTTTGGTTTTATTTTAACTTCCTTGCAGAGATCATTTTATACTAAAAATTCAGGATTTATTTTTTTCACTAATACTGAATAACAATAGTAATGCATATATTACAGTTCTGTTACTTGGAGAGATAATAAAGTGATGATGGTGGCTAATTCTGATATAGCACTTAATTGGCTGGATACTGTTCTAAACACCTTATGTATATTAATACATTCAACTCATAACAATCCTAGGGGATAGGTAATATGATCACATTTTAATAGATAAGAAAAGTGAAGTGCAAAGATTTTACGTAATTTGCCTAAGATCACATGACTAGTGAAAGTACAACTCCAAAGAATACTAATGGTGAGTAACTACCTTTCTACTTACTTATTGAGAAAAGAACATAAAATGTAAGGAAAATAGTAAAGCCTTTGTAATACCACTTATAATAATTAACTTGTTATGAAAATTTGTATAAAGTGAATAGACTCAATAAGAAAATAAATGATTTGTTTTCCTATTTATTGATTTCTGATCTTTTTATATAATTAATTATCATTAAGCTCACCACAGAATTGCTGTTCTAACAGGAAAGCTTTTCATAATTGATCTTTTAAAGCTACCTTAAGTGGAGAAATTTAGTCTGTGACAGACAATAACCTTGGGAAAAAATAAGCTAAATAGTATACAGAGGAACAGAAACAGTTTTCAAAGAAGTACAGATAGTTTACTTTGGTATAGTTGGGAATTTAGGCAATGTTTAACTGTGATAACATTTGAACTGGACTTTAAAGGATGAGGCAGAACATGGAGAAGGCTGAGGGAGATGACAGGTTAAAGACTGAGTTGCATCAAGTTAATGTTTAAGTAGTAATTTGATTTACGGAAATTTATTATGACCTTTCAGATTTTTTACTTGAACTTTTCTGTAGCAGTCAAATATTGGAGAGACCTTAAATTTTTTTTTTTTTTTAATTCAAAGGTGTTTGGGAATTTTCTGATCAGATATTTCTCTAAAACTTGCCTCTTGGCTGGGAATCCTGCCTGAGATTTAATTAAAACCAGCCAGCAATAGACATATTGGGAGAAATGCAGTTTAAAATGAGTTATATTGCACACTTATCAAGGAGCATAACCAAAAACACCAACTTCCAGTACTGAGGGTGTTGTAGTGGAACTGGTACACTGAGTTGCAAGTAAAATTGGTAATGTTCTCTTTTGGAAATCGATAGGGCAATATACAGTAACTCATTAAAAAAGCTATATGCTTGTTTCTGTCACAACAGCTCTTACGTTTAGCTATAACTAAGGTATATCAGCACAAGTAAGTGTTTACATAACTATTGAAATGATGATTTTGAATATTGTTTAAAACATGCAAAATGTCTGATGCAGGGCTAAGAGGAAAAAAATCAGCTTAATAGTTGAACTGTGGCTACAATCAGGCAATAATTTGCTTATGTGAAGACTCAAGGGGAGTTTGTAAAAAAAAGAAATAAATTCTGGTAGGAAGGTAGGATTAGGGATTTTTTTCCAGTTTCAAAAAATGCCTATTCTTTTTATAATGCTCTTAATTTTTTAAAAGCTTCCAAAAGGGGGAGCAATTAGTGAGTATTAGTGGGTATTGGAGGAGATTTTCTGAAGCCTTGAGATTTTCAAGCATTTGGCTTTATTGAGTATGGGATTTTAAAGTAGCATTTGCCTTGATTTTAGTGCAGTAAACCTTACTTACTGAGACTAGGTAGAAGGACCAATCTATGATAGTGGAAATCAGAAATCTTTAATTTTTTATTGCCCTTTTGTATATACAAAAACAAATTAATAGTTTATTAAATAATGTTAAGTTACTTTAGTAAAGAGATGTTTTTAAAATAGTTTTTTCCTGTTGTATATAAAATTTACTTCTAGAAGGCAAAGAGCTCTAATCAAGTGTTTTTAAGAACTATATTCTTTTTTAATGACCATTTATTTAATTAAATTTTTTCTTTTTAATTGTGATAAAATAGATATAGCAACATTTACCATCTTAAATCATTTTTAAAGTATACTGTTCCATAATACATTCATGTTGTTGTACAGCTGGTCTCCATAGTTCTTTTCATCTTGCAAAACTAAAATTTTATATGCATTAAACAACAGCTTCCCATTCTCCCCTACCCCTATCCTTGGCAACCATCATTCTGCTTTCTATCTGAATGAATTTGACTCTAGGTACCTTTTGTAAGTGGAATCTTACTTTTGTCTTTTTGTGGCTGGCTTATTTCACTTAGCACAATGTCTTCAAGGTTCATCCATGTTGTAGCATGTGTCAGACAGAATTTCCTTTTTTTAAGGTGGAATAATATTCCATTATATGTATGTACTGTGTTTTGTTTATCCATTAATCCATGGATGTACATTTGGGTTTCTTCTACTTTTTTGTTTTTTTTTCACAATGCTCTTATGAATGTGAGAGTGCAAATATCTTTTTGAGACCCTACTTTCAATTCTTTTGGGTGTATAACCAGAAGTAGAATTGCTAGGTCATACAGTAATTCCATTTTTAATACTTTTAGGAACTGCTATGCTGTTTTCCATAGCGGCGGCACCAATTTACATTCCCACCAATAGTGCACAAGGGTTCTGATTTCTCCAGGTCCTTCCTAACACTTTTTAGTTTCTTTGTTTTTTTGATAGTAGGCATCCTAATTGCAAGAAGGTAATGTCTCATTGTGCTTTTGATTTTTATTTCTCTAATGATGGGTTAGTCATGTTTAGCATCTTTTCTTATGCTTGTTGGTCATTTGTGTCTCTTCTTGGAGGAAATGTCAATTCTAGTCCTTTACCAATTTTCTAGTTGGATTATTTATTTTTTGTTGTTGAGGTATAAGAGTACTTTATATATCCTGGCCATTAACCCCTTATCACATGTATGACTTACAAATACTGTATATGTATATGATTTAAGGAAAGTATTAAGGAACTTCTTTCTTTTACTTGTGGATATCCTGTTTTCCAACACCAAGTTTTGAAAAGACTGTCCTTTGTCTTTGAATGGTCTTGGCATCCTTATTGAAAGTCATTTGATCATAAACTTGAGGGTTTATTTCTGGGCTGTTTGTTCAATTGGTCTATATATCCATCACTGTGCCACTACCACTGTTTTGATAACTATAACTTTGTAGTAAGTTTTGAAATCAGGAAGTGTGAGTCCTCTAACTTTTTCCCCCAGGTTGTTTGAGTTATCTGGGCTTCCTTAAAATTATATTTGAATTTTAGGGTGGATTTTTTTCTATTTATGCAAAAAATGCAGTTGGGATTTTGATAGGAATTATTTTGAATCTGTAGATCATTTTGGGTAATATTGACATCTTAACAATATTATCTTCCAGTCCATGAACATGGGATGTCTTTCTGTTTGTTTCTGTGTTTAATTTTTTTCAGCAGTCTTTTGTTTTAAGTGTAGAAATCTTTCACCTCCTTGGTTAAGTTTATTCCTAAGTATTCTTTTTGATGCTGTTGTAAATGGAATTATTTTCTTAATTTTCTTTTTGGATTACTTATTGTTAATGTAGAACTACAACTGATGTTATATATTGATTTTGTGTTCTGCCACTTTGTTGAGTTCATTTACTAATAAAAACCATTCATTTTCTTAACAAAGCCATCCTTCACAAATTGCATGTTTTGTTAAAGCCCAATTAACTTTAGATGAATATAGAACTTGTAAATAGGATTTACTTATTTTTTAAATCTGTTAGCAAAGCCTATTTTTAAATATGTAGCTGCTATGCTTGCAATTGAACTATACTTATTTCCATGAGGATATTTGTATAATACATGGATTTTCTTCCTTTCCTTGTTAATTTTGCTGTAGAAAAGATAGACCAACAGTTCTGAGAAATTGACTTGAATTCTAGATTTTGAAAGAAGGCTTATACAAGATATGACTTGTCAGAGAACAAAGACTATTTCAAGTGGATAGTCACTTTGTTTTTCTATAGCAAGGCATTAATTTTGGTACAATTCTTATTATTTGAGATTTTTAAAAAATCCAGGGTAGATTTTAACCTACCTGACAATAAATCTAAAGTGGTAGAATTCTTTGGTAAATTTCTAAATCCTGAGTCTGTTGCCAGGGTAATGTCTCTCATTCATTAAATATCTAGTGCCTTTTCTTAGTGCTGAATGCTAAGATAGAATAAGGCATGGTCTTTGCCCCTTGTAGAATAACTTAGTGACAGTATTTATCAAAACTGTTAATAAAGCAGTTTCAACTATTGCTATTTTTATTTGCTGCTATTTAGAAAAATTACATAGGAAAATGCTATGAAACATTTTAAACAACACTGAATATATTTTTGCCATTATGTAAACATGATACTATCATTTAATACTAATTTTGTCCCTTATATAATCAAATTCTGTTTTAACAGTGCACCTATAATAAGGCACATATGTCTGTAATTTACTTTTAAGATATTACATTAGCTCTTAAGTTTTGATACACATTTTTGTAAATATTAATTTTGTTATTGTATGATGATCATTAATATTTTAGTTTGTTTTCCATTTAAGTAGGTATATATCATGTTATATAGAACTGTTTTTAAAATTTCATATAAAATTTTATTGTTTCACCTGTAATTTTAGAAATTTGTTCAAAGAAGAAAATTACATTTGATAATTTTTGATAAATATCAATATCATTTGGAAAATTTTGCCTCTTTCATTCCATAGTTTAATATTTCCATTGTAACTAGTAGGAAATTGGTATGAGATAGGAAGTTAGTCTTCAGGATCTTTGTATATGAGTACAAATGTGAAATTCATGCTGTCATTATTGAACTTACATCTTTAAATTTAGTAAATTTTTATGTAAATTTTTTTCTGGTATTCAGGGCGTATCATGTTAGATTTGAAGAAGAGTTAAGATTGTGTAATAGGCCAGTAATTTGATTTTCCTTGTAAGGAAGCTGAGACTCAGAGAAGTGAAATGATTTGCTTAAGTTTAGACTGAAAATGCAGTGGCAAAGCCCGATGACAGCCCAGCTAGCTCTGCAGCACTAACTGCAGTGCCCTGCAGTGCTAACTGCGGTGCCCTGCAGTGAAGGGCCTTGGCTTCTGCGTCACGTCACCAGTTCAAATCCTGGCTCAGCTCTGGCGAGCCCCCATTCCTCTAGAAAAACTGACACTCAGAATTAGTAGGTGCTTTTTCTTCTAGCAGCTGTTCATGTTCAACAGATTCAGTTATCATCTAAGAGCCCTTTGGAGTCGTGGCCATGATATTTTATTCACTTTTGATGTATTTACCATAGAATTGTCATTCCGGACGCTCCTAGCTGAATAACTTATATACAGGCAACTTCTGAGACTACATTTTGTATTTTGCAAATTAGAGTCTTCTACAAACTCTGGGGTAAAACTATAAAAAAAAGACATTATGATTTATTTTTAAAACAGCAAATAAAATTTGTTAGTATTGAATTCCTGTTCTAATATGTGATGCTTCTCCTGAATTACATTCAGAACAGTGGTATAGATTGCCCTGTGAGTTTTATGTAACGTGGATTACCTTTCTTCAAGCCTCTTGTCCCAGCTTCCATCCTTAAAATTTTAAAACCAGTTCTTACACACACACACACACACACACACACACACACACGTACATATGTATACATACATACATACATACACATGTGTGTGCATATGTATGTGTGTATTTGCACTCTTCTTTGTTTTGATTTTGTTATCACTTGGCTTTTTCATGAAGTTTCCTAGTGCTTAAAGTACTGTATGTTCATTTGGGCCTAGCTTTCTATGCATGTATGAGAGATTGGCATAAAAATAGAATTTTTTCCCCTGTATTCTTGTAGAATATGTGCTCTTAGGGAAATTCAGCTAAGTAATAATTATTTAATTTATATAAAAATGTTTATTTGCTGATTTGAGAGGTATGAACCAAAACACACATACCTAAAAAGATCACAGATTTTAATATTTTGGTAATGAATTAGGACTCTTGATTGAGGATGATAATTTGAAAATTCAAATTGACTCAAAGAAGAAGGAATTTGTTGATGCATGTATCTAAGAATACTGAAGTCAGGCATGGATAGATCCAGGGGCTCTAGCAGTGTCATTAGGAATATCAGTCTCTGTTTTATTGTGCGTTAGCTTTATTTTCTGGCAAGCTTTAAGAAGGGCAAATATAATATCAGCAGTTTCTGACTTGTCAGTTTGCAGTGTGTGTGTTGTAGGGATGCGGCGTATGTTCCTCTTTTCCTGATAGCTGCAATCAAAGTCAGTAGCTTCAACAAGAGCCCTGGGGACAAATCCTTTTGCCCTAGCTTGGGTTATATGTCCTGAACCAGTCACTGTGGCCTGAAGGTTGAATACTCTGGGCAAGTCTGTGTCATACGTTCTCTCCTAAAGTTAGCGGTGCAGATGGAATAGGGAGTTAGGATCGAGATCAGCTCAGTATGAAGCACATGAACTGAAAGTGAGGAGATGGAAGTTTCACCGAAGGAAAATCAGGACTCTTAGGTAGATAGAAATATTCATTGTAGTGTAAAAATATGATAAAACTGTTACTTAATCACAGATTGGTGAGGGATTACTACACTGCTAGATTCCCTGTGTGCCTTAGTTAGGTGGTTTTTGCATATTAAGTTCATCTGGGAATCTTTTAAAAAACAGCTTGATGCCCTGGCTGTACCCCGAAACAATTAAATTAGAGTTTCTGGGGGTAGTTGGGTAGTGCTCAGCCTCTGTGTTGTTTTTTTTTTAATTTTCATAGGTTGATTTCAGTACATAGCAAAGCTAATGTTTTTCAGAGAATTTGTTGTTAACACAGTTACAGAAATTAATTCATAGAACCTGTTTATCTGCCCACTTTTTTACTTCAGTCCCTTTTGCCCTTTAACGTCAGTGACTTCAAAAGCAGAATTGGGCATTATATCAGTGCTCCTCGAACTTTACAGTGGATTAAGATCACCTGTAAATCTTGTTTAAAATGAGGGTGCTGGGTCCCACCCCTGAATCCTGATTGAACAGATCCGAGGCAGAACCTCAGCCATCCCTAGGTGGCGCTTTGTTGTACACCCTTCAGCTGTACTTTGAGGAATATTATGTTAGATGGCTAGCATCTTGAAAATTTGCGATTTTTAAGTTCTTTTTTTGGTAGATGACTGTTAAGTCACTTTTCTACCTACAATTCTGTGGGCTGTATTGTCATTTATTTCTTATTTCTGTTTGGTATGCTTATTCCTTCTTTAACATTTGCTGTGCTAAGTTCTGTAGGTACAAAGATAGTGTATACACAGCTTCAGATCACTTTGTTGTTGTATCAGGATTGATTCTAAAATCATAAAATCCTAACGTTTCTGCAGAGAATTGGTTAACACCCTTATAGAAATCAGCTCTTAGAACCTGTGTTTCTGCCCTGTTACCTTTTTACTTTAGTCCCTTTTGCCCTTTTACTTCAGTGACTTCAAAAGCTCAAAGTTAAAACGACTCAGTACAATTTAAATGTATCAGTGATTAATGTCTAAATATGTGCCTTGAAGTGATTTATAGTTGTGTGTTGTTCTGCTGATCCCAAACACTGTATAAACAAAATAGGCTGCCTACTTCCAGATACTCATCCTCTTTTAGACATAATACTTAATTGCTGTATTAATTTTAGGCATTTCTTCCTACTTATGCTTTAAACATTTGTTTGCCTCTCCTTGTGAGAGTTGGCTTGCCATATTATTTTGAATCTTATATATGGTAAAAATAAATCATATTATAAGATAAATGCACCCTAATTATTTTAGTTTACCTTTGTGTAGATATGAACTGTATGGTGCTTAACATTTTCTTTTTATGTTTTGTTTTTAAACAGGCTAATAGCACGTCAGCTGGCTAAAATCCATGCTATTCATGCACACAATGGCTGGATTCCCAAATCTAATCTATGGCTAAAGATGGGAAAATATTTCTCTCTCATTCCCACAGGATTTGCAGATGAAGACATTAATAAAAGGTAAAATTATTTTTACATTTGAAATTATGTTTTACATTGCTTTGTTCTATATATAGGGTTTCAAAGATAACTATAAGGTTTCTGTATATAAAATCTGGTTTCGTTTACTGCTTTGCATTTAAGTAAAATAAGCATTAATTCATTTGACTCTCAGAAGGCACTACAGAAATAACCACTTCTCTTCTACCAGTCAACTTAAAAAACCAAAAAGCAACCCTTATAAAAGTGGGGAAATGGGGGGGGTGCAAGAAACAAGTATAGAACATTTATTTGAAAGTAAACATAATGTGAACATGATATAAATATCACTATGAATGGGTGCATTTTTGCATAATTTGAGTTGGCCATAGAGACCTTTTAAAAAAGTTCGTTGTGCCCAAAGAAAAGCTGTTTTGCATGGGCCTGGAGATCTATATTGGGCAGTGTAGTAATAACAGAGTGTGGAAAAGTTTGGGTTGTCTTAGTTCTTTGGGACTATTTAAGTCTCAAATAATGAGGTTGAAAATTCATTTACTGAAGTCTTACTCAGCTTTTGTAAGACTGACTCTCCAGGTTCAAACTAAGGTATTTCATTATTTCCTATATAGAAAAATTTGTAAATCAGTATTTAGAATCTCAATTTTTTGAACTTTTTTTCTCCCAGTTTTATTGAGATATAATTGACATACAGCACTGTATGAGTTTAAGATGTACCGCGTAATGATCTGACTTACACACATCATGAAATGATGGCCACAGTAAGTTTAGTGAGCATCTGTAGTCTCAAATAGACACAAAGTTAAACACATAGAAAAAATTTTTTCCTTTATGATGAGAACTCTTAGGATTTACTCTCTTAACAACTACCATATATAGCATACAGGAGTGTCAGTGGGTCTAGTGCTGGCCCACTTGGGTGGAACCAGGTTCTAGGGTGGGTGGTTATGGGGCCCAGTATCCCAGATCTAGTGGCGGCCTGCTGGTGGACAGGGCCCAGATCCCAGAGGGTCTGGGACCTAGTACCAGCCTGCTGTTGGGTGGATCCAGGTTCCGGGGTCTCTGGCTGCAGGGCCCTGGGGGTCTCCAGAGTTGGTGTCAGCCCACCCAGTAGATGGGGGCTGGTTCCTGGCACAGCTGGCCTTGGGTTTCGGGGTGTCTGGAAGTTAGTGTCAGCTTGCTGGTGGGTGGGGCCAGATCCCTGGGTGCTGCCTGAGGGGCCCAAGTTGTCCTATAGCTTTGCCTGCTGGGGTGGGCCTGTGTTCTGGTGCTAATAAGCTAAAGTGAGGATTCCAATATGGCGCTTGCCAGCTCCAGTGTCCTCCTGGGAGAATGGGCTCCCCAAATGGCTGCTGCCAGTGTGAGGGTCCCCAGGGTGAGCGCCAGTTGCCTTCTGCCTCTCCGGACACTCTTGAAGGTCAGCGGGTGGATCTGAGCCAGGCTCTTCTCCCCTGGGCCCCGGGGCATGTGGGATTTTGTGTGTGCCCTCTAAGAATGGAGGGAGTCTTTGTTTCCCACAGCCCTCTGGCTCTCGAAAAGTGTGCCCTTCAAAACCCAAACATTCTGGGGCTGGTCTTCCTGGTGCAGGATTCCCGGACTAGGGAGCCTGATGTGGGCTTGGACCTCTCACTCCTCATGGAGAGCTCCTGCAGTTGTGATGATCCTCCCATTTGTGGGTCGCCCACCCGGGGGTGTGGGTACTGACTGCACCACATCCCAGCCCCTTCCACTCAACTCACTGTGGTTCCTTATTTATATCTGTAGTTGTAGAAAATCTTTTGTGTTAGCCTTCTGGTCTTTCTCATCAGTAGTTGCTCTGTAAATAGTTGTAATTTGGTGTGCTTGTGGGAGCAGGTGAGCTCAGAGTCTTCCTCCTCTGCCATTTTGGCCACTCTTTACCCCGAGCACAGTCCTGCTGGGACCCTCTGACATACTCTGTGGCTCCCACCTGAGAATTTACACCAAACATGATTTCACATAATGTGATTAATACTAGTACAAAAATTGGAAATTTTATTTTGTCCTTATATCTAAATGTACACGAAGACTTCACCTTTTATATTCAGGAAGTCTGTTTTAAGAACGACAGAGATAAGCAGGACCTAAGGATTTTTTTCTTGTTTCTTTTTATTTTTTATAATTCATTAGGGAAAAATAGCTGTATTATTCTTTTGAGTTTGATTATTTCAAAAATTAGTTTGATTCACTCTGAGTATGTGTTTCTATTTGCATATAGTTTGTCAAGCTTTGAATGGATAGGGCTGTTAGACCCTTTTAACTGGGATAGGCACACATCTGGAACTGCGTCCAGTGTGCTGGATATTCAGGAAGTGATAACATAAAGACAAAACATTCTCTTTTGAAATAGCTTCTTATTGAGAGATTTTGGGGAAAAACACGTAAAAATAATGAAGTAGGTGGCAATGGTAAATGCAAGATTTTCTTGACTTGAGGCAGAGTTGAGAGGCAGTATGGTATTGTATGGGTTAAGAGTACAAGACTGGAGCCAGACAGCCTGGGATAAAATCTCAGTTCTGCTAATTAACAGTTCTGTTGTGTGACTTATGGAAGTAGCAAAGGTAGTATATTTACCTTTTATGGGTGTTTTTGGTGAGGCTTAATTGAGTCAGTATATATAAATTGCTTAGAACAGTGCCTGGCCACATAAAGCGCTAAATAAATGTTAGCTACTATTTTAAAAATTATTGTTATTACAATTCAGAGAAGGTTGTTTAGGTAGATTTTGGGTTACATTTTCTAGACTTGCCGAGGCATACTTTAAATCCTTGAGGTTAGTGATACTTTGGAAAAGCTAGAGATGCAGTGTCATAAATAACAAAGCAAAAGCACCTTGCCCGGTAGAAAATATACAACTGAAACATTAAAGACAATTAAAATATTAAAAATATTTTTCATACTTTCTTCCATTCCTTTTTGTTTGTAATTGTCATGTTAATAATCCTTTGAGTTCTGTTATTTCCATTCAATTCGATACTTTTAAAATAAATTCTTGAATAACTATACCATTTTGAAAAGAGCATGTAAGAATTTCTGTTGGAAGCTCTGTGCAGAAGAGAATGCAGCAGTGGGGAGAACCCTGGCCACAGCCACCTGAAGGCAAATTCACTGAAGTAAATTTGGTGTTGTAAAATGGACACGCGAGGGGTAATTTGAGAGACTATATAGAGAAAGAATGAAGAGAACTTGGCTTAAAGTATGAAGGGAAGAAGAGAAAGAGTAGACTCACAGCAGTTTTGCAAGCCCGATGGTGCTATTGAAGAAGTAGCAACCCATTTTTGTTCCATTTTATTTTAATCAAATTATTACAAACACAATATGATAAATACTACAGACAGGAGTGTAGGATAAAAAGCCATGATCGGTAATCCTGCTTGCCATACGAACTCCCACCCTTCCCAGTCTCACTACTGAGGCCATTTTTATAATAGATAAGTATTCTGTGATATTGTTATCATGATGATATAATGATTAATGATTGTATGATAATGTGAGTTGATTTATCAATAGTAGATAGTATGTATTGACTTTCAAATGTGACTTTAGCTGATTTATATTACTACATTCACTCTACCAAGCTTTAAATAGATGTTTTAGTTCTTTAATGGACAATCTTTGTAACTTTAAATAATATAGTTAAACCTGTTTTTATTAAACTCCTTGTGTCTTGGTTTCCTCACCTACAAAATAGAGATAAATATAAAACATTAATGTAGTGTTAGTAGAAGTTAGCTATTAGCTATATATATTACTCCCACA
The DNA here is from genome assembly GCF_048773025.1 of Camelus bactrianus. NCBI lineage: Eukaryota > Metazoa > Chordata > Mammalia > Artiodactyla > Camelidae > Camelus > Camelus bactrianus. The sequence continues at coordinate 14,029,370 of NC_133572.1, forward strand.
CCCAAATTTGTACTGAAAAATATTTTACCTTTCTGCCCCTCAGTTTTACTGTTGCTTAGTTTCTTTTTATTTATGCTGAAGTTCATTATAGTGTTTTCTTTTTAATTCCAACTTTTAGAATAATTGGCTTGTTATAATTCAGAAGTCTGAGCAATTAAATGAAAAGAACTCATTAAAAATAAATTTTTTTGGTATGTGAATCATTACGATATTATAGTATGTGAATAGTGAGTCATTATTTCATGTACCAGGAAGCTACATAGTTACAGTTTATATATATTACAAAAACAAACAGACTAACTCAGAGAAAGAGGATCTGTGGAGTATGGGGGAGGGGGAATTGAAAAGGTAGTCAAAAGGTAACAAACTTCTAATTATAGAATAAATAAATATTAGTGATGTTATGTACAACATCATAAATCAGCATTGCTCTGTGTTATATATGAAAGTTTTTAAGAGAGTAAATCCTGAGCGTTCTCATCATAAGTAAAAAAAAATTGTTTCGTTTTTCTTTTACTTTGTATCTGTATGAGATGATGGATACTTACTAAGCTTATTGTGGTCATCATTTCATGATGTGTGTAAATCAGATCATTATGCTGTACACCTTAAACTTATACAGTGCTGTATGCAATTATATTTTAATAAAACTGGAGGGAAAAAAATTAAGTTGTATATGACCAAAAAAAACGAAAAAAGATTTTAATCCTTAATGAGACTTTAAAACAATGTTGTCATTAATACAAACAAGATGTAACTTTTTTTGTTTGTTTTGTTTTAAACTAAAAGGTTCCTAAGTGATATCCCGAGCTCTCAGATTCTTCAGGAAGAAATGACTTGGATGAAGGAGATTCTTTCCAACCTGGGCTCGCCTGTTGTGCTTTGCCATAATGACCTATTGTGTAAGAATATAATCTACAATGAGAAACAAGGTAGGTATTTGACTTTAGCAGTAAGTAAAGTTTTTTTCTGTATGTTCTTAATGGTCCTTTGATCTTTTTATCAAGAAATTTAATTCAGATGCAAAGATTAAAAATATTTATGAAGTCTTCAAATGTTTTCTTTTGGTTACAAAGTCATGGTAACTGTGCTGAATTATGAATATGTCTATACATATTTATATGAAATGCGTTTCTTAGAATTGGTTTATTAGAAACAGTTTTTGGTTTCTGTTAGAGGTTTAGATGAAAAATAATAAAATGACTTTGTTTAAAAATTTTAATTGTAAAACCTACTTGGTAATCATGGTTTGAAAATGCACATGCTTGTAATGGGGGTTATTGAAAAACCAGCTGACATTGCGCTGTTTTATAAATACAGAAATTTTCTGAGTGATGGGGGAGACAGCAGTATTAGAAACAAATACGTCTCCAGGTTTCCTATTACCTGTTTATTATACTGATTTTGTTGGGTATTTTGATGCTAAGAGAGAGCCACAGATGGAGGAAATATTATTTGTAGTTGTTGAAATTTCTATCTGCTAAAATAATAATCAAGATGCTCTAGTAAATTGTTTTATAACTTTTTAAGGTAGACAGTGATACCTTTTGGTGAAATGTTTTTTTGAGAGTGTTCCTATCTTGCTGTGTTCAAATTCTTTGTTTTCATATTTAAGAAACACTCGGTTGTTTATATTATTGGATAAAGTGGTTTGAGATTTGGTTGCTAAATGGTGGATACCCTTCAATACAGAATTAAAATTTTTAAAATGCAATTTTGGTTAAGAAATTAGTATTAATTCAAAAAATCTGTTTGAAACTTTGAAGCTGTTGCATTTTGAGGGAGACAGGTTTTGAAGATAGGTGTTATAGTTGAAAGATTATTTTGAACTAAAAGTGTGCTGTTGTGAAAATATTGAAGTCAGAGAATTCTGATTTAGTGGTCATAATATACTAAATTATTATTTATGACCATTATCAGATAGTGGGTTGAGACTACTGTAATGCAAAGGTTATTTTTAATTTTTGTGACTCACTTTAATTTGAAGAAAACCCATCAAAGAACACTGTCAAGGGTGGTAGACTGAAGCATGTATTTTCAAAAACATGCTTGAGTATTTTTTATGTTTGATATTTTAATGTGAATTAGAGATTCTAGTTTTTAAAAATTTTCTGAGCTAACATCTTTATTTTGAATGTCTTGAAGGATTTGTATGGAATCATTTTTTTTTAAACTTTAGGTGTACCCTAAAACATTAAAGTACTTGACAGTGTCCTTTAATTTATTATTACCCATTTATTACATATAATTGTCATAGTATATATGTACTGCATTATATTCTGGTAACCAAATCTCAATGCCATTTGTGAGACAGAGTATTAGTCATGCATTAAAGCGATATATAAGCTTTTAAGTTCAGTGCAAGATCTAATAACACATTATTTTATATAATGGAGTTTCAAGTGAGGGTCTTCATCTTACATTTGAAGTGGACACTCAGCTTTATTTTTAACTGCAAGTTAATCAAGAGACTGTTATTTCCTTTGGAATATAATTTTAACTTTTCATATTTTTATTTTATAAGTTTATTTTGCATATTCATTTCACAGAACAAACTTGTTTATAAACTAAAATATAAGGGACCAAAAAAATCAGATTACTATTATGTCTTAGGTGTAAAAAATACACTTTTACTTTTTTATTTAACCAGTTGCCTATTTAAACTGTTGATTAGTGATATGAGAAGTTCTCATATTTTCAAATAAAATCTCTGTGCTTCAGTTTGGCTTTAAGAGTTCAAGGTTGTCATTTGTTTACTTTACCAAGAGTTACCTAAATCATACTTTTGCACCTAATTTTTCTTCCCTACACGGAAATAAAGCTCACAGTTCAACAAGTGTAACTGTGTTGATACAGTTTTTAGAGTTTACCCTTCTTCATAGAAATCTATTATGTACCATTTGTTTCTCCTTGTCTTTGTGGTTATGTTTGTGTGTTAGTTATGGAGATGTTCTGTTATTTTTTTCTTACCAATGGTTTTATACTGTCTATTAGGAAGGCTACTTTGGACTTCATGGCATCCATTAAAAAAATTAATTCCTTTGTGATTAGTTGATACATAAGCATTAAGAAAACATGGTTGGAATGTTGTTCAGGTAAAAACTAAAACTCATGAAAACATGGCAAGAAGCTTATTCTTCTTATTATCATCTTACTCTGTTTCAGATTAGGAGTTAATGGTTTTGAAGTATTGTGACTGTATGACATATTTGTCTTTAGTTATAAGGAGAGGATGCCATGTCTCATACTTAAATTTACTAAATTTATATACTTCTCATTTTTTAATAAGCAAAAAATTGTATTTGAATTGTAGCATAGCATTAGTACTTTACTTACAGTTGTCATTTTTAAGGAGAATCATTAAAGTTAGAAATATGGACTGCAGAGCTCTTTACCTTAAATTTTACATTGTTATGGCTTCTAAAAGCCAAGTGTTAAATCTTGTGGAATTAAAATAGATTCTACATAGAATAAATGATTCAGCTGTGTATTATGTTCACAAATGTGTTTGATTTATTATCACTTGTTAAATCATTCATGTGATGTGAGCTCAGAGCTTCACTATTTTGTACCCACCTATGAGATATATAAAAATGGTAAGTTGGAAGCCACAGGACTGGCCTTTGCATTGTCAAGCTCAGTATCTCTCTCTAGTGTATCTCAGGCCCTTAGTTTCTTGGGATTGCAAATTTTAGTTAAACTTCGTGAGTTTATATTTGATCATCTTGAAGTCTTTATGTGTACTTTTCAACCATGATAACTTAGATTTTGTGTATTGTAACTACATTAAAAAATCTCTAAGTAGCTCTTAAAAGCACATATATTACTCTTAAAAGAGAGTAATCAAACTTTTAACTCTTAAGTAACTTAAAAGAGAAGTCAAAAAGAATACCGATTTTGGAATCAAGAACACTTGTGTTCAGATTCCTGCTCAAATCACATATGGAAGTAAGTGGTATTAGACAGCTCATTTTGTCTCTTCATTAAGTGTTTATATTTGATCCTTTACTGTCTGTGCCAGAATCACCTAAGGTACTTGGAAAAAAATGAAGTTTTCTGAGTCCATCCAAGATCAGCCGAACAAGAATTTCTGGGCTTAAGACTCTACGTATTAAACAGGTGTCTAGGGAGTGCTTATACTGTTGGTAATCTGGAACTTTAGTTTGCTTTATTTGTTGCTTAGAGATAATACCTACTTCACATGGTTCCTGACAAGATTTTGGATGATAACATGTAAAGTGTGTAGCACCGGACTGGGTACTTAACAGCTTTTAGCTGCAGCGCTAATACCACGACAGGGGTTGGCAAACATTTTCTGTAAGGGGCTGGGTAGTACGTATTTTAGGCTTTGCATACCATATTATAGCCTGTGTTTCCACTATTCAGCTCTGTGTTGTGGCACGAACCCAGTCATATACTGTTCATATAATTCATAAACAAATACATGTGCCTGTGTTCCAATAAAGCTTTATTTACAAAAACAGGCACTGGGCTGGATTTGGCCTGAGAACACATTGTTTGCCAGCCCAGTATTATGTTTATGGGATGCATTATATAAAATGTATCTGACTCTGAAAATGTGAAAATGGTTTACTGTAAGCCAGAAGGGTTTATGACTCATTGGTATGAGATGACAGTTCAGACTGTCTTTAAGCACAACTTACAGATTATTTATTAACTGTAACTTGAGTGATTAAAGTTTAAAAGTGTATATGTACCACAAAGACCACGAGCACCCTGCAGTTTATAGGCATTTTCACCTGCAAATGTTACGGGAACTGGTAGGCATCACAGGAGAAACACTGCTTCTACTTGTTTTCGTCATGTCAGTTGACAGGACTCAGGAATATGGGAGAAGAGTAAGCTTCCTTTCTGAAGTTGATGGTAGCTGTCAAGATTTTTGAAAAGTTAGTCAGTGCCAGGAATTAGGTGGTTGGTAAGACAGCGGCCCATTCCTTGCCTTCAGTGAAATGACATCTTTAAAAAGGTAAGAAAAGAATGTTTAATGATATGATGATAGAATTTGTTACACAATAAGAAAACCAAAAGCAGTGGTTCTTGCTCTAGATAAGATATGACTTACCAGTCATCTTTTAAATTAATCAGCAATTAAAAAAATTTATGCTGAACAGAACAAATTTCAATATTGCTTATTGGTTGACTTCAAATCTCATATTTTAATTTCAGCTAACTTTTTAACTGCTGAATGTTAGAAGCTTTTGAGTTTATTGTCCGTGTCTTGCTGCTCTGTCGGAATGTTTATTGGTGGCTGTTTTGTTTCTCCTTTCCCTCCATTTCTTCATAAAAGCTCATGTAAAAATCTAATATATAACTTTAAATTTTAGTAATGGCAGCCATTGATTATTTACTCTGTCAGCAAATACACGAAGCTGATTTACAGCTACTTAAGGAAATACAATGAGTTGGAAGAAAAGCTTTTTCTGAGAGTGGTAGAGTAAACCAGGTTTTCCTTTAGCATTTTAAATGATATAAATAGAAAACGAGTGAGAGTGAGTCACCATTCTTAGCCACTTGATTGGCTCTAAATCTAATCCACTTCATTATTCATGAAAAGGCATTGTTGTGGTTGTAGTTATTTTATTGATGTTTTACTGAGAATTTTTTTGTTCGTTTTATTTTAAAATATAAGCAAGTATAAGTTTATTTTTAAATTTGCTAACCTATATTTTCCAGGGTGGAATTTTTATGAAGGATAATCTTAACCTTGTTTTAACTTGTATTCTGGATCACTAGTATAAAATAAAATATCCCTATATCAGGTCATAGAACACTTAAATGGACTGTAAAAACTGGGACTATTAAGGAAGAGATATCTAAAATAGTTACTAGTTCAGTGTTTTTTCCCTCCTCATACATTGAGCGCACTGTATGTTCAATCATGTACTTGAATGAGAATGGCAGGCCACACTTTGTTCCTTAATATTTCATGCCTATCCCACCTCCCCCGTTTAAGCATGTGTTATCAATGTGTCTGAGCATTCTTTGCAAAAACTCCGTTTATTTCACTAGCATTTGAATACTTCCTGTGTGCTCAGGATGGCTCTGTGGATTGCATGATGAAAGATGGAAGGGACCTCCTACCCTCCTGCTACCCCTCCAGGAAGCCGCATGCCGTGTGGTGGAGGAGTCAAATCACCAAACAGATATTTGCATTCAGAATGATAAGTGCTGTGGTGAAAGTGTACGTGTCCAGGGTAAAGTTTCTGGACATCAGAGTGAGAGCTGAAGAGAAAGTTTCCTAGAGCAGAATACTTCCTTTTTCTGTGTAAGAGTGAAAGCAGTTTGCCATCATTAACGTAATCATGCTTACTTTTTCTCTCTGTTCTCTTTCTGCATTACATAGGACTGTAGAGCGAGTGGAGTGAGTTAGAAAGATGTTCAGGTTCTCATATTGGTTATTTTACTTTTTATCTTTATCCATTCCTCCTTAACAGCAAAATAAAGGAGTCCAAATGAATTTGTCTTGTGAATTATATAGCCTTAGTTAACTAAACTTAATTTTTGGTTTTAAAGTACTTTAAATATTGTTTATTTTCAGCTGTACTGAGATTTGAGCAATTTATTTAACTCAGTAGGGTGTGGATTTCATTACTGTGAAGATATATAAGAAAAATATAATAAAAAGACAAATGTAGCTTCTGAAAATTCAGATTATAGTTTTATTCATTAATCTTATGCCTTACTCGTCATGTGCTAGTCAGTGTGCCAATTATATACATAAAATATAGTCCTGGCCCTTACAGCAGTGCTTCTTTACTTTTTAGAGGTCATGGATCTCTTGAGAATCCCCTCAGAAAATGCACATACACATAACATTTTGTATAAAATTTTAGAGTATTCTCATTTTCTTTCTGCCCTTGAATCCTTGATTAAAAATTCTTATCTTAATAAATTAACAAAATAGTTATTCCTTATGAACTATCACTTATTAATAGTGATGTGGACTTTCCTCTAAATAGTTGGAGATGCTAGAAATCAGGAGTTAAATTTGCAGGAGAAAAAAATTCAGTGTAATTTTTTTTTTTTGGTAGGAAAGCATTTTCCAGTAATTTGATTTTTCTGGCGCCCGAAATAAGGGAAGCAGGCCTCTTTAATTTTACTTTGTTGCAGAAGATTAAATTTAAGGTTGAGTTCCACTTTGTTTGCAGTAGTTTGAAAAGAATAGTTAATGCAGATTAAAAAAAAATTTTTTTTCCTTTTAAGCTTTGTGTCTTGTAAAATGTGAGTTTGCCAAATTTTCTTCATCTGCTACAGATTAGGTATGCCATTGTTGCTGCCATGTGGCGGCGCACCCCGTGCTTCTTAAACGCACTGACTGGAGGTTTATCGCATCACTTGTTCACATGCACGGAGCCTGGTAACAGCCTCATCTGTATCTTGTTAGCTTCATTTTCTTATTTTTAAAATTTCATTATTTCTAAACTCAACATAGTATTTAAAAATAAAGGCTAGTTTTAATGAATTAATGCTACTACAAAAAGTCATTGCTAAAATGTTCATGCTGAAACAGATTTTAACTTTTGTTAAAATGATCTGTGCTTTATTTAAATTGTATGTACTCTACAAGCAGGCATGTTTTACCTGCCGTTTTATTTCTATTTGCCAAATTCTAAATATAATTTTGAAAATTGAAATTGAAGCTTTTGTTTATGTGGCAAAAGTAAGCTTCAGGACTGGGCTGTGTATTTTTATTGGCATGTAACACTTAATATGAGCTCTACAAGAATTTGTATTTAAAGAGCTAACGCAGTCAACAGCTGCAATTTAAAAAATTGTTTATTAAAACTGTTCAGTTGACTCAGTAATGTGTTGGTAAATTCTGTGGAATCCTAATTTCTTGAAGGTTGAGTGGATAGGTATTTCCCAAATCATTGTGTTTAGTTTCTTATTTTTTCTTATCCTTTTAAACTATCATTTCTTTCCTCCTTAAAGTGATATTTATTGTAAAGAACTTCAAATATAAGGAAAAAAGGTCACTTGTCTATCACCTGAAAAGAAATTAGTAGAAACATTTTGTTTGGTTTATTTCCATTCATCTTTTTTTTTTTTTCCCTATGCATTGTTTTTTTCTTTCTTCAGCATAATATTTTTAATAATCTGGATCACTGTGTTTACTGTTTCGTGTCCTTTTTCATATGACATTTGTAATGCTCCTGGTCATTAAATAATTTTTTTAAATGACATTTTTATCATGGCTGCAAAGTATGGTCTTCACCCTCACATTCCCAAGGGTACCTAGAAAAAAATTTAAAATACGTTCTGGCTTTTCATTCTGCAATTTAATAAAGTGATTTGGTTAAAACTTGTTCTGTCTTCCCATCCTGTAGTTTAGTAAAGTGATTTAGTTAACTTTAAGACTTTGTGTGGGATCATTTTTTTGTGAATTCAAGAATATAAATTGGTTGAATTTCAGTGGTTTATGTAGTCACCAACTTTTAAAGACTTTATTTTGTCAATATGAATGTAGATTTGGTAACTGAGCTTTTATACTTTGATGATCTCACTTACTTTACTCTAGACTTGACTATTTATAAAAGTTTAGAATTTTATATTAAATGCAGTTACAATAAATTTTTTTGCTTTTGTGTAAAATATTCCTCTTGCCATGACTTTTTTTTTTTGTCTTATCATTCTTTTTCTGAATTTGAATGTGATCAGCATACATCCCCAGATTAAACATATAAATCTACATCAGCACATGACAGTTCAAAAGCTCTTTTATCTGGGGAAAGCCAATGTGTATAGACCAGGATTTTGTTTTGTTACCTCTGCTTGATGTTTTAAAAGGTAGTTCATATGCTATACATTTTCTCAGCATCAGCACTTTAGAAATGGTTCTTACAGCCATCTCTGTTCGTGTATCCATTTTAACTGTGAGCCTTTGAGTTTGTGATCCCCTGGTGCAGACAGTGACCCACTTTTATTTTTTTTTTTTAATGTTTCACTCTCTTTCTCTCTCTCTTTTTCTCTTGTCTCTCTCTTAAACAATAGGACCTGTTTCTTTGTTGAGCCAAATCCTCTATAGTACTCAGTACTCAAGAATGAAGTGTTCCTAAGCAGGAATATGTCCCTTGGGCAGGCAGAACAGGATAGTCTTTGGAGAATTATAATGAAATATGCATATATATATATATATATATATATATATATATATATATATATATATATATATATTTACCACTAATTTAGTTTATATAAAAATTTCTCAAGTTAAAAAAATGTTTAAAAGCAACTATACGTTTGCTCTTTTTAAATGATAAAACAACCACCTTAATACTGCTTAAGTATGCTATTGTGAACTTAATTATGTAGCATTCCAGAAAAATTTAAGAGTTTGATAGCAACTAACTTCTTAAATTAGGGATGTTACATTGATCAGCAAGTGTTAATAGCATAATTGCAGGGTTCATAGAATTCAGGTCTTTGAAAGTCTATATTTTATTTCCATATGTAGATTAGCTTGTCAGTTCACTGTTGGAATATCATAGATTAGTTTTTTGTTTAAATTGCAGATTATTAAGTTTCCAAAGATAGGATTTACATTTCTAATTAAACTTGAATTTTTAAGTAACTGATGCCCCCATGTGGTTAAAGACATATTTTGCTTTTGTTTGAACTTGGAAAATGACTGTATTTTGACTTTTCTTTAGTGAACATTAATGTTCACAGAGAAGCTGTTGACCAAGATACATAATTTGAATTTTGTAAAGCTCATTGCCATAAAATTCACAGCCTTACCCTGTATTGTCTCAGAAGTGCATGTAACCAAGCACGTACAATGAGACAAAATTGGAAGCTGTTTAATTACAAATAGCATAGGGGTTTTCTGATCCTGTATGTGATTTCTTATGTCTTTGTTTTTGTGTCTCACATAGGTGATGTACAGTTCATTGATTATGAATATTCTGGATACAACTACCTGGCATATGATATTGGAAATCATTTCAATGAATTCGCAGGTAAAATCCAGAGGAACATGTTCCTCTAGTGGAGTAGCATGTAACTGAAATCATACTTTTGGAATTTTTTTTTTTCTCTTGAAAGGTCAGCTAGGGGCTAGAGCAACAATTTTTATTTTCTTCCTGACCTTTTTGTTTTTGTTTTTTATTATTGAAGGAAAGAGGTGATGACTTCTTCTTTAATTTAAAGAAAATAAGAGAAAAATAATGATTATGGCTTTTACTAAAAATTGACATAATGCTAGTTGCTTCATAAATCTTAATCTAATTTTTTTCTTCACAACAATCCTGTAAGTTGGGTAATATTCCGAGTTTACAGATGAGTAAAGTAACTCACCAAGGTCATAGTAAAATACAAAGAACTAAGATTTGAAGCCAGTTTTTTCTCATTTAAAAGTCTTTGCTGTTTCCATGGTATACTTGGACTTTTGGAATGTTGTTTAATTAAAAAAGCGCAAGAATTTTTTTTTGTCATTGTCTATGAATAATTGGAAAGCTGATCATTTTTACCCCTTAAAGTAATCTTTTTTTACCATCAAATATAAAAGCTTTTTTAAAAATGTAAGTGGAATTAATTTAAAATACATTTTATGGCTATGTTTAGAAACTTGAAATATTCTAAAATTAAAGATTAGGAAATTCATCTGGATGGTTTACACCTAAGTGCGAATTTTTTATTGCTGAATTTGTATTTGCATACATTTACGCATTCATGTATTTTCATATGCTTTTAAGTTACCGGACTGTGGAAAGAGTTGGGGGAAAGTTTTAATTTACATGGTTTTAGTTATTTTCCTCCACCAAGCTTATCACGTACATGCCTTATCCCCACATACATGTTGTACATATAGATCTATAGGAAGGGAAAGCAGTTGTGCATATAATGAGATACCACCTTGCTAGTAATGTGGATAGTTACTGCTATCAGTGATACAAATGATACAGATGAAGTGGAAACTTCAATGATCTTAATATGATTTTGTGTAGAAAAAAAAATGAGCTAAAACTTGAGTTAAGTAGAATTTGGATGTGCAGATTGAAGAGAAAGGAGGGCACTGTAGGAAGGAGGAAAACTTCAAGGTGAGTATATTTCTGTAGGGTATAAAATTCATGATGGAGAATAGACCAGAGAAGTAAGTTTGGACCAACTTAGGGAGAACCTTGAATGCTAGGCAAGACACTATGAACTAGATGAGCATTTTTCAAACCACATCATGAAGTCAGATTTGCAAGATAATTATTTTAAAGCAGGGAATGGAAAAGAAATAGAAATTAATCAGAATTGGAAGGTATAGTTAGGGTAAATATTGTTTTGTGAAATTTAATGTCAAGTGCGTGTATAAGGTTTCAACATACAATGTATTTCTTACTCTGTGAGTAAATAGTTAAAAAAGTTTTAGAGCCACAGTTCTAGGAAATGCTCTAGATATTAATGTGCATAAGAATCTCCTAAGAATCTCCTGGGGTACTTATTAAAATGAAGATTTGCAGCTTCTGATGCAGGTGGTTCAAGCTTCGTTCACACTTTGAGGAAAAATTGAGGCAACAACGATTGTGGTGATCAGCTGTATTGTACATTAGAATTCAATTTGGAATACATGATGATTATTTGCTTTAGTAAATGCTGTTTACTCAGTTTATCTAGTATTTCAGCCAAACATGGAAACATCTAATAATTTTTTTCTGAAAAAATATGCAGATGGTGGGGATTATTAAAGCATGCAGAAGCTGTGTGTTAGACATCTCAGCTTACTTGTTCCCGCTTCAGGTGTGAGTGACGTAGACTACAGCCTTTATCCAGATCGAGAGCTGCAGGGCCAGTGGCTGCGTTCTTACCTCGAGGCCTATAAAGAGTATAAGGGCTTTGCAACTGAAGTTACTGAAAAGGAAGTAGAAATCCTCTTTATTCAAGTCAATCAGTTTGCATTGGTAAGTTTAAGTGTAAGTAATTAATGGGAAATTCTTAATATAATACTTAAGTATTCTCTCTGTGTCATTTTTTGAGACTAAAAAGGATGAATGGGTCTTTCCTCACTGTGCTTCTCATCCATTTAGTAGTCTGATGTTACATGTAAACTTTTTTATTTTTCACCTTATAAAAGATGTTACTACCAAAATGAGGAGGTTTTTGTAAGGTTTTATGTATAATGCTTTCTAGTGTAGAATCATTTACTTTATATTACATAAAAAATGAGAAATACAGTTGCCAGTACTGCCTGGACTGGTGGGAAGAGCTGGTCTGATGTTGTTTTGTGGTGTAGAATGTCCCCTGATTTTAGTCTTTTCTGCTGCAGAACCAAGCTAATTAAGGAGGAGAGTATGATACCACCCACAGATGTTTTTTATATCGTTAGAATATGCTGATTCTCAAACTTTTTGGTCTCAGAACCCTTTTATAGTTCAAAAATTTTTTGAAGACCTCTGCAAGATTTTGTTTGTATAGTTTAATTATCAGTATTTACCGTATTGGAAATTAAAACAAATTCAAAGTGTTTATTAAATATTTAAAAAGCTCATGTTAACATAAACAGCATTTTAAAAATGAAAAATAACTATTTTCCAAAACAAAAACACGTTAGTGAGAAAAATGACATTGTTATACTTTTGGAAATCTCTATAATGTCTGGCTTAATAAAAGCTGGATTCTCATATTTGCTTCTGTATTTCATGTCTTGCAATGTATTGCTTTGGTTGAGGATATGAAGAAAGTCCTGTTTCACACACATATGTTATTGGAAAAGAGGAGTGTTTTGCCTTTTCAGAGAATTGGGGATATTTGTGATGCTTCACTAAAGTTCGACAAGTGATAGTTTCTTTTAGGTTAATTGTAATGTGCAGTGTGGACACATCAGTTAGCTTTTTACTCTATTACAGTAAACTCTGTTAGTTTATCTTGCACTTTGAATGGCTCTTTTATCCAATGTGTGATTTTGTAATTTTAACATCATTCATTAGTTATTTGGAAAGTGTGGATTCATTGAACTGCATAGATCTTCTAAATGATGATACATCTCATTATATGATATTAAAAAACTGCATTTACTGATATCATCACCAGTATGAGAAAAGTACTTTATTAAGAAGCTGGTAAGCTCACAGAGTTGAATGCAGATTTTCCGAAGTTCTAACTGTAGGTTGAATAGTCAAAAGTCTATCATTGGCAACAAATGCTGTCAGTTATTTTCATTGAAATGACAAGTTCTCTTTTTTATATTTGAGAAGTGCCTGCCAGATACCCAAGTCTAATAACTCTAGTTCATGTGTCCGTTCTTTCAAGTAAAAATGATGTGCCATTAAAAATGTGCACCACAGCTCAGTCAGACGTATTTTTCCTTGGAACCACCTTCCTGTTTCGAAGACGCAGCAGGTGTGCTTTATGTGTTCTTCCCTCCCCCGTCGTCCCACAGAATGTGAGGATGTCATGTACTCAAGGGTGGAGATTTAATAACATAGTGTTAATGACTTCATAAAGGACACTCTTTAGTGAGACTGGATTTTCGCTGTGAGTGTGTGATGATGAAGAGTAAGGCTACACTGTTTGGTGCCACTGCCTTGACTTCTGTTAAGGTCCCAGGAGTTTCACCCCCCACTGCTTTTGAATCATCATTGCAAATGTTAATATAGTCAAAAAGACAAGTATCATATTATTATGAAAATAGTTTGGGGCCTCAGAACTTCCCATGGATTCATAGACCACTTTGAGAACCACTGACTTAGACTATCAAAAAAAAAAGGTATCTCATCTCATAATTTACTTCTCAATACCTGAGATATTTCCTTAGAAAGAAGACCATTGTAAAACATCTTCTTCATTTTTGTCATTCTGACTTCATATAACAGTTATATAGTTAACATTTTATTGAATGTTTTTTGTATGCTGAGTGTAAATACTATTATTACCTGCTCCAGTGTGTGTTTTTTCTATACCGCCGAGCAATTCTTGAATTCACAGCAGTCAGTGATTGGATGTCCTGTACATTTAACTCAAGTCTGACACTTCCCACTTGGAGATACTTTAAGAGTTCAGTCTCACAAGACTGCCCCCTTTTCCCTTCAGATGCCACTCACAAGTCTAGGGTGTTACCTGTGCTTCTTACTCACTGGCTATAAATGGGTTTCTACAACTCTCTCCTTGGGGGTCTCTTAATTTGCTAGAGTAGCTCACAGCACTCAAACATTTACATATGTTTTACCAGTTTATTGTAAAGGATATCACAAGGATACAGAAGAACAGCAAGACAGAGAGGTACAGTCGTGTTACCTGGGAACTGGGTTCACTTGCCTCTTGCTGGGTGTCGAGTCAGTAGACACAGCCAAGCCAAAGATTAGGAGAAGGAAGGATTTATTATTACTGCAGCAAGTAAGGAGAACACCAGGCATCTTTCCCAAAACAGTATCTCCCCCAGCTAATTTGGGGACGTTTTAAGCTAAGGGTACATGCATATTTATGAAGGGGCTTGAGCAGAGAATTCAGCATAGAATTGGGGCAAAGGGCAACAGAGTCCAAGCTTTAGTTTATTGAGGTCTAGAGGGTCAACATCATCATTCCATCTTCCACTGGGATGGGGGGCCTTAGTTCCCGCAGAACTCAGAGATACATTATGTATATTCCTTGAGGAGGAACTGGGACTCTGCTTTCTCACTGCTCTATTGGTTGACTGCCTTTTCTCTGTTCCTGCCATTCCTTTGTTCCCATAGATCATTAATTACTGAATTACCTTTTCATTAATTACTGAATTAGCTGTTCAAGGGCAAGCATTTTGGCCAGGCTTAGATCTCAGAATGACTTAGGCCAGAATGTCAAGAAAACCATTCCTGGTTCTTTTTCTCCAGGGACCCCCTAAACCTATCTGCTTACAGTAAGGTGAGGTCTGGAAATGTCCTGAGCACAGGAACTTCTATTCTCATGAAGTTTAGGGTGCACCACCCTCCCAAAATGTGCATGGGTTCTGGTTCACCAGTCTAGAAGCTCTCTAAACCCCCTCCTTTTAGGTTTTTATGGGTTCTTCATTACTTAGGCAAGATTGATTAAATCGTTGGCCATTGACTGAACTTAATTTCCATTCTCTCTTTCCCTGGAGGTATAGAAGTGGTGGGGCCAAAAGTTCCAACCTTCCAATCATGTGGTTGGCTCCCCCTGGCAGCCAGCCCTCATCCTTAGGAGCTTTCCAAAAGACACCTTATTAACAGAAACTCAGGTGTGGTTGAAAGGGGCTTGTTAAGAATGACAGGAATTCCTTTTACTTTCATGACTCTGGAACTACTTCAGGAACAAAAGGCAAAATGCAATAGAAGAGGCTTCCAGGTTCTCTTGTGCTTAGGAAGTTCCAAGGATTTGGGAGCTATGAGCCAGGAACAGTGGATGAAGACCAAATATATATCTCTTATTATAAATTGTCACATCTACATTTTACAGATGAGGAAACAAAGGTGCAGGGGGGTTAAGTTGCTCACAGCCACACAACTAGTAATTTTTTTCTAGTTAAAACAGAGTATTTCTTGGGAAGTGAAGTGTTACCAGAATCTTAACATATCATGTTTAACTAAAAATAGATTGCAAAGCACACACACAAGATTGCGGCACAGCTCCTAATCACACAGTCATGTTTTTAAGTCCTAAGACTCATTTTTCTCCAACTTAAGTCAAGTTATGTAACTTTATTATCACGGTTGATTCTGCAGAATTGTTGGGTCAGTAAAAATTGTTTCAGAAATTTGGCATGCCTTGAACATTCTTCACATTCAAGTACATCTTTTGTTTTTGAGATTTGGATTTTCCTTTTTGTTTATATTGCAAGTAACAGAGTCCTTTGATAATGTGTTTTATGGGAAACCCTGTTAGCGATTATAACCATTAAAAACAGCTAACCACGTCTGTCAGTGCTCATGCTGAGCTCTGCCCACACCGAGCAGGTTACAGGAACTGGGCTCTGTTGTTTTTAAGTGATGATGATTTACTACAATGTCTTTTGGACAAAAGTGATCAAAAACCACCCAGATAACTATTACCTATGTTTTAGACACTTTATATTAAAAAAGCGTCAAGAAAATGTGCATGGAGTTGATGAAAAAGAAAAAAATTAATAATGTGATATTTATTTTACAAAGAAATGCATTATCATAATTCTTGATTTTTCTTCCCTCCTTTTTAGGCTTCACATTTCTTTTGGGGATTGTGGGCTTTGATTCAAGCCAAATACTCTACTATTGAGTTTGATTTCCTTGGGTAAGTTTAATTTGACTGTATGCATTACGTTTGTCTCTACTTTTTTTTGGATTAACATTTAGAACTCACAGAGGACATTGCAGTTATTATTTTCAGTTAAATGTTATAAAGGTTGCATGCATTTAATTGGTCTGCAAAGAAATCTGGTAGAATCTGTTTAATGCTTTCAGTGTTAGAAAAATGTCCAGTAGGTGGCGCAATAAACTAAAAATATATCCTTTGAAAATTATAAAACTTAAAAAAATCAGCTGAGAAGGGTGAGTGGAAATAACGAAGGATTAAGATTTTTAGCTCTAATTCTGTTGTTACTCTTGTTTCTCACTAGGTATGCAATTGTTCGCTTTAACCAATACTTTAAAATGAAGCCTGAGGTTACTGCATTAAAAGTGCCTGAGTAAAGAAGACGTTTAACTATTCTGAACAATGCTTGCGAATCTTAAACTCCAAAAAGCCAATTATTTGTTAAAATTCTTTTAATTTGGTTATCTTGCTTTACAAATTATGCCTCCAAACAACCAATTTATTTTTTAAATAGTCCAAATGATGTCGAGAAGTATACCTACTGCTGTCAGTATGTGGTGGGTTAGAAGTTTGTTAAATCAGCAAAAAGGTATAAAGATGTCGATTTAATCCTTTGATAATTTAATCTATGTTATATGTAAATTATTTATTATGAATTTAACATGATTCTGCGACTGCTTCCATCTGTTTCATGTTTGTTGAGTGTAAGCAATGAAAATTTCCCAGAGAAATTGTTTTTTTAAGTTTTACTTTAATAAGATTGATTTTAGTAAGCATTTTAGATGTTTAGTATAACCTTTTTATTTTGACATACTGTAAGTAAAGTGAATCATTTACTCTTGAAATGCCAGGCACTGATTTAGGTAACTTAGGATGTTCATAGAAAAATATCTGTTTAGGAAAGTGAAATACATTCACGATCTATGCTAGTGGTACATCTTTCTGAAGTGTTAGAAAGTTTTTTTGGTGGGGGAACATACCTTAGAATTAAATTCCCCTCTTTCTATGTAGTCTGGCAGTGTAAATATTAGTATTTACCATATAATCCTGGAATACATATGATGATGTTATGTTACCAAAACCTGCATTAAATGATGTTTTCGTATACTAAATATGGTCATTTAAGTTACTAGTTACTAGTTACTACTAATTTGTTTTTAAAATTTTACTATCTCAAATTGTTTCTAACCAAAAAGTTTGCTTTCCTTATTGAGATGTTCTGTGTTTTGTTTGTTACTAAACAGTCGCTAGTAGAACAGTTGCTAATTTCTGAAGCAGAGGTAGAATGCATATTATCCCTGGGAACAAGAAAGTGTCATGTGGATTAATTCTTTTTAACCTTTCCAGATTCATTCCTTACATTTTGGTTTTATGTTTTAGTTTGGCTCCATGTCTTTAGAATGATAGCAGATGATTCCTTGATACATGTAGTTTAAGAGAAATAAGTTGAGGTGGTTAAAATAATTAAATAAGGAACTTTTAGAACATCGGTCTTGTACACGTAAAATCTGATACAACGAAATATGAGTTAAGCAGAAATATTCATGGTAGGAGAGCTTCTGTTTGTTTTGATTTCTTTTGCTTTTGTTTAAGTGTTTTGTTTGAGAGTGAGAGGATGGCAGTTATTATTTGGAAGGAAGTTAGGTTGTTGGGATAGATAAGCAGGCTTCAAGTTCTGAAGACTGCCATGTGGGGTTATGCAGTCATGGTTAACTTCCCTTAGAAAATTAGTCTGACAAGCTTTGCACTTTGGTCACATAAGTGCCCATGTACAAAGTTGGCTTAATGGATCTGCATATTCAGAATATGCAACTACAAATTTATCCTCTGAGAAATCTTCTGGGGAGTCTGATGTATTATTCCAAATGACTTAGAGTGTCAGATAAGTGCTTTGAAATACTTGGCTTATCTCAAGATGTTTAATGTTAATAAAGTAGGTAGAAACACTTACAGGCCATTTAAAATGGTAAATTCTAGTTACATGAATAGAATCTTAAAATCTGTTTGCATCTATAACAGTGTTAGACCAAGGTTTGTTTTCTACCTCCCCAATGTTACAAATGTTGAATTCTGTTTTTATAAACGATATTACTGTAGGATCAGTAGAATTTTATGTAATTAACTAAATGAAAGGAACCAACTAAACAATAGCTTTTTATGTAATGTTAGAATGGACTTGAAAAGTTGTTTTTGATGGAATTTTCATCTGTGGTTGGAACATTTTCTTAGACAATGAAGAATGCTTAATACTCTTGATTTTTTTTTTTTTTTTTGCTTTCTGACTTCTTAAAGTGCAGCGGTGTATATCTTGGAGAACTATGGGAGGAGAGAAGATCATTTTTCTACCTTACTCCATGTTCTTCAAACTGTTTTGAGTAGAGATTCACTGAGCCATTGCTGTAGACTGTGCGTAGCTGCGAGCTGTGATACTGTTGTAAGCGGTGCAGAGAGGTTCATATAGAAGTGAATGTAAAGGGGAATAAAGGCTCTCACTTTAGCCCCAGGCAGTGGGTGTTGGGAACAAAATATGATATTTAAAATATTTCCCCAACTCTTAGGCTAGATTTTGGTTATTTTGACTCTCCCACTTCCTATTCAGGTTTTTGGGATCACACTTAAGGCTAATAATAGGGTTCAAGATTGCTTCCCTTTTTATTGACCATTTAAGGGATTCTAAAGGGAGGACATCCCTCTAAAATTTGTCCTGTGGCATGCTGAGATGTCTTTTGCCTTTTTATGTTAAGCTAAGGAACTTGAATGCCTTACCTAATAACTTAACTGGTAGTAAGCTCATTGTGTAAATATGAAAATGGTTGTTAGCGAAGTGGCATTCATGTGTAACGGATTGTTAGTCAGTAGACCATAGTGGCCTGAATGCTTTAATAAGCAAAATTCCACAAATTTTGTTCTCTTTGTTCCTTACATACTTGTATGATCTTCTGACCAGTAATACTTGATGTTTTTCCCTCCTGACCTGATGCTACCACTGCTTTCTGAGAATCAGAGACGTGGTAGTAAATCATACTGTTCACATGATCATTTGAGATCAATATGAGCACAAAACTCATCAACTAGGTCTGCCTGGAATGTATATAAAAAAGTGTAAATAAAGATTTGTAAATTAGTGTGAATTGTATCTTGCATAGGCAATTGTGTATTGTTTTTTGCATTCTCTCCCCTTTTGTAGACATTTTTGTGTAAGGGAATGATCCAGCTCTTTGGCTTTAGACTGGAAATGGCCAACAGTTCTGGCCACACAGTGGGATAACAAGAGGAACTGGAAATAGGGTTTATCAATTTTTGTTGACGTCAGTACATATTTATTTAGCCTCTCAGTGCCTAATATGACTTTCCTTCGTTCTTTAGTTGGCCATTAGTTTTGAGGGGTTATATTCCTGCAAGCAGTAAATTAATACATTGTTAGGACGTCCATTTTTTGAGTCATAATTCTAAGCTAAATCAAATTGAAATTATAATTTCATGATTGCATACTGAAGTATTATTCTTTCTTATTTTCAAGGTTGTTGACCCTTTTCTACAAATAATCTTTGAATTTTTATATATCTCATTGTGAATCTTAGGTCCCATCCATACAAGAGATGATAAATAATAGCTCGTAGTTCAACTTAAGCATATGTCTCAGTTGGTTTCTCTGAGTATAGAGAAAAACCATTATGGGTTGTAAAAGATAGAAAACATGTAAGTAATCTTTTAATGATTGCTAATTTCATTTTTGCTGAACTGAAAAATATTTAACTTCAGAAGTATGTTATGAAAGCTCCCAGATTTCAAGGAAAAAGTTCACCCAAATACTCTTTTTAATTAAAAGTTAAAAACCTCGACTTTTAAATTTACATAGATACTTCTTTTTTGAATTACACAAAGCCTTCTGTACCATTTTTGAATTCCTTCATGATATAAATGAGAAAACTAACAGTTTGATTTTCTGCTTTAAATTGCTTTTAATAAGCATATTATACTGCATTCCAAAGTGATATAGACTTAAGCTTTCACTACTAGTCAGTCATTCAGTTGATAGACAAAGTTAACAACGCTTTATGCTGGGGGGGAGTTTTGTTATTGGCAGCGACTTGCACTACTTCACACAAAAGGCAAGTGCTAGCGGTTTTGCGCAACGCAAAGTGAATTATTAAGTGTGTGGTAAGGCAGCTTTATCTTTATTGAAAAAAACTGGTTTGCTCTGATTTTTCTTCTGTAGTTCACTAGATTTTAGAATGTCTTTGAAAACTTAGTTACATGTAAGGCAGTCTGTTTTGTTTTGTTTCTTTTTTTTTTTTTTTTTAAGAAAGACATTAGTTACATGGAACTGCCTGTGGTCCTGTTACATACCGCTTGTGTGAATACAGTGTTATGGATTGAGTTTGATGTCTTCAGACAGAAAAGTGTATCAATTATTTTATATGAATTTTTCCCCGTCTTTGAAGCTTAGTCTGTAAATATGTTACTCTAAAAGAAAATGCTTGGGTTTGCATTACTTGAATACTTGAAAATTGAAATTAAGAAGATATATTACATAATGAATTAGATTTTCCTGAACAGTTTTTACACTAAAATTTTCATTTCTGGATCATATTTTGAAATGGACAGATTTCAACTATTTGAATAGAAAAAATAATGATGGCGCTTGTAGAAAATACCCCTTTGAGTCTGAGGCATTTGGAATTCAAGTTTGTAGTAGGTTTCTATCCTGAGATCTGCTTTCTCTTCTTTACTTAATGCCCTTACTATGCTTCTGATGTTATCAAATAGCAAGTCAAAATTTATTCATTATGCATCCTATGGCTTTTCTAGTTCTGAAAAATTGCTCTGTAAAATACTCGTAATCCCTAAATGTAGGCATATTTTTGTTTACATCTTGCCTGTTAATGGATAAATACCATTAATCATTTTAACAAACCACTTATAAGGTGTTTATAAAAATTGAAAACATTACATGTTCTATTTGAACTAATAACTGAAGGGGTAAGAAAAATCTGGCTGATTTGAATTGGTCCATTAGTTACATTTCAAAACTCTTAAGAAAAGGACTTTGATAGGTTGAGACCTGATGGTATCCAGGTGAACCAGCTCCTGTGAACTGGAAAAGACCCCCTAAGAAGCAGTGGAGGAATTGAGAGTATTTACACGGTAGTGGTGTGCTGCTGCTTAGATTACGTAGTGACACACTGAAATTTTCACTGTCCAGTAATCTGAAGAAGTTTCCTGCTACTTATGTGTACTTAAAGTAACTATAGTTTGGTGGAATCTGCAAAGAGGAAACGTTTCAACTCTACTGTATTTAGGAGCATTTGTATAGCTGTGTGAAGTTTCCACAATATGTTAAAATACACTGTTATTTTAAGAAAGAAGACCTGGCATTATTCCATGTTCTTATAAGATAACGTCCTTATCAGTTTCAGAAGAAAAAAACAAAATAATTGTCATTGCATTTGCTGTATGTTGAATTGGGAAATTGCGACCTAGAGGTTAAAATTGTGTTTATTAAATGTGAACCACAGTAGTATAATGCTGCTCTGTATATACTGTGAGTGCTACAGATAGTCTCAGCACTGACAATGTATCGATACCTCTCAAATGAACGCAGCGTTTGATGTAGGTGTTCTGATACGCCTCGGAAAGTATCTGAGTGTCTGAGAACTTGTTCATCTGTTTGGTAATGAAGATACTTCCTGGTTTTTTTTTTTTTGTTGTTGTTGTTGTTATTGCATATTTTCATGTTTAAAACTTAATTTTTACATTTTTACTACTGTTAATTTAAGTAAAATTTGTTCTGTGGTTAAAATGGGGTTGCCATTGAAGGTAATTAAAAACAACCCCATTCATGTAACTGCTTAAATAAAAATACATTCTTGCTATGTGTTCATAAACTTTTAATGAATCTGTTTGTATTTCTGTTTAAATATAAGTGATGTTCAGGCTTTATTTCTGTTTCATAAGGCCTTTTACCATTGATTAAATGAAGGAATGTATCTTTTTGAAGAGATTTATATTCTGTAAATAAAAATTGTAACAATAAAGTTGGGTTCTAACTGCTTGTATCCATAAATCTTGTTACTTCAACTTATTTTGTGGTTTTCCTTTTGTAGAAAAACAAAACTTCTCAAAGTTAGTGCATAACTATTTGTATATCTGAAGTGATTCTTTACATTCCTAATTCTCTGGTTTTATAGTGTTAAAAAGTTTTCAGAAAGTTTTACTTTTGAAAATTTGATTGATAGAGTATAGAATATTGTATCACTTATGAACAAATTCTGTTTACCTAGTTTAAAAATTCATTATTCTAACCACTGTACTTTGTGTCTTCACTGTGCTTGGGGCTGGAGGCACAGATGAATAAAGGCACCATCTGGGACTTCACATCTGTCTACACAGGGACTGTCCATTCAACTAAGGTTTATTATGCTCCTTCTGATTCTCAGGGAGTGTGATCGATGGTGGAAATACAAAGATAAGATGTGATTTCCCCCTTAAGATAGAGTTTATCATGAATGTCAATTCTCTATAACAAAAATAGTCAGCTCTGTGTGTGTGTGTGTGTGTGTGTGTGTGAGAGAGAGAGAGAGAGAGAGAGAGTTATAGAATGTTTCCCAGTTTGGGTTTTTCTGGTGTTTTCTGATGACTAGGTTGGGTAGCAACCACAGAAGTGCTGTGTCCTTGTTAGGGTATCCCTCCGAGGGAGTCACTGTTGATGTTCACTTTGACCACCTGGTCAAAGTATTGTTGTGTCTTCCCTGTCCAGTTGTTGTCCCTGTTGTAACTAGCAAGCAGTCTGTGGGGCATTGTGCCCCTTGTCAGACCCCAACATTTTTCGAGCACTTCCTTACTTTCTAGTAAAATAAGAAATTCCAGACTAATTTTGTACTTCCCTTCCTGAGCCCTGGAATCAACCGTTTTCTCCAAGGAGCCTGGTTCCTTTGGGGAGGAATAGTATTTAGAAACTTATATTTGAGACCCAGGGACGCTTACTGCCCCTGAGATGTCACTGATCCTAGGACCTGTTAACTGGCAGAGCAAGGAAACACACACACACACACACACACACACACACACACACACACACACACACACTCAGATATAAATAATGTTTTAAAAGTCATGTGTCCTTGCTGACACCTCTAATTTCTGATTCAACTTCAGAGTTGCCTCTCCCATTTCATACTTTCCTCCTTTTTCCTTACTCTGATAATACAGGTTTGTATTTTTGTTAAGAATACCATAGAAATGTGCCCTTCTAACTGTATTATATGAGGCATAAGATGTTTATATGTATGTTACTAGTGATTTTAACCTTAGTTACCTGATTAAAGTGTCTGTCAGGTTTCTCCCCATTTTTTCCTTTAAATAAGTATCTCGTGGGAGAGGATACTCTGAAACTATGCAGGGTTGTTTGCTATTAATTTTAGTGTCCGTCGTCAGGTTTTGCCTGCAGCAATTGTGGTGTTTACATGATGTTGATTTTCGATTCCCCTTTTCTTCTATATTCGTAATTGGAGTTTCACTGTAAGGAAGAGCTGTACCTTTATTTACTTAAACACTTGATTTGTTTATCCAACCGTATCAGTAAGGACTCAAGAGTATTTAATTCTATAGGCTATAAACTATCACACACATTCTGTTGCTCGGTTTATTCCAGCTTGGTGATGGACGGCTCCTTCAAGTTGGCTGCTGTATTCTTTCTGCGTTGCCCACATCATTTTTTGAGCATTTCCGTTTCTGGCAACGTAAGGTGTTCCAAGCTAGGCTTGTACCTTCCCTGCCCCAACCCTCAATTCAACTATTTCTTCAAGGAGCCTTGACATTTGATTTTTAGAGAATATTTAGAAATTAAGACCTGGATACCAGGTGTGTCCATTGTTGGGTGTTACCGCTTCTAAATTCCATTAGTTTGACAGAATTAGGAAATGCTAGAAAAGTCACAGGAATAGTTCAGTGCGCTCCCATATATCCTTTTCCACGTAATTTGTGAGTTACTTGAGCAGTCTGCACACATAAATCTTTACCTCTCAGTACTTGTATTTCCAAAGACCAGTCTCTTTGGACCTCCTCCGATAGTTGGTGTTGGTTCAGATGAATATTCCTCTGTTTGTAGTGGGTTATTTTTCTTTTGCTCTCAAGACCTTCTCTTTTTAACTGGTTTTCAGTAATTTGATTATGCTGCATTTAGATGTGATTTTCTTTGATTTATTATCCTTTGGTTTTGACCATTTTGAATCCATAAATTTATCTTTTACTGAACTTGGGGAATTTTCGGCCATTATTTCTTCAAGTATATGTTTTGGCCCATTCTGCCTTCTCTTTATGAGTCTTTAATTACACGTGATTAGACTTTGTGAAATCGTTTAAGAGGTCTCCAGTGCTCTGTTCATTATGTTTCCAGTATCTGTTTTCTCTTTCCCAGACTGGATTCTTTCTGTTGGTCTGTCTTCACACTTCACTGACTTTCTCCTCCCCTCTAATTTCCAAACTGCTGTTGTGCCTATTCGGTGACTTTAAATTTTGTACATTATTTTCAGTCCTATAATTTCCATTTTATTCTTTTTAGAGTTTCTATTTCTTTTTTTAAAATTTTCTATTTATTCAGTATAAGCATAGTCTCCTGTATGTCCTTGAGCACGACGGTTCCTTTAAAATCCTTGTCCACAAATTTCAACAGTGGGTCATCTCAGGGACCATGTACTGATTTGGTTTCTTTTGAGTGTGGTTTATATCTTGTTTCCTTGTGCTTCTAGTAGTTTTGATTTGTTTCCTAGACATTGTGATTGATACGTTGTACAGACTCTCGACTCTTACGATCCTCTGAAAAGTATTGATTTTGTTTGTTTTAGCAGGCGTATAACTAGACTGTACTCAAACCTCAAACTCTGGCTTCTCTTTGGACCGCAACTAAAATTTGGAGATTATGCCCCACATGTGTGTAGTTCAGAGGTCAGCCAGAGATCTGGGCAGTCTGTACACAGATTTTAGTGTCGTCTCTCTCTGGATCTTTCTTGGAATTTGTTTCCATACTTTCTAGCCTTTGAGGTTGCTTTGAACTCTGTTCTCTGGTTCTGCAACTGAAGGCAGCAGGTTTTTTGAGTTTTAGGTGCCTTGCAAACCTCTGACTTGTGGCTTGTCCTCTGGTTAATAAAATGGGAAACTCAGTGCCATTCCTTTTTTCTAAGTGTAACATCTGCTCTGTTTTCTTTTTGCTGTTGATTGCTTTCTAGTGCTTTTGGGTAGTTTCATATCTCAATTTTGTAATTATCTGTAGGAACTTTGTTTCAGTAGGAAATATTCCTCTATCATTCAGTGTGGAAATCTTTAATGTAGCTTTTTCAGTTGGGGATTTAATTGATACTGTAAATTGGCATAGATGTTAAAGGTCCTGAAATTTTCTCCAATTACCAACTTCAACAAATACCATATATTCTAACTTGCAGTGTTTTAATTAATTTTCAGAAATTGCATAATTTGTATGTGTTTCTCTTCTTACCCAAGTTGTTTAATAGAAAGTTGTTTAATTTCTAAGTGGAATGGCCTTTTTAGTTTTGGGTTTGTTCTTAAGAACATATCTGAATTTATTCCATTGCAATCAGAGAGTGTTGCTACTTCCACTTTATGGTAGCTATTGATGTTCTGACCTAACATATGATCCACTCTGGGGAATGTTCCCTTTGTCCTTGGGAAGAAGGTATATTCTCTGTTGTCAGTGGGTGGTGTTATACACACAGCTATGCGTGTATGTGTTTTATATATATATTTATGTACATGTGTGTATACACACAGTCTATCCTCATTACTCATGGATTCCATATCTGTGAGTTTGCCTGACTGCTAAAATTTATAACCCGAAGCCAGTTTTTGGGGCACTTTTCTTGCCATTTGCGGACACATGCCTGGGCAGAGTGATGAAAAATGTGAGGCACCTGACACTTAAATTCCCAGCTAAGGTTGAACAAGCTGATACTCTGCCTTTTGCTTCAGCTCTCTTACCGTAAATGTTTTTTCACTATGTGTTTAGTACCACTTTTTTTTTTTTTTTTTTGCATTTTTGTGCTTTTTGTTGGCGATTTCACGATTTACGACAACTTCCTTGGTCTCAGCGCTTTTCTTCACCTTCAAGTCCTCCCCTCCTGCCTTGTGCTTTCAGACGGAGGCACACCCATCTGCTTAGAGTTCTGGCACGTCGCAGTCTTGTTCAAAACTCTGCTTTTTTCCGTGCTTCTAACCCTCTTGACCAGGCTAATTCTTAACTTTGGTAAAGCTTTTAAAACCTCTGCAAACTGCTTTGGAAGTGTCACTTCCAGAAAGCTACCCCTGCTTGCATAAGTGTCCCTCCTGGCCCTTTTCCCTTACCTCACTGCAGCACCCAGGGACGCCTCTGATCAATGAGCTTATCTCATTATCATTGTTTATCAGTTTGCCTCCCTGAATAGACTCTGTGGGCCTTGACATCATGAGTCTCATATGTCTTTATGGTGTAATAACTTTACACAGTGCTGCGCACCTACTGGGGTTTCACTTTATGTTTGTTAGATGGATGAATCAAAGCACTGAATGGTTAGGAAAGATTTCCCATCAAGCAAAAAGTAAGTAAATAAAATATCAGTATTTGATCCTGGAGAGAGATGAACCTTGGAGATGACAATGCAAGAACTTTTCCCGAGTTGACGAGACACCTGGAAAGCTGTTTCACTGGTGAAGCTGTGCTTCACTACTTTGGAAGTCAGAAATGCATTTTATTTTTCACTGCATACTTCTGCACGTCTTGGTTTTACTTTATTTAGTTGAGCCCAAATTTAGAGGAGCATGTAGATATTTCGTTAACTGTTGTTGATTTCCTAGAGATGACCAGAATTCAGTGTTCTTAGAATCTAGCATGCCAGCAGCTTTTCAAGCCGCCCCCCCAACCAGTGTATATTTTTAAAAATGTATGTCCGTAACATTAAAATAACGAGCAGTGAAAGACTTGTTCTCTCTAGATGAGTTTCCATCAAAAGCTGTAATTGTTTTTCTCATAATATTGAGTAATGTCAGTAAAACCAAGCATTATTGACTTATACCGGAAATTTATTATTTTTTGAAAGTGGCCATCATTAATAATTTGTTATGCAGGCAACAATCTACTTTTTTCCAAAGATTCGGCAGTTGCGTTGGATTGTCTCCTGTTCCCTTGACACAACCTGAATATCACAAAAGAGGAATCGGCCTGAGACGACTCTGACATACCAAGTATTTTTACTGTACTGTTTTAATTCAACACAAGATCATGAATCAAACATCTGAGTTTCTACCACAATTTTTCTAGTTGATTTTCACAACTCCTTATATTGTAAATCTTACTAGCTGGAAATTATTTAGTCTCTTTTATAAAAACTGTATCTATTTAGTAATTAATTGATACAGGATTGCCTTTTTAATCTCACCACATTTTAAGAATCTAGCTCAAACTGTTCTTTTTTCCTCTTTGTAACACTTTGAAAAAAATTTAAAATTTTATTGTGCTTCTTGCAGTTTTTTTTTTTCTCCTTTTCACACGAAAGCAGAAGGCTGTGTAGGTGCCTTGTAAAAGGCTGTCGTGGTGACATCCCTAACAAGAACTTAAAGCAATCCTGCTAAAAAAGATTTCCAGCTTTTGAAATGGTCTAAAAAGAAAAATCAACAAGAAAGAAAACATAACCATGTGGCTACATTTGCCAGCAAGTTTCCTTCCTTGATTAGAGGAGCAGAGTTCTTTTCCTTCGTCTCACTGTTACCTGATAACTGTGTTGACAACGTCAGCTCATTTATCTTTTGCAATAAAAAAATGAAAGCTAAGGGGAGGTGCCTAGTAGCACCAGTCTTTGTGTAGGTTGAGTGGAGTTTAGTTTCTGTTCTGTTTCCTTGTCAACTCCGTATCGTCGTGGAGACAGCCAGAAACTGGAGGGAACGTGTTGCATACTGGAAGGATCCCGTTCAGGTGGCAGGAACTCCCAGTGATGACCAGGAGTGCTGTGGGGTTGTTTTCTCATGTGTAAAGTGATCAGATTAAATGAGATTACCCCTGGAGTCTCTTCTGGTTCTAAAATGCTGGAATATGGTAACCAAAATAGTTTTTGAAAGGATTTCATGTAAAAATTAGAACTCTTTGGTATTATTCTGCACTTGGGCACGTCACTGCTCGTCCTTCCTTGTGCTCCCAACTTCAGCTCCCAGCTCACTCGGCTGGTGCCCGAGCCGACTGTCCCTTTAGCTCCACCTTGTCTGAACGCTGGCCACCGCAGGGAGGTACCTTATCTTTGGAGGTCTCAGCCTTTGAGTTTTACTTCTTCCACTCTCTTATCTCTGAAATATTATGTAGGTTCCTGCCAAGTAAAGGCCATTCTGCTTAGCTTTTGCTGGGTCATAGAGTATGCGTTGTGTTTATTTTGACCAGCAAGTGCCAGATTGCTCTCTGGATTGTTCTAATGTTCCTTTTGTCAGTGAATAATGTTTCTGCTACATTTATATCTATCACTTACCTCATACAGAATATAAATATTTTGTCAGATATTAAACCTGCTACCATTGGATTTCCTAGATTTATTTTGGTTCATATTTGCCTGGCACATCTTTTTTCCATTATATTCAAATTTTTGTGTCTTTTTGCTTTGAGTGGCTCTTGAAGACAACATATTGTACATTTTAAATTCAATCTGAGAGTCTCTGTCTTTTAATTGATGAGTTAAAACATTTACTTTTGGTGCATTTATTGTATTAAAACTCAGTTCCATCTCACTGTTTCATTTTATGTATTGTATTCTCATTTCTTTTTACTCTTTACTTTCTGTTGTATATATAAAATTTACCAGGGCTGGGTTAAAACTTTTACATTCTATTTTTATTCCTATGGTGGTTGACCTTAATTTGTAGACCATGCTCATATTTGTTTATCCTAATGAAGGAGGTATTTGAACTTATCAATATTTGCATGTCTATCAATATCTATGGCAGATCTGGAAATACACTGCTCAGATCTCCCTTCTAGAAAGAACTTGCTTTGTGTGGAATGTGATTAGCTGGCAGCCTTCAGCTGTTAGCTCTTTTAGGCTCTACTTCATTCAAACTGACATCACACTTTTTTCAGGGCAGCCCCCAGCAATGGTACAAAGACCTAGCCATTTCTGCCCAGGTATGACATCTTTGCCACAGAAGTCCCCGTTGAGCTGGTGGAGACTTTGTCAGGTCAGCTTCATCGTCTGGAATTTCCCCCTGAGAAATCTGCTTCTTCCCCTTTCCTTTTGCAGGTGCCATTTCCCAGTAAGCCTTTTACATTCCAAACTCTTGGCATCGGTCCTTCCTCCAGTCCACACCTATGGTCCTGTGGGAGGGCCTGTATGGCCAGCTGAAGGAAAGAGAAAAAGGCATCAGCTTGGTTTATAGATGGCTGGCTTGGTATATGGATGTAAACTAAATGGGGGCAGCAGCTGAATTACTGCTCCATTCAGGGTGGTCTTGAAAAGCTGTGGGAAGGAAAATATTTTCAGTGGACAGAGTTCTGGGTCATACACAAGGGTGTCCACTTTGTGTGGAAGGAGGTGATGCTATATAAGGACTCGTGGCAGTGACAAGCCAGTCAGAGACAGAAGGAAAAAAGGTGGGAAGATTGGTGACAAGATCTAAGATAGAGACATAGGGATGGATATATGCGAGTGGACACGAAGTGTAAAAATCTTTCTTACATCGGAGTAGACACGAAGTGTAAAAATCTTTCTTACATTAGCCACGCCCTGGCTAGAATCCACCATGGAAGAGGCACTAAACATCTGAGCAGTTAAAATGGCTTGGCTGTTTGATGTTAGCCAGACTTTGTCAGTGACCACCCTAGGGCTAGCCCGGTGGGCACATAGATGAGGTGGCCACATTAGCAGTGATGAAGGATGAAGGCTACGATGGGTGAGATCAATAGCATGAATTCCTACCTACCAAGTTGGATCTGCTTCCTCTGAGTGTCCATGCAGCCAACAACAGAGAACGACGCCGAGCCCGTGGCATGGCGTAACTCCTCTCTACAGGTGTTACCTTCCAGAGACCCCTGGTACTCCCAACTCTGTCCCAGCGTCTCCTTCCCAGAGAACGTCACCTGGGATGATAGATCTGTCTTTTGCAAGAATATAGTATCTTCTGTGGCTTTTCCAAAAATCTATCATGCTCCTAAAACCACGATGTCACCCCTGTACCCTCTTTTCTCTCTAGCACTTGATCTTGCTTCCAATTTCACAAAGAATCAAACAGTCCCATCACGTTACATCTTCAAAACTACAAATATTACGTGTCCCCATCGTCTACCTTTCTGCAGCCTCAGAAGTAGAGACGCTCTGATGCTCTTTACCTCGTTCAATACCAGTGCCTCCTTCTGTGTCGCCTCCTTTATGTTCAATATTTCTCCTTTAATGGCTTTCCTCATAAGACATGAGAATGTAAGTCTCTTTTTGCCTTAAAGCGAACAAAATAATAATACATGCCTTGCTTTACGTGCACCCGTCTCTTTCAACTTCAGAGCCAAATTTCTTTAAAATTAGTGTACTCTTATTTTTTTTTTTTAATTGAAGTATAGTCAGTTTACAATGTTGTGTCAGTTTTTGGTGTGCAGCATAATAGTTCAGTCCTACATATACATACATTTATTTGTTTTCGTATTTTTTTTTATTATAGGTCCCTATAAGGTAGATATTGAATATAGTTCCCTGTACTATACAGTATAAACTTGTTGTTTATCTATTTTAAAATTAGTGTACACTTGCTATCTCTACTTCTTCATCTTTGTATTTGTCAGTCAGAGTTCTAGAGGATAATCTGCTCTACCCAGTCCACCGATTCAAATGCTAACCTCTAAAGGAAACAGCCTCAGAAACGCACGCAGGGTATCCCTTGGCACCATCAAGTTGGCACATAAAATGAACCGTCGCAACTTCCTCTTTCATCTGGCCTGATTTTAATGTTTTATTTTTTGTTGTTGTTGGAACAAAAGAGTTTTCAGAATGAATATTTGATATGCCTTCTAAAGAGATGAGCTTTTCATAAAGAAAATCACAGTATGAAGTTTTTGATGAAACCTACACTTAAATTTCCAAGCACTTGGGAGAATCGGTCTGTCCGCTGAGCTCTGCTGAGGCGAGGGCTGCCGAGTCTGGTGACGCAGATCCTGATTGCCCGGGCAGGCGTGTGGCCCGGGTGCTCTCTGTGCACCACCTCCACAGATATCTTTCCTGCTTTCCATGAATAAAGGAAGCTTCTAGTATTCTCCAACTCCCTGTACTAATAAGAGCAGCAGCATAGTGGAGGGGCAGGCTGGGGCAACCAAGGAAAGAAGGGTTATGTGAATAGTCTGACCCATAATATCGGCAGATATCACCTCTTCTTCCTAACTGCCTCCTCTCCCAGACATTTCCATCCACTGACGCGGACCCTCAGGTACGTATTGATCTGAGTACTTGACACTTGGCACATATGACCAATTGGCTTAACCTTCTGTAAAACTCCATAGGCCTTTCTGTTATTAAGCTTCAGATGCTCTTTTAAATTCAGGCCAGCTTCCTAGGTTCTCGTCTTGATCGCCTCAGGGACTCATTCGCCTTTCCTTTCTTCTTCCTCTTCTCTTAAAAAAAAAAACCCTAATTTTTCCCCCTTATTGTGATAAAGGTGATACCTGTTCACTGGATAAAAATCAGAAAATACAGAGAAGACAGCAAGTAAGTTATTTATAAACCTATTTTCGTTTTGGTTATAGGTATTTTCCAAACTTTCATTATGCGTGGGGGCCTTCCGTTTGTGTGTAAGTGTTTGTATGTAAGTCTACTGCGTTAGTCCATGATGGAAACAAACAGGCACGCATGCGCGCGCTAGCGCGCGCGCGCGCGCACACACACACACACACACACACACACACACACACACACACACACAAACAGCATTCATACGTGCACTCTAAACTTGACCACAGTTGTTTATAACCAGCATTTGTTTTTTTTGCTTTTTAAGAGAATACTTTTAAATTTCATATTATATAATTTTTAATGACTGCCTAGAATTCCATTATGTGGTTATACCACAATTTGCTTTCTTAAGCTGTTATTCTGGACATTTTGGGTTCCCAGGCTTTTTTAGGCTGTATTAATACAAATAGTCTTATATCCAGATCTTAGCGCATATTGTCAATTTCAGTTTCTACAAGTGGAATTCTGGGTTTAATGATATGCATATTTTGATATATTTTGTTGTATTTTCTTCCACACGACCTGAAGTTTGAGAATGTTTGCTAACACTGGCTAATTATCATTAAAAAAATACCCAATATAATAAACCCCAAATGTTACCTCTTTTCTTCATTAAAGCTCTGGCCACCCACTCTGTCTGCTGGAGATCAGATTTCCACAAATGTCTGCAGAGGAGAAAGCAGTCAATCTTCATTGCATATCCATGCCTTGCTGGGCACAGTGCTGAGTTCTAGGAAAGCTTAAATAAATACAGCACAGTTCCAGTTCCCTTCCATTGGAGTCTAATGGGGCTGGAGGCAGGGGTGTAGAGAGACCAGTAAACACATCACAACACAGTGAGTTAAGGGTAATAGTGTGAAAATGCTATGGGAACACTCAGTGGGGAAGGGAGGTCAATCATGAGTCTTAGGTCTGAGTCCTAACTCTGTCTGAGTTAAGACAAACCAAGATTAGGAGTTAACCAGGCATAAAAGTCGGTTTTCAGACAGGGGTAAGGATCTCTACCAAGGCAATGTGACACAAACAGTGGCCTTGTTGGGGACAGCCAGCAGCCTGGCATGGCTGGAGCAGAGTGTGTAAGTTGGGGGCACTGCAGTACGTGAGGCTAGGAAGCAGGAGCTGTGTTAGGAAGAGCTTGGCTGTCTGGATTTGCAATTCTTGTCTTGTGGATGTTAGGAAATGCTTGAAGATACGAAGCAAAGAGTCACAGGATGAATCTGCATTTGGGAGAAGTAAGTGGATGCAGTGTGGAGGGTCAGTAGGCGAGGCGACCGGCTGGAAGCAAGGAGGCTGGCTTGGCGTCCAGCATCGTCCTTGTCAGAGATGCCAGCAGGAGCTCACACAGGAGCATTGTGGCTGGGGAGGAGGAGAAATTTAAAAGGTAATACCAGAAACAGACTCCCAGACATAGAATACAAACTTGTAGTTGCTAAGGGTGTTGGGGGGTGGGAAGGGACAGACTGGAATTTCAAAATTTGCAGATACTGACAAGCATATGCAGAACAGATAAACAAGATTATACTGTACAGCACAGGGAAATATATACAAGATCTTGTGGTAGCTCACAGTGAAAAAAAATGTGACAATGAATGTATGTATGTTCATGTATGACTGAAAAATTGCGCTCTACACTGGAATTTGACACATTGTAAAATGACTATAACTCAATAAAAAAATGTAAAAAAATAAAATAAAAGGTAATACGAGGTGATAGCACTGGGGCTTTTGGGCTGTTAAGTATGAGACGGAGTGTTCTCAGTTGGGTCATCTGGCTGAATCCTGGGGCCATTTTAGCTGTAGGACCCCTGTGGCTCCACATCCCCAACCCTTTCCCTTGTCTTGGGGGGCCCCTCCCACACTGTGTGAATACCGTACCCTGCTTTATCACAGAGCGCAAGAAAAATGACTTCTGTGGAGCTGGAAATGGCTGGAAAAAGGTGAGCTGAGTGCCCAGGGAGATGGAGGAGTTAGAAATAAAGGTTAGGCAGGCTGGAGACAGACGGGTGAATAGACGACACAGTAAGTAAAGGCGATATTTATTACCTTGATTTTGGAGAAGGTACAAACACATCTCCAAGTTCATCAAATTGTATACATTAAATATGTCCAGTTTTTTTGTATGTCAGTTATATCTCAATAAAGCTGTTTTTCAAAAAGAAAATCATTAAAGGCTTGGATAAGGTGCAAAAAGATTTATTCATAAAGTCCCAAAATACCAAACGAGGAGCTAACACTGCATATGTAAAATGGGAAATTTAAGACAATAAAACTTAGTAAGTGTGGGGACCTTGTGACAACAAGGGGAGATATAGTCTGAAAATATTAGGAGAGTCAACAAACTTTAAGTCACAAATAAGAAACCTGCAGACCGAAGCTGAGGTATGGCAGTTACCTCTGTTACACCGGGGCAAGTGCAGGCACGCCATCCCCACAAATGCCTACAGGTGTGAAAAAACATCACGGCTTGCGTATTTAGGGGCAATATCCGAGAAGACCACAAGGTGGTAATGTCATTTCACAAGTCTGTCTTTCACTGGGTTGCTTCCTCTTTTTCTGTTTGTATTTATGCCTTTATTTCTCTGTGTTCCAGTCCTTTTCATCTTTCTGCCTTTTTCTGACTTATGTGTCCTCCCTTTAAAATTTTTTCCTTGTCTTTCATTTCTTATCTCCTTCACTGGCCGTCATTAGAAGGAATACAATTTTTCCATTATTCACTGAGTAGAATCTTGTTTTGTCCTCAAACAAAATCTGTTTTAGAAATATTGATATCTATATGAAACTGCACAGAATAGTTTGAGTCCCTAGGTTCCTATCATCCAGCTGCAAAGTTGTCAGTTCACAGCCAAGCTTTCTTTACCTGTATCCCCATTCACTTTCCCGCTTCCCAAATTATTTTGAAGCAAGCTCCAGTTTTGTGCCAAGTCAGTACATCCGTATCTATCTCTCATACCTGAAGACTCTTAAACTAAACCACAGTGCCAGTATCACTCCAAAAATGTTAATGATTCCTTAATATTACAAGATCCAGTTAATGTTCAAGTTTCCAATGCCCCCCCTAAGCCAGTTTTAAAATATTATTTTATAATTTGCCTGTTGGAATCAGAATCCAAATAAATCCACACATTGTGATTAGTGGCTCTTTCTTTTCATATTTTTACACTGTACAGATTCCTGCTTTCTTTCCCCTTGCAATTTATTTGTTAAGGGAGCTAAAGTTATTCTTCCTAGAGTTTCCTACAAGTCTAGACCCTTCTGATTGCTGTCAATTTTTAAAACGGATACGAGCATTTTGCAATTTTTTTCCCAAAAATTTAAGAGGAAGCTAACCACTTGTTTCCTTTGTTCCTGTTACTGAGCTTCTGAACCCTGGTGGGAAAAAAATTACA
The DNA here is from genome assembly GCF_048773025.1 of Camelus bactrianus. Taxonomy (NCBI): domain Eukaryota; kingdom Metazoa; phylum Chordata; class Mammalia; order Artiodactyla; family Camelidae; genus Camelus; species Camelus bactrianus. The sequence goes on from NC_133572.1 coordinate 14,064,717, forward strand.
CACCTGTACAATTCGTGGGCACTAGCATCCAACGTCAGGTGAACTATCAAAACAGATCAGATCATCCCTTTTCTTGCCTCTAATAAGTTCTGTTTTCCTCTGTTTCAACCTCTCCTGTGCTCCTTAAACGCTAAGGTGGATTCTTCCCATTTTCTGCCCTGATCTCCGTTAGTTTTCTTTTCTCCTTTATCTTAGATTGACGGCGCTGTTGGTCCTTGCATTCTGGTCTCATTATCCTGAAATAATTCCTTGCCTAATTCCTAGCAAGACCCACCTCATAGTGTCGGACAGGTTTTGTTTTGCACAAAGATTCTCAGCCCAAGAGGAGGTGTCACTCTGCCTGCCAGGCCAGGTGCCCTGGTGCAAGTTATCTTTTTTTTTTTTTTTAATAAAGGGGAAAAAGTCCTATTTTGTATGTTCATTTGATTGTTTTCATTTGATTTTACTCGGATATGGTTAAGGGCACAACTGGTCATCCCCAGGTTCTACTTTTCAAGACTCTCCCCTCTGGTGTTCCCAGAATGCCCTTCTTTCCCAGTTTCCTGCTTAGCTTTCTCCTTGTTTCTTCTTTATTTCTGTTGCCGGCTCTCCTACTGTTACCAAACTCAAGTCAGGCTGCTTGCCACTCAAAAGCCAATATTTGAGAGGCAAGTGTTGATAGGAAAGGAAAGGTCGCTTTCTTCAGGAGGCCGGCAACTTGAGGAAAAGATAGACTCATGTTCCATAGAACCAACTCCCAGCTGCCGATCACGGGGCAAGAGCTTTGAAAGAGGAATTCTGGGGGTGTATGGGAGGAGGGAGGGGGCTATGTGCAGAACAGCACAGTCAGCCCTGACAGTCATCTTGAAATTAGTCATGCAGTGGTCTGATCAGCATTATCTTGATGCTTGTAAGGACAGTTAATCTTCAGTTCCAGGGTTGTTATTCCCCATTTCCTTGAGGCCAGTTCTCAGGAGCCTGTAAGACGGAGCAGCTATGTCATGGCTACAGTGTGGTCCTCGTCCTTAACTTCTTCCATCTGGTGGGGGTTTGAGTCTCGGCAAGGCAGCTCAAAGGACATGGCTCAGAATATTATCTGTAGCCCTTGAGGAGGAACTAAAGGTCCTTGACTTTGCTTAATGGTTAAACTATTATTATTTTATCTTGTTTGACTATTCTCCATTTTTTTTTTTTTTTTTGCATTTTCTCACTTCTCTGATCAAATTTATTCTTTGGCTAAATTTTTTCCTACAGACAGGAAGCAAGCAGAGGACATGGGGGTGGGGGTGGGATCTGTCCTGGGAAGACCCCACAGGGTCTTTGTCAGTTACACTAACTCTTAAAATTTGTGGTTGCTCATGGTTTCCCTACCTCCTTCCTCTTTACCCCTCATAAGCTCTGCCTGGTTTTGTCCATTCCTGTGACTTCAGCACTCTTTCCAGCTCTATAGTGGTGACTCTGAAATCTCTAAAACCAGTCTCAGCTTTCCCCTGGCATTCCAGTTCCAAACATTCAACAGCCTTCAACACGTATCAATCTGAAATTCTGTAGACACTTCAAAAACTGTCTTGTGGATTCTTGATCTCTAACACCATCCATTCAGTTTCCCAAGCTAGAAATTCTAGTCATTTAACTCTCTTCTCTATTAAATCCAGTCAATCCCTGAATTCCCTTGAATTTACTTCACTTATTCTAAATAGACTTATGGGGGTTCTCTGGGGGCAGCACCCCAGGCTCTAGGGATTCAGCAAAAACCCCTGCTCTTCTGGAACTTACAATCTACTGGGAGACAGAAAATAAGCAAATTATTAAGGAAATACATGGTATGAAAGATGGCAGTAATTAGTGTGAGATTGGATTAAAATTAGAGAAATTTTTTAACGTGTCTTGTTCTGATCTGTCATCTGCACTGGTCTGGCTCACGTCCTCTTCATGTTTTGCTTTTGTTATTGCCTTGGTGTCCAAAACAAGTGCCTTTGCTTCTGCTCGTTCTCTCTGCTCCATTATCTGCACTTCAACTTGGCTAATATTCCTTGAAACAAACAAACAAATCCAAGAGTTAACATTAATAATGTAATCCTTTTGCTTAAGAGCAATTGGCCCCCTTACCTGAAAATACAATCCAGACTTTTTAGAATTGCAATTAAGGCCTCACTTAACCTTTCAGTCTCTTGTCACTGTCCTCTCTTCCTCTCTCCACGGTCCCACGTCCCATGCCATCATGTCAAGTTTCTTGCCCTGGCTGGTCTGTCCCCGCCTCTAACACTGTACTTTAGAGTATATTGTCTTTACCACGTTGACGGCTTGAGTGTCACCCCTCCGGGGAAGCTTTCTGAGATCCTCTAGGCTGAGTTAGCTATTCCATTCACCGTGCTGGACTGCCACTCTGTTCTTAGCTCTGTAGTAGATTTTTTTTTCCCTTCAAAATCATGCTTCTGTATGATCAGTTGGTTCCACAAACACGCCCAAATAATTATCCTATCATAATATCCTTGCTGGATCCAATACATTTCACCTGAGGAGCTCGTATGCGGTTTTATCATCAATCAGTAGCACCACCTGGCCCTTGCTTCAGGTGAGAATGGTGGTCTGCGAGGGCTTTCATTCTTCAAAAAAATCTATTGACTAATCGTGTCGAACTTCACCTTTTAAAGTTTTCCTAGGAACACTTATTGTTAAGTATGCGGTGTAGATCAGAGGTTAACGATTTTTCTTTTTCTTTTTTATTGATGTGTAGTTGACTTACAGTGTTAGTTTCAGGTGTACAGCAAAGTGATTCAGTTATCTATACACATACATATATATTTTTTCTTTTCAGATTCTTCTCCATTATACATTATTACAAGAAATTAAATATATTTTCCTGTGCTTGTAATAGATTTTTACATGTTTTTCTTGGAATTTATGCTCCAGGTGGAGGTGGGGCAGAAATATTGTCTTCAGCATCCATGTGACTCATCTATCCACATGACTCTAGGACCCACAGCCCAGCTTCACCATGGTGAAGGGGAAGGCAGTCAGTGAGTCCAGCCTACGATCTGGGGCCAGGCAGACCAGGTCTGACTCCTGGTCTGGCCACTCACCAGCTGAGTGGCTTTGGACAAGTTACATACCCTCCCTGTGCCTCAGTCTCCTTACATTTAAATGGATATTGGTAATTGAACATATCTTGCAGAATCATTGTAAAGATTGATGGAAATAATGCATATAAATTGCTTCACATAGTGCATGGTAACCATATATGCTCAGGAATGCTAGCTATACCAGATGCTTATAAAATGAATGACATTAGCATAACCTGTGCAATCCTTAGTTAAATGATTACAATGGAAGCTAGTGGCCCCGGAGGGAGAAAGAAAAGATTGCTCGCCACTCGTTTAGAGGAGTCAAAGGGAATGATTCCATAGTGTAATTAAGGGAATCTGGGAATGCTTTGATAGGACACGTGCTGTGTTACACCTCCATCTGGGTTTAACCGGTACCCTTTGGTGGGAAGCAGAATCTTGGTGGCACTTTATTTAGGGTGTCATCAGACCTGTTATGAACTGAGCCAAAGAGCTCATTTTGAGAAATAAAGGAGGTAGAGGATCTGAGGGAACCATTAATGAGCCCAGCTGCCATTTCACATGCGAAAAGGAGCAGGTTCACAGCACACGCCCCTCAGGGAAGGGAGAGAAAATGTCAAGGATTGTACTGGGAAGGTGTCGGAACATTTTGTGTGAAAGTGGATATTTGGATGAAATGACTCTCAGGCCCCAAGATAGCATGACAGGCTGTAAATAGACAAGGAAGAGAGAAGACAGGAGTGTGCTTCTCCGTGGTGAGTATTTAGGCTGTAGACAACCAGGACGGTGCAGGGGTCAATGGAATAAAAATGTTAGCTAATGCCCCCTTTTTCAAAACAGCATCACAGGAAAACTATGACTGATTCACCCTGGATTTGACTTTCATTCTGCCGCTACTACTGATGCTTCTAGAATGACTAAACAACGTTGAGTTAATGAATTCTGTTTTACAGCACTGAGGAGGTCTCATACACTTGTGAAAAACCGCTGGTACCAGTGCAAAACAGAATTCCTATGGATAGTCTAAATCTTAATTAGAAATGTTCCATTAGTATGGAGAGTATCAGGGTGTGTGTTTTCAAAGGTTGATTAGGAGGTGACCTATACTGTCACATGGGGGAAATGTCTGTCTGCATCCCCCCGCCAGACCTTAGAGAGCCCCTATTAATCACTTGCATTGATGTCATCCACTGTTTTGGGGGTTATAATCTTTGTTCTTGGGCAGAGACTAGATACTCAATAATTGTTTTTCAAATTAAAGCATTTCTGAGACCATGCCATTGTATTCTGGGGGTTTCTAGAGTTATTGTCACCACAGGTTTCCCTTTCATCCCCAAAATACTTGCTCAAATGAATTGTCCTCTTTATCATTCTTACTGCCCCTGAGAGCTGTTCTTCTAAAATGCAGATCTAACCATTCTATTCTAACATTTTTGTTCTTAACAACCTTTACTCCGTTAATGGGTTCTGACTGTTGCTAGGATAAAAGCCACATCCCATATATGGCTTACAAAGTCCTATGTGACTTAGCTTTTTTCCTTTAATTTTTTCCCACTCAATGCCACTTTTCACTCTAAGTTTCAGATATCTTAAATAATGTGTGGTATCTGACTGGTAATTCAGTTAAATTTGTATTAATCAAAAGAGAGATTAGAATGGCCTGACCTAATCAGGTGAACTCTTAAAAGAAGTTAGATTTGAATCATGAGAGATTCTTCCACTGCCTTTGAAGAAGTAAGCTGCAGGTTGGAAGAATGTCATGAAACTAGGACCAGAGGGCAGCCTCTAGGATCTGAGAGTGACCCCCAGTCAACACTGAGCAAAGACTGCTGGGACCTCAGTCCTACCACCACAAGGAACTGAATTTTGACAACAACCTGAATGAGCTTGGAAGAGTCACAGATGAGATCACAGGCCTGGTCACTACCTTGTTTTCTGCCTGGCGAGACCCTCAGTGGAGGACCCAGTTAACCCGTGACCAGGCTCCTGACCTGAAATTGTGAAATAACACATTTGCTTGATTTTAAGATTATGGTTTAAAAAAATTTTTATACAGTATTAGAAAACGAATGCAGAAGGAGAGAGAAAGGATGGAAGGAAGGAGGGAGTGAAGGATATTTGATCATAATTTCCACTCCCCTGCTGTCTTTCCTAAAACAGAAAAAGCATTCTTAGCTATAATTTGTAAATTTTGGGGCAGCTAATAAAAAAGAACTTCATGAAGTCCTGTACGGTTTTTAAGCTTCTAGATTATACTTCAGAGAAGCTTTACCAAATTTATCAAAGTAAAGTATAAGCCAGTGACACCTTTGTTTTGGATTATTTCCAAAATATAAATAATTATATAATTATTATAACTTTAATTCAAACTTCTTCTATGTGGTAAAGCACTTGGTTCTTCCTTTTTAGGAATGTCTGGGCTATTCTTAGCTGTGGACATTTCCATATGATTTCCATATTATTGAAAGATGAAAAGAAGTTGAAAGACTTTTATAGCAAACACTCATGAACCCACTACTTAGAACATTTTATTATATTGCCTTGTCACAAAACTGTCCATCTCTCTGTCTATCCTTTAATCTACGTATTATCAAAAATTAGCTTTCAATGTTCCATAAAACTTTATTAATCTGTGATTGGAATTAAATATACAGAACAAGTTAGGAATAATTGACATGATTACAATACATTCATGTTCACGTAATCCATGAACAGGGGCAATGTCTCATTTATTTAACTCATATTTCATGCCTTCCAGTAGAGTATTATATTTTTCTTCTTGGAGCTCTTGCAAAGATTTTGTTCAATTTATTCACACAGCTTCTTTTTATTGTTGATTTTTAAGTGGTATTTCTAAAAGTTATATATTCTAAATGTTTGTTCCTGGTAGGTAGAAGTGCAACTGACTTTTTAATATGGATTTAAAAACTAACAATCTTATATCCAGATACCTTATTAAAATCTATATATGGTTCTAATACTTTATCTATAAAATTTTTTGAGTTTTATATGTATACAATTATATAATGATGGCTGTTGATTTTTCCTGTTCCATTCTCATGATTTTGACTTGTTTTTTCTTTCCTATTTTACTGGTTCAGATATCCTGTATAATGTGAATAGAAGTCGTGATATCAGAGTTTTTGTCTTGTTTTTAATTTTAAAGTTAATACTTTAAAAATTTCACTACTGTGTTGATATTTGCTGTAGGTTTTATTTGGGAGTTGGGTGGATGTTTTTGTTAGCAAATTTGGAATTTATTTTCAAAGCAAATAATGACTTTTCATGCAGTTCCAAATGTTTTGATGTTTGAAGCAAAGTGAGTTACTTTTTAATGAGGGTAAAATTTCTCAAGGGAAGAACTGTCTTTCATACTTTTATTTTTAACCACTCCACAAGCACCCACCCACCACGGCCACCTTTGTCCTCAGCTTAATATTGCATAAGCACTCAGTAAACACCCATTGATTAATGTCTAAGATTTATATGCTTCTAGTCCTGGGATTCGATGGTTCATTTTGCCTGGAAACTTTTGCCAATCTGCTGATTCTTACTCATGCTAAAGCTGATATGTTGCTTGAGTCAAACTGTAGATGTCCATTTGCTTGTTTTTATATCCCACTCAGAGCAAAAACAAAAACAAAAAAAAAGGGAGGGGCAAAACTTTTAATTCTTTTAGTAATTCAGAATTTTTGTGAGTTTCTTAGAGAACTCTTATCCAAACAAAATCCTTAACTTCCAGCAGTGACCAGGGGTTAGAGTCAAGTTACATAAATTGAGATACATTGGTAGTATGGGGAAAACTGGAAACACGACTATTTTGAACTTTATTTCAGTATTGGGAATAGGCAGAAATTCTTTTTCCTTATCGAGGCCTCCATATTAGTTAGCTGTTGCCAAAATAATGCCACATCCGTATCTGCCCAGAGCTTAGTGGCTTACCCCAGCCTTCATTTTCCTAGCTTGTAGGTCTGCAAATTTGCTGGGCCAAAGCTGCTTCAAGATACTCACTGATTGACCTTGGCTCAGCCCAACATCAGTGGGGTAGAGACATATACTCTGCTCACTGCAGTGTGCTGTCAGGCTACATAGCAGAAAAAGGAGCGAGGGAAGACCCAAGAACAACACTAATCTACCACGGCCTTTCATATACATGATGATTAAATTAAATAACATATACTGTATGCTTAAAAACAAAGTAAATGCTCAGCAGGTTTGGCTATTCCTATTGGTATTATTTTTTGTAAAACAAAGCAATCAAACTAGTTGATCTTCAGAATCCTTGATGTATCTGAATTTTTGCTTTCCATTTTATCACTTAAGATTTCTTCTTTTTTTTCTCTCATTGTCCCTTTGTTCCTTTCCTATTGTGATATAAATAATAATAACTTTGGCTTATGTTTTCAGATTTTGGCTTCAGTTAATAAATCTCTTTGGTATCCTTATGAGTGTTGTCTTGTAATGTTTAATGCTCTCAGAATCTTTATCTGCTAAGAAATTTAGTGCCGCATCTGGTTGAAGAAACATTGGTTGTTTATGTATTCTTCCGTGTCTGCACTGGTTGAATGTTCTCTTGTGCAGATGACTGCTTTTGATTCAAAGAGGGAACATGATTTTAGACCTAATTACTGCAGAAGTAATTGCTCCTTGGCAAATGGGACCTGCCAGTCTGGACATGTTCAGATCCTCTAATGGAAATCCATTGCCCTTCTCAGTTTGGCAGTCTGAAAGACTAGGATGTTAGCCACCCAAATGTAACAGGGGACTCTTTAAATTGCTGTTTCATCTGAGTCCTCAAGACAATAGGAGCACTGTGTGCCAAGGGGGGGTGCAAGATCATTTAAACACATTTTGAGAAGATGGTAGTTATGAACTGATTTTGCAAACGCTCTACCTCCAATCTATGAGCAAAGGTGGAGAGGCTGAGAGGAGCTGGTTGGAGATATGAGAGGAGTTTTTAGAGTTTTTAATATGCTGCTCATCCCCTTTCCTCAAGGAGATGAAATTGTGCTTCAGAGGAACACATTGGTCTCCTGTTGTCCAAGGGGCACAGTTGACTGATGTCTGACACATGCTTGAAGTACCTAAAAGCAAGATTCTCTGGCTAGAGCTTTTTGCTTTGATGGTGGGACAGGGGAAGACATATGAATCTTTTCCCTGGGCCACATGTACAAAAGAAAGCTGGCCTTGAACTGCCTTGAATTCTCCCCAAGTACTTGGGGTATGGAGGGCAAGAGAGCTCATTAAGAAAGGCTGCAGGTGTGTTCAGGATGTCAGGAGCTGATGGAGGACCTGTGAGCCGTGAGCCAGAGCAAAGGAATTTTCCTCGCTCTGCAGGTGAGAGGTCTCAGCGAGGGCAGGAGCTCTAGAAAGGGCCCTTCATGCATGTCATGAGTGAGTCAGCTTTAAACGTCAGCCAACCAGAGGCGGCCTGTGTCAGGCGGCACCGGTCCTGGCCAGGCAACACCTTCTCTCTGTATCCTTCCTCTTCTCTCGTCTCTCTCCTGACCTCAGTTCTACTTGCAGTCTTGCGTAGGGGAGACAGAGCCGACTGAGTGCGGTGGGGGAGGAGGGGAAGCAAGAGAAGAAACTGAGATGAGATTGAATGTACAGGCCCCAAATGGGAGTGCAGGTCCAAATGGGGAAGGAAGAAAATTTTAACTTTAAATTTTGTAGTTTTGACTTAAACTGTTCATTATAGGATGAGACTCTACTTCAGAGGAAATGACTTTACTATCTGAGAATACCTGGAAAGAGCAATTCCATTTTCCAAGAATTTCTTACAAGCGCAGAGGAAGAATGAACCAAAATTGAGGGTGGTGATGAGGAAAACAGGAAAACAGTGGTTTGATCATTGAATTCTACTCATTCCATGTGGTCACACTTTCAGAGAGGAAATTGTTTCTGTTTTTGTTTTTTTTCTTCAGGCAATTCCTTGATTCTTTATTCCAAAGATCACTGGTTTCCAACCCACATGTTACACTCACCCTGGGTGCTATGCCCTCTGTCCACTAGGAGACACATAGAAACCCGGGAGTGGGAGCAGAGGACGCATATAAACTTGAGAAGCTACCCAACTTATTATGTTTCTCCCTGTCGAGCACCCTCGCTTGAAAATTCCTCCCACAGGTAGACCTCAGACTCCCCTAAATGTTTCCCCAATGCGACTAACAGAATCTTCAGGAAAGATTTATTTTGAATTTACGGATTCCTATGCTCCATCGTACCCACCCTGACTCAGAATCTCTGGGAGGTTTAGGAAGAGTCTTTCAATCTCTCAGGTGGTTGTGGTCCACTGGATTGTAAAGTTTGGCATTTGGGAGGATGGGTGAGATAATTTGAGAGTGCTAAAATCTGCAATGAATTTATTGCTCTAAAAAAACCAAGTATATTGGTGAAAGGAATGAGGCTTCAAGAGGTTTTTTTTTTTTTTTTGCTATGTTTCCTTTTTGAAAAATTTTTATCTTTAAACATTGAGATTGCTATTTTTAAGCGACTCGATCAATGTTAGAGTGTTTATTGGTTGATCTTTTCCCCACTATATTGGAATATTATTTCTATTATAGCGGCTTCTTAGCCATCTGGTAATTCTGTTGATGGGAGCAAAAATGGGAAACAGAGGGCACGATTAGCCTACAACTCCAAAACAGAACAGTTGTCTGATTTTCTACCAATCATGCCAAAAGTAGGCCAATGACAATATTGTTTCTAACCCACATGCCTCCCTCAGGCCAATTTGGAACCCCATCTCTTGTGGCAGAACAAGCCAGCCACTGATGGAAAATGATCAGTAGGTTAAAAAATAGAGATTAGGTCCAGGAGTTCTGCCAGCATCAAGAATGTGCTTCATCAGTAGGGCAGAGTATAGGATAATGATAATTCTAATTTTCTTTGTCTTTTGCTTTGGAGCTCTTTGCCGTTGTTGAATAAGGACCAAATGAAATGCAGTGCACTGCCTTATTAGTGTTCCCTTAGCCAGTGTATTAATTATTTTTCCTGACACATGTCTGCGAGGAGGGGTGTTAGAGTAGCCTGATTTATGGCTACTTCGCTTTGCAAGTCATATGCTTATGTTAGGATAGCACAAATAGAAGGCTATTTTAAGTGCCAAAAAAAAAAATGAAATGTTCAACTTTATTTCTGAGTGATTTTTATTTTTGTTCTTGATTTAGAAGCGTTAATATATTTTCCTGACAACTGATCAGGGAGGGAGATGTTTTGGGGGGGGCGTAAATACCTATAGGCTGAGGAAGAATCCATTACCTACTCACTGACTTTGGAGGACACTGTTGAGGTGAGGGGTTTTAGGTGGGGCACCCCCTTATCTAATCAGGCACTGGCCGTCAGGAGGACTGGGGAGTGGCTTTCTATTGTTTTGGGGTTGAAGAGGAGGAGTGCTTTGTTTGAATGACGAGGGAAAGGATGCGATCATTATTCTCAGATGACGAGTCAGCCTCGGGAAGAATTTTGTGATGCTCCAGGGGGCTCGGACAGAGTTAGGGTCCTCTCCCTCAGTCCCCATATCGAATTGGCCACGATCTTACTTCCTTCTCTCTGGGATCTCTTCATTCATCTCTCTCCTCTCTTCTACCACCTTGGTTTAGATGTATTTCATCTTTCAGGAGGAAGGAACCGAGAGAGGGTAGGAGGAGGAAAGGGAAAGATACAGACCATTTTCAGTTCTCTTCTCTGTTCTTCCTTATGTTTTCCCCGTCCTCTGACGCATCCTCTCGACTCCAGTCACAGTAATTGTTCAAATCAGAAAGTAATCGCGTCCCCCCCCCTCACTTCACATTCGTTCCTGATTCCCCGTTGCCTGGAGACAGAAGTCCAAACGCCTTATCGGGAAGCACAAGTCTCTTCCTGATATTTCTCTTACAGACTTCTGTCGGTCTTCCCTTCCGCGCCACCACCTTTTATTCTGAACAGACCGAGCGACTTGAAGTTTCCTGAACATGTCACACTCTTCTACGCCTCCACGCTTGAATTTGTACTTTTCCTTGGACCTGGAATATTCTTTCTCTTTTGATCCCTATTCATCATTCAGGCCCAATACCATGTTCTCTCCGAAGGTGTCTCTGACCCCTCCCTTAGCAGAGGTAGGGGCTTCGGCCTCCAGTTTCTCAAAGCACTGGGGCTGCCCGTGTACTGGTGTTTATTAATCCCGTTGTCAGACCCCTTGCCCCTGCCTTCAGGACACTGTGCCCTCCCGGAAGGCGATCGGGTCTAAGTCCCCAGCGCCCCCGGGACAGTGTGTTTCTGCCACAGAGCTGTGTGGAAGCTCTTTGTGGGAGGATTTCATCTCAGTGTGAGTTAAAACTCCTAAACAATTACAGCTGTTCAAAACCTGAAGAGGCTGCCGGGTACAGAGTAGTGCTTAGCAAGTAAGTAGAAGATTGAATGAGCTGTGAGCACTTGAATCCCCTGCCACCAGAAGTATTCAAGTTGTTTGACAGCCTCATCCAAGCGTTACAAGGAGTGTTTCATGAGGAATCGAAAAATTTCCACCAAGAGTTATTGGATTGTATTTTACTATATGTGGGGAAGCATCTACTATACATATATACATATATAATCTATATGATTAAAGGTTTCTATCTACTTATCTAAATGTTTAAAATAATAAGAATTTTTCCCCCACATTATAATTCTTTCTCTGTTTTCCTGCTTGAAGATTTTATCAGGACAGTCAAGTGTGAATTTTATTTAAAGTATTTTTCTTTTGCTTCTCAGCAACTAGGGCTACTCATACCTTCTCAGTTCCTTTAAACAAGTCTTCAGAGCACTTCCTGCTGCCATTGATAGCTGAAGTACCATGAGATGGGAGTGGATTGGAAAAAGTTAATACTTTGAAGGGAAAAGAAAACCCCCATAGATTCTCTTCAAAGTTAGAGAAAGAGAAAGGAAGTTATGCAGAAAGAGAAAGGAAGTTATGCAGAAAGAGAAGATGGCAGAAAATGCATGTTTTATATTTTAATTTTTAAGACTGACTCATATATACATATTTGTATCTGTTTGAATATAGCATATTATATAACTTTATTATTTATCCAACTTTCGAAGTGTCAGAATTTATTAAGGAAAGGTATGACATATTATTATGATGTACCTCTCAGTGTGCAGTCCTTCCAAACACAATCCTTGGCGTGCAGTGATGATCTCAACATCACTGAGGTAAGCAGCATATCCTGAAAGAGAATCTTCCCTGACGCGAGGACAGGGTAACATCACATGGAGGCGAGAAGGGGGCCTAGTCAGGGATGGGTTAAGCTGGTATAACAAAGGGACAAAAATTATGGAAATCTCAAGCAAGAGAAGTTTCTTTCTCCATCGTATATGAGGATGGAGGTAGGCTGGCAGACTGGGGAGAGTGGGCAACTCTGCTCAGCGAGGGGATCAGTCAATCAGGTCCTAATGGATGCTTTTCATTCCTCCCCAGGGCAGCGGTTTTCAAAGGTTAGCATGTATCAGTCCCCCCAGAAGGCTTTTTAAGACACAGAGTGCTGGGCTTCAACTCCAGGGTTTCTGATTCAATATGTCTGGGCTGGGGTATGAGAACCTGCATTTCTGAAAACCTGGGTGATGATGATGCTGGCTGAGGGACTACACTTGAAGAGACATTGCCCTGGCCTGCTGGCCCCATCCTCAGCAGCCCGTGGGAAGGGAAAGCCAGAAAATAAGAAAGATATGACCCAGCGGTCACACATATTTCTCCTGCTCAGATTCTTTCAGGCTGATCATAGTCCAATGTCTACATCTACCCTCCAGGAGAAGCTAAAATACAGTAGCTTCTATTATTAAAAGGAAGAAATCATTCCAACATTGAGTCTTCTGACTCATGAACAAGCTATATTGTTCTGGTTATTTAGGTCTTCTGTGATTCTATGAGCTGGGGAAACAGGTCTTTCACATCATCCATCATATTTATTTTTAAGTATTTCACATTTTTGATGCTATTGTAAGTGATATTATTTTTAATACTGAACTTTTGAATGTTTGTTGCACATATAGAGAAAAACAGTTGTCAGTACTTTCCAAATTGATCTGTAGAATCAATACAAACCCAGTCAAAATCCTAGCAGGCTGTGTTTGTGTGTGTGTGTGTGTGTGTGTGTGTGTATGTGTGTGTGATACTGACAAGCTGACTCTAAAATTCACATGGAAATGCAAAGGAAATAGACTTGCCAAAATGACTTTGAAAAAGAACAAAATCAGGGGACTAGTATCACCTAATTTCAAGATGTATAAAGCTACAGGAATCACTAAACTATGGTGATAGCATAAAGATAGAAAAAAGATAAATGAAACAGAAGGATCTAGAAAGAGAGTCACACATATATGAACTGATTTTTGACAAAGGTGCAAAGATCATTCAGTGGACAAAAGATAGTCTTTTTAACAATGATGCTGGAAAAAGTAGATATCTATTTGCAAAACAAACAAAAACAAACTTCCATCCAAACCTTATACCATATACAAAAATTAACTCAGAATCTCAAAATGGATCATAGACCTAAATGGAAAACCTAAAACTATAAGACATCCAAAAGGAAACATAAGTAAAAATATTTGTGACATTTGTTTAGACAAAGATTTCTTAGATATGACACCGAAAATATGATCTATGCAGTGAAACATTAATACAAGCTACTAAAGCACAGTATCCACAATATATAAAGAACTCTCAATACTCAATAATATGAAAATAATCCAATTAAAAATGGGCAACTTATTTAAACAGACTTCACCAAAGAAACTACATGTATGGCAAATAAACACATGAACAGATCCATAATATCACTATTTATTAGGAAAATGCAAGTTAAAACCATAATGAGATACTACTGCACACCTATTAGTGTGGCTAAAATGAAAACGATTGACAAACTACGTGTTGGGCAGGATGTGGAGGAACTGGAATGTTCAAACTATACTGTTGGAATATAAAATGGTAAAGTCGCTTCGGAAAAGTTTGGCACTTTAACTTTCTCAACAGTTGAACAGACACTTACATATGATGCAGCCATTCCACTCTAAGGTATGAACCCAAGAGAAAAGAAATCATTCGTCCACACAGAGACTTTTGCATGAGTGTTCATAGCAGCTTTCTTTGTAATAGCCCCAAACTGGAAAATAGCCAAATGTCCTTCAGTAGGTGAATGGATAAACAAATCATGGCATATTCGTGCAATGGAATACTACTCAATAATAAAATGGAAGGAACAAAATGGTCTGTAAAACATTATGGAAATGTCTCAAAATTACTATCTAAATAAAAGAGGCCAGGAATTGAGTATATATTGTATGAATTGAGTATATATTGTATGGAGTTATTAAAGCTCATATTGATTTTTTTAAAAACGCACTAGAATTCAATCGAACTAAATGGATGTTTGACTATTTTCAACTATTTTAAAAGACATCCACGGACATAAAAGTCTAAGCATGGATGCAGTTCAAGCGATATTTTAGTTATGTTATCTTCATGTTACCAAATGGGGAACACGCCCCTCGAGTCAGAGTGAGTGAGAGGAAGATCTTAGGAGACCAGGATTTTAGTTCTGATTTCTCCAAATGTCCTGGAACTAGCTTATTTACCTGACCAATCGAATTTTGCCACCTGTAAAATTGCCAAAATAATACTTAGCTCAGAGGATGTGGTGGAGAAAGGAGTCAGGATGACCAGTAAAATTGCTGTCAGAGTGTTTGCGGTAGGAATAGTTACTATCACTGCATGTTCCCTTCTCCTGCCTTCTCCTTAATTTCACCACTCCCTGGAAATCTCTTTCGCCACTCAACTTCAGTTGGCATTTTCCTATTTAAAGCAAAATGTGTTGAGTCAGCAGACTTGACTGACATCTGAAGCCTCTAGTGACTGGAGGCTGACAAAACTCTTCACTCTCCTTGGCCCTGAAACTGAAGCTCAGGGATTTGTCAGTGTCAGCTTGCTTTGGGGGCTACTGTGCCTCTTTGCCCAGCTTGCTCTTGCAGGGGCAGCCAACTGAGTGAAGAAGGAGTGAGTCTGTTCCGATGGCCAGGCTGAAGCGTTGAGTAAAGCTTAGCTGCTGTAAGAGGGTTAGGGGAGGACTGGAATGCACGCCTTGCCAGATAGAAGTGCAGGATTTCCCAGAGATGTCTATTTAGGGTGAGTCATTTTAGCTGCCTGTCCATGAGACCCTGGCATGGATGCTTCAGAGAAACGGTACTGAAGAGTCCACAAGTAACACGTTAAGCATCGTCACCAAGCAGTTATGTTGAGCAGCCTGTGAAGCCAGACGGGATGTAGAGGATAATGGGCTTTTATAAAATGCCTTCCCAGGGACAAACTTTCCCAAGGATGGAGGAGAACTCCAGTACATGCTTAACAACTGGCTCTGGGCAATGGGGAGAGGACTGACGTGTAGTGTCTCCCAGTTTCTGTGGTTTAAATACTATCGCCACGGCCAGTGACAAGCTTCCAATATATTGTCAGCCAGCTCACAAAATTCTAGATCCAGTGTGAGCCAGCTCCAGAACACCTTGGGATTCAACCAAGCAGAGGGCAAGGGCAGCGGTAAAGTCAAGAGTGTGGTTCTCCTCCATATCTTGCTCCTAACTCTACCCCTGGACTAGCAGTTCCTGTTATAGTCCACGAATTACCTAGGGTCACACCAACACTCAGAGACAGAGATAAGACTTCTTCTAAAAACTAAAGAAGGGGTAAGATATTGGAGTTTTTTTCCTTCTCATATTTTCTGAGTAATAGTTAGTGTGTTTTGTACAGTTTGAGTCAAACCTAAGAACCCAGTTAAGGCCTCTAAAAAACTTTTAAGATTCTGGCCAGCAGGTGCGGAGGTCTACTCATCTTATGGTCCCAAGACAAGCCTCATAAGTTAGGCTCCCAGGTAAGCCTCCCTTGGCCTTGAGGAGAGGGCTGTCCTTCCCAGCTTTTGCTTCACCAGGTATGCCAAAGCCACATGGGGAGTAATAATTCATTGTTGCTTTAATTTGCATTTCCCTGATGATACATGATGTGTAGCATTCTTTTAATGTGCTTATTTGCCATGTGTATGTCTTCTTTTGGTGAGTCCTCCAAGAGGACTGCTTGAAGGATGGGGAGAACTGCACCTTGATTCCTGGCTGGATTCTTGCTGAACTCTGGAGTTAATAAATCTTCCATGTCAATGTTAGAACCAAGTATGGGTAAGGCATGTCTTACCAGAACAGCGGCGGTAAATACCACTTGTCCAGAGCTTATTAAGTTCCAGACCTTAAATATACACTATTTATGACTCTCAAAAGAACCTTATGTTACAGGTATTATGTTCTCTTTGCAGAGACAAGGAAGCTGATGCTTTGAGAAGCTAAGTTACTCATAAGTGGTAAAGTAGATATTTTGTCTGAGGCTTTGTACACCATTCACTTTCCATTATTCGATGTCACAGAATAGCAAGGGTAGGAGGAAAAAGACCCGGTTACTTCTAAAGATATACCAATTATGGTGAAAGTGATAAGAATGAAAATAAGACTAAATGGACAGTCCAGAGTTATTACTTGTTGCAATTTTTAATGCTATTTTATAGCAGGTATGGCAGCATTTCGGTTTCTATTTTTAGAAAGGACACTCATTTTTAATAACGTATGGCTAATGTTGATATTTTAGCTTGTTTGAAACATTTGATTTCTTTCTGGTGTGTTACAAGAATTTAAAATTTCTTCACCACTTCTCGAAAACAGAATAATTGTTTTTGAATGAAAAGTCATGTTACTCTTCATTTTTAAAATAGATTTCAGAGAATATTCATAAATATTTGCTAATTTGGTCCTGACAATCACACTGTGATGGGTATCTGTATCTTATTTTGTATCTGATGAGATGCCAGGTGCAATCAGAAATACACAGTGACACCCTCAAGGTCACACAGCTGATCCAAAAGAGGGTTGAGATCTTAACATCTTCCTCCTCAAAATGTTCTCTGCAATGCCTCATCATCCACTCATCTTTTTTCTTGAATTTCTTAACTTTACTCTTTTTTTTTTAACATTTTTTATTGATTTATAATCATTTTACAATGTTGTGTCAAATTCCAGTGTAGAGCACAATTTTTCAGTTATACATGAACATATATATATTCATTGTCACATTTTTTTCTCTGTGAGCTACCATAAGATCTTGTGTATATTAACTTTTCTTAAATTTAATAAAAAGCAATATGGAAACATAAACACAGTTTGTTTCTCTTCACCAGACTGAAATTTAAATTGTTAAATACTGAAGAAAAGTACTTCATGTAGCTATCAGGATTTAAAGGCTGGAAACTGAGGGTACAAAGTTATTTCTGAAATTCTATTTAGAAAAAATGATTCTTAATATAAATTAAAGTTGCATCACATGGTTGCATAGCTAAACGCTGTGAGATTTCCTCATGTTTACATTTTTGAAAAATTAAATGAACAGCAGTACGTACAATGTAACTTTCTTAAATTTAATTACAGGATATCTCTGTATAAAGCACTATTGTGAAAGGTATGTGTAATGATTAAAGAGTTGAGTACAGAGTCATTTTCCCTAGTGCTTAAAAGGTCACTAGAAAGAAAAAAGTGACAAATATGCTGTTTTAAGCTTTTTTTTTTTTTGCCACTTTAAAAATGTCACAGTGAGTGAAGGGAAAAAGCTGCCCGATAGCAGATGAGTGGATATTGACAGCTGCACCAGTGTTAAATGCTGCGCGGCAGAAAAACCTAGTGAAGAAAAACAAACTGTATTCACGTTTCCATATTGCTTTTTATTAAATTTAAGTCAAGAGACTTTAACTTTGATTTCTATCTGAATTTGATAATGAAAGCAATTTGTGAGACAAATCCATGTGCACCCAGAAGAGATAGGTATATAATATAAGACATTTTAATCATGCACTAAATGTAGAATTGTCCTGACAACACATGTGATATTTTATGGTGTCCATATGGTACTGCATATGCAGCTTATAATATACAACTGGTATCTGGATAACATATGATATAGACGTAAAGCACACCCTGCAAGCTTAGAATTCTGTGGTTGCGCATACACACACACACACACACACACACACGCATACACAGAGGCACGAGATCCATGGTTTCTCGGTGCTGAATATACATTAAACATTTAACCCCTGCGCCCGTGTATTCATATTGCGAAGGGGTCGGGTTACTTTCTGGGGGCGTGTTAGATTTCCCTTGGTTTGAAAAACTCTTTCCCCAGAAGCCCGGAAAATTTATCATGTTGGATAGCCAGGTGTTCTCCATTTGCAAATATTATTAACTTGTAGGATTAGAAGAAGGTTTAATTATGAGAGAGGAAAAATAAACAATGCAGTAGGCAGGAAGTCCCACAGGGCACCATTGTCAGGGGGTGTCCTATAGGACTCATTGTCTGTGATCACTCATAACGCAAGGGGGGTGGTCTCTGCCAGCTGACTCTGATGCTCAGTTGCGGGGAGGGGAGCCTGGAGACCAGTGTCTTTTGCTCTTTGTTGATCTGTAACCTGACGATCTTCCTACAGAGCTGCTGTTTCTCCTGAATAACCATCATTTTCAGGAGAATCTCGTCCGCCATACCCAGTCTTCACCACCACAGGCAAATCCCTCGTGTATCTGTCTCCCCCATCAGTCTGGAGCAGAGACCCATCCTGTTAATCCTTGGATCTCTGTGACCTAGTATATTACCTATCCTCTAATAGATACTCAATAAATACTGAATGAATGAATGGATGTATCTGGACCTGAAGTGAAACCCCTTTCTGGAGTTCTCTGGTATTGGGGGTAATTTGTTGTACTTTTATTGCCTGGAATCCCAAACAGATTGTCTGTCTGCAAATTTCCTGAATTTTCTCACTTTTAGGACCTTCCTTCTGAAGTAATTCTTTCATACTCTCCTGTCACAGTTTGCTCTGGTAACCGTAAGCCCACAATTCTATCAAAGACGCTATTTCTCCCCGTCCTTGGGGTTTCCAGTTATGCAGATTAAGAAAAGGAACTTGAGAAAGAATTACCAGCCATTACCTTGGGTTACATAGTTATAATCCACAAGGAAATAGTGAATAGAGTTAATGGAAAATATCCGGACTTTGGAGTTTAATTTTCTTTGTAACTTTGCAAACATCTTTAGGGAGTATAACCTAATTCCAAAAAAAAAAAAAAAAAAATTACATGAACAAAATTACTCTGTTGTATAATTAGAGTATTCTACCAGCATACATAAAATTTTGGAAGTGAATGCTGTCAGTTTTTATTTTTAAAAATATATCTCGTGATGGATGAATAACAATCACACCTGGAAACAGTTTTATAAATAAAAAAATTAAATTGCATGAAATTATATTCAAAGGTGCTAATGAGTGTCAGTGTTGCTTAAAAAGAGAAAAGATTATTTTTTAGACCCTCAATATGTGCTTATGTGTTAACTAGATGTATTTAAGTTTCACAGCCAACTATGCTGTAGTTTAAATGCACAGAAATGGCATTAATGTTTTCTGAGCTATGGTCATTTGTATTATTGCCCACAATAACCATGCCTCTGAATCTTTATTACCAACGAAATTCCTCCCTAGAGCTGATAGGTAGCTTGATGCGTACAAAACAAGCATATGAAAACTAAAACTCTGTCAACCTGTTAATGTCTATGTGATTAAAATCTATGTGATACCAAACCATGATATTTCACTTTTTTTCTCATTGAATCAACTGATTTTTCAAATGAAGTCAAACAAATCAATACCCTATTATTTAGTTTCCTGCTGATATATGTATAAAACTGATGACGATTAAAAAAAAAAAATCACCTAGTCCATGGTTTCTCATCCCAGGTTATCCTACAGACTGGTGGGACACCACATTGGTTACCTCACCTGCCCGGCCACTTTGTACCCCTTTCAAGATGCTCTCCCCTAAGTGTTCTTAGGGAAAAAAGTAATTATTATATTTCTGAACTGGCTAAGATAATGTATTTTATTTAATGTATGTAAGTATTTGTACAATGTTTGCCAGCCTCCATTTCTGAACCACTGAAGCTAATGTTTATTTCCAAGGGAGATCACAGTCGGTCTAATTATTGATTTTCTCTTCTTCCAGCAGGAGATAGTAGATGGTAAGTAAAGAGATATTAGCTATTAGGTAAATAAATATCTGTTCATGTCATGTTCAGTTGATCTTACCAATGGAATGACTAAGAACACATTTCTTGCTAAAAAAAGGATTAGAATAGGTTCATTTTTCTGTTGAGTGTGGGGGAAGAAGAGATTTCTGTGAATCCATCAAGGTTTCTGTGTTACTGAGTTGGCCAGAGAGAGTTGATTTTGGCCTCCCAGAGAGGCTCGGGTTGGGAGAAGCACATTAGGAGCTAGGGGTCGATGGCTTCTCAGAATATCTCACTTAATCGGAGGGAATTTGGGAAGGGTACACTATAATTCCGTAAGTTAGAATTTGGCTGAGATACTGGGATCGATACCTCTTTCTCTGATAAAATTACCAGGGGACTGTTAGTGATCCCAGAAAATTGGACTGCGAGCCAGATTTATGGAGCATTTATAACTTACTGAAGCTCTGACTACATAAAACCAGTAAGTGAACCATTCTTTATTTAATTGGCTTTGCTTGCCAATCACAGTGGCCATTTGGACTGACGGTACGGTCAATAGATCCTATTTTTAGTAGGCGTGTGTATATCAGATTGACCTTCCCCGTGCTGTTGTCTTTAAGCATATGGACACAGTGGTATCAGAGTGAATTTCACTTATTTAGCTGGACTTTCTAAGTGACCTAAATCACTTCTGTGAATAAGCTGAGCACATTTGAAAGTCATGTGAACTCTTATGCAATCGGAAAACTATATGGTTTATGGAGGCCATAACAATCTCAAGGAATAGCTGATGTTGTGAGAATAATTTAGGTGCTAAGAAAATTTAGTACATCAGATAATAACCTACTAAACAGTACCCTAGAGGTTTGAAGAGTTAATGTAACTTCTGAATCTGTGTAAATTATTCCCAGAGAGAAACTTAGCATGCTTGGAAGAGAGTTCAATGAGCCACCATAATGTTTTATAGTACCTGAGTTCACCTTTGAAATCCATTCTGGACTTGTTTCATTTCTAATTTCAGATTTATAATATGTGAGCTTCTTGGTGGAATTTTCGGTCACATCACCAAACTGAGAACTCCTTCTTCACTCTCAGGATCTTCACAGAATTTATACAATAGCTGTCAGAATTCGCTTGCTGTCAGAAAGTCCTTGCTCTGAATTTTGTCTCTATTCTTATTATTTTCCAAGAAGAAATGGCCAACTGGTTTTTAGCCATATCAACTAACTCTGAAATCTATTCTCTAAAATTTCTCAGGTTAAAAGCAATTGTAAGAACATCTGAAAACATATGAGATAATATGAGTTACATGAAATACACAAGTTTGGTGTTTTTCTAGTCTGTGTTTTAATTCTACCCACATTTCATCTATATACCTGCATATATGGTACTATCTGTTTTTATACTACATACATAGACAGTAAATGGAGTAAACATCAACACTCATTATAATGAGGTTTGGGTAGAAAAGGAGGACAATTGAACTGGGAATGGGAATAATTGAATACAGGGAGCTTCAACCGTATATGTAAGGTTTTATTCCTCTCAAAAGTGACTTGAAGCAAGTATGACAAAATATTAGCATTTATTAAAACTGTGTGTTGGATGCATAAGTGTTTATGATATTACTCTTTGCACTGCCTTATGTTTTAAAGAAATTTTTAATAGAAGAAAAGCTATCTAAAGCCATTTTCCTGGATGTCGCATTCATGCTGAACTCTCCCTCATCAATTGCTTTTTATTTAATGTCTTAAATTTTTGTCCCTTTTCCTTCTTTAAAACCAGAAAATCACTTTGGCATTGTTTAAAGAATGATGAAAATCTCATTTAGATCTGGATCGCAAAAGCCTTGCTAATTCATGAAAGCATTTAGTTTTTAAACATTAGTTTTAAGTCTGTTCCTCAGACTGTCACATCTTTCTTCAGGGGTTTCTCATAGTCTTTACTCCATCTGCTCTTCTAAAAGGAGAACATCAAACCAGTTTGTTAGATGTGACACAATTAGATCTCAGATGCTCAGTTGCCTGACCATTTGTAAAAAGCAGTTTTTGGAAATTAGGAATAGACCAAAGAACTCTGACTTTCTCTGAGGCTGTTATTTTAGCCTTAATGTTGTGTGACTTTAGTTTATATTTCTGTTCAACTTCTTCTATTGGGAACATGAATAATTTTTTTTCAAAGTCATTCTTTCCCAAAAGCACTACTACTGGCTATTAATCAATGGTTATTTCTCTTCTCTTTCCACTTTTTTTTCATCTTTTTGTTGAGTTGTATGATTAGCAGACATTTGGTCCTGTCTAAAATGTTCATAAGACATTTGGTCCACACCAAAAATTCCTTGATAGTTGGTTCTGTTCAAAACCATTTGGCACGGACCAAATATGCTCATGGACGTTTTGGATAGGACCACATTTCAAGGACATTTTGGTGTGGATCATATGTCTTCTGGACATTTTGAACAAGATCAAATGTCTTGCAAGGAAATTGTATACTTTAGAATTCATGGCAACTAATTCATAGTCAACAGATATGTTTCCCCTAGTTTAAAAAATTGTGTGGGACTGACTGCAGAAACAACATGTGAAAAAATGAGCACAATACACATTTAGTTTGGCACAAAATAGGTATATCCTCTTGGAAGGCCAGGAAGTCAGCTGTCTTACCAACAGTGTCTCAAGATGGCCAAACTTCGGAGCGATCTTTGATGTAAAGGATCAAAGAACTTGGCTTTGACTGTTTAGTCAGATAGACTTGCTTTATCCCAACTCACAAGCACTGATGTATAAACCAAAATACCAACTCATTACTCTACTCAGAGAAAGCTGTGAACGGATGCCAGTGGTTCCTCCATCCTCTCCTTGTCGGGGAAAAAGAAAACCCAAGAAATAGAAGTATAATCAGAAGGTTTGGTAATTATGGCATCAGCACAAGGGGATGGTTGGATGATCTTGATCTGAAATACCCCTCCTTTTGGCTAAATTATTTGGACTGCTCACACCATTTGGCCAGAATGCTGTCTCCCCCAGACTGTCCTGGATGAACTTTAAGAAATTCTTCCTCTTTTGACTCACTTTTTCTAGCCCTCTTTCTTTTTTCAGACTAGCTGTAGTAGAACTGAATATGGCCATGGATTTATGTTAATACTTTAGATAGTATATGTAAAACACTCAGCTCAGTGTCAGGTACAGAGGGCTGAATGTGGGTTTTGGTTCTAAGGACTTTGTACTTCTTAGTGGCAAAGTCTTGGGCTCTGCAGCCAGCCAGCCTGGACTCAGCAGTCGATGGCCTTGGGTGAGTTACTGATCCCCTTTGTGCTTTCCTTTGCTTAGGGGTGAAATGGAGACAATAATTGTACCAATTTTATAGGATTGTTGATAGGATTAAATGAGATTAAGCACAGTGGCTTTTCACATTACATTTAAAATGGCAAGCATTTAACATTGCTTATTTTTGGTAAGGATTACACATGCCAGTCATGATTGGTCTTTCGTTTCTCCTGAAACACAACTACTCATTTAATTTTTCTCTTTGGGTAGATTACGTTATAGGTGGCTCATCTTTCTTGTATATTTCTTGTTGAAATTTTACTAATTTTTCCCTTCTTACTTCAGGTTTGGAAAAATACCAACGACAATAAAACCTATAGGTTATTGCTGAATTAAATTTAGACTCCCAATAGTATAAACTGACATGTTTGCTATTATCCGTTAGTCCTTGAAAAGCGTGAGCATTAGGAATGCTCAATCATCTATATAGGAGACAATAAGTTGTGTTTCTATTACAAAGCCAGGAGATGACCTCACTAGTTCCCCAGCAGGTAATGAAGGTCCCGGATACCTTCCTGAGACATTATATACATTTTAATAATCATTATTATCATATATATACTGATAAAGAGTCACATGGATGGTCATAATATGATTTCAAGGGTAAAGAGACAGTTTCTGGTCCCTTCTCCCACTTGCCTGCTGATTCTTGGAACTTTTTTTTTTTCAAACAGGAACTAAAAGCTTTCATTTTACAGGGCCAGAAAGGAATGGGGCAGTGTGCAGACCTGTAGCATGGTCATCTCTCCTCCCGCTACTGCCGCCCCTGCCCAGCCCAAGCCTTCCTCTTTCCTAGCTGGTCCTGTGTCCTAACATTTCTCATGGACACCCTGCTCTGCAGCCTCCTTGTTGACACAAAGCATCAGATGGTCCAGAATCTTGGTTCTCACAATGTGGTCCACGAAACCGCAGCATTAGCATCACCTAAGAATTTGTTAGAAATGCTGACTCTTCAGCCCCACCCTAAATGACTGAGTCAGAAACCGCTTTTGAACAAGACATCCAGGTGATCTGTATGAACACTGAAGTTTGAGAAGCTCCGGCTGGAAACACTTCTTTATATCTAGCCTTAACCAGAATCTGATCTATAAATAACGGTAATCGTCACAGCACTTTTTAATAGCTCATTAGTTATTTGACTTTATCATGTCCTTAACACATATTTACATAGTGCCTACCACATTCTCGGTACTACAAGCACTAGGAGTTGGGGTTACTGGAACAGCCCCAGGACCACAGAGCTCAGATCATAGCAGACTCATACAAATAAAACACAGTGAAACAAAACAGCTAAAGAAAAATACGCATTTTTCCCCCAAATTTGTTGAAAACTGTGTCCCCTAAATGATGCTTTATTTTTCTCCTCATGTTTTTTACTTTTCTCCCACAATCCACGGACTTTGTGAGGAAAATAAAACAAACTTGAAAGGTTAGCCTCTTTCCACTCTTTTTCCACGTCACGGCTGTCATCACAATGCCAATGGAAGCTTCCGGAAGTAGTCATCTCAGGCCCAAACAGCAACGCAGTTATGTGAAGATCTTCCGAAGTATCAGATTTTAAGAGCATTTGCTGTTCCGTTTTCTCAGATTGTTTTCTAGGTGTGCATCTCATCTTCAGTTAGCAGCGCGTCCCTCGTTACTACAAGGCATCATCTGGAAATTTTATGTTTTTTGTTGGTGGTGATGAGGGCAAGGAAACGATTGTACTTATTTACTGAACCCAGCTGAGCCTGTTTAAGTTGAGATTCCAGAGGACACTTAAAAAAAATACCACCTACAGTAAAAGCATGAGGGCTCTAAGTGTACCATTCCAGCAAGACCTTAGTGTATTTACGTGAGCTTAGAGGACCTGATTCTGGTGACTTCAGAAAAAGTCGTGTAAAGAAGCCACGTCTTCTGTGAGAATATACTGCTTCTGTTACCAGCGTGGCCATGATCCTTTAAAGTCAGAACCTCTAACTGATTTGTGTTTAGAGCTCTTGATCAATACATATCAGATGATATGAAAACACTGATTACCTTCTCTTATGGGAACTGATGCCATTTCTCTTGTTTTTGAGATGGCTTTCTAGAGCATATTTCAAATGGTTTTTTTGGATGTGATTTTACGCCACGTCCTGCCATTATGCATTTCCTAGAAACTTACATACTCGCTAACAACAGAGTAAATGAAATTTCCATCTTTTGGCTTTTATTCAGCAGGTTTCACTGTTTTTTGGCTTTACTGCTGTTGTCCCCACGCTGAGCCAGCAGCTTCCTTCAGTCTGGAGAAGAGTAAGGAGCATTTGCATTGCTTATTCAGCATGTTGTTTCTCTTTGGAGCAGAGTGAAGTGGCTTCTGGTCAATTTTTGAATTGATTTTAGGATGGCTTTTTAATGACTTATAAAGCAGCATTTAATCCTCTACATCTAGGTTTTGTTTGCCTCATGAAATCAGCTACTACATGAAAGTGTCTAAGGTGACTTCGGTCATCCCCTAAAAAACAGGCACACAAAGTGACTCTTTGGAGGAGATTCTGTGTCAATCTCTGCCTACAACCAACGTTTCCTATGCGGCCATTTGACTTTCCAAAAATTGACTTACAGGGATTTCCTCCTGTCACATTAAATATTTGAAAAAATTAAAATTATGACTTGTACAAATAGAAAGTGAACACGTATCAAAGAAACCATTTGTGTCGCTGCTGGATAAAAGTCTGCAAATTAGAGTGTGACTTCAGAGTCTGGGTTATAATCAATGGTAAAGAAGTCAAGCAAAAGGACATTCTTGTAGACAATTAAATAGATTTTGGGCAGACCAATTAGAGAATGCCACAGTATGACATAGAAAAGATAAGCTGTCATCATTTTGCTCTATTTTCAACTTTTGGGCAGTTTTTCTTAACAACTCATACCCCATGATAATAATAATTAACTCCAAAGATTATTCTTGATCACGAAAATTTCATTACATTGTGTTTTGTTCTGTTCGTTTACATTGATGTGATGTTAACGTGCACATGTAAGCCTCTCTAGAATATGGTGGACAAATCTAGAGCCCTATGGTGTAGCCCTATGTAGATGAGTAGCTAATAAGACAGAGAATCAACTTCTCCTGGTCACCATTGGCATCGCCAATTACATGTACATTAGACATTTCAACAGTGTTTTGCAAGTCCTTTAAGCTCTCTTCATTTTGTTTTTCAATCTTTTATTTCTTTCTCCTTCAGTTTGTATAATTTCTATTGTCTGTCTTGATTCTGTTGTTTACTTTAAAAAATAAATAGCATAAAAATTCAGCACAAAGCATAGAACATCATCCTGGTGATATATAGGATTTCTGTTACCTGCACAGATAACAGAGCATATGAAGAATATCTCTTCACTATCTCTTATTAAGAGCAAATTAATTATTCTGAGACCAATTTTTTATGTCAGTAGAGAGAAAACCTAATTCTAGTCTTTCATTAAAGCATTGTATTTTTCATTAATGCATCAAACTAAGCATATTTTGCTGATTGTCTTTTACACATATCATTTCTTCTTTTCGGACTCATTGTTTTTGCAGGTATTCATAACCAAAGCAAATAAAGTTTACCCTGTAAACTTCTATGACTTTCTATATCCATTTAAGTTTTTCTTCCGCTATTCTCTTCCATGTTCTGAAACAAGACACTTTAAAACAAAACCAAATCTCCTTTTCCTTTGGGAAAAAATTCTGAGACACTCCACTTTCTTGCATTCACATTTGCACATAATTGTCCCAGCACACCTTCAATAACAGTGTTTAACTAAAGTAAATAGCTTCTATTAATCAGAGAAAATTTGGAGGTAGTTCATTTTGAACTGTTCATGATACACAAGGGTTTTAGCAGATCACAAAACTTAGCACATGTATCTTTTTATACCTACAGCCACACACATCTTTCTATACCTTCTTAAAGTAGCAAAAACTAACACATTTGCTAACAGAACTCAGAGGTATAGTCTCTTTACAGTGGGAAAGAAAAAAAAACAAAAGCACATACATTAAAATTATGCTTACTTAGATATTATGTCAGGAATCCAAGAACAATCCAATCACTAACTCAATTTAATATTAGTTTTAAAGTTAAAAAACTTTGAAAACAAGTTTTAGCTGATACACTACAGGGCATAATTACTGTTGGTATAAAATATTTATCAGAATTATAATTCTATTTAGTTGAATGTGTAATTTTCCTCAATTAAAAAAGCATGTAATATTATTATTTGAACTTACAAAGTTATAAAAAATAAAAAATCTAGGAACTTCAGATGTCTAGCATCTTTGTGATAAAAAAATACAAATCTTAAAAAAAGTATGCTTTTATTATCCTTCACATTGATAAAGAAGGGAAAAGACAAGAAGCTCTTAAAAAAAATTTTATTTTATTATTTTTATTTTTTGAGGGGGGAGGTATTTAGGTTTATTTATTTACTTATTTATTTAATTAATTTATTTACTTAGTGGAGGTAGTGGGGATTGAACCCAGGACCTCGTGCATGCTAAGCATGCACTCTACCAATTGAGCTATCCCCTCCCCCCAACAAGAAGCTCTTTTTAAGCAAAATTAGAAAATCCATTGTGATTTGCCCAATAATATTCACTTTTACTATTTGAACTTGCATTATTATCTAAAAACATGCTTATGAGCTAGCAATTTCTGTGAAAGGTTCTGTTTTTTTTTTAAGCCTACTCTGCTAGAGCATTAGAAATTCAGTTTCTTTATTTTATAATAATTCTGAACATACTAAATGTATGCAAGCCCTTATAAGGTCTCCGTACCCGAGCAGAATAGAGCTTCTTTAATTTAAGAGGTTTTATGGTTTAATGTATTAATTCTCTCCAGAGGCAGGAAAATAGTTCATCTTTACGCTGAAAGGTAAATGCTTTTCTCAATTATTGGCATAGAGACACGCAGAAGGCTTGAAGCTTCAACTCTACAGTTACAGAAACAGGTCTAAAGTGTACAGAAGCAAAAAACTCACCAGTCTGTATCTCAAAGAGATTTTCTCCTTTTCAGGGCACATAAAGCTTTTTCCTAATTGAGTTGGGCTCACACGCAGACTAAGGAACAAACCAAAAAGTCAGACAGACTAGATAATCTGTCACCTCTCATCTGATGAAGAACAAGTCCCTATTATATTAACAGAGTCAGACTGTAAAATCAGATTGTCAATCTTTTTTTGTTTTTTTTTTTTAGTTTCTTTATTTTATTTGTTTGTTTGGCGGGGGAAGGTAATTAGGTATTTATTTATTTAAGCGAAGCCAATCCTCTAAGCTCTAGTCAAGCTATCGGGTACCTGCAGCTTTTCCTGTCATCTATCCTGGAACCTCATGAGAGACTTTGAGCCACACCAATCAGCTAAGCTGCTACTGAATTCACGACCCACAGAAACTATGAAATAATAAATGTTTGTTGTTTCAAGTGCTAAGTCTTGAAGCAATTTGTTACACAGCAATTGATATTTGATACAGGCCTTTGAAAGTTGATAAAGTAGAATTTTGCCCCGGCTGTGAAATAAGCCAATTTCCTCAAGCACTAGAGATAAGGAGCTTGTAACATCTTGTGTGACGCCCTCTGCTTGGTTCTCAGGTGACCTTGGGTATGGCGGCTTCCTGGTTATAGCTTGCTCTCTGGGCATTACTCAAAGCTGAATGGCCATAGCAGCTTTATTTGTAAGTGGCCAGAAATGGAAATAATCAAAATGTCCTACAACAGATGAATGGGTAAACAAACTGTGGCACATTTATACAATGGACTATTATTTGCCAATGAAAAGGAACAAATGTTTGATACTTGCAATAACTTGGGTGAATCTTCAGAGTTATGTTGAGTGAAAACCCCAGTCTCCAAAGGATTATATACTGTACAATTCCATTTGTATAGCATTCTTGAGATAACAAAATTTTGGCAATAGAGAACAGATTTGCGGTTGCCAGGGCTGAATGAGGCAGTGTGGGCCGGGGGAAAGCTGTATGATTATAAGTGGGCCACATGAAGGATTCTTGTGATAATGGAACTCTTTTGAATTTTGACTGCGTCAATCTCAATATTCTGGTTGGGATCTGGCTTTGCAAGATGCTGAAAATCAGTAAAGAGATCTCTCTATTATTCTTTACAACAGCATTGGAATCCATAATTATTTCAAAAATAAAAAGTTTAAGTAAAAAATACATTAAGCTTCCTCCTATTTTGAGGAGGGGACTATGAATGGGCCACAGACATGAAGGGGAAAATAGAGTAAAAAGTTAGCAGATCTTTCAATGGATTAAGAGTATGAGCCAGAAGCTGACAGGAATGATAAGCTCATTTCTGCGCCTAGGTTTTTTTTTTTTTAAAGGGGGAAAAAAAAAAGAAAAATATATAAAATACATAATGCTTAAAATTGGGATGCCACCTTTTTTTGTTTTTGGAAATCCAGTAGATGTCATCATTTAATTACTTACTCAACTTAGGTAATTTTAAGAACCAAAAATATGCCAAACCTTTGGCTAGGTGCTTTAGAGATATTAGTGAACAAAATGTGAAGTTGTTCCTGCCCTCATGGAGATTACAGTCAACTTCTGTTTCTAGCCTGAAAACTTTAACCAAGACAGTAGCCTAAAGGAATTTTCCTGAATCCAATTGTTGCCTAAATTAGGATGTGGTGATAAACGAGCCTGTGTAAACTCGTAAGTTGTATAATGTCTTGAACAGTTTGAGACTAACAGGATGGTGAGATTGTGGAGTTTCCTTGTGGAAAGGTCAGGAAGTCAATTTCTGAATAATTTTGGCTCTGAATACGTTTCCTTATTCTCACTCCCCTCAAATTAATACATTAAAGAATTATGACTTGTTTTGGCCTTAAGAGCACCAGACCACCTGGGAGGAGTTGTGTATAGGTCGTATGAATAGGGCCATGAGGCTGGGAGTGGAGGAGGGGAGACACATCCAGGAACCAGCCCAGAGGGGTCCACTAGCTGAGTGCAACAGGGGGAAGGATACTGGTGCAAATAGGGAGAGGAGAGAGTAGATCTCTGATGGGGAGGGGAGTGAAGATTGCAGGCAACTAGCAAAAAGTGAAAAAACCCTACAAGGTATGTCCACGTTGAAAGGGGAAACTAGGATGTGACTGTTGCAGCTTCATTTTTATGCACTGATTTGCTTGGCCAGGTTGGGAATGGCAAGTGCTCAAGAGTACCATGGAGCAGTGAAATCTTTGAGCTGAAGATGACTTATTTTCCATTTTTCCCTCTACATCTGCACTCTACCCTTCTCTGTGCCCCAGGAGGCTGACTGGATGGGCTGCATTCACAGATTTCCTTGCCTTTTGGTATCCAGTTGGAGTTAGAAGATGGGAGTCACCAGCGGGAGATGGGAGGGAGGAAGAAAAGTGAGATTGGGGTGTTCATTTCCCCGGATTGCTCACTGCTGCGTCACTGTGGGCTCCTTCTTTTGGCAAAGGCCATATTGCCATCAGCCTTCTCCATACTGTCTCTCCTCTGGTGCTAGTGATCGTCCCTCCCTTTGCCTCTTCAGACCTGGAGATAGTGACAGCTTGCTGCTGTCACTAACTCCGGGGGCCTACGCCATTCCTATTCCTTTTCCTAAATGATTGTAAGACTTTCTTTATTAATCTCTTCTCAGTTACCCAGTTGAGCATACCATCTGTTCCCTGCTGGTTCTCTGATATAGAAGTCACTTAGTCTAGCGTTCCTCCCCATCAAAAATTCTCTGCAGTAAGAGGAAGTCACCAACTACACTGGGTTTACGCTATTCCATTTGTTCATGCTCTCTTTTCTCAGCCAACATTAGTTTTGTGTTTCTCCTTTCTTCTTTTGTATAAGCCCTCTAAAACCTGGAACATGTAAGTATTTCTTGTGCTACTGTTGTGAATTTTTTTTTTTAACACACTCCTTTTCTTCTTCATTGGAAATTTCTTGACATTATGTTGCCTAACTTTATGTTTTAGAATGTCTCCTCTCTTTTAGATACCTTTCCTTGTAACCCTTATGCCTGTTGAATCACATGTCTTCTCTCTGCTATTTCTCAAATCTGCTATTCTCAAATCTGCAGCACTGAGAAAGGGAAAAGCAGCTCCTGACAGCTAGGAACTGACCTGGCATGCTCAGCTAAGATGTGTTGCTACAAATTGGCCTGACACCATGGCCTCTTGTTGAACCTAACAATTTTTATAGAACATTATAATGTTATAGAACATTAACATTAGGCAAGGACACGCTGTGACTGTGAGGGTCCAAGACAAAACAAGTCCGTTCCATAATGATGTCCAAACAAAGCCTCAAACCTAAGCATCATCCAATCACAAAAATCTAACCCAGAACAAACCTCCACTCCTTAAACCCTCCCACTATCATCTAAGACAAGCCCCGGTCCTATAATACACTCTTAAGAGTTTCTTACTGTGAGGCCCCATGACTCTCCATGGTGTGTATGCCCCTCCATTGCAACACGTCGATAAGCCCCACTTGGTTTAACTGCAGATGTGTTCTTGATGGTCCTTGACTTGGAAGCATGGACAGTACGTATCTGACTGTTCTAGCATCAGTTCCCTTGTCTACTCTGCATTCCTACAAAATATGCAGGATCACTTAGATCCCTAAGATGGAATTTTGGGCAAGGGGAGAGATTTGCAGAAACCTGAGGAGGTGTAAAGCTGCCTTATCACCCCCTACTTTGGGCAGACCCCGATTACTGGCTAGTTGAAGACAGGGAGCAGGACGAGTGGAGAGAGGCATCTCTGACAATTGCCAACCTCTGCTCTTACCTTCCAGTCTCTGCTTTCTTCAGTTTTACTTGAAGTATTTCTGCATGCTGGTTCTGGGGGGACTTGAGGTGTTGCTCACTCACTCTACCCAGGAAAATGCTGATGAGGGATCTGGCCAAGAACATGATTAGTCCATGGTCCTACGTGATGGCAGCATTGTATGTTCAGCAAATACATTTAAATGTTTTGTTTTTATTCAGTGTAATCTCTTGAGCTTTCTCCTTCTACTTTTTGTACCTGGAGTTTTAGTTATGTATTTTCCATGACAGCTTTTGCACTATAATGGAATTGATTAGTGTGACAGATATGGGCTGCCACACAAGCCTAAAATATTTAATATTTGATCCCTTAACAGAAAAAATTTGCTGATGGACAGCATGTAGAACACTAATTCCAAGAAATATTAATAGTTTTCACATAAAAATGAGTTCCATGGTTAAATAAGTTTGTGAATTACCATGATTGTAAAACTTCAAGCACATTTATTAATGGTAAATCTTTTTAGTAACTTAAATGCATATGTATTTAATTAATATGTCCTTATTCATTTATATATTTAAACAAAGATACATATTTATATAAATATTCTAGATCTCATAACTGTACATATAAATATAAAATAGTATTTATTCGATGAATTAGATAATCTATGTTTGTTATTTAATTGTATAATGTGATTTATGATTCTTGAAGAGATGGTAATAGTATTCAAAGCTTTCAAAAGCTCTTGACCATACAATCATTTTGACATGAATTATTCTATGGAACTAGTGATCCATGGAACGTATTTTGGTAAAATGTGAGTCTAGATGGCTTAAAGCCCTTATCATCCAAGAAGAAAGTATTACTCTCTGCTCATATGAGTTCACCAGGATCAAGGTTTCCACAAAATTGTCTAGTGTCAAATCCCTAGCTAGTGAGAAAATAATGTGTATTTTCCTAACTTCCTCTGTCATATTCTCATGGGTCTAGCAGGTGTGCTTGAACATGGGTCTCTGGAATTGCTCCCAGGTTTTCCTTTGCAGCTGATCTGACTCTGGATTTGGCTTCAGCTTAAGCACAAGTTCCTCCAGGGAGGTCTTTCCTGACTTCTTCCTCCTTCCACCTCAGACTCGGTTAGGGACTCCTGCTGTTTTATTATATTTTCATACTTCCTTACTGCCAGTGACTTGTAGTGAACTTCTCACTCATTTGTAAACCCTGAGAGGATTGGAACCCTCATTCTTGCAGTGCACATTGTGGGCACTAATTGAATGATGTTAAGTGAGTGTGCCTCGGTAGACCAGTTGGCCAGTGGGTTGCTCCGGTCAAGTCATAGCTTTGCTTCTCCTCTGTTCTCCACTGTCTTGGACTGGGCTGATGCTTTGGTTTCTTTGATCTTGGCTTACAGTCCCTTCCTGGAGCCTTGCTCTTGAAACTCAGCAAGGGAATAAAGCCTTGCTATTCTCGGTCCTCTTTCCTCTTTCCCAGTCACTGTGATTTAAATGGATAGATTAGATTAGATTAGCCTTAGATTAGAAATGGCTGATCTCAAAGCTTCGAAATGTCAGCGGTTCCCTGGATTCCATTCACTGTGCTGGGACCTGGCGCCATCTGTTGCAACCCTAGTGCTGACAGTTGGCTAAATCAAGACAGAATTTGCCACTCTTCCTGGACATTTGCCTTGCTTGACTGCTAAGAGCCCCTGCTGTGTGCCTGGCTGGGTTTGCGTCTTGGGCTCGGTAGATTGGTGTGCACAAACTTCTGGCTTCCTCACCTATCTTATTCAAGAAGCCACTGTCCATCCTTTGTCCATCCCTGAAGTAACAATGTGAGAAAAGAGATTCTGACTTTCTAAACTTATCACTGCTGCCTTGATAGAATTTTCATTCCTGCTCACTCCTAGAGGTCATGATTCTGGGGATCAGCCAGTAGTATTTACTGAGCGTTTATGCAACTCTGATGAATTCAGTAAAATTCAGTTAAAAAAAAGAATCCTGCCTTAAAATTAGGAAATTGAATCACAAAACTTATAGTCTTGGGTTAGAAACACGGGAACTCTAACTTGGAAAAAAATGAACAGAGAGCCTGAGGAGGATTAGATTAACTTTTATTTTTCATGCAATATTTTCAAAACAAACTGGTGAAGTATAGAGTTGCGGAAAACCCGAATAATTCAATGAAATATGATGATATTTTAAAGGAATGAAGACAGGAGGGTAATACTGTGAATGACTTCACTGATGGATATTGTGCTACAGGTTTAATATGTAATTTCATTTTTTCTGTATAAACTCAACCAGTGGATGTGTCATGGGCCCAACTTAAAGACATTATTTTCTCATAGAAAATTTCTTCTGAGGTGCTTTTTTTTTTTTTTTTTAGAAAGTATAATTCAGTCCAATAAGAATTTCTTGTATATATTGGAGCTTTAGGGAAATATGTTGAAAGTCCCTGGCACTGTATCTGAACTCAAAGAGCTTATCCTTCTTACCAGGGAGTCGAGACTACATAATACAAGAAACAAACAAAAAATTTTGACACTGTAAAAGGCTAGATCAAGGTCAAGAGCTCTGTGTTAAGTTCTTTTGCTGCCCTGAGTCTCAGCAACTATTCTGATGCCAGAACTATTTAGAAGACCCAGAAAGAACTACATGTTTTAATTAAATAACACATGGCAGAAAGCACAAGATACCAGCTTGGGTTTATCAGGCAGAACAGGAGCTATCCTCGTGCTAAACAGACAGGCACCAAGGAAAAGAGAGAACCCGAGAGACAAGTCTAAAAAAGCTTGGGAGCTATTTAATACAACATCCTAAGACGAAATCTAACGCTACCCGAAGACGTGAGGGGAGACGCATTTAAGAGAGGCAGCCTGGTGTAGAATAATGATGGAGTAAAGTAAATGACACGGAACTATGACAAATTCAAAACCCAACTGGAAAATTAGGAAAGAGAATGAAGTGTCGTGTATAATGACACCCTGACAATTACCCTCGAGCAGTGGGGCGTGTCCTGACACATTTACCTATCCTGGTGCTGCAGGCACTGGTGTCTGGCTTTCTGTGTGCACAATGGGGCTTTGTGTACCACTGTGGCCCATTTTCCATCTCTGTGTCTTCGAGTGCCTGGCTTCTGCTGCTTGTTAAAAGGAGTTCAGAGCAGACACTGTAGGACCTTCAGGTCAGCTGTATTTATATGGTTCTAAATGAAGACAGAATTAAAAAAAAAAAAGGAAATTGCTAATACTGAAAGCCATTTATACAATTCTACAACAAGGAAAAACCCCGAAAAAGAAACTGACTCCTACCTAGACAAGGTGTCAACATTTAAGATTATTTTATCCTCCTGTATACAAAATTGCAGAGAAAAACAAAGCAGCAGGAGGTCTAAACATGCCAATCAAAGAGGAGACAGCACATTCTAGACTGGGAATATAATTAAGTAGAAGATGTAAAAATAGGATTTCCCAACCTGGCAAGTGGAAATATAAACCAACTGGCAGAGAAAGAGTGGGGAGCATAATCCCGCTCTTTTGGAATAACTATAGAAAAACATTGAGAATCAGAAAATGGAAATTTGGGAAGAAGGAAAGCAAGGGGAGACAGATGAAGAAAACTTGTTAAGTGTGTGGCAGGAATGAGGTCGCCAAGATTTAAGGCGAACCACTAGCAAACTAATTTGGGAGCAAAGATACTGACATTTTGGGGGAACGATTAATAAGTGATCATCTTCAGAGTTCATGTGAGATAAATTTAGCTGCTGATCAAGGAGTTAGTTCCCTTGCTCCAAAGGAAGTAAAATATAATCACATTTGAGAAAAATTTGTTTTTTCCTTCACCATAACCATGAGTATGAAACATTAGTCGCTCACTAATCGGCAGGAACCTGCAGTGTACGCCGCGGCTTTTTACAGCCCCGCGTTGCACACCGCAGTCGTTCTATGGATGCTATTAAATCAGCTGTGCTCTTCCCCACTTGTATTCATTGCATTAAAAAATAAGTAAGTACAGATATAAGCACTGTGTTCCTTAAAAGAGGCTGGGATGGAATGAAAAAGCTGTTTTATAAAACATAATAAAAGTATTTCACATTCATTTCTCAGCCCTAATAAGTAGAATTACAGGGGGAGGGGGAACCTCTCGCAGGTGGACAAGCCCTCAGCCGCCTTCTCTGATTCTATCCTTAAAAGCTATCAATTTAGAGCTGTCCTGTGTATTGCCCTGTGAATTGAACAAGCCTTTTCAGTCTTTAATTAAGGGTGAAAAACTCTTTGAACATCACAGCATTCATCTGTTCATGTGTGGAAAGCCTGGTGTAACAAAAGAATTTAATCAAACTACAAGCCTAATAAAGACTACATTGCCTGAACTAAATGTTGTTATTGTAGTAGCGGCTCATAGTTTTACATTTAAAAAAGCGGGTCAGAGTGTTCATTCATCTTGATTAGCAATGCCAACCTAATTACTTCTGGAGGAAACAGTAATTAGCTGGAGTCTCACCTCATTAATCATGACATTCTTGTAGCAGACTATTTTTATCTGATAAATGGCTTGGATTGGAACAAGGTGTATATTTGAATTCTAGTTAATTGTACACAGCTTGCCACATAACATTTCACATTTTTATCATTTAACTGCTTCCTTTCTGTGCACCTCTTGAGGAGCTTTAGTGGGTGACGCATTCTTGCAGTGGAAAAAAAGTCTGACTTAAGGAGAGGGTCAACTGTCCTTGCTAGTGAACTTACCAGAAGCACTGTCTCAAGGAAGCAGAGGAAAGGATGAAGGATCTGTGTGTCTAGATTAAGTCATTCAAGTGACTGTGGGGCAGACACGTATTGTAAAATTTGTGCAGTGAATTCAAAGTGGTAACATTTTGTAACTTGGCCCAGTAGCTTCTATATGATTAATAACTATCATGGACAGCAAGCAGTGCGACTATATACCAGGCAGAGAATCATAGTGCATTCAGATCCTCGGTGTTTCTAAGCCAGTGCCAAGGAGAGCACCGCGTTTAAAAAGGAGTATTATAATCAGCCCTCAGCACCCACTGGTTCTTCACCATGGTGTTAACCAAAATTTGAAACTGATCTGCAGTTGGTTGAGTTTGGAAATGTGGCACCTGCAGATATGGAGGGCCAACTATAGCGGTCATTTTATGCAACGGACTTGAGCATCCGCTGGGCTCCTGGAACCAATTCCCTGCGGATGCCGAGGGATGATGCCCAATTTATGAGTCTTTCAGTGGAGCCTGAACACCACTGCCTACAGAGAGAATTCTTGAATTTATTCCTTGTAGAAGTGTAGACGGCTTACCGGAAGCTAACAGCAATATCAGAGTATCACTCTCAGGGAAGGTCAATGGGAACTGAACAGGATGGCCTTGGCTACCTATGCCCAAGTTCAGGTTCCTCCGTCCCCCATTGTCTCCTTAAGAAGAATGGATCCATTTCTTAAGGGCCGACTCACATTAACCAAGTTTAGGAAGACTGAGTAGAAATAAGAATGTCAGTTTTTAAAATTTCAGTGAGAAATGACTTCATATGTATGGACATAGTATTAATCTGGATTTTTTCCTCTGTTGTCAAGCTAGACAGAAAGCAAAGCAGTAATCAGCCAATTTAATAATATACCATGTGAAATTATGGCCACAAGAGCCAGAATGTTTATCGTGAGCTTTGTCAACACAGCATTATGTCTCTGTAGGGATATCTACATAGGAAGCCAGCTCATAATTTAAGGGTTGCTCGCTGATCAAGTAAACAGAATGGGCAGAATTAGATGAATTTCATGTTTAATGGAATCAAACTGATATAATAAGATGTACCCATCTTTCCATAGAGTTAACCATTAGCCTCATCTCCTGTTTCCTGGGCAACGCTAGGATGGGCCCCGCCAGCCTTTTCCTCAATGACTTTTTAAAACTTTCCAGGCTGAACACTTTTGGGTTTTTTTTGCCTCATTTGTTCTTTGTTTTGATATATTAAAATAATGTATAATTATCATTAAGTCTTGCTGACCCAGGTACCATTCTGCTTCCTCCAGATGGCTTTGTGTATCTCTACATGATGTATTCATCAGCTGGTTTTATTTTCCTTCTTTCTAAGTTTTCTGGGCACATCACTGAGGCTAAGTACAGAAGTCCCTCTACATACAAAAAAAAAAAAGTCATTCCTAAATCCATTTGCACATAAATTAGGATGACACAATTTTACTTGAAAATTTTAATACAGGCTTTAGGATTTGATCTAAAATTAATAACAAAGCCAGAGCAATATTCCTACAAAGTGCATAAGCTTGCATTTTCCAAGCGCATTCCCACAAAATATAGGTTTGGAGAGTTGAAACAAGGCACGCTGTTCTCCCAATTAACACATAGTCTATTCGAGAACTTTCCCCCAATATTGGTTTTTGTCTACATAGCAAATCTGTTGAGGCCATTAAAATCTTGCTGCCTGGTTCTCCGCATAACTTCCTGCGGAGGAACGCCGAGACTTGGGTGAAGTTTGGATCACCTCTCGGCTGTGTAAGGAAGTTGGGCAGATTCAGATAAGATCTTGACCAATGGACTCACCAGTGGGTTGTAACAAAGGTATCATCTGCAGCATATTAACCATGCTTATCATTAACGTTCTCAAGCGAATGGTTGGTTACAGAGAATTGCCATTAGGTGGCCAGGTGTCCAGTTTTGATACTCTTCAACCGGCCACATCCTCAAAGTCGTTCCTTGTCCTTATTCACTTCTTTTCCTCATCTGTTCCTGATTGCTGTAGATCAACCAGGTCTGGCATGTTTCACATGTCACATGATTTGTCTTTCTCCCTAAAGAATTTTCCTTACGGTTCCCATGATCCATCTCACCTCATCGTTCATCCTCTTCCCACTCCTTTTAGTTTTTAAAAATGTTTTCTCTCTTTATTTCAATCAATCACATACTTCTTATTGCTCTACTTTAAACTTGCTTTTCAACTGGGCACGGTGTGGCTAATAATAGCTGTAAACTATAAAATACCTCAGAACCAGACGCAGACACAACACACAGGTGCTGAGAAGGCAGTGGCTGTGTGTGACCGTTTCCACCATCTTTTGGTAACAGGTCAAGTGGACTAAGTTTTCTCCTTCTTTAGAATGTTGCGTGGTTATTATCTCTGAGAATTCACAAATACACAGGTTGAAAGTTAAGGAGTTCCTATTCTGAACATGTGACTTGGCTGATGATATTTTTTATGTTGTTGCTAAGAATTTAATATTATGAGCGATAATAGTTACTAGTTCTTTTGTTGCTTACCAGGGTCCAGGCACTGTGCTAGGTGCTTTAACTACGTTCATTCATTTAATTCCCATATGAACCCTGAGAAGTACCATTTTTATTCCCATTTTACAGATGAGGAAATTAAGTAACTTCCCCACCATCACTCAGTGACTAACCGTAGAGCTGGGATTTGAACTCCAATATGTCGGCTCCAGAATTCACCCTTAGCTACTTCTCATATCATGGGCTCCTTGTCACAATATCCAAAAATACAAAAAAAACCTTGAAGGAAAAAAAATAATGTTGACTGATAATCCCACCATTTAGATAAACTTCCATTTTAATTTTGATTACATGTGTTTCTAGCTTTTTTCCCAGAACAAATTGGCTGCTTGTTTCACTCAGAAGATATTAGGAGTATGTTTACATGTGTATGGGTGTATTTACCGCACAACTTTCAAAGACTGCATTGCGTCTTAGTATTTTTAGCCATCATATTTACAGGAACAATTCGTTTCCCATTATAAGCAATGACACAAGGCATAATCTTACAGAGAAACCTTTGTTCACATACTTAGTTTTCTCTAGGAAAAGTTCCAGAAGTGGAATTACTGGATTGAAGAAGAGAATGGATATTTTTAAGAGTTCTTGTACCTATTGCCAAATTCCCTTCCAGAAATGCTATATCAGTTTATACTCCCACCATCAGCATATGAGATGTCTGCTTTCCTATACCCCGAACATCATGAGGTTTTAGCATTCTCTTCTTTTCTCTTTTATAATGTGTGCTCCATTTTAAATTTGTGGGTTTTTTTGGTTGTTTTCTGTTAAATGTATTACCCTTCAGCTGTATTTACCTTGATTACTTTGCCTTTCTATGCCTCACTTTTCCCTCTGTAAAAAATGACATAGTGACAGTAGTTACCTCAATGTTGTTGTTTTCTTGTAGACACTGCATAGAAAAGTGCTTGGCACATGGCTTTCGCTATCCTTATGGTCATTATTATTGCTTTTTCTCTTTGAAAATCATTTTTATGTGTTAGATAATCCAGCTTTCCTTGGTTATTTTGAATTTTAATGTATTCTCCATGATGTAGCCATCTTAAATTCAGTCTACTTGTTCTCTCTTACAGTCACGTGTTCTATGATTTTTTTTTTCAAATAGTCATACTCAAATTCATTTTTGGACCCAAATAGGAAACCACTTTTTTCTATCTTAAGACTAAAACTTAAATAGAAAGTATTGCTATTTAATCTAAAATTGTAACATTGGAGATGATATTTTTGCAGAAAAAATTACAGGTCCAAGATTTATAAATAATGAACTTATCATTTCCAGGTGTCTACTGCTCTTCTTTCCCACGGTTGGAAGGATCTGCTAATATCTTAACCTAGCGCCCCTCCACCCGCTCCTGGCCCGTGCTCGTTTTGCTTCAGTTGCTGGGCTTGTTCTGATGGTGGGAATACATAACTTGAGGCAGGTCAACATTTCCAAACGCATCCTGTTTGATAAGATTTGGGACCTGATGACCCTATCATAAAGGCTGAGGCTCCCTCTTGCTTCTGGAGTGGCCTGGCTGCCCTCAAGTCTAAGACTAAGACCAAGAGATTAGGATTTTAGGACCTATGCCTTCCTTCACTTTAGTCCTAGTGCACAGGCTCTGGCTTCGGTTCTGGCTTTTTGAGTCTCTCCAACAATTCTAGGCCATCACGTGAGGATCAACATGCCTGTGTCCCGAGCCCAAAGTATGAACTGTAGGATCTGAAGGAAGTTCTAAAAACCATAGGGTCCATTCCTCTCCCTGTAGGACACCTCTACTCTGTCTCCATTAACCAGCTGTCAAGCCTCTGAACACGCCAAGGTCAGGGAATTCCCAGATGTCAGCATCAGCTCATCTACAAACAGCTCTAATTATGAGAATAGGTTCATGCAAAACCGTACCTCCTGGCGCCTTCACGCAACAGTTTTGTCCTGTAGAAGTTTATTGTTCTATTTTCACAAGACATGTCTCCAAATATCTCTAACTATTGTGTCCCTCAGTCCTCCTTCTGTAGTCTTAGCGTCTGCCTCATTTCTTAGTGCTACATGACATGATTGTGTACCCCTTTATGTGTAGCTCCTTTGGACCCTTCCAGCTTGGTGATGTGTTTTTGAAGC
This sequence comes from Camelus bactrianus, assembly GCF_048773025.1. Lineage (NCBI taxonomy): Eukaryota > Metazoa > Chordata > Mammalia > Artiodactyla > Camelidae > Camelus > Camelus bactrianus. Next base: position 14,106,348 of record NC_133572.1, read on the forward strand.
ATAACATGATTCCCAGATATGGTGGGACCAGAGCAGAGTAGATGTAGCCTACTGCTTCCATTGTCCTGAGTTCTAGAATTCTACTCATATCTAAGACCATATTAGCATCTTTTTTTGGGGGGGTAATTGTGCTGTTATTTTATGATGAGTTTTTTTGGCCAAAATCTGAAGTGTTTTTTTTTTTTCATATACACAGCTATTAACTTTTCTCCTCCCTCAATCTACCTCCACTTTTCCCTTGTACCTTTTCTCCCTACCTCTTGTAGGACCTTATATTATTATGTTAGGACCAACTTCATCTTGTCTGAATCAACTCATGGTTGCACCCAACTGAAATCCTTCTGGATTTTGATTCTGTAAGGTGACATATTGATTATCCATTCCTTTTCTATAGCATCCATAGTTTTGAAAAGTACCATGCAATTCTTCAAACAGGTCAATGATGATGATGTAAAGGGGGGCATTACAGACAAAACTTCTATGTCCCCCCCACTGAAGGGCTCTCTTCAGCTCAGTACTCTGTTTATGGATATGGTTGATCTAATAATCAGGACACTTTCTAACTGTGGATTTTAGTCAATACATATTTCTCATCTCAATAAAGTGGTTCTCAAATTTTATTTCAAGAAGATGTTAAGAGATGTACCTAAACAAAATTCAGTGCCATATTTTTAAAGGTTTAGGAGATGCTCCTCACTGCATTCTCTTCTTGGAGAGCTACAGTGAGCATTATTTGACATACTCTTCTTTAAAATCTATATTTTGCTTAACTCGTACTTTCCAAATGTTCTTGTGTATGACTCCTGCTCCCTGAATACCTATGCACATCCCATGGAAGTCTGTTCTCTGCAGACACCAATTTGGGAAATACTCCCTGCAAAGGTAAAATGAGAGAGCCTGTCAAATGCCCTGGGAAACTCAGACACATACATCCGCAGTATTTTCCTTGTCTCCCAACTCTAGTCATTTTATCAAAAAAGGAAATGATCTAGGTCTGGTGTGAATTGTTCATCACAAATCTAGGTTGGTTCCATACAGATCCTGTTTGATTTTCTCAACTCCAGCCCTGCTCAGAATCAACACAGATTTTAAGAGTGCATTAATGAAACTCACGCTCTTCCATTCCTCATCTTCTAAGTATATTAAGTCAATATTAGCTCATCCCCATCTTCTGGTGCCTTCTCTTTATCCAAGTTTCCTTCAGACCAAGTTTCCCTGATGCAAATTCCAATGAGGTTCAGCCACTTAATTTTGTGGTTTCTGACAGAAGCCTGGGATGGGATTCACGTGATCAGAAGCACTTGGCTCATCTCATAAAACTGCCTGGCATTTTGAAGGTGATTCTGCCCAGTCTTCGTCTTTAATTCCACATTCTGAGGTTCACTCTCGCCTTTCCTGGCTAGCTAACATTTCCTTTGGTGGAAGGTACACACAAAACAGAAACTGATATCCTGGACTCCCTGTCATTTCTTCACTTTTCATGGCCCCAACTCATGTAACTCTCTTCCCCTCTCTCTTTCTTTCTTTCTTTTTTTTTTTAAGTTTCTTTATCTGCTTCAAAGAAAAAAAGCTCTTTTTGTTGATTGTTAGCATTTCTGAAAAAATTTTTTTCTTTTGGGGGAAAGTAACTAGGTTTTTATTTATTTAAGGGAGGTACTGGGAATTGAACCTAAGACCTGGTGTATGCTAAGCATGGGCTCTACCACTGAGCTATACCCTCCCCCGATTGTTGGCATTTTTGAAAGCCTTTTCTCATTCTTGGCTTTCACCCTCCCTGACACTGCTCTTTGGGTTCCATGTCACTTGTCTGTCGCTCACCTACCTTGGATTGCCATGGCTTCTCTTTCTTCCTCCTCAGTGAGATTATTTCACATTGTGTTGTCAGAATTTTGTGTTTGTGAGCTTTCCTTCCCTCTTGGGGGCCATCTCCTTTCTCAGATCTAAGGATCTGACTTGACCCTACCCAACTCATCTTTTTGAAATCTATCTTCTTAGGGCTCTGGTCTTCGCATCACTGGCTGTTAATATAACTGAGATGAGATGATTGCATTCCTCCAGGGGTCTTTTTGTTCTCCAGCCAGCTTCACTTCTTAAACACCACTGGACTCAGCATTTCCATTGTCTTCTTCATTATTTCTTCTTTCACAGAGATGAAATGATTGGCTGGGCAAGTCAAGCATCCATTTCACCAACAGGAAATGGCCTTTAATATCTACCTTGATAGACAAAATTCCTTAGTAATTGTCCAACAAGAATTTGTTCTTGGCAGACACACTTATATTTTATCCTACCATACAGTGTTAGAAAGGTGTGAGTCCTTTAAGGGAAATGCAATTAAGAGAGGCCCATAAATAAATAAAATTAATTATAGCAGGTTTGTTGTGATAAATACTTTGGTTGACAATTGGGTATTTGGATGTTAACAGACCTGAGAACGCTTTAGGGCAGTATCTTTTATTTCTAACTGTAGCTCTGGAGGTATTCTGTGAATATATTACAATGAATGAGTTTGACTAATTGATTTTTTTGTTATAAATTATGCAGTTCTGGAAAACACAAGAATGCACTTAATTTACAAAATATGTTAATTCTTTTAGTTCTCCGTATTGATCATCCATTGAGCTATGGTGGCTGATGATTTAGCCAGCGAGAGGCATTAGAAACTGTGTGATACCACCAAGAACAGATAAAGGGGCTCACCCAAGCAATCACCGGCCACAAGTCCCTCCCTTCTGAGAGGTGTGATGTTGGCGACGAGGAGGGCTGCTGAGAACATGTTATGGTTTAATACAATTCTCGCCGCTAGATAAATGAGACAGACTGTCTTACAAAATTTGACCTTCCAAATAATAGGCTTTATTTTTTTCACTCACAGATCCCTTGGTTTGGAACATTGTCTTTGGCACAGTTGTTGTTAAAGTGATTTGTTTTCCCATTATTTTCAATGCTATATACACACTAAGTGAGTCTCAAAGGTTCTGACCAGCATGAGATAATTGATGACAGATCACACAGTTGCTATATTTCTCACGAGAAACAATTAGATTAGATTTTTTGGGGTTTTTTTTGCCTTTCAGCCTCATCATGAGTAAACTAGTCATAAAGCTATTTAGATTTAGGAATTGTTAGAACTAGTCTGGGGGACCCTCATCTAGAAGGCTTGTATTTTTATTGGTCTTTGCGTACTCAGACTCTTGTCATGGTGCAGTCGTTGTCCATAACTAGTGATTTTTAGCAGTTTTAGTCAACACATGACAATGTAAGGAGAATTTGGAAGACTGAAGCTAGATCGGGAGGGAGCCTTCCTTCTGTAAATTGCTCCTAAGGAGCACTGACTACTCGGTATATTTCGTCCTGTACGATTTTCATGTCTCCTGTCCAGGATGGAAGTACTACAGAGGAGAGAAGCACACAAAGCATGTGTGGCAAGAAGAAGAGAAAGGGCAGAAGGGACACGGGGCTGAGGAAGCCACCAAGTGACCAGAGAGATGCTGAGTGAGGCTCTTCGCTTCTTCCTCTTCTAGGACAGGCTTACGATGACTCGGCGTCTTCCAGCAGTGATCATGCTAAGTCAGTAATCATGTAATTTTAAGTCTATAAGGCAAGAAAACTTACTGTTCTGAGAAGCAAAACTATTTGATCCTAGGCCTTTATTACGAAGCCAGATTTTTGAAGTCATTTTATTGGTGTGTAATTAACCAAGTCATTCTTAATAATTTAATTTTTAGAAGAGACTGAGATAGGAGTTAAAGCAGTAGTAGCCACCATTTATAAAGAAGCCATTGTGTACAAGGCATGCCCCGTGTTTCTGGTCCTACCATCACTGTTCAGGGCAGTTTTTACATGCTCCTAAACGTTGGAAAACTAAATTTCAAAAGCTTCAGCAACATGCCTCAATATGACATAGCCAGAAATGTTTGAGTTTAAATTTAACCTCAGTTCTATTTGCTTCCAAGCCCACCTTCTTTTCTCTTCAATATTGTATCTCTCTTTGCGACGTGGACAGCTGTGTAGCTCTGGGTCTCCTTAAGCTTTTCATTACACATAGGTACTTTTTTTTTTTTTAACACACTCATTTTACATTCCTGGGGAGGTTTTGAATTCTTTGGGTTTTGCAAATCCTAGAACTAGATAGCTCTAGTGCTTTAAGTGCCATTGCTCTTATGCATTTTGATCATAGAACTGAAATGCTTCTGAATCTGCTTCAGAAAGGAAACTCAAAGGAATTCACTTTGATTTGAAAAGAAAAAGACAAGAAGATAATAAATATAGATTTGAAAAAAGAGACTCACAGAAGAGCATCACTATATCAAGGGATTCCCAAGAAAACGGAGATTGTTGGAAAGGGGTAAGCCAGTCTGTTTTTCAATTACGTCTGCTTTTCTACTAGATTGTGAACTTTTGGAGGATAGAGACATGCCTTTTTCATCTTGAATACCCAGGGCCTGGCAGAGTAACTCAGACAGCTTTAAATGAATGCATTAAGCATTTAATTTATGCTTCTGATGTGACTGGTTCAAAGGTAAGTTGTCTTAAAGAATAGAAGGATACAAAAACCTTAAGATTGCTCTTCACGTGAAACGAAACAGATTTTGGCTGCTAGAGTCAGTGATCATGTCAATTATGGGCAAGACCTTCAATTTCTCTCAAGTGACAGAAGACTTCGCATTCAGTATGTGTAATTTATGAGTCTAATAGCTAACCTGTTTCATCACAAACACCCTGATGACACATCCCCCTCCCTCCTCCACATACACAGACACACCTCAGTTGCTGTTAAAACATCAGAGTTTGGATGGTTCCCTTTTTTCTACAATGTTCCTCTACCTGGCAAAATGGCATAAAGCCCTAAAGAAGATCTTTTGGCCACACGTCAATCATTATCATAAAAGAGAATGAAGCACACTTCCTAAACAAGAATGTCATGTGTTTGAGATAAGTTTTTGCATGTTTTGTTTTGTTTAATTTTGAGCTTAACTGATTAACTAACTAGTTAGTTAATTAAGTCAGACAGAAGTTAGGCAGAACTAGACCACACAAATGAATCAGCCAGAGGCACAGGTGAGGGGAGAAAGGAGAACCTGCCTGAAGACCTCACACCTCCTCAGACCTGCGGCGAAGGGCGCAGGGGGGTGGGTCATTGCCTATCCTAAAACACAGTCTGTGAAGTAGGAAATCCAACACAGACGATTTTAGGGAAATCTAATTTCTCACTTATGGAAGTCATTAAAATATTTCAAAGTCCACTCTCCTCATCCATCAGCTGATGCTCTAGGCCAGTGATTCTCAAACGTTGCTTGGAATCAGGATGGCTTGGGGAACTTGGTGAAAGCATGAAGGTCCAGGCCATCTCCTACTCCCAGGAGCTCCTCTGGCCTTTTGCCCTTTATTAGACCTTGGGGTGATTCTCATACTCACCCACATTTGAGAAACACTGCTCTAGGCAATGGTGGGTGCAGGACTGTCTTCCTTGTCTCTGCCTTTTCTGTTTGAATGTAGCATGTCTCTGCACAATTTTGTCTCCTGGTCTTGCCTCCTGGTCCCAGGCTCTTTATTTTGTTCTCACATTTATTTCCACTCTATCAACCCTTTTGGATCTGATCTGACCCATCCTGACTCTTTTAGCATCTCCTATATACTTTTTGCTGCTATGCCATTCACAGCCCAGCTTCTTTCTGTCTGCCTTTCTCATCTGTCTCCTGAACCTCAAAGAATCCTGCACCTGCTCCTTTATAAGAAGGGTGAGGTGGGGGTGGGCAGCCTTCAGATATTCTGCATGCATATTTTATCCACTTGTGTTCTGCGTTGCCCAAAAATGAATTCATGACTTTCTTTTCTTTTGAAACTATATCAAATATGGTATTAACACAATGTCTTAAAATACAATTCTCCCTCTGATTTTGGAGATAAGTGAATGTATGTGTAAGTCATTCACCAAATATTTAATAGATTCATTATTAGTTAACGTGAGCTCTCATAGGTAAATTTCAAAAAGGCAGATTGGCAAATATCCCAAAAACAGAGACAGAGGCTTAGTTTCCCAAAGTGACTGCTCTTGGATCCTTTCTGTTGACCTCTTAAAACCCAAGTGACACAACCTTATTCAGTCAATGAGTGTTTATTGATTGCCCATATAAAGCATGATAGACAACTGGGAATTTGAAGTCAACAGAAAATATTAGGAAGACATAGGGCTCAAGAAAGCCCTCAATACTTACAGGGTTACCTCAAGTATCCAGGAGAATCTGCTTGAGTAATGGTGAGAAAAGTACCATCGAGGATTTATGTTTAGGAACTGTAATTATTGTCATCCAGTGTTTGAAATATTCTTTGATCTGTAATAAACAATTATCCGTCATGATATAAAGTTCTGGATTTATTCTTTTTTCACTGAGCTACTCTATCTTCCTAAAGTTTCTTTAGCTAAGGTATATCGAGAATATAGTCAAGAATCTGGATACATTCACTTGCCACATTCCCAAGAAAAACATCAATGGATGCAAATCAGAAGGAATCATGAGCTAAGTTGGAAAATACAAAGGACTGGGCCTCTCTCTCCTTGGTGAAAAATTGGAAATGCCTGTTTTGTCTTAATCTCTGTGTTTGTAGTTTTAGATGGCCCATATGAGGGAGGAAAAAGAAGTTACCCTTATGGAAAGAACTTGATTCAAAAAGATATCATATGTTCACCATAATGTCCTGTATTTGAGTTGCTAAAGATGTGCAGATCAATTACTGTAGTAGATAGTTACTTATTGTTTTTGGCTATGTAACATCTTAACTTTCCAACATCTAGGAATCCCCCATCTTGTGAGGCAGATACTGCTTCCAAGCTGGACATGTCAGATAATCACCTTCCCAGTGATTCTTGCAGGTACAGTCTGGACGCATGACTATGAAGTTCTACCAAAACACACACTCTGCCTATATTTGTGTGGGAAGCTGGTGGAGAAAAGAGGAACTGGGCAGATTCCATTCTGATAAAAGTGAAGACAGGACTGGATAAAGAAGCTGTAGTATATTTATACAATGGAATACTACTCAGCCATAAAAAAGAATAAAATAATGCCATTTTTAGCAACATGGATGGACCTGGAGATCATCATATTAAGTGAAATAAGCCAGAAAGAGAAAGAAAAATACCACATGATATCACTCATGCATGGAATCTAAAAAAAAAAAAAAGACAGAAATGAAGTCATTTACAAAACAGAAACAGACTCACAGACATAGAAAACAAACTTATGGTTACCAGGGGAAGAGAGGTGGGAAGGGATGCAATGGGAGTTTGAGATTTGCAGATACTGACTGCTATATATAAAACAGATAAATAACAAGTTTCTACTGTACAGCACAGGGAACTATATTCAATTTCTTGTGGTAACCTATAATGAAAAAGAATATGAAAACAATATATATATATATATATATATATATATGTATTGCTGAAACATTATGCTGTACACCAGAAATTAACACAACATTGTAAACTGACTATACTTCAGTTAAAAAAAAAAAAGACCCTGCCCAGGAATCTGTCATTTAGTGTCCACAGTCACACCAGTAAATCATATAAATAGAAAACGAAAAATTTAAAATAAAATTTCCTTCCAATTACTCAGTAATTCATAAGCAAACAGGTTTATTCTCATTGAATATTTTCATAGAAAATTTCATGGTGACCAAAGAAGAAAAAAAAAAAAATCAAAGCCAACATTTTAGGGAGCCTTACCCTGATTGTGTTCAGTTGTGCAGAAACAAAATCATAACCAAATACACCTGTTTATTAATTTTGTTTTAACCACACTGGCCCTGGGCTGGGAGTGTTTACATCAGCCTCACCTTGCATGCTCTTTAATGTGTTTACATATCATGTCGACATGGTAATTATCCCAATTTTTAGGTCTGCGGTGATCAAAGTTTTACATGCATAGAAATCAGCCCGGATGCTTGTTAACGAGGTGCATTTGTAGGCACCCCCATCAGAGTCTGTGATTCATCAGTTCTGGGTGAAGCACCAACATTTCCATTTTTAACAAGCAGTACTGCAGGTCGCTTGGGCCCACTTTCTGGGAGACTCTCCCCAGGTGGGAAAGAACAGTGGCAACGATCAGGGTGGCACCTGTGTGTCAGGTAACGGACGATTCATAAGGCACCTCGTTTATTGCAGCCTTCTCCCTGTCTGTTTCTCGCTTCCCCACAGTTCTCTAGTTCCACCCATCTTCAGCCCAGGTTCCCAATGAACCTTCTCCCACCACCTTCAGATCTGTTGGGATTACCAAGAAGCACTGCCATGCTGAGCGATTGTCCAGCCTCACCCTCTCAGTGAATCTGGAAGATGTTTTGGGGTATTTCACCCACAGTTTGGTCCCAACAGCCAGCGATCTCACTCTGAATGAATAAATTCAGAGTTAATGAACTGCTCTCCCGCTTTCGGCCTTTTCGGCAAGTACGGGTTCTATTCTGTGGACACAGCCCTGCCCCCGAGAGCACAGAACGCCTAGGTTTGAATTGGGGCTTAGTCAGTTACAAACTGCACAATTTGGAGCACGTTGTAATCCCTTCTCTTAGAGAAAGAGTTTCTTTATGATAATCCCTACGTTACCGAGTTGTTCGGGTAGCACAGTGTTTTCATTCATTCATTCAACAAGTATTTACTGTGCATCAACCACGTACCAGGTGCTGGAGGGGAGGGGAGATGTCACATGAGACAGTACAAACTCCCTGCCCTTGTGGAACTTACAGAGGGAAAGACAGACAAGCAAATAGATACTATAAAGGTGGGTAGTAATTGAGCAAAGGAAAATAAAGCAGGTAATCAGAGAGTGTTTGCCTTGGGCGGTAGGGGGTGGGGGGGTGGGTGATGGAGTGAACTACTTTTTACAGATCGGTCAGGGAAGACCTCTGTGAGAGAACATAAGTGAAAGCGAAAGGAAATACTTGTGCAAATGTTCGTGTAATATTAGTTCATTTTGAACTCGTCCAATCCCTCTTTGTTTCCTATTCACATTTTCCCCTTTTAAGCATGTTAAGCATCCTTATTATCTTTCAGTTACTGACTTTCCCGCCAAATGTAGTCCATACGACATTCGCCTTTCGCACAAATGCCACATCTGACTTAGCATCGTCTTGTCAATTCTAATGATAAAGCATCTGGAACCCATCCATTTTTCTCTATTGCTGCTGTTAACCACCCTGGTCCAAGTCACTATCCGTTCTTTCCTGTCCTACTGTGAGGTTACCCTAACTAGTTTCCTTCCTTCCACTCTTGCCTTCCCCACACCCCGCTCTCCATGCAGTAGCCAGAGGGGTCTTGTAAAAATGTAAACCAGATCACTTGACTCCAACGCCCAAAACCCTCTGCTGGGTTCCCATCCTGCTTAGAATAAAACCCGGGCTCCTTCCTCTCTCTCATGAACCTTCTTTGGCTTTGCCGTGACTGCCTCTTCCTCCTCATGGCCCGTCACTCCTCTCTTCCACTCCCAGCCTCCAGCTACGCTACGTTTTTTTGGAACATGCCAACCTCCTTCATGCCTTGGCAGGCTATTCCTTCTGCCTGGAAGATGCTTTCTTGGCTCTTTGAGTGCCTGGTTTCTCATCATTCAGTTCTCAGCCTGGATATTGACCCTTCAGACAGTTCTCTCTTGACGACCTAATCTAATGGCCAAATACTCCTTTCGCCATATTTTAATTCTCTAAAGAGCATTTATCATCCTCTGCTCCGTGGGTTTGTTGATTGATTGGCTCTCTCCTCCCACTGCAGTGTAAGCTCTGTGAGAGAGGAAACTCTTGTCTATCTCATTGTGACCATGTTCCCAGTGCAAAATAGTCTTTCATGTATTAGGTGCACAGAAAATACTTGATAAGTAAACCAATACATGGGAGTATTTCAAGAAGCAAGACACAGTTCCTACACTCACAGATTTTACAGTCCTGTAGAGTGCATGATTTGTCACACTCTCAGGGCTTACAAGTGGTCAAGAGTTCATATTTCTTAACTTCAACCCCAAAATTCCTTCCCACAGTCTTTGCAGCCTCTGTTTAGCTGCTTCTACGTTACACACACATTCCATTTCCTTTGGAGTGGGTTAGATCAGCCTACAAAAAAGGAGCTCTTAAACTAAGCCACTGATGAAAATATTATTGGACTTTCTATTTCATCCAGATAAATAATCTGTGTTCCCAAACTGTTAATATTCCTGTTGCTATATTACATTTTTAGTGCACAATAATTTTGGTAGGATGTCAACTATTTTCCCAGTGTTTAATGAAATATTAAAACAACACAATCTGAAAGACCTTTGTAAGGCACTCTGACCTGGGCTCAGGGGAAATACTTAATAATCTGTTTTGTTTCTAAACTATTCTGTGACCTCCGGACCCCTTGGTCCCTCTATTTGTTCATCTGTAAAGACTAAGTAGTGTAACAGAAATCTCTCCTTTTCAGAGAAAGCAGAGGCAGAAAGTCAGAGTCTTCAAGAAATCTCATAGCTACTCCCTGGAGATCATTGAGGAGCCTTGAAAAGACCTGTTGGCTCAGCTGGTGAGAGTCATTTATTGCCCTGCTGTTCTGAGGGCAGGCTGCCAGCCTGGGATCTTGCAAGGGCATTGTAAGGTTTTGTTTTCCTTAATGTTATTTTCCCCACCAGCCTTCCAGAATGTCTGAAATGTCTACCACAAGAATAGCTCCTTTGGGTTAAGAGGTTATCTCCAGGGAGACATGTTTAAAATGAGCTCCTTGTGCAGACAACACATGAGCACCATTTAGCACATCTGCACCCACTGGATTATTAGAATCGAAGTTGCCTTCCAGAAGACAGCGTGAGCTGAGGGAATGGAATCCGTCATCTTCTGCCCCATCCCTCCACCCCTGGAGCAGTGACAGAGACCTTCGATAGTCAGCACCTCTCTACGCTATGGATAGAACTTAAGAAAAAAAAATCACAGCCCCTCTCTCTCAAGAAACTCTCAGCGTAGGGGAGCTGATGAGTGTGCACACGTTAACCAGACCGCTAAGGCAAAGTGAAATCAACGGATGAGGTTGTAAGGACGAGAACAGCTCATGCCGACATGGAATATTGGGAGCGGCTTTGTAGAGAAGATGGCATTTTATTTGAACTTGGATTAGACTTTGGAGAGCAAGAAGGATTTCAATAGACAGAGGTGGAGTGACGAGGCTAAGAGTAGGAGAGGAGAGAGCTTCATAATCTGGGAAGACAAAAGGAAAGGCAGTGTGAATTTTAATGAAATTAGATTTTGGAAATATCTGGAGAGGGAGGTGTTTCCTATGAATTGTTTATACACACACACACACACACACACACACACACACACACACACCTGTGAAATACTCATCAGAGTCATGATAATGAACATATCCACGGCCTCCAAAGTTTCCTTGTGCCTCTGCGTAATTCTACCCTCTGGCCCCTTCAGACAAGCACTGACCTCCTTTCTGTCACTGTAGATTAGTTCGCATTTTTTAAAGCTTTATTTAAACGGAATTACACAGTTAGCTATTTTGGTTATGATTTCACTCACTTAGCGTAATTATTTTGATACTCATTTCTGTTGATGTCTGTATCAGCAGTTCACTCCTTTACACTGCTGAGTTGTATCTCATTGTATGGGTGCACCATCATTTGCTTCTCTATTCACCTATTACTGGCAATTTGATAATTTTTGGTTTATGGCTATTACAAATAAAGCCGTGTGAATAATCATACAAAAGTTGACATGGGCGTATGTTATCATTTCTCTTGGGTGAACACCTAGGGGTAGAATGGTGGGATTGTATGGTAAGTGTGTGCTTAATTAACCTTTTAAGAAACTGCCAAACTGTTTCTCAAAATGCATGTACCATTTTATATTGCAATTAGTAATGTAAGTGAGTTTTAGTTCTTCTAAACCTTCGTCAACACTTGGTATCACCAGGCTTTTTGCTTCTGTTGTTTTTTTTTTTTTAACGGAGGTACTGGGGATTCAACCCAGGACCTCATAAATGCAAAGCATGTGCTCTACCACTGAGCTATACGGCCCCTCTGACCAGGCTTTTTAATTTTAGCTATTGTAATCAATGTATGGTGATTTAATTTGCATTTTTCTAAAGACTAATGATATTGAGCATCTTTTCATGTACTTATTTACCATCAGTGTATAGTCTTTGGTGAAGTATTTCTTTAAAATTTGCCTGTTTACTAACTGGGTTGTTTCCTGTATATTGAGTTCTGAGAGTTCACTGGACACAAGTTCTATGAGATTTTAAAATATTTTCTTCCACTGTGTGGCTTGTCTTTTCATTTTCTCAACTGTCTTTTGAGGTGCAGACATTTTTGATTTTTGGTAAATTCCAATGCATTAGTTTTTCTTTTTAAGGATAGACATATCTATATTTTTCATTATTTCTAAGAAATTATTGCCTCCTCCAGGGTCACAAAGATTCCAATTTATGTTTTTTTAAAAGAAGTTTTGTATTTTGGGGTTTAACATTTAAGTCTATGATCTATTTTGAGTTCACTTTTGTATATGGTGTGAGATATGGGTTGAAGTTCATGTTTTTAATGGCTTATTTGTTGAAAATGATACATTTATTGAAAAGATTATCCTTTCTTCACTGAATTGCACCTTTCTCAAAAAAGTCAGCTTTTCATATTTGGATAGGAAAGTTTATGGTCTCTTTGCTCCATTTCATTGGTTTACTTGAGTGTCTTTCGTTGATGAAGACAGTTATGCAAAGATAGTTGTGCATTTTTATAATAAATCTTGAAATCATATAAAGTTAGTTCATCAACTTTGTTCTTCCTTTTCAAGTCATCGTGGCTATTCTAGGCCTTTTGCATTTTCAGAATCAGTTTGCCAATTTTACAGAAAAGCCTGCTGAGGTTTTAATTGGGATTGAGTTCAATCTACAGATCAACTTGTGAGACATTGACATCCTAACAACATTTAGGTCTTCTTTCCTTTCTTTCAGCAATTTTGTTTGTTTGCTTGTTTTCACTGTACAGACTTAGCACCTGTTTTACGAGATTTATCCTTAGGTATTTCATGTTTTTTGATGGTCTTGCAAACGATATTTTAAGCATTTTATTTTTTGACTGTTCATTGGCAGTGTAGAGAGACTCACTCGAGTTTTGTATTTTGGCCTTTTATCCTAAAACTTTGCTAACTCATTTATTAGTTCTAACAACTACTTTTGTAGATTTCATTATATCTTTCTATACAGATGATCATCATTTTGTCTGTGAATAAAGACAGTTTTATCTTTTCCTTTTCTATCTGGATACCTTTTATTTCTATTTCCTGCCTTCCTGAAATGGCTAGGACCCCCAGGTCAATGTTGAATAGAGTAGTGAGAACAGATAACCTTGCCTTGTCCTGATCTCAGGGGAAAGCATTGTCTTTCACCATTGCTGTTGTCTGAATTGTGGTCTCCTCAAATTCACATGTTGAAGCCCTAAACCCTAGCACTTTAGAATGTGACTGCATTTGGAGATAGGGCCTTTAAAGAGGCAACTAAAATAAGACTGAGGTTATGAGGGTGGCCCCTAGTCCAATAGGACTGGTGTCTTTAGATGAAGGGGAGATTAGGACACACGTGTGCACAAGTACAGAGGAAAGACCACATTAACACAGAAAGACTGCCATCTACAAGTCAAGCAGAGAGGCCTCAGAATGAAACCAATCCTGCCCCTACCTTGATCTTCCAGCCTCCAACCCAGCCTCTGGAAATGTGAGAAAATACATTTCTTTTTAAAATTTTATTTATTTATTTATTTAATTGAAGTATAGTCATTTACAATATGTCAGTCTCTGGTGTACAGCATAATGCCCCAGTCATGTATATATATATATATACATATATTCATTTTCATATTCTTTTTCATTAAAGGACATTAGCAGAAGACCTAAGCAAGCAATTCTCCAATGAAGACATACGAATGGCCAATAGGTACATTAAAAAAATGCTCAGTATCACTAATTATCAGAGAAATGCATATCAAAACTGCAATGAGGTATCACCTCACACCGGTCAGAATGGCCATCATTCAGAAGTCCACAAACAATAAATGCTGGAGAGTGTGTGGAGGAAAGGGAGCCCTCATACACTGTTGGTGGGAATGTAGTTTGGTGATGCCATTATGGAAATCAGTATAGAGATTCCTCAAAAAACTAAAAATAGACTTACCATATGATCCAGCAATCCCAATCCTGGGCATATATCCAGAGGGAACTTTAATTCAAAAAGATACCTGCATCCCAGTGTTCATAGCAGCACTATTTACAATAGCCAAAACATAGAAACAACTTAAATGTCCATAGACAGATGACTGGATAAAGATGTTGTGGTATATTTATACAATGGAATATTACTCAGTCATAAAAAAGAATAAAATAATGCCATTTGCAGCAATATGAATGGACGTGGAGATGGTCATTCTAAGTGAAGTAAGCCAGAAAGAGAAAGAAAAATACCATATGATATCACTCATATGTGGAATCTAAAAAAAGAAAGAGAGAGAATAAATTTCTGTTGCTGAAGTCACCCTGTCAGTAGTATTTCGTATGGCAGCCCTAGAAAATCAATACAATCATTAGGTATGATATTAGCTGTAGGTCTTTGGTAGATAATTTTTATCAAGTTCTGAAAGTTCCTTTCTATTCTTAGTGCGCTGAGTGTTTTTATGAGAAATGTATACAGGATTTGTCAATGCTTTTCTGAATCTATGACAAGATCATATGGTTTTGTTTTTTAGTTTGTTAATACAGTGAATTGAATGGATTCGACAATGATTTAATGTGTCATAAACATTCTTATGTGTAGGAATTGATGATATTTTTCAGCTCTTTCTATGTTTTCAATGAAATAAAAACACCATTAGCTGCAAAGCAGCCTGTGTAGGTTGGTAAAATTCTCAGTGGGGTTTCTGAAACTAAAAAGTGAACAATGAGATTGCATGGTAAATAGGTATACCTTAAAATTGATTGTAATCTGAACCCTGAATTAACTGAAAACCTTCTGCACTTGGCTTTAAAATAAAAAGAGTGTATTAGGAAAGGGAGACTGTAGGAATGACAGATAAAACCCAAATATTTAAAATGTAGTTTGGGGTTTGGTTTCCTTTTTGTTAAATTTCTTACATACATCTACGTTCATAATGGAGGTTTGAAAGGTAGGTAGCTGTGTTGGTGGCATTCAAGGAACCTGAGGAAGGTGTCTCCCTCCTCTGCCAAAGCAGTTTTGATGCTTTATTAGCAGTTCATTCATTGGTTTAGCGTTGCCTCTTTAAAAAATAGATTTCATTTGGAGAACCAGCACTCTGGGCTGTTTAGTGTCCATAACAGTTTCAGCTGATTCGCTTTTCCTCAGGGCCATTTGGCTGAGATCAGAGCACTAAGAATCTTATTAAGTGAGGAAAGAATAATTTGAAGCACAGAATAATCTCATCACCGGACACTGCCTGGGTAGGGGTTTGGTGATGGGTGGGTGACTTGAAGGCACAGGGCTAAAGGTGGGGCTGGGGGCTGGTGGGAAGGAGAGAGTGACACATTCTAGGAAACAAGGTGAAGTGCTCAAAGGGAAAGTGAGAGATCATTGAAGATGTTAT
The DNA here is from genome assembly GCF_048773025.1 of Camelus bactrianus. Lineage (NCBI taxonomy): Eukaryota > Metazoa > Chordata > Mammalia > Artiodactyla > Camelidae > Camelus > Camelus bactrianus. Next base: position 14,121,953 of record NC_133572.1, read on the forward strand.
TTAGTAAAACAAATACATGCAAGCACCCTTGCGGGCTAGGCTTGAGTCTGGACTTACATCAGTAAGTACATTTAAATGGGAGGGGAGTGGAGGTGGGTGTAGAGGTGATGAGATGAGAAATGGAATGAAGGAGAAGCAGGGAGATTGGCAGGAAACAAGGGGGTAAGGTTAAGTGTCAAGGGCTGTCACAAAGATGTGTTCAAAGATGGTCTGGAGTGTGATGGAGGTGGATGTGAGAGGGTGGCTGGAAGAGGGAGGTGGTTAGGAAAGCCCTAGAGAGGAGGAGACAAATGAATATTTCTGACGGCTGGATATTCCTACAGGATATTTAATTATAAAGGAAGGTGACATTATTTTCTGTATTCTGTGTTTACTAGGGTAAGATGCTTCAAAAAAGGAAAAGGAGCAAATAGGAGGAGTGGCATATACATAAAACACTTGGGGGACCAAAAAGTCTACTGGCCCCAGTCTCTGGGCATTCTGGTTAATTGAAGATTTATTGATACAGGATCAACTTTAACTTATTAACAATGTTTACTGCAAAACACGTGTATAATGAGATGGCAGAGTGAAGTAGGTACGAGCAAGGTACCGAGCCATGTTATCTGAGTTTAAATTCTCATTCTGTCCCTTATTTTGTGTGATTTTGGGCAAATCAACCTTTCTTTGCTTCAGTTTCCCCATCTGGGAAGTGGAGTTAATAAAAGATTTTTTTTAATGAGGATCAATTCAGTTAAATACGTAAAGTGCTTAATGATGCCCAGCATGTATGAGCACTCAATAAATATTAAGTATTTTTATTACAGTTTGTCTATGTGATATATGAGCATAAGTATTTATATATATAATGCATATTTATAAACCATAGAAGTATTTATATATGTGTGTGTGTATATATATATAGATACACACACACATATATATAGAGAGAGAGAGAGGCAGGGGAGAAAATAGAGGAAATAAATGAATCTCATTATATTATAGAACATGAGTTTGGAGAAAGGCAGACATGAATTCCAATCCTGGCTCTGCTGTGTACATACTGAACGTTGGTTATTTATAAATTGCACAATGGATATAATAAGCTTTGTAGGGTTACTGTGAGAATTAAATGACATAAAATATACAATATTGCCTAATCAATTATCTAGTTACTAATAATGGCTATTGTCTATTATTATTACATAATTTCAATGGTCATCTCTGATCATAGTTCCTTTAGAGTGATCTTCACAAAGCTATTGCAAAGAAGTATTAAAGAGATATTCCTATGAATTTAGTGAATTTCTTTTATACATTATAGTTTGGGCCAAAAATCAACTTAAAAACAATTGCTGTTAACTTCTACCTCTGTTTCAAGGAAGAGAGAATTGAAAAAATGATGTATGATAATATGGTTGGAGTAATTAGCTTAAATCAGCAATCTGCTGACTAAATCTTACAAATATATTGATTTGTTTCTTTAAAACTTTATGTGTTGCCTCTAATCAGTGAGGAGAAGATGGAATACATTTCATTCAATGATATTCATATAGGATAATAAGTCTATTGGGAAAAATAAAGTTTGACCCATAGCTTGTATTATATACCATGATTAACTCAAGAAGTAGCAAATATTTCAATATAAAAAATGAAATAATAAAAACAATACAAAAAACCATGCATGAATTACTTTCTAGCTTTTGCATAGCAAAAGGTTTCTAACTGTGACTAAGAATCCAGAAGTCATAAAAGAAGAGACTCATTAACTTTGATCACAGTAAAGATACATATATATACTGGGGGTGGGAATAGCTCAGTGGTAGAACACATATTTAGCACGCACAAGGCCCTGGGTTCAATCCCCGATACCTCCTTTAAAAAATATATTAATACAGTAAAAACTTCTGCAGGGTAAAAACTGTCAAAAGACAAAAAAGACATTGGGAAAGAGAATCTGCAATTCTTGCGATGGATAAAAAAATTATCTCCCTAATATAGACAGTTTGCAGAGGTTGGTAGGAAAAGATGATGTGTTTTATAAAGTGGACAAATAATATGAACAGACACTTCACAAGAAAAGAAATACAACTGGACCTTTAAAAATGTAAAATATATTCAAATCACACATAATAAGATAAATGCAAATTAAACCTATACCAAAAAGCAGTTTTCACCTACCTGCTTGAAGTGGTACCATCCCTATAAAGTGCAGTTTGGCACTGTCTGTCAAAATTATAAATGCATTTCCCTTGGACCCAGCAGTTTCACTTCTGCGAATTTAGCCTATAGACAACATTGCACATAGAGAATGACTTACATACAAGCTTATATGTTGTAACCTTGCTTATAATAGCAAAAGGTTGAAAATAACCTAAGTGTCCATTAATAGGGAACTGATTAAAAATTTTTTTTGGTCCATTCCCTACAATGCAATACAAAGTAGCTCTAAAAAAGAAAAAAAGTTCTTTTCGTATGCAAATGGAAAATTCTTCCAGATATATTGAGTAGTAAAATAAAAAAGATCTGGAATGATGTATATAATATTCTATATTTTGTGGGAAGAATATGAATACAAATTTACATTTGATTATAATTGCATAAAGAAACTCTGAAGATAGTAAGCAAAGTAAGTCAGACAGTGAAAGACGGCTATCACATGATATCACTTGTATGTGGAATCTAAAAAAAATGATACAAATGAACTTACAGAACAGAAATAGACTCATAAAAATAGAAAATAAACTTATGGTTACCAAAGGGGAAGGGGTGTGGAAGGAAGCAGTTAGGAATTTGAGATTAACAGATACATCAGATTATACATAAAGCAGATAAACAACAAGGACCTACTGTATATAGCCCAGGGAATTATAGTCAATATCTTGTAATAACCTATAATGGGAAAGAATCTGATAAACAATCGATACATATGTATATGTATAACTGAATCACTTTGTTGTACACCTGAAACATTGTAAATCAATTATAGTTCAATAAAAAAAAATACTGCTTAACAATTTCTATGCAAAAAAAAAAAAAAAGAAAAGAAAAGAAAAAAGAAAAAAAGAAACTGAAGTGATACACAGGAACTAATAAATTTGGTTACCTTTGGGAGTGGCCGGTGGGAACAAGGCAGATAGAAGGAGGAGCGGGGGAGAGAACTTTCACTGCATTGTTTTTAATATTGTTTTAATTTGTAACCATGTACATTGACTCCCTAAATGTACTCCAAGTGGAAAAAGATAAAATGAAATTCTTCTGTCTCTTGAATTAGTAGTTACAATCTTTCCACAATCATGAGAAGCTACAGGTAATGAGCTATTTTTTCTTGAATTAATTTTGTTTTGCCACTTCCCATTTCATTTTATTATTAGTTTCCTATAAAGCCTCAAGGAACATACTGAATCCAGAGCCCATCAGGAGAGGATGGAGTGCTCTGGTTAGCCACAAGCAAACTTGGACCAATTAAACGATTTTCCTCCCGATCTCCTAATAATTTCAATTTCCTTTGTTAATCCTGTTTTCCTAAAAAGCAAAAAACTCAGATGGTGCTAAGTTAGCACGAATTGTAGCTACAGACACCGGACGGGCAGTTATGTTAGAACAAGTTCTACTATAAACCATTTTAGGACAAGCTAGATAATCTCTTACATGCTTATTCATTTATGATTGGAAACAGTGCTCCGTGTCATGTCTGAAGCTCAAAAGCTGGCAAAGGGAAAAAAGATTTTCCCTATAAGATATTTTACTGGAAAAGGCCAAATGTTTGATATTTTTGGCCTACAAAGCTGATTAGCACAGAAGAATCAAACAACAGATTTAATTTTATCAGATTAACCCATTAAATGTTAAATGTACAGAGGTAAGAGTGATTTTTCTTTCCCCTACTGATTACTGTCTTCAACGTTACCCCCTCACACTTTAAAATAAAATGCAGGGTTCAACCTTATGATTGAAAGATTAGACGAGGCTTGAACCAGTAAAAATAGATTTTTTAAAGGAAAAGTTATTTTGAGTGGAGTGCTAGCTGTACTAGACAAATTCAGTCGGGCCTCCTCTTCAGTCTTGTCAAAGCTTAGCACAGTCCAGAAGGCACCAGTGTGAATGCCAAAAAATCAAAGCAGCAGCAGTTAAAAAAATAAGTGCACTAAGAAATATTAAATGGAAAGCCAATGCCTATAAATAAAAAGGCAAGTGAGCACTGATCAATCATAAGTAACTCTGAACAAAAAATAGGAGTTGGAAGGGTGAGAGAGATTTCACATACAACATATGAGACTAGATACAAACGATTTAATTAAACTGCGTTCCTTCTACACAAGACTCAAAAATCTCTAAATGTTAAGAAAAGCCGGAGTATAGAAATGCAATGTCTTGCTCTGCAATCTACAGCGGATGAGTAGCAAGGCATATGCCAACAGCAGAAATAGAAGCAGTTGATGAATCCTGGGTGAGTGGAAGTGTTTCATTATCTGTAGCTGTTTCTTGCTATTCATCTCAGCTTTGTGGCTCCTACTAAAGGAGCAAGCCCCTTCCACTCTGAATCACAGCAGTACTTCTATACCTTTGGAGTTTCAGGTCAAAATCATTAGACAGAGTACAAAGCTAATTTAAATGAGTACGGAATAAATGCAGTCAAGAATTAAAATAATTCAATCGATCAATCAAATAAACCTTGGAGGGACCAGAGGGAAGGGAGAGGGACGAGAGAGGAAGGAGGTTGGTAATTTCAGGTGTGAGAAGAGGGAAAAGTTATGTATGGCTGCCTGCTGGCCATAGCCACACAAAAAAAGAGGATATTAATGCTAGACATTGTCTAGTTGACCTTTCAAGCCAGTCTTGCCTTAGGAAATTATTTATGTCGCTCAGCAGAATTGGACCATATGCCCTTTTTAGAAGGGAACTTCAATCTTTTCAAATAGAGGTTCCACTCAAACATTCAGATTTCAAGAAACAGATTTAGATTGATAAAAATACGTTTCACAGACTTCTGGATATCCATGACTTTATGTCTTGAATTAATTGTAAATAAGTCAGAAAAAAATAAATTATTTTCCCTTATATACACTTAAGTTTTAAAGTAAAGGAGATTTGAAACTTGGGAATTAACACCTGAGAGAGTTTCCTACCTTTATTTATTATCTGTCTGTCTGTCTGTCTGTCTGCCTGTCTATCTATCTATCTATCCATCTATCTATCATCTATCTTTCTGTCTACCTGTCAGTCTGTCTATCTTATGCATATTATATACATTATGTATATGATAGTTCAACATCACTGTTCATTCTCAATTCTATGAACCCTGAGAATGTGACGACGTACCAGAGACCATAATGAGTTTGTCTCTCATCACAAACATTGGAAGACAAAAATCTAAATCCATATATCAAAACCAAAAATCAGTTTTCCAACTTAATAAATGACAGCCAGGATTCTGAAGGGAAAGAGTTATTTTTAAAAGCAAAGATTTTTTTTCCCCCCGACGGTTGGTAGCTCTGGTAATGGGTAGCAAAAATGGCTCATGGGAAAGGCACATGTACTGCTAATAGGTTGACTGAAAAGAAAAACATTATTATTGGTGTTTTTTTTTCCCCTACCAGATCCAGTGATATCACTCCTGCAATCTGTTATTTATGTAGAAAGGCAGTAAACAGTGGAGAGGAGAGTTATCTGTACGGGAACATCTTCTCTGAGAAGCTGCTTGAAAAATAAGCATGTGATGAACATGTGAGAAGCATATGCAGTTGGCAGCGTATAAATTCTCAGAACAGTAGGGGATAAAAATGGGTTCGATAAAGAAAACGAAGGATTAGATCCAGATAAACAATGGGACGTTTGTAACATATTTATTTAACCAAAAAAAAAAAAAAAAAACTGGGCATGTAAGTGTACACCTTAAATGAAACCAGCCTGAAATGAAACTTGAAAAAATAAGATTCAGACTTAACAATTTTAAGACTCTTAAATTTGACTGTCACTCATGTTAGAATCTACAACTTATACAGGAGGGTTATGGCTGTATTTTGCTTTTGTGCTTTGAAACAATAAAACATCCTCTCTATGAAAATCAGTTTGCATCAGGGTTTCTTAAACTTGGCACTGTTGACATTTGGTGCTAGATGATGTTTTGTTGTGGAAAGCTGCCCTGTCCACTGTAGGATGTTCACGAGAATCCTGACCCTCTACCCAGTAGATGCCAATAGTGTTACCCCAGTTGTGATGACCAATAAGGTCTTCAGATATTGACCCCTTGGGTGGCAAAATCTTTAGTTGAGAATCACTGATCTCCATATCTTACTAGAAAATCAAGCAAATTTACATTAGAAAATGGCCTCTCAGTTTTTTAAGAACAGGGTGAATGATTAAACAAATTAAAATATGGTTAAGAAAATTTTCTTTAGCAAAAAAAAAAAAAAAAAAAAATCAGATGGACTCTCCAGCATGAAATGCTGTCACTCAGAATCCATCCCATTTCTACTTGTAATCCTTTCCTGATTGACTTATGTGGGCTTAATTCTCTGAATTCCAGGCACAGCAAAGTGCCTCCCAAATGAGAAAGTCTCTGAGTACTTATCATTATTCCCCCTGAGGAAGCTAGACTTTTACCTTCTTCTCTCTCTGGGAGGCTGTCATCAGAAAACCACCCTGTTCCTTTTGCTTGTTGAAGGGCAAACCTGCTCTCTGTGGAAAGACTCAAGACTTTCTTCCTGGTCATTCTTGGTGGTAAAGATTGCTCTGATCACTGTATTCTCAGTTTAGTAATTAATGTCCTCAGATCAGTGTAATAATCAAAATGTGCCATTTAACGGAAAGCTTTCCCTCTGTCCCAGCTTGTGTGTAAGAGCTGGCTGCCTGTAGTTAACACAGCATGCCAACTTCTTTTCCATTTCCCCGCCTAGAGATTTTATCCATCCTTTACCCTCCACCCACTGGGCTGATTTTTGGATCCTCTTGGAATTACAGCAGGAAAATGAAGAAACCAAGGGAGCAGGAAAGGGTTTACTTGACTGATGCTCTTGTTGGGTAATATCAGCCCTCTCTGGGCTTCTTAGGGTGCTTCCTGTGAGTTCTTTGGGGACACACTCCCCCCTCCCCCAAGCCCTTGACTCTGGCTGGTTCCTTGATAATGCCTTCCACATCTGGAAAGGAGGAAATACTCAAGTATTCTTTACCCTCACAAACCCTAGATGCGTAGGGCACCCTTAGTGATGCCAAGTCTCTTTACTTCAACAGCAGAGCAGCCAGGAAACCATGGTCACTTGCCCTTGACTTTATGCGGAATCCCGCATGCTGCAGGAGGGGTGCCTCAAGCGCTGTAGGGACTCGATGACGCCCCTTCTCTAAAGGTGAGGAGGGGCAAGCTTATGTCTCTTCCTCCAAGGACGTGGATGGGGTACTCACAGGCTAGCGTCCCTCAAAGAAATCCTTCTCCAGGTTCCTACTTTACGCTTTTATCCCTGTCAAGATGTACTTGTCAAAAAGTTAAAATCATAATCCTTATCCAAATACTCAGAGCACGTGTCAAAGATTTTTGTTTCTCATAAATTAGCAATAAAGCTGAGCAATGGAGACACTGAAATACTAAGTATAGTATAGCTGGTGAAAGAAAAAATACAGAAACGAGACACAAAAGTTAAGGACAAAACTGGTTCCTGTCCTACAAAGCAACAAAATGGTACCCTCTGGGGTTCTTTTTCCTACCAATATACTTACTGAGAGCAAGAATGAAGTACTCCTCCAATTCCTGATGTGGCATGGTACTGAGGGACAGTGAGACCACCAAACACCTGGGAATTTCCAAAAACTTTTTAAAAAATTAGAAACATTTATTTTTATTTTTATTTTTTATTGAAGTATAGTCAGTTATAATGTGTCAATTTATGGTGTACAGCATAATGTCCCAGTCACGCATATACATACATATATTCATTTTCATATTCTTTGTCACTAAAAGTTATTACAAGATATTGAATATAGTTCCCTGTGTCATACAGAAGTTGTTGGGTTTTTTTAATCTATTTTTATATATAGTGGTTAGTCTTTGCAAATCTCAAACTTCCAAATTTATCCCTTCCCACCTCCTTTCCCCCGGTAACCATAAAATTGTTTAGTATGTCAAAAACAACTTTTCATCAATGTTCTATTTTGTGAGTGTAGCTGTTGTCTCTACCAAACTTTTCATACTAATTACCAATTAGTATCCAAATTGTTTGGTTTGAAGTTCATGTCTATTTCCATGTCCCTTCTGCTTTTTAAAAGGAAACTCATCGTCACGGTCATGACTAATTAGAATGAGAAGCGAAGGGTCTAGGTACCTGGGGTAAACTACCTTTGAATGACCAAGAGTTAGTTTAAAGCATTGTTTTGATGGATGGGTGGAAAATACTCTGTTAAATTCAAAGAATCATGGTACTTTTTAAAAAAGCTAACCACAAAGTCTGCATTGCAATGTATAAATACTGAGTTTCATATGGTCTACCTTTAAATGGTATTCGAAACAGCATGGCCTTGTTACTTACACTGAATCAACACAGCTGTCTTCTTATTGCTTCCTTTGCATTTTTAGGAAAAGATGCTTTTCTGTGTCAGAAGTTCCAGCCCTTGAAGGTTGTCTGACCAGACTGTAGGCATTTACTGTGAAATTTCATCCTTCTATCTAATTGAACTTCTCAGACATTTGCAGAAGTTCACAACTAGTTTCTTAGTACTGCCTAATGAATTGAGTTCTGCCTAATTAGTCAGCCCAGGTTTGTTGCAGAACATTTCACTTTGCACTCAACAAGTTGTGACCAAGTTATACAAGGCACACTAAGCATATAGCACTGTGCTACGTGTTGCAAGGATAAAAAGGAGAATGTGGCGAAAGAATGATGGAATCTCATAACTGGAGGGGTTTTCCAACTTCAAAATGTATTCTTCAACCTCATTGGAGGACTGGGAGGCAACGTATCAAGGGAATGGCATGAGTTTATTTGTCAGAAAGGTCTAGGTTCATAGTCTGACTTTGCATTTACAAAGTGTGGATGTACCTACATTATAGTGTGGCTGTGAGAATTATATAAAATATTAAAAACAAACTCTCAAAGCAAAGCTATGGAGACAGTAAAAAAAAAAAAAAAAAAAAAATCAGTGGTTGCCGGGGGTTGATAGGGAGGGATGAGTAGGTGGAGCACAGAGGGTTTTTAGGACAGTGAAAATGCTCTGTATGCTATCATAATGGTGTATATATGTCATTAGACATGTGTCCAAACCCATAGAATGTACATCAAGAGTGAACTGTAATGTAAACTAGGGACTTTGGGTAATTATGATTGTATCAGTCAATTACATATGTTTCAATGTAGGTTTGTCAACTGCAAAAAATGGTACCAATCTGGTGGGAGATGTTGATAATGGGGGAGGCTATGCCTATGTGGGGACAGGCGATATATGGGAAATACCCACACTGTCCCCTCAATTTTGCTATGAATCTAAAACTCCTCTAAAAAATAAAGTCTTAATTAAAAAACTCTCCTGGTTTAGTGGCTGGCAATTAATAGATTCTCAAAGATGAAAGTTAAAATTATTAGACTACAGAAGACCTCAGGCTGTTTCCAGAATGTTCCTGGGTAGCAAGTACCAAGTGTAGACAGAAAGAAGTTTGGATAAGACAGCTTTCCCCGGAATGATTCCACTTTCCTAGTTCTCACTATGGGCACCACATTCTTGTTATTATTTATACTATAACAATCTCTGTGCTGGAATTAGGGGGAGTTGGATAAATTGGGGAATTTTGATGATAATAAAAACTTGTTAAGAAAGACCAAAATTTAACTCTATAAGATTTATTAGGAATTATCTTTTAGCAAATTGCCTGTGACAGTGAGTTTTTAATTATTACTCTCTAATTCCTCTTCACTAAGTAAATGTTGAAAACTCTTAGTCTAATATTTCTAAAAGGCAGATCTCCATTCAGGTCTACGCTAAATTCATCTCACCTTATGCTGTCCAGGTTCTACTAATTCACTTCTGAACGCTCTGTTTTGTTCTCCTTCTGAGCTGGTCTACCCTGAAATGTCATTTACTTGTTTTGGGCTCTCTAATGGGTTGAATGGTGTCCCTCTTCTCCTGCCTCCAAATAATATGTTTACTAGGAAACTCACCATGTGACTTTATTTGGAATAAAGGATTTTGCAGATATAACTGAAGTAAGGATCTTGAGGGGAGATCCTCCTGAATCAGGGTGGGCCTTTCTAAGAGACCGAAGAGGACACAGAGGGTCCCAGGGAAGAAAGCCATGTGAAGATGGAGGCAGAGATGGAAGGGACGCCTCTACAAGTCAATGAATGTCACGGATTGGTGGCAACCACCAGAGACTGGGAGAGAGGCAAGGAATAGATTCTTCCTCAGAGCCTCCAGAAGGATCAAACCTGCCAGCATCTTGATTTTGGATTTCTGGTCTCCACAACTTTGAGAGAATAAATTTCTACTGTTTTTTTTTTAACATTTTTTATTGATTTATAATCATTTTACAATGTTGTAATTTCTACTGTTTTTAAGCAATTTGTGGGAATTTCTTACAATAGCCTTAGGAAACTCATTTGGGGTCCTGAACACCATTTAAAACTTTAGGAAATATTGCTGAAAATTCACTTTAAGAACCAAGTCTTAGAATTTTGAGTGAGATTTTTCTCCCTCCCAGATAGTATAGTGCTATCCGCATATGGCCTTGATTAACTGCTCCACAATACAGGAATACACTTATACTTAAAAATCACTTGTTGTCTATCTAAAATTCAAATTTACCCGGATGCCCTATATTTTTATTGCTAAATCTGGCAAGCCTGCTCCCAGGGATTGTTTGCTGGTAACCACCACACTACGCTGTATTCTAACTTAAAAAAAACTTCATGGAAAGAGGAAGAAAATTATCCAGCATGATTTGCCTTTGGTTCTGAAGGCCCCATGAATGTTCCTGGATGTGAAATTTGTGATGCTTTGTACGGAATACACTATGCACTTTTTACCTCCCGGCTCAAACTCGGCTATTACTGTGTATCATCACGCAAGTGGGCTTGTGCTGATTTCAAATAATCCTCTGCCCCTCAATTTGTTCATCAGAGATCAAATATGCAATTACATATGCAACTGCAATTATTTAAGGCTTGCCACAGAGGACTCAAGGTTTCCACATCAAGCCTTTAATGCCAATTTGACTTTGGGTAACACTTAATAATCCTTCGTTATTCTTTTTAAAGCCCAAATTAATTAAAATGTATGTTTCTACAATGAGTATTGTTTCTAGATTGTTTTTCCAAATTCCCTGTATAAATAGCTTTTTATGTAGATAATTAAAACCATCTGCTTCCTGGTAGCTGAGTTATGTTTACAGCAGCCCCTTTTTATATGGGGAATTAAATTGCCATAAGTTTTTACTTTAGTGGATGAAATATTACAAAAATGCTCCTGGCAGTATTATTCCTCAAAAAGACATGGAGACTATCAGTATTATTGGAAAAAAAAAATGCTTTTGGTTAACTCAAAAGGCCTTAGCATTCTACATTTTTTTTAGGTAAATATATTTGAGTTAGTTCAATCAAAAAACCTAAATGCATAAATATAGTTCAAATAAAATTTAACATTCAAATGAAAGGTCCCAAATCATTTTATAAATATTACTCTAGTAAAATTTCTCTGAGTTAGTAAAGATAAGGCATCCTTAGTAACACAGAGAAATTTGGTGATTTCACAAGATACTGTAAAATCACCGAATGGTTTGAGTAAATTGGGTAGTCACAAAAGCATGTCAAAGGAGGGATTAAAATTACAATAAATGTTCTCAACTTCTGATTCTGATCAAGGCCCTCACCCCATTCCTTTCTGTGTCTTTGGAAGGACGTCTAAATGAATAAGACCTTATTTTCAAATTGAAAAACGCTGCCAAAAAGAAGCCCAGTTCATAATTTGCCGTTACGCCAAAGTCTTTAAATGCTGATTACATTTATGAAAAAAAAAAGATCAGCTCCTCAGAATGAATGCCTCTCGAGTTTGGTAATTAAATCGTACCACTCACATGTTACTTTCAGTTCTTTTCTTCATTTCAGTTTCTACGCCACAGAGATTGGGCTACTTGACCCTGCTGTGACTTGGGCACTTTCAAGAAATCTCTTCTGAGTAGAGAAATAATACGTGTTTCCTAGCAAAGCCTGTCATATACCTTCTTGAAAATGATTCAAGAAAGCAGAGTGAAATCATGACCCAGTGACTGCTAGCAAAGCTTGTTGTCTGCAGAATCACCAGATTTTGACTGGAATTTCCAAACTTTCATATCTTTATAGCCTGGGTGTAGCATGGAAAATGTTCTCATTGAATTAAACCTTGCGGAATGTGTAGTGCCTCTCAGACTAAATTCTTGTTCTCTTGTTTAAGCCAGGGCAGGGATTTGGTAAGATTATTTAGACCTTAACTGTTATCCTATTTTAGGGGCTTGTCCTTTTAAAGTATCTTTTTACTTTACTTCTTAACTCATTCCAGCAGCCATGGCTAGAACTCACTAAGTGTGCACAGCTGTCATTGTCCCCTGTTCACGAGAGTGCCAACCGGCCCCTGAAACCCCCGCACTCTCTGCCTTTTCACATCACAGCCCCTGCCATTCCCCCTGGTTCTACCTAATGCCACTTCCTCCTCTGCCAGGCAACACTTGCCTTTTAACGGGGACCTTCCATTCCTTCAGCGTCTTACATTAAAATGGATAAGATGAATTACTAAGATGAATTGACTGTCTATTCTATGGGTGGTTTTTGTGCTTTAAATGCTCAACTGTGTGAAATCTCACCATGACCTGATAAGGTAGGAATTATTGACCTTACTGTACAAATGAGGAAATGGGGGTCATAACATTTAAACAAATTATCAGTGGATCCAAAAATAATAATTCTGTCAGAAACAGAATTCGGAAAATCAGAGAAGGCCATCGTTTCTCGGGTGCACCACGAATCTAAGGCATTGGTACAAGACCAATGGGTGAGTTCATTTTAGGGTGTCTCACTATATAGATGGTTGTCTACAGTGTGAAGGACTCTTGTCTTCATTATAAAATCATAACATTGTCATATATTAAAAGCCTTTCAGGAAATTTTTAAGAAGAATGCTAATTATTAGCAAACACTGTATTGATTAGATAGTTAAACCTGTGGACAGGGGTGGCCCATCCCAGACCTGGGGACCTTTGTTAGGCCAGAAGTGACTGGACTTCTCAGATAGAATATTTTTCTTCAGAAAAAAATGTTCTTCAGTGTGTTCAGTAAAAATAAATCTTATTTATTTGACTTTCATCTTTTAGAACAATTTTATAATGAAATGGGGGAAAAACTTTGACACTGTCTCTGACACACAGAGGGACACCAACTTGTCAACTAAAAGACACTGGTCAGAAATTTTAGACTTGGAATTGTATGTATATATACATATTTTTTCTTCACAGAGAAAAATTTGACATCGCAGTTAAGAGTCAAAATCTGGATAAAGTGAATGAATCTACAGTTCATTTTCAAGTTAAAGTGTGACTCACAAGCTGGTTTATTTACTAGCTGTTTTTTTCCAATACTGATCACTGTTGATGAACAATATTGTTGTCAATGCTATTAACAATTTTGTTATTAAAAAATGAGCTATCTTATATTCTTTATGTCATTAGGGAAAGCTTTGAGGGCAGATTTATTAATTTTTTTTAACACCAAAGGGCTAAGAAATCTCTTATTTTTAAATTTTTTGATGAAATTGGTAAATTATTAGCTTAGTTTAAGCTCTTTATCAGTTTATTGAAATGGAGATAATATGAATAATTCAGTCATTAATAAAATCATTGACTTATTCCTAGAACTACATGCATCTGAATATGGTTAGGTGCCATAAGAGAAAAAGCACTGAGGTGAGATCAGAACATGTTTTTTTCTCGATTCCTCAACTCGTTAACTCTGGAAACTGATGGGCCTTGGTTTCCACGTCGTTAAAGTAATGAGGTTAAGACTCGGCGTCCTTCAAAACTCATTGTAGCTGGAAATCTCTGATTGTAAACAGAACTGAGTTGCTTTCAAGTATCTAGAAGGGATATTTTGTGAACCCCAAAGTATTTCCTTTTTCCTTTCTCTTCAACAAAAGTAATTTAAGTTCACAAGAACGAAGATGATGACAGCAGCCGGGGCTTTAACTTTTGAACACTTTCCAGTTTTATGTCTTATTAAGCAATATTGTAAGTGATCTGCACATATTTCAATAAAATACATGAATAGCTTTGCACATTGTTAAGACATTTTTTCACAGTATGTTTTGTCAATTCTGGAAGTCTGCGACAATCTGGCAAACTGTCAGGAAGTGGGGATAATAGTGGAGGACACTAAAAATGAAGAACATCTGATTAGGTGATGAGAGTGGTAGGAGGGTTTAGGAAGCATGTTACAATAAAAATGTTTGAAAATAATACTTTAAAACCTTTTAAGATAAAATACCAAGAACATCAGCATGTATTCCATCTAAAACATATGTCTTAGGATCCTTGACACTGCTCTTTTCATTAAAAAAAACTCCCAGAAATGTATGTGATATTGCATTTATATGAAATAGGTACATTAATAATTATTGCAAAAGATGCCATATCAGAGTGCTGAGATTAAAAATGTGCTTTCAATTCAACATTGAGGTAGAGTATAAAGATGTATCAAATAATTATTAATAGAAAGTGTAAGGTTAGGTAGAACTTGTTTTATGACATTTATTGTAAGAATCTCATACACAATGTGAATCCCATACACAGTAAAATAAATTGTTCATGATTAAAATAGCTACACAAGTTTCACGAAATGAATTGTCTTCTTTAATATCGAGCAGATTGGAAAGCTTTACAAAAATATATATGGGACAGTATCAAGGAAGAAACGTTCCTGTGGTTATAGGAGAAAAACACTGTTCACAATTACGCAGTATGTCCACTTACGTCAGGCAAATTCAATGTTATATTTGATTCATGGCTATTAAAGAAAAATGTCTTAACTAACCTATCTAAGGCTTGCTTTCCTAACTATAAAATGGAGTCACCATCAGCACCTGACTCATTGTAGCTCAGAAACTATAGGTAAGTTAATTTGTAAAAAGCACTTATCACAGGGTCTGGCCCCTAGGATGCTCCAGTGAAT
This sequence comes from Camelus bactrianus, assembly GCF_048773025.1. Lineage (NCBI taxonomy): Eukaryota > Metazoa > Chordata > Mammalia > Artiodactyla > Camelidae > Camelus > Camelus bactrianus. The sequence continues at coordinate 14,137,102 of NC_133572.1, forward strand.
GTTAGCCACTTGTTTTCTTGCCTCATTCTCATTAAAGTAGAAAGTAGCAGAATAGAAATGTTGGTTTAGCGAGAATACCATTATTTCAGGTTTTACTGTGTCATCTTCATACCTGTAAATGAACCCTGCTTTTTTTTCAAAGAAGAGGATTTCTGCTTGTATTAAAAGGATGGATCAAAGGGTTAGTATTTATTCAGAAATAATAGTGATGCTGAAGCCACACCATCATGACTGAGTGTCCATGTTGCCAGCTTTACGTTAGCAAGCTAATGATTGTCTTTTTAATCAAGTCTGAAAATTAAGCAGTAGCTTTCATTGCTAGATAACCAAAGAAGCCAAAGGTGAATAATGCCTATTTTTTTCTATATTTAATTATTTCTGAAGAAATTTCACAAAGATACGTGGACCTCAAGGAGCACAAATGCTCAGATTTATATAAGAATAACATTTAGAGCATAAATTTAGATTTATGAACTATAACACTTTCCACGTTTTTTCATAAATTGATCCATCTCCAAATGTAACCTTTCCTACAAATTTATAAATTTAGTCCCTCCTCTCATTTTACATAGTTGTCATGCTATTTGAAAAACAGTATCATCATATCAATAGAAAAAGCTAGAAGGAAATACATTTCCTATGGAGAAGGAGTTTCTAAACTTGAAAGAAATGTCAGTAATCACAAAGAGAACCCTTGATAGTTCTGTCTATTGAAAAATTTGAAACTTCTAGGATTTCTGGGTATAAGCCATCTTGAAAATATATATTATATATGCTATTTATCTATACTACATGTAAATAAAATCTTTCTAAATTTCCACTGTAATGTTGAAAGAAAAGGATAAATATCCAACACACTGTATTAATGTTAGAAATAACATATTCAAAGAACACAAAAACATAAATTTAAAAAGATACATGCACTCCTAGATTCATCACAGCACATGGAAGCAACCTAAGTGCCCATCAACGAATGAGTGGATACAAAAGATGTGGTATATATACCCAAGGGAATGCTGGTCAGCCATAAAAATGATGAAATCTTACATTGTTCAGCCATAAAAAAAGATGAAATCTTGCCATTTGCAACAACATGGATGGACCTTGAGGGTATTATGCTAAGTGAAATAAATCAGACAGAGAAAGACAAATGCCATATGATTTCACTCATATGTGTCATATAACAAACAAACAAAACTAACAAACAAACCAAACTAAACAAAAATAAACACAGATAAAGAGAACAGAGGAGTGGTTACTAGAGGGGCAAGGGGAGAGGATGAAATGGTTAAAGGGGGTCAACTGTATGGTGACAGATGGAAACCAAATTTTTGGTAGTGAGAACACTGCAGTGTATACAGTGGTAGGAGGGCTCCTTGTGAACAGGGAAGGGATTTGCTGAGGCAAGACTGAAGTTCTTAAGAAACATGGAGAGAGGAAGGATTTGTGTGGATGTTTTTGCCCCTACTTTGAAGTTAAAAAAGAATTTATCAAGCATGGAAGACCAGTGCCATTGACAACATAGATGTTGTATACAGAAATAGAAATACAATATTGTATGCATGAAACTTATATGATGTTATAAACCAATGTTACCTCAGTAAAAAAGTAAACTAAAAAAATGCTTGAAATACTGGAAAGGTGAAAATCATATGCCAGAGCTTTGAGAAAACTTTGTAAGAAAGGGACGGAGGGGGAAGGTATAGCTCAGCGCTAGAGCATGTGCTTAGCGTGCACGAGGTCCTGGGTTCAGTCCTCTTGCTACATTTTCAGCCCATACGCATGGTCTCACGAAGAGTTCTCTGTAGTCAGCTGACCAAAGCAGAAGAAACTCAAGCCTGATTTATAGACAATTTTGTATAGTATGCTGGCACCAACTGAAAAAGCGAACAGCTGTAGGTCAGTGGTGAAGAAAAATCCTCCCAGGGGGCAGAACTTTGAGCACTGTACTTGGTTTCTCACTTTGCTTGGAAGGAAAAATGGCCTGATGTGTGACTGCATGCCAATTCATGGACTGTGGCTAATGGTTTTTTTCTTAGCACTCTCAGTAATATGTATGTTATATTTAATATACTATAACTCTTTTATGAGGATTATTATGGGTAAGGGGTTTACTCTCCTCGGAAAGGCTAACCTAGTTATACAAAATTTTAAAAAGCTTTATTTAATATGAAATGATTATGAATGTGGTATATTCGAAATCCTATTTGCTGTAACTGAGACTTGTAGTTGGTTGATAAATTGAAAAAAGTGGTGAAAGTCAGGTCATAAAAGCGATACATGCACACTTTTTAAATGTTTTATTTTAACTTAAAACATATATGTACATTTATTCACGATTTTTTTTTTTTTTAAACAGAGGCAAGCCTCTTCATTCAGTGTGGATTTGCTGATTGGAGTTTGCTTGGTGTTTCTTCCCTAAAGCACACCCATAATTCTAAAATGCAGTTTCAGTTTATTTAAATAATAGAGAGAAACTAGAGATTTTCAGGAAGCAATATGGAAACCTAAATTTTTATGAATACCCCACTGTCTCAGAATCTTTCACAGTTGTCTCCTCTCACCTATTTTAACTGCTTTTTTTTTTCCCTTCAGTTTGTTTTTTGCTTCAAGTGGCTGATGGAAGATGTCTACACGTTTGGATTACATGTTTGACCCTGAGTCAAAATTGTCCTGATTTAGAAAACAACCCCAAAGCCAGGACTCCTGTGGGCCCCTTGTGAACAGGGGAAGAATTTGCTGAGGCAGGACTGGCGTTCTTAAAAAACGTGGAGAGAGCGAGGATTTGTGTGGATGTTTTTGCCCCTCCTTTGAAGTTAAAAGAGAACTTATCAAGCATGGAAGACCAGTGCTATCGACAACATCAATGTTATCGTTCTGTGTGTTGCCCTAAAGATGCCTAAAAGTCTCCTTAGGTAGACTAGGCTTATAGAATTAAGCTTATGCCTCAAAGATGTAGCCCTGGACCTAAACCTTCTCGATCTTTTTTCCTCTTTGGCTTCCTGCTGTTGAGTCTTGGCAAGGACTTTTTTCCTAAGCATTTGATTGGCTGCATTAGTTTAGTGATGCTGATGAAGGAGTAATTTTAGCCCTAGGTAGCAAAACAACCCCCTCTGCCCCAACTCTGCCCAGTGTCAGCAGCTCAGCGAGAGTCTTATGGGATCAAAGTTCTGCGTCTGGAGCAGAGAGCAGAAGTGCCCCTGTGCTGTGCTCCTCAACCCAGCAGCTCTGCGGGGGTTGGCTACGTGCACTGGGAAGGTATTTAGAGACCTGAGGGCTTGACAGAATCATCTCTCTCAAACTGGCCTAAGGGTAGGATCTGGTGTTTAAATATCACAATTACTTGTGGTTCTAGGAGAAGGATCCACACGTGAAACAATTTCTGCCCTCCAACCCAGCCCCCATTTTTTTTAAAACTTAGAAGAATGGGACATTCTAAACCCTTAATCAAAGACAGAGTGAAGACTGTTCTTCATAAACCTTCCTTGCTCTCTTGTCCCTGCAGTCATGGCATCATAATGAGGATTATTTATGGCTTCACAGCTCCATCTCCTCCACACGGTATGCAGCTTCAAACGAATACAGACTTCTTCTCAGGCAAATGTGGTTTTACACTATTCTGTTTAAGATCATAGAGGCTTTATACAAACATGTAAGAAACGTGTTTCACTCTCACCCAGCCTTTTTGGACAAAAGAAATAGTTCTAAAGAAATACATGAACGAATAGCTTGCAGTTTTGCAAATCAGGAAGAAAATATGTCACCAATTACTGACTGTCTTCTAAGAGGTTGGAAATGTTGAGTATTTTAAAGAAAGCAATTTTTTTTCTTAAAAAAATTTTTTTTTATTGGAGTGGAGTTGATTTACAATGTTAGTTTCAGGTATAGAGCAAAATGATTCAGTTATATATATACATATTATATATACATATATTTTCAGATTCTTTTCCATTATAGCCTATTACAAGATATTGAATATAGTTCCCTGTGCTGTACAGTAGGTACCTGTTGCATATCTATTTTATATATAGTAGTGTGTTTCTGTTAATCCCAAACCCCTAATCTACCCCTCCCCCCACTTCTTTTTTGGTAACCATAGTTTATTTTCTATATCCTTAAGTCTATTTCTAGTTTGTAAATAAAACATTTATCTTTTTTTTTTAAGATTCCACATATAAGTGATATCATATGACATTTGTCTAAAGAAAGCAAAATTTTAAGTCATTGTGGTTAGAATAAAAATAGAGTGGATATTGCAGAAGATAACATTCATAGAGGAAGTTTCTGACACCAAATGAAATTTTAAACTTTCAATCAAATCGAGTCTCTTGAGTTGGGGGTAAGAAGACTCAAATGCCTCTGAACACTGGGTGGGTGTTACAAATGTGTGAAACCTATAAGATGTCAAGTTAGGAAATGGGGTGAGGGGACCATAGAGAACTAGACAGTGGCAGGTCTGTGGGGAGAGAGTGACAACTGCTATGCAGTCACAGCTGGATGTAGCCAGGACAGAACCCAGACCCGCTGTGGTCCAATTTTATGATTTTTTAAAAGGAATTGGAACTTCTAAAGAGAAATCTGGATTTTCGTGTAAAATCCCCTGATATATAAATACTGGCAACCAAATCAAGGTATTAAAAGAACATTGTAAGACAAACAGAACACATTTGTGGGCTAAATTTGGTCAGATGACCTAATAGTTTATGACCTCTGCCCTATGTTTTACCAAGTTTGGGGGTAGCATTCGTGACCATTAATCCAGAAATGTATGATCTTCTTAATCTTTTCTATCTTCAGCATTAAAATTTAATACAAAGCTTTTATTTGCACTCGGTCCCTGCCGCCAGTCTTTGTAAACTGTCTTCCATACTGCTGCCAAGATTATAACAAAGATTGTAACTGCGTCACCCCTCCTATGATAACTCCTCAGTGCCTGTAACGTATTTTCCAAACATAAAATGATTTTTTCAATCTTGTCCTAGCTTACCTTTCTGAATTTCTCTCTAGCCATTCCTGCTCTCCATCCTACGCACTAGTCATACCAGATTACTCATCATTCTCCAAAACTAGTATGCATTACCCATTTGTGCATGACTTTGCTAACGCGATCCCTTTTCCTGAAATGCGTTCCCTCCCTATTGCTGGTCAATACCCAATTCAAACGTCTCCTGCTCTTCTTAGTTTTCTCCGATTCACCCACTTCCAGGCAATTTAGTTGTTTCGTGCTCCTGTTAATGAAATACATACCTTTAATAGAGAAGTTAAGACGTTGTAGGATACGGATTTGCTTTCACGATCTGTATTTTCAGACAGGTAGTGAGCACGCTGAAGGCAGGGATAAATCCTCAACTCCTACAGTTGTAGGTGCAATTTATTAGTTCAAACTTGACACAATGCTACGTGAAGAGACATAAAGATGTCACACATTTAATCCAATTGATGGAGTCCTGAAAGTTGTTTAAAAATACGAAGTATATAAATTAAATTACACTTTTTGTCCTGGGAGAGTTATCTAAAAGCATTATTTTATAAGCCTTTGATATGACCAGGGCATGTCATAGGCATCCTGGTATAGGTACCTATCTACACATTGTGGATTTTTTCCAATGTAATAATAATAAGTTTTGTTTGCTTTTAAAGCCATAGCAAGAATTAAATATAAACTCAGTGTGAATTTTAAAGCCAGCCAGAGATGAGGCAGTGTTTAGGGGAGAGTGGACATAGGGGTATTGGAGAGAAAACATGTATTCCTTGTGCTGGATCCTGCCCTTTTCTATTTTTTATTTTTTATTGATTACACATTGTGATTTGAGAGCACAATAGACTGTCCAACATTTTGGCTCTTTTTGAAATAGTGCCAGATGGTCTTCATCACAACTTAAGGCTGCATTGTCCAGCAAGGTAGCCACTAGCTCCTAATTAATAAAATTTAATTTAAAATTCAGGTCCTTAGTCACCTAGCCACATTTCAAGGGTCCAGGAGCTGCATATGGCTAGTGGTGATCATCTTGGACAGCACAGATAGAGAATGTTTCCTGTATGGCTGAAAGTTCTGTTGGAGAGCACCACCTTAGGGATTTTGTCAAATGATGAGAATTGTGATTAGGGGGAAAGGCAATCTATCTTCCAAGAAAGATGGTTAATTAGCTGGCACACCCCCAGGTAGCAGTCTACTGAAGGTCAGCAAACTACAGCCCATGGGGCAAATCTGGCCCTCAGTTTGTTTTTGTAAATAAAGTTTTATTGGAACACAGCCACAGCCTACTCATTTACTTATTGTCTATGACTGCTTTTTGTGCTATGATGGCAGATTTGAGTAGTTGAGTGGATACCATACGGCTGCAAGCCTAAAATATCTGGTCCTTTACAGGAAAAGTTTGCTGCCCCTGGTCTATATGATTAATTCCATATTCATTTTGCCACTGAGGAAAAAGAAGAGGCTGGGAATAGGGACTATGGTGAATTTAGAAAAAGAAAGAATGTCAGAGAAGAGCCTTACAGAGTGAAATTGGGGAACTAAAAGCAAACATTTGTAACATTTGCTTTGATTTGAAGGCCTGGAAATAATACTTCCTCAACATTGGAACTGAAGTAACAAGGATGACAATTTAGAAAACTTTAAACTCTACTTAAAATTTTTTTTTCCTGCTTCATTGAGGAATAATTCACAAATAAAATAGTATATATTTGAAGTGTACAGTGTGATGATTCCATATACATATACACTGTGAAATGATTACCAAGATCAAGTTAATTAATATATACATCACCTCACACAGTTAACTTTGTGCATGTATGTATGCACAGTGAAAACGCTTAAGACCTACTCTTAGCAAATTTCAAGTATAAAATATCAAATTACTAACTATTGTCTCCAAGCTGTACATTTGATCCTCAGAACATATTCATCTTAAAACTGAAATTTGTACTCTTTGACCTGTATTTCCCCAGGCCCCCCTCCCCCTGGCTTCTGGCAACCACAATACTACTCTCTTTTTCTATGAGATCAGCTTTCTTTCTTTCTTTCTTTTTTTTTTTTTTTTAAAGTTCCACATATAAATGATACCATTCTCTTTCAAATTCTCTTTAAATTTCTGTGCAACACTGAGCACCATATTTAATTTCTCTGAACAAGTCATTTAAAGTCTTTGGGAAATTCTGGGATTAATAAATATCTGTTAGATGTATGAATAAATAAATCCTAAAAAATGAGGAATTTAGGCAAAATGATCTCCAAGATGTCTTCTGGTGCAAAGATTTATCTTTGTTGACAGTTTTACATACTGGAGTTTTTAAAAGAAAAATATATCTGTATAGAGATCCAATTCCTGCTCTCTGAGAAACTCTGGTCAGTGCAGGTGTAGACAGACAACTATACATCATGCACACAGTGAATCACAGAAAACTCGCCCGTAAACAGATACAGTAGCATTTACACAACACGCTGCTGTAGTGTGGTCCATTTTGGAGGCTTGGAGCAAGGGCAGCTGGGAATTTCCACATTTAGAGTTCACAGAGCTAGGGTGAAGCTTCAAACTCTTCCTAAGCAACTTGAGAAAAGTCAGGGGAGGAGATGGGTATTCACTGTGTTGCTCCTTGTCTGCAGGAGTTTCTGAGTGCAGATGGAAGCAGGAGATGGCATCTCTGTCCTTGAAGCAGAAAGGGTCTTGGCATGTTCCTTGGCTTGATTCAACATGTGATAATCATACATGGAGCTCAACCCTTCATCTTCCCAGTCATTTGCCCCAATTTCACAATTAGTAAGAACGTGGAAAGGGGTAGGTCTTTTACTATTGAGCTTCAGAAATTCTCTTGATAGACTTTGTAGTCTGTGAACGAGATCATGCCAGAGTTGTAAACAAACATGAGTTCAGGGAAATTTGCTCTGCTCTTTATAAACTGGCCTGGGGGTGAAATAGAGATCTTCATTATTTTGACACCATATATCATAGCAAAATAAATGGAATTGAAGACAGGAGTGGGGGGCTTGGAAAACTTTTGCCAAGGGCATTATTATATGCTGAACCGTATATTTCTATGAGTTTCTCTTCCTCCCTCCCTCCCTTCCTTCCTTTCTTACTTCTTTCCTTCCTTCCTTCCTTTCCTCTCTCTTTTTCAGTTTCTCTCTCAGTCTTTTCTGGAAATATTCCAATAAGCTGCATAAACTACCTTCTAAAAAAACAGGAAGATGTTAAATTGGACCATGAGAGGTACAAGGCACAAAGCAATTCTCCAGTGTATCTGAAGGAAGGAAGAAATAAACAGAGTCAAATTCTTGTTTACATGTTGGCCAGCAACTCATTTTCCCCCCTCTGTGATGTTCTTTTTCACCATCATGGAGGTCCCTTTACTGTTGATACTTAGTTATTTCATCAGCAACAGTCATCGGTATCTCTGCTTGGGACTATCACATAACATCAACATGCGGTTCTTGTGGAACTGTTACAGCCTTACTGATAAAATATCAAAAGAAATGCACAGAGAGCTGTTGGAGTTTTCAATTGCTCCCCCTCCCACCTCTGCCCATTTCTCCAAATAATAGTTTGGCTTTTTTATTCTGAAATGCAAAGATTAAAAAAGTCTTAGGGACTGATTGAAGGAGGGACTTAAGTGAAGTAAATTAACCATAAATCATTGATTAAAGCCATTAATTTATAAACCACCCAGCTTCCTTTCCGCTGCTATTTACTGATTAACCTGAGATTATTCAGTTAAAAATTCCTTTAGATGTAACTTTATTTTTCATCATATCAACTAAAGCATTTAATTAGAATTTACTTGGTTTTTAGAAAAGTACACAGTAAAAAGATGTGTGCTTTAGGGAAATTCAAAATCTTTAGATTCAAAATTCTCAGCTAGAGCAGAGACTGAATACACCACGTCTTTTTCTTGAGCCCCTAGCTGGACATGGAAGATTATGGCAGAGTCAGAAAAAGCAAAGCAGAAACATTTATTAAACAAATATGTACCATGTCTCTTTAGGAAATGGCAGTTTGAAGTAGACATTGTTTTTTCCTAAACAACATTGAAAAATAAATAGAAGATGTGAATTCATCCAAGAAAATGATTTTTAAATGCATTGAAGAGTCTGGGACAGAAAGACTATTAACAAACAGTAAAATGACTGAAAGTTGAAGGGAGAGGAAATACAGGGAGGAAATGAACATGGAGTGTCTCTAGACTATCACGTTGTGGTCTCTGCAAGTGTATAAACCACCTGTGCACGTGTATAAACCACACATCTCATTGGTTCACGGTTTCAGATGCACAGAGTGTGTTCAGCTGACGCAGGTTCTATTAAGGGCTGCCTTTTGGGAACCCTGGTTGCCTAATCCCCACATACTCATCCCTGTGTCCAGGGGATCCAGTGACCAGCTCAGCCTGCCAAGTTAGCTGTGCTGGGATTGCATCCTATCTCACAGAGCCCTGTAGAATCTCTGAGCCTGAGTCAGGGTCACGTTAGCTTCTGAAGTCCTTTCCGGGTAGCAGATATTGGGGTTGAAGTCTTGCTTTGGACTGTGAGCTTGACTGTTCTTTTTCCTTTTGTGGGTCTCCAGGTACTTATTTATCTGCCTTGCTCTGCATTCCTTTCTTGGGCTGCTTGCCTCCTTGAGTTCTGATTAAAAAAAAAAGCTTGGTTCTGTCTTGGGCACCTGGCTGTGTCCCGCTCCCCTCTTTGGAGAATTTTGGCTCTGCCTGCCCAGCAGTTCTGGGACAGGTCTTCCCTGTTCCCATGGCTCTCTCCTAATCTTTCTTCCTAAACCCACCTCATCCCTCCGGGCCCTGAATCTTTCCCGGGCTTGATGGCTTCCTACAGTCTCAGCCCTGACGACCTCCCATCCCATCACGCAGTGGCACTCCATTACTGTATCACTGCATCCAACACCCCTAACCTCTCCAGGTCTCATTCCCTTGTCTGGGCTGAGAGGTTGGATGAAGTGTTCTTTGAGGTCCCTTCTGGATCTAATCTGTAATGATTCTGTTTACTTCACTCACAATCTAAAATAATAACAGTGAGAGGAAGGCTTTAATAAAAGCTGTTGTAACTTGACCTTATGTTAAAAAGGAAGAAGTTGGCCTTGCAGGTCTCTGGTTCTCCTGGTGCACTTTTCTGCCCAACTTGTCTGCGCGGCGGGGAGTGCGTGAAGGGACAGTGACTCTTCCAAGGATTAGAGTTCAGTATTGTCTCCTCCACGTGATCATTCCTTTTAGACCTGCGGGTCCCATTTGCTTGTTGTCCTTTCCACATTAAGAAGTTTTTTTTTTACTCAACTTAACCTATTTCCTTCTGACTTAAAGCACCCACATTTGCTGCTTATCTAGTTTATATACAGTCATGTGTATCTATTAATCCCATACTCCTAATTTATCCCTCCCTCCGTTTCCCTGCTTGTAACTGGAGTTTTTTTCTATGTCCATGAATCTATTTGTTTGTAAATAAAATTTGTTGTATAGCACAGGGAACTATATTTAATTTCTTATAATGGAAAAGAATCTGAAAAAAAAAATCTACGTGTGTGTATGTATAACTGAATTGCTTTGCTGTACACCTGAAACTAACATGATAAATCAACTACACTTCAATAAAAAAATAAGGATTAAAAAAAATACCCACCCTAAGCTTCTAGACTTGCATTTGTCCAGTTTTGGAATGTCCTGTCTATCTGGTGCCCAAGCCCTGCCTCCTCTGACCAGCTCTTCTCACCGCTTCCAGGGCTAAATGTGAGTTGGTGGTCCATCAGTGGGGGTCTTTGAAATGTCTCCATACAGAGGGGAGTTTGTGCAGGTCTATAGATTAGATGAGAATATAAGATTCAGAATGACTGGAGAGTCAAAAATTATTTTTAGAATGAGGGAAATTTACTCAAAGACGAAGAGGGGTGATGGGGGTTCTTTTATTAAAAGAACTAAAGTTAGGTATTTATGATAACAGAAGATAGCGTAGTTTGTCTTTTCATTAATATAAAAAAGCTGCCCATTGAGAGAATAAGTTAGTTAATAAAATGCTACTCAGTTGTCCTTACTCATGCAATGAATTTTTTTTTTTTAAATGACTTGCAAAAAGCTTATTTAGAAAGATGTTCAAATGGCAATTTGATGGTTCGGACTGGATTGAAGAATTTCTTAAACAAGAAAATCCTGAAATAGTTCCTTTTATGTTACTCTGTAAAAAAAATTATGGGCTTTGCTTTAAGTAAGTTTACCCCCCACTTTCACATAAAGAATTTCTGAAGTTGATTTCTCTTTATTGTGAGAGGCTATTATGTTCTGTTCTATTTATTCACCTTCATAATAATCACATAGGCCTTCTAAAGTAATTGTCATGGGTTGCTTTCAAAGTAACCTAAAATGGATTTTATAAACTTCACATTTTATAATTCGGGAAAGTGGAATGAGGGAGATTATGATTCCGGTTGAGTTTTACCCTCGTCTTCCAGTAAAAGTCAACGTGGAGAGATTATTCCTTCTTGCCTAGAAACTTCAGCTTGATGCCCGTCCTGTAGCACATCACCCGTGTTGTATTTAAGGCGCATGAAGTTGGACCAGTGTTCATCCTTGATCCACGCTTCATTCATCTCATGTGTAAAATGCCTACTGTGGGGCCAGACACAAAAGCAAATACACAGGAAACACTAGTTTCATTTCTCTTTTCTTCACTTGCAGGAACTCTAAATTCTAAAAGGCTCTGAAGAGGATGCCCTCTTTAGCCTCCTAAATCCCCTGAATAGTCAAAAGTCCAGCGCGGGTCCAGATCAGGTCACCTGGAACACTTGAAAGTCTCAGACTGGCCCCTTATCTGGGGCATAAAAATTTCCTAGCCAGCTCCCGGTGGTACCTTTGCCAAGACTGTATATCTGAGAGGTTGCCAGTGTACATGAGGGTGTTTTTCAGTTTTTTAATACGTTAATGACCATGGAATGTTATTGTGTAAACTAAACAGAAGGAAGCAAAATCCACAAACAATGGATTTAAGTAGTTTCTTTTATATATATATATTTATTGAAGTTTATTATATATATATATATATAGTTTTAATTGAAGTCAGTTCACAATGTTGCATCAATTTCTGGTTACAGCATAGTGCTTCAGTCATACATGAACATACATATCTTTGTTTTCACTGTAAGTTACTGTAAGGTATTGAATATAACCCTAAGCTATATAGTATGATCTATTTTACATCTATTTCATATATATTAGTTAGTCTCTGCAAATCTCAGACTCCCAGTTTATCCCTTCCTACCTCTTCCCCCGCCAACCCGCAGTAACCGTAAGTTTGTTTTCTGTGTCTGTGAGTCTGTTTCTATTTTGTAAATAAGTTCATTTGTCTTTTATTTTGGATTCCACATACAAGTGATATCATATGGTATTTTTCTTTCTCTTTCTGGCTTATGGATTTAAGTAGTTTCTCTCTCAAACTCTCTCTCTCTTTTTGCAATATTTTAGCCATTCACGAATCATATTAAACTGGAGAGGAAAATTCACAATAATTAAGTTGAACCCTAACTTTTAATCACATACAAGCTAAGTAGATGCTTATTTTAGAACTATATTTAGAATTATTTTACTATTTCTTTATGAGAACATTGGAGTTGGAAGTTTGATGCTTAAAATAGTAAATTTAATAGTAGAGAATTGAAGTAATTAAGTCAAGTGTGCAGAATCCTAAAATGTTTAAAATATAGAAACAGATTTTTTTAAAAAAAGCTGAGTAGGTTTTAAATTATGATAAATACACATTGCCAATGTTTATCACTAAAATTTCAAACTTGTATTTGTAAACTCAAACACAAATACACAAAACCTAAATTTAAGTGCAGCTTCTTGCATGATAAAAATCTTCTGACCGAGGCAGCAGCAGCAAACATCTTTTGGGAAAGGGGAAAATCCAGAGTTGGGAGGAGATGGGAGAATATTTTTTCATTGTCCACTAGATGTCAGTACTGAACTAGCAAAACATCTGCTCCGGAGCGCTCTTAAACAACATGCTATTAATTTATAATAAAAGGTATCTGACAGCTTTATTCTGATGAATTATGGGAATCCAAAGCATAATTCCCAGCCTTTGGTTTATAAATTGTCATTGATTTTAATGTTCTTTGTAAAGTTGTGGCATGCAACAAATTTTCCTGCCAAGATCTGTTAAATAAATAGTCATCCTTTGCTCAGAGCAGTACATTGAACTTGTTAGACTGATGAGCAGAACCAATTGATGGTTATCCATAAACCATTTACGAGAGAATGCACAGCAGCAATTCAAACAATTATTGAATGCATTCATTATATATTTTAAAAAAAAATCTCAAGTGAACCAAGAGGAATATCGCAGGTGATAGACAGTAGCGATGCCACGCTGTTCTTTATGAGATACTTCCTGAGTGACAGGTGACTAGAATTGTTGTAGGATTTGCGGAGGACTCGTCAAACCTCGCTGGAATTACTTGGTTTCCTCTATTGTGTGGTTTGGCATCCCAAAAGTGTATTGCTTGCTTTTTCTAAAGAACGATGGGTTATTGTAAAGACAGAAGCTTTTGTTCACGCAAAGATCTCTTACAAACTGGCATTAGAACAAAAGAAAGCTTATGTCTGAGATATAATTTCAGTGCATTTGGAGACGTGGTTTATGGACATAGGACCATGAAATGTGGAGGTCTGTGATGACCATTAAGTACTTAATCACTTTTAAGCAGAGGTTCTATCTCCGAGGAAAATTCTCCACCGGCCTTAGGCTGTTGTGTTTGATTTCACTCTCTGAAAACACTTTACATCCTTGGCGGTTTTCAGAAGGACCCTCGTTTGCTTTTGTTCTTTGTCTGAAATTGTTCTGCTCGTTCTGTTGCTATGTCAGGTACCACCTCTACTCCCCAGAAGTGGCTGTCGTTCAGGGATGTAGCCTCAAGTCTGTTGTTTGTATGATGTTTTAAGACTTCTTTGGGATCAAAGGAAAGTGACCTAGGCATGTAAAATTCTGTTAATGGTGCTATTTCTGAGATTACACCGGCAAACTACCTTTAGGCACTGTTAAGTAGTGAAACAGTACATTAAAGACTGAAGAACTGACTCTAATGTTCTAGCCTTGATTTCTTTTTCTTAAATCTTTCTATAGCCCTAAATGTTGTGATATAACACTAGCGCACAAGCTGGAAATGTTCCCCTGGTTTCTCTTTGAAAGAGAAAAATCCGCGGGCTGAGGACGCTGGATTTCTGTCTGAATTCCTCAAAAATTTTGAAAGATAGTTCTTGTTTAATGCCTGGTGGTTTTTTTTTTCCCCTCCAGATTTAAAAATAAAAGATTTTTAAAGAAAAAAACATTAGGAAGACTGAGAGCTTGATACACATATGGCCGCCTTTTACAAGTCATTATAATCTGTCACACAAATACTGTATTTACTGACATTTCAAAATGTGGGCTCTAATCTCGCCACGCATTTATTTTTTTAATAGTTGCTTTTCATTGCAAGCCTCAGTCCAACAAATAACATTGGAAAACATGGTCCACGGGTTCAACTATCAATGTCATTAGTCTTTCAAAAGCGCAAAGACGGTGGAGTTCAGAGTATAAGCATCTAAGCCTAAATTGAGTTAAATTAAATTGAGTTGGGTGGAAAGTTAGTGAGAGGAGTCATTTTAGGCACTAATACAGTTTTTCAGTGAAAGGGATGAATGGTGGCAGTGTACTGCCGAGTATTTTTCCAAAGCTATTTTCTTTTTTTTTTTTCTTTTTTAATTGGAGTACAGTCAGTTACAATGTGTCAATTTCTGGTGTACAGCACAATGTCCCAGTCATGCATATACATACATATATTCGTCTTCATATTCTTTTTCATTAAAGGTTATTGCAAGATATTGAATATAGTCCTCTGCGCTATACAGAAGAAACTTTTTTTTAAAATCTATTTTTACATATTGTGGCCAACATTTGGAAATCTCAAACTCCCAAATTTATCACCACCCCTCCCCCCCGGTAACCATAAGATGTTTATTAAGTCTATGAGTCTGTTTCTGTTTTGTAGATGAGTTCATTAGTGTCCTCTCCAAAGCTATTTTCATACTGGGTCCTTTACCTAACTCTCAAACTATTTCTATCTCTTGTATTTATCAACTGTGAGAACCCTCGAGCTGCATTAATTAGCTGTGGTAATTTCAAACAGGCAGAACCACTCTGTGCAGTTACCACAGTGTTGAAAAATGTACATTCTTTGTGTAACGTTGTGACCACCTGTGGCCAGTCAGTTTGTTATATGGACTTGGCAGCTCTTTCTGTGCCTACAATCACTCAGAAAGACCGTGTTTCTCAGGCTCAGGGTTCTTGGGAACCTTGGGCTTGAGGAAGAATGCGTGTGGGGGAAGGGAGGGGGGTGGACTGAGAGTTTCGTAGAATTTTATTGGGAGTCTGAAACAAAAACTTGTGCAGAAACAGTCTTTTGGGTAACTTTTACCAAAATAAATTATCATAAAATTCTCTTGAAGTAAATATTGCATAAATGTTGTACCTTAAAGGTGAAGGCTGAGGAGCATAATTCCAGGGGGTGGAAAATTAGTCAATTTTGTTTTTTTACAGACTAAAGTGTTTACCTTTCAATCAGTTTATTCACGTAGTCACAGAATAGTTACCAAGGTCCTACAGCAGACCAGATACTATTTCTGGTACCGGGGATGTAACGGTTGATAGAAAAAGAATTTCTTCCGGCGTGGCGCTTGCCTCCTGGTGGAGGGAGGGAAGCAATCAACAAACGCGTAAAGAAGACGCTGCCAGGGGTGGGGCTTTCCAGTCAAGATGGCGGAGCCGCGGGGCCGGGAGCTCGCCTCTCCTCGCGGCTGCAACGAAATCACCGCTGACTGCTAAACAACCATCGAAAAAAAGACTAGAACCTAGCAAAAAAGATCTTCTTCGCCTGGAAACATAAGGAGGGAACCAGAGTGGGAAGGTAGGAGGGGCGTGCTTGTGAAATAATCTGGCCGGTACCCGCCGGGGTGGGTGACCCACAAGCTGAAGAAGAATTAAGTCGCAGAGGCCGTCCCACAGGAGTGAGGGTTCTGAGCCCCACGCCAGGCTCCCCAGCCCCAGGTGGCATTGGGAGGAGGAGGAGACCCCAGGACATCTGGTTGTTAGGGCCGAGTAGCCCCACGGGACTCAGACTTCATTCTCCTGTGACGCGCACACACAATTTCACGTTGCCAGGCCCAAGGGCAGAGCAGTGATTTCATGGGAACCTGGGCCAGGCCTGCCTGCTGGTTTTGGAAGTTCTCCTGGGGAGGTAGGGGACGCCTGTGGCTCACCTTGGGGACAAAAAAGCCGGTGACGGACATTCCAGTCATTCCAGGAGTGTTCATCTAAGTGAGCTTGCCTGGAGGCTGACATCTTGATTGAATCAGTAGCACCAAGACCTAGCCCCCCCCAACAGCCTGTAGGCTTAAGAGCTGGGAAGCCTCAGGCCAAACAACATACTGGTGCCAACGCAGCCCCACCCATCAGCAGACTCCCTGAGCCACAAACACCTCTAGACACGGCCCTACCCACCAGAGGTCCAGGGCCAAGCTTCACCCAGCAGTGGGCAGGCACCTGCTCCTCCTGCCAGGAAACCTGCACAAGCCTCTAGTCCAGCCTCATCCACCAGGGGGCAGATACCAGAAATAAGAAAACAACAATCCCAAAGCCTGTGGAAGGAACCCACAAACACAGGCCAGACTCCACCCTGGGACCTGCTGGACCCTGGCCCTTGGGTGACAAGAGAAGAGTGTACTGCTGTGATGCACAGGATGTCTCCCAGAGGGACACGTCTCCAAGGTTGAGAAACATAGCTAACCTACCTAAAAATGCTAATCCAAAGATAGACAGTATGAGGCGGCAGAGGAATATCTCCCAGGCCAAGGCACAAGATAAAATCCCAGAGGAATAAATGTGACGAGGAGATAGACAATCTGTCTGAGAAAGAGTTTGGAAGGATGATGGTGAAGATGTTCAGAGAACTCATGAGGAGTATAGCTGCACAGAGCAAAGGTTTTAGCAAAGAGTTGGAAAATATAAAGAAATCACCAAGGATGATAAATGCCAAAGCCAAAAAAGTGAAACGAGGTAAGGAGATTGGAAATGAATGTGGGTCACAGTTGTGCATTTAATTTTTTTTTTTAATTAAAAATTTTGTTTTGTTTTGCTTTTTGGTGGGGGTAGGAGGTAATTAGGTTTGTTTGTTTGTTTGTTTGTTTAAATGGAGGTACTGGGGATTGAACCCAGGACCTCATGCATGCCAAGCACGTGTTCTAACACTGAGCTATACCCTCTCCACTCCATGTATCTTTTGGAGAGGGAGCTGGGGAAGCCCCTTTCGTAGACATTTGAGCAGAGACCTGAACAGACTGAGGGAGTGAGCCCCAGAGACAACCGGGGGAAAGTATTCCAGGCTGCGGAAATAGCCTGTGCAAAGGCACTGAGGCAGAAATGGGTTTAGGAATGAAAAGAGGCTCAAGGAGGCTGGTGTGGCCAGAGCGTGTGAATGAGGGGGAAACTGCAAGCATAGGATGTGAGAGAAGTAACGAGGGATGTGGTCAGATCATGGAGAACCTGATGGGGTACTGTCAGACCTCCAGCTTTTCATTCTGAGTTCTATGGGGAGAGTTGAGAGTGGAATAGTGAAGAGAGCTGACTTATTATTTTAAAGGATCACTCTGCTCTGTGTAGACAATAGGGTAGGAGACAAGGAAGGAGATCAGCTGGAAAATACTAGCAATAATCCAGGCAAGAGATGATGGTGGCCTGAGCAGGACAGACAGAAAGCAATGGGCTGGTTCTGGATATACTTTGAAAGGAGAGCCAACAAGATTTACTGATGAATTGGAGTGGGATGAGAAGAAAGGAAGAGTTAAGGATGATGAATCGGCTTGAACAATTTTCTAAGTGTTGATGCCATTTGGAGAACATTGGAGAGGATGAGGTTTGGGGCTTGAAAGGAGAATCAGGAGCTGTCAAATAGCAAGTAGACACACGATCATGAATTTAGGGGGGAAATCAGGTTTTATCAGCTTATAGATATGGTATAGAGCCAGGGGATTGAAAGAGTTGCTACCGGAGGGAGGGTACAGGAGGGGTAAGCCTGAGCCATGCCAAGTTAGAGGTCAGAGGGAAGAGAAGAACCCAGCAAAGGGGAATGAGAAAGATTAAGGAAGCAGTACCCTAGAGCAGTGCTCCTGGAATGGTTGGTGGACCTGCAACACCAGTGTCACCCGCGAGCTTTTTAGAAAAATAAATTCTCAGACCCCACCCCAGACCTACTGAATAAGACTCTCTGGAGATGGACCTCCCACCTCAGGAATCTTTTAACAAACACTCCAGGTGATTCTTTTACACAGCAAAGTCAAACAAAGGAGATGTTTCCGTTGTATCAGGAGCACCTTTTGTGACACTTTCTTTTTGCATTAAAATTATTTCATCTTTGAAAAATTAGTATTTTTGTTAGAAAGCAGTGTGCTATGTTTAGTAGTAGAGTTTGGGGCTCTGTATCCCCCAGTGAGTGCCGAGATCCCAAGTGACCAGCTAAGAAATCTCATTGCTGACAGCACCCATACAATCAATCAAGATGCATATCATCATCGATCAAAGAACTGTTCAGATTCTAGATCAGATCCGGTTGCATCTTAACTTTCCACAGTAAAGGATAATCAAAAGACTGACTAACCTCCCAAACTCTGTGGTTTTAGCCTCTTCTACACTGTGAATGCACTGACTTTAGCCTCATATCATATATCATGGAGTAATTGTTGACCTGGGGCATGGATTGAATTGAATTTTTTTGTACATGAGTACAGGTTGTGGCCTGACCAGGCTTTGAGCATATAGGTTACCCTCCATCACTCAGCGGTGAAAAATGAAAATCAACAGAGCTTTGCCCAGCCTGCTGCTTAAGCCGGGAACGGCCAGCCTCATTAACCCCTTGAATGCTGCCTTAGCCCGGAAGTAATCCTTAATGAGGCTGCTGTGTTGTGACGGTGCCGCCAGACACACATCAAGACGCTGGGGCGTTAAAGTAAAAACCTCAAAAACTCCACCTATAATGGAGTTGTTACTATATCAGAAGCAGGTACATCACAGAGCATTCTTAAGGCGGGTAAAGCAAATGATATTATTACCATCTGTGAATCTACAGTGCTTTAAAAAAATCTTGGAAAGTTTCAATTCAGGAAGAACTTGGAAGCTTTCCATTTTCCCAAACATCTTCTCTCCCCTAATTAGCAACTCTGTTCTCTAGAACAGGCAGCAGGGTACAGTATGAAGTCTTGGATTTAATACAACAATTGAAAGCAGTCTTGACCCCTCGGAACTTCATGGTTCATAATTTTCTCTGGGCAGAAAGATAATGGTTGTATGCAAAACACTCCCTGTCTCTTTATAGCCTAGAGACAATAAAGAGTCTGTTTATGTCAACAAAGAATTTTTAGGGTTATGTCAGGAAGACCTTGGAAGCAAACTTGGCCACATCACTGTCACACATACTCTGGCTCTGGAGTGGATTTTAAAGCCTCAGATTAATGTATCCTTATGGGCAAGTTTTTGATAAAGCTCCTGAGGTCCAGTGTTAGAATTTCCCCATTCCTAAACTCTTAGCAATTAGCCTTTACTCCAAGTCTCCTTTTATTGAGAAAATAATTACATTCTAACTCTCTTCCTATGGCTTTCACTAACTTACTTTCTGTTCTAATTGGGTCTCTACAAATACCTGAATTAAAAAAAAATTAAAAGCTCTGCCATTCTTTATTGTCACATTATATTAAAGGAGGAAAGCCATGCTTTTACGTTTTTCCTGTTCAAGAAGATGCTGAATAAGGTTTGCCATCCATTCCCAGAAGCAGAAAGTCTATTAAAATTTTAGATTGTAATCTAATAAAATTTCATCTTATCCTATTGCTTTTCTTAACCACCCTCCAGCAATCAGGCACATATTCTTGGGGTCCAAGGCTAAGGAAAAGGGAGTTCATATACTGCATAAGTGTTTCCCAATAAATTTTTTAAAACTTGGAGGAGGTGGTGGGGGGTGCTTCATGTAATTTTATAGGACCTCTGAGGCCCAGAGTTTTTAAGTAATCTTTTTTGATGTTTTTAGACAGACCATTAAGCCGAGGATAAAAGTCCCTGTGTTCAATATCTGGATACATTAAGCATTAGGTTTAAAATTTACAGCTTTCATTTTGACAAGGAAAATGACACGTTTGGTCCCAAGTGCTACCTTGAACTGTTTTTCAACACTGAGACAGGTTGTCAGGCTGAGGGTGGAGGTCTGAGCATTTAGCCCTGCAGAGGATCTAGGAGGTAAACTGCTTCAGCTGGTTGGAAGCGCTGGCTGGACCCTAAGCGATGGGCTGGAGCCTGGTGGGGGGAACGGCAGGACGTCATCCAGGGGCTTGTCCCGTCCCCGCCCCCCCCCCGGGGGGGGTGGGGTTGAGGTCTAATCTAATGCCTTTGCATGAGAATGTTATTGATACAAAGGAAGAAAAGAGTATCCCAGAGGGAATGCCTCCATAAATGAGGGGACCTCAAACACACTTCCATTTTGATTCTGTCCATAAGAGATTCTCCAAGGAGCTGCTCCATCCTCAGACATGTTACATTGCCTTTGGGGGCTGGGACTTCAGGGAGTTGTCTGAACAAAGTAGAGGGCCGAGGAGGGGGTGGTAGGGGTGTAGGGAGGATAACTGGGGCCACAGGACAATGAGTAGGGGAGACAGAAAGGTGAGGAGAGTATGGTGTCATCCAGGTAATGTGGCTGGTGTCAAGACCATGGACAAACAACTTCTCTGCCGTCTCCCATCCCAGCGTGAGAAGTGAGGCTACAGAGGTAGGGAAGGAAGGGTTGGAGAAGGGCTTTATAAGCTGTGGATTTTATCCTGCAGACAGTGGCTGAAGACGACTAGTTTGTGCAGCCCTGTGATAGGGAGGAGCAAGTGGGGTGCAGGGCAGCCAGGAGTGGTGTTCCCAGGGGGCTTGATGGGGTTCGGTGCTGGATGAGGATGGTGAGGGAAAGGAGGGCTGTCTGGTTTCCCTCCTTCTTTCAATTTCCAGAAGACTGGTGGAAGGTCAGCAAAGACATTCACTCTCACATTCATGGATGGTCACTCCTGACTTTTTTCTCTTTCCCTTTTTCACATCCTTCCTCCTACAAGACTCCCCACCTCTCCACACCTCTCCCCTCCTCTCCCTCTCCCTCAGTCCTCTCCATAAGCCCCCAGGGACTGGAATACTTCTTCCACTAGACTTCTAACTCTGCCTGTTTCTGCTTTTTTGTTTTGTTTTATTTTGTTTTCTGCTATGATGACACTACTTGGATTTATAATATCTTTATCCTACATAGAGTGATGCTGTAAATCACATACACTCAGAACTTGGTACCCATTCCTTCTCCCTCCTCCCTATTCTCTCTCTCTCTTCCCCCCTCTGTCTTTACTCCTCCTAATTTAGATACACTTTAACGTTTGGGAAACTCACATCCTGTGAATTCTTTCTGTGTGAAGAGCATGTGTCACTGGCAAATAGTGCGGTTATGCAAACTATACACATTGAATTCAACACTTATTCCTGGCATTGTGGTTTGAAACAAGTGTGGTTCTAAACATAAAGAAAATATCAAATGACAGCACAATAAGTCTTATTTAGACCTCATGCAGTATCGGATCTGTAGTGTCTAGAACAGGCAGCCTATATAACTGATATAACTGTAATAAAGGCAGCGTTTTAAAGGAGACTTACTTTGTTAGTTTGTGTCTAGGTGTGTAAAGAGGGACTTACCAAGAAATACCTTCATTTAAAACTTAAGTAGCAAGCCTTTGTGTTAGCATTAGAGTCTAAAAGTTTGTGTTCGATCTAAGCAGTTGCCTTCAACCTTACCTATTTGCAGAAATGATAGAAAAAAAAAATCTATCTTCCCAAATCAGAGTAAGTTCAACCAAACCTCAGTGTCCTTCTACAAAAGGACAATGAATGTAGTGAAAAGTACTGAGAATGAAAATAACTATGAACTAAGAAATTCCCCCCTGGTACTTTTCCATACTTAGTAACATAAAACACAAAAATAATGTAAATAGCCTGGAGCTGAATAATTTTTTTCTAATAAACAGGAAATGTTATCCAAATCCAGAACATTATAAAAATACTAGCAACACCTGCACTTTCCATTCTGTCCAGCATCATCCAGGCAATGACACATAATCAACTTGCTAAAAAAAATTGATCTGCCATGCAACCGGACAGTTGTTTGAAGCCTTTTATTCCTGGTGTGATTTCCCTTAAGTATGTCATGAATAGGATGAATTGAGATTAAAAAATGAGGACAGTACACTTGTATTTTTTAAAGCCTACAGAACCTTCAGTATCCGTTCTGCATAAACATATTGGTCTCTGAGCCTTCACCCAGAAAAACCGGAGCTCGCGAGCATTACAAATGCTGCTCAAATATTTTCCTGAGACATAAAAGAGAAAATATCATCACAAGTAATGAAAGTGAATAAGAAAAAAAAAAAAAACCCCAGGAGGATGGCATTTGGACAGACCAAGTGAGAACACAGAGAGAGAGAAAAAGAGAGAGAGAGGCAGCCAAGAGGAAAAATATCTTAGACAGAGGCTCTCTTCTGAGCTTGGTTTTCATACGTGTTTTGAGTCTGTTTTGTCATTTGGTTTTATCAAGATTGGTGCCTTCTTTTATTTTACAGATTTGTTTGTTTGGGGGTGGTAATTAGGTTTATTTATTTATTTTTAATGGGGGTACTGGAGATTGAACTCAGGACCTCGTGCATGCTAGGCATGCACTCCGCCACTAAGCTATACCTTCCCCCCACCTTGTAGATATTTAGAAGTAACTTATAGAAGAATAAAAAAGTATTACTCAGATTCAGAGAGGTAGATTTCATAAATATTTGAGAAGTTTAAAGGCTTATTCAGTCAAAATCTGTTTGGGGAGAGTTTACTCAGCAAAGGTGTGTGATAATGTCACAAGTGTGAAATGTACTCAGTTACCTTATGGAAATCATATATGGTACAGATAGAGTTGATGAAGTGTCCACATCCCAGGCAAAATATATTCGTGTGGGTGCATGCATGCGTGTGCCCGCACACGCGCGCGCACACACACACACTCTGCTGATAAATATCCAGAATGATGGGTTTATCTTATTTAAGTCAATGAGAGGAAATATTTTAATCTATTAAATGCTGCCTAAGTATATATGTTACAGTTTCAGGGTAATTGCAACCCTCTGTCTTACAAAAAAAAAAAAAAAAAAAAAAAAGAGCTTTTTCAAATTAAGTTAGTGTTTAAAACAATTGGAAAATAAATACTTAGCCAAGGTGCTTTCCCACTTTCCATTTGAAAGAAAGTTACTAGGTATTTATCTACCTAAATTATGCTACGTCCTTGATTTAGAACAGTGTCAGTAGTGACCGTAGGCGCCACCTTAGACTGCCAAGGTTCCAAGCCCAGCACTTCTGCTGGCCAGCTTTTAAACTCGGGTAGCTTATTGAAAGAAATGTAAAAACTGTCATGATGTCTGAAAATGACTTTCAGATCGTTTAACCAAGAAAAAGGTGGGCGTGTGTGTGTAAGGTGTGTATACAAGCGCATGTATCTCTGAATTTATCCTTGGCATTTACTTATTTCGAGCAATTTCCTTTTTAGTGATTCTAAAAGGCCAGAAATGGAATTTAACTCAATCTAACTGAACAAGTCTTAAGAACCTTCTATATACTTCTCATGATAGACAATGGAAACAGTTTTATATAAATTCAGTAGTGAATTCTATATATCTATATACATCTGCAACTATGGAGAGAAATGCATCAGGTTGTTAAAAACTGGTTAATTAATGCCAGCAGTGTATGCATGTTCATTGTGCTATATTTTCAAATGTTCTGTAGATGTTTAGTTTGAAAAATTTCAAACTAAAGGCTGGAAAAATACAGAAGAGCATTTCCTGGCTCAATAAATGCTGGCTATTACTTTTTACCAATCCTGTTATTACATCTGTGAGAGAGGACTCCCCAGCCCGCTCCTGGGTAAGGCAAACATTTAACTCCAGCCTTTTAGAGAGAAGGCCATGTTCCTCCTTCCTTATAAAAGTGTGTTGAGGTTTTTGTATTGTGGCAGTCCGCTGGATTAGAATGCCATGGTATGCCTGGGGTATACAGGTGATGACTTAATTATTCACAAGTACAACCACTTCTAATTTTACTGAGTTAAAAGTTCACTCACACTACACTAATTCTTTGTTTTCTATAACCAAGCTAACCTCCCTCCTGAGTACTTTACTCTCTAGCATAGGAATAGAAACCCACACACGTGCGCGCACACACACACACACACCCCCCTCAACTGATTTTTTTCTTATCAATTACAAAGAATTTTTCTAAACTCTGCATTTCGAAATGGAGTTAGGTATTCTGAACTGGTAATTATGCAGAATAATAAAGGAATATGGCGGGATGAGGTCATAGCTAAATCTTAGCAGGCTAGGACTAATTTTTCATAATTTTTCCTTTTGTATTACTGCTAATGTGAGAGAAATGTTTTTGAGTTAAATTATGTAGTTCATCGGTAGAGGAAAGAACATAAAATGGATTAGCTTTTAGATAGTTATCTTTTGTGTTTAGAGAAAAAAGGAAGTAAGAAAGCAGTTGGTTACATTTTTACTCAACTTTCCTCTTAGCCTAAAAATTTCAGCTTGTCAGACATACACTATGGAAAGTTACATAAAGCAGCGAGGCCTGTATAATTTTCTATTTTTTAAAAATTTGCAAACTCAGTAATGATCGCAGGAAAACAGTGGCCTAACCTCTCAATGAGGATTTAATAATAATGTATCTGCTGAGGTCTCCTGTTGGTAAGATTTCATTGCTTAAAAACAACGTGGTTCAGGACACCTACTGGAATACTAAATACTTGATTAATTGCAATTAAATAACACTGGCTCAAGCATTTTATTTCTTTTCATTTTTGGATTATTTTCATCATATTTAATATCAGCGTCAGTGAAGCTGCCATGGTGCAGGCAGTCTATTTTAAAACAGGGTAGAAGCTCTTCTGTAAAGGATAAAAGGGAAGAAATGTGGTGTGTCATACTCTCCATCAAGTTTACAGTGCTTTTATGCCAGGAAATAACATAGAATTTCTGTCAAATATAGGGAAATTATCAATCTTTTATTTTGGTAACACATAAACCAAATTTGAACAAACATTTTATTTATTTATAGCTGTTGATTTCCCTGTAAGCACTGCTTTCGCTTCAGCCCATAAGTTTTGGTATGTTGTGTTTGGTATGTTGTGTTTTGCATGTGTGTTTGCCTCAATGTATTTTCTGATTTCTCTTGGGATTTCTTCTTTGCCCTATTTTTTATTGAAAATTAAATCTTAAATTTATTTTTATTTAAACAACCTATTATTTAATTCACATATTTATGAATTTCTAATGTTTCCTTCTGTTACTGATTTTCAATTCCATTGTGGTCAGAGTACTTGGTATGATTTTAATCCTTTAAATTTACTGAGGTTTGTTTTATGGGCTATTACACGGTCTGTCCTGGAGAATGCTCCATATTCACTCGAGAAGACTGTGTAATCTGCTGACAGTGGGTGGAGTGTTCCATGGACGTTTCTTTAGGTCTCATTAGTTAATAGTATTTTTAAGTTTCCTATTTCCTTGTTGATATTCTTCCTAGTTATTCTATCTGGTATTGGATAATGGGGTTGAATTGTCCAACTATTATTGTTGAATTGTTCATGTCTAACTTCAGTTTTGTTAGTTTTGTTTCACCTGTTTTGGAGGTCTATTTTTGGGTGCATTTATGCCTATACGTACTATATCTTCCTGATGGACAGTTCTCTGTCATTAAAAAATGTCCTTCTTTGTTTCTAGTAACAATTTTTGCCTTAAAATCTATTTTGTCTGATATTGGTAATAGCCACTCCAGCTGTCTTGGGTTATTATTTTTATGATAAAGCTTTTCGCATCCTTTTGCTTTCCACATATTTGTGTCCCTGAATCTAAGGCATACCTCTAGTAGATAGCATATACTTACACCTTTTAAAGTTTATCCTGCCAATCTCTGATGTTTTATTGGAGTGTTCAGTCCACTTACATTTAAAGTAATTACTAATAAGATAGAATCCTCAGTATCTAGAATCCTCTAGATACTAACCATTTGCCAGATTTTGACTTTGCAAATATTTAGTCACAGTGATTATTGGTGTTCTCCATTGAACAGAAATCTTTAATTTTTAAAAAAATTTTTAAATTGAAGTATAGTTGATTTACAATGTTTTAGGTGTACAGCAAGGTGATTCAGTTGCATATATATATTCTTTTTCAGATTCTTTTCCATTATAGTTTATTACAAGATATTGAGTATAGTTCTCTGTGCTATACGGTAGGTCCTCGTTGTTTATTTATTTATTTTATATATAGTAATAGTAATGTATATATTTTAATCCCAAATTTCTAATGTACCCTCCCCTACCTCCTTTCCCCTTTGGTAACCATAAGTTTGTTTTTTATTTCTGTGAGTCTACAGAAATCTTTCATCAAGTGAATTAAATTTTAACCTTAAGTTTTATGATTTTTTTTTTTTTTGGCTTTTTAAAGTTTTTCTTCTTCTTAGGTTATAAAAATATTCTCCTAGGCCATTATGGCAGGTAAGATGATGACCTTTCAAAGATGTCCATGTGCTAATCCCTGGATCACATGACTATGTCATCTCATATATTCAAAGGGACTTTTTGCAGATGTAATTAAGATTTAGGACCTTGAAATGGGGGAGATTATTTTGACTTATCCAGCTAGGCCTAATCCAATCACATGAATCCTTAATAGTGGAGAACTTTTCTTTGCTGTAGTTTATCAGAGAGATAGAGAAGTGAAAACAGAAACAGGATCAGAGAGATGCTGTATTGTTGCCTTTGAAAATAGAGGAAGGATACTGCAAACCAAGGAAGACTGATTGTCTTTAGAAACTAAAAAAGGCAGGAAAAAATGATTCGTAGAGTCTCTGGAAAGGAATGCAGCTGTGCCAAAACCTTGACATAAGGTAAGACCTCTGATGGACTTCTGACCCATAGAGGTATAAGAAAATAAATTTATATTGTTTAGATCACTAAATTTATGGTCATTTGTTACAGATGCAATAGAAAACTAACACATCAGAGAAATATTTTCCTACATTTTATTCCGTTAGCTTATTTTATTTACTTTCTCATTTAAGTCTTTAATTCACTTGGACTTCCCTTTGCATGTAAGGCAAGGGGGAGTCCAGCCTTATTTCTCTCTATATAGGAAGCCTGTTTTTCCAATATCATCTGCAACCTAGTTTTTCTCATCATTTGCTATTACCACCTCGATCATATTTCAAATTGCCATATAGTCCTATTTCTATGTGCTGTATTTGTTTTCATTCTTGTATTTATCGTTGCTGCAAATTACCTTTTTTGATACTATGGATTTGTGGACATATCTCTTTTAATATCTGGTGGGGAAAATTTCTACATCTTATTCTCTATTTTAAAGAGTTGAATCAGCTATTTGTTACATTTTTAATTTGTATGTTTAAATATAGAATTTGTTAAATTCTATAAATACAGTTAGGATTTCCACTAAAAACCCCATCCTATAAGGATGGTTTTAGATAGATTTCTTTCAGGGGGATTAAAATTTTTACTATGTTAAATCATTTCATCCATGAACATGGTATATCTCTCCACTTATTTAAATTATTTGTGAATTTTCATAGCTCTTTGTGTAGAAGTATTTGACGTTTCTTCCTCTTTATGTCAGGTTGCTTGTGTACTGAAATGTCTATTTTAATTTATTGCTTTATGTATTAAATGTAGCAGGAGATATTGCTGGACCATCTTTGATTTCACTCCTTGCCATCATGAGGCAAAATTCAGTTATTTATTGTCACGTATCAAAAATACTACAAAAACACTATGGAAGTATTGACTAATAATGTCAGATTTACATGTTTCATTGTCAGGAACAAAGATCCATATTTTATTAACCAGAAATTTATTAAGATTACTTATGAGATGTTTCTGTTCAGCTGAATTTCATTTTCTGCCCGTGGCTGATTGGTCTCTTTCTCCTTCAACATTGCCTTTCTAGATGTGTATGTTCTGGCTTCTTTCTTAGAGCAATGTTGTTGTCTTAGCTTCTCCAACAATGAATTTCCTATACATCACTGAACTCTATCTTCAATATTAAAAATGATCATCTTATGGATGATGACTTTGATTTGAGCAAAACATAAGCCCTCTTAAGGATCCATTTTCCCAAAAAGGATAAGAGTCCTATAAATAATTAATATTTATAATTTTTATCCTGTCCACTTGTGATTTATGCTACCAACTGTTGAAAAAGTTGTTCTTTTTTCAGAACCTCTTTTACATCCCTTTCTGCCTAAGCCCCAAAATACTTATTCCATGAGGCTATATAATTTAATAGGAAATGATATAGAAATAAAACTATGTTTGAGGACTGGCTCTGCCAGTTGTTGGCTATGAGTCATAAGACAATGTTTTTATTCTTGCCTCCTCTCAGTTTTAGCTTTGCAAGTGTGGGAAGCTTTGCCAAAGCTGCAGACTTTAGTGCATAGGTCTTAACTTTCTAGATAAATCATGAGATTATTCACTCTGAGGGCTGGCTGCTTGCAAGGGGCACTGTGATGCTTAAATCCCTTTCGGCCTAAGGCATTTCTCTTCCCTACCTGTCTTATCTTAAACTGTCAACTCTTCTGATCATTCACAGCAGGCTGTTTGTGCCTACTGAACATAAATTCCAAATTATTAGCAACCTAAAAACCATCCCTCTTCATGGGCAGGAAAGTGAGAAGAAACATTTGATTCCGTCCTCTAGAGTACCTAAGAAAGAGAAGAAAAGCACAACCATCAAATTTTAAGCTTAAAGAGTCTAAACATTCATTCCTTGCTAAAAAAATTAAGTGGATTAGTGCAACTTACCAGAAATATACCCCTACTGGAGAGTTCTTTTATATTGGTCAATGAGAAGTGCTAATTAACACTAATTTTTTAGATCATTATAACTATTAAATTTATTTGCAGTAATAATAAACATATCAGTTATATGAAGGCTTTTTATGTGAAAGATTTAGAGTAGTTACTTTTCATGCCCACTAAAGGTGACAGAGGAGCTCACAGTCTTAATGGGAACCAGTAAGGGTTTGGCTTTCATATAATCAAGTAGACCAAAAAGGCAGGTCCAAGGGTGTCATCGTGACTAACAGAAGGAACAACATGAAGTGGTCATCCTGAGGAATCTCTAAATTTTCTCAGGGTGTGACTCAAGCTTGGTACAGTTCCAAAGTCTAATGATGTCAGCCTGGTATTAAGAAAAATTATTCAAAACCAGAATATAAGGCAAAAGGATGACTGCATAGTCTTTCAATGTCACACTGAAGCATTGCCTAATAATATCAGACAAGGAGATGGACTTTTGTTTTACTTACTATTTACTAGGACATGGACTCTGTG
The DNA here is from genome assembly GCF_048773025.1 of Camelus bactrianus. Classification (NCBI taxonomy): domain Eukaryota; kingdom Metazoa; phylum Chordata; class Mammalia; order Artiodactyla; family Camelidae; genus Camelus; species Camelus bactrianus. The sequence continues at coordinate 14,166,618 of NC_133572.1, forward strand.
CAAGTTCCTTGTTAACTTGCAACTTTTGGTCCATTAGAAGAAAATGCTTTCTGTCAGGTAGAGGAGACACGAAAGATTATGGTTTTATTGTCTGGCAGGATACGAAGTGATCTTGTCTCTAACTCAATGATGCAATGAAATTCATATTTTATGGCAAGACAAGAATTTTAAACAAATTTTTCTCTGGTCATTTGGGCCTCCTCCCTCCCCTTTAGTGTATATTGTGAATCTGCATTCACATATTTCTCAGGAGATAACATTTTTTTCTTAATCTCCTAAAGGGTCACAGTTCCTTATAGATAACTTTCTTTCTTAATCTTTTAAGGGGCCATGATGACCTGTGGCCCACTACTTGTTTTGTACTTATAGATCTGGATTATATAAACTATCAATAATATGTCATTTGATGTATGACTCCTTGTCTCAAAAACTTATAGAACTGTTCTTTGACAGTGGAACAGTCTTCAGAGCTTTTCGAAAGACTGTGTCTAGGGTTATAATCCTCAGGCTGACTCAAATAAAATTTTCTATTTCTTTCTTAGACCAACTATTGATTAATGTTTTTCATCAGCACTTAGAAAATTCATTTTATTTTATTTTATTTTATTTTATTTTATTTTATTTTATTTTATTTTATTTTTTAGGAAATTCATTTTAACATCCCTTTTCTAATTGACTGTATAAACTTCTAGTTCTTGAATTCTATTTTTGAAGCAGTTTTGCCATCTTTCTGGTGCCCTCATTAATAAACTAATCTTTAATACGTGTTCATTCTAAGTTTGTGAGGAAGCCTTGGTTTTAATTTTTTGAAAATTGTACTTTAACACTGGAGTATGAAGATCAGAGATTTTCTGGTCAGTTGAATGTGTGCTTGTGTGTGTATGTTTGTGTGTCTGTGTGTTTCTCTGATGGGAGAAGAGAGAAAAGGATGCCTGCCATTTTGTGTGTATGTATGTTTATATTGCTATTGAAAAAAAAAGAAAGGCCAAAATGGAGTCATTTGCTCCCATAATAGCAAACAAAGACAGTTTCAAACTCTCCCAGGAATATGACCTTTAAACAGACAATGCAAAGTTTCCTGATCAGCACTAGTGAGATAGATATTCTGTGTAATAAGACCCCTGCTGTTTTCTTCCCCCCAAAAGAAGATGCCCAGGCCTGAAGCAATGCTTTCTTTTCTTTTGCTTGTAACTACCTTGCCCCACCTTCTGTCTGCCTATAAAGACCTTCCATTTTGTGCAACTCCATGGAGCACCCTTCTAGTGGCTAAATGGGGTGCTGCTTGATCCATAGATCATCTAATAAAGCCGACCAGATCTTCAAATTTACTTGGTTTAATTTTATCTTTTAACAATAGTATGCGATTATAAAAGGTAGAAATCCACAAAGCCCGTGTGTGTGTGTGTGTGTGTGTGTGTGTGTGTGTGTGTGTGTGAGTGTGTGTTTAAATGGAAAACCTCAGGGAAGAGAGGGAGAGAGTGATATGAGGCAAACAACAACAGAAAAAGAAAGAAAGAGAAAAGCAGGGTAGATTTGGAAACTCCCCAACATGTATTTTCCGCCTCAATGGAAAATTATATATTTTTATATATGCATAGATTTTAAAAATATATGCGCACATTCTTTTAGGGCTGGCCATGTATACTGCCATGTGAAAAAACAAACAGCAGAGAAAAGAGTACAAAATGTATGTATTATAATCCAACATTGGGAAAAACAGAGAAGATACAAACAAATAGTCTATACGTGTGTATTTAGGTTGTGTGTATGTATATTACCAAGGAGTTCGTTCATCTTTAACACTGGATACCTGAGGTGGGTGCAATGGAGAGTAAAGTGAGGTGGAGAGGAAAGATGATTAGTCTTTAAACATCCTTGTATTTTTTGATCCTGTTAGAAAGAAAGTGTAAATTTGTTCAGAAACATCCAAAAAAGTTTAAAATTTATATATGTATATATACATTTTTTTTTCTAAAAATAAAAACAACTCAGCAGTAATTATCACATGTTATTATTCATTGCTCTGCAATAAGCTAGTAGAATGGGACCCCCTCTAGCCCTCAGTCTCCTCACCTATGAAATGATGGAGAGGGACTACTTAAATACTAAAGCACTAAAATCCTACAATTGTTTGGAAACTGTTCCTTGAAATTAAAAAAGAAAAACTGTAAAGTTAACTTTACAAATGTCAAAAACCTGAAGGAGGAAAGAAAGCAGTGAAACGAAGAAGAAAAATTAGGAAGAAAGGAGGGAAGGAAGGAAGGAGGAAAGGATCACTTAGGAAATCTTGATGTTGTTTTAGTTATTTTGCTAGTTTGTGTACAGTTGCTGGAGCATTATTACTGTTGCATCTTCTGCTTCTTATTCAGTTATCTTTCTGATGATAGAGCTATTGCAACAAAAAGTTTGTTTCCTTTTTCATGCGAAGGATTCACTCTTAGGATTCACAGCTGGTGTTCTGGGCATGCCTGGGCAAGACTCCCCTTTTCTGTTAAGGGGAATCAATGTTTTTCACTAATGATAAGTAAAATTTCATAACGGACATACTCCTGGAGTGTTTTTTCACAGTTGTTTCGTAAACTCTCCCTCTTCAATTTTGCCTTATGTGGCTTGTCTGGTTTAATTATGTTAAATATTTTCAGGATTAAAAGAATTTAGGCAGGTTAATTTCTACACAGCCTGTCGGACTTTTGCTGACTCATACCTACAACTTACTTAGCATTTCCGAGTTGTTAATTGCTTGAGTGAAAACAGAAATAGAAAGCTTAGCTTTTATATTTGATACTTCCATAAACCATAAATAAACTGAATAGAAAATGGAAGCATTTATTAATCATATTTTAATTAGTGGCTAGGAATAGAATCTAAGACTAAAATTAGCAAATTATTATAGCATTATTTTATGCCTGCATATTAAATGGAACATGCCATATTTTCATCTACTATTTTACTCAGATATTTGTAACTATGATGTAGTTTCCCTCTGATTTAAGGGGTAAAACTAAGGATGAACAGATGCTGCTGGTAATTTCAGCACCAACACCCAAGTTCCAGATGTCTCTTCTCGTATACAAGCCAAAATTAAATACAGATTTTGTTAAAACACACAAGTTATTCTTTTAACCTGCTAGCATTTCTAGTCCCCACTCCTGTTTTCAATCCACCTTCAACATATCATCCACTTACGTGGTAGCACTTTTGCTTGACCCAGTGATTGAACCCTCAGGAGTTAATCCAATATTCAAACACCTAGAGCTACAGGGTTTTGGTTTTTTTTTTCCTAAATATTTTACTAATTATTAGTAAAGTCTTCCAAATCATTTTTCATTTTGCTGGTGGGAAAAGAGAAATCAATTCTCTGCCAAAAGCATTCCATATTGGATACTAAATGATGTCAAGTAGCAGCTGTCCGATCTAAACTTTGGTGGGTAATTAGCAGAACCGATATCCAAAAGAAACAGGTAATTGTGATTCATGGTTCTGTTGCCAGGGCAGACCTTTCCCTAAAGAGGTGAACTATCTAGAGCTTTGAGTAGTAAAATGCCTTTTTCTCCTTGTGTAAAGAGAATGACTGTTTACTTTGGGGATGTTCTTGGCATTCAACTATTTATTTTCTCCCTCTTCATCATTTTTTTTTTTTTATATTGGTGATGTTCAGAACAACTATGAAGTATGGAAATTTCACTCAGGCAGGAACATACAGGAATTCTGCTTGAACAGAAATGGAGCAGGACATCTGCTTCGTGTTAGGGCCTACCAGGTGGGGTACATGCAATGATCGTCTATTGTTTATTATATTTTAAAGCTTATAAAGCACTTTTAATATCTTTCTTTTATTTGTACTTCACAGAAAATCTAAATGTATGTATTCTTATTACTTCACTTTTTTTTCAGTTAAAAAAATGTTGGGGTGGTGCTAATTAGCTGTATGGATTGATTGATGGATGGATGGAGGTACTGGAGATTGAATGCAGGACCTCATGCTCACTAAGCTCATGCTCTACCACTGAGCTATATCTGCCTCTTATTATTTCCATTTTACTTAGAACCCCAGTAATCAGATGTTCAGTGAATTTTCTCATAGTACCCGGAGAGAACATGGCAAAGATAAGACAGGGGTGCAATTCGACTATGTTCTTTTCGTTACACTGTGAATGGTTTTCAGGGAAGTAAGATGTCTCCATGGCTCCAACTTATTTCCCCTCCCACATACCAATTTGATGGCAGTTCCAACTCTTTGTCCTTGCTTTGAATTGTCAGAGTCTGTGAGGATACTCTGGACCTGCAGTTGTGTGATCTGCAAAGAATACTCACAAACACCTTGGGACACCAGGCCATGAAGTAAAAACATGTTGTCTATTTATGGTAGAGTCTTACATACACGAGAAATCGAACAAAGCACTCCTTCCGAAGGTAAGAATGTGAAGGTGTGAAGAAGGGATTGGTTTCACCATGCTTTGGACATTTCCTGCATTGCACACCCTCCTCCCTCTAATCTAGTCTGGCTCCTCATAAAAGCCCAATTATCTTGAACGTTCTTAACGTTCCTTCTTCTCTTACCAACCCCTCCCAAGCTGCAGTACGACCTTTTCCCTTAAGACCCTTTTCTGCCTTTTCTACTCTGATAAATTAATCTGAGTGTACATACCATTAGAAAGAAATACCCTTTCAGTACTTCTAGTGCGTCCTAGTCGACCCCAATATGACCATGAAAAGATTTTACAGAAATTTTAGACTGCCTGGAAAAGAAAGTTGAGATCCAAGATTGAAGGTATTTCTTTTACCTCCAAATGGAACCCTCACCTTCTTTAGTCAATGTATTGGTAAATGTAAGGAAAGTAAACTGTGTGAGAGAGAGTGGGGTTGGAGAAGGGGCAGGCTGGGCGATGTGAGTGATCCAAAAATAGTGGAAGGGAGAACAAAAAAAAAACACCCCCAACCCCACATTTTCTAAACATGGTCTTCTGTTTCAAAATGAACAGATATTTTAAAAACTCTAGTCTTACATTATGGTGGAAGATTCCAAAGAATAAACCAATTTCTGAGTGAAAAAGTTACTATATAAAATATCAGCTAATTAAAAGACATTTAAATCAAATTGAAAACTTAGTTGTACAATTACCAGAACTGTATTGTATTTGTTTTTCTTTATCTTTGAAGAAACTCTTGGTGGAAGGTTGGATGCTCTTGAATAAGAGCAACAACAATGCAGCATCTAACACCTAGTAAGTGCTCACCATGTACAAGGCGTTATTTTTAAAAAATACTTTAACATACTGGAAATGTTTTAACATTTAAAAAGTTTTAAGTCTACAAGGAAGTTGGAAGACAAGGTGTTAGAGACCTTCCAGGTGTAGTAAGGTGAAAAAGTCTTAGCAACTAGCACCAGCATTCCTTTGAAGGAGAATTATTTTCTCTTTGCTTGTGTTTGTGGAGAGGAAGGTGCAGAAGGTAATTCCCTGAGGGTGTTCAGTAGGAGAAAAAGCCAATCAAGTTGGAGTGGGGAGAGAGACAGAAAGATAGGCTGGGTCATAAGGTAACAACTCTGTTTTTAGTTTTTTAAGGAACCTCCATACTGTTCTCTTTGCCTGCACCAAATTACATTCCCACCAACATTGTAGGAGGGTTCCCTTTTCTCCACATCCTCTCCAGCATTTATTATTTGTAGGTTTTTTAACAATGGCCATTCTGACTTGTGTGAGGCTATACCTCCCTGCAGTTTTGATTTGCATTTCTCTGATAATTGACGGTGTTGGGCATGTTTTCACGTGCCTATTGGCCTTCTGTATGTGTATGGAGAAATGTCCATGTAGGTCTTCTGCCCATTTTTTTGATTGAGCTGTTTGTTTGTTTGTTTTTGTTATTGAGTTGTATGAACTGTTTGTATATTCTGGCAATGAGCCCTTGTCAGGTGCATTGTTTGCAAATATTTTTCTCCCATTCCATAGGTTGTCTTTTTGTTTTGTTCATGGTTTCCTTTGCTGTACAAAAATTTATAAGTTTAATTAGGTTCCGTTTGTTTATTTTTGCTTTTATTTCTATTGCCTTGGGAGACTGACCTAAGAAAATATTGCTGTAATTTATGTTAAAGAATGTTTAGCCTATATTCTCTTCTAGGAGTTTTATGGTGTCGTGTCTTAACAAGTCTTTAAGCCATTTTGAGTTTATTTTTGCATATGGTATGAGGGAGTGTTCTAACTTCATTGATACATGTGCAGCTTTCCCAACACTTGCTGAAGAGACTGTCTTTTCTCCACTATATATTCTTGCCTCCTTTGTCATAGACTAATTGGCCATATGTGTGTGGGTTTATTTCTGGACTTTCTATTCTGTTCCATTGAGCCATATATCTGTTTTTGTGCCAATACCATGCTGTTTTGATTACTGTAACTTTGTACTATTGTCTGAAGTCTGGGAGGGCTGTGCCTTCAGCTTCATTCTTTTTCTTCAGGATTGCTTTGGCAATTCTGGATCTTGTATGATTCCAAATAGATTTTAGAATTATTTGTTTTGCTTCTGTGCAAAATTTGATTGGGATCACATTAAATCTGTAGATTGCTTTGTTCAATTTAACAATATTAATTCTTCCAATCTAAAATTGTGGGATATCTTTCTACTTCTTTGAATCAACTTCAGTTTCCTTTATCAATGTTTTATAGTTCTCAGCGTATGTGTCTTTTACCTTCTTGGTAAGTTGTTGTTGTTGGTTTTTTTTTTTTTTTTTTTTTTTTTTGGATGCAATTTTTAAAAGGGATTTAAAAAAAAAAAATTCTCCCTTTCTGATATATCATTGCTAGTGTAAAGAAATGTAACAGATTTTTATATGTTAATCTCATATCCTGATACCTTGCTGAATTCTTTTATCAGTTCTTGTGGGAGTAGTTTTTGTGTGGAGTCTTTAGGGTTTTCTATATGTATCATATCATCTGCTTATAGTGACAGTTTTACCTCTTCCCTTCCAATTTGGATCCCTTTTATTTATTTTTCTTATCTGATTGCTGTGGCTAGTACTTTCAATACTACTACGTTGTGTAGAAGTGGTGAGAGTGGACATTCTTGTCTTGTTTCTTATTTTAGAGGACAGGCTTTCAATTTTTCACCATTGAGTATTATGTTGGCTATGGGTTTGCTATAAATAGCTTCTATTATATTGAGATATGTTCCCTCTATATCTTCTTTGGTAAGATTTTATTTATCATGAATGGATGTTGAATTTTATCAAATGCTTTTTCTGCATCTATTGAGATGATCATGTGGTTTTTGTCTTTTCTTTTGTTGATGTGGTGTATCACATTGATTTGTTTGTGCATATTGAACCATCCTTGTGACCCTGGGATGACTCCAACTTGACCGTGGTGTATGATATTTTTTACATGTTGTAGGATTCAGTTTGCTAACATTTTATTGAGAATTTTTCACTTATATTCATCAAATATTGGTCTGTAACTTTCTTTTTTGGTACTGTCCTTTGTTCTTCTCATTTTGATATCACAGTGATGGTGGCTTCATAGAAAGATTAAGTCATATACTCTTAATCCGTTTAGTTGAATCATATACAATTGTTGATATTTAATTATATCATATTTACAACATTGTGAATTTTAAATAAAACATTCTGCGTATTTGCTATACTTTTTACATTTCTCTGTACTTGTATGTGTGTGGTCATTTATATTTTCTGAACCATTTTAAAGTAAGTTACAGACATTATGTCACCTCACTCTAGAATATTTTAGCATTTATCTCTTAAGAACAAAGAAATTCTACATAAGCACAATGATTATCACAGTCCAGAGAAATTTAAAATTGATACAATAAAATTATCTAGTATATACTTCTTATTTAAATTTTTCAAACTATCTTCTCGAAAGTCACTTTATAGTTTTCTCCTCGTCAGTTCAGGCTCCAATCAGTTCATCTTATCATTGGTGGTACTATTCTTAATGAAAATCTTTACTGGGATCTCAAAGTCATGAAGTCTTCATGTTTGCAGAAGTCGTAAAACTAGAAGAGCCAAGCAGATGGAGAGAGATGACAGAGCGATCTTAAAAGGGTTGTTTAAGTGGGTCCACAAGTGGTGGATGAATTTTAATGCAGCCAAGAGTGATATAATACTCTTAGGGATTATTTTGCATTTGAATTTCAAAAACTCTAATTAAAGTTCTTAATTTTTGTTTTTCATTTTATCAGGGAGCTTTGTACCAAGTCTACTTCAGGAACAGGGACAAAAGAAGTCTTTAAAAGATCATAAAACCCTTTTCCCAGTTCTATTTGTTCAGAGAATTAACACAAGAAAAGGAAGCTATAGAAGGAGTGGGAGCTTATGCCTATTTTAGCTGGTTTGTGTCTTAAAGGACTGAGGTCCTGTTAGCTAATGTTACACATCTGTAGTTTTCCTGGGCTCAGAAGAGAGTGGACCAATAGGGACACCCCTCAGGAGCTCCAATAGAGTATAATCAGTAAACCCAATCCATTTGAGTTGGCATACTTAAAGTTTGTAACTCCTCAATTGGATGCAGCCTGGCTTTTAAAGTGGTGAGTCTTGGTCTATCAATTCTAGCAGTTAAACTCTTACCAAAGATGGTGATCTTCCCCCACTTATTAATGGGTCTTCCATTTTCTCTATAATCTAGTCCTCTTCCTTTGAAAAGAAAATTTTCTTTTAGTACTTCAGATGAATTCTTGATAGTGCTACCACCTACCCTGACCATGGGAAATAATGTTTCTAGCCAGCACTCCTCTGTCACCATCTTAGTTTATAGTACACATCTATGTGTATATTTACTCTGGTAAAACATAATACATATGCATATGTATTTATTAAAATTTTTCTATTTTTATAGTTGTCTTACAGAACAAACCACACTCATAAATAATTTTTATGACTTTTAACTTTAGCATTACAAATGTTTTAGGAAAGGTCAATTCAATTCAGTAGGAAAGATTAGTCTTCACAAATGCTTCTAGGGAGACTGGATATATACATGCAAAATAATGAACTTGGACTCCTACCTTAGACTGTATTTTAAAATTAATTCAAAATAGGACTCAGACCTAAATAAGAGCTAAAACAACAAAACTCTTAGACAAAAACACAGGAGTAAATCTTCTAATCTTGAGTTAGGTAATAATTTCTTAGATGTGACACCAAAAGCACAAATGATAATAGAGAAATTGAAAATTTGGACTTTGTCAAAGTTAAAAACTTGTTCTTTAAGGAATACCAACAAGAAGGCAAAAACACAATCCACTTTATGGAAGGAATATTTGCAAATCATATATCTGATAAGGGACTTTTATCTAGAATAAATAAATTATTCTTATAACTCAACAATAAAAAGACAAAGAAAACAAATTTAAAATGGGCAAATAACTTGAAAAAACGTTTCTCCAAAGATGTACAAATGGCCAGTAAGCTCACAAAGAGATGCTTGACATGATTAGTCATTAGAAAAATGCAAATTTCAATATCACAATGAGATACCACTTCACATTTGCTAAAATGGCTATAATAAAAAAGACAAACAGTTATAAGTGTTGGTAGGTATGTGGCGAAATTGAAACACTTATATGTTGCTGGTGGGAATGTAAAAAATGGTATATTCACTTTGATAAACAGTTGGAAGTTCCTCAAAATGTTAAACAGAGTTACCCCATGACCCAGCAATTCTACTTCTAGGTATCTACCCAAGAAAAATGAAAACACGTCCACAAAAATACTTGTATATAATTGTTCATAGTAGCATTATAAATAATATCCAAAGATTAGAAACAATCCCCATGTCTATCAACTGATAAATCTATAAACAAAATGTGGTATATCCATGTAATGGAATGGTATGGAGTCTTAAAAAGTTATGAAGTACTAACACATGCTACAGCATGAATGAAGATTGAAACATTATGCTAAATGAAAGAAGTCAGTCACAGAAGACCACATATTATATGACCCCATTTATAGGAAATGTCCAGATAGGCAAATCCATGGAGATAGAAAGTAGATTTCTAGTTGCCTAGGATTGGGAAGGGAGACTGGGGAGAAATGCTATTGAGTAGAAGGCTTCATTTGGGGATGATAAAAATATTCTGAAAATAGTGGTGGTGGTTGTACAATTCTGTGAATAAACACTTCAAATGGGTGAACTTCAGGTTATGTAAATTATATATAGGTAGAAAAAAGGATTGTTAAATATAGATAAAAAAAGTTTCTCTGATGAGTTAGGTATTTTCTTTCAAGCTTCTTTTTATCAGAAATAAATAATAGTAAATAATCATAAAATTGCAGGATAGATGTCTCTCAACGGTAGAATGGAATAAACATATTGTGATGTATAGTTACAATCAGGGTGTTGCTCAAACTCTTATGACTTTGGCACTAACCAATCAGAACAGAAACTGACCCAGTCAGAATGACATTGACTGAAAACAAGTGCAATGAACAGACATGTTCCTGAACGTCAGCTCTGCACATAGTAGAATGTCACGCAGCAGTGCCAATGAAGGAACTACAGCCATAGGGAGCAGCATGTGCACAAATCATATAGTGCAAGTCATACAATCATTTGCACTATATGATTCCATTCATGTAAATTTCAAAAAAACAGACAACATTTAATTATGTCATTTAGGCATGCATTTGGTGTTGATAAAACTATAAAATATTAAGCTGTAAGAGCTGTTTGTATATTTTGGAAATTAATCCCTTGTCAGTAGCATCTTTTGCAAATATTTCCTCCCTGCCCGTAGGTTGTCTTTTCATTTTGTTTACGGTTTCCTTTGCTGTTTAAAGGCTTTTAAATTTAATTAGGTCCCATTTGTTTACTTTTGTTTTTATTTTCATTACTCTAGGAGACGGATCCAAAAAATATTGTTGAGATTTATGTCAAAGAGTGCTCTGTTTGTGTTTTCCTCTAGGAGTTTTAGAGTATCCAATCTTACAGTTATGTTTTTAATCCATTTTGAGTTTATTTTTGCATATGGAAAATGCTATTTTGAAAAGATAACTTTTCAAGATAACAAAAAGATAACACACTCCAGTGTTCACAGCAGCACTACTTACAACAGCCAAGACATGGAAGAAACCTAAATGTCCATCAACAGAAGAATGGATAATGAAGATGTGGTGTGTATATATGTGTGTGTATATATATACATATGTATATATGTACATATGTATATATATATGTCAGAATATTACTCAGCCATAAAAAGTAATAAAATAATGCCATCTGCAGCAACATGGATGGACCTAGAGATTATCATATTAAATGAAATGAGTCAGAGAAAAACAAATATCCTATGATATCACTTACACATAGAACAAAAAAATGATGCAAATGAACTAATTTACAAAACAGAAATAGACTCACAGACATAGAAAACAGATTTATGGGTGCCAAAGGGGAAACTGGTGGGAGGGATAAATTAGGAGTATGGGATTAAGAAATAAACGCTATTATACACAAAATATATAAACAACCAGGACCTACTGTATGGCACAGGGAACTATATTCAATAGCTTGTAATAACCTATAATGGAAAAGAATCTGAAGAAGAAGCATAAATGAATCACTTTACTGTACACCTGAAATTAACACAGCAGTGTAAATTAACTGTACTTTAATGAAAAACAGTTAAAATAAAAAACAGAAAAACTATAAAGAAACAAAATTATCAGTACAGGAAACAAGGTGGTAGCTACCCTTAGAGAGAAAAGAGGGAGATCACTGGAGGTGACCTGAACTGCTTCACTGAGTTCCTGGCAGTATTCTGTTTTTTTCTGAGCTGGCTAATGATGTCATGGCATCTTTCTCTAATTATTTATTAAACTGTACATGTTTTCTTTACATAATAGAGATAAGTAAATTAAGTAAAGAGACCAGAAGACCTGGTTTAACACTCTGACTGTACTTTTTACTAGTTTGATAATTTTGGTCAGTTTGGCTTTGTCTTTTAGAACCTCAGTTTCCTGGACTGTAAAATACGCCTGACAGTAATGTCTCGGGGTTAAAAGAGATACTGTGTGTGAAAATGATGAGTGCAGGGCAGTGATTGTGTGTGTGTGTGTGTGTGTGTGTGTGTTCTTTTACATAGCAGAAAGTAAAGTACTCAGGAGGGACATTAGATAGCTTGTAAGAAATGAGAACCCAGTGCCTTGTGAGGGAGTTCTCAACTCTGTAAAATGATGCAGCTAATAAGAGATATGTCACAATGTTAACCCATAGATTTGTTTTCTGAGTACTACAATCAGAAGAGTTCCATAAAAGGGCAACTACAATGTAAAAACAGATGCCATGTATGGAGAAACTAAAAACAGCTAAAAAAAGAATCTTGGAGAGTTGAAGGTTTTAAAGAAACATGATTTAAATCTATAAATTCTGTAAAAGGATGTATAAGGTAAATTTTTGACTAGTTTATTAAACCTTAAAACATTAAAAAAGTAAACAGAAGATAATCAGAATTACTACTCAGAGCAGAAAACATTCTTTGAATTTTATAAAACATCAAGAGTTGATAATGGACTGCAATAGAGTGTGTGTGCGTTTCTCAGTGACTGAGGCTCCTTGGAGAAGCTGGGACCAGAAACTTCCCTTCCAGGGTGACCTCACACAGCACATCCAGGCTCTTTCAGACATGTCCCTGGGAGCCACTCTCAAACTCAGAATCTTGGACTGTATGAACCGTAATATTGAAAGTTTTAAAAATAAAATAGATTGATTTGTCAGAAATTGCTTCATGCATAGCCGTTGTAAGTGTTTTTATTCTCATCAAAGGTGAATCGCTGAAGGAATTTCTTTAAGGTTAGTTTTTGACATTCTTTCGCCTTCTCAGCCCTGGCCTGATCTCCCCTCTCCTAACTGAATTCTGCTCAAACTTCGTGTGCTTTTGTAGTTTTGCTAACACCACTTAAAACAATGCAGTAGATGAAGGAACAAGGCAGACTCCCTCCGCCTCTCGAGTTTTTGTATTCTGGGACTCCTTCGATGCACATTTAGTTTTCCATCTGGAGCTAAATCTTCCTCAAGCAGGGCTGTGGGGGCATCACCTGCTAACCAGGTGGAAAACCCTACCGGTCAGTGTTTGGAGGAAGTGTTGGTCCTCAAGAGAGGGACTACAATGAAAATTTCAAAATTACTTTCCACCGATGGCTAGGATGAAGAGCTTTGGGTTTTGAGCTTCTCTTTGAGAAAGAGCAGTATTTCTACAGAAGGGATTCCTGGTGGACTGATGAAGGTAGGGGGAGACCGGGTCTTTTTAACGATGCTTCAAAGCCTGTCCAGGCTCATTCACTTTATGTATTCCAAAACGAATTCCACTCACAGCTGGAATGTTTAGTATCAGCAGGGCCAATAGATTTTAACCACTACCCGGAGCCCCAGTGCCCACGTTCCCATTAAACACATCTAATTCAAAAGCCGAGGGAGGCACGTACATCTCAAGCCTGACTCTCAACTTAATTCCTTCTGTCTTTTTAAAAGCTGCTCTTCCAGAATGAATTATAAATCAACCACAGCTAATTTTCACATTGAACTGTTTATGTGTTTTTAAAGAGGAGCTTCTGGGAAGAGGCAGAAAGAAGATTTAATAAACGGAGAAGCTGCGAAGCTTCCAAAACACATAAGTAAAATTAAGGGACAACATATGACTTGAGCTATCAGGAAAATAGATGCAGGGCAATGATGGGTGACCTCTTGGGTAAATGTGATGAGCTGAGCCTTCTTCTCAGCTTCCTGCCAGGTATTGATGGTGGCGTCCTCATTGCTGTAGAGCCTTGAGCAGCCCTGCTCTGAGTCAGAGGGGCTCAGCCTGTGGCTTCGGGGTAGATAGTAGACAAACCACCACCCATCATCCAGGCAACTTCAGGGGCCATCTGCCTCCTGTTCCTGTAGTTCCTGCTGGGGACACTCCTTTCTCTACTCACTTACGATTTATGCTCTTATCTGCTCTCCCTACCTCTGCTCAAGGCATCTTTCAGTCACTAGACTACTTTTCATGATATGATTTCCATTTTAACAAATTCCTATCTGCCTTTATCTTTTGTGCCACCACCTTCCGCTGGCTTAAAGTTATATCTCTGTTGTCAGTATTTAGGTTTTTATGGGGAGCTGGGACCCAGAATTTCTGCCTTTGAAAAGTCATTCCATGGATGCTCACATCCCCCAAGCTGAAGGATGCATTGCCTGTGTGATCCTTAGAGACAGTCTCTGTGCCATAAGCAAGTGCTTTTCAAAGTATGGTCCACAGGCTAGTGTCCCTTTTTGAACTAAGTGTTCCTGGTCTGAGATGAGAGTAACAAAGAAATAAAGAGAATATAGAGAATAAATTTAACACGTTTATAGCAGTCTGGCATTGTCATAGCATCTAAGCACATAATTGTTTTTCTGATAATTCCTTTAACATTTATTTTACAAAAGTATCTGTGTCTGATGGGTTGCAAATTCTGAAAACATTTTCACTGCCGTAAGAACACGCCTAGCTTGGTTCTTCCAACGCAGCCCGTGTGGGCACACAGCACTGTGTCACTGTGAGCTCGTGCCCACACTCTGACCCCTCACTACTAGTCATGCATGATGGAATTATTATTTTTTTAACTCTTCCTCCATAAATGCATTTAATTTAATTAAATTTTCCAAATTTTAGGTGTCAGTGGAGCATGAGCAATCTTCGGAATTTTAGCTGAACTCACACAGGGCCTCTGATGCCTCAGTGTTATACTTTTCTCTTCCCTTTTCTTCATCCTCTTAATGTACAAAGTCAACTCCATGCCTCTATTTATATTTATTTATTTTTAATTGAAGTATAGTCAGCTACAATGTGTCAATTTCTGGTGTACAGCACAATGTCCCAGTCATGCATATACATACATATATTTGTTTTCATATTCTCAACTCTGCCTTTAAAAGCCGTAACAGTCTTGCCCTCTCCATCAGGCCTCCACATCCTGTGGTTTCATCCATGGTTACGGGAAAACTCTGAGCTTGCCTCCACGCCCCTGGCTTTCCTATTCATTCCCAGGGCCTCACAGAGTATCCAAACAGGGATGAAAATGGCTGGATAGTGCCCCTTTAGTCACTAGACTTAATTCCAGGGAAGTTATATTCTTCCAAGTTCTCCATGACTTTTAGTAAAAAGTTAGAATCCGTTCATTTGAAAATAACTCGATTTTGCAAACACAGAACAACTTGATGGAAAAAAATAAAAGCACCATTCAAAGCCTCTCTACCCCAACTATTTAGTGAAAGCTGTCACAAGAGGGATGAGTGACATATTTGAACGAGTTCTCGGGGGTTTCTCTGCACGGGGCAAACCCAGGATCCAGCAGGAGGCAGACCAGCTGTAGCTTGTCATATATTAGTCAATTATCCTAATGATTTTTTTTCCCCCACGAAAAAGCATGAATCCAGGTTGCCCTTATATTTTATGAAGATTTCACTTTGTCTTCTCACACGTATTAATTGGATTCTCTCCATGTTGATCCCAGCCTCTGGGGTTTGGGGGTCACTGCAGGTGCATGAGGGCCGGTGGAGGGGGAGTAGAGACTGGCAGGAAGTGCCTTCCTCCTCTGCGGCTCCAGCTCCTGCTGTTGCGAGGACAGCATTTGATTAGTCCTTTACAACCTGTTTCTCCTCAGATACAAGGAAAATACCGGAAACCACTGTGCCAATTCTGGCTGTCGCTCCTTTGAACACTGTGGGATCTGCTAGCGGAATGCGAAATAAATCCAAAAAAGGCTGCTCTATGGGTCTTTGAATGTGGTGTCACAGAAGGAAACTGTCTTAGAAATCAGAGCTAAAATTGGACAGTTTGTTAATTCTGTGAAAAAAGTTTTTTGCATTAGAATTAATTTTTAACCTAGTAGTAATTTCAAACCCATGCCCTCCACTTGGTATAAATTGACAGTGTTACTGAGATATAATTGAAATCTAAGACCTAGATTCTGACCTCTCTCAGTGGCCTCTCTTCTTTCTGTGGTCCATGCAGCCATCATTCTGGTGGTCGGGTAGTAATTGCATCTCTATTCTGAACCAATGTTGATGTGGACAACTTTTTTTTTTCTTTTAATTTTCTCCCCAGACTTAAATAAATATGATTAATTTTTGCTCCCTATTCTAACTCACTTTTGCTCAGAAATTTGCTCAATGCTACACTGGTGACTGGTCAAGTCTATTAAACCATCATGTTAAAGGGTTGACTAATATTGTCATTGTATACCTTAAACCATGCTCCCAAACTCTGCCTGCCGTTGCCTCTGATAAGGCAGAATAGAATGGTTAATTCTATTAGTCCGGGAAAATTTGTCATTACTAATAAAAATGTAACTTAAAGCACTTGTCCCCATAAAATATTTCAGGAGTATCATTTTCATATATCAAGGATATCTCATCCATATACTTTAGTGTTTTATTATCGAATAAGGAGTATTTCAGAAAGAAAGCAAGCCTGCATCACTCTTGGCTTAAAAAAAAATCAAAATTTCATTTTTTCCCCCTTAAACACTATTTGAATGCAAAGCAATAATGGTTCACAGTAGTTCCAGCTAAGAAGAGGTGGAGCGGGTAGCCACGGAGTGATTCAGTGAGGAGATGGGAGAATAAGTCTCCAATTGGCCTCCCTAAAGGAGAGGAGTTTGGGATATTTATAGGATAAAGCAGCAGAGTGGGTTGAGGTCTGAGGAAAGATGATTGGAGGCAAGAAAAAGGTGATGTCATCGTGGCTTTGCACAGGTGTATCTGAGTCACACTGCTTCTTTATAGGACACATGTTCAGAAACGTTAGCATGATCTGAGCATGATTTTGGGCTCTCTGACATCAAAAAGTCATCCATCAGACACTCATGCAGGTCCACTTCAATGGTCAGTGGTCTCCACCAGTTTGAACCAGGCAAGACTAGTTCCATGGTCCTGAAAAAAATAACGTAAGCAATCATTACTCTATGCTGGAAGTGTCATCTACAGAGGGCAGGTAAAGAAATCTTGTAATGCATTGCCTAAGCCATGGTAAGCTGGAAGGGTATGCAAGCTGGAAGGGTATGCAACCTGCAAGAACAATTAAAGCAAGCTTGGTCGGGGAAGGTATGTTACAGGATATCGTTTATTAAGCAAGTTATGGTTTAAGGGATCTAACTGATGACTGCCCTCAACTTCAGGAGCAGGTAGCAACTACGGTGTTTTTGAGTCGTAAGCCCCTAAACCTCATTCTGTGCCTGGACAGGGACAAATGGTTTGAGGATGGAGTCAAGTTATATTATATCCTATGCTGCTGGAGGTTCGGTATTTGTTGGTTGGTTTATTTTGCCATTAAACAGATGCTTTACTGCTTTGATTGTCCTTTCTCAGGTTAATAGCCAGGGAAGCAACTATTATGTCTATCAAAATGAAGGCACTCACTCTGTATTATTTTTGATGAATTTGGTACTGATATCTCAAAAGAGACCAACTAGGTCAGTTTCTTAGGCAATAGAAATTTGGGGAATCAAATAATGTTAACTCTCTTACTCCCAATATTTTTTTTAGACATACTGTAGTAAGTACTTCTTCCAAGCTCATATTTTCCTCCACTGATTGAAAAATGTGAGATAATAATTGTCAGGGAGAAGAAATTTTCCTCTACTCTTCTGGATTCTTCTGGCTGGTCTAAGAATTCAATTGACATGAGACAGTTTAACAGGAGAAAATCAACAAAATTTAATAGTGTGCATATATGGGAGAAACCCAGGAGAACTGAGTAACTGGCCAAAAAAGCCAAAACCTTCACCTTAAATATCATCTTCAGCTAAGGACAGATGAGGATGCTGGGGATAGGGTTTGAGACCTCA
Source organism: Camelus bactrianus (assembly GCF_048773025.1). NCBI lineage: Eukaryota > Metazoa > Chordata > Mammalia > Artiodactyla > Camelidae > Camelus > Camelus bactrianus. The sequence goes on from NC_133572.1 coordinate 14,184,433, forward strand.
AAGGGAAAGAAGGCTATTGACATGGAGATTGAAAAGCCAATGTTTGGTAAACAAGGGTTGCTGGGCCATGCAGAGACAAGCGGACACAGAGAGGAATTTTAACAGACTTTGCTAGGTTCCTCCCTGTCTACACACCTGGTTCACACCTATCGATGGTGATAGCTCCCCTCCTGGAACAGGTCCTCTACATTCTGTAGGCAGTTAGGGGGAAGGTCAGAGTTTCTTCCTGAGTCTGTTGGGCCTTGGTTGTTTTTAGCTTGAAATAATCTGCACGCCAAAGAGACATTTGGGGATAGCAAACTCCACTCCCCTACAGGTGTAACGCACCCCTGTAAACAATAAATAAACAGAAACCTCAGTGAGAGTTGGGATACCAGAAGGGGGCGTTGCCACAGCCCACATCGACAGCAGAGCCCAACAGGAAAAAGAAAAACTCCTCTTCTTTCCTGGCAAGGACTGAGCGAAAGAAAAGCCATGGACTCTCTGCTTACTATCGCCCTCCCAACTTCCTTTTCCCCTCTATAAAAGCCTTCCTCGTCCCTTGCTCTGCAGGGACTTGAACATGGCTCACCATGGTCGCAGACCCCAAATTTCAATTCTCTGCTGATTCCAAACAAACTCATCTTTGCTGGAGAGGTAACTGGCAGACTGTTTGTTTCAGGCCAACACACCAAAGTGGAATACTCTTAAAATTTTAATCCCTTCCTCTGTTACTGCAACAAGAGGCATGAAAGCTGTGCAGTAAAATACACTCCTCAGCCCCCCAAACTAGTTTGCACAGGATTTTCTTCTGACCAGAAAGTTCACTAACATACTGTTCTATCTGCATACCTTTCCACTGAAAATAGACACAGTAAATATTACGGGGTCTAATGCTGATAGAGTAGTTTGTTCTTTCAGTCAAGCTGCTTCCATATTAGCAAAATGGCCCCTCTGCATCTCAGTGTGGAAAACCTGATGTTGGCCCAGATTTGTAGCATTTACCTAACGACCAGGTGGGCTGAAGCCTGTGTACCCAACAATGAACATTTTTGTTGGCTGCCATTATAACTATAAAGAGTCTTTATCCACCTAGAAGTTATGTCCTCTTGTAACTCCATGGGAATTCAGTCATAAGGAAAAGAAAACAAATATTTTATACACCCTATGAAAGGCGGGACATGAACACAGGTGTGAAAAATGCAACTTTCTTTATTATTCCGTAACAATTTAATTTCTAGTTTGGGCTCCCAATTCTCCAAATTCAACTTGTGGCTGTGTCCAAATGCTGGGGGTCTGAAACAAACATTGGTCAGTAAGAGGGGGTAGGGACCCTAACTGTTGGTAGTCCTCAAGAGCATCTTGTGAGACACCAGCATCCCAGTGGGTAGATGGGTTGCCCGGGCTTATGAGTGCATGCTGGTTGATACAAAGCCCCTGTAGGACCAGCTATCCTCACTGTTACTTCCATGCCACTCTAGGAGGCATAAAATCATTCTGCTGGAGCCCAGGGATCTCAGAGCTGCTGATTTTGACGTCATCTAATCCAAAGACTTGCTCTCCTCCCCAGAACCCTAACCTGGAAATCAGGACCCAGGGCCCCTGTCCCTGGGACACTGCATAACTCTATTCTGCTCACTTCTCCATCCCTTCTCTTTTCTCCTCTCGCCATCAGCCTAAGTAAATGTCTTCTGCTTGAGGCAAGGAAGCCTACTCTCCTTCCAAATGCTTCTTGTCAACATTGTATCCATGCCTAATACCCAAAATCGCCTCCGCTATCCTGAGAAGGGAAAACCAGGGAGAGCCTTTTTGTTCTGCTTTCCAGTCTTTCCCTTGAGGAAATAAGCACAGAGGTGGATCCTGTTTGAAGGGGAGCAAGGAGAGGATTAGCCAGAAAAAAGGGTGGAGAGGGGAAAAGATGATTTCCAAACTCCCCTCTCAGAAATGTTATTTCACAACATTATCACCACCTCTCCGTAGTCTAATCAGGCTTCTGGAACAGGAAGGGGGGGAGGTCAATGTCATCTAAATCACGTGGCTAAAATTTCAAAAACAACGTGGATTATTTTGCATAATTTTTACATGATGCATTATGTAGGGGAGCAAAATTTGCTGCCCCAAAATGTGTGCCTTTGGCATGAAGATTATTTTAGGCTCATTATTTTTAAGAAACAGAAGATTCAGGAAGCTTTTCTTCTTACCTTCCCCATAGCTGCCTAAACAATGAAGACAGAGGACCTGTTCCAGGAAGGGAGCTAACACTACAGATAATTAAAGAATGAACCAGGCGTGTAGACGGGGTGGAGCCTCGCAAAGTCCGTTAAAATTCCTCTCTGTGCCCCATTGTCCCTGCGTGGCCCAGCAAACATTCATTTACCAAACATTTGCTTTTCCATCTCCATGTCAATGGCTTGCCTCCCCTTTGAAGTCCCAAGTGCTACTCAGTTCTCCTGGGTCTCTCTCATGTATACATGCTATTAGATTTTATTGATTTTCTCCTGTTAATCTGTCTCATGTCAACTTAATTCTTAGACTAGAAGGATAGAGAAAAATTTCTTCCACCCAAGTATTTGGGGCTGATAGAGATCTTCAGCACACATCATTTCTTTAAAGACTTGAGTTTCATTAATACATTTAATTGACATAAAATAGTATCAGATTATTTTTATTTGGTGATTATCACAGGAAGTTGACAAGTCCTTCACAGCCTAAGCTATCAATTACTGATCTGGCCAGTTCTATGAATCCATCTGACACCACTTCTCTAATTCTCCGACACCAACTAGGTGTCCAACACTTCAACCAATTTTGACGATATTTACTTGGAGTTAGCATCAGACCCCTCAGCACTACAAGACTGCCCCCACTTTAGATGCCAGTTGTAAATCCTAGGCCACCAGTACTTCTGAAACTAAGCAGGACCCTGTGGGGCCCTCCTGGGTACAGATCCTTTCTGTGTCCCCTGGAAGCTCTCCAAACCCCATCATTGAGGGGTTTGTATGAAGATTTCATTATGTAGATATGATTGATTAAGTCATTGGCCATTGGTGATTGAAGCTGATCTCCAGCCCTTTTTCCCTGGTTGGCATAGGGGGAGAGTTAGGTTGGCTGAAAAGTCCAACTCTCCAAGGATGGCTTGGGTCTTCCTGGTGACTGGTTCCCATCCTGAAGCTATCTAAAGGCCAGAATATCATTAGCATGCAAAGACATTCTTATTCAGGACATCCCAAGGTTTTAAAACTTCTCTGCCAGGAACTGGGGATAAAGACTAAATATTTATTTTCTGCTGCACCCCACTGGTTTTATCATCTACTTTACAATGGCCAGTATCCATCCTTCAGCCCCAAGTGGGGTCCCTATTTGTTCTTACATTGCTATTTGTCCTTCTGGGAATTGTAAACTGCTCTCAGTTGCTGGGCAGAGTGTGCTTGTCTTGCCTAATTTGAAATCCTTGATCATATGCAGAATACAAGTAGGACTGGTGTTGACGAGGAAACTCCACTGCCTTTCTATCACGTCCCCACCCCCGACACTTCTGCGTCTCTCCTGTGTTACTGCTCCTCACCTCCGTCTCCTTCCCTGCCCACTAAAGGCATCCAGCGTAATGTGATTGATACACAAACACATAAGTGATACATGCACTTGACGACGTACGGTCGAACAATAATCAGCATTGAGAAGAACAAAGAGCCTTATTTAGGGTCTCAAGAGTTGCAACTCGGGAGACACAGACTTAGGTAAACCCAAAAGGGTGTCCCAGAAAGAAAGAAAAAAGAGTCTAACAAAGGCAGAAGCCACAAGGCTTCATTCTGACACAAGAAAAGGAATATTTGTTCTAAGGGAGGAGCTGTCACGAGTTGTTTTAGGGTAAGGGTTCCCACAGGTTTCTGGCAGATGTTTTGATGTTTTCATTAGGATGATAAAGTGGTCAAAAGGTCAGGTTTCATCCAGGCTTTTCATCCATCGTATTTATTTTTATGAATATGTATTTTACAATTTACTTAAACGCTTTTGTACTGCAGTCCTACATATTTCTCTCAACCACATATTTTTAGCATCAGTCCAGTATGCGTTTATGGTTTGTTGCTTCATGGTGTTCACCTACCATGTGCCACTTACATGGAGCGCAGGAGATGGACACCTGAGTGATACCCCACACCCACTCCTACAAAGAGGCGGGGCTGAGGATGCCTGTGCACACACCTTTATGGAATTATAATGGGTTTCTTTGGGAGTATATGTATGCAACAATGGGATTGCTGGACCTCAGGCTATGCGTGCTTAATTTCAGAAAGCGTCACCGAATTTCCAGAATAATTTCACTAGTCTACACTCCCAAGAGCAGCCTATGAAGGTTTCCATTTCCTCATGTTTGTCCATATTTGGCAATTTCTTTCTCTCTCTCTCGCTCTTTTTTTTTTTTTTTTTTTTAACAATCTGAAGAGTAAAGTGTTTTGAAGGTAAAAAAAAAAAAACTTTTAATTTGTGTTTTTCTCTTTCCTAGTAAGGTCAAGCATTGTGAGACATATGGTTTCTCCCCTGTGAATTACAGCAGTTCATTTCCTGTGCTCATTTTTCTCCTGGGTTTTCTGTCTTGTTTTGTTCGAGTTCCTTACTGGTTCTAAATAGCACTTTCTCATTGATGTTTGACATTACAAGTATATTCTCTAAATCTGTCACAATCGCTTTTTAGTTTTGTCTAAAATAATCTCCTTTGAATTTAAGTGCAAAATTCCTATATTTCTAGTGCCATTTGTGGGGTTTTACAATTTCCTGGAAATGATCCCTATTGTCTAGGTTTTCTTAATCCATTATTACACTGTTGTTACTCTTACCGTATTTTTAAAAATATCTATTGGGTCTGAGTTATTTCTCCCTTTCATTTTGCATTTTGCTTATTTTCTTTTTCCAGTTTTATCAGAACTTTACCTTATTAATTTTTTCAAAACCAGCTTTTGATTTTACTAAACATCCCTATTTGTTTTTTCAATGATCTATTTCATTGATTTTTGTCCTCATCTTTATTATTTTCTTTCTACATGACTCCTTGTGTTTACTTACTGCTCTTTTTCTGGTTTTATTTTGAGTTGAATGCTTTGCTCATTTGTTCTTATGCCTTCTTGGTTTCCAATAAATGTATTTAAAACTATAACTTATATTTTAAGTACTGCTTTAGTTGCATACCAAAATTTTGATGTTTCATTACTGTTTAGTTTATAATATTTCATAATTCTCCTTATAATTTTCTCTTAAACATAATGATTATTCAGTAGTATGATATCATGTTTTTGGACTTAGGAGATTTAAAAATCTATCCTTTGGTGTTGATTTTAAATTTTATTGTATCATGGTGAGAGAACATAATCTCCACGATGTTGATTCTGTGGAATTTATTGAGACTTCCTTTGTGACTGAGTATATAGTTAATTTTGTAAATATTTGCATGTGTTTTTAAAGAATATGCATCATTTGGGGGGCATAAAGTTTTATATATCAGTAAATTAATAATTAACAGTATGTTATTTAGCTCTTCAATACTACTTACTTATTTTGAAGTCCGTCTGATCTAACAGTTTCTGAGAGAGGCAACATGAAGTGCAAAGATTAAGCTTTACTTTCTGATTGGTTTATATATTCTGGGGACATATTGGTAGGCTGATATATGTTCGTGGTGATTATTTATTCTTGATCTATTTTTCTCTCAACAGTATACTACATTGTGTCCTTTCTGTTATTCAACCCTTTGTTCTTAATTGTCATATTTTGTAAGCCGAGCATAACCAGTTGGTTCTTCTTTATGTCTTCTTGTTTTGGCTTCTGGGTTGTAATATCCTACCTTATATGCCTAAGACTATTTAAAAGTATTCTTTGGTCTTGTCCACTAATTCTGCTTTCTCTGACTCTGATTGTCACTTTGTGGCCTTTCTTTCATAGCTATTATTCTTCTAAGATGAAGCCATCAAATTCTTTGGAGCTTTTACTCCTTAGAGGTGCTAGCTTCTTCTGGGTGCGTAAAGCCTAGAAGGTAAAGAGGTAAAGCCTAGCCTTACTTTGTGTCCTGCCTGTGGGTTGGGGCAGAATTCCCTCAAGGTCAAGGGCCTGTGCCCCGGCATTTCTTTTTCTTAAGAGATATCTTGGTCAGTTGTCATCACCTGGCCATCTGGTTAAGAGGGACGGGGTGGGAGAGGAAAGCCTCAGAGCCTGCGCATCTCTTGCTCATTGCTCCAACTGGCTGCTTAAATGTCCAAAGCTACCTCCCAGTCCCTGCCTGCTGCTGGGCTGGCTGCTGTTTCGAGTTCTTTCAGCAGTGACGGGGCGGCAGCAGCTCACTCATGCCCTTGTGGGGTCAAGCAACAAGCTCTGCTAAAAGCGTTGCCCGCGCTTCATCTCCTGGTTAGCAGGGCCCAGCTCTGTTCCCTGCTAGACTGTTTCTTCCTCCCTAGTTCCTCAGCCTGGCCACGTCCTTGGCCTTCCCATTAACTCATCAAACGCATTATCTCCCCCACCCCTTTTACTTCTGTGGCATCTCCAGGGTTGGGTTAGCGAAAGGAGCAGATGAGAAGAGAGCCAGTAGTTTACCATGTTAGCTGCATTTTCACTGAAGGGTGGCACAATGTGCAACCCCGAAATACGGCTGTACCGGTTCATAATGTAAAATCATTTTTAACCCAATCCAGTCTGAGATGTGGCTAAAATAAAACTTAGCTTACTGGCCGTTTATTTCATACTGAGTATTGGGCCTGCTTCCTTAAATTGATTTTGGACAAAACAGGTGGGATATATTTCACAAAGATCAGTAACTATGCGATCTGTTAAACACTGACTGCTGAACACTTCTGGCATGTTTGTTATGTATACCATGCACTCTTGTTAGCCTCTGTGTCTTGTTTTACACAGCTCTGTGTTTAGGATATTTACTGAAAAAAATGTCTCTACTCTGTGAACCGTAGTCTGTTTACTTGTTTGTTTGTTGTTTGTTTGTTTAAGCATTGCTTCCCCTACAGAATAAAAGTTACTTTTCCTTTGAGTCAGGGTTCAGAAACTGAGTGTGGATAAATGCTCTTCAAAAGTAAACCACTGGAAACATGCATATTGTTTTTACAATGCTTTTAATATTGTATATAGGCTGTCAACTGATGGAAATAATGACCTCAGGGATGTGTTTATCTTGATTTTAGCCCAGTTAAAATACATTTAGCTTTTAGCTTTAACTTGGGCCCAAACCACATCAAATGGGCCACACACAGACTCCTGAGGTCATTATCACTTTATGGTGATTTTGAAAAAGAAAAGGAAATCAAACTGTCTTTTTACATTACTCTTTAAGTTCAGAATTCTCACAGGAAGAGCAAATATATTTGTTCATTTCTTTCCCTTTCCATGCTAGGTTACCTGCCAGTCCCACCTTTCCTAAAGGGAGATTTTTAAGCCTCCAAATGAATCTTAAAGCCGGTTTGAAGTGTGCTTCACTGTGATTAAGAAAAGCTTCAAAATCCAATATTATCTCACCAAAAAGCCACGTCCTCAGAAAATGCAGACAATTCTCTTGGCAGTCATTCTTTTAATGTTAAAGTCTCAAGTTGAGTCATGAACTTACTTATTTCTGAGAACATTTTACAAGTCATGGTTTCGTGTAATCGTCTCAAACTAAGAACTGTGTCTGTGTATCGCTGCACATTTCCAACCTGAAAGAGTAAATATTGCAGTTGTGCTTGCGATAGTGTACAGAGGCCCAAGAGGAGGAAATGAATTATACAGTGCTCAGACCAAGCAGTGATGGATGAGACAGAAGGATCATTTCCATTTGGACAGCTTAGGTGATCAGAGGCTGTTTTCTATTTTACCAAGAGAGTGCATGTGTGTTCACAAACACCATATGCTGAAACATTCAGTCCTTACTTAGGGAAGGGTTTGCTACCATTCTTCAAAGGCACCCAACAGCAACTCCTGGACCAGCCTGCTCATTCTCCTGGATATCTCCCATTCAAAATGAATCTTCACCTGCTTCTTTTCAGACTTAATGAATTCACAGCCTGAAATGATGTGCTACAGGCCAGAATCATTTAAATACTGCCAATCCTACATTCAGGCATCACAATAGAATCTTAAAATAATACTAATACCATTTCAGTATATGCATAGCATAGAGGCTGCATCACTGACTAACAAAATTTAGGCTTTGAAAATTAATTAAATAAGTAAATTACACTAGAAAGGGCTTTAAAATCATTAATAATTTCTGCTAAGCTATATATTTTAAGTTTTTAAAATAAAATAATTTTAGAATTAGACTTAAAACTTATTTTTTTCCTTTTCGCCCCTCTTTTGATTTTCCCATTGCCCTTTACTTTGATGTCAAAATAATTCTTTTCCTGGGGACAATTAACTTTTTATTCTAAGAACATTTTAGCCTTCCATCTCACCACTGTATCCTATTGTTTAACCTAAGGAAACCTAAGGAAAACAATGAAATATCTTCACCAAAATTTATAGGTGCAAAATTTATAGGCAAAGGCTACCCGTTATAATTCTGCTTCTGAAATCTACAACTTCTGGAACTAATAAGCATATTTAGCAAGATTTCAGGATATAAAATTAATATACAAAAGTCAATTGCTTTCCATACACCAGCAATGACTAAGTGGAATTTAAAATTAAAAGCAGAATACAATTTATATTAGCACCCCTCAAAATGAAATACTTAGGTTTAAATCTAAATACATACAAGATCTATGTAAGAAAACGACAGACACCTGATGAGTGATATCAAAGAATAAGTAACAGAAGAGATATTCCATGTTCATAGACAGGAAGACCCAATATTGTTATCCCAAATTGATCTATATATTCAATGTAATTCCAACAAAAGTTCTGGTAAATTATTTTGTTAATGTGGATGAACTGATTCTAAAGTTTTTATGCAGAGGCAAAGGACCCAGAATAGCCAACTCAATATTGAAGGAGAAGGATGAAATCGGAGGACTTACTTACACTACCAACATCAAGACTTATTACAAATACGCAGAGGTCAAGACTGTGGTATTGGTCAAAGAACAGACAAATAGATCAACTGAATAAAACAGAGAGCCCAGAAATAGACCTACATGAATCTAGTCAACTGACCTGCAAAAGCAGCACCAAGTGTATGAGAAGGCAAGCCACGGACTGGGAAAAAAATCTGCAAAACTTACCTCTGATAAAGAATTCTTGCTCAAAATATACAAAGAAGTCTTAAAACTCAACAATAAGAACAAACAACTCAATTAAAAAATGGGTCAAAGACCTTAACAGATGCCTCATGAAAGAAGATATACAGATGGCAAATAAGCACATGAAAAGAATCATGTCTCATACGTTGCAGGTAGAAATGCAGAACGGTTCAGCCACCTTGGAAGACATTTTGGTGGTTTCTTATAAAACCAATCATGCTTTTACTATACAATCCAACAATTTTGCTTCTTAATATTTACCAGGAGAGGCTGGAAATCAATGCCCCCACAAAACCCTGCACATGGATGTTTATAGCTGCTTTATTCATAGCTGCCGAACCTTGGAAGCAACCAAGATGCCTTTCAGTAGGTGAATGTACAGGGGACAGTAAAAGTATTAGGGTTTTGGTGGGGGGCAGGTGTTGAATAGGTGGAGCACAGAAGATTTTTAAGGCAGTGAAAATGCTCTGTATGATACTATAATGATGGGTAAATATCATTATACATTTGTAAAACAAGAGTGAACTCTTATGTAAACTATGGACTTTGTGTGATCATGATGTGTCATTTCAGGTTCATCAATTGAAACAAATATACCACTCTGGTGGAGAATGCTGACAATGGGGGAGGCTCTGTATGTGTTGGGGCAGGGGACTTATACATAAAATTGAAAGAAAATTTATATATAGATATATAGGGCCATGTAGTATCCTCATTTATATGTGTAACTTTAATAGATTTCTTACTTTCAGTTTTGCTTTAAACCTTAAACTGCTCTATAAAACTAAAGTCTTAAAAAAAATTGGAAACTCTGTCATCTTCATTCCCCTCTTGTTTCCAACCTTTTGCTGTTACAAACAGCACTGACATGAAAGATCTTGGCCATATGTCATTTTGTAATTTTGCAGTGTATCTTTAAGATAGATACCTAAAAGTAGAATTGCTGAGTTAAAAGGTAGAGGAGACATACATAATTTTTCTAGATATTCCCAAATTCTCCTCTGTAGGGATTATATCATTTTTACCTCCCTCCCGGCATTGTATGACTACCAATTTCCATATAGCCTCAATGACAATAATACAGCATCAAAATGTTCGATCTTTGCCTAACAGAGAAGTATCATAGTGTTATTAAAATTTTTATTGTGATAATATATAATATAAACTCTGCCATTTTAACTAGTTTAAGTGTGTATTCCATGGCATTAATTTTATTCAGTGTTGTGAAACCACTGCCACTGTTTCCAAATCTTTTCCATCACCCCAAGTGGAAACTCTGCAACCAGTAAGCAATAACCCCTCAATGGCTCCCCCTCATTCTTGGTAGCCTATAATGTACTTTCTGTCTACAAATGCCTATTCTAGATATTTCATAGAAGTGGAATCATACAATATTTGTCCTCTTGTGACTGGCTTATTTTATTTAGCCTAATGTTTTCAAAGTTCATTCATGTTGTAGCATCTATTAGACCATCATTCCTTTTATAGCTGAATAATATTCCATTGTATGTAGGTTAACATTTTGTTTATCCATTCATCTGTTGATGGACACTTGGGTGTTTTCCACTTTTAAGCTATTGTGAATAATGCTGCAATGTACTCTCATGCAAAACTATCCATTTAAGTCCCTGTTTTCAATTCTTTTGGGTATGTACTTGGGAATGGAATAACTGAATCATATGGTAATTTTATGTTTAACTTTTTGAGAAACTGCCAAACTGTTTCCCATAGCAGCTGCATCATTTTACATTTCTACTAGTAGTGTATGATAGTTCCAATTTTTCCACATCCTTGTCAATACTTATTATCTTCTTCTTTTTTTTTTTTTTTTTTAAAGAATAGCCATCCTAGTAGGTATGAAGTAGTTGTTTGGCTATTTCCATTACTAATGAGGCTGAATATGATTTCATGAGATTAAGAATCATGTTGTTTTTTTTTTAAACTATGTCCTCATATTTTATCCCCAAGGAGGATATTTAGAGATGACTATGGAGGTAGACTTGACAGGACTTGGTGACCAGCTTAATATGAAGAATGAGGAAAGAGGAATGGATGCGTCATCCTAGTTTTTAGGCCCGTGTAACTGAGAACATGAAATCACTGTTAACATGATGAAATAAAAATGGTGATTGGAAAGTATTATTTTGACAAGAGAATGGATTAGAAGGGCCCAGCAGGGAGACCAGTTAGATAGGAGTCAGTGGAAATTAGATAGGGCTAAAATGATAAGGAATTGAGTATTATAAAGGGACTAATGTTAAAATAATGCAAAAGAACTTTTAAAAACCAGGACTTGATATTAGGCTGATTGGAGAAGATGCAGTAGAGAAGAGTGAAATGTTAACGATTTCAAGCCCTCGAGACTGAGTGGTGGTCGCAGAAAGAAAATAGGATAACATGAAAAACTCAAATACAACTTCCATTATTCTGCAACTGGAAATCAATCTTAATGTGCAGATATTCCTAAGAGGGTTCTTAAGTGAAGATGTTTATACTAAGATGGGAATGATTGCTATCAGCTCTACTTGTGAGCAGGCTTGGACTTCGGGAAGGCGAGGTTGGAGCACAGAGACCTGGAGGAGCACAGTGGGCTGAGAGGAGGCCCAGGGCAGAGCAAAGAGCATCACGGGATGCTGGGCCCAGAGAGAGAAAGTTTACATGTTCACCTTAAGTAACTTTCTGTCAATAGGGTATAGCATGAAGGGCAATGCTTCACCCTTTCTTGCCATCTGCAATGCTTGCCCGAGTCACTCTGGCTTGCAGGTGGCAGAAACCCAGAGCATGTAAAAGTGGAACTCAACGTCTATCTCTCTCTCAAGCCCAGCAGAATGCAGGTGGTGAAATGACATCACTGGGGCACCACTCTTTCCATCCTTGACTTTGCTTCTTTCCACGTTGGCATCCTTCTCAGACAGGCTCTCTGTATGCATTGGTGAAGATGGTACCTGTTCTAGGATTACTTTTATTTGCTCTTTAGTACCTTTTCAGCTCAGGAATAAGAAAAGGGGTTGGGAGGGGTAGTGGAGAGAGAGAAGACAACGCCCTGTTCTTAGTTCCAGCAATAATCCCTCTGATTGGCCTTGTTACGTCATGTGCCCAGCTTTGAGCCAATCAGGTAACAGGGGAGTGCACTGTAGTCACTCTTAAAACAGAGGCTGGGAGCCTGACTCAAGCCCTTGGACTGAAAATGAAAGCGTTTCAAGGTTTCCACTTGGTGTCACAGTTTTTACAGTGGGAACCCTCATTGAAAGTAGAATGCAGAGTATTCGTTACTTTCAAAAATCTAGCTTATATGTGGAATAGTATTAAGGCTATTCACGTTGCTTTCTTATCCTAGAAAAAGACATTAGGGACTGGCATACTAGTGTATCTTAAATTCAAAACGTTTCAGATTTTTAAAGGGACGTTTGAGTTCACTGGTAAAATAAATTAGCTGAACTCTATATTGAAGAAATAAAATCTGTTTGTTTATTTCAGGCAAGACATGTTGCCAACAGCTGTGGTGAGATGTGACGTGATCTTCTCAATGAACAATCTAAGAGCCAATGAGTAAGCTAAAATAATAGAATCCGCTTGTCTGGAGTCAGTGTGTTGACAAGGAAACAAAAGGGAACTGTAGGGTAAACACAGGGCAAGAGTGTACAAAGAGAGTCGTTAAAAATAATACAAACGCTATGCAGGAGAACTCCTGTAACATAACAAAGTTAAGTGCTTTTCCCGTTAAATCTTTGGTTTTCCATATGGAGACACTAAACCTGGTTTTCATTGTTTAAAATCAACTCCAAAAGACTGTCCTTAAATCACCTTGAAAGTGTTTCCGAAAGTTGTTAATGCAAGAGTTTTTCAAGGTAGCTTCCAAGTTCTGACCCATCTATTGGCTTCCAATAAAGCAGTCTGAAACCTTCCCTGAAGCAACTTTATGATCGGTATTATTGCATTTCCAGGGTAGTTTATCCTTGCTAGGAGTGGTCCAACTTTATATTTGATAAATCGTAGAGAGAAGATTCTTTGCCAAGACTGGCAACAAAGAAATTTCCTAGGGTGGAGCACTGTTGTGTGTGAGTTTTCCAACCACATTAGACAGTGGTGTAAGGAAAACACATGTGCTCTTTGTTTTTTTATCTGGAACTAGTGCTTGTTAACTTTCTGCTATTATTCACTTTAAATATAGGTTTATCTTGTTATCACCATCTGTTTTACCTAGGATGTGTAAGGTGTATATAAATACAGGAGATAACCTATGGTCTTACAGGAAATAAATTTGCCTCTAAAAACAGTTAAGCCTTTGTCTTCTAATCTTCAGTGCTTCTGTAATTGCAACACCGCGGTGAGATAGGCACACGACGGTGGATGGTTTTTAATTTCCTGAGGGAATATTTCTCACGGTGCCAAGGAGAATGAAGGCATGATTTTTTTAAAGGCAGGAATTTTTGAATAGCTTTTTCTTCTTTTCATTTTTTATTGTTGAAAACCGGAGCTCTATTAATTTGATAATTAGAACAAAGACATCAGTTTTAAGTGTGAATGCTAGTCCAACATAAACGAGGTAACAAGATAGGCACTTATTGTTTCAAATGATCTTAATGATAAGCTGTCCTACTTTGTATGTATCCATATCCATATGCATATGTATTTATGTTAGCCCTTTGTCCATAGAATATTAGCATTTACTTCGCCTCTTATATGTCTCTTCCCTCTCCTTTGATTTCCAACCAGGATCCTTTTTACTTTGTTATCCCACCTGCTTCCTTTATTCTGGGTCTCCCAGAAATGGGGTTGAATTCAGTTCTTATCGTACATTTTGGTTTTCAGTGACAGAGGCACAGTTGAGATCTGGAGGCAGAACAAGCGGTGACCAGTGATCGGTGTGCTGCTAGTTGACTGTGACCTTGGTCAAGTTGTCTAACGTCTTTTAACCTTAGTTCCCTAAGCTATAAATGTGGTTAATGCATTTCTCTGCTTAAATCATTGGGCTCGGGTACTTGTTGCATGGCAAGAAAGCAGAGGTCAGCATTCAGAAGACTTTAAAGCATTTTGTACATGTGGGGTGGCTGCATTTCTGTGATGGTGACAATAAGCTATCCCAGAGCCTACTGCAAAAGCTATTGAGATCACTGCCTTCCACGTGGGAAACAAGAGAGAATGGCAAGAATTAAGTCATTCAAAGGTAGTATTTTTCAAACTTTAGATTGCTACGCACTAAGGTTGTGAAATTAGCTGCTACTAGCATTTTAAAAAATAAGATAAAATAGAAATGTTGGAATATGATAGGAAATATCAGTGTTTATATCTCACAAGTAAGAGAAAGTACCCATAGGTAAGGGTAGTATTGCTTCATGAAACTTTTGTATCATTGTGCATGTGTGTGTGTATGTGTGTGCGTATGTGTGTGCATGTGTGTGTGTGCACGCACGCGTGTGTATAAATGCTGGGTTGTGGTGCAATACATATGTTATAGACTGAATGTCTGTCCACCCTGCTCCCACAGTTCATGTGCTGAAGCCCTAGTCAGCAGAGTGATGATATAGGAGGTGGGGCTTTGGGGGGGAGTACATTAGGTCATGAAGGTGGAGCCCTCATGAATAGACATTAGTCCCTTTATAAAAAGAGACATGAGAGAGATGATCTCTCTTAGATCTGTGAGGACACAGTGAGAAGGCAGCTGTCTACAAGCCAGGAAGTTGGGTTCTCTGAATCTGCTGTCATCTTGAACTTGGACTTCCTAGCCAAGAGATAAATGTCCATTGTCAAAACCGCCCAGTCTGTGGTATGTGTTATAATAATTTGAGAGATTAAGACAATGTATATGTTATCAGTGAGTCACAGTCAAACAGTTTTGGAAGCCAGCACTCTAGGATATGACATATTGGGGTCATCTGTTGAGTCGTCCCCTCCCCATCTCCCCCAATCTTTCATATGTCTTGTTCTTTCCTTTAGCTTAACTGTGGAAGAAGGACATAGCGATAGCATAGGAGGATTAGCTGATTCCTCTAGGATAATTCCCTGCCTCCATGTCAGTCTCATGTTATCCCAGGGTAGCATGGGTCTATGGAAAAGGAATTGGTCTAGAAGTCAGAAGACCAAGACCTAAAGTGACTCCATTTATTTTTGCCTCTTGGACCTCAGAAAAGTTCTGTGACCATTCTTGCTCTCATCTCTTATTCCTTACGTTGGGTATTAATTCATGGGACACATGATTATTAAGCCTGTAGAGCCAGGAATATGGCAGTAATCATGGCCATCACTCTCAGTGAACTTAAGTGTCTAATTTATTAAGGCTGTTTTGAAAATCAAATTAGATAAAATTCACAAAGTAGCTTAAAACTTCATTGTTCGATGTCATATATGACAACCTTGCTTCTTAAAATATAGTGAAGATAAGCTGGAGTCACTTTTCTGTGATCCCAGGAAACTAAAAAAGTTCCCCATTATTACACATGCACACTCTTATATCCCCCCGTGGTAAAACCAAGACCTCCGTGAACTCCGTATTCTTTTCCAACAACCACACCATCTCTCTGCTCTAATTGATAGCAAAACTCCCACTTTTACACGCATGATCGTTCCTTCCTTGACCAACACCTAGTTTAGTAGGACATTTTTAGGGATTTCTTAACTAATATTGTTTTGATTACTGACTTTTTAATTTAATTACATTGAGATAAATGGAATCGTTTGAGGCTTGCTGTAATTATGGGCTGACACATGGTCAATCTTTGCAAATGTACCCTTTGTGCCTGAAAAGAATGTACACCTCCAATTGTTGGGTTGAATAGTCGATACATGTTCATTAGATCAAACTTATTAGCTTTACTGTTCAAATTTTATATAACCTTACTGATTCCCCCCCCCCCCCGTTTGATCTATCAATTCCTGGGAAAGATGTGCTGAAATGTCCTGCTATGAAGGTAGATTTTTATTTTTTTTTTCTTCTAGTTTTGTTGATTTTGAGGCTACATTTAAAAATCTTTTTGGTATATTAAACTTTTTTTATTATAAACCACAACTTTTATCTATGATAATTATCCTTAAAGATTATTAAGACTGAATATTAATGTAGCTACACTACTTTCTTTTATTATTTCCTGTTATCTTTTTATATCACTTGACTTTATACCTATCTGTGCACTTATGTTTTATTCCTTCTAACACTACTTTATCGAGTAGAGTTCCATACAGTAAAATGAAATATGACTTGCGAGAGTTTGATGACTTTTAATTTACATATGAACTCATATAATCCCACATAGCTCAAGATATAGAACATTTGCACCACTACCCCTCTGGTTAAATAACTACTGTTTTCTGACTTTCATCACCATAGTTTTGTTTATTTTTTTCCTTTTTAACATTTTTTATTGAGTTACAGTCATTTTGCAATGTTGTGTCAAATTCCAGTGTAGAGCACAATTTTTCAGTTATACATGAACATATATATATATTCATTGTCACATTTTTTCCCTGTGAGCTACCATAAAATCTTGTATATATTTCCCTGTGCTATACAGTATAATCTTGTTTATCTATTCTGCATTTTAAAAATCCCAGTCTGTCCCTTCCCATCCCCCACCCCCTCGGCAACCACCAGTTTGTATTCCATGTCTATGAGTCTGTTCCTGTTTTGTACTTATGTTTTGTTTTTTTTTAGATTCCACATACGAGCGATCTCATATGGTGTTTTTCTTTCTCTTTCTGGCTTACTTCACTTAGAATGACATTCTCCAGGAGCATCCATGTTGCTGCAAATGGCGTTATGTTGTTGGTTTTTATGGCTGAGTAGTATTCCATTGTATAATATACCGCATCTTCTTTATCCAGTCATTTGTTGATGGACATTTAGGCTGTCTCCATGTCTTAGCTATTGTAAATAGTGCTGCTATGAACATTGGGGTGCAGGTGTCATACTGAAGTAGGGTTCCTTCTGGATATATGCCCAGGAGCGGGATTCTTGGGTCATACGGTGAGTCTATTCCTAGTCTTTTGAGGAATCTCCATACTGTTTTCCACAGTGGCTGCACCAAACTGCATTCCCACCAGTAGTGTAGGAGGGTTCCCCTTTCTTGTAGGGAGGTTTTTTATTACTAATTCGATTTCATTTTTAGTGATTGGTTTGTTCAAGTGGTCAGTGTCTTCTTGGTTCAGTCTTGGTGGACTGTATGTTTCCATCTCCTCTAGGTTATCCATTTTGGTTCCATATAGTTTTTCATAATATTCTTGTATGATATTCTGTATGTCCATGTTATTTGTTGTAATTTCTCCATTTTCCTTTCTTATTTTGCTTATTTGTGCTCTCTCTTTTTTCTTCTTTGTGAGTTTGGCCAGAGGTTTGTCGATTTTATTTACTTTTTCAAAAAACCAGCTTTTGGTTTGATGGATTTTTCTATTGTTTTTAAATCTCTGTTTTATTTATTTCCTCCCTGATCTTTATTATTTCCTTCCTTCTGCTGCCTTTTGGGGTTTTTTGCTCTTTTTTTCTAATTCTTTTAGCTGATGGGTTAGATTGTTTATTTGAGATTGTTCTTCTTTTTTGAGGAAGGCCTGTATTGCTATAAACTTCCCTGTTAGCACTGCCTTTGCTACATCCCATAAATTTTGTGTGGTTGTGTTTTCATTTTCATTTGTCTCAAAGTATTTTTTAATTTCAACTTTGATTTCATCATTGACCCACTGGTTTTTTAATAGCATGTTGTTTAACCTCCATGCTTTCCTTTTTTTTCTCCTTTTTTTCTCTGTAGTTGATTCCTAGTTTCATAGCATAGTGGTCAGTAAAGATGCTTGAGATAATTTCTATCTTCTTAAAATTGTTGAGGCTTCTTTTGTGATCAATCCTAGCACATGATGAAGTACTTGATCAACCCTAGAAAATGTTCCATGTGCACTTGAAAAGAATGTATATCCTATTTTGAAGTTTGATGACTTTTAATTTACAAACGAACTCATATAATCCCACATAGCTCAAGATATAGAACATTTGCACCACTACCCCTCCCGTTAAATAACTACTGTTTTCTGAATTTTATCACCATAGTTTTGTTTAAAATGGTCAGTTGTCATTTAAGAAAATTTCAGGAAGGAAATAAGTAACAAAATCTCTTATTTACATACTGAATTGTTATTTTTGATGTTCTTCAGTCCTTTATGCAGATTTGACTTTATATCCAGTATCATTTCCCTTCAGCTTGAAGAACTTCTTTCAGTGCAGGTCTCCTGGCAATGAATTCTCTCAGTTTTCTTTTATCTGAAAAATTTTCTATTTCAACCTTATTTAAAAAATATGTAATATGTTTATTGAATGGTTTAAAAAACCATTCAGAGTATAAACAGGAAATGTTCTTCTTCTTCTTTTTTTTTTTTAGCACTGCCTTTGTGTTTTGGCAACTCTCTATTTCCCCATGGAATTTTGGGTCCTATAACATCAGGACTAGAGTCCAGATTTCACAACTTTGTCATTAAAATGATCTCACATTTGGTATTCCAGACCAAGTCCTATTCATCTTCTAAAAAGACTTCAATTTTAAGAACAGTTTTGTATTTTATATTAAAATGAGAGGAAGGTACAGAGATTGCCCATATGCCCTCTGCCCCCACATATGCATAGTCTCTCCCATTGTCAACGTTAGTCACCAGAATGGTACTACTATTTTTTTTAAATCTAGGATTAACTTACATTGACATATCATAAATACCCAAAGTCCATATTCACCTATGGGTTCAGTCTTAGTCTTGTACATTCAGTGGGTTTGAACAAATGTATAATGACAGATACCCATCATTATGGTGTCCTACAGAATATTTTCTCTGTCCTAAAAATCCTCTGTGCTCTGCCTATTTATCCCTTCCCTCTTCCCCAGCCCCTAGTGAACACTGATATTTGTATTGTCTCCAAGCTTTGCCTTTTCCATAATGTAATATAGTTGGAATCATACACCATGTAGCCTTCTCAGACTAGTCACCCTCATTTTTTAAGGATATTTTTGTGATGAAGAATTCTGAAATGACTGTTTTAGCACTTTAGAGATGTTGTTCTATTATCTTCTGACTTGAGAAGTCAGTAGAAATACTGATCATTGTTCTATGATGCATAATATGTCATTTATCTCTGTTTTTCTTTCAAAGTACTTTCTTTATCTTAGTATTACCTGATAATATTTTGTATCTTGATTTATTATCTTTCTTACCCACTAGATTCTAACCTCCATGAAAAAGGGAATTTGTGTTTTTGTCCACATTTTTATCCTGCTTGCCTAGAATAGAGCAAGTACATATGGGTATTCAATTAATATATCCTGATTAAATGAAGGAATGAGTGCTAGTTACTGCCTCTGGGTGTCTGTTTCCTTTATTATACACTTGGAAAGCTGAGATGAGAAACTCAACTCATTGGCTGCAACCAAAAACTCTTCCAGACCACACACTGATAGAAATAATAGACTTTAGGTTAATTCCCACCTAATTTACACACATACACACTGGAATGGGGAGAGAGTAAAGAACTTTAAATCACAGAAGTAATTTAAAAGATAACAAATTGATATTAGGGAATTCCATTCTTCAAATATTTAAAAATTCTTAAGAAAGTCTTTAACTTCTTTTAAGTGTTGAATATTTACTGGCCACTTCTCTCTAAGAATTCCCTGCCTTACCCCCTCTTCCTAATTCCTGTACTCCCCTCCATTGTTCGCAGCATTCCCATCCGTGTTTTCTTCCCTCCAAGCTGTCAATCATCAGGAATCCTCGCACTCTCATAAAGTTAACACGTTCTTCACCTCCTTGCAAAGAGAAATGGTTAACATTTACTTGTGAGGTTCGCTGGATCCCCTCAACTCCAGGTTAATACTGATTAGAATACGTTTGCTTATTTGGGTGATAAAATAATTATCTTATGTTTTTCGTCAAAAAAATCATTGTGTCTTTATTTCAAGACTTTTGGGGGTCCAACTAATTTTTCCATTTTACTATGGGACTGAGAATGAGAATAAATATCTGCCACTAATTCTTGGAAATGGACTAGGTAATCCCAACATGGAGAAAAAAAATCCTTTGGTTACTGCCAGCATTGATTGTTTTCTCATTAGATTAAAGTAGAATATTAAACTCTTAAAGGATTTCCTCAATAGTGAAGAGCAGTCTTTTCCTTTGCTAGTTTTATGGCAGAACCATCCTATTTTACATGAACCCCTTGGCTGCTTAGTTCACGATGTCAATTTTTATTGTATTTATTCAATAATTCAAAAGTAGAGTTCCCCTTCCTCCGTGCTTCCTAAAACATAAATGTGGATGATTATTGTGTTTGTGTATAAATGGACTCTGAGCAGACTCTAGAATCTGAGGAAATGACTATTGAGGACATATTGCTGTATTTTTTTTCTGTTCTTCATTCTCCTTATTCCCTCTTTATTTTCATTCTCCTTTTTCCTC
Organism: Camelus bactrianus; assembly: GCF_048773025.1. Lineage (NCBI taxonomy): Eukaryota > Metazoa > Chordata > Mammalia > Artiodactyla > Camelidae > Camelus > Camelus bactrianus. The sequence continues at coordinate 14,205,039 of NC_133572.1, forward strand.
TTCTTCCTTGATATACTTTTGAAGTATTCAAGAGTTGGTGCAAAATTCCTAATTCTACCATGGTTAGTGTCAGGGTAAGTCTTTCCAGGTAACTGAATGTCCAGGCGTTCCCACGTTACTAGGTTCTTGTTTCCTCTTTTCCCAAATTTTCTTTTCTGAATTCTCAGAAACCATCCATAGCTTTTAAAACTACTTCTGTCTTGTTCCTTCACAAATCTCATTGTCCTCCCAAAGATGGGCCTCAAAGTGGGTGACCACACAGGTTTTGCTTTTTCTTCCTTCCTCTTTTCATTTTTCCCATCCCCAGAGCCCCTCAAAGGACGGTTACACTAAGTTTCTGTGTCAGCTGCCTTCTGAATGGGCGGATCCTTTGGAAGAGCTGCTACACTGGGAATGAGATGATCTGATTTGCATTCCCGGTTCTGCCCCTAATGAGCAGAGTGACCTTGAATGAGCAGCTTAAACTCCGGGTCACCTTTTCCTCATGTACAACTGAGAATGCTCACACTTGTCCCTGCTACCTAATGAGGGTCAGATAACATAATGGATGCGAACACATTTGATAAAATGATTAGGATTGTAGAATCATAACTGATGACAGAGGAGTCCCGTCAAGCCTGCATATGCATATTTTGGGGTGTGATTTGACTCTACTAACTTTGTTTAATGCCAAAAACATTCTGTGCACATGTATTAAGGTTACAGAGGCTAATATTAACAGAGAATAGGACAAATCATGCAAACAAATGAAAGATTCACAATTCTCTATCTTTCCCTATGTTTCTTATTTTGAATGCCCAGAGAGCTGTGTAGATTTCATAGACTTTCCTTTTATTCCTTCCATTAATCCAGCATTGAAGTTCCCACGATTTAGCATGAATAAAAATTACTGTAGAATGTTGTATATACAAAAATATGTATACTCTGCTTTATGAATAATTTGAGGGATGAAAAGGGTGATTTTGACTATGTAATTTTCACCTTACATGCTGAATTGAGAAATTAGCTCTGCATAAAGTTCTGATCATCCCCGTGCTCTAAAGATAGCCAAAGAGGAGAACTTTTATATTATGCAGGGAAATCCCTTGAAGAGAGCAAATACATTTTTAAAAACCTAGGCTAGCAGGGGGTTTGTAAGGCTGATATATTCAAGGAATGTAACACCTTATTATCACTTCCATTTTCGTTTTCTGAGCATAGAGGTGTAGTTTTAGGACCCCAGAGAGAATCACTTTTGCATAAGTAAATTTTTTTATCTAAGACCTGCATTTTAACCACACCTCCTAAATATCCTTACCAGGATGACTCTCAGAGCCCACATCACAAAAGCCCAAACTCTACCTCCAAAGTCCAAACCAAGCGTTCTCGCATCAGAAACAAAAAAACTCCCTTTTTAATTCTTTCATGTTTTTTTTTTCAAACAGCCCAGCAGGCTTTCTTTGTTTTGTGAGAGTGGGTAGTTCACTCTTCTCCTGCTTGAAAATTCTGCCACCCATTTCTGTGTTTTCAAAGCAGGTTTTGAAATGAGCAAGAAAAGACAAGCCATGGCTATTTTGGTAGAAAATTGAGAGTTGTCTGGAGGAGGAGAAGAAAGGATCAAAGCTGTTAAGGAGCTGGATGTGTCCTTCCTTTGCTGAGCCTGATTCTTGGTGACCCCATTTCTCTTGAGCACCCCACACAAGCCTAATTCGCAGGTGATAAGACAAAGCATCCACCGTCTACAGCTGGGAATTCTCACTTTCTAAGTTCATGTGTGATGGACTTAGAAGAGTAATTGTCACAGATAATCTTTGAAGAGAGAGAATGAGAGAGGAAACATATACCTTACAAATGGTTAAGTATTTACTTCTGAAGTTCCCGACTGCTTTTTTATGCCACGGTACCTCTTTACATGAAAGGTGTGGGACACTGGCTCTTGCTTCACTTGATATCCTTGAAAATAGTTATTTCTGGTCAGAGAGAAAGCAATCCATTAGCCTGAACCAGAAAGTTCATTTGCAGGAAACCTGCCCTACATAGAAGAATCATACGCTCTCTGAGGCAGCCCAGAGGGGGAAGTCTGTCTGTTGCAGTGAGAGTTCCACATTCAGGGGGCTTTGAATCTAGCATTCTGGACTCCCGAGGACAGAGATGATCAACACAGGGGAAGAAGGAGAGCAACTGGGCTGCCTGGTGACCCATTCTGAGAGCCACAGTTTAACAGTTAGCTAGATTTGGGAAGAAAATCCCCAGAGGGAGATTTGAGGATTCTAAGTGGAAAGGGTTAAGCATAGATAATTTCTAGTTCCTTGCTGTAATCTTTGTCATAGCAAGCCTGAACACATCCGAGCTTTAGTTCCCTGCTAGTAGGATAAAAATAAACTGTTTAACCTTTTAAATGCTGGTAATTTGGAGGGGTTTGCCATTTTTAGTTCTCTCTAACACATGAGCTTCTGAAAATCTAGGAGGATAGAAATGGCTAACTAACTAAATTTGGAACCTTAAAAAGGTCAGAGTAAATCTGGTGCTATCCTGTCTTTTTTTTCCCTTTCCACAGAATGCATGTTACATACTTTAAAATTGTGAAAAAGATTGTAAAAAGGACAAGCAAAGACAAAACTTGAACTGTGAAATATTGTTGTAGGAGGAGATAAAAAAAGAATAAAGTGTCTCAGGCTGATGATTTTCAGTAGATCTTGAAATTGGACTTTCTAATCCATTGTTTCTAGTCTGAGACAGTTGCTGAAAGAGGCAGTAGGAATTTCAGAGCATCTTAAGAGTTCCCCCATTTCCTAATAATCAGGGAATCATGAATGTTATGGTCTTCCAGGCCTCCTTCTATTTAACAAAAGTGGGGTTCCTCCCCTTGCCCAACCTTGGTCACTAGTGGTACTTCCCAAGGATGCTGACTTCTCCAATGGAGTCTTCATATGTGAAGAAAATTGCCAATAAGAACAAGGGCACTGGGGGAGTGTGCCCTGTGCAACCTAGAATCACCAAGAAGTGATTTTTGTGTACAATACCTGCTTTTATTTGGAGTACACACAAAACATAGAATACATGGTTTCTTTCCTGCGGGATTTAGAACCTCGTTAAACAGACCAACATGAAGAAATCAACTAGCTGAAAAATCTTCCCTGGCAACAGGAACAAGAGAAAATGGGTTAAAAGGATGCAGGGTAGAGGAAAGATCGCTGTCGGTGATCTGTGCTGATAGACAGAGGACATGGATGCACTGTCCAGCCTCCGCTCTGACTGCATCCCACCCTCCCCTCCACGTACAGATCACTTTCGTTTCCTTGAAACTCCTCGCTAGCTTCTCGTGCTTTGCTTGAGCTCATGTTGTCACAGTTGCTTCGAATGCTTTTCCTCACATTCTGCCTGTTGAAACTCTACTCCTCAGTCATCTCACTCGGCACGTCTACGCTTGAGCTGATCTGGGTCCAACTTGTGTTGTTGTCACTTGTTTATGTGTCTCTGTTTCACACCATACTCTGAGTCTCTTGAAGGTAGGACTGTTCTTTTATTTAACTTTATATCTCATGCAGTTATTAGTGTCCAACACATATTTACTGCAAAAAGTGGAACTGAATTATCAATGAAGAAGAGGAGCATTATCTCCAAAGTGATTCTGAGAGTAGAAGTATGAGAATCTGGAGGTTAATTGTGCCGCGATGGGAAAACCAAAGAGGGTATGAATTCAGCGTAAATTTCAGTGCTAAAGAGATGCCTCAGTGGCGATATCCTATTGGAGTCTGTGCACATGGAACTCAGTGAGAATGAGATGGGGGCTGGGACGCAGTCTAGGTGCTAAGGATTAGAGAAGAGGATTGGAGTTTTCAATGGAAACATCGGAAATTTGACTTTAAGAAAAATACTTTTCTTGTATTCGTGAGTCCAAGATTCCAGAGGGAAATGAAATACCATTATGCGATTTAAATCACATTTTCCCCAGTTTACGGTGATGGGATTGTAAATAAAGTCATGGAGGGAGATAAAAGGCAGCCTTTTTTTTTTTTTTTTTTTCCATGAGGCTCAGGCTGTGTCCTCTGGAAGTGGTAAACACAGAAGAACAAGAAAAGACCTACTTTACAGCGAGTATTAAAATACAAGTATTTGCACACATCTGCTTGTTTCCCTTCCCAAAGAATTCCTTTCTTGTTTTCTCCACTTTATCCTTTCTCACACTCAGTGTGGCTGTTTTCATTAGTGCCTCATGGTCCAATGAGGCAACTGAAGATGCTGCTAAAACTTAGCCAATAAAAAAACGTTTGTAGAGCCTTCCTTGATATTATTACAAGATGAATGAAATCAAATAACTGAAAACTCACTTCCTCTGGAACTGGTGAGTTCCAACAGAGTAATTCTTTTCCATCTACTAAGAAATCCCCCGGGACCTGCCGTCACCTGCATCGTCCTCCATGAGTCAAGAAATTCCTCTCAAAAACCCCTTCTTAGCTAAATAAAAATAAGTCTAGGGAAATGGGCCGTCCTCTTGGTAGAGGAGATGTTCTCTGAGAGTGTGTTGGTGGGGCGTGTACCTGGTCAGTCTTTCTATTTTGGTTAGTCTGTTCCCTTACCCTGAGCTTCCAGGAAGCTAAGATAATTCTGACTACCTTTGTGTGCCTGATAAGCTGGCAAACTGGTTTGATCTTAGTGGGTTTTCCTTGGACCAACTAAAATAAAGGATGATTTAATTACGTTCATTCTTTTTCAAATGATAGATCCACCTGCTGATTCTTCCACATGAGCGCTTTTTAATTTCCACCACAGGTCATTCAAATTGCTTCCTTGTCTTCTGCATTTGGTGAAAAATCCACTCAGATTCATCTCTTTTTTAAAAAAAGTGCAATCTTTGGCAGTACTGAGTTTTTCCACAATTGAAATCAAAGTAAGAAAATGCCTTTGGGATTCCTGGCTTCAGAGAAGAACTAGGGCATATCCATTCAACAGCCAACATTTTAGTCATGCTAATGAACTTCCCTGACTAGAAATTATTTTCATGGCAGTAAATATAACTTTCTCCTACCTTGTTCCAAGGCTGATATCTATTATCAATTTTGAAGAATTATTGTCAAAGAAAAAGATTTGTTTTGCAGCAAAATTGAGGAGGGATGCAATTGGGGCGATCCAATGATTCCTGGATTATACTAAGCTATTAACTGACTGTCTCTTATAATTCTGCACAATACACACCATTGGAAACATTGTTCAACAGAACATTAACTACCATCTTGCTACTGCCAAGTGTTCTAGATGCATTCAGGTAGTCTATAATTAATGCACCTGCAGAGCTGTGCAAAGGACTTCATACACTGTCCATTTCAGTGGAAAGCAGCCGGATTGGCATCTGCACAACAGGTGCAGCTCAGGACAAGCACAGAAAGGCCAAGTTCTAACTAGAAAACTTAATCCCTTTCAGCACGGACTGACGAGCTTGAGATTTCTTTAGATAACAGCGCTATGAAAGATGCAGAGTAGGACGTGGTGAGGGTTACAGAGAGGATAGGAAACCTGGTGCCTGAGTACGAGTTATATTAGTTGGAGAAGTAACAGTGATGTGTAAGGGGCACTGAGGAAAGGGGATTTGGACATAGGTAAAGGGCACCAGGTCTGGGATGCCAGAGGAGTTTCCAGAAACAAGAAGTGACTTATTCCAATCTTTATTCGGCCCAATCTCTATTCAGATCGACCCCATATGTGAATTTTCAATGACCATCGGAGAAATGTAAAAACAAAGCAGAAAATAATAGCTTAAAGATGACACTAGTTTTGATTTTTGTGTCTATTCTTTGGGTTAATAGGTTACAAATATAGCTCTTTGTGCATTATTTTAAGACCATTTATTTAGGAAACTCAAGGTGATTTTATAACTCTATAGCATCTCCCATGTATGTGGCACCTACTGTGCACAGGACGCTTCACACTGGGGTAAGGAGAGCCAGCATTCTAACGCGGGTCTGTCCTTCTTCAAAGCCAGTGCTCTCCACCCACAGCTGCACAACTCTCCTCCTCGATCACCCTGCCCTGGCTACATGACCTCGCCGTTCCTCAGTGTGCTGTCAAGCTCACCTGCCCTCAGTATTTGCTACCGTCTCTGTTTCGAGCACTTTCCCCAGCCCTTCTTGTGCCTGGGTCTTTTATTCATTCAGATTTTAGGTTCAACGTCTCCTTTCTCTAGACTTGTCTTTTCTGAAACCCGTGACATCACTGACTGCCGAGTTTCTGACTATTTCATATCCTTCTATTTCATATCCTTCACAACACTCACCACAATCTGAGATTGTAATATCTGTCTGTTTGTCATCTGCCTAACTGCACAAGAATGTTGACGACAAAGATTTTGCTTGTCTTGGTCACTACTGCCTCGCCCAGCTAAGACAGAGTTTGCTAGGTATCAGGAACCAAACAGTCATATTTGGAATTAATCAAGTGTAACTCTTAGTTCCTAGGAGGTGGTTTGACATTCAGGATAGTGGTAGTCCATTAATGGAAGAGTTAATTTGCCATTAGAGATGGGATATAATTTGAATTCTGACTTTGAAAATAAAGATAACATTGGATGACAGGGAAGGAAGTATGCATTCAGAGAGAATTACAAGATTCATAATGAGAAAGGAACAAAAATAAATATAAAAATAAATAATATAAATAATATTTATATTGAAGAAATGTTTATTCAGTATTTACTAGGATAGGATAACCATAGGTCCATTTTACATCTGTTGGTCTAGAGCATAATTATTAAAAATGTCCCCTTTCACTCTTTTATTTTTATTGAAGCATAGTTGATTCACAATGTTGTGCTAGTTTCCGGTATACAGCAAAATGATTCAGTTATACACACACATACACACACACACATATTCTTTTTCAGATTCTTTTCCATTACAGGTTATTACAAGGTATTGAATATAGTTCCCTTTGGTATACAGTAGGTTCTCGCTGTTTATCTATTTTATATATAGTAGTGTGTATCTGTTAATCCCAAACTTCTAATTATACCTCCCCCCTCTTTTCCCCTTTGGTAACCATAAGTTTGCTTTCTATGTCTGTGAATCTATTTCTGTTTTGTAAATAAATTCATTTGTGTTGTTTATTTTAGATTCCACAAGTAAGTGATATCATATGATATTTGTCTTTCTTTGTCTGGCTTACTTCACTTAGTATGATAATCCCTAGGTCCATCTATGTTGCCGCAAATGGCATTATTTCATTCTTTTTTAGGGCTGAGTTCCATTCCATTGTGTATATGTACCACATCTGCTTTATCCAGTCATCCGTTGATGGCCATTTAGGCTGCTTCCATGTCTTGGCTGTTGTATATAGGGCCACTATGAACATTGGGATGTGTGTATCTTTTTGAATTAGAGTTTCTGTCTTGTTCAGACATATGCCCAGGAGTGGGATTTCTGGATCATATGATATCTATTTTTAGTTTTTTAAGGAATCTCCATACTGTTTTCCATAGTGGCTGCACCAACAGTGTAGGATGGTTCCCTTTTCTCCACACCCTCTCCAGCAAAAAATGTCCCCTTTCACTCTTGAAGGTGTTCCTACTTGGATGACAAAGCCTCTGACCTTCTTAACCGTGAGTTCAGCACTGTACTAGGCAATAAAGATGGTACAGTGCACAAGACAGTCCCCCATGTCGTGAAGCTAGCAGCCTGGTAGAGGAGACATACATCAAACCAATTATCCACCAATAGCAAGACCCAATAGTGAGAAGTGCTCTGCTTTTTTAGTTTTCAACACACTTTCATGTACATAATGTTATTTGATCTTTCCATCAATTCTGTGATGGAGAACATTAATAATTGCTTCTAAAGGAAGAGGAAACTTGCTGAGAAGTTAGTCAAGGCTAATTAGCAGCAGAGCTAGGATGAGAACTCAATCAGGAAGATGCCTGCCTTCTAAGGAGACTTTAAACTTAGTTCCAAAGAGTGAAAGAATAAGAAAAATGCTCATTTTTATCTTACTTAATGAGGCTTAGAATCTTTCCAGACATTTTTGGAAATCCTCTCACTGGTATCATCTTGAGGCAACTCAGTGCCACCTCTACAGATTTCTCTAGTAGAAAAAGACAATAATTTTGGAAAGGATTTCCTGTGTACTTATTTTCAGCCGCATTGTTGTGCCTTGTTCAAACTGGGCTCAAGTCTTTAGCTCTGTAGTTTACAGTATAAGCAGCAAATCATTGTAGCTAAGAGCTGTGGTGCTGGTCTCCAAAGAGGGGTCCCCCCTGTGAATCACACTCCCCAGTATTTACACTCTGTGTAATCTCCTCCCCTGGAATCTGGGTGGACCCTGTGACTTGCTTTTGACCAACAGAATGGAGGGAAGTGATGCTGAATGACCTTCAAGGTTAGGTAAATAGAAACTTTCCAGCTTCTTCTTGGATTTCTTGGATTTCTCACAGAGGGGGAAGCCAGCTGCCAGGTAAGAAATCTGACTATCTTGAGACCATGATGCTGTGAGGAAGCACGAGCTACCCACGCTGGAAGGACCGTAGATACAGAGAAAGAAGGACAGCCACTCCCCAGTGATTCTAGACATCCCTGTGGAGGTGCCAAACTTGTGAGTGAAAAGCCATTTCGGATGTCCAGCCCAGTTATGTCTTCATGTGACTCCAGCCCCAGCTGCCATCTGATTATAACTGCTTGAGGGACCCCAAGTGAGAATGCTCTCTGAGCCCAGTTGTCTTGACAGAAATAATAAGAAATTGTTGGTTTTAGCCACTAATTTTTGAGGGCAGTAATAGACACCAGAATCACAGCTGGGACTCAAAAGCCAATTGGCTTGTCCTCGGTCCTGTCTCAGCTCCTTGCTGGCTTTGTGATCTTGGGCAGGTTACCTAACATTTTATGCCTCAGTTTCTTCATTTGAAAATGGGTATCATAATAGTACCTACCTTATAGGTTTATTGTAGGGGTTAACTTATTATGTGAAAAGCAGAGCTTGGCAGTAGAAAGGACTCTATAAAGGTTAGCTATTATTACCATGAACTGTATGTCAAGATAAGTCTTACTAATCTATCAAATCTGTTTCTCTTAAATGCTTCATGGATACTGCAAGAAACAAAGAATCACATTTGCTTACTTACCTCTGAGTCACTTGGGCACAAAAACAAGTACTGGATTTTGAGAGAGCAAAAATTGAAAACTAACATTAGGAAGAGAATTCTTATCTTAGGGACTTGGTCGTGGGAGATCCCTCCTCTGTAACCTAGGGATGATAATAATTCTTAACCACACCGGGTTACTATGAGGTTGGAATGAATTAGTGAATGTTAGAACCTTACCACAGTGCCTGGCTCCAAGTGAGCCTTCTGTGTATTTTATCTACGAGTGCTATTATCATACTTTCTCTCAGACATTTTCCCCCAAGAGCCGCCTCAGGATTTTCCCATCATTCACGAGAGACAACATGGTCTTCTGAAATGCTCAGGCGATGGATTCCTAGTTCTATATGGACCGACTGCAAAGCGGCTCCTCTTGCTGTTTTTAAGCTCCTTGACCTCCGTCAGCTCTTTTTAGTGATGCTCAGAAGCTGGAATGCTTGAGTTTCAGATATAGATTGGAGAGCTTCCTTACTAACTCCAATAAAATAGCTCAGAGCTTGGCTCTCACTTTTAAATACTATGCAGATGGCGCTGAACCCCAGCCAAACTGGCGGTAACTTGATTTCCTCTGGTGAGTGCTGGTGGGGTGTCTGCAGGATGGCATTCATTCTCATCTCTTGTTCCCTTTCTCTTTTCTCTTCCTCTCTCTCATTCTTACACACACACACGCACACACTCAGACACTCGCATTCTGTGTTTTTCCTTTTAGCCTGAGTATTTTTTTTTTAATAATGACACGACCAGCAATAATTAATACAATCATTGGTTTCCTGCCTGAAGTTGTACTTATGTTAGCTATCTCATCGTGGGGAAATTTTCACTCCGGCGCCAGATCAATAGCATCCCCTTTGTGACTCCCCACTGCCAGGAGAGAAAATGTTCGCTAAAGGAGATCTAAGGAGCTTCCTACCGATTTAGAAGAGACAGAAGAAAGGACACTCTGTGCCAGCTGTGAAAGAAGCTCTTATATGCTGATAGGAATGTTATGAAATAGCTGTAAATTTGGAGCTTGTTTTCAAGAGCTGTAAAACCTAACCGCACGGAGTGGATTTTTGAACACTCTTAAAATAAACATAAACTAAGCTTTGATAAAGAGATTTTTTTTTTTTTTGGTTGGATTTACTGTTATCCTGTAACACTGTAATATTTGTGTATGCAGAAATGTTGTAGATGCACGAAAACGTTAGCTGAATACAGTATAGAGAAATGTGATGCAGACACACCAGGTGTAGGAGGGGCCAGCAAGGGAAAATTTGAGCCCCTTGCTAGATAATGACACTTTTGGACCCTACACACAACCGCTGGAAATGGAACCTTATCTGGTGACCTGCATTCTTTTGGGTGTCTGGGTGGATTTTTAGCTTGACATGGAAAAGTGAATGGAATTTGTTTTCGTTCTGCTTGTGGAATCAGAGAATGTCAGATTTGAACTCTACCTTGAGGGACCATCTAATGTGACTGCTCTCGTTTGGCTTTTAATCTGGGGGCTTTGACATAGGTTCTGCCCTACCACTCCACCACTTTGTTACCTCAAACCTTTATTACTTAAGTTCCCTGAAGCTCAGTTTCCACATCTGTGAAATGAGCATCACCCTTTCTACCTGGTTTTGAACTTTAGAAACAAGGAAAATAAAATGCTTAGCATCTCATCTTATACAAAGTAGGTGCTCACAAAATAGTAGCTACAAGCCTCTTCTCCAGCAGAAGGACTGGTCCAGAATTACATTGTCTTGACAGTTCTCTTTTTTGACTAAGCAAAGTTTAGTCATTTAAAATTTAAAATTTTTTAATTTGGAAAAAGAGTTTTATTGAATTAATAGATGAACATTGCAAGAAATAGGCTGGGGAGGCATACCGTCCACAGCCATCCCTAGGTCCAGTCCTTAGAGGCACTGTCAATCATTTTCATTTTTAGGTTTTCTGTTGATTATCTTCATATCTCTGGTTACTATTTCTTTACATTTCTTAATTTCTCAACTTTATAACGTATCCATTGGCTGCCTTCTGGTAAAGCCATTATATTTGGATCACTGCCTGTTGACTTCTTTCATTCCTATTCTCAATATTTGTTATACTTTGATCACATATTATTCTATATGTGCATCATTTTATTTTACATATATATTATATATATATAGCTTTATATTCTATATTTGCATTTATTTTACATATATATGTGTGTGTGTATGTATATGTGTGTGTGTGTGTGTGTGTGTGTGTGTGTGTGTATATATCTTCCTTTGTAGTTACTTATTATTGTCTCCATAAGTTTTTAGGACTTTCTCTTTCTCATTGAGGTATTCAAATTTCTCAAGGATGTGTCTAAGTGTGGCATTTTATCATTTAATATGGTGGACACCGTATTCAAGTTCAAACTGTAGACTTGTGACTATATTTCCTCTCGGAAAGTGTCTTCTATTATTTCTTTAATTCTTTTTCTTCTACTTCTCTACTTTCTCCATTCTTTTTCTCTAAGAATCTTATATATTCTTTTTCTCCCATGCTACTGCTACTGAGTCCCTTAATATGCCTTGTTTTACTCACTCATATTTTAAGAAAGACAATATATAGATGGTGTGGGTTTCCTCCCCTGTTGTTTATGTAAGACAATTAATTTTCCCAAAGTATCTTTCCCATAACTGGCAGTTCTACGTGAAGTGGAGTGGAGTCAGGTGAGATGTGTCCTTTAGAAGGCTTCACTTTAGAATAAGCAGGCAAAATAATTTACTGGCAGAATAAAGCCTTCTCAAATTCCAGAAGACAGGCAACTACTCTGGGGGACCAATATTCTCACTTGAATCCTTTGTTTCCTTCTGACATCTTCTACCACTTTTCTATCTATAGGAAACTCTCTGTCCCCCTTTTTAGTCTGGGGATAAATGCTGGTGCCTGATGGATAAAGAAATCTTCAATTAATTCTCTGTTTTTAGCCTCATTTATAACTTTTTCCCTCCATAGGACCTTTCAACTCTGAACCTAAAGTCTGTCTTGTGTTATCAAGGGCGGATCAGCATTCTCCTTCTCTGAAGCTCTGAACACAACATACTCTGTGGTAAGTTTTTATCCTCCATTATTTTATTAAAATTTTTTTCTATGTTATATTACAGTGTTTTCTCAGGGAATATGGTTGGCCATGGTGTGTGCCCAATTTTCCTCCTTGAACTCAAACAAGACATAGAGATTTAAAGTTTTAACACTTACTCGGTTTTCTTAAAGAGTGAATCAACGGTTATCTAAACAGAGTTTTCCCCAGGTTATATGACTTTAATTTCCTTACCTTTTATTCATAAGGCATATGATATAAGCTTAATTTTTTCTCTTTATTTTCTACAGGTTTTCGAAGTATTATTTAAAAAGTATGATGTATCAATATGGTGCTTTAAAGCAAGTTAAAATCCTTACACAGAAAACAAAGATTAAATTTTCAACCCTATAATAACAATAATTAAGGACATATATGCACTTATATGAATCTATATCTAAATAGTTTATTTTCATAAAAAGTCTCAAATAAAAATTGTATATTTAACAAAACTACCATCACCCAGTAAAGTCATAATGGTATGTTGTACTAAATTTGAAATTGCATAAATACTAGAAGAAGAAGAAAAAAAGGACTCCATTGGCTAATCCCATATGTCTGAATCAGGTGAAAAATCTATTAAATAAATATATGAATGAATTATTATAAAAACCAGTATAAATTTGTCATCTCCCACTTGTTTTAATTATTGATAGACGTGAATTTTAAAACTGACTTATGACATTGTTGGGAGACTTAAGTGTTCTTTGGAAATTTCAGCATTTGATGAGAGAAATTTTTATGGTATCTGAGTGAACATTTTCTAGCAACAGAGGTTCTGAAAAAAGTCTGGCCAAACTTAATGTACTTCTTCATAATGATGGGATATAAAAGGAAAAATAACATGTGTTATCAAAAGTTTTAAATTAGCACGATGCTATTTTATCTTATTTGCTAGATTTCAGTCACTTACGTAGTCAATTAAAACTCTCCAAACCTGAACTGTTGGTTGACTATTTTTGTGGAAAAGTTTCCAAGACACGAGTTTTCGGGAAAACGGCACCTGAGATTCCCTGGATCGAGTTCATGTTGCTCATTTTACAGGCAGCCAAGGGAGAGATTCCACGGGAGTTATTGGGCTTCTGCTGCACAATAATTCAGCGAGACTGGAAGTCTGTTATTGGGAAATAATTTTAGCTTGCCACTGAGGTTGCAGGGCAATAAATGGCTCCTTCTGGATACTTAAAGTTTACCCAGCACGTTTATGTGGCCATTTTTTTGCCTCGTGTACTTATGTATGAGTTAAATCATCACTACTGTATCACATTTACATTAAAGCTCTTTCTTATTTCCCTATCTTTTAGAAGTACCTTTTCTTTCTCTCTTTTACGATCTCTGTCTCTGTTGTCATTTCTCTCGTCTCTCTGGTTTCCCTTTAGCTGCCACCTATGCTAAAAACAGTTCACATATTTCTGTGTAAGGTTTTTCAATATGGAAGTCCCCAAATAATCCAGATTAAATATTTGCTTTTAGTTTCAGTTAAAACAAAACATCCTTCTCTTAGAATTGGTACTTTGTAAGTGATAAAATACTGTGAAAATTTCACATATTTTTACTCATTATCCAAGGCTTAAGTGACATAGTCCAGTTCAAGTTTGTATCAGAAAATATTTCATGCTACCGTTGAGAGTCTTGAAAAATATGTAGGCTTTAGGTAGTTTACTCAAGGAAAAAAACTGACAAGCACACAAATATCTTTAGCTTGATTTTATGCCTTAAATATTACTATGGATTTCAAATATCTCTAAAAGATAAAAAAAACTAAGTAAAATGAATATACTTAATAGTTACATTAGATATAACATACTCATTAGTTCTAATGTTTGTATGTTAGATAAAAAATACATACTTTAATTCCATGTTGAGAATAGGTAAGCAAAAATGTTCCTAAAGGAAAAGAATACTTTTTTTTTTCTTTTTTGATTGTACAGTGTTTCAATCTTTTAATCCAATTTCTTTGATAACTTATACTATTACTGTTTCCAGGCTATTTTTACTGAATATTTTGATGACCTATAAAAACCACTAGTTTTGTGGAAAGAATAACATTTTTAGAATTAGATGCAAAGGATACCTTATAGGATTTGTTTCCTTTTCACATATTAATTTCTTTAAAAATACATTAAAAATGAATTATAGATGTAGTCCCCAAATGAATTTTTAGGTATCTTCCAAATTCCCATTTTGGAAATCTTTTCTACAGTTATAAACGTAAAAAACGCATTCTTTTCACGTATTTATTTTAGCTACCAGAATTGCTAGTCTATTCAAGTTCCAGAAAAATCAGGAGATAATAAAGTTAAGAGACATACTATTATGGTTTACATTTTAAATTTGACATGTCACAAATGTCTTTCTCTTGCAAAGTTTACCATACCTGAGCATTCCAAATACAATGTATTTATAAAAAGGTGGAGACACAGTTTGTAGTGAATATAAATCGATCGTAAACACAAAGGAACAGGGAACCTGAGCAAATGTAACATACCCTCCACAGACAACACCCTTGGGCGAATGTAGCCTGGGTCTGTTAAGTGGTGTGTAACATCCCTATGTTGGGCAAGGTACCAGCGAGCAGGGGAGAAACTTGGGGCGGGAGAGAGAGTAGGAATCTAGCCTGAATTTGAACCCCATGGTTACGGCATTCCTCTTGTGGGCATGGCTAAATCTTGAAATGGACTAAATCTCAGTTTTCTCCTCTGAAAAATGGCCTGTCTAACAGTTCTATGTTTATCTAATGAGAAAATTCTTCAGAAATTGTTTGGATAACTATACAGGACAAAATATATACAAAGTATTATTAGAAAGACAAATGCTTAACTATAGTAATAGAGCTGGAGAGGCAGGTGAAGGAAAGAACTGCAAAAAAAAAAAAAAACGAAATTAGAGAAGGTAAAACATTTTTAGATTAAAGCAATTTCAAAAGTAATTTTGGTTTGTAGATAAATAGATGTGGGTTTCATTTTGCTGTTTTGGAATCAGCATAGTAGTGTAGTTCATTACAGATTTTGATTTATAGTTTGAGTCAATAAATTTCTTTGAATAAAATCACTTCTTGTTTTTTCTTTTATGAAAAAGAAATTATCTGGGAATATTTTCATACTTTTCTGCAAACAGTTTAAAGAGTTAGACTAACATAGTAAATGGAGATGTGGTTACTAAGATACTGTGTTTTGAATTGTCACTTTTTCTTTTTCATTTTACTGAAACATTTCTAAATTAAATAATCCCTCATTTGCTGTGCTGAGACAGTCTACCCATGTCCTGCACTGGTTTTCGGCTACAGTGGTTAACCTTGTCTGGACATACATATAGAGGTCCAACAGAATTTGGTGGCGTGAAAGGACTTTATTGTCCCATCTGAAACATGATGATGTCCCACACCATCTTAGGTTATTGTTCTGTGGCCCAGAGCCCAAAGTAGATTCTGTTCTACCCAGAAGCAGCACCTTCTCGGTGGTTGTTCTAAGTAGGCATGGCCAATTAAGCAAAGAAGAGGGCAGATCAGAGAAGAAAAAGTTTAAATTCCCATTCCTGGGACAAAACCGAACTGCCGCACCACATGATTCCAGGTGATTGTGTACTGTGGTGGTTTGGGGCAGCATCTACACCGGGAGGGAGGACTGGCTACTTCTCTCCTTACTACATGGCCCGTTCCACCACACCACTCTGTGCCATGTGGACCACATTTGTTGACATGGCTGGCCAGACGCCTGCTGTTGAAGCCTGTCCAGCCATGTGGCTCATCCTCACCCACCACTTTATTTTTATTGCACTTTCAGCCAGATTTTGTGGCTAATGATGATATAAACACTATGGTAGGGGAGATGCCAGTGGACTACTGTGCTTTTCCCTGCAAGAATTTCAAGAAAATGAACATACTTGATGCACTTTTCTATCTATATTGAAGCTTCATGATACTTAGAATAGGCCTGGAAGAGGAGGGAAGTATAAGAGGGGTATAATAAAGTAGTCAGTAAATGATAAAGAAAAGATGTCAAGGAGAAGGATGACTGGAGATATAAAGAAAAGGCATGAAATCTGTTGATATTGATTTCCATGACTTTTTTTTGGTGGATTTTTGATTTTCCTTCCAACCATCCTACTCTTAATCCCACCATCCAGACTTATACCTTCCTGGATTCACCACACTTTTCTCTGCTCCAAAATTCAGTTTCACATGAATCCATTATTAAGCTCTCTTAATAGGCTGTAACTCCCTCTTAAAAAGTCAACTGTGTTTTTCATATAACTTAACTCTGTAGTACAGGCATTGTCCAACATGTATTCACACAAAGAGGCTAGACCAGAAGAGAAGCCCATTTAGTGAATGGGTAACTGATAGCATCTTTGGAAATTTAATGGAAGGCTGAACAAAGAATACTTGCTCAGTAAATTATTTGTTGAATTGAGTTGAATTGAACTGGTAGCATCTCAGAGACTGTGGACAGGTACAGAGAGGATGAATAGGATGGTCTGGGAAGCCAAAGAAACTGGTAGGATTGGAAATATGAGCAAAGATATGATCAAACCTTAAGAGAAGAAACTGCCATTATCAGTTACCTCATCCTATATTATAGCTACGCCAAAATGCTGTGGCTAAAACAATAACCATCTTATGTGCTCCCAAGTCTATGGGTTAAGAACCTCGGCTGAGTTCAGCTGGGTAGTTCTTCTGCAAGTTTTGCTGGGGTCATGCACGTGATTGCAAGCATCTCGCAGCTCAGCTGGGGTTAGATGGTCTAAGATGGCATCGCTCCCATGTCTAGTGGTTGTTGCTGCCTGTTGGCTAAACCATGTGTCTTTATTAGACTAATTCAGTTTCCCACCTGGCAGCTGAGTTCCAAGAGAATAAGGCCCAGTGCACAAACACTTTTCAAATCTTTGCATATGTTATTTGGCCAGTGTTGCATTGAGCAAACCTAGTCACATGGCCCAGCTCAGAATCAATGTGGGAGAGAATGAAATGAGGGTCTCAATAAAGGAGGCAATATTCATTAAGGCACATTACTAGACCAGTCTCCCACAGCTCCTGCATTGTGTGATAATGTTAGCATTCGTTGTTGCTCCTATTTCTCATAAAGAGAGTAGCTTGGACTTGGAATTGATGTCACTAAAATTCTAGTCCAACAAATTACCCCTTACTTAGTAGCTCCTCTCAAAGTGTCTTCCCAGTAGTACTTCTGAGAGCCCCGTTTTACCAGCCATGAATTTGCATAGGAACCTGGAATAATAGTGGCAGCTCTCCTGTGTGATACACATTTTATTCAATTGAGTTCACTACGTTAAAGTGCATTCCAGATGGGGAAAATAAACAGGGGTGGCACTGTTTGAAAGATTTAAATTGGCTGCCCACACTTGTTGGTGCACCTTGTTCCAAGTGTATACTGGGATGATAACTACAAACAAAAATTTGGGCCCCGGCCTTTAAAATTTTCAATTTGGCCTTTTAATTGTTGATTGCATAATTATGGTACTTTATCACCTAATTTGTCCAAATACCTGCTACACTTTTTGGCATTGTTTATAATTTTGCTTAGCAACCAATCAAGCATGCGTTGAAATCCAAGAAAGAACTGTTGAACAATGGGTCCATAAACCCAGCAGCTGAAGGGAGTATAGAATCTTACGGAAACAAGTTCAATTGCTTTTCATTACACGCCTCTGGGTGGCCAAATGCTTGGGCAGAAAATTAAGCCTGCTCCAACTAGCCATATTTACACTTCTGAGACCAAAGTCCAGTCTTTCCGTTTATGTTAAGCTACCATTGTAAAATAATTATATTATTTGCCAAGTTTTTAAGTGACATGAAAGGATAAATCTGCAAAGATAATTTATGGTTTGGTTCCCCAACTACTCCCAGTAGGTTATCTGGAAGCCTGTTGATTCTACCATGGACTGGGAATATGAAATGTTGTAAATATATTATATATAAATTATCCATCATCTTCCAAAATTTACATTAAAAAAAAAAACAGGACTACGGTTGTGCCAGTCATGGTTTGTGTTCATTTCTCTCCCCCTGTTTTTTTCTTGGCAAATATTATTCACTGACAGCTCAATCTCAGGGGCTATGAATAGTCAGCTCCATATGCATGCAGGGTTCTTCCTAAACCAACTTATTAGTAGTGCCAGATGTTATTATGTTTCTTGAAATGTAAGCTTAAAAAGTGATCTTAGTGTAAGCTAATGGATAATTCAGTGAGCAGGTGTTTCATTGATAGGAGAGAGTAAGCATATTTACCATATGGGTAGAATATGAATAATACTGTGGCCACAGGGCAGACTGTGACAGACTGCGAAAATGGCTCCAATGCTTCACCCTTCTTTGTTTCTGCGCCTTTTGCGATGTGATTTTGCTGTTCCTTCTGTGTAAAGGTAGAGCCTCTTTCCCCACCTTTTAGGCCAGCCTTGTGACTTGCTTTGGTAACAGAATCCAGTGGCTGTGTCTGTGTGTTGGGACCAAGCCTACGACTCAAGAGGCCTTGGCCACATCATCTTTGTGATGGACACAAAGACATAGACATCTTTGTGTTTGTTTATGGGAACAAGTGTCATCACCTGAGTGATGACAGACAGAAAAACTAGCTTAGCTGACCTGTCAACTCAGACTCATAAGCAAACCTAGGAAAGTCATCTAGGCCTGGCCTGAGGCTTATCAGAAGCACCCAGTTAACCCACTGACTGATGAGAAGCAGTGAACGGTTGTTGTAAGCCACTTAGAGTTGAGGTACTATACAGCAATAGCTGACTGACACACCCGCCTTTTCCTCTAGCTGGTCGGGAAAGCCCTTTCCTTATGGCCTTTTGTAAAAGGTTGTAGAATGTGGGGAAGAAAGAGGAATGCAAGTTACTTTATGGTTTCATTAGATCTCATCATTTTTGCTTTCTACTGGTTGTATTTATAAATATGGAACAATAAAAATTTGGGACAAATACAGCATTTTCATCCACTTCTATTTTAAGACTCATCTTTCTAGGAAAATTGAGAATCAAATTATAATGGTTCCAATGTCTTGGGAGGGGTCTGTTCATGATGGATGCTTATTATGGATTCCCCAGCCCCAGCAAACACACATCAACCCTCTGGAATGCGTGTAACCCTCTAACTTCATCTCTTGTTGCCACCTTACATTGTCTTCCTGATTCCTATGCTTTAGTCATTCAAGAACTATTTTTTGGGCACCTATGAGGTGCCAGGAGTTCTTCCAGGTACAAAGGATACAGGAAGTAGCAGTGAGCAGGATAAACAGAGCCCTTGTCCTCAAAGAGCTGGCGTGGAAGGGCAAGCGGCAGTCAGTCAATGAAACGTGACTCTACCGGGTGAGATGATGCTAAGTGCTGTGCAGAAAACTGAAGCAGGAATAGAGAATTATTGATGTTACACTTCATGTAGGAAGGCTTCCCTAATAATGAGAAATTTGAGCAGAGACCTGAACACAGTGAGGGAACAAGTCATGCAGATGTAACGAGGGGGAAAAGTGCTCCAAGCGGAGAGAAGAGACCATGCAGATGCACCAAGGAGGAAGTGTGTGTGAGGAATATTTAGGAGGCCAGTGTACCTTGTGTAGAGCTGGCAAGGGGAGAGTGGTAGAAGAAAAGAGGCCACAGGGCCCAGATCATGAAGATCTTGGGAGCTGTGAACATTACGGACTTCATCTCTAGGGAGAAGGAGAATTATTTAGAGCACTGGTGATATTTGATGGCTGCAGGTTTCCTAACTGTGTTGTTCCATGCTTACTGTGTGTGTGTGCAAGCATCTTCTCTGATACAATTGTCTACTCCTTTCTCCACCAGGCACACACCTACTCATCCATTGAAACCTAGCCCAAATATCACCTGTCTTGGGGAAGTAAATCCCCAGGAACTGACTGTCTTCTCTGTTCTCCCCAGGAAAATATATATACTTTATCATCCAAATTGGGTCACATTTCAGAGTAAAAGGAGACTCTTTCAAAAATACATCAACACAACAGATTTGAACTGACATATCTTGGGAGAGTAAGAATGCATAGTTACCTTCTTTTAAAGTTAATCACATGACACTTCAATTACAGTTCAGATGTCTGCTTTTCCTGCTAGAATGTGAGCTCTACGAGAGCAGTATTGTTTTGTCTCTGAGATTCACAGACCTGTGTAGAGTCTGACGTATGATAGGAATTTAGCAAATGGTGTCCAACCAAAAAATTGTGTTGGGTTTCAAGCATGCCTTTTATTTTTTGTTGTTATGGTCAATTGTATTAATTTTCTTTTCTTTCTTTTTTTTTTTTTTTTTTTGCTGTCCCTTTCTGGCAAAGGCTTATTTTGTTCCCACGCCATTGAAGTCAACATGAGAGTTGGCCCTCTCTGTGGGATGAATATATAACTACTCCCTGTTAAACTCAAAATAGGTTTATGAGTTGCTTTGACCAATGATGTGGAAGTGGAAGTGCGTCCAGGTGACCAGTTGTCCCAGTTTATCAGGCTTGAGGGGGTTCCTGGGATGTGAGGCTCTCAGTTATAAAACCAGAACCATGCAGGCAAACCATCCTGGTTTACCTGGGACTCACGGGGACTCCTGGGATGTAGAACTTTCCATGCTAAGATGTAATAAATACTGGACAAAACATAACAAGTGGTTACCCCAGAAGTGACATGTGCCATTTATAAGCAGAAACTTTAAAGTCCACCATAGGGCCCCTCCATTTTGATTGTCCTCTGCTGCAAGATGAGCAACATCCCAAAGAAAGGATGTTCCATCAGGCTGGGTCTTGGCTGAAGAAACATGGAGCAGAATCACAGCTGATGATAATGAACAAGTAACAAGTGTAAGAAATCAACCTTTGCTTTTGTAAGCCACTAAGATTTTGGGGTCATTTGTCAGTGTAACATAGCTAAGCCTAAACTGACTGATGGTTATCCTTCATTGGATGGACATTCAAATGTTGGTTTGCTCAATGTAAATTTTAAGTTTCTAAGGACAAGATAATATTTTTCTTTAAATCCCATATAAAGCTTAGCAGAATAACCTCTAACGTACTGGGGTTTTGATAAATATTTGTTGATTAATTATTCATTTTATCACAGCACTTTCAACATCTGTACATTTAGGGACATTACTGTTTAGCTCAGAGTAATAGGGTGTCTGTCTGTCATTTGAATAAATTCTACCAATTGAAGACAGATCTGGCAAAACAGACTGCGGTCACTCCGTGCCAATTTCCTAGAGAAAATGTGCAATGGGTTTGATAAGACATTTTTCCCCCCTCTGCCTCCACACTTGTTCCAGCTGGGATCTTCTGGATTATATGGCCAAACTAAAGTCAAGCAAAGTTTCCTTCTGGTCAAACAGAAGTGCCATCAATAATTCGCTGGGAAGACGAAGGGTCAGTCTCTGGGTGGTGCCGGTTCTCACAGCATTTGCGTGTCATAGTCAATCACAGTGAAGTCACTGCATCCTACACCCTGCCAGCCTCCTCTGGTAACTGATGAGGCACTTTTGGTAACAGCATCCTTGTTTCCAGACACTGCCTATTTTATCATTTGCAACTGGAAGGTATTTCTGACATCCTTGCTGCTTTATGTAAGATCACAGTGACTTTATGTCAGTAAATTTGTCAGTGCGCACTGGTCAGCTGTGACGGGAAAGGCACTAAATGGATGTGATTCAATTTTAAATATAATTAATAAATTACTGGGAAATATTTCTATTATGAATGCACTCATGTTTTGTCAAATACTCTAATCCGTGCGCTCAAAAAAGAGCTAATGTCAAGTGAATTGTTTTTAATATGAAGAGAGAAGAGGCATCAGAATTATGATGAAGCTGGTTTAATGACAAGCATTTATTTTAAATAATGTTGTCTTCTATCTGATTTATGAATTTCAAACCTAAAAACACACACATTAGGTTTGTTTGGTTACCTGCTATACTTCACTATTATAATGAAGCAGAAAGGTATAGGAAACTTGCTGTTTGCTGAAAGCAACCTGAAAGGTAAATACTTTAAGTTTTAGTTTTTAATGAGGAAACTGAGATCAGGAAAATTAAATAATTGTCTCTAAGTCACTCAGTGACTAAGAAGTGGATTTGAATTATGTGAGTACAGTGTCAAAGCTCTCTACCTTCTGCCTAATTCCAGAAGCCTGAAATGATACTTTCTGCACCTTCTTGGACATCCATAGCCTGTCTGGACTCCCACTGCAATCCTGTGACCACACCTTGAGTTTCTCAGAGGCTTACTTCTGGAACCTTCCAAACTTAAATATCCTTCCCCTGCATAATCTATTTTCTGCCCTTCGGGCTGTCTTTAGTTTGGACAATCCTGCTCTCAACCAAGTTTCAGACAATGTATGGTAGAAGAATGGATTTTTCTGGGTTCTGGAGGCTTTAAAGGAACACCTTAAATATCCCTCGTTCTTTTGGGCTGTAAATACCAACCAATGGATTCAGAAATAGGATTTCTTCCTGTGTGTGTGTGTGTGTGTGTGTAGCTTCAATTTCTCATTCATAGAGTGTCATACAATAAAAGTCATTCCTTTCTAGTACTTGATTGAAGTAGGATGAACCCTCAGGGAAGCAAAACCAGAAGTGAGTTTTCTGTTTTCTTTGAACTTCTTCCAAGGGCTGCTATGTACAGTTGTGCAAATAGTGCATTTCACACCCCTAAGGATCACCACCTACATTTGTAATATCATATATCTGTGCATTGACTGACAGCAATTTAAAGGCAGATCATAGCAAAGTGTGTTGAGGAAGCTGCAGTTTTCCTTGACTCTCACCGAGGCATCATCTGAGCAAATATCACCTACTTGTTTTCCAGAAGGAAGAATCATGGCAATTAGGAAAGTCTTTAGACTTGCTTTCCATGCCTTCTCCTACAAATTACATCATTTAGGGGTATTAATACTTTAAAAATATATTGTGCAGTCAGGCTTTGGAAAGAAAATATTTTAAGTCAAATGAGCCAAGATAACCAGATTAATGCATTCATATTTTATGGGGGCCTGGTAAGTAGAGTCGTGGGCATGTAAATGTGTCTGAACCTACTTAGAAGACACCCAGAAAGATCTATGTTTGGGCAAATCTTGATGTATCCAAATTCTTCTATAGAAGAAGAAATACACATGGTAAATTAAAGAAAAATGTTTTGGATGTCAGAGCGAAGTTGGCCATCAAACACCTGTTATTGTAATAACTGTTACAGCTTCTTATTATGTATGTGTGTGTGACTCCAATTACTACTGATGTAAAAGATTTAACTTTAGATGAGACCATTGAAGATGAGAGGGTCCCATTCTAAGTTTTCCCACTTTATTCACTGAAATAAAATCAGTGTTGCGAGTCAAAGCTTTATTTTAGGAATAACTTCTTTACATTCCCCGTTAAAGAGATTAAACAAAATGATCAGAAAGCTTTAACCAGTTGTTTTTTTTTTTTCTTCCTTTGAGGTCAACACTAGGTTTGCCCAGTGGTCAGCTTTGCAAGCTATTTCACTCCTATTTTAATGGGCACATAAAGATCATTACATTAAAATTAATTCCCATCAGGGTTTGCAAGGATTCTACCCCCAGTTGAGACTTTAGGAAAGCTGTGTCATTCAGAGGTTGAGAAGAAACCCAAAGAAATCATTATGTCGGGTTAGAGTTAAGAGATTTTCACCCAGGAAAAGTAATTGAAAAGTATATATTTTGCATAATGAAACAGATGACAAACTGGGCAAGCTGGCCTATTAATGAGCCTCCTGTAAAGCCAAGAAGCCACCGAAGCAGGGAGTGAACGCATGAAGAGAAATCTCTGATCTTAAATTTTAACAACCAATTTTAATCAAACCATCGGAGGTGTTGAGTTCTTAGAGCCTATGACGGGGAGGGCAGTTTGAAAGAGGGATAAAAGAAGACGGTTTAGATGAATTGAATTGCAAAATAGTATCATCAATTCGGAGTTCTGATCAGGGAAACTTAGTTTTACTTTGGATTCCAAAGAATTCCGTATTTTCACAAGTCTGGTTTAAGGCCATGTGCATCTTCATTAGACCTTCCTTGACAGTAGTGTTTAGAGGTCAGGTAATGTGACCTTAGGTTTCTGAATGGAGTGTACCTTCAAGAAATTAGTGTATCCAAACCTAAGAGCCCAAAGACTGGTCATGTAGCAATGTGGGGTTATGTGATACAGTGGGCAAGGGTGTGGGTCTCAATTTCCTACTCTGTGAAACTGAGAATTTATTCTATAATCGATGGTTCTCAGTCCTAGTGGTGCCCTTTAGAAAGCACTGGGGGAGCTTTAGAAATGAAACACTCCATCCTCAGAGAAGTTGTTTTAATTGGCCTGGGGTGGAGTGAAGTGCTTGTTTGTGTTTCAAACTCCCTCAGGTGATCCTAACGAGTAACCAGTTACAAAACGCTGATTTGAATTTAAACTATCTCAGTTTCATGGATGAATAGAAAGATCACACAAGAGAGGGGACAGAGCCAGGACCGACAGGATAACATTTCTTAACCAAGTTGAAGTTTGCAGCAGCCATGTCCTTGAACTTCCATTGTAAATGTATTAATGAGTATGTCTAGTATCCTTTCAGGTGAAAATGAGAAATAAGGTCATAATTTGACAACTTTATTGCCCTTCAATGTGCTTTTTTCAAAGGACACAAAGTCTCCCTTGATAGGATGATAGAATCTCTGAGGGTGGGGATTTTTGTTATATTCCCTATTGTGTGTCCAGTCTTACCACAGTGCCTGGCAGACAGTAGGCACTCAATAAATATTTGTTAAATAAATAAATGAACAAATGCATTTGTAGTTGACCCATTGCATTATGGTTTTGAATGAGAAATCTGAAATTCAAGTAGTTTAGTGATGGATGAATACAATTGCAAGAAAGGTAGAGATAAATCATGGCAATTGACAAGTTAAAAAAGTCAGTTGGTTTTCCTCTCCATATGACATCAAAAAATTAGGCTTTTTGAAATGACCACTTTAACTTTGACTAAAACTGATTCTTTGACGGGAAAGCCTCCTTTTCTGTTTAATAAAAATGCGCTATTTTTCTTCTCTTTCTGTTCTCCCCCCTCTTTCTCTTGCCTCTTCCCCACCCCAAGCCCCTTTCTTCCCCTTCCATCTTCTTTTCCTCCGTGTCCAAAAACAGGTTAGGTATTTCCCCTTTCCCCAAACCTACTCTTCTTTTCAGTGTCCCTGGGTAATAGCCATATTCAGGCTACAATCCCCGCTTCACTTCAATCTTCGCTTTCTTTTGTCCATAGCCAACCAACTGCTAAGATTTCTCAAGTTCACCAGCGCATGCTGTATTTTCTAACCTCACTGTGAATCTCTTTTTCTAGCTCTTCACTGCTCATAGTCTCTTCCCAGCTCTTGCCTCTCCCATCCAGTTCTAGCCTGAAGAGTTTTCTTTTGAAGATATTCATCTGTTTATGTGACTCCTCTCCAAAACTTTGCATTACCTCCACCCTTTGGAACATTCCTAGCTCCTTAGCATGACACCCTGCACACTGCCTTTTTACTCCAATGACCTGCCTTATCTATCGTGGTATCTGTTCATTTGGGCTATGTTCTCATCCTTCCAAATGACTTGCTGTTACTGATGTTCCAAATCTGTGGAAGTCGCTGTGATCACAGCAGAAGTTCCTTTCTCTGCCTTTTCAAGTTCTACTCATTTCTGAAGGCCCAACTCGCAATTTGCCTCTTCTGGGAAAACTCGGAACTTCCTTTTATAATGCAGCGTTTGACTTCTTCTTCTTCCCTCTTAAACCACGTTTGCCTTGTATGATGAATAGCCGTTCATGTGTCTATCTCCATCACTAGATTATATGGTCCGTGAAGGCAGGGATGGACCATGGCATTTATTATTGAATCTATAGTCCCTAGAACATATTAGTTGCTTAAGAAAACTTTTGTTGAGTAAATTAATGGTTGAATTAATGGCTGTAATTATGAGGGCTTTAGTAATTTTAGTAAAATTCTGGGGGAGTTTTCTTTTCTTTTCTTTTCTTTTCTTTTCTTTTCTTTTCTTTTCTTTTCTTTTCTTTTCTTTTCTTTTCTTTTCTTTTCTTTTCTTTTCTTTTCTTATCAAGGGTCCAAAAATAACCCCAGGAAGACAGTTACCCAAGCAGCAAATGACTCATTCAAGGTGATAAATCATTATCAGGGAGGTACGTACCTGCTGTGTTATCCTGTGATTGATGTTTTAAGGCTTTGAAGTTGTGTACAAGAAAATTACGCTCCTAAGCCCTAGTGGACAAAATGAAATCACAGGCAGGAATCACGATGGTGTTCATTTATAGGGAAAGCTACCAAAATGGAGGAACAAGGAAGACAGGCAGGGTGATTTATATTGAAGGCATCTACAGTAGATGTCCCCTTTTTAAATAGAAAGATTTAAATCTGTCTATAATTACTTCTTGTTGAGTGCTTCTCACAACACTAGGAGTGTTATGCTTTCTAAGATAGCTTTGGGAAATTGTGACTTGACCAAAGTCATATTGCTTTAGGTGGGACAGGCTCCAAGCTCCACGCCGAGTGATACCAAACCCTTGTATATGTTTGTTTCTTTTGTATTTAACAAAGGACTCATCATTGTTAGAGTATTTGTGCCTTAAAGCTACTTTTCTTCTTTATAGTAGTGACCTCATAGAAAAAATTAAAAACGTAAATATTTAAAGTAAAATGTGGGGATAAATCTTGTGCTGGTTCACCCACACTTCCACTGATATTCCCATCTGATGAACAGTCCGCATTGTGAGTCAGCTGGGCCACGGCTGCTTCTAAGACACTGTAGCTGATGAAGCGGATTTGACCATGCAGATTTTATGTTCATGGCTTTTTTTTTTTTTTAAAGCATCTTTTAAAGCATGAATCCAAATAGCAGATCTTTTCTACTGACTCTCTATAGGTTCTTCATGGAGCAAAGAGATGGTGAAAGAGAGCTCTAAGTGACTTATTAAGTAAGAACATTCCATTTTTTCACTTTTTCTTTTTGATTCATGTCAAGCTCTCTGTATGATTAATTAGTTAAACATAGACACTTTAGAGTCTCTTCTGAATTTTATTCTGTCATTATGTAAGTAAATTTATTACCCATCTTCATGAATCTGTATTTTGAAACAGATTCTGTTTGGTTTGACATTTTCTGAGTTTAATGCCATTAAATTACTATTAACTCCAGACAAAGGGCACTAACTTTCCATTGTGTGAAGCATAAAGAAGCCTTGTGAATAGATTTTTTTTTTTACCCTAAAAGACAGCAAACATCTCCCCTGACACTATACCCCTGAGGCAAATTTGATGCAAACTGGGTACCTCTTTTAGGGCTCTCATCTTATCCAGCATTCGTACATGTAAACATGAATTCGCAGAAAATGTAGGAATGTGAGTAAAGATGGAGATGCTGAAAGTAGAGGTGGGACATTTGCTTGTCACAATATTCAAATTTAGTCTTCACTGAATTATCACTTTAGTTAATCTTTATTTCGTGACCAGGGGGTTCTTAGGTAAAGTTCCAGAGCTTGAGCTGACTACAGAGGGAGAATCAAGAAGTCAGAATTCAGTCTCTTGTGGGGTCACACAAAGAATTCAAAACATAAATCACTTAGTAGTAAGATGTGGAAATAAATATACAATAGGAATTATTTCTTCAAGAGGGAGGAACAGTGCCTCCTTTGCTAGTAGGGAAAGGTCCAGCTCACAAGAAGATGAGCAACTCTGGTTGAATTTGAAGACAGAAAGGCAGAGCCAGTATAAGGCTTGGGTTGCCCAACCAGCTGGCCAGGATGTCAGTATTTAAGAGGCAGTAAAATCAGTGCACTAAATCAGACACAAAGCACCCTTCAACTTGTGTTCCCATGCACATTACCTAATTGGAAAAAAACGTAAATTAATACTGTTTCTGCCACATACCCAAGTAAGAATTACTAAGTACATTGTTCTAGCTTTGATCTGACTTTGTTGAGTATCTTTTGCAAGCGACATATGCAAATTGCACAGACCTCAGCACTAACTCTGAACCCCCAAGCGCCCATCACCTGAAGTCAGTGGAAAACCTGAGCTAGACTAATTTATGGCATGATGCTTTTCCATAGGAATGACCTATTTATTATTTATCTTCTAAGTGCTAGACTGTGTCTCCTAAGGATGTAAACGCAGGGCTATTCAAGTTTGCTAATAAAAGCGTGCTTTCCCCATCCCATCAAATAAATGAAGAACAAATATTTAAAGAACACCATTTTGTGGAGGTAAAAGAGTATCTTGTCGGGGCAAAGGAGAAGAGACCCATACCATGTATCGGCATCACATCCAGCCTACGTGGGGAGGGGGAAATACTTCCCTCAATCAGTTGAAAGCGGTTGAATTAAGAGTTTGGGCAGAGTTAATGGATCCCCTCAGTGCCACCAACGGAGGGAGCCTGTTGTCCATAGATGGTCTCTCCTGGACCCTAGTGCTTGGCGAAATGTTAACATGCTGTACTAAATCATATGGTCACCTCTGAGCTGTTCAACAAACACACTTAAAAAGGGTCACCAGATCTTTTCAGGGACCTGTAATTTGCTGGAGCCAGAAAGGGCTGGAATTTGAAAAGTACAGCTTCCCTGCGGCAGAGATCAAACCCATTGTCCGAGCTGTGTTTTGTTAACTTTGTACATAGGATCTTCTTTAGCGACTCGGGAGACACAGCTGCTCTTCACATCTAGAAGTGAAAGAAGCCAGTCTGAATGGAATATGTGGGCTCTGCCGAAAATGAAACATTTGCTTTGCTGTAGGACTTGGGGCTCAACCCTGCATGTGAAACTTCCGCCGGAGCTCAAAGTGGAGGGGAAAAAAAAGAGAGAGAAAAGCTATGTAATTTGTTTGAAGTTGTCCAGCACACAAAAACTGACCCACAGATGGGAGAAGCAAGACGAAAAATTATATTTTAATTTCTCTATCTAGATTAGCAGTTAACTCAAACAAAAGGATTTGAGAAAGGGGACTGTCGCTGCTTCCTGAATCACCCGTGTTTTTGTAACCGTTTGGGTAATACAGTTGGTTCGGTGTTACCCATCTGGGAAAGATGAGAAAATCCGGATGTTTGATCTGCATGTGCTTCTTTTGTGTCCACAGGGAATCTACTGTTCTAATAGATTTAGGACCTGTATTTGATATTTCCAAGTCCTTTGGGGAAGCATAAACAAAAGGGCAGGAATCACAAAGCACCGCCTAAGGAAAGGATTCTCTTTGTGTTACACGTAGCGCCTCTTAATTCTGTCCACACACGAGAGTCTGTGAATTCTCTCTGAACTCATCGGCTTGGCTCTAAGAGCAACAGCAAATAAGAAAGACCTGAAAATAAGGGGGTGATTCCATTAAAAAAAAAAAAAATCAGCCAAATGAATCCGTTTTGACTAACGAATTGATTGATTTTTTTCCTTCTTTGCCTCCCCTGTTTTCACTTTCTTCTTACTTTGATGAGATGCTTCAGTCAGGACTGAACAAATGTTAAATACTAGCTGTTACACTATCAATGTCTAGTTGGGACATATTTTTGTATCTAATGGCCAATATATTAGAATCAAAGGTAAATCATTATCAAATTCCAAACAAATAAAGAGACGACTTCGCTGAGAAGTTATTTCACAGACATGATTTTTAAATCCTGTCTGGATATGGGGGGTGATTTTAGTAAGGGCATCACATGGATAACTTCACAGTTTCATGTTTCATTCTTCGTCTATTAGTGAGTTGAAACCAATGTTTATAAATATTTAGAAATAATTCTTATTTTACAAAAAAAGTATACAGCCCCCTTGAGCTGTGACTTACATTACCATCCTCTAACCTCATCCCTCCCCTTTCCCTAAGATCTTGTCATGTCTTTTTCCTTCCTCTGATGCCACCTTAGAAAAAAATTGTTTTATTTCAGGAGAAAGTGTTTCTTTTGCTTCGTTCCCTATTTATAACAAAGTCAGGGCAATACAGTAATATGTAGGACACAGAACACTTTTTTGTTGGGAAAGGGGTGCTTCCAGGTTTTCCTCCAATTAAGTGAAAAGCCATCAGCATTACTCACAGCAAACATGAAATCTAATCACTTAGCACATTATAAGAGCAAAAATAAGCCTCCCCATATTTCACAAATCGACTCACACTCTTCATACTTTCTCCTCAATAATGTATGCATTTTCCAGCTGGCTAAGGCTGCAATCTTTCTGCATTTTGGACATTTGTCACTCTATTCAGCCAGGCAGGAGAAGCCCCTGTGTAGCAAGCTCCTTGCACGGCAGGCAGAGCATCTGTGAAGGAGTCACTGACATCTGATGATTCAAATTGCAGAAATGATCCAGGACAAATTATGAACGTCTGGGTAGTGCCCAGAGATTCTGAGCTGAAATGACTTTGCCCTTGGAGCCTGGCAGATTTGGGTGAGCTCTTGGGGCCACGAGCCTTCCCCGGCGCAGCCTCCGTAGGACATCTCCCCACAGGTCCTGCTCTCTGCGTCAGTCAGCAGCCTGGCCAGCGGAATGCCAATTTAGCTTTCCGGGGGCCTGAAATGAAAAGGAAGTGGTTCAAGTTTTAGCTTACAAACCCTCAAGGCAATGGGAGCTTTCTTTGAAATGTAAAACAGTCTTCTATCAAGCACTGCTTAAAGTATCATCCAACTATCAAAGTCGAAGATGATTTGATAGAACCTTACAAATCCCCATAATCTACGGTAAGTAGTGGTAGCTAAGGCTTTGGCTCTGTGTTTGCATGTAGGGCAGAAGCGGGAGGATAATTTATCCAACTTTAGGGTAATGAAGTGTTAACAAAAACCACATGAAGCTATTATTACAACCACAGGCCACAGACTGCTAAGAGGGTAAAGTCTCTGGAGACGTACCTATTTTCAAGGCATCTTTTGCATCTCAGCTTACCTGAAGGCATTTGCAAAACACAAGGTGATGCAGCCGAGAGGCCATGATTCATTAGCCCTAATGAACAATGCTGAGCATATTGTCTCTCAAATATAACCCGCTGACATTGATATATATGTACTTTAAGTCATTCGTCCCAACTTTATTAGGTACATATGTCTGCAGCAGACACAAATGAAACATTCTACAACTAGGCTCCAAGCCAAAAACTAATTTATTCTTTAATGTGCTAGTGATTACTCGGTGGTTCCTTGAGCAGAGATGACAGGTCTGAGCTAATGGAGTTGTACTGTAAGTTAATATAAATCATGACAGAGCAATTAATTACAGAAACCACTGCAAATCCCTTTGTTAGTTTTCCCCATCACCAGAAGGATTTAATAATATTCATTTTGCTAAGTTCCAGTGACATTTACAAGTCTTAAACCATTTTTAATCAAATCAATATCACTGGCTGCTAAATTTAGTTGTGCTTTGCTTGCAAGTCCTGGAATACATCGATACTAATGTTTCCTACCTTCTGTTCAAATGAATCACACTGAATACCCATACTTCCTCTTCGTTTGTTTACATTGAGTAATTGGGATCGGAAAAAACGTGAAGACCTCGAAAACCCTGACTATCAGCAGGAATGAATTAGCAGGTAGAGGAGGGAATCTATAAATCGGTGATTACGCGTGCATCATTGTATCTAATGTCCTTCATCAGTTTCCCCTAATTGGCCCCCAAAAATACTTCAGGATCATGAAACCAGACTCACGTTTCTGCAGACTTTTTCAGTGTGCCGGGTTAAAAAAGAAAGATGGGACTGGCATCAGAGCAATAGATAACGCTTTCGTAACAAAAGAGCGTTAACACCCGTTCAGACACCTCCTCAGCTTAATCTCTGGGCATCCTTTGTTCTTTAAACGTATTCAGTGGACATCTCTTTTTAAAATTAAATGAGTGAAAATTATTTGGTTTGTCTGGATGTAGAAATGCTAGATCAACTTTATCAAGAATAATAAACAATTCTTAATCAGGGATTGATTGCATTATAGATTTTTGGAACAAAATAACCTGCTGTTCCTGGATGGCTGTGTAGCTAGATCAATATCAAGGCCTTTTTTTGTTTGTTTCCTCTCTTTTTTTCCTGTAAAAGCTCTATCTCTGGAAAGAGTGCCGCTCCCATAGCCATGTGCCTTGCACATATTCAGTTGATTTTTCTCTGGGTGGCCTACCTTTTTTGCATAATTACAGATTTTTATTGACATTTTATTGATTTGCTTTCAGCATGATCTGTGGTGTCCCTGAGTCTGAGTCTAAAAGTGTTCGGGAAGCTTTCTCCCCAGAAAAGTCAGTGTGGACAGGCTTTTCTATTTGTCATGCTCCCGAGGCACCCGGCACTCCACGCTTTCTGCTGGGATCATTTCTGCTCTTCTGTGCCTCCTTACCTGGTGATGAGTTCGGACAAGAAAAGAACTTTGCTTTTTCTCCATTCTTCCTCTGCACGGCTGATACCTAGCAAGGATATTTTCACATGATGTTGCTCAATAAATGTTCAGTAGCCGGATGAACATATGCTACCCAGATGGGAGAGTGAGGAGAGTGTAAAACTCAAATTAGTTCATCAAATAACTTGCAAGGGCTGTAGAAGAATAGGTTGGCTGCAGGAAAATGTTAACCTGAGATGTTTCGGGGCTGAAGTTGGGAGTGAAAATTAACTTGACGAAGGCTAGCGAGCAGACCAGCACAGGTGGCTTTGTGGCTCGAAGTATCTTTGGACATACACTACTATACATAAAATAGATAAAGAGCAAGGACCTACTGTATGGTGCAGGGAACTATATTCAACATCTTGTAATAGCCTATGATGGACAAGAATATGAAAAAGACTATATATATGTATAACTGAGCCAGTTTACTGTACACCTGAAACCAACACAACATTGTAAATCAACTCTACTTCAATTTTTTAAAAAAGCTAATAATATCTTCATACTTTTGTAGAAGTCCAGCCCTGTCTCATGCTTGTGTTAACTGATGCTCTCGGATCAGATGGACCCCAGCTGGGTCCTTCCCTTGCTCGGTGCCACTTGCGCTGGTTGAATGAGACCAGGTTTGGCAAAGCAGAGCAGAAAATTTATTCGTTGATCAAGGAACGGAGAAGGAAAGGCTTGTGCTCTAAAGACCCCTTTTCCCCAAAGGGGAGGAAGCTGGGGGACTTTCCAGGGATAAAAGGCAGGTGCACCATCAGAAACTGGGGGAAAGGGTGGAGATTTCCAGGAACCGCAAGGTCATTTACAGCCCCTCAGGCTCCCCTGCACACAGCACTAGTTGTGCCTAGCAAGGCACAAGTCCCCTCTTCGGAAGGAGATCTTAGTGTGAAGCAAAGGCAACTTTCGGGCACTTGTAGGTTTCCTCTGCGCAGGCGCTGCCCCTGTAGTTAAGCTGGAACCGGTTCAGGGCGGAAGACCATCACGTTTCCTTTGAGGTGTGACTGAAAAACATCTGTGACAAACATCAGGTGTTTGGGAACAAGAATAGAAGTAGGTTAAAGCAGAGATCTTTCCGCTCCCTGGGATATGTCGTGGTGACACTTCCGGCCCTGGAAACTGCGGTGTGCTGCAAAGAGGCCTGAACTGAGAGTCAGTATGCAGTTGGGAGGATTCTGAGAGAGTGGATGTGAGAGGGCCCAGCGCTGAGTAGACTGCCCCTCCTCCCAAGGCCTGTGAGCAGCCACCGTGGGAAGAAGGAGATCATTTAAACCTCTTAAAGCTGCGGGACGCGCACTGGATGGGTAGCAGCTTTCTCTCCGTGTTACTTACTGTTGTGAGAGCCTGGGCAGAGTGTACCTTTCATCAGCTGTGGGTCTTGGTTTCCAACAAGGATGCCAATCCCTCTTTCTTTTCTAGGAAAAAAATTAGCATAAAGTGTGTTGTTTTCACATGTGTCAAGACCAAGAGTTCTGAACATCATCCCATTGAGGAAAGCAGGTGGGGGAAGTTTTTTTTCACTTCACCAAGCCACGCCCCTAAGGTCCCTTTTCAACACGGAATTTTGAAAGACCATTTTCTTTGTTGCCTTGAGGCTGTATTCTGATTCAGTGGCTAAGGAGTTTACCTGTACCCGCAGTTTTGAAAGGGAAATGAACTATTTTTAAAAATCATATTGTATGTTTAGTAAGCCTACGGGGCGTATAATATTCCCGTGTATCAGGAACAAGAACCCAGTCTGTAGATTTTTTTCAGTGAAATACAAGACCTGTGGCGAAATGATTTCTACAGATTTTAGTCCCATCACTAATTCTACCTCTATTACTGTTACTATTATTAATGCTCATACTGCTACCGTTGCTACCTGCATTTCTTGAGTACTTACTGTGATTATTGTAAAATGTCTCATATACTAATCTATTTATCCTCATACCCACTCTCGGAGGTGGAAACTATTGTCACCAAGCCCAAGCTCATACTGCCCACTGCACAACAAGCCAACAAATCTAGAGACAAGTTTTTGGGGCAAGGAATAGCAACTTTATTTGGAAAATGAGCAGACAGAGAAGGAGGTGGACGAGCGTCCCAGAGAACCATCCTACCTTAGATAGAATTTGCTAAAAGGGGAGAGGGGGTGACAGGTTGTTGCAGACTGATTGGCGCTGGAGTCCTTTGCTCTTACAGCTGTCTGTGTAGGTCTGGTCACCGTGTTCCTGTAAGTCTCCAACAAGACAAATGTTAGTCTCTGTTCTGTGGCTTTTTATCTCTATACGAAAGGAGAAGTGTTATTCATTTAAAGTTCAGAGCCTTGAGAATGGGCTATCCTGTATACTTCAAGCTCTAGGCAACATTCTTTTATAAAGGACCTGAATCAGCGTGACTAAGCTCAGGCAACAGAGCACAAAGGTTAGAACTAAAGGAACAGCTTCAATATGGAGCCAGGTTTGTTCTTCTCTGTTACATTATCGCTAGGGAAATCGAGGCACAGTTAGTAAGTAGCAAGGCTGTGATTCCCATGTCAGCAGTTTGGCCCCAGAGTCTGCTTCTAGTGGAAAAGATCCAAAGCCTTGAGTTCGGAGATCCAGGTTCCAGTCTGAAACCCTTGCCTAAATGGCTCTGTGAGCCTGTGAATCCTTCCATTTATCTGTGACTCTGCTATGTCAGTTGGAAAATGAGAAAAAGAACTATTCACTTGAAAACTTCTGGTTCTCAGATGGCATGGCGAAAAGAAAAAAGGAATTAGGTGACTCCAATTGTTACTTGCGTCTCTTAACATTAAGAGGAATCTAGGTCGTGATGCAGAGTAGTGTTTTAAAACTTTGCCTTCATTTTCTCCTCTACACCTGTCCCATCCTGCCTGTGTACCAGGGCATCTCTCTCTCATGCCCTCTCTCTGAAATCTGTCTCCTCAGGTCATCCTTTAACTCTGGAGTGAGATGCTTATTTTTGTCCCAATCCCCTTCACCCTTCTATTGACCACCCTCTGCCCCAGTCACTTTCTACAGACTCTCCCGATTCTTTTCCACAAAAAAATGCATGAACAAACAAGCTAGACCTCTTCCTTTGGATGGAGATGGGGAGATGCTAAGTGCACAAAGAGAAGACATCTGTGAGCAGGTGGGAGTGGCAAGAAGTGGGCAGTGGACACTGGGTGGAGGGGAATGTGACCTTCCAGTCCAGTGGAGGATTAAGGAAGGAACTGATGAAGGAAGAGCCATAAGTCTTAAAAATAAGGGTCAGGCTTTATTATGCATCCTGGACAAGCAAGATTTCTTCCTTGATCTGTGACACACTAGATAGCTAGAGTGACAAGGGTGTGGCGGGCTGTGGTACCCAGACTGGACTGTCATCTTCTTGAGGGTAGGGGTCTGCTCTTCCTCATCGCTGTATCTGCAGAGCCAAGGACAGAGTGGGCAGGTAGCAGGCACTCTGTAAATACGTGAAAGGAGAAATGAAGGAAGACAAGACCAGCCTGATGAATTTGAATTTTCATCCTAATGACTGACCTTTCCGTTCCATGAAGTGAGCTGTTTTGCAGAGTTCCCCAGCATATGGATAATCTCTGTCTTCAGCATCCGGGCATCCATTCTTTCTGCATCTGTTGAGGAATTTCACCCCTTTCAAAGTCAAACGAGGAGGCCTTGGTAAATACTCTACACAAGGTACAAATGGTATTTTTTTGAAAAAGGATGCAACAATATCACCTAGATTTGGAAATACTATTTTTTTAAAAAACTTAATTTGGAGATCGCTTCCTGCTTTTTGTCCCCTTTGATAGAGTAGATTTAGTAGACAATATTAATTCAGTTGCCCGACACACATAAAACCTAGCAGTATTCAGTATCTGGCTTGTTTGCTTTTATTCTTAAAGAATCTGAAGGGAGTTGACATTTTGTTTCATTCATTCACAGTCTCTTTTTTCATATCTAATGAACACACTCCACAACAATGGTCCTCAGATCTCCACCATCTGCAGGGGACGGCACACAGGTCAGAGGCTAAGAACAACACCACATCAGTATTGAATAAAAAAGTGAAACTTCAAAGGCAGAAATGGCTATGAGGTCTGTGCTTTCAAGACCTCATAGCTAGTTCCTCCTGTTTATTTTTTTATTTTTTTGATTGGATGATAATGTAGTATGTCATTCCATGGTTCATGACCTGTGGTCAATTCCCTATGGAGGAGAAAGATTGGGGAAGATTTTTGTGAGTATATTTGTCGTAGTAGAGAAATAATAAAAACAAAAAGAGTGGGCACAAAAGATGGGAACAAAGCCCTCTATTATTGAGGAAGATGATCTTGGGGTTTCAGCCAAGAGACTTTTTATCTGGACGGTGATAATGACAATGACTCTCTGTAAATAATGTAAGCAAGAGGGAGATTTTGGCTAGTTAGTTCCTCTCTCCCTAGTCAGTTGCACTAGGCAGGCAGGTCAGATTCATCCCCAGGCTGCCATGATGAGGCTATTACCATTTCTATCACTGCATTAACCCAGGCATCCACTTCTTAAAGTGTTGAGCTAACGAATTAAATCTCAATGGAGAAATTTTCTTCTAATATAGGACTTCTCTGGGCTATGAATAATTAACATCAATTGATAGCTCAAGGGATGTCCCAGAGGAATCAATATGGTAAATTAACCCCCACACCCATACTCAAAGACAAAATCTGTTTTAGGTATCCTTAAGCCTTAGGAAGGCCTATATTCTCTTTTTTAAAAAAAAGTCTTACGGATAATTAATATCAGTTTTATTTTTATTGTATTTTACATTTCATGAAACATTCTTAAAAGCTAGAAGCTTTACAGGAGTCCGTGTTCTCATGGACATGTCAACGGAACGACTTGGAAGACACAGCTCTTACTACTACTACGGAGACCCTAGCAAGGCAGACGGAATAAAATCAGAAGATGCCAGGATAAATGTATGCTGAAATCATTCTTCTCTTGTCCTCCCCTCACCCTGCTTGTAAGAAGGAGATGGAGGAAGTTGTTCTTGAAGGAATGTCTGAAAGTCAAAAAATGCCTAAGTGTTGGTACCGCAGATGACAAAGTTGGGACTGTGGTACCAACTTCCATTTTCAGAAAAGTCTTCTCTTTGTGTCTCAGATTTGAAGCCATGCCTGGACAGGGCCCTTGCCTGTTGTGCAGCACGTTAGACAGGGACAGGGATTACACTGACAGCCTCTGTTCTGACATCCCTAAATCTCCCGTTTGCCCTGGTCTCTTTGCATCAGCCGCAGCATCGCCAGCTCTGGCCGGCCTCTCCTTTTCGAGCAATCTCATCCATCGTGGGAGCTGTCAGTTGGGTGCCTCTGAGGCCTGGGGCTTGGGGAAGATGTTCCGAGGACAGTGTCCATCTGTCACATATTATTACCAGTGTTCCCAAACCCTGTAGTGAGGGAGGAGCAATGCTGGCCCAGGGGAAGGTACAAAAAAGTTGGAAGAGAGTTGAGGATTTCTAGCAAGCCTGGTTTCCTTTGTTGAAGTTTGTACCAACTCCCCATCGTCATCCCTTCATTCTAAAAATAGATTGTGTCCTGTACTGAGCGAGAGGTGAATAGTACAGGGTTCCTGCCTCTTTCCACCTTAATGTATGGAGAGACAGACTTGAGAACAAATGAATGTGCTCCATTGTTCTAGGGCCTTCAGAGAGCCATGGGCTGGGGGGTAGTGGGCACTAAGGAGAGTGTTGGGATGGTCTTTTCAAGGAGATGCCTGATGGTGTCTTCCAAAAGAGAGCATTCCAGCCAAGCAGGAGGGCAAGCACAGGGGAGTGAAGGCACACCGCCACTCCTGGGTCTTGGCAGAGCTTAATGGCTTCCTTCTTCCTTGAGCCTAAAGTTGGGACTTGAAGCTGGAAAAACTCCCAGGTCAGAGGCAGATTTCTTTGCAGACCTCAAAGTAACACATAGCCACCCAAACCTTCATCTCTCTCTGGGAGGTGGTAACTCCTCTGGTAAAGAGACCACTCTCAGCTGTTGATGACTCCTACTCCAGCTTCAGGTCAGATGCGCTCAGGTAGCTGCTTTCCTCTGTCAGCTGTGCCTGAACATCCTCCCCAGGGACTGCTTTAGCGGGAGCTCCTTCTTGCTCCTAGTTGACCTGATAATCTCAGGTCATGTCTGTCTTGCATATCTGTTTTCTGGAACACTGATAATTGACCAAATTGAACCTTCCACAACAAACAACATCTTTTAAAATTGTAACATGATTTCATTAAGTCCAACCTCTAATAGACACAGTTCTATGGTTAAGATCTTCTGCGGGAATTGACACTTGCCAGGTTTTTCTGCTGCCCAAATGGCTGGGCTGAAGAGCATACATCCGTGTGATAGTGTAACAGAGAGGAACAAACCTGACTCAAGAGGAATGAAAGTCAGGGTTCATACAAAGACTTGTCCATGAACATTCACTGATGCTTTATTTGTAATAGCTCCAACCTGTGGAAACAACCCAAATGTCCGTGAGCAGATGAATGGCTAAACAAATCGTGCTATATGATGGAATACTACTTAGCAATTAAAAGGAGTGAGCTATTGACACAAACAACAATATAGATTAATTTTAAAATAATCACAGGAAGTCAAAGATGCTAGACCAAAATCAAATTAGGAAAAAAAAAGAATCTTGTATGATTCCATTTATATAAATTCCAGGGAAATCTAAATTAATCTACAGTGACAGAAAGCAGATCAGTGGTTGCCTGAGGATGATGAGGTCTTGGGTGGGGAGGAGAGAGAGGGAGCAGTTATGAAAGGGCTGGGGAAAACTTTTAGGGGTGATGGCTATGTTCATTATCTTGATTGTGGTGATGGCTCTCCGGGTATATGCGTATGTCAAAACTCATCAAATTGCACACTTTAAATATGCAATGTATTATATGCTAATTATGCCTCAAAACAGCCATAAGAACAATTCTAGATAGAAATAAGTAAACTTTTAATATTTTTCCATTTCAGAGCTGCCTATCAGCAAATGTTATTCTGCTGGTTCTTTCCATTTTTATTCGGGAGATCCTAAAACCATAACTTCTATCAGCATGACCCATGCTAGTCACACTACACACCATTGCCTTTGCTGTAATAATAACAGCTGGTTCTCACTGAGAACTTTCTGCCAAACAGGGTATGCCAACGCTTTATTTACATGATCTCATTTAATGCCCAGAAAAGCTTCCTATGTAGGTACCATTATTAGCTCCATTTCACAGAAGAGGAAATAAAGGCAGAGAGGCCGGAGCAAAGGAGCTTACATGTAGGGAGTCCCAATCCAAAACCATACATAGTTCTTCTCCGGGGCTTTCTTGTTCACTAATAGGACATGACTGCGCATTTATTTGACAGAAGCAAAGAATTCATGCAGAAGCAAGGGCTTGCTGCTCTAACCCTGTAGCTATTTCTCATCCTCTTTGTTTGACTTCCTGGCCTCTGTGACACCAATTCCTTGTTTCGGTTCGTAATCCCCCGTAACATAGTCTTTCTGCCTATTTTCTAGATTTCCCATTGCCCTGGCTGTCTTCCTACATCATACACTTGTTGCCTTTATGATCCTCAATGCCTGCCCCACGCAGAAAGCTTCATCAATGACTTACTCAACTGTGAATGGGTACACCTGCCAGATTCTTCAGGTAGAAGAAATCTGCGGACAAGGAAGGGATGGATCCCTGTCCGGATCAGGATATGTGTCCAAATCTCTGCAAGGGATGCAGAGTAAAGTGACTAGGCAGACAAACAAGAGGGGTCAGGATAGGGGACTGGCAACAACTCAGACAGAATCTAGTGTAAGAGGCAGCAGAGTGGTAACACTAACCTTCGCTGGAAAGTCTGCAGAACAAGAGGGCACCTGTGAGCCCCGATGAGTTCTGGGCAGGAGGCACTAGTGCGAGGAGAGGGCCGGGCTGACAGAGCAGGCTCTGAACCTGCCTTCAAGAGGCTGGCTGTCCCCCCATGCATCCAGGACCTGAGGGCCCCAACCCTGGGCCAGCTTTGCCTGGGTTAACAAGGATTGCCAGAAGGTCCTAAAGATAGGATTTCTCAGCCTTTTCACAGTTCTGCCAGTCTCCCAAATTAGTTTGGACTCTCTCTTTTTTATTTTTAATCAGTCAGGAAAAAAGAAAGAAAGATGACAATAAAAACCATATGGAGGCCTCTTCTCAAGCTGTAACTCTTTAATCTTTTCTCCAAATAGAAGAAAGTAACCTTCCCACTCTTGGAGCATTCCTAATGTTTTCCAGCCTCTAGATAAACCCATATCGCAGGTAAATTTAATACCATGGTCCACGCCTTCATATATTACTTTCAAGACTGATAAGTACCACCAAGGGCAGTGTCTATGCCAGGAACTAAAGGTACCAAGAAAAACTGCCAGCCATTGCCTACACTGAGTCCACAGTCCAGGAAAGGGATCAATGAAAGGACAGTGATATGTCGTGAGTCTGAACACAGGGAACTCTATTCGATAGCTTGTAATGACCTATAACGAAAAAGAATATATGTATGTATACCTGACTCACTATGCTGTACACCAGAAACTAACACAACACTGTAAATTGAATATACTTCAATTTTAAAAAAAGGCACAAGAATTTAGGAGGCATCAGGAAGCAACATTGAAGGCAGAGGCAGAAGTCCAGGGGAAAGTGAAGTAGAAGTTAAGGAAGCTTCCTGAAGGAGGAGACACAAGAGTCAAGAAACAGCACTCCTACTTTTCTTAAAAACTCAAAAGCTTCCTTTTATAGAGCTTGGGGACACTAACATCTCTAATTCTGCCAGGATTCTCTTTGGAAAGCCCTTATGTATCTCTATTTTTTAAAAAAAACCGCAGAACAATATAATGTAAGCAGAAAGAAAACGCTACAGGTTTTTAAACATAGCTATTAAACGGTTCCCTAAGAGTGGCCAACATGGAGAACTTGTGATCCAAGGACCTTGAATGTCTTCAAGAATCAATATGCCCAAAGAAGAGTGGGTAAATGAACAGCTTTAGAAGAACGGGGGTGTTCGTTCATTTATTCATTCTCTCATTCATTCATTCAATAAATAAATGTACTCCTTGTAGACACTGGTAATTAGAAAATGAATCATCTGTCTACAGGTAGACAATAAACATTTGTTAACCTATAGTTCACCTCAACAGAAGATACTTCGGTGGCAGAATGGTCAAAGCCAGGCTACTGTTCTAGGTTGTTCTAACCCAGCATGACTCTTCTCTTTGGTTCTTACTAAAAGACCATGTACTGACAGAAGGACCTTGGCACCCAGACATCTGTTTTCTAAACGCTTGTGAAGAAGCAGTAGAAATAAATAAGATCTAATGGACAAAGGGCAAATTTGTAAATGCTGCTGCTGCTTGATAAAATTATGTAACACAAATTACTGTATTTTTGTGCTTCTGCAAGAATAGTCACTTTTAAAAACTAGTTTTAACTAAGTTCTCTAAATCCTTAAATAAATAGGTCTTGTGGAAATTGATATCCTTTCTGAAAGTCTATTCTACCTTTCAGTTTTAAAGGTTCGATCCATTCCATTGTTCAGCTTAGGAAGCCTGGCTTCCAGGTTTATAAGATTGTGAGTGTGGTCTTAATGCTCTATGCTAATCTACTGTACATCAGGCTGGAAGCTTATCTTGACAGGAAAACTTGGAGCGGGCCCGGTGGAAGGATCTTGGCATCGCATGCTGGAGTGGAAAATATTCACAGGCTGCAACCAAGTCTGGCTGGGGCTGCTGGAGGGGAGGCAGCCACTGGCGGGGAGACAATTCGTGTAGGAAAGTCCTGGGGGCCTCTGTGAGAGGCCTGCAGGATGGTGCTATACACTGAGGCGGGGCAGGACCAGGGAATCGTGTGTGTTTTCAGGAGGATGGGGAGGAACGGCAGCTACGCAAGCCAAGTTAGAAAAAGAACACTACCACGGAGCGCTTCCATCGCAGGCTTTCGGATCCAAAACTCTTCGTGTGCAAAAATAATGTGCCAACTGAAGAAAGAATACTTCGGGGCTTTGCAAAGATGAAGTCTCGAAAAACCCTTAGGCACAGGTGTAACGGCTTGTGTGAGTATGTCAAACCAAAACAGGGTATCAGATAACCCTCCATCTCTCTTGAAAAGGTTCTGAATCTTTTCTATGACAATTCTGATAAAAACATGAGTGCTTTTCCCCCTATTTGGGGAACGTTTGCTTTTTTTTTTTTTTAATAAACTTGTAAGCGCTGAGCTTTGCCACTGAAACATACTTAGAAATGCTGATTTCTAGGATGAAAGACAATGGTGGTATACATATTTTGACTCAAAATTAAAAAAAAAATAAGGCCAGGGATATTGTGATGACCTCTTGTGTTGCTGTCCTTGGGGATCATGTGGGTGTGGCTCTCCCAGAAAAAGGAACTTGTGAGTGTTTGAGTCACTGGACCCGGAAGTCTAGGGTAAGAGTGAAATCTGACTACAGAAAAGTGGAAAATAAGATTTCACACTGCCTGCTTCCCCGAAGCAGAGACACTTTTATGTTAAAGGCATGTTCACACAATGAGGTCCGCTGGACCTCACAGAGGTTGATCCTAAGGGTCGAGTCACAGCCTGAGCATCATTAAGGAAGGCGGAAGCAGCTCCCCAGCCACAGAGCCGCAAGGGAGGGTGAACTGTGTGTATGCACCTGTGTTTGTCCCACCCTCCCAGTTGTGGGAGAGGGGACGCATGATCCAGAAAGAGCCGGAGTATCATTCAATTGTCAATCCTTAAGAGCAAAAGCATGATTTGTCTTTGATTTCCTCGTGCCTAGCATAGTGTCCAGCACATAGTGAGTGGTCATTGTTAGAACTGAATGGGGTTAGCATTCTGGGTTCCACTGGGAGAGTCAGATATTGACATGAGCTCCATACTTGGACTGAAATCAAGAAGAGGCAGAAGCTCTTTAAGGAGGATTGACCATTTTTAAGGAGATAAAGAAGGGAGCCTGATGAGATGACGGTAGCCAGAGGTGTTGAGCAGACAGAACTGAGATGTTGGAGGTACATCATGGCCACAGGAAGAGTGGTTTCCAGGGAAGACACTTCCTGGGCAGCGTAAGTGAGAGGAGGGGCAATCTGGGAGTTGTCTGAACAGATTGCTCAGGGATGCCCAGCAGCCTGTGCTAAAAGTACGTATCAGTGCATTCATGATGAGGGGGAAACAGGAGTCTGGAAAAGTAGAGATGAAGCCAGATTTGTTTACAAATATTTATTAGATACTCATTGTTGTCCAGGAATGTAAGAGGGGACAGAAGAAACAAACACTCCTGGACTGATGACCAAAAAAAAAAAAAAGAAAAAGAAAAAAGGAAAGAGCTATAAAACACAGTCTGGAGGAATCGAAAGGGGACCACTTTCAAATAGGGAAGGACGTCCTCACAAAGGCATCAGTGAATCCAATAGTTTTTAACGTGACTTCCTTTCAAGAAGTAAAGACTTCTCAATAAAATGCAATCTGGAACCTCTAAGGTTTTGCACTGAAAGGAATGTTTTCTGATTATTTCTGATTATTTGAAAAGGCAGGGGCAGTGTCTAGGCTGCTGATGATCTGAAGATCTTCCTTCCAGTGAGAAATCTGGGAGGCTGCATCGTTGCCCATTGGCCCTCTGAGACCATTAAAAGACACCAGATTTTCCTAAAACATGTTGAATTTTATCATTCTTATCCTCAAAAATATTTAATTGATCTTCTGTCACGACCTCTCCATTGCCCATCTCTCTCCAATACCACCACCATTTCCTCCCTGTCTCTTAGAAACTATAATCAGCCATCAGCCAAAACCCTGTTTATGCTCAATGTCTTCTGTGAACATTCATTCGCATTGCTTCTGAATGAAGTCACATCATTTCACTAGCTAAAAATCCCGGTTCTCCCTTAAAGCCACGGCTTCCCCTTCCAAATGAGATCCGTTTTCTTCCCCTCGTT
Source organism: Camelus bactrianus (assembly GCF_048773025.1). NCBI lineage: Eukaryota > Metazoa > Chordata > Mammalia > Artiodactyla > Camelidae > Camelus > Camelus bactrianus. The sequence goes on from NC_133572.1 coordinate 14,249,498, forward strand.
GTTGTGTGGAGACTGGTTAGGTCCCCTTCTTGCTCCTCATTACAACTTCCAGCTCTTCTTCCTCATCCCTGATTACAAACTCTAGCTTTGAGTCTGAAGTCATCAAACCATCAAACTACTTACTACTCTCCTCCTCCTTCCTGTCGAGATCTAAGACACCCTGGGCCACTCTTCCTAATTTCATGAACATTTGAGTTCCTGGTTCACTGTCACTGACTCCAACGTTGTCATAATTCTTGGTGATTTCATTCTTCTTGGGGACCGTCCTTCCACTCTCTTGCTTCTCTTGGCTTCCTTTGCTCCGATGACTTTGTCCCTGATGACTACTCTATCTCAACCACTGGTTCCCTTTTCTTAGCCAGAACTTCATTATTACAAATAAATAATTGAAACGTCTCTATACCCTCAGGTTGCAGCCCTGACTCTCTGATCACCCCCTCCTACGTTTCCAGCTCACCCTCCATTCCAAAACTCCTCCCACCCCATAGGTTCTGCCATTTGTTGGCCTTATCATCTGTTCACTGTGCCTTGCTCCCTCATGTTCTCACATCCCTCCCTTCCTAGTTTATAGTCCATGGTCTGATGTCAGAAGAGCATAAGGAAATGGGACCAGGAGGTGTTTGCAAATATTTAACCGTAATTTAGAGAAGAGATCTATCACTGTTTAGAGGTAGGGCAGAGGAGACATGCCCAAGCCTGTTCCAGCCTTTTTTCCCAAGAATATCATTTTGGCTTTAAACTTGCACAACCCACAGAGAAACTTCTAAGCTGGTCAGGGGGACAGATCTTTAGGAAGAAGCTCAGTGTTCCCCGATATTCACATGCGCCCCTTGGGGGAGGAGCCTACTGTACCTCCTGCCCCAAATGGCTCAGGTTTCTTTCTAATGACAGACAGTCCTCTATCTGAGGCAACTCTGGTAAAGACTCTTTTCTCCAGGGGTTTAGTAAAATCCCAGGGATATTTCAGTACCGCTTATGGATTTAGGTCGCTGGTTGTGGCTCGGTGGCCCTCCCCTACACTTGGCTTTGGGAATTAGGGAAGGCTTCACACAAAGGAGGTGACATTTGAACTTGGCTTTGAAGGATTAGTAGGATTTTGCTAGAAGTGATGGAAGAATTCTCAATGGCAATAAAGATAATTACTGGCAACATTTTTTTTTCCTGCTTCATAATATTTAGGAAAACTCAGACCTCTACTCCTATATATTCATACCTCATATATTTATGTGATTAACTAGATAAAACCCAACTTTATAAATCCTCTTTTTTATGTGCAAAGTAAATATTTTTAAGAAGGCGGTTTGATTTATTTACATTTTTAATTAAATGAAAATTACAGATAAAAGATGCTAGACTACTCATCTTCCTAGGAAAAGAAAATATTGCAATGTAATTAAAAGAACGACTCAAATTATAATTAGATTGGAAATTTAATTATGACTAGAATACTTCATCCTTATGCACAGTGACACCTTGTTGATACATAACCTTTAAAGTATTTTTATTATATTTGCTCTAAGATCTTAATCGGTGGGCTAAATAAAATTCTTAGCTTCCTAAGAAGCACAAGAATTCAGCACAGAATACAACGTGCTATATTTTTTTCTGGGAAAAAAATATTGTGTTTTGGAATTCCTGTTTTGACCATTGCTGGATTTTATTACAACTTCCTGCTAACAAAATTTGCAAAATCTCTAGCAGATTTGAGTTGGTATAATAACAACTTTCTTCCATCCTTTGGTTCATACCTGATAGAGTTACTGTCTTCCAAGTTGAACTGGCTCCAGGAATTCCAATGCATATTCAAGAAACACATTTTCCAGGCAGAAAACTCTTCTTGTGGAATGTCGGCTGTATGTATAGAAATGGATTACTGCTATTTGATGGGATCTCTTCTGCCACGAGCTCTGGTTAAATACATTTGCTATAATTAACTTCCTGTGGCACCGTTTGACACTTCTTGCAGCTTAGAAAACAATAACTTTCACAGTAAAAATGATTTAGTTACAGCATAATGTGCTCTGATAGAAATGTTTTGAGCTAAAGATCCTCCATATGCAATTATTATTAGCTTGCTATGGAAAACACTGTGTGATAAAAACTATTTGAAGAAATGCCACTTTAACTTACCTGAAGTTGAAGAATGCACTTGATAGAAACGGAGGGTCTTTATGTACGAGTCAAAGTCTGAATTCATAGCCTTTGTGGAAATCTCTATTTTAAAACGTATGTTTGTTAATTACATAATTAACCAAATATATGTTGAAACTATATCATGTGTCAGGCATTTCCTAAAGTTTGTGTAGTGTATACTGGCCCTAATTTAACCACAGTTATCAATTTGATTAGCCTTCACGGCTGTAAAAAATGAAAGGCTTGCTTTTATAAACTCATAAAACATTTGCATTCATAAAATACAAATACAAAACAACAACGTCTGATTCTCTAAATAGACTCACTCTCATTCTGCTGAGTTTGAACTCACATGCTTCACTTAGCCCCTCCTTTCCGAACCAATTTTCACCAGACAACTTCTGCTCCCAGATGAACTGAATTTCTACAAATGGCCCGCCTCTGTGGTCCTCTATATAGGCAAACCTCTCATTGAAGTCCTTATCTCTTTTGAAGGGACTTCAAAGGTCCATTGAAATCCAAAACTTGCCTTGAAGTTAAGTCAAGTTTTGCCTGTTTTAGGGCTGCAGGATTTCATCCAGAAAAGCCTGGGTGGTTAACAAGGAAAGAGCATGTTAACCTGGTTGGGTTTCATCACAAGTGGAATTTGGTCTGACAATTTTGGCTCTGTGAGGGGGTTGAAAGCATATTCAGCTGTGGAAATGATAAAAGGATTCCCCCACCTGGTTTTATAGCAAAAGACCAGCAGGTATTTCCAAGCATCTTTCAGAGCACATCCCAAACTGCTACCCCAGCTGGACCGTCAGTGAATGAAATCACCCCGCCGTTAAAGTATTTGAATCCCAGTCAAAGTCGTTGACAGTAAAAATCCAGGTGGCTATGCAAATTGGTCATTTCCTTAAATAGTCATCTGAGTTTCACCGGGTGAGCCCTGCTAATAATGACAACCAACATCTGTGTAGCACGGTTCAATTCATAGCGCAACTTTTATGTCTATTATCTCAATTAGTCTTCACTAAAACCCTCTGAGATGAAGAAATGGAAGTTCAGAGAGTTGAAGTGACTTACCCAAGGTTATGTAGGTAGTAAATGACGAGCCAGGATTTGAACCCAGACATTTGAAGCCAGACACAGTGGGCTTTCCCTTAGACTAAGAGTCACTGCTTGTGCGGGTGATTATTCATCCATATTTCTTGATTCAAAGAGACAAGAACTGCTTTGTCTTCTTTGGGGAGTCTATTTCTATAGATCCCTTTTTGAATATAGGATAGATTATATTTTGAGCTCTGGGCTCACATTACCAAATCTTCTGGCTTTTCAAGAAAAGCTGAATATTCAGATTTTTATGGACACCATGCCAATTTTTGAATGTTGACAACTGTGTTCATTTGGGTCTTTGTTCCCAACTCTTCATTCCTTTCTGATAGTAGAATTACACATCCACACCCTTCCCAATAGAACAAATAGGGGATACATCACTCACCTCATTGGTTTTGGATTTGGTCATGTTATTTGGGTGGCCCAATGAAATGTGGGAAAATGCAAGCTATACCTTTAAGAAGCACTTTTTGTCTCCCACCCCACCTTATGCTCCTGCAATGACCTTGAGAAAGGCTTCCTCTGATGTCCTAGATTGAACCAAGACTGAAACCTTACCTGCAGTTTACAACCAAGCTCAGTCAGTCCCAGCAGACGTCAGTGGGTTCTTGCTGAGCCCAGCAGAGCCCCAGCTCACAGGCAGAACTGTGAGTAAGAAATATTTATGGTTGTAAGCCATTGAGTTTCTGGGTTGTTTGTTATGTACCAAATCCTGAGCAATTTAAACATTTTTTCAACAAACACTGCAGCCCAATTAAATACATCTATAGACTGAATGCCGTCTATGGGCCATAGCTGTTTGTGAGACAGATCTTTGGCAGTGTCTTTGGTGACACAAAATTATGTCAGACATTTGGTGCATATAATATTGAGAGCAAAGAGATTGTTAATTTCAGGCCTGACACCTAAACAGCTTCTATGCTCTCAGCCAGGAGAGATATATGAACTAAGACATAGAACTGATTGAAGATGTGGGAGTGAAATGAGAGACTTTCCTTGTCATTTACTTGGATTAACAGGATCAGCCTACGTCTTCCTCTGTCGGCGTTGTTTTATAAATGTAAACCTAATCCTTAGGGAATGAATTTGTTTTCTATCATCCGTGTTTGTTACAGTCAAGAACTTTTAGAGTCCGCCAAGAAAAGTTAGAAGATTTGGATCTGTATTTAACATTTCATCCTTCTTCAGTCTGAAAGAAGACTCTTAAAATTATCGAAGAGACATAGCCCATGCTTACGAGGACTTGGGAAATGCAGGAATTTATTTTATGGAGTAAACATCACCTGGGGAATTAGATTTACTGTCTGCCGAAGTCAGGAGGAAATCAGCATAGGCAGACCCACAGCAGAGAGAATGGTGATGCTCTCTGGCTGCAGACATAAGAGCTATCAGATACCTAGTAGGGGAGAAACTGAGTGAGAGGGTCACATCAGATCTTCTCCCCTCCCTTGAGCAAAGCCTTCTATACCTAAGACAAGAGCAGCTGTGTGCACTGTCTAGTCTGGACATGATCAGGACCCATCAAATGAGCCATCTCATTTTTGTGAACGTTGGATACGGCGGTGGAGGCAGCACCGGGAACACACTCCAGCATGAATACATGCCTTACTGGTCACCTCCCCAGACTAAGGCAGCATCGTCTACATGTTTTCCTAGTCTTAAAGTGATGGAACTAGTACAACAGTCAGCCCCCTAGACTTCTGTGTAAGGCGTGCTAACAGGTCCTTAGTCTAGTTAGCAGGTCTGTCTTGCTACCCAATAATTATTACATTTTGATTGTGATAAGTAGCATGAGGGAGAACTACAGGGAGCTGTGAGGCTGCATTATAGGCCCCAACTAGACTGTGACATCAAGGGAAGATCACTGGATAAATGACATTTAAGTGGACACATGAAGGAAGGATGAGTGGTATTTAGCCTGAGAAAGCGATGAGGTTGTAGAGTTACGTAGAATGTTAGAGGGGAAAAAAAAAGAGAGAGAGAGACAGGAAGTATTTGAAGTTCTGTGCTAATATTTTAAGGGGGTTACAAGGTTTGAGAAAGTATCCTTTGAGATGGTTTTGGCCTCTTCCCCCTGCCCAGTTTAGAGACAGTGTTCTGGGCCAGGGTATAGAAAAGAACACTTGAAGAGGTTAAACATCGTTGGACAAAGTGAGAAGTAAAATCAATACACATTATGGCTAAGAGCCTGGAAATGAATAGCAAACAGACCTGCTTTAAATCACAGGTTCTTACTCACTAGCTTTGTGACCTGGGGCGAGTTACTTGTTTAACCTTTCCAACCCTCATTTTTTTTTTTAATCTGCAAAGTAGGGAAAATAATGCATACTTTAGAGTGCTACTGGAGGGACTAAGGGGACCATCAGATGTAAACTCTTGAGCATCCTGTCTGATTGCGAGCATCAGACATTGTTGGCAGGAAGGTGAGCAGGTTCTGTGGCTGGTTGGACACCAGGGCACAGCAAATGGGAGCTTCAGTGGGTGGAAATATTCTATCTGTAAAAGTCTAATCTATGTCCGTAATCAACTCATTTATTAAGAAGTCAAAGCTGCCCTTCAAGTAATTTTCTTTTCACTTAAGCAGATGGATTCGTTTATCTAGGACCTCTGTGACAAAGTGCCACAAATGGAACAAACAATGGAAATGTTGTCTTTCTGGAGGCTAGAAGTCCGAAATCAAGGTGTTAGCAGGGCCATGCTCTCTCTAGACTCTGCACAGAATCCTTCCTCGCTTCCTCTTGGCATCTGGTGGTAGCATCAAACCTTGGTGTTCCTTGGCAATGCATCTCCATCACTCCAGTCTCTACCTCTGTTCTACACGGCCTTCTCCCTGCTGCATCCATCTCTGTCTCTTTTCCTCTTCTAAGGACACCTGCCTCATCGAATTGGGATCTACACTAATGACCTCATTTTAAGTTGATTAAATCTGCAAAAACCTTATTTTCAAATTAGGTGCCATTTAGAAGTGCTAAATGTTAGGACTTCAAGCCCTCCTTTTGCGGGGGGACCCAATTCAACCCACAGCCGTAGGTGAGTGAGCGGTTAGAGGGAAGGGCCTGCTCACCTGTGGCAGAGAGAACTCTTTCTGCTGGAAGTTAAGGGGTCTAATCACCAGTGATTGAGATTCTTCATTCTTTTCATCCCTAGAGTTCCAGACAGGCCTGGATTATTAAATTGGGGTTCTGAGTCCTTTCAATGTATTTTTCTCAGTACTGAAAGTCTTCCTGAGGGTAATCTCGGGCCTTGTCAAAATTTTCCTATCTCTTAGGATAAAGAAAGGTGGTTGAGGAGATCTATACACTAAAAGACCTTAATCATTTTTAAAACCCAATTATGCTAGAGGCAGGATGAAAGAAAACAATCTACTAGCTTGACTGTGGACTGTTAATGTAGCTCGTTTTAACAGGCGTTATTGGAAGGTTCATGATCTTTGGTTGTTTTTAAGATTAAACCTAAGTTATAACGTTGACTGTTCCTGCTTGGATGGGCGCCCCTGGCCTCCTGCACCCTTTATCCTATCAGTGTGTTGGGGTTCACACGTAGAGTTGATAGTGATGAGGTCAGATATACTTTCATATAGGGATGGAAACTGATTTAGGATTTGTACAATTAAGGAAGTTTCCTTCTGTGGGCTAGATAATATTTACAATGTTTTAATCATATATAGAAAAAAATCTTCAGACCCCCAGTGAAAAAGGCAAAGGGTTTCCTTACTCTTTCAGTCTTGGTTGTGTGCATTGTCTGTATAATGTTTAGACGCCCCATCAGGGTGCTCGAGTCCTAATGTCTGACCATGGGACTCTCCCTGTCTGCTTTGCATGACTCAGCCATAAGTAAGGATGGATGACAGTAGGGCGGTGCCTTCAGTCTAGAGCCAAGCCCCGCCAGTGACATTCGGGGCCACTATTCAGCAAGCAAAGAGGGTAGTTGTATCTTAGTCCCCCCACCTCCTCACCCTATTTTGTCTATTAAAAAAAAAAATGTCTCCTTCAAGTCCTGCTCTTCGGCAAAGTCTTATTTAACCTCAAACAAAAGGGCCAAGTGCCTTCTTAATAGACTAGAGAGACTTATATTTAAGCTGGAGATTTTCGCAGGTTATTTATTTTCCCTCAGTGCAGATATTTTACTGGGATGGACACAGTAGACTTCAGTTGAAAAAAATGGCTACAATCTATGTTTCCTTAGAAAGGAAAAATCATTGCATGTCAGGAGCTTGGAATTTTAGTCCCTGGACAGAGATTTTCCCAAAGATTCCCCTATAAACATAATATGAGAAGACAGTACCATTCCAGCTGGTCAGCTGCATTGCCACTGGGAGAAGATTTGTTATTCTGGAGACTTAACCTGTGAGTCTACTAGTTTACTTAGCTTGCAAGTTTTGAAGTCAGAAGTTGAACTCTGGAAGGAGCAGTAGTAGGGGGCTTTAAAATATCACTGTTGGTTTAACTACAAAAAAGAAATCCAGCCTCTCCTGACCTAGACCTGACTTGCTTTCATAGTTCTCCCTTTATCCCAGTCACACATCCTTGCCATTATTTAAAAGGGCCAGGTAAATAAAAGCAATGCCAAAAAAAAAAAAAAAATCACATTTTTGGGGAGAAAATTTTGGAGATTAAAATTTAGGAAGATAAGGCAATATATAGAAATAAAAACAAAAAAGAACTAAAACTGGAAGGATTTCAGTTTAAATAGACAATGGAATGCATTAGAAATTAAAAGGACCACATTAACGATGGAATGAATAATGATAAATATGGCTAAGGTGTTAAATAATGAATGAAAGTTTTAATTTTATTTTTAATAAGATTATATTAAACCAGTAAGCTAGGGGAAAAATTAGAGGAAAGGAACAGAGTACAAGTAAGAGAAATACTTGAATGTGGACAGATCTGGGAGCATCTTTAAGAATTTTTAAAATGCTAAAAGTTAATAAAATTTAGAAAGGCCTAAGAGATGTACTTGGCATTTAAATTCCAAGAAACAACATCACTATTTAGGGGCAGAATCAGTCTTTAAAATAAGACAGCTGAAGATGTCCCACTCAGCTCCCCACCATGGGTGGGAATTCCTGAGTGGTTCTTTGATGGGCTTTTGGGTCAGTATTTTTAGGAGAGAAAGCCTGGGCTTTGACCATTTTCCTTTGTATTTACTAGAAAATACTTGTCTTCAGTTCTAGGATTTGTTACCTGCTATTCGCAGGCAAGAGTGCTACCGTTTTATCACTGGTATTATTAATGATACGATATGTGTTGTGGTTACTGTTATCGGTTATTTTTGTTGTTATTAGTAGTAGCAGTGTTGGCATTCCTGTTTGCAGATGAGAAACTGAAGCAGAAAGGGGGTAAGTGACTGACTGCAGACAACACAGCAAATTCCTGGCAGGGCAGAGCCCATGGCCCAGGAACTCCAGGAATAATATCCAATAAATGTTTCAGTTCTGCTTACAAAGGTATCATTTATCAAATTAGTTTAAGAGAAAAGAGAAAAAGGTTTTCTTAGATCTGGAGAAATAAAACATGAGAAAATTGGCAATGTTTCAAATTTTTAAAATCATACAAAATTACAGTCATCTTTTTCAGTTCACTTAGTTAGTCCCAGGTAATTCATTTTTGTTTTGCTTGATCTTTTGTTAGAAGTTTTATGAAGCTATCAGTTTCTCCACTAGGGTTCTCTAAATTCTTCCCCAGTTTAGTGGTATGATTTGAAAGTCATCAGAAACTTTAATTCTAGAGTACTTGTTAGATTCCTTTCCATGAATTTCTCTGAAGATAAAACACATTTGCAGGAAACTTACAAAAGCATCTGAATAAACAGTAACCGTATATAACAGAAGACTTTAAAATGTCCATTATTAAAGTTCTGATTCATTATAATGGAAATTTGATTATTACTGTGACACACAACATTTTAAGATAACAACTAGAATTATGACTGAAAAATTATATAAGGACATATCCAAATTTCAGGAATTGCATATGATTTTTAGAACATTTAGACTAGCAACATTACCCATACAATATAATTTAAGAAGGGTTGTCATCATTTATTTGACAGCGCTTCTCACATAATTTAACACGCCAAATAAGCCTAATTAGTTCTTATCTCTTTTACAAGGAGAGAAAACAGACCTTTTGAGGTGTTCCTGGGGTCCTCTGGAAGATCTCAAATTTATTCGTAGGGCAATAAGACTTCATTTAGAATTTGACTTTTGGGAAGTTTGTTGAAAATATCAAAAATATTTCAAAACACTTGGTCAAATAGGATCATAGTTCATTATGAAACAATACTTAGTTATCCATTTAATCACAGTGACAAAGACTTTGCAGGCAAATACAGAAAGTTAAATAGTTACAAAAGTCTTAGCTCTTTTAATGTTGAAAAGACTCACTTTTTTCCCCCTAAGTAATCAAAGGTCTAATAAATATGAAATACAGAATCCTTGTTTTTCTAGACTGATTGCATTACAGGTAAAGAAAATCTTTGTTTACAATTTCTCATCAAGGACAAGTTAGTCCTTTTAATAGAGAGAAAAACCAAGTTTTAATTTTGTATCACTTTACTTTTGACATTAAGATTTATTTACTTAATTGAATTTATTCCAATCTTAGTCCTAACCATATATTAAATTCCTTTCCAAAAATTCCTTTTTTCCCTGAGAGAACAATTTTGCTCCAATATCTTGATTTTTAAAGTAATATCTGTAAGCATTTTAAGAAGAATAAGCAAGGTTGAGAGCTTGGTAAAGATGGGTGAGTTTTGACTTGTTTTTAGAGTTGCATTTCTAGTTTTGTAGCAATTTGCAAGACAGAGACAACTGTTTCCATTAGTCCCTGAACATTGGCTCCCAGCTGATCTGTTTCTTGATTACTTGCAGGAGGGCCTGGGGAATTGCTGAGGAGATGGGGCAATTTTTTTAAGAAGGACAATTTATGTTGGATCTTTGTTTTGAGTCTGATTTCTGTTCTTTCATCTTAGTGAGGAATTCTATAAAGCTAGACATTATATGTGTGTGTGTGTGTTCTCCTTTCTACATGATCTTCCCCTAAGTACTCATAGGACAGCTGTTCATGATGAGAGTTCTCAAAAAATTTTTTTTCTTTTAAAATATAGTCAATTTAACGGGGAGGATATAGTGGTAGATTGTGTGCCTAGCATGCATGAGGTCCTGGGTTCCCAGTGGCAATATTAAAAATAAACTTAATTACCCCTCCCCCAAATATATATAGTCAATTTAAAGAATCCATTTTCTAGCCATTGATGAGTAGTAGCCATTAATTCTAAATAGCAACTCAAACCAATAAGCCTTTTTTATGGCTTAACCAAAGGTAGAAGATGTGTTTCACAGGAGAGTATGTAGGCCACACAGGAGCCAGAAAGTTCATTCCCAGAGTTAGTCTAAGAAAGTGGAAGCCCTTTGTTGCCACAGGCAGTAAATGGTGTAGTGAACCAGTGTCTCTGGTTTCCCACGGGAATGTGGGATACCTCCAGTCATAGACCTGTTAATCTGTGACACCAGGCCGGTACCACTGGCATAGAACTTTTCTAGCACTGACGGCAACAAAGGTGGAGATGACAGAGGCCCTGAATGGGCTGAGACCACGTATGACAAGTTCCCCTGAGACCTCGCCCAGCTGCATTAAGAAAGTGCTGCTTATGACTTCCATTCAGCTGGCCGCCAGATGCACCCCAGTAAGTGCATCTTCTGGGTGATGGAGATCAGAGAGAATGTTCTTATCGGTTACAAAGCTAAGCCCTCAGGACAGAGAACAAGGCAGAAGGGAAAACCTCATTCAGTTTTTACACAGGGAACCCACAGCAAAGTTTATCTAAACAGACGCTGGTCTGGTGAGAACTGTTAACTCACTCGTCTGTGGGGCTGGTTCAAACAGTAGGCGTGTAAATGGACCTGTGCCTGCTGTTTGGCCCTGTGGTTCTTCCTCCTTCTGACAAACAACACGATAGACAAAGACAAAGGAAAACTGTGACCACCTCTGGGGAGGAAAGACTCGATAAAAATTGAGAGTACTCATTTACCAAACACCAGAATGGCTCTGCCCCAAGAAACCAGTGCGGCAAATATTTTCTCCTGCTAATCTAAGTTTAGAAAAGAGAAAAAGGACTCTTCGTGACTTTTCCCTTCCACCAGACCCTGCAGGCCGACTCAGGAGGACGACGTGGTGAGAACACTCCCCTTCTGCTGGCCTTTGTCGAGGTCCCAGGATCTCTCAGCAGCAGCAGCCTCACGGGAGATGGTGGGGAGGGAGGGACAGGAGGGAGGTCCCCTAGTACCTTGCTGACTTTGCCGACTGCCAGGGAGGGGAAAGTTTCCCCTTCCTGAGTTCTTGTAGCTGGTCTAATTATTAAATTGACACAAGACAGGTTAACAGAATAAAAAAATTAATTTGTATGCACTGAGGTCCTAGAAATGGGACTCCCAAAGCGACCAAAGTAAGCTGTTTACATATTATTTTTAGACAAACAATTATTTGTGAAGATTTAACAAAACAAAGGAGCTTGTGCTTGGAGTAACAGACTAATGAGGAAGTAACAAAGTTTGTTTATACGGCTCTCTTAGCCTTGAATTCCCTAACCCTGATGATAACAATGTTTTCTATCCTCCCAGTAAAGGGAGGAGAACTTCACATGGACGATTTATTTTCCACTTTCAGGGAGAAAGGTGAGGGTCAGAGTGGGTTTTTTTATATCATTTTTTTCCCAATCAGCTGTTTCTCAAGTAACTTTAATTTAAAATAATCCATATGCCATTGAGGTGTATTTTGGGACTGCCTGCCTGGGGCCCCCACAAAAACCTAGGTCACCATTGTAGACAGCCAGGCCAGCATTATAGGAAGACATCTGAGCACCAGAAACCCAGAAATTTTAAACATACAAAAGTGGATTTGATCTTCACCTACTGAAATTTCAATATAAAATGGATAAAATACTAGCAAGTTAGATAAAATGGAGAAGATTGGTGACATTTACTAGACAAAGGGGCTTGAGTAGAATTTATATTTAGATTTAAATTGTCATGAATGTCTTCCAGAAAGACGGCGATTTTAAGCCAGTCCTAGTTGGAAAGCTTGGCGGAAAGTCAAGAGAGGAAAGCAAAGAGTGTAGAGAAGCTGGCGTGGAGGGATGTGCTGGAGGCAAGGACAATGAGAAGAAGGGAGATGACAGACCTGCACATACTTAGTTTGGCCTCAAGGCTTTTGATTTTAACTGAAAAGTGGAGACAGAGGAGAAGACATTTCAATACAACACAAAATCCACTCACAGTTGACCCTTGAATTTGATCATTTCAGTCTAGCGAATGGGGACTTAGGGGGTTAGTTGAGAGCAGCAGTAGAGTGAGGGTAGGGCCTTCAGGAAGAATGAGGAGTGTTACAGAGAGATGGTGAAGAGCAATTATTGCCATTCGTTTTCTGTTAACTTGCTTTTAAACTTTCATTTTTGCACTGTCACTTTCTTCCATCTTCTGCTGATCTTCCACTGCCACAAAACATAACCTCATTTCAGAAAGGTTTTGGTTGCTCGGCTCTATTTCTCAAATGGGAAGAATGCAGAGGAGGGTGGCCCAATAGAGTTTATAGCGGTTTCATCAGATTTCACGTGTTTGCTTGAGGCATGCATGCAGTTTATGAAGAACGCTTTTAAACTCAGTAGAACAACGAAAGTACTGAAGCCTTGAAAAGTTAAATTTTATACTTGTCAATCAAAATTAGGATTTAATGAGATGCACAAAACTAAAACTGTTGAAAGTTTAGATATGTATTAATTACTTACATCTCCAACTGATCTGACTATAAAATTGGAAAATCATAAGGTAACTGACTAGGTGATTTTGATCGGCTGACTGAGTACCAGCCACTGAAGTGGTACCTGACTGTGTTAATGACTGAGCAATCATTGGTAGAGTTTTTTCTTCTTTTTCAATTTCAAAACAGAAAAATATCATATGCAAATTATAAGTGGGCCCTCAAGTACATGTGGATTATGATTTTGAAGGAGATAGCAGGAATTTGGAGAAGTCTATTTTTTTTTTAATTTGCATAAACCTAAATCAGAAAGTAATTTGTTTACTTCATCCAGAGATAAGCTAAATATAAAGGTCAAAACTCGTATAAGTGTCTCCGCAATTACATTTGGCCACTGAAAAATGAGAACTTTTTAACCTTCCTTTTATTTTGGGCATTCTTGGCATGAGAACAAGGGATCATTTTTAAAAGACAAGCAGGACCACCATGAACTCTACCTTTTCATTTGTGTCACACATGAGAACAAAAACCTCAAAAGGTTAAGTGAATGAGTCAAAGTTATGCAGTGAATAGTGGCAGAACTCTGCAGTGTAGAAGTTTAAAAAAATGTAACTCTCCATAGCATGCGCAGTAAAGTTAAAACTCCTTACCTAAGTCTCTAATGATTTGTCATAAAATCTTGCTCTTTATTCTTTTCTGGTCTTATCTGTGTCAAACTTCTACATGTAGTCTTTGCTCCAATCAAGCTAAAACTACTGTAGTCACCCGAATGTGTGATGTACCATGCTTTGCATACAGAATTGCCTCATTAGAAGGCCACGCCTCCTTCCTGATTTGTCTAGCTAACCACCCCTCTTTCTCTGCTAGGAAACGTTTCCCGACTCACTAGGTGGACTTCCATGGCCCACATCATGGTTTCTGTGGCAAGGCCATATGCTTCCATCCTGACCTTACCACACTTTATTTTAAATTCCTCACTAGATCACAGGAAGGATGACCCACTTGTATTTGTATAAACATGAAAGCAATTACCGTATGACCCAGGAATCCTGCTCCTGGGCATATATCCAGAAGGAACCCTACTTCAGGATGACACCTGCACCCCAACGTTCATAGCAACACTAGTTACAATAGCCAAGACATGGAGACAGCCTAAATGTCCATCAATAGGTGACTGGATAAAGAAGATGTGGTATATTTATGTAATGGAATACTACTCAGCCATAAAAACCAACAACATAACACCATTTGCAGCAACATGGATGCTCCTGGAGAATGTCATTCTAAGTGAAGTAAGCCAGAAAGAGAAAGAAAATACCATATGAGATCGCTCATATGTAGAATCTAAAAAAACAAAAACAAAAATAAAACACAAACAAAGCATAAATACAAAACAGAAATAGACTCATAGACATAGAATACAAACTTGTTGTTGCCAAGGGGGTGGAGGGTGGGAAGGGATAGACTGGGATTTCAAAATTGTAGAATAGATAAACAAGATTATATTGAATAGCACAGGGAAATATATAAAAGATCTTATGGTAGCTCATGGAGAAAAAAATGTGATAATATATATATATGTTCATGTATAACTGAAAAATTGTGCTCTACACTGGAATTTGATACAGCATTGTAAAATGATTATAAATCAATAAAAAATGTTAAAAAGTAAACAAGAAAGCAATAATAATGATAACAATGGTTAACATGTATTAAGTGCGGATCGTGAGTCGGCACTGTTCTAATGGTTTTATTGGTATTAATTTTATCCTGAACACAATACCTGCCACAGAAACGCTCAGTAACGTAGTTGTGGGTTGACTGTTGGGAACAACGCAGACCTACAGGAGTGAGTGCTGTGCTCAGTGATTCTCAGTCCAGAGCCTCAGTGGATTCTCCTGCTGCTTATCTAACAGCCAGACAGATAGAAGTGGACATGGAAGGCTCTTTGACAGCCGTTCTGCAGATGTTTGTCTCTGCAAATTAGAAAGTGGAGACCTAGTCAAACTTTACTGATGTGGTTGCAACTATTACGACTTGTCTTAGAAAAGCCAGATACTCAGGGAGAAGGTCCTTCTTGAGGTGACATCATGGTTCATTGTAGGCGTTCGCTAGGTAAACTGAAACCATTTCATGCCTGGCCAGACTAATTTAGATGGATAATTTTACGCTTCAAAATTTATGCTGATTTCTTCATGTCTGCAAGACCTTACGTTTTAAGTGAAATTACCAAAATTCTACTTCCCTTCTGCCCTTGATTCTCTGCATGTACAGTGCTGGAGAAGATACATGAAGAAGGGTCCTGGCCATAGACTGCTGCTTATGTATCATTGTACAGAGACCAAAACATCCGGTGTCGTCCCTTCTTCATGTATTTCGCAAATAAAGTAGAAGAAAGGAAATTGTATTGCTAAAAGCCAGCAATATATTTAAAACATCATTCAAACGCCATAGTAGTTAAAATAATGTACTCATTTTCTGTTGAAAAAGAATGTTTTCCAATTTTTCTGACCTAATCTAGAGCTGGGATCAGCGCATGGGCCTCAGCTGGATGGTCCATGACCCCTGCAATAGTGTGCAGAAATCTGTACCTGCACACTTTTGTTTAAGAGGGCAGGTCTGAGGCTTTTATCAGGTAATCAAAGGGATCCGTTCCTCAAATAATTAAGAACCACTGCTGTAAAGTAATTTCAGCCATCCAGCTCTGCAATATGAATTAGGGAGACCACGTTTTAAAAGTATTAGTTACAAAGGCAAAATTCAGCAAGTTAAATAAACTGTGCACTCAGGTGGTCCCACTCGGGTCAAAGGTCAGTTAATCACGTGCCAGAACATTGTCTTTGTTTTCTACGATGTAGCAAGATTACCTATTTCTTATTCTGTTTTTTTGCATCCTATTTGAATTTTGGAGGTTAAAATTACAGTCCTAATGAAAAGGTTTTTGTTCTAAACTGGGCTTTACTGAAAACAATCAATAATTCTGAAGCTATCAGGTGAACTTGGGAACTGTCTGTAGCGACATAAACGGCAAGTTTGTAATCCCCAATTCTGTGACCAAGAGTAAAATCATGCCATAAACCGGAATTGTATGGATCACTTAACTATGGTTATCATTTGGATGGTTATCCAAGATTCATAGCATTCATAAAACTTTGCTTGTGATGGCTCAGATAAACACAGCGATTCTTGCTGTAAAACTCTGCACGTTTTTTTTTTTGCTTAAAGCTAGTTAAGAGTATGAATTCCCAAAAACTATACCAATGTGGACATCGTGCTAGGATTCCAAGATAGAACAATTGAGAAATTTATCTTTGTATGTGTATTAAACAAAATGATGATTTCTAAAAACTAAATACTACTCAAGGGCTCAAAATCAAAGCAACCTATAAACTATTTTACTGAGGAAAAAAAAATATTGTTTATCCCGTGTGGCTAAAATACAAAGCAAATTATTTAAATTTCTTATTTTAAGTAAAAAAGATATTCTCACAACTGAGAAGATGTGACAACATGCCTGTGACCTTTTCCTAAGAGTTTAACATTCAGATTCCTGATCAAGCTTAAATTCAACCTTTACTTTTTTAAATGAGATTTATCTACTTTATGATTTCATTGTTTTACATACAGTGATTTTGTGGTTTAGAAAAATGTTTAAATATTAGGTGAAATTTGCCAATATTATTACTATTGAAATGTTTAAAAACCACTTAGAGAAACTCACCGAACAATCAATACAAAAAAGCATTTTAATTCTGTAATACATCGAGAAAGGATGCCACGAAGGAAGGAGATAACTGATTCGGGGCTGGAGTAAACCACCTTAAAGGCAGATTCTAGCTGGATGATTTTAAACTTCTATCACTGGGTAAAAAAATGATCATTTCCCACCAACGATTTAAAGCGCTTATTTAAGTTTACATCAGTGTAACACTTTTTATCTGAATAAGCAATGATTTGTTAACTGCATTCTTTATGTTAAGAAATCATCCAAAGAGCCACATGGGTAATTCAGGTAAGTATTATCATCTCCTCCAGGGACTGGGCTTTGTTCAAAGATAAAAAATCAAGCAGAGTTAAAATAAGGAAAGAATGAAATGATTACACATCCTTTTTTCCTTCGTCTGTCATTTGACTAATATGCTGCTTCTTCACGTCAAGACTTTTAAAATAAGCATGGATTGACTCACTAATCTGGTGTACTGGTTTTCTGTTCTTTACCTCCTCATTCAAGGCTGCTGTATTGACCCTATTTTTAGTGATGGTTTTAAACCACTTCTTTGCTCGTCTCAAGGTAACCTTGGTGATACCATTACATGTGTTCATTATCATTTTTTAATGCAGCAACTATCTCTATTGATTTGTCTGTGGCCTTTGATTCGATGAATCACAACATATTGCTATTTGAGTGTCCCTCAATTTGGCAAAGTTTAACTACAGTGGAATGGTTCTCAGGCTACATTAGTGAATAGACCTCCGTCATTTTGTTTAATGGTGTTGAATCTGAGGTGAAAATGTTACATTCAAAGTTACCTCGGGAGCTAATTATGGGGCTTTTTACTTTTCCAGTTTTTATTAATGACCTGCCGACACCGTACAGTTCATGAAATGCTCTGAACGTGTGCGTGCCGATGGTACGACCTCAGACCCAGCGAGAACCTGGGCGGTAGGAAGGCACTGTGTGTTTAAATTCTAGATTTACTAAGTGATGCTCGCAAGGCAGATACAAATTTTACACAGAATATACAAGGCTCACAATTTTTTAAACGACATGGAGCAATCCTGGGGAGTTTTATATTCACCTACTTTATAAATGGAAATAAGGGCACGAATGGCTGAAATTGAGGATGACATGTGTATCTGGGCCTCTGTATGCAATCCTACCTGATATTAAAGGCAGTGTGATTTTTAGTTGGTAAAAACTTCATATTTCAGAGGCATGCTGTTTCCTATTAAACAATTCAAAAACAATGTCTAGCTTCTTTACATTAGTCTCTTTAAAAGTAAATGTGAAGGTATATTCTCTCCAGAATTTTCTTAAGTGCAGTCAATTATCAAGTGGCAAAATTTCTCCGCAGTAACAAAAGATTCTTTGAGACTAGCTTGCCAAGTACAATTTCACATTCATCTGCTTGCTGAAACATATATAAAGCTGGAATATACTGGGTTTGTCCATATGCTTTGGAGTAACTTCTCAACACACAGAAATCTCTTTTTCCTGCCTCCCTTGTGGAGGGGGCAGGGGACTGGATCACATTTAGTATAAGAAGATTTCCCATACCTTTCTTGGACCAAAGCAGAGGAGCTGATTTTGCAAAGAGAAGAGAAGAAGTCTGAATGGATGGCTTTTGTGCCTGGGTTCAGCTGCAGCACAGATCCCGGGTTTCAGGACTCTATTCAGAAGTTCATAATAAACCTTCCTTGTCTGTAGAAGTTGTGTGTATGTTAATGCCATAGAGATGAGAGGGATATGATTTCTGTACTCAAGGAACTAACCATGGGCTATCCATGGTTAAGAGAGCGTATTTTAAGCAAGGTTACCTGGTTTCAAAGACTCCTTCTGCTACAACCAGTTGAGTACGTGTGGGTGAGTTGCTTATCCTCTCTGGCTTCAGCTTCCTCATTGTTAATATGGAGATCACAATCTTACCCACCTCATGGGGCTGCCGAGGGTTAAATTAGATACCACACGTTAAAGGTTTGCAAAAGTGACATACATGGAAAGTGCTGAATGAACGGTTAACTCCGATTAATATTAACACCCAATAATAGGGTAAGCGCTACAGAAGTCTAAACAAAATATTCTAAGGACATCGAAGGAGAATTCCATCTATTCTGACATAAAGAAATGGTGGCTTTAAGAGAACCTCATAGGAAAGATGACATTTAAAAATAATAATCACCACTACACAGGGATGACATTGCAGGCACTTTAGAGACTTGATCTCATTGAATCATCACAGTGCTCTGTAAAACGATTCTTCATTGATGGAGGACAGTGAGCCTCAGGAGGACGGTGATTTGCCCAGGTCCCGGAGCCAGGAGGCGGTAGAGCTGGGGTGCATCCAGAAGCAGTGCTGGATTCCCACCAAGGTTTAAGTACGCTAGCTCTCATGCCCTTAACCACTAAATTATATCTCCTTCCCCCTTGAGTTCATCTTGAAAGGATGTATGTGAATTTGCTGGTTGAAGAAAGGGACAAAGCAGAGAAGTATTTCAGGCAGAGGGAAAAATATGTGCAAAAGTACAGAGGTGCAAAAGTACAGAGGTGTAAAAGTACAGAGGTGTAAAAGTACATGGAGAATATGAAAATGGATGTATGCATACATTGTATGACTGGGGCATTACGCTGTACACCAGAAATGGACATATTGTAACTGACTATACTTCAATTTTAAAAAAAAGTACATGAAAAGAGCCTGGGGGACCCAAAAGATCATTTGGGTCATACTGAAGGGTTTGGATTTGGGCTTTGAATAACGGGGAGCCACTGAAGGATTTTAAAGCCACGGAGAGAAGTCACATGATCAGATTTGCATCTGAGAGTAGACATACCATGGACAACAGTTCTGGATGGATTGGACAGTGATGACATTCTCTAGGTGGGAGACCTTTGGAAAGATCTGGGCTAGAAATGGTGAGAGCTTGAAGTTAGGGAACAGCAGGGGAATAGAGTGGAAACAACAGATTTGAGTGGCGTTTCAGCGGTAGGATGAACAGGGCTTGATAACTGATTGCCTGAGTGAGGGAGAGACAAGGTCTATCTCGGTGATGGGTAATCGAAATAAGTGGAGATGCCAAATACAGGGGGTTTACTTAATTTCCATGTACAGATTTGTTATGTAAAGCCAGGTTAAGAAATAGAAAAACTTCTAAAGGATGTGTTTAAGATATGAGGGGGCATTATCAGAGATTTAAACCTGACAATGCAAAATTCTATTGTCTGTAAGAAGAGTAAAGGAGAAATTAAAGGTACCAGCACCTTGGAAATTTTCCAATTGCCATTACAGGCTCTCAGAGGGTCACTGAAAATGGCAAGTATGCACAACTTTCAATTACAGTAAAAGCTCACTGATTTGGATTAATTGGGGTAAAGGGCAGCCTGACTCAATAAAACTCTGATTTCTAGAAAAAAAATTTAAATAAACTCAGTTTGATTACTTTTAAGTATTTTAAGCTAAATTAACTCTATTTTGTATTCAGAGTGATAAATTACTAAGAATGGTTTGTAAACAATATGAAAAAGTCCCCATCTGAAGTGCAATTGTATTTTTTAATTTATTCATTTATTTCATAAATATTTAGTGCCCACCATATGCCAGGCAATAGTGACCATGAATGATGCTTCTAAGTGTCACACAATCTCTTTATGCTTTTAAATTAACCATTTCATTTCTTTTCTTACAAGTCCAAATCTTGAAAAGGTTTGGTACCTGAAAATTTGGCCTCTCCGTGTTTTGTAGAAGGTAGAAAGATCTGCATTTCAATGGTCACAATCAGTGCAGCAGAAACTTACAGAGGCTTTCCTGTAACAGAGGCTGCTGTTGGTCTCTGTGCTTCTGTTCTTACAACTCATCCATCCGTCTTCCTCCCTGCCATGGGCACAGTTTCTAGGATATAAATCTGACCCTGTGGGTTCTGAGTTTCATCTCCATCCATCTTGGATAAAATCTTCAGGATAACATTGAAGCAAGTTGTCTGGCGTGGAATTCAAGACTCTGGTCGTATCTAATTCTTGTCTATCTCCATTAACTCACTCGAAATTTGCCCCTTGCTTGTTTCGCATAACCTGCTGCTCCCTGGCTCTGTATTTTTGCGTATGTTGTTCCATCTGCTTAGAAGTCCCTTCAGATTTTATCCTTGAACTTTTCATCCATCTTTCAAAACTCTGGTCAGGAGGTACCTCCTTTTTTCTCTCCCTCCTGGGCTCATCCCTTCCTCTATTCTACTTCTGTGCTTCTGATATTGCATTTATCACATGAACATTTGTTTATTTGTTTAAACATTTCTCTCCCAACCTAGACAATACATTTCTTGAGGTCAGGGGCCTAGTTGGATTCATTTTCATCTTTGTGGTACCAAGCACAGCACCAGACACCATGCTGACACTAAGAAGTGTTTACTGAATTGAACTGAGTGAAGTGTTCTTAGCTAGTGTGGATTCTATCAAATCTCACTTCATCTTTTTTATCCTGATCTCTGCTCATTCAATCTATTCTCACTTATATGAGAAGGAAAAAGTACCTGGTAAAATTTGTAAAATCAAGTAACGTTAATTTTTTTTAGAAATTTGGATTAAAAGGGTGCTTTCCAAGGATGCATATGTGTTTTCTTACCTTTACGTTTAATTTTTCTACGCATTCTCCTTTCATTCCCTCAGCCTACTCCCACCACGTCTTCTCTCTATCGCTGTCTGTATCTGTTCAAAGTCAACTCTATAAATGGACTAGAACTTTCTCCGTAAATCTCAGTTTGGCCATGTGTCATCAGAAGCTCAGAAGATTTCACGTTTGGGGGGTTTGGCATATATAAATGCTGGAGTTCGCCTCCATAAATTCCTGCCACATTTGATCTTCTGACTATTAGCTTTCTATACTGTCCAACTCTCCCAGCATTTCTGTCTTAGGGGACCTAATAGTAAATGATCACTATGACAAGAAGAGAAGCAATTAATGAGATTAATGTTCCAAGGGTCCTCTTCAAGTTGTCGATACCCATATTTATATCATAATGCTGCAATTTTGGCAGAATTATTTGCTTCTTATGAAAATCTGATGAAGCAATTTTCAGACATCCTAACATGAATCAAAAATTTGAAAAACACACAGACACATATCCATCCTCCTATTAACTTTTCTCCATTTTACATAATTTCACATTTTGGGATTTGGGAAGGGAAAGATGAACAGAGAATGGGACTTCAAACACTCTTTCTAGTCCAGTTTTGAAAAGTCAAGGCATTCTGATATGACTTCATCATGAAAACAGTTAAGTGATAGAGTGTACTTAAGTATTTTTAATCTTTGCTGACTGATAGCAAATTGCAAAGAGAATGGTGAAAAAAATTTTCTTAGTATCTGTAAGAAAGTAATTAGTAATTTGAGATCTTATAAATGCTATAGTTTATAATGCTTTAGCACAAATACACACACACACACACACACACACACACACACACACACACACACAGAGCATTAATTATAGGAGAGAATAAACACAGAATTGTTTCTAAAACTAACCAAAGAGAAAAGTAGTAAACTCAAAGTAGGTGTTTGTTCTGATATTACCCAATAAACGCAAGTCCATCCCATCTTTCTATATAACCAAATGTCGTAGAAGTTGATTTTCAGGGTGGTGCATGTGATTAGAGGTTTCGATGCCTACGAAAACCTGGAAATGTTTTGCCTGGATGGATCTGTTTTGTTACCTACAGCAAGTTAGCAGAAAATAAAAGACCTAATGGTCAATGTTTCATCAGCACCATTATGCTCTGTTCAGAAATGCTGGTCATTTTAGTTGCAGCATACATTTTTAAAACTTTGACTCCATTTTATAAAAAGACACATTTAACGCTCATGAAAACCTTTTGTGAAGGGCTTCTGCTCACTCTTGACGGCTGCGTGAAAGAAGTTAATCAATGAAGGAAGCCCATCGCGAAGCAGCATAAATTCTACAGCTGATGTCACCAGGACTGTAACTGACCTTTCTGCTTGTGTTATTGCTCACCAAATTTGCCTTATGACTGACACCACATCATAGCAGAGGGAGAGCGCTCCTCACTGGCCTTTGTCTAAAGAACATCCAGCAGGGTGTCCCGTAACGACAGTCTGTGAAATTCCAGTCAACGTGCAGATTCAATTCTACACTTCAATTGCGTTGATACATGGTACTTTAGCCTTTTGGAAGTACAAAATGCATGAAATAATGTGTGTCTAGAATCCAAGGAAAGTCATTCTGTGCCACCTGGTAAGTGTCCATGTAAGAAGAGGCAACATTCAGTTCAGGTGGCCTCCACTCCTGGAGGTGGGGCTCTTGGCAATCTTGGGGGATACTTCTGGAAGTTGGGCTTTGGTGAAGGCAAACCTGAAGGGAGCCTGTGGGGAGCTTCTCTGGGCTAGCTCCTCTGATTTTATGCCCAGATCCCAGTGCAGCAACACATGAATGCATTAAATATCAAGAAATCATTGTATACCTGAAAAGAACAGAATATCATAAATTAACTATACATCAATGAAATTTTTAAAAAAAGAAGAAACCACACATACTTGAGGAAGGTGATTCAGGTGGAGAGAGTTTGGGATGATTCCTGATAGATCATGATATCTAGAATAAATGACGAGAATATTCCTTACTCTCTGATGCTCTTTGGTGCCATTCAATAAACATCGTTAAATGCCTGTTATGTGAAAAATCCAGGGGTCCAAAGTCAGGTTTATGAAATAGATGATCATTAAAACTCTCACACCTCCTTCTGGATATTTGGCTGAATCATCCCGATTGCTCCCATTTTCGTCTTGGCTTCTAGGAGCAAGAGGAAATTATAAGGAATATTCTGGGTGGCTTCCCTCCAGGAGTTGTGGGGGACCCTCACCATCTGGATGGCAGATACAACCAGGAAAAGGAATGCTGGTTACCACAGGCAGTTTCTCATCCTAGGTCTCTGAACGTCGACCCCTGCTTTCCGGCTTATGCAAAGACACAGAGGATGGGGAGAGCCTTTCAGCTAAAGGCTGTTTCACACGTGTAAAGATACCAGCTGCTTCTTGTTTACCAAGCACCCCAATTTGATTTGTCTTCAGAAATCAAATGCTCTTTTATTTGTTTTGTTTTTCCCCATCCTTTCTGTTATTCCGATCACTGACTTGAAAACAGTGGGCCAAGTAATAGCTCCTATTTTTCTGCTATTTTTTTAAAGAGGCATGAGTCATCTCCAGGGAGGCATTAATCCAGACAGGTTTTGCTGAGAAGGCAGGCATATTTACTCAGAGACTTGAAGTATTATCGTTGAATGAGATGCACTTGTACCGCATGATTTTTAGGATAAATGGATTTGGACGGCCTTGGCTTATCAGCATCCTCTAGGGTCAGTTTACAGTGGGCATACTCTATTTATTTAATTCACTCTACTTAAGTACAGTTCAGTTGTACTGCTTTGTAGTTTATTTACATCTGAACACTTACTATAGCATTAGGCTAGTGGCTTATTTTCTCATAAGAATGCATTAACTGCAAAGAACAATCTCTCCCTTGTCATCAGACAAAAACATTCGATTCTGTCTCTCTGAGTAAGACATATAGAATGATGGCACCTCAGAGCCAGCAGAGACCAGTCATTATTTCACAGCTATACTGATGCAAAGAGATGACAGTTTATTTCCCAGCGTCATGTCTCTTTTTCCCTTATGCTGGATACTCCTCAGAAACACCTGTGACTTTTTATTCACCTTCTTTGACTAACAGTTGTCACGGTGTCTAAGACTTTCTCAGGCATTGTTGGACTAAGCAATTCCTGGCAACGAGTTGGCAAAGAGTTCTTTTTTCACTCTCTTGGCTCGTGCTCCCGTCTCTAACACAGCGCTGCCACCAGATGGGGGACGGAAGGTGAAGTTTAGAAAAAGTTACCACCTTATGTGACCCCACAGAACCTGTCATATTTCTGGCTAAGGAAGAGGCAGATGAAAGATGCAACAACATAAAAGTGCACGCCATCGTCCAGGGAAAAAGCAAGCGGTTCTGTTCGGCTGAAACAGTGATGGAGATAAACCAGCACAGGTAGGCTGGGTCTGTGCTAAATCCTCTAGGATGTGAGGAGCCTTTGAAGGTTTTTCTAGCAGAATGTTTCACTATCTCGTGGCAAGAAAAAGTTGAGAGGAGAGCTTTAAAGATGGGGAGAAGAGTTACTTAAAAGAATCTGTTGCAATAGATTAGACAAGACAGGACTAAAGCAGTTGCAAAGGTGGGATTTGGTTTGCTGGTTTGGCTTTTCCTGTGGGACATTTTAGAGGCTGCATTGGCAAAATTGGATGTAAAGGATAGAGAGAGAATTAGATAATGACTTTAGAGCTTCTCACTTGGGATGATAATATTATTAATAGAGATGGCAGAAATAGGGAAAGGAACATGTTTGGGTGGAAGATGAGTTCAGTTTTAGATGTGCTAAATATGAAGTAGAAATCCAAGTGGAGATGGCAGATTAGCAGAGAGAAGTTGTGTCTGGGGTACGGGAGAGAAGTCGGGGTGAGGACTATAGACTTGGAAGTCACTGGCAGACGTAAGGGCAGACAAAGCCATTCAATGAGCCACATTGCTCAGGAAGGAGGTGTGTACTGAGAACACGAACATGACAGGATGAAAACAGACACCAGAAGGTGTGGGAGTAATGGGAGAGAAGTCAGATAAAAGAGGCGGAGAGGGCAAAGCAAGATTTTGTCTTTATTTTTTTAATTTTTTAATTTTTAAAAATTTTCCACCTGACTTCTTTTTTAATTGAAGTATAGTCAATTTACGTTTTGTTAGTTTCTGGTGTACAGTGTAGTGATTCAGTTTTATATATCTATTATATATAATAGATATGTATTCCTTTTCATATTTTTTTTCATTATAGGCTGTTAAAAGATATTGGCTATAGCTCCTACTGTGCTATGCAGTAGGAAGATTTTCTCTTTAGACAGTTCAGTTTCTGAATGAAACTTCTTTGGCAAGTTGTTTCATTGATTCAATCTAAGCATTGATAGTGATACTTATTTGGATATATTTCCTTGCATGTACAGAAGGATGGAAGCTAAGGATGGAAAAGCCAGCATTTATTTCTCTCCTATTTTAACAAGACATATTTTTTCTTATGGTATGGGCAAAATCATTTCGTCTCTTTAAAACACCAATTAAAGCTAATTTCAAGCTCAAAGGTATACTTTCTTGTTTTACTTGTCTCAATGTTTTTGCTCTTAATCAACTCTTGCAATTATTAGTTTAAAAAGTATAAAACAACTTAAGTGTCTATCAACAGATGAATGAATCAAGAAAAATGCATAAATGGAATATTATTCAGCCTTAAAAAAGAAGGGAATTCTGCTATTTGAGACTACATGGATGAAGCTGGAGGGATTATGGCAAGTGAAATTAGCCAGACAGAGAAAGACTGCATGGTATCACTTATATGTGGAATCCAAACTCACAGAAGCAGAGTAGAATGGGGATGGCCAGGGCTAGGGGTTAGGGGAAATAGGTAGCAGGGGATAAAAGGGTACCAAATTTAAGTTAAAAGATGAGGAAGATCTGAGGATCTGATGTGTGACGTGATGACTGTGGTTGATGACACTGTATTGATATAATTGAAATTTACTAAAACGGTGAACTTGAAATGTTCTCACACATAAAAGGTAAATATGTGAGGTGATGGATGTGTTAATTAACTTAATGGAGGGAAATCTTTTCACAATATATATTTTAATCATCATGTTTTACTACTTAAATATCTTAAAATTTTATTTCTCTGTTGTACCTCAATCAAGCTGAAAAATATATAACTATAACGTGCTTATTAGAAAACTCAAATAGAGCAGAAGGATTTTTTTTTTTTCAGCAAATGCTTTACTTCCTCCAACACAATTGCTTATTTTCACTTCCTGGGGTCTCACTGTTTACATTTCTTGTATATGTTTTTAGAAATTTCTATATCTTAATAATTTTAGATTCATGCACAGATATACATGTACATACAAGAAGTTCTCAGCGATCTGCACTGTACTTCAATAGCCTTAATGTTGGATTCCCGCCGAGTGTGTGCAAACCTCCTTGTGCTTCTCTGATCCTAAATATGAGAGCTGGAAAGTTCTTTCTCATGGTCTATAGCTGCCAGAATGACCTCTCTGTGGATCATCTTTGGCAGGAGCCCAATACTGGGGTGCTCAATCTACTGACTTCTAAATTACTCTAAGCCCCGCATTTTAACTTTTTAACATCTCTCTCTCTCTCTCATTTTTTTTTTTTTTTTTTTTTTTTTTTGCACATTCAAAGCTACATGGATGTGTTCTGCTTGTCCGCGGGTAGTCCATCTACTTCATCCTGCACTTACCGGGACCAAGAGCCACAGGCTCTCTGACATTTCAACCTTCTTCTTTTCCTTACTTACCACTTTCTGGGAACATAAACGTAGAGCATACTGAATTTTTTCAACCATAATGTAAAATATGACACTCTCATCAGAAAGCAGAGAAATGGGTCAACGTTTTAGTTTCAAGAATTTTTTTTTTTCTCTCTCTGGGGGCTCCTCAAGAACGCTCCCAATGATGCACACCACCATGTAGTGACTTTTCCCTCTTAATAGGAGCAGATGCAGCCAACAATACAGTGAGATTGTGCTATTGTCACTGCCCTTTCCGTGTATACTCTGGGGGGCGTAAATAATACCTGGTTACCCCTTTAAAGAAATTGTGCTTATTAGCTTGCTCTTTTCGATACGTATAGAGTATAGAATGGCTTGTTCTTTTATGCCCCAAATGAAGCAAAAGGAGTTTGGATTTTCACATGGATCCAAAATTCCTGCTCATGATAATAAAGAGCCAAAATGCTCACTTGCTTTTCTAAAACTTGATGTCTTGTGATTGTGAACAAGAGTTTTTCCCTAACCATGGGTGGGCAGCACCAGCCCAGGGTTAGAACCATTCATACTCGGCTGAAGATTCTCACCTTCAGGAAAAGTGCTTGAAGTAGTTTAGGTGATACACGGAGCGTTCTTGGGTGTAGTACGTGGTAGAGATCACTGCTACATAGACCAGAAAGCCTAAGGGAAAATGTTTCCTTGTTGCACATCTTATCAGAGTCCCCCAATCTTGCTAACATGCAGATGTCCTGAGTAATTTTTCTCGTAAGCTCCTTTGAACAGATAAATTGTTCTTTTCAGTTGAATTATAGCCAGTTACAATGTGTCAATTTCTGGTGTGCAGCACAAGGTAAGGTTTTATTCACCTTTGTGTCCTACGCCCTACCTAGCACAGTGGCTTCCACTACAGGGGTCACTAGGTGTTTGCAACAGGGAATTAAAAGTTGAATTATGCATCATGCTTGCTTTCTCAGTCAACTTAAGATCCATATGACAATAGATGAGTTTCATTGCCATTTTGTCCTCAGTTTTCTCATCTGTGATATAGGCTGAATAGTACTTCCTTTTACACGACTGATGGAGTGTAATAGTCACGACTGATATTGGAATAATTTGTGTGAAATGTCGCTACACCCAAGCCACGAGCAATCCCTTCATTTCATTTTGGTGTTTCTCAGAGAGAAAGCAGTTGCCTATGGTTTTTTTGAAAGTGATTTGAAAATAATAGTGACTCTCCTAAACCGAATTACCCTTTGATTTCTTCGTAACAGAAATGTTTACTTGCTCTGCTCTCGCTTTCCGCTGGAGTAAGTGTGTGAGTTTCCAGAAGCAGCCCTGGAAATTTAAGTGACACAATGAATTATTTTTCCTATGGTAATTTCAGTTACGGACGTCATTACTTCTCATTTTCTTCATGCTTTTGGACACTGTTGGAGGAGGGAAAGAGTGCATTACTGTAAGGCAGGGATCATACAAAATAGAATAACTGTATTCATAAGTCTTCCACCTCCTTGGCAGAAAAATCAATGGGCTGCATTTTATCATTGCATATGGGGACAGTTATGTAGTGTTCCATAGATTATAAACATTTGAGAGGGCCCCAGGAAAAGCTTGATAAAGAAGAATATCTAGATGAAAATTAAGTTAGAATATTAATGATTAATATACCTAGGTTATCCTAGAAAAGCAAGCAATTAGAATTTATTTTATGTCAGTGGCCAAACATCTTCACTTTTTATGTCACACATTTGTGCTCATTTTAATTGGTGCTGACGGTGGCTCTGACAGAATGACTCGAGTCACGTTTTCCCACTGTGTAAATGCTATTGTTTACGGTCTCCTTTGTGTTGAGAACAAATAGGGCAGCCTTAAAAAATATACACTCATAGCTGTTTAATTTCATGTCTTCATTTCGCTGTTGACATATTTTCCACGATACGCCACGGACCTCCATCATTTCTCTTATAAAATTGCTTTATGGCACGTCAGTTTATGTCTGTCTTCCCTCAAGGAAAGGACAAAATCTTTCACAACCCAACACTATCACGACTCTGAAATAACTTCTTTCAGTGAGTGATAAATAACTGGGAAACGAAGTTAGTCCTGAGACGGACACTTCACCTCTCTGTTGTGATCAGAAAGGGCAGATGGCATTCCACTCTCTTTTTGTTACAGCTCATATATGTGTGTACGTGTACTATTTCCTCTTTAAATTTATAAATTGTCCACAATAGCTAGAAACATTGATTCCTGGCATAATTACAAATACTTAGGCAAGTTTCTAGTGATTCTCAATTTACCTATCTGCAGTGTAAACACGAGATGGAACAAGTGAGCTAATAATCTTGGAGAAAAAAGTCAAGTATTATTTGTGGATAAATTTTTTCAAGACACTACACTGTATTTTGGCATATCATTTATTCAGGCATTTATTCAGCACATCTTGAGCATCTGTAATGTGCAAAGCATGGTGCAGGGCACTTGGATGCAAAGCTGAATAATACAAAAAGAAAAAATTTCCGTCCATGAGCTTATTAATTCAGAAAAAATAAGCCTTGTTCTTCTTTACATCTGTAATGCACACATTTGTAGGGTATAAAGCTTTTCCTTAGACACTAGCACGCCAAGGCACCTTTTATTGAGCTGACGTACAACGTGGTCTGGTCTCTTAGAGATTGCTGCCGTGAATGAAGGCATCAGTAGAACAGGAGAGTTCTGCACTGTGGATGGTCCATCAGCTTCAGTGAGAGTTATAAACGCTCTGTGAGTGTGAAGTACAAAGTGGACGAGCGACACTGTTTCTATTGCTATTTATTCACGGGGTGATCAGTCTCTGTGGTGCCTATAAACACACAGCAGATAAGGTTCCTGCCCTGAGAAGCTTACAGTCTAACTTAGAGAGATGACAGCTGTCGGGGTACGTTTTAGTGAGCCGGGGGCTTCTCTCCTAAACATCATGACACCCGTAGGACAGTAGAATATGGTCCTGGTCATTGCCGAGCTGGATTCAGTGCTTTAAGTCGAGTAACATTTCCGAACGATCCCAGCCGGAACGCCACTGCTGCTGTCACCAGGGCGGGGCGGTAAGCATGCAGGTACCGGTCACTCACGCTAAAGGAGAAGGTAAAGAACGAAGACAGAATTTTGGGAGATGGCAACAGGCAAATAACAAAAGCAGAGAGAGAACTTCCAGTTGCCATCCTGACTGTGTAAAAGCATCCAATCTGGAATTAATCATTTCAGTCATTTATAAGTAGGTTTGTGTCTCCCTTTTCATAAGCGTCTCGCCCTCCTATAAATGACATTCTGTTTTACGAAAGCCTAATGTGAAAATCTACTGATAAGCCAAATAATAAAAACTTTATAGCATGTCAGGGCTTTTTTTTATTATTATTATTTAACCTCAATCAAGTCATAATACTGAACACATGTATCCTTGGCCTAAATCACCTTGTCAAGTTTAACTGTATATTCAGCTTCATTTACATGACATATGATCTAATGCCGGAGAACAACAATGCCATTGTAGTGTTAATTGAAAACTCCAAACTGAGAGCCAGAAGAAACCACCAGTCTGATTGCTGAGGGTCCCAGGGAAGGGGATCTATTCCCACACCTGCAGTTGGTCCATAACACTAACATTGTTACCCACATCTGGCTCTAATCAGTCCAGAGGCCTTGATACGCTGCTCCCGGGGCACATAAATTTAGCATTACATTCATTTTAAAAGCCCCCTCTTTCAGTTTTGTAAGGACAAGATAGATTCATGGCTCCACAGAGTCTAACAAAGTAGAAACCACAAACAGAGTAGGTTACTGCCACAGGCCTCGTGGACTGGACTTACCAACTCTTTGCCACTTAAATAATGGAATTTTATGTTCAGCCCTGGCTATCAAAAATGTGTTTCCACCGAAAGTGAAGTTTGACTGAAAAGCTGTGTTTAAAAGAACAGCAAATCCTCAGAAAGTGAGCCAATTTGTATAATTCAGACTTTATGTAAGGATATGAGATAATATCTAACAGAGAAATACAAGCCTGAGGGACATAATTTGCCTCGTTCACGTGGTTACTGGCAGGCCTTCTAGAACTGACTCTTCGTAGGGTGTTTTAAGGAGGTTTGTATCCAAAGGGACTTTTTAGAAGAAAGGTTAAGGTTTTTAGATCTTTCAGTGGGACTTTGGACAGATGGCTACTGAGGATAAAGGGTCTGCTTGACCTGGTAATTATTTTCCGCAATTGTTCCGCGCACTGTAGCTTTTAGGAAAAGTTCTCCTGCCACTCAGTGTGAGTGAAAACTAAATACTCTCCTGTATTTTGTGCCGATGCCCCAGGTAACCGAAGACTTCTGAAGCAGAAGAAGCCTTCACAATTTTTGCAGAGACATTTATTAAAGATAGAAATACAAAGCAAAACAAAAATGAAAACAAAACCACCAGTAGTTCTGCAAATTATTCACTTGTGCGCTTGAGGCCAATTTGTTGTAGGGCCAAATGTTTCACTTGTTATGTTGTTGGTTGTTTTCTCTCTTTTTCTGTCTTTCCTCTTTTATATCACCAAAAAAAAAAAAAAAAAAAAAAGAATTGCCTGTGTAGCTTGAGGGGTAAAACAACTCTTACAGGTTGATAAATTTTGGTGCTTGTTGAGTGTACTGTTTTGTTTATTTATTCACTCAAATATGGCGCCTGGCCTTCAAGGACTTCATATTAACTGGATAAAATATTCTTTCGAATGAACATTCCTAAATGGTCAAAAGTTGGAAATTAGTAAATGAATGCGATTAGTGATAACCAGGTAGTAGTGGGAAGAAGAAAGGTCTTGTTTCTTGGACATCTATTCAACAAGAAGACAGGCATGTAACATCATACGCAGCATTTGGTGACGCTTCCTCATTGGCCCAACTTTTTTCTTTCCAAATTGTGCATATGAGTAGGCATAAATATAGTCTTACGAGCAAAACCTATGAAAACTAAACTGGCATGTTTACATCTAAAAATATACTGGTTCATTAAGGAGTAAACATTTTGCATTACAAGGAGGTTTCCAGAATTCTTGGGTGGAGCACAGATGAAAAAAAAAATCAATGGTCTCTAAGAAGTGCGGCACAGTTCAGGACATGATGTTCGTAAAAGTGGCCTTGATTCATGAAGAAAGTTTCAAATCATGTTCAAGCTACTATGTGGAAGAAAAACAGGATGTGCTTTTACATTTTAAAAATGTTTCCTTCAAAAAAAATCCATTTCAAAGAGAATGTTTTAGTTACCTGCAAAATGCGAGGATATAAAGATGGATACGTCAACAAACCTATCTACGTATGTAAAATCAGGGTAGACATTTGGATCTCTGAGCAGAAAATCAGAAATAATGGAGCACCATGAGAAGATTACCTACTACATGCCAGGCACCGTACTGGGCATTCTGTGGTAGTTCTCATGGCCAAGGCCACCCTTCTCTACTAAACTAGCTAGCTAGCTAGCTTGATTCTCACATAAAGTTGTTTTGTAGAAATACTGGCGCCTTCAGTCTTTGATTTGGTATCTAGAAACCGGAGGTGTTCTCACCTCCAATGTGTTGTGATCATTATACTCTGTCTACTTTTTTGTGATTTATGCTTTGAAGATAACCTTAAAGCTAGGTCAGTGCATCTGTATCTGTTTAAAGTATAACACACATTTATTCAGGTATAGAGCTTATTTCATTTGTTTAATGGAAAGACATATGCATGATATGATGCTGGAGGAATTCCCACAAGACAGACTGAAAAGTGTCAACAACTTCCCATTTCCCATATTGTGTAGGTGGAGAAACCTCATAAGCTATCTGCTTAAAAACCCTTCAATATTCCGTTTAAATAGCTTTTAAATGCCTTGTTCCAGTAAGCTTAGTTTCTTTTTTTTTTAACTTAAGGATAGTTGATTTACAATGTTGTGTTAGTTTCAGGTGTACAGCAGTGATTCTGTTATACATATATATAGATATAGATACATATTCTTTTTTAGATTCTTTTCCATTACAGGTTATTACAAGATACTGAATATAATTCCCTGTGCTATACAATTGGTCCTTGTTGTTTATCTGTTTTATAAATAGTAGTGTGTATACGTTAATCCCAAATTCCTAATTTACCCCCCGCATACCCCTTTCCGCTTTAGTAACCATGGTGTGTTTTCTATGTCTGTGAGTCTATTTCTGTTTTTTAAAATAAGTTCATTTGTATAATTTTTTTAGATTCCACATATAATTGATATCATATGATATTTGTCTTTCTCTGTCTGACTTACTTCACTCAATATGATAATCTCTAGGTCCATCCATGTTGCTGCAAATGGCATTATTTCATTCTTTTTTATGGCTGAGTAGTATTCTGTTCTATATATATAACCACAACTCTTTATCCAGTCATCTGTCAGTGGACATTTAGGTTGTTTCTGTGTCTTGGCTATTGTAAATAGTGCTGTTGTGAACACTGGGGTGCATGTATCTTTTTGAATTAGAGTTCTCTCTGGATATGTGTCCAGGAGTGGGACTGATGAATCATGTGGTAATTCTATTTTTAGTTTTAGGAACCTCTATGTTGTTCTCCGTAGTGGCTACACCAATCAACATTCTCACCAACAGTGTAGGAAGGTTCCCTTTTCTCCTCACCCTCTCCAGCATTTATTATTTGTAGACTTTTTAATAATGGCCATTCTGACTGACGTGAGGTGGTACCTCATTATAGTTTTGATTTGCATTTCAGTAAGCTTAGTTTTGTAAATCCAAATACTTTTAGGAAGTAGGTAAACAATTTGCTGAGGGGCCACGTGCTGGAGACCAGAAACAACCATTTTCAAATTTTAATTGATTGCCTTAAGAAACTATGGAATACCTTGAGTTGTCCACAGATCTGGGTTTGCACTCATTTCCCAGTTCTCCATGGCAGGGGAACAATGGAGCCAGGCAAAGGGAAATTTAAGACAGTTACAGAATCCCTAAATATCTATATAGTCTACATTTCCTGTCTGGAAAAATGACTAGGAGCCAAAACAGAACCAAAGTGACAGTGACAAAAGAGCATTTCTCTAGATCAGCCACAACCTGAATAATTGAAGACTTATCATATTCCCAGATATTATTAATAGTGACCATTGGTTTAGCCCATTATAGACAAATCGTGTCAAGTGGTTTACATACGTTAACTTATTCAGTCACTACAACAGAACAACAAAAAGAAATTGTGGTCCATAGAGATACATGCCCAAAGTCACACAACTAATAGGACTGTCCGACACTTAATACAGTTTTTTCATAGCCCTTGTCACAGTTTATATTTACAGATTGACGAAATTATTGATCAGTGGCTGCCTTCTGCTTTGTGAGGGCAAGGGCTGTGTGCGTGTTGCACCCAGAGCCTGGAGCAGAGCCTCACACCTGGGTGCTTATTGCTCTCCTATCCTTATCACTCATTTGTAGCTGTCTCCAATCCAAGTGGCTAGGATGACGTACCACCCTCCGTTTTGTGCTCCAGCCACCCACAGGGGCGAGGAAGGATGGGGGCCTTTATCTCTCCTGTGACTCTCATTCATGTGTTACGTGGATTTTGTGCTCCAGATCTTTTATTTTAACCAGCTCCCAAGGCACCATCTCCAACCTAAACAGACCGAAGGCCAATGTTAGTACCATCTGCTTTGCTACACTTCAGTTTTGCCCTTCCCTATGACCTCGATGGGCCAAACTTCTTCTCCTCAACCCTCTGCTGTGAGCAGGGAAGGTCATTCTCAAGGGCTTCAGTCTCTCATGCAAACCAGACCCCTAATGTTGGGCCTACAGGTCAGCCCCGATTTTGTGAGCCTGCAGGGTGTTCAAGGTTAGGCTGTCAAACTAGGGCCTTTGCTGCACTTGACTTCTCCTTTTTCCAGGAGAGAGTGGTAGGCTTTGCATTCTGAGGTGAGAGAATTTGAGGACCTGTGCCCTGACTCCCAAAGCACCTTGTGTCCAGCTGCTTTCAAGCAAGGAGTGATCTGTGATCAAGGAATTAACAGAACGTAAGATGTTGGAAGGGTTGGCATTAAGATGGAAGAGTGTAAATAATTTACATTACGGCTCAGGCAAAAAGGCATTTTCAGTTCTATTTTTGGGCTAACTCAATAGAAGCTGAAGTCATTCTGGTCTTCTTGCAGGATTTTTTTTTTTTTTTTTGAGTTTTTTGCAGCTTGAGGGAGGACCTCTGTTCATGTTGTTTCCTCTGCCTGGACAGCCCACTCCATGCCCCTGTTTCCATATTGCCAGACTCCATATCCATCCAGAGATCCACTGGGTCTCAGCCTCAATGTCACGTCATCAGAGAGGTGACAAGAGACCTTGATTAAGAAACCTCTTGTTCTTGTCATTCTCTCTCTTAGCATCCTGCCTATCTCCTTCATAACGCTTGTCACAATTTGTAACTTTATATCATCTTACTTGCTTATTTGTTTCATGTCTGTCTCCTGGACTCCAAGCTTCTTAAGGGCAGGGCCATGTCTGCTTTAATCAAGGCCTCTTCTAGCACCAACAGTAAGAATTAGAAAGGGTGTCCACTCATGTCCTTTTGGGCATGTTTTGCAAGGTGTAATCTAGTTCCCAGGGCTTAGACCAGATCTTGACATCTAAGGACTCAAAAACTGATTTATTGAAAAATATTATAAAATCTAATTTTCTTCTCTTCTGAAATACTGACCACTACCAGCCCAGATTCTATAGTTCCTTCAAGACTCAAGGCAACAGTGATCTTTTTTTCTGAGGGAACTCTTAGAAATGACAATTGGTAATTATTTGAATGTCACATACCTATGTTGTTCTTCTATTGTATGTTCTTTAACAGCGTTTAGTCTTTCCCCACCAATTAGGGGATTATCTGTGTGCCTCAAAACAATTACTTTAAGCTTGGAGCATCTTGGTGGGGAATGGGAACTTATAGCCATGCTAACACCTAAAGAGTTGAAAAAATACTAAAAGAATGCATGAAACTTCTGCTCAGCCATTAGCTTAAAAGATACTAGATACCACATAAGGAAAAGTGGGATAAAACCAGGATCATAAATGACCAAGCCTCCAATAAATTCTAGTAGCATAATCATTTACTAAAAACTCATCTGCAAACATTGATCTATTTTAAGATAGGAATAAATGTAAGTAAAGCAGATACCGTGAAAGGCAGAGTCATTGAGCTGGTGGCGTTTTTAGATGTGTAAAAATCTGTTTGAGGAGAATTATGCAACACAGGGTGGCAAAGAATTAAAGTGCATGAAAATGTATCCACAGATAATCACATGAAAACACAATGGCCACAATGCCAGAGAATAGTTTGGATTAGATTCTTTCTTTTTTTTTTTTTCAGTGGAATTCTTCCTTTTAAGTGTTAACCAATTTAACCTTTGGAAATGAAATATTTGTCTTGTGATGGGAAAGCTGGCTTTTATTGTAAAAACTGGAACTTGTCCTTGGTTGCTTTATTCTTTACTAAAACATTCTCTTTCTAAGTTTGTATGTTTAATATTTAGCATATAAAAGAAACAGTATCAAAAAAAAAGTCTAGAATAGAGGCATATTTATGTGCAGGTTCCAATCACAGTTTTTGGCTCATGGGATAAAATGGTATCAATGGTCTAAAAGCCAGTGCCCAGATTTTGCTTGTTTGGACTCGTTTGGGATAAGCTTGTCAGTTAGGCTGCTCTCCTGCCTGCCTCTCAGCCTTTCTGTCTCAACCTGAGTCATTCCATCCCACACATCTGACCTCACAGATAATGAAAGAAGCTTTCCAGGTTAATTCTAAAATAATAGCCACCACTGCTAACCTAATATCAATCAATCATTTTTGTTGTCATTCCAAAGAGACAACATGTTTATCGTCAATTTATGTAGAGGACAATATGCTTTATTAATGTCTCTATTTATTCAAAAGCCAGGTCACTGGGTAGAGTTCATTATTTCTTGTTACTACAATCTTGTGCTTATGAAAATTATAATTAATACAAAAATGAAATGAAATTATTTTTCTCCTGGTGATGGTGATATTTTCTCCCTATGTCTCAGTTTCCTTGTCTGTACGTGGAGATCACATATTTGGTCTCCTTGTTACCTTCACTGTTAAGGTAATGCTAGTGGCCATAACTGATAAACTCCAAATTCTCCATGCTTTAATAACATAAAATCTATTACTCGTCCAGTGTGAGTGTTCCTGATTGAGCAGATCCCTTCCAAAAGTGGTTCAAGGACCAGGTTGTCTCCATACTGTGAATTCACCTTCTTCACATGTGGTTTCTAAGTTTTCAGGGGAAGGGGAAATGACTGTGGGGAAGGAAGCATGGATGCACGGCCACTCCAGCCTGTAAATGACACACATCACTTCCACTCGCACCTCACTGGTGAGGACTAGTGATACATCCCACTCGTAGATATAAGGGGGCAAGGGAATGAGTCCTGCTGGACAGCTGTTTTCCGGTAATAACTCTCCACTCAGGAGGGAAAGCAGGACTCTCCGGTGGTCAGTTAGCCTCCTTGCCAAAGTCTAATCTGTAGGGTCAGAGTGAGGATTACATAAGTGAATCTCTGTAAATCACTTACAACAACTGCCATACAGAACCTAGATAATGAAGCCCTTCCCCTCCCCCTTTGCCCCTTCTTTCTCCTGCACTTACTTCTCATCTTTTGTTCCCCTGTGACGTTCAAATAGTTATCTTTCTATTACTCCTTGAAACTCAGCAATTTCTCTTTGTCATCACCATTTACCCTTCTTAGAATATGTTTCTGACTTGAAAAACTGTTGGTATTCCTTTTTTCCTTTATTTCCCTTTGCTTTATCTTTTTCATATGTTTGGACCCCTAATGTATACTTATAGTCAAATACCATGAGTGTCTTTCACTATACTTTTGGGAAAATGTTTTGTTATAAGCCACTTTGTCCTTTCTCTTTTCATGAGGAAAGCAGTCTGAAATTTCAGCTGGAGAGAGCATGTAGAGTCATCCGACTCTCTCGAAAGCCTAGTCCTCACTTACATTACACAAAAGGAGGCACACTTTCCTTGTTTGGAGCATTGTTTATTATTCCTCTGATTAACTTTAAGCTCACATAAGCCAGGACAGTTTTCTTATAGCTGTTCAAAAATATACTGAGCTATGTCCTAGAATTCAGTCTTGGTTTTGCTACTTATAAGAATAGAGTTGCTGCCTGGGCCAGCTCCTCCACTCCTTCCCTCCTGCCACCACTCTCTAGATTTAGGGGGGAAAGTGTGTGTGTGTGTGTGTGTGTGTGAGTGTGTATATTTATATATGTCATATATATGTTTTTAACCGATTTTTTATTTTTGCATTTCTGTGAATTAAAGCATACTTTTGTTAACAACAAGATGCTTTTGCATTCGTAATATGAGTTATCTGTTTACTATATATTGCTGAGGAAGTAATTAATAGAAATGTGCAGCTAAGAGAATCATATGTCACAAAGGGTTAGTCAGAGATAATTTTAAAGGATTATGCCTTGACAACTTCCACTTCTAGTCTTGACAGAGTAACTATTAAATAGAACAGCAGTCTCGTGCTGCTGAGGAGCAGACTGGAGTTCCAGTTTGTTCCAGTCCCTAGAATTTGTTGGGCAAGTTACCTAAGAAGATAAAGCTTCACAGAAGATTTGTCTAAAAGTCTTCATAGGAGTTACCATATGGCCTTGAAAAACCACTGAGATGCATGTGCTAATACAAGATGGCGAGAGGTGTAGCAGAGATTTCCTGATGCAGTGATGGGACATTTCTATTTTTTGGGTTTTTTTTAATTAGGACCATTTTTTAAGAGTAGTTCATAGCAAAATTGAAGGGAAGGTACAACGATCTCTCATGAAGTCCCTGCCCCCAAACATGCATAGCCTCCCAGCTATCAGCATCCCCCACCAGAGTGGTACCTTTGTTACAATTCATGAACCTATACTGACACATCATAATTAACCAAAGTCTATAATTTATAATATAGTTCATGCTTGGTATTGTACATTTTATGGGTTTGTTCAAATGCATAATGACCTATGTCCATCATTATGGTATCATACAGACAATTTTCACTGCCCTTCAAATCCTCTGTGACCATTCTAGTCATCTCTTTCCCCTAAAAGAACATTTTTGACATCTGGTAGTGAGCATAGGTTCTTAGATAAGAAATATAAAGCAAACATCATAAAGAAAAAAATTGAAAATTAGACTTTAAAAAATCTGCTCACCAAAAGTCTCCATGAAAAAACAAGGGCAGGTGAGCCACAAAATATTCATAAACACACATCTGACAAAGACCTGTATCCAGAGCATATAAAGAACTCCTAAAACTCACTAATAAAAGGATAAAGTACCCTATTTTAAAATTGGCAAAAACTTGTTCAGACACTTCACAAAGGTGTATATATATATATATATATATATATATATATATATATATATAGCCAACAAGCACATGAAAAGTATTCAGCATCTCTAATCATCAAGGAAATGCAAACTAAGGACTCAACGAGATCCCACTATTCACACATAGAATGGTTAAAATGGAAAACAATGCCATCACCATATACTGGCCAGAATATGGAGAAACTAGAGTTCTCCTACATTGCTGGTAGGCATGAAAAAGTCACACAACCACTTTGGAAGAAAGTTTGTCAATTTCTCATAAAGTGAAACATACACTAACCATGTAACCCAACATTCTGCTTCTAAGCATTAGGCCAAAAGAAGTGAAAAGCATATGTCCACAAAAATACTCGCTCAAAATGACTCATGGCAGCTTTAGTCCTAATACCTCAAAACCAGAAATAACCCAAATGTGAATCAAAAGGAGAATTGATAAAAAAAAATATTGTGGTGTATTTATGTAATAGAATAGTACTCAGCTATAAAAACAAAAAGGAATGAGGGACTGATGTAGCAATATGATACATCTTAAAGACATTAGGCTGAAGAAAAGAAGCCAAAAAAAAGGATTTATACAATGACTCCATTCATATAAAATTCTTGAACAAGCAAAACTAGTCTATGATGAAAGAGATTGAAAAATAGTTGCCTCTGGGTTGAGTGAGACTGATTGCATGGGGGCAGGAAGGAACTTTCTAGGCGATAGAAATGTTCTTTATCTTGACAGTGGTGTGGGTTATACAGTTGCACTCACT
Organism: Camelus bactrianus; assembly: GCF_048773025.1. Classification (NCBI taxonomy): domain Eukaryota; kingdom Metazoa; phylum Chordata; class Mammalia; order Artiodactyla; family Camelidae; genus Camelus; species Camelus bactrianus. The sequence continues at coordinate 14,289,739 of NC_133572.1, forward strand.
TGTCAAATTCATCTTATCGGACCCTTAAGATATACGCATTTTTCTGAAGGCAAATTTTACCAAAAAATGAACTGTAAAAAATAACTCCTCTTGATATGTTTAATATTATAAGCTTTCTTTATAGGATAAAAGGGGTATGACTTAGACCACACACCGTGTAGAGAAGCTATCCTTTTAGATAGACTATGGATGGACAGATGGTAGATAGATGATGGTGCTGATGATAGATGATGGATGGATAGATGGATGGATGGATAGACAGATAGATGGATAGATGGATAGATAGATGGATAGATAGATGGATGGATGGATGGATGGATAGACAGAGTTACTCACCCAATCACAACGAAGCATAAGCTTTGCATAATTTTCTACTACTGATACCTCCCGTATCTCTATTCCTTTACACTTTCTTAAGATCCCCGCCTTTCCCTACCCAGCAGTTAACAAAGACACACACTTGTAAGATGGTTCAACAAATTTAAGCACATATTTTTATGACGATGAATTTGGAATCAGTACAGCACATGGAAAGATCTGTCTTTGAAATCAGGTAGACATGGTTTCCGGTTTCCAATCCTTGTTCTGCAATTTATTAGTTATGTGACCTTGTGCGAGTAACATAATCTCTCAGACAGTCTGTTTCTTTAGCCATAAACTGCAGTGATTTATGCTCCAAAGGGTTTATTCATTCATCCATTCAACAAGGAACACTGATTTCTTATTGTTTCCCAGGAACTGGCTGTATATTTTGAAAAGGACACATATCCAGAACATCAAAGAACTCCTAAAGCTCAATAATAAGAAGAGAAACTAAAAAAAAAAAACTTAAAAATGGGCCAAAACTTGGACAGACGTGAGGATGGAGAGTAGAGAAAGGAACCCCAGAGTTAATGCAAGATAACCGGTTAGTAGTCTTTCAGAAGTTTGGGTTGGAGATGATTTCAGTTTCAAATTGGAGAATGGCAGTGAAGCAAAAGAGATGTGGACTGACTCTAGGTGTACTTAGAATTAAATTCACAGAACTTGGTGTGAATCAGAAATAAGGGTTGTGAGAAAGTAAGCAACAGGTATGTCTATCAACTGGACAGAGGCTGGTACCGTCCACAGAAAGAAGTGTAGATAGGGGACCAGATTTGGTGGTTTTTGAGATAGGTGTACAAAAAGCATATCACGATGACTGACCCAGACTAGGCACTCAATGAAGAAAGCTGCTGTAGAATGGGACAAAACCAGTTAATTCACATGAGATCTGACCTGTCAACTTGATTTCAGTCACTATTACAAAGTAAAGCTAAAAACAAAAAAGCAAGCATCAGTGAAAGACACAATTATGAGTACAAAGTTATGTGCACAAATTTTGTTTAAATACTGTTGCTCTGTGTCTAGTGGTAATTACCCTAATTATAATATAGCTGTTTTGAGAATACTATGGGACCACTGAATTTCTCCCTTCTCTCATCTTTGCACACACAAAGGCTTCAGAATCTTAAAGGAATGTGTAGTAATTTGGCTGGAAAAAAAAAAAGAGAGAGAGAGAACATTGTTAGTAAAGAAGTTAGTGAAGTTAGAAGGTAATTCAAAAAGAAGACAGGTCAATCTTGCACTGAAGAAAAGAGGTATAAAACAATATATATAGTATTTGATACTAAAAACATTATAACAAGATACATGATAATACTTCCTGGCTTAGAAATGAATTTTGATACTTTCATGTAATTACATATGAAAGAAACCTTCATAATAAAAATAAAACCAAGCTTTGGAAAAGATGACTAAAGCACACTTGTTTTTATTTTATGCTTTGAAACCTGAATTGAGATATTTCACTACTTAAACCATGATGAGATCATGGAAGGCATCGATAGCAAGAGATGAAACCCTAGGGAGGCTATTAACAATTTTGCCTTTACACTTCCTACGTGATTGTGGAAATGTGGGTTCTATTCCCCGTGAGACTCTTATTGCTGGATTTGGTACAACGGCTGCTGTATCAACAGAAAGAATTAGACGGTACAGCGGCGTCCTTTGCAGATCTTGCCTTGGAAAGTTAAATGTCTATGTCAGGTTTGCTAAAGGCATACCTTAAGTGAGAGGAAAATTATCTTGCTGTAGGGAAAGGGGGCATTATACAATGAAAAAATGAATTGTGTCCTACAAAGGACACAGTAATTTTCATTTATAACGAAATAAGTGATCTGATTTCGTTAAGGAAAATCAAGTGTTATTGTACCGTAAATGAAACGTTAGGCAGAGGTGGTGAGGAAAGACATTTTATTAAAGGAATAGCATGAACACAGAAATTGCCTGCACAAGAGGTTCGTGCAAGTGGAGGGCAAAGGGAATAAAAAGAAGTAACCAACTGCCAAGATGTGAATCTAAAGGCTTTGGCAATCTGTATGTGGGTGGAAGGAAATGAACACAGATCATGACGCTATAGCATTACCACGGAAGCCATAAAAACAAGGGAGCATGGGAGTGATGGAGCAGCGCCTTCTGAGTTCAGAAACATTTATGTTGGAGCCTCAGAGTTCAGTTTATTGTCATGGCATGAGAATTAGTCTCTGATCATGTGTAGGAGATTGTTTATTGCCTAATATTGGATTTAGGTTGGACTCTTAAAAGTTTTGAATTACGTAAAGGGTGCTTAATGTAGAGACAAAAATACTAGAATTCTGCTTTACGAACAAGCCGCAAAGGAATCTTGGTTGTTTTTTTTTTTTTTTTGAGTCATGAAAACATAAATATCAGAATAACTTATTTGCTTAAGAAAATTCAGCTGAATTTGGTACAGTTCAGATTTCAGGACAAATTATAATATAAGATTCTGGAGTCAGGGACACAACTTCTTGTTACATATGCTCTGGCTTAGTTCATTCCGGTCCATTGGGTAAAGAGAGGCATAAAACTTAACTTTTACAAACCATTAAATTGTAAATAAAAGACTGAACTTAATATAGGGCTGTATTCTTACCAGAAGCCATTAAATTAGGGTGGGAAAGATAATTCTTCTGTTTTTCCAACAGTACAGCAATTGAGTGTAGAAGGGAAGGTTTCAGCTTGAGCATCCTCATAAGTCCCAATGGATTATGGACTGACTAGCAGGGATGTTGCCTTTAACTGTGGCAGCTGGTGAGTAACTTGTAGCCTGTAGCCACCTCATTCTAAGTGTGTTTACAGCAAGTCTTTGGCTCAACTGTTTGAGTGAGAGTCATTCTCACTAGACCTATTATCACCAGGCCACTCCACATTCATGGCATGGGACCAAGTGATACAGATGTTTGGAGACATTTTAGGCTGAAGATATGCTAAATTGGGAATTAAGGTTCTAAGTGTATAATAAGAGGGACTTTCTGTATGTGAGAGGGAGTATAAGGGACCTTGGTGGATAATAAATATTTCCCATCCCAAGTGTGCCTTTGCTAGAATTGGAGAACTTGAGGTGGAGGTCACCTGACGGGGATCGTTTGTAGAAGAGGAAATACACAGTTGTGTTAGGGAACCCTGAAGACCCTATATGGACCCTCCCATATAGAGTCAGAAAAGCCATAATCTCCTAATCACACACAGTTAGTAACTCACTCCAGGGCTGTGCTACCTTGAAGAATAACTTGCGTGGGTCAATCCCTGTCCCTAGGTTTTATTTTCTTTCTTTGTAAATAAAGGAAGTGGAACAACTCCCATCAGAATCTTAACTCTTAGCTTCACATATTCATAGTTTCATGATTTGCAAAAATGGTACAATTCTCCACCTCTCCCTGTCCCCAGGCCATTTGCATCATGACTTTGCCGCTCTTCCATTAAGGGGGTGAGTCTGTTCTCCCATCGTTGAATGTGGATTGGCCTTGTGACTTATTTTGGCCAATAAAAGAGAACAGAAGTAAGAATGTACCAATTCTGAGTCTAGGTCTTGAAAGGCTTGTGTGCTTTTGCTTATTTTCTTGGAATCCTGCCACCTCTGTATGAATAAGCCTAGGCTAGTTTGATGAATGATAAAAGACATGTGGCCCAGTCACCCCTGTCACTCCAGCTGGCAGCCAGCAAAACACCAGATGTACACGAGGCCATCATAGACCAACCAGCCCCTTAACTAACCTGCCAGCTGATGACAGGTGCATGAATGAGCCAAGCTGAGATCAGCTAGACCTGGCTCAGAACCATCCCTCTAACCTATAGAACTGTGAGCAATAATACATGCTTCTTTTTTTTTTTTTTTTTGAAAGAATGATTGGCAAACTATGGCCCTAGGCCAGCTTCTAGTTTTTGTAAAGTTTTATTGGAACACAGCCATGCCCATTTGTTTGTGTATGGTTTATGGCTCCATTCACACTATGATGGCAGCATTGAATCATTGGGATGGACACTGTAATGGTCCACAAAACCCAAAATATTTATTATCTGGCACTTTACAAAAAAGTATGGATGATTCCTCTAGGTTAAATCCCAAGTTTTGGGGTGACTTGTTACACAGCAATATCTGACTGGGGTGTTATCACATTAAGAAATTGATCAATCATTTTGGTCATTCTTGCTAAATAAATAAACCATTTTTAAATTTAATGGCTTAAACAACAACCAATTTCTTATCTTTAATTATTCTCTGGGTTGACTGGGCACTACTGCTTCACAGGCTGTTGGATATCGAGGTTGTGTAGGAATAAGACTGGACTGGAATTTCTGAGCTGACTTTTGCAGGTGGCTGGCAAATGATGCTGGTGATCACCTGGGAGGTCAGTAGATACTTGTGATTGGACGCTTCCTTGCAGGCTATGCACATGGCTTGACGGCTGGGCTGTGAGAGGAAGCATCTCAAAAGTGAGAGTTTGAGAAACCCTAGCCAAAGCTACAAGGCTTCTTGAGACTTAGTATTAGAATCTTACCTGTGCCATATTCTAGTGGTCAAAGACAAGTCACAGTGCCCGCCCAGATTAAAAGGGAGGGACTACACAAAGGAGTAAATAGTGGTTTGAAAAGGGGACAGAAATTGTTGAAGACTAGCCATCTCCCATCTCAGCTAGAATGTATAGCCTTTTCCTTCCCTCTCCCTTTTTTCCTCTCCTGCAGCATCTTTTTGTCTCCATTTAATGGCATAGGAATTATTAAACTCACCAGCATGCTTGATATACATACATATATGTGTGTATACGTGTGTGTGTGTGTGTGTGTGTGTATTTAAGAACTTAGTGTTCTTGGATTGGAAACTCAGGTTGGCTTGGTTGGATAGCAGAGTGATGTTTATACATGGATCTTGTACCTTTGGAAAGGGCCACTTCACATCTGCTTCAATTAAAATGTGTAATGACTCTTTAACCTTAGTAGTTTTAAATCTTTTAATCACATTATATCATTTTATTCATCTTTGGCAAGCTGATAATTTAGATTGGAAGGTAACCAAAAATGAAATATATGAATGTAACAACTTCTCAGGGTACTTCACTCTCCCTTTGGCAGCCATTGCCTCCCATACACCAGTGGGCTCAGCATGACCCACTCAACACGAAGTTTACAAGAAGTCAGGGTGCAGGTTGTCTAAATGCTGCCGTACTGCTCAGTCTGGGAATTCTTCTCTTAGTGAGCATCTAAAATTCCAGATACATTCTTTGAGCTCTTGGTTCGTGTTGTCTCACCTGACAGGTCAATTGCTTTGAACCACAAGACCCAAGGAGCCTGTTTTGTACTTCTGATTTTCAGAACACTGGCTTGCTCTCTAGCAGTTTTGAGATTTTTACCGTTCAGAGTGGCCATCTCCAGTCCATATCACCTCCTTCCTCTTTCAAATTCCATGACAGCCATGTCTATTCGTACACCCGCCCCCCCCCACAAATACACACACAAACCTGTGTAATAAAAACAAGGCTGGAAGACACAGAAACTGTTTCTCACCATTTTATGCTAGAAGTTAAATTGGATGGGTTTATTCACTCCTTCCCCAAGCATTTAAAAGAAAAGTTGTACCAAATCCTCTTCCCAGACAGTTTCTTTTCCCTATTCATAACATTCACATGTTAAAACAAAAATCCTGCACTTAATTCTGCTTTCTCTATAAATATTTCCCAAATTCATGACTTTCTTAAAAGATTATGTTGAATATTTCCACCTACTCACCATTCCCCCTTCACCATAATCTGTTCCAGTTTATTCTTTTCTGTTTCTGCTTTCTCCAAGGTTACTGTGATCCCCTGAAGCAGATATGGTGACCCCTGCTAGCATCTGAACCATTCAGACATTCTTGCTCCTTTTCTCCCTGCCATTCAGCTGTTTCTTACTTGGTTTGTTCAGGTCATGTCCTGTGTCCCTGCTCTCTTACCCATCCCACTTCCCCTGCTATCCCACCCAATGTTCAGATAGTGACAGGTAAGAAATCACACCGGCCCCATCTGGGGCATTTATGATAGAAGTATGGCAGGCCATGTGGCAGAGTCAACCCTTCACCTATGTTTTTCTTCGTAAATACAGAAGACAGAGACCAGGATCATGTCCTGGAGGGACAGACTCTATGCCAAAGGAGAAAGTCAAGAAACTAAATATGATGGACATTTCCATTGTATGTTGATGAACATTTTAATTGTTTCCGGTTCCTTCCTCTTATGAAAAATGCTGATATGGACATTCTTGTCTTCTGGCAACATAAGCAGTAACTTCAGTTGGGCATATACTTAGGTGTAGAATTTCTGGGTCATAGGGTGTGAAAATGCGTAGCTCTTGCAGATACTGCCAAAAACTTTATAAAGTGAGCATACTGATTTTAATTTCTTAACAATGGTGTGTGAGAGTTCTACTTCCTCACCGAAACCTGATACTGTCAATCTTTCTTTAGTAACTTTAGAGGGCATGTAATAGCATCTAATTCTGGTTTAATTTGCATTTCCTTAAGAAAAAATGATGACAAACATATTGAATATGTTTATAGGTCATTTGGATATTCCCTTTTTTTTGAAGTGCCTATTCAGGTCCTTTCTCATTTAAAATATGCTTGTTTATTTGTACAAGTTCTTTAAATGCTTATATATTTTGGATATGAATTCTTTGTTGGACATATGGAAGTTCTTAATTTGAGAACTTAATTTTAGAACCCCTAACTTTTCAATATTTTCATAAAAGGCTTATGTTTTAATGCTTCATTTAAGAAATCTTAAAAATAATATCATAAAAATTATGCCCTATGTTTTGTTTGAGAACCATTTCTTTAGGCTTTGATGCATCTTGAGTTAATTTCTGTGTATGGTATAAAAGACAGGTCAAGGTTTACTCTTTTTAATGTAAATTACATGTTCATTATAGTTTAAGATTTAGGAAAGCTACATTTTTACTTGTGTAGTAGACATTGTTGACTGCTACACAAGTAAATAGCCATTCCTTCTCCTTCATCATTTTTTTTGGGTGGCGGGTAATTAGGTTTATTTGTTTATTTATTTTTAGAGGAGGTACTGGAGATTGAACCCTGGACCTTGTGCATGCTAAACATGTGCTCTAGCAATTAAGCTATATCCTCCCCTATTCTTTTTAATGTAGATACTCAATTAATGCAATATCACTTATTGAAAAGACCATCCTCTGCCCCGGTGAACTTCAGCAGTACTTTGGCCATATATCATTAGATTGTGTATGTGTGGGATCATTCCTGGACTTTCTGTCTTGTTCTGAGGCTAGTTTTGTACATTATCCTAATTATTTTAGACTTATAAAAATCTTGAGATCTGGTAGGGCAAGATTTATTTTTCTTCTAAACTACTGTGATTTTCTAGGTCCTTTGTATTTTCATGTAACTGTAGAAGCAGTTTAGCTATTTCTGCGAACATCTGCTGGGATTTGATTATGATTACATAAAGTGCACAGAGCAATTGCAGAAGAATTGTCATATTGATTCCTTCAGTCAATGAACATGGTATATTTCTTAATTTTTTAGTTCTTTAATTTGTCTCAACATTGCTTTATAGCTTTCATAACAAATGTTTTATGTATCTTTTATTATATTTATTCTTAGGTGTTTGATGCATTTTGTTGCAATATTAAATAATATTCTTTAAAAAATGTTTACTTTCCTATTTTTGCTAGAAGCTGAAAGACATACATTAATTCTAAGCATTGACCTTTATTGTACTACTTTAATATAGTAACCTTACTAATTTTAAAATTTTTTATGTAGAGTCTTTTGGTTTAGTCTACATGCAGAATCACCTGTAAACGATGGCAGTTTTCTATTTCTTTTCAGGCTGTGTATCTTTTATTTTGTTTTAGTTGCACAGGACAAGATCTGATACAATGTTGAATAGAAGTGATGATAATAAACTCCCTTGAATTCTTTCTACTATTTTTTTTATTTTATCCCACTACCAGTTGTGCTCAAACTATAATCTCTAGATTTTTCTCCCTCCTGATGTGTCATTTTAAGTAGAAATCCGCTGCTCCAGGCAGTATCCTTAATTTTCCTTCAGAGTCATGTAGTAATCTGGGCTGTGCCATCTCCTTTTGATTCGTATTTAATAATGTTGATTATATATTCTGTGGTTGATTATAAGATGCTTAGCTAAGTAATTTTCTGTCTCTTACACTAAAGTGCAAGGATTATATCTGTTCTTTATTCCTGGTATCAAGAACAGTGCCTGACTCACAAAAGATATTTGATAAATATTTCATAAGTGTTTGCTGAATGAAAGAATGATGCTCCAACTCTCCTATATGTATTTATCAACTAAATATTTTTGTTTAGCTGTGCTTCCAGTGGGACACTTTTGCCCTGAATTCGATGAAATAAACATTCTCTCTCCTTCTGCGTTCCTCTTCCGATGACTCAACTGTCCAATTAGTTCTCTGGAACAGTCATCAAATAGTTAGTTTTCACTACTTCCTTTTAAAAAAATCTCATTTGTCTTTACAAATCAAGTTAGTTCTCATATCACAGTAATTCTTCCTGCTGGGTTTTTGGATTTGAGCCGCCTTTTCCATTTCCATCGTCGCTATCCTAGTGCAGAGTTTTATAAGTTCATTCCTTGACGATGTTAACTTTCTCTTGGTTGTATTGTTTGTTTCTAATCCCTTTGTTCTTCAGCCTACTCACCCCATAGCCAACAGCACAGTCTTCCTTAGACATTACTTCAATCATGCATTTCCCCCGAGAAGCAAAGTAGACTCCCTGTATCTAAGCTATCCAGCCCTCAGTTATTGCACACCGTGTGCATGCAAAGCTCATCTGTCTCCGGCATAGTCAGCCACTACACCTCACAAAACTCAGTGTCTTTGTTATGCCTGCTTCCTTGTCATTATTCTGATGGTCCCATGGAATGACCACCTCTTCTTTTTTTATTAAGCTACGCCCATAACTTTCTTCAAGACTTGGCTCCAGATGGACCTCTTTCCAAAAGAGCTCAATGAACTGTATTATCCCCAATGAAATGTCCCTTTTACTTTACATTTTCTTAATATTTTCAGTCTATAAATATTAAAGAGCAGATATCAAGGAAGCACCATTTGGTGGTTCAGAAATGATATTACAACACAAAAGGATCTATGTTAACATGTGCTTTTTTTCATTGACTACAAATGTTTTTCCGAAAAAGAGTTAATGGATTTTGGGCCATTTTGTGAGGAATGCAAGACTTGGGACATTCAGATGTGTGAACGATGTATTGTGTATAAGCAAGGTAAAATATTCCTGTTCTTTTGAATTATAAATGGAGACTCATTTACTCTTTTCAGGCATTAGCTGGAATATGGTCATAAATGGTGGCATATGAACTCAGGCAAGAAAGTGTGTGATACACGAGTTATCATGATTATGGGATTTATGAGGACTGAATGGGGCCTAAGTGTTACTTAAGCACCTTCTCCATTTCACGACTGAGGGAAATACAGCCCTAGGAAAACTGTGACTTACCCAAGATCTCACCTCTAATTAATAGCATAATGGTGATGATGACCCAGTTCTCTTAATATAAAGTGCAGGTATTTTTATATTACATAGCATCGCCCATGTTGTTTGTAAACCCAACTCAAGTAAGACCCAGGCTGCATCACGTGCTCCCAGAGGTCAGGAACCATGCCTTTGTTTACTTTGACTTTCTCCAGAGCCCTCCTCCCTGGAGCATTTACTTGCTTCCCTCAAGTCATGCTCCACCTGGAAGACCCTTAGTCATGTTTTCAGAAACAGAATAGAGGTTTCTCCCCTAAATCTCTTTTCGGATATTTAAGGATATAGGATTAAAGACTTGTGAACGATGAAGGACTCCTAAAATTTGTCATAGCTATGAGCTAAGAAGATGGACTTCCCAAACAAGATCACCTACTGCTTTTCTTTATTTCCTGAATAACCCTTTATCTCCCAATGCCTTTCAGGATCTGGTCATAATTGAAAAAGAAAAAAATCTATAGGAGAAGCTCAGCTCATCGTATGCTGTCTCTTTCCTCTGAAACACACAGGTTTCAGCGTCCTTGCTCACCCCGGGGCTGCTCACCTAGGCCAAGCCACAGCTCCATGTGTTTCCAACAGGGATGTCTCGTCCATCGCATTCTTCCCATTGGGAACCAAGCCAGATGTTGGGCCTAGAATGTTTCCTCTATTAGAGCTTTGACAGAAGAGCCAAGATAGTCAACTCTTGACCTCCAATAGAAGCCAACAAATCTCAGATACAGATTTCAACAGAGAAACAACCATTTCCCTCAAAATGTAGGCAGGCTGTTGCTTAGCTCATCAGGTTAGAATCACACTGTGAAGTTACTACCCAGAGGGCACATTATTCCTTTTTTAATTTTTTTTTATCTCTAGATCAGAGTTCCCCAAACCAGAAGAATGTGAAATAAAATCAGCTGTTTATAAGAGAAGAAACTCTTGCTTGTTTATATTTAGGGGCCCAAGAAAACAGCCTGATTAAAAACTAATGGGCAGTTAAAAGCATGATCCTCTGAATGGTGTGGGGGGAGGCATTTAACACTGAAATGTGAAGTCTTATGATATCCACTTGAATTGAGGAAGAAAGCATGGTCGTACACAGCAGTGTTCTTGAGATGTTGTGTGTAAGCTCAGAAAATTCATTCATCATGGCAGTTTGAACATTGTTAATTTGTTTTTAGCAACTTCTATTATATCACTGAAGCCCTTACAGCAGCATTTGAGTAATCTGTTTACTTAGTTACTTCATTCAATTATGGGTCCTATAACGCTCAAACCTTACAGTCTTTCCCCATTTCTCTCTTGCTTAAAGAAGATCAACATATCAGGAATCATTCCCACAGTTTTCCTTTGTAAGGAAAGTCCCATATGAGTAACATTATTCCAACCACTGCAGCTCAGTTTTTCTCCTTAACAAGAGCACAGAAGTGGTCTTTTTTCCCCTTGAATGTGCATATTCCTGATGGAGCTTAAAAACTTCCATAAATCAATAAAGTAATTGCTACATAATGACCTATTGTTAGTGTTTGTGCCCAGAATGATGTCACAAGGGGGTAATGGAGCTACTGAATCAAAAAATGGCAGCTGTTTCCAATTTATTTGAGAGTCAGTTGGACAGAAAATTAAATAAACACATAGACAAGAAGGACAAGGGCAAGTCCTTGTATTATTCTTATGATAGTTTTAATTCAATTGCAGAAGTCAGCAGGCAGCTGATATTGTGGCCCGGAGTTTCATTAATTGCCTGTCTCACATGTCAGTGAGGCAGCACATGCTCACTTCATCATTTTCAGCTTTTGTTATTTGCATTTTGAAATACACACACCAGTGAAGCATGGATCAAACTTTTCTGTGGGGGCGGGGGAGCACACGCGCGCGCTTGGCGAGTACAGCCTTCCAACTCTCAGAAATGTCTGATTGGGAGACATGGTTTTATCCTCGACCTGCAGTGATGGTGTCTCTCCTCCCTCAGGGCAGGCAGGCGAGAATTTTTAAAAATTACTCTCTCCTCCTTGGGGGAAGGCTGGAAGACTTGCATTTGTTGTGAAGCCCGAAGAAAAAGGCATCACCTGGTTTGCAGTCACTCCTCTCCACTGTGACTGGGAGCTTTGATGTGCCCTTTTGATGTTCCTGCCTTGAGGCGGCTGGAGAGGATTATCAAAAGTAGCCTTAACAGTCCAGGTTGGAGTTGGGGGTGCACCATTGCATGCCAGACTTCACATCCCTGATGTAAACACTTTCACTGTGGTGGGGTTGCCGGAGAGCATATGAAATTTCCAAGGTACTGCCAACCCGGCCTGCATCTACAGAGCTTTAATTTTCAGAATGTCCTTTTGTCAGGACTCCATTGACAGGTAATTTGCTGTCTCATATGGTAACCACTATTATTATTTTTTTTTTTAAATCAAGGGATCTGATTGTAACTAGAAACTGAGTTCAACTGACCATCCAAAAGGATTGTCATTTTCTCCTAAGAACCATGCAGCCCAACTTTTAAAAGATTCTTTTATGACAAAAGGACCTTTGGAAGGTAAACAATTCCTTTTTATGTCGGGGATAAGAAAGCAGAAGTCTGGCGTGCCAGTTAAAAATTCTTTGTGTAAGGAAATTTTGGTTAGACTGTAACTGAGAGCGAAAGGAATTTTCTAGAGGATAGCTGGGGCTCCCAGGGGCTTGGAGGCCAGCTTAGCAACTAGGCTTTGTAAGAGTCAGAAGTAAAAGTGCTCTAGAGGACCAAGAAACAGGAAGCAGGAAGGTCAGTGCTCAAAATGAGAGTAGACCAAGAAACAAATAAATACGGTGTTTTAAAGAGTGGTAAGTAGCATGAAGAACAATGACTCGAGGTAAGGGAGATAAAGAAGCATCAGTATTCAGGAGTCTTCTTTGATATAATGGGTCAAAAATCCTCTCTGATAAAACATTAAGAAGCAGACACCTGCTTGAACTGAGAGACTATGCCCAGCAGGGGGAAGAAAGAAAACTTCGGGAACGGGGAACAGTAAGGGCAAAGATACTGCTTCAAGATGCACTTTCTGTGCTCAGTGAGGAGGCCAGGATGGCTGTAGGAGAATAAGAGAGAAGGGTAGTTTGAAATGAGGCCAGAACGTTGGGTGGGGTGGAAAGGGGCAGACCATATAGGGACTTGCTGGCCATTTAAGAGCTCTGGATTTTACTTTAATTGCACTAATGGCTCCCAGGGATCAGGAGAGAATATGACGAGCATGACGACATGCTGATGCTGGGAGGTTGGCAAGACTCAGCTGTGAGTTAGGCAAACCAGCTAGCCGTGATTGAAACGCACATGCCTCAACGGAAAGCACAGATGATTACACGTAATGAGACCCGTGGGAATACTCATGGATACTCAGAATCACAAATGGGAAATCGCCCCATGCAAGGATCTTCTGCATTTAAAGTTTTTACTTTCGGGGGATGTCGGTGGAAAGTTGTGTTCCAAAAGAGCCATGGTTGCCCTCACATGTGTTGTTTCTGCGTTACTTCAGTGTCAGATTCCCAAAAGCAAATTTCACATGTTGGAAATTCACCTCCGTGGTAGTTCTTTTAAAAGGAATTAATAACTTTTGCCAGCACTAAATTTTTGGGCTATTGAAAGCATGTCGATTTGGTGCTTTTTTAGAGTCTTTTTTGAAGGGTCTTCGGGAGAAAAGCTTAAATTCCGCAGATATGAAACCAGTGAAAAACATGTTGAATCTCAGTTTAAAGTTTTAATCTTATTTCTTTAAAAAAATACCGCCAAATAGTAGCCTAAGGCACCTCTAAGACAAAAAATAAGTACTGGTGTGTATTAGTAATTGCAGAGGGAAGCAGATCATTTTATTCCATCCCTAGAGGGTAAAGGAATAAACCACGTGAAAACCAGACAGGTAAACAAAGGCTTTCTCCTTGATCATTTTAGAAGCTTTCTGGGACCAGAATATTGCCAACCAGGCACCTGCTTTTTAGAGTTGAGGACAAGCTGCTGGGAGGTTTCTGACATAAAGTTAAGACTCAGATTTTATTAAATCAGTAAGATAAGTAGATAGCCTCTTAGGCAAGTGAATGAGGGGGTTCTTTTTAATTTAGTCTTTTCTTCATATATTTGTCTGCTTTTGTTGTCATATAATTTAGTTTTAAAAAGCACTAGAGTCTGATTGATATCCATAAAGGTGTATTATTGAAACATAATTTTTCTCTCCATAATCATCCCTGTTTTTATCAAAGATAGCCACAGAAAGACTTGGTTGATTATAAATTAAGTCCAGTTTTAATAAACTTGGCCTATTATTTTATATAAATACAGCAAGAATCGTGATCATATAGGCTTTTTAAAATTTGCTTTGCTTAAACTTTTCATAAAGAATCTTAACTTTTTAAAGTCTTTTTAGGCTAAGAAGCCAAGCCAAAGACTTGTCCAATTGTGTCCTATTACAAGGAGAACAGGTTCCTACTGAACATATGCAAATACATATATTGCCATGAAAAAAAAGACTATTAAATAAGAGTTTCTGAATTCTGGAGGAATCAGGTAAGGTGAAAACAAATAAATGTTTCAACTTTTGTTGCAAAGATGCACTTTGCTGAGTTGCTGTAGGTTATAGGTAGTTTTAAAAAGAGGAGAAAAGGAGTGTTTTGAATCTGGAAAGCAACATTAAAGACCCAGCAACGTTTTAAATGAAGTCATGAAAATTATAACCATCTTTATCAATTTTCTCAGTCTTATAGAATTAATTTTTGTTTTGCTTCATCTTTCACTAGCAGGTTTATGAATTCATCAGTTTTCACATCTGAGTTTTAGAAATTCTTACCTAGTTCATACCAAATAAATCTAATCAGTGTAATATTCCCCTTTTCATATGGAGAGAGAATTATCTACTAACTCAAGTGACAACAAAATATTTCACAGGCAAATATAGATGGTAACATGCCTCTGAGCAATATTTAGCTCTTGATATTGAGAAAACTAGGTTCACTTAAATAATCAGAGACCTGATAAACACAAAACACATTATTTTTGTTTCCTAGGCAATTTACATTAAAGGTAAAGAAAAGTCTCTGTTTACACTTTCTTATCAAGAGAAGCCTAAACAGATTTTATCCTTTTAACAGGAAGAAAACCAAATTCTAATTTTGTACCAGTGTACCTTTGCTATTAAAATTCTTCTTTTTTAAAAACTTAAATCTGTTCCAATCTTAGTCAATTTGACCACACATAAAATTCCTTTCTCAAGGAATTTTCCACACACCTTACCGTATCTGTTTAGGTTTTGTCCTGTCTTTTTCCTTTCTTATTTTTGGAATAATCATTTTACTTTAGAGCAAAATTACTTTCTTTTCCCCCAATAAACATGCAATTATTTCTCATACTTTTTCTTAGTGACAGCATATATTCTACTTTTCATATACAGTCATTTTCAATTACCATAGCATCCTCCTTTTTGTTTTTATTATTTTCCCAGAGATTCCATTTCCTAGCATCCTAATTAAACTTTGTCATAAGTGAGTGGATCTTAATCTGTGGCATTTTGTGCCCTCTGACCTTTGCAAAATGGCATCCTAAGGTCTCCAGCTTATAATCTTTCTTTCCCACCTTCTCTGCCAGCTCTGAAGCTAACAGAGTGGTAGTGAAAAACACATGTCCCTTTCCAATCTCAGCTCTTCTTCCTCATAGTAAAAAAAATTTTAATATGGCACAAAACATGTTTATTAATAGACCCAAATATATTTTGTCTCTGTAAAGAAATTAAAAAGCCAAAAGGAGATAAACTTATGTTTAGCAATCAATGTCTCAATACCTTATCTTATTTGGAAATGAGCTAGATATTCGACAAACATTCATTGTTTAGTTTAACTTAGTAGAAACTTTGATTATGTATTTTAAATACTTATTTTTAGCAATTATGCTTGGATTGGACATTAAACAGCTAACCGTCACCTTAAGTTATTATTCTTCCTGACGAATTTCGTAACAGAAATAGGATGAGCTTATTTGATTTTCCTGGGTAGAAGGAAAGTATTACACTAAATGTTTGTATTTGATAAACGTAAGTAGAAGAGAAAGCGTTATACTAAATGTTGATAACTCTAAAGACATGTCTGAATTAATTAAACCAACAAACGTAGACTAGCATTTATTTATCAAAGATTATCCCAGATTACGTAAACTTGAAAAACATTTGGATTAGTTTCTATGTTTCTGAAAGTATCATATTTATGTAAATGCTTAATTTTCTTTAAGCCAATCAAACAGAGCTATTTACAAGTTAATTTTGGCAAGAAAACTTCTATTAAGTTCTATCTTTCAAAAGACTCTTTTTTCCTTTATTTTCTTTTACTCTGTGTGGGCAATGTTTTTGTTATCTCCTGGTTGTTTACATTTCAAAGACATAATAAGATTTATAATTTCAAGGTGTAGGGGAAAAATGCCAGGGTTTTTTTTTTTTTTTTGAGTATATTTTTCTATTATCAGAAGTCTAGAGTAATTACTATTTAAATTTCTCCCTTCTTTTTCTTAAATGCAGGACAGTTGTATTTCCAATGTCCTGATTTTTCACAGTATCTGCAAATGTCTGAAGGAAAATTGCAAAAGGTCTGAGTTGATTTTGGGTTCAAATCAAGAATGTTTTTCTTTTTTTCAAACAGGCAAAATTGGTGAGGGTTCAACACTAGAGAATTAGGGGAGTTCAAATAAAAAAATGGGTTAGGGGAAACCTCAGTTGGTGCTGCCAATGAAGAAGACTCGGATTTTTTTTTAAATTTCCTTTTAGTTGTTTATTTGCTTCAGTTAACTTAGAAATAGTATTTTGCAAAGAGGCAATTTTAGAATCCTAAATATGTTTGGAAGCCTCTAAGTACCAATTAAAATAATTCTCTTGCTACAGTCTTTTAATTTGGTCTAGAGAAAAACAAATTTGGAGATATTGTAACATAAAACTGGCTGGGATCCTTGAAGGAGGTCTACCCTCAGAGCATTTAGGTGATAGCAGTCCCATTTCTCAGAAGTTCTCTTGAGGGCAAAAGAAAAATCTCTAGATGGTCTGGTGGTGTTTAATTCCTCAACTGTGCTCACTAATTTTACTATTCTTATTATTTTGTTTTGCTGTGAAGAATTCCAAAGGAAGTATATTAAAATTCTAGTGTGTTATCAACAAGAAAACAATCAAGTACTGACCAAAAAGGATGAAGAATTTAAATACATCCCAAATAAACTTAGAGAGCTCAACCAAAAAGGGAGGAAGCTCAGAATCTGAGGCTTACTCTCAAACTCCAGGGTTGGTGAGAAAATAGTGAGCTCAGTGGACTTTGTGTGTACCAGTACCTGTTTGCTCACTGGTCTGGAAACTGTTGAGAATCTCCCTTGAATCCCACTTCTGACACCATAAATGTTTACTTTAATAAAGGGGTAAATGGAGGCAAGCTCAAAAATATAAGTTTATTCAGGAAAAGCAGAAGAATTGCAGTGTGGGACAAGAAAATCATAGCAAGCCACAGGAGAATCCACTGAGAGTTTGGGGGTAGTTTGTATTTATGGGCAGGGAATGTAAAGGGAGGAGAGTTCAGTTACAGTCAGTTAAAGTAAAGATAAACAGAGACTAGCCTTGAAAACTTCCCGAGCAGACAACATCAGTCCAGTCACACAAAAAAAGCTCAACTGAACCCACTCTAAGACACACCCAACCTGAGTCAGTCATCTTCCATTCATTCCTCTGGCAAAACTTCCCAAAGTTGATCCAAAGCAACCTCTGATCAACCCCCTGTCATCAGAGAAAGTTTTGACACTATCACTTTTCTATAAATCAGGTATTTATGGAAAATCAGTTTCAGTCCTTAAGTTTTGTCTTCCTGAGGGCACATGCGTGAGATGCTCCATTTTATAACCTCCAGTTCTATTTTATATTGAAATTTGTTCACATAACCTATCTTTTAGATAACAGCTTCTGCAACTGCCCCACCATTAGTGATTTTAATTATGGATCCATGGAATCATGTGGATACCTTTATTGCAGTGTATTTTTTATCTGTAAAAGAACTACTTTTTTAAACTTTTTATTTTTATTTTTAACACCTTTATTGTGGCATGATTCCTGTACAGTAAACTACACATATTTCAGATACACAATTTGATGGTTTTTAAAAATATTTTTATTGAAGTATAGTCAGTTTACAATGTTGTGTCAGTTTCTGGTATACAGCACAGTACTCCAGTCATATAGAAGCATACATATATTTGTTTTCATATTCTTTTTCACCATAAGTTACTGCAAGATATTGAATATAGTTCCCTGTGCTCTACAGTATAAACTTGTTGTTTATCTATTTTATATATATTAGCATCTGCAAATCTTGAACTCCCAATTTATTCCTTCATACTCTCTTCCGACCCTGAATTTGATGAATTTTGATAGATGTATATACCAATGAAACCACCACCACAGTCAAGATAGCTAACATTTTCATCAACTATTACAGTGAATTTTTAAGAGAAAAAAATGACTGGACTTAATAAAATACTAATAGAAAAAACTGAGGAAAAATAGACGATGTAAAATTGCACATAATCATCAAAATTTCACTTGATGTTACTACTATAATAAATTTTCTCTCTAATTTTTCCCTCATACACAAAATTCTTATATTTGAAAAGTTTACTTTTCTTCTTTTTTCCAGTATACCCACCAATGTAACATCAAAACATAACATGAATTGCTTTGGTGATGTTAAAAAAAAAAAGTAGCATTTGTGTCTAAGTAACCCTGTTGTCTTTCCATCTGAGCTCTGCTTTTAAAGCTGCTTAGTTTTGTATGAGATTTGCTTGTAAGTCAGGTTTTATAAATCAAGAAAACTCTGCAGAGTCTTGCGAAAGCAGCATGTGCTGCTAATTTCTTTTTACACTGCCACTCTCTGAGACACATGCACACACTTGTGGGTTTAAGCACATACCCTATTAGCTTTTTATACTTAATAGGGCCCTTGGCATTTTTGAGTCTTAGACTAATTTGTTTTATTCTGCCTCCCTTCTGTTGTAGTCAGGAAAGCGAGTTGCCTTAAAGTTAAGTGCCCTGTGATCATGCTGCATGAAGGGCACTACACAAGTCCTATCATCTGATTGATTAGACACTCTCCTCCCTCATCTGTTCTCCTGGCCAGTGGAACTGAAAGAAGAAGGAAGCTCAATTTGCCATACACAAGATATTTGGACTGTCTTTACCCTCCCCAGCTCATTAAGCTCATAGATCTTATATTCTTCACAAAAGTACTTAAAACCAAGGAGGAAGTAATTCATTCATCAAAGGGGTCTCTTCAAGGTGGTCTGGTATGTATATTGTACTGTATTATCGCATAATCAGTTATTAAGATTCTCTCTAAATCAATCCCTACTTCAAGATTCTTATATTGATGCTAGAGAACAATGGTGCCACTACACCAGTTTCTTTGGAAATTTAGATATGGCCAAATTGTACTTTCCTCAAAGGATGTGAACCGGTTCACATTCTGATGACAAGAGTCAACAGCTTTTAGTCATCTCCGCACACATCAGGTGTTATTTAGAAACTCCACTTCTGTTTTCAACGTCATCTTTTAGTGCCTTAAAAAAGCTAATTTAATGCCTAACGTAAGGAAAAGTCATGATTTTAATCACCAAATAAATTAACAACAGAGTTAAAAGAATACTGGATGTGCCTACATTTCTGTCAGTGTTGAGCTCGATGAATTGGACTTGGTGAAAATTCAATATACAAGTGGATTATAACATGGGAATACCGTTGTTAGTATATGAAGATCTTACTTTTAAAGCACTTATAATTCATTGTTTTACATATCTATAACAAAGTTTTATAATATAATTTAGGTCATGTGAATAAAATTTGTAATAGTACATAACACATTTATTATTATTGGATTCATTATTATATTACTAAAAATCAGTTCATTCTAAGCAAAAGTAAGTTTTCCCATCTGTACATAATTTTGTTATTTTTATGAAGAAACATGCTTTATTAGCTTAATAATAGCTATGCTTTATTATTAGCATAACTAAACACTGCAAACTTCATTTTCACACCAAGGCCATTTTTACAATTTTAAAGCAATATATGTGCATGGTTTGGCTGTGGAGAATCCCATATTGAAGCTTATTAATTCATTTTAAAAGCACTTGAGTTTCTGTCACTATGATATTCTCATTTAAAAGCCACCACTGAGGCTCATAGTCCACATTTTTTGGCTGTGAGATTTTCCATTCTGT
The DNA here is from genome assembly GCF_048773025.1 of Camelus bactrianus. NCBI lineage: Eukaryota > Metazoa > Chordata > Mammalia > Artiodactyla > Camelidae > Camelus > Camelus bactrianus. The sequence continues at coordinate 14,309,868 of NC_133572.1, forward strand.
TCTCCTCTTTCCCTCCTTTTATTCTGGCCAGGAATAATTTGATCTGGCCGGCTTCTTCAAGTAAAAGATGACATTATATGTTAATTATACCCACTCATTTCTTCACTATCTTCCTAAGCATGAATTAGGCATTCAAAGGAAACATGCCACAGTGTATTAAAAGATATATTTCAATAAAGGAATTATTGATTTCAATGGCTTTAATATGTAAACACTACTCTTCCTTTCCAGCAATTTCTCAGAACCTAAAGTTCTCAAATAATCTGTACTTGGCATTGTAACAAGGTAGGGCCCTTCTTAATTATCTCCCCTCCCCTCTGAACTGATTTAGACACTTCCTAAAGAGTAAAGCAACAGAAGAATGAAGATATTTCTATCTCTGGGTCTTAACCATTCCTCATAGGACCACCAAGAGGACAGATTGCTACTCTCTGTTGCAAAAAAATTAAACTTCCTTCTATTGAGGTTTAGAGGATCTCTCACCTGTTCAGATTGATCTGCATTGTCCAGACTAGATTTATCATGATTTCTGGGCTGTAATAAAGGAATCAGAGATCAAACCAATGAGATTTTGTGAACTTACTTGTGAGAGCCTGGCTGACTACTGAGATCAGGCCTCTCAGAAAGTCAGTTCCTGGAAGGAGTCACCATGCCTCTAGAATCCAGACTCAACTCTGCAGGTCCACAAATGCACAGTTATTTGAACACCCAGAGATTATGAGACCCTGAGAGACTTGGCCCCATAAATTAACTTTCACAAAGCTATTAAACCATAATAAAAATGTCTAGATTTGTTTAACCTTCTGGGAGGACATGGTAGAATAATAATCTTGTTTTAAATCATGAGTTTAAATCTCAACCTGCATTCACAAGCCAACTTCAAAACTCCCAGCTACTCTGATTGTATCCTCCTATTTCAGGTGGAATATATAGATAAACTTAATAATATCTCCCCTGTAGGATTGTGTATGGATAGTATATTGTATATATATATAACTGTATTTACATATCATATATTATTATGTATTAAATATATGATATACGTATATACTTTATGTAAAGTATATTTAAAATATATTAGTCTCACACAACCTTACAGGGGAGATATTATTAAGTTTATCTATGTATCTCTTTTAAAGAGGAGAACACCAAATATACACAGCAAAAATTTATTTGTATATCATATATTTAGTGTATATAATATATTTTTAATATAAATATATATAATTCCAGATTGCTAAGTAATTTAAAATATTTACTAAGGTTTTATACCATATGTCAGATCCTATTCCAGGATATAGAGATACAGCTGTTTACAAGACAGAAAAGGACCTTACATTTCTGGAGCAAATGATAGAAGGAGATGGAAAATAAACAATTAAATAAATGAGCACAGTGATTTCAGATTGTGATAAATATTGCACAGACAACGAAACATTGTAATGTGATCAGAGAGACTCGGGTAGGGGAAAGACTGCTTCAAACCAGGTGGTCAGGAAAGACATCTTAGAAGAAATGACCTAAGAGGTGATATTTAAATATTATAGAGAACTTGGGCATATGAGCATCTGGGGAGAGACTGCTACTGGGAGAGAGGACAGCAAGTGCAGAGTTCAAAGCTCAGGCATGAGTTAAGCGTGTGTAAAAACAGGAAAGACTAGTGTGACTGGAGTCTAGTGACTGAGAAGGAGAAAAATGCAAGACGTAGTCTTGGAACGTCACTGGGGCTGGAGGCCAAAGTCCTGGGCGGTCATTCTGACTGCAGAGGGAAGGCAGTGAAGTGTTCCATAGGGAAGAAATGATATCTGTTAAGTATCTCAGGAAAGAATTGGAGGGATGCTCCAGAAGGGAAGTAGGAATCAATTATGAGGCCAATTCCACAGCCTCGGTGACTTGGACTAGGGTATTGTTTGAGTTGAGGGAAGCGGACAGATGACAGCTATGCTTTGGAACTAGATGAACGGACAGCACCTTTGTGAAACAGGAAGGAAATCAAGGTTATGCTGTAGTTTCTGACTTGATCACCTGGACAAATGAAGATCTCACTTGCTGATTGAGCAGATTGAGGCATGAAAATTTCTCTGTCACATTCACTTTGAGATACGTGTTATCCATCTAAGTGGAAATGACAAGTAGACAGTTGGAGATACAAACTTTTAACTCAGGACTAAAGATACGATATTGAGTGTCATCTGAGTATAGATGGTATCCATGGGTCTGAATGAGATCACCTAGGAAGAATATGTAGATACAGGGGAGGGAAAAAGAGGACAAAGTATTAAGCTTCAGAGAATCCTGGTATTTAGAGATTAAGCAGTAAAGAAGTCAGCAAAGGAGAAGAAAATTAAGCAGCCAGTAGGATGGAAGGAACCCTGGAGAGGGACTTGTCACAGCGTCAGAAAAAGAGAGTGCCTCAGGAGGGAGGACGTTGACTACTGCTGAGGGTCCCAGCCAGGTAAAGACGTACAATTGATTTGGCAAGATGGCGCACACTGGGGACCGGAACAAGAGAACTGTCATCAGAGTGGGGAGGACAGAAGTCTACTTGGAATTATTTTTCTCATTTCTAAAATATTTCTGCTTAAAGAACCAGGGTCAGGCAAGTAAATGTCAAGAGCCCCCTTTGGGCCCCAAAAAACAGAGGGAAAAATCTCAATATCAAATTATCCATTTTATTTGTCATCCAAAGCAGTTTTCATTCATGCCACAGTTGTTATGTAATTGTCATGCAGATTGTGGGTTTCTCAACTTAAACATTTTAGTCACGTCTTTGTGACATGGTCGCCTTGATGAATTATGAACAATACCCCGGAACCTTAAAAACTGGAAATGGGGAATTCCCCTGTTCTCATGAGCAATATATTCAAGTGAGTTACTTCCGCAGATGGCCAAGTTTATCCATTTTATATTGATTCTTATTCGCCTCAGTTTCAGATGGTGACATTTGCTGAATTTATTCCCAAATGCTGGTGAACTCTCTATTTTGTACCATGTGGCCCGACTATAAGGAAAATAAAGAATTTTTGACTTTGGGGGGCCCTATCCTGGACAGAAAAGACATTGAATATTTTTTGAAACTGCTTGGTATCACCTCTACTCCTGTCACCTTTCTCTCATGCTGTCTTTATGTACGAAACAACAACCATAAGTTACCTCCCTCTCTGCAGCCCACATGTTACGCAAAGCTGTTCCAGTGAACTGTGCATTCTTTTCTTGCCAAGTTTTCTGTCCCTTCCTGTGCTCCTAACATACTTCCTTTCTTCAGGATATATATTTTTTAAGACATTAGAGGAAACGACAAATACTAGGTGTCATGAAATAAGTCTTTGGCCTTTGATGAAGATAACTTCAGGTTAAATTCTCCAGAATTAGTGACTGTCTTTTCTTTTACAAAGGGACTTCAAAGAACATCTACTTTTTTAATTGACCAATTTGTGCTTCTAACTACTGCATGCATTAAATTTAAAATACAAGCAGTTATCAGAAATGCAGATTTAAATATTTCTTTATAGAGTAAATTTTCAACTTCTGCCGATTTCTTACAAAAGGGAGCTAACAGCAAGGAAGCTGATAGGTTTAGAAGTTACAGAAAAGAAATATTTAGAAACATCATATTATAAGAATCGAATTACTTTAGTTTTAATTCAATCATATTTTTAGGTAACCCATACACATGGTCACTCAAAGTTGCATGTTTTAAAAATTTACTCTGAAATACTGTATGGGAGACAATAAAATATTTAAAGCCAGCAATGCACATTTATGTTTAGAATGTAAATTTTGGACAGCATTCTATATGCTGTGTTCATAAATGATAGATTCTGTTAAAGCTGTTTTGCAGATATTCAGTGACAAAATATAACTAAGTTATGAGTAAGCAAGTTGATTCATCCAAGTTAAGCATTTTTAATATTTATTTTAAGCTAGAGAGGAGGGAGGTCTATGACCTACATTACCCCACATTGAAAGCCCCCTTGAAGGCAGAGTCAGTTTCTGTCTATCCGTGCCCTGACATAACAACATATCTATAGAAACTCTTCAGAGAGTTCATAACTACAGTGATGCTGTGTGAGGAGTAGACTGAATCAACATGGAATAGATTAGAGCATCCTCCAAAGCTCTGCTATGAGGACTTTATTCTGCCCTGTGTTTGCCTTCCTTCTACATCAGAGCTGCAACACCTCGGTCACTGTGGAGGTCCCGTAAATACATCCTGGATCAATTGAAAAGAGAATGTTTTTAAGGAAACTTTTTGCAGTGTTCTATAGGTCATAGGGTGTCTCTTAAGCTTAGTTAAATTGGCCGACCGTTTCATTTGGCGTATGTTTTAATAAATTAGGTCACCCAGAGAGGTGGTGATTTCTTGCCCAATTCTCTGAAAGGCCAGATGTTAGAAACTCAGCAGGTCAGATCCTAAGGTGGTGAATTTTGCTGGGTCTACTAATACTTTTGTTTCTGTTTCCTCATTGGTTAAGTAAGGGTAAAAATTCTTTCCACATTGATGCTACAAAGCAAATGAAATGCTGGTAGAACAGGGCTGTTTCTAGTCATGCAAGTGACCTCAAGTTCCCCTTCACGCCTAGAAGATTTTTCTCAACTTAAGGCTAAATTCCCCTCATGCTTTGGTGACACCAGGCCCACAGTGTCAAGAAACTTAGTTCTGCTGGGTTTCAGAGCAGACCTCTGATTCGTGGTGGAAAACATAACCTTTATTTCTGTTTTCACCAAGTTCTGCTCTTTAAAAACGTGTTGTCAATGAGAAATAGTAGAACCCAGTGGTTAAGTTCTCAGTCTCTGAACTCGGATTCACATCTCTGTCATTTTTCTGGACATTTGGCCTTTGGCATGTCTTCAAACCCCTTTGAGCCTCATCCCTGAAATGAGGGGCAACTTATATCGATTATGAAGTCCTGCTCTCAGGATTAAGTGGGCAAATGCACGTAAGGCACTTAGTGTGATTGCTGACCCCTGAGGGAAACCCAAACAGGGCTAGCTGTTGGCATCATTGTATATTAACTTGATAATATACAGTATGTTCTTCAGGAATTTTAGCCACCAGGTTTAAAGACAAAAATAATCACTGAGGTTCCATTTTTGGTGCTACCTGGGTCTCTAAAACTTTTAATAAGATTTACCATGGAGAATCCCTAGGCCCTGGTGCTGAGGGCAGGAAGGTGGTGACTTTCTATAACAAAGGAAGTAAATGGAGAGATACGCATGGCGGGGACTGACCACCCAGCCAGGTCCTCCACACCCTACGGTCACTGATGAAAGCGTGGCAGTATAGTTAAGGAAGATGCTTTGGAAAGTGAGGTATAAGAGCTTTTAAGAAGCATGTGATCTAGTGTAAAGGTAAAATGGAGGTGAAATGCAGAACCACAGAGAAAATGGAAAATGAAGAAAGATGAATGGCATGTGAAGACCCAGACCCAGGGGCAGAACAGGACCGAAGCGGGCAGTGTGATATGAGCATGCTACTGAGAAACCTTGAGTGTATAGAGGGCAAACAGGAAAAAAAAAATTTTTTTTAATCCTACTTTCCTTTCAGACCCCATGTTCTGGACATTTCCCCTTTGCCAGAATCTTGGGCAGCACTAGCAGATGTTCTGTCCCCATTTAGTCATCAGAGCCCATGTTAGGAGTTACAGTTTTTCATCCAGTGAACACTTACACCTTTTCTCCAACTTAAATGTTCTTCCTCCCACTGTTCCTGCCTGGGGCAGCAAGGAACCTGCAGTGGGGGGCCAGGTGGGATTCTTTCCTTCTCTTTTTCTCTCTCTCCTACCACTTACTAGTTGTTGTTTGATCTCCTCCAAAGTTGCAATGAAAAAGAGGTGACGAGAGGTCTTCCTAGCGTTGTAATCTGGATGCACATGAACTGGTCCATTTCCCTCATCTCTGCAGATTCACTCCGGTGCTGGATCTCTCTCTTAGCGCTCTCCTCTCTGGTGGTGGTTTGTGAATACGCACCCCCCCCCCCCAATTGCCAGCTTCTCAGGGACCACCCAGGCTGACGTCACTCAGCCTCTCCAGTAAGACTTCTAGGAAGGGTACCTTTCAAGCCAGCACAGTCTGATCTCCTCCCATAGAATCTGGTCCCTGGGTGATTAGCCACCCTGGCTCTACCCTAGGTGGCAAAGCAGCCAACACCCCATGCAGCCTTGCCTCCCTGGGACCTGCCATCAAGGACAGACTGCTTCAGTCAGAGCCTTACAACTTCGGAACAAGCTGGCATGAGTCAGAAACGACTTGCCGAGTCCTTCCAACTCTGTGCATCACGTTGAGCCTCCCTCACTAAGCCTGCGGTTGGAGGCGTGTCCCCTTTCCTCTTCCCTGTTGTGGGAGTGTGGGATGGGATGGAATGATTAACAGCACATCGAACGATTCTCCAGAGAATTTCTTACTCTTATTTATTTCATCCCTCCCAATAATTTTTTTGAGAAACAGTCTCCTAACTAGTTTGAAAATGGGTGGTGAGCTCACTTTGGCAGAACTAATTCCATAATCCCTTAGTGTGTCCTGCGTAGGTGGTCTGGCACCCTGGTTTAGAATGTAGGGCTATTTGGCTCTTAGGTTTTGTTCTCAGCAGCACCACACACCCACCCTGTTTCTGTACCCACACACGGCAGCCGCCAGGGCTACATGAGTTCCAAGGAACATCACACAATGGAAGCAGGCTACCATTGCCTCGGCGCGGACTCCAGCCGGGTGCTGGCCCCTCTTCACTGACACGGAGGCGTGAGAAACCACAGGACCCCATCAACACTCACGCAAGCTAGACCTAGAAGCACAGGGGCTTTGTTGCCTTTCTAGGCAGAACTCAGTGGGAGATGGATAAATTCTTGCCTCCTTCTTTATCTTCCCCTGCATAGGACGGACTATTCTGGGATGCAGTCTTACAGTTTGAAAGATAAAGCAATTAGTTTCTTTTAGCAATGGCCGGCTCTGCTTAGTCAGGCATCCTTCTGTTGGCCCTTTCTTCTTCCCTGCTTCACTGCCCTTTCCCTCATTCCAGATCCCTAATAAAAAAAATATAAATACAAATACGTCCTCAGCCTGTGGTTCTGCTATCTGGGGAACCCAGGCTATGGCATTGACTTGCAATGCTTCTATTGAAATCGTGGGAAGCCGAGAGTTGCATTTAACATCCTGGTACACATGCTTGTTGGGTTAGGTGAAGTCGTAACTATTTCTTAAAAAATGGATAGAGCATATAGTGGTTTTATAAGTGAAAGCACAGGGGGTCTTAGGGTGAGCTAGTCTCCTCTGGTCTTGACTAAAGCAACAGGCCATGCAGAGAGATGAGGTTTGAGAAATTAAAGGGGGTTAATTAACCTGAAGAAATGGCACTTTGATGTTAAGTGTGGTTTTGGTCATTGACAGATCTCATTTTCTCTGTGTATGCTGTGATCTAAGAAGGTGACAGAAACTTAGCATGAGAAGGGACCTTGGTGTTCAAGTTTGGCTCCAGTTTAGAGCTGGAGGGTGGGAGAGTTAAGGTCATGCTGTTTCTTACTGGTATCACTGGGACATCAACCCTTATATAATCTATGACATAAATCTTTATATAATCAGACCCTTTCACAGACTGATGTTGTTCCTAATCATTTGTGTACCCTCCAGTGTTTCAATAAATATGTAATTTGTTATTCATTACTCCCAATCTCCAAGCATACCTAGAAAAAATATATTGTTCTTTATATATTCTTTTTTTAAAAAGCTCCTGGTATCCAAGTGACAGGGTACAAGTACAGGATAAACATAAAAACAAAATCATATATTTTAAAAAGTAAATAGAAAATTAGAGCTTAAATGTAACAATTTAGAACTGGTTAACCATATCAGGAAATTGTATTTCTTTGTGTTAATATTTAATGATTCCTGTGTCTCGGTGATAAATCTTAGGTAAACTGTTAACTGTTTCTTCAGACTGTCAGACCGTCAAATTACGGGACTGTGTTTGCATTTAAACAATCTGGGACACTGATGCAGAATAGCTGTTCTTAAGAAGGCAACAAAAAAGTAGTTGTTTTTTAGGAACTGTCCTGAATGCTTTGCCAACTCAGTCTGCGAGGAAAGTGATTACCTCATTTTGAGAATGGAAGTGCCCCAGTTTACAGTGGGCATAATTTCTTATTTCCTAGCAAACATGCAGAAATGCAGCTGTTTGCAAAGAACCTATTTTCTCACCAAACATTCTTTAATTCTCAAAAAAGAATTACTCCCTGAGAATTGCCTGACTATATCGTAGTAATCATAGCCCACCCAAGCACAGTTTTTACAAGGCCAAATTTGCAAAAGCGTGCTATTGCTGAGGTTATCAGAGGAAAAATAAGTGGCTATTTATGAAGTTATAATGATGAAAAATACAAGTGGTCAGTCAAGCAGGATTTCACTAAAATAACTACACTTAGTTATGAGTCATGAGCCTTTTTACCAAAATACTTAACAAAATTTACAGTGCTGTAAATTGAGATGTAGACGGCTGAAAACCAACCAGCTCTGCCTTTAGTATAACTCCGAGTGGTAAAGGCAGAGAGCATTATCCGTTTCCACCGAAACGCACCGAAGCTCAACAATAAATCTGACGAACATTTCATGTCTTTGTAGGTGCAAATTGATCACTGAACATCAAAACAATGAAGTTATTCCATGGCTGAGGTGCAAATTAGCAGTCAGGCTGCAGATATTAGCAAGGGAGAAGACAAAGGAACGGAGCACTTGTATTGGGGCTGCCTGCCCAAGAGCCTATGTGTAAAAAAAGAGAAAGAAATAGCATAGAGAAAAAAAAAAAAACCCAGAAGGCATTCTAAGGATTACAATCTCTATCATTGCTCTCTATGAAAAGTGTTTTTGAAAAATTCCTGTCTGCACCATATGGATTGAAACTATATCCCAACTTTCCATTTGAAATGGCCTCAAATAACTACAAAAAATTAAAAAATGCAAATGATCCTATAGTGATGATATTGTGCAAGTACTTGTGGTAAACCCTTCGCAGTGAATGAGATGCATGTCTTAGCTCTGATAATTTCCACAAGGGTGAGCGCCTGTTTTGGAACTAAGTTTTGAAAGTTGTGGTGCCCCGTGTAATGTTTCCATTGCAAGGATGCATACAACAAGGGTGCGCCAGGAGCTGCAGAGTGACGGGCCAAAAATTCCACCTGAAACTTAGGCAACTTGTAGTCCAATCTCATTATGACAGAATTGGGTTTTTTTTATTAAGTTATATATACAAGTAAAGCATGAAGATAAGGGAAAAAGGGAAAAAAAATATCAGATCCATCTAGAAAAAAAAAAAGATGAGTAACCTTTATACCAACAGGAAGAGGCTGAGCATTACCAGAAAAACAACTATAAAGACACCGTAAATCAAACAGCATAGAGTTTAGAACATCAAAAACTCAGAAATTTTCATCTATTATTAATTATGATAAAAAATTCTATCTCAGAATATTTTACACAGCAACTGTTGCCAAGAAAATCTACATCTTCCTGAGCTGAGGAAAGTTAGAAATAAGAACTAAGGCTCTAAACTTCCAATGAAATTGGATGGCCATTAATAAAATATTTCCATGTCTTTGTACATTTTTCTTTCAATTAAAAAGCCATATTTTAAAAAGAAGACAATTTATTATTTCAATGACATTTAAATATTTAATGGGGCTGCAATTAAAATAGCCACATATAATATGTAGCTTTAGTGTTTCTTAAAAAATTATTTTTGCTGCTAAAGTGTATTTTTTTTCACCCATATGTAAGTGTACCAATGATAGAAATTCTTTAAAAAGTTTAGAAACAATGAACATTATAGGCTTTATTTTGACTTGAGGATGAAAGACTTTTATTAACCTCTCGATTAACTTTTTTATTAACCTTTCGAGTCGGCTTCTTATTAGCCAACATAGGCAACAGCAGAATAGGTCTCCTCACACCACCTCCAGTGGTCTTGGAGGAGCTAATTAGTAGATAGGACACAGCACAGTTAGACTCTTCTTTACCTGTGTTCATTCCATATAAATAGATTTTCTCTCCACCGAACATCTGTATTCTAATTAACATCATAACCTCATCTTTCTTGTATCTACGTCTGTAACTGAGACTTTTCTGGTAATAGGATGATGTGGGAGGATGGATCAGCGCTGATCTCAAAAATCTAGGAACATCCTTCAACCTTGGCTTTGACTACAGAGCCCTGGGTGGAGATGAGTTTTCTTTTGTGATGTGGATTTGAAATTAGAATGGGATTATATATATATACAGTGTGTGTGTGTGTGTGTGTTCATTTTCCTATAGGAATATAGATATGTTACAACATAAGTAGTTTCAGTAGTACCAGGGGTGCTAGATGCAGCAAGTTCATAACAAATGATTGCTCACGGAGGGGTAAAATCTTGGTGCCCTTACTCTGAGCAGGATGTCTAGGAGCCCTGTAAAACTAGCGCTAGTGGGGCTGCCCACACTGTCTTGGGAAAATCACTAAACTTCCTGAATCCTTCATTTCCTAAACTACAAACAGTGATGTTAATAATATTAATAACTACTTAGTTCAAATTTTCAGTCTCAATGACTTAACACGTAAAAGTGCGATGAGGAGACTTACTTCATAGGGTTGCTGAAAGAATTATAAACAGTGTCATATGGTGTAGAAAGGTATTAGACATTGAATAAATTGTCATTTTATTAATGCTCTTACAAATAGTTAAGAAGTCCTTAAATTGTTATCACCACATTTATAATATATATTTCCCGTACTTGGCAGGATCACTACCCTTTTTTTAAATTGCTCTCCACAAATTTTAGCATGAAAAAATAATGATGCCAGAGAGAATATTGTCTTCCTAATAAGTCAGCAGAGTTAAATTTAAAACCAGATTTTACAAAATGAAAAATAATTGTGGACTAGAGGTAGAACTGTTCAACTGTTTAATAATAACATAGAGCATGTTCATTTAACAGTGTGTTTTTATCGATCCATATCAGTACATAAATAATTCATTATAATGATTTATTCATATTGTGGAAATTATAATTAAAAAGCTAGAGACCTATTTTAACATTACCAGATCAACTCTGTTAACTGGTCAGTAGCAAGTTTGATATTACCGGCAAAATGTGAAGCAAACATGATATGAAATAATTTGTTCAAATTCAAAGAAGGGGAAATAATGACAATAGTACCAAAAAAGAAAACATGTTCTGGGAATATTTTTTTCAATTATAGCACCATTTCATATGTGAGTTTCATAGAAATAGAGGGACACATACACAGGTGGATTGGATTCAGGTCTTGGCTTCATATGATCTCAATGGTCACAATAAAAAAGAACACAGATAAACAGGGGCTTTTGTAAAAGTTCTGATAAATCGTGTTCATCCTACTGAGTTTGATGAGTGATACTGTGTGGGTACATGTATATTCTACAATTAGATTAGCCACATATAATGTGAATAACCAGAATTACATATTCTACATATTCTATAATTATGTATAACTCTTTAATTATATATTATATTAAACTCTAAGTCTACATCCCTTTTGCTATGTAGACTTTTAAGTGTAATCTCTGGGATGCTTTAGCTTCGATGGTGGAGAAAGGATATTAGAAAGACATGGAGTTGTCCAACGTGGTGTCTCTCATGGCTGATGGTAGGATTACACGCTCCCAGATAAAAGGCTGTCCTTGCTGACAGTTCGGTGCTATAAAACACCAGATGCCAAGAGATGCATCAGAACTGTTTCATGAGTTGCAGGTTGTTATTGTGATGTGAGTCAGACCAATCAAACAGGGAGTAGACTGGCAGAACCATCAGAGTCCAGGGATGGGCTTTATTACAATGTGTCTGCAACTTACAACTTGGGGCTGTACTGGAGATGCTCATACTGTGGGTGTGCATCTGGCAGTCAATATTTTACCTGAAAAACTGATAAGCTATATTAATCTTTGTTGTTACTATATTTACCTTGTTAACCTGAGAGGGCCAAAACCAACGGACGGTGTCCTGGACCTGGAAGATTTTACTGCATATCCTATTCCAGCACTTATGACACTTCCCTGCACCTCACACTAAGCTGTGAACTCCCTGAGGTTAGAGAATGTGCCTTGTTGGACTTTGAACTCCTCCCCCACCCCCACCATCACCTCTTCTCTTTCCACTATCCCAGGGCTTAAAACTTGGGCTTAAACAGTTGATCCACCTCAGAATTTGTGTTTAAGGAGTGAATCAGTGAATACATGAATGAATGAATGAATGAATGAATGAATGAATGAATGAATATCTTAGTTCTTCCTAGTAAAATGTGTCCTTATGGTTCATCTCATCCATTTATGCTGATTATTTTAGCTAGGAGATTATACTGAAACAATCATAACCTTGTAATAAATAATAAAAAAATTTATTATCAGTTTCTGTGTGTCAAAGTTTTAGAACCCCTTTTGCCTCCCCTCATTTATAATTCCTATAAATTAGGTAAGAAAGAAAAAAGGAAAGTATACTGAAGCAATGAGTCAAATACTAGCTTCTGCTCCCCAAGTAGGGAGATGATGGTACTGACTATTGCCGGAGGGTATTCTGTTCTTCAATGATGTTGTGAGTTGAAGCTAATCTATTTGCTTTCTTAACTTCCTTCTTCCAGTGCCTTTGGGTGCGCAAAGTGGATGACTTGTCAGGAGGTACCATCTGTGGCTGTGGAACAGGGCCAAGTTGTTAAGGGGACCAGGATGGAAATAAGCCAAAAGTATCCAAACCAATGGAGTTTACCAGGCAAAAAATAACACCCCAAATGCTATCCGAGGGCCTTAAATACACGTGATCTCTATTTTCATAGTATCTCTAGCTCACGGAGATCCCATGAAGACAGGGATTCCTTGTTATATTCCATGCTGTGGAGCAGTAGGTGAAAGCAGCCATCTCTCACGGGCGATGCAAGTGCAAAGCAAGCGTTATTGAAACAACTTAAAGGCAGATGCTTGGCTGAATGAGATGCGAAAACCCTGTGCTCTCAGTATTACACACCAAGAGGGATGCAGGGACTAGATTCCAACTGGATGTCCTGCCCCAAATGTTCTAGGAGAGACAGCCTCAAATCTCGCCATGCTGCTTTTAGAGAAGAACTGACAGTGGGGACTTCTGTGAATATACGGGTAGCCTGATGGGGGTCGTGGGAGAACAGGCTGCGTTTGGGTGCCAGCTACCCAGTGAAGGTGCATATTAGTGTTCAGTGTCCATATCCCCAAATTCTTCATCCCCGTGAAGCAGGAGCACCAGGTCATACAAGAATTATGCAAGATGGTTAACTTAGGGCGGTGCCTGCCTTGGGACAAGCACGGATACAAATTGAATAAATACATAACTGAGAGTTACTATTGTTAAAACTCCACTACATAGTTTTCATAAACATGAAATTGATAAGCTACTGAAAAGACCAAACGTCAAACACAAAATATGTGGTAGAATAATGCTGGACAGTGAGCAGAAGAACCAGGAGCTGCAGTGAGACAGGAAGCACAAAGCACAGGGGGCAAATGGAGAGAAAACATAACGAGAGTTCAAAAAAGAAAGTCAGTTAGTCCTGAAACAGGAGAGAGGCTTCTAAAGTTAGCTTCAAAGTACTGTTTGAGTGAAGAAGAAATTACAGCGGACAACATACATATTAATGATGCTGCAACAATATTGAAAAACAGCCCATTATCATTACCTAGATTAAAAGAAAAGGCGAGATTAACACCTCAGACATCACTAGGACAGAATGAGAATCAGGCTTATCAACATGCTCTCACCTTCCTCCCACTTCCTTCATCTTTCTTAGGAAGACTGAGAAAAGGATCTTGAGGAAAATTAGCTCTGAAAAACAGTAGCTGTCGTCATAAATTTTGGTAATTGCAATGAAATGAATAAGAGCGGCAGCTTAGGGTAAGGGATAAAAATGTGTGTAAAAATCTCAAGAAACTACTTAAACACTTTCTAGAAAACCAGAAAGCAGTTGTGTTAGTGGGTAAATGGTGGAGAGGAGGGGAGGAACTGGGGAGAAGAAGGGATGGAAAATTTACTTATTCCTCTCCTAGAGGAGAGAGAAAGAGCCAAATATTAAACGTTCTTTTGCATAAATTAGAATGATTAACTTTCACTCCTTTTCTTGCCTTTTCTGCCAATCTCTCAAATATTTTTAATAGCTATAAAGAACAGAGATTACACTTCCTTCAAATAATTATATTCAGCCAACTCAAACTGCTATTTGCTTACAGAGTAGTCAGCCTTACATCTTTCTTCATGACAGATCTCATTAAACAAAGACAAATTCCAGTAGCCCAGACAGATGAACTGTTCCAACTAAGCCCAGCCCCGACCAAGATTCCTAACTGATCTGCAGACCAGGGACCAAGCCCTGGCCCATCACAGCAACCCACCAGAGACGCCAGTCTAGATGCGCCGAGCTCAGCTACCATGGAGATGCATGAGCTTATCAGTGCCCTTTGATATGTCTCACTGAGATGTTTTTTTGGTTGTTTGATACATAGCATTCATTATTGTAGCCTAACAACTGATATAACACTAAACTCTTTCCAAAGTGTTTATACCAATTTACACTCCCACCAGCAATGAATGAATGTTCTTATTGCTCTCAATTCTTGACAACATTGTCACCGGCAGTCTGTTTGATTAGAGGCCCTTTGCCTTGTAGCATGTCTTATTTTGGTTTTAAATTCTACTTTCCTGACTACAGTGAGCACCTTTTCATACCTCTCTGACTGTTTCGATATTCTTTTTCGTGTGTGTGAAGCACTGCTCAAGTCTCTTGCCCTTTTTTTTTCTAATGGTTTCTCTTCTTACTGATTTGTTGAAATTCTTCATCTATTCTAGACCTAAGCCTCCTGTAAATTATATGTTCTAAATCTCTCTCATCCTGTGCTTTGCTTTTTCATTCTTTGTCTCTTTCTGACCAAAAGTTGGATCCCCACTATAACATAATTTTACAATTTTTTCTTTCATGGTTAGTATTTTGGGGGGATCATTTTACCCCAGTGAGGGAATGACGATATTTCTCTATTTTATCTTCAAGAAACTTTGTTGACTTCCTTTGACATTTAGATCTACAGTGTACCTGGACTTCACATTTGCATACAACTAGAGTAAAATTTGACGTTCAGTATTTTTGTCAGTTGGCTATCCTATCGTCTCAGCTACATTTTTAAATATTTCTTCCACTGCTCAGCCCTTTTGCACCTTTCTCATAAATCAATCATTCCTATGTGCCAGGTCTGTAATCTGTACCTTAATCTGTCTATTCTTGCAATAGTACTTCATTGTCTTAATTACTGTAACTTTAAATTGACATCTAGCAGAGCGAGTTCTTCCACTGCATTTTTCTTTCTTAATTGTGTCTAATTAATCTTGGTTCTTTCAATTTGCATACCTGTGAGAATCAACTTGTCAAATTACACTTACACACATAAATCCATCTTGGGATTTTTATTAAGATTGTATTAAATCTACAAACCAACTGAGTCTTCCAGTCCATAAACATTTATTTACATTTTTTTTAAATTTCTCTCAATAGTGTTATATAAAGTTCTGCATAGGAATTTTATTCTTCTTTTATTGGGTTTATTCCTAGATATTTTACTATGTTGACTTTATTGTAAATAGTATTTTTTTAGTCAGTTTAAATATTATTCCTTTGAAGAGAATCCACTTTATTCCTTTTATTTCCTTTTAAGATGTTCTCCTTATTATGATGGCCCTGAAATAGATTTTCTTGGAACATGTCTTGAGATTCATAGTGCTTCTTGAGTCTTGGCAAGATATCATTCATCAGTTTTCTGTTAGTTACTAAGTCTTGTCTTTCTACTCTACTCCAGCTCTACAAGCAGCTCTCCCATCAGTGTTTCCCTTCTCAGTAAACAGCACCATCATTTGTCCAGTTGGAAGTATCCTTAATTCTCTTTTTCATACACCATATTCAATCTAACAGAAATCCTGTCAGTGTTATTTAAAATATACGTTTGGAACCAGATCACCTCTTGCCATTTATACGTCTCCCACCTTAAGTCAAGGTGCAGTTGTTCTCACCTGACAACTGCAGGGTCTTCCAACCAGCATCCCTGCTTTCTCTCCTCTTGCCCCCCGCATAATATTCCAATCTTCATACAGCAGCCAGAGTGAGCCTTTCAAAACCAAAGCCATATTCTGTCACTTGTCCACTCTATCTTCCAATGGCTTCCTCTCACACTTAGATGAGGTCCAAAGTCCTCATCACAGTGTCCCACCAGACCCTTTATAACCTGTCCTCTGGCTATCTTTGATCTGATTGCTTACCATCTCCCACCCCCCTGCCCCATCACACTGCTCCAGACACACTGGATTTCTTGCTCTGCCCGGAAAATACAGCACTGTTCCTGCTCCAGGCCTCTGTGGTATGGCTCCCTCTGCAGAAGCACTTTTCCCAAGATTCTTGTATTCCTTGTTTCTTTTAATTCATTCCCGTATTTGACCAATTTTCACTTCCTCATAAATGCCATCACCAACGCTCTATCCTTTTAGCCTGCTTTAATTTTCTTCTTGGCACTTTTATTACTTGATGCTATAGTTTGTCATTGGCTTCTTTCTTTTCCTAAATATTTTCATTAAAATGTAAACTCTATGTGGGCAATGACTTTGTCTGTTTTTGCTTTTCTTATTTGTTGCATCCCCTATGGTCCTGAACTGAGGGGCACCTAGTAGGCAGAAAAATACTTGTTGAATAAAATAATGAATAGCTATTGATATTTTTTTTTCTCAATAAACACAATAGGAAGGAGGTAGTCGAGTTAAGAAAATTGGTTGTAATGAAATAGTTCAATAAATTGGCTAGGAGAGTTCAGGCTCTAATTGTGGAAGGAGAATTAGTGTCTTTTCAGGTTTTTTAAAAAAATATGTTAAATCATTTTAAAAATCAGGTACTGACACTAAGGGCTTGAATAAATTAAGGATTGAAACACATTTAAGGGAGAACTTTTAGCTTTATCATGACATAAAGATTATTAAAATGATCTGAAGTGAAAGTTCAATAGGGAATTTCCAATTGTAGCAATTTAATGACTCTGTATGCCTTTCATTCCAAAGAATCAGCTTATCAACACTTTGTCTTAGTGTGTATACATACATCACTCATCATTTAAAATAGTTATGCCTGAAATGAAGACGTGTGACAGTTGTTTAACAGCCACATACCAAGTCAATACAGTCAATTTAAGACACTGTTGTAAAAACCAAGAGAGCCCAAAGAAATGTAAGATGTTATTTTTAAATGGACATTTTCAAAACTCTTGTTTTTTGAAATTCTGTTTAATATTTCACCTAGATTTTAGTCAAAGAAATATAGGTCAGAAGTTGCTTTCAAGTTGTTAACCTCTATGAACCAACCCCGGTTTATGCCTTGTCAACACAAGAAGTGAAAAGATGGACAGAGGCATCTTCTTAAGGCATCTGTTTAGATTTTTTTTTAACTTTTATTTGGAATTGTTTATTTATAAAAATTCCTTCTCAAAAATTATTAGTATCTAATGATTTTATATAATAGATAGTCCTACATTTTTGTACTAAGACACAGAGAAAAGAATTATCTTTAGGTTATATAAGTAGCAGTGGTTTTTTTTTACCATTGAGAGTTCTTATTTTGTAAGGATTTTCATTCGTGTAATATTCCAGAATATAAACATGGCAGATATGCATGTACGTCTGTTAATTACCATATTTTTGTGGATGGTGTCCCTCAATATTGCATAAAAAAAGCGTGTGGAGGAGACTGTTCTTCACTGTTATTCACTCACTATTTTATGCATCCAACAAACATTGAGTGTCCACACTTTGAAAAGCACTGTATTAGGAGGTGAGGTTACTAAAGACATAAGATGGAGTCTTACGTTCAATAAGTTTGTTTATGTCTAGCAGAAGGAGAAAGAACTATGAAAGCAAATCCTATTGGTGATATTGGGTCATTGTTCTGAGAGCACAGGCTAATGGGTACTTTCTGTCTAGGTTGGGAATTCATCTGCTATTCTACCACACAAGGACCATGAGTTCCTCGAAACTGTAATCCTTTCAGGAGTCAGCATTTATTGAGTGCCTACTGCTTGTAGAGAGTAAAATAAAATATAAAATAGAACCTTAAGAGTTTATAAGAAATCTGTAGGCATGTGCAGAGAAATATGAACCTCTTCTGAAAGCAGAATGAAACATACAAGGCAAATGGAAAAAAAAGTAGTCCAACTTCATACAAACTTGCATTATAAAAATATGAGAGGAGACCATTTAGATCTTACATAGTTTTGAGCACAGGAACATAATATTGTTTGCAAAACGTGGAAGAAAACCAGCCAGTATTAGGGTTATAACAAAGAAGGGATATGCAAGCTTGTTGAGTCTCTGACTGGCTTGGACACTGTGCAAATGGTTAATATCATTGTGTGGACATCCTCTAAGACTGATCTATGGCATTTATCTTCTTATTGGTGTTTATAAACTGGAGTATTCTGCTCCCTTGACTGTTCTTCCTGTTATAAATTCCAAGGGCAACTGAGAGCACGAGAGCACATGCGGGGAGGGGTGGAGAGAGCCGTGTCGACAGCTATATGCCATGTGCTGTGTTAGTTGCTGGGGATACAAAGGTAAATTAGACATGTGGTCATCTCATGGAGGCTAAAAGCAATTGAAGAGAGAGTGATACAAAAATAAGAAAAGAAGGAGTTGGAGAGGTTCCATACTGAAGGCAGAGGGCAGATAGATGTTGTAGCAGTGATCCTAGTGAAAAAAAAATGAGGATTCAGTAAGGTACCATAGTTGTATCTAAGTGTCTTTGGAAATAAAAGATGAAAGGGAGTCACTGTGATATCCAGGATTTTAAAATAGGTGAATGATGGTATCTGTAAGTGTCACTTGGGTGAGGGCGAGTGAGGAACCCTATGAATTAAAAACAAAATTCTCCTCTAAGAGTTAAAATATGTAATAAGTAGTAAGTAGGCAGAGGAGAGAAGTGCAGTTATTTTAAAGAGTAGGAATGGCTTCCAGAACATTGAGGCTGGACAAGACAGAAAGCAGATTGAAAATATGAAGAAAATCTCAATAGATGACTGGATAAAGATGTTGTGGTGTATTTATACAATAGAATACTACTCAGCCATAAAAAAAGACTAAAATAATGCCATTTGTAGCAACATGGATGGACCTGGGGATCATCATTCTAAGTGAAGTAAGCCAGAAAGAAAAAGAAAAATACCATATATCACTTATATGTGGAATCTTAAAAAAAAAATACACTATGAACTCATCTACAAAACAGAAATAGACTCACAGACATAGTAAACAATCTTATGGTTACTGGGGAAAGGGGGTGAGAAGGAATAAATTTGGGAGTTTGAGATTTGCAAATGTTAGTTACTATATATAAAAATAGATTTAAAAATCAAGTTTCTTTTGTATAGCACAGGGAACTATGTTCAATATCTTGTAATAACCTTTAATGAAAAAGAATATGAAAATGAATATATGCATGTATATGCATGACTGGGATAATGTGCTGTCCACCAGAAATTGACATATTGTAGCTGATGGTACTTCAATTAACAAAAAGAAAGAGAGAAAGAAAGCATCAAGACATCAATGATATATGAAGACATCAATTAACAGACAGTATGAGTGAAAACAGAGATAATCAAAGATGTAAAGAAAGACAAAGGAATGTCACGAAGGCCAGCAGCTGTCAGGAAGCAGTTTCTTGGGTAAGGGGTTACTGAATGATGAACTAAGAATTATAATCCATAACAAAGCTTCAGTCATTGTGCTCAATTAATATTTGTAGGAAAAATGAAGGGTTGAATCCTAGCCTGACTATTATACATTTGAATTATCTAACACCTCCTCTGCACTGATTCCGTGCTTGCTGAGTGAACATTTGGTTATAATTTGACTTCTCATGTAGGCTTTTCTATAGGGAGAACATTTTCTGGTCACGTGGATGGAAATATTAGAGCTGAAATTTATTAAAATAACTTGGCTTACAGTTTTTATACATTGTTTGATGGTATTGGTTATAGCCAGGCAGATCCCAATCCAATAAGGCTTCTGAACCTGGAAGACTGAAGGGTGGAATTTGGACTTAGGGAATTTCATGAGGTGCTGCTTCCCAGAGGGGACCTGAAGAAGTGACCAGCTATTTTTTCCCAGGTGTCATCACCTCTCTCTTGTTTCTCACTAATTTTAGTGTTTACAATATTCATTATAGAGGATTTAGGGGAAAGAGAGTGTTGAGGATGGCGATAGGTTTACATTAGGTAATGAAGGACTAGAGATGTAAATGGCAGTTGAAATATGAGTCTAGAAATTGCTCTGGTCTGGAGACAAGGATTTGGAAGTCACCAGGGATTTGGAAGTCACTAGAACATTGAAGGAAGCAATAGAATTAGGCCAGATACCTCAGGAAGGGTGAAAATGTTGAGAAGACAATGGTAATAGTCCAAGGATAGCCAAAATTTAAAAGATACAGGAAGAGAGGAAGAGGAGGAAAGAACAGAGGAAGAAAGGCTGAGCTGAGAGATAGGAGTGGATTTCAGCAGCACAGAATCCAGGAAGGAGAGCGTTTCAAGGGCAAGGTGGCCCATAGTGTGAAAAAGAAGTCAAATCAGGTGGAGTTGAAAGAGAGTTTATTGGATTTAACCAAAGAAGTTGTTGATCTTAGAGGGGGTGCTTTAACTTCAGAGAAGTTGCAAGACAGAGGCAAAAGTTTAGGGATTTGAGAAGTGAATAGAATTTGAATAAATGGCAGGTTGCAAGAGTGGAAGTGGATGAAGAAGGAAGATGCCCTGTGAATCTAGAAAGCTCCAGCCTAGCCAACTAATTAGTGGAAGTTATCAAGATAGGAATGACTAGGATGTGCTGTCAAGGTGTAAATGGTTATGAGTTACCGTTGTGCTTCAGTTTCCAGTCACAGACGGAGTAGGCTTTCTCAACCTAGATTTTGTTAGATCTCTGCCCCAATGTCCTAAGGAGTCTGCTGTATGTAACCTCTCTCCTATGCGTTTAGAGTGGTTCTAGTCATGTACTATCCTTAGAAGAATTGAGAAAATCGTCACTCAAATAATTTTCTGTGTTCTGGGGTTTGATGCATTTGCATCACCTGAGAGTCTGTTAGACACACAGACTTTCAGGGGCCATCCAGACCTACTGGATCAGAATCCCTATTTCCACAATATCTTCTTATGATTTCTACCCACATTACAATTTGAAAGGCACTGTTTTACAGCAATTGTTCTGAACCTTGGCTGTACTGTAGAATTACCTAATGTGTTTAGAAAGATTACTGATGTTCAGGCCCCACCATCAGAGGTTCCGATTCAATTGGTTTGACTTAAGGGTTGGGCATGGCTATTTTTCCAATGCTCACTAGGTACTTCTTAAGAACCAGTAGACCTGGGAAATATGACCTAGTAAAACGAAGCCTTGACCCGCGTGTGAGACAGAAATAGACTGACCCCTGGTCAGAAATGAGGGCCATGGTGCTTTCTGATTCTTTGGTTCAGTGGGGTGGGAGGAGGATAAATTACACAAAACCCATTAACTTCTTTGAGTTTCACAGAGAAAATTTAAACTTATAAATGTTATATAATATAGTTATTTGGTAATGAAGATAAATATGCAAATACTTAATTGAAAAAATAGAGAATAAGATACAAAATGAAATAGACCTTGAGAAAGCTTCTTAGGAATTAAAGAGTAATAAAAAAAATAATAAAGTATGTGTCTGGGAAAATACATTTAAACTCTAACTTCCAGATGAATTTTAGCAGTGAATTGAGTATGTGCCCCCCAAGTTTTATTCAAGAGTACAGATAATGAAATTTCTAAGGTAAACAAATTTTTTTAATCCTCTAATGGTTGCAGTAATTATTGAAAGCCCAGTGGGGTTAAATAACCTGTTTTAAAGGCTTTATCTATACGTCAATGTAAATAAAGATTTAGACAATTGTTTCTTCAGCTAAGGACAATCTGTGTACCCATAGGAACAAGACTGGCTTTTGGCCGCAGTGTGAATTACTAGAACAATTGTGTGGTCCTCCAAGTTAATGGGGAAGTATTCGTAGCCTGAGGTCATCATTTCCTTCTTCTAAGAAAGAATCCCAACTCAGATCTTCCCCCGCAGGGCACCTGGGCATTGTTTGCTTGGCTGTTTTTCTTCTCCTTCACTTAGGTCATAGGTCACCAAGGTTTTGATGGCATGTTCTTCTAGATTATTGGTTTCCCTTTATAGGATTCTAGGTTGAACCTTCACAGAAATACCCACTAGATATCACTATGATGCTTGAAGAACCATTTTCTCATTTGAAACTCACTAAAATCCCATAACGTTCACAGAGCAGAGGTTATATTTTCCACTTACGGATGCTAAAAACAGATTGAAAACTCAAAAACATTGAGTCAGTTCCCTCATGTCACAGCGCTACTTGACATCACTACTAATGGCTAGTAACAGTCCTACTTCTGTTGAAAATATCCGGGTCTAGAACTCAGGTTTTGTTCAGCAGTCCAGGTGATTTTTCTTTTCATTTTCTTGCATTTGCATTTTGCGCTGCAGTTTCCTTGTCCTCACCACCCATCCCACTCCGCCACAATTTCTCTTTCGTTCTCTTTTTCTTCTCTTATTTTCCTTTAATCCCGTGTTATTTGTAATTTGTTCTCTTACACATCTTTTCCCTTTGCTTTATATTGCAAAATTCCGTTCTCAGTCGCAGTCCTGTCTATCTTAAATTGTAGTTTTTATACCTTTCTGTCTATATCATGATGACCATAAGTTCAGTCAAAAATCTAAGAGTAACTGAACTGTTGGTGTTTTGTTATTGGATCTAAATAACCAAGGAGTCTATGTTTTTTCTTGAGTCATTGGCAGCTTTCAAGCAGTGTCTTGTGTCTTACACCTTAAAAAGCATAACTTTGTGCTCGTTGAGTTCTGGTTTCTTTCCCCCCTAGAAGCAAAAACCAGATATTTTATCAAAGTGACAGTGTGGTATTCATTTTTCAGATTTCTAGTTCTTGGAAGGGTGCCTTCAAAAGCCACAAAGGTCTTTAATTGTCCAGAGCACCTGCTTCAAAATACCTCAGTGTTAAACTATTTGTTTTTTCCCTTTAGAAGACCATAGTATGAGTTCTGTTAACACTTTGACACCCTGCCAAAGTATACAACATTCATTTAAGATTGGGTATTAAAGGCCCTATTCACCATTTTTTTTTAAGAGAAGGGAAATAAGGAATAAGGGTCTTTCACACGTTCCCTCTGTAATTATAAATGTAAAACCATTCTGGATTCATCTACCTAGCAGATGGAAATATTGTGAGAGTTTACTGTACTGTTCGCTCGCATTTTCCAGCAAAAAATATATTGATTTTATTCATTTATTTTGGATTTCTTTTGCCAGCCCCTCCTTCTTTTTCCCTGGTCTTCAAGGTGCAAAAATAAGAAATAATTTTTTATAGTAGTTAAATCAGTCACACGTATAGGAGGTGCTTGCTTCCAAGCCCGGAATAAGTGCCCCTGGGCATCTAACCACAGCCCTGGCCAACTGCACATAGCGCCCCTTGTTTTGCCGGCCCTAGCCCTCTACTCCTCAATGCCCCCACAGTTCCTGGATCCTGGACATCTTTGAAAAGAAGGTGTGCTTGCTTTGTGTGCTTGCTGACTGGTGATTCCTATGCCTTGCAGACAGCGCACGCTGCTTTATCTCCTTCCCTGGCTCTTCCAGTGGAAAAATATTGGTAAGTAGCGCCGGGAAGAATTTTACTTGGTTGAATTAAGGCATATACACATGAGTGTATATGGAGAAATGGCATGTGATGAAATCTCTCTCTCTCTCTCTCTCTCACACACACACACACGCACACACACACACACAAACCCAGTGCTTATTACATTCACCCAACGCACAGCTTTCTTCTGAAAACCTTGCACTGGTCTTCATGGTTTCTAAAATCTACTCTGGACAGACGAGGCCAAGAATGACTCAGAGACAACCTGAGAATCCCAACAAAGAACCTCAAACTGAATGATGACTGATGGAACCAGATAGATTCTCTTTAAAAAAAAAAAAAATGGGAGCACAGAAAACATGTTAACAGTGGCAGATAAATTAGAAACAGAGACAGCAGGGAGCTGTCATCTTCCCAGTGAGAGAGAAACCAAACTCTGTCTTCAACCAGTATGATTTAGATGTTCACATTCGTTGACCCTGTGGCCAAGAATCCTCTTAAACCCTTGAATGTCCCATCTCCATGAGCTTCCCTTGGCCATACTTTAGCTATTCCCTCCTTTGGTCCAAATCACTCTTTCATGTCATCACCCAGAACTGTTCTACCTCCAAAATCAGTAATTACACAGTTAGTTCCGTTTTGACCACCATCATCATTCTGTGACCTCAGTGAGACTTCCTGTCTCATGAATTCTCTGCTTTCTCCCAGTTCGTAAGTTCTCTCTTTATTCATCTCTCTTGTATCCAGATTAGATTCCCTTATACATCACTGAGTTATAATATTCCTTAAAACCTGAATTTATTTGCCCCTCTAACTCTTTGTCACATATGTCCAAAAAAAAAAAATCCTAAAATAAGGTAACCCTGCTTTCTTTGGGCCTGCACCCTGCTAAAGAAATTCACACAATAGGACAGACTGGTTTCACTAGAAATTCGTGCTCTCCAAAAAAGGAAACCCCCTTACATGGCAGCT
Source organism: Camelus bactrianus (assembly GCF_048773025.1). Classification (NCBI taxonomy): domain Eukaryota; kingdom Metazoa; phylum Chordata; class Mammalia; order Artiodactyla; family Camelidae; genus Camelus; species Camelus bactrianus. The sequence continues at coordinate 14,334,612 of NC_133572.1, forward strand.
TTGCAACCTTTTTTAAGGCAACTCACAGTTACTCCCCCAAATCATTTTTAATGATATCCTCTATTGTCTTCAAACTTATATTTCTTATATCTTGCCACTCCCTAGCATGAAGGAACCCCTTGCTACTCCAAAATCAAACAAATATCCTACCCAAATACGCCCCCATCATCTCCTGATACTCCCTCTCCTAATGTTAAGAATTCAGCTTTCTTTTCCAATTTTTTTTCTGCATTCCTTTCTTGCTTTGGAGAAACTCTACCTTTATTTAGCCTTCCTTGCTTCTGTTGATTCAATAGCTCCCTCTTTCAACTGGATCTTTCCTATTGACTTTTGCTTTTCTTCGATTGTCTGTTTAAACAACATAGAACGTTTAAGAAAATAACATTACAAATGCTCATTCGTATTAATAAATGGTTAATGTTTTCCAGTTTACGCCTTAGAGTTGCACTACATAGAACAATTTATAATTATACAGAAATTGTAAAACAAACACACTTTGTTCTTTTTTTCCATCTTAGTTCTCCTTCTATTTTTGCGCAAAAGCAACCATCCTCGTGAATTTGATGAACACCCTTGCTTTGCAATCCCAATCTTTATATGTTTACAACAAATCTGTGTACACATAAGCCATGTATATCACTGCTTTGTGAGTTTAAATCTTTTTCATAAATAGTATCATGCTATATATATGTCATTCTGATATTTTATTCAATACTATGTCCTGAAATCTATATTGATACATACAGTTTTAGTTCATGCTAGTTTTCTTATACATACTATTTCATCATGTGAATATATGAATGTGTCCTTCCATTCTCTTCACTGTGACAAATGATGCTGCAATGAGCATCCTTCTATCTGTGTCCCCAATTGGCTGCTTAACAAAGTGGGTCTGGCCTTACTCCTCACCAGACACCACTCAATTTCTTTAACCTCAGAATCAATTTGTCAAAGAGTTATCTAGACACGATGCCATTATTTCCTCATCTCTCACTTACTCCTCAAATTGCTTCAGTTTTTCTTGCTGCCCTAGAAATCCACTAAAACCGATCTTGCTTAATAAGCAGTCATTGAGGAAGTTAACTACATAATAAATGTGATGCAGAGCATATAAACTCTATTGTTACTATCTGCTGTTCTAAATCATTGGATCCAACATCGATTTGCACTGAGGCCACAAAATCAACTGCAAGGTGACAATGGATCCAAGAGCAACAATAAGGCTTCTAGGGTTCCACACTTAAAAGTTCTAAAGCATTGTGACAGCTGACAGAAGGAGAGAGGGCAAGCGTTATCATTTCATTGTACAAAGAAGCAGCCAGAACCAAAAAGGTGATTTAGTGACTTGCCCAAATTTCCATGTAAAATCCAATGTGTGGAAAATATCACCCAGCTCTCGCTCATATATTTACTTATACCTTGAGTGAAAAATAATATTGAGCTATGTGCTCACTAAAGTTGTACCAAGTTTAATGAAAGACACAAAGAAGAAGAAGGCATGACCGTCGCTCTCCTGAAGTACACAGATGAATGAGAACAACAGACATGATGAGGTTTGCACCAGGAGTGGGAAGTGATGCTCTCGTAGCACAGCGGAGGGGAAACCCTCGCAGAGGGGCACTTACAGATGGTATTTAAAGGCTGAGGAAGGATTTATCCAAGAAAGAAGAACACGGGAAGAATATTTCAGGCTGAGGGGACAACATAAGCCTGATAGGCCAAGGGGCTTGGCACTTAGTGGGTACTCCATAAATATTGGGTAAGTGTTTGATGAATGAAAGGGGGAAATGGACTCTTGCCACTGGGGAGAAGGGCAACAGATAAGAAAGCCAAGGAACTTTTCTGGGGTTCAGCTGCACTGTTCCTATCTCTCTGAAAGAAGAGAAAAAGAGATTTCTGTGTCTTCTATGTCACTGTACATAACATGATCTAAATATTTTTACAATCGTTCATCTGCTGCTAGGCTTCTCCTACATGCTTTTAGATGGGTGACCTTAATGGTGATGGAGCTTATGTCCGATCTCATGGTAGCCCCGTGAATGGCTGGCTAAGGGCGCGGGTGATGTGATCGATACAAAGGCACCAACAGACGAAGCCAAGGGTCAACTTGCTTTCGAGTAAGTAAGGTGGCTACTTAGTACCAGGGACCCAGCAGCACTCCAGGTCAGGTGGGCAAGCTTCTGTCCCGCTCAGAGTCCCCCAGGGTCCCTGTCAATGATGCCATCTGATTTGGAGACGGTACTGTCAGGCTTTTTGAGATGCTCCTACTGGCTGATCTCCTAAGAATATTTATAACTTTCTGGCCCTCCCAAATAATCTGAAGACTCTGGTTACATGCCTGTCTGATCACCAAGCAGAAGTAACTAAAAACAGTCCCAGCAATTTCTTGGGGACTTCCTATACATCTGGGTGAATCAGAAGGGTACCACCACTCAGCATGTGCAAATCCACGCCTTCAGGCCTGCTTCCGCTCTATTCTGGCACGCTCTGCAATAAATTTGCTCTTCAAGATGTAATGGTTTTATGACATGAATGCATCAAGTAGAACAGAAGGGGACTCTTAAGTGTCCTTTAATGCAACCTGCTGTTTTTCTGCCTATTAATATAAACAAGACAAACTAAAAGGGGTGAGAACCTTTGTGACACAGTCCTACAAAAACATCCGAGAAATGAATCTTATTGTAATTATTTCAATTAACAAATATTTGGGTCATAGGGAATAATGATATTTTGGGCTCGTTTCTGACCTCTTGGGTTTATGTGCAGCTTGACACACTATGTTAATTATGTTTTATTATGCAATGCTTTTCACCTACAAAGACAGTAATAATATTAGCATTACAAGCAATAAAATGCTTGGAGTAAATTTTTAAACAAGTTGGAGAAATATCTTTGCACTGAAAGCTATAAGACTTTGGCAAATGAAACTGAAGAAGACAAAAACAAATGGAAAGATTTCCCATGTTCATGAATCAGAAAAATTAATGTTGCTAAATTACCTCTAGCACTCCAGGCTATCTGTAAAGTCAATGCAATCCCTACCAAATTCCAATGGTATTTTTTCACAGAAATAGAAAAAAATTTCCTAACGTTCATAATGGAATCACAAACCCTGAATAGCTAAAGAAATCTTGAAAAAGAAGAACAAATCTGGAAGCATCATGTTTTCTGACTTCAAACTATATTTCAAAGCTGTAGTAATCAAAACAGGATGATGTTTGCATAAAAATAAACACATAGAACAATGAACAGAATACAGAGCCCAGTAATGGACCCTCAAAAATACAGTCAGCTAATATTTGAAAAGGGAGCCAAGAATACTCAATGGGGAGAGCATAGTCTCATTAATTAATGGTGCTGGGGAAACTGGAAATCACTTGCAGGAAAATGAAAGTGTACCCCTTTTTTATACCACTCATAAAACTCCTACAAGAAAACATGGGGGTGAAGCTCTTTAACATTGGTCTTGGCAATAATTTTTGGACACGACACCAAAAGCACAAGCAACAAAAACAAACATAAATAAATAGAACTACATCAAACTAGAAAGTACTGAACAGCAAAAGAAAGAATCACCAAAATGAAAAAGAAACCTATAGACTGGAAGAAAATATTTGCAAATCATCCATCTGATTAGGGTTAATATCAAAATATGTAAGACACTTGTACACTGACTTGAGACCAGTTCAATAAAGTGCACATCTTAAAGAAAAAAAAAAGAAACTTATTTGCTAACTCAATAGCAAAATCAAAAAATGAATCCAATTAAAAATGGGCAAAGAACCCAAAAAGACATTTTTCTAAAGAAGACATACAAATGACCAACAGGTACATGAAAAGGTGCTCAACATCACTAATCACTGGAGAAATACAAATCAACAACGCCATGATGAGGTCTCACCTCACATCTCTTAGAATGGCTCTTATCAAAAAGACCAGAGATAACAAGTATTGGTGAGGATGTGCAGTAAAGGGAACTCTTGCCAAAGAGATGCAGGTCTTAGAGCTGAGAATGAAGACACACCTGGAGCCAATACTGAGGGGAGGGAGGAAGGAAGAGATCAAGGGAATGTGTACAGAGCATCGGACATCATCTCGTACAAAAGGGGGTTGTTACCGTATTTCTCTTCAGTCATCATGATTGTTGAATCTGAAGATACATGTCATTTAGGGAAAGGTCTCAACTCGTTTTTTTCTTTTTCTTTTTGATGTGTTATTACCATGGTCTAATATCTGACCCAGAACTTCTGTTAGTTGCCTTTTTATTTTACCTTAATTTATCCTTCATATCTCTTAACACTTTGCAATTCCTACCCTTTTGTATGTCTGGGCATATTCTACATGAGATCCTAAGACCTAGTTCCATTTAACTATTTTTGTGCTCATAGCTAATCTGCTTTTTAATATGTCCAATGAGTTTTTAATTTCAAAAGCTCTATTATTTTTATGTCATTGGTTCTTTTTAAATTTGCCTTTTTGATAGTGCTTTATTCTTGCCATATGGTTTCTACTCCTTATGTTATCATGTTAAGCAGCTATAGATTTTCCAAATTTTTCTGTAATCTCATACTTGAGGATTATGTGTATTTAATCTTGCCAGTGAAGTATTGTTTCCTTGTGTGTTTTTTGAAGTGTTTTATTGGGAAGTCATTAGCAGTGGGCATTGTGTGTGCTTGGGGGGGTGTGTGTGTGTGTGTGTGTGTCTGAGACAGAGAGGGTCCTAAATGAGCTTTAGCTGTGGAAGTGTTTCTCCAAAAGAGTTTTGAATTTGCATTTGCTGATGTAAAGTGCCTGATACCAGTTGTTTCTTGATAATTCTTGTGTCCCCCAAAACCTGCAATCCAGACCTCATTTGCTCATAGTTCATATATCAAATTTCCGTTTTGTTTTTTTTTTTTCCTTTTTGACCCAGATCCCCAGGCGATGGCAAAATTTCTTGCCAAATCCCTGGAAATCCCTGGCCCAGTGTGTGTGTGTCCAATATCTCTTTTAACTGAGGATGAAGCCATTGATGGTGCTGGCTTATAGGGTCCTCATTTCTACCTTCCTATTCACATGTGCTCAAAGCTTCCTCTCTTTTTGTGACATTTACTGAGTTTTAAACTTAAACCTGTAAATGTTAGAGCCTATTTCCAGGTGACCACAGTATTTTCTAACAAATGCAGCTGCTGAATTTTAGGTCCACTTTTACTTTGGCATCTGGGTACATCTCTTTTTTTCTTCGAGTGCATCTTTCTATTTTATCCCATTATTCCTAGAAGAATGTGCACTTGTTAGGTTAATAATATGGGATATAGTAAAATTCCTAAATCTGGCTGGAAGGTCAAGAAGGATTCTAGAGTGTCTTAGTGCCTCATGCAGCTAAGATGATTCCTTTTCAAAGAAAATGACTGCTGACAACCCAGTGTTATTTTGTCTGAAAGAATGAGAATGCTGTTTTATTGTGTTACTAGTTGGAAATGTCCCTAGGCTTAGGTAAGGAGGCAGGGTTAAAATTATACTATCACCTTTAACAGTCTTCTTGGATTAAGGGTCAATTGCTTCATTTTTTTTTTCAATGGCATTAAGCAAGCATGTATCTAAGTAGCACCTGGTCCTCTTTCCTTCCGTGGAATGTATATAAAATTTATTTTATTTGATTTTCCAAAGAATTAAGTATAGCCACCTGGAAATCTCAGTGGGTCTGGCTCTCTGTATATAACTCAGTACTGTTATCCCCAAGTCATTGACTCACCGGATGACTGACACACACTGACCCAGGAATGTGCTTTTAAACAAATAGACAATGTTGTTTCATAGCCTTTTGTTCGCCTCACTAAATGTGATCCTTGATTAACTTAGTGGGGAAAACTACCATACTGGAAACTGACTGTTCAAATTTAAACATTGAAGAAGAGTACTGACATTTATTGAAAGCTTTTGCATCTGGGTTCCAGACACTAAACATTTATTATCTCACTTTATCTCTATATCAACTATGCACTTAGGTATTACTTCTCATTTTGTAAGATGAGGGAACTGAAGCTTGGATAAGCTCATAAATTTTTCCAAGGTGGCATAACTGATAATGATGCATCTGACTTCAAAGCATCTGCTCTTTGACGTTGACAGTAAAGAGGAAAAGATAAACTGTACCAATCAGGATGAATTTGCAGTTAAAAAATTACTCTTACTAAATCAGAGAGGGATTTGATACAGGGAATAAGGATGTCAGTCCATTAGAAGGACCAGAAGAGCAGTCTCTGGGTTAGAAGTCCAGGAATATCTCCTAGAGGAATAACACAGAACTGGCCCACCAGGGGAGCCACAGTCAGAAAGGCAGGGGACCCGGAAGCCATCACCTGTACTGTAAGCTCCAAGGGCACACTGGGTATGATACACTTAGAGTGCTGCATTTACAACTGGTGGCATCATAGGCATGCTTTGCCTATCAGATCTCTCCCCTGGAAACAGTCTCCTCCCTCATCTTGCCTTTTGACACCAGGGGCATCTGCTAGCACTACTACAGCCAAACTCAGTCATTTCAGAGATGTGCTTCCCAACATAGTCAACACAAATGGTAAAAGAGTGGCCTTGCCTTCATTTCCCCTATCCAAATATTTCACAAGTGTATCTAATGGGACAGATCAAAAGCGTATCTGGAACCATAGCTGCAAGGGAGTCTAGCAAGTGTGATTTTTACCTCTGTAGCCTCTGCAGCACAGAAAGACACACTAGAAGAATGGAATGAATACTGAGTATCAATTCATTATATTCACTTTCTTGGGGATAATAATGAGAAAGACTCATGGGGGATATTCTTCCAGAAACGTGTATGGAGAAATGGAATCTACTGAAGACAACAAGGAAAACGTTCCAGGGAAGAGACTGAAAGCACTATTTTCCTGAGAAATACGTCATGGAAAACCTCCCCTGGGGAGCCTGTGGGATTTATTCACCCAGAATAAAACCAGAAATGCACATTTCAAAGTACATTTTTCTCCACGATTTATGACCCCTCCAACAATTTATTTTTACCACTTGAAACCAAATTTACTTGATGATAGTTTTTCTAATTAAAAATGAAATATGTAAAGCCTCTGTCAATAAGTTGCAATATTATTGTTAATGATATAAGTTAGTATATAGACAGTACTTCTCAGAGAAAATTCAAAATATTTTGTAAAAGTCCATAGTCACAAAAATAATTTTATTTCCTCTGTTCAGTTGGCAATAGCCTTCCCCACATGTCATGGTACTAACTTTTTATTGTGTTCAGGATTTCTACATCACTTTACCATATTCTGTATTATTAGCCTAAGGAAACAAATACATATTCTTATAGGAGGAACTGAATCCCTTGCAAATATTTCCATGAAATCAAACCAAAATGGGAAGTAGGTTGTGAAGTTGTGTTAACCTGCTGCCTGATTCTTATTAGACTTGTTCTACATTCTTTTAAGTCCTAGGCACATAGTCTCTGGTTATTTCCCCGACTGCTATGATGGAATTACCATTTCAGGTTTGTAGGGGGTGGAGGAGAAACTTGACAGGAATAGCAGGAAGGAATGGCTTGCTCATGAACAGTCTCCTGAAATTTTGGATTGATTAGGTTTGAGTCGCTAACAGGGAGCATGGGGAAATGTACCCTAGTTTTCTTTCCCTCCAATTTCCTGTGGCATTATGTGGCTTCTTGAATGTTGCATAATATAAATCATCTTACCACTAGAAGACAAGTTTTAGCTTGCGGACTCAGCATATTTACTTAATTTCATTTTTCCAGTTGGATATCGGCACCCATTCAGGACTAGAGAGTATCTCATGTCACCAAATGCAACAAATACGTCCTGGAGCACTCATGGCAATATCCAGTGTTGGCAGACTAAGGTTTCCTTTCCTCTGCCAAGCACCATCAACATTATTTTTGGGTGGATCTGAATCCGAATAGTCCAGAGTTTCCATTACATTGTCCTAATTGTTTAAAAAAAAAAAAAAGGGAAGGGGGAGGCTATAATTCTTGAAAACTAGTCTGTTTAGTTGCAGTCGTTACCATAACATCAGATTGAAATATGTGCCTCTCTCCATCAGTTTGGCCACAGCCTAGCAGCCAGCCTAGTAGTGTCAAGGCATTCGGAAGGCAGAGCAACACACAGTCAACAGTATGAATGGAACAATTCACACTGTTGTACATAGATATAGAGGTTAAACCCAAACACATGAAAAAGTGATGCTGGAAGCACTTGGGAACAGCTGGGCCAGATGAATAACTCAATTGGATGCCATGAGGAACAAATTAAACAACTGACTGGAGACCAGGCTGCTCCTGTGACAGACACTTTAATCAGGAAGTCAAAAGCTGATTGACAAGATGAAAAGCTGGATGACATGAAAAATGGAAACAGAAGGAACAACACAAGAAAAGGGCACCCCGGGTCAGCATGCTGACAAAAATAATCAAGGACGACAGGCCATAATCCAATCTTCGAATGTTTGGCATGGTGCTAGTTATGAGAATCCGCAGCCAAGAGGGAAGAAAACTGTTATTAAGCAAAGAAATTATCTGGCTTACTAGAACTCACTATTACATGTTCACTAGAGGATTTTCTTTTTCTTTTTTTTTTTTTTAAACAAGCATAATAGCTTTTGTTGAGTTTCATAAGATCAACTAAAAAGTGCTCATATATCTGGAAATAAAGCCTTAGGAAGACAATGTTTAATAGTGTTTTAAATTCACGGTTAAATAGGTAATAATATACATTGATTGCTTCCAATCACAAAGCGTAGGACCGTCTCGTGCTCTTCTATTCAAGGGCTGGAGGAAGAAGAGGTCGCAATTACCGAGAGGAGGTTTCTATGGTCCACTTAATAACTCATACTGGATTCTTGCTGCTGACTTACTGTTGGAACCCAAGGCGCCGCTTCCTGCCAGAGAAGAAATTTGTCTGTGCTACTTGGGTTATTTCTGATATGCCTCAGAATACCACCTGCATCCCAAAAGAGACATTTGGAGGCTGAAGAATAAAATAATGATCAGTCCTTTAAAAAAGATAGACAACATAAGAGTTTATCATTCCTGAGATGAAAGTGTGTGTGTGTGTGTATGTTACATGGCTTCGGCTCATGTGGTAACTTTTATTTGAATTGCAAACAGTTCACCAGAGGTAAGATCCCGTTTACCAGATATAAGCACCTTTGTGGAGTTTAGATGCTATGACTCTGTGGCTTTTCAATAAACTCATCTGTCCTTTGGAAAAATAGAAATCTGTCAGGAAAAAAAATCAGAAGACAGTGTTGACACTGTCTCTCTTGGATTTCTACACTGAAGTTAAACCTATGTCGCAAGAGAAAAGAGAAGATATTTTAATTCATTGTCTTGGTCTACAGGTTTTCAAACTGTTTCAAATCTCGGCGGGTCTTTGGAAGAAAAGTATGGTTGTGACGGACATGTTTCATTTGTATCTACTCCATTACCTTCAGGTCCCACAGGTCTAAGAGTTCTGGGGCATTAAAAACACAGTGGAAAGGTTTCCTGGACTCAAAAATGTGTAAAAGAAGAAAAATATCCCTTTGATGATATAAACTCAGGTGAGGTCACAAATATTTGACTGAACATTCTCAGCTCAAACTGGGGACCAAGCTGGACATACTTCATGTGGATGAAGTACGTTACAGAAAGTCAAACAGAATATTTTATCTATGGAATTCTAGGCACACCAGGGTCATAACTGCTGATTTTTCATTTTATAGAATTTTCTTGAGTACGTCATAGTAGGATTGCAGTGAGATCTTTGACCTTTCTCCTGCCATCAATCTTTACAATCCACCAGCAACTAAGATTTATTATTTATTCTTATTATGAAATGGGTTTCATATTTAGTCTCCATTTTATTTCTAATAACACTGTTCTAAGGCTCAGATTTTATACATTATGTGAAGGAAAAGCTAGATTAGAGACATGTAGGACAGATAAGACTATGGTAACTTCTACACCATGTGTTTAAAAATGAAAACAAAACAAAATTTTAAAATACGTTTGTGTAGGAAGGCCTGACAAAGTTTTAGGTTTTCCCTTGGTAACTGTTTCATAGCCTTTTTAAAAATCGTGAAATACCACTTATTATAATTCTCTAATTTTTGCTCAATGCCCTGATTTTCTAGTGTCTTAACTGTATCTTTAGGGATTAATTGGATAATCTATTACTGGATGGGGATTATAGTAATACACTTCTTTACGATCTCTGAAATTATATGTACAATGCAGAATAATGTGGAAGAATATAATATAATATAAAAGTCGCACATAGCTGAGAATTTAATTCCCAACCCCTTTTTGTAACTTCCTGGTTTACAAGCTGTCAATGGCTAACTTTTTTCCTTTAAATCCATAGCCCTAATCTTGTATTAAATGTCCTTTACTATCTAGTGACATAGACAAAGGAAGAAAACTGACATTCATTTATGTACTACGATGCGCTAGGAACTTTAATTCAACGTGCCATTTTATCTTACAAATAGGATGAGGCAGGTTATTTCAAATAATTTAAATAACCTGCTCAAGGTCACGCAATGAATAAGTGATAAAGCCAAGATTCGAAATCGGATCTCTCTGTTCCTCCAGACAAGTCTAGAATATGACCCAGAGAACAGCAGAGAGAAGACAGGCAGGCCTGAGAATGTGGGGAGGTCAGAGGATAAACAGTCATTTGGGAAACCGGCTCTGTGAGTCTGTTTGACAAAAGCATGTGGCAGCAGTGACATTACACAGGTGCCAGAGCCTGGGGCTCGTGATGTCTTGGAGATTCTGCCCTCATCTCCCTAGAATGATGCCTTGAGGTCACTATTTAAGAAAGCCAGCCGAGTCTGCCAGGAGATGAGACACCACGTCAAAGAGAATGAAGACTCCCCAGCCATAGTCAGCACCAATCATCAGACCTGAGAGCGAGGCCATGTTGAGCCTCCCAGCTCAGACAGCTCTCCAGCACCAGCAAGCACGTGAAACCAGCAGAGGAGCATCCCAGCCAACTTGGGGAACTACCCAGGGAGTAAGAAGTCATGTCTAAGCCCCTGGGTTTTAGGGCAGTTTGTTACACAGAAGTAGTTCCCTAGAACAGAAGTTGGTACGTGGTGGTGGCTGGGGGGATGCTGTCATAAGAAAAATCTAAACCGTGTGGCATTGGCTTTGGTAATGGGGAAGACTGGTGTCTAGAGAAGGTGAGAAAATGATTGGTGTCGAGAGACGCTGGGAGACTAATAAGGAAATTGTTATTGGAGGGTGGAGAAAAAAAGAAAAAAAACACCCTTGTTATACAGTAGCCAAACAACTGGCCGGTGCCGCCTGCTACACTTGGAAGCTAGGATTTTTTTCTAATGAACTCATGGATCTGGCTAGGAGATTTCCAGGCAGAATGTTAGAAGTGTGAGTTGGCTTTTTATAGCTGTGCATAATAAAATGCAGGAAGGGAGAGATTAACTAAAGAAAGAACCTTTCAGTTTGCAAGTAGAACTTGAAGAAAATATAGAAGACTGAGGATGTGCTGGGTTGGAAAAGATAATCAAAGAAAAGTAAAATGTTCATAAAAATTAATGCCAGGCTACAGTCAATAAAATGAGGCCTCAGGGGCAAGAGCAAATGAAAGGTGTGGCAATACGACCCTTTCATAAAACCTCAGAATGATTTAAAGTGGTACCTGGTAGATCTCGCACCTAAACAAAAGATCTTCTATGAATCTAGACGTGTCACCCAAATTCTTTACAAGTTGACACGTCTCTCAAAGTAGAGAGAAGCCTGTCTTGATAAGAATAGTGAGCCTGGGTGTGGTTGAATAGAGTAGACTTTAGTCTGACCCATAGAAATCCCACAAAGATTTTTAAAGGTGCTGTATCGATTTGGATTAAAGAGGACAGAAGGAGTTTAACTGGGCCGTCAACTTCCTACAACTTCCTTCAAAGTGGACTGAGAGGTGCAGGCATGGACTATTTCTTACAGAAAGAGGAAGACCCCCTCAGAGGGCTAAGCAAACAGTCCCCTGTGTAGGAACAAAAGGGATCGGAGGACCATGCCGAAGGAGAAGAAATGGGCCCTGATCAGAGAACATTCCTGTCGCTGGACATGTGTCTGTTGGGATCTCACAATTGCTAGAGACCAGTGACTACGCGCTTCCAGTTCTTTCTCTTTTTAAGGAAAGAGTGTGATTATCTCTTCTTTGCTCACCGGTAGATCTTAGGTATTTGGGTGGGAGAGGGCAGATCCCTTACAGTTTTGGCTCACAGGTCTCTAGAGAGCAGAGGGGCCCACAGAGAAAACTCATCTCACGTGGACCAGAAGTAAAGCACAAGCTAGTGAATTTCCAGCCTGATGCAATAGCTGGACTGAGACCTTTGCAGGTACTGGGACAGGAGCACACCTGTTTTACACGTGGGAGGATTGTGAGAAACTTGTGACCTGAAGGTAGAAGATGGCAAATTGCTTCATAGCCATGAATTCCACCCAGTTCCAGTGTGCATGCCCCCTTGCTGCTCTTTTCATCTGGAAATGGACTATATTTTTCCATCCCTTTCAATCTGGACTGGCCTTGTGACTTGCTTTGACAAACAGAATGTGGCAAAAGTGACAACTTGTGAGCGCTGAAGTTTGTGCAGTAAGAAGCCTTCATGCTTCTACCATTTTTCTGTTGAAACCCCAAGACGTCCACTCAAGGAAGCCAGTCTTGTCAGTATCCAGTACCGACTACCAGACGTGTCAGTGTGGCCATCCCAGACCTTCTAGTCCACACAACCGTGTACCAAATTAGTGAGCTCCAGTGAAACCAGTGGAAGAGCTGCCCAGAAAGCCACAGGATTGTGAAAGCAATATTTTGTTTTCCTTCTTAAGCAATTACATCTGGGGATGCTGTATTATTATGTAGCAATAATTAAGTGTTTATGAAACCCATTATTATGCACCAGAAACCATGGTCACTAAAATAGACATGGTCCTCACTTCCTGGTGGAGAAAACCACATTAGACAGAGAAAGAAAAATACAATGACAAATGGGATCAGTTCTATGAAGAGAAGGAACAAGGCAATGTGACGAGCTCAGGGACCCCACAGGGTCAAGCTGGAGCTGTCTACAGGTGCTGCTGGAGTTATTTGGCAGCATTAGGGCAGAGGTCTAAAGAAGATTCAGTGACAATGGTCACAAGGAGCCAAAAGGAATGCAAACACGTGTCATTGATATTTACAAGGTGCCAGGGGCTAGACCCAGCCACGTGTCTTAAGAGAGAACAAATCTAAAGCTTTTAGCACAGGGTCCAGCATATAGTAAGCACTTAAGGTTAGTTATTATTATTATTATTATTATTATTATTATTATTATTATTATTATTATTATTATTATTACTGTTTTTTTTCATTTTGGAAGGCATGGAAATGGGCAATTACAAGTTGAAAAATAGAAACAACTCTCTTTTTGGACAGGGTCAATAAAAAGAATTGCTATGAAATGCTTCTAAATCCAAAATAAAACTGTTCCTATGAAAGAAAAAAGTAGAATACAGGTGTACAATCCTTTATCTGAAGTCTCTGAGGCCAGATGGGCATCAGAATACAGAAAGTTTAGGGTTTTAGGAAGGTAATGTGGTGCGTGTCCCTTCCATGATGCAATGCCTCCAGCAGTATCTGGGGCAGCCCACAATCGTTAAGTTTCAGCAGCCAAGGAGTGACTATTCACAGTAAATGAGACAAAAATTGAAAGTGGCCTTATATCTGTTCAATCATCAAATTTATAAACAATTTAAAATGTGCACTTTCAGAAGATCCCGGACTTGAAAATTGTGGGCAGAGCCGTGGACCTAGGAAAACATGGTGCACATGATGGGCTTTTGACATCTTAATGAGCTCAGTGGATCTCTGCGTGCCCAATGCAGCTGCAGAAATCTGTCTCAGCTTTACAAGTTGACAGAAGTAAATCACACACTATATTTTCCATGCTATGGCCCGTTTCCCTAGCTCTGTGTTGGTACAGCTGGAGGGTAGTAGATTCGGGTCCTTGTGAACGTGTGTGTAACCCTTGTTTCCCTGAACCATGCCAGCAGTTTCAGCTCAAAGCCGTGAGTAAGAAGGATGCTAACAATGTTCCCTGAGTCCTCACCCACTACTGCAGCATTATTCCTGAATTCCTACCTTCTCTTTCCCCATCTCCATGGACATTCCCAACGTGGGGACACCTACAGCTCGCAATCGACCCTGAAAATCTGCTGTGTGGCTTGACTGCTGCTAAAGGCCCTGCTGGTCCTATGCCTCCTGGCTTTCATCATTTCTGTCACTTTGTCACTCCTTAGCTGCTGTTTTTATTCTCCACTTTTTCAGATGCAGCCACGGCCATCAGTGCTGAGCAGGAGCAGTGGAACTGAAGCTCCACTGTTGGTCTCATTCCTTTAGTCTTTTGGTCTAAATCAGTCTGTGTGTGTGTCTCTCTTTCTCTCTGTCTTTCTCTCCATACATGTATCTTTTGAGTTTATAATCCCTTCTGTATAAAAATGAGCATATTCCCCAGGAATGGAGCCAGAAGATATTTACATGTCAACACTCGACACCGTGGGATCATCCTCTCATTCAACAAACATCTATTAAATGCCCCAAAGTGTGAGGCACTAGTCCAGGCAACACCCCATTCATGGGAACTAGAGTGCCACATTCACATTCCTAAGCAGGAGGACTTTTAAAAATAATTGAATCGTGTACGAAAAACTGTCAGTAATGAGGGCCACGGTATTTGATCCCTCTTCTCTGGTGTTCCAGGAGTGACACAAAATGTGGAATTTTTCTCTGTTATATCATGGTATTCAAATAATTTTACAGGTCAAACTAATAAGAGAATATTTTAAAAATCTGCATAATTTTTAATCTATGAAGAGATATTTTAATTATGATTATGGGTGATATTTTTGACCTGATAAATATGCTTCTTATTACACTATGTACATCTATGCATAGTGTATATTGTTTATGGAATATTTATATATTATCTATCATATCTATCTATCTATCTATCTATCTATCTATCTATCTATCTATCTACCTACCTATCTATCCCTCTTTCCTTCCATCTATACACACACACTATATACATATGGTATATACATAATGCATATTATATATGGAATAACTATATCTATCATCTAACTATCTAAATTGGCATTTATTTATCTATTTATCAATCCACCTTTCCTTCCATCTATCTACATATACACACATTCATATACATATAATATATCATACTCAAAATATTTCTAGAGGCAACATTACAGTCATTAAGGCTACTTATGTCTGGTTGTTCTCTGTAGGTTTTTTCACAAGAAAGGAGATGTTTAATATCTGTACCACAGGGACGTTTAAGAGGTGAACAGTAAACCTACAAAATCTTTACTTCATTGGGAGGTGCCATCTTTTAAAAGGACTCTCATTTAAAACACGTAGACATGACAACTTTTTATGTAAATATAGTGCAACACTTCCTAGCATTATGTAACTCGTCCGGCCCAGGCCAGCCTACTCCATTCAGCATTTCATACATCTGTAGACCCACTGTGTAGGTTCATTTGTTTTGAAATTAAATAAAAAATTTTATTTCAGAAGCATGGATCAAATGGATGCCAAACAGAAAGTAAAATACCAAGCAGTGATCTAACTGGCGCCTTAAGTACGCTCTGGGAGCACCAGTTCAAATTCCAACAGCCCTTTTGAGAAACATAAATTGAATACCGT
The DNA here is from genome assembly GCF_048773025.1 of Camelus bactrianus. Lineage (NCBI taxonomy): Eukaryota > Metazoa > Chordata > Mammalia > Artiodactyla > Camelidae > Camelus > Camelus bactrianus. The sequence continues at coordinate 14,350,337 of NC_133572.1, forward strand.
GTTTATTGTGCAAAGGTCTTTCGGAGGAAGCCTTAAAAACTGTGAAGACTCCCTGCAATGTTCTCTGAGGGCACGTCTTCATTAGCATTTCAATAATTCAACCTTCTAGTAGTTCCTTTGAAATTTCTTTAATCTTTGGCACTGAAACACCTAAGATGTATGTCATGGGACTGTGAATCTTTGTGCAAGAGTGTTACATTACACCGAGCAGATCTGAGACAAGGCTGGGGACCTTTCCTAGCGATGACGACTGCCAACTTGCTGAAAAATGATCAATTAAAGGCCACTTATAAGTGCGAAGTAACTTATAAGTTACTTTTCCCTCTGGGAAACATGAAATAGTTAATTTCACATCTTTACTAAAATTACATGTAAAAAATTAGGCAAATAATACACATTCATTTTAGAAAGATAAAAAGTATACAGATAAGTAAACTCACTTAGTAATCTCATAACTTAATGAGAATAACAATTAAAATTTTGTGTATACCTTCCTGAACTTTTCCTATGTGCCGACATATATGGAAAAAAAATATGTAAATAAACTTACGTTTAAATTAAGAAGGAAGAATATGCAAGTATTATATCCTTATGTAACTTAAATGTCCCTCGGACATCACCAGTTTGTGCACCCTAGAAAAGTCACTTTAACAGTTGATACCACGGTCCATCTGATCCATTGACTCATCTTCCAAATTGAGGGGGGGGGGAGTCTTTTTAGGGGTCTGTGCTGAGACTAGAGTGAGAGGAGAGGGGAGGCAGAGGAGGAAGCTCTCACATGTCATTTGAACCAGTCCCTGTGACCTGGAATCATTCTGCTCTCACTGTTGCTGCATGCTGTTCCACACCGATGTCATCGCAACCCCTCGGCCACACCGTCGGTGGTGGTGACCTGTCTCTCATCTCCCCCATCATATCCCGCATCACCAGCCTTACAGCATCCTCAGGGTAGGTTTTCAGTTTCTCCACCTAGTCCTCAGCGGACAGTTTTGTAGGAGAGGAGCTCAGAATGGCTGGTGACACGTTATTATTTTATTTTAACTAATTGGGTAAAGTAGTCCTTGAATAAACTGCCAGTTATTCCTGCCATTCTTGTTTATGCATGCTGCTCCCAACCTAGAGAGGAGACTTAATTTCCCTCTTCTTGAATCTTGGTTGGGCTTGAGACTTGTTCTGATCATAGAAGGTGGTAGAGTTGATATTCTGGGACTTCTGAGAACAGGTTGAAAAGAACTGTCAGTTCTCTCTTCCTTCTTGAGACTGAGCTGGCGTTCTAGAAGTTCAACGAAAACTCCTGAATGCCTAGAGGCTGCGTGGAAAGAGGTCCTGGAGATGGAGAGGCCATCCTGGCTGTCCCGGGCTTAGCCAAGCTCTGAGATGAATGCAGCTGCATGAGTGACTCTAGCACCACATGGAACCTGAGAATGGCCCTCCTGTGTGGGATCCTTCCCAAATCCCTGACCCACAGAATCATGAGAACTAACAAATCATGGTTGTCCATAATAGATAACTGAATCAAACATGCAGCCTTGAATTAAGGCTAGGTTTGGTTGCATATTTTAGAAATTATCTTTTATGCATAAAACAGAAGAAATCATAAGCAAAGCACTACCTCCCACAACACAGAGGTGTATTTCTTGTGCATATAACATAAATGTCAAGGTGAACAATTTAGGGCTAATATGGAAGTTTTATTGTCATCAGGCCCTAAAGCTACTTCATTCTGCTCTGTGGTCTTAACATACGTTTTCATTCTAAGGTCACCTTGATATAGGAAAAGTGAATGTGGGGCGAGAGGTTGGCCATGTCCCAGGTCTCAGTTGAGTCCCTGGGGTACGCCCTGCAAAGTGCAGATCCTTGGCTTCATGCAGGAAAGAATTCAAGAGCGAGCCAGAGTTGAGTAAAGGTGGACCTATTCAGAGAGATACACTGAAAGGCAAGAGAAAGGCCACGAGGCACGGAGGTTGGGCACTCAGTAGATACAGACTCCATAGACAGGGTGCAGTCCGTCTCACTCAGAAGGCAGAGAGGCCACGAGGTGTGGGGGTTGTTAATTTTTATAGGCTCAGTAACTTTACATGCTAACAAGTGGGAGGATTATTCCAATGACTTTGGGGAAGGGGCTGGGATGCCCAGGAACTGGGACAATGCCCACTTTTTGACTTTTTATGGTTAACCTTGGAACTGTCATGGCGCCTGTGGAAGTGCAATTTACCATGCTAATATATTACAATGAATGTATAATGAAGTTCAAGGTCTACTGGAAGTCAAATCGCCCAACATCTTGGGCCTCAAGGCCTGTTGGGAGTTGAATTTTCCACCACCTTGGTGTTAGTTGCTGTTATTTCTTGAACGGCTGTGCCCTGCCCCCTTCCTTCCTATCTCAACCTCATGACCTAAGACAGCGGCTAGAGCTCCAGCTATCATAGCTATATTCCAGCCAGCAGGAAGAAAAGTGAGAAAAGAGCCAAAGAGGCATGTCTCCTGGCTGAATCAGCTCCCTTTAAGGAGTCTTTCTGGTAGGCCCATACAGCATTACCACGGGGCCAGAATTTAGTCACACGACCACACCTTGTTGCAAAGGAAGCTGAGATACTTAGTCTTTTAGCTGGCCACAGCAACTCTCCAAGCAAAATTACTAGCAGTCTCTGAAGCCAGCCCTGTCCTCCCAGGGCCGGGAGGCATCACAGATACCTGATTTAAAGCAAGATCTCAGTTAGTCTTATGCTTTATGTTAAGTCACAATTTTTTCTAGCATTTAGATTCTACATTTAGGGGACCAGTTCATCCCTCTTCTCTTTTGTTGGTTTTCTTTCAGAAGCTCCATTGTTCTTCCTTGCAATGTGGCTTCTATCAAGGCTCTGTTTCTCAGATATGTCAGTAGATCCCTGTCTGTGGATTTATGTCTTTTCCTATGAGGTTCTGGAACTCTTAAAATCAGGGGATTATCTTTCCCCACAGTGGTATTTAAAGTCCTAGATAACACAGATGACCTTTAAGAAGTGTTGTTTAACTTCTCAGTAGCAAAATACAGGTTGGAATTCTAGCCCACCCTGAAACTGTGTTTGTATTTTATATACTAATTTATGGAGAAATAGTAGTAACAAGAAGAATATGATGAAAGAGAGGTAATAGGAGAAAAACAGAAATTATGAAGGATAAGGAAAGAGAGAGATGGAAAAACTGAGAGAGGAAGAGTAATAGAGAGAGACTCTGTCACTTAGTTCCTTGAACTTACCAGCATCTCTTTCCTGCCCCGGGGCCTTTGCACCTCCTGTGTCCTATGCTGTCATGCCCTTTCCTGCAAACCCCTTTACATGCCCAGTGCTTGTTAATGCTTTTGGGGTAACATCACTTCTTCAGAGAGATTTTCCCCTGATCAATTTATCTCAAGTAGATATACCCTGCCAAGTTCTCTCTTATCCATCCACCCAGTTTCTTTTCCTTCATAGCACTTATCATGATTTTTAATTCTATATCCAGTTGATTGTTCATTTGTTTACTATCTGCTTTCCCTCGGTATATAAGCCCCGTGAGGCAGGTACCATCCCGTCTTTTTTTCCTCTGTATTTCCAGACATTTAGTGCAGCATGGGCATACCACTGATGCCCAATGGCTATTTGCTGAACGGATAAACAAGAGAGGGGAAGTCCAAAGGAAAAAACATGATGGGAGAGGCCATCTAGTTCCGAGATAAGCATTAGCTCAGAAGTCGCTCAGCTGCCTAGCCTGTTTATTTTCCAGCTGATTGATTCATGTCTCTAGACAGGCCATGCAGCAGAACTGGGGCACGGCAAAAAGTCTTAAGACGGGGCTTCCCTGAGGACAAGTTCCCTCACCCCTGATTTGAGACAGATCTGGCTGCGTGCCAGACTGTAAGTAACAAAAGCAGGGATTTTTCATGTGAGAGCCGTTCCCCATTCTGGTGAGTTTCCTGAAACAATACAACCATAAAACATTATCATTTAAATAAGCTAGGAAAAGATTTTGGATGAGAGTGTGTGGTCAGTGATTTAGCACTGGCATGGTAGAAGATGCCTGCTCTTATGTCTTTAGATAATGGTAATGGGTTATTTGAGAAAGTCCTTCCCACCCACTCAGCGCTAGAGAGAGTGGAAACTTCCCCAGACTGTACCAGTGTACAAAGCGATCAAAAGTGCTTGGATGTCTGGGCGTCTGCTGCAGAAGGAACAAGAAAAACAATAATCTGGAAAGGAACAAAGCAGCTCAGGGAAGCAACAGGAAATCAGAAATAATCCCAGGACCCATGAAAAGCTCGCCCATGAAGTTAGACTTACTGTGGCTCGCTGGTTCTCGTCTGTTCAACTGGTGTGACACCCGAGGTATTCCTCTCACTGTGTCACAGCTTCTCAGGTTTCCTTCCTCCTGTCTTTCTCCCCAGACCTCCAAATGCAGTCTTGCAAAGTCCTTCTGACCCAGAGTTTTAAAGCTCTGGCTTGAAAGTGATCCAAGCGTTCATGATAAGGGACCTGAAAGTTGGTCTGGATTGATAGCTCCTGAACTTGGTTTGTTCTTTGTAGGCTGACATGAGTTAATTCACTGTGCTCTGCCACACCCCCATTTTCTTGTCATTGCATGATGGAGAACATTCTACACACGGCTGCCAGGTTAACCTTCCCCCAAACACTTCTTTGATCCTGTCACTCAGTTTGTTCAAAATAAAAAAGAAAAACCCTTAAATGGCCCTCTGTTCTCGGTAGGGGTTCAAATGCTTTAGTTTGGCGTTCAGGGCTCGTCACCATCTGATCCTATGGTGAATTGCTCCCGCTGCCAAATCCTGTTCTGTAAATAAGAGAGATTAAGGAGACAGACTCTTCAAAAGTGATCAATTTTCTAATTGAGCCTTCAATGGTTTGGTGTAAAAATCATAATTCATGTCAATAACTGATCCTGCTGGACTAGTCTCACATATTAAATGTTCCATGCATTTAGAGCATCAATAATGTTCAGCTACAGGAATTATGCAGAAATACCTTCTATCCTGGCAAGTACATGAAGCAGTAAATCCCCTGGGCAGTTGAGGCTACTTGGAAAATTTAGGTGTAGTACTATGTTCAGGATAATATAGTGATCTCTCCCCACGCTGAGTATGATCAGCAACAGCAATGATTTAGAAAATGAGAATGATTTATATTTTTATTTTTGAGCAGTAAATCTTTTTTTTTTTTAATTTATTGGAGGGATTTAGATTTATATAGTAGATTTTAGTTTCCATCATGCGGTTGTGATCTTAATGGCCACTTTCGAATTCCATTCATCTTTACACTCGCCACAAAAGCATTTAGGGACTAAAATAAAGATTTAGATGGTGATTTGGTTAAAATGCTTAAAATCTGAGATTTAGCCTGAAAAATCAAACCCAGATGGTAGGCATTTCTGAGGTAGTGAAATTCACCTTGCATGATGCATGGACAAATATATATCTCATTTAGCAGATGAGCCATATTAAAGCATTTATGCCCTGCCATCCAATTCTTTCAAATATAAACCTACAGATAGAAATCTGAAAATATAATGACTACTTTAAAAGTGTTGATTAGATCCACCTAAATTTATTATAGTGGCCTTTTGTCTATTTAGACTTTCTTTCGCAGAGTGGTTGAAATTATGAGTTTTGCTGTCCAGGTGCAGGGGTTCAAATTCCAGTTCTCCTCCCTTGCTGTGTGCTAGAATGTGGGCAAATTGCTCAACCTCTCAGTGTCTCAGTTTTCTCATCCATAAAATGGGGGTAACAACAGAGGGGGGCTGTGAGAATCAAACAGGTTAATGCATGTAAATCGTCTGGCACTTAGTAGAAGGGCAGCAAGCATCAGCTGTTACTATTACTATTGAGTAAAAGTCCTCCCTTTAGGACGGGAAGTTGTACTGGGGGTGCAGGGGTGCAGAAACTCAGATGCCTTCAGAGGCCAGGCAGGCAATGAGCTATGTGAGTGACTTGTTGGTAGAGATTCGTGGAGTCTGCAGAGAACTGCAAAGTAGATGTCCCACTTAAAAGCTTAAATGAAAACACAACCCTGTGTACCAGCCAATCAAGACACGTCTTTGGGCCAGGCTCATCCAGGCCTATGGGCTGCCTATCGGTTTTGACCCCTGAGTAGCAAAAAGAGTTCCAAACCACAGGTCAGAAGGTGCAGGCTGTGGCCCGTTCTCTGCCAAGCTGCAGCTCCGTAAGCGCGGGCAGTCTCACCCATCCTGGCTTCTGTTTCCCCGTCTGCAAAATGAAAACATGGAAGCTCCTTATATGTCTAATATTCTATTCAAATGGAGAGAAAGGGGCAAAATGATTTTTAAAATCCACCCACGTTTTTTAAAAGGTATAAAAATAGTAAAGGACTGGTTGCCATGTTGAATAATCTGTACCCTACGTGGTGGTTCCTGATGGGAGTGTCCTACAGAAGCTGAAAGGTCGCCTGGAGAATCTGGCCCTGAATTCTGAAGGCAGAAAGGGGCCCAGATTGAACAAAGGGGAGAGAAACCCAGATCAAAGGAGGCAGGCAGCGACTGAGAGGCTAGCTGGGCGCCGGAGACAGTGAGGCAGGGCGCTGGGCCGAAGTGGGAAACTGGGTAATAGCAAATGATACTGGCCGGGGTGGGGCTGAGAGACAGCTTCAGAACCTAGTGATGTTAAGTGGTCTGGGCATGCTCGAGTTATTCTCTGAGCTACAGTCTGGTGGAGAAAAACCAAACCAACACTTGCAAGCAGGATTTTCGGTCTCCAGACTATCTCTTCTATTTCTTGTTCTGGCTAAGAAAACTGAATTCTTATTTGCTTTTATATCATTCAGATTTTCTGGGTTCTGGCCTTACTTTCTGTTTTTTGTTTGTTTGTTTATTTTGTGGCAGACTGCATTTTGCAAAGGTGGATGCCACCACCCTATGGGTCCCATCCCACCTGCTCTACTTCCAATGTGACTGGTGCCCCTGTCACCAAGAGGCCGGTCTGACTGTTCCTGTCCCTCACATCTGGGTGGGGGCTTATGACGGTTCCAACTCTAAAATGAGGCAGACATGGGATATCTGAGGCTGTCATAAAAAGGATGCAACCATCACCTGGTTCTCTCCCTTGAGGCGCTTGACCTTGGAGCCCTGACTGCTAGGCTGGGGAGACCAGGTAGAGAGATCACAGAGGAGTGGACACCCATGCCGAGGAACCCCAGCTCTCCCAGCTGAGAGAATGCCCCCAGGCTGCAGACCCAAGGTGAAGAGGCCTTCGTGAGGGCCCCTCCCCCAGCTGCTGTGTGACCGCACTCTCGTGAGAAACCCCAGCCAGAACTGACCAGTCAGGCCACTGTCACATTCCTGACCCACAGGAACCATGAGAGATGAAAACTGTCGTCAATTCAAGTCGCTCAGCATTGGGGTAATTTGTTACCTAGCAAGAGACTAATATATTCATACATTATTAATACCTGGCTGCATCTCCCACGTAGGATTCCCCAGTTAGTAAACTATATTCAACTTATCACTTTTGTTTGAGAGTTGGATTCTTCACATTTCAGTCCTTGAACTTCACCCTTGTTTCCAGTTAACCTGTCCATTTCTGTTCAATGTAAAGAAACAAATAAATATGCCTCCAAAGACCATGTAAAACGTGCAAACAAAGGAAGCTGACCCAGGAAGGGAGACAAGAGAGTAGAAGGGGTTGCAGGTAGCTGGAGAGCTTCCGTTACATTCAATATCTGACCTGAGAGATGGATACAGTGGGAATGTGGGCCAAATGATGCCAGATTATCTGGTTTTTTTTTTTAAGAAGCCAGAAATCCAGATTTTTATAAGAAATCTTCTGATTAAAGGATTAAGTGCTGCTCAAATTTGAATAACACCGTGTTAATTAAATAAAGTTAATCTACTGGCTGAATTTAGCCATGAGTTGCTAAATTGCAACTTTTAAAAGTTTTTAGCCACCATACGTGCTAGGATGACCTCAACCCCAGGATGAAGGGATTCCAAATTTCCTGGTGATGATAAATAAATCTTCTGAAAAAGGTGACAGTCAAAATAACCTTTGAGGGAAGATCACCATTACTAGCAGTTGAATGAGATTCAGTCTTTAGTCCATTGGAGTAATTAAGTAACCCCATGTGTTCACTGAACAAACCTTTGTGGCCAACACAATGGTCACCATGATCCTCTAGCGAGACTCAAAAGGCCAGTGCCCTTAGAGTGAGGTCCCATCAGCATTCGCCTCTTGCCCCATTAGATGGTTGTCATCCAACTGAATGCTGCTTGGCAGCTTGATACAGGTGTCCTATCCCTTGTGAAGGCCCCAGAACCCAATCTCCTTCTCTGCCTCTTGGAAAATATCTACCAGTTTGGTAGATCCTGCCTCCCCACTCAGAGTTTCTCCTTTTCCTTTGGTCAATTCAACTCTTTTTGAAAACAAAGCCTGTTATCGCCACCCTGGGGCATGCAGAACTAACTACAAGCTGGGCTACCTTCTGGGATAAGGGTGGGGGTCTGGGAGGGTGGCATTAACCCAATATTATGGAGTTAAAAATCTCAATAAATTATCTCAGGAAACTATACAGTCAGAAAAACGAGCTGGTTTTCAATAAATACACACCACACTCTGCGAAGAGCTAAATGCGTCTGGAGTTCACCCATACAACCCAATACCCATAAAGTACCTCCATAAAGTAATGGAAGGGAGGAGCTGGGATTAACGAAGTTCTTTCAGTCCAGCCCCCACCGGAGACATAAATCTGCATGGATAAAACCCACGGCATTTATTGCAGTAGAGCACACGTTTTAGAAAAATGATTTTCCTCTTCCTTCTACCTGATAACCTGGAAAATACAGTCATCTGTCCTCTGTCCCCCAGGTGTTAGTGCAAATCAGTAAAGAGTTTCCATTGATGGCTCTTTTCCGACTCTCGCCACAATTGAACTCGCGGCTTTCCATCGCTCGCTCACCCCGTTGTGTACAAAGAAGCAGATATGCAATATAGCAGGAGCCCCAAGAAAAGGTCTGGCTGTTCTGTCAAAACTATTTAGTTCAATATTGTTCTCAACGTGGCACCATAGCCCTGGACATGACACCCAGCACGTCCAAACAGACGTGATTATATATGAGACAGACAGGCACTTACATCACTGCGGGTTGTTACGCTTTAAAGGGCTTTTTCCCCCCTCTTCAAATTAAAAGTTTTCAAAAATGAAATAAAAATAAACCTTTGAAGAACCCAGATTGAGACTGAATTTGGAAGGCCCTCCTGCCTGGTGTATACTAAAGAAACACTTTCTGGGTTTGTCCCTGATGATTTTCCTTGTAGTTGAGAAACACAATCCACTGGGAGCTTTTGTGCCAGAACAAGAATTTTATGAACACGAACTTTACAAAGACTTCCCCAGGAGATTTAAGGTCTGGAAATCAATAGATCAATCAGCAGCTTTTATCAATCTATAATGCTTCTCTCTCTTTGGATGTTTGGATGAAAATCGGATCAACGTAAATTGAACATGGAATCACTTATTCTTACAAGTTAAATTTGTCAAACTGTAAGGCACATAAATGACATGAAATATAATCATTTTTGAATTTGGGACCCTTCAGGGTGCATGTTGATTGAAGAAAAAAGAACCAGATGTTTCTTCAGCAGGGCTCAGAGAAGCAATCTAAATATTCTTCAATCCCTGACACTTCTGACCGTTTCCCAAAGAAACCAATTCATTAGTTAATTATTGGGTATACTTATTGTGTGATATATAATTGGCCCAGGGCAAATAGCCTTCAAAGATGGCTGGCTGAGTTTGTAGGATCTGTTTTGACCACATTTTCCCAAGGAAATAGGGGAAGACTAATGAGCACCACCTCATCTTCTTTCCACTTTATTTTTAATAATAAAAGCCTAAGTGTCTGGAACCTCTCCTTCTTTATAAAAGTTAGCTTGGCAGGCAGTTGATGGTCAGAAGAGTTAGGAGAAAATATGCAAATTATGTTGGGAAATCAGAGCTATTTAACCAGGTCCCCTTGGGGAAAAAAACAGAAAAATGAAGTTGGATTTATATTTCCATTCTTGAGATGCACACAGGTAGCTTGGGCAGAACATCCTTCATTCTCAATTCTAAAGCTTCTTAAATGTTATCAGAAGACTCAGGGCTGGAAAATTTCCCATCCTTTGCAAGCCTACCATCATCCCAGAATAACAGTGACAACAGTCAACATATATTGAATATTTCCTATGTGCCTAACACATATTATCTCATTTAACCTTTATAGCAAATTATCAATCATAATCACTGTCTTTTTATTATCCTTATGTTGTAGGTGAGAAAATAGAGACACTGGGAAATTAAGCCCCACCTAGAATTGCCAGATAAATGACAAGATGCCTAGTTAAATTTGAACTTCAAATAAACAATGGATTTTTTTTTTTTAGTATCAGCATAGCCCAGGAAACATATACCAATATACTAAAAAAATACATATCCATTGTTTGTCTGAAATTCAAATTTAACTGAGCATCCAGCATTTTTATTTGTTAAATTTGGCTAGTTATTATTGGCAGAGTCAAACAAGTCTTTCTGATTCCCAAGCTAAAACTCTTAACCACTACACTAAACTGCCTCTTTCCATAAAAATAAAGTTTGAAAACCCCCAATTTAACAAAAAGCTATTGCTTATTCAGACAGAAAAAAATAGCACTGAAAGTGGAACAAATTAAGCTAATTTATAGCAGTGGTGTGACAGGCATTTCTTTTGTCTGTGTTGCAGTCCTAGAATAAGGTGGAGGAAAGCAGAACTCATTGAACAGTCTGAGAGCAGCGTGGGGAGATGTTGGCCTCCCTACTAAGAGGTATTGAGTGCTTGTCATGAGGTCAGCATGGTGACATGACTATTATGGCTTCCAGAAAAGTATCAAATTCAGGTTTGCTTTTTTTTTTTTTTTAATTGAAGTATAGTCAGTTACAATGTGTCAGTTTCTGGTGTACAGCACAATGTCCCAGTCATACATATAGCTATACATGTATTCATTTTCATAGTGAGTTTGCTTTGAATACAATGGTGAATGTTGGGACCTCCTTCCTTGGACCATGGCGACCTCTACCTGCCTCTACCCGGAACAGTCCCTTTCAGTTAGTACCCTGAATTTGCCTCCCAAGGCACCATACAGAGGACTCTGGTGAAGCAGAGTAAAGGCTCCTGAGTCTTACTGCTTGGTTCGATGTCCTAGCTTTACCATTCTTCAGCGCCACAATTTCCTTCTGAGAAAGATAATAATGCCTATCTCTGTAGATTTTGTGAGTTTGCATAAATTAGTACATGTGATAACAATAATAAAAACGGTCAGTAAAAATGTTTCAGATGCCATTTAGCCATCTAAGCGAATTACTTAAACTGTTTAATCCTTATAACCATATCATGAGGTCAGTTTTATTATTATCACCCCCACTTTACAGATGAGGAAACTGAGGTGTAGAGTAAGTAACTTGCCAGAGACCGTACAGTCAGTTAGTGGCAAAGGTAGGCTTGAACTCCCTCTGGATCCTGAGTCAGTGCTCTCTATCCTTATGCTGTGCACATGGAACATGCTAAGACCAGCGCCTGGGGCAGAGCCAGCCCACACGGCCTGTTAACTATTACTGTAAGCTGGCAGAGAGCAGCTTGGGCATTGCTCTAATTATCCACTTCGGCCCCAGTACAGATTGCAGCCACTGACAAATCACTCCATGTTCTTCTGCATCCAAGTCAACTCAAAAGCTTCCAGGAGGCACCTTAGATTTCTCTGACTCTCTTAACATTGCATGCAGCCGGTCACCAGCTCCTACAGATACCACAGACCTTCTCTCCATCCCGTTGCCTTGGTCTGTGTTGGCTTCAACGTCCGCTTCTCTCCAACACTAGTACCATATGTTCCAGCAGAGTCTTCATACTGAACAAAATTGTGAGGAGACTTAGAAATGATGGGTAAAGATGGTATCAGAGAATCGTGGGCTTGGGAAGCCACATTGCTGGGACAATGGGGAAGGCACTTAATGCTGGCTAGAACCCTTAGCTTAACTTTTCCCCAGCAGTGGTGGGACCATAAGTAGATAAGAAAAAGAGTGAGCCATAGCAAGGTTGAGTTAAGGGGGGTCAAAAAATGTTCTTGACGAAGCCAAATGGGGTCAGGCCAGAAGACAGATGACACACTTTGGCTGATAGATAAGACACGGGCTCACTTGACCACATCACACACTATCCTGTAACATGGGTACCACCTGCAGTTCCTTGGAATGCTCTTCTTTGGTTCTTTTAATGAATCCATATTACACGTTAATTACTATAGGATTTTCCTGAACCCTCCTCTCCCATTCCATTTTGTTCTTTTTCAGCAGATTTCTGAATTTGTAACTTCATGTTTGTGAACCCACTTATTGTCTGTGTTCTCTCATGACACTGTAAGCTCCCTAAAGACAGAGGTTTCTGAATATCAAAGGCATTGTCTCATCTAAGGCATATAGTAGACAGCTAATAAATGTTTAATGACAAGATACATAAATTAATCATTTTATCAAAGATGGTTAGGAAGCCACGGTTCTGGTCTAAGAGAACCCAGTTTCTGATATCTAGGGCTGGCTGCCCCATACTCGTTGAATGGTGATGAAGACCTACTAGAGATGTTATATGAGACACAATACGGAGATAAGTCCTGTCTTCAGAATGTTAATGATCAGAAAGGACCCAGTACACATATATCCAAAGGGAACTCTAATTCAAAAAGATACATGCACCTCAATGTTCATATCAGCACTATATACAATAGCCAGGATGTGGAAGCAATCTACGTGTTCACCAACAGATGACTGGATGAAGAAATTGTGGTATATTTATACAATGGAATACTACTCAGCCATAAAAATATAAAATAATGCCATTTGCAACATGGATGGACCTAGAGATCGTCATTCTAAGTGAAGTAAGCCAGAAAGAGAAAGAAAAATACCACATGATATCACTTATATGTGGAATCTAAAAAAAGAGAAAAAAGGACACTGATGAACTCATCTACAAAACAGAAACAGACTCGCAGACATAGTAAGCAATCTATGGTTACCAGGAGGGAGAGGATAGGAGGGGGATAAATCTGGGAGTTGGAGATTTGCTAATGTTAACCACTATATATAAAAATAGGTTTTAAAAAAACAGATTTCTTCTGTATAGCCCAGGGAACTATATTCAATATCTTGTAATAACCTTTAATGAAAAAGAATATGAAAATGAATATATGTATGTAGATGCATGATGGGGACATTGTGCTGCAGATCAGAAACTGACACATTGTAACTGACTGTACTTCAATAATAAAAAAAAAAAGATTAAAAAAAAATAAAATCAAAAGGACCCAGTGCAAACAAGTCTCAGATGAATGTACGCTTGGTGTGAATTCAATCCATTGTTTTTGCACTGTTTGGGGAAAGTGTGAAACTTGGTCTCATTGATCACGATGATCTGTTAAGTCCCTTGGGACCAAAAGCTAATTATTCCTTCCCCTAGAGTCTCTCATGTTATTCCAGATGCATATATAAAAAGGTCCAAGCATCAAACCAAGCCCAAATTCGCAATGTCTTGTAGATTAAAAAAAAAAAAAATTAGGCCTATCTATTACAACCAGGAATGGGAAGTAGCTATTAAATCATTCCCTTAAGGTATTTTTATTTTGTTGACTCATGAGAATTGGCTCTGGCTCCTCCAAAGCACTCTGAAGCCATATTTGGAGAACTTTGAGTCGGTGAGTTTACTTATGTGCAGAAAATATTGAGGTTTTTTTTTTTTTACATTCTTTGCTAAATCATTTTGGTTTTCTTAAACAATTGGTATTCCTCCCACTTTTTCTTGCATTTATTCATATAACTAAATAAAGATTTAACTGCATTTGTCAGTGAACTGAAACCAACATCATGCTTGCCTCTTAAAAACTCATAACTTTCCATCTCAACTCTGATCTGCTGAGACCTTTTGAGAGCAAATAATTGCCCTAGTTGTGTTATTTAAAGATGTTGGAATTCCCACAAAGAAAGCTGTTACATAAATAAAAATGATGTCACATATTAACAATTAATAACACAATGACAATAAAGATGAATCTCCATTTTGGGGAACACAAAAAAACCCTAACAGGTTTCAAGCCTTGGGTAGTCCCAAGTCACATTAAGTAATACATATACACACTTGTTAATATATTAAATTAGCCTGGAAATCTTGTTAGCAGAAGAAAAAATCTGCCCTTCTGAGCTTTCTGCTATTTCCTGCCTCTCATCAGGCTGGAACTGTTTGAGGACCGCCTTTCTCCTGGTATTTCAACGTGCTGGCTTCTGGTCCCAGATGGAACCAAGAAAAGCAGAGGAGTGTGAAAAATAAAAATATTTTCAGTGTTGTTAACCCAACCTTTTAAAGCCTTAAGAGATTTCCTTTGGATGGTGAAATAAATGATTAGAATGTAGGGGAGCTGCTTTACATCCCAGGCTGGATAACCATGTTCTCGTGTTTCTAGTGTCACAAAATATACCTTAAACTAATTGAAAGCCAGATCATCTATAGGTTTAGTCAGGCAATTTGGCTTTTTTAAACAATTATTCCTTTTTAAGCTTCCCATGGATGCGGAAGTTTCTAAAAATGTCTAGCCCTGCCGTGTCTGTGACGACTTCTCCCATTGGAAGCCCAAAGATGAACTCTCCTTAGGGCCTGGCAAAGCACACAGTCTTCCAGGATCCTGCAGGAGGCCCATGTCACAAGAGGAAAAGCTAAGAAGATAATAGTGCTAGCTAAACTATAAGAAAATAGAAAGGACACTTGAGCCAGGTCTTCGTCACAAAATAGACGAAGCCTAAAATATTCCGATTTTCCCGAAGGAAGCAATTAAACAAAACAAAACAAAATCCCTCCACTTCCTCCAGAATTTTTATACCAACTCAGAATCAGCTCTGTTTATTTGCTTATTGTCTTGTCAGTTTTTTCTCTCTTGGATTGAATTGGCTGGATAATTTCTTTGATTCTTCTTATTCTATCTGGGGAACCAAAATGGCCTCTTTAAGTACCAGAGGTTATTAAGGATCTTTTGAGAGATGAGAGAGCCAAGCCTTATCGAGTTCTTCCTGAATGCCAGGCATCATACTCATTTGTGAATTATCTCGTTTAATGTGGAATAACTTCCAATTATACAAATATTACTGCTAACAACATGGCAGGTTGAATAATGGTCCCCGAAGCTGTTCACATCCCAATCCTCAGAAATTGTGAGTATGTTACCTTCTAGGGCAAAAAGAACTTTGCGGATGTAATTAAGTGAAGGAATTTGGGATGGGCGACTCCAAGGGGTGGTATGATCTGGCTGGGCCTAATGTGATCACATTGGTCCTTCTAAGACATAGGCAGGAGGTTAGGGTCCGGGAAGGTAGGTGTAAGGACAGAAGCAAAGGATGGAGAAAAGAGAAGTACACTGATGGCTTGGAGATGGAGGGAAGGACCACAAGCTGAGGAATACAGGCGACCTCTAGAACCTGGATACCTCCAGAAAGAATGCTGACATTTTGGCTTTAGCTCAGTGACACTGATTTGGACCTCTGACCACAAGAATTGTAAGATAACAAGTATGTATTGTTTTAAGCTAATAAATTTGTGGTCACTGCAGAAACTAATGCAAATACTTATGAAATGCTTACTGTGCAACATAAACCGAGCTAATCTCTTTACATATGAAGCCATTGAATTTTAACGATTCTTTGATTTTGACAGGTGAGGAAGCAGGCGGTGGGAGAGACTGAGGGTTCCAGGGCTAATCAGTGCTGGTCCTGGGACTCAGGGGGGGTTTGCCTAGTGAGATCTTCGCACGTGGTGGAATACCAGTATCAGAACTTTATAAGCATTATCTTTTTTTCTTAAAAAAAATACTCTGTGACATCAGCGTTATTCCCATTTATAGACGGTAAAATTACAGCTTAAAAAGCTGAAGTAACTTGCCAAAGGTCATGGAATGAAAAAGTCAGAGCCAAGATGTGAATCAGACTCTCCATCCTACGTTTACGCGTGTAACCACTACGGGAGATGGAGAGCCAGGCAAACCTCAGAAAACCATCAGCCAGTTGTGTGCCCTTGGGCAAGTTGCTTCTCATTTCAGAAAGCTTCTGGCTCTTTATCTTTAGAATGGAGACAATGATTCTTATTTCTTAGGAACTTTGAGTGAATGACATGTAAAACTTTTAGCATTACTCATGACACACAGTAAGTGCTCAATAAATAGCAGTCATTTTGTTGCCAATTACATAACACCGGAAGGTCTTTGCCCCCTGCTGACCCATCCGCAAATGAATCTATGCTCCATTCTTCATAGTTTTGTTATCAGGAGGAGGCGGTTGCCCACACAGTCACCCTGTTTCTCAGCCCCACCCCGACTTGCTTCTAGGTGAGGTCATGTGCTAATTATTCCCAACACAATGTGAAGGGAACTGATGTGTCGCAGGCCAAAGTCGGTAGAAGCGGTCATGTCTTATCCATTCTCTCTTCCCCTCTGCCGGATACAGATCTCTGTGAAATGCTAAGGGATAATGGAGCCATGAGATGGAAAGAAGTAGGTGCCTGAATCATTGGGCGGAGGAAAGCTGCTCATCATTGTTACATGAGCAAGAAATAAACTAGTCTTTTGTATGTCTCTGGAAACTTCAGGTTTGTTTGTTATCAATCATTCGTATTACACTAAGCAATAAACACACACACACACAGACACCCTTTCTTCAACCCTTTGCCTCTCCTAAGAACTGCTCTACCCAAGTTTCTCCCCTTGGGTATCATTTAATGTTGATACAATTATATTAGAGCATCCACAGTTGATATGGAAATTTCATCAGTTGCTCCAATGTTATCTTTTAGAGTTATTTTCTTCCTGCTCCAGAGTCCAATCAAAGAGCGTGCACTGAATTTATTTGTCACATCATTTTAGCCTCCTCAAATAAGGAATGAGTCCTCAGCCTTTCTCATCTTTCTTGACCTTGTATTTTTGAAGACTACAGTCCAGTTTCTTTTTAGAATCTATCCCTCCTTTTGGGCTTGCCTGTTGTTTTCTCATGGTTAGATTTATACAGTGTATTCTGGTCAGGACTCCTACCAGTACAGGCAGTGTATCCTGACACACTAGTGATGGCCTGTTCTTCTCTACATTAGGCAGAGCGTGATGTTGGATTATCTCAGTGTTAATGTTGTTAAGTTTGATCATCTGATTAGACTAATGTCTGCCAGGGTTCTCTACGGTAAAGTTAACCAGGTGATATCATCTTAAAAAAGTAAATATTTCAAATAATAACTTCTAGGTTAAAAACATAAACAAAAGCATAGATCTTTTAACATTCCAAATATGAATATTTAAAGGAATCAGGAACTAAATAATTTATGTAAGGACACTCACATTTCAGCTAGAGTATGAAGTCAAACTTTGAAAGTCATAAATAGAGGGTAAATGTGCCACTGGAGATTCCAACATTGAAGCTAATGTTTCTCAGTAATCTTCATAGCTTCTCAAATTGAAAAAAAGAGAAACAAGCCTTTTGTTGTCATTGCATTTGCCTTTGACTGAGCTCCCTAGAAAGCAGAAGATGAGGCTAGAATTAAGTGCAGATACTTCACTTGGAGGCACCAACCCAAGGAAATGAGAACGATAGAGAGGAAATGAAGCAGAAAAAGACAGGAAGTGATGCAAAGTGGACTTCACCTGGGCTTCGTGATGAGCTGCGAAGACCTAGAAAGTCACTTAGTAGTGGGACACGTGATACTTCTCTGGACAACCAGGTGACAAGACCTCAGAGCAGTTCATGAATTGGATAAAGGACAGAGGGGACTTATCCAGCTCTCCATCTCCTAAGCCATCGGTCAGAGTTCACATATGAGGAGTAATTCCCTTGAGCTTCTGGGTTGCAACAGCATCTGGCCTTTTTAGTGACAACTTGGGACACAGATTCCACATAATTGAGAATTGGCGGGTAGCCAAGCACTTGGGGCATGAGGCTGTGACTGAGAGACACAGGAGAGAGACAGAGACAGAGACACAGAGGCAGCCAGCCAGCCATTCCCAGGTGGTAAAACCACATGGACAGAACACTAGGCCTGATTGAAATCAGAAGGGCTGCATATCTTGTCTGATACGGTACATTTCTTTGAGTCCTTTTTTTCGTAATTTTCTGGCGATGCATGGCTGAGTATTTTAAAATGATAAAGGCATCTTCATTCCAAACTTCTAAAATAGACAACTGACACATGTGGACCTACCAGATACCATAACAGTTTGCAGTATTTGAAGGTTTGGCCCTTTATATTGTGATTCAGCAAAGATAAAGCGCATTACATAAGCTGAGCTTGTGATTTTTTTTTTTTTTTTGCCTTTAAATATTTTAAAGGACAGTGTGGGGGACGTGCCAAAAGATAGCCCTTCTATTCCAGTGACAAAAGAGGATCGTTGTGGAGAATTTTAATGCCCTAACTAAGGTTCATCACGATTTGCACAAATACAAGAAAGAGCTCAAGGAAGAAAAAGGATAATAGACTGCGTCAGGAGATTGGTAACATGTTAAATACATCTTTACTTTTGATAAAATGAAAATAGCTGAATTGGATAGAGTAGCTCAAGACGGGGTTAGTGGCCTGTTGTATGAGAAGTAAGCAGGAATGTTTTAGAATCTGTTTCTCCAAGAATGTTTCCATTGCAGGGAACTGCAAGTTTTAGAGGATGTGAAAAGTCTACACCATCCAAGGGAGTCTTGAGACATTCAAAGAATGCAAGAAACAAAGTAGGCACTCTACTTTGATCTGTGTCTGGAAGGCAACAGGTGTGTTTTGCGACATTGCCAGGTAAATGCCAGCTGTTTGCGACATTCCGTGATGGTGGGGAGAGAGGATGTGTGAATGGTGAAAAAGACACACATACGCAGATATTAGATTCATTCTTTTTTTCAGGGACCTCGTCCCAAACATCAATTTTATGTCCTCTATGAAGAAAATCGATTAATTAAATGGGCGGTGAAGAATGAATAAAGGGATCTTCTTTCCTCCAGGAGATGGTTGATTAAGCAGTTCAGTAAAAAGAGAGCATATGGAATACCTTGGCTTGCATTTCGATAACGTCTGGAAGAGAAACAAAGGTCCACTTGTTTAAGAGCTCAAACAAAATAATTCTAAATATGACATTTAAAAACAAACACAATGAAAATTCAATCCTCAACCAAAGATCCATAAAAGACACACAATCAGAGTAATTCTTTCACTACTGTTACTTTAACTATTCATTGCACTTCTTTCCTGGTGAGTCTGGTTTGCCTTCGGTAGTTTTCTAGCAAAGCGGAAGAATGGCTTTGGGGGATAGAAATGAGAGGAAAGAATAAATACAGTTTTTAAAGTGTGGGATTCATTATTTTGAAAAAATACTTTGGGATTATGAATTATCTGAAAGAAACGTATCTGTTACAAAATCCCAAACATCAGGTCGTCGTATACCTATCAATAGTATTTTAATAATCCCTTTGCTTTAGGTTGCCCATTGCCTGTGTTCAACCAGTGCCCAGAAATAGAAGTCACTCTGGAAGAGTGACATCGTGGGACTTCCGTATTCTCCCCCCAGTGACTTCCAGGTCAAATTTTCTCAGTGTCTAAGTGAGAAGATGAGATTTCTACCAGTCAGCCCTGCAGATTCAACCTGGGATCTCAAAATCCAGCTGTGTTCACTTTGAGTCTTATACTGTCACCATGATGAACATGCTACGTGGCTGACAACTGTGTTGATGGTGCGTGAGGTTGAATATAATCTAACTTGTCTCTTCTGTGAAGGATTTCCTGGCTCTGCTAGCCGAAGAATACAGAAAAATGAGGGTTTCCTTTTTTTTTTTTTTTTTTTTTTGGTCATTGTTTTTATGTTTGTTTGTAGATCATGGCAGGGATTAAGAAAGTGAGGAGGTAGGATGTGAAAATACAGAGCACAAAATTATTGACAATTCTACTTTTATAGAGATACTTTGAATTTTCCTCCATATAATGTAGCCTTTATGAAGGGATGGTAATTGAGGCTCTCTGCATCTCACCGAAGAACAACCCACACACTTGTCACTGCTGTGATAGAGATGATTTCTGTGGGCAGCAAAATATTTAAGAGTTTAATTCTCATCTGATGTCACAAAATGCAAGTAATTCAAAATCATCCATGTGCTAAGAGAACAGCTAGTTTTATATCATGTGAAATTCTTGCCAGTGTTGTGGTCATGTAACTCTCATCTGCCCTGAGCCTTCCATAATCAAACCCATTGTCCATCCAGAGTCATTTCTTTTCCCATATCCTTTCTCTTACCACCAAAATCTGCCTGTTACTGTCTCTTACTCACTCCTCCACCCCAAGGCAGTCAAGAGAGTTATAAACATGAAGAACTTTGAAAACAGGCTTTTAAGGAGTTTGCGTGTAAGTATGAAGCCCAAATGTAAGGGGCAGGGATACACAGACCTGCGTAAGGATGTGAGCTGATAGACTGCAAATGCCACGAGCTCAGAGGACAGATGGGACAGTGAGAAGGTAGGAAGGAGACTGGAGGTGTGACTGCAGTAACAATCGTCTGTGGACGTTTAAGTCTGAAAGGAGCTCGAACAACCATTCCCTCTATGGTAACTCCCGCCTGGCCCTGGCCCTTTAGTCATCCGGGTCTCAGCTCAAACGCCCAGACATACAAGTGCACTCTTATTCTCCATCCATCAGCTGTTTATTTCCTTCCCTGTCTCTTGGTACAAACTGTAATTATCTTATCTATAAATTTAATTTGTGTCTATCTTTCTACCAGACTGCAAGCTCCTTGAGGTTAGGGACTACAAAACAGGCACTTAATCCCTATTTTAAAAAAGAACTAAAATGGAGTATTGAATAGACAAAAGATACAAAAGCTTGAATTATGGCCAAAATGAACAGAGAGAGCACTTCAATGAAGGGGGAAAAAACATTCTATCATCA
This sequence comes from Camelus bactrianus, assembly GCF_048773025.1. Lineage (NCBI taxonomy): Eukaryota > Metazoa > Chordata > Mammalia > Artiodactyla > Camelidae > Camelus > Camelus bactrianus. The sequence goes on from NC_133572.1 coordinate 14,371,305, forward strand.
GAAGCTGAGATCTGTGTCGTAAAGTTACACGTAGCCCTGATCTGAGCACCAGGAGGTACAGGAGCTGGTTGGCGCTTCCCTACTGACTGACAGCCTGGAGCAGTGTCTGAGCAGACGTCCTAGAGGTGTGGGATGTTGGTAAGAAGCAGCAATCAGTTATTTGGTGTTTATCAACACAACGAAAACATAATGTGTTAAAGTCAGTCATGGTCAGAGAGTGAGGCATTTTTGGGTCTGGAAGCTGGTGCTGGTTACTTGATTCGTTGGTGGATGAATGTCCTGGCAGATGGAGCACAGGGCATGGTACAGGCTCTGGGATAGAAGAGAATCGGTGACTCGTGCCGTTTGTTCTCTGATCGTTCCCAGCCCTCCTTCAAACCCTCAATGCACTCAACCTTCACGGAAACTGGGTCACTAAACATTTGAAGAGTGAAAACCTATCTTTAGAAAAACAGGCTTGTAAGAACCCTTCGTGACATTTTTGTCATCTCTCTACTTGAAATGAAATGCAGTGGATGCGATGGGGAGTTTGGAAACGAAGACCCCATCTTGCGTCCTGCTTCAGTCAGTTCCTGGCTGTGAGACCTTCGTGATTACTTCATTTCTCCTGAGCTAGTTTTCCCACCTGTAACACAAGGGTGGGTTGAAATTGGGTCGTTGTAAAGATAAAACAAATGTGAATGTATTCTTCCAACTCTAAAATTATAAACACATTTTAATATCATTATAGATATTAACACAGAAATTAGTGCTTTCACGTGGAGCTTAGCTCAGCTGGCCATCATTTATTACACTGTAATTGTTAAGAATATGGGTTCCCAAGCCAGGCTTATAAGGGTTAGAAACCATAACATTTCAGTGCCTCAAACTTTTCATCTCTAGAATGGGTGTGAAGAGAGGGTATACTGCTTATGATTGTTTTGAATAGTAAATGAAATAAGCCATATAAAGCACTTATCACAGCACCTGAGACATAGTCGGAGCTCAGTACATGTGAGGCGTTATTTTTACTTCGTGTTCACCCTAGACTGACCCTCCAGATTTCCTTAGCAAGTCCAAGTGCATTTACTCATCATTACCACTAGATGGCAGATGCACCATTTTTATCGCTCCGCGTGGTCCCCAGCAGCACTTTGCCCTTTGCCTCCTCCTGGCCGTCAAGGATCTTGGGGGAACCACAGAAATAGCACCTTGAGTGAAGCAACAACATCTTTTTTTTTTTTTTTAAAGAATACATCATTTATAAGTGATATCTATTAATAAGGCTTTGTGTTGTAATCACTCAGGATAACAATAAAAAAAAAAAAAAAGAAATATGGATATGTATATCTCCCAGTGGTTTATATTTCCTCCTCTTGCAATATCCAAAAGGAACGAAGGTAAAAGAGCGTTTTTTGAGAGCTTGTGGTGTACATTAGATGTTAGAACTGGTCTGTGGATTTGAGGAAGTGGGAGAGGTTCTGAGACAATGTGGTGTCCCTGTCCTCATGCAGCTTACAATCTAGGGAGAAAGAAACATGCAATGATATGATACCCACATAATGATACTTACATGATGTAGCAACAGTGAGAATCTTAACACCCACAGTGGACCCTCGTGCAGAGCCATTGCCAGGAGAACTCAGTTAACTCTGAGAGATTAAGAGAGGTGTTCCCAAGAAGGTGTTTCCCATCAGGTCTTGAAAGTGATGAAGGGAGGAGAACATGAAAAGGAGAACCTTTTCTTTCAGCCACCCTCCCCCTATAAATGTGCCAATAAATCATAAAGTTGTGAAAAGGCATGGTGCATCTTGGGGACAAGGAGAAGCATGCAGGGCCTTGAATGTTATGTAAGGACTAGCAGAGAGCCTTCAGAGGGAGGTCCCAAGATCCAAATGAGTTTTAAGAAAATAAGTTTTATCAAAAAGCTAAATTTTACGGAGGCATGTGACTTAGAGAAATGCTAATCCATTTTATTATAACCATATCGTTATCTCCCTCCCTTCCCCCATCCTCAGTTTTGGAAACGGATGCTGCTAACACAGAATAGCTGTTTGCCAAACACCCTGTTGAACCCAGAGATAAATCTCCACTAGCTGATCAGGCCACAGACAAGCTGGCCCTAGGAGCCCGTGGGACGCTCAGGGTAGCTTAAGTGGGATGACCTTCCACGCCTGTCACCCTTGTCATCCACTCACGCCTGGCCTTCGGAGCCATAGTCTAGCATTTTGGAATTTATTTTACGAGCAATGAGAACCTATGGAGGAGTTCTCACTCGGGGAGTCAGAGGGACTTGGGACAAAATGAGGCCAGAGGATTAGAGGGTACCGAGGACCAGCATGGCTTCTACTTCATGCCTGGAGATGTGGAGAGAACAGACAAATGTGGGGTGTGTTTCGTAGGTAAAAGAGCAAACTTGGCAGCCGATCAGATGTGAATCTTCCAAAAGGCCCTGCTACTGAACATCTTATTTCAGCTTCTATTGCTAAATTCTTTACATCAGGAGCTGTAACAGAGAAAGACAAACCTCAATTCTGCGAACATGGGCATATTTTTTTAGGCTCCTGAAGTGGGTCTTCATTTCAGGATTTAATTGCTTTAGATTATTTGCCAACGTGGGAGCTCTCCCGCTGCGTTAGTTAGGAAGGGCTAGGCGACACTGGGGTAGCAGTGGTGAAACCCCCGCGGCTTAATCCCGCCTGCCTTTCCTCGCACTTCTGCGCCATCCTCAGCGTGAGTGAGCGAGGAGCCAGCTCCACGCAGTCCCTCGGGGAACCAGCCCCCTGGAGGCTCAGCCGGCCGTGCAGCCGCTGCGCTGGAACACACGCGCCTTCCGCACCTGCCGCTGCAGGAAAGGGAGAATTGAGGGTCACACGGGGGGGTTTTGCGGTGCAGCCTGGAAGCGACGTAGTCTTTGCGCACGCGTGTCAAGGTTTCCGTCGCATGGCCCCAGCCTACCTGCGAGGAGCAAGTGGACCATCTGGGGGGTATTGCAGTCCCTGCCACACACACAGTGACCACTTTTCCCATAGAGGCATTAAAAAAAAATCTTCCTCTAAGATAACGTGCTGGAGGAGGAGGGGAGAGTGAAGGACCCACAGTGAGAGGTGGGTCCCGGGTTGTTAGCTGGGCTCCTTCACTGACTAAGGAAATTTTTCCTTCTGATAAACAGGATTTAAAATCGAGCTTCAGCCTTACCGACAGCTCAGCCAGGGACCCTCAGCTTCGTAGAGAATGAACACAGTGAAAACGAGAAGGTCAAAGGTCAGCTGCATGGTCCTGTCCTCCCCGGGAACGCTGGGCTGGCCTTTTCTGGGTGTGTGACGTCAGTGGATGGCGGCCTCATTCTTGCATTCCTGGGCCTTCTCTGAACTTTCTTTCAGCTTTTCTAATGGAGGCATCAACCCTCAGTCAGACTGGCAGCCCTAGGCCCCGCTCCAGGCTCCGCTGTTGAGTGGAAAAGGATTTAAACTGACATTAACACCCACCTGAGTTGTGCAGACACACGTCTGCGAGGGAAGTCTCTCCATCCTGCCGCCCTGGGTCTCCGCCAGTCTCCCTCATCAAGTCCTGCCTTGGACCCCTGGAGTCACTGCCTGCTACATACTCAGACTGGCTCCGGAGACAGTCCCCAACCCTCTGCATGAAAAGCAACGCAAATGGAATCAAGGACTCTTTCTTCCTGGGTGACTGTTTCTACCCCAAAAGAACATTCTTTCAAGACAAGCATGTGCCAGTTCGGTGCACAGTGGTCTCAGCCCTTGTTGTTACCGTTCTGTTCTCCTTCTTCGCTGGTCCCTCCCTCCAGCGGAAAATTTCCTCGTATTCCGGCCTCCAGAAGCTTTTCGATTACAAAATGTAGTAAAGACAATTGTTCTGGAGCTCAGATCTACCTAACTGGGAGTTAAAAGGATTTTTGGAAGACGTATGAGTTGATACAGATACAGATATATCTATATATTCGCCTTCACTGCAAAATGCTGTTGCCTGTCATGTAACAAAATGCCAAAAACATATTTGATAAAAATAATTCTGCCTGTGTGGCCACAGTTTTGGTGACTCTGGCATGTCACCTCTCTTCAATAATTTATTTTCTCCCTTCGTAAAATGGAGTGTCTCCAAAGGTAGGGGGCCAATACTAAAAACTGCCTAGATGGCCAATTTACTTCACAATGAAGTAATAAAATAGTGGATGTGGACGCTCTTTAAAAATCTTTTAATCACCATCCAGACATAAAGTACTTCTTATCATTAATGCTCCCTTTTTTTTTTTTCCTGTTGCAAAGGTGACTGACACAACAGATTCCCCAAAATAATTTTCCCTCTCAGGAAGTAATGCTCCCCACTGTCTCTTGAAAATATTAATGGAAAGACAGTAAATGATGACTATTAAGCAGGCTTTTCAAAGTTGAAGTAACTACTTATGCTTTGCAAGCGTGAGAATATGAAGAAATACGGTCATCCTTTGCGACTCTTTTGTTGTTGTTGTTGGTTTGTCTTTGCCTTTAAAGCCCCTCAAAATAAATGGTAACAAATGCTTTCTGTTCAGAATGCGGTGGGGGCACCCTGTTTTGTATCTTGTAGTATCACCGATGGAGCAGTACCAGGATTTATTTCAATACAGCAAGTGAACAGGGCAGGATTTAGAGGGTCTCCTTTTCACTGGGTTAGGAGACACTTTCCCTGGAAACGCGGTGTTCACCATCCTTGAAATACAAGCTATCTATTTATATCTCAAATAATGATGGGTTGAAGTGTTATTATGAAAGGAGAGACACAGATTTTCTATAAATGTGTTTTTCTTGTGATAATATGTGAAATTGCATTTCATGTTAAATTGCTTGAGGCAAGCAAGGTTTAATATGTATCTAAATAATTAAGCTAATTGTGTAAAAATATATTTGCAGAATTCACCAAATGTGTTAATACATTTCACATCATGTTTACCCATTTTACATGACTAAAGTTTGCTTTGTGAAATGTTCTCCAAAATACCGGGAGGCCGCCTCCGAGGCGTCACGATCGTTATCAACATTCAGTGCTTTCTGGGCAGAAAAAAAGAGGTGCTTAGAGTCACATCTTGAAAAATGATAGGCTGTCTTTTGCTTTCCTCTGCTCTACCTGTTTCTTTCCCTTCTTCTCCACTGAGTTTCATTCACATTCAAAAATACATGCTTTGGGATATTCGTGTCATTTTCCTAAATGGTGTTGCAAAAATAAGCACACACCAAAGAAACCGTGTTCTCACAGGTCAGCGTTCCCATCTCCATTAATTCCGCAGGACCAAGAGCCTGCCGTGGGCCAGCAGATTTCCATTCCCATGTGTGGGCTGAGCTGATGTCACATGACCTTTCCGGTCTTTCCCACGTGTGAATTGCACAGAACACTGGGTGTGGCCCAGAAGCGCAGCCATGGAAAGAAGAGGAAAAAAAACTGCTTCTCATCACTTCTTCAAATGAATATATATTCTATTCGGTGTGCTGAAGAGGGATGTGGGTCAGGCCATGTTTTGGCATGTGAGCATGTTGCTAATGCCAAGTGACTCAGTTTTCTGACTGGATGTGTGTTCCTGTTGCTCCGTTAAAAAGTGAGGGTGTGCTGTCAGCACGATTTATAAGATGAATAAGGAGGACTTACATCTCCGGGATGCCTCTCCCACTTTCCCTCTGGGAGCTCTCCTCAACCTTCTGAATTTCTGCTCAGTGTTAACTCTTGCCTTGCCAGGTCCCCAGACACAGCTCCTGCCCCTCCACAACTTTTCCCTGACTGCCTCCTCTCTCTTGCTTGTGGGGCTTACACAGACTTTACTGCATAGTCTTAGAATTATGTAGCAAAATTCAGTCTTCTCCAATAAATGGGGCCACTTTGGGTCTATGCATTATTCGTTTTGGATAATCCTTATTATTCTAGAGCAGAACAATCTGGAAATGAACACGGGGCAGGGTCCCTAGGGGCACAATTCCATCAGGAACCACGCCAGAAATCTGCCCTCCAGTGACCTGCACACAGGTTGTCACAGAATATTTACTCTGGTGATGAAGGACAGTGGATTCTCTCCCAATGTACTTTTCCCTTCACTTGTAAAAACTGGCTCTCAACACTTTTCATCTTCAGTTTCTCTCTCAACTTGCCTTTTATGGCAGTAAATTAGGTGCCTGGGGAATTGCATTAGTTTTATGGTGGCTCGGAGGCCCCAGAGCATCACAGAGCTGATGCAGTGGCCCTAACTTTCCCCTCGACCCCACAAAAGGAGTGCCTGAAAATACACTGCCATCAACCTTGTTTGGACTGTCCCCCGTTCACCTGTCACTGTCACCTGCTCCTTGCCCTCATCCTCCTCCAGGGTCGTCCAGACTCTCTCAGTGTCATATCTGTGCCTCAGTCTCTTCATCTATAAAGGGGAATAATAATATCATGCACTCTATAGGATCTTCCGAGAATTGAGTAAAGACACATAAAGCATTTAAAAGAGCCCATGATAATTAAATTATGTGCATTACTCTGTATAAAATAGGACCTACTGGATAGCACGGAGAATTATATTCAGTATCTTGTAATAACCTATAACGGAAAAGAATCTGAAAACGAATAAATATATGTATACATATGACTGAATCACTATGCTGTACACCTGAAACTAACGCAACATTGTAAATCAGCTATACTTCACTAAAAATAAATAAATTTTAAAAAGAAAAAAAAAGCCCACAATAGTATTAGCAGTAGTAAATAATAAATAAATGTATAAAGTAATAAAAATAAATACAATAGCAGTACAATGTGAAACAGTGACAGTAGGTATAAGCTGTTAACATCATCACTAGCACCGCCATCATCATCGTCATCATTATCATTGTCTCAGCCCCTGGTCCTTGCCTGTCGTGCTACAGAATAAAATTCCCTTGGCTGTAATTCTTTGGCTTACCCTCCGCATTCTCCCTAGAACTGTGCTATGCAACATGGTAGCCACTAGCCACATGTGGCTACTGAGTACTTGAAATGTAGCTAGTTCAAGTGGAGAGATGCCAGGAAGATAAAAGACATGCTGGATTTAGAAGACGTGGTACAAAAAAAAAGTATGTGAAATTTCTCATCAATAACGTTTATGTCGAGTACGGGTTGAAATGACAATATCTTTAATACAGCTGAATGCATAAAATATATAAAATTAATTTCTCCTGTTTCTTCATACATTTTAAAATGTGGTTAGTAGAAAATTCAAAATTCTGTCTGTGACTTGCAGGTGTGGCTCCTATGGTAGTTCTGTTGGACAACGTGGCCCTGGGTTATAATTCCTCTGGTTTTCCCTTCAGGAATCCCACATCTAGACTCTGAGCAAGAGACACTTCTGCTTCCTATTATGAATTTGCAGGGCCTGGGTTGCCCAGGGCGGTTAAGCGCAGCCTGCCCTGCCAAGAGAGAGTGACGGGGGAGAAACTGATGCACGTGGAACATACAAGGCGGTTACAAGGGCCTAAGTGGACCCCGCAGGAAAGAGTGATTGCCTCTTAAATAGCACCTTACTCTCCGGGAGTGAATGAAAGGAGGAGCTCTTTCTGTTAAAGTCATTTAAGATCCTTTGCTGAAAGGAACCATATGCTACACAATGAAATATATTCCAGGCAAGATGCACATATTTTGCACAATAAACACGTATGCAAATCTTGCAAAGATTTTGAAGGAGAAAAATGTGCTGATATTATTCATATTAATATCATTTAATTGCATCCTTGCTCTGATCTGAAGTCAAATTCAAATCATTGCCTTCCTCCTCTGCCTCCACCCCTGACAATGAATAGTTTATACAAAAGCAGTCTCAGATTTTTGTTTTGGGTCAAGAGGAATTTGTTTCTGATGGCTGAAATGTAAGGTTCAATAAATCACAAACTGCAAACTTGCTGGCAAGTATCCAGGGGGCCTGGCAGTGTCTCTGAAGGCCTCCTTCCTCTCTGGGACAAGCTGGGTGGGAGCAGCATTGAGTCCAGATCCCCAGACCTGAAGCCACAGCCTGCCCTTTTCAAGTCTGAGACTCACAAAGCTTTTGCTCTTTCGGACTGTTCTCAGACTCCAAATATTCTGAACACAGAGCTGCAACCCATAATTGGAGTTGGTATTGAAAGGAAATTAGAATGTGCCTTGAATCACATCCAGGCAAGGTTTCTCTCCTCCTAAATGAGTCCTCATTGCCAGCGATAAGAGTAGGAGAGGCTTTGTGGGGGTCCCAATAAAGGTGTGCTAGCTGGTAAATAAAGATGGAAATTCAGAAATCAGTGTGGTCCTGGGAAACTCCATTCGGGCAGTAAGAAGTCTCACTGAGTGTGGTGCCCTCCCTTTAATTGTCCCCTGCTCCGTCCGTTACTTCCCATCAAACATTCTTCTGAAAAGCCGCATTGCTACAAATACACATTTAGGATTTGATTACAGAATCTCATCCATTTACATGTACAAGATAGAGCCCACTGTGACAGATTAATGCTTCTAAAGTTTGTACAGGAAGGTTAAATAAAGTGGTACTTTGACGACACCGAATATCTTTATGATGCTTCTGCTAAAGCAGGGACCACTCGGCGATGCTGCCGATGTGCCAGATCTGTGTCGCGAGCTGGCAGGGTGCCACCAGCGCTTTGGCCATCTAGCACGCTCCCCGCCTTCCTGCGCAGGCCGTCCTCGCTGCTGTGCGTAATACAATATTCTCCAAGCAGCTTTCTCTTTCGCCCGCTTAGTCGAAGGGAAACAATTCAAGTCCTACCATCCTGAGACCTCGTACTGTCACTGGAAAGACTGAAACTGGAAGTTTCACACACAGTTCTGTTCTTTCTAACAGAAATATCTCACACACAAACACACACAGATACACACACACACGCAGTCTTGGGGATGGTAAGACCACAGTCAAAGCTGCCACCAGAATTCATATTCTTTTCCTTCTGTCTCTTTGATACCCATCTAAGTGGTGGCCTTGCCCTTCCTCCCACTGTGAAGTCTAGACTATCTTATGATGAGCTTTGACGACACTGTATTTTCTGCTTCCCTTTTGATTCTTTAATAAATATCTATGCTGAATCTCACCTTTGATTCTATAATAAATATCTATGCTGAAGTTCAAACTCTGTGTTTTTCTTAATGAAAATAAAATATCCTGAGAAACTTAGTGTCAGAGTGTATCTTGGAGGAGCCATAATTTGGCCAGGGTTGGGTATCACTAATACCCATTATTGGATCAATGTTTTAAAAAGTATGACAGAAGCGTTTCAGGGTCTCTGCCTAGTCTCACGGTGTAACGGTGTAAATCTCAAGTCACATTGGATGGGTTGAAATTGAACACCGAGGTGTCTGAAAGAGGGTCAAATGGCACTGAGCTGACAACTCTGTACTTTGCAGCAATGCAGGGATTGCTCTTTGCTACAGGAGATGTCGTCCTAGTGCAGAATAAAATGCCTGCTTACGTTATGCGCAGAGAGGCAGGGACGCTGGGCTGTCCACTGGTGTGCCGAGTACAAGTGTTAGAATAACATTCTCCTCCCCCGTATGGCTGCCGGATAAAGTAGATTCACTTCCAGCCAACACTGAGTCGGTTTTTCAAGTCCCTCTGAGCCCCTAAGGGGTATCCTATGAAATCAGGGTAAATGTCACAGCTCAGATGAAGTCCCTGGGTGGGACTTAGTCCTCTGGTCACACGCTGACTAATGCAATTTACCCCTCCTCACCAGTGCTCAGGAACTCACTGAGATCACAACAAAAGCAGAAACACATCCAATCTTCATTTCCATTTGGTCTCTTATTGATGTAGTCATTCATAAAAATATTTTACAATACCAACAAATTCAGACCACACTAACAAGCTCCTTTTGTGTTCTTAGCTCATGTTGATAGAGAGTACTAATGTGAAAAACGACTGCAGATTCCTTCTTTTCATTAAAATGAGTATAGATCTGGTGAACGAAAGCTTTTTTGGCCATGAGGTGATGAACATGAAGATGCTTTGCAAACTTTAAACGATGATCCAAGGGGAGAAATTGCATGTAAAACGTTGCATGGAATGGAATATTTCACTGCCCTGAGAAAGAGCATATGCTGAAACAGACAGAAGTCATATGTAATTAAGTGGAAAGGCCAGTTGTCAATGTCATGTGCATAATATGATTGCATTTTGGGGAAAAAGTACTACGTGTGTGTGTGTGTGTGTGTGTGTGTGTGTGTGTGTGTAGTATAATACCACGAAAAGGTTTGAAAGCTAGAGATCAGCTATGCACAGTAATTACCTCTGGGGCGTGAGCTTTGGTGGGAGAAGTCCTCAGATTACTAATTTCCATACCATTTGAGCATTTCTCAGTTTAGAATACATTATTTTTGTTACTTAAAATATTTTCTAGTACAAAGAATTGAAGTCGGAGATTCTCTGAAATGAGCCAATGCATACTTAGTCTGCAAAACTTGATGGCATTTGCCCATTGATTTCATCAAAGTGGTCCTTAAGCCGTCTCTGTAGAATGGCTTGCTGTTAGGTCCACGGCTAACTTAACACACAATCATTTGATTTGCTTTGGTCCGTCCTTGTGTTCATTGTAAGGGACAAAACACCATGGATAAGGAGATGGACTCGAGACAGGCTGCTTGTGATCAAATCCTAGTCCCAACACTTTCTAACTGTGTGGCCTTGAGTGAGTTACTTGAACATCTCCGTATCTCAGATTTATCATCTCTAGTATGATGGTAATAATAGCACCTACCTCCTGGGGTTGTTACTAGAATTAAATGAGCTAATATTTGCAGAGCACCTACAACACATGGTAGCACTCTATCAGCGTTCATTAGACAAAATAAATATGTGAAAGGCATTTGGCTCAGGAAACTTATAGTCTCATAAATAAATGGATAGGACATAAAACAAAATACAGATCAAAGTCATGTTAACAAATTACAACAAGAATCAGAGAGCTAGATGCCTTTAATAAATACTCGTTACCTGCATTTTACTCTCCTTGTGTTTGGGGAGAAAGGAAGGCTAAAAATGCATTGCCAGGCTCCTTTGCAGCTAGAACTGTGGATTCAAATTAGGTTCTGCCAAACTGGGTTCTCCTAATGAGATTTGGATGCCAGGAATGGGAAAGAGGTTAAGGCAAGTTTCAAGAGTTGTGAGTTTTGTGATGGCTGGGTTTTGCATTTGAATGTGTGGTCATCAGCTCAGTAGGTATCAGAGGCTGTAATAATAACAACTTCCTCACTGCTGGGTTGCAACTAAAACAGTGCGACCTCCCAAAGGGGCAGCATCCTGACCTTCCAGCTCTTCCAACTATCTTCCTGCATTGAAACACCTGGGGTAAATCTACTTCTGCTTGAAATACCTGGGGTAGTTTCTGTTTCCCGGGCTGGACTCTGACTGATGCAAAGAGCCAAAACAATAGTTGTCCTTAGCCACTGGAAAGATCGGGGCATTCTGGTAGAATTTAGATGGGGGACCCATTCCTGCAGGAGGCATGGACTGAGCTAGGTCCTGGAGTCAGGGATGTAAGTTGTATGATTGGAGGATATTTGTCTAGAGTAGAAGACATTCTTGGAGGTAGTAAAAATAAAAGTTGAAAGATTTGAATCAGATTTGGGAGAACAGTGAATACAAAGCTAAAATTTTGAACTATCTTTTATACAACAAATGAGCGTAAAAGTTTTTTTGCTGAGTTCAGTGATTAAGGTGTGAGGGGAGTGGGGAGACGCTCTTTGCAAAAAATGTTGCCCTGTGCTAACTTTCTTATGGGAATGGCAAATTCAGTTGAATAGACATTTACTGAAAGAGTACGGTGCATGGCACACTATGACTTGTGTGGGGACAGGGAAACCAGGCAGCATGAGCGTAGAAGCATTACAGAGGTAAGAATCAGGACAGGAGAGTGTGAGCAAACCTCCTGTGATCAGAGTGCTGTAATGCCACCTGGTACCCTAATTCCAGGAACGTCTCTGCATCCTATGAGACATCATGCATTCTGGACAACGAGACTGAAGTGTTTACTGCTTACAGGTGAAGGTCAGTATCGCGAAACTAAAGTGCACGAAAGACCTGATCTGTAACCCCCTTCCCCCATCCTCCGGCAGGTAATTTAACTGCTTTGAGCCTCACTTTTTTTTTTTTTTAAGTACAAATGGAAATAAATACTAACAACGTTATATTTGGGAAGATTAATTGAAATTACATGTATAAGCACTTTAAATTGAAAAACCTACAGAAGCGTGAAGTACACAAGTGCGTTTCCAAGTGGACAGACTTGCTGTGTGCAAAGATTTTTCAAGAATTTCCTTTTCACAGGGTGTCAGAAGTGTTTCAGTTAGCAGAAATAAATATGCTAATTGGAAGTAGATGAATCTTAATCGGTGCCTTTTTCTGTGAGAGGTTAGGTGTGATCTGAACTGTGTGTAGCTAACGAAACAGAAGCATGATTAAAACAATTAGTTGGAGGTCCATTCAGCATGTCTCAAAAAGAAGCCCTGTCTACAAATTCTCAGCTTCTCCTTTTGACCACCTCGGTTTACACCGTATTTTCTTAATACAGTCAATTCTGGACTACTGTACCTTTTTTTTTTTTTTTTTCATTTAACCCGTATTTCTTTACATTTTATATTTATCCAATCTTTTTAAAAGCAAGAATAAGATTGGCATTTTATTTTATTTACTTATTTAAAAATTATTTTCATTAAAATATAGTTGACATACAATATTATGTTAGTTTCAGGTGGACTACATAGTGATTTGACATTTGCATACATTATAAAATGATCAGCACAATAAGTCTAGTAACTATCTGTCCCCATACAAAGTCATTACAATATTGTTAACCAAGTTCCTTATGCTGTGTATCACATCTCCATGACTTAGTTGTCACATAACTGAAGATTTGTACCCCCTAATCTCCTTCACCTATTTCCTCCACACCCCATCCCACCTCCCTTCTGTTCATCACTCATTTGTCCTCTGAGTTTATTTTTATATAGTTTGCTTTGGTTGATTGGTTTTGTTTTTAGATTCCACATATAAGTGAGATCATATGGTTTTTGCCTTCCTCTATCTAACATTTCACTTAGCATAATACTCTCTAGATTCATCCATGTTATCACAAATGGCAGGATTTCATTTTTTATGGCTGAGTAATATTCCATTGTTTATACGCCACAACTTCTTTATCCATTCATCCATCAATGAATACTTAGGTTGCTTCTCTATCTTGGCTATTGTACCTAATGCTGCAATGAACATGGAGTGCATATGTCTTTTTGAATTAATGTTTTCATGGGGTAAATACCCCTCTATGATGCTTACTAAACCTGGGATGACTGCATTATTCTTTGTTGCTCTCCTTCCCCTTCCCTCACCTCTGATAATGGTCCTTTTGTAAATAAACCCTCTTAAATTATCCTAATTTGAGCATGCCATCTCTTTTCTGGGGAGATACTGACTGGTACACCCTACTCCTCCCCGCTGGGATACACTCCTCAATATCCACTTGAGACGTGACTGAGCTGTTTGATAGACAAGGAGCAACTTTATGGAGGCGGGTGGATCAAGAGGTCACACACACAAAAAATGGCAGGGGAGTTCTTCCCAGAGAGCAGAATTAAGGTCTATTCAGAGAAATTTCCGCACCTTTATGTCACGGACCTTCAAATGTTTCCCACTCTTTCACTCTGTAAATGGGAGTTACTGTCAGCTTCCAGCCTCCCTTTCCACAATTTGTAAACCAAGTCTGTATGGAGAAGGAGAAGCTGGATTCCTTGTCTTTTGAGTTTACAGGTCATTAGGCCAAAGTAGTTAATCAAACTGAGGCTTGACGGATGTCACTGGGCATCAGCAGGAGGTCCTGGAGTGGATGCAGTGACTGTTTCCTTTTGCAGGGGAATGAGTGTGGTTAGCATATGAGGAGTATGAACAAAAACGATACTTAGTGACCGGAGGGTAGATTGTAGCAGAGACGGTTGGTACCCATTTCTTTTCTGGGAAAAGGTAAATGGATGCTACATGATGAAAAGTACAAACGCCCATAGTATTGTCTTTATGCTCATTCTCCTCTTGTGTCTACCATGTTATTCAGCAATCAAAAAAATCTCCTTTTGTCTCTCCCATTTTTGCTACACAATTCTGTTTTATACCCCTAATTATGGTTAATATAGATTTAAGAAAAAACATACATTTAAATGTGCTATACAGTAGATCCTTGTTGTTCATCTATTTTATGTATAGTAGTGTATATCCATTAAGCCCAAATTCCAAATTCATTTGAAGGACTAGGCATCAAACCTCCTCTTCCCTCCCATGATGACTGCTGTGAATCACATCTTAAGTCAGTTACATAAATGCTTTCTCCATAGACTAGGATTCGCTACCTTGCTTTTGATTGGTTAGTGGCATATCATTCCTATATCTTTCTTTCCTGTCTTCTTCCCTGGAGTCCAAACTGGTTTTTCAGGCAAGCCAGCAATCTCTTCTACTACTGAATTTGGTGATTCAGAATAAGCTACTTTTTTAAAAGGCAAAATAATTAACATGCTCTATGACCCATAATGTGTTCTAGAATAACTGCTCTTTAAGCTGAAAATAAAGATTTGTTTTCAAGTGAGAAAGGAGGAAATAATGTTTATAACAGGGTGAAATCTTTCAGTATTTTTATTTCAAAAAGAAGCATCTCTTCTTCAAATACATCATTTCTCAATAATAAACACCTAGGGTTAACTTCTTTATAACAAGACTTCTCTGGTGACTTTTTTATCTGTTCTTAAATGGGACATCCCATGAAAATTATCAGGCTATTAGAAATAAGCTAGATTTTTATTTTTGCCAAAAGAACTCTGAATAGCAGTTATGCAAACCAAAAAAAAAAAATTGGCAGAACAGATTGCAGAAATTATAACTAAGCTGGAGGACATTTTCTATTTCTAGAAGAAAATGTTTCTTGTATCCAAGGAGCATTGTTGTTTTGAGTTTGGGCTCCCTTTCCAGAGAATTCTGGAAGTTTTTTCATCTCAGCCTACAGAAGAGAGTAGCTAGGTGCTGGGACAACTTGAAAGACTGCCTTTTGGGCTCAAGTATAAAGGTTCTGTGGGTCTTCTGGGACTTGAGTTCACCGTTCAGGTCATCTTGACCTCCAGGGCATCTAGTACTGTTTCTCCCATAAAAGCTGTTTCCCCTGGACTCTCCAGTGACAGAATGTCGCAGCAAGGAGGGTCTAGAGAGCTCATAGGGGATCTCTTTTATTTTACAGTTTGGGACACTGAAACCAAAAATGGGAAATCATTTATTTGTGGTCCATTTGTGGCAGTGCGTAAGTATTCAGACTTCAGCATCATTATCTTTCTAGAAGACCAGGAAGCCTCTCGGGTGGTCTCCACCCCTGCTGCTCTGCAGAGGAGAGGGTGCTCTTTGGTCGGATATCTACCATGACCCAGGGCACCACTGAAGTATGGCTGGGGGTCTGACAGCCCTCAACTGGAATCTGTACATCAGCTCTAGGGACTGGCTGTCATCTGAGCCAGCTCCCAGGTTGATATCACTCCAGGAATAGAATCATATTCAGAGTCCCTGTTCCTGCTAATACTGGCCCTTCTCTTAGCCTTTAGGGAAAACAAATAGTGCATCAGATTGTCATAATCTGTATATCTTTAAATGGGGACTACTCCCTTTATTCATTCGCTCAGGCATTCACGCATTCATTCACATATATTCACTCATCACCTACTCTACGCCAAGCACCGTATGCAGCACCCAGAAAGCTTCAGGTAGCACCCTTGTCTTCAATGTTCATGGAAATGAAGGCATGTTTAACCCTAGTCACTTTGAAATTTCAGATATAAAATTTCTTCTCCTCTCCTTGCCTTTTCACCCTTTTAACTTTGTTGTTTGATGAAGAGAAGTTCATAATTTTAATAAAAATATGGTGTCAGTCTTGTCTTTTATGCTTAGTGATTTTTAAAATCTTGCCCATCCTAAACATTGGGCAAAGGACATTTACAAGGATTTTGCAAAAGAAGATATCCTAGCAGCCAATAAGCACACAAAAAGGTGTTCCACATTATTAGCCACCAGAGGAATGTAAATTAAAATTACAATGTGATATCACAACACTGCAACCAGAAGGGTTAATATTAAGATATTGAAACTGACAATACAAGTATTGGGGACAATGTGAAATAATGGAGGCTCTCCTGAGGGTGCTGTCAGAATAATGGGACTGTCGATAGGGAAGAGGCACGTGCAAGTCGGCTAAGATGCTAGATATGTTCCATATCTTAATTTGGATATGAGCATATGTTCAAAAATTCATTGAGTTGTACAATTAAGATGTATACACTGTACTATATATATGTAAGCTATATCTCCATAGAAAAGAAAAATAAAATAGATGCTTTTTTCAGCTTGAGGCAAATGAACGCTGCTACTTGCTGTTGCTGCAGGACTATTTATACAGGTTTGCTGAGCTATTATGTACTTCAGTACCTTTTCCCAAATCATCTCCATGGACAGAATTCCAGCTGTCTTCCCTTTCTGAGGCTAACACCTGAGTTCCCTACTTTTCCATGAAGTCACTTGTCTTCTCTTCATAGGCATAAATAAAGTCCTTTCAACCTTTTTAGTCATAATATCAGATTCACGGTGTTTGGAGTTATACAGTTTTGCAATGAAAGACCAGGTCAGGGAAATGACCACAGGTGAAGTCGTTCCCCAGAATGTGGGTCTGAGTAAACTGTAGAAGGTGACAGCTGCCCCAGTACCCACAGCAGCTGAAAGGAGACTGTTTGCTGAACTTTCGTCTCATCTGCTACTACATTTACTGGAACTGGTACTGATGCTCAGTGTAAGATATCCTAGATTTTTGGAATTGTGACAATAAATCATAACTTAGTTTGCATATGATTCTTACCAATTTTGTAAAAGTGCCATATTATAGGTTTCATTTTAAATTAATTATAGCTGACTCAATCACGTTTGAGAATTTCTGCGTCTCTTGAAACAATGAATGTGTCCCGCAGGGTGTTGCAAAACAAGAGGTTTTAATCACTTACAGCCTTTTCTCACCTTCAAAGCGTGCTACAGATTCAAAGAACATATCTCTGCAGTAAAATTTAGATTTTGGCTCACAATCTTAAAAAAAAGTGTGTCCCATCCCACCAACTGACAGTGTTTCAAGCTATTAATAGCTTGATCCCTGTATACTTGGTTCTCTGATATTTTTAGAGTCAGCATTGGAGTGCATTAAATTGTTTTTTTCTGTCTTCTTAAAAAAGTAATTATTGAGACTCAATTCTGCCAACAACATCTTGCAAAATAAAATAATAGCTTGGAATTGTTTTGCACTACAATATTACTACTTTCGAATTGTTGTCGCAAGAAGTATTTTTGGTGGTTTATTTCACGACAAAAGAACATTCTCTGCAGCCCATCATTACATTAGTTTATGTTTACTGTACTTTCCTTAAAATTGCCCTTCCAGGGGATATTTCCTTTCAACAAAGGATATAACGCACTGGAAAGCAAAACTCAAGAGAAAGCCCCTTTGGGAAATGATTACAGTCAAAGGTATGAAATTACACCCACTTCACTAATTACTGCTAAGCTAATTTTATTTTTAGCTCCTGAGACAACACTCTGAAAACTCACTTCCCCTAGATGACCTATATAAAGTCATTTTACAATCCCGAGGAAAGCAACCTAGTAACAGTGTCAAACGCAAGGAGAATCCACCTTTGGAACAAGAGTCTTTAATCTGAATCCCTCGTTATCAGTGCAGGACCTCCGCTGAAGTCCGGGGTGAAGCTATTTCCTGTAAATCTACGCCCGGCGTGGTGTTGACAGATCCAGATGTCAGTCCCCTGACCTGCTCCAGAGGACAGCCGGGGTGCAGAAGAGAACTCAGGTGTTAGGAAGGGTGAAGTCCCCTCCCCACTCCTGCCTCCTCCATGAGTCAGGGACCCCTGTTGAGGCCTGACTGATGGCATTACTTCTGAGTGAACCCTCTTAGGGTTCACAAACTTCAGCATAGCACTCCTGGGCCATGGCACGAACGACCTAGGCCTTCATAATTCTTTCTTAAGGCTCTTGATAATAAAACCAACCCAGCTGAAGCTTTCTTCCTCTCTTTTCTTCTTTTTGTACCCATTCTCTTGAAGTAATATCTCTAGCCCAGGCCTCTTCTGAGCTGCAGGTAAGTTATTCTGATAGCCTCTCCAACATCTCTATCTACAAGCAAAATATGAAATATCCAAAAATTAGCTTATTCTCATTGCTTGCACTCTGCAAAGTATTCAAACACTCTAGTGTAATCAATATTGTATTCCCTTCCTATGTACTTTCACTTTCTATTTTTCTATTTCTCCATAAGTACCTTTATTTTCTGTTTCTACTTCCCTGTAGGCACCTTTTGCTCTGGCGTAAAATAGATTGCTTCCAGCTCCTCACAGACGACGCCACTGCCTTGCCCTGTGCCAAGAGCCACTTTCTCCATCATGCTCCTGTCGTTTTTATTGTTTTCCTTCAAAATTCAGCTAAGACGCAAACAATTTCTTGATGTTTCTCCCTTCTCATCTAATCTTAAAAGGATTAAGTACTCATACAACTAAATATGTAAAAAAAAAAACAAAACAAAACGGGGGAAGGGTATAGCTCAGTGGTAGAGTGCATGCTTAGCATGCATGAGGTCCTGGGTTCAATCCCCAGTACCCCTATTTTAAAAAAATTAGTATAAAATAAATAAACCTAGTTACCTCCCAACTCCCCCCTCCCCACCAAAGATACAAACAAACAAAAAACAAAACAAAATGAAAACAAAGCAAACACTACTCATAGGAAAGCTGGACACTATTAAAGGTTTCACTCCTGGTCAAGGGGCATTGCTGAAGCCCAGCACATCTCTGCTACCCCTTTGGCTTGACAGCTTCAAACTTCCTCAGATTTCACCAGTCTTTAAATTCGCCTTTTGTCTCAGCTATTTAGTTTGAGCTCGTCCCATATGACCAACATCCAAGTAACATCGATCTTTAGGAATTACTACCCATAAGGGTTAACGGCTCTAACAAGAAGAGAATTGCTCTGGTCCAAGATGGCCTCTTCTACTGTGGAATGATGTAGAGAGCCACTCTCCTAGTTGGCTGGTTTCTTATTTTCGGTCAGCACAGAAGAATCGTACATGTTGATGTGTGTGATTCAGCTTCAGTTGTGGTCTTTCTTCCTTTTGGTCTTCTGGAACAGGTGAAGAACAAAGTAGATTTTGCTTAGGAAGTGGCACGTGAGGTGCTTAGACAAATGCAGATTGCATCAGAAACTTCATGTGAAAATGGCATTAGCTTAGAAAAAAATGTTAAACTGAATGTAAATGTAGCATTAAGACCTGAGTGACTCCTTATTAACTGAGATTATAAAATTGTGGCATTTTAGAGTAAATTAAAAGAATAAGTAAAAGGATAATATTTTTAAATACAGGTGGTTCTGAAAATTTACAGTAAGTTAGGCTGAACAAGAATTCCCAGGTAATGAAGCAAGTTTTAGGGGGGCAATAGCAGAAATCCACTCTAATGTGTGCACTTTTTGTTCCCTTTCATAAAGGAATTAATTGATAAAGATTAAGAGACATCCTTGGCGATGATGCAATTATTTTACCGTGTGTTGATTGACAAAGAAATGCAGTCAAATACAAGCAGTAACGCTCTGCAGCTTCTAAAGCCAGCACCCCAGAAAACGCGGGCTCATGTCCTATATGCTGGTAAAAGCAAACATATCTTGGTAGAACATTGGAAAGGCGACAGAAGTATGCGGAAGGAAAAGAAAATGCCCACGGCCTTGTATTCACCTGTACTCCAAGTATAATAGTAGTATTCATCTCAAAGTGTTGCTGTGAAAATTAAGATAATCCATGTTGAAATCTGAGACATAAGAGGCACTCAGTGAATCTAAGCTATGCCTATTTGTAGCCTGTCGTCTCTGTTCAAATGGTCTTTGATGGGCTCCCCAGCAGTAAAAGGGTGATAGCGAGCTAGGTCATACGTGGAGTAGTTCTGGCTTGATCCCTGGAGAGTATGTCCCAGTTGGAGCAAAGGAGATGCAGTAATGACATGGTGCTTCCTTCAGTCCTTGGCCGAGGGCTGCCCCGGGGGCCTGTGCCTTCCCAGACACCTCTAGCAAAGCAGGCTCTGTAGCAGGCTGGCGAGCTGTCTTTCAAGAGAGACGCAGGTGCTGGCTTTGGGAGGGTGAGCACATGGGTGACGCTGTGCACAAAGATGGTTAAGAGATCCAAGGGATACGGATGGAGGATGGAGCGTCCGCTACTGTTCCCTCCCACTTTTTTTTTTCTATGCTTACTTATTTTGTTTGCTTGCTTGGTTGTTTGTTTACCTATAAGATACACCAGAATGTAATCACCACAAAGGAAGAGGGTTTTGCTTTTTTTTTTTTTTTTTTTGGTCTCTAGTAATACCTCTAGACTTGAAACAATTCTCGTTTCATGCCTGGAAATCAATAAATATTTGTTGAATGAATATTTGTGACGTGCTTTTATCATTTCAACTAGCCTAGAAATTTAACCTTCTATTCTATTCTAATGTCCTTATCCTCCAAGGTACAAATGTGCCTGATCTGTATCACCATTTATAGTTTATGTAATTTTTCGACTTCATAATTTTTCACACACTTCTTTTTACATAAATTTCTGCCGCATTATGATCATTTCCTAACACAGATTCACAGAAATAGAAATATTGGCTTAAATCATATCCATGATTTTATAAAATAAGACTTTCCTTTTTTTAGATATTTTGACAAGCACCAACCAACAACACTGACCCTGAACTAAGTCATCAGCAGCTATAAATATTAGGTACATTATACTCTTAAATCAGTCAATGCTTTGTGAACCAACAAAATTGTCAAAACTTCTGGTCGTAAGAAGATCGTGAACTTTCAGTATACAATGTATTGACATTTGGAACAAATATGACACATTTTAATGACCATTCAATGTCCAGACCAAATGCCAGGTAGGGCTCTGTCCACGGACATCAAAGTCACACAGACCAGCAGCTCAGTGTCCCTGCACCTGTTGTGTGAAGAGGTCTGCCGACCCCAGGATGCACACGTGCTTCCTGCTTGATGAGCGGAGACGGGAGTACTGCATATCTGAAAGAACCGGAGCCTTGAGTCCCCGAAGACAGTGGTGTGTGATTGGCGGTTTCAGGTCACCCTGATTATACATTGACTCTGTCCTTTTGATAGCAGCTGACAGAGACCACTTGCAGGGTTTACATCCTGCCATCTTTTCCACCAGGTCAGCATGACATTTTTGTTCAAAGGGAGTCATCCATCTCTGATTGCCGCACACCACTGGGCTCTGGTGGCTTCAACACTTTCCCCGTCTAGTGGAATCTCTGAGCTATTCCATTTCTTCCCCAATATATGGTTTCATTCATTTCACAATGCAGACGCATTTCTGTGAGTTGCATGTCAGTTCCGACACCCCACCCCACCTCCCGCAGCAAAATCAGGCATGCTTCATTAAAAAACAAAAAGAAAAACTATTTTTGCTACGAATGCCTAACACTTAAAATGTAGGCTTGATTTTCCAGGCGCCACTAGACAAAATAAACTAGATTCATTTTTGTTTTTCACCAGACTTCTTACTTTTCAGAATCTGACAATTTATATTTTGAAGTCTTTGAGAACAGGGACTGTCATAGACAATTTCCATGCATACGTGCAAACATATTAGCATGTATAGTGTTTGGGATACGAGAAGCTCCTTATAAAGACCATTTGATTTAAGTGAAAACAGGTTAATTATAGTTTTTTATGTGTTAAAAGAAGTTGGATTTCTTTGTGAAATGTGGGCAAAACTGCCAGCTGGATGGCTGATATTTTTCACTTCTCAGAGAATTCTGGCTTTGTGTGGAGAAGACTTTGGTCTCTTAGGTCTGATTCCATCTGCAACCCTCTGGCGCTATCAATTGCCCCTTTCAACTAGCCTAGAAACTTCCACGAAGTTGAGGGCTGGCTCAGCTTTTAGACTGCTTTATGGCATTCTTTCTTTTCTTTGCACAGGTTGTCAGTATGTACTTTCCCTAAGCTTAGATAAACTACTTCTTTGCTTATAAGAAGCTGTGTACAGTATATTGTGTTTCTCAAGGGTAATATTCATCCTTCTGGATATATTCCCCAAATGAGAGAACTGTCAACATCTGTTTCTGGCAAGCAAAGAAAGAGAGGGGATGTCAGAGCCAGCAACTTGTTTCCTGTGGGAATAATTTTGGGTTTGTACACCTCCTTGACTGTTAATTTATAAACATGCTAACCATATTATTCTTCCCATCAAAAATTCATGCCAGTTTTGAGCAATCTAAGAGGGGGGAAAAACACACATATCACAAATGTAGAATCAAACTCTCAAGCTTCCATTAAGTGGGGCAAGGTCAAGGAAAACTTAGCAAAGGCTCTCTTGTCTGTTATGCATTTAAAAGTCTAAAATATGTACAAGTGGCAGAAATAAAGTCTGGTACTATAGAAGCAAAATAATTTCATTTGCTCCCACTTCTCCAGATATAATAAGCAAACCTAACCAAATGTGGGTGGCAGCTAGTAGGGCTGGTTATGCAGGGGCCAGAAAGCTGAGCGTACAATGTGTGGCCTGAGTGTTGAGGGCCAGATGACTGCTGAATGGGGAAGGTGCCAGGAATTTGAAATCCAGGGCAGCCCGCCATAGGCATGGAGTTTTCAGGTCTTGGAAGCCAAGGGGAGGAAGCGTAAGAACCAGTCAGGGAAGGTTGGAGCAGTTTTCCTAGAGATGAAGCAGTAGAGAAGGTGAGGGAGTTTGATCCCATGTAAATTTTTAACTGAAGTAGCAAAATTGGACAGATCTTCACACGATGAATTTTTCCCTCGCTAATTGTTTCCATAGATTTCACTGGGCGTGGATCAGAGGCGTGAAAAGGAGGCAGTGGCAGCCAGAGAGAAAGTCAGTTGCTCCTTGGTACATGTCAGGTCTAGGAACTAGATATAGTGGGAGAGGGCCAGACCTGGAGAATAAATAGTCTTTTGGAGAAGGGCCCGGCAGCTGGGAAGTCCAAAAAGACAGCAGAATCTGCTGTCCAGGGCTTTGGCAACAGGTAGGAGCTGGAAGTCCAGGCAGGCAGGTGGTTGGCATGGAGGATATCCAGAGGTGAGCACTGGATGTCTCCCTGGCAGGTGGGCAGAGCACAGGACAAGGGCGAGTTGGCAGCAGCAGATAGGGTCCCAGCCGTGAGGAATGGGGCTCAGGTGGAGACTTTTGTCTTTAAAACAATTGGGGCTGGCAGGCAGGAAAATCGGCAAGAGATGAGAGGGTTGACAAGGACCTACTTCCTCCAGCCAGGGCGCAAAAGCTTAGCCTAGACCCTGGGAAACAAGAGAAAGAAATACAGTCAGAAAGAGACCAGAAAGGAGGCACACATGATGCAAAGCCTCGGTACTGGAGACGTTGATCTACCTTATATCCAGTGATCACAGAGACCACGGCAAGATGCACATTTGGGCTGCGAGAGCCTGTGGAGTTACAGGGAGAAAAAAAATAGTTAAGAGGCTCCAGACACAGAGCTGGAAGAGGCAAGAGGTAGGGAGTCTGGCAGTATTCACAGAACTAAACTGGACCTGGGACGGGAGCTCGAGTCATGAGGAAGTCCCTATAGAACCTTCTCCAATGCAGTAGTGTCCTGATGCTTTCTGGACCCCAGGTTTGCTGCAGTAGGTGCAGTGGAATGCCTAAGAATTTGGAGGACCCTGTGCTTAGTGTTCATATTCCCAGTACGGTTCTCTAGTTGGTACCCATATAATTTATGCTGCTGGGTGATTCTTTTTCAAAGTGTTCTCAAACTCTTTTATACTCTTTCTGTCAAGAGGTGGAGGAATTTTAACATTGTTGTTTGCAGTTTTCTGATAAACTGGATGATTTAGTTAAAGAGATTTCCAGAACCATGAGCAAAACAAAACGACAACCTACAGAATGGGAGAACGCATGTGCAAATGATGCAAAGACAAAGGTTTAATCTCCAGAATATATAAACAGCTCATACAACTTAAGAAGAAAAAAACAACCAACCCAATCCCAAAATGGGCAGAAGACCTAAACAAGCAATTCTCCAATGAAAACATACAAATGTCCCATAGGCACATGAAAAAATGCTCAATATCGCTAATTAGCAGAGAAATGCAAGTCAGAAGACCAATGAGGTATCACCCCACACCAGTCAGAATGATCATCATTCAAAAGTCCACAAACAATAAATGCTGGAGAGGCTGTGGAGAAAAGGGGAACCCTCCTACACTGTTGGTGGGAATGCAGTTTGGTGCAGCCATTATGGAAAACAGTACAGGGATTCCTCAAAAAACTAAAAACAGACTTACCCTATGATCCAGCAATCCCACTCCTGGGCATATACCAGGAGGGAACTCTAATTTGAAAAGACACATGCACCCCGATATTCATAGCAGCACTATTTACAATAGCCAAGTCATGGAAACAATCTAAATGTCCATCAACAGATGACAGGATAAAGAAGCTGTGGTATATTTATAAAATGGAATACTACTCAGCCATAAAAAAGAATAAAATAATGCCCTTTGCAGCAATGTGGATCAACCTGGAGATGGTCATTCTAAGTGAAGTAAGCCAGAAAGTGAAAGAAAAATACCATATGATATCACTCATATGTAGAATCTTTAAAAAGAGGGGAAAAAAGACACTAATGAACACATCTACAAAATAGGAACATATTCATAGACATAGTAAACAATCTTATGATTATCAGGGGGATGGCGGGTGAGAAGGAATAAATTGGGAGTTTGAGAGTTGCGAATATTAACTAGTATATATAAAATAGATAAATGACAAGTTTCTTCTGTGTAGCACTTCAAACTATATTCAGTATCTTATAGTAACCTGTAATGAAAAAGAATATGAAGACAAATATATGTATGTATATGTATGACTGAAACGTTATGCTGTACACCAGAAATAACTGATGCATTGCAAACTGACTATACTTCAATTAAATAAAGAGGGAAAACTGAGTGTGGGTCATTGGAGTACTCTTGGTACTATCTTCTCAATATTTTTGTAAATCTAAAACTGCTGTGAAAAAATAAAGTCTGTTTTCAAAAAAAAATTTTCTCAAGAGATTTCCAAGCAGAATGTTGAAGCTGCCTCCTAGCTTCTTCTAGCTGCCTATTAGAAAATGAGAGAGAAGAGAATTGAGCTAAAAAATTAATTGTTAAATATAATATAAATGTGTCAGGGCTTACTGGGTTCAAAAATAGCTTTTTTTCTCATTCCAACCCTCTCCAGATGGAAAATGATTTTGCTTTCCTTTTTTCAACCACAAAGGGATAATCTTCAATCCTCCCTAATTAAGTATCATGATAGCTGGTTTTCCTTAGATGCACAGGTCAGGGAAGTTCCCTTCTATTTTAGTTTGCTGAGAATTTCCAAGTGAATGGATGCTCTATTTTGTCTAATGCTTTTTCTGCATCTATTGAGATAATGGTGGTTTTTGTTTTTTGATATTTTGTTTTTGTTTTTCAGTTCGCTAATAGATTAATTACATTGAATTATTTCCAGATGTTAAATCAGCGTTGTATTCTGGAGATAAACCAACTTGATCATGTTGTATTACCCTTTAATATATATATATGGCTGCATTCAGTTGCATAAAATTGTGTTATAGACTTTTGTGCCTATGTCAATAAGGGCCATTTTTCTATAGTTTCCTTCTCTTTATGTTTTTTTTTTTTTTTTTAATCAGGGTAATCCTGGCATCATGAAATGTGCTGGGAAGTGATCCTTGTTTTTCTCTTTTTTTGAAAGAGTTTGTGTACAATTTGTTTTCTTTCTTTTTTGACCATTTAGTAGAATTTACCAGTTAAGTCATCTGAGCCCATCGTTTGTTTGTGAGAAATTTATAATTACAAATTTAATAAGTATAGAACTATACAGGTGATATCTGTGTCTTTTGAGTAGTCTGCCCTAAATTGTCTAACTTAATGGTAAAACATTAGTCATAAAACTTTCTTTTTATCCCGTAGTGTCTGCAGGTCCTGTTGGTCTTCATATATATTTTTATGCCCAATTCACTCTCTTCTATATCTGGTACTTCAATTAGATGCATGTTAAACCCTTTGATTTTTTAACAGATCTTGGGTGCCCTGGGTTATTTTTCCTTTCCAAATTTTTCCTCATTGCATTTCAGTTCAGGTGATTTCTATTAACTGAACTTTCAGTTCACTGATCTTTTCTCTCCATGTCCAGTAGCTGCTCCGCTTACAGAGGGAACTTTTTGTCTCTGATACTGTGTTCATTCCTGTGATTTCCATTTGTCTCTTTTTTACAGATTCTGTCTTTCTGCTGAAATGTCTTACCTGTTATGCATGTTTTCCATCTTTTTCTACTATATACTTCAGCATATTAAGAAACGACCTAATGAGGTAGGTACCATTATTATTCCCATTTTATAGATGAGGAAACAGACACAAAAGGCAAAGTAAATTCCAAAGGCTTCTATAACTGTGTTCTTTGTACTTCAGATTTTGGAGTAAGTTTATTTCATCAGTATATATTTAAGGTCATTTCTTATGTGCTCATTCTACTGAGGTATTATGAATCACTCTGCATCTTCACATAGGGATCTGTATGGGTTTTGATTCAGAACTTCATGAGACTATCTCAAAAACTTTGAACTGCTTTCAAAGGCACTAAACTAACTGTAAAGAATGACTGCCAAGGGGACAGGTTTTTATAATGTATTTAGAGTTGTCTGAAGTCATTGCTTAAGCCAATATTGTAATTTTATTAAATGTAATCTTCATTGTCAAATGAGAGAAAACTGGATTGCCTGTTCATAAATTTGATTACTAAATGTTGGGTGGGGACCATCTCCTTGCTCTCAGGCCAGAGGCTACACAGTGGACAACTTGGAAGCAGCTGAATTTATGAATCCAGAAATATCTGGAATCATTTTGCAAAGCTCAACACACCTAGTATTCCAGAGTCAGACCCCAGGAAGTCTAAGGAGAGGACCTGGGCCTTTCGCTTTAATCCTTCGCTCTTTTCAGTCAGACACAGACCAGCTTGACATTCGTAGGACTCTAGCACCCCTGCACTTACGGTCATCAGGAAATGTCCTAGAGACCCCCTCAGGCAACCAGGTGGACCTCATCAGTCTTGGAATTATGCAGCACACAGCATGCCTATAGAGGACAGTACAGTACAGAACACTCAGGCATGGACACAGTCCTCGTTTGTCACCCTGTCGTCCCAGACCCATAGAACCTGACAGACCCTTAAGACCAGCTGCAGTGCCAACCTACAGTCAAAGACTTAGGTAGAGACTCGCCTCAAGATTCTGACATCTGATGCCAAGACAAATGCTTGCCCGCAAGTCTTCAGCACAAAAGAGTGACAAAATTGTGTAAGTATACTTGAATTTTCTTGCACTAAATACTGTTTAAAATAAGTAAATTGAGAAGCATACATCTATTGAATTACTGACCAAAATATCATTGTTGTTCTTGGGTTCCCAGGTTTGAATAAACAGGCTCTTCCCTAATTAATACAAAGGAACGCAAAACGTGTTGAAAGATCCAAAAGGAGCCCTCTCTTGAGCTAACATACAGCAGTAAACACTCAACGGCTGCTTGGGAAACTGAGCTGAAATAAACCACGGTGCGTTTTTAGAATATAAACGGACAGGGGTTCCAGTGTGTTCAAACTGTTGTTTTGTCTTATTTTTTAAATCCTGGTTTTCAGCAAAATTCAAATCTATTTTAAGTAAATTCTCTCATAGTTTTTCAGGTAATTCTTCAGAATATTTTATTTAGACAGCGCACAGAAAAGATTTCAATTGAACACACATCTAAAACCTGAGACTTTGTTTCTGAACAATATTTTTGTTATTGCTTCTGTTAATACATATTTCAAAGAAAAATACATTATCTGTACATCCTTGAGAGTTTTTTTTTTTCAGAAAGTAATCCATTTTTTTTAAAAAAAATAGTACTTCCATTTCAAAAAAATTAGTATCCTCAATTATAGAAGGCTGCTACATTTTAATTCATATGGCTCTTTATTCCATAAAAAGTAACATTCATTCATAAAAATGTGGAAAGCTATTGATTCTAATTAAGACTTAGGGTTCTGATAAACATTTGAAGTGTAAAATTCTAAAAGAATCTGTGCTTATTGAAATAACTTTAGCTGAGTTTCAGTTAATTCAGTTTTTAAAAACCCAAGTTTTATACATTGGCTTTCTGAATTTTGAATATATATCTAAATTAAAGGGGAAAAAGTCCTAAAACAATTCAAAGGAAAAATGCACCTTACCTATAGAGGAACAAAGATCAAAATTACATCGAACTTCTCGGAAGCCATTCAAGCCAAGAAGAGAGTGGAGTGAGACATTTAATCTGGTGAAAGGGAAAAAACCTCACTGACCTAGAATTCTGGTACCCTAGAAATTAGCCTTCAGAAGTGAAGGAGAGTGTTTTCATCCCATCTGGAGAATCGGAACCCTGGGGGCAGCTGGGGAGAGGGGCCTGCAGGCCTCCGTCCTTCTGGTCCTGAAGAAGGTGATGGAGAACTCCCCCTCCCCCCACCCCCGCTGTGAGACCCGCCCCTCAATAGGGAAAAGGGGAAGGAAAAGCTGGAGGAGGAGGAGGCCTCAGCCCAGCAACGCGGCCCCCTCTCAGCCACCCTCATGTGGCGCACCTGACAAGACCATCTCATGTGATGGCGAGTCTTGCAACTGGAGTACCCGGGCCTGGATGACTTCCTGCTGCTGAACCGCAGGCATCCCCGCCAGCCCTCACCCGCAACCCAGCCACCTGGCGCAGAACCTGCTGCTTTCTGCCTGCGGCCACGCTGGAAGGGAAGGAGCCAGCCAGCTCTTCCACGGGGTCCCCACCCTCCTCCGCCGCCGCCGTCTGTCAGCCCTCAGAAGCCGCGTGCAGCACAGGTCGGTGACGGGCCTCGGGGCAGGGCCACCCGCCCCATCCAAGGAAATCCGCTTCCCGGAGAGGGCTGAGTGCATCCACACGCCCAGTGAGTCCCTTCTGTCAGGGGAGGTCCCGGGGGGCCTGCGGTGTGGAGCAATCCTCAGCTCCCCACCCTTCGGCACAGTCTGGGGATAAAAATAGCGTCCCATCAGCATCCCATCAGCGGCCGTGGGAGCCTTTCGGGGTCTGGTTGCTGCAGATGGTCAGCGCAGCGGAGTGAGCCTTCCTGCGGAGGCTTTGCAGGACAGAAGTCCCAGCTCTGCATTTCCTCAGCGCTGCGCTTTACCCCCACGTGCACTTTGCCACAGATTAAGACGATGATGATAATAATACCAGCTAACATTTATTTAGCACTTACTCTGTGCCAGGCATTAACGCGAATCCTCACAAGAACCTTATGAAATTGACACTGTTATCCCCATTTTATAGGTGAGGAAACAGAGACGTTAAGAAACCTGCCCAAGGTCACACAGCTGGTAGGTGGTGGGGCAGCTCTGGAACCCAGGATGTCTGACTCTGCAGTCAGGTACTGCTTAGGCACTGGCAGGCGGAAAGCATGTCCCTTGCCAGGACAAATACCGTCTTTGGGATTCCTCCTTCATCCTCTTATCCTTTTCCTGTTTTACCTCTGAGGGATGGTTGGTTGGTTTTCAGGCCCCTTGGGCCTGAACCCACCGGAGGAGGCATGGCCCCTGTTTCAGAGGCTCTGCAAAGCTTTCTGCAGGAGCTGGTGTGGAACCCAGGGAACCTACATCCAAGGAAGTCTCATGCTCTATTTTTTTTTTTCTTTTTATTATGGAAAGTGTTCAGATACAAAAGTAAGGGGCCACTCTAATGAACCTGCCTGTAACCATCACTCAGCTTCCATAGTTTTAACTCATAACCAGTCTTGTTTTCTATAACCTCTTCCTTTCCCCTCACCTGATGATTTTCCATCATACCCTTGATGTTCTATCGTTTCATCCATAAATATTTCAATATATATGTAAACTATAAGAGCTCTTTTTAAGAAACGGGGAAAATACCAGGTTTACATCTGAAATTGACAATAAATCTATCAGCGTTCAAATTTCCAAAAAAAAGGTGAAGGAGAAATAAAGACTTCCTTGGACAAACAAAATAAATTGAGGGTATTTGTTCCCAGTGAACCTGGCTGTGCAAGAAGAAGTGTTAAAGGAAGTTCTTTAGAGAGAAGAAAAATAATATAGGTAAAAAGCAGGCACCTAAGTAAAGTAAGGAAGATCATCAAAGAAAGAATAAATGAGGGTAAAAGAAAACTTTTATATTTTTCTTAAAAAAGAAACCTAAGTAAGTATACTTAAATAAAAAATCTTGAAACTAAAAGCTTATCTCGTAGTCAAATTGGTGGAGGAAACATGTTTCTCGGTCAGAATGCAATAATGTTTTGCTAATACCAAAGCAAACAGATCTTCCAATTTGTCTGTTCATAGCTAGCAGGCAAATTATTCTATCCAACATGTCTCGGTGATAAAATATTCAATGGAATAGCACTTAATAGACATATAAAAGCAAACAGGAATTTGATGATAAACCTGAAACAAAGGTGAAGCCTTAACTCAAATATTTGAGACTTTCCAAATTTCTGCTTATGTTTATTTATTCTATTAAGTTAGTCTGCTTTCTCCCTAGAAATATACACATAACATGTGCAGAAATGCTTCTTAACAAACTACCATAGTCACAAAAAATACTAGTCTAGAAAAGAAAAACAGAATATGAATTTTTTTCTTTTTTTTTTTTAGCTAGGACTCACATTATTTTCTCAAAGTTATTTTTAAAATAGCTACCCATGCTGGCTTCTGTCATTAGATGCTAACACAATTCATGTTACTTTCTGAATTCACTAGACCCTGTTCCAGTCCTTTGCCCGACGTGGTGGACCTCAACAATGACTTGCCAGTTTATTGACTGAAGGATAATGAATCTTGCACCCACAGTACTTCTGCTTTGGAAGCAGCTGCACTTACATAGCACTTGAATCTTCATTTCTGCAGAAGTAATTCCATTCATACAGTATTTGTCTTTCTCTGTCTGATTTATTCCACTTAGCATAACAGCATAATGCACTCAGGGTCCATCTATGTTGTCTCAAATGGCAAGATTCCATTCTTTTCATGGCTGAGTAATGTGCTATCACCACATCGTCTTTATCCATTCAGCTTTGTCACTATCGACGGACACTTAGGATGCTTCCATAGCCTGACTGTTGTAAATAGTGCTGCAATGAACACAGAGGTACATTCACCTTTTCAAATTAGTATTTTCCTTTCCTTCAGATAAATACCCAGAAGTGGGATTGCTGGATCATATGATGGTTCTGTTTTTCAGTTTCTTGAGGAAACTCCATGCTGTTTCCACAGTGGCTGCGCCAATTTACACTCCTACCAACAATACAAGAAGGTTCTGTTTTCTCCATGTCTTCACCCACCGCTGTTTCTAAGCTTTTTGATGACCGCAGTTCTCACAGGTGCATGGTAGTGTCCCCTTGTGGTTTTGATTAGTGCCACTGCACACAAATTTCCATAACATGGAAAATAAACAAACATAGAAAAAGGCTGTAAGGCATCAGTGACAAAGTCTGATCAAAAGTACATTAAGAAGGCAAGAGAGATGCAGAAATTATGCATCAACAGGAACAAGATGACGGAGATTTTAGCCTATGAACCTAGATCTAGTACCAGGTAAAACTGGGCAGTCGGCAATGTTAATGTCCGTAAACTTCCGCCCTGTCTTCTCTTCCTCCTACCCCACCCTGAACACCTAGAACTCCCGAACAAGAATTTTCACTGGACCGATTCAGTAGTTGAAAGGTGGAAGGTAGCAAGCTTTCCGGGTACATGGCTCATTAAGGGAAACTTCGTAAGTGTTTACTTATGAATAAAGCGGGTAGTACCTTCCATTTCTTCCCTTTGTCTTTTTCCCTAGTCTGACCCATTTCAGTTAGTTTAATGGTATCAAATAAGACTGATTTGTGATGAACTAAAATCTGTTTTCCTTTTTTTGATTTTAAAAATTTAGGATTTGGAGGGAATGAAGATGCGGGTTACAGTTTTGTCATTTCTGGGTCTGCATTTATGTGAAACACTTTAGCCAGCGCAAATTTCTTTTTATAGAGAACTTGGTAGAGATAAGTGCAAAATTCATTCCAGAGATTTGAATAAGAATAAAAAAGGAGAGAAATAAGGGGTCCTGTACATTTTCATGATCCCTTAAACTGTTCTCAAGTGTATTTCATATGTGGGTACATTTAGGATTATTTCCCATTTTACAGAAAACTTCAGAGCTGAACACCAGGATGCAGAGAATGTTTCCCTTCTACTGTAATGACTCCTCTGTTTAGAAAATGCATTCATTTGTAAAATGGAACAAACTTTAGGTTCATCCCAAGAGGTCTTTTGAGGGACAATGAATCAACCTTTTTTAAAAAGTTCTGTGAAATAATAATACACAGAAATTCTTTAAAAGTTATTATTGCAGCTTTAATTCAAAAGTCTCATCACTGACACATGGCCTCACCGCAACCTCCTTCTCTTGGCTGAGGCTCAACAATTCCTACAAACAAAGATCACTGCAGACATCTGATTTCTAGATTGCTGAACTAAAGAGAGGCATATATATACTAGGGCCATGTTTCTCTGGGCACTTGTTTATCTTGGGTTCAGTTGGTGTGTTACAGAAATATATTAGACCCTCAGTCCCAGGAGGAAACTGAAACTGTGAGAAAGACAAAATCTGGCTGACCTTCTGCAAAAACAACCAGCCAACCCTGCTGAGAGGCAGCAGCAGCAAAAACAGAGGCCAGGACTATGGAGTTTTTTGTCTCGGAGGATGACAATTCGCTAAAAATTGTTTAACTACAGAAGGAGTAACTCCAGCGACACCCTCCCATTTCATCTGCATTAGGCAGATAACAAATGGCAACGTGTAATGTATATGGGTAATAGTGTCAATGAAAGATCAAGATTATACATGATACTTGCTAAATTTGTTATGGCTCATTAGTGCTGTGGCTTATTACAGAGAGCTCCATGCTTCCCAGGCGTTCCCTCATGGGCCATCCTGATGGATAATGCAAATAAAGAAAGGAAAGGCACCGGTGACACACTGCTCACACTGCATTTGTCAGGGGTATAGTTAGCTGGATTAGGTATGCCCTGCATTTTCTATCACCGTCACAGATTGATCTGAATTTATAGTCACGCTCACTTAGTGCTGCCGTATTTCCCACAATGGTGTTCTCTCAAAGTACAAATGATGCTCAAACCAAACTTTCCAAGAGTATCTACATGTCCCATCACGACAATGCCATCTGGCTAAATAGTTAGTGGTCCTTTAGATCTTTAGTTGAGAGGAAAATGTATATCTAGGTAAGTTTTTTTAAGTTATTTTCAAAGGGGAAAAAAAAAGAATTCTTATTTTAAGGCAATTCACAAGACGGTAAAGCATCAGAAAGTTATATCCTTGAGTTCTTTTTCAGGTTTATTAAAGGTAAGAAACAGGTTGACTAAGCTTCTAATCCTAAAGAGACATCCTTAGTTTAGGATCTGGGGGCCTCTCACTTTCCATCCACCAGGATCTCAACCACTGATGCTGTTCAGGAAAGTCATGTTTTTCACAGCCATCTTGACTGTGTTGCCTTGAGCTAGATTGCGTCCAGGATTGCTGCATTGTACTTTCTCCAAATGCCACCAAGGAAAGTCTTGCTTTTCATCTGATAATGTAAGATTTATATTAAGATGTGGCAGAGAAAGAGATGGGGTGTCAGCAATCATCACTATCAAAGGCTGCCTGATCATTTTAAGAAACAGCTGCTTAAAAAATTGAAAAGAGCGTGGGGCACTGATATAAACAAGATTGTCTTCTGTAACTAGGTGATTGGCAACCCGTTTTTTTTTTTACTTTTGATTGGTTCTTTCTCAACCTTTAGTTATTCTATCTGATACACAGTAAACACATTACCTCTACTTATCCCAAGATAATTTTTGATAATCCCTTTCTTTAATATTCATATATTTAACATATGGTTATTTTTCATGGGACTATATTGTGGCTAAAATATTTTGAAACTCTCTTTTCTTTTTAAATATGGTTTTTAAACCTACAGCTTAAACTCTGTACTTTTAGCTAAAGCCATTCGAAAAATGATATATATCTAGAAAGGATAAGTAATCCTATGAGTTTCTAAGGAGACTAATGCATGTTAGTGTGAAGTTTTCAGTCTTGGCTAAAATTAGAATCACCTGTAGATCTTTAAATATTCTCATGTGCAGGTCTGACCTCTAGTTTTAAATAATTGGCTTTGAATGAGGCCTGGTACCAATATTTTAGAAAATTCCCCATACATTTTTAAGGTATAATTACAATTGATGGTCATTGGTATTAACCAAATGCCTAATAAAAGAACAAATGCTTAACGAGAATCTTTTGCAAAAAACAAAGATGGCAAGGTCATCAGATGAAGAACAAAAACACATTATTAAAAAAGAAACATATGAGGACACTCAATGCTAACAATCACTTTATTTTTGCAGATGCATAGGAAAAAGGAAATTTTGTAATTCATTAGGGGAAAACAAACAATGTCTTACCAGGAGCTCTCTAGAGGGAGAAGTTTTCCACTAAAGATGAAAACAAAAGAGGACCTTAGGATGCTAGAGGTCAGGAGAAGCTCAGAGGTCCTCTTGCTTGATTCACAGATCATCAGAGCTTGAGTCGACACCTGAGGGTATGTTTTATTTGAAGAAACGAAGGATATAGGGAAATTAATCAGATATAGTCCAGTTAATATGTGAGTGAGAAAAAGAGCAGGATCTGGTGCCCTAAATATGATGTAGGGCTCTTTCCATCACATTACACTGCTTCAAAATCCAGGAATCCAGGAATCCAGGACCATCCACGTCCTACAGAAAGGCATAAGGAAGAAATTCAGATAGATTAAAATTAACTTTCTAAGTTTACCTGGAGTTAACCACCATGGTGATACTTAAGTTGAAATAGCAGGGAAATGTGAGCAAGAACAGGACTGAATTGTGCTTTTTATTTGTGTATGCAGGTGGGTGCAAAATCGTTAATACCAAGCTTAGCTATTAAGAAAATATTTGTTTTCATTTTCACAAAAGAGCTCTTGAGTGGGAAAATATGTTAATCTTCTGAGTTATCCATTTCCATGGTGCTCTGGCTGTGCAACCCAGAAATCCATAACTGAAGCATCATTTTCCTAAATATAGGAAGGTATTCTGGAGAAAATTAAAAAAAAAAAATCAAGAGATGAGCTTGCAAGCATTAACCTTAAACGTAAAAATTGTGCCAAAACATTATATTGCTATTGATTATAATGTAACAATAACTCCTTTTAAAAATACTAGGATTTATAAAATCAAATACATCCTTTTTTTTTTTTTTAAAGAGAATTAGCTTGGGAGGTTTTATACTAATTCAGTCATTTAACAAACATCTCATTGCCTACAATGTGCTAGCGATGGTGCCAGACACTAAGAAGACAAGATCGACAAGTGTGTAAAATATAGTGAGTGCTGTGACTTTCAGACAGTTTAATCTGTATAATTAGAGAATTACAAAAATTGGGGGAGGTTGGAAGTGAATGATATTATGTGGGCAAAAGAAGCAATACTAGACATTACCTAGATTATAAAGATCTTATTAATAAACCAAGAAGTTTATCCAGAAAATTTTTGACAGATTTTAACATAATCAATCTCTATTTTAGGAAGATCACTGTTTGCAATGATATTGTCATTATTCAAAGCAGTTTTCAAACTCCCTTGTTGAAATTGACTTCAGAGTTTATTTAATGAGCAGCATAATAAATTAATCCCATCACTGATAGCCACACATTGACTTAGGGTGATTTTGGCTCAATATCCTTCCTCAAAATTTCAGGGTTTTTCTTTTTAACCTCTGACAACAATAAAAATGATATGCCAACCAGTTTTGGTTTACAGCACCTGACACAGCTTCTCAAACTACACATTTGAATGAAACAAAAAAGGATAAAAATTCTAGTCAGCATCAAAATAAAAGATCTGTTATGTAGGAGCCACGTCTGGGACTATTAGGGAAATAAAACTGCCTTGGAAAAATAACACCAGTTCCACTTTACCCCTCGGAGGTCAATTTATGAAACATAATTTTTAGAAACTGAGAGAAACCTAAAAAAGAATAGTTCTACCAGTTTGTAGATCGTCAAGTGTTTGCCCCCAAACTCACAGCCCAAAGTCAGGTCCTAGCCAGCTTCCCTGGAACTGGTTTGGGAACTATTTGTTATCAGTCTGTGATAAATAGAGAAATCTAGAGTGCTTAGAAAATTTCATAGAAATGTGACATTGTGTCAGCGTCCAAGCACCTGATTGGTGGGCTTGTTCATGGTACAGGACATAGATCACGTTGCATACTGTTGAACTCTTGTGGTAAGTCCCACGTGGGACAAGGCATACTGGTCATGCACATGGCACCACATTACAACGCTAATGCATTAAGGTCAGTTTCACAGCGGTAACCTTCAAGGGTAAAATTCTAGAAAAAGAAAGCATTTATTTATTCTTGTAACTTACTATTTTAGCAATCACTTTAATTTTCAGCCAAAACTGTTTTTTAATTTATAGTTTAGCATTATTTACTATATTAGGAAAGTATAATTTACATGCTTTAACCCTAATTGGAGGATGGCAAACAAGCTTCATCTGAAAGTTCTTGTAAAAAAATTTTATTGCATTAATAGTGACAAGTTAAATGATGGTTATGAAAGTGATTTCAAATACATGAAAACCAAAAGAGTTCATATGAATTTTACTCGGAAGGACAGATCTCCTCATGTTGAGTTCAATTTTGTGGCTATAACTGATGCCAAAGTACAAAACTCAGGTGTGTTGTTTACAGAGATACATGAGGTATTGAAACAATGGAACTGTTGTAAGGGAAGCAGTATTTACATTTGAAAATGACATAAAGAAATAAATTTTTAAAACTATACCAAAGGAAAAACTATTGATTTGAAACCTCAGAAGCAGATATCATTATTTCATAGTGCATTGATACATACCTTGTAGGTATATATATACCTTGCAGGTATATATAAGTAAAAAACTCGAAGATAATTGTCAAAACATTAGTTAAGTCTGCATTAAATAGATTTGCTCAGAATTGTTGGGCAAATCTGCACCATGGAAGATACGATAACTCAGGTATCACTCTCCCATGATACAATTTTTAAGAATATTCAGGAATTAGCTTATTGAGGTGGAGGACCAGGTCACAGAACAAATAATGCTAGCAAATTTTTGTATTGCAACTTGATGAATGCACAAATATTCCTAATATGACTTTTTTTTTTTTTTTTTTTTTAGTATATAAGCAATTTGAGCATGATACTGTGAAGGAAAATTTTTTTCACTTTACTGAGGACAAACAACAATCTTTGAACTGTCTACTGTTACAAAAGATTGCACTACCAACAAATTTGGTTTAGAGTTCAAGTTCTGTGTAGGAATGTGTTCCATGGAGTAGCTGAAATGACAGGGAAACGTTGTGGAGTGATTAAGCAGATGAAGGCGTTTGTACCAGAAAGCGAATCGACGCGCCTCTTCCGTCACTGAGGAAGTCTTACTACAAAAAGAAAAAGTCAGCTTAACCACAGTTTGTTTAGAGACATAGTAAAACTTGTGAATTACATAAAGCCAGTGTGTTTACACTTAATATTATCCCTATCATTATAATTTTGAAAATGGTCATGTAAATGGTGCAGGCCTCCCAGAGGGCAATCTGACAGTCCTCAGTCAAGCTGACCCAGCAATTCTCCCTCACAGGACTACAGAGAGATGTGTGCTAATCTGTTCACTGAAGACTTGTTTTTGTTAGCAGGGAATTAGACACGCACTTCTAGTCCACCATTGGTAGAAGAGCTAATTAAAGTGGAATGGAAAAATGGAAAAATCTAATATTATGCATCAATTAGAAACCAGAATACACCATCACAGACACACAGGCACACACGATCGCACAGTGCTGAGTGAGAATGCTAATAAACCAAAGAGTTTATAAAGTATAATTCTGGTCGCATAAAACTAAAACATATACTCATGGATAAATAGCAAACACAGTACAGAGGTGGCCTATGGGGAGGGGAGAAAATGGGAGTGGACTGAGAGAAATGAAAACAATTTTTTTTAAAGAGAAATATTAGGTGGAACAAAGATGGCATTGTGTAACAAACCAAACAATATGATTAATATGATTAAGGCTCTTGCTCTGAGGTCCAGAAGGAGAGCACAGGAAGGGGCTGATGTAAGATTAGAAAGTGGCAAGCTGAATGAATCAGGGTACAGTGGGAAGTTTTTAAAGGGTAAGATGAGAATAAGGCCCAGACGTGATGGAGACAGCAGTGCAGAAACGGGAGTGCCTGGATGATGGGTAATTGAATACATTTGGATGGCTAGAGAAGAGACTAGAAGAAGAATTAACAGTGTTTTGAGAAGTCAGTGAGGATTTTATTTTAGCCTTATTTTGCCTAAGACAGTATTTCTCAAACATCTGCGTGCATTTGTATCATCCAGAAGGTTTGTTAGTGCCCAGATAGGCAGGTCTCACCTCCAGAATTTCTTCCTCAGTAATCTAGAGTGAGACCTGAGAATTTTCATTTCTGACACAATCCCAGGTGATCTTACTGCAGCTGTTCCAGGGACCACTTTGAGAAACGCTTCTTTAATACTTCAAAACCAGGAAGCTGTAATATCTGGTGCTTTCCCAAAGCACATAGAACTGTGGAGGTCTAAACCAGCCACTATACTGGGGAGCCATGAATGTTGGCTCATTTACATATCTTGAGTTCTTAGGAAAGTGCTTAATGTATAGAAATATTTAATAAAACCTTGCCGGATGGGTGGACAAATAAATGAATGGTCCATCTTATGAATCGAGAAATGGAAGTTTGTGGAAAGTTTGGAGACTTGTCCAAATTATACTAGTGGCTTCCAGTTCCCAAATCCAGTGACCTTTCCAGTGGATTATCCATGTAGAATAAGAGGTGGAAAAGAGTCCTTCTCCGCTTAGGTAAGAAAGACCTCAATAAATAATAAGCATTAGAGCCGAGTCTTGAAGAAAGAAGAGTGAGGAAGTAGTGTGAGCTGATGTTTGGGGGTGAAACTGGGAATTCGAGTGACAAACAGACTGACAAGTTTTATTTTGATATGGTTATTCTCAAGATGTGCACCATTCATGTTTTGAGAAATGCTGGGATGCATAAGTCTAAGAAAGACTAAACAGGAAAACAGTTAGATCATATTGGATACCTTCTTAAGTACTAGACTAAGGACATCTTTCTGTAGGTGTTGAGTGCCATGGGAAATCTTTGTCCGTTGAAATTAATTGATTGGAGCTGCTCCTTAGGGTAACAAATCAGACAATAATTTTACTCAAATTCTTACCCAGAGGTGGAAGAAATTAGGCTCTGGGCTTGCTATCTGGATATCGAACACCAAGTCAGCAATTCTTCGGCTCACTGGTTTCCATGTGGCAAACTGCCAACCCAGGAACACAAATTGTGTGTGTTTAAAAACAAGAAAAGCTTGCAATGGTCACTGCCACTATGTGTAATAAAATGTCACCCTATAATCAAGTAATTAGATTCGTCTGTTTCTTGCTTATCCATACAAAGAAAATGCAGAGATGAGTGGCCGGAAGAGTGGGACCACTTGTTTCTTAAACCTTGATGAGTTTCTGAGACTGCTTGTAGCAACATTTGAATAGATTATAGCTGGTCTTAACAGTATCTTCATGTCTTGTTCTTCAAAAAGATCATCTCATCAGGGAAAAGGATTATCATAGATTATAATGGTTCTCTGAAACGGCGTCTTGAAATATAAGGAGTCTGGATAGGGGGAAAGGCACAAACAGGATTACCTACTATATGTGTTTGAGTTCGTGGTGTTATATAAGGTCTTCTATGGTGGTGAGGGAGTCAGAGATAACCTGTGTGCTCATGACAGTTGAATAGCACAAATATAGAAATTACTGTACAGAAAAACGCCTCAAACTTAGCAGTCCTCTCTGTCTTGCAAGGGCCTTAGGAATGTCTAAGCTTGAGACAGACTTTATATGGGAATAGGCTTTCCTAATATGTTTCCAGAAGCTCAGATCTACCATCTGGTTGAAGCAGCTGTGAGGAAAACCTTTGTTGTGCTGTTTTGCAATTTGTTTCCGCTAGTGTTAGACAGAAACTCAGTGCAGGAGGAAAGGAATGCAATACAAACAAAATTAAATTATTTAAAATAAATAACTGGAATTAGGGCATCAAAAGTGCCTGGGAAATACTTGCCATGCCTATAAATTCCACTGGGGTACATAAGGAGGCGGTTTCTAGGAAAAGTAGGCTAGAGAAATGCCTCTATTTGGAATTTTAAGTAGGTAACCAGAATGAAAATAATGCTTCTGATTTTAATTTTGGATCATGAATACAAGGTATGTCCAACAATATAAAAAACAGCTAAATACTATATTAACATTAAAAAGTTCTATGGAAGTACATCTTACAATAAGAAATCTGATTGAGAAGTCATTTTAAAATGTATTTTTTGTATAAAAACAATATATGATTATGGGAGAGAATTAAAATAAAAAACTATTTTTGAAAGCCATCCATAATTTCACCATGCAGAAATGACTACATATTTGCCTGTATTGTATGTAATATTATGTACTATAATATATCTACTATTATGTATTGTATCAAGCTGAACATAAGCTCCATTAGGGTAGGGATTTATTTTTACCTTGTTTAGTTTATTGCTGTCATCTTCAGTCTATATTAGGTACCCAGTAAATATTTTTGAATTATTGAATATGCATATAATAATTATATAATTAAAATAGAACATATGCTCTATGAAATTTAACATTGATCACCTTGTATCCTTTTTTATTTATTATTGTCATCTACTAGTAAATAAGTTTAACGGCTGCAATTAAGTTCATCTTATGAATCTATGATAAAATTTACTTAGGAAAACATTTCATCATTTCCTGTGGATTTAGCCTTAGAAGTGAGATGTTAGATAATGGGTATGAATATATTCATATATTTTAATATACATTTCAAAACAGCCCTACAAATGTTTATATCAACATATACCAGTACTCTCTCTCCAAACTTGAGAGCTTGAGAGCTTTTATTTTTTAAAGAGTGTGAATTGAATAGATAAAAATAATGTCTCCCTAATAGTTTGAATTTTTTATTTATTTAGCAGTTGAGTTTGAACATTTTTATCGTTTGTATTAGCTGTTTATAAATAATTTCTTCACAGACCTTACCCACTTGTGGGATGCTATTTTTAATTTTTAAGAGTTTTTTCCATATTAGCAACATTAACCCATTGTCTTTCATATATGATAGACATTGTTTTTTAATCTTTAATTTGTCTATTTGTTTTATTTATAGTTTTAATATACATATATTTTCATATTTGGTTTAGCAACATCTAGCAATCCTTTCATTTTCTGGCAACATTTCTTTTAATTTTATTGGTTTTTTTTTTTTTATGTTTAATAGAGTCATTCCTTTGCTATAATTAGATCAATTTTTACCTACTTTGTTACTTAACTATTATTACTCTGGGATTTTTTTTTTTTTTTTGGTAGCATGAGATGGTTGTAATATATATTTTGTTTGAAGTACTTAACCATTTATCTTAGATTCATTTGTCAAACAATCCATTTATTATTTGCTAACTTGAAATGCCATGTTATTTTATATACATTTAATAGATATTATGGAATTTTGATGGGATTTTGATGGGATTTCTATATCCTTTTCACTGACCTGACTTCTGTTTTATTTTTATCTATTTTCATATCATTGTTTTATTATATTTTAATATTTGGTTAAGTAAATCTTGCTTTGCTATCTTTTCTAAAAATATTTATATACTATGCTTATTGATGAGTGAAGTAATTTTGTTTTAAAAATTGCTACTTTCAATTCATAGTGTTATTAAATATAAAGATTAATTTTGAGAACTTTGATATTTTATACATTACTGAGTCTTTCTACCAAGACTATTGTATAACTTTCTAATAAAGTCTTCTTTCATTATCATTGGTAACTTTGTACTTTTTTTCATATATCTAAATATTTCTTGTTGTGTACAGTCGTATATTTAGCAGTTCTGTCTTCAGTGTGCACTTTAGTCAATATGAAATAATCTTTGTTTCAGTATTTTCTTTGAATTAGTCTTCATGACCCACTTCTATTTTGTATTTACATTTGTATGATGTCTTGCTGATCTTTTAACTTTTAATCTTTTTATTTCACTAGGAATAAGTGAATCTTGTATAGACACCATGCAATATCATCTAATTTATCAAACCAATCTAAGAATCTTTTTTCTTTCATAAAAATATGGCCTATTTGTATTTATCATTATTTTTGACATAGTCAACTTTAGTTATGCCATCTTACACATTATATTGTTTGCTAATTTATTTTTATCTTTGTTAAATAGATTATTTTTTTCTGCATTTATCTAAAAGTCTGTTATTCTAAGAGGTATAAATTGTGTATCTGTTAGTGGTTATCTTATGTTTTGCAAAAAAATATTAACTGTAATTTTCCATTTAGCTGAACATAAGCTGAAATCGTAACTCTTAATTTCTCTTCAAGATACATTATTAATCATAATTATACTTTCATCTAACTTAATCATGCTCTTCTTTACACGTACGTATACCAATATTAGAATAAGATCGTCATTTATTAAAATTTATGTTATACTTACTGCTTCCTGAAAAATTTTGACATTGTAACTTGTAATCTAAAGTCATGTATAAAATAATTATTTAAAATAAACTTATGCTTAACTTCTTTCATTACTTATTGCATGTGCTTAAATTTCACATTTTTTATCTTACCTTATGTCTGTTTTCTTAGGTCTTCAGTTGCAAATTAAATACAAGGCAGAGTATTTTCCATGTTCTTGAATATCTGAGAATATATGTTACATATGAAATGTAATTCACATATGAAAGAGAAATTTTCTGGCATCTCATTTTACAAAAGTTTCCCCTCGGATCTCTGCGTATCTAGCTACATTGCCTTTGAGTAGCATTGTGAAGGAAAGTCAGTGCCACTGTGACACAGTCACAATGCTTGAGATTTTCATACTTCTCCGGCTTTAAACATTTCTTCTGGGAATGTTTAATGACGTGTCTTTCTCCCAGTTATTTAACACAAAATCTGGGAACCCTATGCGTTTGCTAGCATGAACCCTTTTTAGTTCAGAATAGTTTCTCCAATGATGTCTTTGATCGCGACCAACGGCTCTTGCTTCTTCCTCAGATGCATTGCTTACACTTAAAAATTTTTATTCTCTGTTGTCCAAGTCTCTCACTTTCTCAGTACTAGTCTTCAGTGTCTTTATCTTTTCACTCTAAGCTGTGAGATAATTTACAAGTCCGTCCACCAAATGACTAATTAAATTTGCTTCTTTGTCTTTTCTGTACTTTACTACCTCCTGTTGTTGCATATGTGTTTCCTGCAACTGTTTCCTATTTATAACCTTTTATGGTCCATCCTATTGATTTTCCTATTAGATTTTGTCTCTCAACAGTGTAACAGCATTACAGTAGCCACATCGTCTTAAATTATTGTGTGCCAATTTGTTGTCTGAAACTTTTCTTCTCATTTCCAAACCTATTTTTAGAGATTTCTTTTTAGAATTTGTTACTTCATTATTTACAAATATCTTTTTCAAAAGCTGTATATATATATTTTTTCTTTTTTTTTTACTTTGATTTTACTCAAATGAGGCAGAATGTTTCCAGACTTAATATTTACTAATGAATGTGAGTGTAGGTTGCCTAACACTGAGACATAATCAAATTTCTCCTATTATTTTTCTTAGCTGGAGTTCAAGTTGCACAGCACCTACCTAATTGTCTTAATTTTTGCATGCGTTAATGTATTATTTAATAACTAGTGGAGCATATGAAGTGTTACAGCACTAAGTTGGCACTGCTTTGGGATTTTTTTTAAATCTCTATTTAACCTAATGCACTTTCCACCTAAAGACTGTCCCTCTCACATGGCGCAGCAAGCGTGTTGTTAATTTACTGCTCTCTTGGCTTTTGTAATTTGGTTAAATCTGAGTGGATGCAGATAGCTGGGATTGAAGAAACAAGGACAGAAACAGTCTTCAGGCTTCTCCCAAATCAGCACCTTGTGGGCAGACTTAAGCTGGCATAAGCTTGGGTCTCTGAGTTAATGAGAAGTACAATATATCTTAAAATGTTTTTTTCAGGCACTATCCACTCAAAGGTGAAGTCTGGGAAAAGCTTTTCCTGTGTCAAATTTCGTCTGCCTTACAGTTGGTGGGATTTCTTCAAGATTCTGGTGTACGTCTGTCTTTCTTTCTGTGGTATTAATATTTGTGAGTTTTCATTTTTCTGTTGTCTCTCGTCTCCGTAGGTTTTTTGACGATGGGATTTTTCAACATCTACATGTAGGATTAAAGATAAGGTCAGTTTAAATATGTACATGTTTTGATATTTTTAGAAAAATACAGTGCCTATGAATTATGTGCTTGAGCTACATAAACTCATATCTAATAAAAAATACTTGATATATTGTTGACAATTTCTAAATCTGTGAACAAGTATGAGCTAATGGTTTGCGAATAAGCAATAGCAAAAATGATAAGATTTAATACCTTAAAATAGCTCAAACTTCTGAATATCAGTTTAGATTTCATAACGTATTATCTATGTAATAAAAAGCACTTGAATACTAACCAAAATGGCATCAACGGTTGTGATCCCCCAACTCTGAGACTCAGAGCCCAGAAGGATCCAATACTGTTGAAATGTTTCCTTATGCTCT
The DNA here is from genome assembly GCF_048773025.1 of Camelus bactrianus. Taxonomy (NCBI): domain Eukaryota; kingdom Metazoa; phylum Chordata; class Mammalia; order Artiodactyla; family Camelidae; genus Camelus; species Camelus bactrianus. The sequence goes on from NC_133572.1 coordinate 14,416,223, forward strand.
ACCTCCTGCGACCCATCCTTGACCGTCCAGCTATGGTACTACTTGGGTTTAAATTCTGCTAGGAATTCGTTTATTCTAATGCTCTGATTTCTGCTAGAGCACCTAGGTGAAAGCACTTAAAAGTCTCTCTATCAATTTTTGTCTTCCTCTGAAGGGAAAGGGAATGTAAGTTTGAGAGAAGACAGGAAGAGGGAAGAATAAGGAAGGAGGCTAAATCACCAGGGTGAAGAGATGATACCACTAATTAGGGGGAATCTAAAGAAATGATACAAATGAACTTATTTACAGAACAGAAACACACTCTCAGACATAGAAAACAAACTTATGGTTACCAAAGGGGAAAGGAGGGGGGGGGGATAAATTAGGAGTTTGGGTTAGCAGATACAAACTACTAAATGTAAAATAGATAAACAGCAAGGTCTTACTGTCTAGCACAAGGAACTATATTCCAATATCTTGTAATAACCTATAATGAAAAAGAATATGTATATATGTCTACAGTTGAATCACTGTGCTGTACATATAGTGTACACAATATTGTAAATCAACTACACTTCAATAAAAAACAAAGAACAGAAAAAGACGATCACTTGTGTCAGTTTGGGCAGCTCTTGGGCTGAGAACAATTAGTTCTCAGGTCTTTGAATCCTAAACTCAACTTTCTCCAGGTGCCCAACCAGGATGAGGACGTGATTTGTTACAGTGTTTGCCATCATTCTGAACCGGAACCACCATGTTCTTCCCTTCATAGCACTCACCTACAGAGAGTGAGTGGGCTGCTTTCTTCTAAACTTTCAGAACATAAAGTGTCTGATCATCGTATCCATTGACTGTAAGACACATCTGCATCTGACATATCTTAATTTACATTTTAATGCTTTTAAGTACTGCCCTCCTACTCTCCTCCAGGCTGGGTCTCTTTGCAAACCCTCTCATCACCCCAGGGGAATGTCAGACAGTCAAGAAGGCCACCTAGAAGTCCCCTGGTGTCAAGGTTTGAAAGTCTCTTTCATCTGGGAAGGTAAGGAGAGTAACTGAGATCAACTCTGATTCTCTGTTTGGGAGCAGCTTGAAGCATATGGGTACAGAGGGGATAATTATATTTTATACTCTGGCAAATATGATAACAAACCCTTTCCTCAGGCAATGGGGCACTTTGCCAACTTTTTAAGAAAAACATCTCCTGATACTTTCAGAGATCCCAAAACCCACCTTTTGGAAGTGCCTCAGCCTCTTTCCAAAGGTAATTTACCATTTTAGGAATTAGGATAGTACTACACACTTGTAATCCATCCCTGGGCGGCATGAATGGAGAAAAACAAAGCATCGTCCACAGCATTGGCAAGCTATGACATGTCTGAATTTCATTTTGAGTCTCATTCTCAAAGCCAATTTGAGGGAAAATTGTGAAACAGATAGAGACCAAACGTTAACACCTTGCCCTCTACCTCATCAGTTCCGTTTCCCATTCTGTTTCTCCTAGTCCCTACAATTTTAACACTCAAGCCCTCAGGAAGGACCTCGCAGATGTGTGCTTCCCTTTCTTTCAGGGAGTTATCAACTAATTCCTGCTAAGGCTTTAACTAGTAACTAAGGTGAAGTTCACTAGTAAATAGTAAGGGGAAATTCTGTGCAAGGAGCATTGGCTTTGCTGGGTCTTTTGATACATTATAGGTTGCATATGTCTGCGGGAGTATTGTCTAATATTTTGCATTGACCTGGTCACAGAAGCCCTGCTACAGGGGTTTTTGGAAAATGTCAGGTCCCACAGCTCAGCCTCTCAGCCTTGTGATGAGGGATTCCCTGCACATCTTGTACTAGCCTGCCTGATTTCATCAACAACCTTTTCTGATCCTCGTTCTTCCCACAGGAAATGAAATATGTGCTGGAAACTCACCCATAACACCGTCTTTGTGTGTGGGATGGGGTGGAGTTGGGGAGTTTGACACTTCAGTGATCCTCTTCCCTTCCTACTCTTTTTTTTAATTGATGTATAGTTGCTGTGCAATATCATATAAGGTATAGGTGTACAATAGAGTGATTCACAATTTTGAAATGTTCTACTCCATTTATAGTTATTTAAAATATTGGCTATACTCTCTGTCTTGTAAAATATCCTTGTAGCTTATTTTATACCTAATAGTTCATACTTACTCCCCTACCCCTAAATTGCCCCACCCTCTTCCATCTCCCCATTGGTAACCACTAGTTTGTTCTTTATAATTGTGAGTCTACTTCTTTTATGTTATATTCAATACTTTGGTGGTTTTTGGTTTTGGGTTTTTTTTTTTTTTGATTTTTCATATAAGTGATATAATGCAGTATTTGTCTTTCTTTGTCTGACTTATTTCACTGAGCATAATACCCTCCAAGTCCATCCATGTTGCTGCAAATGGCAAATTTTCATTCTTTTATTTGGCTGAGTAGTATTCCATTGTATATATCCACCACACCTTCTTTATCCAGTCATCTGTTGATGGACACATGTTGCTTCCATGTATTGGCTATTGTAAACAATGATACTATGAACCCTGGGGTGCATGTATCTTTTAGAATTAGTATTTTGGGTTTTTTGTTTTGTTTTGTTTTTGGGTATATACCCAGGTGTAGAATTGCTGGGTCATATGGTAGTTCTATTTTTAGTTTTTGAGAACGCTCCATACTGTTTTCTACAGTGGCTGCACCAATTTACATTCCCACCAATAGTACATGAGGGTTCCCTTTTCTCCCTATCCTTGCCGACATTTGTTATTGGTGTTATTTTTGATGATAGCCATAATGACAGGTGTGAGGTGATGTCTCATCATGGTTTAGGTTTGCATTTCCCTGATAATTAGCAATGCTAAAAGTCTTTTCAAGTGCCTGTTGGTCATCTGCATTTCATCCTTGGAAAAAATATCTGTTAAGTTCTCTTCCCATTTTTTAATTGGTTTTTTTTTTAACCCCTTATCAGTCATACCACTTGCAAATATTTTCTCCTATTCAGTAGGTTCCTCTTTTTGTTTTGTCACTGGTTTCCTTTGCTATGGAAAAGTTTTGAATTTAATTAGATCCCATTTGTTTATTTTTGCTTTTATTTCCTTTGCTTTAGGATGACAGATCCAAAAAATATTGCTACGTTTTATGTCAAAGAGTGTCCCACTTATGTTTTCCGCTGGAAGTTTAACTGTCAACTGTTTGCAGATAACATGATACTTTACATAGAAAAACCTAAAGACGCCACCAGAAAACTACTAGAGTTTATCAATGAATTCAATAAAGTTGCAGGATACAAAATTAATGTACAGAAATCTGTTGCACTTCTATACACTGATAACAAACTATCAGAAAGAAATTAAGGAAACAGCCTCATTTACCATCACATCAGAAAGAATAAAATACCTAGGAATAAATCTACCTAAGGAGGTAAAAACCCTGTGCTTGGAAGACTGTAAGACACTGATGACAGAACTTTAAGAGAGCACAGATGGGAAAATATACCATGTTCGTGGATTGAGAGGATAAGTGTTGTTAAAATGACCATAGTACTCAAGACAATCTACATATTCAATGAAATCCCTATCAAAATACCTATGGCATTTTTCATAGAAATAAAACAAATAATTTTAAAATTTGTATGCAAACACAGAAGACCCCAAGCAGCCAAAAGAATCTTGAAAAAGAAGAACAGAGCTGGAGGAATCATGCGTCCTGACTTCAGACTATCCTACAAAGCTACAGTAATCCAAACAATATGGTACTGGCACAGAAACAGACATATAGATCAATGGAACAGAACAGAGAGCCCAGAAATAAACCCAAATACTTGTGACCAATTAATCTATGACCAAAAAAAAAAGGCAATTAGTCTATGACAAATTGAGAAAAGACAGTCTCTTTCATAAGCAGTGCTGAGAAAACTGGACAGCTACATGTCAAAGAATGAAGTTAGAACACTCTCTAACACCAGATACAATGACAAATTTGAAATGGATTAAAAATCTAAATGTAAGACCCCTCCCACTCTTGCAGAGGACTGGCTCTGTCTTACCACATTTGTTTCCACAACACAGTTGAGGTAGCAAAAAGAATGAAGGCTTGAGAGCCTCTTCAGAGAGGTTATTTCACTAAAGCAGAATATTATTCTCTACATTTTCCTGTTTTTCTTTAGCAGCACACATGCCTTTCACTGCCTTACTCAATATCCATTACAGAATTAAAAATAAGTGTATCCGACTGAAACTTACTCACGTAGTCAATGCTATGAAGCTAGCTAGACCATCAGGAGAGAGCCTCCAGGGGTGGTAAGCCTCTTGCGGCAGCCAGACTATTGTAGCAATTGCCTGAATATCCCAGAGTTTTTATTAAATGAAAGCACTTTGATCAGCCCTTCAAATATAGTATGTGTGTGCTTTGGGCAGATGGGGGGAGTACTTCTAAATACGGTATTGCCTTTTCAGAAGCATTCCCACCATTAACTGAGATGACAAAATTTGCAGAGAATGAAAGCCATGGACCTAATTTTAAGTATGATTACGCACATAGTTCAAGTTCTAAATGACTGAACAGTCAGTTTTGAAATCATTTCCTTGATAGTCAGGTTAGATGTTAAGAGCTGGGGGGGGGAGGGGAGGGAAATGACACTTACCCGAACTGTAACCTGGTCACTCAGTGTCCCATTCTTATTTGCACTTCAACTTGTGAGATATTCGCGTAGGCTAGATTGGAGATCTGTATCTCTAGCACACACCAAAGCCCTGATTCATTTTCATTAATAATGTAGAACGGTTTTCTTTTTTTGGAGGGGTGAAATAATTGCATAGACTTTCTTCAATTATATTGCACCATATGTTGTAAGATAAGTTATCTGAGCATATGTATTTCATTATGAATGTGAGCACACCAAGAAGAGAACACAGGATATTTGAACACTTTCACTGCATGCCATCTCTTCCCCAACCCCATCAAAACCCCTGAAGTCTCAGGAAATTTGGACGCTAATCACCTGTGAATCTTCTCACATAAAATTTCCAGTAGTTCCTGAAGTTAATACAACCAAAAATGCCAATAGAACAGACTTTGCTATATTACAGAACATCTGGTTCTGATCCTGGCAAGAGAAAATGAAAAGTAATGGAAACCAGTATTTTGCCAGGATATGTTTTTTTTTTTTTTCAAGGTTCTTTTTTAGAAATGGGCAGAGATTCAATGGGCATCAATTCCAGGAATTGCTAGTTCCCTCCCCATTTTCGTTTCTATAGCTCTTCAGTTATGCACACACCCAGATTTATATGCAGCCATGTCTTCTTTTATTTGTAGAGCAAATCTCCACTTCTCTGGAAATTTCTGATCTGTAAGGTGGTACACTTGCAATGGAGTCAACATGATAAATCTTTCAAGCAACAGGATTATAGCTACTAATTAGAATGTGTTTTGCATTTACTATTTAAAAACAAGTGGTGGGTGTTCACGATATGTCAGTGACACTGGCCTCTTTTATTATATTCATATTTCTCACAGCTTATAAATCTACAAGAGATCTCATGTTTCACAGAAACAATCCCGTTCCAAAGACAAAATATGCTATTATGTTTGCTGTTAAAAAAGGAATCTAAATGCTACATTTAAACAAGGAAAATAATAGTGTAAATATATATACATATATATCTACACACATATATGTATCCATACAAGTATTACTTACTTTCATATGGAAGAAAACATCACTGTCTTTTGGATCTTTTAATGAAAAGGAATAAATATGTCCATGGATTTAATATTATAGGAATGCTTATCAATAAGCCACATTCTTAGAAAGGTATGAAAAGGTGCAACAGGACATAGTAAGGGGTTTGTCTAAGGGATGCTTTACATTTGATTTTACTTGAAATCAAAGCCAAAGAACAGCCAGATGTTTATGAGTCTGCTGGAAAGAAGGAGAACATTTTCATTTTCCCATCTCTGCATCCCCCCGCCCGACCTGTAATCAAAGCAGATCTTAGGAAAAGCAGAATTTTAGATACTTTGGACAGAGGAACACCACTCAGTGGAAACAAAGTGATGATATGAAAGAAACGATACAGGACCTGTAGCAGAAATAGGGATGGGGAGAAGCTAAGAATTCGGGAAATTAGAACTGAGCACTTTAAAGCAATCCGTGGAGTTGGAAATGTTTTGTCATTAAACTGGTAGCATGCTTCTATCGCATTTATGTAACCTCATTGTTTCAGGATCATGTTACTAAAGATTTCTGATAGAGAGATTCAATATTAATACATTCAAAAAGTATTTCTCTTTAGTATTTCTATTCACTTCTAGTTTTAGAAGGGCAGATCTGTGAAATATTAGGAAAATTAAAAAGTAGGGGTCTTTTCAGGTTTTCTTACAATATTGATAAAAATCTGTGAAATCTGCCCTCGTCTCTGTTTTTCAGCTTCCCGTTAGTCAAATGAATCTAAAAGGAGGTGCTGCCTCCTTCCCAAAGCTTGTACTTGTTCAAGGACAAACACAATTCTATTTTTCTCCTATCGGCAAATTCCCTAGGATTGAAGAAAAATTTGCACTAAATCCTTCAAAACATTAAGTCCTGTGTAACCAAAATTAAACCTACAGAAAATATTTTTCCAAGTTTTCAGCCCTCCCTGTTATTCTTCCATATGCTCAGTGTTTGTTTTTCGTGCTGAACAAATAAAAAGGGGAAACTCATGTTAAGAGAAGTATGTTAGAGTTACTTTAGTGAAGTACTGCCTATCTATCAAAGCCGTTCCCAGTTTGGGTGCAAAATTGAATACAAAATTTAATTAATTTGTATGTTCAGTATCACGGCATGAGAAATATGCACACCCCAAAGGTTTAGGCAGACCACGATCTTGCAGGTAAATACAGATTTTGATACGTGTCCAAACCCCAAATAAAAATTTGAAACCATTTGGGAAGGTCTCGAGTAAATGTTCTTGATATTTAAAATATGCTCTGCCTTACCATATGTTTGTAGAATTATGAATATTGGCCAGTTTCTCTTTGCGAACAGTTGCAGTGCTAGGACTGACTTTTAGAAATTCCTCACTACAGTAGAGTGTCTCAAGGATCATGTGAGTTTTGTGCGTGTGAACTGTATGAATTTTTAAGTTTGGAAGGATTAGTGGCAGGGCAGCAGGGTTGGTTGAAATTCAAGGGCAGGGAGGCAGAATAGGTGGCAAAGAGGGGTGGCACACTGTTCAGAAGTGGCCGCGTGATAGGTGTTCGGCTGCAATAGAGGGTCTCTTTCTTTGTGAGCATCTTGGCCAGGTCTTGTGACTCTGGATCACAGGCAAATAGGTGAAGGCAAAGTGCTGCGAGACCCATGCACTGAGGAGGAGAGCGCTGTGGACAGAAGCCACCGTGGTGGCTGGAGGCCACCAGCTCCATGCTGTAAGGAGAGCCAAGAAAGTGTCCACAGAGAACAGAATAGGAGGTTTCAGATGAAATGGACTGGTTTTACATTCCAAGCTTGTCTTTCTAATTGGTGGCTCTGGGTAAGCTGCTTAACTTCTCAGAGCCTTAGTTCACCATCTGTAAAATGGGGGTCATGAAATCTGTCTACACGGGGTTATATTAAGGACAAATGCTCTACCAGTAAATGTGTCTGGCACATACCAGTCTTTCAATCCAAACGCTTCTCCCTCAGCCTGTTCTTGCACGATCTCATCCATGCTTGAGGTTTAGACTGAGGTAGATGCAGGTAATTTCCAAATCTATGATACAGCCCTATAATAAATACTTCTCTTCCGTGTCTCAGACTCATGAAGCCTGTCCACTCCCCCCCACCCCCCGGCCCCATTCTCTCTCAATTGGGCTAACACCGTAGCCTCTAAACAGTCTGCCTGCCTTATCCTCTCAAATGCATCCTCCACACATGTGGCAAAATCATCCTCTTAAAATGCAGCTCTAATGTGTCTTTCCCTTTGGAAAAGCATCCATCATGCCCCATCATCTACTCAGGATCTGCAATCTATAGTTCAAGGACCACAAAAAAAAAAAAAAAAGTGTGCAACAGACTGTCTGTGGTCTGTAAAGTCTAAAATATTTTTACTCTCTGGACCTTGACAGAAAACGTTTGCCTGGCAGGACAGCCTCCAAGTCCTGACCCGCACACAGCTCTCCTGAGTTTTTTATTGCCCCTCCCTCCCTTCAGCCACACTGAACCACATCTTTGTTGTTTAGTCACAGAGAATCTGTAATCCCATGCCTTTGTGTGTGGTGCATCCCAGGTGCCTTTCCTCTTATCTTCAGCTGGCTGACACCTACTCAGTCTTTAATTTTCGTATCAACTCTCTTCTCCTCCAGGAAGCTTTCTTTGACGACCTGCCTCAGGCATACTGACCAGGCAGAGTTAACTGTCCTTCCCTCTGTCCTCTCATAATTGCTTATGAATATCCCCAATATTACAACCCACATTATGAAATTTTTCTCACATGGGTCACACTTTCCAGTTTCTTTATATGCCTGACAATATGGGATTGGACACCAGGCACTGTAAATTTACCTTGTTAGGTATGGATATTTTTGTATTGCTTGGTTCTGAGACACATTTAAGTTACTTGAAAATAGTTTGACCCCTTTGGGGTCTCGGTTTTAAGCTTTGCTAAACTGGAAAAGAGCAGCCTTTAGTCTATGGCTAATTTTGGCCCACGACTAAATAGTCAGCTTGATGCTCTGGGAATTATGAAGTTTTCCACTCTGGCTGGTGGGAAAACAAGCTATTCTCAACCCTGTGTGAGCGCCAATTATTTCTTCAATCCATTCAGGTGGCTCTTCCCTTGGCCTTGGGTGGTCCCCTCAGTGCTCACTTGACGATGGAAGGGGTGCTGCCTTGGGCCCCCACGGCTCTCTCCGTGCAGTTTGTGGTTCTCTTCTTCCTGCCATAACTCCAGCTGCTTGATCTCCCAGAATTCTCAGCTCCAACTCCTCAGCTCAAAGAATCCACTGAGCTCTGACTGCCTACCTCTTCTTGGCACAATGTCCTGGAAACTCTCTCCAGACAGTATGGGGCACTCTTAAGGCTCACCTAACTTATGTCTTATCTCCCAGAAATCACTGTCCTTTGTTGCCGGATGTTCAATGTCTTAAGACTCATTGATTTATAGATTTCTGTCCTTTTTTAAGTTGTTTCAGCAGGAGGCTAACTCCCTGTTATTTCGTCTTGCTCAGAAGTGGAAATGCCAGATTAGATTGCAATTATTAATGTAGGACTGTATTTCCCCTTGCTAAACTGCGAGGTCCTTAATAGTAGGGCTTTGCATTTCTAGTGCCCAGTGCAGTGCTGTGTTTTACACATAGTACTTTCTCAGTGGGGTTTTTAGACAAAAGTGAGAAAGAAAGAAACAATTCAATGGACCCTACATCTTCTCCAGGGATCCCCAGGACACTGTAAACACAAGACTGAACTCTCCAATACTTATCTTGAAGCAAGGCTGCCTACAAAGCCACTTAAGGAATGGTAATCAATACATAATGCATGTACTATTTATCACCATTAATCCAAGCCCATGAAAAATGCGGTATTATAATATGAAAATCAAGCAATATTGTTGAACTTAGTCTGATAGTACTAAGTACTACAGTGCTCTGAATTATAGAGGCTTTTTCATGGATAACGATTTGAACTTCTCTGGTTAGACTGCCTTGTTGTGGGAAGACAATTATATGATGTTTAGCTAAAGAAATGTTTCAGTAATTGCTTTCATTAAACATTCCGCACAGATTATTATATTAGACATTATTACCTGACAATCTGACAAACTTGCACTCTTTAGTGGAAGAAAATGATATTGAATTGACAATTAATAACATTAAATCCCTGGATTTACAAAAAGCTGTCACTAGTGAAGATGACTTAGAATACTCTTATGGATTGAATTCTGTTCCCCCTCATCTTATACATTGGAGTTCTAACCCCCAGTATCTCAGAATGTGGCCTTATTTGGAAGTAGGGTCATTGTAGATATAATTAGATAAGATGAAGTCATACTGGAGTAGGGTGAGTCCCTAATCCAATAGACTGATGTCCTTATAAAGAAGGGAAATTTGGTTACACACAGGGGGAATGTCATGTGAGGATGAAGGCAGAGATACAGAGGATGCTTTTGCAAGCCAAGGGATGTCAAAGGTTTCCAGAAAATCACCAGAAGATGGACAAGAGGCATAGAACAGAGTCTCCACACAGCCTTCAGAAGGGACAAACTCTGCTGACACCTTGATGTTGGACTTTGAACCTCTAGAATCATGCGACAGTTTATTTCTGTTATTTAAGCCGTTCCGTTTGTGGTGCATCAGACCTAGCAGACTAATACTTAGGTCTCTGAGTGAAGATTACACTGATTATCTAGTCATCTTTGAACATAAGAATGAGAAGTTGGAAATGAGCATCTCTTAAGCATTTTTGGTAATATCATCTCATTTAAATATCACATTTCTGTAACACAGGTCTTCTCATCCTTAATATACACAGGAGTGAATTGAGACTCAGGTTAAATAACCTGTCCAAACTGTAGAAATAGAATTCTAAACCCTGGTTTTCCTGATCCAAAGCTGATACTCTTTTCTTTTGTGCCACGGTGCCCGGAGTACATCAAAATTGAAGAAGCAGGACACGGAGTGCAGAGCTTAGGGGATGAGCAACCTGGATGCCCCTTTGCCGTGTGAGGTTACACGGTCACGGGTTCTAGGGGTTAGGGTGTACAGACACATCTTTGGGGGGGTTATTCTACCTCCACAGGGTCTAAGGCAGGTTATATGGGGCTTGTAACAAGCCCAAATAAAAGAATCGCAGCAGAATTCCTTAGGGTTTTGAAATGAAGCCGTTTCATCTTTGTTAAGTGTTTGTTCTCCTTTTGGGAAATAGCTAATGGTTTAACTTGTTATTGAATTCTGATGGAGAATGAATCCTTAATCACAGAACAACAGGTAAAAATGTGCTGGAAGACAATTCTCCATAAATCTGTCAGGTTTCTGCACATCTTGTTTTTAGGTCCATGTTGTGGACTCTATTTTTGTGGATGTTTGCATAACAAACAGCCTGGAAATATAGAGGTCGTGTGTCCCATCGGTGCAAAGGTTGGGCGGGTTTGCTAACAGCCCCTTTGAAAGACTGGGGTTTCCAAAGTGCAGGGTTCCTCAGCTGTGACACAAACCAGTCAGGTGTGTGCAGCATCCACCTGGGCCCTGTGGGATTTGGGGGACAAAAGGACTGATGCCAACATGAAACTTTGTCTTTCTACTCTGCCGTGAGTCGTAAAGTCCTTTGTCTTTAACCCAGGAATTGTGGGTCTTTTTCCAGCTTCTGTGAAACCATAGCAGGCTAACTTGTTAGCTCGTCAGAAGAGTGAAACCTCAGACTCATCAAAGTCTATGACAGTTTTGGTGACAAGGATGGGATGCCGACAGAGACAGACATGGCTTTCTGGAAGAGGAAAGGACAAGGGCTCTTTGCAGACTGGGTTAGGGGATCTGCAAAGCCTTCTCAGGGTCCAGTAGCAAATGCTCTTACTCAAGTAGTGGGTGAGATGGGAGGGTAAGGGTCTCCAGCTGTCTCACGTTTCAGTGAGGCTGAGCACCAGGATGCAGAGTAGAAACAAGATGCCTGGATGGAGTGTTTGTTGTTGTTCACATTCCTCCAGGCAGGTGGGGGAGAGTCAAGAAGCTCCAGATCTGACACAGAGCTCTGGGTAGAACGAAACATCAGAAGTTCATTTGGCTGAATCATGAGTCACTAAACCTGGAAACGCCTTGCTTACTGGCACCAAAGTCAATATGCCTTCCTTACTGCTCTGGCGTCTCTCTCTCTCTCTCCAACCCTGTTCCCTCCCTGTGCTTGACCCCGACCTCAGCTACTTCCTCAGTATGCGGGGGAATACTGGAAAAGGAAGGACCCCATCTGCTTTGGCTCTGTTGGATATGAGAGTCAAGTCTCCATCCTACACAGACCCAGGAGAGAAGAAGTGCCTGGATCCCACTGATAGATTTTTCAGCAGGGATCAAATGGGGGAGAGAAGCAAGCAAGGCCTGTTGAGTAGGACCCTGTGGCCAGTTTTAAGTATTGAGTTTGCTGCCTCTGCAAAGGGATGTGCTATATGCTTGTACTTCCTTGTCGTAAACGTGCCCAAAAAGATTATCCCAATCTGGGAAGAACTGCAGGTACAGAGAATTACTAGTGGCACTTCCACTGCCATTTGCCACCAGAGGGGCTTCAGGATCGAATATCAGTATAATTCTTGCCTCTGATATTCAGAGCTTTCCTTATAGAGAAGATGCCCTTTTGTTCAACAAGTCAGAAGTCTTAGTCTCAACAGCCCCAGTGAGGACGCTCTATTTCTGCCAACAGGGGTAAACTTTGAGAAAACTCATGTTTGCTAAGTAAATCTTTTGGGGACTACAAGGATGAGTTCACAACGCTCAGTCCACCCACCAGCCAAAGAACAACTGCTGTGTCTTTGGCAACCTCGTCACCAGAAAGGAGGTCCAGCACCTTATGCGAAACACTGGGTATCAGAGATGGTCCAAGTCTCTGGAACTGATGCTTTTGCCAGTTGGAACGTCTAGCAAAGGGAGCTGGCCTCCACCTGGAAGCAGCCCTTGGGTTTTAAACTTGTATCTTCCCTGACATGTCTACCAGGTGTGCACTTTTAGAAAAGCAGCTGCCAGCTTGTTACTGAGCTCTTATCAAAACTTAATATCTGGCCCATAGAGATCTTATGACACTCTGACCTGACATTCCATTTTTAGGTGGTTTAATTTGGACCCAATAACTAACAGTGGGAAGGGATCAAAAAGCATCGTTTATCAAGTGTGATGATGTATTCGAGAAGGTACCCTGCCTAGCCCCGGTGGCATCTCAGTTTTACATGGAGAGGTGGCAGCTCTCCTTCTGGGGGAAACTTTATCTCTTACTCCTCTGTGTGAAACTAAGCTACTGGCTCAATCGAGACCCTGATGCACAGAGATTCTCCAAAATGCCTGGGCCAGGCTCACCAGTGTTGACACTTTTTTGGGCTCCTGATCAGCTGACTCCATAGTAGCCCTTGAAAACTAGCCAATGTCACGTCTTTGGCTTCCCAGGCCTTTTGCCATCTGACAAGGATGCGTCTTTGATCACACAAACTCCCTCCCCCAGCTCCCTCCCCTTCCCCTAGGCCACATACCTTATCAACGAAATTTGGTCATTGGATGCGATAGTGCCCAGAAAGGCACAATCCTCTTTCATCTGCTTCAGGGTGATTTTCAGGATGAAAATGGTTGGAGGTCAAACAGATTTATTTTGAAAATTTGGGGTTCCATTTTGAACGTTATGGGGGATAATGGATCTTTTTCCTCCCTGACTGTATCCCAGGGTGGCTTGGTCCATACAACCTGCTGGTGGGTGCCTAGCCAGAAGGGGGTCAAAAGGAATCAAGCTTAATTCCGGTTAAGTTTTACAAAAGTGACCTTGGCTGTCTTGCACATGACCATTCCAAGTGAAGAGACTGGGTGCAAGTAAAGTGCGGCTGGGAAAAAGGTGACGTTGGGTCCAGTGATTTTGTGATGGGGGAGGGAGGGCAACAGCCTGGAACTTGGGGAGGGGCCACCTCATACCCTGAGACATAAAGGCAGGAAGGGACAGTGACAATTTTGGCTGCTTCCTCCAGATGGATAGCATCCTGACGTAGCTCTCCCAAACTGCTGCAAGTGCTTTCAACAATCAGACTGCTGGTCTACCATTCCTCGCCAGGTGGCTTTGACTATGATTTGATCACTGCTTCCTTCAGTCTTACAGTGAAGCCTATCAGAGGCAGCTGGGCATGGTCTGAGCTCCTGTTCCTCTCAGACAGAGCATCTATCTCCAGACGCTGCCCCCCATCCTTATTCTCAGTTATGTAATGTGGTAAATTAACTGGGGTCCTGGATGAACAGGAGAGATTGGACTGGCTGCCCTCAGACAGTCCCTCCAACAGGTCAGACAAGAGGCCATTTAGGAAGATCTGTCAACCCTTGCCACCAACTGGTGTAAGTCCCACTGAATGCCCCAACGCTTGTGAACACTTTCCTTCAAAGAGTACCCTCAGGACTGGGCTTCTTTTGTGGAAGCCAGACATTTATTTGCTTACCTCCTTGAAACACAAATGCACTGTGTATGCAGCACCCATTTGGGTGGACCTCCGCATCTTCCCCTTGTGGCTGATAAAGACAGGCTACCTGCTGGGCCATGAGTGATAAAAGTCCTGACCCAGGGGTCTTCTGCCAGCATCGGTATGAAACTGTGGCAAGCTCACTTCTCAGCCGCAAGCAGGGTAAAACCTTAGACCCTTCATCGTTTTTAAGTTACCATCATGAGCTGGCTACTCTTTCTCCTTCTGGCTATGAAGTTGAACACATACAGCAGCAGTCAAATGGAAATAGTGTCCGTGGGAAAAAAATAAGCTGATCCTGAGAGTAAAAGTTAGTTGCATACGCCAATTACTCACACTCTTAGCTTTTCTAGTGCTATGTTGCTTCCTCTTCTCAGGTTAGTATGGCTTTCTGGAGAGTTTCCCATGATCAGCTGGCTGGGAGTGAAGCAACTTCAAGTCTAATTTATTAGCTTTTCTTGATACGTTAACATAAACTGAAGTGGACTGCTGTGGTACCCAGCACCATTCAGCATGACCCTGAAACCTTCCTTCCTGTCTAAGATTTCTTCCCTTAGAAACAAAGGAAGGATAAATCAAGGTTAGGTTGTATAGTCATTCCTGGCTAATGACTAATAGTCTGGCCGTGCCTTCAGTCCACATGTAGAAGATGTTCTAGAAACAGGACCAGAACAGGACTTGGAGGGTATTAGGCTCAGTGAAATAAGCCAGATGGAGAAAGACAAATAATGTGTGATTTCACTTACAGGTGGAATCTAAAAAATGAAACAAACTAGTGAACATAACAAGTAAGAAACAAACTCACAGATACAGAGAGCAAGCCATTGCTTACCAGAGGGGAGAGTCAAGATAGGAGCTGGAGATTAAGAGGTACACACTACTATGTATAAAATAAATAAGCTACAAAGATGTATTGTACAACCCAGGGAATAGAGCTTATATTTTATAACAACTATAAATGGAATACAACCTTTGAAAATTGTGAATCACAGTGTTGTACACCTAAAACATATAATATTTTTATATTTTACATCAACTATACTTCAGTTTAAAAACACTAGCTTCTCCAATTAATTTTATCTCAGTATATTTAGTTGACTCAACAAGTATTTTTTGAGCTCTCACAATTTCTGCAGCATTGTTTTAGGAATAAGGCGATGGAAAGATCCATGAGGCACAGTTCTGTCCCGAGAGCATTGGCGGTTACAGAAATGTTCACCACTCATTTAGTTAAGGCTTCTCCCGTGTCTCTAAAATGTTTGAATCTGAAGGAAATGATAAAAGACCCACGGCTGGAATAATATTCTCTAGGGCAGCAAGAGGACAATGCTAGCCTAAAGATACCCCAGCGTCAATAGACTGCCTCCCCTACTGAACCACCTACATGCAGTTAAATACAGATATTAAGCCACATAGTCATATTTAGTTTAATTTGGGGTTCTTTATGTCCCTTACTGACAGCCTTATGAACTGTTCAGTTTCTGCTCTGAAAAGTTTGAATGCTGGTGTCTCCAAGAGCTTGAAATTATGAACTTTGTATTTCTACTTTGTTTAATAAGCACTTTTCATAAACCATCATTTCAACTCTTTGCTCCAGAAAAGTAAGTTCTGTTATAACATTTCACCTAATCTTGGAAGACTTTTTTTTTTTTTTTAAAACTAGTCTCCAACAGGCAAGGAAATTATCATCTGCTGCAACATTAACTGGAATGAAGTTAAAAATAGAAAAACTTATTTCATAAATTGGCATTTTCTTTACAATTCTTCCCAGTGTTTTTCTTTCCTTTTTTTTTTTAACAATTTACATTATAATTTAAAAAAATCTTCACAAAAGTGATATAAATGCTGCACAGCTAGGTTATAATAACTGCACAGCAAGGGTTTCCAAGCATCTTGCCCTTTGTTCAATATCTTTTTTTTTTTTGCTCCCCAAGAGAAAGTTATTGTACAATAATTGCACACCTTGTTACACCTTATTGCTTTAGTATTATACACTCTTCTCTGTTACCTTATTAGCAAAGAGGATGGGATATGACGCAGGACTAACAGCGAATGTTGACAGGAGTGGTTCCAAATAAAAGCACTGATTATGATTAATATAATTAAACTGATGACAAAAGTACAGGTAATATATCCAGGTCCCTCCAGATTTCTTCCTTCTTCTTCTCCAGGACACAGACACTTTTAACAGGAAGGCATTGAACAAAGAAGTGTTCAGGAGAAAGAGAGATTTGAATCAGGAGAAGAACGTCATTTTCACTCCATATTCTCACTTTCTTACTGTCCGAAAGTTTGGCTTTCACCCAAGCAGATCATCAAAAAAACTGCCTACCATCCATGTTGTCCTCTCCATCTCCCAATTTTCAGTTCTTCTTTCTTTTACATTTCAGTGAGTTAAAGACCAAAGGTTATAAGATGTCATCTCAAACCTTCTCTATAATAGTTCAGGAATCATTCAGTATTATTACATCAATTTCAGATGAGTCCTAGTTCTCAACCACAGGTGATCAATAAACAGAAAAAAACCTGGTAATACAATAATTCATTTTTTCAAAGACT
The DNA here is from genome assembly GCF_048773025.1 of Camelus bactrianus. Classification (NCBI taxonomy): domain Eukaryota; kingdom Metazoa; phylum Chordata; class Mammalia; order Artiodactyla; family Camelidae; genus Camelus; species Camelus bactrianus. The sequence continues at coordinate 14,432,902 of NC_133572.1, forward strand.
TATTGAATGCTCTGGTCTGGGACAACAAATTTACTGGTGAGAAGGAGAGCTAGAAATCCATGCAATCATGAAGCTGATAGTCTGGGAATAGACAGGCTCTGATTAAGAAATTAAAGTGAAAATCTCATAAAGAAGAAGGACAGGATAGAATTAGGCAGTGGAGACCCGAACTATTCTGGAATGGGACCAGTTGATTCCGAGAAAGTGAAGAAAGGCATCCTGGTAGAAGACAATTTTAAATGAATTGCTGAAGCCTTACAGAAGTTAGTAAAAATGTTTGGGCGTGAGAAAGGGGAGTTGATGGAGATTAAAACAACAATCCCAAAGAAGCTGCAAATATATATGTGTGTATGTGTGTGTATATATATACATATATACATATGAATCATTTTGCTATACACCTGAAACTAACATTGTAAATTGACTACACTTCCAAAAAAAAAAAAAAAAAAAAAAAAAAGAACAACAATAGCAGCAGAGAAAACACAGGAAGAGTCTACTGCTGTCCACGAACTAAGAGTTAATATGACTGGAGCACTGAGAACAAATAAGGTGTTTCTTAAGGAGGGTTCCTTGAATCTCTGTTCTAAGCCCTCTTTTCTTCTCATTGTATATATACTGTGTCTGTGACCTCAGTGGACCATGACTTTTATTATGATTTACAAGAAAATAGTTTACAATTTTATTTCTGTAAATCAGTCATCTCTTCTGAACTCTGCATAGTTATATAGAAGTCTACTCAAGGTCTCCAACTGACTGCCTCAAAGGCTTCTCAAATTCCAAATGTACACAATCAGACTGTTAACTTCCTTTGAAAAACATCCCCTTCTAATGTTCCCTTTCTGTTATCTTACCTTAAAGACCAGAAAATCAGGGCCCATCTTCCTCCTCTCCCTTATCTAATGTGTAATCAAACATGTTAATTTTACTTCTTGCCTATCTCTTGAGTAGGTTAATTCATCTCTATGTCTACCATCACTACTTTAGTCTAATCAATCATCAGCTTCCTTCTGAGATATTAAAGACCGGCTCCTTGGTTTTCTGGCATCCATTTTCTTGTAATGCCGCATTTATTTGCCACACTGCAACCTTAAAATTATGTCATACGTTATAGATTTCGTTTTTCTGCTTAGGATGGAGAAAACTGAAAGGAAAATCACTCCCATCCTTACAAAAACAAAAACACTGAACCATCTACAAATGCACATGTTTTCTTGAACTATTTATATAGCAAGGATCACAGGATAAGCAACTAACCTGAAGTCCAAAGCAGCCAGGTGCATGCAAAGAGAGATGTGACATTAACACTCCCTTATTTGAAGCAGATGCCACAGAGCAATGGTCAAAATGATTCAGCTAAAAATTTCTAAGAAATTGGTAAAAGCTGAGTGTGGGCTAACACAAGGATTGAACTCGAGGGGTACAGGTATATGGGGGAAAAGTCCAGAGGAAACATTACTTGTCGGTGGTACTGTGGGAAGAGGGAAAGAGCAGGCACCATGAGAAAGTCGTGAACATTGCTCCCTCCCACCACCACGCTGGTCCTCCTCCCCCATCTTCTTTATTGAATAAAGTTCTTAAATTGTGAGACAGACAACAAATAATACCCCCTCTTAGGGCACTGTTAAAAAGTCATTCCAATAATGAGTTGATGAGATTGTAATTTTATCGTTGGTGGGAATGTTGAGAGACCAAATATGTGATTATAATGGATTTCTGGTTAAAATGAACTATTTATGACTTGTAGAAATATGTTCTAAAAACACAAGCTGACTATTCATAAGATTTAAAAACAGCCCACTGCAGCTGGGGGAGGGCAACAGAAAAAAAAAATCCTCTACTCCTGGGGTAGTGGCAGGAATATGTGCTGTGCCAAGAAGTAAAGCTGGAAAAGGGCAGGGGCACCAATAAGTTCACATAACTGAAGTCCAGGGACAGTGCTTCCTAAGGTGGAGACTTAATCAGAAAAACGGAGAACTCCATACTCCTTCCTACCCCCAGGCTAGAGTTTAGAGTAACAAGTAACAGCAGTATGTCGGTGTAAGAGTATGTCTAATGGACAGGAGCGTGTAGAGAGACCCTCCCTGAACGATAGATCAAAGGGAAAACCACAACTAAGATTGCAACAGATACTAGAGAAACTCTCTAGCAAACCAGCTGCCACCCTAAATACAAAGTTTAAAGGAATTTGAAGCCAGTTGTACACTTACAATAACCATAGCAGTAACAAATCCCAAATCCTGCTCAACTCTGGAAAAACAGACTCTAAATCTCACACTAATGGCCTAGAACAAGAAAAGGCATGCCTAATTCCAGTCATAAAATCTCAGCCTCTGCTATCCTAAATATGATGTTCAAATTTCAATGAAAAAAACCAAAAGGCATTAAAAAAAAAAAAAGTCAAGGAAAAACAACACAATAGCAAAAGACAAAGCAATCTCTTGGATTTGAACCAGACTCAGACATGACACAGATGTTGGAACTATCAAGACAGGGAATTTAAAAGAACTGTAGTTAATATTTTTAATGCTCTAATGGACAAGGCGGAAAACAAAAATAAGCTAAATTATTTCAGCATAGAGATATAAACTATAAAAAAGAATCAAATGAAAATGCTATAAATGAAAAATACAATAACAGAGATGAAGATTTCCTTCAATGAACCTATAAGTAGACTCAACATAGCCAAAGAAAGGATAAGGAAAAAAGAGAGCAGAGTTGCATTCTTCAGTGCATTGCATTTGAGGATTTCTTTTTTTTTATTATTATTGATTTATAATCATTTTACAATGTTGTGTCAAATTCCAGTGTAGAGCACAAATTTTCAGTTATACATGAACATATATATATATTCATTGTCACATTTTTTCTCTCTGAGCTGCCATAAGCATTTGAGGATTTCTTTATTGCAATAGTTTAATTTTCTGCTATTACTAATAATGAAGTCATTGCAATATTTAATGAAGGAGCTAATAATGACTTGTATTAGATAAGGGTGATAGTGGAAATTTGAGTCTCCCTTTAAGTCTACTGAAAGCAAGGATGATGGATCCATTTAATGAGATAAGAAATATTGGTTGAGGAGAAGGAGGCAGAACTTTCAGAATGCAGTATAATAACCTCTTCGGAGCATCTCCCAGAAAACAATAGTTTAGCTGATAATTTTTTTTTCAAAAAAACCATTAAGACCTCTGGAGATTGTCCTAAGGGCATACAGTGAGTGAAGAAAGAAGCATTCAGGACAATCTACCAGCTCTCAGTGAGAAAAGCAAGAGTCATGGCTGCTCCCTTAACAACTCTCTTTAGTTCTGTGCTAGGGAAGCACCACCCCAAGCAGGAGCAGCCAAGAAGATGGGGCTCCCTGTCTTCCCATCTCCAAGTCTGGAGCTACAGATTTACCCTAGGAGGGTCAGACCAACAGCATTTTTCATTCCCCGACTCCTACCCCCAGTCTCATATAGCAGGAGGTCTGTTAAGGGCAAGCATAGTAGAGGACTGGATCTCTCTTTCTTACTTCAGTCCCCACTTTTAGGATGGAAGTACTTCTTCAAGGGTGGCAGGCTGAAAATACTTGGTCCACATTTGTCCCTACCTCAGCTTCCTCCCCCAGCTCTGATGCAGTGCTGCATGGATTCTGCCCAAAGGCAAAGGCAGGCCATCCGACTAAAGATTCTAGAGTTCTACCTGAGGGAACCAACTTGATTTGGAATGGAGCAAGGAGATTCCATGCCTAAAGGCATCGTCTTATCAACAGACATCTTTGTAGAGAGCAATTAAGAGGAGGCTGGTAGCTCTGTGATACCAGTAAAACCTGGAGTAGCCAAAAGTTTAACAGAAAGAACCAGAGGAAGAAACAACCAAGAAGAGCCCTTTTGGGACCACAGACAACTCCGAGGGTTGAGAAGGGTACGCGCACGCCCTAGGCTGCCTCCACTCAGAATCACTCAGAGCAGAACGTGGGGTGGACATAAAAGTTTCTCCCAAGCCACGCGCAGTCTGATCAAAGCAGAGTAGAAGCCTCACTGGTACAAATGGCTTAAGCACACTCTCTAACTTAACACTAAATTAGTAAACTACTCTAGCCAAGGGGTGATTCCTAGAAATCCAGGATTAAAAATAAAATCACAGTCATCCGGGCAGTCTGAAAGACTGTGTGAATGCTCAAGGCTGCACCCCCTCAGAAAGGACCAGAGAAGGAAACTCTAAGTTAACAGTGTCTAACTGGACATGGGGCAAAAAATGTAAACTCCCTATTCTGTGCTAGCCGCCTCCAAACCATACGTGCATTCACAGTAAAGAGTTAAAATCTAACTGGGAAAGGGAACGTAAGCATTACCTTTAACATATAGGTGATTTACAATGACAGAAGAGTGACTGTAGGTTTAAAACTAAAAAAGAAATGTTGCTAGAAATAAATAGGGCCAATTCACCATGACAAAAGGGTTAATCCATCAGGAAGATAAAGCAATTATATAAAAACATATGCACTTAACAACACAGTTGTAAAATGCATGAAGCAACTAACAGAATCAAAGGGAGAAACAGAGATTCAACAACAGCAGTTGAGAATGTCAATACCTCACTTTCAATAAGGGATAGAATGACTACACAGAGGATCAACAAGGACATTGAAGACTTGAACAACTATAAACCAACCAGATCTACCGACATCTATAGAAAATTCCACCTAACAACAGCAGAACACAAACTCTTCTTAATTACACATGGAATATTCTCCAAGATAGACCATATGGTAGGCTATAAAATAAGCCTCAATAAATTTAAAAGGACTGAAATCACACCCAGGATACTCTCTAACCAGAATAGAATAAAATCAAAATCAATGGAAGGAAATTTGGAAAATTCAGAAATACATGGAAATTAACATGATCTTTAATAACAAATGGGTCAAAGAAGAATCAAAAAGAAACTAGGAAATACTTTGATATGAATAAAAATGAGAACATGATATTCATTCCAAAATCTATGGAATTGCAGCTAAAGTTTAGAGAGAAACTGGAAGCTGCAAATGTCTTAAAAAAGATCTTAGATCAAGGCCATGGTAGTCTATCTTAAGCACCTAGAAAAGGCAACACGAACTATCCTTATACCAAGGAGGAGGAAAGAAATAATTAAGGGTAGAATGAAAATAAATGAAGTAGAGAATAGAAAACTAATAGTGAATATCAAAGCCAAAAGTTGCTTTTTTAAAAGATCAACAAAATTGAAGAAGTTTTAGCTATACTGACCAAGAGAAAAAGAGAGAAGTTTCAAATTAGTAAACGCAAGGATGACGAAGAGGACATCACCACGAGCCGTACAGAAATGAAGAAGAATTGTAAGGGAATACTGTGAATACCTGTATGCCGACAAACTAGGTGATTCAGGTGAAATGGACAAATTCTTGAAAAGACACGGACTACGGAAGCAGATCAAGAAGAAACAGAAAGCCTGAATGTACCTATAACAAGTACACAGACTGAATTTGTAATTAAAAAAAAAAACAAAACTTCCCACAAAAAAACTCAAAGACCAGATGGTTTCCCTGGTGAATTCTACCAAACATTTAAAGAATTAACACCACAAACTCTCCTAAGGAATAGAGAGGAGGTAATACTTCGCAACTCACTCAATGAGACCAGTATTAACCTGATATCAAAACCAGACAAGGATATCACAAGAAAACTACAAATGAATATTCCTTATGAAGAGACACACAAAAATCCTCAAAAAAATGCTAGTTTGCAAATTCAGCAACAAGTAAAAAGAATGATATACAATTTCTCGTAATGAGCTGTAATGGAAAAGAATCCAAAAAAATATATATTTATGTATGTATATGTACAACTGAATTGCTTTGCTGTATACCTGAAACTAACATTGTAAATTGACTACACTTCAGTAAAAAATACAAATTAAAAAAAGAAAGAATGCTCAACATCATTAGTTATTAGGAAAATGCAAATCAAAACCACAATGAGATGCCACCACCTCAAGTCCATGGCACCATTATTCATAAGCCAAAAGGTGGAAACAACCCAAACGTCCATCTATTGGTGAATAAATGAACAAAATGTGCTACACCTATAGAATGGAATATTATTAAGCCATAAGAAGAAATAAAATACCACAACATGGATGAAACTTAGAAATATTATGTTAAGTGAAAGAAGCCAGCCGTAAAGGACCATGTATTTTATGATTCTATTTATATGAATTGTCCATAATAAGCATATCTAATTTACAGAAAGTAAATTAATGGTTGCCTAGGGCTGGGGGTGGGTAGTAGATGACTGCTTATGGGTATAGAGAAGAAAATATAAAACTGGATCATGCTGATGGTTGCACAACTCTGTGAACTTACTAAAAAAAAAAAAAAAGCAATGAGTAGTACTCTGTAAGTGGATATGTGAATTATATCTCAGTAAAGCTGTTTGAAAATATTGGAGCAGAGATCCCTTTAACATCCAAGTGAAGATGCCAAGTTCCTAGCTGTAAATATTAATTTGATAGGCATTTGCACACAAGGGAATAGATACAAACTATCAGAGTGGTAAGAAGACGTAAACAGGGCTCAGTGACTTTCATCACTTTGCTGATTCATCAAAGTGAATTCTTTTTTCCAAATCTCAAATGTCTTATTCAGTACTTCTAATGAGTACCTTTCTACTGCAGGTATCATAGTTGTAGTTTCTAATACATGTGCACTGTAGATACCTCACTTTTCTGTGGGGATGGCTACAATGCTGTTTCCATTGACTTTGAAAGCATCAAAGACATGATTAGCCCATCTGTAGACAATGTGCCTATTTGGGGAGTAGAGGAAAGAAAAGCAGAAGAGAGAAGAAGACAGGGAGTTATCAGAAAAGTAATAACTTAATAACTCTGTTAACATTCTTTATTGGGGTTTTCTATGCCGTGGCAACCACCCAATGAGTGAGATTTTTGGCGTTTGATGCTGGAGCATGGGGAAAATGGAATTAACCAGATTATTAGTAACGTCAGTGACCAAATTTCAAACATAATCATTTCTCTTTTTCATTCATGACTATTTACAAATGTGTCACTGTATCTAAGAGGGTAGTTAGGCATTGAGTAATTTTTATTTTTATAACCATGGGGAAGCTAGTATTTTGCGTTCGTTTATGGCATATTGTTTCCTCAAGGACAGCTTCCAAGAGCAGTAGACACATCTGAAATGTCAGCTGAGCAGCATGGGAGGAGGTCCTCTTAGGGCTGTTCCCTCTACGTAGAAATGCTGAAGAGTTTTCTAATAGAATTTCAACTGTGCTTTAATTAATTTGCCTGAAAAATACAAGCATAATTCAACTGAAGTCTAGCAAAGTTGTTTCGGTACCTGTTTGAAAGAGCATCTCATAATCAAAAAGGGGAAACCAGTGAGACTGCAGACAAGTGCATTTCACTTTAAGGCAGCTGAAAAGTCAGCTTCTTACTGCATTGTTGTGGAGCATATCACAATTCCAAAACCTTCATGCCTAGTTATTTGGGAATTATTTCTTCTATTTTAGCTTTAAGGTTTTCTTCCCTGTTTTCGCCCAGCTCCCCTGAATAAGTGGGCCAAGATTATGCAAAATCATTCAAGTATACATTTAAATTTGAGATTCACAAAGAGGTTAGACTGTAGTGGCAAATTCGAATTTTTAGAAGAGGTGGGCTGAAAAGATGTAATTTTAAAAACACATGCTATGTTATGATTGTATACTAAAAGAGGAAAAATTACTCTTCTTTGTAAGAGATACTGTATAGAATGAAGCTTAGTAAAACCGTACGGACCAGGAGACACACTTAGGAGATACTGAGTCTCTTGGAAAAGAAACACTCTTATATCAGAATACTGCAAGGCATGTGTATGGAATTTTCAGTTTTATCTAAAGGGACAAGTATCTTTACAAGTTCAGAAACACTGATTTAAATAAATTACTTAATTATGACTATCGTTAAGTTTGAATTTCCACAGGTCTTTTTTTTTCCTTCAAGCATATGTATGCATAAGATATATATGTATGTATATACATAGACACATAGCTTGATTACAATAATAATTTAATTCAAAGAGAATTTTTAAAAATTAATTTAGAACAACTGAGCTCTCCATTTCATAAAACAATTCCTAAGTGTATGTTATGATATTGGGATAATTTAAGAATTATCATGTTAGACAAACAATTTCTATCCCTTCCAGTAGGGGGAGCCCATTTGGTTATTAGGCAACGTTTCCAGATTAGACTGTAAGTCAAAAAGAACCATAAGTCTATGTCCCACTCAACTGCTTACATCTGCTCAGAACAATGCTTTAAAAAATTCAGACAGTCAAAACTTCCATTCATGAAAAAACTCTAGCAAAAACATGCCTATAAACATAACCAAGGCTAATAGCCTCCGCTATCTAAAAACTCTCCTTACTCTTAAATGGAATCACTGTTGACATACTGCCTTTGCAACCCATTTCTTTTTATGCTATCTTCATAGGCGATAGAATTGGTCACCATCTTTCAAATAAGATCTATGTCACACCTCACTTTATTCAATTTTTAATTAAAATTTAAAATACATTTTTAATTAAATTTTTAAAATTTTATTAAGATATTAAAAATGTCCTTAAAAGGTTTAGAATTAAGGAAGCACCAAGAAAAAAAAAAAACCTGTGAAAACCTCAATTGGCTTTGGGAAGATACATGTACGTTCAAATCTAGGTTCTTCACTTACTGAGTGTGTCAATATTACTCAACCTCTTGTTAATAAATGAAGGGTGGTCGTATCTGTCTCCGGATTTTGTAAGGATTAAATGAGACAAAGCAAATGAAGTGTCTGGTACATCGTAAGTACTCATAAATAATAACTCTTATCAATAGTATGGGTCAAAATTGATAAGACTCTGTCTGCTCCTTCTCTTCTCATAGGTGTGAAATGGAAACCCACCAAGTTAGGTAATTTACCTACTGTCATCCAGTCAGTGACGGCAGTCAGTCCTAGCATCTAAGCCTCCCGACTCCTCCTCCCTTCCCCAGCCTCCAAGGGCTTCCCGTCTCACCCAGGAAGAATTCCAAGTTCCCTAGCAAGTCATAAAGATCCTAAGTGAATGCCACCCACCTGTCCACCCTCACTTCCGCCCTCTGCTCACAAAACTTAGTTTGCAGAAGAGCGCTAACGTCTCATGGGATTTTGATATCTCACAGCCTCCCAGACCTCCTTCCTGGGTGAGCCCTCTGCTAGAAGCTCTTCCTGACCTTCGTCCTTCTCCAGTGGAGCTGCCCACCCCCTCTTCCAAGCAGCACCGTGTTCTTCACTGTTGTCCCATCATCACGCTGTAACCTCTTTTTATGTCTGCATCTCTCCACTAGAAAGCGGGCTCCTGTGGAAAAGCAGTGCAGTCGGTAGCACTTCTGTTTCTGCTTCTGTTTCCATCCTTGAGATGATTTTGACAGAGAATGGCAGGACCGTTTGGAAGGGATCCCTTGTGGCGTGAATATTCAACAACAGCTGGGAGGGTACCAGCCAGATCCTCTGAACAAATACGTGTCTCTAAACATCACGGGAGGTAGGGGGCCCGTGTCAGGTATTCAAATAAACTTTTAAGTGGAGTCAGATGATAAATATTTGCTCTCTTAGGAACAAAATGATTCTATGTGTATATTATGCTCAACTGGGGATTTCCTCTGCTGTTTGTTTAGTTCTCGTCATATCCATTCTTATCCTAATTGTCATTACTTCACTTTCATCTTTAATAAACACACTGTGTGTGTTTTAAAACTTTTTGTGTGTCTGTAAGTGAAAAATACACTTATTACTTGGCAACAGGCACAGTGGCCTGTTCTAAATTTGTAACTTGCTGTGTGTATCTCAGACCTACTTGGTAGCTGATGTACACAAGTTTTGTTGATCCTCAGAAAAGTCTCCTTTTTGTTCTTCAAATCTCTACACACACACACTCAAACACACACCCCGTCTGGGTTAGCATCTTTCTGCACAAGTATGTATATGGTGCAGAGCTTCTGAGCTGCTACAGAGTGAGTGACAGGAAAAAGCAAAAAAACAAACAAAAAAAAATCTAACAAAGACCAAAAGAAAGGATGACATGGATATAGAAAAAAAAAAAAAAAAAAGAAAAAGAAAAACTTGAAGCAAAAATGAAATGAGTGAGTGGCAGGGCTGAATTAGGAGATGCTGGCATAGATCCAAAAAACTGTCCGAAAACAAAGACCAAAATAATATAAATGTTTGGCTGTGAATTAAAGGAGGAAGGAAAACCAAGGATATGTCAAATGTATATCAAAGGATCTTCTCTTCCCAAAAGGCAGATGGACAAATGTCCGGAACCTCTGTTCTAAATTTATACATTTCAGTGTGTGTGTGTGTGTGTGTGTGTGCGCGCGCGTGCACGCAAGCACAATTGTGCGTGACTTTCTGACGATTTCTACTACCTGGAAAGTGGTGGATTTAGGTAACTGGTAATCAAAACATTCTCAAAGATGTGTAATGCTCAGATCTTTTTTCATGGGGCAATTGGTAGGCCCTCACTCAGTACCTAAATTGAACAAGCTAATAATTTGGTGCCCTTTGAAAATGATCTTTAAGCAATTTTCATTCAAATTGATTTCATGAAGATGGAGAGACACCAATTTTCTATTAATAAGTATTATATTCACACATAAATTTGCTTACTGATTTGCTTCCAAGGACTGAAGTAAAAAGGGCGAAATGCTTTCTAATTCTTGAGGTTTACATTCCATCTTCAGTTTTTCTGTTTTTTGTTTTTTGTTTTTTGTTTTTTCTTTTCCTGAATCAGGTACCTTTGGGAAACATCATTGTCAAGTGATTAAAGTTTAGATAATAAAGAAAGTCACTTGTTCCCTGGACATAGCACTATGCAATCATTATTTTGCTTCAGAACTTAAGCTGCTGCTGACTGCTAATTTCAGGTGACTGTCTACGAACTAGCTTCAGAGTTGGCTGGCAAGGAATGGTTTTTTTAATAAATTTCCATTCAGGGCATCGCCACTTTGGTGGGAGCAGGACCAATATTCATTTTGCCAATAATGTAAGGAATTGCTTGTGGAAACCTGAGTTTTTTGGCACCGTATATTTGATTTATTCCACTGAAGTTTTAGCGCCCCTTACAGATTAGCACCCCTGGTGAGAACCAGCTGGCCCTTAATCCACTTGTCCCTCACTCAGAGTGCATTTGCTATTCAACGTTGTGCTGGACTTCTTAGCACATGAGACAAGGAATAGGAGGTGTAAGAATTGGGAAAGAAACAACAGAACTGTCAGTATTCTCAGAAGCTACGATTAGCCATAGGGAGAAAATCCAAATGAAGCTTTAAGAACAAATACAAGTTTAGCTAGACTGCAAGATTGATGGTCTTTCTATACATCATCAATAAACAAAAAACTGAGTAAGATGTTTCCATTCAAAAAGCAATAATATACCTATTACTAAGTTCAACAAAATACATGAAGGACTTTACGAAGACATTTACAAAATTTATTGAAAGACATCAAAGAAGATCCACTCAAATAAAATGGATCATGCATGGAGATGTGAATGCTAGATATTTCAACAGTGTACATCACCTCCAAATGAATCTGTAAATGTAATATAATTCTAAACAAAACTCCAACTTTTTTTAATGGGAATTTACTGATTCTAAAATCCTTATGGGATGGTAAAGGGTCAAGAAGAGCCAGTGATCTAAAAAAAAGGTAATAATAACTTGGCACCATTCTGAGTCGTAAAAATATATTATGAAATTATGGTAAATAAAACTGTGGAATTGCAATAGAAATAGACAAAAAGATAATTGGACCAAAGTAAAGGGCTGTGGAAGAGCCCCAGGCAGAAAAGGGAACCGAGTTCATGAGACGAGGGGCATCACGCATCAGTGAGGGAAAGGATGAAATAACAAATGGTGAAATTGCACAATTATTTGTCCATCATTATATAAAATAAAACTTACAATTCTCAGAAATACATCCCAGATGGATGAAAATCTAAATGTGAAGAGTCAAATTTTAAAGCATTGAGAAGAAAATGGGCAGATTTGGCTTCTGACTTCAGGTTAGAGGATAACTTCTGAAAAATTGCACAAGAAGCCCAAATCATAAGGAAAAGCACTGATAAATTTGATGCCATTACAATAAAAGTTGTTTCATGACAGGAAAAAAAAAACCACAGACTGAAAAAAGATACCTGCACTGCATGCAACCCACCATGTTTAGTGTTCAGATTAAATTCATATGTCAATGTCTATAAATCATAAGGAAAATGCAGCCAGCTGAAAAGAAAAGTCAGCAATGGATGTGAACATTTAAATGCACAGGAGAAAAAAATTCATGGGCCCAACAAACGTTTGGAAGGTTCTCGACTTCAGGATTCCTTGGGTGCAGTTGGGAGTGTGGGTTCCACGCTTCCTGTCCTATTTGGAAAGTAGAGAAAGCTAAAAATATATTTCTAGACCCTCTATCTCTGAGGATTCCAGATGGAAATTAGGTCTTGTCTGTTGGGTGTACTCGTGGTGTTTCACGAGGTGTGGAGAGGAGGGGTCCGTTTTTCCCGGCCCCTGTCTTGGCCAGCATGCAGCCACCACCACCCATTCCCTAGCTGCCCGGGTTGTGTGAAGTATTTGCAGCAGACACGGCAGTGGAAGGGACTTTCTGGTCGCTGACTGGCAGCAGTGGCTTTCCAACCCATGATTTCCCAAGGTAGCCTCAGAATTGGTAGTTTTACAAAAAGGGCCATTCTCCTTCGCTCTTGTGTTACTTTGGAGGATTGGCCTAAAGGCTCCTCCCCCAGCTCTTCCAATAATTTTGTAAATTCCCCAATTCTCTATTAATCTCTTCCTTCTCAATAGACCTAGAGAGTCTTGCATTTTTCCTGCACTGAACATTGATGGATACAACAGATACACGTTAATTAAAATGAAGCGCAATTCATGGCCCTCCTGTAGATCATCACTGCAAAGTCTGATTATAACCAAACATTGCTAAGGAGAGCTGGAAGGCGAGGTGAATGAGAAAGCTATCATTTGTAATTTTTGAGATCAAAAGGATAGAGAACAGGCAATAGAGTTTAGTGACTAAGGGCATAGGTTTCAGATCCAGGTAAATAATGGTTCAAATCACCTGGGCAAGTCCCTTTTTTCTGAATTTGTGTCCACAGCTCTAGTACGTGGAAGATAATACCTACCTGTAGTGTGAGAATTAAATTCAATAATGAATTAATATTTACTAAGCCTGAAACTCCAAAAGTGGTAAATATTAACATATTGTACTTCTACTAAGTGAAACTGGTAGAAAACTACAAAATATGGGAAAAAGAAAAAATTCTAAAGAATGAAAAAACACCTTAGGGAATACTAGAGTTTAGGAGCAAATGAGAAATTCATACCTCCTGGACTTTTCAGATTATGGCTAAAGAATGAGATTCTCCACCCTTTTAATACATAAACTGATTATGATATATTTGCTAACACCATCACCCCCAAACCGTACCCCTCAGTTTATATCACTCCAGGCTTTGTGTCTCAATGTCACATTGTGGTCACTGCCACGGACCTTCATGGGATGGACGCCCTGTGGGGCCCCACTCTGGCCATGGAAAAGAAGCACTGATCTTTCAACTGGCCATAGTATAACTCACACAAAAGGGAGAAAGTAAACAAGACCTGTGAAGGCTTGAGAAAAGAGACACACCCACTAGCATATACCCCTTTAACTGTGTCTTTTCTTAGGACTCCCATATTTAAAGCCAGGTTTACTGCCATTGTCAGAACTTCCCATAGCAGAGTCATTGCCCTCCCGCCACCAGGATCTTCAGTTATATCCACACTGTAAAGTGCAGGCCCAGTTCTCTTTGGGCCCCAGAACATGGAAGTCCATCTCAGTTTTTGCTCCAGTATGATTGTGGGAAATTTTCATTTGTTTCAGGGTAACTCTTATACCTCAATTTTTATTTTAACCCCAGATCTATTAAAAACTAATTACAATGCTTTACAATACTAGGTTTTCTGATATTGAACTAACTTTGCATTCCAGGGGTTAACCAGATTTGGTCATGATGCATTATTCTTGGAGTGGGCTGCTGTATTAACATATATAATTTGTGTCTATCTCCATAATGAAATTATCCACCAGTTGATCTTTTCTGTGAAGTTTTTGCCTGATTTTGTATCAAGAATTACCAACCTCAAACAATTAGTTGCATAATTTACTGTCATATTTCATATTATGTAACAAATGATTAAAAATAGGAATGATCTGTCCCTTGATAGGTTAGTAGATCTCTCATAAAATCATCTTTGTCTGCTACCTTTTGCAGAAGGATACCTTTACCAGCATTTTATCTTCTCTTACTGTAATTGGTCTATTCAAACATTTTTTATTAATTTATATCTCTAATTTTTTCACTTTCACTATACCAAGATTTCTAAATTTTTATTAAGTAGATTTATTTACAATGGTCTCTTACAGAGTTTAATATCCTTACTGTCTCTGTAGTTTTTTCTTCTTTTCCATTCTTAATGTTATTTTTACTTTCTCTCTTGATGAATTTGGCAGGGGGAGCCTGTCTACTTTGTCAGCTCTTTTAAAGAATGATCTTTTGGATTTTTTATTACCACCACTGGTTGTAGGAGTTGTATTACCACCACTTTTTCATTATTCCTGTCTTATATTTACTTCCCCCCATTTTATTTAGATTTATTTTCTTTTCCTTCTGCAAGGAAGTTTTCTTGAGCTGAATTTCTTTCTTTCTTTCTTTCTTTCTTTCTTTCTTTCTTTCTTTCTTTCTTTCTTTCTTTCATCCATTCTTTCTTTCTTTCTTTACTTATTTATTTATGTAGATCAAGTAACTTTTTTTCAGGTAAGAAACTTTATTGAAGTATAGTCAGTTTACAATGTTGTGTCTATTTCTGGTGTACAGCATAATGTTTCAGTCATACATATACATACATATATTTTCATATTTTTAATCTTTCTAATTTATGCA
Source organism: Camelus bactrianus (assembly GCF_048773025.1). NCBI lineage: Eukaryota > Metazoa > Chordata > Mammalia > Artiodactyla > Camelidae > Camelus > Camelus bactrianus. The sequence continues at coordinate 14,447,909 of NC_133572.1, forward strand.
GAAGTTTGATACATGGTGTTTTCATGGTCATTCAGTTATAAATGTTTATCATTTCTATTTAGATTTCCTTTTCAACCCAGAAGTGATTTATAAATGTGCTTTTTAGTTTCCAAAAAGGCAGGTTTATTGGTTAATTAATGAGTTTTCTGCAAAAACCTTGAAGTTTTACATGTTTCTTTTTACCCCAATAATAATATTCCTTTCATTGTAATCATGATTTGGTCATATAATATTCCATAATGCCTTGTTCCATAATTTATATAATCATCCTTCTAATATTAGACTTTAGCTTGCTTTTCATTTTTTGCTGTTAAAGTTAATGGTTTAAAAACTTCAGATACATTTTTTTTGCTTCTGGAGAGAAAGAAGCTGGATATTGATAAGGGGAAATCTGGGAATATAAGCCTTCAGTAAGAAAAAGATTTAGGATAGTATCCTAACACAGGATTAAATGTGGGGAGGAATGCTGGCAGCACCACTAAAGGAGTAGTTTTCTCTCTCAAAGGGGAGGAAATTAAGGGACTTAAGGAGGGATGAGCACTATTAAATTTAGTAAGTCATAATGATGACTTAAGCCATGAAGACAAATCAAGATAATCTTTTAAATACAACCCAGCAAGTTATACAAATTCATAGTATTCATGCCTATAAAAATGGCTTTCTGGTCTCTCGGACTTTGCTCACAGACATAAGTGACCAGTTGCCACTGTTTTCAAGGCTTCAGCCTTGAGGGTCATTTCCCCCAAGCATTTCACACTCCAGCAAAGGGTCAGGAGGGTGGGGCATGGATCTCACCACCCTCTTAAAGCTTTGCCATCCCTGAGGCTGGGTGTCCATGCTCCCTCCTGCTCAAGGCATTTCCCTTCTTCCAACTCCCCTTTCCTGAGGGCTTTCTTTCTAAAGTTTCATTAATTTGGAGTTTTGTTTTTGTTTTTAACATTCAGCCCTTTACGACAAAACCATGTCGATCTCGTCTTCTGGAGGGGAAGACGCTCTATTCTTCCTCTACAGTCACTAGTAGCCAAAAAACCCCAAAAAGCATGTTAGCTTTTGTTTACCCTTCATAATTCCTTGTAATGTACCCATCAAGAGGACTCTCCAATGTCACCTTTCTGAGTGTCTTAGTAAAAATGTACAGACAGCCTAAGTCCTGGTTGAAGTCAAACTAGGGAGATTTTGTTAACGTTCTTTGCCTGAAAGGAATCTCTTTCTTACCTCCCTCTATTTCGTGTGACTTTGCCCAGCTCTGAACCTGGAGCTCTGCCCAGTGTCTACAGTCATATATGCCAGAGACTGTGGATTTTAAATAATGTTTCCCTTCACAAGGGAGCTGAGAAAACACCGCCATTCCGGCAGTTCGAATGTGCTCCTAGCGCAGGTGATATTAGCATTATCCTGGAAGGAAATTTGAAACTTGGTGGTCTCCTGAGTCACTCAAGTTAAAGTTTTAGCAGATTCAACATTAAAAGGGATTTGGGAACCATTAAGGGAGTACAGAAATGCTGCCATTTTCAAGGCTTTCCTGTTTTTGGTGACTTTGTCTGCATCCATGACCATGCCTGCTTCCTGACTTCTACAAAGAAGACATAGAAGCAATTTTAAAAGAGAAGTATCTAATGAGAAAGGAATAATTGAGGTGAAATAAATAAATAAAGATGATTAAACAAAGCTGACCCCCCTACCAAAATAAAAGAAACATAACTTATGGAATAAAATAAAATAAGTAGAAAAGTAGTTCACATTTTAAAAAGTTGAGGAATAAAACAAATGGAAAGAAAACAGCAGGATTCTATTCCAGAGCAAAATCAAACTCTAAAATCTTGAAAAAAATTTCAAAGGATACACATTAACAATAATTCAAAAGCAATAACTATAGTAAAAGAAAAAATGAAATTACAAACTCAAAGAAGGAGAACAAAAAATAAATTGAGGAGGTAAGTATTTGAAAAGCCAAAGTTTGTTTTCGGCACTCAGAGACACTTCCTCTTGTTCTCCATCTCCTGAGTCAGAATATTTCCCTGTCGGCACCGTCTTGGTGGGAAAAAGACGATTGTGCTCTCCTCTTAGCTTTACGAGTGCCTTCCATTCTTTCCAGGGTTCTTGCCAGCCCCAGATGCACAAGAGGGGTTGTCACGTTGGTTCTCCAGTGGGCACAGACCTGCCTGAACAAACAAAGTTTCTATCCAAATTGAGCACCCCAACCTGCCACTACATTGCCATCTGCCTCAACTCCCCACCAACCTTTGGATTCTGTATGAAAGGAAAAACGGTGGGAGCAGAAGAGGCAAGTCCTTACCAAGGTGCCCCTGAGAGGACGAACCACATTGTCACTGCCAAGAGGAATTTGCCACCAGGAATGCCAGCCCTGCTTCCCTGTCCCCATCTTCTTTCCCACCTTGAGTTTCTAGGAATAGAGTGAATTTGGAGGTGCGAGTGTTTGCAAAACAGCCCTGAGTGATGACTTCATGTCGGGAGCTAATCTTGACCCCCCAAAATGGTACACCGGAGCCGACTGAAGCCCTGAAGGAGTCCTGAGATGCCACCACAGCACCGGGCACTCTCTGATGGATGGACGTGAGCTCGGTGATGAGTTAGCTCAGATCCATCAATGCCTTCTCCTCTAAAGGTATGCAAGGAAACCCGAAATGTAAATAAATAATAGGAACAAAGCCTCAGAACAAATCCCGCCAAGCTCCTTCTCCTCCCCGACTGCTGTGCCCGAACATTACTTACACGGAAATCCTGGAGCGCCGGCAAAGCAGTGGCACCAACCAGGCTGGCAGTGTCGTGGCCACGTCCGGGACCTCAGAAGAGTGCCTGCATAAAAAAGTTGGACAGAGCAGAGGCTTCAGTACTCCGAAGTGGCCTCATTTCTCTTGATAACAGGAACCAGCAAGAGCAGGAATGAAAATATGCATACGTACTCCTGGTGGTTAGCGGAGAAAATGAAGAGTAGCCACGTGAATGTGTTCATGAATACACCTGTGACATCTTCCTGGGACCCCAAAAATACACGGGGAGAGTACGGGACAGGGCCTCGAAGACTTGTAGTATTCGGAGGGTGGTAAGAAAGAAACAAGGAAATACTATCTCTTTCTTACTTAAAGTTGGCTGTGGCTAGGGGAAATGTACCAAGGCATAAAGAAAGTAACTTAAAATGACAGTAGCCTGAAGTCTAAGACGGACATGCAGTCTGACATAAATTGCACAGTGTGTATTAATTTCTCGGCCCTCGATTCTCTAACTCTCCTCAAGATTTTATTCCTTGGGGAATCACTCTCTGCCATTGATATAATGTCATCTTTCCCCTACCAGTTTGCAAAGACAAAGGAATGTCATTCTTAGGGATTGCTTGGAAAGGGTCCAAAGGCTCATCACAAAAATGATCAAGGTGTTAAAATGAGCAGTTAGAAAATGTTAAAGGAATCCGAGTGATGTGTCCTTGAAAAAAGTAAAGATGCCATCATAAAAAGTTCAGGCATTTCCTTTTCAGTCCCCAGTGAGAGTTTTTGATGAGGTTAAAGGGATACAGAGTGGGGAAGCGAAGGAATGTTCCTGCAGTTGGAGGTGGGGGGTGCCTCGAAGGATAGTCCTTTCGAGCAAACGGTGAAAAATTAATCAAAGCACCATCAGAAAGAAAATAAAATATAAGTACCGTAGTTCATCTTTAAAAAATGACATTAAATTCAGACTCAAAATTTAGAAAGCAGATTAGATAATATTTGAAATGGGGGGAGAGGATTATACCATTACTAGAGACATAGTAAGAACAGGAATTAATTCTGTCGCACTGGACCTGTGAGAGGTGCTATAGAGAAAGATCTAGAACAAATGCAAGAAGGCAATCCCTGGGACAAAGCAGAGAAGACATAAATTGCTAAACTTATTCCAGAGAAATTCATTTGATATATATGTAGAAAAATGTATGAATACAGTATCTGGAAAATAAAAAGAATTCCTGAGCTGACATGAAGTTCAGAAGCCCGAGGCTTAGCAAGCCTGTCTAACTTCTTTTTAATATAAAAGAGAAAGACTTGGTCATGGAATGTTCTTCCTTAGGCAATTATATATTTCACATGACTGTTAGGCAGCTGTCAGTGTCAGTAATGACACTATGAAAATGGAAATCTTAAAAAAAAAGGTACTGTTTATATTGATAAAAAAACTCTGCTGAGTGAAAGAAACACAGTAATGAGAAAATATATGAGTAGTGAACCAAATACACGCTTCTATATTATCCTTGAATTTTCCCAAGAAAATTCTGATGAAAAGAAAGTGAATCTGAATTTGGGTACAAGATGAGAGAACAGTTACCAGATTTGAGTCAGAAGGAGATGACATTCACCCTCCTGGTTCTTTACAACAGTGAATGTGAGGTCGCTAATAAAGATTTACAGCAACACCTCATCTTTTCACATTGTTTTACATATGCATTAGGCAGGAAGTAACATCAAAAATGACAGCTTTGAAAGAGAGGGTCTGAATCAAGCCCCAGGTGTCCCCAGAAAAGTGAATTACTGCAATTAGGCAAGTGTGTCCATCCCAGTTTCAAAGATCACCATTGTTACAACTCCAAAATCTTCTCCATCATACCTTCCTACTCTAGGAGTTCTCCCTTTAGTCTAACCGAAGCATTTACATACACAAATCAACCATGTTTTCTCAGTTAAGTGAGGCTGGTCTTTGCAGTCGCTCTTTAATTTTCTCTTCCCCGGACAAAATAGTGCTAATTCCTATGACTTTTCTTCAGAGCCCTTGTAGCCTTTCTCTGATTGTTCTTGTCTAAGCCACCCCAACTTTCATAGGCTCTCATGGTTTGGAAACTTAGACATTTACAAAGCGATGATACTGTACCGTGAAAAGGCTCAGGGCACTATTCACAGAGCAAGCAACTCCCCACAATTATGCGTTTGGGTCTTGTTTATTCAAGAGGGCTACATTGCTGGTTAAATGCAACTCCCTTAACACGGGCTGGACCATATCCATGATGGCTGGTTAGTAGACCACGCTACCTGGGGAAGAGGATCCCCTTCAGAAAATAAAAATTCACCTTAGCCCAAATGAGGTAACACTGCAAATAAATAGAAGAGAGTTCATGGGATACTTTCTTTTTTTTTCTTCCTTTTTTTTTAAAATTGAAGTATAGTCAGTTACAATGTGTCAGCTTCTGGTGTACAGCATAATGTTTCAGTCAAACATATACATACATATATTCATTTGCATATTCTTTTCCATTATAGTTTACTACAAGAAATTGAATATAGTTCCCTGTGCTATACAGAAGAAACTTGTTGTGTATCTATTTTATATATGATAGTTAATATTTGCAAATCTTGAACATGAGATACTTTCTACATTCATACACAGAAACAAAGCATTCATTAAACCCACAAGTAACTCTAGTAATAAATTGGAGGAAGAAACAGAATGAATGAATGTTCTCTCTTCCCTGTGTGGTTTTTGTATTCTTTCCTTCTCACTCAAGATCCTCTCTCTGCTCAGAGCCTACCACTGAAGCACCGTCAAAGGAACCGGTCAAATTCAGTTCCGGTCCCCATCCAGGTCCCACTTTTCTCCCTTTCCTGAGGCAGAATGGCAAAGAGGCACCAGACAGCTGCCTACTCCAAGGTGAGAAATAACCGTAGGCAATGGACATATTCATTCATGTTATATAATAACATTCTGGAGCAAATAAAGGAGGAGCTTTAATTTTGTATCCAGTGGTGTCTAGCTACAGTCTCCTTTCTCACTATGTCAGTCCACGTCTTCCACTTGGCCAGTGCTGGTCTGTCCTCTGCTCCCTTGCACGATGCTTGACCCGGTCCATCGACGAGCCCCACATCTGGGGCTCCATCCTTCCCCTAGTTTGCCAACATTACTTAGCTGATTTCTTTATGGGAAGACCTATTCAAGCTTGATTTCCATGATGAGACTTTTTCTCATGAAATAAAAACGAAGATCCTTCTCAAGGAATGACCCAGAGTAACTTTTTGTATCCTAATCTATTGTACAACTCTTAATTTTTTTTTCCCTTTCTGTTTGCTTGGTGCTTTAATTTCAGTACCTGATCTTGTGCTGGCTTGTTATCAGTTGTCTCCGCCTATTGTCATCTGTTTTCAATTGTAAACTTTAAAGAGCAGCAGGGAGCGTGTCTGTGAACCGCTCCGTATGGTGTCCAGCACGGCACTACACAGAGGTCAGTGCAGACGGGATGTTCATTAATGACACTGGCCAGGAGGTTCTGCCTTTCCAGTTCCCTCTTTTATTGAACTGTCTACTAGTGAAAGGGCATTTTGGAAAATGCTTTTGTTAGAGTCTAATCAGAATGCCACAGTACTATTTCATGCTTTGTGTCATGCCCTACAGTGGCCCTGGCATTTGAGTGGGGGGCAAAGGAGAGAGAATACCAATTTTTCACATAGGCAATGATACAGAAGATTTAGGTCGTGGTGTTTTATTGGTGTGGACTTGTGATTTCTATTTGAACCGCACCAAACTCTCTTCTGAAAAGGGTCTTTCTTTCTTCCTTTCTTTCTTCCTTTCCTTCTTTCTTTCCCTAGACCCATTCAGCTTTGAACAATTACAATGGAGAAGATTTTATATCACTAAAGACACAGTGACACGGTGAAGGTGAGAAATAACAGTTTGGTTTCTATAGAAAATGTATCTTGCATTGTTATTTCAAAACCTTTCCTCGTCTTACCCCGAAAGAAAAGCTCTCCCAAAGAAGCATTTGGCTTTTTCTCGTCTATCTCTTTAGCCATCGCTCCTCGGTATATGCGTACGTGAGTTAGCAGAAGCAACCCTTTTTGTTTCTCTTGAAGATATCTAAGGAAAGTTTCAAGTAGCCAATTAGCTTTTTGACCTAAGCTTTGTTGGCTGCAGAAAGCCTGAATCCCAGGAACATTTGGTTCTCAAGGCATTTGGATCTCGTAAGAAAGCCTCGGTGCCAGCACCAATCAGAACGGCTGCCAGCTGTTATTCTTCTTCACAACTGGCGGCCATTTCCAGCACTGTTACGGAGCCATGATCAATCTCTGCACCTGTCTATCAGTGGACGTTCATAGAGAGAACTGTGCGGGCTGCATCTGCAGATACCACATGCAACCAAAAGGGAGAGAGGAGGAGGGAGACTGTAGACCCCCCCAAATATGTAAAGTGAGGAAGGCTACGGGGAGAGGAAAAACACAGGGAATACGCAACAGCGAAGTGTATGTCAAGATACAGAGGCAGAAGAAAAGAGGAGAAGAATGCTCTCTAATGGGATATTTGCGGGTTGGAATGTGCAATTTCCACCCCATGCATGAGCTGGGTCCTTCATTTAGCCCTTAAACAGGTTATCTCAGTGTTTCATAGATACGCCTTGTCCTAGCGATCATACTTAGAGCTTCTTATCAAAACAGAGAATCTTGTTATATTTATATGTCCTGTACCCTATGTTTTAGACTCCTTCTGTGCCTACAGTCATGTGTTTGTCATTGCTTCTTGGTATGTGCACACATGAGTTAACAGGAGCGACTTGGCATGTTGATTGCTGTCTATGTGCCTGGTGTGGGGTTTTGGTTTTGTTCTTGATTTATACATTTGTTGTCAGCTTCCTTCCTACCAACCAGAAAACTGAGGAATCTTTTGGGTAATTAATAGAAGAGGTTGCAATATGTCTTTATGCAGGAGTCCCTAAAGTGGTGATTATATATATCTATATTTTATGTTTATGAATGTTAGCATTCTTTCTTGAGACCTGGAACAAGAAATTCTAAGGGATATATCAAACAATTTAAAAACATTTCTTTTTTTTTTTTTTTTTTTACCTTTGCAAGTGCACATATATATGTCTTTTCCACATCTAGTGCAAGCTGCAATGTATGATTCCTGAAGCCCTTTAATTCTAGGTTGAAAGCTGAGTTCACATTGCATGAAATTTCTGTTTAATTGCCCTGCAATGAACTTAGCCCCTCAGCGCTTCTCTCTGAGTGAGTTTAGACTGCTTTACATAGTCAATCCATAAAGTTAACAATTTAGTTGTCCCTGATCTTATTTCATAATGCTGTTTTATAAGTAGTCTTTCAAACTTCTGTGTTCAATAAAATTCCCTTGAATAAATGGATTCATGTTAGTTTAAAAATGGAAGAGAAGAAAGCACTTTCTGAAATCTTAAACCTAGCAAGATGTTTGATATAGTAAAAAGATCAAACAGTCTGAAAGAAAGAGTGAAAACACAGAAATATTTGAAATTGAACAAAACATTACAAAAATACCCCATATATGCCCAGGGATCTCAGCCGTCTCCCAATACCAGTTAAATCAGATCAAGCAAAAGACATTTTGGAAAGAAAAAGTACGTATGTAGGAAAAATTATATCTATGTCTATCTATCCATCTATATTTCTTGAGATTCTGAACATATGGATTTCTAAAGGGAATAATATAGAAAAAAATGTTCTGAAGCTCTGGCAAATAGAATATTCAGACTGTATGCAGATAAATTATTTGACTTAACTCACAGTGTAAATTATTTGATTTAACTCACAGTGTCTGTAGACTCTTTAAAAATCCAGGCTCTGATGTAAATATTACCTTCAAGACTACCTAAGCTCAGTTCTTCATTTGATAAAACTTAGTCCAAAAAGATGGTTAAGTTAAAGTAAAATCAAAGTTAAACTATGATTTTTTTCCTGCAATAACAATGTTTGCTTTTATCAAGTCTACCAGAGCCCAATGCAAATGGAAGCAGAATTTCCCTTAATAAAGTCTTACCACTTATAGAATATTCTGATTTTTTTAATGAGAAAGAAACCAAGACTTCTGAGGATTCAAAATAAAGAAAATGAATAAAACAATACTGAGAATTTCAAGAATCTATGGGTTTGAGTTGAAGATAGAATTGTCTTTTTTTTTTTTCTAGATATTCCTTAGGTCATATGGAACAAAACTGGGGAAAAAAGCAAAAGATAATCTTAATTGGATATCATTTTAAGAGACAGATACTCCAAATGACTATTTTGGAATTCAGTATTTTTATCTGTGTGGGAACAAAGATACAAACCATACTGTAAAATTAAAAATCCCACAATTTATTTGCTGTTCATTAAATGCTCTAAGCCATAGACCCGAAGTGATACAGTTCCACAGAGAGTAAGGAGAGGGTAGAGGGAGCCTTTGGGCACTTTGCTGACGTGGTCAGGGTGGTCTTCAGCACCATCCATCACTTCCTGTGTGCACACCTCCCGCTTAGCACTGCTAGAGTGCTCTTCATGGACAGTCCAGTGATCCAGATTTTGCTCTTGTCTTCCTCAAGGAGAGCTCCCCTCTTTGAAAGTTGCCAGTTCTATGTCTAAATCCCTTTGAGTTCTCCTGGAAGACAAAACTAAACCGATACATTAACTGGATTTGAAATTTGATTGGCTCAGAATGGTTTTATCTGATGTTCTTCCAAGATGGCCTGTCTGTAACAACCAGAGGCTGAGTACCGCAGAGATTTTAGGCACGATGGCAAGACAAGTGAGGAGGCATTTGGGGGCAAGAGTTTCAGTGCCTATGAAATCAGAACAACAGGAGTCACAGTTTTTGCACAGACGCTGGGCCTTGAGACAAGGCTAGACTTGCCAACCCTCACCACCCCCCCTCAACACTCCCCGCCTATTGTTTTTGCTGTTATTCCAAGTCCTTACACAACAGCAACAGCCCAGGTGACTGACTAGCTATCTCAACCTTCTTAGAGTTTTGGGGTATAAAATCCTCCAGGACTAACCTAATGTGAAGCATGAAGGTCAGAATCTTACTAGCAAGTTCTTGACCCCACCCTACCTTTAATTCTGATCCTGTAGCTTGAGTTTTCTGCCTCCCTGCTTTGCCCTCTGAATACTTCAACTTTGCTTTCCTCACCTGAACTGGCTGGCCGGCAGTCGTCCCCAGAGGTTTGCTAAAAAAAAAAAAAAAAGAAAGAAGGATGAAAGAGAAGAAGATTAATTTCTAGACTTTTGTAGGCCTTTAATGAGGAAAAGGGAGCTATGTACAACATCACAGGTCCATATCCTGACAGCCAGGAATACCATCCTTCCACATGGTATCAAATCCCTGCTGCAGGTGGGGTTCTAGAGACTAACATAAGCAATAGAAGAGACAGTCCCTTTTACTGTAATGTTACCCCTCATTGTTTTCTTGCTGGAGTTCAGAAGCGACATGGGGAGATAAAGCCACAAAGTACAATTTCCTGAAAACAACATAACTACTTTGAAGCCAAGTTAACTATAATGACTGCAACATATCTGCACTTCAGTGTCAATGAGATGTGACATTAGTAAGTTGCCTTTCATTATAAAATGAGTTTGTAAGAAGTAAGAAGTTAATTCTCAATCTGGGAAGTGCAAAGGAGGGAGGCCCCAATTAAATTAGCCATTCATTTACTAATTTTTGATAGAACATCTACTTTGTGTAATAAACACAGGCATACCTCAAAGATGTTGTGGATTCTGTTCCAGACCCATCGCAATAGAGTCACACAAGTTATTTGGTTTCCCAGTGCATATAAAAGTCCCGCTTCCACTGTACTGTCGTCTATTAATTGCTCACTAGCATTGTGGCTTTGAAAAACAATGTATATGCACCTTAATTTAAAAAATACTTTATTGCTAAAAAATGCTGTTCATCACCTGAGCCCTCAGCAAGCCACAGCAGTAACATCAAGGAAAACTGACCACAGGTCACCATAGCAAACATAATAACAATAATAATAAAGTTTGAAATATTGTGAGAAGAACCACAATGTGACACAGAGGCATGAAGGGAGCAAATGCCTTTGGGAAAGTGGTGTGGAGAGCCTTGCTTAATGCAGGATTACTGCAAACGTCCCACTTGTAAAAAACGCAGTGTCTGTGAAGCACAGTAAAGCAAAGCCCAATAAAACGAGGTGTGCCGGTGTAATATTTGAGTTTTTATGATGAGTTTTGGATACACAACTCATTTAATCCCCAAAATAACCCTCCAAAAAAATCAACATGAGATCTATAGAAGTTAGGTAACTTGCTAGTACTCATAACGCTTGGGGGTATACAGACATGTAAAACATGCTTCTTACCTTCAAAAATGTTCATTTCAGCAAAATCTCATTTAAAAATTATGATTATTGAAGATGGATCATGCACTTTCTATCCTCCGATCCTCAACTCCTGGCACAGTCATCGGAAGCTACTACAGATTCAGAAAATACTGGGGGTAAGAATGAAGTAATTAACACAATAACTCATCTTGAGAAGCCTGTGGAGCACCTGAGAAAGGCATTTGAATTGGTGAAGAGGCGGTCTCTGCGTGGGGGTCGCTGAGATGACCAGGACTCTTAAGTTTAATACATCTATCACCCTCAGATCGTTTATTAAGATCCATTTTTAAAAACCATCCATTTAAAGTGAATGAGACTAATTTCCAATGCTTTTGATTGCTTTGCTTTTCAGAAGCAACATTAGGTTACCCTGATTTTCAAGTTCCAGTTTTGACTTGAAAGAGAAGGCAAAGGATCGGAAATTTGCTGTTAGAGGACAATAAAAGATAATCTAAATAAAAGATGAGCTAAATATCAAGTGGTTGCAGGAAATTTAAGAATAGAAAGCAATTAGAGAAAAGCTTAAATATTACAAATCAAGCTTTTGGATCCTGTTCTTTTCTAGCTTTAAAAATGACTGATGACTCCTTCCTCTTACAGAATAAAATCTATGTCCTAGCTGAGTATTTAAGCCTACAATCTAACTCCACCATTCAACACCAAACTCAAAGCCACCTCTCCCATAAAGGCCTCCTGGATTCTCCCAGAGAATTCATTTTCTCTGCCCTCTTTGGCACATTTAATTAACATATTTTTTACAATACTCAATAAAACTACCTTGTATTAGAGCATTCTGCATTGTCTCCGCTTTTTCAATGTTTATGTACAGCAACTAACACAACAAAAAGACCAAGAACTGTTTGTTGAATAACAATTAGAAATGAGTAGCTAGAAAGCATTTTTGAAGATATGATTATATAAAAACCTAACTCCTGACTGTCTGTGTTAATGGTATAGAGAGTTTGGATTACTCCAATGAAGAGAATGTATCTTTCAACCATTCTCTTTGGGGAGGCTCTATAGAAATAGAAATTCACAAACCAAACTGATTTCAGTTCAACACCTTTTTGTTTTCACTTTCTGATAAAGACACTAACAAGAAAAGAAGTGGTCATGCGGCATCCAAAAGCTTCAGGAAACAATAATAACAGTGTGCCAGAATAACCTACAAACTGCCCCATGAGCCTCTGATTACTTAAAAATGTGGTCAGACTGTACTACAGAGATACATCTGAATGAGGTGAAAGGAGAAAATTGTAGAAAAGACACTTGAATAGGATCACTCCAGAAAGGAAATGACAAGAAAGAAGCTCTACTATGTCATTTTTTCCCTTATATCTTGGGAGTTCATGTTTTGAACAAGAGTGGTTTCTATAACAATCAATGAAACAGGTACGAACTATTGAGCCCCTGCTGTGTGGCAGGTCCTGTTCGGTTTTGAAATCACTGAAAGGTTTGACTACGAGGAAGATGTTATTTAGGTTCTGTGAAAGATAACACGGGAATAGGATTTATTGAAACCAATTCTGTGATCAGAATCACTTCTTTTATTAAGGACTGCTAAACTAAATACAGCTGCCTTTGGCAAGCGCCAGTGTGTAATAAAGTTTCATTGATACCTAAGAGGACAAAGAGAGAAAGTGTGAGAATGAACTCTTGGATAATTTTTAAAAGACACCTAGTACCAAAACATTCTCTCAATTTTTACTATAAGCCTCCTTTCCAATCAAAACACTACAAAAGTTATTAAAACATTTAAATTGCCTGACTTTGGTCTTGGTTTTTCCTCGTTCCTTTTGCTACTTTTCCATTTTATGCCTCCATTTTCACTTCTATAAAATGAGGAGCGGTGGGGAAGGAATAGCTCAGCAGTAGAGCGCATGCTTAGCATGCACGAGGTCCCGGGTTCCATCCCCAGTGCCTCCATTAAAAAATAAAATGAGGATAATCTGCCAAGCTGTATCGTAGCATTATAGTGAGACTAAACAAATACACATACAGGACTGATAAATTTTAAAAACACGCAAACAATTATTGTCAGTTATATGGTAATTTATTATTTAACGACCCCAAGAAGGAGCCACAGAATGAAGCCAGAGATATAAGTAATTCGGAGAATATGCAATTATTTCTCACTTTGTCTAGAAATAACATTATAAAGAAAGGGAAATATAGCAATGTCCATAGCTCTTATGAGTTAGAAAAATGAGCTTTATCCTGGCTCTAAATTATGAATCAGGTTTTTTAAATACTCCTTCATTTATTTGGAGAGGTGGGGGGGTGGGGAAAGCCTTTATCTTTCAGCTTCCTATTACGTATGGGAACTAATATGGTAAGGATTCCCATTATATATGGGAGTTAATATTAAGTTTAGATGGCTTGCAGAAAATCACGCCTTGCGCATCTTTAAAGGAAAGAGCAGAGACATAAAACGTTGAAATTATCGCTTGGTCAGAGGAAACTATCCTTGGACTGAGGAAAGCATTGATTGTGTTTACACATCACCAGAACAGGCTGCTGCTTTTCTTTTTTTAAATCAAGTAAAACAAGTACTTAGTCTTGTTTAAGGAAAAACAAAAAGAAGTTTCTTTTAGTTGGACTGATTTAACTGCTTTGTTTCACTTCGCTTTGTTTCCTAATCCAGCCAATTAGTCCCATTTGCACAAGTTGAGTGAACTTGCCTTAGAAGGAAAGAACTCTTGTGGTTGGGGTATGACTGAGGCTCTCTCCTTAGCAAAATCTGTGGCTTCACCCTGCAGGCAACGGGAACCAGCTGGGACTGTGAGATATTGAAAAAGCAAGACTATTGCACTATGACAAAAGATGGAAGGAAAGGCGAGGGATTGCCAGAGAATTGTCTTCAATAAATTAATGTGGAAAAATGAAAGGACACCATTTAAGAAAAGGAGGCAGTACCATAAACCTTAAAGGGAGGTCATGATCCTCCTCCTCTCACAGCAAGGGTCACTCTAATTATTGCATTTAGTGCCGTAGGAAAAAAGATTGAATAATCTATCATGAACTAAGAAATTGTTGACATTATCTCTTTTACCACTGGGAGGGTTTTGTTTATCATTGTTTTTTAACTTTTGTTTCTACTTTACAAGTTAATAGATATGTGAGGATGAGTTAATTTCTATAAATGTCTTGAGATCCTTCAATATCATAGTTGCAGAATACATTATATACACCAAAGGAAATGTGCAAATTAAAGCAAAAATATATACATTTTGGAGGAGAAGGGGTACTTAAACTTATAGTCTTGACTTTAGAATAAGTGTTACCTTTTATCTAAATTTATTCTTCTTGGCCGCAAGAAGGGTAATTCAGAAAAATTGAAATGAATTTTGAAGATGACACCCTCATTGATCTTGATGATTTAGGGAAGCTGGTTCATCCTTCCTTTCATGCCGGATTACCTTTAATGTTTTCCAGGGGAACGCAAGTGCATCCATGCAGTGGCTCCCTAAATCTTTTGCCTTACAGAATGACCAGCTGGAGTTCTTGGGGTGGGCTATGAAGGAGGCAGAGGCATTAGGATTCTGCAATGCACTAATTGATTTAGCAGCAGTTTAAAACAATGTTGAGCATTGTCAGGGAGGTTCCTTTGAGGTATTAAATCAAGTTTCCCAAGATGGATTGCATGCTAACCACATACTATCTAAAAATCTCAAGGGCTGTTTATTGTTCTGCAATTTATGATCGCCTTGTTAGAGGACTGCACATCAGCTTCCCTCGAGCCCAGGAAGAAACAGAGACAAATAGCATGCAAACTATATTGAACAATTCATTATATTATACTGTGGAAACCTAAGCACAGCATGGAGATAACCCTTTTATGCATGCTGCCTTATTGAACAGTAATCACTCCGTAATGCTTTAGATATTTAAATCATATTTATAATAACACATATTAATGTAACATCCCTCATAAAGTTCTCAAGGCATTTTATGGGGTATATAAACCATGGAAAAATACAAAATTTTAAAATGCAGATATACCTACCCTGGGGTCTTTGAGGCAACCTAATGAGGAATATATACAAAATCCCAGGCTGACAGTTTAACTATTTAAGTAGCATATAGAATAACTCAAACGCATTTTAAGATATTGCTGGTTACGGACTCATTCTTTATCTAAATATTTGGCCAGGTTGTGTAAGTGCTTATTTTCAGTTTTACTATTATGGGTAGGAAGAAAGAGAGATTAAAAAATGTTTAGAACATTTTCAGTCAAAGCTTTCACATTCTCATGCCGGAAAATCAATCACTGATTTGGGTTTATGTATTCTGTCAAACTACATTATTAGAGCCATGGGGTTAATTTTAAAACAAATGAAGGTATTTATCTTGGCATGGCTTGCCTAGATTTGGCGTAGGGCTGTGCCTCTATGTGTCTGGTAGATAATTCAATAATTAGTTGTTGACTGATTAATCTGTTTATCCTCAAAGAAATGAAACAGGGAGCTTTTGAGGTTTCATAAGGATACTCTGTCCTTTTCACGATATGGGAGGTAGGTCATAGGGGGTCTCATCGATCTAGTTTCTTCACTCGAATTTTTCTTTTAGTTTTTTACCCTTTAGTGGTTAAACATATAACTGTGGAAAAGTTTGCGAACAACCTAAGAATGTACATGGCAGTAATTAATGCTCCGGGGGCGGGGGGGGGGGGGCCCGCATTTTCTTATTCATAACTTCCAAAACAGAAATAACATGAGTTAAAGAATACTCCTGTTCATAGCGATCCCGCGTTCATGTGAATGAGACATACAACGTTTCATTCTCTAAAATGTAACTTGTTCAAAACTCCAACAGAGGAGAGAAAATAATAGGAAAGAACATCTCTGACTGCAGACTCCAGACCATTACCCTCCCAACTGCAGTCTCTCAGTTCCCTTCATCGTACATGGTTTGATTCTATTGTGTGCACACTTTCTCCAGTGGCTAGAAACACATCAAGTGTTCCCGGAAAGGAAGAGAATCAAGGCAGGATAACCAACTCCCAAGTTGCTCAGTAGCCCTTCCAGGGTCAGGAGCCGTTCTTGACAAGATCATCTGTTACACATGAATACAACTTAGAATGTTTCACACAAAGGACGCATTACAGTGTGAATAAATGGTTTCCTTTTTTGTTGAGAAAGAATAGAACCCAGCAGGAATCAGTGATTAGTGTTGACATTCAATTGTTTAAATATAATGAAAAATTTTTTCAGTGCTATCCTGCAGGCTGTCTGGTTCTGTGTTCTTAATTTTTAAGAAAGCTGTTAAATCCAGAAGTCTGCTCACTGTTTAAGTTGCAGTGGATACAAACCGCTTTTTATGAAAATAGGGCTTTCTGGAAATACAGCTAAGCTCAGTCTAACGACAAAAGAAAGGCTCTTTCTTTAGAATGGATGAGATGCTCTGTTGTTTTAACCAGAACTGTCTAGACCACTTTTCTCTGATTTTCTTAAGTTCTGAACTCAGGCCTTTGGAGTCAAAGCATAAAGCAGCAGGAAAGATTAAAAATATTTCCAGAAGCTCTGTAACTGAATCTCAGTTCACTCCTGATCATCACGTTTATACAATTCCTGGGACTGCCTATTGCATTCCCTTTGCTTTACTCAGTGACTATCTAGTGAGGACCTGCGAGGTGCGAGGTTCTGTGCTGGGTGCTGAGAATTCAGCAACAAACCTCAACTCCCTGACTGCGTGGGATTTCCAGTCTAAGTGCTTTCAACTTCCAGGTGATTAGATGACTTGGGGGAAAAAGTGTATATGCATGTAGTCTCCAAAGCAATTTTATTATTTCAGTAAATCCGATAGAAGCCTGACATGGGCTTTCTCATTTTAAACAATTGATCAGCCTTCCTCATGCTCTTATAATTAAGAACACTCCAAATGTTACAACTTGAATGAGAGGGAGTGACAATTAAGTGCTTTTCCTATATATGCATGCTGAGGATGCTAGATGTGCAGAACTTCTGTGGAAGTCTCCCTGGATAGGTTTCAGGAGTTCTGGCTTCTTCCAAATGCCAGTGCTGCTCTTCACCCTTTAAGAGTTCCCCTGAGCAGCAGGAGAGGGCATAGCTCAGTGGTAGAGTGCATGCTTAGCATGCATGAGGTTCTGGGTTCAATCCGCAGTACCTCCATTAAAAAGTAAGTAAATAAATAAACCTGATTACATCCCCACTTCAAAAATACAAGTGAAATAAAGATAAAGTAAATTAATCTATTTAAAAGTTTCTTAAAAAAGAGTTCCCCCAACTGCAGATGCACATTGAAAATGTTCATTGAAAAAAATGTTCATTGATGTTCATTGAGAACAAATCAGAGGCTTCTGATGCAGGCTCTCATCTGGTTCTCCATTTGTGAACTGCCCTCCAGAGAAGCTGGATGATAGGATGATAGGATGTTCCCAGAAGGACGGCTGTTTAACAAATTAACTCCAAATCTGTCTCCACACTGTAACTTTTATTGAAGGGCCCTTATTTGTGTCTTTGGATCAACCCAGAGTCAGCCTCCTTCCTTTAACATAAGACAGCTTTTAAAATGTTTTAACACAGTGGTAATGCTCCTCCGATCTCCTGTGAACTAAACCCATCAAATCTTAAGAAAACACGCATCGCTTGATGTGGTTCAGAGATTTTCCCACATTCTTGTCATCTGCTTGTCTCTGAGCCAATACAGGTAACTCCACATTCCTCTACTCTGGCAAGATGTTCCTGACGAAACTTCTGTGGTAGGAACTCTTCCATATTACTTCCTGTTTTGTCTATTAACCTGGAATCTTACCATAAGTTTCCTAAAATAATTTGATCAATAATCACTAAAGCTTATATGGTAGTAGTTAAAGTGTGGCTCAGGAATTAGACTTCCCGTCTCCAAATCTGAGCACTGCTGATAACTGGCTCTGTAAACTTGAACCAACTGATTGACTTCTTAAGACTCTTTCTGAGTTTGTAAAATGGGGAATCTTATTTGGTTGTTGTTAGAAATTTACAGTAAATTAGATAAGGTAGTAAACAACCCACATAGGAACAGAAATACAGTAAGCACTGTTAGAACTGTTAGCTGTTTCTATTAACACCAAGAATACTTCCAGTCATGGTAATTAGCATGATGCTTTATTCAGGTAATCAAGTTCCTTTTTTTGGTTATGTTTATTTGAAATATTGGAACATCTGTTTTTCAGACACTGAAGTCTAAAATGATGCAAGTCTGCTAAGTTCTTTGTGAAATCAACTTGTGATCGGCTTTGATACTTGGAAACACCAATTCTGTTGAACTTTGAACATGCCAGCTCATTCCAAAGGTTTTAGCGTAATTGTTTTAAAATGCCTCTGTCCCAAATGTCTAGAGGTTTGATTCATATGTTTTAGGTATACCTAGTTCTTTATATAAGGCTGAGAAAGCTTTAGAAACATAATTTTTCTCAAAACAGTCTTGGAGTTTAAGCTGAGGAAGATGGCAGTTATTCATACTTAGTAGATGGGGAAACTAAGGAATTGAAGGGTTAAGTGAGTTGTGACAGACCAATCTGACACATAAAAGTAGACTGAATATTATTTTTAAAAAATGTTTCCTGTGGAGTTTGAGCTCTACTGCTTCTAAGACTATTTTGAATAAGAAATCATATCTCTCTCATAAATCCTGGTAGATTAGATTCTGGAGGAAATGTGCAAAAACATCAGGTAAAGAAATAAAGTAACTGGCATTGGTGAAAGCTGAAAGGAAGTGGGGCACGGGCTGCCAAAAAATACAGCAAATAAACGACATCAAAAGCAGTTAAACAAGGGATATTAAAATATCACTAGTAAGAGCAAACACGAAGTGAAAACTGAGTGAAATTTGTGTGACTTTGAAGTGGCCAAGATATTCATCTTTCAAAAATCTCTTTAGTATAAAAGAAGAAATTGGGCTGCCAAGTCATGAAATCTTGCAAAAATATATTTTCAACCAAAAGCCTGTTTGCAAAGTGCATTTTCACTTGAACATAGATCAGTGTGTTCAGATGACAGGGATCCGTGAGTATTAGTGGAAATGGCAAGTGAATTTTCTAAGCTTCTTACAACTATGTTAGAAGTCTCATGTACTCAGAGTAGTTTAGGGACTGTCTTCCTGGCTGATATTCCCTTTCTCAATCTCTTATAATAAGTAGGTAGAATTAACTATTTGGAAGTCGCCTGTCTGAATGAAAAAGCTAGAAGGTTTAAGTAACTCAGAGATGTCACTTTTCTAAATATTTTTAAGACCACAGCATAGCAGTTTTGTGTTTATCCATAAAATGACTTGTGTTAGTAGGTTCAATCTTTGTTCATTTAAATATCCGATACCACTATTCCTTTAACTGATGTAATTTTCCCATTCAATTAAAAGAACCAGTTAATTTGAACGTGGACACATAGCACATGTTTGCTAAATCAGGTGTTTTTAATTTTGAGATTCTTGGAGAACGTATTATTCGAGCCTGGAATGACGTTGCAAATCTGGACCAGAAGAACCAGTGAAGTCGGTCTGTAACTCTGTTATGCCAATTTGAGTGAGTCCCTTCATTTCTCCTAGTCTTTGTTTCCTCATCTGTTAAATGCTATATTAGTCAGAATGGGCTAGGCTATGCTGCAGTAACAAATAATCACCAAAATGTAGTGATTCTTCATGGCAGTAACTCAAGAACCCAGGCTTATGGAGGCTATATTCTGTGCCTTCATGATTGCCACGAGAGAAGAAAAGTTGCTCCAGCAATTAAGTGTTTCTGCACGTAAGTGATATATGTCACTTCTGATTAAATTTCATTAGTTAAAGCAAGTCATGTGTCTATATCCAGCTACAAAGGAGTGAGGAAGTGCAATCCTATCATATGCCTGAAAGGAGAAAAACTAGACTGTTTATTAATAGTACTATTACTCTCTAGAATAAATAAAATTACTTACTTGAAAATACTTGGAATACAACATGCTTAATCAATGACTGTATTTTGTTTGTATTTATTTTTAAAGTAAAAGAAACTAAATATTCTAAGAACGGTACCGTATGACATAGAATACCTTAATAGGCTTAATCATATGGAAACTTCAGATCTTATTATAATTTTACAAGATTATCATGTACAAAGACTGTGAGGATGCTTGAGGCTGTCAAAAAGTACAAAACAACTCTATTTAAAAAAATTAAGGTACACTGGGTGAGGATATAGCTCAGTGGTAGAGCTTCTGCTTAACATGCATGAGATCCTGGATTTATTACCCAGTATATCCATTGGCAAAAAAAAAAAAAAAAAAAAAAAAAAAAAAAAAAAATTAAAGTAAAAATAATTTAAAAATAGAAAAACTAAGATCCATGTTTCAGTTTCCAAAGTTTAAAATTTTTATTTAAAAAATTAAGAATGTTAACTTTAAATAAATAAATTTTAAAAATTGAAAAACTTTTTGTTTCAAATTTACCAGTATATACGGACCTGTTTTTGTTTTTGTTTTTTTTTAATCTCCTTGTGAGTTGTGTTTGTATCCATGGAGTAAATTCAAGAATGGAGATAATTCAAGCAACTGTTAATTTTGCTTCATTTTTCCTGCAGACAGAGCTACCTGGATAGATTACAGCAAAAACAGTCAGAGGTGCAGTGTTTAAAAATAAAATGAGTTGCTTTCCTTCGTTTGGATGACATCAGATTCCTTCTGTTTCTGTGCCTTCAGTTTCCAGTGCAAAGAGAGCGTCAGTCCTGTAGAGAGAAAAACAACAGGGCATCTCACCCCAAGACAGCAGCCTCCACGGGCGGTGAAGGGAGCCAGAGGAGTCAAGGAGAAGTGAATCTCCGCCCCCTCACCCCTCTCCTGGCTCCACCCTGGGCTGAGGACTTCTTCATGAAAAAGTGTGCTCAGTGTAGTGTGGAGAAAGCATGCCAGAGCGACTTCAGCGCGCAGTGAGCCCCGTATGCCTTGTCAGCAAGGTGCTACTGCTCAGTGAGAAGCCCACCTCTGTCACGTACATGATGTGCAGCTTGAGCCAACCCCTAAAGCTCTCCAAACCCCCGTTTCCTCGTTTGTACAGTGATGAAATATCACTTGCATCTACACCTTGCTGGGCTTAAGAGAGAATCAAAGCATGTGATGCTGGTAAAAGTGATCTGCCAGGGTGAAAAATCAGATAAATGTCTGGTTATGTTTTCTCCATCAATGTGCCCTCGACCTCTGTCCATTTTTCTTTCTATACACACGGGGTGATGCGGCTCGGTGAGGCCCGACACCCTGGTGTAATAGATAGCTGTGTCCCATTCCATCCCAACCCGCTCTCAACGACGCACAGCATAAGTCAATAGGAGTGGTATTGCTCCTATTGCGGAACGCCTGCAAATCCATTAAAAAAAATAAGTAGTTTTCAAATACGTGGACTTGTAAAACACGAGTGGCATTACTCTTC
This sequence comes from Camelus bactrianus, assembly GCF_048773025.1. Classification (NCBI taxonomy): domain Eukaryota; kingdom Metazoa; phylum Chordata; class Mammalia; order Artiodactyla; family Camelidae; genus Camelus; species Camelus bactrianus. The sequence goes on from NC_133572.1 coordinate 14,469,402, forward strand.
TTCAGAGGGTCCAGACTGTGGTAGAAAGTGACTTCGGCATCTGCTTAAGAGAAAGATGGCGTACTTACAGATGAGGAGGCCATGTTCCCGCTCCACTGTGGCGTAAGGCAGTGGTATTTGTAACATCCCTTATTGACTTAAGGGGTGAACAGCAGCAGAGGCCACCGTGGCAACAGCAAAGGCAGCATCCCCACGGGCAGTCAGCACTGACTCCTAAGGTAGGCACTGTTTGCCCAAGCATAAGAATCTGGCAGGTCGCATTCATGGCTGAATAAATGATAGTGTGTCAGAGAAAGCGAGGGTGGAGGACAGGCTTGTGTGTGTCAGACTGTAGGTACCACGGGAGCTCACACAAAGGGCATCAGTCATAAGAAGGGGCCAAATTACAGAGATGTCACCCATGACTTTCCACATCATTTCCCCAACACTTCTTCACCTCCCACCAATTCCAAAGAAAACGGCTATTTTAGATCCTAACCTGAATTGAGTGTTTCCCCCTTGCATCTTGTTGTTGTACTTTTTTCCTGTCTAGTCGTAACATGCACCAAAAACAACATGTGAGGACAACCTTCACTGAGGATATACCCTGTGGCTTGAGCACACGGTTCATTATAGAGCTGCAGTCCGAGGTTGGCAGTCTTACTTAATGGAATAACAGATAGAGAACAAGAAGAATAGGTCCCTTGTCTCTCAGTCTATTAATAGTGGAACCATTAATACTGCAAAATTACTGGTAATAAGAATATTTTAAGTGGGGGAAAGCCTTTGCAATAAATGAACTTTTATAGCTAAAATGGTTCTTAGAACATAAGTCTAATTCTTAGGAAAACAGAGCACCAATTTACTGGATACACACATATTTATTACTTGTTATTATTGTTTGTTTACTATGTTATTCTTCCTTTCTAAAAAAGATGTTTAGTCATTTCCCTCTCAGCAGCAATGTCCAAAAAATACACGGCAGCTCATGACCTGGGAGTATATTTATATAACATCACAAACGTTTTCCATGGCAACAAGCCTTGTCAAGCTGTCAGATGCCATGAGACAGACTTCTGAGCAGTTCCCAAACAAATGTAATTCTAATTTAGAAATGGATAGGATTCCTGCCGTTCTACAGTGATATCTAATATTTGAACCCACAAACAGAAGACTGCATGCTAAAAAAACTAAATAAATAAAAAGAAGATGCTTTCTTTTACAGACCCATGCCAGATCTATGTTGCCTCCTTGAGAGATGACATGTGGTCATCCTCTAAACTTCATTTACTTGGAGAGTAGTTTGTTTTCAGAAGATGGTGTCTATGGTCTTGAAGTTCTGGTGATTTTTCTCAAGCAATCATATTTCATGAACAGTTAAAATTCAATCAAAGTTTTAAACATTCAACAAAGTAAAACCTGCCACCATTGATATTCCCCCATGAGAATTATAAAGATTTAAAATTGAAGTGACAAGAAAGAAAAAGTGGCTTTCTCATTCCACCTCTCTTGTACTTCATGATGACTCAGAAAGCCACAGATGTTTGATAGAGAGCTTCCATCTAGTTCTTTGATATAAATTAATAGATAATAAATGGATGGATGGATGGATGGATGGATGGATGGATGGATGGATAGATGGCTAGATAGATCTATCTCATGGTTAATTGACAGGTAACTTTCATTAATCTCAGGATATATAGTTTATTTACGTCAAGAAGTTAATCATTACACAAATTTTGCACTTGAGCCAACTAGGAAAAAAGAAGTAGAGTTATTCAACCTGCATTCTTTATTAAGTTTTTGGGAAAGTTGAGAGGAAACTCTAACAGAACAAATTTCTTACCTAGACGACCTTAGAACTCAGAAGACCTAGATTCTTGTCCTGGTTCTGCAGTTGTTTTGATAAGCTATTAATACATAACACACCACCCTAAAACTTAGTAGCTTAAAAAATACATATCTCTAATGATGGTGTGGGTTGGCTGTACTTAGCTAAGCCCAGTCTTGAGGGTGATCACCCAGGAGCTGCATTCAGCTCGTGGGGAGTGACACCTGGTATCAGGACACTGGGTCAGCTGGACTGTCTCTCTCCCCAGTGTGTCAGGTTATCTCCCTATCCACATCGCCTCTCCTACAGAACAGCCAGACTTCTCAGTGGGGCTTAGGGATTCCAAGAACACAAAAGCAGAAGCACCCACATCATCTTAAGCTTTAGACTTGAAATTAGTACAGTGTTGCTTTTGCTGGATTCTACTCATTATAGTGAATTGTAGAGTCAAGAGGAGAGGACCACGCAGGTGTGTGGCTATCAGCAGGTGTGGTTCTTTGGGGACCACCAACATAACACGCTACTTTATCACAAGTAGTGTGACCTGAAGAACCGTCGAATGAAGAGGTTGCTCTAGATTAAAGTCTACCTTTAATAGTCCAGAGCTCCCTGAGCCATTCAATACGGTATAATATTTCAGGAAAACGGACTCCCAAACCCATACAACCTTAGGCTTATTTTCAAATCCACACTGACCCTTCCTCACATCTAAGAGAATTGGTGAGCAGCACAAACTGAGAACATCTTAACCATGGCTTTCCTCTTATATCTTCTCCTCCCCCTGGAGTCCATATTTCAAATGATGGCTCTCTGTACTCCCAGTTGTCCTTGTCAGAAATCTGGAAACCATTCTTGAATCCTCTTGTCAATAATATCTCCCAATCAGTGAGTCATAACAATCCTATGATGCAAAGTCCTATTACTATTATGATCCCCATTTTTCAGATGAGGAAAGTAAGACACAGTTAGGTTAGACGCAGGTAGTTTATAACCTGCTAGTACACACAGAACTAGTAGTAAGTGGAGAAGTCTTAACCATGACACTGTACTAGGAATGATGGCCCCCGATCCCCACAATATGTAAAGATCTGAATGCAAACAATGATTGCAAAGACTTAAAGGTTTTTTGAAAGCATAGTATACACCCTTGAATTGTTTGTGTGACAGATAATTTGTAAATAAGTCATATTTTCAGTAGTGGTGTAGCTCCAGGAGAATGGCTTGGGGAAAGGATAAGTTAACCATCTTGAAAATAATTTGTGGCCCTATGATCACACACACACATACTGAAAAACACATTTTTGTGTTTAGTTAACTCTTACAACACAAATTGTACGGAGGCCCTAATATAAATTCTGTTTTACAAGTGAGGAAGACTAAAATGTTCGTAGTAAATGACTCAACCCAGCAAAGCTAGCACTTGAATCAAATGTAGAAACTGCTAGAAACGAGTAGCTAGTAATTAATTAGCTGAAGGAACTGGGCATATGGCACAGGTTAAAATTGTTCGGAAGGCCATCATTCTGAGGTCAGGCTCTCCGTAACAGGATTAATCTCTTGTTTTGTATCTATTTTAGTTAAAACCTCTGCAGAGAAATGTTAGGTGAGGATCATGTGCTACAAACTTTAACTAAATAGTTTTGAAACTGTTTTTAATGCAATGTTTGTGTTGGGGGTACAAGATAAGGTCCTCGAGACACCTGAAGTTTACATAAAGGCTTTTCTGGAAATAAGGAAAACTATTCACAGAACTGTTTCTTCTCCCAAGAGTGAAATAAATCAACAAATTACTATTTAAAGAATGTGAGTAATCCCCTTCCCCTCAAGTTTTTCAAATGACTTGTTATGGCTCTGGATATTTTTTTCCACTAATTTTCACTGCAAGGAGAAAAATACCACATTGGCCAGGATATGAAACTTTTCTTTGAAGCCACTGAACAGTTCCAGTTTGGCTGGTCACACTCTCCCCCGTGTTAGCTGCTGGCTTTTGTTGGACAGCACCCCCGGGGAACCATCCCTGGGGACTGCGAAGGTATTTCTTCCATCTTCTGTGTTTTCCTGATGCCATACATTAAGGACAATTAGGAAATGAATTTAACATAGACCTAATAAACACTGATCTGAACAGTTTCTGCAAATTCACGTGTGCTCATTTCACTCAAAGATTGGTTAATTTGATTAGTATTCCTCAGATCTGCCCTCTCTCTGTGGTTCTCAGTTTCACCCAAACTTAATATCAGCCACCATTTGGTTTATATTATCCCCTACTCCACCCCAGCCTTCTGGCAATTCTTAAGTCTACTATATCTAAATTCATCTATTGATTGCTATTAAACTCCTATAAATTGATAAATCAAAAATACACATTAGTGACAGTGAAAAAGTAGGGATGTGGAAATATCAATTCCTCCTACTGCCTCAAATTACGTCTGGGGCATTTTTTTTAACTTGCAATGTATTCATCTAAGGCCACGTCATGAGAAGGAAGCAGGAGAGGTTTATTGGGATGTTTGGCCCAAGGTCTACACAGATTGTCCGCTCTGCTATCCTAACCAAAGTGACCCAGTCAGACCACTTTTCTCATACGTGCATCTCTGACTCCACCCCAGGGAACCCATACTGCTGTATAATGTATAGTTCTGTTGTGTTTTCATCTAAGAGATCCAAGTTCCTTGAGTTTATTTTTGGAAAAGCAGAAACACTTTAAGAATATATTTCTCCCAAATTCTGAGGCCCGAGTAGGAGTTAATATATCGGTCACAGAATCTTAGGAGTAAAAATGAGGTCAGAGAGTATAGAGTCCAAGTTCTAACAATTCTTCCTCCTCGAGATCCCTCAAAATCCATCTTCCACTGTCTTTCTTCACAGCCACTGCCTCCGAGTCTGTGACATCATCTTCCCTGTGGGCTACCAACTTCTCGCCCACATCCTGAACTCCAGGCATCTCTCTCTCTCTCTCTCTCTCACACACACACACACACACACACACACACACACAAACACACAAACGTGTGTGCATCTGCTGCCGAAGTAGCCTTACTGAGACACAATCCTGACCAAATTATTCCCTGGCTTAGAAATCTCCAATGATTTGCCATTCCCTGTTGGATGAAATCTAAACAAAACAGCATGGGCTTTCTGATCTGTTCCAACACCCCTTACCAGCCTAATCTCTGCCCTTTCCTTTCTGTGAACTCCTGCTCATGGGCCAGACATTTCAGTGCTGCCCAAAAAGCATCACGTTCTCTCACACCTCTCAGCCTCTCCACAAACGGTGCTCTGTCTGTCTGCCCTTCCTCCCCTTCTCCTCCCACTGAACTCCGGCTTATCCTTGAAGACCCACATTAAATGCTGCCTTCCTGGGAGCCTTTCCCAAAACTCACAGGGAGAGTTAGTATTCACCTGCTGCAGCTTCAACCCCACCCCGTCTGTGCACCTGCTAGAGCGAAATACCGCCCTGCATTGCTCTCTCCACTGGACACTGAGCGTGGAGCTGGTACCTTAGGCATCTTTCTGTCTAGATTTCTCCCTGGCACAGAGGAAGCACTTCAGTTAGTCATTCATTCATTCATGCGTTGAATAAACATGGCATCTTTGCTGGCTTAATATTGAAAAACATATTACACACGGTCTCTGCTGTCACAGGGTATAATTTAGTCAGGGAGAGAGACACTAGTCAAATACACAAATGAATATTCAGCTATGGTCTGTGATGTGTGCTTTCACAGAAAAGGGCAGAGGACAAGACAGAGAGTAAGGAAGGGAGGGAAGAGCAGAGGGGCAGAGAAGGTATCTCTGAATGTGTGGCATTTCAGTTGGGATCTGAAGGATGGGTAGGAAGTAGCCAAGCAAAGGGTGAGAAAGGGCATGTGCAGAGGTCTGAGTGGGAACGAGCTTGTGGAAGGAATTGGAAATAGGTCAGTACAGCGAAAACGAGAGTGAGAAAAGGGATCAGAATGTGGAAGGGGGCCAAGGGACAGGCAAGGCCAAATCACAAAGAGTCTGGGCTTTATTGGAAGTGCACTGGGAAGACGTTGAAGGGTTAATAATGTTGAAAGTCAGTTCCAGGAACAGACAGCACATTACCTTTGGAGTAACAAGAGGCTTTCTTCCTCAGGGATCCAGAATGAGAGATTCATTGAGCTAATGCTGGGATGGAGAGCCCAGAAGAGGGAAGAGTGTGTCACTCATCCTTTTAAAGAAGAATTATTGACAGTTCCCTTCGGGGCAAGCCAACTCTATTTGTCGCCAAGAACTACAGTTTCAACTATTTGCAAAGTTATGAGATCACTCCCTTATGACTGAGAAAAACATGGACTGTGTCCTCAAAGGACTAATGCTCTGATTAAGGACCAGGCCACAAGTGAGCAACTAGGCACATGCTCTCCACCTTCACTTGGGTTCTAAAGCTCACTCAAACTCAACCTGCCCAAAATCAGACCCGCGCATCCCACTTTCCCACCCTCCCATCACCACCTGCGTCCATCTGGCCCCTCCCAGTGGTCTTTATCTCCATTCCTGACACTCCCATCAACCCCAGTTATCAATGCAGGCACCTTCCTTTCCCTCACCTCCCAGAACCAGTCCATCACCAAGTCCTGCTTATTTTCCTTCTAAACATCTCTCCAATCTGTCGAAATTCCCCATCTCCACCGCCATCACACAGTTCAAGCAATTATCATCTCTCGTCTGGACCGCTGCAACAGCCCGCTCACGGATACCCCCTGTCGATTCTTCAGCCCTCAAGTTTATTCTTCATCCAACAGGCAGAGAGAGCTTTAGAAATACAAACTGGCATCTCTCCACCACTGTCCATGTTTAAGGCAAACCTGGGAGAACAAGACTCCTTACTGTGAATTTGGATGCCTGAACTAACTGGTCTGGATTCTGCCAGCAGTTGCTTCCGTATACTTCTCTGCTTAATCCGGTGTGATGGTTCCTTTACTCTCTGCGCCCCTGCCACCCTGGGTGCCTTTCAAGTTCATGAGGGCATCATGGTCTATCTTTCCACCAAACCTTTATATGTGATGCTCCATCAGTTTGAAGAGACCTGTCCACTCTCAGCCCTGCTAACACATACATGTTTTTCATAGGTCAGCTCAACCATGACTTTACTACAGGAATCACCCCTCATCTTCTTCACTATTGCAAATTCCCCTGAAATACATTGCCACAGAGCCAGGTACCCATCTTGGGTAACATTTACAACGTGGATGCTTTACATTGGATTAAGGTTTCTCTCTCCTGTTCCACTGTAAGCTCCAAAGAGCAAGGACTCTTATCTGCCCTAATTCATAATATATCCCAGATGCCGAGTATGGAGGTCCTCAAAAATACCTATTGAATGAGGGAGTTTGTGCCACAGGATATGAAGTCCCTTGTCTGGATGGACTGAAATGATCCTCTTTCCTGCTCTGTTTCAGCTCCATAGTTTCTAAGGCCTCTCAGTAAGTCCGTGAGGAATTAAAACTCCACTCTCCTCAGTTTTCCTTTTAATCTATTAACAATTTCTATTGATTTTTTTCTACCAAATACCAGGTAATATTTCTACCAAATATCTTCTGCCACTGTAAGTTCAGACGACCAGCTTCCCTTTTCCTCCAGCAACCTGCCATTAGCCCTGCCTGGGCCTGCTCCTGCCCCCTTTCCAATTGGTTCTCTAGTTCCCTGCAGGGCAGCTGGAGTTCTCTTTCTAAAATGCAAAACCAACTGCATTCAGTTTGCACTCAGATTAAAGTTCAAGTAATTCTGAATCCTTTAATGAGTTCGCCGTATCCATTCAGCCGCACTCTGTCCTACTACCTGCTTTCACTGGTTGAGGGGAATTTAAACACGCCCTTCCCTCTGTCTGGGCTATCTTTCCTGACCCATTTCCTCCAGGTCTCAGCTTAGAAGCCACCTCTGCCAGCCCTTCCCCATCCCCAGGACGTTGGGTTAGGCGATGTCAGGACTCAGGTCAACTTTTTCAATAGCACAGCTCGTTTCACACGATACGGCGGTTGCTACGTCAGAGAGAGGGTCTTGATTTGGCTGGGTAAGTCAGAGGGTGTAATGTCATTGGTAGCCTTGCAAGACATATTTATGTATGAGTTGAGCATGAGTGACTTTCTGCTGAAGGATGAGAAAAGAAGGGCTCTTGAATGCTTGAATAAAAGTAGGATATTAAGAATAAGAGGTATGATTGCATCCAATTCCCTGTGGGATTCATGCATAAGGTGAGGCAGGGTTACATTATGACTTTTGTGGGCTCTAGGCACTTTTATCTCCATAGCCTACTTCCTACACACACACACACACACACACACACACACACATTAAGAAATATGTTTGAATAATTTGGCATCAAGATGAATATATTAATATTCCATAAGAAAGCATTTTCTTCAACCTGAAAGTTCTTCTTTCTCTGATCCTAAAAGGAATTAAAGAATTTTCATGGGGACTTGAAAGTATTGTGAGTCCTGTGTGCTGTGTCTACCTGAGTCAGCCCAGACTGAAGCTCCTCTGATGCTGGTGTGGCATCTCGAGTGTTCTGCAGCTCTCGAATGCCCCAGATGGAGGGGTGGTTACAGAAATGGCAGGACACCTATGGGAGAAAGCAGATGCTCCAAATACCCCGTGGACACTAGAGATGCCAAAGGGAGACTGGTAGGAGAACAGTAGCCCAAAGGGCATGAATATGTTCTTGGAGGCTGGCGAAATTGTCTCTTCTGAGCCCCAGAAATAGACAAAGGTTACTTTGTGCGATCATCAATGTCCCAACAGGAAACAGAGGGAACACGCAATAGGGGAGTGCCTGGAGGGTTTATCTGCAGAGGTAGAATTTGCAAAGGAGTGGGTGCAGGAGAAGCAGAAGGCAGGGGGCATGGAACCCATGGATTTATTCCCCGCTGGTCATAGAGCAGGGTGGATGAGGATGGAGAGTGGGTCGGCAGGGACAATGGGAAATCTGATTGTTTAATGATAATACAATCACATTTGTGCTCTGGGGCTGATGCTATCTGGGGTCATTTAGGTGAAGCCTATTTATTGTTACATCCTTTCCTAGACTGAAAACTCAGTGATGGTGGAGACAATGTTAGAGAGTCTTCGGCTGAATTCTTAGTACCTGGCACGTGATCTGGCACAGAGTAGTTGCTGAAGAAATATTTGTTAAAGAGATGAGTGAATGAACAAATGAGTGAATAAAAAACAAATTTCTGAGATTTTCTCTTCTAAAGTCAAGGATGCCAAAGGTTGACTGAAAAAAAAAAAAAAAGTCTCTGTTTTCCAAAAGAAGATATGGACCCAGCTGATCAGTAGAAATCACGGAGACTGCCTGAGGGAGCAAACGTTCTCCAGGACAAAACTGCCATTGTGAAGACAGCCTGGGGCTAGGGTGGGGCGTCTGAGCATAGTGCCTCAAACTCAGGAATCACAAAATGGAGAATTCCCTCAGGTAACACCTTCCCTCAGAAGGTGATTAATTGATACTCTTAGTTGCATATTAAAAAAAAACTATAGTACTTGTAGTTAACGTGATGTCTGCTGCAGGTCTTCTATTAATTACACCTCCTACTACTCATTCTGGCAAACAAGTCTGTGTAAGAGGCTCTGGAATATCCAATAAGTTATATGTTTCAGAGGTTGCATGGCTGGGGTGAAGGAGCACGTGACAGCATCTTACCCACCAATACCGCATACTAAGCCAAGTTCACTGCCTTATCTCTGTTAACCAACCTGGTGCGCTTAGCGTACCAGCACATCCCAGTTTTATCACTGGAGGTCCCACATCCTGGAAAACCCCTCCATTCAGGCTGGACTGGGAAAGCCGGCTCTATTCCCTCAGCATATGAGTTACTGATACATTATTTCTCAAGATGTATTTGATGAATGCAATTACTGCGTACGCATCTCCTTTATTTTGTTCAATAGGGTTTCCATTTTTCTTACTTGTTTCCGTTATTGCTTAGAGATTATATTTGATTTTTAATTATTAAAAAGTTTCTAAGTAATAATAGTGGTGTTACGGGTATTTATTTGAATTCTCCAATATATTATCCTTGTCAGCCAAGCTCAGGAACTTGGAATAGAGTGGGCAGCACGCAACATGCCATCTATATTATATCCCCAGTTTTGTTCTTGGGGTACAAGCAGTGTCCAGGATCTCTGGAAGCCAAAAATGACCCCTTGTCTTCCCAAGGAGCATGTGAGGCTTTCAGTGGAATCTCTCACAATCAGATTTGCTTACAGGCAGCAAGGTGGGCAAAACTATCTAAATTTACCCTGCGACTTTCACATGCCTCAGAGAAAGTAAGTAACACATGACATTAGATGCTTTCCTTTTTCCAAAGATGACTGGTGGGTGGAATCCTCAAACTCAAAGAAAAGGAAAACCATATGGGCATAAGATGGACTTTGTGTTAAAAGTGGATTTCTTTTCCTGTAATGAATTGTTCCATCCTTTATGTAAATAAAATTTTTTAAAGTTTCTCTAGGATACAACTCTTACAGCTTGCCCACTGAGTGGGTATGTTGTCAAAGAATATGAGGAATTTTTGAGTTGCTTTTAGCCTATGTGAAATTAAATATGCCACGAGGGATGTGTCCCCGTGTGAATTAAATTCCTAGAGTCCCCTGCTTTGCCTAAGAGCTGAATCTCTGTCCTGCCTGAAATGGATTCCATCCCAAGAAATGCCGAAGCAGCACGCCTGATGTGGGCTGAAGGGGACTAATGGTACGCTCCTGGGACATCCGTTTGGATAACTCTAGCTGAAATCTCTTGGGACAAAGTGAGACTTTGACATAGAACATATCTAAATGCTTTTCTGAATTTCTATTCTAACTGTGAGCAGTGGTCTTTATCACTATTTCTAAACTTGCAGGCGTAATGTACACCATCAAATAACCACCCCCTGGAAACCCTCTGAATGGCTCCAGTTCAGTGATATACAGAAGATCAAGAGAAATTATTAAGATAAGTCAAGCCTTGTTCAAATAAGAAGAAATCATTATGCTTAGTTCCTTCTTAGTTAGAGGGGAAACATTGACTCATCAATGCTTGAATTGTGACAATGACAATATTAATGTTGATCATAAATAACATTCTTGGTTCCTTACTCTTAAGGCATGAAATAATTTGCACTTGTTACCTCATGTAATCCTATGAGGTGGATATGGTGATCACCCCCATTTTATAGTCATGAGGAACATCAGACAAATTCAGTTTAAGAGCTGTTCTGTCTGGCTTCTTATCATGAAAAGTATAAACAGCATGAAGGGTAAGACTAAGGAACCGTTCCAGAATAAAGGAACTAAAGAGACATGACAAATAAATGCAACTCGAGATTTTGGGTTGAATCCTTTGTTATAAAGGATCTCATTGCAATGCCTGGCAAATCATGAATGGGGTCTGAGGATCAAATGGTGACAATGCATCAGTGCTGACTTCCTGATTTTGATGGTTGTTTTGTGTTTATATAGGAGAATGTCCTTATTTGTAGGAAGTAACAAACTAAAGTATTTAAAAGTAATGAGGCTTAGGTTAACCACTTACTCTTCAATGGTTCTGGAAAAAGAAATGATCTCTGCACCATATTTGCAACTTTTTATAAGTTTGTGAGCCTTTCAAAAATCAATAAAATATTTTAAAGTAAAGCTTTTGTTATAATCACCTCTGCAGTTTATTAATTTGTAAGTTGTGTCAGCTCTGACACAGGATTATCACCAGATTAGGATGTCCATATCATAGGACACAGAAATTGATAAGAGAGTGAGGATAAACAAAGCAAAGAAAGGGAAAAGGCCTACACCAGAACCCCAGCAGACACTACTCTGGACACTCAGAACCCAGGCTGTTTCTACTAACACCCTAATACATAGGGATTTACAGTTACTGTGTACTTATAAGTTACTATAGAGAATACAGTTAAATGAATTGTTCAAAATTTATTTAATAGTGAACTTCATTCTTCTATATTCATTCCTTTAGCTGAGTTTTTGAAGTCCTGTATTTAGGTGTCAAATTGCAGAGATTCAGTGGTCTTTGTTTTTCTGGTGAATCACAGATAACACGCCTTCACAGAATAATCTCTGAATAGGGAAAACGATTGTCAGGGATTCAAGCCACCAAATTTGATGGAAGCCCAGTCTGCCTTACTCTGGGAATTTAAGTGAAGTTCAATTCCATTTATTTTGGGGAGAAAAACTCACTTCCAATTCAGTCTACTTTTAATCAGTGGAAAAAGCATAATACACACACTTAGATATGTATATTGTATATATCTAGAAGAAAAAATGAAGTTGAGAGACTTCCGAGTAACCTAAATCTGTCAAATTTCAGTCAAAAAATGTAAATAGAGAATTTTGCAAAGTTATCAATTTCCAACTTGCAAATATGAATTTAAAATAATAATTTTATACAATTTTATTTCCAATGCAGAAAATTCAGATGCCTTGGAAATTTATTATTCTATATTCCCTATTTCTAAACCACTCTCTTTTAAAAGTTGTTTTGTCTTTATTTTTAAATTCCTTCTCAATAAAAGTAGGGTTCTCTTGGTGTTTCCCTTTAAAGGGATAAATATCAATATGAGTTTTCAGAAATATGATAACTAAAAGTGTAGCTATATGACATCACTGACACCCATGCCCACTGTTTAATTTAGTGTTTTTTACACTAAAAGAAAAAAAAAAGTCAGGTTCAATGTAATTTAATCTTTAATGTATAATTAAATTTTATTTTTTATTTTTTTAATTTGATGTTATTGATCAATAAGAATAAATGAACATTTCCCTTTAAAATAAATTGTGTTTTAAAGGAGAATAATTTTTTCCCCATGGAATTCAAATGCAGAATACTAATTTCACCAAAAGGTGCTAGCTAGTTGTAGTTTTCCCCCATTTTTAACCTATAAGTGGCTTTCCTTGGCATTAACCACATCGTTCCATGTATCTATATTTATAATTTTAACAGAAACTTCATAAATATGGAATCAGGCTATTATCTGGATAATGTGCCACTTTTCTATAAATACAGAGATAGGGTAATTACCACAAGAACTATTTGATAAAATTCAAAAATAGATAAATAATGAATAAATCTTCCATTCAGTCATTAAAATTCAGAAAACAAAACAAAATATATTTAGCCATTATCCTTTTGATGAATTTGGCTCTCTGCCTTCAAACCACTACCAATTTCAGCTGGCATATAAGGAGCATTTGATGAATACTGCCCAGTGCGCGATGAACTGAACTGGAGACATTAGTCAATAACAGCCCATTAGCATAATCCAAATGAAGCAGCAAATTAAGCATAAAGGAATTTTTAAAACAATATAAAAGTTGACATGCAAGATAGAAAAAAATCTAAGAAATTTTAAGTGAAGTTCATTGTGTTCTATAATCTGAGTTACACTTTGAAACTGGGAGACCATTCTATTCATAAATATATGTCAGTTACTATAAATTCTGGTATAAGTAGTACAGGATAGCGCTGTGATTTTTTTTTTTCCTGTTTATGATGTTATCGCTATAGAGTGATGTGGCCACCAAGAAAAGCTAGTCTAGTAGTAGGTTGTATTAACGTTAAAGTGTCCAGTTTATGTGAATGAATCCCACTCCACACAGCCTTCAAGCCTGCATATAGTGTATTATGTTAAAACACGCATTCTAGAAATATTAGTTTTATTCTTGGTATGTTATGAACTTTTAATACACCCAATCCGTCTCTCAGCAAACGGTTATTGGATGCCCACCTACCATGAATAAGACCTGTGGTAGTTGCTGCAATACAGTAATGAAGAGGGCATTCTCTCTAGTTGCCCAAAGAAATAGACAATTTAAAAACCACAGCAATGTTATGCTCTTTTGAGATTCAAGATTCATCTTGATTGAATCACTTTGGACTCTCTGTACCTGGTTTATCTGTCTAAGATGAGATACAGGGGTCTGGGTTCATGTAGAATTGTCCTCATGAACTTTCTAGTCTTACGTGTTGTTTAGTGGGAGTAAAGGTATTTAAAATATTAAGCAGGGACACATGTTGCTTATTTCTGTTACTGGGCAGAATAAGATTGGATGACAGCCAATCCAAGGAGCAGACTCATCTCCAAAGAAGAAATTTGTAAATTAACAACAAAGTAAAATTGAGGGGGTGGGTGTAACTCAGTGGTAGAGCATGTGCTTAACATGCATGAGGTCCTGGGTTCAATCCCCAGTACCTCCATTCAAAAGAAAAAGAGAGAAAATAAATTTAAAAAAACATCTCCACCAGCAGGGGCCTCGCTGTTTCATTGGGAAACATTCCATTTGAAAAAATAAAAAAAGTAAAATTGAGAGTTAATTCCTTTTGATGCTGCCCTGCGGACCTTGGGGAGTTGACATTTGATTCCTTGAGAACACTGGGATGGGACTGTCCATGTCATGAGCTACATGAAGAGCCAGCTGACATGCCAAGGATTGTCACCCTTTATTTTGCACCTTAGTTGACAGAGCTCAGGGTTGGAGAAAGAGACAAGTCATGTTCATCAGGGGAAAGATTAAGTGCAGGTCAGTCATAAAATCTCTACCCTGTTAAACTCCCATCTCTTCAGCCAAATAATATTCTGCCTGCAACATTCTATGGCTTACATTAAGAATTTCTTTTTTTTTGGTCTGACATAAATTGCCATGTTAATATTGTCTTTTTGTGTCTGTATAGAATTTTCCTTTTCAAGAATCATAGCATCAATTACAGAATTTTGTTGCCATGTTGGGCCTTTATTTTGCCTACTTTTTGATCATAATATCTCTCTGTAACATTGTTTGGCATTTGCTCATGTAGTAGTCTTCCATACAATTTTTAATTATTTTATCTAGATCCCTCAATGTTTTGACAAGTTAAACTGCTCTGACTCATTTGCGACAACCTCAGCCCTGAGAAAGAATGCCTTCAATTAAAATAATAACAAGCGAACAGTTCAAGGAAAATATTACGGAGAAAAAAAAAACAAGAAAGGAATGCATAATTCCATTGTCTATGCCTCACTGTTGAACACTGTAGCTTTTCTCCACAGAGACACAACTTTTGGCTTCCACTTTGCTATTAAAGACTCAAGGGGCTTTATCAAGTACTGTGCTCTAACTGCCTTCTCAAAAAAACAAAAACAAAAACAAAAAAAACCCTGTCTATTTGTGAGTAAAGTTCCAGCAAAGAAAAAAAAAAAAGATTACCTTGTGTGTTGCTAAGAACCTAGAAATGTAAGTTTTCAAGATGAGGAATGACTGTGTTGTAATAAATTGCATGACTGGGTGCTAGCTATCCCATTCCACAGGCTGTAGAATCAAAAATATTCCACTCATAAAGGTGTGTATGTTCCCATAAAATGAAACACAATTTGAGGCAATGTGATCAACTGCAGCAAAATGAAAGCTTGTCATTTACACCACTGGTAATCTGAGGGCTCAGTTATTAGCTATGGTTCTATGGGAAGGTACAATCCCTGGGCAGTGGGATCAGAAAATTGCAATTGAGATGTCTTTTAGAAACATGTAAATCTTCAGTCCATTGTTATGCATAACCTTTTTTTCCTTTGCCCACTTCTAAGAAAAAACATGGACAAGATTTGTTTTTATAATTTAAAGTAATGATGATATATGAAGAGGAGTAAAAAGTGTATCAAGTCTAAAGCTTCCTCCCCCAATTATTCGTGCACAGATAGGTCAGAGGAGAAGAGTTATAATTTATTTTAAATGTAAATTGAAGTTCATAAGAACACAAGAAATACATTGGATCAATCCATTCTCTATGGTCTATCCATTACCATATCAAAAACTACCTAATCATTGCCACCAAGGATGTCATTCTTAGAAATCAGGACTTTCATTTCACATAATTAAATCAATGGTGTGTATATCAATGATTATCTATGCACCTCTTTATTCTCTTTAAAAGTTTGTAAGTCTCTTACTTTCCACTGCTAACTTCTATTTTAGGAAAAGTTGGGGCTATGCTATGCCCTCATGCATATTATAGATATATGATACAATTTGCTCTGTATGAATAGAAAGGAATTGTTTAATAGCCTTGTCCCCTCTCTTGGATTGCTTTTACTCTGTTTAGCTTAAACAAGAGAGACACAAAACGGATGACTGCTCTAGACAGAGGGATATTTGATCACATGATAGGAGACATGTCCAAGAGCTGACGGGGATTGGTTTTCTGGCTGTACTCAGCCTGAAAAGTTATGTTTTTCCAATGAAAGGGTCAGAATAAACTATAAGATCTCAACGTGGAGAAGAGGAAGACCTGCAAAGAGGGAGAAGAAGAGAAACCAGTTTGCTATACCAGGAAAAGCAAACGAGCGAGAAAGCAAGTCAAAGAGGAAATGGAGTTAGTCAGCAATGTTTAAAAATGAAAGGTGGCTGGGATTTCAAAATTGTAGAATAGATAAACAAGATTACACTGTATAGCACAGGGAAATATACACAAAATGTTATGATAACTCACAGAGAAAAAAATGCGACAATGAGTGTGTATATGTCCATAAATGACTGAAAAATTGTGCTGAACACTGGAATTTGACACAACATTGTAAAATGATTATAAATCAATAAAAAATGTTAAAAAAAAATGAAAGGTGGCTAATGAAGGTGAAAGCCAATGAAATGTATTGTCTTTAAATATTAAGATATAATCATAAGGGCAGGAGGTTATGCCTCCAATGTTTTTGGAATGAAAACTACTTGGAAAATGAGAGAAATTAAAAAAGCTTCAGAAATCAGCAATGTGATCAGTCATGATTTCTTCCTTGGCAATTGTGATCACTGAAAACTATATAAAAGTATTTTGTTTTCCCCCTGAGAGTCTCTACATTGGAAATGTATCTTTGATAACTCCTGTCTGTTTGCCACTCATTGTCCATTAGATTCATCTACCAGCATTTCCTCCATCCTGAAAGAGACCGGACGGGAAGTCCCAGAACGTAGCAGCTGGGAAGTCTAGAAAGGAGGAACCATTGACCAGGGGAAAACACTGCAATCCTCCTTCCTCTTGCTCCTGTCGGAACCCAGAAAGTATTTACCTATAATTAAGTGGCCAATAAGTCAACCTACGAAGAACAGTTTCAGAAAGGCCATAGGTAATATTTGAATGTTAATGGACTAAGAATAAACTAGATGATGAGGAAATAGAGGAAATAACTATAAGAATTTTTCTGAGAAATTTATCGGTAAGGAGAGAGATAAGGCAGCAGTTCAAGGGTTTAGCCAAGTAAGAAGCCACGCTAACTAAACGTTAGCATGGAGGAGACGCTTACTGGAGAATTTTGTGTATGGCTTGTGTATTATCAGTAGAGGATCCCTTTCTTCTTTATTGATTAATTAATACTTCTGGTAAAAATAACTCAGCTTATGTTCAAGAAGTAGCCAACCATGGGGTAAAATGTTTTTCTATGATCTATAATCTGTGAGTATCACTGAGACATTCATGATAGTTCAAGCCAAAGAACTTTGAAGCATTCCATACCCTGTTTACAGACATTAAAGATCCATTACTCACAAAGTAAAAATTGTAATATTTCAGTTAGATTTAGCAACATTGATTCTATTACCAACGCACGATCCTTTCCTTGCTTAATAGGAGAAAAGCCTTTTGACTGACAGACTTCAGAAATGGTCATTTGGTGTCACTCTATTCTCATCCTCAAAATTATTCGCATAAGAAGATATAGATATGGCATTATTATTTTGAGTGAGATTTTTTTTTTCCTATATAGCCATCACCTTGATGTGATAGTGGCTTTGTTCAATGAAAGAGCTGGTATAATTGTAGGGGGTGGTAAAAATTCAAAAGAGGAATACTTAAAGTGAAAATATTAAATTCACCCTTTGACAGGTTTTCCTATAGCAAGGATGAGAGAGAGACTTTAGAAGCATAGCCAGGACTCTCCAATGAGGCTTCGAATGGTCTTGTTTGGTCTGCACTGAACTAATTACCTGGCTCTCTGCCAAAAAGCCCCTTTACCTTGTGCTATGTAGACGCTAATGTTAGATAATATCCAATTTTTAATGCTAAGAAGTGGCATTTGATGTTGTTACTAGTATTTGGTGGAAAGCAAGGGACAGGAGGTCAGACACAGTTTCCTGGGAAGTGCTCTTCAACTGTTTCCTCGGCAGCAGGGAAGGCGAACAAAGAGAAACCCCGTAGCCACCATTTCCTTATTCTTCATAAGAATAAAGAAAAAGGAAAAGATTTAACATAACCTGCTCAGCAGGAAACTCAACTTTACAGTTTCAGAACAGCATAATTTGGGTATTTTATATTAGTCTATCGTATTCAAGCATTTCAAAAATAAAACAAGAACAGCTTTCAATGCAATCTGTGTTTACTAATATGAGCTAATAAAATCTCATAATATTATTTTGTATTGCACTAATGGGTATTGCATTATAGGATATTAGTTAAATCACCCATTATTCCAGTGTTTGATGTGTTATTCATAGCGGAAGCACGCATAGCGGAGTATGAGAGATCTGGTGGGAGGAAACAGGGGGCAGAAGTGAAAATGGACTTTTTAAAATAGATGAGTGAAGAAAAGAGAGAAAGGAAGCAATACAGCAAAGAGGGCATGTGGTTATGGGAGACCTAAGCCTTATGGGGGGGGGGGGAGGGTACCTTTTAGAATTGCTGTGGTGACTTGCAGGTAAGCAGACGTATTCAGAAACGGTGATGGTTTGATTGATGAGAGCACTGTACCCTGAACTTGACCCTCTTTAAGGCTGCCATCTTCCCTTATCTCCTCAAATCTGAACACATTCATTGAAGGACTGCGATGGTGTCGGATGGACAATACGTGTGGAATGAGGACTTTCATCCAGGCTGTCCAACCAAAAGCCACTCTGTTACACTGCCCCCTTATCGCAGTGCTTTTAAAAAGACCACAACATATAACTGAGTGCTAAATCAGATACCATTACTTACCATAGAGGGTACTATGGACAGATGGAAGCAGAAGTCAAATATTTATGAAAAAGACCGCATGTTCCTATACACCAAGAGCAAGTATTAAGGCTAGACGAAATGGATGGTCTGAAGTCTGGAGGCAAATAAATACTCCGTGCATCAGTGCAGTGAGAGATCATGGATTCATTTGAGTGGGGTAAGCATACAGAATAGTTGCTAAGAATATGGGTCTTGAAATCAGAGACAGCCTCTCTCAATCCCAGTTAAGCCTTTTCTAGACATGTGACCATGGGAAGTCAATTAAAATTTCTGTCACTTGGTTTCCCTATCCAGAATAAGAGGACAATGAACATTTCCCTAAACATAGTTTGATCAGATTAAATAAAATCATAACTTACTCAGTGCCATAGACATAATAAATTCTCATTCAAAAGACATAGCAATTACTCTGAGGAGCACAACCATAATAGCTGAGGTGGCCATATGTGGTGGTTAATTTTATGTGTCAATTTGACCAGGCTAAGTGATATCCAGAGAGCTGGTGAAACATGATCTCAGGGTGTGTCGGTGAAGATGTTTCCAGAAGAGATTAGAATTTTGAATCTGTAGACTGAGTATAGATTACCCTCACCAGTGCGGGTGGGCAGGATCCAATCTGCTGAGGGCCAGAATAGAACAAAAAAGCAGAGAAAGGACAAATTTCCTCTCTTCCTGAGTTGGGATAAAAATTTTTTCCTGGCCTCAGACATTAGTGCTCCTGATTCTCAGGCCTTTGGACTCAGGGGGGTACTTACATCATTGGCCCCTTAGTTCTTGGGCCTTTGGACTAAGACTGAGACTTACACCATTGGCTCCCCTGGTTCTTGGGCCTTTGGACTTACGAGTTACACCACCAGCTTTCTTGGCTCTCCAACTTTCAGATAGCAGATCGTGGGGACTTCTTGGCTTCTATAATTGCATGAGCCTATTTGCATGATAAATTTTCCTATATGTGTGTGTATATATATATCTCCTATTGGCTCTGTTTCTCTGGAGAACCCCGACTAGTCCACATCCTGGTTTTCCTGGAAAAGTCCTTATTTACACCTGCTATCCCAGCCTAAGTATTCAAGTTGTTCTCAAAAGTATCATGCTTCAGACAATAAATTATTTCATTCTTTAACAATAGCTATGACTTGTTGAATACTTACCCTATACCACCACCGTTCTTCTTAAGTATTTTTAACTCACTTAGTCCTTACCATCCTTGCAAGATAGGTAGTATTATCATGCCTATTTTATAGATGAGAAAGCTAAAGCACACATAAGTGAAGTAACTTGAGGATTTGAATGCAAACTTTGCCATGAACTACCTCAAATTTTATGATTTAATCATGCATTTATTTGGGTGACATTAGCACTGTAATTGCTCAAACATACGGAGAAATTTTTTTTTAAAAAAAAGAAGAGATGAAAGGAGAAGGGAAAGAAAAACAGAGAATCCCTGTGTCACTTCCCAGCCCCGAGTGCTGTCACCACGCATCAGTTTTCTTCATCACAGTCGCAGAAGAGCTGAGTCCATTTGAAGTAAACTTTATCCAAGGCCAAGTTAATCGTGCACCACAAGACACGTCTGAATTTCTACATACAACAGTGTATGTATGTATGTATGTAACGCTTGTATTCCACAAGCGTTACTTCCTCTCCTCTTCTATGACAGTGACATTTTATAAAGTGTCACACGTTTTGGGTTCATCTGACTGTTTGCAATTAGATTGAGGCTATGCATTTGGGGAAGGGATTCTACGTGACCAATGTTGTGCTTCTCAAGCATCACCACGGGAGTCACAGCATGGCACTTTGTCACATTATTGTTGTTAAATCTGATCACTTGGCTTACGGTGGCCATCGAATTTTTGTACCATTAAGGTACATTTATTTAATTTGTATAATTAATAAATTACACCTGAAAAAACATGAGACTGTATAAAATATTCTGTTCCCCCCAAACCATCCTCCCATTGTTTTAGCATGCACTGGATCAATTATTCTATGGTTTTAAACAGTGATTTCTCAAGTCTGTCATTCCTTTAACATGTGTTGTTGACTTTCTATCATAAAATCCTTTCCAGTCGTCTTTCTTCCTCCTTCCTGCCTTTATTAGATTTTTTTTTAGTTCAATGTGTAATAATCAAACTAACCCAGATTTGGCCAATGGGAGTCCCACAAGCTGGCTCCTGTCTCCTTTTGGTATGCTCCCCCTTAGTTTCTGAGCATTCTCTCGTTTTCTGGTACAACAAAGTGTTTTAAGCTCAACTTGTCCTTTCTTTTTCTTAGCTCTGTAACCAACCATTTCTATAAGGTGCTCTTGTTCCTTTCAATGGGAAAAGGTATTTAGAAACCAAGACTTGGGTGTTAAATCAGCTCATTGCTTATAGTGATGTCACTGTTGCCAGGAACATTCAGTGGCCAGAATTTAAAACAAAAAATACATACTTGTGTGTGTGTGTGTGTGTGTGTAGTGAATTTCATATATATGTACACATACACTATGAGTTACATACAGATCATGAAACATAGATATCTGATATGTATCATGAATATATATCATGGGTTCACATTACTAACCATAATTTCAATCCAACACCACAGAATTCTTCCTTGCAATCCCCAGTTTATTAAAATCTCCCTTCAGCCACAGTGAGAATATTAGTTGCTAACAATATCAACATATTTACTCATTTCCTTATTCCCACAACTCACAAAAAATAATTTCAGAATTCCTACGTCATCGCCACTGATCCCTCCAAACTGAAGTGACTTCTCCCTCATTAAAACTCCTTTTCTTCTGTGATTTTTTCATTTTTGCTTTGTTTGTAGTTATATGGGACCTCTTACAAGATGATAATCGTATCGAGAGCAGTTTTAGTCAACACTGTTTATCTGCAACACCTCATATATCCTATGTTCTGAGTAAGTATTTATTAGGCTAAGTTATTAAAAAGTAACCTAGCTTTTTATTATTGAGATAAGTGTCCTTGAGGGAAATATTAAGAGATACTCTACTACTACCTATAAAGGAATTTTGGGTAAATTTTAAGATTAGTAATGATGAGTGATAAACAGATGAGAATTTATGCCTCTTAGTACCCTATATTTACATTATTTTTGTTCCCTTTTCCACTCTAAACTTTGCTTAAGACTGAGAAAATTGAGCAATAATGAAAACAAGGAATGTGGAAATGTGGCATTTCAGAAAAGAACATGAATATGACATTATCCTTGGGCTGCAATTTTTTGTTCTATAGAGAAATATCATTATGACCTCAGTTCAAGATAGCCTTCGTGAGCAGAAACGCATCAGTTGATATCTCCGTATAATTGTTGACCTAGCAACTGATCTCCTTGCTTTATAAATATTGTCTCATTTGTGAAACTTATTTGCTTAAATAAAAGCTGCTGCTATGAGGCTTATCGGTTAATTATGCCTATTCACACACAGAAAAAGTTTGCTTTAAATTTGTTGCTAAAAATTTCTGGATCTAGTAAAGCAAAATTATTTTAACATAGGGAAATGCTATTTACCACTTATTATATTAAGGGCTGATAGTGATATCTGCCACTGACTCATCCACACTCTTACACCTCGAACAACTTACAGCTCTTTGTTAATACCACACTTTGTCAACTTAAAATGGCAGAGATTAAACATCTCGTGATTTTGCAAGTAAAGCCACTGTTTTAGCATGAGCAGTCATTCCAAACATCAGAACATCCTAAACTGAATGGAACTCTAGCCCATGACCACACATTCTAAAAATCTGATTTTACAGATGGTGAACCTAAATAATAAAATGGATTATCCTATTAACCTATACTAAGAAACCCCCGTTGCCTGCTAAATCTAATAGCTTGTCATAGCTACAAAATTGGAAAAGCAGCGCCATTAGACTAATAATGCCAAATGATCTGCCATATAATGCAAATCCCAAGTGTTATATTCCCGAAGGAAAAAAATGGGAATTTTGCTCTGTGGCTATGGAATGTTATGTTCCCTTTGGATTATCTTCCCTGGACCCTTTTTCATCCTGGGATAATGAAAGCTTTGCATGAGTAACCTAGGATAGACTATGTTCTTTTGAAGCTAACTTTTTCTTACTGCCAAATAAATCTCTTTTAAATATGTTCTCTGTGAGGCAATCATGACATCCATTGGCCAACTGGATCCGGGGTTATGCCTGGATACTTTCCACGTTGCACGTGGTTGTCAATTTGAATTGTGTATCAACTACCCATCATATTTGGCACATCTGTACTTAACATTGGCATTAATTTTACCCTATTGTTCTAATTGCAGTACTTTGATGTAATGACACCATTCAATTCACAGATGGTACTGGTGGGGGGTTTTCCCCAAAAAATATAATGTAATTTTAATTTGGAATGTGAGAATGCCAAAAATAAGAGCTTCATTGATTAAGTTATCTGAGCCTGCTAAACAGTGGAACATTTGAACTAAATTGGAAAAACTGGGAAAGAGAACAGCAGGTTTCAATACCAACTTATTGCAAATGTTTTGTTTTTTGATTATAGTGTATGGGGTGCATAAGATTTATCTGTTCACAAACTAACTTCGACATACTTAGGAAAAGCAAGATGCAATCTGTATCTTCAAAAAATAAAAATAAAGCCATTTTTTAAAGGCTAAATCGTTTGGTGAATTGAGAGGTCTGTAGTTTGAAAGGCATTCACTTAGTTTAAATTATTTAAAGTATTATCACAGATTTGATATCCAAATATGTATATATGGATATTTCTATGACATCATGAACTAATGCCTATCACAATTTGTATTTTATAGAATCAGTTCAAGGGAAAATTGAATATCTTGCCAAAGGTCATGGAACCCCTCATTGGTAGAGGAATGGCTAGAACACAGATCTCTACTTCTCATTTAAAATTATTTTATGAGATCCTGACCATTTTGATGAGTCAAAAACTGCTACCATGTTGTTTTAACAGGAAACAGACTACATTTCCAGTAAAATGAGGGGTGGCAGAGTGTCCGAGTTCAGGGCTTTTATATTTGACTTTGGACGAGGGGCGGGGAGTTGGAGGGACAATAACCATAAAAACAACCCATTTTTGTAATTTACCTAGAAATAAAAACAGAAGCTGGAGGAAGTCATGGAGGGAGTGAGAGGCATCTGGTACAATGTGAGTGAAAATCCAAAATCCAAAATGCCACTAATCTTCCATTTACTTCAGTAAAATACAGGAAAGCAGGAGCTAAGAGAATTCTAAGAAAGCTGGGCATGTCTGAGGAATTGATAGGTGGACTCACTGATTTTTTTTTTCAGTAGACTTTCATGGAGCCAAGGGATCCCCAAAGAAGAGCTTGGTGTGTTAGCAAAACCTGGAGAAGGCTGCAAGTGTCCAACTCCTGGTCCTCCCCTAGGACTATTGCTGGGCACCCTCACAGCAAGGCTGCTGGCTGGGGCCAAAGGAGCTATTTTAATAAAGAATGTTTGTTAGTCTTGGGGTCACCAGCAGGACTTCTCTGAGGCATAGGGGACAAAGTTCTCCCCGCTTCTGGGTGGAAGACAGAGTGACTTCAGTTCAATGATGGTGTAGGAAATGCCTCTAATTGGCCCCAGAAACATTGATGGTATTGGAAGCCCCATCCCTCACTGGTGGTAAAAAGTAGCAAGTGACTAGTTGCCATTCTCAAGCAGGCTTCTAAGTAGCAGATGTGAGGGGCTGCGGGTGGGAGCCTCAGAACATTACAGCATTATTCCTGAGTGTATCTGAGACACCACGAGGTCCTATCAGATCTAACTGAACAAGACTGTCAAGGGTGAGCAAAGGGCTTGGTCATCAGTCTATACTCAAAACAGAGGTTTTGAGTTTTACTTATTCTAAAACTCATGGACTGGAATGCTTTGGGATACTTGTTTTAAATATGCAGCATTCTTGGGGCAGTGGTCTCCCGCCACCCTGCACCCTGCCAGGGGTCACAGGAAGCCCCAGCTCATTAAAATTGCCAACTTTTTGTTACTTCACATAAAGGATGTGTGAACACTGTATTAAGATATGATAGGAGACTGGCATGGGAGACTACAGAATCATTAAATAGTATCAATTCACTTTGAACATCCTTTGGAACCTTCACCTTCACCTCCAGCCTCTTTCCCGCAAGCCCTTCCCAATGTTGGCATTAGGTGTAGTTATTTATTTAAACGGCATCGAGCATGCAAAGAGTTGGACTATGTACTGTTTCCATCTCTCAGTGCTCACTGTGGAATTTCAACATCCATCATCCCCAAATTTGTATCGCTCTTATCTGCAGCAGTCAGTATTAAAATGTTAAGACTACTGTCGATTTTCCTAGATCAAGTCCTGAGTTACCAGTCAATTAGGTGTCATAATTCAGTTAGAAGCTTCACTTGGGAAAGCGCCAGTCCTACCTCGCAATGGCTTTTCAAATCTTTAAGCATTCTTGTATGCAGTGGGCTCCATGAGAAGCAAAATCTGGAAAGTAGGTAGCAAAAACCTTGGAACTTAGCCTCCCCTGAAAGGCTGAGATCACAGCTCCGTTCTCTGATGCACCGCAGAGAGTCACGGGAAGAGGGCCAGGAAAGAAGTGGTCCCTGGTACCATCAAGCACTCACTCTCCTCTGAGCTAATAAAGAGGCATCTTAGTTTTAGACAAGCATCCTTCCTGAGTAAGTAAACAAAGTTAAGCAACCACTTCACATTTCTATTTTTCACCACTATATCTTTAAATCATTATCTAGAAGTTATTTCTCGTCCCCAGATACCCTGCCATACCTCGATTCCATTTAGGTTTATCTACTTCCATCTATTATCATAATATTCTAAAAAAATTTTTCTCTCCAGGTACATATTTTTATTTTACATATATACCTGGATGTGGGTGAATATACAAACTTCCTCAGCTACTGCCAAAAGTTATTGCATGCTAGTTAATTTTTGAGTCTTGTGCAGCTGTTAATTAAAGTGGCCATTACAAGATGATTTAGCACATAAT
Organism: Camelus bactrianus; assembly: GCF_048773025.1. NCBI lineage: Eukaryota > Metazoa > Chordata > Mammalia > Artiodactyla > Camelidae > Camelus > Camelus bactrianus. Next base: position 14,495,166 of record NC_133572.1, read on the forward strand.
TTTAGAATCGCATACTGCAAATTTGAAAAGATCCACACCTGTGTTTACCTGTGCACTAGAACTGGTTCTAGGGAAATCCAGATGAGACCCAGGTGCCCAATCCACTTTGGTGCAATATTTACATTTTGTAGTAAATATGTTTATGCCTCACATTTCTCATTACACAGTCCTAATTATGATGAACTGCATTTCTGTACCTCTCTCTAGGAAGTGGAATTCCTTTTCGTTCAAGAAGTAGAAATACAAAATCAACATATTGTCTTGCCGATTTTCCAAGCTTATTGGAAAGAAGATTCCAGAGTATTGCTCTTCAGTGAGTCTCATTTTAAGGCTAGTTTTTAGAAAACTAAAAAAGGAAAGCATCTTTTGCATAAAATCGGTTTGTAAGAGTAAAAATATTATGAAATTGGAGTGCAGAAGTTCAATGCATGATCAGATGAACTCAGAAACATTGTTACAGAGTGTGCATGGCTTTTAAATTGACAATATGATATATTTGCCATAAATAACATTATTGTTATTATTTTTGCAGCACTGAGGGTTTTAAATATGCTGCCTGCTGCTTTTCTTTCCACCTCATTCATTTGATATTCATTGTGATCAGAACTGAGAAATTCTGAAATGTGATCTTGCAGCTGAAAAGTTCTGGTTGTTAGGTTATTGGGTTTTACAAAGTCAGGCATGTTTTAATTAATTTTCTGAAATAAAGTCCAGGTTCACAGCACTCAGAATATTAGGTTTTTAAATGACCAAGCAGTTTTCCAAGTAGCCTAAAATATGGTTGCCAGACTAACAGAGGTTTGATCTCATTGTCTTAATCATCACACTGACTCTAGTCCCTAAAACAAAAAAAAATATATATATTTTTTTGGCTCTTCATCTACCCAGTTGTTCACTTTGACCAAACCTGGGGGTCCTTTGATCAAAATATGCTGTAAGTCGCAGGATGTGAATGGATTTTTAATGGGTCTGTGGGGTTTTGATTAGCCCCAGCATTTTCTGGTAAATGTGAATTGAAAGCATTTTTCCTGAGTTGTAGATGCTCATAGTATTGATTTCTTAACTTGTCTACCCAGTAAGGATTTTTTCACACACAAGAGTACCTTTAAAAGCACTTGATTCAGCATGCAATATTTTGAATGATCTGAAATCATCCACAGGGCTGATAATAAGACCACATCATTTCTATGCCATCATTTTTAAGTGATATTCATGTCCTGAGTCTTAAGAAAATATTTCAATAATTTTATAGTCTCTACCTCGAGTGTGTGCTAATAATAACTGAGCCTTGTCTATGGCTAATAAACTCTGTAGGAAACATATTTAACTATATTAATTATAGTAGAATTGAATTAAGAGTACTCAAATAATTTCCCTTAACTTCCTTTATAGACTAGAACAATGGTGTTTCTCTAATAATGGTTAGGACAACGTGAATGCAAAATATTCATTCTTTATTCTTTGCGAAATGAAATGAAACTTACAGTTTATTGAGATCACGTCTTTTCTAATATTTCTTTATTTAAAAGATGTGATGCATATAAAGATGCAAAAACCTTGATTAGATTCCTGTTTTGTCATAATGCCAATCCACTGTTTTATACTTTGATATTTGGATTTCCATCAATCAAATATTCTGAGAAATACGAAGAGTGAGTCTCTCATATTTGGAATGTAGTGTGTGATATAAATCAATTAGAACAAGATAAATATGTTTTAAATGAGAATCAACTGGCTTTATTTTGTGTCCTGAAGAAATGCAGAAGGAAATTACAATTGTCTGAGTGATTACTATGTTCTAGGAACATTACATCTTTCTACCCACTTACTTCCCATAAAAGATCATATAATAATTTCCATTTTATAATTATAGAAAATAAACTTTATAGAGTGTTTGGAGCAAGATTTTCATGCTTTTTCAAGTACATCCTTATGGAATTCCTTGAATTTATTTGTCTGTCTTTCAATTATGAAATCACGCTTAACTTTTGGGCAAATGTCACCTGCAAAATGTATGACAAATTTCCCGTATGCCTGATTTTAAACTTCTCACACAAACGTCAGTTGCATCTCCATGTCAAGGAACATCAAGCTAAATTTAAAATGAGTCGATGTTCTTAGCATAATCACTAACGGACTTCTTAATTAACCTGCCAATTCTTTCAAAAATAAGAGTTCACTTTTGCTTTATAGAGTAGATTAAGCCATTTTTCTTCCACTGATTTTTTATTGACTGTAGTTATTACAGTTTCATATAGTCTGTGGGAACTGCATCACGTACACAAGCAAGGACTTGAAAAGTACTTTGTGGGATAAATTCATCACTTCAGTATGCAGTTGATATATGACCTGGATGATGTAAACTCTTTCACAGATTGCGTGGATCAGCCGTGGCAAGCTACTCTTCCATGTACTGGATCTGATCTACCGTCAAAGACTCTGAGTGTGGAAATAGACTACAGGGATCAATTGAAATTGGGAGGAAAGGCTTAGATAATTTCTAATGTCCCTTACCAATTTTAATTTACAGGGATTATTTAATAGCACCTTGAGAATATTTCTCTATGCACCATCATAATTAGGACTGTGTAACTAGAAATATCCCTGTACAATATACAAAGAAAATAAAAGCTACCAATTATGGAACATCCACTATGAGACAGGCATTATGCTCTATGCCAGGGATCAGCAAAGATTTTCTGCCAAGGGCCAAATAGTAAATATTTTAGGCATTAAAAGCTTTGTGGTCTCTGTAGAAACTCCTCAACCCTGCCATTGCAGCCCAAAAGCAGCATCAGGAAAGCAGCAAATAAGTGAGCTTAGCTGTGTTCCAAATAACATTTTCTTTATAAAAACCAACAGTGGCCTACATATGGCTGGAAAGCCATAGGTCACTGACCTCTGATATATACCATTGTCTGTAGTCATTAGAACAAACATCAGAAAGCTATTGCTAAATTTACTTTTTAGACGAAGAAACTAGGATTCAAACAGATTTAGTATACTTAAGATTTCACTGGGAAAACTGAGCTGACCTCCAGTAATTCAGTAAAAGGAATCTGATACAAAGAAATACTTCTTTCCACCATCCTGAAGCCCCACCAATACAAGGAGCTACTGGACGGTGTCAGAAGGGCTAAGAAGCCAAACACGGTGCAGAGAGACAGCCTCAAGATTAGCAGCAGAAGGACGCTGCTACCATCCATAAGGAGGCGGTGGCATTTTCAGCAGTCAGAAGCAGCCCATCAGGGACCTCTGTGGAAAGGGATGTCCAGAGAGACCTGGGAAGGGATGTCACCACTTTGGTGAGCCTGACACAGAAAAGGAAAGCGATACTCTGACATCCTTACTCCCGTCCTCCAACCTCCCCCCCCAGATTGGTGGTTCTTAGCTGGATTATAGTTTGCAGGTGTCAGCCTCTTGAGGTACAGAGCTGAGCAGGGAATCGATCTCAGGTCACACAAAAAAAGGTACAGAAACAAATAATAGTAACATTGTAACAATAGAATCTCGGTCTCCCCAACTTCCGCACACTCTGGTGTACTCCAATGTAGATAGAGCTGGCCTCTTGTCTTTTCCTTTTGCATTTTACATACGAAGTGTTTCTTAGAACCTCAAAATATAACTCTTGAGACCTTTAGCTTCCTTCTATAACAACCAATAAAAACCTTTCTTATGCTGTACACCAGAAATTAACACGTTGTAAATCGACTATATTTCAATTAAAAAAATTTTAAAGGTCTTATTTCTCTGAAGAACAAAAACAATGATGTTTATATTTAGAAATAAAGTTATTTCCATTAATTTGCCAGTGCCTTATTTTACAACGTTGAAAAGAATTTACTTATGAAAAAAAATTTAGCCAGTTGTCTTTGACTTGTGTGTTTAGATTCATATAAGATGCCTACAAGAATTGCCCCATTTTCATTTGATTATTTATTTGGTATATTTTCATTCTTGTTAACTCTAAGCTTACAAGATGATTTTCAGAATCAATAGGAAAACAGGTCTCGAGAGATTGACATAATCTTACTAGTATCTACACACATTGTACAAAAGATTGTGGTCTCATTACTTGCTAGACTCATTTGGAACATATGCAGCCTGCATGACAGCAAGCAAATGGTTGACTTTAAAGTTCCAGGGGGTTGCAAGGAGTCAAGATGGACAATAAATGGAATGCCCAGAAATTACCCTTTGCTTCAAGAGTCTCTGTCTTCTTTCAGAGCCTTTTCATGACAGTTCAACATGGAGATGTTTCATTACCCAAAGATCCAGAATTAGGATGCGGCGCCACCATGACTGTAACAGGAAAGTCAATGAGAGTCTTTAGAGAGATGGAGACACAGTGGCGTCACACAAAGGAAAGCCTACTTCCGGGGGGGGGGGGGTAGTGGGGGGGGATGGGACTTTTCTGGAATACACTTAAAACAGAAGTCCGTCATTCTGATTTAGGTATAATTAAAAGCATAGACTCAGAACTCAGAGTTTGAATTGTGCGCAACTGTAGATGGAGAGACAGAGGTTCTCTGTGATTGGAATTCTGCTTTCTGTAAGAAAAAAGAGGCCATCTCTGCGCAAGCTGATTTGGGAAGCAAAGAGGAGGAACAAAGCTGAACCTGCATCCAGAGAGGAGACACCTGCTTTAGCCACGCTCCCTCTTCCTAGGAAGGAGAAATTAAATAGAACCGCACTATTTACTATTTGCAATCACATGCATATTCATTTCTTTTTAAATATCTTGAATAGTAGCCAGAATTTAGTTCTCATTTCAGACTCAGGCTACCTCTGATCTCAGTGGAGACTCTGAAATTATCCCTTAGCCCTGAATCAAAAGAATAAATTGAAATGCTCTTGAAGGATAATATTCAGCAAATCTAATTGGCAATCGCCATTAAGTTTCTTATGCCCACTGTGAGCTGATCTCGGGAACTGAAAATGCAGTTGGTAAGATGTGAGCTCTGGATCCATGGGTCTGAACCTTGCTCTGCCACTAATTGCGGGCACTTAGTTAACTCAATTTATTTATCTTCTCTGTGCCTCAGTTCTGTCATCTATAAAATGGGGATATTAATGGCATCTTTCCCATTTTGTTGCCGGAAGGATTACCCAAGTAAAGCATTCTGATACAGTGCTTCTCAAACTGTAACATGCATGTGCACGTGAACCACCTGGGAATCTTGTTAAGATGCCAGTTCTGTTTTAGGAAGTCTGGGGAGGAGATGGAAATACTGCATTTCTGACGTGTGCTAGGTAATACTTAAGGTGTTGTTCTGTGACTCATACTTAGAGTAACAAGGATTCATTAAAGTGACTGGCACGTGGTAAGGATTAAACAAGCGTTATGTATGATTATTACACAGCGTCCAGTGGCGGCTTAATACTGATCTCATCCCTATAGGATGACATAGCCCTGTCTGTCTATCCCACATTAATACATTCTGTAGCAGATAGTGTTTTCAAGAGCAGGTATTTTGTCTGCCTTACTTGCCCCAGGTGAGATTTTTTCCCCCACCTTGATATCTTCCTTTTCTTCATCACTTCTAACTGGAGAGCTCTTCTTGTCAATTATTATAGAACGTATTTTCTGTAACACTTTTGCAAAATGACTATGTGCCATCCCTTTTCTACTGTGTAAGTATCTTTCCTCCAGATAGAATTCATGTTCTGATGGCCCATCAGCCTTTGGTACCGACTACTTTTCCAAACCTAATGCCCTGCGTATGTTAAGTGCTCACTAGGTGGGTGTGATTTATTTGAGTTAGAGAAGTTTGCTTGTCCATATTTTCTCCTTTCTGAGATGAGCTGACACAAGGTTGGGGCATGGGGTCCTCCCCCTTTGTATAATTCTTACCACATGTACTTCTCTAAAGCAACTTCAGACAGAGGTACACAACACGTTCGTTTCCACTAGAAGTGAGTACAGATAAATTCCTTCCAAATAGCTATTATCCAAACAAATATTTAAATGTTTAAAGCTACCTGTAAAAAAATTTGAGGATAATTATTTTTTGAAATATTTTTGGGTATAATTCATGTAAATTCAAGTTTTTCTGATAAACTTTTTTAATCTTTCCTGCCTGTTAAGAATGCTAAGTTGTTTTACATACGGATCTGTGGTTGGATGAATTTACTAGAAATTCCTTTGATTTGAATTGAATCTCTCTATTTTTTAATTTTCTAGGTCTAAGCAGTTTTGGAAGAGAAAATAAAGATGCCGACTCCAGAGTAATGAAGACCTAGGACTGATCCATGTCCATCACTTCCTGGATCTGTGAATTAGCAAGATTCTTAACTTTTCTGTTCTGTAGATTCCTCTGTGAGAATAAGGATTTTTTTGTGTATATGTACAGTGACTGGCACAACAAAAGTGATCAATAAATCTGAACAATTCTTCTTGAAGAGAATTTTTTGCATATTTAGGAAAGCCAAGTTCTGGTTTATGATCGTAATAATCTTCCAGAGAAACTAGCCATTATTGTCATTCCTCTCTACTTTATAATTTTTGTTCTTATTATAAATCAAAGCATCATTCCAAACATAATTTATTGATCAATAAGGACTTCTTGAACACCAGATAAACTGAGTACAGCATAGGCACCATGAATTGAATCAAAAAAAGGTACAAGAAAGATTCATGTCCTAATTTTTGTAATAATCCCATGAGATAAAATTATTAAATAGTTTTATTCTAAACAGTTTTGCTTTGTTTTGTTTTCCTTCTTAAAGGATTAAGACTCTTTGCCTTGGATTTTTCATTTTGGTCAATCAAAATAATGAAGATAGGAAGAAGGAGAGAAAGAAAAAAAGAGAGAGAGGAAGTAAGGAAGGAAGGGAGAGAGAGAAAGGAAGGAAGGAAGGAAAGAAGGAAAGAAAAGAGAGAGGATAACAGCAACAGAAAGCAGGGAAGAAGGTGGGGGAAAAAAAAGAAGGAAGGAATTGAGAGGGGCCTGGGGAGCAGAGAGAGAGAGAAATTTCAGAAACCAGTTGTGTTAAAGAGAAACTGATAAATAAGCAGTCAATTAAAATCTCTCTGGAAGGAGGACAAATGAGCACAACTTGACTTTCATGTAACCCTTAATCTATTTAGAGAAGGAAGAATCAGGAAACAAAGTACTTCCTAGCCGTAGTTAAGTCAAGTACTAAAATTAATTTACTTGACTTTCAAACTATGAGGCTTGTTTATACTTGGTAGAAACCACAATTTCACACTCCTAGACTCTAGTACAATGTTGACAAAACAATTTCTTTGCAAAACCAGACAAACTATTCACCACCAACTGCATTGCATCAAAGATGTTTTTATCATATGAGATGATCACTCTTTTACCCACTGCATGAATCAAAGATTTGAATCAAGAAAGGATATTTTTTAAATGATGGGCGTGGTTACCAGTAGCCCTAAAGTGAAAGGTGTCATTGCTTTATATTGCTTGAAACAGTCAAAACTGTAAGAACTCTCTCAACACAATCCAATAGTCACATTGACCTGATACATTTTTAAAAAGTCAGTGATGTAAAATCTTTGGTCTAAAAAAAGAAAAATATACTTTAAAGTAAGAATACACTTTTAATTTGAAACCCTGTGATGCTAAATGGATATTGGTGTCATTTAATTCAAGATTTTCACTCTAAAAACTTGACCTTAAGAAAAAACTTAAATTTGAAAAACATTACCTGCCAGATAACATTCTGCAATGTGTGTATTAATAAATATATTTAAAATCGTTTTATGTACAATAAAAATAATCAGAAGAGTTTAATCATGAGTTGTTATAAAATCTCTGTATTCACTGCCGTATTCGCCAGCTATTGCCACAGCCAGACTGCATCATAAACCGAAAGATTATTATGAACATTTATTTAGGTGATACGTCTGTGCGCAGGTGGGAAGTGTGCTGCCCTAGGCTGGGCTCAACTCATGCCTCCACTTCAAGTTGGGCTCCACTTCTTGAATAGGTTTGTGCTTAGATTTACTTCGTGTGTTTTTATTCTTGCCCCGATTTGACAGGGCAGCAGCTAAGTGGAGGACGCTATGCGTATGGTAATAGCAGGCCACGCAAAAGGGACAGGCAGAGAGAGTCTCCTTAAAGCCCAGTCTCAGAGCTGGCAAACCCTCACTGCCACCTGATTTTATTGGCCATGGCAGGAAAAATGTGATGTCATATTGCAAACAGTATGGATATAAAAGATCCTTGAATTAGTGTCTTTTATACAACCCACCACAACCATCTTCAGATGAAACAATATCATCGTTAATAACAGGAAAGACGACCCAGGCTGTTCGGTCCAGGGGTGCTTGAGCTGAATGCACCTGAAAGTCATCGGGTGCACTTTTAAGACATTTCCAACTCTGAGACCCTAATCTAGACCCATTAAATTAGAATCTGTGGGATGAGACCAGGGCTACAGGATTTTTTAGACGTTCTACCAGATAATTCTAATGTGCAGCCAGTTACGTGAACTGTGGGTTTAAGCCTTGATCTGAAAGCCTTTTCGTGTAGCTTAGTGCAGGTTGAGTCTGGCTCCCTCAGTTCAAAACCTCAAAGGGAAGTGGGTAATTGACAAGGCAGAGTTCATATATGCCTCGTTCTCTGGCTTCGTCCCATCGTGATACCATCAAGACCTTACCTGGACACTCAGTGCTTTACAACTGAAATCCTTGTATCATATAACATTCAATAGTAATCATCTCATTGCTTTTCTTCAATAAATAACTTAAACAAAAATCTCCCTACCATTAAAATTGTGCCCCCCCCACCATGTCCAAAGATCTGACTGATTAGATTCATAGAAGGAGGATGAAGGGGGGGCACTGAGTGGTTAAAGCAAGGAGCAGGGCACAAGAGGTTAGGGCCCACCAGAAAGCACAGGTCATGCTCCCTTAGCCAAAAGAGACCGATGCATAAGGGAATTTGACACAGGAAAAAAACGAATGTGGGGGCAAGACGAGTGTCATGTCCCAGGTCTCGGTTGAGTCCCAGAGATGTGCCCCACCAATTGTGAGTCCTTGGCTTCGCACGGGAAAGAATTCAAGAGGGAGCCACAGTTGAGTAAAGATAGGTTTAGAGAGATACGTGCTTCATAGAGTACATGCTATTTCAGAAGGCAAGAGAAAGGCCACAAGGTGCGGGGCTTGGGTGCTCTCAGGTTGAAGTAAAAGTAGGTACACACTCCACAGACAGTGTAGGCTATCTCCAAGGATGAAGGAGCTAGAGAGGCAGCTGTGAGGCACAGTGTTCCCAGCTTTTATGGGCTCGGTAGCTTCACATGCCAACAAGTGGGAGGACCATTCCATCTACCCTGGGCAAGGGGCTGCAATTCCCAGGAACTGGGCCACTGTCTACTCTTTGACCTTTTGTGGCTAACCTTGGAACTGTCATGGTGCCTGTGGGCATGTTATTTATCATGCTAATATATTACAAAGAGCATAGAAGCCCAAGGTCTACTGGAAGTCAAATCTCCTGCCTTTTTGTCCTCAAGACCTCCTGGAAGTTGAATCTGCCACCACTTTGGTGTTAATTGCTGCTTCATTCCTTGAATGGCTGCGCCCTGCCCCCTTCCCTCCTCTCTCAAATTCACAAATGTTTTGGTAACATCCCTGATGGAGTCTGGGGCAGAAAGCCAAAGTACATGACTCCTGCAGGGATATGGATTAATATTTATTTTAAGTCTGATAAATAAAGATGACAAGTAGCCTTGTGTCACTTCAGATCAGGTTTGCAGCCAAAGGAACTCAGGTTGGGTCAGATATTACTGCCAAGTGAGTTATAAACACAAACTTTCTGTTTCCAGAGCCTTATAGATTTCAGAACTGCAGATAAGAGGTTGTAGATCTATATCTGAGATAGTTTCTGAGTCTACACTGTCACACTACAGATGATAAAAATGACTCCTATAAACATTAAGAACCCCAAGATAACGGACTTCATAATTATTTACTAAGCACCACTGTCAAGTACTGTCAGGAGTACTGCAGATACAAAGACAACCAAAACAGAGTGGCTGCTCTCAGGGGGCATACCTTTTGGTAGAGAGTGTTAATGTGTAAAAATGATGCACAATAAAGCATCTACGGTGCTGTGCTGTGGGTATATGTTTGGATAAGGCACAAAGATCACAGAGCCAGACAGAACAGGAGCCAAGACCAAGAGCCAGATGTCCTGATCCTTCAACATGAGAACATCTGAGTGGTGAGTTATGGAGGTCAAGGCTCAGATCCATCCCACAGCAGACCCAGTGGGTTCCTGAACCCATCCTTTAGCAAGGTCATGCCATCTGCAACAGAGAAATATTAACCATTCAAAAAGCATCTCCTGGATGCTACTGAGTGCTAGTAGACACAAAGAACATTACCATGAAGCATCAAATGACTATGCACCCAGAGATGCTCATCACAAGCTGGGCATTGTCAAACTCACAAAGTCATAATTCTGGATTTGGCATGGGAACAGAACACATGCATACTGGCCACAGGTAAATCACATGACCTAGACCCCATGCCATCCATCTCTGGTGCACATATTTCTCTTTCTCAGCTCACACCTATGGCCTGATAGAGTATTCCTTATGATCAACTGCCAGAGGAGCAAGGAAAGCCTCTCCTGGTTCACTGATCATTGACGTTCAGGTCCTACTGCTTCTTCTCTGTAAATGACTTTTTAACAACTTGAGGCTTCTTTAATGTTCCCTTTAGAACATTTTGTGTCACACAATCAGATACCTGATAGATTGTTTTCAAAACTGTTTTAAGTCCTCACATATAAGTTCTTTGTGACTGTTACAGACTGAATTATGTCTTCCCAAAACCCGTATGTTGAAGCCTTAACCCCCTGTCTGACTGCTTGGAGACCGGCCTTTGAAGGTAATAAAGGTTAAATGAGGCCATAAGGGTGGGGCCCTAATCCACTAAGACTGGTGTTCTTCCGAGAAGAGAACATTAGATCTCTCTCTCTACACACACACAGAGGAAAGGCCACGTGGAAGACACAGTGAGAAAGAGACAGGAGGAGAGTTCTTACCCAAAACCAACCCTGAGAGCACCTCGATCTTGTGCTTACAGTCTCCAGAAGGGTGAGAAAACAATGGTTTATTGTTTAAGACACCCAGTGCATGGTCCTCTGTTACAGTAACCCTAGCAGACTATCACACTGATACACAGCATATATTTGGGCATGTGGTAATTATTAATGTTTTGTCAAACTAATTAGAGTTAAAAAATAAAGATGAAAGCATCTAAAGTTATGAAAAAGCAGCAGCATATGCAATGATGAATAAAATAAGATATTCCCAGCTATGTGTAAGTAGGAAGTTTTTACATCCAAATACTCTGTATGTGTTAATTGAAGATATTTCCCTTTAGGAAAAAATGTGATACTTGCTAGTTGAATTTAGCTGGGTCAGATCTTTTTGTATTCTGTTCTCTGCTCCCACCTCCCTTGACTGCAATAATTTCATCATTGAAATTTCAGTATAAGTATTATTCCTCACAGAGGCTTTTTTCTCTCATTACAATATCTAAAGTTGCCCCTGGCACTATCTCATAACCCTATTTTATTTTCTTCATAGCCTTTATCTCAATCTGACATTATCTTAAATGTTTGCTTTCTTTTTGTTTCTGTATCTTCCAAGAAAATGTAAATTCCTTGTGACTTTGTTTTTGTGCTCACTGCATTATATCCCCAGCACCTACAAACATCACAGGGACTCAGTAAATATTATATGAGAGAAGTATTTTTGGAACTGACTGCAAGAAATCTTTGAACCAAATTTTTGGCCTACAATATGGCCTGCATTTTGTGAACCAACTTCAATTCTTCCAACATTTATCCCTTTATTTTTCTGCTCATTATCTGACTTCATCTCACTATGTTGTATGTATCTAAGTGAATTGTCCAAACTATTTTTGGCGTAAGACAGCGTACAAATAAACAAATGAACAAAAAGTCAAAGTAAGTTTAGATTTCAGGTTATTCCCCCAAATACGTTTACTCTGAAATGAACCTGAGTACACCACAAAACAAGTATTCAAATATACATATGATATATTATACATTACATATTATGCTATGTATTATATATGATGCTATGCATCATATACTTTACTATTTATATGATATTAGATATAGTTAATTACTTGTTTTGTGGTGTATTTTAGGTTCCTTACAGAGTGCATGTAAAATATAGTACATAGATCATTATATAATGATGTTTTATATTATGTAATATTCTTATATTTATAAGAAAGACTATATATAATATCTTTTCTAATGGCTTATATACACCAGTTTGATTTTTATAAACTATAATGAACATGCTCTTGTTCTCTGCCACCCCCTCCTTCCCTGATCCATTATCTGTATTTTTCTGTCCCTCAGGGGTGACCTCCGGAGCAGCATTGCTCAGGTCCCCTTGCCATCTGGTGTGCAGTTGGATTCAGCCAATGGCAGGCACCCACGGGAGGCTGAAGGGTGGAGAAGGATAAAGATTGGGTGTGTATCACCCTGGGCCCGTATATCTGCTCCCTTCCTGCCTTGCCATTGGTCTGACAGCCAATGTGCTCCACTGTGACCTTGGAGCCCAGCAGACAAGTCCAGCTTCCTCCTGCTTCAAGAACATCACACTCTCCTCTTATTCCCTCAGACGTAAGGGTGGCAATGTCTCCCCACTGCTGCTGACTTCAAGGGGCTTTACGCTCTTGGCTTCCTTGACCCTGTCCCACTACTCTAATTAGTTCCTTCACCGACCTCTCTCTAGCTAAAACCTTTGACTATGCTGTTTCATTCCTCCCAAGAACCAGACTGAATTTAATAATGAAGAGATTTTTGGCTCTGTTTTGGAAAAATAGGGGAGTAGCCAAACTGTTCCTAACCATACAATCAATCAGTAAATGTATATTGAAAATATATGTAAGGCACTGTGATCTTTTCTATAACAGCTATAATGTTGTGACAGGAACCCTCTGCTCAAGACACGACCCCTCACCTCAAGAGAACATTTAAACAAAGGGCGAAATGTCATTAGTTACTCTCTCTATTCTGATGATTCCTGTTGTCTCAGTTTTGGCTGAGGTCCCAAAATCTGAGAACAAAGGATATTAATATCCTTTCACAATAATAAAGATGTGTTAGATCATCCTTGCAGAACTTTCTAAGAGATGAATCAAAATATATCAGGCAACACTTAGTCATCACTCACCTTGAAAGCACACAGGGATATGGGAGGGAGGGGACGTCAGGAGAACCTTACTGGGACCTACTCCGGTGCCTTCTCAAACTTGAGAAATTCAGGAACCGGTATCTGATTCTTGTCTGAAAAGTAGTCTAAAGGTAAAAGGCTGGCTGAATCTTTGCTGGAATGTTAAAAAGAACGTGCCACGTTCTTACCAATGGTGGAGTAAAAGTTTGTTTCCTGAAGCCGTATGTGGACTCTGATGATGAAGGAATGTGACCTTGAATTGCGTTGAAACTCTATACAAGTTTTAAACAAGGAAAAGTGGACTTACGGAACCCAGGGATCACTTGGGAGATATAAAGAATGTGCTCTGGGAACTGAAGCCAGAGTTCCCAGTGGGGTAGTCTCTAGGGAACCCGTCAGAGACAGGATCAGCAACTGGATAGCTGCTCCCATGCCAGATTGCACGTTTACCAGTCAAGTTATACCCCGGTACCCTTTGTCTCTATTCCCTCTTCCCATGGCACCCCCAGAGGGAGCCCGGAGACCAGGTCGTGAATGGGAGAGGAAGAGTGGAAGAGAAAGGTGGGGCTGATGATAAAATTTCTGAGCTGTGGGAGAAAAAATAAGTTTTAATTGGATGAGAGATTTAACATTTAATTATTAGATTGGACTGTACCTTTTACTACAATTAGAAAATGAATTAACTAGTTCATATTTGAAAATGATGAGGAAGGATTAAGGATCAGCTCAAAATATCTCAAGAGGTAAGGAAAGGAGATTCAGCAGAAGAAATGGAGCAATAGGAAAGAGTAAGATTATTTTTTGATTGGCTGGCTTCTACTTAATCTGGTTTATTCAGTAATAAAAGGGTCAACATGTTGATTGGAGGAGGAATAAGTGTGATTCAAGAAGACCTCAAATTTACAATTTGGCTTGAATAAGAAAGACTATGTCTTGCTCAAGCAAGATTATATATGTATAATCAAGATTTTACATATATATATATATAAGCAAGATTTTATATATATATATGTGTGTGTGTGTGTATATATATATATATAAACCATGTTAATTAAATTGACCAATTCCTACTATCCTATTGATCAAAACTATATTCAAGGTTAAAATTTTATTTAATCTGGCTGAGAAAATTTTTCGCCAAACTACCCAAGGAATTTCAAGACTCTATTTAAACTTGTAACAAAATTTGTAGCACATTTTTTAAAAATCATTGCTGCAAACTCTCTACTTTTCTATTTTCTTGTATGCCAACATTCTCAGATGATTTAAATTCCTCTGCATCCAGGATCCAGGAAATTCGAGCCTCAGTCATGCAGCTTAAATATAGCAGTTGTATCAGTAGTAATAGAAGGAGCAGTAGCAGCATCGTACGTTTTAAAGTGTTGAGAACTTACAATACACAAGACAAAGTACTAGGTGCTTCGCATGTGACATCTGTTAAATTTTTAATAATCCTAGAAGACATTAAACAGAATTGTTTGCATTTCCACAATATCCTTAAAATGCCATCTTAGTAAAGGAAAAAATAGATCAAAACTGTAGAAGATCGTTAATTTATAGCCAACGCAGATTTCAATGAGCCTGGGTTTTATAAATGTTCCCTTTCCTGGCACCTAGCACAGCACACGAAGTAACTGATAAGGAGCAGTCCATACAATAGGTATTTATTAAATGAATTGATGTTAAGTAAACATTAAACAAATGTCTGTAAGACTGAATTTTCTGCATCTTTGTAATAGAGACTATGTAATAAAAAATAGAATTCAAACTCTTAAACTTATGTGTATTTCAAGTACCTGTAAATTCATATCCAACTATTTCATTCCATTCATCTGAGCCCTATTTTTTCTCTGCTGAAAGTGGTAAACATTCAGCTCAGCAATTAAGGATATTAAAGTCTTGACAATGATGATGCCCTAATTGAGGTTAATTTGGGATTTACTAAAATCTGATTCAATTTTTAACCCTGTGAGAGGGATATTAACATTCCAGAAGATTTTTTTTTCTCAACTAAAAGACATAAGGCAACCTAACAATAAGGACCTGATCTAAAAAACGAAAACTTTGAAACTGAAACAGTGGTTTTCAGCAACAGCTATTAAGCGAGTGTAATCTGCTTAATTTTAATTACTCAAAGGAGGTTGTCCTTTTACACCATTCTGGAAGCATAGCATGTGGAATTCAGTTGTCTGTCCATTCCATAGATGAAGTAAACACATATAGCCAAATTCAAAATTCAGTTCTACTTGTTACATCCTCCATGGAGCTTTTACTGACCTTCACAGACCAACTCATTGGTTCTGTCCTCTGGTTTACACTTTTAAATAAGTAAAGAGCTGGACTGCAAAAATAAAAATTAAATTAAAATGATGAAGAGATAGGGCAACAACATAGGGTAGATTTCAGTCATCTCTGAGAGTGTCATAAGTTCATCCCCAGATTTTATTTTAGAGCAGAAGCATCACACAACATAGAAATTTCCATGCAAGAAAAATAGAAAGAGGAAGAGAGAAATGGCCAGCTGTTGACTTAACATCCTTTCCAAGAAACTTGCAGCCTACATCTTGTTCTTGAGAGCTGTGAAAATGAATCCAAATATTAAAGGACTGTGGTGGTGTTTGGGATATGTGTAATTGCTAATGAGTCTTACAGACGTATTTGTTTTCAGGGAGATGGCACTTTTTGGAGGAAAGATCAGAGTTTGAGTTGCAATGTCTGTTACTTGTACTTAGCAGGTTATGAAGACAAGAAGATCTGCAGACTCCGGGCCACTTCTCCCTCATCTCAGCAAATGATCTCTCTCCCCTAACCCCATCCTCTCTACATCCTGTGCTGACTTTACCAGCCCTCAGCCTTTGATGACGGTGCAAAAGAGAAGAAAGTTTTGTGGGAACACATATACATACTTATTTAATTACCCAAAATACCTAAAAGTGGGGAAAATTACTGACAAAGATAATATTGGGAAATAGAAGACAGCCTCAGTAAAGACTGATTCTGAATCTCAAAACTAAGCATTAAACTGGATGGAAGAAGGGCTGAAAGGAAGGAAATAATCTTGTGCATTACACCAGACTTTCCTAATGGGGATAATAAAACCAAATGTCCAATTGTACTTCAGAAATAGCAGTGATTTTGTGGAAAACCTTTTAAAATAATTTCACACTTATGGCATACAACAATTTTTATAATAAAGTGCCATCTCTGTTTTGCAAAGAGAGAAGCTGAGGGGAAAAAAAAAACATAGTATCATCAGCTGGCAGCGAACTCAAATAAAAGTTATTCCGAATTTTCCAATTTTTCCAATTATTTCACATGCCCATGGCTTATCATGTAACTCAGACCTATATAAAAATCTGTGTCTGGTATAAAAAAGACAACTGAGTTTGGACCCAAGATTTCACACTGAAGCTTCAACACTTTAGGCAGGGTACTTTCTACTCTCTTTTAGTCATAATTTGTTTTTCCTGCATTTGGGAATAATGCCTTACAGAAATTGAGAGATAATTTGCAACAATGTGTGAAGATACTTGGCTACCGTGCAGGTAGCTAAAAGACCTCAACAAATTATGGCAATAGTTATTGTGGCTATCTTGATTTGCACTGGAAAACAACCACATCTTTTAGTCACATCTGATTCAACAAAATGGTCTGGAGAAACAGTGCCTAAGGGATGCACCATTAGATAATATCTGAATTCAATGGTTCTCTAGGCTCCAGTTTTGATGGAGACATGCCCTTAGGTTGCCTCAATGGAATAGTCATAGCTATTACACCGATCCTAATAAATAATAAAGTGTGTCTGATACAAAAGTAATTTATATTCATGGATTAGCTGGGTACATAGGTTTAATAATATTGACATTACAGTAACATGCTTAATAGCACATTGTCACAGCATCATCTGTTAAGTATTTCTTACCAATGCATTTCATACCCTGCCTAATAATAATTTGTTAAAAGCAATGTAGCTGCACATATTAATTCTTTCGTAAATGTGAACATCGCATTCTTGAATGGCACATGACTTAATTCATGATAACTTGGGTTGTGATTATATGAATAGGAACTCAGTCTCATCTGAATGGGAAGATTGCATATTTGTAGCCTTATTACAGTTGGGAAATTGAAATGTGAAAGGAGTGACAACTGCTAAGATCTGCAATAGAAAACATTTGACTACATGCAGTGTAAGTAACTGTTCTGTGTCACCCTTGCCACTCATCTCTTGCCATTTCATTCTCTGACTCTGAAATGTATAGCAAGATAGTTGAGAATGGAGTGAAGCTATGATCCTCTTCCTCAGATCCTCTTTTTCAGTTACCTAGATTATATTTTGCTGTTCATTTCAACTTGTCTACTTCAAAACAAAATTTGTGAAGCTCAACCAGTCACTTTTTTTTTGTCTCTTACTTATAAGAATGCCTTAAGAGTCATTCATGTATTCAGTAAGCATTTATTACTAGTATATATTTTTTTATTATTATTATTATTATTATTATTATTATTATTATTATTATTATTATTATTATTATTCAATACTCACCCACTGTCACATGGCACTGGGTTAGGCACTGTAGATCGAAATTGAAAGACAGCTACCCTGTCTACAAATTATCTTCAGGATGGAGATTAAGTAACAAATTAGAGATTGAAAGGAAAGGTTATAGGCAAGCTGCAGCAAGAGCTGTCAAAACTTCTGGAATACAAGATGCATCAACTCATTATTTTTAAAAACTTGTCAAACAAGTTGTTTGCCTTCTGAAATTATGTCACTGAATATGATGAAATACGAGGTTATGTAAGGGTGCTTTAAATAGTTGATGCCAAATATGGTGGACAAGTCGGATTCCATGTCTTCCTAATTACTCATACTGGAAATTTTATTAAGACCCACAAGAAATCGTTCTTCCTGCCATATGCAGTCTCATCTTAAATTATTTTATTTCTTACATTACTAGTGGGTTTTGCATACATTATACAAATTATCTCCTATGATAAAACTGATAAGCTTGAG
Organism: Camelus bactrianus; assembly: GCF_048773025.1. Lineage (NCBI taxonomy): Eukaryota > Metazoa > Chordata > Mammalia > Artiodactyla > Camelidae > Camelus > Camelus bactrianus. The sequence goes on from NC_133572.1 coordinate 14,513,380, forward strand.
ATTTAGAGAAATGAATCAATTTAAACTCCAACTGGGATATTCCCCATCTTACTGAAAAGCATCAGTAGAAAGCTAGTGAACAATTCATTCTTCTTTCATTTGTGTGTATGAGTGATGTCTTCACTGCTCTACAGGTAGTGAGAATAACATGAATCACTAGGACATAGCCTCTTATCTGTCTCAAATTTTTTCTTCTCTCCTCTCAGATAGACATTGTTCCTCTGGTTGTCAATCTCAATCCTTTGCAAAAAATAATAAGCTGATTTTAAGTACTTAAATATTCCATTATATGGAGATAAAATGGAGAAGTCAATCAGGTAAGAGGCTAACAAGGAGAAAATAGAGCACTGAAAGCCAGTGAAGAAAGTATTTTAAGGAAAAAAGAATGACTAACTTGCACTCCAATGTCCATAGAAGCACTACTTACAATAACCAACACATGGAAGCAACTGAAGTGTCTATCAACAGATGACTGGCTTAAGAAGATGTGATACACACACACACACACACACACACACACACATACAGTGAAATATTATTCAGCTGTAAGAAAGAATGAAATATTTCCATTTGCAGCAACATGGATGGACCTAGAGAATATGATATTAAGTGAAGTTAGTCAGATAGAGAAAGACAAATGGTATTGCTTATATGTGGAATTTTAAAAATAGTACAAATGATCTTATTTACAAAACAAAAACCGACTCCCAGACATAGAAAACAAACTTACAGTTACCAAAGGGGAAATGGGAGCAAAGAGGGTAATTAGGAGTATGGGATTAAACTACTACTAGGTACAATCTGCTATATGTAAAATAGGTAAGCAGCCAGGACTTAATGTACAGCACAGGGAACTATATTCAGTATCTTGTAATATATATATATACATACAGCTGAATCACTTTGCTTACACCTGAAACTAAGACAATACTGTAAATCAACTACACTTCAATAAAAAAAATAAGAATGACGAACTCTGTTAAATGATGGTGAGAGTTTGAATAAAAATAAGGTTGAAAATTGACCATTGGATCTTTCAATAAATTGTCCTTAACAGAGTTCTTTGAGTGAAATGGTTGGATTGAGTTAGAGGTTAAATGGGAAAGGAGAGATAGTTAGGACAAGCTCTGACCAATCTTCTAGAGACTTTTTACCCCAAAGAGAAATTTAGAAATGCTGCAGAAGCTGGAGAGAATATGTGATCAAGGCTACGCTTTTGTATTTTTGTGTGTGTGGTACCTTTTTTTTTAATGTATGTTCTTATGGTCTATAGACCACTAATGGAAAAATCTAGTGACACTGGAGAAATGACAGTGTGGGATAAAGTTGATGTATACAGCGGTGGGAAGGTATAGGAGTTCTCTTCTGGTTACTTTTAGTTTTTTGGTTGTTTTCCATCTTGTAGGATTTTTTAAAGACTTTTTTTTAGAGCAGTTTTAGGTTCACAACAAAATTGGCAAAGGTACAGAGATTTTTCACCCACCTCCAACCCCCACACATGCATAGCTTCCCCCGTTATCAGCTTCCCCCACCAGCGTGTTACCTTTGTTACAGTTGGTGAGCCTACATTGAGTTGCTTCTGTTTTTAATCAATGGAATATGAAACCTGGTTCTAAGCTGTGAGTTAAGAGGAGGAAGGCATATTGAAAGTTTTAGATGCGAAACCCTCTCCTGGACAATGAGAGTGAACCGAATAGAAAAAAACGACTAAGAAAACTTAATAGAACTGACAGTCACTATCGGGGGTCCATTTGCAGGATCATGAATCCAGTTTGAGGCCAGACATTGTAGCTGTTTGATTGTGATTGTCACATCCTATTCCTTGACAGTAAGCTCATAGCAAGAGAGGAGCTGGGGTTTAACAAAGTTGGATTTTTATCAGTTATATATGACAGAGGGAGAGAGAGACAAGAAAGAAGGGGTCTATACAAGAGAAATGACAATGATGGGTAACGATGGATCGTGCAATCTAAGCTTACTTGATTGAATCCTTGGATGCTAAACCTGTGGATAAGGAGGGCTGACTATATACAGAGCTTGTAAAGAAGCACAGTTCGCATAACTCGCTCAAGTTTACAGGCTATGGTTATAACCACGGATGTGGCTGGCCCTCCACACTTCATCCAGTAATTTGGAAACCTTAAAACAACAGGAGTACATGAAACATCACTTGCCATCCAAAAGGAAAGATTTGAAAGTTTAACCAAGTCATCTAATTTTGTGTTTGTGCAAGGAGATAAATCAGAACACCTGACCATGTTGTGCAGTGAGATGCTGTACTTGTTAGCATTATTTGCATTTCCTTTGACTATAGCCAAGAGTTTCATCCCCCTACACAGAATACATAAGGCCTGAGTATCTGTTTGCCAACAGACCACTGGATGGGATGAAGACAGCTCATTCTTTATTCCACTTCGATCTCTGGCCTGTGTGATGGTACTGTCAACAAGGGGGTGACAGAATGCCAAGTATCGTTGTGATTTTTATGACCTGGACATCTGTCTAGTATGTACTAGGCTAGGACCACAGGTTCTGTCACAGAGGCCATGGAAAAACTGCCAGATGGTAATGAATTTTAGCCACTGCTGACTTCAGCTGGATACAAACAAATGACCTAAGGGGACCAGATTCCATATCTTATTTCTAATTCTTTCAAGCTAACCACTCCTTCCAAGATATGATTACACATGCAACATTAATGTAGAAACAAACTTGAAGCCATGGAGCAGCATTAAGGTAACTAATTTGGAAATCGTGGCCAAAATCAAATGCTTCAACAGATACTGAACCAAATAATAGGTGTTTTTTGCAAAACTTTATGCTTCTTTCTTTCATCTGAGAGAGCCAGAAACAAGAATAATGAAAATTTGCCACATTTGTTTTCCTGTTTGGTTAACTCCAAAATAGAAAATATTATTATAATTATTGTCTCACTCACAACAGTCAGATCAATGTATAACAAAATGATGCCAGGATTATAGCCAAAGAATAGAGTGTTTTCTTAAGACAAATTTAATTTTCTAATAAACAAAACATTGTTTATTTGTTTTATTTTTGTTTTTGCTTTTGCTTTAGTTCAAGTCTCACTAACTTTTGCATATGTATAAGTACTACCTCAATAATACAGTAAACGAAAATGACTACGGAATTTTTTATAGTGTCTTATGACCCTAATAAGGAATCTTCATTTAGATGGTAGAAGAAACTAGACTGGCTTTATACGTGACCTGGTTTTGCTCACACTAGTATGTGATTGAATTCCTGTATTTTTTTCTCTTTCTCCCAAAAATGAGAAGAGAAAAAATATTAGCTCATTTATGGCCATGATTAGCTGGTATCCAACTAATCAGTTTCAGCTAGTTAACTGCTGAATTGAGTGTTATTGTAATGGTAACTCTACGATCTCTGAACTCACTTTCTGTATATAAATCCATATGGTAAATTACCTGGGATCTTGGTAGGAACTGTGCAGAAAGAATATGGTGGACAAAGTATAAAATTCTCACTTGTTAGGTACTTTCTTTTTAACATATTGTCCAAATATGAGGACCCCAGGCCATTTCTTCTACACAGCAGGTAAGGCCTATGGAAAATCTCTTTCTTGACAAATTATGGAGCATCTCTGGCAAGCAATTCTTTCTCAGTGTTCAGCTTTAGAAGTCTTGACAAAGGCTCAGTTTGAAATGCTGGTTTGAAGGCTCCATATTGTAAGGTAATAAGGAAATAACATAAAAGTAAATTAAATGACATCAAATTTTAAAATAATGGAATCTGTGAAGAAACAGCTTTGAGGAAAATGGTGGCACAATTACCTGGATATACACTACATGCTTTGAATCACAGATATACCATGTCTATGATAATATATCCCATCTTATCTCTCCTACTGGATTATAAACGCCTCAAAGGAAAGAACTGTGTCTCACCTATCTCAGTGTTTTCCACAGGCCCTTCTACACAACATTGTTCAATAAATATCTGTTAAATAACTGAATTCCTAAGGGAAGAAGTTATCTTCAAAAATGGGGAAGTTACAAGCAGATTTGGCTTATTTTTTTTAACTAACTAGAAAAGGGATTTAGGAAATCAACCAATCTATGAAAAACCACTAAGTGTTAGTTGGAAAGTGCTTAATAACCCCCCCAAAAAATAAAAATTAAAAAGATGGTCCAATCTGAAAGGCCAATATTGTAGAAGAATAAATGAGGATTATATAAGGGAAACCAAAAAAGTAACAACCCCTACATTAGAGACCCCAAAGTGGAGAGGCATGGACTCAAATACTGCAGACAGCAGTTAGCAAAGTTATTAAGGACCCCAAAGAGTTTTATTTAAATGTAAGCTAATCTATTGATATTTGCCATATTGACAGTTAAGACAAGATTTTAAAGAATTCATTAATTCAGCTTTAAAACAGCAGTGAAAATTCATTTCATGTTAACAGTAATATTTACTTTGAGGAAAACTAGCTGTATTTATCAAAACATAAAAAATAAGAAGAGTCACACTGACTTGTTTCAAGTCTCTTCACTAGCCGACTTACTAGAAGTCAGCTGGATTCTTATGTTTGCTTCTGTGTTCATTTTCTCAAGATTCTACATGTCAAGTAGCCTCTGGAAAATTCCACACCATACTCCTGAGAAGATAAGAGAGAAAGGCCAATAATATCTTAGTCTGATTACGAAAATACTTTTGATCTCACCACTGATCCCCTGAGAGGATGTGGGGTCCCTGGGGCTCACTGGGCCACAGTGTGGGGCTCTCTGGCATAGGAAGTCTGAGAGAGGAGAGGCAGTGATAAAGCTGGAAGAGTGGGAAAACCTTGAATAGGACATATATTGAAGTGTCTATACTGGAACAAGTTCAAGTTTAAAGACTTGGATTTGAGACTTCATGAGTCATTTAAACCTTTCTGCATTTCAGTTTCATTGTCTGCACTATCCAAGGTTGCTATGAGAATGTAATGAGCTAGTATATATATAAAGGCTTTGTGAGATATAAAGCTTTTTATGCTCACTATTACTTTTGTTTAGTAGCATCTTGAATTGAGATTCAAAGGATAATTAGCGTGTGGATGCCTAGACGAGAGAGAATGGACATGTTCTGCTTCAGCACTATGTCTAGTGACACTTTAGTCCTCATCATACTTGCCCTGCTGAAATATTTGACGCTGTTTATCCATCTCTCTCCCTTTAAACACTTCTCTTTATGGGAAGACTGCTCCCCGTTTTGTTACCTGCCACTCTTCCTCAGTTGTCTCTGCTGTCTCCACGCTTCTCCCCAGGGCACTAGCCTTGTCCCTCTTCTCCACTTCATCTACACTCCTCCCTAACCACCTCATCCCATCTCATGGCCATAAATAGCATCTCTGTGCTGACAAACCCCAACATTGCACCCCTAAACTTGAATAACCAGCTGCCTGCTTTGCATATCTTCTTAGATGGCCAGTAAGAAGCTCATAATTCATAAGCCTACAAGCAAACCCTACCCCACCTTACTGACCAGTCTCCTATGCCTTCGTCCAACGCAGCACCCAAGCTCCTGCCTTGAATCCTTTTAACAGCTCTTCTCTCCACCTACAGTGCTCTTCCTCCAAATGCACCAGCGGATCCCTTCTTATTTAATCCTTGCTCTGATGGCACTTTTTCAGTCAGACCTGTTTAAACACTGCAAGACATATTAAAATTTTAAAAATGTGACAATGAGTGTGTATATGTCCATGAATGACTGAAAAATTGTGCTGAACACCGGAATTTGACACAACATTGTAAAATGATTATAAATCAATAAAAAAGTTAAAAAAATTAAAAAAATAAAATAAAATTTTAAATCTCTGCTCCTCACTTTTTCCTACCACTTTCTTGCCTACTTCTAGCCACCATATGATCATATTATAGCATACATTACATATTCAAAAATTACATATTTATTATATAACTTGTAATTTGTTTCTTTCCCTTGGGCACCAATTTTGCTCATTTTCTTTGTGCATATGCTCCATAAGGACAGTGTTTGCTTTATTCACTGATCCACGTATTCCCAGGTTTCAGAATACATAGTGTACCCAGTAGGCACTCAAATGTTTGTTTAATGTCTAAATATTTATATCAAAATCTGAGAGGTGTGGCATCAAGAAGGAGCGGAAAATGTCCCTGGTGAGGCTAAAAAGACAAAGATGGGTAAAGGGGAGGAGGCAAGATGTTAAGTGTGAGCAAAGCCTGACAGGCAGTGTGTTAATACAGCAGAGCAGTAGATGGACACGTTCTCCACAGTAATCAACCGTGGCCTCAAAAAAGACTTTCGTGGGATGTGATGCGGTCTCTTTCCATGCAGACTGCTAAAAATAGAGAGCCATTTCTCAGCCATTGTTAAGTTGGTCTAGCTGGAGGCAGAATGAATGAAATGATTTCTGTCTTGTGATATGCAAATATGAATTTCAGCATGAAAACCAATCCCTCATGAGTCAGCATGTACCCAGTTTTATATATATAAAACATTGATCAGAAAAGCCCATTTTTGATGGACTGTAAATAATAGAGAGAGGATAAGTGAGACTGTAGAGGATTTAAATTATCTTCTATGAGGGTTAGTAAGTTATTTTTTAAGTTATATTTTGCTTTTACCAACTTGCCAAAAATAACGTCAGCAACTAGGTTTCAATTTTTTTTTTTAAATGTCTTGATGGTTACCACACCATTACAAAGCATTTTCCTGTCCTCAATAAAGATAAAATTTTCAACAAGGGAAAACCTGTAGAGTCAAGTTTGGAGGTTAAAAACTCAGTGATGACTGTTCTTGTTCTTGTGGGTTATCTTAGATCCTTAGCATTTTTTAATGTCATTTTTAATGTGAATTTCCATGCTATTTTAATTCATTAGTCATGGGCTATCATTTTTCGAAGTAATTACTGTAATTTCATCAAATGACATAATTACAGTAAATACTTTGATGTAATTACCATAAATATGGAAAGAGACACCCGAAGGTGTAATAATGTCACAAAGTAAGATATTTATGATGTGTAAAGACAAATTATGATGACATTTATGACATGTAATAACATCACAGAGTTCTGTTTATGTTGTATAAAGAATAATGATATAAATAGAATATAAAATTACATCATGTAGATTAATTTATTTTATAAATAGTGTAGAAACTTGAGAGCCCTACAAGGACTCAGGTTCACATTAATAGATCACTGCCACTTCTTGGCACTCTTCCCTTTGAACCCTAATAAATGACTCTGTTATTTTATTAAGGGTGAAAGCATCCTCCCTTAAGAGCCAAGACATAGACACAAAACAGAAACACACAATCGATAAACTGTATTTAGTGCTTGCAAAAACATTCATTTTCAGAGTCAAAAAATAGCTGTTTGGAAGAAAAGTCAATGTTTGGTCCATATTGTCAATTCAGACTGACAGGTCACAACACGATTTTCTTAAAAAAGGAGTCAGCTTGACCATCTAGCACTTACCAAAGCAGACACCTGTTTAACGAAAAGATTTCTTCTCTTATCACATTATTAAGTTTTAAGTCCACAAAGACATAACTTTGCAAGTCTGCTTTCTGACTATTGGAATAATGAGAAAACAGGCTTTAAGGGAAAAGGAATATAGAAGACCACAAGCTTGAAACAAAGTCTAATTTTGTGAAATTTGTTTAGTTCTTGTTAGATGGAGGCAGACACGTATCTTAAAGATAATTTCTACTGCACTGTTGTAGCTGAGAGTGAAAAGTGTTATGAATATCAATTAGTTTATTTGTGATATCATTAGTGATCAGTGTGTTTATGATATCAAGAGAAACCCAATGTCAGTAAAAAGTAGCCTTTTCCAAATGTACCAGTTGAAGGATTTTTTTTTTTTTTTTGGAGTATTCTGTTGGTCTGATCACATTTTGAGCCTGGAATCTTGTAGTCTGAGACCATCATTCTCTTTCCTTCATTCCCTAGTAGAGTTTAAAGCCTCTTCCCAACCTGCAGATTTAGTATTCCTTGTGGCCTTGATAATGTTTCAAAGTGCAGTAATTTTCCCTCCACGGACACCTAATTCGAGGTGACCAGAGTAATAATTTTCTCAAGGGTTTTGCCACTTTTCAACATGGGCTGCCAGTGCTCTATTCACTACTAACAAGTGGATTATCACTGTTTTTTGTTTGCCAAACCAATCAGACCTGACAGTAAATCCACAGATTTTATTTCCTTGAAGGTTCATTGTTTGCAGTCACTTCTGATCCCAACTTCTGCATTGGTGAGGGTCTTAACTGCAAAACAAAACAAAGCAAAACCAGACTCTTACTCCAACTAAGCAGGAAACAAATCTTTTAAATCACACTCTGGAGTTCACATAATCTGCATAAGGTCCAGCAAATCAGGCTCACTAGCTACAGGAAAAAGAAAAAATCCAAATATGTCACTGGAATGCTTGCAGGCGTCATATCACTTCCCTGGGAAGATGAGCATAGAAACTTGGAGAGTTATGTCTAGGACCTCTGTCCCTGCTACACCTGAGAGTTCAGGGTCCCTGGGCCATTCTCCTCTGCACATGTCAGCAAAATGGATGCTGCCCACGTCTCATTCCTCTCTGCTACAGGGAAGTCACCTTCTTCGTTCCATCGGATTGTTGGGCCCTGTGCCTCACCTGCAATGGAGACAGAACGGTGAGGTCTTAGCCTCAGACTTGGAGAAGAGAAAATTGTAATGCAGAAAGCTGCCTTAAAATATAGAAATAGTCTTCAAAGGCTTCTAGGCTGACATAAATTTACCCAGATCGGCTACATCTGGGAAATACTCCCGGGGAACTCATGTTTAGAAAATGTGTGGTGGTATTTTAAACCGGCCTCAACCATCTCATTCAAGGTTGACCCTCTGATTAATTACAAAAGCCCTTGCCCGCTTTGGCGTTCACCGTACTACGTCTCAGTAAGTCTGACTTTGGGAATCAGGCTGTAGTGATGAAGATGAAAGTACAAAGAGACCCAGACTCGGGTCCAAGTGGATAAAGTAAAACATTGCTCTAAACTAAACACCACTGCCCTTTATGAAGTTTATGAACTTGCGTCTGCCATCAGGCTCCCCAAATCAACTGAAAATGCTTTTGATTTCTACTGCATTACTCGGGGTCACCACAGCATAGCTGCCGCAGAATTGACCGGCTTTTATGTAGCACGAACTCAGTCACAGGTTCTCAAAATGATTTAGACAGCAGGAGAGTCGGCGCCGGCCCATCACTGGGGTAGCCCTGAACACTAGACTCGCCCACTTTTAAGTCCTTGGTTTTCGTCTTGGAGACGATGGCCACAGTGATTCAGCCTCACAGCTAAAATCTGTGAAGTGTCCACCCTTAGCTGAAGGCCCTATTTCCAGGCAAAACTGCTCTCTAGTTTAGCTCAAATTTAAGAGGTTTTCCCCAAAGAAAAGCTCACCTCACAATTCTTCATACTGAACGTGCTTACAGGTTGAAACACAAACAAAACAGAAAGAAAAAAAATCCACACAAAACTTACAGAACTTTTGGCAGGGAGGGTATAGCTCAGTGGTAGAGTATGGGCTTAGCGTGCATGAGGTCCTGGGTTCAATCCCCAGTGCCTCCATTAAAGGGAAAAAACTTTTTTAATTAAAAATTTCTTTAAAAACTTACAGAACTTTCCTGTAAGTCTCCAGACATTTGAGGGTGGGGTAAATCATTTAACACTACCAGAAATTCAGTCTACTGTCATGAAAAACACAAAGCCTACTTTGATAAAACCTAGCTAAGCAACTGAGGCAAGAAAATCAGGATAATTTCTTTCCAAAATATTGAAAAGCTGATAGCTGAATGTTCCGGAATGTGTATATTTAGCAAAGAGATGACATAAACAAAGTTAGAATTTGCAAGTGAAACTGGAGAGAACAAAAAAGTTATATTTTTAGTGATTGTTAGTTTTCTACAACAGAATATTCTCTTAAGTCTACTATCAGTGCTCCCAGGACAGATGTGAAAAATGATCCACTCCCAATTTCAACTCCTTCTTGCTTTATGTTTTTAAAAAAAAAAAAAACCACATTACCTCAATAGTTTCTTAATCACTAGAATTACTTGCCATTTAAAGCCTAGAAGTGTAATTGTAACCGGCTTTTTCTCTTCCACTTTATTCCATTTTAAATTAGTTTTATAGCACCCAACTGTTTGGGAGTTTTGATTGAAAGCTCCACTTTTCTTTAGACCATCTTTAATTAAAAGATATCTGAATGGGAAACCTTTCTGAATAGGTTCTTTAGGACAATGGACGCTGCCAAATCTCAACATCAAATATCAGGGGGCTACAGAGAGGCATTAAACAGCCCAGAATGGTCAGTATATTTAGAACCTGTGAATTCTGAACCTGACTCCATTCCTGCCTTCCTGTGTGCTGCCCTTGACAGAGAATCTAACCTCTCTTGCTTCTGTTTTTATCATCTATTGAATTCAGGATGGTGGAACACTATGCTTGTCAAATTGCCATGGTATGACAAGGGATATGCTTGAAACTTGTAGAAAGTGTTTTGTCCATCTCCTCAGCAAAATGAAACAAGCCCCTATTGTGTTTTAAGAGTGAACTCAATTGCCTGATTTATGCTGTCACATGTTTGCAAAGAGTGTAAATTGATTTTCACTCAAAACAGACTGAAAAGCCAAAGAGCTTGCCAAACTCGAAATCACTAACCTGTCTGGAAAAGCTCACCCAAGCCCATGGAATCTGAGGGACTATAAATGTTTAAATCAGATGCTTGGAGAAAGCGACTTCAGCTAGAAACATTCCACAGGGGCAAGCTAACTGTAAGCTACGCAAACAAACAAGCAATCCTTCCAAGAGTGCAATGGTCAGTTTTTTTCCAAATGGGTTGACTTTCAGGACAATTAAACTGAAGAAGCTTCACACATACTTGTTCTAAGAAAACTAATTTTTCAAGACAAATCTGCAGAGTTTACCCAGGCTAATTTTTGTTTGTTTGTTTTAGAGGCAGGAGAACCTAAAAAGTGTAGTTGACCTGGGGTGGACTTGGGAGTTTCTGAGAGTTGGAAAAAAAAACCCAGTAACAACATGACTTGCTATTTCACTGCATTTAAACATCTTGAACAAGGACTTAAGCTCAGATTTGGAAAACCCTGGGTTTGGAATCCAGTTCCAAGTCTTAAAAATCTGTGCTTATTTTCAGTATCTGTCAAGTGGAGGTGAGCCATCAGCTCCTTCCCTCATAGGACTGCTGTGAGGGTGACCCACCATCCAGTTTGGTCCAGGACTGGAATTTTTCAAGGATGTAGGACATTCAGTGCTAAGAGAAGAGTCCTTGGCAAACTGCGATGGTTGTCACCATAGCTTTTACTCAGGAGCCATGAAGACCTAGTGAGTGAGAACTGTGCCAAAAGTTAGCTGGACTCTGGAAAAGAATCAAAACCAACTGTATGCTTTTTTCTCGACCATTTATCCCTCAGTGTCATAAACATGACTCAGCAAGTAGTGCAGTCCTCTCCTGCCTGTAATTACTCAACAAAGGAAACGAACAAAAAAGGAACTAGTTGTTTCCACAAACTTTTATTGAAGATCTATCATGCGCACGATGTAAGTGACATGACTCACTCGTGACTCCATGAGTGGAATGAAGTGTGAGAGGTGCTACAGTAAAAGGGAAGGTGAGGTATGGTTGTGGATGAACTTTGGTTTATTTCAGAGCTCATTGTGTTAAGACTTGCTAAGGTCTGTATCCCTCAATAGATTGTAAACTCCTTGACAACAGGACATGTGTGTCTCTTCTTCACTTATAAATCTACAGTATCTACAGCAATGCCATATAATAGCCACTGTGTAAACATTTATTACATAAATTGTTATATGACATTAAAAGTATGTTCCTACAGCACACTGTCATAGTAACATCAATTAACTGTTACTTACCAAGAGGTATGTTGAGATCTGAAAGATGGGGTGCCACAATGGCAGAGCAGAGAGACTCACAGCTCACCCTCTCCCACAAATACACCAAGAATTTCATCTACAAACCCACTGAATCACACAGAACACCCCCTGAACTCTGACAGTGTCTCTCACTTCAAAATACAGGAGGATTCCTCACAAAATACGGTAAGAGAAAAAAAGAAAAAGGAAATCAGAAGAAATACCAAATCAACTGGGAAACGAAGTTCAAAATAGCAATAAACACACATCTATCACTAATTACTATAAATGTCAATGGACTAAATGCTCCAATCAAAAGACACAGAGCCGCCGATTGGATAATAAAACAAAAGCCTCCAATATGCTGCCTATAAGAGACGCACTTTAAAGTGCAGGTTACGCATAGGTTGAAAGTGAGAGGATGGAAAAAGATACTTCATGCAAATGGAAATGACAAGAAAGTGGGAATAGAAATACTCACATTGGACAAAATAGACTTTAAAACAAAGGCCACAAAGAAAGATAAAGGATACTATATAATGATCAAAGGAGCAATACAAGGTAAGGATATTACACTCGTTAACACATACGCACCCAATATAGGAGCGCCTAAATATATAAAACAAATACTAACAGACATAAAGGGAGAATTTGATGGAAATGCAATAATTTCCATACAAAGATTTTATAAGATAAAATACAAAGATTTTAACACCCCACTAACATCACTGGACAGGTTTTCCAGACAGAAAATCAATAAGGCAACGGAGATACTAAATGACACAGTAGAACAGTTGGACCTGGTTGACATTTTTAGGACTTTTCATCCCCTCAAACCATGATACACATTCTTTTCAAGTGCTCACAGAACATTCTCTAGGATAGACCACATACTCAGGCACAATAGAAGCCTCAACAAATTTACCAGGATGGAAATTATTTCAAGCATCTTCTCTGACCACAAGGGCATGAAACTAGCAATCAACCACAGAGATTTGAAAGATGTCCAAATCAAGACATTTGTCTGACAATGTATACACACATTCACACATGCATATATAATGTATATATTGGTGTGTGTGTGTATGTGTAGGTCAAGGAAAAATATGAGCTAAAAATAATGATGTGAGAATTATCATTAGGCAAGGTTGGTGAACTTATTTTCAGACATCATCAATGGGTAAGTATAGGTAAATAATAGAGTGATTAAAATAGTCTTTTTAAAAATAAGCTTTAATTTTTAGAGCATCTTTATATTTACTGAAAAATAGTCCATTAACTTTATTCACATTTCCTTAGTTTTTCTCCTAACACTTTTTCTGTTCAGGGTCCCATCCAAGATATTATATTACATTTTAGGCCTTATGTCTCCTTAGGGTCCTCTTGGTTATGGCTTTCCTTGTTTTAGATGACCTTGACAGTTTTGAGAAAAACTGATCAGGTATTTTGTAGCATGTCCCTTTGAGACAGGAGGGAAGGGAGCAGGGCATAACCACTGAAGGAATGACACAGCAAATGAGAACAGGAAAACTGGTTAGAACCAAGATGGCAGAAGATTAGATTTCCAGTAGACCTTGAGTCTCATGGCACACCCACAGGCACCATGATAGTTCCTAGACTGACCATAAAAGATCCAAAAATGGGCAAGGGCCCAATTCCTGGAAATCCCTGCCTCTTCCCCAACATAGTTGGAATAATCCATCCACTTGTTAGTGTGTGAAATTACTAAGGCCATGAAAACTACCACCTGCACCTTCGGTCACTCTCACCCTTGTCTTCTGAGATGCCTACACTCTGTCTATGGAGTGTGTACCTCTGTCTCTAAATAAACTTACCTTCTCTTTACTATGCCTTGCTCTTGAGTTCTTTCCTGCATGAGACAAGAACCTATTCTCCGCCAACACCTTTAATGGGATCTGTCTGTTTTTCTCATGATTAATCTAGGGCTCTGGGTTTTGGGGAGAATGACCGTAGATGTAAAGTGTTATTTTCATCACATCACATCTAGATACCTACTATCAACGTGATTTATCATTGTTCATATTGATCCCAATCACTTGCTGAGAGTATTTGTCAGATTCCTCTACTGCAAATATGTTCTCTTAATGAGATCTTACTACACATAAAATTGTTCCTTAAAATTATTTAATTCCTTCAAGAAAGTTAATTGAAATGAAACGGAAAGGTTTGCTGAACAGAGAAAATTTTATTTTTCACATGAAATAGTTGGTTGTAGAAGACTCTTCTTATTAAAGCTGTAAATTTCTATTCTTTAAGCCCCCCCTTTTGCTGGCATTCTAAATTGGGGAATGATCTAGCCCCAGTGCATGCGCTCTGGGTAGGAGTGTCAATCAAGATGCCCTGACAAATCTTAGTCAAGAGATATATGCTTATTTTGCAGACACAAATCATTGTATTCCCCAAGATATTTGAATCTTGAGTGGAGTAATGCTAGGACAGGAAATAGTGAAAGCTGATTCAATGAGTGTGGTGCTCGCAAGAAATTATTCATTAACTCCAGCTCTCTAGTTCCCCAAATCTTTTCTAAATGACTATCCTTCTGATGCCAATTCTTTCTTTCTTTTGGATTTTGTGACCTACTCTATTAACTTTCTATTAAATATCTTTTTTTTTCTGAAGCTTTAACAGAGTTTGTTTCTGTTGCTTATTGTGAAAAATCATTAACTGATACAGTGATTTTTAAATAATGATGAAAAACTTAAAAATTGGTGGCTTCGTTTTCAACTACAATTTCATGTTTAAATAAATTCTATGTCTTCCTTTCTCAGCCCATGGGAGTTGCCTCCCATTTCCTCTCCTTCCCTCATTTTTGTTAGCTGAGCTATTGTTTTTATGGTTTATAAAACCATAAACCATAAACCATGGTTTATGACCAGAGTGATCAGGAGAACTTAGTTAAGCTGGATAACAAGCAACCATAAATCTTAATGGCTCAAGAAAAGGTTTTCCCCTTACTCATGCTGTGTGTTCATCACAGGTCAACTGGAATCTCTGCTCCATCTCTTTTCTCAGGGATAGGATGTCCATATTCCCGACAGACACGAATCTTCCGGATCTGAGAAAAAGAAATCAGAATTCCTGTGGATTCTTGGGAATTTCCCCAAATCATAAGTTATTCTGTGTGTTTTATCATCCTCTATGTATTTTAAAATCATAATAAGTGACCATGTCAATAAAAAGTAAATCATTTTTTGTGATGCGGTTATACTAAAACTTTCAGAGGTTTTCTTTAAAAAGGAAAAACAGACTCTGATGATGGGTATAAAGTTCACTTTGGGTGGGATGATCATGTTCAAAAATTAGATCGTGGTATTGTTTACACATTTCTGTGACTATTGTAAAACCCACTGCATTGTATGCTTTAGAAGGGTGGATTTTACAGTCTATAAATTATATCTCCATAAAGCTGTTATAAAAAGAGAAAAAAGGTAATATTAAAAGGGTAGTTTATTATTATTGTCAAACAATATATTGTAATAAGATTTTATTTCTCTATTTATATATTTGAATATGTCTTATATGTTCTAATAGACAGGCAAAGCTTGAAGTTACTGCAGGCTCAGTTCCAGACCACCACAATAAAGCAAATATCTCAATAGAACAAGTCACATGAGATTTTGGTTTCCCAGTGCATCCAGAAGTTATTTTAAACCATAGTATAGTCTATTAAGTGATCTAAACTAATGTGCATACCTTAATTTAAAAAAACTTCATTGCTAAAAAAAAATGCTAACCATCATCTGAGCCTTCAGCAGTTCCTAATCTTTTTGCTGGTGGAGGGTTTGAGATATTATAAGAATTACCAAAATGTGACACAGAGACATGAAGTGTGCCAATGCTGTTGGAAAAATGGCACCTATACTGTTGCTCAATGCAGAGTTGCCACAATCTTTCAGTTTGTAAAAAGCACTTTATCTACAAAGTGCAATAAAATAAAGTGCAATAAAATGAGGTGTGTTGTATATTTAACATATTTTATCAATGTATAACATTATATATTATATAGGTTAATATATAATATTTTCACGATGTATTGGTTCATAATATCAACAAACTATACTTTTATTATATATAGGTTCATAGAGATAGAAAGTAGTATGGTATTTTACAGAGGGCAGGGGGAGGGAGGAATAAGAGACTATTGTTTAATGGGCATAGAGTTTCCATCTCTCAAAATAAAGAAAGTTCTGGTGATGGTGACAGAGATGGTTCTGGTGATAGTATGCGTGTACTTACTATGAATGTACAGTGTTTAGGTGTACATGGAACTTTACATCTAAAAATGGCTTAAATGATCAACTTTATGTTTTGCATATTTTGGTACAATTTAAAAATCACTCTTTTAAAGTGTATAATTCATTGTTTATTTTTTTCACTCTCTCCTTAGAGCTGTGCAGCCTTTACCGCTATTTAAGTTCCGAATATTTTCATCATCCCCAAACCCTGTACACATTAGCATCTCCACCCCATTGTCTTTCCACCAGGACTGGCAACCACTAATCTAATTTTTTTTCTGTAAATTTATCTGCTCTGGACGTTACAAATAATTGACATCATACAATATGTGATCTTTTGTCACTGACTTCTTTTACTTAGCAGAATGTTTCTAAGGTTCACCCATGTTGAGGTATGTATAAGTATACTTCATTTTTATGGTTGAATAATATTCCATTGTATGGATGTACCATATTTTGTTTATGCATTCAGCAATTAATGAAAATTTGTGTTGTTTCTCCTTTTTTGGATATTCTGAATAAAGTTGCTATTAATATATGTGTACAAGGTCTAGTGGGGACATGATTTCAGTTCTCTTGGGAATGTAACTTCATGTTTAACTTTTGAGGAAGTGCCAAACTGTTTACCAAAGTGACCAACAGCTTTATAATTTTAGGTCTTACATTTAGATCTCTGATCAATTTTGAGTTAATTTTTGTATATGTGGGCCCAACTGCATTCTTCGCATAGCTACCTAGTTGTTCCAGCAACCTTTGCTGATAAGACTATTCTTTCCCATTTAATTGTCTTGGTATCTTTGTTGAAATCAATTCACCAGAAATGTAAGGATTACTGATATATTTTTTCTTTTTTTCTCTTTGATTTAGTTTGTGTATTACCCATTTTTCTGCTTCCTAGTTTCCCAATCTTGTGTTCTAATGATTCCAATCTGTTACAAAATACATTCACTGAATTTTTAATTTCAGATATTCAGATCTAGAGCATCCACTGGATGATTCTTATGAATGCCAAAGTTCTCTACTCTCATCAGTTTGTTCATTTTTATTCCCTTTTTCGAATATAATAATCACAGTTATTTTAAAATCTTTATGTGTTAATTCCAGTGACTGAACCATTTATTTTGGTTTTTTTTTCCTCTTGCTCATTGTTTTGTCATTATTGTTGTTTTCTCTATTCACATTTAGTAATATTTCACTCAATGATAAGTTATGGATAAAAGACACATAGAGACTCCCACATAATAATATTTTGTTCCGAAGATCTTGTCCCTTTTTTCTTTTAAAGAGATCATTGAGGGGTTGCTAATTTCAATCAGGAATTCAGCTGGATCTGGAAGGATTGAATTTTAGTAAAAGACTCAGTCTACCTCTGGTTTCCTTCTATTTGTAGAGCATGGCTTCCTGGGCTTTTGATTTAGAAGCTCTTGGATCTTTGTCTTGCTCACTGTATGATACTTTAGGAAAGACTGCTTTGTCCTTAAGAGTTTCCCAGCTCAGTTTTCTAGCATTCCACTTTTGGCAACTTCAAAATCTAGCAAATACCCTGAGGAGAAAAAGGTCGTGGCTTGACGTAGGCACTTTCCCTCTGCATCTTTGTTTCCTAAGTGCAGTGAGGCTGCTTTACATTCTATCAAAACCCAAAAAGCAGTGGTCTAGCTACTCAGCCTCATGCCACTCTGAAAAGAATAGGAAACAAGTGTAGGGTTAATTACTCTCAACTAATCCTTGTGTTTTCTTCAATAACATTCTGAGTTAAGAAAACCAATTTTGAAAAATGCTGTATTCTTTGTCTTTGTATATAATTGATAGTAACATGTAAAGTCTCTTAGTAAAGAAACTGTTTCATTTTGTTTAGTCATATATTTTCTCAAATTTTGAAAATTTTTTTCTACTTTTAGATGATAGATATTAATATCCAGCCAAATACATTTAAAAATATTACTAGAAGGTGGATAATATTTGAGCCTAAGCATATTGATGACTAGTATGGTAATTGGGAATGTATGAATATAGGTTTCTTTCCTCATTTATCCAGGGTAATTTTAAATATTTTACAAGGACATACATAACTCAAATTGATAGTGAAAAGTAAAAGTGAAATGACTGAAGAAAAAAAAAAGAAGGTGGGCATGTTAAGCCAGGAATGAGTCATAAAGTACATGCTAAAATAAATAACACATTTTTTACTGGTGAGTGATAACTTTCACTCAAGATTCTTATACCCAGAGTGGAAAAAACCTGAGGTGATGCATTACCAGAATTTTGTTTTTATTATCCTTAATTGTTGAGACGCAAAATTACTTGTATTTTTCACATATCTTAATAGATACTTCACAATGATTTATTAAGGCAGAATTTATCAATAGTGCTTTCATGTATGAGAACCTTAAGACTTAGGAACATAAGAAACGTGACCAAGACTGCACAGGTGCAAATGGCATTTAACTAATACTGACTGACTCCACACAATGTGTCAGACACTTTACTGAATTAGCCACAAACTTACAGCATCTCTGAAGGACAAGTATTATGATTTACCTTTTTTTTTTGAAAATGAATAGTTCTCAAACATCCAACTGGTTTCACCATAGAATAATCACGTCTTCATCCTCAAGAGAATCAGTAGTCAAATTAATTTCAATGTTATAAGTTACTTGGTGAAAAAAAAAAAAACAAGAAGCAGGAAATTTTCTCCAAACTCAAGTTCCCAAACAATAATTCCTAGAGCCCAATTAAAGCCCTTGTAATGAACTGCATGTTTGTGTTCTCCACCTCCTGCCCAAAGTCTTATGTTGAAACTCTAACCTCCAAACATCTGATATTAGGAGGTGGAGCATTTGGGAGGTACTTAGGTTTAGATCAGGTTATGAGGGTGAAGCCCCAATAATGGGATTAGTGTCCTCCTAAAAAGAGAAAGAATATAGAGCTCTCTCAAGCACATGAGGACACAATATGACAGCCCTCTGGAAGTTAGGAAGAAAGTCCTCATCAGACACTAAATCTACAAGCAACTTGATCTTGGGCTTTCCAGCCTCCAGAACTGTGAGAAATAAATGTTTGTTATTTAAGCCATCCAGTGTATGGTATTTTTGTTACAGCACCTTGAATTAACTGAGACAGCCCTATAAACTTTGGAAGACTGAATCAAGGTAGAAGAGAAAAAAATAGTAGGACAGGCGTGTGATTTTGTTTCTAGCTTGGTTCCACTGTCCCCAAAACTTAATGAAAGAGAAAACAGTAGGTAGGACACTGGTGACAAATTGGCCACCATCCTTAGCGTCTGTTGATGCTTTGGTCTTGCCTTAATATCATGCTGTTTGGGGGCTTTTGGTGTTGCCAGTGGAGTTTGGGGCCAGCAAGTTCATCTTCCCTCTCTTTGTTAAAGGAAACTTGTTTAACTCTGCAGCAGTAGCTGGTAAAAATTCTAACGGAGGACACTTGAGCGTCCCAAGTAATACGTTCAATCAAAGTTACATCCGAAGTTCATTAAAACTTTGACCACTACTGTCTGGGCATGTGCCCAAGTGAAACAACTAAAACAAAAAAACTCACTCACATCACTGCCTCTGGCCCTAAGCTCTTTGTCGTGGTGAATAATTTGTATATGGCAGAATTGTATCTGTTCTTGGCAAATGCTTACTCACTCAGGTTTCTTTTGAGATGAAGAAACTCCTCCACGAAACTGATGCCAAATATTCCTTCATAAAAATCCTTCAGGTGAGAACATGGGAGGTGAATAGAATTCTTTATAATGTATTACTTGTGTATTTGTATTTCTTCTTCTACTGGTTCTTCTCATTTATTTATGCATAAAGGGTAACTTCCATAATTCTTGATTAAGTGAGTAATATTCTAATGCCAAGTGTTAGTTTCCTGTACGAATCTCATTTTAATAAAATTAAATAGAGACCTAGTGAGGGAGAAAGGAAGGGGTTCTTAGGTAGCACAGAGAGAACTATTTTGTAAATGTATATCAACAAGTCCCAACTTTGTTATTGATCAAATTTTTTAATGAAATGCATTGACTATAATTTACATAAATGCATACATACAATGATATAATGCATACCCCATATATGCTTTTTGAGTGTGCTCTCTTTTTAATTTCCTCTTTTTACTCAAGAATTAAGCAAAACCTTCTCCTCTCTTATTCTAATATTGCCACCACCTTCCACAAATACTGACACAGGGAAACCATCTTACAGTTCAGTATGTTGATAGTTATGTTGTCCCTGCTTATGTAATTCTATTAAATGAATATATGTATCTGTCTATACAAACACAGACACACACGTGAGATTTTTAAGCCTTAGATTAGTCTACAAAGATGGCATGATAGTAAATACACCTTTTATATCTTGCTCTTCTTCAGCAGAAGTTCTTGGAAATCCTTTCCAGTCAAGTAGTGTGATTTTAATTTATTATTTTGAATGACCACAAAACATTCCAAAGTATGGCTTTACTATAATTTGTCCAATCATATCCCTCATCACAGTCATTCCATCTGTTTCCAATTTTTTTTAAAACTCTAATAACTATGAACAATTCTGCAATAATTATCCATGTACATATTTCCATGCACACTGGTGCTGTCAATTCTTTAGAGTAGACGCCCCAGAGAAGAATTACTAGGTCAAGGCATACTGTATCAGTTACTTCAGGCTGGATGGTGTGACTCGCGCTCTGCCATCTTCTTGGCTGCCCAGCCCAGCCTCCTGATCAGCTGGAAGGAGACAAGAGCATAGAAGAGCACATTCGATGCGGGAGGTTCATATGGGCCCCGCCCAGTGGGGAAACTGTTATGGATTGAATGCTTGTATCCCACCCTTGACATTCATATGATGAAGATGAATTACTAACTTCCAGTAAGATGGCATTTAGAGTTGTAATTAGGTTTAGATGAGATCCTCAGGGTGGGGCCTCCATGACGGCATTAGTGTCCTTATAAAAAGAGGAAGAAAGACCAGACAACATACCAATCTTGCTTAGTCATTGGCCAGAATTCAGGCAAGTGAGGTGGGGAAATGTAATCTATACCCATGTCAAGGAAATAGAGAAAAATCAATTTTGGAGAGCAGTGGGCACTATCGGTGTGTGTGTGTGTGTGTGTGTGTGTGTGTGTGTGTGTGTGTGTGTGTGTGTAGCTAAACAGCAGTACTTTGCTTTTCGAAAACTTGAAGGCATGTAACTTCACATGCCTTCATGGCTGAACATAGGTGTTATAGATCATTTTAACTCTGACACTATGACGATTTTACAGTGATCTTTTTTCAAAATGTAACTTGCATTTGTTTTTCTGACAACAAATAAATTCAAACAACTTTTCAAATGTCTGCAAGCCACTTGGATTTACTTCTCTGTGAATTTCTACTTTGTGTGCTCTGCCCAATTTATAACTGAGGTTTCTGTTGCTTTATCAGTTTGTAAGAGCTTTGTTATAGTTATTAACCTCTAAGTCACAGATTATTTTTTCCAAATCAGTCATTTTCTCTTTATGGCATTTGTAGTATCTTTTCCTGTAAATATCCTTCCTGTAAAAATATTTATATAAATATATAAAAAAATATTTTTTCCTCTGATGGTTTCTCATATACCATCATGGTTAAAAATTCTCCCCTTACATGTGCATGTAGTCTCCCACATTTTTATGAGTAACTTTACTGCACTGCTAAAGCTTAAATATTTAATCTATCAGGATATTATTCATGTTAAGGGAAGTAATAAATTGCGGGTATGAGTTGAGAGGTAAATTCATAATAGCAATACTAGATTAATTCAAACAAACATTTTGGCAGAACACTGACCCATACAGTATAAGATAGGGCTGTGTTTTAATTTCTTACAAATGAATAAGGGCACAACCTCTAAATTTTTGGTTTCTCAGTAATATTTCAGCCAATAGTAAAAATCTTCTTGTCATTTTTCCCCCCATTGTTCATTTCTTGTAAAAACAGGTCAATGAGATCACCATAACAGCCTCTCGAGATTCTGTAAGGAAATGAACATCCACCATCACATTGTAAAGAAGAGAAGCCTTAACCAGGCTGGGTTTACCCAGGAACAGATCAAGCTGTGTGAAATTCATCACTTACGCTCCTAGGAAAAATGTAACTATAAAAAGTAACTAGAGACTTAAAATCATGATAATAGTAATCATAGAAATCTATAGCATTAAAGGAAACTATGAGATGGAGATGAAGTCTCGCCCACGGACACATTTTTTCCTTCATTCCTTTCGCCTTTATGTTCACGAAGTAATTGTGACCCCTTGATCCTACCCCTTCATTGTCAAAGAAAAATGTCAAGGTTAGAAACCACTTCCAGTCACATGACTCCGGAGCTACACTTTCCTTTTGCTTTATCCTTTGAAAAGCCCTTTGCTTGGGCTCAGTGAGGCGAGTTGAGTGTCTGAGATCTAAAATGTCATAAAGAAATGCTCTTGTTAAAAAAATCACATTTCCATGAACAGAAATATTCAGAACACAAGGAGAGGATAGCACATTTTAAAATACCAGAGTAAACCATGGTATTCTTCCCCCAATCAGCTGTACACAGCTTCTGTTAGATTGTATGTTAACGGAGCCCTCACACACAGAATGTCACTGACATGAAGAAATTCTAAGAGAAAATTTTAAATGAAGTTTGATTTTCCTGGCAGACATTGCTAAAGCTATTCCAGTTTAGATGTTCTGAGCACAGCCCTGAATTTCAGCACTTCTCCAGTTTCAATCACTTCCACAGGCATATCTTTATTTAATCATTTCAGTTTGAAAGCATATTTGTTGTCCATTTTAAGCACATTTCTTTCATTATCACTTTGTCACCCCAAAATAGTATTTTCTTGAGGGCTCATTTTTATTTAGCAAAAATGACCATAATGCCCTTTAGAAGTTGTGAGATCTTCTTTTGAATATTTTCAAATACCTAGAGCTGCAGACGCGAAGATTTTCGGAATGATTTAACTTGTATTCGTGGATGAGGCTAAGATACGCGAGGAGAAGAAATAAAATAGTGTGTGCGCTAAGGTGGTGATTTCTTAATTGTAAGGTGTGGAATGGCTCCCACTTTTTTGGTAGGAACCTTTCCTGGGACTTCTCTGTCCATTTTATTGGAAGCCTTTTCTAGTGTAATAATTAATTACTGCCTCGT
The DNA here is from genome assembly GCF_048773025.1 of Camelus bactrianus. Classification (NCBI taxonomy): domain Eukaryota; kingdom Metazoa; phylum Chordata; class Mammalia; order Artiodactyla; family Camelidae; genus Camelus; species Camelus bactrianus. Next base: position 14,536,704 of record NC_133572.1, read on the forward strand.
AAGAGGGCAGTCACAATTCGGTTGGTTTCTCCCTCTTTTTTGTGTTGTGATTTATGTTTGGCAGGTGGTTTGACTCAACAGCTTCTCTGGTAACTATGAAATATCACTGCGTCCAGGTGTAATGAACACCGTAACCGTTCTCAGTGATACACAACAGTATCCATTAGCTGCTTGGTTCTGGAGAATTTTGAGGAACTGAGGGAAGTTAGGGTTGCTCCCCCATGAAGAATGGACTAGTGGGTGCTCATTGAGATGTCCCTTCAGCCCATTCACGGACCTCACGCTAAGGTTCCGTTTCCCCATTGTAGTGGTTATCTGTTGCTGTCACACTATTGCCACAAATAGAGCCCCTAAAATGACACCCATTCATTACCTCACAGTTGCTACTGGTGGGAGTCTGAGCAGAGCCTAGCTGGGTTCTCTGGTTCAAGGTCTCACGAAGTTGCAGTCAAGACAAGAGCGGGGTCTGTGGTCTCAAGGCTTGGCTAGGATCCAGTTCCAAACTCGTGTGGTAGTTGGTAGGGCTCAGATCTTTGTAGGGCCTCGGAGGCCTACTTTCTTGCCAACTCTTGGCCAGAATCTGCCCTGTGAGCCTTGCCACTTGGCCCTCTGCTTGGGCAGCTCCCAATAGGACCCCACAGCTTGTTTCTTTAAAGCCCGCAAGGGAGAGACAATCTTCTAGCAAAAGCAGCTTCATTTTTTTTTTCAGCTTTATCAGGGTATAATTAACAAATAAAACCTTTATGTAGGGCAGGTGTACAACTTGAAGTTTTGTTATACATATGCGTTGTGAAATGATCCCAGTCAAGCTAATTAACAGTCCATCACCTCACACAGGTACCATTTTCTTTCTTTCTCTCTCTCTCTCTCTCTTTTTTTGTGTGGTGAAAATACTTAAAATCTACCTCAGCAAATTTCAAGTATGTAATACAGTTTTGTTAACTGTGGTCACCATGCAGCCCACTAGACCTCCAGAATGTCCTCACCTCGCATAACTAAAACTTCTGTGCTCTTTGACCCACAGCTTCCCATTTTTCCTTTTTCCAGACCCTGGCAACCGCCACTCTACTCTCTGCACGTATGAGCTTGACGAGTTTAGATGCCTCAGGTAAGTGAGGTCAGGTAGCAGCCACCTTCCTGTGTCTGGCTTGTTTCACTCAGCATGGCGCCCTCGCGGGGGGCGGGTATGACTCGGTGGTAGAGCACTTGCTTAGCACGCACATGGTCCTGGGTTCAATCCCCAGCACATCCATTAAAAAGTAAATAAATAAACCTAATCCCGCCCCTGCTAAAATAAGCACAATGTCCTCCAGGTTCACCCATGCTGTAACAAATGACAGGGTTTTCTTCTTTTTAAAGGAATGTGTGTATACATTCCCTTTTTCTATTCATCTGTCGATGGACATTTAAGCTGCTTCCTTTACACAGCAATTATGAGTAATGCTGCAATGAATGTGGGCATACAGATATATCTTCGAGATCCTGATTTCAGTTTTTCTGGATATATACCCAGACTTGGGATTCCAGGATTATATGGTAGTTCCAGATTTGAACGCTTCGAGGAACCTTCACACCGTTTTCCACAGTGGCTGCACCAATTTACATTCCCACCCACAGTGTACGCAGTTTCCCTTTTCTCCACATCTTTGCCAATACTTGTTATCTTTTGTCTTTTTGATAATAGTCATTGTAACCTGTGTGAAGTTTTAATTAAAATAACAATTATTATTTTGAATTTCTCACTGTAGCATGAAGTGAACAATTAATAATTCTAACAATTCTTAAACATATAGGAGATGACCTAAAGCCTGTGTTCTGTATTCAAAACAGCTAAGTAAGTTTTATAAAAATGATAAGACACTACATACTACCTCACATCTTTTTTTTTTTTTAAATAAGTGGTTTTGGCTGATTGAGATATTTTCAAAATGAAAAGATCTATTATTTCCAAGCCATGTGATCTGGTTATTTCATGGATATGATGATGATATTTATTAAATAATTTAAAAATTAAATTAATGTGTTAACTTGGGAATGGTTTTCCCCAGCACCTATGTTGATCAAGGCACTTGGGCAGTAAACAGGTTACCACTGGAGGTGAGAAGAAGGAGAATTTGATTCTGACTGAGGTGATCACAGAGGGCTTCAAGAAGGTGATTCATGAAAAATTTTGAAACTGGAAGAAAACTCGAGAAGATCCAATGACATTATTTTACAGGGGTAAAGACTGGTCTGCACACCCCCAAGTCATGTATACAGCTGGTGGTAAAGTGGGGCATCATTCCATCCTAGAATGTGGATACTCTAAACTTCTCACTTCTTTTTGCAATTTCTATCTAGCAGGATGTCCCAGGCAGAAATGAGGGGTTTAAAAAAAAGTGAGGGGTTTTACTTGACTCATGATGTAAGAATTGGGTGTGAAAAGGAGTCCTTTATCACAAATGCAGGTCAGTTATTCCTTCCATGAAGATGCTAGGCTCCTTCTATTCAAAACAAGAGAAATCTTTTCTGAGGCAAAATGAACTGAGGTTTGGAGTGGAGATCCAATTGCCTCAAAGTGAAGATGGTACAAAACTGACTAGAAGCAAAAAGGAAATTTACTGGAAAGAAATTTGGCCAGAAATATTTCAAATATTTTGACCTGTATTAATATCTATAAGGAATAAAAAAGTACTAACAAAGATTTATAATATGTAAATGCTCACAGCATTATTTATAAAACAAAAATTCAAAATGATCTATATGTTTCATTAGAAAGTTCAGATTTTAAACAAAAGGATAATATTACATTTATTATATAGAAGGTCCTTGACTTACAGCAGTTTGACTTATGATTTTTTGACTTTATGATGGTGTGAAGGTGCTATGCATTTCAGTAGAAACAGTGCTCTGAATTTTGATCTTTTCCAGGTCTAGTGATACGTGGTGATACCCTCTGCTCTTCCCGATACTGGGCAGCAGCGAAGAGCCGCAGGAGCATGGCAGCCTCACCACCACAAGGGAGTCACGTACACCCATTCTGCTTTTCACTTTCCGTACAATATTCAGTGGATTACAAGAGACAGTCAACACTTCATTATCAAATACATTTAGTGTTAGCTGATTTTGCCCAACTGTCAGCTGATGTAAGTGTTCTGAGCAGGTGCAGGGTAGGCTAGGCTAAGCTAGGATGTTTGGTAAATCAGGTGTATTAAATGCATTTTTGACTCAAGATATTTTCAGTTTCACCCTGGGTTTATTTCAGGTGTAGTCCCAACATAAGTGGAGGGAGATGTGTCATATGTGTAGTCTCAACTTTTAAAAACAGCCTCCTGAGGTTAAAAACTCCAAAATGACTATTTCTTAAATGTTTTCCTATTTTATACTTCTCACATTTTTCAATGCATTTCTTTTAAAACTAAAAAGACATACATATATATTTTTTCCAATGGTGCTCACCCATACTGTTCCTTTTGGATTATTAAGTTATGAGATCATAATATCTTAAATTGAGATTTCTTTACATTGTGAATCTCTTGTTTGGGTTAAGCCCATCCTGATAGAATAGAATGAAAATGGTAACTTATCAGCTTTGCTAGTTGAAATCAAGACCAACCCAACTGCACTGTCATTTTGGCGATTTGCTGAATCACCACATATTATAAACATGAATTATTAAGCTGCCCAAAATACTGGCTCAAGTGAAGGCGGTTTCTGTTTGGCTAAACCCCTCAAGAGAATAGTCATTGACATTTTCAAAACCTCTATCATTTTGTTACTGGGAAAAGGGAAAATAAGAATTACCTCAGTTCTTAATCACTTGAAAAAAAAGAATTTTTAACGAGAGACAGAAAGCGTGATACAAGCAAGATTTTTATTATTAAAGTAAAGAGATAATAAAAAATAGTACACTCCCGAGAACTGGGAGCGGGCGAATCCAAGAGAGGAAACATGGCGCCGGTCCCCCTTTTTCCTGTTTTTATAGCCTGGTTTTGAAATTGGTTGACTAATTGATTGATTGATTGATTGACAGCTCAGGTTCCCTGCACTCTGGCACGCCCATCCCCTTTGGGGCAGGTTCATTGGGTCAAGTTATCCCAGGACCCCCTTCCATGAGCAGCTGCAGTGCTTTGATTTTAACTGGCTTCTTTTACTGGCCCTCATTTAGAAAAAGTAAAAATTTCTGGAGTCCCTTTCCCTGAATGCAGACACATGCCATTTTCTGGGTTGTTCCTTTCCCCTTCCTCTCCCCCTGCCCAGTGCTTGTTTCTATCTAAACTACCTAACAGTTTGTTATTTCTGAAGTTAAAATCCATAAACTGTGAACTCTATTTTAAAATTCCTATATTAAAATAAATTAAAAGGGTTTTTTTTTTCTGTTTCTCAGATGTTTTTATGGCACTAGAAGCTTGGAGACAAAGCTAACACTAGAAATTTTGAAAACATGGCTTCAAAGAATAGCTCCACTGTCTTATTGATAAGCTGATGTATTATTATTAAAACCGTTTGAATTCTGTCTTCAAAATTCAACAATTCTTTCAGAAAAACTGGGAGACACTTTCAGAATAATGCATTTTGTCCATCATCTACCTTTATCTGTCATTTAAATACTGATCTTTTTTCTCTATGGGGAAAAAAAAAGTTTTGCCTATCTTTTCAACACGCTGTCAAGGACGTCTTTATTGTCATTCTGGGAGTCGTCTATGCAATTACCTACTCCCTGATAGGATAATATGTTGACCCTCCTCATTCAGGCAGAATAAAGTAGGTTAGGATGACGCTACCCACCTCCCACATATAACTTCGCTTTCTATCAGGAAAGAGACAAAAGAACCTTTGAGAATCACAATCACTTCTACTTCATTTCCCCAGTATGCTTTTCAGGTGGAATTTGGAAACTGAGGTTGAACACTGATCAAGGTTTAAAGATTTGCAAACTTCCGCTCAAAATCAACCCATTCATAAGTTGTCCCGCTTTCTAATGAGAGAGAGAAAGGAAAAATCAGAAAAAATAGTTTCTGAAAATTCAGAGATAGAACGTGCTCAACAGAGAAGCCAGGAGCAGTGGCAGCTCTAATCCGCCTCTTCTTTTATTCCTAAGGAAGAAAATATGTGTATTATGGACGCTATAAAGACATGGTTTCTGCGAGTAGGTTTTTGTTTTGTGTGTGTGTTATTGCTAAGACGGTTAAAATCATGTTTTACTTATTTAATTTAGTTTTCCAGAGTGTTAAGGATTAGAGTATGCTCCCATAATTAGGAGGAAAGAGTAATGAATATAAAGCAAATTATTTACTCAGATTAGGTTAATACATTTAATAAAAATGACCTCTCAGGCATTAGTAAGTCCAGTGCCTGAAGGTTGAGATATAGCTTGAGCAGCCTTGGGGACAAGTTATCAAGTGTCAATGACTGTTATTCTTCAAAATTTAATTACAATCCCACTGATGTCACTAAACTCCTTTACTTATTTTAAGTTAATTTTTCAGGCAACTGCTTTTGCAGATACGAATAGAAGAATGATTGATATGAAATTATGCACAAGACCCATTAGCGAAGCCCCCATGTCCATCATCTGTCCAACCATCATTTTATTATCTTATTTATCTTACAAAACTTCTTGTCAAGTGTCATTCACCATCTGAGGCCCTGAGAATATACAACCAAAAGTGATATATTCCCTTTCCTCAAGGAGTTCACAATCTAATTAGCAAAACAGGTTTGCAAGGTAATAAATACAATTTGTATTTTAAATATTATTTTTAAGGTATGTGCAGCTCACAGGGAGACACACACAAAAATTGTAAATTCCATTACAAATAAGGAATATCAAAAAAGATATCATGGAAGACACTTAAGCAGAGAAACATGGCAAGGTTATATTAAAATGATATAAATTACTCTTATCTTGACTCCTTATCCAAAAAAAAAAAAAAAAAAAAAAGAAGAGTTACCATTTCCTATTAGAATTGGAGTTTAAGGAGATTAGTTAACTTGCCTGAAGTTGCTTAGTGACTAGAAGTCCCGTCAGATTTTGAATCCAAGCCATTAACTCTCCTTAAACCCATGCTGGTTCCACTACACAGCACCACTCACTCCCCCGACTCCTGGTCCAGGAGCCCCCTGTAAACACTTCTCTCATACTCTGCTTACTTGTTTTCAAGACCATCGTTATTCAAGATATTTCTTCCTTTTTTCAAACTTCATTTTATTTAGGGTCAATGAACAATGGGAATTTTGGAAATGAAAGAGATCTTTGAAGCCATTAATTCAACATTGTTCTTTCACAACAGGAGAAAAAAAAAATGGTGCTAGAGACATTAAGTGACTCTAGGAAATTATAAAGCTAGTTAGCTGCAGAGTAGCTCTAGGACCACCTGGTCCAGGCATTGCCCCTTATGTCTAAATTGTCCCTTCTCTGGGTGGTCACAATATCCAAGGTCCATCTCCAGTTGATAATTTGAGGGAAAGAACTTGCTTTCTTCTTTGTGTCCTCAAAAAATACGCTAAGGGTATGGGAGTGGGAACCCTAGAGGACATGAGTGAAATGTAAGAACGAAATGAACAACTGTTCAGAATAAGAAATGTAAAGAGGCTTGGGTGTGGAGTAAGAAGAGAATCAAAAAGCAGAGCCTTCAAGCTGGAGCCCCAATTTGTCAAGGTCTGAGAGCATTTAAGGAAGCATAACTGGCATTTTAATGTAGTTGCTTGGCTGCAAGTTGAACCCTCTTTGTCTTCTTCAACTTTCAGGAAAACCTACCATAGGCATCAATACCTTGCAGTTTGGAAATGAAGGAAAAGGAATTACATTCATTTGGGGGTTTATGTTGTGAAATAAAAAGCAAATCCGGATTTTGTAAGGAGATACTAACTCGAGAGAGGATTATTGTAAGCAGATAGGGTAGGGGTTACCAGAGAAAGAAAACCAGACATGGCTTTCTTGACATAAGGGAAGCCATTTTGGTCCTAAGCCATTCTGTGGTCTAAGCCTGGCTGCAATGCTTGCCCTCGAACAGGTCTCAGTAATTAATGAACTTAAAGGAATAAAAGAATGCAGATTGTTATCAAGCCAGAAAAGTAACATATCAAAGATAATATACCAGTTGTAAAGGCTCCCAGTTCTATTTCAGTGGTAAAGATTAGCTTGAAATGTTCACCTACTGGATCAACTGGACCCTAAGGGATGATGGTGTTGACCTTTTCTGACCCTCCCGACTTCAGTTCAATTAAGCTTGGACTCTCAACCACCCAAGACCCTTCATGAATATGCATGTATCCTTAGCTTAAAACTTCCCCCAATTTTGCTGTTTGGGAAAACACAATTTTGGGAAAGATCCCAGGTGTTCTCCCTCCTTGCTGCAAGTGATAAATCCTTCCTTGTCCTGATCCTTGGCTTGATTGCATCTTTTGGCTCCACACCCACCAATAGACAAACCCAGTTTTCGGATAACATCACAGCAAGAGAATGAGGGGTGAGGAACTGTTGCAGTGGAAGAAGACGGACCATTATAATAGTTAGAACTCTGACCATAACATCCGCAAGAGTCTTAAGGGTTGGGCACAAATGGTTTTCTTTTCATAGGGAGGAATAAACAATAGAAAGAACCAAGTGTGAAGAAGTGGGCCTGATGGGACAGTAGGTCAGAGAATGCTTGACTCTGAGGCCAGCCTTTTCTCAGAAGGGGCTGTGCACTGGCTGGTTCAAACAGAGGATGGGTCAAGTTCGGAGAGCCGGGGAGAGAAACTTAATCAAAGTTTGACTAATAAGCATTTTACTCCTTGTGATTGGAGCACAAGCAGTTCAGTTGATACTTTATGGGGCAAAGAATAGAAATTTACACAGACTGTGGTCTTATCCCAGGGAAATGGGGCAGGGGAAGGTGTGTTTCTAGTGCTCGGTCTGCATCACTTTTATCAAGAAAAGGCGGGGACTTGCGTGATGCTGCAGTGGGACACAGAGCCCAGCCTGAGGCAATGAGGCTGGAGGAGGGGCTGCTGCTGGAGCAACCAGAAGTGAGACAGGAAGGAAGAGGGCAGGGCACAGTCATTCAAGGAATGACGCAGCGATTAACACCAAGATGGTGGATGATTCAACTCCCAGGAGGCCTTGAGCTTTATTAGACACTTGTTGTAATATATTAACATGGTAAATGGCACGCCCACAGGCGCCTTGACAGTTCTGACGCTGACCATAAAAAATCAAAAAGTGGGCGGTAGCCCAATTCTTGGCAATCCCTGCCCCTTCCCCAAAAGTGGTTGGAATAATCCTCCCACTTGCTAGCTTACAAAGCTATTGAGCCCATTAAAAACTAACAGCCCCCACGCCTCGAGGCCGCTTTCCATTCTGAGTGAGACAGACTGTACTCTGTCTACTTTTACTTTAAACTGAGAACCTAACCCCACACCTCAGGGCCTTTCTCTTGCCTTGTGAAGCAGCCTGCTGTACGGCAGCCCTAGCAAAGTAACCCAGCAGCCGTTGCAGTAAGCGGTGCAACTGACGTGGGGAACAGAAAATTGAAGTTTTTTTCCCCCAGAATATCGTAATGATGTCCCTATACAAACAATTCTTAAATGACTTTTGATTATTACATTGAAAAATAAGATATACATTTTATAAAACTGATCATCTTTTCTACTCATTTGTATGTGATGATGAGTAATAGGGTAGTACAGTTTTACACATTTTAGAGAACCCAAAAGTGAATTTGTCATTTTGAATTTTAATCATTTCCTTCAAGCATTTCTTCTTCTTCTTTTTTTTTTTTTTTTTGCTTTCATCTTTTATTCTTTGACTCTTAAATTATGGTTAGCTTATGTATCATTGTCATATGTCACTTATATTAGATATTTTTGTGTCTCCCTTATGAAGATTCCTTGATGTTCTTAGGCTTTGATAATGCACTCCCAAGTCTGTGGCTGTAGAGTATCAATCAGATTATTTGTATACTGGAGATTTTTTGTTGTGTTCCCAGCCCCATTCAAGAAGATACAGTTTTAAAAGAAAGTCTGCTGATTAGTGAAATGTTACAAACTTCATTCCTAAACAATGCCATAGATAGCAACAACATTTAAAAACTCAATGAAACTCACCCCCCAAAATGAAACATTTAGATATTATCTGAAATATATATATAAAATCTATATGAGGAAAACTATAAAACTCTGATGAATAAAATCAAAGAACTAAATAAAGAGGGAGATATTCCATGTTCATGGATAGAGACTCAATATTGTCATTTCAATCTTTCTTTTGGAAGATTTAACCATAAATCTCCAACATTCCACACAGCCCTAGAACTCAGCAAACATGCCATTAGTAAAAACCAGTCTTGCATTTGAGGTCCTTTAAGTTTCCACTTAGGCAGTTTGGATCCACACAACTATTTTGCTGGTTTCTCTTTTACCTAGAAGTTGCCAAGTCTTTTATAGTAAAGCCCAGAATTTGATAATGTTTTCACTAAATAGGAATGGCTAGCAATCATCAGCTTCACCTTGGATGAATTCTGCTTTCCTGAAATTATGATTCATCTAACCCTCATATGTTCCACAGCTGTCTAATGCCCTAAAATGTAATTTTCCAGCTTTTTCTGGTTGTTCCAATGGGAGGTTGCCCATTTACCACTCATTACATTTACCTAGAAGCTGAAGTCTCAGTAAATATTAAAATAATTTTTGTTCTGATTTGAAATCCTTTATCAGTCTGGTTCATTAATCATATTCTTATATTGTTTTATTGCTTAACATGTGCTAGTCTTAGTTGCATTGTATCTTGTATAAACCTATCATAACACTGAACATAGTATAATTAAAAGCCAATTTGAAACATCTGATAGCTGAAAAAAGCTAGTCTATGAGACATGATAAATAATTCATCACAATAAGGATTCTTCCTGCTTTATCCTTGTAAATCCTTGTTTAATCCATATATCCAGTTATCTATTCATATGTATACCATCTTTCTCTCTGACCCCCTGCAAATTGTCTTTATAAAACACTGTTCAAAGACTGAAAGAGTAAGTATATATTAAACAAATCTACAGCATTTGTAAATCTGCTTACATAAAAGTGGCTCTTTGCATTGTTTCTTATCCCTTAAGTGTGAAATCCATCTGACAATTTAGGGCAATGAAGGTTTATTTCTCGTGATAAACTTGCATGCTTCCTTCAATTAAGCAATGAGAATTCTTTAATCCATGTAGTTTCTTCTTTACCCTGGCTGCTAAGAAAATAAGAGCTGTTTTCTGTTTAGTGATTAGAGTTGTCTTCCTCAGACAGTGTCTACACACACACGTCTCCTTTGGAGAGATGAAACACAAACAGTAAGAAGTAAAGAGGACTATGTGTGTGTTTCTACAGTGTGTGAACATACGTGTGATTCCTTTTTATTCCTTACTCTCTACCTTTTGTCTCTTTAATTGCTATATGCTAATTGTGCTGGCATTTTTGTACTTGTGTATTTATTGTAAGCCATTCCAAATTTTGAAAGTGGGTGGGAGAGCCTATGAACTGATATAAAGCCAACATGATGCACTAGGGAACAGAGATCCATCAACTTTGACAGAAGTTTGGCTTTTTATTGCAAGAAGGACCAGGTTAGCATCATTAATTTAATATCTGCTAAATATGAAATCCTGAAGACAAGGGAAGAAAACCATACCATCTTTTATGATTTTTTATCATTTTCCCTGACTTAAATTTTTTACTCATAAAAATGTCTAAATATTTTTCCATGATACAAACTTGGGCTCTCTGTGTTTAAAATTTACATGAAAAGTGCAAAATTTGTAAAATGTTATCAAAGTTTGCCGACATAAACTTCAGGAATCTTGAAGTATCTGAAAAATTAAGTCACCTTTGAAAATTTTTACTCTAACACAGGAAACAAAGATAAAGCTACAGCAGAGGATTTTATAAGAAAGGGTCTAAGATATAGGTAACATAAGAGGCTATAATATCAAAGCTTATAAATCTGTAAAACCAATGGGTTACAGGGAAGTGGGTAACTTTTTAATGAGGACAGTCCAAGATTTTCTCTTCAATATCTGTAGTTAGCATTTGTGCCCAAATGTTATACCACTGGCAATTTCATTCATTTTCCAGATGTCAAATCAGCCCTACCCGTAAGAAGCCAGGTTAACTCCTCTTGTGCATGTTAACCCAATAGAAGACAATGTGGCTTGAAAGATCATTTCCAAATAAAAAGAACAATTTGTGTAATTATTTGGGGCCTACTAATAATGATTGTAGCCCTGAATCAAACTTCAGTTCATGCAAGCACTATTTATGAACTTGTGAACTGTAGTCAGTTGCAGGTTTGGAATGTAAGGCAAAATGCTTAGTGAAGGCCAGTGTTAGCGCAAGCTGAATGAAGCCAGTCTTCTGGGTAAGTAATTGTCTAAATATTTCCTATGGTTTCTCCAACTTTCTACCAGGACTACATGAATTTATCTAAAAAAAGTTATCACAGCCGTGATTTGTATAAACAAGACTTTATTTCAAATATATTTTACAGTTTGTGTGTAATTAGGATTGCTTTCCAGACTCTGAAATTTAATACTAAATTGAACAGGCAATGTACAAAATGGTGGTGTTTACTTAGGCCTACAATTGAATTCCTACGATTGTTCTGGTAATTTTATTTTCCCTTTTTAAATTGAATCAGTAGAGACATTAATGATAAAACTTTCACCCCCTTGGTTATATTTTGAATACGAACAAAGTACCGTTCCGTTCCATATTCCCTTGTATATTTAGGAAATGGTAGTAAATAGGGAGAGTAAAATATATATCTGGACCTGACTAATTGAAAAATGATGAACTATTGTGATCAGAGCTGAACTGGTTCATTCCTGGTGGTAAAAATAGTTTGCTAAGCAAATTGGTAGAACAAACAAAATTGTAGGGCAACTGTTCAGCCTGTTTAATAAAACATAGCTGTTTTTAAGAACTTTTAGCAATACTGTTGCACACACTTTACATACTAATTACAATGCCTACTTATAAACCAGTTCTTCTCAGCTAATTATTAGGTTGCTTTAGAAACTCAAGAAAAATAAACTGGATTTTTTTTCGTAAATATTCTTTAACTCAGACATTGAACTAATTCATGCTTCCCTTCACCTCTATTGTTAAAGCTGAGGTTCCAATGATGATGTCAAGTTATAAATAGGGATGACTTCTGAACTTTAACATTTGATAAGAATGAAAAGAGTATCCTGATTTTTTAAAAAATACATGTGGGAACTTCCTCAAACACCAACAACTAAAACTGTCAAAATTGAGATTAAAAAAAAAAAAGAATGGGTTTCTTTTCACTGTTGCCAGTATTTTTTTTTTTTTTTGGTTGTTCAAGGCATTGGCAGTAAGAAATCAATCTATTATTGCATGCTAGTCCTAAATATTCCATAAGATATTAAAAAAAATGAAGGCCAGGAACAGAATGTTTCTAAAATAGAGTATGACAGGACAAAACTCAGTGCGCTTTATTTGGTAGGAGAGAGCAAAGGTGGGACTTCGCACCTTGAGTGAGCCACGTTTCCATCAGCAGACAAGATTTTCCCACCCACACCCACTTCACACATCCTGACGATGCTGTTTCCTGAAGGAACAGGATGGACTCTGACCAACATAGCCATAGGTGGTCTATTAAAAACACTACATGGAATGATTATTTCTCCACTTCTACAATGAATATTTTCCTTCCAAAAGAATCTCATTTTTTTTTTTTTTTTGGCAAATATTAAGTAGGTATCATATCAGTTGTATTTTCAGTGTTCCAGTGGTCTGGAGTCTCTGAAGCCAACTGCTTTGCCATGATGAACAACATGAGAAGCACAGAAACAAGGAAAAAGATGGACATGGTACTGGTGGATCCAAGGCCCTCAACAACAGTCTATGAAGAGACAGACTGAGAGCTCCTTTCAACCTCCAATGTTTGCCTACCCACTGCCCCTCAATTTCATAGAGGTGTTTATAGAGGTCGAGGGTTAAAGCATGGCAGGCAATAATCTGCAGAATTTGACATGCAAACAAGGCAGCTAACGGGAAAACAGCCCCACCTCCTGGCTGTTTGGAAACACCAGCGCATGCAGAATAATTCGGAGCTGGTTAATTGCAAGAGCTTTCTCTCTGCCCCTAGAGATTCTGATTCACTGCATCAGAAGTCGGGCCGAGGGATCTACATTTTTAACAGTTAATTCTAAAGCAGGTAGCCCATGGACCAGACATTGTGAACTACTTCTGTTAAGGGAGTCAGTGGGCAATGCGTCAGCAGGAGATGGCCTCTTTATACACTTCGTATTCATTTGAGCCAGATGTTATCTGACCCAGCGTCTTGATACTCATTTAAAAACCAACTAACCAACCGACCAAACAAAAGCTCTTCTGGGAAACTATTAAACACAGAACTATCAAGACAGGAACACACACTATGGTGGAAGGCAAGCAAAAATGGCCATTGGAAGGAAAGGAAATCTGTTTCAACATTTGGCTTAAAAAGTTGAAGGGAGACTCCAGAGGTTAATGCCAGAAAGTTAAACAATGAAATAAAATATCCATTCTTCTAAATTAGATACCACTCAGGTGAAAATGATAGTTCTTAAGAATCTCACAAATCAAAATATAGAAATTTTTCTGTACAACCACAGAATGAAATTCAATTCCAAAGCACAGAAACCCAGCCCCAATGGTAGTGTCAGGCTTGGGAAAAGATGAAGGGTGCTTCGGGCTGCAGGTGTTTTTAGTGTGTTAGACAGCTGCATACTTGAAGGGTGTCTTTTGACTTGATGGCGAAGCTGTGTGAAGAGACGCAGTCTAACAGGGCTTTCTAGAATGTCCCACTTTAAGATTTCAACCCTTAGTTCTCAATTCAAAGTCAACTTCAGGAAGTGGGGTTATTTATACAGAAAGCAAAATTATTGTTCATACTTTTGCTCTTTTCGTAAGAAAACTAATGATTAAAACTCCATAAGAAGAATTGTGAAAAGAAACACAGTATAATAGGTAAAGAGCACATTTGCTGTTTTTATTGGTGCCTTGCATGGCAGTAATACTGAAAAAAGAGAATGCAAAAACAAAAAACAAAAAACAAACAAACAAAAAACAGGTTGGTGGCAACCCACATCTTTTTTTTTAAGAGTACATAAACTCCTGTTTTATTTTTATTGTGGCATGAATGATAACATAAAACCAAAAACATGAAAATATACAACTTATATTACACTATGTGTTATGAACAAAATATAAATCTATAACTCTATGTTATATTTACATAATTATTTATTTTATTAAATTTCAAGTGAGATGGTAGGTTGCACATACTTTGTTTTAAGCTCCAGGCATTTGATTGTCTTTTTTTTTTCTACTTTTTTCCCATTTTTACTCATAAAATCCAAACTGTTAGAAGGACTAAGAGCTTTAGAGCCAGTGGAGCTATATAAATACTGTTTTAGTGAACCAGTGACAGAAACACTGGGGAGGACAGGAATCAGTCAGTAGAAAAAACATCATCTTCAACCTGGGAAACTGATAGTTACAGGAAACTTTAAAATTAAATACTGTAAAAGCCTGTCTAAACGAAACCCTATGCCCTATAAGACAAAAGAGATCTCTGAACCACTTTAAGTGGGCTTCAAATTTTTCCTTGCAGACCCCATTTTTATTTTACTATTAACTTGATAGACAAATATTTTATAAACCTGTTTGTAAATATACAATTGTTTATTACAATTCAAATAATTTACCCAATGGAATGAATAAGAACGTAACTGCTTCTGATGTTTTAAATGTGGTATGAGAGGTTTCTTTTGGGAACAGTAACATCTTCTGGCTTAAGAAAATATCTGAAATCGGACCATGAAAGAGTTAAAGATAAAATTTTTAAATGAATTAAAGGTAAAAAGTCTACTCCAAAATCAAACCTATGAAATAGGTTCATCAAAGAAATTCTTTCCTATTTGTCCCTTCTAAGAGGATTTGGTTTCAATAATGATTATGTTCTTTGGGAGGGATTTTATACATGGTTAACTCTTAGCTGCAGATGCCAAATAAATGTTAAACATTGACTTGACTAATTTAGGTACAAGTGTACTGAAGAACGGTTTTGCATTTGATTCAATTGTGGTAACGAGCCAAATTATTAGTGACTTATAAGTGTGTAACTTTAACCTATTCTCTCCAGTGATGCTTAGATTCGTATTAAAACATGACTACTTTTAGAGGAACTGATTTCAATAACCATTAAAAAAACCCCCAGAATTCTGGCAAGATTATCCCTCAGTACTGGGTTGAGCCCGTGTGTGTGTGTGTGTGTGTGTGTGTGTGTGTGTGTGTGTGTGTGTGTGTCTGTGTGTGTGTGTGTGAGAGAGAGAGAGAGAGAAAGAAAACGTGAAATGCGAGTAGGAACGGGGGTGGGGAGGGAGAATTTACGTTCATTCTAGTTTGATCTTACTCTCCTTTCCTCTCCCTTATCTTTTTTTGTCATCATGGGGCACCAAAAAAGAATACAAGGTTTTAGGATCCTTTACAAAAGGTATAAACCAATCAAATGCCAAAAAGGCAATGTGCTAACCCAGTTAGGTTACCATTCATAGCACCTTTTATCAAATGACTTCAAAGTACTTTAAACATTAATATGATTCTTTTTGTTTGTTTTCTTTTAGGGAAAATTAAGGCAAAGAAATTGTGGCAGTCCGAGAAATTAGCTATCAGAACAAGAAAACATAATGCAGGGCTATGGATCTGCTGTCTGTTTCAGTCCATGCACAGCTTTGTCTCTCTGATAGAAACCTAACTAAATAAAATTAAAACTAACTTCTGAATTTCGTAGGTAAAGGTCACCATGAACAATTTTTACGTTCCCCTTCAAGTAAAACAAAATAAGAAACAAACAAAAAAAGACCAAACAGAAGTGTTTTGTCAATTCACGGGTAAGTGCGTTAGAACTGGTTTCAGCCATGAACGCCCTCAGTGGCATCTACCTGGAGCTAAAACAAAGTATTCTTGTAGCCCAAAGCCATGAAATGAAAACGAAGCGTCCTTATAACGTGGTGTAAGGTAAGTATCCAGCAAACGTGAGGGGTGAACCCACATGAGTCAGAAAGCATTTAACAAAGACAGAACAAAGTTTTAAAAATCTGTTTTCACATTGTACATAATAACGATATAAAAACAAGTGTCTATTTTTTTTAATCCAGAGTGCTTAAAAACAAAACAAACAAAAACAAAAAGAAATTGGCTCTAGATAACTGTGGCAATTAAATAACTAAAATGAGTGATGAGAGCATAAGTTAATTAAGACTGAACACGACCCTCCTATCAATTCAGTCGTTACGTATTAAACATCAGAACCTGACATTGTTGGGGCCAAATTTTTAAAAAGGAGAAGACTTATGGAAGGAGACGTGAAATTGTGTGAGTGAACATATGTGTATGTGTGCGTGTGTGTGTATATATATGTATATATATATATATACATATATGTTGGAGATGAAAATTTGTTTTAAATACCTAACAACTTATTGGCTGCACTTCCAAATCAGAGCAGAATAAAATAGAAAGGGAGAAATAAATTATACATAACTTACTAATCTGGGAACAGCTGACCATTATTATTATTATTACTATTATTATTATTATTATTTTATCATCATCATCATTATTACAACACTAGCAAAAAGAGGCAGATCAAATGAAAATACAGTCATCAGAAACAAACAGAAAAACAAACAAAACAAAATCTCTGACATGCAGGTTATGATCAGCTCCTCCAAGCAAAACCCCAGAGCAAGTCTTTTGAGAGAGAGAAAAATAAAAAAGAATTTTTTTCTTCTTTCTATGTAAAAAAAAGAAAAATCAAACTTTAGGGTCAGGTTTGGGGGATGGGATAGGAAAATGATGACTGGAGTGAAAACCATAGCACATCCAAGCCACTGGTGGGAGTATTTACTGTCTGATGCTTCAGCAAAGACCATGGTGACTGACTTTAAGTGATTTTGCATCTACCTGTATGAGCCCTACAACTGCCCTGGCACTCGGCTGGCAAAATCTAAGTCCCATCACCATCAGCTGTGGCTCTCGGCACATACTCTGCTGGAATCAACCAAGCAGACGTCAGCGGATTCATCTTACAGCAAGAGTAGAGTAGTGGCAAAGATTGCTGGGCTTGGCCAGGCTCCATCTTGTTGGGGTGCAATGACTTTTGATCAAATCCTGCTTTTTATAGCATGAGATGCATATGGCCCACAATTCTGAAACGTAAATGGCCTCCACCTCATTTCATGGAGAGATGAAAAATACCTTGTAAAGATCATCGGTTCCATTTCCTGTTCAGGAAAGGATGGAATGTTGAAGAAACAAGCTAATTCTATGTTTCTGGAAAATGGGCAGATATATTCAAGGAAAACAAGGATTGTTTTGCTCGAAGTTATCAACAGGAAAAACAAACAGAAATCATTAAGAAGCAAACGTTAGTGGAACCAACTGACCAGGGAGAAGGGACATCTGGGAGCAGACTGATGGCAGCGTCCGTGTTACTCATGCACCCATTACACAGGGCCACCTGATTCATCCAATCGTCATCATAGCAGAGGTTTAAAGATATAATTTCTGAGCCCTGTAGTCATTAAGCTGTCACTTGAAGTGCAAAGTCAAGGTCAAGGCTGCTTCCAGACCAGTCACTTGGGGGGATGTGGGCTTTCATCCCCAGATGTGGGTTTAACTCGCAATGGTCCACTGTTATTCCTATTAGTACCATAATCACACACATACATACACACAAAAATCCAAGATCAGAAAATATTTTTTTCTCTAAATTTCTTAATGTCTCTCTTTCTCTCTCTCTTTTTCACCTGAGAACAGCACCTACAGTTTCCATTAAAAAAAAAAAAGTCAAATCTCACCAGCTGCTGGTATTTCAGGTTTTTCAAGGGATTGTCTAAGATATAACACTGTCCTAATTTAAGAAGGAACAGGGAAAAGGAAAGGGAAGAAAATCAACTGGGTCAACACTTCAGTACAAATTTGGCACTTGCTCAAAGATGTAGTGTGGTGTGCAATAGACAAAGTCCTCTAAAGAAAATGATTGCTTACTTTGCGGTGGATAGCAAGGAAGTTAAAAACAGGCTCTTTTTCCCTCTTTCCCCCCCATGCACAGACTTCCATCTTTAAAGTATAGAGATGGAGAAAGTGGAGAGAAGTAAAGAGAAATTCATCATCTTTCTTTTTTTTTTTCTGTCAGGTGCATTACCAAAAAAAAAAAAAAAAAAAAAAAAAAAAAGGAAAGGAAGGAAAGGAAAAAACCCAGAACCCCCCCCAAAACAAAACAAAACTTATTTCTTTTTAAAAATTGTAGCACAAAACAACAAAACACATTCACAAGCCACTTGTTGGCACTGTGTACCTGAGTGAGAATTTCTAGAACATTGTAGAACAAACAGCCATAAAGTTTATTAAAAAAAAAAGTTGACGGGTAAGACTTCAGTGCTTGGATGTAGCAGCTGAATTACTGGCATTATTTTACCCATAGCTTATTTCAATCTCTTGTTGTTGATATTGTTGTTTGCTTGTTGTATTTTTATTTCCTTTCCAAGCCTTTTGAGGCTAAGGTCTATTAGTCAGCTGATGTCCCAACTATTTAAGACTAACAGTTAAAGTAACAGTCAGTGTATGAGAAAGTTAATGTGCTTGGCCACTGGTAAGGATGAACCAGCTAGGGCTTCTTTAAGTCCTAAGGTCACAACCATCTTTCGACCCTTATCAGTTGGCTTGTCCTGCAATATGGTTTTCACTGTCACTCCCATAATCTACATCGGGATCATCCTCTTCCTCATCGTACTCATCATAAATCTCTCCGTTGATGTCCTCAGCCTGTATCTCTTCTTTGATATGTGGCTCCTCTCCTTTCACACCGTAAGTGCTCTGGATGACAGGCATCCCAGGCTCCGGGCTGCTCGACACGCTTGAGTGCTCAGAGGGCAGGTGAGGGGAGGGCATCCCGGCCATGGCGATGGCTCCAGGGTACACAACTCCAGCGGTGGCGATGGGGATCTGTGCTTGTTGCCTGTCAGAGAGGAAACCATGGGTGAGCGGACAGTTGGGTGCACGTCTGGCTGCATAACTAATTTGCTCTGCTTGTTCAACTCCAAGGTAGTGGGTTTCACCTGACATTTTCAAAACTGGATCCTCCTTTGACCCCAATGCCTTACTTCAATGCAGTGCTTTGTAAAGTACAAGGCCTTTGCGTGGGTTACCCATTGATTCTTAAAATGATTCTGTGTTGTTACCAATCTATTGTATGAAAAGAAACTGAGGTGCAGAAAGATAAAGCAGATGAACTCAAGTCCTTGACCCCAAGTTAAGGGTCACTTCACTGTGACACATCAAAACAGCTTTTAAAAAGAACTGAATCTAAAGATTCAATTTTAATGGAAAGCTCCTAAAGTATTAGAACTTCCCAAGTGAAACTTGACTGCCTAAAACTCACTGAAACTGAGTAATATCACCTCTTCCTTGAAATAAGTTTTGGTGGGGCGAGGAAGTAGGGCCAGCCTCACGGGTGAACCACCCCTGCAGTTGTACAGACCCCGGGGCTTAGAAAGACCTTACACTTGATTTAAAGTTCTGTTGTCACAATCTTGAAATTCTTGGAAACTCTGTAACAAAGACCCCACGTTTTCGTTTTACCCTGGGCTCTACAAATTCCGTGGCTGGTCTGAGGGGGAAGGGATTAATAGAAGATGTCCATTTATGCTTCTTTCATTCATTCATGTTTACTGTTTCCCCAAGGAGTGCTGGATTTTGCGCTCAGCATTGAGAAGAGTCATGCACTGGGATGTAAATCACAGATCCTTTGGACAGAGCAAGGGATACTTTCAGGGGAATGGAGGGGACAGGGCAGACTGGAAAAGGCTTTTTTCTAAGGTATCCTCTGGCCATTTTCAGAACAGTGTTTATTATTCTAAGAAGCTCCCAGGATGGATCTATCTATCTTATCTATCTATCGATCGATCGATCGACAAAATTCTGCAGAAGCAACGTGGCTGCAGGTCGCGCCTTAAGCAGCAGGGAAAGACACAGTGAGAGAGGCACCTGTAATTCAGAAGGAAACTTCCCCATTCACAACGCTGCGCCCTAAACAGAACCCCTACTGTGTGTAATCTTCTAAGGCCACACATGTGCCTTGAGAGCCCAGAGTCCCCTCGATATTCAGAAACAAGTGCTTCTTGCTTCTGGAATCACTTTTATGTTGTATTGTCTCAACATAACTAAGTTCTTAGGGGCTGTGGAACTTATCACTGGGCAATCCTGCAAGTCAGGAAAAGCAGCAAGGAAAAGAACCAGGAAGACTCCTTAAGTGTCTAACAGCAAACTTCAAGATTGTTTCCTTCCAGATGTTTTATTTTCAAACCAGCCATGAGCAAAGCTCACGTTGGAGCCACTGTTCTAGGAGCGTGGAGTGGATTCACCTGGAAGTGTTCTTTCTCGGGACTATATGGGGGGGGGGGTTAGTCTCTGTAAATACAGTGCTCAAGTTCTTTCTCAAAATGCTGCTGCGCAACTGAGCAAACACGTTTCACATCCCGCTAAGTGTAACAGGAAGTGCTCCCGAAGGGCGCGCGGCCGCCGGCCGTACCCAACGTTGAAGTACTGCCGCATCTCCTGCCGCCGGTTCCGCATGATGGCCTTGTACTCGCCGATGCGCAGCTTCTTGCCGTCCACGAGGCACGTGCGCTTGGGCCGCGGCTTGTACTTGTAGTCCGGGTACTTCTCCAGGTGCTGCTTGCTGAGACGGGCTTGCTCCTCATAATATGGCTGTTTCTCTAGGTTTGTCATAGCTTTCCAGCGAGATCCTAGGGGGAAGAGAAGGTTAGCGTTCCCATTTGCCCAGCAGCTGAGGAGCCTAAAGAAAAAAAATAGAACTGAGAACGTGAACATCTCAAGTGAAAACGCTGGCCAAATCCCAGAAATACATAAAAAGAGTATGATTCATGAGCTCTGACATGGGAGGTGAGATCCCACCAGCGCAGAGGTGTTGGTGGCCGTGTCTGCAAAGAAACTGTGTACCCAGAGACAAAACACTGAGCAATATTTTTTTCTGTCTTGAATGAACAATTTAGCCAAACTTGTACATTATGTACTGAGAAGTTCACAGATGATATAATGGAGATACCTTTCATTTCTACATTAGACCATGGTGTAACCCAACTGTGAACTAAAGAGTGATGCACAAACTTTTAACATATTTTGAATCTGAGGGGAACTGTCTAGTTACTGAGTATTTTTATATGGGGGTACATTACTTACTACAAATATCTCTTACATGTATTACATATAATTCTCATTCTCCACCAAATGTTTAAGGATCCTTACATGATTACAGTTAAAAATTCATTTCATTAAAATTTTAATTATAAAAAGCATATTAATGAACATGCACTGGGTAACGACTGTGTGTTAGATCCTGTGCTAAAAACTTTACGTAAGTTGTTTCATTTTTACTTTTCACCATAACCTTATAACACAGCAATTATTTTCCAGTGATAAAACTGAAGTTCAAATAGATGAAGTAACTTACCCAAGGTCACACAACTATTAAATTGTAGATCAGTGACTCAAACTCAGGTTTGATGGAAGTGGAAGTGTGGTACCATGTATGTCCCTATAGCCCTGCCCCCACCTACTACATATGACCCAGCAGAGGTCAAAACTTACAATAAGAAGTGTGTGTTCAGCAGTATTTTTCCCTTGTAAATCACCTGCAGTCATCTGTTAAAATGTCACTTCCTGTGCTGTAGTATGCATTACTGATGTTAACCCAAATTGGTTTTCCCTTTCTTTTCACATTTAATTCTGGTTTGGATTCAACTACGATGGTGAGAAACAACTGTTTGAATCTTAATTAGAATAGTTTATGCTAGTTTTCAATATAGATATGATTTAAAGTTTTGATTCTATCATATGGCTATGTGTAGGGGGTAATAGAAGTAGTAATAATGTTTATTTTCCACTAAGCATGTGAGGAAAATCCATTCGCAGATGAAATGTGTTTATCTGCAAGTAATCAGCTCAACTCTAGCCAGATCCACAAAGACCAAAATCACTGGAATGAGGAGATCCCTGCCAAAGACGTCCTAGCACTGCTGCCTCTACCTGCCTTCCAAAGTCACCTGAGCAAGCTCTTCAGCCTTCCGCATGAGCTCATTGCTCAGCCTTAACTCCGAATCTCAAATGCAAACCAGCTTACTGGTGAACAGCGCTTTCCTACAGATGCAGAGAATTGCTCAATACTGGCAGTTATATCTGTTAAAGGAACGCGAAGAGCATCTCTTCCCTTAGAACTGTTTCCTATTGGAACAGATGTTGGCTGGGGTGGCGGGGGGGGGGGGTATCTCCACGTAGGTGTCACAAAGATTTATAAACAGATTTTTTTTCCAATCTAGACAGCCAATATGATGTTATTATATTAACAACAGAAACTTAGGTTACAGTTGAAATAATAGAGTCGATTTTTCTATTCCTTTCTCAAACTTGTATTTCAATGCTGTGTCCAACATTGAGTCAGCTGGTCGGGCCGTATCATTTGTACAATCTCACACTCCTTACTGCCCAACATCATTCTCCAGAGGTACCCGAAAAATCATTATGTTGTTCTCAGGGCCAATATAAACACAGGTAAAGCTATAATAGTGTTGAATTGGATCAATTCTTCTTGTGGAGTTTCTTATAGGTATGTATTTCAGAATTCTGGATCTCATAATAGGGAGTGGAAAAGAAACAACTTGCTGAATTATTACAGAAATTGAACAGTGGATCAAGAATGGTTGACTTAAGTTCACTGGCTCTTTTTATCACCACAGAGAACAAAGAAACTAGCATTCTTAGCTAGTATAGGAGCTGCCAAAGAGTCTTCCCTAAGTCCAACTTTTCTATAAGCTCAAAAAAGAATATGTTTCTCTAAGTAAAAAGGATGTTTTTGCCTCATAGTAGCCTGCTTGGAATGTAAGAGCTATTTTTAGATTTCCTACTATGTGCATGATGCTGCATTAACTACTGGATATGCAGGGGTGAATTCTTATGGTTCTTATTTCTTTGGAGCTCTTATGCCAGTGGAGAAGAAATTTATTAAATAGCTAAGTACAAAATATATTATTTTAATTATAATGTGCAAAGTACGGGAAGGTATGAGGACATATGATAAGGAGGTGGGACCAGTCTTCAGTAGGTCAGGAAGGCATTGCTGCAAAGAGGACTCCTCTAGGGCTGGGAAAGAGAAGAGCATCTCACAGAGGAAAAGTAGAATGGTCCAGGCCTCGCAGTGCTAAGGGGGCCTGGAGGAACTTAAGGAAAGTTGTTCTGGCTAAAATGCACAGGAGAAAAGGATGATAAAAGATGTGTAAATTCTCAAATAAGTTGGCTTCTAACTCTGGCATGAATTGGAATCAAAATATTTTGATACTGGATAATATAATTTCTCTGGAAGTATCCCTGAATTCTATGCTACATTTTAAAATATGGTCATATCAGACATACACTGTACATCACTACACTTCAATTTAAAAATATGATATTATAAAATAAATACATAAATAAAAAATGGTTTTTTAAAAAATATGGTCATATCATTGTTACACGTCTGTTCAAAATTAAGAATTAAGGTACCATTTTGACCCAGTTAATACTTAAGCTACTTACTCCATTTTATGACAGAGCAGAACAGTGGTTTGATTTGGTGGCAAACAGTTTACTTTTTTTATTAATAACTTTTGAAGGGTAACCCCTTCACCAAATGACAGGTGTGGTTTTGGTTTTAATGGCTCTGCAGGTACAACCACCGTCTGTAACTGTGATGTAAAGCCCTGAAAGACACTAAATGAGAATGGCAGGACAGTGCTTTAGGTGTCTCCAGAAGAGGTGAAAACATCTCCTCGATTTGGGTGTGGCTGGTTGCTCACCCTGGACCACGTACAGGGAGTAAGTTCCCTGTTCTGTTCAAAGGACTGGGCTTCTACAATAAAAAAAAGAGTGAAGTATACATTTAGGTGCTTCTCCTGATGATGAAACGGAAGATTCAGTCAAAAAGATGCGATGTTCAAAATAAGAAAAAAAAATTGGTCTTGGAAGTGCTCTTTTCCTTTCTAAATCTGGCAATACAATAAAAATGGAGAGTTTGAGCTGAGCAACAGTGTCATCTCCACGGGGTCTGTAATGAATTTGCACATTTTCCTCCAACTACTGTATATCTAATCAGAAAAAGATGTCCCCCATCCCCTGATCTAGCGCCAAACAGTAAAAGGTGATTCCTTATGTTAACAATTTCAGCAGAATGGCTTATTAAAACCAGATTTTAGGGTATTATAAAATGCTTAGAAGCCCTTTAAAATGTCAACTAGGATCCCCAGAGACCACGTAAAATGTCAGCCCAGCTCAGGCGCCTGTTTTAAGCAGAATGAATTAGCGGCGTGCTGTCGGAGGCTGTTATCCAAAACAATCAGGAAAAAGGAAAACATCAAGCTTTCTTTGTACTTTTATATGAAATGAGCCATTTAGAATGATCTTGCGGGTATTTGAAGATCACTCATTTATTTGAAGCTATGACTAAATACTGAGGCCCGGAACACCTCAGTGGGCTTTTTCCCTGCTATATCTTTAATTAATACAATTTCACTGGAAAATCTTAATTAAATTAGGCAGCATTCTCTTTCATGTAGCCTATTATGATACAATCATATGATCATTCTAATATTCTCTCCTTCAAACCAGAAAGACATTCTTTTAGTCCTCTTTTTCCATGAAGGCTTTTGCTCTATTTCCTAAAATACTTCATGTAATCAAACAGATACTTCTCTTATACTTAGGATGGAGTTTTAATCAGTGATTATTATTATTTTTTTTAGAATTCAGACACATAAATTGAATGATTTAAAGACAGGTTAAACAATCTTAACTTTTAGTTTGTTTTTTTAAAATTTATTTTGACATTTGGGGACTTCTAATTTGAGAACAACTAACATTAAAATATGAAATAAGTTTATGATACTGAAAACATGGGTAACTAAAAGTAAAAATTAAAAAATGCATATTTGACATCTTCTGTGTCTTGACAATCTAAACTGGTTTTCAGTGGTAATACTAGGACAGCCCACCCCCACCCAGACAACACGCTGAATTCTATAGTCTGCAAAGAAAAAGAATAAATACGGTCAATACCAATGTTGGTTTATAGGAAAAGAATATTTTTCCTACTCTTAGTACAAATATTTTTAGATTTTTAAAGAAGAGAAAATATTACAACAACTAGTATAGAAACACACAGCTAAATTAGCTACAGAACTTGGGCATAATTTCTTGAAGAACATGGACTGCTTCATCATCAGAAGAAAATGCTCAGTGATGGCGCTTACTGCTTAGATAAGCAGAAAACACGAGCTGTCGGGCTTCCAAACCCCATGTCTTTCAACAAATGCAGAAAACAGAACCGTACCTTTCCTTCATACTTCACTTGGCCCTCAATACTTTTCTTACCCAGTATCTTGCTGATGTTGGAGTTGTGCATGTCAGGAAAGGCTTGAAGGATTTTCCTTCGTTCATCTTTAGCCCACACCATGAAGGCATTCATTGGACGCTTTATGTGGGGTTCGTTGCTACCACGCCCCCTGGATTCTCTGTAAATTCTTGATTCTGAGACTCCAGCACTTCCTAAAAACAGGCAACATGGCTTCACATTAGTGTCAACACTTCTGGCAATTCTCTTCTTTTGTGATTTGTTCTCAGTCTAAGATACCTGAAGACAAAAAGTACATTTGATACTGGTACTTCCAGTTCTTGGGGCACATGCCTGCTTAGGACGTTTCTGTGATAAGCCTTGTGGTGGCAAATGTTTTATTTATATTTTTTAATCCATTTCTAATATATTTTTCCTTTCTTTCAATGGACTATGGACTGTTTCACCACTTACTTTCAAGAGGACACCAGGAACTTGAGTATGTGATCTTTGATGCAAACTGGAAAGAGAACAGTTGGATTGATCCATAGGTATACCGCTGCTGTTGAAATATTAAATAAGTCAAAGAGCTCACAAAATTGTGAAGCACCAATCTGTTCAGCAGAATGGACAACAGATAAGGATGTGTCTCTGCTATCTAAAGACTGTTAGGACATAGCCTACTCATGCCCTTTTCTCTCTCTGAGGTTGTATAAATAAAAAACACTGCTAAATAAATGTTTGAGGTCAAAACACAATATAGATATTTCCTGTAATATGTTTGGCTTTTCTTTGAAATTATGTGCTAATAACTGCATGAAATATGCTGATAAAGCAGTGACAGTCTGGTCCCTGAAAGATGTTTGAAAATGGCAGAAAAAGAACAAATGAATAGTTACATTACTATGGCTTCTTAGGAAGTGCACAGTCACATATTTAAGGTGAAAAATAATATAATGAATTCATTCCCCTTAGTTTTCTCCCTGACATCTGAGTTATCCAAAGAGACCCACTGATAGTCACATTCCATTCAGCAAGACTCAGGGTGATGAAATGCAAGCAAGAGTCACATGGATCCTGTGGGAGCCGCAGTCACTCCTCCAGGCTTTATCTGACTTTGTACATTGGATTCAGCAGATTAAACTGCTTCCAGAGATACTTGAATTTAAGCACAGCAGATAAGGAGAAACAGAATAAAATGTAGAACTCTGACACCAAGTTGTCCAGGGTTTTCATTTCAGAAGATGAGAGAGATATACTTCTGTAGTGTGTAAAAATGTAAAATATTTTTGGGGTTTGGGGCTTATATAATCAATAAAAGCACTGCTTTTCTTCCTCCATACTCCTTTTCCTTTCTTAATTTGAAGGAATAGAAATTAACCCAAATTACCCAGACTTGAAGACCCTGTAGCAGCAAACAAAAAACACAGCATATTAGGAGCTTCTCATTATTTCCCTTTCAATAATATGCTCTTTGGTCTGACAAAGATTAGAAAATATTTTGCATACAAGCATGACTGAATTTAACAAATAACAGCAACAGAAGTGTTGATGTTTTAATGCTGATTACCATGGGTATATTTTATCATGCTAATACAACTTAAAATTTATGAAATGTGTTATTACCAGTAATTGTCTTTTTATTGACAAAAATGAGTGCTAATATATGGTGACATCTTTCTAAAATGGGTTTGTAACTAGCAAATGATCATTTGCACATCTGTCTTTCCTTGTTCTTACACCTTACAGCAACAGAAGCAATAAAATGAACATTATGTGACTTCATCAAAGCTAAACAAGCTCTTTGTATGTAAGATAAACTTAGGCCAGCTTTAAATTAGCCTAAGCAAAGCAGAAAATAGAAGGAAATGTTTGGATATAATGGGCTAGAAGAACACAGATTTCGCTTGGATATCCAATTCAGTAAAACTTGGTCTCGATAGAATTACCGGGTTACATGCTCAAGTCTGGCTAGTCCCTTGGCTAGCTCAGAACTGGACTTAAAAGCAGAGTTGGCCCCAGGCACAGAGTAGACAGGTGTGTATTTTGGGGGATTCACAGAAGTCCATCTGTCCTAAAGTATGCTTCTCACTGGTGTGCCCTCGTGCAGGCTTTGCTGTATGCAGGGAGCTTCTGCCATAGTAACAAAGTTGAGGGCTGTGCTCTTAAGATGCGTGCATGTCACCTGACACTGGAATGAGGTCCCCTCGTTAGGACTCAGCATAAGAGGACTCGCACCTCCTTTTTCCCTCTTTGCTATGCTATTCGAATTAGAGCATCTATTTTTCCTGTTGTCCTTGTGGATGCTTAGAATGTTCGGAGATGCTGCAGACGACTGCAGTCTCGAGGCACAGGAGGGAAGCATGCGGCTGCACAGCTGGAGTCCCAGACGGGGTGCAGAGGGAAGGCAGGGCACCGGACTGCATGGCACATGGGATAAGAGGGAAGGGCTCCCAAGTGCAAGAAACCATCCTGAAAATGTCCTCTGAGCCATGTGCTCTCGTCCAGATTTGACAATGAAAACTTAAAGCTGAGCTTACAGGGACACATTTCTGAAAGGTTTGTTTCAGGTGTGAAAAACAGGGCAGAGAAAGATGGGGAAGATGGTGACTGAGAGCATTTGCTTTAGAACCACGTGATCTTGAATCCAAGACCTGCCTTTGGCACTTACGGCCCGGAAGTCTTGGGAAAAAATAACTCCAAATTCCTAAGGGCCAATCTCTTTCTCAGTAATAGTACTTACTCATCTCACAGGTTGTGCTGGGGAGTAATGAGGTGATTTATGCAAAGCACCCGGCAGAGTGCTTGGCACAGGGGAACCCCCCAGTCCATGTGAGCTCTTATTGTAATAATCGGGTATGAGGTGGCTGTCTTGTATGTTGTTTTTATTACTTTTAATTGGCACTAAATAGACACTTCTGCATGCTATAGGAATATATGCCAAAAATTTCACAAACCATCAGAATCTCCACTCATATTGAAATCCATCATGGCATGGCTAAATTTTCCTTCTTCGTTCTGTTTAACTGCCAGTTGCTGAGTCAGACTCTCCAGTGTTGTTTTTTCCTTTAAAAAAGAAATTTATAATGAGGACTCAATCTGGAAATTGTAATTATTCAAAGACATTTTTTTTCCCCTGGGCCGCATATAATAAATACATTCGCTTCTGGAAGGGGTGAGATGTCGATTTATTCACCTTTGCACGTTCAGCCCATGATACTGAGGTAATTGAAGCAAATGATCAGTAGGAGTTTTGAAGGAACTTAGAAGCCCCTATATGGTCTTGGCATTTGGCTTTGATAAGCCTGAAGGAGGTATGCTGGGATTCTTGGAGACAACCTTCCCAAATCACAAAATGTGCATAGAAATTTCATGGAAGCAACCTGTTTTTACAACATTTGGAAGGCCTGCTTTATTTTTAGCCAGACAGTAAAAGTATAGAAGTGGCATGGGGCCCAGAGAAAGTCTTCCAATAGTCAGGTGACCAAATGATAGAACCATAATTCGCAGTAGTGCCCTCTTGTTGCCATCTCCCTACATGCCATCTGCATTCCTCATGCAAGGGTAATGAAGACGTTTAAATATTCATTGCTAATTGCTTGTCAAGTCTCTGTACATTCAATGTGAGTGCCTGCTACTTGGACTACAATTTGATTTGGATTGCTAAGCCAAAATATTGAGTTGGCGAATTATTTGAGATACAAATATACCAAAATTAGATCTGCAAAGACATCAAGTCATTTGAAAGCATGCAGTGCATGATTTGAATTCATGCATGGAGAACATGGCACTACAAACCAAATTATTTTCAAGAAAAATCTAATGCTTAATCTAAACCCCATGAGATTTTAAACTACTTTCAAATTAAGTAATTGGGTAATTTTAAGAACAGAAAAGCATACAGTAAAAGGTTTACAACTTTCTTTAGCACTCCCCATCATTGCCCTGAGGATGATGTGGTTCCAAACAGCTTTAAGGAAAGCACCTATTGGATTTCATAAAATTTGCTCATGTTTCTTTATAATTATGCACCTCATTTTTGAAGGGACACAGTCATGAATCACACAAGTGAACCACAGTAATTGTGGAGTAGCTATTAACACAATAAAATGTTCACAGAAAATAATCAACTATTTAAGATAGTATCACAGGTAAAGGGCCCAACAAACGTTCCCACCAAGAGCCAAGAGGGCATGGAAATTCCTCATAGAGTAAGTATAGACTTTATCTCTACAAAACTCTCCGACAGTGTTACAATTGTACACACGTGATGAAAAAGTCACTTAATTTAGTTGCCCTGGAACCCACGTCTCTGTTCATCAAAGTCTAAACATGATTTAATGGAAAAAATATTTTAAAGCTGTCAGTCACTATAAAATAAAGTAAGGAAACTGGAAACAAAATACTTTACATCAACTTTAGTTCTATAGGATTATGTAGTACTAAAGTTGAAAGAAATGATATATTTAAAAATGTAGACCCTCACTCAATTTGTTTTATGTATTAAATTGTATTTTCAGTTGCTTTCTATGTTCTGAATTTCTTTTGCCGAGAGAGTCTGCTATATATATTCAGCTGAGCCCAGAAGCACCACAGACACCAGCTTAACAGGCTCTCTTTATAGTAAATGTAGCTGTTGAAATAGAAGACAGTTACATTAAAAAAAAAACCCACATTCCATCAACATGATCTGATAGTCCACGGGTCAATGAAGACTTTACTGTCCTGGGGGAAGGCACCCAGCACAGACAGTCTCTCAGGTTCCGATTTAACAGCGGACAGGACAATAGTGCTACATATTTTCTAGGGTTTTCCATTTTGAAGTAAAGTCTTTCGAGGAGAAAAAAACAAAATGAAGGCCATTGGAGTAGAAAACAAATGAAATGTTAAATGTCTCTGAAGGTTCTGAGCTCAGCTGTATGGATCCTGTGCCATCCTACAAGAAGCTAAAACTAGCAAACGACGAGCTGGAAAGTCACAAGTAGTTTTGTTGTTGCTGTTGTTGTTGTTGTTGTTGTTGTTGTTGTTGTTTTACAATAAGTAACCTCAAATCAGCTACCTCTAAAGCACATAGTATAATAAGATGGTTCAATTAGTTATCCAAAAGTGGAATTTACGCTACTTCTTAAGAGGATGTCAGTGGAAGACAGCGGGAGTAAACACAGTAAGCTGCCCTTCTTTTGTGACCTTTTGCATAGTCATTTAGGCTAATTCTCAGACGTGTGAACAGGGAAAATGAGAGGTGACTGTAGGAACTGGAGAATGCACGGTGTGCCTTTAATTAAGACACTTTACAACAGCACGTAAATCAAAGTGGTAACATTGCCACAATTTCCGAACACTGGCTGATGATAAATTCTGAACACATAATGGAATCGCAGTGAGGGGATATATCGTAAAACTCAAATGTTATATGGTAAATACATGGTATATACAAATATTGTGCTTATGTGGTAAACCATTAGCTGTATAATTCCATATGAAAACTGATCCCATAGTAAAAAGGCTCATATTAAGTTCTTATGTACAGAGGTAGACACAGATCTATGTGGGATTAGGATTCTAGATAATATACTGAACCACCAAAACAATGAGTTGGCTTTAAGAATAGTTCTCAGAAGTTTAAATTGGAATCTACTCAGGCGTACAGGAGGAGAATCAGCCAAGCGTTACAAAGCACAAACGCTGATACACTGGAGACCCCTCGCACCCTACTTCTTCTAAGCCCGCCCAGCCCTGGCTGTCATCCTCCCCAAAGGGCCCCCTATGCCCTACCACGTCTAAAACAAGACCATTTGTGGTTCTGCACCCTGGGTCGAATATTTCCCTTTCCAAAGCCTCTTTTCAAATGTGCGAATATTACTGAAAAGGCAATACTTTCATTTTCAGAGTTCTTATCATTAAATTAATCCTTTCTAAACAGAGGCAGCTGAAACAAAATGAGAGCAAAAAAATATCAGGTGGGGAGGTGGTAAATGGGAAGATGTTGAAAATAAGAAACACCAAAGAAATTGAGCTTGTGGAAACAGAAAAAATCTTGGGCACAAGTGACAATTTTTTACCAAACGTATACACTCTTAGTTCCAACTGATCAAAAGCACATTAGTCAAGAATTTGTACAAAAAAAGACCCCCTCCCCAGGCCCCCAGTTTAAGGTCAGTGTTCTTGAGCACAAACCCAGTACGGCACCTACACTTGACCGTGTCCCAAAGCAGGACTGAAACTTCCAAGGTTCACCCGTCTTCTCTCCTCTACTTTTTTTTTTTTTCTATTTAGAAATGAAAAAAACAAAATACACATTTAAAGAAATATTGGCCAAAATTCTGAACTGCTCTGAGGAACATCAAAGAGTGCAAACAGATTAATCACTACAAAGTAACCAAAATGAAATAGTCCTGAGGATTTATAAATAAGGACCAAACAAGATGATCTGTATGCTTTCTCTCTTGGGGAAAAAAAAAAAAAACCCCAAACTAGCTATTGGATAACAACCAGAATTCCCTGAGTCCCAGCTGGCTAACCAGGTCTTACACAATTCTGCAGGTTTACTAAGATCAAGGGGAAACACTGGGTAAAGTCTGTTTTTATTTGAAAATTTTTGTGATCCTATGCAGACTTGAACAAACACTCAAGTGAACTGTATCTCATCTACAGAAGACAAGAAAGTTTTAGACAATATAATTTCTTGGGGTCAAGTGAGTAACTCTAGAACTCAACATTCAAAGAACTATTATTAATGTGTTAATATTCACTTAGGGAATTTGGCAACTGGTCTTGGGCTCTGTGGCTTATCCAATGACGTGTGTAATGAAAAACAGCATGTGTATTGTTCGCACATGACACCAGGCGGTGGTGGGAATCAACAAGGAGAGCTCAGAAATATCTAAAGAGATGTGGGTACTTAGCTGATTAGAAGTGGTCAGTAAAACCTGTGCTTTCTGCTCTGAATGGCACAAGACCACAGAGATTAATGGGAAAAGGACATACCTGAAAATACAGAAAATAAGGGCTTTGGGATCAGGAATGTGACATTTTAACCAAACTCTGCCATACATATTAGGTATATTAACCTCCAATCAATTAACCTCCCTGAGTTTCAGAATCCTGACTTGTAAACTGGGGTTTAAATATATGATAGCTTCTCATTAATTTAAACAATGAAAAGGATGCCTTTATTATGAGGGGAAAACGTAAATGGAGGAAATAGAAAAGATAAAAATTCTTTCCAATATACAAGAATCACAGGAATAATTAGTTCAGATATGAGTATTAAGTATCCTACTGTGGTTATGAGCCTTTATGGTCCATGGCCAAGTAGTGGACAAATATGCATTAAAAAGGAGAATGTTGGTAACAATTCTAAAATTGTTGAGATTTTTTTCTTTCCTCTTGTCCATCATCTCTGACGATGTATTTAATCTTTTTAAATTTTCCATTCAATGCTCAAGCATGATGGTTTACAGCGCCATGTTTAGTACAAATTTAAATTGAAAAGTTCTCCTAGTCTATTACTTTACCTTCTACGGAAAACAACTAAAACGTCACTGTGTTCATAAAGACTCAGATGCACATCCTTTGTTAATATTTCATAGAGCAGTCAAAACAAACAAAAATTGTACTTCATAGAAAGTAGGTATTTCCTTAGTTATCGAAGCCTAAGTCAAACAGCGCACGAGTAGATGGTTCCTCTATCACTTCTTGAAAATGGGATTCATGTAAGTGATGAGCTTTGCTCCCTTCCAGACACACATACACAGAGAGAGAGATGAGCTGCGGATTAGCTGTCATAATGGACACCCCTGAAATGAAGCTCACAAAGCTGTAAAACTCATAAAAAGCACATCCATGAAATGACAGAATAGAGTGTGACTGTCAAATGTTGACTCACTTACAGTCACACCCCTCCTGGCTGCACTTTTTTATGATCTCCTTCTATACTAATGACACGGGAAGAAGAAAGAAACAAAAGAGGTTTTTAACCCTCCAATTATGTGAACCTCACAGACCACCAAAGAAGATGAAAGATTATTTATAATGTCGTAAGATTGATCAGTTGGAGATTTTTTTTTTCATCAGCAAAGTAAAGCAAATTATAAAGAAACAAGGGCTGTGTCTAAGACCCCCCTCAACCTCTCGGTTTCACCCCCATTTACCAAGATGGCCATTTTGTTAAAAATAAGCACCCACCCACATAATCTAACAACACACATGGTAGAGAAAGCTTTCTTGTAAATTGTTTATAAATTACACACAAATACACACAAACACACACAAACACACACAAACACACACAAACAACACCCTCAAAAATGCAAGCTAAAGAAGTCTTTTACTAATTTTATTCTGATCAAATGTGAATCTGTCCATTAGGGTATTTGCAGACACTCTGGTACGCCGAAGTCTAGTACGCCTTAGGAGTATTTCCCATTCATTTTCTCCATCGGAGAATCGTATGGATCTGTGAGCTCACAGGTTGGAAAGGTCCATAAACACCCTTTGGTCTAGTTATCTATTTTAAAAAGCCTTATCTGATCCTATTTTTTTCCCCTTCTAAATTCAGAGATTCCCCTAATGGTGAAAATAATGAATTTAGAACCCATAACTTTGTTTCACAATCTTATTTCCTTTTGTGAATGTTGGTAGCCAGCTTCATGAAATGTTCCTTGAAGTGCAATTCTTGCTAAATTTCATAGAAACTTAGTTTCATCAGGCAATCTGATCAAAGTGAAATGTATTGGAAGATCAAGTTTTCTTAAGAAGTATTATGTGACTGAAGATAGATGGAATTGTTTCAAAGGAAACACACAGCTTCTATGAATTCAAGTCTTACTTTGGATGAAAAACTTCCCAAGATAGGAAAATGACTTCTGGATAAAAATTGATGAATCTCTGTGATTTTTTTTTTTAAAGAATTGATTTTAAAGTGGGAGAAATATTAGAAAGATGATAAATTCTGATTTTCATGAATGAAAAGAGAATTTGACCTGAGCCCTTAATGTATGCTCCAGAAAAGACAGAGCTGGTTGTTGAAGGATCAGCTGAGAGCACCAAGTAGAGGATGTGGTAACAAGAAGCAGCTAGTGTGGATTCATTAAGAAAAATCTATGTTGTAATGGTCTAGTTTCTTTTCCTGCAAAAATTGGAATGCAGACCAGGGGAGCTTGACGGCCATAATGCTTCGGACTTCATTCAACTTTGGGTTATGCTCCTATCAATATCCTCATTGTCCTAATGGAGAAATTGCACAGGACCTTGGAAGAGAGAGTTGAAGAGGAGACCAACAATCTGTCTTTAAGTGTCTTAAGAACCTCTAATGTTTAAAAAGGATCAAGCCTCATTATTTGTGAAAAAGAGATAGAATTTAGCCATATGTTGTCAAGAGACAGAACACTGACCAATGGCTGTAAGTCATCAGGTGAAAGCTAATGAATCCCTGAAGGAAGAGCTATCTAAAAGAGCTGCCTCCCCACTGAGTGGGCTATCTCAGGATGCAAAAGGTTCCCCTTCCTGGAGGTTTTCAGGTATTGGCCCCATGACTACCTGCCTGGCAATTCAATGTCAGATGGCAGGCTGAATTAAAGGCCCTCTTCATTTTGTCTCAGTTCTATGTCCCACTTGACTGGAGTCCCTCCAGCAAAACTAAATATTCTGACAAATGTGTGAAACTATACATGTTTCTCTATCCAGGATGATAATGTCCTCCGGAGTCGTTAATTATGCTCCAAAATGTAAAGGACTCCATTTGTAATTGAGAAGTCTATAATAATTTTCTTAAATTCAAGGAAGATCTTTCCAATTATGAAACAAAACCCAAGAAATAATGATTCTTGAAATATATTTGTGAAAAGATTGTCCAATAACAATCAGAATTATAGATATAGGGACATTGTGAAACACACAGTTACAGGACCAAATTCAACACTACTGCCACGGAGAGGGAGAAGTCACTGAGGTCTGGGGTGTAATGCACAGAACAGCCACTCAAAGGAGTCTGCAGAAAACACACCATTCACAAAGAAGGTACATGTGAGTGATATCGTGGTAAAATACTGGCCCTTGCTTACTTGTCACAGTGGTGCTTATGGCGTGTACCTGTGGAAGAGGGAAGGAAGAAGAGGGAAAAACTAAAAACCTGTGTTTTCAGATGTCTGTATATATGTTCAGCATTTAGCCAAAGTCTAGAAACGAAAAAAGACTTTGTTATTTCACACCAGGGCAGAGGTAGGTCCTGTGCACACCAAGTCAAATCAGAGGGCTTAATGTGAGAAAAATAGGAGGCCAACAAAGAAAAATAACAGAATTCACAACCCACACAGGATGTCCGATAGGTGGGAGGGCGGCACAGATGTAAACACAAAACTGGATGTTGTCTGATGACAACTGTTCTATAAACCATGGCGAACTCAGCTGCTGAGCTACAGGACTGTACGGAATTATTTTTCAGTCTAAGTTTTCCTTTCCATGGAATAAAAGCTATAAAACCGCCTGCATTCGTATGAATGGAGCCTCAGTAGCCAGTAGTTGCCTCAGTTAAATAAATGTAATTGGACTATTTTAAGGAGAAATGGTTTGGTTCAGAAACGCTGGACCTGACTAGCAGAAACAGGAAGACCAGGGGTATAGTTCACTTTTCAATTATCCGTGGTAGTTTTAAGGCAAAAAAATTTAGATTAGAATAGACATTTAAAATCTCATCTTAATGAACAGCTAAAACTTCACATGTTTTATGAGAGCTGCTGTGAGAAGCTAAGTAAATAAGACTGAACATATTCTTTCTGTTTTCTAGCTCATTCTCTAGTGAAGGGGCTGGGTTGGGGTGAGGAGAGGGAGACCGAGGCAGGGGCAGAAACAGGGAAAATAATGGGAAAAGGGTTACACAAACTGTGGAGATGCTGACTGATTAAAGGAGATTTCTGTGATAAACCCTCAAAAATGTACATTACTTACTATGTATTACTTAACATACGACCAACTCTGGGGTACAAGTTAATCAAACAGGCACTGGTTACTTTAACTTCTTTAAGTGTGGTCCTTTAGAAAAGAGACTGAAATTGGAGCCAGAAGACTTTGGTTTAGAAACTGACCCACCACTTGAATTCCTGTAACAATCTCACGTCTCAAGTTGTATTTATTTTTAAAATGAAGATATGAATACTATTTTGCTTATATTACAAGACTGACATTTGATGTAAAAGCACTTTGAAAAGGTAAGATACAAAATAAGGATCAATAGCTGTTATTACTCCTATGACGCATAAGCCAGCCTTTCCCATTCGTAAAAGAGGAAGGTTCAATGAGGTTCTTTGAAGCAAATGCTAAATTCAGGACATTTTCCTCATAATTTTAATCCATATTGTTAAAGTCACCTGCAGTAAATGACACTGGAGAATACAACATACCTACTAAATATGAGAGGGTAACTGAAAAACAAATGTCCCTTTGACTCCTTCATTGCCTCCATGTTTACCTGTCTTGAAGACAGCCATCTGACCTTGGCGTTGAGGCAGGGAACAAGGGGAGAGGGAAGGAAAGACCATTCTTACTAGACTAGGGTTTTAAAAATCGCACTTCTGCTCCAACAACAAAAGTGATTCTTGTTTTACTTATAGAAACTTTGAAAAAAATCTGAAGTGTGGGACATACATGTAAATGTACAGCACCATCACCTTGGCATAGTCATGGTTTTATTCTTCTAGCCTGTTATCTACGCTCCATGGAAATGTGCTTTAAAAATATCTAGATCGTTCTCCACACGGTGTTTTCAAACTTGCTCTCTTCAGAAGTACTATTGTGAGCATATCCTTATATCTTTAGATGAATAGACAATTTCAATCATCGGAGAGGCCTGTGGGTGTCTTATCTGAAAGCTCAATTTGGCATGCCCTGTGTGTCTCATTTTATTGGACCATCCTGCACTAACCCCTCCACCAGAATGATGTAAAGAACACAAGACTCTCTGTTTGAAAACATGCACAGCTTTTCAAGGCTAGAAAATTAAGCCATAAAAAGTTTACTGGGGAAAAAAAAAAACCTTTAAAAAGCTCCTTAAAAACTCACACCATAATTGCTCCCCACCAAGCGTGGGCACTTGCTAGCTGTAAGTAGTGGCACTGTGACAAGTGTAGCAAAGCTGAAAGCAGGCTATACTAAGAGAAAGAAAAAGTCTTCCACTGGCCATCTGTGAAAATAAGGCATGTGGCCATTAAATGCAGAGGCTGTAAATATACACAAACTCCATGAAGCAAATGGCAAAAAAGGACTAAACTTCAAGCTCAAACAAATCAAAATGTTTAATGCATAGTTACCACTGCTGGACGAAAACAGCTCTGATCTTTGCAGTCTGCAAACTCGGCATGTATTTCAATTAAATACCCCCAAAAAGAAAAGAAAGAAAAAGAAAGAAATGAAAAGACACAGAAGAAAACCATCTGGAACAAAAGGCTATAGACAGCCTATACTCAATTTCTAGAAACAAACAGCCCCTTTAACTTGCACCAGCCTGTCGAGAATGTCGATTGGAATTATTGAAAGGCTGACATACAGAGTGATGGATGGGTGATGACATAATACCTATTTGCCTTTTTGTCGTGGTCTTTGAAAACTGGCTGCTCTGTGCTGATAATATTCACTAAGGGGCTTTCCTCGCCCCTCCTGTCCCATAAGAAGTGTTCCCTAGCTAAGACACTCAGAATTAAGAAGGTTGTATGAATGAAAAACAAAGGAAAAGAAAACCTAAGGAGCAAATGCCAACTTGCACATAAGAAGCTGGTCTAGATTTTCTAATAATCAGTTGCCTAGAAAGCAGTTCTCCGTCCATTGTATATACATTTTCGGAGTACAGAGACTCCAGGAATAAAAAGGCAAATACTCAACTTCAGATTTTGTGTATCTTTTCATTAAAGTCACGAAATAAATAATTACATGTAAATGTAGAGATTAAAAAATATTATATATTCCTTTTTATAGAGAGAAAATCTTAATCATTTGTGTTATTTTAATTTGTTCCTAGGTAAATTCTAACCAAAGGATTTAAAAGTCTGGGGACACACACAGCACCCCTAGAAAAAGCTCCTGTTTTGTCACACTGTGGCAATGATCTAACTCCTTTCCTCCTGAATGATCTACCTAACATGCCTTCCTCCTTCACGGAGTTTTTCCTCTAACCACTGAAATGTCTAGGTCTGGTCTGACTTCTCTAATTCATTTTAGCGAACAGCAACAACTACAAAGCCATCCATAAATCATTAATTAATTGTAGTATCTGCCACTGAATGCAAAGGTCTGAGTTCCTTCACATTCACTTTCTCAAAGCAAACCTGTAATTCACAATTCCTCACATGCCTTCTCCTTGTCGAGGGGAAGGAGCACGTGTTCGGTAATGCTGAACTAGATACACTGTCAGTTTCTGAAGAGTTAACACTGCCGGCTCCATCCATCAGATGGCCAGCGAAGCATCAGGAAAGAATGATGGATGTAAAATTATTACAGGGCTGCCATCCGATACACTTACTGCCATTTGTAACTAATGCTGGGACTGACACACTTTTTTTCATTATTAAACATCCACATTAAATCAACATTGGTCACTGTCATTTCATGTTTGGCACTCTGTTAAAGGGAGAGGAAAGGGCTGACAATGGCAGAGAAGAGAAGGTTGTAAAGGAAGAGTTTCCAAGTGCCACGGGAAGCAAACTAAGCTTGGTGTACAAGTCCATCTACACAGTACGGGGCAAGGCTTCTTATGAACGTGACTGACCCCGGAAAGAGAAACTGCTTTCATTATTTAAAAAATATATATTATTCACCAAATTTTCATCTTATGCTGTGGAAA
This sequence comes from Camelus bactrianus, assembly GCF_048773025.1. NCBI lineage: Eukaryota > Metazoa > Chordata > Mammalia > Artiodactyla > Camelidae > Camelus > Camelus bactrianus. Next base: position 14,575,991 of record NC_133572.1, read on the forward strand.
TTTGCAAAGAATTTTAACCGAATCTCACAAGGATGTGAGATATTTCCCCAGCTATTCTGTGCAGTTACTGATGAATTCATAGCATGTGTAGCTCTTTAGATTTCAGGTATACTGCAGGCATCTAATGTTCGATGAATACATTCTCTGCCTTGAAAATTACATGTATGCATTGGTATGTGTATATCTCTGATGCCTATTTTATATACAAAAGCAATAGAGAAGTTGGCTTCAACATGCAGAGAGCACATATGTGAACCCACATATTTACTGATTTAACCTGGCGCCACGCAATGTTTTCCTGTACACGTGCTTGTATGTAATTTAACTCTCTGTAACACAGACAAGGTAGAAGACCTGGACATGTAACAGTGAAGACCTAAGGAGTTAGACAGATGACAACAAATAGAATCCAATCAAAACTAACCAGCTTTACGAAAGAAATATTTGAGAGTTCTGATGCCACTTTTATAATGTAGCTGTGGCTGACAATGGCCTTTTCCTACCCAATAGCCATTCTGGTCCTTCTTTTTGTCTCTGCCAATATCATCTTTGCTCTTAAGATATCCCCTAGATGTGAGTGCGATCTGGCTGCCACGTCTGCCACTCACTGATCACCAGGGTTGACTGGCTGATCTGGCTAGTCAGACAGGTGCCCTCCTCCTCCCCCACCGCTCCATGTGCGTCCCTCCCAGAGCTGCACACTCGCTGAAGAGGATGACCTTCCCCCATAGAGGACGACCTTCCCCCATAGAGGACGGCCCTTCGTCAGTCAAGGGTACACGTGTAGCTATGCTTCCCTACCAGAACTTCCCAACACGCTCTCAAGGTCCATTTGTAGAAGAAAGTACGGTAATCAAGCTTCCAGAAGTCCAGACACATCCAAACGAGGTGCTGCAAGTGGCAGCCTGCCTTTCTTACAGCAAAAGATGGCCTTTGATCTCTGGAGGGACGGGACAAGATCTCTAACTCAGTCCCCGAAAACAACTCCTCATCAATTTCAAGCAGCCCCCTTCCTGGGCCGGTAACTGCCGCAAAGATGTGCGATGGCCCAGCTCTACACAAGTGAGACGTGTGTGGAAGTCGGCTTGAGGGGGGCAGTGAAACATCCCCACATGAATGAGGAATGAACTTCAGCCAAGGGAAAATATAACTTCTTTCTGAATCGACCCGCCTCTATGGGACAGTCGTACTTGCAGCAACATTTTGTGACTCTAAGGGATAATCACGCTGACATCACTGAGCTGATAAACTAACGCCACCCAGCCCCCTGCTCCTAAATTTCATGATGTGCTCAAAATGAATCATTAGTTGTTGGAAGCTACTGTACTTAGAGATCCTAATACATGTGATGAAAACCATTTCTAACAGATACTACAGCGCAGACCTCCTCTTCCCAGGACGGCTACTTGGGAGTGAGGCAAGTAATCAGGGAAACTTCTGGTCTGCTCCTCATTTCGGAGCACGGGGTCTCTATTGTATTACTGTTGCCTGGTGGGATCAGGACAAAAACGGAGGTTTTTATCGCCTCCTATTAGATATGGATACCTTCAGACACAGGGTCAGATCCTGAGTATATAGCTGGGCAACACCGTGCCATCTGCCATTTGGGTGTTACTGAAGCAAAGGAGGTGGTTTTTACAAAGCAAATACATGAGGTTCTTCTGATTCTTCCTACCTGAGAAGCTTACTTATTCATCCATAACACTAATCTGTAACAAAGCTGGGTGATAAAAGATAACATTATTTGAATATACAATCAGGCTATAATTAACCAGAGATGACAATTATAAATAACACTGCGTCCCAGAGTTTCCAAGAAACCTGACATACACAGTTCCTGGGTATGCTGAAACACTTCCAAGAAAAGTAAAGAAATGAAAAATCTTTTCAAAGTCTTCAATTAAAATGTGTTTCAGTAAAAATGACTTTCATTATGTGTTTTGGTACATATGACTGGAAAACATTTGTCCCTATCTTCACACCTCTAATTGTTCTCGCTGCCCAATTACAGCTTTTCAGAATTAAGACATTCGAGTTGAGACAAGTATGTTGGTCATTTGAAATGTGGAGAAAAGTGAATACATGTAAGGCTTGCGTACTCAAGAAAACAGATCTCCTCTACAGGTTTCCAGTCACCTGGCTTGAGGGCCACGTTACCCCCTTTTAGACTGATGGGAGGCAGCTGGCGGAATTACTCTGCTTTTTTCTTTCCTCCTTTCCTTTCTCCCAGTTCCTTTCTTTCTCTCTCCTTCATCTCCCCGACTCCTTACACTCATTTCATACACTTGCAGGGTTTAGGAAGTTGGGAGTATTGTTTTAAGAGAGAAAACATGTCCTTCTTTGGGGATTCAAATGATATGAGAAGGTGACTGTGCAAACTATAAGGGGAACTTTTCATATATTGCGTTTATGTCTTTCGTTAGAAACTGTGGAGCAAAATTTCAAACCAACTACTGATCTAACTATAACTATGCCTTGGCTATGGATAAAGTTGGACGATTATGAAAATCTATTAAAAAGGTAGGTATGAGGAAGGTAACAATGCAATATGTCTAGTGATGTCACTTTGTGTGGAAGGATAAGCAGGTATATAACTGATAAGCTCAGCAACGTCGGGTCTGAATTCAGCCCCCATAGGAACTCACACACATAAATATGCCATGATTAACAGTCAAAATCATAGTTTGATCTAAACTGGAAGCTCTATAAAGGCAGATGACATATTTTCTTGTTCAATACAGCACCTCAAGTGCACAGCACCGTCCCTAATACATAAGGGCGCTAATGTTGAATCATTACCAATTAAAAGATATAAATTTGACATTATTTCATTCCCATGAGTTGCACAGACATAGATTGATCATTAATTCTGCAGAAATGTCAGCTAAGCTCATTCAACAGGAAAAGGCAACCACAGTAATACCTGCTTCTGGAAGAGCTTCAAACTCAAGTATCAAGGGTAATAGGGACGAATTAATTCGAATCCTTCTGCTGAGAAGGTTTACTTACACATTCCAAGAATTTTGCCAGACTATTCCAACAATGATTTAGACATTTTTATATTTTACCATTACAATGGTACAATATCATATTTTAAGATTTTTCACTTAAAAATGCATAAAAATAGAAGATTATAGTTGAAGATGTAACTCAACTGCTCTGAAAGTGCATGGTGAAGAGATTAGGAACATAAACTTCTTGAACACAGAGACATCTCAATTGGCCAAAAGATTTTGGCAGGTATTACTCCCAAAACAGATTTTTTCAAAGTTATTATAATTCTACAAAAGAGAAAGGCAGATTGAAAGCAGTAGTTTTCCACAGAGGCGACTCTCACTCCTGCAACCCAAATAGGAGGTGCTAATCAGAGAAATCAAAGACAGCCCGATCGCGGAGGTGGAACGAGAGGTGGAAATAAGGCCCCTAACAATGGACATCGATGGACTAAAATGAATGCAGATGGTTCCACTCTTGTTACTTAATCAAAAGGCTGAGCAGAGTCACTGGAGCCGGCATGAAGTCATGTGTTAGAACAACAGCTGATCTGTATTAGAGAAGATTAACTCGCAGTGCCGTGGTGGAGGGCCCGGGATTATTTTATGTACTTCCACTGCCTTACAAGCCGTCAGCACAATTATTGCCCTCCGATGTGAATGACTGATCTGTAACCACAGCTAAACAGCATGCTGCTTAGGGGCCTAGGAGCTTCATGAAGATGAATTTCCATACCATCAAAGTGCTTTTAATGGGCTCCCTGATCCAACCACAAGGTCTGTTTTGCAAGTATATAGAACTCGGGATGAAGGCTTCCTGTCCAAAAGGATTTGGTCGGTTGTCACTTGACAATTCCCAGCCAGCACAGGGGAGGAGAGGGGGGAGATAGGTAGAGTTGTCTCTGCTTTAGAGGATTAAAAAAAAAAAAAAAGGGGGTACAGATGCTTGCTGAATGCAACCAACTGCTGTATCCACAGCTGAATTCAATGCGCTTAGCAAATAACGGCAATTTAGCTATGCTTGCGAGGAATAGCTTGAGTCACTTTGCATTAGCATCTGGCTGAGTGTTAAACTCATTTCTACATGGGGTGCAGAGAAAAGGAATTTCTGTTCAAGCATCCTTTCAAGAATGTTTAAATATTTGAATATAAATTCCTTTATGCTTGCTATCATTCCTTCTCAGAGCTGTCACTTTGCTTTCTCCCTTCCCTTCTGGTGCTTAGCTAGAAGATTTGTGTGCCCTTCGAGCAGACCAATGTCGCTCTTCTTACGCCGTGAGACTGCGAGGGATGGATAACTTGACCATGCTTTGCTCTCCCCTCCAGGAACAGAACAGAATGGAAATCATTTCTCCATCCTTTTGACCCATGTTGGGACCAGAGGAAAAGTACAGTTGTGACAGAATCACACATACATTTCCCCTTCACTGTGCAAATTGCTAGTTTCTTAGAGATTATATGCAAAATTCCATACAAAACCTGGGAAACTAGAAAGCCATCCAAATTAGCAATCTGTTCATCCTGGACAAGACTGACTTGAAAGCTTCCCACGATGATTAACTTTCAAGTTATCACTAAGTAGCTGATCATTTTTTCTCTTCTCTACTTTATCTATTTAGCCACAGGATTGTGAGAAAAGGAGATTCAGGAACACTTGAAAATTTCAATTAATAATATCAAATATTAGGGAAAGAAGTACACCACTCTGAGCATTCTACAATAGCATAATATTTTTCTGAATAAGACACAATGTAATTTAGAAAAAATAGTTTGAAATTATTATATCTCTGATAAATGCAGACGTTTCAAGGCATAGGTTTAATAACAGGTATGATAATGATGTCCGCATTTTTAAAGAGCAAAATTCGTTTTATAATAAAGTCACAGTCACCTAAAACTTGACAGTGCTTTGCAGTGGAAACATGTTCTGACAAGCTCAGGATCCTAGATACTTTGACGACGAGCATGAGTATCATCCAAGCTTATGCTGATTAAAGAAGATTCAACATTTTCAAATCCAGCTCAACCCCAAATACAAGTTGAGCCATCTCTGCAAAGCAAAATTCTCCCTCAGACTCAGATACTTCAGATGCCCTTTCATTTTAATACAAAGTCATGGCCAAAAAGGGGGTGTTACTTGCCCATAAGGTTTGGCGATGGACAGAAGAGAATTACAACTCTCCCCATGGGCATGAGGAGTTCCGGACTGACAGAAGGAAAAAGGGAGGAAGAACCATCCTTCTGAGGATGAGGAGAAGATAAAAAGATTAAGAAGAAAAACATTCTGGCACTTTAAGTATTTTGGGAAAGTCAGTCATTTTATGAACCAACCTTTTCCGTCCGGCAGTTGTTAAGACCTAGACTGTTCACAACCGCCACCTTCCCATCCAGCACCTGCTGCTCCCGCCGCAGCTGCTCCTTCATCTGCCGAGCCTCCTGGATTGCCTTGGTGACAGCATCATGGTCATTTAAGTAACCTGAAGATGTAACAGAACGAAGGATATGTTTTGTACAAATGCATGGATCGGTTAACTTTTAAACATAAAAATCGCTTCTTTTTTGGGAATGGCTAGTGTCTGGCATTTAATAATTTCTCAGTGGAATCAATCTACAATGAATGAATGAAGGACCAGTGACAACTGATTCACACAGTCATATACCAACATGGTGCCATGATCTGTTATCAAAACATCAATCATAGTTAAGTGAAATACAGTTGTTCCCACATGTTTGGAAAGACATTTAAAATATAATTTTTGAATAAACTTTTTTAGTTATTTGAATATTTTGTAGTGCAAAAATACAAACTATCTTTGATTTTTTTTTCCTATAAGGATCATTTGAATGTTACCATAGGTTACAGTTATTGATAATTATCACTATTAATCATTGACACTCTCTTAGTATTGGAAAGGTCAATTTAGAGTTTGAAAATGGCACTGTTTGGTTTGTTCTATACAGAAGGAACAAATCATCATTAACTGAGTGAAAGAAGAGCATTTCCCCCCTGCGTTCATCTATGATGAAATAAACCACAGGTGGCAGTGGCTTGTCACAGACACAAACCTGCAACAGTCAAGAGGCTAAATTTCAAGCACAGACAGTAACCCCAGCACCTGTAATTGCCTGGTAAGATATTGTGGCTACTGGGTAAATATAATCACACTTGATTCACACTTTTAATAAGATGGTCAAATGACCAACTTGTGTCCGCAACCCCACAATCCGGAGTTGGTAAAAAAAAAAAAAAAAAAAAAAAAAAGCCAAAAAATGTCTTTTAAAGAATAACAGGTGTAAGGAGACAAACTAATTTTAACTTAATTTTAGTTTTAACACTGGTCATTTATTTCTTTGATGCACATTCTGATGATAATCTGCATGATTTTTGGGTAGCAACCCGATGGGAAGGGATTGTTTTGCAAATATTAAAAGGAAAGCTAATATATCATCTTTCACTCTCCCTATATTTTAACTAGGGCATAAAATGGCATAAACTGAATCTATAATATGAAATTGCCCAGAAAAGGGACTTGTTTGTGACATGAGGCTAAATCTAACCAGATCCATTGGTGAATTGTGACAGATGGAGGGACTGTGAGACAGAAGGCAGGCACTAATCACACATAAAATGACCGGCTTGCCTCAACATGTTCCCTGGATTCCAGCAAACTTTACACCCTAATCCATTTTTAGAACAAAAAACATCTGGGCCATAAATCCTCTAATCTGCCAAAACACGCTATTAAATCCCATGATTTGTTGAAAAACACTAAGATTAAAGAAAGGAAATATAAAATGGCTAACTGCCGTGTTAGGAAAGTGTTATTAATACTCTTTCTTTGTCTCAATTATGAATGTTCTGGTACTAAAGAGCCTTGTCTAATCATGTCAGATTACACATCCTCGTCGTACTGCGAGACTCTTCTATCTGATCTGCTGATTGCCAAAAAACATAGACTACTTTCTTGCTGCTTAAACATTTCTGTCGAAGAAGCTGATGTCAGATGAGTGCAGTGCTCCAGTGCTGGAATGCTTCTAAGTGGTCCGTGTGTCTTTTCCCCTTTATTACATACAGATTAGACCTCTAATCTTGAGGCAGAAAGGTAAGTCCCAGGGCAGCCAATAGAAAGGAGAGTCTTGAGAGCTACTACACATTTTGCTTTTCCATGCTAAACTCAGTGGAACTTATTAGAAAACAAAACAAAACATCCTTGCTCATTAGAAGTACAATATGAATCATAAACAACTATTTAAACCTAGGTCAGAACTTTAGGGTTAATATTTACTTTAGCTTTTGGTTGTTTTTAACCTCATCTTTATCCTCCACATCCTTGACTTGACAGTTATCTTGAACAGCCTTGAACTTACTCTGTTCATGAACACTGCTCCTCTAGAAATAAATGCGGTCTTAAATGACAGTGATGGTCTTGGTCTACGATCCTTCTGAGAACCAGCCTGGTTTCCTTCTCCTCTAACCCCTGTTCATGTACAACCTGGTACCAAGCGTTTTTGTAGCCTCTTTGGCTTCTCCAGAGCACAAGTATATTTGAAGTGGGTTGGCACCTGGCACTGAACAAAAGTATGAATTCTTTATGCTTTTTAGGCACTGCCAAGATGACACTGTGTAGGAAAAATGATTAATATAGATGCAAAAAGGATGCAAATTATGACGGGGGTGAACAACTGACAGACACACATATGTTCTGTACTGGCTAGTTCCAATTTGAGGTGTGTGTTCCCGTGCAGGTGGAAATAGGTGTTCACTTTAAAATAGACATTCTTGCTTTCAGAGACTGGAGCTTTAGTTAAAATGCTATCTGAAATTCTAACATTTGTATCTGCTTAAATCATAAAGCCATTTATATATTACAGGGTTGGATCATAATTGGATTGTTTGCTGGTTCTTAACATTTTATTCTTATCACAGTCACCAAATTCCCAGCCTTGCTGATTCCCTCTCTCAGTAAATGGTCTCACCTCTGATTTTGGAAAGATCGAGAAGGCTGAACTCTCACCTTCCGGCCCCATCCCAACTCCTACACCAGGCTAGCTTCAAATCTATCTCCATTTATGCCCATTGTCTCCTCTTGTTTCAGTGAAAATGGTGCCCACCCTTTTATTCCGGGCAAATCCCCTAAATCCGTGCTCTGGGTTTCTGTAACTCTCTACCAGTCATTCTCTTTCACATTTACATCATCCCCTTGAGCTTCTCTCCCATCTCTACCACCTCAACTTGTAAGTGCTTAAGATTCTCCTCCTTAAACAAGCAAATAAAGTCTCTCTCCACTTGTGTTGCCCTGTCTTTCCAATCCTGTCTCTTCACCTTCCAAGCCAAGCTTCTCAAAGCTTTAGCTCGTACTCCCCACTCCCTCCCTCACGCTCCCACTCCTGCTATAGTCTTGTTTCCACTCCATTGCTCTTTCAAATTCCAAACCAAGGGACGCTTCCCATTCCAGGCACTGACAGTTCCTTTGTTACTGAAACTCCTTCCTTCCTTGTTTCTCATCTTAGCCCTGGTTCCCATATCTGATTCCTCCATCTTCATATCCTCGCCTGGGATCCTTTCTTAATCTGCCCCTTAGATTTGGTCTAAGGTCTCAATCACCAGTAAAAATATTAACATTTTGGAGTTGGACAAGCCTTAATTAAAATCCTAACTTTGCTACTTCCTAGCTATATAAATTATACATGTTGTTTTACGTCTATAAATCTCAACTGTCTTACTGGTTAAACAGAAACAACCTCACTAGATAAAAACATGAATTTGTAAAGATTAAATGAGTTAATATGGTCTCTTCACATAATAAATGACAGTTGTTTAGTAACTGTCAGATTATTCACAAAATGGCAGAGTGACTTAGGTAGAATGTGGGCATTGGATTCAAATGGATCTGGGTTTCTACTCCTTAGGAAGTGTGATATATGCCAAATTATAACAGTTAATTCCACTGCGTTTCCATTTCTCTCAACTGTAAAATGAACATAAGGTTGATGGAAGAATTAAATGAAATAACACATGTAGATAACACTTGGTACACCTGAGGAGGTGGTAAAAGATGTTAATTCTTTTCTTTTTTCCCTCTTTCATTTTCCCTGTGTACTCATCCCCAGCAGTCCTGTTGCACGGCTTTGACTAGTGTGATAAAACCTGCGAGGGGACACAATTTCCCATTGGTACCGAGGTCCAGTGAAATGGCAGTCACCCATCAGAGGTCAAAAGGCCCCAAATCATCATCTGATGCATCTTATTCTGCCTTCAGTATATATTCCGGCAGCAATTTACATTTTAGGAGAGGACCAGAAGGAAGGGTGTGTCTTAAGGAGAGGTTTGGTGAGCATCTTAGAAGGAAAATGTCAGGGGAAAGGCCAGTTGGCCCCTCAAGTGAGATTTGGGAAATGCAGGTTAGGAATCGTAAATGTAAGAAATGTGAGATTCTATAACCTTGTTAAATTGACCACAATTTGTTTTTTTTGTACCTTGGCGTTTCTTCTTAACCATAACTAACAAAATTCTCACAATTAAAAAAGGCCCCTGTTATATATTTTTAGGGGTTAAAAAAAAAAAGGGAAAAACTAGAAAGTCCAATCGTAGATGGGGTAAGATCTAAACAGAAGGAGTGAGTACACGGCTGCTCCGCCAGGAAGAGCCCACAAAAGGCAGACGAAAAGGAGTAAGCTGCCTGTAGGGGGTTGAACTGTGGCTCTCAAAGAGGTATGTCTGTGTCCTCACCCCTGAATCTGCGAAGTGACCTTATTTGGAAAGGGCGCCTTTGCAGATGTTTAAATTACAGATCTTGAAATGAGATACCCCAGGTTTTGGGTGGGCATTAAGTGCAATGACTGGTGTTCTTACGAGAGAAAAGAGAGGGAGATTTGACACACAGAGACACGGGGAGGGAAGGCCAGGTGACGATGGAGGCAGAGGCTGGAGTTACGCATCTACAAGCCAAAGACACCAAGGGCTGCCAGAGCCCCTGGGAGCTGGGCGACAGGCCTGGGACAGGCTCCCCCAAACAGCCTCCAGAAGGAACTCACCCCACGGATACCCTGACTTTGGATTTCTAGCTTCCAAACGGTGAGAGAATGAATTTGTTTTAAGTGGCCCAGTTTATAGTAATTTGTTGTGGCGGCTTTCCAAACCAATATACCGCAATTGGTCTTAAGTGCGCTCGCGAGACTCGCGGGGTGATCGCAATGGCTGTAAAATACCGACTGCCTGCCTCAGACCTCTCATGCCTTCCAGACAGACACACCTGTCTCCCAGGCTCCTCCACTGCAACGTCCCATGCAGCGTGTCTAGCACAGAAGTCATCATCCTCCCTCAGGCTGTTTTTTCCATATCCCAAATCCCTTTCCGGTTGCGCATCCAGTCGCTCGGGAGCCACCTCAGAGCGCTCCTGTACCCCACGTGTATGAACGGCAACCACGCGCAGGAGCTGTGCCTCCTCCTCTGCTCTCAAACGTGCCTTTTCTCCATCCCCACTGGCCCCTGCTTTCGCTGAAGCCACCTCATCTCTCACTTGGGCTAATGCCTTAACCTCTTTAACTGGTTTCCCAGTCTTCAAGCTTACGCTCCTTGAATCTGTTTCCTACTCTGCTCCCAGATGCAGCATTCTGAAATATTCCAAAAAAGGGAATTTAGTTCACTTCACTTTACCTGATTAAACACTCATCTCTCACTGTGCCTATTAGAGGAGCCATTTCCTAAACTGCTGACCTACATATACTGTAAAAAAAAACTCCATGTTCAAAGAAATGTGGGAAATACTTAGTTATAGTTAAAACAGTTTCTCCATTGCATGAATTCTCAGAATCTTGACTCTGTTAATGTGCATTGCAAATCTTCAAGAGATAAAAGCAGTAGGCAGCATTTCCCAAATATCTTGAAACACGAAACTCTTTAATGTTTTCCCCAAAACATCATTCTGGGATAAATTCCAAATACTTTAAGTCTCTTCACGGTATCAACTCTACTTATCCTTCCCGCGTCATTTCCTGCTGGTCTCTCAAGAGTTCTGTGCTTAAGCTGTACCGAACTATTTCCTGTTCCAAGGACAGGCCTTCCTTGTCCCACCCTCACTCCTGTCTCTGGAGCTTTTCTCTTACACTGAAATACTTTCTTTCTGGTGTGTTTTGAAATCTACTCAAACATCACCCCTTTTGTAAGGACTTTCCTGACATACCCCAGACACACTCCTTCACATCATTAGTACTTCCCACCTCCATGCTAATGCAAAACCTTGGAGATGCTTTCACTGTTCACAATGCTTTTGTTTTTCTAAGTTTGTACTGCACATAAATCTATGAACTATTTGAGAGTATTTCTTTTCTTTCAGTTTTTTATTCCTTTGGCCCACAGCCTGTTGAAGGAGTAAATGCGTATTTCCAAGTTGAAAGTATCTACCTTTAGAATTCCAAGTTCATTGATTATCTCTGTCACCCTATCAATAGAAGCCTGTACCATATGACACAGATTTGTTAAAATTCATAGATTTCACGGGTGCTATCTGGGTAATACAAGTTCTTTTTTACTACATTTAATTATCTTACATAGAACTTTTTAGCTATAGGCAAAAGTAAGGGCACATATGTTTCAAGTTACTTTCAACAAATACTTTTTTTTCTATTTTTGAGGTCAGTTATCAAATTTTTGGCAGCCTGATATGTAGCTATTTCTTTGTCTGTGAAAATTCATGAGAATTAGATAATAAATGTGAAAGCAATTTGTAAACTGTAAAGTGCTATGCAAATATTAACTGTCTGATGTTAAATAATATCCCTAACTTCCTGAGAATCCAATGGCTTTCTATGAAACTCTTATACTACTCTTGTTTAATACCTTTCCCTCATAGAAGTTTTTTCCCTTAGAAATGCAAACTAATGAAAGTTTAACCTCCTTCCTACCATCGTATTTTAAATTAGCAAGTTGTAGAAATAAAATACCAAATTAACAGACTTGAAGGTACTTCCCCTCATTTCATTGAATCAGTGTGCATCTACTACATTTGCTCAGTAAAGTTTTAATTTTCATGCGTTACTGCCTCTGAGGAATGAAGGGTAAGAATATGTTTTAATGTCTTCCAAAGACAGGACAGAACAAAGACTACAGGCCTCTGAAGCCCCAGTCCAAGACATTTATCTACTTACCCTCCAGAGTTAGCAATTGTATGGCAGAGAGAAGACATTCAACACTCATTTATGGGATGGATGAGGGAAAGGAAAACAGGTGATTGAGAACAACAACCGGTACAGAGAGGCTGTCGCTAGGCAACGACTAATGAAATGAAAGCATGGAGCCCAGGGACCACGACCGTGAGGCCTCGACCCCCACTGGGCCGGTTACCAGGTCTTCATGTACACGTGTCTCCTTGAAATTAAAACAAAGGCAATAACCTCAGACTCCCAGGACTGTCTACACTGGGCCAGGGGCCTCCTGAGAAGCCCTGGGTAAGCACTTGGCCCCTTTAGGCCTCAGCTCCTTATCTGGAAAATAATACGTTTTCAAGAGATGGTATGGATATTTGCTCTATCTAGTTAAAGATCCATAATTTGAAAATGAGCTGCAGTGAGAAAATAGATTAAACCTGCTTTGAGAAAAGTCTGAAGTGTTACACGTATGGCACAGCCTGGGGGGAAACGGCCAGTAAGGGAAAGATAACATCTGGTCACAAGATTCTAAAATTATCCATCATTCTTCTGAACTATTCATGCTTTTTAAGGATCCCTTTTCATTGGAACTGCCCATCACCTGCATACCTTATCAAAAGCATTCTTACAGAATACACTGTAATACTGGTCACCAGCCTCAAAAACTCACTTTCTATATTTGTAGCTAATAGATATATAGCAAAGAGCCCCATGTCATTAACGATAACTTAAGTTATCTTTTGGTTCACAATTTTCCATGGTTTATTAATGGCATAACACATTAATTCTTCTTTCAGGGGTGACCTTTACAACACCATTAATGCTCACAGCTTTTATCCAACTACATTATTACTCATTACAGTTTCAGCTTTCAACATCTGCATGTGTTGAAAAGAGAAAAGTAAATTGTAGTGGCATCAAATCCTTGGAAAATATGAGCAATGTGTATGTGCTGAAGGGACTTTTCAGGGGAAAAAAAATAAGAGAAGTTTTAGTAGTGGAAAAAGTCAGATGATAAATGTCGTTAAATACATTCTTGCCTTTCTAAAATATTTTGTCATACTTAAACCCTTGGAATGCTGAAGTGAAAAATCCTCACATGATAAACATGCAAATATATTAGTTATCCCTTTAGTGAAATACTCCAGTTCTGGCGACACTGCAAAAGGAGCTCGTGTACCAACTCTATGATATTTATGGGCCTCTATGTCTAGTACAGAAGTGAATCATTCTTGCCAAATAAAACATTTTTCTCTGTTACATGCTTAAGACATGAAAGCAAATCTTATCTTGGTGTCCATTTAGGATGCTGAGAAGAGTGACTGAGAGATCATAACAGGATGGTGCACAATGATAAAAAGAACACGTATACCCCAAGCTCTTCTCAAACTTCTCAAAACTTCAGGCTTCACTGTTTCTCTTCTCACTGCTGTCCCCTTACCACCGCCCCTGCCCCAGACTGACTTCCTCTTGGCAAAGAGTCTGGAATTCAACTTTGTAGAGATTGAAGCATTTGAATATATACCCCTTCCGCTTTCTGGCTGTCTATTCCACAACTTCTCTAACTTTACCCCCTTTTCCCTCATTTCCTTCAGCCTTAGAGAAAAGAAGAGGCATTTCTTCTTTCCAAAGATAATCCTCTCTCATTTCTTCTTGCTAGGTCTCTGCAACTTGTCTTTGTTTATATACAGACATAAGATTTCCTATTCTAAAGCCTGGCTCTACTCAGCCTTCTCAAAGTAAAATCACTTCTCAACACCGCGCTTACAGAAAGGCTGGTCACATATCAGATGCATTTGCTGCCCTCATGTTCTCCGAATCCTTATGACTGGAGTTCTGCTCTACCATCCTACTGAAGCCTCTCCAGCAAGTCTACCTCCCCACCATCCACGAGCTCCAGCTAAACCCAAGGCTCTTCTCCACGTTCTTTAACTTCTCTACAGAATGCGAGACCATTTAAATAACTCCTCCAATTCCAAACTTTAATTTGTCCTCGGCAAGGAGGACACTGCCTTATCTTCATTCTAGTCTAAGACACTCACTTGCTCTTTATCAGTTTTCCTCTGGAAAAAAAAAGAAGTGTGGTGCTTTAAAAATACGTCCAAAGACACTTTGATATACTTTCTTCAGAGCTGGAGTCTCATTCCCCTTTCCTTGAGTGGGGCTGGACTTAGTGACCGTCTTACAATGAAAAGAATAAAGCAGAACTGGCTGTGTGTGACTCTGGAGACCAGATCATAAAATGCACCGTGGCCTTCTCTTTGCTCTGCCTCTTGGACCACTCACTCTGGGGAAAGCTGGCTGTCATGCTGTGAGCAGCTCTACAGAAAGACCCATGGAGAAAAGAACTGGGGTCTGTAACCAAAAGCCATGTGAGTAAATCATCTTGGAAAAGGATCATCCATCTCCAGTAAAGTCCTGGAACCCGGCTTGACTGCAACCTTAAGACAGAGCCCAAGCCAGAACCACCCAGCTAAGGTGCTTCCAGACTCTTGATCCTGAGAAGCCAAGAGATAATCACTGCTGGTTGTTTTAAGCTGGTGAGATTTAGGCCAGTTTGCTACACAGTAAGAGATAACTAATGCAACAGGTAATACCTAAGATGCTTTATCTCACTTCTCTTCCTGCCATACACACGCTTTCTGGGTGAACTCGTTTACTCTGATGGATACAAGAACATCCTTAAGGAATAATTTCCATGTTTAAAACTCTAGTACTCCTTTCACATATTACATTTACTTTGACCATTTCCCCCTGAACTTCTCCACCTACATGGCTCCTTATGTTTCAAATTCAATACTTTAAAAATTTTCATATTTATGTCTTCTGCCAAACCCGCTTCTTGTCTTCTCTTTCACAGTTAAGGAAGGCACTAGCCTTTCTATTTTATAAATTCAAAATCCTAGACTCTTCTGTCTCCAATTTGAACCTCACCAGGTACACTCTATTGTGGATAAGTTATATCAATTCTTCTTTAATAGTATGTCTTCAATGTATTCCCTCCTTTGCTTTATCATTGCTTATTCCTATGTCATGTAACTTACTCTTGTCCTGCACTAAATCGATGATCCCCCTGATTCCAATCTCTTTCTGCTGTTAATATAACACTCTTCTTAAAGTTCTGATGAGATTGCTCTCTGGAAAAAAAGTCAAAAATTTCTTAGGATAACATTCAAACAGATTCCATCAGCCCCTTCTGGCTTTAACTCTGATCACTGTCCACTGCACACTCGTTCTATATTCTAGCCAAATCAGTGCATTTCTCAAAAAATATGCTATTTCATGCCAGGTTTTGTCTTACAGCTTGAAATGTCTCTTCTTCAAGGCTCCATCTGAATTAGCCTGTCCCCAGCTCAGGCTTCCTGATCCTTCCAGACAGACTCCAACACCCTCCTCTTCCTGACTGCAGGACTGTTACCTGTGCTCCGGAGTAGCCCTCGCTATAGCTGCTTTGTACTGTAAGACTCTGCCCCAACTACACCCTAGCTCCTTGAGGGCTGATCTGTGCTAGCCTCCTCATAACTGCATGCAAATAATACACACATCAATAAATGTGGGTTGAAGTATTTATAGTTTAATTTGTGTGTTACTAAAATCAAATTCATGGGATTTTTTTTTAATGCCATTTTCTAATGTTTGCTTACTCTATTGAGATAACAATTATGGAGAAATGAAGCGATCAACTTTTTATAATACTTTGGTGTGTTCAAGTAAATCTCAAGCAGTATGGAACGGAAAGGAACTTGACATCCTGATGGTTGACTGCTGACCCAGGCAGAATGCGCTTCATCATAATGTATACTTTGCACACATCATAAAAAAAATGGAAATAAATTTCAGTGACTGAACAGGCAAGTCACCTAACAACAACCAGAAACCACTGTTGTCTGTGATTAGTCAGTTAAGCCTCTTTTTCATAAACTTAAGAACATCAGTTACATCAACAAACATGTTCAGTTCAATTAGATTTTTGGGGGGACATTATAACTTGGACTGCGGTTACAAACTTCAATTGCATGTTTAAAACAGATCTATGAGGTTCATTGTATGCAACTCTCCGACGGAACTAAAGCCATGCACAGGGTATGCGTGATTTACCATTAAAAGATGCTTTCATTCAATTGCCATAAACAGAAAATCAGCAAGAACAAAAGAAACAGAACTTACCTATTGTGCTAACTCTGGCTGAAGGACTAGCTAATGCTGCTGGGACAGAGGCTTTGAGGGGGGCTGCCCCACTGTTTATTCTCAGAGCTGGCATATGGGGAGAGGTGGGTGATGTGGGTGATTTGCCATCAGAGGTCTTGGGTTTAGCTGATAGGTTCAGTGGCTGTGCCACTTCATCCTGCAATGATCATTAGAACATGAGCTGTGATAAGGAAAGGCTGATTAAAAATGCCTAGAAAAACACAGGTACACTGCCTGTCATTTCCCATCAAATACTCCACCAATCAGTGATCTAAACATTCAGTCTGAACATTACCGTGTTTGGTTAGCTGTCAACAATGACACTTCCAACTACATACAATGAAAAACCTTCTGTATAAGAGAAAGTACATATGCACTCAACTATCCAAAAAGCATGTAAGTGATGTCACCTAGAAATATTCTTTAAAAAGATATTATTTGTACTATTCATCTTTATTGAGAGACAGTGCACAATTCACATAAAATTATGATGCAGATAGCTTTTTTCAACCTCCGAAGAACAGGTGTTGAATCCCAAGCATCTTTGTACCCAGGTGCTTAGAGTACCTGGAACATCCCTGATGGGGGAGTTAAATGGTGTGTACCCCGATCAGAACTGTTCTCCATAGGAAATACAAAAAGGAAGAAAACTTTCTAACTTTCCTAGGAAATAATCTTTTCTCCTAAGGTTCACACAAACACTTTTGGGTTTGACCTAAAAATGAAAATAAACACAATTAACATTATACTAATATGTACTATTTGTTTATATGCAACACTGTTCTAAACAATGAATGTTACATTTGTTAAGATCCGATTTGTTTCCCAGGTTCTCTTTACAGTGGACTACATGGCGGTATACAGATCTGCATGTGGTCAGTTCAGCACGGATGGCAATTTCCAATTGTCTTATACTCGAGTAGGTCAAGTTTACATACTTTACATTCTATTTTATACCCTTCTATATTAGCTTTTATGTAAGTTCATGTGTAAAATTTATGGATACAATTATCACTAAAACTTCTATCACAATATATAAGAATCAGAAAACTTAACATTGTATTACTTTTTTTTTTTTACTGCAAACTTGAGAAAGTTTCCTGTGCTCTAAAATTGGAATACTGTGTCATTTATTTGTGCTTTATTGTTTACATTATATCCAACTTTACTTAGGTACTATTGTAGAAAAATTTAGTTTCCAGTTAGCTGCTGTTTCATCTTCACGAATTAAGAACATGAACTATCTACCCGTAGTAGCAGGATATTTATTGAAATTGGGACAATTTAGAATCAAATGGTGTGACCTGGTGACACGGAAGCATGTATTAATTAATGTGTACAAAAGTTTATGTATATTTCTACTCCAAAACGCTTAAAAATCACTTAACAAAAATGGTAAAAATGGTATAGTATGACATTTCAAGTTTATAGTTTTAAAAATGGCTTACTGTTATTTGATTCCATGGTTAGCTTCACTTAGGAAACCCATAAACAGGCTAGGGAAATTTACTCTTACACATTTTTTTCCATTCTGTTTTCTGTTTCAGAGAAAATAACATTTATTTGAAAATCCATGAGATAATTCAAGTGGCAATCTGGGATTCATGCTAGATGCATAATAAATTATTGACCATGATACCAAATTTATATGGATTCACAGAATCTTGGAAGGAAGTAAAATCAGATAATTCCATGACTGGCTCAATATATGATTTTGAAAAGTTTACTTAAGCATTTTAAAAACTACAGGGCAGAAATCATTCCTAGGTCTTCCCATACTACTTGAGCTGGTCAGCCGTAATTCTTATAGAAGGCGGCAGGGCCCAGGAGTACACACGTGTCTTTTCTCCCTCCAGCATGGATGGGAACTTCTCAAAAGGCGGTCCTTGCACTAGTGCCATCAGCACCACCTGGAAAGTTGTTAGAAAGGCAAATTCTCTCTCCTCTGTAGAAACTTAGGAGGTAGAGTTTTAATAAGCACTCCCAGGTGATTCTGGTGGACACTAACATTTGAGAGATACTGCCTTATAAAGGGAGATTATTAAAAAAAATTTATTAGGCTTCAAAACCCTTTGAAAAGCTTCCTCAATATAAGGAGGTAACATTAAAAATATGTAGTGCTATCTCAAACTTCAAAATTTTATCAGAACACATCACATGCTACCAATAACAAGTGAAAACGTGAATCTGTGTAACAAGCCAAACGTTCCTGAGACGCGGTGGGCCAATAAGGGTTAGAATTCACATTGTCTCCCCGCCATTCAGCCCAAATATCCCGTCATAGAGGAGTTTTATAAACTGTTTACTACGCAACTATAAATATTCTCGGCACTTTCCTCCCTGTCAAAAGTTGTACCTGCTCACTACTTTCTGTATGAAACTACTGGCTTTTGTCACGATGGCCTGAAAACTGCTTTTGACAGCATCACAACTCTTGTACAAGTTTCGAGGGGATACCTGCAGAAATTAAAGGTGGCTGCTTCACTTGACTGTGCAGAAAGAAAGGAACGTATTCCCTGAGTTGCAACAGAGATTTATGAGCAAAGAGAAAACAGAGTGTGAGTGTCCATATTGGGGGAAAGGTGGTGTCTATGAAGATGATGCAGACCTGGGCGCTGATGGGATAAAATGTCCTATGCTTGGCTTTAAGCACTAGGAACTATTACATGCGCATACTAAAAAATGACTACCCAAAGCATTTATTAGAGCAAGAGACCCACTGGAAATCTTAATATTCTCCTCCATTCAAGGCAGCACAGATGTCTGAAAGCCAAAAAGTGCAAAGCCCCAAGGACATAATAGAGGTTGACAGTTCCAAAGTTGATAGAAATGTCATTCAAAATTGCCCTTTCATTCTCTGACCAGGCTAATGGTATATTAATAAGAACTCACACACTTGATCCTCATACTGGTAACTATATAAATAATTTTGACCCATTATATGATATTATTTCACAATTTGGTTCTTTTAATAATTTACCACTGAGCTACTATACCACATGCCTATTATTCATGAATAATACAAAAATTACAGTAGTTTCCCATTTTCTATTAATTATTTTTCATTTGACTAAGTGAAAAATTAAAAAATCTAACTATAAAATGGAAGTGAACTATTTATTTATGACATGCACTTCCAGATTATGAATATACACAATAAACACCAAAGGTAAGGCTTTTTCTACTTTGTTTTTCATTTGCAATATCCTATTATTTAGGAGAAATGTGAAAGCTGAGCATGATTAACCTATGTTCTTAACAAATAAAACATACATTTTAAAATAATAAATAAACCATTTACATATAAAAGAATATAAGTAATTTTCAAGGTCAGGAAAGCATTGCAAAAGAGAGCATTTCTATCAAGTACACCATCAAACAGTGAGGAAAGCAATTTCCTTTTAATTACTTGTCCAACTGTTAAACGACGCTGTCAGTTAAAACTTGAAAATAGCGTATTTCATAGTTATTTTATTTTTACATAAAGTAATAGTTAAGAAGAATCCTCTGCAGCTGCTGAGAGCCCTAATCTTGTATATGGCAATTATAAAGCAAGCATTTAAGTTCAAGTAAATGCGTAAGCCAAGGTAAGCAGGTTTCAACTAACAGAAGGCTATTCTCCACATATTTATAGAATTCATTATAAATATTTCAAATCATTTATTTAATCTTTAATACTGTAAAGTAATTAATAACTTCAGAGAGGAAATCAGGCTCAGAAAGGTCTAATGAAACCCAGGTTTTTGGACTCGGCATACAATACTCTTTTCATTTACATGACGAATTTAAACTTAAATTTAAAAAGATGTTGATGAAATGTATTTTCTGGAGTTCAGCCCTAACTATATAATTCTATCACATAATAAACCACATAAAGGTCAGTACGCACGCAATAAAATGAACTACTACACACATTTGGTATTTTACATATTAGTTTAAAAGTTAAAGCACAAATTGTGAACTTATTTTGGTGATTTTTTTTAATGCTTCTCTGTTCTCTACACTATATAGCGCTGAAAATTTCCTTCAGTAATACTAAACACTTGTTAAGTTAGACTATTCTTTGAGAAAAATACTAAGAGTTCATGTATAATACGTACTATTTTGTACATGCCAATACAAGTTTGAGGAACCTCTTCATGATTATAACTTTCCCTCATAAAGAATCACCTAATCTTCACTGTCTGGGCTAGAATGCAAAGCAAGTGCAATCAGGCATGTTCCACTTACTTACAGTTACTATGACTTGTCGGGAAGAAAACACTTCACGTACCATCGGCCTGTGGTCACAGCACTGGAAATACTGTGGAGATCCTAATGAATTTGCATCCCAGCCAATGAAAACCCCCTCCACACATAAATTATAAATTAGATAAAGGAAAGAATTTGACACAAATATATGGCCTCAGATGCACTGAGGAAAGACCAATTGTGATCATGAACACGGGGGTATTCCGCACAAACTTAACAAACACCATAGAAAAAGCTATATAAAATTAAAATATATTTCATTTACATGGTTTTCAAATCATAAGTTCATTTTAGGAAGAACATGTTACTCTATTAGAACTTTATAATATTCATAACTATATAATGTGCAGAGACCAAATTAGTTACAGAAGTCAAACAATTTATCAAAGGAAAAGTTGTTCTCCAGAATCTTGGAGGGTTATTTCTCTGTCCCCACTCCTCAACCTTCCATCACTTTTTGCTAAGGAATTTCAATAGAGAACTAGAGAACAGAGATGCCAGTATTCTAGAGAAGCCCACTCCTTTCTTCCTGCTGCCCTCTTGGCCTTCACAACAGGGACCTATACCTACATGCTGGACCTTGGACCACAAGATGTGTCATTAAGGATGTGCAAATGACTATACCCTCCAGAATAAACATTTCATCTTTATTTACATCTTTATTCATTCTCGTTATATAATCGATGGTCTAGTTCATGCCACATCACAGTTGTCCCCAAATTCCACTTCCTTAAATATTTACCTAAAGTAGCTATTGAAAACCAAACGTTTATTTGGTAGTTAACAACTTTAGAGCATTCTAATGGCAAAGATCAAGAACATACACATTTATTCAATCATCCACCCATTTATTCATTGTTTACTGAGTGGAATTTCAGCTATTTAGTAATGGCTGTTTTATGTCAGGCCTTAGAGAAATGCAAATCACTTGACATCTAGGCATGTGGCTTTGAGACTTTAGTTTTGTATGGTCAGTAATAAAGGAACAAAGAGGTGCATTTACTTTTTATTCAAGCCCTAGGTATACAGTCATGTGGAATTGTGTTTTATTAAACTGAACTCTTTGAGGACAGGTTGCCTGTGCATTTAATATACTGTTTCATTTATAAATATGCTTTGATTCTTTGATAACCATGCAGTGATTTAATACAAAATATATATAATTTCAAGCTATCTCCTCTGCACAATTTGACAACTGTGGTTGTCTCCTATCTATTATAAATACTCACGTAAAGGAAGTAGCAGTCATAACACATGGGGAGGAATGGACCCATTCATGAAACATGTTCAAAATTAATCATGATGCTGCTGATATCCCCTCTGATGAAATAATCGTATTAAATTAAAGTGGGGAAGTTACACAGTAGGCTGGACTGCATAACGTGCGCTGTGGGCACACTCCTCTTCCCTAGCTTGTGTTCATATTCATCTTTTTCTTCTTCTAGCCTTACTGTTCACTGTAAGAGCCCTTTTTCACCTGGATTTCCCACCCACATAAAAGCATTTTCCCCCTACAGTTTAGTTGAGGTTTAAGAGAGAGAAACAAAACAAATATCAGAGATCCCCCAAAAGACTGGTGTATCCCTGATCCATCCTTCATGAAGAACTTAGATGAGAAGGGGTTTACATTTATACACAAGAGTCAAGGCAATATAATACAAAACTAACAATCTTAAAATTATTTTCTTAGAAAATTCCTGAAAAATTAGGACTCCTACTAGGTGGCCACCCCAGCTCCATCCTTAATTACCAGCTTCCTGTTACCTAAAAACCAAGCCTGTCATCTTAGAGAGCACATAGCCCTAAAGCCCTTTTCATGAACTTGATTTTGGACTTACAGATTGCAAGATGCCTTGTTAACCAGGCAGACAGAGCTCCAGGAATTCTCCGATAGGTATGCTTTTGCTGTGTTAATGCTATCATTAGACTTGATTGCCATTTAAATTCAAGTCTTAAGTTATTTAGCTGAGGGTAATATGTTCTAGTTCCTCATTCTGCCATTTTACACTTTCCCTTAATGTACACCTGCTTCTTTTAAAAGTGGATGCTAGCAGTGTAGTTAGGGGAACATTAGCTTCAGTGTGGTAATTACACATTGCTTTTACTTTTATATTGTTGGCCCTTAATTAATTTAAAGGTATTCAAATAGCATTCATCATTTAATTTGTTATTTTAAATGTTCCCTATTCTTTCCCTGTTAATACTTTAATAGATTATTTTCCTTGTGTTCTGACTTTGTTGATTTAATGACTCAAAACTGTAAATTATACCCACAAACACACACATACATATTTGAAAACAAGGAGAGGAAAACTGTAGCTTCTGGAAGATCAATAATATTTTACATTCATTTTTTAATTAAAAAATTTCTTTGAAATATGTAAACCAAATAATGTCATTCTTCATAGAGAACTTACAGTTACCGGAAGGTAAAGGGGGTAGGAAGGGATAAATTGGGAGTTTGAAATTTGCAGATACTAACTGCTACGTATAAAATAAACAACAAGTTTCTGCTGTATAGCACAGGGAACTAAATCCAGTATCTTGTAGTAACCTAAAATGAAAAAGAATATGAAAATATGTATGTATATGTATGACTGAAACATTATGCTGTACACCAGAAATTGACACAACATTGTAAAATGACTATACTTCAATAAAAAAGAATGCAAAAAAAAAAGTCATTCTTTCTACACACAAAGTTCTCAGGAATAGCCAGCCTCCAAGATGGCCCCCAGTAATTCTTGCCTCCTGGCACTTACGTTCCTACCTCAATGGACAGGACTGACCTACGTAACCAACAGGACAGTGCAAAAATGTCAGTTTGACTCCTGATGCTAAGTTATAAAAGATACTGCAACTTCTACCTTCTGCTTTTGTGGGTCAGTTGCTCTGGGGCAGGATTTCTCAACTTCAGCACGACTGATTTTCAGCTGAATAATTCTTTGTCGTGAGTGATTGTCCTGTGCGTGGTAGAGTGTTTAGCAGTATCCCTGCCCTCTACCCTCAGATGCTTGTAACATTCCTGCCCAAGCTGCAGTAACCAGAATGTCTCCAGACATTGCCAACTGTTTCTTGGGGGACAAAATCACCCTCAGGGAGAAGCCAGCTGCCATGTCATGAGGACACTCAAACAACCAATGGGGAGATGCACCTGGAAAGGAAGTGAGGCCTCCCGCCGATAACCAGTACTTACTTGTTAGGCATGCGAGTGAGCCACTTTGTAAGTAGATAGACCAGCACCAGTCAAGCTTTCAAATGACTGCAACCCCTGCTGACAACTTGACTGCAACCACATGAGGCTCTTGGCCAGATCCACCCAAGTAAGCTACTCTCAAATTTATGACCCACAGAAACTGTGTGAGACAAGTATTTATTTATCTACAGTCTCTAAATTTGGGGTTATTTTGTTAGGCAGTGATACCTAATCTATCCTCTATAGAAAAGAGTGTAGTCAATATACGTTAACATATATAACCCTAACTTAAGTTGTTACATGATTCCAAAGCATTTTTTTTTAACCAAGATCTCATTTTAACTCCTGGGAAAATATTTGTTTCTATATATTTACTTAGAAGAATGTCATATGAGAAGACCTTTAGCTCACAATACCAAATGAAAACCCACTCACAGAAATTCTGCAGAGTAAAGTTTTTGAACTATTTGAAAAGGAGAACAGGAGGAATACAAGTGTCAACAATAATATCTGATGAGAAATTATAACAAGAAATAGTATCAAATGTATGGTGTTTCAGATTCAACTTTGTTTAACCTCCGGTCCCCAGACAACTTCAAATTCCTAACAATAAGCGTTATTTTGTCCTATGGTGTTCATTACATCCAGACGATTGCTATTATCTTTTAAAATGATTAACAGTTCTACCAAGAGGCTAAAAGAAAGCATAGAGCAGTAAGAGCTGATGTTAATAATCATACCAGTTCCTCTTATTAACCTCTAAATGTATATCTCCAAAAGCTTTTAAAAAGTGCTTTAGAGAAATTAAAGAGTTGATCATTCCACATACAAGAATTTAACGTTTTCTTGGCACCACCCGATCAGTCCTTAGATTCATAATTAAAAAGCATTTGTCACTGTTATTTTTCTGTTAGTTTCACTTGAAGATAATGTGGAAAAAAAAATCGAGAACTACAAAGTTACCAAACGATGGAACAGATTCACATACAAAAAAGCAGAAGCTCTCAGGGCAATGCAGATTCACAAAATAAAATTTAAGGAAATAGACACTACAACAGATCAAATCCTATTCCCACCTCTATGCTGGAGACGGCACCTCTACCTGCACCTGATTGTGCAAAACCAACACAGCAATCTCTCTACCTGAATTTACAAAAGGATTTAATATCAAAGAACAGCAGAACAATATAAATAGTATCAATACAAATGAGTGTAGACTCTGTCCCACTGGGGTCATAGAAAGAAGAGGTAAATATACCACTTGCAAACCTTTATTCAGGGGTGGGGATGGGTAAACAGTCATAAAAATGTAAAAATAATGAGTGGATCTTGAAACACAACAAAATCAAATACTTGGAAGATCCACAGAGGGCTAAAAACATTTCTTTAAAAAATATCTAGAGCTCTTTAAGGGGTTGAAATTGTCCTAGATCCTGGGGAAACTTTGGTCTGAGTTATAAGCAGATAGGTCATAAATAGCTAACCCAGGAGAAAGAAGAAGAAGAAATAGAAGGCACAATCATACATAAGTCACTTAATACTAATTAATTAAATCAAAGACCTCATTTCCAATTCCCCCACATGCATGTATAGGTTCTAACAGGCACAGATCCAACCCCAATAGTCTGGTGAGCCCACTGTGACTGACTGTTTAATGTTTAATACAGTTACGACAGATAGCCAGTGTACTGGTGTATTTTGGAGACTTGAGTTAGGGCCAAATTGTCTAAGGCACAGAACCTTGGGGAAGGATGGGCATGTATAATGTATGCGTATGTGTCGCATGCAAGCATATGACAAATTTGAGGGAGAATGAGACATAAAGCAAGAAGGTCAGGGAAGATTAAGGTGGCACTCTACTATTCGTGACTATAACAATCGTATCATTGTATTGCATTTTATTGCATTAGTTATTTTCCAGAATGGTTGGTAGCAAAATAATCAGATTTTAAATAGCTTAAGAAGACTTTACTCTTTAAAGGGATCTTTACAGATTAGCTGATACTCCCACCCTTTACGGTACAACTTTCTCGAGGGTAGACATTAGTCTATTGGTTTTTATTACCCACATACACTTTGAATAGAAAGAACACTAATTATTAACTAGTAAATATTAACTACATGGATTGTTAAGATTAATCAATGGCTAACTCTTGATAAATTCTAAGTTTTTTTCTATCGTTTTCTCATAAAGTGTTTTAAAAATTCTTTACATCTACATACAATGCAAATGTCATTTTGACTCGTGAATAACAAAAAAGGGGCATACGCACTGCCCTGGGTCCCTCCACATTTAAATCTCTTCAAATGAATTCTTCTCACCACTTGAATTCCATAGTTCTTCCCTGTCTTCAGAACTCTGCTCCCTTTTCTTCTTGCTTTCTCCCTTAGGGTTGAAAGCTTGACATCTCTGGGACCTCACTGATTTCTACTCAAAGATGTCAGCTAACAGAGCCATTGTTAGGAACTCCTTCGTGACAGGCTTCCTATTAATTTAACTTGAAACTTTATTAGGTTAGTACATTCAAACTTCAACTCTTTTCACTCCGTTCATTGCAGACAGAGAAAGAGGGGCAGTCATTGAAGACAAAGGGTCAGAAAGTCCAAAGATAAGTAAAAATAAAATGTAAATGCAAAACTCACTTTTCTTACTCCCACTTGTTTTAACCCAGACTGATTTTTACCCTTCAGATGAAGGGTGGTATTGGTGATTTTTCTTTCCGAATATAGATTTAGAAGAATTGTCCCATCTGCCCTGGCCTCACTTTTTTTTTTTTCCTCTTGTGATAGGTTTATTCTTTAATTTGTTCCAAAAGCATCTTTTAGGCCTCATTTCCAACAGTGCTAGTCATGGGGGAAAAGGAATTTATATTCCAGTTGGTGAAGCAATAAACAGACACTAAATGATACAACAGTTTAAGGCTGTGTAACTTGCTAGGAAATTTTAATAGAGTTGACCCTTGACCAATGCTGAGATTTGGGGCACTGACCAAAATCTGAGCATAACTTTTGATACTCCCAAATTTAACTACTAATAGCCTACTGTTGGCTGGAAGCCTTACTAACATAAACAGTTGACTAACACATAGTCTGTATGTTGTATACATATCTACATATATTTTTATGCATTCATGACATAACTTTTTCTTAATTTTTTTTGATATTTCTAGTCTACGCAATTTGTTTGTAAATTTTTTCAAACTGTCACAAATCTCCAAAAAACTTTCCAATATATTTGCTGAAAAAAAGCCTTGTGTAGTAAGTGGACCCATGTAGTTCAAACCCATGCTGTTTAAGGGTCCAGCTGCACTTAAGAGAAA
The DNA here is from genome assembly GCF_048773025.1 of Camelus bactrianus. Lineage (NCBI taxonomy): Eukaryota > Metazoa > Chordata > Mammalia > Artiodactyla > Camelidae > Camelus > Camelus bactrianus. The sequence goes on from NC_133572.1 coordinate 14,603,086, forward strand.
TATCACGGTGATGAATCTAAAAGTATCATAAAAGTTCTCTTGAAAAAAAAATTTGTATTTTATTTAGTCTGGATTATTTAGACCTAATTCTCTGTCACAAATGCAGCTGACTAACTGGACTAGGACTGGGATTTGGATTTTGGATCTTAGATGTTTAATTAAAATTCAATTTTCAGAATTTCCAAGAGGTTATAATTTCCTTTTTCTGTTGACCCTCACACCTCTTTTTCTGAAGAGTCTGAAACCACAGAAAGCTATGAAGAGCACGGGCTCCTGGAACATTAAGTCCTATAAAATTTGCTATTTGGGATTAGATGATTTTTATTAGAAATAAAGATTATTTTCCCTTTCCAGAGATATTCATCAAAAATAACTGCTTTCCAATTATGACTGACAAAGCGTTTTCTTCCTTTGTCCTTCTCTCATAATTGACCTATTAGAGAGTGAATAAGACAAAAGGCATTGTATATGCCTAACTGAATACAAAAGTTATACAAATTTTACCTGGGAACTTCTACCAACTCCAAAAGAAATGCTGATTTTATAATGCAATATTGTTAAAAAGGGAGCTAGCTTCCAAAGAAGAAAATGGTAATAGTTCTGTACACAATTTGCTATGTAAGTATTTGAGGGAATCAGTCAAAATATTGCAAGACATATAAAAGTACATTTAATAAGTTTAGTAATCCAAATATTAATAAATTTTTAAAATAATTTGAATACTTTTACATCTGTTCAATTTTAAGGCTGATTTTTCCAATACCATTCAATTTACTCCCTGACATCTAAACTTTCAAGTTATAGAGCATCCTTACATATTTTATTTTAAGTCTTATAGCAAGAGTGTGAGATATTATCAATCTCACTTCACAGATAAAGACACTAAGGTTAGAGATATTCAGAGATTTGTAAATAGCTGTAACTTTATTAAGCTTGGGACTCAAAAGCCTACAAGCCTAGGCAACTTTTCAGAGCTGCCTCTCTCTCATCTAAACGCCAACAGAAAAAAAAAAAAAGTTTAGCAATAATTTCTTTGAAAATCAAAGTAACATCTGAAGTTTTGCAATTTTTCTTAATTCTGAAGAAACGTTTTTACCTCATTATCATAGAAACCATCAAGAGCTCAATTCAGGAATTATTAGTCTGGACCCTTGCAAAAAGTATGTGACACCTAATTATGAAATATTTTAACAAAACAGCTAAAAGTAAATTCCAAATGGATTCATATATCATAAGTGCATCAAAAGAGTACCCATATTCAAGTAAATGCCATAAACATCCTCAACACTATCCAAGTGGATCTATTTTGTTTCAACACAAAACACATGTCAATTTATATATATATCCAAGCGCTGTGCAGTCACTTAGAGACGAACTAATATTGCAAGAAATGAAGGAGAGGATGGTAAAGACCTTTAGCCCACCTACTGGCTTGGCCAAAGGCTCTGAATCTGTCTCAGGTTTATTTCAAATGAGTTGTGTCAAAGGTTACCCACAGGCCATTTTATAGTGATTTATAGCTGATGTCTGCAAATCTCCTTTTATTTTAATGGTAACCTCAATAAAGTCATTAAGGCATTCTTTGTCTTCACGGCAGTGACCAGAAGGGAACTGATGTCTTTAAAAAATTCTAAGGGTGATGACTATTTATATAGAATGTCAGTTAAGGACAGTTTTTATGTTGCACCCTGGAGACAAGAAATTTTTTTCTCAACATATTGAAGATGCTTAGCTTGATTATATATTCTGCCTATCTTTGTTATAATATTAAATTCAAGGTATAGGCCAAAGAAAATTCAATACAGATGAAAAGGCTTAGAACTGAGCATCAGGTAAGAGTCTGATTTTAATTATAATGATCTCAAATTTGTGTTAAAGCTCTCACAGCATAATGATTCTTAAGTGTCTGTATTGAGTTAAGCATATCATGAAGCATGAGGATTTGCAAGATTGATTTATCAGATATTCATTTAAGAAATAGTCAATTATAATAATTAATGTGTAGTGAAACTCAGCTGTAATGCCTCATGTTTAATTTTTCCCAACCCATAACATTAAAAGAATAATACATTTCATGGTCTGGATGGCATAAAAGATTTTTTTTACAGCAACTGTTTAATGGTATCATTACATGAGTTTCGATGATATCTTTTAAACTGAATTAAGGAGGAAGAACAAGCATATTTACCTTACATTCGACTTTATTTTGAATGTTGCTTTGGGTCATTAGATTGCCAAATAAAATGAACCTGTATTCTTGATTATAATAGTAAAGAATGAATATATGTATATATATGTTTGTATGTAATATCCATAATGTTTATATATAATATAAACAAATGTGTGAGTATGTATTGGTGAAATATTTCTCTGCCATATTTGAGTTAGACTGGCATAAGAGGGAAGCAGAGAAAGATAATCTTAAAAATATGAGGGAAAACCAAAAGTTTCCCTCCTAAAACTTTGTTTGAACTGTCAGTTAAACAATATAACAAAAGCAGCCTGTATTGGTGTAAGTCTGTGTCTCTCATTTCAGTGCACAGTTAATTCTTCAACATGCATAAGGGAGGAAATTCACTTGAAGATGTATTCATAGTAAATGCGTAGGCCAGAGTGCTAATTAATTAGTTTAGACCTGACCAGAATATTGCTGAGTTTTTTAAGGTACCCTTTTTCTAATTTGAAGAAACCTCAAAAAGCAAATTTCACTATCAGAATCAGGGCAAAAAGCAGCAGTGAGTATAGCCTGCCCTCCAGATCCGCGGGTTCCACATCCACAGATTCAGCCAACTATAGCTGACACAGAGGACCGACTGTCCTATACCATTTTACAAAGGGCAGTCGAACATCCATGGATTTTGGGTGGCCAGGGAGGTCCTGGAACCAATCCCCCACAGATACCAAGGGAAGACTGACTGTACTTCACTCAGACCATAGTTAGGGCTGGTAAATGATGCATTTTTTGCTTCATGGTATCCCTCAAATGATCAGAACACTCATATTTCCTAAATCTAGTATATCTCATCTAGACTGATGGGATAAGCAATAAGAAATCTTACTTTCTTGTTCCATGACTGTTCTGTATGCAAGGTCTTTCTACGTAGTACAATAGTACTATTTCACTTTTCTTAGGTACAATCGTATTCTGTTCATCCTGCACTGAGAGTTGCCTCCGATGATCCAAGATACTGATCTTTGACCTAAGGGGTCCTAAACTCAGTCATATTTTTGGACATAATATTTTAGCTTACTTCCACAGAGGGTTTGCTTATTTGTTTGTTTGTTTATTCTTTCAACAGAACTACAGCAAATGGTTACATGTCAAGTATTACGCTGGGTAGTAAGGGTGAATGAGATATAACACCTGCCCTCAAGGGACTCACAGTCATTCAAGGGAAGTGTTATAAGGGTGTTGTAAGGGTGCTGTGATATTACACAAGGAGAGTGTATCTGTGCAGTGTGGTCACATATGATGGAATCACCAATTCTACATAGAGATGATATTGAGATAGATCTTATGAGTTGGTGCCAGGCAGGAGAGAAACGTGGAACGAAGATGGCAAAAGCATTCCAGAGAGGTAGAATGGCACAAACACGGGCAAAAAGAGGTGAAATAAAATGATGTATGAGGAAGCGATTCCATTTGGAGATCAAATTGCTGGGACTGGGAGAAAGGCAGAAGTAATAAATGAGGCTAGTGAGCTGACTGCGGCCAGATCACAGAAGGCCACGGTAGGGCGGTTAGATTTCATCCTCTAGACATTTTTAACTTTACGTTTTCATTCTTCTTAAGTTCATTCCCAAAGTTCTAGAGATGCATTACAGTCAACCTATTTGTTTCTTTAAAATTCAGAGGAAATTCAACCTACGTGTCTTTGCACAGGCTGTCTGACTTTCCTTTGAAAACCTTCTACACGACACATCTCCTGGAAGTCTTTCCTTACCCTATTTCTTCCCCGGCTGTGTTGGGAACTTTCTTCCTTTCCTCCCTATTTTATTAACTGTGCATTCGAAGTGAATCTTGTTTGTACAAACAGGATTCAAATACATTTTGAAGGAATATTTTTAAAAAATTTAAAAATATTTCTTTTTGCTCATTAAATTCCTCAGTGTTTTATTGTATATGCCTAGAATTGTAGAAAATAACATGGTTACACCAAAGGCCCAAAAGCTTACCTGACAATAGCTAAAAAATATATTATTGAATTTAAAAAATTATACAGATACATTCTCTTAGATAATGTTGCATTAATAAATTTAACCACAAAAACAAACAGTGAAAATTATGTCACAGTGATAACTAAGGTTTCAATTCCTATTATTAAGATTGAGTTGTGTAATATAAACATTTCATTTAGTAAACATTTATTGAGCTCGTATTATGGGCCAGCCACTTAAATTCAATGGGTAAAGGAAGTGTTCCTAATATAATCAATCTTATGGAATTGATCTTTCCTTCATTTAGTTTGTTGCAAGTCCATAAATTATAGTCCCATATATAGCAGATCAGAATTCCAGCTCACTGCAAATCTATGAATGCTAATAGAAAAAGACAAGCAAAACCAAATCAAACAAAAATTACCAGAGGTTCTCTTAAAATTGGATCAGAACCATCTTTTTTAGATAAATGACAGCACTATGTGCATGAAAACTGGCACTAAAAATTCCACCATTTGACCCAAAATTCTTTTCTTGCCCTGTATTTATATAGGGTTGACCTGAATATTGAGCTCCCGCAGACTTAAAATGAAACTTTGATCCTCAGAAGAGTTGCATGGAGAAGTTTAGAAAACAAAAATCAGTACCTATTTAAGGACATTCCTATTGCTGTCACAAGGCTTTTATACATACTTCACAACAGCAATTTTTCCTTATGTTATTTTAGGTGCTACTGGAAATACCACAAGAGAAAATTTTTTGCAGTATTTCATCCCTTCTATTTTTGGTCTCAATTTCTTTTTCTCCTATTTATGAAATATCTACACTATCAAAAGTCATCAAAATTACTCAACAAACCATACCAGCTCAAATTATATAATAAAATAGAAAAAAAGAAAATTTGTTGGTTATTGAAAGGCCTGGTATTTAAATGAAAGTCTCGTATGGAGTCTCAGTACTGATCACTGGTCCTGCAAAGAACTCTAACAGAACTTTAATAAAAAGTATTTCGTGGTTTTATGAAAATGTAAGGTTTTTCATCTTTTCTGGTATTGGGAAACAATGGGGTGGGGGGGATACAATTTTTTTCCTATTTAAGTATACATTTTTTCTCTTCATACTGTTTTGGTAATGGAAAACCTGTAAAACGAAAATTCTGGTCCTCATTTTCTCTAAATTTAGTGAGCTCATCCTTATCCTTTGGTTTGAGAAACCATAATCATAAAGGATGAACTGCTGGGTTCTGAAAAAGTCACCCAATGGAATCAGCTAGTCCATAGCTGTAAGTTGCAAGGGCTAAAAGCTATAGGATATTGCAACTTTGTAATTGCAATATTGTAAGTCTTGCAACTCACAAGGGGAGGGAAGTGTAATTCTAAGAAGCATTCAATTATATTATCTACAAGGATGTCCAGGACTAGGAAACGGGTACATTCTTTCCCTGAGAATCTGAGGACATATAAGTTCGATTCAGGTTAAAGAAAACAGCTATGATACTTTGCCACTTGCATTTTCAGGCATGCTGCTTTCCCAGCAGCACTCTGTTAAACAAGTTCTGAGCAATATTCAATATTCTGAGCCATTAAGAATGCAATTTTCAAATTTAATATTTATGATTAAAATTTCCATGAGCAAAATCCTTTCTTTAGTACAGAAAAAATTTCAAATCTATTTTTAAGTAAAACTAGAGGACTATAAAATTATTCTCTATTTCAAAAAAAAAAAAAAAGAGCTTTTCTGCATTTTGAATGTTATTTTGTATCTCCTTTGCTCTTAAACTTTAAGATACGTGACATAAGGAACGTGTGCTTGCAAACTTCCCTGATCATATTAAGCAGACCCTAGCAATAACTCACCGTCAAGGTGAATTACACCACTTACTGTCCATCTCTCGAAGGCATTTCCCCCCACATTTAACGCTAATCAAGTTGCACAACTTTTCTGGTCTTTGTTTAAAAAACTACGATGAAGAATGACTGTCTGCTTTAGTTGATTATTAGAAGAAATGAGTAACTGCAGGAATGATGATGGAGAAGTTCACTACAACTTTTTGGACAGGCTCTGGATTAACTTAAGTTAACTTTGTGCAATTAATGCCACTACCATATCGTATGTGCATGAGAAAATGTGAAAAGAGGCATAACTAAAAAAGAATCTCACTTTATAGAATATAATACAATAAAATAGATACATTAGAAGTTTGTGTATAAACTCAATGTAAGTATAATAAATAGAATTTTAAGTGCATTATGAATGTACATGCTTAAATAAACCATATACTGAATTTTTAACAAGAAAATAAACACATTATTTATACAAGTTTTACATAAACTTAAGAAAAGTTTTTTTTTAAGTGAGTGGCATTCCATGTTTATAGGACAAAAGGTGTGACTTTAATAAAGCTTATAACTGGAGGAATGGAGAAGGGAGGTGGGAGAGAGAGACGGAGAGTAAGAGAGAGCGTGTGATTCACTTTGCAAGAATGCTGTCCTGTCCAAAATGCTCAGTTCAGGACACTGCAGGTTTATCCCAATGACAAAAATAATGTTATTCATAACTTTAAAACTACCCTGTTGTAACTGTTTTAAGTTTGCAGCACACTTTTCAGTAATTGTTTTTAAAGACAGCTAAAAGTCTGCTGCACTTGGGCAGATCCACTGAAATCACACTGGGTTACAAAGTTTGGGGTAAAAATCAAAAATTAAAAAACTAGTATCAAAACTAAAAATCTGATTAGAAATTAGGGTCTGTTTTCTTATGTGACTTGTTAATCTACTCAAAAGACGTTAAGGAAAATAAGAATTCTAAAACTCATGAGTACTAATATATAGCAATTATTTTTTAAGGTGACGATTTAAAAATCAACAATTTTTTTTAGTACCAAAACACTCACTCCAAAAACTCAACCACGCAATTTGCTTCATATAGGTGGTGACAGGTACTATCAATTGTGAGTGTTTTCTTATATTACTAATGAAAAAAGCTGTAAAGTGAATCCAAAGAAAACCCAGGAAATATTCTAGGTTAAATCCATACTGCAGGCCCTTACTTGCTGCTCTTAACAGACTGTAGGTGACTGTCTTTTTCTGTCTGGATCCCTCACCACATGCCTCACCACCTACACAGTGCTCCATGAGGACGGAGATCTGTCTACCCCGTTCACCAGTATCCTCAGGTGCTAGGACTCTGACAGACACATAGATTAATAGATATTTGTTGAATTAAATTTTGTCTCTCTAATGGCAAGGTCCAGGATATGTCATTAGGGCTCAGATTCCAGGGTGCTTCTAGGGAAGTAATGCAGACATGCTTAAAGTATTAATTGATTGATCCAAAGGATAAAAGGAAAAGACTAACACCCTAAGAAAGGAAGACAATGAGTAGATAATTGCAAGAGTTTAACAAGTGGTATGACACACGGAAAAGATAAAATTTCTCTTTAAAAGTGAATGCACTTAGAATAGAATTCAAACTCCTTAACATGTAACAGCCCTATATGATGTGGTCTTTCTCATTCCTAACTTCATTTCTGATTCTCCCTCATGCTCACTGCATTTCAGCTACCCCAGCCTGTTTTCTAAGCCTGGAATCTGTCACCTCGCCCACATGCGAGGGTCTCTGCAATAGCGGGTCCTCCTGTTTGGAGTATCTTTTCCTCAGACCTCTGCAGGTACTTTCCTGTGCATGACTACCGTCTCAGAGAGGGCTTCCCTCGTACTCTGTCTCAGGGAGAGTCCCATGCCTGTCCTCGGCACTCTCACCACGTTTTATTTCCTTCATAGCACTTACTAATATCTGAAATTATCTGTTTAACTGCTCACAGTTTATCACTTCCCATTAGACTGCAAGATCTTAAGACAAACTGTCCTGTTCACAGCTGTAGGAGCTGTGGTTCTACTGTCCTGAACTGAACTTGGTACACAACGGGCACGCATTAATCAGTGAAGGGAGGATGTAAGCATAGGGCGCCAGAGCACCGGAAAGGACAGTGCCTCGGAGAACGAGAGAAGAACAGAGCTGAGAGCCGGAAATCAATTCCCAGTGATACTGCCTGTCTCTCTATTAAACCACACCTGAAATCAGAATACCTTTTTAAAATAAAGTTATTTATATTAATTAATAATGAATGTTTAATAAAGAAATAAAACTTTTTTTTTTTTTTACTGTGACTGAATATGTTTCCTTTCAGCTTAATCCAGTTTGGGTTGCGTTTTCTACTACTTTACTAACAAATACAGTAGTCATTTAAGTGAAGCCGTAATTTGAAATCCAGGAAAGCTGATTACAGTTCCATTTAAATAAGAATATTGTTGACACTGAGTTACTCTGAATAATGACGCCACTTCATGGAGTGGTGGACTCCCTGCGTCGTTGATGGAGACTAGGCAGAGGCAAAGTGACCTTGTGACTGAGTTACTGTGTGTTGGATGGAATACTTCCTGAATTTCCTTCTTTCTTAAACTTCCATAATTCTATAAACAAAACATCTGATACATTTTGTTATATAAATAAAACTTCTGAATACTTTGAGTTTTGCATCTGTCTTAGGTAACATCTCTTTGACTCTTACATTCACATCTGTTTACTGTATTGCTTTCTTTCCATTCTTTATTTCATAATACTTAAAAATATTAGAATGCTTTGCTCTCTCTAGAGAAAAATCTACTGATGAAATTTAACAAATAAATATGCATATATTCTATTTCCCATCAATCTATTAAGGTATTAATATGTGTTGTCATGTAGAGAATGAATCTATACTTCGGGGCAGCTCTGTGAAAGAGACTACTAAAATTCTTCCTGTTTTACGAACAGGAGAGAATGAGTAAGCAGAATGTGCTCAATTACATGGAGAGAGAGACTCAGACCCGAGCTTTAGAGCGGGCAGTCATCCACGGTTTCACTTCTCAATCTATTCATCAGTTCTAGCACAGGTCAAGGCTAAAGGAGGGAAGGGGGTGAATCAATAGTTCAAATGATCAATAATTTAAGACGGCAAATTAAACACTTTAATTGATTTGAAGACTGTTTTAGGAAGCTCGAATTATAAATGATTCCCTAAAAGGAAAGAAGACCACAGAAGTGCACTTTCGCTGTCTCAGTCTCTGACGTGTTAATGACTCAGTTTAGCCACGATGTTTCTTGGTGCTGTACCAGCCAGCCCTCCTGTACAGGGACATCCCTTCACATTGTTCGGTCTTTCTTCCCTACACTATTTAGGGTTTAACAGCAAAATGAGTTAGATGCTTAGCTTTTTGGATGGTAAATCTGTTTTGGGTTAGACCTATTTTTGATGACAACTTCCACTTTAAAAAATGTGATTCTGTGACTCTTCCCATGTCTGCACAGGCTCAACCTCCTCTGGCTTTCCCCATGGTTTGCATTATTAAAAAGCTCTGACATGGCTCATCAGAGCTGGCTGCCGTGTTCTAGACAGGTTCCTGTCAAAACAGAATCAGTATACTGGGGAACACAGGCCAGGCCAGCTAAATTCAGGGGAAACTACCTAAATCCCTCTGTGTATTTTGCCTTTTTTAAAAAAAAAAAAATTGCCAAAATTATAACTAGTCTGTCTCTTTGCTGTATAATTTTTTATTGTTTTTAATGTTACAAATGTGACCCATCCCCCTCTTTCGGGGCATAACAATGTATCACCAAATGACCTACTTGGACATTTAATACCACTGCGCTCAGACAAGCTGCTGTTTAAGTACCTAGCTGTTTGAGATTCCTGTTAACTGAATACAGATGAAAAGGAAAGGAGGAGGCTCATCACAGGGGTTCTGCTGATAACACTTCATTTAACATATTTCAGTTTAGCAACATGGGACCACAAAAAGAAAACTATTTTATTTAAAATGACAGGGCTACTATGTGATACCTACTGTAAACATGTCCCACCCAGGAAGAGATGACAACGATAGTGGCCACATTTCACCTCTTGAGTCCGACACATCCATATCGCATCTCAAAGGCTCACAAAATTGTTATTTCATAGATATTGAAATATGGGGGAAGGAGGGGTGTTCAAAAGCTATTCAACAAAGCACAGAGCAGCTGAACAGGGCAAGGTGTTCGGAAGATTCTGGCATTTAATTGGTATGCCGGACAGTGTTTCAAGCAGAGGACTAGAAAGCAGCCAATTTAAATGTGGTTATTATTAGCTGAGACCAACATTCCATTCTGTTTCGAAGTTTTAGGAGAAAGGAGATCTACAAAAGTACTAGGTCCAATAGTTTCAGGATGGATCAGTGATTTTATTTGATCTTACATACACAGACAAATGGACGCCCCTCTTTGATTAACGCTATTCAAGCACTGTGGATTACTCAGAAGCACTACATTCGGAGACCAGTGCTAGCTCTGTGTAGTGAGTAACGATTATTTGAGTTCTTGACCTGAAAAGCTCTAAGAATAAGTCAAGTAGTAATAGTCCAGGAATTTTTACATGCTGGAAATCACATCTCCAGCAGTTACTACTACTAAACATTTTCCACGGCCAGGTGAAATGTGAAAATGCTAAATGAAGTTGTGATCGTATTGAGCAGTGCTTTCTTGCTTTCTGAACTTTTCATAATGAAAATATTACTGTGGAGACCTTAGCATTTCCTGGTCCATTTCAAATTTACGAAATCTCTTTGATGTCTTTTGCTTTATCTTGAAAGGATGTTTCTGTCAAATATTAAAAATAGTGTTTTTATAGTCAGTGTGATGCCGGTCTGACTGGGTAGTGGTCATACTGGACGTGCACTTTTTTTAGTCAACCTTTCGCCCCAACTGGCACCGGCATAGCATTATAATTGGCATTATAACTGTCTCAAAGTGAGCAAAAAAAGCTTCTTTTCCTAACTCTCCTGTTGGAACTAATTTTCAATTAAGATGAATCATGATTATCCTCTGATTGTTCATACCGCCAACAGAAATTGCTAATTTGTGTGTATGTGTACCACACTTTGTGACTCATGGTACTACACTACACAGTTCTACCCTGGAGATCAGTGTGACTGCTAAAGTAATTCCTTGATAGCACGAAACTATGTGATTGGTACCATTACAGCAAAAAATAAGTGCTTTACTAGGAGTCACATCTGACATTACTAACGTAAGCACCTGGCTACAAAATCAGAGGAGATCTTCACTTCTGCGTCTGTGAAAGAGCATCAGATAAAACAACACAGCTTCACTTCCTGCTTCTGAATTTGAAGCGATACGGCCCCTGAAACTATCTGACTGTGTCTGGTCAGCTGGCTTGGGCTTCTTCTGGCTTGTTGGAAAAATATTTCTTTTCCTTGTCATACCTCCCAGGTGCTACTGCTGAGCAAATGGGAACATCATGGCCAGAAGTATTTGAAAAGAACAACAAAAAAAAATTGATTTGGACAATCTATGTGCTTCTGTCATTGACAGAGACACAACTGTGACCAGGGGTATGACTGGGGTCATAGGAAGGTTAAAAGAAAAGCACCCAGGAATTCTCTCTTGTCATCAGCTTTTCAAACTAACTACTCTTTGGTTAGCTGCAGGCAATGTTTAAGTTTTCCTCAAATACCAAGAGATGTTTCATAGTATTTATAAGTTGCACTTAAAATTTTCCCAAAAGGTGGTTACTTTCGCAAAGGCAAAACACTTAAAATCTGAAGTTCAGATGGTTAGCACATCTACAACATGTGAGGATTTCTTGGTCACACGAAATAATAAGCTTATTCTTTACTAACAACTGCCTGAGTTGTGTGTGAAACCAAATAAAAAGCCTCCTCCTCCTAACTATCTTAAGGCTGATATTGATTCTATTATTTTTAAAAGAAATAATTTATTCTTATCAAACAAATATTATTAAGAGAGTAACTACTATCACAACGTAAGGGCTTTCTAGGTTTTTTAAAAGATTGCAGCAAACAATGCAGAAAACCATTTAAATAAAGAAATACGTGGTGCAAAATGAAAGTCACTGAGTAAATTGCGTCCATCCTGCAGCAGAATGCTAAGCTATAAACAAATCAGTTTAAACATTTGTTAAGGAATATAAGCAGATTCAGAGCAGCAATATTGTCTATGAGATTCAAGGACCAATACTGCTAAACGATACTTTAACTAAATCATTCTCCATAATGTAAGAAGTAGAATGATTTCTAAAATTTCCTTTAAGCAGGATCTCTTGTGCATGGAAGTTCAACATTTCATACTTCCATTCAAAGTTTATTACCAATATTTAGCCATGAACTCTGCTGCGAGGACACACATGAGCTACGAGAATACCTCTGAAGAACTAAATATATTTCCTTTTGTTGGTCAATGACAAAATTACTCTTGGAGTAGGATCCAGAGGACAAAAAATTAAGTAAGTGGCAAAGAGACAAGTGTATATGTATTAAGAAAGATTTTATGTCACACTTGAGAAATGATGGCCTTGATTTTTCACTCTTTGGCAAAACAGAGTATGAAAAAAATTTCTTGTCTTTGTGCATAATAAAATCAAGGCATAAAAAAGAAAAATTAACCAATGACAGCCTGCCAGGCATTAAGGAAAACAGTTCAAAATAGTAAGTTTAAAGACGCATCACTCAACAAGTGACGCTACCCACGTTCTCCAGTGCAGATTTGGAAGAGAGCAGATTTCTTTCCGTGTTTTTGCATTTACAGGGCACAATTCCTGTCTGCGGTTTTTGGAGGGTCACTGTGAGTCCTCTAAGGGTTTCTTTATCATTTAATATTATAAATAATTATGTTCCTAGGCAGCGGTTCAAAGCTCAGTCCAGCACTCGTACAACACCACAGGAAGGTCAGGTGACCTTTCTCCAATTCTCCTCTCTCTGGTGCTGAGGACAGACAAAGTGATATGTCTGTCATACGCCATTACCATTAGAACAGAATCTTGTTCTTTTATTACAACTGAACTCCGCCAGATTTCTCAGCAGGAATGCTAAGTGAAATCAATGTCTTGGATTTCCAGGCTGAGCTTGGAGGTCACAGCCACTCTATCATTTCTCAGCATTATCCTTTCTCACCCGCGCACACACTCCCCGAGCCTCCAACTGGCACACAGCAGATTGAAAACAGCATGCATCAGAGGACTCATGCTGTACAATTTTACAGTCTTTTGGAGCCCCTTCCTTTTGATTCCCCCCTTCCATTTTTTTTTGCAAATTGCAAATAAGTTTTGTTTGTGTCCTTCTCTAGAGTCGTGAGGCAAAGGCAAAGGCACACCTCGGAAGAAGGGCACGCAAGAAAACCCAGAGAACACAGCTGATTTTTGACAGCTGCCAATGAGATCGTTTTCCTTAATCATCACCTGGATGTGGCTTACGATTCCATTGTTCCAAACAATAAACGTACTTTTAATACAAATCATCAGCTTCGTTTGTGCCAGGTAGGTAGGCAGATAACACAAAGCCATTTAGTAAAAGAATTCTATTTTATAGTCAGATAGATGTGAAAATCCACCAATAAAACACATAGAAAATGCCCCCCCCCAGGACACAGAGAATTGACTATTTAAAAATATAAATATAAGAATAAATAATAACTATTACATATAAGTAAAAATGGCTCTGTAAGGGCAAAATGTTCATTAAGCTATGTACGAATATCAATTCCAGCCTATAAGCAACTGAATTTATGTACTGAAATGAGTCCTCCTTATTTACTGTTGGTTGTATTTTTTAAGCCCTATTCTTCATTAAACTGACAATGGTAATATTTATTGGTCTGGCTATTTTTAACCCACTCAACTTCACTGCTGAGCCAAAACACAAAGACATTTTAGACATTTTTTTCTGACAACAAAATTGGTTGTAGACAGTGTGCTAGAGGACCCTGAGCAAAGAAAGGACTTTTTTTTATTATTAAATTATGGCTATTACTTTAAAAAGAGGCACTTTATTCTTGGTTAAACTTTTTATGTATTTTACAATAATTGCAGATGGGAAGAAAAACAACATCTACAGTTTGCTTAAACTTTATATGATAGAAAATTCATGAAGGCTAATTTTCAAAAAGTAACCAAACTTTAAAGACAAACTATAAACATATTTTTTAAATTGTATAAAAACATAGCTATAGAAATACAATCTGCTTTTTCACTAGTACTAAATAAATGGAGGTATATGAAACCACAGAATACGGCAGAATTCTAACATTACTGAAATAATCAGTCTTGGCACCTCATCTGTGGGGTTCTCTGAGGGTCTGGAACCATACAGCTCATAAAGCAGTGTTCCGATCGTGGCAAAGCAAGCTTTCAGGCGCTTTTACACCTGTCACGGTCACCTAAGGAAGCATCACTGCAGCTACTGCTCTATAAACTTTAGAATGGATGAGTGAATGAATGAACAAATAAACAGATGCACACACAGATGAGGCTGACTGCCTTCAAAAGCTTCATGACTATCTGCGTAAGTGATCTGGGGAGAAGACATTAAGGATGAAAGTTATTCTAGGGGCAAGAAAAACACCCGCTAGTCATTTATAAGTGAACTATATACTCTAAAATCATAAAATGAAATGTCCTAATGTAAAAGCATCATTATGAAACATGATGTGAAATCAGATTAATAAATCACGGAAAAACAGCAGATAATACCTCACAGAGTTATTTGTGTATGACAATGCAGATTTTTATTTTAGTCAAAGTTAGCTGTCCATGTGCTACACTGAAACCGCTGGTCCACAGAGACACCAAAATATCACTGCTTTGAAATTAAATTATATTTAATAAATGTTAGTTACTACCAAGTTTTAAAAATGTATGTTCTGCTGTGAATATAAAGAAAAGCCGACCAGGCCTTAGGTACAGATCAAGCACAGAACATACACGGTCCATTCACACGCTGGAAGAACTCTTAAAGGTGGGAGATGTTTATTTCCTAATGTCACAGCAGTAAGTACTGTATTTTGCACTATTTATTTGCACGTGTTCTGGTCAACCATGGTCTAAGTTCCTTGTCCAGGTTAAGCTGCAATTCTAAATGCCTTCATCTCTTAACATATAAAACAGGACTTGGGGGCTTTGAGAAGATGGTGGCGAGAGTGCATTTCACCAACCAATCCCTTTCTCTCTCCTGATTCCTACCCTGGATTAATACATCGACAGTGAGAAGCATCTGCCAGGGCACTACAGAAGGATTAAAAAAAGTTCTTGGAGTTTTCCCACTCTCAGTCCTAATTTTTTTCTCTGTGCATTTCTTTCAACTGTTGTGACTACTTTTACCCTATTACGCTTTAGACATCTCAACATGATTTCATGAAGTGAAGAACAGGAGCAATTTTCTAGGTAATTTGGCAAAAGACAAAACAGTATTATTTTGTGGGTAAATTGTGTCAGCTTTCTACTTTGTATTTTCTAGTTGTCAGAAAATATGTGATTATTTCCCTGAGTGACATCACAAAAATTATTTATGGTTCTTCTTCTCACTTCTATAGAAGGTTTAATACATTCATATATTATCATCTAGGTAAGATACTGAAAACCACAAATTAAAATTAATTTTTCTGCAGATTCTCTTTTCTTCTAAGCCAAGAAATGAATTATCTGAAACTCCACTGATCCATTTCCATGTTCTCTCAGGAAGTGTTTCTGTAGCTCTAAAAACAAAACTGCCTCTAAACAGTCTTACTTCTGCTGTTACTGTTATCTTCATATTTTCACACAGTCATTTCACTGGATGAATGATACATCTAAAATTACATCTATATTGTACCACATAGTAAGTTACTGATATTTAAATAAAACATTTTTAGTAGGCCCTAATTATTTTCATATTTTATGGTCTATTTCAGCTGCCCCTCCTTTGGGAAATTCTTCCCAGGAACTCTCACTTAAGGTAATAATCTCTTGGTCCTAATAACGTCCAACGCACTTTATCTCTAAGTCTTTATAAGACTTTACATCACAGAGTACATGTATCTATTTTATGACTGTAAGATACTTGGTGACAGCACACCTATCTTACGAATCTTTGCATTACTCACCCTTCCTACTACAGCTATCAGTGCAAGTCTGTTGAAAAAATGAATGACTAAACGCCTTTATAGGCACTCTTTCCTGATCCTACTGGACTATTAGTTCCTTGAAGATCTAGAGTTAAGCCCAGTTGCTGGCACATAACAAATATTCAATAAATATGACTGAATGAAAAGTAAAAGTCTACGTGTCCAAACATGTAGCTACTTCAAAAGGGTACCTTGCTTTTGGGTGGTGGGCTGTTTGTGCTCTTGTCTGTGTGAATGCTGGTAGGAGACACAGCAGCACCAAGGTTGCCTTGGGGTATGCCTGCGAGCTTCCCTCCTGGAGACACCTGCATGGCAGCTAGCTGGGCAGCATACAACTGCTACAGGAGAGAGGGGGGGAAAGAAAAAACAGGACTATCATCAACAAAATAAATGCACCTCTCAGAAAGTACCTCTAATCAGATGTGGTGTTTTTCCTATGGGTATTTCTGCTTAGTGCCCTAGAATATTTAAAGAAGCTGTCATCTCAACTTTCATGACTGACTTCTCAGCGGAGAAATGACAAATACCACTTTGCTTCAGCAGATCCAGGGACTCAGAGCAAATAACAGCCATCCATACTTACTCTTTGCCAATATCAATGGAGGAAAAGTAGATCATATTATCTGGCTAAGACCTATTTTCCCCACTATTTTAAAATTTACACATTGTGTTACACAAGAATGCAGTTTTATATACAAAGTAATTTTCTTACTATCCATTTTGGTTCAAGCTCTGTGTACTTCCTTTCTTTGATGTGCAGAAATGTGCATCGGTAACAATTTTTTTCTGATTATTAGTTGTGTAGAAATACAATCAAAAAGCAACTGGGAGGAAATGGAAGGAGGAAATCTGAAGAACATTATCTGATCAGTCTACCTCCATTGATAAAAGTTAACTGGATACTTGCCAGAACTCCACTTTACCTCATGATATATAAACACAGACAACCCTGAAATAAACTTGAGGATTAGAGTTTTAAGGAATACGATTTAAAACACACACTCTTAGACTAAGTCATCACATCACCATTCTTACTAAATAACCAAAAAAGTACTCAACAAATCAATAATAATTTAATTTAGTAATTTGATAATAACAGAGGAAAATTTTACTTTGATAATGACAGTCATATCATGTAGTATCTTAAAACAAAGAGGCTGCTTTAGATTCAGTCACTTCAAATGTTTAGATTAATACTCTTTCATCTCTATTTGGCAGTTTGGAAAAATTTAAAAATCTGAGGAAGCAATATATATATATATAAATATAAATACATAAGAGTATATAATATGTAAAATACAACCCAATTTCCTATTTCTCATTTGTCTGATCTTATTACGCAAGCTAGAACTTCTGTAATAAAAAGACTGGTGTTAAAGAGAAAAGCTCTCAAGGAAAAGTCCTGTGAAATAGCTGTCTGGATTATCTCGGTTTTTCTTGGGAAGAGAAATCGCAAAGGATGAAGCTACTCAGGACAAGCCAGAGGCCCTGGCGAGCGGGGTCTCTGAAGATGAAACAATGAACACTGAAGACCGGCACATATGTACATAAAAATACATTCACACTTTTCACGGTTTTCAGATACTTGGATCTAAATGAAAACGGGACATTAAAATTATTGATAAAAATTATGGCTTATTTTTTTAATGTCAACAAATGCAAGATACACTCCAAACTAAAAAAGAAACACTAAAGAAACATATTTATACCATCAATAATGACTGTCCCTCCCTTGCCCCCAATTTTTTTTTGCATATTTTAGAATTGTATTATTTCTTATCCCAGTCAATCAGAAAGAAGAATAAGATTTAATTTATAAGTCTCAGACCACATGAAAAGTAAGAGGATATGGTGTCAAATATGATGCCTGAGAGTTTGTCACTTTCAAAGCGTCAGAGATGATTCATTTCCCACACTTGTATTAAAAACCTAAGTATTAAATTCTGCAATTCACAAAGTAATTTTTTGTCATCATCCTGAACTGTTAATGAAGCCATTAAGAAATAACCAATATCCCAGGATATCACTTTGCAAATTAAAATTTTGTCCAATGTACTGAGACTGAATTTTTAAAATATATGTATTTTTAAATACTGTCTGGATAAATATATTACATCTCATAAATTTCATATTGCAGTATAAATTACATCCTTTTCTTTAAAAGTGATTCTAGTGGCTATTATTCCTGGAAAATAACACATATTACTGGTTTAGTACACACAAAATCTAAGATTGCTTCATAAATACTAAAGATGACATGGGATATCGTAACACCTGTAGCTAAAAAGAAAAATGTGAACAAAGTGGTTATTCAAAACTCAAATTTGATTGTTAAAGAATTATTTCAAAAATTTTTTAAAAATTCACTATTAGTTAAATATATGGACCAATTACTCATAAAAGATGTTTAAATATCAACCACTATAAACAGATTCACAACTTTCAAGAAGTATTAGAACTAATATTAAAAATACAAGCATAGGGGGCAGGGTATAGCTCATGCTTAGCATGCACGAGGGTCCTGGGTTCAATCCCTGGTACCTCCTCTAAAAAGTAAATAAATAAATAAATCTAATTACCTCCCTACCCACCCCCAAAGAAGCTAAAAAAAAAAAAAACAAAAACAAAAACAAGTATAAATATATTCTGAAATACTTTACTGAATTTAAAGGTAGGAGATGGTACATGCTTGGAATTAAAAAATTATACATGCTCTTCCCTCATTCAGATAAATGCATTATTTTAAACTTCTAAATATGGAATTAAGTCCTAAAAAATTCTTTTGAGTAGAAAAGAAGATAAATTGGTAAAATACATGAAACTCACTTAGATATATTTAACCCATTTAAATGCATATTTTTTCCTAAACAGTATACTATCATCCACCTGACTGATACTTTTACAGAAAACAGAGATTTAGAGTAATTAGTGACAAGAAAAGTCACAGGCTTACTGCTCGCTCACTGTGGCTACTATTAGGTAGCAAGCACTTCATCCCCCTCAATCTTCCATATCCTTTTCCTCATACTCGGCTTTCTTTATGCAAGGGAACGAAATATAGACCTGCTTTTCCCCAATTCTGATCAACTTTTCACTATTCTCAGATCATTACATTTGCCACCAAGCATATCTGATTTTCCTAGTTTGCCAAGGTTTGGAAGTAGGAAATAACTATTTCCAAGACATTTTATTTTGTGTCAAATATACGTGTTCCTTAAATTTACATTATAAGACGGGAGCATAAAAAGGCCTCACGCCTTAAAGAATCTAACTTACTTTGGGTCTGCACAAATAAAATGAAAATTTTAATACAGCTTAGCCCTAATTTGGCCATTCAAAAGCTAAAAAAAATTCTTCAGGAGATTCAAAAAAGCTGACCGTGGCTTACGTACCTGGTTATACGCGTAAGGGTGAGCAACTTAAAAAATAAACGCTACTGAGACTTATTTTAATTCATTCTTTCAAAAAATTAAGTCCATCTGTCTATTCATTAACATGGGTCTGTTGGGAGGGAACTGATTTTAAAACAAGAAAGTCAACAGACGATTAATATTTTATTTCATTTACTAAATGTTCTTAAAGCAAAATCAAGAACAATAACAGGTGTCTGTGCTGGGGGTGGTCTACAATCACAGACTCACCGGTGGCCTTGTTGGGAGGGAAGGGGCTTGGAATCTATGGACACTGGAAAGCCACCTGAAGTGACAAGCAGCCTGTGGACTGCATAACTCATTTACATATTATGTTCCTATATAATTACATTCATATGTAATTATATGCAAATAAAATGGTTCAAAGAAAACCTGGCTAACATTTTTCTTTAAAGGATGGCAGATAAAACCTGGAGTTAAAAATAAGGTGTATCATGATAAATGTACTTATATGAAAAACAATTAAGTTGTTCACATCAGAAAGACACTGAGGGACCTAAACATAAAAAGCTAAAGCTTAATGAGAACACTTGGGATGTGAAGTTATCCAAGCTAACAGAGTCACACTTCTGCTGTGCAGAATAACTTGACCCTGATCTTGAAACGACCATGTTAGGGATTTGGTTTGATCTCTTAAAAACTCCCCGACTCCACAGAGCATTAGGTCTTCCATTCTTTATATTATTTAAAATATTACATTCTTATTCCCTTTTCCTTCCCTGATCCCTACACTTACTTCAGACAATGATTTTTTTTTTTTTTAATGGAGACAGTCACATACAATTAGGCTGGAATCTATCCATTGGTTACTTAGTGTTTGGCGCTCATGTGTTCATAAGTATGTTTATATATATCTATCTATACATATCAGTGACCCTCACTTTTGTCTCAAATTGTTCCTTAAAGCTACATTTTTGTGTCTTCATCATTTTAAGCTCCTTCAAGGACTATGGTTTCTACTTTTAGAGGAAGAGTTAAAAGTAAGGTAAACCACAGTTCTAATCTCAGATCTGACTAGTGACCTTGAGTGATTAATCCGAACCACAATTCCTTTATACCTGCAAATTCGGGGATAAATAAAACTGACCTTACATGATTGCTGTGAGAAATAAATCACATAATGTATATAAAATACTCAGAAAAACACATGGTAAAGAATGCTTGATGAATAAATAATAGTTTTAATTATTAATGGATTAATTATACCAAGTAAGAAACTAGGCAATATATATATCTTGATCTCCTACTCTATAATCTGGACTGTGCGAGGCACAGTGGAGGATACAGAAAATGTATAAGTATAGTTTCTTCCCTAAGTTAAGACTGATAAACATAAAATATCGAGACCGTAGTGTACTATAACTGTACGCCACTGTTAAATGCACAGTGAAAAAGGAGATGTGTCAGTGCATCCTGATACGTTTTCCTTACAGAGGTGTAGCCAAGCTGAGCATAAAAAAGGATGTGGCCTTCTAGGAAAGAAGTACATTTTAAAGCAAGGCACAGAAGCAGGAATGAGTTGGCTGTCGGAAAAGGAATAGAGAGGATGGTGTAGAACAGTGAACCATCACCTAATTAGGTACAAACCCTGAAAAGGACAAAACAGTACTGGGTTTGGAGGCTAACTTCACCTTACAGGAAATCTTGAAATATAAGCAAAATAGTTTAAATTTAATATGGAGGCAAGAGAAAGCCACTGAATGTCTGAGAGCAATATATATAGTGTTTTAAACTAGAAAAAACATACGAGTAGTAATATCAGTTATGAGGTTATCAAAATTTAGTAGCAATCATTTGAATAGATAACTTGAGTTGAAAGAACAGTTGTGAAAATGAAAAGGGAAAAAAATGATTCCAAGATCTGGATGGCGAGTGCTAATATACTGTGCAACCATTTAATATTCTTTTTGCTAGATTGTTTATAATTTTTATAGGTAAAATCATCTTCTCTGAATAAAATCTCATATCAAACACCAATACTTAAAAGAGAGAAAAAAGAGATATACTATCACCATAAATGAATTTGACATATTTTTAATATTTAGCCAAATGAGACCAAGGAGGTTGTTTTAATTGGCCCTTAAATAGATATAGGGATGAAAGCTGAAGTGCTTTATCACACCTGGTGATCAAGAAAGCTCTCTCACTCAGAAATAAGTAGTAGTCACTTCTAAACTCTTACACAAGCAAACACAGATAGATTTAAATCTTCAAAAAGAACACGATGGAGCTAAAAACTCCCTGATTAATAGCATCTTGAAGTTCAAATGTATGCACAGAAATGGCAGGTGATTTTTTTTAAGTGCAGGGATCAAAATCTGGCAACAAAAGTTAACATACATATAAAGTGTTAACCATTTTGATTAGAGATTTAAAAATCTGTGTGTTGTAGTATACTATGATTTTTTTTTATTATTGTTTATATGCATTGAAAAGTATTTTATTATAACTTTAATAAATTCTGGGTCATACTGCCTTTATTTTCTACTATGATTTTAAAAATTGATAAATGTGTACTTCTAAAGCTTAAATCCAACCAGAAAGATTTATGTTAGATATGATGTGTATGAAAAGCATTTTTTTTTTAAAGGGAAGGGGCAAGGAATAACATTTGTGAGGAAAAAATTCAGAAAGCAATTTCAAGGCTCCGTAAGTGTTATCTTTATAGCTTAATTTCAGCTTCTTAATGTAACTTAAATGTGGAGTTTAAAGAGAAACTAATGTACTGAAGAAAATCTTTCAAAACATATCAGCATGTTTCAATGTGAATAAATTTGCTTTGCACATTATTTTTCATAATGTTTCTTCACAGAAAATTATCAGAGCAACTTGAGTTTAAACATGGACTTCTTTCTCTAATATTGTCAGCTTTTGTTTTTGGTGTTATTCAAGTATACTGTATGAAAAACAGGATAGGCCTTAAATTTGCTCAATTCCAGGGCAAAAGTGCAAACAGAAACTTACTCGTGATAAACATATAAAAATTTACAATTTAAAAATCAAGCTAATGAAGTATTTAATAAATACAGTTCATTCTCCCAGCTGGGCAAACATACCTTAAAAATCGCTGGGCACAAATGAATACCACAATGAGATACCCCTTCAACCCCACTAGGACAGCTATTAATAAAAGAAATAAATAATAACAAATATTGTCAAAGATGTGGAAACATTAGAACCCTTGAATTCATAAGCTTTTCTGCTGGGAATGTAAAATGGTGTAGCTGCTATTGACAATTCCTCGAAAAAGGAAACAGAATTACCATACGATCCAACAATCCCTCTTCTGGGTGTATATCCAAAATAATTGAATGCAGGGACTGAAACAGATACCTGTATGCCCATGTTCAGAGAAGCATTTGTCCCAACAGCCAAACGGTGGGAGAAACCAAAGTGGCCATCAAGGGAGAAATGGAGAAGCAAAGTGTGTCAGATATGTACAGTGGAGTATTATTCAGCCTTAAAAAGCAAGGAAATTCTGACACTTGCTACAACATGGATGAATCTTGAAGACACTGTGCTAAGTGAAAGAAGCCAATGATAAAAGGCCAAATATGGCATGATTTCTCTTATATGAAGTATCTAGAGTAGCCAGTTTTATTGAGACAGAAAGAATGGTGGGTCCAGGAGTTGGGCAAGGGGTGGGGAGCAGGAAGGGATGTGATTGTTTAATAGGAACAAAATTTCATTTGGGAAGATGAAAATGTTCTGGTGATGGATGGTGATGATGGTTGCACAACAACGTGAATGTACTTAGTGCCAATGAACAGTTAACTTTTGAATCAACCATCAAAACATGTTTATACGTATTGAAGATTTTCCTGTATATCACAGAAGAAACTTAAAAAAAAAAAAACTCTCCCCTTTTCTTTTTAAAACAAAAGAATGAGTTCCTCCTACTTCTTCTAGATTAGCTGTGAGGTTATTTTCTTTTGCAGTCAACACTACTGGGGCAGTGCTGTAAGAGACCGAAGAAGCAGAGATCTGACTTCTTTTACTTAGCATGTTTTCGAGGTTCCACCATATTGTAGCACGTATCAGTAATCTGCTCTGTTGCATTGCTGAATAGTGTTCATTGCTATGCATATACCATATTTGTTTATCCATTTATCCAGTTGATGGATGTTTGGATTGTTTCCAATTTTAGGCTATTATGAATAATCCTGCTATGAATACTCCAGTACAAATCTTTGTGTGCTTTCATTTCTCTTGGCTACCCAATTCCTAGGATTGGACCTGCCGGGTCATATGGTAAGTTCATGTTTACTTTTTTAAGAAACTGCCAAACTTTCAAAAGTGGCTGAACCATTTGGCGTTCCTACTAGCAGTGTATTATCAACAATACTTTTTGATTATAACTATTCTAGTAGAAGTAACGTGGTATCTCATTGTAGTTTTAATTTGCATCTCCCTAATGACTGATGACATTGAGCATCTTTTCATGTGCTCATTAGCCATTTCTCTGTCTTCTTTGGTAAAATGTCCATTCAAATCTTTTGCTTTTTAAAAAAAAACTGGGTTATTTTATTATTGAGTTGTAAGAGGTCTTGATTTTCAAATTTAATTTTAAAGAGTAAAACCTATTAGAAAAACTGTGTGAGGGTCCAATTTAATAGCAGTGCATAGTTTTTATCAAAAGGTTCATAATGATACAAATATAATGACAATAAAAAGTAATACAAATAAACATATTTTCCTCTTGTATAATTTTTATATAATTACACAATAATAAATTTTATATTGTTTAATTTCCAAAAATCCTAGCAGAGAAGTGCAATGAAGGTTTGTAAAGGACTATGTGCTTTTGGTATCCATCAAAGAATACCAGCATATCAAAGTGAGCTCTGAGTTGATGATTTTTATTAACTACTAAGCGGACTGCTGGGAAAAAAAAAGAAAGCCAGACAGTTAGGGCTGACAGCCAGCTCTTAAGACTGAGACTCTCTGTCAAGTCAAAGTCTTGACTGTGTGAGGGTGAAAGGCTTGGGGTAGGGGGTAGATGGTTAGAGTTCTCCCCTAATCTCCTTGCTGGCTAACCCATGTAAGTGGGGCGGGGCTAGGGAGTAAAGTGTTTCTCCTGCTGCTGCACCAGATCCTCCACAGACTACGGGAGAAGGGGAAAGGTGCCTGGGGGAATTTGGGAAGGATTTTCACTTCACCTCCTGTCTAGAGTTCCAACTGGGGAGCTGTTCTCAAGGGAGCGAAGGGAATTGAGTATACAAGGGACAAGAGTCACCTGGACAAGCAAGTTCAAGGAAGTACACACAATGTGGGGGATGCAGGATCTTTTGCGTTTGGACACAATTCCTAAAGAGATTCGAGGAAAAGAAAAAACTGTATCAAACTGAAAAAGTAAGTAAACAGTACAGGTTTGTCAAGATGGAGGATAACTAATAGTCACTACACCCATGGTGCACAATTTAAAAAACGAACAGGTTGAAACTGTTGGAATATGAGTTTCAACAGAGGGTTAAAGCAAGGAAACGACCTGAGTGGAAAGGCTGGATGGTCAGCCGACATGCAGAGGTGAGCTCAAGATGGCAAGAGGACAAGCCACAAGGGGCAAATAAATGTTATCCACTTCAGAAAAGGAACGTTCTGTCTTCAGAGAAAACTGGTGAGCCACTTGGAAGATATGCCTAAGGGTATATGGGGCTGCCTGGTAGGGGCTTCAAGGCAGACACTACCACCATTATGAAAATCTCCTTAAAGATATTACTCCTGGGTGGTATGTCTTAGAAAAGCTAGAATACAAAAGTAAAATATTATGTCTGGCTATAGCGTGGTTTTGCTATTAAAAGGCCACAGTGAATTCAGGTACAAAAGCTATATTTTCCATGTAAAGCTGCTATCACCAAGTATTAATAATACATAGACAATCTTTATATTTTTATTCCAAATTCAGTCCCACTCAGTGTGATACTTGGGTGGAATACAGAACTATCAAAGAGGGATGCGGTGTTGAGAGGGTGTGAAGATGGCATCCTGCTAAAAATGAAAGAATACATTTGAACTTACTTAAATCTTAAGACCTTTTTCACAGGTATGATGCTCTCACGCTGCTTCTGTCACACTGCAGATACTGAAGCATATAAATAAGAAACACTTCAAATGCACTGGATTTTAAAGGGCTTTCTTCATTTTATTACACACCAATAAATTGCACATAGCTTGAAAAACATTTTGACTTTTCTAATTGAAGAAGCCCCTTAAAGAACCAGATATATTCGTGAGAGTCATGCAAGAAAAAACCAACTGATAGTTTATCTCTTTCTCTCTCACTCCCTCCTCGTTTTTTCTCCTCCACGAGCCATCTTCATGTACTGCACAGTAATCCATTACAATATGTTCCAACATCTGCCTCCCCATATGATGTATGACCTATTCGATTGACCCTTTTTATGCCGCTCCAGACTTTCTGTTCATTACTGTGGGAGGATGAACACTCTGCATCTATTCCCGAGGTCACCAACCAGTAAATGCATCTCCATTTGGCAAGGTAAGGAGGACACTGGCTGGAAAGCTCTTCGAATCTTTTACGTATCCATGACTATACTCATATCTTTAATTACTTTAATTTATGGTTAAAAAAAAAACTACTGAAATTCCATTCAAAGAAACAATAAGACAGGAATACTTGTTTACCAGGGGGGAGAATCTTTTGTTACCAAATATTCATTATATATAGAAAAGCTGAGTATTACAGGAGAAATTTTTAAAGCAAACATTTATCTTTGGCTAAGTTCGTAACTGTGAACTCACTGTTCATGCTATCCCAGTAGACTTGGGGGGCTGTATAACAGTCATCAAAACACTAAAAATAGTGGGCATTTTAACTCAATATGAAAAGAAAATGTGTTAGTTCATATTACATCAGATTTTATGTATTATTTTGTATATTATAAAAAACAGACTCCCGGAATGCATACATACTGGATGCTTGAAAATACTCGGCGCACATAGGGAGGGGACGTGCACAATTTTCTCAGTGACTGTGGTGAACTCCCCCACTTTGCTAGAAGTCTGCATGCTATTTCAGGAATCACCAGAACAATTCTGTGTGCTTGATGGGGAAAGTGAAAGCTCACAACAGTTCAGTCAGTTGGCAAAGGATAAATAACCACTAGGCTCAGAAGTCTGAGTGTCCCTGAAAGCTCCCTCTCTATCATGTGCCACACAGACTAGCCACACGCGTAGTACCACCGCTGCAAGAAAGTGCTCTCCCAGCTTAGACTCTGCGCGATGACGTTATCTCCCACCCCCGCAGCGGGATTCCCCTACGGGCTGGTCAGTAGTGACAGAGATTTTGCCTAAGCTCTGAGTTAATGATAGTTTCCAAGACCAAGGGTTACAAGGCTTCAAGAGTAAAAAAATTCTTGAATCGCTGGTGATGGAACTCTACAGAACTCTACTCTCCCTAAAGAAAGCCCACAGCCATTAAAGATTTCTCTAGCTGTTTTGTTCTACTGATGGTAATAACAGACAACACGTACAAAGGGTTAAAATGAAAGACTTCTTCCAACAGATTTCCCCCTTAAGTTTTTCCTTCATTTTTTCCATTGTTAAACCTTTGAGATTAAGAAAATATTGTATATTGCTAACAGTATTGGTTGAGTACATAAATTAAGATGAATTAATCTAAAGTTCAAGAGAAATCTGGATACAGAATGGTAACAGCAGCAGCAGGAATCATAGACATTAACTTGAGTTGACAGGATGCTTACTGGATTGGATGCCAGGCCCAGGCCATCTCTCTCTGAACCTTCTCAACAACCTTAGGAAAATAGATACTATTATTATTTGTGGCAGAGGACACTGAAGCGCAGAGAAAGATGTCATCTGCCCAAAGTCACATAGGTAGGAGGCACAGGTGTGGTGAGAATCTGTCTTTTAATAGTGCTTGTAACTCTTAACCTCTATCCCTTAAGAACCTCTTTTCTGGTCATTTTAACACTGTGGTAGGGGCTGGGGCTTTGCAGCAAAGAGTTGGACAAGCCTGGGGAGGGCAAATCTCACAGGACTTCTGACAGACTGCACTCTTCTGATAATAACTGCTCTACTGCAGATGCCGGGAAGGAAGTGAGAAGAACCCAAGAGGGCATTTTTCACAGTAGTCTCATCCTGCCCCTTCCTCTTGGCCACTGACAGTAAAAAATGCTTTAGTTTGGTTTTCTTCTCAATTCATGGTGCTGTAAGAACATTTAAGAGAGAGTTATAACATGGTCAGACAGACAAGGAAAGGCTTCCTATAAATATGATTATTACTGGGAGGTCAGACAGAAGAGCTAGTGTAGCTACGCACAAGGAGCAGGACAAAGCACTGGCAGAACGACCTCATGGGAGGAGAGAACACGGCAAGTGCTGGGTATTGGAAGAAGGGTAGTGAGGCTCCAGGGCGCTGGGAGAGCTGTTTGGAAAAGTAGATGCGAAGCCAGTACAGTTTAAGAAGAGGAATGACGTAACTAGACTTGCGTTTCCACAAGGTTAGTCTAGATATAATATGAAGAACTGGTTGAAACGGTTTGGTTCGCCTATAATCCACTTTTAATTAGAATGATATTCACCTAATCACTTTTTTATATGACTTAAAATCAATTAGTAAGTAAATGTGGACATATAACTTTCAACATTCTGAGTCTCATCCTTATTTAAATATTTATTCTTTCCTGTATAATTTATAGTAAGAATGTAATCATATTTTAAAAACTTTGTATTTTGCTAAGATTCATAGTCACTAACCTTGATTTTTCTAAATTATTTTAAAAAGATAAGAAAGATATATTTAAAATAAGCCATTTATACTACAAAAATCACACATTACTCTTAAATCAATTAAATTAACAAAAATATACCTTGCATTTACAATGTGTTTTGACTTGCATTAGCTCCTCTGATCACCAAAGGTTTCCTTTCTAATTGCACAGAACATATTTCTCATACATCACCCAGGCTGTCTGACAAATAATCAATTGTAACTTCTGCTTTCCTGACTTAAATTGATTGATTCACTCAGTATTTATTTATTGGTTACCTATTATGTACCAAGCACTGTTCTAAACACTTAGAACATATCGATAAACAGAGAACTCTGCCTTAACGGAAGGATTTTTAATGTTCTTCCCCAAGAAGAATTTTAAGACCTCAATCTTTTTTATATCTATCGAGTAGTTGTCTATTATTTCTCCATGTGACACTATATATTACTTATGACTATTATAATGAGTAATTTATATATCTATGATTCTTAATATTTTAAAATGAATATTGTTTTTGAAAGAACTGGGGTCGTTCTTAAAAGCGTCTGATTGAGAGATACATGCTACAACACTGATGAACCTGGAAAACATTACGCTAAGCGAAATAAGCCAGACACAAATGGACAAATATTGTACGATTCACTTATACGACACACCAAGAGTAGGTAAACTTATAGAGACAGAAAGTGGCGCTGAAGTCACCAGGGGTGGGGGGAGGGGGTCTTGGGGGACGGGGAGTTATTTAAGGGGTATAGAGTTTCCATTTGGGGTGATTAAAAGGTTCTGGAAATAAATACTGGTGATGGTTATACAACACTGTGAAGAAATTTAATGTGACTGAATTTATACTTTAAAATGGTTAAAATGATAAATTTTATTTCATGCATATTTCACCACAATAAAAAAAATTATGATTATGTGGACAATAGGGAGAAAAATTGTTATTTTCCAGTACCACATTAAGCTTTATTTTTTTAAACAATTTTTCTCCTAATTTGTTCACATGTTCCTCTTGTAAATTAACGGAGGAGAACAGATTTAAATGGGGGAAGGAGTATTATTTGAAAGTAAAAGGAAGTTAGAAACATTAGATTCTTTTAAAAATACTTACTAAAAATTGCCCTCGGCATTGGGAAACGAATATAAATAAAAGCAAAAAGAAAGAGCACCTGATTCTAAATCAACCCAACCCAGTAATGCCCCTTTCAAACTAATAGTTGCTCTGAAACAGAAGCTAAGAGATCATGCCGACCCCTCCCTGACACTGCAAAAAGCACAGTATTTGCCAGTCCTACTGTAAAAGAGTTCTCTCTTCACTTTCCCCACCTACTCCAAAGCTAGCTTCTTTTTCATATTCAGATGACTGTTTATGAGCTCATTCCTGTTTCAACTGTCACTCTTTACATCAAGGAAAGATAGATGGGACACACCAACCCCAACCTAAATGACCTTTGGATGTGACAAGAGTTTTAGGTCAGCCTTGCTAAATGGGGGCCTTGGTGTATCGAGACATGCCTTGGGGTGAAATTTACAGTGAATTTATTATCTCCCAATGCCCTTTGGACTGCTTCCCACCATCAAACACCATGGCAGCACTTGGAACAGGAAGAAATACATTAACTGGAATCTGATCGTTTTAAAAGGTTACAGCTGCCCAAATATAATTTAATTTCATACTTGCCCTTTGAGGGTTTGGTGTATATTTTCATTTTATGACTGCAAATGATAAAGCTCTTAAGATTCCAGGCAATAAAAAGAGGGGAAAAAAAGTATTTTAAGGGTTAGAAGTCTATTCAGTTCATACTCAATGAGTGAAGTGACAAATTAGCTTTTTTAAAAAAATCTAACATTTCTCTTTTTTATTTGGACCGTCTTTTATTCCTCTTCTGATCCTACACTTTGACGTGTGGTTTAAATCAGTATGTGAACACCAACCTCAGATCTCAGCCAGTTTGAAAATAAAAAGAATGATTTGAAAAATGAAGATAAAGTCAATCTGATTTAAAGTGAAAATATTTTAGTACAAGAACACCTATTTTTCAGGAGCGTCTCCTCCCACATAACTGGGGAAATTTACCCATTAAAGTACAGCAACACGAAATTGACTTACCATTGATCCTGCATTTTTCTGGTACATCACACTTCCACAAACTTAAATGAAAGGTTCACAAAATCCTCTTAAATGCCACACCATAGCCTTATCAACTTAATTACTGAATCTTATTACTATTACTTTATTAACAGAGAATAAGAAGGAGAATGTTACTAAAGCAGTAGAATTAATCAGAAGAAAACTCAGATACAAAATTCAGATAAAGTCACCTATAGTTTATTATTTTAAGCCATCAAAACCAAACCAAACCAAACCCAACTCTTGCTCTTTCCCTTTAACTCAATACTTTTACCAGAGACTTAATAGTTCTTTAAATATCAATCCAACAGAGTTTGAGGCAACACAATATTTTGGATTCACTGCTGGTAATGAGAAAAGTCACCCAGTGAAACTTACAATCCACGGAGCTCAAACACAACTTAAAATTGTGTGTGTGTGTGTGTGTGTGTGTGCATTTGTTCATCATTCTTCAACTGAGTCAACATACACCTCTTAAAAGATATTGAGCTAGTTCCTGTAAAGTTTATATTTGAAACATTTTTAGAATTATTTTGAGGGCGATCCTAACATATGAACAGCACAGAAACACAAAGAGTCAGCATTTAAGTATGATAAAACTTGAACATCTAAGTATAAATATTAATTACCATTTTTGTTAGCAACTTTTAATTTCATGTTGATATGTCATTGTTTCAAAATTATTTTACAGAATATTTAATCTGCATAACAATGCAGTGGGGCAATACTGCTACACCCATTTATAGATTATGAAAATGTAGCCTGGTAAAGTTAAGGAACCTGCCCAGGCACCAAATCCAGTGGTTACTGAAACCGAAATGCTCCGGATGGTAATGGGAGGCAGCACTTAATCTTTCATTCAGTCATTTATTTATCCCTCTTTAAGTCAAAAATATTAAGTAAAGACCCTACCCAAAGTGAGAAAAATTAAAAAGTAAACATTATCCAGGAATCAATTATCAGGAGTTCTGTTAAAAAGAATCTTACTCCCATTTCTCCAAAGAGGATATAGAAATGGCTAATAAAGCATGGAAAAGATGCTCAACATTACTACCTACAGGGAAGTACAAACCAAAATCACAGTGAGGTACCATCTCAGACCCATTAGGATGGCTATTATCAAAACAAACAGACAACAAACTATCACATAGAACATAACAAATGTTGGCGAGGATATGGAAAAATTGGAGCCCTTGTGCATTGCTGGAAGAAACATAAAACAGTGAAGTCTCTGGAAAACATCATGCGAGTCCCTCAAAAAATTAAACAGAATTACTACATAATCCGGCAATCCCACTTCTGGTGACACGCCCAACATACTTGAAAGCAGGGACTAGAACAGATATTTGCACATCCATGTTCACAGCGACATTATTCCCAACAGCCAAAAGGCAGAAGCAGCCCGAGTATCTACTGACAGATGGACTGATAAACAAAAGGTAGCACACACAAACAGCAGAGTATTATCCAGCCTTAAAAAGGAAGAAAACTCTGACACATGCTACTACCTGGATGAACGCTGAAGACACTGTGTTAAATGAATAACCCAGAAGTCAGATTTTGTAAAAGCCATTTATAGGCAGTCTCTTGAACAGATAATTCACAGAGACAAAAATTAGAGTAGTGGTTACCAGGGGCTGGGGGTGTGTGACAAAAATTAGAAGTTATTATTTAATGGGTATGGACTTTCAGACTGAAATGATGAAAAGGTTTTGGAGACGGGCAGTGGTGATGGTTGCACGATAGTGTCAACATGCTTAATGCCACGAAACTACACACTTAAAAATGGTTCAAACAGCAAATTTTATGTCATGTATATTTTACTATGATGAAAAATAAGTATACATAAGATTAATAAAAATTGGCAAAGCTTTGGATCACAAAAACAAAGGTTTAAAAATTAAATTAAAAGCAGATATTAAATACTTAAGTCATTGCTCCAACAAAATAAGATGAGAAATTAATATAAAGAAAAAACCAAATGTTTACTCTCGAGTGTGAACAAAGAAATGTTGGAGTCAAGGATAGCAGACAGAGCTGAAAACTGTATTAAAATGGGGGGACTTAAAGAACACCTATCGAACTGTAAGACAGCTGGCTTCTCTTAGTTTCAGCTGTCCTGTCAGCCACGCTGAGACTTCCTGGGCAAGAGACGAGAGAATTCCTTTCCTAGGTGGTCAAAGAGACCAAGGGAATTTTGGGGGTATAACAGAACTGTGTTGCATCTTGACTGTGGTGGTAGTGAAAACTTACAGAACTGTATAACCAAAATACAATCAAATTTAAGTATGTTATTTTTTTAAATTAAGAAGTAAAAAACACAAGCATACATATGAAAAAAATCTTATTTAACATTGGTAACTAATAATTCTTAAACATTCTGATCTTTCTTCCCAAGAAGAAATCCAGAAAAATGCAAACTTGCTAACACTGCAGATTGTAAAGATTTTTAAAAACTACAAAATTTAGACTTAATCTCTCTGTATCTTTAATATGTCTATTGGTGTATAAAGAATGAATAATAAATGGTTTGAGTGTGCAGGGGAGCAGGCAGCCAGGGGTCACTACCCACCGTCTGAGGTAACAGGAGTATTAAGTACTGATAGCCGATTAGTAAATAAACAAGGTGAAAAGCAGTTCTTTCCATTTCAGCCGATGCTAAGAGACCAGCTGTGCGGTACTTTCTTAGTATAAAAATAATGAACTGTGCTTCTACCTTTATGTTTTTCTTCTCCAAGAGAACTCACTCTTCTTTCCCAATCTCTGGACAGTGGGTGAAACCAGGACCGTTACTGGTGTTACAGTCTAAATGGAAGCCTCTGTCACTGATGCGTGCGCGATGTTGTCTGGCTTTCTTAACAGAGATGAATTATGGATGAAAATATCTCTGGGCTAGGATCTTCTAAGATCATTTAGAATGTTATCAAATCTATTTAGACCAAAAAAAGAGGCCCAGATACTTTTTCCTCTGACAGCCTCCATCCTTGCCCTTCGGTATTCCCAAATAAAACCCCGACTCGTCTGCTCAAACCTGGAGTGCTATTGTAATTGTTTAGACAACAAGCAAACAGTTCTAAAGGAGATAGTTCCTCCGTTTTTTCACAATTGCAGGGGAATAAGAAAGTGGCTAGAATCCCAGATCTTGATGAACAAGAGAGAGAAGGGAAAAACCGAAGAACAGAGAAAAGGGGAAGAAAGGCAGAGCAGGATTAACAGCGGAGGGCAGCTAAAAATGTAGAGGAAAAGTTAAATGAAGAAAGACAGGGGAGGGGAGAAGGAAGACATAATGTTAAAAAAGAGACAGAGAAAGACTGTCAATAGAAACAGGTTTAGTTTTGGACATAAGTTCCTATTTTAAAATCTTTAGCAGTCCCAAGGATCAGAAAGTTTACAGTGCCCAAGCAGCTGGCTGCGGAATTCAGAACAACCCAGCCCTCTGATGACTAGCATGAAGCTGTTTCGTATCAAATCTCTACTTCCTTCTGTCTCCGCGGCCCTCCTTTTGCTGCACGCACGCACGCTGTTAGGTTGTCTATCGGGTAGTCTAGCACTGGTCTGATCTGCTGGTTTTCCTTCTCATTCCATGGAGATGTAACGGAAACAATATACACTTTCTTGCCAAATGAGATCTTCAGGGCTCGCTTGACTATTGTCGAGTTTCTAAAGCGTTGGTGGGGAATGCCTCAGATCAATGACTGCCTCAGCACCCCTTCTCTCATGCTTTCCTTGACAGCACATGAATAAACGTATCACGAACCAGAGAAGTCCACTGGTCAGGTGCAAAGACTCCTTCTGGGGATTTCTGGGTCTCACAGCTACTTTCATTAATGCTTCATTTGCTTCATTTCCCCCTTCTTCCATGATATATAGGTAGGTTTTCTATGTATTTTGGAAATAAGAAGACTTGAGTTCTCGCCAGGTTAAATTACTTGAGACCTGACTCACATACCACTTCAGAAGTAGGGTGAGAGCAGTTTGGGAGGTTAGAGGGATCAAGACAGACCAACTGCTTTGGCTTGTCTTTATTATCCCCCAACTATTGAGTCTGCTGTACATCTCCCCCCATTATAACAAAACACTGTAACTTTCCAATAACACACAGCTTTCCCTTCAAAGGGAAAAGTTTGTTCCTTTCACAAATAATTATCAGTGTCATAAAAACAAAGATGCTCTAGTACCTCTTATGGAATGGAAAAGAACAGAGATACATTTCTTATATTTTTAGGAAGAATTCAGGTTTTTCTGTAGTCTTATATGTAGAAGAAAATTTTTTATAATGAAAGGACAATTTATTTTCATAAAAACTTTCTGCTTGCGTTACATAGGGGTACATGGCTCCCAAAGAAGATGTTCAGCCCCAGATTAAATTAAGACAGATTTCTCCATTCTCTCATACACCTCTGTACTATAGAACATCATTTCTATATCATAGAAATTGACCTGCTAACTTGAAATACGGATTAATTTGTTAAGTTCATTTCTGACAGTGGAAGATCCTTGAATACAGGATATAATGGCGAGGATGATAGCCACTAATGATGGCTGAATGCTTATGCTATGCTAAGCATTTTGTATGAACTCTCTCATATAATCCTCGCAATGGCTTTATCATGTAGGAACAATGCTGTGACATTTCGCAGGGGAAGAAACTGAGTCCCTAGAGCTCAAACTCCTAACTCATCATACTATATGTGTCATATAAATATCATTTATTTGTGAGATTTATTTTATAATAAAATATTTACTTAAAAATAGTTTTTAAGATGTTTAAATAAAATTTGGGGAACATTTTTTAAGGAAAGAAGAAAAAAACCCTTAAGTCATCAGGTCACCTAACTGATTGTACACCACGATGCCAGTAAACTACTAAATGGTTACAGTGCGAAGACTGAGCCTAGGAAACTTGATACTTTATAGTTTCATACTGTATTTAATGGTACCTTGTGTTTAAGGTGACACTAAAACATCAAAACCTAAAATTTCTCAGGAAGGACACCAGATGCAAGAAGAATCAAATTAAGATGAGAATAAAAATGAAGAACCCTTAAGGACTTTTGCTTTTCTTTTTCTTTTATTGTTTAGTTAAATGTCCTGGCTTATCTTCTATATGTTAACCAAATGTTTTCACTGTCCTATTTCTAACAATTTGAAGTTCCTTTAAAACTGAAGAACTCAATTCAGGGGAAAACTAGCCATATGAAAATTATTTAGGGCACATACTTGAAGCAGCAGGGGTTGCATGCAGAGCACAGTATTGTCAAATTTTCGATGAAAACGTGTTATTTTAATTACTTACTATAGATGGAGGGCCAATGTTTTCTGTAGTTCTGCCTCATCTCAAAAAGGAAGTAACTGTAATTTCAACTATTGCTATTACTTTTTTTCACTCCAAGTTGAAGAGGTCTAGTGATGGCAGAAGCAGGAGAGAAGACTGTTGGAATTGCCCCGCTGGAGGCACTGAGTCTGCTGGCCCTGTGCTAGCTGGGAGCACACTGCCAGTCTGTTCCTCCATCGCTTCCTGTCTGCTTCCTTAATCCAAGAAGCAGCTGGGTCAGAAAAAGGAGGATGGCATTAAAGAAAAGGTCAGGATTAAGAAAGATGGAATAATTAAGGGCTCGTTTCCCTCCTCCCTTTTCTTTTCAAAAACGCCCTCAGTTTGGCAGGACGGTACTAAGAAACTTTCACAGGAAACAGCAAATTTGAAATACGCTGGACTGGTGTAAGCTTTTTATCTGAAAGAACTGAATAGAGCTCTATTTTCAATTCTCATGAAGGCACGTGCCAACCAAACATAGCTCAAAACTGTAACATGGTTTTTCTCCTTAGCCCTTCTCTCAGAACATTTCATTCATGGTTGCAAAATCTTATCTGCATGATTATATAATCATCTTTGAATACTATCTTTCTTCTAAGAAGCAAATAAAATATCAACAAGACTTGTGATGTAAACAATCTCACTTTGAACCTTTTATGAACAAATAGATATGAAACTGCACGCTTCTCTGTTGTTTTGTTTTCTGAATTCCTTGATCTTTCAATAGGTTTTCACAAAAGAATTAATTCACAGAGCACAATCGTTGAACTCAGCAAAATGAAAGCAATCAGAAGGTTGCCATTGTTACTAATATGCAAATCCTACCCATTGTTTTATTCATTCTTAATTTAATAGCCTAAATGCAAAAATAGCAATTTTTTCCCCTCCTTTTACACAGAACAACATAAAAATAATATATACGAATATACACATTTATTTTTAAGAATACTGTGATGAAACGGGAAGAAGGTAAATTTAGCTTTTAGCCATTAGGATTCCAGGCACACTTCTGTTACTATCTGATTTAGCCAGGTCACTACTTAAAGTCTAAATTGCTTCATCAATAAAATTCAGGATTGGAATAGAAAAATGATTTTTAAAATTTTGTTTTAGTAGCAGAATCTTTAATTGAAACACTCTCAGCCGGTAGAACTCAATCTATAAAACAAATAAAACTGAATGCTGCTGTTCAGGGGTAGGAAAGCCACTCAGATTCCTGTGAATAGTTTGGAACAACTGCTTTTAATGGTCTCTGAGGTCCTTTTTACGTCAGACACACTTGTTAGGACACGAGGCTGTATGACTTTCTTCAGATTCTACCCTACTTTCACACTCCATCGCTTCCACATTCAAGTTTGAAAACATAGGAACTATTTCTTTAAAGGAAGTAATAAAAAGTTTATAAATTTTCTCAGGTTTATATGAGAAAGAGTTTATCCCCAGACAATAAAGGAGCAGAATAAGAGATAAGGTGTCTTAGCATATATTCTACTAACATATCTAGAAAAAAGTAAGCTTTGAAGGGTTATATCAGAAAATCTTTTTTAAAATATTATTTATTTAGAAATGCATTATTACATTAAAAGCATGTATGTAACTAACTCATTTTAAATTGTATAAGTTATTTGTTCAGAGTAGTTGCTGGCAGCTCATAGAGACAATTCATCTGCATTATACCCATGGGGAAACAGGCCTGACAGGAGGCATTATTTTCATTTTATAGGTATAAATATTGAGACAAAGAGTGAGCCACAGCAAAACATAGAACACGATCCTCCAAGTAACTACTCAGATTTTTTTTTTCTGGATAAGTAAACTCATTGCTTCCTAAAGATTTTTGTGATGGGCCTTAAAATTATACCACATGGAGGAAAACTTATTTCCTCATCAATAAGACAATGTGCCTCAATTTTACTAACTTGCTTTAGATGTTGCCCTGTGAAATAAATCCATGTAAGAAAAGTCTGCCGTGTCCAAGTTTGTGAGACTGCCTTACTTTAAGCAAGAAAAACTTAGTTTTACTACTAGCTAATAACAGTTATTAATCAACTAAGAATACCAAGCATTTATTATTACCTAGGACATAGCATTTGATAAACGGTAATTAATACTTCTGTTGCTCTAAACGCCTTATGTATATTATCGCATTTAATCCTCACAACAAGGTATCATTTATACCCACCTTTTACAGACTAGAAAACTAAGGCATGGAGAGGTTAAGTGACTTGCCCCAAATCACAGAGCCTGTGGATGGCACCAGGATTTAAGGAACAGACGGCTGCAGGTACCACACTTTTAACCATTATGTTATCCTGCCTCTCATTAAGTAATAGTGCCTCTTAAAATATTTATCTGAAGATAATGCCTTAATACAATAATACAAAATTTTGCTTTAGTCTGTTATTTTCCCTCTAATTATCTCCTGCTGAGAGACTAAGTTTTTCTGTATGTAATTAATTAACTATGAAGACTTCTGCCCTATGTTTGCCAGTTGCGTATAATATAATGTACATATTCCAGCTGCACGCTTTGTGATTTAGCCGTACAAATAATGGATCATATTCATGGAAAATATTCAACAATTTTCTGGTACTAAGACCAGAGTCTGATCCTCTTAAGGAGAATCTGTCCTCAGTTGGGTTCTTTAGGCTCAAGATTCTTACTGGTTCTATTAAGGTGATAACTTTTACTTATGTAGAATTTTACTCCTAAGGTTGAATTTATCTTCATAAAACATTCCTTGAACAAACTGAAAGATACTAGTAATATAAACTAAATTGACAATTGGGTTGAAGAACAAATTTCTAATATAAATATAATCTGTTTTTTTTTTTTTTAAGTGGAGGTACTGGGGATTGAACCCAAGACCTCATGAATGCTAAGCTTGCGCTCTACCACTGAGCTATACCCACCCCCCACAACACAATCTGGTACTCTAAGGAATATTAGTTTCTCTCCCTACTTAAATATAGCCAAGACTAGAGAATTGAGTAGCTCCGTTTTTCTTGATAAAATAAAAAAGCTGTATACTTTAAAAATTATGACAAATCGGTATTGTTCCTAACATTGCACCTACTATTGGCCTTGAGCCTAGCAAACCTCTTATGTATGGTAATTAGCCTAGAAACATTTTCGAGTAACCTAACCATGTTTTGATTAAGAGAACACAGAACGCCATCGAGGAATGGGCATGGACTGGTGAGCAGGAAGTCTGGCGTTGATAAATAGTCTGTATTAATTTAAGTGTAGGCAATGACAGAACTTCAAATACAGTTTTAAAGTTTACCATTTGATCGGTCATTACAATAAAAATGGGTACTCTGTGGAGAAGTGCATGTGTACCGAGGCTTCTGTTAGCGTGTAACAAGACACCATGAAGCTGCTAGAAACAAGGAAATACGGAAATAGCGTGAAGAAGACACTGCCTGCACTTTCTCCACTGTCCAAGTGTCACACAGCCCCCGGGAACCCTAGGGGCGGTAACAGCTGTGGAAGCGGTTCCTACCAGGTTCCTCCCTAAAGGAGCCCCTCGAACACTGCTGGGTTCTGACTCTGGTCCGTGTGGGCTGGGAAAAGTCAGAGAAAATGTTGGCTGCACTTTCTCAGGCCTATTTGCATATGTTCTTTAGTATGCAGAATGTCTCTGTGTATAATTTAATTGTTGTTGGGGGGTTTTTTTGCCTCTATTAATACATATGCAAATGACTCACACTTGCAGCTGTGCTGTATTAATCATACGTGCGCTTCTGTCTGTCTGCCCTGTAGGCTCAGGGTCGAAGGGAGAGGAAAAGAGGGAATTCATTCTTCTAACCTGCGAGAAAACTCACTCATGCAGACAGAAGTACGGCAGCAAACCACACACCAGGGCTGCGACTGAAATGAAGAGCAGCTGATCATTTGTCACCTGGCATGGCAATGACTGTGACCTAAAAGTTACACTGAATAGTGGAGAATCTTTGCAAGTATTCATCCCTGTAAGTAATTCCTTCAATAAGGAGGTAAAAAGCCTCACACCTAGACCTCTCCATATGGTTACTTCCTCCTTATTGATTTTCTGGGGGTTTCTCTTGGTCAGACACGAAAGCCACGCTCAGTCACTCACAGTGCTCTGGGAAATATGAAACATTCATCTGTGGCCTGTCATAATTATTGACCTCCTTCAGAGACTGGCAGAAGACTGATAAAAAGATGAACTTCATTTTTTCATCCACATCTACCTTGATGTTACTCTGTATAAGATAAAAACTGAAGCCATTCCCACTATGACTACCAGTACCCTTGACAGATAGGAAAAAAGACGGATTTTAGTTGATATTTTGTGTAATTCATTCTCTACTGTTATCACACGTCATCCATCATTTTCTTCATCCCAGAGAATGCATGTTACTGATGTTACTGGCTGCTGGAAGTGTAGCCTTATGTGATTTCATTTATGACAATTTGTGACTGAGTCTTTATTGCAAAAATATTATTATGCATTTAAAAAATAATCCTACCAACAATCAGTAAAAGGTGAATTAACTCAATAAAAATTCTTGAATGAATGCTACTTGCTTATTTGAGTAAAATACAACTATCCAGGAAGATTTCAGTCTCTTTTTTTTTCCCCGCTTATCACTATTAATCATTGGTTGGAGTCAACATTTTTGGCTTCCTATAGGTAGAACAGGTGGCAACAATCTTTTGGCCAACACGAATACAGTATTTATAAACTGAGAAATAAGTGGATAAATATTTCCTTCTAATTTCAAATCTTAGAAGTCTAGTTACAAAATAGAAATCGAATACTGCACTATAGTTTCTAC
Organism: Camelus bactrianus; assembly: GCF_048773025.1. NCBI lineage: Eukaryota > Metazoa > Chordata > Mammalia > Artiodactyla > Camelidae > Camelus > Camelus bactrianus. The sequence goes on from NC_133572.1 coordinate 14,643,669, forward strand.
TATTAAAAAGTTCATGATGCCTATTAAGTAAAATGCAAATTAAAGACAATGAATATGAGAAATAAATGTTAGATGGACTGTTGCCATCATTTGGTTTCATTAATTAGAAACAGACGATTTCCTTAGCTGATTTTATCTAGTCACAAATGTCCAAAAGATTCAAAGTGTACGCTCTCTTGCTTAAATAATTATACTCACTTCTTAATATTGAAATGAAGCTAGATTAAATTTCCATATAAGATAATCTCCCTCCTTTGAAAAGAGACAATATCAGGAGAACATATATCAGAAAGTATCCCTGGTTCTTGGAAGAAGAAAGTAGTTTGAAGAGGAAGGGGAAAGAACAAAGAGAAGGGGGTAAACTCAGTAAATGAAACTGCTAATTGGCTAGTTACTATTTTGATAATGCATCCTTCTGTTACATAGAAACCGCTTACTTTAGTGTTGTATTGGCAAGGTGAGTCAGACTGAGTCAAAGCACCTCCAGCAGCTCACGCTTCTGCATACTTCGGTACACACACTAACAAATGATGTACAAGTTAAACTAATGTTGCAGTGTTTGGTCTCTCTCTCTCTCTTTCAAATTATGACTTTAAAAGAACTATACAAACTGTAATAAATGCTAAAACACATTTTTTTATGCAGCAGTCCACGGTTATAATAAGATAAAGGGAGGGAGGAGCACAAGAGAGAGAGCTACAATTTTCCCATATACTAAGAATCCTCTAATAGGGGTTGAAAAAAATATATAATGTTCCCTGGTCTTCAAAATTAACATCATTTATTCCAGAAATTAATCATATGCTGATCTGTTATTTTATTAAAAGTGATTATGAGCATTAGCTCATGATAGGTTTTTATTTTATACTTATGTACTGAGCACCAGCAAGTTGTTCAGCCTTCTCCTGAGCACGTGAGAGACATTACTGAATAACAGCAAGAGGACAGTTCCTGCTCTGGTGGAGCTTAGAGGATACTTGAAACAGACAGACAATAAATAAGGAACATGATAAGGAAGTTATGCAGTATGTCTGAAGATGACTAGTGCTATAGGAAACAAGCAGAATAAGGGAAACAGGAAATGCGTTATCTCTGGGAGGGTAATTTTATGATTTCAGGGGTTAGAGTAAGCCTCGGAGAGATGATGTCAGAGCAAATTCTTGAATGAGGTTGAGATAAGAATTAGCCTTCCAGGTAGAGAGAAGAGTCTTGCAGGTAGAGGCACAGGTAATAAAAACTCTAAGGTGGATTTATTAAAACAGATAAACAATAAGGCTCTACTTGACAGCACAGGGAACTATACCCAATATCTTATATAACCCATAATGAATAAGATATGAAAAGGAATATATGTGTAAATGAATCACTATGCTGTACAACAGAAATTAATACAACATTGTAAATCGACTATACTTCAATTAAAAAAAATCCATTCATCACATGGTAGCTAACCAACTGAAAAAAAAAAAAAACTCTAAGGTGGGAGCGTACCTTGGCAAGTCAAGGGACAGCAAAGAGTTGGAGCACACTGAATACGGTAGTGGGAGCATTTATACACATAATTTTTAAAACACTGTAGTGCCAAGCATGGTACTAGGCATAGTGTTTTCACAAGGATGAAAATCAATTTACATAGGAAACTAATCATTAATATTCAGCTTAATTCCAATGTTATAAAGAAGAATAGCTAACTAACAAAAACAGATACGTAATTTATTTTAAGTGTAATGATAAGATTAATTCTTCACCCTTTCATTTAGTGAATATTTATTGAGTTCATAAAATATTTCAAGCACTTAGTTAAGTGCAAACGATGGTGAGTCAATGACTTCATAGATTTTATCATCTGGTAGAAGCCAGAAAGTAGGATTTAAAACATATTCTACAAGTGCTATGAGGGGGGAAATACAGTGTGCTCTGGAAATCCTTAAGAGTTGGTAATCCAGACTTGGGGACAATGAAAACTTCACTGAAAAAGTGAGGTTTTCACTTGCAATGTCAGGGACAGGTGGGAGCTGGCTTGGTAAAAGACGGTGGGTAGCAAGTTTTCTGGAAGAGCAAATGCCACCTGTAAAGATCGGAGGGGAGAGAGAGGGTCATGGGGATCATCTCCCCTTTAATTAGCAGAAGGGCATGATCAGGTTTTCTAAAATCAGGAAGACCATTCTGACAAATGTAGAGAGTGTGTTGACAGGAGCAAGATGGAGACAGAAAGACCAGTTCAGGGGCTACTGTGGTAAATCGCGCAGGCACTGAGGGAGGCCTGACCCACAGAGTGACAGTTAATACGGAAAGAAACAGATGGATTCCTGATGTAGTTAGCAGGTGGAATGAATAGGTAATGAATGAATAGGTGTAGAGGAAGAGGGAAGAAGAGAAGTTAATAACAGCGCTCATGGTTTCTGGGGTTGACCAATAGATGGAATGGAGCCATTTGCTAAGGCCAGACAATGAGCTGGTCTGGGAGCAAGGAAGAGAACTGGCAAGGTCCGTGTTATAGTTGGTTTATTGTGTCTGTAAACACCTGTGCTTCCTCCCGCTAGCCAACACACAGTTGTCTGTATGAATCTGAAGCTCAGAAGAGACTTAAAAGCACAGAAAAAGCTCAGAGGAGACAAGGACAGATATTTCATTAGAAGAGAAATAAATAAATTGGTGCCTTGGCACAACATGTTAATTTGTATGCTTTATATGCATAATTCAGATTAAGCCATTTTTTCTCTATAAAGAAAGAAAATAAATATTTGACAACATTTAGACCATTTTAACTGCTCCTAAAAGTACACAGTAAGATGATTTTTAAAATGTAAATTATATTTTATTCCATGGTAATTTTTTCATTATTTCATCCAGGAATATAAAATGATATGTAAGTAGTAAACAGTGGTTTAGCTTAAAACATGCTTTTTTCATTTTGCTGGTCTTTTAAAACAACTGTACTCATCATTATTCCCTCTTTATTTAATAAAGGCCCTGGTTATTGGTTTTACTTAAGATAATATTATCCGAGTGCGAACAATTACATGCAGAAGGTTATTTCAAAAGAAAACACAAAGGGTAGCTAAACAAAGGCAACCATGAGTAGAAATAAATTTATAGTGTCCCTTCTTAGATGTAGATGTTCAAAAAGAGAAGCCTGGATTAACATAAGCCTGTGTAAAGAGGCATGAAATTGAACACGCAAAGTCCGAAGCAGATGGCTGTCATTATGAGCCCTTCTACCTCCTTCAGTATCACAGTGCATAAAGAAATTTATATTAGTACCAATTAATCAGTATTATTGTATAAGTTTATTAGCAGGTTACTGAGTTAGCAAATGTCCTAAGAAGGGCAATGTTTCCAAAGTTTAAAACAAAATCGCCTGTACTTGGAAAAAGCAAATATAATTGTTTCAAAACCATGGATTTTGGACTCTGTGACCCAGTTTTCTTCCTTGTTAAATGGAGTTATTATTAATACATAACACAGAGTACTGTAGTAAGAATTAAATGAGATAATCCTTGTGAAAGTCTTACCAGAGAACCCAGTATTAGAATCTAGGACTGAATCTTAATAACTTAAAAGAGAATCTTAGTAACTGAAAGGGAGTCAGAAGTGATGAAGTCTACTCCAGGTATTATAAAGGGATGGAAAATGGAGACTTATCAGAGTGTAATTAAAAGCAGAGTTTGGAGAAAATTAAAACTGGCTCATGCATTATACTCCACCACGACAGAACTCCTCAGATGTAGGTTCACAAGACTGGGGAGAATGTTAGGTGCGGGCTGAGATGTGACTTCTGACGAGGCATTGCAGTTAGCCTGTCTCTGATCCATCTGGGCAGGTTTGTGGAGAAGAAAAGAATCTGGATGCTATTTTAATGCAAAGGGAGGGAGAGTATTACAAGCTCTCCTTTGCAGCTCTGGAGAGAGCTGAAGTCAAGGTCCAGAATCGATGAACATAGTGTTGGGTTTATGAGGAGAACAGTAGGTTGGTGTAGGCGCCCCACCAAAGATGAGAGTCAGTCTACTTCAAAGAAAAGCCAGATTCTCTGTCATGACACGCGTTTAAACACATGCTTGGATTTGAGTACTATTTTAAAATCATGAGCAAAACGTGTGTGTTGCTTATGTATATGTGCTAATGGCCTATCATCAAAGAGTTTTAGATTATTAATTCTCTTATTATACTACAGTGTTGATTTACTGAGATTCTATAAAAGTCATATATTTTAATGGGTAGATGCCACTTACATAAAAAGATCTTTATCCCATTTATAGATCAATTTTAGTTGAAGTAAGAGTTAATACATTTGGTGTCCTTTTCTTGTTTTCTGATAAACAAATTTTTTGGTATCTTTAAATTTTAAGGGAATGTGGTATCATAAGGCTGGAGATAAAAATTTGTGCCTAATATTCTAATACTATCTTTCTAGGAAAAGAGGTTTGGATTGCTGTCTAATGAAGCTACTGCCTACCAGAACCCTGCAATGAAACATAGAGCCTCCAACTCTCCCACGCTCATCACTAATCTGGTGGTGAAAGGAAATGAGAATGTTTCATTTGCTTTGAAAACTGACAGCCTCAATCCCTAAAACTCCGATTTTCCACATTCAAATCTTTTGCTGGATATTCCTCCCTCTTCCTATAATTCCACGTCTCGTTTTAGCTTCACTGATGACAACCACTTCTCCGTACTGCAGGTATTTCCCAGATTCCAAAGGATTACAAATATTGTTACTTTTATTGTCCCCATGGCTCCAACACTTCCCAAGGTATTTCCAGCTCAAAGAAACAGATACACTGTAGCCATTCAGAGAAAAGGCAGAATAGGAGTGACTGTTGTTAACCTCTACAGAACACATTATGCCTCAGCTCCTCCCATGAGACTCAACCGGCTTCTCAGAAACCCACCAGGTCTTCCCACAATTCCCTGTGCCGACCAGATGTACCTGTCTCTTGATGCTACAATATAAAGCTGTATTTTGCTTATTGACTGAGGTCATCTATCATGACAGTGCATCTTCATGAATACAATTTTATTTTATTAAGCACCAGTGCTTTATATCTGGCCTCACCAGCATACTGTGTCTTTTAGGCAAAGGAAAATACAAACCTTCTCACAAGGAGAGATTAACCCTACTATTAGATGACCTGTTATTCCTATTAAATAATTGTGTAACTATAAAAAGTCCGTAACAACAGACACTAGGGGAATAGGATGTTGATTCCAGGATTTAAACAGTTGATGAAAAGATACCTTTAATATAATTTCCTTGATATTCCTTCCAACTCCAGAGACAAAATGTCTAAAGTCACTTGGATGTCTGGTAAAGCTGTCACTGACATTCACGGATACATGGATATATATCTTCTGCAGGGCTGAAAAAGGTCTTAATGAGGATGTCTGGATACAGTTGAGCTCATTTAGGCACCTGCTTTTTTGGTCTACTTATCCATGCTTATCCAACTGAGCTGGTATTAGCAGGAGAATAAAGAGATCTACAGAGTGCTTCAAAAATACTGGGCATCTTGCACAATTTTAAACGTAATTTTTGTTAAGTTGTCTTGATCCATAAGCATCTGAATCTCTCTTGTAGTTTTTTGTTGTTCTATCTTGATGAGGACCATTCTGTGATGAAATTATGGCATACAGTAATCAAAGCAAAACCACAGCTCATTTTGTTAAATCATACCAGGCAATAAAAAAATTACAATAAGCTATCTTTAGCATGGAAAACGGGGCTAAAAATTAAAAGAATCAACTTCTGGTTGGAGAATCAGTACACACAAATTCAAAAACAAAAGAGTGTGAGACAAATATCACGCGTGAGTTTTATTTTGCTTTAGCAGGATAATAGCTGTTTTCGATGTTTACTTAACCTTTGTCTCTGGCGTAGCGTCCGCTGACTTACCTGCAGCTGGAGCGGACCTAAGCCCGGCGTTGCAGCGGCAGCAGCTGCCATGGTCGTTGGGATCAGCTGAACAGGGTAAGGGTCACCTACGGAAGAGAATCACAGAAGCGTCAGCACCTTTTATCTACTCTCCACCTGCAAATTAAACTCACGCATTCACTCCTTCCAAAAGCCTGCTTTTGTGCGCCTTGCTGAGGCCTAATGAAAAGCGCTATTGTGCAGCTTTTTACTAACACTCTTTTCACAATTCTGGCTGAGAGAGGAATGTGAATAAAAGGCACAAGCAATTAAGGCGGAAACCTCATCCTTTTTTCATGATGTATTTAGGAAAATGGGAGGAAAAAGTGCACACTGATCAGAGGGCTGCACTTTATTACACACACACACACCCCCCCCCCCATAATCCTGATAAGACACACCGACTCCTTAGCGAAGTTAAAATGTTATTAGACAGGGAACTTAACTAAACTTTAATCTATTTTAACAAACTAGACGCTGAAAATTTAGGCCAAGGAGCTTATCTTGTGAATGCTACGTTACTGCCTCGATTCAAATAACCTCTTAAATTTGTCTTCAGGACAAATTCATCATAAAGAAAATATTTAATGCATCTTTAAAAGTTATATAAAATATTGGTTATCTTTATTATCCCAGAGACAAATGTTTATAAAATAAACTGTAAAGAAAACAGAACATAGTTTCTCCCTCAAGGGACTTCTGTTTGTGGGAATGTTGGAAAAAATAAAATTTTAGTAATTCAAATTAAAGTTCTATATATATGATCTATATACATATACAGACACACACAAACATATATACACATACAGAAGACTGTAACGTATGTTTTTGATGCAAATAAAAATTTTTTCCCACTTAGTAAAGAGATGCAACAGACTTTTTGCACAGAACCCAGTGACATGTTATTTGAAATATAACCATAGCAAATAATGGAATTTAATAATTGTAAGAGCAACTTTCTAACATACAAAGGTTTTTTTAGAATTCTAATTTGTGAAAGCTTGTTGAATGTCAAATGTATGGAAATATAACTGAAAATAACTCATTAATATATTCACTCAAAAATATTTATTGAGCACCCACTATGTGTCAAGCACTGCTGTTGATACTAGAAAGAGAGGTTTAAAGAAGACTCATGTTCAGAGGTAGATTTAGTGGGAATTTACTGAAGCTTTCTTTGGGGTTCTGGGAAGGGTCCCCAACAGTGTGTTCACAGGGTCATATGTTTTTATATTCGTAAACTTCCTCAATTTTTAACTTTGTTGTGATTTCTTCTTATAAATGAATATCCTCTTTTACACTTTATATATATATATGAAAATCACATAAATACAGTTATCATATTTTTATTCTTAAATAAGGTCCCCCAAATTGTATGTTTCAGGCTTCAAAATACATGAATCTACCTCTGCTGATCGGGCCTTACAGCTTAATAGGAGAAAAAGATGGAGATAATTCAATGACTAGTATAAAATATAATGACTAGTAGGACAGGGGAGTATATAATGCCATGGACTACACTGAGAGTGCCCCAAACTTGGTCTAAAAGGTCAAAGATGGCCTCTAGGATGAACTCATGGTTAAGCTGAAACTTGAATTAAATGAAAGTTAGCCAGGTAAAGAAAAAAGGACGAATGTTGCAGGAAAGAAAATAATTTTTGTTAAGACTCAGTGTCAAATTCGAGTGTTATATCACAGCCCAGTCCCTGAAATGCTCAAGTACAGATAGAGTTCAGGTGGGAAAGCAGAGATAAATCGGGCTGGAGAGGGAATCAGGAGCCAGATTATGTATTGCTTATAAACAACATAAAGCAGATAAAGTGTATCTTATGGGATAAAGGTAACTACGAACATGGGAAAAAGATGGGTTGAGTAAAATCACTTGGTTGGAAGCTGTAATCTATACTAAAAAGATGCAAAACTCTGTATAGTATGTAACGATGGCCTAGGTTAGGGTGGTGATGTTGGAAGGAAGAATGATGGAGAAAGTCAAGTGATAACTTAAGAGACAAAACTGGCAAAACTTAATGGCTGTTTACATATGAGAGTAAGAAAAGACTCAAAGATGACTCCCAAGATTTTTCACTTGAACAGCTGACTGGAGAGTGGAACTATTTGTTGGGTTTGCAAATATGGATGAGAAGCAAGATTGCCAGGTTGAGCCTGTCAGGGTGGGGAGGTAAAGGGGAAGGAATAAAGAGTTCTGTTTGAGACGTATTAAGTTTGGTATTACTATCAGATATCCAAATAGAGGTGTTCACTGAGGCACCTGATAAACATGTTAGAATGTTAGGGCAGAAATCTACATAGGAGACATAAATTTGAAAGTGGTCAGCATATATCTGGAGTTTAAGCTCTAAGCCTTCATGAGACCATTTAGAAGTGAACTGTAGATAAAAAAGAGGTCCCAGGATTGGATTATGGGCTATACCAACATTTAGAGTTAGGGAGATAGGTAATTAGCAGAAAAACTGGGAAGAACTGTAAATGGTGAAGAAAGATTTTCAGTAAGAATGATCAGTTTTATCAAATTCGGGACTGAGTAATGAAGTCACTGGTAACTTCAGCAAGGACTGTTTCACTGGAGTAGGGGAGGGTGTTAATTGGAGTGAGTGTGATCAATAGAGAATGACTAAAAGAAAGGAACTGGAGGCAGTAAATGTAAATCCTTGCTTTCCAAAGTGAAGTTCTCAAGCGCAGCTCTGGCATCACCTAGAAGTTTGTTAGAAACACAGAATTTCAGACCCCACCCCAAATTTAACGTGGAAGGCAGGCTCTCAGATGACTCTCACTTCTTGGTGTTTCGTCCTTGTGCAGTTCTCTGCCCTGTGGGCTGGGCCTAGTAACTGCCTTGTCATCAACAGAATAAGGCAAAAGTGCTGTGATGTTACTTTTGAGATTAGGTTACAAAAAGACTCCGACTCTGTCCTGCTTGCTCCCCCGTCCCCCTCACCCCAGCTAGCAGCTATGTTGTGAGCTGCCCTATGGAGAGGCTCACACTGCAAAAGACTGATGTCCTCAGGCCAACAGCAAGCAAACACACAAGGCCTGCCAACAACCCAAGGAGGGAGCTTGGAAGCAGACTCCTCCCCAAGCCAAGCCTAGAGATGACCAGAGTCCAGGCCAGCACCCTGGTCTCAGTGATGTGAAAGATTCTGAGCCTGAGTGGGGCTGTGTCCAGATAATTGTTACTTTAAGCCACTAGGCTTTGGGACAATTTGTTAAGGCAGTGAGCATACACCTTCTGAATTAGCATTTAAATTGTAACAAGATTCCCAGACTATCTGTATGCGTTTGAGAAGTACTGAAACAGACAGTTTCAGTGAGGTGTGTTGCTAATGAAGGATAAGTGGTTAAGAAAACTTTACTACAGAAGTATACACTGGTAAAAATTGGAGCATGCTTGTATGCCAGTGAGACAGATCTAGTATACAGGGAAAAAAAACATTGGTGATACAGGAGAGGAGACAACTGATGTTACCTGGGAGGCTTTACTTGTCATTTAATCCAGAAAACACTCTATCTGGTTTTATAAAGAAAAGTTTAAATGTTTAAAAGCTGAATTTGAATTTATGCAAACTAGCTGAAATAGCAAATATTACAGTATGCCAATTAGAACTGCCAACTTAAATACTTGAAATTCTGTAGTTCATTAATATTCCTTATTTAATGAATATAATGTTAAAATTACAGCAAAAGTAAGAGACTGTGGTGTCTTCACAGTGATAATCCATTTATATAATTTATTTCCCCTGTTGAAAATCAATTAATAAGCACTCATATCATCTACCACGTGATCAGAACTCTGCCAGGTGCCATAGGAGACAAAAACAAGGAAACGCACAGAACTTGGTCTCCAGCCATCTGCTACCTGCCTGGCTTCTCCAAGGAAAGCACCTGTCTGGGCAGTAGTGCCCATGAGTGGGCGCTGTAGGAGCTAAGGAAGAACTAATTCCCGGCTTCAGTCTTTAGAGAATGAAGATGGAAATAAGAGGGAGTTTGGCCTGGAAGATCTGGCAGGTGAGGAGGGGCGAGCTGTTTCAGGTAGGGTGAAACGCAACATAGCATGAGTGTGACGTGCTGAAGACATGGAGGGAAAACCAGTTTAACTCACAGGTGATAGAAGAAGGTACAGGGAAGAGAGAAAGCAGGAAGCTGGGAGAGTGTTCATACTCCAGACCTGAGGATATTTGGACATAAAAGGTGATGGATATGAAATGAAGTTTTACATATTTACAATTTTAATTAAAGAGTTTAAGTAATAGGAGGTCTTAAAGAAGACCCCGGATTCAAACCTAGAGATACAGATTCACTCATAAATTTGGACTGATGGCAAACACCCACAAAGGTGTTTTGGGTACTTTCCAATTACTAGCATCCAATTAACAACAAAATTTGTATTATATGGGCATTAAAGGTCATTAGTTAAAAGTGAGACTATTCCATAACATTTTTAAAATGCATGTACATGTTAGAATCTTTTTAAAAATTTTTATGTTTTGGCTGTTATTTTTTTGGGGGGAGGTAATTATGTTTATTTATTTTTAGTGGCGGTACTAGGGATTGAACCCAGGACCTCACGCGTGCTAGGCACACACTCTACCACTGAGCTGTACTTTCACCCTCATTATTAGAATCTTATCATTTTTCATCTCCTGCATTCATGGATGTATATTAATGAAATGAATATAGTTGTCTTTCTTTTGAATATGTATACATACGCATAATATAATGTTACAAATAATTTATATGTGTGTTATGGGCTGAATTGTGCCCTCCCCACCAAGTTTTATATGTTGAAGTCCAAAACCCTAGAATCTCAGAATATAACTGTATTTGGAGATAGTGTGTTTAAGAGGCAATTAGGGCAAAATGAGGTCATCTGAGTGGGCTATAATCCAGTATAACCAGTGTTCTTATAAGAAGGGACAACCATGTGAGGATAGAAGTCAGGGAAAGGCCTCAGAATGAAATCCACGCAGTCTGACACCTTGATCTTACATTTCTAGCTCCCAGAACTGTGAAAAAAAAAAAAAAAAAAAAAAACTTCTGTTGCTTAAACCATCCAATTTGTGGTTTCTGGTTATGGCAGCCCTTGCAAACTAATACAATGTGTTTGCCATATACTGTTTCATATCAATGTGTTTGATGATTAAGTGAACTGGAGAAAACAAAAGGCTGGCAGCAGGAATTTTAAAAAGTACTACTGCTATTATGTACCTGGAATCATTTATAGTTTCCAAGATATAAATATCAACTAATTTCAAAGGTTTGTGCCTAAGGCACCATATTAATGCAACCATCTCCACCCAACATACAGACATACATAAATTGAAGTGTATCTACCTTACTATCAATTTTTAGGGTCTAGAATATCCAGAACTAGTTCGACTGAAATTTGCCCCAGTTACTCAGTAAGTACAAATACAGTAACTGTGAAAATGGCCAATATAGAAATTTAATTATTAATTAAAGAAATGAAAAATATATGCATGTGTTCCAAAGTGGACATAGAATATATAAGACTTCAAGACCAGGTCAGAGGTAGTTCTTAATGGCAAAAGAGAAATTCAGAAACAGCTGGGGATAAAAATAGATCTTTCATTGAAGTAAATACTGTCATCTATTTACACCATCCCTCAGTTAACTGCACTAAAAATATTACAACAGTTTTATTTTGTAAATACTTCATGAGATACTTACTTAGTAAAAAGTAGATAATGGAAAATTCGGACTTTTAAAAAGTTCAAACATGTGTAAGCTATTCAAATTGACTTTCAACTAGTTAGAGTAATTTCTTTTGCTCTTTCCTAGGTTTTAACCATTTGAACAGTTTTTCCCTAAACCTTTCCAAAATTAATTTGCTTCTTATTTCAAGCCAAGTATGGAAAATTCTAGCTCAAAACTAAAACTTTTCAAGAAGTTGAAAAATAAACTGAGGTACATAGTATCTGTTGATACAAATGATATAGCTAATATTAAATAACCCAATAACCCCTTGGAAAGCATGTTACTTATATTAGTAGTAAAGTAATGAATATTTAGATAACGATAATCTCTAGTGACACTGAAGAGTCTCTCTCTGTTTTTTTTTTGTTGTTGTTGTTATACACGGAATAAGAAAAACAACATTTTCCAGTAAGGTTATTTAAGCTGAGGAAGATAGTCAAAAGCAAGTATGTTCTTATCCAGGGTCAACTTCACAAATCTTTTCATCCACTGAACCAATATAAAGGATCTGGAAAATGTTGTGGCACTATAAAAACTAAAATGTATCCACATCTACAATCCCTGCCTAGGAAGAGTTCCTAATAAAGCAAGGGAGATAAACAGATCCAGTAATACAATGAGCAAAGCAGACCAGTGGAGAAGGTAGTCCAGAAACCTCCAGAAAAGAACTTTACCTGGAAAGAGCATCAAGGAAGGTTATTATTATTATTATTATTATTATTATTATTGCTATTGTTATTATTATTATTATTGTTATTATTATTATTATTGAAATATAGTCAGTTTACAATGTTGTGTTAATGTCTGGTAGTGATTCAGTTATACATGTATATTCCTTTTCATATTCCTTTTTAGTGTAGGCTATTACAAGGTATTGAATATAGTTCCCTGTGCTATACAGTGAGGACCTTGTTATCTATTTTATATATAGTAGTAAGTATCTGCAAAGTATCTCTTAAAAATGGTACTTCTCCACCAAATTATCTTTACGTAGGGACCTTCCATGTCTTGTGACTGTTGAAGAGTCACACAGGAAGCCTCCACCACTTAGTGCAACAAGGATGCTCTTATTAATCATCTTCTCAGACTGGTACTTAAAACACCTTGCTCTCAGCATTCTAACTTCCCAGTGGAGGGAGTTCTGTAGGAGTCTAAGACAAAATGAAGTTTAAAAGGACACTACAAATGGTACTTTTGAAAGAAGTTGCTTTCTTTTGTTTCATAGGCCAACAGATGAACTGGTGGGTTCCTTCTGCTTGGAAGGAGCCCCTCGCCACTCACAGGACAGTGCTAACAGTGACCATTATCCTTTATTGGCCCCTACTTCCAGGGATATTTTAATGTTCCCAGTGTATCTGATGCAGAAAGGGAACATTAAACTATACAGCTAAAGAAGCAGGTAGAACACACATCTTGCAAAGCCCTGTGCATTACTTTGAAGGCAACGTTAAACCTTTACCAAAAGGTTTTAAGCAGGAAAGTGACAGTCTGATTTGTGTTTTAGATAGATCAATTTTGTGGCAAGGGAGAGAATCGACTGGAAGAGGGAGAGACTGGAGACAAATAGACACGTTAAAAATTACTGCAGTAAATCAGGTGGGAAATGATAATGGCCTAAACTAATCACAAGGGAAACAGAGAAAGGAACATATGGGGAAGACAGATTTGTCGGCCAATGTGATGGGAGAAAAAGAGATACTGGGAGAAAAAGGAAAAAATCATAGTTGGGCTTATATTTTATTTTCATATGTGTTTTAGAGAAAAAAAATCATTTTTTACAAAAACAGTTCCAATATCAATTGTTCCAATATCATTTTTTAATAATTCATTTATGCGCCCACTGATGTGAAATGTGGACCACTAATGCTTGTTGACTGTTGGCACTCTGCTAAAATATTTTGCATATGTATACATATAAATACACATATACAGATTCACACAGATATAAAAATATTTACTGGTCTGCGTTTAAAATCTCATTTAATCTTGGTAACAATTCAGTAGGGTCGATTACTATTCTCATTCACAAATTTAAAAAAGATATTCAGGATCTCACAAATAGTAAATACTACAGTCCTTACTATTATAGTAAGGAAAGTATTAAGCCTTAGAAAACATCACAGACTATTTTTAAAGCATAATATAAATATATACTTAAATTTTCAAAACAGATAAATTCATTTAACGTTCATTCAATTAACATGTGTCAAACACTACATGCAGGACACAGAGAAATAAAAGGTGCAGTCCTTGTCTTCATGACACTTTCAGTTACAAAAATAAGAATATGGAAAGTGAAATAATATGGAAATAGGATAAATATGGAAAGTGAAATGAATCAAAGCCACACAATTAAAATCACATGAACAAGAAAGGGAGTAATTACCAAAGAAAGGAGGAATTTATTCGAGCTGAAGTCATTGGCAAAAGAATCAGAGGAGGGCTGGGCTTGAGTTAGGCCTTGAATAAAACGAAACTAGAAATGAGGAAAGAAGTCTAAAACTGCAAAGCCTAGTGCACAGTAGATGTTCGATTAACACCTGCTTAATGAATAGATAGTTGAGCCTAAAAGTAAGGATGGGACAAACAGGTGAGCAGAATGTCTTTGTGGACTAGCCTGCATTTGGACCCATTTCATACAGCAGCAAGAAATACTAAGAAGGTCGGTTAGAGCACACTGAGTAACTCAGATGCCAAGGTAAGAATCTGTTCACAGCATGTCCCTAAACATACATACAACTACCTCCGATCCTAAAAAAACAACCAACTGTCTAGATTCCAAAATCTCTCTAAAACACTTTTTTTAGTGTTTAATATGGAGCAATTTATTTTCTTTCCATCTTATTCTCATCCGAATTGATAGAAACTAGTCTTCAGTGATAATCCTAAAGCCTCCTACACTTTAGTTCTCAATTCATGAGCTTCCCTGGAAATACTCTGCACACTTACTAGCGACCTCTGAATTGCCACACTTCAATGAATACCGTTTTGCAACAGCTGATCCTGTTAAGGACCCCCTCTTCTACATCTAACTACATCTACACCCCGAGTTTTCTTACAACATGCTCTTCTGGTTCTCCTCACACCTTGCTGTTACTGCTGCAGTAGGCTGTTCCACCTGTCTCCACTCTTTCCCTAAGTACTGGTACTCCTTCGGGTCTAATCCTTGGTGCTTGGCTTTTCTCATGCGATCCCCTTAATCTGAATGATCTTATCCAGTGTCTTGTTCCACGACCATATACAAACTAACATACTCGAAATCAGTGACTCCAGCCTAGGCCTCTCACGTTGTTTTTGGACAATCCCACTCCACCTGCCCAAGCTGTGTCATAGGAAGTTCAGTCTTCACAGGTGCAAAACTTAATTCATCATCTTTCTTGAAAAACCTGCTTCTACTCCTGGTATTTCTATCTTTTTTGGGTGATACCCAGTCACCTAGGCCGTACATCTAAAGGATCCTTGATTTCTCCCCCTCTTTCATCCTCCGTGGCCAATCCATCACAAGCTCTGCTTTTTTAACTCTCAGGTTTTCATTTCTTACCACTGGAAGAACCTACCAATTAGTCTCCAAGGCTCCAGTCCTGTGCTAAAGAAACAACTTCTCCACTCAGTCTCCAGTGGCACTCATTACAGGTACACAATAAATACTCACTGTTGTATTTGAAGTATAATAAATCTTTATTGATTGTATACTATGTGTTAAGGACTGAAAAGTTCAAAAGTGAGCAAGGAAAGTATGTCTTGACAGGGATGAATCGATAAATGGATGAATGGATAGATAAACGCCAGTGTGACCTCAACCCCGAGTTTCAGCCCTTAAATGGTTTTTCAGTTCCTCCAGCATATAAGGTCTATAAATATTTCCTTGAATTGGTACCCACTTATGTCTTCAAACTATTCACCTGTCATTTCACGTCTTAAAGTATACTCTCAACACCGAACTGTTTATAGGTCCATGTATACCTTATTCCATCTCCTGTTTCCCAGCTGTTATCAAGGCCATTTCTTTTTGCCGGGAATGTTGTTGCTGGATACTTCCACCCCAACAACTTCTTCAATTGTTCAGCTGCACTTCATCCTGTAGGATCTGACTTCGGGAATCCCTACTACAAGACGCCTTCCCTGATCCCTCCTGTCAGTCTTGAACTGAACTCATTCCCTTCCCATTCACTTCTGTTAAAATGCTGTGCATGTCTCTATTACACCTGCTTACAGCGCTTCCTCCCCAGCTAGACTGTGAGCATCCTAAAGGCAGGGCTGTATTTTATCATCTTTAATTCCCAGTTCCCAGCATAGTGCCTTGCCCACTTAGGACTGTTAAATATTTATTAACTGAATAAAGAAAACAATATTTTATTTAAATAAGAAATTAACAAATTTCAAACACAGGAGAACAATTTTCCCATATTAAAGCTTGGGTTTAGCAGAAGAAATAGATTGTAAGCAAATAATTATACAAATAAGGAACAAATTAGTTTTTTGCACATGGTTTAATGCAAACAATAATGGTGTTTAAGATCAGCTGCCAATGATACCAAAGAAGGATAGAAAATGAAGGGGAGAGAGAAGCTTAGACTTTAATAGACTTTCAGGATATGAGGAAATGAGGACCTGAAGCAGATGGTGAAAGAATCTTTTGTAACATATTTTTACACATCAATTTTTAATATCTCATAGTTTATCTCATAAACTTTGATTTTAAAAGCAATTTATATCCCCTTGGGTATGAAAAATAATATGAATTTCCAAAGCCTTACAATAATTTCTGTTCACTAACAAGAATCCTCTAGTATTATGCCATTAAAGCACCTGAGCACGGTCAAGGTGCTTACTAGGAAAGACACTTTATATATAAGCAAATGATAAAAACAAAATCCTTCCTCACAGCGACTGTTTCAAATCACCTTAGACTTTCTGAAACCAAAGCAAGTTGAACTTTGCCTTCAAATAGCAGTAAGTTCAGCTACATTTCATCCCCCATTTTAAGTAGTTAAATTTAAAACCATTCTCCTAAATCATCTTGTGGAACAAAAGAAGTTCGAAACAACTGATGTCGGTTTTTTGCCCAACAAAGGTGAAGGGTTTCTAACTGCAGAAAAGTCTGTAAAGCCTTTCTAGATTTGCTAGAATAGCATGATGTGACTTTAATATTGCAAACTTTTTATGAGAAATGCTAATATTTTGTAGTAACTCTCATAAAATAAATAATGAAATAAATATTTCATAAGAATTTTGAGAAAGTAAAATTAATAAATTATCTCTTGTTTGACTAAGCAGCTATTTTTTCATTTTTCTATTTTTTTATACAGCTCTTTTAAAAGAAGCTATTTTGAGGTGATTTTTAGTTCTTAACTGCTTTGTTACAGGCTAAATTTTTTCAGTAAGAGATTTTTTAAAAATAAAAAACTTTTTTTGCCTTCTTAATGTAGCATTGCAACTGAAAACTTTATTCTACTTAATTTAATAGTTGCCTAATTGGCTAGTTTCAAAATAGATTACCTTATAAATGCTTTAAGAAACACTTTCAAAATGGGAAGACATTTCTGCTTATAAAAAATACAGCATTTTTTTTCTTCACTTCTTTGCCCATAAAACTAATGAATCCTAGTACCAATGAAAATTCTTGGATTGATGATCTTAAGAAATCTGAGTATCCCTGAAAAGGTGACAAGAATCAAACAAGTCTCCTTTTCCTTCTGCATTCCAGCATTACAACCAAGGCCTCGTTTAACTACTGCATAATAACTCATTTTAAGCTGTTCGAAGAGAATCATTAATTAATTAAGAAATTGCTTCTATATGTACATCTATACCAGAGTATGATGTCTAAATTTCGCCTCTGTGTCTTATGAAGAAATGAAAGGTACAGAAAAGCATCCAAAATGATTAAGGGATCAGAAGTAGGGGTTTGGAAGAGAGGTATTCATTTAAGCTACTTAAGACCAATTCAAATGCTATTTCCCTTTTATTTTCCACTTTTAATATTAAAGTTTTTCATTTCATTTACCAAGCATTTCATTTTTTAAAAGTATTTTATTTTTTAACAGTCTTACAGCCTCTCCACTTTTCTGTCTATCAGGCCTTTTGATAGACAGCCTTCCTCCTAGGGTGCGTCCAGAGTCTGTGATCTGTAGAGTGAGAACACGAGGCTTCCTAAACCACTGTAACAAGAAGCCTGCAAAATATACATTTGGGAAGACTCCTGGCCTAGAGCTTTCTACTCTAATGGTACATTTTAAACCTCTGGAAATTAAGAAATGCTATGAAATTTTCCCTCCCCCTAAAACGTGAAAAACAATTAATGCAAATGTCTTTACTGGTCAGAAATATAGCGACCTAAAATAGGTAACTCCTGAAATCTTTTTCATTACATCACAGATTCAATTTTCAAAATGGGCATATACAATTAATAAATAATAATGATGTATTATACAATGATGTAACTTCTTTAGAAATGCACAGACTCATCCCATCTAACTTTTACAACCTCCTTATGAAGTGAGTGGGGCAGACATTACTGGAGCTACCTTAAAGAGTAAAAAGCTAAGGCACAAAGAGGAGGATGATTTGCCCAAGGGCACAGAATAACACAAAATGGGACTGTGACTACCAAGGTCTTCTGACACCTTGTGAGTAACTTTTTTCTGACAGATTTACTAAATTGAAATAATTAATAGTTTCCGATTACAAAGCTCACTGATGCTTATTCATAGCTTAATTCAGATGAGTCCCCTTTAAAGTTTTAAACCCTCCATTAATCAACTCAGAGAGCATCAGAGTGTAGAGGTGATCTCTCTGGTGAAAAACATTCAAAAGGGAACAAAATAAATGAAAGTAAAATATCACACAAGAATGGAATTTTTTCCATGGATAATTCATTTGGGACAAATATGTGCATCCAAAAATGTTTATTGTCATATTGCCTAAAACTGTTAAGTATTATAGACAAACTTAAATGTTCCTTAGAGGGGAATGCAAATAAAATATGGTGCATCCAGTTTAATGAAGTGTATTGCAGGATAATCTAAGTCTAAAAGTGTGGAAGAAGGATGGTCATGATATTCTTATATTTGTAAGTAGAATATCATATATATAATATTTACCATCCCACACATTCTATATTATATAGTACACATCATATACAGTGTATATACATATATAAAATCATAGCTTATATTATAATATACAAGCATGTTCACACCCTGCATATTACATATTTAGACTAGATATAAATAGATGTATATACATATTTATGTATGAATATATAATATAGTTATATCTATAACTAGTTCTAGAGAAATACATTCCCACTTGTTAACAGTAATTACTGCCGGGGATGGGATGACAGGGGTGCACGAGTGCAGGCAGCTAACTTTCAGTTTCCGTTCCATATACTTTCTCGCTGAGGTCTGTACAGTCAGCAAGTGCTATCTTTTAATATATTTGAAAAAAAAAATGTGAAGCGTTGTTTTCAGCTGGCTATATAAACAGGTTTAAGAAAGGTTTAAATATATTCTTCAAAAATAGGACCAAAATAAATTATTAGGGAAACAGTTTAAAACAGTAAGTTTTAAAAGTAGTTGTAGTTCCCTGGGCTTGGGCCTCTTCCACTGGTGGGGGTGGGGACGTGGGAGCTGGAGACGATGTGTAGAGCATGGGATGGAGCCGTAGCCTGCGGATGGAATCAAGAAAAGAACAAGCCATGGGCCTGATACCATGGGGCCACCACATGAGCAATGCTTGGACTATTACGTGAGTGAGAAATATTCTTTTTTTCCACGTTTAAGCTGGTATTATTTTGGCTTGTTATAGCAGAGTTAAGTTTAACACCGTATCTGAGTCACGCGATATTCCCAGAGCATGACTTGTTCGATCCTCACGGAAGACTGACATCTATGGTAGCGTTAGAAGCAAGACACTACCTTAGCCTATTTTATTAAATGCTTTTTCTGCTTCCATACTCTTCTATTGACCTTATGATTGAAGTCTGCCTTCTAGTGGAGCTTTCTACAGTAAAGAGCACGCTTATTGGACGATAGAGTTGTCCAGTATTGTTAACAGTTACATCTATTCAAATAAAATAAGATATTGCTCCTCTGGGCTTACACTTCAGCTTGATGACCTTAGTGAGTATGAATTTAATACTAAGATGAGATTCCGTGTTTGCTGTGGCAACAAAAATACAAACCTAGAATTCTGAGGGTTAGGCAAACTCATACAGTAATGCCACACTTTGAGGCCTCTTGGCTGAAAGCACAGAGTGTAAGTAGCCAAACACTCTTTCCATCTGAAACATCTACATTATCAAGAAAGAGAACTCTGTCAAAAAGAAAATACTGAGCTCAGTGGGTTTATATTTAAGTTGAATGGCATTCTTAATATTCTTAATGTTAAAAAGCAAGCAAGACGGATTAAAAGATTATAGTTTTAGTCTAATAAAATCTGAGGACTTTATCAAAGAAAAGGCTTTCACTTTTTTTGTTGTGTTGTACGTGTGTGTTTTGGTGGTGGTACTGTGTGTATGTGCGGGGGGACGATCAAACACTGGTTACTCACATAGCACAGTTATCGCCTCACAGAGTTACAGCGCTTCAATTTAATGATGTCTCTATGTTTTATAAACAATAAGGCACAAAATAAGCTATCATTTTTATACTAAGTCTACAATACAGACATATATAGTTCCTTTTCTCAGTGATGAATACTGAAAAATATAAACTCCATTTTTTAGCAAAAAAAAAAAAAACAAACACATTTTATTGACCTTCAAACATCTCTCCCCTGAGAACTGGAGTGTGGCTGTCACCATATAATTGTGGAATGTTATCTACTTTCTTGTACTCAATTCTCTTTACTTTTTATCATTTTATATTTTCATGCCACTGATCTAAGATGCGACTTGAAATGATTGGCTGTTTAGGTACCAAAGTTCTTCTTTACAAAAATAAATATTTACAAAGCTCTGAACTAAGTCAGGTTCACCCAAAGTCACTGGTTTCTAAGATATGGGGAGGGGAGAGCAGGTAAGGGGAAGAGCTGGTCATAATAATTCTAACACACAACACAGAAGCCTGCAGATACGATTACATCTTCTCTCTGCTTATTTACAAAGAACCTACAGTATGTGATCCTGACAACACATGTTTCCCATTTTGTCAGTTCCATAAAAGCAAACCACGTCAATGGTTTTTAGCTTGTGATTTGGTGATTGTTTCAGCACTGATTGTTTCAATGACCTGTCTGTCAGCTAACACAGTTACATCAGAAATTAGCATGCAGTCTCCGAAAATGCCGGACACATGGACCCGCTGCACCGAAGAGTATAATGGAACGCACGTGATGCCCCCATTAAACAACGAAACATGTGACATTAACTGAAAACAGGAACACATCAGCAAATGTGCCTGAGGAAGTTTATGGTATTTAACTCCTAAACATTAATTTTATCGTGGTATATGAGGAACTAATTAACTGAGAGTTTCCTTTTTTTATTGGAAGCGGAAATACTGTTCAGAAAACTGATGAAGAGTAAATACAGCATATTTTAAGTTTATTAAGCTTGGCTCATCAACTTCTATTTATTTAAGCTAATCTCATAAGGCAATTAAATATTTCAATCAGTAACTTTATATGGCTATTTTATTTACCACATTTCTGAAAAATTAATCAATGTGTTAAAATGCAGAATGAGTTTATGAATATATTTCTGGTTTCATACAGCCAAAACAATGACTAAATACATTTTCAGAAAACCACATGATCTTTTCCAACATAAGCTCTGATAAACAGACAAGTGGAAAATGATAATAAAAAAAGTTTAAAACTTGGTGATTAGAAATAAAATAGTTGAGGTTAAGACTGCAACTACATGAGACAAATGTTTCCATCGGCACTATAATACTTTTCTCTCAACAATTATACTTTTCCCAGTCAGAGGAAGCCTCATTTAGGCGTGGCAGAATGAACTTGAGTCTACATAGGATGTGAAACGTAATTCACGCTGGGTGTGGTTCTAAAATCTTTTTTTAGGGGGGGAGTGGACACAGGATTCGTGTTTTGCTGGTATTATACTCAGTATTTATCATTTATAAATAAACCTAGTAAGACAGACACACTGCTAGGCACTCTTCCATGTATAATCCTATTTAATCTCTGTAGCAAGTCAGTAAAATGGGTGTCATTAATCCATCTTGCAGGTCAGGAAACTGAAGCTCAGAAAAGTGCACGAGGACAATTAAACAAAGCACGCTGAGGTGAAGGGCTCCCCAGTCAGTGTTCTCTCATTCTAAGCACCTCTCAATTTGTAATTGCCTCTTGGAGATCGAATTAAATCAAAACAAACAAAACAACGGAATGTTTGAAATCATACAGACAAAATAGCCCATTGGTACAGATAAATGAATCAATTGCTTATCTGTATAATATTACACATATCTCTGTAAGTGCAAGATAAATCTTGTTATAACATTCTGCCCTGTGGTTGTAATGTGATAGGTCGGCGACAGTAACTTCCAAGTAAAAAAGGTCATAACATTTAAAAAATGAATATATAATAGACTAGGCCACAAGTTCCTAAACTTCTTGGATTCAGACACCATCAGTGGCTCAATAATTCTCTCATGGCACCCTTAGGACAAAAGAAATGCCCAGCAGCTTCATTTTATTAAGTAGTGAGTCCCAAACAACTAAGGCAGTTTTATGCAGTGTCTGACAGATGCCTCTCTATTTTCCTTGAAATTTTACAACATTGTGTGTGACCCTGTGAATCAGCTACCCCATCCTGGTACCTTAGCACACAAGTTTGGGACTAAGAGCCCAATGGTTTGGGAACTGCAGCCCACCTCTGGGGAGAGAGACCACACCGGCAGGTGCGTGATACGTTCAACTTGACACTGGGCCAAACTATCAACCCAACTCTTTCACAACTGTTTGCTTTCTACTGTATATAGAAAATGAATTATTTTATTAGATTTTGCCTTCCTGTAGATTTTTTTTAATTTCCACATAAAATATCTGTCAAAAATTTCTGAAGCATCGATTAGAATATGGGTCTAGAAATTTTACACCCTAACAGTGAGGAGAGGGCCAGAGGACTGCAGTCATTAGTAAAAAGAGAAGCACCTACTCCTTTCATTTCTGCCTATAAAAGATGTGCTCTGAAGGAACAGCACTTAACCTGATTGCGGGAGGGCATGTGAGGAAGCTGTGTGTTGTGGGAAGAGAACTGAAAGTTGAGGTCAGAGAAACTGGTATTGACCAAACTTATGACCTTCAACCACCTTATTGCAAACTTCTCTCTCAAGTCTAAAATGTTGGGCTAAAACCAACATACATATTCAAGATTCTTTTTAATTTTGGTAGACTTTTTTCTATGATGAGCAAACAATCTAGAATTGTTCTGCAGGCGTCAATGCTGTGTACATGTTATTTCAAAAAATATCTACCTGATACAAGCTTTGCAGTTCACAGGTTCAAGTCTTTGGTTAAGAGCCTAGGATTCCACTCAGCCTTTCTAGCAGAAGCAAATGGACTGTGTCCTTGGATTCTTCAACCATCCAAAATGTACTTGAACCAGTTCATTTGTACATACATTTATTTTATAATTTCAGAATTGGAACCTTATTTAGTTTTTCAAATTTAATTCAAGGACTTTAATGACTTTTTTTCTGATTAAAATGAACTAGTATCCACAAATGTAATTTAAACTTGAGATTTTTAATTATGCAATATAAAATCTGGGGTATGTTTACATATAGCAACTGAATTGACAGTTTTCATAGAACTGACAAGTTAAAAATACAGATTATTGGATTATTTTTTTCCATAAGTGGAACAGCCTCTGAATTGAGTTGATTGATCAAACCAGTGTATTTACATAATTGCTTTCAAATTACTCTTATATATTAAACCCATTCAATTTAATAACACACTGCTATTTTTACCTCCTTAGAAGTTTGGAAGTATTTTTAGATTTTAAGAAGCAGGTAGGAAAAGCAATAACTAGATACAAATCCATGAAGAAGAGTGCTTCATGCTTGATTTCACTAACAGCAAATGCCCAAACACAATTGAGATACTGATATTAATATATCAATGCTTGTAAACTGAGCTACATATTCACAGATAAGAGTGGACTACAACATTCTCAAAGCTTCTCTTCTGTGTAGCCAGTTTGCTCTAAAGTCTGACTGCGCTATTCATTTGCTCTTATATTGTTTAATGACAGGCTTTCTAGCTGTTGAGAGAAATTCCAGCAACTATATTCTGTAGATATCCATTTCACACTGTACATCTATCATTTTATTTCTTAAAGGGAAAATACCTTTATGTCCAAATAAAAGCATCTTTATTTTGGAAAACAGGAAATACTAACTCAACCTACAATGGTTAGTTTGCTCAACGTGTGTTTTTCTTTCTTACCCCATTGAGAACATTTTAACTTCCTTATGTAGTTTCAGAGATTTTTATTTTACTTATCAAGACACATAGTCTAAACAGAAAAACTTATCATCAATACTTTCTTTGAATGGATTGATGAAAAGCACTTGAGTTTTTGATAACAAAAAATAGTATCTCTTTCATGTTTACGTGAAACTCAAATCAAGATGGGTTGGTCAGAGTCTCCTTCATTGAGAATTGCGGAATGTTACTCAAATTAGAACACGTGTCAAGCAGAGAAGTCACGTGTGCCTGACAATTATACGGGAGTAAAATAGGAAGTCCCCCTGAAGAGAGAAGATGACAAGATTTCTTTCCCCACTTCCATTCCTTTCCTGCAATACGATCATGAAGAAAATAGTCCGGACTGTTTATCGCTTCCACCCAGCGCCCCATTCAAACTGACTCAGAGTGAGTGTCAACAGGGAGGCACTTTCTTTTGCTATGGGCTGCTTCTTGGTTTGAGTTTGGCCTGACGCTAGTCTCAAGCTTGCCAGCAGCTGCAGAAGCTTTTTTTCTATTTTATTTCCAAGGACACGTAAGTGGTATCATTTATAACTCTGCGCACTGAAGGCATGAATATCAAATGGTTAATACACTAACAACCTGAGGAAGGGAAAAATTTCTCCAAGCCACGTTACATTAACACTGAATAAATTTAGTATGCCAACTCTGTCAAGTGGGAGTGAGGCAGTGGTGTTCTTGACCTTTTCCAGGCCTACAGTTATGCTATTGTTCAAACTGAATGTGGTTTTCTCTTCAGCACAATATTTGCTAATGGGATTTATTTCTATAGTTGCTTAAAAATTTTCCTTTTGGAAAACAGAACTAGTCTATATGAATACACTGCAGGTGCAGTCTGAGGCAACTGATGATGATTTTTAAAAGTGTCCTTTTTTTTTCATTTTAGTAACCAAGGCTACCAAAAACACATTGGCAACATGTGTTTAATGTGAATACTAATTCCTCAGGAAAAATGGGAACAAAACAAAAAATCTTTTATAATTAAAAACTCAAAAGTTACTGTAAAAACAGAATTTAAAAATCTTAAAGTTTAAATTATTCTTAGATTTTAAATATTTAGAATATATAGTCCTCAATTCTAAAAAGAAGTTGGTGTTTCTGGATGAATCAATCTACAAAGATAGAATTATGTGACAAATAAATTATTACATGAATAAATTAAGGTCCAGAGTGAGAACACCATCTTAAAACACAGGAAACCAAAGTCAAGAGAAAGATGTGCAAGAACTGTATTAAAAACTGCAAAGAGCAGTGAATTTTTATAGTCCTGAGTTCAGTTCACTTTTACCTAGACTCGACGGTTGGAGCCACCTCCCTCAAATGACTTTGTATTTTTAAAAAATGACATCGCATTTCTTCATTATTATACAAAGAAAGGTTTAAAGAGTAGGAATACATGTTAAAATATGAAAATTCAAGACATTATTTACAGGAAACATCTGATTTCTTGTAATGTTGGATAGAGTTTCTCAAATACGATAAGTACTGAAGCATAGCAAGATGCTAATGGGACAATTTATTAACATATAAATGAACCAAAATCTACTGGAATTTACAAAGTAATATTCTCTATAAATATCTAATATGATAGTATTTCACTAACTGTTTTCAATGGTATTCTACTTTGATCAATGAAAATATTTCAATATACTTGCTTTCTCTATATTTTTTTCTGGCCATAGTCATGATGTTCTGGAAGATACTTAGCTCAGAAGTCTAGCCCCTCTTTGGAATTTGTTGCTATTTTTATCTAACAGATTGTAGTCGGCATTGTGGTTATTTGAATTTTAGAAAATGAAGTATTGTTTCCAAAATTAATAAGTACATTATCTTGATTTTGGTAAAAAAGTTATAAAATCATAGGCAGCTAAAGTTAATAAGTAATATAAACAGTTATCTTGATGTAACATCATTTAGTGCAAAAATGCCCTTGTATTGTTTGTAATGAGTGCTCATTCATTTGTATAGTCATTCATTCAACAAGCAGTTGAATGTTGTACTAAACGTTTAGATGTAACAATAAATAAGACAGAATCAGCACTTGCCCTTATAGAGTTTACAATTAACGTCAAAGAGAAAATACACAAGATCCAAGGGAACGTGGAGACAGGGATCTACCTAGCTCAGGACAGTTCTCCCTGATCTGAGTTGGAAGAGGTTCAAGGAGAGTGAACACATACAATTCAAGTCCAAAGTCAAGAAAGAGCTTGGTTTGGTCTAAGAACTTAAAGAAGACTAGTGAGAAATTAGGCTGTAAATACAGAGAGGAGACTGAAAATGGAAGGCCGACTAACGCATATTGGGAAACTTGGGTTTGTCAATTAAAGGGCTATGGAAAGCTATTAAAATGCAGATTCTTATCTTACCTATGCAAAAATAAATAGAACCTAAAAATTATACCCCTATTTTAAGAATACACTGGGAATAAAAGTTATGAAACTGAATTATAAAAAGCAAATATTGCCTTCAGAAGCACAGAAATAATCTACACTCTTAAATACCAACATAAATCCCTTTCTACACTTTCTGTGTTTCCTCTTTAAAATAAAAATGCTATACGGGTGATCTCATTTCTTGGTGTGGCAGGAATATTAAATTGCCTAAAGCCATGCCCTCCACCCACTCCCAAATGAAAAATCAATGGTACTTACTACATCCAGCCTTATAGCTGAAGCCTGGAGGAAGGAGGAATCCTTGCTGGGCGGCTGCGGCCAGTGTCCGTTGATCAGGAGGGAATACGGGAATCATTAATGGCGGCAGTTGACCTTGAACCTGCTGAACGTATTAGAGCGAATCAAAGAGAAGAAGTTTTGGTGCTCTATGCTTCCAACCCTCCCTTATTTTATGATAAAAGAAAAAAAATTACTCAGTTCAATATACTGGCATATAAGCTTGCTAGAACACTGGACATGAGGCTATGCTTAGGACTACTTTAGACAGGAAAATCAGAATACTGAATACTATAATTGGAAGGTATTATCAAGTTCACTTTTTAACTTGATGAATAATTTCCCTACATGATATCCTTGACAGTGATGAAGCATCAATACTTCACACTGCAAATCTTTTTTTATTGCATTAATGTAACAATTAAAAACTTTGCCCTTAGGTTGAACTACAATCTTCTTCTGTAAATCCCACTTGTTAGAACTAATTCTGATTTCTAAAACAAAACTAACTACATGGGTATAATTTTATACATGAACAGTTCTTCATCACTTGAAGATGATTCCCACGTTCACGCATAATATTGAAAATTTTAAATTCTTGAAGAAAAGAGCTGGAAGATAGCTTAGAGGGTAATTAAGCCTTTCCCCTTTCTTTATAACAGAGGTGACTGGGCCAGAGAACTGACTTGCCCATGGCCATGGAATGGGGTAGTCAAAACTGTCTGGAATCTAGTCCCTTGGATCCTGCTCTGAGCTATAGTTTTGTCTTCATCTACCCTTTTTCAAGCAATTGAACCATTCCTCAAACCACATGGCCTCTGTTTTGGTTGCCATCTTTGGAATACACTTTAATTTTTTGGTGTGATTCTCAGAATACAGAGTTCATATCATTAAATAATCTAATACAGTGGAATCGCTATCTTTGTATTGAACAGTAATTTCTAGAAATATAACCTAATGCTGTCATTTCTGCAGCCATGTCACATTAGTGACTAATGCAGAGGATGTCATTAACTAAAGTACTTAGGATCTTTCCCAAAGATTTAAGCAAGATTTCCCTGGTGGACATGGTTATTGGTTAGTGTCTGCCAATGAACATATGAATAAGAATTTAGGATCCTGCTAAAAATCACACATCTGACACTTTATTCTCCTATATTTCTCCTTCTTCACATTAATTCAGTTATTTGGAAAACACTGAATGCACATATATTATGTACAAGAAAATGAGCGAGGCAGTGTAAACACAACAGTGAACAAGAAAATCAGATCCTATGCTCATGGAGCTTACGTTACAGTGGGGGAAATGGCAAAAAGTAAAACAAACACATATACCAAAAAAAAAAAAAAAAATAACTCAGTTGCTAACCTTAACAGCAACTCTGAAATAACCTTCAGACTTGCTTTCCCCTCCTCTCACTGGCATTGCACATTTTAGGAAGACACTTACGATTCTTGTAATTCTCATAATTTCTTACATTAAAGGTCTACTTTCAGTTTCTCCTTCATTTCATCTTTCACAGTAAACCTCTGAGCTATTTCTGAAATTTAGGTTGGTGAGTGTGGGTGTCCCGGGGGAAGGGTGGGAGAGAGAGAGAGAGGGGAGGAGGAAGGGTGCAGGGAGAGAAAGACACAGTGAGAGACAGACAGACAGGCAGACAGAGAAATAAGCATTATATGAATGAGGGATCTGTTTTCAGCAATGTCTCCAAATTGGAAAGCATTTTTTTCAGCCAAAATAATTTTTAAACTATCAATGCCAACAGAGTAAAACTAAAAGCAAACAGCACAACCAGGGAAACAAAAAGACAATGGTTTAAGATTAAACTTTATGTAGAAACCAATAGAAAACAATTGATTTAATTCTCAAAAATCAGAGATTGCATATTGAGCAAATATGTGGGAATGTGTGGCCTGAAACAAGCGGTACATTTGAAGGCAAAACAGCATGGGTGCTAGTTCTGTGTAAGAATAGGTTACTGACCAGAATAGTTAGCAAACAAATAAACAAACAAAACGAACAACAAACTGGCCACACTGGTTAAGGGTTACCACCAGCTACTCTGCATCCTTTCTATTTCATTGTTTGTAAGTTACTCTATTTTATATAGTAAGCCCTCTCCTTTCTAAGAAGCCATTTGCTATAAGATGTATACGATTGTTATAAATTTAACAAGAGTATTTTAGAGGGAAGAAGAAAGGATCTTCAAATGAAACACATACAAGGTTTAGAAAGAGGCATCCAAATTTCAGATACCTTAAAATTTGGGAAATAATTTCTCGACTTGCAGAAATGGTAGGTTCTTGTTTTACTGCAGTAGTTCTTAAACTCGAAGGTGTATTTTAGAATGAATCACTTAGCAAGCTTTGAAAAACTCTCAGTGCCCAGACTGTTTCTCAGACCAATGAAATCTGAATCTATAGGGGTGAGACCCAGCCATCAGCATTTTTTAACGTTCCCCTGATGATTCCAATGTGCATCCACGTTTAAGAAGTGCCATCTTCAACAATGCTGAGGTCACTCTCAAAACTTTTTGCCTTCTTCATATTTTGCCTTGAGTTACAAAGGACTTTTCAGGTATATAAGTAATTGAAAGGGAGATTCTGCCTGACTTTTACAAGTCTGGTGCCCACGGGATATTAAATCATATTCCTCATAAATTCCTTCTAAATGGGTCTCGTATCTGAATTTCATATGCCCCTCTTGTGAAAAACTTTTGATGGTTTGCTTTCACCTGAAGAATAACGACCAGATCTCTCCACATGGTATTCAGGATTCTTCACAATCTGTCTCTAGCCCATCATTCCAGGCTTTTCTGCCGCCCTCTTTCGGATATCCTGTGCTCGTCTCAATGCATCATGAAGACTTCCTTGCATACTCGGTATTTTTCCATGCTTGAAAATGCTCTAAAGTGTTTTCTCCTCTGTTTTGAGTAATTTCTCTTTTCCTTTTTATCTTGGCAAAATTCTACTTATTTTTCAAAGGCTTTTGAGATCCACATAATGTCTCTGCCTGTGAAGCACTTCTTTCTTACGGTGCCAATTTTCAGGGAGAAAGAACTGTTACTTCTTTAACCTCATAAAACTAATACAATACTTACTGTTTTGAATAACAGTTACTTGTATAGCTTGAGTCTCCCTTATGACCTATGAGCTTCTTTAGTAAAGGGGTTGTAATTTACTTATTATTGTAACTTGAGACTTTAGAGCACCAGCTGAAATTATTTTTTTAACTAATTATTATTGCATTGTTATTTTTTTTTGATGGGGGGAGGTGATTAGGTTTTATTATTTATTTTTAGAGGAGGTACTGGAGATTGAACCCAGGACCCTGTGCATGCTAAGTATGTGCTCTACCACTGAGCTATACCCTCCCCCCTGAAATTACATATGAATTGGCAATTCATAAATAAAGAAGAATATATTATATAGTCCCAGCTTTGTAATTACATCTTTGTGCACCAACTCCAAATGTCCACAAAAGGCCTATGGATGACAAAGTTATTTAATGACCAGAGAGGAATTCAATTTCACCACAGAAGAATGGCAGCACAAAGTACCAGCCGCTTTGTGTTTCTACTCTTAAGATACAGATAAAACGTCATTATGATAAATCCATGATTTCTGAAATTATGCATGCATGAAGAAATAGAAAAGTAATACAGAAATACTGGAAATTTATTACATACTTCTGTAATGGACAGACATGCCTATCTATCGTGTTTTAATAACATGATGTTTTTTCATTATTGCAGCTTTGCAATATGTTACTACTCTGTCATTACTATTTTCTTTTTCAAATATTTCCTGGCTGTTTTTACATTTATTTTTCCACATTAATTGTAGGATACAGAATTTCTCTTTGAATTTATTAACCTAATGGCTTGATGGCCAATAGCAGATTATTGCTTTCAATTTATTTAAATGTTCTTTTGCTTCACATACTTCTCAGTAATTTTATTTTTAAGGTTTTAAAAATATTTTATTAATATTGTAAAGTTAAAGTTTTCCTGCTATATTGCTTAGCTGGTTGTTGCACATATATTTCTATCTACTTGTGTGTGACAGTTTTCACCCAGGTAATGCATTTATAGTCCAATAATTTATAATTATGCTTCAGGTGAAAATTTAGTATTTTAAAGACAAATTGCAATAAATTCTGGGGCTTTTCAAAGTCTGTGTACTTTAAACTTTTATCCTATTATGATTATTGAAATACATTTTGTTTTAGTATTATCATTTGTTTTAGTGCCTGAATTTTCCAAGATCCACATACACAGGATACCAGTTTTAAGGCTGAGAAAGAGCCTAGGGATTATCTGGCCCAACACAATCACTGTGCTGATAAAGAAATGAGACTTAACTTGGCCAAATAAGTTGTTCAAGATCCCGCATTTAGGTACAAGCAGAGTAACCTAAATGCGGGATCTTGAACAATTACTTGAATTACCTGAAAGCACATCTCCTAACACTTAATCTAGTACTCTTTTCCAACACTTACGAAAATCAGGAGAAGGGTGCAGGAGGAACTACAAAGGAGAGGAAGAACTAAGACAAAAAATAAGCCTAATTTCATAATTCCAATGATGTGTTTTCCTTAGACTATCCGAGGGAAGATTAAAGAGCACTGTAGTAATATTCAGAAGAAAGTAAACAGTAAAATAAATACAATCCGAAATGTGTGGTTAATTCATGTACGCAACTAAACACCCATTTCAAATACAGTTGATCCTCACTATTTGCAGATTCTGTTATTTGCCAATTTGCCTACTCACTAAAATTCACTTGCACTAGTGCCTTTGCTGTCACGCACAGACCTGTGCAAAGTAGCAAGAAATTTTTGGAGATTTTGCTGTTTAAAATGCACATAGAATCAATAATAAACATTAATAAGATGTCTAAACAGAAACACACATAAAACAAGCCTACGTATTAGTCAGTTGATGAAAACGGTGTGACCCAAGGCTCTCAGGAACCTAACTCTGCATTTCCTCTAGGAGCATTTGCTCAGTATTTGCTAATTCAGTGTTCATGGCAACTTTATAGAACGTAACGAGCACAAATGATGAGCACTAACGGAATTACTGCTGTATCTTAACTAATTTTCAGTCCCTTGCTGCTGCAATTTAGCCAATGTTTGGGAGAAAAGGACAACTTACATCAAACTAGTATCATGTTTCCTGGATAAGTTCTAAAACAAATTTGTTCTAGGGTAATCCATTCTTATATATTTGCCAGTTTTGAATATTTCCAAATCCTTTTCACTGCTGACTTCATTCATTTTCTTTTATTTAATGGATTAAATGTCCCTAAAGCTCCTAATTAAAGTTTAAGATTTGTGACATTTATAATCAAACTTTGGTAAAGTACTTTTGTCACAAAATTTTGGTCTTTTTAATAGGGGACATGTTATTATGAGAATAATTCGTAATAAATTTAAGAGGCTACTTCCTATATTTTTTAAACTTTAAGATGAAATATTACATTTGAACACTTTTTACAATTCTACCACATAGATACTCCATGTAGTCTCGCCATCTAAAATCTTATGAGTCCAACACAACCACACTTGTAAAAAAAAAAAAAAAAGACAAGTAAATACTTATCAATTATTCATTATTAAATATTTTATGTTTTATGTAAATATTCTATTGCAAAACCCTTCAGTGGTTCCCTGAAACTAATATATCAAGTAGATACTTAAGATTATTAATTTAGTTTCCACTCCCGTGGGTCTGTTTATTAGTTTATTCATTCAATCAACATTTTTACTAAATAGAAATGTGAGCTTTTTTGGTAACTAGGGATACAAAGATGAATTCATGTGCAACACCTGCTCTCCAGGAGCTCTAAGTCTGGTGGGGCAAATGGATGGATAACTATAATACACTGCCGTTAACTCAACAACAGAGACGTGTGCAGGATACTACAGAGGCACAAGCAAGAGACTCAACACAGCCAGAGGTCAAGGCAGGTCTCCTGGAGACAGGCACAGCAGGCACGGGGTCTGAAGGGCAGCTGCTCATTTACTGGCTGTAAGGAGCAAATGGAAATTCAAAATTTGACATGTAGGAAAGAGAGACATTAGCTGGTGGACCAAAACTGCAGAGGACGCTGCAAGGCAAGGCAGAGGTGTAGGGATCAGCTTCGACGGGGAATGACATCGCATGCTCTGGGCCCTGAGGAACAGAACTCTAGACTGGGCATAATAAGCGGGTACGTTTTACAGGTAGGGGAATGAGGAGGTGAGGAAAATCAGGCCTGATGGCAGAAATTTTCTCGATGTTGAAGGCAAGGTCATATCCTGAAAGCGAGAGACGTGCGGATTGAGGAAGGGAGTTCAGCAAAGGTGTAGAAGTTTTGGATGGTCATTGCGGGAAATGAAAAAGAAAGTAACCATGGACAATTAAAAAGGATGATGGAAAACGCTAAGGCCTTGGAAGAGACCAAATGAATTATGATGCTGTCAGTCTTTCCTTTTCTGTGACTTTTCTGAGTTCCTGACCCACTGTGAGGCTCAGAGAAGATGAGTTCTAGCATTCAAACAGGGGAAAGGAAGGAAATCCGGGAGGCCTCAGTAAGGGGGGCTTATGAGGAAATCAAAGTTGCTTCTGAACAATGAGCTTTAGACTTCACTCCAGGAAGCGAGGACTGGAAGGCACTACTAGACTGGGAAACAGAGGAATCAGAAAACCAGAGGGACTGCATGATACCAGGCAGCAGTTTGTGTGACAGCTCAAAAAACCGGAAGCTACGGTGTAAGACTAGTTTAAACCACATACACAAATGTGAAAACGAAAGGCAGCTATGTGACTGAAGTCAGCACAATTACAAACAAAATGTAAAATCTGAAACTTTTCAAATGTTCCTGAAGAGTTTAGTCTGATGAGTACCATAGAATTCAAGCACACATCATCTCCAGGGATCAGTTCACCTACAACTGAAATTCAACCGCCTTCGATGGGGAACACAGCGGCTGTTTAGAAGCACACAGCGATGCTATACAGCAGTTTTTGAGAAAATGGAAAATATAATATCCAAATGAGATGACAAGCGGGGTTTAGGTAGGCAGGATATAATTACCCAAGCTGGAGTAACCAGGAAAACAAAGCTGACTTTCCACCATTAGCAAGAAGAGGTATGGGATCTGCAGTGACCACTAATAGTCTGTGTTTTCTCATTTCATACACCAGAAAGTCAATTTGTAAGTTTATCCTACCCAAAGCAATGGCATTTAGAAAACGAAAAAACAAAACAAAACAAAACTACACTAACATTTAGAATAGAGGAGTCAATTTATCTTCCAGTTACTCTACTAGGAAGACTAAAGAAAATCTCATTGAGAGATACGGGAACATAAGAACACTGCTAAAATTACAATCTCTGCCTCTCACTCCCCAACAGTCACGCTGGAGTTGTAGCACCTCTAATTTCATTTGATTCAAGACAAAGACAAAGTAGCCATATTCTTTTAGAACAAAAATGAACAGCCATGTGGATTTTTTACATAGTAGTCTTCTTCGGCAAAAAGCCACAGAACTTTTTTTAAAAAAATCGTTTCCAAGGATGAAAATGACTTTGCCAAGCAAAGTGGCTTCAAAACAGGCCTCAAAAATACTAATAGAAAGACAGATGGTTCTACTAAGAGCTTGGCTGCCAAAAAAAAAAAAAAAAAGAAGAAGAAAAAAAACCCCACAAACCTAGGAAAAAAAAAAAAAGAGTGATGCTATTGAAGCTGACTGCAAAGTTATCTGATGACTACAAATACTTTTGTCCCAAAGCAAGTGCTAGCTCTGCCTCCTGGGCTGATACAGCCAAAATACTAACTTCCTCACATCCGATCCCCCTACATTCCCACCCCTCCTAAATAAAACCTGTCAGTGCCAAGCCCCACCAAACAGCACAAGCATGCACTTGATTGCGACTGCTCTGCAGAAGCGAAGTACTGCATCGAGGAACTCCTATTTAGAAACAGACCCACAAGGAAAATTGCTTTTCTTTTCAAAACTGCCTGTCACATTTTCTTTTTCTAATTCCCCTTTTCCTCCTCCCTCCCTGTCACCAAAGGGCCCCTGGGCTCTATGAGTTTAGATGATACAAACTCAATTTGTATAAAGAAGGGAAGAAGCAGCACTACAGAGAGGTGGGGACAGTTTGCCAGGATAGAGAAATAATCCAGTCAAGACACAGCGCAATTTTCTTCCCAAACTACTACTACAATAATACCTCCACTTTATTTCCTTCAGGGCAACTGTCATTTCTTTTTAACCAGATTGCTACTAGATACAATAGAAGCTGAAATATTATATGGTCACTGACTCTTCCTTTCAATGGCTCATTTCACTACTGCACTTTTACTTTCGCGTGATGTGTTTATTGTTGGTATTGTTACTAGGATACGGCCATTTTCAAATGGCATAGAATTAAGACCTCTGTCACTTAAGGGCGGTGAAATTTCATTCTTAACACGATGCAGGTTTGACTTCAGTGTTCGTGCCTAACAGGAGCCTTTATTTTCAGAACTTAAGCATCACGTTATTATAAAGCACCATTTTAATATATATTAAACTCATGTCAACCACAATGATGACACACTGTAAACATAACACATGCTGAAACAAAGCATATTTGCTGACTTCAGGGAAAAAAATCTGTTTTAAAAGTTGGTAATCAAAGAAACTTGAGCATGGCAAAAATAAGGTGTAAAGTAAGAAAGCAGTCATGAAAGAGTAAGGGAAAAACACAGCTATTTTATTGGCCAAGGACAATTTTGAGCTGAATAAAAGAATTTTAAAAGGCAATGATTAAAATATCTCAAATGATGCATTATTTGTGGTCAGATTATCATCTATTTATTAAAGGTAATGTTTTACATAGCTTGACAGCTGTTACTTGATAAAATGGAAGTCTGTCTTTATAATGAAAAGCTATTTGTTTCCTCAAACGTGTGTGATTATTTGTATTACTTATCATGGTTTTTGATGACAAACCAGCCTAGTTCATAGGCGTATGCATGGTTCTCTGCTCACGTGAGCAGAATTAGACTTTGTAAATACTAATACAATCTTATTTTATGCCATACCCCGTTACGTCAATTGTCATTTACACGCAAATGAAAGACAACTATAATGGTCAACATGAAATATAACTTTTTTCCAATTATATCTCTCAGGAGTCCATGATTAGAAAACTTAATACAATTCACTGTTTATTGATTCCTGATTTATGATGTTTTGCTCAATGGTTTATAATAGATTATTAGTGATTTTTTTCTCACACAATATAAATCTCGGTTCAACATAAGCGCTTAAAAATATTATGCCTCAAAAAATTATCACTTTGTGGAGAAGGTTAAGTTAGGAATGACTGCTAACGGGTAAGGGCTTTTTTAAAAAATATGATGAAAATGTTCTAGAATTAGTAGTGATGGCTACAAAACACTGTGACTATACTAAAACCCACTGAATTGTACACTTTTGAAAGGGTAAATTTTATAGTATGTAAACTATATTTCAACTTAAAAAAATAACCAAAGCAAAAAATGAAGACCACCTTAAAATATGTATAACTTCACGACTGCCTGAAGCAGGACTGAACGTGCTTTGAAATACTCATATTAGATATTATATTAGTAGAATATTGTCCTGTATTTTTATAAAGCACTTGTACATGTATTAGTTCGTTTATACTTTATCCAGCCTCTTGGAGATCAGCAGGTCAGGTGTTGTCATTTCCAATTCTAATTAATGAGCAAAACTGATAGAAAAACAAATAATTTGGAGACTTACACATTATCACATAGCTAGCCAAAACAATAAGTCTAGGACTTAAACTCTTTGATTCTTCTCAAAAAAATTATAAAACAAAGATACAGTAACTTTCTGAAATAAAAATACTGATTTAAATAAATACAGAAACATTGTGACAAAATTAATTTCCATATATTTATCAGCATAAAATTTATCATATTTAAACTATCTTTTAAAAATAAAATTCTATTATGATTTATTTAAAAGATCTTTATAGCAAGGGTGGCGTTTTGGACTTTTTCACTTTTATATTGCATTTTATTTTACTTCATGTTTTCTGAACAAAATGTTTCCAAATTTTCCGTGTGTATGTATATTACTTTAATAATCTGAAAATTGCTTAGAAAAACAGAGATGCAATAGAACATCAAATGCCCAGCATATAACAGAAGGGTAATTAACACAGAAATTCCTACCCTACAGTAACTGCTTGATAGACCTTATTCTAAAGATCCTAAATTATGAGTCTTCACTGCCTATTTTGGTAGAAAAAAATTCCTTGATATTTGACTAAAGAAGGAATGAAAGTAAAATGTAAAACTTCCACTCTGATTTTCATAAAAAGTATATGATATTAACATTTACTTCAGAATTTCCTGAAATCATTACCAATGACTTTGACCTCTGTTGGTTTACTTCTTGCTGAAATATCCTACACCACTAGTATTTATTCTATGCAGTGCGCACTGGATTATGAAATCTTTCAACATTTTCTGTCTTGCCTGTGTTAGTTTACACTTCCTCACTAGACTTATGATTCTTTCCAGACAAGAGACCTTTTATTCACTGACCTCTTCTCAAATTGGAGACTAGGAGGTGTAGCTGAAAACTTCACCTGACTTAGACTCAAGAATTACTTTTTCTTCAAAATCCAGCTTAAGCATCACTGCCTCTATAAAGACTAACCAAACACTCCAAGCAAAATACATTCATTCATTTACTGAGGGCCCACTCTTGCTAGGCACTGTTACAGTCCCTAGGAGCATTGTAATAAATAAGGCAGGCAAGTACTGTGGAAAACTTAGAGCGAGCGCAGTGGAAAAGGAATGCTGGGGTGGAGGCTACAAGTTTAAATGTGGAATCAATGAGACGGTGACAAATAAAGACCTGGAATAAGTGAGACAATAAACGTCTCAGTTGTCTGGGGAAAAAGTACTCCAGGCAAATGGAAGAGGAGATGCTAAAAACCTAAGGTAAGAGTACACATGCTGTGTTCAACAAATAATGTTTCCTTCTCCTGTCTGTACGCCATAGGACTATCCCATTAGATTGAAATTGTGCCTAGTTCCATGGCTAAGCTGCATTAAGGGAAAGGCCTAGCTCACTCATACCGGTATCCACAATACCCAGCTCAAGGCCTAGCACGTAGTAGGTGCTCAACACATATCAACCGCACTGATTATTTAAGAAGCAATACGCTGCTAGAAATGTCTACTCATGTTTTAGCTTTGGTTTCTTCTTATAACAATAACCAGTTTATTAAAACATTCCTTTTACACAGTGGGTCTTACGCTTTGTTTAACTTTCATTCAGGATTCAAGACTTTTCCTCAAAGTAATGCCTCAAAACATGGCAAATAACTGATGCCACTGTTTACTACCCAATCCATCATCCTTTTCAGATCCCAGTTTTAGTGTCAGTAACATGAACAGTTTGGTTTTGGGTATTTCATTATTTTTTAGAAGATTAGAGAAATGAGAACTCTGATGTGTCCTTACAGAAATAACCCAAGAAATGCAGTTAGGTGATGTTCATGATAAAACTATACACACTCACATAAAAAAAGATTAGACCATAATTTCAAATATGAGACACTGTGTGCTGTTAAATACACTTGAACTTTTTGCTATCTCAGTCATCAATATATAAAGTAATGTAACTTAAAGCTATGGAAACATATAAAGAATACTGAGCTGGGTTTGTAAACATGATCTTGTATATGCTTAAAAAAAAAAAACAAAAAAAAAAAAACCAAAAACACCCGCAGACCTAAAACCTCTCAACTAAAAATTCAAGTAAACAGTAAACAGCTGCATCCTCAAACTTTATACATTATTCTTGTTTTCTTTAAGAAAACAAATGTGATTATACTGCTTACCTTCTGTTCAAACTCTTCCCAATGAGTAATTTCAAATTTCTGGCTAGCAGTTGCTAGACTGGGGTGAATGGCTAGTGTATGGGGATTTGTTTGCAGCATGCAAAGAGCAGACTGAGTCAGTAAGGAACACTGTTAGATGTATGGGAAGATGCCTTTGAGGCCATGTTCCTGCAAACAAAACCAAAAATAACATTGCAAACATCTCCCCCAAATGCAACCATAGTAGGGGAGAGTTAATGTTCAGTTCCCTTCCTGAGGACGTAAAAAATCCACACTCCGAGCAATAATGGAAGCTGCCTCCAGTCGCTGGTGGAACTCAGCGCTCAGATGCTCGTCTCACTCCACTGCAGCTCGGACACTCTAGCAGTGAGCCCTCACTAGAACATTTGTCACTGAAAATAAAACATGTGTGAAATTACCAGAAAGGGCATGCTAGATGTTTCTGAAGCTGAAAATGTGAAATATTTTTGTAACTGGACAATCCATTGAACACAGTGTCATTTATATAATCAAGAGTTTTTAAATCTTCCAGTCAAGAAGGATTACTATACAATACATCACTGTAAGTACCTTCAAAAACAGGGACTTTTCTATTACTTGCAATAATCTATGTAAGTATGGCTAATTGTAATACTTGGCAAATTTACTTGATACTTTCCAGTAAAAAACACTGCAACTTGCCTACACATAATGACATCATTGAAATTAACATGAATGATGCAACACCATGGGTGGGTATTTTGCTAAATCCACAGACTGCTGCTTAGAAAGAATTTTCCTTTAAGTCATCAAAATTATAATAATTTTGTGACTAAATTGTGTCTCTTTTCATCCAATAAAACGTCCATATATGAAAACATGGACTGACTACATGAATTCTTTCCTTCTTCCTGCCTTTTACCAGAAGTATTTGATAAATGATTGTTAATATTAATAAATATTCTATTTCCTCAAGCTTCTCTCATCATGCATGTTTTTCATGTTAACTTTTATTTTAACTCAACCAGACTCACAAAAAGAGATAGATTCTTCCATCACCCCTATTTTACAGATGAGGAAACTGAGGCACTCCTCAAGTCAGACAATTAGAAAGTAAAGTAAAAGAGCTGGAATTCAAATCCATGCAGCTTAGCTACAAAGTAGGCTTTTAACCACTATGCTTTACAGTCCCTTGAATAATGATGCAATACTTATAAGTATATCTCACCACATCAAAATAAATTATAACCTGCATGACAATTTTTTAAATGACAAAAACTTGAAAATTTTTTCAAGGGATACACACAGAGTGACACAGCTTTAAAATAATTATTCCAACACATATTTTTAAAAAAGTATAATAGAACAGTTTTAAATATTAGATATCCTAGAAATGCCTGTTGCTACAATACAAGTAGATCCCTGGTTAGATAATTACCAACAAACCTTTTGATGAAGAGCCTCCAAGAAAGTTGCACATGGAAGAAAGGAAGGACTAGTGAGTTGAAAGTAGGTGGGGAGAATGAGGGTTAACTTCGTGGCACATGTAGGTAACAGCACTCGAAACTCATGATGTAGCCTTGGGTCCCTAAAAAGCTAAACTCCAGACTTCTGCACTGACCTAAGACAATCAGTGAGGGGAAATAACACTAATAAAAGATGACTAAAAAGAAAATATTGCAATTAAGGTAAGCATGCTAGGATGTTTCTACAACAGCAGTGGTGGAAAACCACTGATGATGATGATGGTTCTTTGACAAATATTTATGGAGTGCCTACAGAGTAACCAGACATTCTCCCAGGTACTTGAAATAACGACAGTGACAAAAAAAAAAAAAAAAAAAAAGGAAAAAAAAAAAAAACAGATTAAAATTCCTGATTTCATGGAGTTTACATTCTAGTACTATGAAATACTGATGATAATAATATACTTCACTATACAACCACAGACCTTACATCACTTGGGCCTGGAATTCATATCAAATTTTCTATTTGGCCAGTGAAAACCAAAGCTACAAAATTAGAAGTAAGGGTTCTCTGGATTGTGCTTCCACCTGGATCCTGGCAGAATAATCCAGTCCAGTAGACAAGCATCACCAATTTAAATACTTTGATTTCCCACAGATTAAGTTCTTCCAAATATAAGCTCACAATAAAAAGTTCAACAAATCCATGCAGAATAATCCAGTGTCTTTGGACACCCAAAGACATTCAAGTATTCAATTATCAGATGACAAATAAAATAATATGCTTAAAATGTTTACTTAAGAAAAAGATAGAATAAAACTTATTAAAACAAATTTAAAAATGATCACAGATGTTCAGGAAGATTTGAAAAATACTTGAATACAATTTTGAGGAATGAAAATGACTGAATTTAAAATTCATTGAATAGATATATAGAAAATTAGACACAGGTGATGAAAAACATCATTAATTGGAAAAGATATCTGAAGAAATCAGCTAGATTTCAGTCACAAGGAGATGAAGAAATGGAACATGTAAAATTCTAGTTAAGTGTCATGGAGGCTAGAATGAGATGCTCCAACCAATGCCTAGTCAAAATTTTAGGAGAGAATAGAAGAAAACAACAACAACAAAAAACAGAGATAGCCACAATTCTAAAAATTAGAATGAAGAAAAAATCAGGTTAAGAATTTTTTCTGAATTTGAAAGATACAGGCTCATAGACTCAATAAGCAAAATATACACAATCAGAATAAATGAGAAGAAGGTATCACTTCATACTCGTAACAAAATTGCAGAAAAATAAAGGCACAGAGAAATCTTAAAAGCAGCAAGACAGAAGCCATCAACCAATGACAATTAGTTTGACAATGAACTTCTAAATGGTAGAGAATGGGGAGATAGAAGAAGAAATTAGTGAATATGTGAATAAGTTTAAAAAATTTTGTTCAATGAAAATAATGTCCAATATTTGGTTAAAAAATTCAGACAGGGCTAAATCAAACAAAAATAATATATAAAACAAAAGAGAAATGTTCAGTTAGGAGTTCTAAGATTACCTTATAATTCAAGAGGAGGAATACAATATTTGTCAATTTTAAGCTCTCTTACCATAAGAAGACATTTTTTAATTATCAAAGAAAGGCAGCCCATAAAAGATAAAAATAGAGTAGATAATGTCCAGACCAATAAAGAGAAAAAAATAATATGACAAAACTAAAAATTAATACTTAAAAAATTAAAAAGTAAAAAAAAACATACAAAATATGGTACAAATAGAAAGCATGAATAAAGACACACTTAAGTTTAATCACAACAAGTGTTAAGGGGACTAAATCATAAGTTACAAAAAAGAGACCAACAAATTAAATTTTTAAGAAAATCTAGCTATATCTAGTTTACAAGAGATACTTAAATCATCATGACAAAGAGATACATCTGGCAAATATTTGCCAAAAAATTAAACAAAAAAGCCTAACGTACCTATTTTAGTATCAAAGTAGACTTTGACACAAAAAAGAATTATTATGGATACAGAGGTCCCATAAATAACAGTAACAGTTTCAATTCATGTGGAAGATACAATAATTCTAAAGTTACAGGCAACTAATAGAAGAGTCTCATAGTTTACAAAACAAAAATTGAGAGAGCTACAAGGAGAAATTAATAAACCCTTATTACCATGGGCCATTTTAGCACAACTTTCTTAATTAGTAGCAGCTCAAGTCGACAAAAATAAATTAGTTAAGACATAGGTAATTTGGACAACACAATTAGAAAGCTTAGTCTAATGGACATATACAGAGTTCTGCACCTGATAATAACAGAATACAAACATTTTCAAGACAGACAGAACCTTTACAAAAATTGTCCACACACTAAGCCAGATTTCAGAGATTTAGTACTGTGCAAAGCTGTGATGAAAGCATTTGGTTTTAGATGGAGGGAAAAATGTTAGTTTTTAAATATGAACTCCAAAAATAACAACTTCTCTTTTTGAATGAGTGATTTTGTCTAGCTTCAGGTTTATGAGGTATATTTTAGAACAGACTGCAATATTTACCTGGGAACTGACTCTATGTTTCTATGAAAAGTACAATTTGATTACTGAAATATGATCCTTATTTTCTAAATGTGCTTTACAATTGACAAGTGGGATCATTAAAACTTCTGTGTTTGTTCTAATTAATGTGTGGGTGATTGGCAGGAATTAGAGGTTACTTAATATCATGTAGTGGTTAGCAATTCAAAACCTGTACAGTTTGAAGATTGCACCATTGGGGAAAACAATCAAGAAGAATAAATTTAAAGACACAATGTTTTTTTTAAGTTACACAAAGTTTCTAAACTCTGAACATATATTTTAAGCTGTGTGTAAAACATTTTGTGCACTGAAATAACAAAATGGACTAAAAACACTGTAGATGTTTGAAAAATATATACATGGTATGAATGACCACGTTTTTCAAAAATTTGAAGAAAATCTTGGCAAGGAAATTATTGAGATATCAGCAGTAAAGAAAGTGAAAGGTGATCTAATCCTGTAAAATAAAATGACATTTAACATGCTGAGTATAGACTCTAATAAATCTGAAATCTTTAAAATTTTCACCAAATCTCCATATTTTAAATTGACTTCTTGAGTGCAATACACTTCAAAAGAATAAAAACATGTGTAATACAGGAAAAACTATAACTGTATATTTTGATGTCCATTAAGGCCATATTTGTATCAATATGAAATAGCTTACAAAGACTAATTTTAAATAATGATTGTATCTTCTACACAAATTTATAAAAGGAAGTAAATTCTCCAATGAGATATGCAAGTATATAGGAACACTAAATCCTAATTTTGGTGTAAATCTCAACGTTGAACGTATTTCTAATTGCAGAAGAGGGACATGCAGAGCAAAGAATTTTCAGCCTTTCAGTTATTCTACTTCGTGTGTGTGACTGTCCTCACGGCCAGTGGGATTATTCTTCAATGCATTTCATTGTATATTTTTAAAAGTGAAATGTATCAGAAGCCTGAAAACTTTTGTAAAGTCATCTATTCACTTCCTTGAACTAAGTTCAGAACTGATCTAGAAAGA
Organism: Camelus bactrianus; assembly: GCF_048773025.1. Lineage (NCBI taxonomy): Eukaryota > Metazoa > Chordata > Mammalia > Artiodactyla > Camelidae > Camelus > Camelus bactrianus. The sequence goes on from NC_133572.1 coordinate 14,687,390, forward strand.
TGTCAGTGTGCCTATCATTCGTTCTTATTGGGTCATTCATCTTTCAAAACAGCTGTTTCTTATTCATTAGTCTTAACTCCATGAACACTGCTTCCATCCCTACCACCCCCAAAGCTCATGACTGGTTTTCAACGTTATACATGTATTTAGCAAGACCTGATCCTCTTCAAGGGAGACTTCATAGTCTGTTAATGGTTCCCTTGGAAGAATGCTGGGACAACAGGAAAAATCTCCAATGTTTCAGTACCTGTATTTATCAGCAATGGAAAGTACAACAGTTCAGAATGAAAAGAAATAACAGTATTTCAATTTTAGTAGCAACTGGTTTTTATCTGACATTTTGTATGTATTCGCTGACAGTTTTCTTATTAAATCCTTCTCTGCACTGGCCCTCACACCCCATTGGTTCGTAAGTTCTTTTCACTGTATAATTTTGAAAAGGAACAAAAGAAAAGAAAAAAAAAATTGAGACAACAGAGTTATAAGTATTGAAATTAACTAAGGGGTTAAGAAAGATGGGCCTGGGAGTGCAGGAAAAGGGGAGAGGGTGATGCAAGAGAAACAAATGCATGACTGAGAATAAAAGCAGTGTAGACAGGGGAAAAAGACACGGAAGATGTACTTCAACATCTTTCTACTTTCAGCAGAATACTAACTGTATAAACAAGATTTCCAGGTTCATCTTTTTTAACTAGAAAAGTGCTCTACTCTTCGTTCCATTTCTAAGCCACTATAGGTATTAAACAGCAATTTACATGTGATTTGCATTTTTTTTGTACTTGTGGTTTTGGTAAGTCTTCCAAACCTAATGACTGTTCCTTTGGCCAGCAACATAAATGCTATAATCACACAATTATTGTGCTGGGAACAGTTTAATTCAGCATTTTGTTCTCAACCACAGAACAATTACTCAACAATTTTGGTTAACCAGACTAGCTAGCTGCCTGGAGAGAAAGAGGAATATTCACAAGATCTATTGTCCTACATAAAGGCAGCTACTAGATCAGCTGGAACTTTCTAGTATTGCTCTGCTCAGTGTTTCTTTTCAGGATCCTTCACTTATCTGTCCTGATGCAAATGACAAACTGCAGGTTTTCCTTTATGGACTTGCTATTTGTTCAGTTATTTTAATTATGTATTTGCATATTCTTAAAAGAACATGAGATTTTGTGTGTCTGGAATATAGGCCTATAGATAAATGTACCTTAAAAACATTTAATATAATGATAGTTAATACAAAGGACTGCAAATTCAAAAGTGTAAGTTCAAAAATGCTTCCTCACAGCTACCCGGTGGTGCCTAAAGTGATGGTAAAGGCTTCTGAACTGTGGGTTATCTCATCTGTCATTTAAATTACATGACTTCTTAACAGTACAACTGGCTTCTTTCTATAGTTTTAATTTTTAAAACAAAAATGGAGGCAATTCACATAATCATGGCCATCAAAGTCTTCTTTGTTATTCTTTAATATTAATTTTAATTTATCATGACCAAAAAGTAGGAGCCTAAGCATATTACTGTAAAAATATTTAGAGGTACAGAAGCAGTTTCTGCACCTGTGTAAATATAGGTGCATGCAGAAACGGTCACCTCCCTTGACTATTTCTCATAGGCACAGCCAGCTATCAGTCAGACTAGCTCTGAATCACACTTCATAGGTCTTGAGACCTACTAAGAAACAAGGTAGTCGATGGTGAACTGGGCCAGTGAGCAGGAAAGTGCAGTGTCAATGAAAACGGCTGAAAGAGATCTCCTTTTCTCTTCCCATGTTCTTTTTTCTAGTCTTTTCCTTTGTTTTCTTCTTTTTAAAATTTTCCCACTTTTATTTTAAAAAGTGGACAAGGAAGAGGGTAGAAAAATTATAACTTCATGGTTAGAAACACTCTAACTTATGGCCAAGATACCCTGAAAACCAGAAAAGAGCTCAAAGATAGCTCCTTTATCGAGAAGTGAAAACAAAAGTGGACTTGAGAATGCCAGCAGCTTAAAATTTTAATTGTGTCTGTCTATATATTTGGATTAGCAAATAAGAATAACGTAATGAAGACAATGGATTCCTTGTGCCTAGATCACTCACTCACTGAATTATGTTAGTCTGTGAGGAGAATCTTAAGTTTGTTGGTTTCAAATATTTTTTTCAAGCCAGAACAATCTTTTTTATTTTTTCCTGGACAAACCCAGTGTGGAACTGTAATTATGAAACACCCGCCTGGCGCTCTCTTCCTCAATACCACGATCCAACCCCAGGTGTCCACTGAAGGAACCCTACGGGTCCCGTCACCACAATTTGAAAAGTACTGGTTTAACACTTCCTCTGACTTAACACTTTTCCTACCATTAGATTAATACCAAAATCTAATGACACAGATGACACAGTACGTAACACTGTGCCTACATAACAGGATCATGGGCTCAATTATTTTCGTGTAACACAAACTGTAACTTCTAATACACAGGCCTGTTCCCACTTTGAGTCTTTACAGCTTCTAAATAAAAGTTAAGCACAATATCTTCTATACAATAGTCACAGAATTAATTTTCCCTTAGGCATGAAATTCACTTATAGTATAAACCCCTGGTATAGTTGCTAATTCTTTAATCCAGGTACTGAAGTGAGCTATAATTAGAGACCAAACATTTGCAGAATAGAGTACAGTCTATAAAAAGAGAATGCCAAAATAGTATCAGGTTCTTCTGAATGAAAATAACTCAACTTAGCGCAAAATTTATGCTTAAAAAGGAGCCAGATATTAAATTCAGAATGAAAAAAAAATTGGCTATATCCTTGCCACTTCCTGGTTAATTTGGCCAAGGGCCATTTTTCGAATATTATGACCATCCTGTAGCCCCAGTAAGTGTTTTATTTATTTATTTTTGTACTGCATAAAAACATCAGCTTAAGAAGGGAAAATGTGAAATGGATGACATATTTTAGAACAGCTTCTCCCAGAATACAAAAATATTCCCCAACTCAAAACTGAAACAAATAGTAGAACTACCAAGCAATGCCAATTGGCGACTCGCTAATGCCATTCAAACTTCACAAATACTGGGCTCTCAAACTGATTTTAATTATTCAAAAGAAAACTAGGAAATGGTTCAAGTATCAATTGCTTTCACAGAAATACAAATTCTCTTTTAAGAGAAGCATATGACATATCTTTTCTTTATCCTGTAACATTGCAGTAATTACCTGCTCAGCTGGTTTTTTTTTTTTTGAGTAGGGCAGTGGCAGAAAGGGGAGTTTCCCTTCTGCAGTCCTCAAGGCTACATTATGCCTCTCAAAAGTTGCGTTTTATTGGTACAGAGTAGAAAAATGTGAAAAGAGATCTATTTACTATTGAAAACGGGAAGAGACAATAACACTGAGTGAAACAGTTCACTATGCCAGGTGCTTTTCCATTAGAACTAATTCCAGGGGTATTTACAAAGTCGCTTCTACGGACAGGCAGCCTTTCTAAAAACAGAGGGCCTTTAGTATGAATTTAGTGTCAAATTATACATGAACCATTGCGAACCAGCGATTTGTTACTGAAGATTTACTTTACGCTTTGGTATTGAGTATGGGTGAAGATGACTGTGTTGAGGTTCGATGAGACAGCATTATGACATTTTATGTTTTCATATATATTATAAATAGGCACTAGTCATAGTAATGCCCCTTAACCTCAAAAAAGTGTCTAGGCCTACATGTGTGGTCTTAAGGAACAACAGTGGTTTTTCCAAGATAGAATTTTGTAAACCTAAGGCAAAATATTTTATGATCATGACTGGGGCTTCTGAAATGCATGCTGATGTCCAACAACATTTGGAAGTGTGTGTGTGTGTGTGTGTGTGTATGTGTATATATATATATGTATATATATATATATAATATTATACATATATATCACACTTAGCATAGAAGTGTGTTATACTTAGTGTAAGAAAAAAACGACAATATTATTTTCAAAAGGCACTTTTTTGGATGAAACCAATGTGTTTATTGACTTAACCCAACTAAACTTCTGACAAGGAATTCACAGAATTTTAAACACATCTAAACTCTTAAATAATAAATCCGAGAATGCACATTCAGAGTCAGTTTGACTCCTTCACCCACAGAAGCCAACTACCGGCTAATGGTAGCACTCTAAATTAGTAGTCACACAATAGAGAGCTTATACGATTGCGATGGTCCATATCCAGTAAAACTGCCTAAACACCCAGAATAATGGCTCAGTCTCTAATAACTCAGAAAAAGCCACTTACAGCTGCACACCACATAAGACATCTTTACAACGGCTAAAATGAAGCAAACATGGGGACTATTTCCTCTGAATCAGTGTTATTTCAGTAGCATCAGTTCAAATTTTTTCCATCTTAACAAGAAAGTTTTGTTTTGTGTTAAAATCAGCCTGCCACTGATCACCTTTCACATACTAGCCTCTGCCCTGGAATACTCTAGACAACGGCATTGGTTCCATCTGTGCTTTCCATTAAATCCTGGTAATCCTTCAAGAACAGCTGGACCTTTGGGCCCCATACATGCAAACTCCCGGTAGGTCCGTTCGGCTACAATTATGCTGATGCTGTACGTACATCTTGCTTGCAAATGCCTTTTGTACGGTCCTTTGGGGCTGTGGAGCAGAATGGCCTGCCATCACTAATTCAACAATACAATGATACAGTTCTCATCTTAATTATAATGTGATATTTAGTCACCTCTCATACTGAGCGGCACTTAGAAAATTAGTTTTTAGACATATGACAACATTAATGACAAGCTTCCAACTATACTGTGCTATTAAATAATCAGGAAGTAACATCTTCGGTTAATCAAATGGTTTTGATATACTCTCAGAACTGGAAACACTGCAAACCTTACATTTTACTCAAGCAGTTTTTACGAACAGCTTAGTAACCTGTACTTCCACTGTAAAATAATTTCATCAGATTCATATGGCTACGTAATAATAATAAAGATTTAAGTGCATAATGGGAGTGGCTATAAAGTTATACGAATGGTCTAACCGGTCCGTGTAGCTAGTGCTTTCTCGTGCTTCACTTACATTCTATACCTCTGCCTCCCCTTATTCACTTCCAGTGGTTTAGCAAGTTTTCAGAGATCCTCTGCTAAATGCTATCTAAGTAATTGCCATCAACGGGTCTCACATTTTCATTTTTCTGTGAATAACTCCATCGTTAACTAAAAAAAAAAAACCACATCTCAATATACTCACAATCATGCAAACAGTATCACATATATTAACTAGATTGTATGGTCTACGGGGCAGGGATTGCATAGTTCTTGTTTACTGTTTTTATTTTCACCAGTCAGGCAGAGGGACTGTCTGAAACATTAGGTATTCAATAAATGAATAATAAAAAGGATGAGAGCTCAGCTGATCCTTGAACAACATGGGTTTGAATTGTTCAGATTCACTTACAGGTGGAATTTTTTTCAATAAATACTACAGCACAATATGATCGATGATTGGTTGAATCCAAAGATATGAAAAGGCAGATACAGATGGCCAATTATGAGACCTGATCATCCATGGATTTTGGTATCCACAGTGAGATCGGAAACAAATCCCCCAGGGATACCGAGGGATGACTGCATATGCCCTTTTTAAAGACCAGGAAATTTTGTATAATTTCCCCATCTATTACAATATTTCATAAGCACGTCTTTCAGAAAATTATCTGAAGAAACCCCTAAGCTGTGGTATAAACTCATTTTCTCTGTTTTCCTTTCCATGCAAACTGAAACAGCTCCTTCATAGATTTGATGTTTGTTACCAAGTCAATATCAGTACTATTTTCCCCCAAGCCATTTGGATCTAATTTATCTAGCCTCTCCTAATATATGAGCATTCTTTGTTTTCTCCTCTACAATCAGATTGGCTACCGCATTCTTCTACAGGTCTAACTAAATTCATACAGAGGAGTTTGTGGTTTAGATACCGAAGCTGTATATTCTTAATTAGGTTGTATTGCCATACATGCTTTTAAAACCAACTTTTAGAGAACTTGGCAGACTTGATGGTTATCTGCTGTCGAACTGGTTATCTCTAATGGCTCAGGGACGCTTCTTCTGTTCTCATTCACAGACCAGCATTCAAACATTTCCTGTTCACTTTTCCCCTGGACATGCACTGCTATTCTATTTTCATTTTTATTGACCATACTTCTCCAACTGACCCATCATTCTGCATTTTATTTCCATCTCTGGAGTTCTGACCACCTCTTCCCATCGATTTTCATGCTTTTACTGTCAGATAAAACTTAATCAGTGCATTTTCCCATCATGTCATTTTTTTCTTTTGGGGGGGTTGCTATTTAATAATCTTGGCCCAAACCAAGGTAACTAAAAATACTTCTCCTATGTTTTCTAGATAGTGTATGGTTTTATTGCTTATATTTACATCTGTAGATCAATTTTGAATTAGTTTTTGCATATGGTATGAGAGAATAGAATAATTGATATCCATTTGTTTGCATATCAATATATAATTGTCCCTACACCATTCATTTAAAAAGTTATTATTTTTTTCCATTGAACTGCCTGAATACTTTTATCAAATATTGATTGAAGACACATTTGTGTGTGTATATTTCTGGACTCTCTAGTCTGTTCTACTTATCTATGTATCTGCCATTATGCCAATATCACACATTGTTCAGGGTAGCTTGAAAATAAGCCAAAATCAGGAAGTGTAAATACTCTACTTTGTTCATCTTTTTTGAAAATGTTTTTAATGTCAATAAGAAATTTAGTATTGGCTTATCAACTATGACAACAAAACCTAAGATTTTGATTCAGATGACACTGAATCTACTAATAAAGTTATGAAAAAGTAATATCTTGAATTATTGAGTTTTCCAGTCCATGAACGTGGCATATCTCTTCTTTAGGTCTTTTTAACTCACTCAGCAAAATTTTTGTGATTTACCTCATACAGGTCTTGCATAGTTTTGTTCAAATTTATTTCCACACATTTCATTTTTTGATGAATTTTTAAATCCTTTTTACACATTTCAATTTCTGATGGTTTGTTTCTAGTATTTTGTGTGTTGACACTGTACCTTATGTCCTTGCTAAAACACTAGTATCATTTTAATAGATTCCTTAGGATATTCCACATAGATAATCATGTTATTTGTGAATAAATACAGTTTAATTTCTTCCTTTCCAATCTGCATGCCTTTTATTTATTTTTGCTGACTTACTGCAGTGGAGGATTGGACCTCCTATAAAACGATGAATAAAAATGAGTCAACCTTACGAGAAAAATGTTCAATGTTCAACATTTGAAAGTAGTAATGTTCTTTGTGGAAATTCTTTAGCCAACTGAGAAATTTCCTTCTATTCTTAATTTGCTGAGATGATTTGATCATGAGTAGGTTTTAATGTTTGTCAGTTGCTCTTTCTGTATCATTTAGATGATTATTCAATTAATAACCAATTTATAATAGATAATTTCATTAATCTGGTAAATTACATTAATTTAATTTTTGATGCGAAATCAACCTTGCACTCTGAATAAAAACACCACTTAATCATAACGTATTATCCTTTTAATATGTTGTTAGATTAGGTTTGCTAAAACTGTGAGGTTTCAGATCTACGTCTCTGAGGGACACTGGTTTACAGATTTCTCTCCATGACATACCTTCATTTGGTTTTGGGAAACATCACTCCTCATCTATTTTTTGAAGAAAGTTTGTATAGAATTGGCATTATTTTTCATTCCTTAAATATTTGGTACAATTCACCAGTGAAGCCATCTGGGCCTGGAATTTTCTTTGTGAGAAGATTTTTAACTGAAAATTCAAATTCTTTGATAATGTAGACATATTCAGGGTATGTGTTTCTTTTTGAGTAACCTTCAGTAGTTTGTCTTTCAAGGAATGTTTCCTTTATCTCTAAGCTGTCAAATGTATGGACATAGAACTGTTTTTATTATAACTCCTTGCTGTTTTACAGTCTGCAGAATCTGCAGTGATTTTTTTCTCATTCCTGGTATTTCTAATTTGTGTCTACTTATTTTCCACAGCAATTTAATTAGAAGTTTATCAATTTTGTTCACTCAAAGAATCAGCTTTTAAATTCACTTTTTTCTCTCTTGTTTTTCTATTTTACATTACAGTGATTGCTACTCTATTTTTTCTCTTCTTTTGCATAATTTGGGTTAAATTTTCTCTTGCTCTTCTATTTCAAGTTTTTTAAGGGGAAAGTTAGGTAACTGATTTTTAAACCTTTCTTCTTTTCTAGTATAAACATTCAATGCTATACAATTCCCTCTAAACACTGCTTTAGCTATGTGTCATAGATTTGGAATATGTGATTTGATTTTCATTCAGTTAAAAGTATTTCCTGATTTTCTGGTGGCTTCTTTGCCCCACAGGTTATTTAGAAGTGTGTTATTTAGTTTCCAAATAACTTGGAATTTTATAGATACTATTTGCCTACTAATTTCTAATTTAATTCCATTTTAATCTGAGAATATACTTAAATTATTTCAATCATTTTACATACATTAAGATTTTCATGGTCCAGAATATGATTTGATTGTTAAATTTTCTATGTGTATGCTAAAAGAATAATTATTTTGTTCTTGTTGAGTGTTCAGTAAATGTCAATTAGGTCAGGTTGGGACTCTTACTAATTTTCCAACTTGTTCAATTATTGAGAAGGAGAGTTATTGAAATATCCAACTTGCATCTTCCTGATAAACTAACTACTTCATCATTATGAAATGAATCTCAATATCCCTGATATGTTGGTATCTTTGCTCTGGAATCGACTTTATATGAGTATAGCCATTCTCTTCTTCTTCTTTTTTTTTTTTTTTAGTGTGAACTTACTATATCATTTCCTAATTCCATCTTAACCTGCTGCTCTTTACATTTACAGCGATTTCCTGCAGACAACATGTAGGTGGGTCTTGCTTTTATTTTCAAAAAAACTAATATGGCAATCTCTGATTTTACTTAGTTTGTTTAGATCATTTATATTTACTGCGATTAATTATACGATTGGGAATAAGTCTACAATCTTGCTGTTTTCTACTTATCTAATTTTTTTTTGTTGTTCTTTTTTATCACTTTTTCCCTTCTGCAGAATTGTCTTCCATGATTCCATTTTATCTCCATTACTGCCTTCCTTATTAGATACTATTTTCTGCCTGGTTTTTAGTGGATGCTTCACGATTTACAGTATACTTTTTAAATTTATCACTGTCTCCTTCAAATACTGTTATGCCACTTAATGTACAGCATAAGAAGAGCATCTCTCAATTTACTTCCTCTGTGTGGATTGTAATTTTTATCTCTGGCTGCTTTTTTAAGGCTACCTCTTCATCACTGCTGTTCACCAATTTGGTCATTTTTCTTCTGCTTGGGGTTCACTGAAGTTCTTAGATACGTGGGCTTATAACTTATAATTGATTTTGAAAAATTCTGGACATTATTTCTTCAAATATTTTTCTTTCACCCCCTCCCATGACTCAGAGATCACTGATACTCTATTTTTAAATTTTTTTTCCTTATTATTTCTGAATAGTTTCTACTGCTGTCTTTAAAAGCACTAATTTTCTGCAGTTTCTAATCTCATTCAGCATATTTTTGTCTCAGACACTGCACTTTTCATCTCTAAGAGTACAATCTTGCACTTTTTAAAAACTATCTTTCATGCATTTTCTCATCATGATCTTGAACATATGGAGAGTATTTGTTATAGCTGTTTCAACATCTTTGTCTACTAACTCTAACATCTGTGCCACTTTGGGTTTGGTTTTTATTGATTGATTTTTCTCCTGATTATGTGTTATATTTTATTGCTTCTTTACATGCATGCTAATTTTTGATTGGATAACAAATGTTCTAAATTTTGCCCTTTTTTGTAATCTCATCAAGTATCATTCTGGGGGTAATTCTGGGATGCACTTTGAAACAATTTGATCCTTTCAAGTCACTTACTTTTTTGAAGTTAGCTTTAGAATAGCTGTCAGCCTAAAGTTAATTTGGTTCCACTACTAAGGTAACATCCTTCTTGAAGGCTCGACTCAATTCCCCATGTGCTAGTTTCTCTATTTTGGCAGGTAAAGGCTAAATATACTAGCCACATGTGAGAACTGGGGGTTTCCATTTCTTCCAGCTCTTTCTCAAAGGTTCTTTACCTGACTTCAGTAGTCTGCATACATATGCACTGCTCACTATTCAGCAAAGATCTGACGGAAACACCCTCTGTAGATTTCCAGAGAGTAAGAGTCAGTCTGTCTCTCTCATTTTCTCCCCTCTGCAAAGCTATCCTCCCCAGTGCTCTGTCCTGCAAATATATCTGTATTTACCTGTCTTGGTGCTCTTTAAACCTGCTGTCTGTCTCTTCAAATCAGAAAGACTGTCAAGGCTCTGCCCGGGCACCCCTCTCTGCAGACAGAAAGCTGTGACACTCCCAGGGCTCCCCTCACTCACTGCCTTTCCTCTCTGGGAACACTGAACCACCACTGCATACTTTTGTTTTGTTTTCTGTCTGGTTTTCTAGTTGTTTGAGGTGCGATGACGAGTCTGGTCCTTGGAAGGAAAAGCCAGAACCTGCCCATTTAATTGAATTTTTAATTCCATTATCATCATTTTAATTTCTACTGAATTTTTTCAGATATTTCTGTTAATTTCTGTTCTTTTTTGTGATTTCAGTATTTATTTGCCTACGCATTTTGTGCATATTTATTTTACACTGTACGATAATTCTAATATCTGAATTCATGAAGTGGTAGGGCTACATTCTTCAGCATTTCTGCTGACTCATTCTTTCTGGATTGCTGCTTGTGTGCGCTGCAATTTTTAATCTTAATATATGTTTCTTTAACCTGCCTTTGTGGGAATCTTGGGGAACTAAATTAGAGATGCTTTTCCTCCAGAGAGCATTGTTTTATTCTGCTAGGTTTTCAGGAGCACTGCTGAACTCGAACACCTAAGGTCCTATGGTAGAGTCATTTTAAAAATAGCTGATGACCTATTTACAGGATTCCTGAAGGAGATTTTTACTTCTCATACCACTGATGTCAGGCTTGGCCATGTGACTTGCTTTGGCCCATAAAACATGAGAGGGAATCATGGGTGCAACTCTGAGCAACACTCTGTAAGAGCTCTTGAATTTTTCTGCTTAACTTTTCCCCTTTGTTATTGGACTATCATGTCCCAAACCAGAGTGATGCTCCTTAAGCCTTCACTTTGGATTGAAGAGAATGCGGAGCAAAGCTGCTGCTGACACACAATGCACAGAAAGATGAGTGAAATTCCCATCTCCGAGGTTTGGGTTTTTTTCTTTTTTGATTTTTGTTTTGTATCGGTTTGGTTATGCTACTGTTTTAAGTTCGCATAAGCTTAATGAGGGAGTCTCACGTTAAGTTCCACCACCTTCTGGGTGATCTAAAGTTTATTTTCCGACCCTAATGTTGGTGTTGGTATTTGGCCCCAGGGGAAGTCCAGCTTTTGTAATAGCTTATAGCACAGTCCTCTATGTTCTGAACTCATCTTAAATATTTTTTCTTACATTAATTTCTTGAGATTTTTCCTTTAATTCCCATAAGCACTGAAATACATTCAAAGGTATTTTTACCCAGAAACAAGTTCTTTTGTAGCATAAAGCCTTTGAACAGTTGTTCCTTCAAACAGCCACAGGTAAAAGTCTCACAATTTGGGGTGAATGGAGGGAGGGGAGCAAAAGTTGAGCATCCTCTCCTGCTCATAAGGGCTCCAAAACACTCTCTTCCCTTGGGTGGTGACCACTGTAACTTTAAATGTTAAAATGTGGAAGAGAGGGTAAAAAATTATCAACCCCCTTTCCTTTCTGAAATAGAGACTGGGTTCAGAGCTTCTATAAGCATGCAGAGAAGAATCAAGGTGACAAAAATTACTCAAGCTAAATAAAAAAGCACTAAACCAGATGACCCAGAAGATAGAGTGCCTAACGAGGTCTTCCTCAGTCCCCTGTGGCTACTTAGGTATCATTAAATGTTTTTATTAGGTTGATAGCTAATAAAAGTTTCAAAATCTTCAAATAGAAACATACAACATGTATCCCAGTCTGAGAGCTTTTTATTGAGAATTTAATGGTTTAAAAATTAAAGTTTACTATTTTCATTGAGCTAGTTTCATTATTTAATCTGTAATTCACTCCATACAGATTTTTAAATACCTATTTAGACCATTTTAGAGTAAAAAAAAAACTGCAATTAGACTTTTATTTTATTTTATCTTGATCAAACTTTCTAGCCACTCTGAATAGAACCTGTGGTAATTCTCAGTGTGTGCCCACACGTGTGGCACTGCAACCCTGTCTTCTTATCTCACACAGACCCAGCATAATCAGAAATCACAAAAACATCTTTTGGGCAATGATACATACAAATTGGAATTTTAGAGTCTGCTGAAAACTTTTTTTTAAAATAAAAAGTATTGTTTTCTTAAGTCAGAGCTAAATGTGTTAGTTTTATTAGCATTGTTTACCTCTTCCCCCAAACTCTTTCTTTTTCCATCATGAATATAGCAATGGGTAACTCATATATTAAAGAATTAAACCAACAAGTGATTGTTAATCTTTATAAACATAATAGTAAGTTCAAATGCACTTTCCCAACTCGGGTGAGTATTAGAACCAGCAGTTAATTAATAATTCTTTCAACAATGACTACCTGTTTTTCTCATCAGCCAACCATGTTATCATATAATTATTTAACATGTAAATAAGACACTTAATAGAGGTTTTGTTCCAGGAAACATTTTTAGGCCTCTCACAAGGGTAAATTTGTATGGACATGCAACCCACTTCTCAACATCCTGGTAACTGGTACTGACTCTCTCCAACCATTATCACCACTCACGGGGAGCGCCTGGTAGGTAGAAAGCAAAAGATGCTTACATTCTCTTTCATTCCTCTTCTAATTCTGTGTTGTCAAATATCCCCTCCCCACCTCTAACACACACTAAATTACAACAATCCTTAAAAATACCGGAAACTTGGAGGTAAGCATTTCATAGACTAAAATGAACACTATCCATGAGTACCCTAGTAGAAAATCACTGAGTACCAAACATGCCACACGGATGAGGGGTGTTGCGGGTAGGGGAGCATGTATGTGTGGGCGGGGAGGGCTATGTGGAAACCCTGTATTTTCTGCTCAATTCTGCTGTAAACCTGAAACTGCTCCAAAAGAAAAAAAATAAAATCTATTAATTTAAGAAGAAAAAAAAAGAAAATCACTGAGTAACAAAATATAGAAAATATAAGGAGGAAAAAAAATGAAGAATGATTTACCTCATGGAATGGAAAGCTGAAAGCATAACCCAAGCCTCTCGCCTTTGCCTGTGGCTGAAATATTCATATCCTCCAATGTTCTCTTTTACACACATTATATGCCTCAACCGGATTTTATTAAGTATCTGTAGACTCAGGATTCCTAAGTTTAGTGCCTATTTTACAATATAAGTAATATAAAAAATTAAGGAGACTCACTGTATCTAAGGCAAAGATCAGAAGGTTGAATCTTTTAAAAGTTATCTTTTCAAGATAAAAACCTTCGTTAGATGAAGTTTATGGCTGAGTATATATTCATTTCTAAGTCTCAAAAGATTCCTCCCCAAATTTACCACCTAAAAAGGTCAAATTCACACACATCAAAGTTGGGTTAGTTAATTGAGTGGTAGAAGTTACTAATTATATTTGGATGTGAACCAAATGAAGCTACTTGTTCATTAAAACTAGAGGACCATATTTTACTTTGACTGAAACAACACTTAAGTATTAACTCCTGCTGACATCAATGGGAATCCTGAGCAGAATTCAAGGACAGTGTCTGGCCCTGGCAGTAATCCTACGTCTCTTGAAATGATAAGAAAAAAACGTGAGAAAGGATGTTACACAAATAGTAAAATACCAGATTTTCTACCATTTAGACATTCATCAATTAAACAGCACCGTGAGTTAAATTCATCCTGAAAGAAAATGAATCAAAAAGGGAGCGAACGTTTGTGTACATGTATGTATGCACACGTGTGTGTTTGTGTAGAGAGGACTCAAACTGATAAAGCGACCATATAGTTTAAATGTAAAAGAATTTGCTCATCTTTGCTAATCTAACAGAAAAGGCCACAATGAGTGCAAGCTGGAAGGATTTCTCACAGAAACCAAAGACCTTCTTATTATAATTTGTAATTGTCCACGGGTAGCTGCACATTCATTTGAATTCCTGAAAGACTGAATCTTGTAAAGAGAACAAGATGGGCCCATATTAAAACTTTTAATGACTTTAGTAAAAAAAGGTGGAACTTTGCAGCCAGCTGGCTCCATACCGAAAGCCAGGCTGCACAGCTTGAACTTAAAGCTATCTTAACATAATGAGTAAGTGCCAATAATTAGCATATGTAGTGTGAACAGGTTTGCTGGCACAAGCAAGTGAAAAACTCCAAGGTAAAGTTATTATTAGGGAGTAATTAGCTCTGTGAAGTAAATGAGTGAAACAATAGCTGCCAGCACTGACAATATGGCTCACATCTGACTATGTGGAAGATAACATTGTAAAGTATTGCTCCCTGAGCTAGAATCTGTTAATAACCATATGTTAGTGTAATTAATGCAGAGTCTTTCTGACCTGTTGTCACATAAGAACAATACTTTCTTGGAAACATTCAAACAGGCAGTCCCACACTCTGGGTAAGAAATAATTGTGAAAGTTGCTTACAAACAACTCTTACATCTTTATTATTTTTTTTTTTTAAGAAAAGAAATAATCAGTGAGTGAAAAAGCTGAAGAGCAGAAGGAGATGAGGTAAAGCTGCTTCCCTTCTGACACCCCAGGCACTAAGGATCCAACCACCACACAACGGGATCCTTCAAGGTGACTGAAATTCAGCGCAGATCTGGGCAGATTAAATTAGGGGATAGACAAAGTAATTTTTCACGTGAAATTTTTGAGCTATATACCGAATGCTTCCCCCTAATTTCCATGGGAAACACACACACATCGATACAGTTTGAAAAATACTTCAAAACAATTTTAAGTTCCAATACTCTTAAGCACATTTTGCCCCTAACCTAAACTTTTCAGCCACTGGGACTGCATCATATTCACCTTTTTATTGTCTGTGAGTGTTAACAGAACCCTGCACATACTATCTTTAGTAAATATTGGTTAAATGTAGAAGATACTTTGGGATTCTCAATGATTTGGGCACCACTACTGAAAACAGACAGGGGCAATGGGAGAAGCAGATTCATACCGTGTGTTTTCTGAGAGGCAGCCTTAGATACAACCGCAATAGACACAGCAGACAGAACTACAGGGCTCTTTCCATTCAACAGTCATCACTGTCTTTCCCTTTCCACTTTTTATTTTCTTCTTCTCCTTCCTTCACCCTGCTCTTCCTCCTTTTCAATAGTTTGCATCTGTATGAAGTTTTTATAAAGTACTCTCATAAACGATATTTCACAATAATTTTCTGTGCCTACAAGCTCTCTAATCTTTCTTTTGGTTCATTAATCTTTCTATCAGTGGTGTTAGGATTCACAGCCATATTTTGTTTAGCTTGAATTTAATATTGAAAGAGTTGAAACACTGTTAGCTTGTAATGACTACTGCGCTTTCTACTGCAAAATATGCAGAAACTTCTCCCTTATTTTGTCAATCATGGCCATTCTCATCAACCTGTGGCCTTAAGGTTTCAAAAGTACTGAGATCAGTTGAATGTTCTTTCCTATCAGTTTGTATGATTCTCCAATAATAATGTGAAGGTGATGCTTGGTGACACTTAGCAAAGTTACCACCAGCCAGACATATTACTACAACTCACAGAAATCTCGAATCCACATTCCCATGTGATAGTAATGAAATACAATAATTGGTAATACTACATATTTATCTGTGGAATCTATATTTACATGTACGTATATATACACATACATGCACACATATATATTTTACTTATTGTCAAAGAAGGAAAATGAAAACATTCATAACATTTCCTAGTTACATATACTTTTAAAGAATTATTAATGACATACAATGCACTATGGAAATTCAGTTAAACATATACATTTGGTATATTTTCATGACTATGAAATTTTTTCAGCCAATATTATCTCAAAATTGTATATAAGAATAGGAAAGACATGCTCCTTGAACATCTCTGGTTTTTGGCTAAATGTGATTTACTTTGAACATCTCCTGTCTATTCCAACTAAACTTCTCACATACAGTTTATGAGACAGAACACTCATAAACTCATCAGTAAGCATTTCATAAACTATAAGATAAAGTGTGGTCACGTTCATCAGTTCCTGCAGAAAGTTTGAGAACTTTCTAATCTAAGCCATACTAAATCTTGATAAGAGAAAGGTTGAGATTTAATGAAAGCTTGTTAGTAACTTTTTTGCCCTTTTTAAAGGAGTAGCTTGCTTTAGCAATGTCGAATACTTCACAGACTAAAATGGCCAAGTAAAAGGGCGCTGCACCTTTGAGATCTCACACATTCATCTTCTCATTAAACATCTGTTTAAGGCCTGTGTGATCTACCTGTCAGCACCAGTGATCCAGAAAGTGTTTGAACCGCCTGTCGCAAACCTCTGAGCTGGTTTGATCAGAGGCTTTGTGCACACTAATCACACCCTTTATCTTTCTAATGTTAGAGGGGGAAACACACATACACACACACCCAGAGCAAGGCTGTCTTCTCAACCTGACTGTAATTAATCTTTGTAAGGGGGAACCTGCCTGGTTTGAAAAGCAAAGATCTGATGGGCTGCTGCTCTTTTTGTATAAAGGCCTTATTTTCCTACCAGGCATCTTTATACTTGGGTGGTACCCTTTACAAACCACCTTAACTGTGGCTCAGTGACAGTGAAACAACCTTCAAGATCACCTTATGAATGAACCTGTTGGTAACTTTACGTAAGAAAAGAAACCAATAAAAGGGAGTTCTACAGGAGCTCGTTTAAATGATTCTCTCTTTTTAACGGCATGCGGGAAGAAAGGAGCCAGAATGTGGAGCGTCCCCTTTTCATGTTCCTTGTAAGCTTCTCTCTCCGCTAATAATCCCACTGCTACTCTTCTCTTGCTCAGCTGCACACAAATGTATCAAGAGCGGCAGGAGCTCCTACAGAGGGAACATTTAACATCTTTTTTTTAACTGTTTAAAGTAATGCTTTATGCATCTTGCCTCTTACTACTATTTGCTTTTTATTGCTTTAAGTGAGATTAATGCCATGGTTGAAATAACTTGGAATGGCACTGATATTCACAATGTAATGGACCATTCCCAAGGGACATAATCCCCTGTGTAACAGTTTAAAAACAATTTGGAATATAGTAAACAAAGGCAAAGAGGAAAAAAAATTATATGAGTCAGCCATAAAAGTAGATAAAAGAGTATAAATTATGGTCATGTGATGATCTTTCCCAATTACTGGCTCTGGTATGAAATAATATGATTGGTATTTATACACACTGTTGAAACTAAAGACCAAACGTTATTAGGACGCACATAAATTCCACAAATTAGATATTTAGTCAACTGCTGGGTAAGTTCTACCTAGTTATGCAGATAAATTCTCACAGGACTGGGTAGCATGGATTAAAAGTGAAACCATGCATACTGCCTGGCCCCAGGAACAACATAACTCCAAGTACTAATAAAAAAGCAGGAAGTCGCTACTTCAGAGGAACAAAATAAACTGCACTTTATGATAAGTGAAAAAACTTAAATTGTATAATTACAAATTACTCCAAATATTTTTAGTAATAAAGAAAAGCACATTTATTCACAATAGGGCTAAACTTTTTAAGTTAAAACACATAAGGTCAATATACAAAAGTTCAAGTAAACAGTATTTTTAAATTTCCTTTTTGTTGAAAATTCTGTTTAAAAGTCTAAAAAATTAAAAATCGGGAGGTTTTATTAATAAAGTGTTACATTCGCATTTTATGTCAATATAAACTACTTATTATGTGGATGTTATGATATTTTAGTCTTAATCCAACGTAATTATTGATATATTTGAAATCCCTGCAGAACGGAATAGAGGATATACCTATATCTACATAATTCACAATTGCTATGGTTACAAATCACACTTTAGACTGTATATCTATGCTTAAAATACATGTATTTTAAGACATTTTTTACTTAGTTCACAGTTTTAAAAAATTCTCTATGCTGTCCAAACGGCCAGAAATAGAAGCTAGATTTTCTATATGTGCAATTCTAAAATAAATAATTAAATCATTAACCTGGGTAATGTTATAGGACCAGATTTAAGTCTTATGCTATGGAAACTACTGCCTTAGACACCATCTTGAACCTTTCTCCTCCTAATAAAAAAGTCCTAATAAAAAAGTCTCTTCACTGTCTTGGTGACCATGACTCATGGAGAGGGGTTTATTTTGCTTCCAACCTGGTGCTTTAGGTCACCCAATCTTTAGCAGGCACTAGACATCAAGAGAGGCCCAGCTTAGAAGCAGATTTATAAGACGACTTCTAAACACCAAAGCAAACTACAGAAATTCCTGTCTGTAGGTCACCTTAGTCCTAGCCACTCTGAGTGAACTGGTCCAGGTTTCAGGAGCATGAGTCAGATTAAATGTGCATGGCTTTAGGTTGGCTTTGAGAAGAACTCAGTGTTATAAAAATCTGCATCCTGAATAGACTAGGGTCTTTTACACTAGAGATGAGAGCAGAATACATAGAAAGCAATAATTATGTGCTACAATTTAACTTTTTTTTAAAAAGTCTCATAAACTGTAGGATCATTTCACATTTGCAGACTGAGTTTTAGCTTTGGGCTTCTTTTTTAGACCTAAAATTAAAATAATTGAACATTTATTCATTTTAAGGTTACATTTTCCTTTTAAGGACTTCATAAACATAATGACACTAGTATTTAAAAATAGGCACTTATTTCCTTGTTCTTCAGGAATTGGCTAAAATATTAATTTGTACATATACAGATTTCAAAAGCCAGTTTGATAATGCTGCTGATAAAAAAAGACTCTCGATTTGATTAAAGCATCACTGAGTTTTAAAGACTGAAGTTTTGTTATCTATAGCAGCCTTTTATAAAAGAGGAAGCTGAGGACTTTTAATTCTTTTTAATTGATGTCTTTATCGAGCAATTAATATCCATTTCATAAGAGAATCAAATATATGTCATGAAAATATAAAGATAAATTCTATTGAAATTCTCTTTTCACTGAGAGAAAATAAATCACTCAAATAAGTGTAACACAAGGTAGAAAGGAGTAAGACAACAAAAGAAGAATAAAATGGTGAAAGAGAGGCGTTCAGAAGAATTTCTTTTTTCTAGGAAGATTAGGGAGCTATTTATGGATCAGAGGACATATGAATTTGGTCTTAGTATATTATTCTTGACATGAAGAGAATAGAGGATACTATTTCAGGAATCCACATGAGTAAAAACACAGAAGCCACAAAGTGTGAAATTGTGAAGAATAGTTAAGTTAGCTGAATCATCAAGTTCACAAAAGGAAATAAGTGAAAGTAAAGTTAGACAAGCAAGCTAGCACCATATGGCAGAGGGTGAATGACAGGCTAATAACAAACCATTTAATCTTGCAGATAGTTGGGTCCTGTCAAAGACTTTTGAACAAGGGATGGGCATCAGGAGAGTTTTTCTTCAAGGAGGCGGATTTGACAGCAGTGCAGAAAGCCAACTGGAGAGTAAAGCTACTAGAGTCAAACAGGACAGGGAGGTAGCCACTGAAGAGATGAGTGGAATGAGAACTTGAATTTGAGGCAGGAAAAAGGAAACAAGAAAAGATGTAAGGGACATCTTAAAGGCAAATCAGTATACCCACAACTTTATACAAAGCAGAATGTGAGGAAGAAGATATCAAAAATAAATTCAAAGTGTTTAAGTTTAGTAATTAGGAGGCTGCAGATAACATCAGTAGCTATTTCCAGAAAACAAATCTGTAAAACTGTAACTTCATATAACCCTTGACTGATGCTTCAGTGATAGAGTGTTAATATACATGGCTTGTCTGTCTCATACATCACATTCCACTTCAGCATATACCGACAACATGGAAATCATTTCATAGAGCTAGAAGCCCTTTTGCCTTGCCTAAGAATCTTTTTTTTGCTAAGTCCAGAACTATTTCCCATGGAGTATGGGGTTAGGTATTTAAAAAAATAGGTTCAGAACTATCAAAAGCCTAATTATAGAAGAAACCTTTAGTGCACATCCAGACTTTTGAGGTTTTACAAAAAAAGAAAATGAAAAAATGTATTCAAACAGCAGTATTCTTATGGTCCAGATCCATTAATAAGTACCCTGAGAAAGATCAAAATCCTAAGACAACTTTAATTCTACTCCAGTGGAAGTAAATGCAGACAGTGCAGGAGTTAAGGAGTGAAGACATCATTCCTATATCACTAATTCAAACACTATTCCTAATATAATGACACTTCTACCGGTTTAGAAGTGGATAGTAAATGTGTTTCTGTGTATGTTTGTGACCTATATTAGGGACTAAATCAGTATGCAAAATACTAAATCTCTATAGTATCAATATAGTCACATAGCAGTATTTTGGATATAAGGTTGACATGGGAAATTGGATGAGTTTTGGAAATTTTATTACAGCATATTCGTTGTATTGTTATTAGTACTAATACATTTACATTGAACTTTTGAATAGTCCAATATTTCAACAGTTTGAAGCTAAGAAAGAATAAAATATTTCAGCTCTTTCTCTTGTAATTTTGGTAATAGGAAGGTCTACTTTTCTGAAAAGTATTATTTCTATAGTATTTTGATGGATAAAGTCACTTACTCAAAAAAATACCTGGTTTTATTACAGGATAAGAAGTTACACATAAACACACACGCCCTCTCTCTCTGATACACACACTCATATATGGAGGAAAAATGAGTCCTCTATTGGATTAGACAGTTTGTTATATGTGGTACAGAAATGTGCCTGGGACATTTTCAGTGCATCATATGATATTAAAAACAATATTTTCAATATAGATCCACCAGTTCTGGGAGTCCTTGAAATTATAAATGTACAAAGTATGCAGTTCTATATTCCCTTAATTATAAATGTGCTATTCTCATAACAAAAGCAAAGAGGTATTTCATTTTCAAAGAGTCTATTTCTATTTTGCCTTTTTGTCATGTTTACTTTAAAATGTGACATGTAATCATGTGTCACTTTAAGAAAACTCTGTTCCTTGATACCTCCCAAACAGAAAATAAATAAGACAATGTACATACATAATACAGCTGGATAGTTTCATATGATTTTAAACTTTAGCATCAACAGTTAATATTTACCAAACACAACTTGTGTCTTGTTTTTGGTATGATATTTGTCAAACTTTGAAATACAGGCAACAAAGTGTGTGTGCATGTGTAGGTATACAAAGAAAACAATTATGCATTTGAATATGTATTTATAACAAATCAACAGTGTTGGCACACATCTGCTGTAAATCTTTGAGGCAAAAATGTATTATTAATAAATTTGAGATTAAAAGCATATTTCTGTATCTTCTGATGTATTAGATACATTTCTGTATATAAATGCAATTTATGAAAAAATATGCTAATCAACTTGATATAGCCTTTAAAACAAAAGATGGAGTATTAGTTATGTGTCTACAAAACTAAACAGAAAAATGTTAGTAGGAACCTGAAGTAATTCCAATGGGAAAGCAGGATTGGAAGGCTTTAAAATACTACAGTGATAAAGCAATTGTCCTAACACAAGATGACAAATCCTGGTTCTTACTTCAAAACGAAACAAATCACTTCACTGGAAAATTCTATTTCTTCATCATCATCATCTTCACCACACAGACGCTAAGAATATTTTCTTTTTAATTACCATTTACTAAGCACCTTCTGGTAGCTAGGTACTAACTCGGTGCTTGAATTTACTCCTAATGAGTGTAACAAAACTGAAATAAAGATGTATCGTTTGTGTTTTAGACAGGAGGAGAGGGAGTAAACTGTTCAGGTCCTACACTAGAGACAAGCAATGCAGCCTTTTCAAACTCTGTTCTATCTGCCTGGAGTCCTCACTATTTCCCCTATACCTCTCCTGTGATATAACCGTGTCAGAATGATGCTAATACACCAGGCACTGCTGTTAACTCAAAAAAAACTTAATCACAACCGCTTGTTTAAAGATCTGCCTGAATTCATCAAGTATTTTGGCATCATATTAGACACAGCCCAAAAGTGATCTATAATTCTCTTTCCAGATGGTCAGGAGTCTAGTGTATGATGATAAGAGTAGTGAAAAATATGTAAAACTGATACTGTAACATTTCTTAATGATGAAGGCAATTTTTACAGGTTTCATCAGCTGAACAAATATGGATTAGATACAAATGACCCTTAGGCTGTGCCCACATGCTCAGCGTCGAGCTGTAAGAGACTTCTATTGATTGTAACCTCAGGACAAACCAAGCAGCCAGGGTCCACCTGGAGGAAACATATGATTACAATAACCGTCATTAATTATAAACTTTACACACGCTAGTATTACCTAGAATTTACAGATGAATAAGTTGGAACTCGAAAAGATTAAACAGCTTTCTAAGTTTATGCAATGACTAAGTGACGGAGCCAAGGCTTAAACAGAAAGTCCTCTGAAGCTAACTTCATAATACTATCAACTGCATCACTCAGTGATAATACAGTGTCTTTGCAAGTTACAGCCACACTGAAAAACAACTCTGCAGTCTGATCGAAAGTTAAAATGTAAATATATCTGGAATGATAAAGCAGTTTTGTGTGTTGAGAGTGTTCCTGGCAGTCATGTACTTATTCTTCTCAATACTCAACACCCTCTCAAAGAAACAAGATACCTAATAGTCAAAATAATTATAGCACAATGTATAAACAATCTTAACAGCTGTAGTAGGTTGAATTGTGTCCCTCAAAAAGATGTTCAAGTCCTAACCCCTGGTGCTTGTGAATATGGCTTTTTTGGAATTAGGGTCTATGTTGATATAATTAAATTAAGACTCTAGAGATGAGATCATCCTGGATTCAGGCTAGACCTTAATCCAAACACTAGTGTACTTATAAAAGAAGAGAGAGGGATGTCTGAGACATACAGAGACGGAGGGGAGAAGAGGATGTGAAGACGGAGGCAGAGACTGGAATGATGCACCTACAGGAAGCCAAGGAACCCCAAGGATGCCCGGCAGCTGACAGAAGCCAGGGGAGAGGCACGCCACAGATTCTCCCTCAGAGCCGCAGAAGGAACCAACGTAACATCTTGATATCAGACTCTGGCCTCCAGAACTGTGAGAGAATACATTTCTGTTGTAGACCACCAAGTTTGTGGGCGTTTGTTATGGCAAGGCTATGATACTAGCAGCAGCTCTAAAATGAATGGATGAAAGATTTACTTCCCTAATGTATGGTACTGAAGTACGCAAAATTCCTTGCAGTCGTGGATGATACAGATTCTAACATTATTAATTTAGCCCAAGAGGATTTCGAGGCTGTTGGTTTTATCAGTATTGTCTGATCACGAAGGCTGGGGCATTATGTTGTCCTACAGGTTTCATGCTCCACTAACAGCATTAGGGATTGATACATTTTTTGTTTGTCTGTCTCTCTCTTTCTGTATTTAAATTATTTGGGATGAACAGTCTACATTTTGTTCCATAACTTAACAATATATACTGGTCATGTTTTCTGGTTGATATATTTGCCCATCCTTATTTTATACCATAAGTTCTCACTGAAGTTAGAAATATTTAAAGCAATTTTTAACTGTATGGCTTCAGTTGTATATCATTTGTTATCTAAGTATGTCTGGCTTTATGATAATTTGACTTATTATACATAAAAATCCAACTGCAAAAAAAATATAGTGAGAAACAATCTATATTTGAAGAAAATTGCTTTTCAAAAGACTAAATCAATGTAAGTCTTTAAATGCTCCATTCAAATTTTAAAGTGTCATTTTTATTAAAACTATTTATTTATAAAGATTTGTTCAAATATCTATGCATATGTCAGTAGGGAGAAATCAATGTTAATTTTACATCAAAAATTAATATATAGTGAAATTTCATGGAATTGTTTGCAACTGGTAACTATCTCTTTGAGAATCATAAGGTTTCCTATTTTTTAAAAAAATGCAACCCATGATGGCACTGGTAAAGTTAATTTTTCTGGAATTTAAAGCTAAATGTGAGTCTCTTCATTTCCTATCATCTGACTAGTGACATAGGATGTAGTAAACCCTAACAAATTCAGAAACAATATTTAAAATGAAATAAAATGGTTATCACTTACACTTATATTAATTTTATATTACATGATAGGTTAGTAACATTTAAAAGGTCAGACAGAAATTATATTCTTGTTTCTACTCTGCAGAAATCTCATTATTACTCTAAGTACCTAATTTTTATGACCAATAACAACATCAGTAGTTATCCACTAAATATGGCTATGCCAGGTTATTGGACACAGCTGGAGGCAAGTGCCAGTTGTGATGAAGCAATCAACTGCTCCCATATGGTCCTTCTAAAGAATGAATTCGACACAGAAATATCAGTGGTAAGGCATGCAGCAACTTAGCACTGAGTCCATTAAGGGATGTTAAATGGAAAGAGTAGTCATTTCTCCAAAGAAATGCTTGGCCTCAAAGAATAGTTAACAATTCAGTTAACAACCAAAGAACTTTAATCTCACCATCTAGCATCTAAGCATGATTACCTTTAGTGACACCTCTTCTGAAATGTGAACTCAGCTTAAATATTTCCTGGTCTCCAGAGACTTGATAAATAACTGATTTAAATTCTTCATACAGATGATTCTGAGATTTTCAAGTTTACCAAAAATTTGAATCAAAAGATATGAATGAACCTTAAGTTCTGGCACACTCAGGAGATACTGTGATCCACTGTGAAACTAGAATTAAATTTTGGTAACTCATATGATTTAGTGTGCTTACATATAAATTAATCACTTTAAAGACGTAGAAAATAGGCTGATACTTGAATTCAGTCAGATAAAGGACAAAGTTAATTCAGAGGTGTAAATCAAAATACAGAAATCCAGCATTCACTATTATTAATGAAGGAAAAGAAAAAGAAAAGAGCCTTAGAATCATCAATGATTTTGTCAGATAACTGTCTTTTCCACTGTTTTGGACAATAGGCAGAAATGTTTATTATTTTGTATGTATGATAATGAACTGTGTAAGGGATAACACTGGGAGATGGGGTTGTGATCAAGCCAATTCCTTTAGACACAATATTAACGTACATGCTACTATGTATCTGACAAATTAAAGCTAATTTATAGCAACTGTAAAGTAAATTCAAATTCTGCTTTTTCTTTCCTGCTGTTCCCTTGGGGTGGGGGTGGGGCGCAGGGGGATAAAAGCAACCAAGAAACATACAAAAACCTTTCTAGGATGCTGGTTACTCAAAATTCAGGTTCAGAGTCATGATAAGAAGCAGAGGAAGGGAAAGACAGATCACTACCACCACCAAGCATTTGTGCTAGTGCTCCACAAATTTTAAGGCACACTTGCATTATATGGCATTTGACTATTTTATCCTGATTATTATGTGAGAGTTACTCAAATTTCCAACCTACAGATTAAGAAGCTGAAAACCAATGACTTTAAATAACTTGTCCAAAGTCATACAACTAGAAAATAGCGAAGTCTCTTCAGTTTCTAAACCTTATGTTCTACGTACAGTGCATATAGCCTTTCAAGGAATAGACCACCATTCTTCCTCCAGTCTGTTCTCTGTGTCCCCAAAGGCCCCCTCTTCCTTAAATATATGGCCACCATCCCCAAACTCTAAGAAACGCCTCTGCACTTCTGCGCTTAGCTCTTCCAAGTCCTTTGGATTTCCTGTTGCCTTTTTGCTCACATTTCTTATCCCTAGTTTACTTTGGCCATTCAAGATTTAAAACAGCTACAAATACTGTCTCAGTTTACTCTTGTAATAAATGAAACTATATCATTGGCTTTTTCCCACAGGATTTTGAAAATCTTGATAATGTGTGAGCATTGTTTAAAGGAAGATAAAAATATATTCATTATAGTTGAGCAGAGTATCTGGGATATGTGATCGCTACCTAATTGGTAGTACTTTGAGGTCCTTTATATTTTGCATAAAGGTATGTAAACATCCTGATCTAGACTGTAAAAGGCCAAAAAAATCCAACTGACTTTGCTTTATACATTGCAATGAGTTATAAACTATGTATTAAAATACTTTGAAAATATAATCTATATTTCATAAGTTTTAGTCAATCCTCAACCTTGATTTTTTTTCTTTTGCCTCAGTAACCAAACACCAATGAGAAACATTTACATCCTTACTTAATTACTCCTCTTTGACTTTTTTTTTTTTTAACTTCTCTTTTACTTTTAGCAAGCTATTAAATAGTGAAAAGAGGCCTATAGCATTTCTCACCACCATGTTTATTAGGACCAGCTCAGGACTGCATAAGGGGAGAATTACATTTCCTACGCAAGCAGGTGGGTATGCAGGATTATAAAAAGAGAGCATCAATGAATGAGTCCCCGGGAGCAGGAACAGATCATTATAACAGATGATGTGGGCAGATATCCCACTGACATTTAGTGCAGCTTAACACAGACAGGATGGAATAAAACTTAACAGTGGTCAAGGTGGAGAGAAGGGACAAGTAGTAATGAAATAAGTATAGCACATCCTGACATTATTTTCTGTTTCTCCTTTAAGTTAAAGCAGTACCATAAGGAGAAAAGGCTCATGACTATTTTTGAGTTATCCGAACAGTCAGTGGCACTGGGGGAAGATACCTACCTAACTTTGTACATCTTTCCTTGATGAGTTTTTCCTTTATGATTTCAATAGGTAAATTATAATGTTTGCCTTACTGTCCACATGGTTGTTATAAAGGGAAAAGATTAAAATTTCATAAACATGTCATTAGCATCCTTAAAACATCTAAAAATAGAAGGCACAATCCAAGTGCAAGATATTTAATATTTTTAATCTTTATGCAAAGGAATCAATAAAAGGAACCAAGTCATAAATATGCATTTATGGGATAGAGATTTGAAACAAAAATATGAAAATTTTAGCATATTATCACTTCTTGATACTAATTTAAAACTAGAAGTCACTATTTATAGAAGTTAAAAAAATAAATTGGAATAATTATCCTGGGGTAGACACATTCTTTGAGCTTTCTAGAATGCTCTCAGTGAAAATATATTTAAAAAATCAGAAATTATTTCTCCGCATAGGCATTTCAGTTTCATTCTGAGGCTGTAAAACCCTTAAATATAAGGGCAAAACCCCCTATCATAATCTTTACATCCAGGAGATTGGACAAAGACATTCAACGTCTTAGGGTCCATAATTTCAGGAACTTGTCAGAATTATATGACAGAAGGCTGATCTAAATTGGACTGGGATGGTTGTAAAACACAATGTTTTCACAAGCAACATTTAATCCTTTCATCTTTTCTGGTGAAAACTCAAATAATTTTGAATTTTCTAAGTCTCCCTGTCTCCATTTTCCAGATATTATTTATGTCATTGTGTATTAGTCTGTGTATGAAACCTCATAAAACATCAAACTTAGTATTAATTTGTAAGAATTTTTTTCCATATTTCTTTTCTACTTTCCCTGATCAAGTCTCAAGGTGAAGAAAATCAAATGATTTTAAAAAAGAAAGAAAAAGGAAAAGAAAGATGCAAAAACTGGCTGTTAAATAAAGATATATGGAGAAGATGGGCTAAAAGAGAGTATTAATTCAGCGTGGCTCTGAACATGGTACTAAAAAGATTACAGAAGAGCACTTCCTTTCCATTCTAGACAAAACATAAAGTTCTGAGGATTTAATCAGAAAAAGAAGGAAATGAGGATATTATCATATCTTAGCATCAGAATCCATTAATAATTAATAATCCTTGAAATGTGGGCAAAATAATAGCATACATGCATTTGAGAACTTCAGCAGTATGTCTCGTAAGTGCTGTGATCATGATTTTCTTTAATTTAGAAATAAGCAGAGAATGTCCATTGATTGGCTTCATCATTTACTTTTTTCCTGCAATAGACTCGTGCATCATTTCCATGGTCATGACTGTATGAAAGAAGAAAATTGTCAGATACGTGAACTGTGTCATGACATGGATGAACACACATATATCAAGTGAGTTAAAATCTAATGGCTACATTACTCAAAGTGGAATCTTGTTTACTTGTATTAACACTGTATCTTCTAGTGGCCACATAAGAGAAATAAAATATAATGATACTACTGCGAGAAGTGAGATGCACAGATAACTAAACTTTCCTATGATTTTAAGGATTACTAGTATTTTCATGCTAACGGGAGACTAATTTTTTTAAGGAGGTATTTACAAAATAACTTCCAATGGATACTTATTTCTGCATTGTGTTCTTTCTCCTAAATTTTCACTGAGATGATCTGTTGTCTAGGAATGAGTTTGTGTCACGAACATGAGAATAACTGAAGAGAAAGCAACTGAGTAAGAGACGGAGTTAAAAAGAGGAAAAAAAAGAGGAAAAAAAAAAGGATATGAGGTAGAAGAAGACAGGTTAAAGTAACGACACGTTGATGGAAGTATTTGTACACCTCAAGATTGTGCTTGTAACACGTTTAAGAGCAGAAGCCTTTTTTAATCACAAAAGAGATTTCACTCAATGTCTCAAGGGATAAAGATTTTAGAGAAAGATCATCTTTCCTGTTCCCTTACATGAATGAAGCACTTTATAGGACAAAAAGAGGATGTTTTTAAAATAATAGGAGACTGAAAGATAAAGCATTCAATAAATGAGAGAAGTATATCAAATGCCCTAAATAGGGAGGCTGAGGAATGGGCTTCATTTTCAGTGGGAGAAAAAGAAAAGTCAATTGCATGATGGGAAAATATTTTCCTTTGTCAAAATATTCATTTCCTAATTTAGGTTTTTAAAACATATCTAGAAATCAAAGAGGCCCTTTAAAATATTTTAGTTTTACTCTGGAAAGAGCTTCAGCTACTGTTTATCAAAAGAACATTTTTCTTAGAGAAGAAATCAGACATTATTTTCCTACTAGAACATTGTTTTTTTTTCTTTAGTTTACATACTCTGAAAATATAATGTTATAAATTTTGATCCAAAATGGATCAAGCATAGACACTAGCTCACTGCAAAAATGATAATTTTTTAAAATACAAAAATCATCATGAAACAATGAAATACACGTTAAGAAAGTTTTGTACGTATGCCTTCCAAAATGATATACTGATAATTCTAGTGAATCAGAATTTGATGAACATTTCCTAATTGTTCTCTCCTAAGTGATGTGTCATTTACAATTTTTATGGAACCATTTAAATACTGTTCCAAATTTCTTTAGCAAAAGATTTAATATCTGTGTCAGAGTCCCGATGAAGTAATAAACACAATTTGATGGCCTCTGCAGGACTGCTGTTCATTCTGTGCTCAGTAATGCTTTGGATCCTGGTAATGTAATATGATTAACCAGGACTAAGAGAACAGGGTCTATACCTAATTAATATGGCACTTGGGCATAGCCCTTATCTTTTCTGGACCACATTTTCTCCATCTATAGAAGCAAAAGTTGAACTAAATTATCTCTAAAGTCTATTTTTCTATAATAACATTTTGTTGATCAAAGAGTTCTAGTTCGGTATCATTCAAGGTGCTGGTCTGTGATGAGGTCAGGAGCTTGTTACTAGGATTAAACCATCAAACTGCTTCCTTCATCAAGAAATGCTTGCAGTGAAAAAGAATGATAGCTGAATTAAAATGGGTTTAGCAAGCTCCTGACCCAAAGGAGGACTTGCAGAAGTAGTTCACAGACTGGTCTGAGGGCCATAATGTGCCCAAACATTCTTATTCCTGCTCACTCAAATGATTATCTTCCAGCATACCCAAAAGTTTCTATAGTGATGTAAACATTAGCAGTCTTCAGTCCTAGAGCAATTGAAAAGAGTAAAATAATTTGCAGGTTTCATAAGTATACCCCTCAAGCATGCAGTTGGCTGTTCCTTAAATAATTAAGAGACTATACATTAAATTTAGCCTCGTAAGACACAGGCTCAAGCCAAACAAGCTTGAGGACTTAAGCATGGCTACGGTTACTGTGACTTTTTCCTCCAACCTTAATGTGGGACACATGGCCTGACAAAAACAAATGTATTTATGGGTTTTTCAAACTCAGGCAAGTTAGTTAAGCAAGTTATTCACATAGACAGCATGGTGTTTGCAAAAGGGTTAAAATCATTGAGGTATAGTGCATCTTTCTTATTAGGGATCCAAAGAGTATAGAAGAACGAATAACTCATGTGAACAGAGAAAATATCTGAAATATGAATGTCCTAGAAAACTCAGAGCAGGTCATACATGAGCTGTACATATAAGCCCAATAGCTGAGCACCAAAAATTGTCACTTTCGAAAGTTTCTATTTGTGGAAATTGCAGTCCAGTGAATCTGTATGTTCTTTCACTAGCATAGCCTCAAAATTATGTTTAAAATTACAACATATCCCTATTCTATTTTATTACATAGTCATATTATTTAGTCAGATAGAACAGAATATTTTAAACATTTATTTTAAAAACTAAATATTTACACAAGAGAAGAGCGGGGGAATGAGAATTGGGATTCTTCCTCAGGGTAAAAATTACTATCTACAAAGTGGATGAATTTTTATTATTCAGGTGCTTCAAGGCATCCATTTGGTCAAAGCTAGTTGCTAATATAAATAATGGTGGCACTCTATAGTTACATATTTTTAAATGTTTGTTTCAAACTAACGGTAAATTTCACCAAATGTGTAAATTTTTTAACCACTGATTCATTTCACAAATGTTGACCCCTAACCACCATGCTTTCTCTTTCACTGCTTTGCAGCTTGTTTGTTGAGTAATTTTTGCCTCTCTCCATATACACATACTCATGTACCACATTTCTATATACATTACTTCATTTTAAATGTCTTTTAGGGCTTCTGAATCTGACTGATGTAAGATGTTATTTTGAACTTGCCAAAGCATCTAAACGGCTCCAGTCTTTTCTTTTCAGCCTGCATTCCTTGATAAGTGGCAAAGCTTCCCACTTATCAGTCACTCAAAGTGACTGTAGCTGTCAGTTGTGTACAAAGCGCCATCAGTTTGGAAGCGGAGACACCAGCATTTTTCTTCTCAGCTTGAAGCAAACACGTTTTGACTGCTAGTCATTCAATTTTAAAGCATTCTCAATTAGGGGCGGATGAAGATACAAAGAAAACACATCCTAAACACCTCCACCAGGCAACAGAAGAATTTTATTGTTATCTCTTGATTTACCTTATGCCAGCCCCCTCCCTCCCTCGTTTTCTGGCTGCTTGACACGGGCACTCATGACAACACACCCTCTATCACGAAAAGATTGCAGCAATATATTATACTCACGCCCTGCGAAACCTCTGTTGGAGCCTGTTCATGTTTTCTTTTGCTCCCTCCCTCTTAAATCACCCTGTAGTAATTCAGATAATTTACTTTTAAAATTAAAACAACCTTTTAGACTCACTTGGTTTATTAGTGAACAGATTTTGATTCAATGGAAACATAAGATCCAATTCAATAACAAGAAGAGAGAGGAGAGAAGTTAGCCAGAGAAAGGAATTTGGGGGAAGAGAAAATTACATAAAAACAGTAAAAGGAATGACTAGTGGCTACGTCAGATGGTCAGGCAGCAGGTACGGAGACAGATATTGGCACAGTCATGGAAAGGAACACAGAGGTAGACAGGCAGCAAGAAATGTGTTCAGAATTAGATGACGGTTATGGGAGAAGAAAAAAACTTAATATATATTGTGGCAATAAGCAGAAAAAAAAGGGAAAACAATGATTCAAAAAGATGTATGTACAGATACTTGTGTATACCGAGCTATATTAATATAAATCTCTAATTAAATATATGTGTACGATATCAAAATTAGCTCAGTAGTTTACCTCTTTAAGTTAAACATATGTGTATGCTATGGAAGATCATTAGTTCCTCCCTTCTAATTTCCTTTTGAGGTATAACAAAATTGTCCACATCAAACAATTATTTTAAAAGATATTTATCTTTTATAAACATGGTAACCAGTCTTCTGTTTTCATTTACAAGTGAAGATTTAGTTATAGGCAATATTTACTTCTGTGAAACTTATCTTTCCTCCATTTATAAATATTTATTTCCTCTATTTATAAAAGGGCACCCTCTACCTGGTCTATTGTAGAAAGCACAACTAAATTACTTAAAAAAAAAATCCTGCCACATTTGCTAGTTTAATAGATTTAACTCAGTTTGATAAGATCAACTACTCTTATTTTCTAGGGATTATCTGAGTTAATTCCCTCATCGCTATCCTAACAAGCAGAGACAGGAAGAAGGCACCTTTTAGACTACATAGTACCCAAGTGTCAGGGTCCCTGAATCTCACATACACACACACACACATCCCTCAGTTCCATTGTCTATAAAACTGAGATAATGCCATGTCCTATCTGAATTCTTGTGATAATCATTTGAAATGACTTCCACAAAGTGCCAACCACTTAATAAGCAGTGGGCCTCTCTTTCTTACCAGTATAGTGCAAAGTACAGAATGATTTTACAAATCACGTACAGTGCTGGGAATGTCGGTTATCTGTTTGTGATGGCTCCCAAAGCAGCTATTTTAATCCCTTGAGAAAATTACCATCTCACTTATTTTTATGTACAGTACAGAATGGATAATGTGCCCCCACTGTATTCATTCATCCACTCATGCCTTCAATCCAAATTTTTAAGTCCTTATCAAATGCCAAGAACAATTACAGATACTCTGGATACAGCAGTGATCAAGACAGATAAAAGCCATGACCCCACAGAACTTTTCGCTGGGTGTGTATTTGACGGTGGCAGGGACACAGCAAAAGCCAAGTAAATTTAAGGGGGAAACAGTGCTGTAAAGACAAGCAAGCAGGAAAAGAGATCAGAGGCTTGATGGAGGATGCAGGGACTATTCTGGTTGTCAGAGACGGTCTCCCTAAGGAGGATGGCATTTGAACAGAGACCTGAATGAAGTGAGGGTCTGAGTTATGTGATGGGCTAAAGAAAGCATTCCAGGCCAAGAGAATGACATATACAAATATTCTGATGCTGAAATATTGTTGGCATATTCCTTGAAACCAGGAAGGACAGGTTTCTAAAATGGAAGAAATAAGGGGAAAGTTGGAGGCTGGCAGTGATGCAATCAAGCTCAGCCCAATAGACTAAGAAAAGGAGAGTGAATTTACCTTAAATGACATGATTTTGAGCATGGTTACAGCACAACTAAATTTAAAAGATCACTCTAGCAGCTACGTGAAAAATCTACTTAGCGGGTCAACAGAGGAAGAGGGTGGCCAGTTTGGTTAGGGGCCTCCTACAGTAATCCAGGTGAGGAATGATGGTGACCTAGACTAGAGCAGTTGTGGAAGAAGCTGATCAACTGACAGATTGTTGAGGGTAAAAGCCAGTTCTGATGGGTTAGTTGTGAGACATAAGAGGATGGGAGGATGCACAGATAGCTCCTAGGTCTCTGGCAATAAGGTAGACAAATGGTATATTCATAGTGGGTTAAGTCAGTCAACAATTAGTTTTGGGGAGATGATTAAAGGTTCTGTTTTAAAAATATGAAATTTAAAGTGCCTATTAGTTACCCATATAAACAGGCTGAGTAGACAGCTAAATATTAGGTGAGAGAGAGAGGCAAGAGAGAGAAATTCTGGAGTATTATCTATAGGACAGTATATAAAGCTATTAGATGAGGTCATTTAAAAAAATAAGTGAGGATAAAGAAGTCAGATGTCAGAGAATCACAGCAAAATCAGCATTTTAAGGATAGGAAAGAATCTACCAAATGAAACTGAGGATAGAGAAGAAAAGCAGATTGTGGTCCTCTGGAGGCCAACTGAAGAGTGTGCCAGAAAGTAGAAGTTACCGGCTTTATCAAAGCTGCTGTGAGTTCTACTGTAATTAAGACTGAGAATTTACCATTTACACAATATTCATTGCAGAAGAAGCAACTCTAGTTTTTCCTTTTGTTTCTCCTTCAAGGAAAAACTCAGGACCATCTTAGTATCATAAAGGTATTTTGTGTTCTATCTTCCCTTTCTCATTTTATTCAACTGTTAGTCCCTCTTTTTTGAAGAAAAACAGACAAATAATACACATATACACAGATTAAAAAGTCAGTCAGTTTCTCATTGTAAGTTACATAAAAGTGTATCAACTTTTGAGTAGGAATCAGTACCCTGGCTAGAGAGCTGAAGGAAACCTGCCACGTGCCACAGGTGCCTGGAATGTAAGCCTCAACACATGGAGTAAGTACTCTTCATAGATGAATTCATTTTATGTAAACACTCTGCTAATTTCATTGGCATCGAATTTTCTACCTATTTAACAACTCTCTTCAAAGACAGGAGACAGAAATTCTTTCGAAAGACTCTGTGAGCACTGCCTGCTGAAGCATTTATTTACCACACTAACTGTATAAACTAAGGCGAAATAAAAGAAGTTCATTTTAGGCCAAGATATTGACTTCCAACCTATATTCCTCAAAGCTACTTGTGGTACCTTCTTCTGTTTCCCACTATCTGATCATCACACTCCCAGGGTGTTACCTGGGCACTGACGGACGCTGCTTTGTTAACTGGGAAGATGTGGCCTGCAGAACTCAGGGGAGAACACTGGTCAACTCTTCCCAAAGGTCGGGACTGCGTAACTAACGCAGTTGCAGTTTTATTTTTTTTTTACAGCTTTCTTCCCAAAAATGACTTGTAGTTGTGTGTGTAGCACTTTGCCCTGATACGTGTGCTCTACGATAAAAACCAAATATAATATTAAAAACAATATATTGTTTGGGCTATTCTGGCAAAGGTGGCGAAAGTCATGGGAAACACTGCTTTCAGTCTGCTTTCTGGGCCAGTCTCAGTGATTCCAAAATGGCCATATTGGGTTAAATGAAACCAGGATTCACTTCAGAAATCATACTGCAAAGAATGGAGAAGAAGAAACACATAAATGGGATAACAGAAAAAGGAAGATTGAGATTACACATACAAAAATTAAGGAAAAAAAAAACTCCCTCCAGGAAATGCATTGTTTATGTTTTTAGTGAGGAGCTCAAGTCAGGATGAACGAATTACAGAACCAGGATTACAACTTTCAAAACTTGTCGTCACGGGCAATTCAGTATAATCATCAAATATAGTTGTCCTTTCAACTAGGGGCTCCATAATGATATTAATCAGTTTAAAATATTGAGGTCATAATTTAATATTATACATAAATATAAACGCATATTGTTTGATAAATTTTAACAAAAAAGGAAAAAAGATAGTGAAACTCTCCATATCTATGTTCCTTATCCCCACTATTTCCCCCAATGAATCTAAAAAAAATATATTACACATTATACAAACATTAGAACTGTAAATTTTGGTTTTGGATCCTAAAGCTTCACCTTCCTGCAATAACTTATCTACTTTACAAGAACTCCTTCACTCCCAGTTATTGTCTTCAATATTTTCTCCTATTTAAAAAGAAATAATTTTTTTAAATGTCCTGATTTACAATCCAAGATAGACTGGCCACGTGCATTTATCTCCATTCTTTCTTGAAACACCATTAAAATGATTTTTAAAATGTATAAAGCCATGTCACATAAGATAATTAAGAATAAGAGGCATGCACAGGTAGAAAATTTGACCAAAGTTTTGAAAGATGAAAAGCAACTGTAGAATGTTAACTGATGGAGATGGTAAAAACAGACTAAAGTATACACGAAGGGGGTTAAGTGAAAATGGGGCTTAATTTGCCCTCCAAACTGCTGAGAAGTCTTAGGACCTGAAATCCCAAGTATGAGACAGAACAGTGGTAAGACCTGGGTTGGAAACAGCAGCATTAGTTGGAATGGCTCCCATCAGTCCATCCCTAACCCAGCTACACTGCACTCCCTCAACAGAAACTCAACAGTCTAAGGGAACTTAAGATCGCTAGCATGATCACTGGAATCCCAGATCAAAGACCTATCTGTACTGATATATAAGATTCATGTAGTGCATGGCCAGGTTTCTGTCCTCACTAAAGTAGTGCCTAACTGTTGATAGTCTTATTCATAGTTGGAGTTCCTAACCTACTTTTCTTTATCTCTTTCTTAAATATGAATGGGTAACCAATCATTTTTAATTTGATTAGAACTTCAAGCTGGAAGAAAAAAATCAAGATAAACAAGGAGGTAAAAAACACTTTAAAGGAAATGAGAATTTAATTTTTTAAAAACACCATCAAATTTGTATTACCTGAGATATTCAAGGAGAAATGACCCATTAAACAAGAATATGATAACCTGAAAAAAACTTATCAGAGAACAAGAAGCAGCTCATGAAAATTAATAAGGTTATTTCTCAAATAAGATTCAATGAAAAGTTTAGAAGATAAAGTTTAGGTAGTACCCTAAAAAGAAGAATCAAGAAACAGAAACAGAAAAATACAACCAATAAGAAACATAGTTATTAACCCAGAAAATATAATGTCTGCCTAACAGGAGATCCAGAAAGAACTAGAAAACAAAGGGGATAAAATGGCCAGAGAAAAAAGACAAGATAATTTCCCAGAGAGAAAGACAGTTAACTCTTTAAAATAAAAGATCCATGGTGCTTACAAAATAAAAACATCAGTATATATCCTAGTGAAATGTCACAGTAAATAGAAAACACTAAAAGCTTTCAGAAAGGAAAGACTGATCACCATAACAAAAAAATCAGGTCAGCATCTTATTTCTCTTAGATGCTAGAAGATGATGAATCAATGGATTTAAAATATATGGAAAATGATTTCCAGCTTATTTTATTTGCAGCCAAACTATCAATCAAATGGAGGGTAAAATGGAACATTATTACATACACATACACTTAGAACTTTTTAATGCCAGAAACTTTATATCCTATGCATTCTCTGCCCCTCCTTTTCTTTCAGGAAGTCCCTTGGTGTGGTTCTAGAGCAAAACAAGAAGCTAAACCAAGGAGGAGGACAATATAGGAAACAGTGATTCTGATTCTGGAGAGCCATGAACAGACATCCTAAATGTCGGCTGGACCAACCAAACTAAAAGAAAGTAGGAGAACGGAGGACTAGGAAGTCAGTATCCAGGGAAGGCAGATTCTGGAGATGTGATTTATTCTTGAGAGTTTATGGAGATAATAAGGCAAATAGCACAAGGAAGAAAAATTAAAGAAAAGGCAATTGGAAAGCTCAATGCTACCAGAAAGGAGATAAGAAGTACCCTATTAGACTGCCCAGAAAACACTACATAGACTTATATTTTAATGTAAACACCCGTTGTTGATTTTCAATTTCTTAGGATTGAACAACAGGTAAAGCACAACAGGTATGTGTATGTATATGTACATATATCCATCCATCCATCCACCCATCCGACATGCATTATGACATATTCAAACATACAGATAACAGAAATTGGCGGCTGGCTGTGAGAGAAGAGAGATGCCATCCTCATCTGACAAGGCGAGTGTTAAGAGACACTATTTACAGTTGATTGAACAGGAAAAGAGGTGTAAGTAAACTGAAGTTTAAAAGTACCTGTTGGAAGAACTTAAATGACTTACGTAACTATACTGTGAGGTGAGGGAGGGGAATAGGAGAAGATGTTGGGGTGGCAACACTGGGACTAAGTAAGTCTTCCAGTTTCCAAGTTAATGATATTTCAAGTTGATAAGTCAGAAATAGCACTATAATTATATTTTTGATATACGGAAGTAAACACTAGGAGGCTATTAAAAATAAAAACAGATTTTAAGGAGGCTCTTTCTGACTGGGCATAGTACAGAGGATGGTTGCTTTCACTGCTCCCCTGTTCTCTTTCAGCCATGTGTCATATCAATAAAAATTAAAATATATATGCATATGAATTTATCTGTATCTCTTACCTACAAATACAGACTTGTCTAGAAAGAGAAATACTATAAGTGACGGAAATTCTATCATTAGGTGATCGC
The DNA here is from genome assembly GCF_048773025.1 of Camelus bactrianus. Taxonomy (NCBI): domain Eukaryota; kingdom Metazoa; phylum Chordata; class Mammalia; order Artiodactyla; family Camelidae; genus Camelus; species Camelus bactrianus. Next base: position 14,725,500 of record NC_133572.1, read on the forward strand.
GAGGAGATATACTTAGCAAAAAAAAAAGAATGCTTATAGGATTTCAAAGTGGCTCCCTCTGGGTAAAGGACAGACCTACAGTTACCATCACTGTTTTTTCAGGAGAGGCCACCCATCTTCTCAATAGGAAGTTCTCCTTCCACGAAGTACAAGGAGGAGAGGACAGTCATTTCTAAAGCCGTTACTCTGTATCTCCACACTTTCTCCCCTAATAATCTATCTGAATGCCAGGAACTATATCCTTCCAGTTGTGGTCTATTTTATTTCATGCAGCCAAACATAAGTTGGATCTCAAGGAGTTAACACATTTCCTTCTCAGGTTGAAATGCTACCTTAATTATATGGTGTTTATTCTTGGCATTTCCAGTTTCATAAAGAGACAAGGTTACTCTGCAACCTCTTTGTGTTCATGTATGTGTGTGGGGTCTTGTTGAGGCGGGTAAAATGCTTCCAACTTACCACACTCAGAGAAAGAAATCATAAATCAGCAGGTCAGTCAGGTACTATTATTTCACCTTTAACGTTATTATGTTTTTAATACGATATTTCAATGGATTTCATTCTGCATAATAATTTATCAAGAATTACCAAAACTCTTAATGAGCTCAGAGAACTTTGGCTCCAATAAAATGAAACCTTTATCACAAATTGGTTGAGCCCATGACTGCAACTTAATCATTCAATTGTACATAAGTCAAGATGTATTTTTACTGTGTAGGGGTAAGTTCCCAGGGAAAGAAAACTCATTTTGAAACTTTGGGCCATTAAGCCTTAAATGGTAGAACATCGGTGAAATAAAAATGAACTGGGCCAAGACTTGGGAAACTTGGAATACAGCCATCGTTCAGTAACAACTTACACGACATCGGGAAAATCTTCTAACCCTACTTGGTTTCAGTTTACAAATGTCAAAATGAGAGATAGGTCTAAATAAAGGTTTTCTAAAAATCTGTTGTTCTAAAATCATAGATTTGGAACACTGAACTTAACAGTTTTCACTAGTTACTGCCATATAGATTATATTCTTTCCCCCCACCCCAGAAATTCTCTTTTTGTTGGAAATGCTCATTAAATTGTCCATCATCAGAAATATAGAAAGAAGTTTTTTTCTCTAATGACTTAGGCAAAAATATTTTAGCACTGTGTTCCCACTACATGCCAGGGATGACCCCATTTAATCCTTAGACTAATCAGCTGTGACTTTGGCATTATAGTTCTCATTTAATAGATGGGAATAATGAAACTCAGAGGGATTTAGCAGTTGTCCCAAGATCACACAGCAGATGAGGTGTAAAGACGCAGAAACTGAATATGAGTATGTCTAAATCCAGAGAGCCTGCTATCTTTTTGCTTAATTGTTTAATACAAATTCCATACAGATACATATAATCCTATTAAAGAACCAACCTCTTTCCTACATACTATGAAATGCACACTGCACAGCCAAGAATACAAAGGAACAGATATTTGTCCTTTGCTCAACCCTTAGCCCCAGACGGAATTAACGACCCCAACCTACTATCAGGCCTGCATGTGCTTCCCTTATGAATCAGAAACAATGACGGGGCTTATTAAATACCCATTCTTTGCCCCCAGGAGAACACGATGGAAACAGTTGGAACAGTTTATCAGAAGAGCGAATGCAACAAATTTTTGGAATCTCTTTTGAAAGTTCAAACACTGCCCTTCCAGTATGGAAATCATGAAAATATGCATTTGAAAAGTACAGTATCTTTAAATTTGCCCTTAAGAATATTTAAGTCAATTTCATACTAGACTATGTTGTTGTATTGACCCTATAAGATGCTAGTGAGAATCTTAAATTCCCTTAAGTATTCTTAAAAATCTGGTAAGAAATGTAAAACTAGGACATGCTTCCCCTACACACCCAGAGTTCCAGAAACCGCGTCTTGCACAAAGCTTCAAGATACAAGGAACCTGAGTCTTCAGGAACATTCAGTTTGTTGCTAAGTAGAGGTCACTCATTCATTTACTTTAAAAAGTTTTGGTAACAGTGAATCAGGTCAAGACGAACCATCGGTCTAGGATTATTATTGGAAACATAAACCATCTAACAGTATTAGAAACAGGTTGACTTAATATAAAAAAGAGATTAGTCAGGAAATAAAACTGCTAAAGATGTGCATCATAGCACAATCAAGAGGGTTAAATTAAAACATAAAAGATTACCTTCAAGAAAAATCTAGGATATTTTTCTCTGAAATATTTATAAATTTCACCCTCACGTACTAATGTGCATTAAAAGTTAGCTGGATACAGTAAGTAGAAATGCAAAAATTTTTTTATTTTTAAGGACAATAAACAAAAATATTAAAGGAAAATGCTACTGAATAGTAGAAAAAGACTAAAACTTCTTATGGTTCCTAAAATTAAGACTCTCATTAAGAAATGAACAAATTCTTGATGGCAGATGAGATGTTTCTGGTATTACGCATGGTTTCATTTGCAGAATGAACTAATTTATGATCTCCCAAGAATGACAGAAAACTTTCCTACTTCTTCTTTTAATTCTAATGAGTTAAGTGAATAAACCTGGAAGAAGACTATAGCTCTATAAAGTCTTTATAAAGAAGTAATGTAGATTAAGTTTTCAATTCAATTAGAATCATGCAATTTGAGAGCTAAGGTTGCTTTTTAAAGAGATAAGAACAGTTCATAAAGAATTGATTCTAAGTGATTGAATAAAAACTGGTTAACTGCTAATTTTTATGGCATTTTTCTCCTTGAATAAATAAAGAGTCAAACCTGTCACTCTTTTCATCTGGAGTTGAAAGTAGATAGAATTAACAGGTCAAGAGAAATTTTAAATAACCTGGGTCATTAGAATATATGAATGTTTGTTCAAACACATATGTACAAAGTTGTTCATATGTTTTTAAAGTTGAATGACATATACTTCAAATGGAATAAAGATGGCTAAACTAACCCCTCCTTTAAAAAGACATCAGTAAAATGACGAGGAAATGTTGGGGAGCATCACCCTCCTGTCATTTAACATATCTAGCATGAGAATCTGTTGTGTTCTCTGACCTACCAACCTAATCCATCTAGCGGATCTGCTTAATCCATCTAATGCATTGCATGCCTTTCCCAATATCTGAACCAAGGTAATGTTTTGTGTATTTATAGTTGAAACAAAAATTTTTAAGACAGCCTTAATCGTGGACTAGTATCAGTGAAGGAACTGGAATGCATTGTTTTCTATGGTTCAAAGGAACAATGGCACAAAACATAAAAAAATGCAATCAAGGTGAATAATGTAAGTGGTATGTTCTTTAATGAAAAAGAATATGAAAATGAATGTATGTAAGTATACACATGACTGGGACATTGTGCTGTACACCAGAAATTGACACATTGTCACTAACTGTACTTCAATTCAAAAAGTTTAAAAAAAGAAAAATACATTTCTAATTAATGGTCAATAAAACTGGGAATTTCTGGGAAAAAAAGTAGTGATATGCTTATTTCTACAGGGTCTTAAGGCCCCATATTTAAGAAAGAAAAAAAGTAGATCAAATTAAAAATACACTATATAAGGATTTCCAGATATCAAAGATAATTTAATCTATGGTAAATTCTTATGTGAACATTGATTATGTATGCATTGAAAAAACTTAATTTCATAATAAATTTTTATAAATTTAATTTGCCTTCCACTATAGCAGGTTTGGTTTTTCATCTTTTTCCTCCTGCGCTTATGCTACCAAAGAAAAGGAGGAAGTAGAAAGAAGAAAAGGGAGAGAAAACATTCTAAAAAAGAAATAGGAGATTTATGTGGGGGGAGAAAAAGGATCTCTTCTTTTTCTTTTATTCTACTATTTCTTACACATGCCACTAAATCAGGGCTTCCCATAACTGTATGAACAATCTCTCAATAGACTAATTAAAACATATTGTGATTTTCATAACTATTAAGTGTTTTTAAGACTGCTTCAAATTAACAATTTATACTTTAGAACTATACTTTTAGATAATGAATATACTAGAAGCTGTGAAAATTAATTCCTTTCAGATTGTCACTCTTGCTCAATACTTATTTTGTGCCTGAAACATTCCCAGAGTTTTTTTTTTATAATAATAGCTCGATGAATTTTGACTGTTTCGGTATCATTTATCTGTACTAACACTAGAAAGAGGACAAATACATAGATATAATATCTCAACATCTCTTAATGTTTCCCCTAAATTACTATCAGTATGACATTCTTTCCTTTAGGGACTATTTTTCTTTTCTACTCTGTGAACTAGTGGAGACCAGAAGCATAATATTTTGATCAAATAGAAATTCGAAGCTTTTAAAATTCTCACACTCAGCAAAATTTCTATTAACAGTCAGAAAGCTTTGCTTCCGATCCTAGTTTTGCCTGTAAATAGTGTGTGATCTCGAGTTAAGTCATTAAACTTGGCTGGAGTAGTTTCTATAGTCATGTCAATTCTCGAACAGATAATTTTTAAGGCACTTCATTTAAAAAATGCTCTGACTTATAAATTACAATGCTCCATGCTCTGGAGCAAGAAATCCACCAATTTCAACATTTTGTCATTATGACAGAGCTTTAAATCCACATTATGAATGCAGTGGCCACAGATGTGGAATAATTCCCAAAAAAGTACTGAAGGTGTTGGCTCAATTTAAATGGTCAGAAAACACAGCTGATCGAGTCTTCTACCTATTTATGATACGCGTTTAGATATATTTTTGCAATTCTGTTTAACAGAAGATCTCAGTCTCCTAAAAATTATACCAACTTAAAACCACTGATATCCTCATCAAATTAAAGGAAACCAAACAACTTGCAAAGGTCCACCTCACTCATGGAATTTATTCTTATTTATAATGATAATTGCCATAACTATTATCTTCAGTTTTCAATAATTAAAAACATTTTAAGTGACGATAACCTGGTACCATCAACTAAAACTATATTCAAAGTCAGCATGCTTAGGCTAAACAAGAAATCCAATAAACAGTTTTTAACCACTGAACTGAATAACCACCCTCCGGATATGAATAGATAGAAATTTCCTATTAGGAATGTACTGCTCATAATTAAGGAAGGCTAGGAGTCCTGGCTGGAACATTTCACTGATGTTTCTCTGTTGCACTGAAGCTGTGACCAGCTCACTAAAATCTCAGGTAGAACAAAAATGAGTAAACCTTGCCTGGGCTACATAATCCGAAGTAAAGAAATTAAGGGTACCTGACCCGTTAGACAAAATGGGATAAACTTTGTTGGCAAAGAAGTCTAAACATGATTAACATTCAAATGAAGTAATTTTGACATGTTTGCTTCTGTCATTTATGATATTTACACTTAATAAAATATATAGGCTTCTCAAGCTATAACTTCAAGAGAATGATGAATTTCTCCCCAGATAAGGTGATTGCAAATCCAACAGTTGCTTCCAGATGGATGATGTCAAGTCAGGCTGGATTCAGTGCTCCATGAACTAGATTTCTTTTCTTGTTAGTCACAGCAAGCATGTATTGAGCACTTACTACGTGCCTTGACACCACGCTAGAGCTCTCCATCCATGACTTTATTAAATCCTCACAAATGCTCAGATAAGAAAGGGAATTTTCAGAAAGGGAAACAAATGTTGTCAAAGTGTATGTTGCTAGCAGGTGGTGGAGACGGGATATCCCTGGGAACTTGGCTTCTCATTGCAGATTTCCACATAAGAAAAATATGGAGGTTAGAAAGCCCTCAATCTTGCTTTCTCTAGGCAATATGAAGAGTGAAATTTGACCTGACGCCGACCCACCTTCCCTAGCTTCCACCTTGCTCACACGTGCTCCGGAGCATACCACAGAAAGGTCCCTCTGCCTCTGCCATCTCACTGAAAACCCACGGCTCCTTTCTGCTTTGGTTCCCCCACACCTCCCTCATCAAGAACATTTACAGGCATATTTTCAACATTAAAGAACAGAGAAAAATGAAACATTTCTAACAATTCTCCACAATAATTTCCTTTCAGTATAGGATTAAAAATTACTGTCAGCTTGCTTCGCCTGAAACCAACACAGCGGGGCCAGTGATAGAGCCACCATGTGCAAGATTCCCATGGCATGGGGGGCCACGTGTCATAGTTAGGCTGAAAGTAATTTTTATTTTGGGGCCTCATTCCAGTTAGGGCATCTAAAAATGAGAACCAAAAAAAAAATCTATTTCTTAATCGGAAGTACGTATGAAATTATGATTTCTGACCTGGATCTGCTGTTGGAGCAAATTGATTTTGTGTTGTTGCTGCAGAAGCTGCTGCTGCTGTCTTGCAATCTGCGGAGAAATTGCACATGAAACATTTAAAAGTATACTGTATTCCCGGGGGGAAATCACCAGGGTTCTACGCCTCAAGGTTTGACACTGATTACATTTATGAAAATAGATGTGCCTGCGCCCCTCCGTACCAGCAATGCGTCCTGAAGTCAGATCAAACAAGGTATTCAGACTGCAGGAACAGTTCTGTTTCTTTTGGCCCAAATAAATGAAGCCTAGACATGACAACCGTGATCCAATCCGGTGTGAAATGTTAGGGTTTCAAAAATCCCTCTTCCTGGCAACATGTTAAGAAAGTACTGCCTCTGACATTTTCAGTCCTTAGAAAAGAAAGGTTGTATTTCATACACAGGAGGGTGTTGTGACAAAGAAGTTCAGAGCAGCACAAGGTATTTTTAAGATGCCGTACTCCTTAGTGAGGTTTTGGTATGTCTCTGTGTTTTGGTAAATACTGTCATTTCTCCCTCCCACAAACTCCTAACTGCCAGCTCCTCAGCACACTCAATTCTGGTCTCTGCCCCCACTCTCCACTAAAGGGATCCTTAATAAAGTCACCAGTCACTTCCAGTTTTTTAAATTCTGAAGTGTTTCCTAGTCCTCTCCGTTCGTCAGAATTCAATACTCCAATGCTTTCCCTTGATCTTGAACTTCCCTCCTGGGCTCCTCCGACATCCCGTCTTCCTGGACTTGCTCCTACCTCTCAGTCTGCTCCTTCTTGCTCACCGCCAGCGGCTCTGCCAGCCACTCAGTGCTGTAGGCTCAGTTTTAGACTCCATTCTTTTCCCTCTATACCTACGTCCACAGGATGCCAAGTGATTACAAATTTATTTCTCTAGCCTAGACCTTTGCTTTAAGCTTCAGACCCATGTAAATGACATGCTCAAAGGCACTTCAGATTCAACAGATTCAAAACTGAACTCAGGAGTTAGTCCTCAGTGTGGTCATCCTAAGTGCCTCCTAAGCCAGATGCCACAGTCACCCTGTGACCTACTCTGATACCTTCCTCGACATACTTACTTCTATACCACATTCTGTGATTTTATATTTTTTTTTTTGTTTTAATTAACAGGTTTCTATCTTCTAGTTCGAGATCCATAAATACAGTGAGGTCAGGGACCATGTAGATTTTGTTCTCACCATTTGCACATGCCTGGTGCAAAAGGAGTACAAAATGAATATTCAATGAAGAATGTATAAATGAATAGGTGAGAAGAAAATTTTAAACACTTCATTACATGAGCCAGAGTAGGAAACTTTCTCCCATTTCTCAGAAGGCTGTAACTTCTAACCTCATGAAACGTATCGCTCTCTTATAAATAAGCTCTATTTCTTATTCTCAATGATTTAATCACTATGGTCATTACAAAAGTCTATCCCTTAACCTTTGTATCAGAAAGCTAAAAAATCAGGAAAAAACTGATACATGCAGAGTCCACTGCTATGAATGAAAGTAAAGAATCTACATGGTGAGGATGGGGCTGCAGGGCTGCACAGTGGATTTTTAATTTCCCCTGTGTACAGCGGTATGATTATAGTTATTTTCATGCCTTCATTTTGTCTTAGGAATTCACTTAAAATACTCCTTTTTTTTTTTTCTTGAAGAAGAGTAGGAAAGAAAAGGGTAGAAAAAGAAGTAACACTCTTTTCCTCAAGTCTAGTTCTTACCTCCCACATATCAATATCTCAGCTGATATTTAAACCCTTTTATAAGCACCTTAAAGATTTTATCAAGTAACTGGCCACTCCACAGCCCTCCTCACTTCCTCCTGTTCGAAGTCACTGTTGCTTCTTGCCTAGACGGCTGTTAAGACCCTCCTATTCGCTCTTTCTGCTTCTGCCCTTGCTCCAGGCAGCCTATTATAAACCAGCCTCAGGAGGGATCCCGTTAGAATATAAGCTGTGTCATGTTAAGTGTTTTCCAAACCCTCTGTCTCATGCAGAGTAAGAGCCAGTTTCCACACCAAGCCTGCAAGGCCCTGCATGATCTGGCTTCCTGCTCCCTCTCTGATTTCATCTCCCCCACTCCCTCCTTTGTCACTCCACTCTTGCCATGCTGCTCCCCTGTCTCTTGAACATACCAAGGACATGCCTATTTCCCAGGGATACTCCTGCCTCTGGGCCTTGGCACTTGCTTTCCCCTCCACTCTTTCCCTAGATAACTGCACTGCTTGCCCCCTCACCTCCTGCAAGTCTCTGCTTATCTGTTACCCTGTCAATGAGGTCTTCTCTGAGCACTCATTTTAAAGGAGTCTCTCTACCTGGCCCCCTCATCCCCATTTCTCTGCTTTATTTTTCAGCATAATCCTTATCAACACACACTATATTTTCCTGTGTATTGTCTACCTCTTCCCAGCTAGAATTCGATACATGAGGGCTTTTATCTGTTTTATTCATCGCTGCATCCAGTAAGTAGAACAGAACCTGGCATCAAACTGGTGCTCAGATATACCAGATACCTGTTGAATAGGCGAATGTGGACTGGAGCTCAAACAGGTTCACTAGCAGCTGGAAGGACTGGAACAGTAGTATTAGTGAGCACAGAGTAGGGACGCGCTACACTGAGTAGGGGCTGTTGGGAGCAGGGTCACAAAAGGAATTCTCAAGAGGAGATAAACCAAACTTGAATCTTAGGGAATAAGTCCTAAATGACCTTCAGAAATGTCCCTGTGTCCTGATGAAAGGGTTCGTGGCCGCAGAGGCGGTGACCATGTGCATGGCGGGGGGTTTGGGAGAGCACAATGCGCTTCAGGAGCCTGACCTGTGGCTCTCGGGAGGGGTCTTCTCTCAGGCTGCGGAGGCATCGCTGTTGCCTGGCATCTCTGCAATACGGGGAGAATTCTGGAGGAGCCCAAGGGTTTCTGAAGTTCTAAGGAGAATGTCAGAGTAAGAAAAATTCTAGAATCTGCTGATGATACCTGAGGATGGGCCAGAATGTGAAAGAGAAAGAAAGGAACTTTTCTCTCCATTCATAAGGGCTCAGGTTGTTTAGGACAAGCATGCCCTCAGGCCCATCAAAGTAGGGGTTCTCTACAAAGAAGTATCTCCATCTGAGCTTCAGTTTCAGAGGCTCCTAGGATTTTTTAGAATTCAGATGTCTGAAGATACTGAGAGTTATGAACAAAAAAAGAATGGTGTTCTTTCTAGACTCTCATAGGCAATCATTCTGACCTGTTTCATCACAGGGGTAAACCAAGAGGGCTATGGGCCATCTCCAGTAATAAGCCAAACATATCCTTAAGGAAAACGTGGAGGTGTTTCATGGAAAACAAAAATATCATCTTTCGAGCAGAGATGAACCACTAAGTAGAGAAGAGTAAATGGGAAAAAAAGAGGTCTCCTCAAATATAATCTGAGTACTTCTTCACCTCTTTCATCTCTGCTAGTTTACACTTTGAAAACTGTTTAGAAGGTTTGGCAGTATTTGTGTAGACACAAAAATCTACTTGACTAAAATCATGACCACCCCCTTCCACTTCAGATGGTGAGTGGACTGAACCCAGAAGACGGGACAGAAAAATGAGTCAGTCTGAGAACAGATGTGCTGTCTTTATATATAAGCCCCCACGACACCTTCTATCTTCCATTCCCACTGCTGCCAGTTTTCCTTTAAGTAACAGTCCTTATGCATCACCTCCATTTGCCCACTACACATCATTCTTCGACGTGTCTATTCACATCATCTGATTTCTGCTACTAAAGTTCCTTAGAGGCCACAGGCTTAAACACCAACAATAAGAATCTAAATGACAAATCTAGTAGCTTCTTGCTTTTGGATACGTTCACTTTCCTCTCTCTACCAGCTATCTACTCTTACTTACGTTCTATTTTCTCATAATTATCACCACTACTCTGACTTAAGGCCTGTACACCTGCCGCTCCTCTGCAGGAAACACCTTGGCCCTGGATATTTAGATCTGGGCTTAATCACCAGATCCAGCCTCCCAAACTGAGAAGCACTGCACTGCCCTATCAGTCAGTGTCTCTCAAATCACCCCGCTCACACCTCTTCCAGCTACTTATCACTCTCTGAAGTTATTTTGCTAATTTTTGTTTTCCTGTGTTAACTGTCTTTCTCTTCCCATTAGCTTTTAAGGGCTTTGTCTTTCTGGGTAATCGAGGTGACTGTGGCACAGCGTCTGGCAAACAAGAAGCCCTTGATTACTTTTTCTCTGGAATAAAGAAATGAATCTTATCTTCTCCAGCGGTTTAAACGACCACCCATACGTAGCTAGTCAAAGATACTTAGCTCAGCCCTCTCTTCAAAACCGTTAATTGGTATTTCTACCTGCCTCTCACATACTTTCAGATGGACAATCTGACAATAGCTCTAATTCAACATAATAAAACACGTAATTTTTCCAAATCTGCCCTCCTCTTGACTTTTCCTATTGCCCGGGCTCAATACTTTTTCTCTTTAGCCCACTTTAAAAAATTCAGCTAACCATAATTCTTCCACCTGTTTATTCTGTCTCTTCTCCCAGGGTCATTACCCTATCTAGTTTAGATACTTGTTTTGGTATTTTGCCTTTTCATTTACTTCTGTGAGGCGGGGTTGGGTTGGGGGAAGAGGCTTTTACTGATCTTCGTTTGCCTCGAAGAGTGACACTGCAGGCAGAGTGCTGCCTGCGGAATCCGAGCTCGTCTCCAGCGCCCGCTCACCTGCTCTTGCTGCTGCTTGGCCAGCTCCATTTGCTGACGCTGTTTCTCAATCTGAGATGCAGCCAGTTTCTTCTGCTCATCGTGGGCAGCCAACAGCTGCTCTCGCAGACTGGTGAGCTGATTGATCATACCCATGAGCTGCCTCTCCTTCTCAGCGAGGCTTTCGGGAGTCCCTGAAAGTAAGATGGTAGTAAAACATGTAAGAAAAGAGAAATGAGAAGACAGTGGCTTTTCAAGGACAATGACTCTGGTGTATAGAGAACTATTAGAAATATATGGTTTGACACCCAAACATGTAGTTACTTTCTTTTAGATTGGAACTCAACAGTAAAAGTGATGGCTATTTACCCATTACAAAATATCAGAATGTACAAATATTCTCTTTTTTTAATGAAAAGCTATAATCTATAGCTTTTTCCTCTTTTATTATATAAGTAAATAAAAAACCTTATTTTACAAGTAAATCATAAACTGAGCATTTATTATTCTTAATGGTCTATGCTGGGGCCTGATGGAAATAAAAAGAGGTTTAGAGCACAGTCCTTGGCCCTAGGTAGTTTTTGTTAAACCAAATTAAAGAAGACAAAAATATGAAAGTTTAATAACCATAATTATTGAGATTGAAGTTTTATTATCAGTGATATGATTCTCCTTTTCTTAAAAAAGAGAATCTTGAAGAATCAGAACTAAGGAATCCTACATTTAAAAAGGAAAAATATCTGTTAGCCAGTTGTGTTTTAGATTATTTTCTCATATGCCTTTCACAAGGCTTTCTTCAAAAATAGAATATAGGTAGCAGAAAAAAATATTCAAGTTTGAGAATATAAATTTAGGCTATCATGAAAGAATGAAATGTAGTTGGAAAACTAACAGATCGCATTATGGCCACTCAAGATTACAGTTAAATTCAAGATTTGGAGAACAAGTCACACAGTCATTTAAAATAAACAGTATGCTCAAGATACTTAAAACATGCCAGCGAATCTTCCAAGTCAGGTTAAAACACTTATTTGATACACCGGAAATGTGAGCAGTTCACTGAAATAGAAACAGTATCACTTTTAATTGTTCTTTTAAGATTCACCAGATAGACAAGACCCCTATGGTAAAGTGCGAGCAGTAGGAGAGAACACGCTTTTTAATTACAATTTTCACTTCAAACATGAGACACTAAGCACTGTTTCAATAATGCATTTGCCACCTGTATGTGTAATTAGATAGAAGGCTCTGTTATAACTCAGTCACCCTTCCCCATCCCACTGCATTTCTCCGCCCCCCCCCCCAATTTATGCTGAAAAAGCAAGTGCTTTTTTTTTGGAAGTACGAGCTATAGTTAGTGGCTTATAATTTTCATGTGTCCGTTTGGAAGGGAGATAAAGTTTCTGAAGTAATTTACATAGTTAGAGAACAAACAACCAGAAAAGAAATTCTGAGTGGAATACAAGGCAAGAATCTTGCCTTATACTCCTTATTATCAATTCTTAGCCTTATTCAGGGTAGGTGCTCAATAAATCATCGCTAATAATTTATTATACCTCAGATATTTGGGGTCCACCAAACAGAAGAACATTTATTCTCAGACTAATAACTATATGATTACTATAATTAGAATCTTAATATTAAATAATCTGAATATACACTGGAAAGATGTTTTAGTGAAAATATTCAAATGACAGTAAAATGCGCATCTTCATACATCCTCAGCAGAGGAGTAAACTGCTACCATGGTCCTATAAATACACACTAGGAGCTGTAATACAGATCACGTCTCGTGACCCTCATGAACTTCAAGGAGGTAGTTTCACTCCTAAAAATCCAGCCAAGGAAAACTGTAGGAAATGAACTATTAATAAGTATTTTAAATAAAATATTAGAAACCACCTAAATGTCGAATAGGAATAATCAAAAAATGATGAGACATCCACATGGTAGAGTATTTTGCATCCATGAGAAAAGGCTTTTTTAAGAACATTTAATGATATGGAAACTTGTTCATGATATAAAGCTAGGTGAAAAGCTGGACAAAAATGAAATATTTGCATTAATACCTCAATGCATGCACATATCTACATTTAAAAAAACACTAGAAGAAAGTTTATCTATATATTAATAGTGACTATTTCTAGGTGGTGGGATATGGGTCATTTTAATGTTTTCTTCATCTTTTTATGCTTAGAAACTTTTCTACAATGAACATGATCACTATTATTATCAACTGCATAATCAGAAAAATGTTTTTCAGGTAAGTATGTGGAAGTATAATTTAAAAGCTTAAGATGACATTATCCATTTTAATAACTGATGTAATACCAACGTGTAAAGACATTTATTTGATGATGAATATAAACAGATACCGTTTTCCCATCCAGTATATAAAATATTAACAAAAGCCCTTTGTTTCCACTTAGTCATACAGACATCAATAAGATGTACTTGAAATCTAATTTTATTGTCTGGGTTCAATTCAAACTCTTTGAACCTTTAGCCCACCTCCCCTCAACTTTCACGTTTCCATTATGTGCACTCTCATGTGTTTTAGTCTATGCTAGACCTGCTCTGATCCCCTAAGAGTGAAGGACTGCTTAAGAGACAGAAATGCCCTGTTTCGCTCCTTTCTACTTCCCAGTAACTACAGGAATGGTTATCATTTGAGTGATTCTTATAGTTCTGCAGGTTCCACAGAGGATGTGTAGGTCAGTGAGGACACTCCTTAACACAGAGTGACAGAACTCATGAGGGAGGGACTGAGCTTGAGTCACCATCTGAGCAAGAGATCTCACCGGGCATACGCTGTTTATAGTCTTTTATCTGCCTCATCTTCCACCCCGAATTCACTGGTAATCCTATCAACCCTAGAACATACCATAAACCAGCCCATGTGTCCGCATCTCCACTTGAAGCCTCTTAATCCAGGAAGCCGCCAGCTCTCTCTCTTGCCTTGACCACTACGACAGTTTCTAAACGTTCTACCTTCCTGCACTCCTTCTCCTCCTAGAGCCCATTCTCCAGGCAGCAGTTCAGGGTGCTCATTAGAAGGCACATCAGATCGCGCCACACGCCTGTAGAAAACCACTTAACAGCTTTATGTTGTACAGAGTAACAGCCAAACTCCCTCCCCTCCCAAGTCCTGAATGGTCAGACCTTTGCCTTCTTGGCACCATCTCCTCCCATTTTCTCTTTGCCAAAATGCTTCAGGCACGTGGCCTCTTTTGAGTTTCTCTGATACCCACATGCAAACTCGCTCCCACTTCAGGGCCTCTGCACCTCAACTCTTTCCCTCTGGAAGGCCCTCCCCTGGACCAGGGCTTCTCCAGCCCCGCATCGCTGACGCTGCAGGCTGCACGTTCTCTTGCCGGGGAGCCGTGCTGCGTACATGCTGGCAGCACTCCCCGCCTTGCCTTAATGCCCCAGACGACTCCGACATCGCCGGGTTTCTCCTGCTAGAGAACTACTTCAAATGACTAGCTTTTTCCTTTCATTCATTCAACACACAGTCACAGAGTTCCTCCTGTATGTTTCACACTGTCCTAGGGGTTGGGGAGACTACACGGTACAAGCCAGACAAGAACATGCCTCACAGAGCTTATATTTAAGTGGAGGAGATAATACACAGATTCAGATCCAACCAGATGGCAACTTAGATTCCAACTACTCCAAACGCTTTCCTCAAACAGTGAAATTACAGAGGCCACCATCTCACATTCTATCATGTCACTCCATTTTCATTCTGCACATAGTAGTTAGCACTGTATGTTGTACTGTTACTGACACAGTTACTTATTTTTTGACCCTCCCAGCAGAGCATAAGCTCAATGATAGTAGAATACTGGCTTATCTGTTTTGTTCAATACTATATCCCTGGAGTAATGCCTAGCACAAAGCAGACACCCCAAAAACCTTTTATTAAATGAAGAAAATAGCCTTCTTAACAACAGACAAAAGTCCTTACCTGACTGGTAATGTACAATTCCATGAAAATGGATAAATAACCATTATCAAGATTTCTTATATTAAGGATGGTCTCAAATACATTTGAAATAATAATTTAAAAAATTTTGGAAGCTGATACTTCCCCAATATTGTTTTATTCTACCAAAATGAAATGTATATAAACAATCAAATTGAAATAAACAATCAAAATCACTGTAAATCTGGAGCAGTTTTGTCCCAACTAAAGGAAAAGTAAAAGGAAGGAAGAATCACTCAGGAAAGGAAAAGTCCTAGAATTTTGAGGCTAAGAGTAAACTGAAGATTGTTTCTTTCCTCAAAAAAATTAACACACATTTAATTCTTTGTTTCAAAACAACAGTGAATCTTAGCCACAATCTTTTTTTTTTCTTTTACTGTTGGTATTCCTTAGATTAGCAGTGTCATAATTTGAATAGGTCTTTACTTGGTTTAATTTTTTTATGGAAATGTTATTTTCAACTGGTATTCGATTTGAGGGATCTAAAAGTCATTTGCTGTGTTGCCTTTAAAATTCTGCCTAATGAAAGAGCCTCTAAGAGACCGTAAGCCCCAGGAGGGCAGCAGTGTGTCTACTCCACTTGCTACCACTGCATCCCCAGAACACAGCATGTGGCAAGACAGACAGCAGAATTTGTTGAATGAATATAACAACTAGAAACTAACTTAAGTTATTCTAAATTTACATCTAAAGCTTTTTTCAATGACGGTCTTTTTTTTTTTTTTTCCAATGACAATCTTATATCCAACAAGAGGAAAAAAGTTAGACCCCTCATCAGAAGGTGTGAATGGCATTTTTCAAAATCAACAGAAAGGAGTAACTGTTAAGTTATCCAACTTAAAAACATCTGTGAATTGGTCTTTTTTTGTTGCTAATAAATGAAGTCAAACTTTAATAAAATTTAGTTACATAGCCTTGATGGAAATATAGATACCCTCAGAAGTTGGAATCAATTAAAATTACATAGGAAATACTGTCATTTATTACATGACAATGTAAATTAATATTCCAATGTACACTGTTAATATTAAAAATATTCTTACCTTCTTCCAGATTTCTATAATGTGTTTTGAAAAAAAATAGTTTAATTCTTTTTGCTTCAATATCTTAAAAGGTGGCCTTTGGCTTGGAATTTAAAATATATGTACTATATAGCTTCAGCTTTAAGGGTGACTATCATAAGAGTAAAATGGAACACTTGAAAAGCACCTATAATCTTTACCGTTGTTACTCCAGGGCTGGATGCTGTGCTTCTGGGACAATATGAACAAGATGTTTGCAATATCAGTGGTGTAGTGAATGCAAGGGTCATTCTTTTTTTTTTTTTTTTTTAAGTATGGTTCTATACAATGTCTTTTACAAATGGCTACTTTTTAATGCAGATTGTAATTTTACACACTTTCCCCAAAATCATTCCATTCACTTACTTGGATACTGTATGTAAAATGTAAAAAACATTTTTAAAAAATCACATTAAATTTGCTGCATTTACAGACTAGAATGTAGTCAAAAACAGTCATCTCAAAACATGGCACTTTTGGTCATTCATTCATCAAATACATACTGGGTTCCAAACTTTGGGCCAACAGTAAGCAAGATAGTCCACCAGGAAATTTCACCAAGTAAGCAGGCTAACGATGGGTGCATCTCAGAGGGACTCATCATCTAGCTGTAGTGGGTCTGGATGTTTTCAAGTTTTAAAGGATTTGCGAGATCACCCATTCCAACTTTACTGAAGACAGACTACCAAGCATCATTTAAAAAGCTCAGGCTTTAGAGACAGACAGAATTAGTTTTACAAGTTGACCCCGTCACAACTAAAGTACATGGTTTTGGGAACAAAAGGCTTTGTTACAGTAATCTTTTAAGGGAGATGTTAACAAAGCGCTGATACATAAATGGGCATGTAATCAATAGTAATCTGCAACTGTGCTTAAATGAGGGGATGGGGAAATAAACCAAAAGAGGTAGCCTGATTTCCACAACTGCTTGAAAGTATCAGGGCAACGTGACACCTCATCTTTTTGACTACACCATGCTTCCTGAGTGACGGAAATGTTAATTTCAAAGAGGAAAAGGTTTTAGGTTAATTCTGTTATCCGATGATCTGGATGGCGTAAGCTCTGAAGCCTGCATCTACAAGAAAAAATAATGTTCTTATAATTATTTTAATTTTAGAATCTTCACACCCCTCACACAAATGAATACTTGTTAAATTAATGAATGTTTATTAAATGAGAAAAATGTTGAGGAGAGGATATTTTTGTTTTCAAATATGAAATCCAGATTAAATATGTAAGAGTATCTTCTTAAAGCATGCATTTTTAAGTACCCATTGGAAAAGGTATATGAAACTTCTTAACAGGTGAACTGGATTATTGATATGCAGATTGACGCGATCCAGCAGCTAACCACTTTCCCTGTCACTGGCTGTGTTTACACCCTGGCACAGGGACTGTGGCTTTCTAAGACAGAGCAACTAATTGATTTGCCGAAAACATAAAGTCACTTTCTACTTGATAGACAATGCCAAACTTATTTTAAAGATCTATATTCTGTGCACTGGTAGTCTTTCTTCAGTTCTTATGATCCGGTTTTTAGAAAAAGTGAGAACATTACTCACAAGCAACTACAAGGGACTATAAAACAAGCTTAGTAGATTAAAAACATTAAACATTTACTTTATTTAGAAGTAAATGACTATATATTATGTACCTTCCTTATGGCTGACTCTTATGTTAAACAAGTTCCAGATCCAACAGTTCTCTCAGAAAATAATCAACATTTCCAACCCCGCTGGAAAAATGTGAAGACATATATTTTATGTACGAATGAAAGAGTCACAAGGTAATTAGCAAACCACATGTTTTTTCAATAGTTACTGGATTTTTAAAGAATGGGGATAAAACAACTTTCAAAGTTATACAAACGCTTACATATCTAAATGCTGAGATTTTAGTGTCCGTGTTTTAAATTTCCAAAACTCCAAGGATACCTTACTAGATTTACTACCTGGGGCCTGATTCCCATTCCAAGCCTGCTTATTTTCAAATCCTCTGATGTTAGTCCAATAGACTTATCTCTTTCAAGCCATACACTGAATCAACATATCTCTTTTTCTCTCAAAGTTTCATGTCACCTGAGAGAGGCTCTACTTTAATTCACGGGTTGAATCTACACAGCATGTCTTTGATTCACAAGTTCTGAAAGGCCACTACCTTGCTGAGTGGGTTCTTTCCTTGAATCCATTATACTGGCATTCTAGAAAGCCTTTATGCCCCATCTTCTAGAAAGAACAAAATTATAGCTTTCAAGGAGAGCCAATGTTTTATTATACCAACTGCAGCTGGCATTTTCCTTAATACCAGCTACAACACTTTCCTGGCCCCAGTTAATACCCTCTGAGCGGATGAGAAGGGTCCACCAGGGATACCAACAGGAAACAAACCCGGCTCTAAAGAATTCTTCACACAAGGCAGGTGGAGAAACTGAGCTAGGCTTTTCTGAGTGACCTAGTCAGAAGACCTCTCAAACAATGTCCTGCTTTTAGACCAAAACAGAAATATTTGAGAGAATTTTGTATGCCAATATTTTTGCTATAATTCTATAAATAAATTTAAGTCAGTAAAATACACATTTTGCAATGACTCTGTTGAAAAACAAACGATGTTTCGTTTAGTCAAAGCTGCCATGGATCCCCAGCTACTGTCCTCAGGTGAGGTGCCAATGCAGTGACCTTCAGTGTAATGGCATTTCGTGCTAGCTGAGACAATGTGTGACAGTCCTGGCTGCCAACTGGAATGCAGGCACTGTTCTTTCCTCTTCTCAGTAACTGTGAGGCTACAGAAATACATTCCTTCACCTTTCACACGGCCAGTACTCAGTGCTTCTGCTACAGGTAAGGGCAAGACACCTCTGTAAACTGGCCAGTTCCACTACGTGGCTGATTGGAGAAGAAGGAATAACCCATGTGTTCAGGCAGCTAATCCGTTCATAACATATACTGACTGACTGCTGTCGGTAGAGCTTTTTAGTCAAATTGTTTTGTTCTGCAAAACGGAATCTAGTGTTCTTTTTGTGTGTTTTTTAGAGGATTGTTTCTAATGTAACTTTAAAACCTAATTACTTCACATTTCCAAAGTGCCAGACCATTTTATAAAATGGTATATACATTCTAACAGGCAAGATCACCCAACATGAAAGATAATTTTATGCTTTTAGAAGTGGGTTTCCTTTACTAACTCACGTTGTTTCTTGAAAAATGAGATTGATTTTAAGTGGGTATGACAACTACTTATTGATGGCTAAACTACCCAAACCAAATGCTATTTATTTCTCCTATTTCTAAAGGCTTATCATTTTTACTTTTTCAATACTAATAGTAAGAAACACTTCTTTGAATTTTGCCGAGCTGTAAGTTTATTCTTTGTCCAAATGCCTTGGAAGTAATTCACTTACAGAAACTTGAAGGCAGCCCTCAGGAACTGAGTTCTGTCCTCACCTGTCTTAGAGATTTCAGAATGGGCATGTGTGTGCACGCGCGTGCGCGCACACACATACACACTCATTCACTCACTCAAATGTCTCCTGGAACAAATTAAAAGTTAAATGAAAACTGACCCAGTAAAAATGGAGGAGAAAAGTTTCAATCCACACGAAAACTTGGTAAAAACTGTAAACATCCTAATATATGCAAAGGTTCTACTCAAATACATTGTTCCAAATTATCACCAATAAATCATCTGAGAATTGAGTAAGTTCACATTTTCATTTTTTTTTTAAAAAAAGGTCATGCTTATCCTTCCTTACCCTGACTGAAAACTGTACACAGACAGGAGACTTCCATCTTTACTTGCCTCATTTAAAAAAAAAAAAAGCTGCCAAACAGTCGGGCCATTGTTCTGGACTAACTTCTGAGGTGGCGTGAAAACCACATTCCTGGGCAGTACCTAATCATCGCCTCCGACCCTCCAAGAACCATCAAGAAGAATTCATTTACCCCCAGAGGGCAACACGCTATTGTATCCTCTCCCCTCTCCAGCCACCTGTGAACAATGGGCAGTAATTGTAACTGTCACGGGCAGTAGGCAGGAAAAGTCACCCAGCGCTTTTTTCCCCAGTTTTCTGCCAAACCTGATCCGAGCACCTAACACAGAAGAAAGATCTACAGTTGCTTTTAAAACGCATCAGAAAACAGCTTTTTGAACAGAACCAGAGGACAATAACCAAACTTGTGCTCTGAATGTGAAGCTTAAAAAACTCAAAATTAAAGACAGAAACTTCTTTTGTGACGGTACTGCAGCTTCCTGAACTAACCCCACAGGCAAGCCTGAAAGGACAGCTGAGCTTCTTTCCTCTGTGCTTATCATCACTGCTGTTGCTGCTTTTAAGTCAGACTTGTGAGGAAAGCCAGGGAGGGAAAAATGTCTGTCCTCCAACGGAATGAGATCACACGGCCTGGAGCGGGCGGTCCCGCCTGCTTTGCTGTCAGTTATCACCTAGGTTGGAGGAGAATAAAGGACCTTGGAGAAGACACCCTGTATCTCAGGTGCAAATGGGTTAAAATCCAACAAAATCAAGAAACAGAAACTCCTCTGTTCTCTCTAAACTTTGCCTTCGAGCTCTTCAACCGATATTGATCATTATTTGCTTGAATTTCATTCCATTCCAGAGTTTGGTTACTTAATTTGCTGGTTAGCAGGAATTCATTCTTTCCCCACCCAGTCACATCCTAATCACAGCCTGAATATATGTAAACTCCAAATAGATGGATGAAAAATGAAATATTCAGGCAAACATTTTCTGGAAGTTTCCAGAATGGAGATGCTACTGTCAAGAAGGTCAAACATTTGAGAAGACTGATGTATGCTCTGCCTTTCTCCAGGATGCTCTTATGTAGTAGAGTCTTAAGAGACTTAAGACAATTGCCTCTCTCACTGGGAGAACACGTGCATGTACACACATATGCAAAAAAAAGTTATTTTTACACACATTTCTACATGTATATTAATATAAATCTGGTGATATTTTAAATATATATTCAGCCTCTATCAAAAATATACACAGTAAATATATAAGTAAATAATTTAATATTGATGAATAAGTATTTTTTCCTTAAAATTAATCCTTTAGAACTCAGAATCAAGTGTCCTATTGGCAACGAATAGAAAAACTACAGATTGCCTACTATGCCCTGAGAAACCACACTTTTTAATTAATTGAAAGGATCATTTGATTTTATTTTTATATGAGAAATTAAATCTCATCCCCTTAGTTCTGATTTTAAATGATTATGTGCATTCATACTTCCCATACATAGACTGTACAAAATCATCTCAAAATATGCAGTTTTTAACCCTATCATTTTGGTTAGTACTTATAAAGTAAGTCCTTTGAATTTTTAAAAAGTGATGTAAATCAAGACTGTAAAGATACAGTGGACACACAAAGAGGAAAAATAAGAGCCCTGGTTCATCCCCTTTTCAAGATGGAAAAAAGAAACACCCAAGACAAAGAATGCGTGGGGGCAGAAGTATGTTATCACCATTAATAGTCTTGAATATCAAATTCATTTTGGTACATTTTGGATCAAAATAATTGCGAACGTATTACCTTTTATTTCACCGAAATTCCCTGATCCCATTGCAAGAAGCTTGTCTTTCCAGTCCTTTGAGAGTAGCTTTTCAATACTGGGGGTTTCTAAGTAGAAAAAAAATGCAAGGAAATCAACATGACTATCTTTATAATGTAGCTCATTAAAAATCTACCCACTAAAAATAAGGCCATCCCTATCCCAGCCCCAGTTCATAATGACTTCATCAACAAACTGATAACAGGGCAGGGAAAAAAAGAATGTATTTTGTCACCTGCTGTTTCAAAATCATTAGCTTTTCCGTCTTGTGGAACAAAGCCATACTAATTCTTTATGACAATGGGTACATATAAACCTGCAGTTCATTGTTTTTCAATTTGGTGAACAAATTCCTGCTATAATGGATGCTTGTCAATTTCAGGGTGTTAGTCTGCAGTCAAAAAATAATTATGTTGATAAAATACAGAGTAAAAAAAGGCAAAGAATTAGCTCTTAAATCTGCTACATGTAATTATATCCCTCTGTGTGTTTACAATTACATCCACTTTATAATATGTGTTTAACATCGTGTGGTGGTAAGCACACTGTGGAAAGATTTGCCAGTACCGTGAACATTTTTTTTTAAAAAGTTCGCATAAAAGAAGCTTTACAAAGATTGCAAAATCTAGAGAAGTGAGTAATGCCTAAAACGGAAACATTATTTGCTTATTTCAGATTTGCAGCGCACTCTTTTACAATGCCTCGTATTAAGACAGGGCACGGATACTTAGAGAGCAGGGTTATGTGTTCATCTGAGATTTGTTTTTGTGCATCATATGGTTTTGATCTCTTCTTCTGTGTTGAACTTTAATGTGTAAGTAAATATAAATGCTAATAAAACTCCCAAACATTAAACTCAGTTCCAAATAATGTAATTGTATATTCTTGTCAGCATTTTGATGGGTACACAATTACAATGGCTTTCAATCCCACGATTAGCACTGCATTCAGTTAGAAAATGGTGTGTACTAAAAGATAAGTGTCCCAGTATGTTCCATCTAAATAACAATACCCACACTTATTATCCAGATCTAAGACCCACACCGCCATTCTCCACATTGGTGTTTATGTGTATTTGTGTTTGTTCAGACATTTGTTTACCCCCTACTAGGAGCATAAAGGGAGTACATGTTAACTTATCAAAGGGACCGTCTGGCCTAGAGACCATAAGATTATTGGAAACGGGTTAATTCTCTCCACAGTAAAATGCCTATTAAAGCGTCTTCTGCATCATCTTAGCTAATGCTATCTACTTTTCTTAGGCCCGCATCTTAAAGTTATCAGCTATCGGAGTCACAAAAGCCTGTGTGGCGTTTTCAACTAAGTGGAGACGAAATTTTCCTTGGAAAAACTGACAACATGGAATGCTTCTCTTTCAGATGTCAATAACTTGAAGAAAATAAAATGGTGAAAAGCTCTGAATGATTACTTCTTTATATAGCCTGTATATATAGTGTATACATACACACACACACACACACACACACACACACACCCCTACAACTGCTGTGTGCACATTGACTACAGAATGTGTGAAATGCTATTTTTTTTCCTTCATGACAAAATATATCTCTCCATTTTTCACATTTAAGGAAAACAAGAGTCTAAAGATTTTACTTTTACTTTTTCTTAAAATATCCCTATTTCTACACCACTGTGTTGACAATGGTAATGACAATTCTGAGTAATAAAATGCATTCAATCTCTTCTGATTGTAATCAATACTTCTGTTCACTGAGGCTTTAAAAGTAACTTTAAAATATTTCTGCAGGGATTTCCAATGTTTCTACATTCCCAGTAAACACTTCGTGAGTGAAATCATTTTTTAAACCTTATCAGAGTAGGTCAAACAAACACCACTGTTTCTTTTTTCCAGCACTCTACAAAAATTCTTGAGTAGCATGTAAACAGGGCACAGCCAATATGGTATTTGCAATAGAGCACTGTCAGTCATTAAAAGCTAACAAACCTTTGCGAAGCAGGAATGCAGCAATAGAAACCCATTGTGCACTAACAATAGGCCCCTGAACCTCCCGGCACCAAAAGCAGACCATTTTACTTTTAAGGCTATTGTCTGCAAAGTCCATGACAAAGCTTTTTCCCTGAAGCTAGACAAAATATTCACTGTAGTGTGCTCGTAAAGAAACAGAAGTCTTCTGTCTAAGTCGCAGAGTTAAAGAAACAGCCGCCAGATTTCTGAAACCTGCAGAACATTCTTGGCCTCTTTATTAACTTGCATAAAGATAGAAGGCTCCTATACCATGCCACTCTTTTCAAGTACTTGATTTGTAACATACACTACAGAAAAATGAATAACTTCTTTAAAACCAAGTAATTTGGAAGATGTAAAATCAGAAATATATCTAACTCGGGGCTGTCATGCCTGTGGATGAATAAAGATAATAATATTTGCAATTTCGATGAGGTATATACTTTAAAATAAGATTCAATAAACATTCATTGAGCAGCCTATGTGCCAGGAACTATGCTAGATGCTTTCACCTGTATTTTCTCATTTAATCAGAGCGAAGACCTGAAGACTCAGATTGTGTTATTACGTCCATCTTCCAGCTTTAAAAAAAAAAAAAAGATGAAGACGAAGAAGAAAAAGACTTGTCTGGGGTTTCACAATACCTGACGGGCAGAGCTGAATCTTGAACCAAGGATTTATTTCCCCATAAAATTCCTAACTCTCTTGTTGACAACAAAATGATAATGACAGCTACTATTTTGAGGGTTCAGTGCTAAACAGTGTATCAGGCCCTTTATATGTGGTATCTCAACTGTTTCCTAATAATCTCCTGAATTAGATATTGGTACATCTGTTTCACCACTAAGAAACCAAAGCTTTAGGAAAAATCATGACTTGCCCAATACGGAGCTAAATTCAACCTACTGGATCCCAGAGTCTTTTGTTCTCTCTGGTATACACACACGACTTCATTTCACCTGCAAAATAGTCTTGGAGAGTTGGAAAGACTATTGTTATTAACTCGATTGGCTGGATGAAGTAAAAATTTGAAAGAATAAATTGAATATCCCAGGGTAACATGCACCTATTAGCAGCATGATGAGATTAAAAGCAAAGATTCCTTATGGTTTTCATATGTTCAGGATGTAGTGAAGCCACTATATGGCTCTGAACTTTAGAATTCGATTTAAGGAAAACTTATGAACACATAGTGGTCACGAAATGAAAATGTATACATTTGATGGAAGGACTACTGGGTTAAAAGACAAGCAACCTGGGTTCTCACCATAACTTCGACACTATCTAGCTCAAGGGGTTCTAAAGTGTCCCATTTCACCCACTTCACCTCTGTATCTGAATTAAGTAAATTCATGTTCAGTATTCTACCAAGTGCAATGATACAATCTGCTTCCACTGGTAGTTCATGAAGAAGTGGTAAAAAATGATCTCACAATAACGAGCACAATAAATGGACAGAAAACAATGACTGAATTTCTCTGAAAATGGTAAAGATTCCATAGGATATAAATGATTACAACTACAAAAGACCAAAGGCAAAATCTCAATATTTATAATACATTGGTCCATTAATGTGTGAATATAATTAAAGTGAAATGTGACACAATTATGTAACTTCAGCGCTCATGGAGCAAAAGAGATAGCAGTTATCTATTAAATATTCCATTCTCTACAATGTGATTAAAAAAAATACATGTAGAGTCGTATTTTATATTGTGCGTATGGTATGTCTGTGGACATAGAGTTATTTCCAAATGTTCAAATTCTGGATTATCCATTACATTTGTGTTAAGATATGTCATACTTTTACTTAAACGCTTTAAAGTTTCTCCTAAGATTTACTTTTCTCAAGCACTGGAGTACCATGATTATCATCAAAATTAAAGCTAGGGCTCTCTATACTAAAATAAGTATGACAGATAGTAATTGTTGCTATTAACTGCATTGCATTTCAGTTTACAGAATGCTGTCAGATACAATAACTCTGTCAATGTTACAGACCATTATTATATCCATTTTGCAGATGAGAAAACTAAGACTCAGAGAGAAAGCCAAGGCCCAGGATCACCTAGCAAGAAAGTAGAACAGACGGAATACAAAACCATGGCCTCTTAATTCAAGGATCTGATTCAAGGATCTGTTTTTTAGGGGAAAGGTAAATGCATGTATACTTTAAAAGAGAAAATAAAATAAACGTTAAGAGGTAAGCAGGAAGATACATTAGAGAGAAATGAAAGTCATCCTTATCAGTCACCCCATTAATAGTAAGGGGACTGTACCTGGATTACTCGTCTCCTGCCATCAGGATCCTTTTGCTATGTTTGCTTGCATTTCCCTTCTCACCCTTGCCTCTGTTTTGCTCACATATGCTTCTGCACATCAATGCCTATTGCAATCCCCACTAGTGAATGGCCCCCCTAACTGTGCCAGCCATTGTTACAACAGCATCCTGCCTCTTTAGAGCCCGTTCATTCCCTATAACTCTCACTCCTTTTTCCCTTCAGCGCCAAACACTCTTAAGACCGACTCCCTCATCTGGAACAATGAGACCTGGAGACTCATGCCAACATATTGTAATTCTCCAACAAGCTCCCAGTGCCAAGAATTAAACCACATTCGCTCCAGTGCAGTAGCTTTACACACAAGCTCAGGTTTTTGCTTTGTGTTTATGTAGGGTTTTTTTCCCCCTTAATCTCCCTCGAGCTGCAGTGGCAGAGCTCATTGAAAAATCGAACAAGCAAAAAAATATGTACGTGTAATATTTGACTTTTTAAACAAAGTCTCAGGAGTTTAGATCAGACCAAATCTACTACCGTTTATACTTTAATTTTGTGGCTTAAACTAAGCTGTGTTATTCCTGACATTTGATACGGTGCATATTTAGGGGTGAAAGCTGTCTTTTGGAAGGAACAACAATATGGCTGAATGTCAAAATATACCAATACCTCCTTCAAAGTCAAGAAGTAAAAGCATATGTAGATTATTCATGTCACAGAATCAGCATTTTAAACCTGGAAGGATCTTTAGATAACATTTAGAGAAGTATTTTACAAAAGTAATTTGCTACAATACATACTGGAAATTAATGGAACAAAAATTTCTTGGTTACTTAAAAGTAAAACTGAAACAAACATAAAATAAGCATTCCATTGTTATGTAAATCTAATTAACACTAAACAAATTTACATTTCTTTTTACAAGATTTAGATCTATTTATGTGCTGTCTGACTGTTAATCTTGAACTGATTTATGGATTATACAGGATTCTTTATTCGATCAAGGACATTAGTGTTGGGAGATAACTTGTCTTATCAATATAAACTGGGTAATAACAAGTCTAGACTAGCCTCTTCATTTTACAGACTGAAAATTATCAATTAAGGATAAAGCTTAACTAAGATCATACACCTAGTTAATGATAGAGCAGAACTTGAAGGTTAACTCCTAGTTTGGTATTCTTTTCCATATACTACACACCCCAACAACTCTTTTAAGAAAGAGTCAAACTTTTCAGAAATGAAATGTTAGTCCAGTTTTATTCACCTCATCCAGTTTTAGACAATAATTAATTAGATGATAGGTCGTCTGAGTGGTGAACATCTGTTAGAATTAGGGTCTGTTAATTCAATATTCTCCCCTTGGAAGTTTTCACTGATGGCCCCCATGAAATTAAAGAACAAACGCAAGTTAGTGCATTTGGCCAACTATATTTTTCTTCAAAAGCTAATTACAGTTCAATATGTTGTTATTTGGTTATTCAATTACTGATAATAGGATTATTTTTGAGGGGAAGATTGGGCTAAATCTGGAAATCATGTACCAGTAAGAGTTCAATTCATGTTGACAACAGCTGCATGTCTAGACAACATTTTGGGGCAAATATTAAACAACACAATGGAAGTAATATAACGACTTTTACATATCTGGAAAGTATCTGTGCACCGAAGACCAGAAGGCCTTGTAACAGTCCCATTAGCCAAGCGCTACAGCTAGTCTGCTACTGGAAATGTCAAGTTCTTCGAGGAAATGTTAAAAAATAACACACACCACAAGGCACAATAGAAACACATCTGAAATTCCAAAGCATTAGGATTTCAAAATGCCTCATTTTTACATGTAATTACCCTGAAGTGAATTAAGCTCTAGAAATACTTTACTTTTAGTGGTGCCAAAATACTTCTTTGTTTCCACTTGAAATTTAATAAGAGCTTGGTTAACAGGGGGGAAAAAAAAAAACCTTTGGCCTGCTGACTCAAGTTTGGAAAATTCTAATGTGTAATCAGTTTTGGGAATATTGCAATATTTAAATCATTACCCACAGGCTTTAATTTTCTGAATGTATAGGCTAAAACTATTCACCTATCTGTTTAATTATACTCGATCTTCTACCACATTTTAGAAGAATTTTTTATCACATGATTAAATATACCATAATCCATATGACATAATTGCTACACATCAATAAACTTGGGTTTACTCCTCAAAAGATGGCTCTATGTCTTCTACACAAAGTAACCATTAAGAGATGGACTTATAAAACTCTCATAGTTTTATTCACTCCATCACTCAAGAAAGATAAGTACATTTCCTGGCTTAGACTACAACACTTTATTTTTTTCTTGTTTTAAATATTAGGTCCCAGCAAAAATAACGTAAGTAATTTGAGGGCAGCATTTCAGAAAGAAATTGCAGAGTTATTCTTCATGTACAAAATCTCTCTTATGTCTTGCTACTGAATGTAAAAAAATTATACAACGTGACTCCATCACTTACCATAACTAGTTTTGTGGCCTTTGGCAGGTAATTCAACCTCTCTATGCTTCAATTTATTCATCGGTAAAAGGGGATAATAACTCTACTTGTATGATTGTCAAAATAATTAAATGAAATAATTTATGTAATTAAGTGTTTAAAACAGTTCTGGGCACACAGTAACATTTAAAAAGGTTGACTAACATTACAACTACAACATATACAACAACCTAAGAGAACGCCTTCAAAGATCAAATGAAATATATACACATATGCTTCACTTTGCCCAGAAACTACCCAGAACTCAAACACCTCATCAAAGGTTCTACTCTACATATTTTTATGATACTGATTGATAAGCTGTAGTTTCACTGGTTTATCTGTCATTCCTATGAATTTTTCAGTTGGTTCATGTCAATAAAGATGACACAGGAAGAGATGTAGTGGTTAAGGGGGACAAAGACAGGTGTCATTTCCATTAGGTTAATGTAGGAATTGTCCCCAAATTGCACAGAAATACAAAAGTACTCAACTCATCTTTGCCTGAGTGTTTTTTTTTTTTTTTTTTTTTTTTTTGACAGTTGTCTTTCTAACTTTCCAAGGGTTCTATTAGGTCCTCAACAATGGCTAAAGCTTTTCAGCCAGTGCTGTTGACAAGTGAGAGGGAACAACAAACAGCTCTGTAGTGCTCCTTTCCCAGGGTCACTCAACCAACGGGAACATTTACTATTTTTATTTATTAGCGCCGTAGCGCTGTCCTCTCTCATGGCTAACTCACTCCAACCCCCATGACAGGAAAAGCATTTTAACTTTTAATAAAAATGGGAGAGTGAGGCACTCCTGTGGAAGGCTTTCAGTAAAGTGCATGGCTAATGAATATTGTCCATCTGTACCCAAATAATTTATGATGTCAGCAAAGTGTGGGTGGTGAAACGTGAATTAAGTCCTAGCCATTAGTCACGATGAGAGGGGTGAGAGTGAAGAGTAGGAGGAAGCAAAGGGGCTACTAAGGCAAGAGGGGTGGAACAGAAAAGCTAAGGGAACTTGAAAGAAAACTGGGGAGAAGATGCTCATGATGGCAGCAGTTAATGGTCGATTTGTAACACTTGAACTATTTCTCATAAAAGAATTCCATGACTGTTTTTGTTATTTCACCCAGCAAATAACCAACCTTCTCAAAGACAAATTATAATACATATCTGTTATTTTCCATATATTTTATTTGAAACAGTATTTTCTCAATTGTGTACATATGAGATAGAACAAGAAGGAAAAACAAAAGACAAGCCATAAGAATGAAATTATAGCAAAAGGTATATGAGTATATGGCATATTTAAAACAAAGTCTTAATTTCATAAGACAAATTTATAGACAAACAGGGAAAGTTTAATATAGCTTAGTAAAGAGAATGAATAGTTCTAAGCAAAATATATATGCCTATTGATATACTTAAGGAAAGAATTACCTAAATATGTATTGGAATTATAAATGAAGCAATTATCGTACTATAAGAGTGTATTCACACAATCATCCATTTAATTAGATATCAAGACCATGCTGAAAACAAAAATTAATGATCATAATTGTAGAATTCTGTTGTGGTTGTTTAAAATTACGAAGGTGGGTGGTAGAGATGATAAAGGAGATACAAAAAGCATAGAAATAGAAAACCACTTAACATACATTAGAATAAGAATTCCAATACTTTAAAAATATGACAGAATGTTTTACCACTGGAAGTGAGAATTAAAGTGCATACAGCCTGATGCTAAAGCACGACACATCCTGAATCTTCTCTATCACAACATATGTGAAAACAAATCGCAATCTCAGCTTGCCAGATGCCTGAAAAGATATGAACAATAAAAGCTGACATGATTCATATGATAAATCAGAGATTGTGATTTGCAGGTAGCTGAACAGTTGAGCTGAAAAACTACTTAGAATTCAAATTATAGTTTATGTTCTAATACATAGCATTAGATTTTAAAATTAGGAAAAAAAAATCCCTCTGGTTTGCTTAAAATCATATATCTAAATTTGCACTTAGCCTTCTCAACCGAAGTAGTCCATCTGCCTTAACAACTTGTTATATTTGGTCTCTCATAACCTTTCATGGATTTTGGATCGTGTCATCTTTACAGTAATTTTAGATGAGAAAATACAATAGTTTTATTTGCAAATGGCATTTAATGTTCACAAGCTTAGACACAATCTAATCAACAACGAAATTTAAAGTTGTGTGTTAGGAAAGACTTGCTGTGAACCCCAAAAATGCAGAACAGCAAAAAAAATCAACCTCTAAGAAGCATTCTCATTTAAAAAGAGACAAGTGAAAGAAGACAAAAAGGAAGCAAAGAAAACGAAAAAAAAAAAACAACTCTGGAAAAATAGCAAAAGAGAAAAGCACAATTTGATTTTCAATTTTCTTATATCAGCAACTTAACCGATCTCACTGTAGGCAGTGGGTATAAAATCAAGCAGGTACAGTCTATTCGTTTATTCATTTAATTTGAATTGAATGACTGTACAAAAACATTGTCTTTGCTTTTAGCGGCATAATGTCCTGAGTTATCAGACTACTTTAAGAAATGTACGTCAAACATGGACACTTACATTTTCTTTATTTTGCACAATTCACACACACGAGGGCACACACACGCACACACACACAAGATTAGAAGGCCTCATACTCTATCCATTTATTCATTCTTTTATCTAACAGTTTTCTGTTAAGCCACTACTGTGGCACTGTGATAGTAACTGAGACATGGCCTCTGAACTTCAATAAACTCAGCATACACTGTTAAATGTATAGACTAACAGTGATCAGACAATAAACCTTTGACTCAAATTGCTACAGCGTCATCTGAGTTGCTCCCCTATTGTTTTATTTATTGAAATAAAGGTAAAGACAATAATGCCTGACTTCAAGCACTAGATTAATGAATAGTAAATAAATGTGCTGATAGATTTTTTTTTCCTAAATGTTACTATCGTAGCATTGCCATAAAAAGTTCTAAAATAGTCTTCTGTTTATCAATTGAACCTGCTGTAAAAAAAAAAAAAAGATTATACTAGGCAATAATTTCCAGAAGTGGGGCCAATTTGTCATCTTGTCCATAACTAGGAAAATAACATGAATTAAATCATGCTAGCAATATAAGGGTAAATTAAAAGATAAGTATATTGAGAATAATAGAGTGGACTAATTCAACAGTGTGTACTACGTATTTGTCCAGGTATGAAGGATATTAACAGAAGCAGAACAAAAGTGGACCCTATCCATCTAGAGTTCACAGTTACCGAGAAACTTCTTTAAAGTGCAAAATTCCAAGGCCACTGGAGAGTCCGGCTCATAATGTTTTTGTGGAATCCCAGGAATCTGTACTTTTCCAAGCCCTGAGGTAATTTTTTGATGAGTAAACACACATCAGGGTATAAAAATATGTATAAAAACATTCTATTAAACCTTCAGAAACTTGAATTAAAAACTTTTTTCAAGTGCATAAGACTTGAAGTAGAATCTGCTGAATTCTTTTTAGAAAGGTAAAAGAATTTTACTATCACCAAAATGTCCTTTAAGTGGTAATTTAAACATTATCAACTAAAAGCATTCAAATACATTTCAATACTTTTCTATTCTACAACTCAGTGAAATGCAGCATTTCAAATTTAAAAAAAAAACTCACAGTAAAATGCAATAATGAACTGTCAGGAGCTGATGATATATATTTTATTTATTAAAAAGGGGGAAAATGAAGAATTCTTAGTGAAGAACTGTGAAAAAAAATTTTGTTTAAAAATCTTAAGAGGGTGGGTATAGCTCAGTGGTAGAGCTAATAATTAATGCTTAGCATGCATGAGGTCCTGGTTCAATCCCCAGTACCTCCATTAAAAAAAAAAAATCTGAAATAAGGGACCATGAATCATGTGATCACATGCTAGAAATACCTATGTATCCTTCACCGTAATGCAGTACACACATAATATAAGAGATACACATACGCTTATGTAAGTGGCAAAGATAAAAGAGAGACTCCTGAGATGTCAGCCAAATGAAGATGGCATCCTCCCGGGATGATTGAGAACTGAGGGGGGCAGGTTCAGGGAGGAATGGCGGAATAATGTTACTAGTAATTTGGTAAATCAGAGAAGAATCAATGGGATACAATCCTCATTATTCATTTAAAGGAATGGCAGGACAACAAATCACAAATCCTGGAAAGGGTGTTAATGGTAGAAAATAAAATAATCTATACTTTGAATACAATTAACTTGGATTCCTATAGCACAGCAGCACTTTGCTTGCCTATTCTTTCCATATTCTTAAAAACACCAGTCAGTAACGTCTATAGCCTGTGTCTCCAATCTAATAACTGAGAGACAAACATGATACACAGAGTTTTTAAAGAACAATGAAATATGCGGGGAGAGAGAGAAGAGGAGGGAAGAGAGAGAGGTGGACTGAACAGTCTTCTTTCTCCTGTGCTTAGCAATCAGAATTAATCATTGAACTTCACTCTCATATATGTAAGAAATGATAGAAATATGTATCACCAAAATCTTTTCACATACATATTTAGTAAAATTAATATGTAATATTTAATATAATTTGAACTCATTTATCTCATTAGAAGTATATCTGAGGAGAAAAAGTGGGTGGAGGTAGAAAGGGCTCAATGGATGTCCATCATATTTAAGCCATGTATCCCATCCTTTCCTAATAATTTTCTGAAATAAAAGAATGAAATAAAAAAGACAGGGAAAAGCTTATTTAAAACTGTTTATAGAGATTTTGGTGAAGTACAATGAAACACCAGCAGTCTAAAACTTAAGATAAAGGTCAGAATTTTATCACAAAAGGATGGATGAATCCAGTAAAATGACAGACCACCCAATTTTCTGACCTGGGGGTCAGAGAGCAAGCTTTTATAAACTTGGGAATGGTCTTTCAAAAGCCACAAAGATCTGTGTTCCACATGTCAGAAATTTGAAAGTGTTTATATCTCTGAGAATTTTCCCTGAGGGAATTGAAATCCCCCAGGAACCTGCTATCTTAGTTCTCACAAAACGGTGCAGAGCATATTTAAGCCCTGCAGGGTCTCTGTTGTTGGACATTAGATCTCCTGTCCAAAGTGAACTCTGGGACAGACACTGAAGGTGGTTTCAAAAGCCTTCACTGCCCTCAACTACTTGCAAAAAGCTAGTAATCATTCTAGGAAGAAGATTCAGATAAAACATTGTTAAAAATTATGATAAATTAGAAACATATATTTAATCATTCTCATAAATTAAGGGGCTCCAATAATAGGAGTTGAGATCCTTAGTTAAATTACAAGCATTCCAAATAAATCATTCAAGTGAGGTAGCTGCCTATACTCTTATTTGCAGAAAGGAAATAACTTATTGCAAGGAATTTGGTAAACTAAACTTTTAAGTCATTGCAATAAATTAGTAAACATCAAAACTGACCTTTATTACTTGATGGGGGTAAATATAAAAAGGCACATTATCTTCTTAAAATATATGTTTATGAAATTAAAAATAAAAGAGAGGGTTCCATTTGTAAAGAGAGAAAGAGAAAAACCTCATTGTTCTATGGCAGCTACTGAAGAACAAGAAATTACTCAGATTAATTAGGGGATTACATTATTTACAAGACTATTTCCAAAATTTATAAGGTATATTAAAGTAGATACATAATCTAGCAGGTTTTCGTTTTATATAGTAGGTGCCAATTTATTATTTTAGCTCATAGTTCTAGACAAAAACCCTGGCTTACTTATTTCTCTGTCTTTTCTTCTCAGCAAATTGTTCAGCTTATAGTGCAGTACCCTCAAAATTATAAGGCAGCAAAGCCAAATCTCAAAACACGTAAAGAGTCATGTGCCAAACGAAGCTGCATAAAAACTAAAAACCAACACCTTTAAAAAATACTTGGTTTGAGTTTAATTGAAACTCTTGTTTTCATACATATTTCAGCCTTTCTGTTTTTGTGGTGACACATGAAGTGACTAAAAAATAATGATCAGTGAGGTTTCACAGCATGGAGGGGGGAAAAATAATAGGAAAAAAAAAAGTTTATTCCATACTATTTGAATTCATTTAGGTAGTTCTCTATGGGGCTACTACCAAATCCTTTAAGCCCACCAGCCTCTTACCTACATTAAATTAATGAGGCATCTCAAGCTTTCATCCCTCACCAGCAGCTCTAGGCTCTCCAGTTGGACACCTACAATTTACTAAATTACAAACAGTGACCTCAGGGAGACATCTGTTTGTTATATACAATATTGTATTATAATATAAACTAGAAAAATATTAGGGAGATTAAGATGATAAGATATATGTTGAACTGTATTTTCTGGGGTTAATAGGGGCCGGTCTACTATTCTGTGATCTCTTTACCAATACAAGTTTCCATTTTCCCATCAGTAAGTAAAGGCCTCCACAGATTAACACTTACGAACAATACTTACGAACAATCCAATACTAAGAGGTCTGTATTATGCCATGACACTCACTACCTCCATGCAATACTTTTATTAAGCTGCAAATACATTAAGCTTGGTTATAATCAATTTTTTTTTTATAATACCACCTTCTTACTAATGCTCGTAACACTTGGCTCCCAGGGATGTACTTATAATGAGATGGCCGGGTGTATTTTCCATTAAAGGCCTCCGCTGGAGTTTCTATAGTGCTTTTTCTCATATATTTCAAGTTAAATGCTCCCTCTATTTTTATGTTGGCTTCACAATAGCCAGTCCCTTTTCAATGATTAATTTTCTATTCAAAAACAATTTGCTTTTTTTTTTTCCTTTGTCCTGTCATGGTTTCAGAACACCCTCTTTCCTTTTCCCTCATCCATTGCAGAAACTCACACTCGCCCCCACCTCCCACCCCCGAGGACCAACTACCCTCTGGCCTCCAAATTTCTCTTTAGTGACACATAGTCCAAAATATTTAGGAGCTCCCCCCAGCAGGAGGCTACTCAATTAACAAAAACAAAGCCCTGAATGATCAAGGCTATAACTGAGCCAAGAAATACTGTAGCCATTTATATGATATGACCTCAGCAGCCTCTTGATTGAATTGCAACCCTGCATTAAATCAGCCACTATGTGCTATGTGTGTGATTTTCTAAATGCTGGGTGTGTGAGGTGGAAACAGGGAGGTGAGGGGGTAGCAAAGAGATCACAACCACTCTCAGAAAAAAAAAATCCTTGATTCAGAATGCATTTGGTTTTTTTTTTTTTTTTTTTTTTTAACATGCTCTTTACTTTGTTTTGGAACTTAGATACATTTTGTAAAATCCTCTTAACTGGTATTCCGAGGCATGTTTAAACAACAGAAATAATGGAAGCATAATTGATTGCAGCTGGGAACTGTCACCCCATCAGCAAGCAGCACCTACCTGGCAAATACTGTGAGCTTGTTACAGATTCCTTTCTGAACTGGGCACTGTAAGACCGGGCATGCTTTATACCACACACTCAACTCAAAATCTTCACTGATTTATTTCTCAAATTTTACTAGACTAGAAACAGTAAGTGGTTAGTCTGTTGGCCTCTGTCCAGTGAATCTGGGCAGAGAAGGCGGGGTGCTTGTTTCCTAAAGTCAAATACATAACAGGTTTATAAACATGCGATATCTTTCAGTCATGGAGGAGATATTCAAGAAAAACAATCTTCTCCGTACATGCATGTTTGTAGAGGAAAGGAGGAAAAGTAAAAATATCTTATTTAGAAACCTATCTTTGTGAATCGAATTATTATAAAATTTTCCATACATATCATATTCTAATCAGAGACTTCCAAGGTTCAGTTCTTATCTAGAAGCAGATTTTTCTATCACTCTTTAAGTTTATTTATTTAACTCAGACTTTCCTCAAAAAGGAGCAAAAAAAAAAAAAAAAAGAAAAAGAAAGAAAAGAAAGAAAATGAAAGGAAAACTAATAACTCTACATTAACTTACTAAGAGAAAAGCTACAGTAAGTCTCTTTTCCTATTTTCTTATATTTGTGTAGCTGTTAGACATTTTGCAAAGGAGGGGAGTACCAGCCAGCCTTTCACAACAAAAGACCCACTGTCACTGAGCCAGTCCCAGACATGGTGGAAACCAGCCCACAGGAAAAGGCCTGGCTCCAAAGTTAGGCCCCGGCCGAGTACAGTCACTATATTCACTCAAATTGGCAACAGGTCTCAGTGTTCCTGGCTTTGAGCTGTGAACAAGGGTCGGGATTGAATAACCAATTATACAACCGCTGACTGAGTTTATCCAAGGTTTGCAAACTGCTATAATAGCCCAGTATTCAACCAACTGTTTTATCCTTTTCCAGATATAGTGTCATATCTCCCCTTGTGCTCCATTTACATGTCACTTTATTGCATACATCCATTAAAAAGGTTAATACAGTGTCACACTCAATGCCTAAATACTGCCATACAGGAGTTCTGCTGCTCTCTGGGGCACTTCGTATAGACACCTTTCTCTGTCTTTCACTTTCGCTCTGCAGGCTAAACCAAGTTTCTGTCAAGACTACAGAACAGTGGATGAAAGAACAGTAGCCAAATGTCAACAGTTTTAAAAATACTCTCTTTACTAATAGGCTGCTTTAACCCACCTTGGTATATTAAAAATGGGAAAATTCTGAGCTCTGGTGGTTCGGACTAGCACCCAAATTTGAGGAGCACACATACATTTATCCAAATGTGTGCCTCCCCCTTTGCCAAAATGGACGTCTCTCTCAAAGTTCAAGATCTCCACTTTTTTTCCAGCATATTTGCATGCCTGCCTTTATACAAAGTGGTTGCGATGGAAATAAAAAATAGAAATAGAATTTCAAGTACTTTTCCTAAATCTCTACAAACCTGAAATTCCTGAATGACTACCTTCCAACTCAATAAACAGAGTAAGAGAAATGGTAGAAATATCAAGTGGCTATGAAGGAGCTGGCTTTTTTTTTTTTTTTTTTTTTTTTGATGCCTTGGTCTTTGCCCTTTTATTTTCACTCCACGCTTGGTGCTAACTGGCACTTTATAGGGTGTGGGCTTATCTTCTCCAGAGGCTTTTTTACTTTAAAATCAATAATACAGATTCCTTCTAGAGATGTAAGCGATATCACTTGGATTATATAAAAAACCACATCAACATTTAGTAACAAAACTGGTTAAAAACAAAAATGACCAATATTATGAAATACCATCTACGTCTTCAAATATCAGAAGGTCTTTTTTCACTTGTAATTAAAAGAGGAAAAGTCTCCTCGAAGTCCACAATGAAAACTAACTTTTCATATAATCGTATAGTGTAATGATAATAATAGTAGCTAGGCAACTGCTAACAACTAATGGAGAGCTTAAGTGGTGTTAATTTTTAAATGCTTTACATGTAATTCTTTTTAATTCTTGCAAAATCCCATTTGTAACTGTTAAGAGCAGGGCCTTTGCAGCCAGAGTCTTCCTCCTTCTTTTAAGAGCTTAGACATCTTATAAAATTACTTAACCTCCTGCGCCTCAGTATTGTAAAATTAGCATAAACCTAATACACCTACCATATGGGCTACTGAAGGCATTAAATGACTTTCTCGAAGTGAAATGTCTCAATACAGTATTTTTAGGTGTTTGTCATCATTGCTCTGCTTCTCCCCCTCCTCCTCCCTCTCCTCTTCTTCCTCATCATAATCTCCATCCTTAAAAGTAATTTACTGCTCAAATAACCAAATCTCAAGCAGCACAGTGAGTGACGAGGCTCATAACAAATTTTGCTTCTGGAAGCAATTCAGTATCTGTGAGAATTTTACGTTTGGGTCGCTTATTAATAATAACATCAGTCTTCATTTATAGAACATTTCTATGTTTAGCTATTTGCAAAGCAAAAGTAGCAGAAAGACTATTCTAATAAAGAGGTCTAATCTTATTTTTGCAACTCCTGGGTGTGATATAAATACCCAAGATTCTGAATTCTACCATAGGCTTCCTTTGAATCATTATTAATTCTAGCTAAAGGTTTTAAGCATGATTGCTTTGGTTATGTTCTCTGTAAAAGCATAAATACTTCTAATTTCTTGACCCTCATCTGCAACTAGAAATAATTTGATCACTAAATCCAGGGGCAGTGTGGATAGGAGGGGCAGAATCTATTCAGAAACACAGAACTGTGAACTGCCAACATAAAGACTCGGCGTAAACCTTTCACTGTTACCAGGACATTCGCTAAGTCAGAACTCGTTGCTCATCTTTGAAAAAGGCAAAAAAAAAAAAAAAAGTTTCAACATTTTGGCAGGTTTTAAAGATAGGAAGATGTATCTCTTTAAAAAAAAAAAGCCATGGAAGCCCATATGAAACCTTACCATCAACATGAAACATTAAAATGTTAATAAGAATCAAGTGGAATAAGGCTAACATTTGCAGGTGGCTGAAAAAAAAAAATCAGTTTCATTACTTTATCAAAAGGAGTACAGTATAGGGAGAAGAAAACTTCAGAGTCAGAACTCGGTTTGAATCCTGAATCTTGGTTCTGTTCTTTACTAACAAGTGGTTTCAGGCAAGGTTATTTAACCAATTTCAGTTTGTTCATTTTTAAAAGGGAAGTTGAGATGCCTGCTTGCCTTACAGGAAGAAGAGAGAGGGACAGAGAGAGAGAGAGAGACCATTACAGTGTCTAACACACATTAAGTGCTTAATAGAGGATGGCTGCTACCTGCATCTTCCTCATCTTCATCAACGTGTTACCCTTTTACCGCCACTGTGAATATATCTGTAAGTGGAGCAATTTTCTTACTAAGCAGTATTCCAGAACTAGTGACTCCAAGCAGTTATTTGTTTAAATGTATGCTTTCTAAAGTAAACTGATGTTCTGATCTGGGGCCTAAAACTGGACAATGGTAAGGAAGAGAGGAAAAAAAAAAAAACCCTCTACTCCTTTACATATTTTGGCTATAATTATAAATATAATTAGTCAAAATATTTATATAATGAGTTTCATTCAAATTTTGGAATAATATGAAAGGCTGGCATTGAAAAGTAGTATTTTTTTTCTTTCAGTTCTCCAAATTATTAATGTTTTGACTCCTATTATAATTATACTCCAGTATTATCAGTATAGCAAAGAGAAAAAGTGAAGGCAGATGAGAAATCCTTCATATTCTGTCACCCTGAGGAAAAGAGCAATTGTGCACTAAGAAGTCCTCTATTTTCACACTGAGTCTTGTTCTTTTGGTCATTTTCTCTGAAGGAAAAAAAAATAGTTAACTAATGCTGGAATATTATACCAGATACCTGGAGAAAAACTGAAGAAAGTAATATTATACAATCTACACAGGTAAGTATTCAACTATTCAAATTTCTGTTCTGAGATACACCTTTAATTTGAATCCAGGACTTTTAAGGAGATTTTCTGCAGTGATGCTCTTTTAAAATACTGGAATACTACCTATCTATAAATAAAATAGATAAACAATAAGGTCCAACTGTATAGCACAGCCAACTATATTCAATACCTTGTAACAGCCTAGAATGAAAAAGAATAGGAAAAGGAATATATATATATATATATATATATACACACATAACTAACTCACTATACTGTACACTAAAAATTAATGCAACATTGTAAATTGACTATACTTCAATTTAAGAATGCAAAATTCAGGACCTATCTCCTTCTGTGTACATGCAAAACAGAATTTACCTTTAGACTCTCATTTGTAATAGCTATGACAAACTTACATAGCTTGACAAACAATAAAAATTTCAAAAACAAAAAGACAACTTTGTAACCCCAAATCAACTAAACAAATGCTCTAAATGTCATGCATATTGCACATTTTGGAGCCAAATGATTATGATAATAGTGAAATCGTTAATGTTTATTGAGTGTTTACTATGTACCATGTAGGTAGTTTATGCAATTATCCCATTTAATTCTTAAAACAACCTTAAGAAGTAGGTACTACTATTATCACGTATTTTACAGAGGAAACCAGGGCTTGGAAAGGTTAGGTCATTTCTCAAGAACAGAAACCTCGTGAGGAAATAAACCAGAATTCAAACTCATGTCTGTTGGATTTCCAAGTTTGTTCTCTTAGCCAGTAACCGTACTGACTCACCAAGCCTGCTAACAGTTAACAATAGGTGATATACTGCAAACAGAATGGAGGGCATAAGATATCAGTCCTGTGCTGAGATCCTCCTGGTGATGGTTCTGAATTTTCAAGGGAATCCTTGTCTGGGGACTTAGAATAAAATGCAAACCTCTCACCAAGGTCTACAGGGTTCTATGAGCTTCGGCCTCCTTTGTTTCTCCAGTCACTTTCCGCTACTCTCCCCATCATGCAGTGGCCACTGTGGCCACCTTTACACTTCAGTTAGCTATGTTCACCCTCACTTCTGTGTGTCTGCACTGTCTGTTCACTTTATTTTGGAGACTCTTCTCCAAAAACTTCACATGACTGACTCCTCTTACTCACATCTTTTCAGAAAGGCTTTCTCTGACAGACCATCTACAGCAATATAGCCCTGCTATCACTTCCAGCCAATTTCTGTCCAATTTCCTTTATTTTTTATAGCACTTATCTCTAATGGAAATCATCTTATTTATCCACTCTTCCTTTCCACTAAAATATGAAGAAAACTGAGGACTTATCTGTCTTGTTCATTATGTACTTTCATTTCCTAAAATGAAGCCCTGCATATATCAGACACACACAAAAATATTTGTTGAATGAATGAATGAGTGTATATATGAATTTCTGCCAGATTCTTAGAGATCCTCTTTGCTTTAAGATGACTCAAGGTTATGTATAAACTGAAAGTCATTCCTGCTGTGGGCAAACCACTCTTTGAGTTACCCGTAATTAGAGTATAAAATGATAAATTTGCATCACCCAGGTTTCTTAACTATCTCTCATAGATGCTATACATCAAAAGAGTTTTACTGTGGATATAGGCAAAGCTATATCTGTTATCTCTAATTAAATACATTAAGTGATAAAGTAATCAGAAAAGCATAGGTGACAGGAAACTAACAGCTATATAATTTCCTTGTCCTTTAAAAGATTCTGGGCTCACATTTTCCCTAATTTTGGATGAGTTTAGGCTCTTTCTGGATGCACTGATTATATCAGAGAGATATAACTGGCAACCATGACATCTGCCTCTGTTCCCAGATTTCTGTATATACATAAAATACACATTAACTTCTTACTGCACATACATTTAACTTATATCTACAAGTGTGTTCTCTGAAGGATCTATAAAACTGTAACGATTATTAGAGTAAATGGAGCAAAAAATCCCCTTTCATTCCTTTACTATGGAGTCAGATTTTACAAATATTTAATTCACTTAAATTTAACTACATTCATTTGTAAGATAAATTAAAAGTTAAAAAAATAACAATCTAGGTAGGGCAGATGATTTTGTTTGTCACCGATACCAATAAACGTCACTGAGTGAGTTGATACATGACACATGATTTGAGGCTGCTGTTCCCTCACTGGCCTCAGGTCCTGTTTGCCTCTCCCAGTGTGAGCGTGTCATTCTGCCAAAGGTGGGTTTCATGTCTGAAGGCACAAACTTTTCATTCAATATGAAACTCAGGTCAACAACTTTACTGGAGGCTGAACCAAAGGAAATGCGACATGTTGCAATGTTTGGTGGACTGACCACATGATAATGGTAGGACGGTCTCCACCGTGGCAAGTTCTGAGGTATCTCCGAGTGTAATTCTGTCCTTCCCACTGACTTTAGAATCTAAACCCACTTTAAATGCGATGCTACTGTATTTCAAATAAAAGATCAATTATATATTGAATCTCTACTTTACTATGAATGTATAGGTGAGAGTAAGTCACATTTTTCCACGTTTTCACTTTTTAAAAAAGATTTTTGGGCATAATATTGCAAATCTTTATAAACGCTTCAAAAATCGACATGAGCTGACTGAGAACATTAATGCCTACTGTTCATTAACTAATTTATATAACAAATATTCATTTATTCCCATTGTGTGTCAGTCACTATGCCATGCACTGTAGATACAAAGATGAAAGATATATTCCCTGACCTAAAAATGCTTACAAGTTAGACACACAAATTACCACTGTACCAGAAGCAGTGACAGAAGAATGCTCACGACACTCTGAACACAGAATGAGGCTTCCCAGCTTAGGGAAGGAAGGGCATTAATGCAGGAAGGTCTACAAAGGACAACTAGGTTACCCGAGCTAAGTTTTGAGACCTAAGAGGAGTTTTTCATGTGAATGAAGAGGACAGTATCACCCAGGCAGGGAAGGCAACATGGAAAAAGGGATGGTAACACAAGAGGGCCAGCACAGCATGTTTAAGAAACCAAAAGAAGTTAGACATGTTTAGGGCACAAGATAGGTATCAGAAAGTGGACAGAGCTAAAACTAGAAAGGCAGGGAGAAATAGACCATGATGAATCTTGAATACCATAATAAAGAGATCTCAAGGCTTTGAATTTATGCAGGGAATTGACATAATCAGATTGGCAATTTCCGCCTCTTTAGAAGAAAGGGCTGAGAAACCCAAACTGCACTGTATGGGCCTGTGCAGTGATTTGTATTGAAATATTCTATTATTGTATTAGCATATCTCTGCTAAAACTATTTGTAGTTCTTCTGATGAAATTAATTTTTTTTTCAGGGTTTGAAGCAAAGTGCATTATGAATAAGACATACTGGCCTAAAATTAACTGCATGGGGATTTCTTGTTAATTTCAGTTCTCTGGCAATTTTTGATCTCAAACATATAGCTTTGGGAAATTTCCCAAAAGTTTTCCTTGTCTCTTTAATATATGATCATACATATACACACAGATATACATGTACATGCACACACAAAATAAATATGAATATATACTTACATAAGTATATATGTGCATAGTGATAAATAACCTAATAACCCAATATGTTGTGTTTTAATTAGATAAAAGTTCTGTGTGCATGTGTGTCTGTGTGCGTGTGTGGCTGTGTGCACGTGTGTATGTGTGTGCGCGCACGTTCCAGTCTAACGGATGATGCTGGATCAGATTGTTAGTAGGTAATCACGCTGACCCAAGCAGTTTTCCCCTAATCAATATTTATTTGTTTAAAATCTCTGGACAAAATTTTTAAAGTTTTTATTTCTAATAAAGATTCATAATGTCATATTAGAACTGCCTAAAAAATTTGGATACTGTATATTTTATATATTAAATAGAGGTAATACACTTTATACATTCCATTATTTACTTAACATCTGGTTAACCCCTAATGGCTTTATGTCAGAAGAATTAGCAGAGTCATTTTTCCTTAATTTTGAAAGTAAATTTTGAGTTTTCCTATGAAAATACTGCAGATTATGTCAATAAATGAAAAAATTAAGTTACACGTTCAACACTTTGTTGGGTATTTTGTGCATTAAAAAGCAAGATTTTAAGAGATGAATCCCTGCTTTCAAGGGTCTCACAATAAAGCCAGAGGAAAAAACTGAAGTGTGCTGGTGTGTATAGAGCAAAAGGAAAAAAT
Source organism: Camelus bactrianus (assembly GCF_048773025.1). Lineage (NCBI taxonomy): Eukaryota > Metazoa > Chordata > Mammalia > Artiodactyla > Camelidae > Camelus > Camelus bactrianus. The sequence continues at coordinate 14,769,340 of NC_133572.1, forward strand.
AAGTACTACAGAGGTGATCCTGCAGAGCTAAAGTTAGTCAAAACTTCTTGAATGACACACAATTTATTTTAAACCAGCAGAGGAGATTAAAGCAAGAGAACAAAAGCAGGGGATAGAATGAGCAAGCATGTAGAATAAGCAGAGAATTTCTACTTGTCATTATTGGTAGGTGTTTGATGTAAAATGAGCAATTAATTTGATCAGATTTGGGAGGCCGTGGGAAGGTGGTAAGAGTTTGCTTTTGATGGAGTGGATATTATACAGCCATAGGAGTGTTTTAAACGGGACTGTAAAATACGAAAAGTGGTGTTTTAAAACTTGAGTCCAGCATGATAAGATAGTGTGTCTCAGTACAGAGCAGGAGAGTGGCAGAGAGATAAAAAGCTCCTCTCTAAACCTACATGTGGAGAGACCGAGGCTTGGGTGTCAGAGTGAAGTCCTTCGGGAAGGGAGGGAAGAGTCGGGGGAGCATGGCGGCCCTGCGGCTCTGAAACAGGGGAGCTCGCTTTGTCATTATTAACCACTTTTATTTCATTTGCTTGTTTTGGCAGTCACGTTCCCTGGTGATTCCCACGCCTCACCCCAGAGCTTAAATGTTCTATGAAGACTGTGATAACAGTACTCATATTTTGGATAGAGGGCAAGGCACCAAAGGTAAGATTTCTTACCTACGCGAGAAGTAGGAGCTCGACTTTTCTGTACATCCTTTCTTTCGTGTTTTTAATAGAAATGTCTGCTGCTGCTTTGGAGGATTTATTTTTTCTAAATCTCTCATCTCCACTCTGGCCAACTACCCACAAGGCTAAAGCTGCCTCCTTTCTAATCTATGTGTTATGATACTGCTAACAGATGACTGCTAGTAATAGATAATTGCAAAAAAACACAGAAATAAAGAAAACATGCATGCACACAAGGTCTGATTGTTAAAAACAGCTGTGACTGTCCTTTTTGAAAAGAAAGTAAGGGAAAACAAAACATAGTTTAATTTTATTACCCACTATCCTCCTGCATTTAAAATAATTCAAAAATTACTTTTACATTATTAAAAGTAAAAGAAGGGAAAAAGGTTTCAGGTAGACTATCTAAAATATTTCAGTTTTTAAAAACCTATTTTTTAAAAAGCTATTTTTTAATACTCTATCTGAAGAAAGATACCAACCAAAGAAAACTGGACACAAAGTAAAACTTAAAACATACTTAAATATGTTCTATTTCCTCTCTCTCTCTCTCCCTCTCCCTCTACCGCTCTCTCTCCTCCTCTTTCTACCTCCCTCTGTGTTCTTCCCTGTCCGTTCTTCAGAATACAATCAGTCTTTCTTTGGAGAGTATGTTTTTTCTTTATTCCTAAACCAACACAGTTGAAAGAATTTGGAAAACTGCAGCCAAATTAAAGGCCAAATCCAGACACTACTTTTATTTAGGCTGAGTTAAACTGGAACAATGAGTCATGATGATTGTTAAACTGACAGAAAATAACTTTTTAAGGTTAAAAGAAACTAAAGGGAACTTAAAAAGATTGAGATTTCATGATGAAATTGAATACATATATATATGTATATATATATATATGTTTTTTTTTTTAGTGGACGAGACATTTCCATGGCATTGTATCTGGCACATTTGAGGCATGCAACAGACATGTACTTCATTCTAATCTCAATTATCATATCATGAGGTATCCTAGCATGTTTTCAGTTTTCAACCCTAAGGAAAGGTTTAGAATGGATAGAAGTATAGAGCTAAAAATATCTCTATTATATATATATTTTATATTTTTATATTGTGTATTATATATTTTTTTAGTAATAGTTGAGAATCACACTCTTCTATATATAAGCTTTTATCTTCAGTCATCTTCAACTAGACAGACATAAAGACTGTGAATATATGCAGCTTTTACTATTTGGTAGTAAAAAGTACAACTCTCTAATAGAGAGCTTAAAAACTCAGAATCAAAACATAATGGACAAAATCAGAGATACGTAAAAGAAGAATGTCTCTTCAGGTCCTAAAGTACTTAGTTTGAAGGGATTAACATATCTAAAAACAAAATGTCAGTCAGAGAGAAAGTTCTGGGCATCCAAAAATTGGGGGTGGGGGTGGGGGTTGGGCAGGTAAAGACTGAGGCTGGATGTATAGAGCGAAAGAGAATGAAAGATTCAACCAAAACAACCACATTGGCTAGACCATCCCTAAGGCTGAGATGGACACCTAAACTTAGAGCCAACCTAAGTCAGTCCCATCAGCAAAAACATCTTTATTGTTGTAGGTACATTAGCTATAAATAACAAACTCATGTAACTCCCTTGTTCCAATAATATGCTTACCAGCATCTTTAAGACAATTATTTGGCTTTCCTCATGAAGCTATCTACAGGAAAAGAAAAAGATTTTCCGTAAGGATTTTCAGTACTCTGAACTTTGTAGTAGTTATTCTTTATTCCGAAAGTATATTTTTGCATTTTGGTTAAATAAATTAATCTCTTGAGCTTAGATAAAGTGAATCTACTGCAGGAAGACGAATCTGCTCTCACTGTGCTGGTAAAATCAGATTTACAAGCCTGTAAGCTATCTGATCACCAAATTAATGAATGCTCTTCCATAAGATACCTTGAAAGCCTTTCTTATGAAAAAAAAACAAAAAAACAAAAAAAACACTCTACTGTCCTTGTTAGTTCTCAATGCAAATGCCACTTCCTTTGCCAACCTTTTCTGACCATTATCTAAATTAGCTCATCAGTCACTGCTTATTACAGGGATATATTTTCTTCATAGCGTACATTATAGGAAATGATCTCCATCTACTAGAATGTAAGTTCTATGAGAGTCTACCTTGCTAATCAATGTGCAAATTATACAAAACAACTTTTAAATGTTAAATAAATGTCAAATAAATGAAAGTTAGAGGAAGTATGCTCAGCTTCTGTAAGTGTAAGAAATAGTAATTTGATGCAATGAACAGGCCCTTAGTCACTGTATAATCCTGAAAGATCTACCCATTTGGGGAGGTTAGGGGATGATCAAATGATTTTGTTTGATCAGATAGGATTACGCAAAAATTTTTAAGTAGTTAGCGATAGGACCAAATGATGAGTAACTGAGTGAAAGTGAAGTTCACTTCATTTAGCCAAACATGAATTTAATTTAAAAACTACTCTCTGTCTAGACTTTGCTTTTGTCCTTATTCTAGCAAATAGAAAATGATACTAATACTAATAATACTGCTGCAAGAGCGCACAGGAAGATATTAATCCACAGATTAAATGACTAGCATATGAAAACCATCAAGGACAAATAAATTTTCATTTTATTTTTGTCTTTATAGTAAATTTACCCAAATTTTATACAAAATTTGTCATGTATTTTGTTAATGTTCGGTTGACATGGAACTGAGAGACTCCACAGAGGCCATTAAAGTTCACTGCTACTTCATTCAACAAACATTTATAGAGATCCTACTATGAACCAGACATTGGACAAACATCTGGAAATTCAGCGATGAACAACAAATTGAATACTGTCACTTCCATGGAGTTAATAACCCGGAGGATTGCTATAAGAAATAAATTAAACTTCTGTGACCTGGTTATTTTAGGTTTTTTAACTAGTAAACAAGGAGCAGTGGAGGAAGCACATGCTTGTGCACGAAGGACCTGGTTGCTTCCCTGGCTCTTCTGTTAGTCACTGAATAGCTTTAAGTAAAATGTTACCCTTGGAGGCTGCTCCTTGGTGAGATGGACTGGATGAGAGAACCTCTTAAGTTCCATCTAGATCCATGGATAGCTTTCTGATTTCTCTGATTAATACATACATTCACATATAAACAGAAATAAAATGGGGACATGGAACAAAAAATGATCCTGTGGCGTACAGAGACTTCTCCAAAGGTCTACTGATTATTTCAGCTTTGAAGAAGTATTGCAGTGCTTTCTTCATGGCATTAAAAAAAAGCCCTGTCATCTATTTAGTCAAAGCTTTGCACTTCCTCTTTGGGAAAGATCACAACAACTGACAAGTTCCTTTGATACACATTTTTAAAAAAAAACATTTATAACATGAGTTCCATAAGGTAAATTTTATGAGGTGATTGTTTTCCAACCTGACAGCTTTTATTGAGAATTTAGACATTTGGACAGCCATAGAATTCATGTTTCACTGTTAGAATTTGTACATCAAAATTTACTTTCTAAAATACCTGATTTTTCCATTTTTACCCATTTGTTGTTATAGGATTAGTATAAATGCTGAACTGGTGTCATTTGTGTTTAAACGAAACATTGAATTATTTGTGGAAAAAATTAAAGTGGATGAAGGTTGCAAAATAAAATAAAAACATTTCAATGAAAAGTCTAAATCATTACAAATATTTAGTAAATTTTGATGTTTATTTCCAAAGGTTATTTTTTTATCTAATTGCTTTCCTAAGAAAGAATTCTATGAACAAAATACATAGCTGAACAAAATTTTTGTTTTGTTTTTTATCAATTCCAATTTCACTCATTAAAAACCCAAGAATAAATCACTTATATGGATAATAATGTTAATTAACACTATGTATTTTTAAAAAGTGTTCATAAAACACGAAGTGATTTACAGTTTGAAAAATATAAACACTAGAATGAACTGGGAATACCTTTTGATGTAAAGAAAACATATGATTCCTTAACTTTAATAAGTCCACTTAAATCTACTTAATTTCTCTAAAATTAAATGAGAACAGAAGAATTATAGGTATTTTTCATGGTGTTGTTAAATTAAATTTTTTTCTCCCATTATTGTTGGCATTTCTTTTTCTTGTTTGGACCAGAATTACAAACAGGAAAGCAGACTAAGAAGATATTTAAAATAGAAGTGAAAACAAGTTATCTAAGCGTCTTTGAATTTAAAATAAGAACAATTTTTCTGTTATAAATTCAGTGTCTTTTATTTGAAAAAGAACCATTAGACCGTTCTTTTTCTGATACTCACCCAATTCTTTTCCCAAGGATAATGTAGTCTTAGTATAATAGGATAAAGATCTTAAGAAATCACTGGTTTATCCCACAACAGCTGGTGTTCCAGTCATACCAGAAAGACATCCTCCCACTTGGAATATTGAAAGGTAGATTCTACACTCTTGGTAACAGGTTTTAGGCAATAAGTTCAAACCACTGTATATAGTTATTTAAATTATAAAATGTCCTTATTTTAACACACATTTTTCTTTTCAATGACAATAATTAATGCTTATATCCTGATTGGTAAATAAGAAATTTTAAGAAAATTCTGGGAAAATGATGACATGAATGGAATAAAATACTATTTTGGAAATAACAAATTTATTTCAATTTAATAAATATTTAATAAACACCTATTTTTCTAGTGGCAAAAACCTAGACCTCACAGTATGCCTATAGGAGGCCAATGCTCCTATCATTCAGGAATTATTTTTCTAGAAGAAATTTTATCAGTAGAGTAGATATGTAACTAGAACTTCAAAGTATGCCAAATCCATGAATAAAATACATGTTATGCTAAGTAACTTCTACTGTTTTCACATTTGTATTGATATTTACCTGCACCATTCTTCATTTGTCTTGTATCAGATAAGCAAGGAATAGCATCAAAGGTTTAAAAGAAAAATTATAAAAGAAAAACACAATTAAGCAAATAATTTCTATTAACATGTTCTTGTCTTCTTTTTTTATGATTTAGTAAGATTGTTCTTTTGATTTTAGTAGCGAAAGGCAGGGTTCACCATGATGACAGTTTGAGAATCACTAATACTGCCCATGTAGTTCTTGTAAGGCAGAACAACAAAGGTCAGGATAAACTATTTCTCCCATGGGTTCTCTGCCAAAGTTACTTAGCTTTAGGTAAACCAGAACTTCTTTCCGTCCCAAGTACTGGGGTGGAGAGGTAGAGGATGAACTAGAACCACAAAACTACATATCTTCAAGCTATATATTTTTAAAATTAACTATTCATTCAGGTTTATCTCAGTACAAATAATTGATAAGCAAGTACTCATGATACATGAAAGTTAATCATATGGTAAAGTACCTAAGATTTTGAATATATGGATCAGGAAGAGATCTGATTCTAAAGTACCAATGCTGTCGGTAGTATAAACATGCTATTTTAGGAAATACCAAAGAATTTTCAGTTCACTTTTTTCCCATTATCAATTCTTTCATAATTATATTCAAAAAGGAGCTCAAACTCACTAAGCACAAAACAGAATTCATATTTGGCAATTATTTTAAGCTTAGGATGAAACAAGGATGAAGGTGTGGAAAGTATACTTTTAACTGAATCCAGCCCCATAAGGGAAAGAAGTTTTTGAGAACTGAAGGTATCCCGTCACAAACTCAGTTGCCTCATGACTCAAGACTTGTACAAATAAGGACTGAATGATGAACCAATTACTGGGGATGCTATAAAGAGCCACCGTTCTCTTTTCCTCTAACTAATGCTCACTTGTTTTTTTAAAGTCAGCTTAAGCACATCCTCCTTCAGGAAGCTCTCTCTGAGACCCCAGTTTGATTTGGATATCACTATGCAATCTGTATCCTGGGCTTATATTCAAAATTTGTTTAAAAAAAAAAAGAACTAAAACACTTAACAACGAGTACTGCAGACCCACTAACTAAAGCATGTTCATGGAAACCCCATTTTAATGGTCAGGCATGGAATCCTTGGATTTTAGAGAGGCCAAGGTGGTCCTGGGAAGGGCAGAGACATCTCGGGTAGTAACGGGGCATTCAGGGCCTTGAGACACTGACTAGTAATCAATGATACAGAGTAATTTCAATGTTACTAATGTGTACATGCTGAATATCAGCTCTGTCTTACCAAAACATCTGTAAAAGTGTGCTATAATTTACACACTTTTTTTTCTGTCTCTGTTGGGAGACAGTACGGTCTCTGAGAGAAGGGACTATATCTTATTTCCCTATTTTCTTTGTATCCCCAAGAGTTAGAACAGTGCCTAAGACAAAGTGGGCACACAGTAAATATTGGTTAATATATAAAATTCCACAAATCAATTTAGAGCTGAACTAAATGGCTTTGGCAATTTAAGGTTATATAAGTCTACTCTACAGTACATTTAACTTCTTAAAAATATCAAGGGTATAATATAGTGGTCATGTAATTTTACAAGGTATTGGAGTTAAAATGCTTCTGTGTTCTTAAGAAAACAAATTTTGTATCAATGAGTTTTGAATAGAGAGCAATGAGACTCTAAAATCTTATTCATCCTAAAAATGTCATTGTAAGGTATTGTTCAGGGTAGTTTTAAATGTGACACAAATGGGAAACAGAAATGACAAAGTAATTTGATATTTAGATTTTACGTTGAGTCAGCAGAAGTGCATGGACTAGACTCTGCCTCCTGAATTCTAGCCCCAAATGTTTTATACTATATTACACTGAAGGGCAATTAAAAATTTCTTTTCCTTATTATTGGTTAAAGAGAATTACACATTTGCTTTGATCAAAGGTTTGCACATATGATGAACACTGCCATATGAAACATATCAATACCAACCTAATTATAATTATAATTATATTTCTTATTAGAAAAACTCATTGCTAACATGGGAATTTTAAGTTGTTATTATGAGAACACAGTACTGTATGTAACACTGCATAACTCGAGAAACAAACCATACTGCAAGCTACCTTCTAGTCAATCGAAGATACTTTGGCTTATTGTAAAGTAAAATAAGATTTCAAGGATACAAATTCATGATACTATGGTTCAAGGTTCAACCATGTCTCACCAACATCAGCAGGGTAGAAATAAGGGGGGAATTGAGAAAGTGCTCTTGTTTGGATCTGAGACACAGCAGAAGAAATAACAAGCTGAGAAGATGGAAAGTTGTCTTATCATGTGAACACAGCGAAAAGGATAACAGCTCATATATTTATTTAATATTGCTATTTCTATGGGTACTTTAGTAGGTGTAATAAAAAGTATGATTGATAGCCAAAATAGATGTGAAAGTGTCTTGAAAGAACTGAAATATTCATTCTTGTTTTTATGCCCTCTGCTTATTAAAAAAAGAAAAAAAAAGAATTGGAGTTATAGGTAGACATAAAATGCAACAATAAAAATAAGTGAGAAAATGTAGAAAAAGAAAGATTTGAAATAAAATGAACTGCCGGGGTCAGCTCACAGAACAGCATGTACAAACCAGTTTACAGTTTTATGATGTCCATCAGCGACAAACAAATCAGCTGCTACGTATAAATAAGCTTCTCCTGCTGCACAAATCTGAGTGAAAATCTTCCCGTGGGTCCTCATTAATGAAACACCTGATTTGATTTAGTGAACTATATCCTTGCCATAGCATGTCTTTTATGAACGTTTCTTTTTAAATTCTTCAATTCAGACTAATGATATAATGCCGAAGCACAGTTTAATAAAAGCAATTGTACAATGGCCTAAGAATGGAACATAAAATTCTGTTTCATCTAGGGATAAAATTTTGAAACATTTAGAAAATTACTCTTAGACTAAGAGTAATCAGATATGAATACTCTATTTTGCAACTGGGCTTTTGACAATAATTAAACAACAGAGTATGGTTTTACACAATTTAACAAGAACATGGAATGTAGAAATCATTATTGCTTACTAGATTGATTTCAATAAATATTTATTGAGCATATAATGCAGGCCAGGTATCATTCATTGGAAATGGAGAATAGTACTGAGTTTAAAAAAAGAAATGAATTAAGTACCAATAAACTGCTCTGTTTCTGTGTTTACTGTAGCTGCAGAAGTCCCATATGAGATAAAAATAAGTATATTAAAGACCATAGAGAATATTTGTAACCTATCCCCTAAGGTCTGTCCATGAATCTTTTCTTCAGATTGGAGAACGTACACATTTAAGTACAAATGTTCTCAAAACCTTAAGTATAAAATCATAAATCTCCATGGCTAATATAAGAAAAAAATATGTCCAAGAAATTTAGTTGTATAAGAAAGGTACACAAATTACTATGTGTAAAGGAGAAAGGCATGAGGTGGTAGATGAAACCAGCTTTCTTTTCTGACTGTTCTCCTCGCCTGTTTCTCAGACGTCCTTCCTTGTCTCCCAAAACATTTACAACACAAAGAATGCTGAATGGGAATTTTGGGGTCTCCTATTACCAGGTAGGAATTATAGCAGTAATTTTAAGTAAGTATGTTGTTTTACAATATTATTACAGGTGTATAATGTAGTGATTCACAGTTCTTATGTATCAGTAGTTCTTGTATCCTTTCTACCTGGCATCTAATATGATATATGACATAGACCATCTCTGAAACAGAGGAAGGGGAGGGAGGGAGGGAAGGAAGGAAGGAGGGAGGGAGGGAAGGAATGCAACAAAGAGAGAGAAAGAAAAGAAAGGGAAAGAAAAGAAAGAGAAAGAAAAGAAAGAGAAAGAATTAAATAGATGACTGAATCATAATGCAATCAAAGATTATCCATTTTCATAATTTAACTATGATCATTTTTTCTAACAGAAAACATTAAATTACATTAATATTTTCAAAGGCTGTCTTACCCTGTCACTAACATATATTTTAAGTCCACCAGTAATAATACTTATTTGCGATAACAGTCAATGAAAACATGTTTTTTCCTATTCTTACCAGCAGTGATAAAACAAAAAATACCCTTTCTAGTAAATGTGATATCAAGGAGAAGGTTAAACATTACTTGTGATTTTTCCTTATTCTGCCTTTAGTCTATTCTTAAAGGAGAATACAATGTTTCTTTTTAGATTACTCTCTAAATTAAAGCATCATGTATATAAGGGCAAAGTCAGGGTTAAATATCTATGCAAGCCAGAGAGTTTTAAACTGTTCTTTGGCCACATGCTATTAATTACAAGAAGCCCAGAATATGAGAATTAACCAGTGCAAATATATCACTACGACTGGGAAAGATTCCTAAGTAAGCCAGCTTTCCCTACTGTTTTTCTATAACGGGGTAGGGGTGTTCATCTGTCCATTCAAACACCCTTCTTAAGTGTTGGTTTCAATATAGATTGTGCCTGGCTAGCTGTTTCAAATTTAAAACTGCTACAGACAGGATTTATATTTGTGTTATACACTTCAACTTTCTTGCCTAACCTATTTCTCAGTTATGCACTGAGAGCCTCAATTTTTAAGTTACAATGTTGGAACCAATTGCCTACATAGTAGTAGCACATAGAGAACCAGTAACCTAGATCTCTGAAAGCTAATCAACTATTGTGTCAATATAGCCAAAGTTACCACTGAATTCTCAAAATAATTTATATGCCAAGTAAATAAACTTTAAAAAGACCTAGGGAAAAAAATATTTACAAATATGCCAACTTCAATTTCAAGGTCTACAAGGAGATCAGAGAAAAAGGTAATAGAACACAAAATCACTTTTACTATTGTTTGAATACAACAAAGCAAAGCAAATCTTCTTGGTCTGGATATTACTAGACATATGTGAAGAGGAAAATTAAAAGATTATATATATATATATATAAACATTGATACGTTCCATACTTTTCAAAAACAACAAATCTATGTCTTTCAGTAAAATTTAACACTTCAGCTTTATCAAGCTCAACCCCACGAGTCATTCTTTGAATGAATTAAATGTTTGCTGTAAGTATTCTTAAGAGAACTAACCATGTAAGGTAAACTAGTAACAAATCTTTAATCTGTGCACAAGATCATCAAATAAGAAAATACATTCATAGAGAATGCACCCACCAGTTCGGGCGTTAATCACTATAACTATAAAACTGGAGAACAAAAGTACATAATAGAGTAACATTTGCTTTAATTGTCCCAGTTTATGCATTCTACTTAATTGCCAGAAGGTATTATTTCTCTTCATGTAAATAATTTTTCTATGTTTCTGTGAGTTTTATTATTTCATAATCATCTCATGATTTGCAAAATATACATGAGCATCTCTTAAATCTGGATAAAGTTTTTAGGAAAAGTATTGCTTTAAGAAAGAAAAATTTTATCAAGAGCTGGCTATGATGCATGCAATAAATAACTCAACAGCAATTTTTATGATATTACACTCAGTTCTAGTATTTCTCTTACAACAACTTCACTGTCTCTTCTTCTAGACCTGTCCCCTACCCTTTCTCTCTCTCTCTCTCTCTCACACACACACACACACACACAAACACATAGGAAAGTTCTGTGAACAATATCCAAATACTGAGTACATCCCAAGGACCAAGATTTCCGTGTGTAATCTCATTTAATCCTTACACCTGCTCTATGAGTGGGGTAATTAGTATTCCTTTATAATGAAGGAAAAGTTGCCTATATTCTTACAGTAAGTAATTAGCTAAATTGCCATTTGGACTTGGCAAAACCCTATATTTTTCAATGCTTCCAGTGTTCCCTATCTCAATAAGCCATGTTACCAATTTCCAGCTGTTGAGGATCAAAATTTCAACGCAAACTTCTATTTTTTTTTCAACCCATCTACCCGACATCACACATTAATTACACAGAAGCACTTCTTTTCTTTTTTTTTTTTTAAGACAAAGTGGCTATTACCATAGGTGTGCAATGCCATTAATACTCATGCTACACAGACAAAAAAATGTTCTAGGGTTCAACTTACAAATACAGAGTAATAAAGCATTTTGTGTTCCAGTTCTATTCTCTGTTCTCTAAGACATGGTTTGCCTAAATGTGGAAGCATGCTTGAATTTCCAGTTGTTTTTACTGGGGTAAAACACTGTGTTTCATCTGCAGTGTTTAATGAATTGGCCATTGACAGCTATTTTGAGCCTTATAAAGACTACTACGTTCTATTGAAACTTTATTACAAGTTCCTTATCCACAATCTGTGTTCTTGTGAAAGTACAACAAATCCTAAAGTTTGGATGAATTCGACTACAAATTCAGCCAATTTGAAAAAACAAAAAACAAAAAACAAGATGATCTGAACTGTGAATGTTGGCCATCCATTTAGAGTGGTTTGTTTATATGAGTTACTGGGACCCAGTAACTAACTTGTAAGTGGTGGCTAATGTGGCTCTTTGCAAACAGCACAGATTAACTGAAATACTGATGCTCCCACAGTTTGACAAATAGCAAAATAAAAGGTTTATCTGTTTCAAATATGTCTGTAGACAAGAGAGTCTAGCAAAAATTAGTAGAGGATATGGGGTAAAATCATCCCACAGCTCTTTATCAGTTTACTCCTAATCAGAAAAAAAATTAATTGTACTTATGAGTCTGGATTTTTATGTATGAAAATTATGTATGTAATATGGGCTCTTGTAAAGAAAGCCACTGAGATCTTAATTAAGGTTTCTGAAATTTAAACCCAATTATCAAGGCAAAAAAATTCAAAGACAAAACCAGGCAAATATGGGAAAAACTTGAAACTTTCCCCTTACAAGACTTTCACCTAGCGGTTTTAGAACTTCCACTGAAATTACAGTAATCTTCCCCTAACTGTAAATTCTCCTCATGTGAAAATAAGTGGATATATATTTGTATACTTTTTTCACCGCTGCAAGCATTCTTGATGAAATACACGTGAATCACAAGTGACTCCACGTTTTAAAGTAAAAAATTGGTAGTTACAGTATAAGTCATTTTTTTCAATAGACATTAAGTGCCTACTCAATGCCCTGTACCCTGCTACACTCCTGGGTTGAGGGACAGACTAAAATCAGTACATTAGTCAAAAGTAGCTTATAAAGAAAATAACCCTGGAAAATCTTTTTATTTGCCCAGAAGGTACAGTAAGCATTTTGTGATACCCAATCTTAAACATTCATATGCTTAAAAGTTACTGTTTAAGAATCAACTAAATTAGACTAAAGGAAAAACAAACAGAATGCCTACATAAACACTAAAAACATTCTGTGTTTAGGAAACCCATCAAATCCCTGATCTAAGAATGGGGAACAGAGAGTTTTAAAAGGTTCCTGTCTTTCTGCAGAATTTACTCAACTGCTCGATGCATGTTTAGGTTAAGCAAGATAATGTTGTAGGAGGATTAAGCAAAATCACGTGAAGCTGTAGGGAGTAACATTCTGAATTTAGTACCTTCACGTATGTTGCGACTACATGGTGGAGCCAGAAGCAAGATAAACCTGGGTTCTGCCTTCGGAGCTGGGTAAGGATGAGGCAAGAGGCACCCAGGGGGCAGAACCTGAAGAGATTCTCACTGCTGACTCCGCATCGCAGGACACAGACTGTGTGCCTTCTTACAGTTTGTGACCTGGATATATTTTCTATCAACTTTCCTGAGAGGCAATGGTTCTCCAGTCTGCTTACTTTCACAGGGTATGGTGACTATGGCTGTTCGTTTTGTTAAAGATAAACCTATAAAGATGCATGTGCTTTCTGTTTGATTCTTCATTGAAATGATTGGTGTAAAATGAATTAAGCATTTCATTGAAACCACAGGGGAAGAATATTGGAAAAGTTTTGTCTAAAAAGGAATGACCTTCTATTTTAATATACTCATATATGATATGAAAAACTTTATTGACTTTCTCTTTGATATGCTGTTCTCACTAGTTTATTTTAGTGAGTATAAAAGTAAGCATTATATATATGTATTTGCCAGTATTTACCTAAATATACATTTATAGAGGCTGACTTATAAATTCTAATTACCTCGGTCTTAAACTCTCTTACTATGAGAGTTTCCAAGGATACAATCATATAGTTGATGTCAGAATACTTTTTCACAAGTTCTGCAGTCTAACAGTTACAGATACAGGTATCACTGTCTCCTGGGAGATTATGAACTACTGGATTAAATGACATGCCATAAGAAAACTGCCATGAAATGCTAGGGCTATTCTTCATTTCTCCCTTGGTACTCAGAGGTCAGGTCTTATTTATTTAAGCATTCCCTGCATTGAAAGGATAATGTCTTTCACAGAGTAGCCATTTAATAACTGTAAGAAAAACAAAAACATAATTCTTACTGGAAATATTTTGTGTTCCTGGCAATAAGGACATTTAAGAACAATATTTCTGCAAAAGACAGATTGTTTTGAATTTAGCCTTTTTCATAAAACTATGACTGTCAGATATATATGTTCATCTATTCACCTGATAAAAATACTGATTAAGTTAGGGCTCATTTATTTAGTTTACAAAAGAATATCTCATTTTTAGAGTATCAGCTTTAAAATAGTATTGCTTCTTAGTCAAACAAAATTTAGACTCTCCTACAAATGCTAATTATCTCTTAATAACAGTTTTTAAACTGTACCATTTAACTTAGATTAGAAAGATGATTTCTGATAACCCAGCTAATGTATTAAAAAAATATATAAATAAGAGACCCTCAAGAATAAACTGCAATACCATCAAGTATCTAGAGCTACTATCCTTTATGTTTAAAGGATGGACTTCGCTTGAGATTTTTCAAAGGACAGAGAGCTGATGAAAAACACTAGCAAGAGATGCCCCAGAGATTTTATTCTGTTAGTACAGAAAAGTTATATTATGATTTTAAATATAATTTCCCCTTTCCTTACCTCAACTACGTTCCTCAAATATTACTTTTTGAGACTACTTTTGGATACCTTTTTAATAGAGTTAACACAAGCTTGTTAAAAGTTTTGCCTTGTGGCTAAATTGAGGATCAGATGAGAGCCAAATGCGAGGGTGGTTTTTGTGATGTGGGAGAAGCATGTATGTTTGAGTGTGTGCTCATGTGTATGTGCCTATTAACTGTTCAAATAATCCAGGAAAACAGAAAAAATGCTGAATGGGAGTTCTGTGGGTAGAACTAGCCATAGAACAGAGCTTTTGCTGTGCATTATTAGTTAGTGAATTTCCAAAAGTTGCTGCCATACAATGAAGCTACAGTTTACAGAAGGCCACCCTCAGGAATGTGTGTGTTTGTGTGCACACATGTGTGTGTGCAAAATATAAAAGTATCTGCAACGTCTCTATTGATTACCATTTTCCCTTGCTGGAAACAATCTTCCCCCAAAATGGAGCTTTCTGGTATTTAAATGACCGGGTAGTACTTAACTAATAAACTAAAAAATACTCTGGAGTCTGGAAGACAAGGTCAAGAGGGAGGGTGTAATTTAAGAGTCTGAACCTGACTGATACACAGCTCCCATTCCGCCACATAAAAGGGAGTCTGGAAAACCCTAACTGTTACCTATCGATACCCAATCGTCTACCAAATCCTTTTAACTACAACTCACTTATGATGAAAACTTCTAAACTACAATGAATCCACGGTGCTTACAACTCAAATTACATACTGCCATTCCATCCACAGTCCTTTTGTCTAAAGTCTTGCCTGGCAGCTGAATTCTTTCTTTCTTAGTAGGAAGTGTGATGCAACATTGAACAAAGCCCCTCAGAACCCAATAAGATCACGATGGTCAATGGAGAAAAGAAGGGAAAGTAAATGTATCACTATTCTAAAGACTTTTAAGTATCCCTGGGGGATAAACTTCAGAGAGAGGGTACAAGTAAAGTAGATTTGAATGCGTAGTTGGAATTTCATAAGTTACCAGCAAAGAGCACATATTCATAGCTGAGTTGCAGCACTAACGCTTAAAATTGTATCAAGGAGTTTAATGACAGTGGAAGCTGGAGAATAGACAGGCAAAAAAGAAAAAAAATGGTTATCAGTGGTGGTGAAATTTTTATATTCTACTAGGAACTAGGTAGGAGGGATTAAATCTGGATTAAACTCTCAAACTGTATTTAGCTCCTAAACTGGATCTCCTAATTGAAGACCAACTGTTCCTAACTGCAAGACAGTAGAGTTTTACAATTCCACTGCGTGAAAGAACTAACAAAAGACTACCTCGAGATCAGCAATATAGTAAGTTCCATTCTAACTTACTGTGCTTATTCATTCTTACATAACATTATACGTCTGCACTTAAACATCTCCCACACTGCCAAAGCTTTAGGGTAAAGCATATTTATTATAACCACATGAGAGAAGGTGGAGCTAACTAAGCGTGCATGCTTATCTCTGTACTATTTCACAAGAGATATTTTTTACTTCAGGAGAAATTAGCTACCGTATTTTATATATCTTGAAAAAAAGCAAAACATGAGTCTAACTTGAATGCCAAACCTGAAAAATACAGCTTCAAAGCGGTCTTAACCACCATCAGATGCGTAATTAGTTTAAGTCATATTGCTGCAATGGACTTCTGATGCCCGCCTTTGGTACCTAATTGTTTGAACTCTTCTAAAAGGAAAGCAGTATTTTTTTTCTCAGACTAGGTACTGGCACAACCAGATTACAAGATATTTATAAGTTTTGTCTTTAATATTTAGGGCAGCGTTTCAGAAATCTGCTTTTAAAGTGTTGAGGACATAGACAGGTACCTCTTGGCCACAGAACATGCTTTTATTGAAAGCATCAGGACATGTGGGTCACCTGGCCAAATTTCTGAATTATGAAGTCATGATAGGACCACTGAGTCAGCCTTCATTTGAGTTTTTGGCTATAAATATTTCTGAATAAAAGACTGAAAACTGAAATTCTGTTTATTTGGTTCAAATACAAGAAATCCAAATCTTAGAGCAGGTCGTAATGGGTGCTTGGAAAAAAAAAAAAAAAAAAAAGGTCCAGTAGTGACAGCAAATTCCCTGTACCTAAATGATTTGGAATTAAAAGTTCTGGCAAAACTCCGGAAACCTCTAAAACTATGGCACTATTCCAGAGACGTCTGGAAGTATAAGAAATATTTGATGGCTAAGACGTTTCACAGCACTCCTCTGCTCAGACCCCTCTGACAGCTTTCACTCCTTTCAGTAAAATCCTAAGTCCCCTAAGTAGCCTCCAGCATTCCATCGTCCAGGGTCCCTCACCTCTCTGAACTCACTTCCACCTGGCCTCCTCAGCCCACTTCATTCCAGCCACACTGGGCTCCTTGCTGTCCTTCAAACATACCAGGCCTTTTGTACTCTGCTCTCTAACACAATGATCTGCCCCCCAGTTACCCACTTAGCTCTCTCCCTCATCTCCTTCAAGTCTGCTCAAATGTCATTTCCTCAGGAAGAATTTATAAAGTTATCATCCCTTACATTTCCCAATCTCCACACCACATTTCCCCATATCACTTATTTGTATGTGATACAAAATGATTTGCTTTATCTATTCATTACATTTATAATCTGACTCTTCTCATTGGAGATCCATACATTTAGGGCTTTCTGTCTCATCCTCTGCTGTATTTCCTGTATTGAGAACACTGACTTGGATATAAGAAGCATTCAGTAAATATATGTTTGACTGAATTAAATCTAAGGTTCTAAAGATCTGTGCTACCTCCAAAAAAATACAAGATTATTGTCTTTCTCATTCTCATGGTTGCCATTTTGAAATACTGCAAATTAAGAATTCATACTCTTATTAGAATCAGAGGCAGGGTTCATATTCCAGCTACTAAACTGTTTATTCAACAAGGTAAATCAGTTCAGCCTGTCTCAACTAACACTTTTGTTTATAAAGTACATAATAAAGAAAACCTTTTCAATATTATTAATCTGAACAAAGTTTATCCAACAGAAAATTATAGACAATATTCTAGAGATAAGATTAATCAAACTATATTTCATAACTATAGCTGCTTCTGCCTGAAACAATTATATAAAGTTTAACAACTTATTTTATCTCTGGATATAATCCAAAGTTGGATATAATGCATTTCACAATAATAATAACCTAGATTAATTTTCAATGATGTAATTTCATTGACAATCTTCTAAAAGTATTGAATATAAATGTACAGTTTTTAAAAATTTGTCACTAGCATAAATGACAGTGCACTTGAAAGACATGAAATATTCTGAGAGATCCAAAATGTCAGTGAGAATAATGGAAGACGTCTTAACACTTACTGAATCCTGATATAAAATGCTGAGAAGACTTTCATGAAATTGTGTCAACCCAGTTCTCAAACATACTAAGAACTCCACAAATATTTGCTAACATGTGAATGAGTCACTGTCAGATGGATGAACCAAAGGAATAAACACAGTGAGAAAAGAATGTTTAAAATATACACATTAATGGTAAGTAGAATATGGCAATATGTCAAAATTAGGACATAATATAATGTTTAGCTATCACTTTTCTTTACAAAACAAAACTTCTGAATACACAATCATAGGGTTAAATATCTACACCATTAATCCACTAACACAAATGGAGAGCAGAAAAGTTTATTCTTCCCGTTTCCCTTCGTATCTGTCCTACTCCTCTAAATACTCATCTAAATCACTGCATTTGGAGGAAAAGATCACTGCAGCTGCCCACCTGGGAAACTATGCTGACAAAAGCAACAGCCCTGGAAGAGGAAAGTATATCATAAAACAAGCAAGCATCTTCATTAGAATTTCTTTAAGAGTATCGTATACAGTCTTTATGACCATTTCCTTATTTGTAAAATTGGGATAATCCTGCCTTGTAGGATTATAAAATTAAATTAGATAATAATGCAAAGCATTTAGTTCTTTGGAGACCTCGTTAAAAGGTAGGCATATTAAAAAGCACTCCGTGTGAGAAGCAGTTAGGAGGGCACTGGGCCACACTTTGAGAAACACTCGTTTAGGAAATAGCCATCACTGGGGCATCCCCTTCGTCTCTGGACTTACTGTCCTAAAAAACAGATGAGAAGCCTCGCCAGGAACAGTCTTGTGACCCATTTCCCTTGGCTCCTGGGGCAGCTTTACAGCACCCAAACCCAGTGACAGCCTATCAGCAAAACCCAGTGGAGATGACCTGCTGGCCATGATAGAACTGGGGACCTGGTTTAATTATGAAACAGTGGTTAAGAAGAAGAAAGAGAAAGGAAAAGGGGAAAAACAAGAGAAGGAGAGAGGGAGGAAGAGAGAATATGAACAAGGAATAAGAAAACAGTGTGGCAGCATTAATGCCTTCCTTCAATCTTCCAAACCCCATGTAGCCTACAGAATTTTGGGTTGTCAACATAAGGCAGTAATTCAACCAGTCAACCTCTGGCTAGTCCAGTGGATTATCTATCAAGCTAAAGCTCAGGACAGTAGAGCACACATTTCTACCGGAATGATTCCTTAAAAAACATACCTTTTGGGGGTGAGGGTGGGGGAGTATAGCTCAGTGGTAGAGCATGTGCTTATTAGCATGCACGAGGTCCTGGGTTCAATCCCCAGTACTTCCACTAAAACAACAACAACAGAACTTCTGTTGGTGAAATGTGAAAAATTATCTTGATGCAGTTAAATATTAGGTCATAATATTTCCCGTATTTTATGTACAGAATTTTTACTTTTTCACTTTTTAGCAAAGCTTGAATTCTTACACCTAGGTTTTTCTCCACACTTTTAAACATTATTTACTTTCATACCAAAATTTTACTTAAACGTGTTTTTCAGTTGATTACTATTTATTAAATTACAGCAGTACTTGGATTTAAATTTCACTCCTATTGCTGCCTTCAAACGTAAATGGCTTTCATGCTTTCAGTATTACTGACAAAATTCTGTTGTTAGGGAGAAGCAGATCAGGTATTTTAGTTAATCTCACTCTCTCTGCTACTACCATGTCCTTGCAATCCTGGTAAAGAAGATGATGGTCTTCAGAAACCCACTTTTCAGCTACCATAAGAAGAAAACCCTTTTCAGGAAACACATGCTACAAATATAAAATGCAAAATATTAGACACAGAACAAACTTTAGGGACATTTAATTCTCTTTTTACTTTTTAAACATGAGACCTGATGCATAGTTTTATAAAGGGACAAGTCAATGGATATGCACCATGTGACTTAGATTAAAAACACCAGCCATTCCGATTCCTCATGTATGTACTAACTCTGGCGTCATACCTCAAAATACAACACATTCATAAAACATGGTTTACTCATGGAAATCGACGTGGTTTGGCTGTGTGCTTATCCTTAATACAAAAAAGTAGGATCGTCAAAAAGAGTCTACTGTAACTTTTATACCTTCCCAGATACACAGGGAAGATAACTGACAACTGTAAGAGTTCGTGAAACGTGTGTTTCTACAATGCACTTCAGTACAATCGACGTAAGCATCCTCCATGGGTCTGTATGCTATTTTAGGTGGAAATAGAAATGTCCAATAAACAATTATTTACCTTAAATCTGCTGCTCACGTAATTTATCGCCTTACTTGCTTTCCTTTTTGTATTCTTGAAATCTGGCTTCTGACTAGATCAGTAATTATCTGTTTATAAATCACACTATGGAATATTATTCTGTTAACAATTACGACTCCAGCCATTCTTCCCTAATATTCTTGAAACTACATAATTAACTAAATGAGGGAATCCTTTCACAATGTGTAAGTATATCCAATCTTTAAATATTTTACCAATTTTGTCAATTATACCTGCAGAGCTGGAAAAAAAATCCCACAGAAAATTACGTTCAATTCAAATTTAACTTTCCTGAAATCGTCCTCTCCTTGCTTTCTTCTCTCACTATTTATTTTCCAGGACTCTTTTCCGAATGTGCCTCAAGTAGGTCTTACCAGGTTCAGTCATCCCTCTCTCCTCTAAAGTCTCCATTAATATCTCTTTCACCAACACACTTCATCACTATGTCATCATTATGTGGATGGTTTGCAAATTCTTATGTCCTTTCCTGATCTCATTCAGATTTCAATTTCTTACTAACTTCTTCCTAAACATCTCAGTATTGCCCAATGGTGTCTCAAAATTATTACATCCAGAAGAAGACCCATCAACTGTCTCAGCAAGAAATCAGGTCCTACTCTTGCCTCCTCAACCTCCTTTAATGGCACCTTCATAGTGCAAGTCACTCTGCATCTTTAACTTTTTATCATCACATACTACTTGCCACCAAGTCTCATTAATTTTTACCCTTCAATATCTCTGAAATTCTTACTCTCCTCTCCACTTGTAAAGATAAAAATTGTTTAGGTCTCAACTACCTCTATCATAGAGCCCTCTTGATAGCCTTCTAACTAACCTTCCAACCTTGAATCCATCACCCTTCCATCAAATATTTAACACTAATTTGCTACCTACCAAATACTGGATTAGCCTTGGAACACAAAAATGAAATGACATCCTCCCTGCCCTCAAGACATTTACAGTCTGGTGGAGAAAGTGTGAAATAGACTGATTAAGTGTGATCGGGTATGAACAGTAAATCTAATGTAAGAAGAAAAAACGAGCACAAAGGCTGTACTTCTAACCAGCCAGACAAGACGTTAAGGAAATCCTTTTTCAAAGAAGTACTGTTCAGCTGAATTTGAAAAGACATATAAACATTATCCTGGAAAATGAAGGGCTGAAAGCTTTCATAAAGATGGAACGACATGAATGCTATCTCAGCAATGTGAAAACTATGATATGGTCACAAAACCTCAGGTATGAATGTCTGTTCAGAGCTACAGAGCCGTACGATTTTGACTCTGTTTGTTTAAATTTTATCCATTTAGTAAGTAATTATTTTACAAAACATCCAGCATCTCATCAAGGCCCTTATTTCAATATACAATAATTAAACAACTATGATGTACTATAGTCTGCTTCAACACATGCTATTTAGTAAATAAACAAGTTTCTGGACCTCAAGATACTTAAAATCTCATGGCAGAAATAAGTACTGCAAGGATTACAGTAAAATACAGGTTCTATTAAAAAGTAACATAAAATCCAGACTGGATACATCATCTGAACTTGGGCCTAACTGATTACACTCTCTGTGTACCACCGCTATCTATGGAACCTAAAATCCTAAGATGGAAAACAAGTCCATAGATATTGATCTATATCAGCACATCCTTGGCACCACTGTTTGGTTATTGTTGCTGCCCAAAGCAACTCAAGAAAGTGTGTACTAAGGCAGAATAATCAATGAAGAAAATGGTTTCTGAGAATGGAATTTTGATCAGAATATTCCTTTGCTGGAAAATCATCAATAGATTTTCAATATATTTCAACTCCTTAGTGTGGCATTGAGGGCTTCTCCAACCTGATCCTAAACTACATTTAGAATCTAATTTGTTTTGCTTTTCTCAATTCATTTGTCTGTTATTCCCAATAAACTAGTTTATTTATTTATCACCCCTGATGATACCCAATGCATTTTAAGCTCTGTGCTTTGAACTATTAAAGCATTCACCCCGCTCAAACACCCTTGCCAAAGCCCTAGAGTGTCTTCCCCCATCTCTGCCTAGACAGACACTGGCCATCTTCAATGATATCACCCTGTCATCAAAAAATCCACTTTTTATCCCCCATCAGGATATCTCTGCCTTTTTAAATGAAATTTATCATTTCCTGATATCTGACTTTTTCTCTTAGCTACCTGTCACTGCATATCCATATTCACACATCTGGAAAAAAGTATTCACCAAGAGAACATAACGTTCTGTGTGACAAGGTTGGCATGCCATTTGTTTTGCTGTATGTCAGAGTATTCTGTAAGCCCGACTGTTCAAAAAAAAAAATCTGTGAAATGAATGAGGGAATGATTAACTTATTCGTTACTTCACAACTGCTCTCATACTAACTGTGTGCATCATATGTGACCCTACAGGAAATGATAATGGATAATATAATGGATGATGTTTTCCACCAGACATCTCCAAGTTCAAGCCCTGCTTTTACTAACTTTTTAGTCAATGTGTTTAGTCCATCTGGATTTCAGTTTCCTCATCTATAGTGGCATATAGGTAGGTGGGTAGGTAGAGAAAACATATAAAGTACGTTGATGCCTGAGAAAAAACTATACGCTTAATAAATGTTATCTGTTATTAAAAAGTAGCATTACTAAGGTTAGTATAATCTTTCAAGCTAATCAAAACTTTGTTGTTGTTGTTTCCATTTTCTACCATTAAAAGAGAAATCTGTTTATCCATCTTATATAACCTCAACACAACATCTTAGGAATCTGATAGACAAGAATCTGACTGGTCTATATAAATATATACAACCCAACATGATAATTCAGAACAAAGTCAAGATTATCATCTAAGCCAAAGTTTTAGCTATCTGCAAATTTTCTATATACTGCTGTCACTTCCTATTAAGCTTGAAATATAATATTTTGACTGAATAATTTACTGTGCATGCAGTTAAATTTTGAAATGTGCCTCATCAGACAGTGAATGCTGTGTAAAGCATTTGCTCACCACTCCTCTGAGGGGACTGCAGATACAGATAGAACACATCCCTGTAATATGTTCTTCGAATTTATGAAATTGGGAATATTTTAAAGTCTAGATAATTAACTTTATGACTAATTGTATTTCTTTCTGGCAAAATGCATATGAAAAAAGGCAAGTGGCCATCATTTCCATTCTTCCGCTGCCCTGACTTACAGCAACAGCCTTACAGAGCCAAGGAAAAGTAAAAGTCTTCCATTTTCCCTCCTGTTTTTTTTTTTTTTCATCTTCCATTAACCTTCCATAGTTCAGTGGAAAATCAGTCTTCTACACTTAGACCTAATATTTCTCAGCACTGCTCCTAAGAATGCTGTGAGAAAGCACAGGGCAGGAATACAGAAGGCATCCTTGTTTCCCAGAGGAAAGGTCGAGCAGATGCACCCACGTCTTCTCCTCTCCATCTTGAGCACTCAGATGGGAGGATTGGCTTTGACTGCAACACTCGGCTCCTAATAGGTGGTAGAGACATGTTTAACTCTGGCATAACTACAAAGAGGTTCACTGAGTCAGCTTTACTCAAATATTTCTTTTGATCTTGGTTTATAACATCGGAATCAATGTAAAATGTAAACCAAAAACTGAGGTGCTATTACGATGTAAAACTTACCCTTGTTCCATTAAAAGAAAAAAAAAAAACCACAAAAACTTTTCCTATAGTAAGAATAGTGGCATGGAGGGAAAGACAGGGTTTTATTTAGTGCACTGCAGCAATTGTTGACTTTGTTTTTTAAACAATAGTGTGTTTGGCAAAGTAGTCACAACCCCAGTGACAATGGAATGTAAGTTACAATAAAACATCCAAAAACTCTATACACAGCCTTTGCAGTCACAAGGTACTGTAACCCTGTGAATGACTACACCCGGGCCAGGATCTGCAGCTTTGGACAACAAGGTGGCTTTCAAGGGCACATAAATGAGCATTTTCTGCTACAAGGAAAATAAATGTGTCTGTTTTATTCTGTAATCTTCTCATCTTCCTTTCAGCACAATTTCCTCCCTTTTCTCCACTTCTAGGTATCTACCCAACATCTTCAGGTCAACTGTTAGATGTTCAGACTTCCAACACAAGAGTTCACGTAGGTGGAGTGCCCTGTATCAATGCCTGTGTAAGCTCTGAAGTTAGTATTCCTCTTTTATACTCCAAAGTGTATTCTTACATACCAATTTAAACTTATACTGTGATTAAATAAATTCATAGATATCTATGAATAGTTAGTTGGTTTATCTATCCCATTTGTGTTTATATTTCAAAGAGTGTTATGAGTTGAACTGTTGTCCACAAGAAAGTTATTCTGAAGTCCTAACATCTAGTGCCTGTGAATCTAACCTTATTTGGAAATAGAATCTTTGTAGATTTAATCAAGTTAAGATGAAGTTGTAAGGGTGGGCCCTAATTCAGTATGACTGGGGTCCTTATAAGAAGACGGCCGTGTAAGAACATAGACACAGAAAGAAAACCATGTGACAACTGAGGCAGAGATGAGAGTCATGCAGTTGAAAGCCAAGGAACACAAGGCTTGAGGGCCAGCACAAGAAGCTAAGAGGCGAGGGCGAGGAGGATTCTACCGAGGGTCTCAGAGGGAGCATGGCTTGGCCAACACCCTGACTTCAGATTTCTAGCCTCTAGAATTGTGAAAGAATAAATTTTCATTGTTTTAAGACATCTAGTTTGTGTTACTTTGTTACAGCAGCCCCAGGAAACCAATACAGAGTATCTCATTAATTAAACATATTAGTCTTTACAAGAATGGTTGCAGAACATGTTTTTCATTATACCTGTTTCCCATTCAGACTCGATGTTTGTATGCTCGTCTGAGCAAGCATACTCTGCTTTTTCCTTTTTTTCATCAATTTTTTAAAGGTAGATACTTCAGCAAATATAGCTTTGAAAATAAAGGAAGCAAAGCTAACTCTATAGTAATACCCCTTTGCATGCCCTTCCTATGATCCTCTGTATTACCCCCATCTACACCCTATCGTCTCTGATTTAGTGCCTACACATACATATTTCCTATATTACATTAGTTTTTAACAGCTCATTCTTGTTATGTAAATTAACGTTTATAGAAACTAGAAACAAAATCCATCAGTAACCGATTCTTATTAGCATTACTGAAGATTGTTCATTTTTCAAAATATCTAATCCCTAGTAACTAGCCACACGTTAACAGAAAACACCAAAAGTAAATATCCAAGGTAAAATATGTATTAATAACATATATTTTAGATGAATATCTAATACTTAAATGTGCATACAAACACACATACATACTTTTTAAAAATAAGATAATCCTATATTTACTATTATGCAACTTTTTAAACTTTAAATATAAATCATAGATATCTTTCCATATTTCTATGCATAAACTTCCCTAATGTTTAACAAGTGAAGAACAGGGTTAGGAAGGAGAGATACTTTCATTATACACATTTTATTACTGTTTACTTTGTGCATGTAATAGCCTCCTAAAAATTAGGCATATTTTTATAAATTAAAATAAATACAGAATCAGAAATTCCTTAGAAATTAATCAGTGTAGACCATAGTCAAACTAATCAATACAAATTTATCCAACATCAGTATCACATAAATTCAAATAAAATATTTTAAGTTAGCCAGAAATTTTATGACTAGTACATTTTATTGAAAATCATTTTCATTATTGATCTGATATTATTCTTAAACATAAACGATTTAAAATTAATTTGTCACTTGTATATTTATTTTTCTTTTGAAACATACTTTTATAGTAAAAAGCTAACACTCAGATTCATACTGTGTAAAAGGAACAGAAAATCTATTATAATTTTCCCATTGTACAATGTGTATGGTTAGGACAGGAGGACAACTCATTGGTTCCAGGTGGTCACATCCATGGCAAATGAAGGTCCTCCCTTGATAAGAGTTGAGATTACTGTACATTTTCAGTGGGATCCAATTGTTAATAATAGACTGCACTTCCTGATAGCCTTTCCTCCTCTCCACTATATCAGCTTTGGATGCATACTGACTGAAATAGATCCCAAATACTGAAATTATGCAAGAGAGGGAGGGTACAACTCAGTGGTAGAGTGCGTGCTTAGCATGAGCAAGGTCCTGGGTTCAATCTCCAGTACCTCCACTAAAAGTAAATAAATAAGCCTAATTACCTCCCCTAAATAAACAAATAACTTTGAAATTATCCAAGAAAGGTCTCTTATGATTTAAAATTTCAGTAGGAAGAGATCTAGCCAGAAACCTCATATTTGGCTTGAAAGTGCAGTTACTCAAACTGTTAAAAAATAACAATGTATTTTACTGAATATTTCAGTGAAAGAAAAACCGTAAATCTACCAGAAGCAGCTACTGTTTCTGGAAACAAAAAATCATCATAAGCAGGTGCTGTACGCTCTCTGTCTCCTAAGGTCTTTATCAGACCTCCCTCTTTTACCCTTTCCAAGTTGACTTACTGGTCATCAAATTAAATATCCCAAAATGTTATGTAACACATCCCAGAATATAGATAGAAGTGGCATTTAGCACATGGTTTATTTATATACCACACAACATGGCACCAGAGAATCTTCAGAAATTATTGTTATTACGACCATTTCATGTGTGCAGCATTACAATACAAGCCCCTTTAAAAAAACCCACAACTGTTACTCTACTGCATTCAGAGAGACGCACGATGCAGGCTCAGATCTTGGCAACCTGTGAAAGTGCCCAGTTGAAAATTACTAACAGCTGGAGATGACAGTTGTTTTAACAGCTGAGCTGACAGGATTAATTTAAATGCACTGAAATCAAAAGTAGATAACACCTGTTTAGTCTTCTCGGGCCATTCGACAAGGTAGGCCAAAGGAAAAATGCAGAGCCAGAATTGTGTCTCCTTCTCTCCTCTAAGGACAGAGGGGCTTCAGAGGAGAATGTCACCTTTTTGATGGAGGTGGGGGTAGATTTCAGCAGCAGGGGGCTGGTCAGCCTTTATCAGTTTTTAACATCTGGTTCCTATAATGTACCTCCTTCCCTTTTTCCTTCTCTGTCCAAGGTCTTTGACCCAAACCCAACAGTGGATAAAGATCACTAGATTTCAAAGCTACAGTTTCTCACTACAGCTTCCTAGAAATTCTCTTGGGTTAATTAATGCATTCTCTTTGAGCTTCACAGCCACAGCCACAGCCACAGAGGAGCTGCTTTTATTTTCTCCCCTTTCCTTCTTATCTCTGGATCCAAAATATAGCATGTCATACAGGAGTCTGCATTTCAAATGGTGGCCAAAAATATTTTTCAGAGTTGGGTTTTGTGTAGAGTATTTGTCAACAATTGATTGTTTTAATCTAAAAACAAACAAACAAGAAATACTAAATAAAAATTTCTGAATTGGGGAGTAATGAAAAAATGGTTTAGGCTTGTGTGGGTGGGGAAGCTGGGATATTGTAACTTCCTCAAAAGGTGCAGGTAAGCCTAGATTTATGTATTCTTATGAACACAAGTACATAAATGAAACAAAATCAAACAGTCTGGAAGCAGAAGTGTTTATCTTGCCTCACTTTCAGGAAAGAGGATCTACATTTACTTGAAGAACATAAAGTCTATTTTCCCTCACACAGAGCCATATTTTGGCCTAATATTAAGAATCCTAATATGTACAAATCAAAAACTATCCTAATGAAATATTTTGCCAAAATTATACTCATGTCGTTTACAGAGAGCATATAGTATATGGAATGATTTTGAGCAGACACAAATTTTGCCCTTCAAAATTTTACCAAATTTTATACCTGTCCAATTTAGAAGAAAATACACTACTATCTGGTAAAGCAGGGAAAGGAAATATCTTCAGGATTAAGGCTGCTTCCTTCTTTGCCAGCTCTAGGTTTTGAAAAGCACAGCGCATAAGGTTTTTATGTCTATTTGATTTACAGCCAAAATAAAGATATAAGACAATAAGGATTTTTTCTCATTTGGGGAAAATACATGTGCATAAGCTATTTTGAGGAGGAAAAATTTTTGAAAATTCAGAAACTCTGGAGCTTTTAAAATTGTCAATAGTGATTACATTTAAAGGAGAAGCATGATTTAGAATCTTGGTTAATTATGGGAGATGCAAGATGATACACTTCACCGGAGGCCAACTTCTAGGCATACAGTACTTCTAGTTTTCCTATTTCATAAAAATAAGTTCTGTGTTAGAAGTACTTTAAAAATACACCTCATTTATTGTAATCCACAAACTCTTCTTAAAACACTCCCATTATAAAAGAAAAAAAGGCATATCTCTGTTAACCTCAGAATAATATAGATATGTGAATGGTTCATCCAACAACTCAAAACAAAAAAGCTTTTAAAGTGCCTTAATTTTAATAAAAGTGAGCTGTGTAATTTCCACATATTTAGGAATTTTCTAGGCATCTCTCTCTTACTGTTTTCTAGTTTAATTTCATTGTTGCCTGAGGACATACTTCATATATTTTCTATTCTTTAAAAGTTTTCCTTCATTCTGTTAATAAGGTGTATTACCGTCATACAAAATGCCATCTTGCATTTCAGAAATAAACCTCCTACTTATGGTAAAAAAAAAAAGGTGGGGGGGACCTTAGTTTTGTTCATTCACTGAAAAAAAAAAAAAGCTCAGTTAAGTGCAGTTATTCTAAAAAAGGGGAAACTGTTCTTACTATTCCAAGTAGTTTGCAATGGTGTTGGAATATTTTTAAATCTTTCAGACTCATTAAATAATTGAACTCCATGAAATTAAATGCAACAACATTTTTTTTAAAAAGCGAAGAATTACATCTGTTAGTTACAGTTTCTAGAAGGAACATCTGATCAATATCTGAAGGTTGTATGATAGAAAATAGCTATTTGTGGTATGCATTTTTATTAATAATCTAATAACAGGGTAACACAAATACTAATTCTGGTGTGACTGAGGTTTTATCACCTTATGGGCTGCAGTAAAGAAGCTCTTGGTAGAATAATGCCCATCATATTTTCTTGTCAACATCAAAGTTATGACTGCGTTATGGACAGTAAAAGTGCAATGACATACTTTAAATACTTTGGGTCAAAATATGTCTAGCAATAATTTGTTCTTCTTGATAGTTTCTTAGAGCAATTTCCAAAGAAAAAACACAGATGGGAATTTTTTTTTCAGAAAGAAACATTTATGCTTTAAAGGACAATCTGTTATATGATATTACTTATTAGATCTCTTTAGAGAAAGACACAAGAAGAAAATTTCAAACCCAGAAATAATATGAGAAAGGCCAAAACCAAACTGAAGGGGAATTTTAAACATAGGTTGTTTATTGTTTGTTTCCTTCATGCCCAATACCTTTATCTGGGATGGGGGGAGAGGGAACTGTGACTCCACCAAGTTTAAAACCTGAATTATCAAAGGCCCATTTATTAATGAACAGCTATGCCTGAACAGATGAATATTGACATACTAATCTCAAAATACTTCTATTTGAAGCATCTAAAGCATCGAAACCAAGTACGTAACATATAAAGAAGAAAAAAGATTAAGACAGACAGACATTCAAGTGGAAGTTCTTGTGAGAACTAAAACAATTATTGGCTAAATAATGTGAAGAAAAATATCTCAAACTATATTTCATTTTTCTCTTACATTCAGTTCTGTCTTAAAATAAAAATCACACAATTTCAGGAACTCTAACTATTTCTAAACCGTTAAGTTGCCATTTTTTGTTTGTTTGTTTTTCTGTTTTACAGTTATTTCAAAGTTTTTGGCCTACTGGGCATACAAACAGTAATTGGTGGTCTTATTCAGCCTAATGCTAGATTCTTCAGCTTTTGTAAAATAGAGAACAATTTCTTCCCTGCTTTTTATCTCTTTACACAACTCAGAGACTCAAAGAAGATAATTACAAACAATGCCTGAAGAACGGTTCAGTTAATGTTAATTTATACAACAAACTAATTACTACCAAATGGTAAAAATCACATGTGGAAGTCCCTCTCTCCCACGCACATAACTAAACCAGCAGCCATCTGTCCCAGCCTGGGGAGAGCTCAGGGAGACCCAGAGAAGACAAGGAAAGGAAGGGAGCAGAAGCATCAGCTCATTCATCTACATAAAAATCACAGGATTTGATCAGCACGTTCCTAAACAGTAAATGTTTCCAGGAAGCCAAAAAGTGAATATGCAGAAAGGTGTTTCAGATGTCTTTTTGTAAAAGCACACGTTGTTCTGTAATCACCATCCCAGGTAGAAACCTGTCTTCAGCCAAGTAAATGCTTATTTTGTTTTACACACAAATTATGTATTTTTTTTAACTGTCACTTCTCATCCATGTACCATTTGTGCTCCAGAAGAAAAAGCATGCAAATCTGACTTTTCTTAAGGAACTTATTTCGGCATTCTGGAAAGTGTATAATCTTAACAATTATTAAAATAATCTCCTTATAGTTTATGAATGTAATAAGGCATAATTGGTAAATTATTCTCACTGAAATAATTTCATACATTTAACAAATAATGCTACCAATATTTTGACATTTAGTTAGGCTATGATTATATCAAAAGCAGCAAAATAAGGGCAGTATTTTTCCTTTAAAATCACAAAGTGGATCTTGACATTAATGCAATAATGAATTTTCAGAAAAAAAATTCCAAATGGGAATGTAAGAGTGTTAAAATGCTTTTCATTTTTTAAAGTAAAAGAATATTCATTCATAGATGCGCAACAGCTATGTTTTTTGTAACATTCAGAATTCCAAATAGAGCAATAGGTGCTTGGCAAATACTTGTTGAGTGAAAAACAGAAAAAGAAACCTGAAAGTAGTAGCAATAATACTAATTTTCCCCAACATATATTCCCTGTAGAATTAAAAGTGTTTTACACATAAAATGCTCTGATCTCACTGAAGCTGTTCCTCTTGAATTGCCCTTTACATACTTGCTAGTAGCTGACCTGATTCAATGATCGACAATAGCAAACCCTGAAGCAAGTGGATTCATAGGAAATGTATTCTCTTCCACAATGAGGGGCCCTGCACTGGAGGGTTGCAGGCTTCGGTATAAGAGCTACCTGCAGAATGCAACGGAAGGGGTGGTACAGCTCAGCAGCGGGACCTTAATGCTAGGAGACTATGCAAAATGGTCTATTTATTAAGTTATTTCTTGAAGTCATTGCATAAAAATTGACACAGAACTTCTAAAAATATTTTTTTCTGAAATTCTTCCTGGATATACATAAGTTTTTCACTTTCTTTAGCAGCTTTTAAATTACTGAAAGCATTTTTCCTACTACATCAACTTTAAGATAGAAGTCCTACATTCGGGAAAACTGGGAAAGGTGAATTTGGAGGCCATTCCTATTCTGAGCATTCCAAATAACCTGTTAGGCTTTTTAGAAAACACTGCAGGACACATTATTTTAAATTTTAATGCCATACAAAGCAAAAGGTAGAAATATATACAATTATCCATTTAAAAATATTTTTAGAATTCTCTTTCCATTTTAGTTCTTTTACACCTGTATTATTTTTACAGGTTTTGGTGACGACCAATTTTACTCAAGAATATTCTCATGGAAGTAAGAGTATTTTAAAACAAAAGTATAATTTTGTTTACTGTTTTGATTGCCTTTTAAAATAGG
The DNA here is from genome assembly GCF_048773025.1 of Camelus bactrianus. Classification (NCBI taxonomy): domain Eukaryota; kingdom Metazoa; phylum Chordata; class Mammalia; order Artiodactyla; family Camelidae; genus Camelus; species Camelus bactrianus. The sequence continues at coordinate 14,801,114 of NC_133572.1, forward strand.
TTAGGAATAGGTATAAATCGCAAAAAAGGTTTTCATCCAAAGAAACTAAATTATGTTGCAATATTTTCATTCAAAGTACCTATATGACTGTCCAAGATGACAGCAGGCACCTCCATTAGAATTAAAGAAGTCACTTTAGAGATGTAAGAACTCCATAATTCTCATAATCTATAAAATAAGATATACAGGTTGGTTATCAACACTAGCCTTCATCTAGCTTGCAATATCTCTGGGGAATCAGGTTCATATGAGAGAGAAGAGCGTGACTTAAAAAAAAAGAGAAGAAAACACAGAACAATTCTGGATTCTAGCAAAAACTAACATTAAAAGTGTCTTTCATTATTTGAACAAAATTGTCACTCAAAGAGATGTAGATAAATTATAAGCCACAAATCTTACAACAAAAGATCTTATCTTCTATTCCAACATACTAAAGTACCAGAGATTCATAGCTGAAACCCATGGCAAACTTTATTTTTATTTGGATTACTACAGAGCACCTAATTGGCACCAGTGATTGAGCTGGTATATAACAGATCTGTGACAGTTCACTGTTGCGTTTTTTTTTTTGCTCATATTTCTTAATAAAGAGTTCTCCAATTGGCTGTTTTTCTCTTCTTTTGCATATTGACTTAGCAAAAACATTAACATATCTCTAGAATTTTGTGTCTAGAAAGAACTATAAAATTATTTAATTTTCAAATAAAGGAAAACAAAGCACTTGTCCAAGATTACACAGATAATGATAGAGCAAAACAAGCATGCAGGTCTTCACAATTCAGTATTTCCTTTATTAAACTTCCTTTATGACACAGAGAGCTAGAAACCCTGGGGTGGATGCCTTGGTTCAAGTCAGAGGTTGCTTATTCGACCACCTAGTTATAACTTACTGAATCAGGAGTCACTGCGCTGGGAACTCTTGATAGTGGGAGACTGGGACTCTGTCCTGACCTCTGGGACAGGGGCTGGCGGGCTTTGTTGTAAAGGGCCAGGTGGTGAATATTTCAGGCTTTGCATAGGCTGTACTCATCAACTCCACCATCACATCACTAAATTATATCACATGACAGGATACTACCTTGGTACGTAAATGCGTGGACATGGCACTGTTCCAACAAAATGTCATTTATAGACAAATATTTGAGTTTAATATAATACTCATGTGTAGTAAAGTATTTTTTTCTTTTGATTTTTTCCCAACAATTTAAAAATGGAAAAAAAATTCTTATTTCATAGGTCATACAAAACCAGGCAGAGCCTAGATTTGGTGTACGGGCCACAGTTGGCTGACCACTGCTTTAGGAAGTCAAAATCCAATGAAGGGAGACATGACAAAATTTCTTAAGGGAGGGAGAATGGGGGTGATTAGAATTAGCAGAGAATTTCTGGTAGAGGTGAAACAAACTCAATATTAAGAACGAATGGCCATCATCCAGGTACAAAGTAAGGTAAAAGGCATTGCAAACAGACATCATAAGCAAAGAACAACATGGCAGCTGTGAAAAGCCACAGGCAATTCGGCCTCACTAGAACAAAAGTCATAAAGGGTGATGCAGGGAATGGCAGGAAATAAGAAATGAGGCTGGAGAGTAAGACAGGAAGTGAGCTCACTGCAGCTGCAGGCCGACCTACCAACCCAGTTTAATAGAGGTCTCTGGGAGACCCAATAAAATATGTAGGATGGCACAAGGACCACATCAAATGCCAACTGAGGCTCTTTTTCCACTCTTGGGAAGAAATTAAGTTAAGGCTACTTTCATATCCCTGAGGCTGCTCCATCACTGTCTCTTTTCCTTGGGCAAAGAATTAAAAAAAAAAGGACTGCATTTTATTAACTGCCAGCATGACATGTAAGCCTGTCAGAAAAAAATGTTGTAATACTTTGCCCTATATGTATCTGTTATATACTTACATGCATTAGAGTTCAAAGTTTTGTTTACAATTGAGGTTATAATCACAGGGCAAACAATCTTTTAAGTTTTGGCTAAACATTTAAATTTTGATAATGGATCAGCACATGAATTAAGAGTTTACAAAGCTAAGTGTACTTTAGCTCTCGAAGATTTAGGTTGGGTACTCATTACTATTATAATATGATTTTTGACTCAACTTTCCAAACACCATCCTGCTAAAACGAGAGTTCAAAGATAAAATCTTCTACTATTTTACTGAGCAAAGGTTAAAGATGGATAAAGGAGAAATAGTACATTATCTGTATAGCCTCATTAGCTAGAAAACCTGAGTGCAGGTAATTAGAATATTTCCTTAGGGCTGTAAATTTTTCTCAGAAGGCTGTGGATAAGCAGAAATCAGTAACCTGAAAATACCCAGAAAAGATGCGATGATGAGTGAAACTACGTTAAAAGACGTTATGTCATAGAGAGATAGATTCAGTGAGTATTGTAACAGCTTTGTACATAAGCATGTAAACAGAATTGGCTAGAGTAGTCATAATAGCCATGTGCCCTCCATAGGTGGCATAAAAAATATGTCCATCAGTATGTAAATATCAATTCAGTTTAGAGGATAAATTATCACACCCACTGATTATATGTTCACTTTTTGTATAAGCCCACCTCCCCCACCACTTACAGAGCCTCCTTTATCTCATCCTTAATGGCACCTTTCACCAAGAAGTCGCATGGTTTGTTTCACCTAAAAGATCATGACCAACTTAAGGACAGGAACTATATCTTTGATTTCTGTTCTCATTAAGCTATAAAATAACTAGCATATAAAAGGATCTCAATAACTGTTTTTCTGTCAGAATGAGAGAATGAGTGAATAGGTGAGCGAACAAAAAACAAATGTGCTACAGAGAAAGGAGGTATTGACTCTCTCCTGGGCATCAAGAGAGACTTCACACAGGACGTTAACAGGAGTCCAAAGGTAATGAAAAACTGAAACAGAGACTAGAATGGGCGGTTCTGTTCTGTACTGAGAGCCTGACCTGTGTACTTTCTTGTCCAAATTTTTTCTTGGCCAAAATTTTTAGTTCATAGATTGAAGTAAGATAAATCTCCTAAAACCTAATTAGAATATATTATATTTATTTTATACGTGTATGGGAATCTAATTATAATTTATTATATTTATTTGTGTGTGTGTGTCTGTATTCATTAATTATAAGGAAATTTTGGAAATCTAACCAAGTTGGGAAGATTTTGCCCTGTGTATGTCACATCCAGAAAAACGTAGATAAAAATAACTGATACAGAGATTTATTATAAGTCTTCAAAACCAATTATTATACATTATTTCAAAAGGTTTCACGTTGCTTGGAGTTTAGATAAACCATCTCAAAAGGTAATACTATTCTATTTAATAGGATATACTTTGAAATTTGCAAATATCTTTAATTTGAATATTTTAAATTTAGAAAACAAAAGAAAAGAATCCTGGAAATAAAAAATAAGGACTCTGACGTTCACTATGCTTTTTGACTTAATACTCTTTTTTAATCCCTAATTACAATGTTCTTTAAGTGAAAAAGATGTCCTAAAAACATACACAACTTCAATTCATCTTCAGCTCTGATGGTTCCTTCTCAATGATCCTCATGAACTGAAAGGAGAAAAGACGAAGTAAAACAGCAAGGTGGCTGTCCTGCCACAACGCAGAACAAGGACAGCTAAGCTGCACTGACGTAAAACACGTCTAACTCCTATCCATTTAACTTTGTTACCGGGAGTGGCTCCCCCCGGAGGTTGGAGTGCGATCCTCCATGTGAAGACGGAGGACTGACCTCTCCGATTCACATGGTACCGCTCTCAGTGGTGCAACATCCCTGTTTATGTGCTTTTGTTTCCTTACAGGTGGTATCTCGACACAGATGAAAAATAGTAAGAGCGCCAGAGCGAGGACTGAAGCAGAAAACACTAGGGTTAAAAAAAAGAGAGAGAGAGAAAGAAAACAAAACTCCAAAGGGAGAAGGGTGCATTTTGTTCATTTCTACAGCTTTCTGCTCCTAAGTCTTCCACATGACTAACATCACACGATGATGCATGAACCTTTCACACAAATTTCTACAAAGCGTAACTTCTCAGAAAAGAAAGGCCTAATGAAACAGAGATCTAATTCATCTCAAAACAGCAAATCAATTCTTACCTATTAACACACGACATACCAGCGCAGAAGCGCACTGTCCTGTATAACAAACAGATACGCTCAGTTACGATGTGCTCTCCCAGCCACCACCTCTCCAGCAATTCTGTCATACACTAAGGGCTGCACTCGTATTGCGTTAACATGCAGGGAGGATAGAACTTAAATGCAAATTAAATCAAGGCTCAGTATTTCAGTGACGCTTATGTAAGGCCTGAGAACAATGGTTTGTTTCTTAGAAAAAGGTAAAAAAGGTGATTTGTATAATACCTTATTTCTTAACTTCTCGTTAAAAATTTAGAAATGAAATCAATCTAAGAATTCTAGTCTCTTAACTGTCCATTTCAAACAAAGTAGATAAAACTGTCTATCATGTTTCATAATCACCTGTACTTGTCATATTAAAAGCAATAACAATCTTCAAGAAAAACATTCTACGTAGACAGGTTGGAAATAAAAGAGAATGGCAAATAGAAAACTCTTCCTACAGACAAAACAAAAGGATAAAGTTCAAGAAAAATTTCCTCACCCTTTTGCAGAACTGTCAAACAACTTCTATCGACCAAGAATAGCACACAGTAAACACACCAAACAAAAGAAATGATGAAAGATGTGTTTACTTGTTCAGGGCCTTTATTTTCCTTTCTGTTTCATATACACCCACACTGAACAGTCTGCATTGTTAATAAATAACCAGCAGCAACCTGAGTGAACAGAGGAGGGGTTTCTATGATGCTGTCAGGTACCAGACAGTTGCTTGGCACTGCTGATATAGTGCTCGACGTGGAAGTTACACGCCCACAGAGAGAAGGGAGCTTATAGGTTAATGGATGGATCCTTTCACCTCTTAGATACAATGGGAGGAAAGGAAGGAAGGCTGGAATGCAATGGTTAGTTTTTTTGGAATTGTCCAACCCTTTCTATTTGGGAAGGAACAAATCAATTTTATGGACCATGTCCTGCCAGAGTAATCTTTTACCAGATAACTTGCTGTGGTTATTTGGAAATCTGCTAATCTGTAACTCCAAACTCTTTAACATTTAAGAGATTTTCATTATTTTTCCAATTGCTTTCCAAATGTTGGCTCCATGCTTTATTCCAAATATATAAATTCAGATCAAATTTGAAGTATTCTGAATAAAACTTTCTGTTTCTGTCTTCTGAAATATGAAAAAATAAAAGGCCAAATAGTACACATGAACTGGAACTAAAATCCATCGGCTCAGTGATCAGGGTGTTAAAAGTTTACCTCATTTATGACATCAAATACTCTAACAAGAAATCTACTATGTTTTGTCAGCCTGAGACATTTTCAGTGTTTTGAGCTTACTCTTTATTAAAGCTTGTCTCCAAATGTCCCGTGACAGTCTTCCCTAAAGCGATGAGAAGAGTCTCACTGAAATGAAATGAAAAATGAAAAACAGGCTAAGGCCCAAAAGCTATCAGGGCAGAAGTGGACACACACACTATATATATATATTTTTTTCACCTATTGCCTCATAAATGGTTTCTATATGATATGCAGATGACCTAAGAAGTATTGATTGAAAAGATATATGAATAAAAGTTGGCTTTCAAATTCAGGACATATAAGAAAGATCGTTTGTTCTGAATTTCACACAAGATCTTCTCCTCAGTGTCAAAGTTCATCTTTCAAAAATGGGAGCACAGAGCACAATCTGGAATCAACATATGAGAGGGACGATCTTAATCAACCCAGATGTCCAGGTCATATGCTCATCCTGTTCTGCCCTAGCCTCCCTGCTCCCTCACGATCCTGGCCATATTTCTTCTCCACGTGAAGGGTAGTTGAGGAGGGCACACTGGGAGTCCTTGAGGTCTCAGGACTCTGGGAGCAGGTGGCAAAGGAAACTCTGAGTGAGCTCTCCACCAACGCTAGCGCTGTCCGTGCCTTCCCCGTAAGCAACTCTTATTAAAAAAAAAGACCAAGCATCCACTAGAACAAAACCAAGCAGCCTATTTAATGAGGGCATTTGCTTGATATCCACTTCTTCATGTTAAACACACAGCCACACAGGCCTAGGAGGTCTGATTAATTTTAATATGCACGGTCGTGACAAGTGCCCCCAGGGTAACTGAGTGCAAAACACAAGCGTGCGCAAACCCACAAAACCCTCCGGTTAGTCCGGTCTGACACACCAGGCTCAGCAAACGCTGTGTGTTCCCCAGACGAGACTGTTACTATTCAGCAAGGGCCTGGACCTCTCTGAAACAGGTGGCTGGCTTTGCACTCTTGAATAAGTCATGTCTCCAGAAGCCGTGGGCCACGAGCAGCAAGGAGGCTGGCACACTCCCCTCATGTCAGGCTGTGGCCTGGGTCGGCGGGTCACTTTCAAGTGCTCCATGCATCATAACTCAAAGTCTGGAGCTGACGGTTTTAGTTATGGACCAGGAAAACAGGGGTACCTTACTTATCTGAGAGGTTTAGGAAATATTAGAAACATCTGGGTCAAGAGATGTTTGGATTGATTTATACAGTCCTGTCGGTAGACAAACTCACGGAGGAGCTGGAACCAAACTGAACTCCCTGTAACAGACAAACAGCCACCGGAAAAAAGAATGCTGGCCTGATTGTTCACAGGAGGATGAACACTAAGGACACAGTCTTAAATACTATTACATTTTATTAACAAAAGTACAAGTTCTGGTTAACAAGAAAATAGAAGCTTTCTTGGCCAAATGGGCTTCTTGTACAAACAACCCTGTACCTTAGCTCAGGGACCTGCCACTCTAAGGAAGATCCTGAAAGCAAACCCTGAGCCTTCACAATCCAAGGCAGAAGGTCTTTCAAGGAAATATAAACTAATTTTCTATAACACTTAATGGAATCAACAGTATCAAGATAAACCGCTATGACGGACGCCACTTGAAAAGGAGATGACTGTGAGTAAGTTTCACTTCAGTGTTGAAAAATTACAAGGCGTCAAACTCAGCGTATTCGGTGCTGAAGTTAAAACACTTATCCCTGAAGAAATAGGCTCTACAGCATTTGAGGGTGTCTTCTTGTCCTGACCTTTAAAAAGTAAACTCTTTTCTTTATCATCCTTTTATGAGTGTCGATTTCCATACAGTGGTGCCTTTGAAAAGGGTGCCTGCAGGTTAGACTCCAGCACGCTCAACAAGAAGAGAGACGGTTTCCAGTGACAGACGGCACAGAAGAGCACGGAGCCACAATGCATTAGGAGCAGCCTCCAACAGCAGCGGAGTGTGAGGAACACAACTTAAAAGGGCTCAATTGAAAAGTACCCTTGTTTGTCCTTCAGTGGAACAGCACTTACAAAGCCTCTTCAACATGTACTTTGTCAAAAGGACAGTGAGTAACTAAACAAAAGCAACTCAAACCTCTGCCAATTAAAGTATCTTTTTAAAAAAGTATCTTTAGGCTCTCCCCAGATCCGTTCACTTTTTATTTTTCCCACCTCATCAGATGTGGTTTTAAAACAAGAGTGAATTTCAAAGTGAATTTCAGTATTCTTAATTTAATGGAAGAAGGCTTTGGGATTCTGAATTTAGGAAAGCCAATATCTATGTAACTTCCCTATAAAATAATAATTAAAACGTTGGTAAAATTAGGCGATAATTTTGAATTTCTATTTCAACCTGTCTGTTAATGTAATACGGTTCAATTTAAATTCTGAAGGGCTGCTCAACAACAGACATTTAAAGTGTAAGAGCAGCCATTGTGATTTATAATGTAAACTCGCACATCAAACACTCAGTGCCTGTAGGGATGTTCACAGGGCCAAATATCACGCACTAGGGGCCTGTCCTCTCCGCAGAGTAATTACATATAACGCGGCAGCACAGCCCAGACGAAAATGTGCTGCTGCTAACATCTTCTTCAGGGCCTCTGGAAGAAGTCTTAAAACAAGGGGAAGGATTTATATGAATTTAGAGAATCAACCAGTTCTATATGTCAACATATTTGCAATAAAAATTAAAAGGCCATTAACACATAATTATTTTGGGAAAAAAGGCACAAGTAAAATATAGAAGGTACAAGAAACTAAACTGCATTATTTTCAATAGGTGTGACAGAAGCAAACATCGAAAAGATACATTATGCAATAATATCCATACGTATTTTTAAGTTTTAAGAGAGTATAATTCATGACCAACAAATCTCACTTTTTTGTTTGGTTATAAACTACAAAATGTCCAATCCAATCCTAGAAATGGCGCAAACAAAGTTAAGTGGAAATTTCTGACATTTGCCACTGAGAATTGGTAGTACACTGCCTGGGTGGTGTCAGAGTCATATCCATGGAAATTTTTCTACCTAAGAGAACAATATTTCCCATTGTATTTGCTAGAGAGAGAGAGACAGACAGGGAAAGAGAATGAGTGAGAATCAAATTTGCGGTATTTCCCTCTCCCAATGATGGTCTACGGTTTGTAGATGACTCTGAGGGTGAAGACTTGTTATCTATCACAATATATACTTTTCCAAAATCATTCCATTATTTTATTAATTCTTACAAAAAGAGAACTAACTTTTTTGTGAGGTCTATACTGAAAGCAATGAACTGTTTCATGTAACACTGGGTGACTGTGGTAAGGTAATAGGTTGTGCCTTTAGGGTCTTGTGATACAAAACTGTGAGCAAAGATTTTCTGAAAAAGCTCAGAAAAAAAGTCCCAGTTGTGTACATAATGATAAAGTCTAGTTTGAGAAGAAACAAAATTTCACAAATAACTGCAGTACCTCACACACAAGGAAGACACTCATCATGGAGCAGCAACTCTGGAGGTGTGGGCGTCACACTGAGAAGGAAGAACACTGTCAGATACAGATGCTAAATAAACCCAAGCATATGTGGGATCTGAAAGGAGGATGACACACATACGCACGTGTACGTACAAAAGCAATGAAAAGAAAAAAAATCAAAATAGGGGAGGAAAGAAAGAACAAACAGACCAAACAAGAGAAGGCTAAAATCTTAGAAAATTAAGAAACTCTTGTCCAAGGGAGCCCTCAATTATATTTGTCTTCAGGACAAAGTCACACTTATCATAAAAATACGAATACAAGAGATCCACAAATCCAATATTAAAGTGCTTCTCCCAGTTTCGTGGTAATCGTATTTTGCAACTTTATCTTTGTCAGTTTAGCAAAATCTTTCTTTCTGAAAGGTAATTCTTCAGGTAGAAACTTGCCTAACCACATTTTATTCAGGGAAATTTATATAAATAAACTTCAGAGCAACTACCTATCCCAGGATTTTCATGAATGTTGGGTTTGTGGATAACACACCCTAAATTTCCAGAATCCTGCAGGTCTGAATCAGAGCTGCCAGTACCCGGAAGCATCCTTAGAAAGCAGCACCGCAGGCTGTGTAACGTTTCCGGTGTGCCTACACGACGCTGCTAACCAGTCAGCATGTGATAATGACAATAACGTACAATTTCAAGTTGGTGGTAATTTATAAAGTACTTTCATGTGTATTACCTCATTTGTTTCCTTCAACAACCCTCCGATGAAAGTAGGGCAGTCAGCATAGCCAATCGAGGGCAGATATGCATTATATTAACACGGTTATTAAAGCAACTTAAAGGCAAGTAAATATCATGTTTTTACAATGCAAATTATAAGGCAGGTACTTTACTCAGAGAAAGCCTTGTTTAAAATTAAAAGCTGCATTTCCCCAAAATGGGGCAAGATGATAAAATGACATTCCCAAATATTGTTAAATACATATAAGTTATTGCCTCAAAATTGATCAGAGACTAAACTATATGGATAAATATCTTATACCACAATCACACAGTAATCAATGGCAGAATCAGGACTAAAACTCAAATGCTGACTCACAGTGTAGTTACTCTTTTTCATTATGAATTGATTTGAAAGTCAGATAAGAATTATGAAGTAGGTCCCCTCAAAAGCACAAATACACATATTTTTTCACCATTTTGCTTTCTGCATAAAATTTCCAGAATTTATAAGTCCTCTGAAGGAATTCATGAATCTTGAGTTTGGAAACTCTACCCTTGAGGGAATACGTGAGAGTCCTTGAAAGACCGGAGGGAACAAGAAAGATGCAGAAAGGAAATCAGTTATTTTTCTCTGACCACAGGCCTTCTGAGATGAACTGTGTGTGCGGCAGGGTGGGGAATGTGGGGCGACAGATCCAGCTCTACGCTGCCCCCATCCTGAACCCAGCATTAGAAATAGTAACTCTTTCTGCCATGTCCAGCTCTTTCCTAGAAAAGGGTGGTGGTCTCCATCATGTTGAAACACTACTAAAGAAACAAGTACAGTTTTGTATTCCGGAAAATTATTCATATATCAATCCAATTCACTTTTCACTTTGCCTATAGTAGTGGGAAAAAATTATAATAACCTATGGCTACAAATTCATAGATAATGCCAATATATTAGCAATATTGGAGTTATTTAAAAAGATTAATGTGAAGACAAAGCATATAAAGTTTTGTTATGCATGTATTTTAGTTTTCTATGCTGGATCCAATATCTAGTTTTGTGACCTGGGACAATACTTTAACCTCTAAATCACAGAAAGAATTGAAAGTAATGATCTCAAAGATTCAATAATGATGAGAAGGATGGAGAAGACTGGATGAATGAGATAAACAGTAAGGAGATTAACTGAATCAGAAATGAAAAAAAGAGGTTGGTAAAAACAAGAAAACCAATGAAATCTATTCAAGTTTTAGGGAATGGTTAGCAAAGGCTATAGCATGTCAATTAGTGGGCTGACTGTCATCCATGGCTAACACAAACAATTACCTACTATGTGCCAAGTTAATTATCAGGAAGCAGAGAGGCACAGATAATTGAATCAAGAACTTTTCATTTCAACATTCGCACACTTAAAACCGTGGAAGATGGAGGGAAAATAAACAATGATGGTAATGTAGTCAGACTAATAGAGATGAGTTAGTGTTAGCAGTGCAGATGGAGCCAAATTCTCACAAAAGTGTTCAGAGAAGGTGGTGACTCTTAAAACGTGAATATAAATTCATTAGGTCAATATGACGAGGAATGGTATTTAAGGCAGAGGAAGGAGCGTATGAAAAGGCAGAGCAGTATTAAAAATACAGTGCTAAGAGCACTGCAAGCAGTTTATTTAATGAGACAGCATGAGAGCATGCACCTTAGAGAGTGGTGGAAAGTAAGGTGAAGGGGAAAAAAGGGTCGGGTCAGTTTATATATGGTCTTGTGTTCAATGCCAAGTAGTTTTGCAGAGGATAATAAATTTGTTCTAATTCTAGTTCGTCCATATAACAGGAACACGAACAAGTTACTAAGCCTACATTTTTCATTTTTAAGATAAGAAATAATACTAACTTCAGAGTCTGAGGATTAAACGAGGTAGCTCACGTAACATTTGGCAGAAGAGTCATATATTTATTAAGGTCTTTCTTCTCATTTTCCCAAGACAGCAGTTGGGCAGCACTGAAGCTGTATAAATGTCCTCTCAACAAATATTTCAAATATTTAGTATGTGTACTATCCTCACCCTTAAGGAGCTTAACACAGAGAAAGAAACTGAAAAATAAATGGACAATCATAATACAATGGAGTCACTGGAACAATGAGGGGAGGCAAGTAACAGGTCTTAAAAAGATGAAAAAACTAATGCAGAGAATGCAGTAAATAACTCCTCCTAGCAACTTGGAGGAGCAGGATAACAGATAGAGGAGATGGGAATCAAGAAAAAGTGAGTGTTTCTAGGAGGAAGAGATGTAAATAAGCTGAAATGGCCATTCCAAAGAGCCATAGGAGGTAACACAGACATTAATATAAGAAAGTTAAAACATGAAGCTTGTTATAAACTTCTATCTAAAAGGACTCTATTTTAAATGATATATAAAGTTCTCATCAAGGGAAAAATTACGCTCACCTGCACTGTTAATAAGCCGAAGATTTCAATGAAAATCAAGTTAAAATCTGGATCCGATCCCTAAATTTAATGCTGATTTATATTTATAGACCATCCCTAGCTACCTGGAACTTCAGAACAAAAGACATTTCAGATACCCATCTATCTTGACTTTGTCAGCCAAGTTGAGACAACTGGTTACCTTAGTTTGTTCAAATTTAGTGAACAGTGATATACTCTTTCAAACTAAGATGAGGTGATGACCTTACTTGCAAAAAAAAACCAAAACAAAGACAGTAAAGAATACCAGAATGTATGATGTAAACTGAACAGGAAAAAAGGTGGGGGGGGGTGCCTGGTCCTGTAGGGTGTGAACTGGATTTCTGCTCCGGCTTTAACACTAACTTGCTGGGTGATTTCAAGTACATCTCTGCCTCAGTTGTCTCTCTCAAAATGACGACAGAGGGCTGAAATGTGTCTACATTTCATTCCAATTCTGAATTTCTATTATTCCAACTAATTTTCTCCCAGACATTTTTCTAAAACAATTTTTTTCTTTAGATGTCTTTCAAGGCATTCTTGTTGGGGGGAGCAGGGAGCACTTTAAACTCAAACAGTTTAAACTGAGCTGATTTTCCATTAGAAACTCTGGAAATTTGATCATCATTTGAGGAATCAGAAATTTACTTTAGTAGAAAATTACTGAATACTGTTTTATTAATCAATATTCCAAAGGGACTTAGGGACACATGTGCTAATGTGTAACATTAAATTATTACTGCAAAATTCCTAATTAGGAGGAACAGTACAGCTAGTGATTAAGGGCATGAATTCTAGTTTTAGGTTGACTTCAGTTTGAATAATGATCCTGACAGTTACTCTGTGACATATTTAATCATCAGTTTCCTCATCCAAAAATGGAGATCATAAGAATCAGAATATTTAGTTCACGTGTATGGCATTTCCTGAACTTGGAATAGCCCTGGTTATTAGGTTTATGTAAGGATTAAATGAAGAGTTTTATATGAATTACTTAGCACTATTGTTAACATGATATGCACTTAATACGTGCTACCTTTTCTTCCCCAAATACATATTTTTATTCAATGCCCTGTTATAGGAACTATGTATCACACATTACTATGTTAAACCTCATTGCCATTCTTTTTTTTTTTCTCGTTGCCATTCTTAACTTCTAAGTCTAAGAGTTAAAAACCAACAGATAGAGCAGAGTTACTACCAAATATAAAATATCTATATATTACATAGGCCAGACAGTTTGAGCTGAGAATTTACTATGAACTTTGGTAAGCTGCACATCAGTTAAAGTGTCACTGGGCAAATGAGAATCTTTAGCACCAGAACTTTCTGAGTAATGACCGGCAAAAATTCTGATGGAGGAAAAGGATACAAACAAAAATACATCAATATATTTTCTCCTATTATAACTTTTAAAATATTTTAATTAATTATTTGAAAAGATAAGCTAACTGGAATAAAAAAGCCTTTTTTTTTCTTCAACCCATATGCAAATCTAACTTCCTTTCTAATCACTTCATCTTGGCGGCCTCCTTTTGTACGACATGTCATTCTCTTCTAACTTCTGAATTTCGTTAGTCTGCTGTGGGCACGGATAAGGGTGGAATAAAACGGACTTTCTACTGAAATCTGCATCCCCCCGCTCAATGAGAGGAAGCAAAGGCATGAATATGGCCCCCTCATAATGATGTAGCTCGGGCTTAATGAAATTTTCATCACAACCTGCTGTACATTTTAATGGCCTTTGAAAAACAATGGAAAAAACCGCTTGAGGGAAGAAAAGATTTTTCTGTGGCAGAGACCTGTGAGCTTCACAGTTAGTTCCCTTCACCTGATCTCCTCTCTTCTCATCCCGTATTGCTGCACTCACCACAGAGCTGTAACGAGGTTTTGCAGTTCTTTCATTAAATTTGTTCCAAGGTATTTCAGTCTTTTGATGCTATCATACATTACAGAACCACAGATCACTGTAATGCACAGTGTCACTTGCCCTGATGCTTGGATGATGTCAGGTGTTGGTGTCCATTCTCATGTCCAACCATACCTCTGACTAGTGGCATTTTTAACCAGTTTGAATACTGACCCTGACAGTCATTCTGTGACATACTTAACCATCAGTTTCCTAATCTGAAAATAGCAATCATCAGAATCAGAATATTTAGGAAGTCACTTTCCACTTGCTGTTGAGCCTTTCACACATCTCCCTAGATAAATTTCTCCACTTTTCTCTCTCTGCAGTTAAAAAGATAGACAGAAATTTCCTTCAACATTCTATTCCTTTTCTATGTTACAATTTTATGCCTTCCTGTTATTTTTTTTTCTTGGTGATTAAGATCATCACTTTATTCAAATACATAAGTTGCTCCTTGATAAATCTCCCAACAACTGCAGTTATTAAACGTTCCTGCCTTGGCAAATTTCTTTACCGATAACAGTGATTCTATTTACATTCTGGTGTACTCAAAGCATGTCTAAGAATCTTGTGTACATAAACATAAATCCCTCTTGGTGGTCAGGTATTCATACAGAAATTATCTTTCTGGAACTGAGAATGCCTTAGATGTTTGCCATGTTCAATCTATATCTCATTATTCTACAAAGACTATCTCTGTATTTTCTCAATGTCTTTATATTATTCAATAACATGTCACTTGAGCTGAGCTTTTAATATATTTATAGGGAGAAAAGTATTTTTAAAAAAGCTGTGGGCAATACAATAATGAACACAGTCTAAGATCCACATGCAAGAGTGATGGTTCTTCCTGTCAGCACTTCCTGCCATGGAAGTTCTACCTCTGCTCTTTTGCCTATGTAGTTGTTACCAGATATTATAATTTTATCCTAATTCTCAACATCTCTGAATGTTTCCTGCTAAGCAAATTGGAGGGCACTGTCTCATGGCCTCTTTCTGTTGGGAATTATTTACTTCGGTCCATCATACACTTCCAAATAAAAGGTCTGTGCACCCCCTTGGAAGGAACTCAACATGATACACTGAGGGACTAGCAAGGTCTTATGTACCTAACAGATTTCCATAGAAGATATTATCTAAAGATAAATCCACCAAAACTACTTTGCAGAACAGTACATACCACAGTAATGCTGACTCCTAGACCTTACCCCTAGACCATGAACACACCTCAAATAAAAGTTAAACATTAACATGAGAGAAATACTATCTAACTCATGTTATGAAGCCAGCATTATCTATGAAATCAGATAAATACATTCCATGGAAAAAAAAACTATAGAGCATTATCTCTCAGTAACATAGATGCAAAATCCTCAGTGAAATATTACTAAATTCAATTCTAACAGTATATAAAAAGAATTATAACACACAACCAAGTAGGATTTATTCCAAGTATGCAAGACTTGTTCTGTATTTGAAAATCAAACCACATTACCAGGCTAAAGGAGAAAAATCATACATGATATCAATTGATGCAGAAAAAAATTTGACAAATTCTAACAATCATTCATGATCAAAATTTTCATCAAACTTGCAATAGAGGGAACTTTCTCAACTTGATAAAGAACATCTATAAAAATCTACAGCTAGAATCGTACTTAATGGTAAGAAGTAGATGCTTTCCCTTTATAATCAATAACAAGACAAGGATGTCTCCTCTTACCAACTTATTCAACACTGTACTGGAAGTCAGCTAATGCAGTAAGACGAGATAGGGAAACCAAAGGTAGACAGCTTGGGAAGGCAGAAATAAAACTGTCTTCATTTGCAGATGACATGATTATCTACATAGAAAATATTAAAGAACTGACAAAAACTCCTGGAGCTAATACAAATATAGCAAAGTCACAGGAACAGGTTAATATACCAAAGTCACCTGCTTTTCTGTATACCAGCAATGAACAATAGGAATCTGAAATTAAAAAACACAATGTAATTTATATTAACACTCTAAAAAGATAAAATATTGGATATAAATGTAATAAAATCAATTAATATTCAGAATCAATATGCAGAGAATCTATAAAACTTGAGATAAATCAAAGATCTTAATAAATGGAAAGCTTGTATTCATGGATAGGAAGACTACTGCTAAAATGTCAGTTCTTTCCGATTTGATCTACAGATTCAATGCAATCTCAATCAGAATCCCAGCAAGCTATCTTATAGATATCAAAAGACTGGTTCTAGATTTTACAAAGAAAGGCAAAAGACACAGGATAACCAACACAATACTGAAGAAAGGGAAAAAGCTGGAGGACTGCACTACTCAGCATCAAGACTAACTATCAAGTTACAGTGATCAAGACAGCAACATACTGGCACAAGAATAGGCAACTGATCAATGAGCAAAATACTAAGGGTAGAAACAGACCCACAGAGGTATAATCAACTAATCTTTGGTGAAGGAACAAAGGCAAGTCAATGGAGAAAGAAGAGTCTTTTCAACAAATGGTGCTGGAAAAAATGGACACATACATGCAAAAAATGAACTAGATTCAGAACCTATACTTTTTACAAAAATTAACTCAAAACAGATGATTGAACTAAACTCCAAAATTCAAAATTACAAAGGCTTCTAAAAGATAACAAAAGAGAAAATCTAAATGATGTTGGCTTAGGCCATGTGTGTTTAGATACAGCATCAGAAGTGTGACCCATACCAAAAAAATGGACAAACTGGATTTCATGAAAATTAAAAACTTTAGTTCCTCAAAGACAATGTTAAGAGAATGCAAAGAAAAGCCACAGCCTGAGAGAAAATAGCTGCAAAACACATCGCTGATAAAGGATTTATGTCTAAAATATACAAAGAATTCCTAAAATTCAAAAAAAAAAAACCCTCAGTAACTGGGCAAAAGATCTAAACAGACCAAGAGATGACATATAAGATGATAAACATCACTTATCAACAGAGAGTTACAAATTAAAACAAGGAGATACCACTACAAACCAGTTTGAATAGATAAAGTTTAGAAAGACTGACAATATCAAATGCTGGTGAGGATGTGGAGTAACAGAAACATATTCGTTTCTGGTGGGAATATAAAATCTTACAGACATTTTGGAAGACAGTTTGGCAGTTACTTACAAGGCTAAGCATAATCTTACCATACATTTTAGCAATCACATTCCTAGGTATTTATCCAACTGAGTTAAAAATGTATGTGCATACAAAAATCTGCAAAAAATATTTATAGAAGCTTTATACATAATAATAGAAAACTAAAAAACAACTAAGATGTTCTTTGATAGGTGAATGGACAAACAAATGTGATCCATTTATACAATAACAGTATTATTTTGCACCAAACAGAAATGAGCTATCAAGGCAAGAACAGACTAGAAAAGATGAAAATATAGAGACTGCAGAAAAATCAGTGATTGCCTAGGATTGCAGAGAAGGTGGGAGAGATGAACAGGTGAAACACAGGGGATTTTTATGGTGATGAAGCTATTCCGGATGATACTACAATGCTGGATAAGTGACAATATGTACTTATCAAAACACAAAGGAATGTACAGCACAAAGATTAAAACAATGCAAGCAAATAAAACAAATTAGGAATTTGAGACACACCAGGAAAAAATAAGAAAAATGTAATTGTTTACAAATGCATGGAACAACCTCGCTGACTGGGATGGGGAAAAAGTAAGTTATCTAAGTTACCTTTGGAAATGAATGGAATCTAAAATTAAAGGCAAAATGAACTGCACAAAAGTACTGTATTCCACTGGTAAAGATGTTTTCCATGGTGGTACCAGCTAATAATTCTGATACTGCTGTACATGTATACTGGAACTTGATGGTAAGTAAATGGATGACAGATGGTAGGATCTAAATTTCTCAGTTGGTGGTGGGGAAAGGATGTACGTAACAACAAGGAATGAGGTTAGAATGATTCGTGTGGAAACGGATTAGAGTTGGAGATATTAGTAAGAACCCATGTTTACTTTAGTATAGACAGAGATAGTTAAAGACAGAAATATTTTAAAATATGTAACTATACAGGTTAATACATATACATAAATTTCTTTTTTTGTCAGTTGAGAGACCCTAAAATAATGGCACCTCAGTAGCAAAGAGCACACTTCATACCCAGGTCTTGCTTTCTAACATCATTCTTCCACAGAAGGAAACAAGACTTCTTAGAGATATGGCTGATTCTAGGACTAGAAGAAGGACATATACAGGATGAATCTGCAGCATCATATAGTGCTAGAAAGTAAGTAAGTGCTCAACAGAAAAAAAAAAAACACACACACACAATCACAGTAGTATGCCAAAGTCACATAGAAGGTATTTCCAATGAACAATTTGATCAACAAAATAAGTAAAGAACTGTTTTATAACTCAAAGCATAAAATAAACATCCATGAGTCATACTGACATAAATAAGTGACTGAACAAAATAAAGTAGAGAAGAGAAAAATCTCCCATGGAGAAGAATTCCAAATAAATCATGCAGACACTCCACTCTGAAGGTGGGGAGCAAGACTCCCTACTCCTTAAATGTGGGTTGCACACAGCACCTTCCTTCAAAGAGCATGGTACAGAAAGGGAGCAGGGGGACTTACGGTGGAGAAGCCTGACAAACACTGTATCAGCCAGATGATCAAAGTCAACAGCAACATTCATAAATCACACAGAAAGTATGCACTCTTAATATGATGTGACAAAATGTACTTGGTTTCTGTGGTCCTTCTTCCAAAACCCATAATCCCAGTTTAAGAGAAAACCACTAGACAAATTCCAATAGAAGGGCATTCTACAATATACCTGAACAATATTCCTCAAATTTTCAAGGTTATCAAAAACAAGAACAGTCTGAAAAACTGTCATAGCCAAAAAGAGCCCAAGAAGACATGACAACTAAGCAGCTAAATCTAACCTGTGATTTGATGGCATCCTGGAACAGAAAAATCACACTTGGTGAAAACTAAAGAAATCTGAATAAACTATGGACTTTAGTTAATAATAATGTATCGCAACATAATAGATGCAAAATAATTTTAAAAGCAGGAAGTTACTCGTATAAAATGAACAGAGTATATAAAAACAAGGAAAAGGAACTACATCATAAAGTTAAGAGATGTTATATGAGAAAGCAAAAATTCTGGGTGATTTTACCATCTCCCTTTTAATTGTTCTGTTTTTTTTTTTTAACAATTCTTATAGTAGGAAAACAGTTTTAATATCAGGAAAAACTGCAGCATGTTAACAAAAAAAGGTTGTCTGGGTTCTCCTCAAAACCCCATTTTTATCTCCATGCAGATTAGAGCCAAAAACTCTTTGGCTGACTAGATTATCTCTAAAATTCCTTCCAACTGTAAGATCATATGAATTACATAAATTTTAACTAAAATCCATGTCCCAGCTATGCGTCTGGTAAGGACCCAGAAATATTTAATTACCACATGACTCCCAATACTGGTTAACATACATTTTGTGCCAGATATACTCATAATTTACCAGTGTCCTAACAACAGACTAGAAATGAGCCCAACTCAGTGTAAAACAGTATAAATGCAGTATATTTTTGGTGTAAAGTGCGTCTTTTTATGTCACTGTTTTATGTTTGTTTGTTTTGTTTTAATTTTCCATCTGACTCAGAAATAGGAGGCGTGTGTGCAATGTGGCACCCACGCTTAGGATGGACAAAGGTTTAAACAGGAGTTAGCAAACCTCCGTCACATAAAGGGTGACCCAGTTACCAGAAATTATAACATCTGCGTCAACTGTTTCACTAGTTTGTTTGCTTTAAGATTAGTCCATGAGCATATCACCTGTAGGACACTATCAGTAACTACTGAAGAGATTTAGAAAATGAAATCTTAAAAGAAAGACATCCCGGAAGGTGAAAAAACCAGAACTTCAGCAGACCTAGCAGACGTTAGAGAATCACTGCTTTTCACATACACGACAGGGCTAACCCTACGAATGGTGGGCTACACAGAGAACAGACATGTCAAGGTAGCCTAAGACGCATTCATTTGTATAAAGGTTATAAAAAGTAGCAAAGCTGTAAAAATGGCCTGAAGGGGAAAACTAGAGATGCAGCAACAAGACTGCAGCTGTCTGGCCCACAGGCGGTGACTACCCTGGACTCGGCTGCCACATTCTATTCTTGCCTCTGTAAGTTTTTACTCAACTACAACTTACTCATGCGTGAAAATTAAGACATCACAACAGAAATTAATGATTTAAAAACCGGGGGTAGATATATTTACATGTTTCAGAAAAAAATACTATCTTCATAGTGTTAGGTTTCTATTTCCTGTATTTAACTCTGAGAAAGAGAAAACCAGAACTGGAGGTTCAAATCAAACCCCTAAAATCTATAGACAATAACTTTGTTTTCTTTTTCATTCTTTACCTTCTGGCTCATTTTTGATGAGCTCTTCCATTTTCCTCTGCTTCAAGGTGTCAACGACGTCAGCTAAGCTGCCTTTGCGCCGCTCAGGGGTTCCCAGGGCCGTGCTGGACAAGGACTCGCCACTCTGTCGCCCACCTTCTTCTGCCTTCTGAGGTGAGGTAGATGAGTTGTGTGGGGCAAATGAAGACATAACTTTATTGCCATCAACTTCCTGAAAGAGCAAGCAAAGGAAAAAAGTATATATACATTTGCTTAAAATTCAGTTTTAAAAACATTTTAAATTTTTCATTTTAATCGGTTATGTGGCTTATTCAGCTGAAACATTATACAGTGAAATGGCACTCTGCAAGAGCAAAAAGAATAAAGAAATTTCAAAAAAGAATACATTAACTTTACAGGCTGGCACTAGAGTGAGACAAAGATCAATTCATAGGAGAAATAAAAATACGAAGATTCTCTCCCTTAGACGCAGTATACATGGCAATTCAGCCTTCTACTGAGCCTGTATTGATTAGATTCGTCTATTTTCCTGCGTTTGACAGTCTTAGATTTTCCTATGAACATTAAATGTAGTGGTCATCTGTAATGAACTTTCTGAAGACCTTATAATTTTTAAACAAATAACATTCCATATATTTAATTTTCTTTTTAAGCAGCTGCCTCTTCTTGCTGGTACTCCTAATTAACTCCTCTTTCAGTTCTCCACCTCCCTCTCATGCTTTTAAGAAGACATCAGTCACATAGCTTATTCTGACATCAGATAGGAATAGTGCAAATCCATTTCTGCTTATGTGGAAGATATTTCCAACCGCAACCGTTACCTGAAGCACTGCTTCTGATGATACTCTTTGCTATTTTGCACTTTAAGCCTCATTTGCCCTACAAAATAAAGTTTCTTGCAGTCTTTGCCTCTTCATAATTGTGTATGTGTATGAAACAAATTATTCTATAATTTTAAAATGTAAGCATATTTTTGGTGTTTCTTTTGTCATTATTTCCTCCACAATTTCTAGCAAAACTTTAACAATCTGTATAATGTTTGGGGTATATTTTGTATAAAAGGCACTAAATTGATTTTTTTTTGAAATTTTCAAGAGAACGGATGTTGAAATGACAAAGAAAAATTTATTTTCTAACTTAAAAGTTTTCCTTGCATAATCTCTTACTTCCATAACCCTTTACCTTTCCACAAAGTAGAGCTTTTCTTAAAAATAAATCTGTATCCTAACATCTTTGAGGAAGTTCGACTCCCCCTAGGTGTATTTCTTAATTCTACAGCATTAAAAGTTTCCATTAAAATATATTTGAGTGTGTGCATGTTTAATCTTCAGGGCAATAGCTTAGACCCATGTTTATACATCTGTCTTTCATTTAAGACATGGTAATAAGGATCTGCTGACCCCAGAAAAATGATAAATCACATTGAGTTGATATCTAATCTTTAATAAATTAATGCTAATATTTTTGACTAGCTTAAAATATATATTAAAAATACATGATAAAACTGTAATTCTCATTTTTAAAAATATATTAAAATACAGTTTTCAACACAAATATAATCATAATCTGTTCATATGATTTTTTTTGTCTGTGAAAATTAGTGAGTACCAGGACATTAGCTATGATACAGACATCAGTGTGTGGGGTGTGTCCAAGGCAATGCAGGGTAAGTAAAGGTAAAAAACATGTGCTAACAGAATCTTCAAAATTATAATTCTAAACCCAAAAATGGTTTCCATTACTTACAAGCAAAATGCCTCTGATGATTACTATGTCTTGACTGAATGTTCTAAAGACAGCACATTAATAGAAGAATCTTAGCTTATAATGTACTTGGATTTAGAAATCAATACGCGTAATGTAATAATTACAAGCCCCTGCAGGCTAAGTGAAGAGATACCTCTGTAATTATTTATTTAAAACTGACACATAAATACAAGCAAACATATAAACACAGATACACACACATAGGCACCTCTGAGAAGGGAAATGACAAATTCAATCATTAAACTAAGGAATGTTTTTATGAATGACCCATCATAAACAGTTTAATGCGCAAACTGGAATATAGCAAAACTGCTGTATTTACTTTTCACACATCTTTCTTCCCATTTATATCTAGGATCAAAAGCAGGGACACCCAGTTTTAGTTTCACTTCAAACATTTCTATTTTATACTCTATTTGTACATTATATGATGATAATAAACTTTACAAATGAGAACTTGGGAGCTGAACTTCACTTGCCATAACTGAAAATCACACATATCTTCTGGCTGCATCAATACAGAGAATGGCACCCAAATTGTACACAGTGACATCTATTAAAATATCAGACGACATTTCAAATTAAAATAAAATAAAATGACATCCCATTTTGCATGTCTCTAAACTTTCTGCCCCTTGCAAAGAGGGAGGACGTATTGTAAAGAGTTTAATATATTTCCCAAGTATATAGACTCAGTTATCACAGCAATATAAAAAAAAATTAATCAAACGTCACTGCTGTTTCATGCAGGCATATTTATCTTAATGCTATGTCACCTGTCGGATTCAGCCTCTGGCACTGTTACTCCCTGTAACAGTTTTACACAGTTACCAGAGGTTTCAGTGTGGGGCTCCACTGTTCACGCGCATGGTGTGTGGCCAGTTAAGGAGTGCCGGCACAGCCTTCAGTCACAGAAGTCCCATAGTTTTCCGTTTCTGCCCTGGGACTGCATTTACCTGAAGTATTGACTGCATGTTTCCCTTCACTTTGCTGAACAAGGTGAACAACCAGAGAGGCCACTAACAAATGCATTCGTGGCCTCAGCCAGCAATACATATTTAATCAAATTTTATGAATAACAAGGACAAGCTTCAGTATTTTACAGATGAGCTCTCAGCACTGTGATGTATGACTTCTAAAGTCTAAGAATAGGGGGAAGGTACAGCTCAGTGGTAAAGCATGTGCTTAGCATGCACGAGGTCCCAGGTTCCATCCCCAGAACCTCCATTAAAAACTAAATAAAAAGATTTAGCCCCATCCCAAGAAAATAAAGTATAATGATAAAAGAGTGTTCTAAACTTTTAGAATGAGGTTAATAGTATTCATTATTCTTGAACAAACTACTTAATCTTGCCCTCTTTGCACCTTTGCAGCCATGAGACAAAAGGAAAGGTCTGCCTAATGTATCTATGTACCTATCCTCACTGAAATAGCTGTTAAAAATGCATTCTTATTAATTCTAGAGACAATATTTTCCTATGAACTCTTTGAGAAAAACATTTTAACCTTAAGATTCAAATTTTAGTATAGACAAATTGGTGCTTAAGAAAAACTAATTTACTTGAAAAAGAGAGATTATATATATAGACTCAGCCAGATACGTGTTACTTTTATTGTCCAAATGACATTTCATCCTTGACTTCTGGCCTCAAGAAAAACATTATCATGCTTATTTTTTGGTCCTATAAAATTAAATCCATATAAGGTAGTAAAAACACTGCATTTAATAGTCTTAACAGACTATAATTACTAAAAAGAATAACCAATATTTACTGAAATATTTAATTTGTGTCAAGCATTGTTTAAAGTGCCTTCTATGCCTTAACTCAGTTAATTATCATGGCAAGCCTAATTATGATTTGCATTTCAGAGAAACTGAGACACACAGACTCAAGTAAATGCCTGAGATCATATAACTAGTAAAACATGAAACAGATAATCAACCCCAGCCTCTTGGCCTGCAGAACCCTGGTTCGCAACCAGTTCTAATCCCCTCTGTCTCAAAACAAAGGCAAAATCCCTTAAGATGTCTGTATCTATCAATTTTATAGGTGAACAAGATATGCTTCTCAATAACTAAGCACGAAAAGGAGAGGTTTCTGTCCCAATATGTTCAACTTCTAAAGAAATGATATAAATGCACTGAAATTAGTTAATCCAACTATATTGTAGACTTATAAAGTTCTCTCCACCTAAACAGAAACTAGCTGATGTCATATTCAAAAATATGAACTTTAACGTTTAAATGATTATTTAAACTAAACACATAAATTTGAGCTCTCAGTGGTTAACCAAAATAATGGTTCCTGGTAGCTTTTGATTTTTTCAGTCTATCTTTATGAAATGTGTGGGCATCTTTAGCATTCTTTCTAGTTTTTCAAAGTTTTGAACTTAGAAAAAACAGTACAGAAAATTTGGATGATCTTTAATTAGAGTCTCATTAATGCAAGTTCATTAATTTTGGTATTGCATAAACATAGCATAAAATGAACCACAGGTACACAGATAAAGTGCTTTTGTGCTGAACAAGTTTTGACATGGCCATGTTCTTCTTCCAGCAATAGGCTGTTCTTGTAAATATTACCAGGACAGGACAAAACAAAACTTTGAAAAATATCTTAAAATCTGTATGATTTGGTTGAAAAGGGTGAAGATGGTCAAAAGGCACAACATTTGTTTTAAAATAAATCCTGGAAAGTAATGTACAGCATGATGACCACAGTTAATAATACTGTATACTATATTTGAAAGTTGCTAAGAGGGTAGATCTTAAAAGTTCTTATCACAAGAAAAAAAAAATTGTAACTCAGGTGATGAACATTGATCAGACTTACTGTGGTGATCATTTTGGAATATATACAGATAGCAAATCATTATGTTGTATTTCTGAAACTATTACGTCAATTATACCTCAGTTTTTTAAAAGAGCTATATTATTTAGCTATTCTTTACATTCTTTAAAAATTGGATAAAAATACATTATCACAAAGGTTTATTCTGAAACTAAATTGCACTATTTGTAACCTATTCTGTCTAATTAGATGTCAAAATTAATTTAATAATAAAAAATTGTGTAAAAAACTTAACTTTTTGAAGTTTTTTGGTTAAGAAATTTTTCATTGTACTTCTATATGATACTCCAAACCAGTAGTGCTTCCTCCTTTTGGATGACAGACCTCTTGATGATAGCTATAGATGCTCTCCTAACACACATGCTCAGGCATACATACAGGCAGACACACACGCATGCAACTGCACACAGGATTTCACATACAGTTTTAGAGAGTTAATTTTCTACTCCCATGGTTCCAACTATGAACTTCTTCCATGAATTCCTGTAGGAACTCTTATAAACCATGGGTTCCAGGTTGAGAAGCTCTGACCTAAACGTGTATCTTTCCAGAAAAGCACTACAAGCTCATCAATATATACAATTAGATGATTTTTAAAGGACTAGTTATTATTGGAAAAAGAGCCTCAAACTATTGATTTTATTTCAGATAAATATAAAAGCATATGTGTCAATAACCTGAAATTTTACTGCTCCTAAGAAAAGCATTTAGAAAGAGATCAACATTTTAATTATACTTTAATAAATACATTGAAGAAAAGAGTACATCACTAAGGGCAATCGCCATCTTCTTGCTCAGCAGTCACCTTGTGATAACGCACACATAAATTTGAAATGGAAGGCAGAACAAGTTGTTAACTTTTATAAAGTGAATGTTACCATGTTAAGAAGTCATACCAGTTAAATTTCAAATAGGAATTTTCCTGGAAAGAGGATGGAAACATATGAAGAAGGATGTACTGAGTCAAAAGCCAACACTTAAAAAAGCTCAGCAGCAAACACTAAGAGTCTTTCTTTGGTTAATATGACCAAATCCAGTATTCTGGGAACACGATACAGGTCAGCTCCCAAGACCTATAAAACAAAAGTCAGCACTTACACGCAGATCTATGAAGGGTGTCTGTTATGCTTGTGATTACTGTTGGTGTTAATGCCATCAATTTAAAATCTTCTCTAAACTTCTGTCTAAATAAGAGCTGTCTAATGTGTACTTAGATTCAGTGGTTCAAATAAATGAAAAATTGACAGAGACAGTTTTGCTTGGGCTATCTTCAGTCATCTACATACAAAGCTCACCATAACTGGTTACCTTTCTGTATTGGAAAAAACCACCAAAACAGATTTGTAAAACTCACTTAGTTTTGTAAGATCAACAACTCTTATTGTTTAAACTACTACAAGGCAAACTAACTGAGGTTCCAGATATTAGATGAGTGGTTCATAAATCTGTCTAGGGACAGGACCAGCAAGTTATGTACATGCGTTTTTTTTCAGATGCTAGGCTTGGATGCACTGGCCTCCTCTAGACTGTTCACAAGACAGTCATAGGAATCCAAAGTCAGGTTTTAAGGAAAGTTTATATTTTACATATTTTAAAATTTTATAAGATTACAGAAATTCCCTGAATATT
Source organism: Camelus bactrianus (assembly GCF_048773025.1). Classification (NCBI taxonomy): domain Eukaryota; kingdom Metazoa; phylum Chordata; class Mammalia; order Artiodactyla; family Camelidae; genus Camelus; species Camelus bactrianus. The sequence continues at coordinate 14,827,721 of NC_133572.1, forward strand.
GGTACTCTAAATTCTTATAGTCATTCAATCACAATATAAAAAAGTGGATAGAAATTCCAAAATATTCAAACATGTACTGTACATTTTTTTCTCTATGATCTACAGAAAGTTCCATATTCCATAACCTGCTCAGTTCTAATTTTTAAAGAATGCTGTAGCAAGCTTAAGCGGTTCATCTGCAACTGTAATGCAGACACAACCCACTCTTGGGACAGATCTAATATCCTAAACAGTGACAGCTCTCATCAAGTTTATTAATTAAATTATTATTATTTTATAAAAATGGTTCCATTATATTTCAAATATAGGATCTAGTCATACTTCAAAGATTTTTAAATGTATTTTGGACAATAAAAATAGAAGACGTGAAAGCTATTTGATGTTTTTTCAAAGCCTAAAACATAGAATCTTTAAAAAACTCCCTTCCTGTGCGATAGAATGGAAATTAAGCAAAAGTCTAATTTGGTTTGCAGTTTTTTGCCAAGCATTGAGATGAAATGTTAGCTTAGGCTCAAACTTCATTATTGATCAGAAGACTAAATAAACACTTAAAAGTGCATTCTTTCTTAAAATGCAGTCACATGGTATTAAACAATAAAAGACAGGTGATTTGTACAAATAAGGTTTTCAAACGTGGTTAGTGAACAACGCCATTGGCATGACCTGGAAATACTTTATACATTTTTCTCAGGCCTCAACCCAGACTTCCTAAATCACAAACTCAAAAGATGAAGCCCCAAAATGTGATTTAACAAGTCTTCCAGGGAAGACTGATACACCTTAAAGCTAGAGAAGTACTGGTATAGGAAAAACTGTTAACAGTTAACGGAGGAAAAGAGGGAGCGGAGGAAAGAGAGGACTAAAATCCGCAGCGGTGAAGACAGATGTCATAAAGTGATGGGACTTACTGGATCTGAGCGATAAGCCAAAAGGTAACATATTCCAGGGGTGGGGGGAGAGGTAGAAGAGTTAGCAAACATGCAGAGGTAAAACTGACCAATACATGTTGGAGGAAAATGACACTGACAATTTTTTTAATAGCCATTTGGGTACATATTGAAACAGGCTTATGTTTACTGATTTCATACTAACTGTACAGATTAAAGAATCTGAGATTTAGGTCAAAACTGCACTGTGGAAAGAGCTTAATTCTAGAAATACACTAAAAACTTTGGTTTGAATTTATTAATAGTTTAATCTCACTTATAATATAAAAATAGAACAATGATAGTATGTCTCCATTTTTTTAAACCAATACAATATTTGCCACCTAATTTCATTTCATTGAATGAAACAGAAATTTAAAGGCAAATTTTCTGACTTAATAAAGGATTGTACAAATAGGAAGAGGTTTTGGAAAATATCTTCATTTGCATGTGGATGCTACATAGGCAGAAATGTCTAATGGTTGTTTTTTTCCAGAATCACATTTGCTAAGAATCTTAGAAACACTCCATTCAAGAATAAAACGTATGTTTTCATGTGCTCTCAAAACCACTTAATAAGCAAAAGTGGCATTTAGAGAATTCTAATACATTAACTAATAGAACCTGTAAAAACAAAGAACATTTTGTGCTGTGACAGCCTCATTATCTTCCTGCTGATGATCTGTGTGCTGCGTCTTACTTACGTTTAAACATCTAGCAAGAACACTTTTAAGACATTCGATAATCTCTTCCCTGAGCACTCAAAGGTCAACAATAAGATGTTTCTAAACAAATATTAGACTACACATCAAAACACTTCCATTTAACACTAGCACTGTGGGCTATATAACAATATTTTAAGAAATAAAGAAAAACTAGCCACTAATTAAAATAATTCATCTACCATTCACTCTGAGTTGGAAGAAAGAAATGATACTTGAGTAATTCCTCAAATTGTGATCTGTTTGGGAAATGAATTCTTTTTATCCCACAGAGCAATGAGCACAGTTTCTTACACAGAATACATACTTGGTAATGCCAGTAAGCTAAGTGTTTGCTAGCGTCACTTATAATTGGAAACTAACTACATGTTCAGGGATAAGTGAAATAAACTATGATCCCTCATGTAGTAAAATACGGCATCAGCAAAGCAGCAATGGTTAAGCAAACTGGAGTCAGGAGTCAGGATGTTAGGGTTCAAATGCAAAGTCTGTCCTTTAGTAATCTTGGACAAGTTATTTAAACTTTTGAAACCACAGTTTCCTCATCTATAAAACAGGATAATAAGTGACACATAACTCATACTTGCTATTATATATTACCGCTGACCTCTAAAACTTAGTAGTAGTGAAAACAATTATTAAAAAGAAATATTTCACTCAGTTTTCTCTCTCAGTGTAATAAAAACAATTTGACTGCTAACTTGTGAAGCAGCATAATTATGTTCACAATTAAGTGCAGAGAATTTGAAGCCAAATAGATTTGGTTCAAATCCTGGTTCCACATTTACTAGTTGTGTGACCCCAGGCAGGTCATTTAATCTTTCTAAGTTTCTTCATCTGTAAAATGGGGATAATACAATTATCCACCTCATTGGGTTGTTAGTGGATCGTAAGTCATGAAATAATGAGTTATATTAGTTAAGGGATTACATGAGTTAATATATGTGTTACAAATTGTAAAACTCATAAAATGGTAACTGAGAAATGGCAAGAGCTACTTAAGTATTTGTTAAAATAAGTACACTTCAGGCCATCATATTGGGATATAACAATGAACAAAACACAGAATATATACAAATACATAAAGAAAAAGTCAGGCCCTTTACCAGGAAAGTGGAGAAGAGAAGGCAAACCCCTTTCCCTACTCACCCCCCCCAACACACACACAAAGCTTATATATGTAGTTTCACAGTTCTTTCTGCTGAAATCAAACTGCACTCATGGAATCTTTTTTTAAGGATAATTTAAATATTTGTTAGGTGGCCCATTTTTAAACATCAAACTAATAAAAACTTTTTTTAAGGAAAAAAAAAGTAGTTCTCAAAATATCAGGCGATATTAGTGTGCTTTTAACTCTGTTGCATACTCAATTTTCAAATTTCACAGTTTCATGGTTCTCTACAAAGTGATAACTCCAGAAAGTGATCAAAGAAAGAACGTTCAATTACTCCTCATTACGAAATAAAACTTTTTTAAAGTCAAAGTCTGAAAAAAAATAGAGTAATGAATTACTTTTTATAAATACATGATACCAATTACTTATGCCACATTTCTACTTTCATATTCCTCTTTCTTCTTTACTTTATACAGACATATCAAAATTGTTCTTTCTTCGTGAGAATATCAGCCCCACTACATTCTCCTGCAGATAAATGTTTAGGTTTCTTCACATTATAAATACAAAGCAGCAGCAGAGGCAATGTGAGGAAAGGCGGATTAAGGACTGGCTCTAATTTTGCCAGCCGTCCTCGTCTGTGCTCCCTTAGCGCCTGAGTTAGAGGCCCTCACCAGCAGCATGTCTCCTCACTAGATCAGACTGATTTCATAGCCCAGTGTCAGTCACATGTCAGGGTACTGTACTAATCCCATCTTCCTATTAAAAAAAAGTTACAGAAGTATTTTTCTATACTGAGTAAGACTTTCAATAGAGCATTCTGTTTATAGCAAAAAGCAGTACTTTTTCTTTGGAAGGGGCTTTTAGCACGAATTAACATTAACCAGTGATCTGAGACATAAGAAGTACAAGCTGCAGTTCTCATTAATGAGCCATTAAGCAGTCCACGCACACTTAACGAAATTCACCAACAAGCCAAGCTATTTACTCATCATATAAATCAGAATTTCTTGAGCCTATTTTAGCAGCTGTATAAGGACCATCTTGTAGCATCCACAATCACTGAGGCCCTGGTTTCTTTACGTAAAACACTGGGTTCTCAGCAAAGATTATTTTTTGCAGTTAATATGAGTAATGTTACATATAAATTTTATTTTGGTCATAGTTTTGAAGAATCTAAAAAATGTTTCTAAACTATTAGGCATTTTCCTGACCACGTATATAAAATCTGTTAAAATTTACTAATGTTTAAGTAAAAATAAAGCTACTATACTTGGAGTTCTTAAACGCACTGTTCTAAAAGTTTTATGGACATTACATTTAATAATTCTCAGAGAAATTGCAGAAAGACTGTTTTTCCTATTTAACAGATGAGGATATTAAGACTGTAAGAGTAATTTACCCAAGGTAATAGTAGGAAATGGTAAATTGGGGAATTACACCCAAGATCATCTAACTTTAACATCCACGCTGGTCATCATGAAATTATACTGCCTTACTCAACTGATTCAGGTGTGGTAAGAGGTGCCGAAAGTATGAAAAAAAATCAAGCTAGTTCTCGCTCCTCAGAGAGCTGAAAATGAAGTTTGAGAGTTATTTAAATATACAAGAAACAATTAGTAATAGACTTACCATATGATTCAGCAACCCCACTCCTGGGCATATACCTGGAGGGAACTTTAATTTTTAAAGACACATGCACCCCAGTGTTCACAGCAGCACTATTTACAATAGCCAAGACATGGAAGCATGTCCATCGACAGATGACTGGATAAAGAAGTTGTGGTATATATACGCAATGGAATACTTCTCAGCCATAATAAAAGAATAAATAGTGCCATTTGCAGCAAGAAGGATGGACCTAGAGATTGTCATTCTAAGTGAAGTAAGCCAGAAAGAGAAAGAAAAATATCATATGATATCACTCTTATGTGGAATTTAAAAAAAGAGAAAATAGAGGACGCTAATGAACTCATCTACAAAACAAAAACAGACTCTCAGACATAGTAAACAATCTTATGGTTACCAGAGGAAAGGGGGTGGGAAGGGATAAATTTGAGAGTTTGAGATTTGCAAATGTTAGCCACTATATGTAAAAATAGGTTAAAAAAACAAATTTCTTCTGTATAGCACATGGAGTTATATTCAATATCTTGTAATAACCTTTAATGAAAAAGAATATGAAAACAAACATATGTATGTATATGCATGACTGGGACACTGTGCTGTACACCAGAAACTGACACATTGTGACTGACCATACTTGAATTAAAATGAATAAATAAAAAATAAATACACAAGAAATAATTAGTAATCATAACAACTATAATAAATACTAAGTTGTATAATAGGAAATTATACACTCAGAAGTAGTTTAAAGAGAGAACATTGGAAATCAAAGGAAGGAGGAAACTTCTTTATCGATAACTAGCACTTAGCACACTGTTTTGGGATCACTTATTTAATTTTCTTTCTATACCATGAAGGCAGGGAATATGTCTGATTATTCACAGACATGTACCACAGACCTTATTATTAGTGCTTCATAAATATATTAATTGGTTTATTAAAGTGTTACATATATATAGTCCTTCGGTCGAACTTTAGAAAGAATAGGTAGAGGGAAAGAGTTAGACAATTGCTCCCCAGAAGCATCATCCAGAAAATTTTATAGTGTACACACACACACACACACACACACAAACACACACACACAAGAAGGTAGCGGCTTAAACCAAAGAAATGGAGAATAATAAATAAGAGTGACTATCATAGGGGGGTCATTTTATGAAGGGTCATGTAAACCAAAAAGAATTATTTACATTTGACCTAACAGGCAAAGGAAAACTATTCTAGACTCTACACTGGGCATTTACTCTTAAAGTAGAATGTTTGGAAGTTTAGCCTAGGAGTGGTAGGGAGGATGGACTGAGTAGAAGAGAAAGATCTTTACTGAATAGGAAGCTGTTACCATGCCATATATGTGATGATAAAAAGCCTTCCCCTAGATTGTAGCTGTAGGAGTTGAAAGAACTATTTGTTTCCAACTCCTAGAGACAAATTCAGTCCAAATAAACAGAGTTGTTGCTTGGGAGGTTGAAGTAATGATAACAGTATTGACAAAAACAAAATGGTTAGCAAACAGAGCTGATTATTAAAATAGAATCAATATATCTTTAAAAATTAATAAATTTAATATAAGAAAATTACTCTATAATTTGAGCATTAGCCCTAACTTCTGACCCCCGTACTATAAATAGCAGATGTCATATAATCTCTCTTGGAATTCAAATGAAGAATTTATTGTTTGAGATCTTTAAATTTGTATATGAACTATCTAAATGTAGATGCACCTCAAAATACAAGATTCATGTTAAAAAATAAAGGTTGTAGAACAGTGACTTACGAATCATAATTTTCCAGTGAATGGTTAAATACATTTTAGTTCATGAACTCCCAGAAAATGTCCACCCAGGTAGAAGAGCAAATGGCCCAGTCCTCTTCACGTATGTCTAAAAATGGCAGTTAAAGGTCAGTATCACCTTCTCAGTGACTCGGGTTTACCATGTAAGTTTTCAAAATTTTATTGTTATTTATAATTAGATGCTGAAAAATAAACAATGCTTTGTAAAGCGAAACAGGTACCTGGAAATAATAATGAGCACCAATAGAACATGCAAAACAGAAACTGGAAAATGAAAAGACTCTAGAATAAAAACATCAGAATAAGGATTATTGTCCTTCTAGGAAGACAAAAAGCACTGTAAAAATAAGAAGAAAATGAGAAGCTGACACATTTTCCCTTATTTACAATGAATGGGCTCTCAGAATTCTGAGTTCTTGATACTGCATGTTCAACCTCCAAAATTCCTGCCATATAGATGTTAGAATAACTTAAAAACAAAAATGAAATTTATCAACAACCAAAAAGTTCTGCAGGAATCTATTGCCATGAGTACTTTATGATAGAGTTGTGATCACAGGTGAAAAATAAGAAGTGATGGTGTTTTTGCCCCTTTAATAAAATATCCCGTCAAGGGGTATTTGGGGGTATATTGTATAAAAAAAATTGTATTATATTAAATCTGAGAGAGTATAAACAGGTGACAAATAATTCTGAATTTTGGACAGACTGCATTCTCTTCTACAATTCTACTTGAATTCCTGGCTTCTGAATATCCCTGGATATTTCTGATATCCCAAGTGATTCTGGCTTGGTGCTCAATAACCCACAAAAATGCCAATCCAAAGTAATAGCATGTATTCTTTCTATTCCTCACACCAAGAAAGCTACACTGTTTGACTAATAGAGCTCAATTTAAATAGTCATTCTCTTTAAGCCTGAAATTTATTAAGACTGAGTCTCAGGATGGGAACCAACCAGGTATTGCTGTGCTTGCCAGCTCTAAGATGATACAAATGTAGTGGCTTCTTACAGAAGTCCTTTGCTCTCCATTCATTATACTTAGCAACATCAAACAGGGAAAAATAATTAAAAAGCTCCCATTGAGCACCTAGAGACCTTGAACATAGATAGGGGGTGAACACAAAGAAAGAATATTTGGTTGCAAGAGTCACACTTCACTCTTTTAATTAATTTTTTATGGTACATTTTTGGTGTTTCCATTTATTCTTCTTCTCCCTTGGTTCTAACAGAAGTATACACATACATGTATATATTTCATTAAGAGGAAATAAAAGGATTGTCTTTAGTTAAGATGTTTCCATTCATAGAGACTACACATTTAAAAAATAAATTGCCTGAATAAATTCAATTATCTAGAGAAGCAAAGGAAATCACATGCAAATGACATTATACGCGAGGCCATTCCGACAGCTTCATGTTTATTTTTATTGTTTCAGTCAGCGGAAGGGAGAAGCTCTCAAAAACGTAACATCTCTTCCTTTATAAACGCCCAGTGTCTCTGGTACTGAAAACTGCATGAGCAATAATATCAAGGGAAGAAATCTGCCTCTACTGGAAACAGGAGAAGGTTCAGACTCACTCCAACTTCATGCCAGCACATAAGTGGGTCCCCATATACCTTGGATTCACCATATACCATCCACCTTGGTTACCCCATATACCATACAAAAAGCAAAAAATAACGTTCAATTTGCAAGTAGTCCAGTACCAATCAAGCCAATGAAGACCAGCTTAAAAAAAAATGCATCAAAAAAAAAAAGTTAATAAATCCACATATTAGATTGCCTATAACACGACAGTTAGTCTTGTCCTCTGATAGCAGTATTATAAATAGTAGGTGCGACACACGGCTTTAACAGAAGAAACTCCTTTATCAGAAGAGATATTCCAATAAGTAGTAATTAAATATGGTATTTCTGCCTTGTCCTTTAAATAGGGCGAAAATACACTGATAAGATTTAGGCTTCTTTTGTAATAGGCTCTTGCTGAAAATCTCTGGCTTTTTACACAGAATTTATGTGCTACCTGAGTTCTCTTGAAGCGTGAATGTACCAAGTAAATGTGGCATATGTTTGTATTTTCTTGCCAATTCCAAATTCATTCATTCAAATCACTCATTGTAGGCCAAATTCTTATCCAATTCCACAGAGCCACCGATCTTCCTGGAAGTGAATAGCAGCTTTGTGCATGGAAACAGGGGAGTCAATAGCAGGTCTGTGCCTGGACAAGCCATACAACTGGTGGAAAGGATAAGAATTTGACCACAGGATTTCTTGAGTGTGGTAGAATCAAGTTTAGAATGACTCAGATGATGAAGCTTTCACCACTTCACCTAGGTGTCAATTCCAAAACTGGACCATCTGAGTAACTGCGAATTTTTCTATGGCCATCTTACATACCACTCTGATTGCAAGATGCGTGAGGATGATTCTTCCATTTAATTTATTTGTGTTAGAATGTTCTTTTGATACTTCCATTTAATATATTTGTACTATAATATTCTTTATCATAATTAACCTCAGATTTCATTCAGAACCTAAGGGTGTATTCTTAGCAAAGTAATAAAAGTACCATTTATTAAACTTATTAATGTGCCAATAACTACACTGGGGTTTTTAGTAGGCTATTACTTTGATCCCTCCTAATAGACCTATGAAGTAAGTGTTACTATCACTGCTTTCACACGTATAGAAACTGAGTTTAAGCCGCGCACCTCACTTCAATCACAAGTATTTTGTTTTCTGTTTTTGTTTTTTTTTTAACAAATATCTTGAACTCATATCTCTTTGCTTCCTTCGACTGTGCTTTTAACCATTATGCTATATAGCTTCTCACTGGGCTGAAAAGGCCCAATTGCTCTAACTTTACTAATTTCTAATTTTCTATTCAAAGTTTGTTTTATCTCCATGTATGTCATCTCTCAGTCCCATACAATGTTTCTAACATGCCAGTATAATTTCATAATGTACTTTATTAACATATTCCATTTTCCTTACTATTTTTAATCAGCCACCTCTTACATTTAAATTTCCTTGACTTGCAGTTCCACGTGAATTTAAGAAGTTTTGTCAAACTTCTGAATAACATTTTAAATACTTCTCCACCTCCTGCCACATACACACCAATGAAGCATGCACACATAATTTATTAACCACTTTTGAAAACATTATTCTGGGTCCTAGAGGGAATACAAATAATCTTCCAATAGTCAAATCCAACATCTTTCATGGCTTCCTCAAAATATCTGAGACTACTGACAGTTCTTTTCCTAGATTTCTGATGGTTCACCCTCTGCCGTTCATTCTTATCCCAGGCACTGCACGCTATGACCTCACATCCTCTGCTACGTATTCAACAGCCATAAAAATTTCCTGCTATTCTTTCTAAGCCTTCTCTCTTAGGGATATGATCTTCACATTGTGTACTCAAGATCTTTCAGTTGCTTCCACCCAGCTTTCAGAAAAATAACTTAAGAACTCCTCCAGATGACAAACAGACTTATTGATCATCACTCTCCACTCCACTTAGTAATCCAACCACAATTTAACTCCTTGCCTTCCCAAGGCCACACAGTCCTTATTTTCTCACTTCCCTGCCTCATTTGAACTAACTTCAACCCTTGAAATTTGACTTAGGTTTACTCTCTTGGGAAATTGTAAATTCTCAATAACAACTTGTGAAATAAATGGCTCTTCTTACATTCACAATTTCAAATCTTATGTCAACACAGGTAATTTTCACATTTCTATCTCCTTGCAGGGAAGTTTCAATCATACATTCCCAATAGTCTGTTTTCCACCTAAATATCTCAGTACCTCAGATCCAACATACATAAATAAAAATGTGAATTCCAGATTTTGTCACCCAAACTAGCTACTGCTCTTGGCTCACTTTTGTTTTCCCTCCTCAAATTCATAGCAAAATTCTCCCAATCACACAGGAGTGTAGCAAAAAAAGTCACTACTTTTGATCATAAGTGAGTCTGCTAACCTCTGTGAACTTTAATTTTCCTATCTCATCTTTCTTTAAATAAAAAATACGGATTTACAGTAAGGTAAACTAGGAATTTTTATTATTTGCCACCACTGAGATGAATTAAATGGCCTAAGTCTGTCCCTATGCAAAAGAATGGGCTGTTCCTAGGCACTATGCCACCACCAAATGGACAGTGTGCCTCTCACTGTGAAAAGCAGATCTGTGAATTAAGCTCTAGCTGGGTGTAAATAACAAAGGAGACACTACAAATAAATTCTACATACATAGTTAATATAAAATTATGATTTTGTTGCTAATAATATGTATACATAATTTATATGTGTGTATATATATTTTATATATATATTCTTTTTAAACTAAATACTAGTCAGGTAGTCTTATCTTCAATTGAAAAGAAAATGACATTTTGAAGAAAATGTGAAATGATAAAAATCGAGGTACATAACTTTAATTTCTTTCTCTTCCTTTCTTCTCTCCTTTTCTCTTTCCTTTCCTTTTTCTGGTTTTTCAACAGATGTGATAAAACTTCAACTAATTTTCTTATTAACTGGTTTAACCCCAATTTCACATGTTGCCATTCCTGCTTGCAGTAAACTGTTCTGTTCCATGACCCTACTCAGTATTTCTAGGAACAAGACAATTAAGATTTCTTTTTGCTAATCTCTCTAAAATGCTCAATTACTTATCTGATTTTTACCACATTTTGACTGGCCTGGTAGAATGATCTTAAGGCCGGGAAGAAAATATATTAGAAGCACTTTGAAGCAAATAAAATTTTGTTTTTTCATATTTGAGCAAGAAAAGTAAATACAGACACTCCTGATCGTTGTTCATACCTTTCACATGGCCGACTGCAATCTCACCATAATCCAACTCTCAATTACATGTAAATTTTTTTTTCCTGCTACAGAACAGACAAAAAAAAAAAAAAAGTCTTACTTGACACTTTACGTGTTTCTCTAACTACAAATTAGCCAATTACTAGCCAAAATATTTGAAGGCTTTGCTTAAACAGAGCACCCATCTCCCCTCATTCCCACTCCATCACAGACTAAACCCTAGTTCCACTTTTGCTTGCACAGATTTGGTCTGGAAACAAATCAGGATTCGACTTTTTTACTTTTTTTCCCTAAGGTACCTATTTAGAGTCTAAACTAAATCATAAATTAATGTTTAATTCATGAAATAGGATGTTGATAAAGCCATTTATGCACCTACAACTTTTCATGGGTCCCCAACAATTACAGATTATAAACTCCAAACTTCTAATATTATTCAAGACTCTTTACAACATCTGCCATTAATCCACCTTTTTGACTTTATTCCATTAAAACATGGTCTTTTGAGTCAGTCCCCTTCTTACTGGACTTGTGACTTCTATTCTCTCCACTTTGGTATCCATATCAGTAAAATGGGAACACTGATATTTTCTTTGCAGAGGTTGTGAACATTACATGACTTGACAAATATAAATGTTCAGCACAATTCCTAGTCCATATTTACTTTTTGATAAATGTTACTTCCTTTTTACAGATTCCTTGAAAGCATACTCTAATCAAATAACCTAAATTGCCTATTGTTCCGCACAAATACCTAGAAATTCCCTGAAAAGACACAAACAGTAGTACACTGTACATTATACAATTTTCACAACTACACCTGGATTCGCTCCTTTTTGTGAGCTCTTTTCTCTTAGTCTTACTTGGGATACCTTTTTCCTCTCAAGTTCTCTCCATTTCATCTTGCATTTTCAAACCAAAGCTACCCTTCAAGCCTCAGCTTAATCATCTTACGGTTTTTAGAAAGTCTCTCTTCACTTTCACCCTCTCGGTGAGATCCCTCCGAGAACCACTCTGCTTCCCCACATGTGAAACTGACCCAATGCGCCTCTGACGTGCTGTGATTTGTACGTGTATATCGCATGCGTTAGAGGAGTGGCCCTCAAAATCTCAGTCCACAACAAGATAATGAGCTTCCCTGGAACAGAAGCCGAACATACCACTAAGCATCCTTAACTCAACGGATGCTCTATTCATAGCGAGTCTTTCCTGATGAAGGAAGCAGCACAGACCACACTTTGAGAAGCACTGCTCTAGAACCATTTGCTCAGCAGTTTCCTTTTCTCCTTTAGTCAGAAAATGTTACTCTTCCCTCATAACATATCATAAACCCCTCCATCCGTAACACTCACCAGAATACCTTCAAAGCCTTGATCAGGATTTACATGTGTATCCATTTTCTGAGATTGCGAATTTTCAGGATAAAAATGTGCCATTTTCATGTTTGCATCCAATATAATTAATATATAAGAGATAGCCCATAAATGTTAGTTTAATTGAGATGACTTCTCTCCCCTATCATTACACAGAAGGATGAAGCATTTACAAGTTAGATAAAAGCAAGCCTCCTTCTCTGTGACAATTTTCTCCCATCATACTGGCACTCATTCTATACCTATACTGCAGCATTAGAGAGTACAGAATTGAAGTAAAGGCTAAATGTAGAAGGTGCTTAGAATGAAACAAAGACTGGGGAAGAGAAGTAATTGAAAGCAAAATGAAGAAGAAAAGAGTAGTATGTAGAACTTCAGGTCATAAGTACAAGGATAATTGAAGTATTTCTCACAGATGTAACCGAGTATTGAGAAACCATCCGGAACTCAACTAGATTATGGAGATGGAGGAATGGGACAGAAGCAAAAGTACAGGGAAGATTAAACCTCATTCCAAACTTCTTCCCTACAGCAAAGGTTCATTTGTTTGTTTGTTTGTGCTCTGCACTGTAAACCTAGAGGCCTTTCAAATGCTTAAAACATTTCCTCAGCAAATCTAAACTCTACCCATTCTTCTCCAGACAAGAAAGCATGTAAATGCAAATTTTAAAAAGTAATGAAAATTAAGATAACCTTGAATGTATATATATATATGAAAAAATACATAGATTTAAAACTTCACATATAGCTTATAAAATTAAAAAATGCAGTATTTCAAGCTACTTAGGCTACACTAGAAAACCGACACAGATGCACTTGTGTGGCCCAGCACTGCTGCCAGGCCTCTCTGCAGCTAAGCTACAAGGTGTGAGGTTCTCATCGCAACCCCACAGTAACTACTCAACCTATGTTTCCCCTTCAGCTATACAGACTAAGTGTTCGAACACGACAACAGAACTCTGCTAAATTTTATTCTAAACTGGATTTGTGCCACCCCCAGTGCTCATATTACTTAATACTATTTCTGGTTGTACTGATCTTTCGATTTTTTCACTATTGCTACTTGTGTAAATGATTTACTATGATATAGTCTTTTTTTTTTTCTTTTTCAGTAGAGGTGCATAAATGAGGCACTTCACTCACTAAGGAAATCTCTTTATAATTACAAAGATCATATAAAAATCCCCTTAGCCACCATGGAAATCTGGTAGCTATCTGAATGTAACAAAAATACTTAACTATTCAAAATTTGATGAAGGGACTATTGTGTCTTTCTTAACTTATAAAATAAAAATCTGAAATCATATTATATATTTTCCTCAAAAGTAATGAACAATATCTTTCAGAGAAATGTTTAAAAGAAACAAAATGCCTGTGTATAGCTCACATATTGAACTAAAAGCATCTCAATTACAAATAATCAAAAGTTTTATTTTTGATGTCAGCTTTGACTGTTTCCTTACATAATGAACTACCCAACAAGTAAAAAAGAAATAAAATATGGAAAAATAGTACTAAAGTAACACCTGTTTTGTTTGTTTCACTTTTTATTAAATTTGTTTTCTTATTATTAATTGTATTACACAGGGTTACTGAAAATTTCTACCTGATACATACATATTACAGCGACATCCATATAACACACAAATTAACACGGGTCTGAAGTGAATAATAACTTCATCTTTGTTTTGGACTAGACAGTAGATGAATACAGGGATTCTCAGGGGCCCTGAAAGTACTGTGCCTGCAGTGCCTAATGGGAAAAATGGCCCTGCCTATGACAATAGGTTTTCTCACCAAGTACCTTTTCTTTCTTCTTATTAGTCTAAGAATATTTAATAATGTAACATTTTTGCAAAGATAGATTTAACACAAGTATTATGTTACATTTATTCTCAATGAATCTTTTGTATATTACATTTCTCTACTTCTATACCTTCAACTTGTTGACTGATGATTTTATGAGCCTTCAACTTAAATACTCAAAACCACAAGCACAAATGCACATATAGGCAGACTGCTTCTCTTCTTCTAGAAGGTATACTATCTGTCATTGAAAGACCTGAAAATACAGTCTCTCATGGTTTGATATGAGACAAAGCATTCAAAAAATTTGAGAACTATACAGACAATATTGTATCATAAAATTCAAAGTTGCTAAGAGAGTAGATCTTAATTGTTCCCACCATAAAAAAGAACTGATAATCTTGTGATGTGACAGAGGTGTTTGTCAGCTAACACTACAGTAGTATTCGTATTGCAATACTTACGTATCACATCAGCATGCTGTACACCTTAAACTTAACGCAATGTTATATGTCAATTATATCTCAATAAAAATTTTAAAATAAATAACATTGGAACTGTATATTTGTTTTGGGTACAGAATGACAGTAGAACTATTAAAATTCCATTAATTGGTTTACATTTAAGTTTTATTTTTCCATACTTTTCTTGAACTATGAAATCACAGTTCTTAGTACACACTTCTATGATCACATTGCTACTTAACTGGACTATTGAGTAACTAGTTTGCAATAGAGCTTGAGAGTTATATCATATAAGTTATGAATATACCCTTGATTTTAGAACACTAGGAAAATGGCTATATTCAAAAAAATTCTAAAGGCTGCCTATGGAACTGTGCAAGAAAAGGAGGCATAAATATTGCCAGCCATGTTAGCTAGTGCACCCTGGAAATCAAAGAAAGCTAAACCAGTGGAAGAAAATGTTTTCACCAAATTCATAGACAGTTAAAATGACCTTTGCTCTCAAACTCTCTAAACCTGTAAAATATTAGCAAAGTTTAGTTTAATACCTTACTTTCCTCACATGAGGCAGCTCTAGCAAATGAAAAAGGAACCATTTTTAAAAGTTGTATTATGTTTAGCTAATAAACAAAAATGTTTTTTTCCCCACTGTAACTCAAACTTGATATTTGTGTTATTCATTAAATCAATATACCTGAGCATTTGATTCCAGGGCCAAGAATTAAGGGCAATATCACTGCTGACACCAAAAATAACCCACTTGTTTACATGCTAATGAAGCTTTATTATAAAATACCAGTGTATAAGTCTGCCAGCCAAGGTGTTCATTGTCATGCACACCTCAACTGCAAATTCTCTGCATATAATTTAATTTCCATACTATATTTGTTATTAAATCAAAACAGTCTCTTATTTCTGCTTTAGATTATATCATATCTTTTCTTCTCCACAAAGGATAGATGGGATCCTATGAGTAAAGGATTACTACCACTATGGAAAGAAAGCACATGAGGATGAATTTTATTTAAGAGATTCATGAAGCAAGTTAAAAGAGTTACACGTGTTTACCGGTCATTGTGCTACCAACATTTAACTTATTATTAAATAAAGAACTTTATAAAAGACTTGCACTGGATGGACTTTACTACTGAGCAGAAGGCTTTGGTACAAGCACGGTTAACTGTGAGACTCTTCAGTGGATTTTCTGACTTGAAAAAATGTTGAATTTTAGGTACTTGAATGATGGTAATTCACAAAACTACATTGTGTTGTGTAATAAATCGAAGAATTATAAATAGGCATAAAAATATGTATATAAGGCCAAATCATATCAGAAAGAAAAGGGAAAGATGAGGATAATTTTTCTCTGCCCTAGAAAACTGAAGACAATTCATTTCCAGTAAGGTTCAAAATGATGTTTCTTCATCTAAATTCTTAGGGGAACAATCTTATGAAATGGTATTTTAATATTGGTTTATTTATGTTTAATAGATTGACACCATAGCTATTCAAAGAGGAAATCAGTCCCAGTGCCTCATTTTGTCCTTGGGTTCCCACTGCTGGTCGTGGACTCCTGGCAGCAGTGAGGCAATCAAGTTCAGTGAAGCGCTGTAACAGACAACACGATAATCTAGCGGCTCGCAGAAATCTCCAGACATTTGAGAGGGGCCTCATAAAACTACTGTCTTTTAAAAATTCCCCTAAGGGGAGAGGAAACAAGAAGAGAGCATTTGGTAAAGACATGACAGGTTTCATTCAGTAGTTGAAAACCATGTAGAAAAGAAATTTGAAATATTATAAGTAGCAACTTAGAATGTAACCAAAAGCTAGATTTACAGGATGGGAGACAGAATGAAAAAATGATCTGAAAATGATCTAGATCCCCACCCGAGGTGAACTTGAAGAGGCACAAGGTGAGTCCAGGGCTCTGCTGAGCATCAGTAAACTCTGCAGGGAGACAGAGCCAGAATCAAAACTGAGGAAGTCTCAAGGGAAAGGAATAGCCCTATAAATCATGAGAAAATGCTCTGAAAGACAGACTGTACCTAAAACAAACTCCCTGAAGTCTTGTATTCATACCATTTCCCAACTCAAACCACTGAGTGTCAAAAGAAAGAGGGAAAGGCAATAGAATTTGCTGGATGCATACTCACTTACAGCTCAAAAACCCTGAAGCTTTTAATAGACAATTTCTAGGACCAATAAAGAGCTTAAGAGTAAGCCATCAACCTCCCTTCTATCT
This sequence comes from Camelus bactrianus, assembly GCF_048773025.1. Classification (NCBI taxonomy): domain Eukaryota; kingdom Metazoa; phylum Chordata; class Mammalia; order Artiodactyla; family Camelidae; genus Camelus; species Camelus bactrianus. The sequence goes on from NC_133572.1 coordinate 14,844,630, forward strand.
CAGGGTCCTGACTCAAGGCTATGACCACAGGACAGTGAGTTTTCTTGGCATATTTTAATTTGAGACTGTGTAGTTTTAAATTGAGAATGTGTAGGTTAACTGATGTCAAACCAGTAACAAACTAAGAGGAAGTTTTTCGTTGTCCATAAAAGTAAGGAACCTTAAAACAGAGCAGGATGCTTATATTCAGTAATCATGAAGTAGAATCTTTTGACTTAAAAACAATAAAACACAAAGAGACATTATCAAAATACACTGTCAACTAATTTTGTTAAAAAAAAAATAGAAATCAAAGCGCACAGAGAAAATCATTTGTTCTGTAGCATTAAGAAAGCTGTCTGCTAAAACGTTTTCATTAGGATACCTAAGGACTTCAGAAGTTCATTTTAGGTTCTATAATTCTACAAAAATTCCCCTACCCTTTTCTTCCTAATTAAAATTTCTCATAATTTTGGAAAAATTCCCCACTGAGTTTTCTTGAGTAAAAAGTTCCACTTTTTTTTTTTTTAATGGAAATAAAGGAATGAAGGAAGGAGGAGGAGAAACAGGGAAGGAAAGAAGGAAGGGAGAGTAAAAAGGACAGAGGAAGGAGGAAACGAGACAGGGATAAACCTGATAAAATAATACTAAATAAAAGTAGTGAGAATGAATGAACCTGATTTGTTCCTGATTTTAAAGGAAACTAGAGATTTTACCATTAAATTTGAAGCACCTGTTATTTCGAGATTGTACTAGCATCACTCTATTGATTATTTACAAAGGCTTTTTAAAAGCAGTGCAATAAAACTTTTCTGTTTTTTTTAACAAGTACAATTAGTGGGCAGATACTGCCAACGAGCCAGGTTTAGCCAGTCAGCCAGCGAGCTGTGGTGTGCTGACCTCTAACATAGATTATGCTAATACAGATTTCTGTTTATCAAACTCTGCTTGCATTTTCCCAAGTAACTTGTTTAAGGCATGGTCTATGAAGTCTAGTAAAAGGCACTGATAACCTTCTCTAATATTTTATTTAGAATTTCTGCATAGATATTCAAAATGAGATTGGACTTATTTTCTTTTTATTTTAACAGAAGAATTTTTGAATAGCACATTTTCTTAAAAATTTTAAGTAATCTACATATAGCTATTAAATCAAACTTATATACATCAAATGCTTCACATGTTTGTGTTCTATTTAATAAACCTATGAAAGAGAAAAGAATACTTAAAATTGTATGTTTCTGTCAACATCTCATATTCCTAATATTTTCCCCTTTCTGTAGTTTAATATATTAAAGGTAACTTTCTCCTTTATAAAGGTTAATTTAATACATAATACAGGACATTTTATTTCTATACAACAACAAAAAAGTGCTCTATACCAGGCATTTGATTCAACCTGGTCAGAAAATAATAATGACACCTCTGACTTCCATCTGTGGATGCTCATTATATTTTTACCCTTCCTTTTAATACTGCCGCATTATTTTGTCATATGTCTATCATTTTTAAGGAGTCTAAAATAGACTTAAACAAATCCAGGAAATATCAACCTTTTAAAAGGAAAGTTTACCCATTTACATTTACTGTGATAACTGACAACTTTTTTACTTCTTGTTTTATAGGCTTTCTCTTTCTGTTTGTATTTTTTTCTTTCTCTTAGTTTTTCTGCATATTGTGGAAAATACTATGTCATACTGACTTTCTAAATATTAAAAATCTCCTCAAAAATCATCTCGGGTATTCTATTATTCTATTTATTGCAAGCCTCCAGTCCTAGAATAAGGCTACCATTCCATGTTTCTGGCGATTACAGCTGCCTGCCCTTCAGGCTGTTCTCCCCCAACCCCCATGGCTCTGAATGAAGAGGTGACAGTGAAGTTTGCCAGGGTCTGTTTCCTGTTATTTTTTTCTCATATTGCTGTTTCATATAACACAGAATGGCATCTGTCTTCCATGGCTTTCTGTATCAAATTCACAATTTACCTGAGAAAATCCTTCAAAGTTTTAATATCTAAGTGCACAGAGAGTGCTCATTAAACATATTTATTAAATAAGTAAAGGGGAATGGGAAGTAAGGGGTAAGGGAAAGCTTAATATTTTTGATAACACCGTATCAACTTACCTCGAAGGCCTGAGCTTAAGTAAAAATTTACTTCTCAATGTTAGAAATACTTAAACGTAGGAGAGAGTGGCTACTTAGTGACTTTTTATTTCAACTAAAAAAAAGTTGCTAATGCCTCTTATCTAACAAAAATATACACTCGTGAAGAAGAAATTACCAACAGGGAGAAAAAGAAGAAAAAGACTGAGTTCAAAAGTCACTCTTTAATATCACCTCTCAAACAATACAGATCATGAGCTTTAGAAAATTTTTTCATTTACTTTTCTTTGAAAAACATCACGTTTGTGACAATATTGAACATAAGCAAACTTCCTTGACACTAAAAATCCTGTGTTAGTCAAACAGTACAATTTCAGGGCATCTCAGGAAGGATTTAACTAGTCAGGCCCCGCCTTCTACCAAGTTAAAGTGTGTTTTCTTCTTCCTAGTTCTGGTAACATACTGACTTGGGGTTAAGTGGGCAGAAGGAAGTCCAAGAAAAAAGAAAAAACAAAAACACAAAAACACATTGCCCCTGTTCTACATCTCTTGCAAGTTAAATGATCTTTTTGATTCAGGGGTCTGGACTCTACCCAGGGCCCTGGAGAACTGAACCACAACCTTATACTGGAATTACAGCCAATCTACGCTCAAAAAGTGGACCCAGGGAAAGGATGTTAAGAGAAACGGTCTTACGTGCTCAGGAGCAGTGCGTGGACTACAGGACCACTCCCAGCACGGCAGCCCTCTGAAAGCGCTCCAAGGCAGGCCTGGTGAACACACTTCCTGATTACAAAGTAAGCAGGATGATAACTGTGTCTGGAAGTCAGTATCTCTCTTGCTAGACATATAGCCCCCGGGTGAGGAGGCACCCCAGTAACGCCCTACGACATGCGAACACTGGAGAAAAGTCATCATCTGTTTTGGTGGCTCAGGCTCCTTGGGGCAAGCTATGGACACTCTCAGGAAAAATTTGTGGGTGTGTCACACAGTTCCTGGGGGTTCAAAGATTAGATAAAGGTCATCCCACAATCCTTAATGTGATTTAACACTAGGTTTAAAACACTTGCTCTAGAGGTTAGTGAGGAAGCAATTCTCAGAGCTACACTTCAGGGATGAAGAGCCTTCAGCTGGGGACACAGAGGAATACACACTCACATGGTATTTCGAAGCTTTGCCCCTTCTTTGACTCAAATTCCAATAGCATGTACTGAGCACAGAAAAATGAGCACTGGATTTTGGCTGATTTATCAACATTTTACGACAGGAGAAAAAGAGGATATTTCCTATATGTAGAACTTAGAAAACACATGCAGGGAATAGCTGTAGGCTGGCAGAAGGATGAGGCAAATTAATCTTATGACCTTCTCTCTCTCTCTCTCCTTTTAATAAAGAAATTAAAAAGAGCCTGAAGAATGAAGCAGTACCTCGTAAGCTCTGGATGAAGAAATAACTTGGGTGCTTCTATTTAGGGCATAGTCCCTTTGCTAGTTCTCTTGAGCTATCCCTCTCCTTGACTAGTGGGGGAACTAAAGCATAAACCTTATTTCCCGCTATCTCTTCACCACCAACCAATTCTTATGGAAAGTATGAAAATTAACTCTTACACAAATGGCCTATCTGTAGAATAACAAGGGACTAAAATGAAAATACAACAAATATATTCTAAATTCCAATGTATAAAAATAACATGTCATTTTTAGAATACTGAATGAAAAAATCGTATTATTCTACCCAAAGTGGCCATTTGATCTAATTTCATCCTATCTACTGTCATCTTAATGTAAAAAATATTTTTTGATAATAATTTTAAAATGGCTATAGTCTAACCTCAAATTGCTTTAAGGGTATAAGGCGAGAGAGAAAGGGGTGGGGGGAGAGACAGATAGAGAGAGAGTGAGAGAGAGCGTTAAATACCATCTCTCTTCTAGGCAGCAATTTCCCCAGATGAAGAGGTCACCACTGTTTAACAGTGTGTTGCCATGTTAATTTAGTATGACAAGATAAAGCAGTAATCTCAGCTCATGGAGGCTGTAAACCGCCTGCTATCCGGGGACAGGCTCAAGTCAATTTGCACTGTATATCACTCTATACAATTGCCATGACAAAGCCCCCTGAGTTCTCACATGTAAATCTCTCCAGCCTGCTCTCCCTGTAGCCCCCTCTTTTCTGTTTCATTCCTTCCCAATTCTTCTCTCCCTGCTTCACGTCCAGGTAGACCACATCTACTCAGCACTAATCTCTGAAAACTTAATGCTCTGAACATGACAAGGGACACACAATACACACCCCCTCACAACCACTCTGTCAAGTCCCCAGTTTAAGAGGAGATGTTCAGGGACTTAGATAATCCATTGATCCCACTTGCATTGGCTTTTATATTTCAATCTGTCGTGTTAAGTTGTCAAGGGGAGCGATTAAACTGATGTTTCATGATTCGAGATTTACTTCCCTAGGAATGATAGTTTTCAAAGCTTGTCTTAGTAAATTCTGCTTAGAGATTATCCCTAAGAAAGCTGATGTATCTTTACTGGTATAAATCTAGTAATAACACTATAAAGCGTTTTAGGTAAGGACATTTTGGAGATATTCAGGGTTGTAAACGTAAGAATGTAAAACTGAATAAAATTTGTATTTTTTAAAAATGTCATCTGTAGTTCTCTCCACATGAAGCAAAAATACCATATGTAAAAAAGGGGGGTAAACCATGTTTTTATCCATGTAAAACAAAAATAATCATAGAAATCACTGAAGAGGACATAAGTGAACAGAAGAATTTATATGATAGGAAATAAAAAGAGCACAGGGAACACATTAGGAAAGTGATGAGCCAACATTTTACCTAATAAAACAAGGACGGAGATTAATCACTAAGAATTAATATGTTTAACCATCAAGAATTACCAGCTGGAGATACACTTATTTTGGTTAGGTGTGTCAGTTTTAGATGTGTTAAAAAGCAAGACAGTAGGCCCAAAATGGAGTCACTTATGCTAAGCCTCATGTCACCAAACTGAGAGTTAATTACAGTTTTGGCTTCTCCCAGAAATGAAATCTTAAACCAGTCAATCAGGAATCACTGTGAGGTAATCTGCCTGTTAGACCACTGCAGTCCCCTAAAGCAAAGTGACCTTGTCACAGCCAATCTGCTTTCTTGCTAGCGTAACTTCCTTGTCCTGCTCCCTTCAGTCTTTAAAAGGCTTCCATTTTGTACAGGTCCTCAGAGCGCCTTTCTGTTTGCTAGATGGGATGCTGTCCGATTTATCAATCACTGAATAAAGGCAATGAGATCTTTAAAATCTACTCAGTTGAACTTTGTTTTTTAACAGATAGAACATGTCAGAATTCTGACAGATCAAGCTGTTATATTACAAAAATTCATTGATATTGTGCCTCTTATCTGTATCACATCCTTTTTACATCATCTCAAGCTGCCCTCATGGGTAAACAGAAATGAGAGATTAAAGGACTAAAAAAGCAATAAACACAATACTAATTTAAAAAAAGCCAAATCCCCTACAATACCTCTAAGTTTCCTGAAATCAAAAAGGAATTTTAAAATATACTGAAACTTAAAAATCAAAACAGAAAGTGAATATGCTAATAAAACCATAGTAATATACTTGAACCTCATTAACCATGTCCTAAAAGAAGATCAGTATGTAGCTTTTTTAATGTTCATGCAAGAAAATGGAAGCAATTTTTAAATATAATCTGTTCCAAAATATTTTTTGTTGTTTTGTTTTGCCTTGATGTTGCTTCCCTGTGGTAAACTACTTAGAGAGAGGTATAATATATGAAGTTACAGAAGAATGCTGTGATTTCTATCAGGATTTAGAGTAACTGGGCTGAGAGACTCCGAAGGGTGATGGAAAGGGAGTTCACATTAACTGAGCACTCTCTCTATGACAAGCACTGTGCTAGGCAATTATTTCATTTAATTATTATATCAACCCCTTATTTCAACATGTAGATACGGAAAGTTGCACTCAGAATATCTTCTGTGAGCACAGGCTTTGGAGACTCAGCCTTTCAAGTCTCCTGAGATACTTGCTGTGTCAGACTCTAGGGGGTCTTTTACCCATGGGGTCCATAGCTCGTTCTCCTTAAATGAATCTGCATCTCATGTTCAAGGTGAATTACAACCAAAGATACTGACAGAGCTCACTGGAAAGACTACTGACCCACTTAGGATGGGAGAGGAATGTGGGTAACATTCCTCTAGGTTTCCAAACGGAAGCATGACTATTGGGAGACCAATAGAAAGCACAGTGTTTTGGTTTGGTAATTAATAGCAACTGGTCAACAGAGTACAAACTACTCAAGAACTATCGCTTCTGCTAAGTGCTTCCTAAATGACAGGCGTGGTCAAAGCCACTTCGGAGAATTCTACTATCTAACCCTTTCAAGTCCGGTATCTGTTGGGAGGTATTATTATTATTATTATTATTATTATTATTATTATTATTATTATTATTATTATTATTATTATTATTATTATTATTATCCCCATTTTCAGATGAGAAAACAAAGGCACAGTGAGATGCCACAAAACTGAGACAAGCTCAAATGCCTCATAAAACACGGAATTATGACTGAAACCCAACTGTTTAAGGGAGAGTGCGGGCTCCTTACCACTCTACTCTGTATCTCATTATCTTATTAAAATGCAGTTCTGACTTGGTTTACTTAGATTTTTGCCGTGATGGTGGTTGCAGTTGATGAACAACATTAACAACATTAAGCAAAAATTTAACTGCCAATGAACAGTATTTACGGCAACTGAATCTGTCAAAAATATTTGACTGCGGGACAGTATCTCAGATTGAATGAATGGTCTTTTTTAATGGATAAAATACAAAAAAAAAACCCCAATAAAAGAAACCTTTTAATGACAAGAACTTAAGATTTCTATTGCATTTCTCATTTTAAAACTGTTTTTCCTTATCTTAGAGTTTTTTTCTAGATTACTTAATTGACAGGAATCTGATATTTAATACAATGTAATATTTTTCTCCAGGATCACAAAACTTAAATGTTTCTTTAAGTACTCACTCAACTAATCACTAACATTTACTAAATTCCTGCTATCTTCCAAGCACCAGATTGCTTTGTGTGAATTGACTGCTTTAAATATTATAAGCACCCTCTAAATGAGATGCTAGTATAATCACCCCCATTTTACAGATGGCAAAAATAAGGTACAGAGAATTTCCATAACTTGCCAAATACCACTGGAACTTGGAATTTACTCAGTAATTTTGTCACTAGAGGCCTCGTGCTAATAAGCACTATGTTATGCCAACAGCCTTATAGCCAGAGCACAAACTGATACCAATCTTTATGTGAAAGGTTTAGCAAATAATCCTTTGAAGATCCGTATACTGCCCAACGGTCTATGCAGAACTTCTAGTACACATTCTGCAATAGTTAAATCTGTTGGTCCACTTAAAGCCAGCTAAAAAAGTTTAAAAATCAAGTTACCTCTGAGTGAAGGTAGATAATCAAGCAGCCATTGTTCCGCCTGCATTTTCACACGAGTCTTTCTAAAGGCTTTTAAAATTATTTATTCTGATAAACTACAAAAATTATTTTAATGTTTGTATGAGTGGAGACAATGAGCAGAGTGGTCAAGTTCTGAACTTATGACTCCAAACCCCACCACTTACTCGTCGGGCAAACCGCTTTATGTAGGGAGGCTACTTGTTTGTAAAATGGGGATAATCGCAGTTGCTGAACTCGCCAGGCTGACAAAATTGGCTAAGATAATGAATGTAGGGCAACCGGTAAACAGAAAACATTGAAACATTATATATTCCTATTATTATTAATAATTAGATATCATATTTTAAAGGGCATTGACTGTTTGAAGTCTCCCATATTTGGGCTGCAATGATCAGACTGTAGACAGGCTGTAAAATATACTCACACAAGACTTTCAAAGTTGCTTCTTATGTTCTGCTGATGACCCTGGGAAAATCATAATCTCAGACATACAAGAAACGTGTTCTCTGACTGCTGCGTCCCTGGTGTGCAAAGCACGCCAGCCTCAGCTACAAGGCCTAAAAGACGGATCCTGACAGCAGCCCGGCACTCTCCTCCACCGAGCCGTAGGCTGACACAGCGCGGAGGGTCCAGGAGGCGCAGGAGAGGCGGTTACCAGGCTTAGTGCATCTTCAAATGTAACGCTTTAAGTTACTGGAATTCGTTTTCTGTTACTCATCAATACAGGTTTTGGCTTTTTTCATGGTACATATTTTATATTTGAACATAAATACGAAGCTACTAAATGGGAGCTTTGCAATTATATTCCCTTTTCACATCCTGCCTCCATTTTAAGTGTTTTGTTAACCCTTAGAATATTATTTTTCTCATTTAGGGATATCGACCAACAAGATTAACTGTTTTATCTGGAGTCAGGCTGGATTTTTAAGAGCTAAGAAGAGACACTGAAGTAAACACTGCTTCTCTATATAATGATAACATTGTTTGCTCTGCTGCCACAGAAGCAGCCTTGACTAAATAAGACACAAAATCCAGTCACTTGTGTTCATTTACTTCATCATGTGATGTCAGTGTCACAGAGCCGGCCAAGGCTGCTCTCCTTACATTCACACCTCATCTGCTCACATGGAGCCTTCCTAAAAATGGTCTACGGGAAAAATATTTCTTAAAGTGTTTTGTCTTTGTATAAAGAAGACATGTTACCAAAGGGATAGATTACAGTTGTCAACCAAGGTTAGCTTTACACTTATTTCCCATTTCAAATAACAAAAAACTTGCTCCCCGTATCTAGTAGAATAGAGAAAAACGTAAAATTTACTTTCTAACAAGAAATGGAGAAAAAATGGCACACAATGATCAAAACTGCTGGCACATTAAAATATTATCATGAATTTGGTTTTAATACCAGTACAAATTATAGGCATCTCAGATCTTGTGGAGGAAGTAAAAATTTAAATACATTTAGTGCTTTTACAAGCACCTAATGTGGCATTAAGTTTTCTGAGCATTTTGAATTCAGATTGTCACTTCTTAAAAAATCATTTCTCTTGAAAGTGCTCCCCCCAATCTTCCTATTAATCCTATATTATGGAATTTCCTTCTACCTTTTAGCTTATCACCTCCAGATCTAGGTATTTGTCTTTGTCTGTATTTTTAAAAGAGAAAACTGCGTGAATCTAACTGCCGAAATACATGAGAAAAAGAAATTACGATGAAAGCCCAATTCTACGTTACATTATTGTTACGACTTTACTTTCTTAAGATCCAAATTAAGTCCTAATGGTTGTGCTTTTATAAGAGACTATTATACAAAAACCATTTGTCCTTTCCAGATATAGTGGATAGTTGTATATAACCAATATAGCGAACATGAAGTATGGTGTATTATTTGAAATATTTTGAGTTCCCATTAGTAATTTAGTTAGCAAGTCTTACAGATTTCATTCCAATTCCTAGCATTCAACACTGCAAAATTCTTACTTATTTTGGATTCCCTCAGGTAACTGTCTTTTTCAAGTATAAAATAAGAAATGATGACAAACTCATTGCTATTATCACTCATATTAAGTTAATATAGTGACACTAACATCAAAACTACTTTCTAGGTAGGTGAATGATCTCCATTCCCTATTTCTCATTTTTACGTCTCTATAAAATCTCAAATTTTGGAAATAAGTAAGAAAACAAAAAATTAATTGAGTTAAAGAACAATCTAGGACTGAATGAAAATAGTGACAGAGGCCGTTAAATAATCTCAAATGGAAGCGGTCAGCGGCACACAGAGAGCACAGGCATCCGCCATGGCACTAGGTATCAGACATCTGGACTCACCGGTAAGTACAATTTCAAAAAATAAATTGCAAACCAACATAAGGTTCTAAGTATTTATTGTTTTTTTTGTTTGTTTGCCAAATAAGGATGTTAAAAATAAAATGATCACTACTATCAACACTGAATCATGAGAAAAAAACTTACAGAATATAATCTCTAAATAAATGGAAGAAATACATCATATAGTTTTGTGAAAAACTAACTACACTGTCTCTGTTTACTAAAAAAGTCAGTAAAAACTGTATCATAGAACCATCTGATCTTTATTAATCACATACCCTCAGAGAAACCTGGCCTGACTGCAGGAAGGTTTGGCAACCCCCCAAGAGGCAGTATATGTAAATAAGAAGGAAGTATGTATCTGAGCACAATGGTGTTGATTCTCTCCCCTCGCCCTTCCTGATAATGGCTCCATTGATCCACAAGAGGCTCCATTAAGAATGTTTTCTGATAGAGGCAAACTGAAAGAGAGAGGAAGAGGAGGAACAAACGAGGAAAGGAGTCAAAGGAAGAAAATGAGGAAGAATTTAAAACAAACATCTAAGATACAGAATGAAGGATGGTTCCCAAATTTTTCATTATTTTTAACTTCCAATTACAAACGATCCTACCATGCAGGTCAGAGAGTAACAAATGAGATGAAGATGAACGCCTATCCCTTCAACAAAATCAGGAACACAATTCAAGTATTTTCCCTGCATAGCTCACTAGTGTCCTTGCTGTTTTCAATACCCTAGCCAAGTGTCCCATCATTCTTTCCACTCCAGTCAAGGTGGCGACCCAGATTAAAGACAGGAAACATTCAAAACACTAATAACTAAAGTAGTTGCTCTTATTCCTATTAATACAAGGCAAATATTTTACTAACTTCCCTACATTTTACATTAAGAGCCTCACAGGGCATTTTGTCTTTAGTGTATTTTTCTAATTTGCTCTTTTCCCTTACTTGGTCATTTCTTCTGGGAACAAAATGTTTATGGCAAAAGCAAAACCGTACACAAGTATAAAGTCCTTGCGTTAATGGTAATGATCCAATGTGTATATATTTTTAATATCTTGGCATCCAGCAATTTTATTGTGGAAACAATTTCAAATTGATGTTTCTGATCCACACGAATGAGACATCTTTCAGCTGTGACTCTCCTTAGCACCTGCTGGCTTGCATCAGGGTTCTAAGATTTCATATTACAGTCTGGTGATTTTTGTGCTTGTCTTACCTCCATACTAAACAAAAAGCTACATGAGGGAAGAGGCTAGTTCTTCCCCACTTCTCTGTCTCTGCTGGTAAGTGCTCACTGCATATATTTGAGCTGAGTCTTTCCAAAACACCACCTATTAAATGAAGGTCATTAAATTCCATTAGGCCAAATCTTCCTAAGCAAACACACTTTCCCCCATTACCTTAGCATTAGAAGTTTTTATTCACTCCCCTGTCACCGCACAGCACGCTGTGAAGAAGCTCACAGCAGACCCTCATTAAGTGTCCTGAACTATCTGACAATTCCCACGTAGCGGTTTTTCTTTTTCCATGTGAGAGCACATTCATTAATTTCTCAAGGCCCAGTTAAGTTTCAACTCAACAGTAGCACTTCAAATACTGTGGACATCACATGGCTCAAGGTTTTCTCCATTTCATATCAGACTCTCTCCCAACCCCGGGCATGGAGTTGATGGCAACTGGACAAAACTAGGTCTATTGCACAACTTAATCCAGAGGCTCTGGTGGACCCCAAACATGTGATTGTTTTTCACATGTCCTCATTCCTTCTAGCCCTGGGGGTAATTTTCGGAAACAATGCAAGAATAAAGATTGAACCACTTACATTCAAACACAAGCCTAGGATTTTATCTAGATAAATAGCTCTGTGTGGTATTTTCTGACAACATTTACAGAATAATGTTTGTAACAATGTAATTTCATTGTATGATAAACATCAATTTAGTACAAAAAACAAATACAAACTTGTCACCATTTTCACCTTGTTTCAGCTGAACTGGCCTTGTTCAGATAAGCAAGACTCTCTCTTACAGAAACAACAGTTTATAGATAAAGTGTGTGAAACTGGGTATGTGTGCGTCGAATTATACTGCCTACTCTCATAATTTTATACTGCCACACTGCACATATGGCTTCCAAGCTTACTTTATCTGAATCTTTCTGAATCTATTCTCCATGCTATTAAACTGAGCACATTCCACATCGTTCAAAAGTAATTACACTTTTGTCTAGAGTGTAGGAGACTGCTCTCCCTAAACAATGAAATTCTCATTATTAGAACTGGCACAATAACCGTACTGGTGTTAACAACAGTATGCATTATGCCATCACAATAACTTATGCAATTCTGATGTACAAAGGTAACCAGACATTTAAAAGCTTATAAAAACCACCATATAAAAATAGGAATCTCTATCATATCATAATTAAGGTCTTATTCTGTGACTTATTTTTAAATAACACATATGTAGTTTTCTCTTTTCCTTCTTAAGTTTTGAACAGTACTTCTCACATAAAATTATCCTAGTCAAACATCAAAAATACATTTCTAACAACTGTTGAGATTATAAGCAAAATTTATATAAAGGGTATTTCAAGATACAGCTATCATATAGCAATTAAAATTATATTGGGTAAATAAAGAATCCCAGGAGTTGAGGTTGAGCCTGAGTAAGTAAAAGCCTCTCTGTGCATCGAATGAATTCTTTCAGTGTTTAAGGCTGCATTTCATGTGTTGGAGCCGTGCTATAATTTTATACTCCATTCTCAGCTGTATATCCAACTTCTATAGAAGATCAACTTAAACAGAAAGCTTTTTCTTTTCATGATGGACTTCAGGAAGAAACTGACTCACCCTGAATGTTGCTTTATGATAACTATTGTCACATTAACATTGAGATACATCAAATTATTAAATCTAATCAGTCTACCATATGCCCAGAGTTGTTTTAACAATTCCAGGAAAATGTTATCGTTACAAGTAAAAAATGAGATACCAAAACATATTATAACATCGTATTTCCAAATCTATTGGATATTTAAATGTTAAAATGTTACACACAAATGTATCTTTATTTCATATGATACTCAGCTATCTATAGAAAGCAACTCAAATTATTTTTAATAGAATACTGTATTGTTACAATAAATAATTATGTATTTTAACAGTCAATATGGGAAGCAGCCATTCTACAGGTATACAAAACTATTCACTCAACTCTAGAGGAACTTGAGTCAAAATAGAGTTTGGCTAAGATTACAGTAAACATTTAGTAGGGAAAAAAAGAAGACAACTGATTATTCAGTAACCACAGGTGGTCAAGACTTTCGTTTCACAACACGTTTGACACCAGAACAACCATCTAACGGACAGGAGGAGGAGGCAGCCAGATGAAAACAAGCCGCCAACATGGCCGCCGTGGAGCCCCCCGGCTGCCTCTCAGGCTGCTACCTGGTTTCTCTTCAAACTTACTCTCTTCCCTTCTGGTACTCATAAATGATTACGCTGACCGCCGTGAGGACATCTTCTGGCTAGTTCTATGCATCATGAAATAAATCCATCTATAAGAACTATTATCAAAAATGAGCCAGCAATTATAGTGTCTCTTGCTTGTCTCTGAAACTCTGAAGTGACAGCTTCTAAACCCATGTTAAAAAAGGGAGCAGAGGGGATAAGAAGGGTAGATCAAACCCTCATAAAAAAAAAAAGTCCAGGACTGCCTTTCCACTCATGTCAGAACCAGACTTGCCAACCTTGCCTTTTACCTTTTTCACAATTATATGGGAAACAAATTTTGCTATTAATTCCTTGGCAAGATGATGAGATCTTCAGAGAAGAAACCCACAGACTCAGTCTTTTTCATACTTACAGTCATCAGTGCCTCACTCTTACACTGATCAGAAGTTCGACAGAATTTTATAAATGTATGCGTACACCCTGCTTAAGACAGCTCACCCACAGTGCACTCTCAACAGTGAGCAACACCCTTGAAGAACAGAGGAACCAGCAGCATTTAAACCAGTTACAGTCGTCTGGGGAGTTGCTCTTCGTCAGCCACTTGGTTATTTTTTCCAAAATATTATGGCAAAAGACACAGCTTCAGAAAGAAAGAATTCCATCTTTATCTGATCCAATTCCAAACTTTAACACTTGTATACCCTGAACATGAACACAGAACCCTAATTTCCAAAAATCTTTATATGGTAATAGTTATGAGGTGTCAGAACTTCTATCTCAGGAAATATCTTCCAACCTAAATGTTATCTGAAAGCATTTCTCTGTAACTTCAAGCTAGCATTACAGAGATTACTTAGACTCTAAACCACGTGGGCAATACAAAATGTAGATCTCTCAACACCTCTCTTTTTATTAAAGAATGGAGTATGAAAGTCACACATAAATTGACAATGAAATCTGGTGTTTTTCCTTAAATTGAGGTTTATGATAAACACCATGAAAGTCTCTGTTTTTCAAAGATACTAAAAAAGGAAAAAATATTATATTTCACTTTTGAAATAAGAGGACGTGTTATGTGACTATGACAATGGCCTAGTATCCAGAAGAAAATATAACTAATTTGTGTTGAACAATTCTATGAATATATTCAATCATTCTGATAAATGAGTAAAATATATCTTAATCAGCTTAATAGCTGAATATATCATGACTATTGTAATATACTCTCTGTTTTCTGAATATAATACATTTCTACTTTATTTCTATCAGCATACTTACCATGAATAACATCTTGACAACTTTGCCCGAAACATAGTTACTAGTTAAACATCCATATAAACTCTGCATTTACTCATAAACTGAGTATATTACATGCTAGGTGACAACCAGATACCTGTGTATGTATTTGTATATGTATGCCTTCATGGAAAGGCAGACAGGTAAACACATAAATTATAACATAGGCCATGAGAAAAGATACAAACAAGTACCATGGATAAAAGAATAATGCAGCAACCATTCTGCCTTGGGATGTCAGTAAAAGTATCTAAAAAGCAGTTTTGAACTCAGTCTTGTGGGAGAAACACAATTCACCAGGAAGGTGAAATATGAAAAAGACAGTTTTCCAGGCAGAAAGAGTGTCTGTGTCATTTGAGATCACCTGGTATCTTTATGAACATGTATGAAGATCTCCACGTGACTGAAACACTGGGTGTGAGGCAGGCTGCAGCCGCGAGGAGACAAAAGCCATATTTTGGTGCTAATCTATAGGGAGTTCTGTGCTAAGATAAAGAGTTTTAGACTAAATCGTGTAAGCAACAAGGACACACATTAGTTTCCAAAGTCGGGTAAACAATCCAACTCATTTCCCAGGGAAATAAACCTAGTGGAACTTGAAAGACAGGAGCAAAGAGAGGCTGGAAATTTGAGATCATACAGGAGACTCTTCCAACCGTCAAAGATGAAAAGCTGGTGGAATCAGGAAACATCCAAGGCAGAAACAAGTTTAGTAGTCAGCTAGAGCCACAGTAAAAGAAAACGCCAGCGCTGGAGCCGCTACAGTTAAGTTAAACCACTTGTATACCAACTGCAGCGGCTTTCAGAACAGCAGGTCTGAACCCTTTGGGGTTACAGATCTACTCGAGAGTCTGAGGAAAACCATAATCCTACTCACACGTGTGCAAATACACAACTCTCCATTCGTCTTCAGAAGACCCACAGACCCCAGTTAAGAACTGCTCCCCCACATGAAGCTGCCTGAGGAGAGGAGCTATGCCTCGTGCGAATCTCCTTCCACAGTGCACAACAAGAAGTGTGGTGCAAAGCAAGCAGTTCATAGCTTCTATTTGGTTGGACTGGAGTCTCCATTACAGGCCGAGTAGTTACATTTTCACGAACATGCTGCGTCGCAGCCTCCATTCATGCCAACCGCAGTGTGTAATTTAATGTACATTTCTCACACCCATCCTTGAGGATACTTAAAATAATCTCCCCTTTATCTCTGTTGTATTCTTCTAGTCATAACTGTTTACATTCACTGTTTTAAATTTGTGTTTATATTTATAGCAGTATCACAGGAAAACCAAGCCACAAAGCCCTCTCAACAGGGTATGCCCTGTGGTCAAAATACTGAGCAGGAAAAGGCATTAGCACTGGCGCAGTGTCAAATGGAGAGCCTGGCCTTCTTACCCTGCTAAGCTGCGAAGCACCACTGCCCCCTTTCTTTTCCTCATTTACCCTTTGTGAGAGGAGGCCAAGGAGTTATGTTGTTGCACATAACGAACATGAACTCATAGCAGGGGGAGAAGGAAGGAATGATGGATAGTGTGATTTAGCTTGATGAGTGAAAGGTCGTTAGAAAATTACATCTGAGTGTGCCCTTGTGAAGAGCTATAATGTTTATAAGCGTGGAATCCAAAGCCAGACTGCCCAGGAAAACCTGGTTCTCCACTTACTAGCTGTAAGCTGGAGCAAATTATTTAACCTCTCTGTGCCTCAGTTTCCTCACCTGTAAAATGAGATTAATGATAACACCTCCCTGAATTATGGTGAAGGTTAAATGAGTTAATACATGTCATGTGCTTAAAATACATCTATAAAAGCGCTACACAAGTGTTAGCTAAAACGTTACTCTTGGGTAAGAAAATTCTACCACACAGCAGAAAATACCCAGAGAAATTTTGACTTGCAAGGCTTAAAATGTTGAACGGGAATATTTAAATCTAATGTGAATTATCAAAGAATAGTGCTTATTTCACAGACATTAGGGAACAATCTGTTTCTTATTGATTTAATTCTACATACAGCAATGCAAGGACATAAACAAGTGGGCATATTTCAGTACCAAGTACACTTATGATGTGTAATAACTTCCTAGAGAAGGCCAAGAAAAAAAAGAGGATTTAACAGAATCAGAGCTGTTTTCTAAGGTATGGGAATGTGTGATGAAACATTTTTGTTGGTGTGATTTGGTTAAAATTAACATCACTGGCATCCTTGAAGTAGAAGAGGGGCCACAAAAACGCAACATCCATCCAAGCAGCCATGCTGAAAAGGCGAAGGTGACTTTACTGGCAGCTAAGTGCCCTGCTACCTCGCCAGCATGCCGATTCTATGTATTTAAGTTCTTAAGAAGGGCCTAAAAGCTTTATTTGTTTGTGTGTCCGTCTGCCATTTAAACTTCAGCCAAAGATGCTATGCTGCCTTCATCCCTCTCATCCATGAAACCACAGCTTCCTACTCTTCTGTAGTGATGCAGACCCCAGGATAAGGGGCCAGATAAATATCCTGGGTTGCAAATTCTGGAATAAGATATACCAGGGAATTATTATTTATCAAAGCAACAGAGTGAATGGGACTGAGTTAGAAATTAGTATAATCACATTAGAAAACTATCATCTCCATGAAATAATATTCTGTAATATTCCCAGTACTGTAAGAAATACTGGAATCCAATCTGGGCAAAGCAAAATTGTGGGGGAGTGGGAAACACTGATTTATCATGATAGAAACGTTCAAACTATATTGCAACTCTAACTGGAAAAGTCCTCTACTAGACATAGCATGACCCCTAACTTTCATATGTACTAATTTTAAATGTGTTACTTTAACATTATTTTTGTTTTTTCCTCTAATTAAATTGTCTCAAAAGCAGAGTTCTTGAAAAATAAAACAAATAAACAAAAATAGTTCATCTTGCTCTCCCTACTGGGATCAATTTACTTGTCAAGAATTCTAACATGCTAGGGGTGAATCTTGTGTACGGCTGTTAAGTGGATGATAATTACGAAGCAAAGGACTGAAGCCAAACTATTAGAGGAGTAGACGGGTCACAAAGTGAGTGTAGGCACAACAGACCATGAGAAACCTACCATTGTATTGTGCTGGGAAGTGGGAGTCCTATGGCCACAAGTCTCTTGCGTCAGCAGAGAAACTGGCTGAAATTCCTCAGAGTGAGGCTTGTTGGGAAAACTCACATGCAAGGGAAGGTGAAAGGCTGGGAGCCCGTCACTCTCCTCTTCTTCCACTTTCTGTCTGCTTGTCACCATGGCTACCTCTCCATCTGCTTCCCCATACGGAGAGGCTGGTCGCTTGGAAGACATCCTGGAAGGAACAAAAGAGGAGAAAATAATGAAACCTCCACATAAATCCTTAATGCCGTCATTGTGTGGTTAGGGGCCATTGTAACAGAAATGCCTTTTTGTGCTGGCAGAGAGCAGGAAACCATCCAAATACCACTGCAAAGCACACACAATCAGAAACAATGGCCAAGCAGGTAGCAGCAGAACAGTGCTTGTTTGTTGTGAGAATAATACACTAATATAGCACTCTCTTGTATTCTGGCTTCTTAAACAAGAGAATTCACCTAAGAACACTGCATAATGAAAGACTATTCCATTTTAAGGGAAAGAAAAATACCCATCTCGTTTTACACTTTGATAGACCTTATTGAAGACAGACCATCTATGAATAGCAAATACTGTTGGCAGTTAAAAGAAGGGAAATAACTAAAATTTCTTTCATCAAAAAATAAACAAAGTAACTGAATAATTGCCATCATAACAAATTTGCATTTTATTAAGATTATTGTGAAATGTAGAAATACTGGTTATAAGCAAACCTCAGACCCTCAGACCACAAAATAAGAAGTTTGGTATTTGTTTAAAACTTATTAAGAATTGATTAAGTTTTACAATCACTTTTAATCTTGAAACGTTTGAGAATTTTTCTCTCTTGCCTCCCCAAATCACTCAGTTTTGGCATTCAGTTCTAATATAAAATTTGCAAAGTAGTTTAAAAAAAAGGTAAGAATATAAAAATATTTTAATTGTTTTCCACAGTTCCAAAAACTATTTAGATGTGGATTCTCAGACTTATTTACTTCTTTAGAATACCTAAGTGAAAGGAAAAAAAAGCAAAAGAAAAAGTGTTTTGCTTTGACTAGCGAATGCCTATATGACAATACACTTAGATAACTGAACAAAAATTAAATATTTTTTGTACTTGAGTCTGATTGAGAATATTACCAGAGGTTAAAAATATGTGGCAAATATTTTTTGTTAAATAGAAGACATCCTTTTCTTTTCATTAAAAGCTTTTATAAAGAAGCAGTACAGAGGTAAAATGTTTAATTCAGAAAAAAACTCTCTTTTATTTCCAACTTGGTCTGCCCTTGAAAATGCCCTAATTTTTGTTCAACAAACAAAGAGTATTTACAGAATCATCCATTCTTATTCTAGACCAGTGGAACAGGAGGCAGGGAAGCATTAACTAACTGTGGTATCACTTCTTTCCTATGTATCACTGATTTTTAAATTTAAAGTGTACTACCGAAAGAGAGGCCTCTAATCACTGCTGAATAATACTATTCTTAGTGTTAGAAGTTTCAAAAGAAAAGTGCATTCGAGTACTAAAGATATTCGATTAAGGTATAATGGCAGAGTAGAAAAACTAAGGGCTGCGGAATCAGACAAGCATGAATTAAAACCCTGATTCTGCTACTTACTAGATGTGAGGTTTACTTTACTCTCTACTTAAATTTACTCATCTTTAAAGTGAGATGTAATATTTACTTGCAGTGCTTTTTAAGAATGAACTGTACATATGAAAAATGACTTGTGGAGCATTTAGCTCAGAGTAGACACTCCATAAACAATAGCTGTTGTCTATTTTACAAACTTTAAAACTACAATGTGACCTTCTCTCCTCAAAAACATAAAAAAAAATCCCAAAATGTGGAAAGCAGATTGCCTTCTAAGAGTTAAACTGTAAAATCAACATGAAATACACAGTCTCACAGTAGAGAAATGCTCCCTGGCCAGTCACACTTGACAGTAAACCCATCAAATATATTAGCACATGTTAAAAAGAAATGTTAATAGGGATCTTGATCAGAGGAGAAGAACAGAGGAAGAGGAAATGTTAGTGTTACCACGTAAGCAGTGTTTAAAGGAGAAGCAGAATGGGCCATCACATTTCAGGTATCTTTAACTATTTCTGGTCTCGTTACCAAGGTTTCCTCCAAGTATACTCCAAATACGTAGAAAAGACGTCAGGGGCTGGAGTTAACAGAGTGGTCTTAGTTTCATTGGGAACACCATATCTATCACCAAGCTGATAGATTAAACTATAGGTAAGAACTCAACTCTAGAGATATTTAATTTCCACTGTTCTGTTTCTATGCTCTTCAAGCAAACTTCTGATTCCCTTAAAGAGAATAGGCTGACAGAACAGAGCGAAAATATATAAAGTCTTTGTGATTTGACATATTAAATCAATAAAGAGACTTTTCATTATTTCTTGGTTTTACATGAAGCTTGCCTACAAGGAGATTACTCATTTATTACATAAACCGTAACATTTATGGTCTTTGTGGGCATTACTATCCTTGCCATAATTAATAAATTGGTATTTCAGCGTCTACCTCAGTCTTTTGTACAATCAATTGCTTAATTGTCTGAAAACTCCAGGCTACTGGCAAGAGCCAGTTTCTGGGTTATCAAAGGAGGAAGTTAGACCAGCTGGCCTTTCTTAAGCGAATATAATTCTATGACTTTCAGAAGGCATGACCTTTTTGTTGACTTCTACTTTATTAGTATCATTATCAGTACTGACTATGAAAATTGAAAGTCTAAAAGTAGGCATAAGGTAGATAAGGAAGACAGATAAGACATCACTACTCTTCTCAAAACTTTTGGTTCTTTCAATATCTAAATTATCACTATAGTCCAGTGAATAAACATTCTCTCCAAATGCATGTCATTCTATGGTGAAAAAAGTATAAGGTCTAAAACACTGAAAATGAAGGAGTTACAGTGTCAGAAGGCAACTGTTGGCCTAGAATATTATGTATTTCATGTTTATTTCAATTCCATTTTCTGAGACTTACAGAATGTCCTTAATATGTTAGACTTGATAATATTTTTATGCAGTTCAGGTAAAAGATTTCTTAAAGAATTTTTAAATTATTACAATAAAATAACTATGACCATATCAATAGGCTACAAAAATGAGAAAAAAAAGTACAGCACATAACAAATTATGTAGAGCTAGTAATCTGTTGGTTACATTATCCATGTTTAGTCTGACTCACTGTACTTCTAAAAATATTGATAATGAGATTATCAATACCATTAGATTCTTGGACTTTTATTTGTCTACCAACAGGTTTCCTTTTGGACAGAAGAAAGTCTCATTAATTTTAAAAAAGCATTAAGGAAGCACTGCAAGTTTTGATATATTGTCTGTCTGGGATATGCAGGGTTCCAATTTCTGCAGCTCAAACTACATGGCTGTGCTTCATTGCAAGGACACCTGAGAATACCTTGAGTATCGAGGCTGGGGGGTGCTCTATGTGTTCTTCAGAGATGATTTTTGTCATTCCTGTGGTAGATGCCAGACCTACCAATGAGCAAAACTCAGACTTCAAAGAAACTGACATGAGGCAGACAAATACAATTTAGTGTGAAACTAACTTGTGTTGTTAGTTAACATAACAGTAGTCTTTAACTCACTTTTTTGTGTGTGGACAAGAAAATCTTGAAAGTATCGATATCTAATTCCAAGACAAAAAGGACTCTTTAAATCATCAACAGCCCTCTACTGACCACTTACTATGTGCAAGACACTAATCTAAAAGGAATTTTAAAACGTGATTCACGTTCTCTGCTTTAAGCTTATGAACTGCTTGAGAAGATTTAAAACAAAAGGAGAAATAATGATGAAAGACAGTCCAGGTTAAGGGCCAAATGACACGATAGTTAAGCACCTGAGGGCTTCAAGAGAGTCAGAGGATCATGGAATGCTTCAGGGAATGGCTGACCAGTTGGATTTTTGAGGGAAAAAAAAGAACAAATGGAAACCTCAGGGTACATGGAGAGTATATCTCTTGTAGGAGTCATGATGAAAGAAAAGATGCAGAGATCCTTCTAGAACATACAATTATAAATTAGTTTCAAGCTTACTTAGGAAAAGGGGAGACAGAGGAATATGGACCAAATCTCATTTCTAGTCTATAACATTCCTGGAGTTGCTGAGCTACATAAATGGCAATAATATAAGATAAGAAAGAGAGTCCCTTGTAAGGGGCAACTTGCTTTTGCCAAGAGTCACTTTTCCTTTAGTTTTCTGCACAGAAGTCTGCACAATCAGGCTACTCTAGTCTATACGTGAAAGTAATTTTAAAACTACTGGAGTTCTTTGCTACTGGGTGAAGGCTGAAGACTATAAAAGTGAAGTAACTTTATATAAATAGGATGTCCCCAGTTGTATTCGGATATACATAGCAAACTTAGAGATAAGGGTAGAGGGTGTGAGACTGCAGCAGAAATCTAAACCAGTGGTTCTTTCTTATATTTGAATACACATTGGAACTGGTTTGAAAATACTGCTGCCCGGGTCCCACCGCCAGATATTCTGATGTTTTTGGTTTTGGAGTGCAGGCAGGGTATCAGAATTTTTTAAAGCTCCCAGTTGATTCTAATCTACAATTAAGGTTGCAAATCTTTTGTGTTAGTCAGACTAATGCCCCTCATCCAAGATGTCAAATCCTAACCCCTGAAACCTGTGACCTTATTACCTTACAAGGCCAAAGGGACTTTGCAAACATGATTAAGTTAAGGATCTTAAGATGAGGAGATTGTTCTGGGTATTTTGGGTGGGCCCAAAGTAATCATAAAGCTCCTTGTAAGGGAGGGAGGGAAGAGGACCAGAGTTAGAGAAAGAGGCTGGATGACACTATGCAGCTGGCTTGGAAAATGGAAGAAGGGGCCATGGGCCAAGGAATGTAGTCGACCTCTAGAAGCTAGAAAAGGCAGTGAAACAGACTGTCCCCTAGAACCTCTAGAAATAATGAGCTTGGCCAACACCTTGACTGTAAGATTTCTGACCTCCAGAACTGTAAGTGAACACATTTGTATTGCTTAAGGCACTAAACTTGTGATAATCTGTCACAACAGCAACAGGAAACTAATTTACCACTAACTTAAACATCTTTCTTTCACAACTGGTATTTTCTCAATCTGAAATCCCACCCCAGACATACATTTGCCAGTTCCCTCACTTCATTTAATTTTCTGCTCCAACATCATTTCCCAGCACTTTTCACCTGACATATTTTATATTCTTTCTTTCTTTGTATTTCTCTCCAACTTTAAGATCCAAGAGGGCAGGCTTTATTTTTATCCAGAGCTACTTACCCAGTACTTGAAATCCATTCTGAAAATAGTAGTCTTTCAATCAGTATGTGTTAAACGAGAGCTACTAGTTAAAACCAGCAATTTTTAACTATTCTCTAACTGTAGATAGTTGCAAGATCAAGTCTTGCAGGACAAGTATGCTTAGAAAATGCCTCAATATTGTCAGAAAAAGGAAATTCAGCTCAGTGACAGCACTATCCTTCTTTTTAATAATTTCTATATAAAGCAACTGGTAAACCTTGTTTAATCAAGGTTTTTTAAGTATTTGTGAACAATCCTACAGTTCTTTTAAAAATGTAGTAAGTAAAAGACTATAAAAGCGAAGTAACTTTATATAAAATGCTGCAGTTAATTAGTAATAGGTCTGTTACTAAGGAATCATCTACTCACAGCTTTAAACTTGACTACTGTCTGCTTAGGATATGTCTTTCCTTTGCTGCAGTTATTCTGGAAAATGACAACAGTACAAAGTCAAAGAAATTTGTATGTGGAACAAGCAAAAAATGGAAGGCACAGAATAGAAACTGCTTTCTGTATATAATAGTTTCTTTTTAAAGCTTTTGTCTTTCTCTAAATCCCTTAACTTCTGACTATTAATTCAGAGATAAAGTCCTAGGAAGTAGTACCTTCTACTGGTCTGTCTTTTGGAATGATAATATTTCCTTTAAGGATTGCAGTTCCATATTTTTAAAAAAACAAAAATTATAAAAACTATTTATATACAGCAAACTAAAAGTCCCAGCTTTTCTTCCCTAACCACCATAGTTGAAGTGGCTTTGCCCCACTCAAAATATATCAACTCTTGTTTGTTGCCCAGATGAAAAAAACTGAACATCATTATAACCTAAGACATTTATTCATAGCTTAGTTTTTCCTATTATTAGTATTTAAAACTAGGACACAGGATTTTAATAAGTACAGGTCTATTTTTGACCATTTTACCTGATTTTTCCAAGATTTAACACTAAAGCTATGACTGCATGATAAAAGTCTTTCCAAATTGCTCCGTATTTTTCCTCTAAATAGTCTGATCCTCTATGCTGAAAGAGTTATAATTAATTCCTACCACATAGCTGGCACTCAATGTATTTTTTCTACAAATAAATGAATGAATTGCATGCATGAGTGTTTATTTTGTGCCAGGCAAATTACCTTCGTGTTACAGAAGAAAAAGGCAACTTAGATATGAAAACCTTTTTGGTTTACCCTTAAGGAAGTACTGTCTAGATTGAAACAGAAAACACTCTAGATGGAAATAGAAGAAATATATCCACTCAGTCATTCACCAATGGAAAAACATTCATGGAACGACTACTGTGCCTTGAGATAGCAACATAATTAAGAAACCAAGGTAGAATATTTTAAGGCAAATGACTTGTTATAAATATGAGTACTAAGGGGGACCAATAATAGAGATGTAATGTCTCACTCAAAATAATCAAAGAATGCTTCCTACAAATCATGAGAATTCAACAGGGCAGTGAAAGATGGACCAGATGTCAACAGACACAAAGAAGGTAAGATTCCAGACAGGAGAAATGAAATTAGCAAATTAAAGAAATTCATAAAATGACACAGGATCATGAGTAGAATGGTTTGGTTCAAGAAGTAGATTCTATGTCTGACTGAAGAATTGTGCTGTAGGCCAGAAATTGACACAACATTGTAAACTTATTATACCTCAATAAAAAAAATTTTAAAAAAGGAGGAGATTCTAGAAGTAAATGCAGATAAGAATGAAAACTAGGGACCAGATGATAGTGATTCTGGTTAAATCCTAACAATTGTGAATGGCTGAGCCAAAACGTGAAACTGACACTGCAGGCAGAGGGAACTGGAGACAGTTTCCGGGTGACACAGTAACAGTCAGAATTGTATGTTGGGAAGAAAAGCCCTCAGAAATTAGTGATAGAAGATGGAGGGTGGGAACCAGAGAAGGAGAATGAGTAGGTGAGACAATTCAAAGGTAAGCAGATTACTTGATTGTATACTTTAGAGAACAATACTGCTGATAAGAGAAATTCATAAGATAGAAAGAAAGGCCAACTTGGAGACAAATATGAAATTCAGTTTTAGAAATAGATCTTTGTTGATTGGAGAATTTTAAAAAAGAAATAGCAGCTAATCAGGAAATGCAGGACTTCCGTAGAAGTAACTAAGGCAGTGTAGTCTTTTAAACACATGTAGAGTTAACCAATAATCGTAATTAAATTTCATTGACTTCTTCCACAATGTTCTGTATCACTGTTTTTATTATCCTTAATTTATAAAAAAGGAAACTGAGTCATAAAGTGGTTAAGTATCTTTCGTTACACTGCTTGGTCTTCGCATTATAATAAACAGCAGTTCAACAACAGAACTGTCTCTCCAAGAGAGTCATAGGAAGAAAACAGAGCAAAGGTGGGGAAATTTTGAGTTTTGCAGTCCATCCAATTTTGGGAGAACAGTGTATGAAAAGGATTGAGCAAAGACATATAAAGAGAAGTCAAAGTGATATGCGAGGAAGCATAATTACTCTCTAAACAGCTCTGTAAAATGAAACATTCTGAATATAAACTTTAAAAATTCTGGACCATGATGTTTATTTAACTTAGAACTTCCATTGATTGCTTTCCTAAATACTCAATTTTAACATTCCATCTCTCATGTTAAATCTTAAATATGGCAGAATATATTTTAAAAGTAATTAAAAATACTTGAAAGGATGTGTCTTCTTTTAAGAGAACAACAAACATGGGATATAACAAAATAAAATAAAAACTGGCAACCCTTCATATCCAAAAAGTGTACTATTTTTCTGGAAGTTATGTTCCTCAAGTTTTTCTAGTAATAAAACTACTTCAGGACATTTACATTTACTTGTCTGGTTATCTTTGTAATTAAAGTTGTTGTGAGAAGATTAATCAATATTAGGAATTAAACTCTACTGTTTATCAAAGATTTTTTCACAATTGAATAGTAACTATCCAATATGGGAATCAACGTAGACATTTAGCGTGAATGTATGGTGTTGATTCAAATGAATGAAAAAACCAACATCTCTTTGTGACTTATAAATAGAGAATTACACAAACTTCGCATATCATTTAATTAAAGAAAAAATCAGTTTCATTACTTTTAATCTATAAATCTCAATTATTACTATTTACATTTTCAGGGTTAGTCTTTCTTTTTCCCTCTTCCATGTTTTGAACATCTTCATTTTCCCACTAAATTTAGAATCAGCTTTGTGTTTACCCTGTGAATTCTATGCAAACGTTTTAACCAAACCTGTCTTATGTAATATTCAGAAGTCTTTTAGATAGAAAATTTACTTGGGTAAATATGTAGTCTTTCAAATGTTTACATTTGTCTTCTCTTTTCTATAAATCCTCTTGACCATCAGTTTCTCATACAGAACACAGTACTCTATCCATTGCTCCCACATACAAAGACCTCATTCATTATATTGTTATTTCGAGGCATGAACAAGTTCATCAGGTCCTGGTATACACTATAAATGGAAGTAGAAACACAGATTTCATAGAAATATAAAAACAGAAAACATAAAGTAATACATAAGACTAGATTTCCCTTGTATTCCTTACTATACATTTCACCAGAGTAGAAACTTATCTCTACTAATATTTAAAAACAAAATATACCATGACATGGAAATGTAAAGAAAAGTAATTTTGAGCCACACACAGTAACAATAAATTTGTTACTCTGTTCTGAAATAGAACCTGAATTTATGGAAAAATTTAATAAATGTTATGAAAGTTTAAACTCTATTTAAGACCGTGTTAATTAAGATTGTTGTAGTCACCAAGAACTTTCAAAGTGACC
The DNA here is from genome assembly GCF_048773025.1 of Camelus bactrianus. NCBI lineage: Eukaryota > Metazoa > Chordata > Mammalia > Artiodactyla > Camelidae > Camelus > Camelus bactrianus. The sequence continues at coordinate 14,871,527 of NC_133572.1, forward strand.
TTCACCAAGGCTGTTCCTGTGTTTACCTTGTCATATGTTTAGTTTCTGAGAATCTCCTGTACTGAGATCAGGCAGTTCATTCTGCCATCCCTTCTCTCCGGTAAGAACAGCACCACTTTGAACTTTTCCAACACCTTTTTGCCCTTCTCTTTACTAACATCTGTCTCCTACCAAATAGCTTTCCCCAGCCGTGTCCAGCCCAGGAAAGAGTCAGAGAAAGAGGGGTAGCATAAGAAGAGCAAAAAGTGAAGAGGCACAGAGTTCTCCAAGGAAGGTGTGGAAAAGGAAAAGGAAAAGGAAAAATAAATCAAAAGTTAGCGAGAAGTAAGGAAAGACTCAAAAACAGAACTTAACGCTTGTCAGTGCCTGAAAGAAGTGAGTTCCTCCCTATTAGCTGGACACAGGATGTTTCAGAACTGAATTAATGCACCTAAACTATGCAGTAAAATTAACTTTAAAATGTCTTTCTTTTTTTTTCTAAACAAGGGAGACAAATACCAAACATAAGCGTTTAGCAACAGTTTATGATAGCAAAATTTCAGGTTACAATGATTCAGAATTCAAAACTGGATTCCTTGTCTACTTTCTTCTCTTACTGTCTGACTAATAATTGTAAATCACTAAAAACTGACTCCAAAGTTAGACCATATGTCATTGGATGAAGACTCCAAGACAATTTTCTAAATAAGAAGATGGCTTTATTATGAGTAACCTGGCTTCTGGAACCAAAGCTTACCTAAATGAATGTATCTGCCAGCTAAAATTTCTCATCTGTATGCTTTATTGTCTTACTTTAAAATTAATCCACACTTACTAAGTGCCTAAAGCAAAAGTATTCCTGAAAAATAAAAAGGCAGAAAGAGTATTAAATTTAATTAAACGCTAGTCGTTAATGCAACATTCAAATACTCAGAAAAGACAGAGTTCATTACAAGGCTGACAAGACTGAAGAAAAGCTGGTTAGGGGAACTTTAGGTCTCATAGACAGTCATTTTCATAAAGAGAAGAGTGAGTAAATGTTTTTACAGAATTCTAGATTCTTTTGAAAAAATTCATCAAAACTGTTCTCATCCTTTACAGCACAAGAAAATGGGAATAAGTATTTTGTACTTAAAAAATAACCTAACTTTGACTTATTTAATAGTTGTTAAAATTTCATTTCCTTATCTCAAAAATAGTAACACCTGTGTTGGAGTTATTGAACATTTGATCTGATTCTTTCTAATCACCAAATACACTAAATTTCAGCCAGTCTACTTGAAGAAAACATAACAGAAATGATTAAGACCTTTAAATGTTGAAGAGAAATTTCTTTTAAGGTGTAGGTAAAATGACCAAATGTATGAGCTTGGATGAGAAAAAAAACATAAGTACTAACTTGCTGTCAATTATTTAATTCACATGTTGTTATGCATCTGTCATTAATCAGAAATGAGGAGAAAAAGGATGTTTAACCTTCAGCTATTTACAGGTTAAAAATGTCAAAGTCCTTTTGTTCTGATTATTATAAATTACTTGGAATAATCTAGCATTAAGATTTGTGGTTCTGAAACTTGTTATTACAGTTAGAGAGGGTATACTTTTTAAGGAAATAAAAAGCTTTTTTCCATTTGAGCATGGGTTTTGCCTTTCTGACAGCTCTAAGTCCACAGGATGTGGAAGGATGATTTAAATTTTACATCAAAATTGTGACTGCACTAGACTTTTTTCCCCTTTCTCAAGGGAGGCATTGTTCTTGCCTTTCCATAACCAGGCGTGACAGCGCCAGACTGGAGTCACACGGCTGGTCTCTGAGTCAGCGTGAAAGTGCTCACCTCCTGAGTTTCCCCAGATGCTCGGCTCCTTGTGAGTCTGAAAGCTGAGCACTGAGTAGCCACACACTCCATTCCTGGGACAGACAGAGGACTGAAGGGGAAAATTTAACAAAAACTATCTCTTCCTATACATGCTGTAAAACTCTTTAATTCATAATAAGAAGTAACAACAACAAAAATATATAGGTACCATTTTTCTGACTCAAAAGTTGGGACAAACTGTTCAGCAAGTAATTCTGTGCTTCGACTTAAAGAAATAAAGTCTAAAAAAATCAGAAGCCTTTTGGATGTTTCTGAGACACATGGTTGCCACATGTATAAATTTCAGGTTATAGTCAGCTGGATGGCATCGTCAAAGAATAATGTATGAAATGTATATCCATTCTCAAGATCTCTAAAAACATATCTTTAAAAGCTGTCTGTAGACTACCTGCAAAGGGACAATCTTCTCTGCTCTCGAGCAGAACAACTGCTAGTGAAACAGGGATTAATTCAATTTCTGTTGTTCTATCCTTGACCTTTTAGAGAAGTTTGAGAGGTGTCTGTGTCTTGCGTATTTATGCAGTCGTGTCTGTGTGTGTGTGTGTGTGTGTGTGTGTGTGTGTGTGAGAGAGAGAGACAGACAGACAGACAGAGAAAAGAAGGAGAGGAGGAGGAGGAAGGGAAGAAAGAAAAGACATTCACTGTCAAATTATATATTAATAAGCATTAATATTTTTTCTTTTTTATGGAACCTCTCTGTGAAAGGTTAGACAGGACCACCTTAATTTCATCACAATCATAGGCTAACGACTTTCATTTACTATATAATTCAAAACTATTTGGTTGAAAGTTGTATGTATTTTGAAGGAAAAAATGAGTAAGTATAAAACTCCTTCCAATTTGTTAGCCTATAAAAAATAAAGAAAAAAGCCAAAGGAAATATAATTTCTAAATACTATCATTACAGTGAATAATACTAATCTGTTAATTATTGTTTTCTAAAATACTGCCATTTGGTTTTTTTCATGTTTACCTCATGAGGATGTATGAGTGTCCACATGTGTTCACGTGCACATATATATGAGGACATGTTTGTCATAACTTACAAAAAGAGTTCACCATACTCATATTCACAATGGAAAGACAGCTTTTCATTCATGAACATCACTGGTCAGGTAAGGTGCATACGTCAAAACAAAAAACAGAGTTTGAAATAGAAAGGAATATCTACTTAGTGATACTGACCCCTCTGAAATACCATTTCACTTACTCTAATGACTTGGTCATCTTGACTCTCCCAGGAGAATCTCCCTACGGCAGAACTGCAAATAGGATATCATTTTTTTCCCGAAATAATACAGCTAAGTACTTGTTTTGAGCCTCCCTCCCTGTCTCCTTATCTGAGCGTCCTCTTACGGTGCCACCCCCACTCTTTCTCTCTCTCTCCTCTCTCGCATTACTGGCTAAGTCTAAATAAATAGCCAATTGCTCCATAATCAAAAGTGACTTATTCTTAGCATGGTGTATGTCTTGAAATAAAATCTGTGGCATGTTTAATTTATTTAGGATCTAATAATGATGACAAAAGTAATTAAGTAACCAGTCGAGTTTTAATTTCTTTTGTTTTCAAAGGTCATTGTGAAATCAAGCAAGTTAAGCCTTCAAAAGCAAACCTCTAGAGAATGGTGTAAGGCTTTTGTTTTGGTTTTTTTTTTTCCCCTAGCAGAAACGAGAAAGGAGGCTCACAGCTAAAAGGAGTACTGAGCATCAGCATCAGATTTGTTGAGAATGACTGTCTAAGTAGTCCAATGACGAAAAATATTGTGGCCCCTACCCCTCTTTGGAATCCAAATAATCCTGACAAGGAAAAGTTTACACATTTCTAACTTCTGGCCAATTTAGGGGACTCACTCTTTCTTTCCATGCCCCATACAGACTTGGTTCCAGCCTGTTTCTACAACAGCTGTTGAAAAATGAACAAAGTAGAAAATATTTATGTTATATTCAAAATAGACAGCAAAGAACATATACACAGTGCACAAATCTCTCCTGGGACAACAGCTTTTGATGTGAGGGACAGGCATACTAAGTAAAGACAAATTCTCTGAACTTCTCAGCAAAATGAAGAATCTGCCATTATAATCATGAAAAATCCAAAAGCAAGGGTGCAGTGCCAAAGACGATGAGCATCTATCAACCCAAACTCCAAAACAGCGGGATGCAGCTCTGGTTGGTGTTGTAAGAATGCTGAGCCTCTTCATTGGTTCCTTTCATGCCAAAGCTTCTTTGCTTGGATGAATATGAATTAAATCCATAAGCTTTCTTATTTTTCTAGCTTGACCTCTAAACTCATTTTACGTCTTAACTGTTTATCTTCTTCCCCCATTAATCTTTCTGGTTTTAGCACATTCCTTGTTGTTTTTAGGAAAAAAAAAAAACTTTAAAAGTATGGTCCATACTGCCACTGTGCACTAGTTAGGAATGTTAGTTCTTTTCTATAAATGGGTACGGACTCTTTAGCAAGAAATTAAAGGCTATCAGCTTCCTGTCCGTGAAATAAAAATTCAAAGGATATGGCATATACTGTAGAGAAGTAAATCATCAAATGCCTATGAAGGTATGACGAGGATAAAGACACAGTAAGATCTCAGTATAAGGTTTGCACTAGGTTTCAAACGGGGCTGACAGTAATGTCACTAACAAATGCCCATTTAAAAAAATTTCAAACTATGTTACATAAACTTTTTGAAATCAATAGCTTTTCCTAATTGCTCTCTCTTTTTAATCAGTTCTATGGCTAAGCACAAGGGAGATGTTCTTTAAAATACTATGTTGCTATCATAGAAATGCCCAATTTTAGATTGTAATTTTAGTCAGTAAGAGAGATGAGTTCTTTTCTATTTTGTTTATTAAAATGTCGCTGATAAAGGAATTTTACTGATTAACACAGTCATTATCCCCACATCGCCACAAAACCTGTCAGTACAGAAACCAAAGATTTTCAAGGTGTTCACTTTACAAATCAAACAAAAGCAAAACTTTAGAGGTGGAATCCTGCACTTCAATAGAGTGCTTACCGTTTACCATTTTGTAGGTGCTCTGCCACATTTTCTGCTACTCTGTAGTACTTCCCCCAAAGCTTAACAAAGGCCCAGCTGTATAAACCAGTCCTGTCAAAGAACACAGTTAAGGGATGGATAAAACAGGGAGGGGTGTCTAACATGTTGACCACTGTCTGAGCTTATGAGGATAAAGGAGCCTTGATGGAGAAAAGTAATCATCCATTGCTGGCTTTTTTTTTTAAACCTCATTACCACATGCTAGAACATTTTTTTTTCCACTACCCAAACACCCCCATTCCAATCACCCACAACTGAAAGACCTTTGTGTTCCAAAGGGGACGGAATCCTTCTCAACCTTCCCTTCCCTCCTCTTTTTTTTGTTTTGTTTTGTTTTGTTTTTTGCTGATGGCAATTTTATGGAGGTAAAATCATTTAAAGACTTCTTAAAATACTAGTTTCCTCTCTGTGAAACCATCCACACACACAGTTCCCTGAAAACATTTTTAAGGGCTACATAAACTTACTTGCTTTGGATTCCTTGTTACTAAAACATTATCAACTGCTTTTAACTGCAAGACAGTTATTTCTGCCTAGGACTTTAGAAAATGACACACTTAATTAAGAGAGAGTAAAGCATATTTTATCGAGATAAAATAAATGCTGAAATCATGGGTAGGTATCTTTTATTTTAAACAATGTGTTTTCCATAGAATATGAAGGGAGTCAGCTACATGCACACTTAAGAGTCTGTAACAACTGTGAGAAATGGTTCTGAAGTCTGAAGGAAATTTAGACCGAGCCAATGAATCCTTTAAAAACCTACTTCTCGTGTGTATCTAAGAATATCAAATCAAGGGGAAGATTTTCCAGAGATTTAAATACGCATTTCCTATTTTCAAGTTTGTCATTCTTATACTATGCTGACATTTTTCACACAGGACTAAAGCCAGCCTCGCTCAGAGAGCTACCGTAACTTCACTGGATGAAGAGTCAGTGGCACACATTAAATGCCCAAGGAAATCCCTGGGCGAGGGCCCCCAGAACCTGTGTAGAGGGAGCTGCATCATCTGTGACTTAGTTCTATTTCGGGATGTCCTTTGAGGTTGGGACAAATATTTGAATGATTTGAATGTTATTAAAACCTCTGTTTATCCAAAGACCGCCGCAGCTGCAGCGCAAGGCTTCTTCACACTGCCCTGCTCCTGACCTAAAAGGATTAGCCTTTTTGAGATGAGGTAAAATGCGATTCCTTCACCAATCAGTACACTTTTCCATTCAACAGAAAATGTACATTCAGAATACAAAACATGGGTTTTCAGAGTAAACTATGAACTACAGTTGCTTTCAGAGTCTACCTCTTGCCATACCCACAGCTGGAGCCGGTTCTAGAGCAATAGCCATGCATATTCCAACCTGCTTCGTGCCGTCGTCTACCTTTAGAAATAATTACATAATTCCCCTCTGATAAACATTTGGGTCTTATGAAACAAGCTGAGAATATCCAAGCGCATCAAAACAATACCAGCCAATGTCATATTCAAATCATCACACAGAAGAAAGTAGAATAGAGAAAAAAAGTTCTATACTCCAGTGCTAAGGGGAGTAGCGTTTAAAAACTCACTTCTTTACCATCATGGACTTCTCACCTTGCCTTTCCTTAAAATACTTACTAAACCCTCCAGAAACATTTGTGGATATCTGTCAGACATTCACAACACCCACTAAAATATTATTTTAAAAAGGAAAATGAAGCCACTAAATATAGCACAGTTCTGTGACATCTTAAGAAAATTAATATTAATTTAAATAATCATTACATATAAACCAAATTTCCTCAGTTTCAATACATTTCCCAAAGAGAACATTTTGATTAGACTATGACATGTCTTCATGTTTACAAACTTTTCATAAATGAGCAACAGACTCTTAATCTGCTCCAACCTGTTCGATAGTTTTTTTATTCCACCTCCTTGCATTCTTGGTATTTTAAATGACACCAGTAAAAACCAATAATGATTCAAATCTCTATGGAAATGTTTTTTTTAAAATAATGTAGACCTCTTGTTATATATAACCAGTAGTAACAACAGTATTGTGAGAGGGACCTAAAGAAATTTTCTAGGACATACTTATTTACTCTGGTTTCTGAGAGGTATGGGTGACTCTCACTAACTGTGCCCCGATACGTGCCAGATGCCTGACGTGGACTTCTTCTGGTCATCGTAACTACTCTCGCTTTGACTTTAAACTTAAATCATTAACTTCTTAGAAAGAAACACAGGAGTAAATCTTCATGGCCATGGGTTAGGCAACGGTTTCTTAGATTTGACACCAAAACCACAAGTGACAGAAGAAAAAAATAGATTAATTGTTCTCCCTCAAAATTAAAAACTTTTGTGCTGGACATGATAGTATAAAGAAAGTGAAAAGACAATCCAAAGAATCTGAGAAAATATTTGGATACCTGATAAGGGACTGATAAATCTGACAAATCTTATATCTGATAAGGGAATTGTATCTAGACTATATAAAGAATTTTAGCAACTCAAGTATATATATAAATATATAAAGAACTACTGTACAACTCTTGAAATAAAAGGACAAATAATCCATTTTAAAAATGGATGAAAGATATGAATAGACATTTCTTCAAAGAAGATACACAAATGACCAACAAGCACATATGATACTTTATAACATTATTAGCCATCACAAGAGCACAAACCAAAACCACAATACAATAGCTCTCATCCACTAAGACAGCTAAAGTTAAAAAAGACAGACAATAACAAGTGTTGGAGAGGATGTGGAGACACTGGAATCATCCTAGACTGCTGGCAGGAATACAAAATAGCGTGGCTTCTTTGGAAAACTTTGGCAGTTTCTAAAATGTTAAACACAGAGTAACCATAAGACCCAGTAACTCACCCCCCTAGGTCTATACCCAAGAGAAATGAAAACATATCCACACAGAAACTTGTACACAAATGCACACAGAAGTATTATTCCTAGTGGCCAAAAAAGTAGAAATACTGCAGCTATTTGCCAAATAATGGATGGAAAAACAAACTCTGGTATATCCATACAATGAAACAAAATTTGGTAATAAAAAGAAATGAAATACTGATGCACAGCACATCATAGATGAATCTTGAAAATATTATGCCAAGTGAAAGAAGCCAGTTTAGAAAGGATATATATTGTATAATTACATTTATATGAAATGTCAATAATAAATAAATCTATTTATAAGGAAAGTAGATTAGTGGTTGCCTAAGATGGGGGTGTGGTGGAGATTGAAGAGAATGGGAAATGATCACTAATGGGTACAAGATGGCTTTTAGAATGATGAAAATATTCCAAGATTCAATTGTGATAGCTGCATAACTGTGAATACACTAGAAATCATTGAACAGTACACTAAATGGGTTGATCTTAATGGTCTATGAATTATATCTCAATCAAGAATTTTTCAAAACTCGACAAAGTAGTCATTATTGCTTCCATTTTACCTACAGAAACTGGCTTAGAGTCATTACCTAAGTTGATAAAAGTCCTGGCAGTTAAAGGCAGCTGAACTAGAATTTGGAGCTGGACCTGATCCAAGTACTGTCGCATTTTCATTATGGAACATCTTCTTATGAAGACACATAAATATACACTTTGAAATTGATTTTTTCTCCCAAGAATTAGAAGCATTTTTATAATTTCTGTTGCTTTTATTTGACAAGCTTTTATTGAACATTCTTCTTAGACCTACACTAAGTAAATGTTCTTTTTTTTCCTTCTAACTTCTCATTAGTTTTTTTGTTTTGTTTTGTTTTGTTTTTAACACCCTCTTTGCACTGTCATCTTCTTGGAACCATGATAAGCAAGCATTTAATGACTGTTCTAAAAGAAAACACTGTATAGAATCACAACTCATGCCTAATGTACACACGGGCAGACGATGTCTTGTTCCTCCAGGATATGTTCCCAGTGGTAGGCTGTCAATTTTTATTTCGGTTCTTACTAATTCTCTATTTAAATGCTTACAAAAGATAGCATGTGTTATATTACAGCCAAAATAGTTCAATCTGGAGCAGTCTGATCCAGGGTTTCAATCTTGTTAAGACAGGTGAAGCTTTGGAAAGGTAACTTAACCTCCAGTTTATCCAAGGAAATTTCTCAAGGAACCACAACTTTTGTAAATAATTTGTGAAACAATCTCCAAAATAATTATCATTAGCTGTTGACATGTCTCTTCAAGAGAGCTCAAGATTAATTCATCTCCTATGAAATCAACTATTGTTGGTGTTAGCTGTATCATAAACTCTTTTTACAAATTACAGAGAGGAAGTAGAATAGATAAGGTAAGTTTAAATGTTTTTCTTAGTAGTGCATTCACAATAAATTTTCACCATTATAAAAGTAAAATATAATCCTCAATTATTACTATTCCATGATACATTACAAGATGCTTTAGTAGTTTGATTTAATTTAGGTCAACTCAACATAGGTTTAATTGAATAGACATTGATTTGCCTAAATAAGTAACTTGAAACCAATTTAGAACTCAGGATTTCCGAGAGGCATATCTAGAAGCAAGTGTTTCTATTTTCATTTCTTTAAAAATAATTTACACTCTATCATGGTGGAGAACGAAAAATGAACTAGAGAGAAGAGGCCCAGACACTGGGGTAACAACAACAACAACTACACAACATGTAAGAAGAGCAATAAAGCACAGGAATTTATTGATTTCCAAGGACCCAGACATTTAAATAATCAATTACTATTATCATTACTAATTAAAAAAATTAATCTGTGCTGGTAGTTCACATTTATTCATTTTTATCTTTGTTCAAATTTAGCACAACTTTTGTACTACAGTAAGTAATCCACTTGAAAATTCTAGATTTAAATATAAAAATCTCACACTCTGGTCTTTATCTCCAATACTGAAACCCACCTAATAGACTTTTGCATCCCAAGAAAGCTTTTTAACCAAAATCAAAGTGAGTTTATTCACTCTGGATTTTCAATTTCATGAGTTATTCTGTGAGTTACTCACTTAGAACTATAAACTCTTTGAGCCACAATCAATATTACTCATTTTTCAGTCTAATGTAAGATGTAGCACAGGGTACAACAAACCAGATTAAAGGCACGAGGGTAATATTTAAGAGCATGAACTTTAATAGACAAAACCTAGGCTGAGTCTTAGTTATGCTATTTCCTAGCTCCGTGACCTTGACCATGTTACTTACCCTCTCTAAGTCTCCATTTTCTTGCTATAGGAAGTACTAGTTATGCATTTTGAGGGAAGTAAATGAGTACATATGAAAGCAAGTAGCACTGGACCAAACACAATATATGCACTGAATAAACGTTATTTATTATTGTTGTTGTTATTTGGAATTGAATTGACTTGAATTGAATCTAATTTAAACCACTACCTTGTAAAGCACAGTTAAGGTTAAGGAACAACACAACTAATTAACTATGAGAATCCATCTGTGTTTAATACATTTGGACTTACGCTAAAGAGCCAAAGTTTATTTTAATATATCCATACAGCCAAAATTTTTATTTCTGAATTTAAAAAGTAAGATTTAGAACTCACTGTGCAAGGCTAAGATTTCTGAATCTTGCTGGAAAAGTGAGTAATCACATTCTACTATCTGGCACTGCAGCACTTTGCACCTTTAAATAATTTTAGCCTCAAACTAAGTTAAAAGAAATCACTCATGAGTGACACCAAGAGCTATGCTGGCAGTCTTCCTACTACTGATGTACGGAAACCTCACCCCATTGCTAGGAATTCAGAATATGGTTTTTGCCACATACATGACATTTATTTCCAAACAACTTATGTAAAATAGGTTCCTTCTACCCCTTCTTGAAGGTAAGCTGAATCCTCTTAGGATAAAGGAAGAGTAGGATATATTATTATAAAATTTACACATTGTAAAAGTTCCATTAGAAATTGCTATTTACGTGAACAGTTTCCCCATTCTGTGTACAGGACTTAAGAATTTCAGATCCAAAAACATGAGTTTCTATTGTGAAGAGTAAATGTGGAACACAGGTATATCGTATCAGGGGACTTGCTGCACTAGCACTGTAAGAACTCAAGAGTTTGGCTTAGACCAATACCTAGCATTTTGTACGGCCATCTGAGGACCATGAGGCTAAACCCAAAAAGGATGACTTTCAACCTGAGAAATCCAGCTATCACAAAGGAGTCAAAGAAAAAAAAACTAGTAAGAATTTCCTTTTCAATCTTTGCAACGATTTAGCTGCTGAAACAGTTGATTAATAGTGCCCTTTTCCTATAAATTATTATCAATAATTTTAGCCATATTCATTCTCAAAATGACCATGTGGTTCACCTAAAAAACATTTTGTTCTTTTAATAAATGTTTTAAAACAAATTAATATAACCACAAAAACGCCAAGAGAAAACAGCTGGGTTAGAATGCTCGGTCCATCATTTGGCAAGAGAAAGCCAATAGAATTTCAGTTCCAGGTAGATGTCTGCTGGCTATCAACAAAAAGCCGACCAAAATAATAGCTACTTCAAAATGGAGTTATGTCAAGACAGTTTAAACACCACCAATTACTTGCCATATGGACTATATCCCCTCAGCTCATGGAGTATTTAGAAACTATTCAGAATTAATAAGCACTGCTGTCACAGTACTGCCAAGAACTGTAAACTCTCTTTCACATGTGGGGGCTGTGGGCAATACAAGAAACAGCACAGAATTATAATCTAAGGGAAATTAACACATTTAAATCATATCGTTTGTTGAACCTCAATGTTAGCAGCATTGTTTTAATTGCTAACACTGCGTAAAAGATGTTTTATAATAATCAAGGTAGCCTTCCTGATTCTTGGAAACCCACAGAGCATTACCAAGGAATGTACTATCAGAATTCCCACTTCTGTATTAACATGGGCATCATTCCTGGAGCCACCACTGAAGTTCAGGTCTTAAACGTTTTTACCAACTTGTGTGGCAATATTTGCCAATGGGAATTTCTGTCAGGGATTTTTGAATACCTAAAGAAGTATTAACTTCTAAAAGCTTACACATAGATTTTTTTGTGCTATATACAAGCACACATAGCTCACTATATAGATCAAAGAAAACTGCTGAAAGGTAACCTTCTGATGTGGCAAAAACATTTTTTGGATTTATTTTGTGTGGGTTTAGAGGACAGTCAGAACTATTAATTCATTCACTTAATATTTACTGAGTGTCTGCTTTGAGCCAGTATGCCCTATCTTATGGATCCTAGCATATACACAGATAATTATAATGCTATATAATATACAAAAGATTTACAAACAGTGATGAGAGAATGAAAGAAGAGTTAAAAGCAGAAGTTATAAGAAGGTACATTTAAGATTTAAGCTCAGTGTTAAAAAGATCCTTCTAACTGTCGAAGCCAATCAAAAATGTAATTGCTTGTCTCATGAGATACTGAACATCACAACACTTTAAGTATCCAAACAGAAGACAGATCACATATCAGAAATGCTACTGCGAGGATTCACGCCTACCACTAACAGGCTGGACAAGTTGACCTTTACGGCTCCCTTCCAAAGCTGAGATTTAATTCTTAAAAAGAATGGGGAGAATGGGTAAGAGTGGTACACCATATGGTATATGGTATGTGTGTGTGTGTGTGTGTGTGTGTGTATAGATATATTTCTATATATGGCATATGGTATAACATATATAGAGAGTATATATTATGGTGAGCAACAGAATTTAACGGGTCTAAGGTCAAAATATAAAATGTTGGAAAATGGACATTATAATAGTCTTAATTAGTTTCATGAGAACCAATCAACTGAACACCTACTACATGAGTTATACTCTAAGACTGACGGTAGGTTTGAAAAGACTGATCTTTCCTCTTTCTTCTTTCAAGCCATTGCATTCATGTTTAATATAAATAAAGCACATATATATTTTATGTATGCTTTATGCTTACTAACAATACAACTCTAGTACCTTCCTTGACTTTCTGTTTTTCCATTTCCTAATTAATTTTTAGGGTCTTTTATCTAGAACTTTTTTCTTACTCAAAGTATTTCAAAGCACATGGTTCTTAGAGATTTCTAATTTGAGGTAACATGGGCATGCAATTTTAACATCCTCTCTTTCCTCCAAGTGTCATGTAATCTACCACAAAGGAAGAACTAATACTGTATTAAATTACCAGTTAAAATACCTGAAGTTAGTAATCATCAACATCTTAGGATCAACCAAAAACTAAGAATAAAAATTTTACCCTATAACTCATTCAGGAATGAATCTGGTTCTTTTTTTGCTGACAATATTCCTAGGTGTAAGTATTTGCACATACTAAAGTTCTGCTATACTTGATCACAGCTTTCAAATGTATGTCTACTTACATTTCAAGAACTTATACATAAAGAGAACAACGCTCTCTAAATCATCCATTTTAACATTTTGTCTAAAACAGGTGACATTATTTAAAAAATTCAATTAAAAATCAGGATGCACACTGTAGGAAGTCATAAAAAATCCAGAGACTGACAGGCACTGGGCAGGTAATATTAATGAGTTAAGAATATGACTGTGCAAATGCCCCCATATGTGGGGATGCTGGTGGCAGGTACTGTAGAATTTGCAGAGCATTTGCCCAGACTAGAGTGGCCGCTGTGACTTAGCCCAGGTTCACGGTTTTCAGGGGGATTGATGGCTCAATGTGGTCACAACATCCAATTATGAGGAAAATCCAAAATCTGAACTGTTGTTAAGAAATTTTCAAAATTTTAATGTTACTAAAATCAAAAGAAAAACAACAAATACCCACAGCCAGTCCATCAGTTTGTGACCTTCTGTTCAATGCAAATCTAACAGTGAAGAGTATCTGATATTAGAACTATCCCGCATCCACTGCCACTTTAGCTATAGTTCTCTCACTTAAATGCGGTAACAACAAAATGTCTACACAACACCTAACATATCACACTAAGTGAAATATACCTCTATTACCTATCTCCCTACCTATCTACTGACCTACCTGCTTATCTAATCTTTACCACCCTACAAGTAGTCACTACTTCTGTCCCTATTTATGGCTAAGGAAGCCAAGGGACAGAGGCGAAATGACTTGCCCAAAGTCACACAATCAGTAGGCTGCAGCGCAGAATTCAATTCTGAGCCTTTGGTCCCAGAACGTATGCTTTTATCCACTACACTGTTTCTACTGCCTATTTCTATGATGTGCAGGAAATACACAAACTTTTACAACAAAACAAGCCTAACCCCCCCCCCAAATGAAATATCTTCTGGCAAACATATTTGTACCATTTATGAATGAGTCAGACAGTCTGGACAATATAACTTAGATTCCAAAATGCTGAAACCTTTGGATAATATGGATGGTTTATTATATTTGACATTACAATTGTCCCAGAAAATGCTGTACACATGATTAGTAGATTCCATTATAAATCTAATCTATTGTCTGTAGCCCTGTTGCCAAATATCAGCATTCATTTAATCAGCAATTCTTTTGCCTAAAGTCTCTTCACATATGGCATATTGTCTCCTCTGAAATAGTTTTTCTCATCTCTGCTGCAAAAAAAATAAATAAATAAAAGGTTTAAAAATAGTAGTTTTAATAAACCCCTAAATAGAAATTTTCTAATATAATGCCAAACCAATAGAAAAGAAGTTGTGTTAATAATTTGCCATTATTCAATTTAATCTGTCTCAAAAACAATCCCCTAATTCCCAGATGTTGTTTGCATTTCACTTGGGAGATTACCCTCGGTGTGTATTTCAAGAGACAAACTTTAATACTGCCTGGTCTAGTCTTCAAGAGAACCTCGCAGCCCTCACCAGGTGGTTCTCGAGATTAGTAGCAAACTACTTTGAAGACATAGCTCCCAGTCTGGATCAGTAACATTTCTGCTTCGCGTATCCCACTTCCCATTTGACCTCAGGTCTTACTTGACTCCAAGAATCGTAACTGTCACAGATTATATACGGATTGGAAGTAGAAGCTTCTCGGCATTGTCTCCATGAAATCACCTCATGAAGGTTAAAAAGAAAAGAAGACTGTTACTGGTTTGACCCATGGACCTACCCCTTACAAGATACGCTTGCCAAAAACTGTACATAGGAGAAAAGAAGACTATTAGTGGGCAAATCTGGAAAAAAAAAAATCTTACCTAGATCTAAATTTCCATAGTGACTTCGAGGGTCTCAAAAAAAAAAAAATCTGTCAAAGATGTACAATAGCATGATTCAAAATAGAAGTATCTTATTAAGACACTGTCTATGAACAATACTGATAAAGGCTAATAACATTGTGAAAAGAACACATTAAAAAATTAATAGGTAACTAGGTAGAACTACTATTTAGATTGGCAACTTTATAAGGACAGAAACCATGTACATTTTCTTCATTTCTGCTAGGGTTAACACAGTGTCTGACACATAAAATATTTTTTGAGTGACTGTCCAAATATATAACATAATTCTTCCATCTACACCGTTTAAACAATTACTGGTACACAATCCACCTAACACTCCCTTTTCGAAGGAAATCTAACCCACAGTGGGCTCTGCACTACCAGGGAAGCACACAAATCACCAACAGGAGCAGAGCATCACTCAGAGGAGGTCTGATCATGATTAAATAAGAGCATTTTAAAAACCTCAAATTTCCGTTCATAAGCAGAATTTAAAGCAGCTGTTCACCACTAGTACACAACTAGCACAATGTCTGCCCTAAGACTTAAAAAAGAAAAGAAAAAAAAAAAAAAAGCAGATCAAGTCAGCAGAGAAACTATTGCTCGAAGACCTCAAAGTTGATATGACCTTAAAAAAAAAAAAAGTAAAAATCCAAAGGGACAATTTTACATTTTCATACTGCACTGCAGACAAAAAGAATCTGGTATTCCAATGTTGGGGCCTCTGTTTGTAGACACGAAGCAGAGGTGTTTCCCTTAGAAGCAAAGGTCTTAGGGGACATGTCTGTCACAGCAGTTATTTTCTGTTTCACTTGTTGGCAAACTTACATTTCAAAACAACAACAAAAACGAGCCTCCCCAGCTCCCTGTAAACCAAGGAGGTAGAAACAAAAAATATTTCAAAGCAAGAAAGCAAACAGACTGTGAGGACTGAAACTCAGACCAAAGGCATCTGCTCTCCAACTCACACTCCCCACAACCACCCAGCCTTCTTACAATCTTACAGATTTTCCTAAGAGATGTTGCCATTTTAGCTTTGTTTTTCCCTAAGTTCTGGCAATACCCATCACTGCAGGCAAGGCAGCAAAGCCACTAGCAGAATCCAAACCGGAAAACAGAAAAGCTGTTCTGTCTTTTCTTCCCTGCCACTCCATTACTAATTTATTTTTTTTCCAAAGTGAAACTCCTTCATTCTACCCAAACAGCAATCACTAACTTCCAGAATAGAACAATTATTTCAGTAGGGGCGAAGAGAACACAGAAGTGATTACAATCTGCAGGGCTGAAAAATGGACCAGTCGGCACACCGGACAGTCTCTCCTTGGGCTCCCACTTTTTTAAGAGAGGAAGAAGACTATAAACCAGCCAGTGTGTTCCTCCTTAAAAATGACCAAAGCAATCTTTGTTTTCACTCCTTTCTAGTATACCTCCTCCTGAATTCCACCCAATGTGGTGGTTGCCAACACAGCTTCCTGTTCAGTCTTGATTAAAAAAAGAAGAAAAAAAAAGAAAAGAAAAGAATAAGACAAAATGTCTAATGTCATGCTGCCACTGCTTATTAATATATCATTCAGAATACAAGACTATTACTAAGATTCTTCAAAAGATACCAGTTTCGAAACTCTACTCACACACGGTGCTCCTGGTTTTCCCCTTTAAATTGAGAATTAAAAACACACAAAATAAACCCAGGGTTTTGTGTCCAAAAAAATTCTATTTTTCATACAATATTCATATGTAACATGTGTCAGGTATATCCTACAATAAAAATATATAAATTGAACGTCCATTAAATCTATATTGTTTGAAAGTTCAATCCAATTCAACAAGCATTTCTTGAATGTTGACACCATGCTTGGTGTGAGGAAATAAAGATGAACAGATCTTCGCTGGTGCACTCACAATCTAGTGACATCACAATCTGGTAAGGAGACACAACTGTGAGAAACGCTATAAACAGAGGTAGAAAGAAGACGCTGTGAAAGTCATGGAGGGAGAACAGGGCTTCCTCAGACAAAAGACGCTTCAGAAAGGAGATAGCATCCAAAGGGATACTTAAAGGAGGAGGTTGTACCTCCCCCCTCAAAAAAAGCACAGAACTGAAAGAAGTTCAAGTGGTTAGAGTGATACAGAGTGGCTAGGGCCTGGGGCACAGATGGAATGGGTAGCTGAATAGCTAGATAGGTCGCGGAATAAACGGCCAGAAGGGCTGATTATTTAATGAACATCCCCTGAATACCAATAACGTACCTACCACTGGGGCATGAGCATGCCGCAGAGTTATCAGAAGCTATTAAATTGAGAAGTGCCATGCACAAAAGGTAAGTCACATAAAGCCCATCATGCAATCCCTGCCCCAAGCTCAAAACGCAACACTTCTCCACTACCTGCAGAGTAACAGCCAAGCCTGTCCTCTGGGGCCCTCCACAGGCTGTCCCCCACCAAACATTCTCCCCCCGGACTTGAGTCGCACAAGATTCTTGTCAAGTCCATAGCTAAGTATGATTATACGATTCGCTTCATGCAATGAACTCAGGTGCTCCAAGAGCCCAGACAACCTCCAGGATCCATCTCTAACGTCAGCACCTTTATAAAACTCTCTTCTATCTTCAGGGTTTGAACTGTTGTTTCCCTACTTGAGTTCCCGTGGTATTCTGTGAATTATCTATTGCAGCTGTTATATAATGTAGTTTTGGGATGTTTACACGAACTTCTCTACCATCCCAATGAAGGCTACTGAGGTAAGATTTTTTTTCCCTCAATGTTGAATAAAAAGATTTTAGATTTAGAGTATGTCCAAAGAATACTTATTGAGTTGCACCTAAAATATATGGGTGCATTTGTATTTTTTTAAAGTGATGTTAAGAATGTATAAAGGTAACAGAAATATCAAACATCTGATAGGAATTCACCATCAGCGGTGAAGCCACGTGCAGCACGTCACACCACCGCTCCTTCCTTACAATAAGTCCTACGCAGTCACTACTTCTTTAGCTTGTGCAACTCTGGTGGGAAGCCTTCTTGAATTTTTCTTTTTTACCCAGAATCAGACTTAACATCAAAAAATTATATAAGGCAATATGTAGAATAAAATATTTGGAAGCTAAATTTACAAATCTTATACAATTTGACAAATGAAGGTGAAATTTTAGTGAAACCACCAAAAACACTGAGGTAATGTTTTCTTCTTTTTAAATCAGATGTTACTCAGTTACAAATAAAAACTATACATTTTTCAATCCGGTGCAATGGAGAAATATTACAACATTTGTAAGGTCTACAATATCCTATAAATTATCCTAGAAATAAGCAAATAGGCTATTAATATCCTAAACATCTATTTGATATAATCTTAAAGGATAAGTGAATATTCACTAAAATGTTAAATATAAGGAAAAATTTCTGGAAAAATGTATTAAGGAATTCACAGAATGAATATAACAAGGAGGTTTTTTAAGATATTCAAATTATTATTATTGACTTCAGGACATCTAATAATTGACACTGCAACACGGTCAACATTTTCAGCCTAACAAAAGCTTGGCTAAGCTATAGTTAAATTCATATTGTTTTAATTTTAAATTTCTCTTATTCTTGTCTCATGAAATAAGTAAATAGAAAATTCAAACCATGGTCTATTTTCCATGTATCATACCAATAAATTATCACAAATATGTTACCATGGATTTGAATTTTTGCAATTATCATAGTTATATACTGTTTTCATAATATAGCCACAGATCCCAATTATAACCTCACACATCAGCACAATACTTTGGCTCTCTATTACAGGTAAAATTCAATGGAATTTCTCTCACAGACCAAGAATATTCACAATGCTCTGATAATTCTATGTGTTATGTTTGAATTAATTTATTGAACAGATTTAATGTTAGTGGAAAGCAAGTGCTACATTAGTGTGATTTTTAGCATCTCCTTAATATTCACATTATCGTAGAGTGGTTCATAGTTGGTCCATGTCAGAATCTTTTGTAATACTCCTCTTGTAAGAAATACAAGAAAAACTTCACATGCAATTTCATAATATAATTGGTAATTTAGTGATAGGTGCCACAAGTATTTTCCATACATTCACAAGTATGAATAGTAATTTGTACACAGGAAACTAATTACAGTGCTAGTTTTAAATTTTGAGAGGTTTATAACCACATTACATTATTTGCAGGTAAATATTCAATGCCATAAATGATGTCACCAAAACAAATATTTTAAATTCAATAACATTTTTTTAGATGATATAAAATCTATTTGCTTATCCCAATTTTCCCATAAATAACTGCATCTTGGAAGCAACCTGGCAAAGGTTATATTTGTGTATACTGCTCTGACAATATTGTATGTAATATTTTATTGCATTTAATCCTCACAACAAACTGTGTTAAAAGATGATAATTAACATATCCCACCAGGGAGTATAGTGTGGCACCGACCAAGCAGCGTGGATGCTGGTTATCAATAACCAATACAGTGACCCTGGTTTATAGCAACTACATATCCGCCCTGCAAGATGCTGGATGATAATACAGATTTAGTAAGGATAAGGAACACGCCAGAGTGTTCTATATCCATAATCAATATTTCCACAACACCAGGATGACTTGATATCTTAATTAATAGTTGACTTATATTTATTTATGATGATATTTCTGTATTATTGGATTTGGTTAAATCAGGAGTTGTATTCCTTACTCTCATATTTATAGATTATCTTTACATAGGCATTTTCAGTATTGTTTTCGGTGATGCATCTTCCAAGAAGTACATCGGTGTTGTAAGAAGAAAGTTCCTTTCAAATAAATCAGGAGAAAGCCACATTAAACAAGTTTTCTTTCTTTTTCTTTACTGAAGGACTTGTCTGAGCCTGTAATGTATGCAATGGGAGGAGAAAATAAAAATAAACTGTGTTTTTCAGGTAAAGAATCATCTACATGGTAAAAGTCAATATTATTAAAGACATAAAACATTCTCAATTCATAGGTTTAAATCCACTTTTGATCAATATCCCAATGTGGATAACTCAACTTATGGATTATATTCAGTACAGTCAAAATTCTATGCTTTTTTCCAATGGCACTTTGTTTCTTGGTTCTAAAGCATTATCACATCCATTTCTGTCCTATAATAAAAAAAAGGCATCATTTTGATGACAGATTTGAGTGATTTTTTAAAGAACAGTATTAAAGATGATGTGTAAGGCTGCTCATGAGGTCTCTTTATTGGAAGCACAATTCTCAGAAACTCAGACTGGAAGGTTCACCAACCTCAGAAGAGAGGGAGATGTCAAGAAGCCTATTTCAAAGAGGACTTAACATAGCCCTGCATTAGTCACTACGATAAAGAACTTTTTGCTGCATGCCATGAAGGACCCCACAATTCTTCTCTATTATTTTCAGTACAAAAAATGAACAAGAAGCAAAGGATCTATCTTACACAAATAAAAATAAAATCAGAATAATCACAATTAATTCGAGAACCGGATTTTAAAAACTGAACATCCCTTGCTTTGTTTTTCTAAAAGGTTAGTAGTCTGGATTACATGTATGAACTATATCAAAAATTCTTACAAATAGGCAAAGTCCCTTTTCACTGTCCCTAATTATAGCAACTATTCAAATTCACCTGAAATAAGCTGCATAAGCTCTTCGGGAGAGGTTCTTGGTCCTATGATAACTTCTACGTGTGAGAGAAAGTAGGGTTATCCTTTCCACTGCAAGTATATCACTTCAGTGAAGAATTCATGGTATTTTACTAAAGGCACTCCCTCTCATTTTTCATTGCTTTCTCTATTTGTCTCCAAGTTGCCACCTCTCCCTCCCTCCCTCTCTCTCTCTCTCTCTCCTGCTCTTACTCTCTTTCAGTCTTGCTTTGTATGCATACATATACACACATACATACAAGCAGGGCTACAAGACTCAAAAGTCTGAGACAGTGTATTTTGCATAATTAGTGGAAAACACTTCACCTTATTAAAATGATGATGATCACCACGAACAGCTGTTCTACCTTTCCATTTTACACCCAGGCTATATAATACCTACAAATCACTCTCCATCATGTTTAATGACAAGTTATACCATCTATATTTTGTTGCAAAGAAAAAAAACTATGATGTAAAAATTCATCTTTGACAAATATGCAAAATAGTGCTTCTGTTTGATTTCACTTGATTTCAGAAAGAAGCTCACCTTGAAATTCATTTGTCTTCGAAGGGTGTTACATTTTCCAGAGCCCCAAAGATTTAGTGTCCATTAGATGGCTGTGGAATGCACTCCAAAGTAACAGGATGATGGAAGCAGGGCATCTAACAGTCATGGAGCTCCCCAGTGAAAACCCATTGGGCAAATGAGAAAGGACACTGGGTTGTAGCATGACTCCCAGGAGAAGAAGGAAAACCTGAAGGGAAGCCAGATCAGCCCAAGAAAATACAGAGCAAAAGCCAAGAACTCTGAGTAGGGCCAGGCACCAGGAAAAACACAGGATTGTCCTGCATTGAGTCCAAGCAGCCAAGAAAACTGAGATCTCAGAGATTCAATATCTATTAGCAGAAGGCCCTTTTGAGGCACATATGTGAATTTTCTTTTCTGTCCTGAATGGAGCTCAGTATGTGTGTGGCCAAGGAATTTTATGGCAATCAACAAGTCACATTTAACTGAAACAGAACGCTTTAAAATACTGAAGTCTATCAAACTGACATTAGGCGGATACATAAAACTTTTTCCCTTTAATATAACTTAATAGACATCTGAATTTCTAAACCTTTAAAAAACACTCTGATGCATTTTTATTAATCTCTAAGTTAACTTAAGTATAGAAAAATTTATATATATATTTATTATAAAGCAATATAAACACTGTTCTTTGACTTTTCAACATTCACTCCATATGCAAAATAGTCACTCATAAATAAGGAAATCAATGTTGGCTGTTCACAGGTACAGTAGTACAGACAGCTCTTTCATTTGCTTGACTTTCAATTAAAAAAACTGTAGCTGTCTTTCTGACAATGATCTTTAAGCATCCTAGGTCTTATACCTAATAAAAGTAGCAAGCAAGAGCTGATAAGTGAAAATTTGGACTCTTAAAAATCAGGAACTCAAAAGAAAACTGTCTATTATATAAATGCCTTAATTTGTGTTAGCCACCACTATGTTAAATAGCCTATTCATAATCAATTAGCTGTGTTAATAATTTACGTAAATAAATATAAATATTAAATTAATATCCAATAGAAATCATAAGTTAGTTAGCTTTTCTGATAATATTTTAAAAATCTGTTTCTATAAAATATAAAAGTAGAAAAGCTTAACATTAAAAAACACATTTCAGAGAGATGTATAAATTTAAAGTGAAACAATAAACAGAGAATTTGATACCATCGTACAGAGCGCACCTCCTTAGATAAAGTGGTCAATTTTCCCCAAATATGGATTACTCTCACCTTAAAATCTGTAAAATCAACGAACTAATAAAAAATCTTATAAAAATCATATAATACGGTTACATTGTGGAAACAAGCAAAAGTTACATATTTGACCATGATATAAATGAAAAAGAAAAAAAAGCAGAAGCATTAGTCGAAAAACTGTTAAAAAAGTAATAAATGTTCTTCTTTTATCTCCTGTCCTTAATGTTCTTTCCTTAGTAATAAAAAAAAGTTTAAATTCTTCATTGTGAGCTGAATAATGCTTGATAGCCAACTAAATTAAGGGGTCTTCAAAGTATAAGTCAAGGTTCACATATCATGGGTATGGCCTTTATCTGAGCATTTGACAATAAATATCAAATACAGAAAAAGTGAAATTAAAGACCAGTGTGAAAGAAAAAAAACCCCAACTTTTCTAAAAACACAAAATCTAACTGATCATACATAGTAAGGTCACAACAGAGAATATAATTAAATTGCTGATATAAATGATATCAGGATAAACATAACCTATAATTGTATAACAATTTTAATTTTTATAAACATACATGTTTTCACCTGAGGAAATCGAATACCTCTGAAAACAATTTTTAGAACTACTATTTATTGACCCCTAACATAACATGACAGCTTGTACTGAAGCAACTGAAAATATTATGTTTAGAAGTTTTACAGCTTAAAAAAAAGCACTGAAGTTTATGATTCCATCAATTAGCAGGATAATAACAAGTCAATAGCTTCGTCAAATTAAATCATTCTTCAGCATTTCCACTTAATAAAAAGAGACAATCAACAGACTGTTCAAAACCAACACTTCCCTACAGTTTCTCCACTCATCCTCCCTCTGACCATACAACGTCTCTTTTCAATTCAAACCATCCAACTGGAACTCGTCTTCTCGCCCCTCACAAACCTGAGTGGAATGAAGGGCATTAGAAGTAGGTAAACAACCAGTAACTGTCACTATGTTACTGAGTCATGTGGGGAGCAGGGCAACACCCAGAGAAAATGGCTCAGTTGTTCACACTGGTAAAGCCGACTTTGTTCCATTAACTTTCCAAGAACACTGGTGGAATATTTCATCTTTAATTCATTCAAATCCATTTAAAATTTACCTGACTGCAGTAATTTGACTGGGTTATTTTTTGCTCTCACAAAGTGCCATTTTTATCGACACACCAAGGACAAATATAAATATGTTCAACTTGATATTCTGACTTACGTTCTGCAGATCAAACTACTATACATCTACAAAAAGAAGGCTCTGTAACCATTTACAGGGGCAGGAAGAAGAAAGCTGAAGGAAATCTGCAACACAGGATCACGGCACAGTCACATGCAAGGAATACATTAAGGCACTTGAGGTCCTTCAGTTAATTAATTATACTGGTGTTATCAGGACTTAGTATAAACTGAATCCTCTGATAACATAAGCCAACGTTTATTGGTTACATACAATGTCAAAAGGACAGCTTTGAGTTGTCCATGATTCATCTCTTTTCATCTTCAGAACAGCTCTATGATGTAGGCATTATTTCTACTCCACTTCACAAGTGAAGAAACTGAGGCTGAGCAGACAGGCTAAACGACTTACCCAAGGGACTCTTTTGCATAAAATTGCAACAAGTTTGTAGACTAGGCAGTCTTATTGTACAGCCACACTAGTGCCCCACATGAAAGTCAGGTATGGAAAATTCTACCATTCAGCTTTGAAAAGTTGCTCATCCTCACAAAAGCTCCAACACACAGAACAGAACTGGTTCCCACAACACCTCCTACTAACTTCTCCACTCACAATCTTTGCCTTTATTTATTGCAACTGTTTGCTTAACGTCAGTCTCCTTATCAGACTATAAGCCTGATGAGGACAAGAGTCAGACGTGTCTTGTTCATTATGAAATCTCCAGAAGCCAGAACTGTCTGTATATACAGCGTGTTCACTGAGTATTTCATGAAGGCATGCACATTTTACTGTTGCTTTAAAAATCTGTTCTCCCAAGTGCCATTCTGAAATTTCTGTTGGGAACTACAAAAATTGACAATTCATCAATAATAATAGCTAATATGTATTTAGTGCTTACTGTCTTAGGTCCACTCTAAGCACTTTATTTATATTCAATTACTTAATAGCTACACAACCTTTTTTACATAAGAGGAAAATGAAATTCAGGTAAGTCAAGCAGCCAGCTGCACATCAAAGTTAGTGAACCATACAGCCAGGATCCGAACGCAGGCATCCAACTCCAGAGGCTGAGCCTTCCGCTAAATGTACAGAGGTGCAATTTCCAAATTCTTAAATTCCCTGTCTGAGTAACTGCTTTGCGCCATAAAGCAGCTAGAGAATTGGAAAATACTGCTAACAAAAAAGATCTCCATTCCATAATCTTAACATATTTATTAAATAGTAGAGTGGTAGAGATAAACAGAAAAGAATAGCCCATACTTGCCTCTAAATTTTTTCCAAAAATTAAAAAAATACTTTAGAAACCTTAAGAAGATTATTCTGACTTTCAAGATGTGGGAATGGTGAATGAAGAATGAGGAAAAGAGTTGAATTTGTTTTGATTGAGGTAGTTGACTTCTAATGTTTTGTCATAAAGAGCAAACATTGTAGTTATAAGTATGAATTCCAATCTAACAAAATACACTTTTACAATGCTATTACACAGACTTTGTGATCAATATTTTTAGATGATTACCAGCAAAAGCTTTGATATTTACGGCCATCTTCAGAGCAGACTTTATGGATAAATTGTGATGGTTTCTTGGATTAAAGAAGTCCTATTTTTCCCAGCTAGTACCAACTAGTACCAAACAGCCCTCTATGAGACAAATCACCATGGCTTGGACAGCTTTCTGATGACAGATTATATCTCTTAAAATCTAAGCCAAGGAAAAAGAAAGTCTCCATGAATTTGGTACACAAAATTTGAACTTGGAGGTAACCACTTCTGAGAGATCTAATTATAATCTTAAGTGATTTCAAAAAGGACAATATTCTAATACCAGTCTTTAAAATCTGTATGTAATCTGAATCTAATCATGAGGATACAACCACACAAATTCAATTGTGAGACATTATAAAAGCCAAACGTTAATGTCAAGACAATAAGATGGCAGGTACTATTTACAATCAGAAGACGCCCAGAGAGACATGACAAGTAAATGCAGCACCTGATGCTTGACTCGATCCTGGATTTAAAGAGAAAAAAAAGCTTAAAACATCATTATTGGGACAATCAGAAAATGTGAATATGGATTATATCAAATATGGATTATAACATTACTGTATTAATGTTACTTTCTTGGTTGTGCTGATGTTACCGTGGCTATGGAGGAGAAAGTCCTAGTTCTTAACCCTGTTAGCCTGAAACTTGCTTTCTTTTCAAAAGGGAAAAAAATAAAAAGAAAAGCAGAGGGGCCAAAAGTTAGTAATTTGCAAAACGAGGTGAAAAGTATACAGATGTTTATTGCGTTACTCTTTCAACTTTTTTGTAGATTTAAAGTTACTGAAATAAAGAAAGGGAAACACTAAGAAGAGCTCTGTATCTCTAAATAATTGTGGCATTTTTTTTTTAGATGACCAGCATATTTTCAGTTGTAACAAATGTAGTCAAAAATCTTCCAGGCTTATGGCTTAGATTTGCCATCATGATCTATAAATGCCTAAATGCTATCATGAAGAACAGTTTTAAAATCATTATGCCTAAACCAAAACCATCAGTTTTGGCAATGCTTTAGTTTGCACATGGAAAAAAAAAAGCAGTACTTCTAAATGATACTCTTGTATTGATAAAAAGTGTGATAAATTGTAGATATCTTTTCTGATTCTACACTCTTTCTGCTGTTGCCACTCCCTCCCATTCCTTTTCTCACACTGATGTGTACTTTCCTGTTGCCAAATTATTCACATAGTAAGTACTCACCAAAGATTTTTAAATGAATAAGTCAAGATGGTAATGTTTCTGTGTCTACATCACTCTAAATTGTACATGTCCTACTAAGTCACATGAAAGCATAAAAACTATCTGCTAATTTATTTCATTTAGTTAATCTAGAATGATTTTTAAAGTTAAGTCAACCTAGAGGGCCCAATGAGATGCTGTATTGTTCAAAATCTGGAGAAACAAAACATTCACCAGAGTGGACAGTTAGTAACAGACAGCCTTAACGAGCTTCAAATGACAGTAACCCCTAATTGCTGTACTATACCAAACTCTAGGGTCTCAGCTTGATGGTCTTCAGGCACTCGAGCAGGTCCAAGACTGCTTCCTGAGGAACATTCTCGCTCTGTCTCACTGTACCCCTAAACTTAGGAGTCACTTTAAGGAAGGAGGTGGGAGTGCCCTCAATCTAGGCAAGAATACAACTCAGTCAAGAAGTGATTGTTCCTCATCTCTTAGCAACAGCCTGGATGTAACAACTGTTATTTAAAGGAGATAGTTTAAGGGACACGTTAGCCTTTTCTTAGATCTCTGCCAGTATCCTTTCACCAGGAAATCTACATACCTGGCAAACGTTAGTTTAGCTACTTATAGAAATGCCTTCCTTCACTAAGTTAGTTATCTTTCAACATTCTCTCTCTTATCTGGTCTCCACTGAAAACGGCAGTGTGAAGAATGCCTTACAAATCTTCTTCAGTGCTTCTATTAAAGACGATTTAAGGATTTATAAAATAGATTACCCCCACAGACATCAGGGCCCCCTAAAACAATCACAGTCACTGATAAAATGGTAAGCTTTAAAAAAAAAATCACAATATGATAACTATAACTCCATTATGATTGTCAAGTAATAGTTATCCTTAGACAAGATTTTAGAAATAATTCTCTTCCCTTATTTTATCTATCAATATGCACACTTACATAAACATATATGGTATGCTTTATACATGCATAATATATAACTGTATAAATGTATATATTATATAGAACAAATATATTTATTTGTATAATATGTAAAATATAAGTGATTCTATGACAGGAAGATTTTATTTTTATTTTTAATATTTTTAATCCTTTTAGGAAATACTTGAAATACTAATAAATCCTGTGCAAATCATTGGCTTCACCATTATTTACTAAGTATTTAATATATATGTATACAGTCCAATGTCATTTGCCATTTTATGTGAAATATTCTTGGAATTTTTTCTATATGATTAAAATCTTTTTGAAGAAATTAAATCCACTTCTTGAGCATACTAAGTTATATATGCTTTCTTATTTAAGCAGAAAACTGATCAAAATGGTGGGAAATAGTATAATCTCCATTCCACAGATGAAAAAATTAAGGCATGGAGAGTTCATGTAATTTGCAAAAATCAAATGGCTAATAAGTGGTGAAGAATAAATTTAAGCAGTCTAACTCCAAGGCCCATCAGTAACCTCTCCTTAGCAAGGTATCAAGAAATCAAAGAAAGCCCCAGAAACCTCAGCCATATCTACATGGAAAAAACACTTAAAAGATCAAGACTTAAAACAGATTCACAGAACAATTCAAACCTTATCTATATATACTTATTTAATAGTAAAATGGAGAAATCTGTGGAATTAAAATCACAAGGTTCATCTCTATTCCCAAATACCCTATTGTTCCCAGGAATCTGCAGATTTTTACCTGTCACATACCTAGTTAAGTTTTCTACTCAAAATTACTAACACTCCTGCCTGCTACCCAATAAAACAGGTATGTCATGGCTGCAAGTTAGATTGAAAGATTAATATCATATTAATTATATCACTATTTACTAATTCGTCAGAAAGTTTTCCATACAAAATCACCATGTAAGATGTGAACACTGACATACTTAAAATTTACTGTACTGTAAAGATGCTTCCTGCTCAATTAAGACAGCAAAAACTAATGAGGCAAAGTTCCTGAGAAAAGGCACTGCCTGTCCATACAGATATTATTTCGACAGGTAGTCCCTGCAAAGGACTTAAGAAAGAGATATTTGAGAAATTTTATACAGTCACACTTCTCACAATAAGGAGTGTCCATCTACAATGTGAATTGGAAATTGGTATCTCTCAAAAACAGTTTCAGGTAGCCTTTACCAAGAAACCCTTTGTATACTTATCCAGGTATCTGGATATCCACCACCTAGCACTTCATTCACCTTGTGCCATGAACGAACGAATTCATTCAGAGAAGAAAAGTTAGAAGTTTATATCGCAGTCATTGTATGTTATTGATTTATAGTGTCTGCACTTTTATAATAGTTATTCAGCAACAAAAGTAATTCCTGGCATAGCAGGTATATGCAATACATTTGTGGAATGAATAAAGAAATTTCTGACACTAAAATGAATAATAATTATAAAGTTCTGGAAGCACTTTATTATCAAGATCAGTACTACAGTTTGATGGTTAAGAGCGAGGTCTCTGCAAGCGGACTGTTTCGGCTGGTACTGCAGTTCTGCCACTTACTACCTGTCAGAAATGAGGCAATTCTCTCTGTTTCATTTTCTTCATTCACGAAATCAGGGTAACAAACAAGTTTTTTGTGAGTCTAAGTCCGGCACATATTAAGTACATACTGACTGTTAGTGCTGCCTTTATATCCACAGAGAAAGAGCTTGGATCTCAACTAGCGGGTCAGGTTTAGAAACTGTGTAGTATCAGCTGGGATGCAAAAGGAGAAGGTATTCCTACCCAACCACAAACTTCTTTAAACCCAGTGAAGAAATGACAGATATAATAGATTTCATAAAAGCAAATACAGTTGTACCTTCCAACATATAATCTCTAAAATAATCTAGACAATCCTTAGCAAACATCGTTTTTCCGCTGTAACTCCATGGAAGTTTTGAGAAACTGACAATATTCACTGGGTAAATGATATAAACATCTGTGCAAGTCAGTGTTACTATTAGGGCTTTTTTTAAAAGTGATAAAATTTCACCATCTTGTAGAAGAAAGCTAAAAAGGAAGACAGTTAATAAAAACCTAAGTTTTTCTGAGTCATTGCTACTCTACTGAGCTGTGAACTGCTAGAATCTAGACAAAGATAGAAGTTTTAATCTTCCTTCCTCCACAGAAAGGGATAACATAGCGCCATCTAACAGAAATATAATCTGAGCCACAAATACAAGCCACATAGATAATTTGAAATTTTCAAGGTGTCACATTAATAAAGTGAAAAGAACCAGGTGAAAATAGCAACATATTTTTTAAGCCAATATATCCAAATATTATCATTTCAACACATAATCGATATTCTAAAATCCTTCATAAGGTATTTTACACCCTTTCTTTCAAACTAAGTCTTCAAAATTCAGTCTGTATTTTATACTTACAGCAAATCTCAATTCAGATTAGCCTCATTCCAAGTACTCAATAGTGGCAAGTGGCCAGTGGCTACCATACTGGAAAGTACAGATATAGAAAGATTCTGAGAACATTTATTTACACTTTTTTTTTTTTAACTAAATCACGTACTTCTTCCCTACAAGCTAAGGTCTCAATGTACCCATGGTATTTCATACAATGTAGACAAATCAATAAGATAACACACACCAATAGCTTGATTTTCCTAATATTTATAATACAAAATATACTTCAGATAAGGAAAAAACTGAGGTCAGATAGGTCAAATTACTGAGTCAAAAATTCATTTTTTGCTTACAATGTCCTAAGTGACAAACTATATACTCTTACCACCTACTCTATAAATTTACAAATTTCTGGTATGTAATATTTGCCAATATTCCAGTATTGAGAGTTTCTCTCATACCTTTAAAGTAAATGAAATGGGTCAAATAATTAGATTTTGCTTATAATTTACTGTCTAGAGCATGATTTTCTCTTCCTGAACTAGTGATGAAACAGCCCTGGTCTGACTTAATACTATAAATTCAGAACAAATGGGAAAGCATTAAAATCAGAAGTGCTTCTGGACCATTAACTTCCATGCTGATTTGACACGCACCATAGTATTCAGGCAACAGACTCAGGCATACAACCTATTCCTAAAGCAAACAGTATTTTATCTCATAACCATCTGGGGTTCTCCTCCTAAGGGCCACTTGCATAGTGCTATCTGGTGTATTTTAATATACCAAGACCTACTTTAGTGAAACCCATTTTGCTAGGAAAAGACAACTGACATAGAAGAGATTATAGAGAGAACAAAATTTTGGCTGAGGCCCTTGTTTTCATTATTTAGCTGAAGAAAATCATCGGTTATATTCGCTTTCAAAACCCTATGGTTTTTCTAAGGTACCAATAAAAGTGATACCATTCATAACGTGGACAGTGGTCTCTTTCATATATCGCCTATAGTCGCAAACTTAAGTGCCAAGCAGATGGTTGAAATCTGTTTTGTATAAAATGTGCGCTTTTTTCCCCCAACTGTGTTCTTTGTATTCATATTCAGCCTAGGTTTGAGCCATCAAAACACTGGCACTATGTCGATCATTAGCAGCATTTTAGACAACTGGCAAATAAGGTATTCACTGTTCTCCACAAAATGTTCAGCTAATATTTCCCAGATGTATAATTAAGGCAAAAGATCATCTTCTTAAATTGGTATCAGCACTTTGGATGGCTTCTGGCTTTCAAAAGATTATATCAGTGGAAAACAATTTTATATCAAAAATAAGGGTTCTGTTTCTGGGGTGTTTTGTTTGCTTGCTATACAGCTGCCCATAAAAATAAATCTATAAATTTCCCCAAGCTTTACCTCCTGTCTAAGGACTGGGTAGCTGATGCAAAACAAGTCATACTACTTTTACTATGAAAATCTATGGTATACTGTATTTTCATAGATAAGTTTCTTCAAGCTATTTAATATTTTCTAATTTTCAAAATATTTGTACAAATAATACTTTAAAAAGCAATATAGAGTGTGACGTTTTTAATTTAACATAAAGTCACTCTTTTTTGTTGTCCAATAATTTGTTCTATAAAATGATTCATTTTTATGATCATACACAAATAAATGAATTTTAACTTGCATAGGTTGAAGCATAGGAGTATGTTAAATCAGCAAATTCATTACTTAAATACTTGTTACATGGGCATATGCAAACGTAACCTATGATGTATCAGATTTCCTACATCTACAATGGAAAAGAGATGTGTTTTAAGGATATTTCACTGTTAGCAGTAAGCAGTCAGAAGGAACTATAGCTATATTGCTGGTATGCAGGTACAAGTTACCTGGGATCAATAATCATAAGTGCATTTTAAACAATTGTAGTTGTATTAACTACAGATTTAAAAAATAAGTCAATAAATTTCTTACAGGTATTACTTCATATGCTACAATAATTTTCAAATATCAAACAAAATACATAATTTTTATTGAAGTTCTGACTATATTACATTTGTCAAAAATTAAACTTGTTTTCAAAGTTTGAATTCAGTGGTTTGTGTTCAGAGCTATCCAAATATTTTTATAAATTTTCATAAGTTTAAGACGCCTCATGAGCATCAGAGGATAAATAATTTTATACTCATTTTAAAGCCCATTTTATAGACGCATGGCTGAAACCCAAAGAATTTAAGTGACTTATACATCACAAAGTTTTAATTCTTGATTTAGAAACTGTAGGAACATATGCCAACTTCGTATATCACTAAATGCTGGATTATAAAATATATTAGCAGTAAGTTGCCCAACTGGGATGATTTCCAGATTTTCTTTCTTGTTTAACAGTAGGAAATATGCACAGTTCCCTCCCTCTAAATGTAATTCTGGTTCAATAATGTTCTTTTCTGCTTATTTTTTTTAATAATATTCATACCTGTAACCAGGATAAGTAGAGAATAATATCCATTCTTTATTCCTAAATTAAAAGTGGCAGGAATAGAATTAAAAAATTCAGCATCATGATTATTAAGCAAATAATTAATTTTAACATATATAGCCCATTCCTGTGTTATCTCAAACATACAAATCTATATTTAACATTCACAACTAATTTGTACAAGAACTTTCTGATACCATAGTCATATTTTCAAAGTACACATAATACGGAAGGTCCCTAGATATGTAGTCAAAGATTAAGCTAGTGATGGTATAACTGTACTTTTTTTTTAAACACTGTGTTAAAAATAAAAGCACGCAATCTGCCGAATGTAAGATATTAACAGTATGCGAAGCTTGCCCTCTCAGATCGCATAGCTTTTTAAGTGCATCTTACACTGCTCTACTCTTGCTTCACAGGGTTTAACATTTTTCTTGAAATTGCCAAATACCAATTAATGCATATTAGGTTGACTGGCCTGCTGCATTAGCTAATAGTTGCCCAATTTATTTTGAGAACTACTTAAAATCTTTCTTTGGACTACCTGTTTGTAATCTTAGCTGATCTTGCCACTTTCCAGGCCAATGTTTTATTTACTCATATAAAGAATCCTGTCCAGAGCCCCGGTGTTGTCCTAATGAAGTACTATCTAGTCTAGTCTTTTTTTTTTTTTCTTTTATCTCATCCTTACAAATAGACTTTCAGTTCTTTGACGTAAAATGCCACTCTCTGGCTTTTCATATTCCCCCACAATGCCTTGTTTAGTAACCTATATATAATTTATTTTCACAGTATTTGTGATAGTTGAAGATAGTGACCTGACGCACCTAAGAGTTTCAAACACATAGAACGTGAACTGTATCTTTTGAAACATTTAGCTTCAAAATAGTTCACAGTAGATTTGAGCACTTAATCCTGAGTAAGAATTATACACAGTACTTAGATTTAAAACTCCTAAAATATACTATGGGTCCTTGCTCTTGCACATCACCACTCAACTGACAAGTAAATTGAGAAGTGATTCCACATGTTAAAGGCTAGTGGTATGAAATATTCTGCCTCCAAGTAGATGCACAAATGCAAGAATTCTGACCACTAGGAAGCTAGGAGCTAGGAATCTTTCAAATTTAGTTCAAAGTGATGAAATTTTAGAGTTGAGAGATTTTAGAAATTATCCAGCCCATCTTCATATTTTACAGATGAATATGTTAAGACCCCAAATCTCTTCTCAGTCTGTGGGGAAGAACTAGAACTTGAGATCCGAACCCAGCTAGTAACACTTCCTGTTATGCTATACTTCCAAAAACAAGTCAGTGAAGACACTGACAAATGTAAATCTTTACTGAAAAAGAGGAAATTGTTCTATGCTTCAGGAGAAATACAAAACACACACACACACACATACACAACCTGTCTATTTTGTGTGTGTGCCTTAACCTTCTAACACTTAAATTTCTAACCTCAACCCGAAATCTCAAATAGCCCCAAATGTTACTCGAGCATACCTTGATTTAGTCAACTTCTTGAATGCAAATTTTCCACTAAATATGGACTACAATACCACCTTCAGATTTTTAAAGCTGGAATGTCATTATAGGTCCCTAAAACTCCGATCACAGGATTCTGTGCTGCACATGAGGAAGTGCAAATGGACCTTATTTCTAGTCTTATGAACTATTTCTTCAAGATTTTTCTCCCTAAAACTGCAGTTTCTTCAAGATTTGGAGTGATTTAATCAAAATCAATTTATTGAAAATTATATTACACTTAAGAGAAAAACCTTCTCCTGAATTTCAATTTTTCATACGCATATATGTGTGCAACTATTACACTTCTCAAAAGCAAATTCTTCACATAATTGCTAGTGACTCCCAATTATCTTTTAATTTACTTTTAAAAGTCTTTACATTCTGCTCCTTCACTTTTCTTCCTTAAATTGCTATCAGGAGCTTTTGGATATGCTTTTTTTCTCTGGAAGAATGCTTTTAAAGCATTAAATATTCCTAAACTGTTTATAGGTCAAATGAGATCCATTTTATTTTTCCGGTAATGCTATAAATTTTAGAAACAATTACACCACCATATTTATATCCCATAATCCTTAGGGCTCTAAAAACAATACATTTTCCTCTGTTTCCCAAATTCTAACTATGTTTAGCACTGGAGAGAAATAGAAGTTCTTGTCTCAGAAATAGCATTCATTGTTATCTTTGTTTTTCCATTCCAAGGTGCTCTGTTTGATTAATGGTACTTTGCATATTACGTAAGTTTTCTCCACGTCCTGATGATACTATGGGGGCGATGACTGTACGTTCAGCTATCACTTATTCAAGGTCAAAGTGGAATTAGTGAATGAATCAGAAATTGAAGTCTGACTACCAGTTCATTCCTTTTTCTATTAAAGAACAAGAATACTATACATTATTCTAACAAATCTGCAACAAAGACCTCTTGTAGTGCAGATAAAAAAGAGGTAATATTAACATTAATTTTATGACATCTCCCTGCAAAGTCTTCTCAAACGTATTATGAAATTCAATAGCAAATTTTTTAAATAGGGGGTTCAAACAAAAGGACATCAGAAAATGAGTTTTAAAAAAGGCTTTGGACTTTTGGCTCAGGGCAAATAACCCAAATGAAGAATTATAAGCAAACAAGTAATATCTTGACTCCAGAATTAGAATAAAAATGTTTTCAAACTTTGTAAAGCAACCTATACTAACTGTGAATGAAAAATTAATAGCATAAATAAAGCCTTACTTTTTCATCGTGTGCCCTCTTATGTGAAGGGATACTTTTTAACTTTCAGTGTTGGTGTTTCTTTTTCATTAGGATGCTCTTTTACTAGATGAAAATTGCTTAACATGACAAATCAACAGATCACATGTGGAAGGGCCACAAACCAATTCTCAAACAGCCTAAGCCTTGGTATCGTCATCCTAATTAATATAAAAACAGAAAACAAAACCAAAATCTGTACTAAAGTAAATCATTTACCACATTTAAAGTAAATTTTGATTAAAAATATGCCAAGAAAACAGGATTCAGGCCTGTGTCTTCTTTTACTACTAGATTAAATAATTGTCAACAAGCAAAGCTGGTTAACTCTTTCCTTTCTTTTCTCAATAATGCTCCCGAAGCCCTAAAGGAGAAGACACATTCTTTATGAAATTGCTGCTCAGTGTCCCAACTGATCTAACTCTCTTAAACTGCCAATATAAAAACCTTATAAGGTTTTGAGGGTGCCTTTTTTTGGCCCTATGCAGTGAATTTCATTTCTTCATATTACATCTCCTCTCAATGTATCTGATTCTTAGGCTTTAATGTGACAGAAATGGTTGGGATAAGAGGGGAGGCTCATGTGCATAGGACATGATAAAACCCTATGCATCTCCACAATGAGAAGTATTAACAATGAAGCTACTAATACATTTTTAAGAAAGATCATATCTTCTGTTTTTTAACATTTTCTTTTCTAAAGAACACATTCTTTCAAAGATGTGAAGAGCAGAAATAGAAACACTGTTACATATGAAAGTTTCAAAGGATTTGCTGCCAGCAGCTTTTCTTTATAGTGTTCCTCTTACCTACAGTATGTGTTGGCACTGGCAGGTAGCCCCAATTCGTTAGTAGCCAAATTATTTTTGTCCCTGAAGTAGGAGAAATCTCCATAGCACATGAATGAGACATGGTTTACTAGTTTACACACATCTTTATAACTCCAAGAAACCAAAACTCATTCACAAATGCTTTCATTTCAGAGAAGGGAAAGGCTACAGCATACCAGAACTGCCTATTTCGAATTCCTAGTCCCCTTTCTCCACGAGAAAATGAAGAGAAAAAAAGCGTTTTAATTTCAATAAAGAACTTCGGTCCTTAATGCAAGAAAAATAAACAGCTTTCTGTTCGCCACACTCCACATTCCATCTAAGTCAAAATATTCCAGTACGAGGCATTAAGAAAAAAATGCCATTTAGTAATAAACCTAAATGTCTCCAGATAAAAATTCATAACGGCACAAGAGGTTTAGATAACATGGTTCACGATAGTTAGCGTCCTCACATTGCATGATCACCAGCTACAGTTAGATCCTGCTGTACCACCTTCACAAAGATAAAGAGAAAAATAGGAAGCAGATATAAGCAGAACTTAGAAATAAGCATATAACATAAGTGATGATTCAGCCAGAGCAAGTATCTCTGAATTCTAAGGCAAGACAAAAGTCGGTGTATTAACACTAAAGAGCCAAGAGACTGAAATGTCACTTCGATAAAAAGAAAGAGATTTGAAATACAACGAGCTGAGTTCAGATTTGAATTGATTTCAGCTTCAACACTGATTTCAAATGTCTATGAACAACCACAAGCTTTTGTTTTTAATTTTCCTTCTGTCATATTTTATGGGTAAAAAGTCCTTAACCTGCCTTGTAATAGATTAATTACTTTCAGGCTGGGTGACAAAAGGGCATAATGACTGGAAAATGATACAAAAGAAACAGAAAAAGCAGGTTAATAGGTTTATCACCAAACCTGGGTAATTCTCATGAAGTACAGATTAAGGTTCAGTGGTTCCAAACTGGCAGCATTCAAGTTGGGTTCATATTTGGGTTTTTTGTTTTGTTTGTTTTTTTAAACCACCTGTCCTAAAACGACATTGTTTATGCTAATTATCTTTGTTTATGCCACAATTCTGTTTGTTTACTACATTCTTTTAAAATACCATATCCCTATAAACAGTTCTCACCAGAATTCTTCTAAATCTTGTTTCGGTCTGGTCCTTCTCGGCAGCCCACTGAGCAGAATGCAGCTCTACAGTGAAGGCGCAAGAGCTGGGAACAACTTTGAGCCTCTGCCTCCTCAGGCTGGCAAAGGCAGGGAGTACTGCTGAGGTTTCCTCTCAGGCTCCAAGGGAAAGGGATACTGAACGTGGAGCATGCAACACCCCCCATTGGACAAGCAGAACCATACGCCACAGTATCTCCAGAGATGTATGAACTCTCAACTAGTAAGTGAAGAGGAGAACAGATAATGCTAAGGAGACAGGAGTGCAGCTTCCAAACTGCAGGAGAAAACAGAGAAGTCAGAAGGGATGAAAAGGTCTCCTGAACCATTACCAGTTTCTGATTAAAATGAAGGAATATGAGGCATTCTCTTACAGAATGCCCAGATAAATGTTGTTCCTTCAGTGAACATAGTCTTCACATTTTTTCCTTCTCTAGCAATATTACTTAATCCTGTTCACCTATATGACATTCACGTCTTACATTTAATATAAATGATGATGCTCTCAATCAATGAAAAGAAAAAGAAAAAAAAAAGGACAGCATGAATGAAGCAAGAAAGACCTGGCTACGTTTTAGTCTATTTCTTGTTGAACAAAATTTTTCCATTAAAAGGAAGATGTTTCACGTTTTGGTTAAATCTTTGAACATCTTTCCATCTGACTGCCATCATTAGAGTCAGAGACCTCACATATTAAGCTACATGTAAGCCAGAAGAAGGGAAGCATCAAGCTTGGTTTATTTCCCATGCTGTTAGTTAACCTCACTGAAACTATACATGAGTAACAAATTATGGAAGAAAACAAAAAAATCCATCAATTTTATTTATTTAACTAGTCTATAGAAAGGGAGGTATTCAACATACATAATACACATCTGCATTATACATATACTCATTAGTGGCTGAAGAATTGATAGTGAAAAGAACAGACAATAAAAATCAGACTTTATCCACGAATGTAATTTTGTTTTTTAAAATGCATTATGAATGTAATCCATTTGAAATAGCTTCCAACTCTATGGAGGAGTAATGTGCTAAAGTATCAGAACAGGCCTTATTACCTGCCTCCCAGGTACGATGCATATTCAGACTTTAGTTAAAAGCTCCCTAAGCACAGGTAAACACTTTATTGTATGCTTACTATATTTGAGAAACATAAGGTGAGAGCCCACCAACGCGTGAAGTGATTATAACACCCGCACATTTCTCCATCAACCTATCAACCTACTGAACACTGAGCTACCTGACTTCTAACCCTTAATTGTTCCTGGTAATCAGCCGGGTCACCCGCTAAGTCTACAGGACAGTACTCCAGCGGGAGCGGGAGAGAAGTATAGTTTGCCCACTGCTTCAGGCAAGCTGCGCTCCAAACTAATCCCTTAGCTCAGTTAACTTACCAATTATTGGGGTGGTAATTAAAATCTATAATCAGGCACCTTTTCCTCTACAAAGTAATAATAAATAAAAAATAAACTTAAAAAATGAACAAAGGCAGTATCAGAACATCCCCAAAACAGTATCAAACTTACAGGTTTACAGTTACCATAAGGTGACAGAATGTGAACAGATAACCTCCCTTTGATTGACACCTAGAGGTGACCTGCTAACTGGAAGTATTTATCACTCATGAGCACAATGGTTAAAAAAAAAAAAAAGTTTTTAATTAAGCTAAATCAATCTGTCCAGGGAATAAATATTTTATTACTATGGCCAAACTTTAGGTAACTAAAGTACTGCTAATGTCAGAAATATTCTTGCAGCCCACTAATAGCAATTTTTCATGGTAATTTTACAAAATAGTTTTTCACAGTACCTGATATATATTTCTTTCTTCAGAAAAACTTAAAAGTTTCTTACTGTGAAAAAAGCATTTCTTTAGTCAATACGACCATAAGTAAATTTGATGGGCATATAAAGTAAATAAAAAGTTAAATTTTTACTGCAGAAGGTTTTACTCTTGTAATCTCTTCAACATGTAGAAAAGAGGCAGTGTGTTGTCTGCACCCGTTTTGAGAGAAGCAATCAAATAGGTACTATTATAAGCTGCATTTGCTTCATCCCACTACCTTCACGTCCAACTTTTTTTCTTTCTAGACTTTATCAGACTGTCTTCTCAAGTAATCATCTTACACTTGCTTTTTAATGATGTCTCTAAGATAAAGCAATCAGAAAGTGTAACAAGTAGCTTAGTCATAAAACTATAATGCTACAATTAAATAGGATAAATATAAACAGAAGAAAAGAAATAGAACACATACTATTATTGATAGTAACAAAAACTGCTTTTTTTCCATTCATCAGAAATAAACTGATATTGACAATTAAGACCAATATTTTAAATATTTTCATTCTAGGAACATAAAAAAATGGTATTCTGAAAGGAAAAATCTTGTCATAATTTTTTATTATTTATTTTCAGGTAAATATATAAATCGACCATCTTCATTGTAAAAATTCTAGAAGAGTTCAAGTGTTCATTCTAATGACACTTTACTAACACTTAGACCATGTTGCCAGTTATGTTCTCTCTAAATAATATGATGCACAAGACTCTGCTTACAAATAATTCCTTACAACATACTTTGTCTATTCACCTCCCACCTGAGAACTGTGTTTTCATTAATCATAATCAACTATGTTAGGAATGCTTGAAAATAAAAATAATATATTTCAACCTGCTTGCTTTTTAGAATCACTGTTCAATTTTCTTTACCTCCTAAATATTTTTTGGCAGACAATGAAATTGTTGCTACTTCTGAATTACTAAACAACTGTTTATCAGTCTGACAGTATTGACCATGTTCATTTCTAGGGCTGGTAATACAGACATGACAAATCTATATCCAAACTGTGATCCTGATATTTAAGTTTTGAATATGCCTTAAAGTTCCAACTAGTCTACAGGTTGGAAAGAATAATAGAAGATAGACAAGACTCTACCGAGGAAACTAGAAAAAAAATCACATAAACTTCAGAAACACATAAACCCCAAGCAACTTATTAATATCCCCTAAAGCAATGTTCTCCAATTCATAAAGAAATTTAGAAGTCTTCTTTTCAGATTTCTGACTAAGTTTGAGTGAATAACTCATCTATAGCAGGTGAGCAAATAGAATAAAAATTAACACTCAATAGAAATGAACTACTTATTCAATGAAAGTTGCAGATAGCTGAAAAGACAAAAAAAAAAAAAAGCCGACTATATGTGACACTGTAATTACTGCATATATACCTCCTTTGGAGAATATACATATTAAATATTGAGTCTGCATGATATATACTGTATGAGAGTACAGATACAGTCACCCGTACAAATTCAATGTAAACAAATAGTAATGATTTACTGAGATTTTTGTATGTCCCCACTACAACCACAGGGGAAATTATTAAGAAATTTTATATTGTAGGACATTTTTCAAAATTGTTTTAGCTACTAATATTTCCAAGTATGCTGTCTGTACTAACAACTCTATTGATTATCACTTGCTTATTTAATTAGCCAGTTAGAAAAGCATGCCTCTGGGTGACAAAAAATGAAATTCTCACCAGGAGGAAAAAAAATATTAAGAAATTTGAGCATCAGAATAGGAAAGGGAAAAGTTTAGTTTAAAAAGAGATAATTGAAAAAAATACAAATAAAGTTCACAGCAGGAAAGCTTGCCTATATAAAGAAATAGGC
This sequence comes from Camelus bactrianus, assembly GCF_048773025.1. Classification (NCBI taxonomy): domain Eukaryota; kingdom Metazoa; phylum Chordata; class Mammalia; order Artiodactyla; family Camelidae; genus Camelus; species Camelus bactrianus. The sequence continues at coordinate 14,912,272 of NC_133572.1, forward strand.
TACAGCCTGTTAATATGTAACTACCTTTTTATAAGAATAGTCGGTTAACAGGCTTACAAATCAGACTCAGAGTTTTATTTTCAAAAAGTATAGAGTTGAAGAATACTATCATTTAAGTGCTGCTCTGTACATACTGAAAACTTCCTGTGGTATTAAGCAATAGCACGTTCCAATATAAATAACTTCAATATCTACATAAGAGACATGCTATGTTTGCAAACAAAAGCTAAGTATTTTAAAGAGTTAATATATAGAACTTTGAAAAAATTATTCAAAACTGTCAAGAAAGCTCAACCATTCACTGGAATTATCTAGTGAGGATGCACCTTAAATTAAAAAAAAAAAAAGAAGAGGAGGAAATGAAAGAAAGAAGACAGCACTGAAGTATACATGTTGGCTATTTTACTTTCTTCCCTGATCTGATATTGGCTTCTCCAATATCTGACCACATTCAAGCATTATTTTATTCTCAATACCCTTCTCTTCCACTGCTTCACTTCTAGAATGTTTTAATCTTTGTCCTTTCTTTTTTCGTCTTTTCATATCAAATTCAGTCTTTTGAGCGATGAACAGCTTGACTTAGCATATTTTTAACCAGCTGGTCTAGCACCTAGCTTGCATTGCATAGTCAGATACAACAAATGTTTATACAGAAGGTAGCTTTCATGAAAATGAAAAAAAAAAAAAGCCTGGGTATCATGCATCCTGGCTTTTTTTAGCTTTTTTTTTTTCTAATTCACCATACAGAATACAAAGTTTGAATTCTTTTTAATGGCAAACAAAATTCTATTTATAGTTCCAAAAAATGAACTTATGCTGGGATAAGAACTCAAATTTAAAAATTGCAATGTGTACTTACAGGAGCACGAAGAAGGCTAGAATTCTTTCAAAGCCCTGCTTTACTTGCAACAACATCAAATGGAAGGATATTGCACATATTTCTCTAATAGGAACTACTTAATTACAAATACACTTATTCCCATCATAGCAAAAGGAAAAATATAGTAAATCAAAATTCAGCTTAAGACAGCATAAAAAGTGGCCACTAAAACTTAAAAAGAGATCATCCCCATTTCCCTTTTTTTGACATTTCAAGAGTAATCTACTAACAGACTACTGTGATATTAAATTTTCTTTAAAAAAAAATCCGCTCTCTTATATCAACAAAAGGTCATGTGCTTTACTGAGCAGCTTCCAAAGTTTTACAGAAGGATCAAATAAGAACTTATAGCCTCCGTTTTAACCACCACTAAAAACCTTCTGTCACCCCAGAAATTACGAGACAGAGATGTTGAAAACGGTAACACTCTGCACACAAAAGCGTTTTAAAAGGTGCAGAAGGGGAGAAAAATATCAATGAAGGAAGAAAGTAAGAGAGCGAATGAGAAAGAGAAAAGCAGCGAGTGGGAGAGAGAGATGCTTAATGTTCATTTAATTTCCTGTTATAGGACGCAACCTACAAACATTAGCAGAAATCTCGGAGACTTTGCAAATCATTTCCATTTGGTCTGGGCAATCACAACAAAAATCAGCTAACAAGATTGCAGAAGCACTAGCTAAAAGCTTCTCTAACAAACACGTTTTAAGGGAGCATCTTTCAACTGAGCCAGAGACTACTGTAAAATGGGAGAGTTGTACTTCAATATATTAGGGGGGAAAAACTGTACTCACCTTTCAAACTCCTGAGGTAAATCAGGGTCAGTAAGCATGCTGGAAAAGCACAATTTCCCTTTGTCACAGCAGCCACCTATGATCGTCTCCAACTGAACCTGTCAAGTGAGTCCAAACCTTCTAAACCAATTGATTCTCTCTCTCTCCCTCTCTCTCTCTCTCTTTCTCTCTCTCTCTCTCTCTGTCTCTCTCTCTCTCTCTCTCTCTCTCTCTCAATCTCTCTCTCCCCCCTCTCCCCCTCTCCCCCTCCCTCTCCTAGGACTCCTTGACCAGTCTCTTAAAGGGGTAGCGCACTTCCAGCAGCGGGGTCTGGCCGCTCCCCCCTCCGCCAGCCCAGCCGCGCTTGGGCTGCAAGGCACTAGACAACCTCAGGGTGCCTGTCCTTTCCTTTTAATTCTCCCTTCTAGACATCACCGAATGTGAGAAGTCAACTCATTTGACGCATCTCCCATACTCTCTCTCCTCTAAATAATAAAAGTCACACACATGCACATGCATGCACACACACTCACACACAATATGATTTTTTAAATGCATTTGCTACTGATTAAAAGAGAAATCTGTACACTGACAGAACCCCGATTAAACTGCATGTATTAACTAATTAGGCAAAAAGATTTAATGTTAGTAATAGCATTTTCACACAAAGAATTGTTATGCCTTCTCACCCTCTTCTAGGCTCTCTCCCTCCGTGCGCACACGGAAACACACGCACACACACACACACACACACTCACACGCAACAATCAGGCATTGTTCTGAGGGAAGAAAAGCAACTTTGACAGATTGAAATATAGCAGAGGCCCCTTCAAGGAAACCTGTAAACAACTTGTCACTCACTCTGTCGGTCTCACTGTTAGCTCGTGCTTTCCACAAAGTGGTGCGAACGTCCTGGCAACCCAACCAAAGTTTCCTCGGCTCCAAACTCCATAAAACCCGATGTGCGATGTGGAAGGGAATAGGTATCCACATGCCAAAATAACGCACACTCGAGGGAACAAAACCACAAGCCAAACCAAAAAATGAAAACAAAAAGAGGGCACTAACAAACTGTCCTGTTTGGGATTGCGGGGGAGGTCGGGGCGGGAGGCGCTCCCCTGGCTGGGGATCTCTTTAATTTCCTCTGCCCAGGCAGCCACAGATAACAAGGTGGACAAACTCTGGCTTTACAGCTCCTAAGCTAGCTGGCAAGGCACAGCCTCCATAGCAGTTCCAATTATCTAGATAAAAATCTGGCAGGCAAGGAAGGTAATCAGGTAATGTACCTTTGACATGAAATGACAGAGGCACATACACACACAGAGAGAGACACTTACACAGACACGCATGCAGAGATGGTGGCTGCCCCGTGCACCGCAGCATCTGGTCAGGGAGTAAGCACACACTCACCAACACGAGATAGTGTGCATTCTTCACACACACACACACACACACACACACACACACACACACACACACACACACACTCTCAGTCACTCACACACGCTCTCCACTCCTACTGGGAGGGTTCATTCTGCACAAAAGGCTACATTACAGAGCCCGCCCCAATAAGGGAAAGAGAGAAAAAAAAGCCTTCCATTGTTGAGAGGGCAGGTCAGTTGATTAGATTTTCTGTGGAGAATTCCACGAGGAAATTCCCTTCAAAGCCGAAGTGATTAACTGGGGGCTATTCTGGAAATGGAGCAGACAATGGCTCAACAGTCTGCACAGCCAATGTCCAGGCTGGCACTGAACTCACTTTAAAAAAAAAATAAAAGCCAGACTCCCTGTTCTTTTCCACACATTCCCCCCCAGCCCCCTCCACTCCTTCCAACTTCCCCTCCCAATTCCTTTTATTTTGCAGCTGGACAACATTAAGGGCCTTTAAAACCACAAGGGTTGACCCCACAGCAGTTTGATTAGGTCCCACTTTTTTTTCCCTGGCGACAGGCAGACAGTAAGTTTACTTTTTTAGACATACACAATGAGACACCACACACAAATTCCAAATAGCAAAATCAGTGATTAACATTATCATATTAGTAAATTTATTCTTCAAAGGTTATACATTTTTTGCCAAAGTTGATAATAACTTAATAGTGAGATCCATCATTCACAGGGTATCCTAAAAATAAACGTACGTATACTTACAAAATCAATGTGGAAGAAGATTTAAGCATGTCACTATGGAGTTAAGAGACTAACAAAACACAGAATTATGACCCACCCTGAAAAAGCTGTTAACAAGGGATGTGGCAAAAATGACTTGATGCTGACATGATTTTCGTTTTCAGCAGTTGGGGAAGGGGAAAGGCTATTACTCACTATTCTTTCTTGTCGTTAGCCTCAAATTATTTTTTATTACAGCAACAACCCATTCCTTCATAGAAAAATGAGAAAAACTGTGCCATTTCTTTTAAATATCTTTATTTCAGCACTTAAAGAGACCTACAATCTAATACACTCTAATTGATAAAGTATACAAAAATAATTTTTTCTATTGTTAACGGTGGTTATGGGATTTAGGGAATGGTAGCTGCCTGGCTACATACACTTTAAAAAATAGTTTTTAAATTTTCTCCTAATTAGAGAATCTTGTTTCATCTTGTATTAATAGAGAAAAATGAAAGAGGAAGGGTAAGTTACAAGGGGCAGTGGGAGCTGGAGTCAGGAAGAGGAGGAGGCAGCAAGGAGAGGATGCGGAGAGAGCACAAGAGGAGACATAGTGGCAGCATAAAGATAGAAACAGAGATAATGGCCATAAGGCAGGATGCTGAGATCCGTATGGTCCCAGCTGCTGTCTTGCTACAGCTACTACCTCTGGTTGTTTCTCTGAAACTCTAATCCAGAAGGTCACCAGAGCAGGTAAGAGAGAGAGCATGAGTTTTTGAGGTCAACTATTCTGTAAGGGAAGGATGCTCATATCAGAATCTTCCTTGTCTTTGGATTTGTTTTTATGGACATGTAATATATGCATGTGTAAGTATACATATGCCAAATAAACACAAAGAACATATAGGAAAATGTTAAATGGTTTGGAAGTTAGTTTAAGATCTCAACATTTCTATAAACATTCCTGTAGCCATTCAAAAACAAATTATTTCTTGCAAAATCATCCCTGCTGCAGGAATTGAAACAGACTAGGAAATAATTTGAAAATTTGCCAAATATAATAATGATCATCCTAATAATGATAATCTGAACTAATGGAACTCCTAGCTCATAAAAAATTTTGTTCACACAGATTAGCTCACGGATCACATGCAGCACAGAAAAGAACAGCTAGGTACATCCCTCATTTCTCAGGGTTTAAACTTGGGCAAATTTAAAGTCACACAACTGGTTAGTGGCCCATTTGTTACTTGAAGACAGATCTTATTTCACTTGTGATACAATAATACAGAATAAAATAACAGTATTTATAGTTGAATAAAAAATCCCAAGATGGTACTCACTTTCTAAGTGAATGCAAAAGCTTTCGAGTAACTGCTAATGAATTTAAATTTGATATAATCTCATTGTCACCAAGTTAGTACTGTATTGATAGTTGGATGAAATAAATATTTCTAAATGTACCTCTCTAGGTTGTAAAAGTTTTCTTTCATATGAACTCTATGTTGCAAATTAGCATTTCTGCAAGATTTTAGAAGTCAGCAAAAGAGAAGGCAGTTCCAAAATGTCCTCATCAAATCCTGTTGTTGACAGTTTTATAAAATAACTGAATCAATCCAATCAATGCAATGCTTAACAGTAAATTACTATTATAAATCTTTTTATTTTACATTAAATGTTAAAATATTTAAATGTTAAACATGTGTTAATGATTAATACATAATACATGCTAAATAAATCTATATTCTTTATCAATTACCTGAAAATTTTAATATACTCAAATATTCAATTGGCTATATATCTGATATTCCCTTCCTCAAAACTAACACTCCAGTAAGATTTGTTCTACTATTATAAGCAGGTCTCCAGAAGGCTTCACAATATATGTAGATTGAGACACACTACAGCATTCACTGAACATCTATTAAATGCTTAACAACATATTAAGTACTATGACTTTAAGAGAATAATTCAACAAAAATTTGTAACAAGTCTAATTTTAAAAAATACGTGTGACCAAAATTCAAGCTAACTGTTTCATATTCAAGTCCTCTAGGTAAATATAGTAAGAAAAGTTAAAACCAAAATAAATAAGTAAGTGAACAAAAAGCAATGACAAGAACTTACTGAACATTAATTGAATTGTGGGAAATACAAAAATGATCTATAAACATAGATATACAAATATAAATGTATCTTCAGAGAGGATGAGAGCACAAACCACAAACTTTTATATTGCTGCAAAAGTATTATGGAAAATAGGATGAACCTGAAAGTGTGCTTTTGAGTTTATGTTGTTTCCATTGCAAATATACAAAGGAGACTCACACAGGCTAAGGAAATATAAGATATGCTAGTGAACACTACTAGAAAATTCTCAAAGAGAATATCAAAAACTTTTAAGATCATAAACAAGTTATTTCCAAATTTAACCCCTTTCAGACACTGTTTCAAGCAAGTTTTTCTAATACCCTCTTATCAATTTAAAGGGAAGATTTTTCCATTCCCCTATTCTAAGATAGAATTGTTAAACATCTTTACTTTTAATAACTGAAATTGAAATATGTAGTCACAGGTACGGATTATACATTAATATCTGATATATGTTCCTATCATCAAGCTATAGTTTTCACATTTTATGGAATGTGAAAGGTTAGTGTTGAGAAATGAAAATTTTAGCATTATATCCACAATGAATTTAATACCAGTGTCAGACAGTATCAATATATAGACTTCAGCTGACACAAAAAGCATGAAGAAAAAGTTCAGCTACTTTTTTCCCTGCAGTTATTTACTTTGTCACAAAAATGTAAAAAAAAAAAAAAAAAAAATTCCTCTTTCAAAAAAAAAAAAAAGAAATTCCAAGCCATGTGCATCTGCGAGCCATTCACCAAACGCCTGACAAGCGCACCATTGCCCTGTCCCATGTAGCTTAAAACTCGGACTTAGAGCCTTTTAACTGGACCTCTTTAGAAAAACTCCTAAGAAACTTAATAGCCCCTCCTCCTTTTTAAAGACCTAAAATTCAATTCCTCATAATACACTCATGCAAGGGAATTGGCATGTAGGAGCTTTATATAAGTTCAAGGTTTTTCTACCTTCATACTCTTCTGTATTGTCAATTGGTTAGTTAGAATATACACACGAATTGTCCTCAGATCAGATTTTTGACCAACTAGTGCTCTTCAACAATACATTCTTTGAGAATATGTTCACTGTAGAAACTCTAGTCTCATACTTCCCTCAAAGAGATGATGCCATGCCTCATTACAGCTCCCACTGTTTGATATCTTACTATTTACTTCCTTCAGAATAATCTGAAGTAATCTTAAAATGATAGATTTTATTGTTTGAGGACTTTGCACCAGTCACTGCAATGCATATAAAAATAAGTTATCTCATTTAATATTCAAAGCAACAATATGAGATACGTAGTTGTATCATCCCAACTACAAATGAAGGAACCACGGCCTATGAAGAGAAGTACCTGTCTGAGGTCTCAAAACTAGGAAGTGCAGAGATGGGGAACACCAAAGTTATGACAACTTTCCTCCAGAGTTCTCAAAAGGCACCATATACTAATGTATCTCAAATATACCCTAACAGCCACTAAATACCAAGTGCACAGGCAAGCGCTTAATAAACATGTTTTAATGCTGAGTGTTTAAACATTAGACTAAGTTAGGTTGAGCAATGATTACCCCATACTCACAAAAGTTGATATAAATGATAGTTATTTATACAAGAATTGAGAACAGTTAAAGAATAGTATGCTCATCCTATTTATGGTATAATAAACAGAATTAGCACACTCATCATAAAATCTAGCTCTCTTTTTAAAAATAGTTTCCATTTTTGAAATCCAATGGAAAATACAGTAGTCCCCCCTTTTCTGTGGGGGATATGTTTCAAGGCCCCCAGTGGATGCCTAAAACTGCAAACCATACTAAACCTTTACATAGTACGTTTTTCCCATACCTACATGTGATGAAGTTTAATTTCTAAATTGGACACAGTAAGAGATTAGCAATAACTAAAGTAAAATAATTATAACAAAATACTATAATACAAGTTAGGTGAGTGTTGTCTCTCTCGGTCTCAAAATATCATTGTACTGTACTCACCCTTCTTTTCGTGATAATATGGGATGATAACATGTCCACATAATGAGATGAAGTGAGGTGAATGACGCAGGCACTGTGACACAGCATTAAGCTACTATTGACCTCCTTATGATATGTCAGAAGGAGGATCATCTCCTTAGGTGATCTTGGATCATGGAGCCATAACGAGGTCGATGGATGGGGATCATGGGCAGAATGAAGCGGAATGGCATGAGATTTCATCACCCTACTCAGAGTGGACGTGTAATTTAAAACTTATGAAATGTTTATTTCTGGAATTTTCCATTTAATGTTTTCAGACCATGGCTGACCACGGGTTACTGAAAGCACAGAAAATGAAACCGTGGATAAAGGGGAACTACTACTGCACAGGCGCCAATCTTCCGGTCGCCATGTAACTACTTTGCAATGAAATTTCTGTCTTATATAAAGAATCATGTCAGGCAAAAGGTTTTACTCATTACACAATCATCTCTATTTGTGATAAGTGGTGTTGTCTCATTGTTGTCAGTTCATGATGTTGAAAAAGACATGAACCAATCACTCTGGTGGTAAAAATCAAAAGACTTCTACTGATTTAAAAAAAAAAAAACCATACAACTCATGAGAAAAGAAGTCATTCAAATGGCACCATATCTTAAAAAGTGCTCTTGACCACAAAACTTTGTTATTTAATTTCTCAACCTGGAAAGAAATTCAGGGAACACACTGCACTGACCCTTTACCCACAGGCAGCAGCAAAGTGAAAAGTAGCACCATAACATTACTGCACTGGGGCTTGGGTTCTTAATCATTAGATAATTTCTGCAAAGTATTTTAGTGCACATCTTTCAGGGGAATTTTGGCACTGTAGTCGTGGTATGTATTTCTTGATATTAACTAATCAGAGTAGAAATAAGAAGGAAACTGAGTAAAGTATGAAAACATTTGAACACTCAGCTTCATTTTTAAGTTGATTCTACTCGTCTATTCCCTATATTCTTCTTTGATTGCATGTTCATTCACAGTAAATGAAAATGTTACCTATTAACAATGTTCAGTCTGCTTATATCTAGGACAGCACAGAGGAAAGAATTATGGCTAAGCTGAAAGTTAGGAGGCCTGTGCTCCAAGAGAGCCACGATTCCTTCCTTATTAGCGGTTCTACGTACATCTTTAACTACTCAAGGAAGACAATTTTTAAGGTCCCTCTCCACTCTCAAATTCTGACTCTGTAATCTTTTTTTCAATAAATCAATTTATAATTTACATAAAATTTCTTACCCTTCTTATTTTGTCCCAGTTATATATCCTTTAAAAAATGTTTTAAGAATAATCCTTGTAGTTTGTTTTAACCCTTTAAAGCACAGCATAACTCTATATTCACATATCAATATAAGACTGAAGGAAAAATATTTTATTAATTAAAGTTAGTTCATCTAAATTCAATTAAGTTAAAACAACCAGGAGAACTTAACTGGTCACGAAAAAGTGACCACATTTTCAAAAGAACTAATATTATGACTAAATTAACCTATTTATGATTCTGAAAATTTCTGTGCTTGAATTTTCAAAACACAGTTTTCATTTTTTCTGATAAGTACAACTACATTGAATGGCATTACCTAATTCAATGAGAGAAGTAAAAGCAGTTTATTACTATACTGAGTACGTCATGTGCGTGTGATGGCAGTGACCAGTACTGTAGGGAGAAATAAATACAAGGGATTCTGCTTTTATCCAAAATTTCAAAACATCAAATGAGAAACTCAAAGACAAACTAAAAAGTTGAAATGTTAGAAATCCTGACAGGCAAATTGTGTTCAAGAAAACCTAGTTTTTAAAACGAATTTCGTGGACACTCTGTAGAACTCCTGCCAAATACACAGCTTCTTTTTTTTTCATGTTATTGTTAACAAAAATGACTTACTGCCATAATTTAGAAAATAATTCAGTCAAACTATGCACAGAACGAAAAATGTAAGAAAACAGACATTATCAAAAGAATGTATTCATTCGATTACTCAGTATGTATACAATGTTTAATTTACACTTGTATTGTAAATCATCTATATATTAAGACTGTATTGTTTATAATGTATACTTTTTCATAAACAGGAAAAAGGAGAAATTGATACTTGTAAATTTCCCTGAAGCTGAAGAACTATTTAGGTATCAAATGGTATATTCAGTATTTAAAAACACTCAAATGTTAATTAACTCTAAACAAATCATGGGTCTGTAATCTGAAATACTTATTTTTAAGTTTTGCTTAAAGTCAAAGCACAGACTAAAAAACTATAAGCATTTGTAAGATACGCCAGCATCCTAGGCACATCTTAAAAAAAAAAAAGTATCTAAGGTAAAACATGTTCTTCCTGGTTTCGGGACCAAACTTCAGATTTACTCAGTCTGTAAAGGTGGACAATTGTTTTTAATTTTAATGAACAAGTCAACTTAATAAGCATTGTTCTAGTATTGAATGTGTTCCTTGAATTTCACTAGACATATTAAAGGAAAAAAAAACAAATCAATACATATTATGCTTTCTATGAGCATCTTTTCTAACCAGAGAACACTGATAAAAGGTGAGGACACAAAGATAAACTTTTTTTTCAAGAAATTATGACCTAGTGCAAAATGTGGGCATTCTTCCTTGCTCCAATAAAAGCAATTATCAAGTTATTATTAACTAGAAATCTACAATTTTCACACATTAATTCATTTATTTTTCAAAACAAATCTGAAATGTCAGTTATGAATATTAGTTCCACGTCACAGAAAACGTAAAGTTCAGGAACAAAAATTAACTAGTGTCTGATCACACAACTAGTAATAGGCAGAACCACAATTTGAGCCCAAGTCTTCCAATTACAAACCTAGTGCCTGTTCCACTACCAGAGAGCTGCTTCCAAAAGTTATCACAATATAAGATAAAATGATAAAAGTGGTATTTAGTCAAACAAAATTCTGTTGGAGTTTAAGTGACAACTGATTTTGAAGCAAGATAACCATTTTCTGAACTTCAACAACTTAGAATTAATTTGTTGAAGCTGATAAAATATAGATTAGAGAATCAATTGAAAATCTCAGAAGCACTATGAGAATTCAAATTACAGTGGAGAACAATGTAATATGTAGAAATCAATAGCTTTCATATATATGATTACATTCAGTTATCAAAAGATAATGGGAAAAAAAGACCCCATCAGCATTAGGGACACAAAAGATAAAGTATCCAAGAATAAAATCACTCACATAAAGACCTATATGAAAAAAGCTTGACACAATATAGAAAGACATACCATGTTCCTGGATAGGTAGCATCAATATAATTTCTTTCTAAATGAATGTATACATTTAATAAGCTCAAATTAAAATACCAGTATCTGCTTAAAACACCAGAAAACTAATTCAAAAGCTTACCTGAAATAAGTAAATTAAAATAATCAAAAAAAAAAAAACTGAAAAAGAATAAGGGCTCAGCTTACCAGATATTAAAATGTAATGTAGAGTCTTGATGATTAAAACAATGTATACTGAATGGATTGAAAGGCCAAAGGAATAGAAAAGAAGGTATAGAAAAAACCCAGAGAGGAAATTCAATACAATCTATTTAGTAAATGATATAGGTGGCGTTCAACAAATGCTCTATGATTACCTCATGACTAATCAAACAGGAACATAAATTCCAAACAGATAAAAATTTAGCCATAAAGAAAAAAATATAAATCTACCAGAAGAGAACATGAGAAAACTGCAATATAATCTTGGAGTAGAGAAATCTTACTAACAATGGATCAAAATTTAGAAGCCATAAAAGTAATAAATCCAACCATATAAACACTAACAACTTCTGAGTTACAAAAGGTACCATAAACAAATCAAAAGTTTAGAAAAACAATATATTCAATCCATATCAAAGGAAAGAGCCAGTCTCCATGATATGTAAAGAGTTATCTGAAATCAACAAGAAAAAAATCAACAGTCCAATAGTAAAACAGGCAAATAATATGACTTGTTCAAAGAAAAGGAAATAGAAATGGTTCTTAAACAAAGGAAAGATGCTCAATATCTTTTAACTTAAATGTAGTTTACAACTACAATGTGATTACTATTTTTTAACCTATCAGCTTGGCAAAAAATAGTAATTTCAACGTTTTATGTTAGACTGCATTATTCATGTATAAATAATTTGTCCTCTACCTTGCTAAACTTCTCTGTAATAGAATTTACTTCCTAGCCCACTGACTTTGTTTTAAACATGTTACTTGCTTTGGCCAATGGAACAGAGGGCTTTCTCTGTGAATGTCTCAGCTTCTTTATGTTATTTTTGCCATCCACCATGAAAACAGCATATCCCAGACAAGGGCTAGTCTACCCGGAATGAAAGAGACATGGAGCCAAGTGGACCCCAGCCCAGTCCAATCAAGTCAATATGCAGCTGACACACAGAGACCTCATGTTACACATGCAAGAAAAAATTCTTTTAAAAAAACTAATACACAGAGAAAGTGGGGTTGTTTGTTAACACAGCAAAAGCTTACTAACAGTCTGTCTGTGACTTAAGGAAATATGTGCTCTTGTATATTACTAGTAGAAAAGTGTATCAATATAACTCTTATGAACAGCAATTTGGAAATATCTACCAAAACTATGAATGCAATTCCACTTCTAGGAATTTATTAGAGACATACTTTCAAATGTGAAGAATGCTATGTATTCAAAGTTAGTCACTGAAGAACAGCCCATAATAGCACACAATTGTTAACAGCCCAAAGGTCCACTGATCAGGGATACAACAAAACAATGGTATATTATAAATCTATTAATAAAAGCAAAAAGGATGTAACTACACACTGACATGAAAACATCATCAATATATAAATTGTTGATATATATCTAAGGTGAAAAAAGCAAGGTACATATCTGGGAACTGAGTACAATGTGCTACAAAATGTATGAAAGTAAGACATCAAGTTTCTTTTTGCTTATATGTACATAAGAAAACTTTGGAAGAATATATCAGAAAATGAAACAAAAATGTTATAATGGTGGTGGCAGAGGGAGGTCAGAACTGGACAGAAGGAAGACGGGTATGAGATTACAGCCTTTTTGCTGGGTGCTTTTGTAAACTTTTTATATTTTTTCTTTATTTTGAATGAGAATCCATTACTTTTTCAAAAATAGTTAAATATACATAAATTAAATTAGTTACATACACATCTAATTAAACTAAAAACTCTCTCTAAAGGCTACTCATCAGCTCTACACAATATTTCACAAACTCATATCAGCAGACCCCACACACCCTATTTTTAGAAGCCTGTAATTAATATGTAATTTTTGTCATTAAAAAGTATTTTACCTGCTAGAAAGCCCAAAATTCTCACTTTTAATAATAACCCTCAATTTAATGATATTTTCATATAGTATGATTTTAGTTTCTGAAATAAACATTTTTTAACTGAAATTCAAAGACCCCAGTGAATATATCCTTAGGGGTATATAATTTTTTTCTTTCAAGGTGGCTTGTATATAGCTTGAAGAATCTGAGAGATGATAGCTTAACTACAAGTAAAAAGTCCTTAACATGTCATATTTGACTCTTCATGCTCTGGCATGGCCTCCTCATCCAGCCACAGCTCTCCCTAAACGCCATGAACTTCATGCTCCTGACCAGCCTGGTAAAGGTGCCAGCAAACAGCCTGTTGATTCTTCTTTCAATGCTTTTGTGTGAAATGTACATTCTTCCTAGAATACCTTCCATACTACCTTACCCCCTTTTATCAGGCTAGTTTCTACTCATCCTTCGAGATCTGTTGAAGCAGCAGACTCCACTGGAATCCCATGTTGGTCCCCCACCTGTTGTCCTTCCTGGGACTCCCATAACACCAGGTAGAACGTAAATTTCCACTATTTAACTTTAACCTCTAAAAAGATAGATGCTCTGTCTTATTATTGTATCCTCCAGACCATTTCAGTGTTCTGTGGTATCCACAGCATTCTTTATCTGAAGGAAAAAATTCCTTCAGAGACTTTGGGACCTTATTTTGTGTGTCCTGGTACCAGGCCACTGTATAATCTGTTTCCCAAGACTGGTACATGCTCTCATCACCTTTACACCACGTTTAAATATTACTCTCTCAAAGAAGCCTTCCCTAGACCAGGACTGAAGTGTAAGAAACAACATATTGTGGAGCATCAAAGTCCACAGACAACAGTGGTGGTATTAACAGACGTTTGAAAGATAGGATTTTTTGTGGGGAAAAGTGAATTTGACATAATGGTAGAACATCTGAGTAGCAGTTTCTAACTTAGAGATGGAAATATTATACTGAAGTGTGTAAAGATACAGGAAACGTAGATTTTATTTCATAAGTATGAAAGGCTGTTTAATAAGATGAGTAAAGTACTAAACCAGAAAAAAATAAAGTTTCAAGAAAGGACAAACAACATAATGACAATTTTTTAAGAGGCCTATTTAAAAAGCCTTTGATTCTGGCATTTAGGCAGTGACTGGTGAGAGATGCTCTTGAAATACCAGAAGAACAGAGTTCACCTCTGGTAAAATGAAACCATAAATTCCATGCCTACACACACACACACACACACACACACACACACACACACACACACACACACACACTTTATTCCCTTCCATTAGAAAAGATTCTAGAAACAACACGGGGTCTCCATATTAAACACCGCATCAGAAAGAGAAAAGCATCAACTGAAGGTATACTCTAGGAAAAATATACCAGTGAGAGAAAAAACTGCATAAAATTTAAAACGTCTGAAGTTTTTGAGGGAAAAATAATGGACTAGCCACTGCTTTCGTAACATAATGGACTTCTTTATTAATTTCCTAATGGCAATAATCCCTGTCAAATACAACTGCCGTTCCATTTTTCCAGGTGCCCAGATGCTATTTTGGCAATTAGGCAGGCACTGCCATTTTGACTGCATTTACAGTGATCAAGGATGCAATTGCCCACTGTTGTCCTTTTCTTCCAGTATAAAGATTTGAATCATAGTTTTGATCTTAAAATATTCCATTTATATCTCTTTGTTGATAGATTTTCCTGTCCCTTCATTTCTAGGTTCTGTAGAAATCATTAGTGACATTATGCCAAGGGCTGAACCTCATAAGCAACCTGAACAGTTTGATTCACTGGAAAAGCAACCCACAATTCACTGAAAGAAAATGCAATAATGAGCCTGTCCAATTAAAACTGTTGAATTAAATGGAGAGAATCTAATGATTTCCCCTTATCATTCTGATATTCTGGAAGCATGGCAGGGGAACGATAAATACCAACACATATGTTAAAGATGCCCACTCTTTTTAGTTTAAGTAAAGCAAGCAAAGTCTTTTAAAAGTAAACTACACTATTACATAAAGGACATTCTAACGGATGCATCTAAGTACAAAGAAAAGGGCAAACGACCTTCTAAATTAAAACATATTTAAATAAATCCTTAAGCCAATTAAACAAATAGGAAGCTATCTTATTACCATATTGAGGAAGCACAGGAGAAAGTAGGAATTGCTGCCTAAACATAAGACTAGTTATGAAAAACGCAAATGAGAAATCACTTACATTCTATTAGTTCAAAAGCAATACATTTATCTCATTTCTATTTTTCTGTAATTTCTGTCAAATAAATATAATCATGCTTTTCTGTCACATCTATGCAGCTCTGTCTTCATACCTACAGTCTCAGAAATTACAAAAGCAGATGCAGAATTCAAGGAATTGTCCTTGATTCCTTAATCTGACATATCCATATAAAAGCAAAATTCAGTATCAGGGAGAACTAGACTGGTTAATTTAATGACCTGACCTCACAGAGCTTTCAGAGATATGTTTAACAGAATTATAACAATTGACTACATCCCGAGTCGAGCATGCCCACATGCATAAATGAATGAAGTACAAAAAGTTGGAAGACAACAAATTCAATTCCATGGATAGTTATTGCATTTGAAGTGTATAATATTTAAATAAGCATTCTGCAAATAAAACGAGGCTGCTAATAAACGAGTTATGACTGTTTAGTAAAGATCTAAAGCAGTAGTCTTCAAACATTTCAGCCTTGGAACACTTCCTTAAAGACAAACAAAAACAAAAATCCAAAACCAACAGAGAATAGAAATACTAAATTACAGAACAGGAGTGAGTTTGTGTGATGGGGGTTTTGGAGCAGAATTGGGATTGAAGAGTATTTCACTAAACCTCTCTCCCCTTGAAGTATAGATCGAAAAGTATCACACCAAAATAATTAGGTCTGCAGAAACAAATTAAGATATATTATGGGAGATAAATATTAAAAGAATTTAAATTAGATACTTGTAAACATCTTAAATCATGTACCATAAAATGCCTTATTTCACCTCAAGTTTGTTTTTTTCCCTCTTATTTTTTCACTATCCCAAAATACTATACAACTATAATTGTCATCATATCTCCCACAATTCCATGTATTCCTCAGAATCACTCTTTTACTATATTCCCTTTATTTACTTTGCAGCTAATCCTGGGGCAGAAAAGACATACCTAAATTAGTAAGAATTTTACTTCTCCCAGAAAGATACAATGCTGTCCTGTTAGTGAGAGGCTCCAATCCAGGATGTCCACAAGAATACACGTTCACATCTCCTTCCAGGCCACCCTTGAAAAAGTAGCGTGCGTAGTCTTCTAGAGGAGACTGAACTGTCTGAATGTGTAAAGCGCAGCATAACAATAAATAGCTCCCGAAGCACTGGCCATATAGACTGTATTACTGATTAATATATGCGTATTACATATGTACGTCATACACACACAAATATGTAATACACCAGCTAACTCGGTACAACCATTTACCTTAGTGTCTTTCAAACACTTCAAGCACCTCAACTAGAGCCAAAAAGGCTTTGTTTGATTATTTTAAATACAAATGTATGGTTGTTCATATGTGGGTATCAACATGTCTAGAAAATTAAAAGTATATTTACATGTTTATACTAAGTTTTGGCCCACCTTGAGAAACGAATGTTTGACAGTCACCCATAACACCGGAAAGCTGGACGGCTGTGCTCGCAAAAGAACTCAACCTGAAGCAGCAGCCACTTGGGCCGCGGACCTTGGCAATGGCGGCGGCGGCGGCAGCGGCGGCGGGGAGGGGGGGCCACGGCATTCCCGGCAGCCCGTGCGCGGGCAGGGCATGAGGGGAACGTGCCAGGCGTGCACAACGACGTCACCAACGTGCCCTGCGTAGGCACCACCTACAGTGGCAGGGCTGTTGCGAAGGCGGCGGCGCTGTCCACCCACTGCCCTTCTCGCGGAGCCGGTGCAACTTGTCTATGTCCAGGGTCCAGCACAGGTGGTCCAGGGGCATGTGCGGCCTGAACACTAGGCGTTGCCGATGTCTGATCAGTCTCTGGGGGCCTGTGCCGCCGTATGTGCGGAGATGACCTATCCGCCTATCAGTGTGTCCTTTGGTTTTACTGACAGTTTCGGGTTTGGCACTAGTCACCAGAGTATGTTGTACTATTGTCAGATCCTGCCTGCAAAACACTGGCCACCACAGCTGGTGGTGGGGACCTCAGGCACGAAGACCAGAAGTAAAGCACCCCAGCACTGGACAACTTCCTGGACCAATTGTGGGCTGACCCTCCGCATAGGGGCTTACAATCTTCTTGTGATTATCTGAGTGTTTTAACAACCATGATCTCTAGGCAGACATGCAGACTTAAGTGATACATGTTTTTGGACACATGTTTTTGCATCAGATGTAAGTGACACATATTTTTGCATTCTTACAATTGGCTTTGTAGCACTTGGAGACTTTCAGACCACAGTAACATGCAGCCTTAGAAGCTCTGGGTTGTCTATTACCTGATGCAGATTATTTCCTTATTTATTCGATTTGAAAGAAGTTGTAGAAAGTCCCATTGCATAGTCAGTCTTCTCAGTTAAGGAGCAGTAGTGTAGGGTAAGAAGGGATGAGAATCCAACTCTTTTTTTCCCTTCTCCTCCCTTCAAACACAACATTCAAAAATAAAAAATAAAAATAAAAAGTAAGTGAATGCTTTAAGAGGTTTGAGTGGGTAAATGGCCTGTACTGGACTTTTTTTCCTCCCAGACAAGGGAAAGAAACAAGTTTGTTTCTATTTTAGCAGTAACTGAAAGGCAGGAAATTTTGTGCAGTGATTGACATAAAAATTTAGTAAGTTTTATATTTCAATATATTGTATATATTGAAAATAAACACATTAAAATTAAGTTGATGTAAATAAATTATTTTATTTGACCAAAAGTAAGATTATAAAAATGCAGTGAAGAAAAATATATTCAACTGCCCACTAATGTTAATGAAATCTTATTAATGTAATTACCAAATAGGCCAGTTTCTGGACATTTTATGTACATGTTAGCCTGGCCAAGTTTTATGTAATATGCATACTGAGCCCATAGTTAGCTATAATAGATAATGCATTGATTTGGTTATATACCAAAATCTCAGAAGCAATATAATATAGTGAATAAACACAAACATTTATTATGTGAATTCAGAGAACCTAGGTTCAAGTCATTATTCTGCCCTCATAACTCTCTGATCCTCAGCTGCCTCACTTGTAAACTGGGGATGATAACAATACCTGTCTTGCAAAGATGTTATAAATATTTAATAGCATACTATACATGAAAAATGCTTTGTAAACTGTGAAATGCAGTGTAAGTGTTAGCAGCCAGTGTTTCAGCCAGTAAGGTATTGTTTATAAACTTAGAAAAGTAACTCTAGTGCATAAAGTAAATCAAACAAATTCCTATGTAAAATGACCTCTTTCAATAATACTACTCTTCATACTAGTGATTACATTTTCCTGTTGAGTGAATGATGCTGAAAAGAGCAAATAAGATGCTTTCTAGCAGCTGTATGTTTAACCCATAGTCAATTATTTTCAGATTGTTTATGTTGTACACAATGCATACCATAAGAAAGGAAAGAAAAACATTAAGATTCTGGAAATGAGTTTTTTTAAAAGTTAAGATTACTTAAGCATTTCATTTATTATACAGTTTATATGATGTATAGCATAAGCATGCATACACACAGTAAGGAAATGAATTTAAGAAGTCGACACTAGGTGGGTCCATAGTAATGAACTGAACATTTTAAATCGAAATGTGAGAAATCTCTCTGTTTAAAATAGATGCATTACAGCTCAAAAAAAACCAACTGAAATAGAGTAATTTGAAAAGTTCAACTGGTATTTTTAAAGGCATATTATATGGAGATGAAATATAAAAAGTAAATATGTAGGATAGTCTAAATTATTTTTTAATTTAGTGACTTAGGATCTACCAAAACAGTTTATTTTCATAAAATTATAGTGACAATATGCAACATGGAGTAGAAATACGAAGATAATGTACAGTCCCTAAGTTATTTAGAATAACAATTCCCTTGATAAATGTCTTTTCTGATTAAAAACAGTAATTTTAAAAAATTCTTATAAATTCAAAATAATCTTAAGCCAATAGCTGTAACAGAAGCACTGCATTTTTATCTGCAACAGAACATTGTAGGACAGTAGGAAACACATAAAAAAAATTGGATATAAGAAAATGGGAACCTGGAAAGACTTTTAAACCAATTATTAGTAATAAGAAATTAAAATGATTATTTAGGATAAACAGAGCTTAATTTTCCTATCTGTTTTTGTCTTCTGATTGGCCTGGCTTTGGAATTCCCAGTTGGAAATCTTTTGAAGAATATAAAGTTTAGTTTTGTGGCTGAGCAGATCCCTATAATAGCATGGTTATAATAGCCAGATAATCATAGCTTACATTTTTGAAGTGCTTACTAAGTAGTAAAGCATTGCCATAAACACTCTTCGACCAACCCTTTGAGGTAGGCACCTTGTTAGCATCATCCCCAGGACCATACAAAATCATATATATTAAATAATTTGCCAATGGTCAGACAAACAGTGGGTGGCAGAACTGGGTTCTACATGCCTCTCTAGTACTGGTTCTTGAACTCTTTTCAGCTAATCTTCCTCAAAAGAGTGTCTTCTCTTGCTGTTACCATTTAACCACCTTACATTTACATCTCAGTGAAACACAGTATGGCTCTCACCTACCCACAGCACTACCAGAACTATTATGTCTACGATTAACACTGACCTTATTACTAAATCTAATGAAAACGTCAATCCTCATACTACTTGACCTTGGCCAAGCCTTCCTCTCTTTAACATTCTCTTCTCATTATGTCCATTAGAGCAGGACCCCTGTTTTTCATCATCCTTCTCCATCTGTCCCTTCTTGGACTTCTTTGAGTGTTGTTCCTGCTATGCTCAGCATTTGGATGTTGTGGCTACTTGCTTTGTGCATCAATTCTCACTCTTCTCTCTCCCACTGGACAATTTCATTTAATCTCTCAATTTTGATAACATCTATATGTCAAGACTCCAAAATAATATTTCTATCTCAGATCCCTCTTCTTATTTCATATCTGTACCTGGATGTCTCATAGGCATCTCAAACTCCACATGTCCCAAAAGTAAACTCATCACCTCTCTACTGTCAACCCCATGTTTTTCTATCAGCCACCCAATTGTTTGGGCCCCAAAACTAGGATTCAGTTATTCTTGACACTTTCCTTTCCTTCAGGCTCCCAAATCTGTTTTGTCTCCAAGTCTTTCTAGTTCTGTCCTAAATGTGTCTTGAATTATTTCATTGTCTCTAAAGCCACTATCACCACAGTAGTCCAAAGCGTATCATCTCCTGCTAAAGTAACACAATTTCCTCTGTCTGTCTCTACCCACTCTCGTTTCCCCCACATAATACCCAAACTGATGGTCTTCCAGCAAAAATCAAGTCATTTCTCATGCTTATAATCCTTCAGTCTTCACATTTTCACTTAGAATAAAATCCATCACCCTTACTGTGGTCTATAGGACACCTTTTTATTCCTACCAAGCTCCATTCACAGCAGTTTTGCCTCTGTCATCAGGAAATACTAAGTCATCTCTGAAACTAAGGCTTCCATCCTCTACTATTTTCTCTGTTTAAAATAACGTTTATCCAAACTTTGATGTGGCTCATGTCTATTTACACTTTATTTCAATTTAATTTCCACTGGTGCAGCATGACTTTTCTTTAGCTCCGAACTAAGCTAGCTCAAGCTAGTTTTCATCGCTGGAGCATCAGTTGTTGATGTTCCACTTATTTTCAGGGTGAAAAGTGATAGTTTCACACGGTATAAAAGTTTAAAATGTCTGAAACAATATTAGAGCTCGAGTCAGCATCATTTCAAAGACAGCTGGGTATGCTTCCAGCTTGTATTTTTTTGGTTTATTATCAAACTAGCAAACAGTACAAATATTTTACCTGAGTTCAAGGATACACACATGAGGACAAAGCTCCACAATGACTTTCTAAGAAGCAGGACTTTGAAGTTCTGTGGTCAACAGTTCCCTCCCACAGATGAGTGACCTATTCACCAAGCAGGAGAAGCCCAGAAGCCTCTAATAGCCTACTAGCATGTTCAGCATGCACAGGTTCACGGTTAACACAGACCACATTGTTGCTGCGGAACAGTTAATCACAGTAGCGTTCTCTTTTACACTGTGACATTAATTAGTCTGGCCTAGCCCACAGCCTATCATGTGAACAGAAAAGGAATGACTCCTTTCTGCCTAACAAAGGAAGATCTCACAGACTTTCAGCTTTTTATCAACTTCACAGAGATATAATTCACCTACCATGCAATTCACCCATTTAAAATGTACAATTTAATGGTTTGTGAGCTATTATTAATTTTTAAAACTATGGAGATAAATATATATATATATATGTAATGTACTATTTAAAGTGTACAATTCAGTGGTATTAATGACATTCACAATGTTGTACAACTATCATCACTTTCTATCTCCAAAATGCTTTCATTGCCCTAAACAGAGACTCTGTATTCCCCATCCTCCTTTCTGCTCCAGCCTCTGGTAACCCCTAATCTACTTTCTGTCTCTATGAATTTGCCTATTATAGGTATTTAATATAAATGAAATCATACAATATTTACCCCTTTGTGTCTGGCTTATTGCACTTAGCATAATGTTTTCAAGGTTCATACGTATTGTAGCATATATGATTCCTTTTCTAGCTAAACAATATTCCATTGTATGAATATACCAATTAATGGATACGTAGGCTGTCTCCACGTCTTGCCCATTGTGATAGTGCTACAGTGAACACTGATATACAACAAGTACGTGTTAGAGTCTCTGTTTTCAATTCCTTTGGGTACATAACAGAATAGAATTTCTGGATCATATGGTAATTCTGTTTAGCTTCTGAAGAACCACCAAAGTCTTTTCTAGAGCATTCCCACAAGCAACATTAAGAGGTTTCCAATTTCTCCACATCCTTGTCAACATTTATTATTTTCCATTTCTTCTGTTTCGTGTGCTTTGTTTTTTAGTACAACTTATTTTTGTGCACCTAATACAGATTTATCCAGGGAGATTACCACCATAATTAACCGCTGTCCCTTATTCTACAGTGTAGAGATTTAGCTTTAAATAAATACAAATTAAACACGTAAACTACATAACTGAGTCACCGATAGTAGAGCTGTGTAGTTTTTTTTTTTTCCAGATTTCCTTAAGACTAGGAAATACAAAATAAAGAATAATCAGTTGAATGTCTTTTCAATAATTCTCATATTTTGGAGAGAGAACTAGAATGTCTGTTAAATCCTTTATTTTTTCCAAGTCTGTTAATTACATTTTGCCAGTTAAGAGATTTGAGGAGGGGAAAAATCAACAAAGATCGAGAGGTACTTAGTGCTAAATACTGTGCAAGCACTTTTATACCCACTATATTGTATATTCCTCAAAATAGATAATAATAAGTAGTTATTATCTTTCCATTTTATAAATGAAGGAGCTTCAGCTCTAAAAGAACTGTATTTACAAAAAGAGCAGAACTACAATAACTTAATGGTTCTCAAAATTTTACCACAGTCACTCATCTCTGAATTAAATAAATATAAATTAGGGATTTAATAAAGTCTTGCATAGCATCTCCAAATGCAAAAGAGAGAAAAATTATACAGCTTTGATTAAAAGATGGGAAAACGCTAGGAGATGCACCCTGAGACCTTGTACACCAAGGATGCACATATGTCTGCAGACTGACATAGAAAAAGACTGGATGAGACCAGTGGTCTTCAAGCTGTAACATCAGTTGAGTATTTTTACATAGGAGTCAGAAACAAAGCATAGACACCTCAGGATAACACAGATTACAAAATGAAAAAGCTAAGACATTAAACATTTCCTGGACAGAGTCCCAACTTTTTTTTCTTTTCTTTTCTCTCTCTTTTAAAACATTTTATGTTTTGGCTGTAGTTATTGACAATAACATTGTTTATCTTACTGACTCAAACATAATTCTACAATCTTATTCCACATCAGAGGAAAAACAAATCACCTAGACATGAGCTAGTATTAAAAGATAAAGGGATTATGGGGAGAAGAATCATTAAAGATAGATAAATTCCTAACCAGCCTATCTTTTCTTTTCACAATCTGGATTATGAGCTTCCTGTAAACAATTATGTCCATGCTTTAGTTCTCTGAAACCAGTAGGCTCTGGGCAGGAATGGCAGGAAGACAGTATGGGATGAGAACGAATCATTTTGCAAGACAATGAAACATAAAAGTAATTTGTGAAATCATAATTTTAAAATGAGTGGATTGATACAGAAAAGGAAAAACAAAAGATTAAGGATAAAGTTTTGGTGATAGGAAAATAAAGGAAAACTCAGAGAAAAAAATAGAAAAATTAGAAGAAATTAATAAAAGGAAATTTTGAAATGAAAGGAAAAGATAAAATATGAAGGAAGACAATCTTCCAGATATGTCTGGAGAAAAAACTATAAAAGCAGATTTGACAAAAAGGACCTAAAATATCAATCTAAAAGTAAATCATTTCTACTTGAAGATTATGTTAAAGCAATCACTTTTATTTCACTATACCTCGGCCTCATATTAAATTTGTCAGTTACAAGAATTAAAATAAATTAATTTCTATTAGTCTTTTTTATTTATATGTAGGCATTCTAGACTCCTGATCACTAGAAATAGGCATATGGCAATGGAAAATGTTCAAATACTTTATTAAACAAAATTAGATCTGCAAAAATCTAGAAATGTTACATAGATAGACAATGAAAGAGTGCCAGCTAAATATCCCTTTACTGGTTTCTTTTCTCATTGACAACTTAGTACAGTAACAAGAGAGGCAAACCAGACCCCAATTTTTAAGATGAATCCTATGTACTTACTTTAAAAAATAAATAAATAAAACACGAAAGACCAAATACCAACAAACACCAAGTTCATTGATTAGGGTACTATTGATTCTTCATGTATCCAAATCTAACTCTTTTTTTTTTTTTTGGTCATTTGTGTTGGTTGGTTGGTTGGTTGGTTGGTTACTCTGAAGTGTGGCTACTTTTGTCTTTATTACAGTCATTTAGTGACCTGCTATGAATCATCTGTTTGTGTTACAGAAACTTTGGGAGGTGCTATGTTTCCTTCCAGTGGGGCAGTGTGATGTTATGAAGAGGTTTTAAAGAGGTCAACTGTCTAGTTTCACATTCATTTCTATGAGCTCATTAAAGAAAAAAAGAGAGAGAGAGAGAGAGAGAGAGGAAGGGGGTAAATGCAGGAAAAGAAAGGGAAAATAGTACAAGTTAGCAGAAACCAAGAAACAAATCTAGGGATAGGCACACTTACAGTAATTTTATTGAAGAGCAGATGAACATAATGCTAAGACTGGAAAATCACATGATTATAAATAGATTTGGATAATAAAAGGAATGTTACTTAGGAGGTGACTCGGAAGTCCATTAGACATTCATTTGAAGGCAGATTTATAGCTGTCACAAAAATCAGTAAACTATGTCTATTGTTATGGTAATACACTGAGTCCCTTTCATATGTCTAGATTGTACAAAGAATATCAAAAACCACTGATAACTCCTCTTTCCAAGACCTCATATTCACTGTCAACCCACCACCTGTTTAAAGAACAAAACAAAATACCAACTCTCATAGAAATCTGTTGGTTTAGAATTAGAAGAAGAAAGTAAGTTGTCAACAGCAAATACAGGAGGCAAAGACAGGGAAGGAGGAAATTAGAAGAGAATTCAGATTCTATAAGATGGACCCTTTTCTCAAATATAGTAAAATACCCCACTTCACTGAGACTGAACTTTGTATTTAACCTCATTACTTTCTCTGAACTACCATTAAGTTCATACTTGCATAAAAACTACTTGGGGATGAGAAACAGAGACAACAGCAAGGAGATAAGGTTTGCATTGAGACTATCATCTGTTACTTAATATGAATTAATTTAGTAAAGATTAATTTCTTCCAACATCTCATTGAGTTCATCAACACAATATGGAGGATCTCAGAGGGAGGTAGTAAGAGATAATTCTGGAATTTGAAATATGCTATAAAATGATGCTGTGTTACTCTACCACTTTCCCACCTTCCAACTCCCCAAAAAAGTAGAGTCAATCCGACTGACGTTTGAATAAACAGAACGTGATTTAATAGAAAAAGAGGAAGATGTGTAAAAAGAAGCTGAAAGTGTTGAAGACAAAATTTATCTCATTATTTTATCTAGGCTACCCCTGCACCTAAGAAAAGAAAAAAAAAAATACTTTTCTTGTCCCTCTTGATCCACAAGCTTCCCTTGACTACCAGTAGCCCAGGTACTAATTTGTGGATTAAGTAAGTTTTGTGGGCTGGTCCAGTTATCCAAACACAATTCATAACCTTATTTCTGTAGGAAAATGTGTTGTGAATTTCAAATTCCAAACAAACTACTTGAAACAACCTGTTCACAAGTTTGGGACAGCTTGCACACTGTGTGTTTTGGATTTAGAAAGTTAAACGACACCTTACTGGATAAAAATTTATTATGACATGTGATTCATACAACTATTATTAATCTTCAGTAAATTCTGCTGAAGTAAGTACCCAAAGGTGTGCTAACTTAATTTAAACCTCTGCAAGGTTTGGTTGGTAATTTTCCAAGAGCAGATTGACTCATGATATTTTCAATGTCCAAAAATTTGTCTTTCCGTCATAAACTAAAGAATACCATGTTGCACATTTCAACACTTATGTCTTCAATCTTAAATAAAAATGAAGTCTAAATGTAGCCAATAACAAACATGAACCAATCAAGAACATCGAAGTTTAAAATGGTTTCATTTGATCTATTTTTAATAGGAAACAAAACTTTGGAATTAATAATAGAAAACATGCACAGATTAATCACACACAAAAACTAAATCATGAGACTAGATGTGATACCAAGCTTCCTCATATATATCACTTGCTATTGCTATAAATAACTTTCTCAGCTGTTCAATGGCCATTGCCATCATTATCCAATTCTTCACAATAAACATTAGAAATAATGTGAAATATTTGCTTTCAATCTATATGATACAAAGTCTGCTGCCTTTATCATAAGTGAATATACAGCCACGTCAGTGAGAACCTGTAGATCTGTCTCAATCTGGGTTCCATACCACCTAGATATAGATTATGTTGCTCATTTATTTGAAAATTAAGATTGGTCAGCATTAACAGAGAGTTACCAAATAACTGTCTGATTTTTGCATCCCTATAAAAGAATTAAATAACTGTTCTCATTTACTGTACTAAATAATATACCACCTTTAGATAACACATATTAAAACTGAGTATTCAGGAAATAAACTATCACATCTCTTCTTTCCTCCTTCAAGTTTTTAGATCCATTTTTTCTTTAGTTCTTTTAATCACTGCCTTTCTGAATTTAAGTAATATACTTAATAACAATTTTTAAAAGTTGTCAATTAAGGCTATATCTATTTAATTCATCCTATGAAAGATTCGGTAATTAGTGAACCTTTTCTCTATCTCTTCTCCCTCACCTCAAAAGAATTAGCTATAATTCTATTTTTATATTATAAAGTTTTATCATTCATATCATTTTTGTCACATGACAACTATAGATTTGAAAAATCAAAAAATGGTAATTAACACTTACAACATTGTTTTTAATTATAGACTGAGATATATTATTGGCCTTATAAAAAATGCAATCTTATATCTTAATTTTTTATTTTTGAAGGAGAATCTCCCAAGCATCAGTATCTAACAAATTCTTTTTCACTTACTTTTTGGCTTCCTTCCTTTCTTACAGTCATACTTAACTGCCTGTATTTTGCATATGCATTTTTCTAAGATTTCTTTTTTTTTCTAGTTTATCATCTTGACCAATCTTTTCATACAAGGCAAGTAAATAATAACCTAAGTTATTGCATGATTGAAAGTGTCTTGCATAATATAAAATACAGTTAAATATCTTCTTTTCCTTCCAACTTTGAAGACATTGCTTCATTTTCTTTATATAATCACTGGTGACATTTTAACATCAATAAAAGTCTCACTCCTTTAAATGTAGTATATCTCCTTATATATGTATATGCACATATATATGCTTTCAATCCATGTGACATGTCATATATACATTATGAATATAAAATTCTGGGAAGGAGATGAGTTCTAAAATCTGAACAGAATGTGCTGAGGGGCGGAACTATCCTTAATAGCCCCTGTTTATGAAATGACTACCAGCAATACGGAGAGGTAACATCAACAAAGAACCCTAAGCCATATTAGGGGAGATGTTTCAACATGCTATTCTTTTAACAATTTCCATTTTGTGGTTGTCTTCTTCCTAACATATCTAAACAATATGCCAAAATGGCAACACTTCTGGCCTATCCCTATTTATTTTTTCTGACAGAAAAAGAGAGGGCATTCTCCTTCTTTCCTCCTCACCCTCACCCCCCAGACGCCGTGCTGTATCTGCTCTTTCTCCTCCTCTCTTCCAGGGAACCACATGGCTCCTGAACGACGGCTTGGGCCCAAGAGTGAGTGCCTAGTAACAAGGTCACCCCTCGGAGGCTGGGCTGGAGAAGGTCTGGGGAGACCTTGGCAGTGGCTTGTGTTCTCTGGACAAGAAAGCCTGGCTCTGCGTCCTTGAGGTACGGAATAGAAGAGCAAGAGATGGAGTCTTGGGTCTGCTTGGGCATACACCTTGGCCTCTTACATTCTTCTTTTTGGGAAGCATGTCATCATCAGAACAGGGGCAACAAGAGTCCCTCTAAGTGGTAGTGTAGTCTGAGTCTGAAGCTACTGAGAAGCTACAGATTTTAAGAGATTTTGTAACACTTTTAAATTATGTCTGTATGGTAGGGGTTCTCAGCCAGTAGCCAGGATCTACTAAGAGACCTCTAAGGCTAATTTCACTACCTACATGCTTTCTTTGAATTCTTTAAAATGTGTTAAATTGTGTTTCCTAATCTTTAATGGCCAACATTTTAGTCAATATATGGCCTTGATACTAATCAAAAGTTCCTTGACAGTGACTAACTACACCTTGGCTATCATCACAATGTATTATTTTTCTACATACATTTTATATGCACAAATACACACACACATACACACAGTTGTGAGTAGTTTGGTTTTCATTTCTGATTGATTTAGTTCACTTACTTTTTTTTAAAAGAAAATCATTGAATATGGGCATTAAACAAATGATTTCTGAATGAAGAATTCTTAAATAGAGGATAAGATTCATTTGCTTGTTTTTGTTTTGTTTCTTTTCCAAGATATAAGTTCTTAGACATATTTCTTCAAGAAGCTCAGAAATGTTATCAAATTGATATTCATTTTCCTAAATTGTCACTTAATAGCCAACAGTTATTCTTCCCAATTCATAAATATAGTTCCTTGTTTTCTACAAGTGTACTCAATGATTGCTAGGAAAATTAACTTGAGTTCCTTACATGCTGATATGTGAAAATATTGCCTATGTCACTAGAATATTTATGGCAATACTGTATTGTAATATATGATATTGATTTAATAATTTACGAAGTCCTGTAGTGTACTACCTAGAGGGTAGAGACCATGTCTTTTTCTGTATGTGATCAGCGTCCAGAATATTCAGTGAAGTATGACTGATGGGGATTTGTACATAGAATGATCTCCCTGAGAAGGAAGTGAGCACTACAGAACATTTTGAACTTGAACTCTAATTCTAAGCCTTGGGAAATGTATTTGGAAAAAGTCTTTTGCATGAACACAACCATAAACTGCCTGCTTTTCATAAAAGCTCATTTTTATGACCTACAGAACAATTCCTCTCCCTACCTCACAGTTTTCACCCTCAAGCCAGGAGAGATGCCACATCCACCTTTGAAGTAGGAAAGAACTGGAATGCTCATAACCTTCAAGTGGGTGAAACTTTTCCCACTTCCTACAGAGAACTAGGCAGGGGGCAGGATGTAGAATCATTGCTGCTTTTATTCGTAAGCCAACAATTCTCCTAACTCTCCATTCAGAGATGTGTATGACTGTGTCTAGAGCCCTACAGTGAACATCCATTCAGAATAGATCGGGGATGCTACAATTTATACAGTTGAGAGTGATCATGGTTTGGTGACTGAGAGTCTTGGTACCAGCCATTGAAACTGTAGTTTTTAACATTACCTACTCTACCCTTAAAGGACCGCTTTCCAGTGGAAAGATATGTATGAATCACATATATAAAATATATGTTTTCTAAGTAGCCACACTTTTTAAAGTTATAAAGAAAAAGGTAAAAATAATCTGAATAATTTACTTAACTCAATATATTCAAAATTCAATTCAACATGTAATTATATTAAAAAATAATATATTTTAAATTCACATTTTCTTACTAAGCCTTTGAATTCAGTGCACATTTAGCACATCTTAATTTGGACTAGCTGAATTTCAGGTGTTCAGTAGCCACATCCAATGGTTACCCTGTGGGACAGCTCAGCAGATGTGTCATTTTATGCCTTTGTCAGCCCTTTTCAGGTTTCTGCAAACCACCAGCTCAGCACGCTCAAGAACCTGAGCTAATCTTGGAGGGCAAGTAGCAGAAAAGATTCAGGCTAGCCAGTCACTGGGATCTGGCGCCCATTGTGCTGAACCAAGGCCTGATACCCAGGGTCCCTAACGGAAGCCTTATACATCTGTGTTTAAAAATGGGCCCACGGTGTCCTCTTCACTACTTTATACCAGTAGTGGGACACTGGAACAGACTGTGTGGTTCTTGGGCGGTGTCTAAGCATCCCCCGCTTCCCTCTCTCTCCAGCTTCTGCTGGGTGGCTCCAACGCTCAAGTCATGCTTTCTAAGTAGATGTTCAGCTTCCCCAAAGATAGTGAAATGATTTACTCCTCATCTGTAAAACTCCTCATCTAGTTGGGCTAGATGAGCTGCGAAGTTCCTTCCTCTGCTAAATTATATGATTACTATTTCAATTAAGTAAATATCAGAAAGGCATAAATCTAAAATCATTTACCAAATGCACTCAAACCTTATTAATTAAGAATCACAGTAAGTACCTTCTAATCTATGAAAAGCTGAATTTACAAAATGTTATTGCAGAAAAAAAGGTTTTTTATTTTTTTTTAACAGAAAATGAAATTTCTAGGGGATAGATGTTGACCAAGGAGAGAACTTACTTACTCACCAGATTTCCCTTAAATTTTGTCCCAATTCACAATTTGTCAAAGTATTTCCTGTGGAGCAAGGGATGGGATTTTTAGAGATCAAAGTTTACTGTAGTGTCCTTTAAATGTATTTTAAGACAAAATGAATTAAAACAGAAATTTAAACAATATTAAAAAGCAAAGTAAAGCTCCCTGTGTAGCTTGGGAAATTAGAATCCTCAAGAAGGATCTGAGACAACCACAGAAACAGACTGATTTCTAAATTGTTTTCCAACTCTGAGACTACAGACTCCAGAAAAATTTTTTTCAAAAGAACCACCTCTCCTCTTTTGATTTTTCTCAATACTTCTTTCCATAGCCATCGGTTCATAGCCATTGGTTCATTTATTTAGTAACTACTAATTAAAAACCTATTATAGGCCAGTTCTGTTCTAAGCCTCAGAGAGAGAACACTGGGAAGCTTGCAGAAACTGAGGGAGACAGAC
The DNA here is from genome assembly GCF_048773025.1 of Camelus bactrianus. Lineage (NCBI taxonomy): Eukaryota > Metazoa > Chordata > Mammalia > Artiodactyla > Camelidae > Camelus > Camelus bactrianus. Next base: position 14,943,255 of record NC_133572.1, read on the forward strand.
AAGTGAAAAGGCAATTTCAACATGCTGCCTAAGCTAGGTGTGGAGCAAACTTGGATTACAAGGGCCTACAAGATGCACAAGGGAGAAGAGGAGAAACATTTCGCTCAGTCTTGGATCAGTGAGGGGAAGCTTTCTAGGGAAGGGACTTTTCAGCTGCAGCTGAGCCCTGGGTGATTCAGAAACCCATCACGCGGTGGACGTAGAGGCTGGCTGCAGAGATCGGCATGTTTCCTGCAAAGGAACATCATGCTCACAATCCCAGAAATGAGAGAGAATGTGGCCCACTGTGGGGAATAACAGGGTGCCTCGTACGGCTGGATCACCGACTTAGTGAAATAGTGAAGAGAGACAGGATAGGAATGTTGAATCCGGGTTCTCATCCTCACTGTCTGATACAGGAGGAAATCCATAGGAATTATTTGAATGAGTCAACAGTTGAAAATGCCAAAGTAGGGTAAATTTCAAACACTACACATTTTCATTCTGGAAACCTATTGCTTCCATTAAATTGGCCCTAAATGATTGAATTAGACTTTGCTATAGATCCAGCAAATCAAAGTTCGAAAATGTTGCGTAGTAAATAGTGAGTGGGTATTTGATATAATGGACAGATAAGAATAACTGTAATTAGTATAGCAATTGTTTCTCTGTAAATATGTGTCTTTAAAGTACTGGAAAATGCTTTAAAATCATTTGTTCTCTTAAGCATTTTAAGCACTCCCTCTGTAGGCTCCTATATTACAAACTTTATTTGCATCACCTTTTTGCTGTTGTTGACGAGAAAAACTACTGCCCAGTATTTGTAAAAAAGATGTGTGTATGTAAACTGGTGAAATCAAGATGATTAGTTTTTTGCTATATTTTTGTTTTTATACACTTCCTTCTCTAACTGATATTAAGTTGACATACATACTAAAAACAGACAACGTAGTTTGTAATTAAATTACAATGGCCAAGTTGGGTTTTTGGTTCCTCACAATACATGACCTACAGAATGTGTGCAGTGAACAAAAAGAACTTGAAAAAAAATTGAAATACCATTGCTAAGTGAAAAGCCTTCATAGATACACAAAGAAACAATCCACCCCTTCCTTGAAATGCTTTCATTTTTTGTTTCTGAGGGAACCTGTATTAGTTTCCTGCTGCTGTTTTAACAAATTATCATAAGCTTAGTGGCTTAAAACAACATAAATTTATTATTTTATAGTTTTGGAGGTCAGAATTCCAAAAGGGGTTCTCAATGGGCTAAAATCAAGGTCTTGGCAAGGCTACATTCCCTTCTGGAGGATCTTGGAGGTAATTTGTTTCCTCACCTTTTTTACTTCTTAAGGCTGCCTGCATTATTTGCCGCATGGCCTCATCCATGTTCAAAGTCAGCAACATTAAGACACAAATGAACTTATTTACAAAACAGAAACAGACTCACAGACATAGAAAACAAACTTATGGTTACCATGGGAGGAAAGGGGGTGAGGAGGGATAAAGCGTGAGTTTGGGATTAGCAGATACTAACTACTATGTATAAAATAGATAAACAACAAGTTTCTACTGTAGAGCACAGGGAACTACAGTCAATACCTTGTAGTAATCTATAACGAAAAAGAATATGAAAAGGAATGTACGCATGTCTATGTATGACTGAGACATTCTGCTGTACAACAGAAATTGACACAACATTGTAAACTGATTATATTTCAATTAAAAAAAGTCAAAATCAGCAACATTAAGTTGAGTCTTTCTCAGAGCGCCATCTCTCTGCCTCCTTCTTCCCCACTGAAGGGACTTTATGATTATATTGGGCCCATCTGGGTAATCCAGGATGATCTCCTATTTGAACTCATTGGCAATTTCATTTGCAACTATAATTCCCATTTATTATGTAATATAACATAATTTTTTACAGGTTGCAGGGATTAACATGTGGGTATCTTTGGGCAGAGGCATTATTCTGCCTACCACAGAAACTATCAGGGTAAGAAAACTTTTAACCTATACTGGATATTAACTCTATTTTGTTTTTGTCCAGTAAAATTTGATTGGAACATGTTGCCAGGCTTTCATGCAATCTCAAAGAATAAATAAGGCAAAATCCCTGTCCTCATGAATTTTGCAGAGAGAAAATATAAATACACATGAACAAAATAAAAATCTTTTGGGACGAGGACCTTTCATCACTTTAAGTACCTGTTAAGTAAAAAAAAAAAGTTGTTTACCAACATCAATCAAATTAATTAGATAATGCAGCAATAATAACAATTATATTTCATTACATGAATCATAATTTAATATTAGAAGAAAAAAATGTGTTTTTCATCACTTGGGTGATTCATAGGTCTGTGGAGAAAGTAAAAAATTGAGTCAATCAACTGACTAAGCTACATGATTCTAAACAACTGATTTGAATGATCTTTTATTTCACCAGCATGAATGATTTTTTTTTTTCATTGAAGTGACAGACCAAGATAGTATCAAGTATGGGTGGCACCAGACTATTAAAGTATCAATGAATACCTACTTTTAATGGTCTAAGAAGGAAAAAAAATAGTTTGGGGATCATAATTCTCATTTATGATCCTTCAAAGATTTGTGTTACAGACTTTATCAAGTTAGCCAAACTTCTTCTTTATACTCCATTCTCTTCCAGGAAAAAAAAAAAAAAAAAGCTTAAAATCCTACTTGGAGTTTCTCTTCTTTTTGTGCTAATCAAAGACTCACCTAAAAATATTATTCCTTTCATTCTTTGAATGTAGTTGTCTATTTAAAATATATATATATATATATTATATATAAAGTTATTCCTTAACTTTTTGTTAGAAAAGAATGATTATTTTCTTCTCTCAAGTTCAAATGTAGCACAGTTCAGAAAATGTGCAGATTTTACTTGCTATTACCGTTAATAAGGCTGAACTTCAATGATTTATTTAACATGGTATTGACTGACTACTGTCAGTACTATTCTAGAAGGTGTGGATGCAGCAGAAAATGAGACAGACAAGGAGAGACAAAAAAAATCCATAAATAAGCCAGAGAAAAAGATCAAATGGTGATAACTGCTATGCAGAGAATTCAAATGAATGATGTGGTCTAGAGTGACTGCGTGTCCAGGCTGTGTGGTCAGAGATGAATCCCTCAAAGGATGACATTTAAGCTGAGACCAAAATAACAAGGAGAAGCCAAGCATGCACCGATTGGTAGAGGTGCACTCCAGTGGTCCAGTGGGAGCACTAATGGAAGTGAGCATTAATGCAAACTTGGTGTGTTTGAGGTACCGAAGATCAGTGGAGCTGGAACACAGTAGACTAGCAGGCTAGAAGAACAAGAGTACAAAATGATCTTAAAGAGGCATTCACAACCACATCATAGAGGATTCTGAAAGCCATAGTAAAACAAATGACGGGAATTGATCAATAGGCTTAAAGCAAGAAGAGGATATCATTGATATACATTGTGAAAAGATTATCCTGGCTGCTGTGTGAGAGGACAATCAATTTTATTAGGGGGTAAAACTGGAAGTAGAAAAAAACCAAACAGGATTGTATTACAGTAATCCAAGTGAGAGGTGATGGTGATTTGACTAAAATACTGTACCAGAAATAAGAAAAAAATGACTGGCTTTGTGTTATTTTTGGGAGGTAGTATAAAAGAGTTGGTGACTGGATGTGGAAGAGATAAAGAAAAGAATCAGTAATAACTCACGGGTTTTTGAGTTGAAAAAGTAGTTGGAAGATCATGCTATTTACAATAACAGAGAAGACAAAGAGAAGAGCAGGGTTTGGAGGGGAATGAAGAGTTCTATTTCACCTGCATTAGGTTTCAGATGCTTACCAGACATTGGGGTAGGAATGTCAAGTAATCAATTGAATGTATAAACCTGGGAATTCCAGGAAGAGACCTGGACTGACAATAAAAGTTTTAACGTCATCAGACTACTGATAGGTTTTGGTATACAAGGCTGTATGAGGTCACCTAGGAAGAGTAGCTATGAAGAGAAGAGAGCCTGAGACATAGACAAGTGTTTGGGGATTGGAGGAAATTAATGTTGGTTGCATTCTGTATTTTGGATTAGCTTCTTTGGATCATGAGAGATACAAGTGTGTCTGGTGAAGCAAATTTGAGAGTGATGTGGGAGAGAGGTATAGGAAGGTCCTAGTTAAGGAAGAAGACCAAAAATCAGCAAGCATTAATAAAATTATATGATTCCCTTCAGAAATGCTTCACAGTCGCATATAAAAACAGCGAAGGTTGTTTAAATCAAAGAGGATGTAATAAAAGATTGAAGTCAGACTTTGACGCTCTCATGAGAGCAAAAGAAGTGACACCCAAATGGTCTGGAATTAACAGGGAGTAACGTGGAGTTGGAGGGACTGTAGATAAAGAGAAAGAGAAGACTCAAAGGGTTGAAATTTGGTAAGACTGAAGTACAACAGGTGAAGCAGGGAAGTTCGAGCTTCCTCTGCACAATTCCAGGAGGAGTCATTCCTATCAAATTCCTAGCACTGTACTCACAGAAGGAACAATGTGAACAGTTTCCTAGGGTCATCCTATGTGGCACCCTTAGAGGAGAGCTGGAGAAATCGAAGTTCGTAGTTAGAGTATTGACTAGGAAGTGATCATTGCAGATATGGGACATTTCTAATGACAAGAAATGGAGTTTGGTCATGTGAATAAGTGACTTCATAGACTGTTAGTAAGACAGACTGAGTGTAGGATATTGAACAGACAGTTCATGAACATTAAAGTCTTCTAAGAAAGAGGCATGAAAACTGCCACAACAGATGACATTAAAAAATCATAAGGGTTTAACTTTAGAAAGAGAAGATATTGAGATACAAAGGAAAATGTAAACAAACATTAATTACATTTAAAAACCATGTGAAGAGAGTGTCATAATTAACCATAATATAATTCTAGAAGGGAAAAAAGGAAGATAGGAAGAAGGGAGAGTGAAATGGAGGGAGGGAGGGAAGAACAAAGGAATAAAAAGAAAGTAAGGAAGATAGGTTTTGACAAATCAGGACCAAAAGACTGTGCTACAGACTATGGCATCTGTCCCATTAATTGCATTATTCTCTTAAACGGTCTCTGTCTTGTTCCCATCTGGTCCATCTTTACAAGGCTTCACAAGAGAGCTTTTTAAAATGCAAAATGGATTATAGCACTCACCTCCATAAACCCTTCAATAGCTTCCCATTCATTATCCACAGAATAATGTCCAAGCTCCTTAGTGTGGCAATCAAGGACCTTGATGATCTGATCACTGCCTATTCCTCCAGACACATTTCCACCACATTCCCCATAATTTCCTTGCAATACAATTACTTTTCCTTCCATGAAAAAAACCATGTCACTTCTCACATCTGTGTTATGCTCAGGCTATTCCCTTTAACTCTGATGTACTCTGAAAATTGCATCATGTTCTCTATGACTCCTCTAATTCTCCACCTGTCCCATTGTCCATTTCCCGACATCTCAGTGCCAAGAAAGAACCATCACCCTATCACTTCCTACTCTACACTGCACTTCTGCACTTCGCTTCTATTATTCCATACATTCCCTCACATTATTTTTAGCAAGGTCTCTAACCGTCTCAGGGGCACTGACATTGTCTCTTTCCTTAGGACCTAGCAAAATGCCTATTACACAGTAGGTGCTCAGTAGTCTGCCGAATAGATGTTATTTAATATAAGGTGGAAGGCTAGAAAAAGAATTAATGAAAGATGCTGTATAATATAAGGCGGAAGGTTTGAACAGCAATCAGATAGGACTAGAACTTTTTTTACATTTTTCTATGATACTGGTAGACTTAAATGTAACTGTTAATATAGGTGAATATTCTTATCCCAAACCCCAGAGGCCAAATAAGCTTTAGAGTACTGAAAAAAATTGGATCACAATACAATACGGTGCATATATTGTATATTACACAGCACTATTAATGAGGTCTGGGCAATATCCCATAATCAAACATGTTAATATTTCTGCCATGACATATACAAATACCCACACTCAACAGACAGCCTCATGTCAGGTCCACTTAGGTTTTCCTCTAAATGAATTACCAAAAATTGTATAATAATTCCTAAATTTCCAAGTGCAAAGTGACTTACAAAAAAATTTTAAAACTACAAATAAGGAATTGTAAACCTGTATTAAAATGCTATTTTGTAGATACTAAAAAATTCATAGTCAATACTGTCATAGGCAGTTACTACTATAACTACTTCAATTTTCTTCATGTGATAATAAAATGTTGTATTAACATAATAGATCAAATGCAGTAACCAGAGAAATGAATACAGGAAATATTTTTAAACTTTTTCTATAATTATGTTGTTGGAGTATTTAAAAGAATAGAACACAAATAATACAGCCCAAATCATCGCATCCTGGATGGATCCATATTTCTCTGGTAACACTTTTGACAGGTTTCAAGACCATCTTGTCAATAATTTCCAGGTATTACTTGCTAAAATGTCTTTAGCTCTTTAAAGACAGAGACAATATAAAACCTATTTTCTACTGTGCAGCTTTCCCAAAATCATATTCTTTGCACATATATAATGTTATCAGCCTTCATTGTCATTAACAGCAAAAGCGAAAATAATAAATTTGCAGTTCTAGGAAAACTCTGATCAGTGCTGGTTGGAGCTTATTAAAGAAGAAAATCCCTTCTTTAATAAGTTTCCTTAAAATCTGTATCTTAAAAGCTTATAAATATTTTCTGAAGAGCGTTGACGCTTGGTGTGGCAAGGAGACATTTTGGAAAGCTGGGTTGTTCACCTTCTTGTCCTCAGTTAGAATATTACTTCAGTAAATCTGCACAGAAAATGATGTGCCACAAAAAAATTCCTTTCCTAATCAACTTATTAATTTGAATATATGTATTGTCATTGTTTCAAAGTCAAATTACATAAATAAACTATTAAAATATTTAATACAGTATTTGCAAAACAGTCATCAATAACCATTTTTTATAATATGAACCATTAAAATAATTATAGTCACTCAGAAGTTTAATATCTTTTCTTTATCTATTCCATAAATGTATCTTATTTTCAGAAAAAAAAATTTCCATGAGTTCTCATCCACTGTCCAATAATCATCCTATAGATTGTTAAGAAGCAATTGTCTTTGGGACTCTTAAGAATGCAGGTATGGAAAACCATTTAAATATATATGTATTTTTCATAATTTCTTCTTTAAAGCCCATGGTATACAACACAGTACCATTTAGATCAAAAAGAGAAAGGAAACCCTCCTTTCATTATACAACAGATTACTCAAAGCCAGCATGACCTTTCTTTAGGTCCACTGAAAATTTGGTTAGAGAGCTCTGTGTCACAATCATGAAAGCATGAGACAACTCCATGCTGGTAACACTTCTACTAAACCCCTCTGCACAGTAGGATGTGGAAGAAAGAAGAATGATAACAAAATGATAATAACAAATTACTTCTCATTCTGCTCTTCTCTGTCCCTTCCTTATCATCAGGCATATTGACAAATAATCCTACCGGGGGGACTGGGACAATTCTGCAAAGAGTTAACTCCATTCCTTTGCTGGACATTTCGTACTCAGAATTTGTGCTAATCCACACTCTGGGTCCATAAGTTAGATGTCACAGACAATACAGAATTAAAACACCCCATAAGTCACTTCACATTTATGGGCACTATTCAGAACAATAAATATATGATCAATATAATACAGAATTTCAGTTTTAACGAGCTGACTTCACAGTGACACCAATGTATATTTCAAATCACTTCCTTTTAAATAGAACAAAAATAGAACTTTGGTAAATCAGAGTATTAATACAAAAAAAAAAAAAAACGAACAAAAACCCCCCAAATAGACACTTTAGCATCTGCCTTTAATCCAGTTCAAGAATACACAAGTAGATTTAGTCCCCAGACACAATGTTTATTTTTTCAGTTGGAGCAGCAAAGCAAGTAAATGCTGTCAGATCAGACAAGACTCCAAATTGTCATCATGACAACTTCATCTCAGACTGTCAACATGCCACACATTTCTCCCAGATACCTCTGTGGTGCAGATGCAGTACCCTTTCCACTTGCAACCCCCCACCTACTCCCTCGTTGTCCCAAAGCCACAAGGGATCCAAAACGAGAAAGACTTTTTCCAGGAGTCTTTTGGTTAAAAACATTCTTTTAAGTTATTACTTGAAGTAAAGAATAGTGAGAGAAACTTTAAGAAGCAATGGACATAAAAGAGTATCTGTACAAAGATACAGCATAAGGAAGGAATCTGAAATGAATGAGTAAAGACATATGGGAATAAAGAAAAAAGTGAGATAGTAAAGGGAAGGAATTTTAGAGCAAAATGACGGAAGAATAGCAGTAAAGAAATAAGAGGAATTATTACTTGAATTTTCCTTATATGAAAAAAAACTTCCCAAGTAACTTTTAAATTTTAGAGAACAGTAATAAATTATCCATTTTACAATGTAAACATGACAAAATAATCTGAATTCCCTCTGCAGAAAAAGGTGTATAAATGTGTGCTGTGGATCAAGAGAGACTGATTAACAAACACAGATACGGATATAGAAACCTGTGTCTACAACTGTGTCTGTATCTATGTCTAAATACCTGGCTGTATTTTCTCTAAATTATTCCCGTATTTGAGCACATACTACCAATCTGTTTTCTCTGAGGTTTTGCTCTAACTTCTTATTGTCTGTACTCGTTCTTCCAGGAGAGAAAACTCCAGTGTGAGCCTGGCATGATGAGGGGCAGGAGAAGGGGGCTTGCTGGAGGAAGGAGAGAGGAGATGTCTAAATTAAAGAAATAATGAGATTTATTTTCTTTATAGGCTAATATTATCCACACTTATGGTCACTAGATGAGATTCAGTAACAAATTTTCCAAACTCTCATAGAGATCTATGGAAAAGTTGGAATGAGCATTTTTGTGCCGGTGGTTTAATGTAAGAAAACAAGCTGTTATTGTATACATCTCTGTAGATGCTCATGATTTGATGGGCAAAATGTCTAGAACAATGAGACAACAAAATGACATAAATCCCGACGGTACAAAAATATATCTATCACTGCATTATGGCCAGAATCAATCTTCGTGAGGGATGATTGTGGTTTGACCCAAGATCTGTCAAGTATATTTTCTTCCAAGAAGTCCCTGGTGCTTCCAAGCACAGTCCCTGCTGGGGATACATTATAGGCTCCAAAATGAACAGAATGTTAAAAACTAACAAGATTTGTGAGAGTCTTTTCTTGGCAAATTTGATAACAATTAGTGTCTATTAAGTTTTTACTAGCCCTATAGTAAACGAAACAGAGAACATGGTATTTAAATATATACATCTGACATTTAGCAAGAAAGATTATGAATATAAATATTGATGGGATAATAAATGCTTAGGAGAAAGATGGAAATTAACTTGTCATTACTCCTTATTTGCTCACCTGAACCAATTCAGACGGAATCTGTTATATAAGTGTATATTCTAAGAAATCCAAGGGTGGACAATTTACCTCTTAAAAAAATCTCCATTCCAAATGCACCTCTCCATCCTCTCTATCTAGCTCCAGGTACCATGACAACTTGTTTGAAACACTGTAATAGTCTATTAGTTTGTCTATTCTTATCTAATGATGCTCCAACTTTCTTGGTTATCCACACAGCAACTAGAATTATTTTTCAAAAGTGAAGTTGACCATTTCATCCAGGATCACCTACACCATATTGTTGGATGAAAATCTACAAGGCAAAGCATGGTCTTTACCCCGTACCTCTCCCGTTGGATCTTGTACCATGTTCTCTCTTATTCTCTACAACATTCACATGAGTCTTCATAATGGTCTCCGAATTCACCGTACTCCTCCTGCTATGGGGTTTTTGCAAATACTGTCTCCTCTATCTGGAAAGATCTTCCTGCCCTCTCATTGCTTCACTGACTCCTTGAAGGTTTCAAATATAATTCCCCAGAGAAGCCTGCCTGGCTCTTCCCCGCAGAGCCACAACTCAGTGAAACTCTGCTTCATAGCACTTTATTACAGCTGCATTTTATTAGTTTGTATGATTATATATGAACACACTCCCCATTAAGATGAAAATTCCATGAATGAAGGGAAGATCACTCTCTCAATGTGTTTTTAAGGCCAGTAGAACACTTGGCACATATTAGGTACACAAGATACACGACTTAAATGACCAAATGAATGAACAAATGAATGAAATGAATGAGACAGTACACTCACTATCTTCCTGATCATCACTGATAACATATGCTTTTCATAATAAATAGCCAAAGAGTACTTATTTTCAAGACTTATTGTCAGCCCTTTAGAAAATTATCTTTTCTTGTGGCTTTCAGTGGACTAAAAATAATGGAAATCAACTGAAGAAAATTTAAATCCACAGTCTTTAAACAAACAAAAACAGGTTTAAACAAAAAAAGCATGTTTAGAGTAAGTAATAATTTAGAGTTACTAATAGATGTATGGTGTCAAATTGCTAGAAGAAAAAAGATAATAGCATCTTCAAATATGAAAGAAAAACAGCAATGCTGCTGACTACTTGAGATCCAAGGGGGACCAGATCTGATTTCAGAATTCCCAGCTACAAGGATAGTGGCTAAGTGACATCACAGGCTAATCCTCTGCTCGTGGTAGTTCCACATTACTCACCTAATAAAACTGCCCAGCTCTGGATCCTGAAGTAGATTTTTTTTAACTTTTCATTTTTTAATTTTGCTTTGATTGATTAACAACTCCTTTTTTGAAGTTTTTGTGTAATTTTGTCTGAAAAATACATGTATTTACACGATATTAAAGGCAAACCTACAAAACAAAGTATATTAGAAAAGTCTAACTTCTACCCCTGTCTAGGGGCCCTCTCCTTTACAAAGAAAATCACAAAATATGGTTTTCCTTTTATTCTTCCCCTTTGCCTTACACAAAATTTCTTCATCTACACAAAATTTCTTCATCTTGCTACACAAAATTTCTTCATCTTGCTTTTTTTGTTTTTTTTTTAACTTAATATATCCCGAAGAGCACACAACAGATATGCATCTACTTAATTTCTGATATTTTAATAGATATGTAGTGGTATCCTAATGTGGTTTTAATAATCACATCCCTAATGGACAGTAATGTTGACCATCTTTTCATGTGCTATTTGCCATCTGTCCATCTTACTTGATGAAGTGTCTGTTCAAAATATTTTGCCCATATTTTAATTGGATTATTTATATTCTTATTACTGACTGTTTTTTGACATGCAAAAAGCTGTTTATATTTAAGATATACGACTTGATGTGTTTGGAGATAAGTATACACCTGTGAAACCATCACTACAATCTAAGCCATAAACTTGTCTAGCACCTTCAAAGGCTTCCTCCATCCCTCTTACTTATTAGTACTATTATCACTTTTTATAATAAGGACACAACATAAGACCTATCCTTTTAGCAAAAATCTAAGTATACAGTACAGTATTAATTTTGGTACTAACTATAGGCACTATGCCATTAGTAGGATCTCTAGAACTTGTTCACCTTGTATAACTGAAACAAAGTGGACATTTTCAATAGCAAGTTAAATCTTTTATTGGAACAAAATTCACTGTAAAGTTTTTAAGCACAAAAGCTCTTTCAATACATCTTATATCCCAAGATATATGCACGTCATCTATGGAATGTAAGACTAAAATATATATAGAGAAGTTGACTTATTTGATTCATTTTGGTTGTTAGAATGACTCTATTTAATTCAAGAAAGATAGATCTGCATGATTGGCTGCTTGAGTAAAACGAATAAGGGCAAGGCAAACTCAGGACATTAAATGATATCATACAACATGAAGTAAAAGATGTTATACTGGGAAAAGATCGCTGAACTTAAATTCCAGAGATCTGAAAGATAATTCGTGGAAATTTCTAATTTTAGTTTAAAATTGAAGAAGAATAAAAAGATGTTCAACGTTAGTAGTCATTAGAGAAATCTAAATGAAAACCACAATGAGATACTGCTTCACATTCACTAGGATGGCTATAGTAATAAAAAAAAAAGGACAATAAGTGTTGGTAAGAATGGGGAGAAACTGGAACACACATACATTTCTGATGAGAATATAAAATGGTAGAGCTGCCACAGAAAACAATTTGGCAGTTCCTCAAAAAAGTTAAACAGAGTTAGCCAGCAATCCTACTTCTGTGTATACACCCAAAGGAATTGAATATGGTGCTCAAACAAATATCTGAACACAAATGTTCACAGCAGCACTATTCACAATAGATGAAAGATGGAAATAACCCAAATGTCTACCAACAGATGAGTACATAAACAAAATTTGGTATAAATATACGAATATTACTTAACCATAAAAAAGAATAAAGTACTAACACACACTGTTATGTGAATGGGTCTCAAACCAATATGCTAAGTGAAAGAACACAGACACAAAAGACACAAAATGATTCCATTTATATGAAATATTTACAGCAGGTAAATCCATAAGCTAGAAAGCAGATCTGTGGTTACTGGAGGCTGGTGTAATGAGAGAATAGGGGAGAACAGGGAGTCATTATTGAATGGGAACAGTTTTCTTTAGGGTGATGAAAATGTTTGCAGCCATATAGAAGTGGTGATTGCACAACATTGTGAATGACTATGACTCTGAATTTTACACTTTGAGATAGCTAATTATTTTGTTATGCAAATTTCAACAACAACAAAACAACAAAAACAAAAAAAACCTGAAGAGCTTTCCTAAATGTCCATGTGAAAAGCTCAGCAAATTTTCTCCACACAAAACCACAATAAAACTGGATAACACTGCCAAGAACCACCATTTCAGAGCTCTGAAAACTGACCACAGGTGTACAAAAATGTAGCGAAATGTTTATCCAATAAAAACTACTAAATCTCCAAGAAACAATGGGAGTCTGTGTAGCATTTTGTCGTGGAGCTGCTACGACCCTCTTCACTAGCTCCCAGCTCCTTGTTGCTGTATTTCCCAGGGCAGGACAAGCTAGAAGGAACATCAGCTTTTCTGCCAGACAGGGAAGAACTGAGTTGGAGCAGTGCTTGAAAAGGCTCATGCCTTGAGGTGCTCTGTCAAAAACAACAGCAAGCTCTGAGGCAAACAATCAGGAAAAGCGAATATTATAGTTTACAGGAGGCTGCAATACTGTTTGGAGTTAGCAACAGACTTTCAGACAAACATCAGGAGTTTTACAGGAGATCCAGTGAAAGAGACAGCCCTTGTGGGCCTTGACAGAGTCCCACGTACCCCCGGGGTCAGAAAGGCTATGAATATAATTATAAGATCCCGGAGACAGCTCTAGCTATTTACTCATGCTTTCCTGACCGTGAGGCCTTGTGCATGCAAAAAGTAAAAGCTGGGGCAGATTCATTAACTGCCTGAATTTTGTGTTTCTCAACTCACACACTGACCCATGAGCAAAGGGTGAAAATATTACTGGCTCAGAAATGTAAGCACAACCTCTGACTAATCATTGTCTGACTGTTAAACTGATCCAGGGGAAATATAGGAAGCTAGACTTTAAAAAAAAAAAGAAGAAATAAATTAAAAACACAAGGAAGAGACATCAATGATGGCACACTGAGGGCAAGATAAAATCCACAAAATGAGTCCAGGCAAGTTGCTAAGCAAGTAAATATAGCAGCAGCAGCAGCAACAACTCCTGAGGCGGGGGAGGGGTAGATCAGACACGACAGTGACTGCAGTATGCTGGCAGATTGTTCAGTTTTCAGCAATAACATAAAAGAAACAGGAAATTGTAATCCACACACTGGGAAAATCAGTTACTAGAAACTGCCTCTGAGGGGCCCCAGATGTTGGACTTGGCAGGCAAAAGCTTCAAGCAACTGTCATAATTATGTCCAAAAAATATTTTTAAAATATGCTTTAGAAGGAAGGAAAACTTGACAGCAATAAGCCATCAAATATAGAATATAAATCAAAAGGTTAATTTTTTTTGAAATGGATATTTTAGAGTTGGAAAAATATAGTGAATAAAATGAAAAACGTACTGGAGGGGACTCAACAGCAAATCTGAGTAGCAGAAAAAAGCATCACCTAAATTGAAGACAGACCAATCAAGCTTATCTAATCTTAAAAAGAAGGAAGGAAAAAGTTGAAGGAAGATTAATAAAGCATAGAAACATAAGGGAAAACCTTAAGTACAACAACATATGCATAATAGGGGTCCTAGAAGGAAAGCAGAAAAAGAAAGGGGCTTAAAAAATATTAGAAAAAATAATGATCACAAACTTCCAAACTGTGCTGAAAAACATAAAGTGCATGTCCAAGAAGTTCAACAAACCTCAAGATAAATGAAACAGATCCACATTTAGAAATCTAACAATGAAGTTATTAAGAACTAAAGAACATCAGAAAAATTTGAAAGCAGCAATGGGGAAATGATTCATCATATTCAAGGGAATCACAGTAAATTTAACAACAAATTCTCCAAAGAAACCTTAGGGGCCTGAAGGAAGTGGGACAGGATATTTATAATTGCAAATATACAAGAGTGTATGTGTGTGCATGCAAAAACATCTTTGCTTTTCTTAAGTGATTAAAAACACAATTTGATAAAGCAGTAAGTACAAAACTATACTATAATTAAAATGCCAGGAGGGGGAAAAAATCTCTGTTGATTAAGAATTTTATATCCAGCAAAATTATCTTTCAAGGTTAAAGGAGAAATAGCATTTACCCAAAGAAAACAAAAACACTAATTCAAAAAGATATATGCACAACCAATGTTCACTGCAGAATAATTTACAACGGCCAAGATATGGAAGAAACTTAAGTGTCCATCAATAGATAAATGGATAAAGAAGACATTATATACATACATATATATAATATATATAATGGAATATCATTCAGCCATAAAAAATGAAATCTTGCTAATTGTGACAACATGGATGGATGTAGAAGAAATGCTAAGTAAAATAAGTCAGAGAGAAAGATAAATCCTATGTGACCTTGCTATGTGGAATCTAAATAAACAAAACAAACAAACATATGAAAACAGACTCATAGATACAGAGAAAAAAAGCAGGTGGTTACCAGAGAGGAGCAGGAAGGGAAGTGAAATAGGTGAAGGGGATTAAGAGGCACAAACCTCCAGCTGTATAATAAATAAGTCACAGGAATGTAATATACAGCATGAGAAATACAGTCAACAATATAACTTTGTCTGGGGACAGATGGTTACTAGACTTATCATGATGATCATTTCATAATCACCCAAGTGTCAAATCACTATGGAGTACACCTAAAACTACCATCATATTATACATCAACTATATTTCAATTTTAAAAAATGAAAGAGAAATAAAAGATATTTCCAGATTAACATAAAATGAAAGAACTAATTATTACTATACCTTTCTTACAAGAAACACTAAAGAAACACAGGCTGAAAGTAAATTACAACAAATGGTACCCTGATTCCACATAAAGAAGTAAAGAGCTGTGTAAAGTCAGTATAAACATATGTATTTTTTCTCATCATCCTTTAACAGATGTTTATGAAAGTAATTTCATAAAATAATAATTATAAAATAATTGTAAAACTGTATTGTTGGCCTCATATCAAATGAAAATCACTTCTATACATAAATATTACTTACAATATTATACATACATAACATATATATGTATCAGCAAAAAGAAGGTGGAGGAAATTGAGCTGTAATGGAGCAAGAAAATTAGAGCAGATTGAAGATAGTTACTCAATACACAGGAACAAAAATGAAAAAAATGAAGAGTACCAGAAAAGGTAAATATGTGAGTTGACATTAAACATATGTAATATATTTTTGTCCTTTTTCCTCCAAGCTTCTTTAAGAGGCATAGATTGCATGAATCAATAATTATACTATTGTATCATGGAATGAAAAACATATATACATAATGGATATTATAATACTTGCACAAAGAGGGGAAGATATAAGTATATTAGAGCAGAGTGTATTTTATAAGAATTAGGTTAGTATTAATCTAATCTAGATTGTGATCATTTAAAATGCATCATATAATCTCTACAACAACTACTAATAGTGCTGAAATAATTAGATGTCCCATGTGCTAAAAGACCCTTACTGGCATCAAAAATTTAAAAGCACTCATAATTGATCATAGACCTAAATGTAAAAATCACAGCTATATAATGTTCAGAAAAAAACTTCCTTTCTCAAATATACATAAAAGAAAAAAATGATAAACTTTATCAAAATTAAAACTCTTGATCCTCAAAAGACACCATAAGGAATATGAAAATATAAGTCACAGACTGGAAAAAAAAATACCTATAAATTATATTTAAGATAAAGAACTTGTATCTAGAATAAGTAAAGAATTCAATAAAACAAATAGCCCAGTCAAAAACACGTTAGAGATCTGAATGTACATTTCACCAAAGAAGATAAATACATATGGACATGTGCTCAAAAACATTGATCATTAGTGATGCAAATTAAAACCACAATGAGATGCCACTTCAAACCCACAATGATGACTATATTCAAAAAGACACACAATAACAAATGCTGTCTAGATGTGGAGAAACAGGAAAAGGCATGCATTGTTGGTTTTATACATAAAACCATGAAGCCACTTTGGAAAACAGCTTGGCAATTTTGTTAACAGTTAAGGACAAATTTACCATAAAACCAGCAATTCCACTTTTAGGTGTCCAACCAAAGAAATGAAAACATATGTCCATACAATGACTTCAATGTGAATGTGATAGCAGCATTTTTCATGATATCCAATGAGTAAAAAAAAAGTACAGATTTCCACCAACAGGTGAAAGAAAAACAAAACGTGTATCCATTCAATGGAGTATTATTTGGCAATAATAAGTAACAAATAGCTGATCCATGCTCGCCTAGGGAGTAACCTCAAAAACACTACACTACGCGCAAGAAGCCACATACAGAAAACCACACATTTTAATTCCAATTACACAAAAATGTCCAAAAAAGCGAATCTCTAAAGTAGACCATTGGTTGCCTAGAGCTGGGAGTGGGAAAGAGACTCCCACTGGGAGATCTTTTGAAAGTATGAGGGATCTTTTGAGGATGATGGAAATGTTCTAAAACTGGATTGTGGTGATAGTTGCACAGCTCTATAAATTTATTTTAGATGGTCACTGAATTATGTACTTAAGAGGTAAACTTTAAATGATGTAAAAGGCATCTCAAGGAAGCCGTCACAAATGATTGAAGAAGAGCAACTTGAATGACCTTTAACCACATGATTATTGGAAAAGAGGCATCCATGGGATAGAACACATTTTTTTTAAATAAAATATTCTGGTTTTTTCCTTACTACTAAATATCAAATTCATGTTGAAAATGCAGCCCTTTTTGTCACATCTGGCCACATGTTCATGCAAGTTGCCTGCTGAGCACATTTCTGCCTCAGAGCTCTTGCATTTACAATCCTCTGCGTGGCATGCAATTCCATAATTAGTATGACATCCTCATGGCTCATTCCTTCACTTCGTTAAGCACTCTGATCAGCTAACCCCTTTTTGAAGAGAACTTCTCTATCTGAAATCAGCCCTCTATCCTCACATCCCCTTTACTTAACATATTTTCCCTCATTATATTTCTTTGAAATCTATTATTAAATAACAGAAGTGCCCTGGAATAGTATCTGGTATATATCAGAATCTCAACAAATATTTGCTGAAAGAATGAATCATGTCACAGAAAGAACTATCACCACTGAACAAGAGAACTTGAAACTATCTTTTAGAAATCTTTTATAAAATACAGAGAAGTCAAACATAAGCAAAAATGTGTATTTGTTTCATCAGCTATAACATAAATTATCAAAGCTTGGACAGATTGATTATACAATCATTTCAGGAAAATTTCTAATGGAACAAAATATAGGAAATATAGAAAATATAGGAAATAAAGAACACATAGGAAAAAGTTCCCCTAAATGGTGCTTGAACTCTCCATTTGCATCTGGAATTGTTTTGCATTGATAGCCATTCTGGATTCATTCCTTTGGCTAGGTTTATCACTGGCTTATTTAAATGGGCTATTGATGCCAAAGGCCTTTGTAGTAATCATCAATGGAAAAGAATTATTATCCTGACCCAGTCAGTGAATAGGAAAGCTTTTGTCAGAGCATCCCATGGTCACTCTTATGCACATAAAGAGAATCCCCATCTTTTCATCAGGACAGTAGAACAGAAAGAATATTAAAATAAGAGATTGTCTTGAAAAGGACTCTTTTCATATATTATCTTGTTAATGGTTTAATGATTAAACCTAAGATGTTAAGAGAACAAAAAACCAGGGAAAATGAATGGCAATATGCTTTTGCTTTTGTTGTCCTAACTTATGGAGTCACTCCCATTATCCTGTACTCCTGGTTTCTCACTGTCCCCTCTATTACTGCTTTTTAAGGGAGAGGCAGTAACTTGTGTGTGTGTGTGTGTGTGTGTGTAAGTGGCTTTGGTAGGAGACACTGAACATAAGTTGCTCAGCTCCTTCCTCTTTTTTCTCTTGGGAGCTAGATGCTTGCAGAGATCACAAGTTCTGCTTGGTTCTGTCCCTGTGAAACAAGGCATGTTCCTGTCCACTCCTTCCATGACTGGATGGGCAAATCTGACTAACCCTGGCACTCAGTATTAGCAAGAAGTCCTGCCCACCTTCTCTGATATCGCCTTTATTTATCAGCAATAAAGGTAAACTTTTAGCTCTCATTTATCTCACTACTTTGTAGAATGACTGGGTTTTGTTTTGTTTTGTTTTTAATCAGGCAGAAAAGATTTTTGTATTAGTCCACCTCAAATAACTCCAAATAGGTCTTAGCTAACCAGTGTTAATATTTTAAATGAAAAAACAGAGGCAGCAAGAATTAGGGAGCAGGCAGTAAGAGTTAGGGAGTACTTAAGTCCCTAATGCTCCATATTTTTGAATTATTTTATAATGTGTCCATTTCCTTAGTTACTAAATGGTCTTGCAAAGTCTTCCTAATTAAATTTAAGGAATGGGTAAGATAAAAATGATATCTTCTTTGGTATAAACCCCTTAAATATTTTAAGTATATCTGCCACTCAGTAAATGGTAAATGATTATAGAGAGGAATGACTATAGAGACCAGAAAATACCTGAAATAAGAAACTAAGACTGCTCTTTTTCCAGTCTACTAATTTAGGGACAGTTTGATCCACACCATTTGAGATGACAGGAGTGAAAAGTGGATGAAAAATTGATGAAGCTACTTTTACCAAAACACTTTTTAAGGATTTTTCGGTGCACGTTTTCTAGAATATTATGTCAAATAAACAACTACTCTAATATAAAGGACCCATAGTATCAACTATTATCACTGTCAATCAGAGAATGAAAGCATTCTACAACAGGCCTTGACAGAAACAACTATTATGATTGTTTCTGCAACGTTAGAAATATGTAAATGAAGACACTTCAAGAAGATTTTGACACAACAGGTTTAACAGATAGGGCCTAATTATGTCAGTCAGTGGAATTCAATTACCAGGAGGAACGGATGGACATCCTAGATACAGAGCTTGGATTAAATCTGCACATATATTTTTAAGATCTGGTTTCAAATAGAAAAGAAATCTAAGTTCTCAATTCCTTGTCATTTTTTCTAAGGTATTATGACCCTCCTTTGTAATATGAACTGAAAAAAGTACTCTATTAAAATATGTCATTTTCAAGAGGCTAACTTAAAAATTTAAATTTTGAATAACTTACTGGTAAATTTCTATGTTATTTAGAAGTTCCTTCCAAAAAGTCAGATTTAGCTAATAAAAGAAGGATGATGGTAACCAGTTTCCAAAGATGGTCCCCCAATGCACCATGCTTTCGATATTCATACCCAAGCAAGTTCACTTGCTTTTAACCTGGAATGGGCCCTGGGATTTGCTTTTTGATCAACAGAATGAAGCAGAAGTGATGCTCCTTGATTTCTAAGGCTAGGTCATGATGAATCTTGCAGCCTCCAGCTAGGTCTCCTGGAGGAAGCCAGTTACCACATAAGAGACTGCCATGCTTCATAAGAGTTAGGCATATGAAGAGACAGCATGGAGGGAGAACCATGCCATATTTCCTGTTGTTCCAGCCATCCCAGCTGTTGTATCAGACATTTAGGCGAAGAAATCATCTTAGATATCCAGCCAGTTAGGCCATCAGATGACTCCAGCCCAAGCTGTGATTTGACTGCAACTATAGGACAGACCCCAAGTGAGAACCATCCAGAAAAATCCAATCAAGTCTCAGAATGATGAGAGGCAATAATACAGTGTAAGTTTAAAAGTTGTGGGATGGGTTATAATACAGCTATAAATATCCAGACTGGGACGTAAAGTGGAAATAATTCATATGGTAGGAATCAGAAAACTTTATTTTTAGGCTGACATTCACTACTTGTGTGGTCTTAAGTAAATCATAACTACTTGCATCTCTATATTCTTATCTATAAACTAAACAGACTGACTAGATCTAGGTCAAATCTGAGGACCACTGAATGAATTCATAGTATCTGTAAATTACCTGAACTTTAAAGCAGCATTTTATGTACATATATTAAATTTTGGAATGACAGGGTCTATGGTTTTCAGCAGATTTTCAAAGGGATACTAAACCCCAAGAGGTGAATAATAACACCAGAGTATCTCTATAGCCTTCAGCTAGAAACTTCCATGACTGTATGAAAATCAAAAAGAAAATGGAAGCTTAAAGATAGCCTGCAGTAGTTAATCAAGAATTTTTTTGCATTTAGAATTTTATAAGCCAAAGATATCAGGTCTCATTTTATTTAAGACTGCCTCATAATATTTGTTTGGTCAAAGTAATACTGTGTTCCCACTCATCTTTAATACCCTCCCCCAATATTTCACCAGAAAAATCTTCCAAATTAAGATACAGGTTTTGAAGAGTTACAGAAGGAAAAATGAGCAAAGTTTGATATTTCTTTCTGGAATTATTTTGTGGCTCTTGCATTCTTCCAAAGAAGATATCATTCAATCTCTTGTATGGTCCCCATTACCTGGAATTTTCTTCGCTTCATTCAACCATCAAAATCTAGTCTAAGCCTTGGATTTATTTTACCACTGCAGACATAGAACTATTTCCCATGCATTTCCTCACAATAAAACAACTTCTCAATGGAAACAATCAAAAGTATTGAACAACTACTATGTGCCAGGAAGCATTCTACTTTTCATTACTCAGTGCATTTGTCAAAGTTTCAGAGTCAAGATGCACTTACTACTTTTTGACCTCTCTCCTACTAGAATGTAGTTCCACAGGGGCAGTGATCTTTGTCAGTTTTTGTTTTCCTGGATACACAATATATCCCAAGGTATATCCTGGAACAATGCTAGCACATGCAAGTCCTTAATAAATATGTGTAAAACAAATGAATGACTGTGTGTGTGTGTTTTGGGAGAAATACAAGAAAGGCATTGACATAACTAGCAGTAATGCATTAAATTGCATCCTGAGAGGTATGGTCCCTGTAAGAAAAAAGTTATAGATGGAGACAGAAAAGGGAGGTAGCAGTCCTTCTGCCTAAATAGTTAACACAAGAAGTTAAACCAAAGGACTAACAACCAGCACCCAGGAAAGAGGAATGAAGAGACCTCATGACTTACATGAAAACTGCCATTATTACCAGTGGCTGTGTCTTTCTTGGAGAATCCTTCTTTAGAAATTAGAATAATGTTCTAAAATATTAATAGTCTGTTGGTGCCAAATACACTAATGGACTAAATTCCAAATGACATATAATTACTAACCACATTTTTTCCCATTTTAAAAAGTAAATAGACATATCAATGGAGAAATCATAACATGGAAGGAGCAATAAAATGTTCTATTTAGGAAACTGTTTATAATATAGTAGGGTTACTTACATATAAGTAGGATTGCTTATTTGCAAAATGTCTACAGAAAATAATCAAATTGAAAAACAGCAAAGTGTTCCTTACAATGCACATGTGTACAAACACACACACATATGCACGCATACACACACACTCAGCTTGATCTCACCTAAATACAAATGGCCACCGTGGTCACGCATACCCATCATATGCTAACCGTTTTCTATTTTCTAAGGATTGGAAAATACGTTTTATTTTACTAACATTATAAATAAATGCTTTGTGACTGTATTTTCCTTATTTTTTTTCTTTCCATCTATTCTCTTTTTAATGTCTCCAAAAGAAGAGGATTCCATCTTTTGTGGTTAACTTTTACTTTGCAGAGTAGGAAGAGATACTGACAGCTCTGGCCCATTTCTAGAGTTGTTCCTTTGTGGTAACAACTCCTTTGTTGCTCATTCTTCGTGCTGTGCCTGCAACCTGATTCATGCCTGAGTTGATGAGAGATAAAACTACCTTAAGACTGGAGGCAGAGGTTAATGGTAACTGTTTTAAAGTAACAATTAAGGATAAATAAACTACAATAGGTGATGAGTTTCACTTTGGATAAGCAGGGATTAGCCCACCCATTATTTTCGTTAACTTTGAAAATTATACTTAATTGGGAGTCATTTTTTAAAGAATGAGTATTAGTATGGACCATTCTCTTTGCCATTTGACTAAGAAAAACAGTGTTTTCTCCTATTAATTGGTGAGACAAGCGTGCCCCCCCCCCCAAAAGTTACACTGATATATATGATGGCAGAATCACGCTCAGTTAAAAGTTCTTCTTAGGGGTTACTTCAAATTTTTTTATTCATCAGCTAAAAGTTGCTGTCTTTCTTAGATATACATTACTTCTCCTAACTTCCCAGTATTTTGTGATACCTTAATAATTGTTTAAAAATTTATAAAATTTCCCTGAATTGCAAACTTCAGCAGGAAAAACAGAAATGATGAATTTCTACAATCTTAATTTGCAAATGAGCCATTTAGGAGCCAGCTTAATATATTTTTTTATTTTGCTGTAAACAATTTTCTTGCATAGTGTCACAGGCAACCAGAAAGACACATGTTCCCTTGCAAGACAGAATGAAGAAAAAGTCATGTTCATGAGAGCAACTTCCAGGTCAACATCACAAAGTGGCTTTCATTAGACTTCTTTTTTTTTTTAACTCTGAGAAGAACCCAGAAGAAATTCAGGACAAAGAAATTTCATCTGACAAGGAAGTCACTTTCCTCTTGTCCACAATTTTCCCTGTAACTAATAAGAAGAAAAATCTGAAAAACTGATGAAATGATGGATTTAAATTTTTTTTGAAACCCACAAAATTACGTAGAGAACTTTGAACCAAATGGTAACCTTTTGTAATCAATCCTTGAGTTCCTCTGAAATCTACTTTGTAACTCACCAAACTGTAGCCCCACAACTCTAAGCTTTGTGCTTGTCATTTATGACTTAATAAACAGTACCAGGCATTACTAGATCTGGTCTGAGAAATCTCCATGGAAATCAGAATTGCTTTAGGATGAGAAATCAGCAGGTGGCACTCTTTCCTCTGCATCTATTTTGAACCACTTTTTCAGGGCAGAATATTAGAAGTTACTTCCTAAGTGGGGGGAACCTAAAGTCTTGAGAGAGCAACAATAAGTCAGCACTGAATACAAGAGACACTTACGCATTAGAGAACTACCAAATCCTTCCTAAATCCATCAGGTACATGCGCCCTTCTTCACTGTCTCTTAACACCAGTCACAGAGGTGAGTGAGTGGCCACTGCCATCTCATCTGGTGATAATCGCATTCCCACACTAGATTAACACATTTTGTGGTTAAAGAATCCTGTCTTATCCAACATGAACAAAAATATGTTTCTGCACATACTAAACAGTTGTCTTGTTTTAATTTCTCCACCTTCCCAGCATATAATCAATCAAAGCCTTATAAAGAGATTAGTTTCCCTATGTGACTCCAGTCAGCTGAGAACAGGAATTGGATGGACTGACTGCAGACACATGAGGAAAGGACATGGGAGTCCTAGTGAGGGCTCGTTCGAGCTCAAATATATTCTGTAAAGAAAACTATTCAGAGCTGCGTTGACTGACTTGTTACAACTACTTCTCCGTATAACTATGCACCCTACTAAAGTTTTTCATTCAAAAAAAAAAAAAAAGGTACTGAGATCATGTTCTCTCAAAACTTAAAAAGGTTTCATAATTTTAATCAAAAAGTTCATTTTCAGATAACAAGAGACAACTTCGTTTGTCTGTTTAAAAGTAGATTTCCAAGATACAATTGCACATTTAGTCTCTGCCATTGCCCAGAGTAACCGTGGTTTCACAAACTTCAGTGAGATGTTCCAGCTTTGAATAACAACGTGGTATTTGATCATTTGTCCTTATATAGTGGAAGGTTATGGAGAGAAGACTCTCGTGGAGGGTTTGCCACGGAAACTAATTTGTATCTTGTCGTATTTGAGGTACTCATGGGTAAATTGGAAAGCTTATCTGATTTCCTGCAAAGGCTCAGAAAACAGAGTACCATTTTGAGGGCTTAAGTTTGGGATAAGAAGCAAGAGCTTGCTTTGTTTTTATCCATAAAATCTATTAGTATTAGAATGAATTAGAATTGCATGAGTTTCCTTTCTTTCCCCATAGTTTTCTAGGACTCCTTATAAACCCTATGAGATGTATCATTTGGAGTTGCCCAAATGCTATACTGGGAATAAGAAAGAGTGCAGATGCTCTAGAGGGCTGGATAAGTGATAAGCACAGAATAATTGGGGTAAGTACCTTTTTCCTGTTTGCAAATAAAACAAGAGAGATGGGTAATCCCCTTGGAGGAGAAGTGTCTATTAGTGTATACAGCACACTGAGAGAACCAGTAGTATCTTGTAGTTGTTATGAAAAGATTCATGTTCTCTTTATTAAGAATGCATTTTGGAAAGAGGACTGATGAGGAGACATCCAGGGGCCTGAAGCGTGGATTCTGCAGGGTATTTTCAAAGAAGCCAGTTGCTCCGACTTAATCAATGCATTTTATGACTGGAAAGCTCAGATAAGCCAGCACTCCTCTCTTGGAGCCTCCTTTAACTGTATGTCATCACACATAACCTTCCTGGGTAACTACTCATTATGCAGGATGGCACACCAACCAGTGAGAACATGATGCCGAAAGCATTATGCTCATCAGAGGCTGTGGGTTTAACCAATTCTCCCAAAGAAGCCCTGAGATTTCCGAGCCTTTTAGCCTGACTCTTTTCAGCTTCTTGCCATTCTCAGCCCTTTCTCTGGCGACCATCTATGAAGCAGCAAACAGCCTGGCAACACCCACACATTACCCCTGAGGGAAATAAATGGCCATCCTATTCTAAAGACTTAAAAGTTTGATGTACAACAAAAGTAAGTGGAAGCAAGTAGTTAATAAGCACCAATCTTGGATTGATTCAATAGATTTGTTTGATTCACTGGAAAGTAAAATCATAACTGAAACATTATGTGTCACCACAATAAAATGGTAGGTTTGGGGAAAGCCACTTGGAAAAAAAAAAAAGTAGGAAAGTCAAAGTTAACTTGCCAGGACAAAAACTGGGCCCATAAGTAGCTTTCAGAGTCACTGATTATTTAGTATGAAATTTTAAATGACTCCTTCAAGGCACAAATTTGGGGACCTTGTCCCTTAATATAGACTACGGGGTGTTGAGAAGCACAGTATATTATTTCCTTAAGTGCTTTTTGGGAGAAGGGGATTTAGAGGTAAAACTGCTGGCTTTGTGTGGCAAGGTCATGACCTTTGACAACTTTGGAGCTTATCTCTTTCATCTTCTCACTCCCCTGAGACCCCTAACTTGCAGAGGAATCAAGCCTGTACGCCTGGGCTAGACAGAATTCAGCATTGTTGTGGACCTAGGTTCCCTCTCTCCCTCTCTTTCTCTCTCTTTCTCTCTCTCTCTTTCTCTCTCTCTCTTTTTTTCCCCTCTAAACAAAACAGATCTGAACTGAGCCAAGGAAACAAAAATGTATTGTTCCTCGCAGATGGAAGCGAGTGTCGCCTAGGTAACCAGATTAATCTCCTTTTTCTCTCCCTTCCTCTCTTGTAGTGCGGTAATCGGTGGGCTCTTTTCACAAAAAAGCCAGCCTCAAAGCTGGGGCTCTAACTAGGTTCCTAATTAGCTGCAATTTACAATGAAGACAACATGATGAGATAATAGAAATTTGCAAAATAATGACATACCTCAGCAAAATATTCCTCCTCCTAAGAACCATTTTTATACAAAAACAATAAAGAGGGCCCTTCTAAAGCAAAGCTGGAAAATGGTGGTGTATTATGTGACACAGAACATTATTGTTCGCCTCTTGTTCCCCCAATCAACAGCTTATTGTTTGGCATCTTAAATAAAAATGACTCAAATACAGGCCACATAATGATCTCCATTGCGCTAATACACTGTATATACTGAGTAGTCAAAAATGTACGGGAGCCAATGCCAGTGGGGCTGATAAAGTAGCAGGGCTCAGGAAGGTAATTTACAATACAATGCAATAAGCATTATTACTGTTCTTAATCACACATATCTTTCTGATTCCTGTCAGGATGCACTCTGACATCAAAAAAGGGCACCCAAAAGGAGGACAGCTAGTTAATGAAATATGATGGATCACATTTGTTTTCATGTGGTGGTTAGCTCAAATGAAGCAGTCTCCAGACTGTTAGCCAACAGTATTCTCTTGTGTGACATCAAAGACTACCATTCAATGAGGGCAGAAAAAAAAAAATCACAGTAAGACAGCACAGAGGGAGGAGCTCCTAGGAACTGAAAGAACCATTAATAGTAATCTCTACCTTATGTCCAAAAGAACAGAGCACGAGCAAAAAAAAAAAAAAAAAAAAAAAAAAAAAGGCCAAGGCCAACTGGTCACTGATCTCACAATGAGGATCAACAGCACCTATGCCGATGCCGATTTATGGAGAACAGTACAGCTAACAGGCGGTGGGCAAGGCTTGACATTTTGCTACGCAGGAGCAATTTGTCACTAGTGACAGGAGGCACGTATCCTGTGCCTTGTCTGAATCAAGATTACAGC
This sequence comes from Camelus bactrianus, assembly GCF_048773025.1. Taxonomy (NCBI): domain Eukaryota; kingdom Metazoa; phylum Chordata; class Mammalia; order Artiodactyla; family Camelidae; genus Camelus; species Camelus bactrianus. The sequence goes on from NC_133572.1 coordinate 14,970,285, forward strand.
ATCCTATGAAACATGGAATCCAAATTATAAGATAGAATCCAATACCATGTTTTGCATCAACAAGAATCACTCATAAATGGCAACAGATTGTCTAACCAATCAGGGGGAAAAAAAACAATCGTACACAAAAAAGTAAGGCCACGTTTGCTTATGGACTAGTAATTGTGAAGAGTACAGCTGCACATACTTGAAAACTAATGGCCCCTGGACTTCCCCATAAATAACTGCTGACTAAAAACCAATTGGCCAGGGACAGAAAAACCATTAACCCCTTGGTCATTTGGCCCTCAGCAACAACAAGACAACTAGATCCCCTCACAAAGTAATTAAAAGGTAACAAGTAGGACAGATTAGAGAAGGTGCCAAATGGGCTCTAATGACTTTGGAGGAAAAATTGTTGTATTTGGTAATAACATTTGCAAAAATGCAAAAAATGAAGACCATCTGGGTGTATCACAACCCCAAAGAGTTTGGCATCCACATTTTGGAAATGTGGCAATAATATCTTGACTTGCATAGGGCTATCAACCTTTCCCAAAGATGAAAAAAAATTATTTTTTGAACCTCAGCCAAGAGAAAAAGAGAGCAAAGGCTGGGACACAGTGCTGAAAGCCAGAGACTGGTGGTCATCAAAGTCTGGGCTTCCGCTTTTAGATTTTCCATGGACTTGACATTTACCGTAAAATGGAATCTACTCACCAAACAAGGTTTACTTTTGACTTTCATGTCATCCTTACAAGAAATGTTCTCGTCCATATAATTCACTTAACGACTCAATGATTTTGGTGGCAATAATGACCAGGAGAGTGTTGAACTATTAAATGACAGTTTATGGTGTAGGGACAAGAATGTCTGACTTCAATGCATTATCTAACTTCTCGTAGCCTCTGTTCCCCTCTCTCTAAACTGTCCATAATTGTGTTTATCTTTTAGGGTTGTTTGAGGTATGAAAAGATCAGTTCACCAAGGCATATGAACTCCCCCTTATCCCAGCTCATCCCTTCCGCCAGAGCTCCCCTCTGAATGAACTCCACAATCCCCAGCTGGTGCAGCCAAACACAGCTGAGGAAAATCACAGAACAGCACAGATCCTTGCCACTACCCCACCCACACCTGTACTCTAACTCCATTCAAGAATCCTTTCAGTTGCCTTTCCCACCTCCTCTCACTCCCAGTAGTAGTGGTCTTAAACCTTCACCACTCTCTTTAATAAACCACCCTCTCACTTTCAGATGACCTCACTTCCCTTAAGTATGCACTGCCTGCCCCATCCACACACACACATCATTGTCTGCAACCCATCTAGTCAACTTCTCCTCAGAGTCAGAGGATGCGGCATCTCTCCCCTCTGCTTGAGGTCAACCCCGCACTAACAGTTGGGATCCACTCTGCTCACATCACCCCAGGACCTTGCTTCATCACTTTTCCCCATCCTGAGTATAATCTTCTGTTCTATCAACTCATTCTTCTAAACCTATAAACACACTCAAATCATTCTCATCCTGTTAAACCTTCCTTCACACCCCTGTCTCCCTTTACCTGCCACCCTGTCCTCTTTCTCAAAGATTCTTCTTTTCAGCCCAACCTCATTGGTCACTTTTGCAGCCTATTATTCTAAAAGTAAAAATTAGATTTTAAAATGCAGGCAAAGGGGGAGCTATAGCTCAAGTAGTAGAGCGCATGCCATGCAAGAAGTCCTGGGTTCAATCCCTAGTACCTAATTACTAATTAAACCTAATTACTTCCCCCAGCCCAAAAAAAAAATTTTTTTTAAATTAAAAACAAAGTAAAATGCAGGCAGAAATATATTTTTCCTTGAAGTTTATTTCTGTTTTTATCATTTGCTTAGAAATGTTACCTATACTTTTATGCATCTATCAATAAAGAGCTGAAAATATCCTACAATGAAAAACACAATATTCAACCCATCTAATGCATCAAAGACCTAAATCATAGTGAAACTATCAGAATCATAGAAAGTCGGAGTTGGAAGACATCTTTGGTTTATTCTTCCTGAGTTAGAAATGAGACCTAAACACTTAAGGTCATACAGCAAGTTAAGAGCAGAGCTCTGACCTCGCGTCAGATCCCCTGACGCCCAGTTCAGTGCTCCTTCCTCTACAAATCGATTCTATTCTTAAAATATTCCTCTTCACATATAATTCTTATTCAAATATTAACAAATATAACATTGAGCACAACCATAAGAGGAGGACAATTGGAAATACAATAGCATATTTAAATTAAAGTGTTTTCCAGCCTTTAGTTCTGTGGAAAATATACAGACATCTCCAGCCAATGGAAGCCCACTATTTTCACAGACAGAGACATAACAGAGATTAGAGAAACAAATGACCAAATCTAGGATCTGAAATGGAACATGTAAACATGGAATGATAGTTTTCAAGATGAAAGGAACCACATATATTGTCTGGCCCGACTTCCGGTTATTTGTTCGTTTATTTTAAACCTGAGTCTCAGAAAGGAAAAGATTGTAAACTTATGAACTGCTGTGTTTATTCCACTCTACACCTTTGTCCAAGCCTGAACTAAATGGTAACGAACAGTCCATGTCTTCTAGGTCAGTCAGACATTTGAGGGGAAGAGCGAGGTACCAGTGGAGTTGTGTAAAGCCCCTAATAAGCCTGCTGCAACAGTGGTTAATTAATGGTCCCCGGTGTCTCAGAGCTGATTTTCTTTCAGGGAGAGGCAAAGTAACTCAGTAAGTTGGAGTTCAGTTTTACTTAACATCGTTTGATCTTTATCTGTATGTCGTATTTCCCTTCTAAACTACAAGAAGCAGTTGAAGGAATGAAGGCAATGAATAACTTTATACCAAAGGGAAGAAAGTTGTTACTAAAACCCCACATGCTACATCCTGGGTTCCACGCCATTCGGCAGAGCCTGGCTGGTAAAGTCCATCTGCCATTAGGTCCTTCTAGTAATTACACCCCTTTGAACCAAGTAGCAGACAGAACCGTGTGAGCCTGAATTCTAGAACAACGAGAGTCACATTAGAGTGCATTTCCAACTGATTCACTCTCGCAAAGTTTTGACTGAGCAATGCTGAGCAGTCCTTAGCACCCCAAAGGCGCCAAACCCTACCCAACGTAAGGTAACCAAGCGTCGAGGTTCTTTGACGAGGGTCCCAATACTAGTCAACCTCGCATTCCCCATGAAGATGTGAGGCACAGTTCCAATCCATGACTGAAACTGTGACTTGGGTAATAATCCCTTTAGTCATTACACCTGAGGGTACTCACAAGCTTCTGAATTTCTCTCCACCCCATCCCAAAGTCAACACAAGCAACAAATGTACAAGAAGCTCTCCCAGCCAGGAATTAACGACGTTCTGTCAGTGCTCTTTAAAGGAAGAAAACAATTAAGTGAAAACCTTGAAGTAATCTCATTCCGCCTGTTTAGACTGTTCATCCCTCAACGTGTGTTAGCAAGTGTGGCAATCAGGGCGAAGGCCTGCTATCATTCGGCCTTAATTAAAAAAGACACAAGGAGAGGAGCTGTGAATTAGAAGTGTAGCTACGCACTACCCCTGATTAATTCGAGGCTCATGTTGGATTAATAACGCCAAACAAAGAACAAAAGGAAATTGTTATGCGAATTGCAGCCCTCCCAGGCCAGACAAAGGTCAAATCACAGGATTTCAATTTCATCCGGAGTCGCTTAATCAAGTCCCTCGGAAGGAAGACCATATGTAGTTCTGAAAGCTACCCATTGTAGTCCTCTTGTCGCTGGACCTGAGGGACGGCACAGCCATCCTCTCAAGCGATTCTCAATCGCTTCTCTTCTTTCCCCTTTAATATGACAAAAACTTCATTCTTACCAGGGATTAAAGAAGAGATTGCCCTGCTGAAAACATCCCAACAACTGCTGTTTTATGGAGGGAGCTGGACACTGCTGGCACCAAGCCTACAGGGCCTGTTCCCTTTCCAGAGAAAGGTCTTCACCCGCAGTGACGAAGTTACAACCACCAGGGGGTGATGTCACCGGCAGAACACTGGCAGGGTTGTGACTACAGGACATTCATCAAAAGATGATGAGAAAAATAGGTAAGGTCTGCCTATTAACTAAAAGGAAAGTGAATGAAAGCAAAGTCCATCATTACCTTAGGCTGCAGGTATCGGAAGGCAGCTGTCTCCTCCGGCTACATTAGAATCTCTGCGCGAGGTGGGGACAGGGGTCTCAGTGCCTCAGGAGACCTGAGGGGCACAGCCAGGCACCCCCAACCCTTCCCCAGCAGTTCTGGAGTTCATCCACATTCGGGGTTTCTTGCTCCCAGAGCCGGCACTAAGGACAGAGGTAGGCTGAGAACGGCAGACTCTCATTAGCAAGACGGTTTAAGTGCTCTGAAGATGTGACGGCTTACCCTGCAGTGTTAACACTTCTCGCCCTGTCAACGCCGAAGAGTTACTAATGGTAACTTCTCAGGACCATTATACCATTGTCCTACCATAATCAAGGCCCAGAGCTCCTCAAATGAAACAGCAAGTTGAGGAGTTCTTCCAAATGACAAAAGGATGATTTCAGGGAGATTTTAATGAGAATTCCCAGGTAGACTTTTGGACTAATGGAATCAGCACCAGTGTCTCAAGGTAATGACGGTGAATATAATTCTTATCTGAGGGATTTGCTGAAGTGCTTAATAAAGTGCCCTTTACAGGACAGATGCTCAGTAATTGTGGCCTGTCAGGGTTTGTATCGCCCTATCTGACATGGCAAGATTTTCAGCCTCTACCTTTACAGAATGCAGTAACAGTTGTTACCTTCACGTGTTCTAGACTAGTCATTTGGGAAATTCGTTTATTTCTCTAAAGTCCCATAGTGTTTGGGTAGGACTTCTTTTACTGAACATAGCATTTTCCCATGTATATTAGCCATTCATTCATTTACCCCTTTACTCATTGATCAAACATTTTTTAAGTATGTGTCAGGCACTGTGCAAGGCACTGGAGAGAGAAGGATCACTAAAAGCAGACACTATCCTTGCTCTCCTGGTCTTCATAGTTTAGCCAATGGGACAAATAATCAAACAAATGCTTACATAAATGTAAAATTTAAATGTGGTATGGGCCACAAAGGAGGTGCATGGTATAATGAAGTTTTAAGTTCTATCAAGGGAAGATTCCCTGAGGAATAGACACTTTTTTTTCTCAGATGTGAAGTAAAAATGTGGATTGAACTTTGTGGAAAGAGAGAAGGCAGAGGCAGAGTCTTCACTGTCAGAGACAGCATGACAAGTGAATTGGTCTGAAGAGGGCCAGACCTCAGGCAGCAAAAAAGAGAGGAGTGTGAGCTGAGTCTCCAGGAGTAGGTGGACCTTAAAACATAAAAAGCAACCTTAGGCCATGTCAAGAATTCTGGTGAGTCATCCTAAAAAATAGAAAGAAACTTCTGAAATTCTTTAAGTGGTCAAGATGCAATCAGGATTGTGCAGCTGTTGTAATCTGCCCCCCATTCTACGAGATATCTAGTGGCTGAGTGACTCACCGTTGTCCTTTCCCAGTGCCTAGCCCAATGCTTCTGCATAGTAGAGTGGCACCTCCCTCTCAAGGACTGTCAATGCTGAGTCAGTTGAGATCACAGCCCCAAAGGTGCTCCCACGTGTAAGCCATGAGCCTGATCGAAGGGGATGGTCTTCTCAGAAAGAGAACCACTCCTTGATGAAAGATAATTTCAATGCAGTTAAATTTAAAAGCATTTTAATATGATGTTTGTTCATTGCCACTGAATGAATGAATGGCTTTTAACTTAGCCGTACCACTGAAGATGGCAGTCAGCACTCTCCACGAAACTTCTGACCACGAGTAAAGAAGTGGCGTGCTTGCCTCCTTGAAACTGATTGCTGTTGTTTGGATTGGTGTCTTCTCCAGGGAAGATGACAATTTCTGCCTTCTAAGATATCCAAAGGTGTAGGGGCATTGCTTTTGGCAAATTAACCCCCAAATATGAAAACTAAAGTTCTATATTACAATGTAATGGATATCAAAAAAGTTATAAATGTATCTGTGAGTCATAATTCCCAGGGAGCATTCAGGCAAGCTATGCTCCTTATGTGACATACAACTATCAAATAATGAGCACATTCAGATGTTTGTTTCACATGATACAACAGCTGCATCGAGAGCTTTTTGAGGATTATTCCTCAAGTTTCTCTTAAAGCCACTTCATTTCCTTTCTGAAAAAGCGCTATTACTTGATCTGCATAGTTAAGACAAACCTCTGAAATTGGATGAATGTTAAATTTTTCATATTAGTCTGAAATCCAGAAAAGCTGTCCAAATCCCAGATATAAAATGTACAATTATCTTGTAGGCATTTTAAGTCTTATGGGGTCTGATTTGGAGGAGGAAAATTTAACTCAGTACAGAACTTGTTTACTGTTTTAGACAGTTTGTAAACATTACTTCAAATGATACTCAACAAGATAAACAACCAAATTAATTGCTAATCCTGATTGTTCCTGTTACTTAACTGTGACATTGGCATACACAGTCCAACATTTGGGGCCATGTAAAATACGTATCCTTAGAATTGACATGGAAGGATCATAAAAATAAGGTCCATTAGTTGAGCAATTAAATGTATCATATGCTTAGCTATATATATATATATATATACATGTATTTATTTATCTGTTTATTTATTTTACTTTTTAAGTATTTATTTTTTGAGTGAATCTTTGTAAGAGCCATGAGGTACAGGTATCCACTTGTTAATTCATTTAGTATTTACTGAATGCTTGTTATATGCCAGGCACTGTGAACACAGCAGTGACTACAACAGATACAATCCCTGCCCTCCAGGTGCTTTAATTACCTTTTTGACAGGTAAGGACATTGTGGCTTAGGGCAATATGTAAATTGCACTGGATTTACCTAAGCAAGTGGCAAACCCATGTTTCTGAAATACAGAGTGTTAGGTTTTGACCATTCTGCTATGCTTTTCTTAAAATAATGTGACCTTGTAATAAGCATCGAGCCAGATTCCCTCATGTCAGAAACTACCTTAGACTAAAGTAAGTACTTTGAGAATATTCTTTATCGCTTCAGCATTCTGGAATACAACAGTAATGGAATGTAATGGTTAGAATAAGCTAATTAATTATGCTTTCCAAGATGGCAGACTTCTATTTTATAACTTGTCAAGGTCTACCTTGTTTTAACTACAAAACAATCTCTATTGCCATATTATAAAGTGTATCTCGTTCACCCAATCAAAATATCAACTTAATTTTATATTAAGAGAATGAACTCAGTCTGTTTCCATCTACATCGTACCATATTACATTAACCAAACAAAACCAAATTTTAGAGCAATAAAAATCAATTTAGATTTAACCTCTTAAACAACTGCTATATGCCAGTTATGAAAAGTAAGGAGTAGAGCTTAAAAATAGCCACCAGAATTCAGAAAATATGAGAATTCGTAGGCATTTGTTCAACATGAATATTTTGCTTCAAAACAAGTTGAGCTGACTAAATTTGACTACATTTCAGACATTTCTAAATATATGTAATAATTTTCAAACATTAATTACAAATTATTACCCTCACAGATGCTGACAAAGTAGCAAGCGGAAGGGGTCCATCATGTGTTAGGGTTGGACAGAATGCACCAAAAAGGACAACTCTTAATCCCCGCAGCATACCCGGTCTGTAACTCTCAGTGTTCAGAATGTTATTTGACCTAATTATGAAAAGATTATAAAGCCTAATTTTAAGCACTTAGATTTTCACTGAGCAAAGTAGAGTACGATTGATAATCCACACTGAATTTCTGCATCATCTAGGGAATTCCATCATCTAGAAATGGTTTCTCTGAACATGACACACGCTCTGAACATAATATATGTATATTCATAATATGATTACTAAAATCCCTCCCTTTACTAAATTTTAAATTTGCAGCTTCTTGAAAGAAGTCTTTACTGATCATGTAAAGAAACCTGTGGAAAATATTTTTTAAATGTTAACTATTAGGGTGTAAAATACAAAAAAAGAAAGAGAGGGAAAATAAAAAAAGAAACAAAACAGAAAGCCCCCAAATAGAGGAATCTGGGCAAAGTTGGAGAGGATGAGCCTTTGTACTTAAAGGCTAACACTCAAATGAGAAATGGAAAGACAGGGCTATAAAGACTGTAACCCAGAGTGTGGCAGCCAGGAATCTGAGACGATGGTAAACTCAGCATGTCTCTAAAGGAATGCAACCTATTTTTCAGAATTCATACCAAAAAATCTGAAGATTACAAAGACAATGACAGGAACCCAATCTAGAGAGAAGGAATTCAAAGATACTAGTTCATAATACATTGGCTAGCAGTTTTCCAAAAGAAAATATTATTTTAGATACAAAAACCTGACTCTGTCTGGCCTTTCAATATACACAGAAGTGAGTCCATCTCAGGCTTGTAGACACTCTCTACCCCTACCTAGTGGAACCTGATGCTTATTACAGGGAAGAGTAAAATATTCCTCTCAAATCCCCCAAATTAGTCGACAGCTAATAAACAAGTCGGAGATGGTAAAATACCAAAAGAAACTTTCAAAATTACTCACAAAATAAAACAGCACACTTAAAAAAATACCAGTGACTGTAATTACTGAAAAAAAATTCCATGGAATAAATAACAATACTCTTTTATGGACACCCAATTTTCTTCTCAAATAAATCAGAAGAGTGAACTGGCTTTCATTAAGGTGAATATTAAGATTAGTAGGAATAGAATAATAAACATAGGAGCTCTGTATACTCAACAATTAGCTCCTGGAGACCAGATTTTCTTTCTAACCCACATCCCTATAACAGACTGGATTACTGTCTGCAAATAAAATCTTATAATCGGAACACACTCAATTCTCTCTGCATAGCCAGATTCAACATAGCTACACTCTTCAAAACATTAAGAAGCAAAATGTCTCATGATATTTAGGGTAAACATAACGAAAAAGAAAGCAAAGGAAAATTAAAGTTGGCCTTGGCATTTGCTTTCTAAAGAAAGTGATTTTGACAGGATAACCAAGGGAGAGAAGGTTTCAATGATACTTACTTCCTGGACTACAGGAGATGACATACTTTTAACATGCAAAAAGTCTCTCCAAATCTATATTAGATGTTTTGAGTATAAAAGATTTCTTATCACAAAAGAGAGAAATTTGAGGAAAAAAAATCTTCCAAAAAAAATCACTGATTATGAATAAACAGTGGCTGGGAAAATCCCAATTAGTATTGTGGGTAGAGCTGATGGGGCCTTGACTACAGAGGAGCTGCTAACTTTGGATGGATGTTAAATTGCGTGCAAAGAGTCCTTTAAAGTTCCCCACTGCACATCGGCAACAGAGTTAATGCAAACTCATCCACTCAGGAGAAGAGAAAGCCACCAAGGGAATAGTGTATCGCCATCACAAACTCACACCGAGCTCCAAGGACATTGCAGAGACTGTGAATATAAATATAAAACCCCATGCTTCAGCAGCAATGAAGCATTTAAGGAAGATTTATACATAGGTAAACTTTTAAACCTTAATTTGAAAGCCAGGTGAGCACACAAAGCTTCATATCATATTGGTATGGCTATACTCTCATTGCTTAACATGAATTTTTTGTAGCAGAACATCTCAACTTGCCTCTAATTTACCTACCACTCGGCCCATTCTAATCCACTAAAACCCTTCATTTATATTGACAAAACTAGTGGACACCGATTCACATATCCCTTCACTTGCTTAAATCCACAACACATCTATCACTACTGAATAATCCTGTTTCCTCAAAACAGCTTGTTCCTTGGCTTTTGAGATTTCAGAACTTCAAAATTTGAAATTCTTCATGATCTTCCATGAGGCCACTTTCTTTATTTGCTTTATATGTTATTTACTCACATGACTTCAAGCACCATCTATGTGAAAAGGACACGCAAATTGGCTCTCTGCACTCCAGACTACCATACGGTCCTGCCCTCCATGTCTTTATTTGGATGTCTTGAAGGGATCTAAAGTTCAGCAAATTAAATTCCTTATCTCCCCTGTTTCCCCCCAATATTTTCTAAACAACCCCATCATTCACTGAACTCCAGAGCTAGAAATTTAGGAATAATCCCTAACATCCAGAAAATGATTAGGTCATATTTATCTATCCTCCTGAACACCTGTCAAGTTTGACTCCATCATCACTTCACTCTATATTGAGCAGAAGCACAGCACAGTAAGACATCGATCAGTGGATGGTAACTCACCTTCAACACTGATTTCACAAGCAGTGTCCTTTCTGTTGAGAGGTTATTTAAGTTTGTTATTTGAGGGTAATATAATACAGTATTATTTAAGACCAGGATGAAAAGTCATAAGCAGGGCAATGCGAAAGCAAGGCTGGGACATACACAGAGGCCCTCATGTGGAAGCTCCTTCTTCATGTGCCTACGCTTCCTCCAGTCAAAATCATCTTCCTGCCCTCAAGTTCCCCCATTTTAGAACCTGGCTCTGCCTTTAACTTTAGGTTACCATGCTCTCTCTCCAGACCACTCCTGCATGCCACTCTTATCTCTCTGTCACTAGTCCTGTTCCCCTCCAACACATCTTCCACCCCACATCTAAACTCACGTCTTAAAAATGCAGAGCCAATCACATCAAACTTTCCATCACCACCACAAATCTAAGAACATTCCAACATTTTTAAACAAGCTTCCAGGGGCCTCCGCAGTCTGGTTCCTGTTAAATACTTGTTCACCATTCTCTTACCTTGTGGTTTCTTAATTTCATCATGCTTTCTCTCACTTCTTCGTCTTAGAAAATGCTATTCTATGACTTCCAGGGTTTGGGGGTGAGATGAGTTTCCCTGGTCTCCTTTACTCTTAAGCACCCTGTGCAATCAAAGATTCTATAGCAGTCAACACTTTCATAATAACAGTACTTTTTCAATGAGCATGTTCTCTTCTATTCTGCAAGATCCCTCAGCACAGGAGATCACAACTGTCCTATTCAGTGCAAAATTCCTAGCACTTTGCACCATGCCTGTCACACAGCAGGGACTTACTAAATACTGTTGGATAAATGAAGTTGGTAGTTTCTTTATAATTTAGATTAACCGAAGCCACAGGTAAGAGTTTTAAAGTAGTAATATATCAAATAGCTGAAACGAAGGTTTGTCTGAAGGTAAACTAAAATTTGGACAGTAGAAAAATATATGCTGATTGTCTCATAATGAGATGGGTTATCTTCCTCTAACCTCTTGAATTTACATGTTGCTCTGCTGGTATGATAAACAGCCTGATTTAAAAATCAAATAACAGACTCTAAGAAGTTGTAACAATCCCTGGATTAGTACAGGATGATAACTAAGGGATCTGCTATATTAAATCATGACAATAAAAGTAAAATCCCTCCATCTTTTCTTGGATTACATTTAGAGCTCAAATCATAGAGCACTAAATGCATAATAATGAATGTATGCCTCTGTGAATGATTGAAGATTGAATCACATTTTAACTAGACTACATTTATAAAGTCCCTTTGGATGACATAATTATAATTCAAACCATACACTAATTAGCTGCAAGCATCTATGTAATATTATTTAGTGAGTTTAAAATATATGTTTTTATTTGTTTCTAAAAACAAATAAGAGGAAAAACACTTTACCCAAAGATAAGAACTGCAAGGACCTAAGTCAATAAGTTGGTGCCACGAAGAAGCAAAAGCAATCGTATTTCAAAAATAAATAACTGTATCTTATTTTTATGAGAAATAATGACTTAATATACTCATATATGGATACACAGGAAGAAATTTTAAAATGTACTTTTTCCCACGCAATGATGACATTTTAGTAGCTAATTTACATTGTTTTCTGTTTTCTATATTGCTTAGCAACTGTTCATAATGATTTTAAAATTGAGCGTTCTCCTCATCAGTTTTATACCACAGTTAAACGTACCTCAATGAAATATTTACCAAGAGCCAAAACCTTCCCAACACTTCTGTTTTTAGATAGACTCCATTTTGCTTTTGCTTTGTTGACCAGTGAATATTTCTTTAATTAGGTTGATGCTTTTGTATTTATATATATATATATTTTTTTTTAATGTTGACCATTGTTTTCTAGTATTATTTCTCTTCTAAGTTCTTATGCTTAAGTTTCTGAATGAAGAAGAAATTAGGAAAGAAGCCCTAATAATTCAAAACATAGTAATTTAAGGATAAAATATTTCTTCATAGGAGGACAATCAACTTTTAACATTGCGTTTCACAAGGTATGTGTGGAGAGCTCTATTTAATTAAAGAACTGAGGCACATCGGTAGCCCAAATGTACCACATCAGTGCAGCACCTCATATGTGCCAGGCTTGGTTCTAACTGCTTTATATGTATTAACACATGTAATTCTTATAACAGCCTTTGAGGTAGGTGTTTTCACCCCTCCTTTACTGATGGGAAACAAGCCCACGGGGGTGAAGTCACGTGCTGGGTCACAAGGTGAGTGAAGGAAAGGGCTTGGGAGAGAACTTAGCCAGTTGACTTCTAGTGTCCGTGTGGCTGTATTGTGCCAGTTCCGTAAAACACAAACAGTGGTAATTTCTGCATAGTTCACTGACAAAAGTGTTCTCAGACTATGATGTTCTTATGTGTGCTAGTTTCTAACTTACAAATTATGCACTAGTCTTCTTAAAAGTCATTTATAAATTATCAGCTTAGCATTCTGACCACATTAAGCCATAAAAGATTATATAATGCCCCATTTTTACACATCTCGAAGAAGAGAATTGCTGGCACACAACATAAAAAAGGGAAAAAGAGTAACACAATATGGTTGGAGATCACAGTGTGGGGAGAGCAGCAGAAGCTAAGGCAGGGGCTGCCTTACAATGAACTACGGTGCCAACTGTGACTTCCCGATTTTACCCATAAGGGACTGAGGATACCAAAAGTGACTTTAGCCCTAGAAGGATCATAACAGGGGAAATATTAAATAGAAATTGGAAACCAGGAAGTTATGTAAAGTGAGGTTAGTGTTTATAAGCAATGACGAAGTTTAAGTTAAAGTATTCAGAGTGGGGAAGAAGAAGACTGCACAAAAAATCGACACGGAGACAGTGGATAAATTTGAGTTGGTAACTGATAACACTGGGGCTGTTGATGAGCTAATAAATTATGGGGAAATTATGGCAACAGCTAATATTACATAAATATCAGTGTCTGATTTTCCACAAAAAATCATAGTCAACCCAAGAATGATACATAAGATGTGGCAGAAAAAAAAGAGCTAGCACTATAAATATTAGTTTTGTTATACACTATTCTAGCATTGAAAATTTTTTTAAATCTGTATTTTTAAATATCACTTCAAGTAATTTACTTCCAGAAAATACCGGCATTTTTTGTAATTTTACCTATAACAAAATCAGCTAGCATTGGCCAGTATATTTGGTATAGTAAGGCTTTGATATAAATACACTAAAAATTGAAGATTGAATATATTTTTCTCGTTGCATTATAAAAACTACAATTACAGGCAACATTCTCATGGCAATTTTAGTATTAAGAATTAATAAAATGTGGTAGCATTTTCTGCTTATTAACTATAGCAACTACCAAGAAATGACCTTGAAAATTAACTCATTCATTCATTCAATTACTCAGTCAGACCATTCCAGAAGGTACTGGATGGGTAAAGCTACGCTAAGCTCTCTGGGACGTCTCACTGGGAAAGAAAGCGTGATTACTATCTGAAAGAAACTTAAAACTTCCCTAAGGAAACTAAATATAGGTGCATCCCTTTTAATAGTAGTAACTAAACATGTTGGTGAAGAACATTTCATTTTCAATGGAATTTCCTTCAGCCTGTACTCTCTTCTGCTGCTCATCAGGACTAAATAGAGCAGGTCATTTATTTCACACTTTGTAACACTTGAACTTTGTGGGTATTTTTTGTTGGTGGTGGTGGGGCACTGTGGATATTGGAAGGCTCTAAGCTAGATATCTCAAACAGAAATGGGATTTTGGAAGGTCCTAAATTACATTAAAATCTGTGTATAAGCGCATTTGTGAGAAAAAGGTCCATAAATTTCATCAAAATTTCAAATGGTTCCATGACACCCAACAGGTTAATAATCATTGGGTCGTTTATCTAAATACAAAATGAAACTAAACTGTGTTTTTCCAAGACCAATTGAAGTAACTCTTCTCTTCTAACTTGCTATATTTTTTTTCTAAGTATCTTAATGATTCTACTGCAGGATTAGGAATAGAAATGATAAAACACCACCCAGAAAGGCACTGCCCTAAAATTGCTAGTAAAACATGTAGCCCATCTTGAAATTTTCAGTTGTAGAAATCAAGATTTTTACAAGTCATTTACTCAGGGTTTTTGACATCTAACTTTAAAAATTACTCTGAAACTCCAGGGTTGTTGCAAAGTGAAATTAAAAAATAAAAATAAAATAATCAATTCAGGTGCAAAATAAATAAATAAATAGCAAAGTTTCTATGTTTTTTATGAGAATCCAAATCATGGCACAATTTTTTTTAATGCCATAATTTCCTGCAGGGCCAAAAGGTTCTGTTTTGAGAACCAGAGGTGAGGTTTCATCTAGATAGGATATTTCTTCCTGGCCTTCCAAAATAATCCGTGTCTATAGATGGATGTATACAGTTAAGTAAGAAGATGGTGAATACATTTTAAGGAACAGTAGAAATTCTGTGACTGCATTTAATCTCCTGTGGCGCACAGTGAGGAGGAATAAATCCAAATTCCCAGGGAATTTACCTATAAGTAGTGCAAATAAAAAACAGAATCTCAGAGGTCTGTAATCAGTACTCTTTTTCTGCCAAAAGTAGCACAGTTGTACAAAAGAAGTTGTAATGCCACCCTCGTCTACCAGACTCGGATGAGGGTTGGGAAGAGATGAGAACCCTGTTCTCTGGTTGGCAAGGATGTGTCTTTGGAATGGTAATCAGGAGATAACAGTTTTTACATGTCATTCACAGAGTTTGTAAGTCCAGTCTCTCTATTCAAAGATCCCAAATTTAGGACTATCCATCTCAGCCAGGAGAAAAACATTACCCTCTTGATAATCCAGGTAATGCTCACTTCTGATGAAGAGACTAAAACATTCCTGACACACTGAGAGTCACACAAAGTTCTGATGTTTGGGAGGAGACAAAGAATTCCATTCAGCTTCCGGAGAAGGAGTGACCAAGACGGCATTTCATCTTCCCAAGCTCCCTTCTCTCTCATTTCGCTAACACAATACACTTGGAAACAAAGGGCAGATTATGAAGTTTTCAAGCGAAGCTACTTGTTCCTCTCCGGTCGGCGGATGCCTCAGCCCTCCTCTGCCCGGCCGGCGGGTGGCACATCTGGTGACCATGTGTGGCAGTGCTAATGAAGACTTTCCTGAGTGAGTTACAATTAGTTCCGACTGCCGAGCCGCCTTCCTGGGCAGTACCAAAGTAAGAGACCGGCGTGGGGGTGCGGGGGAGCCAGGAACTCCTTCCCTTCACAAACCCCATCTCTCCCTGCCCCTGGGACTCTCATCACTACCGCTCTGGAGGAGTTTTTGAAAAAAGGTGTAAGCAAATACTTTCAAAGTTTCCTCCTTCCTTTCCTCCAAAGCAGCGTTTTACCCAAGCTGATTGAAGGCGACAGGCAGGCCACAGTACTTCTGTGATCCTCTGAACAATAGAGGATTGTTAAACAGACGCCGTTTCCCCCTTTGGTCCAGGCATCCTACTTACCTAACAATTTTATCTACTTTATTAGAATAAACTTGTGTGTTTTACCATTGGATGGATTAGAAGGAACCGCGGAAGCAAAAGTACTGTATACAATTAGGCTGTCTTGAAAAAGCACACTTTTGTTTACTCTAGGCCTCTCCCCCCACTTCTCAATCAAGCTACTAATAGAGCTGTTTTAAGTTTCAGCAAGGACCATATTAACTGCGGGTCTCCACATGAAACAGAACGCTAAACCCCAGCGTCTCCTGACAATGTAAGCTCAAAGTCTCCCAAATCCTGTTTCACATTTCTGTCTGAAATCACGGTTCTTTCCTTCCAATGCTTTTTTTCCTGTAGTTAGCAAATTACGAGTTCTCACTAAATACGGTATGATGGCAGGAACAGCCTTTGTGAGAAGATTCTAAGTGACTCCGAGGGTGGAAAACGTAATATAATTATTTTGGCAACTTGTACCTATATCTTATCCTAAGGCCATGTACTTTTTAATTTCACCAACTCTGGTCGTAGAATATGCAGTGTTCTCAGTAAATGATAACCAATGATAACAACCACAGCTCACATTTCAGCCTGTATTACACTCTTACATACACACAGTCGGCACATGAACCCCTGTAACTATTAAGTGATAAATAAACATTTACAGATAAAAACTCACAATCGGAAATAAAAACTGGCTTTCTTAATGGATCGTCTGAAGCTATGACAATGTATAAGTCAAACCAAGGAGCATCTCTGAAACAAAGAAGTGCACCAACAAGCAGCATAGAAGGGGAATATTTTTTCTTCTTTTACCAGAAACCAAAACTAAATGATATCACATCCAGGAACAGTGATCATGTGATCATAAATAAAATGTAATAAGCATATTAGGTCAAAAAATAAGTGAATCACAGCCCTTAAACTCATTGGCCATTATGCATAAATAATTTTTTAATGAAAGAAAGAAAAGCATCTTCCTCACTATGTATAACTGAAAGTATTTTAACTTTATGCAACTTAAATTTCTACGACTATTTACCCTACTACGTGCCCCTGGTTCATTACAAAATGTGAATGGTTTAACTATACAGTGTCAGAGCCTCAGACTAGAGGAGGTTTGGCCCTGAGCTGGCCAGCTGTTTGCTCCCATCTCTAGATGGTTATCCTTCCAAAACGATCTCTGTCCCTCTTAGAAATGATCAAGTTAAAACAAAAACAAAACTCCTCTGCAGATCTTTTGTAAGGTGTTTTTTTTTCCCCATACCAGGAGAACCTTGGGAAAGGAAAAATCACACACACACACACACACACATATTTTTAAAAGGCTTTAACTGCAGTGATAAAAATACTGAGATTCATCTACATTTCAAAATGCCAGAAAAATTCTAAAATACAGAAGTGAGTTAGCAACACAAATAGTGTATTATAGAATGACGTGGTTTTCAACATTATTTTGTTCTTTATTTTTATGAATAGGAAGTTGACTTTACTAGCAATAATGACAGTTAATGACAACCCAGTGAGTCACTGCCTCCTGGGCCTTAAGGAGGAGTCGGTCCATGTATAAATGATAATTAATACCATTAAACATTCCAACATTACACTTACTTAACAGCTTTTGGCATTCAAATTCTCAAATGCTTCTACTGTAGTACCTTACCAAATAATTAAATACTGTGAAGGTACACAGGGTTAATCTGCACGGTAACTGACTGGGATTACTCTGGCCCTTCTTTTGAGACCTGAATCAGTCTGTAATTTTAATGTTCACCAGCCACCTTTATATGTGGGCTTTATGTTTTCATCAAGCTGAAGAATAAGCTCTATGCAAATGAACACACAGTAAGCTGCACCCCTATTTCTGTCGCCACAGACTCTCAGTCCTTGTGGTTTGCTCTGATGCTACTGTGGCAAGTCACACTGCTTCTCGATGTGCCGCAAATTCATGTTTAGAAACTGTAGATTCGGTGATTTATATTATGATCACAGCCCTTCACTAAATATTTCAGGAAGGCAGTGTGGGGGGAAAAATTGAGTAAAGTAATAAACTATTTACATATTGGATAACAACTTTAGAAGCTATTTAATATTGGTAAACATATAAAAGGATCTGATTTCCTGATAATAAAGGATTCTTTTATTGTATGTACAGATGTTTAAATTAACACACACATTCCATTCTTATCTGTCTTAAATTCAGCAGCATAACTGTAAGTCTTCACAAAGCATGCTATCAATGTAAAAGCAATAAAAAAGTCACCCTCTTGTGAATTACTATTTACAGTATTTCACAAGAATGGCATTCACACCCTCCAAATGAACAAGGCTGTCTCTTTAAATGGAAGGACACTGCCTTGCACTCTTCATCAGTTAGCATTAGCAATAGGGGGGCGGGGGAGGGAGAAAATAACAAAGCATTTTTCTATCATTTGAACTCTCTTTGACCCTCGCAAGCTATTCAAGTATGCACTTAAGACAATTCAAATAAATAACGTATATACACATACATAGAGCAGAAATATAGATAGTAAAGGAGAGAATCCTGATAAAGCGGTTCTAGGTTGATACCTAGAAATTAACCCTCTTGAAGCCTGCTTCTTGGCGTTGTCACTGACGGCAAAGAACTTCCGTTTATGAATGGTAACATTTCATGATGTTAATCAATAATCCTGTGCGTCGGGATATAAATTTGCTGTGAAGCAACTACAGCTAAAACACTGAGTGAGTTAAGAAAAAAGGAGAGCCACCTTGTCCCCATGTTGACTTAGAATTTTTCAATATACGATCGTAGTTATACTGGGGGAGTGTCAAGGAAGCTGGCAAATATAAAATGCAGTGAGAAGTATATGATGAAATACATCATTTAAGTGACATTTAGCTTAAAAAGTTCAAAATATTCCAGTCAAACTTATTTCTATTCCAAAGTTAAATATAAAATTTTCTGAAAAGATGTTACATCTCATGAATGTGCACTTGTACATATCTATAGTTACAAGAATTATTTATTCATTTTTACTAAAATATTTCCTCAAAATAGAGACTAATTGGTGTCTGTCTAGCAGTTTCCAGTGCTATTTCTCCACTTTCATGGCACTACGTGCTACAGTTTTAAATGTACATTTAATGCTAGTATTACTGGGTCTCCTGCAAATTGTTACACAGAGTAGTGATAAAAGGAGTAGCCCAAACGTGACAGTGAGATGCATAAAGACTCATGCATGATGCTGTAAATACTTTAAGGATGCTTTCTGAAGCCACTCACTCCCCATCCCCTAAAACGAAATCCAAAAAGGAGGAAAGACTAGAAATGGAGATTTGAAATCTGACAAAACTATCCTGTGTATTTTCTTAATGTTTAGAGAGCTTTCATCATACAGTTTCTAGAAGGAAAAACAAAACCCTACTAAAATTAATAGAGGTAGGTAGAGATAAATGAGTCACCAAATAAACCTTTCTTTCAGCCAGAAACCAAGTGGATGTGGAGGTGTCTTCAGAGCGAAACATGTGCCTTGAGCTCGCAGGCAGCTCTGTCGGTGGCGGGGACGTGGAACTCAGTGGTCCTGAATAGTCACCGCACCCAAGCTTTCCTGTTGCCCTCTGGAGTAGTGACAATGCCAGCTCTAGAAACCAGAGGTCAAGAGGGAATCGCTCTGTTGTGATTCCCAGTGACCCAGAGAGCCGGATTTCACCACAGTCCTGTGACATGTGATTAGGTCTGGGAGTTCCAGTGACAGCTCCAAAATCCTAAGGAGGGCTCTTCCCTTTGTGAAACAAATTAATTACACAACCAAATATTGCCACATTCTTGAGACCTATTGACATAATGGGAACCTCATCCCCCCACTTTGCTTTGTATTTTTGCAAAGGAGTAAAAAGAGATCCAGGTGGAGTCCCAATATAATTCGAGTAAAGGAAGATAAAAAAGACAGAAGATGTTTTTATTCACTACCCATGGCGGGAAGTTACATATTTTAGATTTGAAGCCCAATCGAAAATAATTCAACTTGGTGCCATTCACTTGAGTGGTACGTGATAGAGAATGCCTGCTATTTCTCAGTCTTCTTCCTAAGCTGTAATACTTCCATCAATATTTACCATGTCTCACTCCTGTTTACAGATGTGTATTACATCAGACTCAACTTAGCTGCAGAGCTCCCTAGCATTTTCCTGTAAATGTCCTCATTAAAAATTATATATTGTTATAAATTGTTACTCTCACAATTATCACTGCTTTTAAAAACTAGTTTATGTATATATTTTCTTCTGATTCCTAGCATCAACATGAGAAAAATTACCTGCGTTTATTGCATAGGCTATCCAACCAGAGTTTTATTAGGAAATAGACTTCCGGAGCTCGACCCCTTTCCCACATCCCTGGCAGGATAAAATGTCATTTCTAATGGTAAATACTAAAGTCAAAAAATGTGAGCAATCATGGAAAATGTGAGTTTTCCCAACACATATGAGTCACTTATATCCCCAGAAGTAATGAAGCCTTCTGAAAAAACACAGAGATTCAGAGATGATGATTTTATGGTTTTTCCTGTGTCTAAGTAAGATCGGCTATGACTAAATAAATTTCTCAATTGCTAGACTAAAACAAGCCAAAACAAACAGCTTTTAAAACTTTAAAGTGTATTGTGTAGCGGTGACTGTTCAAGGTCTCACTAAAGTCAACACAGGATAGATAATACGGAGATGAGTTAGATGCAAAGGGCTATTCTTGATTTCATTGATTATAGAAACAAACAAACAAAAACCCTCTGCAATGTTGTTGCAACCAAAAAAGTCAATTAAAAGTAAAATATTCTTGCTTGCATATTAACAAATCTGACATGGTTCACATTTAATAATAAAAGGGAAAGCATATACACTTGAGTAGCTAAAGCTCAAATGATTGCGAAAAGGGTAAAATTGTTTTCTTGGTATAATGACAATAGAACAGTCTCAGCATTTTCTTACCAGTGAAAATTTTATCCAAATCCTACAATATATACCTGGGAATTTCCCCCACTCCTTTGATATTTTTCATGTTTTCTAATGACAGAAATACAAGGAGGATAATGTATTAAACACATTCAATTAAAAACTTAACCAAGGAAAAGCCATTCATTTAATCAAGAAACTTATCAACTGCCTATTGTATCCAATCGGAAGTGGCTCAGTCCTGCAGGAAGCCAAACTATGCAGATACAATAGAAGTGAACACTTATTTCCTAATTTTGCTGATCTTAATCTTATTATGGAAACCAGGTAGACATATCAATTTTTTAAAATAAAAATTCAATTCGTGCCAGTGTGCTCTGACAGGCCAGTCTATTGCATTGTCCTGGTTCAATTATGTTAGCATTATTTTCCCAGGAAGATGGGACATAACTTCTGTGCCATGTGTGTGTGAAACCTAGGACTCCAGTGAATGTATGGTGATGTTTAATACAAAACTGTAGAAATATCTGAGATAATTTCAAAGGATCAGCATATTAAAAATTTTAGTTCTAAAATGTTACCCTTTTAGCAGTTAGACAAATGAACAGAAATTAGAGTTGAAAGTAACCACAGTCCTAACTTTCTCACTGTCTGTCCATGGACACACTATTGTACAACCCTGAGTCTCACATTCTAAACTCTGAAATGGTTTGTGATAAAATTCTATCAAGTAAAAAAGATCACAGATTTTCCCCACATAAATTCTTAGTAAATACTTGCTCATGGTAGAAAGGAAATAATTGTAGCAATATTATTAATATATTGTCAGAAAACATTATGCAATTCGCTCTTAATCTACATGAATTTGCTGATAACTGAAAAACATAAATGTTTTCGATGTTTCCCTACAAATATTAAATATGTACTTGAGCTATATATCTGCAATGCTTATTAAAAACTCCTTTAACCATTTGGAATATCTTGTGAATTGGGAGAAATTTATAAAGAACCCCAATCATATATTAATTAAGTATAACTTTTAAAGAATATTTCCCCCTTATCAATAATCAAAATACACTAATATTTCTTAAACTAGAAAATCTGGACATCTAGGAAAACTAATTTTTCTACAAAGGGACTGGAGACACCAGCACTGAATAATCCCAAAACTCAGTTTTGATGGTCCTGGGGGGGATCAGTAAGGGGGCTTCCTCTATCTTCTGAATCCTATGGAAGAGCTTTGCATATCATTAGGCTCCCTGAATACTTGTGAACTGAGTGAAACCTATTTTGGATATGTGTACACTTTCACTCCCTCTGTCCTAAACGGTAAACATGTTTGTCAAGATGAGGATGCTGAAGTTATAAGCTCCAGAGAACTGCTTACTGGTGATACCATGTGCAAGAAAAGTGACAAATTCTTGGATTCAGAAGGTGGAGACAGGACTCAATCTGGGATTTAATAAAAACTGTCAGTTACAAAAAAGAATTTTATGAGGATGTTGAAGTGTTTGGAGTTCCTTTGATTAAAGACTGCATATATAGAACAGAATACCAGAACCACATATGTTAAAGTCCTTAAACCAATGATTTTTATCTCTTTATCAAAGTTGAGCTCCTCTTGTGAATTTATAACTGCAAGGAAAAAAAATCTCTTTCCAAACTGTTCATATGAGAGGAGCCTAATGATGAACAAAATCAGTAAAAGATCTTCATAAAAATTAAAACACAAGTGAAACAAAAATTGGTTTCCCATTTCAGGAAACATCAAAATGCCTGAGTGAAAATTTGATAACACTAATAGGTAACAATTTCTGTGCCTGTCTGTAAAGAAATAATCAGTAATTAAAAAAAAAAAAAACCCTGAATTTGAGAATGTCCTTGTGATAAATGACAAATTAATAAATTTGGATAAGATCTGCCTTATTTAATATATTGGTTAATAATAAACTATAACCGTTGTTTTGAACTGCACTTAAAACCGAACATTAAGGGTACATTAAATAATACCAGGTCCACTTGTAAAAGCCCCAAATCAATCATTAAAGTTGTTTGTTTGCTTAATATCTACCATGGACAAGAGACAGTACTGAGCACTTTAACTGTATTTTAAAGTGATTAACCAACACTGCACTTAACCCTTTTTAAGAGAAGTCTTCAAATACCATGAAAAAGTTAAGGTAGAACTGGATAAACATTAATTTTTTATTACAAAAGTAAAGAACTAAAGACACAAATAAACAAAGAATACAAGTTTTAGGAAGCCTTGGTATTATTGGTCCTAGTAATTATGCATTAATTTTCGCACAGTAATGTCAGTATGTACCTTCATAGTATCATATACACAAAATAGTAGTAAGAAAGCAGTTACAATTGATAAAACAGATTTACAAATTTTATCCTAAACTGGACTCTGTCTTGAATATTGCCCGGTATTCACAGTAGAGCCTAGAGATCAGTAATATATCAAGTGTGCTATCCCAACAAAATATGGACATATGTCTTCCTGACCAAGCTATTGATCTGCTCTGAAGTGTAACTGACTGCAATCTCTTAAAGTTTCTCTCGATAATGTAATTACAATGTTCTCCCCATTCATAACAATGACTGACTTTTTCACAAACTATACTCACTGTGCCATTCACTTCAGTGATCGCCAGCAGCAATGGATTCTATGGTTTAGCTGTATATTGCATAAGATACACTTCCTTTTAACTGTCTGGGTCATGATATTTGATCTCATTGGGTGTTTCATGAGGAAAGCTAATGATATCCACCAAGAGATAAGTATTTTTCATGATCACTTTCAGTCCTTACCGAGAGTAATTTTTATTTGAGTTTTGTCTTTTACTTATGGTTACAATATAGTCAGTGCTGGTGTTTGTAATTCCTCGTTTCTCAACGATTTCATTTTCTCCTTTTGTGAAGCACGCAGAACCTTCAGCAAACATGCTTCTCCAAGTATGTATTATGCACTATTTATCAAAGCTTAACTGTCATACCCAAAATATGAATTTTTGGAGAGGAGAAACTAGAACCAATAGCCTAAGTTGGGGCACCTAAAAATAACTGCTATCACTCCCTGCCAGAGCCTGAGACGACCTTAGGTGCACGCTGGGCTGCGAACCACCAAAAGAAGAGATGAGTTGTCTCCACAGACTTACTGATTCATAAATTTCCTGCAGAAAGGAAGTAATTGTTTTTGTTTAAAGGAAACATCCTGGGTTGGATTAAGCAAAAGTCCCATTTTCTGTCAACAGAAGACAAAGCAGAGAGGTAAAAAGGTCAATAAATATCGGAAAGAAAAAGACTAGCCAGGATTTATGGGGTACCTGGATGTGCAAGTATTAGGAAACGAAGATATCTGAAATGTCTGATTTTATTTTCTAATCTTGTTAGAATATTCTGCATTCCGTGTCACCATCATAAATGAACAGGTTACTAAACATACAATAAATATAAAGGCCTGCCTTTTCAAGTAAAGTTCAAAGTCTATAAACGGCCTCTTTCTGATTCAAATGAAAGTGTGTCAGAGCTGGAGCAATCTCTTGCTCTACCCACGCACATGTCACCATGAGTTTTCCTCTCTGTGGATGTGCAAAAATGTATGAGATTGCCCCCAAAATATAAATGCGAGCTACCATTGCCTCTTGAACTCGGACTACTATATTATTTCTTAGAAAGGGGCAGCGGGATTAATATTTTTTATTTTCCTCGGTCTTTTTTCCAATTTTAATAGTAATACAGTAAATTTAATCAAATAATACTTAAAGCCAAAAGATACATCATTTTATGATCATTTTCAATTTAACCTTAAAACAAAGCATACCCTTGTTTCACAGAATCAGGGTAAGGATTAAATTAAATAGCCCATGCTAAACACACAGAGGCAGGTGTTACTAGGCCTTGTAGAGTAAACATTCAAATAAATTATCTATTACATCATTATGGTTATTATTTTATAAAAGGAATAATCATTGCCTTTAGTAGCACAATTTATCTTGAACCATCCACTATTTGCATAATATTACACATACAAAGGTGTGTGTGTGCATGCCTCTGATTATGTGTTGGCAAAATGTATTTACCCATTCATGTAACAGTCATATACTGAATACCGTCTATATTCCAGATACTATGACAGTCAGTGGGACACAAAGATGAAAAACACAATACCCCCCTCAGAAAGCTTAGTTTATCAGGTAAGTATAAAGCTGTTGCATCTAATACATAAGTGTAATATAATAGGAGAAACGAGAATTACGCACAGTCTATATGTTAGAGCCAAAATACTGCTACCTTTTCTGGTCTCAGAGGTGCAGAGGGGATTACAGAAGCCTACAAATTAAGATTTGTAACCTTCTTAGAAACATTTTCACAATGAGGCATGATTTTTCTAAAGTACGGATATCCACTGTCATTTTGGCACTAAGCGGACAGTCTTTGGGTGCATAGTCTTAAAGAATGTTTCCGTATAATGTTTGATTCAAAAGGTTAAATGGTATTTCATCTTAAAAAAAATTCCTAACTATCTCCAAATGTAAACTAATATTCATCTTGAAGAATTCTGCTGTCTCCATAAAGATTTCTTACACCGTATATCCTGCACCAAACTGGATCTAAAATGTAGCCTTGACTGACTACGTGTCAGCCAGGAGACTACTGCATCGCGCAACAGAGTGCCTAACATGTAGTAAGCACTCAATGATGAGCATTTGTTGAAGAAGCAACTGAATGAATGAATGAACTCTCAGTCCCTTACCATCTTGGATGAGCTTTGGGTAGAAGTGAAATACTCGGCATTTGTTAATGAACGTAGCATGCTCTCACTCTTTCTCCTATTTCTTTTGGCTCTGACATGAGCATTCAGAAGTCTCAATGTGTTACTGAAACAAGAGTGGATTTCAGAAAGATCTGAGCAGGGCTTGCCAACAAGTAGGGTAAGTAACACGTCATGTTAGCAGAGCATGGTCACGTATTCAGCAAAGTGCAGCAATTAAGGGAGTGGACTCTGGACCCCAGTGCTGGCGTTCAGATCAAGCTTCCATCCCTCTCGACTAAGTAAGTTACTTCACCTCCCAGGGCCTCAGGCTTCTCAATTAAAAAATAAAAGAACAATGATACCTCCTCTAAGGGTTGTTTCAAGGATGAGAGGTATAAAAAACTTGAAATAACTTGAGACAGCACCTGCAGATAGCAGCCACTCTATTGATGCTCGTGTAATAATTGAGCAGTCATTAAGAAGGCAAAATTCTTAATGATGGGTCAGTGATCACCACTGTGTCACTCTGCTGAGTATGGGAGGTCCCTCCTTCCCACGGCTATTTACATATTTAATGTGCAGCCCGCAGGACTCAGAGATCGATGGTTGGTTCTCATTCTAAAGCTGTCTTGGTCCAAAGTGGCAGCTACACAGGTGTGTTTCAAAGTTTACGAAACTCCCAGTCTTCTCAGAGGAATCCCTCACACGTGTCAGTCCTGTGCTTAGAATTCTCTACTCCAGCAATTCAAATATGTCGTTTCTGTGGCCAGGGCGATGCCAAGATCCCCCTCTGTTTCATGTGTGTTGGTTTATTCCATCACTATCATGTGTCTCCTGTCACTCTGGCTGGTTTTGGTTTTGTTGTCTGTATTCAAAGGAGGCCTGTGGTCACGTCTACCCCCAGTGTCTGTGTTTCGCCTTGCGCGGTTTGCCCCCTCTGTCTCTCATCACTGCTTTTGGCTCAGTCCCTTGACAGGAAATGAGAGATTTATTTTATCTGGCTTGAGCTACATTGTTCCTTCCTGACTACTGGTGTTACTTCACTCTAAATAACATGACTTTGTGCTCACAGTCTGCCCAAGGTCAAAGCCTGAGGGTAATAGACACATTTAAGAGCCGGGGAGGAGAGGATAATCAGAGGGGAGGAGTGCGCAAGGAGAGAATTAAAAAAAAAAAAAAAAAAAAAAAAGTTAAACTTGCAGCAGGTCTAAATTTTCTGGCGGGCTTGAAATGGAATCTGTTCTGAAGAGCTGAAAGGGGAACTTTTCTCCCCACGCCCCCCTCCAGATGTTATCGATTTAAAATGACACTGTGAAGTAATCTAGGCTTGAAATTCAAATTTGGCTTTAAAAGAGAGCACGCGCTGTCTGTTGAGAAAGGTTTAACGAAGCTTATTAATATCTCTGGTAGCCTAAGTTGAGTGTGTTTCTAATCAGTTAAATTGGAATAATTTTTGGAATTCAAATATTCCTGTTTGGTTTGATA
Source organism: Camelus bactrianus (assembly GCF_048773025.1). Lineage (NCBI taxonomy): Eukaryota > Metazoa > Chordata > Mammalia > Artiodactyla > Camelidae > Camelus > Camelus bactrianus. The sequence goes on from NC_133572.1 coordinate 14,997,182, forward strand.
TAAAAATATAGGAGATACTATACATAATTAATAAATATAATAATAATTATTATTATGATAATGTGCATAAATTAATAAAGTCAAATTCAGTATTTTAAAAAGTTAAATGTAACAAATAATACCTGAAGCCATAAAAAAGGGTTTAAAATTTTGTCTGAATTTAAGTATAAACAAGAATATATCTGAGCCACATCTCCTAATCCATTTACACTTTGCCTTTCCTTCTTCCCCCCTGTCCCCCGCTTCGGAGGCGTGAATAAAACTTTCTTGGTTTCTTCTAATACCTCTAGAGTTTCAAAGGGTCAGCAGGATGGCCACCCAAAGACTGGAGAAAGGAAACATCTCAGTTTCACTGGTCACACCGTTTATGCTGAACTGAACCTCTCTGGGATAGTTTAAAAGATTGGGGGACATGGAGAAAACTTGCTAATCTAGAGAAATACTTTCCTGTTCTTTTAACAGACTGTCATGCCATTTAATAATCCTTTGGCCTCAGGAAAAAATGGATTTAATGGAAATGGACTTTAAATGAAGCAAAAAGGATTTAAGTTACACGTGAGGCATGCAGAAAATTATTTCACATGGGTATTCCATTCTTGGGAAAGATGATGAAATCCCCTTTGCTCATGATCTTTCAACACTCACATTGTTCTGTGTGTGGTAAGTATGGTTTATGATGAAGTCAGGAAGACAGCCCTAAAGACATCTAAAAGATTTTACATGTTTATGGCTTATAACACCTCCTTTAGGAAGCCATACTCATCTCTATGGAACTGCGTGGACATCACCAGACTGTGGCAGCCAAGGGCCCGCTGTCTGCAAATTATAAATGATTTGAAAGGTCTTTATAGAAAAGTCTCACCTTGAAACTCCAACTAGAAATTATTCCTCAGTACACCTTACACATTATTATATGTCAACTATATTTCAGTAAACACCCCCCCCAAATATTCCTCAGATCATACTAAGGAAGTATTATTCAGTTCCTTATGAGATGGTCTACATGTGGAATGAGCCCCCAGATAGTAAAATATGGTAGACACAACTACATAAGAATTGCAATAAAGTCTCATTTTTAAACACTAAGTTCTTAAAAGTTTATAGCAAACAATGTTTTGGATACATTGTTTTTAATGTTTTCTGATCATTAAATTCTAATATAATCCTAAAGAGTAAACATAAAAATGTGATGTTTTTTCCTCCAAGGAGCCGATAAATCAGCCAAGAAGAGCCTCACCTGAACACCTAAATCAACTCCCAAAACTTTTCCTTAAGTCTGTTGATACATCTCAGATTAACTCAAAAGCAAAAACTCAAAAGCAAACAACATTTACTGGAAAGCTGCTGTGTAATCAGCACTGTGCTAGCTGCTTTCTGCACGTCACCACACTCCACGCACACAAACTCCAGGCAAAGTGAGTGTTATGATCCTCATTTTACAGATGATGGAATGAAATTTAAGAGATACTAAGTAATATGTCCAAGATCATAGAGGTTGTGGGTGGTGAGATTAGGATTCAAATTTAGGTTTGTCTAATTCTATTAGACTACTGTGGAATGGGAATTAAAATGCTAGATTACAGACATTCCATGTGTTTAAAGTCCAACTGTGTTCCTTGCCTGTATGGAATAGGGAGTTACAGACAAAAGCAGCCCTTGTGCTCTTCAGATGGTTAAAAATAGAGTTACCAACAGACAACAGCAATCCACCCACAGGTTTCCACACTCAAGAAAAATAAAACACATTCACACAAAAACTTGTACCCTATTGTACATGGCCACATTTCCACAAAAAGTGGGCATAACCCTGATGTCCATCAACTGATAAATGGATAAATAAAAGGTGGTATATCCATACAAGGGAGTATTATTTGACAATAAAAAGATGAAGTACTGACACACAACATGAGTGAACCTTGAAAACATCAGGTCAAAGAAGCCACTCAAAAAGACCACACACACTATATGATTCCATTTAACTTAAATGTCCAGAATAGGCAACTCTAGAAAGACAGAAAGTAGATCAGCGGTTGCCTGTGGCTGTGGATTTTGGGGAGAAATTAGGAGCAACTATTGATATGCTTGGGATTTCTTTCTGGGTGATGAAAATGTTGACATAAAACCTTGGCATCTATATCCTCAAGAAGAAACAGGCAGCGTACTCCCTACAGAGAAGAGAAACTGCTGAGCAAATCCAGCTACTGCCGCGGGGAAGAAGAGCTGGTTATCTTCTATCCTTTTCCCTCGAGACCACACAAGTTCTGGTCTGCTATGTCCAGGTGGACTTCTGAATCACTGAAAGACCTGAAAAGATACCCCTCCCTGGCCAAGTATGCTGTAAGACCAAAGCTGGTTGAAAAAGTTTGAAAACCACAAACTGGTAGTTTGTTTACCCAATGCTAAACCGCTTGTTTGACATTTTTCATCCAAACTGACCAGTGATTTGAGTATTGTGTAGACAACCACAAAGAACAACGGAAACAGTGGGAAAATATTATTGTAAAACTCCTTACTGTTTTATTAACATTTAGAGAATTCCCTGCTTCTACGTAGACTCAGTTCTTCGTGTTTCAATGTGAAGTAAGTTGCCCAAATGGCAAATTTATCAATATAATTTTTAGTCCCACAGCCCATCACTGGGTGACAGAAAAACATCATGTTGTGGCAAAGAATCAGTAGGTAGTAATCAGATGTCCCATGATATTGACACTTCACAGCCCTCCATAGATTTTTCCCCCCCAGGGAGAATCTTAGAAGTAGCAGTGCACAGGATGGCAGGTTTATGAAGGACCAGCTCTCTGGAGATAAGGACACATTTTATTCTGATAATCTTTAGATGTTTATGCCTTAAAAGTTATTCAGTTGCAGTTGCCTTCAAATTAAACACCATTGCTGCAGTGTTTCTGTTGTGATTGTCGGAGGGAAGTGGAGCCAGTGCAATTTGTCCATGTTTTACAAATCACCATCTGGCAGGGATATGGCAACATGTGAAATCTTCACAGGACTCTTGTTTTTCTACTATCTGCTGGATAACTAAGGAGATCACCAGACTGCTGGGATGCCTGCCAGATGGTAAGCAGGTATGTTTATGAGTTTAAGATTCTTATTTTCTTTCAATGCTTTCACATGCTGTGGGCACAGAGGCATAAAAGTAAAAGGGAAAAAGCAAAAGGGAGTGGATAAGTAAGTGACAGCGTACGATCACTACAAATGTCTTTGAAGTGTCCTGAAATGTGAATTTTCCAACGTCTACGTTGATTAATTTCTACCAAGTAGAAAAATCACCAGTCATGTGGTCACAGGATTTCTTTGTAAATGTTTCATTTTTCATTTCTGTACAGATAAACAGGTGTACAGTTTCTTTAGTCGTGTTGAGTAGGCATGCCTTACCCAGAGGGTCACAGACGTCATCAACAAACATTTGGTAACGGTCTACCCTGTGCTTGGAACTGGGCTGGCCATTTCAGTGAAATAAAAGTGACGGTCTGTTTAGTTTTATTTTGCTTATTCAAATAGACTATCATAGGCAAAGAAGACCTACCTAGCAGAGTCCTAACAATGGAAGTTCACAGCGTTGATTCTGGGAAGTGGTAATGAGTGGCTTCTGTGAACAGAAAAGAGCATCCTGAACAATTCTGACGGATAATAAGTGAATATCAAAAAAGAGGGAGTGCCTGATATATATTGACGTATAGTTCTTTAAAGTTAGGTTTATATGCCTGCTGGGCACATTCCAGCAACGAGATACCAGGCAAGTTTCTGCAATTCTCCAAGCTTCAATAAGCTCATCTATTAAAATGGTGATAACAAGTCTACCTTTTATGAAGGTAGTGAGATTAGAAATATGAAAAAATGCAAACCGTTAGCAAGTATATAGTTGCTCAATAAATGAAGCTGTTGTTAATACTGACATTATCTGGCAAGGGCTCCTTCTAGGTTAAATCCCTAACTGGGGAATTTGCTCACATGAGTTATGTAAATATACACCTAGCCTTATATATTTGTATATTTAGATGCACATAAGACCTACATGCTGTTGTGCACATTTATGCAAATATACACAAATACAAGCATATATGATTAATAGTAGATGTGATCTGTCCAATCACAGGAAACAAAAATGAGTATTTTGACTTAAAGCTCCTATGATCACATTAAGCAAATACTAATAAAAGCTTTTCACGGTTTCCTGAAGCAATACTTTGGGTAAATTACTGAACCTGTCTGTGTCCTTAGCTACAGAATAGAGGGGAAAAAAACCTGCTTCATAGGGTTGTATGAAGATTAAGTGAGATTATTTCTATGTAACACATTGTACAATGCCTGGCAGAGAACAATGAATAAATTTTTGCTTCCTTTTCCTTCCTCTTTAATTGCTAAGTTTCCCCCGCCTCTAAATTTAGTCTATTTTTGCCCATCCTTACCTGCTTCTCTCAAATGCCTCTACTTCCTTCTGACCCTTCCAACTGTATTTTTATTCCATCACTCCTTCCACCAGAATAATTTTCTCCTTAATTACATGATTCCTCTGTCTGTTTTTATCATAAATTCCTTCTCATCCACTAGTTCCTTCTCCTTAGCCTAAAATATACTCATTTTCCCCAACCTAAAATAATTTTCTTAAAGAGAAATTACTGAGTAACAGAAGAGACAGAAAGCGTAAATAGGACAATGACCACAGAAGAAACTGAAAAGAGTATTAAAGATCCATTTCTAAAAAACGCCAGACACAAGTAGATTTTTTCCCCTTAGCTGGGTAGTTTTATGTTAGTTCTAACAAAACTAAGTTGAAGAGATTTTTGTTCTTGTTTAAACAGTCTCAAAATATTAAAGTGATTAAAAGACTCAAAATTCTTTTGCAGCATTAGCACAAGCCTGATACCAAGTCATGACCAAGACAGTATAGTGTGCATGCACACACACACACACACACACACAACTACAGGCCAAACTCATCTGAAACTGAAGAAGCAAAATTCTAGTGAATAGATATCAAGAGTGAATTAAAGAATAATGCAACATAACCACAGGGCGTTCATTGCAAGGGTGGAATGCTGATTCAATACAAAAATATCTTCTCAAGTAATGTTTTCCATTTAAAAAAGTAGACAAGTGAAAACCCACAAGCAAATTGTTAAAAGTCTTTGAAAAAAGGCGCCAACCATTCCGGAGCTGTTTAGTGCATGTCAGGAAGATAAGAAAACTGCCTTCTGAGGGAGTTCATTTGTAATGAACAGCAATCAGACCCACGGTTCCTGGTAAAATAGTCAAGTTTTCTTTTGTTGACCCAGCTTCCCTTCTTTTTTGCTTCCTTTTTCTTTTCACCAACAGCCGCACTGCCTGTGAGCTTGGCCCTGTCCCCGGCCTCTTCCGACTCATCTGCACACTTTTCAACCCACTGCAAACGCTTCTGCTCCTACGCTCTTCCAGAAGCTCTCTTCTCAAAGGTGACCGATAACCACTTAACTTCCAAGTCCCGTGGCCTCGTCGCTGGCCTCATCCTCTGTAACCTCTTTTCAGCATTTAAGCCCATCATAGCAAACCCCTCAGCTCATGGCCTCCCTCCGCCTGGGAGTGCCTCTGGCTTGCCTCTCCTGCCTCTTTGCTTGGCCTTTCTCAGCTCCTACTCCTCATTCTCCTCCACCTGCGCCTTGACAAGAGGGATCCTCAGAGTCTATGTTCACCCCTTTAATTCGTGCCCTGCCTAAAGCATGTAGATCAAAGTTAAAAAGGAATGACAGAACCAGGAAACTATTGATAAACAAAGTAAACAGAAGACTGCATTAAACAAACAAATACACACAACTTTCAACTTTTCAGGTTACAGTTTAAGTGAAATAGATTTTTTTTTACAACGTGGACAATCTCGACTTATATTACCTTCAATATGTTTACTACAATCCTACTAACTATAAAGAACAGTTTTTAATATTTAACATAATGAATCTCTTTTCTGGTATTACTCAATTGTCTTAAATATTGACATCTATAATGAATTAACCAATTTAAATGAAAAAAATAGGAGTTTTCTAATTTTGCATTATCTTGATTTTTAACCTTTCACAGCTTATTTAACTGAAAGGCAGTTAGTGTTGTTAGAATTACTGGGATGTATCTGAACGTAATTTAATAGACTTGAGCAGTCATTTACTGAATGCCGGTGGCATGTGAAACGCTGTTGTTACAGTCATCCTGAATGTACAAACTTCAACCAGACGTTACATAAATGAAACTGACTGACTGACTGACTGACTTCAAAACACACAGTCACAACTTTAAGAAAGTGCTGACGTTTTAATCATGTCAACTCTGAAATAACCTTCTTTCCCTAATTTTTAACCAAATAGTAAAATTAAACAAAAATATCGCAGTGAATTACATAGGTATCTTTAAAGTCATTACACAGTCGTCAGTCTCTCAATAAAACACTCTAGCAAACTAGATCATCTTTCTCCATTCTCTCATCTTCAAATTACTGCCACATCATTTTCTGCTGCTCTGTTCTCCTCCCCTGCCACTGTAAACTGGGAAGCCACTTCACACATTATTTGTAAATAAAACTCCTCTCCATACTTTGCTTCTTCTTTTCCTTCCTCTGGTATGCATATCCCTTAATGTTATACCTTTTGGATAATTTAGGAAGTCAGTGCAACTGTGCTCTCATTTGATAGACGTTCCTCCCTCAAAGAAAATATAAATAAAAATCTCAAACCTGGACAACATTAAATAGGGCATTATTCACTCTACAAAGAGGTCCTTAACTTTACAAAAAATTGCCTACACAATCCTTGTAAATAGTGATTTTCTCTAGCGCGTGAAAAGCATAACTCAATTAAATAACGTGTAGTCAACTTTTCCAAAATCAGATCCATTTTGCAGAGTGGGCTGCAACTTGTTCGCATCAGATTGTTGCACCTCATGCAATGTGGAGTTGAAAATGAGGCACAGCCAGACTTACAGAACACAATTCCTTGACTCCAGCATTAACTTTTCTAGAGCAGCGGATTTCAAACTTTTTTAAAGCCATTGAAATATTCCTCCAATAGAAATCTTACAAGGGCACAATTTGAAAAACAGATAAAAGTAACAGGATTATGTCCTTTCCCTTCCCTTCACTAACTGGCCCCAGGGTTACGTGTTAAAAAACCTACAGCCCTCCTCCGAGTACAGTTTGAAACAATTGTACTAGACTATTTTCTACTCACTGCTAACGATCTGGCTACCAAAATCGTAATCTTACCATAGACAGAGTCCCAACATGCCCAGCTGGGAGTTCCTTGGACACTACCCAAGAACATGCCTTGTTCTTTGTTTAAAATGGTACCCAGAACATGGGTCGCACACAACAAATGGTCAATGATGGTAACAATCACAATTTTTAAAATAATGAATAGATAAATCTCCTTGACACAGGAATGGTTTCCTTTTCCTGTGCCAGCTGTTCCGTCTGTGCCAACTCTAACACACACCCCTTCCAGGAATGGCATTCAGCCATCCTGGCAACCAGAATTAGAGCAAAGAAAATATGAAATTCCTCTTCAAAACATAAGTGGAAAGATGAATGCAAAGCCAAGCAAAAAGCACCCAGATTTAACGTGCACATTGTTAAATGTCACTTCATAGAAAGGCACTTTATGAACGTCAAGTGAACATGGACATGTATAAAATCTGAGACTGGGAATAGGTATGACCCATTAAAAAGGATCAGCAAGTAGACAAAGTGTAGAAGAACACGCAAACTACCAGTCACAGCTGTTACTTCCAGGGAGCAAAGGGAGTAGACACTGGGCAAATGGAGGAAGGGAATGGGGAAATATTTTCGTGGGACACATCTTTTATACTTTTTGAATTTTGAACCATGTGACTATATTCAAAAAAGCAGTAAGTGAATTGCAATTTTCCCCAAATGAGGATAAAAAGATAATTCCAACAGACTATTCTGAGTATCTTATTAGTATAACAATATGTTGTGTTTTGGCTTAGGGGGAAAATTTCATCCTAAGATTTAGGCAAAGCAGGTTAATCAGTCAGGAACACTGCTTCTTCTACTTGCGATAACTCCTTCAAGAAAGAGGTACCTATTGACAGAAGTCAGAGATTCATGTCCTGATTATCAAAGAGAGAGACAAGGAGGCAAGGCTTCCCAACAGCCCAGTTAACTGACAGGGGTCTTCTAGCTACAGGTCAACCGTCCATGGGATATGGAAGGAAAAAGACAGTGTCTTGCCTCAAATTAAAAATCAGAGACAGAATTTCACAGCTCTCTCTTTGTAACAAAAAAAAAGTACATAGAAAAAGACAAATCTTTACCACCTTAAATGACCTATACCCTCTTTTCAATATAGTGTTTTCCCCTGTGAACCAGGAACCAGATGTTTTTTGACTGACAGGTCTTGCTCTGAGCATTTAGTCATCAAAAGGGTTCTTAGAAGAGAATCATTAAAACCTGATAAAATTTTCAAAAGTAAAAATTCTTTCAAAATAAACAGGCATTTCAGCTAAATTTCAGTATCCCTAAAAATCTTATCCTATCATTAGATGCAAAGGATATTAAGAGTGAAGAAATAAGAACAAAATACAATGACACCTAGGAGATACCATGGTTTATTAACCAGGTAAAAAGGCAAGATCTTCTCAGATCATGCTTCTGTGAGCTGTTGGAAGGTAGCTGGCACTCCATGAAGCCTGCACTTAACCAACTAACTAAGCAGGTCAGCTTTGCCTCTGGGACCAAGAGCCTACAACACTATGACAGAGAGGGAGGGGTGACATTGAAGGTTCTCCGTCTTTAACAAGTCGAGGGTCATGTGTGCTGCCACTTTTTTGATCGTTCTTATGCCATTCCTTCCTGTACACAGCAGAGTTACACACTGAAATCAAGTATTCGTGTATGAAAGCATTTGTCAGTAAAGAACCACACTAATTAGGTGCCTAATTGTGTATGTGGTTGAAATAAATGCTTTACTTTGCAACGATCAGTGTGGATAGACTTGTTTCCACCTCTGAGCAGTTCACGGTCCACAAGGGACAGGCCCACTGATAGGAATACATGCTCACACAACCACAGAAAGCAAAAGAGGTGACTTATATTTTGAAATAAAATGCTAACTTCTAAATAGGTGAATTCTGAAACAGCACAAAATCATTTCAAGTCCTTTTAATTCTACATTTGGAGCTTAAGATTACTTGGCTTTTTTTTTCCCCCTAAAGTCCAACAATAGTTTTCAGACATTATAATGCTTAAATTTACAAAATGAATATTGTCATTTTTAGAGAAGATAAATATCCATGGTTGCACTAACTCTCTTTCATGCCATACCTCCTTCATCTGCCCAAAGTAATATTTGGAATAATTCTACACAATTGGGTCCCATGACTTTGAGGAGTCTGGGTATGTGTTAAAAATGGGTCATCATTCAGCTGCTGGCACAAATCTTTGTAGGTCCCCCTACTCAAAGAAAGGGGATCAGACATTGTATAAACAGTCCCCAAGAAAGAGAAAGTGAATGGCCTCTCTATTCATTTTACAATGCTTTTCTAGTTAGATAAGTTTAAACTCTTATTTAGAAGAAGAAGTAAACAAAAGAGAGGTGCGTTTTAATCTGTGCTTCCTACTTTCAAGAAGGTAAAAGAAAGAAAAGGCCAGGATACACTGATTTCACAATGTTATGTTTTAAAATCTCTCTATCTCAGTTTAACAATGCTTTGCATATCATTGAAACTATACAAGTGCTTGTTGAATGACTGAATTAATAAATGTAAATATCAAAAAAAGAATGTTATGAAGACAAAGAAGGTTAAAAGAGAAAAGACACAAAAGAGCATGTAAAGAAAGAATTAACAAGATATTATGATGAAGGCAAGTGTGGAAATAACAATATTAAGAGAAAAGAGGGGCAAAATAATTTTAAGAACAACTATATTGTGAATAAACATAACTAAAATACCAGAATCATTGTTTTGGACTTTCTCCTGCCTCCGGAGATAATCAGGGACTTACCCCTGCCCTCTTTTCCTCCTAACAAATTGATATGAACACTTTTGTGTTCACTTACCTAAATTTAAAAAATAAACTATTTTCAAATACAGTGTATTGCACAACTGTAATCTTTTAAAACTATTTTTGAATACAGTGTATTGCACGACTGTAATCTTTTAAAGCTGGTGTTTTAAATTTCACTGCAAATGCAATTCAACTGATACGTACTTTTGTTATTAGTAACTGATCATTTAAAGCAGCAAAAATAAATGGCATCCAAGTGACTGTTAAATGTTTATAAATTGAATTATCTTTAATAAATGCTCAGTAAAATTAACTTTTCTTCGTACCATTGCAAAACACAGGCAAAAATGTATTACTGTGTGCAGCTATGGATACCTTTTTATTTCTAATTTTATGTTTTACGTAATTTCAGAAAACAGCATGTAAATATTTCATTTTCGATTACAGGTATTAATAAGATGGCACTCACTGGAATGGCATAATGTAGCCAACAGCAGGGAATAAATCTGCTGGTGTAAAATCTAAAAATTAATAGCAGCCTTAAATGTTCCACAGTCTTTAAATTTTTTATAAAGAGAACGATACACAACATAAGCCTTGTAGTTTTCTTCCATATTCTAAAATGTGCCATTCTTTAAAAGTAAATCCTCTGAGCAGAATTTTTGCATTACGATTGCCACCCCTTTGCAGCTCTGCAAAGCAAGGTAAGATAGCTTAGCATAGCTTTTATCTGCAAGGATTCCCCGAGGCAGTTTCTGTAAAAGGGTTAATGACAGATGTTTCCATTAAATCTGACCTACCTCTTAATTTTGCCATTGCCTGATAATATCCTGGCTTTGTGCTTATTTGCATGGGCAAATGGAGTCACTCCATAACAAGTAACACACCACCCTCATTGAAACAAAAGGTCAATTCATTTTAAACCGATGTGCACAATATTTTTTGTAGTTGCAGTTGAAAAAAAAATCCCCTTTTATACAATGCTACTATTTACAAAGAATTAAAAGCTCTGTTTTCTAAACCCCTGGATACAATGTACATCTGAGGCAGAAACAGAGCACCACCCATAGAAATCAATACATCCCCTTGCAGGTAACACACTAGAAAAATCACTTCCGTCTCTAGGATGTTCCTCCTATTTTTACACTGAATACAACAGTTTATCTTCTTTGCTGAGAAATTAGTTGAAAACTCCAAAATGCTAGAAGCGCTTTCTTGTTTACTGAGTGTTATTACTTCTGCAAAGAAAATAAAAAATCTGTAAATACAGAGAGAATAGTTACTGTCTTCGGTTGGCTAAAAGATACAGGCTTTTTAGCCTTTAGGCTGCCCGTCCAAGTGCTACTGTTTAGAAGTGGTCACACTATTTTACCACATGAAAAGTAAATGACCTTGAACCTTGACTGGGTTGCTGTAATGAGTCCCTTAAAAAATAAGTAAATAAAGGCTGCTTAAATAGCTTTGTATAAGACTCTGTTCAAGCCCCTTCTCCTGGTGGGAGGATTAAATAAGGTGAACACAAAATGTCAAGGAGCCGTTCACAATTCCTATGAGGAGATCTCTCAAATATATGTTTCCTTTTTGAATAGTCTATAACCAACACTCAGGAAAGACTGCATTATTCTAACTATGCTGTTTCACGTTATTGTAACATTTAAGGAGTTTAAAATTATCACTTGCTAGAGAGGTGTTCTCTCTGTAATTATATACAGTGTTTTATACATACATATACACATACACTATATGCGTATCACATTTCATCTTTATCACTATAGTCTAATCTCTAAGACATTTAAATACTGAAATTCTGGCATTAAATTCCACCTTACTCTGAAAACAGCTCTCCTGTGTGTTCTTGATAGTAAATCCATATTCAAAACACTCCCCTTATACCAAAATCTTTAATTACCTTAAAAGGAAATAGGCTAGATTGGTGGTTAGGAGAGTGATACTTGCTGAATAGCTAGCTTTCTTCATCTCAGGTAAATAAGATCAGCATTTAGCACTGAGGCATTGCGAAGCACTGAAATAATTTAGAAAACTACTGTCCTAGTTCAAAGTTTGGTTTTTAATTGATTTGCTAAAGAAAATTCTATTCTCACCATGCTGCCTTGACTTTATCTGAAAATGAGGCAAACAAGAAAGGACAGCTCCCTAGGAGCCCAGGACGCGGTCCTCCCTGCTGCCCAGCCCCCCACCTAAGGTGGGGTGGGGCATACTTCCTCTGGTGTCTGGTATCTGATTTCCAGCTTCCCCCTCAAAGTTGGATTCACCTACACAGCTCAAGAAAAAGGAATCACATCTCCCCTAATTCCCTATGAATGGTATTTCAAGACACAACCATGTTCAAAGTATTAAAAAAGAAAAGAAAAAAGAAATCAATAAATATTTACAAAATATACAGTATACACGAGGTAGCTCTAAGTGCTGCGAATGATATAACAGGGGAAAATGGGGCTCCCTTTCGGTACAAACCTACAGCTTCATTAAGTAATAATAAAAAAGTTAATCATATTAGACTATAAAAATAATATTTGAAATATTAAAAATAATAAATTAAATGCATGGAATCGGCCATGTTGAAGAAACTGGGAATTTTTATCAGGTGATGGTTTGGGTTTATAAATCCAGTGTTTAACCTAGAGTAAATTAGCAAATAAAAGTGAAGTCAGAACAACTGGTGATCTGAATCATAGTTTTGTGGTAATTAAAACTACAAAACAGAACACTATAACAAGAGCCAGCAATTACAATGTGTTAGGAACTGTGCAAAGCAGTCCACATACACTGATGTCACTTAATCTTCACAGTTACCCTGTGAAGCAGATACAATTATTACCCCCATTTTACAGGTAATGAAGCTAAGGCTTGTAAAGATTACATACTTCCTCAAAGCGCAGTGCTAGGAAGTGACTGGTGGAGCCAGGAATCACACCTAGACAGTCTGACTCTAGCCTTACACACTTAACCTTGATCCCTCTCTTGTGGGTATGTGCGCTTTGGAATCAGACAGATGGGGTTATAATCCACATCCTCCTGTGCAATTGCTAGGACCTGAGGCAAAGTTCTCACATTTGTAAACTAGGAAAAATAACGCTGTTCTGTTGTTATGGAGATTAATTGTTTTGACCTGCCTGGCATCTTCTCTTAAAAAAGTCCATCTTTTTCTGTAGGAAACAATTCGTCCCTCACTCTCAAACCATGCCCTGGCCAAAAAAAAAAAAAAAAAAAAGCATTTTATCTTCTTAGCCACAAGGATGGGTTCAGGTATGGACCCAATACATAGGCCAAACCAACAGATGACTTATGTGGGACCCTTTCATCGAGTTATAAAGAAAGAAGCCCTAACTTTTTAATTTTAGGATAAAGGACTGGAGTTGCTTGGGCAGAGGCCGTATGCAGAAAGCCTGTCAAAAAAAGCCAACACAGAGAAAGAGAGCGAATGAGCCCTGGGATTGTCACACCAAACGCTAGGCAGCTCCTGAAATGTCCATTTACGTGAGCCAACAACACGCCCTCCCCTTTTACGTTCAAGCACATTTCAGTTGGGTTTCTGTCACTCACGACCAAGAGAGCCAAGGCTGGCTCACAGATTGATCGCCTCACAGAGACAACGTACGTGAAAAACTCAAAAGATGCTTGTAATGGGTAAGTACTCACCGAACGTTGGCTGTTTCCTTGAGATTTTAGTTATTACTGCTGTCAGGTTTCCATACCAAAAGGGGGACACTTGGATGAAAACCAGGGTTGGGGGAAAAAAAGAAATGACCATGATTCAGTCTCCCTATAGCAGGTGTAATCAAAGAACAGAGGGACAAGTCTTTAAGGGGTCCTAAGTACTAAGCACTAAGGAACACCAGAAGTCAGCCTGCATTGCCTCCCAGCCAGCGTCAGCATTCCCACTGGCCCCCCGGTGTCTCTAGAGGAGCCAGAACCAATTATTACCATGCTCCCACGTTATAGTCATGATGTTCAGTCATATGTCCAAATGGTTATTCAGACAGAAATAACATTTTCTGAAAACCAAGGCCCCACTTTATTTTGCTACTACTGCAGTGTCAGTGCTAACTTTTGTACAAAACTCTAGAGTTTTTGCAAAAAGCCAAGCAGTCTGGTTCTGAGAACCTCCTTCCATGTCACCTAAAAGTCTAAGGTCAGTAATTAGGTCCCTAGTAATAACTGAGTCACTTGAGGTTTATACGGTCACCATATACCCATTGCATCCATTTGACAGAAAAGAAACTTTCTCTCTTCTGCTCCCTTCTCTGAACAGGCCTGATAATGTAAGAAGCAGGAATGGTTCCAGAGGAGCTGTTGTGACACCGCAGCAGCCACGTGAACATTAAAACGCGGCTTGCTAGTCATTACTGTGTAAAGTATTCTCCTGCTCTGTGGAAAATGGTTTCAAATAATTGTTGTGTTCGAACGGGAGTTTCGTTCTTCTTTAAAATAGCAATTTGAGAGAGAGAATAAAAATTTTTTAAGATATATTCAAGAAACAAACCAATATTAAAATAGTTGAATCAACTAACTGTCATAAAATGGTACCCTCATATTTGCATAGAGTCATACACCGTAGGCTCCTAGACCCAAGAGGCAAACTCACATCCCGACAGCACACGTGGCAAACTGACGTGTCACACCACAAGAAAGGGACAAGCATCTGACCTGACCTGCCCAAGCAAAGAAAATCCTTCTCTGGCTCTGAAATGCTGTGTTTTCCTCCAGGCCTCTCTACTGCAGAGCTAGTAAGTATTGAGTGGAATCAAGTCTGAAAAGATTTTCACTTTTAGTTTTGACTTCTCTTTCTGGTGTCAGCAAAGTGGATCTTCCACACTGTCAGTCTGTGGTCTGTCTATATGACGTATGAAGAACGCAGATGTTCGCCGAAAAGAAACTAACTGGACCACTGATTAAATATCAGTAGCTCTGAGTGTTCGTGGGTGGCAGAGACCGATGAGTGGATGTAGCACAGTGTCTTACATTCAAGCCAGCAGACTCATACCGTGAGTACAGACCAGAGCTCTTCAACTATGGTTTCTCTGTAGAAAAAGTGGAGGGTGGGGCTTTCTGACAGCTTTCTAAAGACAAGGCCGGGAAGAGTTAGAGCCTGCCAGTGGGCCACCCATGGAAAATCCTGCTGCATATATGAAGCATCACACTAAGTTATAGGAAAATAAAAGAGCAAAATATCCAGGCTAGCAATTCTTTCAAAGCAATTTTGAGGCTTAGAAACTGAACAGAGTATCACGAGATGGGAGGCCGCCAGTCTTTTGTGGAGTGGCCCCGGGCAAGTTCTTCTATGTCCCACTGTCTTCACCTATAGACTGTTGTTACTGCAGCTATTACTGATAATAGAAACATCCTGACAACAGCTCCTAGGAACAATATTGTGAGAACTGATGGGGTGTACGGTGACTTAAGGATGAAGGAATAAAGGCACCATGTTACACTGTTAGAAAGTGCTTTATCAACCAGCATATTACCTAATGTGTTACAATGTACCGTGTGCCCATGGAAACATGAAATCAGTCATAATTCTTAAGTACTGCCAGATGTGTAGCTATAACAAATTTCAACCCTTACTGAAGAATTCACCCACACACTCGCTTCTCCAACCAGTATTTCCACTGGTAACTGTCAGAATTGAGAAATCATAGAATAGATACTTATTCATGTCTCTGTGGTAATTACATACAGTATGCTTCATACTTGGGTAGGGAGCATGTCTAATTCATAATTTTATAACTAGTGACTTGGCCTGTTCTCGTATACAATTAGTCCTCAGGAAATGTTTATTGAATGAATGAATGAATGAAAGAACAAACAGGTAATAGTCAGACACAGTAAATCAAAGAATAAAACTTAGTCATGGCACTGCCTAGACTAAGAAGAGCCTCTAATGCAAGAAACACTCAAGGCGGAGGCGGTCAAAGATTGGCTTCTTCCCAGCAAGTCTATATGTTATTTCCTCGTATTAGTTCATTTGCCACTTGTCATAACTTTCTGGAATGTACAAGTAATCCTATTACAAGAGATCCTTGCCATTCGCAGTGGAGGCATCTGGCTTTACTTAAGGGTGACGAATGATTTCATTTCTCAATGGCTGGGAACATGGTACATGACAACCTTTAGGCGGACTGAAGAATCTCTTGAATATTAATAATATACCTGCAACAGGTGAAGAAACACTCTAAATTCTGAACTAATATTACCATAAGGCACACCAAGGTCTTGAAACGGAAAAAACTCAGTCCTTGGCATCATAGCATCTAGCCTCACCCCATACTTGCTTTACATAACCAGAAGTTTTCCATATAACCAGTTTCCTCTGAGCCTCTGTTTTCATCTGTAAAGACAACTACAAACAATTTTTTAAAACTCATGCATCTAGGATCAATGAGACAATTTAAAAAGTCAAATAATATGTAAGTATATAAGTAGTATATTAATGGAAAATGCCACATGATCACATGACAACTAGCTGTAAAGTAGCAGAGAAGTCTATGGTGTAAGTCAACTGTGAGATCTTCCAGTGCCGGGTTCATGACTTACTCATCTCTGTGGTTTGTGCACCTAGCACGTGGCCTAAACTAATTCACATGAACCACCAATGTCAGTCACCTGAATCGGAGGCACCAACAAGATATGTGCATTCAGTTCTCAGAAAGGCCCTTCCAAGCTCCCCTCTGATAAACTCTCTAATATGGCATTCTTCAAAGTGTGGTCCTCCCACAGCCATCAGTAGATTTGGCTAGTTTGTTTGTTAAAAACACAGGCTCCCAAAATTCATCCAAGGAGACTGTAACACAGTATTTTGAGCACCCGAGATAATGCTTGTACACACTGGTACAGTAGGCTTGAAATTTACTTCTGAATATCCAGTAGCTGTGCACAAGATCAGCTCCATCAGAGCGGGGATGTGCTCTCAACTCGTCTGTTTTACACATCCAGCTTTTTACAGTTTACTAACTGCTTTCAAATACATGCAATACAGCATCAAAAACAATGAGAAATCGTTAAAAATTTATAGTAATCACAAATGTAAGGTAATGTAATTAAAAAATACAGTTGCATCCATAATAAGTTTAAATGTGGTCAGTATTTCCTTGAAACATTATATAGTTATTGTCTTTGTCTCCCTGTGAGACTGTGCTCTACATGGTTCTGGACCTTGCTTTGCTCCCTGCTGTATCCTGGCCTCAAAAAGGGTCTGGCACATAGTAGACGTTTAATAAATATTTGTTGAACAGAACAATGGCTCTATACACACACACACACACACACACACACACACACACACATGCACGCACACACATACAGTCATATATACATAAGAGTGACCTTGCTCACAGTTCATGACGTACTCATGTCTCATGAACCCATGTCTTAGAAGAGTCCTTGGCTTAAAATATGTCTTTTAATACATAAGGATGAGTACATATGACAGAGTTAATAGCCCAAGTTCTCTTTCTCAGAAGAATGCAAGGACACAGGGCACAAATATTGGTTATCAGCTAAAGAAATTTCATGTATATTCCTCTGAGATACTAATTTTTAAGCTGAGGTTGAAAATGCAAATTGGAAGATCATTATCCTCAATTTCCAAATGCTTTTATTTTAAAATTAAACCCAGTTGCATACAGAAGCCTTCCTGATGAAGAATGACACTTTGTTTTGCATTAAGGGGCAAAAGGATATAATAATTTTGGGATCGGAGGGTGTGTAATAGCCAGATTCTCCTACAGTTACCCGAATGATGACAATGGGCTGGCAGAGATGTTAACAAAAGCCTGGTCCTGACTAGCTGCTGTACCCTGGGCTCCAGGTCTTGTCTGATTATTCTGTGTTCTCCAACCCCTCAAAGATGAAGGAAGGGTAACTAGTTGCAGGTATTAACAACAGTGATAAGAAGAACACAAGAGAACCATGTGGATGTTGTTTGGCAATGATGTCCTTACTAATCAAAGGGCAACAATCCAGTTTCCACAGGGAAGCCATTTGGTTCTAATCACCTCTTGGGCTGAATGAAGATGGATTTGAGAATATATGCGCTAATAAGGTAAGGGTTGGGGAACAGATACCTCCAAAATAAATAATCACTAAGTGGGTTGAATGCTAAAGTTCATGATTTTTATTTGTCAATTGCCTGCAACGACCACTGTCAACCTTCCCACCTCTTCATGTCATACCTAGGCCCTTGGTCTCCATGAAGCATTAATTCTTACCTTTTCAGTCTCTGCTTTACAAATAACACAAAGGCTAAGTACCCATAAATACAAAACCACATAAATCCTGAATTAATTTGGAGTAGGGGGAAGACAAAGGCAACTTCACTACAAGTTCTTCAAGTTCTTGAGAAGGGACCATGCTTATCAATCTATGTATTCCTTTATTCTTTCCTTCCAAAAGTAGTATAGTGCCTCAAGGAACTTATAATTTAATGATATATAGTAAGATGTCAAGAATTCTGCATTAAATAAATAAATACAGAATGAACAAATATGCCGGGGATTTAAATAGTTATTCTGTAATGGACCAACCATGTACATTTGCTAAAAAGATATAAACCCTTCTCTTGATTATCAGTTGATACGGAGGCTGAGAAATGTACAGAGGACTTAAAATATGCTCTTACTGTTAAACTAACAAAAGTCGATACAAATACACACACACACACACACACACACACACACACGAGTATGATCCATGTAGGTATTTGTAAGGTTTAATAACATCCTGAACGTTCAGATGGTATGAAGTAGAAATCAATCAATTAAGAAAATGAAAATACTCTAAACAACTTCTGATGGAGACACAGTGAAAAAGGTGAAACGGCCACACATAATAGGTGATCAGTAAGTGTCTGCTGAAAGAATGAATCCTTGGAAAGATCATTTTTAGAAGTATAAAGATACAAACACTAAGACAAAGATTGAACAAAAATTGGTGAAAACTAGAACTGATGTTGTTTGTACACAAACAGAGTAAGGTAAGCAGCAAATTCCAGAAGGTAAATACCTAGAGAGGTATTTTCCAGTGTTTATCAGAAAAGCAGAGTAGAAAAAAATGTGGTACATCTCTGCAGAAATTAGTTAACACATTCCTGAAACAAAACCAGTGGTTAAAAGTGCATAGTCACCCTGAAAAATGTTTTAAGACATGCGGAAAGGAAAACGTTACTCCTATCTGCAACTAAGCAACAGGGGAAAAGGTGAAGAGTAAGTAATTATCCAAAATGGCAGAGAGTTGAACCAACAACAAGATGAACATTGGTGGTCAGAGATTCCATTTAACCTTTCACCTAAAACTTGCCATCTTCCTGAGAGAACTAATTCGACTAGTGGCTCAATTCTGATTCAGAAGGAAAAGAGTCACTTTCTGAGTCATAATATCACCCTGGTTTTCCTTTCAGTCCTCTATTCCAAGCCTACCAAATCCCAACCCATTTTAAATTGTCTAAAGGTGGCCTGGCCAGCACCAGAATTTAATGCTTCCATAAATGAACTCTGATTGACATGAACGATGACTCACTCACAGAAAAACTTGTATTGCTGCCATTTGGTCAGTTTGGGGTTTGTTTTTAAAATGAACGCCAGTTGAGGTTGAGCAGAAGCCAGGGTGTGTTTTTATTTAATGTCTCAAATAAAAATAAAGAGCTGGGTATGAATAATCAAAGTGGCAGGCGCCTCCCTGGATACTTCTAAACCTTCCAAAAGCAGTCCCGAGGCTCAGCAAAATGTAATACAGTCAAAACAACCATCAACAGCATTAGTACCAAGAGTTTGCTCCAGAAAAATAAAATAATTCAGATTCCCTTGTAGTCCCAAACTCTAGCGCCTTTCACCAATTTAGTTAAACATCCCTTCTGGAGGGTGGCAGTCCTAGAAAGAGTATTCCTAGAAATTAGAGGGATAGCAGATAAAAGAAAGATAGATAGTATTACCTAGTATAACTCTTAGAACAAGCAGAGGCTCTTCTAATCAGTCTCATATACTTTATCGCTCCCCGTTAAACAGTAGGAGACATATGGTCAACTCCTTGTTATTTCTGAGACTGATCATCAGTTTTATGGATTAAACATACTTTTCAGTTCCCTCTGTATAGTTTACATTTTCTTTAGATAGTCAGGAAAGAAGGGAAGAGAAGGTGGGGAGGAAAGGAGGTAGGTGAATAGCAAGAAAGGGAAACTTAACAAGCAATGGGTCAACTCTTGAGACAACTTTTATGGTGATAAGGAAAAGGAATTTCATAGAGTAAGTGAGGTTTCTATAAAATTTATGGATTTTTGTCAACAATGTTTCCCAGAAAAAGAATTAGAGAGGCAAGTACACAACAGGATAGTGGGAAATACAGATGATACTGTTCCAGGAATTTGGAACACTGAATCAAAAGGAATTTGAAACTTTTGATTCTAATATGAAACACAGAGCAATGTAGCAAATTTTAAGAAAAAATAACTACTCCTAGATCATGATGCATTTGGAAGTAATTAACCCTCTAGTTGTATATTAGGATGATAAATAAAGCGATATTGCAGAAAACTTGTGATGGAAAAGAACCTTCAGTTGTGTATGGTCTGAGTCAAAGTAAATGGCCACTGTCCAGCTGCAAAATGCTATTATGGATTTTCTCATGCCCTCAGCAAAACAACTCTCATAGTATCTTTATTTCAGGAAAGGACAAAGCTTTTTATATACATTAGCACCTTAGCCTCCAGTTTATTTCTGAGGTAGAGAGGTATTATTATCAACATGATAAACATATGGCAAAAAGACACAGGAGGGTTGCCTGAGGGAGCCCTGGGAGTGCCCTGAACAAGTCTAACGAGGCATACCTTGTCCTCTCACCCAGAGCCGGAGCTTCAAGAACAGGAAGCTGTTTCAGTACAGCTCCCAAGCAGTTAGAACAGCCCTAGAAACTAAGTAGGAATCTTTTTTAAGTTGAAAATTGAGCTCAGCGATTCAGAAAGATCTCTGGGACGAGGCTGCTACCATATCAGAAAATAGTGTTTAGATGGGAGGTTTTAGCTCAGTGGTAGACTGTGCTTAGCATGCACGAGGTCCTGGGTTCAATGCCCAGCACCCCGTTAAAAATAAATAAGTAAGCCCAATTACCTCCTCCCGCAAAAAAAGCTAAAATAAAGTAATTTATATAAAATAGAAAAGAATGTTCAGCATCATCAAACGGAATCTAGATTTAGGGTCTTCGAAACAATAGGCAAGTCTTCCTGAAGAAGGGAACCAACTGTAGAAATTTCTGTTAGTATTTGAAGTGACAATGATTGGTGAATTTTTAGACTTTGTTTTAAATCAGAGCATGGAAACCAAACTCATGCTTTCTGTTCAGAAGTCCTGCCTTAGAAATAGATGTACGATGTATCTGTTTCCTCTGTAGCTCAAGTTTATGACCTCGCACACCAAATGGAAGTTTCACCATTACCCTGGCTTGCCCAGTAGGGTAAAAGAAACAGCGTTTCTGTATGTAAAGCTAAAGTCTTAATAATTTCATAGCATCTACGTGATTAAACCAGAGTTTTGCATAGTTTTAAAGCTACAGCATTATAAAAAATTATTGTGAGCAGAACAGAGCAGCTTTACAAGTGAAGATCCGAAACTGGAAAGGATCTCCTGAGCTGAGAAAGCAGTGATTACACTGTGACAGATGAGTGTATCTGCATAAGGAAAATCCCCTAGTTAGGGACCACAGCAGGATCCCATCCATCACATCACATGTTAGTTCAGAGAACTAAAACTCTTGAAGCATTTTTGGCAGCAGGGAGAACTTTTAGCATCCTAATGCTTTTACAAGGCTGGATTTTTCTTTTCTCCCCAATGTGCTTCAGGATTTCATAACATGAGAAACATAGGAGCAAAAGTTAAAATGCTTTAATGGTCCCCATAGGCTATTTAAATAAACACTGTGATTGCAATTTAGACAATCTGGAGTCCATTCAATATTAAATCCCCACCCTAAGCTACAGCTACTATACAAATAGGGAATTCATGGTATACTCCACATGGCCATTACTACTGCAAAGATTGCCTCTTGACAATCGTGGGGAGGAGCTAGCCAGGCCTAACATTACACTAGTTAAATCTGTCAACAACTGGAGAGAAAGCTCTGCTGAGCAAACACACTGAGCCCCCTCACACAGCCCGTCTTTGTCCTGACTCTGCTACAACTCCACTAATCTCATACTGTCTTGAGCAGTGCAAGCAGAAACTTCTTCTGCAACTGGCTGTAACAAAAGATGCCTTTCTTTATTTTCACACACTGTATGTATATATTTGTGCTGTCCCCTCCACTCCCTCCTCCGCCATTTCCACCCCTTCCTACAGACCCGATCCTAAATAAAGCTTGATTGGAATAAATCAGAAGCTATTCCTCATCTCAGACAAATACTTGAAGAAAGAGGCAATAGAACTGATCAGGTCCTTTTGACCAGACCCTCGTAAAAATAATACTCCATAATGTATGGTTTCGTTTGCACCAGGGAAAAGAGTAGATTCAAGAACTAGGCAGGCAATAAATATTCTAAAATATGGTGTGCCAAATTGAAACAATTGGGTGGTGAAATATACAGAACCACAGAGTGTTCCTCCAACTGCTTTCAGACATCAAGGGGTTCAAGGAATCATGGCATCCTTTTTCATTTTTATGTACTGTTGAAAAAAAAATTGTATGGAGGTAACATTTTAGCTGTGACATTAGAAAAATAAAATTATGAATTGAGATTTTTTTTCCTAGTTATCAAATGTCACATGGTATTTATGTTTAGGGAAGAAAACATTCTTAGGCATAATTTACATTTAGCAAAATGAAAAGTCTTAACTGTACAGCTCAAAGAATCTTTACCTATGTAGTATCTGTGTGATAACACTCAGATTAAGTTACAGCATATTTCTGTCACCCCAGATAGTTTATTCATGCCCTTTCTGAGTCAATTCTCCACCAGAAGTAGCCTCCAGAGATTAAGTTTGCCTAGAAAAAAAATAGGCTAGCTTTGCCTAATCACCACAGGTTAGTTTTACCTAAAACAAAGATCTTTGAACCTGACATGCCAAATATTATGCTGCAAATTTCCTGGACATTATCTCATTTTAAACTCATTTAATCCTAAGAACAAGAGGAGACAAGTATTTCTGTCCCAAGTTTCCAAGAGGATAGGTAACTTGCTCAACATAAAACTGCATCTAAAATTCTAAATCCATTACACTCACATAATCAGTTATGCTGTATTTATATTGTACAGACCATTAAATATGCCCCACAATTAATGCTTTAAAAATTAAATGCATCACATAAAACAGTGTTAATGAGAGTATCAGTCCCATTCTATTTGGTAGGTACTGGGCTCAATGATTGTCTTTATTGCCTCATTTAATCCTCGCATCAACCCTGGAAGGCAGCTCTTGCTGTCTCCATTTCACAGATGGCTCAGGAAGGTGAAAAGATTTGCCTACATTTAAATAATAACTGGACTCAAATCTTGTACTTTCTGACTCCAAGTGCTTAGTTCATAGTAAGTGCTCAGTAAGTATGTGTTGAATCACTAAATTAATGGAGGAATAAAAATGCTTCAGGAATAGTAGACTATGTTTTGAGAATGCTAAAAGCAAAGTTGTTCACTTGCGTGGTAGCATTTACAGGAAAAAAATACAGAATTTGAAAATTATATGGATCTTAGACATTACTTAGTATTTTTCCCCTCATTTTAGACGTGAGTGTACTGAGACACAAAGTGACTTGTTCAAGGGTCCAAAGTCAGATAATGTTGATCCTCAGATGGGAATTTCGGTTTCTGGATTCCCACTAAAGTGTCAGCTATGTTCCATTTCTTTGGTTCTGAATCAAGCATGCTACATGGGTTCTAAATACATATACAACAGAATTTGTTAAGTTTATCAACACTTCAAACAGCTGCGACAACTATTCTGTAATGTGTCCAGAGGAGAAAGGGAAAAAAGAGGAAACAGCAAGGTTACTTGTCTTGAGATGCTTAGATAGTTCATTGTCAAGATAAGAATTAACCTTATGAGACATGACTGTTATAAAAATGTGTGCTGCTGAAAGAAAAACAGATTGCAATATAAAAGATCTGCATGATAAAGTATATAATTAAACTTACTCAACTCCCACAATATATGGAACAGAGAGTACCCACAGTGAAAGTCAGAAAGGGATGAGATCAGTGTTGGCAGCAAATATCAAGAAGCTTGAGACCTGTTTAGAAGTCACTGTAGGCTCACAGGTTTGAAAAGACAAATCAAGAATGCCAACCCCCTAGTTTTATACAGGAGGAAGTGGGCACAAGGAGATGAAAGTCTCTCCCGGGGCCACAAAGCTCCCTGGAAGCAACAGTGTGGTCACAGCCACTCACTTTCAATCCAGGATTCTGTCCATTAGCACCGTTTTACCCACTTCTCTCTCCATGAGACATTGACAGAGAAAACCCGCTCCTCACCCGAGAAAGTAAAATAAATTAAAACATTAATATTAGTAAAGTAGCTCACATGCCTTGAAAGATATCCATACAAATACCACTTAGCAGTATAATCATCCAATCGCTTCTATTTTGAATGCATTGTCACACTGGACTTCGGCACTAACAACACATTAATTGCTAAAAGATTACTTAAAAAGACATGCATAGATAGGTCACAGAGAATTGTGGGGGAGTACAAAATAGATGCTCTGACTCATTCACTATGCGAAAATATATAGCTCAAAAATGAAAAATACATTTTCTAAAAGATTTTGCTCTGACATCTTATGATGGAATATACTTTTCTTCTCCATTTAAAATTGCCAATGGTGCACAAGGGATTTCCTCCTGTGAACCCTTGAGGAATGCAACCACATGCAAGCCTTCCAGCTGTTGTTCATCAAGAATTGTAATATTTATTTTAGAAGAAGCAAACAACAGATGCATTTGGAGAATGTGAGTTCACCTGGTTTATATAGCATATGAGCTCAAATTCAATTTGCTAGTGAATAAACATCTTGTAAAAGAACAACCACCATGACCAAAAAAAAAAGAAAAAAAAAAAAAAAAGAAAACCAAAACAAACAAACAAACAAACTCACTGGACTCTGATAATTTACAAGTTAGCCTCCCTGGACAATCTTGATTTTAATCTCCCGTACTCCTCCCATATATACTGGAACTAATGAGTAACTGTTGGGGATACTTCTGTGGGAACATAGTTTTGTTTTGTTTTTTTCTTTATATCCATTTCAACACCTTATCTTGCTATCTTCTGTAAAAATGGTCTCTTCATTTTCTGGG
Organism: Camelus bactrianus; assembly: GCF_048773025.1. NCBI lineage: Eukaryota > Metazoa > Chordata > Mammalia > Artiodactyla > Camelidae > Camelus > Camelus bactrianus. Next base: position 15,022,477 of record NC_133572.1, read on the forward strand.
ACAATAACTTACAGTTGCTTTAAAGATGACATGAAATGTATTTTCAGCTCTCTTTCCTGATTTACAGCCATTTTCAATAAAACTGCCAACCAGGCATAAGAATCTATGAAAACACTTCAGGGTCCCTGAAGGACCATCTATCATTTTCAGATGAACATCTGTATTAGAAAACAGAGTTTTTCCATAGTGATTCAAATTTAGACCTTCTACCTAGAAAGTGCTCCAATTACACACTTCTGATATCTTCTTAGAAGAAAAAGAAATATATATATATACAATGAATTTAAGCAGTTGTATAAAACCATGCCCATGCAGAAAGAATAGACTATAATTTTTATTTATTTATTGGTTTCTACTTTACTTGTGCTCCCAGCTTTTGGCTATTTCATAGGCAATGTACGAAAAATAAACTTGAACTTAGAGGAGAAGTGAAACCTTTATCAAACTTCTTGATAAATTTCTAATAAAGTGGTCTAACAAGGTAACTTTTTTGGATAATCTATAAATTTCACTGCTTTTTTTTTTAGTCCCTTTTAACATGACTTTAAACAGTGAGCCAATTAAAATAATGTTAGCATGGATACTTAAGACATCTTGTCTTTAAAAGCTACCTTAAGTCTTAAATTAAAATTGGTTCACTGGAAATTAAACACTACTATTTACTATAAAGATACTGAATATGTTAATTCACACTCAAAATATGTTTACCTTTGTTTCTATCAAAGTTCAATGTAGACATATACAGAGTTAAGTTCAATGGAACTACACTGCTTTCAGGGTTTTTTTTTCCAAATATACTTTTTATTTGCAAATTCATAGAGTTTTTTCCATATGAGAATATAGATGTGCTTGATCTATCAGGCCACACACAAAAATCAAGTGAGTTTACTTCCTCTTCTCCCAACACTTCAGTAACGTTCACGATTGTTAAGCCCTGCATTGCCACAGGACCATGGACGATACCAAACTCCACAAATCAGATCAAACCTGTACATTCAGATTCTAATTCTATAGAAAGACAGTGAATGATCTCACAATCTCAGATCGGGAAGAAAAAAAAAAAAGAAGCAGCTACCACCTGCACCTGGATAGCTACCAGCAATGATTATAAAAACTAACTACATTAAATACAGTTAAACATTCCTGTACATTTTAGTACCTATTTGATTAATGACAAGAGTAGTGACAGACAGTTGCAATATGGAATCTAATGTTTATACCCAAACAGTACATCAGTCATTTACCCAAATTTACCTTACTCCCACACAAACCTGGTGTCATGCTCAATGTTTATTTCTGTAAATTACCAAATAAAGCTCAATATTCAATTTAAGAAGTCTTACTTTTTTTTTTCACATGAACAAAACTTGTGCATGAAAAAGAAAATCCCAAAGCCTTTCAAACCACACTTTTGAATTTGCTTTCAGTATTTATCAGAAGCATTTATCACACCTCTCTGAAAAGTTCTGTGTCCTACTCAGAAATCTTAACTTTAAAGTACTGTATGACCTGAGAAATTTGGTTTCTACTTTTTGGATTGCTTTACTTTTTATCCTTCGCAAATAAATTTGCTACCGTCCTGCTGATAGAAAGACTTTACTTCATTAACAAGTACTGACATTCTGAAACTTGACCTGTGAGTTTTCCTAAATTTATACTATGTAAGACTTAAATGGAAAGTCAAGAATACATTGGTTAAACTCTTCTTTCGAGAGACAAGTATGTCAGTTAAAAATTCTATTTTTCCCATCAGAGGGCTATGATCTAAGTCAACTGTATGTAGAAAGAAAGAAAAAATATTTCCTTTTAAAAGTGGTTACAGTAAAACTGCAGACAGATACAGGGATGGAGCCATTATCCAAAGTGGCCCACCTGAATTTGAGAAACTTTTTATTATTTTAATTAAGATAATTATACTTTTAAAAGACATGGCTAAACCACAGTTTTGTTTTTTGTTTTTTGGTTTTTTTTTAAGTGGCTGAAATAAGCAAACTCAAAATTTGAGTATGCCTCAGTTGGAATCAAACTGAAAGTAATCACAGAAACTCATGGCTTGAGTTTTGTTTGCTTGTTTGATTTTTTGCTAAACTGTTTAATTCATAACTATTTTTCAAAGGAGCCAAGGAGGCCAAAGTAAAATTACACTACGGTGCAATGTGATGCAAAGGAAACACTCAGAACGTACAGACGCTCACTGGAGAGTAAGAAACAGCAAGAGCCGACAATCAGATGTGCAGTAAGGGAGTGAGGAAACTGGGGAGGAAGGTTGCAGGAGATGGAAAATGAAAATGGTCGTAACTTTATCCCCATTGGTTTAACTTAAATCCAGCCTGTAGAATGAGGGAGGGTTTGGGGTTTTGCTTTTGCTCTTTGTCTTTTTTGGTTTTCCTTCTCCTTCAGCCCTTCCCCAACATGTGTGGCATTTAGCATCTGGGTTTGGGTGGCTTATTATTATCTTTCTAAACATATAGTTTGATATTCCTTTAATTAAAATGGTGACCATCACCCAAAACAACTTTTCTGGAGAGGGACCTTGTAAACCCACAAAACCCAGGCACGGGTTTGTTGAACCTGCAGGCGGTGCCGTTTAAGTGAGCATTAAAGACTTGGCAAGCCCTCTGTGCTCGCATGTTCGTATTCTCTATTATCTATCCACTTAATAATTTCAGAAACCTTAATCAGACCCCGACCAAAAAAATCCACACACTGCCTGGGACAGAATGATAATACCATCTGTTTTCATTCTTATGTGGGTTCTTTCCAGCTGTACAACTCAGCATTCTGGTTGCTTACTTATAATGATCCTGACATTATAGGTGATTTAAAGGAAACTCTTCTATGCCACTTGCCTCTTGCAAATATGCAGAATCTTTTCAATTTGAAGAAGTCTGGAGTATTTTCATATTCATGTTGATTACATTTGAATTCTATAGATAAATAGGACCAATCCCAATACTAAAAAAGATTCAAAGCCATTTTTGCTTTGTTTGGGGTAAGGTTGGTAAGACCAAAAGCTCTTCCAAAAGAGTTTATTTGGCATGAGACTTCTAATTCTCTAAAGTCTAGATGGCAATTTTTGAAAACAAAATATCTAAACCATCCCTAAAAATAGAATTAACTCACTTACTGAGAACCTTCACACAATGACTTTTCAAATGTGCAGCCACCGTTTACCATATTTCTTAAGAATTCGATTACAGTATCATTTTTCAAGTATAGTAGTTAAAGGAATGGTGATACCGTTTCCTTCTAGTCATGGTAACAACTAGGAATTCAGAGCAAAGGTCAAATGCTTTTCAACTCTTTGACACAGGAAAAATTAGCCAATGAGATGGAAAAATACACTCCAAATAATTCATTTTTGCAGATTTTAACAATCAATATGGAGCACCATATGATAGATATGGCTCCAACAATCTGTATCAATCATGAAGATTGGCAGTGGCAAACTACACAGACCAAGTTTTGTCATGCTACCCCAGTCGATTTTACAGACTATGTGTAACCAAGACTTACTCTGGTGCTTTCCCCGACACACCACACAGTCCCTTCCAAGATCTGCTTCCAACATATTCAAGGGCTTTTCTGAACCAAACCTGACTGAAAACCTTTGGAGACTGGCACACAATTCTCACGATGCTCCATGTTTTCCTTCCAAAGGCTGCATTTTTAATACATTATATTGGGTTTTTCCCATCACACATTTAATGTGTGAAATTTCTAAACTCTTCCCCTTCACTTATCTAAATTGAACTTTGGCAGCCAACAGTTAACTGTTGGAGAGTTGCTTAAAAACGATCAAACCCTTTCTAGATCTGATTGCAAGAAGTATCAGTGCCAAGATAGAAATTTCAGTCTTCACCATACACAAAATCAATATGTATGCTTCGCTCTGGAAAGAAAGCCACCTTGAAAATAATTAATAAAACATCAAAGCTGCATGCAACTTCAAAAACCCACATGAGACTGAAACATTTGAGGCAATTAAAAGAAATTACTAATTTATATAAGGTGGTACTTCTCTTTGAAAGGTATTTTCATACATATATATATGCACACACATATATGTATAAACTGAAATCTCACTTTGGGCTTCAAAATGGCAATTTAACATCTAAACAACATACCCATAACAATTATGAATGTTACATGAAATACATCACTTTTGAAAAACCTTAAGAATAATTTGGAAATATTTAAATAATATTAAAAACTATAGAAAACTGCAACTTATATTTTCATTGAAACACAAGGCATAGACATATTATTCAAATTTGGGAAAAGACATAAATTTTATATTTACAATATGTACATAGATAAAATGACCTCCATAAAAGACATGGCAACAAAATAAATCTCATTTATTTGAATTTCACTGTCCCACAGAGTTAGCTTTCAATTATTTATTCTTAAATATTTATGTTGTGCTTGGTAATGGATATTTTTTAAAAAGCAGATTAGAAATAAAAAAGATGACTAAGAGGCACACTAAGTATGGAAGAGGGGAGACACAGAGAGAGAGAGATACACAGAGAGAACCCCAAATCAGAGAGGTGCCTGAGAAAAGGACAGCATGGCAGAAGGGATGATACTTGTTTTGGCTTTAGAAGATGATGCACAGTTTTTGAAGGCTGTGAATGAAAGGGCACACATCCTGGACCACCTTAAGCAAAAAGGATGGAAAGCTGTGTAGTGGTAAGACAGCTGAGGGTCTTGTTTACCTGGCTTGGGTGTTGAGACTTTACCCAGTAGGTAACTGGAAGTCACTAGAGGTTTTCAGTCAGGAAGATGGCATAACCAGATCTGCATTTTCAAAACATAACTGGCATTATCAGTGAGATAAATGGACCTGTAACAAGAGACAGGAGGCGAGTAGCCCACTCAGGAGGATTCTGTGATACACTGACAGATGGTGAGAACCTCAAATATGGTGGGAGCACTGACGTCTGAGAGCAATTTTCTCTCTGCTCTCCATAAAGTCCTAACCTTACAGAGCCAAGGTATTGATTACAAGGAACTACAAGGCTTTAAAAAACTTTGCAGAGCACCTTTTTAGGTATTTCCTAACCAAACCTCTCAACCTACTTAGCAATGAAAGAATGACAAGTTTACTCTCACTGCTGAATTTTTTAATAAAAATATTATTACTAGGACTTAGCACCTCTACACCAGTGTCTTGAGAACATCAACTGACCTGCTTCTCCATCTGTCATTAATTCTTTTACACCTGATGACAAAGCAAAAACTACAGCTCTGTCAGTTGCAAACTGTCTCCCTTCCCCATGAGTTTTGGGCTGTTCAATGTCACCTCATGAAGCCAGCCAAAATGATGAAAAGACATGGCATTTACTTGAAATTAGAGAAAAAGTAGAATGCATAGGAATTAAATACAAAGAAGCTGCATAAGAATTTATTTAGTCAATATTTTCATTTTGAAGATGAAGAAACTTTGATCCAGCGAGATTAAGTGATTTGCCCAAGATAAAATCAATTGCTGAAAGGGCTTTTCTAACAAGACCACAGACACCACGTAACTGTTAACCCATATTTCTGAAGCTGTTTATTTTACGTGATAACAAAGTTAAGGAAATTTTTTTTTAAAAAGTTACTTTCTAAGGACTGACAAAAATACATGATGAGAATAAAAAATATATTTCTACATGTTTCCTAAATTAAGGACAATGTTTTAGTTATATTTTTTATTAAATGAGAGAGACATTTAGTATTTATCCCACAAAATGGGATAATCCTGAAATGGTACTGAGACACATATACCTAGTTTGAAACAGTTACTTAAAATGATTGTAAACTGACCAATATGTGAATTGTTAAGGAGATCAGCCACTCCTTTGAGATATGTCCATCAATGATTTAGATGCTACAGCATGACTGAACTGGTTGACTCCTCTTTTTGAGATAAACTAATTTTTAATACTTAAAAAAAATGTATAGCCTATAGCGTGTTTGTATTTTGATAAATGATCAAGTAACTATAATGCATTAACACCTAAGTCTACCTGTGAGTTTTAAAACAGCATAATTATTCCAAGACAGATCTGAAAGTGACCAGGAGATAGAATTTTTGTGTTGTATACATTTACCACTGATTTATTTATTCGGAATACAGGTAATGTAAGGCTCACAAATCACATCTCAAAACAATGATATATTGTTTCAGTTCAGGAATAAAGATGTACTACTTTTCCTTCCTACCATTCAAAAAAATTTTACCAAAATTTTGATAAAGCTACTTGAGGGGGTGCAAATTCATGTATGTAAAATAAAAATGCTCTTCTGAAAGGACAAAATAGCTAAAGGAAACCTGAAGAATTGAAAAAATAAAGTCTTTGCATATTTCAGTCAGAAATTGCATGAATAAGTAAGTACATGACACCAAAATATGTAGATACTTTAGAAAAATATTTAGTTTAGATTAACTATCTCTATGATTGCAATGTTAAGAGCATAGAGGAGCTCAAAAATAAACCTTTAATCCAAATATTATATTAACTAAGTACAACACTGTTATCACCACAATATTTCTTAAATTCTTCCACATTGCTGGAAAGTAACATCACACTATAAAAGATCAAAATAAAATTTGGCTTAATTGGTATTAATTTTTGTATGTATTACTGCAGACACATATAATTTTTACACATATTTGAAACTGTTATTGCTAATGCTAGTTTCTATTGTCTGTCTGTATACTTCACCTAGGACTATGGACTGTGTGTTGAAACTTCCAATGTTTGAAGATCTGCTTCTCTGTCCTTTGAACTGTAAGTCACTCTTGTCCCAAAATATTGTTTGCTGCATTCTGATTGATCTGTGTGTTTTCACATCTTCCCCGAGATTCCAGAGCTATGCCACATTGCTTAAACCATGCAGAGAGAGCACAAATATTTGATAAGCAAAGCTGATTTTTTGAAGTCTTTGAGGGGGAAGAAATAGCATTGTATCTAGTATATGATTTTAATACTTCTCACTGCAATGGCTGAACTTAAAATAGAAAAAAAAAAAAAGATTTCCAAGAAAGCAAAAAAAAAAAAAAAATTTAAGGGCAATTCTATGTATTTGTAATTATGTGTATATATATAATTCTATGTACTATCTACTATATAAAAATTAGGATTATCTTAGCTGGTCTCTGTAATCATTAGCAGTAATATGCTTATTAACTTGTTAGTTTAATACACATGGCATCAAAGTAAAACCCAATGATGAAATCAAGCAAAATCACAAAATGATCGTTTTCTCTCTTTACCCTAAGCTGAGCAAGGAACCTTTCCAAACAGTGTGAACTCATTGGCTTCCTCATAACTCTACAGAGCTGCCATATAACCGGGAATCAGAGAGGTGAGGTCATTTCATCACTCCTTGCAAAAAAAATGCAAAACGTCTGCTAAAATCTGACTTCATTTGATTTACTCTCCAAGACTGTTTTTTATTAAATATGTTTGACTGCTATCTCTAATTAAATGTAGAATTAATTTTGGCAAACTAACCACAGATGCAGTTTATGTTCAATTTTATCAGACAGATTTATTTATAAGCTGTCAACTTCTTGAAAGACTTCATTTTGGAGCAGTTTTAAATTGCTAACAGTAGCTGTAAATGGAGCTACTGTTCTCTGGAACACTAAAGGAAAAGTATGCTATAAATGTCCATTCCATCTGTGAGGAATCATAAAACAATCACATTCCTTTATTTTTTTTTTCCTCCTTAGGACCTTTATTAAATTAGTTCAACTCAATTAAAAATAACTTCAAAAACATTTCAGAGCCTTTTGTTTCATGGAATACTTGGAACTCTCTGCACGGAACGTCACCCTTTTAACTAGTCCCTTTTAGTAAATGGAGGAGAATAGTGGTATTGTGACTTCAGGCAGCGCTTTCAAGGGTCTCTACTGTACCGAATTGAGGTCACTGCAAGACAATGACCAACACCCGGTAGCCATTCAAACATTCTCCACAACTCTATCAAACGTGTCTTTCTTTCTCTCACCCGCTTTCTCTCATGGCAAACTCAGAGGACAATGGAAAAGCCTCCAGCACCATTTATGGTCACCATATTTGCACATGACAAAGTCTATTCTTCCTCGTTCGCCAACTCCCTGTAAAAAGAATGAACCCTGGGATAGATTTTCCCACCATTACTGTTATTCAAACTTATTTTGGATTTAATTTTTCTGTCGTTGTTCTTAGAGGGCTGGTACATGACATTTGAGAAGCGGACTAGCTATATTCGTGCATGGGTAGCAAAGCAGAGACTAAATGCAGAATTAAATATGCCACATTATAACCAGCATATGCGTGATGGAGTGCACAATTTAGTACAAAACAGAGGCAGATGATGAAATCAGAATGATTATACCTTGTCTTACTGTCTAGCATTAGCAGTATTATGAAACTTACTGTTTGCCCTTGAACCACCAGACCCGTGCCCCACAAGCATGGGAGTTTTTATGGCTGCAGCCACAAACAAACAAAATCAACTGCTGTAAATGTTTCTCACCAGGGCTGCTCCTTTTTGAAGGGGTGGTGGGGGGAGATGTATCCAGAGCATCATCTTCCACACAGACAAGAAGAACACATATTTGCAAACTATATAGTAAAGTTGTTATGATGAAGATTTTAATTTTAATTAAGAATGGGATTTGTAGGACAATTAGTGAGATGTAATATTCTTTGCAAGAAACAGTGCCCTTATTGGAAATACCATCTAAACTGAAATGGGGACATTTGGAGCTGCACAGAGACTTATTTCTATGGGTTTCGACAGTTAATGAGAAGAAAAAAATACAAGGAAAATGTAGATACCTCACCGGAAATGCAGGAATATAAATATTGCCTTTTCCCCCCTTAATTTTCTTTTGAACTTAAGTCATAGATACCTGTGTTGTTGAGTTTTCAATCAGGTAATTCTCTTATCATTAATACACTTTATAAGTTATTTTTTCACAGTTATTCTGATTATTCTGATTATTAGGAACATATCTCAGCTTATTTGAGTAATTTACAAAACTGTAATATATATACATATACATAATGATGACAAAGATAACAGAATTCTCAATTATTTTGGATATTCTCAGCTGCCCTAACACTAAAAATAGGGCTTCTTCTCCTATTATAGAACAGAATTTGTATAATCACTTACTGCTAGAATGACCATTTCCTTTACAACATATAAATGTTCATGTATTATGAAAATTAAAAACACATTTACTAATCAAACGACTGGTAATTTCTCAGTTCTATTCAATTAACTTTATAACAAAATTTTCATTTTTCCTTTCCATACTCTATAAGGTTAAACATTACAAAGTGTACTAAGACAACTCCTTCCTACAGCAGATAGAAAAATATTAATAGTGACTATCATCAGATATTATGCTGTGAATTATAAAGACCAAATATATATAATTACATGCATGCGGTTTAAAATGTGTATTGAGCACCAAAATTCAGCGACGTCTATTCTACCGTATTTATTCAGCATATGCTGTCTGCTAGGCACTGTATCAAACAACAGAAAAGTACACACTGAAAGATGTCTTCATGCAGCTTACAGTCTACTGGAAAGACAAACAACTAAACCAATGTAATCACTCACATTGTGTGAAGGGCTGTAGATAACACAAAGGAGGTACAAGATTTCTTTCATTACAAGTTGAAAGAATTTTACAAATTCTCCAGAACTATGGCACACAGCCTGAGGGTAATTCACGGCAGTTACTGAGTACTCATCTGAAAAGCATCACATTAGGGTTCAGGACAGGGTTGAAATACAGAGTTTACACTGGAGAAGGAGTAGAGGAGGAAAAAGAAGGAACAAAACACTAACACAAAGGAAACAGAAACACGTGGATCATAACGAGAAAATATTTAGTGGCCCGTTATGTCTCTAAGGAGGCTATTTATGTGGGATAGATCTAGAAACCAGGACTGGGGCCATAGCACAGTCAACGGTTTTTAAGTGCTACCCTTAAGACAGCTGACTGGTCTAGGAAGAGACAGGAAGCCAGAAAAAGAATTTCAAGGTTACTTCAGGATTTCAGCTGAGAAGAGATGAGGGTATGGTATCTGTTGTGCCAAAGGAAAGGAGAAATGCATTAAAGAGAGAGAAAAATCTGTGTGCTTTGGAAGCCGGACATGGTGGCTGAGAAGTGGAAGTGGGTTAATGTGATCTCGAAGGTTTTACACCAGGCTGGCTGTATCTGTATGATTGAATTATGTCAAACTGTCAACCTAATACATCTAAGTGATATACCTGAATGGGGAGTGGGGAGGGTAGAGAGAGAGAAGAGAGGGCCAAGGAGAAAAATATGGTTTGTGTCTAGATTCAGGAAGCAGAGGGTGAGATGGAGTCAGTAAAATGGTTACTTGAGACAGTCTCCTCACAGAATTTGGATTCACACTTAACTTCCTTCGTATTACTGAAAACACGGGAGAGTGCCTGGGTTTTTCCTCCAGTGTTAGCTTCAAAATAAAAGAGATTTCACATTTTGTGTGTCTCTCCAAGACCCAAGATTCTTAACTCACTTTTCTGCCCCTTCATTGTCCTTTCATTAAAAACCCATGTGTGACTTTTTAAAGAAAAGTACTTTTTGATTACAGTTCTCAAGTTGACTTATTTTGAATTTTTTGTTGTTTGTTTCTTTGGGAGGTAGTTTGTTTGTTTATTTATTTATTTATTTATTTATTTATTTATTTATTTATTTTTAAATGGAGGTACTGGGGATTGAACCCAGGACCTCGTACATGCTAAGCATATATGCTAACACTGAGCTCTACCCTCTTAAAATAAAATTTCAGGTTAAAAACATTCTTCTATACATTTAACTACAGAGTTCATTATGAACTTCAGAAAAAATATTGAAAGTAAAATATAAATATGGTACACATTACCTACCCAAACATCCATCTGTCCATCCTACCTGTTACAATAATTTTGCAGTCATTATCAATTACCATCATTAATTTTAAAAATGGTCCTCATTTTTAAAATTAATTTAAAAAAAGGTCACAGCCAGTCAGTGGAAGCATCTAGGTTGTTGGATAGGCATTCTGACTTCACAGCCCTTAAATGCACAATAAATTATTGCAAGTATTATTACCTTAAACCAGGAGTTTATTTCATTTTTTATATAACTATAGTTCATTAATTACTTGGCTATTATAGTGGTCATGGGCTGAATAAGTCGCACAAACACACTTTAGTCTGCTCTTTCCTTACGCAACTACTTCCTAATAAACGGGAGGGAGGGGTACAATGGTTTCAAATTTGTCATATTTGAAAGAAGAAAAGAGTCTTCATTTTGAAAAAAGAAAAACCACCTTGTTATTAACAGAAAAGAAAAAAAACTACTAATTTTTAAATGGGTAAAGAAATTAATTCTGAAAATATCCCTCTCTCTGACACCCTCTTCAAAACAAAAGCTTTAAGTCAGCATATGTAAATTAGTTAAAAAAAAAAAAAAAAAACAAACCCAAAGTTAGGTAAACAGTGAAAGCTGTCCACACAAGAAAGAATAGCCCCCCCCCCAAAAAAGAATTTAAATTACACTTCAAATATTTTACTTGGTAGTAAAATACTTCTCAAAGTATTTCTCAACTCAAAATAGTTTTTCCAAATGAAAAGTTTTCTTTTGGGTGGTTAAGAAAGCCAAGCGTATCCAAAACGATTTTAAAACCATTTTACCTATTACTATCCATGTCTCCAAAGGAAGGATTGGCAAACACAATTTGGCTGTTAAGGGAGAGCAAATACTGAGCAGGTTTTTTTTTTTTTTTCTTTCATTGTCAAAATAAACTCTTAGTTAAGAAAGTCCTCGTCGGAAATAGTGTAAACCCTCTGAAGCACCGGGTAAAATCAGTATATACTGCAGACTACATAGACTCTTAGTGTGTTTTTCCCGTAAGAAATGATTCAGGAAACAGCTGGGGTGCAGTGCTAACTTCCTACAGTGTTTGCAGAGCTGCCGCAAGAATAGGAAACCTATCTGCTTGTTTTTAAAGTAAATCTTAAACGTGTAGACTTTGGATTACAGGACTTAGCAAACAAGTAGCAGAGGGACAGGAGGAGGAGGAAAAGCACACTGCCATGCCTCAGGAAACACTCCTTTCAAAATATACCAGTGATGGAGCTACTCAGAGGAGAAAACCTCAGAAATGAATTCCCAGGTACAGATGTTTCATCCACAAAACCAAACTTCAGACATCACGTTATCATTTCATTTCTAGTATCCACAGTTCTCTCTGTAGAATCTGAGTGGCCTGATAGACCCAGGAGAGTCAAAAATTCAAGAAAACCACGATGCTTTCAAACTGTCCTTTCTTTAAATTAGTCACTAGATACAAATTCACTAAGGCTGGTGAGAAGTTCCAGACTCAGTCAACACACAGCTGTAAAATGCGACAACACAATCGAATATTCAAGATTTAGAAAGTTGTAATTCATACGTTCCATGAATCTTTATTCCTGTCACAATATATTTTAAGAATACTTTAGAAAGTACCAATTAAAGACAGAGTTTCAAGATTATTAAACAAAAATGATGTACAAAAATCATGTTTCTTTTGCAAAATTTACAGTGACCTGTTTTCTTAATTATTTAAATATACATTTAATTAACTTAGAGCCAAGGGCTCCTGCATGTTTCTACATGTTGGACGCTGCCCGGGTAGCCACACCACAGCCCCGTGTTTAAAGAACTATCAACTGTTTCTCTCTCCCTCGCTACCGTATCTATTTTTCATATGTGTGTCTACATATACATATAGCGTTTTAGAACTGTTTTAATTATACAATCACTACTCATAATAATTCATCATAATTATTTTCCCATAAATTACTAAAATTTTAATAATTTATGAGTGAAATGAATTAAGACAAAAGGCAATATTGACACATTTTCAGGGAGATGTTATGCTTTAATTGCAACACCCCCCCTGCACGTATATATAAAAGAGTACTGTGAGGCAATAAATATTTATCTTTATCACTCATCTTCTCTTATTTCTATTTTTACCTTGTGTGTTTATGAAAGTGTACAGGGTAAAACTAACCGTGTGCTTTGCCTACAAGTGTCAGGCAAATTTACTTGGTTACCAGGGTGTAAAGGTCTAGGCGGGAAGGATGAATTTATTTTATCTTTGATAAAATGATTAAAATGGCAGATTATATGCTTTTTGTTTCAGCTAAGAGCAAATACTCTGAAAAATAATTATGAATGTGATATACCGGGGAGCAATGAACTTCAAGTTAAGGTGTGACCCCCGATTATAAATTATGAGATCATTTAATTTACTATCATACATTCAGAATCTGTGGGAAAAATCACATTTTCTAGGAGATGATTCTTAAATACTTTCCCCCTCCACTGGAAATCTTCCTTTTAAAATATTGAAAGGAGCTAGTATTTAAAAATAGGCTGTTCTAAATATTCACAGCCTCCATTTATTTGAACAACAGGCAAAAATAAAAGCAACTCTTGTTTCCCTCCCCTACTACCAGAACTAACAGGGTCTCAGCGTAGGGAAGAAGAGAGACAGGGGTCTTTAGTTCTCACCATTGTTCTAACTAGTGAGTCTCTCCTGATATGTCAGAAATGGGCCAAAAAGCAGGAGACACTTCCATCCCCCAGGAAAGCTGTGAGCAATGGATAAGAATCTCTGCCCTCGTATTTCAGAAATACTAGAAGTATAGCTACCCCTGTCCATAAATCTCACCTTCAAAAATAGTCAAGGCTGTATGAACACAGGGCTACTGAATCACAAACATGTTGATCTTACATATTTTCAACATCAATCTAATGGTGAGCGTAGATTTTAGGGGAAAAGGGTTCATTCTGAAGATGGAATTCTCCCTATTCCTTGTAATTATGATTTCTGAATAAGCTGTCTTAGCAGTTGTCTACTGTTTTCATTTATATGAGGCAACGATTTTCTTCCATTTATATAATAAGAACAGTATTGTATCACTACTTCCGCTACTAAAAGCTGCCTTGATGAGGTTTGCAGAGACACTGAACTACAAAACCTCCCCACGCACACCTGCTGAATTGTGAAAAGATACTAAGGTACTAGCTGGTGAACAGGGAGAGCACGAAGAGGAGACACAGATACGGATTTGATTACTTGAATGGAAGTGCGTAACTCGGCCATCTAATGTTAAAGAAGATATTTTGAGTGACTTATTAAACACTAAGGGCTAATTTCAGCCTTCCTTCTGTCTACCTACCCTCTAATCACTACTATTTCAGGTGATCTGACGTTGCCACTTGAATATGACTGTAGTCTTATATTGATCAAACATCATCTTATCCCCTAAATCAGTCATTCGTGAACTTCTCTGTCTCAACCCACTGGAGAAACGTTATGCAATCCTATTGGCAACAGTGGCCAATTACTGCAGTAAATCTTATTTAAGGACATACATTTAAAATTAGAAGTATTTTTAAAAGTGCCTTCCTTATCCGGCCTTCTGAATCGCACCCCATAGAAATGCTGTGTCCTATGGTTGAGATTCATTGCCAACTTACTTAAGAATGGAACAAAATGTTTAATTATCAGTTTTTATGCCTGAGATGCCTATAATAAAATTGCTGATGACTCGTTAAGGAGTATTTAGATAACACCAGTAATATACTCCTAGTTGCAAGTGAAAAATACTGGTATTCATCCAAAAGTCAGTCATGTATCTCTGTAAAAATATCCATACATTTTTCAGAGGGTAAAAATATTAGTTAAGTGGGAAGATAAAAGAAATGTAATTTCTAGCTGATCGGTAATTCCTTATTTTAGTCCTTGCTTCTAACAAATTCCTCCATATATAGGAGAGAGCAGATTTTTCTGCTTCATCCTAAAAAACAAAGAACGATCGCTACTCCCTTCCCCCCAGTTTCTATATACAGTCACTAAAATCCATCTGCATTCCAGTCATCATTACAAATGATAGCTTTGCCAGATCCAGTCCCACAAATTGATATATTGGAAACCTGGCATGAATATTTAAATGCCCTGACATTCTAAAGGATAAGCTTTAGGTTTGTATTTATATATGAATATTAAGACTTGATTTATGACTATACATACTTTATAATATTCATGCATAGAAAAAAATTTAACCAAGTAGAAAATTTCACTTCGGTTATAATTTTTAATGTATATACTACAGAGCTATATTGTCATCTTTGATAAATGTGGGAAATTGAGGCACAGAAGTACCCTCTAGGTGATAACCAAACAGCATATGACAAAGAGCAGAAAGACTGGTAAAATGCCATGCCTTATGTGCTTGCCTCTCTGGTCTAAACACCAGATTGCCATAGAGATTCCTATAAGGGATTCTTTACGATGAGACCTGAATAGTTAAAGTGAATGAGAGATGTGTTCTGAATATGGGGATTCTCAGATACTATTTCTTCTCCTTCATTTCTGGGAAGTTAGTTGGCTCTCCACGAGCGTTTGGTATAATAAACCTTATAAGGCAGTTCTAATGGCTTTTTGTAGTTACTAACCACCTCTGTTATATAGGAAATAGAAAGTATACACGTATTTTTTTCCTCCATTGAAAGGAAATGATACCTAAGACCAGATAGACTAATTTATGGATAATGAACCAGTTATGCTCCAGATGGACATTTAAGGATTAAACATTTTAGATGTTTAACGGAATCAGAATAGGTGATTTAAAAATACCTTGAAATCCCCAGAAAATGGAGATCACCTCATTTTTTAAAAATGTACTTTTATGAAAAGCCTTGTTGAAATATTTTTCATCACGTTTCATTTACTTAGATCTTGATTTTAAGAGAAACAGCAGATCTACAGTTTACAAGGGCCCTTTCCAAATCCTTGACTTTAAACTCAGTGAAAGTAATCATTTACCTCATTTTGGAATGAATGATAGTTGGCTAACAAAAGGGAAGCAAAAACTCACATTCACTACATTTCTGTGCGACCACGAAGAAGACTTCTGGAATTATAAAGTGTTCTTTCTTACTGTTCGGTCAAAGACCACAGACTGAATCACTCCAAGACTTCAAGGAGACATATATAATGCCAGTAAGTGAAATGATAAAATTATATATTAGTATGAGTCTCTGTAAACAAAAATAGATAAAATAAGAAAACAACTGTATGGTCAAGGAGTTCCCTCAGTGAAAATAATGTATCAAAATACTGGGTAAGTATTTGGATAAGTAAAAATATTTGGATTAAATATATCCAAAATATACACATATTTTACTATAAGCGTTTTCATAATTTTTGCTAACAACCAAACAAAGTTGATAATTTTACCAACACACTATCAGCGTAAGATAGAGGAAGTCTTGTACCATAAGCACTTTCAGGGCAACTGGCGGTGTGCTGTAGGCATCCAATCTGAAAGCAAATTTCTGAAAGCAAATTATGCGATGGTGGGGAAACGACATTTAGAGACAGAATAAATTACGTAACACTGAAACATCTGAACCCGAGCTCTGAGCACTTGGGAGAATGTGAGGAGGGACGCCGCAGAACACCTGACAAACAAGACTGCTTTTGGTTTTTCAAGCCTACAAGTTGACAGAGAACTGTCGACACCTTATGGGAGAACCAGAAAAACATTTCAGTAAGCAAGCGTTCTGCTGCTATATTTTCTTTACTTTCTTTCTTTTAATTGTCATTCAGAACAACTTTGGGAGAACAAAGACCAAGTGCATTCTTAAGTTTGGTTCTTTGTTCACCGATTCAAAAAATAATCTTGCTTTGTGACACTGCCTGACCAGAAATCACAGTATTTCAGAGACGCTTGACTTCTGAGAGGAATACACACCGAGCACTGATGTTTTTAAATATCACAGGTCTTGTATTTAAACTGACACATGATGAAGAGGATATAGAATATGAATGAAATATAATTCTCTATCATAACAAAACTATGATACATTATGATCATCCACACTATCAGTCAATGGTGTTTTACTGGTTAAAGCCAGTGGCAAAATTTCAAATCTGACAAGTTTCTAAAAGTAAAAAATAAAAACTAGTCCCCCCCAAAAGAAGTATAAAGTAAACAGAGGACACTATTTTATAATAATTTAATAAGATGGTCCCATATTGAGTGAGATAGAGGCAAATGGCAGATATTCCTTTCTAGGACACAGGAAATCCATGCTAAGATTGGTAAAATAGTACTTTTCATTAAAAGACTCCAACCATTCAAGCTGTGACATATGAAAATCCCAGTGAGGTGGGGGCTTGTGGATTTATCCAATCATTTCTTTTTACTAACTATTCTTTCATTTCTACCTACCCTTTCTCTTTTTTCATCTACTGAAATCCTACTCATCCATTTAATGCAAGTTTCCCCATGATGTCTTCCCTAAAATCTGCAATCAGACTATTAACTCTTCCCAAAATATTGCTTATTTAATCCAGTTTCCATGTGGATGCTTTCAGGGACGGAGTTTACTGCTGGACAGAGGGCTTCATTTTTTAACAACTTTACATGCGAGAAAATTCTTTCTTTCAGTGAGCCAAACTGACCTCCCTATTATTTTAACCTACATTCAAATGTTCGGAGAGTGGGCACCATATCTACCTATACAGGATGAAAGTAGGCATGAGGTATACATTTGAATGATGTATAGTTTCTGGCCTGCATTTAAATCCTGGCTCTGTGACAGTTACCCCCTAAACCCGATTTTTAACATAATATGTGCTCATACAGATATAGAGAACTTCAGGAAACATAAAGAAGAAAATATCGATGACTCATGACTCAGTTGCCAAGGGGAGGGTCACTATGAAGGTTTCTGGCATACCTCCTTCTGGTCTGCACCCTCCACCCTGTGCCCTCACCCCCACCCTCACGGCCCCCACCCCTGATACCTTTTATCACAGCTAGAAGCTAAGCTGGTCACTGCTTAGCTGGTTACCGCTACATACTTTCAACCAGAGCCCACCTAGAACGTTGGTGACAAAGAGAAGGGAAGCTCACTGGACCCCAAGGGCCTGGGTCCTCATCCCACCTCCATTCCTGAAGAAAGTTCTCAGGTTATAGAAACAGGGATGAGGCTGAATGTCTGATTCATTCCTTGCCCTCTCTGCGATTCTGGAGAATAAATCTCTAAAGAAGGACTTGAGCCAAATGCTGTTGATTTTTTTTTTTCAATTATCTTCTTGGATCTACTTTAAAGATCCCACCCAAGGGAAACTCTCTCCTCACAAAGAGGGCCTAGACATCACTGAGGAAGCAAGACATTATATTTCGTAACCAGTCTTGGGAAGTAATGTCTGTCTTAACCTTTAGAGGCTGAACTACACGACAACCCCTGAAGTCGGCTGCTTCAGCAGTTAAGTCCCACTCCACTAGAGATGGTCAAGCCCAGAAAGTTTACAGCCTCTGTGGCAGAGAGTCATTAGAAACAGTGGTCCTGGGTACTAAAATGCAGGTAAAGATATTCTACTAAAAGCTGCATCTCCAGCTGGCCCTAAGGGAAGGCCCATCATCCAAGTAACTGATCAAAGTTTTACAGACCAAGTACAGATACCTATACAAAGACACCTGCACGAGATTGCAAAAATGTCCACAAATTCTCCCCACACCTGTACAAGTACCCTTTTGCAGTGTAACTTTACAGCTCCTACTTAAAAGGTGGAGTCTATTCCTCCACCCCTAAATCTGGGCTTGGAGGTGTGACTTGCTTTGGAACACTGAAGATTAGCAGTGGTCCTAGAAAGTACCTGTCCTCTGGGACGTGTCCTCTCTTGCTAGTCTTCAGAAACCAGAGATCGCCACATGAAGGCTGGACTCATCTACTGGAAGATGTAGGACCACATGGTGAGAGGCTGCAACCGTCCAAGCTGCCTCCACCACCCCGGCCAACCCACCAGATCGTGAGCTAAATAAGATGGTAGCTGTTTTAAGCGACTAAGTTTTGGGGTGGTTTGTTAATTATCAGAAATGCTACTGGATGTCATACCGCACCCAATCCACTGATCAATACTTTGCAGTTAGTACTATCCAACCAGCTGAAGTATCACTGAACTGTGCATTCCATAATCAACACTTTCAAAGCAACCTTTCTCCATTTTGTCCAAAAAGGATTCATTATATCAAAAGATTGTAATATTTTCATATTCATCTATATTGATACCTGTCATCCTGTTTCATTCATTGTAACTATTGCATGCATAAACACTATAATTTATTTTGTGTCTGTTGAAGATATTTCAGTTGTTCATTTTTTTCCAGTTGAATATTGCCAAATTACTCTCCATACTATACCAATTTCCACTGCCACTAAAATTGTAGGAGAGTTCCCATTGCTCTTCATCTCACTGCTATTGGTATTGTCATTCGGTTTTGGCAATCTGATGAGCTTGAAATGGTATATTATTTTCATTTAAATTTCTATCACAACCAGTGAAAGTGTAGATCATTTGACTGGACATTTATAGTTCTTCTTCTGTAAAATGCCTGCGTATTTCCTTTGCCCATTTTACTATTAGGTTGTTTGTCTGTCTCCTACAGCTAAAGTCCTAAATGTTTATCCTTCAGTGGTTGTAGATTCTCCAATATCTGCCCTCTGTCAATGGCTTGTTTTTCTGTTGTTGTTGTTTTTTTTTAATGGACTCTTTTGATGTATAGAAAATGCAATTTTAATGAGGTAAAATTTCCTGTATGAAATCCTTCCTTCACCTGAGGTCATAAAAATACTCCTATTTTTGACTGTAGAATTTTTAAACTTTTGCTTTCCTCTTACAGTTTTTTAAGCCACCTGGAATTTATTCTGTCACCAGGATCTAATTTTACTTTTTTCCATATGGATAAGCAATTGTCCTAGCACCATACACCGAAGAGCCCATACTTTCCCTACTGATTTTTAATGCCACCCCTGTCAGGTATCATGCTTTCATATATGAATTTAACTGTTCCTACACTCTCAATTCTTCCCTCTCTGGTCTATAGGATGGACTTAATGCCAGTTCCACAATGTCTACATTTTTGGGTTTTATAATATGCAATGAGATTTTTCAAGAAATTCACCCCCAAATCTGTACTTCTCCAAAATTACTTCCGCCTTTCTTTTGCTTCCCCAAGTAAATCATTTATAAGTAAAGCCTCCTTCCTTGGAATGATGATGGTAGTCTTGAATGTAAAGGCTGCGTGCATCAAACCCCACGTTCCTCTTCACCTCTGCAATCACCATCCTAGTCTGCAATTTATCAATTCTATTTGCAATAACCTCCTAACAAATCCTTCCATTCTACCCTTCCCCTCTCCAACCCCCTCTCCACAGAGAGGACAGTGGTCTTTCTTAGAAAACTCAATCAGCTCAAGTCCCTCCCTTCTTTAAATGCTTCAATAGGTTCTATTATTCACAGAATGAAAACTTCAAACCACTGCCTAAGAGGCCCTCCCTTGATCTGGCTCTTGCCCACCTCTCTAATTTCCCTCTCCTAAAATTATGCTCCTCACCAGTTATGATGCTCTAACCACACCTGCTTCCTCACTGTTCCTTGAACTTGGCAATACTTTGCTCCCTTCCAAGACATTTCCCTTGCCGTTCCTTGTCCAGGAAAATCTTCCTCTCAATTTCTGCATCTTTGGCCCCTTTCCATCTTTCACCTTGAAGTTTAAAGGAAATCTTCCTATAGGAGCTCTCCGAGTGACTGCACATTCCTTATTTCCTTCAGAAATAACATCCATTTCAATCTATAATTGCCCTTTTAACTTAATAATTGTCTACCTCCCCTGGAATACAGGCACTACACAAGCAGGATCTCATCTGTCTTGTGTTTTGCTCTGTCCACAGTTCCTAACATACAGTAGGTGCTATGTGTAATAATTGATGCTTACTGAATAAATGAGTGATCAGAACAATATACATCAACTCACTGGGAGGAGAGAGAAAACGAGTATCTGTATCACTCAAAATTTTCTATTCCCTCTGCAGATTATTAATGGCAAAATGTTACTTCTAGCTTTCCTTCCCTTTACTATATGCTGTGCCCCTCACCTTCCCTTCCTTTAGTATAAACTGGGTCGACATGCTCAGGGAACACAAGTTACTTTTAACATTAATTTAAAAGAAGTATTATGTAGAGGGTAGCTCCATGCCAAAATAATCACGTAGTTCTTTTTCAAAACATATAGAAAAAACTTGGATTATCCAGTATTTTAAATCATCTGCATACCATTTATTGTCCATTGAATTGGATTCTCATGAGTTGAGTATGAGGTCTCTGGAGCTAAGGATTTCCTCTGGCCGTATCTCTCACCTGGTTCTATTTTCCAAGTATAGCCCCGACACTACAAACAAGTAGGCTCCAAATCTCCGTTAAATTATCTGTTCTCCTCCTTTAGTGAATACAGAGTTGTTGTTCTGGCTAGAATTAGTCAGGCAGTTAGTACAGTGGCACTCAGTGCCTTCCTGTGTAGCCCCTGCTGCGTGTTATTTAGTTCTTGTTAGCTGCATAGTACAACAAATTGTGTCTTTTAACAGCTCACTGAGTGGAGGAGGAGGAGGACGTGATGGCAGTGGATTGTTGATAATGTTCAATGGTGTCAACATATTTCTTTTCAAATAATCTAGCTAGTAAATTTGCACTAATGTCACTTATTTCTTTGGAAAATTTATCTGCCACATCATTTCCAAATGACCTTGAGCAGAGAGCAGCATGAGGAGAATAAGTGCAATGACCCATGACTTTAACCAGTTAGCAAAGGTGATTTGAATTGAATAAATGCAGTATTTGCAAATGAACCAATACTTCTTTTCAAAAAGCATAAAAATGTTAAGATGGTGTTCGGATGTTCAATTTCCATTATTTAGAGTTTTGGGATTTAACAATATGATTAAATACCATGCCGTCAAGAGAATACAATCGACATCAAGAACATTTCCAGGGCACTGTAGTGTCATTGGGACATCTTCGAGAACACAGTTGCACTGAAGTCTCCCAGATCCACACGTTATGTACACATTTGACAATATTCCACCCAAATCCACTAATTCAGTTTCACTGACGGGCAAAATTCAACAAGCAGGGCTTGAACAAAGCACAGGGAAGGGCAGTGGCTACTAATTTTTTCATCTGCGCATATTGTTTTATTATGCCAGAGACTCTAATTGAACTTTGTTCCAAGCTATTAACCTATGACAGAAGACTGTGAAGATAAGATTTCACTGACACATAGAACAAAGAAAAAGAAACGGCGTGAAAATTACAATGACAAGGTTGCCTTAGGAGTTTTGAGGTGGTGAAATGAAATCCCTGACTAATAGGCCCGGCCAGCAGAGGAAGGGTGAGGATGTGAAGGAGAACAATCTCGGGCCGAAGCCAGAGGCTCCTCTAAGGAGCCATAATGCATACACCCTGTTACTGCAAAGTTCAAACTGCAAAGCAAATTCAAGTCGGCCTCTAATTGTTAGAGGCTGCACAAGAGGTTCATATACAAGGAGCAAGTTTAGAAGCATTAAGAGTAAACTGTTGTTATTGAAGAAGCTTTTCTGTTTGTTTGAGAAAATGCTAAAATCTTTGCTTTATATTTTACGAATACCTCAGCCTTCTTGGTTTTTAGGAACTCAAAAATCTTCAATACTAATTTTCCCCTCAACATCATTATCTTAATTCTCACTTGGACTCTAAAGAATAAAATATAAAAACATCTTAAGATAGTCTAACCTAAGAAAGAATTGTGAATGGAACTTTATATAACATCATATGAACAAGCCAACGTTCTGTGTCAAAGTTATGCTCTGACGATGATTCAAGTAGTATTTCTCAAATAGGGGATAAAAGACTACGTGCAAGATGGAGAGGAGATATGACCTTATTGTAGCTCATTAACATTATCTTCTTCCTGAAAAACAATGCCAGTGTTTCCCTCCTAGCCAGCAAATGTGTCTTCTGATGAGAAAAAAATCATTAAGGACAGTCTTGGAGGTTTAAAGCTGGAAGGAATAAAACTGTTGTTGCAAGTGATGTTTTTCCAGAACAAGTCAGGAGGGTACAAAAAAATACTGAGTCTCTATTTTGCAACCAAGCTTTGAATCTCTTTGTTTTTTAAATGTTATAATTTCACATGCATCCTGATATAAATAGTGAATATAATTTTACCTGTGTCTTTGGTCAATTCAATGTGAACATACACAAAAGTAAGTTTATTGAATGTACGTTAATACTGAAATTGGAAAACCAACATGTTGAGAAACAGAGAAATCAGAAAAGATTATCACAATAAAATGAGTTCACAAATTCTATACTGAAATGACTACCGTTAGCTTCAACTGATGATTTATGTTAAGCAGTAGGAAACACCATCTACAGATTTTATTTCTCCAAAGGCCAAAAAAAATTTGCTCTCGGTAAGGGATACTTTTATAATCTAAGGATAACTTCTGGGAAACCAAATGCACATCTCTATGAGGTCATACAATTTGGAGACTTTATGGATTTAATTTAAGCAACCTCTGAAAATTTTCCATTAAAGTAATGATTTTTAAAGAAAAATTTAAATAACTATAATATCTAAGATACATAGAGAATGCTTACTGACACCATCATCATTACTCCTGATACAGTGTCACTGCAAAAGGTTAACTCAGAGCTCACCATGATGTAATACCTTCCAATCCAATACACCGTCAACACAGACCAGCGAGCAGTGCCAGGAGCAGTACTCCTGCAGAAGTGTCTCCAACAAAGGAGCTCTTTGCAGATAAACGCAGATTAATTCAGAGCGCTGGCCTATCTTGAATGGGACTGACAACAGTATGGTCCCAACACAACAGTTGGGTTTTTTGTGCAATTGCTTTATTCCAGAACAGCAGTACAGCTGTGGCCTTGTTCACCAGTAAGTAAAGCCTCAGACTACTGTTGTTTCGCTCAAGCCACATATAGTCCAATCAGATTTGACTTATTATTTTGAGTTGTTCAGATCACTACTTTAGAATGATTGCTAGAAGATCATTAGAAGAAGAGACACTACATATTATTCAGTGCAGAATGAAGGCAGCCATTAGTTTGGTCCTCCTGATGACATCTGCTACATGATTGGCAGCTGATAAATTCATCTCAATGCCTCTCTCTTACTTTATTTATTCACTGCTTATTATCAGGATGTATGTGAAATTATAACATTTAAAAAACAAAGAGATTCAAAACTTGGTTGCAAAACAGAGACTCAAAACTTTTTTGCAGCCTCTTAACTTGTTTCCCTACTGCCAACTATGTCAAAGACGAACTCATCCCTAAAGCACACTTAGAGTTTATACTATCAGTTTTTCATCCAAATCCTCTTGTTGAAAAAAAAAGTAAACTATTTAATTCCATTTGCTTCTCAGAACATTTAGATGGAACCATGACAAATCTGTAATCTGTAAACTAAAGATTTGGTAAAAATATAATACAATTTCATTCAATTTCAATTTGCACATAAAGAATATGAAATATTTCCTCAACTCTAAGACAATCCTTTTTATCATCAATGACTTGATCATCTAATGTTACTATATTCAGAGTATGTGAGTAAAAGAGAATTTTCTGATAGGGAAAGCATTCAGAGTAAGCTTTGCTCAGAGATAAAAAGGACAGAAAAAAGCTTTAGTACAACCACAGACAATTCAAGAAGCACCCTTTTTTCACAATTTAGGAAATCATGTTTCACTCTCTTCCTTAATAGTGGGGAATACCCTCCCTCAGTAAGAAAAGAGTTTAGTCTACCAAACTACTGCGTACTTCTTAATCTTAAAAATGTTAAAAGAAATAGGAGCAAACTTTTGCCCTTGGAATATACAAAGATTTCTCAAATGAGACATAAAAAGCACAAAGCATAAAAGAAAAAAATGGTAAAAATTGGATTGTATAAAAATCACAAATATTTGCAAATTAAAAAGACAATGTTAAAAAATGAAGGCAAGCAGAAAGAATTGGGGAAAGTATGTTTTCAATGGAAGTATCTGACAACTTGTATCAAGAAAAAGAAAAAATCTCTTACAAGCCTATAATTAAGCAAACAATCCAATAAAAAATGGGCTAAGTATTTGAACAGATTTTTTTTATTAAAAAAATATGAATGATCAATTAACTCACAAAAAGACAATTAACTTCATTAGGAATAGGGGAAGATAAGTTAAAAGCACAATAAGATACCACTCTCTACCTCTTTAAATAACTACAATTTAAAAGACTGACAATGCTGAGTGTTGGAGAGGATATGGAGAAACTGGAACACTCATACACGGCTGATGGAAATATAAAAATGTCACATCTACTTTGGAACACTGCCAGTTTTTTTATATACATTCACTAAATATATGAGTCAGCATTGCACGCCTAGGTAACTGTCCCAGAGAGAAAAATGTATGTCAGACAAACACTTGCACACAAACGTTCAGCATCTTTATTCAGAATAGCAAAAAAGAAAAAAAGAAAAAAACAAAATCCTCCAATGTTCATCAGAAGAAGGGATAAACAAAAGGTTATATGGCCGTATAATGAAATACATAATAAAAAGGAACAAACTATTGACATATACAATAACGTGCTGAATCTCAAAAACATGCTGGCGAAAGGACAGAAACAGTTCATGTTGTATGATTCCTTTCATCTGAAATTCTAGAGAAGGCAAACAAGTCTAGGGAAAGCAGATCAATGACTGTCTGGGGCCAGAGGTAAAGGAAGTGACTGAACACAAAGGGGCATCGGCAAATACGGGGGATGGAAGTGCTCTGTAACTTGATGGTGACAGTGACTTCATGGGTTTACCCATCTGTCAAAATTCACTGAATCATATACTTTTAATGAGTACAGTTAGTCAAATGTAAATTAAGCTTCAATAAAGTTGATTGTTAAAAAAGAAGTAACCTCTTTTGGTCATTGTTTGAAAACTGAAAATAAATATGATTGTGCACACTTACAGACCATCTATCTATTAGGAAAGCATTCAAAAGTACATATGGCCCCTAGATGCAATGTAAAGTGTGAAGTAATTCATGAAAATGTGTCTGCTAATGATTACAAAAACAAGTAAAGTCAAAAGGGTTGAAAATAAAAAGAAAAATGCATTGGAACCCATGCTGTTTAACATGCATAAAAGAAATCAGAAATATCTTAAAAGGGATAAGAAATTTGATTATCCAGTCTCCAATATCAATGAAATCTAATACAAAACTCAAATGAGACAAAACTGCCTCAAAATTGAGGTGAGATAGAGAAGAACCCTAAAAGTATTGAGTTAACATTAATAGTCCTAAGTGGAATGAATGAAAATTGGTTAGGACAGACTTTTATTGGCATATGCCATTTCCTCTGCACCTCCCTGTATCTCTGACTACTGGCTACCTAGCAATCCTCTTTTCTAATCTCTCCAGAAAATACTGTTTCTTCCACCAGAGCACATTATGACTGAGGTACGATACTCACTACTGTTTGCTTTACATACAAGCAAACTGTGTGAGCATCTTTGAGGCACCAACTCTTTTTAGTTGAAAAAAACATCTAAAACAGCGCCATGCACGTAATCATGGTACCAGTGTGGTTTAGGAGATGATAGCTTAAGGAAGAATGATTGCATTGATAACACCATTTAAACTTTCCAAATATACTAAATGTGAAAGGGCATGTTTGTTTCCTCAAAAAAGTTGTGGAAGTAGAAATATTTATGGTCCTCGCAGGCTACAGAGAATTTTAACAAACTACCACTCACACATGACTGAAGTTTAAAGTGGAGAAAGCCAGGGTTTCTTGCTGGAAAAAAAAATGCATTAGTGTTTCACTGGTGTTTAGTGGAAGTGTGTTTTATTCCTTCTAAGCTAAAGCTCCCAAAGGAAGGGTTTAAAAGGGATTCCTGCATCTTTAACCTAAGAGGATGAAGACCTTGATATGAAGGAAGGACAAAGCTAAGATTGCAGGGGAGAGAAAGGAACTGAAACAATCAATGTGTTGATGCCAGCTTAAAGAGGGTCACTGAGAGATCAGCATTACCTGCATCTGTTCCTTAATTAAAAAGAGAAAGATGACAGTGTCCACTACTCATCGCTATGGTAACATTTACACATCAGGCAGTTTGGAGCAGCAGGCCACTCAAAAGCAAAGCCCAGCACACGTTTAAGTCAATCCGTAGAATATATAGGCTTATGTAAAATATGCTGTGGCCAAGCTACAAAGTTTTAAAATCAAGCCAAGTGTTTATTTTCCTCAGGCATCTTCTAAGTTAGAAACATTAAAGAAAACATGCTAATGAAAAGGCAGAACAGGATACGACATGCGTGAGGGGGAGGCCTTTTAAAAGAGCTTTTGAACAGAATCTATTGTTTCTCTATGCAAGTTGTATTACATTATCTTTTGCTTTTCACCATTTCTATGATCCAAGCTACATCCACCCTAATTGTCTATGATTTTCATTGTTCATTTTGTTCCATTTTTATTCTGCAGAAATATATTTCACTTACACTAATTATTGTTTGTGTATGGTTTTTGTTAATTATAGATTTTCCATCCTTTTATCTTCTCGTTTCCTATCTCCTCATCCAATTCCTGCATCATCATTACTGTCATCAAAGAATGTTCATCACTGGAAAAAATGTGGTTTTCTTTTCAATAATCAAGCAAAACTTGTAGAACTTCTCATTACCTGAATGATGTTATATGTCATTTATTGTAATATCACACACACTCTGTATCATTCACTCTGTCAACAAGTTAGCTATTTAGTTATTTGTCCTACAGATACCTTTCTATAATTAAAAAAATAGTAAAAAGTTTAAAATCACATTACTGATGGCCATTACAAAATTTACAAGAATATTAGACACGTTTGCTCTATATTTTACATAGCTATTGTAACAGAAATGATTACCAAATCCGACTTTCTTATATACTGCATTTGCAAAATGCATCTTGTTTAACACAGTACTATCCTCTACCGCTATTTAAGCCCTTTACAAAGAAACAGGCTATTTTGCAACTCAAATTACCTTTCTCAGAATAGTTGCATTTCCATGAGCCAGCAAGGTATCTCAGGGAGGGATGGAATAGCACTGTTCACTCAGGCAGTACAATGTTCTACTGATATCAAGTTCCTTACATGGTCATCATTAACATTACTTTTACTTAAACACAGTAAAGTTCTTTGAGCTAGCAGTGTTTTAAATCTTCTCCACCCCCCCAGGGCATTTCTCTCTATTCTCCTGGTCTTATTTCCAATGTTCTGAATAGTAGCATATTTGAAAGCTGTAGGTTTAATATTGCAATAACACTTCATACGCAATCAAAGTGAATCTTTTGTAAGTTTTATTACACTGCTACTACAAATAGTTGCCTTCCACATCTTACTTTGACAGCACTTTCATTGTAAGTAACCAACTTTTATATGATCAATTTTCCTTCACATTTATTCTTGCTTTAAAAAATCTTCTAATTCCAGGTCAGACACATAGCAGCACTAGGCTGCATTATGACAATTTGAAAATAGCCAATTCAAAGAGCCCAAAATAATCAGTAAAATCCTTTTCAAGTAGTGTTTTGAAAAACTACAAAAGCATCACTCCTACTTTTGTTTAAGATATTTATCTTTTTCTAATTTTAAAGAATTATGCACTTCAATCACTTCCTGCCTCATTAAAGCTTTCTAAATAGGCAATTTAATCATGGGGAGTTCCTTTATTAAAATAGTAGAGACAGAACTGATCCTGTAATAAAACACTTTGAAAGTGAGAAACAAGTCGTGAAGTCTCACCCACAATCACCTGCCTCTTTATGCAAATCCTGAATCTAGCTGCTTCTCATATCCACTAGGGGGCTCATTACACAGTAAAAATAGGCTGGGCTCTTCATAGGTGCTTCCTTACTTTCTCACTTAATAGCACGAAGGAGAAAATAAGTTTTCAACAACAATGACAAAAATCACTTCAACAGAACTAATGGTAAAGATTTCAATAAAACTGGATGCTGAAAAATATTCCTGTTTATTTTTAAATAAAGCTACTATTTTAAAATCCACATTTGGAAACTAAGCGTACAGTGCATATTCCTAGTTTCCAAAAAATAAAGGCAGAAGCAGAGTCCCTGGGAAGCATACATCCACAAGTTCAACTCTGCTATAACACAAACTTACTTTAATGCTAAAGTCATTGAAACTTTTGTCTGATGATACATTATGGAATAACGATGTTCATATTTTTAAAGAAACTTACAAAAGTCATCGACTGCATCCCTCTGCCCCAAATCGATGAGTGAAGTATCACCACTCACCAGTGGTTCTTCAACAGGTTTGGTCTACGGACTCCTTAAGCAAAAACATAGAACTAAAGATTCTGTAAATCAACTATCTTGCCCCATCCTCTTCCCAATGCAAATAAAGCTTCCAAAAATTCATGACAAACCTAGTCTTGCTTTTAATAAAGTCCAAAGATTAGCTATCATCTAACCAAATGTTACAAAACTCATAGGAAACAACACAACAATAACGCAGGCACCTTTATGGCTGAGATATTGTGAACTAAAAGAAAAATATATATATTTGGCCTTCCTGCCTCACAGCTCCCACAAACCCTTAGAATTTCCTGAGTGTTGAGAGTGATCAAGGTGTCTTTTTTAATGTTAATGTGGTGACTTCTGAAAAGCAGGTTAGGGACAGGAGCTGGTTGCCAGAGGAGCCAATCATGTGATTAGAATGTTTGTAATAGGGAAGAACAAATCTGACTCCATATTAGATCTGCTCCTTTGGTTCTAGCCTTGTGCTCTGTTTCCTGGGCTTAGTCATACTGGATCTGCATCTTTTGTAAAAGAATGTTGCCTATACCTTGAAATACACAGGACAGTCCTTTCTCAAGGCTCTGACCTTAAGGGTATAAGGTCATTTCCCATTCAAGTGGAGATAAAAACTTGCAGAACAGAGATTAACATTTGTCTTGTTGGAGGTTTACAGGAACATCGTGACCTGACCCACGTGGACAGCTACAAGAACAAATGACTCCGACATCAAGAAGTTTGCAACAACCAACTACACCCCCTCCCCAGCCCTTTTCAGTATAAAAGGAGCTAGAATTCTGACTTGGGGAAAACGGTTCTCTAGGAAATAAGTACCCATCTTCTCAGTCTGCTGGCTTTCCGAATAAGGTCATTATTCCTTGCTCCTGCACCTCGTTTACCAATTTACTGGCCTGTCACGCAGCAAGCAGAACAAGTTTGAACTGAGTACTAGGTTGGAACTTTCAGTCTCGCCTCCTACTTCCAGGGAGGGGAGAGGAGTTGGCGATGGAATCAATCACCAACTGCTGATGATTTAATCAATCCTGCCTATGTCATGAAGCCTCTGTAAAAACCCCAAAGGATAGGGTTTGGGGAGCCCCCAGGTTGGTGAACATGTGGAGGCACTGGGAGAGTGACACACTTACAGAGACCTCTGCATCCTTGGTTTGGTGGTTGTTGGGTTACATCCTTTCTCAATAAACTGGTGATCTAGTTCATCAAGTGTTTCTCTGAGTTCTCTGAGTTGCTCTAGCAAACTGATGGAACCCAAGAAGGGGGTCATAAAAATCTCCAAACTATAGTCAGTCAGTCAGAAGCACAGGTAGTAAATTTGGTTTGAGATGGGCATCTGCAGTGGGGCCTGGGGAGCAGTCTTGTAGGACTGAACCCTTAACCTATGGAAGCTGGTGCTATTTCCAGATAGACTGTTTCATAACTGAGATGAATTCCTGAACACCCTGCTGCTGTCCAAGAATTGCTTGTTGGAAGTACGAGGAAATCCCCATCCCCATGTTGGAATTGGTCTCAGACCATTTTAACAGCCTAGCAGTAATATAGATTAAGACCTTCTCTTACTCAGTTTTAGATGGTCAGCCTAGGTCTTACATCAAAGACATTAAATATTTGATAAACAAATGGATGACTGATCTAGGAAGAAACAATGACAACCAATGATTTCCCTGTGATTCAAATGTATATAGGAAAATGCTGCATTTTCAAATATCTCTATAAAAAATACATAAAGTGCCTGATTGATGAGCATCAAGGTGGAGTGAATTTAAGAGGTCCTAAGGCCTATTTCCCAAATTTTACACTAGGTCAGAGTTACTCAACCTCAGCATTATTGACAGTCTGGGTCAAACATGGAAGACTGCTGTGCATTACGGGACATCTAGAAGCACCCTAAGCTTCTGCTACCTACATCCCAATAGCAGCCCTTGATTGTGACAAGCAAACATGTCTCCTGACATTGCCAAATGTCCCCTGGGGGTTAAAATCACCCCCAGTTGAGAATACTGCACTAAGCATATCACATTTCTAAATGTGAAATCACCAAGAGGAATCTAGAAAAGGCTTCATGGATTATTTTAAACATCAGATAATGTCTATCAAAGGGCAAAGTCACCATCTCTGTTTGGGCTGCAGGGAATGAAGAGTGTGTACAATGCAGTCCATGAGTGATATATTAGACTAGCCAACCCTGTCAGCTCTTGGGTCTTACCAAGTCTAATTAAAACAATTACCAGAAATAGAAGTCATATGATAGTATCACTAATAAGAGCATTGTAATATATTAATGTATTGGTTGTTTTAATGCCTAACAAATCTGTGTACATCATTGAGAAACAAATCCGTTATCTGTCTGGTTTAGCTCAAAATCAATATTTATTGAATATACATCTCTTAAAATTGGAAATTCCAATAATTCAGATTGTAAGATGACTTGAAATCTACTGATCTTTACAACCATGAGATTTCTCATATGTAAACTTCTAATGAAGTGGGGTTTCTTTTAAAAAGCTTTTCTTGTTAAAAATCTCAAAGCTGAAAAAAAAAAACTACCATTAAAACTCAGAATTCTTCTTGATGGTAATTCTTCAAATATGTGATGACTCATCGGAGGCCCTCAAAAGCTTCCCCTTTTCTTTACTAATCACAACTTCAATCATTACTCATAAAGTATTTTTCCTTGACCTTTAATTATTTTAGGTTAATCCACTGTAGATATTTTCCCCTTTCTCTACATTCCTTCTTAATGGAACAATCTCTTTTTGGTTCAGCTTCTGTAAAGTGTCTTGCCATCACCAAGAATGGTGAGAGATTAACAGTACTGGTTTTTTTTTTTTTTTCTCTATATATAAAGTAGCTAAGCTTATCAATCGTCACAACAAATAGCCAAATAGGGAGGAACAAAGCTTTAACAAAAATAAGAGACTCCTAAAGCCATTTTACTACGGCTTCACTACCAAAATTTGGTAGTCAAATATTTCAAGATGTTTAAATGGTTTTGTCATTGGAAGGGATAATGACGTCATCACTAATGACAGTTCACTGATACCGAGAGATCTGATCATCTCAAAGACCAGTGATTGGTAAACCACAGCCTGTATGCCAAATTCAGGCTGCCATTATTTTTTTCAATAAAGATTTATTGGAACACAGCCACACTCTATGTTGGTGAATTGTGTACAGCTGCTTCCATGCTAATATGGCAGAGTTAAGTTGTAACAGAGGCTATCTAGTGCTTGAAGCCTAAAGTGTGTACTCTTTGGCCCTTTACAGAAAAGGTTTGTTGGCCTTTTCTGCAGAACATCAAATAAGAGTCATCAAGTAGAAAACAAACAGACGGAATGTGGTTGATTTCCTCTGAGGTGCAGGCACACAGAACACTGCCTGGTCCTTGTATCTGAATCATTGCTTTCAGAAAGCATCAATGGAAAGAATTTTTCTAGAATTCCTTTTTCTCCTTCAATATTTAGAAGTTTATTCTCATATTCCTTATAAAGACTGAAAAGCAAAAAAAAAAAAAATTATTCCTATGACTTATCGATTACTGATTCTCAATCTTATCAGACCCAAGACATATTTTTAAATAAAGATTTTCATTGTCCCCTTATTACTCTGAAATGAAAGTCATAAATAATATAAATTACTTGGGCACAGATTACAACAAAATCAATATAATGTCCTAGCTATAATATAAAGGAGAAAATAAAAAGGAGTAATTTAAATTAAATTGATATGTATTAAAATATGTAAATTCTCAATATGTCTACGCTGGAAGGAAAAATGATCAAGTCATATATTTGCAACTATGTGTAAATCGCTAAAAATCCAGAGGTAAAAGTACAGATCAATACAGTTGGGCTGTTACTTGGTAACTCACGTATCACAAGGTGACCTAACATTTTAAATAATGAACACGTAAGTGAAGCATGGAACAAAATGAAATATAATCTCTCTTTGTTTTACCATTTTTGGGTTGCATGTCTGAAAAAAATTAATGTATATTAAACTATACAAAAATACTTTGTTTTGATATGTAATACAAAATTAGATCTCTGGCTCAAATAATTGTAAACCATATAAATTTTTTATTACTATGCTGTGATATACAGAGCTTCTGATTTAGGATTGTGGGCATTCCTCTCCAATCTCTTAGATATAATAATAAAGTGTAAAGAGATATAAAACACAACAACAATAAAAAACATGGGATGAAATGATCAGTGGATAAGAATTTTCAACAGATTTCTGGACAATCTAAAGGAATGAGAGAAAGAATGACTGATAAAATAGAAAGGGGAAAACCACAATCTGGAAGAGCCGGGAAGGGAGCACAAATGACAATGTAACTAGGTACCCTGCTACACTTCAGGAAGGCTCAGCACTTGGAAATTAGGGCCAACTCGGAGAGCAGGAAGGGAAAGTGAAATGGAAAACTTGACCATTAAGGAACTCAAAATTCCACTCAGTAGCTTCATGTCTGTGTGCATATTGCTCAAAATTCAGCAATACACAAAAATCCTGTGAAGGAAAAACAAAAGGAAGAATTTTTGCTAAAGAGATTGACAATCCTCTAAGAAAAGCCCTCTCTGGTTTGAAGGACTGAGGAGATTAGAACTGTGGCTGGACTTCTGACCACCACCTCACCTCAAGTAAAGCTTACTTATTGACAATTTCTGTTCGGATATAGACCTGAGTCTATTCCTTCTCTTTACAATTTCATACAGGCAAATAAAAATCCGCAAACATTTTATGAAAACAAATATATGCATGTTCGTGTACGAAGCATTTATGCTGTACACAGAAATTGACACAATATTGTAAACTGACTATACTTCAATAAAAATATATATACAAAGAAAGAAAGGAAAGAAAGGAAAGGAAGGAAGGAAGGAAGGAAGGAAGGAAGAAAGAAAGAAAGAAAGAAAGGAAGGAAGAAAGAAAGGAAGGAAGGAAGAAAGAAAGAAAGAAAGAAAGGAAGGAAGAAAGAATCAGTAAACATTTGAGAAAAGTTTGCAGCCTGAAAAGGAACAACCAAATTAAAAAAAAAAAAAAAAAAAAAAAAAAAAAGATTCCAGGGAAAGCAAATAACTCAGGGCAGAGAAATTTTTTTTAAAATAAATCTCAAAATCTTCAGAGAGACTTGAAAAGACATTGAATTATAAAATGATAAGATTCTATGAATAGTGAAGTATCAGAAAAGGAAAAAGTACACTTAAAAATTTTAAATGGGTGGGCTGAATTTTTTTAACTCCAAGACAGAGATTGAAATGGAACAAAAATATAAATGGAATATATAAGAAAATAGCCACGAAGAATCAACACAAAAAGTTTTAATATATAAAAAAAGATAAAAGGAAGTGACAGAAATTAAAGATTATTCAAATCCAGAAGACATTACTATTCTTCATAAAAGGACCGACAGATAACCTAATCTTATTAGTCAAAAAATAAGCTGTTTTTTAAAAAGCAAAGTATCAATTAAATAAATTACTCATCTTGACATATCTTTTGTGAAATTTTGAAAAACTGAAATGGTTTAGAAAACTTAGACTTCTGTGTCTCATAGAACTATGGAAGTCAAGTGTTTGAGCGGAGTAAAATCATGTTCAGACATGTGGAGTCTCAGAAATTTCTGTTCTTATGCAAAGTTTCTTAGTAAGTTATTGGGGGATAGACCCTGATAAGCTCTGAAGCAAGTCCAAAAAATAATGAGAACAGTCCAAAGAGCATTCAGAAAATAAAGTCTCCAGGAAGAAATAAGAGGGAAAAAAACAAACAAACAAACAAACCAAAAAAACCCTAAGTGGGAGGAAGGTATGCAGTAAAATAAGGGATATGCCAGAGTCTGAAAAATTGAGGATATGATAAAGGCAAATATTGCAAAGAAATAAATAAATAAAAAGAAAGGAAGGCAATTAGAAACTTCAACATGAAAAACAAAGAGCTGCCCATAAAGGACATATAATCATAGTTTGCTTGTTAGATGTACAGTAAAAATTTGCATAGTCATAACAAGGTAAATACTGTATACTGATCTTTAACTTTTAGAATCAACATATAGATAAATAATTGGGGATTTAATGATGCTTTCAGAACATCATGATGCTTTTAGAACAGAACGCAAATGCTATTATCTTTGACATTGTTAATACAGAAGTGTAGATGACAGAAATTGTGAAGGAGGAGGGTGGAAATGAAAGCCAAAAAAAAAAAAAAAAAGGATAAGAATGCTAATGTCTTCCCTTAGTAAAACGGAACATCAAGAGATACAGTAAGTAGCAATATTAATTAAAAGTATGAGTAGATTCCTAAATTTAAAAGACAACCAAAAGAGAAGCAAAGTCGAGCAATATAACTCTATCAAAGGATAGGAGAAAGGGTGAGAGAATGTTGTAAGTGAGCTGAATCCTTTTCTGTCACAGCAGCGGATCCCTCAAACGCCTGAATTTGATAAATCAAGAAACAGTGCTGTATACATAGTATCGACAACATAGACTTTCAACATATACTTGGCATGGATTCCACTAGCAGTCTGGTGAAGACTATGGAACTACTCACAAAATAATATTTCAAATGCAGAAAATAAAATACATAGAAATGCAAAGGAAATCAATTATACTGAAATAAAAAATACTGAACAAATACGTGATAGAGCAACAGACATGCTTCTTCACTAATGCATTAAATAACAAGGTCTAATTTTGGAAGTAGAGACGAGTGTAAATAATATTTCAAGATAGATTCTGCAACTACTTAATGTCATATGAAAATACTTCTGAATTCGATCACTGATTAAAGTCACAGTTCTGGGAACACTACTGTGGACAGTTGCCTAAGCTAAATTTCAATTTGGATGTAACTTTTCCCCCCATCCAAGCACACAGACTTCATGAATTCTATTCATTGACTCCAGGTTAAAAATGCCTGACTTAGAAGAATGGAGAAGAAATTAAAATAAAATAAGAATGCTTGCCTCTGGAAAATGCTGTAGGGCTAATGGATGTGATAAAGTACAGAACCACTGCTAGGTACTGTTTGGTTTTTTTTTAAGCACATGTATGTATTACTTTGGTAACAATATTTAAAACACTTTACTTAAAAAAATGTTCATATGTAATGCAATACATGTATGTATATAATATATGATATAATAATATAATATGCTGGGCCTTATATTTCTCAAACCTGATAATTATCTAAAAATGAAAAATTCCTGAGCCCTTATTTACCTTGAAATCATTGGCAGAGACAGTTCTCAAAGCCTCAATAAAAAAAAAAAAAAACTATCAAAGGTCATTAAATATCTTGATACTATCAAACAATTAGATGAGGTTACTTGACATGGTCACAGATCATTTTTTAAAACCCTAGGAAATCCCTATTCATCAGTAATTGTATTTATTCAATTGTAGGCAGGAAAATGCATCTGCAGATGAAAGCAGGCATCATAGTCTTGGTCAAACGTGAAAAAGCTTCAAGTGAAATAGAATCTAATTGACCTGTGTTACTTCTTAATCAAGGCATCGACAGCTTCAAGGAGAACAGCATAACAGAAAAATACAACCAATACCACAGTAGGGTTATTGTAAACAGGCATCTGGAAGATAACATGAGAACGACTTTAAATTACACAAATGTGTTCCTATGAAACCTAGCAGTAACTGAGATTATGCATGTGAATGTTCTCTGCAGACTGAAAAGACAGGCGTTGAGAAATACAGGAGAGTTCTGATCTCAATAGAAGAAGTATTAATGATGTTGTCTTTAGACATACCCCTTAACCTTTCTGAGACTGTCTGCTCATGCAAAAAAGTAAAGAGGGATTATTCTGAAACAGTATTTGGTCCTACACAATTCTAAAGATTTTGAATTTAATCTATGATTTAAATTTAAACTGGTATTTTTTCTTATTGGTATTAGACACTACACATTAAGAATCTGGTTGTTTGAAAAAAAAATATTCCTTAACTTCCTCTGGGTTTGATTCTTTATAAAACAAATCTAAAATTCCTTAACCTCCATAGTGAACAAAATGTAAACAGAGGTTTCCCATTTTATAAATTTTTTTGCATCATTAGAACTATTCACTAGCAATTGTAAGAAATCACTGAAAAATGAAAGGCATTATATTGGGCATGCTGTATACATGACTAGCTGATTTACACTTGAGGTTACATTTTACTTTTTAAATTTTGTAAATGAATGCAGATTCTTAAAAATATCTCTGAACTTGGCAAGAATCACATTTTAAATGTAACTATGTAAAACCATAATTTATAGAGCACCTCCATTTAACAATCCACTCCACTCTATCTTAATGTGAAACTAAAATAGGTAATAAGATATTGGAGAATATTAAAAATAAATACATGTCCTTCCAATACAAATAATTATTTCACTGAATTAAAAAGATCTTTTACTCTTTTTCATTTAATGTGTTATTAAAGAGTAATATACATGGAAAAAGTGCACATAGTGTCCAGCTCAGTATCTGTAACAATTAAACTTATCTGTGAAATCCTGCACCTAAATCAAGAAATAAAACATCACCAGCACCCCAAAAGGCCTTCCCTTTGTAGCCGTTTCCAAATATTCCCGGGGTAACAACTACTCTCACTTTAGAAGCAGCATAAGTCAGCTTCGTCAATTTATATATATACTTTATATAAGTGGAATCATATATGTATACTAGTTTGTGTTTGGCTCACACACTCAGCATTATGCTTGTGGAATTCATATATAGCTGTGTGCTGTTGTAGACCACACATTTTCATTACTGTATAGCTTCCCACTTCAAAAATAAACAACAATTTATTTATACATTCTATATTCTTTAGGCATCTGTGTGGTTTCTTGGTTCGGGCTATTGTAACAGCGCTACTCTGAACATTCTAGTACATATCTTTCAGGGAACATGTATATGTGTGTATTTGCTGGATGTACACATAGAGGCGGAATTGGAATTACAGGTATTCACTCATATGTTCAACATTAGTACATACTAAACAGTTTCGTAAGTGGTTATGCCAATTTACATTCTCACCAGCAGAGTATTAGAGCTCTGGTTTTTCTCTATCCCAACACTAAGTATTTTGTTTAAAAAAAAATCTTACTTTTAATTTAGTGAATAGTCATACTATACTTACTAAAGTTAGCCACTTTAAATAGGTTACTTTTCTAAATATCACAAGTGGTAAAGATCCAGAGAGCAAAATCTTTTATTATATAAAATACCTTTTCAAACTATTATTTCAGAACTATCCAACCCTCCATCACCTAACCAACACAAAGAAAAATGATTTTATTTAGAATAAGAAAAGGAAGATACCATTAGAAATGGTGACATGGCCTTCAAAAACAGAGTTGAACAACCCTTCTCCTAAGAAATATCATGAAGTCTACCGGCCTATGAGTCATCTTAAGACTAAGTAAAGAGATAATCTATTTATTGACAGACAAAGAAATACAGTGTACCTGTAGCTTTTCCTTATGGCAGAAGACTCAAATGGATTATTTAAGGCTCTGATCTGATTCAAGAATTATGTTTTATTTAGCCTTCAGTATGATTTTGTCCCCCTTTTTTGAGAAAGATTTAAAAGTCGGGACATTTTACACAAGCATCTACACTTCTGACTTTGCTGGAAAAAAATAAGACTAGGTAACAACAAACCTAACACACTCAGCAAAAAGAAAAATAGTAACATCCCCCTTTGGTTGAAGCTGGTGCTCTCCGAGTTTTCCAAGGTATCTATTTTATTTCCAATTATCCCTAACATGAGGTCTGGGCCCAGAGCAGAACTGAGTTCCGACGAAGCAAATTTTGGGACAGTTGAATTCTTACACGAGGCCCATTTCACCCACTGCATTACCTTCCTCATCTGGGGTTAAAATGCTTACAAAACAGACACAATTTTGGAGCATCAACATTTTATAACGACGCTATCAAGGACTTTGAGAATTTTAGAAAATGGCTCCAGATTATATACGTTTTTATGACAACTGACAATGACTACAGAATCATAAAGATATAGCACAGGGGAGGAACTGACTTACAGGCCAGGTAGGACACTGGGACACTGGGTTCTGGGGATCTTTCCTCAGATGGAAGTTCCTCCTCCACTTTTAAGGGTTATGAAATTCTAAATTGCTTGACAGTGGCATCAGAAGTATCTGTCCAAGATCAAAGTCTGGTTCATTAAGAAGGGGAAGGTTATGATTCAAGACAAAGTGCCATCACAGATTAAAACAAGTTATCACCCCAAGCAGAGTAGTCCCTTCACAGAATGTTACACAACCTTTTGATATTTTGTCCATAAGACAAAAGTGAACACAGATCAGAATATTAAAAGGTAATGTATATCCTAAAAATATACCAGAGTATGACAAATAAGGTTTTAAGCTATTTAGTAAAATGAATGTACTCCTAGTGGATATTTAGTTTACATTATAAGGCATAATAACCCCTGAAACAGTACACTGTTATATTTTTATATAAGCTATTATATTTTTGTTTTGCTGCTGTTTGTTTCCATCGCTTTGCTGAAAAATATGAAAAAGAAAGTTTCTCAAAAGCAATTTCTATAAGTGAATTAGAGGTCAGCAGAACATAACTCGACGGAAAAAGTGTTTGAAGGACACAATGTGATGTTAACTTGAAGTAATGTGATGTTTACTTAAGGAGCTGAGAAACTGCTGCTGGGCTGCTGTGAAGCCATTAGAGGCAAGTTCAATGTCAACCAAGGTGAGAGGTTACGCATAAAGTTCGCCAACAAAAGCCAAGATTTGACCAGCGTGTTTTCATTAAAATCATTACTGAAAGCGAGCAGAGCAGTCATGGCCAGGTCCCCCACTGACTGTGCACTTCACCTGGCCTCACGCAGGTGAAGAGACAACTACTTGCTACAGCATCATCTTCAGAGTGCCTTCCTCACTGCCCATTTCTTCTAATCCACTAGCATCCTCATAGACGCTTCTTTTGTTTCTCTGTTGAAAAGAAGTATTGGCATAGGAAAAATTCCATTGACCAATACTATTAAAAAAAAAAAAAGGTAACTAATTCAAATAGCCAATAACACCACAAAGTGCATCGATACATCTAAGAGACCTAGTTAGAAAAACACCTTCTCTCCTTTTTAAATTCCCTGAATTACACGGAATAAACATACTAACTAGCAAGATAAACAGTCCTTCTCTCGATTATTAACAGGCAAGTTTCCACAGAAAAGCAACTTCAACTTGTGCCTCCTGCAAACCCTTTCCCTTCATCAAAGCTTACTTGCAGGCTGCTTTTCATTCCCCAACCATAATGAGGCTGAAATTCAAATAGATGGATAATTTCACTAAGCATTATAAGGAAATTGTGTATGCTGCAGTAAGTCAAAGGGCATACCTCCAAAGCAATTTAACTTACAATAAGATACACATCTTTCCTTTTATTCCTTGTACCAACCTCCAGATTCAATCAGGAGTTGACTATAAACCATTTGACATAAATATTAGGCATATTCCAAAAAAGAGAAGTAGTTACAACTGTGCATACAAAACCAAACAGCATCGCATTACTGACATGCATAATATAAAGATGTTCTTTCTAAAACAGCCTCATCCCATTGAGGACCAGGGCTGAGAAGCTGGCACTCCCAGCTGGGTGAGTGACCCCATCCCCTCTCATTCTCGATGTGTCCTTCCAGAAGCTGTGCACTAACTTTAGGAGTCTCGCCTCTCCCTGAAAGGACAATCCCACCCTCTTTGTGACAAAAAGTTTGATTATTTAAGTGAAATCAAATGGCTGGAAAAATATTTGTGTAAAGCTTCATCTTGTAGGGAAATCTAGAACAGTCAGAGACTCATGTTAAATACTGTATGCCGTTTTTCTTTTTTTAATTAAAGAGTCTTTCTATCCTCCCTTGATCCCCTCCTGCTGCCCCAATCCACTTTGTAATTGTACTTTCTTCTCCTTTGTAATAATCTTTCATTAAGGTGTTTGCTCAGCGGCAAGCCGTTCTTATTGGCTAATGTAGATTTTAAAGTAAGGTAGGAAAAATTTCTTTGTACCTCCTGCACAGAAATTACTTGGAAACCAAAATCATACAATGCATACAACAGGTCTGTTCTAACAACAGACCTTGGAAATTTGGAGGATGGCTTTACCCGACAAAACCATTTACTGATTAGTTCACAGAAGAGAGTGAAAGTCAATCTTCTGGGACACTCCAGTAATTACTCCAGCAACAAGGAAGGCAGGTTTCATTGTAAATAGCATACGTCAAAACCACCTTCCGTTATGCAAATGTCCTTGCATAAATCGCTTCTGGAATATCATGAAATATGACCGAAAAAAAAAAAGAAAAAGAAAGAAAGAAAAGAAAAGAAATGCATTTTGAATGGATCTGCAAGACTCCATCGTGATACAAATCTGGTCAAGAGTTCTCAGAAAAGAAGAATTAGGGTCCAGTGAGCTACATTCACCACTGGTCTCCACTGGAAACTAATGGACTAATTGGAATAAAATATTTCTCAAAGATAGCCACTATCCTTTTTAAATCTAAAAGAGGTTATTCAGCCTTTATTATAATTTAGTCATTCAGCATATAAGAAATGAAGAGTAACCATAAATACATGATGGCAGTATTTGTGATACATATTCAGATACACTGGTAAGTGTAAAGCAGGGTTTTGTTTTCCGCCAGATTCCATTCTGAATAATGTAGTGATATCATAGATCTCCTCAAACTCTAAGCACAAAGAGAATCTCTGTGGAAGGGAAGATGAGAGACATTTTCTGATGATGATAAATATAGCTTATTTTTCAAAAAGAGAGAATGATGAATTACATTAAAATTAGATTGACTTTTAATCCTGGGTCAAAAATATATAAAAACCCTGATTTTTGAATGCAAATACAATTCCCCATTGAAAAAGTTCTTTTCTTGGATTTATTATATAGGTCAAACTTTCCTGAAGGAGGAATCTCAGAGCAATTTCATGAGGGATGTAAAGGTTTGGAAGACATGAACACAGACCCCCATGAGGAAACACCAGTGGCGGACTTATTCCTCCCCATCCGTCTTCCTCCCCTCACCTCCATCTCTCATAGCATGACAGACACAACATGTACTCAGTCATTCAGCAAATAGTTACTGAGCACCCACGGACTCCGTGTCAACAAAACTACAAACAGCGCAGAGCAACTAACTAACATCAGGCTTCCCCATCGCTGCAAAATGCCTCTCAGCCTCTTCTATTTTCCTCACTCTCTTCGGACCGTGATCTCTGAGTACTAAGAAAAAGAAAACTCAGAAAACATTTAAAGACTGTCTCGCTGTGTGTCTAATAGATGCACTGAACTTAAAATAATGTACATTTTCAATACCTGTACTTGAACCCCTTCCTTTCCTTCCAACAAGCATTTAAACCAACTGAAGTCTCTCTCATCTTAAAGACATAAAATCAAAAAAAATTAAAAAAAACCAAAAAACCTTCCGTAGACATCACTTTACCTCCAAAGAGAGAAAAGTCTGGGACTTTCTTTTTTCGGCATTCCCTCACTTTTCACTCTCTTCTCTACTCACACCTCGTTGGCTTCTCACCACCGCTCTCCCAAGGCTGCCAGCGCAAGGCCTCCAGTGGCCCCCACGAGGCCTCCAGTGGCCCCCACAGCGCTGCATCTGAGGGGCGCTTTTAGAGCCGCACTGCGCCTGACGTCTCCGCAGGACTTCAACCAGCACGGCCACTTCCCTCCTCACGCCCGCTCTCTTCTCTGGGTTTTCAGGACACTCTCTACCTTCTCTCTAAACCCTCTTTCCTCCACAGCCCAACCCTTGAAGGTAAGAGTTCCTCAGAGCTACATTCCAGGTCCTCTTTTGAGTCACGATACAATCCTGTCCGCTCCCGTAGGTTAAACTCCCACCTACATGCCAATGCCTTCAAAAATCTGGCTCTCCTTCCTAGACCCTTACAATATGCTCATAACTCACTTACTCAAATAGTAAACAACTATGCCCTGGAAAGTCTACATGACTGAACAGGTCTTTAATCTGAGCTTCCCTGCTTCTCCACAACATCCATTCAGCCCACAAGCATCTTTTGTCTGGACTGATGAAACAGGCTACAGTAACACTGTTTTATAGTGCAAATCTACCCTGTCATTGTCCAGATGAAATAAGTTCCTTGGCTTCCTTCTGTCAAAATCCAACACCTGTGTACAGAATCCTTCCTCATCTAGCTGGACATAGCCCTCTATCTTATAATTCAGCACGTCTCTGTCCCTATGCTCTCT
Organism: Camelus bactrianus; assembly: GCF_048773025.1. Taxonomy (NCBI): domain Eukaryota; kingdom Metazoa; phylum Chordata; class Mammalia; order Artiodactyla; family Camelidae; genus Camelus; species Camelus bactrianus. The sequence continues at coordinate 15,066,022 of NC_133572.1, forward strand.
GGAGTCACTGCCCATGATGACTTGACTCATCCCAGCACCCACCTTCATACAAACTGCTCCTTCAGTGGAATTCTTTCCTTTCCTCCCACCCTTCACTTAATTACACCCTGCTTCAGGTCTGATCTTGGCTTCTCAGGGATGCCTTCCCTGAAGCTCAACAAACTAGTGTTATGGTTCTGTGCTCGTATTAACTATCATATGACTGGTATATATTACAAATGGATTTAACAGACGATTGCACATGATAAATAAATATCTTATTTTTAAATGAAGACCAAATACAATAAATTAAGTTGGGTACTGAGGTTAGCTCATTACCTTACTAATGCCATCGAGTCTCTGCCAGGACAGTTCTAAATTTCTGTATCCCTAGATTCACTTATAAGCAACTTGAAAGCAGAGATTAAGAAAGTTCCTAAGCTTCCCCTCCATACTTTTGCCATCATTCTTGCTGCCACAGGGTAGGAATAAAATTGGAGACCCTCCTTTATCCTACAGCCTTGGCAAGGCATTAAATTCTTAAGTCTCCTCTCCAATGAGACAACAAACCAGTACTCCCTTTGGATGAGGATGAAACATCCTGGACTCTAACTTGGGAAGCTTGAGCCCCAAACCAAACACATAGAAAAGTGAGCACATTACAGTAACACCATCTAGTTTGGTCTAATTTTTATATCAGTTGCTCCCTGCAGCCCTCAGGTTAGCCCACAGCCCCCATGGCAGATCCACTCTGGTAGATACATAGCATAATCTCCTGTGATTTGGTAAAAAATGCTTTCTCATGGATAATTTTTACCCTACGGATCATTTTTTTTTTCCTTCTATAAGCATCCAGCCAGCCTTGGCTACTTTCTCTGGAGGGTTTCTTGGGTTTTTTGTCCCTCAGCTATAACAAACTTCCTTTCTCTTTTTAGCAGTGTATGCTGCTGCTGTTGAGTTTTTTGTTATTTTTATTAGCATATAGAGCAATATTTTAAATTAATTCTCAGATGAATGGATTTTTCAATGAGATTATTAAATGCATTCTGTTAGATATCTGATAAGGACGTTCTGAGCAAAACTTCTGTGCCGACCACTGTGCTAAATATTAACAGTACACTGTGAAGAAACAGGCATCGACCTTTACTCCTCTCTCAGGAAGCTGACAACGTCGTGGGGGAGAAAGGCAGTAAATAAGTAAACATAATGACATAAAATTCTATAATTGTAAGCATATGAAGAAAAACAAACATGATGAAAAGCCAGAAAAAAAAGGGCAGGATACGAATTTAGATAGGAAAGCAAGGAAGAAACTTGACATTTTGGCAGAGCCCGGAAGGATAAGAAAAAGCCGGGGGGGAGGGAGGGGAGGGGAGGGGGCAGTTCTACTGAGTGGGAACAGTGCATGCAAAGGTCCTAATTTGGGGATAGCTTTTGCCATGTTTGCCAAACTGAACGGTAGTGTGATTTGAACTTCATAAATAAGAGAGTAATGGCTCAAACTGAAGTCCCAGTAGAGAACAGAAGCCATATCCTGCAAAGACTATTGGTCATGGCAAAAAATTTGGATTTAATTCCAGTTATAATGAGAAGCCATTGGAGGGCATTAAATAGGAGAGTAACATGGTATGATTTATATCTTATAACCTGATTTATATTTTAAAGGGATCACTAGGGCTGTGTGAGAAACAGATTTGTGGGAGAGGGACAAGAGGGTAAGCAGAGTGACCAACTGGAACACCACTGCTAAGTCCAGAAGAAAAAGGGTAAAGTAGGAAGGTGGCAATGGAGAAAAGAACAGATGAGGAAAGTGTCAAGACAGAATCTGCAAATAGGAAAACTGGGATTTGCTAATAGATTTAAACATAATTACATACCTTTACCAGAATATCTGACTACCACAAATCTATACAAACATTCAGTCATGAGTTAACTTCCATTGTGATTCCATAATCAGGTGGATGGATGATACTAACTTAAAGCGAAGAATAATTTAGAGAGAATCTTGAAAATATATCCATAATGAAGGTCCCTTTGAAGGAATGTTAAACACCTTTTCAGTTGAATAAGCCATTTATAGTCATTAGCAACATATTAAGGGCTTTAGTCTATGTCTGTTAAAAAGTTCAGTACAACAGGAATATTACTTTTCCCATGGCTAATGTACCTTTTACTAATTATTTAAAAGAGATGCTGTGGACTGTGTTAGCTACACATTTCACTGGCCCAGCATGCTATCCCATTCCTCATCCATTTTTCTTTGGGGGTGTTCCTCTTTCATACTTGTGGCTTGGGTTTGTGCACTTGGCCCATCCCTGGCTCTGTACCTGACCTCTGTGGCCAGACCAAAAAAAAAAAAAAAAAAACAAAAAAAAAAAACTGTGCAGGAATGGGGATGTACCCAAATCAGGCTTTCTCTGGGTTTTTCTGAATTGCACATAGTGGGTGGTGCTCCCTCCCTAATTGAGAGCTGGAGCTGTCAGTACGGAGGACCCCCGAGTTCGGCCTGAGCCGCAGTAGTAAATCAGAGCAGAATCAATTAGAAGATACTAGAAAAGGAGGGGAGGAAAGGGAAGTTTCTAAAATCAAGCCAGTTTAAGTTAATCTGAGCTGAGTGAATTTTACTACAACTGAGAGTCCTAACTCATAGAGAGGGAAATACATTTAATAAAAAGAACCCAAAAGATACGGGGTAAAAGCTTTTAAAGGTGAAAGCTGAGTACAACCAGGGAGAAGGAAAGGTAGATCTGAAACAACGTATTTGGAAGAAGTGGTGTGAACATACATGCAGCTGATACATCCAGATGCTTCGATAAACGGTTACATGAGAGCACTACTGACGAAAACGGAGTCTAGGGTGAATAATGTGTGTGGCCAGTGTGTCTTCGGAAAGTGTGTTCAGCTCCAGTGAGTAAGATACACACTGGGAGAGCACGTGAAAGAGTAAGGACAGCCTGCTCATCTGAACGGGACGGGGGCAGAGGGAAAAACTCCCGTTCTGTGCGCCTTTCCCGGAAGCCTGAAGCAGCTCCAATCCGCTGGACTTCGGAATTCACAATTTGTAACGTCTTCATGTGTGGATGTTTCATTTCATTGGCCGAAGCTGGTCTGCTGGAAGAGACGTGTATTTTCCTAGACTGAGGACCGCGGAAACGGGGGAGACAGAGAAGAGGAAAAGAAACAAGCCATGGCAGCACACGGCCCAGGTCCTCCAGGGGAACAGAAAGGAGGCAGAGAATGCAGTTGCCTCAGGAGTTCACGACACTGGCCGGTGTGGCTCCTCCCCACCTCTGGGGCGCTTTCCCTGCAGACGTTCCTCCTCTCCCTCCACACCTGAGTGGGCAAAGCCACTCAACACCTGGCTTTCTTCAACGAGCACCTACACCTCAAAGACAACCAAGTGTGTACGTGCGTACACACATGCTCAGCTCTCATTCCTACCCTAAGTGCCAGCTCCATATTTTTACAGAGAGCTCTCTCTTTAGGCGGTTCAAGCCACTAACATCAAACATATCCACAAGTGATTTCTTAGAGTCCATTCCTCCATTCCTCAAACCTATACCTTCTTCTCGTCCCCAGAGCATCCCATTCATCTAAGTATCCAAACTAGAAAAAATCTCTGAACTGCCCTCAAAAATTCATCCTTCAAGATTCAGCTCCAGTGGTATTTCCTCTGAAACTTATCAACCTCCTCAGAGTTACTAACATTTCTGAGCACAGCTGTAGTTTTTTAAAATGTCTACATTCTAGCATTGATAATACTGTATGGCATGGTTTTCTGCATATGACATCCTTTGACATTAGACTACAAGTTTCTAGATGGCCAGAGATTTATCTAAGGCATTTTTCAATCTATCGTATCTGCCGTATCTATCATACTGTATCTATCACATAAATAAAAGCTCAGCTATTGTTCACTGGATTCATTTATTTAAACCACTTGACCCCATTTCACAGAGTAATTAATCGTTTTCTGCCGAAATGCATTACTAACCTGACATCTTAAACATGCTGCACTAACTTAACGTATATTTATAACCTGACTGTAAGAACATGCAGAGGATGAAAACGGACAACAGAAGTGAGTATCAGGTGGATGACTTTAGATCTGCCGCTGCCATTATTTACACTTTCAGAATTACGAACTATATGAGTAACGGCATATAGTATAAATGCATGTGCCTGCCGTGTGCAGGATATGTGAGAAAGAGACGGAGACAGAGTGGTACACATCTGTGTTATTAAAACTGTGTCTATGTTTAAAACAAGTATTTTCAGACTTCACAGGATCACTGGGTACAAATCCGCTACCTCCACATTTGGTCTACACTGAACTAGATTCTCAGCATGTTTTCCCTTTACTTCCCCCCCCCCCCTCATGTCAGAGGCTAATTCAGACTCACTGAACTCCTAAAGGACTCAGGGAGCATGACCACAGCTTTGTTATCATCTTGTTAATAATTTAAGAGAGATTGTTTGCTCTACCATTCTGTCAAGTTCCCATTCTTGGCTCTCTCCAATACCCAGTACCAAGTAAAAATTTACTTAGTTAATTCAGTTACATTCAACAAACATGTATTGATCACACATACACCAAAGCATTCTGCTATGGACTGGGATACAGAAATGATATATTCAGACCACACCCATTCTCAAGTAGCTTTCAATTAAGCAGACTAAAAAGTTCAGAACAAAAGTGTTTAAACTCTCTAATCTTATCATGCCTACCTAGTGTGCAATCTAATAAGTAAACTCTTCAGTCACAGAGCAGAGTTTTCCAATAGGATGATCGATTTTTTTTAAGGTTTAATGCCTTTTACAAAAACAAAAACAATGATTTTCTTACTAACATGTTAGAGAAATAATTATACATATGATGTTTTTTTCTTAATTGTATTTTTCATGCCCTGTTCTGGAAGGCAGTACCAGAATAAACGTCCATCAGTGCTCAAATGAAGAGGAAAACAAGAAAAGACAAGAAGGGCTCTTAAAGTTAAGTTACTCCAGAGGAAACTGCACCAAGAATAGCTATATACTTGGGCTGGAATTTTAAGAAGCAGTCCGAGGAAAATTTATACAGAAAATTTATACAGAAATACCTTTCCCTTTTATTTGCTATATATTGTGAAATGATCACCACAATAAAGTACTTTCAAATATATAGTACATCACCGGTAACTATATTCATAGTTTAAGAAATTACATAAGAGGTTATATAAGAAATTTTTCTTAAAGAGAGCATTTTAAATGCCCTCACACACAAAAACTTATTCTAAGTATTTTGATTCTAGTTTTAAAATCAAACAAAGCCAACAAATAATATAATCACAGCTGAATGATGATGGAACAAGTTACAGAATTCATACACTAAGTTTTAAATCCTGACATTAAAAACAATAGAATCAGACACTTTAAAGGTGAGGTCCAGAAGAAAGGAAAGGCTAGGCTGTTGCATTACACAGGCACCCAGTACTGACTGCACTTGCCTGGAATACAGGGCAATGACTAAAAAGATTGCCCACAGTGTAAGTAGGTCCACTGCATCAGGAGACCAGGATCCCTGCAGGTGAAAAATAAAAGCAACCTAGCTTTGGGGTCCTGGAAGACAAGATGATATACTATGTGATTCTACAAATGTGAACATTTCTCTATTATTTCCAATACCACCATAAAATAAAAAGCCAGAAAACACTGGTTGGCATACTGGCTTCCTGCTCTGCTTTGAGAAGAAGGAAAAGCAAATGCAGAAATGCGGAAAGCTACTGATGAGATTCTGGGTCTTGCTACTGTGAGCAAGTAGATCACCCAGGACATGACGCTCCCTGGAGAAACAGACACATGCACAGCTTTAAAAAGTCATGAAGAAAAGTCCACAGTAGTTTCCTTTCATCCGGGGTAATCGTTTTATGAACTATGCTAGTGGCCCCGGTGCCTTACGTAGATGCCAAAATCATCTGGACCATCCTCTACATTTAAGAAAGATAAAGAAGAGATGACTGTGGTGTGAAATCCAGGGTGGGAGGGGGCACTGCCTTTCCCTTTTAAGAGCATCAATTAAACCCAGGGGAGGCGGGTACAGTTTACTAGTTAATTAGTCCAGGGATGAGGTTCTTTCATGTGTAATTCAGAACAGGAACACCTGGTGTGCGGCTCTTCAAAGCACGAGGGGGGGTGCAGGGAAGCCAAACAATGCGAGAGAGGTCAAGACAGAAAGCAACAGCACAAGAACAAAAACGGTTTCTCTCTGACCTTCACCCTGCTGCAAATAAAATGAGATTCCTGAGGGCTCCCTCCACCTTAGGTCCGGGGAGAACAAACAGCTCCTGGCCCACTCGGGGAGTTCTGAGAAGACATGGTGTTAACTAATTGTTTTATAACCCAATTAAAAAGGAAACAGAGAGCCAGAGAAATGCAAAGAGGGACATAATGATTATAATCGCATCTGATATACAGCGCACACCCAAAATACTGACATGCTCTCTCTCTGTCTTGTGACTAGGTAGCATTCAACAAAACTGGGAAGGGAGGGTTCTACTTGAAGACAAATTACTTTGTTCTGTTGAATCTGAAATTGAGCAGTCTGCTCATGGCACACCTCTCCTTGTGAATTCTAGCATGGTGAGGTCACTTTTTTTTTTTTTTTTTTAAGATTGTTGCTTCTAAACATTGTGGTTGTAGACAGGTTGATAAATGCAGGTGAAGAAACATTAATGTTTAAATTGAGCCAAATAATACACGATTTCAGCTGTGGTATCCATTTAAAGAAAAAATAATAAATTTTTAGGGTTTTATTAGTGGGTTCACTCAGAAGGAATGAGGGAAAGTATACTGGAATGGATGGAATCTGGTACCTTTTAAAACTCACCACCATGAGAAATTCTACAGCACAGAGTACAGTGTCTGACGACATGAAAAAGCCCGCCATAGAGAGTTCTAACCTAATTTTAAAGATTGCAGGATCAGAAGAAATGGCTTAAGAATTTCTAACATTGATTGTACTTGTTTCTGCTCTAGAGAAAACCTTAATAAAAATTGTCTCATATCCCCTTTTTCGTGTGTGTATGTGTGTGTGTTTGGCATGTTTGTCATGCACACCACACACCCACAAACACACATAACAGAAGCTGACTTCTGATCCATTAAACCAAAGGCACTTGAGAGGGAGGGAGATGGACAAGAAAGTGAAGAAATCGTGAAAAGGTTCTTAGCACATTTCTATAGCTCCGTATCTGTAATTAAAGAATAAACAATGAGCCAGAGATGGGAGAGTTGAATAAAAATACAGAATTATCTGGTGGTGCAAGAAAATGAAAGTCACTCAAAGGAAAAGTAAGAAGTGCAAACACTTGGCGTGAGACACGTGTGTAAGAGTCACTTTTAACTATCAACCACAGGGGGGGTGCCAGTCTCCCAACTCTTCCAAAATTTTAGTTTCAGGTTCTAGCTATTTAAGTAATAATCCAGAAAAATAAGATTATCTTTCCTCTGTATTTTTTAGTTAATTTATTTATTTATAAGTGTCAAAAAATCTCTCCTGAACAGAAAGACTGAAAATCAGCTCTGACTGAAAAGGAGAAAGGAAGCCTTGCCATGAATCAGGCTTGGAGGACAGACACAGAAAAAGCCAAATATTTAAAACAGAAAACACTCTTTCTTCCAAGGCCATGTAGTAGCTGCAAAACGCCATTAGAACCCCTCTCATTTTTACCGAAGTCACCCCAGATCCCCTTGGCTATTTTCATCTCTTATTAGGAGTACCCAACTGCTGCTAAACCGCGCTGGTCAAAACCTAACAACATCCAACTCCTAGTTAATTTCCGCTTCTAATCCCACTTTAGAAACAGTAATCAGTCCAAAACCGTCCCCTCCTTCCCTGAGATTCTCCTCAGAATCCTCCAGCAGAACCGAGCCTCAAAAGCTGCTCCCTCCTAACTCTCGTCAAGGGAATTCCATGGTTCTCTGAAATTCCCTCCCTCACTATGAGTCAATATATCCGATCTGGTCGGACCACAGGCTTGCTGTTGTTGGCCTTTAGCGAATTAGGTTTTTATACATTCAGTAAGCAATTACTGAGTTTCTACCATGTGGAATGCATTGGTGTTCTGGGAAAGATAAATGAAAATTAGTACCATTTCTTGCTTTCCTGAGGTCCCACTAACCTTGGAGAGGTAGGACAGAGATTTATAACAATGTGAATAAACACCACAAATAATCATTACAACAGAACAGTAGTCTGGAGGTTCAGAGGACAGAAGGGCAGACGTCAGGATGGGATCTGGGGATGCTTAGAGAGAAAGCAGCAGATGGCCTGGACCTTAAAAGAGATTTCCTGAGCCTGAAAACAGGCAGTCCCCGTGGAGGGGAAAAGAGGAACCAAGGTGCAGAGACTGGGATGAACCACGTGTGACCAGAGAATGGCAGTCTCCTATAGTCAGAACACAAAGTACGCAGTTCAGATTACTGGGAAGTCAGCCTGAAATCTGACACTAAAACATATATTTTATTTGGTAGGTGATGTGGAAGCACGAAAGGTCTCTGAAAAAGGCAATGGCTCTGTCAGAGGTATACTTGAGGATGGTTTATCCAATAATGTCATGAGAGACTGGAAAGTGTTATAGAAAAAAAGTACTCATTCTTACACTTGTTAAAGGGCAGGCTGACTTCACACACAGGAACTACGGCAGCAGGACTAGGGACCGCAGTGCTACAACCGGATTTTGCATTAGGGAGAGATGGGACCCGACGTAATACAGAAAGGAAAAGTGGGACTTTACAGCCAAGGAGTTGGGTAGGGGTCGGGGGTCAGTGAACGGAAAATTCCTGAGAGGAAACATCAGAGGTGAGGAGGGATTTCTGGCTAAACCAACCTAACCCAACAAGACTCTTGCTGGATGCAGGCAGGTGGTCAGACGTCGCGTAGGGGATGGAGGGAGAGGAAGCCCCTGAGCAGACACAGAGGGTGAGCAGATATCGAGGATGCGGGATTCCAGCTAAACCGACTCCGCAAGATTCTTGCTAAACCTGGGCAAGGCAGAGGCAGAGATGGAAGCACAAACGTCAGAGCCTGGTGGAGAAGAGTGTTCAGAGAAGCCTGACCAAAGCTTGGTCGAGGAGAGACTGTTGGCAGACAGAAGGCTATTTTAAACAGTCCTAGTGGGAGTTAACCAGGGTTCCAAGCAGGATGGAGAAACAAGAGCGGAAAGGAAAGAAGCACCTAAGACAAACACGGAAGGTGAAGTATCAGAGGGCGGTGACGGACAGGACAGAACAGAACAGGGGGATCCAGAGAGAGGGACCAGGGAGGGCTGAGGGGCGGAGCCTGGGTGGCTGGGAGACTGAAGACCCTTAAAAGAAGTGGGGAAATCAGAGGGGAGATGACGCAGTGGAGGAGAGTCCTGGGTGTACGTTCTGTTTCAGTCCACTCCACAGAGGTCCAGATTCTCACCCCTTCTCCGTTCTGTTTTAATAGCTATCCTAGAGAGAGAGCGGGCAGCATTTTCAACTAAAGGAAGTGAGCGACTTACAGTGAAACATGGGTTTCAGTTTCACTTTCAGCCATTACTGGCTCTGTGATCTTGGCAATTATTAACCACTCTAACCCTGAAAGTCTTCCTCTGTGCAAAGGGAATTCTAACAGTGCCTGTCTTAGAGAGGGGCAGTGAATGACTAAATTAAACGAGTGGGGGAAGCAGAGTGCTTGGCCAAGGGCTGCTAGCTTGCAAGTGGGATTCAGCCCCCGCGGCAGTGGGAGGAGGTGGGGACTACAGCTCTGACGGGTCAGGGGCTCCCTCTGGCCCTCTGTGAGCGTATCCACAAGGCGTGACTTGCTATACCTGTTTTCAAAAAGTTGCTTTAGCATCAAAGCCCACGCTTGGAAAGAACCCCTACTTATGCTTCTAGAGTTGCTTTTGGTTTGTTGGGGGTTGTTTCTAAATGTGGGTGTTATCTGACGCGTTCAGATGGACTGAGGGCCTTTAATTTGTTACTCTACCTCAAATAAATTAGAGTTTTAATAAGTCTATTTTGCTATAAATATCCTTTTAGATCTGTTTTCACTCAAAATCTTACATTATACTTCAAAAATACCATTTACTCCTGAAGAGGGCTAATAAAGGTCTGGAACTTTAAAGTATCTGGGTCTTATAAGAACAGATAAGAATGAAGTGTACTATTTGCATTTCAAAGTGATCTTCCAGTTTCCAAAACCCAACTTCTTTTTATGGGTTTGTAGTACATAGAAAAAGAAAGCTAATTTATTAAATAAACCCCAAAATAAGTGCAGTCATTACTGACAATTATAAGTGGCATATGTGGTCTAACAAAGCAAAATAACATGTCTACGCCGGGCACCTCCTCTCCTGAGATTCTGCTGCGCCTTGTAGTGAGGAGGTGCGGGAAGTCTGGAGGAGGAATCCGGTATCAATCTCCCTTCAACAAGTCGGGAAACTCTGTTCTAGAGCTTTTTAACATCAGTCCTGACAAACTATCATGCATAAATTTCCAACCCGCAAACATCATATTTCTTGATCTTACATCACAATGTGAGAATGCACGAGTGCAGATTTGCAAGAATGAGTGAAAAGAAAATGTGTAAATTCCAAAGTTGTCTCCATCCAGGATCATGATGTGGTTTGTGCCTTTTAACTAGAGAAGATCAAATTCACCACCAATGGTGGGATGCAGCATCTCTTGGATGAGAGATTGCCCACTCCTGGGCAGCTCTGGATGGACAGCAGAGAGACTGGTAGCTAGTGGCACCTGTAAGAAATACGTGCACAGGACAATGCAATCGCCCGCTTAGAAGCTTGACAGGACTCTCGCCTGGACATGCGAAAGGCATCATGTTATTCTGGAGGCAACTGCTTTACATCTCATTCTTAAATATATACCTTTAGTATAGCCTTGCCACTTAAAATAATGTCAGAGTAAGTTTCAGTATAACAACTGAGACCACAGAGGCATACCATTTGTTTATCCCTGTGTTCTGGAGCAGAAGTACCAAAGCAAAAAAGGAAATGTGCTTGCTTTTGACAATTGAGTTTTTCTCATGTTCATCTGCTAACACTTCCTTACACTGTAAGTCTGCATTTATTTTACAGAGACTACACTGATCCTACACACAGAGATGACACCGCTCCCCTCCAGGCTGGCCTGTCAATCAGAGTACTGTCTCTTCACATACAGCATGTTCCATATTTTCTTAGCTAACGTAGCCAGTGGTGTTTGGGTTTAGTTGTGCGTTAAATTAGTCATACAATTTCACGAACTCTTAAACATCGAATCTAAAGAGTAGGTGGATAGTGGGCATTCGTTATGGAAGCATTTGTGTGCGTGGGGGGTTGGGGTGGGGAAACCTGTTTGCAGGACAGGTAAGAAAACATACATTTTCATTTTAAACATTCCCTCTTAAAAACACCGGTCTAAAATTCTGCTTGTAGGAAATGACCTTCTGTTCTAAGTACGCGCAGGGGAAAGAGCAGACAATAAGAGGAACACTTAAGACACATAAAAGTGTGTCACATCAGTTTCAGCCGCTTACATCCACGGGATGATCCCAGAGATACTCCCCACATTTAAAGAGCTGCTGTAGGATGTCCCAGCTATTGCATCTGTGTGTGTCCCAGGCAACGTAATAGATTATACCTCGACTCCTTAAAGAGCACCCTGATAATATGCAAGGCTAGAATGTCAGAAGCTATTAGAAACTCTCAGATGCACAATATATCTCCATCCCTGAGTTTTCCCCTTACACTGCGAAACACCCGACAACAGGCATGCAAACTGCTCAGCTGCAACTGTTCCAAGTCGAATAATTACAACTTGTCAGAAAGAATTAATTTTCCCATTTCTCATAAAGATGTGTAAAAATTACCATGTTATTATACACTGACACTCTCTGGAGGCAGACACAAAATTTAATTTTGAATTCTTTCCGCATATTAAATTAAATCCATAAATAAGAGTTTAGGCATTCACTCGGAAGCATATGTTCATTGGGAGCGAAAGCCAACACGAGCCCGGCTGTAATGGCTGTTGTAATGTTTTAATAGCTCGCTTCTTCTAAGCACCAATAAATTTACATGATCATAACAGTCGTGGGCATACAAGAAGCCCATTACTGTCTGGGCACAGGCAGCAGCGTTAACAGGATGGAAAAATGGAAAAAGGAAAAAAACTCTTAAATAAAATTAGGCAACTGCACTTGTCAGCTGCTCCATGATTGAATTTTTAATATTGTGGTCAATTGGTCAAAACAAATAATGGGATAAAATATTTTAATGTATTTAGAACCTGTTTCTGTGGTTAGCCCACAAAACTGTTTCTTGTTTGTTGGTTTTTCAAAAAAAAAAAAAAAAGAAAAAAAAAGGACCATCTCAATCTTGCTGTTTTGAACAATTTTATATTTAAAGACACACTGTAATTTTTCATCTTTTAGAGGACACTGGCTCTCTATGCGCCCATATTTGAAGTTGGAGCATTTCAAATTCGGCTCAAAGGGTGATTCTTTTTAGCCAATGGAATGTGCCTTAGGGAGACTGCTTCGGGTGCTAAGAAGTGAGGTCTAAGGCAACCCTTGTGGGACACAGGAGTGCACTGCCTGCCTGCCTCTGCCTGGATCAGAGAATGCTTTCCTTTGGAAACATAAATGAATACATGCTCCACAATTAGAATCCAAACTGAAAAGAAAACACCACAGCCTTCAGACCATTACTGAGGTGATGTAAATTCCATTTAACAGGGTTTGTTTTCTGAATAAACAACTTACTTCTTAACTTCTATGAGCAAATTCACCCTGGTTGTGAAAACAAAATATAGAAAAACCTATACCATAATGCACATTACTTAAGTGCTTTTCAAGGATAAAGAGTCCAAAGTAATGGATGGTCTTACAGCGCAGGTCAGTGCTGGCTGGTTGGCATTTCTGGTCCTAATCATACAGATGCTGTCATTGATGGGAAGCTGTAGGGTTAGGGATGCAGTGAGCATGTTAGCAGAGAGTAAGAGAGGGAGTGGTGTTCAGAAAAAAAGGTTTTGTTAAGAAGGATATGTGAATTGGCCAAAGCTTTTTTCATAAAGGGGTGATGAGTAACACATGCCTAGAGAACTGGCATGCACTAAGAATGGAAATGAGAAAAAAAAGCATTTTTCCAAAAATGGCATGTAGATTTGATCATATTTACCCTTATAGATAGACTGCGATCATATAGGTAATGCTTATCCCAATGATTTCTCTTAACTAAGAAACCAATGCCATTTCAGTATAGTTTCATTTTATAGCCCAGTTCTGAATCATGAGATGTTTTTATACATATTCAGATATTATCAAAAAAAGTTATTGGTTTGAGAGTTTTCTGTTTTGAGAAAAAAGATTAAACCTCGTAATCTGCACCACAAAGACAGGTAACAAACTCTTCCTCCTTAATAATAAAAGATCTTAAAATTTTTTCAACAATGTGAGTACCCACTACTAAATAGTCTATAATTCATTGCTGATATTTAACAGAAAGTCAGAATAACTCTTCTACCTTTCCAAAAAATGCACAGATGCAACCAAAATCTCTTTTTTAAAAAACTGAGGTTGCTTAATACCAACTGAAATCAGCTTCAAAATTTTCAGTTAAATTTGTAGAAAAACTGAACTAAATATCCTAACACTCTGAGTAGCAGATAACTATATTTCTATCAAATCACCCATATTTTTTAAAGACAGTTTTTTTTTAATCACTAATCCTCAAAAGAAAGGACAGAGCATATGCATTAAGTATTTCCAGATCAGAAATAGAAGAATAAATATAAACCCATCAGAATGTTCTGGGAAAAAAGATACACCTTGCCAAAACTTTATAAATGACTCTGAAACCTTTCTGCAAAGATTTCTCTTCAACGCTAAAAAACAAGGTATATATGGAGTGTTTTAAACCTCCTTTGAAATCTTTCTTCTCCTACATGATTTAATTCAGGTTGCTATTAAAATGGCTTACCAGGTGAAACATATTTATATCCAAAGTGTTGCAAAGTATTATTAAATGAAGGAAAAATCTGTCAGCAAGAAGTTTTAAGGAAAAAACGGCTGGGGACTGTACTCAGGTAATGAAAGATGGTGGATATATTGAAAGAGAATTAGAAGGTTTTCACATCTAAATATGTGCATAGGTTGATAACAAGTACACAAGTTTATTAATAATATTACCTGTGGTTACAAAGAAAGATTCTGACTAAGAAAGAATACTAGATTATACCATCTCTTTTGTCCAGTACGGTCTCTTTTATTGTAAAATGGTTGGAATAATTCTTCAGGAGCCAAATGACCCCCTGCCCATTGAGAAAGGACACTCACTGTCCCAAAGGACAACTCCCTTCTGTAACACTAGTTAATGCTAATACAAACAAATGGAACAGATTTTATAAAACCTATTTGAATAACAGAGTCTTTTTTTTCTCAAATACTATAAACTGGTCTGTTTGATTATTTATTATTTACATGAATACATCAATGTGCCATATGCCCCAAATTCTAGTAACAATGTAAACAGGTGGTAATAAAAATGTGGGTTATTAGGGTCTGAAATCTGATAAAAGACAAGTTAGTATAGTTTTCAGGAGGCTGGGGAATGTAATTACCCAAACTGTTGAATTAATCACTGGCTGAATCATGTTTATATTTAGGTATGGTGGATTTTTTGAATGGAAAGGAATTCTCAATTATAAAATGAGGTAAGCATTTAAAGTCTGTTAGAAGTTTCTTTTTGTGGGAAGGGGGTAGGTAATTAAGTTTATTTATTTATTTTTTTAATGGAGGTGCTGGGGATTGAACCCAATACCTCATGCATGCTAAATGCACATTCTATCACTCCCCGCCAAAATCTGCTAGAATTTTCTTAATAGTAAAATATCTGGGATCAAATTAACCAGATTTGACTTTATATTTCCCCTTTTACGCACTCCCCTTTGAATTAAATTTTGAGAAATATAGAAAATTTCTCCTTATTCTACTATTTCCCACTTAGAAAAAGGAACTACCACGCTCAACAAAAGGAGGCTTTTCCCAGGAACAGAGAGACATTAAATGTACAGCAGGTGCTCGCTAGTACAGGGTCGGAGAGAAGAAGCCAGGGGACAGAATACACAGAGCTGCCTCTCCTCTCCAGCTGCTTTCTCCATTCCAGCTCTTGGGACTGAAATTAAGCCAAGGATACCTGTAACACTGAGCCCCCAAAATACAGAAAGGAGATGCAGGGTACTGGTTGCTGCACACATGAGCTAAAGTGGCAAGCCTCTAATGAGGTATAAAATACGGATTACAGTAGATCTGTTCCAGACTATGTCCAAAGGTTTGTTGCTAGTAGTATTAATAGGGGTATACAGAAATATCATCTTCTTTATTTCCTTTTTCTCCTCTATAATGGGAAGCTGGTGGAGAGGGTGCTTGATAAAGACACCTTCTCTAATCCTTGACAAATCTATTAACTTTGATTCTCATCAACATTCACTTTATCTACTCACTTATGTATTTGTATTTTTCATTTAAAACACACATCACTGGGGCCAAGGTGGAGTAGGAGGGACTGGATTTACTATTCTACCAGAAACAACAACAAAAAATTAGCAAAATACGTGAAACAATACTTTGTAAAATATTAGACACCAGGCAACAGAGGATATTGATTATTGAGAAACAAGTAAAATTAGGTTACTCTCTTGAGAGATTTTGCAGGCTGTTGCTCAGGAAAAGGGAGTTCAGGTGGGTCTGACAGATTCCCTGAGTTAACGAGACAGAAATGAATCCAAGAAGACAAAGGCAGTCAGGATTCATATGACCAATTCTTAGAGAAAAGAGCTGCACAGAGAATTTGGGAGATTTAGAGGGTTCCCCTCAAGCATTCAGCAGAGATCAGTATATGTGTGAGGAAACTGCCCATAGCTAGAAAAAGAACCAAAATTAGAGGAAATCGTAACTTAAGTTTCACACAAGCTAGGCATAGGGCCTATTTTCATCACCCTCACTGGGAAGGAAAGACTCACAATTCACAGAACTATGTTAAGTACTCAGAAGTGCCTTGCCTTCAGAGTAGGGAAAAAGTGACTCTAGAAAAAAATGCCAGTTTGGTTCCCACCTAATAAACCATAAAAGCAAGACCTAAAAGTATTGATCTGTTTCCACTGAGTTCTAGAAAATAGCTAAAAAGTATTTATAGGAGTACAAAAATATCCAGGATCCAATGAGGTAAACTTTACAAAATTTGGCATCCTATAAAAAATTACCAGGTACATAAAGAAGCAGGAAAATATGAACCACAATTAGAAGAAAAGTCAATCACTCAAAACTGACCCCAAACTGACAGAGATGTTAGAAATAGCAGAAATGTTGAATAATAATTGTTAGTTATTTAATTTCATTCTGTACAATCAAAAACCTAGGTGAAAGATAGAAAATATTAACCAAAGACATGGAAAATACAAAAAAGATCCAAACCTACCTTCTAGATAATAAAACTACAATGTTTCTAGGGAACAACAGAGAATCAGTGAGTTGTGGGACAACTCCAGGAACTGCACATTCTGATATATGTGCACATGGGGTAAAGCAGGTGAGGACAGGAAAACAATGTTTGAAGAAATAATGGTATGAAAAATTTTGAATTGATGAAAAGTATAAACCTACAGATAAAAGAAAGAAAATAATTGACAACCTTGAATTCTATACCCAGCAAAAATATCTTTCAAAAAGAAAAGTAAAATAGAAAGTAGAAAATACTATTACAAAAGTAAAAAAATAAAATACAATAAAATCACTAGAGGATACACCACACAGAAATTTTAAAGGAAACCATTCAAGCAGAAGGATTATTTAAATGAGATAAAAAATAAAATATCAGTAGATAAAATTAATGTGAACAAAATCTGGTTCTTTGAGAAGACCAATAAAATTGATAAATCTTTAGCTGTCTGATCAGAAAAAGAAAAGAGAGAGAAAGAAGACACAAATAACCAATATGAGGAATGAGAAAAATGACATCACTTGAGAGTCTTCAAATGTTAAAATGATTATATTATAATCAACTTTATGGCAACAAATTTCACAACTTGTACAAAACAGACATACTCACTAAAACATACAAATTACCAATGCTCACTCAAGAAAAAAATAGGTAACACAAATAACTTTATGTTTATTTTTTAAATGAGATTGTAGTTACAAAAACAAAACAAAATGAAACCCTTTCCACAAAGAAAAATCTAGGCCCATCTTGCTTCACTGGTAAATTCTACCAAACATTATATAGATAAATTAATTTCTCTGCAAGCTCTTACACAAAGTTGAAAAGGAAAGAATACCTCTCAAGTCATTCTATGAGGGCAACATATCCTGATATTAAACCAGACAAAGACTTACAAGAAACATACAGAATACAAAATACAAAATACAAAAATTGTAACAAACTATGTGATCATATCAGTAGATAGAGAAAATGTATTTAAAAGTCCAACATCTACTCTTCATGAAGATGCTCAGTATACTAGAAATACAAAGGACTTTCTCAACATGATAAAGAACATTTACCAAAAAAAACTAGGAGGTAGCATCATACTTAAATAAGAAAGAGTAAATTCCTAAGATCAGGAATAAGACAAGGCGTCCACTATCACAATTTCTTTCAACCTTGTATTGGAGGTTGTACTGGAGTGCAACAAGCAGAAAAAGCAATAAAAGGCAGCTAGATATGAAAGCGATAAGCAATACTGTCTTTATTCACTGACAATATAATTGTATATATTAGAAAATCTAATTGAATTCCCAATAAAGTTACTAAAACTAATGAGTTGGGAGGGTTGCAGAATATAAAAGCAATACACAAAAATCAATTGTATGCTATACCAAAAATGAAAATTCAGAAATTGAAATTTAAAATACAATATCATTTATAATAGCATCAAAATGATAAAATATGGATTCACCTGAAAAGTAACTGCAGTACCTACACACTGAATATTATAATCATTCCCAAGATAAAGAAGATGCGCATAAATGGAAAGGTATATACTTCATTCATTGCTAAAAACCCAATATCGTTAAGATGTCAGTTCTTCTCAAATCATTCTACAGATTACAAAGAACAATTGCAACATAATTTCAATCAAAATCCCAGAAAGCTTTTTTTTTTTTTTTTGTAGAAATGGACCAATTCCTTCTAAAATTGAGAAGAAATGCAAGGTACTGGAATAGTCATACACCTTAAAGGAAAAAACTTACAAAGTTTGTGTACTAACCTGACCTGACTTCAAGTCATACTATAAAGCGACAGCAATTAAAAAAAAAAAAAAGTATGGTACTGGCACAACGAGGGACAAATAGATCAATGGAACATCACAGGGAGTTTGGAAATTGACCTACAGATATACGGAAAACTGATTTTTGACAGAAGTGCAAAATGGAAATTCAGTGGAGAAAGTATATAGCCTTTTCAAAGATTGGTGCTAGAACAAGTGGACATCCATGTGGGAAAAAAACTTTAGTCCATAACTTGCACCATTTACAGTATCAACTCAAAATGGGCCACAGACCTAAACATAAACCTTAAATCTATAGAACTTCTAGAAGAATACATAGAAAAAAAATCTTTATGACTTTGGGTTAGGCAAATATTCCTTAGGTACAAAACCAAAAGCATAATCCACAGAAGAAAAAAATAGGCTGACTTCATCAAAAATAAAAAATTTTAATTCTTCAAAATACACTTTTTAAAGAATAAACAGTCAAGTCATACGCCACAAGAAAATATTTCCAAATCAATATACTGATGAAGGATCTGTATCCAGAATATATGAGACTCTCGAAACTCAATAATAAAAAAATCAGATAACCCAGTTTAAACATGGTCAAGAGATATGAACAGACATTTCGCCATGAAGATATGAAGATAGTAAACAGGCACATGAAAATATTCCTCATATCATTAGTCATTTGGTAAACATAAATTAAAACCACTGTGAGATGTAGCTACTAACATTAAAAAGACCAACCACACCAAGTTGTGGTGAGGATGTGCAGGAAGTGGGGCTCCTCTACGCTGCTGGTGGGAAAACAATGCTAGTTTCTTAAAAAGTTAAATACACATCTACCCTGTGATCCAGTCATTCCACTTCAAGGTGTTTACTCCAGACACATTAAAAATGGCCATAAAATACATAGACATGAATGCTAATAGCAGCCTTACAGGTAACAGTCAAACTGGCAACAATTCAGCATCTATCAACAGGTGACTAAATAAACTATGTATATACGTACAATGAATACTACTCAGTAATAATAAGGAGTGAACTGTTGATACACATGATAACATGGATAAATCTAAATAATTATGACAAGTTAAAGAAACCAGACCAAAGAAAAAAGTGTATATAATGGATGATTCCATTTGTATAAAATTCTGTATGATGCAAACTAATTTATAATGACAGTAGATAAAGACATGAGAAAACTTTGGGGGGTGATGGCATATTCACTATCTTGATTGGGGTGACTGTTTGGGGGACGTATACATATATCAATACTTACCAAATTGTACACTTTGAGTATGTGCAAATATATATCAATTATATCCCAATAAACTTAGAAACTATTGTAATTATTATTATTATACTGTATATGTCTGTTATTTTAGGTTCTTCTTCTACATGAAGAGTGAATACTTCATGCAACCATGAATTTTTGTCTGTTTACTCCACTGTTGTATCCTCAATGCCTAAAGCAATGCCCACCTGACAGTAGGTGCTAAATAAATATTTGTGTGATGAGCAATCTAGGAAGATTCTCGGGTTCTGACTCACCCTAATGCAGAAGTAATGAGTTCATTCACAACGATGTATACTACAGAAGCAAGAAAAGATCTGGGGAAAATGATGTCAACTTGCAAATGTAAAACTGAGGTATTCATGGTACCTTCAAGGGCAGATGTTCAGTAAGTAGTTGTAATAGACGAGTTCATGGGCTAAAGATAAAAATTTAGTGACCACCGACATTTAGGTGATAGTCAAAGCCATTGATGTCAACAAAATGACTCAAAGAAAGCTGACTAAGAGGGAAAATGCCAAATAAGCTACAAGAAAGCCACCATTTCAGGGATGGGCAGGGGAAGACGATGCTATTAAGGATATTAATACTGGGTAGGTAAAAAGATGGAGGAAAAGTCAGTTTAATGTTGTCTCAAAAGCCAAAAGAAATGAAAAATTTAAAAAAGAGAAATAGTCAACATCTAGCATGAAGCACAGACACTAAGTAAAATCAGGGCTGAATCATACATAGCTTCTGGACACAGTAACTGAGAGGCTCTGGAGCCATGGCTGAAACAGAGTTGTGGCAAGCTTGTTGGTAAAGGCAAGGTCTTAGTGGGAAGGAAGAAAGTTCTCGAACAAAAAAAATCAACAAAGCAACGGTCTTGTTTTAGGAAGATATCATGAAATATCCTGCATGAGAGACGAATGTAAAGAGAATTAAGAAGGAAGACTATTTGTAACACAATGTACTGGAGGGAGGTGAACAGGGTCTGTATAAAAGTAGTGTCAGTGGAATAGCAGGGGAGATCACTGTACAACATCACAGAGAAAAAAATCATATAATTTAGTAATGTATTAGATGCAAATGTCAAAGGACATTGAGAACTAAAAGGAGATGCCATGTTTAGAGTCATGGCAGATTGGAAAGATAGGGATATTAATAGCAATGAAAAAATCGGGAATGAGACCTGATTGGTGGAGGAGAGAGGAACATTCTAATCTAGAAAGTATTTTTATCTTTCTGTAGTTTCCTATTCCAAGTTTTAAAGATATCTGTGAAGGTGTACATAACGAATCCATAATTCATGAAAAAGAAATCCTACAGTTGTGGAAATTGTCATTAAATTTAGGTATACTGACTTAATGAGGTAGTGCCTCACCTATTTTTATTGGGGTGTTATTGGTAAAAATCATAGCCATAATTTCAACTGTGTAATTATAATTGAGGAAAAATACATCTGATATATTTGTTAAAACTTTAGCTCCTTGGTGGTGATGACGACGATATGCGCTGTGTGGTAAGAAAGTTCTGACGTGACAGTGGTATCCTGAGGGCATCATGTGAGCTGCTTGCTGTTTGAAAGGCAACTCCTTCCTGAGCTACTCAAACAGCGGAAGGAACACAATGCTCTCCAGCTACTGCTATGCCCTCAAGCTTGGGCTGAAGTTTCTCATTGAAGTTCTCTTTAATTAGGACTGCTGAGAATCAATTTCTGTATTTCTTAAAAAAGTATGATTTCATAGAACTTGAGGAAAGAGGTAAAAAATAAGCTTACCATTACTCAAGACCACACAAAATAATATATATTCATTCTATCATAATACCGGTTGATATATATTCCCCTGTGCTTTATTCTTAATCATAAATAGCTTTAAGAAGCTAGGAAATGTATCATCTCATTGAATACATTGAGAAATATTCTAACATTTAAAACTCTCAGTTTTCCTCTATCACTGAAAGGCTTTCAACTGACCTGTTTCTCAACATACAAGCATTTTGTACTCTGTAAAAATCTTCTCTTGAATGTTTTTAAATTTCTTTAGGCTTCCATTAATATACTACATACATAAATAAAGATGTAAGTTGTCATACGCCTGGGTAAAACCAGTTTTTTTCAGATTTCAAAGATTGTTGTGGTCATTAGCTAAAAGTGTATCACAGCATGTCATATGTCATTGATTTTAAAAGTCTTGTATTTATTACCAATCCAGCATGACTTTCACGTACATTTTATGAGTTTTTATCTGGCGGAATTTAACTACCTTGGGCAAAAGTACTTTGGTAGCTCTTGTAAAGGGATGCCTCCCAGAAAGGAAGCGCTGAGCTGCACATGTGAGCCAGTCTTGCTCTGCCCCAGACCTGCTCATCCTATCCGTGCCTTGGATTCCCTCACCTGTGAAATAGAGATACAGGTGGCCTCTACCAAACTTACAGGTCTGAAACAAAAAATAACAGAACATCACCTGTAAAGTGTCTCAAAAAATCGTAAGTGGGACATAACTCAACATGCTCTTCTATCAAGACAAATACATTCAATATACTGTTGTTGTTGTTGTTGTTGTTCTTTGTTTAAATCTTCTTAAATTTGGCAAAGGTTTTTGAACTTGTCAACATACTGGAATGAATACCATCAGACAGGATAGCACGCATTATTTGGTAAGACTTGGTTATAAAATTGCAGGAAGAAAATGAAGGTGCTTAGTGCAGCCCAGCCATGGCATAGGGAAAAAAAAAAACAGTAATCATATCTAATTAGTGCTAAAATAATGTTTCCCTTTGAAATGTTTAATTAGCGTGGTTTTATTACATAAACATTCTTGATATAGAGCGCAGGGTAGAGCTCGAAGACTCTGATGAGTTAAATGTTGCAAAGTGCTCTTGTGCCCTGTGTGGGGCAGAACCTGACAAGGAGCTGTTAGCAGATGTCTGGACCATCGGTGGAGCCAGGATGCTTGCTCCGAACAGCAGGCCGTCATTTCAACCATTGTTGCTTCTACCAAACCTCCCAGTGAGCTTTCAATTTAACAGCATCACCAGCAGACAAAGAAATTTCTTACAATTTGCCCTTCAGTTCAGAGACGAATTCTATTTAAACTTGTCTAACCTCTCATAACGTATTAGTTATTGTTGCCAGCCTGTGTGTGTCCCCTGGAAATGAGCTCCTCGTTCCAGGAGAAGGAGGGGGTGCCCTTCAGCTTGATAAAGCTAGACCAGATTTACTGGCAGGCTGACAGGATGCTTGTCTCAAGATTGCAGCAAATTTAATTAACCTTATTACAAATATGGTTTTCTTGATGATTACATCACAATTTGGTCTTGCTTTGCCTACTGCTGTTTCAAGTAATATGTGCTTTCTAAAACAGTTTTCTAGAAAAGCTCAGACTATTGGAACAAGTAAACTTATCCTGGCTCTGACCCCTCCTACCTATGATCCTGTTTTCACAGTTTCACGCACAACATCTTCCCTGGATCCTTGTCACTTTACCTTTGTTCTTGCACACCTTGCTGAAATCATGGCAAGAGGTAACTTTACAATAAAACTTAAGTGAGTCTAAGACATTAAACATACATAAAGGTTCTGGTGTAGACATCAGCACAGGGCTAATTGTTGCCCTAAATTCTTACCAAAGAGATTATCCTGGTCTTTGAAAAGTACAAGGGATTGTATCAGCTTCAAAGCCTAGTCAGGCCTTTTAACAAAAATAAATATTCTCATTTAAAAGCCTACACACACACTCACACACACACCACCCCCACAGTCGTGCTTTTCTCCAGAGGACTCTTGCCTCCCTAGTTCCTGAGGCCCTAAGTCCCTGGAATTGAGAGACTGGGAAGGAACATTCAGCCAACCAGACTAACTCATGCCCGGAACACCCAACCTCCAATTCAACATGCTTTCTTTTATGCAAACAGCTCAAGAGAATCCTCTTCCTCTAGGAGATTGCCCGGGTAAACCAGAAGAATTGCAGTCACTTCCACGTTACCCAAGAGCATCCCTCAAGGTTCCTTCTGATCTCAAAATACACAGCTTCCTTTTGCGACTGGAGGGTCTCGGCCTGTGGATACATCTCTAAAGTGTAAGCCCTTTAGGGTCATTCAGACCGAGGTTGCTTGACTTTGGATGGCGGTCAGGGCTCCAGGCCTAATCAGCCCTGTCGAGGGCCTGTTCATACATGGAAAGTTTTATTCCAAATAGATGGCAGGAGGAGGAAACATGAGAGTATCGTGGAGGCTCCCTATACAACAAAGGACTTTAAAGTGTTAATGCACCTTCTGCACAGCTACACGGAGCGGTCTGATCACTTAGCGTCTGGCAGATTACCCTTTTGAAAGGGGAAAAGAGAAAAATTTGTAAACAAGTTAGATGCCCAACAATCAGGGAATTGTTAGCCTAATAATCTATTCAATAAAATGCTTGGGAAGCATTGAAAAAGATTTATGAAGCGTTTACAACAACAGAAAGACATGTTCAAAGTTCAGAGAAAAAAACTAGGATACAAAAATTGTTTGGACATATAAAGAATAAAATATTTGGACAGAAAAAAAGCATTTAAAGTGGTTATCTTATGGTAGTGGGTAAAATGCATTTATGTTTCTTTTCTTTCTTCTGCCCTTATTTTTCATAATATAATAATTATAATTAGTATATTATATTTGATGATAAATAACAAAATAACATGCTGCTTCATACTGAAAATTAGTGTAAGCTTAATTTTTTTCATTAGAAGAAAATCTAAACTTATTATGAGTTAGTTGTAGAAGTAAATTATGCCTTATAATCAGGAACAAATTCATACTTTGAGAATATTTTCTTTCTTATTTTTATTTGAACCTCTAGGCTCTGCTAAGAACTTGAAATTAAATATAAATGAGTGTATCTTCCTTGAGAACAGGAATTCTTGTTCCTGAGCACTGCTCAGGGTGGTCTCCTCATACTGAAGCTTCTTTATAAATATCTAAAGAATTAATATAATGATCACTCCCGATACATATGAAGTCCACCGTTTTCTTGCAAATAAATTACATGTATGTCAAACCTAGATAAGACAGGAGAATTTAGTTAATCATCCTCTACTGGTAGTCATGGGAATAGAGAAAATAGATTCTTGCTTTCCAAGACAGATGAAAAACGTTGGTTTTAGATATTTTTCTTGATTCATCATTTATTTGTTGAATTATTTGGGGTATTTTGAAAGAGGTTCCAAACATCCTTATCAAACTCTCTTATTTCGGAAGACATTGCTTCCTTAATGCTACAATCATGACATGAAGTTATTCTAAAACAAACCCCAAAAGTTGCAGCTATTGAAAAACTTTTGGGTTCAGAGGTGCAGAAAGCAAGTCTAGCAACCTACGGCTATGTTCTGCCCATGCGGTGACCTCCGTCCTGAAAAACCTCTTCCCTTGTACAGTGTCAGGTTCTCTTCACTAAATTGTCTAAAACAATATGACCAGGATGTTCACTTAGGTTGTTAATAAATAGGGGTTGAAAACAAAAGATAAAGTAAGGCAAGTGAATTTGAACCTGTCTCTTCTCAATGCTTAGCTGAGCTGAGCTAAGAAAACGAGACTTTCATTCAAGCGTGGAAAGAAAACAGGTGTATCTGTCTGAGGAAGGAGTTCGGACCTGGATGCAGGCAGCTGGATGGCATCTGTAGGGTGTCAGGTACTTGAAAACTCAAAAAAGCAACAGGAGGTAAAAAGTAGATGTAGAAAGAGAGGGAGGAAATGCAACAAAAACAGAGCTTATATTTTGAATGGACATGAATAGGATGGACAACTATCCCCTCAGATCAGATCCCATCTTCAGTGATTCTGAGGACCCAACTCCCAGCTTCTGTAGGCTTTGTTTCTCCCCCTTGGCACTTGCAACTTTTCTTTTGAGGACTCCCCTTAGGCTACTGGGGCCCGTTGCACTGTAAGAGCAGGGGCTGGAAGTGCCTGGCAATGTGGGTTTTATCCCCTCCTGCCTGGTCCTGTGGGCTTATAATCTAAGACTGCCTGGTAGGGATGACAGCTGACAGTCCCTGGCAGGATGACAACCAACTCCTTTGCCTTGAGATGATAAAAACTCTAAGGTGTAATTTACATTCCAAGCCCTCCACAAGACTAGGTCTGGAATCATACCCTGTTTGGCTTCCAGCCTTCTCTGTCCTGCTCCCTCCACTCTCTTATTGGTTTCTCTTGGGAGCACTTCCTTAATCAATAACTTGCACATGAATCCTTGTCTCAGGGTCTGCTTCTGGGGAACTATACTACTGTACATCTCAGAAAGTGGAACACATCACCATTTTTCCTTCCTCCCTCCTCCTCCTCACCTTCCTCCTGTTCTACCCTCCTGAATTCACCCCTTCCTGACTTCAGTCCCCAGAACTCATGCCAGATCATTATTCCTAGTTTATCTGTCCTAGATATATTAAACCAGCTGAACCAAGTAAAATTCTAAGAGAACTTAGCACTTCATAAAATATTATGCAATTAAGTCATATATTCAAAGACTTCATTGCAAGAACAATTTAGAAACTTATTTTTCTTAGATACAGCAATTAATGAGTTCCATGACCGATTCCCAAAGGAACAGCAAAAGTTATCCACAACAAAGGAAATATAGGATTCTAAAGGTATTACCATATTCTGTCCATGGACTTAAAAATCTATTGATGAATAGTTCATAAGAAGCTGTAAATTTGTGGGAAAATGTGCTTTTGTAAATAACAGTGTTTGATCACATGAAATGAGAGGTATGTGTGGTATGAAAACATTACTCAAGTTCTCTGCAGTGTTCCAAGTTATAAGATATATTCTATCTTACATTTGTCTGTGATAATTACAAATTATTTCTGTTTAATATTCATTATTTCTCTTTGATTAGCCTAAGAACATCCTACTTTCCTTCTCACTTCTAATTTTTCACCTTCCGTGTTCTCTTTCCATTTTCATTGCAATGGAGTTTCATTTTACCTTCATAAGCTATTCGATCTCCATTTTGTTTAATTAGCATATCTATGGCACTTTGGCATTCTTATATATAGTTAAGCCTTTTTAAAACTTCTTAAAATGTATAAATATTTCATTAAATAAATATAAATTTCAAAACAAAATTCTTCATTGAACTAAATTACTGCTTAGGATTGCACGCAATTATTATAACACATTTAAATACTGTACTAAGTTCAAAATAGGTGAAATATATTTAACATTACACTGTAGAAACTATAAGCCTAATTAAAACAATAATTAAATGCACAGAAACAAATGCAACTCTTATAGTCAAGTTTCTTCTCACGTTTTTAATGTCAACAGATATAACTTAGAGGGCGTATTTTTTCATTTAATTTCATTTAATCTTCATTGAACCATTTGTTCACTGGTTGATCAATTTAACAAGTCTAGGGCAACAAAACTAAACGTGTTAACTAGCTATCTGGATGGGATTTGGTTGAGTAGATTGCAGATCCAGTTCATAGCAGTAATCCTATGGGCAACACACTCTGAATTTCAATGACTGGTTTGCAAATGAATTCTTTTAAGATGACCTGTCCTGATAGAAACCTAACAAACACTGCTTTGATATTACGGAGACGAAAAAATTAGTCAGCTAAGACATTCCCCTTGAATCTCTCAGTCACATGAAGTGAAGCACCAATGTTTAGTGCACAAAAATGTACAATTCAAGAGTAAATAAAGAGGCTGACAGTATGGCAGTTACACGGGCTCCAGTACTCATTAAGCATGCTTCTTCTCTTATTCTTCTTTTATACTTAATTCGTCTGTGTTCTATACAATAATCCTGAGTGTTTCAAAATAAAATGGTGTATGTAATTTGTTTGAGTAATTATCAATTCAGCAAACCTTACTTATATTTTACTTCTGTTCCTTACAAAAGGAGAGTTTTTAAGACTCAGGTTATAGGTGAACTAATTATTCAAGGCAGTTTTACTAAGGTCAGTTTCTCCAAACAAAAAGTCTAACACATTTGGAAAACCAAAACCTTTCAAATGATTTTACTCTATTAATTAGCATGTAGGTCATATTAACACTCCCACAAAAGAAGACAACGTGGTAGAAAAGGCAGCATATCATTTCACTGCTTTACACCACAATAACTAACAGAATAAAAATGTTTATCTAACGAAATAAAAATCCTTGATCCTCTTGGAATCAACAAGCCACTAATACTACAGTCTAAAATTTCAGAATTTCCTTCTATAGAGGAAAATATTTTATAGAAGGAATCAAACTGAATTATCGTTGGCCAAGATGCCACAGGAACAACTCACATTTACCCAGAATGAGTATGTATTTAGAAAAAATACTGACTTTATGGAAAATCATTGATACATATGTGTAACTTCCTTAGTGGGTCAAGTCACATTATCTTTCTGTCATTAAACACAGCTTTGCGGTGCAGATAACAATTTAATAGCACTGCTTTTTACATTTGGAAATGAATTTTGCCCTTCAAAGAAGTCTCCTTGGAAACAACAAACTTATTCCAGTAATTCCATTGCTCTGTTTCTGGAATTGTCATTTAGAAACTGCAACGTATTTTTTGAGATCCTTCTTGATAAGCAAAACCTGTTTTTGTCTACTGAATTGGGTGAAAATACCTGGTAACACATTTGGGTAAAGTTTTGTGACGTTCTTATAAATAATGAAGCATGGGGACTGTCGCACCACATAACTTCTAAATTACTATGAAATTAAATATAAAATATTTTCAAAATTACTTCAAACAGTAGCAATTACAGACCAAAGTAATAAAGTGACATTCATTTGAAGGGATATGATGTGTTGGGGTGAGAAATCATTCTTAGGTAGATTATATATATATATGGGTTTGATAAAATCATTGTTTACATTTATTATGTCTAATCCCCTGACTTCTCCAAAAGTCTTTATGTCATTCTCTCATGCATCCATCCATCCCTTTAACCATTCATTGATTTATTAATCAAACACTTGTGAACTATTACAACATACCAGGCTAAACCCAAGGGCACAAGATAAGTAAGACAGTCCCTATTACTCTTTTATGTTCTTGGATTTTCCCCGCAAACATTGCAAATTCAATTATCTGTTCCTAAATAGGAAATCGCTTAAAATAATCTGAATCTTAAGGAAACATTTATTTTGTAACAAAGTCTATTCTAAGAGAAAATACTCAATGAATTTATTGACTTTGAGATTCTTGTGTTTTCCCTGTTACTGCCAACAACTTAGAATAACCTGTCAGTTGGTTTTGAAACTCAATAAATTTCCCCCAATGAACTCACTATCCATTATTCAGGCACAGAAATTACTTAATCACCCAGTATCTCATTAACAGCTCTTAATCATATAATATTCTCATTCTCTAATCCTAATTTTAGAAGATAGCATATGATAATAAAACAAATTCATATTATCAGTTATTTTAAGGAACAGATTCCGAGGAATATTCTGGGATCAGTATCATTCAAACTAACACTCTACTCATTCAACACTCACATCCAAGTAATTGACAAGGTGAATAATTATGCAGAAACAGGATGCCAACAGACTGGGAAGATCTGCAATCCTTATGGATGTAACATTATTCAGAATATTGTACTTGGACAGAAAAGTATATTCACTCCAATGTTTTCAACAACAGACTATTATAAATAAAATGTTTTTATAGTATTTTTATAACTTTTGTTTATTTTATAATAAAGTATTTTTAACCAGGATATGACTTTAGGCAAAGATTCCTATCCCTCATAATCCAATAATCAAAGTTGTTTTAACAGTCAAAGTTTTAATGTCAATAACAATTACATCTAGAAAAGTACAAGCAACATCTACTGATTACTGCCATACACATTGCTCCTTCAATCAAGAAACAAAAATTAAATTCTTAGCCTTTAGCTTTACAGGCCACTATTTTCCTACTATGAAGATGATGAAAGGGAAAAAAAATCAAATGTAAGTCTGTCTAGAAAAAGGTTGGTAAGTTTAACAAAGAAAAACAAAATATACAAGAAATGAATCAAATGTAGTTAGACATGTTAAATGTTATAACATTCCTGAGGTTTTAATGATTATATTTCTAGAGCAAGGAAGAGCATTACCCTAAGTCATCTTCTTTCTTGAACTCTATCTTGATGCTCGTGGTAAAAAAGAGAAGAATGGCAGGTGACCAGAGGAGGGCAGATGAGCTTTATAAGCCCTCAGGACATTTTCATGGCATGCTGTGAGCGATGATGAACATTAAATGTTTATAATCAATGAAGTGAAATGATCAAATTTCTGTTGTTAGAAAGATCACTCCACTGGCAGCATGGAAGATTGATGCAAGAGAGGGGATTGGATGAAGGGAGATTAGCTAAAAGTCTACAACATGAAAGGATGAAAAAGGTGTGAAACTGAATCCTAGTGATGCTTAAAGGGAGGGAGGGAGGGACACGAGAGACACTTCTGACTAATATACTAGGTTCAACCTCACTGAAGTGTTTCTTTCTCTATATGTTTATGGCCCAAACTGAACTGACTAAATGTCAACATCTGTGAGAAGAGTAGCTTAATATAAAAAGTTCTAGACGGTGAAGACATGACGTGTCTTAAAGGGAAGTTGTAAAAGTTACTTTTCAGGAGATGACTCACTTACGCAGCTCCAGGCACAAACAGTAACAACACACATAAACATACACACTCCCCAGCTACAGGGCTTTGGAGTTAATAAAGCGCTTTCATATGCATTCCTTAATGATCTCAACAACTTTGTTGAAACAGGTTTCATTATCCCCACTTTGCAGTTGAGAAAACTGAAACACAGAGATGACTCCATTTTTATGGGCTCATTCAATTGTGATATGGGGGGCTTAACTCCACACCTTCCTACTCTGAGATGTTGTTATCCTAGTGTGGTTTTATTCCTGCCTGAAAGAAAGTGGCAGATTTCTAGATAATCCTCCAGAGGACCTTTTCTACAAAGTCTTGAATCTTCCATTTATTAACCATAAACTCTTGGCCAAGAAAGCTACTTCTTGCTAAGCCTCAGCTGTTGTGACAATATAATAAAATCATGTATTTAAAGTGCCTCTGGCACTGCCCGGTATTCTAAATCCCACCCTCTGTCAAGTACCTGAGGATAGCTACTATTTCCAGCAGCAACGTCACACGGGCCACGTTTCATAGCTCAGTTGTAAAGTACACAGAGGTAAACTCCGAATATACCCACAGGATCTGCTTCCCAAAGCAGAGAATATAAATATTAGAGAGTCAGTGCCAGGGCCTGTATGTTTACTATTAATGAGCATTAGCTAAGGAGAACAAATAAGAACAGTAAGGTAAACGCCAATTAAGAGGAGTGTAAAATGTAAGGAGATGAGAGTTTCAAGTAATTACTATACCCAACAGAAGCAAATGTTCCAAAGAGGAAAAGGAGAGTGACTACTAATAACGCTTCGCTGAGTTTGACAATTTAAGAAGTTATTTTTCATAATAATAAAAACTATCGTCCAGAAACGTCCCCAAAGTTAAAAATAAAATTAACACACCGTTGTTAGGGTCCTGGGAAAGGGGAAAGTCACACTAGGCTCTTTGGAATGTAACTGGATTATTAAGTAACAAGAGCCCCCAAATGTGTATCACTCTTTCTCAACAATTTCAAATTCTACAACTTTTCCCATTTAAAAACAATCAGAATTCCACAAACAACCTAAGAATATCAAATATGGTTTTGAAAAAAAAAATTATGGTTTACATGAGAATTTAATGGAAACCACTGGTGAGGAAACTGCTGTGCAATGTGCAGGCGCTTCATGCCTTAAATGACACTGGCAGTAAACAGAAGGAAAAGGATAAGTAGAGGAAACAGAAAAATCCTGAACCTAGAGCTGATCATTGCCAATCTTTGACAGTAATTAAGTTAAAAAAAGTGCCTACTAGAGTTTAAGAGCTTTTGACACATGCTCTCCAGAAGGCTTTTATCGAATGATGTATAATAGACCAGGCCTTCTTCAGTAAACAGACCAGCTCCTTCATTGTCTCCAGCTAGCCCAACGATACAGCTAGCCCAAAGGCTGAGGATGCTTCCTGGATTAACCAGCTAGCGCCTATGATTTAAGCACACTCATCTAGATTTAGCCAAAATCACCCTCATAAATGAACACACACAGTGGTTCCTAAATAAGTTTGAGATAATGAGAAGACAAGAGTTCAACTGCTGAGGATTTTTTACCCATAATTACTCACACCAGATTTCCTCACATGAATACATTAATCTAAACGGCATCTATCCGACAATACCACAAAGCGGAGCTTTTAAAATAATCCAGAGAAACAGGAGTGAAGAAAGTGTTGGCCAGTTTTCTCAGAGAAACTGCAGATCACCCTGCCCTGCATTTCTGAGAAGGGAAAATTAACAGGGAAGAGGCAGTGGGGAGACTGTCCCTCGTCCTCTTGGAAGATAAACCCTCTGGCTAACTAGGTTTATGTGAAGAACACATTTTGTTTTGGAAAGGAATCCTTTCCTTAACTCCCTTTCTCTCTCAAGGTTATGGGTTCCCTATTTTGTCCTGTGGAATCTTTAACAACAAAGGTATTTGAAGACATTCTCAACAGGTCTCTGTTCAGCTTAGATGAAAGAAGAAGTCACTGCCTGGTGGGTCATCTGCTTCCGACAGAGAAGGGTGACCCAGATGATGGGCACTGATGCCCTCAGCCTTCCTCACTTCAGGAGGATTTGTCTGGCCTTTTTTTGGGTTTGTTTCCAATGTAGGTAAATGAGCTCTGCAAATATTAACCAGTGTCAGGCGTGCTGTGAGCCTCTTCCTAATGAGGCCCCAAGGATGTAAGCTGGAGGAGCTGTTTTAGCTAGTCTAAAGGCAATACCTAACAGTCAGACTTTTAATTTCACTTAAGTGCAAACCAGAGAAGGCTAGCCCTGGAAACCTTTTTAAATATGAAGAAATAAGCTTAAATCATAGCAAAATCTAGTTACTGACACAATACAGTTCTCAGAAATGATCTAAAGCAAATGATAAAGCAAATGATTAAGAACATTCCAAACTAGTCACATGGCATTAAGGAGGTCTGTTACTTTGAAGGGCTCCCTTGCAGACAAATCCACATTTATCTTAATAAACAGCAAGCTTTCTGATCCAGGTTCTGGGAGATCTTGGGGCCAGAGCATCTGCAGACGCTACATTTGAGAATATCAAACTTCAGCAATGCTTTTTTGTCTACTCATCACTCTCTTGTATCTGGGACGTCTCCTAAATTAATTTCCTTTTTCTGTATTTATTCAGTTATAAAATCTCTGCCTTGTAGACTCATGTCAGCATTACTTGGTTTGGGTTATAAGCACCTAGAATACAAGAATTCTATTAGTCTAAACAGCTCTAAAGAGTGTAAACGCAGCAGGAGTCTTCAAAATGTTTTTCGGATAATAATGATGTGGTCCTCTAAAAAGTTAGTGACAGTCAATGAAAAGGCAGAAACAATTATCTTTAACTTCTTGTTCAGCAAAATGCTTTTGTCTATAATGTTTCCTAATTTTTAAAACATAAATATGGATGCCTATCATCTATCAATCACCATCCCCTCTGTCTCTCTGACTCTCTGCCTCTCTTGTCTCTCTCTGTCTCTCTCTCTGTCTCTGTCTCTATCTCTCTCTCCTCTCACCTTATCCCCAGGCAGAGAAAAGCAGCAGGAAGCCCTGGGTCTGCAAAATGACAGACATGATTCAAATCATTCATCGAGATAAAGTTATTTCAACAGAATAAAAATGATATAGTAGAAATTAAATCGTATAGTGTATGTTATAGATTACTTGAGTGGTTTATTACAAAAATAAACACATATCTTTGCCCATGGGGTGACTAATCCTTTTCTACATGTGGCCTCAAAGAATGATCTCTATGAGGAAATATTCCACAAGTTTGTACCTTTCACTCTATTTGCTTCGGTGAGTCCCCTGGCACACAATAATACCGTTTTCTATGACGCAGAAGATGCTAGCTATTATGAGATAGAAGTAATATCCATCAATTCAATGCATTACTTCAGCGCATATAAACTTAAAACTTTCTTCCTTAAATTACTGTCAAATTTAAACATTACAATAATATATGCTTTCCTTTTTAATTAAAAAAGCTCCAATACACATAAATATTTTTATGTAACTTCTCACTCCTAGGCATATAATACTCACTTTTGAAAACAAAATGATGATTTAACATATTTATCAAGAAGAAAAATAATAATGTTTTCTATTTAACCACGTGTCCTATGAAATTCTGTTACAGGATAAATTGCAAATTAGATTCACATGTCCCAGTTGCTAATTATTCCAGGTGTCCATGAATGGAAACAAGTGGTTAATTCATACTAAGTCACTATCAATGTGCTAACTAGCACGCCACCACTTCTGTGTGCCTTTATTTACGACAAGAAAGTGAAAACTGGGGAAACAAAGGGAGAACATTTAAAGGTTACTTTTCACCTGTGTTACCTGACGGCTTCCTACCTCAAAATGCTAGTGCTTCGCCCCCTACTTTTCCATTTTAGATCTGTAGAAGTTATTCATAAAAGACAGCTAATACATCATTTTGTTCAACTGCCTTCAAATAAAGAATTCTTTAGAGTGAACGCTTATTGTTGAATGCCAAGTGTGTATAAAATGCGGAAGTATGGGCTAAGGAGCTTACAAAATGAAAACACACAGCTCCTGCCCTCAAATAGCTTAAAAAACAGAAAAGATAGCTTATCTGCATTTACAAATCCCATGAATATCTCATAAATCATAAAAATTCCTATTTTGCTATGAAATTCCATTCCATTCCGTAGACTACTCTAGATTATTTAGATTTGCTCATCCAGTGGGTTTATAACACTGCTTTTAGAAATTCAGTACATGAATTTTCACTGCTTTCATCTTAATGGATCAAAACAGCTGTAAGAAGTGTTGAGTGCCACTTCATTTGTATAGGTTTTGATTTACAAAGAAATACAAGATAACCGTATATGAAGGTGTACACCAGGGGACCAGGGGTATGAAGGGCACTCTGGGGAGACAGAAACACAAAGGAAAAGATGTGTGGGTTGATATAGTTGGGGTCTGGGAGAGCCAAGGGTGGAGAAAGGAAGAAGAAAAAGAGAAAAAATAGGTGGTTGGAAGGAATAATTCAAGGGGTAAGCAGTGTCTAACCAAGGAAGACTTCTGAAGCCATGCTAAGGAGTACAGATTTAATGCAAAATTGAAGGGAAGCCATCAAATG
Organism: Camelus bactrianus; assembly: GCF_048773025.1. NCBI lineage: Eukaryota > Metazoa > Chordata > Mammalia > Artiodactyla > Camelidae > Camelus > Camelus bactrianus. Next base: position 15,100,801 of record NC_133572.1, read on the forward strand.
ATTTTATGGAAAGCAGAGATACTATACATGATCTGATGAATGTGTAGAAGATACTTTCAGAGAACAGCAGGACTAGAGGCACAGAGACATTTAAGGAGAAATTTACAACAATATGGGAAAAAATTGTTAGAGTAAATGAACTGGGGCAGTGGGAGAAGAGATCAAGAGAAGGGGCTAGAAACTTTGGAGAAAGAACTGAAAGGATCCGATGATGCTGTTTCTGGGGAAGAGGGTAGTGAGCTGGGAATGACAAGCAGGTTTTGACTTGAGTGTCATTTGAAAGGAAGATATGGAATAGCCAAAAAGAGGAGTAACTTTTTGTATTTGTCTGTTTGTGGAAGAGGAAGAGGGTAGAGTGCAGTAACGAATCACTTGGGACTGGGCACTTGAGTTGTCTGTGAGATGTGCAAGCGAAGATGACCAGGAGCCAATGAACATACAGGATTACTCTTCAAGAGAGAAGCGTGAAATGGAAATATAAACGTGTCATTAGTACTTAGGTTAATAAATGAAATCTTCAGTGTGAATGAGATTCTCAGTAAGTACAGAACAACACAAGAAACAGCAAAGGAGAGAGCATTTACACGCCTGTCATTCTCCTCATTTCTTAAACTTTTTTGTTAACGATCAGATTACCTACATTTTGATGAGCAATTAATTCACTTATGTCACTGTTACCTGCAATAACTCTTCTTTCTCATTACTAATTGTGAAAGATTTTTTTAAGTCAATCACATTTTGCTTTTTTAAATCTGTTTTATTCATTTTCACTGAAAATTACGTTTTTAAGACTTATCCAAAGTTACACGTACATTTATTTTAACTAACAGGTACTTATTTTAACTAACATTTATTTTAACTAACACGTATTTTAACTAACATGTATTTTAACTAACAAGTTCTGCATGAACTTTGTTTACTCATTTCCCCCTTTGGTAGACATTAGATGATTTCTACTTTTTTTGCTCCTAAAAATAATGTTGCAGTGAATGGCATTTAACTCAGATAAGCAAAGCGCTTTTTGAGGAGATGAGGAGATATTTACTTGGAACTGGAATGGCTAGGTTCTTATGCTGCACCCATCCTTTTGATTTCAGGAGATGAGAAATTAGGTAGAGGGTTAGAAAATGAGGAAAAGGGGGAAAATATGCTACTGAAGAAAATAATAGATATGACAATATGCTTAAGCTGCAAAATGTTATGCAGTTGTTAACTTTTAACAATTTTCTAAGCTAATATTGTTTTAGCCAGTTCTTCTTCACGAACTATAAGGACCAAAAAATAACTACAATTTCACTAATGATGTTCTATCTTCTTCCTTTGGAAGATAACAATAATTGTATGTTAAAAAGGTTAAAAAAAAAAAAGAAGGAAATCATGGTGAAATAAATTTGGGATCTGATCCATAATACATGTGTTTCTTTCAGTACTGAAATGTATATTAAATATTTTAAAAGCTGTAAAGATTGTTATTTTAAGTGTGTTTACCCCAGTGTTTGGCAAATTTATTTTACTTAGGAACGTCTTCCATGAACATCTATTAACAATTTATACAACTAGTGGCCGGTGGAACAGGCTGGAAGAGGTAAGCTTAACTCAGTGCTCACTGCTGGGCTGATCAGCCCTTCAGAAGCAGCACTGTGGTCCCTGCGGGCCCCTGGACTTGCCCCGGGGGAATACGATGTTGACTTTCTCCCCTCGCTACTGCCCTGACCCTCCACCTCACCTGGTCTAGTTAAGAATATACTGTAAAGGAAAACAATTTTTTGTGTCTCAAAATGCTAAATCCTAGATGGATCCGTAAAAGGTATACATTTTCTGTTTCACTAAAAATAGCAACTTGTTATTCTAAATAATATTTATTTTGTTTCTGATCAGCTCCAGCTACTGAGATCTTTATTTATTTAACAAACATGAAACACTGCTTACGATGTGACAGGCACTATTTTCTAAGTGCTTTACAAATGTAAATTCACTTAAGCCCCCAAAAGACGCTATGGTGAAAGCACTCTATCCTTAGAAAAGGGCAAACTGAGGCTCAGAGAGATGAAGGGAAGCAAAAGAGCCAGGGTTCAAAACCAGGCAGTCCTGGCTATTCCACGATGTCACTTGCCATCCGCCTCTCAGGCAAAGCACCTGACTGTCATCTCTTAGAAATAAAGGATATTGCTTGTATTGGCATCACCTCATTTCTGTTTTCTGCCACTGTTATGTATTATTTAAACTACATATTATATTATTATGTATATATAAATATATATTATTTAAATTATACATTCCAATGTGCATATATTTATAGCTTATATATATTATAGATACCTATTGTATATATGTTTGTATACTAGTTATATATTTTAGGTATCTTTGTATCTATATCTATGTCAACATAGATATACATAAAGTAGTTGACCTGAGAAGAATAGAGTCTGAACTTTTAGAATTAAACTGGCCCTCCATGATGAGACTTTAGATTGACTTAGAATTGTACTAACCTAATTGCTGCTACACTTTATTTAGTTTCTATTGCAGTAAATAACAACAAAGCTAGGTTTATTATGCTTTTCTCCTACAAAATGTGTGTTGTTGCTATTTACAAACCATTTGTTCTATTCTTATCGTTGAGGTTTATTTGCCTTTTTTAATACAGTGCATTGTCTTGCTTTTTAAAAAATTCAATAATAATTGCAAGGAAGTGGGGGAAAAGACCAATGACCTGTAATTTATATTTCAATAGAGATACTAAAATAAGCTGCTTTTATTTTTGATTCATTTTAGAGGACGGTTTTTAAAGCCTTCTTTTGACAGCTACTACAACCCTATACTAAAACAGGAACTGCTTGGGAAAAAAAATCTCACTCTCCCAAAATATCAATAAAATGAGCAAGAAAAATTAGCTTCACAGCAGGCCGCTTTAATGAGGCACAGACACAAATCGGACAAGGCAGATAATATGATGCTTTTGGAATATAATAGAGAATAGAATTAGCAAGTATAAAAGAAGTCCCATCATTGTGTAAATCAAGTTCTCAGGGAGGGAGGAAAATCTTATACATCTATGAGAAGAAGGGCAGGTGGGCTTTGCCTATAGGTACTAAGGACTCATCCTTGTTATGTATTTATGTAGATGGATGCAAATGTGTTCATGCATATTATTCTATGCAGAGCCTAATAGGCTATCACTGTTGTGAATAACAGCAAATAAACATTACTACTACAATCTGAATTTCCATGAAAAAAAGAGACTATGTGCAGCTTTTGAATGTAATGTAACATTGTCCATGTAGACAATCACCTGCTTTCAAAAAATGAAACTGAATTTTAGAGGAAAGTAAAGTGATTCTTATAATGAATAGTACAACCATATAAAAACTAAGGGTCCTTCAGGATTAAAAATTCCTTCTCAAGTAAATAAAAGTCATTTTTATTACGATATAAGGTTCTCAATTTTTATTACAGTCTCACTTAAAAAAAATCATACTGACTTATAAAATGTATTGTTTTAAAATATGTACACCTAAAAGAGACATCTTATAAAAAACATCATGAGGTAGTGTTTAAATTCTCCAGGGGAAAAAAAAAATTTTTAAATAATTACTGTCAGAAAACTAAAACAAAAGTACCAGCAATCCCACTCCTGGACATATATCCAGAAAAGATGTAAACTCTAATTCAAAAATATGCATGTACCCCAAATGTTCATAGCAGCCCTATTTACAATAGCCAAAGCACGGAAGCAACCTATGTGTCCATTGACAGATGACTGGAAAAAGAAGTTGTGGTATACACACACACACACACACACACACACACACTGGAATAGTACTCAGCCATAAAAAAGACTGGAATACTGTCAGTTGCAGCAACACGGATGGACCTAGAGATTATCATACTAAATTAAGTCAGTCAGACAGAGGAAGACAAATATCACATGATATCACTTATATGTGGAATCTAAAAATAAAAATGATATAAATGAACTTCTTTACAAAACAGAAATAGACTCACAGACACAGAAAATAATCTTATGGTTACCAAAAGGGGAAAGGTAGGTGAGGGAATAAATTAGGAGTTTGGGGTTAAAAGAATCTGAAAAATTATATATATATGAATAAATTGAATCCCTTTGCTGTACACCAGAAATTAACACAATGTTGTAAGTCAACTCTACTTCAATAATAATTACTATTGTCAGAAATCATCAACTCTAAGGCAGAATCATAGAGATTCTGAGTTATGCTGTTTTAAAAAAAATTTAAGCTTTTATAGTAAATTCGCACTCAAAATCGGTTCCTCAGAAGTAGTTTTCAATAAGTGATATTTTAAAATAAACACGTAACACACATTGTGTTACTTGTGCATTGCCCTCACAGTGCTTCCACAGGTGAGCATCCTGTCGCATGATGCATTTGATGCTGATAGAAACGCAGCATTCATTTGTTCACTCAGCATTTATTGTGCACCTACTCTATGTCTGCAACCAGGCGAAAGACAAGAAATGAGAAATGGTAAAGCTGTAGGACCCCGGAGTTGGAGACCTAGACTAGAGCCCCAGATGTGACACTGCATTAACTGTAGCCTTGGGCAAATTACTCTCCTCACGGACTTTGGCGGCCTTCTAGCCCTATGTCTGTATAACTGTCACTACAGATACAGGAAACCATAGGCCTGACTGACCCAAGCCACACTCACCCCCACGGTCCCACTGCTGCCAAAATGCACACATATCCAGCTGTCTGGAGGGCAGAGAGACTGTGCCCATAAGGTGTATATTCACCTGAACCACAAGGGGTGCCCAGGAGAAAACGTTAGATAACAGAGGCTCATAAACCAAGTCTAAGGACAATGAGTTAGTTTCAGAGGAAACTGAAGCTTTTAAGTGCGGTGGGTCATGCGGCTTAAGATTGATTCCTGACCCCATCATTTCTCTCAGGGGCTGATGGCAGAGTCCTGGGGAAAGAAACAGCCAAAAATGAACTAAAAGAGTTGTTTCACAAAATTCATGAGAAACACTCAAATCACAAGGCAGCTCTCCTTTGCAGCCCACGGAACGGCAGGCAGCACCCATGCGAGGATGGGGAACTCGTGCCGTACTGCGAGGAGATCAGACCGTAGAGGTGACATCTCTGCTTCAGAGCAAAAGAGGGGAACCAGGGCAAACACCACATATGGCCAGGCGCCATATTTACAAGCACATGTGAGACATTCTCAGGTGGGAAGAAGCCAGGAGAAAGGGCGGGAGTCACTCTGTCTTCTCAGATAAGGAAATTCTTTATCTTCAGATGTGCACAGCAGTAGGAGATGGAGACTTAACACTGGCTCTTGGGACCTGCATCATGTGTCGTTTTTCTGGTGTCATTTCTCAGCCCATGGCAAATCCCATCTCCTCACACATGTACACATTTGAATACGAGCAGTAAAACTTGAAAATCAATGAAGATTTATACTGCTTGGTTTGCATTTAAACAAAATGTTTCTGTGCATTTTTTATACATAAATTATCAAGCACATTATGAATACATATGACACAAAATGCTCTTCTCGATAATCAAAAACAATACAACTTGGCTTTCACTCATGAAGCTAATCTATTAGACAAAGTGATGCTCTGAATTTGGAGGACATGGCATGTTGGGATACCACTAAAGAGAAGCCTTTGCCAAGTCGCTGCACCCACGCTACTTCACCTGCAACACCATATGCATTCATGTAGAATCTGGGGACCATCACCCCTCCTCCTGAACTACCATCATGAAGAATTGTGGCTTGGCAAATAGCTATCTGTTTATTTTCAGCTCTGTTTATTCCAGTGAGGTTCCAGAATACAGTGATCCTTGGTAAATCTGGTTACTAAATTAAAGGGCCTTAGAAAAAGGACAAAATTGAAACTTGATAGTTTATTCCTCATATATTTTAACCAGTAAGCCTTTTCCTTTGCCCCCAAAACATATTTCTGGGGCAATTCCTAGCCCTAGTTTTAATTGTGTTTCTCTTATGTAGTCAGCCAATAGACAGTTTTTAAAGATTCGATTGTGATTTGCTCAACATTTTATGAGGCAATGGGGAAAAACAAGTAAGGCCCCAAACCTGCCTTCAGATACCACCTCCAGGGGACACAACTGTGTAACACACTAACAATGGCAGCCTCTGCACAGTGCCCCACGGAGTGTATAAGGAGACAGCCCTGACATGCTTTGATGGAGGGGGAAATTTTCCATTTTTACAGAGAGGTATTTATACAAAGTCTTTAAGTTAGGGTTAGAGTTGATGGGGTCTTCTAAAGAGAGAGACAAATCTAAGAAAAAAGGAAGAGAATGTGGACAGACATGGAAGAATATGAGAACATGGCATTGTGAGGCATGACAACAATTTACTGAATGTGAGTATGAGTGTGTGTGCGTGTGTGTGTGTGTGCACACGCGTGCACAGAGTTGGAGGTTGGAAGTGGGAACAAATTCTAGACCCCAAACATGCCTTGTATGCTGCTCTAAGTTTGCATGTAACGCATCCTGGAGAATCACAGAAGGATTTCAAGCAGAGGAGTAACATGGTAACATTTCCTCTTAGAAAGTTTCAGTTTGGAATGGAGGAAGTGAAGGAGGGAAACCAGGGAGGAGGGGAGTTCACAGAAACAGGCAGCAGGGTCTATCTTGGCAGGAAAGAGGAAAGTACCTGAGGGAAAAGCAGAACGGTGCAGGAGGTTACTGTCCCTACTGTGAAGAGAATGTGAGACTTTAAATATCAGAAATTTCAATTCAAACAAGTTAGAAGGAAGCAAACAGGTCCAATAAAGTGCAGTTCATTCAGCTTTGAAAGCACAGTTCTATCAAGTTGCTGGGAACAGGGACCCTCAATCTTCATTATTACACCCTCAATAGAACTTTATTAAAAGCACCCTAGGAATCTTTCCATAAAAATTAGGTGCTTCCCTTTGAAGTCTCACTTTCTATTTTAATTTCCTATAGCAGAAATTCCAGAAACTAAAAATAAAGTTCACTGGGATGAGAAGGAGGAAAAAAACAGAGAAAGAGGGATTGTGAGGTTGAATCCCCCAAACAGGCCAGCGCCTGGGATCCCACGGGGCTGCCTTTCCTCTCCTCCCAGCTCATCTAACCTGATCTGACCCACTGCACCATCCCACCCTTTCGCACACATGTGGACACTTGAGTTTTGAGCCATAAATCTTGCAAAGTCTGTCAACTGACAGCCTAATAACATGAAAGGAGTATCTGCAAACAAGATGGTTTCGAGCCATTGCTCCTGACCCTGAACAAATCAGAGCCGGGTTCCCGGTGCAGTTTAGAGCCTCTCCTTTAATCACTGAGCTGGGCAGATTGATGTGACACTTCAGAAGTAAACTAAGAGGGCTCTATTTTCCAGCTATCTACTGGTCTCACTTACTCTTTCCCTAACAATTAAGTCCAGCTTGTCATATTTTGAGACCAAATCGATGCATAAACGAGGGGCAGCTGATAAAACAGCCTTTTCTACCCTGTGTTAGTTATTCACAAGGAAGACCACTTTTTCCAGCTTTCTACCTGGTAATCACTGAGAAGTATGCAAATAACGACAGGGCGAGGTTAGGGGCTAAGGCGGTGGGTATCAATCTTGGCTGCACAGAAAAAAGTCACCTGTGGAGTCTGGTTGTTGGGGGAGGACGGACACTTTAATATTCTGATATAGATGCTCGGGCTTCACGCCAAACCCACTAAATCACAATTTCTGGGTGTGAGGTCCAGGCATTTTTATAAACACCCACTATAAATTCTGATGCTCAGTCATAATTAAGAATGAGAAGGTATCAGCAATGTACCCCCAGTTTCCACCAGTTGTGGAAATGAAGGATCCATCAAGCAATGCCTCACCAGGGACACATGCCAAAATGCAGATTCTCAGGAGCCACTAACACCTATGGAATCAGAATCTTGGGAAGCAGGACCCAAATTCTGAGTTGTGATAGGCTTCTTAGATGAAATTTAGATGAACCAAACTTTTGAGAACAACTTTGGGGGAATTACCAACAGCTATGTCAATTCCAACAGATACTACCATCATTTGAGGAGCCCCGAGGGGCCTGGGGATGGTCGGTGGGACCACGTCAAATTACCATTCCAGGTACCAGTGGAAAGAAAACAGGGGAAACACAACACAAAACAGGAAGAAATAAATGTTTCCTTCCTTAAAAGAAGACACAACTCAGTGGAGAAAATAATCACCATGGAACCTATGAAGATTACGGATTAAGAAGAAGAAGACTGCAGAACGCAGAGCAGGCACTGCACCAGCCTTTTCGGACTTGCACACTTCGGGAAGTACGCGTGCAGGGACTATGAGCTACTTTGATTATGAAGCACTCCTTGGCATCCCCGCCTAAACACCCAGAAGTCCACAGCCCACAGCTGTCCAAAAACTAAAAGAAAGGATGCAAATACCCTCAACCTTTGCTAGTAATATTTAGAACTATACTTTAAACACTTTACATGGCAATTAAATATCCCTCCTCTTCATCTCACATTCATGATTCCAAAGACCTCTTTTAACCATGGCACTGTTGTGTCTCTCTAGATAATACACGCAGAAAATTCGGAATAGAGAACCTAGAAAAATGCAAATATTTTATGTTTTGTCAAATTCACTGTTACATTTCATGGTTATTTCCTCAATAGAAGATCACAGGGGCAATGAGTGTCAGAATAATCCAGAAATAAGACTCAAGGATTCTGTCTCCAGAATAGTCTCTTCCATATAGTCTACATTTTGCATTTATAGCCATGTCAGTATTTTTATATTAATGGTTGTTTCTATATTAATGATATGATTGTGCTTACCTCGGTCCCCCTTAAGTATATTCTGTGGGGGATATTTCAGATGGTGTTTCTATAGATAATGGTGCAACTGTAGCCCAAGGGCTAAACAACAGGTCCTACTTTCATTATTCTCTTGGGACTATAAAATTAATAACACTCAGCAGGGTCACTAGACTCTTGTCAAACCAGTCATTGAATCTTTCTCATTCAAAAGATACACTACTATAATTGACCGAGGACTATGTTTTAATTTGTGTGTCCCAATGGGATCCTTGCCAGAATATCAGATTAAAACCAATCCTAAATAGCTTTGCCATTTGTTTCAAGGATGAACATAGCACTTTAATTTTACAAATGGGGTGTAGTTGCCACCAGATTCCAGGGCATCCAGACAAGGGCAATAAAACTGAACACCACCTTGCAAATCCGCAGTCATCAGTCAACAGCATTAACTGGGCATCCATGTGGTTCTCAGCCACAGTAACAGTTTCTTTACAAAAGCCTCACTTTTGAATATTCAGTGTTATCTTCAGATCCTGAGTCAGGTTAGTTTTCAATTTGGAAAGCATGATCACCTTAGACATAGCATCAAAACAAGAGCTTGGGTTTTTTGTTTTTGGTTTTTTTTTGGGGGGGGGGGAGGTTTTTTGAGGGTTTTTTTCTGTTTTTGTTTTTTTTGTTTTCTTTTTGTTCTTTTTAATTTAAGCACTGAAATATCTATTTCTACCCACCTTATTTTTTTCTTCTTCGGTCAAAATATCATGAAATGAAGAGCTATTAGGAAGAGGATGATGTTCTGAAGGAGCCCCAAATATAAAGGCCTGGAGAGGTCATCTGAATGACTGAAATGGGCTGGTGGGTCTGCAGTGAACTCCAGTAAACACTGGTCTGAGTGGCAGCTGCCACTCAGCTTCCGGCTCTTTTTCAGTACAGAAATTGGGATGCTGCATCTCCAAAGATATACTTTTTCAGGAAAAGTGAGAAATACAGATTTTTATATGACAGCCACTGATGCTTAAAGTTGACAATTACTCCAAAAATGGTTTTTAGAAAGCTGTGTAGGCCAGATATGGCCCTTTGGTAAAAACTCTTGCTAACACTATCTTAGGAATTTTTGTTTCATCTTGCTTTCCTTCTAAGAACTTTTTATACAGAAAAGAAAGCCAGTTATTCAGCACCTACTATGTGCCAGGTATTGTACTATAAGCAACCCTACAGAATAGGTTTACTTAATCCTACTTTACAGATGGAGAAACTATGAGACAGATCAAGCAAGATCCCTAAGATTATACAGCTAGTGGTTTTCATCTAAACCTACCTAACTTCAAAACATCTGTTTCCCCCACTACACCCACTGCTGATAGTCAGGCCCCCAAATAGGAAGAGAATTTGAGGGTAAGCTCAAAGCATATAACCTTCTGAAATGAACTTTAATAAAAATCAATGTAAAATGGACCAGTTTTATTTTACCATCTGCAGAAAAAAAAATGACTTGCAGAAATGGTTTGTAACTATAAATGGTGTCAGAGTGCTTCTTAAATCTAATTAAATACCTCAAGCGTTATCAAGGAATCTAACACATAAGCAATGCAAGTTATTTAGACAGTGAGTTCAATAAACATTTAACAGTACAGAGGAATCTACAACACCAACTGGTATCTGGAAAAGCAAAACGCAAAGAAGCCAAAGGGAAAGAACTATTTATTTTTTTTAGCACTTTCCATAGAAAAGGTTTCTTGTTACGCTACCTTGACAGCTAAGCTGAGTATTTTGGGCTGCTTAGTGAATCAATGAGTTAATCACTGAGAAGAGGGTTATCAGGCCTCAAAGCCCAGTGACTTTGGTTTAAACCATCTTACTGTCTCTACCCTCCGTCCAAGTCCATGAAACAATCTTCAGAAATGTATTAACAAGTGGCCCAAGGAAATTTTTCTACTGAGATTTCTAGTTATCTTGGTACTTAAATGTCTCTGCTTAACTGTATATATCAATTTCTCATAACTGTGGTTAACAGGAATTAATCGCCACGATCCAATCACTCCTAGAAGAGCTGCTGCAAATAAGTTCCTAAACCTTAGGTCTAAGGACCCGCAGGGACTGTACAGACCCGTCCGCATCCCTCAGCATCGGGGGCCTGCCAGAGGCCCTTCTCCGCCTGGCATCACTACACCCCCTAATCCGTTCTCTCAGTCAGTATTCCTTTGGGGTCCCTCTTCATCCTTATCCTCCACCCAAAATTTTATGGAGCATAAAGTCAAACTTCATAGAAGTTAAAGCAATGCTTATGTTACAAATGATAAGATTTCCTTTATATGTATATATATTTCAAATCACATGGATTATATTTCAGTGCCACATCATACATGCATTTTCTTATGAGAATTTCAACCATTTTAATATATCAGAAATAGGGGAAAGTTCGTTCTTAACGTCAGCGGTACACCACTCTACTCAGCTCACTCGTGGCCCAGAGTAAGCATGAAACGGGAGACGTGAAACGGGGAGACGTGAATCTGCCACATTCTAGGTCTCAGATGTCCCGTGTCTCTCGTGGTGTAAGCCCCTGATCATTAGGGAGATTCCAGTGTTTAGAGAGAAGTATTTTTCACAGTGCATGGCTCTCAGCACAAGCTGGCTCCTTCCCTGCCTTCTCACCTGGAGGGGCAACAGCACGTTCCCATGCTGAAGGGCGTACTGCACTGCACAGACGGATGGGTGTTGGTCTCCATGATAGGACTTGCTGGGGTTTGTCAAGAATTCGCGATACCAGATACTCATCTTAAACACCGACTCTATGACCCCAGCTCCTCCATTCGGGTTTGATTCCACTGCCATGCAAATTAGACAGCACCTACTTAATTATGGTTCCACTCTCTTCTCTACCTTTGTAAGTTTGATCATCTTACCCTGTTGCTCAATATTCTGTAAACAAATCCCACCTCAATTTTCATTCACCAAGGATAACCAGAGCAAAATTAATACACTAAATTAATGACAGTAATAAATATAGCTTACTAATAACACAGAAATATCAGACACAGATTCTTTTTACCTATTTATATTTGTTAGTCTATACATTTCTATTCACTATGCAATCATGAGCAAGATATTTAAGCTCCCTGTGCCTCAATTTCCTCTTATGTAAATGAGACATAATATGGTCTGCCTTGTTATGACAACTGGATGATACAACACACGGGAGGAATCCAGTCTAATGCCTGGCACATGGTAGGCAATTTAAAAAACATTACATATTATCATTATTATTATTCTATTTTTTAAATGTACTGAATATTGTTCTAGGTTCTGGGGGCAAAGATGGGTAAGCTCTTACCCTTAGACAACTCAAGTTCAGGGGTAAGGAAAAATAAAATTGAATAATCCTAATTCAAAATAGCCTTCTATATACACCTTCCTGGAATTTGGTCTGGAGCTTTCAAATGGATACGTTTACAACCTCCTGAGTTTTCAGCTTTATGTATGTACAATGCAAACTAAATCCAACTTTTGATTCTTATGTGGAACCACATTTGTTTTCTGTAAAGTACCTTCTATTTAGAACTAAATTAGAAGACAGTTTATAGGTTATAAAAGCACAAGATTTTTCAGTCAAATAACCTTCTTTGAATATTTGTTACGCAAATTGTTAGAGATAATAGTTATAAGTCAAGGGGATTTCAGGCCATGACAAGTGAAATGACGGTGAACAAAGGCTTTCCTAGAGGACAAAAGGCATCAGCGGAGCACAACAAAATGAACCAAATGGACAAGGTACATAGTTTAAAAGGAAAGGTCTCTTTCAAATGCCCCGAGTCCAAGAGGCCCATTTGCAGCTTTGGGCTTATTTAATAACATTATCTACAAGAAAGACCACGAGTATAAATCAGACATCAGTGCACATATTTCAAGATCAAAGCTGTAAGCAAAATGATTTGTGGGAGCAACTAAACAGAGCAAATATATTATAGCTCTTTTCAGAGAATACTTAAGCATATTAGTTGTCCAAATTAGGATTTGGTTATTGTCGATGGAGCCAAAAAGAAAAATACATGCTGTGGAGATTATTTTATTTTCACCTACAGGGTACTTTCAATGAAAGTAAAACTTCCTCAGCATAGCTTAATGACAGATTATTTGATATAGTTACAATTCATTGGGAAAGTCCTAAATATATGACTAGAAAAAAAATCCAAATTTCCAAGTGGTTAATTCTTATGGAGATAGTGTTGCATCAACCAAGATTGTCATTTTTGTCAATTATGACATTTCTTCAACAAAGAAGCTAAGAATCTCATTCCAGTGCCAATGCAGAACAACCACATACATATTTGCTACCGGTATTCCTCTTCTAGATTATGTATCTCTTTTAGGCCATACTTAGGCTATTTTTTAAAACGTTCCAATAAAACTATACTAGTCTAATACTGGAAAAATACTTTGAGTCCTAATTTTCTTTCCCTTTCACAAACAGTAATATTACCACAATTTTGAAAACAGTATGCATGAGCTTTCTCGTATCCAATAAATGATCGCAAAGGCCTCCCTGTCTTTCCCTACAGCCAAATTTATTTTGCGTTTACTATCATGTTACCAGTGCACCACAAGGAACAGAACTAAGCTGTCCCCACGTGTAATCTGTCTGAGTCAGAGTTTCCTCATTTACGTTCTCACTAGACACTACATACCTAGGAATTCATTTTAAATATATAGCATATGCATTATTTCAGGCATCAAGCAATATTTTTCCTAAGGAATATTAAGGAAAAAATCCAAATTATAAAAAGTTTCCAAGTAATTCTTACTAAAGTACCACATTGTTTCACTGTTCTGATTTTGGTTTTCTATAGCACATAAGAAATGGTGATGCCTGAGTCAACATGGCTGGCACGCAGCATCTGGAGCCAAACTGCAAGGCTTGGAGTCCTGCCTCCACCACTTTCCAGCTCTGTGAGGTTGGCAGGTGATTTTATTCCTGTGCCTCGGTGTACTCTCATTTGCAAAATGTGGATAACGGTAGTACTTATTTTATTGTTTTTGTGTGTGTGTGAGAATTAACTGAGTCAATGTATCAAAGCACTCAGAAGAGTGCCTGGCACAGAGGTAGGACTCTTTATGTGGTGGCTGTTTTATTTACTCACAATACATAATTTCATACTGTCTTCACTGCCTTCGTTCAAAAGGTTTATTTAACAATCAACAAATCAGCAAAATGATTTGATTCTGACTTCTGGCAGGGCATTAAAGGTAAGATGCAAAATTACATGAGAGACAAGTGTACAATTACATAGATTTATCACTAATCAAATGGCAGCTAGCAAAGTCAGTGGAAAGTGGAGAGACATCTTTAGTTAAATGAGAGCTCTCACATGAAGTCTATCTTATTTGACGGTATTATCAACAACAAAACTGAAGTTGTAAAAAATTTTAGGCAAATACATAGAAAACAAGAATCTTGGAGAAGTAACTATTATACTAGATGACAGAACCACTGTCCAAGAATATTTCAACCTAAACAATGACATTTAAATTAAATATTGATAAATGTAAAGCAGCCAAGATAAGCTCAATCACAGCCTAAGCATGGGATACATCACTCTGAAAATAGTTACTGTGATTCTGAGCTGAGTTAATTAGAATAGTCACCTCAAGTAAAGACATGCATGGCCTCACTTCTTCGGAACTGGGTGGAACACATGGAATGCTCTGACTCTTAGCTCCACAGCTAAAGAAAGACAGGGGCCTCAGGGTGGCAAGGAGAATGAGGCAGAGTCTGGGTGATACACTGTGTGGCTGAAGGATCTGGAACAGAAATATTTCAAATAACTACCTTCGATTCGTTGCAGGATTATCCCAGGAGAGGACTGACACTTACTCCATACGAGCCCAGAAGGCAAGACTAAGTACAACTACAGGAAGTTCGCTTTTTGGCTCAAAATGGAAAAAAAAAATATTCTCACATATAAAGCCGTCTAATGGACTGATTGTGTAGCCACAGTTCCTTGTTTCTGAAAATCTTCAAGAAAAGTCTCTGTAACGATTTATCAATCATTCAGTCAATCAACAAGCATTTACTGTTTTGTTACGTTTTGCAAAGTAGTGTATCGGATCTGGTGGATAAAATAATGAGTGAAGAAGGACAGCAGCATTTATTAAGTGCTCACTGCAAGCTTGATACTGTGCTAGACACTTTCAAATACATCATCTGACCCCCCTCCACAGGTACTGTGGAGTATCATACAGCACCATCTCTCCTGCAAAGCCTCCTCTGCACTGCAGCACAGCATGTCTATGAAGCCATGCTCATGAAATCCTTTCCTGAAAAACATTTAATCACTCCCCATTGCTCCTACAATAAATAAGACCTAACACAGCTTAAAGGACTCTGGGTCCCACCTCCCTGCAGCCTCACCTTCTCAGGTTCTCCCACAGGCCACATTCCCTCCGACCGCAGCGCGTTCGCACGTTCTGCTTCCTAGACCCAGTGGCACTCTTCCCTCCCTTCCTTACCAAATGGCACATTGTTAGCAAGGAAGTTAGGAAACACAACCTAACGCCCACAAGTATATAAAATTAATTATTTTTTCTCATAATACTTAGCACAGCCTCTTCACAGCACTTATCATCTTGTAATTTTATCTTTGTGTTGCTAGTTATTTGATATACGTCTCCCCTGCTTGCTAAAAGTTGCAGAAAGGCAGAGTCTCCGTCTAATTTTGTTTGTTTGAGGAGGCAGTAAAGCTTAGTGACTGTGAGAACAGATTCTGCAATCAGACCACCTGGGTTTGAACCCCTGTTTTGCTACTTACTAGCTGTGTGACCTTCACAGGTGCTTAACTGCTGGGTACCATCGTTTCCTCATTCATAAAAGGTGGTTGGTAATGGAACCTGTTGTGAGGATTAAATGAGTTCACACATGAAAACCACTTGGAACACTGTCTGGCACATAGGTGCTGTACAAAAAATATTTCCCACTATTAATATTATTTGTTTGCTGTTGTATCCCAGAGATCCACCCAGGGCCTGGCACACAGGATGACCAGATACTACTGACCACTGTTGCTACACACAAATACTAGTAAATACTTCACAGTCTTGTTGAATGAATAGATAAATGATGAAACTGAGATGGAGAAATTATAAGAGATGAATCTTGCCTTCACAACTAGGACTGTCAGTCCCAAAACTATGTGCTTCTTATTCTATTATTTCCTCCCACTAGACTACACAGCAGGGGCAAGAACAAACTGCTTCAGGAGCACAGAGGAAGGAGCAACTGATCTGACCGGGAGAAAGAGGGAGGAGACGCTGAGCCCACGTTTAAACAATAAGTGGGATATTGCCAGGAAGAAACCAAAGTAAAAGGTGTTCTTGGCAAAAGAAACAACACTGGCAAAGACATGCAAGTAGCAAAGTATTCAGGGAATCAAGAATAGTAATGGGCAAGTCAATGTGGGTTAAATCACGACTAAATTAGAGAAGAATCAAACATAAATGCTAAGGAATGTGCACTTTATTCTGAAGAAAATTGAAAGTCATCAATGCCTTTATTTAAGCCAC
The DNA here is from genome assembly GCF_048773025.1 of Camelus bactrianus. Taxonomy (NCBI): domain Eukaryota; kingdom Metazoa; phylum Chordata; class Mammalia; order Artiodactyla; family Camelidae; genus Camelus; species Camelus bactrianus. Next base: position 15,117,162 of record NC_133572.1, read on the forward strand.
AATCTTATGAGTTGTTCTTTTTTTTTTTTTCAGTTTTAGTTTTTTTTTTTTTAACTTACTAATGGAAGGATTAGTTCATCAAGCACAAACACATCTGAACTAATGTTAAACTAGTCCAAGTAAGGTAAGATGAGAGCCTTGACTCTAGGAGTGGTGATAGGAATAGAAAGTAGGAAAGAGAAAGAAAAACTAATTGCTCCAAAGCAAGGGATTTGATGCATTAACCCTGGTACATTCACACAGTCCAATATAGAACACAATGCAATCATTAAAGTGACACATGTAGAATATTTAGCTGCAGGAAAAGATGTTCATATCATTAAAAAGTAGGCTGTAAAAACATTACAGTATAACTCAGTTTCTATAAAACATGTATATCGTTCATATACACTTACACTGTATCTTGACCATTATAAAATTTAATTTTTAAAATAGAAGACAGTCTGCCAAAAATCTTACTAGTCATCTCTGGGTAGCAGGATAAGCGCTGTATTTTCAATTTGATTTTCTTCCTCTCGCTCTTTTTGCCCTAGTATTTTTCTCCAGTGAATATGGAATGCTTTTGTAAAAAGAGAAAACATGATAAAACTTACTGATAGAAAGTAAAAGCAGGGGAAAATTCCAACAGAAATTCTAGGAATTAGAAGCATCAAAACTTGGAAACAGATAGGACCACTGTAGGGGGAGGAGAAGGGGAAAGGGGAGAGGGTTCCAAGTAGCTCTCAGCATGACCAGGAGCCCAGGCCACGGAGCCAGGAAAGACACGGAGCAGGATCAGTGTGCTCTACACAGCAGCACTCTTCCGCGGCAGGAGTCTTCCTGCTTTGCGGCTTGGTTCTCTGATGATACACCTCTCTCCCTTGGAAAGACAATGATTGTTACCAGCATTGCTTTTCTTCATCACTGGATTAATAGACTTGTATGAAGCACATCAGACCTCACCAGACACAAGAATACAAGAACAAATTTTAAGCTGTATAATTGCCCAGGATCCTTCTGAGGCTTTAGCAATGAATAAACCAACAGTCACAACCTGACTGTAATATCATATTCAACTAAGATATCCCTGGGGCTTTGGACATTTTAAAGACTCTCAAGCAGTTTTAAATAGAAATAAACTCTGGCTAAGTAAATAAATAAATAAATCCCATCCAACTATATTATATCCAGGACTTTTACTATGGGTACCTCAGAAGAGTTTGGGTACCACACCTAGGAGAAAGACAACTCCAAAGCAAATATTTAATGGTATCATATTTTATTAGTGTAACTGATTGATCTGAGACTTGGTGATGAAGAATCACCTGAGAGAATAAGGGAAAAGATAGTATTCTAACCCACCAAAGTCTTGGTGTGTTCTGAACTACAAATATGACATCTCAAAATTCAATTTAATTCTTAAACATCTGCAAAGATATTTTAAAGATATTGAGAGCATGCTAATTTATACCAAAGAGTACAAAGCATCACATTCAAAGAAAAGCATCAATTTGAAAAGGCGCAGAGAGAAATACATTTTCTTCATATCTGCACTTTATCTGAGTGTATTAATAAGATCGGTCATTGTGATTTGGGGGTTACTATTAATCTATATATTAGTTTAAATTTACATCTGTATCCTTGACCTCTCACCCCTCCTCCTGTTTCATTTTTCTCACTATCTGCAGGACAATTACTTGGGCACTCTTTCTCTGAATCTATTATCACCCCTTCCGAGCATGTTCTTTGCCAACTGTCCTCATTACCACTTATCCTTGAGGTTGTCTGCTGTTTGTTAATGGAGTCTAGCATTGTCTTTCTGACAAGAGAAAAGAATCAGCTGTGTCTCAGTCATCTGTCCAAAATGCGATTGCATGGAATATGGGAAGCTACCCCTGTGCAATCTTCCATGCCTTAAGGACAAGCCAAGTTTGACTTAAAATGGCCTATTAATATCACTACTTAGCAACAGAGTTTTAATATAAAATCTTTTAGAAAAATCTTTATTACAGCAAAAAGGAGTAAGTAACTTCTGCTGTTCTTATAGATTTTAATGGATTTTTAATCTACCAACTGTAAGCTGTAAATTCGAGCTCAAAAGAAACACAAGTGCAACTCAATGGGAAGTTTTATTGGATTGCTTACAGAAGAATTATAGTTATGATCAACAGCCAGGAGTGAACAAAGGCTGAATGTCTCTCTCCTCTTTTCAAATGATCTGAATGCTTCATTTCTTCCTGTGCACTTCCTAAACTAGAATTTGAATGAATGAGGCAAAAAGCCTGAGTAATGCAGGATGAGATGGAGCAAGAAAAGCAAGTTTTGGAAAACTCACAAGCGACAAAGAGCTCTCTGAATGATCGATACTTTGAAGCAGTTATACCCAAGCATTGTTAACAATGTACCCAACGTACTTTTGTTCTTTTGAATAGCAAATGCATCCATTATATATAGATTACATGGAGAAACAAGATCATTCAACTAACAAATATTTAATACTTAAAAGTGGGAAAAGAAAATACTATTTCCAGAACAACGAATGAAGATTTTATAAACGGAAGACATCTGACCGGGGCCTTACAGGGTGGCCAATAGTTGGCTAAGCATCTGAGACAGAGCCTGAGTGCGCAGGGGCTTGAGTATCAGGCTAGTAAGTTAGATGTCATCCAGGGAGCCTTCCCCATATCTGAGCAGGGGGTAACAGGACCAGAGCTGTGATTTAGGAGGACTAATCCACTTGTAGTGTGTACAACAGATTATTATAGGAAGAGCCTGGAGGCAAAGAAACCAGCTTAGAGGTTAATAAAACTCTGCTGGTCAGAAGTGACCATGACCTACGCAGTCTCTTCAAACGAAGGAGATGCATAGTCACAGGAAAAGTGTTCTCCAAAAATGATTTGTTGAAAATGATATTCCATTAGTGTCGATGTTATTGTATGAGTTATATTCCACCAGAACTACTACCTCCGAGGACAGAGAACCTAAACAGAATGCCTCCTCTGAGTTGAGTATATATCATAGCCCATCTCATTTTTGCTCCAATACCTTTTCCCCATAGGTGTTTCAAAGTTTCCTCTCACTCATTAGCAGTCACTGGAAACTTCCTCAGTCGTCAGAGCTTTGAGATGGCTGCTAGACCCTTAACTCCTATAGCACAGACGTCCAGCATCCAAGGTCTCTCCTGACTTCTCATTGCTGAAGTACATGATGAAAGCATGACAAACTAGAGAGTACTTCAAAGGCCTGAGAGCCAGAGATCCACTCGTATTAAACAAACCCTTTCTTATCTTTTAAATTCATAAGTTTGAAATTCTGTGGAATTTATTTTTTGTAAGAGAGCACTTTCTTACATTCACGTAATCAGCAATATTCAGAAAATACACTCCTCCGTGGGGTGTTGCTGACAGGTGATATCAAATACCATCTGCTAACAGTGCACCGACCACAAATGTAGAGCTGAATAAGTGGGTAGTTTCCAGGTAAGGGCCCCGAGTAGGTAAGGGTATTCTCAAGTCTTACCTGAGGGGTCTAATCCTAATGCCCAATTCTCCCTCACTGGAAGCTTGGTATTGCCTTCAAATGAGGTCTTCGTCTTTGAGAAAAGCAGTATATCAAAACCCATGACTCCTTATTATAAATAGCTGTTCTTCCCCAGTCTGTATTTCTAGTTCTTACCCACAATCCTTTCATTTCATTTTCAAGTCAAGTCATATTGTACTTTCTTTCTCACTGACCCTGTACAGTATTTTCTTCCCATGAAAACTTTATGTAAAGCGTTTTACGTATATGTACTTTATAAAATCATGAAATCAAGATATTGGCCAAATATTAAGACATAGAGACAAGCTCCAATACTGGTACACATTCCAAATACTCAGCCTACCAACGGCAGATATCCTACAGCTCTGACAATAGGAGAAGAAAGGCTTCCACTTATGACAGAACAAAAGACACATTAATTCAAAACAGGAAATTTAAGCAATGATGTAATTACCTTGCAGATATCTATTAGGTGGGCAATGAGAAAAAATTTTCAGTTCCATGTATTATTCAAGTGTCTCAGTTACAAATCTGTGCTTCTTTTAGGGAGATAAAGATAGGAATTTGGGGAGGATACTGTGACCAAAGGAGTCAATATTGAAAATGCAGAATTAAGCCTCAGTTTCAAGAAATCAAACAGGATTGTGAAAACATGGTTCCTATACTGGGATAGAATCCACTAAAGAAAGGAGATTCTGTTTTTATCTCCAAACTTTTGGACACGTGCATATATGTAAATAAGTAGAGAAGACAGGTGCTACTTAAACTCTGATTCATAACATTCTATTAGAAGAAAGGAGATGTCAGATGCAATAAATGTATTCCTACTCTGAAGACAGTTCCTAAAAACTTGTATGAGAGTCTCCTCTCTGATTGCCTTTTGCCTCTATAATGAGAATGTGACAAGATGGGGTAAGTGTGGCTTAGTAGCTCAGGGGATTTTACAAATTACTGGGACTCTACCAAGCCCCAGTGACAGAGAGTGTCAGTGACGTCATGTGCTATCAGCAGTATCATACGTCTTCATAATTCAGGTTGTATCTGAAGCCACTGTTGGCAGCAATAGACTCTTAGGTAAGCTCTGTTTTTCATCCAAGGCGCCATTAATTTGAGGGCATCCCAATATTTTATACACCATCAAGAAAAATTCCTTTGGCAATTGAATTATGACAGACCACAGACTTAAGGAGCATTGCAAACTCATATATTTAAAAAGTGCTAAAATGTGTCTTAAACCAATGAATTTTGGTGTAACTTCTGCATAAAGATTACAGAAACTTTGAGGAGAAAAAGCTGATGGTTACAAGAAAACAGATCCAAACAAAGTAGGAAATGACCTTCCTTTGATTGAGACAAAAGTGAAGAAAAGAGAGAAGACAATGAGATTCATGTTCTCAGAATTTATATAAATTCTCTCCTCTTCTGGCCTGTGTGAATCTGGGAGTGAGACAGGAGGTGGCCAGCAGAAGATCTTAGGGTAAGGAAGCCACAGAGGATGATAACGATTTGAGTTACTTCACTATCTGGTCTCAAAGTCAGGCAGACCTCATCGTTCCAGCAGCCAGGATCCCGCTGGTTTAGTATAATTTCGGTAACTTTGTGCTTTGCTCCCTTACTGAGGCCACACTTAATTCCCATGATTTTTACCTCAGGTCTCTGTCATCAGGTTATCTTGGTTGAAAATATGGTCTCCTGTGGTTGTCTGTTACTTCTGCCAAGCCTCTCTGCTACTCACAGCCAGTGCGTCACTGGATGTTTCTTACTATTTGCTGATAGAGTCTCCACTCAGGGCAGTCCATCCTTATCCCCAGGAACACCCCGCTGCCCACCGCCAGTGGGCACACTGCCCATACTCAGTGCCTGTCCATCCAACACGATATTCTCCCACCCTGAGATCGCTGATGCTTTGTGTAGAAGCTTCCCCATATTTGTTAAGATCCTCTCTAACCACCAACTCCTTGTTGGTGATTTTTCTCCACTACTCAGTTTTCAGCCTTCTGTAGTCCCAGGGACAATCAGGTCCTGATTCTGTCAGATACAGATATTTTCAGATTCACCAGGCATGGCAAGGAGGTGGTAAGCCTTTGTTTATACGTCTTAGGTAAGGCAAAAAGGTGAGTTAGAGAAGAAGCAAAACTACCCAGTACCGGAAAGAGAACATTTCAGAGGCGGTGACACGGTGGGGAGAGAAAAGCTCCACCGCACGGAACCCAGAACTGGTTTAATCTCAAGCTAAGATTCCAGAAAATTTATGAAGAGTAATTTCTAATTGGGGATTATATGTAAAACCAATCTGATGAAAGATAATACATTAGTGAGGAAAGTACTATATTACAGAATTAGTTTACTTCAAAAGGAAATGTATTTTCCTCCATTTGGTTAAAACTGTTTAGGTAGGTAGGTCAAAATACTACAATCACTCCTATTCACAATGAAAAAAGTAGGACAAGGAAGTTAAGAAACTCACCCATTTGGAAATCATAGACTTTACTGTAAAAGCCAGCATTAAGAAACAGCTCTTATGACACATGGGTTTATGCTTTTTCTGCTATGTACTGCTGTTGGCAGAGTAGGCTTTGAGATTAATGGATGAAATTTATGCTTGGGTTAGGACTAAATTATCCTGAATTTTGTTTTATCATTGTCCTTGTTGAAAAAATAAAATAACAACAAAACTAAAAAAAAAAAATTTTTTTTTCAATCCAGTAGGGATATAATATGATAAATACTTGGTACAGTGTTTTTTGGACCAAATAAAGTAGCTTCAAGAGTAATACATCAAATGCAGTTCTTTTAATATGGTTGGCATCCAATAAATGTTGATTTGATAGAATTTTCTCTTCCTGTAGATTACAAGAAATGATCATGAGTGAAATATCTAATTCAAAACATGGCCATCAAAATTATGACATATCAAAATATTGCTCTTAAAATCAGATACATATCCTTCTGCCTTACAAATCCAAATTTAACATGCTTATCGATGAAGAAAAAAAAAGATTGACATTTAACATGGAAACGAACCATGTCATTCGTGGGCTCAAATGGAACTTTACCAGTTTCTAATTCTAAGTGAACTAAATAACACTTTGAATATTCTCCTGTGATTCCCTCCTCAAACCCAGCAAGTGTCATTCATCTTTTCTGCCTCCCGGGGTCTTCCTCCAAGGTAAAGGAGGTACATTTGGACTGCATCCCGAAGAGCAGCCCATGTCTGTCACCATATCTGCTGTTCCTCCTGCCATTATTTCTTGTCATTTGTTCTTTTGTATGTGTCTTAATTGATAAATTAAATTAAAACAGAGTGCAAAAGGATGGAACACAAATGACTAACGCAGGCTAAAATAATATGCATCTAACAAAATTCTTCAGTTCTATTCTAGTATAGCCTAAAGAAGATTAAAAGCATACAAAGCTTAAAACCAAGGAGAGATACATCCCCCCAAGACACTACAGCCCCACATATGCAAGCAGCAACAATAAAAACCCCAGACAAACAAATAAACAAAAACAGAACCTGCAGGAAGACATTAGAAGGCAGAATGTAATCACTGGAATTGGAAACTGACCAGGACACTGTGGTTAAAACTCTCTCTGCTACAAAGGTTCTGAGGAATCTTTAATGACTACAAATGGTCAGGACTTCATGTCCACACCTCATCTGAAAGATGACAACCAGCAGTTAGTCCTTCCTGCCGCTACCCAGGGACCGGTGTCAATTTTGACCTAGCAGAATAAAGGGCCACCTACAGAAGTCACTAGCATCATTTGTTATCCTTGGCTGCCTTTGCTAACCAATCTGTGTGAAGCAAATTACTTAAATATCTCAAGATCACTGCCATGTTTTAATAGAAATACATAGTGATATCATTCCTCATCTCTGTATAGAATTATGAAATAATGCTATGCACACTCCTTGGGTAAAAATTATTAAACCCTACTCCTTGGCTAACACTGAGTAATGAGGATGTACCCGTCAGTGAGACATTAGATGCCTATTGTTTAATCTATGTATGCTCACTATCACACTAACTTATTTTTGCCTCATACTTTTTAAGAAACTGACTCAAATGCAGTAATTAAAATACATTACAATAGTGCAAGTGAAATTTGGAAAACTGCCAACATTTTCAAGAACTTATAATTTTCTTTTTCAGAGGAAAAAGTAGTTTTGACATCTTTGTTGCAAAACAGTCACTAACAGTTACTTACAATTTCAGGAAAATCACTGTTTTAATCATGACCTTTCAGTTGTCCTTGATTGAAAAAAAATTGGCCACCTACAGAAATAATTCTGTTGGGCCCTCATCTCTCCACTGATTGATGGCCTCATGTCGTTCTGCATGTTCACAATTACAAATAAAACTATATAAAAATGGCAGAGCTTAGCTTCCATCTAAGTAGATAAGAATAGAACAGTTCTAATTGACAATTAAGGGGACTTTCTTTAAGTGACATCTTTGCCATGTACCTGAATCAAAATCAAATGGTACGTTTTTCTCTGATTAAATGTGTACTCTTTTGGTCACCATTCCCTACAACCATTAATTTAGCATCCATTGTGTAAAAGACACTGTATTATACTCTGTTGGGGGTGACGGAATGTGGATAAAACAGTTTCTGCATTAGAAAACCTATTATCTGGTGAAATACTCAACAGGCTAACTAACATACAATAAATATGGACACTATACATACACACGTGGAAATATCCGCTCACATATAACACACGCATGAATAAAAATTGGGTTCGGTTAAATATACTTATATAAAAATACATACTCATACTTCAGGAACAACATATCAATATATATACTTAAACTTGTACAAATATACCTATACTATGTTACACCAGAAAACTTTTCAGTAAGACATTAGAGGTCCCTAAGTGTTAAGTACATGAGTTTTTCAATAGAAACGAAAAGGAAGACTCATCCTACTAGTTAAAGGTTTCCCACCTACTGTACAAGCAACAAAAATAGAGCTGGCATTCAGGACTCCATTAGAAGTCTATTGAAGCTCTGTGAGGTTGGAAAGCTTTTAGGAGTTCAGCATCACTCAATACACCAAAAAAAAAAAAAAAAAAAAAAGACTGAAAAAGATTTTCTCTTTGTATTCAATTTCTATGAGAAATCCCCAATTTACAACCTTAAGCTCAACCCAGAAATTGAATTAATCAATGCAATTATCTTTTAAGAAATCCCTTTTGTCAGCTATAGAAGTTCATAGAATAGAAAAAAAGACTGAGATTCCTTAAATAGTAGCCTTGAGGGCAGGCTTCAGCTATACCGAAGGGCTGGCATTAGAAACAGGCATGGAGCGGGGTGTGGGTGTAGCTCAGGGGTGGAGCACATGCCTAAGCCTGCATGAGGTCCTGGGTTCGAGTCCCAGTAAGTCAGTTAAATAAAAAGTAATAATAACAAACAAACAAACAAACCTAATTATCCCCCCCTCAAAAAAAAACAAAACAAAACAAAACAAACAAAAGAAATGTGCATGGGTACAGGCTTCAGTACTGAGTTTTGGGCAATTATAAGAGTTAAGTGATCCTTATCTCTAAAACACAAACCAATTATCCACCAGCTGCAGTCTACAATAAATTGTTTTATGAAAAACAACACTAAAATATTTATGTGATCAGATCACAAATACTGATGAAAAGCATTATCACATGAAATCCTATATTGAAATAGTCATCTTCTCAAAATAAGTAAATTCACATTTTTGGAAATCACCAACTTGTTCACAATCACCAATTTGAAAAAAAAAAAGGTTCACTTCCTGTTGTTGAAAAATTCTTAGTCTAAAGCCATAATTTCAACATTTAAACTAAGAGGAACTAAGACAATTATTCAGCTAATTTAGGCCCATTTAATACTTTCACATGAGATAGTCAAATAATTAGAGCAAAAGATTCTATATTAATTATCTTTATCATACATATTTATTCTCTGTGCATATAATAATCTTAGGCGAGTTTGACATGAAAAAAGAGAAGAATGCAATATACCTGCCTAATTAAAATTAAAAACAGTTCATGAGTAAGAGGCAAAGTTATACACCTAAATAATCCAATTTATTTCAATGTTAAAAGTCTATAATTCCCTGTTTAAAAAGAATTCAATCAACCAACACCCTCAATCAATTAGAAAATACACTGAGGTTAAGGATTTATTAAGAACAAACCTGAAATTCCCAAGAAATATCTTGGAGTGAGTGTAGTCTCCCTAATTGTTTATATGTTTTCCATACTTAAAGACACTGATAAGTGTTTATTTGGTTTGGCCCAGCTTTTTCCTACCAGCTTTGAAGCACATAGTTCTTACATATAAAGCAACTGAAGATCAATCTGTTATCAAAACACTATTATGTATTAACCACATTCACAATGACAATGTAACAGCTGGGTGCGATAGAGGTGTGTAAAAAAGTAATAGCATTGCATTAGCACTGAGCTAGTCAGAATTCCTGTGAATTATCAGTCTATTGTAATATATTTTACTGACATAAAATCCCCAGATAAGTCCTGTATATACGACAACATTTTCTAAAAGGAAAAACCAAAGTAGCAGAGAAGACACAGGTTAAGTTTTTGTCAAAGAAAGGTGGATCAGATAAGAGGACTCCACGTTATATTTTACTGCAGTCTTCAACCAAGACTCTCACAGCTTAATGTAAACCTCTTGTTTTTATTCAAATGTTGGAATAAAGAAGTAAATAAGTTCATGGAATTTTAGTCTCTTGAAGTAGAAAACACTGATTCCTGAAGATAATACTCTGATTGGCGATTTTTCTTCCATCATGCTTGAAGAGGAAAACAAAAAACTCAGAATGGTCTATCCTACGGGAAAACATTTCTATTCTATCCCAAGAACTAGCGATTTGTCAGTTAGCATTTTGGGAGGTGGAGACAGGGCTTAATCACCTGACAGGTTCTCTCAACTTAGGTAATGTTGCCTCAGTTCCCCATTTCCAGATCGATTTATGATCTCTTTATAAGCAGGCGTGTGCTAAAGACTCACTGAAGATTCTAGAGAGAATATCCCATCAGAAGAAGGATATCTTTCCGTCCAAGAGCGTACATTGTGTGTATGTATGTGTGTGCATTTTAATAAGCATTATCATGGAGGAGATCCTCAGCAAAGGAAAATTTATGGTCTATTTTAAATAACTAAAACATTCCCTAATCTATTCTTGTGCTGTGACTGGAGAAGGCAGTGAGGCAGAGGGATTAAGAGCGATAGCAGAGAATGCTAACTGGCTACTCAGTGTCAAGACCCCTTCACAATAATAAAGCAGAGCTGTGGAATGTATAGACAGAGCCCGGCCAAGAGCACTGAGACAGACATGGAAGCGGGTGGGAGATTCCATGAAAACGCTTTAGGAGGGGACAGCTCTGACTGCTTCAGCCTTTCTGCTCTTTGTGCTTCTCTAACTTCCTGCCTTGACGTGAGCTGGAGCTGGACTGCTGGAGCCCCACCAGGCCTCCCGTGAGCACTGGAACAAGGATGTACCCTGAGTGCAGGGGAAGAGAAAGCTGGAGGGAGCCTGGATCGCTCGGAGCGTGGTGGAGCAGCTCGGACTGCGTCTGACCCTCCTGCATGATGGAAGAAAAACAAACTCCTGTCTCGTTCAAACCACCATCACTCGGGTTTCTGTTACTTGAAACTGAATACAATCCCTAAGTGACAAGGACTCAGAATTTGGTGGCAGATGAAATCCCTCTGTGCCCACCTGCACTTCCGGATGGCCTGCTCTCTTTGCATCAACGTGCTCATCTGTAAAATGAGGACAATAGGCATACCCTTCCCAAAGGGCTGCTCTGATAACTAAACGACATAATTCATCTAACACCGTAAACCAAAGCCTAAGTGTTCAATGATTATTATTATTATTAATCTTATCAGGCTATCACACTATAAGAGGGCAGCTCATCCATGTTTGAAAATTAGGTCAAAGTCAACCAGCAGGATGTGATATACACTTCAAAGCCGTCCTGTCCATAAAATTTAAACATACTCTCTAGCTGTTTATCAGAATGTCCTATTTGTGGACACGTTTATATCTATTGTTTTGAAGAACAACAAAAACTAATAAACTCTGTGACATCACCGTGCGCCCCACGAGGACAGTCTGTGTCTTTTCTGTTTACCATTGAGTTCCCTGCGTGGTGGTACACGAAATAACCCCAGGCATTGTGTCCCCAGTCCACGGACAGTCTTACTCATTTGGGTCACAGGGAACCAGAGGAAAAATTCTTCTGTTTTTACACAGGGAAAACCACTGCTTATGTGAAACAGCGAAAGATTTTGAGTGTTTTGGATACATATAATTCAGAAGGAAGAGTCGCCAGGGAGAAGAGACCTCAAATGCTAACGTGAGGTCTCCATGGTCCTGCTCCTGCAGCGCGAGCTCAGAGTAGGTGGGGTGGGATGGGAAATCGTATAAATGCCTCTGTTTAGGTGGCCTGCTTCCCGAATGGCACTCTAGGAGACAGCAGCATTGCAGACATCCCACGACAAATGGAAGTAGGGAGAGAGGTGACAGGTATGGCTGCACAGAGGGTCAAGGATGGAGAGGCTGTGACGTCCCCTCTTGACTCTGCAAGGTATGGGAGTTAGCTGAGGGAGAGCGCTGATGGTATGAAGGGGTCTCTCTAAGGGTTGTGATACAGGAATGCAGATGGAAGCCACAGCATGGCTGGTGGGACTGAGATCGTGAGAGATGCCCGCAGGGATGGATGCCCATGACTAGAGCACATGACAGGACAACTGCACGACTCCTCTGCTCCAGGAAAGAACAGGTGAGGGCTGGAAAACAGACACATCTCACCTTTCTTCCCACCCTTGAGCAGTTAAATGTAACAATACCCATGTCCCAGAATCAAAACATTGGAGTATAATTATTTCATGACCCACAATTAAGGCACTCTGCAATTTTCAGTCATAAGAGCCAATTCTCTGAGTCAGACATGGAACCAATTAAACTTGGAATCTCTATGCCTGAAAGGATGCCTTCTAATGAAAAAGGTGAAAGTTCCTGTCCTCTACATCCAATCATGTTTCTCTCTGTTTGGTAAACCAGGGGGAGAAGTTGAAGTTCAACTGCATGGCTTGGAATGAAGCCCATGCCAGCAGATTGTGCTGGGTAGAAATAACACTAGTCTGTCTAGGTAAGAGCAGTGCCAATGGTTCCAACTAAAATTAGAAAAAAGGAGACAGTACCTTGGCTCATGCTTATGTTGGAGACAAGACTCTAACTCTTGCTAAAGCCAAATGATGGCAATTCGATTCCTGCTTGCCAGTTGCAAATCCCTACACTACCACTGCAGTACTATCAAAAGACACTTGCAATCCAGCGCACCTAATAAGAGAGGTGATTTCTCAGATTAGTCACTTAATGGATCATCAGCTCAAGTATTAGCAACTCAGAGGGATGCATACATTTATTCTGAGATAGGAAGGTATTTTCTAAAACTATAGGGAGATCACTAAAAATAAAAAAATGGGTAGAACCATATTAATATGAGCTAGAAAGAGGATATTATTCATTTATTAATTGTAGTTAAAAAATAAAAGAAAAATCAAGGATAGCATGACCTCTCTCCCTCTAAAAACATCATCAAAAGACCCACAACACTTTTCATGCATTTCAACAAATGTAATTTTGTTCTAATCTCATACATGTCATAAGGCATCATGCCATGATGGAAAGAAAACTGGGCCAGGAATCAAGAAATCTGGGTTCTTTTTCTGGCTCTGTCTCTTATTAACTGTGTAAAATGATGCAAAATTTAACCTCACTGAGCCTCAGTTCCCTGTCTACAAAATCAGTGGCTCAGATAAGCATTACCTAGCTCTCAGATTCTGTTTTACTCTGTAAATCATTAGTGAGTAGATTAAATTTTAAATTTTATATGATCTTTACAACATATTTTGATATTAAGTCTTTAATAAATCCTGAGATTGGAAGTCAAATATATATAATAGATAAGGCACTCTAGTTCTAATTGTAAAGAATTAAAGTGTTTGTTTGATATTTTTTTTAATTTGATCTACTCTGTCATGGCAATACACACACTCACAGGTACTGACAATATTCGTGTGTCTTAGCAGATCTCATAATCTTTTAGGCAAATATCAAATGTCCGACATCATTCAAAGTATTCTTCGAAGGAAAGAGTATACTGCTATTGGATGAAGGAACTTCTCCAATGCCCTAGAGTAATGCAGAAAGTTAAAACTTGGGGAGAGTTTCAGGTGCTGAAAAGATAATACACTTAGAACAGTCACCCAAGGCCTCTACCAGATTTAAACTGCTTTTCATTCTACATAAGTAAGAGAATTATACTACTGCCCCTAACTTCACTCCCAGGATTCTCAAGCAATCTACAGAATTTTCTTCAAATCACCATAATGCTCAAAACGCTAATTAGTGTCTCCACAGGGCATCAGAACTCCACTACTACTCAAGGCTCCTTTGGACACAGCCTCCTCCAGTGGGTGGTACCCAGCCTGGGAAACAGACCTCCAGCCTCCCCGGTTGGTGCTGGACTATCAAAGAACCATCTGCACTGAAGACAATTCACAATGTGGCCAATAGGCTAATCTCTGCCCTGACTATCGGCAACTGTAGCTCCCGTTTTATTTCTGGCACTAACTCTTGGGATTCTGGGCAACTCCTACAATCTCTCTGTTAAATGCTATTGATAATGATGCTTCTTGAGTACATGCACTATAAGAGTTATGTATTCCCAAGTCTGGTAAAAATACTTCCACTCCATATTGTGCACTAGTGTGTAAAGAAAAATCTATATTTTACCCTCTTTTAAGTCATAGATCCCTTGGAAGAATCTGATAGAATCACTCCTTTCCTCAGGGGAAAGAAATGTTCCTGAGCAATCTTATACACAAAAATTTCATGAAAATTGAGGGGGTTCTCTGATGCTAGAAAGAGTCTAGCAAACTCAAGTGAATGTCCTGGTCTAGAGTACAAATCCATTCTGTACTTATTAGCTACAGGATTTTGGAAATGCTGAATCTGAGATTCCTCATCTATAAAAACATAGGTAATGAATGAATCTCTCCACCTACATCTTACAACTACATTAAACATGAAATTTCTGAATATGAACAAATGTGAAACCAAGCTGGTACACAGAATGCCATGCAACTCCAAGTTGCTACTGTCCCTTTACCCTAGTCCTTTAACGCTGTCGCACAACTTTCACAAGCACCACCCTGCCCCACTGGCACCATCCAGCTTGGCAAAACGTGAGCCACCAGACCTTGTTTTTAACTTAAGAATCTGGACTCTCAAAGACCCACCGACTGGCTACACTGTGTACTGCACCCATACATCCTTCTTAGCTTTTGTGTAATTACTCATCTCTCCACATGCATCTACGAAACTAAATGTACTAGCTCTATCTTCCCTCTCTGGAAATACTTTTTATCATCTGGAGTTTTACACCTACTAGGAGATACTTGGTCCTATACTGGCACTGAATCTTGATCCTCGCTTGAGTACTTCAAATTATTGTTGTTAGGCTCCACAGTCAACACCTCTGCTCCCCTCCGCTGATGTGAATAATTAGAAACCATAGTGCTAAGATCACTATCCCTATTTTATTGGCAAACGGACTAGCAAATGCAAAGGTATAGTAAGTACCCTCAAGGCTTACACAGTGTCTGACAGAGCCAGTTAACATTATAAGACTCAATTCACAATGCGATATACTTGCCACTCTTTCACAATTCTTTTCCTTCCAAGAGCCCAGTAATATTACCTTCTTTACAGCAAACTCTTTCCTTTATGACAATAGAAAAAGAATGGATACATCCATCCATACATCTTATTCAAGGCACACATTTTAATTTTTTCTTTTTCTATTTAACATTTCATTTTGAAATAACTTCAGACTTACAACAAATTGCAAAAATAGTACAGAATTCCCAGCTTTCTTCCATATTAACATCTTCAAAACCACAGCAGAATGAACAAAACCAAGAAATGAACAGATCAAATACAATGGACTGATGTAAAGACCTTATTCAAATTTCAACAATCGTCCTACTCGTCTCCTTTTATTGGACCATGAGCCAATATTAATTTATCATGTCTTCTTGGTCCCTTTCCATGTAGGACAATTCCTCAGTCTCTGTTTTTTATGAACTTGACACTTTTTAAGAATACAACACAATGATTTTGTAGTATGTCCTTCAATTTGAGTTGTCTGATATTTCCTCATGATAAAATTCATGTTATGCATTTGGGGCAAGGACATGACAGAAATGATTTTTGTGTCTCCTCAGTGAGTCACTAGAGCGGCCCATGATGCTGGTACATTTCATCACTAGTGATGCTAACTTTCGTCCCTTGTTTTAGGTGGTATCTGCCAGGTTAGTCCATTGTGAAGTTCCTACTGTCTCCTTTGTAATTAACAAGCATTCTGAGAAGAGCTACTTGGACACTATGTAGGCATCCCATTTATCATCATATTGTCACCACTAATTTAGCATCCAGTCATGATTCTTGCCTGAAAAAATTATTACTCTAGTCTTTATCAAATGGTCATTCTCTGTTTCCATCATTCCCTGAACAGTTATTAATTGGTATTCTACTGTGATAAAAGAGCTTTCCTTTCTCTCCCATTCATTATTTTTTCAATACTTTTTATAACACCATGGACGACATTGAGTATAATCCATTCCTGTCACTATTTCCTTCCTCAAATGTCCCAGATGTGGCCATGGGGAGCCTCTTCAAATTAGCTCCTGTGTCCTTCCAACATGTTTCCACCCTTTTTCAGCCATTCCTTACTTTCTTGAACCACAAGATATGCCAGGTTTTCATCATATTCTTTCTGTAGAATCATCCATTTCTACACGGCTTCTTGGTTTCTTCTACTGGAGAATGATATTCAGAAACCAAGATCTAGGCACTAGGGGTGCTCATCAGGGTTGAGGTATTCTTGCTTTTAGGCCCTCTCTGCAGACAGAGCTAGAAACTCATACATGGACACACACACACACACACACACACACACACACACTCACAGCTACTTACTTGTATTGATGTATATATAGTGACATTACTCTCTTACACAGCAAATTCTTTCTATTTCATGCTGGAGAACACACCATGAGGTTTTATTGCTGTCTCAGATTGCAATCCAACATCACACGGTTCATTCCAGCCCTCTCTATTTCTTTACAGGGAGGAAAATGGCTCTCATTACCCACAATCCTAGGATACATTCAAAGCAGTTTCAGAAATACACACTCACATTCCTATGAAAAACAGAAACATTAACCCATTTTATGTGGAAAAACAGATTTTCTGACAAGAATACAACAGTTCCTTTCTTAAAAAGTCTTAAAGTCAAAACTCTGGCGAAGTCACTTAAACGAGCTCTTTTTCCCCCACCCTCTTCATTTGTAATTCATTCAAATACAATTAAATTTGTTATGTTTTTGTTTTTCCTGTGGGGCTCCCTGAACACCCCAGTTCATTTAAGTTAACTACTTATTTTTGAGTATGTGAAACATTAACACAATTCCAAAAATCAGAATTATACCACCCCCCAAAAAACCCCAGGATATTCAGGTAAGTGTCACCTTCCCCGTCACCGTTTCTACCTTCTTTCCATTCTCTCAATAGCTATTCACGGACCCAGCCCCTGTAAGTAACAACCAATTTCAAGAGTTTTTGGTCTATTTTTCCTATTGTTTTGTCCCAACTAGCAGATACATGTGTATTTTCTATATATCCCTTACATTCTAGATATTATTATTCTATATTTTTCCCACTTCGCAGCATAGCCTGGAAATTACTCTATATCCATTCATTCTTTTTACAGTTGCATGGTACCTCACTATGTGGTGATGCCACAGTGTTTTGGTGTATTCAACTCTTCCCCTATGCATGAGCATTTAGATAGTTTTTAATATTTTACAACTATAAACAATGCCACAATGATTAACCATGGGCATGTAATTCTCATATTCTTAAAGATACGTCTTTGGTATAAATTCCTTAAAATGGGATTGCTGGGTCAAATGGTGTGTATATGTAGATCTGTTAGCTATTGTCCAATTCCTGTCCAAAATGCTTGTTCTAATTTCATTCCCATCAGCAGTGCATGAGAATAATACCTGTGTTTTCAACTCTTTCCCCAAATCATTTTAGCAGAAATGCTGAGCAGCATCTGAGTGCTAAGTCCTATTCACCTCTTCTTTCTGACTACAGATGCCATCTAACCATGGTGCGAACAATCGAAGAAAAGGTTTACATAAGTGTAAAAGAGGAAGAACAGAGAAAACAAGGAGCTGGGAAAATCACTCTCAGCTGGCCGTGATCACAACAGCTCAGGTGGAGACACAGAGCTCAGCATCTTCCCTTTGAGGGTTTAATAAACCAAAATTTTATGGTAATTTTTCTTATGGCCAAGATTAAGTCCTGCCTCCTTCATGTCCACAAGACCCGTACCAGTACAAGTGGCACACACTACCAGGGCTAACTGATAAAATGTCTGTCTTGCATTAGACATTTAATTTTCAAGTGGAGACTGTATGTTGATCAACATAATTATCCCAAATCCTAGCACAATATTCAATATATAACTTTCCTGATTAAAATGTGTTAGAAGTTCATTGGTATAAAAACAAACATTTTCTGGGTGCTCACTCTGAGCCAGACACCATCCCAAAAGTTTTACACATATTTTCCCATTACATCTGCAGAACAAGCATACAAAGTTGGTTTTGTTATCATTCCCAATTTATAGATGAAAAAACAAAGACTTAGAGAAGACACACAACTTGCCTAAAATGAGATAATCATGAAAAAAAAAAAAAAAAGGTCAGGATTTGAACTGAAGTCTGTCTCATTCCAAAGCACGTGTGGCTTGGTCGCTTCTCCCTGAATAACACTTGGAAATAGAAGCATTCTTGATGCCCCTGACGTCACACTTACGTAGGCAAGTTTTCACTCTGCCTACTGTAAGGCCGGAGCTAGTTCTACATTATGGACTTCAGGCCAGTGCATCACTACTAAAAAGGGAAAGAAAGGTGGGTATCTAATGGTTTCCAAACAGACTCTAAAAAAGCTTTCTGAGATTTTCACTTTCTGGCAAACAAAGCTTTGGCTCCTCTGATACTAGCACACATTTATTGTACCCTTGTGACTGTGCTTTACATACAAGCATCCTATTAAAAGAGTTTTTAAAAACTGAAATGTGATTTCCTTTCTGACAGCAAAGGAAAAATAAAAAGATGTTCTTTGCCCTCCTGTTCTATACTGTGTTTGGAAGTCGAGTCTGCAGTTCCCAGAACTCTGTCTTGTTACATTTCCATATATCTGTCCAAGAATACAACACTGTCCACCCAAAAAATGCAGTATCAACTGTAAAACACATGCACTTGATGCCTGGATCCAATTTGCCCTCATTCTGTATATAAGTGAAAATAAAGCGATGCTTTAAGTCTTTGAAATGACAATATCACATTATTTAGATAAGTGCCACCAAGTCATTATTGAAATTCTGATAGCATTTGCCTTACTGGTAAAAGAAAATTACCTGTAATGCATAGTTTAAATAATTACTTTTAAACAAAAGCTTCTTTTCTACATTGCTTATTTATCTTTTGAGACCAACTCAGCAGGGCTATGTATTTTATTAAAATTGCCTTCAGACTGCTAATGGCAGGGCGTCTGTTAGCACAGGAAAAGCGATGGCAGTTTGACTCCTATTCCTAATATTGGGAGTTAGTCCAGACACTTAAGAGCCAGAACTCTGCTGTGCATTTGACTATGTTTTCAACACTTTACTTGCTAATGATACTAGTGACAGCATTTCAATGTGATGGGTCAGACTTGAATAGGAAAGCTTGTAATTGTGCTTACAGAACCAAAAAGAAACTCCCTCCCCCCAGCGACAAAAAAATCCCTTTTATCAGCAGATCAGCTGGTGTTAAGCTTCATGACTGGGAATTATTTGGTAAGCTTCTGCTCAATATTTTTCCTCCTTCTCCACTTCCCACCTTGAATGGGGAGCTTCCATCAGCACCTGATATCCACCCGTTCAGAAAATGACAACTGAAAGCCTTCCCGTGGAGCAGCCGTGTGCCAGCTACCCGGCAGAAGGTCACACTGATGACTTTCCTGTGGCTTTTATTTTCCCCGGGGAAATCCACAGCCAGGGCTGACTGCTTGCCAAATATGCTGAGTGCCGCAAACCAGCAGCGCTAAGAACCCCCATCCTTCTTGATGGGAAACAGTAAGCAACTGTGCTGAACACCTGTGTCAGCTCCTGTTCCTGGGGACACCCCAGGCAAGCACTCATTCAGCGTTCAGGGATAGGGCACCCCTCTTCTAACTGGCACTGCTGTCCAAGAACTTCTCAGTAGTCCTACAATAATAGTTAGGTTTGTCAGATCTCTATAACATCAGCGTGTTTAACCACTGTTGAGGAGGATGATTTAAATCATTCGTGAGTTAAGTATTCCACTACAAGCACTTAAAAGAGAATTAGCGTAATAAATGTACTTTATGTTACTGTAAATGTAAAAGTAACATTCTCCCTCACTTCCTCCAACCAACCTAAGGAACAGGAGACGTAGTCTGAGATGTGGGCTGCATGATTCCATACATGGACAAGATCTCAATCAATCAGCATTTTTCCTATAGCTAACTGAGAATAATATGCTAATGGAACCCGTGAAAATTCTACTCAAGAACGGATGGAGAAAAAGTCACGCAATATAATTAAAAGAGTCCCTGCCACAGGTTAAGGCTTAGTAAGACTATGTGAATGAATGAATAATTGAATGCATGAATGAATGAATGATCCAACAAATGAAGGAACACCTAAACAATTTTCAATACTTCAAAAAAATTCTGCTATCCAGAAATGACTATATTCCACGGAGCCAACTGAGTCTGCACTCAGTGGTTACTATTTGCAGACCACTCAGGCAGGACTTGTGCAGAGATTAAAAAGAAATAAATGCATACATAAATCAAAGCCTACTTTAGGACCACAGAGCCTGTCAAGCAGCAAAACTACAATACAAATTTCAGAATTTCTTCTGCTTTGACTGTTCCATTTGGTCTTTCCAAAGTTCCACATGGCATTGAGACTCTTGGTCTCTCAGGGTGTTCCGTCAGCCTGGACTGCTCTTCTTCCAATAACGAGGCAACTTCCACTATCAAGTTTAATCTCATACAGAGGCATCGTCAACTCCCCTGTCCAGTACCAGAATCTCTGCGTGGAATGCTTCTTCAATATATCAGCATTGGCATCTCAAATGTGAAGACTCTCAAAACAACTCATTACCCCTCACCAGTTAAAAAAAAAAAAGTAAATGAATAAAACAACAATTTTTCCTAATTTCCTATATCTGAGCATTGCATGGCTTTTATTTCAATTACTCAGATTTAAAATTTATCCCTTACTGCTCCAGAAAGTCTAGCCCTATTGACTGCATCTTCAAATTCCTGCTAGTATCTGTCCCAAGGTGTTACCATCTTGGCACTATCTTGGCGCTAATGTTCTGGATCTCTTGCTTAATGATTGCACCGGTCTCCCACCTCCCCCTTTTAGCTTCTCCCCTTTCAATTAACCTCATACTGCCAACCATATTAATTAATTAATCCAAAGCACAGACCTAGTCAACACCATATTCCCTAAACAAACAAAGATTTTTAGTGGCTCCCCAAGCCTTGTTGAACTAAGTTTAATCACTAGCATGAAGTCCAGAGTCCTCTTTACAGACTATGAATTGTAGTCTCTTTATGTTGTCAACAGCCCACCATATCTTTACAGTCACTGTGTCCCCTTTTTGTATATCCTGTGCTGTATCCAAACTTACCCAAGCTGAAAAAGACACTTAAGACATGAGGACCTTAAATATATACTAGGTACTCCCCACCAGTATCTAACATCGTTGATAGGAAAATCATATGCATCCATTAAGATCCAGCTAAAATACTGTTTTGTCTATGAAATTTTGTTGAACCTTCACAGACTGCCACGTTGCATCTCTTTTCCGGCCCTGAGGACATTATACCTCACATAATACTTAGTTTTGGATCTCCAAACTCAATTCACTTAGCACATGCTGTAAGCAAAGTACTTTGAAAAGTATGTTAGGGATCAGTGGAGAACAAGACAGGTTCACTCTCGGCAAAAAGCATAGAGAAAAAAAATCTTTTTCTTAAAGTGGAGTGGAAGGTGGAATGTCATTCAAGCAGGTGAATGAACTCAAGAGCCAAATAAGATAATGACTGGAACTACCGGATATATTTAGTGTGACTACTGATGGCTGTAGCCCCAAGGGCTGGCAAGATAGACCTGGAAGAGACAGAGGAGTGAGAGGGAAGAAAGAAAGTGGAGACAGTAAGTTAAAACTTTAGGGAAATGTGTATGTAGGGAGTGGTACCGAGAGGAAAAAGCCGAATCAAAAGGAAGTTTTGGGTTTTTTTTTATTTATTTAAGATAGGAAACTTGAGCATGTTTAAAAAGTAAAGGTTTCAGTAAAGAAGTTGAAGACACTGGATTGAAGAATCAGCGCTCCTGGAACTTCTGGAGTAAGCAGAGTTTGAGCACGCGGGAGGGACTGCCCCTTTCAGGAAAAGGAGAACCTCCCAGTGAAAAAGGACTGGAATCACAGCAGAGCCAAGAAAGTTTTCAGTGTGTATGTGAAGCTGAAGTCACATATCTTCTCCTTCAAAAACTAATGTCAAAGAGTAACTTCCTTCTTTCTCTGTTTAAACGTAAACCTGATTCCTATTCTCATGACTAAAAAGGAAATAATTTAGAATACACAAGTATCTTCAAGGAAATCATACTAAGTATTCATAAACAGACTTTTATATATTTGTTCATGAAAAAACAAGTATTTATTGCATGTATATTCTGATAGCCAAATAATGAAAACCTAACCTTATATACCACATTATAGTTTTAAACTAGTTTTTCAATGTACTGATTTAAAAGTTTGAAACATTTGTGATAAACAATTATTTGGCAATTGGAAACTGCTGCCCCAAGACTGCCAGGAGAAGGTACCTCTACTTCCTAAATTCCTTTATTAATGGTTACTTCGATTCTTTGACATGATAGTATTGGTAATTTTAGAAACAAGCCTTCCTTCCAAATATCAATGATGCCTTCTCTAACCTGCTAATTTTTCTGAAATAAATATGAATATTTTCCTCTTTCATTTATATGAAAGAGTATCACCTATGTTTTCCTTTACATTGAAAATGGTCACTTCTAATGTAGGTGACCCCTAATACAACCAATTTTATTTACACGTGTGCACGCTGGCTTAACAGACGTAAAGGAACTGCAGAGGTAACAGGAGCAGTGCACTTCTCCTCATGAGAGAAGCAGTGCTGGGCGTTTAGCAGGCAAACAGGTTGAAGACCCCAAGTCATCCGGTTGGTAAGTTTCAGAGCTGGTTCCAGAATTCAGGCCCCCTAAGTCCTACGAAGCTGTTTCTTTTTTTCTACTCCATGTTTCCTTCTCATAAATAGTCTTATGGATCACATAATCATTACAATAAACCATAACATAATTTTCAAACATTCTCCCTTACAACTAGAAGATAAAATTCACGACCTGTTTGTGGACTTACACAAAGTCACACAGTTTTGGTTGAAATTATAAATGACAAACAAATGGGAAATTCAAATATGCAAAGCAACTAATCAGACACACAAATTTCTAAATATTACATACTCTTGTCATTAATGTGCCAATAAGAAACAGTAAGTTATTATACAAAACCAAAGAATATGATTCAAATTCAAAAGAATTTGGTGAATGAAGGATACAAAAAAAATGAAAGCGGTCCTATTTAACAATAGCTCCTTGAACACAATCACCAGTCAAAATCCTAGTCAGATAATGTTGCCCTAACCATTATTAATTTAAGTCTATTTTCGTTTATAGTTTATATTCTGTATATAAAGAAAAAATTTTAAACATTTTTACTCAACCTATAAGCCGAAGTGATCCTTAAAACACATGAGTTACATCATGCCCCTTACTGGCTAAAATCCCTTCAACGACTCCCTTCTCACTCAGAATAACAGTCAAGGTCCCACCGTGGTCCCCCAGGCTCTGTGTGATGGACACCACATTCCCCTCCTCATTCTCATCTCTTACTTGTCCACTCCTGACTTGCTTCCAGCACAACGCACTTCCTGAAACTCCTTTAAGGCAACAAGCACACTCCTTACCCTTGTTCTTCCCACTGAATGTACCTGTCTCTGCCCATATATCTAAATGGTTCCCTCTCTCACTCCATTCAGGTTTGTGGTCCATTCTCTCTCTATCAGAAAGACCTCCCCTAGACATGGTATCGGACACAGTCTCCCATCCTTCTTGATTTATTCTGCTTTATTTTTTCCTTAATATGTATCCCCCTTAACATCTATATATTAAAATCTTCAATTATGTTTTCCTCCACTAGAATGAAAGTTCCAGGAGAGTAGGAACTTCTGTTGAATAAATGAATGAAGGAATAATCATCTTTTCATTTCATCCAGCTCAGCAGGAAACTTCTCCAGATAAACAATAGTAAAAAAGAAACTTAAAGTTCCTGATTTCTTTGAATATCAGTACAATCCAGAATAAAGTACTAGTATCGACGATATTCTTTATCAAATTATAAACCGGTGAAGATGACAAATGATGAGAATTTTTACGTATGCGTATAATGTTGTGTGCAGAGCTGTTTGTGTTCCATAGCACACGGGGCATCAAGAAACACAGATTTATCTCTGTTAACTAATACTTCGTGTGACAGTGGGAGGCAATTTGGGTTTGTAAAGTATGTGGACTGGATTGAGGTTCCTTCTGTCCCTCACAACTGCATGGGGTCTCTGAGATGTTTGTCTCTTCCTTCTTGATTTTGCTTCCGAACTTGCAAAACATAAACAGTTGCATTCAGTTTAAGATCAACATACACACAACAGCAGAATGCCAAGAAAATCTACCTCTTTTGGCCTCTGACTATTTCTTTTTAATGTTTAGTTCAATTACATTTGTAAACTGAAAACTGAGGGATGTTTACTATCAGAAAACTCTTTATGAAAGTATCACACAAAAGTGGTTCTCAACTCTGCAAGAATCAGTGCAGACATACTGACAAACGCAATTACCTGGGCGTATCTTTGTAAACACAGCTTTTTGCAGGACGCTTACCTAATTTAGCTGAGAGCAGAGACCTAAGCATATGCAATGCATCATCAAGATACTTGAAATTATCTTTCTTTTAAGCTGGAGGGTAGTGGTCTCTCAAGATACATAACAATAATAATCTGTCTAGTCCCTAATGCTAGGAAATAGCTAAATCCCTGAAGCATCCAGGCAGAGAACTTAGCTTAGTTCCGTTCTGAATAAGCCATATCACTTGACAAGATGCGATCAGAAGGACAAAGCCATTTATCTCTCTATGTGATGAAAACTGGAGAAAAAAAAAAAAAAAAACACTAGTAGGTGCTCTCCAGGAGGCCTGAATGCGGGGGAGCTAAGCCAAACCCCAGGAGAACTGTGGAAGTGGTAACACTGGAGGGGTAACAGAAATGGAGAGGATCCCGAAGCTACCATAAATAACTAACCAATAGTAGTGAGAGTTGTCATCATCCTGTAAGACAGCTGGGACACTTCTCTGAAGCAGGAGATGAACACAGAGCCGTCAGTCCCTCATGGTGACACTCAGGGCAATGGAGACTGCAAAGGCCCGTGTGGCTCCAGCTCACTGAGGAGTGTGACTAACACGGACCCTCCCACAGTGACTGACACAGGCTCACAGCAGACCCTTCGACTGTTGGCATTTCTCTGTCTACATAGAAACCGTCTGTCTTAATTAACCTTCATTTTACACATGGTAGTCAACACTGAGTAGTTAAAAGCAGCATTAAACAGATGGACTCTGAAGAGTATCAAGGGCTTTCAGAGGTACCTCTGCGTCCAGAGAACAAAGCAGAGAAAAAGGAAACTTGACGTTCATGACCCAAGTGTTGTTCCACTACAATTACATAATTAATAATAACACGTTGCACGTTTGAAGGTTTTGATTCTGGAAAAGTCATCAAAAAGTCTTCATTTTAAAACAGTTTATATAATAAAAAGAAAAAGAGAAATCAAGTTAACTACGTATCTTATTAGGTAGGAAATTTTCTTCTATTCCTGAAAATCTCTTCAAATTATTTTTTCATCTCAAATCCTAAAAAGAGAATACCCAAACGATGAACTTATTATATAAAGGTTCCATTTGTTATTTGCAAAACTGAAATCCACACCAAGGAAGCACGAACAAGAAATAAACAAGCAGCGAAAGACTGAGAACTCCAGAATTAATGACAAAAGAATGATAAGCAAATGAGAATGCAACGTCCTGACCTGCTAGAGTCTTCCGGTCCAATCTCTCCCACTCCTGCTGTCCTCGATATTATCTATTTCTCACAATGCTAAGGAAAAAAATGAAAGAAAAGTATTTAATGAGAAACTGAAGTAATTCCAAAATAGGTGAAAAAAATGAAACATTATGAAAAGAGTTAAAATAAGATTTCTACTATATAACTTTGGAAGAAATATTAAGTAATTTCACTGTAAAATTTTTTCTAGACCAGATTCATAGCCACACAACAGTATCAGACTCCTAAGATAATGCGAGTTAATTGCTGAAAAATGAATAATGAATGTAATAATTGAATAACTGAAAAAACAAACATTTATAGATGACAGTCAAGTTATAGTGACAGTCGAATTTTGTAAAAAAAATGTGAACTAGTTATACTGAAGCTGTATCAATTAAATCACTTTTTTAAATCTTTATATTATTAATTTGCTAATGTAAGAACATTTGTGTGCATGTAGCCTACAATCCCCGCAGGCCCAGTTCTATTGAAAGAAACAATTCCAGCCATCCTTATGGTCCATGACGGTTGACTTAAAATATACTTATAATGTGATATTACTTACAACTGAAATACTGTATGGATAACTTGTTAGTGGGCATTAAAATGTATTTACAGATGAACACTTATCAAAGGACAGTACTACATTATACTAGATACTAAGTTGTTCAAAAATAAAGGGTTTACAAACTCCCTGGATAATTTCTTGGTTAAAACAATAACAACAAAAACAGCAAAATAAAAACAGAAACATCGTATTTATACTCAGTCACTTTATGTGAGCCAGACTCCAGTGTCATAAAGACCACAGTTTAATCACTGGTCTCATGGCAGAAGAGCTTTATGTCTTTAGAAATTTATCTAACCTCTTTGAAGGTTTATCTTCTTGATCTGTAAAATGGTACCACAGGCTTGACAAGAATCCAAAAACTCAAAAAATTTTCAATACATATAACTATTTTATCACAATTTATTTTATTTATTTATGAATGTAGAACAACTTTTATGAGGAGAGGTTTTTAAGTTTTGACCCCAAAATGATTAAATTCTATGGTTTCAAAATGCTTTAACACGTATTAATGATTTTTGTTATCTTGCAACATGATTACCAAATTTGTACAAATATAACATATAAAATGTTCTGCTCTAGGATGGGAGAGTTAGTTATCCGTATCATCAACCAGATTATGTGATCAGCATTTTAAATAAGACTTCAAAACTTAAATAATACAATTCTACCTCTGGGATATTGTTCTAACACACTAGAGCCAGAGATTTAGAGGTGATCTAGGGCCAACTCACTTGTATTACTCTTGGTTATTAGTTTATATAAGACTTTTCATTCTTAAAAATCTCAATAATTTGTGTTGAATTCTAGGGTACATAAATTCTCTGAACAGATATCAAATAGTAAAAGGAATTATTACACCAAGGCCAAGCAGGATTTATCCTAAGAATGAAAAGTTGGCATAACATCTAAATATCAAGTAACATAACATACCATACTAATAAAGTAAAAGACAAAGCCATACAATCATCTCAATAGATCTGACACAATCCAACACCCTTTCATGATATAAACATTCAAAAACTAGCAATAAAAGGGAACTTCCTCAACCCTATAAAAGGCATCTATGAAACCCCCACAACTATCATATTTAGTAGTGAAAGACTGACTGCTTTCCCCTTATGATCAGGAGTAAGACAAGGGTCTCCACACATACCACTTCTACCCAACATTGTACTGGAGGTTATAACCAGGTTTATTAGGAAAGAAAAGAAATAAAATACATCCAGGTTGGAAAGGAAGAAGTAAAACTCTATGTGTAGATAATGTTATTTTTATTTAGAAAATCCTACATAATTCACTAAAAAAACTACTAAAACTAATGAACAAGTAGGGTTATAGGATATTTGATCAACATATAAAAATACTAGCAATAAACTTCCCCAAAATAAAATTAAGAAAACAATTCTATTTACAATAGAATGGGAAAAAAACCCAAAATACTTGAGCATAAATTTAATAAGTGAAGACTTATACATTAAAAACTAAAACACCATTGAAGGAAATGAAGGAATATCTTAAAAGGTGAATAGGCATTTCACATTCATTGATCCGAAAACTTAATATTCTTAATATGACAATACTCCCCAAGTCGATCTACAGATTCAACACAATTCCTATCAAAATTTCAGCTGGCATTTTTGGTAAAAACTGGCAAGCTGCTCCTAAAATTCATTTGGAAATGCAAGGGATCCAATATAGCTACAACAATCCTGAGAAAGGAAAAAAGTGGAGGAATGCACCCTTCACAGCTTCTAAACTGAAGACAAAGCTACGGTAATCAATGTTCTCCTAGGGCAGTCTAACCAGGAAATAGAAATAAAAGCAAAAATAAACAAATAGGGCCTATACTTACAAGCTTTTGCACAGCAAAGAAAACCATAAGCAAAACAGAAGGACAACCTATGGAATGGGAGAAAATATTTGCAAAAGATGAGACTGACAAGGGTTTAATTTCCAGAATAGATAAACAGCTCATGTAACTTAATAATTTAAAAAAACAAACAACCCAATCCAAAAATGGGCAGAGGACCTAAACAAGCAATTCTCCAATGAAAACATACAAATGGTCAACAGGCACATGATAAAATGCTCAATATCACTAACTATCGGAGAAATGCAAATCAAAACTGCAGTGAGGTATCACCTTACACCAGGCAGAATGGCCATCATTCAAAAGTCCACAAACGATAAATGCTGGAGAGGGTGTGGAGAAAAGGGAACCCCCCTAAACTGCTGGTGGGAATGTAGTTTGGTGCAGCCATTATGGAAAACAGTATGGAGACTCCTCAAAAGACTAAAAATAGACTTACCACATGATCCAACAATCCCACTCCTGGGCATATGTCCTGAGAAAACTCTAATTCGAAAAGATACATGTACCTCAGTGTTCACAGCTGCACTATTTACAATAGCCAAGACATGGAAGCAATCTAAATGTCCATTGACAGATGAGTGGATAAAGAAGACGTGGTATATACATATATAATGGACTACTACTCAGCCACAAAAAAGAATGAAATAATGTTATTTACTGCAACCTGGATATACCTGGAGATTATCACACTAAGTAAGGCAGACAGAGAAAGACAAATATCATGTATCACTTATATGCAGAATCCAAAAAAAAATGATACAAATGAACTTATTTACAAAACAGATACAGACTTACAGACATAGAAAATGAACTTATGGCTACCAAAGGGGAACAGGGAGGGGGAATAAATTAGGAGTTTGGGATTAGCAGATACAAAAAATATAAAACAGATAAACAACAAAGTCCTATTGTATAGTACAGGGAACTATATTCAATACCTTGCAATAACCTGTAATGAAAAAGAATATATATATTTATATATAACAGAATCAGTATGCTGTATACCAGAAATTAACACAACACTATAGATCAACTATACTTCAATAAAAAATTAGAAATTAACTCAAAATGGAACATACAATTGAATGTAAGAGCTGAAACTATAAAACTCTTAGAAGAAAGCATAAATATTTGTAACCTTGAGTTTGGCAATGGTTTCTCAAATACAACACCAACAGATAAAAACGAGTAACAAAAACAAACAAAAAGAGATAAATTGGACTCAAAATACAAAACCTTTGTGTTTCAAAGTATACCATCAAGAATGTGAAAAGACAACATACAGAATGGGAGAAAATATTTGCAAATCATAGATCTGATAAAGGACTTATATCCAAAATATAGAAGAACTCTTACAACTCTATATTAAAAAGTCAAGAAACCCAATAAAAATGGGCAAAGAATCTGAATAGATGTTTTAACAGAGAAGATATTAAAATGGTCAATTAGCACATGAAATATACTCAACAACATTATCCATTAGGTAAACCAAGTCAAAACCACAATACCACTTCACATCCACTAGGATGGCTATTAAAAAGAAAAGATAATAACAAGTGCTGGTGACGATGTAGAGAAATTTGCCCTTGTACATCACTGGAAAGAATGTGAAATTCTGCAGGTGCTTTGGAAAATAGTTCAGCAGTTCCTTAAAGGTTACATACAGAGTTACCATATGACCCAGCAATTCCACCCCTCTGTACACACACCAGAAAAATGAAACAAATGCCCATACAAAAAGGGGTATCTGAATGTCCTTGGCAGCAGTAATTATAATAGCCAAAATGCGTAACAATCTAAATGTCTATCAACATGTCTCTCTATGAACGGATAAACAAAATGTAATACATCCATACAATGAGACGTTATTCAGCTATAAAAAGGAATGAAGTACATGTTACAACATGGATGAACCTTGAAAATATTAGCCCAAATGAAAGAAGCCAGTAACAAAAGATCATATATTGTATCTCTTCATTTATAAGAAATGTCCAGGATAGGTGAATCTATAGAGACATAGAGCAGATTATTGGTTACTTAGAATTACAGGGAAAGGAAACGTGGGGTAATGGGGCATTACCGTTAGTGAATATGCAGCTTCTTTTTGTTAGATGAAAATGTCCTAAAACTATACCGTGGTGACACTGAACAACTCCTTGAATTTACTCAAAAACACTGAATTGCAAGCTTTAAATGAGTGGATTATACACCATATAAATGATAACTCAAAAAAGCCGTTTTTTTAAAAAGTACATAAATAAAGACACATTAAGATATTATTCCCATTTTTACAAGGAAAAGTACCCATATCTGCATGAAAAAGTTCATGTTAAGATAATAGAAAGAAATTTTATATTTTGATGGATTATTCTTTGACAGGTAACATTCATGGCATGACAAGATTAAACACCAATAATAAAATCATAGGAAGATGCTCTACTTTTAAACTAGTCTTCAGAGATTAGCCTTTCAAAAGAACTCAAGTATTATAATACAATCCAAGTATAATTTTCATTTTTCCAGGGCTGGTAGTATAGAAAAAAATTTTTAATCCAAAATATGGTGATAGTTTAGAATACAATTTGTTAAAAGCTGTAAATCATATAGACATTTTTTAGTGATTGTAGGTGTCTCTATTTAAGAATGACTGTTATAAAAGAATACTTTAGCTGCCAAACAAAACTAGATAAGCATATGAGAAAACATATACTTTGAAAATATCAAGTTTCAGTGACATAAACTTGAACTTTCCCAATTCATTTAAACAAATACTCAGAGGCTACATTATCCTATGGGACTACCTCATATGTACCCAATTTCATGATGGTAAGAGTTACATGATTAAGCAATCTGATCAATTCCAGTTACACAAACCACAATGCCCAGACTCTTTGTTATTTAATACAAGTTTGACTACTCAGGTATATTTTCTGCTATTGAAATTAAAATAAGGTCTGCTCCCTTCTGCTCTGAACTGTGTGTGCATGTTGCTTTGAGTTAAGCTGGGGATCTGCTGAATGGCAACCATCTATCTATTTATCTAATCATTTATTCAGCAAAAAGTTACTGAGTGTTTATCATAAGATACTATATCTGTAACAAGGCAGAATGGAGAAATAAAAAGAACACGTGTTTTGAGACCATCTAGACTTGAGATTGAGTTCAGGCCTTGACTTATTACAGGTTGTAAAACCTTTCTGAACCTTAGTTTTCTCACTTTTAGAGTGAGAATTAATTAAATAAATAAATGTTACAGAACCCAATAATAAAAGTTAATTTCTTTTTTCTGCCTCCTTTGAAGGCTAAGAAGATTAATCACATATAAATTCTGCATTTTAGGAATTAACAGTACAGTAGACATTATAATATGTATAAATAAATTAAGTAAGGTGAAAATTACATAAGGTAGAAATTTCCAGTGGTAACATAGGAAGTGAGATGATCCATACCGGATACACATAACATGGCATCATCATTATCACTAAATAGAAATAGCATTTATAGAGTTGATTACCACACTAATTAACTAATTACCAAGTAAAAATAGAAGATTAACAAACTTAGTTTGTTCTGAGGAAATTCTGAGTAATTGCAAGTGCAGTTTAACATTATAGAAGATATGCTTACTTATTGGTATTGGTTTTTATGATAATGAATGAAAATGTCACATCTCCTCAAGAATGTGTTGACTCCGTCTATCCCAGCTCCAGCGCATACGCATGGCCACTAGGAAGTGACGTTATGTCTTGGTTCCTCCATTTCCTCATCTGTTAAATGAGAATTACAATAATCCATGCCTTACGGGTGGTTAACAGAACCAAATAAGTTAACGCATGTCAAGAGCATGAGTGCTCGGTCCACCGAGTACCACTTGTAGGTACTCAATGTTAGCTTGTCTTATTATTCTTATCATAATCTTTTCATGCCATAGCAAGAGCATGTACAGGTACTTTAAATTTTAATGAGTATTCAATGGGAAGTGAAATGTCACAGGTGAAAATGTGTTTGTATACACATTGGAAAAACTAGAGTGCTTTCTCTATGTCACTCATGATGGCCAGCAGAATGAAGCTCCAGGACTGCCCAAGACTGTATCACATGACTTTGTGATGGCCAGATAATGAAGAAACAGTTCTCCCAGAAGAAAGGGTGTATGTGTGTGTGTAGGGGGTGCTCTTTCTAGAAGGAGGGTGGTAAGGCGTGCTGCAAGACAAAACAACAGTTGCCTAACAAGTTGTCTAACAAGTGAACGGGGATAGTCTTTGTTTGCTGTAATTCAGGTTTTCTAAGTTCACTGAACTCAGAATATGGTAAATAAATGAGTGATGTATATATAAATTTAGAACTCTTAAATTAAGAACTCCTCAGGAAAAGACTGGAGGCAGTCTCCTTTCCCTCAC
Organism: Camelus bactrianus; assembly: GCF_048773025.1. Classification (NCBI taxonomy): domain Eukaryota; kingdom Metazoa; phylum Chordata; class Mammalia; order Artiodactyla; family Camelidae; genus Camelus; species Camelus bactrianus. The sequence continues at coordinate 15,149,959 of NC_133572.1, forward strand.
TTTTTGCATCTAATTGGCCACTGACTCAACCTCACCCCATCTCTTAAATATTTCTAAAATCGGTCCTTTCCTCTCCATTTCCATAGCTACTGCCCTCCTCCACATTAATGTTCTTCTCTTACCTGGACCATGATGAGTGATCCTTTCCTTGACTGTTCTCCTTGCTCAAGTCTCAAACCCTATGCAGGAGACAACGTGATCATGTTCTGCCATTCTTCTCTACCTACTCTTCCCTCCAGATTCAATCCAATCATTATACCTTCTCAGCAAAGTCCTCCTAACCCTCTAAGGGATACTGAGGAACTTCTCATTTCACGGGACTTACAGGTAGTAACTTAGCATAGACATAGAAGTATCCATTTATGGGTTATGTCAAGTTAACATGCACAAGTTTTTATTATAATACCCCATGCTGAAAAGGTATGATAAAGTGGGGCCTTTCATACATGGCTAATGAAAGTTAAAAGTGGTTCAATTTTTTAAAAAAAAATTCGGATCACATATAACAGCAATCTTACACGTATTCATATATAATTTCATTTCTGAAAAACATATCCTGAGGAAATACTTCTAAAAACAAGAAAAATTTATGCACAAATACATTTACCTAAAAATATAAATAAAATTAAAGAGAAATGACTTCAAATGGCTAATGACAGGGCATTGGTTAAATAAAATACAGATCACCTAATCTGCTAAGGAAATTAACAGAGCTCTGATCCAAACACACATTCCTGTGACTCCAGTTGCCTAAATTCCTAAACACTAATTTGGTTCCAAAATATTAATTTGGTTAATTGGCAAAAGAGCTATAGTTTATATAACCAATAATACACACACACACACACACACACACACACACACACACACACACAAGATACAAAAATGACTCAAAGGATAAATGCCAAAATGTTAACAATGTTAATTTTAGTATTACAAAAATGTCTTATTTTCTTCTTTTCCTAATCTACATTTTCTAAATATTTCTCCAATAAATTATATAACTTCCATAATAACAAAATATTATTAAACAGAACAACAAAACTTTTATACAAACTGTATATTGAGATTTGGGTGCGGGACACAAAGGGGTTTTTGCAAATGTTCTGAGTTGGCACCTAGTGCCCTCCCGATAACCCCATCTTCCTCTACATATCCCTCAGCACTCAAGACACCCCCTCGGGTAACCTATTCAGGTCCACTTCCTGTGCAGTAGCCAAAATTCTTTTTAAAAACCACTTACTGACCTTATTTTATTATGTATTACACACCTTATCTACACTGGCTCTTTACTTCACAACCACCGTATGAAGTGTGTGTTATTGACATGTAACAAATGAGGATACTTGAACTTAGTTGCCCAGGGTCAGATAGTCTTCATGTGGCAAAGCTGGGATGTGAACCCAAGATGGCCTGACATCAAAATCCATTTCCTTTCCAATGGACCACGTAGATCAATCACTTCAAAAGATTCTTGAAATTTTGTAAATGCTCAGCCTAGGTCAAATATTTCTGATGAAACTTTGGTCTCTTGAGTTGAAATGTGTAAATATAAAAATATCTATCAGACTTTGAAGATTTGTTGTGATAAAAAGAATGTAAACTATATCACTGATTATTTTCCATATCAATTAAGTGTTGAAATGGTAATGTTTTGGATATACGGGGTTAAGGAAAACACATTATAAATATGAAAAAAAAAGATACTTGACCATGTGTCAATTCCCCATTTTGTTTTCTTTTCAGGTGTATGCAAATATATCAAATAAAATAATTGTTACTAATGTGGAAACCAGCTAGTCAGGGTACAGTGGGGAAAGTACAAGAACTGGAGGCCTCCTCACGCCCCCCGTCACCACCCCTTCCTCCTTTTCCTTGACTCCCTGCGTCCCACTTAGCGTCTGTAAAACCAGTTTGTTATGTGACTTCGCCTGTTTTGTCCACTGTTTCATCTTACGTATAGCACCTAGAACATTGCCTGATTTAAACTGGAGTTTATTTAATAAATAGCAGATAAATAAATGAATGTACTCATGAGAACAGGGGTAAATTCCTCTCTTTACTCAGCCATGTGTTTCTTGACAAATCTACTGGCCTCTCAGCTTTTAAATCTCCATTTCTTCAATTCAATGCTACCTAAGGTTGTTATGAGTTTAAATTCATTCATTCAAAAACTAGCAATATAGGGGTCGGGGATAAAGACGTACAAACTATTATGTATCAAATAAGCTATGAGGATATATTTTACAACATGAGGAATATAACAAATATTTTATAATAATTATAAATGGAGTATAACCTTTAAACATTTGAATCACTATATTGCACACCTGTAATTTATACTATATATCAACTACATTTCAATTAAAAAATAACAAAAACTACTTATTGAGCATCTACTCTATGCTAGATATTGTTCTAAGCGATGTGACAGAGGCAGGGAACAGATAAAAATCTCTTTTGCAGCTTATAATCTGGTGACTGAAGAAAGACAAGAATGTAACGTAATGTGTTAGACGGTGACAGGTATTTTGGAGACAAAACAGCTTGAGGATAGGAATCTGAGAGGAGGATCTGCGATCTTAAGCAGGGCAACTGAGAAAGGACATTTGAGTAAGGAAGTGAGGGAGTGAGACGTGCATATCAGGGAAAACTTTTCAGGCAGCAGGCATAGCATGCAGGCATGTATTTTCAGACTGGGTGCAATGCATTCAGTGAATGAGAGAGTAATAAGAACTGAGATCAGACAAGCAAGGGAGGGGGAAGGACAGATTGTGTAAGACCTATACACCACTGTAAGGATACTGGCTAAATCAGCAGCCATTGGGAGGGTTTGAGCAGAAGTAGGAAATTCTGAGACTTAAGTTTTACATGGGCTCAGTGTTTCTCAATAGAGTTGCTATTGGCATTTTGGGTGGGCAGCTTCTCCTTGTCCTGACCATCAAGCACATGGCAGGTCATTTAGCATCTCCAAACTCGGCCCACTAAATGCCAGCAGTAATCCCCAGACCTTCTGATGAAGAAAAATGCCCCCATTTATTTCCAGAACTATGTTAAGAATAGACAATGGTAGGCATAAAGATAGAATCTATTTTAATATCCAGACAAAACTTATGTCATCTTGAGCCAGAGTGGCAGTGGTGAATTCAGAATATACATTTTTTTTAGAGATAGGATTTGCAAATGGATTGGACCTGGGTGTCAGTGAAAGCCAGGAGTCAAGGAAGACTCCCAGGTGTTTGAAATGAGCAAACAGAAGGACGGAGTTGCTGTTCACGGAATGGTGGATGGAGACTGCATGTGGATGGAGCAGATTTGGTGAAGAAAGCAGGCGCTCACTCAAGAGACGTTAAGAACTACCATGTAAAGGCAAATATGTCTACATTTTATGCAAGAATTTTGTGAAATGAGGTAATGAGCACTAGTTTTGAACTGATGAATTCTGTAAGAGTGTATTTTATGAAGGGACAGGGTTAACAAAAATAAACATTAGATAAATAAATGAATAAATGATTAACAACTAACAGTAGTTTATTAATTAGTCTAAACAATTAGAATATGTCAAGAAAAGTGTTTTTTTTTTTTTTCATATAACCCAAAGGAATGAATCTAATTGTAGGATTTCAAACAATAAATGGTGTGTAAGAAGGCAGGCTTTTAATGTTGTTAAAATCCCACCAGGCCCACATTGCTTGGAGCGGATGTCCTACAGTGAGATGCGGCTCAGCCTTGGCAAAACACTGAGTGCTACAACTGTCCTGTACCTCACACTGACTAAGCACCAACTCCAACACTGGCGTCAACTGGTCAATACATGCAGCCTTTTCTACAGTCCTGGGCAATTTAAGGGTTTCTGAGAAAAGCCGCATCCAGATATTGTGTAGACACCTTTTACGGGCAGTTGAGTCATTCTTCCATGGACAGAACAAATTATCTGAATCAACACAATGAACTGATAGATACAAACATACAATTGAGAGTTGCTGGGAGGAGTGTGCAGTTGCATCACTGCTGGAACCGTTTCCCTCGCAGTCGCATTCTGCGTGCTCATCAGAGTAGAAAAGCAGCATTCTGAACAGCAATGCTCATCGCATAAACCTGAAATGTCTTCCCAAATGTGTTGAATAACCAAACTCATACAGTCAGAACACTTTCATTCTCTTTGGATTTACAGCACACCTACGAACATTTCATATTTTCTATTCCTATTCCCTGTGATTTATTACATGGGAGGTATCTGCACTTGAAAAGAAGCCCTACAAATGAATGCACTTTGCTTCCTTCAGAATGTGGCATCAGTTTCCAGGCTGACTTGGTCTATTGTCTGATACCCTCTCTCCCTTGATAACATTAGTGGAGGGGAACTGGATGCAACTGTTCAGTCAAGTTGCGTCTCCGATCAGCAGTTAACTAAAGAAGTTAGAAGGCTCAAACAAAGGTGGTCGCTTGAACTAAAGTGGGAAGGGACGCGATAAAGAAGCACTAGTGGCAGACAGATGCCCTACGGGCTTCACATTGTTGTTTCACTGGAAGGACATGGTGTGTCATAATGAATTACCATTAATTTGAGCCAGCAGTACTGTTAGACTGAGCCCAGCAATGCAAGATGACAAACAGTGCCTGCAAGATCATCTAATGAGGGGACGAGGCTGCTTCAGTAGCCCGCTTCACTCAATTAGTGGACAAGGCTTTTAATGCCGCTCTGCACAACTAAAGCAATTTTGATTACTTAGAGCTAAGTCTCCATTTAGAATGTTTTGGAAGCTGAAACACGGTTTCTTTCTTTCTTTCTTTTTTTTTTTAAATATAATTTAACTTGAGAGTATTTGAATGGTAATAAGCTATTTGAAAGCCAATCACATTATTTCTTATTTTTCCCCTAAGTAATATTGAAATATATTTTTTTAAAGTTCAAATGATAGAATTTACTCTAGTAAATGAAATGTAAATAAGATAGCAAATGATTAAGGATATGCTGAGGGTGTGTGTGTGTGTGTGTGTGTGTGTGTGTGTGTGCAGGCGCTGTGTGTGTCTCTCTGTGCCAGAATTACAGTTGGTGAATTTCATTTCATCAGCCAACATTATCAGGAGGGTTGCATATTTATTCTATATATCCACATTTCTTTAAAAAATTCCATATCTTGCCTTCTTTGGCTGGGAACACTTATATTTCATAGCTTTTGATAGGGGAACTGACTTTTTTCCACTCTATTATTTTTTTCACTATGTCACTGCAGGATGAAAAGCACTGATGAGTGCAATGGTACAGCTTTCTTTAATAATGTGATCTTTGGCTTATCTCATAACTAAAACCTTACCCACACAGAGGCTATTTAGGATCACTGAATTTCCTTCGTTCTCATGAGAAACAGACAGCGTGCTCACTCCCTACATCACTCTAGTCTTCTAGCTTTTTATCTACTCAGTGTGTTTAATCATCTGATTGCTTGCACTCTGTGAAATTCTATGAAATTTTGCCTTTTTAATCAGAAAGTCTTTAGGTAAGAGGAGTGACTCATGTCCTCAAGGAATTACCCAAGACACACAGTAGGTGTCCTTAAAATTGTATTAAATTGAACACAGATTCTACACAGAGACAGAAAGTGAACCTCAGGATTACTCCCACCCACCCTTTCTTCCTTTGAGAATGTGAATCTGGAGCTATACCTTATCTATTGCCAAAATGGCAAGGAGGGCAATTTTTTTTTAATTCAATTGCCTAAAGTAGCCCAATGCAAACCAATTTTACAATGACATACATCTTCACATCTTAGTTTTACAAAAAAAAAGCCATGGGAAGATACTGAATCAGGGTCATCCAGGGCAGAAGCTAGGAGAAAATTTTAAACTTTAATACTTTGGGCCACTGGAAAACCCACTAGTTGAATAAATTAGAAATTATCTATTACCTTTTTCTCTTCTTCCTTTCCATAGACATATTTCATTTTCACAAAATAATTTTAATAAGTGCTACTTTCTTGCCTCCTAAAGGGTTAACTCCTAAAGCAAGTTACATTCTCAGGGAGCTATTTATGTATTAGTAGGAAATGGTACACTATTGGCATTGTTTGTGTAGTGAACAAAAATTAAAGAGAAAAAACACTATGGCCCAGGAAGCAAGAAAATTTTCCTATAATGTATTATGTTTTTAATAATTATAATGACTTAGAAACTGGCAAAGAATATGCACTGACTCATGGTATGAATTCACATCATTGACTCAAATTATTGCCAAGGTTTAGAAAACTATTAATAGTTTCATTTATTCTCCTTGCTTGACAAGAAGAGTAGCATGAGAGAGGGAAAAGGGAGTCCAGTTAGTTGTAGAAATTAAAGAAAAATAAAGAGTGAATATCAGACTTAATAGGAAAGTACCAGTAACATACACAACTCAGTAGGCATCAATCTCTTAAATGCACCCCCTTCCCTTTCTCTTTGTTATTGAGTAGAGTATTGGTATTTACTAGACCATCAGTATTAGTAGAGTATTGGTATTCAGTAGACTAGACTTTGGTAGAGTATTTAGCAGAGTATTGGTACCGCCAACAATGACGACCATTCAGTGTTCCATCAATGGGAGTAACTAACATCACAGGTATGTCCCCATCCTTGTTGATCAAATTTTATTTCTCAAATATATATGACATTTGCATAGTTCAAATCAAAAACTATATATAAAGGTAACTCTCAAGAGATTTATTTCCCTCTCTAGCCCTTCTATTCATCCCCACACACACATTATATATGTAATTATTTTCATTAATTCTGGCTTATTCTTCATGTACTTCTTTTTGTAAAAATAAGCTAATATATGTATTTATTCTTATTTGCCCTTCTTTCTAATGCAAAAGACAGCATATTGTCTCTACTCTTTGAAGTTTCTAAAAACTTTCGTGTAAATGTATTCTGGAAGTGTCTCCATATTAGTGCATAGAGATCTTCCTCATTATTTTTTATAACTGCATGATCCTTGTATGGACATACTTTAATTTATTCAACATGTCTTTTATGAATGAGGATTTAGGTTATTTCCAATATTCTGCAATTGTAAGTAATGTTACAATTAATAACCTGCAATAATTTTTTCAGGTCCTCATATAATTCTCAGAAAAACACTGGTGGGTAAGGACGTTGCCTTAGTCTACTGGTGTGAGCTGACTCCACATTTCTGATACGGAAGAGGACAAAGTAGACTTGGGAAGCCTGAATTACCTTTGATGCTTTTACTGGGCTCAAATGTATTCCTAGTTTTGATAGTAAATCTCTGTGAGTAAAGCAATTATGAAATGCTTTTGGTTGATATTAAGGGAGAGAAAATGCATTTTAGAACTTTTCTAAATTTTTCATTTCACAAGATTTTTTGATACGCTAAACTAACCTAAACCCAACAGAAGTCCTAAAAACACATGAGCCAGATAATATTCTCCAATGCACAAACATCTTTGTAGCAAGGAGCAACTCTCAATTTTCTTTAAATTTAATACTCATATTAGGGTATTGAAAATAGTGATTGAACAAATGAGTGAATGAATCTACTGAATCTAGCAGAAGTCTGACATGAAAGCTTAGAAATAGCTTCCAGGAAATATAAGCCTGAGTTAATGTTCTGAAGGCAGGCAAGTGAGTTTAGCAATAGCTCTTTCCACTCTTCCAAAAATAAGGCAGCCTATAAATAATGCCAAGACCATCTTTGCTGTAGTCCTGATGTAATGGATGGACATGAATCTCGAGTTGTCGCTTGAGGTCACACTGTGTCCAATAACACATTCCCTGCTGTTGTCATAACCTTTAAAGAATGATGACTAATGGCTCTGAGGAAGAGTAGACGTTAGATAGTAAGTCCAGAGAAAACTGCCAGCACCAAGATGTACTCAACAAGTGCCTGCGAGGCACCACACTCTCGCTGAAGGGACCAGAGGTTCCTCAGGGGAGAAGGGGAAGAGGAGAGAAAAAAAAGTTGGTGTTAGTGTTTGCCAAAATGTAAAAGTCTGAGAAATCCCTGAGGGAACCCAAGAGGGCAATAAAATTTGCCTGTCCTAAGATAGTCCTTGATTTTATCTTTGCCCTTGGAGTAGAATGAAGCGCTGCTAATGCTCAGAGAACAACCCGAGGGTTCTAGTAAATATTAGGAAATACATTAATGCTTTTGCACCAAGATTTGATAGATTTTTAATACCGGGTTTTTTATTGCATCATTTTTAATTAAAATATCGGACTCCCTTGTATTCCTTTAAAGAGGAAAAAAAAAAAAAAAAACCCTGGGATATGGATGGATGGCCCCTAAGCAGCAAAATCACTGCTAATGTAAGCATTTCATTTGTTATCATCATCTCATTATCACATGCAGGGCATTAATCGAAACACCTTATTTAAGGTGGGAAAGAACTTCGCTGAAGAGAGATGATTCAGCACAGTGTCTTCTGATGAGCACTGTCATCTCAAATCCTTTTGAGAAGTAGGTGGAGTGTAACCAAATAAGTAAAAGGTGAGCGGTTATTAACTTTATCAATACTTTATATGTCTCATTTGTAAAAGGTTCTGAAGTCATAATGTATCGATTTTTCTCTAAAACTGCCCTGTCACATCGTGATATGTATACACACTCAACTCATTTCATTTGGAAAAGGCATCCCAGAGAGACGAGATGTGGATGGTTGTGAAGAGTGGATCTGGGGAACCAAATGGGTGCAGATGCCGCCACCGACAAAGGGGAAAGGCATATGGCTTCCTTCCTTGCTGGTGTGCCTGGGGCTCGGACAGCGCTCTGGATCTCCCCGTGACAAGTCCCTGCCTGCGAGCGCCGCTGGGAAGAGATTTTGCATGCCACAGAAAACTAAGATGTTTGCACTCCCACCAATCCAGGGATAAGGCATTTTCCTCATACAGACACAAAACACACAGTATATGAATGTTTAATGGAGGCTAAAACTGGGAGAGGAACAGAAAACAAGAACAGAGCAGGTTAAAAAAATATCTGGTTTCTCTCTATCAAAATACTAATTAAAATTCATGTTCATGGGGATGATTATACATATGTTTTTGAACTAAAAGTCTAACCTGGCACTATTTTTTGGCCTTATTTTTGTGACAACATTTTTGTCCATATGGCATGAAGTGAATCATTTTACATCTTTTTTTAAGCTCTATGTGTTTTTCTTGTTGTCTATTCCCTCCTCTCCCACCACACACACACTGGCAGCCGCTACCAAGTTACCAAATGCCAACTCAACCCTGCAAGCTGGCTGCGTGGAGCTATATAGTACTGGCATTTTCCTTTCTTTGCAGAAATATTCTCTCTCTCTTTCTTTTATACACACACACACACACACACACACACCACTGAAGCCCCCTGAATATATATTTCTCCTTCATTTCCATGCTAACCTCTTGGTTCCTCGGGATTCTGCCAGCTCCAGTGTGTGTGTGTGTGGGCACTGGCTGCTGGTCAGTGCAGCACCCCACCAGCTTACTCGGTGCCTCTCGCTCCCTGGCCCTCCTTCTCCATGGCACTGGGACAATTAGAAGTTCACTTAAGAACTGCTATAAATTAATGGTTAATCGAGCCCATATAATTAGTTTAGTCACAGCAAAGTGTGCAAACCACGATTGTCCAGGGGTCTCCTTTTTCTTTCTTTCTTTCTTTCCATCATAATAATCCCTGCCCCTGCTTTTTTCAGACAGATGAACACTTCTTATCTGCAGCCTGGCCACGCTGCCTGACCCGTGGGGGCCTGGATGGCACACATTTCCCACACGTGCTGCCCCCACCAGTACCAGGCACTGCTTGAGTTTGTGTGGAAGGGCAGCAACTCCACCTAACAAATGTAACTTTAACAACAGTAAAACAACCTAATAGCTTAGCATGCCAGGGGGCTAATGTGGCAGACCATTTACTGCTGCACTAAATAGCCCCGCTTTGATTCTCATTGCCAAGTGTCGAACTGAGAATTGCAAGGCAGGAGTAGCTCCTAATTCATTAGATAAAGGGGGTCATTGCTCATAGGGCTGGGGAAACTGTACAAGGACAAGAAATTGAACATGGCAGCCCCCTTTCAACTGCCATCAAAACCTGGGCTACCTGTGATCTGGGACCGCAAAGTCGCTGAACGCGAGGGATCTGTTCCAGACACACACATGCCAGCTCCTACCTCTGGGCGGGCTGGCTTTATTTTGCATTCACCTAGAAGGCAGCTAGAAGGGGAAGGGGCCCTAACACTGCAGCTATTGTTTATTATTTGTAAATCACCCTGACACTCCTGGAACAAAAGCAATGACAACAAGACCCAAATATGATTTCGCCTTGGCTGCAAAATGAGCCACTCCTGAGCTGTCGTTGCCAGCCAGCCTACCTCCTGTGCCCTGGAAAAGTTGCTGTGGACAGTTGTGACCTGGCTAATAGGCTGGGCAGGAAAGAAACTGCTAGCAATAAAAGGGAGACCAAAATTCTTGTTAGCGTTGCTACATCTCATAACATTGTCTGCTTTCTTTCATTCCTTTTTATTTTTCTTCCAGGCAGTTATAAAGAGTTCTAAGTTCAAACTGCCCTGCATAGTCATGGTAAGGTTATGTGGACAAAAATTCTCTTATCATGTTTTCTTTCATAGAAAAGAGAAATAATCAAAAATTTCAAATGAGATCTCTAAAATGGGACATCTTTATTTCCTGAGCATTAGCCCTAAAACAACTGATTTCTCTAATTCCTGCCATCATTCAGATTGGCCTTGAATTACCTCCCAACAGGCCTCCCATGTGCTTCTAGATGAGAGTGTGTAATGGGGGATCTGTTAATTAACTAGAAGCAAAGTTGCGCGGTGGGGATCAAACACTGGATACGTCCTAAAACTCCCACAGAGAAGATGAAATGCAGCGCAAACTTTAAAGACTTCCCGTCATTAGCTGAGACCTTGCTGCTCCTGGCCCAGACCCCTCCTGTTTCAGAGAACAATGAGGACAATGATGGCAGAAATGAAATAGTGCAGCCAGGAACAAAGGAACTAGCTATTTGCCCGCAGAAAAAGAAAGGAAGGGGGGCAGGGGGGAGAAGAAGAGAGAACTTTCTTTTTCTGTGGCTCTCCTGTCTACTTTTAATTAATTTATGACTGCCAGGGAATTGCACAGAGAACACACCCAAACGCACAGTACTGGAGCACAGTGTTAATATATGTAAGATCTACTGTTTACTTCCAGGGGAAGTGCAACCTTCTGGGGGAGAGACAGAAGCTGAGGAAGGAGAGACAGAACACAGGATGTAATGAATGAAAAAGGACAAATTGTTGGACTGAACTCTCACTCCTAGGATCAGGGTTCAATCTGGAAGATGATACAAACAAAAGAAACAAAGCAAGACTGTCCCAGGAGTAATAAATCCACCCAGGTTGGTTCTGGATCTCAGGAAAAGACAGGAACTATGCTCTGACCCTGAGCTCAATTTTGCCATTTTTCAGAGGTCCCCTGGATAACTCCCATATACACAAATATTACATCAACAGCAAAAGCACACAGTCATGATATTGATCTATTGTTTCTTGAGAAAATATAAAGAGAAAAAATTATACTGAAAATCGAGAGAACTACCAAAAGACCTCATGCTCATTTTGCATTCTACATTTCTGCAGATTTCAAATCTGGAGTTTTCCCATGTATCTCACATGCAAGACATCCACAGGACTCAGACAACAACAATACCATCAATAAGGTGCACACAGAGGATGCCTTGGGTCTCTCTGCGTCAAGCAGAAGCTCTCGCTTTGGGAAGGACCAGTAGGGACGAAGGGAGCCATTATTCAGAGGGACTGCTCCCTCTCTTCAGATTTCAGTTGAAAGTGGTCATCCCAGAATTCTTCTCTTTTTAAAGCTCAGTGACAAAGCTTACTTTTCTGTTTTCAAGCCACATGTTTATAACAATCAGTGGAAACCGCACCTGGATGAAACAAGAACACTGAACCCCCTCCCCCCTCCACCCCAGGATTATGTTTTGAGACTGCTTCTCTTCTCATTTATTTAATATGAAGGGTTTAGATTTAATAAGCTCAATCATAAGCTTAACTCCAGGAAGAAAAAGTCTTAAGCATATAGTTCAACCAACTGAAAATACTACATAATCAGAAGGGAGTATAGGTTAGAAGTTATCACCATTCGCTGCTTGTACATTCTAACCAGTATTACACACACACACACACACACACACACACACACACACACACACACACACATCTCTACTTTAAAGTGAAAGACACATTGTCAATTACTGAGAATCTTATCTAGTGTCCCCACATAGAAACCCACAAAGAGCAAGGGATTCCCCAGTATGTTTTATGATTGGTATAACGATGTCTTTTACCAAAGATCATATGGCAGAACAGCAGAACGGCATGACGGACTAGGCATGAACGGACCTACAGTTGTATTTGTGACATCTAACAACTAACTGTGTCTTAGGAAATGTAATTTATTCTCCTTAATCTTAGTTTCCATGGGGATAATAATTCTCCTGATTATGCCATAGGGTTTTTTTACATGTCCAATGAGACAACGTCCATCAAATATTAAAAAAAAACCCATCAATTTGCTTTCACTTTGACCACTCTGACTGACCTCCACCGTTCCTAGAACAGCGCTAGGTCCAAAACACAAGATATTTAGGCCCTAGGGATCTACAATCGGATTACCATTACCTTTTGGATTTGATAATTCTCTTCAAACTTTCTGAAAAGTTTGGGATCGATCTAGGAACAACGACTTTCTGTAATTTATTCCAGTTAACTTCATCCTGTTTACATTCATTTCGTATGATTTTTTTTCTGTCAATTTACTATGATGTGCTGTAAGCAACATTGTATTATTTTTCCAAAGACAGCAATGACATACCTAATTTCTACTTCATTCAACGATTTTCAACTATTTATACAAAATTCCATTTATGCAATAGTCTCTAAAATTCTTAATACCTTTTGCTAATTTTACTGTCCTTATGATAATTTAGGGAGAATTCTAGAAATTTCCTTTACACTTAACAAGAATTTTATAGGTAGTTATTAAAGTCCAGATAACAAAGAACAATAAGACAGGACCACACAGGATGGCTGTTAATGTTTAAGGGCGATTTCTTCACACAAAGAGAAATCTGCTAATACATAATATCTTCAAAATTCAAGTAACCCAAATATATAAAATGAATCTATTCCTAGAGGCGAGAATCCCGATCATTGAGATTGTAATTGCTAGAGATGTGTCACAGGACAGAAAGGCAGGCTAACACCGCTCACTTCTAACCCTAAGACCGACACTAAGAGTGAACCTCTTGATTTAATTATTCTGTTGGCTAGCAGTACAACCTGACTTCAATGGCCCCTGTAATAACTTCGAGAAGCATCTAGATACCACGGTCGGGTGTTCTGTTTGACGTACTCTGTGTTAACATTTTTTAAAAGTATTTTCCAGTTTTAGAAATTGAGAGAATCCAGATTTCTGACACCCTTCCAAAACTTGGAGGGTCTGACAAAGCTATGCCCACCCTCCCACATGGCAGTAACCTCCCAATACTAAATGGAAGCTGCCCGTGTGATAGAGACACTTACTCGGGGGGTTAATCCCAGTTCTCATCAGTTCTATCTGGTTCCTGTAGTCAGTTGAGTTTTTGACACTTGAGATTTTAAAGTAGGCTTTAGAGGATTGGAGGAGTAAAATACTCAAAACCTTTTTCTCAGAACACAGATTTTATAGCTGTTCCTCTTACATCTAGCCTTATTACAAAAGACAAATATGTGAAAACCAATGGAAAAATACAAGATAATATTCACACAAAAGACATGAGTAAATGAATAGTGTTTAAAATAAATGCAAAGAAAATGGGACAGGATAAAAAAGTTTTATAGACCACACTAATGAATATGTGAATTACAATACATAAAATACACCAAGAAATTATAATCAAAAACAAAAATGATGAAACAGAAAAAGAATTGTATACAATTATGAAGACAAAAATTATCAAGAAAAATCAGTATACCCAAAGCATACCACAAAAATATAGATTAACATCATAAACTAAAATGTATCAACAGGAAATGCAGGTACAAACTACAGAACTAAAGGATCAAAGAGTAAGAGTGAAAATGCAGTAAAATGAAAACGATAAATTTAAGTTGGCAGTGCAGAACCCAAAGTTTAACATTTCATTACCTAAGCAAACTTTAATCTGAGGTAGGTGTAGACAGGCAGTCAGTCTCCCCTAAAGCTAGGTTTTCCTGAAGGGACCACCTAGTCGGTAAGGTCTGAGAGTTCTCAGAATTTGAGACGTTCAAAATATAAATGCAATAGACGGAACTGTCAACTATGCTATTTGATCCCATTTGGATACGGCGTAGCCAGCACAAGGAAGGCCTATATGCATATTTGGCATTAAATAACCAGATAGATTTTTAAAATAGATCCCTAGGAAGAACAGGCTGGAGAATATAAGCAATCTTTTCCAATATGTTCAATCATGAACGGATCAAAGACTGGCGCTTGTGTCATGATTTTTATTTAGGAAAATATACTCAGACGAATGAAGGAAAGGTACAATTTGCTTTCCAAACTACCAAGAATAATAGTTAAGGAGACTTTCTTTGTTTCATGGGCTCTTTATTCATAGCCAATTTTAGCTGTCCAAATCTAAATATGGAATCCGCGGCCAACTTCCTCGCACTTCCTACTGTGCTAGCGCCGTTTCCGTCTACTGTCCTATAATGTGTGCTCAGGAAACCAAAGATAATTTTAGTATTGGCTTAAGGAGTCATGCCAGAAGATCTATAATATTTGACTGCATAATTATGCAGGCAAATATTTCACAACATAATACTTGATCATTTATTTTTTTCCAGTGTCACAGGAATATAAAGAATGCCTTGTTCCTGAATTTCTGAAATCACTGACATTTACCACGTAAGCAATACCAAATTTTAAAAAATATCCCAATCACTAGAATATAGAGCTTTCTAAAATATATCCGATATTTACCTGTCATAAAGACAGAGTGCTAAAGACAAACTTTTTGATGGCTTAAGAGTTTTAGTAAGAAATAACATAATTATACTTTGAAGGATTATCAAGGTTTATGCAGTTGTTAAATGCTACATCAGTGGTTCTCAATAGGAGTCAGTTTTATCCCCCAAGGGACCTTTGGCAAAGTCAGGAGACAATTTTGCTTTCACAACCCTGTGGGGAGTAGGGGAGGGGGGAGGTGCTACCGGCATCTAGAGGACAGAAGCCAAGATTGCTGCTACACATCCTAAGACAAAGCGCACAGAACACCTCCTCCTTCAGACACACCTCCTTCCCCCACCCCCAAAACGAATTAACCAGCCCAAAACGTCAACAATGCCGAGGATGAGAAACCTTGCACTACACTAAATGGGATCACTCCATTATGATCGCAGTGCTTGCACCTAATTTTTATGCTTTGTTTGTTGTGCTATTTTTGTCTCCTCCCCTGCACTGCCTCACTCTATGAGGCCCTCTGAACAGCCATCTGAAGATCTTTCTCATTTGCTATGTCATTCTTCTGTAAGCTTGGAAAATATTTTTTTCAGGCTTATAACAACCACATAGCCTAGAAAAAGAAGGCTTTAGAACTATCTTCTGAGTAAAACTTGGTAGCTCAGAGGTATAATTAAATAATTTTTAATTTTCTAAGCTTATTTTTGGTTCATATCCATTCTAATGCTAGAAATCACCAGACTTCAAATACGTGAAGAATTTCTGTGGTTTATTCAAAACTCAGAACCAATAAACAAATGAAAAACACATAAAACAAAATAACAATAGAAACACTGTATTAATTTGTACTCTACTGATACAGAATTGATAATATCTTGGAAAAAGCTGATCTAAAATGTGCCTTTTACCCTGAGTAACAGAATTATTGTAACCAAATGAATCATAAACAAGACGTGGGAGAGGAAGGGCAGACTGTTTACCTTTTTAAGAGTACCTTTTATTGTATGCGTTTAATTTTTTATGTATTTAATTATAACTTGAGATTTAGGTTGATACTTTCAAATGCTAATGACATAATTTTCATCTAGATCTAAGTTTCCATAGTTAGTCAAATTCAGGTATTTAAAGTACTCAGGAGTAAAACAACTGATTTTTAAAACTAAGTTCACTTATATACAAGACTTCCTTTAATTGATCAAAAATTGTGAAACTAAAACTAAAGGATGACTTAGCATGACCCATCCTGGGAGTAATAAAGTAATAAAGAACTGTACTCAGATGGCAGGATGTGTGCTGTTCTCATACTCTGCTAACCTGTAGAGCCAGTGCTAAGGAGCATTGCCGGTTGCTGTTCTAACCTAATACATCCATCAGGCGACACATAAAATTAATTAACTTAATGATAAAAGAGTTACCAGCCATAAATCTGAGAAACTGTGAAAATGAAATTTAGAAATTCCACAGGAAGAATATTAAAACTTCAGATCGCTGCAGGCTAGCTGCGGAAAAACTGAGCCAGGAGCACAAAGAACTCAATTCCGACTCACTGCCGCTGCCACCACCTCAGTAGGTCTTTGCCTGATGTATGTACACAGCGCTACTTGGTTACAGTTTCCTTATCTTCTAATTAGAAAGATCTGAAAGGCAGTAGTGGAAACCAGGGGAGGAATATAAGAGGCAAAGTTGAAGAAGTTTGCCAAGCACTTGACTGGCAATAAGAGACATTTACCAGGCGCCATGTCTTGTTTGGAAGTTTTCAGCCTCTAACCATAAGGACTGCAGCCTGTATTTCTGTACTTATTCAGGTAGAGTGCCATGAGGGCATTAAAGCAGGTGAAAGTAATAAACACACTGGGGGGTTCCGGGAAAGGTCAATCTCCGCCAAAAAGAAAAAAAGGTCAATACCTACAACTCAGAAAAACTATGCAGATCTAGAACGCTCAGTGAGTCCGGGAGCTTAAAACAGGGCATCACTTGGGAAAAGGATTAAGGAACTTGGCCAAAATCTCTTGATCATTAGACATGCAAATATCTATTGGAAAACTAGATGGCTGCCAAGAAATTATTTACTTTCTGTAGAAATTCTTGCAATAACTCCAGAGTATAGCTCTTGATGACTCATGTATGTTCTCAGCTTAGCATGTTATTGGGTCTGAATAAATGTTTTAATTTCAGGCATCCTCTTGAATTCAGGGTGGCTGAATCACTTCATACGTGTGGGCTCAGGATGGAGTTATTGAAGTGTCTATTAACCCTGCAGAGTTCAGCAGAGCTGCCCTGGGTCCTGACTATCCAAGATCTGGGGCACTGTGATACTCCCGTATTCTACAATTAAAAAAAAAAAAAGCTAGCAAAATTACTCTGAAGTGGAACCAAATGAACTGTAATTGATTAATTGAACTTTAATTGGTCAATACCAAAGTCATCAATAAAGCAAGTTTAATTCATGCATGTAGATTATTGGATACTAAAAATAAACATTTTAACAATTAGAAGTCAACTTTATTTTGTAATTTCCTTCAAATTATCTTACAATTTGAATAATTTAAACTCCAAGCCTAGAAATCTTTCTTAAACTTTGGTTTTTTTTTAGCAAGTAAACAAATTAAGGACAAATAATAATTCTTATATATTTGAAAAAAATCAAGCTGTACTTTTCAAAACATGAATAATCTATTTAAAACTCATTTACTATTTATTTAATTATCTATTTCATATAGAAAAATCTTGTTCACACAGTTACCCTGCAAGTCATTTGGGACTATCTTTGCCTAGCATTGCCAATAATTCTGCATAGAACCAAGTACAAATGATGATCATCTGGTAAGTTATATAGTTAAAGTTAAATTATATGTTTTTAGGTAAATTGAGAATGTTTTTCCATTCATTAACAGAATTGCTTTGGATCGGAATGGTGATCAGAAGATATCAACAAGTAAATCCACCCTAATTCGAATCTAGGATAACAAAGTCAATGCAGCTATATATTTTTAAATGAAATGGAATGGAGTATTTCCACATGTTAAAAATAAAGGAAAAAAGGTAATCTTTTTTCTCTTACTTCCTTTTCCCTCTTCCCCTCCCCTCCCGCTCTGCTACCCCTACCTCTACTGGGACGTTATGTTCATGGTTTGTACCACTGAGGACACAGGCAGCTTTTGAGACTGTGAAGGTAAGTGACCAGGGCAGGGGAAATGGTGTGGCCAGCACAGTTTCTAGGCTCCCCTGGTCCTTTCCCTTCACAGCCCAGAGGGGACCTTGTGGAGCCATAACAGCTAAGAAGACACACAAGGGTCCTCATGTTGGCCACCTCAGCTGGAGAGGAACAACTGTCCCTGCAATCTGAGGTATGAAGAATAAAAGACAAGTGGAAACAGAACTGCCCATTTCCTTATTGTCAGACTCCTTCTAGGATAACAAAGATAATTATGTATAATTAATAGCCCTGACACCAACACATGAATTTTTTGGAAAACATAAATTTAGTAGAAGAAGAGATGACAGATGAGGACCCATTAAGAATAAAACAGGACATGCCTCCCTCCCATGATAGACAGCAGAGAGGCAGAGGGAGGCAGGAGGAAGAGAAGAAAGGGAGTGAAAAGGAAGAGGAAGGCAAAAATCAAAGATGCGTCTACAGGGGCTAACTCTGCGCTGAGCGCTTTACAGAGCACAGTCTCACCGCGTGAGGTGGCCCGTTACCCTGCACGAGCCCCAGTGCCTGGGTTCTCACTTTCTACCTTCTTTTCTGTCCTCTTAGATCCAACGTATTTTGCATTGTCCAGATCCTGAACCTAGCCTTAGACACAACAGAAGCCTAATTCCCACCTGTACATCCACACTGAAGTGTCCTCTAAAGAAGGACTTCTGCTCATCTCTAACATTCAATGACAGAACAGAAAGGCTTAATCACATATAAACTGCCTCTCCCCAATGTTGTTTTATTTCCCAATTGTTCCTCAGCATGTGGGCCACAGGAGCTAACAAAGGTTTGACAAATGAAGAGATCTGCCTTTTATTTATAAGCATCTGTTTTTATATTCACTACAATAGAAATACCAAATTTTGGTCAGGGTGAGAGAAAAAAGTAACGACCTTCAGAATCCTGACATTATCATTATTCAATATGGCATTACAATTGCTCTTCAGAAGAGGTTCTGAGTGGAATAAATATGGAAAGTGAATTACTGCACTCCACTGAAAGGGAAGACCCCTCCAAATGATAACTGCAGTAATTGATTAAACAATTTATAAATGCTTTGGCAGTAGCTCATTTAAACAAACAAACACACACAAAAGAAGACACAGCTTTCTAATTCAGTACTACATTTTCTTATGGATGATAAAAGATAAAGTAGAAGCTAACACCACAGAAATATTAAATTTTATCTTTGGTAAAAGATTGAAGGTTTCACATTGCTGCCCCAACCTGCATATTCTGATTTTTTCCCCAGACTTAATCTTGGCCTGGTGTGCTTCATTTTTATAGGACTTCAGAAACTGGAAATCACCAGCATGGGGAGAAGCCATTAAAGGCAGAGGTGTCTCCTATAAGCACAACATGTGATGAGGTAATATTCTCTGGATTAGCAGCTTTACAACCTAACTAAGCCCTGGAGCTACAATTATCTGGTTGCATTAAACTGAAATCACCTGAAAAACTTCACACTGAACAAGCCCTTGGAAATGTCTAAACTGCCAGTTTATACTCAGAAGAGAAAGTGGTTAAAGACAAGAAAACAAAGTATTCTACTAGAAAGAGTCTCATCTTAGAGCCAGTAGATGGTTCTAAATGTCTGAAGATATTTCTGCAATTTATTTTTATGCCATTTTCTAAACTTTTATTTAAAAAGGAGATTTAACCTGACCATTCCCTTTCCAGCCAATGACCCAAGTATATATGTTTGATGAGGGTTTAGCAGACATAAGGAATAAAACTGCATTGCCACAGAGGGAATACACAGCTCCAGATTTGAGGCCTTATGCTAATTTTAGCAAAATGTATGTATCTTTTTATATACGTAAAGTTATGGTACTATATAAAGAGATCCTTAAATGTGACATACACTGAAATCCTATTTACTGCCTGACTATCCATTTTAAAAAACAAAAACTCCAAGGGGTGGTTGTAGTCATATTAAGCTGCCTCAAAAATTCATTTTAGTTGATCTAAGGTGTTTGCTTTATTTTGTAAGATACAACCAAATCACACACCTGAAATTAAAATTCTGATTTTAGTATGAGGTCACACTGATTTAACGGCAGATCAAAGAAGCTGATGTTAAGACCCCAAACCGGAGGTCTCACTACTCTGTCTGCGGTTAACACCTCACTTGCTACTGTTTCCTTCCTGCTCTTCACTCGTCAGTGCTGTTGCTGAGAATTCATTGTATCAGGTTGTACCATACTCTATAAAACCACATTTCCCAAAAGAACAACCAGTTTTCTGTACAAAAACGCAATGTATGGTGATTCGGCGGTGTTGTATCTCGGAGTCAAATGCCAAGATTTTCAGATGACAAAATTAAATCTTAAACATGTGCAAGTATTCAAATTCCTTATCTTACACATTACTGTTTTATTGGCCAAATGCCTATTTAGATAATAAATTAGTTACCCTTTCTCTCCTCCAATAAAATCAGTAGAAAAATAACTTTCACTTTCCATCCCTATGTCTAACTCATATTTCAAGACTGGCAAGACTGACAGCTGAAGTTCACTCCAGAGCACTTACCTTGGTGGCAAGTAAAGGATACTTACATGTAAAATAAAGTGATTCCACCAAGTGCTTGTTACTATTAAACAAGGTCTATAAGACTGTGTTGTTTTTCTTAGTCTATTCTATTTTTACACAGAAATTAGTACATAATGTAATTTTTCAACTTGAGACGGTTATTACTGCACCAATTGTTCTTAACGGCATGGTGTAAAAACAATGTCTAACTCAAGTATGAGAATAGGTCACTAAACAGAGTTTCACTTGAGTATAAAAGTTTATGTGTGGTACTATGAAATAGAAGAATTGATTATATGTACTCTGAATTCTCTCCTTCTGTAACAGTAGGGGATGCCCAAGCATGCCTGGACATCACTGCAAAGAACTTAAGGCTCATAGTCAATATTTCCCTTATTTATAATTAAGCCACATTATTTCATATTTAAAAATAAAGTGGAATAGCAGGATATAGCAATACATCTAAAATAACAAGATATTTTCCTACTAGTTAAATAAATGTAGATTTCGGCACAAATTAAAATAATTTCAATATAGATAATTATACTTTAAATACAGGAGTAGCTTTGCCTAGTTTGATTAGAAAAGCCTCTTTGTTCCTGTTTTATGATTTAAAAATACTTTCAGTGAAAATTTAAAACACAGAATAATTTTTCACAATAAGAACAAAATTCAGGACAACTGAAAACAACCTCTCACTCTGTTACTGGCCATGACTATGGCAGGAGGGTCTCTTAAATCAGAACTGAAGTTCGCATCCAGAGATGACCTAAAAACCAACTCAATGAAAAATAAAATCCATCCTCTATTTTCACTATTGCTGTAAAAGGTGTGCTCTGCAGATCAAAGCTTCAAGTCCAGTTTTCAGCATTCAGATGACCAAAGACACCTCTGAAGAAGATACTGGGAAAAATTTACTTTGCTTTCTGTCTCTACAGGATACTCAAGCCTATTAGGCTGCCATTCAAAAACTGTGCAGTTAAGATTTTAAGATCTACAGCATGCAGGTCTGGCAAACAGCAAAGTTACATGTATAGGATATCAGTATTCTGGATTTCCCTTCAATTACGTTTCTAAAGTACAGTAAGTTTTGGATGATTCATGAAAATTAATCAGCTACTAAAATTTCTGGCTGTTATTAAAGCCATTGGAAATAAAGTATGTTTTCTTATTGTAGACAGTTTTAATTTTTTATTGAGTTTGGGCACTTGGAAACAGAAAAAAAAATAGCTTTAAGAAGACCTAAAGGGTTTGTTAAAATCATTTATTACTATCCAGCTCTGTGAATCAAAATGATTCATTGTTGTCACTACTGCAAATTTTTCTTGGGCCAGTCAGCTGGCCATCAAAAGTTATTTTGCCTATTTTTTAAAGTTCTGTGAAGGGCCTCAAAGATTTGCACAGAAGAATAAGTGCCATGGGAGGAGTATTAACAAAATTTGGAGACCTTAAACTGAACTAATTGATTTGGAGCTATATACTGGTTAGAAGCTATTTTCTGATACAGAAGCGAAGAAAAATGTTTAACCTGGTTACGGCTATAAATACTGCATCTCTTTTAAATTAAATCAGTTTTCTTGATGAAACTAATTTCTTGCCTGAAAGGTATTAAAATAATTTCATTATAAAGAAGGTTTTGCTACAGTTATGCACATTCCTCCACTAAAGCAAATGGTTCAATGTATGTGTGATGACATGCAAACTGTTTTTACCAAAAAAAGGGCATTCTGAAAACACTGAAAGATATGAAATAGACTAATATGAAAGGTCCATTTTCAACTTTCTATACCAACCTGATCTGTATTTCCACTGAGCTACTCAAATGTTGTATGTTTCCTCTTCTTATGCCATCCTATTCTATTCCAAACATGCATGTACAGTAACAATCAAAGGAATGCAAATTAAAACTGCAATGAGATACCACTTTTCTAGATACAATTTTAAAAGAAGATCATACCCAGTGCTAATAGCTGAGAGGGAAACAAATCCTCATATACAGTTATGGGAGTATATACATTTGTACACTTTCTGAGGGCAACTTGGCAGTATGTGGGAAAATTCTAAATGTGCATGAGTTTAAGCCCAGGAATTCTACTTGTAGTAATTTATCCTATCTAAATAATCACTTAAGTGTACTAGAACACGTGCATAAAATCACTGGTAGCATAATTTGCCAAAGTAAACAGTGGGAAACAACCCTAATGCCCATCAACATGGAATTAAGACTTTTACCGTTTTACCATGGAATTAAGATTTTACCAACACCATTTTGGGGATTGGAAATGGGAAGGCATCTTTATATGTAGTAAGAGGACATGAACAATTAAAGTGACGGGAAAATGCAACTGGGGAGGCTTTGCTTTCTCCTTTGTAATTCCATTACTTTCAATTTTTTTTTACAAGTTTTTCTTTTATAATCAGAAAGAAAGTAACAAGAATAAAGAAAAATATATATACACCCCTGTGAACTTGGAACTCTAGCACATTCACTTTCGTATCATAAAACATGTATTATTCAGATAAATGCATGATTTACTAGAGGCATGTTACAAAGGTTTTAACAACCAAAGCTATATTTCTCTGTTGCCAGCTTATAAATAATCTCTAATATTTTCTTTGTTTCAGTTTATAATGTTTTCTGTGTAAAATATATTTTCTGAATGTTTATTATATTTAATATATTATGAATACATAAATAATATTCCAATTTAAAGTAATAACAGTAATTTCTATCTCATATTTTTTTGACTGTAACCAAGATGTTAAAAAGTAGGAAATGCTCAATAACATGCTCCTTAGTAATTCAAAGAGAAAAATAATTAACACTAAAGCCATTATTCCAAATATGAACTATATGATTTTAACTTGTATATTTCTTAAATTTAATTTTTCATTTTCTATGAAAGGTCTTTCTTTGCATACAGCCAGTCCATGTAAGTATTACTCTTTATGTATTGTTTGCATATAATATTAAATAAAGTCATTCTAAAAACCCTAAGTTGCCTTGTAGAATAGTGATATTATAGAATGATTTAACTGACTAACCACTTAACAAAAGAACAACAGGATTTTTCATTAACTATAATGTGGTTATTATATACTTTTAAATTATATCCGTAATTATTATTGTAACTGTATATACTGAAAGTCCCTTAACACAACCCCGGAGAGTTCAGTCCCAGTATTATTTTATAATACTTTCTCTATCTAACTACACTTGAAGCTTCTACCTGATTAGAAATACTCCTAATTTTGAAAAAGCCAAAAATACCAACCATGTTTTTATTCCACTCACGATCTATCTATCTCTTCTATAATAGTTCTGAAGTTAGTCTCTGGTCAAATAGTTTACTTTATCAATCTGCAAACTGACCAAGGTGACTATCTACCATATGGGACAGATTTAAATTCTGAATGTAGCCAAGCTGATATAAATCTTGGTAGTTTTATACCAATCGTTGTTTTCCACGTTTGGAGGGATAAACGGGGGAAGAAGAAAGCTCTCCCCCTTGCTTGTTGCATTGTACTTCCCTAACCTTGAGGCTACGTGGTTTGCCACACAATTCAGAGTAGATCTGGGTAGAAATACAGCCCGAGGTGATCTGCTAGAGCCTAAATAGAGAAGGCTTCCCACGGGTGATGGGGGAAGCAGTAACGGAGTCCAGAGATACACATAAAGCCAAAGGTGGAACTCTATACTCTGCCGGCTTCCTCGGCCTTAAGTGACAGAGACAGGGAAATATCCCTTTCAGATATTTCTGTCTTACCCTATGAAAAATTCTACATTCTACTTATCCAAAAGAGAAAATGGCTTCAACATAGAATTGTATATGTATCAAGTATTTTGTGTTTATGAGCTCGTCTGCTGAACACTAATATCATTGTCCAGCATCAAGCGACCATTTCAGACATGGGCCAAGGTCAGTCTTTCGCCATGAAATCTATACCTTCAATATTACACACAGTTGGTGTACATATACATTAAAAATTTTGATTTTAGTCTTATTGAACCTTGTATTTTAATAATGTCTCACAAAATGTCTACTTAGGTGTCACATCACATTGACTATTAAAAATTGCCTATTTCAACTTTTTTGGGTATCATTTTTTCCTGTTGGTTTTCTCAAATCATTTATAAACACTGATTTTTCAAAAACGGCACTTGAAATAAAATATTTTATGACGATCATATCAGTCATTGTCAGTCATATAAACGTCAATGTTTCAAACTAAGAAGAAGGGTTCAAGGAAATTAAAATAATAATTCCACATCATCGATTATCAAACTAGCATCATACCACCTGAGTGAAACTTGCAAGAGACTAAGAGGCAGGAACACATTCTCATGTTATCAACTTTCTTTTTTTAGTTCTGAAATTTTGGCTCTTTTGCCTCAGTTCCTCCATATTATAAACACTGACATGTTGGCACCTAATCAAGTAATGATTGGAAAGTGCTTAAAGCTTAAATATTCTTGGAAGAGAAGGAGTGTACAGGTGCAAAGTAAAAGATATTTTTTAAATGTTTCCCACAAATGGAGGAGGGGGGAAACATAAAATTCTTCTTGGGCCATGTTTACAAAAGACTAAAGTATTCCAACACCACTGTAATTGTAGGGAAATGGGCTTGCCTGGGATTGATTCATCTCATTTATTTATTATTATATAGCCCCAAATACTTCCAAAAAGCTTTGAAATAGCTTATAATGAAATACGATGTAAAAAGACCACAGGCAAGTGAGAAAAGAAGAGAGGATTTATAAAACTGTCGTACCAAAACCTAAGACAAGCTCTAGCAACTGGGAATAAAATTACAAGGTTCCTAATCAATCATTTTCAAAGTAGAAATATGATGGCACATAAAGATCACATTAAAAATAACAAACAGAAGTGTGCCTGATCCTCAAGAAAAGAGAACTGGACCAGCTCTCAACAACAAGAGTGATTTATTTTCAGAGATGCCACAGAAGGGGCAGTCATTTGGACAAAAAATATTTCCTGAGTGTCTCCTGCGTGCCAAACACTATGCTGGAGGGTAGGGACACCAAGGGGAGGAAAAAAGCCTTGGTCTCTGCTTGGAACTCACAGTTCCAAGGAAGGGAGACGAACACTCATCCACTAACCACAGGAAGACGAGTATGCAATTCCAGAGTAAGATGGCTCTGGTGGAAAGGAAGGTAGAATGAGGGTGGGTAATGAGAAAACCCTAGGAAGACTGAGGAAAGGCTTCACGTTAGGCTCAAAATGAAACCTGTTTGATGACTAAGAGTTCACTCAGAACCAAGTGAGGTTAGAAAGCATGAAGGAGAGAGAAAGAGAGAAAGAGAGAAACAGAGACAGAGACAGAGACAGAGACAGAGACAGAGACAGAGGGTCTGTGCTAAGGCCCGGGGGCAGGAAAGAGCTTGGGACCCTTGGAGACTGGAAGGGAATGTCAGAGTAACTGAAGCAGGGAGCCCTGTAAGGCTGGGGGAGTTCTACAGGGACCAGAGAAGCAGAGTCGTGTGGATATATTAAATCTTTACCCGAAAGCAGTAAGGAGCTCTTGATGGCATTTCAAAAAAACAAAAAAAAAACAGAAGCAAGAGACAATTTCTGAAAACTATGTCCCATACTCTCTCTTCAAGTGTAGGGTCTGGGAAAGGCCTTTCTGGAGCTAACTGTTCAAGATAAGGTTTTACTGAACTTGTCAGAAAATAAGTGTTTGAGATGGGACTGTGCTGATCCTACCTTTTCAGGGGATAAGAAAGAGGAGGAAGAGAATTTTCTGGAAGTGCACTTTGGGAGACTTAAACGGGAGGCCTGCAGAGGGGACCCAGGTTTGGCATGCGGTGATCTGCCTTTGGAGAGCAAATTCTTAGAGTGGCTCCCCCAGACACCAGGCTCAGAGAGCCAATGTTACTGAGGTAATAGATTGTAGCTACCGAGGGGCTGAGGACCAAAGAGTCTGAACCCGCTGCTTTGTTGTGTTAGAAGGAAGAAATATAAAGCTGATTTATTTTCTTCTCTCTTCTTTTCTTTTGTTTAGCCTTGCTAGACTCATCTTCTCATCCTCTGTCCTTCATGGCTATCATTTAACTGTAGCTTCTTTACGTCTGCCTGTCTGTCTCTCTCTCCAGTGCCTTTCTTTCTAAGTTGGTTAAGGTTGCTTGTTTATGTTTTCCCGAATATTTCGTACTGGGTTTGAATGTATAACAGTCACAAAGGAGATAAAGAAGAGGATCTTTCCAGTAAAATAAGCAAAGGAAGGTGGTCCTCAGAGAAAAGCTAAGAAATCACACAGCAGTGATCATTTGTGGAGCTTATGGTCAAAAACATGTCCCCTTTTTACAAAAGATGCCAAAGAACGGCTTGCACAGCCGTGTGGGTCCATGCTGCCTCGGCCGTGGATCATCTCTCTGGACTGACAATAATACATGTCCCAAAGCAACACTTTCCCACTTGCCCATCACATTACCCTGCACAGAACGGTGCTTAGTACATGCTTAGTCTCGAATGAAATGTCTTCTCTGTACTGAGGAGGAGAGCGTGAATACAAAGAGGTCTTTCACAGGCTTGTATTTACTCTGCTAACCAAACGCCCTCCCACCTGAACATTCCCCTGTGAAATCACGGGTCCTAGCCTTTGATTTATAAGGTGGATAAGACTTATTCCATGCAGCCGAGAGTCAGTGTTGACCAGCAAGATTGACCTTGTGTATCGATAGAGAAGTGGGGTCTATAGAGAAACAGAAGTACATTAGTGATGCATAACACAAGCCTTTTTCAAAAAAAAAAAAAAATCGTACCTGTTTTAGACCTTTGAGGGACAGGCTTTAATGATGTTTCTTATTTCTATTCTTACATCTAATCAGACAGCAGCCTGTAACTTTACTCATCATTGCATATGGCCTATTGACAGTTGACAACAACTTTGCTCATCATTGCATATGGCCATTTACAGTTGACAGCTGTCAACCAGGCAAGTTCACATACGTTGCTTCACAATCACATGGCATCGTGAAGAGTGGGGTGAGAGCGCGGGCCAACATGCCATTGATCGGCCGGATAAACCACTGCAGCTGGAAACCACCTCACTGAAATAGAACAGATCCCACACTTGTACATTTAACTTCAGTATCTCACCATTAAAAAAAAAAATGACCACCACATTTAAATTAAATGGTCTTTTACTTCACTCAGCACTCTTAGAGCACTTTTGTTCTGGTACTTACTTCTGATACTAGTGTTTTTCTTCCCTTTCTATTCAAGTTAATTTCCTAAGAAAAAAAGGGAAATGGTATTGTGGTATTCAGACCACGAGGAAACCTTCTCCTTAAGATAGAGAAGTAGGCATATGTCCACTTTGAACTTGACCGAGCACTGCCTTTAAATTCAGTGAATGAGAGATCACAGGAGTTAGGAAACAACAGTTAAATCACAAAGATCTAAGACTTCAAAAATCTATCTAAACTGCCTATTTTCAAAACCACTTCTCTTTTGAAGTGCGGTGGAATAAAGTTGCTGTCAGTATCACAAATTGAAAGTTGAAAGTCGGTGATGGTGAAGTTTTGTTCTATGTGTATACATATAAATGTATGAGGCAGCATCTTCACCAATATAATTTATTTACCTAGCACATTCTACATCATCACTGCAGTATTTACGCCTAGCTACTCCAAGCAGGTCCTGTGAAAGCGATTTTAGTCAAGACACAAATCACCTGCAGCGAGTGATTTCTAACCTTTATTACCCCAGGAAGAGACAGAGAACTTTTGAGACACAGCCTAAACAATGACAAAAGGTTGGCTTCCCATTAATATCAGCAGGAGTAGAAAATGACACTGCAGTTGTCCTTGGAACAGAGAAGCTGACAGATTTGCTGAAAGGTTCAGCCATTGTAGGATTTTGTTAAAAATCTAAAGGCAGCAGCATTTCACTTTGAAGTTCTAAAACATCTTGGAATTCAAAAAGCTCAACAAAGAATAACACGGACAAACGGGTTTTTCAAAACTCCATTTTAATTTAGCTTTTAAAATATTGTGCCTGGTCATTTAGGGTGTCAGCTCATTCAAAGGTACAAAGTAAGTTCATTAAGAATTATCACTGAAGGTATCCAAATAGGTTTCCAATTGCGAGCATGTATGCCAAGGTCTGATACGTTTAATTTAATGTCCCACCTTTCCCCTGGGCATTCCCAACAATTCTAATTGAAAGGCACTTAACACAGGCAGGCCCCCGATTCGGAGTATTGTATACTGGTTCGCATACTGAAGGTCTTTTCCATTCAAAATGTGGAAAATCAGATTCCAGATCACTTGTCCTTTACAATTCCTGTAATCTTTTCCAGTTAAACTTCACATCTGAGTATTACAGTAAAAACCAACACCCAGGACTAAATCTCCTGGAGTTGGCAGCTATACTGTTCTGCATTGGAAGACTCAAAAAGAAAAGCGTACACTGTTGGGGTAGCAGACACAGGCTGAGTGAGTCAGCTGAGAGTAACACAAAAAGTTACTTCTACTTAGATTTGTATAATTAAACATACTGTGCTTCTTCAAGATAAATAACAGGTCTTAGCTATTAGTCTTATAAACCTGCTATTTAGGAAATGAACGTGGTTCATTCTTATCCTAATTTTTTGTGGAGCTGATAAAATTTTAATGTTTGTTCAATTAACAGCCAAAAGCACGCAAAGGTTGAACAACAGCAGCCTCAAACTATATGTCAGAGATACGACTCAGAACAGCAGGAGGTTCTTCCATTCCCTCACTCAATGTTTAAATGACCCCCTTGAATTCCAAAAAGCAAATACGCTCTATATTTAATAAAATGTAATAAAATAGCTACAACACTTATTGCTTTGTCTCTTCTGGTCTGACAGTCTATGTTATTTCCTACATGTAAATTTGAGTGGAAGTTCCAGTCTTCTATCAGGAGAGGTCCCAGTCCTTACTGAACTGGGATGGTCTAATATTTAAAAAGGAATCAACATACACACATACACATAATACACCTCAGTATCACAAATCTAGTTATTCAAGAAAGTACTGCTAAAAAAATAGAAGTACAGGTTTTTGTTTAATTTACCAAGTTAAGTTTAGTATTTGTTTTTCATTCTACAAATCTCAACCTTTTTTGCCCTTGCCAACATTGCAAAATGAACAAATCTCCAAACTGAGGAAAGAAGGGAGAGAAAAGAAAACACTCTTATCTACTCATAAAAAAGATCACACTCCCTAGAAAATAGACTCATTTCTCTCAGTCCATAGAGGAAAAAAAAAAAATGGCTATTACAAATTCCAATTGTATCAGCTCCATGGAAAATTCGGAAGACAATGAAACAAGTTAATTTCCTAAATTCCAGGCTTACAAGAATATTAGCAAAGACCTACAAAATGTTACCCCTAAGTATCTAAGCCAGAAACAGCTGCTGTTACAATTTGCCACACTTGCCTTAGTTTTCACACAGAGAATGTGTTTGGTTTCACAGGTAATTGGTAGCCTTGAGCACATGTAACTTACAATCACTGAATGAAAAGATTTGCTTTGGTGAATTAAAATGGAACAATTTCTCCAAAATAAAGGGGAAAAGGCCAAAAATAAAGTTAAGGGGATTAATAGGCAAGTGTTTCATCTATTTTTTTGCATTTAATTTGATGTTATGAAAGCTTTAGGCATCTAAAAATATACCTTTTATTCTTGTAAGTCTACAAAATTTGGCTTTTGGAATAGAAACAGTTTAGGTGGAGAGGGAATTGTTGAATTCTGTATCTATGTTGAAAAAAAAAAAAAAAGGGTTGACCATAACCCGAGGCCCTCGCTCCTGCAGAGTGCCTGTTGTTATGAAAGCAAGGTGCTCCACACGATCTAATCATAGCACTAAACCTTGTTACAGGCCCTTTTACAGCTCCAATATCTGGGTTACATGGAAACACGCTGGAGAGCCTCCTTGTACTATGAAATAAATGTCATTCTGACTGGCATCCTCTCTTCCAGCAAGTAATTTCCCTCCGCTGATAAATCGATACAGCAAAAACAAATGAGAACACACAATGGGCACAGCGAGGATTACATTTTTATTCATTTCAGAGCCCCTGCAGCCAAGTTTCTTAAGCACAATAGCAGAAAATGATGCACTTGAGCTAGGAAACAAGAGAGATACACAGAGACATTGAGATAAGGAAAGAAAGACAAAAAAAAAAAAAAAAAGGAAAGAAATGAGAACAAAGAGAAAGTCAGGAGACAAGAGACAAGTGTGTCCCTACCAAGCAGTCCAGACACAAACTTTTGTTTGAGAGTAAGATTATTATTTGAATTCCTGCCCAGCTCCTCACAGATAGGATTGGGGAAAAACAGGTACCTCCTTTTTTTTTCTTTTTTTACTTCTGTATTCTGTAAGGTTACAGGTAATTTGAAAAGGATCTAAGATCTTACCTTTCTCCGACTGATTAATTATTGATGTCAACATAGGATCCACATATGAAAACTTCGCTAGAAAACCCAGAACTAGAAATGGTAGAAAAGACACAATTGATCCTTATTCATCTCTGGAAGCCCCCTCAAGTCATTTGTTTATACTGCCTTTAGGGCAAAGATGGAAAGGGCAAAACAAAAGAGAAGCAAGAACGCAGTGACTATTCATAAGAGGAATGGGAAATTCCTACATAGGTATTTTTTCAGATTGATTTTCTAAGTCCCAAAATAATTGAATGGGTTATCATGTAAAAGGAATGTAGTACATTTTAGAGTAAAAAATTTGAAGATATTTCATGTTTGGAGGGAAAATAAAAAAACTACTTCATAAAACCTTGAAAATCCAGTATTTCCTATGAAGAGATAGTATATATACCGTTATTTACCATGGTATTTAACGAGGCAACAGAAGTAAAAATGAGAGAATTCTAAGTCTTAATAAAGCTGTATAGATGATATGCTATTGTAATCCTTAAACTCAAAATTAATTCTTGGGCAAGTTATTCAACTATCTGGGCCATAATCTCCCCATCAGTAAAAATGGGGATGATGGTTAATAGTAAGTACCTCAAGGTATTAGAAAGAACTGAATTATTTAGCAGAAGTAAAATGCTTAAACAGTTTCTGACTCAGAGTTAACACTACAGAAATGTGATCAACATCCCCATCATCTCCATCATCTTCCACTGCTTCCCAAGCTACAGTTCGGGTGTTGTCAGTATTTTCCGTTTGACCTACAGGGTAAGAATGTATTCATACAACACATTCTTGGCACCACTGCACAGTACTGAACTAGAAGAACTAAGGGTCTCATCTGGCCACAGTTTCTTTTCAAACATTCTTAACTGTATTGTGGTATCCCAGAAACAATATACTCTCTTGGAAGAGCAGGTTAGACAATGTATCACTATATCCAATGCATTTGTGTTCTTTAAATTTTTTAAAATTACTGGGCTCTAGAAAATAACGTATAAAATTTCCTCTTTAAAAATAAATGTAACTAATATTTCCTGTCTTTTCAATGATAATTCTAAGTCAGAATTTACTATATTATACTCTTAATGTTATTTGTGATCTTTCTTTTTGGGGCTTTAATTTGATTACCCTTCATTCTTTTAAGTGCTTTCATTAGTGTACACCTCTTCAGTCATTCATTATTGTACTCCATTGGTCCATTTTATTCCTTAACAAGAGGTAAGAAATACAGGAACAGATCACACTGGTTCTTCATCTGTATCACAGACTTCAATAACAAATGAAGAGAAACAAGAAAAGAAAGCAAGACAAAAAGAATGGTGGTAGGTCCATTTGACTTCTGCCATTCTTTTCTCTCTTGTATCTTCAAAAAACACAGATGGATATAGGACTAAATCAGTGTCTTTCAATATTTTTTCACTATCATCTTCCCCATTTGTATAAAATTTTTATACCTTTGTATAAAATTTTCCCTAATAGCTGCCTTGTGAAATTTTAATTCACCAAATATACTGTATATTTACTGCTAGGTATCTGTGCTTCTTGCATTATTTTTACTTCCTAAAAACTAATTTTTGACCTTTTAGTGACAATATCACCTTCTGAAAACGCATGGACTAATGCTTCTTATGAAAACAGCTTTCCACTTAGCACCGGGGGTCCAACATAACTGTAGACAGTGAGCTGAAATTCAGTCATAGTTGTGTGTTTGTGGTTTGTTTTGTTCTTAACAAACTTTTAAGTATTAATTCATGGTTGTATAATTTATCTTACCGCAAATCCAAAACAGTACTTTGAGGGCGGAAGATCTACCGTAGTTTGTGAAAGATGCCTAAAAAGATACCAAACAGTTTAAGAATAAGAAGTAATGGGGATGGAGAATAGAGTGGAATTGTTTCCAATTAAGGCAGCTAGGGAATTAGGTAGGTGGAATGTAATTATCTGCATTGGAGTTTGGCCAGGCTTCTGGGCTCTTTTGGAAAAGAAAAAAAAAAAAAAAAACAAAAAAAACCTCTGTGATCTTTAATGAATAGAGAGGTAGGTCCAAGTTTAACATCTCATCCAAAAAAATGAAATATGATTTTTAAGTCCTTCTTTCCCGGAACATAAGTGGCATTCTTCTTTAAGAAATCTGAAACTGCTTATATGTCCCATACTTTATGAAATAATTATTTCATAAAGCAGTGACCTTGGAAATGGGAGTGTTGAAGAGACAGCAAAACAGCTCCAGCAACCAGTGAGACTGAAGAGGCACAGTTTACAGCAAATGCAAGTCAAACCTGCAGCATTCTGAGATACAAGTTTTTGTTCAGTCGTGGCAACAGCTATCTAAAATGGAACAGTCAGTGTATGTTTTTTTCGTTACCTGAAGAAGTAATTCTCAGGTTAGTTTTGCTCAAAGTGTACAAACCCTTCCCCAGTGACCGGGCCACCAAGGCAAGGTAATGAAAACGGGTATCCTTTGCAAACTCGGGAAGTCCAAGATGTGTGCCCAGTAAGTGTAAGCAGATCTTACATCCTTCATAATCAGGACAGAACGAAGATGTGAACTGAATAAATGCTTGGGAAAAATCATAGCTTCTATTAGATGCAAAGATTGAAGTGTTAGATACCTTTTAGCTCAACTTTCATTTAGTTTACGGCTTTCCTTTCTGTAGTCTGAAGGGAGTGAAAAATTCTTCTCTCTAATTTTTTTCCCCTTTCATGACTTGACCACGAAGATGAAATCAGGGGACTTTAATTACCATTCAGAGCCAAAGGCTTGCCCTTTGATATGGAAATCCCACTTCTGCGACCGCCTTTTCCCGGCCCTTCTCCTCTCAGTTGCCCACCAGGAATTTTAAGTAGCTTTGTCACCAGCGGATCGTGCAAGCTAACTGTAGCTCTTTCCTGTTAAGTTTTGTTTAAGTTGCACTATGTTTCTTTCACCAAATTGGAAGAGCTGCAAGCAAGGAGGGAGGAGAGAGGGGAAAAAAAGTGGAGAGAGAGACAGAGGGGGAGAGGATGAATGAGAATATGACTGACTATCCATTTGAGTTGCTGAATTACAGTTCCTACCCTGTCAGCATGAAGTGTGGCCCATGGTGCACAAAGCCTCTCACTTTAAACACACACACAGAGCACACACGGATGAAAGCTGCCATGTACAGTTACCCCGTTATTGTCATCCGCCTGCTGCATGACTCCCGGCTTTGCTATAATTATTAATTGCACTTGTCAACTGTCATTAATTCCTCTTTAGCATCCCTGTCTTTGAGTAATTAGACAGAACAGCCTCACTGAGCTCATTGTTTAGAGTCCCTTGGAAGAGCCCACTGGGCTTTCCGCAGAGAAAACCATCAGGAATACAATAGAGCACTCCTCAGTTAACCCTTTGGAGGCGTGAGGAGAAGGGAAAGGAATTTCACAAGTTTGGGTGGGCAGCTTGGCTTTGTGGGTACATCAAATCATGGTCAGCTACCTTACACCTGGAACCATATTCTAGGTATTTCTTTCCTGCTGAGAAGGGCTACTCAAGTTAATTTGAAAAGTCAGAGAAAGTCCTTAGGAAAACAAAATTTTCAGACTAGCACCTTTGAATTTTTAATCATTTTCTCATTTGACCTTATGCATTGTATTTTGGAAATGCCATATTTTTCAAAATAATATTTCCTATGCTTATTGTATATATTAACATATACTACATATATATACGTACATATGAATTATGCACAAAGTTTTTCCAGAAACTTTTGGTTTCTCTATGACATAATTTAGATTCTAAATTTTAGCATGACAAGATCAAAGTTCGTTTTTATTTAGTCCTTTTTTCAGACTCTCACACAAGGAGTAGGTTCACAGTGCTTTTAATTGTACAACTGGAAGCTCTGAATACATTTTTTAATTTTAAAAGCCCCATGGCCTCTTTAAGTTCCCTGAATTTAGCTAGACTCGGGTGACAAAAGGAAAAAGGGGCTGCGTGGTTTACATCTGAGTAGTAACTGTAAATAAAAATTACTATGTTATCATTTTAAATGGCATAAAGCGTAAGAAAGCATTTTTAAAACTGTAAAGAGCTATAAAATGTCATACTAGTATTTTATCATTATTGGCTTATAAAACTAAACTCTTTTGACACTGCTAAATTTATTAGTGGCTTTAAATTCTTCAGCAGTCAGAAATAAGTCGAGGATGAGGATTCTTTAGCCCTTTTCTAATAATAGCACTGTTAATAATGATATAAAAAGTTACATATTATTTATTTAAACAGTGAAGTTTCTTGAACTAGCTGTTTCACTGAAAAGAAAAATCGTAAGAATGTCTCTTTAAAAAGTAAGATCTGGAGCGGGGACTGTATAGCTCAAGTGGCAGAGCACATGGCTAACATGCATGAGGTCCTGGGTTCAATCCCCAGTACCTCCTCCAAGAATAAATAAACCTAATTACCTCCCTCCACCAAAAAAACAAAACAAAACAAAAAAATGTAAGATCTATGGAGTTTTGGAAAATGAACTAAATTTGATTACAAGCTTAGCTACAAGATTTCTTTCAGATACCAGGTGAGTGCTTTTTAGCAATAATAACATTTATTAAAGTCCAGATATGTGCTCTATGTACTTCTCACATCAATCCATTTAATGCTCAAATCTCTATGAAATAGGTACTATTATCTCAATTTTAGAAATGGGAAAACCGAGCAAAGAGTAATTGAGGAAGTTGTCCAGGATCTCACAGCTAGTCAGTGGCAGTCAGGGACCAGTGAGCCCAAAGGCTCCACTCTTAACCACTCTTAGAGTCCACCTCCCCAGGAGCTAAGACACTGTCCTCTTCAAGTTTCCATCCAATATGTAACGGATCTAAATTCCTGGCACTATTTCATAAAGAGCAAAGTAGATTAGCATATCTGAAATATTTGTCATAAAAGTATGACATAAAAATGTGCTGGACATCATAGGCAATTAGTATTCCATATATTCAAAGTGGAACCGTGTGTGTGTGTGTGTGTGTGTGTGTGTGTGTGTGTGTGTTAGAGACAGAGGGAGACAGAGAAAATGAGTTTCACAAATGTTGGGCATTATTCCAGCTATCCCTGGGTACTATTATTACTGTGAGTAAATGCTAGCTTAATATAAAAACCCACTTTTCTTCAGGGGAGGAGCCAAGATGGCAGAGCAGAGAGACACAGCTCACCTTCTCCCACAAATATACAGAGAATTGCATCTACAAACCCACTGAACCTCACAGAACACTGACTGAACTCCAGTTGAGTGTCTCTCACTTCGAAATACAGGAGGATTTTCACAAAATCTGGAAAACAACAAGTTCATGCTGTATAGCGCAGGGAACTATATTCAATATCTTTTAGTAACTTATGATGAAAAAGAATATGAAAATGAACATATGTATGTTCGTGTATGACTGAAGCATTGTGCTGTACACCAGAAATTGACACAATAGTGTAAACTGATCATACTTCAATAAATATTTACACAAAAAACAAAATCCACTTTGATTTATATATTTATACATATATAATGCATGCACACATATACACACGCACATGTACTGAACTATTAGCAGAGTTCAATGCATTGTTTACTGAGCATTTACTATAGACCTAGTCTATGCTGAGACGTATGTACGGCACTGAGGGAAATAGAAAAGCATAAATTATGATTCCCAACTAAATAAGATTTTCAGACTTATTGAAGAGACAGATTTCGAGAACCATGCAATTAACATACTGCAAAGGGCTAAATGGAATACAATCGATAAAACAGATTAAATGCAAGAGCTATGATCAATGACAAGCCGTTACAGGGAGGTAAAATGAGGGACTTATTAAAAGAAAAAGTTTCTAAGTATCAGAGGTGTCCAACAATGAATCTACTGGTTTGAAAAGTAATGAAATACCCATCACTAAAAACATTCAAGATGAGTGATGATCTATACGTGACATAAAAGAATTTCTGGAATGGTTGTGAAGTTGAACCAGCCTACATACCGTCTAACGTAATCTTGCATGCTTTAGATTCCATATCCCACAAAATAAGTTTTTTGCAAGGAAGGGAAACTTTATTTTGCTTGTTCTTTACAGAGAAATCACTCTCAAGAAGTTTAGACTTAAATTTGACTTTGAAAGATGAATTGGAGGTCAAAAAGTAGTGAAGAGAGTTAAAAAGAAAAAAAAAAGGAAGAAAAAGAATTCCAAGTAGAATTCCAAGTTCAAAGACAGAGAAGTAGAAATAACAAAAACTTAGGGGAAAAACACCTAGCTCGTTGACACAAACAGCAACTTGGGGGAGCAGAGGTGGTGGGGATAGTGAGAGAAGAGTGGGTGGGAGGTAGCAGAATAAAAGCTGTCGCAGCAGAAAGGACGCAAACTCCCAAAAGGCATGATCAAGAGGTTTTCTCCATTGATTCACTGGTAAGAGATGGGGTTGATTTGAGGAAAAAGAGCATGATGGACAAAAGGTGACTCAAGAGACAGCTGGAGTTTGGCACTGAGTTGTACTGGGATAAGAATCTGGTTTCCACTACTAATTGTGACCTTAGGCAAATTACTTGACCTCCCCCTAACTGAGTATCCATACCAGTGGCTTGTTAATGAGGGTAAAAGAGTTAATCCTGGGAAAGCATTTAGAAAAGTGTCAGCACGTAGTGAGCACTGGGTAACTGTGAGCTGTGACTATTATTACAATATGCTTCCTTCTGACCAATATATTTTAATTCATGTCTAATTGGTAGAAAAAATATGGTAAAGAGGTGGAGAGATGATTTAGGACGGTACGCTTTCCTAACAGAGCTGCTCCGAAGTAGAATAAACTTTCTTGGGAATGCATTCATTTTTTAAAAAAATTTAAAGTATCTCTGATGGGAAAGGGAAATTATCTATCACCCTGTTGTAAAGAAGTTTTCTGCAATGAACAGGAAGGTGGATCACATGCCTCTTAGATCCCTTCTCTTTCTAAAGAGCTGAAGTTCTAAGTGACAGTGAATCTAGAAAGTTAATTAAAAAAATCCGTATTTTTAGTCCTTGGAGAGAAATGAAACTTAGGGAATAATTTCCTTCAACTTTGGGTTCATGAACAGTATACTATTAAGAGTATAAGCGCTAGAACAAGATCGTCAGACCCAAATCCAGATGGTGCCTTTTAACTCTCTTGTGCAAGCTTGAGCAAAACTTCCAAACTTTTCTGTTCCTCAGTTTCCCCAAATGTAAAATTGAGATAATATTAAAACTTATCTCACAGAATTTTTCTGAGAGCTGAAATAGCTGATACATGTAAAGTGCTTATAAAGTGCTTATGAGTGTTCAACATATGTTAGCTATATTCTTGTCACTGAGATTTAAAATATAGAATATGAAAAAAATAGGAAATACCAAAGTTTAGAGAAAAAATTAACTGCTGTATATCTAAAGCAAGAGTACATTTATAAACTCTCTTATTATACTTCTACGATTCACCCTCTGTAATGCTTAAATCAATGTGACTACAATTTTTAGCAAAAGAGTTAGCTGAAGGGGGTCCAAAGGTATTAACTTATAGTTATAAAGAAGTAAGTCCTGAGGATGTGATGTACAGCATGGTGACTATAGCTGGTACATAACGCTGTATTGTATGTTTGAAAGTTGCTGAGACAGTAGATCTTAAAAGTCCTCATCATGTGAAAAAAATGTAACTACATATGGGGACAGATATTAACTAGGATTTTTGTGTTGATCACTTCACAATATATAAAAATATGGAATCATTCTGTTGTACACTTGAAACTAATAAAATGTCACATGCCAATTATACCTCAATTTTTTGAAAAAGCGTACTCAATACAATGACAGTATCTACTTATTATGACATCACGGTTAACCAAAAAGAAAAAGAAAAAAGAAAAGGAAAGGAAAGAATAGAAAAGAAAAAAAAAATTAGCTGAGGGACTCAGCCTAAACAGTTTGGTAGCACATAAGCTATAAGGGACTCTACTCTGTATAACAGTAGTGTGTATCTGTTAATCCCAAATTCCTAATTTATTCCTCCTCCCCCCCTTTCCCCTTTGCTTACCATAGGTTTGTTTTCTATATCTATATGTCTGTTTCTGTTTTGTAAATAAGGTCATTTGTATACCAGAAACTAACAGAACACTGTAAATCAACTATACTTCAATTTAGAAATAGACTCTATAGCAAAGTATCATTCAAACGAATTACCTGGATTTGTCATGGTTACCAATGCCCACTCTCATTAAATGCATTTACACAGTTTCTGTTGGGGAACTTACATTACATGTCGTATTTGGTCTCTTGAATTCCAATATTTCTCCCTCTCTCCCAAAATCCATCCCGTACCACATACTAGAGAAAGCTTCATTGCAGTGGACAAAGCATGCTAAATACTGACATTTCTCTTATGAAAAAAAAATCAATGGAACCTTATTAGTTATCAAATTAGACAAGATTATGCATAAACTCCTCAGGTTGGGTTTATCAATCTGAAATTGACTGACTGATGAGTCACTGCTGCCTTAATATTTCTGAGCCAAATGGAACCACACAGTTGTTCTCTGCACCTCTGCTCATGTTGTCTCAGTCTCTCCTCATTTCCACCACTCAAGAACCACCACAAATATCATTGTCTTGGCTATGCCTTTTTGGATTCTCACTTCTCCACAGCCTTTCCCTCCTTCATCCCCTGCTCATGAAAACCGTTCCTTCTCTAATACATGAAACATAACAGGAAACATCTGTTAAAATTATACGAGATGGTGAAAATAAAAACAAGAAGAGGGATATAATTATGGTAAACATATCCCATAGATGTCTATACCTCAGGT
This sequence comes from Camelus bactrianus, assembly GCF_048773025.1. NCBI lineage: Eukaryota > Metazoa > Chordata > Mammalia > Artiodactyla > Camelidae > Camelus > Camelus bactrianus. Next base: position 15,189,910 of record NC_133572.1, read on the forward strand.
TATGGAGACTCCAAATTTGGCACTAAGCCTTTTAGTAGTGAGTGACAAAAGAAACACTGGTGGTCAGTTATATATACACAGGCATCATTAGATAACAATAGTGTAACTATAGTCACCATGCTGTACATTACATTGCCAGGACCTATTTATTTTATAACTGTAAGCTAATACCTTTGGACCCCCTTCAGCTAACTTTTCTGCTAAAAATTTTAGTTGCACTGATTTAAGCATTGCAGAGGATGAATGACAAAAGAATAAGAAGAGAGTTTAAAATGCACTCTTGTTTTAGATATGTAGCAGTTAATTCTTTCTAGAAATAAATATATATATATTGGGGCAGCGTCTGAAAAAGGAGTTAGAAATTTCCATAGTCTTATAGAGTGGATACTGTAGTTTGCAGTGAAATGTTTCTGCAATTCTTGGTGGGAGTAATGAGTTTTGTGGGGCTCTTTCGTAGAGCAGCCCTCAGCCAGGGCCAATGACACCACATTAAAGCATAGGTCATAAAAGCCACTTACTTGGGGTCTTTAGAAGGCATTCTGGAACACAACTGGCCTAGCTCAGTGATAGATGTCGGGGCTTTTCAGAAGAACTGTATATCCCTCAAACTATGTTTGCTAAAGATTGTCACCATTGTCCTAGACATTGTGGGACAACAAATTTGAAAGTATTGTCTGTGAAAGAAGAGTTCAGGTACTCTACATGGCCACACATTAAATTAAATGCCTATGATTAAACCAGTGGCAAGCTGACCCCATCAAAAACTAGCACGCACAGCCAAGACAGATCCAGAGGCGAAGCACTCAGAGGTGAGCTATGAATCTTTGTGTTCTGCCTTTCAATAGAGGGACCGACGTACTTTCGCCATCCTCACCCTTGACCACACCCCTGAACATCAGAACATTTTCGAAGCCCAGGACCCCATTTTACGTATCACCATGTCCTCTGCAACAACCAGCACCATGCTTGGCACGTTAAAGAAATAACTGCTACACAGAGACGATGCCTCCTGCCCCTTCTTTTCCATCCAACTCTTGACACAATTCCTGACAAAATGCTGGAGTGGATAGATGGCAGGCACGCTCAAAATTGTTTTACCATTAACAGACTCCATGCGCATTACATGTCACCTGCAAAATGTCCCATAAAAAAGAAATTGCAAAAAAAAAAAAAAAAAAAAAAAAAGACGAACCCATATAGAATGTGTTGAACCTTATTTTCTGTCCATTAAGTAATTTTACTCAAAGAGAATTGAAGCAATTGGTTAAAATCAAGAAAACAGATTAAAACCCTAGCTAATGAATGTCTTGGAGATTGCTGTGCAAGTAGTAGTATATGTTTAACTAAGACAAGCTTGCTGAGCAACATTTATGCATGTATTTTTAACTTTCTCAGGGCTACTGTTTTCAAGCCAGAGCATCCTCAAAGAAATTTTAAATCAGATTCCACCTCTGGTCACATTCCCACACATTTATACTTTGTAGTAGTTTTGCAGCCTTAACCCTCTTGAAATTTTAGATCATAATTCCAGGAGTTATTAGGTTGGAAAACAGCTTCCGGGCAAATGATGTTATTCAAAAAACTTTTTATACCAGAAATAATAGTTGGATTATTTCTGCCTCATAGACAGTCTTGAAGTCTGATTTTTAGTGTAATTTGGGTATTCTGACATAAGTGTTTCTTGCTTTTAAATAATATTACTCTTAAAACAAAAGGGAGAGATAAAGGGAAAAATAAAGATAATAAATAAAATGGTTTGTTAAATAAATGCAAAGGTTAAAATTAGCTTTGACCTTCCTTTTCTGTTTAGTTTACTTATAGTTCTATATTTCAATGGCATTATGTAAATACTTCGATATTTGCTATTTAAGGGTCAATCAACATCTTGGGTTCTATTGCGTTTCAATAAATGTTACCCCTTTCTAAAATTGCCGGTCTTAATGTATATGTTTTCTTTTAAAGTTACATTATTTACTGTTGAAAAGTTATTCCTATTCCTAAAATTAAACCATTTGTTTATGTTTTTTAATATCAGTACAGATAAAGTTTAAAGATAGAATAAATGGTCATGCACCAGAATTCCTGTATCCCTCTGAGGTTTGTCAGATAGTGGTCAAACACAGAATTCATTCTGTAAAAGAATTTCTTTAAATCCAAAAAGATGAGTTCATTTGAACAATCTATCAAGTATACTCTGCTTTATTTTAATAAGTTGTTTCATCTTCTGGATCATTTTATGGTAATAATCACTTTTTTATTGATGGTGAGTTCAGTTATGAAAGTGAGAAAAAGGGAGAAATGCAGATATTTTTAAAAATCCAACTGCAGTTACATCTGTGAATTCATACACATGAATTATGCTCACAAAAATGAGGTAGCTGCTTAATTTTTTAAAAAAAGGAACTATGGAAATGCTAGCTGAATGGTCGAAGAATTTAATGATGGTTTTCAAAAGGTGAATGTCTTAATAAGGAATCGTATCTATTGTCCATTATACTCGATCCAGAACTTACTTTCAAAGTATTCCAAAATCTTACATCTGGGGTATTGCTCTCAGTGACAGTGGTGTCAAGGGGAATGTAAATGAAGGCAAAACTTGGCACAAGGAGAAGAACTACCCAATAACCTGACACAGATCAATGTGAAACAGTACGACCCCACCTATCACTGGGATCTTCTGAGTAAATCCTGGATAAACTTGTTGGCAGTGTTACAGCAAATCATCCGAGCTGTGCAGACTTTCACGTATTGAAAATTCTGAAAAATTTTGTTCCTCTTGAATTTTTCTCTAATTAAAAATTAGAATGAAGAATTTAGATATGTTTATATAGCAATCTAGGTATACAGAAATGCTATCATTAGAAAAATTATGCCTAGATTACTAATGCAATCTCTATCAAAATTCCAACAGCATTTTTCACAGAAATAGAAACAACAGCCCTAAAATCTGTATGGAAGCAAAAAAGAACCCAAATAGCCAGAGCAATCATGAGAAAGAAGAATAAAGCTGGAGGCATCACATTTCCTGATTTCAAGCTAGTATAACACTACAGAGCTATAATAATCAAAACAGTATGGTACTGGCATAAAATAGACACATAAATCAGTGGAATAGAATTGAGAGTCTGGAAATAAACCCTTGCATACAAGGTCAACTAATATTTGACAAGGGAGCTAAGAATACTCACTGGGGAAAGGACAGTCTCTCTCACAAATGATGTTAAGAACACCAATTATTCACTGTAAAATATAAGTTGTTTCTTAAATTCTCAAAAATATGCACAAGTACATCACCTAAGAAAACTACATAGCCACATGCAGAAAAAGGAAATTGAACCCCTATCTTATGCTACTCACAAAAATTTACATGAAATGGATTAAAGACTTGAATATAAGACCTGAAGCCATAAAACTAGAATAAAACACAGGAGAAAAGTTCCTTTGATACATGGATTACTACACTGACGTTTCTAGTTTAAAAAATAATATGTATTTTTTCCTTAAAATGCAACTAATATATACTCATTAAAGAAAAGTAGCTAATACATGCAATCAAAAAGGTGAAAATTTTAAAAAATTGGATATAATCCTGTAATCAAGCCTTTTAGCACTTTATTTATTTCATCACATATTCTATCAGTATTTTTGTTCCATGCAGGATACACGCCTCTGTGTGTGTGCACACACCCAATATCCATTCAACAGGTATTTCTTAAATATGTATGACAACATAGATTCTGGTTTCCCATGTCATTACAACACTATTTTTACATGAAATTAGTATTTCATCATATATAAATACTACAATATTTTTAAAGAAGAGACTTTTTTCAAAATATATTATTGTTTTAAGTTCTGTGTTACTACGTACATACATGTAATATTAGGTAACTTCCTAAGAAGTACAAGCATCGACATTAACAAATTTTAATGTGTATTGTGTGAAATGAATCTTTGGTGCAGTACTATAACCAACATTATGAGCCTTGGTAAATGAGAGGCCTCATCTCACTGCAATCTCTTCAGCATTGGTTACTGTGGCATTTTTAAACTTTGCCAATTTGCTAAATGAACTAGGCTCTCACGATTAATTTGGATGTCCAAAATTATTGTAACAATCAAACTTTTTATATGTTTAGCCCCCATCTGATTCCCTCCTATTAACTGAATATTCACACAATTTCCCTACTTTTCCTTTAATTTGTAAGTAGTTTAAATTATATTTTAATTAGGTAGGAATATATTAAATTGCCAATAGCCAGTTTTAACAAAAATGGCAATTTATATAATTAAACCCAATATGTTACAAATATATTTCTCAGGTCCTCATTTGTCGGTCTTATGATTTAAGATGCAAAGAAACTTTTACATCTTTGTGATCAAACCTAGCAAAATTTTTCTTTAGTGATTTCTGCCTTTGATGTTAATGCTTAAAGTTAACTTCCACCTCTCCCTCTACTTAAACGAATACTCACCAACACTATCTCTTAATACTCTATAGCTTCTTTTATTAAAAATGAAAAATTTTAATCCACCTAGAATTTATATTGGCCATGGTAAAGACATTTAATTTAACTTTTCTCTAAACACCTAGAAAATTATCCAGTCCTTTCACACAGATTCGAAATGCCTAAAATGACACTGTATCAAAAAGCTTTATCATGCTAAGAAGGAATGAAATTTCCTAATTACAGGTCAAACATGTTTACGTCATGTCGTATCATATTATATGACAAAACACCAATTATTCACTGTAAAATATAAGTTGTTTCTTAAAGTCTCTAAAATATGCACAAGTACATCACCTAAGAAAATAAACAATTATGGTTCTTAAACAATTTAAAAATTAGGAAATATTTATTACCTTTTATAATGAATCTCAGCAGTTCAACTTAACTAATTTATGCAAAATGTATTTTCACTTATGGAACATGACTGTGGGCAAGACTTCTTCCTCTGAGAGCATGTACAACCTAATTATGCAAAAAGTTCTATGGAGACAGTTTGGGTTCAAGGTTTTTTTCTCAAATTAAATTATTATTGTTAGAACTGCTTCTTTCTTGCTTAGTATCCTAAAGAAAGACACAAAAATAAGCAATTGCTTGCTCATATACATTATTTTAAAGCCTTTTGGTCAACGGTTCATGCATTATTTTATTTGGAAGGAAAAACCCTCTTAATTACAAACAACTGCTGAATAATAGAAAATGCTCAAGCAGTTGTTATTAAAGTATTAAGACATATTATCATTTGACATTTAAAAAGTAATAAAGCTCTAAGTTTTCTACGATTTTTGAATGACTCTCTCTCATTGTTCCTTATCAATCAAGAAGCTGAGAGCCACAGCCAAAGGAATTCTACATAGACCATTATTTTCTGCCAGGCTAGTGTTTTAGGACTGCTTCAAGTGGATCAGCATCGGCTACTCAAGTAGCAGTATCTCGTTCCAAGACCAGTACGAGGCAGCATCTCTACAATGGCTGCATTATGTTACTCAGGCTGATGTACATTTTGAAATTAACCCTGCAATTCAAATTGTGCTAATAAAATTCCCCTGGTGCATTATACGTACATACACTTGAAACATCCAGAAAATACGCTTAATAAGTTTATGCTAAACTTTTCAGATGGAGATTAGATATTTGTAGGTAGAGCATAAAGACAATCAAACATAATCAGGCATTTAAACAAATAATTTTGAGTTGAGAAGAAATTATGAGGATAGTGGCATTAGATTTAAATATGTATGGTGCTTTCACTTGTAAGGTTAACTTGAGAAAACTAAGCTGAACGTATATTTTTAAAAAAGAGTCTTATTCAAGAGATTGAGGTGCAACAATAAAAGATGATCTACAATGATTTATAAATGCTTATGAAAAGAAAGGGATACAGAAATTGTATACTGTCCAGGAAATATACTATCACATAATGAGTTATTAACTAAGAAATGAGGGACTCAAACCAAGACTGTACTTTCAGGGATCGATTCTGCCGTGTATTAGTGAAGAGCTGCGGATTAAGCTACAGAGCTCGGAAAGCCCATTGCACAGGTAAGGAGCATCACAAGCTGGTATTTGCATAACTGTGAAAATCAGTGCTTTCTTTTTCATTTTTGAAAATAATAACCAGGGTTTTGATTTCAGAGAGTCATTGGATTTTGCCATGGCCTTTCAGTCTTGTTAATTATTGTGTGTTCAGAGTAATGCACATTTTTATCCACAGGTGGCAGACCTTTTTTAAATCAACTTCAATCATATTCAGTATTTTGTTTTGGTGGGGTTTTTTTTTTCTCCCTTAAAACTGCCACCCACATTAAAATGTAAGAGTGTGCTGCTCGGAGTTCTCATTAATGTTGCACAATTTAGATGATAGATTTGTCAACAAAGTGGCTCATTCTCAAAGGCCACTGAACCCTGTCAGGATAAATGCCTTAAAAATTGTATACTGCAGAGTAATCTTTAATTATAAAGAACTCACTTGACAATTTACAATATATTGGGATTATTCTCCTTTTTCAAGCAGCAAAGAGTTTTACTTTCTAGATAAGGGTGACTGAGGGGGAAAAAACTGATTGGAGTTGATAAATAGTGAAAGCAAAGAGCTTGCTTATTTGCAAGTAAAAAAAGAGAGGTGACCAAAAGGCGTGTACAAATAACAACCACTTAGGATCACAAATTATTAACTGGCTAAATGGTTAAAGCAAATAACTATAAATGCAGTGACATTTTAAAAGAATGTTAACATAGAAGGAGATAAGCAAAACAAAAATAACTGCCAACAATGGTATAACTCATCACTCTTCTCAATTTACCTTCGATTTACAAACCTGTGTGAAGTACTTTTTTTTGTTGTGTTATTTTTGGTCAATGCAGTACAAAATCTGATATTCAGCTAAGCCTTTCTGTGGATACTGTTGATATGGGCAAAGATGCTTTAACTTGGCAATGCACGTCAATACATATGTAAATAATATATCCATAATTTTAGAGCCCTCAAAACATTCTGCTTCTATTCAATGAAATGGCAGTGTCTAATGTCCTTTATCACACTTCTTAGAAAAAGAACCCTGGGAAGAATAAATGCTTATTTCACTATTCTATTGTGCTTCATTTCCAATGCGGGAAATTCTTTACTAACATCTTGTATTACTTTACCTAAATTTTGAAAGATGTGTCAGTTTAATTTACACTATTTGCAACCATATTTCTCCCACCTGAAACATAATACACTACTAAAGAAATAAATGGAACAGATCTGAACTATCTGCTGTACTATTTTAACACCTATTCTGAAAATATTTCCATAATATGTTCAGTTCAACACATGGTACAAAAGCACACACAGCCCTGTAACCACCACGCAGGACGCTGGTGACACGCTCCCTTTCGTCAGAAGTGCTTCCTGACCCCAATTCTCCCTCCTTCAGCTCAGCCTCTTTCCGCATTCCTAGAGCTCAACGCTTCCTGACTTACAGTAGTGTTCCCTTGATTTTCTTTATACTTCTACCATCTATAATGCGTCTCTGAAAAATAGAACTGCTTGTCTGGGATCACCCTGTAGGTGTTCTTCCCCGTTTGCTTTCCTCCACTTAATAGTAATCAGATCACTAAAAGCCTCGCATTTTCATTGCTCCGTATTTCATTGTATGACTATTCTATAAACTGTCCATCATGTTGATGACAATTGAGTTACTTCCAATTTCTGGCAAATACAAATATTTCTCCTGTGAACATTCTTGTACATATTTCCTGATACATGTATGCCCATATTTCTCTGGGAAATATATATCTAGGGTTGCTATGTTTAAACAGGGGCTATAAATTTTATTACTATATCCAAAAGCAGTTGTTCCAATTTACATTCTGACCAACACTGGATAAGCGTTGTTGTTGTTGCCAATGCTGGACCTGCTAGCCATTTTATTTTTCCCCATTCTGAAGCATGTGTGGAATCTCATTATGAATTTACTTTTTGTTTCCTTGACTGTTACTGAGGTGAACCATTTTTTCATGTTTGGACACTTGGATACATTATAGGCCATTCGTATTTCTTCTTTAGTCCATTTTTCTACTGGATTATGTAAATTTTTACACTGATTTGTACTTCAAAAAAAATCTATTCTGGATATCACTTGTGTCAATGATGCTTTGCAAATTTATTCTCCCACTCCATGTCCTGTCTTTTCACTCTTTTATGGTTTTTTTTCCCCAGTAAACAATAAAATAATGTAGCACCTAATGTAAATGATGAACTCTGGGTGACAATGATGTGTCAGTTAAAAGTTATAAAAAATGTACCACTCTGGTGGGGGATGTTGATTTTGAAGAAGGCCATGTGTTGGGGGGAGTTGGGGAGAAAAGGATAAAGTCTGTTTAAAAAAAGTAACGTAGAATGTGTGCTTTTTTTCATCTAAGGAATTAATCTCTACTCCCAGATCATTAAGTTATTTTCCTAGATTCTCTTATAGGAGAATTCCTTATAAGAGATTTTCTTATTGTTTTTACCTCTTGCACTTAGTTTTTCAGCAGCTGAAATTGATTTTTTATGTGGTGTGGTGCAGGGATCCAATTTCATTTTTTTCCATAAATAATCAATTTTCCCCATACCATATGTTAAAATGTCTGTTATTTCCCTACTGCTTTAAAGTACCACCCCTATTATTTAAAAAAAGTCCATATATGCAAGAGACATTTCTGAGCTCTCTAGTTTCTCTCGTTTGTGTACTTGTCTACCCTGTAGCAAAGCCACACTTTCTGAACTAACAGAGCTTTATAGTAACAATAGAGCAAGTCATCCTACACACTGCTCCCTTTTCAAGAATGTCCTGATTATTCTTGTCTTTTCCATTTTAGAATCAACTTGGCACATCACACACACATGCACACTCACACACTCACATACACACACACACACACGTACACACAGACAAAACTATTCAAAGAACAAACACAGACAAAACAATGAGTTGGCATTTTGACTGTGATTACACTGTACTTATAAATCTACTTGGGAGTAAGGAATACCTCTACAATATGGGATCTTTCAGTACGTGAACATGGTATATCTCATCCTTTAGTTCAGAATGAAAAATATTTCTTAAAATTTCACAATTTTCCCCATAGAGGTAATAAATACTTCTTGTTATTGAACACTAGGCAAAAATCGATGCTGATATATAGAAATAGGGTTGATTTGTGTATAGTGTATACATCAACCTTGTTAAATGCTCGTATTAATTCATATTATCTTTTCAATCCTAATTATTTTATTTAACTTGCTTTATTGTATTGGCTAGGATCTCCCAAAAATGCTAAATAGCAGGGATGATAGCAAATATCCTGATGTTGTTCTTGACCACAGTAGGAAGCTTTAAACGTTTCACTATTATAATTTATGTTTGCTATAGGTATTTCATAGCACACTAAGGAAGTCCTCTGTTTTCAATTTTCTAACAACTTCTTAAAATAAGATATAGATGATAAACTTTATTAAATCCTTTTTCTGCATTCATTGAAATGATCATGTGATACTGTCCTTTTATCTATATTACACCGGCTGATTTTTTTACATGCTAGCAAACTTTGATTTTCTGAACTAAAAAAACTTGCTCATGATTAATAATCCTTTTCAGATATTGCTGAATTTGGTTTGCTAACACTTGGTTGACAGTTTTTCCATATATTCATGAGAGGAATTTGCATCTGAATGTCCTTTTTCATACTATTCTTGTCAGATTTGGTACCAAGATTATATAATCTTACAAAATAATTGGGGATTATTACCTCCTCTTCTGTTTTTTGGAAAAAAAAAAAAACCTTATGCAGGATTAGACTTATTTCTTCCTTACATTTGCCTCTGAAGAAATCTCAGTGTGGAATTTTCTTTTTTATTACCAAAATTAAATTCCCTTAATGTTTATAGAAGTATTCAGGTTCCCTATCTCATTTTTTGAGTAAAAATTGCTAAGTTATATTCTTTTTCTAGCAATTTGCCAAGTCATTCAACCCTTCGTATTTCCGAACATAAACTTGGTAATGTAAGTTCATGACATTCGTCAGTAGCTGATTAGTGTCTGCACATCTGTTGTGACATCACCTTTGTCGCTTCTGATACAGGTTATTTGCCTCTTGTCACTTGTTCTCTTGCTCGGTCTCATCAGGGGATTGGAAACTTTATTCACCTTTTGCAACAATCAATTTTTGGCTTTCTTGGTTCTCTTCTTCATCACATGTTTGTTTCTCATTTCATTAATTTTGCTCTTAGTTTAATTTATTTCTTCCTTTTACTACTCTGAATTTATTTTGTTATTTTTGTAATAAATTATTGGCTTATTAATTTTCACCCTTTTTTTCTAACGCATTTATTTATGTATAAATTTCCCAGTAAATACTTCTTATATGCATTCTATAATTGTTCTGTGTAACATGTTCATTTTTATTAAGCCTAAAATATTTATAATAATTATTGTGATTTCTTTTTAATTTTGAAACTTTTTCTAGCTATATTTTTGTTATTCATTTGTAGCTTAATTTTACTGGTATGACTCCACTTCTTCAAAATAACGTGAATTCTGCAGTTGTATGTTAGGTTCTATATATGTCTATGAGGCCAAGTTTCTTAATTTTGTCTTTCAACTTTAGTGCTTTACTAATTTTTTTCTATTTTATTCCATCAATTACCAAGAGAAGTGAGTTAATATCCACAGCTATGGTGGATGTGTTTATTTCCCCCTGCTATACTGTCAAATTTTCTTTAATCTGTTTTGAAGTTATGCTATTTGGGGCATTTAGATTTAATATTATTCTATCTTCCTATTGAATTGAAATGTCAATCATTTATAAAACTATCTCCAGTAATAGTCTGGGCTTTAAAGTCTGTTTTGTTTAATCAGTGTAGTTACACCAGTGTCCATGTGGTATTTGCATGGTATGATTTATCCATCTATTTTCCATTATTATTATGCTTCACACGTGAGGAATCAGTGGTTATGGAACAGACCCAAAGGTGGTGATACAGCCAGGAACTGAACTCAAACAGTGTGTCTCCAAAGTTGATGCTTGTCTACACTACGCTTCTCTTACAAGTTCCAAAGAGAGCTTAGGTTCAGGGGGAAAGAATGCTCTCATTCTAATTTCTCCAAAGAATTTCTCACAGACTGTTACCTAACTGTGATTTTTCACCTAGCTTTGAATTGAATTCTCACTCCTTTAATGTTCTAAGGCAGCATAATACTGTAGAAAATCCTTTAAAAAAAAAAAAAGAACACACTCAATCCAGAACTGCAGTACTCAGCCTCTTTCACTTACACACAAGAAGTCATTAAAATTTTGCTTTTTGCCTTTGAAACTAGTGTGATTACTAAAAGCAACCTTCATGTGCTTGTCAAACGCCACTGAACAGGATCTCAATCTGCCCTAACCTAAAAGAGGTAGCCAGGCTGAAAAATGATCAAGACTTCTAAGTGGCTGCATGGCTCTACTGAGAAGGAAAGCTTATTCCAACCCAACTTCAGGAAAAGCAGTCGAAAAGGATGGGTGATAAGCTGTTTCATCTTTCCTTGAATAGACCACATACATAGTATTTTAAACAAAGGCACTAAGCCTCTTATGAAATCATTTGGAATCACATACTTTTTGTATTTCTCAAATTTTAATACTAAATCATACTTGTTAAAAAAATGTATAAACTGTAAAAGAAATTAAAGTTGCTCATGATTCCATAATCCAGCACTAATAATACTTAACATATTTACTTTCAGCTATTTTTCCTGGTTTTTAAATGTATTTGTAATATATATGTATACTTGAATGTATGTATATGTGTGCATATGTGTATGGGTGTACACACATAAATTTGGAGATACACTGTATCTCTAGCATGGATTCTGACTTGTTTCATTTAACTCTGCATCACACATAATATCATGCCTTTCAAAATTCTTTAAAAATATTTTACTGACTGTATAATATGAATGTAACCAGATTTATGAAACTATTGCTCTTTGCTGAACAATTTAGTCAATCTCAGATTATTTCCATTATAAATATATGAAAATGATCATATTTACATATATGGTATCTGCTTTAATTATTTCTTTAAGTTAGATTCTTGAAAGCAAAATTGCCAGTTAGTTGGGCCCTAATATCTAGTTTTTTATTCACCCACAGTAATAACTCCCCCAGATTTATCTTCCACAATAAAAACTATATCTTTCAAGCTCTTTTTAACTGTGTCATGGTCACGTGGTCATGTGACTGTGTCCTAGCCAACGGAATGTACATGGAAGGAGTGTGGACAACTTTCAAAAGATGTCCTTTACAGGGAGGGAGCATGAATCTTCTAGAAATATTTCCTTCCTGTTACTAGAATATGGACATGCTTGCTGGATACCAATACTGGATATTCTAAAACACTGGTAAAGGTTACATGTTCAGAAAAACAAAGTAAAAGATGAAGGATCTGGGTCCCTAATGACCATATAACCTAATTAGCTCTTAACTGCCTACACAGACTTCACATAAGAAAATAGGAAGTTCTAGCTTTTAAAAATAATTTGGACTATTTGCAACCAAACCTTCTCCAAACTAAGAGAGTGAAAATGTTGCACAGAATGCTTTGGAAACATTTAATTCTCTTACTAGAGATGGTCAAGTCACTTTATAGAAAGCTAAACAAATATAACCTTTTTCCAGCATTAACTGAGAGCACCTAATGCCCCACATTCTTATCACAACATTATTCCAAACTACTACTTACTAGTTAGATAATAAATGGAACATAACTTTGCATTTCTTGTACTAGATTTTTGCATTAGAATTGCATTTGTCATTAATTATTTGTTCTTATATCTTGTTATCTTTTAAATTAAGATGTTAGTGCCTTTCTTATAATAATAGCTCTTTACATGGGATGTTTGCCATATTTATTAGAAGTAGGCCCAGCTTTCCAATTGCCTTTTAATTTTATTTATACTTGTGTTTTAACTTGTTAAACTATAAAATTTTCATATTTGCAATAATCTGTGACTTATTCCAGTTCTGTTGTCATTAAAAACCATTATTCACAATGCTTTCTTCCATATTACATTGATTCATTTGTGAATATATGGAAGTCTTCTGTATAAAGAGTTAAACAATATTTTAGGGTTTAAAAACAACACAGCTTTTAAAGACGATAACAACTACCATTGAATCTAAGGGTTTTTACAAGTAAATTTGTATCTTGAAGTTCTAGAAATATGTCATATGACTTTTAGAGTGCATTAGTGAGTAAGTAAGTTTTAGTTCACTCTGCAAGAAGACTGCTTTTTCACTATTCTTCTTAGAACTAAACAGAAAGAGAATGTCTTTTCCATCTTACTAGTGACAAAATCCTGAACAATAAGATCCCACATCTCCTACCTTTTCTGCTGTCATCCTTACAGCAGTCAACCATGGGACTATAAAAGGATTTTCAACTCTAGGTTTGTGGTCAAACTTTCAGTTCCTGTTCCAAGAGTATAACTTTTACAAGCATTTTACATGCACTCACAGATAGATGCCCACTAAATTTTTCTACGAAGCAAACTGGAAAATATGTTTGGCCTCAGGAAAACTGTATTTTTGTATTTGTTTACAAAAACATACCTTGAAAAAACAAAATAGCCTTTAGAAATTTTGGGAAATGTATGACCTACCTATAGTGACCCCAAATAGTTTTTTTGCAGCAACAACAAAAAAGTTTGCAAATAATGTTTAAAAAAAAACATTTTTCAATGAGGAAAAATAAACTTTTGCAACTTCAAGAACTGTGTATCTCATTAAGAAAATGAAAAGAAATGGTGCTATCATCTGCCAGTTTAGTAACATTACCTTCAAAATGAGTTTGCAAATTATAATTACAAATTTAGTTGTCATCTAAACATAAAAGACTATGTATTATAGCTTATATTCATATGTCATGTATCTTATTATAAATTAAAAATAAGAGAAGGCACAAAAACTTCCATTTTTATAGGAATCAATTTTTTCAAAGATGTGTATTATGTGTTTCATGAATATATCTTTTTCCTACCCAGGGCAGTGCCAGAGTTCTCTGTTCAGTCTTCAGAATCTTGTAAGTAGATTCAAACAGGACTTGTGTCATCAGCAAGAGGAACGCTAGAAAAAAATGAAAGTAGACCTTTACCAATGCTTTGTTCCTTTTTAGTAAATATATCAAGATATGACTCTTAAGAAGCAGATGTTGATGGTTTTCAAAATAAATTTATATAGATATATAAATATAATAAAGTTATTATTTATAGAAAAACAGGCATTAATTTGACATTATAATGCCACCAGAATTAATCTAAAAACCTATAAGCATATAAGTTACATTATATGCATACAGACATGTATGTTAACCTCAGAAGTTGTTCATTTTGTATAATTTTGATATAAACATCCTGAATATACTTTAGGACTGGCAACTTATTAAGGTAAATTCTTCCTTCTTGGAGTGAGTTACGACAGATTTACAGGTGTCCTCACAGGTCCTTTCCTTGATTCCATTCAAATGTATGACAGCAATGGTCAACACAGTAACCGCCCAGCTGGAGTCACTCAGCTACCTCTATATTCACAATTCTTGCTATAGATCTCCATGACTACACTACCCAGCTCAACCTCAAAAACACTGCTGTTACCACTTTCATCAGTGAATAGAACTCTGGCTTTGTTACCAGTTCCCAAGGCTGGCAATCAGTTGAAATTCCCAAGAATCAGACTTTTGAAAGCAGGAAACCAGTACATGGTGGCAGCAACAGCCTCGGTATCCACTCAGTCTCTTCCCATTCAGTTCAGTCTATGAAGAACTGAGTAATTCTTCAATGTTTATTCTTATTATACCATTGATTATTCACAATTTTGATGAAAAGTTTATGGTATTTGAGCTGTTTTATTACCGTATTGTTATCTATCTGGACCGTGATTGAGGAGGGGGTAGTTTACTTCACTTCAATATCAGATCTTTGTCCATAAGCACAGAAATCCAAAAGTCACCACACTGACAGAGACTACTCCACATTATTTGATTAATTCACTAATTACTACAATGGAAAGTATTCTAAAATGAAAAAAGTTATTAAAAATTTTGAACATCAGAAATCATGCTGCTGCAGTTAAATAAAGGCTGTCTACACATAGACTGCCAATAAAAAAATACTTTTTTATCTTCATTAAAAACTGTACTAAAAATGTACCCCAAACTCTGTTTTTTCAGTTAAGCAAAATATTACATCTGACCAACGATAAAAAGATTGCCACAGTAGAATTTACTTAAAGTGAAACAGAAAAATTTTTCCATATCCTATATGTGGGCAACAGAGAAATAAACAGGTGGTAATATTACCCACAAGAGGGAGCCTGTATTTTTATATTTTTTTATCACCAAACTTTGAAACCTTGAATTAGAAGATGAAATTCTAAAAGAAAAAGTTTGTTGATACCATAACCTCAGTGTCAGGTCAAATTTTCAAAGAGTCAGATTTCAGCTGGCATATTTTTATTCAACCATGACATGTCGATATGTCAGAAGAGTGGAATGACAATTGGAATTTCAAAATTTTTCCTGCGTATGTTGTAATCAGGTTTTCTGAGCTATAATAATGAAGACGTAACGGCCACAGCAGCCTAAGAAAATTCCTTTTAGGTGGTAGTGGCATTAGTTGGGTGAAATTAGAATTACAATGAGTGCTCTATATCCAAATTTAATTATATAGAAGTGAAATGATACATCAGTCATCTTCTTATCAGAAAAGAGGCTTATATAAACCAATAATTTTCTACATATTTATGGAACAGGAAACACCTATTTTAAAAATTACAGTGGCCAATCTCACAAATGTCACTTAAAACTTGCCTATGAAAGGGTATAAACCGGCGTGACACCAGGGTGAACTTTGCCTTCTTAGAGTTGAGAAAAAGATCTTTTTATTAAAAAAAAAAAAATCTAAGCTTTATTCCTTCATATCCTATCATCTCCCTAAACAACATCTTAAATTACTAAGACTCTCAATAAATATGCTCTGGGTTTTGTAAAAATAAAATGCATTCATCACCTTAAAACTACCTTATAGAAAGTAATTTGGGCAACTCTTTATCAACTGAGAGTGATCTGTTCTATCACAAGACATAGAAATAATCCAGTTGAAATTTGTTTAGTGATCCCTTCTAAAGTGCAAGAAAGACAGATGATAAATTGTCCCTTTTCCCCGGAGTCCTCTTCTCAGCTCCTTGGCAGTATTATACAACAGGGGCAGGGAGTGGAGGAAGAAGGGGTTAATCACTGCTGCTATTCCTTCTGGAATTCCAACCTACCTATTAAATCATTGTTTTTTCTCCCACTAGGGATTGTGAATCTAATGGACCTAAAATCAATACCTTATAAATGACATAAAAAATATATTCATTTTATGGACTAATGTACCCTAGTGTCTGAATCCTATTTACACCCTCTACTTTAAAATGGAACAACAGACCCATTTTTGCCAGTAAAACGTTACTCAGTCACTCTGGTGACATGCTGCAGAAGGCACTGTCGTACAAAGTACAGCATGAGGGAAAGACTGGTGGCTGCAAACACACCACTGTAGAAACTTTAAACCTGGTGGTGCACCTTTGTTAAGAAATGCAATCAGGGAGGAGCATGCAGGTAGCTTCCAAGAGTTTCACCATGTTCAGAGGTGGATTTACATGTCTCTGTTTTATTATCTTGTTTTATAACTTACGTAACATTTTCAGTGCATCCAATACTACATTACAATATTGAAAATACAAACACAATTTTCATTTAATAGTGAATCCTGGGATTGAAGAAACTTAATTAAAAAATCCTAAAAGGCACAAATGCTCACCAACATACCAAAAAGATACTAGCCAAATAAATGTATAGTGTGAGATCACACCACATTAAACCACAGTCATGAGTGAGATCTGGGGAGACTGACGGCATTTCAACTCCGTGAAACAACCAAAATCTGTAATGACTATGTGTTTTTTTTTTACATATTAAGAAAATATGCTGATGAGAAGGTTTTATAATATATTAATTTTCATAATACTTTAATCCAAATAATTATTCATAATATTTTTTTACTCCAAAGGACCCACATACTTACTTCAGAAGCCATTCTTATCACTTACAAAGTATTGTGCTTAGTTTTACAAAGAAAACTTCAGTTTGCAATCCACTGGTAATTTAATTCTGAGATTATTTTCTTCCACTTTTAATATTTTCAAGTTATCAAACACGGAGCTACCCTGTAAAATGCAGAGGTACATGCAATGCAAAGATAAAGGTATGGCCAAAAAAAAGAAGGAGAAGAAAAAGAAAGCTAAAAACTGGAGAAGGATCTATTTTCCTGAGAAAATATCATTTGACTTGCTTTTTGTTTCATTGGGTACAAGTTGACACAGAGAATGATGAATAAGGAAGGCAACTTTAAAACATATTTTTGAGAGAATTCTAGCAACAGGTCAGCATGAGGTTTCTCGACCAGTTTTACTAGCTTAAAATGCATAGAGTTATAAAACTACAAAAGAAAAAAGAAAAAAAATAACTGTTGTTCATTATTCCATTTGCCAACCAGAGTCATTTATCCCCTATTAGATAAGGTATGATAGACTCTACCGAAAGGGTCACTGGCCTTCCATTTAATGATATTGCCCGCCCCAATCTGCATTTTCCCGGCAATGTCCCTCAACACAGAATAAATGGCTGATCCCTTCACAATAACAGCTGATTTCTATTTATTAAGCTAAAAAGGTCACCATTTTCTACGGCTGGGCCGCCCTGCACTATTGATAATTTTATGCATAAACAAATGGCAAATTTGTGCCACATAAATATGCATTAGCAATTACTTTTTCCTCGGGCAACGCTCACCGCATGCAAATGTGTACCTCGCAGGGCCTGGTAGCTTTTGTTTTAGCTCTTGAACAGCGAAACAAAAGAGCACAATAAACAATTTTAAAATTGCCAATCAATAAGCAATGCAAATGCAAAGGTAAATGGCAAGAAACTTGCTCAGAAACAACTAAACAAAAAGTAGGGGGGAGGAATGGTGGAAGGATTTTCTTTTTTATTATTATTTCATTTCTCTCTCTTTCACAGTGAAAAGGCTAAAGCCCTCTTGACACAGAACAGCTAGTAGCTAGGCCGGTGCTAAAGTAGATGCCAGATGGGAAAAATAGGAAATATACACATGTTGAATCGATACACACACACACACACACGCACACGCACACACACCCTCAAAAAGGAGGTCTGGGAAAAACTGTTCCTATGTGATTTCAAAGGCATCACCTCTTCAAATTTCTGCTTTTTCAATTTCAGAGATTCAAAGAATTTTTTTAACTGCGAGGCACTACACACACACAGAGCCAAATCTCAATTCCACTGCACTTTTGTCACGTTGCTGTTTTCTGATATCGTACACACGAGACGAAGGGGCTATCTATACGTGATCAATAAGTAGCATATTTTTAGGGGCATGAGGAAGAGGAGTAAATGAGGACCATACAAATAAGAGATTAAAAGCATCTCACAAAATATGTACATATCCAGATGTTTAGTATCAAAAACTTTTTATCTCAGAACAATTCAAGGATAGTATGGGTGGGGGAAGGGAATACCTCAAGTAGTAGAGTGTGTGTTTAGCATGCACGAGGTCCTGGGTTCAATCCCCAGTACCTCCATTGAAAAACTAACTAAAGAAACATAATTACCTACCCCCTGCAAAAAAAAAAAAAAAAAAAAATTAAAAAAAGAATAGTATGGGGCATAAGGATAGACAGGTAAGTGGCTAATAAGGAAAGAGGAAACAGGGGTAAGAAAGACTGAGGGGGAAAGTGTTACCTAACTTGAACGTGAAAAGTGAATCATAGCTCAAGAAAGTTGGTATTTTTAATAAAAAATGAATTAATAAGAGGGTTTTGTTTGTTTTTTGGTGCTCTCTACCATGTACCATTATGCTTAGATCTCAACAGAAATGTTTACAGTTTGCTACATTTTGGTACGTTTCATAATGGTAGAGGGAGGCACAGGGAGGTCTGGAAACTGGATGAGTTACTTAAGGTTGTGCTAGATCTGAGCTCTGACCCAGTCTAATGACAGCCCCCGCAAACTTCACTACTGCCCAACACTGCCAGTCACTCACCCACTTTGACCCAACTGAAAAATCTCTTCTTCAGTGTGTTGGTGGCTCCGACTTTATACAAATAAGTCAAACTGTATTTTTAAAAATTTAAATTCAGGACTTACGTGAATTCTTAAAGCTAAGTGATTAAAATATTTCAGCTTTCATAAAATATACAAAGACTATTTTGTATCTTAGTAGGAAGGTACACTGGTATCTATACACTGAGACCATGCCATGGTCTCAATGACCATTTGAGAACAGGAACAGACTTCGTGATCCCTATCTTCATCTTAATATAATTAGAGGTTTTACTATCACACAAAGGATTAATCGGTATTAACCAGAAACTAGCAAAGATAAGTAAAGTATTCTTAGCTCAAATGCAAACAGGTAAACCTGAAAATCTGAAACCAGCAAGTAGCTCTGTCCCATTCAGAGCCAAAATATTCTTCAAACTCACTCTTTAGAGAAGGCTGTGAAACTTCTCCTGGCAGTACCTCCCCTAGTTGCTAGCACATAAAGTGCTTTTGTGTGAGTAACAGAAGATGCCCGTTAGGTATGTTACCCGCACAACCATACAGTATGGCCCTGGAAGAGACCTCATACTTTTCTTGGATAGAAAAGTATTATTTCTAGTATTAAATGCCAATTTTTTACAGTTAAAGATTTTTGAGAACCAAGTACCCGCTTATTATCACAGAATCAGTACAGATGGATTCCAATATGATGGTAATATTTTATATATTAATTCAAATACTTACTTGGTTAGCATACTCCCATTTTGCTATGTTCTGTTTTAATTTTCATCCTTCATAGCCGAACATGTAAAAACTTGAGTATGGTTTTTCTTTATCAACTAAATGCAATACACGTGTGCTGAAGGGCATTCCTGTGTAACAATCCAAATTTTCATTATCATCATTCCTTGCCCAATTCCTCACTCTCTATGCAAGGGAAAGATTTCAAACTCACACCATGAACATTCCAACTAATCAGTAGTCAGAAATTTGCCAAAGCGCGTGCAGTCTACGTAGGATGCGTGTAAATGGACGTGCACAGGAAGTGTGCAAAAGGCTTGGTGTGTTACATGGGCACACCAGTATCCAAAAGCTCAATGTGGCAGAGAGCAGGTCAGACAATGACACTGTGTCCTCCCAATCCCACCTTTATAGCAACAAAATCAGGTTTAGCTGGAGGGTACCTTTTGAGGGGTTCCGAAAGTCACAGAGAGCAACAGAAAGTTCGAGCCAGGACTAGAACTTTCGTGCAGGAGGAGAGACACTGCCTCATTTGTCCCACGAGTGTCCGCCAGCCTCTCTGCCTTCGTTTTTTTTTTTTTCTTCGTCTGTCTCCTGCTCTTCTGACCCGCGACAGGGGACGACCCCTGTGGGCCAAGTTTCCCGGGCTCCCCCCGCAGTCGGCTTGCAGGTGCGCCCCGCTACTGGGCGGAGCCTGGAGCGCAGGGTAAGCACGCGCGTGCGGGGGGCGCGTGCGGGGGGCGCGTGCGGGGGGCGCGTGCGGGGGGCGCGTGCGGGGGGCGCGTGCGGGGGGCGCGTGCGTGCGCGGGCACAGCAGGCCCGCTCTCATTTATTGTCTTAAAACATTTTATTCCAGACAATTGGATATTCAAAACAGAGACGTTAGTAAAACCCCCATCAACCATCTCCAAGTTCAACACCTATCAACCTGCCGCAAATCGAATTTCTCCCCTCTTTCTTTGCCAGGTGTCTCAGGCAGCAGCTCCGTCTTCACCCGGCTCTACCTCCTGCCAGACAGGCCCGCATGGTTCCAGCTTCTGTCCAGGGACCCTGGGACCTCTGCCCCCTCCACCTGTCTCCCAGCATAAAGATGCTAGTAACTTCTTACGCGCCTGACATCTGGGCTCCTCTTTTACGGTTTATTACTGTCGATGTGTAGCAATTTTCCAATAGTATATGCCCCTTTTAAAAATAGTCACAGTGGCTTCTGTGTTCCTGCTTGGACCCTCACCACATAGAGCGCTTATTTTATTTCACTTTTTAGCACTTACTGGCAGAAACATCGCTTATCCTTTATTCAGAGTTCTCTTGAAACAGGTCAGGGCCACCTGAAGTGTAGGACCCTTTCAACAGCATGGAGCCCCGCATGCTGGTCCAATATTGTCCGTGCCTGAAATGCGGTTCCCTATGTATAATATTCATAATCTATTTATGTACCAGACAATCTCTTCTTCTTCCATACCTTTTGTCAAATGCGTATATCCTGTTTTTTTTTTTGTTTTTTTTTTTTTTTTTCTTTAATTGACTTTAATCCTTGGGTCAGTGAAGGAGTAACAGAGACTTATTACTGCTCCTGGAAATTCTACTCCAGGACATAACATTATGGGAGTCTGGCCAGTCTGTTTTAAGGAAATCCCACTTTGTCGTAAAAATGCATGTTCCCAATGGTAGATGGCAGAGACTAGTTAACCAAGTTGATGTCTTAGACAAGACTTGTTTAACATGTAGGCATTTGTTTATTCGTAACGGAACATGACCTTTTGGTGTTAGGAATGCACGCACACACACACACCTCATAAAAATGACTGATGTTAGATGGCTCTTATAAAATTACATTTTGAAAAATTATGGGACTATGAATCAAACGTATAGATTAAATTTCTCTGAAACAGACATGTGCTTAATAATTAATGGGAAAGGATACAAATAATATTTATGATTTTATCTTACCCAAAACACTCAAATAATTATGCAGTAATCATATAGCTAGATGAAGACATACTTACCAGATCTGAACTCTCATCTGTGAGGAAACTTTAAAACATAAAAGGATCTTAAAATTGAAAAAGCAGACTTAAATCCACACACTGAAACTTTCACCTACTTAAGTAGAATGTTTTCTTTATAAAAATATCAAGATAAATAGATCTGCTTCAAGGATCGTTCAAAAGACTGTCATTTTTAAGAGCAGCAAGCACAATGCGAGCAAAGATGAGATGTGGCAATGGAAAGAAAAGAATGCAGGTAATAACAGTAGGGTGTCCACATCAAAGTTAGGGACAGCCAGTGCTCCATGGTAAGGCACTGTTTCAAATACTGGTTCCAGAACTGGCTTTCATCCTATAGGCAGGAAACTGGATGAGCATTCAGCACCCAGAAAAAGTCAACTGGGAACACAGTGGGCATGACAAATGTGCTAAAGCAGGTATAATTAGAAGAAGATACATTCAACCTGAAAAAGATCAAACATAAGAGTAAGGAAGGGGTCCGATCATGAAGTTCAATCAGACATTTGAAGGGTTGCCACCTGGAAAAGTAGAGACTAGATATATTGTCCCATGCTCCACATGAAGAACAAAGTACTGTTTCTGTTTCTGTGTTGATGGCAGAGTTACGAGGAGGTAGATTTCAGTGCATCGTGAAAAACAACTTTTTATTGAGTTGTCCAGTAATAGGATTGGTTGAACAGAAGCCACACGGTTTAGGGTTTAAATCAAGGGAGAATAGGTCACCCTCTGGCTTTGCTACATACTACCCAAATAATCTTGAATAGGATCTTGGATAAGACACAGTCACTTAACCTACTTTTGCCGCAGTCTTCTCACCTGCAAAAATCTTCCAAATACATTCTAAACTGAAAAAAAAAGGGTAGAAGATCAAACAGGATCATCCCTTAGAGGTCGGAGAATAGGATTTCTGAACAGAACGGTATATTGGCTCAACCAGCTTTTAAGATCCATTCTAACCCAAGACAAAATTATTCTATTTCTCAAAGTTCAGGCATATATTTTCACACAATTTCAGGCAAGGAAGGGTAGCACTGACTATTTAAAAGGGGGAAATTGTGGCAATTCTGCATTATTAAAAAGGTTTCAGCATCAGATAGAGAAAGGATAATCATTTTTGACCAAAGATAAAGCTATTAAATAAAATTCACAAGGTATTTTTAGTTAATACAAGACACATAATATCATAAGTCAGGTATATGATTACTGACTTGAGCAATATCCATTGTGAATAAATTTACAATATTTACATTATAGTCTCCTTTTTAAAGTCCCTCATTTCTCGATTTATAGTTACTTCTTGGATACCAAGGAAATATGAACAAAGTACTTATGCTTTCTGAATACTGAGCGGTGCTTCCTTGCTGCTGTCAGCTGAGCCTTTCCACTATTCCTTCACCCATGCCTTCTGTCATAGCCACTGAGCACACGGCAACCAAGAACACAGAAAAGTGAGCTAAGCAGGGCTAAAGGGCAGCATCAAAAGGAGTGATTCTCAAATCCTTTTTTTGTGATGCCCTGGGGTTCCTCTAGTTATTTCAAGGAATGCTCTAAAATTTTCAAAAAATTCTTAAAACAAAATCATTTTGCTTTTTCTCATCCTAACAATTATGGAGCTCCTTCGACTTTTCAAGGCGTTTTCACTTAAACCACCAGGTCAGATTCTCGCAGCAATTCTTGAAGGCAGGTATGACAGGGGATGAGCCCTCTCTTACAGACTCAAAAATAACTCAGAAGAAGTTAGGACGTGATCCCCAAATCACAAAACTATAAAGCAGCCTAAAAAAGTCAAAAACCCAAGCCCAGTCTCCTTTCCTTTCCACCATGCTCTGTAATCACATGCAGAACTGGTAGAGGAAGCCCTCAGACTATGAAAGCATCATTTACTTCTGGAGCTGTGAACATTTACCAGGATTATGCTACACCCTCTACCTTCTCATTCACTGATAGAATGTTCCTATTTTTAAAAATGGAAATAGCACAGTGGTTCTCAACTGAAGGTGATTTTGCCCCCTGAGGGACATTTGGTAATATCTGCAGACTTTTTTTTAATGGAGGTACTAGGGATTGAACCCAGGACCTCTTGCATGCTAAGCATGTGTTCTACCCCTGAGCTATACACACCCGCTCTGTAGACATTTTTGATTGTAACACTGCGGGGGTACTACTGGTATCTAGTGCATAGGAGCCAGGGATGCTTCTAAACATCACGCAGTCCACAGGACAGCTCCCCGCAACAAAGGGTTATCCAGTCTGAAATGTAAATAGTGCTGGGGTTGAGAAACCCTGGTTTAGCACTATTTTTATTTAAGCCATCTGCTTTTGTCTCTCTTTTGTTACATAATCACAATAATGCTTTCAGATGGTAACATTTGCAGAGTACTAATGACTGGTTTGGCATTAGGCTATCAGCTCTTGGATAGTCACTAATTCCACAAAATGCCCTATGCCTTAATCTTTGCCGCTTGGCAATATGTTGAACAGTGGTTCAAGTGACAGAGGTCACCATTACTGAGATAAATGGATCAGAAAATCATTCGTCATGGTATTTATACCACTTTGCTTATAAGACTGTTGAAAATAAAGCTAAGCAAATGGGGAAAGTCAAAGCATACATTTCAATAATATGAAATGAAAATGGAAATTTATTTCAGTTAAGGGAGTAACCTTTGACTTTCCCGTGATGTACAGCTTCCATCAAAAAATTCACAACAATGCACGTTCAATCTTAAAAATTAATTTGGTCACCTTTTTATGTGCTGAATTATTTCAATAAGCATTCTAATAAGAAATAATATCCTCTTTATATAAAAGGCTGTTGCTCTTTGCCCTTGCCCTATTGTATTCTTCTCTGAAACAAGGGCTCCTGACTCTGTTTCCCATGGACAGTGTCCAGGGTGCTTTCTCTGGATGTAGTTTCAGTCTTAATGTGACCCAAATAAAAGCCTTGATTCTGGGTTTTTGATTGGGCAAGTTGCCTCAATCATAAAGACACATCATGTTATCTCCTTCGTAGTATTTTGCTTCCTCAGTCTTTACGCTTTGGTGGCTGAACAATGAATTAGCGATACAGAAATGTAAGCTTTTTCCGTTCATGCATCCCTTGAAGAATCTGAAGACAGCTACAAGCCCACTCTATAGAAACACAGATTTCCCTGTGGCGAGACCATTCTCTCTGGGTCTTTTGTGTTTCTGTACTTCTTGCGAGTGAAGGCACCAACTACCTTTCTTCAGAAGAAACTTTTCAAGGACATTTGCATAGAGAAAGCCTTAGAAGCTAGCTTCCCTCCAGAGGAAGGGGCAGGTTTGTCCACTGTCCAGTGTAACAGGGGTAATGTTTACTTAATGACAAAGGTTAGGTGTGCTTACTGCCTGATATAAAAGAGTCGGGTTCCCTAAGCTCAGGTTTTCTCCCCTTGAAGTGTAGGCATTACCAGGCTCTCTTTGAATCACTGTGTGGGAATCAGGGTTCAGGCAACTGGTACAAATGCTGATACTCCGGCTGCTCCTCTGGCTGTGAGTGATACATTGCCCTTTGTCTCTGATGCAGGATTTCGGTGTCTTCTGCCAACATCCATGAAACTGTGGCAGGCTGATGCATTAGCTTGCAAACTGGGTGCAAATCTCAGACCTTTCACAGTCCTTAACAGTGCACACAGACAACAGTAAGCATAGTTTTTCAACAGATGGCCGCTTTGCCCCCTGTCCAAATTCGGAAGGCTAAAAGGATCTGGTTTTACTTCTTAGTCAGTAAACAGAATGGAATGACCATGCCATGAAAATCATATGATACAATGCTAAGTTTATTTCAACAAAAATGTATTTGACTAATAATAGGAATAGCATTAACTGAGTGTTTTCTACATGCCAGGCACTTTGTTAGCAGCTGAACAAGTACTAGTTCGTTTATTCTGACAGTGACCCTATGAGGCAGCCCGTATTACTCTCATTCCACAGGAGGAAACAAAGACCTACGTAAATTAAGTCACAATTAATAACCAGTTGTTGCTGGAGCCAAGATCTAGGTTTAGAGCTGGAACGTGAACTCGGCATGTCTTTCTAATCAACTTTCCATTGGCCGTCCCACTCTGAGCCACACGTTGATGGTACAAAGGGATGGTCCCTGGCCCTGAGAGACTCATGCTTTAAAGAGGGAGAGAAGGGAGTAAACAGACAACTTGAACAGAATGCCGTAAGGGCTTTGATGGAACTCAGCCTCCCCTGGGAGTCAGCAGGAGCTTTCCAAACAAAAGGATGATGGCAAGGAGTCCTGCAGGATGCTTAGGAGGAGCAGGCCAGGTGGAGAAGCAGGGATAATGCACTTCCTGATTTTCACACGTGAGGAAACGGAAGCCCAGACACCAGGCCAAAGTCATACAGCTGCTTGGAAAAAATACAAGGATGCAGCTTGATGGCTGAAAACTTTCACTACCCCTGCTGCTCTCAAAGACTACTCCTCACTTTTTATCAGGCAAGAGACAATGCTAGTATCATCTCATGTTTATACTTTTATTATTAAAAAAAAAATCTGAAGTCATTCAGCTTTGGGCATTTGAGGACATAATGTAGGAAAACAGTTTCACAAGAGTATCTCTGCTAAGAGGGCCATGGCATGTCATCAAGTATTTAAAGGGTTAATAAATCACTTGGAAATTTAAATGTCATTTTCCGTTAGAGTTTATTGAAGGACTTATCATGATTATAGACAAAGTTCCAACAAGGTCAACACCAATGTTCCAAAGGCATGAGCAGGTAAGCTAAAGAGAGATCAAATAAATTGTTTAAATGTTACAGCATAGGTAGTTCTCACGAATGTCTCTGCAACCAGGCTAACTTCTATTAACATAGTTAGAAAGTCTCTGATATGAAGAAAATTACTATAACTTCAGATATTACTTTAAGGAGCTATTGCTGTAGAATAGAAATGAAGAGATGTAGATAAATCTGCTAATGTTTATCTTATTCACATAAAATGTGCACACAGGGACAGAAATCAGAAGCAAGAAATTCAGGAAACTTATGCCCAAGATTTGAACCCAGCTGCAGCCCCTGCCAGTTACAGGCATATAAATGTTAACAGCAACTCAATATGGTTTAGTGGACAACACTCAGGATTAGGAAGTGAGGTAGCAAGGAGCTTATTTATCAAAAGAGCAAAAATATTACCACAATATTCCTGGTCGGTTAGACTCTGATTCTCTTAGGACATAAACACACCACCACCACTAGCACCATCACCACCACCATGTGTATTTAGTGTCATTACACGAAAGATACTAGGATGGTTGCTGGGAAAACGGAGAAAAAAGCCGCCAGCGGGCTAGTGGAGGCGAAGGTAGCAGCAACACACAGCTAAATAAAATAACCACTTTAATTTACCCAACAAACATTTACGGAGTGCCTGCTCTGAGCAAGGCACTGCGATAGACTGACAAAGAAATCTAAGGGAGAGGTGCAAGTAAGGATGGGAACTAAGGAAAAGAAAGCTAAGAAAAGGTGCTACCTTCTTGCACTTCAAATACAGTTGTTTCCAGCTCTTACCTGAGCCAGAAGTAAGCAATCAGGACAGGGTACCAAGATCAGTGATGGCCCAGGATCACAACTGCTGACATCAATATTACCAATTATCAATATCAATATCAATATCATCATCATCAATATGATGTCATATTGAGGGATTATTTTAAGTGTGAAAAAATGGACGTTGTTCAACAGTATTTTACTAAAAAGGAGACTAATACTTGAGGTTTAATTACTTGAAAAAACACCCAAGATTGCATAAATAAAATTTTGACCCGGATTTTAAAAAAAATACTCAAAAATCACACTTAGGATACTCTTATGAATTCAAACAAATCCCTAGTCATGTGGTAAGTGCTTTTCAATATTTAAAGAATATCTGAGGATATGGTTGATCCATCACAGTTTTAAACCAAAATAATGATTTTTAGCTATGTAGCATTTATCCAACTGTTGCAAAATGTGTCCTCATTCCGGGAGGATGCAAGTTTTGTGAGCCTGAAATTTATATAATTTAGGATGCCTTCTTTAAAAAATAAATACAAAATTATGATTTCTTCATATCAACCATAATTTCACAGAGAGAATTTTATGCACAGAGTAGAATTTTACAGAAATAATTTCACAGACAGAATTATAGGTATAGGAGAAAGATAACTGAGTCTTTCCAATAGCAGGGTTAATAGAATTTTGTTGTTCTTCTGTTGTTATTGGTAGTTGACAAAAGATTCTTTCATCTTTACAACTTGTTTTTGGTAAGGCCACGTAAAATTTTCAGACTATATCAAATTTGAGAAAACCTCTATCAAATTTCTTACGAGAGACAGGATTTGGAAGAATTTTGCACAGGCTAGCCTCTGGCTCCATACATTCAAACCCAGTTTCTCTTCGACAGCCTTCAAGTTTCCAGTATCTGGTGACAGAGTAGATGTTCATAACATGGTGTGACTCTGGCCCTAAAACTTGCAGTTACACTGTCAGGCGAGCCAGCAGTAGGACTCCTTAGGAGCCATGCTCCTCGTGGAACAGCTACTAATAACACAACACAGATGAAGATGACTGTGGATGGTGTAAATATACCCCACCCAATTTAACAAAGTGTATCTCCAGGTCAGTTTTCCTTTACATGATCCCCCAAAAGCCCCCATCATTCCAACACTATGCATAAAGGCGAAGAGTGATGGAGAGGAAGTTGGAAGCACAAATAGATAGTAATACTAATCATTTTGCAAATTTAACAAAAACGTATGCTCATGTGATCACTTTACTGGAACTCAACCAGGGCCATGCAATGAACTTAAGCTTCCCTTTCTTCAAGGTAAAACTGCTTCTGGTTCTTGTCAAAGCTTTTACATTTTTGAGACCTGAAACTTCAGGTAGTAGCACTGGCCATCAGTTATATCAGTTAACCAAAAACTATTATAAATCTATTACAACAATTCTTTTAAAATTTACACAGTCATGGCTGTATCTACAAAATGAATCTTCAGCAAAACATACAAATACCTCTGGACACATCATCAGAGATCAAAGAATAGTGTGAACACATCAAGGGCTGCTAGTGGCAAAAAAAAAAAAAAAAAAGAAGAAGCTAAAACAATTATGAACCAAAAAATTTGAGGAAAAGAAACTTCATGGATTCTGTATTCTAGAGACATACATTAATATTCCAGAAAATGGGCTGGCGGGACTGCGAAACATTACTGATTTTCCACTTTCATTCCAACTTTTTTTTAAGCCAAGAGGAATACCACGACCACCCTGCTGACACAGCATATTGATCCAAGTTCCCGAAAACTGAATTATACTTTTCTACTTGACTATGAAAACTGGATTGTTTATTAACTTCTGCAACATGCGTCCTCCCAAAATGGCATACATTATCAAATTTAATTTAACTCTTTTGATTGTCTTACAGTATGTCTAGTGACATAAATCACCATGACACAACCATAAATAGTAACAGAATAGAAACAGCTACATTAAATAGTAAAGTGCCATTTTTAACATTATTCCAACCATCTTAAGTCCCACAGGAAAAAAAATATATGGAAGTTGCTCCTGTAAAAGCATCAGAAATACATGTGTCTGTAATTGCAGATTTAAAACGCTGAACATAATTCTGATGTAGGGACCCGACAGAATTTGATCAAACATATCCGTTTGCCTTCATGTAAATAATGCTCACACAGCCAGGGCTGGGACCTCCCTAGGACAGGCCCTGAGACTTTCATGACACTTCCCCTGTTGACACCTGCCTCATCTGCGACTCATGGGGTTTTCTCCTAAACACTCAAACAGCATCCTAAAGAAACAGCACCAGGAAAAAGCTGTTTCTCTAGTTCTCCTCCCTCCACCTGAATTCTGCCTCAGTGACTAATATGCGTATCCAGTGTAATGCCCTCTTCATGGAAGCATGGAAACATTTCAAGAAAGCCCCTTTGGCTTCTCATTTCTGCTTCTTGAACCCCAAGGGGACCGTTTCATAAGCAAATGTGAACACACACCTCCAAGCAAGTGCTCACGCCCCGAGAAGCTGAGCCTCTCCCACTTTCTACCCGGCACATGTGTGGCTCAGAAAATGCAGTCATTGATGCACAGTATCCAACCGTTTCAAACAGTCTACACTGTTGACACCTCTAACAAGGTCTCCGAGGGAAACAACAGTACACTGTAACCCTTATCTGTGGATGGGCTAAATTGTTTTGGTAGCTGTGTCTTACTGAAGGCAACCACGTTCCCCTGAAAATAAAGTGAACTTCCTGCACACATAGTAGCTCCAACCGCACAGAGGGATGAAGCCGGCCGCAGTCAAGTAGGGAGATCTGATATATGGAAACTGGAGGCTGCACTGCTGCTGGTCCTGCAATTGGCTTGTTACTGCATTTCCCGGGCTCCTTCCTCTCCCAGAATACACGTTAGGTCTTCACAGCCATGAAAGTTAAAATATGGAAATCCACTGACACAAGGTAGTATGGCAAACAGCTAAGCATCCCCAAGTGTGCAGGATTTTACATTTAATAATGATAAATCTACAGCACAGATATATGATAAAATATAAAATGATGAAATATAATACAGATATATATTTAATCATATATATGTATGAACTTATAAATCAAAGAAACAATATGTATATACACATATATAAGACACATACCCACTCACACTTCTATTTAGTTTCTTTCATTGGCAGCAAATTTTTTTCTGTACTAATTACTCGCTTTATTGCTGGAGGACCTTAGAACTCAGTATCCCCCCTTCAACTTAACACTTTTCCTCCAATTCCCTCTTGTTTAAACACACTCATCTATTCAAAGCCTTTGTTGCAATGTAGGAAATTAAGTGGAAGAACGATACATGGACTGGCTATCTCAGGCACCCCCCAAATACCTAAATCCTAAAATTTAAAACTGCACGCACGATGTTTCTTGCCTGAAGAAATTCAAAGGGCAAGTGTGAACACTACACTCCTTTCTCTGCATCGTTTATGTTCACCAACGGACATTCTGCTCTGTGATACTAATACTGTTCTTTACATGGTACTTTTCATTTGGTGCATCTAAAATGCAGCCTTTAGACTATAATGAATCATGAACTGTGTGTGGTATCAAGCAGACTGACTTTTGTTAATGGACATTACATTTAAACCTCCTTTTACCTACTGTATTATTTTGGAATACATCTCATCTTTGAAATCTGAGCCACTCATGAAAAAGAATAAAGGAAAATTAAATCTGAGAAATAACACTTCCTAAAAGGATGGTGGAGAAACTTCGTAATATCTTTCACTAGAACACCAAACAAAAGTTTATCTCAGGCTCCATCACAGAAGCCTAATTCTAAATTAGCAGACATATCTCTTTATAAGCTGGTTTTATTTAAGGTATGATCAACAACATTCACCTGCCTCATCTTTTTCTCATGAGTTTTTCAGTAGCAATGCTGCAAAATAACTTCATTGGAAAAGTAACTCTGTTACCCCATGACTGGGAGATCTCCTCACTGATAAATTAGGGAAGTCACAAACATTTAAGACTAGTTTACAACTGCGGCGACAACGCCCCTCCTCCCGTGCCCCCTTCCACAGCTCTGTGTCCTGGGTCAGGGCGTGAGGACAGGGTCCTGAACAGACCCAGCTGTGCTTTACAATAATCAGGACTACACAGGTGCTCTTCTTGCTAGCTTCTCCCTTCACCTTTGACACAGTTGTCAGGTATAAGCACGACCTGGATATTTACATATTTATTCTGTCAAACTCATGAATAAGTAAGGAAAATATCTTCTGAAGGTTGGAGAAGCAACAGTTGCAGTATTCTCATGCTGATTTTTGATGATTCAACCTTCTCACTGTAGCAACAGGGTAGTAAAAGCAACATCAAATCAACTCTCCTATGCAGCTGTGTTCTCTAGATCACTCCTCCTAGCTAGGGCATCATCACTTCACATTTCTAGAAGACAAATCTGTACCCATCAGATATTGTGATCTTAAGAAAGAGTAGTTTTAAAAAGGCTAAACTTTATTACTGAGAAAGTGTAATTTCTGCCACCTGGACACCCTTCCACCCCACACAGGCTTACGCAGACAGAAACACAGACAAACACGTAACACCAGCACGGCCCTGCTGTTAATCCCTAATCTACTCATCACCCCAACTTGCAGACAATGCATTAAATTAAAGATCATTTTTAATATTTAACAGTCACAGTCATAAAGGTAGTGATGGAAAGCGGTTCACAGTTTTTACTCAGAGGAGACTACAATATAGTTTAGAGTCTTATTCATCTGCATGACGTTTTCTTCCTCCTAATTAAAACTGAGGATCTAATCTGTAATTCGGTCAAAATCTTGAACAGTGACTGATGCTCACTACCAAGGAGGCTCGTCTAACACGATGCCTGTCTCAGAGGACAGCACTTAAGGCTTTTAAGTCACTGGGTCTGTCTGTTCCAAATAATCAGGGCTCAGCTTCATCTTCTGCAGCTCTCCCAAGTCGCAAAAAGCTTTTTTTTTTCTTTCTTTCCAATAAAACAAGCTGTTCTTTCCTTTCTCCACATATCACGTGCTGAAAAGCAGCCCAAGACTGCAGCATGGGTATCTGCAAATGGGATTTCATTAACTACTGCCCAGGCTCAACCAATTAACCAAAAGAGGAAAAATTTCTACACTCTCCCTTAAACACTGCTAACGCTCTAATATTGCTCAGCACAAGGAACAGATCCTTCATTGCAGGCAAATGACTCAACAAGCCAAGAAGGTACGATTCCTTTTAAGACTGTCTTTCGTATTCTCACTGCATTCCCAGTGCTTCAGGTCAGGGCAAGAACTTCAGCAGCCAGGGCACTGAGAAACGTAGCATCTGTGCATCTGGAACTGTATGTGACTGCTCGGAACACCTTCCTAAGGAGGAGAACTGCATGAGAGCACAGGGTGCCAGCTGCTGACTCAGCACCAGCCCCGTGAGCTCAGTGGGGGTGATGCTTCTTCTGACAGTACCTCAGAGGTACTGCTCAGCCAGCTGCCACTGTCCTCTCCCTTGGCCACTCCTACTTCTTCAGATTCTCACTTCCACAGAAATTCTGGATGACAGCTTTGAATATACAGGCCCATTAACTCTCAATAAAAAGTCATTAACCACCACCCTGCCATAATCATTCCTACCATTTTCAAAATGACAATTTTTTCAACAGTGGCAATTTTAAGTTAAAAGAAACTGGATTTTTTTTAAACTTTTTTTTAAAATTATAGTCAGTTACAATATGTCAATTTCTTGTGTACAGCATAGTGTCCCAGTCAGGCATATACATACATACATTCGTTTTCATATTCTTTTTCATTATAGGTTATTATAAGATACTGAATATAGTTCTCTCTGCTGTACAGAAGAAATTTGGTTTTTTTAATCTATTTTTATATATAGTGACTAACATTTGCAAATCTCAAACACCCAAATTTATCCCTTTCCACAGTAACTATTACATTGTTTAATATGTCTGAGAGTCTGTTTCTGTTTTGTAGATTGATTTCATTAATGTCCTCTCTCTTTTTTTTTTTTTTAGATTCCACATATAAGTGTTATCTTATGGTATTTTTCTTTCTTTTTCTGGCTTAGTTCACTTAGAATGATGATGTCCAGGTCCATCCATGTTGATACAAAAAGCATTATCGCATTCTTTTTTATGGCTGAATAGTATTCCATTTTATAAATATACCACAGCTTCTTCATCTAGTCATCTGTTGATGGACATTTAGGTTGCTTCCATGTCTTGGCTATTGTATATAGTGCTGCTATGAACACTGGGGTACATTTATCTTTTCAAACTAGAGTTCCCTCCCTCCAGATATATGCCCAGGAGATCCAGATTTCTGGATCATATGATATGTCTATTTTTAGTCTTTTGAAGACTCTCCATACTGTTTTCCATAAAGGCTGCACCAAACTACATTCCCACCAGCAGTGTAGGAGGATTCCCTTAAGAAACTGGATTTTGAAAGATGAAAGTTCTATTCTAATTTCAAGTCTGTTGAAATGTATACATATTCTTAAAATTTTAAAAATCAAGTCAAGGTATTTTATTCCATGGAGGTGAGTAATTTAAGTGAAAAATCAGCTAAGTAGAAATGATATATTGAAATATTCTGTAGTTGTACTAGTAGCAATAGTGTTAATGGTACTAGTTGAGCAGTTGCTATGTGTTACACACTATTTCTAGTATATAGCATTTTTTTTGTTCATTTAAATCTCAGAAAAAAACTATGAGGGGAGTGTGTTAACTCACTTACTTTTTATTACCCCACACAAGGCGCAGTGTTAACATGTGTTTCTGGTAAGCCTTTAGCCTCGTGCTATCCCAACATTCTCCCGCCATGGTCCTGGAGGAAATCACATTTCCATGATTGGCCCAAGTAGCTCTGACTCTGAATTCCTCACGAATATGAAAGAATAGTTAGTAATTTACAGCATGCTTCATATTTGAGGTTAAACCCCTAACTTCAAATATCAGAATAAGTGGAAAAAAACAGACCTAAGTCTCAAAAAATGAAGATTTATACAAAGGATCTCTCATTGTTGGTATCCAGCCAGGTGAGAATCTCGTATTTTAAGTATTTTTCCTTTATAACTGCAAGTGCTTATATCTGGGTACATTAAAAAGCCTTGGAGATTATAACCCATCCAGGCAGGGGTTCACATTTTACGACTTACTGTCTATTGTTTGAGAGATTGAAAATTTTCTGCCCAGCGTCTTCAAATCTCTGGAGAAAAGACTCAATATAAATTCAAAATAAACAAATCCTAGACCGTTTATGTGGTAGCATTTTTGATTTTTTCCGATATGCCTTCCCAACTGGTTCATGGACATGAATTCATTTAATAAATTAATTTCAGAAAAAAAGAAAATGAATTTATCCCTGGTGAATGTCATTGTTTCCTACTATGTCAACCAAGTGCTTCCAAAGTTCTGCTTCAAACAAAGGTTTATTTTTAGTGGCAAAAATTTATCTCCTCTGATGGGATGTTTATCATCTTTACCTCCCTTGATTCTATGACCTCTTATTCTGCTTTCTACAGAGTATTTAATTTGCTAAGACTAAAGAGGGCACAATAACCCTTCATTTTCCCAAGACAATCTCAAAGGTAAAGAGAATTCTAGAGGCACTTTCCTAAAGGCACAAAGGGAAGTAAAAACTTTTCCTTAAGCATTTCAACGAGAAAGAAATAAACCTGGAATTGAGAGGATACCTGCGAACCGAGTAAACACTGCTGTTGTGAACAATTTAAAACTTATTTTAAAATAACTTTTTCAAACGCCACAATGCTATATCTTTAAAGGCTGACAGAATTCTGAGACTGAAATCCTGCCAGTGGTAACTTCTGGGTTCAGAAAAATAGAAAAACATGCCAAAAAGGGAAAAACCTGAGGAAAGATGGAGAGGAGACCCTCTATATAAGAATTAAAGTCTACTGGAATTCAGATATATCTGCATTAACTCTGCACGTTAGCTAGTTACAGGAAGCCTTAAAAATGGTGTTAAATGCACCATCTGGAATCCTGTAAAATGAACTTTTACCTGATGGTTAGTGGCAATTTATTACTAAACACAAGAGAGATGTGTGAGCTATTTTGGACTCAAATAGGACATTATCCTTGCAACAAGACCAATATTCACTAAGCAACACATCCACTGAGCAGTAAAACAGACCACTGAAAAATTGTGGTAAAGATCCTACAGCATAATGGATTTCAGTCTGTGAACCAAGAGACTTTTTATTCCTTCTGTTAATCTCTCCTTACAATTTCTTTCTTCTAGGAAGCCATCCAGTAATAGTTCTTCCAAAACTATAATCTTTCTTCAACTTTCATACTTTGTGTCTTAAAAACAGTCTATTTCCTATTCATATAGTCCCAAATCCCTGGGTAACTGAGAGGCTCCACGTCACCACAAGTTGTGAGAACCCAGAGTCGGGATTTTAATGCTGGGGGGGATCAGGCACTCATTTTTTTAAATTCCTTTCTGTGATACCATCTTGTCTCTGTGCATATTTTATATATGTGTACATTAACTGAAATCTTATCTGCGTTTATCTAGAATGCTGACCTCCGTATTCCAAATGATCCTTGCATAGTTTTATTTAGAAATCTGTCCTCCTCCATCACTGCCACTATAAAATGCCACGAGTAACAAGATGGCAGAGTCTCCAGGCTCTGAGGTGGCCTTGGTGCTTCCTGCCACGAGCCAGCAGCTGCCCCACCTTCTGCCATGCGGAAGACCCAGACACATGAAACCTGCAAGCTCTGCTTCCTAATTTGTCTCCAACTGAATGCATGAAGTCACTGCTCACCCTAGCACTCTAATGCCAATATTCGTTATTGAAAAAAGTACTCCCCTTCAAGGGGCAATTTAATTCTCTGAGACCTAGTCCACTTTGTACTGAAATGCCATGACAGCTGTCTAGAGAGTCGCCCCAAATGCCTTAAGCGTCTGGATTATTCACAGAAAGCATCAATCTCAGTGGATATATCTTATAATAACTACGAATACATCTTATGA
Organism: Camelus bactrianus; assembly: GCF_048773025.1. Lineage (NCBI taxonomy): Eukaryota > Metazoa > Chordata > Mammalia > Artiodactyla > Camelidae > Camelus > Camelus bactrianus. The sequence continues at coordinate 15,226,405 of NC_133572.1, forward strand.
TAATGAATGTATCTTATGATATATTATGCTAACCATGAATTATGCACATTCCACATCTCCACAATTAAGCAAAAAGAGCAGGGAACAAAATGTAACTTTGGAGAAAGTTTCCAGACGCTAGAACGACTAGCTAGTTAATAAAATATTCGTATAAAACAAAGCAAAAAAAAAAAAATTCCAAATTCTCCAGTCCCTTATTACAGTTTCTCACGATGTATGGTTCTTACCAAAACATTTATTTCTGGAGTTACCCTTTTTCTGTTATTTTTTTTAAACCAATGTGAGTGGGCAAATGTATTACTTGTGCCGTCCTAGGTGGAGGATGGAGAAAGGCATTCTCTGTCTCTGACTACAGGAAGTCAATAAGCCTACAGATATCAGGGACAAAATGACTGTGATCAAAGCTGATTTTAACACATCAGAAATGTTTTTCCTCAGTTCTGCTCTTTGGGCCATATACATCCACTGGATCAGTTTTGGTAAAACAAGAAGCAAGAGTAGTTTTGCTACCAATTATATCAGTCATATTCACATACATAAATATGCATCCGTAAGGTCTTTATAAAATCTCAGTAACTTTAGCATAATGATTTTTTTCCTCTGTTAGGTTTCTCTTTGTTATTTCAGCCAAAAAATAAAATATTAAAATCTGACTGGTAGAAAGTTCTCATTTTTTTGACACGATTCCATCCAGATGCAAGAGGATTCACAGATGTCATAAAATACCCATTAAGCTATTTCTATGTCATATGTGTGCATTCCAGCCCTTTCCCACACCTCTCTCTCTCTCCACCTCACACACACACACACACACACACACACACACACACACACACACTCCTACATAGGTATCTCCATAGGCTTTGTTTGATTAAAAGAAGATACAACAAAATAATAACATGTCTTTGTTTATATAAATTTAGTCTCATTTTTTAATTTATTCATGAATATCTTGATTTCTGGGACTGCTGACTACAGCTGCAAAGGCCCATGGAGAACAGTCTTACACAAGTAATTTCACTATAATTTATACTAAAAGCGCTTTGTAAGTAAGAACTTGGAAAATGTTTTCAAAGAACTTCAAGGTGTTGCTGCTTTTCTTACAAGACATGGGAAAAGCAGGTTCTAAAACAGTATAAAGACAGGTCATATTGCAGCTTTACATTTTTTTCTAAGCATCCCAAGGTCCCAGGCCATTGGTGCAGTTAAGAGAATTCCCTCAGGATAATCAGGAACGAGGCTTTGCGCACTCTGCGCACTCTGCTAAGAGTTTTAACGTAGCTGGGTGTTCAAGCTGCAGCCCACAGAAAACGGTTGAGTGAAATGAACTGCCAAGGACTTTAACACTGGAAATGAAGAGAGAATATAATCATTGTTGCCCAGAATCAGTGTCCTAAAATGATTGATTAACTAGGGACAGGGTCCAATGTGTCACAATGGGACATATCAAAAGCCATTATATAGGGACAGCTGATGACAACAGCGCTCAGAGTAGGGAAAATGAAATTGCTGACTTCACATTAGTTATGGGGGAAAAACAACAACAAAGAGCTACATTTCTAAAAACAACACACACTCAAAAAATCTGCACCAAATCCAGAAGTACAAGATTTACTACGAACCAGAAGGGCCAAAGGAAAGTGCATGCATAACATGAGACAAAGTTTACAAAAGAGGCCACTTTTATATTTACTGTTATTCAAGAAAGGCCACCAAAAAGCACTGGGCACAACGAATATATGAGCTAAAGGGAAGGACGGGTATAAAGTATAATTTCCAGCCAAATTTTGTAGCCACATACACTTTTTTTAGTATCACCAAAAATATATGAAATCTATACATATCCAGTAAAATTCAGATATTCCTTGAGATGACATTTTTTACCTCAAAGTTAATACCACAGTATATTAATAGTATAAAGTAGAGGAGGAAAAGTAAGACGTTAGATGTGACGCTAACAGAAGGTCAAAAGCACATGTCTATCTGCCCACTGAAGAATGTCAATTAAGACACATTCTGCCCCTGATATGAACAAAAGTGTTCTTAGTCATTGGGAATAGGGATTCCACTTACCTACTACAGTGTCTAAAAAAAAATAGAAGGTCATATTACAGCTAGCTTTTCTTGAAATACAGCAAATCATATGAAGACACTTACCTGAATAGTAAATACCATAATATGGATCTTTCAGACGTTACTCCTATAGTTTAAGAAAGCTCGAACAATTTATTTTATTATTTGTACTAAGTGGCTGTGCTTCCAGCACTGGTAAGTAACATCCCGTGTAAGCAAATGAGGAACATCTCATCCCTTCTGCTGCATTTGATTTGTTATAAGCAAGTCAGTAAGCCAGCCCACAGCCAAGGAGAGAGGGTTACGCAGAGGTGTGAAAGCCAGGAAGTGGGGATCATGGGATGGGGGGCGGAGAGATATCTTGAAGGCTGCCTATCCTCACAGGTAAACTTACAACTCAGTAAGTTCCACTTATTAACTTTTTAGTTTTTGAAAAGCTGGAAACGTTGGCAATCATTCAGTTGTACATTCCACTAAAACATAATGTCGGGAACTAATGGAACTCTGAAGTTCCTTCCAATCCTAACGAACAGAGACTCTATGAACCTACGGCATACACCAGACAAAAATATGTCAGAATTTAATACATGTGTTTAAACAGGCATGATTAAGTGCAGGAGTCCAAAGGAGAAAAATAACATATCATATAGGAAAGAGTAAAGGAATAAGGTTTTGACAGGCAGATGTTGGAGTAAAGAGAATTCCATGTGAAAGGGACAGCATGAGCAAAGAAGAAAAGCACGGGGGTAGGAAAGTATAAGGTCTTGTTAAAGCACTGAAAATAGTCTCAGTTTTAGACTAAGGATATGCCTAGCAGAGGAAGAGGGGGAAATGAAGCTGCCATGGAAGACTGGGTTAGAGCAGAGAGGATCATGAATTCCAAACCAAAGAGACTGAACTAAATGGAACAAAGAGGAGCCACAGAGGGTCTCTGAGTGAAGCGAGACCATCTGCAGAGCTGAGATTCAGAAATAAACACTTGGTGGCCATAAGATGAGCTCAGTGCTGGACGGCTGGAGACAGGCGGAGCAGTCTGGCAGCCACTTGGTCTGACGGAGGGTGGTAGCTGCCAGGACAGAAAGGAGCGCACACTCCACAGCACTGGGGTTCCGCAGACCTCCCTCTTTGGCCGTGCTCTCTACTTGCTATTTTTAGCTCAAATCTCTCTCCTGACCCACATTTCCAGTATGTCCATTCAAATGTCTCCCAATTTACTTAGGACCCCTCCTCTCCAGCCTGCTCTCCTCTCATATTCCTCCTCATTGCTATCAGTGCCATTTCTGATTCAGTGCCCCAAGGCAGAGACAGGGCCGTCTAGACCCTCAACCTCCCTCACCCCTACCTTTCAGTCAGCCCGCCACCACCACTGCAGACCTACCTCTTACCTTCCATTCCCAATATCCCTGGCTTATATCAGGTCTTCACAGAGTCTTGCTACCAGTGTAAAGATAATCGAATAACCTGGGGGCATCTTCCACCCCAACTGACTTGAAGATCCTGGAAGAATTCTGACAATCAAATCAAAGGGATGGGAGTTCAGAAGACCCATGAACAACTGATGTTAGATTTCCTAACAGTCTGGTAGAATGGTGGCCTGAGAGTCAATAATTATGTTATTACAACTAATTATGTTATTATAAGATAATGATGTCAATAATTATGTTAAATAGTAGAAAATAAAGGGAATGACCCTGCTCAAACACAGGAGACTGCGTTCTGATGTGTATCCACAGTATGCATGGGGACCTCCTTAGGGATTGCCAGAAGTCCTTGAACATGCATGACTGTGACAAAGAGTGATGTCAATCCTTAGAACTGAACACAATATGTTTTGTGACAGTGATTATGATTCTGTTGGACACTTGGTATACAGAGATGGGGGGGTCACATATCATGTCTGAAATATCAGTGGCTTGTGATGAAAATGACTTCTGCTTTAAATTCCATAAGCAGATAAAGAGTGACTGGAAGGAGGGAGGGAGGGTGACGCAGCCTTGTTAAATCTGGCTCAAGAGATGAATCTTCCTGCAATTCCTAAGTGCATACCTAGGAGAGGGAGAGGTGGGGAAAGACATTTTTCATACCTCCACCTCAAACTCCAAATTTCTTAAAAAACAAAACAAGACCAAAAAAAAAAAAAATTCCAGATCAGAACACTTCCTGGAAAGGGATGGGCTCTGCCCAAGGAAATTTAGAATCTTTCTGTGTAAATCTGACCTGTTTAGGACAGGTTCTGGCAGGTGTGAACTGAGTACCATGCTCTGCTTAAGGCACTGTAGAACTGAGTTCCACACCCATCAAAAATACTCTTGAAGCTAGAATTCAGGGCTGGCAAGAGATGAGGAGGGTGGGGAAGGTTGGCATTTGCCTCTCACCCCTGAGGAGCATGGGGAGCCAAGGAGCCAGGCACAGATCGGGTAATGCCTGCACCACCAGCTCAGATCCCGGAGATAAGAAGATGGGGCTTGGCACAGCAGCTCAAAGCTCATTGTAGTGTTTTAGAATATCAGTAGCAAAGTCACCCCAAAAGGATCAAGGGGAAACACCCCTTCATTCATCATGAATCATCCCTATGATTCTTCCACTGAAGTAGTAGCCTTAGGACCATGCAAAAATTGTGGTTTGTAGAGCTCGATCATATCCCACAAGACAAGCAGAGAGTCCTGGCCAGCCTCACAGAAGGCAAATGTCTTAGATGCACTACAGCAGTTAGGAAGCACTCTCCTGGCTTTGCTTGAGGGGAAGACGAATGTTTGTTGTACCAAAATGGCGCCTGTGAAGAGAAGCCGCAACCAGCGGGGAGAAAAATAAAGATGCTTGGAGGGGCGATACTCTAGGACCTTTAGGGGGCTCAGAGAGCAGAGTATCTCCCCCTCACATTTAGGATAGCTGAAACCCAGGGAGGGAAGGGAAAGGGGGGGAAATCTTGTTGGAGACACTCCCAGTGAGAAGGTGAGCTGTGGATGCTAACTACCCTTCCACTCTCACACTTCAAGGTGGAAAAATGTCAGAAAGGTGCCCAATTCTCAGCTCTACTCCCAGACTCAGGGCAAGACAAAGACTCTGAGAAAAAAGAGAACACAGCTGGAGATAACAGGCAGCCTGTGTGACATCCACCAAATTACGTTATGTCCTCCACCTTCTGCTAAAGACCAATGCTCACCTCCCAAAGATCTGAGGACTGATTAAAGACAAGACGGCAGCAATGGTTCAAACGGTGCTCAGTTTCCTTATGGATTCAGCTGTGGGAAGACTACTCTGAAGCGAACTGCCATGCTCAGAAGCTCTTGGTTGGCAAGATCTCCTCTCACAGGTATAAACACCACCGGGTACCACCTTGTAAGTTTGCATGTGAAAAAGTTTTTAAAATTAATCAATATTTATTGAAACGTGGTCAGTTCACCAAGTAACTGCTACATATATCTACAAAGGAAACAAAGGATTTGTGATTTTTGTCTTCAAGGACAAACATAAAGTATAGTCATATATTTGTCCATGAGAAGATAATCTTCAAAACAAGTTTTTGAAGTATGATAGTGTATTTACATATTCATATAAGCATGTGTGATTTTCTGCAAATCCACAGTAATTAGAATGAATGAATGAAAAAACAAACAAATATCACAGAGCTAAGCAGCAACTTTTACGTACCATCCCTCCCAATCGCCAGTCTGAATTTCACTTCTTTTTGCTCCCAGCTTCAGTTCACAAATGTATACCAGACCTTTGTTTAACCCTATGGGATGACGTCCTAAGTTCTTTTATAATTTTCAAATTTGCAAATAGAGATATCTTTACACAAATCCTTGTTGTTCATGAATCACAATTCCGTTAAGAAGGTGGTATTGCCTGAGTTTAATTCCACAAATTAGCAGCCTTCCCGGCTTTCAGTGAAGTTCAGTTTCTCACTTGACGGTCACCGTGGAGGGAAGCAAGGGCAGAATCCTAAAGCCTTGCCTTTGGGATGCAAACGCTGGGCAGCCTGTTAGGATTCCTCTCTAGCTGGCAATCGAGCTTATAATACTACTGGTCGATTCCAGTGACTGAAGGCTGACTGTGTACCAGACGCTTTATAAGTTAATAACATTACTGATGCCATCACTGTTTATGTTACAACGATCCTCATAATTTTTTGAGACAGGTTTCATCATCCCCATTTCAGATGAAGAGGCTGAAGCTTGAATAGACTGTCCAAGTGTGTGGTGAAGGACTCAAACCAGGTCCTTCTGACACCAAAGCCCAGATCGGTGACCACTGTGCTATATACCACATCCCCACTAGTTACAGCCTCGGAGACTCCCAAAGACCTCACGCTGCAGGTGTTTGCCTCTGTAAAACTACACACTACATCATAGAGCTCCAGAGACTAATGGGAAAAGTTAAAACTATGAATGTTAATAAAATAAAATATCTATTGTGTGACATAACTAACCTCTTCCTTAACTTTGCCATCTTTTATAAAATTGTAATATTCACCGTAGACAACTTTCCTGGAACAGGAGAGTTCAATTAACTTCTGAAGCACAAACTGTCTAAGTACCAACTGTCCTTAAGAATTTTCATACACATCATCTCACCATCATCCCCACCAGGGCCCTCTGACAGATTTATCTTATAATATCATATTTCCTTTTAACTAGCGAAGAAACTGAAGCTTAGGAAAATTCAGGGATTTAGCCAAAATATCACACTCTTTAAGTACACAGATCATGCTTTTTTTTTCATGTATATATTTGCATACATTTTTATGCTTGTATACACAGAGTCTGTCTCAATAAATGTTGAGTAATAAGTGGACAAAGTGGAGGAAGTAGGATCTGGCAGGAACAGTCATGTCTTTCTTGTCTACCACGATCTAGCTAGATGCTCAATAAACAGTTGTGAAAGAAGGAAGAGAGGGAATCAGGGAGGGGGTAGTTCTTCAAACTTCACTCTCTTCTGAGCTTAGAAGAGTGCTAGACTATTTCTCTATTATCTTTCTATTTACAATCTAGCACAGCGCCTGGTACTCAGAGGCACTCAATAAATTCAGACTGGCTGTAGAATCACAAATTAAACACACACACACACACACACACACACACACACAACAACAACTTTTCAGTACAGCAAGAGATTTCCAAAGGCGAAGTAAACATAAGTTGATGATCAAGTCAACAACTACAAAGAAGCAGATAAAATCAAATGGAACAGAAAATCAGAGAAACTGAAGTGTTCACCTATGGAAAATTGACTGGTGAGTGTACAGACCCACTGCCGTGGCAGGAACTCACAAACACATACTCAGCACAGTAGAGCCCTACAGAGACACAGTTAAGTATTCTTAGATCTTCAGGTACCCAGGGCCCATACCATTCAATACGTTAAATGTAAAGGTCAGAACAGTGCATAGAATCACCAATCAATGTGCAAAGCAGTGCTGTTAGATACATAGAGAAACCGAATTCACACATTCCTCTCCCTTTTGGCTGTGATTTTTCAAATACACACTGCAGAGAGCAGCAGAATGATGATGCCATCATAGACTGGATGTTCTACTTAACAAAAATGGTCATATTCTTATTTTCTTCTTCCTTGGGGAGCCTTCATCTCAAGATAACTTTTAAATAGAAACAACCAGCTTTTCAGCAGAGCCTGATTATCAATTTGCACCTCTGGCAAAGGAAGGCCTAGAATTCTATTGTTTTGTTAATTGTCAATTTGCATCTTTGAAAGGTGTTGCATTTTCTCTTCTTTCTAGCAGGTTAAGACTAACTCTGTATGTTAATAAATATTATAAACACTTCCCACAGAAATGCAGTTTGCTAAAAAGTATGTTATTGTTGTTACTCTCTATTTTCCTCTACTTAATTACACCTTAGATCTTAAAGTTGATTTTATGAAAACTAGTTAAGCTCTTATTTTAACCACTTTTTCTTTAGGAAAAAAAAAAAAACTTTTGCTTTTCCAATAAACATTTAGACAAAATGTTATTTAAAGCACCAGTTATTGATAGTTGTGAAAAATTAGAAATTAATTAAGGCAAAATTTCACGAGGAGATCTTAGACTTTTATATTAAATAGATGATTTGACAAATATTCCTTCCTTCCCGTTCTTCTGGTACACAGATAGCATAAAAAATCTAGTAAGTAAAGCCAAAAATCCATTTTACAAAGTAACAGACAAGAGGGAAATAAAAGTTGTAAAGAACATATTAGGAAAAGGAATACAAATAAGATAAAGATTATTCCTTACACTTGTGTTTACAAGTAGTAACTTGGAGAACTAAAAGTTCTTAACATGACCTTATCAGCACTAGTTTCCAGTACTTGATTCGGAATGATATGATCTTTTTTGATATGCTTGTCAAAGCAGGTATTTTTAATCCACTGCAACCTTTTCCCTATCTGATTGTTAGACATAAAATACAAACTCAAATATTAAATGGTAACTCTCAAGCTTTGGAACTGAGGGAGGTGGTGTTTAAAATGATCAAGTGATCACTTCCCCTTACATCCAAGCGAGGATCTTTAAAGGCCATTTCTGTTGCTAAGAAAATGACTTCACATGTCACAAGCAGTTTTAATTTACTAAATTTATTTATATTCTACCTTTTTCCTAAAAGGATTTGAGAGGGGTAAGCTCTATTTGTGCTCCCCAACTTTTATTTCTCAAGTACAAAATCACAGGTAAACAATATTTATCAATCAGTAACAAAGACACTGTATTTAACTTGTCTGCAAAGCGCTTTGTAAGTACAACTGTTCCATGCGTTATTTATTACTGTCTGTGGGCTTGCTCCTACACCATGTCATCACTCCAAGAAGCAGCCACTTAACAATATAACCTTACATTATAAATATTTAAAAGCTTTCTTGAAAGTATCAACACCTTGAGGAGAAAATTTAACATTGTAATCAACTTCCTCAATTCAACCTATTCTCGACCCCGGGATATTTGTGTCTTACACACACATTATACATACATACATTTTATATGTGAACCCACTGTACAATGCCTCTTAATACTGTTACACATTCCTTTTTCGTGAAATCTATGATACTGATCAAGCTAAATCTATTTTGGGTGAAAAGGCAGGAAAAAAATGATAATATATCAAGTAGAAGAAGAAGTCATTGAGTACAAAGAATAAGTGAAGTAATGAAGAGCTGAGTTTTAACAATGCAAGGAATTAATTCTACATGCAAATAATTCAATCCTATCAAAGAACAGGTCAGGGAAACAGATCAGACTCAATAGTTTAAGTGGCTACAAAGGGCTTTCAGTGTTTTCTTTTTCTTCCCTCTCTTTTTTTCTTTTTCTACTTTAAAAAAATATACACTTTCAAATTTATTAATGGTTCTGAGACAGCAGACATACACTACTGCATTTCATGAACTTTTTATCAAACATCTACTCTGTGCCACGTTTGTTGAACCAATTTTGGAAAAAAAAAATCAGATTTTGCATGTGGAATATTTTAGGAGTAGGACTGAACATAATAATTACACAAATGATTTTCGGTTTATGTCAAACCTGATGTCTTAAGGCAAAATAAGTATAATTTAGTCAATCATCACCAGAGAATAATTTTAACTATTTTATGTAAGTAGATTGGAATCATTTTCAAGTCAGACTGTTAGCAGAAATTTTGAAGATGAAAGTTCACATTTCTTTAACACTTCACATCATTTAGTATTTTTCTAAAGGCTGAAGAGGTTCCTATTGGATACCTGGCCCCTTACAGAATCCCAGAAATCAGTGCCTTCCTTCCATCATGAAGTGACTACCTGCCTCCTTTTTTTATAATGAAGCTGTGATTAGGAGTATGATGTCTGGGAAGATCCTTTAAAATATATAAACCAGCGATAACAAAAATACATGTTTTGCCCCAGGCAAATATTTAGCAGGGGATAAAAGTCATAAACTCTCCAAAAATGTATATAAAACTTAAGGGTTTCACAAAATTCCCTTTAAAACAAGAGATAAAAAAAAATACTATATACATTTAGCTCAAAGAAACTGGTACTTGAGAAAAGAAACTAAAGACTTTGGTTTATGTAATGAATAGGATGAAAAAAAACTTTTTCACTTAAGTTGGGATCATTGGTCTTTGCCCACTCACTGATGGTAGATATATGGGAATTGGATTTAAATCACAATATAAAGGATATGAGCAGTATGAGTAGAAATTTTATGAGGTTTCTGCTAAATTTTTATTCTCAACTTTTCCATCTCTAGGTCTCATGATTATGTGGCTCCCTTCTTCAAAATGTTCCAAGAGTTCCCCATAATTTGCAATAAAATTTAAAACCTTTTCCCTGGGTTAGCTGCTCCTAGAGGACCTCTAGTCTGGGTTTATTTTCACTGTCTAACAGTTTATTGCATTAATTTGTGCTTCAGGGTTTAGACTTAGTAGCCATATTCACATTCCTTCTCTCTCTTTCCATTTTTGTCTACGTTCATTTTCTTGCCGATGACTCTCACATTTATATTTCCAGCCCACACTTCTGTTCAATATTTCTGCTTGGATATATAATAGGAATTGCAAACTTATGTTCAGAACTGAAAACTGATCTCTTCTTTATCCTCACACCTGCTCTTCCCCTCTTCAAACCTCAGTTAAGGAAAATGCCCACTTCCCTGTTACTCTGACCATAATCCTCAAGTCAGCTTGTGGCTGCTCTCTTTCTTGAATACCCCATTTTCATTTGGGTCGACAAATCTTGTTCATCTTTAAACTACCCTAAATCGAGGTTTGGACCCCTTCTGAACCACCTCCACTGCTACCACCCTGATTCAATCCACCAGGATTTCCTGTCTGACTTATCTCCATAGCCTCCCAACTGGCCTCCCAGTTTCTATTCCTCAACCAATTTTTTTTCCGTACTACACCACAATGATCTTTTTGAAACGCAATTCAGTTCTCTCTGTTCAAAACCCTATCAAAGTTCCTCATCTCATTCAGAAGGAAAGCCGAAGTCCTCACAATGTCCTACAAGACCTGAATGATCTGGCTCCCAATTGTTCTCTGACCTCATGTCCTGCTACTCAGTCCTCCGTGCACTCTTCTCCAGCTGCCCGGGCCCCCTGGCTCTTCCTTACAGACACGCTCCCACATGCGATTCCCGATTTTATTGTGTTCATTATCTGCCATCCCCCAGGAAGGCAGAGATTTTTTATATGCTTTGTTCATTATTATATCCTTAGTACCTGGAAACACACCCAGAACATAGCAGGTGTTCAGTACTTACTTGTTGCTGGATGCTAAGTTGGCTGAGTCCCTCTACTAGCTGTAAGTTGTTTGTTTTATTTATTAATGCTCCTTCAGTGTCAAACACAGTTCCTGGTCCCTAATAAATATTCAATAAATGCTAACTAATTAATAAGTTAATGGGTTAATTAAAGAACTAATGAAACACTTTAGCAAGGAACAAAGCTTCAACATAAAGGAACCTCCTTGAACTCATGTGAATTACCTATCTATCCACTAGCTAGCATTCGTCTTCCCTCTTCACCTTGACAAGGATTTCTTCAATTTTCCTTTTATTTTAACTCATCTTCTGTGCTCTTACTAACTAGGTCTGCCTAAGCATTTTTAGCTATGGAATAGCTGAATTGAAGTAAGAATGCTTTTTCTATTTTATCTTCTTGTTTATACCCATCTATTAAATGGTAAAACCTTTTGGAATTAACATGTATTACTTGTTATTTAGTTAATAAAAGTTAAGAAGATTGACATTAAAAAGCAAAAAAAGAGGAAACATTTAATTCTTCAAGTATGAGTATTTTAAGAAAACACAAGTTTTCTATATTTAAAAGGCTGTTTGAACATCATAATAATTTGCATTATTATGTAAAACGTGTAAAGACAACTCTTCTTCAAAGTTTCAAATTAATTCATATATAGGGTATGACTAACTTGATTCTTGCTCATCCCTTATTGGCTTTTTTTTTATGACTTTCATTATCAGAATCAAGAATAGAAAAATCAAAATAAAATATAAACGTTTCTTTCAAAATTACCATTCGGCAAATCATTTAGGAGGCTTGACTAATTTCCTCTAGTTTCAAATACAAAGGGGAAACGAGTTCAGATCAAAACCATCCTTTCTGCACCTTTCCAGCATGTGGTCCTCTTTCTTCTCAAGGCCTTGGGCGCCAATGAAAGTGAAACTTGAAGTCCCACAAAGAAATTTTGAAAGTGCCAAACATCTGTTCATCTAACTCAGCCTTCAGAAAGCAGCGGCTCGTGGCTCCTTTTTGAACCTGCCTTCAAAGCTAAGGATCTTCAGCCGCAGGCTTCTCCTTGACATCACTAGGGGCCCACCAGTGATCAGACCACTGTGACGCTGCCTGCGTTACCTCGGAAGCTTTGTAGCCTCTGCAGGGACAGCCATGTTGGGGACAGCCACCTGTGTCACCTGCGGTATCCTCTTAGGTGGCAATTACAGAGTAGAAATCACTGGAGTCTTACGTGAAGGAAGTACCAGGAGGCAGAATTCTCTCAAGATGACTTAAAATGACTAGTTTACTTGTTTGCTATGTTTTTGGAATAAGCAGACGGGCAGAGGGGGAGGCGAGCTGGAAGGCAGGGAAGGTCTGTCTTGGCACCCAGTCATACCTACCAACCAGAAGTCCAGAGGCATCACCACCTCTGCCGCCCCTATGAAACTTCACCTAATGAAAGACATACATTCGTTTGCCCCCTTCTGACATTTAACAACAGACTCAACATTGACACAATTTATCTGAATGATTTCTCATGACAGTACTTTTTCAAAATTCACCAAATTTCCATACAGTTGGTAAAATTTTCAGTACTCTCTTAGCTCCCTCATTAGAAGTGACTGGAATTCCCTATTCTGGCCCTCTAACTTTTGGATGTGAAAGTAGGAAGGAAGCAGAAAATCTGCAAAAATACAAATTAGTGCACAGAAATTCACAAGCTTGAACATCTCTTAGCATGTATACAGGAATAATGACATAGGGCTGTGCCAATTATATTTACATTCCACACATCGTTTCAGAACATATCTAGAGAGAAATTAAAAATTTTTAAGTTAAAAATAAAGCTTGCTTTAAAAAGCATTCCTTATTAGGTAGGAGAGTCTTCATTTTCATTTTTTTTTTCCTGAAAGTATAATAGGGTTTCCATTTGTACAAACCCCCTCTAGTCTGGAAGTAAGAAACTAGTGGTGCTACGAGACAATTTGATTCCTAAGACAAGATTTTAAAAATGGAAAGTTTTTTTTATAAGTTTTAGTTTTTTTTAATTATAGTAACCTTTTGCCCTGGGGTCAGCATTTCATAACCTCTAATTCTAGGGAATGAAGGAGCAACCAAATTGTTAAAATGAGCAAGATGAAGCCAGTTTTCTAGAATCAGAGAACTTCAACGTATCACGAAGAAACTCCTGTAACAAGATGAAAAGGAGCTGAGAGCATTTTATTTCACTCCAGGACAATAACTGACAGTTGTATTTAACAATGAATGTCAATCATAAAATACGTTCCACGTATTATTTAAAGAAAGCAATTTTAGGAACTTTTCCATCTCAGTGGTTTGCACTGAATGAAAAGATTCAGTTATCTGAAACATTATTTATTTTAAATACTCACAATTTTGAACGTAACAAATGTCATCTTGAACTTGACTCTGTAAATCAAACTTGAACTTTGACTAAGTTATTTGTACAAAATGAAACAGTGTAATCATTATCCCAGTAATAAGAAGCAGTTTTCTAAACTCCTTCTTCAACTTCGAAATTGTCAACTCTCATACGAGATTTTTACACAATCTCCATCTTAAGGAAATATTCATGAAGTTCTCTCACTCAGTAATTCTGAAACCTCCTCTTTGACTTCACCAAGTTATTCAAGGCCATTCTACCCTCTTTTTCCTTCCATCCATCAGCCACCTCTTGGCTTCACATCTTATCTTTGCTGTAATTCATCACTTAACGATTCTCTTTGTTAGCACTCTCAATTCTTCATTCTTTTCTCTTTCCATGCAAAATAATCTGAAATTGTCCAAATGTAGATTAAACAAAGTAAGAGACCTCCCCACTATTTGCTCTGCCCTTATTCCAAATTTTATTTATTCTACATAAAAATATTTAACAGCCTTCTTTGGAGCAGGATGTAGCCACACAACCAGCTTCTAAGGGTGTAGGCAAAAGCGGTGTGTGTAATTTTTTAGATGGGTCATTAACTGAAAGAGAGGAGGCATCCTTTCCTTGTCCTCCTGTTTCTCAGTGTCTGATTCATGACTGGAGCATCAGCAGTGTTCCATATCGTATCACACATACACGTTGTATTGTGAGGCAGGCCTGGAAATAGAACAGCAATCACACAGAAAAGCTCATGTCCCTGAAACCATGGAGGGTCACGTTAGCCCTAGACTGACCACCTAGGGACATTTTAAACAAGGAAAGAAACCTTTACCCTGTTTAAGCCTCTGCTATTTTTAGTTGTCCTATTCCTGGATGTTGAACCCAAGCCTAACTAACTATGCTGCTATCTGTCTTCTCCACTTTTAGATTTCTCAATGCCTCGGTTTCCTCTTGTGTTAAAATGAGAATAATAATGATACTTAGCTCATAAATTTGTGGTGAAGATTGAGGACTTAATGTGCCTAGTACATAATAAACAATCAAAAATGTTGGTTATGATCATTAGTAATACCCTGTGCAACCCGGCATTGTTGGGGAACTCTGCAAAACTGCAAGGATTTGTACTAATATTGAGGCTTCAGTGATAGCAATGACTTCTCATTTGCTTTTAGTAACCTCCTAACACATTTCCTTCAATTATTATCCTGCACACTAACACCCTCCTCGGTCCTTACCCCTGTTACCCAGGCTCCATCTCACTAGATGACATCCTGTACTACAAAACTGAGGCCACCAGGCGTCCAGCTCCCTCCATACAGAGTGACTGGCCTCCACCCTTCTGCCTCCTCATTCATGCTGCCTCTTTGTCTCCAGCCATCCCTGAGAAGGAGGTCCCTTTTGTCCAGGCTCATCCTTCTGCCTGGCTCTGCACGCCACACTCTCCCGTTTTTATATTCCATCCCTCTCTGGTATATTCAACTTTTGTTTTCCTACCGACTCTCTCCCACTTGTCAAAAACATGCCCCAGTTTCTACCAATATTAGCATGAATATTCATGAACCTCCCCCTCTCCCTTCCCCTGTTCATTTGTACATCTGGTAAATCACCACTGCACTCTAAACCCCCATCAACAAAGTTATGACTTATTTCTTTGTGTCCCAATCCTGTCCTTATGTTACTTGATAACTAGTCACCAATTCTTCCAAGCCAAAAAGCTGGGGGTTACTTTGGACTATACTTCTCCCTTATGACCCATAATCAATCACTAAGTATTGATTTTACCTTTTAAAATATCTTTGAAAGTTACTCTTCTTTTTCTGTCCCTAATGCTATTTTCTGTGTTTTAGCTTTCTTCACATCGTATCTGAATTCGTGAAATAATTGTTTTCTCCCCTTAAACTCCATTCCACACATGGTTAGCAGGCGAACTTCCTAAACTACAAATCAAATTATATGATTTTCCTTCAGAATAAAATACAAACCATATAATATGCTGTAGAAAATCCTTCATTATGGAGAATCAAATTAGATTCCCTTTTTTTTATCTCCAATAGCAACATCTTGCACTATTAAATTAATGCCATGATACGCAGTTTCATCTTTCTTTGAACAAAAGTTCATTCTTCAAACCCCACTCCAATGTCACCCCTTCTCCGATGCCTTCCATGAATGGCAACCTTTCCTGACAAAGTAAACAATTTCTTCTTCTGTGTAGTAACCCGGTAGGTTGTGCGTGTTTATATCACTCACGTCATGGTTCATTGTGGTGATCTACTTTTGTTTTGTCTTTTTCTAGCTTTATTGAGAGATACTTGACATATAACATCATGTAAGTTTAAGGTGTACAATATGATGACTTGATATACTTACACCTTGCAAAATGAGTATCACATTTAGTTAAAACCTCCATCACCTCACATAATTACCATTTTTTTTCTTTGTAGTATAAACATTTAAGATCTACTCTTAGCAACGTTCAGGTTTATAATACAGTACTGTTAACTATAATCACCATGTTATGCATTAGATCCCCAGAACTTACTAATCTGATAATTGAAAGCCTGCACCTTTTGACCGACATCTCCCCATTTCCTCCACCCATCAGACTGTGGCAACTGCCATTCTACTCTATGTTTCTAAGAATTCAGTATTTTTTGTTTGTTTTTAGGTTCGCCATGTCAGTGATGCAATACAGTATTTTTGTCTTTCTCTGACTGACTTATTTTACTTAGCATAATGCCCTCAACATCCATCCACATTGTCACAAATGACAGGACTTCCTTCTTTCTCAAGGCCAAATAGTATCTCATTGTGTATATGTCTGCGTCTGTGTGTATGTGCGTACACAAGCATACCTTGAAGATACTGTTGGTTCAGTTCTAGACCACCGCAATAAAGCGACTACTGCAATAAAGCAGGTTTCCCACTGCATATGAAAGTTATGCTTACACTCTACTGTGGTCTGTTAAGGATGCAATAGCATTATGTCTTAAAAAATGTACATATCTAAATTTTAAAATAATGCTGTTGGAAAAATGGTGCTGATAGAGTAGTTGCCACAAATCTTCAATTTGTAACAAATGCAGTATCTGCAAAGTGTAGTAAAACAAAGCGTAATAAAATGAGGTATGCCTGTGTGTATATGTACATATATAAATTATATATACACATATAAATTAAAAATACAACTACCCTATGAACCAGTGATCCCACTTCTGGTTATCTATCCAAAGAAATGCAATCAAGATCTCAAAGAGATATGCACACTCCCATGTTTACTGCAGCATTATTCACGATCACGAAAATATGGGAACAATCTAGTGTCTGTCAATGTGACAGATAATGATTGTATATTCATTCATCAAAGAATTCAATCTCCTCACTCTTTATTGGTCCACTGAAATCTTCTGACTTGGTCTTGGTAGGTTGCAGGTTTCTGGGAGTTTATCCATTTCTTCCAGGATGTCCAGTTCTCTTGGCATGTAATTGTTTATAGTAGTCTCTTATGATCTTTTGCACTTCTGTAGTATCAGCTGTATGTCTCCTTTTTTTGTTTCTGATTTCATTTATTTGACTCTTCCCTTTTTTTCCCTTAATCTAGCTAAAGGCTTGTAATTTTTGCTTATTGCTTAAAAATTAGCTCATATTTTCATTGGTCTTTTCCATTGTTTTTCTGGTCTCTGTTTGATTTCTTTCTACTCTGGTCTTTGTAATTTCCATCCTTCTGTTAACTTTGGGCTTAATGTCTTCTTTTTCTAGTTCTTTGAGGTGTGATGTTAAGTTGTTTATTTGAGATCTTTCTTTTTTCTTAATGCAGGTATTTATTGCTGTAAACATTCCTCTTAGAACTGCGTTTGCTTCACCCTGTCTGTTTTGGTATGTTGTGCTTCCACTTTCATTTGTCTCAAGATATTTTCATTTCCCTTTTAATTTCTTCTCCGACTCACTGACTGTCTAGGAGTATGTTGTTTAATATCTACATATTTGTGAATTTTCCAGTGTTTCTCTTGTTATGAGTTTCTAGTTTTATACCATTGTTGTTGAAAAGATACTTGGCATGATTTCAATTTTCTTAGATTTTTCCAAGATTTTTTTTTTTTTTTGGTGACCTACTACATGATCACTTCTAGAGAATGTTCTGTGTACACTTGAGATGAACGTGTATTCTGTTGGATGGAATGTTCTGTATGTGTCTGTTAGGTTAAAGTATAGTTCAAGCCCAGTGTTTCCTTATTGATTTTCAGCCTGGACAACCTGTCCCTTGTTGAAAGCTGAGTGTTGAAATCTCCTACTGTTGTTGTATTGTTGTCTATTCTCCCATCAGATCTGTCAATATTTGCTGAATATATTTAGGTTCTCTGATGTAGGATGTATACATATTCTCAATGTTATATTCTCTTGATGAATTGAGCCCTTATCATTATAAGATGACCTTCTTTATCTCTTGCTAAAGATTTGGCTAGAAGTCTATTTTGTCTTACTAAAGTACAGCAACTGCTGCTCTCTTTTGGTTTCCACTCTCACAGAACGGCTTTTCCATCCCTTCAGGTCAACCCTATGTTTGCCCTTAAAGCTGAAGTGAGTTTCTCATAGGCAGCATATAGTTGGGTCTTGTGTTCTTTTTAATCCTTCCAGGCACTCTCTATCTTTTGACTGGGCAATTTAATCCATTTACATCTAGAGTACTTATTGATAGGCAGTCCCTAATAATGCCATCTTACTGTTTTCTGTTTTGTAATTCCTTTGTTCCTTTCTCTTATCTTTTACTGCCTTCCTTTATGAACTGATGATTTCTCAGTGATTAGCTGTGTTTCCCTCTCTTTATCATTCGTCAATCTATGGTAAAATTTGTGGATACCAGGAGGCATCCATCCTACAGATATAATAATCCAATTTTTACACTGATAAAAACTTCAATCACATACAAAAACTATATCCGTTTACTTCTCCTTTTATGTTTTCTTTAAATTTTATTTATTTGGGGTGGGTAATTAGGTCTATTCACTTATTTTTAGAGGAGGTACTGGGGATTGAACCCAGGACCTTGTGCATGCTAAGCATGCGCCCTCCCACCTTCCTTTTATGTTTTTGATGTCACAATATACAGTTTTTATATTGTGTATTATAAGCATTATATACTTTGGTCCTTTAATCTTTATACTAGAGTTAAGTTGTTAGCACATTATCATACTATAGTATTAGAGTAATCTGAATTTGACTATACACTTACCTTTCCCCAGTGTGTTGTAGATTTTCTTATGTTTTCATGATACTAAATAAAATAGCATCCTCTCATTTCAGAATTTCTAATAAAGCAGGTCAAGTGGTAATGAACACTCTCTGATTTTGTTCATATGCAAAAGTTTTCGTCTCCTTTATTTCTGAAGGCCAACATTGCTGGGTAGGGTATTCTTGGTTGGTAGCTTATTTCTTTCTGCATTTTGAATATATCATCCCAGTCTTTCCCGGACTGTAAAGCTTCTACTAAAAAATCTGCTGATCGCCTTATGAGGGGAATGGGTGCCGACCCCTTGTGAGTTACAGCCTTCTTTTCTCTTGCTGCTTTTAAGATTACCTCTTTGTCTTTGACTTTTGACAGTTTTTATTATAATATGTCTTAGAGAAGAATGTGTCCTCATGAACTTGGATATCCAAATCTCTCCCCAGATTTGGGGAGTTCTCAGCCATTACTTCTTTAAATAAGCTTTCTACCCCCGTCTCCCTCTGTTCTCCCTTTGGAACTCTATTAATTCACAAATTGCTTCTTTTGATGGTATCCATCAAATCATGTAGGCTTTCTTCACTCTTTTTCATTCTTTTCCTTTGTTCTCATCTGACTGGATAATTTCAAAGTCCATGTCTTCTGCTTCACAGATTCTTGCTTTTGCTTCATTCATTTTGCTGTTGTGGCTCTCTATTGCATTTTTTTCATTTCATTCATTGTATTCTTCACCTCCAGAATTTGTCTGGTTCTTTTTTTTTTTTTTTTTATAATTTCTGTCACTTTGCTAAACTTCTTATTTTGTTCAGATACTGTTTTCCTGATTTCACTGAATTTTCTTTCTCTGTCTTCTTACGGCTCATTGAGCTTCCTTAATCAGCTATTTTGAATTGTCTATTAGGTAAACTGCAGATCTGCATGTCTATGAGTTCCATTACCTGAGATCCTTTGGTGGTGTCATATTTCCTTGATTTTTCATGTTCCTTGAAGTTTTATATTGCTGTCTTCACATATGAAGTAGCAGTCACCTCCTCCAGTGTTTACTGACTGCTTTTGGGAAAGAAATACTTCACATCTCCCTGCTAGGGATTCGAGGCTTTCTCAGACCTTCTATGGCTACGATTGCTCCATGCTTCTTCTTCCCTCTTGCTGCAGAATCCTTACACTTCCACCCCCTCTCTCAGTCCTGCAGCATGTGCTGACAGCTTCCCTGCTGCTTTCTCAAAGGTAATCCTAGGGCTCAATTTTGTGGTCTCTCCCTGGCCCACAGGTTTCGGCCAACCTTCTGCATGTGTTTACTGGCTCTCTGCCAAAACTGACTCTCACCACTTCCCTCAGGAGCACACACAGGGCACCAGCCACAAGGTTTAGGAGGTGGTGGGTGAGGCACACAAAGCCTGAGGGTGCTCATGGGCCAGTTGAGGAGACTGCAGGTGAGCTTCCCCAGTGGGATTCCCCAGCAATCCCACTCCTGGGCATATATCTGGGGGGAACTCTAATTCAAAAAGATACATGCACCGCAATGTTCATAACAGCACTATAAACAATAGCCAAGACATGGAAGCAACCTAAATGTCCTGGGTAGGTTTTTTGATAAAATCCACATCACAGTTAGTAGGATACACATCCTTTTAATGCCCTCCGAGAGCCCTACCTGATATTTTCCCAGCCACTTCCCATCCTTAGTCATGTGGCTCATGATTCAGTGCTCCTCTCTTAAAGTATTCAACCCAGGACATTTCTCACAGAACTAAAACAAACAATCCTAAAATTTATATGGAATCACAAAATACCCAGAATTGCCAAAGCAATATTGAAGAAAAAGAACGAAGGTGGAGGAATAACCCTCCCAAATTGTAGACAATACTACAGAGCTACAGTCATCAAAACAGCATGGTATTGGCATAAAAACAGACACATGGATCAATGGAACAGAACAGAGAGCCCATAAATAAGCCCACAGACCTATGGTCAATTAATATTTGACAATGGAGGCAGGAATATACAATGGAGAAAAGACCGTCTCTTCAGCAAATAGTGCTGGAAAAAATGGAGAGCTGTACGTAAATCAATGAAGTTAGAATTCTCCCTCCCACCATACTCACAGATAAACTCAAAATGGCTTAAAGACTTAAACATAAGACAAGACACTATAAATCTCTTAGAAGAAAACATAAGCAAAATATTATCTGAAATCAATCTCAGTAATGTTCTCCTAGGGTAGTTACCTAGGCAATAGAAATAAAAGTAAAAATAAACAAATAGGACCTAATTAAACTTATAAGCTTTTGCATAGGAAAGGAAACCATAAACAAAACATAACAACTTACAGAATGGGAGAAAATATTTGCAAACGATGCAATTGACAAAGGCTTAATTTCCAGAATATATAAACAGCTCATATAACTTAATAACAAAAAAAAAAAAATCCAATCCAAAAATGGGCAGAAGACCTAAACAAACAATTCTCCAGTGAAGACATACAAATGGCCAAAAGGCAGATGAAAAAGTGCTCAATATCACTAATTATCAGAGAAACGCAAATCAAAACTACAATGAGGTATCACCTCATACCAGTCAGAATGGCCATCATTCAAAAGTCCATGAACAATAAATGCTGGAGAGGCTGTGTAGAAAAGGGAATCCTACCACACTATTGGTACGAATGTAGTTTGGTGTAGCCGTTATGGAAAACAGTATGGAGATTCCTCAAAAACCTAAAAATAGACTTACCATATGATCCAGCAATCCCACTCCTGGGCATATATCTGGGGGGAACTCTAATTCAAAAAGATACGTGCAGTGCAATGTTCATAACAGCACTATAAACAATAGCCAAGACATGGAAGCAACCTAAATGTCCAACAACAGATGACTGGATAAAGAAGTTGTGGTATATTTATACAATGAAATACTACTCAGCCATAAAAAAATAATAAGATAATGTCATTTGCAGCAACATGGATGGACCTAGAGATCATCATTCTAAGTGAAGTAGGACAGAAAGAGAAAGAAAAATCCCATATAATATCATTTACATACAGAATCCTAAAAAAAAAAGACACTATGAACTCATCTACAAAATAGAAACAGACTCGCAGATGTAGTAAACAATCTTATGTTACTGGGGAAAGGGGGTGGGAAGGGATAAATTTGGGAGTCTGAGATTTGCAAATGTTAGCCACTATATATAAAAATAGATTTAAGAAAAATTTCTTCTATACAGCACAGGGAACTATATTCAATATCTTGTAATAACCTTTAATGAAAAACAATATGAAAACAGCTATATGTATGTATATGCATGACTGGGATATTGTGCTATACACCAGAAACTAACACACTGTAACTGACTGTACTTCAATTTTTAAAAATTTTTAAAAAATAAAGTATTCAAACTTGTGACTTTTGCTCCAATGGTGTGCTGAAACTTCTTGCTATGGAAACCTGTACTTCCACAAAGGCTCTCTGGTCCATGGGTAACTGAATGAAACGGTTTCTTCAGGGGCTCCTGGACCACCGCCAAGAGGGCTAGAGTCAGTTCATGGGCCACTGCTAGGTCTACAGCTGGGACCAAGGGCTCTATGCCTATTACCAGATGCACAAGGAGGAGGGACTCCTCCCAGCTTCCTTGGCGTATGGTGCTGGATCCACAGCTCCTACAAAGGCACTTGATCCATGGATGAATGCCAGATTGTTGTTGAGGGGGTACGTGAGGAGAAATGTCTTATTCAGCCATGCCGCTGACATCACTCCTGTGGTCATCTGTTTATGTTTTTATTAGACTGCTAAACTTCTTGGAGGCAGGTACAGGCTTCCCTTCACTTTGCATTCACAGTGATAAAACTCTAGCATGAGCACATAAATATATAGAAAATGTCTGGAAAAAATTATTACAAGTTGCACAAAAGCATGAAAGGTGGACCAATTATGACTTTAACAAACAAGGATTCCTTTCCTCCCTCTTATTTTTGGCTCTTTTGGTTTTCATACAATCAAGTTAAAAATCATTTCATAAAATATTTCCTCCTGATTGCTCCAAACAATTTACTTCAATAGTGTTCTTTTCTATTAATTTTTCCTTTATAGGTCTTAAACTTTCAAGTCTTTAACCTGGAACCCTGGCTAATCTGATCTCACTATTTATGCTCTCAGTGATTTTGCTTAAGTGGTTGTACTGGAGCAGATCTCTCCAATTTCTATTTCTATTCTTTAGAATTAAGTCTTATCTAGTGTCTTTGCTCATAGGTTTAACTTTTTCTCTGAATAATACAAAGGCAGATTTTATCTCCTCTTGCTCAAGTATGGGTATGTTTTGACTATACAACCAAACCAACTTACCATAAAGTCATGAAACTTTTTTCTGTGACCAACCTAACACAGCAGTCTTCAGATTCCAAATTTTCTACTCAGTGCGCCATCTATAGAATGCGAGCTTAGCTTTTTTTTCCTGTCTGTGTTGTACTAAGTCATCCACATTCCCTTTCCCCATCCCCTTCTTAGCAGGCTTATTTATGAGAAAACGTTAGCCAGAGTTAATGTCATATCCAGAATGTCTGACAGATTCACTCCCTGCAAAGCTCACTGTTTCATCTACGGATGAGAAATGTCTAAGAATCCAGTTCTGATATCCACACATGATAGGTGAGGAACCAGTGTTCATGAATTAATAAATTTCTTCATTAACTAATAAATTTCCATGTATTTAAGACATAGCTACTCCAATTTATGTTTGAGCAGAAAAATCTCAAGTGGGTAATTATACTGATAGAATTCTTACTAATTGTATTTGCATGAAATTTGAAGATTAAACATTAAATAATTACAATTAAAGAGACACATGAACTACAATATTGGTATCTTCCCAAAGACAAAGCCCCCAAAGGTGAACATTAGAAATTTTTCACATCGCAGTGTTTAAAAGCCTATCACATAAGAGCCAAAGAAAACAACACGTTAAATCTGGAAATAAGCCTCTAGATACATATTTTTTAAATTTCAGGTCCATGAATATCACATTCTCATTTCATATTCATACCTTACCAGAGACTATCTTAGTTTTACAGTGTTGACTCAACACATTTGAACAAGTAATTATTTGGACCATCTAAACAGAACATAGAAAAATCAAAATATATACTTATAAAAATTTTTTTAACATTTCAAAGCAGCCTCTTTAGGGTTACTATAAGTAGAATATTTACTCAGGACCTGCAGCAGGCTGTTTAAAGAATCTTTCATTTACGTCAACCTTGAATTAGAACAGAAACTGGGGGGACAAATAAGTTATATTATGTGAATGAACTTCAAAAGGTTCAGAAGTTTGGCCCTGATAGTCCCACTTCTCATCCAAACTGGAAGTCTGAGATATTATGTTGAAAATGGCTTAAAACTGTCTTTTTTGAAAGACTACAGGACCTTTATTTTCTCCTTCCCACCAGACTATAAATGCTGGAAGAACAACCTGTCTTATGGCATTTTGGGCACACAATTTCCCTTCCCAGCAATAAATTAGAAGTACAGAGTTTATGTCTGTTTGATTCCCATCTGTCAACCAAACAGCAGTGAGAGCAAATCCATCATTCAATTTCTCAGGCTGTTTATTAGTTATACACTTGATCATGGCCTTTTAGGAATCTCATTCATAAGATGGAGAGGTCCAGGTAGCAACCTATGTCACAGCGACAGTAGATTCAAATTAGATGTACCTATGTTTTGCTCCTCATTATCTGCCACACCTTGTCACTGCCAGCAAAGTGTACTTAAGAGTTGCTTAAGTACTACTTTTGATGTTCTTTATGAAAAGTCAAAAAGGTCACCGCTCCCCACCCCAAGATGGGGACAGGCATTTAAAAAGCATTAAGAACGAAACAAGATAAAGCCTGCAGTAACAACTATTGCCAATAAACAATGTTTATCATAATAAGAGGTATACGGATAGAGGTGATGGAAAGAATGGCACCTTCCAAAAAAAAAAAAAAACAACACTGTACATGTGTGAGCATGCTCGTGTGTGTGGTGTGTGTGTCCCCAGTTATCCATTTCAGTTAAGGTTCCTCTTTAAGACTGACTTAAATTTTCTTTCCGGTAAAAAATCTGAAACCATTATGCTAGTGTCTCATTGAGCTGACGTTTCTCACAGAGACTATACTGAATTGTCTCACATTTTCTCTGCATTATACCTTTGATAATGAGTTAAAAGTGTAAGAAGTTAAAAAAAAAAAAAAACTACCTGCAAACAAGAAACCCCTGTTAATGACATTCTGCATTGCATAGTCAACATTTTCGCTTGGGGAAGAAACCAGACTCCTACTCACAAAAGGATGGGGTGAGAGTGTGAGCTGGAGCAGTGGAGGACAAGGGTTTCTGTCGTGGTTTCTAGTCATTAGTACCTCCAAAGACTCAAACAATGTCAAGATCAAGCCCTTTCTCCCATTCCAACATAAATCATGTGTTACTACTATGTGACTAAGTTTTTTTTTTTTAACTCAATCAGTTTTATAAGGCAGTGTGATCTGATCCAGCAACGTCAGTATCATTTGGGAACGTCTCAGGTCTGCACATTCACAGACCTCACACAAATCTACAGGTTCAGAAACAATGGGTCAGCTGATTAATCTGTTTCAAGAAGCCGTCCAAGTAAGTGTGTACCATTGTAATACATGTATTAATTCTTGTAATAATGAATTACTCCATTCATCCTCAGATCAGTTCAGTGAAGCTGCAGAGTGAAACTAACAGGTAAGGAGACAAAACTGTAGGATAGAAATACACGTATTATTAAATTAACTAGTGACAGAGTAGTGATAGAAATAAGGTTCAAAACTCCAGATACAAATCATATTGACTTTCTGTAACTTGAGCATACTTTTTCATTAAGGTAAAATGTTTAAAAGTTCAGGAGATTAAGGGAGAGAAATAGCTCAGTAGTAGAGTGCATGCTTAGCATGCATGAGGTCCTGGGTTCAATCCCCAGTATTTCCGTTAAAAAAATTGAATGGTCAAATGTCTGATGTAAATAAATCAATAAATTCTAAAACAACAAAAAAAGTAGATTTTTATAATAGAGTAATATTACTCTAAATGATAACGTGTCTAAATGTTAATATATTAAGGAGAATATCCCAAATAATTTAAAAAATCGCTGTTATAGTCTAAATATTCATGAGGAAAAGAAAAATGTCCTTTCTAATTGCTATCAAGTTTGAGGTGCTTTTTTACAGTTTTAAATATTAGAAAAATGTAAACGGTCTCCTGAATTATTAAAGACTGGGTGAAAGGTCATGAGCCGAGCTACACCTGATCCCTGGTGTTGGGAGGTGACAGTGAAGGACTGTGCCTGCCACACCATGTTTAATTGTGTTTGGGAAGGGGGATAAATAAAGTTTATTTACACTTCAGATGGGAGGAAGAGTCAAAATTTTAAAAAGAAGAGTGAGTTTCACTTGCCTTAGCTCAGTTCCTGGAATTTTTTGATAAAGACTGCAAAATGACTACAGGAAAATGTTCAATTAACAGAGAGGTATGTCTGTTATTAAATTATTATGTATGAATAATGGCTGCCATGAATTGGTGTATCACAGACTTTTCCCATTGAAGGAAAGATGATGACCTTAGGACCCAGAGAACACTTAGGTAACACTGAAGTGGGCTGGACAGTCCTTTGCTGTTGAGACAGGAAGGGGGCAGGGCACAGCCATTCAAGGAATGCTATAGAGTTAACATCAAAATCGTAAAAGCTTCAACCCCCAGGGGTCTTTGAGGCTCAAGATGGTGGGAGATTTAACTTCTAGCAGATCTTGAGCTTCATTATACGCTCACTGTAATATATTAACATGGTGAATAACACGCCCACAGGCACCATGGCAGTCCCAAGGCTAGCCACAAAAGGTCAAAGAGTGGGAAATGGCCAACTTCCTGGGAATCCCAGCCCCCGCCCCAGGCTACTTAGACTGGGCCTTCCACTTATTAGCATATGAAGCCACCAAGCCCATAAAAACTAGCAACAGGGCACCTCGAGGCTGCCTCTCTCTTCCTCTTCAGAGACAGCCTGAACTCTTGTCTATGGAGCGTGTACCTACTTTTAATCTGAGCACTCAACCCCTACACTTCGTGGCCTTTCTCTTGCCTTTCAGTGTATCTCTCTGAATAAGTCTACCTTTACTCAGCTGTGGCTCGCTCTTGAATTCTTTCCTGCGCGAAGCCAAGGACCCACACTTGGCGGGGCACGTCCCAGGGGCTCAACCGAAGCCTGGGACACGGCCCTCCTCGCGCCCCACATCTGTTTTCCTGCATCACCATCAGGTGCTCAGATTCTATGCTTTAAGAAGTAGAAAAGAAGCAATAATCTGGGACTCGGGTCTTACATTTTTTCAAATTTTATTTCAAGTGTCATTTTGCCTGAAGTTGGTTTTGAAATGTAGCAATTAGTAATTAAGCTTTATTCGTGATATTAACTCATTAAATCTTTTGTTTGGGAAAAATCCCAATCATCTTCAAAGTGCTCTACCTTTCTGGATGCGAAATGAAGGTTCAAACATTTCCATAAATTGTCTTTGGTAGAAAAGATGGACAAATATATTAAACTGATTCCATGGTAAGCGAGTTTCTATCTCTTATTAGGGTTTTCTCAAACTATTTCTCTTATTTGATCTTGAAACTCATCTTTAATAACTATGTGTATAGTTTTCCTATGCATAGCTAAATGCAAGAAAAGACTATTTTGCACGGGTAATTCTATAGGTAGTTGTGTCATTCATTTTTGTTAACAAAGAAAAGTTTTTGCGATACATATATTAGCAGTTCCAAATTCCACCTGTTTTTAAATCATTATTTTAAAACTCTATATCCTCTCTTATTGTGACAAATATATAGCACAGTATTTAAAAGCCCACATGGTGAAGCCAAATTACCTACATAATCTTTTCTACATTTAGTAGTATGTCTCTAGGCATGATACCTAAATTCTCTGCCCCTCAGGGGCTTTTTGCTATGTATGTAAAATTAAAATAACAATATCTAGCTTTTAGGGCTATTGTGAACTTCCAACAAATACGCAGAAGACTTACTACAATGTCTAGCTCCTGGGAAATAGTCAATAAAGGTTAGTTATTATTTAGTTAGTACATTTCACATTAGAAAAGTTGTTTAATCTTTTTAAGCCTCCTATTTCTCACATGTGATAATGAAAATATTTATTTCTTCCTTTCTCCTTTAATACAAACCACGAATTAATAAACATTTGAGGTAGCAAGAGTGAGGCAAATAGCTGATTTTGGACATACTGTGGTCCTGAATGAAGGGGAAGATATTTCCAGTTCTAGCAGTCATATAATTGTGTAACCTTGGAAAAGTTACTTAATCTCATCACATATCAGTTTTCAATACTTATTTGTAAAAAAATGAAATTGCAAAGTTGACCCTTAAAATTAGAGTATTAATTGAACAGAACACAATGTTATACACGCTAAGACTATTGGCTGTGAGGGTAAAAAGTAGGCTTTCAGTGGGACTTCTACATAAAATTTTTGAAAGTTATATATCCATAGATATAAAATATGACTATAATATTTCACAATTGATTTAAGGCAGATTTAAACACCTACAGCATTTTCAAACAAATCAATATTTACAATATTTTAAATACACTATGTTAGAGCTATCCCAGATAGTCACATAAATCAGATGGAGAAGAATCACTGAAAGAAGCAACAGGAAGACCCAGCGGGCAGGACACACAATGGGTCTTGATGTAGAAGAAGACAGGACACTGCCAATAAAACCTCAACGTCTTTCCTTCAACGAGGACTCTAGCCAACTATAAGGGTACCATAATATACAAAGAACAGTGCGGAATAACTTTATCCTGTGTCTGCAGAGGGAGAAGCATGTGTTTTCATGACAATGAGAAGATGTATTTTAGATAGCACATAAAAAAGGACATTCTCAGTGATGTGGGTTATTACATACCGAAATAAATCCCACCCTGTGACTGGTAAGAATAGGGGCTCCAGAATGAGGTGGAGAAAACCATCACCCAACTGGAGGCAATAAAATCTTCATAGTCTTGTCATGAGGATTAAATAATAGAGCACTTTATGTAAGGTTAATAGTAGTGTCCACCTCAGAAATAGTTGTTAAGTATATGTATGTGTGTATGCGTCTGTGTTTAGTACTTGGCATTTGCTATCTGTCATTATTAAGATTTGTCAGAAAAATTTTAATTCAAGCCTTCTAAGTTTAGGCAATTCCAGTCCCAAGAGTCTACAATCCCATGTTACCCCCACCTGCTTCTTACTTTCTCCCGCAGAAACTAGAGGAAAATCCTCCATCATATTCATGCCATTCCTTATATACACATACAACAGTTCTCCTTAGCATCTGCACAGAGGAAAAGGATTAAGAGCAATCTATGGTACAATTTGGAGGAACATATCTGATATGAATTCTTCCCTGACCTTCCATACAGAACTGACCACTTGCTCCTTGAGGGCTCACTGTGCCCTTAACAAATTCTCATGATTCCTACATATTTTTATCCTAGTGCTTGTGTTTATATGCTTATCTATCTCTACTTCATGAGAAAAGGGAGGATATCTGGCATATAATTGGTGAATAGTACCTAGTTTTGAATGAGAGCATGAAGCAGTGTTGTGTTAGTCTGTACAATGTCCAGCACGCTCCTGCCTCAGGGGTTTGCATTCGCTGTGTTCTCTACCTGGAACGCTCCTCTCTCCTCTCTCACATACTGGTGTGACTCCCTCTCCTTTTTCAGTTGTTATCTCAAATTTCACTTTGTCAGCAAAGCCTTTGCTACCCACTCTACCCACAAAACGCACATCGTCTCCACTTCCCACATCTATCACTGGCATAGTATGAGTGCAAACCTCATGAAGGCAAGGTGTTTTGTCCTTTTTTGTTCATTAACTAACATTTAGCACAGCATCTGGTACGTACCAGGTGCTCCAAAAGTATTTGTCAAATGAATGAATAAATTTCACAGTGAAATGTCATTTGGAAGAGGAAAGATGAGTACTTCTGATGAATAACAATAGACACATTTATAGAAATGTAAGATTTACGTGATGATGAAGCTAATCCCTTGATATTGAAATACTGCTCAGAACTCATCTTATGTTACTTGATATACTGCAGTTTTAATTTCTTCCTCAAGCAAAAGAACTTTGTTTCTTCTCATGGGAAACTAACTAACTAAATTTATCTGGTATTAAGTTACCTCAAATTTTCCTTATCAACACAGATCAAAAATATGCTGAAAGTATCCCTAAAGACTAAAGATAATGCAGCACATCTTTGTTTGGTTTACAGACAAGGACACTGTGAGTTGGAAAGACAGAGCCTTCTGAATGTCAACGTCAGTACTGGAACTCAGATCTTCTAACCAAACCTTAGTACACTTTGAAAAAAAAAAATCTATCTTTCCAGAAATAATTTATAACTAATAAAATCTAACTTTTCTTCATTGCCTACATGGTATTTGTATCATTTAGACTATGTTTAGTTGTTAATTAGCAATCGAAACTACTCAAAGAGAAGGCAAAGATCTACCCATGATAGCAAATCCTGTTCCCTAAATAAGCCCTCTTCTCAACATCTATATTTGAAACATTAACAATGTGTCCACCTGGACTTCCTGGAGGGCTCTGGTTTGCAGGGACAATATATGCTTTGGCTCATCTATGGAACAATCAGCTTAAGGAGTTGTATTCAGATATTATTAATGTTTTCAAACCCACTTCCTATTTTCCTACTGAAACCCCTGCCAAGCACACACTCCAGCAGATACTAAAATAATTTGGGTAGTTGACATTCAATCCAAATTTTCTATGGAAATCTGCCAGATTTGACATCTGTGAGAAAGTGGGTAATTTTTATTATCCACAGAGAGCAAAAGCTTGGTTTGATATTTCTCTACCTCCACACATCTCCCTGTAGTGGAGCTGCTACTCAGATTTACACAGAAAGTGGGTAGGAAGGAAAATTATTTAACTCTTTCCCTCTTGTCAGGATATGGCAGAAGCTTAAAATTAATCTTAAAGGCACACAAGCAACGAATAAAACAAATTTTGGAGGTGTGGAAGATACAAAGTACCTTTATTATCATTACATTTTGCCTAAAATCTATTAAACTATGTTCTATCTGTTGCTTTAATACAACTGTTTTCTTTAAAGCCTTCTCACTTGGTTCAAAAAACAAACCCAAATTTCAAGTTGATTTTCTTTTAAAAACGTTTTTAGAAACCTTAATATTTGACTCTGCAGTACTGCAGAAACATCCTTAAAAATTATACAAAAATATTTCTATTAATATTAAATTTTATTTCCAAAGAGTTAAGACTAAGAAATATATTTAACTCTTAAGGTTTCTCTCATCTTTTCAAAAGAAAGAGATAAACCCAGATATTGCCATGTTCTTATATTGTTACATACTAAAATGTTACCAAAATTTACATAGCAAAAAAAGTCACTAGTGAATGACTAATTAAGAATCATTAGTTCACTACAATAAAACAGGAATTTCCCCCACTCACTCTCCAATCTAGTTGTTTAGCATGACTCAAATTAAGAAATTAAAAATGACTGGCATCTGGTTCTATATTGACAAAGGTTTAGAAGTAGATCAGGGGAGTAGAAAGCATGTCAAATTGCTCATTTTCTGAGAGTAGAATTCAAACATTGGTGGTGCGTTCTTAACTTTTAACACAGGAGAAAATACTATCGCAAATATTTATTTAAAAACTCTTTATAAACAAGATAGAGAACTCCCAAATCACTGAAGAAAACATTAAATAAACATACTCAGTGTCACAAAGGACAAAAAAGAAAAGAAAGCAAGAAAGGTATGAAAAACAGAAAATGCAGGTCTAAACAAAGTCATGACAAGTAAGATTAACACATAATTATGACAATAAATGAAACGTTAAATTCCGCTGTGGGGAAAAAAATAATTCAGGTTGGCTTAAGAAACAAATAGAAGATGATGTGTCCAGAAGAGGTATACCTAAAAGGAATGTTCAATAAAAAGAATGAGAAGGGCTGGACCATACGTACACAAGGACATGATCTGGGCCCTCAGGGCAGGAAGAATGCTGCTTCCAAAGACGGTGAAAGAGGGACAGGGTAAGCCTGTTCAGGCAGCGTATGTGAAGCCTGTCAATACCTTCATTGCTCTGCGATCAGTCCTTCCTGGCTCTCCTTTATTTTTCTCAATAATACGTGGCCATGACATTTTGCTTCACCTTCACTATAGAGCAAGCCTCCTAATTTCTAATCCACGAGGCTCCACTCAGACAAAATCTTCATGAGGGCAGGGGTTCTGGTAAGTTCAGTTCAAGGCTCTATCTTTGAAAGCAGTTGACACCCGGTAGACATGGCAAGCATATGTTTTGAATAAATGAATGAATGAATGAATGAATGAATGAAAAAATAAATGAGTATGTGTGTACACAGCATGCTAGACACCTAAATACAATCATTTGATTATACTCATTTCCTCTCTCAAAATTCCACTGACATGAGTAAAAGCATTTTTTAAGAGTTACAAACCCAAACACTGAAGAATAAGAGAGGAAGACCATCAGCTGTCATGAGGTTTCACCAAGTTTCTGGGAGATGGAAAGCAGACAGAGAGGCAGTGACTGATGAAGCAGCCATCCGCTAGAAGATAAATACACAGGGCTGCAGCTGGAAAGGGGACCAGTTCTCCATCAGAGCCCCAATATTAGGTACCATGGAGAAGTAGAAGTGGGGCAGAAAAGGGGTTCTCACAGATCTGCCCTATATGGAACAGCTGACACCTCAAGTCTTATATTATTTCCATGTTAAAAAAAATTAAGTCCTTAACCAAAGAAATTGTCCGAACAGTCAAAAAAGAATTAATCCAGCTAGTATGGAAGTCAGCATCTCAGCAGTCTTCCAAGGTAATGCAGGTAACTCACCTGCTATTTTCAGCACTAAGTCAACCCACATTTGTAACTAACCTTTGAAATGAGTTTTTTATTGCCTTGCTCTTAAATATGATGGGCAGCAATGGATCACTAAGTGTCTGAGAAAAGTCTACAATATAAAAGATGAACAACAAAAGCCCTCTGGAATTTATTAATAGAAAGGATGAGATCTTCAAAATATTTGATGTAGAATCCACTCATTAGTCTCAAGAATATACGGCACCCACATAGCAAGTTTATGAAAAAAAGAATACTTGGAAAAATCAAACGAACACTAGGAAATTAAAATATAACTGCTGAAAAAAAATTAATAGAAACTGTCTGAAGTAAATGGTGTGAATGTTTCTGAGACTATAGAACAAATAGAAAGGGCCAGAATATTTGACAGAAGAGATAAAAGTTAACATAGATGACCAAAACAGAGTCTAAGAGCTAGCCAATATCATCTCCAAAAAAATGTAAAAGGAAAAATACTACTCCATAAAAAATAACACAGAATTTCCCAGAACACAACAAGAAAATAAATCTTATGAATGAACAAACATCCACACCTAGAACATCCACATCAAATTTCCGAACAGGGGATTAAGTAAAGATCCAAAAAAACCTAAAGGCAGGAGGGAAGCATGTCTTCAAAGGAACACGAATTAGCCTGGCATCTGAATTATAGCAATAGTGTATACTAGATGATAAAAGAACACAGCTTAAAAACTCTGAAAGAAAAACCTTTTCCACTTTGAAATTTAAGCCCAGCCACACTGTTACTCAGATGCGAGAGAGAATAATGACACTTTCAGATAAATGGGGTCTGTGAAGGTTTAAATGGCATGTAACTTAGAAAGTTCCTAAAGGTGGTCCCCCCGATCAAATTTAGGGAATAATTGAGAGAAACCAAGAAAGAAGAAGATACGAAGCTCAGGAAATGAGATCTGACCCAGGAGAAAAGCTAAGTAGTAGTAAGACAATCTGGATTTAAACAGGTCCCCAGGGAAAAGGGGAATGATTAGTGTAGATAATCTGACTGAGGATTTGTACAGTGAGAGGACACAAGTGTAAGAATGTAGTGACCACCTGAAATGTACACTAGAAATATTCTCCATTGATTCTGGAACCCAGAGAACAATAATATCCCAAATACTCTCAATTGAGAACTGTTTTTATGTTTCAGAGTCAACCTACAAACAAAGCTCAGAGACTTAAGTATGGCAACCATACAGAGAGATGTGTTAACTGGAATAAAATAGAAGTGTTGACAGAAATAACAGAAGTTGGGAGGTGGAAGAGACTTTAAGAGAGATGTGGATAAAAAGATGGAAACAGGAATATGCTGATCCTGCAAACTGATAATTAGATAAGCTGTCTGTTCTTGATTTGACAAGAAATGGAGTGATCTGTTTGAAGTCACTGGGAAACGAAAACCTATCAAAATTCAACCAATGAAAAGAAAACTGAAATAGATTTAAAATAACAAGAACAACTATGAAAAACATCAGAAGAGTTACCACAGTATGCATTAGAGTCGTATTTTTTCCACCAATAAGTTCTTCCAAACTTTCCAAGAATGAAGATAAAGGAAGCTACCATATTCATATTATGTTAGTTTACAACTGATACTAAACTGGACAAAGTTATCAGCAAAAAATATGTATAGAATAAACATACTGCACATTTTAAATAAATTTCTAACTACAATACTTCCTTAGAATAAATTTTTTATGGAAGCTTAACATGTGAAACATTAACATAGAAAAGTTTTGCTCAAAGGAATGGCACGTAGACCAAGCTTATTCATGAATACATACGGAAAAAATCTAAATAAAATAAACTCAATGGTATCTTAAAAGATTTATCCATTAACCCAAGAAGAGTTTACTGCTATTATATCTATTGATAAAAGAATTCACACTAATATGATCCTCTTACCAGAAGACAAAATGGCATTTTAATATTTTTAAAAATCCACTCAATGTTTAACAACAAAAAATTAACTCTTAGTAAATTAAAAATAGAAGTATATGATGCCTGAACATGATGAAATTTGTCTCAATCACATACGCTAACAAAAAAAGGGACCACTAAAAGATACACCATACCACTAATTATTAGCAAAATGAGATTGCCAGCTTTTAATATTGTTAGTTAACTCCTTTGGTTGCTGTTAATGTTGTTTTAATAATAATACAAACTGACATTGTTGGATATTTCAAAATGTATCTAATGGTCATCTAGAAAGAAAATAAAGGAAAGCATCCTTAATAAGTGCATTAAGAAGCTAAATCAACTAACTGAGTAATAGTATTGGTATAAGAATAAACAATAACATAAATTGAATGAAATAAAATGGAATCAATTTAACACAACAGTATAAGCCTGAAACAAACCCTAGTATATGTAATAATTTAATAGAAAGATTATTTAATGGATTGGGGAATACAGCTATTTGGGGGGAAAATTATACTGTGTTCCAAATTAAGCAATAAGAAAAAAGCATTAAAACAGAATTAGAAGAAAGTATATGTAAGTAGTTATATTTTCTGAATATAAAAGCAATATTTCTGAATATAAAAAGAAGAAATAAAAGAAATAAAATTACAGATTTCAACACATAAACAAAAATTAACATTGAGTACATTAAAAAGTAAAAAGCAGGCTAAAGACTAAGAATATATTTATAATAAATAGAAGGAAAATTTTAATATATTGAGGATTTATAATCACATAGAAAATATATCTCAAGAGAAAAATGGACAAAGGAAGTGAACAGAAAACTTGCAGACTAAGAAGTACAAGTGGAAATAAAATACATAAAAAAGATTCAGCTTCACTAAAAATCAAAGAAGTGTCAAATTTAAAAAAAAAAGGGATATCTCATAGTGCTTATCATTTTGCAAACGCTAAATCTTGGCAAGGGGACCGTGAGCCTGGCACTGCTTTATGCTGCTCATGGAAAGGTACCAAAGCCTGAGGAACAATGCATGTGCCCTTTTCATTTAGTAGCTCCAGTTCTGAGGCTCTGTCTATAGTAAACAATCAAAGACATAAGCAAAGTTTTGTGCACAAAGATGTAGTTTAGAACAGACAACCTAAAGGCCCACCTGTAAGAGAATGTTCACATAAATAAGAGCACACCATATTCACTGGAATATATCTACATGATGGCAAATCATTAAGTCTCATTAATTAAGAATATTCCCTCTCATTGAAAGTTGTTCAAAGTAAGTGATAAATCCAATTATAACACCATATTTACAATTATGATCCCAACTACGT
This sequence comes from Camelus bactrianus, assembly GCF_048773025.1. Classification (NCBI taxonomy): domain Eukaryota; kingdom Metazoa; phylum Chordata; class Mammalia; order Artiodactyla; family Camelidae; genus Camelus; species Camelus bactrianus. The sequence goes on from NC_133572.1 coordinate 15,262,530, forward strand.
AAAAAAGAGAGATCTGGATTAAATATACATAAAAAAAGTTAGAGACCTTTCCCTGGCTCTTGAGATAATAAGGTAATTTTATTTTCACATTGTTCTTTATTTCCCAAACTGTCTAAAATGTGAAAATAGTTCCTCCATTCTAAAACAGTAAACATGATAACTATTTTGAAAAAAAATAAAACGCTCATTAGATCTTAGCTCTTTTGTCTCCATTACAAACCACAGCAATGAACTTAGTATCATGAAAGAAAAATTCCTTTTCCCGCCATCTCCAGATTCTCTGAGATCCAGCAAACATAGCTCTACAACATGCAGCGGTTGCACCTTGTAGCTATTACAGAGATTGGGCAGCTGGAGGAGTAGGGGAGCCCTTCTTCCTTCCCAAATCATTCTCCATCCGTCATATGATTCCACAAGTCTCTAAAAAGAGGGCATTGTCTTTCATTCTCATTTTATACATCATAACAATAGACTTAATTGAGCATTTAGCATGTGCTAGGCACTGTTATCAGTGCATTATAGACATTAATTTACTTAACCCTCCCAACAACTATTATTAGCCCCATTTTACATCTGAGGAAACTGAGGATGGGAGAGGTTAAGCTACCTATTTGAGGTCACTCAGAGAGTAACTGAGTTACTGGGATTCAAACCCAGGCAATCTGGCTCCAAGTCCTATTCTCTTCACTACTATGCTGTACAGAATATGTCCTTGCAGGAATTAAAGTATTTACCCAAACTTACATTAAGGTATGAAAGGCTTATCCTTTTTTAGGGGCAGGTTCTAACGAGGCAGAGCTCTTAGTGCCGGCATTTTGAAGGATAGGCAGGTGACACCAGGAAATGTATAGCAAAGTTAAATTGTGATACTGAATATAAACCTGTCCTTAACTCCACGTGTAAAAAGGGTTCAGATTAGGCACATTCTCTGTAGGTGCTATTTACAATTGTCTGCTTTCTTTAGCCAAATTTTCGATATAATTTCAAGGCTTAGGAATTAGAATATTTTATCAAGTATATTTTCAATAGCTGCTGGTTCCAGTTTAGGAACATTACCTTTTATGCATACATAAAATTAAATTTCTTTTGGCACTAACATGAAATTGACTATTATTTCTTAAATTTAGACTTGGAAATAAAATATGGGGATGGAATTTTTTTATGTGAAATGATTCAGGCAATCATTCAAATCTGTATCAAGAACTGTTCTGAAATCAAGGGGGAACAACATCAGTTAAGGCTCTGTCCAAGCTACTGAAGAACTCCCATTCACGGCATCCGCTAAGAGGTAAGAAAATCAAAGAGGAAATTTTTGCATGAAAACTCAAGTGCAACTAGTATTCAAACACTTTCAAAAATCTCATATGGTAGTAATTCTTACTTCCATCAAGTATGTATAATATAAATCATCTTGCTTTACTATCTAAATATAGTATGCTAAAGAAAGAAAGAAAGAAAGGAAAGAAAGGAAAGAAAAGGAAGGAAGGAAGGAAGGAAGGAAGGAAGGAAGGAAGGAAGGAAGGAAGGAAGGAAGGAAGGAAGGAAGAAAGAAAGAAAGAAAGAAAGAAAGAAAGAAAGAAAGAAAGAAAGAAAGAAAGAAAGAAAGAAAGAAAGAAAGAAAGAAAGAAAGAAAAAGAAAGAAAATCCTTCCTCCTTGTTAGAGGCATAAGAAATAAGAATAAAACTAAAATATTGGAGAAGCAGTGTAAGAAAGAAGAGAGAACAACCTGTAGGCACAGCCGTCAGTACAGAGCAGTGAGTACCATCAGTTTTTATTAACAAGAAACCAAGTTGAGCAGAGAATGAAGATGGGGCCCAGACATTTCACAGTCAAATGAAAACGTCTGGGCACTTTCCAGGCAAATAAACTTGGTAAAAGGAACTGTATTAGCCAAAATAAAAAAATTTTTTTTGTGGAGTTACCCACCAAATGCGTGCAACGTAAGTTTAAGCTGCACTTGGTTATTTACTGAAAGGAGACGCAAAGGGTCTGAGATCTCAGAATTCTCTGCTGCAGTTAATGACTTAGATGACAAGGAAACTGTCACAATGGCGAAGCTTATTAACCAATAATCACCTACTTTGTGTTTTTGGAAAAATCAAAGAGAGTAACATCTCCAGAGAGACCATCAGCCAAGTTTCTTTTCTCTCCACGGCTTTCAGAACCTGAGCACATGGACAACAGTTACCTTACTGCTAAGTTCTCTAATCAGACACTGTTCTCAGTTCACAGTTCTCAGATGGATTAACTCAGTTATCCAGTGGCTTTCTACGTCTGAACTTGACTGAAAAGATGTGGCTCTCATATTGCCTCTTTAGTTTGAGAGACACATATTACTTGAATTCTTAAAAATGACATTATCATAGAGCAGGACAGGCAACTTTTGCTAATGGGTAAACCTGTAAGGCACCAAAACTTTATTAAACATGGCTTTTTATCAAACAAACTGTAAATAGATCACACAATATAAACTGTATTTAGAATTATTTGGTATTAAGCAATGATGTAAGAGCTTTCTGGAATCACATGTACTCAGAAGGTAACACAACAACAAAAATTTTTTTTTGCACAAAAAGATGAGTTGTTTCAACTAGACTGAGATGCACTCCATGTTATTTTTAAATGGAAAAATTAAAAGGATATAACATTTTAGTCATTTATTTAAGGGATGTCAAAGAGCTTTCTTTTCCCTGGTTTTTGAAATGCAAATATAAATAATGGAAACTTTATTTACCTAGCTGAATATAAATCCTGTAAAACCCAGTACCATTGACTCATTCCCAATATTATTTAATATCCAGGCTTACATTAAGCATTCACACTTATAAATTTTATTTTCTAATTGTTATAAATATTTTACTTTATTGCTGGTTTACTTGGATAATTCAATTATTTTCTATACTTTACACACGTTATTTAAATTTTAGTAGGAATATATATATATATTTATACATATATACATATATATATACACACATATATGCTATGATGTGTTAAAATGCGAAAAGGTCAAGATACATATAAAACAAGACCAGAGCAAATGAGTGGGTTATCTGTTCATGTAAAACACGTTCCATATTATGTATATAGAATATATACATACTTATGCATATTTATGCTTGTGTGTGTGTGTGTGTGTGTGTGTGTGTGTGTGTGTGTATGTATGTATGTATATATTCTAAAGAGAATGAGGGACACCAGGAATACAGTGAAAAGAAGAAAAGGGAAATAAATACATTACACTTTGGCCCTCTAATCAGAAAATAAAATCTGGAGTTTAATGCTTGAGTTGGCAGTTGTACGTCACATTGTACTTTTCAGGTTGACCAGAGTCCTGCCCAGATTTTCTTTTCAGACTGATTATTCATTCTTATTTACTCCACAAGGTTTGAATGGTCATGTACTGTGTGCCAGGCAGTTTGCTCAGGGCACAGTGTGGTGCTGAACAAGGCGGTCAGCTTCCCTGCTCTCCTGGAACTCAGAAACAGACATTATGCAAATATCCCATCTCTTTCTTCCTCTGTCTCTGCCTCTCTCAGTGTCTGTCTGCACACACATGTGCGCGCGCACACACACACACACACACACACACAGAGCGCTAAGAAAAAGTACAGGACAGGACACAATGCAGTAGAAAGTATGGAGGGTATGTGACCAGAAATCAAGCCCCTCTGGAGAATCAGGCAAGGACTCATGGCAAGACCCTTGAGCTGATGTTGAAATAGGAGCTAACGGGACATAAGTATGATGGGGACCAGCAGAGACAGCCTGGAGCAATCTGGGCAGAAGGTACAATATGTGCAAAGGCCCTGAGGTGAGGACATGGCGGCTATCATACAAAGTGCAAAAAATGAAAATGTTCAGACGTGAAGCCACAGAGACAGCCAGGGCAGGAAATGTTAAGCCTTACTAGGGAACTGGGTGTTTACTGTGAGTGCACTGAGAGCCATGGAAGAGTTCTTTAAAGGAGTGGGAGAATTCAATTTGCATTTTCCAAAGATCACTGGATAAAATGAGGAAAATGGAGCACAGAAATAATTGCACAAAAAGGACACCATTATGTGGCAACTGTGTCAGTACAGCCCCTCGATGCTGGTAACTCACACAGAAATGACAGTGGTGGACATGACAAGTGGACACTGGGAACAAGGTAGTAATCAGATGTAGGGCATGCTATGGTGTGCCACAAAGGTCCCCCTCTTCAAGATCCGGGCAACTGCCCAACTGTGGGAAAAGCTGGCAGCAGAGAGCTCACAACTGAGTCACTTCTGGAAAATGGAAATTTCCCTCAGCTGAAGGAACTGCCTTCCCCAAGGTAATAATAATAAGCCAATTAATAGTAATGAGCCAATACCCAATGTCTCGATGAGAAGGGGTGGCTCAGGGTGGTACCGTTTTCAGCCTGCTCACCACAATTAGGGATAAGGATGGAAGGATGACCTGGCAGACCACCACCACCTGCTGTCCAAGCCCCTTTGCCTCATCTCTTACAGATGTTCCCAGGACCCTCTTCCATCAACTGCCTATGCAGAATCTTCCTCCCGGAGTCTTTTTCTGGGGAACCCAGCCTGAGACAGCATTCAACGGGCTTCTCTGCTTGTTTTAAAATCATATAAGTTATTTCACACAATTTATTTAATAGTAATACATATTATTGACTAAATTTCTTTGAAAAGGAGTGTATTCATAGGATGAATATTTTAAGATCATCCTAGATCTAATATTACATTGAATCCAATAAACGCTGCTCAGTATGATAACATTATAGCAAAGCTTTGGCACTCGATTCACTACCCAGGGAATTAAAATCCAAGCAAGAAACTAGCTTGACCCAGTTAATCCACCCAGAGATTTTTCGTTCATTGGTTTCCCACCCTAACTGGTAAACACTACCATTAAAATATCTGGGAGCTAAAGCTGGTGAACAAGTATCTGACTCTGTGTGAACCAGCAGACACTAAATGGGCTTGTCTGATCTATACAACAGAGCGTTCAACCCAGCGATGTGAGCACAGCCTTTCTGCTTCATCGGTCACCAATGGATTTTCTGTTAAGTTCAATTGAGTCTGGCACTCTTTTTAGCCTTTCTCTTTTGAGGGAAAGGCTGATGCTGTTTAAAGGTCTTACTAAAAAGCAGAGGCCTTTGATTGAGGACCTCAAAAAAGACTCTATCAAGAGCACACCTTTTAATACAGAGCGACACACTCCCTTATTTTAAGCCCAGCAAGGGAAGCCTAATTGTCGGAAAGATTTTTTTATTAGTTCATTTTGACGAAGTGCACATCCCCACCGAGGCAGCTGAATCTGGGGAGAAGACTCAGTGAGAACACTGATCCATTGTACAAATGCAGTGTACCTAGTGGTTCTAGCACTAACAGCCATTTAGGCAACCAAATATCAGTTTTTGCTTTTTTTTTTATTCAGTTAGTCCCTACTAATCTAGGAAAAAGACACAGTCTTATAGAAATGTCACAGTATAAAAGTTCTTGTGTTGTAAGGTAATTTTAAAAGATGACTAGTAATCTACTTGCAATAGAGTTTTAGTTTTGATAAGTAGGAGCAAAAAGCATCTGATTAATAATTTAAGAAAATCAAACATCTTATCTTATTGGTTTTCTACTTTTATAATCTTGATTTTTAAAAAAAATCCATTTAGAGATAGGCCTGTCAATTTGCTCTCAGATCAGGCAAACCCCGACCCTGCTGTGTATCTCAGGGGGTTAAATTTCACACATAGTGCTTCTCCAGGCGCCACTGCTAGCTAGCTTTAAATCAGATTCATCCAGTGAGAGGAACGGGCAGAATGAAGTCAGATTCATCCAACCAGAGGAACGGGCAGAATGAAGTTAAGTGGGAGGAGACAGAAGCCTTCTCTCTCTGCTTCAGGAAGCATCTCCACCAATAGCCACCCTCCCTGGGGGCAGGAAGGGGGTCTGGTTCCCACAGGACAGTCCCTCTCTCTGAGGGCCGCTGCTGCTTTGGGTCCAGTTCCCACTGGGCAGCCTTGGCTTCTGACTTCTGGTACCATCACCTCCTCCCTTGGTTCCTCCAGCTCTAAAGGTAGTAGTTGCTTCCTGTTACTGTTAATCTCCAATCTTGCCTACTTCACTCTGTGAATTCCCTCTATAGAACCATCTGACATGGACTCTGCTTTCCCCAACTGACACAGACTATCCCAAATTATGTTAAAACCAGGTTCTAAATTACTGCCTTATATTGTTCTCAAGTTTGCTTTTTGGCTTTTTTCTATCTTTTTTAATTGAGGTATAGTTGATGTACAATATTATGTAAGTTTCAGGTGTCCAACAGTGATTCACAGTTTTTAAAGGTTATTCTCCACTTGTAATTGTTATAAAACACTGGCTATATGTATAACATTTGTTTTTAATTCTTTCCACTCAGAATTTGTTGGCACTCTCAAATTATAAACATCAAACACTGTGATCAAGCTCTCATAGCAGCCCATAAACCTTGCTTGATTCTCTTCTTTAAAATTTTTCTCTCACTATTTTTATTGTATTTTTTATTTTTCAGCTTTACTGAGGTACAATTGAGTAAAGTACTAAATGGCAAATAAAAGTATAAGATACTTAAAGTGTACAATGTCATGATTTGATATACGTATACATTGTGAGAGAATTCCACCATCAAGTTAATTAACACATGCATCATCTCATATATTTACCTCTTTTATTTCCTCTGGTGAGAACATTTAAGTTCTACTCTTCCAGCAGATTTCTATTATCAATACAGTGTTATTATCAACTATAGTCACATTAGGTCTTCAAGCCTTATTCATCTTATATTCTTAACATACCTGGAAGGTAATATTCCTTGGGTCTCCAGGGTTGATTCTCTTCTTTTCTCACTCCTTGCAGTCACTCTTAGTGACCTCATCCAAACTCTCTAATCACCAATTTCTAACCAAATCTACCCCTCCAAGCCTAGACCTCTCTGCTGAGACCCAGATTGTACACCTCCATTTGCATACTAGATTAACTCCAACTGGATGTCCTGCATGCACCACAGATTTACTCTGTCCCCAGCTGAACCAGTTTTATGATCGTGTCAAACTTGTCTCTTTATTTGCTATGAAAATACTCGTAGTTACCAAGATCAGGAACTTTGAAATAATCTTAGGGCCTTCCCCTTTCCTTCACATCCAGTTAGTCACTAAGTCTTACGGATTATAGATCTGTAGTATGTAATATCTCTTATGTATCTCCCCTATCATCTACTCCTCCTGCCACTGCTTTAGTTTACAAACTCATCTCCTCTTGTCTGGGTCCCTTCAACAGCCTCCCTGACCTCCCTGACCTTTGTCTTTCCATCCTTCCATTCGGCCCCATAATGCAACCAGAGAGAGAGATCTAAATTATAAATCTGACTATGTCATTCAAATGATTTGTATTTATTTAAAGGATCCCCATAGCATTCAGAATAAAGTACTAATGGCATATAACAAGGCTTCTTTATCTACATTTTACCTAATTCTCTAGCCTTATCACTTCCCCACATCTACACTTCCTTCTACCCACATCAAACTCATTCCATCTCATGTGTTCACCTAATACCTACTTAACATCATTGATGCCTGTGGCTTAGAATGCCCACAGCCACCTTTTCAAACTAGCAACTCAATTGTTCTAGAAAGCAGGTTTAATAGTCATCCACTCTCATTTCACAAGTAAAATGTAGGGAGGTAAGGGGTTAACATTATGGATGTAAAGTGTCATATGCAATAAATGCGAGACAAAATGGCTTGTAGAGTCTCCCAGAGGTCCAGACTGGCTTCCTACTCACCATCTTTGTGTTCTTCTACTCCCTAAGATACGTCTGCCTGCACCACTTCTCTCCTGGTTCTTCTCTCCACAATCTGTCTCTTATATTTTATAATCTTTGAATCAAGATTATGGTAACATAAGGAAAAGGATGCAGGATAAATCAGCTTGCTCCTTGGGGCTCCCTACCCCATCTCATGCCTTCCTCTACTGGAACTGTAGTCCATTGGGAGAGGACAACATGAGGACACAAAAGGGACCCATACCTTTGAGCTAGAGCTGAGCTAGGGTATCACAACACTCAGCCTGTGTCTCTTGTCTATGTCTTTAATCTGCTCTCAGCTTCACATTTGGTAGATTATGTCTTATTCACGGTTATACCCCCAATCTTAAGGACAATATGAGCACACAGTAGATACTTAATATTTACCAAACACATAATTGAATGAATCTTTCTGCCTAAAAACAAGCTGGTCTGGTCGAGTTGCAGGTAAAAAGTTGGAGGGGCTGCTCTGAACGATCCACAGGAGAAATAGGCAATGGCAGAAATGGAACTATTTGGTGGGGGCAGGGGAAGCAGTGCTGTGGCCAGAAAGCCAACTGTAGGTTGTATTAAAATTGTTAACTTGGGCATTGTTGGCAAAACAGTTATAGTACCACTTTTTATAACTTTGGAGAATTTTAGTATGTAGGCACTGGAGAGTAAGTTGTCATGTTCATCAATCAGGACTCAGCGGTACCTTTAAAACCCCTTTTATGTTCCTTATCCTTTCCATCCTCATTGCCACTTGGAATTTGAAACAAACAGAAACTAAGGGAGGGTGTACATTGGGCATCACCAAGGGCTACTGCTTCCTGCGAACAGCACTTGGCCAAGTTTCCAAACTGGAGATGCGTGCAGATGACCACGGTGTCATGCCGTTTCACACGATGACACAAAGCCAGAGAGCTGTGAGCTGACGAAAGAGACTCGTCCTCTAGAATCCGCAGCAGTGACAGAATGCCCCTCTGCTTCTCATTCTAAGTGGAATTAGTCAACTGAAAGGGATGTGCTTGGGTGGTCTTTTTTTAGAGCACACCAGTGTGCTCTGAATAACTGAAAAATATTTTTGACAAAGGTCAAAAAGGCTGCAGGCGGAAATACAAAACAAAGGCTTGTACTTTAAAAGCGAAACTTGGAGGATGTTGATTTTGCACCCAATCATACAGCATATTATTGAAAAGTACTCTTATCAGCAAATGGAACCATCTGGGCCCCAGTTATACTTATAAAAAGGAAACCTGGGCGGCTTATAAAGCCCATCAAACTTGTACAAAAGAATGTGTACACATACCATATGGTAGGAGAGTCTTTTAGTGACTGAAGAAACTCTTATTTACTCAGCCTGATTACATGCTAATGGCCAAGAAAAGGCCCTTCTGTTTAAATGCGCTGTGATCCTGCACAGCCTCGCTGCTCAAACCGGAGTGTAAGTCTTAGTCCTGAGGATGTGTGGATTTGTGATGGTGTAAGGGAATACCGTGTGTGGAAACAGGCCATCACTTCCTGATATATCAGACCAGGAAAACAACCTTAAACAATCTGAATGTAATGCAAACATTATTTTATTTGAGCATGAACACAGCTATACTGCGAGACAGAATACAAAATTCACAGATAAGTTATCCTAAATACCGAAGGTCCACAGAACTTCTACTTTCTTTCCAAGACTTTAGGGGACCTAATCTTTAAGGTCCACTACCTCTGACCACACAAGCTGCAAGGCCCAGCTCAAGTTCCAAGTGCCTGACCCCTCTCCAGGGATCCACCACTGAGCCCTGTTCCTCAGCTGGCTTTCCAGTGTGCAGCCACCCCAAAAAGCACTTCCTGGTTCTATTATTTCAAATTTCAGCTGGCTCATCCAAGCTATTAAAAATCTCATTGAGAACAGGGTCCTGCTCTTTACAGCCCTTTACTTGCTATTGATTACATGAATTGTTACCAGAAGTACTTTCAATAATAAAACTATAATATTGATGTTCCAAATAAAAAGGCACAAAATTAAGGTGGATACTCTGAAAGAATTATGACAGTGATTACTGCCATATCCAACCTAGGATCTCAGAGTCCTTTAAAATGTTAAATATTTTCATCCCCATTGTCTTCTCTTGAAATTCTTAAATTGCACATGGATAAACTATGAAGTTTACCCCTACTTCACTGCAGGCATTAATGGAATTGTCACGAAGGAGGATGTATAACCCTCAGGTACTCCTGGCTTGATGTGGGGCTTATTCACAATAGCTGCACCCTGTTCTGTTGCTCGTTAAGCACGCCTGTCCCTTCTCCTCTACTCCTGCACGTTTAGTGTAAACACGGCAGCCCAGCCAGGTATCCCTCTCATTCAGCCCCATAAATCACTCACACTGCCCTGTCTCGGTGTTTGGGCCAAACACACACACACACTTCATCACCTTTAAGTTTCAGCAGACAAGTCATCCCAGTACAAATATATTTCTGCTTCTCTTCAAAGTCACATTTCCAATCTCCCAGATTCAGCTCCTCTAGGAAAATGTGGAGGAATGAACGTCATCAGTGCATTTGGGGATATTTTTCCAGAATCCTTCCACATTCCTGATAATCTGAGACAAATGTCAGGTGGGAAGTGGGTAGGAAAGGTCAGAGAAGAACTTTCAGTACTGCTTTGCCATTTGAACCATGACTAGTAGAGAACAATATTCTAAAGTAGGACACAATTTCCAGACTTACTTGAAATAGAAAAAAATATATATGATGCAGAACATAGCATGAATGTGTTACTTTATTAAAGTGGATCTACAACTTTTTTAGGCTTATGAATACTTCAAACAATGGCTTCTCCATCAAAGAAAGTCAATGTATAAGGGGCATTTAACAATAAAACGCACGTTTTAATTGTAGCAACTTTGGCTTTTACTTAAGAAAATGTATTTAAATGATGACAGCTGCCATTGTGATAAACTTTAAAGGCGATAAAAATTTAAAGTCATTTCTAGGATGTGACTACAGTATTAAACTATTTGTCATGAATAACTTTGCTGGAGATTGTGCCGAACGATCTCCAGAGAAGTTAGCAACACTAATTGCTTAAACTAGGGCTTCCAGAGTCCCCAAAATCACTGTAGGAAGGATTGATGGACTGACCTGGCCCCCGAAAACTTCCAGAGACACTTTGAAGTGCTTTCAAGTCTAAAATGAATGCACTGTTTTAAGCAGTAGTTCACTGGTGTTTTCCAAGGTAGACAGATACAAAGAGAAATTCTTTTCAGGTTGCAGTTGCCCCAGAAATAATATGGTTAATAAATAAAAATGAATCCTCACCAAGTTAACACACCACCGCTGCTGATTTTTTTAAATGGTGCAATAAGAGATCCTTGAATCATGACACCAATAAGTACGCCAACTGCTATTTCCGAAACAAAGTGAGCACTTCAAAGTTTGTGATCTCCTAAGGTACAAACAGCCCTTGTAAATGAAGCTAAAACATAACGATAAAAACGCAGTCCACAGCCCTTCCGTGTCCGCTGGTCCTTCTGTGACCAGCCCCTCCTACCTCTCTCCAAACACCTGCCACTATGTTCTGTCACATCGACTTCCTTTTCATTCAAATACGCTGACCTCTTCCTCAGCCAAGGGATTTGCACGTGCAGCTCCCTCTGCCTGGAGAGTTCTCTCCTCGGCTCTGTGCAGAACTACCCCCACAGTGCTGCCCACGTCCCAGACATGTCTCTGCTGAACAACTTACCTAACGAGGTCCTCCCCTGACCCCAGGTCCTCTCTCTCACAACATCACAAAACCTTCATAGTTTTCTTTCTTTTTTTTTTTTTTTTTTTGATGTCAACTGAAGTATAGTTGACTTACAATGTTGTGTTAGTTTCAAGTGTACAGCAAAGTGACCCAGTAACACACACACACACACATATATATATATATATTCTTTTTCAGATTCTTCATAGTTTGTTTTACGTTTAATGTGGTAAAGTACATATAACATAAAAGTTACCACCTTAAGGATTTTTCAGCATGTGGCTCAGCAGTGTTAAATACATTCACGATGTTGCACGTGCCATTTCCAGAACACTTTGCATCTTGCAAAACTGAAACTCTATACCCACTGAACAACAAGTCCCCTTCCCCCTTGCGCCAGCCTGGCAACCACCGTTCTACTCTCTGTCTCTATGTGCTTAACTACCCTAGGTATGTCACATAAGTGGAATCATACAGGATTCATCTGTTTGTTACTGGTTTATTCCATTTAGCATAACGGCCTCAGGGATCATCCAGGTTGGAGCAAATGTCAAAATCTCCCTCCTTTTTTAAAGCTGATAATAACTCATGTGTATATGCCACACTTTATTTATCCGTTCATCTACTGGCAGTCACTTGGTTGGCTTCCATCTCTGGCTGTTGTGTTTATTGCTGCTATAAACATGGGTTTACAAATCTATCTACAAGACCCTACTCTCAGCTCTTCTGGATATACACCCAGAAGTGGGGTTGTTGGATCATACAGTAAATCATACGTTTAATTGTCCAAGGAACTGCCATACTGTTTTTCATAGCAACTATATACCATTTGACATTTCCACAAATGTTCTAATTTCTCTTTATCTTCACTGACTCTTGTTATTTTCTGGGGTTTTTTGACAGCAGTCGTCCTAATGGAAGTGAGGTGGCTCTGTGTTTCCCTTTTTTAGCATGTATCTACCTTCGTTCATTATTTATTTTTTAGATTACTGACTGAAACAGTTTTTGAGATATCATTGCCCAAGGAGATGGAGAAAGCAATCTAAAAGATGGGACAGATTCTTTCTGAAATGGCTTTGGTATAGTTTAGAGTTAAAATAGAAACAGGATCAATTAAAATTGAATACTCTACTCAGGGAGCCCTGGCGATGAGTGCCAGAGCTGAAATGGCTCCTGCTTATTCTTTCTGTAGAAACCTTAGAACTTAGTGGACCGCAGCCTAGGGTCTGCTGTCTCACGTACTAGCTCAGATAACCTTCAGTCTGCTACTTAACCTTAGTTTCCTTATATGAAAACGGAGATAAAAGAATTCACTTAAGGAGCTGGGGTGTGTATTTACGTAAGTATTAAATGACCTTATCCGGGACACAAAAAGCATTCAGTAAATAGTAGATATTATTTTTAATTATACAACTGATTATCCCCCACATTACTATACTACAAGAGTCTTGCACACAGTCATGAAATTTTAATACCATCTATTACATCTTTTATGGTGTATGAGTTAAATGAGAACTTAAAAACTCTGTAAACTTGCCCATCAGTCACGATTTCCTGCTTTACCACCTGTACCTCTAACCCTGTTTGAATTTCCATCGTACTCCCAGGCCCAGCAAAAGATTGGACCATAAAAGACACACAACCTAATATTTAATATCCTTGGCAGTGATTCTAAATGTGACCCCTAGTTAGGATTCCACAATTTGTCCTCACTTCCGAGCAGGGTTCTGTGGAACTATTCCAGCAACTCCTAGAAAAAGAGTTAAGAAATGGAGAGGAATTTTGAACTCTTTCTAAGAAGTAGTCCCAGATCATCAGCAGTTTATGGAGACGCACTGAATTAGAGTGGCCTTTAGGTAACTAGGTTGAAAGAACTGCTTAATTCCTTTCCACTATACTTAAAGTATCATTTTTATTGTTATTAAAAATTGCTAATGTCAACTGAATGAACATGTTACCCAGTTTGCAGCAGCCTAAACTGCTGAGGTAAGAAATTATAATGATTAGTTATTAGAATGAAAACCATTACATGAATGCAATGGGGAGTCACGGAGCAACAACTAGATAATTTCTGTCTAACTATTGGGTAATTAATGCAGTAAGAAAATAACATGTACATATTGGGAATGAAGAATTATAGATTATTTGCACTTATTTTCTTTCTGTGGCAATTAAATTAACTATCTTTGATTTCTCACCTGTTACCATGGTTATTTTCAGTGATTCAGGTCATTAATGTCTTGAATATAATAGTTACATTAAAATTACAGCTCTCTCAACTTTGCGAAAAGATTCTGAAGGTACTAGGAAAGAGAAAGCTGCTGGCTTAAGGAAAAAAGAGCTGCCTGTTGAATGAAATTGCGTCATCATCTTAAAGCTTAAAGAAGTCCCACCCTTCGTTCCTGCCTGATCTCCTCTGGCAATCACTGCCATTCTGCTTGCTTAGGACGGCGATGAATGGGCAGGTGTTTTCGTGACAGTAAATTCTAACTATGCTATCAGCTTCCAGACTGGGCTGCTAGTACCTCCCCTCAATAATTAGAATAACAGGTTCTCTCTACCTCACTCTTGAAAATTCTGGGAAAATAATATGTATTCATTAGATGATGAGAAACAAACATTGAAACAAAATCAACCTTCAATTCTCTTTTAAAAAAAAAAAAAGTGAATAATGGACTGAGCTCCAGTGGGGCCATGATAACTGGGTCTAGGTTCACGACACGGACATTTTCATGAGCCTTCTCTCCAGAACAAATCGTCCCACTCTTCATGGCTCGGTGCTGACTAGATGTGAGAGTCATGCTGTACAAACCAAGGGCCTGACTTTACTAATTCTAGTTTTTCTAGTTGGCTTCTCTTTTTATAAGTTATCTTGCTCACTCATTGGTTTATCTGCTCGCGAGTCAAGCATTAACTTGTCTGGACTATGCCAGGATTCTCCTTAGACTTTATCCTCTGTCCTCTCTTCTTGCTTATATGCCTTCTTCCTGCAGTACTCATCTACTCTCCAGCAGCTCCCTAACATCTGGGGACCCAGGACAAGAGAATGAATGGAGGTACGCCTTGTCTGAGGCCAGCCCCTCCCAAACAGCTGGACCCTGGATCGCACAGACCAGTGGTGGAGTATGACCCCTGAAGGTCAGACCACGGAAGAAGACTGCACAGGCCTTGTCGACAGATGTGAGGTCTTCGGGTGGAGAATTGCAAGGAATGAGGTTCCTGGAGCATGTCAAGAATAGAGCCTAGTGGATTTCTCACCCACTGGGTGTGAGGGGCACAGGCAGAGGAGGGTAAGGAAGAGAGAGGGCCCTCAAATGCATGAGGTGCATGGCAGGGGCTCCAGTTTCCCAAATCACATCTTATAGAAAATAGATCACCGTTGAAAAGCAGACAACACTAAACACCTTGCCTTAACTAAACTCCACGCCTTAAACCTTCTCCATCTCCAAAAGCTGTCCTTGCAATAATCTGTGTCGACACGTAATGTCAAGACAGGAATCTGCCACCCTGATTCAGCAGGTCAGAGCTGAAATTTGTGTACCCTCCATGGGGCAACCTCTTTACCTGAACAAACAAGGAGGGGGAGGTCCAGAAAACACAGTCTCCACTTCCTGTAAAGAACCTTTAGAGGGACTTTTTCTCTACCCATATTTCTTGCACTGAGCTATGCACAGTTTTAGATCTCATCCCAAGAATGCAGACACACCCAGAGCAACTCCTTTTCATGCCTCTTTGACCTCAGGTACAGCACAGAACAGGGTTGAAGCCGGACGTTCAGATGCTCCTGGAACAATGAATGAGATGTGGTGGCAGGTTGAGAGATTATCATTCCTTTCTATGGAAAGGAGCACTGTTAAGAAAAACGACAAAGCTCTACATATACCAGTAGAACTGGAAAGAGTACATGTGGGGGCGGGGGAGGTGCTCCTGCCTAAGTGAGCAATTTTCTTCTGTTGATTAATTTATTCTTCCACTCAACAAACATTTCTTCAGAACCTCCTATATGCTACACACCGGCGAATTAGGGAATCAATGGTGAGCAAAATAGTCAAGGTCCCTACTCTTACCAAGCCTTTTTTTTTTTATAGATTAGATAAAAATCAGCCAAACTACTGTAGTAATATAAATTATAAACTGTGAACAGTGTTCTGGAGGGGAATGCAAGTTATTCTACATAAGCATATTACAAGTGGACTTGATCATATCTCGGGCATCAGAAAAAGTTCTCTTGAAGAAATGTCATTTCAGATGATCTGAAAAGGATGAGTTGGAAGCAAAGAGCTTCACAGACAAAAGGAAAAGAAAACTCAGTGGCCCCAAGATGGGAAGGGAGTGCATTCTCTGTGAGGAACTGAAGGATGGCCAGTGTGCCGAGAGTACAGAAAGTAAGGGGGGAAGGATAGACTATGTCATGCAGGTCTTTGCAGGCCAGTGTACAAATGTTGGTCTTTATTCTAAGTACAATGGAGAGCCTATCAAGTCTGCACTAGGAAAGACTTCTGATTGGATTCACATTTTTAATCTCTTCAAAGCACTCAGCATTGACTAGAGCACAAGATGGCAAGAACGGTAAAGAAAGACTCTCCACTGAGAGGTTACCGCAGTACCCAGGATGGATGGTGGTGGAGCTAAAAAGAAGTTGGCAGATGAACAACATTTAGGAGGTAAAACCAACCTAGGATATCAAAACTAAATAAGAGGGCGAGTGACTTGGTTTCTGGCTAACACCAAGTGCATGGTGGTGCTGTAAATTAAGAAATGAGCACTGGTGAAGTTTGGGTGTGTGGGGAAGAGCTCAGTTTTGCATCAGAAGAGCCGAAGGACAGTGTGGTAAATTTTCACATTCACGACTGATAGCATGAAAAGAAAGGTCCAATCAAGAACTCATACATCAAACGGAGGGCGAGAGGGGAGAATCCTTGACTCTTCATTATTGTTTGCTTGCCTCTAGTCACTTAAACTAAGAATAAAAACTAGTAACCCTGTGTGTGTGCATTTTCACTCAGTTTTTAAGTTTAAATTTTTAAAAACTCCTTGGCGAAATGAAGTTACAAGACTTTAAAGCTGGAAAAGCTCATTACCAATTGTACAGAGCTGAAAAACATGCTCCCTGAAAGCTTGCAATTTGCCTCAAAATAACTCATTGAGTGAATGACAATGGGAGAAAGAAGCCAAAAGTCTAGGGAAATTCAGAGCAGGGCTACTTCCAGGACAAGGAGAGTGTGGTTCCCAGCCTGGCTGATCCTACATCACCTGAGGGTTGTAAGTAGCCAGCAAGGGATGAATCCTACACACACACATGCTGGGCCCCCATCCCTGAAATTCCCTTCCAGCCAATCTGGAGCGGGGCCCCACCCAGAGTCTGTACTTTTAAATGCCTTCCAGGTGATTTGATGATTGGCCAGTTCAGGACCCAGTGTATTTCATATCCCATACCAGCTCTCCTTAGACCACTTTATAAGAATTTTAAATTGATATTTAAAAAACAAATTGTCTTTTTTTTCCCCTAAGTAAATGCTTTCAGTTTCTAAGGCAAGGAAAACTGTTCATTATGAAAAGTACTCATCACTGGAGTGAATTTGAAGATTTTAAATCCATTTTGACATAGACGTGAATGATAAGAGGTTTTTCCATTTCTGTGGAAAAATAACTATTTCCAGTACAAAAGTGATCCAATATAAATACTGCTCTTTTATAAAACAAAAATCCCTTGGCTGTGCTAAGAGTCTTCTAGAAATTTAAAATAGTTGTGTACTCCTAGGGGTAAATGTCTAATTTCAGCATTTTAAGCATGTTTTGGGTTGTTTTTTTTTTTTTAAAGAAAGATACAGTAAGTCCAAATCAAGCCCAATGATTCTTTGAGGACCATCAAACACTCAAAACTACTAAAAAGGGATGTTTTATAGACACGACCTAACATTTCTGCATAAACAGCATTAATACCAGATTTTATTAACAATAGAAACAAGATAGTAAACTTGGAAAATTGAGCAAAATTAGATGCTACCAATGTAACATAAAATCATCCCTTAAGTATTGATAATCAATCTAGACTTCGGTGAAAGGAGTCGCAGAAATCAAAGTGCAGGGAAGCGATTCTGCGGGACATAGATGAAGGCAGAAGCAGGGCTCAGGGGTGGCAGGGAGGAGCCTGCACCTCTGGCTTCGGTAGAGAGATGGATATGGCGGGCTATTTCTGTCTGACTGACCATCATGCCACAGAAACATGCAAATGCTTGCCTGGTTTCTTTCTTTTCGGATTCCATAGTACCTTTGTTTCTCCTCCTCCCTCCCTCTCTCTTTCTCTCTTGGTGGCCATTAACTATACTGACAGTTTGACAGGCTGAAATAAGGAAATAAAACACTTAAACATTGTTTCCTGATGTATGCATTCATCTCTTCTGCCAAACACAGATATTGAGGAGATACTTCACTCCTCCTGTCAGCTCACTAAATTACACCCCAGCTCTCAGGCCTCAATCTCAGCGCAGCTCCATTCCTTCCAGAAGAATATGCAAGGGCTTCCGTCTTCTTTGCCGAAATCCTTCCTTTATCATTTTCAATCCTGAATTTTCTTAAGCTACGGGTTGCATTTCTGTCTAAGGGTTGATGATTTTCCTACTTTTTAAAAGCTGTCAGAATTCAGCTTTATTTTTTAGAGTGCTTTCATTCAAGCAAATGGCAAGTGAATACTAAACCCGGCTAAACGGTTGATCTTTCTCAGAACCAATGAAGAGTTTCGACTTTTTAAAACTAGATACTAATTAACCTAACACTGATTCTCTTGACAGGTCCCGTGATAGAAAAAAAGGCTGCTCCTGCTTGAACATCCCCACATGGGCCACACCACAAAAAACAGACATTTCTTCCATTATTATTTGCAACTATTTCATGTGGCAACTAAAGCCAACCTTCTGCCCAGCGAACACTGAAAGTCCTACAAATAATAATTAACTTCTTCCAGAGGTGTCTGCTGCGGATTAAATTTTGAGAGAATAGTAGGTGACAGGGAGGAATTTGAGGAGAGGTAATGACTTTCAGTTGGTTATTTACCTCCTTCTAACCACCATTAACATGAAGAAGAAGGAATTTCGAAGTGCAATCCTCAAGAATTTAGAACAAGAAAGATAATGGAAGTAAGCCGCTAAGACTTTTTCTTTGCTTCATTCTCTCAGCTGCATTTACTTAGTGCCTACTCCATGCAGTGTACAAGCGTATGTTCTCTAAAAGATGCTCAGGACAGTCCCACAGGTCTCCTGCCTGGTGCCTAAGGAATCTGCAGTCTAGAAGAGATGCCACAATCAAAAGGAACAAGGTGCAAGATGTTTCCAAATGGAGCTACAAATAAAATGCTATGGAAGTTCAAAGGACAAAGGAACATCCCCACCCTCACCACCCACAATTAGGAATTCACACCTCAGTCTGGCCAAAGGATCAAAAAATTTCCTCTATTCTAAGACTTACATATTTTACTGTAATTACTTTGCTACGTACCTTCTCTGTCAGACTGTAAAATCTGTGGGGCTCTGTGCCTTGTCTAATTTGTATGTGACTGTATTTCCAAGACGGACACAGTGGGTGGCATACAATATGCCCCCAACAAAGTTCTGTTGACTGGATGAGTAAATGTTCTTGTGATAATACATAGTGGCTGAATCTGAATCTTCTGAGGACGGTTTTCTGAGATTCTGGTTCACATAATCCCCTATCTTACTGAAGATCACTAATAAAGTCACCGAGATGGGAGACGTATGTAAAACTGCTGGGCACCCCAGTGTTTATAGGTACTCTATTTAACTAGCACAATTGCCAAAACATAGTTATGACCACATGACCATTTTCATAGAGCCGAGGGTTTCCTTTTACTCATAACGAGCCTCTTTTGCAATCTGACAATCATTAGTGATTGCAGGATGAATCACCCAGGTGATGCACAGGATACCTCTCTCTGTTTCTTTCTCCTCTTTTGCTTCATATTTTTCCCAAGGAATAATACTTTCTAAAAAAAAAAAAAGTCCTTGCCCCTCCATCCAAGAATGGTCATCGAGTTATTGCTAATACACATTATCAATAGAAGTGAAAGGTTATTACAGTGAAGATTAGGAAACAATAAATGCAAAGACAAGGCATTCAGCAAATCCATTTGGAAACAGCTCAACCAGGTAAGATGAAATTCTTTGACAATAAACTATTTTGTATCCAAATCATTTCGTTTTATCAAATGTTATCTGAAATATTAGCTGTTGGTTAAGCATTTACTTGTAGGCACTAGGCATGGTGTTACACGAATGTTTCTTCACTAAAGTCTCACAATTACCTTATAAAAGAGTAATTTTTACCCCTCCATCACAGATAAAGAAACTGAGGCATGGAAAGACTATCCCTGAAGTCAAGGAATCCAAGTCCACCATGGTCTAAAGCCCCAAACCACGTCTATTTCAACTATTCTGCACTTAGCAATCATTATATAATGTGGCGATTGTGTTTACTTTGGCTTAAAATTCTCAAATATTTCACAAGAACTTCTTCTCAGTAGTGGTCATAACTTTAACCTAAGCTCTTTCAAATCACTGTAGCACACAAAATACAAACTTAGTTACCTGGCTTGAAAAATATATCAATTATAACATTTGTTATCTCATGAAAACCATCTTAAACAAGCCATCTGATTCAAAATACCACTTTGATTATAGGGTGGAGGATGGCGCCGGAGGCTAGGGCTGGCGGGAGCACCGAGAAGTGGGTGAGTCAGGACACGGGCCTCGGGACACTATTGGCTAACTTCTCCTACATGCCTCTCGGTCTGGCTTTCTCCCACTGTTGTTTCAAATGTCTTAACAAGATATCAACATATTACCTTTTAAAATGTTGAAAAGGGTACTTTCAGGGGAAAAAAAAATGCTCTTCCTTAGCCATACATTTGGGGTGAGATATGAATAATTCTGAGCCCCCAAACTGCACTCTTTCCGTTGTAATATACTGACTTCCAGTAGTTTCTTCTGGTTTTAAGAGTCAAAAGAAACCCTGTTTTTGCCATGCTCGCAGACTCTTTTCTAAAGGTAATTAACATATATTTGATCAAAGGACAAAAAGAAGCCTAAGATATTTGTCCTCAGCTGCTAAGACACCAAAACGATTCTATGCATATTATACCCTTGACCTGAGAAAAGACATTTCAATAGCGTTGAAACAAAAAGACTGTCTCCTTTTACCATATTTACATCTTTCCTTAATTCTATTTTAAAAACGGAATATTCACTCATAATAACATTAGATCTTTACCTGATAATATGGAAAATGAAGGTAGCAGAGTGAAAAATGGAGCAGACTAGTGGAATTGTACAGAGACGAGAAAAAAGAAGGAAGGGAAAAAGAAAGGCAGGGAAGGAAGATGGAAGAGAGATGCTGAAAAAAATTAGGGATGGAGACCGAATCTTTTTGTTTGGTCCACACCCTCTAGTGAAGTTAGAGGTTTGCTTTAAGACAAAATTGCCTCTTTTAGTGCTCAATGATATTCTATTTCTATGTCACTTCCTTCTCAAATAGGTTAATTACAGAAGCAATTAGTCTAGCTACACACAGGATGTCACTATTCTCTTATATAAATAGAACCAGCACACATGTTTCAGGCAAAGAAAAATATCTGTAAAGACCAAATTCCAAAATAGAATAGAATTTCATGCTGTGAGATACCATTTTGCCCAGTTTGGCTTAAATTTCACTGTTGTCATCATCCTTATTTATTGAACAGCCTTTATGTTTTATTATTATCATGGAAGTTCTCTATGGAACTAGGAAGGTCTGCTCAAATCAGAAGAGAAAAATCCAAACAGAAGAGGTATCGTGGCAGAAAGTAACTGAACAGGAGTAAGTAAGACCTTATTAGCAAGGCAAATCGACAGGGAAAAGGGAGCTGGAACTGAAAAAGCTAATTCTATAACAGTTTAAACAAATGTTCTGACCTCTGCAGCCTCCTAGGTTTTTTGTGCGAATACTTTATTTTGCATATTCAGAGTTTGGAAATGAGTGACGCCAGTAGTTCTGAGAACCAAAGGGTTCGCAGCACAAGAGGTTTTTAAAGCGAGCTTTTCTGAAAGCTGAATATATGTAGCTCTGGGTAGCATGACCCAGTCTTGGGGACATACATGGAATTCACAGGAAAAGTTGTTAAATCACTAATAATGGCATCCATTTTAGCCTGAAACTCCTAACTACTGATTATTGCTTGTATATTTATCAAAACCAAAATGATAAAGTGCTCTTCCAAAGAATAAATTGCCATATCTAGTACTAAATACATATTCATAGAGGGCACTCTGTCCTTCTTGATGGTGGCTACCCAGGAGGACAAAACTGCAAGACACTGATGACACTAACATCTATGATTCATTAGCTCCCTGTTTACTGCGGTAACCGTGAAAGCAAGGTCTTCAGGGCAGAGCCTCATATTAACCAGTACGTTCCTTTCTCTTCTGTGGCCGCCAACCATTACACTCATTCTAACTGGCTGTCTCAAATAAGGTTTGCCATTGGTCACAACAGTGTCTGAGAGGGAGAGAGTGACCTTTAATACTAGGGGAAAACACCCAAATTTTATTTCCTACGAAGTGATAGCCCCAGTGCATCCTTTTCACACACGAAGCACTGAACATTGTTTACAAATCAACCCAGGGGAGTATGTGCTTCAGCCCTGTGGTCACTCAGCCTGGGTTTGAAAATTGGCTCCACCTCTTACTAGCTGCTGACTCACGGCAAGTGACTCAGTTTCTCCCTCTCTCTCTCTCTGTCTCAATTCCCTCAGCTGAAAAAATGGGTATAATAATAGTACTCACTTCACAAAGTACTTAGCTTAAATTAGATACTACATGCAAAGGCCAAGAAAAATGCCTTGGGGGAAAAAATCCTCAGTAAATTACAGTTATTATAAGCATTCTGTAACAAAAAGTTAGGAGGCTTTTTCTGATTTTGCATGTGTGTGTACGTGTGTATTTAAATCAGGAGGTTTTGCATTTAAATTGAACCTCTTATAAGAAAAAGCAGGATTTTAAATGGTGGTTAAAATTCAACAGGGTAAGTGAACTGAGGTTTGCCAAGCCCTCTCTCAGCACGAGAGTTCCCCCCATAGCCTAGTCCGGTACAGCAGTCTCTGGGATTTCAGTCTGTGCTTACCTGAGTGCAGTGCAGGGGCAAGGAAGAAACAGGCTTTCTTCCTCTACAGCGAATCCAAAGCTACTGCTGCTGACACAGGATGGGCAGAGAATGAAGTGATCTCCCTTCCAGAAGAGGAGCAGTGCGCCTGGGAACTTCTCAAGTAACTTTTTGTAAAAGATCATTGGCTCAGTGCTTCTCTGTGACCTTTTTGCCCTATTTCCCCTCGGGAGTTTGCTCGTGGGTGGGTAAGGGTAAGTCAGCTTTGCCGCTAAGCCAGTTAGGCAAATCAGTTGTTTTGACTATAGTGCCTACAAATATAGAGATTTATGCATATGTATATTCTTTCCCATGCATGCACCAGGATAGCTCCAGAAAGCACGACAATTAGAGCCTATTTCAGAAATTATAAAGGAACACATTAGGATGTTTCCTTTACTGGAACAGCCAAATAAATAATGTTTGTTATTACAAGTCTCTCTCTCCCTCTCTCTCTCTCTTTCACACACACACACACACACACACACACACACAGTTTCAGTCTCATAATCTTTTCAATTGGGGATTGCCTGATGAGATTTAGTCCTTTATTGCAGGACAGCAACCTCTAGGTTTTAAAATTACTGGTCTTGTATCTTCAGACACTGTAACAGCTGATTTGGACTGACTTCATGGGTAACCAGATCAATTGTGTAGACACCAATATAGTTAAGAGGGCATGAGGGAAGGGAATCAACTGGAACACTTAGCCTATGAAATGCACTATAAAATCACTGTCAGAATAGACACTATGAACACAATAGAATTCTTCACGGCCCAGTTCTTCTTTACACAAATTAGGGCAGAGAACAATTCAAATCAGCCCTGGTGTGAGGACTGTGTGATCAGGTAAGGACTTCACACCAGGAGTAACAGAAAGCTGCTATGAAGAGGGCTGGGCAGGAATATCAGCATCACTCTTGCCTTCTAACTCAGCATTTTAGATGACCTCGGTATTTAGCAATTACTTGGATCTAAAATGACCAATTATTCAGAGATTTTTTTTTAATTCTTTAGGATCTCAGAAAGAAAATCACAGTAAGTTATCATGGTGAAAAATGAGGGCTATTAGTATAATAGCATTATACATATAATAAAACGTCCTGATCCACCAGCAGAATCAAGTGATTTGCAAAACTCCATTCCTCAAATACTTCATTCACATAAATGCAAGAAACAGTAATTAAATATTATTTATATTACACACTGAAAATAATATAAATATATTGTTACAGGAACAGATATACGGACATAGAAAACAAACTTATGGTTACCAGTGGGGGAAGTGGTGGGGTTGGAAGGATAAACTGGGAGTTCAGGATTTGCAGATACTAACTACTATATATAAAATAGAGAAACAATAAGGTCCTACTGTATATCACAGGGAACTATATTCAATACCTTGTAATAGCCTGTAATGAAAAAGAATATGAAAAGGAAAATATATATATATGTGTATAATTAAAACACTATGCTGTACACCAGAAATTAACACAGCATTGTAAACTGACTTTATTTTAATAAAAAAGGTAATTGCACTAAAGCAAATAAATAAACTAATAAACAAACTGTTATACATATATAATTACACAGCTGTTATTCTACTCTTACCTTTATTTAATATTATATAAATAATAAAAATTTGCCTGTGAAATGGTATCTACCTATATTTCACTGAATTGGTTTGACTAATGCTTTTCTCCTGTTCGCTCTGCTTTTTCCCCTCTTCTCTCTCACTTGTGTCTTGACTTTCTTGGGCAAAAATTAATAATAATTTAGGTTCATCTTTCTGCTACATACAGTTTCATTTTCCCCTCTCACTCTTCCTTCTGTTTGCCATCACCCCTGGAAAACAGCCAGAAGCCACGCTGGAGGGGTGCCAGGTGTCCTGATCTTGTGCAGTTTGAGTGCCTCTGTGTATATCTCAGCGAGGCTTACCTAAATCACCATTTACAATATTGAGTAGAAAGTGCAGGTCGGAATAGTCAGCATTTATAAGTCAGCTGGTTATGTGATACAAAAATATATAGCCAACTTCAGAATTTATAGCAATAACATTTATGTATCGTGTTACTCCTAGAACAATCCAATTTATAAAGTGCCTATTGTGTATACATAAGGAATAATCGTAAATCATTTACATTAAACAGTGTCAACTAGAAAAATACAACTTTCCCCCTAAATTCTGCACACTGAGATTAATGAGGTTTTTGAAAGGAAGCACACCAAAAAAAAAAAAAAAAAAAAAAAAAAAAACCTCGCTCTGATTCATCCTAGGCGGATAACATCTCCATATAAAGGAGCAGGTGTCTGTAGCATGATTTAGAATACCTATGGAACATCTCTGGAAAATATTAACCTTCTCTGAAGTAGAGAGCTATTCGTGAAGTGAGCTGGAAGTGTAGCAAGAACCCAAGTCTGTCATGAACCTCAAGCTTTCTTTTATTTCCTTCTCGGTAAAGAACAGAATGAAAACAATAAACAGAGAACATGTTATAGGCCCTATTTGACCACTTGTCTGACATGTTTTGTTCCACAGGCACTTTTAGAAAACCTGGGAAAGAGTATTCAGATTACCTGCTTTGTCTTTTGACTCCTAATTGGAGAAAAATCCCTACCAGTGGCCAAAGCTAACCAGAGTCCTAAAGTGAAACTCAAATATACACGTGGATTTTCCCTCTCTGCTCTCTCCCTAGTTCATCCCCTTCAGACAGGCAGCTGTCTTCAGAAATCTATGCTTTGGGGTCTTGAATGAAACCCATTCCTTCTCCCTAAAAAGCCTTTAAAATAAATAGTACGGAATGTTTTGACTGCTCACATCTGTAAAAGCATTTAATCTTATCTGAAACTTCCCACCTACACAGCTGAATTGGACATCATGTACAAAAAATAGTTTGAATCTCTCTTGCAGTTTTTTGGTTCCCTATCTTCTGTCTTCAGAAAGGATTACAGGAGTTATACCTTATTCCTGCCTTAACTCACAGCCTTAAAAATACCCACTGATTTGTCTTAGCCAAAATGGAAGAATAACAACATTTTTCTTATATGTAAAAGTAAGTCGGTTCTTTAAAAAACTCACTTCTCCTCCAAACTCTACTGATGCCTAATATTACTATGGAGAGAAGCAAGTCCCTATCTTGGTTAAAATTAAAGCTGAATCTGAAAAACAGAGATAAATGTATAGTGACCAAATCCATACATCAGTTTTCAGTGAATGAACTGCCTGCTGTTTCCTGTTCATAGGTAATTGACACTGTGTAAAGATATGCTGTAATCTAGAAAGCAAAACAAAACAAAAACCACAGCGAGGATGGTAACAGATCCATCTACTTCTCAATCGAAATAAGAACTGATGGTAAACTGAGGTTTCCAGAAGACGGTTTTTAAAAACAACGTGTTAATCTGGAAAGCCAGACACACCACAGCCTTTGTGGAAATATTCTGAAAGCCGGCCAGCCTCCAAAACAGTTGTATTTCACTGGCATTAATGAGTAGGGAAAAAATATAAATGTACTTTTTCACAACTGAGAGTATCCAGCTTAACAAGGAGCAGTGACAACTCACTTTAGTCATAAACAGAAGATTTGGGTTAAAAAGCTAATCCATTTATGAGGAAGAGCGTTAAAACTTCAGAGGGTTTTTGCTTTTGTGAAGACACAAAAGGTGAGATGGTGAACCTTTCTCAACACGTTTATCCTTCAAAATTACCTGGTGATCATGGAATCCCTTCCCGTTTTTGAGTGGTATTTTGATTCCCTTAAGAAGAAAAACTCTTCTGATGCTCAGTGAAGCAATTTAAAATCCCAGGCTAACCCCTTCTTCTTGTCAATAAACTGAGAAATCTATGTAAAATAAAGCGTAATTATGACTGCCATCTGGATGGTTGCTGCTTTAGTCTCCATGTTGTTATGAGGTGGTTTTCTTCCCAATATTAATGAAAAATACACAATCACTCTGTAGGTATCTTTACAGTATTCATATTTGCTTTGATTGATCTACCTATATTTTCTACCAATTCTCACTAGATTTTTCACTTAAAAATAGTTTTTAAGAAAATAAATGACTTTACCAACATGTTTAGCAAAAAAAAAAAAAAAAACCCTAAAAAGAAAAAAAAATCAGCGAATCAAAAGGTAATTTGGGCCAGTTATCAAAAAAGATTTCCTTTACAAATTACTTTCATAGACCTGATTCATATTTTTGAATGAAACTAAATTGAAGGGATTTAGGATGCAAATAAACACAGACTCTCATAGCAATAAAAATTGTTGAACCAACATTGAAAAAGTTCTTTTTCTTCCCTAATGGAAGTCTTCAAATATTGCCATTATAAAGCTTTCACCCTGACTAAAAGATTTTTCCTCTTTCCCTTATATGAAATAATAGTTAAAGAAATAGCTTCAGGCTGAACCACTACGTTTTCACTTCAGTAATAAGAAACTATAACTTCTTTTTTCTTCTTAATTTGATATAATCATTTAGACAGTTATTTGAGGTTTGTGCACAAAGAAAATGAATATATTTTGTTTCTTTATTCAGGAAACAATTCCAGTAACAACTAATTTTCCTGTATGACTATGGATATCAATGCTGGGTTTTGTGGGGTGGTATTCAGAAGGCATTGATTCAATGTCACTTTAAGAGTGTCTTAACCTAGAGTCCATGGATTGCTATGAAATCTACTGATTTCTGGAATTATATGTGAAATTTCACGTGTATATACCATTAAGACCATTCTTTTTTGCTGCCTACCATGCATGCACCCTCCTTCTGTTAACAGTACCCCATCTCCCTTTGCGATACAATCCTAACACCTAGTCCACGGAAAATGATGAAGCTGACACCATCTCCTGCTCCAAGAGAGATGCACAGGATTATCCTCACCTTGTTAAAGTGAATTAGAGCTAAGAGACTTTGATAGGGCTTCTAGCAAAGCGATTCTCTCTTTCTCCTGTTCGAGCGGAAGCCTGAGGCCTGAGAGGATGTTCCCGCCGACACAATGCTACAGCCACCACCTTGCCCTCGAATGAAGCCAGCGACTGAAGCCGCATCAGCAGAAACCGAGACATGGGGGAAAGAAATGTCTTGCTTACATTATTTTAATCCAGAAGTTAGCTCTGTGCTGAGACTTTCCATATTTTAATAAATAACACATACACACACACGCACACATTCAGACCATCTTACTCCACAACATTTGCATAGCTGACTCCTTCGGCGTAACCACTACTGGCTTTCTCTGACCTTTCCTATCTAATACATAAATTCCCCACTCTGTACTCTACGCCTGTCCACCCTACCTGTCTTTAATCTCACTGCATATTGTCAAAATCATACGCCACATGCTATTTCTTAATTTGATACACAGGAAGTTGGTCAATTTCTAGTCCTTTTCAAAGTCTACACAGTGCAGGATTATTTTCCTGGAGAAAGAAAGAGACAGGAAGAGAAACAGTGAGAGACAGAGACAGACAGAGAGAAAGACAGAGAGAGATGGAGGGAGGGGAACAGACTTTAAAAACAAGATTCAAATAGAGGGCCGTGTAGTCAGTTTCATCAAAGTTGGAAGAAATTAAGATTTTGATCAGATACAGAAAGGAAATATAGTTTAGTTAAGCAAATACCTCTAGCACAGATTAGGAGGAACGGATTTTTATGCATTTTGACCTCCGTTCCAACCAGGCTTAGTTAAAATTACGGGGCCCCTAAAAGTAACTGCTGAAGTTTGGAAACACTTGCCACTTCCTTTGAACTGGCTCTATAAATGCCAAGAGAGAGTATTTTAGATTAAATGAATAGATTAATAAACACCTTTGGAATATCCATTATTAAGGTTGATTTATGTTCTCTTGCTGGCAGTAATTCAAGAAAATGCCATGCTATTCCAAAAATATTGCATGTCATTCTCACCACTTTGCCAATGTTACGACACCGTCTAAGTATTACGATATCTATATTCTTTCGCCATAACTATACACAAAAGCCGATAGATATTAAACCACTTCAAGTTTGCACAGGCATCAACACTCATATTTATAACTCTGATAAATGGCCTTTCATTTGTAAATTTATAGTGTATCCATAATTTCTTTAGGGAACCAAGAGGTTCATTCAAAAAACTGCCACAACATTTATCTACACAAAGATGATGGATATGGTTTATGAAATTAAATACTTTCAAAAATTAAAATCATATTGCCAAGTAAAAGGACACGTTCTTTCCTGGTTTATTCACATTTTTGAATGATTATAACTGCACTCTCAGCAGTTACAATGCTTAATCTAGATAGCGTTTTAATATATTTATTAAATATGTCCAAATATATAGTAGTTGGGGCTGTGTAGCATCAGTATGAGCTCCTGGGCATCAAGTTCACTTTACTTTATTACTTTATTTTCTAATTCTATCCTTCTGTAATAACCTACAAAATATATAAACTATCCTTAGAATATAATATTCCTTATTTGTATTTACTGCACGGACTGTATTTAATTTTTTAGAACTACTTACTCCCAGCAAACTGCATGGTTTATTGTAAACATAGACTATTGCAAACTATAAATTCAATAAAATTACTTAAATAAAATACATGTTGACCAAAAATCAACATTAACTTAATAAGGAGTCCTGCTTTATCCCAATATAGACTTTGCTCAATTGGAAAAAATCAATGAAGAGAAGGTGAAAGATAATGATTATCACTAAAGTAACCAGCGAAAAGCAGCGCAGTCAGTGTTCCAGGTGTGGAGAAGAAATGCACGTTGTTCCTGGGTGTGATGTGTTCTGGTGTCTTTCCTACTCCTCCTTCACCTGCCATCATTCACTACCGTGAGGGGGAAACATACAAATCTCAGTGCTGTGGGGTTTTCTACAGTAGTTTGACTTTTTAAAAAATCTATCCTATTACTATAGAATCTGATCAACCTGAGTTTAATTACTTGACTTAGTTATACGAACAACGATCTCCAAATTGCAACTTTTAACGTTAGCTCATCCGGTCCAAAAAAAAAAATTGTTTCAATCGCTTGTGAAATTTCTATGCAAAAATTTCTTACGCATTGAGTGCTCTGTACTCTGCTTTAAACAAAAGCAATATTAAAAATAAAACACAATAAGCAGTTTACATACCCCAGTGGACCGCTAGCTCCTTGTGGACAGGAACATATTTGTCACCATCTTTGGGTCACCGGAGTCCAGCACAGCACCTAAGATATAACGCACACCCATAAATGTGATTGAATGAATTAGATGATGCAGTGTTGACTGGAATCCACTTGGAAGGTACCAGTTCAATGAAGTAACCATCCTATCTACCAACCTTCTCCCTCTACATCCCACATTATTAAAGTAACAGGGCATACTCTTCTACATTTGAATGACAACTTTATTCTGAAAACTCAATTCTCAAAAATAATTGTTCCTAAATGCTTATGACGTTAAGTATTCTTATTGTCTTTGGTTTTGCAGTCAGGCTGACACAGGTTCAAATCCTGGTTCCACCAATGTACACGGTTTTTTTTTTTTTTGAAGAAGCCACTTAATCTCTCTAAATCTTAGTTTGTCTTCAAAATAAAGATAATTTTATTATCTTTCTAATAATATTCAAAGGATTAAAGGAAACAATACTTAGCACATTGCCTGACACACAGTGTGCCCTCAAGAAATAACTACTACTGGTATTCTTTCCTCTTTCCTTCCTTCCTCTTCTGATGAGTTAACCTTCACCCCAGAAGAGGTCGGCCTTTGCCTTTGGCTACTGGGAGGTGATCTCTAGGGCCTCCAAGTGTCATGCCTGATAGAAGTGCCTTTGACTGAGGGCTTTGGCCACAGCATAGTCTAACAATGTGACTTACCCTGGGGGCTTTGGGCCATGTAGTATCAATTTTGCCCCCAAAACTACCTGGAGACTAAAAGTATGAACCCAACGCTGACATCCAGGAGGGGCTGGAGATGAAGGGTCATCCATACGAGCAGTATGTGGTCCCATCCCAGAAGGAACTCTGAACACCCAAGGCTCAGTGCGCACCTCTAGCTGGCAAGGTTCCATGCGCATTGTCACTACCAACGCTGGGGAAGTAACACATCCCAACTCCACAGGGGAGGACAATGGAAGCTCTGTGTGGTTGGTTCTTCTGGTCTCAAACTCAGCCTTATATACTTCTCTCCTTGGGTGGTTTTAATGTGTATCTTTTTCCCATAATAAACTGTAAATACTTTCACTGAGTTCTGTGAGTACTTCCAGCGAACTTCCAAACCTGAGGGTGGTTTTGGAAACCCCTCAAACGTGCAACTGGTGTCAGAAATGAGAGCGGTCTTGTGTGGAAGACCAGCTCCCTCGAACTCTGCAGCTGACTAACTGTACAGTTGGTTAAACTCTCACAACTTCCTTCTTTAAATCTAGAAAGCCCAAAAGCTTTGAAAAATATCTAACTTACCACGTTAGTGAACTTCACAAAATTCTCACTTAATAGTGAAAATCACTTTGAATTGATGGTGTTTATGTATAGATTGTATATTACTGTTTTATTTTTCCGTGTACAAACAATATAATCCCCATCACCCCTCGTAATAGAGAAAGAAATATTTTGTTTAAGGAATATGAACAGTTGTACTACTTAGACATAAATGACTCACATACAAGTAAAATTTCTAAAAATTAGTAATGGTCTAAAAATTAGTAATAGATCTGTCAAGTTCAGATATTGAAAATTAAGTTATTAACTTCAATCTCTTAAGCTACTAACACTGGATTTCAAACAAAATATTAATTAAATCATATGCTTTTTTTGCTTCTCCTAATGCAGCATGTAAGAGGCTGTTTGTAACCTTGTTTAAAAAAAAAAAAACTTTTACAAATAATAGTTTGGTAGGCAGAATTTTAAGATGGTCCCCAAATTGCTCCCAATTTGTGAATATGCTCCTTCTGAGAATCTCTAGAGATGTGAATGAGATGGGTTTTACTCCCATGAATAGGTTATATTATCTAACAGTTGACTTTCAAACAGGGAGATTCTCTAAGTGGGCCTAACCTAACCACATAAACCTTTTAAATCTAGGTCGAGAGGTCAAAGACTGAAGAAGATGGGGATTTGAAACATAGGAAGGATCTGACACACCACTGCTGGCTCCGGGATGGAGGGGGCCACACGGCAAGGAACACACACAGCCTCTAGGCACTGCGGGAGACCCCTACCTGACAGCCACCAAGGAAAGGGGTCCTCAGTCCTACACACAAAGCACTGAATTCTAATAAGAATGAGTTTAGAAATAGATTTTTCCCCCCAAGACTGTATAGGTAAGAATTCAGCCTGGCCAACCCTGATTTAAGCCTTGTCACACCTTGTGATCTGACACACCTAGTCAAGCCACTGACTCCTGACCTTCAGAACTGAGCTAATAAATGGGAATCGTGTTAAGCCGCTAAGTTTCTGATAATACGATACACACCAAGAGAAAGCGAACACACCCAGGAGCTGAGGGTTCTGCATATATTTTACTGACCTCTCTTCAGTCCTTCACTCTGGAAACCTTATCAGGTACGTGCTGGGTTTCATTAACCACATAAACCCCAGTTACCACTGCCAACACTGAAAAGTCATGGACCCACTCTGAACCAGAAACACAGAAGAGGTACTATGCCACCTGCTACAGACCGAATATTTGTGTCCTCACCACATTCCTATGGTGAAACCCAACACCCAGTATGATGGTATGAGGAAGTGGGGCCTTTTGTTGGTGCCTGGTTCATGAGAGTGGAGCCCTCGTCAGTGGGATTAGTAATCTTGTAAAAGAGACCTGGGGGGCTCCCCATCCCCTTTCGCCAAGCGAAGTCACAGCAAAAAGCCATTTAGGAAGAGGCTCTCCCCAGACACTGAGGGTGCTTGCTCATGGGCTTCCCAGCCCCCGTAACTGTGAGAAATAAACTTCTATTGTGTTGCGCCACCCATTTATGGTATTTTTGTTATAGCATCCCATATGGACAAAGACAAAAATGTACTTATTGCCTCTTCAGTAGATCATTTTGAAAACTCAACTCTGTCTCCTATATGGAAGGCGTTAAGAAGGTAACTCTTAAATATACTGTGAATTATCTCCACATTTTCTTGGGCCATTTTAAGGGTAGGAGTAGGCAGTGATTGTGTCTTCTTGAGGCATATGTGGGAAACCACCATATGCTCAGTGCAGAGTACACAGAATCTCTAAGCACCTGAGTGGGGGTCACTTAAAAAGAATCTCTCCCAGGAGTCTTTGTAGAACATACTACAATTGCTCCTTGTCTCATTCCCTTTTTATTCATTTGCTACAACGCGATCACATTATTTTTTTTTATAAAACGCAAACCTTATTATGTTCTTCTACTGAAAATGATCAATTTCAACGATCTTCAAGATAAAGTCATTAGCTCACTAATTCACTAAATATTTAAGTGTGTACAACATGCCAAGTTCTGTACTATGTGATAGGGGCACAATGATAAGGTCCTGCTCTTCTCTGAGATTTGCACTTCCAGAAATTTCCTTCCCATCTTGTTCAATTAGAAAACTATGATTAATCTTTAATCCCTGGCTCAGCTTCATCCCTCTGGGAAGCCCTCTTTGACCCTCTCAGGCATAATGAGGCACCCCTTCCTTCTCTGTGCCCCCATAAAACAAAGTACCTAATCATATAAGAAAATTTATCAAATTCAGGAAGCAGGTACACTCCGAATTCCTTGTCAGTAAATTACGAATGGGTAGGTCCTCTTGGGAGAAGCCGAAACTGGACTTAATCCCTCCTGTAGGGTAAAATCCACGTGCTATATACACGAGGTGGGAGAGCAGGAGCAAGGCTGGGAAGCAGGGACTGGCCTGCGCCACCCCACACATCCCAGGTGTGCTGCGATGGTGATTCTCCCTTGCTCTCGCATCCTCCATCTCAAGTATGGGTCCCCGGAGGTTTGGCCCAGAGTAGACACTCCAGAATGTAGGCTGGGAGATCAGCTACTAGTTAGAACAAAGGGGCTATTAAACAGCTCACTTAGCAAGACGACAATCCTGAATGACAGAACTCGAGGGTGAAAAGCAGTTAAAAAATTTCCAAACTGGTCTCTGTGAAAAAGCAGAAGCAAAATGTGCACCCTAAACAGATCGAGTCAGTATGGGAACTCTCGGGTACCCAGAGAGGAAGCAGAGAGAAGTCCAGGGTGAGGAGAGAGGCAGAGCTCTGAGGCAGGGACCAGGCTCTCTCCATATCTTGATATTTAACCTATAAGGAGCTGGGGCAGGAGAATGTCAGCTGGAGAAGAAGAACCCAAGGGCCTAGGGGCAGACAGTCCTGTTTCACAGACATTACTTGTTAGGGAGGAGCTGGGAGATGCCAAATTTTCCTCAGTGAATCCCTGTTGTAAGCTTTGCACCCATCACCAGGTTGGTGAGGGCGAAATGAGAAAACACAGGTGAAGGAAGGTGCACAGAAAGACTGAGTTAAAATTAGTTATTATACCTCACAGGGTGTGTGCGTGTTCAATGAACTCCAAATTTTCTGTGCTCTGTTCCAGCACCTCTCCGGCCCCAACAAACACACACACAGAGACACACACATACACACACACACACAACACAGGAGAAAGCTGAGAAAGTGCTGGGATGGAGAAAGGAAGAGGGACCTCAAATTCAAGGCAACAGTAGGTCAGCAGCAGCCGCTCTGGCTCAGATCGGGGAGGGGGGTGATTACATCAGCGAGGACAGAGGCCCCCAGCGGTGGGGACACGAGCAGACAGCAGAAGCCAGAAGGATACAGAGGACAACCCCAGTGCAGCCCCAGAGCCAGCACACACACCTGTGACGCTCCGCACTCCCCTGCCAGCCACAATGATACACAAACTCCCCAAAGATGGTTCCTTCAGTGGGTTCAGGGGCAGGACCAGCACGAAGAGCCACCCTCTCAAGGTCATGTAAGTACAATGTTCCCACCTGAGAGGGACGCTTCCATACATTTTAAACCCAAGGTGCCCCTTTCACCCCACCCTCGTCCTGGACCTGGACAGCGAAATAGAGAAACTAGCAGACAGAAAGAGGTGATTTGATAGTAAGGACGCTGCATTATTTTGTGCTATGTTGAGTTCACCCTGCCTTACTTTTCAATCTGCCCAGGAGGGGAGGGACTCAGGAGCAAGCATACATTACAGAAACAGCTCCATTTTTGCTGCATATTAGAGTAGAAGCGGATAAATTCTGACCCAGTTAGATGTGTCCCAAAAATTATTACAATGCCTTCCCAGGTTATTTTCCTATTTAAATTACTTAAATGGTTAACAAAAAAAAAATCTTTTTTTCTTTATTCCTTTATACCTTCTGTAAGTATATCACATGGACTCCTTCCCATACTATTGAAAGTCACATGTTACCTCACTCAACATACAGAAGACCAAGAACATCAATTTTTTAAGAGTCAGTAAGAAAGATGATCACTTGCACACCCCTGCCAGCCTCAAGCATCTTTCCTAGTGTCTTCTTGTGAAGTCTGCCCAAAGGACACATGATCTAAAATCTTACATTGCTATAAATCTGAGATACTAAGGTAATTTTTCTAATTTAAATCCTTGAGATATGTGTTGCACTTCCTCTTACAAATTTCGAGAACTTTCACGTGTTCCATTTAACAATTCCATCGGTAGCAGCACGACGTTGGAAACTGCAGCTAGGATCCGAAGGCTTTTCCTCCACACTCTATGGGCTGCTGCTGGCTGAGTGCGCTAGGAAAAGTCACTTGATCTTTCACATATTCTATTCATCACATTAAAGGGTAGCCTACACATTTTCCAAAGTTCCATCCTGCTCTAATATTTCTACCACAAGCAGACAGTAACTTCTGATGGCATCTTATTAGCCCTTCTATTTCATGAATGCAATCACAAAAAAACATTAACTGAGTTGTCAATCACAAGCATGAGGAGCAAGAGACAGAGATGAAATGAGACTTGAGTGATCAACAGTAATCATAATCAAACATTGGTATTTTCTAATAGTTCCTCTGAGCAGACGCCATGCTAAGTGCTTCACAGGGAGTACCTGGCTTAATTCTTACAACAGCTCTACGGGACAGATACTTTCATTTCACTCACTTTAGAGATGAGAAAACTGGCACAAGAGATTAAGAAATGTGCTCAAGGTCACAAAGCTAGAAAGTCTTTAGTTAACTATGATGCGCTGATTAGTTGCAACCCAAAGAACTCACCCAAAACACAGTGAACAGCGGAAGACAAAAGAAATTCTAGAATCACTTGCATGTGAGAAATGTTTAACATAATCATTTCTGAAACTAAAGCTAAATAAGAGTATGGAAAAGTTATTACTCAAAAAATTTATTTTCATGAGGTAGTCGTACACAGACGCATGCCAAGTTGGAACCGGAAAGACACATCATTTTTTCATTCATATTACAGGTGAGGGAAATCAGTTTAGGGGGCATGGCAGGACTGCGCCTGGAACCCAGATCTCCTGTTTTCCAGCCCGGTGCTCTTTCTAGTGTGTTCCTAATCCTTTGGGAAAGGCAACAGTGGTTGAGAGTGCAGGCTGTGAAGCCAGATCGCTCTGTCTGAATTCCTGTTCTTCATTGCTAGTGGTGTGAACTTCTGCCTCACTTTCCACACCCGTAAAATATGCGTAGTCATGCCGACCGTATAGGGCTGTTGTGAGAATTAAAGTAATTAATACATAACACACGTAGAGCCATTGCTGGTACCCAGTAAGCACTTCAGTGTCGGTCTTTAGTATCACTGCAAAAAAGGAACAGCGGCAGCCACCCACGAGCACATGGAAGGGAGCAGAAAAGGTGTGTTAACACCATCTGAGAGATCCCAGTCTTTCCCTCTAAAATTTCTATTCCCTGCTCTCCCAGGCACACCATATAGACAACAGGGAGTCCATTTCTGTCATGACTAGAGATACAGGAAATGCTAAAAGAAGTAATTTACCAGCAAAGTTCTAGGGAGAACCCCTTAGCTTGCCGGTCGTTTGCAACAGGATTCTGGAAAGCCACCTCAGCTCTCCAAGTCTGTTTCCTTCTTGGAACTTTCCTATTGAAGGATCCTTCTTGGTGAAGGTGGGGGTGGTTCTCAAGGCTTCATTAATAGCTGAGGCCAACAAGGAGACTTCTGATCCGAACTTTAATAACTCTAGCCCAGTTAACAATGTATCACCCTTAATTACCAAACCTTTTGTTTTCTTGTTTTGCATCAGGTTTCCTGCCATTATGAACTTAGGCATGATTATAGGAAAACAGTATAATCTGCAATTCAGTCTTTCATCTTAAAAGAATTTCCATGGGTGGAGGAAATGGGGAACAAGTCCCCCCAACTCCAGCCCTTGCAGTGCCCACCACTTGCTCAAGGGATCTCAGCTCTTAAAGGAGGAGCACGGTACAGCTTTAAAATGACTTCATTCCCGTATTTACATATTTTTAATAGGGCTATGATGAATCTCCTTCCGCTTGACTCCTATTTTGAGCTGTGATATTTTAATCTCCATTCTTGCTGCAACTTAGCAGATGAATGTGCAGTGTGACAGAGCTCAGAGGAAATAGTATAAATAAAGCAAAGTGGAGCTATGACATCTCACATTTTATAGCTTTTTTATTGTAGCCGAAGCATAAACAGAGCACAGCTGTGTTATACTTACCGCTGTGAGCACTCCCTCAATCCTTACCCCCTATTGCTTTTAAAAAGACAGTGCCCTTATTCAGAAAGCTTTGGCTGTGGGTAGCATGGCCCCACCAAGGGCAGCCTCTACATTTGACTCAGTTTTCCTCTTTCAGACGTCGATTTGTGGAGTTCCACATCATTCCTCTGACCAAAGACCAATATGCCAACGGCAACCCATCCTGTCCTGCAGCAGAAGCATACCGCCCTTACCTGCTGGAAGATGGGTCCACCACCAAGACTAGAATTTTCACTCTTTCCCAACACACACACTGCACCTAAATAATTTACACTCTCTTAATAGGAGATACATAACTAGCTGGAAGTATTCAAAATAGTGCACTCCCTTAATAAAAGCCCCTTTTAGAATAAAGAAGTTACATTTTTCACTTTCAAATTAACTCTTAATCATGTTTGGGTGAAAGCTGGAAAAGCCAAGAAGGTCAAATACACTGAAAGTGAGAAGAGCGATGCTGAGATGTGCAAAATCATTTCACACCATCATCGGGTTTTAAAATGTCTCAGACTGGCTGGTCACATATTTCATTAAGCCCAAAGGAGACAGAGTCGAAGACACACAGCAAGCACCTTCTACACTCCGGCGAATACGAGGTGAGATGCACAGGGTTGATTAGTCCAGGACAAGCACCTGATCTAAGTAAGAGACTCCAATCACAGTCCTTCCCTGAGATAGTTTAAGTAAAATGGGAAAAGTAGGCAGCTGTAAAATTCCCGAGCTGCCATCAATGGTGGCATTTCCTCCCATATGGAGAAATCTGTATTGAAGCAAAAAAGGGCAAAGCCAACATCCAAAGCATCATGCAGACAGGAGAGGGGGCTCAAGCCCCGACAGAGGATGATTCCCTGGTTCCAACTGTTCCTGAGGCCCATCTACACTCTTGCCTCCCCTCAACTTGGTTATCTGCTTTCCTTGTATTCCCTTCCCCGACAAATTCAAGCTTTTTAAAAATTTCCCTTAGGCTGCCTCAAATTGGGTTTTATCACTTACAAAAAAAAAGAAAAAAAAAAAAGAAAAGAAGAATCCTATTGCACCTTCCAGAAGAAGATTCTTTTTTCAGTTGGGTTAGGATTTATTCTTTCCTTTTCAAATACCACCACACTATTTATGGGAAGGAAGGAAAACCCTCTGGGCTTGTAGAGGAATGCGTAATGAAATTCAAAAGACACATGCATCCAAGTGAAAAGAATATAGGGGCACAGTAGCCTCTACACCCGTGAAGTGAAATTAGAGGCAGGAAGATTGATTTGCATCATCATTAACATGGAAGGAGAAAAGCAGGGGCACACAAGAACCACAAGAACCTCCCCCACTGACGTCCGCGATTGTTTCGAAACAACGGGCCCAACTGGGCTAACGCAGGGGCTACGCTGGTACCCCAAGCTTCTCAGCTATCTATCCGCCCAAAGTTGCTCTTCTGCCAAGCTCATTGTTTACCAAGCTGCCAGCCCAGCCCAGGGATCTGATTAGCAATTTGCACTTTTGTGAGAGGATTAACAGAATTCCTTTGTTTTGATGTCGGATTATCAAACTGCATCTTTAAAGAGGTGTGACCTCATCCAGATTCATAAGCCTGCTCCCTTGAGAATGACTTGAATTTTACTCCACTTGCGCAACATATAATTTCATAAAGGAGTTACTGTCAAAACATGGTACTCAATTCTTGATGTGTGTGAAGCAGCACATTTGTAATGTAAATAACCTCAGAAGTTTTGTGATATTTTAAAATAACCCATCTGGTGGGAAAACAAGGATTTTCAACCCATTTGGTTCCAGCGCTAGTAAATTAGTGTGCATCTAGCTCGTAGAACCCAGAGACAAACCCCGTGCCCTACCAGCGACTCATGAAGTTTTTATATTTAAGGGTGAGTAGTTTAATCGTCCCATCCTCTTGACATTTTCTTAAAAGGAAAGCTGAATGGACAAGAAAGTAAACTGAGGCAACCAAAGAATTTGATGGGCACAGCCAAAATGATAATGATATCAAATTGTTTACACTGCATCGTTTATACACCCAGCTTTCCCCAAATATAAAGATGAACAAGGAAAATACACTAAGAGTTTTGCATTTCTAAGTCTGTTCAGTAACAGGCAACTCATCAGAAAATCCCTGAATTTCCAGCAAAGTTTGAAACAAGTAAAACTTCCAAGGAGGCGGACATCTATAGGGCAGTATGCAACAGGCTGAGAAAAATTAGTCTTCAGACTCTGCACTAGTGTAATTTATACTTGAGATGGCCATCACACACAAACACACACACACACACACACACACACACACACACACACACACAAATGCACAAGAGCAGTCCAGCCTCTGGAAGGCATGCATTACCGGTGTGAGAACCGTACCTCAGGAAGCACATAAACACCCATTCAGCTACAAATGGTAAAGGGCAGTCTGGCCACAACTGATGCCCCAAAAGCCAGACACTGTTGCAGATTAGATAGCAGTTTTTATTCGCTGACAACCTGAAAATTAAACTAACTGATTTGCAAGTGCTTGTCCCGGACAAGCAACCAAAACATCCCATCTCTTAAAGAGCAAACTGGTATAATTAAATATGTGTGTTTATTTTTAATACTAATATAGATCATTACCCTGAAGTTGATAGATTCAGGAATGTTTCTTTAATTAAGTTGGGGAACTTTAAAATTACAGTAAAAGTGTACTAGGGAAGCCCTGATAAACGTGTCAGGTGTGTTTGTTCGAAAGCACAATACACACACACAAGACTATTAAATTCATGGTTCTTAGTGGGCAGTTGTGTGAATTAATGAATTCACTTGGAGAATCCTGTTTAATATAATCAAGTCATGTACCCCAATTTATAGAGCCTGTGCGAGGAAGGAGAACATATTTTTCTCAAAAATCTCAACTGGGATTCTATGAATCCTCCTTAAACAGCCCTCTCTGATATTTGAAAATAGCCCTTCTATCTGGATTATTTGCTAGTCTTGCCCCACTAACTAAATTAAAGTGTCCTTCAAAAGGTGGACCATGTCTCTTAAGAGCCTGATACACTGTCCTGCACAGTGTGGTATTCAAAAAAGTTGGATAAATACATTTAAAAGACATGTGTTTAATTAACAGGGACAAGATAGATAGTTATCAAAGCAGACACGTACTTCAGGGAGAGCAGAAATGAAAACAAATAATTTTAAAATAACTTGACTTTAACCCCAAAGCTGTCTACATGGAATTCAAGAAGAAAACACTGTGCGTTATTTATGCCGTCTCCAGCCATCAATACAGAGCACCAGCCAAAATCCACCTTAAATTATTCATTTATTCAACATATACTTATTGAATGTCTCCACTTGCCAGGAGCTATGTTGGGCTCTAGATACAGAGCAGGGGACAAGGCAGATCAAGCTCCTTGCCCTCGTGCAGCTAACAGTCTAGTCATACAGACAAACGACAGGCCAAATACATGAATACGGAGACACAGTGTTAGTTAGGGAGATGCTGAGGAGAAAAAGGAAAGCCAGGGACGACAGAAAGTGTTTAGGGGAGGACTATAGGAAACTTCAGATAGAAGGGAAGAAAGGCCCAACCTAGAAGGTGCCATTTGAGTCAAGCAAGACCTGCAGGAAGTCCTGGGATGAGTCACCTGGTGTCCGTCGGTGTCCTGAGCAAGAGCCCTGCAGGCAGAGGGAGCCCCGCGGGGTGAAAGGCCCCACGAGGGGCGGTGCCCAGCGTGTCGGAGAAAGAGCAGTGGGCGGGGTGGGGCGGGGTGGGGCGGGGCGGGGCGAGGAGGCTGCAGCACAAGGACAAGTCAGCAAGGAGGGGGGAGGCGCTGCTCTACTCCTTGCAGGGCACAGTGAGGACTGCCCTGAGGAAAGACGCCACTGCAGGGTCCGGAGCAGACAACCTGACTCCGGTGCTTTGCACAGTCCAGGCTCACCCTGGCTGCCACAGGCAAACGGACGGAAGGAGAACAAAGTCAGGAGCCCAGTTAGGAGTCTTTGGCCACAAGCAGAAGTGATGGTGGCTTGGACCAGAGTGGAAAGTGGAGATGAGGAGAGGGGCTCCGATCCTGGAACTATCTTGAAGGTAGTGCTGACAGAATTTTGCCCAGGGGTTAGGCGGACTATAAGTGAAAGAGAAGAATCAATGATGATGAGAGATTTGGGGTCTGAGCAATGGGAAGGATGGATTTTCCTTTTACTGGGAAGGCTCCAAGGGGAGCAGGTGCGAGGAGCTCATGCACATGTGCCAAGGAGAACCGCCATTGGGATACGTGTGTATGGAGCTTAGGAAAGACGTTTACAATGTTAAAAAAAAAAAAAAACTATATTCCCAAACCAAATTTTCCTAGCTCTTACCACTAAAAGGGGTTTGTTTTAAGTCTTTTTTAAATTAAAGTACTGTTGATTTACAATGTTGTGTCAGTTTCTGGTGTACAGCTAAGTGATTCATTTTATATATATATATATATATATATATTCTTTTCATTATATGTTATTACAAGATATTGAACATAGTTCCCTGTGCTATACAGTAGGACCTTATTGTTTATCTATTTTACATACAGTAGTTAATATTTGAAAATCCCAAACTCCTAATTTATCCCTCCCCCACTTCCCCCTTGGTAACCATGTTTGTTTTCTATGTCTATGTCTCTGTTTCTATTTGGTAAATAAATTCATTTGTGTCACTTTTTAGATTCCACATATAAGTGTTCTTTCTACGACTTACTTCACTTAGTATGATCATCTCTAGGTTCATCCATGTTGCAGCAAATGGCATTACTTCATTCTTTTTTTGTGGTTGCATAGTCCTTATTTGAAAGGTATGACAGAATTTGCAGTATCTTTAATAACGCTTTCAAAAAGTACAGAAATTTGCATATGGCCACTTGATTTTTAAATAGAGACAATTCCTTAAAGTTCCTCATACACTGATAAACCACAAGCAGCTAAATTCATACAGTCAACATATGTAACGAATGCTAAAGTAATAGCCTCAGGTTTGGTGGTCTGACTTGATGTATGACTAGAGTTTAGATGATCCAGAAGAACAAATATGAAACACCATCCTTGGATATATGACATCTCACTTTTTTTCAGGAATGACAAGGAAACTTACACACACGTGTTTCTGAGGGTCTGTTGATGAGACCTCATGAGTACATTTTAAAAGTTTCATGTTTTATCTTTAAGAAGCATGTAGAATTCAAAAAACAAATTAGAAAGATAAAAGGTTTTAAACTACTTACCAAATACTGACTTTCCCCCTAATTCATTAGGTAAAACTGACTTTGGGTACAGTACTTTACAATCAGTATCAGCATCACCACGACCACAGCTATTTGTTATTAAGACTTAACTGTGCGGTAGGCCTCGTGTATTAGTTTTACACCGCACCAGGCCCTGCATAATGTTTTACACTTACCAAATAATTTAATCCTAGCGTCAACCCTATGTTATTCATAAATATTTCTTATGCTAAAGCCAAATGTCTCCTGGAAGAAAAAACTATATAAATAGAGAAATTTCTTCTCCTTCAATGTGAAACCTAAAAGCAACAGCAAAGACTAAAACAAGGTTTGAATTGGAAAAAACTGATAAAGTCCTGCATACTTGTAACCTAATTAGGAAATGCCTACCTGAACCATAATCTCATACCAAGTGTCTTACACCAAAATCAACAGCCTACACCCGTACAATGCCATCCATTACAATGAACTCACAATAATCTGAGTTGCAAGTTAATAAAAATTAAAATAGTACTTGCAGAAATAAAGAACAAATAATCTAAAACTATTGGCCCTTGGTAAACAGTAAGATTCACTGTACAAAATACTGAGGGGAGAAAAATAAGGTAATTTCTGAAAAATCCAAGAAGACTTTCATCAAGTATTTATCAAATACAGTCTGGATGTCCAGAAATAAATCAAAATAAATAGAAAAATATACTTCCACAGCCTTGAACATTTCTTCCAAATTCTCCATCCATTTAAGATGGCAGGGCATATTGGTGGTGTGCTTGGATGTTGTCCACAGTTGTAGACGAGCATCTTCATTTCTGTATTTTGACACTGGACCATGTAAATGATTATATTGCTATATATTTAATGTAGTAGATATAGAACATGGACCCAAGTAAAAGTACCAATCTTTGAAAACCACAACTTATCAAGTAACCTCTCTAAAGTCACCAGTCTAAGTAGCCTGCAACCCATGGGGTTGCTGAATACAGCCCCTCCATTATATGGTCCTTCTAGGGACCTTTCACTCTCTTTTCACGCCTTGTTCATCATCTTGTTCATCCCATCCCTGCAGATCCCGTCTCCACAAACAGAGTGAGATGTGGCACAAAGCCTGCCTTCTGGACAGGCACAGAGTCAGATGGGTTACGTGGGGGCTGCATCACTCCCCCTCTCACCCCAGAATGGGGTCCTGGTGGAACACACAGGGGAGAGAACACACACTTTTTCAACATGTTTCCTGTGTCATGAAAGCCAACTCTAATTTTCTTAGAAAGAATATTAAAGTGCCATCTTTTTTTTTACTGTCCTCTTAAACTAAGAAGGAAAGTCAGGCTAATATCCACAGTCAGTAAAATTAAGTAGGCAAATTTTATTTCTCTGAATCCTACGTCTTCTTTGATGACAGGCTTCTTTCTTTCTCTTCTGCGACTTCTCTCCAGACCGACTCTCTCCATAGACCTTCGCGTGACTTGTCATCCCTCAGGTCTCAGGTATCATCAAGAATAGCACTTTCGACCCTACTAATGACTCGACTCTACTTCCTTCGTTCAGTTTATCACTATCAGGAAGTACTGCACATTTATTTGCTTATTTCTATCTTCACCCCTAGAATCTGAACACTTTCAGAGCAAGGTTTTTTCTGTCTTGTTCACCATTATATATGCAGCCATCTATAATAATAACCAACACACTGTGAGCACTCAAAACAATTTTTTTTAATAAATTGAATGAGAACCCCCAAGAAACAAATCTAATCATATAAATTCTGATCTTGATGGAAACAGGGAGAAACACATAGGACTGAGGGCAGTTTTGTCAAGTCTTCCAGTCACACTGTGCTACAGGACCCCCGTGTGAGAGCACAGTCTTCATTC
Organism: Camelus bactrianus; assembly: GCF_048773025.1. Taxonomy (NCBI): domain Eukaryota; kingdom Metazoa; phylum Chordata; class Mammalia; order Artiodactyla; family Camelidae; genus Camelus; species Camelus bactrianus. The sequence continues at coordinate 15,307,053 of NC_133572.1, forward strand.
ACTAACTCGATCAATCAACAGACCAACAGGTCCAGCCTGAATCCGCTGATATCAGGGAACCACAGCAGATGAGAGCCTTCAATCTCGAGTGTGGGCTATGAGTATTTTTTTCCCCTATCTCAGCCACCACTCTCCCAATTATAATAAATGAATAAAGTAGATTGAAGCTAAGGAAAAATAAAGCAAAATTAGAAGCTGGCAAAAAGCAAACCCACTGCCTGGGGCAGCCTGGGGCTGATGGATGATGACAGCTAGCAGACAAATCCTGTTCCCCATTCTAAATTCTGTCTCCTAAACAAATTAGCAAGCTCATCAATATTTGCACGGCATTTACCTTCTGCAGCAACAGCTGCTGCAAAATCACGACGCTGACTTTTGGGGTTGTGGTCTTGCCAATGGGATGCATTTACAGGGCAATAAAGGTCAGAGATAACAGAATGACAACCCGATATTATAGAAAACAGTGTTGGAAGGGCTTGGAGGATAAACAGCTTGAGGGTCACCTACTGAATCTACCACTCGCCCCTGCCCCTCCCCCAATGACTAGATGTCTGAATGATGGGATGTGAAAAGTTCCTTCCTGGGCTAGTAATTAACCATGTAAAACTTACAATAAAAGCACTACATGATTAAACAGCAACTTCTGAGATACATAAACTTATACCTGGATTATGTTTTAAAACATGATCGTCTTCACGAAAACTGATAACTCAGTATGGAGATCGTATTTCAAAATGGCAAAAATCTCCCATTCTTTAAAAAATTATGACACAGTACTGTCTTGTACTATAGCATAAAAGAAATTTTGTCCCTCATCTTCAAAAAAAGAAAGAAGAGATAAGACCAAATCCAACATTTGCAACAAATTCATCTTTCCCTAGAAGTTTAAGATGAAAATAGAAAAGGAGGAAAGGGTTTTATGATTAAATTTACAGGCAATGGTTTACATGCACCTACATGAAGTTAAGAGTGGCAAAATATTCTTAAAATGTCCTGCACTGGGAAGACATACAACTATGAGTGGCTTAGTCAATGATATACAATAGTATTTCAGAACTGAGCCTCTGACCACCATTAATTAATTGGGAGAAGGGTGACTAAAAGAAAATGGAAGAGATAGTTGACTGCCTGAGTCTATCTCCAAGTATTTTCTCATTAAAACCCTGAAATTCTACAATATGGGTTTTATCACTTACAACAAGAGAAACTCTGCATCTCTCTCTGACGAATCACGCCCCTTCATACTAAGAGGCAACAAAGGGTAGAGACAGCCCAAGAGAAGGCAAGTCTACCCTCACATGAGAAAGAAAAAGAGGTCGTCGAGACCTTTACTGTAGCTGAGAGAAGCCAAGGCACAGGACAGAGACGTGCCGAGCACAGATCAGCTTCCCACTGGTCTTCAGCAAATGCTACTGATTTTACTAGCCTGTGCAGAGGCTGCCTCAAAGCCTAAGTTGTGCAGGAACCCCATTCCCATGGGTGTTGCCATTCCCAGCTGACATCTGTTGACTGTCCAGACCAAGCTGAAGAGCTGGCTACTACTGAGGACAGCTGTCAAGGTCCTTGTCATCTGGAGAAGCCTCCTCCTGTGCCCTGTCGCAGGGCAGGTGTGGTTATCTCCACCTCTCCTCTGCTCTCAGGCATTTGGTACGTCCCTTATTAAGGCACTCACCAAGTTGTGCGATTGATATTTGTACAAGGGTCAGATTCCCCGTCAGACTGTGTGAAAACATGTGTAACCCTTTTGGGGACACATCTACAGTAGCACCTGAGAGAGCTGGTCAGCGCTCATTAAGGGATGAGCCAAAAGGCATCACCTTGTTCACGTTTCCCTTAAGTTAAAAATGAAGATGAAAGCACAGTAGTTATGCATTATTTCAAACCACAAAAAACAGTATTTATATGGTTTCACAACCATGATATTCTTACAGGCTTTCTACAGAAGTCTAAAAGTCTTTTTCTACCCCTAAATTATGACAAACCTTTTCCCTAGATGGTGGGCTTCAAGAGGCCAGAGACAATTTTCTCTCCCCTAAAATAATGATTGATGACCTCACAGATTCTCGATAAATGCCTGCTGATTAATGAGCATTCTGCTAAGGCCAGCACGGTATGGATGACCCTCCCACTTTTCTTCCTGTCACTCATGATACCTTTCTTAAAAAAGAAACTTGTTTCAAATGATCATTCTCTTTCTTCTGCAGAGAATAAGAGCTTTATCTAAAATGTACCACCACAGGGGTGGGGACTGCAGGGATGCTCACTCAGGCACATCCTGGACGATGCGAACAGATAACACAGAACTGTATTTGAAAAAAAAAAAAAAAGCTACCATTTTTTGTCAGCAGCCTCAGGTCTATGGAGCCCAGAAGCCACAAATCAATGCCTGGTACCAGCCTTCTATAAGGCTCAGTCAAGGAAAGTTTTAAGAGAAATGAGAATACTAATGTTAAACTAAAGGAAGTAGAAATAACTGGCCCCCCCCCAAAATTCTTTCCCTCTTGCTCTCTGATCCTCTGTGTGACTTCAGGTGTAGGAGCAAGTTCTCTGTGCCTTACTTCCCTTATCTATGAAGCTGATGGAAAAACCACCAAACTCCACTGACTGTCAATAATTTTAATAAGGTTAAGTTAAATATGTCTACATTTTGTGACCCTTAAAATTCACAGAGGGTGGCTAGCATGATGAAACAATGCCACAGCATCCTCCTTGCGGAAATAAACCATCAATAATGCATATTCAGGATTTCTATCTCCCTCGTTACCCAGTCTGGGGTACTCGAAAGAAGGAACTTGTGTTATTTTGTGGACCCTGTCACACCCCTGCTTCTAATCTTCCAGAACCTTCAAGCTGAAAACTACTCTCAAACAGGGATTTCTTTGGCACTGCTATAGCACTGACATCAAGCCCTGAGTTCAAAGGTCACATCTTCCCTCCCACTCCCCTGCCATCTCTGCCTGCCCTGCCCTCACTGAGCGAGATGCCCTCTTTATCTCAAAGAAGTCAGGCTGCTATGAGAAGGAGTCTGGAGAGGGAGGTTATTGGTTGCAATGGTTTGAAAGATTCTAATAATTGCAGCAAGGGATCCATCCTTTCGTGTCACCTAAGTTGGAAAATGGGTCAGACATAATGCATTTGGTTAAGTATCTAAACTGAAAAGGTGCTATTTTATTTTAAATGGCATAGTCTTTACAAAGGCTAAGGTTACTGGTGCAATGCTCTCTCATTTTAAAACGTATCAGCGACATGCCCTCTGAGGGTCAGGCTTTCATTTGCGGATGTTAATTCTCAGCTGCCTGCTTCTCGTCCTTCATTGTACCCTGTGTCTTAGCTGGGCACGCTCCTGCTTCCCTGCTACATCCAGACGGTCCATGTAAATAGTGTTTATGTTAAGGAAGTCATGTTCAGTGTGACTGGAGCACACAGAAACTGATGTTGTTGTCACTTTAGATTAAGCTCTTATTTTAGTAAAGGAGGCAATTGGAGCAGGCAGCTGAGTGGCCGAATGAAATATTCAGCTCATTTCATTTAGAGCTGCCCGGTCTCCATTGTTCATGCTGGCAAGTCTGGTTAACCCTGTTGGTGCTGGCACACACTGCTTGCCCACGCATCCACGCTCAGGATTCCTCCAGCTAACGCTTTTTAAGTCATCCAACAATACACCCAGAAGCCATCAGGTGAACGACGGAGGAACAGTCACCCTAGACACATCTTTGTGAAGACCTGCCCATTTGTGTCCCCTAAATGGATGCTTTCAGAAGGGGCTGTATGTTGTGTAGAGTATGCCTAAATCTCCAGGTACCACTGGAAGATGGTAGAGCACAGAGATGCTAAGCACACAAGGTTTTTGTCAGGGAGCTAAAATGATCAAATGTAAAATGTGTTTTCCAAAGGAAGATGTTGGGCTTAACTCCTTGAAACATTGTAAGTACTGCCCTGTTGTGACAAGGAGTTGTTGAAAACAGGTAGACACCATTGTCCCAAAACAAATGCACTGGCTACATAAATTCTTGTTTGAAACTTACTATTTGGAAGGACTTCTGTACAGAAAGCCGTAATAGTACTATGCTCCTTTCCTGAGAGTGCTAATTGTGTCCTGGCCAAAGGCTCTCCTACCATTACATTATAATCCAATGCAACCACAGAGTCTTTGGACTTCTGAGAGTCTCTCTCTCTCTCTTTCTCCCCCTCCTCATTCCTCCCTCCCCTCTCCTTCATTCCTTTTTTTTGACAAGTTAAACCAGAAAAGGTGATTGAGGGAAATGATAAAGTAAATATTATTTTCATACCTCAAATCCCTGCTTAAATAAAGCACTTTTAGCAGTTTTTCACCCCTAAGAAAATGCTTTGGAGAATGGATGATTTCATCACCTTAAGATCCTGAGAAGGTAGAAATGCTTCTTAGCTACAGCTTACAGATATTACCTAATGTCCACATAAAGTACCAGTCATCACTGAACAAAAATAACTAATTGTTATTACGGAGACGTGTTCAACTCCAAACACATAATAAGTGACAAATATATGCTGGGCTCTATGCTGGGTTAAAAGCAATCCTTACCTTCATGACATCTAAGTACTTAATAAATATTTATTCTGTAGATTCAGCTTTTGTGGGGGCCTAAAGCTTATGCAGTTTTAGATACAGAACACAAATTAAAATGTTTGATTTAACAAGAAAGTGAATATTGATTTACAGTGGAAAAATCCCAAGAAATTACTACTTTAAAGTGTTGAGAAGTGTCACAAACATCACAAAAGCTGGAAAAAAATTATATTCATATTAATTAGCTCCCTGACCACACCTCTCTAATGCTTTTTCCCTCCAGTCATTGGCTGCACACTCTTTGACTGCCTCTTTGTAAATGTATCACTTTCAAAATCCATTCTTCTATCTAGTATGTTTAATCAAATTGTGTTCTTAACTAGTCATAACTGGGATTCAGAAAACACGCAACTGCACAACACAGTGATCCTTGCTGCCTGTATTACTGCTATGAATTTGTGCCCTAAAAACACAGATATTTGAGAAATTCTACTTATGAAATAGTCATCAAAAAATAAAAATTACACAATGATTTAATAATAGTATGAAGTGCATTATTCATTAAATTCCTAACAGAAGAGAACTTCTATTGTGACTGGGCATTGATACAAACCATAGCCTCTGTTTATAACATTACACATCTAACAACAAGAAAGGTTTTCCACAGAGAAGTCTCTGTATATTTCAAACCTCATTTCTCCTCTCCCCCCACCCACATCAGGGGTCAGTGCTGCAGGACCGACGTATCCATAGGACAATGTGGCCTCTGGCTCCTCACCTGAGTGTCACAAGGCTCCAGTAAATTGATAAAGCGGACTGTCACCAGTAACTTCACTATACTTGGAAGTCCATGCCAACAACATAACTATATCTCATTTAATTTAAAATCACTGTATCACCAGTTTGACTGCCCTTTGGTAGACCTCCCACACTACCACCAAAACAAAGCCACGGTCTCGCCAATGCCACCACAAAACAGAAAAGGAATGGACGGAGACGAAAGTGGAGGCACTGGTCAAAAACGACTGCAGTTAAAATAGTTTAGATCGCACATTTTACAAAACGTATGATTATCTGAACACACTGCCTACAGCTTTTCCCCAAACCTCGAAAGAACTCATAGAAGGAAGGGCCCTGAGGCTCATTTTTGCCTCTGGTGAAATAATTTACTTATTTTCTATTTGAACAAATGTTTTTTGAATAACAAATATCAGATATTTGTCAATAATTGTGATTATAAATATCTATTAAAGGAATTTTATTTTAAGACACAGTGAGTCCAATTGGTAATTAACAATAATTGAAGAATGCAGTAAAAAAATACAAAAGAATGCTGTTTTGGAGCAAATTATGTTTTTGGAATTATAAAATTGTTAGTACCAATTTTCTAAAAAAGCAAAGGCCTTCTGCATCTAAAGTATAAACAAAATGTGGAATTAAACAAAATTTTTTTAATTGTCACATATTTCAGCAGCTAAAAAACAAGATAATTGTTGAGAAGAGCACACTAAGTAAGACTGTGGAAATACACATTTGGAACCTTGCTTTCCAAAGAGCCTATGGAAGTAAATAAGAGAAGAAAGTAATACCAAACTTTAATTTTGATGGAATTTTTCTCCTGTGCTGACTCTCAGAAACATACAAATTGCAGTCTAGTAACACATTATCTCTAAAAATTATACATAGCTTATGCGTGTTGTATAAACACGTGTAGCACATTTCTCCACTAAACACAACATTCAATCAAAATATTCTATGTACTCATAATGTAAGAAAAGTTTTCTGTATTTTTTAAAATAAGGTTTTCTTTTTTTATATATATATTTTTTTTCTCCTTAACAGAGGCACTAGTGATTGAACCCAGGACCTTGTGCACACCAAGCATGTGCTCTACCACTGAGCCATCCCCCCCAATAAGATAAGGTTTTCATATTGAGTTCACTTATTTGAATTATCTTTGAATATACATTAGAAAGATACTAATTCTTTGCACCCATATTGACTAAAAAGATAAAACATATACTTGCAGTCCAATGGTCAGTTCTTAAACCCAATCTTCATGAAAGTAGCTAAATTCACCCAAGTTTTAATAGACTTCTCAAACTGTTCATTAAGAGTTTAAAGGAAAAATTGGTCTTTGATTTAGGAATCAAATTCCAGTTGAAACTTTCGAGATAGATGTTCCAGTCTCTAAAGTGGGTGAAATAATCTGCTTCTTAGCTTTTTAAATTTTCATATCTTTTCCTTTTGTTTCTTTCCTTCTTTCTTCCTCCTTTACTTTCTTGGAACTGTTGCAACTGGGTGGCCTTGCCACAAAAATCCTTAAAGAATGAAATGTGAATTATAAAAAATATTTCAAGACATGAAGTTTCTGAGGGAGGATAGGGGAAGAATTAAGACTTTTTGGAAAGTTGCTGAGCAACAGCAAAGCTAAAACCAAAGCCTCAAAAGCTGGAAGAAGCAAGCATAGGGAAATATACAGGATCTTGTGGTGGCTCACAGTGAAAGAGAATGTGACAATGAATGTATATATGTTTATGTATAACTGAAAAATTGTGCTCTACACTGGAATTTGACACAACATTGTAAAATGACTACAACTCAATTAAAAAAAGTTAAAAAATTTTAGAAGAAACAGATGTTAATGAACAGAACCAATTACAGTCAACTCGAAGTCAACAACAGGGAACAGTCGAAGTCATTCAAATATGGATACCAACAGACCAACTTGGACCTGCCAAGTCTAGTTTCCTGTTTCACTTATCCACTCTCTTAATCTAAAGAGACAAAATGCTTCATTGTAACAGTGCTGATACCCCAGATACACCCCAAATTCCACTGGCTATGCAGAGTAAAATGGCCCATACCACACACATGTAACACACCACACACACACATGAGCACGCACATTTTGATGAGTATTTTGCAAGTTGTTGATGGTCATAATTTCCAATGAAGTATGCAACACAAATTAAACTTATTATCATACAAAATATTTTGACAAAGCCTAACAGAAAAAATGACATAAATGTCATTAGCTAAAACAGGGGTGTGGCCTGTGATCCAAATCCAGCTCACTCCCTATGAAATAAGAATGGTTTAATGGATGAACATTTATAATCAATCTGATGACAGAGAACACTAACACCGAACTACAATTAAGTGAAATGTCTTACCTCCCAAAAAAGAACTCAATTTTTCTCAATATGAGACTTCTGTTTTTCAAAATTTACTGTATTATTACTGTATTTTAAACTATGTCGATAAAAATTTTGTGGACAACTTTTCGCTCTCTTAAAAGTACTTACATAATATCCTCAATTTTGCCTCCTAGGCTGCAAAGCCTAAAATATTTGCTATCTGGTCCTTATCAGAAAGTTTGCTACCACCTAGTCTAAAACAATCTGATCTATAAAATTGTTTTAGCCTCACTTATTTCGAGCTCTTAGAATATAGGTATGTAAGCGTGCATTTAGAGTGTGTAGTACAACTACTTTCATAAAAGAATTATAATTACCTCCTAACACTTCCTAAATCACTACCAGGAAAAGACCACAATAACTCCTCCTGAAAAACAGATTCCTATGGAGGTAACATTTATCTCACAGTAAAATGAAAAGGAGGCGCTGATTTTACTTAATAGTAATTCCTCCCCCTTAATCTTCCACATCTTTTTCTACTTCAACTCTATAGCACTGTCTTGGTTTAAGAACCCACCGTTTCTCTTCTGGATTCCTGCACTTTTATCATCTTGGGACTAGATCTAAAAAGTGACGCCTAAGCTGATACAACTTGGGGGCCCTTTAAAGAAAAAGATAAAGTTGTGAATACAAAATGTGGGTCATCAGTGCCACCCAACATTAAGAGAAGCACAACAGGGGGGCAGTAATATAGAAAAAGCACTCATATATAACTGAAGTTAAAAACTCATACTTTTGGCAAATTTTATAAAAACATGACCACAAGAACACATTTTAGAGTCCCTACTGAAATATTCTTCGAGGCCCACGCAAGCCAAGCATTTTTTAATTTAAGCTTCATTTCCGCTTTTTTGTATATCTGACTCCCTATCAAACCTTTAGAGGTTTGAAGTTTCTAAGCCATCCGTGCAATCATATTACTGAAGATCAATTTTCCTAAAATGAAATTCTAATCATATTCCTTCCCCTATGTGAAAACCTTCATGCCAACAGGATAATTGGCACAAATCCTCCCATGATGTCACCTCCACCTACTTCTCCAACTTCATTTTCCATGGCTCCAGACCTGCTGCATTATTTACAGTTCGGTATGATGTCATTTCAGTCATCCCATACCTTAGCAGGTGTTCTTTCCTCCAACTGAAATGTATTTTCTTCTCTTTTCTGGCTAACGGATTTCTTCTCATATTTCTGTCCCAACTTACCTGTTGAAGTCTTCCCAGACCTGACAATAGAGTTGACAGCAAGTTCTTTGGCCCCCTCTCCTCCAGAATTGTACTTATCACCCATTACACGGACTCTGTCTGTTTCCCCTGATAAATAAAAATCTCCTTCAAGGCAGAAACCTTGTCCTCACCATCTTCATTTCCCAAGTGCCTGCATTAAGTGCTCAGTAATCCTCAGAAGACAAATGAATGGAAAAGGCAGAGATGCAAATAAATCAAGAGGTTACTGTTACTGCTTTTGGTTATTGGTATTGTTAGCAATTTTTTACCCTTATTTAAAAATATTTTTGTTAGGTGGCTATTATTTGCTTTATAAGTGGGAAATCTAATTCATAATAAAACATTTCTTTGAGGCTTACTCCAATTTTCATTAGATCTGCTATCTAATTCTCTTAAAACTCTGCACACCTGTGCCAGGCTTATTTACATGGCCAACAGTCTACTTGAAATCGTGTTTAGATTCCTGTACACAATTAGCTAAATAAATATCATTAGTGCAGCTTCATTAAAGTGTATTTTTCTTAAATATTTCTCAATACACATATTTCTCAGTAAGTGAGCATCTATTAGTTTTGGCAAGAAAAATCTTATAATGGACTTATTTCCATAGGTACATATTTCAAGCACTAACTGAAAGGAATAAAAAAAAATGTTTTGCCATCTGGAATAAAACAGTGATGGATACCATTAAGACTCAAATTACGTTCTTATGCATGAAGCCACATTTCAGAATCACTATTATAATTCCTATCTTCCACCAAGGAAGCACTAAAGAATTGTTTTTATAAGGAAAATATCCAAAAGAATCTGATAATTCTCCTAAATATAATCCTCATTGAAGCTAAACATATTTTATCCTTCTTTTGTAAAGCTATCATTACCATTATCCAGTAAATGCCTGCAGGAACTTTACAGCAAACCCTTTATCCTTTTTCTTTTGCATGATTTAAATATGTCATTTTATTACACATTGTTTAAGTATGTTCTCCATGAAGCAGATCACACACACACACGGCATATTTAGATATGAATACAGGTCAAGAATATCAAAAATGCAAAGCACAGGTCATAGGATTAAGGTGACCAAAGTCACACTGATACCATTTTAAGTAGTTACAGAGCCTTCTGAATTCTGCACAGTCTGTACCTGTAGTTCAGGTGTAAATTCATTTTCTGGCCTGTGGTACCATGGTGCTAGACTGAAACTCTCCACAAGCACGTTCCTGTTCCTCCTTTGTGTAGGTGCGCTATTCTGAGTCCACGTGATGGTACGACCTAGGTCTGAGTCTGAGCTCCTTTCCTGGATGGAGCCATGCCTCAGCCAGTCCGGTCTGGCTGCTTAATAAAGGAAAGACAGCGCTCTCCCCGCCGCACAGGGCTGCCTGCAAGAGTCGCCTGAGATGAAGTGCAGTCACGGAACGCAGACAGAACGCAGCTTCAGAGTCACACTGTCGTGGTGCGGACTCTTCTCAACAGCATTTCAAGGTCTGCGTGACGATCAAATTATTGAGTCTCTTTGAACCCTGGTGTTATGGGTTGAATTGTGCCCCCCCCACCCCAGATTCACATGTTGAAGTCCTAACCCCCACCATCTCAGAATGTGACGTTTAACAATAGGGTCATTGCAGATAGAATTAGTTATGTTAAGATGAGGTCATTAGCGTGGGCCCTAGTCTGATATAACTGATGTTCTTATGTAAAAGGGAAACTTGAACACAGAGCAGCCACTCATAGAGGAAAGATGATGTGAAGAGAGAGGAAGATGCCGTCTACAAGCCAAGGAGAGGAGAGAACCAAACCTGCCAATGCCTCAATTTCGGCCTTCCATCTTCCAGACGCAAGACAATAAGTTCCTCTAAATGCAAATAAATTGTTTAAGCCACCCCAGCTGTTGTACTTGGTTACAGGGGGAGCCTTGGCAAACTAACACATCTGGTTCCCTCAAATGTCAAATCCTTAATATAAAGGCTGCAGTGCCATTATCTGGATTTAAAAAATCACATGGTACATACTCAAAAGAGGGCAGGCAATACTTTCTATCATATAGGATATAATATTTTATTTTATTTCCTTGAGTCTTGCTTCTTTCTCCATTCAGTCAGCCAAATTGCTATACTCCACACTTGGATTTTCACCAGGACAAGCTGGCAGAGGAGGGGAGCACGGGGGATAGAGGAGTGTCAATTATTGGGTTTTGAATTTCAAAAGCCTAAGACCCTCTGGGAAATCAGAATGATTCTCATGCACTGAAAACAGACTTAGAAGAGACCCTCCTGTTTATTTACTAAGCTGAGGGGAGATTTAGATACCTCGGTGGAAAATAAGGTAGTCAAGGCCATACAGACATTAGTGAATCTAGGAGCAAGTTGGGGGTGCGGTGGCTGAACCTTTACCCCTCCCCTGCATCACCCTAACTCTTCCTAGTGGCACTGGAGTGACCAGATATTAGATTGGAAGATTCAACTGAGGCACCTTTGTTGAACAGGCATGAAATTCCAAAGTAAAGAGCCAGACCAGAATCAAGATTTTTAAAAAAATTATAAGAACTGGTGGGATGGTTCTAAAACCCAACAAAAGAATGTAAAGGACCAAAGAACAAAAGTGAGGAGAAGCTTTATGAAGAGGTTCCTGTACTGAGCTGCTACCCTCTGTCAAGTCCCACCTCACCCCAAGCAAGAGGGGTGGAAGGGGCTAGTTCTGCTCTCTTATGTCTTTAGAGAGGCTTCAAAAGAATCATTTAGACAGCTTGGATGTGTCCCCTGGAGTTGGGAAAACTGAATGGACTGGCTCCTCCCTTAGAGATCTGGAAGACAAGAGGGTCAGGCCAGGAGCAGCTCTGGAATCTGAGAAGTACCCACACCCACTCCTGCCCTCAGAGGGTCATGAGATTCACATTTTCATGAAGCAGGTGTGAGCCACAGATGAGAGAGCCAGCCTGAAGCCCAAGAAGACCATCTGGAAATATTCCTGAGACACTGAATATGAGTTCACGTGGAATGGACTGGCCGAAAACCAGGAGCTGAGTGGGGAGTGGACAGCTGAAGGAGAAGCCCTGTCTTAGTCAGGAGAGTTGAAGCCAGATGGGTCCAGCAGGGAAGCCACTAAAGTCCCCCCAAAGCTGCCAAGTGATTATCAGTTTTAAACACCTGCCAGGCCCGGAAAGTTGGAGCTGGCTTCACATAGTACCAGTTCAAGTAAAAAAATCCCTAAGCCGCTCATTTCCTCTTTTTTCCCATGTTTCAAACCTTCAGCATTTCGCCCTAGCAGCCAGCACACTGGCGAGGAGGTGACAGGTGGAGAGAGAAGACAGCACACCCTCTCCCACTGCAACAGCCCAATCCAAGAACAGGTCTCAGACAGGGCAGGAGAGACGATCTGATACATTAACTTTCAAGCTATGATGATGGTCTAAGATTGGACACACTGATTTCTGAATGCAGACTACATTTGTGATTTAAAGTGTGGAGAGAATTTTTTTTTTTTAATCTAAGAGTAATCCTATTAGGTAAAGAGCCTCCCTGAGACCTACGTTTTGTCCAGAGGGAGGGGAATACCCACCCCCCTTCTCCTATTCATTTTAAAGAAATAACAAGAAAAAAAGAGTAAACCATGTTTTGATTGACTTCCTCAGTTGTGCTTGTTCAAAATACTGTTAACAGAGAGAAATTCCAAATATGTTGTTGGAAGATAATGGTTGAGGGAAAGGGTCGTCTTTCTTAGACTGAGCTGGACCTTAGAGATGATGAAGTGGTATGTCCAGAGAGATGGACCAGATCAGTTTTGCAAAGGACCTCATGCAATAGCATGACTCAGGAGCAACAGAACAAGGACCTCATGCTTCAGAGTGGCATCCAAGGAGCAAAGAGCTCTATGCCACCCCAGAGAGTTTCTTCTAGTTCAGCAGGAGCATATTTTTGCATGCCCAAGAAGTATCTGGAAGAAGCCAAGAGGAGAGCAGAAGCTCCTGGAAGGAACATCAAGGTGTCCCTCAGCAATGGCTCACAAGCACTGACAAGGGATGGAAGGACACACGTGACTAAGGGAGAGATGACCACCCAGGAGCGGATACATCAGCCTCACCCTCATAACCTGACCAGGAGCTCAGATGGACCTCAGATTGCTTCCACATGGTTAAATGGAGGATTTAGATTTAGCTATAGAAGAATAAAACAACTTACATTTCTTGCACACTCAGTGTGTGGACACATACCTGCCACACGCCGGGAAGCTTGTCCAAGACGTCTGAGGATCCTCTTGAAGTGTGTCTTTACGCCGTGGACAGATGAAAAAGCCTAGAAGAGAATTAGAGCTAAGTCACTTAGAGGCAGAATCATGGTGCGAGGAGGTCGACTCTCAAATCTTAGCTGTTTGGGGAAGTATCAGTAGATTGTGGTAAACTTGAGCCTAACACAATACAGAACATCTCCTACTATGGAACCCTTAAATTCTGTCGAGACAGACACTGAGCCATCAGCAGACGGAAAGAAAACAGAATGAATCAGCTTGTTTGGTTTGTTTTTTAAAATCAAATGCACCAAATTTCAGAAGAACACACGGAAACAAGGAGGCATAGTAGGGAATTTAAGGTTCCTATCCTAAAACCTTGGAATTTTTAAAAGCATCAAGCCTGTTTCTAAAGAGAGAAGTAAAATAAATCCAAGTAAGAAAATAGACTGTGATGGGAGTGGGGCTACTTCAGAGAAACTAAGGAAAAACTTCTCTGATAAGGTGGCATTTGAGCAGAGACGAGGATAAAGTGAGCAAGCAGGAAAGGAGGAGGTTGAAAAGGATCAAGTCAAGACTTTTTAATGTAGAAGTCATTAGAGGGTTGCCTTTTTCTTTAATTAAATATTTTAGTTTGAGATCACTGTAGAATCATATACAGTTGTCAGAAACAAGACAGAAAATCCCCTATATCTTTTACCCCATTTCCCCCCATGGTGGCATCTTGCAAAGCCAAGATACAGAACATTTCCATCACCATGAGTCCCTCAGGATGCATTTTTATAGCCCTCCCACCCCACCTCCTCCTTAAACCCTGGAAACCACTAACATAAAATTTCTATAATTTTGTCATTTCAAGAATATTATATAAATGAAATTATATACTCAACACAATTCTCTGGAGCTTCATCTAAGTTGCTGTGTATATCAAGAGCCGTTTATTTTTATTACTGAGCAGTGTTCTATGGTATAAATCATCTAACCACTCACCCACTGAAGGGCACTGCATTGTTTCTAGTTTGGGGTTATTATACGTAAAGCTGCTATGCCACTACAGAAAACAGTATGGGGTTTCCTTAAAAAAACTAGAATTAGAGTTCTCATGTGATCCAACAATCCCATTCCTGGCATTCCTGGGCATATATCCAGAGAAAACTCTAATTTGAAAAGATACATGCACCCCAATGTTCAGAGTAGCACTATTTACAAAAGTCAAGACATGGAAGCAATCTAAATGTCCATCAACAGATGAGTGGATAAAGAACATATGGTATATACACAATGGAATACTACTTAGCCATAAAAAAGAGTGAAATAATGCCATTTGCAGCAACATGGATGGACCTAGACATTATCATACTAAGTCAGAGAAAGACAAATACAACATGATATCACTTATATGTGGAATCTAACATATGATACAAATGAACTTATTTACAAAACAGAAACAGACCACAGACATAGAAAACAAACTTATGGTTACCAAAGGGGAAAGAGGGCAGAGAGGGATAAATTAGGAGTTTGGGATTAGCAGATACAAACTACTATATATAAAATAGATCAATGGTAAGGTTCTACTGTAAAGCACAGGAAACTATATTCAATAACTTGTCATAAACCAGGATGAAAAAGAATATGAAAAAGAATATAGACATACATATCACTTTCTGTACACCAGAAATGAGCATAACAATGTAAATCAAGTATACTTCAACAAAAGTTAATTTTTCTAAAAAGTAAAGCTGCTATAATCATTTGTATACATTGTGTGTGTGTGAACGTAAGTGTTCCTTTCTCTGAGATAAATGCCCAGGAGCACAACTGTTAGGGGTTTTATGGTAGCTGTATGTTAAGTCTTCTTTAAAGACCTGTCAGACTGTTTTGCAAAATGGTTGTACCATTTTACATCCCCATCAGCAATGCATGAGTGAGCCCATTTCTGCAGTCCATGCCAGCATTTGGTGTTGTCACCATTTCTTTTTCCTTTTTTTTTTTTTTAGCCATTCTGCTTTTCTCTAATGATTAATGATGTCAAACATCTTTTCATGTGCTTATATATTATTTTATATATCCTCTCCCATGAAAATGTTTCTTCACATCTTTTGTCTGTTTTCTAGCTGGACTGTTTCATTTTTATTGTAGAGTTTTGAAAGACCATATTCTTAATACTAATCCTTAATAACAGTGAAAATATATAGTTTTCAAATGTTTTCTCCCAGTCTGAAGTTTGTCTTTTCATCTTCCTAACAGAGACTTTCACAGAGCAAAAGTTTTTAATTTTGACAAAGTCCAATTTATCAATTTTTCCTTTTATGAATCATGCTTTTGGAATGAAATCTAAAAATGTGTTGCCTAGCCTTGGATCTTGAAGATTTTCCATTTTTTCATAAAAATTTTGTTGTAAAATTTTTAATTTAAGTTATTGAAATATTTTGAGTTAATTTTTGTATAAGTTGTAAAACTTAGGTCAAGGTTTTGTTTTTTTTTTTTTGGTTATGGATATCCAACTGCTTCAACATTTATTGAAAAGGTTGTTTCCTCTATTGAATTTATCTTGCACCTCTGCCAAGAAAATCAATCAGATATATTCATGTGGGACAATTTCTGGGTTCTCTGTTCCATTCCATTGTTATATGTGTGTATCCCTCTGCCAAGATCACATGGTCTGGATTACTGTACCTATATGATAAATCCTGAAATTGGTAGATTAATTCTTCCCACTTAATTCTTCTATTTAAAAATTCTTTTATATATATATATATTTGGGGGAGAGGTCATTATTTAAAAATTTGTATAGCTTTACTGATTCCTTTGCCTTTCCATAAAAATTTTAGAATAATCTAGTCTATATCTACAAAAAAAATCTTGCTGGAATTTTGATAGAAATTGTATTAAACTTGCATATCAGTTTGTAGAGAATTGATATGTTTGTTAGGGTGAGTCTTCCAATCCATAAACATGATGTATGTATTTATTTAGACTTTTCATCAGTACTATGTGGCTTTCAGCATACAAGTCCTATACACGTTTTGTTAGATTTATACATAAGTATTTAATTTTTTGAGCGATTGTAAATGGTATTGCATTTTTAATTTTAGTGTCAAGTGTTCATTGCTTTTATATAGAAATACAAGTGATTTTTATATATTTATCTTATATCTTACTACTTTGCTATTAGTTTGGGGAGTTTTTTTAAAGTTCCTTGGGATTTTCTACATAAACAATCGTGTCACCTGCAAATAGGGACAATTTTATTTTTTCCATTCTAATCTCTATGCTTTTAATTTCCTTTTTTCTCCTCACTGGCTGGAGATTCTAGCATTATATTAAGTAAAGGTGGTGAGTGCAGACATTCTTGACCTTGTTCCTGATCTGAGGGGAAACAATTCAGTCTTTTATCATTAAGAGTAATGTTTAATGTTAGTTACAGAATTTATAGAGGTTTTTTTCAGATGCTTTATACCAAACTGAAGTTGTCTATTCTCAATTTTCTGAGTTTTTGTCATAAATGGGTGTTGAATTTTACCAAATACTTTTCTCCATGAATTGACAGGATCATGTGATGTTTCTTCTTAGCCTGTTAACATGTTGAATTGCACTGATAGTTTTACAAGTATTGAACCAACCACGTATGCCTAGAATAAACCCTACTTGGTAAAAGTATATACGTCTTTTTAGATATTGTTGAATTCCATTTGCTAATATTTTGTTAAAGATTGCTGTGTCTGTGTTTGTAAGGGATATTTGTCTCTAGTTTTCTTTTTTTTTTTTTTTTTTTTTTTTTTTTTTTTTTTTTGAACTATCTTTGCTAGGTTTTGGTAATACCACTGGATAATCCCACTATTATAAAATGAATGGTTTTCCAGAAAAGATGGTGTAGAAATGTTACTTCTTTAAGTGTTCGTTAGAATTCTCTAGTGAAGCCATCTGGAACTGGATTTTTTTCTGAAATGTTAAAATTACTTATTCAATTTCCTTAACAGTTGCAGCTATTCAAATTATCTATTTAATATTGGGTGAGTTGTGGTAGTCTGTGTGATTTGAAGAATTGGTCCTTTTTAATCTAAGTTGTCAAATTTATGTGCGTAGAGATGTTTCCAGTAAACTCAAATTGCCCTTTTGATGTTGGCAGGTAGTTTCCTCCCTTCTGCTTGCTTTGGGTATATTCAGTTCTTCTTTTTCTAGATTCTTGAAGTGGGAGGTTTGATTATTGATTAGAGACTTTTCCTTTTCCCTAATGTATGCATTTAGTGCTATAAACATGCCTCTCAGCACTTCTATGTCTGTGACCCACACATTTTTTTTTTAATTTTCATTCAGTTCAATGTATTTTTATGTTCCTTGAGACTTCCTCTGTGACCCACAGATTATTTATAATGTATGTTGCTGAATTTTCAAGTGTTCAGAGATTTACATGTTATTTTTATGGTACTGACTTCTAATTTGACTTCATGGTAGTCAAAGGATACATTCTTCATGATTTTAATTCTTTTAAATTTGCCAAAACTTGTTTTCTGATAGTGGACATGGTCCACCATGGTATATGTTCCATCATCACATGTGTGTTCTGTTGCTGTCAAGTGGAGTGTTCTGTGAATGTCAATTAGAGATTGTTGGTTACCGATACTGTAGGGTATTCTATATCCCTGTTGATTTCCTGTCCAGTTTTCTATCAACTGATGAGTTAGGGGTGTTGAGATCTTCAACTACATTTGTGAATTTGTCTATTCTTTTTTCAAATATGTCATTTTTTTGCAGTTCAGTAATTTGGTGTATATACATTTATGATTCTCATGTCTTTTTGACAGATCAATTCTTTTATCATCATATTATATCCCTCTCTGTCACTAGTAATTTACTTTGCTTCAAAGTCTACTCTATCTATTACTTATATAGAAACTCCTGCTTCATTTTTATTAATGTTAGAATGATATATTTTTATCCTTTCTTTACTTTCAACCTGCCAATATCATTATATTTGATGAGAATTTATAAAGAGACAGCATTACAGTTGGATGCCATTTTTAATAAACTCTCACATATCTTGTCTTTTATTTGCTGTATTAGACCATTTATATTTAATGTAATTATTGATATGTTAGGGCTGAAGCCTGCAATTTTATTTTCTGTTTTCTGTTTTTCTCTATTTTTCATTTCTCTGGTTTCTTTTTCCTGCCCTCCTTCAACATTTCTTAAAATTCAATTTTGCTTTATGTATAACATTTTTTAGTACCTCTTTATATAGCTTTTTACTGGTTAGGTATGACATCAAATATACATAATTTATCACAGTCTGATGGTGTCATCATATTACCAGTTTGAATGAAGGGTGTCATGAATCATGTTCTACTGAGTATTTCTGCAAAAATGTCAGATTTCATAAATCAAAATCTGAACATCACAATAAATGTAGCTATGTGAGATACTGTCCTGGTTTCCCCCACACAAAACTACATACACATTCATACCTCCACTAAAAATATAACCGGGATGTGAATTGGGATTAGTGAGGGAGCAAAAAATACTTGACACTGATTTGAAACACCAAGATTTCTGTCAGTTGACGTATACTTGTTTGGATAGATGATTTTAAAGACGTTGCCTAAGAGAATGTGTTTTCTAACACACTAAAGTAAATAGAAGTCTGAAAAGTTTTTGAAGTCTGGACAAAATTTTCCTTTTATTAATCAAGGATATGGGCCATCAACAATTCATAATCTGTTACAACTGTAAATAAGCTGAACAATTACCTAGACTATTGCTCACCTTTTATAGGAAATTCATTTCTGAGAGATGAAACAAACTTGCACAAGGTCATGAGTGAGTCAGTGAAAGAGATGAGCCTAGAACTGAGGTCTGATGACACTGAACTGCACAATGAGGAATAAAAATATTAAATTTTTATCTGAAGGGTATCAATACTCTGCTTGGGAATACAGTTATGCTTCATTTCCTTAAGGAAAGCAAAATAAGAATGTGGCAGATGGAACATCATCACTCATCTACATCGGAATTTAACCAGAATGCTGGGTTTTAAATGTAGCCACCTGCCAAAAGTAGCAACTGATAGCAAATAAATGGCCCAACCACAGATATTTCGTAGGCACTGTCTCACACGGTGTCCCGACATAAAGCTGCAAGAGTTAGCATGTCCTTTTCCATTGTGTATTGATGAGTTTTTTCCCATGTACCCAGGCTACCAAAGAGTGGCAGATCTGAAGGATGTTGACATATTTCTGACATTATGCAGTTTTCATTCCCTTTAGGTGTAAAAAACACTTGAATATGTACAAAAGGGACAATCCTCAATTCCCAAAATATTTTTTATACTCCCTGATTCATTTGGTGAGAGATCAAACTTCCAGTTTGTAGCTCTGAGTGGCAGATTTCCTATTTTAGTCATAAAATCTTCTATGATCCAAACTTTAAAAAAAATTCTTGCTCTACTTCTCCCATTTATATTCACAGTCAGATACTATAATTAAATAATACAGTTTCATTTACTTGGGCTCAAATCCATTAATTTTCTTTCTTATTTTTACTCGTCTCTTTTCTCTGAAACATATCCCATTATTATTATTATCCTTGAGCCCACAAATACACAGATCCGTGAATCTATAATAGGTCTTCCTATTTTTTTAGAATAGATTTCACTTTGATTAATTGTCTAAATTGCCTCCACTTGCTATATACATTTGAACAAATACCTGATCCTACTGAAAAAAAAACAATCATCCTTTAACAGCTGACCTCCTCGCCAAGTACAAGTATTAAGTTTACTTCAGGGAAAAACTTGGTGCACAAGCCACCTTGAGTTCCGTGGCCTGATGCCAGCAGAGGGTGAACGTGCTAATGGTCTGCACCAAAGTGAGAATTCAGATGCCCTTCCATTCAAGCCCAGTGGACTGGCCAAATGATAGAGCACCGTTCAGCATCATGTACAGAGAGAGCCATGTGCCTTCCTCTCAACCAATGGTGCCCACATGTGCTGAGGAGCAGGGCAAGAAGTGCACGTGCTAAACACTTCAACAGGGAAGTGTTTGCAATCAGAAACAAAACCTAAGCGATACAGCTGCCGCGGTGTCCAGCTCTTTAACCAGACAGAACTTCCACACACCTAGCCTTCTTTTTTTTTACGAGCAGAGAGGAAGCTTGCAGAATTTGTATTCACACGTCCAATGTTGTGCTCTCACCACATGCCTATGAAACTCCCTCGTCAACAGAGCTTTTACCCTTGCCTTTTTTCTCTTTTTCAGGATTTCTACTCCAAATCCCCAGCACACTTAGAGCAGTGATCTCAGAGGCATTTCTATCGCTGATGCAAATTATATTTCTTTATCTCCTGGAGATGGGGTGGGAAAGGGAAGGAAGTGTAAAAGCTCCAAAGTGGCAGCTAAAACCAAACCAGCTGAAGAAAGCTCATAACATTTTTCGCTAATTTGTTGTGTAAATGCCCCCTGCTAATTTAGAAAAGCCTTTGTGGTTTTTAACATGAAAAAGTTAAACAGGTAAACTCCTATGTTGAAATTCACGGACTGAAGGTGAAGTTAACCTTCTACCAGTGAAAAATCAGTGGATGAACAGACCAAACACCTTCAATATAGACTATGAACTGTTAATAGAAAGACAACCTATAAATACATTTTTCATTGCTAATAGGCCACATTTCTACATAAGAAGACTAGTTTCCTTTCCAGTCACAGCACCATCATGGACCAAATGTAAACTATAAAAGAACTAACATCTAGCTTGGATCAGACAGCATATAGTATTTTAATGCTTTTTACAACACAAAGCCATTACTCCTGTTTAGAAGCAAGTTCCTGAGAATACACTAAATTCTCAAATCTGAAAACAGAGAGCAATCCCAAATGATCCCCTCAGCTGATATGCTAAAGACTGAATAAAGACGGTAAGAACTACATACCCATCTGTGGATAAGGCTGGTAAACTGTTCTTAACCCAAGCTGCCAGTGCAGAGCGAGCACAGCATTCAGGCCATCTCTACGAAATGAGGAAACTCCTGGTCCTCATGTCAGCGTCATAGACAGTTCAACCCATCTCTGAGGACTCAGTCAAATTAAATAAATATATTGTTGAGCAATATCTGCAACGTACTTTGTTAGATGATGGGGAGAAAACAAAGTCATTAAAACGTATTAATAAAGAAGCTGTGATCTAACTACTTCAAAGTTGGAAAAGTCATTAGCAGAGAAAAAAGTAGAATGAGGGATGCATTCCAGAACGTCAGGAAAGGGGTTGTTTCAACAAAACGTATGCTTGTGTGTCAATACACATAAAAATTAAATAGCACCTAAAATACAATAATGTCAAAACTTATAGGAAACGCATCTGAAATTCTTGGGTGAGAGGGAGACACACGGGAAGTTAGAGTTGCAGTAAAAGGTGGGTGGTCTCTTCCAGGATCTGAGAGGCCAGGAAAAACCTGACAAACAGGGCCCGCTGGCGGGCCCAAGCAAGAGCAGGGCAGGCGCTGGATTTTAAAAGGAGCCACAGAAAACAGGAGTCGCACACTTTCATCTCAGGAGCTCTGAGAACCAGGGTTCCAGCATCCACAGCTGCATCTGTCCTGGTTTCTTGTCTACAGCATGGCCAAGTGTCCTTCTATTGACAGATCCTGGGCGAACCCATGTAATATCCTCATGAGTCCCCACCTTATACCCAGGCACCTCCCCAGGCAATGGAAGGAGATTTCAGCAGCCAGCACGCTTTGCCCCTGCAAATTACTCCCCACCAACAATTTCTGAAATTTCTTTGCCAGGTGTGGCGTCTCTGGAGCCATAAAAAGCTATGAAAGTATTCTAATGCAAAGATCTGGGCAAAAAAAAAAAAAAAAAACCATGGTGACTGAAACATGGCCTTAGGAAAGCAAATCCAGTTACTCAACTGGCATGTAATAACCAGATAATGGTTCATTTGCTGACTTGGTATAAAAAAAAAAAAAAGCTTCTATGAGGCAGTAGAGGCACTGAGTATCTGAAAAGGACTGCTCCTGAAGATACATAAAATAAGACCCACACAGAAGAGGCTATGTTTTATTTTAAGCACTGATACTCAAACACAATTTAATAAAAAAATTACAATATGGCAAAGTGATTACTAGCATAAACTCTGCTGGATTGAATCTTCCTATTTGGGTGATCTCAGGCAAGTTACTGAATCTCTCTAAGCCCAGAAATTAGAAATAATACTTACCAGAGTAATCAGCTACTCAGCATCTCATTGAAAAACTATGCTGCCCCAATTCTCAGGCTTCACAGTTCAAGTAGGACTGGCCCCATACCCTCTCTCACTGCACTTTAGGTTTGACTGCTCAGGCCTGAGTAATCACTGACCAGTTCCAGGAAGCCATGTGGGGATCCCCATCACCCCAACAATTGCTGGAAGACTCCTTCTCTCTCCCTTTTGCTCATTTGCACCCTCTCTCTCTCTCTCTTTCTGTGACTGACATTACTGAGGACCATTCAAACCTAAAAATGTCAACTGAGGGGAACGCAAAGCTAAGGCCTGGGAGGACCGAGGGAGAGAGGGGTGCCTGGAGATAAATCTGTGAGCACAAAGGTTATTTTCTGTTAGAGTAACACTCTATTCTCTGTTGCTTCACCTATTTTGAGATAGTTTTGTGTCTAACCTACGACCTGGAGTTTGTGCATGTGTATGTGAGGAAGAAATGAGATGACACCCATAACGTGTTTGTTACTGTGCTGGGCATACAGTAAATGCTTAATAATCGTGAGCTATTTTTATGCCCAGAATGAGAGCTTCTTTAAGCTTGCCTTTCCAAGATGACCACATGAAAAGAAACAATTTTCATGGGACTCATTAAGATATCAAGGGTTTCTATTTTCAAAAAGGTCATAATCAATAATAAAGGATGTTAATAATAGCTCAAACACATGGAAGTCTCAAAAGACAGCAGATGATTTGACCTGAATAGAAAAAAATAGTTAAAGTTTTCACAGGAAAGTGTAAAAGAAGAACCTCAAACTGGGCTGGTCACCGAAAGGGTTTTGAGGAACAGGAAAGATCTGGAAAGTTGGAGGGGAGAACAGATAATATTCTAGGCATGGGTCTAGAAAAATATGGGTGGTGGTGTGCAAGCATGGGACTCTCTTTGACCTACAGCAGAGGGTTGTGAGGAGAAGTCATGGAAGGATGGTTAGAATAAAAAACCTCAATGCAGATGATAGCTCCTAAGGGCAAATTTAATCGCATTTCACAGAAGTTGGTTTTCACTGAGCTCACGAGACGTACAAAGGGATATACCATTAGGTTGCTCATGAAATTCACACCAGGTGAAAATTTTCGAAATAATTTTACAACCAAATCATACATCTTTGGATACATGGTATCATGTTGGGGTTTTTTCCCTCTTTCTTATTCCAGCTATAATTGCTCATTATCTTACTCACACATTCTATAGCTAAAGACATGAACATATGAAGGAACAAATAAGCCCTAAGACATAATGTAACAGATACTGTGGTTTTCTCCTCGGTACCCCTTCCTCAGCCTGCAAGAGCTGTGCGGTTTGAGGGACCGAGGCCAACTTCTGTGGTGGGTCCTGCTAACTTTAAGGCAATCCCATCCGCCTTTCCAGTGACTGCTTGGTGAACCCAGGCCCACAGGAACCTATGAATGCCATTCCCCTGGAAACACGTTTTGGATCCCGGAATGGACATACGACACAACGTGGGCCAATGAAACATAAATGAGATTTGCCTCTAGGAAAACACTTCCTCGCATTCAAGACAGAGCCACTGAAAGAGATGGTCTCTCTCTCAAACTATGGTTGTCAGACACGGAGCGGCTGATGCAATCTGCTTTCAATTTAAGAACAGAGCTAACATCCAGAGGAGGGTAGGGCTCAGGGAATTGCAGAGATAAGGTGCTGAAAGCACTGGGCAAATTCAACCCAATAATCTGCCCAACCTCTAAGGTCTGACTATGTGAGATACCATCTTTCTTATTATTAAATCTGGTTGGGTTCTTAAAAAAAAACTAATCCTAATTTCTTTACCAAAAAATACTCCAATGATCCAGTACACTGTGTATCATTTGCAAATGGCCCTCTGGATAGTCTTAGAGCCTCCAGAAGACGCGAGAAAGTGGAATCAGGACGAGTAAACATGAGGAAGAGGGGAGCTATTTGTATCTGAAAGCACTAGTCCAGGAGATCCGTGTCAGATGAGCAGAACATCGCCCTTTGAAAAGATGGAGGAGTCAGTTGGCAGAGTCACCCAAACCGGTCCAGGTATTCTTGTCAGATGAGGGCACTCCAAAATTACACATAACCAAGGTTCTAATAAATGCAAAAACTTTAGATCTTACAACTCCACCCTTCCTCCTTCCTCCTGCACAGCTGCTACAAGTAGGGGCATTTTATTCCCTGGTCCTATTAGCAAAAAGAGCTCCTTACAGATGCGGCCCAGCCTGGAAAGGGTTCTCTGGGCAAGCAAATGTTATAGACTCTGTAACTTTCCATGTCTCATTGCCAAACTCTCTTTGGGGTGCAGTGTCTAGAATTGCAATTAATCGTTTAAGCCAACTATGATATGGGCTATATTCACTAAGTAAAATGAGGATAATTGTGCTGTTTACTCCCTTATTTTCTTCACCCCCTCATTTAAAAACTGTTTTTAAATGTTTACAGAAATATATAAGAAATAGAACATATATGACAACTTCTGAGGAAGTTACAGCAGCAAATAAGCATTGGTAAATGGTGATCAAGGTGGAGCAATCAAGCTAAAAAACGAAATTAGAAATCTACGTGGAAAGGCTGTACAGACAGGAACTTGTAGCAGATTTGATCACCACTAGCCAAAAGAGAGCCAAAAATGAACACAAATCATGAAAGCAGACTCTGCCCACAGTATTAAGCCACAGAACTAATAAGATCAGACATTTAAAATGTACACATATGATTGGTAGCTAGAAGATGTTACAGACTGTCTTCTATGTCTGAAATATGGTTCTCTAAAAACAGTAGGACTTCTGACAGACCTCACACATACATTAGAACAATTTAAAATGTATTTTGACATGAAATTTGATAACCCAAAATTAATACTTAAGCACCGGCAGTGAAAAATCTAAGCCCATAAAATGGCACTGTTCAACTGACTATATTTCAATAAAAATATGTATATACAAAATGGCACTGTCTGTTTAGGCCTCTAAATAGTGACCAAGTCAGTAGAAATGAGCATACCTAGTGTTCAAAGCACAAGACTGCCTGGAGGAGCACACGGGGCAGGATACGTACAAAATGCGTCCAGAACATCTTGACACACCAGATACCAAGGAAGCTGTCAAAGACAGCCATAGTACTCATGTCAAAAGTACGCAGAAGCCAACTAGGGGAGGTTTCCATTGGTCAAAGATGAGACCATTTGAGATTCAAAAAGGATAAGAATTATAATAGATCAAACTCATCAGATATGCTTAAATTCTTGAGTTCATGATGATGTTTAAAGAAATTACTTGGTTACCTTCTGAGGATGACAGAAAGCTGTTCCACCTAAGTAGTAATATATTCCCCACCCTCAGGTCAAACGGACTCCTGTTCACTTTTTGTTTGCTACCCAAAAAAGTTAAAAATAAGATACAAGATTTTGTTACTGTTGGCAACCACCTATTAGCTCCAAACATTCTGCTTTGTATATAAAGATAATGAGGCATTCATTATATTTTGTTTTCTTTTCTTCTTTTCTTTTTCTAAGTGAAGTATAGTTAATTTACAATGTTGTGTTAGTTTCTGTCTCTTTTCTTTGTAGATCTCATCAGGATGAACGGAAGAATGTTCTGATTCTAATGTTTCTTTCCTTTACAAATCAAATAACCCCATTTCCAACCTGAGAAACTGTTGGCTGCCTTAATGCCACCAACCCTCATCATACCTGGACAAAGGGTTTTCTTTTATAATGTTTATCATTATTGCAGGTTGGTCACAGCTACAATTTAAAAGCTGACTATAATCCTATCTGTAAAGGTTGACTGCACAGTGACCTTAGTCAAGGTAAAACCTGTTCCAGAAAACCCGAGAATAATAAGGCCCATGGAAGTCTAGACAAATGGATACATCAATGAATAGGAGGGAAATGTTTATTGCTTTTAACAAAAATCATTCATTACACTCTTTGCTGTAGTTTCACCCACACATCATGAGTGGCATTTCATATTTCAAAGGTATTCTCAAGAAGTCGAATACATAAATACTGGATATGCTCAGTGTACTAATACTGATTAATATCTGGCTCTCCTCTATTACTTCCCATCACAATGAAATTAGGTGTGACCATATGATTAGTTCTAGGAAAGAAATATGAGAAGTGATGTTTGTCATTCTGGAATAAAGTATTTAATTGTCAGTGCTTCCCTGGCCTGGGAGTTCATGGAAGCAGGTATACATAAAGGTGCCATAAAGTTGAAGTTTCAAAAGCTAAACCAGGTGGATGACTGACCTGCACAATGACCTAAACTCACAGCAGAGCTTGCACGTGAGATGTTAGGGTTGTTTGTAACAGCAACATGCCTGATTCTAACCCAAATGATGTGCTAGAATGCTGCATTTTCCCCAAACATCCTTTTCACAGACAGTTGATAAAAATTACCCATATTCTTGCATTTATTGAAGCCAATCAAATTAGCTGGATAATAGAAATGTATGGATTTAGAATGAATATTTTCAGGATTGTGAACTGTTTGAAAATGTTACCTATACTTGATAAATCATGCCTTATAACAATAAAGCAGCAGAACTGTACTCATGTAAATAGAAGCTGACTCAGATTTCCCTACTAAACGGAGAACGGTGCAAGCGTGATGCGCAGGAGCCACTCTGAGCCCCAGTTCTACCTTAAGAACTACGGCAGGACATAAAGCAAAGAGCAGTTGCTGATGACATTTATGAAGTCTCTCAGGTCTCAGCTGATTCTGAAATAAACTGATAAGGCTTATATTTTCTTGACCTCCTAATCCTTGGAACCAAAAGTACTTGGTAAATGAAATTTTCCTTTCATGATGTCCTCAAATCTACTTGCTCTGACTAATCTAGTATATACTACCAAAGAATAGGAAAACCACAAAAAGTCCATTGTGAAATTTCAATAAAGCTCAGCCCAAGACTTCTGTTTGATGCTTTCCCTATGGAGGAAGACTAGAGAACTTTAAAAGTGGAAATTTGTATCTTTCCTTATCCAGAGAGCACTTCATAAACCAAGTTAAAAAAAAAAATCATACAACATTCCCAGGAAATATAATCGCCTTTTACCCAAAGCCTCAGCAATCAACAGTTTGAAATAACATTCCCTGCTGAACACACGGGTATTTACCTGGGTCATGAACCACAATGGCAACTGTCCCAAATATTTCTATCCATTTGATGGGTGCCATAGGAGCTTAAATGGACATGATGGTGACAGCAATGGCTAGGCCATTGATTTGAGGATGACTGAAGACTAATGGAATCACTTCCTCAGCCGTATAGGTGTCCTAGGAGGTCTGCTAGCCCAAAATGACCTGGTGGCTTTTCAGAGGCGTTGGTACCACCTGACATGGCACAATAATGATAGAGCTGTGTGGAAAGTGGAGATAAGAGCTCCAGCATGCATCTTTGCCAGGAAAATTCACAACATTTCATTTGAAAAAAAGACAGTGGGCAATAATTACACAGTTTAATTATTCCTTTGGGTTCCACAAAGAGCTAAAAAAAATGTAAGATTACCAGCCACTGATCTGCTACCTGTGGCAGCTGAAAAATATTATAATGGAATTTCAGGGGCACAGAGTGAAATGAGCATCTCCAAATTGTTTGGAAAAGGATCTTCAGTCTAAAGAGAATTGACAGCACAGCTTTAAGAATAGATAAAGGACTGCCTCAAGGATCTGTCTTGCTTCCTTACTTTTTTAAAGTAATACCTTCATTTGCATAGTAATAACCCAATTATTGTAAGATTAGGTGACAGGAATCTCATTATTGCTATTTCCACAAAACAGTCAATATTCCATTCAATATCTTTTAATGTTATACCACCTTAAAACATAATTATTTCAATATACTCTCATTCATCTTTAATGTAATTTTCTTTTTTAAAAACCTTGCCATAATTGTTGGTTTTTATGGAATATATCAGTGTTTAAACAAGCACTTTTCCCCTCAGGCTGCTATGAGAACAAGCAGAAGCAAGCAACAACATGGGGGTACTTCTGCCCTCCCTCCCCGCCACCCAAAAAAGAAGTACAGCCACCAAAAGACCAAAGCTACAAACACCACTGATGAAAATCTGCTGTGACCACCTCTACACTCTTCCCTGAACGGCAGTTCCCTCTCCTTCTCTTTCACTGCATGCTCCACTAAAGACACTTCCAGAATGCATTCTGGTCTTCAGGCAACTTTGAAAAGTGTTAGCAAATACATTCTGTTAAATTTCAAATTGTATGATCTGGGCTCTTTTCTTTGTGTGTGTGTGTGTGTGTGGTTTTTTTTTTTTTTCCCCAGACCACATTGTAGTACCCTCAAAAAAAAAAAATAAAAACCACCCACATCCGAGACAGCTGACACACTGGGGAGACCATCTGCCTGCCATAGGTTTACCTGCCATGGGCTTTTACAGTTTCAATTACAAGACAATCAGGACAATAAGTGGCTGGTTACTAGATTAACAGTGGGACCAAAGCAAGGGAAACAGAAGGGAGAGAGAGAGGACTGTCTACATTAAGAGACTACAGAGCCATACATGCTATTACTTCAAAATGATATCAAAATTAATGTACGGTGAAAAGAGCAGTTAGATTTTGTCATGAGAGGAAGTCATATCAAAGGGCTGTGGTTTGGAATCTGGAGTTAACACTCCCTGACTGTGGCCCTACCGACTGCATGTTCTTCTTAATCTCTCTGTACTTTGTGAATGAGCGCTCGTTATCCGTGAGCATAACAATTAATTTATAGAAGTAAGGACTGTATTCCTTAGTCAATACCAACCAAGTTTTCTCAAGATGTAAACTTCAGCAACCAATAACACGATTCACCGGTACTTCCTCTATATACTGATGCACGGAAATTCAACAGGCTTCCACCTTCCTGAGAGCCCGCCTAACCACACTCTCACCACCGCAGACCCAAACCTTCAAACCACGCTCCGTATTTCCCACTTACCTCTGAATGAAATAGCAGAGCTGGCCCAACACCTTTCTGCATGTTTAATGAGTTTTAGGGGGTACTAACTCCGCCTTTTGTCATTTTTTACAACAGTGGGGACACCACCATTCTTTAAAAGGAGCTTAGTTGCTGTAGACAATGTTTCCCCCCATATAGAAACTGTCAAAGCAAACTTCTGATGCAGTGAGGCTTTACTGGAATTAGGTTGTGTGGTTTATCTCTTTCAAGTCACTAGACTGCTCCTCAGAAACCACTCAGAGCAATAGGGACATGAGTCAGACAGATATTTAGGACAACCCACCCCGCCCCCAAGTCAGAGAGGAATCAACTCACAGGCACATTCTGAGTCAAGACCACGAGTCTCAGTTTGTGGCTAAGGAAGGACTAGAACTCAGGTCCTGTCCCACATCATTTAAATCCCAGACTTCAGAGGAAGAATCACAGCCACACTGCATTGACTCAACATAGTTATCTTTTTGCCTCTCGGCAAGGAACGCTACCAAAAGATGGTCAACCAAAACACCAAAGGTTGACAGTGTAAGTCATCATTATATACGCGGTATCAGACAACGTACTGTCTTATGTTAAGTATCAGAACCCCCACTTACTGTTGAAAGGCTGAGGTCGGAAGGGTACAGAAAACTGCTCAAGATCACAAAACAACAAGTTCCAGAGTCAGGAGTCGAAACCAGATCTATCTTAAAGAGAAAGCATATAAATTGCTGTCATAAAAACAAAGTTTACATGTACAATCTACTTTGCTTTTGGCCCAGACTTTCCTAACCCTGTCTTCCAGACACCATTCCCCTAGTGCAGAGAGGTTGCACAGGCCAACGGTGACCTCAGATAATTCAGTCTCCAGAATATCACACAGTGTCATGCCACCTTAACTTTGGGCACGATATTTCCTTTTTTCTGTACTGCCTTCACCTTCTATTGCCTTTATTGCTCATTATTTATTTACTAAACTCTTATTCGTGCCTCAAAATCCTGCTTACTCAGTAACTCTGCTATGAAGTCTTGCCTTACGACCCAGCACCTTCCGGGAGAGTTCAGAGTTCATCTTCCCTCCCTCTGCTACTTCTGAACGTTTAAACTCTATATTTAATCACTGAATGTAGTTTTTCATTTGTTGCCACCTCTCTTGAGGAAGGCTCCTTGAGGACTGGGTTTATTAATTCATCTTAGTATCCATAGTACCTAATGTATCTGAAACAGAGGTGTTCTATAAATATTCAACTGTTATTGAACTGAAGATACCAATTCATTTATAACAACTATCGTATTCTATCTTGCGTGATGAATTTCTACTTATGTGTTTTCTATAACAAGAGATACTTCATGACTTGTTCCCCTCACCACACTTAGAGTGCTTTATACATTAACAGGTGTTCCAGTAATATCTGTAGATTTGAATTGCTTACAAGATTAAAAATGGGAGAAGGAAGAGCAATTAACTAAAAACAGACTGCTTTAAAGCCAGTTGAGGATAATAGGAAATTTTCCCTTCCTGAGTCACCTTCAAAGCATGGGATTTTATCAAAGGAGGGTATAGAACAAGGGCACTAGTTAAAAACGCAATGACTGCGTCCGTGGCTAAAATGCTACTTTTCTTGAGGATTAATTGAGTGCAATCTTTTATCTGTTTCTATTCAGCATATGTACTATATATCTGCTATGCGTCCGAGGACAGCTGCCGTTCTATTTACAGCATTATCTAAAAATGGCAACATTAAATCCATCTCCCATCTCTCTGAGATCTTTTTCAACCACAGAATCATCTCAGATGTTCTGCTTTTAGAGCAAAATATATGAGGTGTGATTGTGTGTAACAGCAAAAGACTAACAGGCAGAAATCCGCAACGGTGGAATCAGCCGCAGGGGCTGATAAAACTTTCCTCCTCTCCCTATCTCAAGAAAAGCTAGGGCAAGGAAACCAGAAAACATCGGGCGGCAAATTTTAAAGTCGAAAACCCTGCCCTTACACCCCTACCAGGAGTCAAGGAGCCAAAATATTGATTTTTTAGGGCTTTGTTGCTGACTGCAGAGATTTTGAACATAGGCTGAAAACCAAACAGCAGAGGCGTGTTTTGATAACCCTTCCAAATACTATATCAGATCCCATTTTTTTTTTTGAGAAAGTTAAAATTAATCTTTCAGTCGTTGTGGGGTGGGGGAGGAAAGCTGTGGCCATGCTAATGATTTATTGTAACTCTCCATGTCACAAATCCTCTGTTAACTTCACCGACAGCTATTAACAGGAGAGGCGAAAATCGGGCTTCACACAGAAACTTATCGCGCTGACCATCCTGACCAATCTGAACAACTTGGGAAATTTTAAAATCTTTTCATCACTCTTTTACCAAAAATGTCAAAGACACAAACTCTTCGTCTTTACCAAGCTTCAAGTGCATTTTCAAAATCAATGTAGCAACTACACATGACAAGACAAGAGAGCAGTCTTTGAGTGGTAAGGATCAAACAGACGTGGAGAAAAAGTAAAAGTTCATTTAAATCCTTCCTTTAAGAAGCTAATTTTCTTATCATGTCACTGCCCTTGTAAGTATAAAAGCCATCATTTTAAACGTATTTTCTAACTCACCGAAGCAATATAGTGAACTGGTTAATAGTATGGGGGGTGGGGTGGGGGTGGAGCCTGGGTTCGAATACCAATGCTACATTTACTATCCGTTTGACCTTGGACAAGAGAAATAACCTTCTGTGCCTTATCTGTGTGGTTTTGAGGAATAGTTGAGTTAGCATGTATAAAGTTGGTGGAATCGTACATGCCATGCAGTGAAAACTCAATGTTACTTATTTTTATTGTTAGCATAGTCCCTGACATTCAGCAAATGCTCAAAACTCAAAGATAAATTAATTGGTTTCAGCAACATTTCTCAAGTAGGGACAGAGGTGGAGAAGACGCATACAAGAAGAGCTTCTATGAAAGAAACTACAATGATTTATTCACTAGGTGTTACTTTCTCATCAAGCTATTCTCTTGGAACAAAACATATATGGCACAAATCCTTCCATTTCAAAATTTGAATCTTTATAAAAAGGCATGCTTTGTAGGTCATTCAGTACGTTTTTTAACAATGCCTACAGCAGGTAAATACACAAATCTTTTTCTGTCAGTCAACCTCTGAATTATTTTTATTTGATTAAACAAACAAACAAAAAGCTAAAGAATCATCAGAACAAAGTCCAGCACAATGGGTTACATCTAATGATCACACTTTGACAAATGGCAGCTCAATAAAGAAGATAAGGATGGTAATGAGACACTCACACCCTTTATCTGCCATTGGCATTTTCATCTACTCCACAAGTTAGGTCAAGTAAAATCATAATTACCAAATTTTCACTGATATGAAATTTAAATTTTTTAAAGACAAATCAATGTTATTCCAAAAAGCCAAATCCATTAATACAGTTTCTTTTAACTACGTGTTTTACTCTAAAATTTACATTATCATCATTCATCAAGTCATTTTTGGAAATCTCAGAGAAGCAACTTAAGGATGCACCAACAGTCTATTTGAAACATGAGCTAAAATTTAAAGAACTGAATGTGGGAAATACATGTTATGCATCTTTAAAGAAAGCCTAATGCATAATTTTTGCAAGGTGTCAAAATCATCAAATAATTATATTTAAGGAAATTCTAAAAGTATGTAAAATTAAAGTGAATATTCACTCTATGAGGTAAAGCAGGAAAAAAATACCACACACATACGTACAGTTATGATGCTCTGTTGAGCACAACTGTGCTTCATTATAAAGATCCGAGTCCTAGGAGTTCAGAGACCACTTTCTGACTTTACTGTGTTCTCCTTGTTGATTCATTAGCAACTCCATTGCCAAGACTCAAATTTTCATTTGGATTACAGAGGTCAATCTTGCATACACCGTATTTTCAAGGACTGCTCCCAAAATAAAACTTTGTAAAATGTATCTCCATTGTCAGCCATCAGCAGTAACTTTACTGTTCATGCCAAGATACTGGGCAAGATGATGGAGACTTGGTTCTGCCACCGATCAGCTGATTTCCCAGTTCTGGCCCTCAAATCTACTCATCTTTAAAATCAGAATGTTGAACTGGATTATATCTGATGTCTCTTTATGCTTGAAAATTGCACAATTAAGTTGTTCTTTTCCATACAGGAATTTAACCAAATTCAGCTTACTGAACAAGAGATGGTCACAATGTGCTCATCCCACAGGAGAGTAGATACAAGCAGAAGGTCGTCTTCATAATTCTTACGAAAGACTTCATACTCGTCGGTCATCCACTGTGGACCAGACAGTGTACATCCACCTGTCTCTATATCTGTGTCTCAGATGGCAAACCAGAGGCTCAGGGAGATTAAGCAGTATACCCAAAATCATGGCACTAATAAGTGGTAAAACTGGGGTTTGACGTCAGACCTTTCTGACTATGAGGCTTGTACTCACCCCATCTCAGCAACAAGTTCATGGAGAACTATGACAAGTGAGAGGCAACTCTAGTGCTGAATCTATTAAATAGTTTACTGATGCTAAAGTCTCCATCACGCATATGCAAGTTCTATCCATTGCTTGGTACCCAAGAAGGGAGCTTGTATCTTTAACAGGGAAGTAAAATGCAAGTATTCCATGCAAGCTGCTGATGGCTGGCTCAGAGACAGCAATTAAGGTAAGTGACTTGGTAGTTGACAATGCATTTCTTGATGATAATGGCACCTCTTGAAAATTAGTCAGAGAGGTTATATAGACTTTGATGACAGTGCCCAAGCAGGGAGAAGAAACAGAAAACGTACTTTGGAGTGCTTTTCGAACAGGACTTCAGGATCTCCTC
This sequence comes from Camelus bactrianus, assembly GCF_048773025.1. Classification (NCBI taxonomy): domain Eukaryota; kingdom Metazoa; phylum Chordata; class Mammalia; order Artiodactyla; family Camelidae; genus Camelus; species Camelus bactrianus. The sequence continues at coordinate 15,341,272 of NC_133572.1, forward strand.
TATGAATTACTAGAGGAAAATCATTCTATTCTTTCCATTGGTAACAATGTTACCCCACCTCGGGAATCTCAATGACTGGCAGATCGACTGGACACTGAGTGAGCAAGCCCGCCCAGTGTGACATCTTACTATACATATTCTAAATGTCCTCACTGTATTGTGTTGTAGTTTTCAACACAGGCTGATGTCCAAAGACCTAGATTTGAATTCTGGTGCTGCTACTTACTAGTGCTACGAGTGGTCAAAGTAATAAATCTGTCTGTGATCCAGGTCCTTGTCCATTAAAGATGGACACTGCCAGGAAGCTCAGGGAATTGTTGTAGGAGTCAAACAATGTATGGCAAGCACTGAGCACAGTGCCTGTCATGTGAGACACTCCCAATAAAAGTCAGCTGTTACTATTATTATCAAAAGGCAACAGAATATAAGAACGCATATTTCTTATAGCAACCCTGATGATAGGATACTGTTCCTAGTAGTAATTATTACTTGATAGGAAAAAGTTACACTCTAACAAGCTACATACAAAATCCAGAGTACGCATGGTATTTTCTTAAAGGGAGAAAATACACACACACACACACACACACACACTGATCCAATTATTATTCTTTTAATTATAGTCCTAAATAAAAGCCTGGACAGTCTAGATGCATTTAACACTGGTTATCTGTGAATAAAATTGTATTGGCTTCTTTTTCACTCACCAGTGTTTTCTAAATCTTCTACAATGATCCTGTGTTTTGTACTAAAATAAATATTTCACTGTATTTATTTTATTTTATTAAAAGAGGGACTACGGTCATGCTTCCAAAATTAAAATAAAATGAAAACCAACCTGCATGAAGATAGAACATCAGGTACTAAAATATTATGCCCTGATATGACTGTATGACTTGCTGTTTAAGTAAAGGAGGGCTGAGAATCGAGGTGATTCTTCTCAGATGTCAAAATGATGTTTACACCTTTCTCTTAAGCAAAATAGATGATAAAACATAACACTCTGATGATGACACTAAATATTTTTAATATCCTGGACAAATCTACAATGCTTTTTAATATTCAACATTCATTAGCTTCTAATGATCTTCATATGGGTAAAATATTACAAACTTATCTTTTAGCACCCAAAAATGTACTCTTTGGTTTGCAGCACACACTCATTCACGTACGCCTTATTATCTATTTAAGAAGTTGGCCATAGTGAAATGTTCCTACAAAAATAAGTTGGAAAAATTACTGAAATTGTTGTCAGTTGTACTGAAGGCAAAGTAATGTTAGGTGGGCCTCTAAAACCTGCTTTCTAAAGCAGTCAACTAGTGATAGACTTTTTGACGAAAATAGCAGAAGTTAACTTGATCAGAGCACCCACTTGAGTGAAGATGAGCTATGCTTGTCCGGACTTGGTCATTATGGAGTGTGAAGGATGGACATCTGTTTAAAGATAGCAAGGTGGTCATCAAATGAATTCTTTGATGTTTCAAATGTAAGGATAACTATGCAGAGAAAACTGAGGCAGGGAATCGCAGCTTTAGAGGGAACTAAAGTCCCTTTTGTAGCCATTGGCTTGAAAACATAGCGAGCGGTACACCTCATCATCTTCCTGAACCTCAGTAACCTCTCTGTACCTCTGCCTGCATTACACCTTCTCTGGGAATATGCAGACCAGGCTGCATGCCTCTTCATATACTTCCCGCCAAGGTTTACTTCTCTCATTACTAACCTGTGCTGTTTCCTATCTAAAATGCAAACCAAATCTGAAATACTAACTACTTGCCCCTTAAATGTAGATAGGGCATAATTTACGATGTGCAACGTCACTCACAAAATGAGATTATCCAGGAATACTGGCAGTACCAAGGCCAAAGCAGAGCTTGGAGCCACATCAAATCTTCCTTAATCATTGGCAAGATATGAATTACAAATTAAGATTTGGAGCAACAATAGTGAGAATGGTAAGAATAAGTTAGATATAAAAACATCATAAGGTAAACGTTCAATCTGTGACCTTTGTGGATCCCGGAGTTTGGGATACACAGTGCAGGATCAGAATTCTGGTAGGGCTCTTGGTACAGATGAGCAGAGAGGTGGTTGCAGATGCATGATGAGAATGAATGGGTTGACCAGAGAAGAACTTGTACAATGGGAAGAGAGCCAGGTTTGAGTTCTGGTGAAAAGAGACACTGAGGAGAGGTCAGAAAGTAAGGGGCCAACAGCAGTGACTCAGAAAGAATTTCAGGGGGAGAGAAAAGAGCCAGGAGAGAGCTGCTTCCTGTCTCAGAAGTCAAGAGAGGGGAAATTTTCCAGAAGTATGAATCACAGTGTCAAACACTCAGAGATACCAAGTCAGATAGTGCTGTTAGGAGGACACAGGATTTGCAGATTAGGAAGTCACGAGCGACCTTTGCCAGGGCAACAGAAATGACATGGCACGAGTGAACTGGTGGCCACAGTGGGAGGGAAGGGAAAGTGATAAACCAAGGACAATGTTATAGAAAATGGATAACCTTCAAGGTGCTACGCTATGTATAGAAAGAGAGTCACAGGGCATTGTTCGAATTTTTTTGAGTTTTGTAAATGCCATGGTTTGGCTCCTCTGCCTGAGAGGGAAGCCGTCCTCCACGTCCCACCAAACTCCCTACTGCAATCTCAAAAGCACAGCTGTGGGGACCGCCACTTCCTGTACATCTTCTGCAATCACCAGAGTGAACCCTCCCTCCCCAGCACTGTCCCTCAGCCAGCTAACAGAGAGGGCGGTGTTGCCTGCATGCTTCCTCCCCTGCTCTCTCCTGGTGAAAGAACACGCCTTCCACCTCCACTCCCAAAAAAGGAGGCATTTAACCAAGGGCAGCTCCATCTCCCTGGGCCGCGGTGAGTGACTGAGGAATCACACGGAATCCAAAATGTGCCAACCACAAGAAACTCTGTGGGATGGTCAGGAGATGGGGGGAGAAAGGTATGCATTCTCTTCCCTTTGGGATACTAGCTAAGAGTGGGTAGCCTAGAGCTGCTTCTGTAAGAAGAAAGCTTCCAGCGCATGAAGCTAATGAGCGGAGCAGAGTAACGGGAAGAGGGCAGTGTTCCCTGTTCTGACGGTTCTAGCTGTGCATGATGTAAGTGTCATTCCCTGAATTTTCCAGTTACATGAGCCGATAAATCTCCTCTTTGTCTAAGTTATTTCCAATTGGGTCTTTATCATTTGCAATAAAAGATTCTTAATACCATTCACAACTCACCAACTAAATGTTTCTGAATATTGCAGTAATGTGTCCTAATAAAATCTCTCTACCCTACTCCATTACACATTTCTTGAGGGCAGGAAAGACATATGTCTACCACAATACCTTATACATAGTACCTGTCCAGTAAATATTTACTTAAGAAGCAAATGAGCAAAAGAAGTTCTTTCCTTCCTAACACCAAGAGCTAAAATTAAACAACTCAGCAACTGAATGAGACGAAAACAATGAATAATATATAGTTATGTGGTTGGCTGCTCTGGTTTCCCTCCCATCTGTCTAAAGAGACCGTCCTAAGCATGCTTATTCCTGTCCCAGTCTTCTCAGCTCAATCTCTTTCTCACCTTGCTCACTCAAGTGGAAGTGGAGTATTCATATAATAAACTGTGTTTACAGACCTGGAAATTATCTATCAATGCAATTGTCGATTATTTCTGAGAAGACTAAAATTGCATTAAGAAAAAGACGAAAACTGAACTCACTGCTAAACATAAGCTTTGGGGTCAGGAAATAACATATCCTAGCACGATGCCCTCCACATACCACCTGTTCTATAAACAGTTTACTAAATAAGCCAACATCTTAGTTGGGGACAATTTGAAATTTTAGTCAGTACAAATCTGAGTCAAATTTTGATGTCTGATTGAGTAGAGGATGAGAAGAGGAAGACGTAAGAGATTTTTTTTTTAAAAAAGGTCCTCCTTGGCTGGGACAGTCATATTCTGCCACTAACCAATGTCTTTCTCACAGTTTGAGTTTTTAGGGGTTCCTCAGAGATTCGCCTTGCTGAGATCCTCAGATTGCCATTCTTGGGCACTGGCCATAAATGCTAACTGAAGAACCCCGCTCAATTTCTACATCAGATCATCAGACTCTAGTCTCTTTCTGCCCAGGCTGTCTTGCTCCCAACAGGAAAATCTTCAGTGTACGCGTGGGGTGGAGAGGGAGAAGTGGCGAGAGACGTCATACTTGGCTCTCTTCTATGGGATCCAGTAGACCTCCAGAAAACAACATCTTTTTCCTCCTGGTTGTGGAAATAGGGCTTATTCCCAATGCATCTGCCTCTTTGCCATGGCCTTCTGACTTCTCACTTCTGCATGCTTCTGTCAAGTACCAGCACCTACGCCCCAGGGGCCAGGCTCCACCCACCCACCAAGCTCCCCGAGGGGTTCTCTGACTTCCTGTCCACATGCACTTTGCGGGGGGGGGGGGGGGGTGGAGACAAAGAGAAACACCTCGGCACTCGTAATTCTCTCCACAGGATTCTACTACCATACAGGATTCATCAACCTTATTATGGCCTGCCTTCCCTGGTCTCTCACTCACCAAGAGGTCAAACAAGGAAACAAACGAAAAATGAGATTTCTCCATCTCCTACCAAATCCTGAATAGATGGATTGATCCACATTACTCTTGGTCTCTGGAGTCCTGCCACAGCTCTGATGCAACACAGTAAATGTAACAACCTCCCACATAAGGGAAAATATTTAATATCCTCATTTAAAAAAAAAAAAACATGATTTTGCTATGACCTGGGCCACATCCCACATACAGAATTCATGGATGTTCCTTCTACCAAATAATCACCGGGGGTGGCAAGTTGGGCAAGACTGCATATCGTGGGACACTCCCATTCACTTCTACCCGCTGGTAGGGCTGGGATGAGAACCCAGGATTTATTTCCCAGTCCAAAGCCCCTCTCATGACACTTTGACAGAAGAAACAATAATTCCCTAATATAACCTTGTAAGCAGAGAAATAATCAGAAATGAAAAAAAAAAAACCCTCCTCCTGTATTTCTGTATAAAACAAACAATCCTCTGCGTCACCCCTCACTGCACGTGTGATGAGGGCTTCCATCCTCTCTTTTATCATATCTGGCGTTTGTGTAATCCTTCTCATCCTCCAATCTACCTAATCTGATGAAACATAACTCTTTTTCCTCTTCCTCCTCTCTCCACAAACTCAATTCCTGATTCTCCCGACGTATGTTCAAACTGTTACACTAACCACCTTTCAGCGAAAGCATCAGACTTCAGCCTAAAACAGCTACTGGACAAGTGAAATCACTATTTTATATTATCTGAGCTTCTTTTTGCACCTTTTACAACAAAAATGTTGACTTTTTTCCCCCTTTCTAAAGTGGCTATGGCATTCTGTGACAGCATTCTACAGCCACAAGTTCATGGTAAGTTCAGAGGAAAGGAATGTTCAGAGAAAACCGAGCCCAAAGCATTGTGGGTAGTGATATGGAAAGTTGACAAAACAATGATAAACAATGGGGGGAAAAGAAATAATGAAGTGTTCCGAAGCACCGCATCAGCATATTATGCATTGTTAACTTTTTTTAGGAAACTGTTTTATTGTGTGTGGTTTCATGGAGAGATCCTAACCCAGTTTGTCGGAACAACACTCTGCATGTATAATGATTATAAAACTTTTTCTTAATAAAAAAGAAAATGGGCAAATATGTCTGCCCGAGATAAGGCTTTCTGAACCAAATATAATACGTGGAAATCCTTTCTAAAAGTGCCTTGTGGATTTAAGGAGGTAGGAAACTTAAAACAGTAGAATTACAGTAAACACGGAAGTCTAAACAAGGTGTGAAAAACTGGACTATATGCCCCGACAGGCAAAGCCAGAAGTCAAAGAAAAGCAGCTAACAGAGGAAGGAAAACACTTTATAGATACACTTTCTGAAGGTACTTCTGAAAAACAACTTGAGCTGCTGAGGTTCATAAAAGAGACGATATTATTATCCTGTTAGAATGCAGTGCTACCTCAGTCATAGCTCACTCTGTATCTGATGTCTTGTCAAGTGTGTTTCAGTGTAGATTACATGCTTTCATCTTATTTGCACTCATTCATGGGACAAAAATATGTATTTAGTTTCAGGCATTATTTTAGGCACTAGCAACTCGTGGGTGGACGGAACACTCACAACTTTCTGCACCCATGCATACCATAGTCTGGTGAGCGGAGAAGACAAAACAAGAGGTACACACATGGTATCCTGGAAGACGGTGCACACCAAGGAGAAAAACAAAGCCAAGCAAAGAGATGGTGCTCGGGAAGCGGTCTGCTGTATCAGAGTTTAAAAGTCGTCAGAGGAGGCATTAATGAGAAGGCTGCATTTGACCAGACTTGAAGGAGGTAAGAGAACAAAATCATTGATTTATCTGAAGAGTGTGCGAGAAAAGAGCAAACTCAAAGGTCCTGAGGTGGGGGCTGGCCCAGTAGCTCAGACAAATATGGAGAAGGCTAGTGTGGCTGGTGGGGAGGGAACAAGAGGTGGGATAGTTCATAATGTGTTAAAGGGGTAACCAGGCAACCGGAAAGACCAGGGCAACCTAGGCATCGTAAGGACATTAGTTCTTATTTCAAGGGAGGTACAGGAACCACAGTTTTCTACAACCTGGCGTAATCTGAGACATCACATGCTAACCATTTCTTTTCAGAAGTAGTTATAACATGTAAGTTTTAGAAACTTTTAAGTATTATGGTACTTTAAAAAAAAAAAATCGTGTAAGCCTCAAAACCTAAAATGATAAGATGGGCCCAGGAAGTAAAGCTGAAAATGAGATTACTGAAACAGTGTTACCATGACTTCACTCAATTTCAGTGAACACCTAAGATGCTACGTGAATTTGGTGACTTTCATATCGTGATCTGCTGAAAATCACTGATTGACTTCACGGTGCCAGTAAGTGTAAACTGTTCAGCGCACCAAACCAGTGTGATTCTCTCATATCTTAGAGAGACAATTCACTTCTTTACGTAAACTAAGTTCATACAAAGGAAAAAAGGACGTGCATTGTTGACATCAGCCGAGGGTCTGTTTTGCTCCGCACATATAAGATGCTAGAACAAGAATGCGTTGTCGCGGTTTTAGAGATGTTTGATAAAGAAGCACTGAGACTGGGTGCCTGGAGGAAGGACGACATCCCGATAGCTAAGCTGCACAATAATCAGCATTGACTCAAATCAGGTGTTCTTGTGAATGATCAATGTCACAGACTAAGACTTGAGTTTCCTTTGCAGGAAAAACCTGTTCCGAAAGAGCAAGGAAAAGTGGCTTTTTCAACACCCATTCGACTGCAGTACTACAGGTAATAGCTGCAAAAATACGCTGCTTTCTGGTCAGCTATAAATAAAGGACTTGGTCAGTAAACCCTCAGATTATCACTCCATTAAATGCTTAATGTTCAGAAGTTTGAGAAGCTTCCAGAAACCTGTAGCCTTTAAACAGGTGTTTAACAAGGAGGCTGATGTGAAGGAGGTAGGAGGGGCTGAATGAGTTCTGGATAGGGGGTTGATGATTTTTTTTAAGTTCTCTAAACACATTTCATATTTCAATGCTACACCCTTCTTTAAATGCCTGCAGGATGCAAGAAGAGGAAGCTGTTTTGTTTCAAAGGGAGGAACAGAGGTCTGTGAAACCCAATTGTTATGGCCTTAGCCCAGTTAAAGATGCATTTCATAAGTCTGCAAGAAGAAACTAACATCTACTAAGCTTTCAACTATGTATGTCAGGCCACTCTATGTGTGTGTGTGTGTGCACATATGTGTGTATTATCATCCACACTCTATAGATGAGGAAACTGAAGAAGGTGATATTCAGGGAAGATACAGAACCTTAGGCAAGAACAGCAGTATCATAATTTGAGGTGAACACAGATGGTATAGGAATAGGAAGTTAGGAGTGGAACATGAAATCTACCTGAATTCACCTGCAGGAGATGCTGCTGTGTTCGGTCCACACAACTGAAAGTCTTCGCTTCAGTACCACTTGCTGTCCCAGCTGCCAGCAGTACCGAGCACGAACAGCTCACAGCTGAGCCCCTCTCTGGGCCCTCCCTCAGAGCTGCCTTGCCAAAGGCTCCACTCCTCCCCAGAGGCAGCAAATGTCTAATGACTGCTCAACGAGGAAGTACAAAGGACAGCGCAGACTCATTTCAGGACGGCTCTGAAGGGCCAGCCCAGGTCCAGAGCTCCCCGTAGGACTGGCTGAGGCCCCTGTTGCCACTGCATCTCAGTTCAGCCTCTCCATCTGCCCATCCTGCTTCCTGCACTCCTTGTAGGCATTGTTCCCAAGAACAACTGGTAACAACAGTAAACCTCCATGACGCGAATAACAGGGGCTCAGAGTGTGTCCCCAAAGGAAGCTGACCAAAGACAGCACCACAGCGAGAATAAATACTAGATGATATGTTTCATAGTATCTGAAAGAAGAGACTGAAAGGCAGCAGCTGATTCTACTGTTGGGGCCCATCACCATGGACTAATGTTAGTTTCAAATGCAATTCTCATTATAACAGGAAGCAAGTCACAAGTACTCACACTGCTGCGAAGAGCTTATCTGTAAGTCAGAACGACTATGACTCACTGGAGTAAGTGAGGAATTGTCAATTAGTCATTTTATAGTGACTGTAAGGTGCCACGCAGCCCAGGCAGGCTAGATGGTGGCCAAACCTGTGTGGGATCAGACATGTCTGATTAACTTACTCCTTAACATGGTAACACATTATGCTTGAGAAGCTTGTTAAATTTTTTTAAATTATGTAATTACTTATGAGTCCAAGGAGAGTAAAAAACAATGGCAACAGGAAAAAGTAAATTTCATAGCAACAGACTACCCAGTTTTGTGTAGATCCAAAGAGAGACATGGATTGTTAAAGAGATGGCTTTTGAGCATTAAGATCAGGAAACAGGGATCATAAGGAGTCAGAATGGGTTAAGGTGGTAATTCAAAGAGCATATCAGATATGCCATATCTGGGCTTCAGTTAAGATGCTGACTTCATGCTGATTTTGTTGAGGTCAAGACAGAGATATAAGCTGGATAAGAAAATAAATCTGAGGTTATAAAATGTTGAACCACCATATCCAGAAAGAACTTCTACTTTAATTGATATTAGTTGGACAGAAAAATTTTGGTGGCTTCAAGTTCTGTTTCTATGTCTTCTATCTTGGCCTGGTGATCGGCAAAGGGAAGGGGGCACGCAGGGAGAGCTTGGGTTTCCAGGACGTCTTAGGTTTCCAGCAAGCGCTCATGGAAACAGGGTTCGCTTTCTTTTCTAAGGAGCAAATGCAGTATGGCAGGCACAACATGTTACCCGAAGAATTATCATCAAAATTGGACAATGCAATCCTATAAAAGACAACACCATGAAGTTACAAAGGAATCATAACACAAAGCCTAGCAGATTATGAAGACCCCAGAGAGAAGTGTGACTCAGAAGAAGTAACTGGGCCTTCAGCCATCGATATTTAGTAAATATTTACTGAGCATCTTCTGTGTGCCAGGAACTGCTCTGTGTACTGGAGATACAGCTATGAACAAGAGATCCAACACCCTGGTACATTCTAACGGTGGGAGAAGCAGAAGGTAACAAATAAGCTAATAAATTCTTAAGAAAATATCCCATTATGATGATTGCTATAAGATAAATAAAACATGGCAATACCATAAGGAAAGACTGAAACGATTCCAAAAAAGGCCTCCCTGAGGAGGTGTCATTTGAGCTAAGATCTGAACAGCGAGGGAAAATCAGCCATTTGAAGATATGAGGAAAGAACATCCTGGCAGAGAGGCCCAGCGTCAGGGAAGCCTCCTGCGGGAAAGCCTGACATCTCTGAGGAACAGAAAGGACAACTGTGTCACTAAAACATACGGAGTGAGAGGAAGGCTAAGAGTGGAGATCAAAGAGAGAAGCGTGTAATCATGGACTGATATAGAAACAGTGACATAATTGGTTCGTTTAGAAAGATCACTCTGGCTGCTGTTCAAAAAACCAAATATAGTGCAGGGGCTGGTGGCCAGAATGGAAGTTTAGAGACCAGGTGAGAGGCTACGGCTCTAGTCGGCAAGAGATGATGCTAATGGGAAACTCTAAGAAGATGAAATTTAATAAGGAGAATCATAAGATCTGTTTTTATACCCATAACCACCCCCTCAAAACAACAGCACAATATAAGGTTGGAGATTCATGCATTAGCAGTCGCACAGATTTTAAAGCACAAGGCAAAACAAAATGATCTGGGTACGTCAAAGAGATGTGGGAGCCAACTTGAAAAGGCTCTTACCTACAGAGCTGGAGCAATTTGTGCAACAAAATAAATCATGTACTATTGGATTATAATCCAAAGTATCAAATAAATATCCATGAGTCCACGCTGATATAAGTAAATGACTGAATAGATAAATAAATGGGGAAAAGAAACAAATCTCTGGTATCGAATTTCAAATAATTTACATATGTGCTCCTCCCCAAGGAGGTGGAGTTTAACTCCTTACTTTCTGAGTGTGGGCTGTTCTTCCAAAGACTACAGCATGGAAAGGGAGAAGAGCAGTAAATTGACAATGGGAAACCTCAACCAGGTGATCCAGGTTAGTGTCATCGGTGATAAGTCAGGTTGACAGCATGTGTCCTTGACGTGATGTGACGAGAACGGTACTTCACCTTTGGGATCTTTCTCCCCAAAACCCATACCCCTGCCCAACCACAAGAAAAACATCAGACGAACACAAATTGAGGGATAGTCAACGAAACATCTGACTGTCAAGGTCACAGAAAACAAGGAAAATCTGAGAAGCTGTGACAGCCCAGGAGAGGCTAATGAGACGTGACAACTAAATGAAATGTGCCCCCTGGATGGGATCCTGGAACAGAAAAAAGGGCATGTTCCCTAAAAACTAAGGAAATCCAAATGAAGCATAGACTTGTGTTAAAAGCAATGCACCAATGGTTGGTTCATTAGTTGTGCCGAACACGTCACAGTATTATAAAATGTTAACAACAGGGGAAACCGAATGGGAAGTCTATTGTAACTCTGTGCTATCTTCACCTTTACAATCCAAAACGATTGTAAAAATAAAGATTTGCTTTATTTAAAAAGGTGGTGGAGAGGGTCTTTGGATTGGCTCCCATCAACAGAAGCATAGTATATCTAGAACACTGAAGCCTAAGCCACTCCACTCAGCTCTGCTGGAACGGAGCCATGGTGGCGTGGGGAACGCACGAATGCCAGGGCCATGCTGGAGAGGGATGCAGAAAAAATGATCTGGAAACGAGTAACCAGAACGGACAGAGGGACTGAAGTCGAGTGCATGGGAAGCAACTCAAAGTACTCCAAGGATATGCTTAACCTAGAAAACACAAAAGACACAATAACTATCTCAAAATACATGAGGGACTGTCACACAGATTGAGGATTTGCTCTTCCAAGTCTCAAGTTGTAGCATTTGGTAAAAATGGAGGTAAGATTACAAGTGGGAAATTACCTATTGAAGAAAACAAAGAACCTATTATAAACCTAGAGTCACTCGCCCTGGGAGGCAGCAGCGTGCCATTCCAGTCCTGAGCAGAACGGACTCTGCTAGAAAGACATTGTCCAGAACACTGTCGAGGACGTGCGTATCTGAACTCCAGGAGACCTTCCAGGTATTAAACACTACAATTTAATGCTTTCTCGCTTCTCTACCGGTACTTAATAAATGATGAGAAAACTGGTTGTGCCCAAAATCCAGGCTCCACTATGGTAATGTGTATATTGCATTCACTTTAAATTTTTTATAAATTATAAATGTTTTATATACTTGTTTTTTTAACCTTTTAAAATGTATTTTAACTGTTGGAGACCTTCTCAACTCTGTTAATGGAAGAATGTGGAAGAACGTACCCCTACCTCTCCAGCCCAGACCTCACTCTTGAAGTCAAGACTCACCTTTTCAATGGCTAATTTGACCTCTCCCACTTGAATGTTTAATAGGCATTTCCAACTTAATGTGTTCAAAACAAAACTTTGGATTTTCCATGCAGACCTGCACCTCCCTCAGTCTTCCTCATCAGCAAATACCACCAACCTACACCTAACTTCCTTCCAAATAACCCCTACATCCATTTCATTAGCACATCCTTAAAAACTATATGTTGAAATGTCTCCATCTCTCCACCACGGCTACCTCCCCTCATCCAAAGCAGTCCTTCCTAGACCGTTGCAATTGCTTCCTAACTGGCCTCCCTGCTACTACTCTTTCTCATTGCAATTTAGTCTCCACCAAGCAGCCAGAGAGACCACACGCATGCACACACAGGCACGCACACTTGGCCAAGCCCTTTCTTGCATGCCTCCAATAGCTAACCGACACGCTTAGAAAAAAATTCTAACTCCTTACTCGGTGGCCTGTTTCTTACCAGTTTGTCTGTGAACTCTTCTTACCATTTTCCTCCTTGCCAAGGCTCCAACCACAGTGGCCTCCTCTCTGTTCCCATAACCTCGAGTTCGTTTCCCCAGAGGGGTACAGTGCACCAGCTGCTCTCTCTGCTTAATACGTGTTCCCCACGATCTTCAAATGTCTGGCACCTCTTGCTACTCTAAAACAGCCATGAATGCGCTCTTCATCACGCCGGCCTGTTTGCTCTCTCTGCAGAGCACTTATCATCAGTTGACATTTTCTTGTTGTGTTGTTTACGTTTATATTGCTTTTGTCTGCGAGTTGTCTAAGAACAGAAACCTTGTATACCTCATTTTCGGCTGTAGCCTCAGCACCCAAAACAGGGTCTGGACTCTAATAAGCAGTCAGTAAATAGTCGTTCAGTGAATTAATAATTTTAAAAACACAAGTGAAGATGACATCCTCTGTCATCTGACTTGAAATCTGAAAGGGAGCTTTTCTAATATTTGAATAAGACCAATATAATAAAATATAATTCATGATAAGATTAACACATGATAAACACCAAATGACACTCATCTACCAGTCTTCTACGTTCCCCGAATAAATTCACCACTGCACATTCCTGTCTCCATGCGTACATTTGCCCTGCTCCTCTGACTGAAATCATTTCTCCTGGAATGTTTTCTAACCTTCAATACAATCTGTGTAAATATCATCATCTGTGAAAATATTATCCACTTTTAAGACCCAGTCCCAAATGCTACCTGCCTTTGGATGCACTCTCTGACCACGCAATTGGTATCTATCTTGTGTGTACCCCAAATACTTTGCTCCTTAATGACAACACTTATCTCAGTGAGGGGTCTGGGTATTATAGAGAAGAATTTCCCGAAGTTCGTTCCACAGTACACTAGGTCCTGAGATAATTTGTAGAGTTCCCACTAGCTTGGGAAACATTGCAAAATACACCCACTTTAGAGGATTCACAATACACAGTACTATTCAAGACAATGAAAAGAGTTCCCCGGTAAGTAACGTGTGGGGTTTAACTTTCTGTAGCTCAGTTTCGTTTTCCATTATTTGGTTATAGAACCAATTGTCATTTTCTTAAGGAAACATATCTATTAACTTTACACAGAAGATAGCTTGAGATTCACCTGCATGGCGGCTTAAAGCATGGGTTTTCGAAGTTAACAAGTTGGAGGAATGCAGTTCTAACCTGGGCTCCAACAGTTATTACAGGAGAGACCGCGAGTAAGTAACTGATCCTCTATGGGCCTCCACTTCTCCATCTTTAAATGGGACTTAAATATGACCACCGCCTAAGATTAGTATAAGGATTGAATCATAGTGGCATGGCACCTGGTACCTAGCAGCCACTCTATAAGGATTTCTGCCATTAGAATATTAATAATTTCTATTACTGTTGTACCTCAGTGAGGTCAGGAATCTTAGGTGTTCACTTGTGAACCTTCCACAAGATCCGGCAGACATCATGCAAAGAGACTGAAAGGTTCGCCAACAGAATGCTTTGGGCAGAATGTGGCCCAAGCACATGCTACGACTGGCTAGCACGGGTCCTGACTGCTTCCGGCCTCACACCATCCCTATTGCCCTATATAGGGCTCAAATCATAGAGTGATGTTATCAGCCTTGTCCTCTAAGGCATTCAAGTTTGTAAATGCCTGGACAGAAGTCCTCAATTAATGTTCATTGAATTGCTTGCTCTCAGTGGGATTCTGACTTCCTAAAATTTCTCATCCACCAGAAACCCCATTCCGCCTCAAACCAATACCTAGACATTTAACATAGATCTCTTTCAAAAGAGTGGCTCACTAAAGAAATGACTTATCTCGGTTGGAAAGAAGGTAAAAATGTACAATTTTAAAAATTCTCCAGTCTGATATGCACCTCATTCCCTTGCTTGGCCAGCGAGATAGTCCACAGGGCAGAAGAAGCCCAGAGAAAGAAGAGGTTCCTTGGTACCATCTGTTAATACCAGCTCCCGGAATGTGGGAGGCTTTCTTACATGGAGGGAGCCGCACTGATGACCTCGAGAGGGCCACTTCACCCTTGAGTTTCTATGAAGTCTTTGGAATTTAAAACAGACCACTAAAAAGAACTTCAACAGACCATCAAGGCCATCCCCTTGCCTGTTACAATATTTTTCTATTTCCAGGTTCGACGTTAAAGTGTGAAGGCTCAAGCTGCAAGAGAAATTGATGGGTTAGAGGGCAGGAAAGCTTGGGGGGAGAGAAGAGAAAGGAAAAGAAAAATCTGAGGATAAAGGAATTCGTGCCCTCCCAATTAACCTCACCCAGGACCTCAAAATTCCCAAGGCAACCTTGATTCTACCTTTCTTTCTTTTGTTTTCAGATATGGAATTTTCCCCAGGACTAATGTTACAATTGAGCATATTCTTCCTTTGATTTATGAGAACATTCAGGGAATATAAGGTCATGAAAGTTACCAAACCAGCTGGCTTCAATGCAAAGTAATTAAATAGAAAGTCTTAAAAACTTAAAATCCTTGCTAGACATGTTTCAGACAAAAAAAAAAAGTTACATTTATTTTCCTTTACATTTGAAGTACCCACTTCTTACATTTTTAAAATATTTATTCTAGATTTACATTAACCTTCCCCCTGATGATGGGAGTGGACCTAATTCAAAAAAATCTTTAAAAGAGTAGAAATTAGAGCATCTGTATTTGTGGTTAAAACTATTAGTAGACAACCACATTTCAGGAAATATGTGGTTAGAGTAATTAAATAACCAAAAATGCCTGTTAGTTCAGAAAAGCAAAGTTAAATGCTGGAATTTTTTTTTTCTAAAAAAAAGACAGTATGATTTCAAATAAGAAAAAAAGCCTGATTTCTTAAGAAGTTGAGCAAAAGTGCACGCTTAAGTGGCTATGCTCTAAACATGAGAGCAATCTACTCAGAGTGTCATTTAGATGTGGGTTTATAAGTTATCCATAGATTAAGAAAAATACTTACACCAAGCATTGTGCTATGCTATTTATTTTTAAATTTCTTTGATACTATCCTTAAATTGTCCTTAATAATACCTTACAGATCAGGGCCCACCCAGAGGCTTTCATGACCCCTCTACTGCAATACTGTCTTTAGGAAAAGCCAGACTCTTTGAAAAGCCTCTCTGGTTCTAGGTTTTGTAATTCCTTTGCGGCGTGCATACTCAGATACACATGGTTAGACATCTTCCAAAGGAAAACTAGGTTTGAAACTATATTCCTACAGGTGTAAGCCTCAGCACACTCACAAGAGTAGATCAGTCCTCCTTCTAGCAGCGAGGAAATAGAGCCAATTTCTGGCAAAAGGACATGACAGCCAATTAAAGGAAATCAACCGGTAGCAAGCTTAGATGGAGAACCATGAGCCAATTTTCTGTGACTCCTGCTTGCAGGACCAAAGGAGTGTTAACAGAGTGGCTTCAGGTACTCATACACTGTCAGTGTCTACATCTCTCTGACTGAGTCTGACATAATAGCTCCCTCATTTTTGAAGGCTGAGTGTTTCCATTTTCTTGTATCCTATAGACATTCAAGAGCAAAGGGAGTCGCCACATTACATTGCCCCAAATAAAACCATAGGGTAAGTCAAACTAATCTAATTATCTGTGACCCAATTTGATAACACTGCTAAAAGCCATGTGAGAGAATATGCACTTCGTTTTCTCAGTCAGTCTGTTGTTTTATTAATTTGGATGAGGAAAAAAAACCCTTTCACACCAAAAATGCACCTGCTTAGGTATTTTGTACCTATACTTGAACTACTGAGAAAGCGTGCTCTGTCTACCAGCCCGTGGAAAAGGTAAGGATGAGAGACATTGTCACAAGTCTCCATAAAGGTCTGAAAAATTCTAAAGACTGATCCAGGGTCATTTTCACATTTAACAGTCCAACTCAAGCAGGTAATTCTCAGGTGACTAATAAAACAGATTCAACTGTTGGTTCATCAGAATGAGGAATGTTACTTGCTTGTAGGTCTTGCCATGAAGTTGGACACAGTGTGAGTTTTCCACTTGCTTCTTTCCTATCTCACTTTTATCCCTCACTCCACACGATTCACTTTGTCCTCTGCCTCAAATATACAAACATGTGGCCAGTTACAGTATTTTAAAAAGTGATTTCGCGTTCCGTAAGAACAGAGACGCACACATTTTTAAGGGAATCACTTTCACTCTAATCTTTCCAGTTTTAAATCTGCTCTATCTTTGGAAGCAAAAGACTTAATTCAAAAACCTTCATGGTTTTTAATCTCTTCTCCAATGTACTGTCATTCTGAATTGTTAATGTTTCTAATGAGTAAAATTATATGCTTGGAATGTACCCTTCAACATAAATGGTATTACAACTAAATTTTTATCTGAATTATGTTTATGGTAATAATAACTAACTTTTTTTTCACAACATAGGTTAAAAGTCTGCAGCCTCTAATTTGACAGGAACTCTATTATCACTTTCTGCAAAATTAGACAGGAAGAAAATATTAAGACATCTAAAATCTGACACAAATAGAAATCACTTTCTCTCATTCTCCTTTTTTTAAACAAGAAAGATGATTATATGCTGTTTGACATCCCATTTTCAGGCCAGCTAAGAGGATACAGAGGTTCACACTATATCTGTTCCACCAAATAAGACCACTGCAAGACCAATGCAAGAATGCGCTGGCATGTTTGAACACACTGAATTTCTTTAGATAGTAAAGTTAGCTTTACCTCCTTGATGGTCATATGCATTCAGCCCCTTCTGTTTCAACGAACATAAAAATACCTCTCAGTCCAGAGGTCTGATCCACAGCACATCATCTGTGAAATACACCATCCTAAAACTTGAGAAATGATCAGCTAATTAAAGATGGGTGAACAGTATTGAGGCAGGAAGAATTCTCCTATTCCAAACTATAATATAACCTGAGCAGAATCAAAAACTTCCAAAGCAGGCTGATTTTCTCAGTCACTTGTAAGACTATTACCATTTTTTAAATGTCTCCCACTGTACCTGAGCATTTTTTTGTCTTGGTCACAACTACAAATGAAACTCCAAAAGCCAAGGCTGTTCTGCATGGTGCCTTTGGAGAGCTTTGTACAAGAGAGAGCCCTTGAAAATAGTACCAAAAGTCCGTCCTTCTGTGAGGTTCAGCGAGGATTTATCAGAATGTTGTGATAAATTTCATGTCAGAAAATGCATAAGCAGAGCCTGCACTGAAAATAACACCCTCGAATACACCCAGAGATTCTAAAGTTTAGCAGGTCCCCAAAAACATCTCTGAAAAAGACAGCACTCCAATAAAGACTACTGTTCCACTAAGCATGAGTCCATGACTCTGGGATGCTGGAAAAATTATCTAACCTCGGGCAGTAGAGGCTGTGTCAGATCCCCCTCCAAGACCGAGGCACTCATTCTAGCTGCCAGGAAGTCTGGCTGCTGCTAACTCCCAAGTGATTCCTCCTCAGGACCTGACCCCATGAGAAGGAAGGGGGCTGCCTTGCCCAAAGTTGTGCCCCTAGAAAGCGTCTGGGGAGTCAGAGAACTAGCACTCTTGCCTCAGTGGAGAACATTCTAAGGGGCCCTGCAGCGCCCAAGCCTGCATGTGGATCAGCCGGTGGACCAGCTGAGGCCTGGGTTGTAACTGTATCTCAGTCCAGCCCCTCCCTCTGCCTACTCCTGGGTGTTGATCCTGAACACACTCCCATTCCCTGACCCAGCACCGCAGGAAACTCGACCCCCCAGAAACATGGTAAAAGGAGGAAGAAGGCAACAAAGAAATAGTACAATTCAACTTTACTTCTTTTGTAAAAGCGAGGAAACGTCAACCAAGAACAATTAAATAATTTGCATTGAATCAACTATCTAGTTAGTCCCAGGACCAGATCCTCTATCTTTTGGCTTACAAGCGTGTGTTCGTTTTTTATCAGAAATTGTTTTCCTAAACAGACTTTTAACTAGACTTCACCTAACAAAATCACAGCTGAGCTTAAATCTGGCCAAGTAAGAGTTAACAGTTTTTCTCTTTTCAGCATCCTACATGCAGTTTTGTATTTCTAGACACCCTACGAAAGAAGGAGAATGGTCTCAATGAGTTGGAGGGACTTAGGGGATCACGGTGATTGAGGTGGAAACTCTTTCCCAAATATCTACAGGCACCATGCTAGGAGCTTAACACGGTACCTTACTTAATGTTCACAACAACATTCTTTGTTGTGAAGGAATATTCTTTTCTTCATTTTACAAACGACAGAAACTCCTAAAAGGCAGTCCAGTGAGGTCACGTGAGATTTGACTACGAAGCCACTGGTGTGTCCCTTCACCCCAGCGCCTCACTGGTACTACAAATAAACAAGGTCTATCTTCCTCTTGGTTCCCGTGTTTGTAAGTGTGACACCTCCATTATTATTTACCTTCCTGATTCTTACTAATTTAAGCACAGCATCATTACATAGTATACCTGTTAACTTGACTCATCATAAATAAAAATCAATAATGCCACATTTTTCAGAATGCTGATTAGCATTTATGATTTCAGAGTGCCAAAAGACATCATTTATATTGAAGGATTAGCAAAGCTAAGACGCATTCTTATAGTGTTTTCACCAGTATAAAAAAATTTACAATGACATCCCTTAACTAGGCACTTAAGAAATCATTTGGCAGTTTACTTTTTGCCAAATGCCATACATTGTTTTAATGTCAGAGAGGAGGCAAAAGTTGTTTATAGATTGAAATATAACACTATTAAAGCTCAATCTTATACACAGCAACACATTCCAAATAGAGTTCTCAACACTACATTTTAAAGCGCAAATCACTGTATCCAATATCAGCATATGAATGTCTTCTTCTTAATAGAATACCAGATGTGTGACAAAGACTCCAAAAGGGGTGACAGTTAAAAGAAAAATCCCATAATGTCAATGATTTATTTTTTTACCTTAACCCGAAAATTAATTTTTGTGATTACACTTTTATAACCTGTTTTTTTCAACATCTGTGATTTACTGGAGAATGCTAGTCAACAGGAGCCCAGTTAAATGTGCATTTATAACAATGGATATTGTTTTTAACAGTGCTAGGCTTTGACATTTTAGTTAATCTGAGCAATTTTTTAAAAGATTAGCATTTCTTATTTGTGTATAAAGACACAGCACATTTAGCCTTGTGGGACTGTGTTTTCATAGTAAGATAAGCCTTTGCATAATTCTATTTCTGCAGAATTCTGGTATATGTAGTTTTATGAGCACAACCAATTTTTACACTTTAGTTTAATGAGGTGGCTTCTGAATTCCATAACAAAAGGATTTTAAATCTAACAATTTTTAAAATAAATAAGCCTAAGAAAAAATAAAGCAGGTTTAATGCAAACTAATTATTACTGTAAAAGTGTTACAGTTGACTCTCATTCCTGCAACACAGAACAATGTGTCTTATTTGTTTCCAACACAGCATGACATCTTGAGGTTTATCAGCTGGTTTTATTTTATGTTAGGCTTAAAAATCAGGAGGCTTTTACACACACAGGAAGACAAGGTGAAACGAGAGCTAAGATATTAAAAGAGTTCTCTAAACTCCAGAATACTACTTTCCGCTTGTATTCTACACTGAAATAAATGTTAATTCCTTCTTAAATAAGGTTGCGAGATAAAATACAACACACCCCCAGTAAATTTGAATTTCAGATAAACAATTTTTTTAAGTGTGTCCCAGGCAATATCTGTATTGTGCATATGAATCACCTGAGCATCTTTGTTAAAATGCAAGTTCTGATTCAGCAGGCCTGCAATGGTGCCTCAAGGTCTGTATTTTTATTTGCTAAATCTGGCAACCTCTCCTAAATTACTTTCCAAGAGAAGAAACTGCTGAAGATAATAGTGTTAAATGCTCATTGGTGGACTAATATTTGCAATTAATGAATTTGGAATGATGAATTTGTTTTTATTTACCTATTCTGGTTCTGTGTTGTCTCTAGAAACTCCAGATTAATAGCAAAAATTAAAACCCTGAGGAGGGTTTTGAAAATATTATTTATAACATTATCATCTGTGTATTTTTTCCCCATCTTCACAGGTCCATTATCTAATCAGTGGTATTCAACCTTGGCTGAACATCAAAATCACCTAGAGACCTTTTAAAAATCCTGATACCCAGCCACACTCTACTCAATTAAATGCTAATCTCTGGGGCCCAAGGGGACCCAGCCAGAGATGTTTTTAATCTTTCCCGGTGATTCCCAAGTCCAGCCAAAATTGGGAACCTGCCCTAAGTCCCTACTATACAGAGTGTGGTCTGGGAACCAGCCACATCAGGCTCCACTGGCAACTTGTTAGAAACACAGAATCTCAGGCCCCACCCTGGGCCTTCTGAATCAGAACCTGCATTTTAACAAGCTATCCGGATGATTCATTTGCACGTTACAGTCTGACAGACACTACTCTGAATCATTTAGAGATAACAACTAAACAGGGCCACTCATAACTTTCACTGTGTTAGGAACTGGAATTCTAGAATACTCCAACATAGCAAAACTTGTCTGGTTAAGTGCAATTACTGTGGCAGGGGCCAGAAAGAAACCATCAGTCCTCTCCCAATGCACATCACTTTAGACGTCCAACAGAAATCATATGAACCATCCAAAGGGACCCTGATTAGAATGTTGGTATCACTTCCCTAAGGACAGCAGAAGTGATGCCAGCCATAACCCCACAAACCAAGAAACCAGTATCTAAATAGCCATACTGCTTCCTTTTCGGCCAATCTCAACTCTATTCAATAAAGCTATCTTTCTTATAGAAACAGGCAATCACTATGCCCTAGTGAAGGTCCTTTGCCTCCAAAGTGCTGGTGTGTCTTTAGTGATCACTGACGTGTACTTTTTCCAGCCATGAATTCACAGGTTTTTTTGTATATGTTACATCAAGCAACTGAGTGCTTTTTCCAAATGAAAGTGCCTTTAAAGAAGCCAAATAAAGTAACCTCCTAAACACAGCAGAACCAAGTATCCATTTTGAGGCTGGAATCTAGGTGCTGTGATTTGAAAAGTGTCCAGAAGGCTTCCTGTCAAACTGTCTTCCCCACTTGTAACTGGAGTTCTCTGATTAGCAGTAAGTTTTTGTGTTAAGTAATGTCCTCTGCTTCTCCAGATAAATAAAAATGCTGTACTCATAAGATGATAACTCGTTTATTTTCTCAAATCTTAATGTTGAATTAATTTATCAAATTAGGTTCTTTTTTTAACCTAAAAGGTGAGATGAATGAGTTCTGGGTTACTTGAAAGGGGAGAGAACACAGAAAGAAGCAGGCAGAGTAGGATAGAAAACCAAAGAAAAACTTTGCAGCATCATTTTGCTTCCTACTCTGCCTTGACTAATACCAAAGGACTGCACTTCCATCCCAGATGAGCCAGAATTAATGCTTCGGCGAGGAGCATACAGCTCAGTGGTAGAGTGCAGTGCTTAGCGTGCACGAGTTCCTGGGTTCAATCCCTGGTCCCTCTGTTAATAATAATGATAATAATAAACAAATAAAAGAGTAAGCAAACCTAACTAACCTCCCCCCCAAAAAAGAATGCTTTACGTTTATATATGCAATTTCATTTTGTAATTCATTTCTAATTCATTTGAACTATGAAAGAAGAACTATTTCAAGAGGGTAACCAACTGCTGAGTTTAATCTTTAAAAAAGTTTTAAGGGAAACACAAGACATAGTAATTTTTAGTTTTCATACACTACATATCATACTTACAGGAGCATGGAGCTGAAAGAAAAACTGAGGTTACATAAAGGGTGCTTTTGAGTGAATAAAGATTTCTGAGCATAATTTTAGTTTTATTTTATTTCATGAAGTGAACAAGAGGAATTTTGTCTGCATCAATGTAGTGAAGGAGTTTCTCATCTCAAAAGCCTATCTGTATTGATATCAGAAAAGGGTAGGGGTGCAAAATGACAGCAGCTGGCCCGCCCTTTCACCTTTCTAACAGGGCTGGTGGCAGCAGTGAAGCTTAATCAATGCAATGGAAGTGACATTTTGCAGTCAAATCAAATTAAATGGAAATGAAAGGAAAATCGGAGGTCCAACCTAAAGGCTGTTCCTCTTACCACTGAGGTCATCTCCATGGCAACTAAATGCTACAAATGTGTAGAGTAAATCCTTAACAAATCTGCAGAAAGCATGTCCAATTGAATATGATAGCGTCTGTCACTGTACTTTGTAGCTTTCTAAAAGCTTACATTAGAAGTAACAAAAAGGACTCCAGCCAGCCAGCACGGAGGACAGCACAATTAATCTGACCACTCCTCAGTGACAGGGGTGCTCAACTTCTGAAAGAAGGACCTCTAAGTAAGTGGGCAACTTAAAGACTGCCCAAGTTAAGTGGATTAGGTTCAAATGGCAGTGTTTTCCAGGACTGTTTTTACTTGGATTTATTCAGTTCAGAAATCTCCCTGGTCCTCACAAAAGCTCTCTCACATCATGAGGGATAATTTGTATGGGGTTACACCTGAACATTCCTTTTTCTTTTCTCCAGTACTCCCTCAGAGATGCATTTTCCCCTCTTTTTCTGAGGACGTGTTAAGAGCAGATGGATGTCAGGGTTGCGAGAAAGCAACACTGTACTAGTCCTGGCAGGACAAGAGCAGTGGGAATAGGTCTTCGTGGACTTATTCTGGAAGCACAGGCTCTTCCAGAAGACTTCAACTCATCCCTGTATGCCCCTAGGTAATTTATGGGGTACCATGTGACCAATCCAAACTGACCCGGGTAAACCTGGGATTGGCCTCCTGTTGCAGGCCACATTTTGTTGGAGACAGTACACTGACACCACCAAATACACTTGCCCTATATTGTGTATACGCATTAGAGGCTTGCTCTCCTAAAAAAGCATGAATGTTCAGGCATCTGTGTATGTTTGGCTTAAGATTTGGGTTCCCTCTACTAAATGTCAATACATTTACAAAAGAAAGAATAAGGATAAACATCTTAAGTATACCACATTGGCCCAGTGGTACCAGGGATACGTACTGAATTCACTGTATGAGCTGTACAACAAAAGGTGTTATTGTGCAGAAAGACTCACTGCACTAAGGCTAATGTGCTCTGAGCTGGTCATTTAAGTAAGCCATAAAAGCGGCCTCTGTGATTCTTGCTTTGAACACACTGAATCTGGAGTTCGCTCGTGATGCTGTCACTGTACAATATGAAAGATGTCCACAGATTTATACCTTAGGTAAGAGAAATGCGAGGCTGACAGTTTGATATGAAGTGACAGTTTTTGCTCAAATGCATAAAACCATGGGCCATTACATTCTGTCTCCATTGAAACAGCAATTCACTCTAATTTCAAATAAGAAATTTCTGCTTTTTAAAAAAATTTTTTTTAAATTGAAGTACAGTCAATTACAATGTGTCAATCTCTAGTGTACAGCACAGTGTCCCAGTCATGCATATTCATTTTCATATTTTTTTCCATTAAAGATTATTAGAAGATATTGAACATAGTTCCCTCTACTACACAAAAGAAACTAATTTCTGCTTTCTGATTGGTGGTGAAAACAGCAACAATGTTGCTAACTTAAGATAACAACAGTACTTTACCATAAATGTATCATAAATTATCATCTTTTTACAGTAGCACTAATTTACTTCGGTTTGGGTGGTATGGCTAGTAATTTTCCAAAATCTATGTAATAATAACAATAAGACCTGACTTTCACTGAACACTAATTCTGACAGTAATAATAGCCAAGCCAAAAAAAAAAAAAAAAAAAAAAAAGCCTGTTTCTCTTTGAGATAGCTTTCTTTCATGTAGCACCAATGTTTTAAGGTTTATAATAAGCACAACCCAATTTTATTTCATATTATCATCCTCATAAGATTACACTTCAGTTTAATATAATGTAATAGTCTCTGCTCTTGGAGACTCTAACCCAGCTCAGTTATTAAGAGTATTTTGGGTTATGCCATTGACCTCTCTCTTGCCAACACCCTCAGATGTAAAATGAAGCTTATCCTACTGGCCCTTCTTACCTCATAGGATTACCTGAGGATACAGTGAGGTAATACGTGTAGAAGAGCTCTGGACAGTATCCAACAATATACAAGCTATCTATCACCATGTTATTATATTGGAAAGACATTGTTACTCTTTCACAGTGACCATTTTTTGTAATGTTAAAAATATAGCCAACTACCCATATCTACATTTTGGTAACAGAGTAAGCCTGGGATCAACTGAGAACTTCCATTTTCCTAACTGTATATAGTTCCCAGTCAAAATTAATTCTCATTTAGTAATTCCATGTATAAAATTTGAAAGAAAATGTAATAACCTAAATGAACACCATGCAATGCACTTTCCCAAAATTGTTACCTGGTATCAGGCTATTTCCTTAGGATTAGTGTCTATTCCTAAAGTCAAATATTAACAAAGAAGAAAAAAGGCTTATTGGGGTCTTTGAATACTGAGTTCTGGTAAGTTTTTGTTGCATTAGACCTTTCTGATCATTAAATGAGACAGAATAATATATGAAAGAGGACCCCTCCCTGCCCTAAGGTTGTTTTCTCCTCTTGACTACTGCCTTAAACATTTCAAGCCATATTTACATTTTTCCCAAAGAAGACAAACAGATGGCCAACAGGTACATGAAAAGGTGCTCAAAGTCATTAATCATTAGGGAAATGCAAATCAAAACCACAATGAGATAGCACCTCACACCTGTTAGAATGGCCATCATCAAAAAGACAAGAAACAATAAGTGCTGGGGAGGATGTGGAGCGAAGGCAGCCCTTGTGCACTGCTGGCAGGAATGTAAGTTGGTGCAGCCACTGTGGAAAACAGCACGGAGGTTCCTCAGAAAATTTAAAATAGAGCTATAATATAATCCAGCAATTCTACTTCTGGGTATTTATCTGAAGAAAATGAAAACACTAACTCAAAAAGATATATGCATCCCTTTGTTCACTGCAGCATTATTCACAATAGCTAAGCTATGGATGAATGGATAAAGAAAATGTGATATATATATATATATATATATATATATATATATAGAGAGAGAGAGAGAGAGAGAGAGAATATTATTATTATTGAGTCATAAAAAAGAATGAAATCTTGCCATTTGTGACAACATGGATGGACCTTGAGGACATTATGCTAAGTGAAAGAAATCAGACAGAGAAAGACAAATACCGTAATATCTCACTTATATGTGGAATCCACAAGACAAACCAAAAAACCACGCAAACAAACAAACAAAAATGAGCTCGTGGATACAGAGAATGATTGGTGGTTGCTAGAAGTGGGGAGAAGGGAGTGAAGGGGGTTAAAAAGTACAGATTTCCAGCTATAAAGTAAGTCAGGAGGGTGTGATGTACAGCATGGTGACTATAGCTAATCACACTGTTGCTGCATATTTGAAACTTGCTAAGAGAGTATATCTTAAATGTTTTAATCACAAGAAAAAAAATTTATAACAATGTATAATGATGGCTGTTCATAAGACTTATTGTGGTGATCATTTCACAATACATATAAATAGTGAATCATCACGTTGTATATCTGAAACTAATATAATGTTATATGTCAATTACATCTAATTTTTTTTAAATAAAGCCCAATTTTATTTTCCTTTGTAACACTTTTGCCCCACCTTCAGCCATAGAAGCACATGGGGCTGCTGGAGGTGTTTTCATCAATTGCAGAGTCTAAGTATTTCAATTGCTACCCTCTACGTACAGCTGAATTTGAAAACAAAGACAGGAAGCCGTGCTGTAGATTATCACACATCACACACTCTCAAGGAAACAGAACGACAAGATTTAAAAGTTACTATGTCATATTTACTTTGGAAATTGCCATTATAACTGAAATGCGGTTTGACAACACAGCTTTAAACTTCTCAACGCTCAGAGATTTTATCTAACTAATAAACTTGTGGCTTTGCAAACCCACAAAGCTCCGGCGATAGCATCTGATTTGAAAAGGGTGTGAGCTTGCCAGGTGGAAGGAAGCAGATGCGATCTGCGGATTGGTGAACCGCACAGTGTCCTATCTATTTTCAGAGATTATAGGGATGGCACCGGTGCCATTGGTTAAGATGGCAAATTGATTTCTTCAATAAACTAGTGCTCTCACTCGCTCACCACAATTTTCTAAAATTGCCCTTTTGATCTGAAGCTTCCAGTCCTGGTCAGGCGTCATTTTTTATTTCAGAACACTGAAATCTATACTCTTCAGCTATCTTTTTCCTGACATGACCAGAAACACAAACCTTTCTCTCCTCGTTCACGCCACTGAAATCAAATACGTCACTCTGGATTTGCTCACGTATTTACTGGCTTTTTGAAATAAATTTAAAAAATGTAAAACGGATCTGAAATTTCATCAGTTTAAAGCGTGTTGGCGAATAGGGGTTACCTATTTGGCAGTCATGGACACATTAGGGACAGTTTCAGATAAAAGGTTTAGATTTTTGGCTTTCCTCTGATGGAACGTGGAATCTGTACCCTGGGAAATGACAGAAAGTCAGTATTTGCAGAAATATACATACAGATGTGTGTCTGTATGTACTTACACAATATGTGGGCATATGCTTCTACGTACTTATTATATTCAGTCTTTTGGGATGTGGAGCTTGTGTTTGGTTTGTTTTGCCTTTTACTACTACTGCTACTTCTAGTAAAAGTTAACATTTTTTGGAGAACTTATTACACGCAGGCACTCTTCTAGTTACGTGTATTAATAAAAATGCTATGAGATAGAAAATATTATTAGCCCCACTTTATATAGGAGGAAACTGAGGTGCAGAGTTTAAATTACTTGTCCATGTCTAGCTAGTAATGTGGGTGCTTTCAAAGGGAATCATGTTGACATGAAGACTGAAATGAGAAGCATTCGGAAAATATTCCTCTTCTGGTCTTCTAGTCAATGAAGCATTTAGGTTACGGAGCACCACTGATAATTCTAAGGTAATCTTACAAATAGTGGCAATGGTCACAGTATTGATAGACATTTTGGTGATGGTACTGATAACAATGATCCTATCTCTTATTGAACGAGCACCTTGTGCCAGTAATTGTGCCAAGAGGTTTATATCTCATTTAATGCTCAACAATGCTATGAGGCTGGTAGTGCCCTCATCCTTCTCCCCTTGATGGGAAAACTGAAGTTCAGAGAGGCTAACGAGCTGACTCAGAGTTATACACTAATAAACGACAGAGGCAGAATTAAACACAAACTTTTAACTCCAACACTCTCACTCCTAATGGTTACAGCGCTCTGCTTTCAAATTAACAATCATTGCTAACACTTACTGAGCACTTACATGCTAGGCACTGTTCTATGTGCCTTTACCCATTATTTTATTTTCTTTAAAAAAAAACTACATTGTATTTTATTCCAACTTAGAGATTTAGAGATTTATTTATTCATTCAATCAACCCTTTTATTGGGCACATCAAGCAGTCCAGGTTCTGTGTTGATTACTGAAAATATAAGAGTGAGAAAATACAACCTTGGTTCCTGTCCAATGAGAAACCGAGGCCAGGGAGGACAGTTAACTTGCACAAGTCACAGAACAGGTAACTGTCACATCTGGGACCTGAACCCAGACAGACTGCTAATCATGTATCTTTTCAGCAAAGCTGCATCATTGCAACAGGAGTAAAGGAAACTTCAGGCAAACAATTCAACTACAAAACTAAATTACATCAGGCAGGGGTCAAATGAATGTAAGATATAGATCAATTTGGCAAACATCAACCAAAATGCTGGTTGCAACAGGTTAAGTGTTGACTGCAAATCATTCGCGGCTCATCATCCCATCCCCACAGAAACTCTTTGAGGGCTTTCAGGAGACCTCCCAACACAAAAACAGAAGTGATGCATTACAGCACTGCCCCAGAGATGGGAAACATCCCCGTATGTTATGTCCTTTCACTTCCCTATACTTACGATACTATGATATTGTAACAGCATGTACTCCAATAGTACTATTCGAATTATACCATGTGCCAGGAAAAAGGTTACTTTTTAAGACCTGGATCTTTTTTCCATACTGTTTCTGTACCTTGAGAGAGGGAGGGAAGGAGGAAGGAAGAAAGGGAAAGAGGGAGGAAGGAGCAATATAGTTAGTAATTAAGACCTCTGAGATGGCACGGCTTACTCCAAAATTCTTTTTAAAAGCAGTTTGGAACCACCTTTCCCACTTGAAATTCTCATTAATTACGAAGTTACCTTGGTCCTCCAAGGATCCTGGCATAGGCACACATCTGTAAAACACAGATTGGTTAGCTTCCACTAGAGGTCTGGACAGCCATGAAGGAGCCTCCTGGTTAAAGGCAAGGAGTAGAAGTAATTAATCCCTGTGGACCAGCACCAGGTACCTTCTTGCCACACCAAATAGCAGTATTCCACCCCGACCCCCGGGAAAGCTTCCAGTGTGAGCTGGACATAAGAATTAGCCACGATGCTTCATAAAAAACACAGTATGTGGGCTCCTATACAACACCCATGAAACCAAATCTTTGAGGATGAAGTCCAAGAAATCTCTGATTTTTAAACTTCCCCAGCTAATGTGATGCAGTCACATGGAGCCTCTGTCCTAGGATATTCCACAATGCTGGCTTTTCCACAAGTCAAAAGTAAATGCATCCCCCTTTTCTTTTTAAGTGCACCAAAAACATTCAGTCCATTTTTAAATGAATTCTGGTTACCAAAACTGCCAGGGAAGTCTTACTTCCTCCACTGTATGCTCTCATATGTAATATAAACCCATTCCCTGTATTTATCTCCTCAGTAAAGGTAAGAAGCTGGCCCTCATTCTCATTTTCAGAAGAACACACA
Source organism: Camelus bactrianus (assembly GCF_048773025.1). Lineage (NCBI taxonomy): Eukaryota > Metazoa > Chordata > Mammalia > Artiodactyla > Camelidae > Camelus > Camelus bactrianus. The sequence goes on from NC_133572.1 coordinate 15,370,550, forward strand.
GGAATTAAGATTTGAGTAAGGTCTGATACTAAATCATATCCTCACTTGAAACTCCAAAGGCAAAAGTCAAAATACTTGTCAGAGACTGTCACTCATTTCTCCACTTGTTCATTCAACAAGCATTTATTGAGCATCTACTCTGTGTCAGTCTGCATGAGAGCCATAGGCACACGAACCCTGTACTACAGCAGTTTAACCACTTGGCGAGGAAAACAGAAACCACTGAGCACATTTCAGTGCACACGTTATGACAGAACTGCAGACAGCATAAAATTCGAAAACAGAAGCAGAGCATTAACTCATTCTGCAGGATCAGGCAAGGCTTCCAGGAAGACATGTTGCCCAAAGTGAATGATGAAAAACGAGAAGAAGTTAGCCAGACCAAGAAAGGAAGAAGGAACCTGTGGGCAGAGAAATGACAGGTGTACACACAGGGAGGCAGAGAACAATGGCTGTGTGCAGGCAACCACAAATGATCAACTCCCTCTGCAGCAGGAGTTTTGTTGGGGTACACAAGGGGAAAAAAGGGCCCGTGATCAGATCAAAATGGCCTTTTACACCACATTGGAAGGTTGGATTTTACCCTGGATGTGACGGAGACCACTGAACAATCTTAATGGAAGGAGTTTTTACGGTCAGATTTACATTTTAGAAAAGTCAGACCGATGCAGTGAGCAGGAGGTTTGGAAGGGGGTGACACTGGAGCCATTGAGATCATGAGAACTGGTTGATGAGAAAGCAATTAATTGTACAGATATTTGAGAGCTGGAGTTGTCAGGATGTGGTGACTGACTGGATAGAGCAGGTGAAGGGAATCAAACATCATAAAGCCTCAGGTCCCTGAAAAGGGCTGAGGCAGTGCAGTGGTTAGAGAAGGGGTTCTGGCCCAACCTGCTTGCAAAGCCCGGTACTGCCATTTTCTTGTTGGGTAAACTTAGACAAGTTACTTAATCTCTCTGGCACCTGCTCCTGTGAAATGGGGATGCACCACAGTACACCTTCCCCGTCCGGTTATTACGAAGATTCTATTACTTAATATACAACATACAAAGTATTTAGAACAGTTTGGAGCATAGTAAGTACTCTGTTAGTGCTAGCTTTTGTATTTGCCATTATCGACTGATCCTAGACCTCAGAGAATACAGAAACTTCCCATGTGTGTCTAGTCAAACACAACCCCACAAAATAGTTCTCAGGGTGTCCTCTCCTCTTCCCACTGTTACTGTTTTTCATGGCTTCCTGTCTGTCTAGTCTCTCAGCACTTAAAGTCTTTATCAGGTTTCTACTGTCCATCATCTATAGCATTAACTGCTTTATTTTTAAATACTCACATTTCTCTTCCTGGGCTTCCATTTTCTTGGCCTTTGGGGATTTTAACAATGTTTTCAAAAAAGATGAATTATTTCTCTATTGAGCTTGTAAAGGCCTGGCCCATTTCCACCTTTCTTTCCTTTATTTCTGCTTTGGTTCCTGATTTTTATTTTAGGGTTCTCTTACTGGCTACTCTTTTTGATGGATCTCTGTTGCTGGGTTGGGTCTCTCACCCTTGCACACTCATGTTCTAGATTCACAACTTCGTGACGCTTTTTATTTAACTCGTGCCTTTAGAGCTTCAATTCTGTACAGAAACCCATAAAGGACCACTCTCCGTGATGCCCCAGGTTACCACATTATGAAAATGTTAAACAAAACAAAACAAAACAAAAATCCTTAGACACACGCAGCGTATGAACAGATATCTGTTCTGCGTGGAATGAAGAAATCTGGTTTTATTTTGCAAAGCTCGCTTTGTGGGTGCCCAGTACACTAAACTAAGCTCTCAATTACTACACTGGGTATCCACAGGGGAGGATGAACGCTGCATACCAAAAACCCTTCCCTCCATCAAGCTAACTGATTACAATTGGAGTTTCCTCAAATGAGCTGGTTTGATAATTTGTCTCATTACTACTGAAAAGGAAATGGAAATCAAGGACTGGAGGGCAGGAAGCTGTAAGCAAATATGATCAAAGGTTATGCTGTAGGAGATGCTGATTTAGTGTAAAATAATTTAAAAAATAAAAGATTGATGTCATACCCAATAATATATATATACATAAAATACACTTTTAAACTGGTAATTAAGCTGGTGTACGCGCATGCTGAAAGTCACTGTGTATGAATAAGCTTAAGGTATCAAGCACAGATGTCTTCAAATGCAAACCAAAGCGCAGATGACACGGAAAACCAACACTGAGGGCCATTTATTACTTTCCTACTAATTCTAGGTTTAGACTGTACTTTGAATTTGATTGCCCAATTACCCACATCTATATTATATCATCTCTAAGCATCATTACAACATCAGCCTCAATCTTGTGGGAAGAACTGTAAACAAAGTCCAGTTGGCTAAAGATGGATCATTACTGACACATCCACAATAAGGGAGGTAACTGGGAGTAATGAGTATAATCAAGACAAGTAAATTTAAGCTAAATACCAAGAAAGAATGTTCAACAGTGAGGACAGATGACGGCAGGAACCTTCCAAGGTAAGTGGTGAAGATCACTGAAATGTTCAAATCCATTAGGAACAGCTTTTCATTCGTAAGGGTGTTTGATAAAGGATTCTAAACAGTGAGAGAACTAGAAATGGGAGAACTCTGTGTTTTTAGCTTGGAAAAGTTAAACATAAAGAAAACAGGGTGATGCTGTGATTTTCTCACAGAATAGGAAAACACGCGTTTACCAAATAACCTATCATTAAGAAACACTGGGAAACAGGGCCGTGGAAAGCATTTGGAGTCAGAATGATCTGACTTCAAATCTCACCTTTGTCATTTACCAACTGACTGAACTTATTAGGAAGAAATTTAACTTTTCAGAGCCTCAGTTTCCAGAACTGAAAATAAGTATACAAAAGCCTGCTTTGCAGGGTTACTGTAAAATTTAAATACAATAACATATAAATGAATTCAAGCATTAATTCACTGTTGAGCACAGAATACTGCTTGGAATACTCTAAACATGACATAAATAGTAGCTATTATTGTTAGATTTTTAATTCTAAATAACTTTAGTGAGGCATTTGGACCTATTACCATTCACAAATATGCATTTCTTTTCCCAAAGTAGTCAATCAAAACTCAAGTTTCACTGCTGTTTCACAGATAATCTGGGGCATCAGCTTTAAATCCAGTTTTCCCAGACATTAGCGAAATCAGGTTATGACTAGTGCTTCTATCTTAACATAATTCATAAAGTTTGCACACATCCAAAGAGCTGGGTCTTTCGCTCCCTAATACTCTTGTCATTCTATTCTTCTCCTCTTCAGTGTGACAAACAATGAATTTTAAACTTCATTTAACCAGAATGATAAAGAGCGGGGATGTTGTGGTCAATCGTGTTTGATTTTGATTGAATTTTCTGACTACCTAACTAGAAATTTATTTGTGTCTAAAGCCTCAATATAAAAAGTTGTTGGTATATATTCTATGGCTTTCTGCCTTAGAAGTAGTACATCATGCATGTAATCTAATCTTTCCATAGAGGAGACTCTCAAAATTCTCCTACTGTCGTAATTCTGAACATTAATTATCACCATAAGGCACTGAGGATGGTAAAGATGTGTGAGATTGAGTTGTCTCAAACTGACCCATGCTTTTGACTTTGTTTATATTAAATAAACACTAGATCTGCCTGATTCTTCTAAATGTTAAATGTGGGGCATGAAGATGGGGGGGGCAGGTGCCCAGGGGGCTGACAATTTAAGACGTTTCTAGAGTTCTGGTAAGCAGACAACTTAACAAAAAGAAATGTTAGTGTGTGTTACTGATAGAATAAATAAGCATGCTTTGTACTCCAACTTATAAAATCATAAATGAACCAATTAAATGAAAATGGTGTAGCTTTCACACATCAGTTATATGAAGTTATCAAAAAGTTTTTCAGTAAGTTTATGCACTTTTAATAAGCAATAGCACTAGTCAGTAAAAAACAAGAACTCTGGTGCATTCAGAGCCTATAGATCTAAACCAGACAAAACAAAGCCTCCTAAATGTGTTTGTTCATTAATTTTTAAAAAGCCAGACTTTGAGTTGTTATCATGTCAACTGGCACCAAAGCACACTCAATTTAGTGCACCTACAAAGTGGAACCCATGGTCTTCAATGGCAAGGTTTTTGATCACACTAATTAACAGCCATTTTGTCTAAAATAAACAGATACGAGTCTAATTGCCTTTTTTACATAAGAAAGAGAAGATCTTAAAAGTAAAAACATGCCCCCTCCCCAAAAAAGAAAAGAAAAAGATCAGACAAACGCCACTCCAACAGATAAGTTGCGTGTGAAAGGAACCAGAGGAAGTCGGGCTGTTCTTTGATTGACAGCACAGTAGAGCTAAGGGAACAGCCACTCAGAAAGGTTACAGGGAATCGGGAGGGCATGGTCCAAAACTACCCATCCTTTCATCACATCCCGTCTCAAAGGACTGTACCTTCATTTATAATGCGGTAAGCAGTAGCAGGACTGATAATCCTAATTAGGAGAAACCTCTGATTCTGGACAAGTAACTCCTTCTACCCTAGCACGTACTGCCAGTAGAGGACACGGTGCAATAAAACTGCAAAGATACATTGTTCACTAAGTTTCAGATGTTTTATTTAAATATCATGTCCAAACAATAAACCTCTCTATCAGTAGCCTTGTGTTTTCTAAGGTCCTCAAATGGTCATTAATATAAAGGTGATTGTACTTGGAATCTATTTTGGTTTATATACCAAGAGTTGAGTTTGTGTGCATGCTGAATTTTCACCTCCTAGCCTGTAAAAGCAATTCCTGGAGACACTCAGAGAAGGCTCCAGTTGCCAGAGCCTTTAATAAGAACATACACTGCCTTATCATAATTAAGAAATAAATATTTGACAGGCATATGTAGAATAGATAAACAAGATTATACTGTGTAGCACAGGGAAGTGCGTGCAAGATCTTGTGGTAGCTCACAGCGAAAAAAAATGTGACAATGAATATATGTATGTTCACGTATAACTGAAAAATCGCGCTCTACGCTGGAAATTGACACAGCATTGCAAAATGACTATAACTCAAAAAAAATGTTAAAAAAGAAGTAATATACTAATTAAGGATTACTATATATATATGTACACCCACATATAATGTTCTATGTGAGGTAACATAAGCCATGAACAAAACATAATTTAAAAACAGTACCTATGGCATCAGCTATGGTGAATTATTTTGGTACATAAACTAATATAATAGGCAAGTCATTCTGCAATGCATAATACCAGTGAGTATATGATATAATTTTTTTTTAAGTATTACCTGATTTTAAACCTTTGCCAAGAATTTTCCCCCTCTGGTTACTCACAGAGTACTGACTACTCAAAAACAGTTGTCTTTCTACGATACATATCCGCTGTTCCTAGAACAGCACCATGCAGAGGGGGGGCCCTTTCAAAGCAACTAGGGGAAGTACTTTTAAAACTAAGCAACTATGATCAGCACACGCTATTACCTGCATTCAGAACAAGACTGAAGCCAAAACCAGTGCTGTGCTGGCATATATTTAACAATCAACTCTCCAGGAGGGAAAAAAAAAAGCCCTGACTTGAAGCTTCTGCAAATTTCATGGTGAACTACCTCCTGACGGCCGATTTCAGCTACCACCCCTCCATGAAGTCACTGAACGTGGGGCTGGGAAGAGAGGCGCACCCTGGCTCACAGGAGCTGGTGCAAACCCGCAAGAGCCAGCGAGGTCACACCACTGGCTGAACTCTTCAAAGGAACAGCAGCAGACTCCCAGCAAAGAGACCGACTGACTATGGTGTTTTCAATCATCTCTGAAGCCCCACTACTTACATTTAAACATTTAAATCTTTGCCTTCAGATCTCACAAAACCAGCAGAGTGTTCTTAGGTTTTCTTCCCCAGATCAAACAACCAAAATACATAGTCTAACTGCTCTTGAACAAATCCCAACCATAGTCATCTCTTGAGAGTGAGCACAGGTGTAAGACGGAGCCTCCCACAAATGATGAGAGTCGACCTTTAGCCAGAAAGAAGTCCACAAAGGTCTAGCCTTTCTAGTTCCTACCAAATGCCCTATGTATGCTCTAAATTCTCAGATTGAGAAACATAAACCTAAAAAAGAGTTCGGTGGTTTTAGTGCTAGTGTATCAAGCAACTCTGCGTATCTGACTACTGTGTCTGGATACGGAAAACATGCAAAGCGAGCCATGCTCAGGAAAACTAGAAAAGCATTTAATATGTGATAAAAATCCTGAGTAATCAAAACTTTGTCCAATAAAGGTTGACCATTTAAATAAATAAAAAATAAAATAAATACAATCAGCAAAGTTTTTAAAAAATGACTTAAAAAAAAAAAGACCCAAAGAATGAAAACCTGAACATAAATGATACATCCTACAAAGGAAATACTTTTGGAAAGTTATGGCTCATCTATCAATGAAATGCAACTCAACCATTAAAATGGATGTTGTGATTACTAACCCTCCAACTGCGCTCTACAGGGCCCAGGGGCCTTGTGCAGTGATCCTGGGGAGGCTGAGGCTGGGGTGCTCCAAGCCTCCCACATCCTTCTCCAACCAGAATAGCAAAATGGAGTGAACACTTACATAAGTATATTTTACTTGTATAAAGAATGCTAAAAATTATTGTTTCTTAAGGACTAAATGACTGGAAGATGTCAAGTAGATGTTGAAGAAATGAAGTTGTCAGACTTGAAGGATCATTTTTAAATTTGAAATAAAACAATGAGGCTTTATAAGTACTTTGTTACATAAATAATTCTATATTAATATATTTAATTTTGCCTTAGACAGATGCTTGGTTTAACAAGGCTTATTACACAGAACCCTTCTAGAACGACTTATCTAACAAAAATAACTTAGTTTACAAAGTAAGAAAACTGGTTGCCTTTATTTGGTGCCTTAAAATCCTGTTTGAATAACTCCATCTGGATGACACACCCAATGTAATGTCATTTTAAATCTTCATAGCTATCATGGGGAAAATCTGGTCTACAAGAAAAATTGACAAGACTACTATATCATTATTTTAAATATTTTAAATAATTGCAGTATGAAAATTATTAATGAGGATTCTGTATGGATTAACTTCTATTTCCATGTGCTTTATCCTATATCTACATTCAAAAAAAAAATAAATCAACTCATTTGAGATGAGAAGCAGTAAAATTCAGGAAACTATTAACATTTATTTTACATCACTTATGTATCAAAATGTGGTATATTGAACATATGTCAAAACAGAACTTGGTCAGAGTCTCTCCCATAGGACCATAAGCACTTTGAGGGTAAGAACCATGAGCTATTCATCTTTACACTCCTGGCATCTAGCATAATATCTTGTAAAAAGTAGGCACACGAAAATGTTTGTGAACTGAGCTAAAGCCAGCAGTGATGAGTGCGATGTGGAAAGGAGTGAGAGTCACTCTGAACCGCCTATGAGGACCAGTGCTGTCACCTCTCCTTGTTTTCCTGGCTCTGGCCACCCTGTGTATTATCAAGAGTACTGGAACAATGAGTACCTGGCAAGAGATAGACTTTATTTCATAAAATAAAGAAAGAATGAATTTTATTAGAGTAACGTCAACAGGCTAATTCTAAACTTTAATTAAAAGCAGAAGAGAAAATTTTACAATCAACTCTCCGGAAAGACAGCCTAAAATATGTGCTGAGCAGCACTGCCCAGTGTGTGCTCTGAGGGTCGCTGTCCCTTCAAAAACTGTCACTGGTTTGCAAGGAAAGGGATATCGCACCTAAGAGTAAGACATAGCAGAAACACATAAAAATTTGACAGGGTCCTTTAATGTCTGTTGTGAATCTAACAATGAAAAAAATCAAGGCTTGGGATTTGTATGTCTTTGGTTTTCTTTTTCCCATGTTACAAATCCAATCTTAGTGTTTTATTGCAGCACCAGTTCATGACAGAGTAGAAGTCGGAATGAAAAAAAAAAAAGTGGAATGGTCCTCATCACAGTTGGCAAAGCACTGGTGTAGAGTGCAGGGCTGCTGGGGAGAATTCAGCTCAGACCCATAAACAGACGTTCCAAGGTGGTCAGTTTTGGTCAACCATTAAAGCAAAACAAAATAAAGCAAAGGAGCCTTTCAACAATGAAAACTGACCAAGAGCAGAAGTGGCTGACCTAAGATGCAGGGAACCAACCATTGTTGTAATTGTCCAAGAGGATGCTGGATGACCGAGGCTGCGACTCCTCCTCCAGCCTGCTCCCAGGGCTCTCTCTGCTTCCCTCTTCTCGGGTACCACCCCACTGCACTTTGTGCATCCTCCCCAAAAGACTGGAGGTTCCCTGATGGCGAGGACGATGTTTTATTCATCTTTGTTTGGTCCCTGAACACAGTGAGGCTCGCAAAGCTTAATGCAAAAATAAATCTCTGCCACTGAAATTGAATAAATTAATATTGAAGATCTAGTCTGTGATTCAGTGACTGATAAGAATGAGAATTCCAGCATGAGAAAATTTCATGACACATTTCAAAAATAAGGTTAAACATTCCAAAATTAATGGGTTTATAGCTTCCAATATCATTTCTATTTGTAAACTCATACTTAAGATCTAGGATGAAGATTTCACATTTTTAATATATTGCTATATTCGATTTAGTGAAAGAATTTTATGACTTAACAATCAAAATTTCACCACCAAAATGTTGAAAATGACCACTGTTCAGCAGTTTTTAGAAACACTAAATGCCCTAGGTATGAAGGACAAATATTGAAAGGATAAATTCTTCACTACTGTACATGAATGACAGTCTCAGTTTAATTATAAGGAACTACTTTTCAAAAAATAGACAACTCCCTAAGTTCTCTAGGTTTCAGGTTCTCTCTGGAACAAGATGAATATTGTCATTACACTTGTGTCAAATGCTATTATAAACTGAAGAGCTTGGTAAACACTGTTCAGCTGAAAGTATTTATCTATTATGTATTTATTATTATTTATAGTTACACTTCTTTAGATACAAGGATTAGTCATGTAGATATAAGTATACTAGATGCCAACTGGTCAGCACAGTTCATCTGCCTCTTGAACTCTATTTAAAAAAAAAAAACAGCTAAATTAACTTTAAATGAAGCTACCAGTTAATAACTTGTCTAAGAATCATATATTTTATTAACTTAACAAATTTGTTAGGTTTTCAAAAGCCAGAAAAACTTTCCAAAAAAACACAGAACCCTCAAAATAAATACAATAAAGCATTAATAAAAAGTGAATTTGTCTAATATTTAGGGAATCCAAGACTATCACACCACAAAATACATTTTTGGCAGTATATTGAAAGAGCTTTTTAAATTACTACTGAGGTATCAGAATTAATCTTGAATTTTCTTCTTTCACTCTGACTAATAAAACCTTACTATTATTTACACATAGTTTATTATATTTAATAGTAAAATCACAAGTTCATAAAGGTTCAGATTACCATTTATCCATTAAGATCACTAAAGAATACATCTACATTCTTCTGTTTATATGTCTCTCATTTTATTATTTTCTTGAAAGAAGGAAAAGAAACAAAGGTACTCTCCTAAAACACTGTAATTCAATAGCTTTATCAGAATGGTGCAATGTTTACCTTCCATCCACAAATTTCACAGTTTATAAATAGAACTGTAGTTCTTCCCACCTACTTAAAGAAAGACCTCTCCACACAGGTGACCAGGACGGAGGCCAGTATCTCAAGCTCAATAAATTCTGAATGGAGCTCGCTACTGTTCCTGTTCAACCTGCTCCATGACCGGTGTTCCCTATTTCTGTTTATGGCAGCATCAGCCTCTTAGTTACCTAAAACTAGAAGTTCTGACCATCCTCTTGCTTTTTCTTCCATATCCAGTTGCCAAGTCTTGACAATTCTTCCCCAGAAATCTTTTTCCGTCCGTTCCTTCCAATGCATTCCCACTGGCACTTGCTCAGGACTTCATTATCTCTTGCTTGTACCATCACCCAATATCTTCTCCGTTCCATCTTACTTGTAAATGGCTTTGCTTCCAACATCTCCATCTCTATTCCATCCAACTTATAAATACAAAATGAAAATTTCCTGAATGAATTCAGAAAAGTTCCAATCACGCAATTCCTCTGCTCAGAAATCTTACACATCTTTCAAATGCCAGACAAGTAACATTCAACTTACACAAGAACTTCTATTCCCTGGTTCCAATCTACCTTTCCAACCCTCATCCTCACTTTTCCCCTGCTGTTAGTATGAATGGACACCTCCTGTGGTCTAAACAAGAAGCATCTCTCATTGTTCCCATTAAAGCACCCGATTTTTTCATTCATGTTGTTCCCTCTACCTGAAATGCCATTTCTCTGCACACAGGATGTCCAAATTCTACACGTTATTCAATGGACCAATCAAATGCCCACTCCTCCTAACTTTGCTTGACCACTCCTCTCTACCCCGACCGCGGCCCCATTGGAAATATGCATGGTAACACTTTAATCTCTCTTATTGTGCGTGTCATTTCCTACCCTGCATATTTGTTTTCTACACATTTTACCTCCTATACTAGAAAATGCACTCACATCTGTTAAGGGTTTACTCTGACCAGGCACTACCTAAGTACTCTACATATATATTTCTATATAGAAAGTCTCCTCTACTTTTTGCAACAACTCTTTCCCAGTTGAGGAAAATGAGCTACAGAAAAGTTAAAGAACTTACCCAAGAGCATGCATTCCTTTAATAGCATGTATAATGTATCACCAACTCAGAAGTGCTTAAGACAGTATCTGCACATATTATAAATTCAGCAAAGATCCATGTATATAAAATGAAAAAGAAGTTCCATAAAATTGTGCACAGGGAAATACTAAAGGGATATTCCATTATTTATTCAATTTTGTGTATATGTACTTATTATATGCTTACCTAGTATGAGCTAGGTCTGTGCTAGGGGCTGAAGAATTCATTTAAAAAAAAATCATAATAACGAATGCTTATTGGATACCTACTACCACAGGCAGAGTTCTAAGAACTTGGCCAGGATTAACTCTTTTTAATTCTGAGAGTCACACACCTCCTATTTAGAAGAGAATAGTTTAAGTACTAAGGCACAACTAACTAATGTGCCCAAGTTCCCACAAGCTAGCAAGGATCTAGAGGAAGAATCTGGACTGAGGTGGTCTGGCCCTAAACGCTGCACAATGAAGCAGGTGCCACACTGCTTTCTCCAACTGGGATTGTGTCTGCCCTCCAGGACCTCAGTACAGCCTGGATTATCTAGTACGTAGTATGGAACCATTTACCTGAATTCAGAAATATTTTGAAATTCTCAAAATATCTTAGATAAATCTGTCTAATATGATCTGGGAGAATACTTGATTATTCAAAACCATCCTAATGAATATAGTCACATACAGCCTTACACGTTGAGAGATTTTAAGTAGAAAAACAAAACATGCAAACAGAAGAACCATCTTTAACTTCAGACACTAGAAGAAAATTGCCACTCCCCTCAGCATCCATCCTACGCAGCACCTCTCAACAGCAACAACTCCTAAGACAACAGGAGGAGCCCCCAGTGCCGCCACTTACGCGTGGATAAACCGTACACTCAACACACAGAGGAAGATTCCCATATGGGAAAAGAAAGAACATAAACAGAAGAAATATGCCAGCACAGGAACAGAAATTGCCCCTAAATGACAGTTTCTCCTGACACAGAATGAAAGATAAGTATGATTCCCCAGAGGAGAGAATGGGGAAATCAGGACAGCTTTCATTTGGCAATGATAACATATTAAGAACAATTTTACTCACAGATTTTTCAGTCTTTGAAACGCTGACACTCAGTATTACCAGAAATTACATTCTCCCCACTACTGGTACTATTATACATATCAACATACACCAGAGTAAAGATAAGTAATCCATCAGTGTGCAACGTTAGATCTCTTAAGAAATGAAAATCTCCCCACTTTTTCATTGAAATTCAATTTCAGTATGTCCAAGCCTCCTACCGAGAGTACAGGAACCAAGTGTGTCCAAAAAGCAGACATTCCTAAGTTCTTCATTCTAGAAAGTTTGTATTTCAGGATAATTTTTCATTCTTGTGATCTCATTTTATTATACCACTTTTAAATATGTATAAATTGTATCCCTGAAGGACCATACAGAGCAGAAGAAACCACATAAATGTGGATTACTGACACATTACGTACACACACTTGAAAATTCACGGTAAGAGTATTGTTAATAAAAGGTTGCTCAAAATTATATCATTGATATATGTTACTTATGTTGATACTTGTTCTTTAATGGAAAATCAATTTTGGATATTTTTGTTACTTAACTTACATGTGTGCAAATATATATACACACATATACATATTTCCCTATTATCACAATAATGTAGCAACTAGAGTGAAAATACAGAGCACCACAGTGAAAATGCAGACTTCAAACAATGTTTAAGGCAACTCAAATTCAGTTACAAAGAGACATATTTCCTCAGTTTATCAACTAATGAGAGAGACATTTTAGATAGATTTCTCAATTTCCCTTTAAAAAGCACCAGGCTTTTCTAATCTTCAAGAATAAAACTATGTGTTGAAGATAATGTTTCTTTTTCTTTTACCCAAGACAGAAGAAAGTAACGACACGCAGCATTTCTCCAGAAAGTGGAAACAGCGGGTGAATTAACTTAGCTCCACAGCAAACTTTTTCAGAGAAAGTTCTTAACGGGCTTTTCTGAATCACTCACCACAGAAACTAAACTTGTGTTTTGGGCATCCCCATTCCTGGTCACTTTAATTCAGTTATTTAAATGCACCACAAGTTTTCCTCTCAGATGAGAGGCTCATCACAGAGGCTGTCTTCTCAGTCAAAACTGAAAAGCAAATGAGGACTTGTGTATTTTACCATCACTTCGGCTTGCAAGGGCAGAGGAACTTCTTTGTTTCAAGGATGCACAAATCATCATGTACAGCATCTCAGCCTCTTTTCGCAGGCGTCTGCCCACAGATCGTTTTACTCTGACAGTGGTAAGCTTCTGGGACCAACACCCAAATTATCTACACTTTCATTTAGCTACCAGGTGACAGTTTAGCCACAAAGAGCCTAAATTGGCTATAAACTGGTTTTCTCAGCAGTTTTCATCTTCTAAACTCCACACATAAAATTCATTTTATAATCAAACTTTTGTATTTTCTTTATTAGTTCCGTCCCCAAACAACACATGAAGTCCTCAAGTGCTTTTGCAAAATTTTTTAAAAAATAATTCATTTTTTGGGTAAGAGAAGTGTACTGAATCAGATACATATCATGTCACAAAGGCAGAGATTAATTTAGGTTTGCACTGTCCATTACATTTCAAGTCTGTGTATGCTGCTGACTTAAAAGAGAAGCAAGAAATGTACAAAGTTTATAGCACTGATAAACATCATCTTGCCTGTATGGAGACTCTTTGTTCTCAAAAGCCTTACAAAGGACTAAGTTTGGCTATTTATCATGTCTCTTACCATAGTATTCACTTAGCCAAACTATCTGTATTTAGTTATTCTAATCTTTTCTCATAAGTCAATCCCTTCAACTCATTCATCTTTCTTGCCCCTTGTCTCTGACTGTTTCCATTTGGTTTACTAGGAAGGTAGCCTCTTACTAAAGACTTCCCACTCCTCTTAATTTCTTTTCAAAGGATTATAAACTTCTTGAGGGCAAGGACCATGTTTTCTTGAATTAAAAATGAGTTACAGAAATAAGATGCCTTACTGGAGATAATCTTGAATCCCCTTGCCTTTGGCTAGCTGACAATGTTTTAAATCTTATTAATTAGAAAAGCTGCATTTTTCCTTTTTTTTTTTTTTTTTGCTTGCTTCTTCTAGGAAAGACTGAATCACAGCTGAGCACCTTCAGATTTTTAGACTAGAGGGGTGTGTGTGTATGTGTGTGCACGCACGTGCCCATGTGTGTTGGAATTACTTGCTACCACTGACTGCCCTGTGATAAAATGATTCTCCTAAAGAAAATGAATTATATTTTCCCCGTGGGAATTAACATTATGCATGCATCATCACAAATGGTCCTTGTATTTCTTTAAAAAATTATTTAAAATAAGATTTCTGAAATCAGTTTCCAATGAACATGCAGGAGCTTTTCCCCTAAGTAGATGCCATTTTACCCATCAAATGATTATAGCCATAAATAACTTGTATTCTCCTCAACCCACTGCTTTGTGTAAGACTGAATCCAAAAAGTTTAAATCTAGAGGTGGAAAAAATAAGCAAATGATAAAATAATACAAGACCCCTAACTGAAGTTAATTTTTAAAACATACAGGGAAGAATGCTTTTGTGTGCAGAGGGATGAGAAACTCTGAGAGACAGAAAAATTTAAAGCAGATTCAGGAATTGGATTTTAAGGAGGAGTCGCAAGATTCTGACAGATGGAGAAGGAGATAACAGCATTTAGGTTCTGGGGAAATGACCTATACCAGAAAAAAACTGATATGGGTTGGAGTAAAATAGTAGAAGGAAGTAAACACAAGTTATTCAACAGAACACTAATAATATTTCACAGCAGAATGAAGACTGCAGAATGTGAACACCAAATCCCAACAAATAATGATGAGAACAGAGGCCAGATCATCCAAACAACATTTGGGAGGTACTTGGCTTCAAATGGTATAAACAATTCCAAGGTTTTTCCAGCCTTCGTAACCAAAACTCCAATCTTGGAGGCGATTAAAAAAAAATAACTTAACCAGTAGTTCAGATTAGCATACAAGTAGCATAGACTTATCCAAACAATTGTTAGCAAGACTTTTTAGGGCTGAAGACTGGACCGGAATGACTCCTCTGTGTCTCGGCCACTGGCTTTCTACGTGGCAGCCATTCTGCACTTGATTTTTTCATGTGTAATATGTGTATACGAAACCTTCCTGTTTGTTATGAAGACTAGTAAAATGTATCCAAAAACACCTACAAAAAGTCTGACATAGAATAGGTAGCAATAATTGGCAACTATTACTATTATTTACTTTCCCACCCTACGGCCTCTTTGTATATGATGATTAGATACTTTTTATCACTCCTCCCCACATCCCTGAAATGCCTGTCTTTCCTTCTCCACCTGTCAAAAATGCATGTCTTTCAGGTAGCTACTATTATGGCATTTTTATACACAATCCACTACATTTTAAACGTATCCACTATATGCTTCCTGATAATACTTTTCCCTAACAGCCTTTTCAATTTCTGTAATTATTTTGAGATGGAATATATATAAATAGATTAACTCACAAATCATTTTCCTTTCAATAAATAATGTGTAACTCAAGAATCTCAGAACCTAAAGGAGACTTAGAAGTTACCTGGTCCAACTGTGACCAGATGTATGAGTTTCTTCTCTAACAGCGTAACAAATGATGAATTCAACCTCAGTGGAGTATGTTCAGGAAGTCCACTATTGCTAATGATAGCCCATTTCAATCTGAAGCAGTGGTAACAAAAGGCTCTTCTTTTGACTGAGCCCACACCTCCGTCCCCTTAATGGCTGAACAAGAAAGAAAATCTAAGGATCCTGTGTCCAAAGATCATTTGTGAGCCTCCTTGACTCTGAGAGCCTCTCTTCTCCTGTCTCTTCCCCAAGTTCCCTCATCATCCTGGCTGCATCCCCTTTAATTTTTTAAAGGAAGCACGTAAAATTAGTGAAAAAATAAGACCCCTGGAATGTCACAGAGTAGTTTCGGTTCCATGTCGGTGTTACTGCTCTCGAACGGATGCTCGACTTCTGTTACTGCAACCCAACACCATGCTGGTCTGGGAGGGAACCCAAACAGTATCAACAATATTAATCCCTTTCTCTCACAAAACCAGGAAATCACTCCTTTATTATCTCCTTGGGTATTGAGACTTTGTATTGATCCCAACGATCTATTCCATTCTGCTGAGATGAATCTGAACCTTAATTTTGTCAATCAACAGGTTAATTTATACCACTCCTGAAGACTCCTCGAATTTGATCCTCCTACCAGCAAGATGCTTATTGATTAAGTAAGTTATATACCATGATTAGGGGCAGAGCCCTCAGGAAAGATACTGGAAGGTTTCCCTGTTACATAGATCCACATGATCAGCATTTGTTTCACTCTAATGCCACTGTCTTCAGTGTTATAAACAGATACCTTGCTGGTATCTAAAAACATTACATTTAATGTGTTCCCTTCATCACCTATGTCTGTTTTGTTTCGTTTTTTAATTAACAAAAGAAACACGAAACATTTTGTAGGATGCCTTGGCATCTAAAAAAAAAAAAAAAGAAAAGAAAAGAAAACTAGGTATAATTGCCAATTTCCACCTAGGAAAGAACAGTAAACAAACTTCTGTGCCACAGGCATTTGCTTAAATCAGGAGTTCATCAAAAAAACAAAGCTAACCAAAGCCTATCTCTTACCATCCCAGCTCCCAGCACCCCCACCTAAGATAAGTCGAAAACATCATAAATTTCTAACTAATCCATCATTAGAGCCAAAGAAAGATTTACGCCTTGCTTTACTTATCTGAGAACAAAATTCAAACTTAAAAAATGTTCAGAAAATCTTTCTTTGTAACATTTTATATATGTCATAATATTTTAAATCTTT
Organism: Camelus bactrianus; assembly: GCF_048773025.1. NCBI lineage: Eukaryota > Metazoa > Chordata > Mammalia > Artiodactyla > Camelidae > Camelus > Camelus bactrianus. Next base: position 15,387,204 of record NC_133572.1, read on the forward strand.
ATTTTATATAAATGTTGCTTATAATATTTTAACTTTCAACCCCCACCCACTCAGATATCCTCAATGTTTCTTTACAAAAATCAAAAGGAGGCCTTACACATGAGAAATCTGCACAGCACAGAATATTTTATGAATATTCATTGAAAGGGACACAAGGCAGGTACATAAGGAAACTAAATCTGCAAGAAAAAGCCAGAATGTTTCCCTGCTATTTCTTTGAATATTTGACATAGCCCATTTCTTCATTTAAAAATGTGCAATCCTCCTTAATATTCCAGGAAGTTACTCCAGAGCAACAAAAATTACCTCTGTCATTAGCAACACTCTACTTCTACAGCTATTTCATCCAAGGAAAGACAGTATTGAGTTCAGGATCCCATTCAAAAAGGTTGTCATCATCACAAATTCTAATGTCTGCTTTACTAAAGAAGCAGCTCACAGCAGAAAAAAAAGATGTGACAATGAATATATGTATGTTCATGTATAAGTGAAAAATTGAGCTCTACACTGGAATTTGACACAACGTTGTAAAATGACTATGACTCAATAAAAAAAAAAAAAGCAGCAGCTCCGGGAGGTAAATAAATGCTTCTGCCCATCAGGCTCACAGCAGCCAGGGTCCTCTTTCTTTACCAAAGAGGAAAACTTTCAGTGGCATTTTAGAATCAGGGAGACATTAGGATTCAGTCCATTCCATACCCAGGGCATAGAAGATAGTGAGAGTTTGGCTCTCATCCTTCTCCCGTAGCAGGATGGGGAACACCTTTCTCCCGCAATTAAAACACAACAGAGGAAAACTAAGTCTTATTTCCCTGGAGCAAAACTAAAAATATTTAGTTTTTCGTTTGTCAAACTGTCAAAGGTATGGACTTTAAGAAGAGGAGATAAATGCAGATAATTGGATGATTTGTCATGGTTCTACTCAAGCATGACTAAAAATGTTTGCTTTCACTTAAGGTTAAAAAAAAATTCCTCAGCCCCTTAACGCTACAGGATTGGCCTATTGCTTATTTGTCACAATAAGTTGCCAAGTTCCCAGATATGATACAAGTCTGATCAATGTGTTACAAAAAGACCTACAGTATCATTAAATCTGCAGTTAGATCTGACTAGAAAATTTTGCATTTCATTTTGCAGATATTCAATATTAAATCTTTTATTTTGCCATAAGAATTGTCTACACTTAAAAATCCTTCTGTAACACCAGCCCCATTCTTCCCCAGATCCCCTCCAAATAACCAAGTCCAGAATGTGCTCTGAAGTACACAGGTGATATTGGACCATTTCCATGAACTGGCATTATCACAAATCTACACAGAATTCAAAAGGTAAAGTATCACAGATTAATTTTAATCCATTTAGAGATGTCAAGGATTCTACAGTTTTAACATATTCTAGTAGAAAGTTAAAGCCAGGGTGAGATGAGATCCCAGCAAACTATATTTATTGTGTTAATGTACCATTTGTCTTCTGGGCAAGTAACTAAAGGTCATTTGTTCTTCATGGCAAGTGTTGAAAATAGTTTACATCGAAGGTCTAACTTAAAGGAACAATGTGAAACCCCTCAGGTCTAAAATGACCTTTTTATGCCACACAGATGTCCAAATCTTTTAAAGAGGGAAGCAGTGATGTTTGCACTCTGATTTCCAGTTACTTCAACTCCTTCGTCCTAAATGCCTCTGATGGAGGAGTTAGAATCACTTCCTGCTTGTAGACCTCAGTGGACCTGATCAACTCTCAGGGCCAGGAACCAAAGTGGAATGGCGGCCTGAAGAGGGGCAGGTTCTCAAGCCTACATTAGGCAAGTGAGAGGGAGACTGTGGGAGAGAGGGGCACATGGTGAAATCTGTTTGGGGGAAGGGGGGCTGCTTCCATTCCCCGGGGTCTGAGTGGGCTTCTGGGAGGCTGGACCGTCACCCCACACAGGGCCTGGCAGAAGCCCGAGGAGGCCTAGCCAGAGCGGGCATCCTCCTGCGGAGTAAGAATCTAAGGGACGAGGAATAAAGAGAAAAGAAGTAAGACCTACAGCGAAGGTGGTAGGCTAATTCACTCGACAGAAAACCTTGCCTCCAAACAGTTGGGAGCGTTTAGGAATTCTTGCCTCCAGAGCTTTCAGTAAAACTCAGCACTGTCAAGTGGTCGAAACGCGTAACAACTATCCAGTGAGCATTCACCCATTCTCAGGGTCAAGCTGGCCACTTTTCTTGTCATCCCAAAGAGGGACCCAAAAAATAAGGCTGATGGAGACAGAGGGAGGTGTATGTTTTCACTGTCTCTTCCAGATCAGCTGGGGCAGATTTTTCTCTCAGGCTTTGCTAACCACACATCAAGGTGTCTGTCTATGAAAAACAACCCACAAATGCACCTAAAACATGTTCTAACTTTCCACGTCATGTATAAAGGCTCCAAGATCCGAGCTCACTCTGCACTGCCCACAGAGACAGAAGGCAAAATGGATGTTGAAGCCCTAACAGCAACCGTCTCTTGGGTTCACAGGTCCTGCTGCCGTTTACACGTTTACAGCCGACTTCACACATTCAGCGTGTGGCTCTGCCACCTCTGGCGGCGCAGGACAGACGCTGCGATGAGTAGAAAAGAAACTACTTATTCTACTGTTCGGTTTTTTGTTGTTGTTGTTGTTGTTGTTGTCGTCGTTTTCAGGTTACATAGCCAATCACTATGCGCGGCAAGAAAAGCACCGAGAACAGACTCGCATTTTAGTTTGAACTTGTATGGAGTTCTTAATTAAAGAAAAGAATTGTTTCCTGGAATTTTGCCCTGTGGTTTCCCAAGCTTGTTCGTGAAGTGGGCATTGAACCTTCAAAGAGGGGAGGGGAGAAAGAGGCAGATTGCTTGAAAGTACATTTGGTACCGTTTTCCTTCTATTCACTATAAACCAGCCTGTTGTCCTTTTTGACGAAGCATTTTCTGTAAAGATGACCGTTAGCACTATGCAAGCCCATGTGGAAACAGGTATGAAGCCAGTGTACCCGAGTGTGGCTGAAACCCGAACAGTTCTTTTTTTTCCACTTACACAGGAAAATTCAGGGGAAAATTGGTTACATGGGCAACTCACAGTTTCTTTTGGAATGCTTTCATGGAAATTCAGGCTGTATTTGATACACACATCATATTTTTTAATGGTGTTGTGTGGGTGGGTTGGAGGCACATGAAGAGCTCCAAAATCCATATAAATATCCAAAATGGGCATGGAGAAACTCTCTCATTTCCTTCTTCTTCTCTATTGCTCATTTGCAGACTTACTTGTAGCATGATACTCTAATATTCCTTTATGCCTATTTTAACGTAAACATTAGCACCAGACCTTTAAAACACATGGCTAAAAACGATATCACCCCCCCTCAAAAAAGATTTTTAAAAATAACAAAAACCAAAAGAAGCGGCCACATTCAAAACAGCAAGAAGTAAGACAAGCTTCCCCTTATTCTTTCCATCCCGAAGCCAACCAAGATAGACAAACAAACCGACAAACAAAAACCTAACGTGTCTTTCTTCCTTTCTCTCCTCAGGCCAGGGTTGCTGCCTGGGTGGCAGCCATTCACGCTGGCTTGTGTGCACTTGGAGGGAAGGGGCTAGCTAATGGGGAAATTACAGATGACTCTGTGTGGTGGGTTCTCTGATTTACATTTGTGGTAAAACCCAAAGCAACTGATCTGTAACTCTGAGCTGAATCGGGCCCTTACATGGAAATTTTTCCAGCCTGTGGCAGCACCTAAAAGGCTTTCTGGGAAGGGTTCAAGAGCCTCCTCTTGCTATGGTAGCCCTTTGCCAGAGTATTTTAACCTCCTTTATTACACCAATCATGAGTGTCCTGAACATCCCTCCCACAACCATCACCAGAGCAAAGTTTAGAGTCACATGCTGGTGTCTGGTTCAAAAAACAAAACAAAAAAAAATTCCCAGGCAATGCAAAATGATAAATTGGGGGTTCTGAAAGTTAGACATAATATTTGAGCCAAATTTTTAAAAGTGAAAATAAATAAATAAATAAATAAATAAATAAAGTAAAGACACACAAAAGCCCTTTGAAGTACAGTAATAACCAAACCGTACTGAACTGACCAATACAGGAAACCAAAAAGGAGAACAGGGGATAAGGGATAAGGGACTGATGAAAGGATAAAGAATAGGAAATTCTGATAAACACTGGAATCACATTTCAAGTCCAGGACTGGAGTCCAGTGCAATTAACGCTCACTTTAAAAGTGTGTAAGTAATGGATCTCGGTCTACCTTCCTTCCTTTCTTCCTTCCTGCACTGTTTTCCCTCATGGCATAAGAAAATGGTTTGCCTTTCACATTACAGAGATTTGCTGTTTCACACTCCTAGTTAAAAAGAAAAAAAAAATTAAGGTAAATTATGAGCCAGCAAGTCACTACATGTTCAAATGCATTTGCCGAATTAAGAACCCAACATCTTTGCTCCATTTAATTGCTTTGAGGCAATCAAGTATAAACAGCTTTGGTTAAAGCAAGAACTACAAGCAGACACGTATACTCACCAAATTCTTGGTCATAATGAAATTCTTAAGCCCAAACCAATCAAAAGAGGAAGGAAGAACCACCATCTGTCTCCCGCTCACACTAGCCTGTTAGATTCACACATTTCAGACTGGTTAAAAAAGGCTTCACAAGTCAAAGTCCAAATGTAGCACTAATGAATCCTTGACCACTGAAAAAACTGTTGATTTTGGTAGCTAACAAAAGTCAGATAATAAAGGACACAAATGCCTTCAGATTGACTACTTAGCCTCATTTCCCCTGATTTAAAAATCCCTGAAAAGTCTCACCCTTTTTGGTATGAAATTAAAAATAACATTTCCCCCCAAAGGAAATATCTTGCCTAAGTTAAATACATTGCATACCATTACAATTAGTATAACTAGTATTGATGCATTTTTATTGACTATCTCAGAATGTTTAGTAAAACCGGACAACTGCAAAAAGTGAAGAACGGGTTCTGGCCCATAAGGTACAAGACCAGTAATGATCCTGAAATGATAAAAAGTAATCATTTCATAGACTTTAGTAAAGTTGCCTTCAAAAGTCAACGATTCAATCCCCTCAAGTATTAATAGAAACAGAGACTCAGGGTTATAATAAACACTTAAAGCCATCTTGTCATTGGCAAGTGGTGCTAAAAAATGTTACTGTAACTGAGTCACTTCTTGGAATCTACAAGTGATACTTATGTATTTTGTTCCTGATAGCTCTGATGAAAATTGACCTCTCATGAAAGACTAGAGGGTAAAATAGTTTAGATTTATTGCTATATGCAAGGGCTCAGATGTTAAGTTTAAGATGTGAAGTTTTATGTGTGTATTAAAAAATTTTAAGACAGAATACACTGAGGTAAGAAAATTCAAATATATATGAGCACTATTCAAGCCTCCTGATGTCTTCTTTCTCCCTGCTTCATTAAGTAAAATATTTTTCTTGCCGTGAGCACAACTGATGATATAACAAAGATGGTATTCCTTCAGGAAATCATGCCCTTTTGGCAAACAAGCATGTAAAGTAGATAAACGATATCACCTTTGTTAGTACCCTGCTTGGACTTTGTAAGCCTCGCCTATCCTACAGCTCCCCATCAATTAGAGCCTTCTTCACGCAGTGAGGTTTTATTTGTAGGTCGGAAGTGGCTCTCTTATTTCCTTCTAATGAGTAAGCTTGAACTCCCTGGTTAAAAGTCAGTGTCAGCTGTACTCAAACTTGTCAAGATCATCAAATGCAAGGAAAGTCTACGAAATAGTCACATTCAAGAGAAGTCTAAGGAGATATGATATTAAACGTAATGTGGTATCCTGGAAGGAGTCCTAGAAGAGAAGAGAAAAGATATTACAAAAAAGTAAAGGAACGGGAATAAAGTATGGGCTTTAGTTAATAATAATGCATCAATACTAGTTCATTAACTGTAATTAATGTGCCATCCTCATAGAAGATGTTAATAATAAAGGAAGCTGGAGAGAAGGGTATATGGGGACGCTGTACTGCAACTTGTTTGTTTATCTAAAATTCTTCTAAAATAAAAAGTGTGGTTTTAAAAAGTGAGTGTCAGTAATGATGCAACTGAGCCCTCTTTAAATGCAGAAGTACTTGCACCAAATGATAACTTCAACTGTGGAATGCATTGGGTGATGTGGAAGAACTGAAAAAATTGACACAAGCTCTTTAGAAATAATGATACCTATTGAGATTCCCTGCCTACAGTGAAAATAACTTCAAGGTTTTCATGCTTCAGAAAGAGGAAAAATGTTTGGATAAATCATTCTGATGTGTAGAACATGCACATGGAATGGCTGGGTAGGGAAGCCACTCCACTCCCTTCTCTTCCACCTCCAGCAGATAGGACAACACAGGGTAATAAAAAATACAGACACAGCTCCTCCTGCACTTAGCAAGTGTATAAAGACAAGATAATTGTGGGACCTGATGGGTTCACTGCTCCCTGTAGATCAGTTGCCAAGCAAGAAACTGGAATATATTTTCTAATCCAGGCCATCCAATAAAAATGACAGCAGATAATAATGCCTTTGAAAGTTTCAAAGTGCTTCACACTTATTATTTCATTTTATCCTCACAACAACTATATGAAACAGATAGCATAGATTATTATTATCAGGGCTTATGGAAAACACAAACACATGGAGAGGTTATAAAACTTACTTGAAACATCATAAACAAGTGACTGAATTCAAATGAGGATCCAACTCTCCCAACTTCTACCTCCCACTTTAACTCATACCTGGGAATAATACGCTTTCAAGAAAAGGACTTCTTATCTTAATGTTGTGTTTTATAGTGTAATGCATAGCATTCTAAGAGTAACAGGAGTCTATGTTGAGGCAGTTCCAATGTATCACAATTTCCTGTAAAACAAAAATACAAATAAAATGAAAAAGCCACGATAGCCTAAAAGAAAACTGATTGTTCTTTCCCTCAGTGTAATGAAAACAAATACTGAAAAGTCGTATCGCTTCAATAATTAAGTACAGAATTTATTATGCAAAGAATTCAACAAGTTTATCACCAAAGTGACTAGAGTGCCATTAATGCTGGATCTGACTATTGCATATTATATCATCTTTGCTTTAAAAAAGTAATTTTATTATCTGATACCATGATAGTATGGCCACTTGGAACAATCACTTCTAATCTACCATGGACCGCCAGCTCTGTTATAAAATTGCTCCGGTCCATCTTGTTTTCCATTGAACCATTGCCAAAGTAAGGTTATCTAGTGATAACCTGACATTTACTCAAGAAATGGTGAGGTTTAGTTCCTGTTCAATTTGGCTACAACTAAAAATGTATCAGAGTGATTTAGTCATTCTGGGTGTCTGCTGTGGGCACTGCACTAGAATATGGACCTAACATGAATAATGCAATATCCAGGGTAGTGGGAACGTATTTCAATCAAGGGAAGCCAGCATAACTAGGTGCAGAATCAGAAGACTTGAAGGGAATGTAAGAAACCCTCTTGCTCTTGTTTTGTTTTGTTTTGTTTTGTTTTTCCTTCCTCCACTTAACTATAAATGAGCCCAAAAGGTAGTTATAAAATACTAGGAAAGTTATTTAGAAAAGATAATTCACAAGATTCTTGGGAACATAATTCCAGATAATTTAACCTGGTTCTAATAATGAATCTGGATGCTGGTTTCTTTTCCGTCTGAGTGAATATTTGAGACCAGTGGTTACTTTGAGGACCACTTCCAGGACAACAACATCAAAAAGATACAAGTCATTTCTAGTTGAGGTTCAAGAATCTGATAAAAGAAAATGTTTTAAGTTATGAAGTAGATCTCATGACACGCTAACATCCAAAACTGTACCACTTAAGAATAACTAATTAACTAGTGTAACCAGAGAAGGTGTAGATTTGAGAATAAAAATTAAAAGAACCATAGGGTTTGGCGGGGAAGGGCGTGTGTGGTTGGGGCAAAGAACGCAGGCCCACATCTAGAGCAAAGTTCCTTGAGAGCCCTTCCCTGGCCAAGTCAAAGACAAAGTTGGGATCTGACTCTGGATAATTTCTAAGTGTTATAAATCACTCTAGGTTTTTAAACTATATCTGAGAATTAAACATGAAGTGAATCCTGTAACTTTATTCCGTGACAATAAATTCACTTGAAACTGCCACGAGGATCTAAACTATTCAAGGGAGAACAAACTTGAAAGGGTCTAATCTTATAACCAAAGAGTGTTGAAGTTTTACAGTAGCCTCCATAGTCCTTGATCCAAAAAGTGTGTGTTTTAGCCGGGGAAGTGGTGGTGGTAGAATTCCAGCATCTTAATAACTGTAACTTTTGCTCCTTTTCAAACAGCTCCTACACACACACACACACACACACACACACACACACACACACACACACACACACACACAAGTACCTATAAAGAAGAGTAATGCCTAAACATTGAGAGGTTACTGAAAGTTTCCCCAAACTTTTTGAAACAAAGCCAAATTGGGCTACAAATCCCTGGAGACACAGTTTGCCTCTGTCCTTTTTGGCTTTGACTAGATGGAAAAGAACAATAACTAGAAAAAGTATCTTTCGTTTTTAACGCTTCTCCCAAATCCTTCCTTATCGTCCCCAAATTATCCAGCTTCACTCTTCTGTTGGAAGGAAGTGAGAATCCCAGGCATTTTGGCCGTCTGGCTCAGGGTGCCAAGCTTCACAATTTCCAGGTAACTTATGTAATGTTACTGGGAGCAGCAGAAGAGAAACAAAACAACTGTGCAAAAAGCCTTGAGGGATTTTCGTGTTTGGCTGGTTAAAATGTTCAGAATTATTTAAGAGTTGGAAAAGGAACAATAAACCACACCCTCGAAGAGCTCCAGCCTGAATTCCACCATTACTTTATTGTTTTCCAATCCAAAATTTCAGTGTATTAATGAAAGTTTAAAAAAAAAAAAAAGAGCACCCCAGAATTGTACTGATGTAACTTGAGCTTGCCAGAAGTCAAACTTCTAAAATACAACTTGGTTAAAGAGCATAGACTAAAGTTATTGCTTTACACCTTACGCTTTACGGGTATACAAGTTCTACTGGCTTCTTCTCAAAGTGAAAAAAGAAGCTCATGTCTCCCGCTATTTGTGCTTTTTACAAGCACCACTAAGCATGGAATTTGCTATGACACAGAGCTGCCCTGGACTTCATACCAGAGGAAGCTGCTAAAGTATGATCTCACCTATAACACAGTCCTTTAGCAGAGACACCGAGGACAGTACTACGAAGCCACGGCAGGGCGTATCTACAAACATATATAATGATACAAGGTATAGAACAAGGTACCATCAAAGCCAAAGCCAGGCTACAGCTGCTCATACCACTTTGTAGTGGAATCCATCACGAAAGAAAATTAATAAAAATTAGATCATTGCTGTTGACCAAATGGCTGTAACACCTCTCTCCAAAACATTATTTGAAGATACATTTCCCAGCTGCCACAAGAGAAAAAAAAAAGTAGAAGTCTTTAGTTGAGTGTTTATTTTTTAAAAATGAAGTTCCTTGAAACGTTATTCTGTACACAGGAAACAGATGCAACATTGTAAACTGAGTATACTTCAATGAAAAGAAGAAATAAATTAATTAAAGAAATAAACAACAAAAAAACCCAGAAAAACAGTAAATAAAAATGCAGTTCATCCGTTTTACCTTATTAACTACCAATAGAATCATCCTAAAAAATCCCAGATAAAGTGGGCAAGGAGGTTAAGGATTGGTTTGAAAGCCTGAAAGAATTTCAGCAAGGGCCCTCCAGCAGTGACACTGTGCAGATCCTCTGTCCTAACAATCTGGGGGATTTACTTATGGGGTCTTGGTCAAATGTAAGGCATCCTTCTCAGTGTTCTAGATGGATGATTTCAGTTAAGACTCACAACAGACTAATAAGGTAGATAATATTATTATCCATTTTACTGGTGCAGAAACAGACTAGTAACTTTCCATAGATCCAGCAAGTCGGTGATAGAGCTAAGACAACTATTCAGACAATCTGACTCCCAAATTCACACTCTCAGCCCCTCTGTGGCATAGCCCCACCATATCAGCCTATGCTCTTTCCACATACTTCTTCCTCAGGATCGTGAGCATGGCCACCAGTGAAGAGCCAAGGATGATCTTGATTCTTTCTATTTCAATAAAACAGTAAGTCCAAACACACACAACAATAATTTCTCAAAATCCCCCAAGTTTCATTCATTCAACATTTTGACCAGTATTTACTTACGGCCTCTAACCTATGAGCAAAATTGACTAGTACATAATTCCTACCCAAGAAGAGTTTCTATTCCATTACTTAAAAAGGACTCTACAAATAACTGAAATAAATGGAATGAATTGCAAAGAATCAGATCATCACACCCTTCTGCCTAAATCTTTACCAAGATCTTAAAATCAGCGCACATTGAACATGCTGGTTCACAAATCCGTACATGACCTGGCTTCTCCCCATCTCTATGAGAGCATCTCTTACTCCTGCATCCTTGCTCAGTGTGCTGCAGACACTTGATCTTCTCATTCTGGGAACTCACCAAGATTTCTCCTGTCTCGAGACCTTTGTGCCTTTCCCCTCTTCTCTTACATCTCCCCATGGCTGGCTCCTACTTTGCATTCAAGCCACAGTCTAAAACCACTTTCTCAAAAGAGGCCCAACCTGAACCACTCAATCTAATCTGGCCTATATCCTCCACCTGCCCACTCGCCGAGTACAGTTCTATCATAATTAGCTCACTGTATTCACAGCATGCATTACCACTAGAAATTAAGTATTTTCCCATTTTATTTTCTTGCTTATGGTCCGTTCCCCCATCCTCAACCAGAAGGCAAGCCTCATGAGACCAGGGGCCTTGTTCTTGCCCCTCCTAGACAGAAAAGCTTTCACAAGGTCAAGAGCATGAGATATGGACTTCAAAAGAGATGTGGGAACTCAGCCGAGACGGATGCTCTGGGCTCTGCAAGGAAAGGGAAAAACACGAGCAAATACGTGAGGACGGGAATCTGGAGCATGTTCAGGAAAGACGGAATAGTCTAGTCTGGATGGTACCCATCCAAACACAGGAAAAGGAGACTGAGTTAACATCATGGAAGGTCTTCGGTGTCAGGAGGAAGAATTATGTGGGTAGTGGGGAGCCACAGAAGGTTTCTTAGCAAGGAAATGACACAGGCATAGCATAGCATTAGGAAGATGAAAGGCTGATTTAATAGCCCAGGCAAAGGATACTAATAACATTTTAAGCCACTCTGATAAAACACTAAAATCTCTGTCTTTTTTTTCTTTTTAAAAGAAAACTCTCAAGAGAGAACAGGAAGAGAAGAACTATGAACTTAGTGTTGTTAACTACTGGAACAGAAAGTACAATGTTACGAAGTATAAAGTTGAACATAATGATGAAATTTGTTTCTCTAATATCTGTTCAAAAGCCTTTTGCAAAATAAACACAGATTTTATTATATCAAACCACCCAAAGTGACTCATCTCTTTGGAAATGCGTCTCTGGCATCTTCTTTCCTCAGGCCTAAAATTCTTTCAGAAAATCAAGCAGATTAGTAGCCTGATGACAGGACAGAAGTCAGAACTCGAAATCCTAAATCCACCTCTGCCACTGACTTGCTGTCTGACATGGAGCTTTATGTTATTTTTGTATTTGCAAAATTTCTTCCTATGGCCAGCATTTTACAAATTAAATAATTAGATACTGGGAAGTAATATATATTTCAAAATAATAACATTAATACATTGAAATACATATAGACTTATAACAGAATCTCTTACAAGTATTCTTGAATTATCTCGTATTTATTTCTTAATCAGGCAGGGTAAGTGGAAATATTCACATTAATGCATATACATGAGAGTGTGTAGGTCTTACAAACAGTGGCTCTGTCCTTAAAAACTCCCAGATAACAAAAGTGAAGAAAAAAGTTTCTTTTCAAAAGACATGATGATGTAAACACAAGGAAGTTTAAAATAACACTTGTATAAACTGTTTGAATTGAAGAGAAAAAAAACACACCCCAAAAGAGTTTTGTCAGAATAAAAAGAAAACAAATCCCAAATCCTGACAGCAACATAAAAGCCAAATTCTCCTCCTTCCTTTCATAATGGCTTTTCTATTGAGCTTCATTTTGACCTTTCATTACTTTCCCAACATTGAAGAATATTGCCTTTCAAAACTCTCCATTTCTCTGCCAGTTGTGACTATTACTCCTTCTCCCATTGTTGCGAGTTCTTAGCTACCGCAGTTCCAGTACAAAATGCACAACCTTTGGTTTCTGCCAAGCAAATCTAAGCTGCACACTTTCCACTTTAAATTCATACCCTGCATAAAAGAAAGATAATCATAAAGCCATAAACATGCCAAGGAACAGAAAACAGGAAAGTTCGTTATCTGTTTGCTAGAAAAGAAACAATCCATCTTCCAATCAATCTATAGCCGACGCATCCTCCCCTCTCGGCTGCCACAGGATGTGCCCCCTATGAAAGAACACAAACAGCCTTAATTCATTAGTCAGAGCTGGGAGGGTGGACCCAACTGCATGATCTGATTGATAAAGTTTCATTACAAATTAGCCCATCTCTTTGATGAAAACAAGCAAGGCAGAGACTGTACCATAATTTTATCCTCATAAATTAGTCAACCAGACAAACACTAAACAGAGCTTGCCACACAAGGGGCAAGCTAATTTAATTAATTCATACACAGCACCTCATTAAGAGCAGTTTTAGCACTAAGGTTGTGATCTTGTTGAGTCTGCGTTATTTTCCACAAAGATGCCCACTTAGCTGTCAGGGCTGAGGGGCCAGGATAGGGGCAGGACAAATGCCTGTGTGTACTCGGAAGACCTCGAGCAGGGAGGAGTCACGTGAAAAGGCTCTAGGTTCCCACAGCCCAGACCGGCACAGACAAGACTTTTAACCTAAGTGTTCATTTTAATAGACAGATTATATTTTGTTTTTGCTTTTGTTACATGTTCCATACTTTCAAGTAGTCGTGAAAAACAAATACATTTCCTCCCTGGTGCTGTATAATTCTTACTTGATATGGTAGACAGAAATAAAATAGAAAAAAAAAAAACAGAATGTTTGTAAAAAGTAAAGATTATTACAAATGCCTCTTGGTCCTCTTGGTAGAAGACACAGATGTGATGCTTTTCAATGTCTTCATATCCTGAAAAGGATGCCGTACCTTGCCCAGACCTAACACTTGGAAACAGCCTTTCTGGTTGCAGTTACACACCTCTAAATATTCTGATTTATTTATTTGCTATTTCTTTCTTTTTATATAACCTCTTAAAAAGCACGAGTCTTCTTCATAAATTCATGGGGCAAGATCTTAGCTTTTAAATACCGCAATCCAGCAGTATGTGGTTACAAATAAGGAGACACTCTGAACTAGCTGATGCCAGTGGGGTGGCAGGGAAAGCCCAAGGTGAGCCCGGAACATCTTGCGGTGCCAGAAAATGAGAAAGTGCTGGAAAACAGATAAGGGCATCTCAAAGGGACACAGGAGTCAACGTGAAGTGCTCCCAATGGCCAGAAAAGAAACAACCTGAGCAATAAATAAAGATGGTATTAGATCATAAACCATAAAATAAAAATAAACACCCGTGAGTTCACAATGATGGGATTAATGACACTTACTAATGATGAACACTAATCCTTGAATAGGTAAATAAATAAATGAGGGAGAAGGAACAGCTCTTCCTTACAGAAAAATCGTAAATAAATGCAAGAGAAGAGAGGGAAACACAAAAACACCCCGAGAACTCTTAAAGTATTAATTGCTGCAAGTAAGATCCACCAATAGGTGCTACAATCATTGGGAAAAGCTCAAGAAGCAAGATATTTGCATAGTCTTACATGTCTCCCCCAAGATATTTACTAATTCAATGGGAAATACAGTAAGTTTACAGTGAAGAAACACAAATATCGTATTAACCAATTGATCAAGATTAACATAACCATACTGTTATAAAACATGATGTACTCCCTCATAGGAGGCCCTGAGGAAAACACATCACTTTTGCGATATTCTGGCCAAAATACATATATATCAACTCGATCACGGGAAGTCAAAGCCAAATCAAGAGACATTTGGTAAAATAACTGACCAGCACCCATCAAAGTTTTCAAGGTCATGAAAGACAAGGAAAGGCTTAAGAACTGTCACAGATTGGAAGAGACCAAGGAGATACAACAGCTAAATATAACGTGGGATGCTGGATTGGGTCTTGGATCAGAAAAATACCACTAATGGGATAACTAGTGAAATTAGAATAAGGTCTGTGTTTAGTAATACTAATAGTATTGTATCAGTGTTAATTTCCTGGATTTGAGCATTGCACTAATTGTCCACATTAGCAGAAGCTGGATGAGGGATGTTAAGTAAACTCTGTATTACTTCTGTAACTTTTCTCTAAGTCTAAAATCACTTTAAAGTATTTTTTTTTAACCCAGGTCAAAAGTAAGAGAAGATAGTGTGAGGCATTTTACAGTAAAGCTGATAAAACTCACTGCAGAACCACCAGTCGACGCGAACAGACATCAAGATTGAACAATCACATTTTGAGTTTCTCGGATTAGAAATTCAAAGTTTTTTCCAATCAAATTATACAGGAACATACAGTAGTGTCTCTTTTCTGTAACTCCAGGGCTATTTCCCTGTGACTCTGCTTCACAGCAGCCTTTTTTAATTTAATTAATAGCTAGTTCAGTTAATTTGGCTATTTTATAGTCTAATTTTCTTAGAGAACTATTCTGATCATTATTGTACAGTTTAATAATTTCAACACTTATGCTTTAAACTATGAATTTATCAGACTTGAGGCCATGAGAACAGTTCCACTGTGCTTATTCTTACAAGACTAAGTGGTTAGTCTTCTGAATATGAACTCCATGACAAACTTTAGGGTCATGAAAAGAATGTCCCTGAAATATAGAGATGAACATTTAAATCACAGGTCACTAAAAAGCTTTTCACTTAAGCCTATACCTAATGTACAGATATACATTTAAAGAGTAAAAGCAGTTAACAAAATATGCAAATGTAATCACTTAAAGAATTAATAATATTCCACAAAAATACAAGCATGCCACTCTCATAACCTAAAATTTAAAGCATATGTATACATTATTTTCAAACTATCTACCATGTTTCCAAAATTGATGTCAAATGCAAAAATAGTGGAGAACTAAATAAATAAATTGTACATATAAACATTCAAATAGAACATACCCTTCCTTCTTCTTGCCCATGATGGCTAATGATAATGCATTCTAACTCAAGCTTTCTTTCTTTATTAAGCAAAATCTGATCTCCTTTGAATTCCTATCTACCTTGATGAGTGGATTAAAAAGTCTAGCAAACTGAGCCTCAAGCTAATCCAACAAGGTGCAATTACAATTCTTCCAACCACCCTGGCTGCTCTCACTTTTTTTTTTTTTCATGCTGCATTTAAGATAAGATGAGGTGCAGGTGAGAAAAAAAAATCAAAACTATTTAAAGTATTAGCTCTCAATCCTGGGGTTTGCAAATGGTGCACAGAGAGGAGGTGGTACCGATAAAGAGAGACTAAAAACCAGAATCTTTGCGGGAGACTTTAGGATTTACTTGTAGCACTAGTAAAACAGTCCTGAGATCTGACCATGTTGTAAATGTGCCCAAATCTAGAAAAGATAAGGAAGCCCCACTGTGCTCAGTGTGTTGTTGATTTTTTTTCTTCTTCCAGAGCTTCAGAAACAACGGCTTCAACAGCTAAATGAGATCAATACCTGTGTAATGCCAGCATCAGTCTTGAACTGAAAGTTACAATGTGGAATAACCTGGGTTATATCTGGAACAAAGAAAGAAGCCATAGAAACAAAAGAGACAGTGAAATGGAAGCTTGTTGGAGGAACACGATCAATATAACAGAACAGATGTCACGGAAATTAAAAATAAGAAAAACGGTGGTGTTTTCTTGAGATGTTACTGAATTATGTAACAATTAAAAAAAAAAAGAAGAGTCAGTACATGTCATGCTTTTAGCATGGAACTTCTTTTGAATATGTCCATATTTAGCCATACGATGGATAAATCTAACCATAAGAACTTTGTAAACACACACCCAGAGAAAACAGGTGTTCTGATAACAAGAAACTATTTAGTGGTGTGTCCCACCACTGCTCACCACTGTTCACCACTGTTACACAGATAAGTTCATCAAGGCAAACCACCAGCCAAGTGAGTCAAACAGCAGTATTTTTTCTTTAGTTTACAGGTAATTATCACACAACTTCTCAAACACACATGCACCATGAGTCCACCAATTTTATATAAAACACTGACCTAAGAGCATATGTCATTAAGATGAAGCTTTTACCACTCCCATACCTAGAAGGCCAACGGTTGGGTGTCTACAGGTGTGCATGTTGGGGTGGGGGACAGCAAGCGGGGATGGGGGGGTTCTTTCTCCCCCAAACATACTCCACTGTCTTCACAGCCATTCCCAACCTTCTCTTTTCTCAGCTCCTTTCCAGGGCCCTGTTCAGTTCAGCAGATGCACACATTTACTGCACTCTGTTCTATGCACTGCGTACGTATTCACTAACTTACTCCTCAAAAGAATGAGATCAGTCAATTATTACAGATGAGGAAACTGAGAGGCAGAGTGAAGCAAATCATCCAAGGAAAACGGTCAAGCTGAGAGAGAATTTGGGGATTTTGGTTCCACGTCTGATATTCTTCAGTCTCGACTGTCTGTAGTAATTTGGGAAATTTCTAAATGTTATCTTTTGGAGTAAATGAATGGTACTAACACATGACTCATTTAACCCGACATGAATTTAAAGCTCTAACAGCCTTTCCCACTTTGTTTCTCTGTCATAAAAAAAAAAAAAAAAAAAACCCATTGCAGTCCCTAGACCTCTGGGCTCGGAGCCTTTGATTCGCTGCCACTTCTGGTTCGTTAGGCCCTTTCCTGCCTCTGCGGTTCCCCTGCCCGAGGACGGAGCCCCCTATTTCTATCTCCCAGATCCCCAAGTTAGTGTGCTATTTTTCTTACCCCATCTGCTTAGTTCCTCTGCATAATTAAAGTAATATAACTTATATAAGGAAACAAAGAGCCACTTATTACTCACTGGAAAGCTCAGAACCATTAAAAAAATTGAAGTGTTAATTGAAGTAGTTTAATTACTTCAAGCAGCAAACACATAAAATATGTTTTCTAAACGTGTATATCATATTTCACGTGCACATGAAAGGATGTAAAGCTAGGGTGTGTTGGGATGGTACTCTCACAGTAGACTTCTGACTATCACCATAAGCGGAAGTTATGAGAAATCAGAATATATCTTACTTCATGCGTGAGGCTGACCTACTAATTAGATTTCAGGTCAGACAGATGTTTCCAAAATTTCATATAAGCAGAAATTTGTTTTATCCCAGTTCTGGGCACAAAAACTAAGGGCCTTACGTTGAGTAATGGACACCTTTGAGAATCTGATTTCTCTACACAAAAAAGTATATATATCTAAAATTTTACACCCAATTCGCAGAATCCATAAACTCCTGAAAGTCATCCATGGATCTGTAGTTTAAGGACCCTCATTCAAGACACACACAGAATACAAAAGCACAGACCTCAAAAGGACAGCACTGCCAATGTTCATCTGTATATCACAATTGTAGTAATCCAATATAGAGCACAATTCTTCACAGATATAATTTTTAATAATGATGATTTCATCAGGACAATGTCCCAAGTCTAGCCTTAGTGGTACTTTTTAGACAGCCAATCATTTACAGTTTATTCACATGTAAAATTTATTCTACCTTCCAATTGGGATCTAAAGGCCAGCCCACCCAAGGAAACACTGTGCTCCCCACAGGGTGTCTCCTTCTGGATACCTGATATGCAGACAAGGAACAGCACGAGGATGCCTTCACCTCTCCTGCCTGCTGACCACCTGGAGGACTTGTGCACAGAGCTACGGGGGCAGAAGATGTGGGTCTAGTGCTCCTCCAATCAGTGCAGCCTCCTGAGGGGGGTCCTCCTGGTGCCAGCATCCTGTATTTTTGAGTATTTATGGGAATTCTGAGAGTAATTTGACTCTAGGCTATTTTTGCCTTGTAAATAAACTTTGAAACTTTTCCTCATGGTATACCAATAAAAACAACAACATAATAAGATGACAACACTTCTGTGTGTGACAACAAAAAAAAAATTAATAAGACCATAGCATATTTTTGTAATCTTTTCTGTCACTGCATAATAGAATATAAAAATCTTCACATGCCAATATTTTTGCAATCTTATTTTTAATGACTGTATACTACTCCACTGTTTGGGATACTATCTTTTACTTAAGCAATGTCCCATTTTTAAACATGTATATTGTCTTCAACTTGTAACTATTACAGATCTATGAAGTAAGCACAGCTGGCTGACAAGCAATTCAAAATTTAAAAGAAAAAACAAGTTAAAGACTCTGAAATAGACAAAAACGCTCCAAGATATATACAAGTTTACAAAAACTGCCTCAGAGAAAAATGAGATGCAATAATGATTTTGAACAAATTATTTGGGTAGTTTGTGTTCTACCAAATTGCTTTCAGTAGCATTGCTTTAGGCCATGTCATCCACGGTGAAATGAATTTCCAGTTAAAAACCTAAGATACTTTCATTGTGAGAAAGCTAATGACAGAGGTAAGTACAGAACTTCATGCAAGAGTAAAGTAACATTTAGTGTGGCTCTGCAGGATTAACAATGGCTACCTACAGATGAAATCCCCTGAACGGAGCCTTGAAGGATGATTAAGAGTTAACCAGGTAATCCAAACAAAGTATTAGTATTTTTTTCTGTCCTGCCTATACAACTCCTATCTCAGGGTAACCAAAATGTTCTTAGTTGATGTGGTAAAATCCTCCTTTCTAGAAGAGTTCCAGCCAGTGAATGTGGAAGAAATTATGGAATTATGCAATTAACATCTTGCAACCCTTAATGAAATAATTGATTCAGGCAGTGATCATCAATGGATTAAACCATTAGTTGCACAATGATTGATGGTGACTTTTATAAGGAAAGGATGAGGCTGTCACCACTTGAACCCACCGATCAGTCTTACCCTAAAAGACAGACAGATAATGGAGACTGAATCTAACCAAGCCTCTAGAGCTAATTTCTACTGATAGGAAGTACAATGGATATAGAAACAAGTTAAGTAACACCAGAAGAAGGCAAATAAATACAGACCGTGGAACATTCTATATGACCACTGACTTGGTTTCTGCAACAAGAAAACAGCATTAATAAAAGAGGAGGGTGGGAACTGTTTCCGATTAAAAGAGAATTAGAGTCTTAACCAAATTTAGTATGTAGTACTTATTCCAGTCATGATTCAAACAATCTAACTGTAAAAAGATTTTTTTTTTTGCAACAACTTGGAAATTTTCATTATGCACAGATTATTAGATGATCCCAAGGAATTACTGTCAATTTTGTTAGGTTTCATAATTGTTGTTATGTATGAAAATGTCCATACATTTGAAGATGTATATTGAAGAAGGGGTGAAATTATATGGCATCTTGGATTTGCTTTTAAATACTTTTGTAAAAGAAAAAAGGGGACGGGGTAGGGGAAGAATAAATGAATCAGCATGTCAAAATCTTAACCTTAAATATATGTATTCTTTGTATGTTTCCCTCTCCTTCTGTGATTATTTGAAATTATTCATAATAACTTTTTTTAAGCTTAGCCAAGGGATACAGAGCAGGAAACCATGAGCTGGGGTGTTACTACCAGGCAGAGAAAAATGCCATAAGCAAGAACGCTGACTCAACAAACACTGTATTGTCATCAGAGAGCAGCAGAGAGTTGAGTATGAAGGGCAGGGCAGCCCAGGTGGGACCCGGTCACAGATGACCTTGTGTGCCAGGCTAGGGAGCTGGGCTTCACCTTGTAGAATATGGGGAAACAAACAAGGGCTTTAAGCAGAGACTGACCTGATTCAATTACCCTCTGGTCTAAACCATCACTCCAGCGACCCTGTGCAGAGCGGATTTCAGGAAAGTGGTGGAAAAGGAAGCAAGGCTGGAGACATGAAGCCCTGTTAGGAGCCTACTCCAAAACTGGAGACAAGGGACGACAAAGGAGTAAGAGAGAGTAGAGGAGGAGGAAGACAGAGCGGCCAGGAATCAGTCCTTGGACGGGAAAGGAGGAACAAGTGTCACAGCTGACTTTCAACTTTCTGCAGAAGTAGCTGCGTGTCTTTGACAGTGAAATATGGAATCTCGGAGGAAACGCGTATTTTGAAGAAAGGAACGATGAAAAAAAGGAAATGATAACGTCCACATGAAGCATCTCAAATCTCCGTGAAACAGCCAAGCTAGTTATACACGCAGAGCTCAGGGCGTCCATCACCATGAGAACTACAAATTCAAGACTCCTCAGAATACAGGCAGCATGAGAAACCCCAACAACAGATAAGATGACCCACTCCACAGTCCAGGGGTCAGGTCTGTCATTATCCAGTATCCAGTATTTATCACGCTGTGGGGCCTCTAATTAAAGTACTAAATAAGTGGTAAATGAGATTGTCCAAGGAGAGCATGAAGAGTGAGAACAGTGGGCCAAGGGCAGAACTCTGGAGAACTAGCATTAAGGAGTGAGAGCCTAAAGGTGCCCCCGAAGGAAAAAATAATAAAGCTCAGGCTAGACGGAGGATAGAGACCACACAGCCACAGAAACTGAAAGGACAGAGAATTTCAAGAAAGGATGAGGAGTGGACATTGTCAAACACAAGGAGTGAAGAAAATCAGGTTTGGAAAAATGCCCATTTCACTGGGCAAAATTGAGGCAGCTGATGATCTTAGCCTTCCTGAACCTCTGAGGCAAATGACCTACTTTGCTCACCCTAAAAATAAAGATGAATGGCAGCATGATGGCCAGTCGGTAGACAACGTCACCATTTGTGTGACCATGACCGTGTCATTTAACCTTTCTTATTCTTTTCTTATTTTGAAAATGAAGCCTATGAACTATATTATCTCTAAGGTTACATTCAGTTCTAAAATTCTACAAAAGCGAATCCTTTGGTTTAAAGTGTTCCAAAGACAGTAAGAGCCAAGCGCCCACTGGTGCCCCTCACATTTGATGCTGGACTTCTGCCCTAGTCACTCTTTCCTTTGCTTCATCCTCATTTTCCCTCCCATCTTTTTTTTTTTTCTTTTTCTCCTGGTCTTAAAATTGCTTCAGGGTAAAAGCGATGGATCTTATATGATCATAAAAATGGCCATGACATTTATGGCCACAAACAAAAGATGACAGATGAAGGGATACGTCAGGCCCAGACTTATTTACTTAAGCCAGCAATTCACAAATATAAGAAATATTAATAGATGAATTTCTAAAATATTCTTTGGGGATAGAGAGTAACTAATAGTCATAGCCAGAATGCCATCCACCCAGTAAGTAATCAGGAAAGCACACAGCACTAACCTCCTACCCTATGGGAAGTGAGAGATGTGCTAATGTGGAATGTACTGGCCTCCCGTCAGCAAGCTATAAAAAGGCCCTCATTTTTATTTGATCCACACTTATATGTGGTTGTCATGCTCTTGGCCCAGCAAATAACTAGAAAATTAGTTCATGTTACTCCAGCAAATCTGTTAACTTGGGTCTTATCTACACTAAATATTTAAATCATGTCAGACAGATTGTACTTTAACATTGGAACCAGAAATCCATTTATAGTCATAAAGGCCAGGCAATGAATCTGACACTCCCAATCTTACTTTTATTGATAAATGTTGAGCGTATCAACCACAAAATTTAGATTAAAATGATCTGATTTCATTTTATCTGCATTAATGGCTTCACAAACCATTTTAAGAATAAATAAGAAGAAACTTGTCATCTGAATAAGACGCTTTATGTTTACTACATCAGAGTAGTTATTTAAATAGACTGGAATCACTTTTCTCAAATTAATCTCACAATCAGGTAGCTACAGAAACAAGCATATTTTCAGGCTCAAAATAGACATGTGTTCATCTTGCTATCTACAATCAACACACAGGTGAGCACAGTGTGTTTTGGAAGCAATTACAGAACACAAAATGAAGACACGGAAAATAGGATATTCCACACAAAGATGATGGAGTGAATAAACACATAACCACTGACCAGAGGAGATACAATGCATATGGCAGAGATTTTTAACTGAGGTCTGGTTCTCTCTAACTCAATCAACTGGTTCCAATTTTCAAATTTTTAATGATCTTAAAAGAGTTATGCCCCTCCTCAAATGTTGATTAAGACAAATCAAATTAAACACCTAAAGGAGGGGCCATTACATAGGCAGGAAGAGAATAACCAGGCAGAAGTCAAGACCAGGTAGATAAGCAAACAGCATGCAGATCTCTGGCACCAGAGTAGCTGAAAGTTATCAGAAACACATGTACAGGACTTTTTAAAAACACGCTTGCCGGAGCCACAGCCCCGGAGATTCTGCTAATGCCTGAATTTTAAAACTGCACAGGTGACTCTGATGACGAGCTAGGGTTGGAACCAAGGGGTCTAAAGCACAAGGTAAGAAGTCTGACCAGAGGGAACACGTGCCAAGTGTGAACATGATTCTGAGGTGAGGACCTGGCCTCAAGAAGGATTTCTTATGCCATGAAGCTCCGTCCCAGGATAGATGTGCTCATGGCGCACGGCAAGGATGTGTTCCTGGCTGGAAGGGGCAATGAAGGAAGGAAGCCGAGGACAATCTTTAGGGTGTATTCCACTTATTTTCACCATCGTGCGAATCTGAGGCAGTTGTAACAATCTGCTTCATATATGAGTGTCTTACCCAAAGGAAGCAAATTCCGAAGGACCAGGGACTGTGACTTACACGTTATTGGAACAGGCTCAGTATACAGAAGACATGCAATAACTTACTATGACTACTTTGTTGCAAGGAAATCTCTAAACCACTCCCCCTGCCTTAGCTCTCTGTCTTCCTCCTGAAGTCACATGGGCTGGAAAAATTTTTTCTCTTTTGATTTTTTTTACTCTCAAATATTTATTTATTCAACTTTTAAATTCATATCTGATTTAAATTTTCTAAATCAACTTTAATTTGGTAATCTGTTCACTTTCCCCTAACCCTATTCCAACATCTTTCCCCCACAATACCCAAGGTTTCATGATTATGCTAAATCTCTATGCCAATTTACATGGTATTTATAAACACAAGAATGACTGATCGAGAATTGTCCAAAAACATTTAGTCACTTCAAATTGCATAAATTTGATTATTTCTAAAGACAGATACTTAGAAACATGTATCGGTTGATTATTCAAAATCTTAATGGAATTAATTCAACAAACATATATTGAGCACATCTTAACGTTTATTATAAATTTTAGTGAGTCAGATACTCATTTAGGAGTTTGCTCAATAAAAACTGCATTGAAATGATCACTGCAATACATTTTAACTGATAAGTCATTATCGTGGTTAAATCCAATGTTGAGTTGATTATTGTTGCAAACAGTGAAGCACCACTACTTAAATCTATGTTCCAGTCACACAGGAGAATACACAAAAGAATCACAATAAAAAGATTGTTTAACTCTTAAAGACTTTGAATAAATATCCAAAAAAAAAAAAAAGTAAAAACTCTTAAAGACTTTGTAGCAAAGTGCTCAAACATGCTGACCTTCCTCTCTGCCAGAAGTTCAGAAACCTGAATTAACTATATAGGTAAAGTGATATTCTGTTCAGGCATCTTAGATTTGACCAGCTTAAAAGCTGTCCTAAACACAGATATTTGATCTATCTACCACTGGAATAGAAATCTACATAATTTAGGGAAGTTGCTAAGGCTATCATAAGCTCTAAATCCTTTTTGAAATGAACCACAGAATCCTATCTCCATCCCTTCCATTTGCACCAGAACAGAAGTTTAACAAATGACTCTTATTTTATTTCCAGAGATCAAAGTTTAATAAAACTGAAAAATACCTAAGACTTAAATATAACACCTTTAACTTAATGAAGGCAATGTGGATATATGTTCCTTTCTTGTTCTGCATCTTGAGACCCTGCAAACATTCCATTTAGTTTAAAAGAGAGAGTATGGTACAATAAAAGAGATGTGAATTCACTGGAAGTCATAAGAGCTGGGTTCTCATCTTAACTTTGATTCTGACTAAACAGAATTGCCTTGGGCAAGTCAGTCAATAGCTCTAGGACTCAATTTCTGCATCAGTAAAATAGGGAACTTCGCATTAGGTTACCTTTCAGGGCTTTCTCAAATCCAGGATCTCAGTGTATATGCAGAGTTGTCTCTAAATTCAAGTAGAATCTGTTTGACCATGGACTATAATCCATCCAGAGTCTTTTGTGTTAACTTGACAGAATAAAAAATATCAGGTAGGCCTAATGAAGTTAATTTGAGCAACATTAAAGTGGTTTTTAGGTACTTAGGAATCCAACATGGTTTCATGAAACCTCCATATTTAATTCAATACAAACGCAAGGATTGTTGGTTTCCCGAATGAAACCTCTTGTTTGTTACCTGGCAAGCATGTCTTCTAATCAAAGGAGAGGCAGA
Source organism: Camelus bactrianus (assembly GCF_048773025.1). Lineage (NCBI taxonomy): Eukaryota > Metazoa > Chordata > Mammalia > Artiodactyla > Camelidae > Camelus > Camelus bactrianus. Next base: position 15,411,815 of record NC_133572.1, read on the forward strand.
ACACTAGGAAATAATTAAAGGGATCACCAATATGTGTCTATGCTTCAGCTCTCCAATAAACTAGGGGTCAAGTTCAGACCACTGTGTTGCTTTACATAGTTTTGTATTTACCTGAGACCAGCCCCAAAGTGTTTGAAGGAGAAATGCTATAGCCACTCCCCATTCTGACTTTAATTTCTAGTCTTCAGGATTGCCACTAGTTTGATATTTTCTTTGAAATGCCCCCAACTCACATGCATAGTATTTCCCCTGGCGTAAATTCCTCTTATCTTTTCAAACTGTCGTGACAAGTTTGTGAAACTGTAGAACTACACAATTCTAAAGATAGGAAACCTTAGAGATTTCCTAACACAATTCTTGTCCTGATACCAATGGCCTGCTTCTTTCTTCATAACAAGACTTTCACTGCCTTACAAGGTAGTCCTTTCCGTTGCTGGACAGCTCTGGTTTGTCAGAGGTTTTCCATTTTGTAGCACTAAAATGATCTCCAGTTATCTCCTGCATTTTTTTTTTTTTTTTGAGAGCAACACAAAGCCACTACGCTGTCTCTTCCACGTGCCAAATCTTCAGATTTCTGAAGACAGCTGTGATGACCCTAGTTAGGCCTTCGGAGCTACTCAAGTTTATCAATAAGGCTTGTAACAATTAGCCAATTATTTCTTTTTTTAATAGTACCATCAAACCTCTGGTTTATTAACCATTTAAACTCTGCGTTCTTTTTTTAATAAGGAATCTCTCTCAAGAGAGTCCCTACTATCTGAATTTTATATACTACTTTTACATTTACCTGAATATAGAGTCATAATTATTTGATTAAACATCTAAGCCACCCCTCTCAGATATCTGTCATCTAAAGATCTGGTAAGCAGGCTTTTACTGAAGTTGTCAACAAATATTCAAAGACAAGAGCGAGGTCACAGTCCACATCCCGTTAACACTCCTCCATTGATCAGTTATCAATGAGTTCAGTTGTTCTACTTGCCAAAAATCTACCTAAGTAATCTCAAACTATGGTCTACCCAACATTTTTTTTCTCAAAATTACATGAGCAAGTTCTTTTGCAAATATATGTTTATCTAGGACTAGAACCTTGAACTCATTTCAAGAAGTTCTCACTCCATTCTTTATCCTGCCCAGGCTTGAATTTCCACTGAGGTGTATGAAATCAACACTTTCCCTTCTGGAAAGAAAACAGGGGTTGAAGAGTTCTTCCTTTGCTATGTCCATTATTAATTACATAGCCCAATGTTATCACAGTAGATTTTTGAGAGCAAAGACCTCATTACATTCTAGTATCCACAGTGCAAACAAAATAATCTGGCATAATAAATGTTCCCAACAAACGTGGATGGAATGAATGAATGGCCAAGACCATTAACTCTCCTCAAGTTCCTGTTTCTTACAAGCCCTAGCTTCGTACCCCCTGCTCTATCTTTGATACTTACCCTTTCGATTCTGAGCGTATCAAAGAGTTCCTGATATAGTTACACTTTTATTTAATGCCTTTTCTTTCTCAGCAGGATTATTCTCAATTATAGAGTCAGAATCACAGATTTAGAACCTCTCATCCTTCTTGAGCCACATTTCTTCTTTATAATCTCTGTACATGGAATTACAAATCAGGCAACATTCATGCTTAATTAGTATTTTCAGTGTAATTTTTTGTTTCTTCCTCCATTCTTTATGTTTCAGCTACAAAACATTTAGGTTCTTAACACTCGGGAAGATAAAAATAATAATATAAATTTGTTCTTTTGTGATTTAAAGCTTTTATATCTCAGTTCCATTGCTTTAACTCCTTCAATTAATCTGTAGAATGACTTAAAATCTTAATACTTCCTAAATAATAAACAAGAGAATAAAAAAAATTATTGCAAGGAACTTAAATACTGAACCTAAAATACACATTAGCTTTCCAAAGCAGGCATATGATAACTGATCCTTTAAAATCACACTGAGTAATTTAAATTATAATAATGCCTCACTTACGTAGCTACCTTTCTGCAAACATCAGCCTTCTGAAACTGCTGTGACACCCAATTCTATCTCCTCTTGACCTGCTGCCCTTTGACCAAAGAGGAAACAGCTCGAGCAGCAAATTAATAGATTCTCAATAGCTTTTAAGAACAGAACTCTCCAAGAAGACCTAACATCATTCAACTCAACATGACCATGCAGCTCGTAAGAAGAGGACCATCGCTTGTTGGTTGTGGGTCTAATGGTCAAGTCAATAGGCACTTAGCCCAGAAGCATGGAAAACTCAGGAGAAAGGCAGAGAGAAGATAAGGTAGGGGAGGTGGGAGAGGAGAGAAGCAGCAGAAGAGAGATGGGGAGGAAGTTAAATGCCATAACTGTACGCAGATAGTACAAGGAAAAAAGGGAGAGAGAGACATATACTCTCTGTGGTCCTTGAGACTCTTAAGAGATGACAGTTTGGGAGAATAATTCATGTCATTAATGATTATCCTAGACCATCCATGTATGTTTAACCATAACCAAATATGTCATCTACTAACAACTAAAACACATTTCTGTCCAAAAAAAACATATTTCTATGTCTTTTACCATTCCCCCCTTCCCAGGTTTTGAAATCAGCAACAGGTAGGTAAGCTTATATTTGTACCATAATTCTCCGAGCAAAACACTAAAAAGCCATCTTTTGGCAGAATTCAAAAATTAGTAACAAAATCCTATAGTAACTATATCTTTTGTAAAAAGTTTTGAAATATTACATACACCCATCACCACTATCTTCAAGCAGAAAACACTCCCATTTCACCACAAACAGTGAACAGAAAATGTATTCTCAACATACAAAATAAAGTGCAATTTAGGGTTTTGGATCCCTCACAAAGTCAGCTTCTCACAACCCTCAGTGTTACATTACATATGATTTATTGATCCCAAATCTTATTTACCATGTTTTGAATGAACCAGATTTTAAATCAGCTTGGAAAAGTTCCACGTTAAAAGCTCAAATTCTCCCGCAGTTACTTAACCATGAAATGTTGAAAAGAAGTGATAAGAAACTAAAAGGTAGTTTTTCTTTCCTCCAGAGAATCACTTATATGTCAGACAAACATATTTAGAATATTGGCAGCTCCAACCTGCATGATTGACACAAGTAGATGACACGCGAAACAAACCCCAGGCGAGGGAAAATCGTTACCATAAGCAGCTTTGTGATCCGTTTCTTCCCCCTCTGTGAAACAGGTAAGAGAATGCTCCAAGATATCACACATCGTCATTTACATACAGTATCATTTTTATGGAATTTTCCAAGGTGTTAATTAAAAGTTTTAATGAATGTTAATCATCTGTCAATTTCATTGGCAATCTCTGTTCAACCATATGCTTCTCTTTTACACCTGTGAGTTTTTTTTTTAAAAAACCATTACTTGAAATTGTTTTACTTCCTTAACATGATATTTGTATTAATATTTAGGAAACAAAACTTCTGCAGCCTGTACAGCAATCTTCTATAGTTCTTCTGTATATTTTCTAACTTCTTTAAATAAGATATGAATATGTAGGATTTGCATGATCATTATACTTCCAAGAGAATCTAAAAATCTTCATTCTTTTTTTAAAAATCTTCATTCTTTTTAAAAAAATTTATTCTTTTAAAATTAAACTGGTTTTATGCCCAGGAAACAATGCTGAGCTGGAAAATTGAACATGGCATGGCATCCTAGAGCCCTAGAAACAAAATTCTGTCTCACTAAATCATCGTTCAACGTTTGCTCCCTTAATCTTTCTCTGGTTTAGTATGCTCTTCTATTGAATCATTCACTCATTCGTTTAGAACTATTTATTGAGCCCTCTTCTCAGTTCTCGGCATACAGCAATGGACAGAACATACAAATATCTCTCTCCTTGGTGAGCTTACATTCTAGTTGAGGGAGGCAAGAAAAATTGAGAGAATGTATAGGAAAATTCAAAATGGTAATAAGAGCTAAGAAGAAAAATAAAGCAGGAAGCAGCAGACAGAAAAAGGGATTATATGTGCGTTCCTGGGGAGGGGTGGAAAGGGCGGTGACATTTTAGATGGGGTGGCCAGGGAAAAACTCACTAAGAAAATGCATTTGAGTAAAGACCTAAAGAAGGAGAGAGAGCAAACCATGCAGGTATCTGGAGGAAGAGTGCTCCTAAAGACAGGAGACGCCAGCGCCAAAGCCCTGGGGTGGGAGAAGACGAGGAGTGTTTGAGGAACACACGTGTGGACGGAGCAGAGTAAGCAAAAGGGAAGGTATTGGGCTATGATGTCCAAGTGGTAGGGGAATAACAAATCATTAGGGCCTTGTCAGCCACTGTAATAACACGGCTATTGATTTGTAAGGGAAATGGAACCACTGCAGGCTTTGAACAGCAGAGTAAGAGGATCTACCTACACTTTAACATGATCACACCAGCTGTGCAACAAAAACTGGCTACAGATGGGCAATGGTGGGAGCGGGGATGCCAGTCAGGAGGCTAGTAAAGTCATCCAGATGAGAGATGCGGAAAGCTTGAACTACGGTGGCAGCTAAGGAAGTGCTAAGAAGTCAGAATCCGGATATATTTTGAAGGTAGAGAAGACAGTCTTCCCGAGAGGCTTAGACATGAAAGAAAGAGTTGTATGCGGATGACTTCAAGGATTTGGCCTGAGCCACTGAAAGAATGGCATTGCTGTAACCGAGATGGGAAAGACCGCAGAAGAAGCAAGGAGTCTGGGGTGGGGAGAGATCAGGAGCTCACATTCGTACCTATTATATTAGCCATTCAGAAAGAGATGTCAAGTAGGCCATTGTAAATATGACTTTAAAGTCCAGGAGAGAGCTCTGGGCTCCAGATATATATATTTCAAAGTCATCAGTACATGATGGCATTTGGAGCCATTAGACTGGATAAAGACTAACTAAAAATTTTTGTTTAGATATTAAAGAGGTCCAAGAACTAAGCCCTAGGGCACACCAATATTGAGAGATTACAGTGGTGAAGAGATCAAATAAAGAACAGAGAAGGAGCAGCTAGTAGGTAGAAGGAAAATCAAGGAAATGGAAGCCAAGTCAAAGCATGCTATGAGGCAGCAAGAGTGAACAGCAGCTCCCAATGTTGCAGGCGGGGCGAGAAAGGTGAGGACTGACAATTAATCACTGGCACGGCAACTTGGAGGCCACTGTTGACTGCTTTCGGTGGTGTGATGAAGACGGGTGCCTCTCTGGAGTGGTTCCAAGGGAAAGGGGAAGGGAAGAGTTTGAAGGCAAAAAATTTACACAACTTTTCAAGGAATTCTTTAAACAGATGGAGACAACGGCGGAGTCGCTGGAAAGGCGTGGCATCAAGAGAATGATTTTCCTCTTCAAATGGAAGAAATAACATTTTAAGAGGAAAATGTTGATGGCAAGTGGATGGGAAAGACACAGCAGAGAGGGAAAAGTTGATGAGGAGGAGAGAAAGAGAAGCACGAGTGGAGGACCGTCTGAGCAGGCAGAGGAGACAGACTAGAGGATGTTGTGCACAAGTGGAGGAATCAGCCTTTCCTAGGATCCCCTACGGTTTATACATGTGAACAAGGAGAAGGCAGAATCTGTGCAGGTAGGTGCACAGCCAGGCGACGGAAGTTTCAAGTAGTCCTCTTCTCATGCCTTTAATCTCTAGAAGAAATAGGAAGGCAGATCATGACTGAGGATGCACGTGTAACAGGTATGAGAAGTGAGGGAAAGAGGGGGCTCCCCCACCCAGAGTGAGCTAGTCTCTTCCTCGTCGCTGAGCCCCACTGTGTGCTGTTCCTTTTCCTGAGAAATCTGTCCTCCTGGATCATCACACAGATCTCAACTCTTATGCCATCCTCTTCCCTGACTGCTTCTTCCAAAGCAGATCCTGGGAACCACTTTCTATCCTAGTATGCTCTTTATTCTTCTTCATATGAAATTATCTTCTTTCTTTTTTTTTTTTTAATGGAAGTAAAGTCAATTACAATGTGTCAATCCCTGGTGTACACCACAGTGTCCCAGTCTTGCATATACATACGTATATTCATTTACATATTTTTGAAATTATCACATTTCTTTCTTTCTAGTTCATTTTCTATCGTGCACACTAGATGTTAAGCTCCTCCACGGCCAGGGCTGTCTGTTTTGTCCACTGCTTTATCCCCAGTGCCAAAGACAACGCCTGGCACATGGGAAGTATTCAGTTACAGCTACCACGGACTACATTTTGGAGATCCTAACCTCCCCAGAGAAATGTCTTCATGTGACATCTCGAAGCCACATAAACACAGGCTCTGAGGAGAGAGGTGAAACAGTAAACCTAGTTGTGTTTTTGTTATTAGCACTTAAATAACAAAGTTAAAACTTGCCGCATCAGTGTCCTTGCTAAGACTATCTGTGAGCACTGACATTAGTGATAACCTGGTTCGGGACATGACCGGAACCAACCTCTAGATCTGGCACTGAGACAACAATTCAGTCTTCGAAATCCACAGAAAAACACAATTGTTAATGGAGACTCTACTTCTATTTCTCTTTTTACTGTTTCTCTTGAAGATTTTTTTTTTTGTCTCCTTAAACGTTGCTGAATAGAATCTAAAGAAAATAAAGGGAATTTTCTGACATTCTGCAAGAAGCGTATTCAGTCATCGAGGGCCAGCTCTTCACCTGGGAGCAGGTGGGGGCACACAGACAGGATCACTTCACCAACTCGTTTCTCAGGGGAGATAAATGTCCCACTGATTTCTTAAGAAAGACACTTCTTTTTTTTATTCTTGAGAGAGAGTGAGTCATCACAGGTTGTAATGAATATAAATGTCAATTACTTTAGAAATGGTGAATTAAGTTTACATGACTTTTTAAAAGTTCCTTTCGCCTTTGGAGCACATTGCTTCTTTGATTTAAATGGACAACACTTGTGAAACATTCCTTTACCAAAAGCTGTCTTTGTCACACACTTCCACAAACGCAAGTGTCAAAATTTTTACTACTTTTGTTTTATTTCAGGGCAAAACATAGGGAAAGAACAACCTCCTGAGGGCTCCTTACACAGCATTTTCATGAGAAAGACGCCAACAAATTTGAGGGGACACTGTGTTAATGTGAGCCGTGACTAACGAGCTCTCTTCAGAGCCATTTCTCAGGATCTCATTTACTCAAAGTGGCAGTCAGCTCTGCTGGTTTTGAACTGGACGTCCCCTTTTACGGAAAATATCAACAGGGATTTTTTTTTTTCATGGCTGGAGGTCCAATCCTCATCTGAATATTACATTCTGACAAGTCTTTCCAACTTACTGGAGCATAATCATGCTGGTTACTTGTTAATCAGGAGCCCGGTGATAACTATTAAAAGTTGAAAGAGTTCCCTGGTGGTTGCAACAAGTTTCAACATGATCCAAGCTTTGTCAATAACCACAAGGGGGAAAGGAAAGCAAAAGGAAAATGCCTCTCCAGAGTCTTCATTTCCGAGAGAAGGGTGAAGGCTGCTGATACGACGTCACTCTCACTTGAAAGACATCTTACCACCAAAGCAGGCCAAATGGTAGACCCGGCCTTGTGCCGAGTGGAGAACAGAGCCCAGGAACGGCGTCACAAGACCTGGGTTCTATGATCAATTCTCCTATTTCTCCATGTGACCTTGAAAGTCTCGTCTTGCATCCCTGGACCTCAGTTTCCTTCACTGGGTTTGTAGGAAGAATGACAGGTTGTGAATGAGTATGCCAGTTCTGAAAATGCGCTTCCACCAGAGAATTTTAAATATTAAAGAAAGATTTTGCAAATCACTCCTGAAAGTCTGGGCATTACAGTTTGTCTCTTTCATAGGCAAATACTCAGTATTTTAGTAGCTGATATGCCACTTTTCAATTTCAGAATATTTGAGATTTTATGTATATATTACTTCATTTAGTCATCTGAGCAATCTTGCAAAATATATTATCACTGTTCTCTTGACAAGGGAAGAAAAAAAGAGAATTAAGGAGATAAGAGATGAAGGCTAAAGTCAGAATGGAGATGCTACAGCCAACACCCAGAATTGTTTGTCTTTATTGCTTCACTTGGAATTGTAACTTAACAGTACAAGCCCATGTCGAGAGGCCAGTTACTACTACACAAAAAATAAAGCAATGAAGATGGAGAGAATTTTTTTAATATCCTCTGAGTACAGAAAGATTACAAATGGTTCCCACGAACTCAGATAATATATCACATTACTTTATCACGTTGGTTTTTTTTCCCCAACCATTTAAATTTGCTGTTCTTCAGAAAAGTCAGTCTAAAATAAATTTGTCTGCAGTGGCAAATTCTTTCCTAAAACAAATATTAAATCTGACTACTGGGATCTTTGTAGCATGTTATCAAAATAATGAGCTATAAATACTCAACTTATATACCACATACCTATTAACAAAAAGAAAATACACACATCATCCCCAGGCCTGAACTAAAATTTATATTGACATCACTCAAGAGAAAGAAAAAACCAAGAAGTAGAACTTGGAGGACTAGTGCCATTCCAGTTGAAAAGTGATGAAGTCTGAGCTTCATCGAAAAAGCATGCAACATATTTTTTTAAAGAAATCATCAACAAAAACAACGGCAGATCCAGCTGCAGCTTGCTGCTCTGCATTTCCAGCAAATCAAGGAACGAACACCTGACATCTATCTGAATATCACCAATTCACAAAATGCAAAAAGTTCATGCCATTGACTCATTTAAATTCTTGCAAAAATTCTGTAAGTTACACCCAAGTTTACAGGTGAGGAAAGAGAAATGCAGAGAAATGAAGTGGCCTGAGTACAGAAAACCCAGATGATGGCTTTAGATCCCCTCTCTGCCAGGCTCTTTCTGAAGCAACAACACAACGGCGGGAGGGGCATGTTATGGGACTCATGTGCAAACATATTTAAGCCATTAAGAACTAGGAGAACTCTCACAAACATAACATATAGAACTGTACTAGAAAGTCAGTTTTTACTGCCCTTCTCTACTCACATCCAGTATGCAATAAGAACTAACTTAGGGATGTAAGGTACCAAAAAAACCACAACAACAGAAAGAAGGGAGAAAGGAAGCACACAGGGACAGAGGGAGAAACAGAGGGAGAGGACATTTCCCAACGAAGCTAAATGAATGTATTCTCTTCTCTGGACTAGGGATTGTAATGGCAATATGCAATTGTACAGAGTAGATCAAAGAGTGAGGTCTTTTTTTAACAGACCCAAAAATATGTAATTGAAATTTAGACAGAACTACTAAAATAAAGAAAACTGTTAAAATCTCTTAACACTGCTAGGATTCCATGGTACTTAAAAAAAAAAAAGTTATCTATGGTAAACTCACTGCATTATTATGGAGGTAACAAATATTTACAAAGCCAAATCGAACTTAATTCCAATTTAAAAGAAAAAGTGATACCTAGTCCAAACTCATCCAAACCTTACGTTTAGTATACACGTTAATTTGAACATCCGCCTTTGGTCACCTTACAAGAAAAACTGTTCCATGTCTTAACTCTCCTCGAGAACATGGCGATTCCCTAAGTAATTTGAGTTTTGTAATTATCTACAATAAAATAAAATAGGGCTCAATTATTTTCTCTTAGTGCAACATTCTTTGTTGAATTTGCTCTTCCTTATACCAACCCTTCTAACATTATTCATGGCAGTGAGGCATTTCGAGAAGTTTTGAGGGTATCAAAATGAGGGATTTGGACATGGTGATAGCTGAGATTCACTCCAAAATGAAAAGTAAGATCATCTGCTGAATATTTACCTTGTTATTAAATCTCCAAAATCATGATCTCTTCACATGTATTACTATGGAAGTTAGCCATGAAACTCCCTGTGTGTATATAATTGTATGTGCTTCCTACTGCTTATCTATGGAAGCGATCTGTTTGCAAGTTACTGTGCCAGTCTACAAGCGGCTGAGCTGGTCATGAAGAGCCACAAGTAAACGTAAACGAAGAAACTCCCTGAAATAAATATTATTATGAAAATTAAAGCAGCCTCTCACCCAAATTAAGCAGAAAAAATTAAATCTACATTTAAAATTTTAAAATCTAACCTAGAGAAATCACACTAAGTGAAGTAAGCAAGATAAAGACAAGTATTATATGGTATCATATATGTGGAATATAAAAAAATAATACAAGCAAATCTATTTACAAAATAGAAACAAACTTACAGACATAGAAAACAAACTTACAATTACCAAAGGGGATAGGGAGGGAGATGAATAAATTAGGAGTATGGGATTAGCAGATATATACTACCATATATAAAATAAATAAACAAGGATTTACTGTTTAACACAGGGAACAATACTCAATATCTTGTAATAACCTATAATGGAAAATAAAGTGAAAAAGATCATATATATATATATGTATACATACTTACTTAAATCTGGAAAATACTTATATGAAAAAATAATCTGAAAAACCAAAAAGGCAGACAAATTATTTTTCCATTTGGATACTTCATCTTAGCTCAGAATTAACGGTTTTGAAAAACTCTGCATTTCTCATAATTTGGAAAGAACAGGCACACCAATCTAAAAATGGATACATTTTTGCATGTCAGTTATAACAGATGAACACAAAAAAGACACGAAATCTATTGTGACTGTGTAAGGTATAACTACAAAGTAACATAACATATTTTAAATCTATTTTAAACCATACTTTAAACTTTTGCAGACAAAAAAAAAAAAAAGTGTAGTTCTTCAAAGAATTCAGCTTAAGAAACTATATTCTCATCTCCCTGTGGCTATTGCTTAAAACACTTTGGCGGCCCTGTTTTGTAATCCTCCAATTTATGACTGACCCAAGAAAACAGACCAGTCACTTCAGTTCCACAATTTGTGCTGCCCTCCCCTCCCACTCCCCTTTTGACTAACTGCCTGTTTTATTCTCCAGACTTGGCTCAAATATATCTTTTGACTATTTTGAAAGATAAAGCCTTTCTTCAAAGTTAGAAAATCTGCCCACTGAGGTTATCAAAAGAGTCTGCCTCAGGCTCTATGGCAACTCTCAAGGAGGCGTTCTTGAAATATTCTGAGCAATTTCAGTACCGTTCAAAGAGGTATGTATACAGCCTTGAAAGTAACTATGCTGAATTAGATTCAGCACTCCTTTACATTGAGAGTTTTATTTTAAAAAATTGAATTTGTTTCTAGCCGTCTCATTTATAAATGTATCTTAATTAGTAAAAAATATAAACAAAACATTTTAGGCATTTCATTTCATCGACATATAGACTGTGGGTCAATGACTTTCCTAAAAACTTGAAAAAATAAAACACCAAAATTAACATGAGGACATTTTTGTGCAGAGGCACTATTTCAACTGACAGTAAAACTTGGACAAAGCAATCAACTTTGTTAAGTAAGCCCACTGGAAGGAAATATCAAATAAGAGTAGAAAGAATACAGCTTGTTAAAACAGGAGTCAGTGAGATCCTTTTCCTCCTCTACGGCACAAAAGCATCCATCTAACAAGGCACACCCTTTTACCTATTTCTCTAATAATCGATCTCTCTTTCTCTGACAAAATCATATTATACCATATAACCAAATTATCTAGGTTTTGGTGAATACCATATCCTTCTCTCTTTCAATCCATCACATTTGGAACTATATCCAAAGCCAGAAGATCTGAATCTACTGCCTTCTCAGCATGCAGACAACTATGTGAAAGTCAATGGAGAAACAGAATAATATACTGAGACTGGCAGAAAAGATATCAATCAGATTTTGCATCAAATCTATTTTTCCCCCAGATTGCCAAGGAATATGGACACTACTGAAAGAGCCATTTTATCTGGATGCAAAATATCAAACTTGCTGAAAAGAGAAGACATTGGAGGATGGTTTACAACATTATCAAGTGGGTACACTTCAAATGTTCAGTGAGGTCATTTATCTGAAAAAAAAATTCATCAATATTGTCTAACAAAACTAAAAGGTAAATTTCATAAGACTGATTGCAAGGTAAACAGATTGCTGATAAAAGCATCATTATCAATAAAAAGACTGAATGCCCTTCAAACTAAGACTACCATCTTTTACTGGCTTCTAACTCCAAATCTGTTCCTACAAATGGTTTCATAATGAAATAGGAAGTGGTCACGTGTAAAAGCACTAGATTTGGAGGACACTGAATGAACTGTAGGGTGTTCAACATGAACATTCTAAAATGAGTTCTCTAGTAACTAACCAAGAGGGGATGACTTCAAACTATTGAAAAACCACCAACACCCCTCTCAAAAGAAAAGACTTATCATTTCAGTGAATCATTTTAATATATCCTGTACCTAAAATTTCCATCATAGCTTAACTTTTCAACAAATTATCATTTAGAGTTTTGAAGAATTTGTTTTCCTCACACCTGTGACACATAGCTATATTTCTAGATTTTTTTCTCTCTGATCCAAATTAATATCTTTTTAAAAAGACATAATGAATCTGATATCCTATTGCAATTAAATAGTGGTCATTTCCATTTTGCAAGCAAGATGTCCAAAATAAAAAGATAAAGGTGCCAATTCCTTAAATAAAGGAGAGTCATTGTTGACTTTAGAACTCAGAGCTTCTCTGTCCTGGATATGGAAGATAACTTGATGTTAATAATTTGATGTTAATTTCTCACATACATAACAGTTCTTGCTGCTACATGGAACACAGGCTCTTTATAACAAATACCCTACAGATCTTTAATTGGTAGCTAGGAAACATGCTCTTCCTAATCATCGAGTCCCTTTTAAATATTACACTTTAAAATACTCATTTAGGGAAACTAACGAGGAAGGATATGAGAGGGATAAAGAAGGTATGTTGTTTTCAAAATTAAAATTTTCAGGACATCAGTCCAGCAGGCATAAAGCAACATAAAACAAATAACTAGATAATCAAACAATAAAAGCAAACTAGAAATAATATGAAGGCTTTTTTAGAAACTATTATTGCACATATGCAATAATTACTTCCATCAAGACTTTTATTATACATTTGTTTTTATGGAGTCATAATGCACAAGTGCGTGCTATTGTTTAAACACATTCACCACGTACCCCATAACAGAATATGATGACAATATGTATTAAGGATAATACAGAAAATGTGGCTAAATGCATTCTGTATTATGGTTCCATAATATAGCATGCAAATGGTTCTGACTAAGCAGACACAGGAGACGGTCGTCAGTGCACACGCTGTGAATGTATATTATGAATAATGCATAAAACTTGGCTAAATCCTAATGAGTCCATTGACATCCTATGGGGTCCAAAGGAGGCGCAGATCCCAAAGCCCTGGCACATTTCTACCCACCAATCATTATAAAAAAAAAAAATGAAAACAAAGGACATTAAACTACATGAATGCACTCTCATTCTAGGTAAAGGTTTTGAAATAAGCACAAAAATTGGAAGAAACTTTGAAAAGAGAGTTAAAAGTCCATCTTACATCATCACCCCACTTACAGTTTTTCAAAATTATCCACTGCAATTTAAATGGGACAAAAGCTGCAGTTGAAGGTTGGATGTTATTTCTTTTCTCTGGTTTCTTCAGGGAGCTGCTATTACAAGGAAGATCTGAGCCATCCCTAAGAATAGTGACCAAACTCTCAGACTACGGTGGTAGAAAGTCTTCCCACTTTGAAAGAGTAACATTTACAAAATGAATTACGGCCCATTAAATAAGGAAACACATAACGTGTCGGAAAGCAGCCTTTATAATAGAAACTCTTTAAAAATCTAGTTTTTACACAGCTTTTCAAAGAATCAAAAAGAATGTCATGACTATGTTATTGCAGTGTATTAAGAAAATTAACCTTTTTTTCCAATAGCCATTAAATACTCTTAAAAACTGAGTCCCTAGAAAGAGAAATCATATTGATTATCCCTTCATGAGTATACCCCAAGATGAACTTCTATACGAACACGATCAACATGTGCACTGAGCCAAAATGCAGAGCAGAGCAAGCTGTGTTTGAGATGCACAAATTAAGCATGTGACAGAAGCCTGTGCACCCAAGCCTCTCCTTGGAGTGGGAGTGGGGAAGCGAGGACAGCTGCTCCTTCCCGGTGCTCCCAGGGGCGGGTGGGAAACGGGCATTCTGAGAACACATCCCCAGGGTACCACACAGAGAAGAGGCGAGGGCTGGCCACTTGGGGAAGCGGCAGGCCAAGAAAAACCCTGCGCTCTCAGAAAACATCCAAGAGCAAAATGTTGAAGCGGGAGCCAGACTTAAAGTTCTGGGATGGAGTTCTTGACAATGTGCCCAGCTCCTGGAGGTTTTCCCATCCCTTTTCCAGGTATGAGGACCGAGGGCCGGGTGCAGTCCAGAGGCTGCCACAGGGACTAAAGCATGGAAGCGCATCAGTGCCTCCACCACTGAATTCCAGGACACAGGTCACCTACCGTCATGTATTTGGGCTAAAATCAGCTCCTGGCTTGAGCTATGATGGTAATGTAGCCTATTTGGTGTGAACTGAGGGCTCCCTGGAAGACCCCGTCTGTGAAATAATATTGCCATGTTTTTCCATCTCTCACTACCAGCACAGCCAGAAATTCTAACTCTAAACATTTATGAAAAACAACTCTGCACAAGTTTCTATTTAAAGTGCAAATACTCCAGGGTATAGTTACGTTAGAAAAATTATGATAAATTTCTGTTTGCTTGAAGAACGAGGACAACAGAGGAGCCTTGCATGTTTGGGGTTTTGCATTGGGCGATTTAAAAATAGGGTACAAAGTGAAAGATGGGACCCGCTGATGGATTAACTTTGCTGGACTGACTCTAGCACAGCCAGGGATTCCGTGAGGAGGAAATAAGGCTTTCAATGGACGCTCTGAAGTTTAAACCTTTCTCGGCACTGTCTTATTGTTTGTATTTACACCTGAGTAAGCACTGTCACTGTTGCCAGAGCATGAAGTATGAAAATCATACAGAAAAATAAGCTATCTGCTATAACCACTTCTGCTGTTTGCCTTGTTCTAAAATTTGCCTCCTATCAAGTGCAATAGAACAAAGTTCAGTTTCTGATATAACAATTCCATCAAGCTATTCTGCCTCTGAAAACCGTTCTCCACCAAGGCTTGCCCGGGCGACACTGTAAGCATCCGACGATTGCTTCCTTCCCCCCGAGTGTCTCCTCACCCCTCCCAGATGCCACCAAAAGAATAACAGAAAGTCTCTCGGTAGCACTTTGCTTCTCAGCAGGAAGCTGTACTGTTTGTGATATCCATTTTGATACAAACCTAAATTAGGCCTCTGGAAACAGGTAATGCATAAAAGAAGCATTTTGTGGCACCAAATTATTATTATAGGTTACTGTTAACCCTTGGAAGATAGAGGTGAGCTCTGCAGCTCCCCATTGAGGTGACTATTCATCATGAAATCACAGGCCCTCGCCCAGGAGATGTTTTCAGGTGAGCTTGCTATGAGGCAAACTATCTGGCTGACCTGGAGGAGCCTGATAGCTGGTTTAAGTGGGGAAGCTAAGAGCAAGGCCAGTTAAACGAAAGGATCCACACAGCATGCAGAGCCAGCGGTCGGCGGCGAGCACAGGTTTAACAGCTGACAGAGCCTGGAGATGCCGGGAAAGGAAAAAGAATCAGGGTGTTTTACTATCAGACAGATTTAACACTCTTCCCTTCCAAGGCTCTCCTTGCAAAGACACGTTGAGGGGCAGAAAGTTCAGAGCAACAACTATTTTTTTAAAGGTCATCTGTAATAAAACTGTTAACCAGTCATGTTGAGATAATAAATTAGAATATTGAGTAGACCGATGTTTCTAACTAGTTCTTTATATAGTTCAGGCGGTAAATAAATTTTGTTCTGGAAATTCCCTGCTCAAAAATTTAAATTGCTGGTCCATAATTAAGATTCAGAGAAATCTAAGAACTTACACTGAAACTACCCCTGCGTTATAATCCTAGTACCAATTCCTAAACACGTTTATCATTTATCATTTTACTTCTCCTAATTTAACCTTGGTAGTGTTTCATTCTCTCTTATCCTTCTTTCTGCATCACTACGTTAAAATAAGCAGCTTTCATAATGTTAACATGTATAAACATAACTGAATTCAAGGATCCAAATCAAAGACCACTTTCTATCAACCTGTATTGGTGAAGGAAACACAAAGAGCTGTGTGACATCTTCTCATCTTTCAGCCCAACTCAGGTCATGTTCCAATTAAAAACCGTATGAGAGAGTCATCATGCCATATAGTAACTTGGCTTTTCCTTCTTCCTCATGCATTTCCATTCTGTGTTTTGGCAAAAATTACCACGTGAGACAGGCTTATCTCATTAAAGTAAACAGACACGACTGAGTTCATATCTCTTGAGACAGTAAACACCATGCAAAATGTAATTCCTCAAACTGGAATAACTGATATTTATTGCATAAATAACTAAGTAAGTAAAGCCTCTTCAAAGTGAGTATCAAAGGTTTACGATGAATAGCAACAGAATTATTCTGCAATTGTATCACAGAAAAAGAAAACAGCTAATAAGAAGAACCCAAGTTTCGTAGGAAGTTTAGGAGACTATGGATACCAGCCAAATTTCGTAGCCATGCAGTTTTTAGCTGAGTCTCTAAATTTGAAGGCAGAGTAAATGTTCCTCTCCTCTTTCCTAGACACAAACCATAAAATAACAAGCTCTTTTCAATGTCTAAGAAGGCTGTTTAGGTCTCCTTCCAGTCAGTAACAAGATCTTCAGACTGAGAAAATACCTAGTCAATCGCATTAAGCGGCAGTGTATAACATTGTAACATCAAAAGTGCTGGAACCAGACACTTCGGGGCAAGGCCACCATATGATCCCAGTACAATCTCATTCAAGGAATTCTGACTGGCTGATTCTCTGGCATCCTCCGGATACCTGGATATCATCTGCATGCCAGCTACTGAAATTAAACCTCCTGTGTTTCCATTTTCTAAAAGAATTCCTCAGTTCAGATGTTCAACAGCATCACATCTGGTCAGAGTTAAAGCACCTCGGTGTTGATAAGGCACTTTCTCGAAACTTTCTGCAGGTCATTTGCCACATACCTTACGTACCTGTGCAGTTCATTCCCTGCGAAGTTGCTTTCGCCGTAGCTTCCGCCTTAAAAATATTCCTACACCCATGCTGATTTTGCATCTGTTCAGTTTGAATTTAGATTCATTGGTACTTTTCCATAGTTACATTTCTCGTTCAGTTGATGGGTCCTTTTATTTATTCTGAAGTTTTCGATGTAAGACAAACAGGAATACCACCTTCTAAAATTACTACTATCCTACCATCCTCCGATGGAACATTAGCGGGAAGCAATATTCTCCAAAGCTATGAAGCATACACTGCCCTAAATTACATTGCAGTCACTGCCCTGAGCTCACACACTTTTGAATAGAAAGGCTCCCAGGGATCTCTCTGTACTGACTGCATTTACTGCTTTAAAATATTTTTAACCCAGACGCTGAAGTGCCAGCCTTGCAGTTCCTCATGCTAATCCCAGCTTGGGTGGCTGTTCTTAAGGGAAAGCATTCAAAACATTGTAACAGTGCATCAACTTTGACCCTTTTCACTTAAACATGAGACTCTTTTTAAAAAGTCTGAATTCCAGAGGGAAACACTGAACTTTGACCTGCTTAAAATTAGTTTTGTTTTAGTGCCTTCATGGTGACTCAACAGGCCAATTTTCCAGACACTTAAGACGTTTCTGCCCCTGAAGATTCCAGTTCAAGTCCACAGCTATGTTTGCTGGTCAGAGCAGAACACTCTGTCCCAGGGTTTCAAGAAACAAATTCCCAGATCTCCATCTCTTTGCCAGATGTTGGCATTAGTTGGTATTAAGATGGATCTACACACACACACACACACACACACACACACAGAGTCAGAGGACAAGCCTCTTTTTTTTTCACTCAGAGCCTATTAGGAAAAAAAGTTTTCCGCTCAAAATTCAGTCATGGAGAAATGTTTATCAGGAGGATATAAACATTACTTACTGGCCTAACTCCTACAAGAATAAAACTCCTACCTTTTGGTAAGCGGTACCATGATCCACTTATAATATAAGCTTTCTGAATCTACTTTTCTTAATGGGGGACAAAAAGCTGCCGGGATTTTATTTTCTAATCTATTACAGATTTTAGAAACTGTCAATGAAAGGTTAGATTGTAAATGAACATTATCACAATGTTCTAGTTTCATTCTGTGGAATTTCAAATATGACATTTGTTGTCAAAAATCCATGTCAGTTAACAGGTAAAATAAAGTTACTAAAGAACTAAAGGTATAGTATATGTTCAGTTTGACTTAGTCCCCCAAAACTGTTCCCCCTGTTAGGAAAAGGAACGAAACAGCACCCAATTTCATTAATGCAAACTAAGGTGTTAATATGAAGGAAGTAGCTATTAGTCTGGAACAATTCCTGCATAAACTTTGTACTTTAAAATATTTAGAATAGTCAAGGACAAAGGCATTCAGGGGGGAAAAAACCCATTTAGCACTACAAAACCAGAAAAAAAGAAACATGAACACAGTTAACCGGGATAAAAGAATTACTATGACACAAATTAGTCTGCACAAATTACACACCATGTTAAACAAGAAGTCTTTTATTGTCACCGAAGGGTGTGTGTGGTTATACTGAAAAGCGGTGCGAAAGTATATGCCAGATCTTCACATTCAAACACTGGTTTGCACTTGTCATCTATCCGTTTTCAAAGAGCTACCAATGACGTGCTTAAACCATAGGTATTTGATTTCTGTTGTTAATGCCCCAAGCTGAAGTCAGAGACCACCTCTAGGTCTTTTGCCTACCCTGACGGCCCAAGGGGCAGGACGGTCTGCACTGACTGCAGCCCAGACCTGCGGGAGGTCCCACTCTTGTTCTGAGCTCCTCTTAAACCTTGAGTCTTTTTATACCCTCTGACAAATGGATTATAGCCATGCTTCCAAATATGTTGTATGCTGCCTCTAATTTCCAAAAAGTCTCTCTAAATGCTTTGGATTTTTCATAGAGATGGGTATGTCAGGTATAACTTTTTATCTTACAGGTCCAGCAATTTTTTTTCTTAAAGGACCGCTAGATATTTTCGCATTGTGGGCTGTACGTTCTCCGCCAAAACTATTCAACTCCGCTCTTGAAGCTTGAAAGTAGCCCCAGATGATACGCTAATGAATGAGCATGGCCGTGTTCCAATAAAACTTTATTCGCCGAATAAGAGTCCTGCCTAAGGGCTATAACCTGCCATCCTCTGCCTCAGAAAGAAGTCCTAAAATATCTAAGATCTGTGGGCTCCTCATCTTCACTAATCTTACAGGATCACAAAAACTGACCACAAAATTGTATTTGATTGTTTGTTCTCCTTCTATCAGACAGCACTAAAACCAGTTCTAATACTTGGAAAATAAAAACTTCTCAGCTGAGTCTCTCTGGCAACCATTTCTTTCATTTCCTACCCATTTAAAAAGAACACAACACAAATGTTCAAACTGGAGATAAACGGTGAGCACTTAAGATACGTACATTAGTACTTCATTTCATTTTATTCATAAATCATTCAACACATAAACATTGTGTGAGTTGTACCGAATGACCACAGATATCTAAGAAAATACTTAGAATTTAATCCAGTTATTTTACATTTGAAACACATGTAACTATTTGGGTTCTTTACTGATAGTTAAGAAAACAAGCATTAATAGTCTGATAACTGGGTCTGTTACTCATAGGAAAAGGTCAACTGAAATGAACGTTTCAAATGCTACCAACTAGTACCTTCAAATGACATGAAAATAGGTACGAATTACATACGATGCCAATGGAAATATACAAAGATATAGATCAGACAGTAAAAGACAGTATCTAAATAAAATAAAATTATACAGAGACATTCCCAAGTAAAGACCATTATCTGAAGAATCTGCCAACACAGGATTAGCATTGTAGTTGCTTAAATCTTTTAATTGTCTTACTAATAAAATACGCTACTAATTGTGTAAGATATTTTGGCCTTGCATTCCAAAAGATGTATTTGCATTTTTCTTTGTATACATTGCAAAAACTGGTACACAGTGTCATTAAAAAGTAATGTGACTGGTTTTTAAGCAAACAGACCATGTCATCCAAACGTGCTTTTCCGTTCCTAGCGATCGCCTTAGAACACCACTCACTCACTAAAGATCAGCCATTACTCACAGGATTTCTACCTCCTTTTTGAAACTGCTTTCTAAGTCTGCACCACACACATGCATACACATTTCTAAATATCCTCAATGGTGACAAATTTCATAATTTGAAAGTCAATTTTAGCCATTTTCATCATTTCAGAGAGACATTTATAGCCAACTCAGGCGAATTAAAAAAAAAAGCATGATGAATCTTGGTATAAAATGCGAATAGAAAGTAATGAGATGGATGTTTTAGTCAGGCTTGCAAATGATTCAAAAGACAATTCTGAGAGGAAGTTTTCTGAAATGTTTTGAACAAGGGCATCAATGGAACCAGGGTTCTGCTTCTTTGGGTGACAATTCTGAAAAGCCACATTAATATGAATGCATAAATTATACTGCGATCGTTGTCTTTAAAAATCAAACCCTGTGCTTTTCACTCAAACTGTGCAAATACAAAATAGAGCAGATATACGTTTTCATTCAGATGGTTATTTATGTACATTCTGAAGCTTCCACTGGGTGAAACTAACCATAGGTTGATTTGCAAAATATTACGTACAATATAAACTGAACTCTTCTGATCTTTCGAAAAAGCACAATTTTCAAAAATTATTATTTTCATAGTCAGATATTTGCATGCAGCCCCAATCTGCAAGCTTCTATAAACTTGTCTCTCTTATATACATTCAGCACCTGACAAGAGCTCACTGTGGGCTTAGGCACAAAAACTGCACATTTAAACAAGGTGTGATCGTATACTTTTTCACACGTTATTGTATTATGCGTCACCAGAACGCTAATGTATGCACAGCTCCAAAATAGCTTGGCTATTACTGCACAGCCTTGAAAACCACCAAAATCCCGATAAGAGCACCTTTCACAAGCTGTTCCTTCATTATCACACACAGGTAAAAGTTTTCTTTCACTACTTGCATTTCACAATAGAAAAAAAAACCCAGAAATGTCTATCACACTGTCTTGTAATTCTGAGGTCTTATTTCTTATTAGACTCCTTGCCGTTATAAAAGTTGTGTCATCAATATGAATATGACAATGGGGCTCAATAATATTTAATCGACTCAATTATGGAACAAGTGTGTTTTTTCCCGTAAGCTGCCCTACTTTCTTTTAAGTTGCATTTGAATTATTGATGAAGTTGCAATAAAGCATTTCTTTGTTACACATAGTTTAGAAGCAGAGAATGATGTTTCATGGTTAATTTTTAGACCTATAGTGATAAAATAAACACACTTGTTGTCCTTTCAAAGAAAATCAATTGCATGGTACAAGCTTAAAAGAATGACTTTTCCTTTTTTTTGTTGCTGTTGTTGTTGTCTTGAAAACATGATGTGCTGAAATCATGAATATAAATACAAATATAAAAGGAGGAAGTGGTAAGCAAAGTGTGCTATAGAAAATACCATTCCAGGTCTTTCTGGGTATTGAAAATATTTATACCTGTGATGAATTTAGGTTCTGCTTTTCCTCAAGTATTTCAAGGACCCGTTTAGACCTGTAGCAGGATAAGGCCCTGAAAAACGGTAGAGTAGTTTTGGGGACAAGGACAAGGTTTCTTATTTAGGCTACTCTAATCACTACATAACTGATGCCCCATTCACTCCATTTTCCAAACAACAGCCAGAATGACCTTTTCCAAATGCAAATCTGAATCCTTTCATTACTTGCCCCTACACTTGGATGAAAACCCAGAACCTTAGCAGCATCTACAAGACCCTGCATGACAGGACTCCTGCCTCCTCCTCCAGCCTCATTCTTCGCAGCTTTTGCCTTTTTCTTCCTGTGCCCCAGCCACTCTGGTCTCCTTTGGTTCCTCAATATCCCAACTTTAAACCCACTTCAGAGCTTTTCATGTATTGTTCTTTACTCCAACCAGAGTTTACTGCTCTTCATATCCCAGCCCAAATGTCTCATGGTCCTGAAAGCCTGCTGTGACTTCTAGAATAAATCAGGCTACTCTGTAATACCTCTTTATAGCTCCCTGTACGCTTCCTCCATAAGACTCTCCACAGCACTCATCGCCAGTCCCAGAGCACAACTTTCACAGCCAACTTACACTCACCAGGTCACCGGAGTAACTGGTGTGCTCCGTTCCCGCTGCAGAGCACACTCTCAGCAGAGGCACCCTACTGGCAAAAACCTCCTCTGCACACCACACACTCCCACTCTAAACTACTTTACTTAACTGCTCCATCCAAGCCTGTTTAGATCATTTCTATTTGTTATTGTAATGGGGTAAATTCATTAAATATTACATAAGTAATAAAATATGAGGGTAAAAGAACGTTAGTGACACTAGAGTGAAAGCTTTGGAAAGAATAAAGGTAAATTGTTTTTTAAAACCACTAAATTAGGTGTCAAACAGCTTCAGAAAATTAGAATAAAAATGTTGTTAAAAACCTAGACGAACCCTGCACTCAGATTGCTTGCCAAATGCTTTTAAGTTCTCCTGCCATTTTTAGCAAATCAAAAGTAAAAACCATAGATTATACATTTTGGGTGTGACTTACCCAGGAAGATGACAAGGAGAATGTCACTCAAGAGATTCGGCCTCCAAAGCCTCAACTACCCAGCGATTGATTGGCAAATTGATGAATACTGATAATCAATGAAACATCGATAAGCAAATTGATTAAGCACATTATGTTTAAAATCCTAAAATATTTAAGGGTAGTGCCATTCCTTTGAGAGTGTATCCTTTAGCGATTTTTTTAAATTAACGATCCAGCTACCAGTCACAATTACACTGGAGGAGAGAACGTCTGTCCAGCATGAATAAGCTGATTAACCTCCATCTTTCTCACCAGATTGGAAACTCCATAAGGGCAGGAGCCGATTCTCTTTTTACTACCATTGTGTGACCTCACTCCTCCACGCTGGTCCTATGAGGCAAAGAACAGACTCACAATAAAAATGTTTTATATGAATGAATATGAGTTAATTCACAGTCAAATACAACAACACTGTGCATTTAAAATTACTGTTAAGATCAATATACAAATGGTCATAAAGAGAATAAGAACAAATATGTATGGAATCACCTGAAGATTTCAAGGCACAGTATTTTTTGAGAGACAGTATATGTCCTTTACTCAGTAATGGAAAGACCATGTCTCTGTATATAAAAAAGGAATCTTGCTTTTTATTATTTTTTAAAAATGTCACTCTCTAGTATAATGAGATTTCTGCCTTTTAACTTAAGAACTATTTAGGATTATGTGATTAGGTCTCCTTAGGAATTCAACCATGATTACCATATCCTTATTAAGATTTCTATATACTGGTTCCAAATCTGGCTACCTTTAATTTTACCTGTAATGAAAATAATAATGCTACATGAAATGTATTTATCCCCTTCCTTCCAAGAAATTCAAAGCAACCAACACCTTGTTAGCAGACACTGTTAAATATAAAAATGAAAACACAACCGAAATGAACTTTTACCAGCAAAATAAGAGTTCTTAATAAGGAAGCCAAGCCATGTAAAGTTCAGGCACAAGATGAATCTGAAATAATTCTTTAAAGCCAGGCTGAGTTTTGCCATAAAAATACTTTAAAACATCTAAAATTCCAAAAGGGCATGAAGAAACTTAGTACATTTATGAAAGATTTCTGTCTTTTCAGGATCCCTATTGCTGAGATGACACAAATAAAAGTATCTTTTAATTACTGCAAGCAACTGATTTGTAAATGTATGAATCAGAGGAAAAATAAGCAGTGAGAGAACTTTCAAAAGCATTCTGGAATAGAAGACAGGATACAGCTCATAAAACTACAGCCAGATATACCGAGGGGTAATGGTGTCACTGTGGCCCCAACCTTTTAGTTAATTATGAGGAATTGCTAAACAGGAAAAACTGCTAAGTCATTATGACCCTGGCTAGCACAAACACACAGACATACACATGTGTATACACACACACACACACACACACACACACACACACACACTCCCTTCATGATTTTTAAAATATCTTAAAGTATCACAACTGTGTTCTAAAATCTTAATTATCTTTAATTCGTGTAGCTGACACTATCTCATTTAAATAGTTGCATAGGTCAAACTCATACAATTACCAAAATTTGTTGCCAATGCACTTTCTCCCCTATTTAGTATGTAACTTACGCTCTAGAAAACTAGCTCAAAAAGTCTTCAAGGTGGGTGCCACTGGTATGCTAAAAAAAAATGTTACAACTTCTACCAACGTTTCTTATTCTGCAGATATCCTTTATTCCTTCTTTATCTCATGCCTTTGTGTATTGACCATTAGTAAAGTAATAGTTTCTTTTCCATTGCTGGCGAACACACATGGGAAGAAAAGTAAGGAGGGAGTGACTTAGATGCCCATCTGGGAATCTGAAAAACAGAGGCCTACACTCTTGTCCACATACTGGGCAAGAATTCTTCCTTCATCAATACACAGAGACACCATCTCCACCACCATATGTCTACGTCCGATCAGCTGTCCTACCTCCAATTAAAATGTTCCCTGGGCCTCATTCCATAAAGACATTTTCTCCAAAGCTGGAAGTTCAAGATGATCCATGTGTTTCTTTTTTTAATCTAACTACTAATAGATTCCCACAGGGGCCTTCATTTCACAACAGGAACGACTGAATGCCCTTCCCTCTCTCTCATTTCACCATTTTGTCACACATTACAGTTTTCATATGCCTGAGGAAGTGGCTTATGGACTGCACTGTCTCTTTTTTAGCTAAATTAACCCTCATAAAGCAGACAAGTGGTTTAAAAAGGTTTCCTACAAAACAAAAATCTGGGGCTGTTCAAGTAATACTAATAATGCAAACATAAGTGAACACGGGAAAACGGTAGAACTGTATCTCTTAGACTCACTGCTAGTTCTTCGTTGGCCGTAATTCAAGGACAATCTATGCGAATTCAAGAAACTAGAGAGAGAGCCTTGTGAAGCCTGTATTTAGTGGATGCTGTGGTGCACTACCCAGCGGCACTCAGTTCCCAGCTGCCAAGATGTTAGCATCTAGAGACTCACATCTAAAGCCCTTCTCAAGAGCTGCCCTCATCCAAAGTTCCCCTGGCTCCCCAGGGGGGCCCATGTCCAGCACCGATGTCTGGTTGCAAAGTCCTGGCCCCTCGCCTCAGTTCAGGACATCTCTGAGGAGCCATCCAGCTCCAGAGCTCCTCGGCAGTTAGCTAAAGCCTCAGCTGCATCACAGTCAGCTTCTCCTCAGGCCCATCCTGCTTCTTCTCTCAGCCCCTCGCAGGTGTTGTCCCCAAGATCCCGCCCAGTAAATCAACTGATGCAAATCTACATGTCAGCGTCGGCGTCTGGGGAGCCCTGATGCAATACCACCATTACTTTGGCTATCATCTAAACTGAACCTTGCTCTCGGTGTTACTGTGCCCTGAATATTGGCTCAAGGACAACACGCATACAGAAATGATGAATATGTGTGTGTGTGTGCGCACACATGCACACATTCTAGAAGATTACGTGCTCCAAAAACTGTACTGGCAGGGTACCCCTAAAGTATTAACATGTCACCAAATGTGCATTTTAACTGCTGGCCTAAGGAGCTGGTTCTTCGTTTGGGGGCTAATGTGTCAGCAGTCCATTCACAAGCGAAGCACATCATGTTACCGAACATTGTATGATCCCCCACAGCCTGCAAGACAGAATGTGGGGCATACAGGCCTATGATAAAAAGATCACCCTGATCTGATACTGCCAATACCATCACTGCCTCATCTCAGCTGGTTCCTAGCATGTACTTAATGTTCTACCAACACCAGACTCTGTCATTTCACAAACACACCATGCTATTTCTCACTTCCTTGCCTTTTTATTCATCTTGTCCTGTGTGCTTGGAATACCCTCCTCCCTTCTCAGAGCACTTCCCCCTACCCTACACTTAGCTTAACTCAGAACCTCCCCAAGGTGTAAGATGGGCACAGCATGCCCAAGTGCAGGCAATAAGAGGGTGCAGTGACTGCAGAAATTTTAGGAAGTATAATGTAACTGACTAAAAGTCAAGGGGCTTTTTATTACTTAATTCTAAGGCATAATTGTAAATTATGTCAGGGATAAAATGCTCCTTGCAACCAGGATTGACTGCCCCCCAAGACTTACCCTGGATGTGCCACTGCTTCTTTTTAAGCCTGACTCAGAAATTCCAGTAAACTTTGAACACTCCTAATAAAATTTACAGGTTTGAACATAAGCCATTAGTAGCTCCAGGAAAACAAAAAAATGTTGTATAAAAAGTAAAAGTAATCAATACATAATATTCTCAGTGATAACATTTATGGAGTCAAGTAACTGTTTACGGAACTGATTTAACCCTAAAAAAAATGATGAGATTACATTGGGACAATGGGGAAAGGAATACATACGATCTTTGGAAGAAGGGGTCGGGGAAGAGCAGTATAACAAAGCCAACTAGTAGGAGGGCAATCAATAACTAACATTTTATTGAAAAAAAAGAAAAATAAGGAGTGAACATTTTATTTAGAAATACAGAATTGGAAGTGGTACGAATCGAGTGGGCATGATCGTCAATAAGCCAGGAGTGCACTTTTATTATGTAACTTTGAGTTTTATACAATGTAAACACATTATTTTAATATGTATTCAATTGGCTGATAAAATGCTCAGCTCACACATTAATTCATTTAGAAAACCTTCCCCAACCTCTATTCTGTGTTCTCAAAATACTCTATCACTATGCCTATCACACTTGATATATAATCACCAGTTTATGTTACTAGCTTCCCTATCAAACAGAGGTTTGTGCAGATAAGAACCAAGATTTACTTATATTTGTATCCCCTGCCAGAAATGATACATACACTTAAATTCAAATCTGAATTCAGTAAATATTTACAGAGCTCCAAGTAGACAAAAGTAGTAATAAGATACAGGTTTCTGATTTCAAAGAAAAATTTTTATGAACTTAATTAAAATGTCATCAGATGGTAAAACTCATTAGGGCCAAGGACTGTTTTACGTAATTTGTACTCATTCTCTTACTGGTTCCGCACAACTGCTTTATGAAGTACATATAATTATCCCCATTCTGCAGATGAAGAGTCACAGACTGAGAGAGGTTAAGAGATTGCCATGCCAGGAAGACATAAACAGTGATCCAATACAGGAGTATAACACTGAACTACAGCATCCACGTGCCTGGGCAGCAACTCACAATCTCTCCCAAAGGACAAGACATGTTCATAACATGCTTAC
Source organism: Camelus bactrianus (assembly GCF_048773025.1). Classification (NCBI taxonomy): domain Eukaryota; kingdom Metazoa; phylum Chordata; class Mammalia; order Artiodactyla; family Camelidae; genus Camelus; species Camelus bactrianus. Next base: position 15,439,206 of record NC_133572.1, read on the forward strand.
AATCTGGCATGACCTATAAAGCTTAAAAAGTGGTCACAGACGTAAATACCACAAGATCAGAAGGAGACCTCTTCACTCAGTATATTCTAGGAGGATGCTGTGAAAGAGCAAAATTCAAAGTGAAAATTAAGGGTTGGGTAGGGTTTCAGGAAATCTGTATGAAGGGATGATAATGTACAAAAGGGAAGCACAGAAATGTGGAGGCAAATGCGTAAGTACAGACAGGAGGCACTGCGTGTTTTGTGTCAAGTCTCTCTGCTTGAATACTCAAGGTCTAAAGCAGGTGGGGGAGGGGGTAGCTCAGGCGGTAGAGGGCTTGCTCAGCACGCATCAGGTCCTGGGTTCAATCCCCAGTACCTAAAAATGAATAAACCTAGCTACCTCCCCCTACCAAAATAAAATAATTAAGTGATACAATAATAAATAAAACATAAAGCTATTAAAAAGGGGGGGGGCTAAAGCAGGTACAGATCCAGCCAGGAGAGCCCCTGGGAGGTATACTGACTTAGGGGTCTCTATTCTAAACCTATGAAACGTGGAAACAGTGGGTAAATTACCAGGCAAAATATCCCATTAGGCTAGTGATGGGGGAATGGGGAACAAAGCCCCTAAAACTGGGTGATTGTCCCTCCATGTGTATTTGTGAAACCCTTCCTCTTGTCTCCATCTCTAACAGTACTGCTAAAGTTCAAAATCCAAGCCACCATCTCTGTTGCGTAAATCACTCATTAGCCTACCAAATCCACTCCCTCCTCTCTTACATTTGGTCTACGTGCTCTGGCCACAAATTCTATTCATCTCTTGCTTAAAAGTATTCCGTGGGCTTCTTATCACCCTTATTATGAAGACTTACCTTTACAGCCCCATCTATACCCGTTTCCCAGTCACTCTGTTCCAGCCACACACCCTTGTTGTTCTACTGCCAACAACACACCCTTCTCTCTCTCTCTTTGGGACCTTTGCATATGCTACTCCGTATGCCTCAAAAGGTTTTGTTTTTGTTTTTTCTCTTTTCCTCTTTACCTCATTAACCATCCTTCAGATGTGACTTCCTCACGCCAGCCTCCTCTGACTGTCCGGCCAAAATATCAGAGACTTCCGATAGGTGTTGTACATACTTCTCTGAAATACAGTTCCACAATTTGAAATCATAAATGCAGATGATTTTTTTTAATCAAAGTTAATTTTCCCTAAAAGAATTTAAGTCCTTGCATACAAGTGTGTGCCTGTTCCCCATGTCACAGACTCTCTAGCGGTTACTGTGGTATCTGGCTAAGAGTAGGTGCTCCGTAAATATATATTAGTTACTGAATGAATGAGGGAGAAAAACAAAAAAAGACAGTTGAAGTACAGAGTCACGTGGACTGGGAACCAAGGAACGTCAAATGAAGAGGAGGCATGAAAGCAAATGGAGGAGAGGGTGTGGAAAAAGGGGAACTCTCCTGCACTGCTGGTGGGAATATAGTTTTGGTGCAGTCATTATGGAAAACAGTATGGAGATTTCTCAAAAAAACTAAAAACAGACTTACCATATGATCCAGCAATCCCACTCCTGGGCATATATCCAGAGGGAACTCTAATTCAAAAAGACACATGCACCCCAAAGTTCACAGGCACACTATTTACAGGAGCCAAGACATTGAAACAACTTAAATGTCCATCAACAGATGACTGGTTAAGAAGCTGTGGTATATTTACACAATGGAATACTACTCAGCCATAAAAAAGAATAAAATAATGCCATCTGCAGCAACATGGATGGACCTGGAGATTGTCATACTAAGTGAAGTAAGCCAGAAAGAGAAAGAAAAACACCGTATGATATCACTTATATGTGGAATCTAAAAAGAAAAAGAAAAGAAAAGAAAAAAACAAATGAACTTATTTAACAAAACAGAAACAGACTCACAGATGTAGAAAACAAACATGGTTACTAGAGGGGAGGGGGGTGGGAAGGCATAAATTGAGAGTTCTAGATTTGCAGATGCTAACTAATATACATAAAGCAGATAAACAACAAGTTCATACTCTATACACAGGGAACTATATTCAATATCTTATAGTAACTTATGGTGAAAAAGAATATGAAAATGAATATATGTATGTTCCTGTATGCTATGACTGAAGTATTGTGCTGTACACCAGAAACTGACACAACATTGTAAACTGACTATACTTCAATAAAATTTAAAAAAAAAAATAAAGCAAATGGAAACAGCAACTTTGGAAGAAGTCCCTGAGTCCTACAGGGTTCAGATTCCAGCATCAGCTTTTCATATGATGCCCATGGAAGGCCACTGGCATGAGCATTCTGGAAAGGGTTGATGAGACTGACGTGTTGCAGACAGCTGGGGCGTCATCTGAGAAACTGTGTTCAGACTGAGTTCGGCTTGAGTCCAGATCAGAAGCAAACTGTTCTCAAAAGGAACGTTTCAAATATGAGCCTGGGAAGGTAGAAGATTTGGAGGTAGGTTGCAAGGCCCTTAAAAACCAGACTTGAGAGTCTGGGTCCCATCTGAGTGTCGTATCCAGGCACTCTGAGTGTTTAACAAAGGGGCAACATGGTCTACCTGGCATGTCAGGAAGACCGACTCGGCAGCGGTAAACAGAGCAGGTGCTAAGGAGAGGTCGTCGTTTGGGGAACTTTGCAAAAGTTCAGAAATAAGCTGAAAAGAGCCCATCTTAGAGTGATAGAAGTACATATAAAAGCGGGGTGGAACAGAGGCATCATTTTGAGGAATGACTCAACAGGACTTAAAATACACTTTCTAAATTACAAAGGGTAACAGTCCAGGCTTCAGAATCAGACATTCTCAATTCAAGTCTCAGCTCCACCACACACCAGCTATGCTACTTTGGGCCAGCACAGTTTCCTCATCTGTATAATGGGGCAACAGTTGTATCTACACCAGAGAATTGCTGGGAAGAATCATTAAAGTGAAAATAAACTGCTTAGCAAAATGCCTGGCAACAGTAAACAATCCATCAACACTGACTGTTATTTCAAGCCAGGCAGGCGAAGGGGCACTGATGGCATGCCAGGGAACTTATTTTGGGGAGCCTGTCTTTATATCACAAGAAAACAGTCATCTGTATTGTAAAGAGTTAACTCTTGTCCTGGCTTCTGCCTAATCTTTATAACACATCTGCCTTTCTGGCTTCTGATCTGGATTCACGCCAAACACAATCTCTGCCGACTCTTTCAGGGACCTTATTCTTCAAGCTGCTTGAGCCATTTCTAAACTTATGCTTTTGACATTTTATTTCCAACTTGCCCTCTTACTCTAATGCCGCCCCCTAGAAGCAATCCTGGATATCAACCTTGGAGGCAAAAACCCTCCGGAGATAAACACATGTCTTCTCTCTTCCTGAGAAATGTCAGAAAGATTATGCTGAAAGCAACTGCAATGTTAAACTTGGTTTTTAAGAGTTAACAGAGAGTGATTTTTTTTTTTCTCCAAGGATAGGTAATAGCATCAGATTCTGAAATTAAGCACAGCAGGAAGAAAAAGCCTGCATAGATTTCACAAAGTATCACAGGCCTCTGCAATAAAGCACTTAAAAATGCCTTGTATTGCTAATTCTTTACACAATCTCCTTTTATTTCCAAAGCAGTATGCGGGGCTTGAGCCACGAGACGCGCATTGATGTTAACATTATACTGCTTGAATTAGAGCCATTTTTCTACTGAAACTCCTGTTCGGTTTAGAATTACTTTTTACCGTTTTTTCCCCCAATACATTTTCCAGCCTGACTTTCCAGATCAAATGAATAGTTGTCTCCTCTAGCAGTGCTGAAGCCACCTTTGCAGTCATTAACTTAGCACGCATCCTTCCCCTCAAGACTCCAATAACCAGGCTTTGAGTTGTATGGGAAATATGCCTACTTAAAGGTCGCTGGATCACGTCGCTCTGGGAATTCTCAGTGAAGGAAGGCAACTCTCTCCATCTACTTTCAATTTCCCACCCCCACCCCTTACCCAGGCCCAAGTCAATATTCCTCATTCGCTGACCGCACTCTGCAGCAAATACTCGTATTCAGTAGCCAGTATCGGCAAGGCACTGGGCTAGGCACCACGGCGGATTTTCAAAACAGTGAAATAAATGTGACATGAACAGCAAAGCACTGATGGAGATTCTTCTAAACTCCAAACAGACCAAGAACTTGCAGTTTTATGCAGATTTGCTATTTTCATGATCACCAACCTATTGGTTAGCATTTGTAAAGATTTTTTTTTTCTCTTTTTTACAAGATATTTTTTGCATCATTCAAAAGCTTTCTTTTCTAACCCATGTGGAAACCAGGTCATTTATTCAATAAATATTTACTAAGTACTATGATCATATGGAGAACAAAACAGACTTGGTCCCTATCCTCATGTAGTAATTGCTGCTCCCAAGATAATACACACAAACAGTCGCCTGATGATTGGATCCCATGAAAGCCTCAGGTTTGTTTCTGCACTGTTTGTTTGTTTGCAGGAAGGCACTCTCCTGCAAGGACCATATCAGTCTAATGACAACCCTGTCCTTGTCTTGTCTCACCAGGATGCCTTTTCAGCACACTCTCGACTTCCTTAACCACATCACCATAATCAAACTCTTCTAATTTATTTTCCACATATTACCCTCTCCCTCCATCTATTTTTATTCATTCCATGCATTAAGCAGAGGTCTTCAAGCACGTATTATGTTCCAGACACTCTCCTAAATATTTGGGATACAGAGCTGAATAAACAAGTCAACCCCTGGTCTTCAGTTTACCTAATCACCTGTTGTCTCAGAAAGATCCTTCCAAGCCTGCATGCACATCACCGCCACCCTTTCCCCCCAACCCCAACCCCAACCCCCCCCCCGTGTCAGGCCCCCTCAGTCCTGACCTTAAGCATGCCAGTGTTCTCTATACTGAAATTTACTTCGGTCTTTACATTTTATTTCAAAACTCCTAAAACCAAATCAACAACAACTAAAAAAGCCTTTCTGGCAATCAGCTGTGCTTTATCTTGGCACTGCTGCTACTCTCTGAGCATCTCACTTTACCTCCGTGTGCCATATATATAACTGACCATCAAGCTAAACCAACACAAATTTTTATCACTGGTTCTCAAACTTTTATGTGCAAAAGAATCGCCAGCCACAATTATTAAGAATTCTGGGTTACAGGGCTTCAGCCAAAGAGATTCAAGTTCCCTACGTCTGGGTAGGGGCCAGAAAGATCAATTTTCAAAAACAACCCAGGTGGTTTTCAGCGAGGTGACTGAGTGACCACCTTCGAGACACACTGTCCTATAAACTCCTTTGATGCCAGTTTTAATGCATTTGGAATCCCTGCTTCAAATCAGGAAATATTTCCTCTTAGGTATAGTTTAAGCAACATCCATCTATATGTTCAATAAATATTCTTTTGGTCAATAAACGGATCAGTGGCAGATACTTGATATTAATAACCAATATTTAGAAATTATTTTGGTGGGAGAGGGTAGAGCTCAGAGGTAGGGTGCATGCCTAGCATGCCCAAGGGCCTGGGTTCAAGTCCCAGTACCTCCACCAAAATAAATAAGCAAACCTAATTACCTGCCCCCCAAAAAACAACAAAAAAATTATTTTGCAGCTCAGGCATCACTTTCAGTAACCGCTTCTCACCTGTTCCTAACTACCCCGTGGCAGACGGACAGGTATGGTTAGTGCTCCCATTTCATGGATAGGAAGCCCACACCAGGATCTTGGCCACAGCATGATGGAAAGGACATAAGGGGTGGAGTCAAAATGACTGACGTCCAGGCAGTGAGTCTGTTCACTAGTCGAGGAAAATGAGCAAGCACCTGACCCCCTGGACTTTGTTCGGCCCTCTGTGAAAAGGGGATAATAGCCACCTAATCTGTGGGCTGCGAGGATTAAACGGGATTATCCATGTAAAGCACCTAGCACGTGCCTGCAACATAGTCGATGCTCAACCACTGTTAGTTTTCCTACTTCCCCATCATGCAGGGCTGCCTTGAATCAGAATAAAGCTCAGTTTGCAAGACAAGTTGGTTCAGCAATCATATTTATTCTGTGGCTGCCCTGTTCCAGGCATTGTGATTGTGGATACAACGCGGTATCCTCAAGGAACTTCCCTTCCACATGTCTGTCACCCATGGCCACCCCTTCCAAACCCAGCAGCAGTGTACTGAGCAACACCCTCCAAATCTCACTTCCTCTGGTGAGATGAACTCAATGCCCGGTAGTGACGGTGCCAGGAAGAGAAAGACCTTGTGGGAAGAGAAACGTTAAGAAAAGCCCAACGGGCAGTGACAGAGAAAGGGAGGCATGTTGTGGGGCTGAGGAAGTCCCTAGAAAGAAACAGCGGGGCCATTAAGTTTCTTTACAAACTTACAGATTTGTTTGGTTGGTTGGTTAGGGTGCATTAAAATGATCACTTTATTTCCTCAGTTCATGGAGAAAAGGCACTACTATCCTGCTGGTGGTAAAGGTACAGGGGAGACGAGGCTGAGAAAGTGAAGCAGGGAAAGTCAAGACAGAATTAGAAGACATGGTATGCACTTGTTCCAAAGCAGCTCCCAGTGCAAGAGTAAATTAATGAGACTGACTGTGCCAGACGCACGTGAAAGACTGCCAGTGCCGCGGAGTAACCCCGAGCATCGCAAGAACTTCCACGCAAACCTCAGGCGGCTCCTGATACCACACATCAAACAACTTCAGCTCTCAGCAGCCCCGAGGTACACCAGGGGATCTTGGCCGACATCAGATGTGAGGGCAGGCTCTAACCCAGAGTGGGGACGGACCAGCGACTACAGAGGATATAACGCCTGGCGCAGCAGAGAGCCGCTCCAAATGTTAAAGTTGGCGACCTTTTTAACTAGTGACATTGAAGCAACCAGCAGTCACTATTTGGGGAAAACTATGCCAAAAGCCTCACAGTAAGCAGTCCTTCTCCTGGGCACAGATTCCCCAGAGGGGGCACTTGTCTGAGGAATGTGTCAAAAATTAGCTCTCTCTTCCTGCCTCCCATCCTCCTTGGATTCTGAAGTTGTCCCGGTGCCAGTTTCCCACAGTCCAACACAGAGAACCACCTACAAATCAGGGGCAAAATACCAGTGATCTCACGTATTCCAGCATGCTAAGTCGAGGTCTTACATCCCCCAAATGCTCCCCATCACATACGGAAGGATCGCCCCCGACCCTGACATTACTGGGGTCCAGTCTTCATCCTCCCTCGCAACCGCCCCACCCCCAACGCTGGCCCAAAAAAAAAAAGGCAACAACTCAATTCTCAGTCCAATAACGTCTTTTCTCAGATGTTGTTCTCCCAGTGGGTAGAAGAATGAACTGCTGCAAGGCCACCAGCTCCTCTGCAGTTTCTTTTAATTTAAAGTTACAACAGGAGGGAAGAAAAGAGACTTTCTATTAAGGGACAACTCCCTGAAGGGTCTCTTAGCTGACAATCGAAGGACTGCTCATGGCAGTGATCAAATCTAACGCAACAAAGTGCTGGTGGCTCTGTGACTCATCACAGCAGGAGCTCGCGCTGAGGGCCACTTGAGTTCAGTGCTTTGTGGCGCTTGGCGAGTTGGTTTAGGAACAGTCACATAGGGGAGCAAAGACTCGCAAGGTGTTTGAGGCTCAAGATAAAATGCAGACTTACAGTGCAAGTTGCTTCTCAACTGAATAGGAAGCCTAGAGGGGTAAGGAAATGAAGAGAGCACTCTGTCTACCTCACGCTTCAGGGCAAATTACCTGAAGATGGTCAAGGTCAGTGGGTCTATCTGCTGCACGGTTTACAGCCTCATAAAAACAAAGATTGGAACATGAGAACTAAACCGAGTTATTTTTCACAGACAAACGTTAGGGATGCTTGCGTGCATAAATAATACCTTCCAATTACGTGAAAAACCTATTGTTTCAATGTATTTTCGATCACCTGATACAATTCAGCTATCCCTCTCCGTGGTATTTTATGAGTATATTAAAAACAGAGACATATATGCTGAGCATTTCCTCTGTGCCATGCACGGTACTATGGATGTACATAGGATCTCATATAACCTCATTTAATCTTGGCTAGCAAGCACTCTGTTAGGCAATACTATCATCATTCCCACTTTATAATGGAGGAAAAACGAAGCATCAGAACTCAGAGAAGTGCCAGGTCTTTTTTTTTAAGTGGGAAGTCCACCCCACCAGAGTGAGTGCTCTGGGCTATACTGCCAAACCGCAACCCCACCGCTCAGATCTCCTGTGGCCAGAACTTAACGGACTCAGTGCTGCATCTGCCGCCCCCACCCTGCCTCTAGCATCATTGGTGCACCTAGGCCCTGCTTTCAGGGGGCTGCTCCCAGCCAAGGGCTGAGCAGAGCCGGTGGGGGGCGGGGGGAGTGAATGCAGGCCACTCTTCCAAGACAGAGGGCTCCTTCAACGTCTGACACTCATCCACCTGACCAAACCTTTCTCGGAGTGCAGGACAGTCAAGCTTCTTCCTACTGAATCCTCTTTCTTTCCCTCCCTCCCTGCCCAAGTGTCAAACCTGGAGCAGGGCTGAAAGGCTTTCCCAGGCTTCTCCTGCACCCTTCCTCAAAAAACTTTTTACATGTCTAATCCCATCTTGGCATCTGCTTCTAGAGGGACCCAAACTGACGCAACAATCAAGTCATGTATTTGCTTTTTGAAAAAGCCCTTCCTTTGGTCAGCTGTACTTGCAGAGAAAATCTCTAAATCATTGGGGAAAGAAAACAACCACGATTTCTCCATGTTCCTATACATCATCTCTTCAAACAGGCAATGGTACAATGACTGTGCCTTTGTCCTCGCATCCAATTTAAACAAACAAACCTATGAGATTCTCTTTGAAAGAACTGTTGACTCTGTGGGGCAAAACATTACAAAGTCAGACTTATTTCTTTTTCCAAGTGGAATTTCTCTCTTTCTGCATCTACTAAACTTAATAAAACCCAGAGATGAATGACTAGCAATGGATAAAATCACAATAAATTTTCACTAGTTTATATCTGTAATAGGAAATCAAAAATGATAATGAGAGTTAGGTCCTAAAGTTTTTGTTTGCCTTTACCTATAATGTAGGATAAAATCACTGAAGGAACATTTATATGAATAAAAGATAGAATTCACACTTGCACCAAATACAGCATCTTAATAAAGCCACACTGTCGGAGATCATATATAGATGTTAGCTGAATCACTATTTTAAAGTGTTGATCTCAGCCTCAAGAAAGTGATATATTTTTCTTCGTGGATTCAAATAAGTTCAAAGCAAGCACAAAATGAAGCTTCAAACATTATTAATGATCAGAAGGCAGACTTGACTGAAGAGAGAGGAGAGTGTAGTTAACATTTACTGAGCACCTAGTTCATGACAGATCCTAGGCTCTAGGAATCTGCCATACAATTTCTAGTGTAATCCATGCAATATCCCTACAAGAAAAGGGATTATAATCTCCAGCTTCAGAGGCTGAGAAAAGGGGCACAGTACTGAGTGTTCAGAACTCCAAGTGAAGTCTCAGAAGAATGTATAAATAGACCTAAACTGAAAGGCTCCCAAAGCTACTGGGATGTCTTCTTCCACATCGTGCTTTCCCCCGACTTCCCTACCTCCAAGACTTTAACTGGTGCTGCAGTGACAACACTGTCGTGCCTGAGCTTCCAGGGAATGCCACCCGGACATCAAACCAGAGCCCGCCCATCCCTCTGACTACTGCACTATTTGTCCCCTTTGGACATGGGGTAGCACATAATCATGCAGTAACTGAATGACAAGTAATTGAGCATCGAACATATAATCAGGTGAGGTTTTTTTTTTTAACTTATACTGGACTTTAAACTATAAAGAATGAACGGACCTCTACCTGTAGAATTCAATATCACCACTGCCACCATCACTGCCACTTTCTGGAGATGCATTTTTTTTCTGGGTTTTTTTTTTTTTAAGGCTTGATTTTTAAAGGGTGGTGATTTCATATATTCTTTCAACTCATTCCTTTTCCCCCTAATTTTTATCAGTATGCTGCCCTGAACTGATTGTCATCCTTACTCGTAAGCAGAGTAATTACTTTCCTATAAGGTATGATTTGAGAGGTACAACGAAAAAAAATCCCTATGTTTATAAGTATTTCTTCCTGGGAGCTTCACTTGAAACTCCATGTCTTTCTCTAAGGAATTAGCTGGTCATAATAAACTTCAGTAATAAATAATAATAATAATAACAACAACAACAATAATAATAATACTTAGATAATTAAATCATAATGAGTTATTACCACCTTTGAATTCATTAGTTTATGAGCCAGTGGTTAAACTGGGCAAATGGGCAGGAATTCAGAAGAGTCCATTAAAGCAACCTGGGCTGATATCAAGGGTTCATCCTGAAGTTTAGGCCCCTGATCAGGGGAGCATTCAAAAGCACCCAAGTAGGTAGCTAAAGGGGTAGGGGTTTGGAGGAAACAACCCAAAAAGCATATTCCCTTTTATTAAAAATAGGAACACTGCACGTAGCCCAGTTTATTAAGAAGTACCGTGGAAATGGCCCAATATGGCCCTACTGAAAGCGGCTTCTAAAAGGGCCCGAGTGTCTGCCCAGCTGTGAGCCTCACGGGCTCCATTTCTCCCCCTTTCAATGTAAAAATTTATTATTTTTAAGCAGAAGGTTAAATCCTTCCTTCATATTCTTAAAATTTTCATTTGACTCTTCCTTTATGAGCAACTTTACATGGAAATGAACTGTTGGTTCAACTGAACGTCAGTAAGGAACGCTTCTACGTCTAAAGTCCTTCTCCTAAATGTTAGGGACAAGTGTTTTTGTTATATCACACACGGAAAACAAACAAGGACCCACTCACATTTGAGAATCATTTACCATCCCCACTCCCCAAGCACCCTGGAATGGGAAATGGAATAACAAGACTGATCGTAATTGGATTAGGAACTATAATTCTTTAATTCATTCATCAAATTGAGGCATTTGGAACAGTTTATTTACAGAGCTGTTTAGACAGTTTTGCATGGTGTTTTTAAAGATAAACCAAAATGCCTTTTTGAAAGAAGTTTCAGATCCCAAATCATTAACATATGAAAACCAAATGTAGACAATTTACAAATGGGTGTTTTAAAACAACGTTTGGAACAAAATTGGACTTTTATCTTATTAACTATCTACAAATCTAAGTTCAGGGTATAGTTTATTTGAAATAGCCAAGCACTTTCTTTGCCTTTAAAATAAAGCTACATTTCTAAGGCTAAAAAATTGTGACGAGTGTGTGAGGGAATGCACTGAATTCAGGCCTAGACAAATAAGTTCTCCAGGTTACTCTCAGAACTCTAATTATAGCATTCTCTACCACTGGAGATGATCAGATATTGGGTGAATCATCCAGGTTACGCCAATCAATCGTATCCAACAATTTTACCTGCTGGAAATCTAAATAGTGTTCAACATTAGACTTCTAAGTTATTTGAAATACAGTGTATTTTAAAAGATTAATAAAAATAAGTTTTGTCCTGCCCTGCATATTACATTTTTAATATAATCTGGACATACTTTCAAAACAATGACTGCCTATCACTCAATAAAGGGCGAGAGTTTTTCAAGAAGACAGTATATTCTTTTAATCATTATATTTTTCATTTGCTTTATAATGGAAAAAATTCTCCAAGCATTCAAATTCAGTCTTTTAGCTGGAAAATGAAATTTTAAACTCTCCCCACAGTTCATGCCTTACCCCCAACAAGGACAAAAAAAAAAAAAAAAAAAAGGAAGCAGCCATGCTTGAGTATAAACTTCATTCTTTTGTTACTTACTATTTACCCCATATATGCCACAGATAACATCTTTATAAGCGTTCATTCATTTTTCTCTTTTACAAAACCATGTGTCAGTCTAAACAGGATGTGCATTTACATGTATAGAACTAAGTTAACTTGAAATAACCACTGTATGTCAAATGCCTGGTTATTTACCAAATAAATTTGAGTTTTGAATTCTGTTTGCCATTCAACCAGAACAGTTTAATCTCAACAACAAAACAAATACTGGGTTTCTGTATTAATAGTTGAAGCTTTTTTTCCCCCTATTTTAAGGTTCAATATTGCCCATTCAAAAAGGCTACAAAAAGAGATTTTTTTAAAACCCACACACAAACAAAAACTGTTATTTCTTCACGTACAAAGTTGTTAGAAGACCACTGGAAAGAAAGAAAAAAGGAAGAATTTCAAGCGAGTATGCTACTATATAATTAACACAAATAACTAAATAATTATGCACATCCCTTCCCACCCCCACAATTAAATGTTTTTAAACAACTCATGTGATGAAAGATCTACCTTTTAGGCAAACAAAAGCAACCCCTACCAGTTGAAGGATTTCACTGATGCTGTGTTGCATCAGTTTTAAGTGATGCTTATGATTGTTATCTTGTATACTTCTGAGGAATAAACAGTTGATGACATAATCTACAGGAGAACTTTACACAAGGCCTAAGAGAACTTTCAGTGTAAGTATTTATGATTTTTAAATCATTGTGGCTGCATTTATCTACGCTTCAGCCTCAGAGCTATATTTAAATCAGAAAGAAGCACCCCCCCAAAAAAACTCTGTCCTATGTATCTTTATTTGAAACCAGATTCCTTCCCTATCAGAGCTAACAGCAGTTCACTTACAGCTGAATTCCTTCAAAATTAGACAGATCAAAATTTAGCAGTTCTGTAAAGACTCTAAGAAATCGTTCTCCTTTTAAATGCTATAAAAGTCCAACTTAAAAACATTTCCGTATACTTTAAAACCATCTGGCCCTTCACCTAATCACTCTGGGCAATTGAGCCTCACTCCCGTAATCCTGATCAAAAACTCTCCTCCGGATTTTCTGATTGAAATGTCCATTGCCTGCAAATCTCCCACCCACCTACTTCATTGGCCTGTTTTGTTCGGGTCGGTTTGGGGGGTTTTTGTTTGTTTGGTTGGTTGGTTTTTAAGGATAGCAGGGGCCATTACTTATGAACAGCAAGGAAACAAATCACTCTGCTGCGTCCCTTTGCAGATTCCCACACTTACTACCCGAAGTCCCACAGATCTTCCTTGGTCTTGCCCTTGGCTGAAGAACTGTGCTAGGCCTGAAGGGAGTCTGGGGAAATGGGTTCATGACTTTCTTGACAAACTACTTTGGATATTGTGAGGCCCTCAACTGGGTTAGAACAAATCCCTAAACTTTTCTCAAGAAGTACATACAGCTGACTGCCACCCAGAGTGCCTGGGCTGGCTGACACAGAGAACGTTGGTCTGCATGTTCACGGAATTCCTCATTTTAACCGGCTTTAGTTGAGAAGGGAAAAGACATCAAAGTGAATTCACATTCACCACACTCTGAATTTAGTCACAGAGGCCAACGTCTTCAGATCTTCACCAGGGTCAAACTATTTGTTAATATATTCGCTTTGCAAAGTGTAAGGAAAATTACTATTAAAATATGTAAACAGTGCTTCGCGTGCATCCGATGCCAGCAGATCAATACTCGACAAACTGCTGCTATCAAAAGCAAACATTTCCAAATCCAATTTGATTTCAACTCTCATAACCTTTTCCCCTGGTTTATTACCACTGTAGCCCGAAAGTGCAGGCGAGATTTCCCAAACCCCGCGCTTAAAGTCACACAACACGTGAGCGGTCTCCACTTCGTCCACGCAGTGGGGTGGGGGGGAAAGTAGCTGCAATTAAAAATTAAAGCTTCCGGTCTCTGAAACCCCTAGAATCCTGAAGGATGAGACTCGTTTCCGAAATTCCGGGCGGGGGAGTGGTGGGAAGGACTGCAGAAAGCGAAACAAAAAGGCGAGAAGGGGGGTCCCCTCGGGTTCTGGGGCGGGCCGGGGGTCGCGCTGCTGTCCTAGGAAGGGTAAGGGGCTTCGTCCAACTTTGAGGGGCTGCCGTTCGGCGACAGCAGAGATGCACGAGCGAGCCTAGGATTTTCCCTGCGCTCCTGCCCTCCTCGCTCATCACCACCTCCACCGCCACCACTTGCAAAACAATACCGGCCACAGCACGCAGGCTCCCCAGCCCAAATATAAAGTTACCCCGTTTCCTGAACGGGGTCCAAGCCCGCGCGCCAGGCTGCCCCCGGACGGCCGCCCCCCGAGGGCGCCAGGGCCGCTTCCAGCCCCGAGCCGCCCGCCGCCTCCCCTCGCCCCCACCCCGTCCCCCTCCCTCCGTACTTGAGGAAACTCCGGCGGCGGCGGCGGCCCCCTCCCTCCCTCCCTCCTCCGCCGGCTCTCCAGCTGGAGCCGCGAACGAGCGCTGCGCGGCGGGCACGGCGAGCGGCAGAGGGGAGCTCTGCGCCTTGGAGGGCTGCCCGCAACCACGTCGGGACGAACAACAAAGTTAAAACGCAGCGATTCACGCACCTTACCGGCTCTCCTCCGCGTCTCCTCAGGCGTGGGATGCAAAGTGGCACAGTGGCGGGCTGGGGGCCCCCGGGAGGAGACTGGAGATGGGTTTTGGTGGCTCGCCTTTTTCACTCTGTGTGTGTGTGTGTGTGTGTGTGTGTGTGTGTGTGTGTGTGTGTGTGTGTGTGTGTGTGTCTGTCTGTGTGTGCGCGCGCGCGCGTGTCCCTCTGCCCCCGTCGCTCGCTCGCTCGCGCTCCCCGTGTAGCTCTCAAGGACGAGGTGAAATCCCTTTGCTGGTCATGAGGCGGCTTCAGAGACAAACAACACAATGCGAGTGCAAATAACAAAAGGCAAAAAGACAGTCGGAACAATGGGGGAGGCGAGGGCAGCGCACCCGCCGTGGGTCAGCGCGGCCCGGCGCCCGCCCCGGGGGGTGCGGCAGGGGCGGGGGCGGGCGCGGGGGCGGCGCCGGGGGCTCGCGCTGCCTCCAGGTCGCCCCCGGGCTCCCGCAAACCCACCCTGACCTCCTTCCTGCCGCTAGCCGGCCGGCCGCCCTCTCTGTCCATCCGAAGGGAAGGAGCCCCAGAGTTTGCTTCCCCGTCTGCGGCAGAGTAACTAGATTGTAAATAACGCGGCGATGACCCACACCGTGCAGGAATGTTTAAAAAAAAAAAATCTGCCCTCCACTTAAAGGAGCGATAAAATGAAATGGCAGGAGGGGAAGGAGGCAGGGAGAGGGGGCTATCTCCAGATCTCGATGGAGCCCGCGTCTATAAATACGCATTCATGTTCAGTCAAGTCCCCTTTTCAACTTCTTCCCTGCGCTGGAACCTCACCCGCTGCCTTGTAACCATTACCTGGGCCCCTCCGCGCCCCCCACCCCCGTTTGCACCCGGTGAAGCCGGCCGGGAGGGCGCGCGCGGGGGTCTGCGGGTGGCCACGGAACCTTCTGGGAGGCGAGCCGCCGTCCGCCCAGCGCCAAGGCTGGAGCGGCGAGAGGTTGGGTTTTTAAAGCGACCACTGCCTCCCCGAGAGCGGCTCCGCGCCCCGGGTCCCCGCCGCCGGCACTGTGCACCCACCTACTCCTGGGCGGGTAGGGGGGAGAAAAGTTTTGAGGCGTTCTCATCTCTGCCTCCAGGGTGGTTGAACTGGTTTTGTTCTGTGTGGGTGAAGCCGAAAATCCCAATGCCCAGGAATTAGGGGATGGTGCTTAGGGATCTAAAAAGGCTCGGCGCTGGGCTTCGGCTCCTTGGGCTGCGACACGAGTCAGCGCAGGAAGGCGAGAGAGAGAGAGACCCTCGGAGTTGCATCACCATCCGAGGAAACTCCGTAGGTAATGCCCGGAGCAGAAGCTGTGGGGCTGATTTGTGTGTGCTCTGACAGCTCCCGGGCTGCTCCGGCGCTTATCTCCACCAATCTTACTTCCATTGACTTAAAACAGCTGCCGGTTTGCCCGGGGTGGGGGGTGGGGGTGGCGTGGGGTGTGGTGGCGTGGGGGAGGGGAATCCTATTAAATGTCCGAACTAGGGTGGAGCGGGGGAATCCTGACCCATCTTCCTAGATCTGGTGTCCAGAAAGGGGCAGGGAGGGAGGGCCCTCGAGGGAGGCAACGGGTCTGGAGGAGGCTGACGGAGAAGGGGACTTAGACACAATACGAGCAACACGTTTCTTTTTCTCTGTTCCCTTCCCGTTCTCTAGCTTGATGCTGATTTGCATGTTCTCTGTCCTCATCTCGGCGATTTCCTTCAGGCGCGCATCCATCGACTGAGCCGCGTCCCTCGGCACCCCCAGCATTTCCCAGAGTGCAACAACACCACCAGGAGATCAATGACCAGTCTGTTTATTCTCCACGCGCCTGGAGGAGCAGGGCACTGAAGAAGCATGGGAGGGAGGCTCCGGGCTTGCCTGTTTGCGATCTCTCGCAGACTTTTTCTAGCTGATTTCTAAACGGCAACCAGCAAGCATATATACAGTTACTTAATGCACGCGACACATACCGACCACAATAAATTCACCTAGAAAAGTGATACATCCTTCCTCCCCCTTTCCACCCTTTGTAGATTTGTCTCTGGAAGTGGATTGCTAATACCTGAGATTTTTGCACTTGTCTGGAGTGGAAACTTTCTAGGGTGTTGGACGATTGATTATTTGGTACCTGCTTTCTAAAAATGGCTAAACACCTTTCCTTGGAACAAAAGTAAGAAATGCAAATCTTAATAACTCAAGGCAAAAATTTCAAAGTGTAAGCACAGTTATTATCCACTCCCACAAAGAAAAGCTTCCTCTTCCACAAATATTTGATAGCAGAGAGCCCAGTAATTAAGAGAACAATCAAATAAACTCAAGGCTTTCATGGGGACTCTAAATTATCATCTGCCTAGAATTTATAAGCAGCACAATCATTTGCCAACTTGGATGTAGCTCTGGATATAGCATTCTAAATGTGTATCCTTAAACAATTTTACTATGTTTTCTTAAGAATTTAATGAGAGAGACCATGGATAATAATAACATTCAAATTGCTGGATCAATGTGGCCTCACCAACTGTGAAAAAATTCTCTGCGTGTGTGAATGAAACATTGTTCCTATACATTACTTTTCCTCTGATTTCCTGTATCATGCAAGCTTCAAGTCTGAGCCACTCGTGTAAAAATAGAAGAGTCCATTAATAATTGTACTGTACCTTGAATTTAAGTGTAATTTTTTTCTAAAGAGTCCTTGGCACACATTAAATGATTTATTCTCACGACACACATATGAAGTTGCTTTTCACAGTGAGCTGTTACTACCCAGGCCCTTATATAATGTGCAAGAGGCAAATCAGGCCAACTGGAAAAAAAAAGGCCTCTCACTACCAATTATATAAAAATAAGTAACATTTGACAAGGGGTTGTTGTTTACAGTGAACTTCCACTTCCTCTCAACCCCTACTCAGTGAAAATAAAGGGACAGTGAGTCTTTTTCCCCCAGCTCTCTAGCCAATGGGTGATAAACGTATATGGCTGGCCTAACCCCACCACACCAAGCAGGGTAACAGCTTCTGGAATCAGCAGGCTTCCTACTTGCAGGAGATGGGAGGCTGAGCAGAGGGAAGAAGGGGCAAAGTTGCAAGCTGCCTGGTGAGATATTGGTGAAACTTGAATTACACCAACCTCTTCTTTCTTTGCCCCTACAGGCAGCAGAACTTCCAACCATTTATGGTTATTGAAACCACATGGCCTTAAGACTAACCCATGATCATTATACAGCAACGACAGAGCTGATCAAAAACCTCCAGTGGAATGTTTGTTTGTGTAGGGCTTAAAAAAAAAATACCCATATTTGAAGTGGGACTGACACATGAAAGATCAGTGTTTCCATTTATCAAGCATTTACTGTGTGCCGGGCTCTTGGCCAAGTGCTCTTTTTATGGATTTTGTCTCTATTTTTTACCACATACTTGCAAAAAAAAAAAAAAAAAAAAGTTACATCCCTGCTTTGCAGATGAGAAAACTAAAGCTCAGAAAGGTTAAATGACTTGCCCAAAATCATACCATTTCAAAGTGGTTGTGCCAGGATGCCAGTCCAGACGCTCCCGCTTCAAGCTCTTCCACTTCGTCTTGATGCACTTACAGTTTTTATTAAGGCCAGTTTTTTCAGTGGGAAATGTTATTTTCATTAAATGCATAGATTTAAAAATACCAAATGTACACTCTGTACAGTTCAGACATAAGCCACATTGGTATACTCACATTGGTTATTAGGTAACCAGGAAATTTGTAATAAAATCTAAATGTGCCAGATAAAGGAGTATCCATATATATATTAACTATAAAAGACATTTAGCAATATATATGAAGTTATCTTATTTTCTAGGCTGAGCAACTATATATTATATTGATGTATGTATATTTCCATATAATGTATATAATAAAAATAGCTAAAGTTTTTGAACTGTGTAATTTTACAAGCATTGTTCTAAACACTTTACATGTATAAACTCATTTAATCCTCACGACCACCCTATAAGGTACATAATTTTATTATATCATTTTGCAGTTCAGGAAACTGAAGCACAGAGAGGTTTCATAATTTGTCCAAGGTTACACTATTAGCAGGTAATGGAGCCTGGACTCAAACCAAAGTACTTCAGTGTTAAGCCCTTTATTCATTTTGTTACACTACCTTTCAGTGTATCTACTGAGCTGTATATGCAGTGAACGTACACAGACTCATAGACAGATATGTACTACAGTTGTTCCTTGATTAACATGAGTTTGAACTGCACAGGCCCACTTACGTGCAGATTTTTTTCAATAAATACTACCCAATCCGTGGTTAGTTGAATCCCCAGATGTATAGGGTGGACCGTGGGGTTTGAGAATCTTCAGATTTGGATATGGAGCAGGTCCTGGAACCAATTCCCTGCAGATACCCAGGGACAACTGTATAGATGTAACCCTCAAAATTTGGAGGAAAATAAAGGCATATCAACTGAGATTTGTATCAATCTGCATCCCTGTATTCTAATTGCCTCTAGAAGCTCTAGAAATATTATTGGAAGAGATCTTTACATTTGTCCAAAATGTTAAAGATTCTCTAAAAATTTTTGAGGCAACCTCAAGCCCCCCAACATATCTGGAGGCATTAGGGGAATGCTAGTGAATACATATGAGGAGGATACACTATTTGGGTGTCTGGTTGACATGTACAGAGTTCATTTTGGATTTATTTGGCCTGTATGTTAAAAATAGCAGAGATAGGGTACTTGGGAATCCTAAATAAGAGAGTGAGGGATACTAATCGATAATGAAAATCTGTGACCTGAGAAGTAGAGGGGAATTAGATGAGGCAAGAAACCAAATGTCATGCCATCTTAATAACTATGAATTATCCATTTTTATTGTCTTTAAAAATTAAAGAGAGCTGAGAGATTGCCCTCTGGTGTCTTCCTCAGGGGGAAGGAGCCAGGCCCTGAGCTCGTAGGAGAGTATATGCTGAGAGTGGAGATTGCTCCATCTAAGTTTTAAAGGGGAGCCCAGAGGTTCCTGGAGAACATAAACAAAATAAAACAAAACTAGGGGAAGCACTATGTTACTCTAAAGTGATGCCAGTGGATGCACTCTGCTGTGGCAGTGGTTTGGCACATGAGCCTTGGAGTCTCACAGACCTGGGTTCAAGTACCATGCTGACACCTGCTTCTGTGGGTAACCTTTGGCAAAGCATTTAAATTCTCAAAGCCTCAGTTTCCCTATCTGTAAAATGGATATAATAGTAGTGCTTTGTAGCAAGGATCAAATGGTATCATTCTCATAAAGCCCTTAGCCTAAAACCTGGACCTCAGTCAGTGTTAAAAAAAAAAAAAAAAAAAAAAAGAAAGAATTATTGGTAATAAAATTGTGTTACAAGTAAAAAAAAAAAAAAAGAAAGAAAAATTGAGATGGTTTATCAACTTTCACTCCATTAACAAGACTGCATTATAAAATGATGATTTCAATTTAGCAATTATGGACTCAAATGTTGACACTGCTCAAAGGAACCTTGAAATATTTGATAAGGATTGCAGATATATGAGTGGTTTATGTCATGTTTATTTTTAACTGTCTCGCCAAACACAATATGCATATCAAATGTGAAAAAATAAGCTTCTCCAAATCAACCAGCTTCGAGAAACTATTGTGAGACCTTCTCTCTCTTTTTCTCTCCCTCAATACAGTAAGGGATTCTCTATAGAAGGAATAATAACTGATACAATCTTCCCATCCTTGGGCACACTTACTCCTGGTAACTCCCGAGATACTGACATCTAAACTATTAACTGTACTGGGCCTTATGTGCCTCTTCAGAAACACTGAAAAAGACACCCTGTACCTAACAGATGCCACACATTAAGCTCTTACTGAAAAAAACTTTTAAAGCCCTATTACAGATACATATGTTTTCATTTAAAAACTACTATGAAATCGAGTGCTCTTTTATTTAAACATTCCCCTGTGGTTCTACGAATTAAGGATCAGTAGTACTATATTAACTGAGAACCAGACCCAACTGGTTAAAGACAGTTGGTAAAACTGCCAACACTGGTTTAGTTGCCGAAGATGACTGAAATGTGAGGCAGCATATACATTTAAAAGTGAATTCTAATTTTTTAAACTTTCTCATTTTGGTAAGTATTTGTAATGAGCTTTTTTTTTTTTTTAATTTCAGCCACAGTTTTGAAAAGGGGAAATAATGTATAAAACCCAGATACTTGACACAACCAAAACCACAACTGCATTGCTCTTATTAGTGAAGTGTGTTTATTATTCTGATTGTTAAATTTTCCTTCCCTGGGAGGAAAAACCAGAGAGAACAAGACTGGTTCTATTCAAGTGGAACAGCTTGTAGTCCCCACATCTTGTCTCTTAATTTTACTGTTTCTCAATTTGACTTCTGTCCTTTAATTTTAAATAATGACTATACAATGTGAGAGGACTTAAACATGTAAAAAATTATTTTTTTAATGTGTGGATTTCTTTCAGGTTTAGGTTTTACAATATAGTCTGTCTTTGCTATTGCTACAAATTTTGTTTCAAAATTATATAAAGGCTTACATGCAATGAGATAGATTGATTTGATTTATAAGGAAAAGGATAACGACTAATATATTTTGCTGATTTAGAACTGGTAACAGAGCAAATTATCAAGCAAGGCAATAATATCTTAAGCTTGAGTCCCAGTAAGTTTTAGGTATTTGAGTCTATGAATTCATGATTACTCCCATTGCTGTTACTTCTTTCAGATTTTGGATACTGTATTACTGAATGCATCATGTAATATGAAATACGGTGGACAAATGAAAGAACAAAGAGAAAGGTCAACAAAAGCACATAAAACCAGGCGGGTGGTTAAAACTCATCACTAAAAAAATGTCTTTGGTATTTGAATTCCAATAAATTATTTGAAGAAAGTAAATAAAATTTTAATCTTGAGGTAGCTTTTACCCTCCATCTTCTCATTAATGCTAATGCACTTAAATTTAGAACGTAATTCATAGGTTGATTTTTTTTCAAAAATATGTTAAGGTATTTCACCCTAAACTGTTTTGTATGCTCAAAATGACTGCTTTCCAGGTAAGTTTGCTCCAGGACAGAATAATCAACTGATCATTACCCCAGTGGTTCAGATTTGGTCACATGCCGCTTCCAGTTATTTCAATACAAATGATTGTGCAATATAATTTATTAATTTTCAGCTACATTTAATTTTTGCTGCATAAACAAGTAAATGATTAAGATTTTATACAAAAAAAATATTCACTTTATGTAGGCAGCTTCTGAATGCTGAGTGTTTACCTGGACATAGCTGGGGCCCACAGTGCGCTTTTCTGCCTTCCTATAGCAGGAAATCACACCATATAAAGCCTCATAAATGTTTCAATCCAAAAATAAAGAAATAGATGATTTGTCCGAAACCAGATAAAGGGCAATAGATATAAATAAGTGTGGTATTGCTTGTAGGGAAAAAAATTAGTCTTAAGATGGTTATCCAGTAATATAAGTAGCTAACAGGTCTGGGAATGTTGAAGGGGCTTGGGGGAAATTGAGAAGAAATCTTCAAATTAACATCAGAGGGTCTGGATCTACATGTAGAAAATGAGAGAATCTGGACTACATAGAAAAATGACAAAATTGACCAAACTATTCAAAACAGAACCAACCAGGTAGTGACAGGGGAGTAGACAGATAATGGGATACTGAAGAACTTCCTTCACGAATTTTTTAAGATAAAAATATTGACTACCTGTTTTCTGACTTCAAAGAGAATAGAATTAGACACAATGGAGAGCACTGGCATTAGAAAACCTGGATTTGAAGTCCAGTTTATTAAAAATAAGAGCTGTGGATCTTTGCTGTAATTTTAAATTAAGAAAAATGAGAGAAAGAGATAAAAAAAAGAGCAGAGGAATAAAAACGCAACCAGGAGTGATTTCACCACAAAAGGCAAATCTCACTTTACAGATCTATGTCCTTTATTAACTTTGTTTATTGCAGACCTCCTTGTGCCAGAGATGGTGCTAGAATTGAGCTACATATTGAGACTACATTCAACCTCTCCAGCAGCCAAAAAGGAAGAAAAAGGGTCCATTTCCATATTTACAATTGTTAGAGAGAAGCCTGATTATTCCTGACATCAAGAGAAAGAAAAAATGCCACATGATATCACTTATATGTGGAATCAAAAATATAAGGGGGACACAAAGGAACTACTTATTATTTATAACTTAGATGACTGATTTCTTGAATATGTGTAAGCACATTTGACTGTCCTTTACGATTGGATTACCACATTCTGTTGACTCTTATTTTGTGGTTGGCTTTATTCCTTTGATAACTATGTAAGTTTAAAAAGCTAAGGCTCTAAATTGTTCTTAGAAACAATGATCAGTACATATATGTAAACCAAAAAAAATTTGTGCAGTATATTGCATGTATGTATTTATAGGCAATACAATGTATATGTGCAGTCAAATTGTAACAATTCTACAAAGTAAAACTGAAAAATGAAAAAAAAAGACTAAACAGAAAATTTTCCTAGGGGAGGAGAGATGGTCTTCATCCTAGTGACGCTGAGGAATGTTTAGACATACTTCCTCTGGGTCAAGACAGTAATGAGTTTCAGAGGATTGTTTTCTATAGTTCTGTTGGGAGAAACACTCCTCCACGGGTCTCTCATACTCCTACAGGCCACGCAACATAGGCCAAGAATGCCTTGGCCACTCTCTACACAGGTCATCACTCAGGGTTATGTTTACAATAAGCAAACTTTAGGGGGTGAGATAATGGCTCCCTCCAAAACAAAGAGTAAGTTTACTTGGTGGTTTTTATAAAAGCTGTGGATTCTCCAAGCTCAGTGTTTCTCATCTTCCATACAAATCCACTGCATGCATCTGACCCTGACCGTTCCTAGGCATGTGAAGTCTTCTTCCCCCAACAGCAATCCTGGGCTACTCTGGTTGGCCCCCTCTTTGGATGGTAGCCCTGGACAAAAGTGGATCTAAAAAATTCAAATTCTGGGTTCAACTACCCAGAATGTCTCTTGGGAATGATGAGGTCCTAGATCCTAAAGATGACAACCACGTTATTTAGTACATTGCTCATCGAGCTCCCCTACATGGCCTCCATGTGTCAAAGTAGGGGACATAATGAATCTCTGCAAATTTTGTAAAAATGCCTTGTTTCATGTGCACCTCACCTTTATAGAAAAAGGTCTAGGTCTAAGTCAGAGATGATTAGAGAAGGGTGAATTTATGGCTATTGGTGTGAACACACCAATTTCATGGCTGTGGAAGGAGAACAACAGTCCTGGCCACTGAAGAGGGAACCCCCAAGACTTGGGCAGGTGTTAAGGATGGTGTGGGGAACAATTAATGCCCTTCTTGTCTCCTAGATCCAGCACTGCAGTCTGGCAAGAGTCACCCGGAGCTGGCAATCTGACTCATCATCTCCATCTACATGCTATGAATATGGAAAACCTCATGTGGACCTGGCTGGCCCCACACTACTCTTCTGCTGCACCTGAGGCCATCAAAAGTACCTCAAGTGTAACTCCTCTCAAATAAGTACAAACAAACATGTGGACACAACCTTGTTTCACTCTAACCCATACAAATCAAATGCTTCTTCTGATATCCTGGCTTCCTTGGGTTATGTCATGTATAATATCAAGGCTGCAACTACTTGCTGACACTGCTCATGTGGCCATAAACAAAACAATGTAATGGTGACCCAAACCAAGTGTCACAGCACATCTCTGACTGGAGTGACCTGGAACATGGGCATGATGTTAGAGGTTACAGCAGCCATTTTGTGACCATGAGTGACAAGTACATACCAAGGATGGCTCAGAAGAAATAAGGAAGTGATTTGGGTTCTAGAAGTAATTAGGAAGTTTTCCAAAACCACATGACTGCCTACCTCTGGGTTTCTCATTGTCTGAGACAAAAAAAAAAAAAAGATCTTTATTTTTATGCCACAATTTTGCTGTCTTCTGTTACTTGGAATTGAGTACAGTTACAAAGTAAACATTTTTCTCTGGGTCCAGCATCTTTTCTCATCTTCTGGAAATTGTTCTCCATTCTCTATGTGAGCAGGTCTTCCCACTACTTTAGTTATATGGTCCTTTTCTTTCATCCTTGGAGACCTGCATAGCTGGGTGAAATGGCCCTTTTTTCCCTCAGGCTTCATTTGTGAGAATTTAAGCCCAGGAGCTGCTTTCAGCCCTGAATCCAAATGTATGGTGGCAACCAACTTGAAAGAATAAAGTAAAAACACAGAAAGAGACTGAGAAAGGTTCTGAGCACATTTGAGGCCATTATTCCAACCTGAGAGGTCATCTGAGCCATCCTAGTTTCTATTGTTCACTCTTTCGGTTCTTCTAATTTTGATCCACTCTAGTATCTTTCCGATTTATTTCATGAATTTTATTTTGCTTCAGTTGGTTTAAGTTTAATTTCTGTCTTATGTAAAAGTGTAGTAACTAATACAGGAATTAGAACAATCTCCCTATAGTAGACTGAGTGCTTATGTCTCCTCAAAATTCATCCTTTGAAATCCTAACCTCAGATGTGATGTTATTAGGAGGTGGGCTTTGGGAGGTGATTAGGTCCTGAGGATGGACCCTTTGTGAATGAGATTTAGGGCCCTTATGAAAGAGACTCTAGAGAGTTCCCTGCTTTCTAGATACCCCACATCCAACTATCTTCACACATGCCCAATACTAGAAATTAGAGGCAAACTTTGTCTTTTCCTCTTTGGGAATGAGAATCCTAGAGACCTATAATGCAAATCCTCTCTGTATCTCGCCAGGGAACGTCAGGCCCTTATGTAGAAACTATTCCTAGAAGACTGCTTAAATACCCCAAGGGTCCGAGATGCGCATGCAGATTTGGTTACATCAGAATTCTAGCAACAGCTCCTTGACCTCCCTTGTTCACGTGTTGTTATAAAGATCAAATAAGATGATGGTTACAAATGTATTTTGTAGCCTTCAAATATAATTACATCAAGTATTATCGGATTATAAAAATAATCTGACAACATAAAAGATCTATACACTTGTCAAAATAATAAAGAGGTTATAGAATTCCATTTTGTTTATCTTAAAAGAAAGCCTATAAATCCATCAGCCTTTGATAAACTATTAGATTAGAACATACTAGGATCTGGGCTACA
The DNA here is from genome assembly GCF_048773025.1 of Camelus bactrianus. NCBI lineage: Eukaryota > Metazoa > Chordata > Mammalia > Artiodactyla > Camelidae > Camelus > Camelus bactrianus. The sequence continues at coordinate 15,464,777 of NC_133572.1, forward strand.
CAAATCTTTGCTGCCCCTTCAAGTGTCCCACTAATAGTATAAAAATATTAAATACTAAAATATTTATATGTGTATAAAAATTTACTGTCATTTTTGTAAATGAAATGATAGCATTGTTTTAAAAATGAAACAGATTAAAAGAATCAAATGTACCCAAAAAGGTAAGAAATTATGACACAGAGGCTAGATTTCTTCTCTCGTCTACATATAAATGCAGAAAACCTGCCTATTGAAAGTTCATGTAAAGACTTTTTAAGATTCAAGCATTCTTTAAAGTTGAATTTCTTTAAATGTGCCCTGGTTTGTACTGGAGTTCATCATTATTCAATGCCACAGTTTTCCAGGGAGAATCCTCCCCTAAGGCATTGTCAGAACTTCCAGCCTTGGCCCCTGCTGTAAATGGAGTTTTAGAAATGAGCTTATGGTGATACAGTTCTGAATCATGCAAGATCTTTTTTGAAATTGCTCACCCCATTTTCCTTCCCCCACCAATACCTCAGTATAATACTAGCAAAACTGAGAAAGAACAGGTGACTTCCTAGGAAAATAAAATTAAAATAAACCAGTTGAAATCTTATAAAATATAACATTTATATCATAATTGAAGTCTTAAAAACTTCCTTTTTTTTTCAAAGTTTTACAAAAGACTAGCAAAGAATACTTAGTGCCTTTCTCCAGGGGCCACTTACCCGTTGGATTGATCTGAAACTATAGTCTTTGCTGTATTACGCTGCCAGCATGTGGGTGGTGACAGGAGAGTTCAGAGGAACTAATTCAGTGAACTGTGGGCACACAATCAGGGTGATGGCACTTCATCTGGCCAAGTCTGTGGCTACCGCAGCTCCACCACCAGCTGTAAGGCAAAGTGCAGAAGACTCTAAAACAAAAAATCCAGAAGTGAGAATTGCATTAAATTAAAAAAAATTTATCTTCTCTATCTGGAGAATGATAATGACAAAAAAATTGTTAATAACAGGTTAATGTTTATTGAGGACATTTTAATGCCAGCTATTCACTGTGCCAAGCCTCCATATGTACATTATTTCATTTAATCTCCATAATAATCCTCAAAGACATATATCATTCAGACTCTGTCTTACCCATGAGAAAACTGGGGCACAAAGAGAGAACTTTTCCAAGGTCACCCAGGTAATATCTGCCTCCTAGAAATACTGGGAAACGCAAAAACATCAACAAACCCTAGCAGTGTGCATTGGTATCCAAAACGGGGCCAAATGTGTGGGAAAAAATGTTAAATTTTCATTTTATATTTTTGAAGACTTTAGACTTTGCTATTAGAAAAAACTAAAAAGAAATTTAGACTAGGAATAAAGTATTCAATATATTCCAAAAGGATGTCTGGTTTTAGCTCTGACATGTAAAGGGCTTGGAAGTCATCACTCCTAACATTCTTAAGACAAGAAAATGCTGAGCAAACTGGAATTTAATGACTTTTCTTGGACCCATCAGGGAACTGAGATCATAAGGTAAACTGTCACTCCAAAACCTGGGGAGATGGGCACATCCCAGGAATCACAGTCAGGATCTGCTTCTGTGGCTCAGAAGGTGCTGGAGCTATTAACTTGCAGGAGCACTTCCGTGGTCGTTTAGATGACTTGCTGGAGGCTGTATGTGAACTGGTGTGAGAGTGAGGAACTCCTATCCTAAATAGCACCCACCCCACTTTGGGGGACTTTACCTCCAGGTAAAGTTCTCACCATGTAGATCTATTGCCTCATGGGTCTGGCAGGGGAAGGAAATGAGTAATCATTGTGAAATAATACACCTGGTGCCTTCGCCATAACGAATTCTCCAGGGGGAAAGACTTTACCAGAGATTTATTCCAGCTAGAAGAAAGGCATTCCTCCCACTGATCTCCTCTGGCCTTCTTGTCTCACCTGGCTCACCTAAGAGGGAGAAAATACAGTCAACAGGACTTCAAGGAAACAGATGGGGAGCCCTGCAGCCAGGGAAGGGAGCTGGGAGGAAAAGCTGTACCGCAGGAGAAACACTTGTGAAGGTCATAGCCCAGCCCAAGACACAGGCCCGCTAACTAACTAAGATTTAATCAGAGTATGATTGTTTCCCCTTCCCTCCACCTTACCATGACCACGGCAGGGCTTTAGAATAATGGCAGTGACTCAGAGCTGAAAGAATTGCAAGACACGGATTCCCTCTGAGAAGGAGTCCTTAGGGAAGCCCAAAGGAAGAAGGGGGGATAAAAACAAAGACGCTAGAAGCATTTAAAGCCTGTGGCACCTACAGCTACAGCAAACATAAACCTAGCCTGAATCATAATGACATTGATAAATAGCCTCACCCTAAGGCACTATTTACCCCAATTTCTAATATCTCATACAACATGTCCAGCTTTCAACAACAACAAAAATTACAAGGCGTGCCAAAAGACCAGAAAAAACAGTCTGAAGAGAAAAAGCAATCATCAGACTCAGATATTAGCGTTGTTAGAATTTTCAGACTGAAATTAATACGGGTAGCCTTTGCTTTTTGAATGTTGGCTATATGCCACTTCACTTTTCTGAAACACCCATATTAGTCTCTGCTTTCACTAGCCAAAAGAAATCCAAAGAGGATTTTCCCTTTTTATGGAAAAAGGAGAAGAGTGAAAATGGTGTTCAGTGTTTGTTTTTCAGTGAATCATTATAGAGGATGCACACCCTGAGCAGTGAGAGTGTCAGTGCTGGGCTCCCTCCCCAGGAACCACACTCAGTATCTCAGCATCCAGCTACCATAGCTTTGAACTGTGTCCACGAGCATCTGTGCTTTAATCTCAGTTTATTCTGTGCATCTGTTAGCAAGCTGTGTCCTAAGATAATTGTTCCCTTGCTTTACACCATTTCAGCTTATGAAAGGTTTCGTAGGAATTCTCTGCTTTTGGAGAGCAGGGGAAACCTGTATAACTATGATTGGTATGTTAAGGGCTCTAATGGAAAGAGTAGACAACATGCAAGAACAGATGGGTAATGTAAACAGAAAGGTGGAAACTATAAGCAGGAATCAGACGGAAATGTTAGAAATAAAATATGCTGTAACAGAAATGAAAAATGTCTTTGATGTGCTCATCAGTAATTGGAATGTCTGAGGAAAGAATCAGGGAGCTTGAACTTAAGTCAATAAAAACTTCCCAAAGTGAAATATGAAGAGAGAGAGAGGGAAAAAAGAAGGAAAACAGAAGATAGAATAAAACATATAACAAAATATCCAAGAACTGTGGGATCATTTCAAAAGGTGTTGCGTGTGCATAATTAGAATACCAGAAAGAGCAGAAAGAACAGGCAGAGAAAATATTTGAAGTAATGTTGGTCAATAACTTTCCAAATTTAATTATAGACACTGTACTGGGTTGAACAGTCTTCCTTCAAAATTTATTTCCACCCAGAACCCCAGAATGTGATCTTATTTGGAAATAGATTCTTGGCGGATGTAATTCACCAAGAGGAAATTATACTGAATTTGGTTGTGCCCTAAATCCAATGACTGCTGTCCTTATAAAAAGTTCATGTGAAGACACAGACATACACAGGGGAAAAGTAGCCACCTGAAGATGGAGACAGAAATTGGAGTGATGTATCTGCAAGCCAAAGAATGCTGAAGAGTGCCAGCCATCACCAGAAGCCAGGAAGAAGCAAGAAAGAATTCTTCCCTGGAGCCTTCAGAGGGAGCATGGCCATGCTGACACCTTGATTTCAGGCTTCTAGCTTCTAGAATTGGGAGAGAATAAATTTCTGTCTTATCACCAACCCAGTTTATGGTCATTTGTTATGGCAACTCCAGAAACTTAAACTTAGTAGACGTCAAACCCTAAACACAGGAAGCACATAAACACCAAGCAGATTAATAAAACAAACAAATAAACAGAAAACCCATCCACCCATAGGCATACCATATTCAAACTTCAGAAAACCAAAGTCAAAGAGAAAATCTTGAAAGAAGTCAGAGGGGAAAACATAAACCTTACCCACAGAGGAGCAAGGATAAGAATTATCTTGGGTTTCTCAGCGGAAACCAGGCAAAACAAGAAAATGAAGTGAAAATTTAAAAGCACTGAAAGAAAAAAAATTCACCATCCTAGAATCTTATATCCAGCAAAGTTTATTCCTCAAAGGTGAAGGAGAAATAAGGACTTTCTGAGACAAACAAAAACTGAGGAATTCATTGCCAGCAGACCTGGCTTACAAGAAATGCTAAAAGAAATTATTCCAGTGGAAGGAAAATAATACAGGTCAAGAGAGAGTTAGAGAAGGAACAAATAAAAGTAAAATAAAGTCTTAGTTTTCTTATTTTTAATTGACCTAAAAAATAGCTGTATATAGTAATAATAGTCACAATGTATTAGGTGATTAGAGCAAATCGATCAATGTGGTGGGCAATGTCACAATGGACAAGAGGGAAGAATTGGGAACACTTTGTTCTAAGGAAAATGCATGATATGTGACGTGGTATTGTGTTATCTGAAGACAGACTTAGGTTAGTTTAAAAGATATTCAAACTCTAGAAAAAACCATTAAAATTATTTTTTAAGTATAATTAATACTCTAAAAGAAAAGATAAAATGGAGTCATGTACAATGCTCAATGAAACCAGAGAATTCAGGGGTAAAGGGAACAAAGAAACAAAACAAAAGGAAAACAGTTGCAGATATGATCGGTATTAATCCAATTATATCAATAATCCCTTAACTGTTAATGGTTTAAATACACCGATTAAAAGATGTACAGTCAGAATGGATAAAAAAAGATACAACTGTATGTTATCTGCAAGAAACCCAACTTAAATATAACGACTCAGGCTAAGAGTAAAGGAATGGAGAAAGAAACGCCATGCTAAAACTAATCAAAAGGAAACTGGAGTAGCTATGCTAATTTCGGACAAAGTCAACCCCAGAACAAGCAAGATTGTCAGGAGTAAAGAGGGGCACTACATGATGATAAAGGGGCTACATTCTCCAGGAAGGCATAATGATCCTAAGCATGTAAGCACTTAATAACAGAGTGTCAAATACCTGAGTCAAAAACTGATAGAGCTGGAAAAACTAGAGCAATCTACTATTACAGTTGCAGACTTCCCCAGCCCTCTGTTAGTAAGGGGTTATTCCATGAAGGCAGAAAATCAGCCATGACATAGGTGTCCTGAATAGCTATCAATAATTCGATCTGATTGACATTCATAACACATTCCAACCGACAACCCAGCAGCATATGCATTCATCTCAGGCTCATATAGAACAGTCACCAAGATAGACCACATTTTGACCCTTAAGCACACCTCAACAAATTTAAAAGTATAAAAATTATATGAAGTATTGCTGTCAATAGGAAGGGTTTAGCTCAAGTGGTAGAGCACATGCTTAGCATGCGTAAGGTACTGGGTTCAATCCCCAGTACCTCCTCTAAAAATAAAGAAGTTAATAAACCTAATTGCCTACCCCCCATAAATAAATAAAAAACATTTTAAAAAAGTATTGCTCTCACACCACAATTTAAGTAGAAATCAGTAAGAGGAAAAATAGCGGGAAAATTCCAAGTATTTGGAAATATAAATGTTAATCAAGACACTTGTAAATAACCCATAGGTTATTTCAAGAGAAATTAAAAACATTTTGAAATAAGTGAAACTGAAATTGCAACTTACTGATATTTGTGGGATGTAGCAAAAAAAAAAAATGCTTAGAGGGAAATTTATAGCATTTAGTGCATATATTATAAAAAGAAAAATAGCTAAAAATGAATGCTTCAGCTTGCTTTAGGAAATAGGAAAAAGTCTAAAGCAAGCAGGAAAAAAAAAAAAAAGATTAAAGCAGAAATCAATGAAACTGAAACCAGAAAACAATAGAGAAAATCAACAAAACCCGAACCTGGTTCTTTGGAAAGATCAATAATAGCGATAAACCTCTGCCCTAGCTAACTATGAAAAAAAGAGAAAATGTAAATGATCAGTATGAGAAATGAAAGTGGGATCATCACTACTGATCTCATGGACAAGAAAAGGACAGCAAAGGAGGACCAAAACACACACAAGGAAACACAGATTACCTGAATGGCCCTGTACCTGCTAAAGAAATTGATCAATAATGCACCTTCCAAAAAACAAAGCACCAGGCCCAGACGGTTTCATTGACAACTTCTACCAAACACTGAAAGAAGAAGTAAGACCAATTCCTACAGTCTCCAGAAAATAGAAGCAGAGGGAACACTTCCCAGCTCAATCTATGTGCCCAGCATTGCCCTAATTCTACATCAGACAAAGGCGTTACAAGAAAAGAAACTGGACCAATATCTCTCATAAACATAGACGCAAAAAATCCTCAACAAAATATTAGGAAGGTGAACCCAATGTTGTAAAAAAAGAATAATATTCTTTTCCCCAAAAAGGAAGAATTTTACATCTAATTTAGTATTTTCCTCCATAGATTGATCAAGGTTGAAATACAGAAGAGGAACCGTAACAGGAAGGAACTCTACAATAACAACTATAAAGTTTAGCTAATTATAAATTTTACTAATGGAGCAAATATTATTTGGTCCTTTTTTTTTTTTTGCCATTAAACAGAACTTTCTTGCTTTGTTAAGACTACATTTTCACTTTGTTAAACAGACAGTAGCTAAATTGAGACATGCCTTTTTTTTTTCTTTCAATATTTTTTAATCAGTTTTTCAGGCATGGCTATTATTGATCTGCATGTATTTTTTTAACATTTTTTATTGGTTTATAATCATTTCACAATGTTGTGTCAAATTCCAGTGTAGAGCACAATTTTTCACTTATACATGAACATATATATATTCATTGTCAAATTTTTTTCTCTGTGAGCTACCATAAGATCTTGTGTGTATTCCCCTGTGCTATACAGTGTAATCTTGTTTATCTATTCTACAATTTTGAAATCCCATCTATCCCTTCCCACCCTCTGCGGTCCTGGTTTTAAACTCATGTATATAGGTATTCATTCATTCATGCATTCCACGAGCACTATTGCTTAGGTCTTGCTCTGAGATGGATGCATGTAGTTACTTTATACATGCCTAGACCACAAATATCTCTTCAAAATTGCATTTATGCTTATTTTAAGTATGCGAGTCAAAAATTAAAACACATTTTTTAAAGGTCAAAGAAAATCAAGTTATGATCAGTTGTCAGAGATCCTAATAGAATATTTGGGGGTGGGTTGGGAAGGAGGATTCTCTAAAAGTATTACCTTAATCAGTATTGCCTTAACCTTTTCAATGAGGATGAAGCAGGGGAGGCATGTAATGTAACCCAGGGAACTGTCTGATGAGCTTAGATTTGAAGAAGATAAACAAAAATCACAAAGAAGGCGAGATAATACAAAAGAATGGCATGCATTTTTAAAAATAGCATTAGAAAAATTGAAAGTCCAGAATAAACTGAAAATACCAGGAAAGGAAAAAAATCTTGAAGGCAACCAAATGATATTTTTAGCTACTGAGCAGAAAAATAAAAAGGAAGAATTAGGTTTCTTGCTCAAGACAATATTATTCTAACAAATGAGAGAATGGGAGGAGAATGGCATCATTTCTATATTGCTTTTATTATTTTATTAAAAAGAATAATCTTTAAAATCTGGAAAGAATAAGGTAAACATAGCCAAAAGACAGCTGGAGCCAAAATATGCAGAAAGTAATGTATCAAAGTAATCCAGCTCTTCTGGTCCCAATAAATCCAGCCCAGAGTACTGCAAGAACTAATTGATGGCCTCCTAAACTAGTACTAGTCATCTTTAGAAATCCATGACAACTGATGTGTGCATATACATAGGTCTCTAATGCATATCAAGTGAAACAAGTTGGCATGACCCAATACAAAATGGAAATGTACACTCTATGTTAAAATATTAAGACTTTTAATACTGCAATAGCAGAGCATTAAACCAAGTGCAGACTCACCTAAGCATGGAACCCTGTAAAACTATACAGGATGCTCATTCATGAAGCTGGTTCTGTATACATACATACACACATACACACATACCCATGCATACATACACTCTTTTTCTTTTAATTCAAGGATTGTATCCTTAGAGATGAAGATGGTGCTTCATATAAAGTGTGGTTTGATTCTTGAATGCTAAGATGCCCTGGGGTCCAATCCGCTTTGCACTCCTTCCTTGCCCACTGACTTGGATGCATCACCTGTCCCTGTCTTCTTATCCGGACGCCTCTTCCTGTTGCCTGTACCACACCATTTGCGAGTTCTGGCTCCTCCATGTAGTTCTCCTTATGTTTTAATAGGACACATCAGAAGCAATGATAAAAAAAAAAAAGCACTCTGTTAATTAACGGGGTGCAAATTACATGTGAGGAGTTTGTCATAAGGTTGAAATCAAGACCTATAAATGTCTTCTTTCTCTTCTGCATTTTCCCAAGGTAACATTAATATGCTCAAGAAATAAAAACTTTCTAGGCACTTACTAAGCTGTAACCATAGTCCCAGCCAGCAGAGTGCGAATGAGTCCTAGGACTGCTACACACCTTCCATATCATGCTAAGTGAGAGAGATTGGGGCAAGAGGGGTCGGGGGTGGGGCGGTGGGTGGAGAGAGAGAGAGAGAGAGAACCAAGCATGGTAGCAGCAGAGAATATTGGAAGAGGACCCAATGCAAAGATTTTCCAAGTCAAACACAAATTTTTGTTACAAATGTTTTCCAACTGCCAGAGTTGGAATGGACCTAAATCTTAAAATAAAACAATACATCATGTTTTAAATAATGACTCTGTACTAATCACTGTACATGCATTTCTCATTTAATCTTCCCAATAATCCTGAGTTAATTTCTGTTATTTTTTATGTTATAGAAAGAACAAAGAGAGAGAAGAAAAAAGATGGGAGATCAAAGAAGTTGTGTACTTTGTCAGCATCACATAGACTCTAAATGTTGGATCTGATTTGTTTGACTTCAGAGAATATAACTTCACTGGCTATTTTATACTGTGTCCCAGGCCTTAAATATTATCTAATATATTGATTCTTCTGATGTTGAATTCTTTAACATCCAAGTGGTTTTCCAGCCTCTCCTTGATTTTCCTCAAGTGGAGAACTCCTCTAAAACTAACTACTCTAAGTTCAGGCAGCCAGTATTTCTTTATATTAAGCCAATATTTATCTCCTTGCAACATAAGCTTATTAGCTCTAGCTCTTCTGTTCGTGAGAACATGTCTGATTTCTTTTCCTTTTAATACCCTCTCAGATATCTGATGAATAAATAACTGGAAGCTTACTACTGTTGCCCAAGAACATTCTCTTCTCTAGGCTAATATTTCCATTCGTTCAGATGAAACACATGGAAATTTATTTTGAGTTTCCTTATCCAAGAATTATTCCCCTTTGAATATAGTCTAATTTGTCTACGTCTCCCAGATCCTCAGAGCTGAGCGTAACACACCAAGACTGTTCATACCAGCTCCCTGAGCAGGACAGTCACTTCCCTCATTCAAACCATTATAGGTCTATTACCACACTCAAAAGGTGCATTAACTTTCTCGTCAGCCACATCAAACTGCTGGCTCTCATTGAAATAAAATCCGTAAATCTTTGTTACACAATTGCCAATAAGCCATGCTCCCTGCAGATGATAGAAATGCCATTTTGTTGTTTGTGTTTGTGTATGTGTGTGTGAGAGAGAGAGAGACAGAGAAACAGAGACAGAGAGAAAGAGAGAGACAGAGAGAAGGGAAAGGAGGGAAGAAAAGGGACCCCCCCTCAGTGTTAAGTTCCCAATTTACCCATATTAAGTTTCATGTCCTTAGATTTGACCCTTTTCGCACAAGTTGAAGTTTTTTGTTTTTGTTTTTGTTTTTGTGGATCTTAACTCCATCATACATGGAATTTCTCAACTCCTAACATTATGCTCACATGCAAATGTGACAAGTATTTTCATGTCGTCATCTAAGTCTCTGACCAGAAAAGATTAACTGGACGAGACAGAGCCCTGTGGCTTTCCTCTAGAGCTCATCCTCTAGGTTAACCTAGGAAGTTCAGCCCTATTTTTTTGGACATACAGCGAATAATGTATATAAATACAAGGATACGTAGCCCATAATTCTTCATCCTATCTGGCTTTGATAAGTGCTATGCATTCAAGATAAGCAGGAGACAGAGGAAGAGACGGCGGTTTCTTTCAGGGAAGTGCACTGCCAGCACAGCTGATTTATGCGGGAGGCAGGTTTTCAAGGCAGGACAGTTGAGCAGCCCTCCTGTAGTTTCCTAGAAAAGCAGGTTTTCCCTCTTTGAAGTTGAACTGAAAACAAACGTGGACCATCAGGGAAGATTTTCTTTGCTTTTCATTAGTTTTGGAAACAATAAAATTTTTCAGTGAACTCCCTCGCCCTGTCCCTCCCACACATGTACCAAATACATGTTAAGAATCAGAGTTATAAGGAAAATTTGTTTTCAGTATATTCTCAATTAAAAAAAAAAAAATTCATCCCGTTTGCCAATGTGGCATGACCAAGAAGCCACCAACGCAGGCAAGAGAACTTGTTGTTGGCTTATAAAACTACCCATCAAACAGTTGTCCAAGATTTGGGGGAAAAGTCACAGGATTTTGAAGCAGATGAATTAAAAGTGTTACTTAACTACGTCTGTCTCATGGTCGGCTGATGCTCAACATTTTCTATAGGAAGGAAAAACAAGGCTCCCAGTCCACAAAAAAGCCAGTGAGATGACATTTACTCGTCTTCATCCTCGCCTGTGTAGACAGGGAAGAAAAAGGCTGGACCAACTCAGAGAGCTCTACCGTACAAAAACGAATTATTTGTCATCCATTTGAAACATTTTCCTCACAGCCTATAATTTTCATGATACATAACATTATCTATTTTACTTTATTTTGGTAAAGGGATCTACACTTTTAACAAGTTATGAAGTGCACAATATTGTCTTGTTGACTATAGGCACCATGTAGTTTAGCCAATGTCTAGAAATTACTCATCTTGTTTGACTGAAACTTTATGCCTGTTGATCAGCAACTCCCCTTTTCTCCCTTCTGCCAGCCTCTGGCAATCTCCATTCCACTCTTTGATTCTATGAATTTGACTGTATTAGATGCCTCGTATAAGTGGACTCGTGAAGCATTTGTCTTTCTGTGACAGGCTTATTTCACTTAGCGTAATGTCCTCAAGGTTCATCTGGGATGAGCCGTGTTGCAGAATCTCCTTCTTTTTTAAGGTTGAATAATAATCCATTCTATGTAATATTAATTCATTTTTAAAAGATTTTTATTCTTAGCCCATGTTTCCTCCCTAGAACTTATCTCTGCCACTCCATTCCAATAATCAGGCTTTTCCCCTCCTGTATGTGTGTGTGTGTGTGCGAGCACGTGCGCATGTCTGTTACTTTTCTTACTTCCTCAAGTCTCATTCTATTTCTTAATCTCCTGCTTTTTTTCTCTTCTACTTTCATCAACTTTTTGTTCCTACCCCTTTTTCTCTTTTTATTCCCTTTTTGCTGTTTTTTTTTTTTTTAAAAACCTTGGGTCTCCTGTCTCCTCTTGTTTTTTATTTATTTCCCATCCTATCTCCCCATCTATGCCTTCAGACAACTTTTTCCTCTAATCTGCATCACTCCCATCCTCTGGGTAGACTCTGTTCATTCTGATTCAACCATTGGATTTTACTTATTCTTTCATCTTCAATCACTAGTCTTTGGTTGAAAAATGTCTTTGATTCTTTTATTCTTCTTATTTTATGCACTTCAATTATTCTGGGCAGAACCAGCCTCCAAACAAAATAGGTGAGTTTAGTCTTGGATGAAAAGTCAGGAAGTGACATTCAGTATGTTGGAAATTTTGACAAAGCCATAAAAAGTACACCACTACCTAAGGCTTCCAGATTTAGGAAGAATATGCATGTAAGAATACACACACACACACACACACACACATACACACACATACACATATAGTTTAATTTATTTTCAATTTCAAATAAACAGTGAATGTTATTTTTAGTACAGGTAAGACCCATCAATATTTTTATTGTTTATCTGAAATTCAAATTTAACTAATTCTCCTACACCTTAGCTGGCAAGTCTATCACTACTACATATGGTTATATTATCAGTTAATAAACAAATACTGAATTCAAACTATGTGTCTAAATAGTATAGTAAACAATGTGTACTTCAATAAAAAATATATATATACAAAAAATTACATGGAAGTTGTTGCATGTGTACAAAATCAATCTCTACCTTCAAAGAATTCACAATGTAAAGAGCTAAGAAGTTTAACAGTATAATAAATAATTAGAAAATGATGCAAAATAGCACACAACTAATTATTTAACTGGTTCCAATAATTCCAGTACAAGCTCGAGTGTTGATCTGAACAGAACTGCTCAGCAATTGTTCCCGGAATAGAGGAGGATGTAATCAGGGTTTAAAGGACAAAACACTCTCCAAGCAAACTAGAGAAACAGAGATTGTTCCCCAGGTTGTCCCCGTGTTTTCCTGCCTCTGCCTTCTGGTACTGTGTTCCTTTCTCCAGAAACAATCTTACCTGGACTTCAAGGCCTGGCGAATGCCACATACTCTCGAAGAGCTTTCCTTCTTTAAACCCGCTGTAGCACTTTGCACCCCGATCGGCCTTTGTCATACTCTGCATTGTTGTTCTGGCTAATTTTGGACATATCTCTTAAGGACTATCTACTTTTTGGGAAAAACAAAACAAACAAAAAAAAGCCATGTCTGTGCAGAGTATGTACTCCACATACTTTGATGAAACAAATGAATGAGTCTTGGAAGTGTTTCTGACTCTTCAACAATGGTCCACAACTACCACCTTCCCCACATCGGGACGGACTTCTTAAAGGCAGAGTTGGACACTTTTTCTTCTGGGCACCCATAACTCCTAGCATCTTTAATACACACAGAACAGGCTACAACATTGCATTTGGATACATATTAATTCCTTCCACTGGCCTGTGAGCTATGCCCTGTTGTTCTTTGTAGCCACAGTGCTTTTTTAGTAAACGTAAAAAAGACTTTCCAGGAGGAAAAAAAATGAATCTTCCTCTGTTTTACAGTTTGTTCTTATATTGATTAAAGTAAATCAGGTACTGTGAATTAATAATAACTATTTATAATATATATGGAAAATCTTATTTATAGTAAAATAAATTAGAGGTGGCACAAAGTCCATTGTGAAACAGGCTGAACTCTTTTTAGATGCATACAATTTAACTTCCCATCATTATGAGATCTCCATTTGAGATGTGACTTTATTGTAATTTGTTTTAATGTGTAACATAGATAAATATATTGCTTACTTTTAAAATAACTGTATTTTTATGGTAATATATTTATAAGAACACAATAGTTATTTATAGCGTTTGGGGTCTATTTGGAACTATTGTTTGTAAATATTTGTTCTTGTCTATAGCAAAAATTTTTCCATGATGCTGTAAGTCCTTTCTACAAGCCTTTGTTAGTTGCATTTGGAAGATCTCCAGGCAGTGCAAATTACTAAGGAACAATACAGGACTTCAAAAGCATGTTTATTTGCATTATAATGTGGAATTCCCTATCACACATAGGTATTTTGAGGCCTTTACTTTCACTCATACAATAGATTTTCCTGCAAAAAGTTATAATAATTCACTATGATTTTCTTCTTTTGCCTCCAAACACTTTTTAATTCTATACCTTCTAGGGGTCAGAAAGCAAGGAGCAAAACCTAGTCAGGTGCATTTAGTACTTTGGGCAGTGCAGTGACACTCAGCCGGGCCTGCAGATTAAAATCTGGAGATTTAACATAGTCTCTATGCTGAGAGCCCATCCTAGATCTGCTGAATCAGCATTCCTGCAGGGGGTTCTGGGCATGAATATTTTCAAAAGTTACATGGTAAGTATGATATTCACCCACCATTCGAAACCGCTATTGTAGCTATTATTCAAGGGGAATAATCTCCAGGAAACAGAAATATATTTTATTTTAGAAAATGATTAGAATTACAAAAAATACGGTTGATGTAATATACTTGCTTTTCACAAATTGTATCTCTCTTTTTCAACTGAACTAATTATTCTGCATTTTGATTAGGCTTTTTCTTATTCATAGAAATAACTAAACAACTGACCTAATAGCACAGTTAATTATAATTATGACATCTCATCAGTTTGGCAACTAGTTATTTCTAACCAATTATTTTGATTATCTTTTAACAACCAAATATGATTGGCTATTCTGCAATTCAAACTATTTTTCAGTAGGTTTAAAGAAAAAAATTCCTGTCTTATTGACTTGGAATTTATTAAAAGAAAATTGTTAGCACGATAGTGACAATTGTACATTTTTAACGTAAAAAACCCAATTCTCTATATATGTTATTGATCTTCAAGTCCAAATCTTGTATCTTTATTCAGCCATATTATACCTTGTCTAATTCATGTATTTACAATGTTTATTATAAACCTCTATACATCTATTTAATTCTCCAATTATTTCTTAAATGCATTCTTAGAAGTAAAGAGGTGATTTGCTTCCTTGCTGAACAAAACAGACAATAATCCAATTATCAACTCTAATAAGCTGAAATTAATCACACAGTACTTTTTGGAATGGTCATAGAAAGCATTACTTTATGCAAAAATTTCCTCTCTCTGCTAAGAAATACATTTACGCATTCTTACAGTCACACATTTTGCAAAATTTTAGGATGGACAGAAACAGTAACTATTTCTGACTTTTGTGTCACAAATGTTTTTGAAGCAACTTTCATTGATATTTTTGGCATCTATTGTGTTATATTATTTAATTAACCTGGTTTCAAAAGAAATAAGGTCACTGTATGCGTTTAAATCTCATTGGGATAATTCCATGTCCTTTTAGGATGGAAGAACATTACCCCCTCTAGTGGATAAAGGCAAAACACATGGCCTTGATGGGTGGAAAAGATAAGACTGGATTTCCTTAAACCATCGTCATCTAATATGTTGATGGATTAATTTCCCTAGTTCATACTTCATTTCAAGCATATTGTCTTGGAAAAGGTGCTGTGTCACACATATTTCTTATATTAAGATGTATAACAGTGTTTGGAATTTAACATGGTGCAATAAAGGAAATGTTGTTCGTGCCAGGCATCCTGTTTCATAGTGAAAAAAATGGGTTTAGAGGGAGCCAGTCTAAACTGTTTGAGCAAAGCACCATGAAAACATGTTCTTTCTAATTAGAGAATGTTAAAAAAAAATAGTAGAAATCAAACCCATTTATTTAACCAAGAAGGTTTAATCATTACATTTACCTAAGGTACATTTTTAACAATTAGGTTGAATGGGCCAGCCTTTTGAATCTAACATCTTTATTTATATGGAAATTTTTAGAACCTATCATTTAAAATTTTCTACAAAAGAAATGCATTTGTTTTTAGAGTTGAGTAGCATGGTATATGATACATATGGTATACCCACACACACACACAGATACACACACAAACTTGGGAGCTGGTTTATTTCCTGAAATTCATCTGTGAGCTACACCTCATATAAACAGAATAAACAAATACCTGCTCAAACATCAACTAGTTATTTTTTAATTTGCCTTCTTTTTTATTGAAGGAGAGTCAGTTTACAGTGTTGTGTCAGTTTCTGGTGCACAGCATAAAGCATTAACTAGTTTTACTTTCTCTATTTAAATCATCAAAGCCAGGTTCAAAGGTAGGGCCTGATGAGTATCTACATTATCTTGTCTGTTGTATTGAGCACCAGTGAGGTGATGTTATTCTCAGTTGCCTCATCACTTAAAAAATCTTTTAAAATTATGCTGCACATAGTTTTGAATTACTCTTAATATTTCCCCCTTCATTAGGTCAGATCGCATTGGCTCATTTAGATATGTTGTGAAATATTTGCAAACAGGACAAATCTTATTTATACTTACATGTAACACCCTGAGGCAGCCCAAATAAGTGAAGTTTATCTCTTTTCCTCAGTAACCCCTCCAAGGCCTCCTTAATGTCAGATATGTGGCTGCCGCCTAATAGGCAAAAATAGAGGAAAGAAAATTTTTAGCTCCTCCAATGGAAAAGTAAAATCAGTCAACCATCACATAAGCTGTCTGTCAAAATAAACCTGAAAATACTTACCAGCCAATTACTAAGTCTAGTAACTATCATGAGAAGATATACACTCTAAAGAAATACATAAAATCATTCAACCCTTAGAACACCTTAAAATGTAGTTGCAGAAAAAAGAAATTTAGATGGCATTAAACAGAAGATTTAATAGGAGGTCGCAGACAAAAATCCACATTTCTGTAGCTGTTTCTCAGTTTGGAAAGTATTTGCACACAAGTTATTGCCTCAGTTCCCTTTCCTGCAAAATGAAAATAAGACCTACCTATAATCGCAGAATCGTTGGAAGATTCTAATAAGAGAATGGGTTACCTTATTAAATCTTGCCAAATGTTTGGCACATAACAAGGAGTCAGTAAATATTAGTTCCTTTGATACTCAGAAAGAGCCTATAAGGTTGAGAAGTTAGATATTTAACACTTCACTTACAGTTGACAGTCAGACTCAAGAGACATTCCAAGAATGATCGAGGGCAGCATAAAACTTGAATCTCTGGTTCTCTCTCCCCTTCCCCTTTCTTTCTCTCTCTCTCTGCTTGTGAAACCATTACAAGTAAATATATGAAAGTGGAAAAGTGAAGAGTAAACCATTCAGACTGAAAAAGGAGCCTTAGAATGTGTGCTTATACCTAAGATAGTAAAGATAGGTTGAGGACAAATTTCATACCAAGCTAAGGGGTCCAGATTTTATCTGAAGCTCAGCAAGGTTCAGGGTCTGTTGTAGCACAAACTGAGATACAACAAGGGCCTGAAACTAAATTTTAGGAGTGTTTACATTGCACCAAAAGCATGAACAATATGATCAAAATGATGCTACAGTGGCAGTTTTCAGGATGGAGAGAAAAGAAGGGAGAGGAATGCTGACAGCAGGGAGATGAGTCAGACTATTGACACATTAGCTCAGATTGAGGTAGAACTTAAGGAAGAAGGAGGGGATGGTAAAAGGAGAATGAAAAGAACACGGCCAACATGGAATATGGGTGGTGAGAAAGAGCATTGGAATGTGTAGTCCAAGGTGATTTTGTGATTTCAGGTCTTGTGTCTGGTCAGTCCTATTTACAATAATAGAGGAGTTAGTTTGATCAGGAAGATGAGGCTTTCAATTTTAGATCTGCTGAACATACACATCTTCATATGCTGAGCAGCTTCTGTGGGAGACTAGCTGGATTCTGCCACTAAAGCATTTACAGTATAACATTTTTTTAATGCTAAGGAAAACCTGTTCTCAACCAATGAAATCGTGGACTCTAGGGAATCCTCTATTTCCGAAGTCAACTTCCCTTTTTCAAGGCAGCTTTTTGCATGCTTCGCCAGTTGTGGTTGAGGTTGGACACCTGTGGGCATGGCCAGTGCCAGCGTCAGGCAAAACTGTGAAGGAGCAGAGCAGATTTGGTGACTCTCTTTTCCCTTTGCCCTGCCTCTCCCCCCACTTTGGTTACTCCCATCAGCTCAGGGTCTGCTGCCAGCTGGGGATAAGCTACTCAAGGGCTCCCCTCAAGATTTCCACCACGTAGAAGAGTGCTTGACGGGTAAACAGTGCTCTACCAGTTGTAGGAACCAGTGAGATGAATGAATGAATGATTGGAAGAATTAATGAATAAATAAAATACCCGACAAATTTATTCCCTCTAAGATTTTTGGGTATTCAACGAGAGCTTCCCTCCTCTAAATTATTTCCACTGAAATGGAACAATCCAGAGAAGTGTTTATGTTCTCCAGTGGAAGGAATGATTGCTGATAGACTTCAGACAACAGTGGAGACTGAATTCTGAGAACAAGGACTTCCACTTACAACTTTACATCAGATGATAAAAACAGTCATCCGCACATAAAATTGGCCCCTTCTGACAGTGGTTCTCATTTTTGGTTGCCACCCACTCTTTAGCAACTGTTGGTGAAATGAAATTACAGGACACAAGAAAAAAGTTCTGTGTGACGGGTAGCCTTCATTACCACAACCTAGGCCTAAAACATGGCTCTACTCTCATTTTGCAGCCCTTCTTATAACAGGCAACTGGAGCGTCAAGTTGAATGTGAATGTGGTTTTATCCTGTCTACACAGTATGCCGGGAGGCCCCCCTTGTCCGAGCTGCCAAGTTGCACAGCCAGGGACCATGAATATGATGATTTAATTTCAGCTTCGGTTGCTTGAGTTAGTCATTGAGGAGAAAGCCTTGACTAAAAATGGAACCAAATTTCAAGTGCTGTTAGTAGCACCGTACATAAAAATAAATTATAATATTCATGGTCACTGATTTTTATTGCTTTCCTATAAACCATTTTAGTTACATTTCTTATCATCAGTGATGGATAGACACATAATAAGTATTTGGAAACACAGTTCTAGTGAACAGGGATTTCCCTATCTCTGAGTCCCTCTCATTTTGAATTTGAAGTTTTGGGAGGATGGCTCGGTTTCCAGCCCTTTTCAACAGTGGCTTTTCTCAGAGTTTTTGGTGCTTCTGCTTGTGGCCAGGAAACACTGTCGAGAGGACGGAAAGAACTTTAACCAAGTGTTCTGAATCACTGAAGAATTAGAATGAAATTTTGCTGTTAGTTATGTCAGATTGTCATGGCATTCCCTAGGTGACTCTCTGATTCTTATCACTCATATTCTTGGTTAAATAGTTAAGTTCATATCTTTTTTAAAAAATTTATGCATAGAATATTAGTAGCCAAATATGTAGAAGTCTAGATTTGCTAGTCACAAAAAATGACAAAGTGTGAACAGTAAACTAACATGTGGGGCTTATAACTCACAAAGCTATGTATAGCACTCTGTTTATATTTATATTTAAAATGTGTTTAATAGAAGTGGATAGGTAGCAATTTTTATATTTTTAAGTATAACAAAATATCACCTAATTAAATCACAACCAGACATATTAGAATACAATTTGTCAATACATTTTAGATAACTTTAAAAAATGCGTACAGTTTTAATTTATGCATATTTTTAAAATCTGAGGCCTTTTATAATTCTCTCTATGACCAATCGCAAAGAAAGAGGAATCGAATTTCATGTGACTTGCTAAAGATAGTACAATTAATTTCAGAAAATATATAAATAAAATAAACTAATAAAACTTGAGGTTTGTCAGTCATCTTGTTTTACAAGGAGACTAAGGCCCAGAGTTTGTATAGCCCAGTGAGACTCCAAAACCATATGAACTCACCTATTTAAAAACAGTTTTAGATTTTTATTTATGTGTGAGTTCTTTTAAAGTATTAGCAACCCATGTAGCTCTTTATGGAATCAAATACTCAATAGAATATATTTCATCTCATTTAACATGGGACTCACTTATGAAAAAGTTAACGTTTAAGTGCTGTTCATAATGACAACTATTGGAGGTCCTCGGAGTCAACATCCCAATGTCCAGTCCTGTTGTGTTATAGAAACAGTAGAGAGTCCTTTTTTACGCTGAAATCTACTGATCAAACCCCTTACAATAATAAGAAATAGGTGTTTAAGGGGAAAATAGTATGTTTAAAGGGAAATTTTAGGTATCTGCATTACAAATTTATAATAAAGAGCCTAAAATGCTTTGCAGTTTTATGGCTACTTAAGTGTGAGGAACATAAAAAAATATATATACATATATATTGGGAAAATAAAAATAAGCAGGGGGAAATAAAAATATAGGGAAAGTTAGAGATCCAATGACTTGTGGAAGGACCTAGAGATGTCATAAAAAGAGTCACCAACACACCTTAACAAACTTTTAGGGAATATGTTTCAGGACATAGGCAGAAAGGCTCAAAAACCACATAGCAATTTTATGACCTTGGGCATAAACATGAAGACTACACTTAAGTATTTTTCCACCCAGATGAACAAGCTCTGAAGCAACAGGAGGCTAGAAGTAGCTCATAGAACTGAAGTCCAAAAATGCTGATCCAGCCTTTGCTGGAAGTTGGAAATCAAGCGGGTGCAAAGCTGAAAACATTGGCCCCTCTCAGCTCTAGGTCACCCAAGGTGAAAGGAGTCAGCGCTCATTCTGTGTCTGCCATGTCTCTTAGTGCTGTCCCTTTGCAGCAGGATGCACACCTAGCATCCTCAACCCATCAGTTTTCTCCTCTGTGGCTACTGCACTGATTGGGGCCCTTGTGATACAGGGCTATCAGAAAGCACAGAGGATGTGCTTAGCATGCAGCCAGAGCATGAGCAGGGCTGCCAGACATCAACACAGATCGTTGCTGTGGTACTTTGGTTTAAAAGTGTGATAATGCCATTGAAGTTAACCGTGTCTAGAAAAGGTTGAAACATTGACATTGCTAAAAAAAAAAAAAAAAAAAAAAAAAAAAAAAAAATCTGGTAGGCCTGTACCTTCAATAGTCTTCAGAATTATTTTAATTAGCTTTGCCTACTTCCTAATTTGCTAGCTACCTATTTCTTGTTTTATTATAGCAGATATTTTTAACCTAGAAACTATTTAAAGCACCAAGATAGGCTAAAGAGTGGAAAATCATTACCGGAACGTTTCGTTGTTAAAAAAAAGAAAAAAGATTTGCATCTTCTTTTTTTCTTCTTTTTTTCTTTTTCCTTCAAGGCATAATGCTAACAACTTTTCAGAAATTCTAATCATGTTCTTGGCTAACTCAGGGTTGATAGGTTGTGGTAACCATTTCATGGATTAAGCTAGGGATCTCACAGGTTTTCCTGTGAGGCTTCATGCCCATTTAGAAAACAAAGTAGAAAAATACATCTAAGTGAGCATGGTATTGATAGCAACCATCTCTCATCTCGAAATGTTATCACTCAAGAGATACAATGACTAAATCGTGGTTACCCATTTTGAATGTGGCTGCTCTGCCAATTCCTCTTCCAAATAATAGTCTAGGTTGCCTTTTTTTACCCTTCTGCTCAGTGATTTCACTGAGTGTTGGTGCTTTCACGATGTACTTTAAGGGGACAATTTATTACAATTTATGCTTTAATTTAAAATAATTTCTCAACATTAATTTTTCAACCCTTGGTATGATCTAAATTCACAACCATTCATTATTATATGTTGTAGATTATATTATTCTTCCCAACTATAGCTGCTGTGTATTATAAATCCATGCCCTTAGTCTTGTAACTTCCCATGTGTATGGCCGTTAGCATAACTGACACCACCTTGGGCCTTCACACTTTGTCCTGTCCTTCTGCTGACCCTACCCAGGACTGTACTGTGCAGTAAATCACTTCTCTGCCATCAAGGGCTTTGTATTTAATAAATATTGTTTAATCATCATTAGGACCAGGTAGCCTCTATGCTCTGCTAGTCTCCAGACAATGATGAAAACCTTTGCTGAATTATTCCTAGTGCCCACGAGACTAGTTATCCATTCATAAACCTTGACTTAGGAATGCACATTCTGTTTCCAAGCACCTACTCCCCATTCCCTGGGTTAACTATACAATTGTTCCAATGGCCCATCCATGGGGCAGAGTGTAGCTGTGAATGCTCCTGGGCGGTTGTCCGCCTGGTCCTGATCCCATCCTGTGAGTAACTTACCCTGTAACACACTGATCCACTGATTACATGGAGCTGCCTGCCTCTTTTCTCAGTATCAAGACGCCTTCTCAGTTTGATGGGCACTTTCTGTTTCCTCCGTCTTCCAACACCATGCCTCTCCAGGCGGCAGGTACTACGCAGTCGCATTGTTGGCTTGGCTAAATGATTCTCTGGCCAGTGGAATGTGAATGAGATGACGTGTGCCACTTCTGAGCAGAAACCGTATATATTTGGATGATTCAGTCTGGCCTCTTGTCTTCCTGCCTCTGCCATGAGAACAGCATTTCCAGATAAGGACAACTCCTTCAGCCCTGGTCCTTTAGCCTGGGATGCGAAGACATATAGAACAGAACTGAATAAACCCAAGGAAGAGCCAGCAGAGCCACAACCAACTGACAGACCCGTGAACCAAAAATAAACATTCAATGTTGAAGGCCACTGAGATTTAGGGATGTTTGTTTAAACAGCAAAAAAGTTTAATAGACCATACCACTAAAAAAAAAAAAAAAAAAAAAAAAAGAACTAATGATGCAAGTTTGTAAAAAGAATGGAGGAAAGTTGCACTGCAGAGTGGGGTAGAGATAAGAATAAAATGCAGCTAGACAAAGCTCCAGGGAAAGTTTCAACGTTGAGTTCTGCTACTTACTCAGAACCTTGGCTATGTTAGTGCTCTGCAGCTACTTTAAAACTATCTCCAAACTTAGCAGTTTAAAATAATAAACACTTATTATATCACAGTTTCTGTGGATCAGGAATCCAGCTGTGGCTTCACTGGGTATCTCTGGCTCAAGGTCTCTAATGAGGCTGCAGGAAAGCTGTCAGCCAGAGCTGTAGTCTCATCCGGAGGCCTGACCGGGGATTAAGGGAGAAGATTCATTTCACATCACATGGTTTTTGGCAGACCGGTGTCCTTCACAATGTGATTTCTCCATGGGGGCTGCCTTACAATATGGTAGCTGTTTCCCCTCAGGGCAAATGATTCAACAGAAAGCAAGACAGAGCACCAAGATGTAAGCCACAGACTTTCATTCTATCACCCTCTATTCAGTAGGGGTCCGTCAGTAAGTCCAGCTCACACTCAAGGGAAGGGGAATACACAAGGATGTGAATTCCAGGAGGCAGGGATGGTTGGGGGGCTATCTTAGAAGCTGCAGACCATGGATACCATTTCCCTTGTGTCTCTGAGCTTCAGTTTCCAAGCCTGTTCAATGGGTATAATTGTACCTACCCTGCTTACCTCACAAAACTCTGGGAAGGTCATATGAGCAAATAAGCATGAAAATGCCCAGTAAACTGTGAAGCACTGGAAAACGTAAGATGATTTTGTTAGTCTGGGTCTTAAGAGAAGCCCAGATGGGATTAAAGGTGCAAGGATTTTATTAGGGGAAACATCTGTGAAGAGAAATGAGGCAGTGGGGTAGGGTGGGAGAGAGCTGTCAGGTCACAACTGATGCTGAGTGAAGAAGAGAAGAAGGCGTGTTATTATGCCATTGAAGGAAAGTCTGGCAAGGTTGTTTTGAACCAGAGCAGCCCATTAAAGGAGACCCACATCCCCCAGGATGTGGTCTGCCACAGGACCCCTGCTGCACTGTCACTGGCTGGGAGCAGCCCAGGGAGGTTGAACCTGAATTCAAACACGGTGATGGCTTCAGTCCCATCAGTAAGGGTAACTAGATCTCATTCTTGTTTTCTTTGCTCAAGTTTGACCTTGGTGCCATTTCGAGTACTTCTAGTTCTGAAACAGGGGCCGTGCTGACAATTACTTCCCTCTCAGTGCTCTTGACTGACCTGTTGGAACCCTCCCCAGCCCCGAGCTGAACCTCTTTGGGTCTGACTGCTAGACTGTACCACCACCTGCTAAATAGTGTTGCCCCCCCAGACACCATGCTCTGACCACAGGACTGAACTTCCTGCACCTGCATTTGGGTCCGTTCTTCCAGGGGTCAGCTCCATCCTGGGGGCGGTTTTCATTGTAGATCTGGGTCCCTTCCAGGCTTGCTCCACTGCCTGCGGTTGTTAATAATCGTGGGAGCCAGATTTCTTGGGTTTTAACGCCAGCTCAGTCACTCTCCTCTCAAGCTCTATAACCTCTGGCAAGTCATTTAAACTGTGACGTTGTAAAATGGAGATGATAACTGCACCTCTATTACAAAGTTTTTCCCTTTGCTTTGTTTTGTAAAGTGTTTAAGACAGGGCCAGGCACATAGAAAAATCTTTTATAAATGTTAGTCATTATTATTATATTTTATTACCTCAAAGACTCCCCAGCATACAAACTAAAATACACTGTGTCATTTAGAATCCTGTGACAAGTCTGGTTCTTGTCAGTTCAGTTTCAGATTTGGAGAAAGAAATAAATAATTGCAGGAAGAGAGAGTGATAAGAAAGGGGAGAGAGAGAGAAGGAAAGAGAGAGAAGGAAAGAGAGAGAAAGGAGAGAGAGAGGAAGGGAGAGAGAAAGGACATTTTTAGGTACATTAGTGCAACTTCTGAAAACCTTATTAGTTTACTCCTAGGCTGTTGTGCTTACTTACTAACTATTTTAGATTCTAAGCCTAGTGGGTTTAGTTTGTCTACTCCTTCAGCTCTGGTTGGATTACTTCAGTGATTAATTGCTCCCTGGTTTGGTCCTGGGTCCTGCTATCAGGCCTTATCTCCTAATGTCAAGCTCCCGTGACCACGTGCGGGAGCTGAACTCAGCTCCAATCCAGGTCAGAGACTGGGGGAGGCAGGGCCCGGGGAATAGCAACATTCATTCTTAGGTGTTTTTGTGCAATCTGGTCCTTTCTTCATCTGTTTTCACAATAGGTTTGTTGTCTTAATTGCTGTTTTACTCCCTGAAATAGGACCATCAATTAAAAGCGAAAACAAAACAGTGTAGACTTTGGTCTGGAAAAGATGGAGGTGTTTTTTGCTGGTCCCATTTGTTCCTTTTTTTTTTTTTTTTTTTTTTAATATTATACCTGTTCCCAAAGGCACTAATTCAGTATTGTGTGTAGGTTTCTTGAACACTGGATGGAGAGTTTTAATTAAAACCACTTTTCAGGAACAGCTTTGTAGTTGAACACAGAACTTCCATTGCTTGCTTCTCACTCACAGTCCCCCACCCCCCCAACTGCTCCTTTTATCACTTCATTATCTCAAGCCAAATGTTGATTTGGTCAATTTCCTGTTTGAGTGTAAGCCAATCTCTTGAAGTTATTTCAGTATTGTGGCTCTTAAAATACAAGGCTTCCCTGTTACCTTTCCACCATTTTAACACTTCATCTATTGTTTCTTTTTTTCTTAATGACAAGCACTGTTGGATATTTTCAAGTCTACTACTTAATAACCCCATGTGTTTTTGATACCTCAACCTCCACTGGTCTGTGTTGATGGTGACTAATCCTCGGGACTGTTAAAACATTCTGTGTAAATAGAGGTACATCAGAGGAATTTTTTATATGAAAACTTTATTTAAGGAGCCACTTTCTTCCCTGTATTTGCTTATTCAACCTTCCCATTCCAACTTATTTTGAAACACTGTCAAGCTACACAAATCAGAGTTTCCTTTTTCAAGTTTATTAATACCACCTGCTTGATAAGATGGAACCAAAATTCTGGATTAAATGCTCCTCAAAACTGGCTATCCTGGACATAAGAATACTTGAAGCTTTTGTCAATTTCAGAGTTGCAAAGAAAGGTCATTTTGTTCAATCTCCTCATTTTGTCTGGGCAAATTGATGATCAGAGAAGTTATGTGATTTGTCCAAGATCTCCTATTTAGTTAGGGAGACAACGATATTTCGGCTCCAACATGCAATCTTCCCCAGCTTAAAGCATGACAATGCCTTTACTGGTCTCTTTCATTCCTTCCTTCACTGGTTTTGTTTTCAGATTCAGTAACTTTGAGTCAGTTTCAAAAATCGGATTTATTCAAGCATAATTTTTATGCAGTAAAGTTAATGAATTTTAAATGTATACTTTGATAAGTTTTGACCAACGGATATAGTTGTATAAGCACCACCGTAACTGAAAGAACATTTTCACTACTCCAGAAAGTCCCTTCATGTCCCCTGCTCTTTAACGTGGCCCATGGCAGCCACTTTTCTTTCTCTCACTGTAGTTTTGCTGTTTCTGAAATTTCACAGAAATGGTCTCTTTACAGCATGTAGTTTTTTTTTAAATTGAAGTATAGTTGATTTTAAATGCTGTATTAGTTTCTAGTATATAGCATAGTTATTCAGTTACACACACACACACACACACATATATATATATATATATATATATATATATATATATATATATATATATATATATATGTTCTTTTTCATAATAGGTCATCACAAGATATTGAATATAGTTCCCTGTGCTATACAGTAGGAACTTGTCATTTATCTGTTTTGTATATAGCAGTTTGTATCTGCTAATCCCAAACTCCTAATTTATCCCTTTCTACTTTGGTAACCATGAGTTTGATTTCTGTGTCTGTGAGTCTGTTTCTGTTTTGTAAATAAATTCATCTATGTCATTTTTTAAGATTCCACGTATAAGTGATATGTGATATCTGTCTTTCTGTGTCTGACTTACTTCACTTAGTGTGATCATCTCTAGGTTCGTCCATGTTACTGCCCAGCATGTAGTTTTATGTCTGGCTTTTTTCACCCGTGGTGTATGTATCTGTAATTTGTTCCTTTTTGTTAATGAGTAATATCCTATTGTACAAATATTCCATCATTTGTATATCTGTTCACCAGTTGATGAACATGGTTGTTTCCAGTTTCTGGTCATTATGAATAAAAGTGCTACATACATTCCTATATACATTCCTACAACCTTTATGTGGTTAAATGCTTTCAGTTTTCTTCAGTAAAATCTCAGATGTGGAATTACTGGATTGTACATTAAGGGTAAACAACTGCCTTATTATTTTTCAAATTGATTGTAACTATTTATATTTCTAACAACTGTGTATGAGAGTTCCAGTTGCTCTGCATTCTTGTCAACACTTGATATGGTCAGTCGTTGTAAATTCAGCCATTTTAATTCGTATGTAGTGGTATTGAATTGTAGTTTTAATTTCCCTAATGAATATTGATATTGAGCATCTTTTCATGTGCTTCTTTTCCGTCTGCATGCATTCTTTGGGGTAAACAGTAATTCAGATCTATTGCCAACTTACAAAACTTGGGTTGTTTTTGCCTTCCTATTAAGATTAAGAATTCTTTGTGTATCCTGGATTTAAGTACTTTTTCTGATATATGATATAAATTTTTTTCTCCCAGTCTGCAGCTCAACTTTTCATTTTCAAAACAATGGCTTTCAAAGAACAAAGGCTTTTAATTGATGAAATCCACATCATCAAATTCTCTTCTACGGTTTGTGATTTTTGCATCCTGAGATCTCTTTGCCTAACTCAAAATCTCAAAAACTTTCGCCTCTGTTTGTAGTTTTAGACTTTCCATTTGTATCTGTGGTCCACTTTGAGTTAATTTTTGTGTTTAGCTTTAAGTCCATTTTGATTCTCCCCTCTTCTCGTCCCAGCACTCCTCTGCCAATTCTGTCTCCTGCTTCCTCCACTGCTGGGAACAGTCTCTTTCTCTGATTATACCACCTCCAGGCCCCAGATACTTCCTCCCTGGATTCCTGAAGTCTGCTCTGGGTGGTTTCTGCAAGTGATCAAATTAGCCCCCCTTCAAGAAGCCCACCCCTTTTGCCAGACTTCTCTTTACACTTAAAAGTGTTTGCTGTCTGTCACTTGCTTGTTACGGAGCTTAGGGACGTGGCCATAGCCAATTCCTTGAAGTGAAAATAGTGAAAATATAGTAAGACCTCAGGTTTTAAAAATTTATAGAATGCAAGGTTTTTAGTTAAGTTGGCTGGAGCTCAAAGAATATTTTAAAATGTGTCCTACTTCTTCCACTTGGGGAGCGTGCTGTCCTTAGATGTGCTCTGACTTAGGTCTCGTTTATGAAAGCTGAGTCTTTGGGGATTCGATGCAGCCTTGTCGCCTTGATTTCATTCCGCATCCATCATCTCTCAGTGAGGGACAAAACTGGAAGGAGTGGAGCATCCCTTACAGAGACTTAGAGACTTTGCAACGTACAGCCGAATCTTTCTCTTCTTAAAATTTTTTTTTTTCTTGGTGCAGGGAGGTAATTAGGTTTGTTTGTTTGTTTATTTTTAGAGGAGATACTGGGGATTGAACCCAGGACCTCATGAATGCTAAGCACGCGCTCTCCTGCTTAAGCTATACCCTCCCCACAAGCTGAGTCTTTCTTACCGCAAGTAAAAAGAGCTGGATGGCACCTCCGCTGAGATAGTGAGCATGGAATCTACATCCCAGCACACATCCCTGTGCTCTTACAAACATTTAGTTTTGTAACGTTCATTCTGACTTAAGGAGAAGTTCATGAAACCACAGTCAATGCCCCATGGATGGCCACCTTTTGAAGAAAGTGATTCTAACTTACTCTTGTGCCAGTGTTGGTTGCTGTAGCCCCAGCAGTTTCTCCTGGAGAGGTGGAAGTAGCCATGGCCATGGCCCTGGCCACAGTGGATTGGAGAGAGGGAAGCATCCACATAAAAGGCAGCAGGAAGCAGCTCACCCACATCAGAGGGGTTTACCAACAGCTCACTCGTGGAGGTGCCTGGCAGCTAGTGTCACCAAAACAAACGCTGGCGTTGAAAAATGTGAAATGAGTGGTTCACTCAGTTTAAAGTTGTTTTCTGAAGCAAACTAGGAAAATCGCATGATTTCTCTTCTAGCCCACCACACTTCTCAGAAGTGGGAGGACTGTGGTGGAAGTGATGGTTCTGTGCACCTCAAAATGATTTTTTTTGTCCCTGGATTCTCAGATCTTAAGGAATCTGCTTGGACAGACAGATAAACTCCTGTTGTAAAGCAGGTATGAAGATTACATTGAAATATATACGAAAACATGATTCGATTTGCAGAACTATAAATTTGCATATATCTTTCAAGGAACGCTGTTATATTGAGCCAGGATACCAGGAGCAGCCTCAAAAGATCTTTGTCTCTTTTTAATAGAGACACTTGAACACAGGGATCATGTTCTTTTGTGTTCTCATCTCACGGTCATTCCCAAGGACTTTGAAAGTGTTCAATAAATACTAGTAGACTAGTCTCCCTAGAGGTACACAGATCATAAACACGGATTGTTACCCAACCTGGAGAAAATGGGGAATAACTGTCCCTAAAACTTCGATATTCATACATTGTTATTTTCAGTCTCCAGCAGAATTACTTTTTTACAGGTAACCCTATGTAAAATTAGTGGATGCTTCTAAAACACGATGCTAATACCACTGCCCTTTCAGTGAAACTGAGCACCAGCCTCTTCAGCTGGGTGAGGAGGAAATTCTTGCCATTTGAGTGACTGAGATTTCATATTTTTATTCTAACTGGCCCTGAGCCAATATAATTATTTAAGGCAACACGGTATTCCTTCTTCCATACCAATTTTATTTTGAGCAAGCGGGAAATGACATTCTAAACTCCTCAGCACTTTGTCTTTTCAAATGAAGAGTAAAACCATGTCAGAGTAAACATTTTGTGATTTAATGGAAATAATACAGACACTAGTATGAGATGTGTGCATACGTATATATAACCGCCACCCCCCCCCCAAAAAAACCCAGGATCAATCAGTTAACAGTAATATATTCAATTACTGAGATTTAGCAGACCGTGGATTAATTAAATCAACAGAGCATCTCCAGAAGTTGTTGGTATCATTGTTCCAAGTTAGGCTGCAAAAGGACAGAAGAATTAATTAAGCCTGATACTGGACAAGCCTAAAGCCTGCGCTGGAAGGCTCCGAAGTGTAAGTCCACGAGGAGCACTCTCTAGCTGAAGGTCGTGCTGCTGGTCACACAGCTCCATTACTCACTCTAAACTGTAAACTAACTAGACTTTGGTGAGTCAGGTTTGTTGCCTTTCCCTTCGCTTCTGGCATCCCTGGGGGGCTTCTCAATTCAAAGAAACTCCGGGAGAAACAGGCCACTTACTGTGAATAATCCGAAACAATCTATAAGTTCAAAAGCACTCGAAATTCCTAGAAGAGATTGAATGTTATAAGGATAAACAGGTTCGCGTTTTAAAGACAGAACGGCCCTTGTTTAATATCAAGGGAGTGTTCACTCGGGACACAGGTTTTACAGTTACTTTCATTATTTATGTAGCGGCCTGTATCACTCTACACTGCAGGAAATGGAGTCCGTGCGCTCAGTCCAAGCACATTTTAAAACAAAGCTTTTTTTCTTTCCTTTCTTTTTCGAAGATAACAATAGCAGTGTCTGTAAGTACTAGCTTTTCTACTTGTGCCACCGATAAAGCCAAATACACAGAACTCTTTCTTCGAGCATTCAGACAAATTCAATCTGTTGCTCCAAGAGGAAAAGATTACGTGTATTAGGACACATTTCTTAAATTCAAAAATAGAAACTTTGTAATTTATCAGAAATAAGAGGAATGTTATACATGATGGCTGTAGAGAAAGAAAGAATTGTTTTGCTCTAGACCATTCTAACTTACATATTTTATTTCAATATTTCATTTTCTAAAAAATGAAGATAACACCCTTCTGAGCCTCCAAGCTGCTTCCAATAGTAAAGAAAGACAATTGCATGTTTGGAATATCTTTCCAGAAACTTTGGCTTCCAAGGATGCCATCAAAGTTTTACTCTCACAAGCACTGACATCGTTAAATACACATTATCATGGGAAGAGAGAACGGAGGGAAATGTCACATTCTATATATGTTTTTAAATTTGTATGATGGAAACACTTTTTCTCAGGACAACACATCGAATTCAAAAAAAGTTGCATACAAGTGGAAGCCGAATCAGAGAGAGATGTCAAATTTAATTTATTTCCATCCTAATATATATTAAGATTTTACTTTGTGGATGTTACTGTTAGTGGAAAGCAAGCAAAATACAATTCCTACTCTAGTAAAGCTTACAATGTCACTAGAAGTATCCAAATGCTAAGAATGAATCAAAACATTTATTTTATGGGAATAAGTATAAAGTAAGAGTATAAAGGAGGGATTTTTCCATGTAATTGGGGAGGGTATCAGAAAAGGCGTAATGAATTACTTCCAAGGACACGTATTTTCAACATGCAGAAAGAACAAAGGGAGCATGAGAAGAAGAGAACAAACAAATGGCTGATGGGAGGAATTCTGCTCAGAAAACAATCGGATCTAATTTGGTTTCCAAAAGGATAAAAAGGAGAGGGAAAAAATGTGAGCAAATGTCTGTAAAAGGAATTTGGGACCAAATACAGCCTTGAACGCCATGCCACAGAGTTTCTCTTAACTTGGTAGGTCATCTGGAGGAGCCTGTGTTTTGAGCAACACATGGAGAGTGACAATCCATTGATGGATTTTAGTCGTACTGGGTATTCGCCATAGTATTTAGCATGAGTGTTCATTTTTAGACAGAGATTAACCAGGAATGCTATTTTTAAAAAGATAAATAGTTCAAATATGTACTTATTATCAAGAAAAAAGGGTTACAACAAGTATGATCTAACAAATGCAATTTTGGAAGGTAACACATATTGGAGGTAAATATACAAAACTATACAGTAGGTCAGTTTATTTAGTGATGTAGGCTTCCTGTCTACATTTATTGTCTGGTGGCATAGAAGGGTCCAGGTTATGCAGAACTCCTCCATGGGGGTTACTGAGGCCATCCACTGGCTAGAGGAATGCCTAGAACCACCTCATCAAACATGTTCAACATTTTTCAGGCTTCAGCAACCCCAACTGTGTGCTCCAGAGTGGAGTGCTGTGGACCCTGGTGAACATTTCCTGGGGAAAATCCTTACCTTGGCTCCTTGTGCAAGAGGGGTTTTCTCTTATTCATGCAAGATTCAATCCTGTTAGATGTCCTAATTTTCATAATAGAACATTAATTGTACTAACTGCTTATTTGATGTCCACAGGATCTGCCGCAGATCAACAGTGAAGGCACCATTATTCCAGGTTCTTGCTAGAGAGAGTAACTTCACTGTCTTATACCCTGTGCCTATGAAGGCTTTGGCGGGAGAAATTGTTTTTAGAGATAACTGGCTTGAAGGACAGTCTATCAAGTCACTACTTGAGGAATTACAAAAATTTCTGAGTTCCGTATTACCAGCCAATGGCCACATATTTGAAACATCATCTCAATTTTGCCCTCAACAGAATGACCTACAATTGGTTTGTATTTTCCTGTAAGGCTTTCAACGTTCAACAATGGTCACCTAAACCATGGGGTTTCTGTGCAGGTGTGAGAACAACTTATTTTTCCACCCTCCAGAGCTGTTACTAGTGTTTATGTTCTTGGTTCTATTAATCACATCTGGCAGAAATATATATATATTCACCACATTTACACTGGTTAGTAGAGAAAGGAGTTTTCCTTTGCTAGGAATTCTTTCCATTCCATTTTTAGACTGTTTGAGACCTGAATGGTAGTCTGGAAACCATTTTGGAAGTATGTTTCTAGTCTGGATTTTATAGTGAATAATTACATGGCATTCAACAAATTACTTAATGCTCTGTCTCATGCCTCAGACCATTAGAAAAAATTCTTTTTTTTATTTTAAGAGTTTTTCATGTTACTTGTTGAAAATTACAAAACAAACATGTTGAGATATGGCGGCTTGTTAGGAAAAATTATTTTAAGATGTAATGAAAATGTTAGAATTTTTTAAAAATGGCTACAGAAATGATAGGCTTATGATTGTATTATTTTATTTTTTTCTTAAAAGTGAGTGAGTAAAATTTAGAAAAATTTTTTTAAAAGAAAGTTACCAAACAGAAAATTATAAAGAAAAAATCTCAGCAATGGATGATTTATGAAAATGCCCATTTCACTGCACCTTTATGGATTATATCAATGGGTTGTTCTTTGGGTTTTTTCTTATATGTACTAACTTAACAAAGAAAAATTTTTATCTCAATTTTGCTTAAAAAAAAAAGATGGACTACTTTTTAAGAGTATTTTTAGGTTGTCAGCAAAATTGAGCAAAAAGTGTATAGATTTCTCATATACCCTCACCCTCCCTTACAATTTTTCCATTATCAACATCCCCCACCAGAGTGGAATATTTGTTATAATGGATAAACCATCACTTTACACATCATTATAACCCAAAGTCCACGGTTTATATCAGGGTTCATCCTTGGTGCCATACATTCTATGAACTGTCTTCCAAAGTAGCTGTATTATTTTGCATTTCTACCAGCAATGAATGAGCGTTCCTGTATTTCCACATCCCTGTCAGCATTTTGTGCTGTCAGTGTTCTAGATTTTGGCCATGCTAATATCTATATAGTGGTATTGCATTGCTGTTTGAATTTGCATTTCCCTGATGACATATGTTGCAGAGTTTTTTTTTAATCCCCCATTTACTTAGTTCTTCGTTAACATGTTTCGTCAGAGTTTTGCAGTTTTCCTCATATAGATCTTGCACATATTATGATAGATTTATACCTACTTCATTTCTTGTGGTGCTAATGTAAATGGTAATGTGTTTTTAATTTCAAATTACACTTGTTCATTGTTGGTTAAAGCAACTGATTTTTCTATATCAACCCAGTATCCTAATAATTATTGATTACAGGCATTTTTTGTCAATTCTTTCAGATCTTCTACATAGACAGTTAAGTCACCTGCAAACAAATATGGTTTTATTTCTTCCTTCTCAATCTGTATAACTTTTGTTTCCTTTTCTTGTCTTATTGCATTACCTCAAGTCATTTTTTTAAATCAGTTTGCAATATCTAATGAAATGATGTGGGAAATGACTTTTAAGATAACAGAGTGTGGAGGTTTTACATTTGAGTAGTAATTGCTAATAATGACTGAATCTACCTTTTCTAACTTCACATAAAAGTATTCAGGAAGGCACACAAGAATCAAAAAGTCATAAACACCAAGACTATTGGCTTTTTAGAGACTACATATAGTCACTTTAGTGGCTAAAAGAGTAGATCAATAATAAATATATGTTGAATTAAGTGACGATTAAAAACTCATGAGGTTCGGTATGAAATTACCATTAATCGCAATAATCTCTGAAACAGCTGAACCAAAACAGAAGGTGAAAAGAAGCTTCACTCAAACCCCTACTCACCTCACTCCACCTAAAATGGAGCTTGAAAATGAGGCAGCCACCCCTCTGCTATGTCCTGGAACTGGTTTATGAAGAGGCAACTCTCTTTCCGGTCAGCAGTCCTCTTCCTACACTTCTTGAAGTCTACAACTACCAGTACTGCAGCTCAACCTAGGAAAAGTAGGGAGGGCAGGATGGCATTGCATTCTGGGAAATGAAGTTATCAGAGACAGGGATGTCCTAGAAGCAAAGCATTTGTGTGTTCTAGGTTTACTTTGTACTCCTCTGGTAGAAAAATGATTGCAAATGCTCCTTGTTACCCAGAAACAAGCCTTTCCCTCATGTACTCTGTGGCGGTGGGAGTAGATTTCTTTTTGTCCACTAGGGTCATTTTTGTGTATTTCTGTTAGTTATTTAAAAAAAAAAAAATCTAGATAGGGCCTATGCACAAGGACGTGCCTTTCTGTTTACAATCTGAGAAGATTCTAGCAGCTCCCAGATGGAGAATGAGGACGACAGAGGTAAATCTGCATGCCCTATGCTTTGGCAAATAGCATGCCTGGATTACTGTACATTTCTGAGAAATAATAAACATGGGGTGGTAGGGGGCTGGGAGGAAAGCCAACAAGGAGTTTATATAGTCATAAATTCTCGAAGCACTGTTATAAATTCACACAACTTAACACCTTCACAGATTACCCTTTTCCTCCTTTTTTTTTTTTTTTTTTTTTTTTTTTTTGCTGGGAGAAAAGCAGAAAGAATCATGGATGGCCTCATGATGGCCATTCATTACTTCATTGACTTCTCACGCAAGTTGCCGTGTCAATAGGAATTGTTTTCCAGAAGATAAAAATTGGTGTTTAGCCAAAAGCTGCCCCTTATTTGGGTATCTTATTTGTGTTATGCTTAACCTTTGGTGGATATATTGGGAAGCACATTTCCCACAGCATGCTATCCCAGAAATGCAGAATCCTCCAGAAAGGCGCTCTGTAGCTCTGGCTGCATTAACTCAGCAAAGTACTGTACCTGCAGGTATCCAAAATGAGGTTCTGTCAAGTACATACATAGTGAGCTAAACGTGTAAAAGCCCGTTATTCAAGTAATACCAATATTTCTCAACGAAGTGCCCTTTTCTGCACTGTAGGCAACCTTGATAAAGCATTTCTTTTTTTTTAATTAATTCAAAAAATCATTTGGAAGTAAGAAAATTTAGATATGAGTTTCTGATAGTAGATGCTATATATTATGCTCCCTTCCCAAGGAATATACTGTTTTTCTACTGGTACATGTACCTATAAAAATGTTCTAAAACAACTCCATTTCATATTTGGTATGTATATTATACTTACTTAGAGCAAACATGTGAATCCAGTCTTCTGAGGACGTTTTCATAACCTTAATAAGCCCATTCCAGATGCAATTTTAGAAAAATACATGGCCTTCCTCAAAATCCTACATTTGCATTTAATTTTGCAAGGTGAGAAGGCCAAGACAATCAAGGTCAGATATAATACTTGCTGATGTAGCTGCATTTTGTATTTAATGATTCCACTGCTATGCAGCTTTCTTGCCACCACTCCCTACCTTTTCCATGTTTTCTTTCATGCTTTCTGTCTCTATGCACCCGTGGTTCCCTCCTCAGTGTTTTCTGCATGTACACATCTTCATCTTTTTATTTTATTTTTACTTGTTTGTTTTGTTTGTTCATTTGCTCAACTCTTTCCCGTGCATGCACATGCATCTGGTGAAGCATATATATTTGTGTGTTGACATATATGTGTGTCCATCTGTAAATCTTTGTCTGTTTAAAAAATATATGTATATAAGTGGTTGGCAATGGCTATGGGGATACAGTATGTAGATATTAGGCTATGTAGGGGCACTTGGGTACCAAAAAACTATAATTGTTAACTGAATCCATGATGTATGATTTAAAATGCATGCTGTTGGCTGAGTAGTATTCCATTGCATAAATATACTACAACTTCTTTATCCAGTCATCTGTTGATGGACATTTAGGTTAAAGGATAAAATAATGGCATTTGCAGCAACATGGGTGGACCTGGAGATTGTCATTCTAAGTGAAGTAAGCCAGAAAGAGAAAGAAAAATACCATATGATATCAGTCATATGTTGAATCTTTTTTAAGAAGACACAAATGAACTTATTTACAAAATAAAAACAGACTCACAGACATGGAAAACAAACTCATGGCTACCAGGGGGAAAAGGGGATGGGAAGGGATAAAATGGGAGTTTGAGATTCACAGATACTGACTACTATATATAAAATAAATGTAAAACCAATTTCTACTGTATGGCACAGGGAACTAGATTCAAAATCTTGTGGTAACCTATAATGGAAAAGAATATGCAAAGGAATACATGTACGTCTACGTATGACTGAAACATTAAGCTGTACACCAGAAATTGACCCAGCATTGTAAACTGACTCTACTTCAATTTAATTAATTAATTAATTAAATGCATGTTATGAGGGAACAACAACTTATCTTGTAGTTTTCTCCCTCCTCATTGCCTTTTAAAGCACAGTATACTTATACATGTAAGGAATCTTTTTATGTGCCAGACTTTCTCAGAATGTTGAAGCAAGAAGACCATACTCGTTTCATGGCTTCGTGTAGGGATATGTGGCCTCCTAGTCAACAACCTTAAGGAAAAATCATTGCTCAAACTTACGATCTAATCATTATTAAATGATTGACTCGTGTAGATGCTCTCACTGACTTGACACATCATAATTTCCGAGACGCTGTTCTGGTGATGTCATTTTTCAGGATTTATAAAATTCCCCAAGTGGAAGAACTGTTTGGAGGTGGTTTTTACTGTGCTTTAAAAAATCACTTCTACTTACCACTGAAGCTGTGTTTGGTGTTTTAAGTGATCTTGATGCAAAGTGATAAAATGTTTTTCACGACCTTATTAGGAAACTCTTCCTAAAGAGTTTGTAGAAATTATTATTTTCTCCAACCACATTTTAAGTTCTTTTAAGGTATGAAAGATTTTTAAAGAGTATCTTTAATGTTGAATAGGAAAAAAAAGCTTCTGTGATCATTATAAACATTGATGAATAAAGAATGTGGAAAGTATAACAGACTTTGTTACAGTACTTAACAAACTGATCATAAAATTCACAAAGAGACAATGTATTAAAATAAGCAAGAAACTCTTAAGAAAAAGAGAAAAAAATCAATACTAGGAATTTTCCCAATTCAAACATTTAAAATATAGAAATTTAAATAGTGTAGTTTAGGCAAAGAGATAAGCACTCATCTATTTGGTGGAAAAGAGAAGTCAGAAAGAGAAACATATATAGATATTTAGGAATATCATATGTAGACATATAAGAATATTTTCTCCTAAAACCAGGGTAAATTATGCAATAATTAATAAATAGTGTTTAGAAATTGGAAATTCACATAAAGATAAATTTAGATTTAATGTTAGATTCCTACATATCAAAATACATGAAAATAAAAATATTAGAAGAATGTTCAGGAAAAATTTTTCATAATCTAAGGGTAATAAAGTGTTTGTAAGGCAAAATTCAAATCCAGAGGCCATAAAAATAATCACAGATTAGCTTACATAAAAATGTCAAACTTTTGTATGCCCCAACACCATACTTTGAGAAAAAAGGCAACTGACAGAGTAGGAAAACACGACAGACCTAGATAATTCACAAAGGGTTAAATTCACAATCAACAAGAAAACAACAGTCTAGTAGAAAAATGAGAAAAGAACACAGTAAGCAAGTCAAAACATAAGCATGTATCTAATGATAAAAACATGTATTTATCAATACAAAAATAAATCGTAAGTAGTAATTGTGAAAAATTCAAGCAAAACTATTATATGTATATAAAATCTCCAGAGCATCAGAAATTTAGAAAATTATACCATCTGGTATTGATAAGGATAGAAATGGACACTACTAACATACAGACATTGTAGGTAAATTGGTATAGTATTTTGAGTAGACTTTTGGTGGTATTTTTTAATCTAAATATTCCATTTTAAAATTTATCTTACCAATATAGACATATATGTACTCAGATATGAACATGCCAAGGTGTTCATTTCAGCATAGCTTATTATAGTGAAAAACAACAAAACCACACAAGTATTCATTATTAAGAAGAATGATTAAGTAGATTACGGTAAATCTAAAGTACAGAGTATAATGCATCGGTTAAGGAATGAAGACTGTATATGCTCTGACATTTAGGAATCTTCTAGACTCATTAGTAAGTGTAAAAAAGTCAAAGTGTAGAATAATATAATCTCATTTATGAGAAAAATAATCTTTACTTGTATGTATGTATGTATGTATTGACACACACACACACACATATATATAAATGCCATGAAAAGGATATACCTTACACCATTCATAGTTCCCTCTTGAAGGGAAATGAGAAATGGGACAGGGGGAGGAAAGCGGTAATTTGGAATAGGAGTGATGGGGACCTTTGATTTTTAGTTCAAAGACTTCTGTGTATTTTCTTTTTTTTTTTTTTTTTTTTTTTTGGCAACATACATGTATTTTTCATTGCAGTAGGCCCCCCTCATCTGGAGTTTCTCATTCTGCAATTTCAGTTACCCATGCTCAACTGTGGTCTGAAAACGTAAATGGAAAATTCCAGAAATAAACAAGTCATAAGTTTTAAATTACATGTCATTTTTGAATAGTGTATTGAAATCCCACTCTGTCTGGGGGATGCAATCCTCCCTTTGTCCAGCATATCCTGCCCTTTAGTCACTTGGTAGCCACCTTGGTTGTCAGATTGCAGTATCTTAGTGCCTGTGTTCAAGTAACCCTTATTTTACTTAATAATGGCCCGAAAGCACAAAGTTGTGAAGCTGACATTTCGAGCATGACAAAGAGAAGCCCGTAATGTGCTTCCTTTAAGTGTAAAGGTAAAAGTTCTTGACTTAATAAGGAAAGAAACCGAGGCTGCTAAGATCTAAGGTAAGAACAAATCTATCTGTGAAATTGTGAAGAAAGAAAAAAATTCATGCTAGTTTTTCTGTCAAACCTCACACTGCAAACTTCAAGACACAGTACATGATAAGCACTTAGTTAAGATGAAAAAAGACTCATCTACAAAACAGAGAGACTCACAGACGTAGTAAACAATCTTATGGTTACCAGGGAAAGGGGGTGGGTGGGGATAAATTTGGAAGTTTGAGATTTACAAATGTTAGCCACCATACATAAAATTAGATTAAAAAAAAAACTTTCTTCTGTACAGCACAGGGGACTATGTTCAGTATCTTGTAATAACCTTTAATGAAAAAAAAATGAAAATGAATATATGTATGTATATGCATGACTGGGACATTGTGCTGTACACCAGAAATGGACACATTGTAACTGACTGTACTTCAGTAAAGAAAAATATGAAAAAGATATTACATTTGTACAAAATGGAATATTTTGAG
Organism: Camelus bactrianus; assembly: GCF_048773025.1. NCBI lineage: Eukaryota > Metazoa > Chordata > Mammalia > Artiodactyla > Camelidae > Camelus > Camelus bactrianus. The sequence continues at coordinate 15,503,967 of NC_133572.1, forward strand.
AGAAAGACTACATGCATACAACTTTCATTACAGTATATTATTATAATTTTTGGATTTTATTATTAGTTATTGTTGCTAATCTCTTATTGTGCCTATTTTATAAATTAACCTTTATCATAAGTATGTATATACAGGGAAAAACATAGTGTATGTAAGGTTTAGTATTATCAGGCATCCACTGGGGGCTTTGGAACGTACCCCCTGTGGATAAGGGGGAACCACTGCACATAATAAACTTTAATACAATACATGTTGTAGCCAAAATCTAAAATCTGATTAATAGTCTTATCACTGTCATGTTTTACCAACTGCTTATATTCCAACTTGAACTGGAAAAGTTATGCTCATATTGATTTTAACTAAATACCAAAAAGATTTCCAAACTGTGGTTTAGTCATACAACTCCTAAAGCACTTGAAGTCTTACCGTTGTTGCCGTCACCAAATCTTGAAATTACAACGGAAGCAATGCTCAATGTTATTTTCTAGTTTAAGACAAGGTGCTGTAATGTCATTAATATCCAATAATTATTATCTGTACAATTAAAATTACTCCGTTGCTTGACTCAAAAAGTGTTTTTCAATTCTCACACAAATTAAGATTGTTAAGATTTAATGAGCTCCCTTTGTGTTCACCTAGTAACTTTAAATTGTTTCTGTTGTTTGAGATTTAATGATTATGATTTCGCCCTACTCTACATAGCTCATTTGCCAAAGTTTAAAAAAAAAAGAATGAGAAGAGAGAAGATAAAGTAGTATCTACAGCAGAGATTTCCATTCATTTCCTATAGAGAGGCTGTCTTTCATTTTTAAATTAAGACAACCACCACAAGGATCCACAAGCTACCTGTCAAAGGTAATAGCATTGCGGTGAGGATGGAGATGCAAGAATAGGGAAGGGCCTCTTTCTTCTCAGCTAGACTGCCTTTAAAGTGGGATGAGTGGAGGGGAGGGCATAGCTCAAGTGGGAGAGTGCATGCTTAGCATGCACAAGGTTCTGGGTTCAATCTCCAGTACTTCCATTAAAAAAAAAGTACCTATTTACTGCCCCCCCCCCACAAAATAAATAAAGGGGGATGAGTGAACTCCTAGGGAAAAGCTGTCCTTGTGCTATGGAAACCAGCCTGAGTGTTAATTTCTGAATTGCATGGTTGGAAGATAAACTAGAAGCATCACTGACCCTTTGGCAGACCACTGAGATAGATGAGTCAAAACTTGGCTTCACATGCAGTAGACCAGAAACTCCTGGGAAGGCAGAGATTTTGCTTTATATTTGTATCTCCATCCCTTAGTATCATATCAAATATTTAATAAAGTATTCATTTAATTAAATGAATGAATTAATAAATGAATGAACGAAAGAACGAATGAACCAATATATACTGGAACCTCCCAAGATAGTTGAGTCAGTTGTTACTATGTTAATGTCACAATTTGCCAAAGGGGAAAAAAGGGCCTGAGAGAGAGGATACAATACATACCAAACAGGCTTCACCAATGTTTTCCTGATGAGAAGCCATGACTGATATCCTAGCAGTCTTATAAAAAACTTTTAGTTATATATTCTGAGGGTCTCAGAACATCTATGTCCTTAGTGGGCAAAATTTTTGCAAACTAAACAATCCATTCCCTGTTATGAAATACAGTCATCTGGAGTCACAAATGTTTTTTCAAACTAAAGATACTCATTTGCCTCCAACTACTACTAAGCTGGGTCAACCCAACTCTAATCCTGCTAAAATTCTTAAGAATAAATAATATAGACTTGATATCTAGGGATGGGTTATAAATTAAACTTTTCCATCAAAGCCCTTGATTGTTTTTGCATGCATATTTATGCTTTCATAATTTATAATTTATTTCTCTCTCCTCCTCCTCCTCTGGTACAGCTCCCTGTCTATTTAAATAGAAAGAGTTTTAATCTAAGTCAGAGCCAAGGCTTGAGAGTCAGGGGGAAGGCAAATCTCCTGAAGTTCAAAATCAATTTGGTTGCTATTAACAGCCTTGCTCTTGTACCAGTTTCAGCACTGAGTGCTGAAGCTTGGAGGGTTTTTGTTTTTTTTTTTTTTTTTTTTTTTTTTTTTATCTGTAGCTGCTTATTTTGTCTCAGAGTATGGTGAAGGTCCCCAAGAAATGACCCAGAATCAAGTGCTGGGGAGGTACTGAACTTTCATACCCTGAGACTAAACACAAACTTGAAAGTAAATTTCATCATTAAAGCTAGAAGAAATGACAATAGGATTCCTGCTTCTTTTAAGAGCCAACACCAGAACACCCACTGGCAGTGAACACCAGGTATTGAAGATTTTTTTCCTTTTAACAAAGGTCATCTTCTTTATCCAGCTGCCTTTTTGTGTGGTAAGACAAAAATCGACTCAGCTCACACAAGATTTACTTTATGTTTCTCTTGAATAATAGACTTTAATGTACCCAACAGAAGCCTCACTTGCCGTTCCTGAAACAAATTACTGTTTGTGATTTTGAAGCTGTTCTGATATCACCAATAATAAGTCGAAGACGGAATATGTTTTGCAGTTTATGGTGCATTGCACCAGGAGTTTGCAAGTTTCTTTTCATGCAGGGAGAGATTCGAGTGCGTTACCACTAAAGTAGTTCCTATTCTGTGCATATTTGACAAATGTAAACTGAGGCACTAGGAATTTGACTTATTTTCTGGGCATGAGTGACAGAAAAGCCAAAAATAAAACTCCCAGTTTGATAACTTTAGCCAACAAGAATGAGTAGTTGGAAAATAAGAGCTACAAGGAAAGAATAACAGAATCAATAAAATTGGAGGTTATTTGATTGAGCACGCCAGAAGGCGTGACGCCATGCTGTGCTTCACATGCTTGTCCTTCATGCACAGGTCTTAACTATTGCTAAAAACTAAGAATATTCTGACCAGAAGGATGGCAAAAATATATATATATATTTAAAATATTATAACATAGTGGGTCAGAAATTATCCATCTAATTTGACTTCATTTTACATGAAGCATGAATTGATTTCAGTGTCTCTTATGCTGTAAATCTTTACTGCCACTATTTCCTTCAAACTCTAGTAAGCAGACTCTCTTAATTAATTAGGAAGAACTTCTTTTCACCCCCAACCTAGACATGAAGCCTGTGTGTTGTAGTGAGACCCCCAAAACTGTCAGGTTATTGCTCTGCTACATTATTCACAGGAGTATGGATTTGGAAAACCCTCCAGAAGCAATTTAGCAGCCACAACAGCAATAATGATATGAACAGAGCACTTAGCAAGTGCCAGGAAATTTGCTAAACATCACTTTCATTGTCACATATCATCCTCAAAACTATCTTATGACTTAGATGCTGTAGTTTTTATACTTTACACAGGAGAAAACAGAGACTTGGTGGAGTGAACTGATTTCCCCCCGAATCACAAAACTAGAAGTGGGATTTGAACTCATGCGTGTCAGACTTTAGCATCTGTGCGCTTAACCTCTCACTCTGGATCAAAATTTAAGCAGTTCTCATCTCTTGACTCAGGAAGTCCGCTCCTGGGAATCTATTCTAATAAAATAATCTTTATTGCTTGTGATGGAATTCACTTTCTTCATTTTGGAGGGTTCTAAGATGTCCCCCACTGTATAAAGAGACTTCTGTCATTTTCAGTTCAATCCCTGCCCCCAGCCTCTGAGATGAGCCTGTCTTGGCCAGACTGCTGCTAATGTTACACAGATTCTGAGCAAAGTAAGAGAAGCCAAGAACCGGAGGCTGGCAGGAAAGTGGAGAGGAAGAGACAGACTGGCAGAGAGTAAAAGCCATGTGACTTAACAGATAAAGGAATGTTTGGAGAGCCTGGAAGTTTTGGGGAGGACATTAGCAAAAAGAAGGCTGAAAAATTTAGGGATTGAGAATTGGGGAGCAGAGGGTCATGAACATGTAATGGAGGGCATGAATCAATCCTATTTAATATCTTTTAAGACCATGATTCTTTTTTTATTGGCGTTAATTTACAATGTGTTAATTTCTGGTGTACAGCACAGTGATTCAGTTACATATATGTATGCATATATGTTCTTTTTCATATTCCTTTTCATTATAGGTTATTACAAGCTACTGAATATAGTTCCCTGTGCTCTACAGTAGGAGTCCATCGTTTATCTATTTTGTATGTAATAGTTTGTATCTGCTAACCCCAAACTCCTAATTTATCACCCCAAACCTTTCCCCTTTGGTAACTATGAGCGTTTTCTAAGTCTGTGAGTCTGTTTCTGTTTTGTAAATAAGTTCCATGATTCTTAAAGCATCGTCATCAACTGGGCACGTGTTAGAAGTGCAAATTCTCAGGTCCCCAGCTAATGAATTGGAATCTTGGGGTGCATGGAGGGAGCAGTTATCAGGGAGAAGTAATCAGTATTTTGACAAGTCTGTGCATGCATATCCTTAAGAAGCACTGCTTTAAATGCCTTGAGTAAAGAGTGGAATATCTTTCTAATTATGTTTGCCCATTAGGATTGTACTCTCTAAATGTACACAGATCTGGATCACCCATGTGAGGCACAATTTCAATAGAGTTATATACCTAATCCTTCCTATTGCTGCATCTCATTATCAGTTAAAAACCAAAACACCCAGCAGTGTATAAATGATTAGGTAGAAAAAGCTATGCCCATTCAATAAAATATAATGTAATCATCAAAATGATTTTTATCATCCTTTAAGAGGGAAAAAGCAGAGTATAAAATCATATATGCAACATACTTACGTTATAGAAATTCAGCAGAGAAAAAGATCCCTGGTAAATATATCGAAGTATTAACTGTAGTTATTATTAAATAGTTGATATAGGGGTTATTTTCCCCTTTTCCATTTCTTACTATATTTCTGAGTTTCCTACATTTTCTATAATTAGCATGCACTAAGTTTATAAAGAAAAATACGTGATAAACTTTGTTTCCATAATAAAGAGCTGCACAGATCCTCCTTAGAATAATATTTTCTCATGGTGGACTTTGACACAGACTGAAAAGCTCAAATTAAGTTTAGACAAAAGTTTCAGACTGAAGAGGTTTGTCAGGGATGCGCCAGGACACGCTAAGATGCCAATTTTGCTTACTACCTCTTGTAGAATGTGCTTGTACTCAGAATGCTGTATTTTACCAGTTAGCATTATCAGCTGCACATAACAGAAAACCCCAAACAACAATAATTTAATCAAATTGGCTTATTGTTTCCTTGTTAAAAAAGAAAAGGAAAGACTATTTCTAAACTGCTCACTCAGAAATCCCACGGAAAGATAATGCTTCTACCTCAATGGCCAGAAGTTAACCACATAGGTACACCTTAGCTAGAAAGAGGTTGGAAAATATAATTTTCTGACCAGATACATTGTCCTCCTGGAAAACTTAAGTTTCTGCAATGATCAGTACATGTATATAAACTAAAATATATATATATATATACAGTATATTGTATATATGTATTTACATGCAACATAATGTATATGTGCAAACTGTAATAATTCTACCTAATAAAGCTGGAAAAAAAAGGAAAAGAAAAACTTGAGTTTCTGTTACTAAGAAAGAAAGAGAGAATAGATACTGGATAGTTTCTGGCAGCCTCTGCCAAAAGTACATTTTGGCTGCCCCCAAAAAGTTAAAAAGAAGTAACAGCTAAGATGTACTTTGTGCCTTTGTACTATCCATGGAGTGTGGAAAGGCAGGGATATAATGGACAAAGGGACCACTGTGCTTCTGTTGAAATTAAATAAAATTTAATTTGGCAGATCAATTCAATTGAACAAATAATTGCTTGATACTGGTTTGGTAATCTTGGATGTACATAATTTTTCTACATAAGAATTTAACTCTAACTTTTTTCCCCATAGTCTCCACTAATCCATATTTCCTTTCATGTCATCTTTCTTACACAAAAAAAACAAACAGTTCATTTTGCAGATACAAGTATTATTCGAGGTAAGACTGAATGTCTCAACTCCAAGACCTATATCTGCATCTAAAGGTATGTTCAAGGCAGACAATGACAAAAGGCAGGGAAAGACCCTATAAGATGGGAGACCATCTTTTTCCTAAGTGCACATAACCCTGGTGGTCACATGCAAGCTGGTTAAATGCCCTACAAAACTTGAGTTTCTAAGATACTTTTGGAAATTTCCATATTTCCCAAAAAAGCTCTCAAGGACTTCCTAGGGGTCATGACTCCAATTTTGAATAAAATGACATTAGTCATTATTCTAAAAAGAGCTCTGGTAGCCTATCTTTCACCTAGTTAAATATTTAATTATGAAGATTAAACTACCAAGAAGAAATCTGTGGGGAACAATGTATGTGACAGTAAGTTATCGTTTTTTTGAAAAGATACTATCTCCCAGCTAAAACCCAGTAGAAAGGCTAGTACTCGAGAAACTTCTTCTTGAAAAATGGAATAAATGAATTCAAAGAAAACTCTAAAATATCTCCCTAGTTACAGTGTCAAATAGAAGGAACAGGCTACTCTACGAACTTGTTGGTGGATTGGGGAGAAAACTGTGCTTGTATGTTCAAAGAGATGAAATGAGTACCAGTTGGAACAAGCATGGAAATATTATCCAGTTAGCCTTAAATTATGTGAAATTTGTCAACTTGTGAATTTTAGGGATTTTAGCTTCGTTGATATGATCAAAATTGTTTCAGAAAAGCAGGCAAAGGATCAGAAAATAGGCAAATGGCATAATAGAAAGCACACCCAGTTGGTACCGTCTTCTGCACATGCAGGGCTGTTTCCTTAGTCAATTCCTTAATACTTTTTCCAATTGTATTGAAAATGACTCCAACAGAGCAGTTCCCACAACTCTCCTTGGCAGACTATGCCACAGTTAAATTGGAAAATGTATCTGATATTAAAGTGAGACAATACCAGATTTAACTCAGAATGGATTATAGACATAAGTGTAAAATCTAAAACTATTAAACAGCCAGAAAAAAAAAAAACATAGGGGAAAACCTTTGTAGCCTTGGATTAGGCAAACATTTCTTGGCTATGACACCAAAAGCACAATCCATAAAGCAAAAAAAAAAAAAAAAAAAAGATAAATTGGACTACATCAAAATTTAAAACTTCTGCTTGTTGAAAGATATTATGAATAAAATTAAAAAAAAAAAAACCAGGGCAGAAACTGGGAGAAAATGTTTTCTGATATCTGATAAAAGAAAAACAACTTGTATCCAGAATATGTAAATAATTGATTGTCAATAATAAAAAAATTAAAATGGACAAAAGTTTTAAACAAACACTTTGCAAAAGAAGATATACAGTTGGCAAATAAATAGAAGAAAAGATGCTCATATCATTAGGTTTTTGAGAAATACACATTAAAATCACAATGAGATACTATTATATACCTCTTACAATGACTAAATTACAAAGACTGACAATACCAAGTGTTGGTGAGAATATGGAGAACTTAGTACTCTCAGTAATGCTGGTGGAAATGTAAAAATGGTATAATCCCCTTGTAAAAGAGTTTGACAGTGCCTAAAAAGTTAATCCAGCCATTCCATCCCTAGATTTTTACCCAAGAGAAATAAAAGCATATGTCCACACAGAGAATTGTACAAAAAGGTTCATAACCACTTTATTTGTAATACCTGAAATCTGGAAACAGCCCAAAAGTTCATTAACTGGTGAATGTTGAATGAACTGTGTTACATCCATCCAATGAAATACTACACAGCAATAAAAAGGAATGAACCACTGACATACGCTACAATAGGGATAACTGTCAACATCACTAGAATGAGCAAAATGAGCCAGAGGGGGAAAAAAGAATACATGGTGTATGATTGCATTTATTCAAAATTATAGAAAAGGCAAGCAAATCGATAGTGATGGAAGACAGATCAGTGATGCCTGGGAAAAGAGGGATGGGGTGGAAAGGGGCAGAAGGGAGAGACTACAAACAGGCAGGAGAAAACTTTGGGGGATGACAGATACGTTCATTATCTTTATCGTGGTGATGTCTTCATGGGTGTGTATATACATATATGTGTTAAAATTCATTAAATCATACACATAATTTTTTAAAAAACTGAAGTATAATTAACATAAACTTTATATTAATTTCAGATGTACAGCACAATGATCCCACATGTGTGTACATTGTGAAATGATCACCACAATAAGTCTAGTTAACATCTGTCATCACTTTAAATAGACACAGTTTACCGTATGCCATCACTACAATAAAGTCATTAAAGATAAAAACTGTATATTTGCTGACATTCAGCCTTCTTGCACATTGCAGTCTTTCAATGTTAAGTTACTATATGGTGGTCCTTGTTTAACTTACTACAAGAATTCTCATTTTTAAACAGTTTCCCTCATGTTGACTCTACTGTACAAATAAGAATTGATTAGCCCGGTTCTATTTGCCACTCAAAGATTCTGCCACCTTGAGACAATCCGAACCTGTTTCCTCACACTTAAGTGAAAAAAAAATAGCAACTTGCATAGGTCTATGAAGATAAATGAGATTATGTTTTCCTAAACTCTAAAATGCTATACATGCCTGAGACGCACATTCAAGGTCAGATGATGCCCAACCAGTTCTCTGAGTATAGGTACCCAGGCCCACTGACCATCCTTCTTGCTGGAAAAGGCAGAAAAAACCATCCAGGACTCTTGCCGAAGCCTCGCTGGTGCAGCTGGCAATGAATAGTCATGAAAACAGGGCCCCTGTAGAAGACTTCAGAGTAAGAGGAAGTGAAGCTCACCTCTCCCCATGAACACATCAGAAGTATCTACAGGTGGAGAAGTTCCCACTGAAAACCAACTGGAAACAAATGAGAGTTTGTATTATGATCAGTATAATGATTATTTCTAGCTTCTAAACAGCTATAGTTTTTTCTATAATAAATAGCAATAATGCAATAAATTTAGGGCTGGCAAAGTAATGCTTTCTTTTTTCTTATTATTTTGCATTTCTCATGACACCTCATATAATTCTCAATACATAGTAGAGATTCAATAGGTACCTGAGTGATTAATATTTTCTCCTCTCAGTGTGAGTAACAGAAAACATCAAAGGAAGCCTAGAAAAGCTTTCATTACATTTTTTGCTCTGGAAAAATTAGGATTGTATTGAAATATTGGGTATGGTTGAAAGAATACTAGAATAAGTGTCTAAAAGTCTGGATTATTTTTCTGAAGACAGACTTGATACAAAACCCTGCTTTGAACTCTCTAGATTTCAAATTCCTAGCCTTTCAAAACACTTTTTTAAAAGAGTGTTTTCAGTCCCCAAAACTCAAATTCATGTTTTTCATCACAACCAACTTTCACCATTAGTACGAGGATGGTAGAAAGTTAGTTTTACAATGAACATTTTGTCATCTTTAGTTCCAAAAAAAATGCATGTTTCATAGGAAGGGCACTAGCAGAGCTGGATCAAACAGGTAAGAAAATAAGTTTGTGAAAAACGTTTATACCAGATAGGTTTTAAAAATTCAAAAACACATCCCGGGGAACATCAGAACTTTGAGTGATTATTCCTTTTGTTATTCAGTTTGGTTCTTTTAAAAAATCTTTGAATTGACTCTCTGGGGAGAAGGACATCCTAAATTTTTTAGAGCACAGGACCTGTACTGAACTAACTGGAAAGACCATTTATATAATAGAATGACCTCTTGGATGGAGGGAGCAGTATGCCACAGGGCAGATGTGTTTAACAATTATATTTAACTGGCCTTAGGATCAAAAGGTCCTATATATTCCCTAAATTTCCTTTTGTAATTGTTCATCATGACGTAGTGTTGAATCATATTAAAAGATACCCTGATTTATTTTCTATTAAAATAAACAGCAAAAAAAGCTGCATTTAAGAGAGTTTTTAATTAAGTGTTGATGGCATGAAAGTTTCAAGCACCTCAAGATTGCTAAAGGGCTCAGCTCTATGAATCTGGGGGACCTCTTGACTTCCCCAGTTGTTAAATGAAACACTTCTATAAATATTTCCATTCAGTAAGTATTTATTAAATACTTATTATGGGCTAAGAACTGGGAATACAGAAATTAATGGCACAACCCCTGCCCCCAAGGAGCTTACAGAAGAGATCACAGAGCCCAGTAAACAAAATGTAACCCTATGAAAAGCATGGTCTCATGTGGTCCAGTCTCAGAGCAATTACAGAAGCGCAGACAACCAACCACAAGAGTACTTTTGAAGAGGGTCAATGTGCGTATCTCTAGCTCTAAAGAAGTACAACCTTTTAAAAAAAAAACAAAACAAACCCATCCCATTCTCATCCATTTTACTCTCACTGCAGCTGTTCCTGCCTGTCATCTGAACTCCTGGAAGATTTCTTTCTCCCCCTCTTCCCCAACTCCATAATCCCCAAGAAATTTTTCTGCAAAACATCCTTATCTCCTGATTCTGCTTTAAACCTGTCAAGAGAAAAATCTTAGGTGTAAGGGAAGAAACAGGTCTAGCTGGGCCAGTAATCTGTTTAGCAGCCAGGAAAAAAGGCTGGAATTATTTACATGCTATTTTTGTCCTAACACAAAGGGATCATGAAATAGCATGAAAGGTCTTTATAATAGAAATATGTCCAAGGATGAAAACTAGCTCAAAGGAAGTGCAGTGAAGACTTTGCCGAAGACTTCTTACCACTTAGGTTCTGATGGGTCTTAAAGTTTGTCAGGAAGGTGAGGAGGGATCGAGGTGAAGGACAGAATTCAGAATTTTGAATTTTGAAACTTACATGTATCTTTGGACGTGGGTAAGTTGAGAAGACCAATAAAAGCCCTTGAAGATAGTGGTGTAATTCTTCCAGTAGGAAGTTACTTCCGCGGGGAAGGACATGGCAGAAATGTCCAGGGTAGACAACTGGACATTTCCTTTGTAACAGCTAATATCTTAGAGAATTACATACCAAAATGACGATGTAAAGATGTTCTGAACACAATAGGATTAAAAAAAAACAAGGGCAAGTAAAAATCTAATTCTAACATGTTATATTCATCTATATGATTCTGAATATAATTCTAACCCACATGACATAACCGGTAAGGAGATCAAATACAGTGGTTTTGAGAGACCTCCGTTATCGAGGGAGATGCTAGCAAAATCATTCTGCTAAAAGTGGAATGTCTGATAATTTCTCGGCTTTTCTACTGACTGTGTCATTTCACAGAAAGAGGAGGAAGTGGCAGCGGGTGAAGCATCTCTGAAATTGATCCTGAATTTAAGGGAGGGCTACTCGGCCAGGTGGACATCACAGGGAATTGGGGAGAAAAAATTTTTTTAAATTATGTCATTTTAGAATTCATAACAATCCAATAAAGCTAGATATATTTATAGTTATGTCCTCAATTTGAATGGTTTTATTAAATCAGAAATATTTATCAAGTACTTACTGTGTGCTATACTTGCTTATTCACCAGGGGGTGGGGGTGTGTGTGTCTGTATGTGTCTGTGTTTGTGTGTGTAGAGAGTCTTCACTCTTGAAGACTTTCAAAAAGGTTAAAGAAAGAAACAGAACTCACCCCTGCCCCAGATTCACTGCGCTGTGAATTCAAAAGCATCATGTTAATGATAATAACTCACATGTCTCTGAGTCTGGCTTCTAAGCTGCTTGCAAAAGATTTCAGACTCTGCAACTTCTCCCCAACACACGCACACACACACTTCTTGGAGTATTCAGAAAATGACCCAATTCTAGGAATTTACAGAAATTTTTTTTAAAAAAAGGGATTTGGATTTTCGCATGTCATGGGTTCGGGCGTGTGAGCCAGGTTTATCTATATATCTGATAGCCTCAGCTAAGAGCTCTGTCTCTCCCTGAGAACTAGATGAGGACAGGAATGAATTCAAGTGACAGCCACCACCCTACATCATACCCAGAATCACTCTTCCTTTGCTGAGCGCAGTGTGTTTCATCAGAAGGTTTTTATTGGGCCAAGTAACATGCAAAGCTCCTCCGTCTCTCACTAAATAGACTTCCAGCAAGCTTGCCACGCTAGCTTACAAGACTTGTTCTAGTGGCAACTTGCAGTCAGAATGGGGGCCCCACCATCTATCAGCCTGCTTCAGTGGCTCCAATTGGTGAGGATGGGGACACGCTTGAATATAAAAATCTCAAATTTAATTTTTAATTATATAAACACGACCAAAAGGAGGTAGACATTGAACACAACTACTTAGGCTGCTTGGGGAGTTTTGCTGGCTTCACGTTTAGGGACATGCAAACATATAAACAACTGAGAGAAAGACACATAACCGAAAACACAAACAAGACAGAGAAATTAAGATAGAGAATTTCATCAAGAAAATTGAACTTCAGAATACGGTGGAGCGTGAAATAGCCAAAGACTGGGTGGCGGCGGCTGGGGTGGGGGTGGGGGGACTTTTAAATCTATCTTAGAGTGAAAAAGGAACAAGGTTTTTGATTTTCATCTTATTATGCTAACAGATTACAGCAAGAAAAAACTACTCATCTCTTAATTTGCTTCTATTTTCTCTATCAAGGAAAATGATCCTCAAACTGCAAAGAGTAGAACAAACATGGTTAAGAGGAAAATAATGCTCAAATTAGGTGAAGAGATGATGAGAGAGCTCCTAGCTGTTTTAAATAAATTTAAGTCCCCAGATTCGGGGAAATTATTCCCAGGGAACTAGGTAAATTTAATGGTGTGATCTCAGAAATATACCAGCAATGGCTATTGAGTATTTACGAAGAAGATGTGACGACAGAAAACTGAAAATAGGTATAAATGCTCTGATTTTTTTAAAGTGGGAAATGGTATATTACAAACACAACAGAACGTTGAGCCCATCAACAACCCCTGGGAAAGTGTTAGAGAATTTCATGCAAAAGCTGTTCTGAAAGTACACAGGGACGAATATGGCAATCTTGGGGAATCCGTATGGGTTTTCTAAGACCACACCAAGATGCCTCTTGTATCTTGTCAGGAATAATGATCTAAAGAAGCAAAGTGAAACAAAAGGGGAAGAAGAGGGGTGGGGTGGAAGGTCAAATCGGTCCTTGCCCTTAGGTTGTATGCATCTTTTTGCTAATGGTGAAATGAGGGTGAACTGGAAAAAAGAACTGCAAAGCAAGCAGCCAACCGGAGTGATAGGAAGTTTAAAAAACTCTGGGGGCATCCTAGCAGGAAACGGTGGGATTAGCAAAAGTATGCTAATGCCAGATTGAAAGCAGAGTGGATGCAAGCATTTAGCAGTAATTCAGAAAAATAGATTAGTACCCGTGTAACATCCATGATCATTATCATGTGTTAATAATGTGAGGCAAAGGGCACATTTTCCTCTGACTATTGTTTGGGGTGGGGGTGGGGGATTAAAAAAAAAACAATAATCAATTGGACCAGAGCAGCAAATGATCTCATTCTACCATTTTTGTGCTAAGAGGGATCTTTGCACTACTTGGAGTAACAAAAAATAATCAAGAGGCAAGATTCTATTAAGATCACCTAGGCTGCTGAATGCTAAACTCATTTAGGTTTTTTTTGGTTTTTTTGATGTGCTTAACAATTGAAGTTCAATATGATGCCGTAGAGATCTAGAGTCCAGGAGGGCGTCTGACAAGTCTCCCATTTTCGCTGTTCATGGACTATATGCCACACACTGCGGTAAGCATTTCACGGTCATTATCTCTGATGCTTACAAAAGCCGTGTGTTGGTATGATGTCTCTGAATGAAGAAGAGGAAAAGTGAAGCTCACAGGGGTTAAGTAATTTGCCAGAGTTGTCAGCTAGTAAGAGGCAGAGGTGGGGTTTGAATGCAGGGCTATTCTACACCAATGCTCTCCCCCTGGACTGCACAGTCTCCATTATGAGCTTTATCGTGCACATTTGGGTCCGTTGATAATACGGCTAGGAAGACTGCTAGATGAGTAAACAATTGTTCCCAAAGAATTTTGATAAATTTCAGATATAAAATCAGGGTCAAGGTCCTTGTGCCTGTTTAATACTGTTATCAGTAACTTGGGTAAACACATATGTCGTGAAATTGAGAAGGATAACTAATGCTTTATGTAAAGGAATTTCTATTTGAAAGTATGTACAAGGTAAGGGACAGACTGGGAGTTCGAAGTTTGTAGATACTGACAGGCATATGTAGAATAGATAAACAAGATTATACTGTATAGCACAGGGAAATATATACAAGATCTTGTGGTAGCTCACAGCGAAAAAAAATGTGACAATGAATGTATGTATGTTCATGTATAACTGAAAAATTGTGCTCTACACTGGAAATTGACACAACATTGTAAACTGACTATAACTCAATAAAAAAATGTTTTAAAAAATGTATGTTCAAGGTGTAACAATGGACAAAAACCTGCTAGGTAAAATTAAATAGAGATTAAATGAGAAATCATGCATTTAGGGTAAAAAAAATGCAATCTTCTAAACACATATTGAGGATATTTGGCTCACCAGCAATATATAGGAAAAATACACAGGGATTTTAATTATTAGCAACATCACTAAGAGTCAGCAGAGTGATACATGAACAAAGAGAAATGGGAGGAGGAACAAACCTTAAGGCTGCATTAGTACTCATTCATTTTTACTCACTGTACACTAATCAAAGTAAATACAAGAGCATTTTGCTCTGCACAGTTCATACCATGTCTCATATACGGCCTGAAGTGTTCCAGATATACCCCGGCTTAAAATCAACTTACAAACAGTTTTCAGGTGACCCAGGATGAATCTTGGTGAGAAGACAGGGGAGAAGCTCTGGAGAACACATTTTTTTGAGAAAGAGTTACATGATATTAAAAAGTTTAGCCTGCAAATTCCTCAAATATTTGAAAGGAGTAGGTTTCAAAGCTAGTCATTCACTTACTCATTCTGAATTAATTAGACAAATATGTAATTATCTTTTGCTGGATGCCGACCACGTCAGGCACTGTCCTTGGTACTGGGAAGAAAAAAATTTCAAAAGCCATGATTCCTGAGTTGAAAGATATTTTAAGTCTGGTGAGAGAGACAGAATAAGGAAAATCCAGCATCACAGTACGCACTAGATCAGAGGTGTTCCTGCTTCACAGAGAAAGGGCATCTGGAGCAGACTGGGGGGTCAACGAAGATCCAGAGAAAAGTGCAGGTGAGATAAGATTAGAAAGATGAATAGGCATTAACCAGCTGAAGCATGGGGAGGAAGTAAGGACCTTCCAAGCAGAGGAAACAGCACGTGTGAGTGTGTGGGAAAATCAAAACAGCATGAAAGAACTAGAGAAAAGGCAAGTAGTTCTGAGAGCTGGAAGAAAGGACATATGGGGGTGGGGGGGGGCAGTATTGATAGGAAAGGAGACCCGAGCTGGACTCTAAACTCAGGAATTTGAACTTTATACTGAAACCTCTGTGGAGACTTGAAGCATTTAAAACTGGGCAGTGACGTCATGTGCTTTTAATTTTAGAAAGGTCCCTGAAGCAACAGCCAGGCCAGGCTGGAGGCATTAGGACTGGTTAGCAGGTGGAGTCATTCTCATTGTTTGCAGAAGTCCTGCTGGAGAAGGTTGCTGCAAACACTGAATTAGTGAACACTGAGTCACTGCCTTTGGGGAAAGTAAGTTCTTTGGAAGCCTCTGGTCTTGACATCTTCACCAACTGATCAACACGTAACTTATGTTTAAAGATATCTTATGTAATATACATATCTTAAGAATATTTAGTTCTATGCAGCATTTCTAGCTGAGAAGGGTTTAACAATTTTCTTGATCCTGGATAACATGACTCATTTTTTTGGCTTTCAGCCTCATAACATTTCTGTTCACTATGCTTTTTTTTTTCAATTGGTCGTCATCTCATCAATCCACAAATATAGCCACTTTTCCATCTTTATCTTGTACTATAGATGGTCCTGTGTGGTACAATAGCACTTTCTGGAATGCCTCATATATAGATGAAGAAATTTCATCTTCCTTTTCTCTATGTGCCCTGCTATGGATTCACTAACATTGAAATTATGACCAATAGCGCTGTAATTCCTGCATGAACAATGCTTATCTAACATCACAGCCTTCCTACACTTGGGGCTACTCGGAGGTGCTTCACCACAACACTGCGTGGTCATTTTAAGCAGCAGAATCATCAGAAACGAAAAAAGCACAAAAAATGCAAAAAGTGTGGCACTAACTAGACTGCCAAAAGGACACTTGTTTGCAGTCTGAGAGCTGAAACAAAGAAGCAGAACGCTGCCTTGTTCAACCTTAGCTGGACACATGCTCACTGGGGGACTGGAATTTTTCACCACTTTGAGTTTGTCCAGGAATGACGGTGAAAGCCTGCAAATATTGAATTGGGGGGGGGCGGTAATAGATAAATTTTTGCAAGTAGGACAAATTTCAAATACAGAATCCACAAGTAATGAGGATCCACTGTACTCACAGGCATCTGAGCATTGGCCGATGAGCACCTGAATTAGGGCAGCAGCAGTGGGGACAGGTGAAGGGGATGGGTTCATTCATCCAGAATATTCATTGAGCTAGGTACAAAGCTTAGTGCTAAGAGCCAAGGATCTGGTGAAACACTTCAACCCTGGGGTGTGTAGATGACCAGGAAGAGTTACAGGGTAGGTGCGGAATTGCAGGGAGAGGTGCATTCTTTAGTAAGAGGTAGATATCAGATATAGCAAAGGAGATGTGGGGGGGACACTTTCAGAAAAGCCTGGTGATATCGTGACAATTTCTCTTTGTGGTGCCCAGTCCCAGAGGGTACAGCAGGAGGGTCTGAAGGACTGGGGATAAGCGGGGGTCTGAGTTAGCTCAGGAAAGTATAGAGAAGTGTAGGAGGGATGATAGGGCAGAAAAGCAATAGCTAGAGAGATCTACGTGCTGGGTTTTTGAGGCACAATGAATTTACTCCTAAAAATCTGCTTGCGAGACGTGAATACTGACCTAACTGAATGCAAAGACTTTTTAGGATTTAGAATCCCTTCGAGGTTTACATAGAGAGCTGACTGGTGAGGGAAGAAGAAAAGCAGGTAGATTTCGTTCCTGGATCTTTGGTTTGGGTAGATGATTGCCTGGTAGTCCCATTCATCAAGCTATGGGCACAGCAGAAAGAAGCGACTGGCGAGGAAAAGAAGATGGGTTCTGTTTGGGGAACATCCACCTCGAGGGGCCTATGTGACATCCAATCAGAGACGTCCAGCAGAGAACTGAAACTACAGAGCTGGAGCTCCTGGAGCATTCTGGGTTAGAGATGGAGAATTTGGGAGCTGGTAGTTGAAGTCAGACATGAGGGCACACAGCACATATTTACTGAACAAGAAATCAGGTGACCAAGGGAGGAGCCTGGGAAATATGGTCATTTAAGAGACAAGCTGATGGAGAGGAACTGACAGAGGAGACTGGATGAGAAGTAGCCATAGATCCCAGAGGAATTCAGGTATCACCGAAGCTGAGGGGAGGCGGAATGCTAAGGAAAATTTCAGACGTGTGAAAATGGTACGTGCTGAGCCATATGATGTACGGAAATGACAGTAGACTAGGCGCACGGAAGTGCAGGCAGTGACTCAGCGATGGCCACTGAACAGTATTTCAGGAAGAATTCTTCCATGAGGCAAGAGGTTGTATTAAACAATCTTTTTAGTCCATTCTCCTAACTCTAAGATTGTAGGTTCTGGCTCAGGGAGAGAGAAGGATTGGAAGGGGTGGAGTGTAAGCGTGGACAGGGGAGATGTTATAGATAGGGGGTATTTAGGATTCAATATTTGGTCAAGGGTTCCTGGAACCAGCCTTAACAGTCTGTTGGGACGACTCCTTGAAGCTTGGATTGTAAAGATAGCCAACAGTAAGTGAAGTCAAGACACCAGATCTTCGCTGGCATGGTATGGAGGAAAGGGTTAGCGGGCTCAGGGATGTGGGAATGTGTGGATGGATATGTGGTGGAAGTCCTGAGGCTTCACAACCTCGCTGTTTCCTGAGAAGGTCTGGAGGGACATGGTCCCCTGTACTGAGCAGTCAATTACAGGTAGTAACATATCCTCAGATTGCTTTTCCTCCTTTCTGTGCTTCACCCTGCTCTCTGGGATTGCACTGAATTTCAAAATAAGAGCACAGAGACTCTGCTTTCCAGGGAACTCAGAGTATAACAGTTTGATCACAAATATATTCTCAGAAAAAGACCTTTCTCTGATGTAACAGTAATATAAATATCGTCCATAAGCGATGGCTTAGCCTTCATCCTTACATAATTTCTTCTATAATGTCACCCACAGCAACTGGTCATAACACTGATCATTACTTCCCTATTATCTCACTACCGCCCACATTCTCAGGGGAGCTGTTAGGATTCCCATCGGTACTATCTGGCAAATTCCAATTGAGTCTTAGTTTTATTTCCTGGCTTTATGACTAACCACCCTCGGATCCTTTGTAGTATTTCTCTTTCTTGACTGGCGTTTTCAGCACCTTCCAATTTTGTGTCGTCTGAGAACTAAATAAACGTGAGCGCAGTAGAACTCAAACAGCTGTAGGTGTTAAACTGCAAGGTTGGATGCCCAATCCATGCTCTGCGCACGCAGCCATCAGGAGAGCCCTGAAAGGGAAATCTGCAAAGCTTCCAGCATATTTTATTAATGACCAGCCAGACACCATAACCCACCCCAGGGAGATGAGGACCTAATTAATTAGGCATAATACTACTTAGCACTTACCATTTTCAATAAATATTACTACATGAATGAAAGAATCCTCAAAAGACTCCCACGAAGCAGGAACTATTAATCCTGTTTTACAGCTGGGGAAACAGAAGCAGAAAGGTTCTTGGATTTGCCCAAAGCCACAAAGAGAGGTAGCATCAGTCCCCAATTTGGTTTCTCAGAGCCGATCCCCTAGGCTATTTTTAGAGCATGATTTTCTCAAAGATCAAAAGGCCTTAATATATCAAAGGTACTCACACATAATAATTTAAGAAATGTGCGGGAATAACAACAGCCTAGGTGCATGGACATACAAGTGTCAGGGGCTTTATAAGGAAATCGACCATTTGCCGCTCCTCCTTCTCTTGAAGGAAGGGATTATATGTTTCGTACCCATGCTAGCAAGTGGCACAGTCCCAGGGACACTGAACATATTTTTAATAGACTTTATTCTTTTAGAACAGTTTCAGGTTCACAACAGAATTGAGCAGAAAATACAGAGTCCTCACACAGCCCTCCCCACCCACACATACACACTCCCTTCCCTTAACATCCCTCATCCGTGTGGCATGTTTGGTACAATTGATGAACCAACATGGGCACATTATTATCAACCAAAGTCCATAGTTTACATTACATTTCACTCTGGATGTTGTACATTCTATGGGCTTTGACAAATGCATAATGACATGTAGCCACCACTATAGTATCATACAGAATAATTTCATTGCCCTAAAAATCCCTGTATTCTATCTATTCACCCCTACCTCCCTCCCTCTCCCCAACCCCCTCTAAACATTTCTTTATTCATTTTTTAAACAAGGTATTTATTAAATTCCTGCAGCAGTCTAGGCATTCTCCTTAACCTCCTTAGATTCTAGGGATAAAGAAAATGTGATAAACCAGTAAATCAGTAGAACATATGTAATTGCAGATAGCAATAAATGCTGTGGAGAGCGTGACCTAAAAAGCAGAATAAAAAATATCTGAGAAAAGAATCGTCCAGGTGGTGGGAACAGCAAGTACAAAATCCTGAGATAGGAGCATCCTTGGCATGCTCAAGAAATAGGGAGGGCAGTGTGGCTGGAGTAGAGTGGGTGAGGGGACAGTGAAAGAAGGTGAAGTCAGAGGAGTGGACACATGCGGTCATTTTAATAACATTGGTCATTTACTCTGCAAAGATAAGAAGATGTTACAGAGTTCTGAGTGCTGCTATGGAATGAAGTAACTGACATTTTAATGGGCTTACTCTTGCCTGGGGGGTAAGTGTGGAAACAGGGAGACAAGGTAGGAGATTATTGCAATAATCTAGTTGAGAAATAAAGGTGACTCGTACCAGTACGCAGTGGCGGAAGTGGTGAGAAGTGGCCAGACCCTAGATGTATTTTGAGGGTGAAGCCACAGGAATTAGATATGATGGATAGAATCTGGGGTCTGGAATAAAGAGCAGAGTCAAGACTTGTTCCCAGGTTTTGACTTGAGAAGCTGGAAGGGTGGAGTTAGTATTTACTGAGAAGAAGACTGTGTAAGGAGACAATTTCAGAAGGGAAATCAAGAGTCTGTGTCTGGGCATGTTAAGTATGAGGCCTTCGGGCTCTCCGAGTGGAGATGTTGAGTAGAAAGCGATACGTCCCAGAAGATATGGGAATAAAGTATTTCAAAAAGGAGGGAGAGGGATCAACTATGTCAAAAGCTGCTGATGTGCTGAGAATAATCAAAGACTGAAGATTGATGATGGGACTTAGAAAATGAAAGGATACTGATGATCTTGATAATATAGATGTTGGTAGCTAAACAGGGTCAAAGCCTGATGGATTGGAATCAGGAGAGAAGAGTATGAATTCACTGTGCACTTAGATATAGCTGTAGATATAAGTACAGATCTGGATAGAGCCTAGCTTTGGCAACGGGGAGAACTTTTGTTCTGGAAACAAAAAATAACTCGGCAGCAATGAATTCCTCTCATCCTGACTGCGGTCTTTAAATGCCATTTTCCTTTATGGAACCCAGGCTCCTTAGAGAAAAAAATTTTATGCCCGACTTGCTGCCAAAAAGTTTTGTGCCAGATTAACCTGAGATATCTTGTCATACCAGCTAGCAAAGAAGTCTTCAGATTTCTAGAGTCGTGTCAAAAGGAGTCATGAAGGTCTAGCCATGGTGGGCTAACTGGTACCGTAATAAAACTCCTGCTAGAAACAACCGAAAAACAGGACAAACTATTTGAACCTCTGTTTTCAGTCATTGGACAGCATCAACATGCTTAGAGGTCTCTTTGAGTCAACAACTCAATGCTAAAGTGCTCGTTCATAGGGTGAGATCCTGGGAGGCTGGGAAAGAATCAACGCCGGGGAGTTGTGACCTGAAAATTGCTGAAGCCTGAACACATCCAGGAGATACTGTAGGTACTCAAATTTTGAACAGTCAGAGTAGAGAATGTGCTAGCCATTCTGTAATAATAAGTTTTGATTTCTGGTGGGGAAAATCATCTTAAAAGTGTTTTGGCTATTTCTCACCCTTTGTTCATACGTGTGTGTGTGTGTGTGTTTGTGTGTGTGTGTGTGTGTGTGTGAACCAGGTTGCCAAGTTTCATGAAAAACCATTAGGATTTTCACTAGAATAATATTGAATCCGTATACTGAACATTGCCTTACTATCCAAGAACATGATGTGTCTCTGCATTATTTAGATCTTCTTTAAAATCTTTATAAAGTTAAAATATTATCTACTTAAAATTCTTGAGCATTTTTGTTAGATTTATTCGTTGATGACTTACCATTTTGTTATTGTTGAAAGTAGTTTCTTATTTTATTGCATTTTCTGGGTGTTTTCACATAATTTATAGAAAGACAATTGACTTTTCTATGTTAATTTTACATCTAGAAAGTTTGCAAAGCTCTCTTACTAATTTTAATAAATTGTCCCATGGAGTCTTTTAGGTTTTCTATGTAAACAAACCGTATATGAATAATAGCAGTTATTTTCTTTGACAATTTGAGAGTTTTTCCCCCCTTTTTCTTATCTGCTGGTCAGGGACTCTGGTTTGATGTTGGCTAGAAGATATTTTTGAACATTTTTTTAAGACTTAAACTCTACCTCTGTTTCTCTCTATTGTGTTTTTAAAAAAGATGTTGTATTATTTTCTGCTCCTGTCTTTATTATTTCCTTCTTTTTACTTTCTTGGGGGCATATTCTGCTATTTTCTTACTTTCTTTGTAGAATGCTTAGCTTATGCATATCAAAAACACAGTAAGATTCCACTTCACAACCATCACATTGTCAAAAAGGCCGGTAAAAGTGTTGGCAAGCCTGCGGAGCAACTGCTGCTCTCATAGCTTTAAAGCAGAAATGTACGTTGGTACAACCACTTTGAAAAACAGATTGAAGTTTAATATGCACATACTCAATGCTTCTTCAGTTATAGTCCTGTATCTATTTCCTGGAAGAATTCTTGAACAAGTAGATCAGGAAGTGTGGTAATTAACATTCGTCGAATTGACTGAGCCACAGCGTGCCCAGATATTTGGTCAAATGTTGCTTAGGTGTGTCTGTGAGGGTGTTTTTGGATGAGCTTAACGTCTGAGTTGGTAGACCGAGTGAAACAGATTGCACCCCCACCCCGCCGCCTTAGGTGGGTGGCCCTCATTTGATCAGTTGAAGACCTGAGCAGAACAAAAAGCCTGGCCCTTCCATGAGCAGAGGGGAGCTCCTCCTGCCTGACCCCTTGAGCTAAGACACTGGTCACTCCTGCCTTCAGACACAACTGAAACATTGGCAGCTCTTCTTGCGTCTTAAGGCCAGCCAGCTTTCAGACTGGAACCACACATTGGCCCTCCGGGGTCTCCAGCTCGCTGACTGCAGATCTTGGGACTTGTCAGTCTCCGGAATTGCGTGAAATTGCATAAGCCAGTTTCTTTTAATCTCTCTCTGTGTGTCTCTGTCTCTCTCTATATACAGGAATACCTTGGAGATATTGTGGGTCCTGTTCCAGACTGCCACAATAAAGCGAACATTGCAATAGAACAAGTCACATGAATTTTTTGGTTTCTCAGTGCATATGAAAGTTATGTTTACACTATACTATAGTAGAGTACAATTAAATTTCAAATGTGTGATAGCATAATGTCTAAAAAAATATATACATACCTTAATTTAAAAATGCTTTACTGCTAAAAAATGCGAACCAACATCTGAGCCTTCAGCGAGTCATAGTAGTAGCAACATTGAGGATCACAGATCACCATAACAAATTAATAATAATGAAATGAAAAACGTTTGAAATATGTGTGAGAAACACGAAGCAAGCACACGCTGTTGGGAAAATGGCACCAATAGACTAGTTTGATGCAGAACTACCACGAAGCTTCAATTTGTAAAAAATTCAGTGTCTGCAAAGTGCAATAAACTGAAGCACAATACAACGAGGTGTGTCTCTGTGTTCATCCTAGTGCGTCCGTTTCCCTGGATAATTCTGACTGAAACAGGAAGCATGGATTAAAATGCTCGTAACAACATAGTTCATGACAGCAAAAAAAGTAGAAAACACCCAAGTGACTCCTAACAGAAGAATGGATATGCACATTCCATAATACAATGGAGTAAATACATGGCAATAAGAGTAGAGTAAAGATAGCCATAAACATTGATGTGGATGAATTTTAAAGTCTAGTTAAACAACCCAAAAAAAGCAAGCTAGAAAAATGTATAGAGTAAGATTCGATTTATGGAGAATTCAAAGAAGGGGAAAACTAAATACTTAAAAGGAACTATAAACAAATATACTATATGTATACAATATACTAATAATACTAGTGTACAATATATAACATATACACTATATGCTCTAGCGTATATATACTTGAGAAAGAGCATAGAGCATATACTGTAGGCTATATAGCAGATATATTGTATACAGTATGTTACACTCTGAACAACTATCATAGAAATAACCATATATAAACAAATATAAACAACCACACAAGATTATAAAAAATAAAGGAAAAAAAAAAAAAGCAAGAGAGCTCTTCTCAAAAAATCCAGGATTTATATCCAGGCAGGAGACACGGATGCAACTGGGGAAGGGTTTACAAAGAGCCTCAGAAGTCCTCATAATGATCTGCTTCTTGAACTGGGAGGTGGGTCGATGGCTGTTCATTTGATTACTATCCGTTCCATTTTCTATGCTACATATAATCCTATACGTGTGAGTAGGTCTAATCCTGTATGTGTTTCTTATTTCTTAATAAAAATATCACACACCAAAAAATCAAACGGGAAAACCCAGCAGCCTAGGGGAGTTTCCTGTTCAGCACATTTTCTGATATAAAGGAGGCACTCCAAGATTGAATATTCAAATGTGAAGCCTAAAGCATCTGCTTTCTCCTCCAAGCCCTGGAGGCGGGTAGTGTCTGTCTCTCAACGTGGTCCTGGTTCTTCCAGGCTGCATGTGACATCACCCCCTCTGCCTCTCTCTGTCTCCTGAATCTCTCTCCTCTCCGGCCACTTCCTTGTCATCACTGGTTCATGCTCTAGAGACACAATTCTGAGCCTAAACTCAGACTCTGGGAGTCACAAACTGCTCATCTATGAGCTAAATGTAATTTCTGGGCATATATTTTTTTTGGCCTAATTGTATTTTAAAATCTTTGAGCGTAACTAAAATATCAGAAGATTTCATATAAAAATCCCAACTTCCGGCTTCTCTTTAAAAAAAAAAAGGGAAGGGGACGATCTGGCAACAGTGAGTTCTTACTCCCTGCCAGAAACTAGTTGGAATCGCTCCGTAGGGGGGCCCTTAGGCCTGTGTTCTCCACCATGTTGTCCTCACCACACTTCTCTCCGACCGAACAATGACCATTTATTACCCCCTTTCATTGCTTTATTATTATTATTATTTAGAGAAATACTTCACAAGCCACTTAGCGAATAAAAAGTAGGAGAAGGTGGCTGGGTGACTTTTTCTTAATCGAAGTCATTTCAGTTCAGAAGCAAGGGTGTTAACCTGCCTGGCCCTGCCGTCTCTGTTTCATGTCCTGATCTAACCATATCCGAGAAGATTCTCCGTCCTCTTATGCACACGTTTTGATAACCCAGAGTATTGTTTTCCCTGTCCTGGCATCAAAAAGAGCTGAAGAAATTGCCTAAATTTATTCTGCTGACAGAGGACTAATTTCAACATCTAAAAATCTTACGAGGCCCAAGAAGGTGAGAGTGTCTTGACCTGGTTGTGGGCCCGCACGCTCCGAATGAGAGAGCTTGGAAATCAACACCTCAGTCTGCTTTCTTTCCCTTTGCCTTGACGTTCCTCTGTTTTCTCCACCCTGTGTTCTCTTCTTGGCAGGAAACTCAAGCCTTAGGAATCTAAGTCTATTCATAAATGCACTTCTTTCAGTTACTATGGCAATGCTGAAGGAATCTGTCACGGCCAAACAGGATCACAAAAGGATCACTTTTATTTTTATTCTCAGTGTTTCCACCAACAAACAAATAAATAAAATGGTACAACTAGCCAGAGTCGCGTTTGCTTCTTGGGAAAGAGCTCCCAAGGACTGACGCCTTCCCTTCATTCCTTCCTTAGTTTTTCCTCCTCTTTTATACAGAGTTTTATTTGTTTTCCTGGGCATTCTTTAGAAAGGACCACAGTGATTGGCATTCTCTGAATTCAGGGTTTTTTTTCCCCCTTACCTTTTGCTGCTATAAATGCAGCTTAAGAGTCACAATTATGTTTAAAGGAAGCGCTGGATTTTCCCAAGATTACGCAGTTAGGATTCATTTACTGAAAACCCAGGTTGCAAATCCTCATTCCCCTGAGCTAAGGGTAACTATCCCAGAAAGCTGCTGTTTTGTCTCTAGCCCTTATCTTTGTATCTCATCACTGACAGTTGGGAATGAAATAATTCAAATGCTCTTATTTAAAGAAAGCAAAACAAGACCAACTTCCCGCCCTGTCCTCAGGGCAGGGATGACAAGTTAAGTTGACACAGAGATCAGCAGATGAGCATTCAGCCACTTTGCCAGCCAGTGCTCCTGTGAGGACTCGGCGGCAACAGAACATTTGCTCTGAACAACCTCCAGTCTGTCAAATTCCACAGCAGTTTCCAAGGCAATGATACGTTCTTGGTCTTTTCTTTATGTATTGCACAATGCTTTAGAAATTGCACAACAAAGGAGAGGGAAGGCCTTTGAACCCAGTGGGGGAAGATCCCCCTGATTACCAGAAAAAGGTTACTTTGCAGATGGATTCAAATTATTCTTGCTTCTTATAAGAGGGCACCAGCTCTACACCCTCTGGGTGAGGGGGTGACACTCAAACCTCTTACCTCAATGCACGTTTCCAGAGAGAGATTTTATTTAAAATGTCACTGGCAACCGAATGACATTGACTGCCCTGTGTTTATGGGTGAAGAGGAGGAGGAAAAGATTTAACATAGGAAAAAGACGTAGGTGTCTTTAACTAGCTATGACCCCCTGCTGGTCATGCTCATGTGTGTTTTATTAACCTCACACACCGCCATATTGCAAAGAATGAAGCCGCTAAGAAGCAGATTATCTCACTGGGTGAGATATACCTGGGTTTGAACCCTTATCCTGCTGCTGAACATGTATTACCCTTGGGTCTGTTATTTAATCTTGAAGACCTAAAAAAGAGCAATAATAGTATCTACAGCATCAGATGGTTGTTGGGATTGAGCTGGAAATTGCACGTAAAGCACTTCAGCACGGTGCATTCTGAACAATCACACACTCTAAAAAACCCCAGCAATTACCATTGTTTTTGTTACTATATTATTGTTTCAACAGGAAAATGTATATACTTGCCTCCAATTTTCTCTGTTTTTGTTTTATGTAATGTACAATTATGTTTTCTTATTTGTTTTCATACTTACATTTTAGCAAATTGGTGTGCCCTAGAATATTCTGAAAAAATAAAAAAAAAGGAAAGCAATTCTTTTCTTCCCCATAAATGGTATTTACAGATGCTTGATATAATTTGAAAACAGCCCTTATCGCCTTACTTGCTATGAACATGTTAGGTAGGAAGTAGTAAATTCATTTTACAGACTAAAAAATTACGTGAAAGGTAAATCTACCTGAATAAATCTAGAGGTATGAGGATATTCCTGATTGTAGGAATTCTTATCCTAAAGATTGGTATTCAATGTTATCCCCAAATCAGAAGCTGAAAAGCAAATCTGGTCACTACTGAAGGAAGAGCTGTGTCTGATTTAATAAGCTTTACAAACAGAACCTTAGAGAAAACATCAGGAAGCGAATGCAACCTACTTTCCTCCATCCTTTCTTTTACTTGTTCAACAAGGATTCATTGAGTTTATCTCATGCCAGGTGCTGTGAGCCACAGTATAGAGGAGAGAAACATAAGCAAGGTCCATAAACAAGGGGCCAGATGAAGTTCATGGAGGTATGAAAATGACCACTGAGGGGTCATGGGAGTGGGAAGTGGCGGGCATCCCAAGAGAAGCACAGAATAAGTGATCTAAGAATCAGTGCATAGAAGCAGGTTGGGGGTTTAGCTCAGTGCTATAACACATATTTGGCATGCACAAAGTCCTGGGTTCAATCCCCAGTGCCTCCATTAAGGGATGAATGAATAAATAAAGATTTTTAAAAAAGAATCAGTACATGGAAATGTTAATATTAATTATGCCTTTTGATTGAAGTGATTTTTATATGGGGAAATAACTTTGAATCTGCAACTTTTAGTAATACCACCTACCTTGGAAATCTATGGTTGGGTATAAAATAATTTAAACAGATAGAAGGTATTGGGAAATTGGGTGGTTCAAAGGCTACTAGCATATTTTTAACATATTCTAAAAAGAAGATGGACATAAAAGCAACAAAATGCATAAAAAATGGAAGCAGCCTCATTCTGATCTTTGTGCCTGAGTTCTGCTCAGTGTATCTGTGCAGTGGAAAGAAACTTGGTTTATTTTCTTCAAAAAATTTAACCTTGAATTTTTTTTTCATATTAAAGAAAAAAAAATTAGTGGAAAGTTGACATTTACATGAATTCTGAATAAAAATGTGAAACAAACTGAGTCAGTAGCACTCCATTCCGCCATCTGGGATTTTGTACTATTCAGTCAATTCCGGAAGTTAGATTAATATGGAAGAACTCAGAAAGGGGAATTTCCTTTCGGAGGTAATTACGAGGCTCACCTATTAACAGTGAAAAATCTGCAGCCGCTAATTGTTCTTCTCAAGTCAGATGGGAGACCTCAAATGAAATACAACCCCAGGATGTTTTTCTAAAATGGTGTTTTATTCCAGTTATCAGTAGGCATAACTACCAATATTATTTGGAAATGCCAAAATGTAAAGAGATTTTCTTATGAGCGTATTATAAAAGCCCAGGTCAAAATATCAATCTGTTCTTCCTGAAAACAGTTTGAAGTTACGGTTTTGCTTCCACATTTTAACTTACTGCTAACAGCTTTCTTTATCCCCCAAATGGCTTCCTATGAGTTGTGTAAAATCTGAGTTCAGAAAAATTGGTTCTGGTTTAAGACTTGCACACTCAGCACTGCTCTCAGATTGAGGGGATTCAGAACAGCTTCTCTGGATGGCAGATGCTATGGCTGGATATTTTTGGACCAGTCAGACTCCAAATGCCTCAGCTGATGGTCTTCAAGACCAGACTGACCCCCAGTCCCCACCCCCAGTCCCCACTCTTTTTTGCCAGAGCCTTGGGACAGATTGCATTAGAACATGTATGGGGGTTTCCCAGACATAGATCCCTTTTTACAATAAATTAACCTGCACGGTCTTTGACAGGAAACAAAGAATGCAATTATTTCCTTAGAAAATGTAGAAGTAAACAATGTGGTGGGCAGGAGAATATTTTCATTCCTTCTGAAACTTTGGAAATTACAGTCAAACAACTTACATGTACGTGTTAACGAAAGATCTTTTGTCTAATTTATGCACATCACTTTGCCACAGATCTATGGAATTTAGGTTACATTTGTGTAATTCCATAAGGGGTTTTGATTGCTGAAGTGCCACCTGTTCTTTATAAATGCTGTGACTGACATCAAGTTTTCCTCCATATGGTGATGCCATTTCTGATTACTATTTGTCTTCTTACATTTTAATAGTGATTTGAGTTAAAATCATCTAAAGTCTGTTTCCCAATAGCTTCGTGTAACTGAACGGTTCTGTTTTTGAGTTTTATCTCACTGTATTTTGAGTCCACGTACATTTCTAAAAGAGCTTAAACTGCCTACAGAATATAGCTTTATAGGACTAAATGAGTAATTTTTCAGTTGTGAGTTAAAATCAAGAAGAGGGTCAATATGGGCATCTCTGTAATTGAAAACCAGTGGGTGATAATTCTGTACTGAAAACAAGATAATAAGAATAAAATTGAGCCATTGGTGGGGGAAAGATAAGATTAAAGATGTGATCTCAATTAAATATGAACTATTATTAACATTGTAATGAAACGTCCACTTCTAATTTGCCCTATATTTCCCTCTTTTGGAGTATAATTATGAAGATATGTAAAAAACAATTTAAGTAAATCATGGTAGAATCAATTTATTATAGCCTGATAATTAAATATTTTCAGATTTGTTAATATCCAAATATTTTGGTGAACAAATAGTTCAGTTTTTTTGGTATGTCAGGATCTATTTCTTTATTTGTCTGATATACTATTTTACTCAGTGTGTGTTAGTTTCAAAGATAACAATAAAGGGCCAGACAGACCATGCGATATCGAGATGAATAGTGAAAGAAAAAGTCAATTTCTCTCACATTCATGCCTGACAGTGATTTAAAAAGAAAACAAACAACTGTTAGTTAAAGGCCTACATGTGCATATATCTAAAAAAAAAAAACTTAAGAAAATATATGGCCATTTTCCTCCTCAGGATGACTTTTTTCTGTTTTTTTTTTTTTTAATTATGAAAGTTTCTAATTAATCTCTAACCATTTATTTGGTGTTGATAGACGGTTTGAGGCTGTTATCTATTTCCCCTTCATTTTGAGGGAACCTATTAACTTTTCTTATTTCTTCTGTTTCCTACATAGATTTTTCCAAACACCAAATTCTCTCCTTACTCAAGCGCATGAGTGTCTGAGAAAGCCACATTATCTGTAACCCAATAGCGTACAAATACTTCAAAGCTAGTATAACGAAGATAAAACTCTTGTTTTATTTCACCAACTACTAATAACTGCAAAGTAAAATAGAAACTAGGAAACATAAAAGTCTGACTGAAATTCATGTATTTTATTTCTCATTTTCCTTTGGGCATTCTTGTTTTTTTCTCTATCATATATGATACGATATATGTTAACCTCATATATATTAATTTAAAGACAGGGTAGAATAAAAATTTCCCTTCCTTATCTAATACTAATAGGTTAATATTAATGTTAAATAAATAATTGGTAACTTATGCAAATAAATCTTAAAAATAAATATAATTGAAGTGTTTTAATTAGATAATCTGTGAATTCTAATCTAATTTAAAAAATTCTGATTTTTCAGAAATGAAGAACTTTTAACTTCCTAATATATAATCATCCATAGTAGCCATCTGGCAAAAATTTTGTCTCATCAATGTGTCGATTAAAAAGAAAAGAACATATGTATATACAAATCTGTATGGTAAAATGTCAACCATAATTAAATCTAGATGGTGAGTATATTGTTAATTATTGTACTTAAGAAAAAATTTTGTGAATGTGCAAGCACATTTACAATAAAATACTGGGAGAAAACAAAACAAAATATTTGTCATTTGAGTTTGACTTTGCCACACATAAAGTCTAGTTGAAGGTAGTCAAGAAGTAGATAGATGAATGTAATCAAACTGCCCATTATTAAAACAAAGTTCCTATCCTCAATTTAAATTCAGAGTCACAGACTATTCAGTATTACGTGCAAACACAAAACTTTACATATTAAGGACTAAAATTATAGTTGTATTATAAATATATAAAATTATGCTTCTGTAACTCTTAGTTAACTAGAAATGGAAGAATATTTCCCTAAATGACCAAAAAAAAAAAAAAAAAAAAACCCTCTCTTAAATCAGTATCCAACACAGAACTTAGTGGTGAAAAAGAATATACATTCTCATTAAAATTAAGAGCAGATAAAAAGTATAGCAGCTGGCACTGCTGTCAAATAAACTTATTTTCAAAGTCCCAGATAGTATGACACGGAACGGAAAGAAGGGAGTAACTATTGGAAAGAAAAGGATAGAACAACCATTCTTTGCAAATTGTAAGAGTGCATGCCTAGGGAAAAAAAAGCAAGAATTAAACACAACATTATTCCAACTAACAAAATAATTTAGAAGAATGGTTGGATACAAATGTGTGCAAAAGCAATAGCTGTATCATATATAAGCAATAATTAGAAAGAAAAAAATTTTAAGCCCCTTTAACAATAGGGATTTTCATAAAAATGTAAAATACCTGAATATATGTTTACGAGGAAATATATGAGATTTAATGAAGAAAATGATGGACTCTTAACAGGACACATAGTGATTGATTGTATGAAGAAATGTGCCATGTTCTTGGAAAAGAAGATTGACTATAACAAAGGAAATTTTCACTTAAACATGGATTTATAGATACAATTAAGTTATAATAAAAATCAATTAAGTTTTATAGAACTTGACAAAGTTATTATAAAGATCATATGAACAAATAAACACATACAAATACATGAGAAATTTTAGAATGGCAGGGGGATCCTGCCCTAATGGGATATTCCAAATTTTAGTTGTTTACAAATAACCCTCACAATTTTTACCCGATTCACAGATCACTGATGAAATTATTTCAAATCCTTCTTTTAAACAACTTGCATGTATTAGTTAAATAATTTTACTTAAGGAGAAGCTTCGTATCAGTACTGCAACTGGAAAGATAGTATTTTTTGCCTTTAATAGAATAAAATTGCATAAGTAAAAATAAAATTATTTTATATGAAAACTTTATAAATGATATTTAAAATTACATGAAAGTTGTATAGTAAAAAGTTGTATTGTAAAATAAATAAAACACTGCCACTAAATTCTGGCTAGCTCTTGAACCTACTGGAAGCTCTCTTTGTTAAGAAGGCTGTTACAGACACCCAGGTACTAGACAGACTTTCTGCTGACATATATTTGAAGGATTAAGAGAGAACTGAAAGGAAAAAAAACATTCGCACTGATTGATTTAACATCTTTTATTTCTGTGTGTAAAACAAACTCAGTATCCTCAAAAGTATGTGCTTCACATTTGGGGAAACATCGACTCAACAGACAATAAAACAAATTGCAAAGATTTAAAAAAATGAAAGAGTGTCATAGATATATACACAAATCACTGAACAGTGCTTAGCATGTAGGAAGCATCCAACAGATATTTATTGACTTAATTTGTGAATTCAACCAAAAATACAATCAAGAACACTGGCTGTTCCAATTTTTTGTTATATATAAAACAAATTGGACTATTCAATAAATGGTGCCGGGAAATAGTGAACAATTCAGGGACAACATGCCAGTTTTTCCTTTGGAAAAAATCATCCCTTATAACTTAATTATATCCACAAATCCAAATTTCTGCTGGGTTTCTAGGGTCATACGAAGAGTGTAGCCTTGAGAATGGAACCAACACTGAGGAAAGCACATTTGAGGGACAGAGTCAGATTTTTCTGAGCACTTAAATTCAGCTATGCCCAAAATAATTCTCCGGGGTTTCACAATTATTTAAGTCAACAAACCCCCCTTCCCCTCCACACGAGCATGAAAGGCTTTGTCGAGCAGGCGAAAGAAATAAGATTTAATGGGAAGGTAAACAGGGAAACACTGAGTACCTTCCAGATGGACACTCTACGTTCTAGACATTACTGCTTGCCCCAAATCCAACGCCTTGGGTCCTCCAGCTTCTAAGGACCCTCCCAGACCACTCTACCCATTTTTTCCCTTTCTCCATCCTCCAGCAAACACCTCACGTCCTTCCACACTTGCTTCAAACGTTGCCTATTACTATGAACTCTTCCTCTATAGCAGCAGATTAAATCATTTTCTCCTTTCTGCTTCCATCTCACTTGGTTTTAAATTCACTCATAATTTTTCCCTATTTTACAGAAATTACTTGTTTGCACATGTGTTTCATCTCTGAGTGTTGAATTCATTCTTGAATTGGCAGCATCCAGTGCAATGCCTGACACAAGGTGGGTGACTAACAGGTGTTTGAAAAATGAAGGTGTAAAGGCATGGATGGATGAATGAATAAAGCATTAATAGTCATACATATATGTATAAATATATATATACACTGATCTATCTGCTAGGAACTTCTTTGTGGCTCAAGGGTTCAAATTTCCTGCAGTCTCAATGACATGTCACATTTTGTACATCTGGGAAGGCTACATGATCTTTTCATTGCTTCCACATGAATCTCGTGGCCCATTTTCAGGTAAATTCTTCGGGAGATGAATATGAAAAGCGAAACCCAATGCCTTTTGCCTCTGAATGTTGATGGCAGATCCCGCAGTCTCTTGCTCCTCTCCGCGTCCTCCAGGAGAAAATGAGGATGGAGTTCTGTTCACGCCTCAGGCTTCCTAATAGTAACAAGTCTTCCCGCCAACACGAATGTTTCCTTTCTTTTTAACAATGGCGTATGGCTCACATGTTTACAGCACATCTATACAAGATACTTTTTGTTTTTACAGAAAGACAGGCTGGGTTATGAACTCTTAATCGGCACCTCACTTCCCACACACAAACAGAGTCCTTGGGGGTCGCACAAGCTGTGGACATATTTGCAATGAAAGCACCACAAAGGCGAATGGAAATTTATTTCAATGAGTTTACTGTAAGCACAGTTTTTTTTTTTAATTGGTAGGTTTTAAAATTGGTATTGGTAGGTTTTAAATGCCTAATTATCTTCATATAAATGGCACCCTATCATCCTAGCCGTGTTGTACTTCTGCCCTGTGCTGTTTATTATTTTGCATTACAATTATCATGCAAAGCAGAGAAGGTGACTTTAAGCAGCTCATTTAAAGGGCTTTTTTTTTTTCGTTAAGTGTAAAATCTTTGGGAGGCTATTTACATAGATGTGTATTGTTGAGTGTTAAAAATCAGTCCAATTATAAGTACACAAAAGTTTTTATTATGGGTTTAATTTTGAAATGTAAATGGCCATTGTAAAGTGCCCGCTGACATTTTAATTTGGGCTTGGATTTTTGTCTCTGGATTAACAAGCCATCTTGTATTGAAATTAATTACAGAGATCTACAAAACATTCAAAGGTAACAGAACCTGTATGGCAGAATTGCCTAAAGGTATGCATTGTGATCCCTTCTTTGGAGTTGGACATTAGAGCTGTTGCTCATCCGCCACCCGAACCACCGGCGATGCTGTGCAGATGATAGGATTCCACTTCATGTTGCATCCTGTTGCCATGGCTATGATGGCCCTAATACTGTGTGCTCACAGCAAGGTTGCAATTAGTATTTGGACTTAGAAGAGAAACATAATGATCTCATATTGAAGAAACACTTGCTTAATACTATTTTGGATCTAGGCGTCCTTTCAAGTTGCTAACAAGCAGCTCTGTTGGTCAGGAAAAAAAAAAAATCACTCAGCCATTTTGTACCTGCACCCTCAGTTTCTTTCCAACCAAGTTCACTGGGATAGAGAAGCGGATGATGTTTCTGGTGTGTCTATGTGTGCCCGCTGCCAGGCTTCAAAAACACGTTCCTTGCAGACTTTTAAATTTATAGCAGGCTTTCATGTGATTTCCTACACCATAAGCAGTGATGAGGCTGCACTGTTTTAGTAATCGAATGAAGTATATACTAGCGATCCCTAAAAATGCAATCTAGGTTTTAGAGTTTGATGCACACACAGTCAACCTCATGAAATATAGTTTTGTATCACCAGCCAGTGAAAAGGGCTTATTTTTTGAAGAGGGGGGTTAGCTTCTGCATGTTCAGTAATCATCTTTTGTGGGTCTTTTTAGTCTGTCACTGACTTGGAAAGTGTTCAGTTTCGTATTATTCACTTGGAAGTGGTGATAGTTCAGGGGGACATGGGTGGGGGCTGGAGACAGGAAAGACTCAGACATGAAATTAAATGAGGAAAGGATCTGAGATAGGCAAGGTGGCTGGCCCACATTCTCAGACTATAAACTCCAGATAGTCAGAGCCAGGACCCCAAGATTCCAGCCATGGATCATGGAGACCAGGTCATGAGCTAAAATCAAGAGTTTAAGTCGGGGAGAAAGACTAGACAAATGGACAGAAATGTCTCTGACAGCAGCTCCAACAGCCAAATAGACAGAATTGAGGAGACGTGTTTTGTTTTGTTACCAAAAAGAGGTTTTTAAAGACAGATGTACCTAAGATATGGGCAATTGCAAATCTGTAAAAGACAAAATACTTCATTTTGCATGCTAGAACCGTAAACATCTCTAAGACTGTCAGCCTCGTAGTCTTATAAATGATTAAATCTAATCCTTTAATCTATTTGATTATTTTTAAAAATTTTTTTATTATTATTTTTTTAATGGAAGTACTGGGGATTGAACCCAGGACCTCATGCATGCTAAGTAAGCACCTTTCCACTGAGCTATACCCACTCCCTTATTTGATTCTTTTTATGGAATCATACTATTGGAACTCAGGGCCATTATTAGGATTTTTCTTGCATATAAACCACAGAATGCTTGTGATTTTTCTGGCCTCGGTATTGTCTGAGTTCTGATGAAGAGCTCAAGAGAGAGGTGACGAGCTGTCCTACAGGGAAATAATCGGAAGGAGATATGCCGGGAGCCAAGCCAGCTTAGAAGGGACAGTATGGTTAAGGTATTATATAAAATGATCAAGCTGAAAGAATCGAAGGAGATAAAAGTGGAGGGAAGGAGGAAACTAAGAGAAACCAAATAGATCAAATTGCAAAGAAGATGTGGCGCTGTAAATAAAAGCTAGAATTAGTGTCGTGGCATAAAAAGGAGAAGGAAAATGAGCTATTGATAATAATAATAGCTATTACTTGTGGAGCTACTTTCTATTAGTCACATACAACTTTCCATGTATCATCTCATTTAACCCTCCCCTTACCCCACATGTGAACAGGCTGTAATCATCCCCATATTGGCAAGGAAGCCTTCTCCTAGAAATTTTAAAAGGTCTCTTCTTTTAAAGAACATCAAACTGGCTCCAGTGGACTCAGTTGGGTCTCATGACTGGCTGAAATTAATGAGCACATGTGACTTCTGAAGGATCTCTAAATCATTGCTGAGAAGCATGACCAGGAAATGGAGCATCAGGGAACCAATTAACAGAAACCACAGCTCTTTGAATTTGCCTCTAGCTGCCACTAGGAACCACCACCAGGCAACTCTTCAGAGATCCAGCCTGGGAATATAGCACATCAGGCTGAGAAAGACCAACTTGTCAAACAGTAGTCTTTTTTTTACCCCTTGTGGTAGCTGTTCATTTCTCTTGGGAGAATGAAGAGTAGGTCCTCACTGTTCACTTAGCACCTGCTGAGAAGGCAGCAATTGTAGGTGTTTTATTATTGTCCTTCTTGATGAGGGAGAATAACATGGACTTGAAGGATTTGCAAGTTGAGTGAAAGCTTAATAAAAGCTTAATAGAAGGCTTCAATTACCTCAACTCTCAGAATATAATTTGGCAGAGTATTAAACCGAGAGGAGAAGTCTGCACCGGGAAACTGGCTGACTTCTGATTTATACAGCAGCCATCGTCATGTCTTAGACATAATAGGTACAATGAGGGTGTATTCTAGTCAGGATGTGATGATAAAGAACAACAAGCAAATCTCAACAGCTGAAGTCAACAAATACGTTATTTCTCACGCGTGCTACCAGTCCAACGTCAGTTGGCAGGGAGGCTCAGGGAGGCAGCCAATGAAGAGCCAAAACTTGAAAACTGACTTCTGGAAGGTCTTGCGCCAGTAATTAAACACTCTGGTACTGAAGTAACACATGTCAATTCTGCTCACCATTCATTGGCCAGAAGTAGCTGCAGCTCCCCTCACCATCCCAACACAAACAAGGCCAAGAAATGAAATCCTACCATGTGCCGTCAAGACAGAGCATTCAAAAGAATCGGGAGACAGTGTGAATTCAGGCTCCAACAAACGTGTGTTGAATGACAGATGAGTTTTGCCTTGTGAACATTTATCTTATGACCTGTACGGCATATGTCTGCTTGAGGCTTTAAAACAGCATTTTTCAATCTTGAGAAATTTCAGACTCCAAGAAGATATGGAGCTATTTGAGAAACTAAAAGCTAAACACGGTCATGTCATGTGATCAAAGCAACTTTTAAGTGTAAGTGCAAATATGGGCACTGAAATTGCTTGGCGGATTTCCAAAATAAGCTAACCTTAGTATTTTTTAATTTTTTAAATGCTTCACCAGAATGAAGATACAAAAATCTAAAATCCTTAGACAAACTAGAAGACTCCTGAGTATATTCCCAAGAACTCCCATTTGTTTAGAGAGTTCTCTTTAGTTAAAGAAAAAAAAATCTAACATTTATTGAATGGCCTGCCGTGAGCCATTGTCCTTAAAGGCTCTGTGTGAAACAGCTCTTTGAATCTACGTGGCAACTATATTATAGGGGTATTTGTTATGCACATTTTCTTCGTGGGGGAACTGAGGCACGGAGTGTTTGAGTCACACAGCGTGAACTGACTGCACTGCGGTTTGAACCCCGGAAATCGAGGTGCAGGACGTTAATTGTTCTTACCTTTTGCACTGTACTGCCTCTCTAGGAATCTCAGGAATGCTTTTAATTCTGTAAGTGATGTGCTTACTAAAATAGTCCTGTAAAACCATAAGCCATTCTAAAATACATAGGCAGGTTAGAGATTTTCTTACGTTTGTTCATTTATTTACTCAACAGATAACGTTTCCTAATTTGGGCAACAGTGATCTTGATGCAGAGAGAGTCTAAGATACTGTCCTCATAAAACTTGCCATCTAATGGAAAATAAGCTATGTACACAATTATCTATAAAACAAAATAGAGAACTATTATAACATACGTGTTCAATTATTTCGCTTGTTTGTTTGATTCTGGTTTATTATGAATTCCCCTCCCCCAGAGCGTAATCCTCATGTAAGGAGGCGCAATGCCTACCCTGCCTACAATTGTTTTCTCCATGCCTAGAATCCTCGGAAATTGTAGGCAGTACTCTGGAAAAATTTGTGGGAGTGAGTGAATGAATGGATGATTGGAAACTTCACCACTAGCTAGACGCCCTGCACAGGAGCAGGTTTTTCTCACTTGATTTTCACAACACATTGTACAAATAAGAAACTGAGATTTAAAGTTCTATCAGCTGGAAATAGCAAAGCTGGACTTTGAACCCAAGTCTTTCATGATTTTGCCTTTGGAACTGGCTCCGCCCAGAAAACGCTGCCCCTCAGTGTAGGCCAGGAGAACATGGACAAAATTCTCCGGGAAATTGTTTTCTTCCAAACTCGGGCGTGACAATGAACAAATCACATATAAAAAGAAACATTTCCAATGGCTCCCACCATTTTTTGTCTCAAGCGAGGACAAGAGGATATACTGCAAAGCCAGATGACTCGATATTTATCAGTCAGAAATGTCTCGAAAAATACAGCTTGATTAGTGAATTGCAGTATGTTCAGTAATTAATTAAGAGTTTGATTTGTAAAAACAAAGCATGATGGCTCCTACACACACCATGTGTCCCTTGAGCAAATGAAGACTGAGCTCAATGCGGAGGCTCCCAGTTCAGTTAAGCAGCCACAGATGTGACTCAGATTAGAAGGATGAACTCTGAATAACAATAACACCATCCAAATTAGCAAATAGTATCTAAAAATTCTCCCGGAAAAGCTTGAAACCTTGTCTAGGGTCCAGGTTTATGAACATTATATTCTGCTCGAACTGATTTTGGCATCTGTTTGGGCTCCCTGTGCCATAGATCATGAGACCTCTTGGAGAAATGAGGAAAGTTGTTCAGGAAACAGCACCTGGAGACAACCCTAAAGGCAAATCTATAGTTCACATGGGAACTGTTCCCATCCCAGCAAAGGTGTCTTTGTGTGCATGTGTGCGCGCAATGCAAGTACAATAGCATATGTGCAAATAGAGAGGTAAACTCTATTGAAAGTAGTTGCTTCTGTAGAAAGCAGAGTTTGAATTCGCAGAGTAGACATTCTTTTGTTTTGTTTCAGTTTAAGCTTTGTTATAAGCCTATGCAACTTTCTAAAGTATATAAATTTATCTTTACAGAATGATCACCATAGAGGTGGATACAAAACAAAACTCAGACAAATCTTAACAAGAATCCGAAGATTACGGCTTTGCAACCCAAGGTGCGTTATCCTTTAGGGAATATTTATGCAATATATGTCATTAGAATTAAAATGTATTCAAGAGACAAGATATTTTTTTCTCACCAAGACAGGTACAGTGCACATTTTAGACACTCACAGAAAACAAACACCTTGTATAGGTAGTTATTTCCTTTTCATTGTTAAAAAAAAAAACATAACTCATTCATGTTATTGGATACTGTGATAGAACTGTGATAGAACACAATAAAGGGAGAGGGTCTACATCACTTCGCCTTCTTCCCATGTTGCCCTTCTTCTGCAATTCCATCCGGATAAATGCTTTGTGTCATATATTCTGATCCCTTATCTCACAGTTCAACATCTCCATCCCTGGCCATGAGTTCATTCTTCACCCTTCATCCTTCCTTATCTTGCCTTAACTGTACTCTCATCTGCAACGTGCTGCTCTTCCCCTCACTGCCTGTTTCCTCTTGCCACTCTGGTCGCCATTCTCTTTAAGTCTGTGGAAGAGTAACTGCTTGCTTTTGGCTGCTATGTCCTCTGTTTCGGTCGGCTGCCCAAACTTTTTCCTTCACCGTCCTGACTTCTTAATAGTAAAATGGCATTCTTGTCCTGTCGCTTCACGAAGATTGCCTTCATTTCATTACTGTTGTACTGTGTTTTGCAACAATCACGTGGTCTCAGCCACGTGACTCCTTAGAGATTTATTTCACCTACATCTTTGATAGACACAGGAGTTCAAAATATTACAGTGGGCCATTTTGTAAAGAAAAGGAAGTTCCCAGACTTCTGGAATTTGTAAATAAGATTTAT
This sequence comes from Camelus bactrianus, assembly GCF_048773025.1. Classification (NCBI taxonomy): domain Eukaryota; kingdom Metazoa; phylum Chordata; class Mammalia; order Artiodactyla; family Camelidae; genus Camelus; species Camelus bactrianus. The sequence continues at coordinate 15,543,765 of NC_133572.1, forward strand.
TCCCAACCATGCTTTGAAAATTTTCAACTTAAGAAATGGTTTTGAAAATTGAAGACAAAGGTCCATCCGAGAGTTGCATTCTATTCTCTGAAGTTAAAAAAAAAACAAAAAAAAACACAATCTCAGTTGTAGGAAAAATGCTTATTTGAGTGTTTTCTATAATGTCCTGCTTTGAAAAGACACCTCTCATGAGATTTAGCCCTTGTATTTTTGAATTAGTCTTGTTGACTAAAGCCTAGGGTACTCCAGTGAAAGTGTATGACCCATAATCAGGTTGATCATCTGGAATTACTCCCTTAAGGCAAATGACAGCAACGCTAGGTTACCTGGGGAAGCAATTTTTCTTTGCTTTGTAACAAAGACCTCAACGTTAACCAAAGCTTTGCTCTCTGGACTGCAGCTCACTTTTTTTTGATGGGAGCTGACAGTCTCAGTTATCTCCAAAACATCTTTCTTGGGTTGACTTTTAATTGACAAGCCTTGATCGGATTATGCATGTTTTTGGTTCTAACTTATTTTTAATGATAAAAATGAGCTGATAGCATTTGTATGTGTTCTCCATTAAGCCCGAGAAATTAAGAGAGAAGCTTATCCTCAGTCCTTAGTCATTTAAAAATTAGTTTCCTTATTTTCCTGCCCCAGATGTATTCTGCATTGTTTTAATGAATTCATTCACAGTGTGAAGGCACACAGCACTGAAGAGACCTCAAGCAGTTTCACATTACAGACACTGACATAACTTGCAAGCAATCTTCAAAGGCCTTTGTACTTTATTGCTTCATCATTTCTTGAGAAAATTATTTTTAGGCTGTTGCCCGCCCCCTTGGCTTTTTAAACAACAAAAAACGAGGGAAGGAAGGAAAGAAGGAGGAATGAAAGAAACAAAGGAAGAAAATTAAAAAGCGTGAGGAGGGGACACAATTCGAACTAGATCTGTTGTTTAGAAAGATTTACATAATTTGTAACTGATGTAGATTTCTGAAAAATAGATTTACCTCATTTGTAAATGAGGCAATTATCGATGACTTTCTAATATTTTTTAGCAGTAGATACATTAAAAAAAAAAAAAAAAAGAAAGAAAACCTACACAGAAGCCCAAAAGATAAAAGGGAGGTTTCTCTGGCTGAAATATAAGTAGGGAACTCCCAGAAATCTGCCTCACCACCCTACCTTCTGGCGATCTCAAGGCACCTCTATGAGCCTCTTAGATACAACATTTCCAAGTCTAACACTCAAGGATTCTATTCAATTTAATTTGACAAAGGCGTAATTGAGTGTCTACAGTATACCTGGAAATACAAAGCCAAATGCAGTATAAATCCTGTCACAGGAGCTCACACAATTCTATGGTTCGAACACTAGCTGATTATATGTCTATTGAGTTGTTTAAGCCCCAAAATAATCCAAGTGTGTCTTACAAGAGTAACAGGCACCCCAGTGCCTGGAGCTGGTTACTACTCAGTAAATGCTCGCTGGGCAAATTTATTGAGTGAATGAGACAATCTGAGTTGAATAAAAGCATTGAATGATTAAATAAAATAATGGATAATATGCCAAGAGTGAATGATAATACAGTCCCATGGAAATATTATATTCAATACAATACATTAAAATAAATGTTATTCTTATGAACCATAATATCAAGTTTCTATATGGTTAAAAAAAAAAGAAGAATGTCCTTCTTTGTCAGTTTCCTCCGTAATAAGCAGTGATCATATACTTCAAAGGAAATCCTATCTTTGGCTTAACTATGGAATAGTACTCCATGAGAGGAAACACTTGATTCCAGCTGATGATTAGCATATGCCTTGAAAAATAAGGAAAAGAACTCCTGATGATTCTTAAATGTTGACTCGTTTTAATATCTTACTTGGGCCTTTTAAGGCCTCTCAACCTCAGCTAATATCCTGTAACATGAAATTGTCTAATATTGACAAAGCAAATAAGCAAGTGTCCTGCACATTTTAAGTTGAGAGCTTAAGTATTTCTTTACTCTTTCCTTTCCATGTATTAGATATTAATATTGCTTTCTTTCTACTGGAATAGTTTCACAGGGCAATCTGTCCCAGCACCTATGTTTTTCACTTTGGACTGAAGACCAGCGTGAAGGTTAGTGTCACAGGAGAGCCTGCCAGAAAGTCTGGGGAGCAATGAATGGCATCTCAGTGAAATTAAAAAAAAAAAAAATCACTATTTTACATTCACCGGCTACTGCCTCATCTAGACAAACAATATCCTTATGTCCTTTTTCTGAGCACATGCATAATTTTTTTTTTTATGCTAAAAGTCCAACTTTTTATAGACTTTTTCCATTTTGCTCAGTTACTTTGGAGAGTAAAAATACAAATGACTAAATAAAACTGTATAGAAACTCACATTTCTATTTCTCTATTTCTAGAGAAATAATAACTTTTATAGATGGCTCTTTTAATACAACCAAATATCCTTTGGGTATATAATAGTTACTTATTACAAAGAACATCACAAACTGACCATGAGAGAGAGAGAAAATACACTATTACAGCTCTAACCAATAAACTGGACTAGAGCTAACCCAAATATTAGGCGTACTCATCAGGATAAGATAAATCAATTTAGAATCCACTTAAAGCATAACACTTTAAAACAAAGAGACAATAAGTCTAGGATGCTACATCCACTTGATGGAATATAATAAGTCATTTAAAATGAGTTTCATAAAAATCATTTGGAGAAACAAAGGGTATTTTCACAAATCCATTTTGATGTAGCTGCAGTAAAACAGCAAACTTTAAATAATTTATTTTTTAAAAAATTTCTAAGTGCTGTTTAAAGCAGACACTAATGACCCTGTTCATCCTTAACACCTACTCTGATTGAAAGAGGTTTGAAGTTTCCATTTCAATTATCCGACTCTTACAGGTACAAACAGCCTGGCCTTTAGAGCCAGAAAAAATACATGTGTAACCAGTCTCCTACAGCTAGGTTCTGAAAATATTATCACATCTGTCTTTCAATTAGAGTGCTAAGAGAGCTATTTCACATTTAATTGAGGATTTTCTGTAGTCGAGGCTAAGAAACATATCACAGCCAGATCTATTATTTAGTATGCATCCAAAAAGGAAAACTGCCAAAAAGAGAAAGCTTAACAAATAAGTTATCTATCCTCTATATTTTTAAAAAGAGGAGAATAAAAGTGATTATTACACAGATCTATGTATTAACTGAAAGTATAAAATAATGTCATCTTCGTAATTTTATGAGCTAAATCAGAGTATTTAAGATGCAGACCGTTCAAAATGCTCACAGCAATGTAGGAACATTCAAAATGCTTTGAGAATACCTCACACCATACATAGAAAATAACTCAAAATGGATCAGAGAGAGCCACATAACAGCTAAAAGTATAAACTTCTTAGAAGAAAACATAGACATAAATCTTTATTACCTTGGATTAGGCAATGGTTTCTTAAATATGACACAAAACACCATCAACAAAGAAAAACTGATAAATTGGACTTCATCAAAATTTAAAACTTCTGTGCTTCAAAGAAGATATCTGCTTCTTCCCATTGGCAATGGTCACGTAATGACAGTAATCTGTAATTTTGATGATTTTATATTGTATGATCTTCAAAGAACTGTGAGAAGATAACTTCTTCAAATATGTCAAGCACTGAGACTTCTTTTTCTAGCCATGGGACCACATCTACTTTCCTATCATGAGCAGTGCTGGACAGATCTATGCAACAGCAGTTTTCAGATGTTGGACAGCAGGTAGGTCAGGACTGTGACTGAGAGGAAGGAAACTAATGAGGTGAGCCCAGTGACTGCCTTGGCTTTCTGCCTAGAGATGCTTTCTGGACAATGATACAGGAAGGGCAACTCCAAACACAGCACAGTGGTCTCAGCTGAGCTGAGAAGACAGACACAAGTTTGAAGAGGCCAAGGCAACTGGTATTGGTGAATCAGAGAATCAGAGAGTGAGGGAGGATATGCAGAGAAATTAGTTCCAGAAATCTTGGGGTAGGGGTGGATGTAGGGGGAAATCTCCCTGAATCTGTTGCTGGAAATAAGCTATGGATGTTTAGGGTAAAGCTCCATGAGTCTGGGAGGACAAAAAACTAATTCTCAGAGCACAAACAAGATGGAAGCCTAGGTGTTTAAAAAAAAAAAAAAGATTGAAGCCTAGGACCTTTAGAAACTTCAGAAGGCTCTCATAGCTCAGTAGTAGGAGTATTTAAGCCCTGGAGAATAGGTAACTCTAAAAATAGAGAAAAATTGAATCCCGAAAGGTTCAAGCTGACCAGCAAGAAACTTCAACTACTTGATAAAGCTTAACACTCTTTTAAGTAAAAAGTAAAAGTAAACAATGTAAAATTAAAAGTATCTAGTACCCCCCAAAAGGTACTATTCGTATGAAGAAATAGGAAAATGTGAACCATTTGCCAGAAGAAAAGTTAGTGGATAGAAGCATTCCTAGGATGGGCCAACATGATGAAATTAACAAAGATGTTCGAAAACCTGCTATAAATATGTTAAAATATTTAAAAGAGAACATACACATAATATAAAAATGGATGCTATCAAAAGAGTGAAATAAAACATCTAGAAATGAAAAATATAGCAACTGAAATTAAAAAAAATCCCAGCAAAAATTTAACAGCAAATTAGTCACTATAGAATAAAAAGTCAGTGAGCCAGAAGACATATCAACAAAAATAATTCAAAATGAAACATGAAAAGACAAAAGGCTGAAAGAAAAATGAACAGAGCCTCAGTGACCTGCAGGATGACATCAAGTGGACTAACACATGTGCAATGGAATCTCAGAAGAAGTGTGTGTGCTAGGGGGAAGGGGCTGAAAAATATTTGAATAAATAATGGCCAAAAAATTTTTAAGTTCAGGGAAAACTATAATTGCAGAGGTTTGGGAATTATAAAGACTCCCAGGCATTCTAAATGCAAGAGAGAGCTCACCAAGGCACATCATGGTCAAACTTCTGAAATCCAGGGATAAAGACAAAATCTAAAGAGTAGCTAAAGGTGGCAGGGTATAGCTCAGTGGTAGAGTGCATGCTCAGCATGCAGGAGGTCCCAGGTTCAATCCCCAGCCCCTCCATTAAAAATTAAAAAAAAAATTTTTTTAAAGCAGCTGAAAAACAAGTTATATTATTTGTGTCCACTGACATAAAAAGAGTGTGAATAAAGGTATAAGGATAAGATTGACCACGGAGTTCTTGGCAGAACCTTGTAAACCAGAAGGCAATGTTACAACATCTTCAAAGTGTTGAAAGGAAAACAGCCCAAAGACCTCCCTCCCCACTATTCTACATTCAGTGAAAACATTCTTTAAAAAATGAGGGCAAAATAGAAATGTTTTTAGAAAGAATGTGTCACCAATAGACTTGCACTACAAGAAATATTTTACATTATGTTATGAATTGATTTGTTCTACAAGATAGAACTTCAAAAATACCAAGAAATACTATTAACTATGGGAAAAGTTTATATATTTATTGTTGTTTAGAACTGGGTGCTTTTCGTTTTCACCCTTCATGTATCTTTTTTTTTTTTCCTAGAAGACTTGATCCTAGACTTAAAAATGGAAACAAAATATTTGGGGAAGAGAAAGAAGCAGCACTGGTAAGTTCCTGCTGCGTAACAGTCTAGACCTTTACTGTCAGAAAATGAGAGAGCTTTTCTTTTGGCATTTGGAACAAAACTGGTGCCTAACTTTTTTTTTTTTTTTTTTTGAGTGGACTTATATCTCAGACACCAAAGAACAAATGAAATTGTTAAATAAAATAAAATAAAAGCACTGGCTGTATGACTGTACCAACTCCTACTACAGTTTTCTGTCTTTAAACACTTTGTAAAGTTTGCTAAAAATTGCGTGACAATGGCATTCACAGCTGTGGTAAGGGGATGGGAAGTGGATTTCTGTTGCCAAGTTTCCTCTGAGAGGTGCCTGTAGCGGTCCTTTGTAACTCTGTGGTTACACCCAACGCAGCATAGATAGGCCCCAGGAACTGCAAATTCTTTCCTTTCTGCAAATTTACAGTGGCAGCCAAGGAAAACAGAAATCACTGTGACTTGATGGGAAGAAGGCGACGATTGCCAGCTGGGAGATGGCAGTGGAAAGATACACTTTTTCAAAAGAAATAGGTCTAAGTTGTCAGAAAGGCATGCACCGGTATGAAAATTCGTGAAGCAAGGTGTAGAAATATGGCAGAGACCATTTGGCCATCGATGATGAAAGGAGAGAGAAAGAAAATTAATACTGTCATGGAAGTGAACATCACACTAAATGGCCAAAGACAGGAGATGCATGTTGTTTTCTGAAGCCAGTAACACTGACAAAGCAACTGAATCAAGAAGCAATGTGGGGAGGACTGGGGCTTTATCTAGACAGAGCTGAAAGTTTCATTCTGCTAAAGGCATGTATCTGATAAATCCTTGACTTGTTTTCCTAGTAATGTCATGTCTCAGATGGTTCAGGAAGCAATAAGAAGAACTAAGACTCACCTTCTTTATGAATTTCAGGGAAGGACTAGATGTGATGCGTCAGTGCCAGGAGACTTGTGAGACCATTACCCCAATATTTTGGAGATTTGTACGAGTGAGGGATGGGAATTCTGGGAAGAGTCAGAAACGTACCCTGGCCTTCAGGAAAACAGATCTCAAAGAAACCAGACAGAAATAGTTCACATTTTTTAAAAGGAACGTAGCTCAAGAGGGAAGGGCAGTTCTAAAAATTGGGGGTGGGGAGACGGTAGGGAGAAACTGCATGCGGTTATTACTTCCAATATAAAAAAGAGTTCAAAAACTTTTGAGCTTTAAAGAAACAAAAAGTATTCATTTGTTGGTTAGTGAACTCCCAAATCACTGGAAATATTGAACAAATTCTAGGTGATTGCCTCTGATTAATGAAACCAAGGGAATTCCTATATTACATGGGACTTTGGACTAGATCAGGGTTTTATAAACTTTTTTAAAAAAGTGTGTACCTTCATTCCTTTGGCAGTTTGGAGAAGCCTGTGGGTCCCTTCTCCTAATAATTATTTTAAATGCAGAGGATTACAAAGGAAACCAATGATAATGAGAGACAGTTATCAACATTTAGAAATCTAATTTATGGTATAATAAATTAACAAATGTGTGTCTTTATTAATGCATCAAATAATAAGATCTAGCTGCAGGTTTAATAACTACTGTTATTATGAATAACAATGTGTGTGAATGATATTTCAAGACACTGCAACAAATTTGATGTCATGTGAAAATATCTCAGCCACAGGGACTATTGAGGCTTGTAACTAAATTCATAATTAAAGGAAATGCTACAATACAGTTAGATACTTGTGTAAATAAATATGCATTTTGTTTTTCCATCCAAATTCATAGATCCCCTGAATTCTATCCAGGGAGTGGCTGAATCCTATCCAAGGATCATGAAATTCTATGGAAGTGATGGCATATGAAATTTCACCAGAGCTCCATTTCCTATAGGTTAAAGCCCAAACTTTATAGATTTGCAGAAAAAGGCTTTCAGTGTGGCATTGGCAGGATAGGACTCAGAGCCAGTTTGCCTGGATTCAAATCCCAGTTTAGCCACCTAGGTACCAGCTTTGTGATCTAGTGCAAATTACTTAAAATCTCAATGCTTCAATTTCCACATCTGGAAAATGGAGTAATAAGAATACATGTATCATTGTCTGGAACTTCAAAGAAATAATTCTTGTGTATAATAATTAGCTATGACTAACACTTAGCTAATCTCATTTCTCACTTTCCACTCTCTATCTTCAAACTCTGCTCAGCTGTGCTAAACTGCCATTTCCCAAGCATACTGTATTGTTTCTCCCCTCTGTGCCCCTGTCCTTCTCTCAGAAGAATCTGTTCTAAATATCTTGCAACCCTCCGCATTTCTTGTTTCTCCTTTTATAATTTAGACCCCATCAAGCCCACATGGCAATACGTCTATGAAGCCATTTTACCTTCTCCAGAGAAAATTAAGGGATTCCTTCTTTGAGCCCTAGAACAGTTCTTCCAGCCAGCAACTTCCGATATGGAGGGACCCTGTCTCTGTGAGGCGCAGTACACTTAGGTATGTTTATCACAGCAAATTCTGCCCTTGTGTACTTTTGTGACTTTTTCATCCCAACAAACCCAAGTTTCTTAAGGAAAAGTCCTGTGATTTGATGGTGAAGGACCTGTGACAAGCTTAGAACCAGATGTGTGGTGTACTTACTTCTGATGAATAAATGAATGAGTGAATGAATGAAAACAGAGGAATGCATGGTACAGGTATAATACAAGATTTTCAAGCACTCACATGAAGACAGAGGTCAAATAGCTGTACTAACTAAAAACCAAAAAATTATTTAATCTCTCAGATGATTGACTCATAACTGTAATCCTTGCCCTGTCTTCCTCAGGAATTGTCATGCGGGTGTATGTCTTCTTGATACGTTAGAACTATTTCTAATGGATTGGGTTGCTGTAGAAATCAAACAATATAATGCTTTATGAAATGTAAAGAACCATGCATATGTAAATAATTAAGCTGTCTTACTTAAAGGATGTTCTTTCAGAGTATTTCCCCTCACACTACCTTTCCTGGCACTCTCTTTTCCCCAACACTGCCCATCCGGTCAGTGTCACAGCCCCTCCCTGGATCAGTAAACAGCCACACATCATTGGCTTCCTGAGGTCACTGGGCATTGGTTACTCAGAAAAGAAGGGGTAGTGGTGACTAGTTACCACTTTTGTCCTTTTATCCTGACGTAGAGGTGAGTTCCAAGTCTAGCTTTGAAGTCAGGCCCTTTGGGTCTTAATCTTGACTTGAGCTCAAACGGTGAACAAGTTACTCTTTCTTTAAGCCTTGATTTTCTGGTGATTTTCACTTCCTCCCCACTGCACTTCTCTCTAATCAAGCTTTAGTCTCTTCATCTGCCATGTCGTTCCATGGGCAGTGTCTGCAGTTACCGTATTCAACCTCTGAGCATCAGCGGATGAGGGAAATCATGTCTTCCTTCTTGAAACACTTTCTCCTCTTGGCTTCCTGTGGCTCCACTCTCTCCTAATTTCCTACCTATGTTACTAGCCACTCCCTTTTAATTTCCTCTGCTGGATCCTTTCACTCTACCTAAACTTTAAATCTTGGAGTGACTTACAACTCAGGCCTGAACTCTCTTTTCTCCTTTTTCTGCCTTGAAGGATATCTCATTCGGTCCCAAGACGTTAAATATCACCAGTAAATTAAAGTGCTAATAACTCCCAAATATATAAATACTACTCTCTTGAGTGTTAGACTCACATCAACTTGGTATTTGGTTGGATATCTAAAAGGCATGCCAAGCAAACTCTGGATTTTCCCCAACGCCATCCCAATTAAAAAGGAAACACACACACAAAAAAACCCCACTCACGCCCCCTACTCTTCCTCATCTCGATCATGGCATGACCTAACTGCTCAAGCTAGAAACTATGAGTCATCCTTCATTTCTCTTCCCATCACCCTCACCCACATTTGTCCTAATACCTAATCACTGAACCTACAAAACTTCTCTTTCATCTGCCCTGAGTGTTGAATCATTTTCACTTTTACCACTAGCATCTAAGCCAACATCGTCTTTCCTCTGGACTAGTCAACGTGTTTGTTTACAATCTTGGACTCTGACAATCCATTCCCTATGATGATCTTTTAAAATAATAAATCAGACCATGCCACCCTCTTATTCTGACTCTCAGAATATAAGCCAACGTCCATCTTATTGCCTATGGGCTTTACAGGCGCTGGGACCCAGCGTTGACCTCATCCCCTGACCTAACACTATTGCTTTTGTTTGCTATGGTAGAGCCACATCAGTGTCCTACCTGTTTCTCTTAGTTTATTTGCATTTCCAAGCCTTTATTAGCACTGGTCCCTTTTTGTAGAATGATCTTCTCGCGATATTTGTATGCCTAAAGTTTGCATTATTAAAGTCTGAACTTAAAAAAACACTGCCTCAAAGAAGCCTTCCCTCGCCACTCTATCTAATGTCCATCTTTATTGCACTAACCTGTTTTATTTTCCTTACGTTACTTACTACTCCCTGAAATGATCTTATATGTCTCCTCGTTTGTTATCTGCTTCCTTGTCTAGACTTCAAGGTCAATCAGAGTCATATCTTGTTAAACATTAGAACACTGCCTCACGTAGAGTCAGGCAGAGGACCTCACGTATAGCAGACACTCGGGGCATGTTGTTTGAACACCTAGTTGACTGAATGAATGAATGGCCGAATTTTATCACAGCATAGGAGTTATTATGAGGACCAAATTAGAGGTGATGCTTTTGAGTTGCTTAGCATGTGTCTACCACATGGTAAGGACTAAAACATATTCAATAATAAAGCAAAAAGTTAGCTTTTATTTTTATTTTTTTGAGTCAAGTAACTTGACAGGAAGCGTGGAAACTTAAAGACATATTTTGAGAATAAGTAACTTTCAGAGTACGGTAAAAGGCCATGTTGGAAAGGGAGAGAAAAAGAAGCAAAACGGTGAGACAAGATACAGAGTTCTAGCGGGGAGGGCATGCTCAGCGGTAGAGCGCATGCCTGGCCTGCATGAGGTGCTGGGTTCAATCCCCAGCACCTCCTCTAAAAAAGTAAATAAATAAATAAACCTAGTTACCTCCCCCACCCCTCAAAAGATACGGAGTTCCTCAGGCACTGGCCCAGGAGATTAATTCTAGGGTAAAAATACATCTCAAGTGAGGTACATGGGGACAGCTTAAGGGAGCTGGGTTATTGAAGACAAATTTCTCCAGCTCCCTAGTTTTCCTAACAATCAGTTCTTCATTTCCCATCACTTTACAAACAAACACAAAATAGTTATTAATCCAGTTCTCCAACTATGGCATAGAAAAAGACGTTGCTTTACTCACAGAGAGCTATCTGCTGGTGGGAAAGGACTGGGAGAGGATGGAGACCCACAGGAAAGAGAGCACCTATTTTTGATGCTGTCAAACCCAGTGTCTCACTCCCTGGGAGCTTGCTTTTGAAATGGTCTTTCCAGTATGACTTGCACCTGACCTGGCCATACGTGCTCCTGAGCATGCCATGGTGGGCCGTGTGACCTTTTCCAACTAGCACCTTATCATCTTTGAAAACAGCACAGAGCAAGGTCAAAGCTGGCTGCCACCAGTCATGGGAGTCCCATTCAAGCAAAAACATGTGGGAAGTGAGAGAAGGGCATATATTTTTCTTATTAATTGCCTTGAATCAGGCGACAGGGAGCCATGAAGGGGAGAGATGGGGTTAACACAGCCTGAAGTAGGAAAAGTTTTCAGGCATCCATGGTGCCCACATTTGTCACAGAAATCGCTTACATGCATTTTGCAATCAATCTATCAAAACTCAAGACATATTAAAGTCCCATTTACAACATAACTAAGTGTTGAGAATTAAATCTCTTCCACTGAAAGCCGTCACATATGTGTTCTGCCCACACGGAGAACTGCTCTCAAGACTGGATGAGATTTTGTGCGGCTTTGGCAGATTTGATGCTAAAATGCTGGGAGGTTCAGGTTAAATCTTATCTGAACTTTATAAGTCTGAAAATATGACGGCAACACAGTGTTCCAAAAAGTTACCGTTATGCTAATGCAATAGATTTGAGGAAATGTTGCTCCAGAGCGAAATCAAATGGGTTGGAAAAGGAAAACAGTGTAGTGAAAAGATTAGTCTTTTGACTTAAGACGTATGAGAGTTCAGACAGAATCCAGCTCTCCTGAGTGGCTTTGGAAAAGGCTGAACTAGCACACTGCTTAGTAGGGATGCCATAAATGCCTGCTGATTGAAAAAAAAAAAAAAACTGCTTTAAACATCAGTGAACCTGCCTATAAGATGGGGATTTAAAAAAACAACCCTACAGGATTCTCATGAATGTTAAAGGTAGTGTAGATAAGCTATCTAGCCTCAAAATACATGCTCAGTATATTGCAACTGTTTTAATTTTCCTTTACCCTCCTAGCAATTGTCTCTTTGTGATATAACCTCCCACTACTGTGTCCCTTGGATTCTTTCATCTCTTTTTAAGGATTCCTTAGATTAGAAGAGTAACCGAGCACACATGACAGATTTGTATTTCTATCCTTCAGACTTTACTGGAGATTTGGCCTGAGCTCATAGATACGTTTTTAAGTGTTTCCTCTTTTAATATGTAAACTGACTACAGCTAGGTCATAGCTATAATAAGAAATTAAATCTTAATTACAGATAGCTAGATATATTGGAAATTATTGCTATATGTGTATGTATATATATATAAAATGTATATATGTATATGTAATATGTATATATAAAGTTTACAAATTTCTCCAAAACACCATTTCACTTGATGCTGCTCTTGGGTCTTTATAAGGACACAAATAACTCTGTATAACTGAATCGCTTTGCTGTACACCTGAAACTAACATTGTAAATCAACTACACTACAATAAAAAAAAAAAGAATTAAAAAAGAAATCTGGTGGAAAGGGAACTTTAGAGAACCCAGATGTCTGGGGGGAATTTCCGATGTGATGGCAATCTGATTGGACCCTCCACCACTGTTTTGAGCCTCAGTGTAGAGTCAGTGAACCTGGCCAGTCAGGAGGCTGCACCTTTTCCTTCCCTGCTCCATTCTTGGGAAAACTGAGAACTTAGACAAGACAAGAAGGAGGTCCAGAGTTCAGTTCAATTCAATCCAGTAAATACACACTGAAGCCCACTCTGGGTCGAGGACTGCAGATACCAAACCAGATAGGATGAGGTCTCAGTCTCCAAGAACTGCACTTTTCAGAGAGTGAAATAGACACACAAACAGGTCATTTCACTGCAATCAAATCAACATTAGAAGATAGGTGTTGGCTGAGCCCTTGGGAGCCCAGAGGATGGCGGTGGGCCCCGCTTCCACGGAGAAAGAAGGACGGTGGAAGGAAGGAAAACAGAGTGAGTGCTGCTGAAGGGAAGGCACGCTCCTGCTTGGCAGAAATCAGGAAGAGGAGAGGCTCAGCTCGGGGAGGGCACATGTACATTTTGTGGACTCAGAAAGGGGAAGCCAGCATGGGCGGAGTTAGACTTAGGCCTTTGGACAAAAATACTCTGTATGTCCCTGTCTTTGCAGCCTGCTGCCCTGTTTTACTGTTAGGTTCCTAACTTGTCCCCCGGCCCCAACCTCCCCTCACTTCAAACAGCACTTCCATTGCGTCACTGCCCACAGTGTAATTCTGCCGGGACCTTTGCCTCCTGCAGACATGGCAGTGGACATCTGCTGTCTCTAGAACAAAGCTCAAGCTCCAAGCGGACCTGTCCAGGACATGGCCCTTCTCCTCTTTCCCAGCTTCATCTCCAGCCACTTGTCCACACCATACCGTCCAGTGTTTGCGTCATATAACTAGTCTCTCGCTTCTCGGCCTCAAACGTCTGCTCCACCTGCTCCTACGTTCGCTTGCCCATCTCTACCGACATCCTATTAAAGACTCAGCCGAGGCCATGCTCCCTGAGAAGCCTTTGTTGTCAGTGCTCCCCAACCGTGGGCCCCCTTCCCCGGCCACTGCAGTGTTCAGTGGGGTTTAAAGCTCCCCTCCTCTGTGTGTCCACACTGGCCTCCTCCATCACGTTTTCTGTTGCCCTCACCAGGGATGCTGGTTTCCTGAGTCGCAGCGCAGGGCTTTCTCTTTGTTGTGCTGATATCACCAGGTGTACTCCAGCTCCCGCTGGGCCGCAGGTCCCCTGTGTCCACGCCGTGTCCACTCTTCAGCCCCTCCTAGCTTTTTGTGCCTTGGGAGCCTGGATTGAAGGCTCTCTTGCATTTGACTGCCAGTTGGCTGAAGCTATGGGAGGCCCCCGCTGGAGACTGAAAGAAGGAAATAAGACCTAAAAATGAATCAGGTCGCTGTGAACTGTCTGCATCCCTCTGTTCAAGGCCATGGTTCTTCTCAGGAGGCCTTCCCCATGCAGCTCTCCTTTCTGGAGTCTAGTAAACTCTTCTGACTGTTGCCCCTTCCGGCCTAGGCGTAGTGATGGCTTCTCACTGTTACCAAGACCCAGAATTTTACAGTACACCTTGCTAGTGTCCTTACCTCAGCCCACACCTTTTTAGGGTTTTTTTTTTTTTTTGGTTTTTGTTTTTTTTCCAATACAAAATCCAACACTTTAATGAGATCAGCATAGACATACCACTAGAATGATTTATTAAACTCTATGCAAATCCCCTCATTTAAATGTACTGTCTGCTGACATATCTGCACAGAAGTAACTTGATAGACTTTTTGGAAGGAAGGAAGAAAAGAAAGAAGGAAGGAAGAAGGGAGAGTGGGAAGGAAGGAACGAGAAAGAGAAAAAAATACCATAAGTGAGGTATTTACTAAGCTGGATTTTCTATGCACTTTTTATATTTTTTTTTCCTTTTTTCTTTCTTTATTTTTTAATTAAAGTGTAGTCAATTTACAACGTTGTGTTAGTTTCTGGTGTGCAGCAGAGTGATTCAGTTATACACACACATCTATATTCCTTTCCATATTCTTTTCCATTTTTAGGTTATTACAGGATATTGAATATAGTTCCCTGTACTATACAGTGGGTCCTTGTTGTTTATCTTTTTATATTTGTGATCATTTACTACGTCTAGTTGATATGTTCATTATTTTTTATCATTTCTAGTAGTGTGGTTTGTGAAAACTGCCCCCAAACGATGCTACAATCTCCGACTTCCTACAAGGGCGGGGGGAGAGGAGAAAATGGAAGTTCATAACCTTCACAAAGAACTTCACACCCTCCAGCCTAAGTGCAAATATAACTCGGTGCCGCCACGGAGCAGCTCCTGCAGGAAAGAAAATCCCACAAGAGAGCTTCTGAGAAAAAGCAGAGCCAGACTTGGGGCTGTGGGGTGGTGGGGAGAAAAGAGGGTTTATGCAACAAAACAAAGGAATCATGGTACCAGAAGACTCCAGTTTTGAGTGAAGCTGGTGGAAAAATAATTAACCACAGACCACAACAAAGTCACAAAATATAGTCACCATTGTTCCTGTTCAACTTTTCTGAAGACGGTGAGTGTTTCTGATATGGCTGAGTGTGGAGAATTCGATTTGCAGCTCCAAAGCCTCTGAGCTCTGAAGTCGTGGAATCCCCCAGCTCAGGCGGTCAGCCTGGCGGGAGATTGTCCTGGATGGTGGTGCTGGTGTCACAAGGTCTTAGGCCCCAGGGAAGGGGAGAAAGAGCTTGGGTTAAGCCCTGCCATTCTCTTCACCCCAAAGATTGTGGCAACTACTTCAGCGCCATTTCCTTCCATTTCAAAAGCCATGCGTTAATGAGTTTGCAATTCGACATTTCATTCGAATTTTCAAAAAAAATACTCCTTATTCATGACTTTTATACATTAAAAAAGGCGATTGATATTGCTAAATAGGAAAATCAAAGCATACTGCCACATTTGGTTCACCACCACTAGCTGATTTATTATTGCCTACTTCAAATCACCACCCCCCAAATTACGACAAAGGTGAATTTTTAACATGAACCTGTGATTTTTCCAGATTACTTGTCCTTTAACCCCTAAGCCTCTCAGCTGGAACATGCCTGGAATACATGCACAGATGATATAAAAAGACCCAAAATTCAGGATCCAAGTGGCATTTGGAAATCCAGCCCACTGAGAAATGCTTACACCTCCTTCCGTTGACTAGAAAGCAGCTGAAGGGAACTTACCCGGAGCAGTAATTGCATGTTTTGTAAAAGCTATCAAAAGTTGCACGCAGATGCATTTGACAAAGACCTGAGGGGTGTTCACGCTTCTTGGCAGGTGTGTAAGCCTGTGGCTCTAACAAACCAGGGACAAGAGCCACAGAGGTGGCTTAGGTGGTCTTGAGCATGCCTCTGTTAGATGAATGTAAACACGGCTTCCACGTCTGCATGGCTTGGCAGCTAGCTGCAAATGTGTTTCTGTCATTTGAGTCCTTCAAGCCCCGCTATCTTCCCATGAGCCGTAATGAATCCCACAGTCAGACATCGCGTGGTGTGCAATCTTCCAAACACCTGCGCTCTTCACATGCCCCCTTTGACTTTCGTGTGGGTGTTTGTCACTTCGTTGGCACTGAATGAGACAAACTAGGCTGAACTGTCACCTGGGAAGTTTCAATCAGGAACCCCAAAATGAATAAAAGTAAAGGAACCTCAGCCCCAGCTGGAGCATTAAGAATCACGCCGGTATCAGGGTGCGTGAAGGACTTCACTTACCAGTGGAGGAAAACCAGGCTTGCCTTGGGATATTACTTTAGCGGGAAAACACTATTTTGCTACGTTAACGTCTGCGCTAATTATTATAATAATCCTGCGTTTATACCAGTAACAAATCAATTGTAATGAGCCAA
This sequence comes from Camelus bactrianus, assembly GCF_048773025.1. Lineage (NCBI taxonomy): Eukaryota > Metazoa > Chordata > Mammalia > Artiodactyla > Camelidae > Camelus > Camelus bactrianus. The sequence continues at coordinate 15,560,142 of NC_133572.1, forward strand.
ACAAAAGAATCGAGGTAGAATTCTTCCCTGTAAATACACTGCTGTCAGTGCAGTCAAAACACGGTACCAACACACCGCCAGTGTCAGGAAATTACAAATTTTAAAACTGGGCTGTCCTTTTAATCTCTTAATTGGTTGTGTGCGCAGGAAATCAGAGGAAAAGTGAAGTCTCTGTCCACCTGGTTTGAAGGATAGTGACACAGACAGGCACGGCAAGTTGTCAGTATTTTGTGAAAATGTCCGAGTCTGATTAGGTGCGGAGGTGAAGAGATTTGAGTGTTGTTCCAGGAGGGGCCTCAATTTGAATCTTGGAATGTAAACAAAGGGATCTTTGTAGTACTCATAGAGTTTCTTTTAAGAAGTGCGATTGACTGTCTTAAAAGTTAATCAGTCCCCCATTGTTAATAATGGCTTCACAACTGATAAACTTAAGTGCAGAAGAAACCGTCTTCAGTCTAAAGCAACTTCATGAGCTTAGAGAAAACTGACTTCAAAAGTTGTCTGCGTAGAGGATTAAATTGTTCAGGCTGCTTCCACGTGCATTTCTCTATTTGGTCCTCACACCCCAGGGAATAGCTGAGAGAGCTAATAGTCTAAGAGGTTCAGAAGAGGTTAAATGATCTCCTGAAGGTCACAACACTAACTAGTAGTTGAACTATTTCTAGAACCCAGACCTGTGTGCACCTGGTTTATCACAACGCATTTTCTCCTGGTGGGTTACGTATCGGTCAGGTCATTTGTGGGACTCTGCTGAGTGCTGAGAGAACCCTGGGGCAATTAGTCTATATTTAGGTTGTTGGCATGTGCTACTAGCTACACAAACACACCTTTAGAGTCTCTCAGAAATGAACAGAGTTGCTTTTATTCCACTACTAGAATGAATTGAATCATAAAAGAGGGAGAAATGTCCCTTCAGGTTGGGGACTGTTGAATGTAAGCATCGAAGTGTGTCTGTGCACATGTGTTTGTGTGTACGTGTGCTTGTGCAAGTGTGTGTAAGACAGAGAGGAAGAGGGTCTTAAGAGATTGCATTATAACACGTTACAGCCCATAATAGTCTCACAATACGTAATGAAACATCCAGATGTCATAGGTCAATCAAAGTCAGGATGGCGGAAATGTGTGTTAAAGTGTAGGGGATTAAAATATGATGCCTAACACTGTATAATGCATCGTGGAAAAATCCTTGTAAGTATAAATGAGCTTTACTGTTGAGTATAAAATTTTCCTTTTGGTTATTTATGAAGCTTCATTTTGAAGATTGCCTTCACTGACTAACAAGCAAATCAGAACTTGTCATGTGCAAATCTTGTGAAGATTGCAAGGCCAGTCTATAATTAGCCTCAAAAGAGTGTGACCAAATTGTGCAAAAAATAAAAAATAAAAACACTGTGAAAAGGGACCAAGAGGACCAAAAAGAGGTCAGGGTGTGGTCAGACCATGGGAACCCTTCAACTTCAAATTTTCCTGAAATGGTTATGTTCAAAGTCTCTAGAAAAAGTGAAATTATGAGACAAAGATTCCTATTCTGCTATTCAAAGGGCTGCTATTGTTCCTAGATCAAAGGATCTGGTGATGAAGAGAAGTTTATACAGCTTCCGAGTATGAAAAGTATTCAAATTGCGAACAACAAAAAGAGGTCTGGTAGCAGAGAAAACAGGGGTGAGGAGGAGAAAGGACCAGAAGGGTGGCTTTGCCCTGGGACACGAGTGAGGGAGTGAGGGAGTGAGGCCACAGGAGCTCCTTTCCCTGGGACTGTGTCATCACCCACTCTTCATCTAGTGACCTTTGTTCTCTCCCTTCCCCTAAGTGTCTTTCTACTCGAAAAATCTGAAGCCAGATTCCAGCCCTACTCTTTACCCTTTGGCTAATCATGTATGTAATGCCCTGAAGTCATTTTTGCATTTCCTGTAAGGCACATATCACCCTTTCCACCACGGAGAGTCTGGCCTGTGAGGTCAGATGGTTCTCGCAGATGACACGTAGGCGAAAATTCCCAACTAATTGCTGTTGTTCGAACCCTCCCCGGTGTCGGTCTCCAGAGATGGGATCCTGGTCTCCACAGGGACCATTACATAAGCAGGGTCTGTCAAGGCTTTCGTTAATGAACCCTGTTGAGATCATCGCCCATGAGGGTGGGGTACAGGCAGACCCTGGGTGTGAAGGCTTCGAGGGGGAAAACCCAGGAAGTGGTCAGATGACTCAGTGGTGGCACTGTGTTGAGTCAGGCCTGAGAAACGATACTGTGATGTTTTACTGTGCAGTGGAGGACACCAAGTTTCAAAAGAGTTTTTTCACGCTGATTGTCTCCAGGGTGCTCACTAGATCCTGGGACCACTCGCTTGTTGTTTCTATCTTTTCATCATTTAACTGTGGAATTTGTTCCTTCAGAGTCACTGATACCTCCCAGCCAGTGTATTTATAAGAAGTTAGCTGCTCTATGGAACTGAAGTGATCCTTATTCAACCCTCATTATCTGTAAATGTGTAATGAGTTTAAACATATTTATTGAGCACCTAACATATGTCAGAAATTCTGCTTATTAGCTCGCACCAAGGCAGTCTGTAATCCATATTCTTCTGAAAACGTTTTTGTTTATTATCAGATGCCCTTTTAAAATGATGGGCTCTCTGAGAAGCACATTAAACAACTATCTTAATCTTGACACTTGAGTGAAGTTAGTTTCTGTGCAACTCATAGAGAGAAGAGGAGAGGCCGTGGAGAAACTGGAGTTAAGTCCTTACCAGCAGAGCATGTTGAGAGTCTCCCAGCACTGAAAAAGCAACAAGGAAAGAAGTGACAGGGTAAAAGTGGTAAGAACCAAATACCTGCGACACATCCACTCATCCAGATTGTAAATTGCTAAAATAAAGAGAGCCTGCCCGCAGAGCCAGTTTTCCTGACGTCTACACCACTTCTTGATATGAAGATGCACCTTTTTGTGGTCTTTGTGTCCAGTAAATCTTTCTGGACACTAAAATACTTAAAAAATTTTTTTTCTACTTTAGTAACAAAAGTGTTTCAATTAAGAAACACTAGCCTAGGGGGATGGGTATAGCTCAGTAGTAGCGTGCATGCCTAGCATGTGTGGGGTCCTGGGTTCAATCTCCAGTACCTCCATCAAAAAAAAAAAAAAAAAAAGAAGAAGAAGAAGAAGAAACACTAGCCCAGAAATCAGGAGGTCTAAACTCTGCTGGTTCAAGTAATTGTTCCTAAAAACAAATACTGTAGGAGTGATCTTCTTACTCTGGGTGGCAGATAAAATAATGGCCCCCAGAGATATTTACATCCTAATTCCCAAAACCTGTGAACATTTTACCTTATGCAGCAAAAGGAAATTTGCAGATGGTGTTAAGTTAATGATCTTGAGGCTGGGAGGTTATCCTGGATTATCTGGGAAATCACAAGGGTCTTGGTAAGAGGGAGACAATAGGATTAGAGCCAGAAAAAGGAGCTGGGACAAGAGGATCAGAGGTCAGAGTGATGTGCTTTGGAGATGGAGGAAGGGGCCATGAGCCAAGGAAAGCAGGAAGCCTCTGGAAGCTAGAAAAGGCAATTGACTGTCCCCTGAAGCCTCCAGCAGGAATGCAGCCCTGCTGACACTTTGATTTGGCCCCATAAGACTCTTTTTGAACCTGACCTTCAGAATCATGAGCTAATAAATTTGTGTTGTGTTAAGCCACTGAGTTTGTGGCAGTTTATTAGAACAGCGTAGGAAATCTGTAGTCGTATGTGCCATTGCAGAAGCTGAACAATTGATATCCTCTCATTTCATTCATTTACCAAATATTTGTATGCCAATATTTTCTATGTTTGCTAATTGTCTGGGAATTGAAGATATAAGAGAAGCAAAAGAGACGTGATTTCTGTTCCATTAAGCTTCCAGTCTAGAAGGAGATAGGATTATGTTCATTTACAGATGTGAAAACTTAAGGATTTATTTATGCAAAAATTAAACCAGTTGTTTGCGTGGGAAAACAAAACAACTGGTTAACAATTTTTTCACTTTTGAATAAGTTAGGTTGGTGTCCCACTGTGAGTCATTGCATTTTGATGTCATAGTTAAAATGTATTATAATTGTAACTGTGGTTGTCTGCTTGCCAAGTTCCAACTCTGCCTCTGCAGTCTTTAAAATCGAGGGTCAGAGAAATAAATGAAGAATCTTAAAGGCTTTGTGTTTTTACCTAATTCTCATGAGGTTATCTGTGTTCATAACCTCAATGTGTGCAAAAGATACCTCTATAGGTAATAGTGGACTGAGTACAAATCAGTCTTGAGTACAAATAAATCTTGAGACATAAGGCTTTAGTTACAAAGGAATCTGAGACATTGACAATTAAAGGGAAGTACATTCATGTCTTTTTCATATGCAAAAAAGAGACATTATAGCGGATGGAAAGGCTTCCTTTGCACAACATGTTCATAAAGTTTAAGTTTCAAGGCCCTTAACTCATACAGCTTACATCCAAGGCTCTGGAAGAAACTCTAGAAATGTATTCACATGGCCACAAGTTTTTGTAAAGTTTGAAAAAATAAGATGTTAACCAAAGGCATTTTGGTGAAGGCAGCTGTCTCATTTCTGTCCCACTTTCCTACATTCAGGTGGTGTTGGGGTGGCCACGGCCACGGGTGTTTCTTGGATCTGGCTAAGGAGATTCTGGGTTGCAGACGCACGTTCTTTGGTTCAGTGGAAAGATCGATGTGGTTCACAGGGACATTACTGTACAGCTGGGCTCCTGTCAGTCATCCCAGCATAGTGTAGGGCCCCAGGCTGACTCTCCTGGTGTTGTACCATGAAGATACAGGATCAGAGGATCTATCGTGATATTAACGCACCCCACAATACCCAGCCCTGGCTCTACGTGGAAAGGAAAGGACAGCCAAGGTTTGCAATGTATGGGATCAAAAGTTGATCTGTGAATAAATCTGTAACATGTGAATTTGCAAGTAGGAATTTGAGTTCTCCTTAATGCTTAGTCATAGTACAAGTTCTCTCCAATCAAGAATGTACTTGATAATTTTGCATATACAATTACAAATGCACTACACACTTTGTCTTTTTTGATATGAATTTCATGGAATAGAATTGGTCAGAATTCCTTTATTTGTATGGCACAAACCTGTAGTGATGCTCCTCAAGGCGAGGATGTCTGTTTGTAAAGTCACTGATGTTTTGTGCATCTCAACTATTAGCTTAAAAAATTAATCAACCATCCTAAAGAAATGATGGACTCATTTTTTGGTTGTTACAAGAAAAGGCAATCTGAATTATGAAGGGAAACATAGAGGGGCATAATGTATCAGAGAGATAATCAAGCAATTCATTAAGAAAAATATTATATTGTTTCTATGGATTTTAGGATATTAGTGATACTTGTTTACTTCCTGACACTTGTCATTTGATACAATTTCATTTCTCATTCTAAATAGGTAAATATTTCTAACTTTGAATCTGTAATAGTGTATTTTTTAAAATTAGACCCTCCAGAATCTTTAAGTTCTGGGTCCCAAGGAGCCACCCCTGCAGGACAGTAAGTAGAAAAGAGCAGAGACCCTTGATCAGGGGAAGCTCACAGCATGTCCTAATTCATCACCGGGAAATCAGGGCTGTGTGATCAGTCAGAGCGAGACGGTGCAAAGTGTGCTCCTGGGTGGAGCCGCTCCCTCCCCGTTCAGTGTGCGCTGGGACTCGAACCAAAGACAGTGGGGTGGAGGACTGGATTGAAGGTCAGGAGAAAATACTTTTTATGATCAGATCTTCACTGAAAACTTTGAATGAGTTCCCAGAATCCTTCTGTGCCTCGGTTTTCTTCTCCAGATCCTGTTGTATTTAAGAGCCTAAGCTCTGGATAGGAGAGTGGTAGAGCGCATGCTTAGTACGCACGAGGTCCTGGCTTCAATCCCTGGTGCCGCCGTTTAAAAAAAAAAATTAAATAAATAAACCTAATTATCTCCCCCCTTCAAAAAAAAAAAAAAAAAAGAACAAAATTAGGGGGAAAAAAAGGAGGGGGAGAGGGTAAGCTCTAGAGTCTGAGCACTGCGTTCAAAGTGGTAATCTTGCCCTTGACTGGCAGACCTCGGGGGAAAGACACAGTTTTGCTAAGCTGCCATTTCCTCATCTGTAAGCAAAAATCAGGAAACCATAATCTCTACCTCCCAGGCTTTGGTAGGGACCAAATGACATTGAATGTAAAGAGTTCAGCACAAGGCTGGGCAAACAGCAAGTGCTCCATAAATGTTACTTATTATTTTTCTATGTTAAAAAAAAAAACCACAACTGTATCTTACCCCCATCTTGCTCAGAAAAATATAGAAGGGAGAAAGAATTAAGTAGCATTAGAAGAAAAAGAAGTAAGACTGGAATTGAAATGTACCATAGGTGCATACGTTCATCCACATGGGGTTAATAGTCTGTGAAGATGCTCATTTGTCTGCTGCAGGTCACAGGACTCGGGCTGCTCTGTGTGTGTGTGTGTGTGTGTGTGTGTGTGTGTATCTGCTGGGGGGCAGGTGGAGCGTAAATGGGGGAAGGACCAGGAAGGAGGGAAAGAGCTGGCATGTGGGGGAATGCCAGGCCCACGATCATTGCCTGACTCCCGCTGCCGCTCTCTGTGGGCATGTGTTCAGACGTCCTGGACCTCACCTCCTAAAACCTGTCGTCTGAGGAACAGTAACGTGGAAGCTGGCTTGTGCTCAGGGCTGTGCCGAGTCCCAGGGTAGGTGAGAGCCCCCAGCCCCATCTCTCCTTCTTTTTTTTTTTTTTCAGTGTGCATTTTATTTTATTTTTTCATATTTATCCTTTGGCTATTTTTTAAACAGCTTATTGTGTGTGATTCCTGTGCAATAAACTGCACATATTTCAGATGAACCTTTGATGGATTCTGACAGATGTCTACACCAACAAAACCACCACCACAATCAAGACAGCTAACATTTCCATCACTCCCCAAGAGGTACAAATTTCAAATTCCCAATTTATCCCTTCCCACCCCTCTTTACCCCCTGGTAACCATAAGTTTGTTCTCTGTGTCTGTGAGTCTGTTTCTGTTTTGTAAATGACTTCATTTGTGTCCCCTTTTTTTTGAGATTCCACATATAAGCTGTATCATAAGGCATTTTTCTTTCTCTTTCTCCAGCCCCATCTCTTCTGCTCAACCGAGGTTGGCAAAGAAACTTCCACACACCATCCTATCCCTCAGCCCTGAAGATGCTCTGACATTCTCAGAGATACGGGCGAAATAATGGCCTCACAAAGCTGCCAGTCTTGTCAAGAAGGAAACGGGTAGAACGGAAGTGATGTGTGGTTTGGACAAAGAGGAGGCTAACAAGATTTTCTACTCTTTCTGGGAAAGAGAATATAAATTACTACTTTATCTCTTAGACCTAATGATTTTGTTTCATCACTAGATTTACTCCTTTTGAAAACATAGGTCACTTGAAATTTCAAAACAGCATTTTGAACTGAAAACAGAAGCATGCCCTTGGTGCTGCACGTGTGTGCATACGTGCACCATGATTAACCACCTTCCTACAACTGCCTCATCGAGGCCTCACCACCGTCTTGCAGTTGGGAATCGCAGGCTTAGTGTCCGCTGTTATATGTTAGGGAATTAGTACTATAAGGATAAAGAAGTTGCCCAAGATTGCCCAGTGGAGACCAGTAACCTTGCCTTCCCACAAAAACACACAGACACATACGATAAATACTCTGAGTCTGAACACAGCCTTCATGTGTGTGAAATTAGGTGGATGTTTGTGAAATAGTGACTTTTTCCCTTTTTTGGTCCTTTTTCTCTTTCCTTTCAGTGGTTAGATCAGAGGCTCAATCTCAGGCCCTCAGCTAACACGAGGGGGCTGAAACCATCCTCTGGTCTTCCGATACCTGATTCCCAAGAGCCCAGCACTTAGGAGAAGAAAGATGATTCAGGATATTAGGCAGGCTGCCACTGGAGACAGCACAGAGGCGGAAAGGTTTCCCCTCTAGGCTTTGAAGCAGTTTCTTCGGGATTTTGGGAAGGAGAGACCAAGGGGACAAGTTAGCCCCAAGGGGACAAGTTAGCCCCAAGGGGATGGTGGCTGAGAATGTGTAGGACACAGCCAGGGACAAATAACATGGACCTGGGCAGGCACTTAGCACTCAGGCATATGGGACAAAGGGTGACCGAGCCAGGAGTCTCATGGCCCTCGCATGTCAGTAATGCAGCAGCAAGTTCCACCCCCAAACGTGTCACAGCGCCAGCAGGGCAGCCTCAGGCCTGAGGGGCCGCATGGACAGAGGGCTGACAGGTTCTCTGAGGCCGTCTGTGTGGGGCAGACTGCACCCCACACAAGGCCTTGGCCTTCATCATGACCTTCCAACACTTGCCACAGCTTCACTAAGGAAGGGTCCCACCAAAAGTCCCAAAGTTAAGTTGCCTGCCATGCTAGTGGAGAGATGTCTGAAAGTAGGAACTAAGTTGAATTTTAGAAAAATAAATGGCAGCTTGCACACCTGAAGTTGTAGACTGAGAATCTACACCCGTCGTTTTATCTTAAAAAAAAAAAGGAACTGTTAACTGCAGGAGCAGAAGCCTACGTTCATTTCCAGCTGGAGCTGTTCCAGCTGATACACCAGACCCAGTTCCTGCTTCTCCAAAACAATCACGGGATATTTTTCCATCCCCTTATCTGACCACTGCTAAAGGTTTAAAACCTAGAAAAAGCCATCAGACAGGATGGCGTGAGCTCTGCCTCTGCTGAAACCTCTCGTGAAAGAGACTCGCGCTGTCCATTGTCCAGATCTCGGGTATCTAATATTTAGCGCATTCCCAGGTAGGCACCGCGTGCTGGGGGCCTTATCTCAGAAGCAGAACTGGCATCTAGAAAATACAGGCGGCTCAGTTTTGCTGTCTGTCCTCTTAGGCATTTTGAACTCAAAGTTTCTTAATCCCAATGACAAGGAGCACAGAATTTCTCTGGAATAGAAAACAGATCCAAATTATCAGTTAAGATGACCCTGCACATTTATTGTCAGTTAATTTTTTTCTTCATGATTTGCCTCAATTAAACTCTGAGCTATGTTTCCCCTCAAAATTAGTCTAGGTGAAATCATTGTTTTTTCTCCCAAGTTGATATAAAATCGAATTGTGTATAAGACTCTTATTGCCTGTGGGTCCCACTTATAACTCATTTTTTTGCTTCCCAGGCAAACGCATCATTAGCTTTTCTGCCTCTGTGGCTTTGCTCCTGCTGGTCTCTGCACCAAGAGTGCCCATCTCTTCCCTTGGTCCTGGGGAAATTTCCCGTCTTCGACAAAGTCCTTGTTGGCTTCCCTTTGCTCCCATCCATTTCATCCAAGAATCTGTGGTCACTCACCTTCAAGGAGTCACCCACACCCATACTGGAACCACACGGTTCACTTCCATGCCTTCTTCAAGTCTTTTTGCAAAGTCTACCTTCTTAAAGAGCCTTCACTGACTACTCAGATTACAAGTAAAATTACTGTCCTTCCTCCCAATCCTGGCCCTTTCTCTGCTTTAATTTCTTTCTTTAGGGCATATTCTTACCAATCATACTGTGTATTTATTTCACTCACTGTTTATCCTCCCTAATCTAATGGAAAATTTCTGACTATTTTATTCACTATTCACCATCCACAACCCCCAGCACACAGTAAAAGCTCAATAAATGTTTGTTGAGTGAATGAATGACTGGATGACTATTACACAATTGCAATTATATATCTACCTACTTCTCTGTGTTCTACACATTCTCGCATGTTCTTTAGCAGTTAGCACAGTGCTGGGTATAGACAGAGTATGCACCAGTGTTTGCCAGGGAAAGGGGTAACTGGATAAACTGAGTCAGCCATGTCTTTCTTACAATTGAGATAGGATGGAAATTTCACCCGAATCCATAACATATTTTTGTAACATCACAAAATAACAGTATTTCCTGAGCAATGAAGGCAGATGTTTTTCACGAGCAAGTAGAATGTTTAAAAGGATCCAGAAATTACTCTGGTAATATTGTGTACTAGAAAATTTTTTCTCCCCCTAAGGCAAGTTGTAAAATTCCACAGCAAATATCTGTTGAGTGCCTAGTATTTATTAGGCATTATACAAAGTCAAATAATTTTAATTTATCCCCAAAGTGGACTAAAACAATGGAAAAGACTGGAGAGTTTTACTTGATTGTCTCTGTGAAAAATATGTCTCACTCTAGAAATTCAAGCCCTGACCGTGGGCTGCAAGTGAGAAAAAAAAAAACCATAAAGTAAAATTCAAAACATTAATCAAAGAGTAGAATCTAAAATAGAGCAGCAGCTAAAGTAGAAATAAACCAAACAAGAGTGAATTACACAAGAAGGCCATGCCACCTTGTGGGTACTGGGAGTAATTTACCATTCTCCACATAGAGCTGGGAAAAAAGTGACCCATCTGAGAGGAAATAATTGGAAAATATTTCAACAATTTTTTTAAATGGTAAATAAAACACATGGTACTTATTTTTTGATGCTGGAACAGTTGGAAGCATTTTTTAACCAAAATACAATACATCTTGAACCACTTTGATGAAGGAAAGAAATTGTTGGCGATGAGGATGCAATGTTTTAAAACAAGGATTATCTTCTTTGTAAATGAACTCGAACATCTATTTAAAGATCTAAGCATGCACTCTTTCCTTTTCTTTTCTCTGAACAAAAGATGTAGATTGTTTAGACAAAAAGGTATTCAAGCAATGAACAAAATCAACAATACATATACTCTGATACTTTGTCCTGAAAAGTAACCAGAAATTTTAATGCCTGTATAAACTTGTGCCAACAGATAGCTTAAAATTTAATTAAAGACATTACGGAATGAGAAGTATGCTTTTTTCAGAAACAATAAAGTACTAGCCACGAGACTGCAAAATGTCTCCGTTGCTTGTGGAGAAATCTGTTATTGTGTTGAGATGATAATTTGGGGGGGAAAAAAATAAACATTTGTGTAGGCTGACAGGTATATGAAGTAACATAGGGTTTTCTAGAAGGTAAGAATGGAGTGAATTTTTCTATAGGAAGAACTGTCCCTGGTCTCAAATCAGAATCTTTGAATCATAAACTTTAACACTGCAAAGTACCTTAAATGAGGCAGAGGGACCAATGACTCATTCTAATGATTCCTTAGGCAACTAAATTATTTCATCTCCTGTTATTCTTTATCTGAGAAATTACCAAAAATGAACAAAGGAAAACTCTCTTATTGGCAAAATATAAAAAGGAACAAAAGCAGAGTAACTGGTGTAATTGAATGAACACCTAGAAAGGGTATTAGAGATTGTTGAATCCAGGGTTTCCTAAAGATATTTGTGATACTCTATTCCCAAAAGATATTAAGGTACATAACTAGGAAAAAATTGGGGGACGTGCTGTACTAAAATAAAGCTGGGGTCTTCAACTGCAGAACTTTTCACACTTTACCAGGCTAATGTAAATTGGGAGGGTATAGGATGCACTATTTCCCAATTTATTTTAATTTATTTTATAATTTTACTTCTGCAGACAATTTCACAAGTCTAAAGAACAAATTTTGAGAACTCTGATCTAAGCCAATTCTTTATTTGATAGAGACGGAATTGACACCATATTGGTACGTAACTTGCCCAATGCAACAAAGCTAAAAAATGGCATAGACAGGCCTAGGTCTCAGTTTATTCTGATCTCTAAATTTAGTGACTTGTTCTTTGCATGATGTCACACTGCATTCATTCTTTCCAAATTGTCATAATTCAAAATTACTGCTCTGAAAAAAGCAAATGTGTTAAGAAAGAAAATTCACTAAAAATCTTTTCTCACAATTTTCTCTTGTGCTTTATACAATCATTGACCACCAGAAGATCCAACACCTCCAACACAGCCCCACCCCTAAAGCTGCGACTTCCCAAAATGACATCTTTGTGGTTTCCTCAAAGTGAGACCACCAGATAAGAATAGTAATACAAATTAGTTCGATCAGCTATAGTGTTTCTGCCTTTCTTGGGTTCCAACCCAGATGTATAGTCAAATTGGTTGGCTTTAAAATGTTCATTTTGAGAAAGTGTCCTTGACTATAAATGAAGTGATTCAAATATTTAGAGAGAAATTTTCATGCTTACTCAGTGATGTGAAAAACCATGACATTTACCAAAAATAGGTTTTCATATGCTTTAGCTCTTACTTTCATGTGGAGGAGTGGATAGAAGGGGAAGATGTGGGGGTCGTGGGGCTGAGTGCAGCAAAGGCGTGTCTTTCTCAAGATCATGGAGCCAAGGAATGGATGAGTTCCATGATGTATCTCTGGGTCCTTGGTGACTGAGGTGCTGTCCTGGGAGCTGAAGACTCATCTGTAGACAGCTTCAGGATGTCTTGGATGGGGAAAAAAAAAATGACTCTGCAGGTGTATTGGAATCCAGTTCTGGTGAAAACATTCATTCAGCCCCATTTAATAAAACAATCTTTATTGCTTTAGAAGATTGGCAGGCATGTTTCTCTTCAGCCAAAAAAAAAAAAAAAAAAAAAAAAAGCATGCTGAACTACATAAATCACTTAAAGTATCAACAATACAGAACCCTGGGAAGTAGGAACATGACTTCAGTGTAAGACACCAAAACACCCATTCTCAAGATAGACCCCCATCCGCAGATGCCATCCGTCCCTCCGAGGCACCCTTACTTCCTCCTCTTGTTCCTTGTGGGTTCAGATGAAAGGAACTCAAGCTTATGTTGGCAACACTACTGGAGCAGTTAAAACAAACAAAAAAAAAGGAACCAAATAAAAAGGAGATTTAAGGCTCTCATTTGAACAAATTGGGCCTTAAATCCCTGCTATGGAGAAAAAGGTTGTGGTTTTGTTTTATTTTAAAGTGTCCATAATTTTCATCTTAATAGAATACATTAAAGTGGACAATTGCTCAGTTTTCAAAATACATTTTTAGAGCTCCCGTCAACCCAACTTTTTATTATAATGATGCAAAAAGAAATAGAAAGGAGAAGTACTGAATATTAAATCTCTCTTCAGCCCACTGTCTGATTCTCTTAAGGTCTGTGCTGATATTTTTAGGCTTTGAGCACATATAAAATTTCATGGCTGTTTTAATATACATACAGGCTTGAAACAGATGAAAGCTTCCATCTGAATGATATAGATTCCTACTCCCACACGCAGCACTCAGACAAAACACATGAAACTAAGTTTAACTACTCCAGAGGAAAAAAAAAAAAAAAGCTAATTCAATCCTGCCAGGATCTGAAGCTGAGATTCTAAGGATTTTAGGCTTTTTAAATCTGTTCTTTAGCTTTTTAATGCAGTCTTTCCTGTTAGGAGCTCTCACATGGAATCCATCCCAGGACTTGTCTGGTGTCTGCAGAGTTAGTCTTCATTATTCCACACGAATGCAATCTTGGGGATCACGATAAACAACAGAATATGAACTAAATGAGCAGAGAAGTTTATTCTCCGGGGGAAGGAGGCAAGGTCCTTTCTGTTCCTGGATCAGTGAGGAATCCACGAACCAATGAATAACCTGAAAATGAAGAATGATGTCCTTCCATCCGTGGGTAGTCAAAACACATAGGAAACTAAAGAACAGCCTTTTGTTGAGAATTTATTATGTACTATGTACTGTACAAAGCTTTTTTTAAAAAATATACTTTAGTTTTATACCTGGAAACCTCATAAGTAAATGTTCTATCCTTTTTTTTTTAACAGGGAAAAAAAAAAAATGAGGGCTCAGGGCTTACATAAGTTGCCCATGTCTACACAGTAACTAAGAGTGTCAGAATCTGAAAGATCCGAATCCAGTTAGAATGGTTAAGATTAAGTCAATTTACGCCAGCAATGGAAAATTCCTTAAAATCTAGGTAACTGAAGTGGACACAAAATCTACTTATATAGCAAACAAACAATTGCTCTACACTTAGCTGTTACCCAAATCTTCCACAACTGTTCCAGCTGTTGGTAAGACCCTTCTGAATGGAAACATGCATATATTTGAGGTCTCAGGATAAGAAAAAGATGTCCTTTTTATTAGTAAGTCAAAATCCCTCATGTTTCTTTTTTACTTTTTTCAGCTTTATTAAAATATAACTGACAAATAAAATTGTAACCTATCACATTTCCTAAGCGGAAAATAAAACAGAACACCGCCACTGTCCTACAAACCCAATTCAATACTTTCGATGCCAAACATCTACCAATTTCACTTCTGCTGTGAAGTTCAATGGCTCTTTGCAATCTGAGGAGTAGACTGAAATGGGATGAGTCCAGCCATTCACTAAACCCTATGATCTTGTGTCTCTCATTAGGAGAGTGACAGTTTATGACATTGTATCTCATGAGAACTTTCAGAAGAAATTTCACTGCATATCTTTTATAGACCTGTAACCTTAATATAACACTTGATAAACTGCTAAATATCCTGTTTATTGAAAGGTACTTTCCAACTATCAAAAAAGAAACAAAAACAATCATTCACGTTTTCAATTTTTTTTTCCTGTGCTATTGTTTTCAATTGGGTCCCTATAATCATAAAACAAAGGCTGCTTGTAGTTGCAGTATTTCCCCTTCCTTCCAAGTGTGGGGAAATAATTTTCTATTCTCTATGGGTCTATTGTATTTCTGCACATCTTGAAAGAGAAGCATTGACTGACCTTTGTTCCAGACTATCTTTTTAAGGAAGTTTGTGTCACAAATAGGCTTTGAATATAGAGACAGCGTCTCCTTTCAGAGCAAAGAGCAGGTTTACTTAACAGCTTTGGAAGATGGAAATAGTGTCTCCGTCTGACTATTATAGAAGAGTTTGGTTCCCTAAGCTTAGAATTCCTCTCCTGTAACATAGCCCACCATGTGCAGGTGCCATCTAGTCATCATCCCAGGCCACCTGATGCTCGAGGAACTGATACTCTGACTGCTTCTACTGTTGTGAGTGACAAATTGTTCTTTGTCTCTGACCTAAGAGTCTTGTGTCTTCTACCAGCATTGATGATACTGTAGCAGGCTAACATTTTTGCCTGGAAGTGGGATGAAACCCCAGACCCTTCCTGGTGTTTGGCAGTTTTAGAGGTGAGGATGAGAAGCTGACTGGGACATGGCAACATGAAGAAGGAAGGATGGTGGTCTCATAGGCCAATTAAAGGAACTTGAGGGAGTCGATACAATCACCAGTGAATATGTTGGCCGAACTATATGATGTAGGGGCAGTAAATGTTCCTCCTCTTTATTGCCTGTTAACAAGGAGGTTATTTAGAAAGTGACTGAAGACTGAATTCAGAAAGCAGTTCAAAGACAGCTGCTCAAATGCTGTTCTGGTTGTTGCTAACTCTTCTCCAGGTCAGGGGTGGGGATGGGAGTGGTGGAGTGAAGGGAAGTCTTCTTTCTAATCTGGTGGGCAGCCTCAGGGCCCCCACATTGTAACAAATACCAAGATTTATCCTGGTGTGCCCCCTTTCAGACAAGGGTTGCAGTGACATATCACCTACACCAAACATTAAAGAAGAGAAAATTCTGACCATGTAGGTAGAACTTGTGTAGTATGCTTAGGATAGAAAGAGGTGGAGTGCATCCTATTATTAAGGAAGAATGGCAACAGTTGGCCCATCCAATGGCTCACGCCCTGCTATCACACCTACCTTAAACCTGTTTGGAGAGGACAGTAAATGTCTCAAGGTTTTTTTGTGATCAGTCTTGGTTGATAAAGAGGATCTTTGACCTTTTCAGGGGAGCATCCCCCAAGACAGACTCCCAGGAGAATTGGGTTCTTTTTGTCCTGATTGGCTTTGCAGTTATTGAAGATGATTCACTAGAGAGTGATAAACTGACCCAAAGAAATGTACATAAATTCTGGTGGTCAGTATTGTTGTCCTAGAAAACTTCCTTAGCCCTTCAGAGGAACCTGGGCAAGAATTTAAGATGTTTTCTTAGTAACAGCCAGCAGTTTCCCCAGAGTAAGGTGGCTCTTCAAAGAAAGTTGATGGTGTGCAGTCAAGCCTGAATCACCCAGAGAGAGCAAAACATGCAGCTCCAGCTAGAAAGCAATATGTCCGTGGCTGCGGAGTCAAGGAGTCCCCAAAGTTTAAGTAGAAGGTACCAGTAATGATGGACTTGCCATGTGACATAGGGCTTTTGGTACAGCAAAATCATGAGAAATTTGTTTGGTGGAGCCCTGAGTTCAGTATAATAAAGATAATGTCTCCCTTCAGAACAAAAAAAGCATAAATACTTATTATTCGCTGTCAAAGCCCCAAGTTCTCTGTGTGTAGGAAGCTCCTCTCCTGTACCATAACCCACTGACCTGAAAGTGTGACCTGGCCCTCTTTGCATCACTCTGTGGGAATTGGGGCTCAAGAAACCAATGCAAAAATGCTGATGATCTGGCTTCTTTTGTTGCCATAGGTATTAAGCAGTCCTTTGTCTCTGACCCAAGAGTCTTCTGTCTTCGACCAGCATCCATGGAACTGTGATGAGCCAATTTGTCAGATTGTAAGTAAGTGCTCAGACTCTTCACAGTTCCTGACACCAGGCAAATTTATGACCTTCTGTAAAGATTTAAGAATTTGAATATATGCATGCTTTATGTGTGTGTTTTCTGTTGTCTAGAAAGGCATTTAAGTTAGAAACATTTCATGAAGGTAAGTAAAATGGCAAGGGGAGAAATGACAGTGAAATACAGCTCTTCTCTTGGAATCTGACTTAGAGAGTTTCTTGTTCTATTGGCTGAGAACTTACCATTGAGCTTCCTTATTTTAAGTTTAAAAACTTGACTTGTAAACCTAAGTGTTCGTAAGAGTAGTATGCAATAGGACAACTAGTGGTCCTTCGCACTTAAGGGTAACCAAAACAGCTCCCTCTCTTCATGTAATTAGAATCATCACCCAGAAATAATGGTAATTTATTATGTTTCTGGAGGGATAAGTGAAGGGAGGCAGAACAGAAGGAAAAGGTAACGCTGGAGTAGTGTTTAGTCTGCACTGTCCCACCTGTTTTGGCAGCCAGAATGCAGTGCAACTGTACAACACACTTAGAGGAAAATGCCCAGAAAAAAAAAATGACAAAAACGATAGTGAATATTCACTAAAGACAAACTGCTTCCACACCCCTAGAAATTACACAGAGATCAGAGATGCAAAGTGGCTGGAAGATTCAGCGAGACTGACCCACAGCTCTCTCCTTGGTGCCCCTAAGACAGTC
Source organism: Camelus bactrianus (assembly GCF_048773025.1). Lineage (NCBI taxonomy): Eukaryota > Metazoa > Chordata > Mammalia > Artiodactyla > Camelidae > Camelus > Camelus bactrianus. The sequence goes on from NC_133572.1 coordinate 15,577,328, forward strand.
TCTTGACTAGGTTTTGGACATGAGTTATTTGCAAATTTGGACAGTCCAAAAACATTTTTTTTTATCACCTTCAACTTCACTGTTTTTTTTCCCCACTTTTTAAAAAATGGAGGTACTGGGGATTGAATCCAGAACCTTGCATGTGCTAAGCATGCAGTCTACCCTTGAGCTATAACCCTCCCCCTCAACTTCACTTTTGAAGTATTGACATAATCTTGGAGTCCAATTTTAAGAAGTTTCAATAAACATATGTCACTTTCATTCAAAAAACCAGTCTTAAGAAGCACACTCTGATGAGGTTAAGATAGTCAAAACTTCATGAAATTAAGTCTGTTAGTACAATTGCTGAGTCACTTAACTTTTTTCCAGCTGGGTAGAAATAAAACACAGGATTGCTCAGAGACTTTGAAAAGTTTCACCAGAATAACTGGTTTATAGGTCTGTTATTCCAATCATCATTTTTCCTGTAATTGAGTGATAGCAAAAATATATTTCTTCCAGATAATCAAAAACAACAGTCTGTAAAATTATCTTTTAAACCTGGTAACTTATTTTTACCCAGACATTAAAACACTAGAGCTTTGCACGTAGTGGGCTTCAGTAAATATTTGCTGTTTCAAATTGAATTCAACATGGCAGAGAGGAGGATACATTAGATTGAGTTCTGTGTTCAAATTATCTCTTAAACACACGTTTCTCTGAATGTTTTGCTCTACCAAAAAAACAACATGATGTTTTCATAAGTCACTGGTTTCCTTGAGCCTACCTATGATATTTTGTTGCCCAAGATCCTATAGTATTGCTGTGGATTTGATGCCTGCCACATCAGTGACTAAAAATGGCTATTCTCCTGATTTTTAGAGTCTCTCTACCTTATTTTTTAAATATAAAATGTGAATATCTATTCAAAGATAAGAAGAGACATATACATATATATATATTTCTGTACGTTAGGCCTCTCTTAGGCATTATGGTTAAACAATCTAGTTTAAGTAGCTAAAATTGGAGGAAGAGTGAACAGTTGTCAAATATGGTCTGAGAATTCCCTTTAAATTCAAGGAACTTGATGTTACTGCTGCAATTTTGAAAACCTGTGGCTGTGGTCATTCAAGATGCACAATGGCATTATTTTCTGAGAAGGAAGAAACTAGGGAAGGAACAGTTTTAGAATGAGAGAGAGAGAGAAACAGACAGCTAGAGAGACAGAGAGATGAAGAGAGAGACGGAGGGACTGAGAATCCAAGGTTAGGAACTAGAGGAGATTCTCTACTCAGGAAACCCTGCGAATGTCCGGGTCTTACACTTCCCCTCTTATGTGATGTGACAAAGCCTCATCAAGAGTTTTCAGTTATGTCATTTTATCCTACAGATAAGCCACTGCAAACACCACAGACACACACATGAGAATATACATTTGTCTCGGGGATTACTTTGCTGCTGTAACAGGATGTAGAGTTGGAAGGAATTTTTTGTTATCCAGAATTGCGGCTCAGGTTCAAAGATCATAAAATCCACCTCAGTCCATAGATGGCGGCTATTAAGTCCTGACAGTCAAGGACAGGTGTATTAGGAGAGACAGAACTGGCCCTCATACCCCAGTCCCCATTACAACCTCTCCTCCCACAATCAATATAAAAAAGTGACTAAAGATGAAAGGAGTGTATGGACAGTCAACCTCAGAGAGAGAGCATTTGCTGAAAAGGTGTTTCTTCCCCTTCTCTTTTCCTTTTTACTGTAGACAAATCCAGGGAACTAAACTTTGAAGAGGAAGAGAGAGAGGCTATCCAGTGCCACGCCATGCCTTCTTTCTGCTCCAAACCTCTTACTTCAGAAACCTAGGTGGTGAGGAGATTTCTGAACTTTTTTTCTAAAAAAGAGCTTTGAATTAGACCTAAGATTGAAATTTTAAATAGTTCTAGATAAATTTTTAGCAACCGTAATTGATTGGTAAATTATACCATATGCCCAAGATGCTATTAGGGATGAGAAAAATGAGAAAAGGAGATTTGCTATATTGGAGTGAAAGGCATGGTTTAGCAAAATAAAACTGTTTTATATTTACACCCAACAATTTGAGATTCCTCAGTGAACCATTTCACGTTGCACATGAATCAAAAAACACATGCTAATACCTGGCATACATGAGGTCCTGGGTTCAATCCCCTGTACCTCCATCAAAAAAATAAATAAAGTAAAATAAAATAAAATAAAATAAAATAAAATAAAATAAGTAATCCTAATTATCTCTCCCCTGCAAATGAAAAAAAAAATGCTAAATTTCATGCAAGCCACAATGACTGCACACACAAAGAAGAGCAAAATGAAGCACCAAGATATCTGAGAAATACACTCAATTGAAATGCTTTTCTCTGCCTGAAGCATTTTTTTCTAAATATTTGCCACCATCTTTCTGATGATGCAAGACTTAGAAGGTCTCTTGTGGTTTCAACAGAAGGTAGGGAAGGGACACGCTCATTTGCACATGGTAGGGGATGGGTGGGCTACAGAAAAGAGGGAACTTACATGTGTTGGGTGCCTACTAATAGACATCTTTTTTAAACATTTTTTATTGATTTATAATCATTTTACAATGTTGTGTCAAATTTCAGTGTAGAGCACAATTTTTCAGTTATGCATGAAAATATATATGATTCATGAATGAATGAATGAATAGACAGCTTAAAAATTGTCATCTCATTTTATCTTCAAAGTGCTGCAAATAGATAGATGGACAGAGTTTATCATTAAAATTCAATAAAATTCAATATTGGTAAGTTTCAACTAAAATATCCCACTAGGAAGAATTTAATCTTTCTATAGTAAGGACTCCAAAAAAAAAAAAAAAAAAACCTGACAGTTTTGGGGGTATAAGTATTTCCTATTATAGTCACATAAACCTAAGACATGGTGCCAGAGTCACCTACAAAATCAATATAAAACTGGTATGAAAGAAAATGTAAGTTCTATTTCTCTTTCTTGACAGTTTCCTCAGCTAGAAAATGATGAAAGCAGACTACATCTTTAAGACAGATTCCAACTCCTAGAGTCTAAGATTCTTACATAATAAAGCAAGGAGGATAAACTAAAAAGTTCAGTTGTTTGTACAAAGCAAATCTTAATTAGCCAGGTCTAAGGATATGTCCACACAATGTCATCTAATCAGTTGAGAAGTGAGCATTTCAGCCAAACCATAGATTAGCTATTACACAGTGGACCAACGACACTATAAAACAAACAAGCAAACAAAAAACCATACTAACAAAAAACCCTAGCCTGTACTTAAAAACAAAACAAAAGAACAAACAAACAAGAAACTATTTGCAGATATGACCAAAGATCTCTGAAATTTCTCAAGTCTCACAATCTTCTTTCCGATGAGAAACAATAGCCTTAACAAACTCCCTTCATTTCTATGTGGCCGCCTTGAATACCAAGAGGCATTTCCTCTGCAAAATTTTCCCTGGAGAGATCTTTGAACTTCAGCCTTTTGGGATTTTACAATCTTGAGTTAATTGCACTGAATGCTAAGGCTTGAACAGACTTTATTCTAACTCTTTCCTTTTACAGATGAGGAAACTAAGGCCCAAACCCTCGTTTCTTACCCTAGATCAGCACCAATTTTGGTCATGTTGGCCACTATGTTTCCATCTCTTTAAGATAATTGCCTTTGAAGCCACGCGATGCTTTATGTTTCTCCTACTCAAGATAACAGTCCAAACTAGTAAATCTATTTCAAAAGAAAAAAAGTCTTTTCCATAAAGACTAGAAGTGATATGTTGCAGTGAAGGGGAAAGATGTGGAAAGAGGAAGTATGATGAAGAGAGGGGATTTTTTTTTTTTGGTGGTTTTGATAAATTTCTCATCAGGTGATTTGTCATTTGTTGAGCTGAAGGCAATACGAGCATAATTTCAAACTCCTCTAGGCTTCCCATTTGATTTAAAATAAACCAAAAATGGACTTTAAAAAATAAGTTCCCCAAAGAATACTTTGTTCTTGTTCTCTGAAGTGAATCCAAAGTCAACAACAGCAAAAACGAAACAGCTCGGGGATGGAATGTCTTAATCTGGATTAGTTAGGTCATTGTTTAATTCAATTTAATTTAACTCAACAGACTTTTATTGAGTATGTGATATGTGTAACGCATTATCTTTTTAATTTTCCTGTCTCATTACCTTGTATCTCGGAACTTTAAAAGTGAGTTGGATGGGAGATGACCGGGTGTGTAAATTAGAGTTCAAGATTATACTGAAAAACTAAACTCTTTGCACTTTTTTTGACTGATTAGTTCCTAGTGGGGATGTGACATTGGAAAAGTATCTGGCAACCCCAAATGAAAGGCAATGTTATTACTTATATTCCATTACTTTCATTTTACTGAGTTAATGAGGCCTTGCCTTCTCAATATTCCAGTAGAATTACTGTGCATCATGTGTGTGAGTGTTGGTGAGGTGGCCCATTCTGTTGGTTGCCTCAGAGCTATGGCTCAAAAGCTACATCTAAATTACATAGAGAGAAATGATCATCACTTCATATTAATGTATATCGAACTGTCCTTCAAGATGGTCTGATGTAAACATCACTTGTACACCAGCAGAAGTACAAGTTGTCTTCCCAGTTTACTCATCTCAAACAGGTGGCAATTTACAGTCTCTGAAGATAGATTTAACCTAAGCATTACTAAGGCTGGGAACTCTACATTTTAGTCACCGAAACTTTGGAGTTACAAACATAAACAACAAAGGCCGGAAATGCAAATATTAAATCTCTTTTAGTTCTGGGTTTTCAAAACTGACCTTAAACATCTATACACATTTTTGACTCATTAATGTAGGTGAGCAAAGATTGACATGAGATTATGGTATTAGAGTTTTTCATTTAACTAGTTCCTAAAGAAATATTAGTTTTTTGTAAAGATGCTAGATTCATTTAGCACTTTATTCCCCCTAAGATGTTCAAAGACTTTACAGATACTGGCTAATTAAAGCTCACCACAACCCTTATGTACAAGAAGACCTAGGAAGTATGGCCCTCATTTAAGAGAAGGAAACAAAGAGAACCAGAACATGGTGATTCATCAGGTCTGACAATAAGCAGATGGCATATTTCAGAGATGCTTGGGAACAAAGGGAGAGCAGTCTCAGAGTTTCCTACAGCAGGACCCTGATACTTCCATCCAAGTATCTGCCTCTTATGTCATTGCCACAGTTTCAAGAGTTCAAGCCGACGTGAGGGGTTTAAGAAGGACACTTCTTCAGAACGAGTCCTTTCCAGTGTGGTTCTTTCTATCCTAGATGATAAGGATGGAGGGAATCTAAGTCCAGCCTTACCCACACACCCACCTAACTAAACACACATTCTACAGATAGAGGGCCCAGTTGTGATGTCAACATTAAGCTTTTGAGACAAGGCTTTCTCTGCTATGTGTTTTGTACTCGTGTCATATGTGCACATGGCATCAGGAAAAAGAAACTGAGGAGTCAGAAAAACAGGCCAAACCTTGGCTCTGCCCCCTACTGGCCACAGGATGTGGAAAGAGTTATGGCACCCAAAGTAAGTTCAGTTTCCTGATCTGAAAAACTGGAATAAGAAAAATCATGTCACAGCGCTATTATAAGGATCAAATGGTAAAATAGAAAAAAAGCTTTGGAACTTAAAGGACTCAAAAATGTTATTTTTCCTTCCAAAATAAGAAACATTCCTGTAGGGGGTGGGGAGGGGACGGAGGGGGGGAGAAGTGGTTGGAAGGATTCTGTTTGTGTAACTGGTTTTGTTGTTTGCAGTCGAATCTGAATGTATCTGTGAATGCTCCTCCGTAAAACCCCACTTTGTTCAAAAGTCAAAAACTAGTGCAGATCATTTAACATGCAAAGTAACTCAACTTGAAATTTTCTTTGTTAACATTACTAATTGGGAGGTTATCATTGAGCCGTGTGGCTCAGTTCAAATGGGAGCGCACATGAAGGGGAAACTGTGTGCTTTTACCCAGGGCTCAATGTCTAAAACCCAAAGTCAAGTTACGAAATGCCTCACAAGCGATGAAACATCACGTGGAAATCACTGACCCTGTAGAACTAGCTCTTATTGGCACCAAAGGGGGGAGAGTCTATTCACAGCCATATTTAGACCCAGGAGGGTTGTCATGGTCAGTCAGTGCTTTCTCAAATGGACTTTACATTTTCAGTCAACATTTTTTGCATATCACTACACTGCCACATCTCATCTGGTTTTCCCGTGTCTCCTCACATTAAAGGATCTTTTTAACTAGAAACAAAACGTTCCCAAATCCTTTCTCCCTTTACCAGATCTAAAACAGCACACAGTTATTGTGGAAAGCAAGGGGGAGAACCAAGAAGGAATCAAACCTTCCATTTTTATTTTTTAACTTTCACATAAATCTCGATTCTGAGATTCATACAGGGGTTAGAGGTACTTGAAAATTGCTGGGGGAAATGGAGAATTCTTAGACTGACAACAACAACAACAAAATACAACCTCCTTGCAAAATTTTCTTCAGAAAAATGAAAGCTAGTTCTGAAATTTCTCAAACATCTGGGAGTACAATTCTGATTGCAACTAACCTGAACACAAATAACTTTCAATTGTCCCATGATAAATATTCTTTCTTCAGGATGGGTGCTCAAACTAAATAAAACAATTGTTTGGGTTCAGTGTTCTGATTTAGTTCTGGTTAATAGTTAAAACACACAAACACACACACACACACACACACACACACACACATGAGCTTAGGTTTGGCTCAAACAAGTTCTCTAGGTTTTCTTTGAAATGGTTTAAATTCAGTTCACAGTTCAGTTAAAAAAATAACAATAACATCAGGTTCATAGTGGGTTTAACAAACCTTGCAGTTTCATATGGTTTGGGATTGAAAGGTGTCTTCAGGTCAAATCTTGTGCTTGGGGGCCTGGGAAAGTCACCGGTGCGGACATGTACTAAGAAACAGCAAGTTGCATTTTATTCAGAGCCTCTTAAGCAAGGGATGAAAAGGAGAGCAGTTGTCTACTTTGAGGAGTGAGGAGGAAAAGAAGGGCCCCAGTCCTCTGCAGTTCAACCTGAGAAGTCGCTGCCCTGTTAACCTTGAGCTTCTAGGAGTTGAACCAATAGACGGTGGGGGTTGGGGAAAGGAGGAGGGAAGATAGTACAAGCTAATTTCTTTTTATTCTTTTTTATTGAAGAATAGTGAGTTACAATGTGTCAATTTCTGGTGTACAGCATAATGTCCCAGTCATGCATGTACATACATATATTCATTTTTATATTCTTTTCATTAAAAGTTATTACAAGATGAATAGTTTCCTGTGCTATCCAGAAGAAATTGGTTTTTTAATCTGTTTTTATATGTAGTAGTTAATACTTGCAAATCTTGAACTCCCAAATTTATTTCTTCCCACCCTCTTTCCCTCGATAACCATAAGATTGTTTACTATGTCTGTGAGTCTGTTTCTGTTTTGTAGATGAGTTCATTAATGTCTTCTTTGTTTCTTTTTTTAGATTCCACATATGAATGATATCATATGGTATTTTTCTTTCTCTTTCCGGCTTTCTTCACTTAGAATGACAATCTCCAGGTCCATCCATATTGCTGCAAATGACATTATTTTATTATTTTTATGGCTGAGTAGTATTCCATTGTATAAATATACCACGGCTTCTTCATCCAGTCATCTGTCGCTGGACATTTAGGTTGCTTCCATGTCTTGGCTATTGGGGTGTATGTGTCCTTTTGAATTAGAGTTCCATCCGGATATATGCCCAGGAGTACCAATTTCTTCTGTTTACAATTCCTTCCACTTTCCTCAAGACCAGTCCCAAGAGGCACATCCATTTGTGCTGCCAGGAAGAGTCTCCTCCCATCCCACGTCTTCCTTGCTTAACTCAACATAAATGGCTCTTTGCAGACAGGCTTTCCTGACTTTCACATTTGAAGTTTGGTCTCCATATTATGCAAGCTCACATCTCCCTTTATTTTGCCTCCACTGCCCTAATTGCAATTGTAATTATACAGATACTTGTGTGGTTAATGCTCACGGTTGTTTTCCTTCGTTAGACTGTTGGCTCCAGGAAGTTAAGAAAAACGAATGTTTTGACATCTTCTACTCCCAGCCCTGAAGCAGAGGGTTTGTTACATAGTAGATACCCAGTAAATAGTTGCTGAATGGGCAATACTCTGCAAATGTCAATCCCATCCATTAATCGCTTTTCCCATCTTCAGTTACATCATAAATACCCTTGGATGGGTTCACATCTTTAGCAGGTGGCAGAAATAATAAAAGCCATCGTTCACTGAGGCCTGAATATGCACTGGATATGGAACTAAAGACACTGCAGACATTAATTAATGTCATCTTGTAATCTTCTCAACACTGTGAAGTGCATAAAATTATTATTTCTGTGTTATTATAAGTGAAGAATTCAAGGCTGGATTAAGCCGGGTAGCAAGGCACATCTTGCTGTGGAGAAGAGAAAGAGGGGCTGGAGGAGGCGTGTAGAAAGAAAGGTCCAAGGGGAAAGTGAGGGTAGGAATGTGCCAGCAAACATTTCTTATGTCATAATCCCCTCAGAGTCAGTCCTGTCTGCGACACTTAATAGCCATACGTAGCCCATAAACGTTGCTGCTATCTGCAGCATTAGACAAATATTCCACGGTTGAATCCCTTTTCCTGGTACTCAAAAGAACAAGAAAATAGCAGATCAAAGGAGAATGCTGAAAAGAGATTTGACTCAGTGACCCTTATTGTTTAATATCTATTAAATATGTTCTTTGCTTCTAAAAAATTATGGCTAAGACATGGGTGGTCAGAATAGATAAGTCACTGGCCCTCTTCCAACCTTGTGATTCTAAAGTTCTATGTTGCCATAATAATTTCCCCTATATTCTGCCAATGGGTCTTGCTTCCTTCAAACTGAAGCCGGTCCCGGCAACATCTAACGTGCCACTTAAAATTAATGGTGTCTCAAAGATATTTTTTTAACCTCTGTTTATACACCACCAAGATAAATAAGTAGGAATTTGGCAATTCAAAAGTTAATTGGGTCAGTTGTGACAGCCACACTTTTTCAGCGTCTTGTTCCCATCCCTGCAGCCGGGATGAGAAGCAGCAACTCTGGATTCTGTCATGCAGCACTTTAACTCTTCAGTGACAACTGGCCGACCCGCAAAACTGCAGAGCACGCCTTTCTCCTGCCGCTTAGCATCTCTCTCCTCCTCCTCTCTTTATTTCTAGGGTTCTGTCAAACTGCACTGATAAAACACTGCTGAAAAGCTTGACAATCATGTATATTTTTGTATTATAACTTTTTAAGAGTAGAGGCTTCTGCTAGTGAAGGGAGACTTAGAAGTGTCTGAGAGAGCTTTAACTATTCAGTCTGTAATTGTTTGGGCATAACTTGAACTTGTTGGACTAGAAACGGATTTGAGCCAGGGATACATCTGAGAAATAATAATGGTACATTTAGATGGTTGTGTGGAAGCAGAAAGAAATGTTTCATTTTGGGCAAGACCTGTAAGGCCTGGATTTTCCAATTTATATAGGAAAAAAAAAGTGAGAACTGAAAAATTGTGCTCTACACTGGAAATTGACAAAACACTGTAAACTGACTGTAACTCAATAAAATAAAAATTTTTTTAAAAAGTGAGGACAAGAATTATCTTGTTCAGTGCCCTCTTACTCCCCAGGTCTTCCCTACTTCCATCTCAGATCACTTGCCTATTCCCCTGGGGAAGCAGAAAGCACAAAGTGCTCTCCTTTGGGCCGTATGGCAATCTCTCCCCTCTCATCCTGCAATAATTTCCCCTTATAAACCTCTCATTATTTAAAGTGATACATGTTAGTAAAAGAGGGACAAGAAAGGAAGTGATAATAATACAAAGATATTACATCATCATATCTCATTTTACAAGAACTTTGAAAAAGAAAGATCCACAAATGTGCCAAAAGAAAAGGTTAATGAATAAATTACTTCCATTTTGGCTCTCATTGCAACTAACAAACACCCACACAAATGCATGTACACTTGCACAAAGAATGGAAAAGAACAATGAAATAGAAGAGAAAAAAAAGGAGACATATTCATAATATTAAATTCAATAAAACAAATTCAACAAACCAGAGCTATAGGCTTAAGTGAGCTTCTTTAAATATTTTTATTTCATGATTAATATTTTATCAAATAATAATAGTTTTAGCACAAATTCCACTTTTCAAAGCTTGCATGACTCCAACACTGAGGTTATCTTGTTTGGCATTAGAATAGCTCATGTCTACATTAAAGCTGGAATCTTAGAAGTGACATAAACAGGCCTTTTTCTATAAAGATAAAAGGCTAAGCTTTAAAGGATTTTATATTTATAGATAAATGTTTCCATAGTAATCAGTACTATAAAACTTGCTAGTGTCAGCAGTCCTTTGCATACAAAAATGGCTCATATTAAAATAAGCTAGAGGCAGGGAATCAAATGTAGTTTCTTTTACCTTAAAAAAATACAAAACAATTTTTGTGAGAAGACCAGAAGTTTTTTGAATTTTGTTGGAAACTACTCTACTTTTGGTCACGTGAACCATGTGCTCCCACGGAACACACAAGGGATAAAGGCTTGACCTTTGAAGGCAGCATGGACCATGATGGAAAGTAATTTAAAATAACACACTCATTATTGCATCCTCAGATGATGAGCTTGGAGCTATGCATTTTAGATTTTCCCAGTGTCTGAGGCCAGTTTTGTTTTAGGAAGGAAGAAAGTTCAGGAAGCGGGAAAACAAAATTCAGAAGGAGGCAAGATTAAAAAGAAAAGAAGACAACTGACTTGCTTTAATAATAGAGTCAGAAATGCATGGGATAAATATCACCCAGAAGGTAAGGAATCTGTTTTTAACATTTATGGTTATCTCAGCAGAAGTAGAAACATATGTTTACCAAAGGACACGTACAGGGACGTTCATAGAACATTCATAATAGCCTCAAACTGGAAACTATCCAAGGGTCTACTGACAATAGAATAGGTAAGTTGAGGTGTATTTACAAAATGAAAATGGTATAAAATGAGAATGAATAAACTATCACTATATGCAAAGAAGGCAGATACACAAAAATTACATACCTATGATTCCATTAATGTATATGTTAAGAAATGGATAGAAATCAAGAGAGTTATTACCTTTAGGGTAGGCAGTGACTGGAAGGGGGAAAAACGGAGGTTTCTGGGGCCCTGCTAAAGTTTTCTTTCTTTCTTTTTATTTATTTATTAATTTTTTTTTTTGGTGGGGGGACAGGTAGTTAGGTTTACTTATTTATTTATTTTTGAGGAGGTACCAGGGATTGAACCCAGGACCTTGGTGTATGCTAAGCATGTGCTCTGCCACTTGAACCCTCCTGCCCTAAAGTTTTCCTTTCTTAATTTTGGTACTGGTTATATCGATGTGTTCACTTTGGGAAAATTTGTCAAGCTGTACCTTGAAGCTTTATGCACTTTTTTACATGTATAGTATAATTTAATAAAAAGGAAAAAAATACAACTTTGAGGTAGTCTGAGTGTTTTTCTATATATATAAGAATATATTCGTCTTCTGTAATCATCTAAGTTTTATCTGTCCTGGATACCTCCTCATTCTGTTTCTCTCGGCCAGCAACCATCTGACGCTCATAAGAAGTTACTTTCATAAGGCAAAGTATGCATGTGGATGTATGCACACTTCCAACCTCCATTATCTACATTTTAATGATATTTTTGGAAATACACGATCAGTTTTTCAGCAGTCTAAAAGCCACTAAAGTCTGGGACTTTGGGAGGAAAAGAACAATTTTTAAATAAATAATGAAGCTATGTTGCAGTAACACATAGAAGGTCCCAAGAGTGTTGAGTGTAAGCAGGAAAGTGCTTCCATTTCAAAAGCGTTGTCCCAGCTGCCCACGGGCTCTGATGGGACTGTGCTGGGCTCAGAGGGATCGGCAGGCAGAGGTGGGACAATGGCTTCACTGGCTCTTCCAATGGAAGACTTGAGTTGGTCATGCTGTTGGGTTTCCATGTGGCACTCAAATGTCTGACAAATGGAAAACTGATTGGGAACTTCTAAAAAGCACTCCATTCCTGAAGTTTACACTGATTATTCTCTAAGGCTTTTAACCAAAAGGAATACTCCTTTTTAAAGAAATGTTTTTTTTTTTTTTTTCAAAATAAGGAACAGCTACCTTTGAAGAGGGAGTGGTGAGGGAACAGTGGTAAAGACTGTAGGCACTAGAGCACCTATGTGACTGCGAGTTTCCAAGCATAAAACTTCATCTCTGGGAGCCTTAGCCTTTTTTTTTTCCTTTTAATTTTTTTAAATTGAAGTATAGTTGATTTACAATGTTGTGTTACCTTCTGGTGTACAGCATAGTGATCAGTTATATATATATATAGTCTTCTTCATATTCTTTTTCACTAAAGATTATTACAATCTATTGAATATAGTTTCCTGTGCTATATACAGTAGGAGCTTGCTGTTTATCTATTTTACATATAACAGTTAGTATCCACAAATCCCAAAGTCTTAATTTATCCCTCCCCACCCCCGCCTTGGTAACCATAAGTTTGTTTTCTATGTCTGTGAGTCTGTTTCTGTTTTGTAAAGAAGTTCATTTGTGTCATTTTTTTAGATTCCATGTGTAAGTGATATCATGTGGTATTATCTTTGTCTGACTTGTTTCACTTAGTATGATAATCTCTAGATCCATCCACATTGCTGCAAATGGCATTATTTTATTCCTTTTCATGGCTGAGTAGTATTCCGTTGTATATATCTACCACAGCTTCTTTACCCAGTCATCTGTCAATGGACATTTAGGTTGCTTCCATGTCTTGGCTATTGTAAATAGTGCTGCTCTGAACATTGGGGTGCCTGTATCTTTTTGAATTAGAGTTTTCTCAGGATATATGCCCAGGAGTGGGGTTGCTGGATTTTATGGTAGGTCTATTTTTAGATTTTTAAGAACCCTCCATACTGTTTTCCATAGTGGCTGCACCAATTTACATTCCCACCAACAGTGTTGGAGGGTTCCCTGTTCTTCGCACCCTCTCCAACATTTATCATTTGTGGACTTGTTAATGTTGACCATTCCAACTGCTGTGAGGTGACACCTCATTGTAGTTTTGATTTGCACTTCTCTGATAATTAGCAATATTGAGCATTTTTTATGTGCCTATTGGCCATCTATATGTCTTCATTGGAGAAATGTCTGTCTTAATCTGCCCATTTTTGGATTGGGTTTTTTTTTGTTGTTGTTATTGAGTCATATGAGCTGTTTGTATATTCTTGGCAGTGAGTTGAGGTGGATGATAGAGCATTTCTCAGATGATTGTTGTAAGGATTGAATGAGACAATAGTAGAGTCAGCAGGTCATTATACTCTGGTACCAAGCACAGTAGGCACTCAATAGTTGTTAGCTACTGTTACTACTAGATTATTGCCCTCAAGAAGTTTTGAACTTAAAATCTGGATTTTTCCATTGGGTGGGACTTATTAAAAAATGGAATCCTGGCTGCCCATATTAGAGGGTCGCCAAGTGTCATGTATAATCTTCAAATAACCACAGGTAAACTGGCAATTCTTTTCATTGGTGAATGTTAAACCATCCATTTCAGAGCCCCTGTGTCAGTGTGAGGCCAATCTCCAAAAAAGACCACAGGAAAGAAGCCTTTCAAACCTCAGCTTTTTCTTTGTTTCTCATTTTGCTCCTTTTGGTCTTTCCCAGTCTTCGCTCTCACCCCTCTCCTTCTTCCTCTCCCATCAGGCTCGCTTCCTGATGTGGGTGTATGTTTCGGAGTCAGCTTGCTAGAGGACTAGGAGGCTAAACGACACTGAGGGAATTCATTATGAAGGGAGGGACCAAACAGGACCAGCTGAAGGGACTATGTATGGGCAGGATTCATTCGTGGGCACACATAATACTTTTGGACTGTCTCTTGAGACGGATTGCATGGCAATTTTGCTGCCTGTATTCAAACATATTTAATAGCCCTCATTGCATTTCTAATCATGTTGCTCATAAGGGAATTTCTACCCTGAGAGATGACAGAGGAACAGCAGCCATAAGGAATAAATATTGGCAAAACAAAGAGTAAAATATTTTACCTGCGATGCTGGCCTTCACCTTTGACTAAAGCAAAACAAAACCAAAAAAACAAACAAAAACAAAACACTGAAGGTGGCCAGAAGTTTCTGTAGGATCCAAGCAAATGCTAATCGCTAGGCTGGCAGGTTTTCCAAGATTTCTTTTCACTTCTTTCTCCATTTCCCTTTCTCAAGGAAAATAAGAAATATAAATGCCAGAGTTCCACAATAAAAAAGTTGTTTTTCCTTTCTCTCTCTCTCTATTTTTAAGCCACATTTGATGGGAGACCAGGTAAGTGAGGTTTTGTGACAAGATTTTGGATCTTCAGTTGTATATCATCAAGAAATCTACATAATTTAGATCCATATTCAGATTTGCCTGTATCAACTGACAAATGGTAGAGGTAGAGTCAAGATTTCCTGCTATGGCTTTGCATGGTTGAGCCATGAAAGACATGAAATGGCTTAGCAGAAAAACACTATGTTGCATTTTCAGGCATATCTTTCAACACATGTGGTAAGTTCGTGGTTCGTGGGCTCCTAAAATCTTACTGTGCCTTGAACCAGTGGTATACCCGCAAATCGTATTCCAAAGGTAAAACTTCCCCAAGCCTAACTGCTCTTTTAATATGGTGGCAACACCTGGATGGACAAGAAAACACAGTTAAAATCTGAATTCAGAACAAATTCCTTAGGAGATGAAGCTGGGGTTAACGTTATAGAAATATGCCGAAGGAATAAATGACCTAATGATGTATTCACCGTGCAGATTCACTCTCTGAGTTTCGATGACTCATGTAAAAGAAACATCTATAAACTTAAGATGGGTTGAGCAAAAGTAAGAAAAGGTGAAGATCTCCCAAACCAAACAAACCAAACCACGCTTTATGCAGCCTTCTACATCCGTGTTCCACGGGAAGTTCATCGCACTGAAGAACACTGCAAGGACCAGCTGTGCACCACAAAGACCCACACATTGTAGCAGATTAATATCTGGATATATTAATCAAGTTTTCCCCACATGCATTTTCTTTTACTGCTTATTCTGTTCCTCATTCAGGAGTCTTTCCAATGCCTCAGAAAAGGTGATGAAAAAAATTAGAATTAAACCATTGACTTTGGAAAGTTTCAAAAGTTTAGCTTAGAAATTGCTCTGGTGGTTGCATAACTCTATGAATACACCAAAAACCCTTGAGCTGTATGCTGAAAATAGATGATTTGTCTGGTCTCAGAATTACATCTCGATAAAGCTTTTTTTTTTTTTTTTAAGTTATAAGTTTAGATCAGGCCATAAACCACAGATTTGTAAGAAGTGGAAAAAATCAGGCTCCCCTGCACTCAAACTAAATAAATATTTTTTCTGACTCAGGAAAGAGAGGAGTGCGAAGTACAGGGTTTATGATGTAGAGCGCTTGAGAAAGGGGCCTCCTGCTTTGTCCACCTCCCTAACCACGGGCCAGCTCTTAGGAAGCGGGTAAGACATTTCCAGATAGTCTGAAGAACGTGAGAACAGGGAGAAATCTGCTTTCTTTCCCTGTAGTCCCAGACTCCGGAGCAGAAAGGCCTACAGACATGTCCAGGCACTTGGCAGTGGGACAGCCTCGTGGAGTTTGCTGCAGTCCAGAGTTGTATGCTGTCAGCGGAATGTTTCCCAGCACCCAAGAGAAGCTCAGACGCCACACAAAAAGCCCAGAGAATAGAAAGGGTAAGGAGTTTATAGCACTGATCCGTGTGGACTAATGACAAAAGACCAGAGAGCAGTGAGGGCGTCTTGGCAGATGACAATATGGATACAATGCAAAGGAGAGGACCACATGTCCACTTCTTTCCCCACTTCCTGACACCACATTCTCCCTCCAAATCTTAAAAACAATCCCAAGGCAAATGGCGGCAACCCCAAAGTGACTGAGAGCGAGTCTTTTGCCTTTTGTCCAGATGAAGGATCGAATTCAGTTTCAAACAAATGAAGAAAGTCCCATTGACAGAGCACTGAGTTTGGAGATGAAAATGTTGGCTAACAGAGGGTTATTTTTAAATCGGCGTATGAAATCATAGGAGCCTGAAGTCTTGAATGCCCACAAGCTCTGGTGGGCTGGCTTTTACGGAGGGTGGGGAGAGATTTTTCTGCCATCTATGTCTCTCGAGGCAGATCAACTGGGCATTCCAGACTCAGAAGGGAAGAATCAGGAAATTAAAGAAACATTTACATTTTCATTTTAAGAAATACTATAGTTGCATTGCTTTCTCCACAAGGATCTCTGTTTCCCTGAAAGGTTACACTGCAAATGACATCAAGTCATTTCACGGGCTGAGTTATTCTATTAAAGCTTGAACAGTCTGTTTAGAGTGGCTTTGACTTAGGAAGGGAAAAGTATATTAGAATGTTTATTATAGGGTTTTCTCCACATGAGTCGCATTACAAACTGCCACTCAATGTGTCCACGTGTGTTCTCGATTCTTTCTCTTCTTCCGTCTCAAGTGCCACTTCCTGGTTCCTTCAGCTGTGCTTTCGTACGAATCAGAAATCAGTGCTATTGGAAAACATACATGCCTGGTATCTACTGTTAATAAAATCACATCTCTCTCCTGTAGTCACCCCATTTTTCTGGTCTGTTTCATATCTGAATGTGAATATCTCAAAAAAGAAAACAAAGAAAAGAAAGAAAGATCTGTGTACATAGAGCCCTCGCCTCCCATTTACACTTGAGTTTTCTACAATCTAATTTCCGCTCCGAGCACTTTCAAAGAAGGGGCATGACCACTCGTCAACATCACCAGTGACTTCCATGATTCCCAGTTCAATGGACTCTTTGCTGTCCTCGACATATGCAATTTCGCAGTAGTATTTGTTACAGGTAAATATTGCTTCTCTCTTGAAATTATGTCTCTTCTCAGCTTTTGAAACAACACATTGTTTTGATTTTCCTTTTACTTTTCTGGCATTCTCTTTTGCTGGATCCTTCTCCTATAACTAATCTTGAAATAGAACTCAAGGCTCAAATAGGAAGCCTCTTATCTTCTTTAAATAATCTACTTGGAAATCTTATCACTCCCATCGGTTTAAATACCATTTAAAATTTGATGACTCCAGAATGTTACCTCACTTCTGAGCTCTACACGCACAACATCGCTTATTTAAATAGGATATCTTACCAATGTTTCAAACTCAGCAAATCCAAAATGGAATTTTTGATTTCCTCCTCAAACCTGTTCCCCCATCATAAGCTCCGGTCTTCTCCTTCTCTGTAAATGTCACCACCAACCACTCAGTTCCTTGAGTGAGAAACACAGGTGTTGTCCTTAATTTTTTCCTTTTCCTCGTGGTCCACATCCATACAACAGCAGGCCTTGTCAAATCTATCTCCAGAATACATCTTAACCAGTTTTTCTACATCCCTTCTGCCCTCACTATAGACTGGTTTGCTGCCATTTTATTGCATGGGTTCTTTCAAAGTTGATTGATCTCACCTTTTCCATTCTTATCCGTCATCAAGTCATGCTCAATACAGCAGCAACAATCAGCTTATTAAAATATAAATTTTGTCTGATGCCACTCCACTGCTTCCGTGTCTTCCCATAGCTCTTGGAATAAAATCTAAAGCCCTTATCAAGACCTGTGAGGTCCTGTTCACTTCCCCAGTCTCAACTCATTCTGCCCCTGCTCTTCCTCAGTATGTGGCCACCACTCCAGTAGCTCAGAGGTTTGTTTATGTATCGAGTCCTTCCTTCTGAAAATGCTTCAAAGGACTGTTTCCTCTGCCTGGAACACTCTCAACCTCTAGGCTTCAAGCTAGAGATCACCTTCTCAGAGATTTCTTCCTCGACCATCTATTTAAAATGGGTTTCTTTCAGACTCACAGACACAGAAAACAAACTTATGGTTATCAAAGGGGACAAGGGGGAGGGATAAATTAGGAGTTTGGGATTTGCAGACACTGACTACTACCTATAAAATAGATAAACAGCAAAGTCCTACCGTATAGCACAGAGAACTATATGTAATAGCTGGTGATAAACTATAATAAAAAAGAAAAATATACATATATATGTGTAACTGAATCACTATGCTATACACCAGAAACTAACAGCATTGCAAATCAACTATACGTCAATTAAAAATTTTTTTTAAAGTAGGTTTTCTTGTTTTCTACCTTAAGTCCCTTTTCTGTAATTTCCTAACACTCAAATGTTAATTATAACTATTTTACCTACTCATCTGTTTACTTTTTGTATCCTTCTCCTTCACCAGAATATGAACTCCAGTTTGCACATAAGATAAATCATGATCGTTATGCTCCTTATAATATTCCTGAAGGTTAGCACACAGCCTGGCACATAGTAGTTACTCAGAAAACATTGATCAGGATTATCACAATAGAAACCAAGTTCATATCCTCATGCATTTGTAGACAGATAGATAGACACTTGTGTACGTGTAAGACAGAAAGAGAAAAGTACATGCC
Source organism: Camelus bactrianus (assembly GCF_048773025.1). Lineage (NCBI taxonomy): Eukaryota > Metazoa > Chordata > Mammalia > Artiodactyla > Camelidae > Camelus > Camelus bactrianus. The sequence goes on from NC_133572.1 coordinate 15,595,897, forward strand.
TACATAAGCATAAATGCCCAGATGCAACAACAGTGGCTGTGGCATATGCACTTTTTGATTTAAAGGAGATACAGAGTCAGGGAGTGTATAGCTCAGTGGTAGAATGCATGTCTAGCATGCACAAGGTCCCAGGTTCCATCCCCAGGACCTCTGTTAACAAATAAATAAATAAACCCAATTACCTTCCCCCATAAATAAAATAAATACATAAATAAATAAGGTGATGCAGAGAGAACATATATTCAGGGGTACTCTCACTTATCTACCTGTGGGGTTTGTTGAAATAATGATCTCCAAAGTTCATCTTTCTACCTATACCACGGAAAGTGTTTAAAACTTTGCCAAACTTATCAAAAGGAGTGATTAATCAGGACCTAATAATGTGTCACATTCTAGTAGTAGGCGCTCAATTATATATTTGTAATGGATTTTTATATACTTGAATATTTATTTGGCTTTGATTTTCTCACTGGCCTGGTTTCATTTGGACACGGCTTACTTGCTACAAATCTGGGCCACCACTTTGTGGGTTCATGAACAAACACGTTCATGTGAGAGTGTGTAATCATTCTCTGGTGATAACCTTCCAGCATTCCTTCTTCCCATGACATTACTTTCTTCTGGGTATGAAATTTACTCTAAATGAGCTTCAGAAAACATCTCACCATAGTCGATAACAAGGAAAAGTACCTGCTTCCATCAGAGAATATATTCTCTATTCGCCGTGTCCTGGGTGATCAGTGTGGGTGCTGTCACTGCAGCCAGGTCTCCAGCACCAGCGCTCCTGGGGAGTCTCCCACCTCAGTAGTGACCCTGCTTGGTGTCTGTGATGGCTCAGTTTATGCGTCAGATTGGCTGGGCCATGGTACGTAGAAGTGTGATCAAACATTATTCGAGATGTTTCTAGGAAGTCTTTTTAAAGATGAGAGTAACATTTAAATCAGTGGACTTTGAGTAAAGCAGATTCCCCTCCACATTGGGGATGGCCTCATGCCATCCGTTAAGGGCATTAAAAGAAAAAAAAAAATGACGTCCCCCAAAGAAGAGGGAAATCTGACAGCTGACCGCCTTTGGACTCAGACTGCAGCATCAGCTCTTTCTTGGGCGTCCAGCAGCTGGCCCACACTGCGGCTTTGGGACTTGTCAGTCTCCACATGAACCAGTTTCTTAAAATCAACCTCTCTCTCTCTCACTCCACCTCCCCACTCTCTCTCCTCTCTCTCTCTTTCCACAGCACACGCACACACATTCTCTATTGGTTTTGATTTTCTGGGGAGCCCTAACACTGTTTCCGTCATCAAGCCATTGTCAATTTGCTTCCCATTTTTAAGAACACCATGGAAGCTACTAACAAGACTGGGGCTTGTTTTTCCTGTTTTAAACTTTCACGAAGAGGAAGACTGACTGTAATTTGGGTAACCAGAGAGAGTGTTCTCTGTGGTGGAGCACGTTAGACTGCATGGCCTTAAGACTCTCGCTGATCACCCTTTTCACCAATTCCAAATCATCAGATGCTGTAAACCATATCGTAGCGGAGAGCTTGACAAGTCATGTTCTCTGATCTCCGCTCCTCTACTGACTGTCATATTGACTTTGACCAGGTCAAGAGCTTTTCATTGCTTCAGTTTCCCCATCTGTTTGTGGAATGCTCATTTCTCCAAGACCCTGAACTCCTTCCATCAGCAGAGGCCCCAGATGAGCAAGTGTGGCTATTGATCCAGTCCTACAGTCAACAGAGAAGCTCCGAATAACACGCCTGGACCCATGACCCTTCTTTGTCACACATGAAAAGCCTGGAGATTACCAGAAGTATTTCGTTTGGGTTGTTCTTTGAAAGATCTGACTGTTCCCACAAATATGCACAGACTACACATCGAGGACTCTTGAATCACAAAGGCAGGTCCTTCCCTCTTCTTGCTACAATCTTTGATGGCGAAGAGGAATGTGTTTACTCAAGTTCACAAAGGAGAACTTGGTTTGCTCTGTTTTAGCCACAGATTAGAATTTTCAAAGAAAGAACTGGCGTGGGCCATTTCGGGGAACAAGCTTTGAAACCCTGCTGCAATCTTATCAGGATGTCAAGATTTTAAAACTCCCACCTGTGCATCACCCTCCCGAGAGCTCTTTTAAGCCACCGCCACCTCCTCCTTTGTTTGCTGATTCTCAGCTCTAGGCACTGGAAACCCCTGTAAGTCTGTCCCATCTCCTTGTGGCCTATCTGGTAGGCAGATTCAAAGCAAACATGAATTCCTAGGGATGTATTATAGATAGATTAGGTGATTAAATTGTGCCGGCTCACCTGCAATGGATTTGTACTCACTGTCTCTCAGAACCCCCATTTTTCCAGCAGTAATCTTTCCCAAAGGGAGAGCTTGCTCCCTGGGCTCTTTTTAAAAGGCATGCACATCTCAACACCGCAACCATTTAAGGCCACAAGCGTGATTGTGAAGAGAGCACACGAGAATGAAAATATTATATTTTCATTACTCATCAGCAGAAGGCTTCTGTGTAATATACCCATTACTGACGGGTCTAGTGTGTATACTCCTTTGTTCAGAAAACACTTCAAATTACTTCGCCTAAAAGCTATACAAAATAAGGTCCAAAGTCAGCCAAAAAGTACATTGTGAAGAAAAGGTCCTCCCAAGAAGAGTCTGCCTCCCTTTTCCTTTTGACCATCACAGCTTTCTCTTCTAGGCACTTTCTATGTAGACCAACAAAACCCCTCCGGTTTTTATAATAACAATTCAGCTCCTATGGGATAATTACACTAGGGCATTCATGGAGTATGTTATCATATTTGAACTTTGGGGCCTTCTTTTGGCTGAATGGGATTCCTCCCAGCTTCACTAATTGTATCCGACCCAAGCTGCATGCTGCTGAACTTCATTCTGTAAAAGCCTCGTCACCAGCACACTACACGCAGAGAGTCAAACCCAGAGAGCTTCCGACGGCAGGGCTGGTGGACAGTGAAACCAAGGCACACCTCCGATCTAACTTAATGCCTACATATATTTTGAAAAGGGAAAACTTGGAGCAAGTGCGGCATAGATTTTACTTTCTGGCCCGCGTGGCATCACTTCGCTTCCGCTCTCCTGGAGCGAGACCTCTTTGGCAAACAGCACCCAAGAAGGACTCGCCGCACAAGGGTTGTTTTCCCAGCTCAACGTCGCGATCATTTAGTGTGTCGGGCACTATACGTCTTTTAATTTCCTATAATCCGTGCCCATAGTATAATGTGGAACTCCATTTCTTCTATTTTAAAAGGGATGAAGTCATCCAGGGTGGAAACTATGACCTGATTGAAAGTACTAAAATGCTGCTATGTCTCAGACTGGGCTCTGGCACATGGTGAAGTATGAATTAAACTCTTCTGCAGACATTTGATCTCTTGCTATGAAAAGGGATAGTGTGTTTCCTCTGTTTAACAGTATTCTCTGTCCACTGTGAAAAGAAGCCTGTTTGCTTAAAAAAGTGTGGCATATTTTTTCACACTATGAGTGGCACTGCAAATAAAATCACAGCACGCACCGAATAGAGTTCCAGTCGTCTGCATGAATTGTACATCTATCAAGAGAAGCCTAGGTTGAAATTGTGGTCACTTAATATGAGAGGAATAATTTAATAATATGATGACTGATCACAACCATATCTCTGGATGCTAAGACCGACAGCTTTCACTGAGTGCCCACCTGCGGACAGCTCTGTGCAAAGCGAGTTAAACAGAAACAGCCTTGCCTTCTAATTCCAGTCCATCTCGCCGCACACCGGAGGCTGCCCACACACAAAGGCAGGATATCACCGTTACTGGTGGGACATTATTCTAAAAGTGCACGCACGCTTTAGCAGTCGAGGAAAAACATTCACGCTCGCATTTCCATCCGCAGATCCTAGGTGCTCTATTAAAATCATAATCATTCCTCATGAAAGGATGTAAACTCTGCAAATTTCTCTGATAGCGTGTGATGAAAATGCCCCACCATAAACCTTTCGTTAGTATCCAGCATGTGGTGCTGTGTGGACTGAGTGAACCAGGCTATCATCCTTGAGGAAAAACTCCAGCCAGGGTTATCAGCTCTGTTCTGCCCGGGTCTGTGGAAGTGTTTCAGGAGTTATCAAAACATCGTTTTTCACTTCCCATCAGCTCTTTGTTATCCTAATGCCTTGAGCTTTCCCCTCCGACCACAGGAAGGCTGGTGAACTAGGAAGGTGCTGATTTAGAGCTGGGAAGACCTTGCCGACATGATCCCCACTCCCATTCCTCTAGCCCCTGCTGAAGACCTAGCTGCTCCCATTTATTTATGTACTGGGGTTTTAGAAAAAGTGTCCAGCTGCTAGAAAAAAAAATAGTTGGAAAACCTCTGCTGGAAAGCATGTTTTTGCCTTAAATAAGTTTCATTTTTAATGAAACTTGTACGGAGCGATGGTATAAATGAGGAAGATGATATGAAAGGTACCACAGACCCAAAAGATCGCTTTCATTGTCATGAAGCATGTCATAACATGGATCTGGAAGAAACAAAGGATTTATTTTTCTTAACTGAAGCACCAATAACAAATTTATTTCCCTTAAGTAATGAAAGGAAAACAGAGCCTGACCCACAATTTTTTTTTTAACCCCAACCTAATTGGCAGTGCTTACTTCAGTAATCTGGAGACCCAGTAAAAAACTTGGCACTGTTGCTTTTTCTATTGCTATTATTCCTTCTACTACAGTGGCTTGCGAAATTATAGAATGTGTAAGCCCAACTACTTCATCATTATTTTGATGCTCAGTAAGGTCCTATATGACAGCGTTTCTCTCAAAGCTTAATACTACCTATATGGTGAGTTGAAGATTGCTGCTTCACTCAGTTTACTTAATCATTTTTGCAGTGTTTCCCGAAGTTCCCTGAGGATCAGGAACATCTGGCGAGCTTGACAAAAAAAGATTCCTGGATCCCCAATCCAGATTTACTAACGTGAAAATTTACAGAGAGAATTAAAAAGGACCCAGGATGATTCTGATTCTCTTAGAAGTGGTGGAAACTATGGGATCGAGGTAAATCAAGCCCGGCCTCAATTAAAATGGCGGCTTCTCATCTCACCTTGCATGCGGCTCTCCCACTGAAGAGCGCTAATTCAACTTGAGAGGTTAAAACCTTGGTGTCTTGGCAAATGCACACAGATGTCCTGCCAAGACACTAGACTAGCTGAAGTGATCGGTTTGGGATCAAAAGTCAAATACTTCACTTCTGAATGACATACCAGATATGTAAAGAAAATGTGGTTTTCCAATATACGTAACCATAAAAGCATTTACTTCCCCCAAATATCCCCTTCTTCTTAATGCCTTGTAAAGGAAGAGTAACTCCCAGAATATGGCAGCCGAGATGGGGAAAGCCTGTTTACCTCCTTTTTGAAAACTTCTGTTGTGCAATTTTGTGTTATACCCCATGGCCTGGGGGTGCTTCTGAGTTTGCTTTAAACTCCTCAAGACCACCACTCCTCAGATGCTAAGGAACTGGTGTGATTGCATATTTATCCTTTTGAAGGTCCTCCCATAAAATGATCGGTGTGTGTCTTCGTGGGTGACAAATGACTTCTCTCAACGAATGAGACATTAACTTTGCAAGAAAAGTGACATATTGAGTGGCTATCTGTGAATTCAAACTGCGTAGACAATGAAGTGAAGAAAGGCAGGTCAAGAAAATATATATTACCAGTGTGATGAGATTGACTTTGGGACCCCAAATGCACAATGAACCCATTAATCACTTTGGAGTTGCAACTGTGCGGGCTGGTCGGTTTTATCTGCCTCCCTACCTTTCAAAACCCCTCAGAGGCTCACAGTCTCCTACAGGATCAGGTCCAGACTACTTCACATGGCCCAGGACGTGCTCTGTGGATGCAGTTTTCTCCATCCTTTCATCTTCTTTCAGCCCTAACTTCCACCTGATGACTGAGCGTCGGTAACCTCTGGTAGGTTCTTACACAGATCCCAGTGTTTCCCACCCTTCGCTGGTGCCATCACCTCCCTCTGGAGTGGCTGCTTTGGCCTCTGCCTTCAGGAGTCAGCTGCCTTCAGGGGTCATTTTCTTGAAAAAGCCATCCCTCCTTTGTACTCCGTCTTTGCCATTGAAATAATCAGTATCACGATACCATCCAAGCTCTCGAATGTGTGTAGTAGGACTGAAGAGCAGGGGGGAAAGGAAACTCACTGGCCCCAGTACAGAGCCTGGTCCATGGAAGCTTCTTAAAAGGATGGCTATTGACCGAAAGAATGTTAATCAATTCTGAGAGTGCTGGCGAGTAGTTACAATGATGAGACCAGATTAGCCCTGCCAATGGTGCTTTTCTGTTGTCTGATGTCCTTCAAAAATGACCATGGTAATTTTTTGTTACAGTCTTGGCAACAAGGCCAGCAGGACAAAAAAACACTCCATTCACTTTTGATGGGATATATTGTTTGGTATGCAATGTGATTCTTTTTCTGCCTATTACGCGTACATTTAAAAAATTAGTTGCACCTTTTCCTTTAGAGGAGCTTAGTAACCGTGTTGTTTCAGATACAAAGACCTATAGAGCAATGCCCACTGCCCTGTGAATGGAGCCTTTGTTCTCGGCGCTGTTTTGGTAGGAACTGGTTGCTATTTGGGTCTCCAAGAGGGAATATAAACTATGCTCACCTAATCAAACAGACCAGTAAATACGGCCGTTAATCTGACAACTTAAAATTCCTGAATTGCATTCTGAGAAACAATCTAACACCAACAATCATTTAAAGCCTATGTAAATCATAAGCCGTTTGGTTACTAAGAGGTTTATTGCATTTTATTTCATTTCGGTTTATTAATTACTGCAAAGACCCGCTTCTAAATCATATTCCAGCATGGAGATCTCTTGTTGGTGGAAAAGAAAAGAAATCACACTGGAAAATACAGCATGAAAGCTGGAAAAAGGAAACCCGTTATCCAGACGTCAAGAGAGGAGGGAAACAGCGAAGGTGAAGCCGTGAAAGGGAAATGTGTCCCTATCAGACGGGGGTGCCAGAAAGGAGACTCGGTGGGCCGGACAGGAGAAGCCCCAGCGCAGATCTGGGGTGCCTGAAGGCTTGCCCATTGTTCTCGTCTCTTCCGATAGTTACTTCAAACGCACCTGCCTTGTGGCTACAGAAGAAAAAGCAGGACCCATTTGTTCAAGTCATTAACGGTTTTATAATGCCCTCACCAAGTCACCTTGAAGGTTTAGTCACCACCACTTGAGGAACAAAAGCACTGAAACAATATCTGCGTGAAAAAAAAAAATCCACCTGGTTCTTAAGTGCAATATACAATGATGCTTTAAACCCGAGCTACGACAACAACAATGAAAAGATCTCTTTGTCTGAGGTGTGGGATATAAATACCACCATTCAGATCCTACCTGTTGGCTAACAATTGCAATAGCCTCTTAAAACTCTGCCCTTGCAGCGTCTCAGGCAGCAGAGCCCGAGGTGCCCACAGCGCGTATTAAAAGCTCTATCTGAACTATTTCTTCTCTTGGAAAAAAAAAAAAAAATCCAGTGTTTCTGGTTTTTAAAGGAGCCATTGTCACTTCTGGCTGAATGTTTACTTTACTGTCTCCTGCACAGTGGGGGGCATTTCACCCTTAAGGAGTGATTACAGGGCACTGGGACAATCTGAACACTCTCATCAGTGCTGGTTAAAGTAGGAAGAAATACACTTTAATGGCACCAGGGTTCCTACCCTTCATGGAAATTATCGTCAATTTATTGAATCAATAATCTTAAAACAGTAAATTACGATGCCCTTTGTTTTACTAAAGCCCTTCTCGCAGTGTGTTAAAGAACCAGGGCTTTTGGGAGGAGGGTTTTTAACCAAGTCTTTGTATGTGGTCTGTCATGAAAGAGATTAGATTGTAAAAGTTAAGAGTGTGTGTGGTGGTGGTGGGGTGGGTTGGGAGGAAAGGAACATGAGTAGACACTAAGGATGATAATAAGAATAATAATAATCCTTGAACTATTTAAAGTGACTGGGCAAAAAATTTTGAATTCTTTTTCTCATTAACCCTGTCACGGCTTGAGGTGATTTGGTGATTAAACAGCTTGAGCTGCTTAAGAACTATTGCTTATACAAGCATGTTGATTACAAAGCAGAGAGAGATTTTGGGGTTGGTACAGGCTGGAAGTTGCCTGTCCAGAAGGAATACATGTCCTCAGTATTTTTCTTTTAGCCACGTTCCCAGATATCATCTGTTCTCCACCAAAACCCTTAGGAAACACAAAACTCCGAGACTCATTTTGAAATTCATACCTCCTACCATCGTGACTTCTTGAGCATAAGACAAAGTGCCTAAAACCGTGTCCGGTGCATGGTTAACTCTGAAGCAAATGCAATGTTCCCTCGCTGGGGCCACCCTGGGGCTGCTTCTCCGCCCCCCACACAAGCTTAACAGGTCATGAGAGTTGTATCCTCGCAATCTTTATTAGTTTTCTCATTATGTTTTTACCTTTCATAGCAATCAAAGTATCCGGTACCTATTCATCCTGTTACAAAACTGTACCCAAATGCAAACTCTCTGGCTTTAAAAAATAAATTATAATGGAGAAAAGTGCACATTTGGGGTAATATCTGCAGATGAGACATTACTGTGGAAGCGATGTCCCAGAAGCACCTAATATCCAAAGCTTTCGGTATAGATGGAGCTCCTCTAATGACTCTGCAGCTACTCTATACAATTATCTGCTCACTAACAGCATCCCTTAAAACAGACGGCAGGGATCTTTGCCGCCGAGCTCTGCATACCTTAATTACGGAACCAATTTGGGACACTATTTGTTCCAACATTTTTTAAAGGCCTTCCCTAGATTATAAGAACACATCTAATTCAGGATTATTTTTTTTCTGCTTGGAGACTACAGACTTGAATGCAAGCAGTAAGAATGGCCCCGCCAGGATGCCATTGTTTGCCACCACATTCTAGTGGGAGACGAGGGGGTTTACAGTTTTTGTTACAGGACTGACCTAAACCAGAAATATTATTCCCTGGAGCTGAACTTGTAACAGAAGTTCCCACTCCTGGGGATCCAACTCTGACTGGGGGACTGTAATCATTCAGCACCTGAAGGGCCCAACAGGGAAACTAGAAGCCAACAATTTATGGAATTTCCATTAATCATTGGTATACAGCTTTGCGGAACTCCCTGTGAGTTCAGTAAAATTTCAAGGAATCTTCCTGGGATTCTGAAGGGTTCAAGAGATGTACCTGGACCAAAGGTGGGAAAGGAAACCCAGTATACATTGAATACCTGCAATAAGCCATAAGTGGTGCTAATCTAACCAGGTCCTTCTAGAGCTGAGCATTGGCAGAGGCCTTGGAAGAGAGCTACTCAAAGAGATGCTTCAGGCGGGGAAATTCCAAGACCAGGTGTGATTTACAGGAAGGCTGTGGCCAAAGGAAGGGTTCTAGTCCAGTCTTAAATATATATTCCCAAAGCAGCTCTGGGGCCCCTGGAATCTGGCTGTGGGATAAGGGAGAATCGATTCCATGAGTATCAGTGACATTCAGCTTCTAGCAAGACTCCTGAGGACCCCGGGCAGTCAGTAAGGCCTGGCTGTGACAAACATAAAACATACAATGTACAGACTGCCTGCTAGACGGTGAGCAATTTAATTCTCACAACTCTTTGACTATTGTGCTGCAATCTCCATTTTATCAGCAACGAATGGCTATTTAGAAGGGTTGAGGGACTTGCCCAAAGTAACACAGCAGAGGAGCCAGAAGTCACGCCTGGGCCTTCTTGGATGACAATAGGACATGCGGACGGACTTCTCTTAAAATTATTTTGTCAGTTCAGTCTGTGCATCTTCTGAGACTTGGTAACTTTCTTAGAATTTTTCTCTTCTATTCATGGAAATTAATCCAAACTTTGCCCTCATAGATAGTCCATACTCCAAAGTTTTCATAAAGAAAGAATCGATACCCGTTATGTAGATACAGGACTCATAGATTTCAGTGAATTCATTCATAGATAGGAAGGTTCAGCATTGATTTAACGTTAGTGGGTCTATTAATATTAAAGCCGATTACTTGTGTTCTTCTGGCACGCCTTTTAATGTCTGTGTTCTTCCCTGAGTGCTTAGTGGAATGGGCTCTCTCCTCATGTTAAGTGAGAGACTCAAGCCAGCTCAAGAAATGGGAGGAGAGGTTGTTGTATGATGCTTTATATGTATAATTCTATTACATACACAAAATCATACAACATATACATATATACACACGATACACACACATACACACACACCCACAAACTGAATCTGGGGGATCCAAGAACAGTCATACATCTGAGCTTCACAGAGATGAAAGCATAATTTGAAAACAAGATGCTAGATCTAAGGTAGCTCTAAAAATTGAGTTATTTTGTCACTTTTTCTGTTGTGAATACCAGAGCTCACTGCCCCAACCCCCCTGTTAGGACTGAGGTTCTCATCCCTCAGGGTGTGTGGCTGATAATTGGGTCCCTCTCCAGGAGCCGCCCTTGGAGACAGGGAGCCGCTTTGTTCAAAGTTACTCATCCTCCTGGGAAGCAGCCCTCGTGCTCGGCCTGGTCGGCATGAGGGCACCAAGGCTCTGCCTCTTGTTCTCTTGGGCGCAGCCTGGATGGCCCATCCCAGCTCCAGAGCGCGCTTTGCATCAGGTGAGGCCCTGTTGCCACTGCATCTGAGTTCAGTCTCTCCCTCTGCCTAATGCTGCCTTTTTTTTTTTCTCTCCCTTACAGCTGACTTCACAGAGAGCTGTCCCCATGAAAAGTCCTGCACACAAATCTCCATCTCAGAGTCTGTTTCCAGGGAACCTGACATGAGACCCCTCCTAAGGCACAGGACGTTATAGAAGCCTTGGCGTAGTCACTCAGCTCCCCTCTGTCTTGGCTCTGTCCTCTGTCCTCTATTCCTGTTGTTACCAGCCAGTACTATCACCCTCGAACAAATGCCATTTCCTTCCTAACTCATGGCTCCTGTTTTTGAGGGTGTCTACATAGACATAACTTTGCTTTACTCATAGCTTTAGTTTTCTCTTGATGCTTCATGGTTTGCCCACCATCAATCTTCTGTAGGCAGAGTTTTTGGCCAGACCATCATCTTATGTGTCACTGCCAATACGATGCATTTAGCTAATTTTGGTTCAGGTACCTATCTTTGGTCTGTCCAGGTGGGAGATGAAGAAGATCTAAGGCACCAAATATGGCCAGTCTTGCTCAAGGAAAAGCTTTAAGTGTCTTTCTTCGTAGAAGAAATCATGGGTTTGACTGTTTCTTTTAGAAGGGAAGGTAGACTCGGCTGGCACTGTGACTAGCTTTCCATTGCATTTGTTACGGACTGAAAGTCCGTGTCCTTCACAAATTCGTACAGTGAAATCCTAACCCTCAATGGGATGGTACCAGAAGATTGGCTCTTCACAGGGTAATTAGGTGATAAGGGTGGAGCCCTCATGAACGGAATTAGTGACCTTGTAAGAAGAGACAGAGAGTTTGCTCCTGTCTCTGCTCTCTGCCACGTGAGGATACGAGAAGGCAGCCATCGGCAAACCAGGATGTGTGCCCTTCCCAGACACCAGATCTGCTGGCACCTTCGTCTTGGGCTTCCCAGCCTCCAGAACTGTGAGAAATGGATGTTTGTTGTTTCAGCCAGCAGTCTACGATAATTTGTTATAGTAACTGAAACTAAGACAGCGTTCATGAACCAGTCTAGTCCACATACGATATGTCGGAATTCTTTCAACAAACATTTATCAAGCACCTATTAATTTCACTGCATTTTAGGTAAGAGACGAGAGCAGTAAACAAAATAACAAAAATTCCTGCCCTCATGGAGTTTGCACGTTGGTCTGAAGGGCAGAAACAAAGATAAACTGTTGATATTCAAAGAGAGTAACAACAAAGGGTCTCAATAAATGTGTACTTTTTCCCTGACAAGACTTCCTTTCAGATCCTCAAAAGAAAAGGCAAGACAAGCTGACCTTTCGCCTCCTTTCTCTGCTCAGCCTCTCCGGTTGGTATTAATGAGCAAGGAAGTGACGAGAGAGATAGAAGGAGAAAGGGAGGAGCCCAAAGCCTTAAATAATCCACTTCATTAATGAAGTTAGCTTTACCGTGGAGCTATAAAAATCTTAGCCCGCGAGAGAATTTTTTTTTCTCTATTCAGACTGTTTCATCCAGTCACTTATAATTTTTAGCAACATTTATACAGCATGTTTACAGTTTAGGAAGCATTCCCATTTAATCATGCATTTAGTCACTCATACAGCAAGCACTTTTCATTTAATTATGTGTGTCAAGCCCATATATCATCTCTTTTTTCCCGAATGCAGCTCTGAGAGGAGAGTAAATATTATTAGTGTACCTGTTTATCAGATGAGTTTGGAGGGAAAATAAAGCCCAGAGGTAGACGACATGCAGAACACAAAAGCTTAGACTTTAAATCCAAGGTTTTTATTGGCTTTACTTATTGACTCAGGTTTGTTTCTGTATTTTTATATCTGTAGGAATATCCTTGCATGTCCAAAAAAAAAATTGAGATGTTTTACAATAATGCATACAATAGGGGGAAAATATAAATGGACTGAAAGAAACTTAATGAAGGGACAATAGGAGTATAATGGACAGATGAGAATAAACAGCAAATTAGAAAACAGGTATGTATGTTGAGTACGCTAACAAGATCTTCCGTAATTCCTAAAGTTGAGCCTCACGTCTCTGAGGAGCTTTGAGGCTGTTAGACAAAAAACGGAAACACAGAAAAAATAAATGACAGCTTTTCAATGAATAAATTCCAATGGAGGATAAAAAGGAAAGAGGCAGAGCTCACAGGGATAAAAGAAAATTAATAAGAGATACGTCATTCAGATGCAGCACATGCATGCTATTGGATCCTGATTCAAAAACTGATTTATGAAACAGTTGGAGAAATTGTTAATTTTCTGTATATTGAGGAACTGCTAATTATGTGAGGTATGATAATGGTATTGTGTTTCTGTTTGTAAAAGAAATATTAAAAGAATTATTTACAGTTGGACCGAAAAATGAGAAAAAAGCAACAGATATAACATTCTTGTTGTCCATGTACAAGCTTTGTGTTTTTGGCTCACTTACTTCTCCATTAAACTGAAGGAAATGCAATATATTGCCCAGAGTTTCAGTGAAGATTAAATGAGATGTGTACAATTGATCGTCACTATTTGTGAATTCGCTATTTGCTAAAATTTATCTGTAGCTCCAAAATCAGTACCTCCGGTGCTTTGGGGATCATTTACAGACAAGCGTAGGGGAGCAAAAAAATTGAGTCACCTGGCATGTGTGTTCCCACCTGAGGTCCCACAAGGCACACTTTGCCTTCTTATTTCAGCTCTCAGACTGCAAACAAGTGTCTTTTCCATGTTTTTAATGCCATGGATTTTGCATTTTTGTGTTTTTTGGTTGGTAATTTCACTGTGGATGATGCCCCCCACGCAGAGTGCCAAAGTGCTGTCTAGTGTTTCCAAGCACAAGAAGGCCCCGATGTACTCCTTACAGAGAAGAATCCATGTGTTAGGTAAGCTTGGTTCAGACATGAGTTACAGCGCTTCGAGTCTAGAGCTGTGAGTTCCTTGTTAATGACTCAACAATGTATATTGCATAAAGTCTCTCTTTAAACAGAAACACACGTATAACAATGTTATTACGTACTCACCAGTTCACAAACATGTGACCAGAGGTTCTTAGGAATCTTGACCTTAGGGACAGTGTTCACTAATTCAGTGTTCATGGCAGGTGTGAAATGTAAGCACAGCAAATATTAAGAATCAACTGCATGTAAAGGCTTAGGCTAACGCCTTCCTTAAAGCAGCTACTAAAAAATGTTTTTCCTCTGCCCCTAAGTGATAGAAATCAGACCCCAGACTCCCTTCTTCAGACTTGTGTCCTGGGTTCCTTTTTTTTTTTTCACTTTTGGAATTGAAGTATAGTTAATTTACAACATTGTGTTAGTTTCAGCTGTACAGGAAAGTGATTCAGTTATACATATGTATACACATACATATTCTTTTTTCAGATTCTTTTCAATTACAGGTTACTACAAGAGATTGAATATGGTTCTCTGTGCTGTAAGACTTATATGTGGAATCTAAAAAATGATACAAATGAGTTCTTTATTCCTGACATAGCTCCCCAGACTGTGAGTAAATTTTAATGTGTATAACACACTATTTGGTCAAGTAGACTATCATCTGGACATAGTTTTTCCAACTTTCAGCCAATTTCTGTTTCTCTGGGGTCACCCTGGTTAACAGAAAATGCACTGGGCTTTGGAATTAGAGAGCCGCGGCCAAGTTTCTGCTCTTCTGTGAGCTGAATGATCCACAGTCATGTCTCATGCACCTAGGAATTCTCAGCAATAACTACATAAAGACAATCTAAGATTCCATTCTCCAGTAGGAGCTAAAAGAGAGAAATGAACATAATCTGGATAAGCTAAGGGAATAGATGAAAAACAGGTTTGAAGCTACCTTCTCTTCTCGTGGGATCTTGGAGTGCTGCCCATCCCCCGCACGCTGGGGAACTCCTGGGCTAGTTGTGTATCTCCCACTGTGATTTCGAAATTAGCATTTATTTCTGGGCTAGATGGGTCCCCCGAGACTACTCAACACCACAGGATAAACCTCCTCCCTGAGCATCAATTTTACTAGAATGTCCATTGAAAAAAATATGTTAAAAATGCATCCACCTATGGCTTAAACATTCTACATCAGAGAACGAGGTACATGCTTTGGCATTCCACTCTGCATCCATCAGTCACCTTGGATGTCACCTGTGCTTGTGAAGGAGAGATCCCATGCAAGTTCACAGCACCCCGGCCTGAGTGCCCACCACATCTCTCAATTTTCTGTCTCCAGGCCTTTCCCCAAGCCTCTGGAGCTTGGTCAAGCTGCCAGTAAGGTAGACCCAGAAGTGCAAGGGAGTTAATGTCCTAGGGCGCAATCCCAGCCCTGACTGCGCACCCTGTCCTTCAGAGGAGCTGTTCTGAGATGCAGTATAAGTGGTTCTGCAGAGGGTTGAGCCCGAGTTGCCTGCAAGAGTAAGCAGCTCAGTGATGCATCCTTTATTGGTGTTCCTCCTTCCTTTCCCACTCTCCCTACTCTCTCACTTTCCAGACAAACTATCTGTACCCAAGTCCTTGTCTCAGTCTCTGCTTTTGAGCTTCAGGGGAGCCATCTGGTTGGAAGAATGGACTTGAGCTATATTTGCATAGCACTTCCCAATAAGCTAAAGAATTGCGATTGTCTGTTTAGGGACATTGAACTGCCAATGATAGACTGAACTGCTATATGATAGACTGAAAAGCATAATTTTCATCTACTAAATTTTAAAAGATATCAACAAATTTCTATCTTATGGTAGCTCCTTTGGATCATGCTGTAAACTCCAACCTATTCTCTCTGATTAAGGTTCTAGAGTGGAAAAAAATAAAATAATTCTAATCTTCTTTTTAAAATAATTCTAATCTTAAGCATCCATATTCTCCATTCATAGGGTCTATCAGGAGTTGATTATAACTGAATGTCAGTGTCAAGTCTACAAAGCCCGCCTTTCAGCAGGTGGGGCTTGGGGATACTTAAGTGTTAAGTTCACTCAGTCACCCTACTCACCATGAGGCTGAAGGGGAACCATGTTATCAGGAGACTCTGCCCTATTTTTCAAGCAAAAGAAAATAGAAGGCTGATTCAGTAACCTGGATAACTGTGGTTCTAGGAGCCACATTATCATAAATTTTAGTTCCCTGCAAATCTGACCATACACAGGGCGTGTTGCTGCTCTGCCCCAGAGGATTTCAGGGACCATTGCTTTGAAAACTACCAAGGCTCTTCCTAAACATAAAAAAAAATTCTCATTGCATCCAAATTGTATAACTATATATATTTGAACACTCTTTCCCTTCTTCATCATATGTCCTGGAGAAAGGTGGGTCCACACATTGTCGATGCTATTTCAAGGTGAAACTGAGGGAAGAAGATGGATGAAAGGAAGTTAGTGGCTGGTTTTTAACTCTTCGTTGTGTGATAGAATTTCAGTTTATACCCATTCAGCTAATTCCTTGGGATGCTCTGTGCCAGATTGGCTGATTCATCATCCTTCACTTCATCTTATAATCTGCATTGAATACATTAGAGTCTTCTTTAAGTTTTATGAAAGAGATGTAAGTACTTTGGCATGGACATCTAGGTTGCTTTGGCTCTACTGAAGTTCAAGAAAAACTGTACTGTTTGTACAAGACTTCCATCCTCATCCTCAATGGCTTGGATTTTGTTTCGTTTGGAGAGAAGTGACAAATAAACAAAACCCTCTATCAAAAGCAATGAGGAAGTCACAGTTTACAGTGTCTCCTCCCTTAGAAATTTAACATCGTTACATTTATGCCTTTGTTGGCCAGTGATGTGTCCTCCACCCCTGCCTCCTCTGAAAGTGGAAGACTTAGTGGTGAAATCAAATTGAGCCTCTGTTGCTGAGACCAGGCAACAAATTTGTGGTCTGGTTATGAACATATTGTGTGTGTTTCGTGAGTTTGTTATAAATTAGGGCTAGATGGTTCTTGTCTTCTACTCTTTACAATATGGAGACTGGACCCAAACACATGCAAAAAAGCACAGCCACACTACTGACACTCATCCATCAGTTTCTTCCAACATGCCCTGATTCAGGCAGTGTCCAAGTAATGACCTTTCTCAAACCTGGGGGAGGGAATAAAATTGGTGACACGGTAAATTCTACTGAATCACACTTATCCTATGTTCTAATAGTTTGACTCAATCACCAGAAACCATGTAGCCTTGGCATCAATGGCAACTGAGTGGTCCAGGCAAAATTATACAGATGATTTCGACTTTACTTTTCCTTCTTTGAAATGAAGGACAAGCCATCAGGGTCTCGGTGTTTATGCAAGAATATGTCATTCATTTGACAACCACCTGGACGTAAACACTTTTCTTTTGATTCAAAGGAGTTTGAAAATGTTAATATCCCAGGTAAATGTACTTGTAATTTTGTTTCTGGAATTTCTCACTACCTGTTGGCAGTTACGTGTTGACATTTCTTGCAAGCTTCCTTGCCTACTTCATGTGAACTGGTCTGTAGCTTGTACCCTTCATGTACCATCCTCTGCTAAAAGGAAGTACAGAGTTTCCCAGATCAAGCCACCAAGGGAACAGTAAGGGTATCTAGTCCTGGGGCATAGAGACAGATTACATGGTTTATTTAAAAGCATAGGACTTAACACGGACTTCAATAAGAAGTATATTCTAATATGTGACTCATTCATTGATTCATTGATTCATTCATTGCTCGAATATTTACTCACCATCTGTCTGGTGATCTACCTGTGTATAATTGGGGAATTCAGAAGAAACTAAGATGCATTATTACTCTTTAAGAACTTGTGATCTGGTGAGGAAGAAGGGTCAACAGTTCAACAGTTATCACTGGAGAGATAAGGCTCACAGAAGGTGCACAAAGGATGAGAAATACGAACGAAGGATGAAGACGCAGTTGTGTTTTATAGTTCCAGGAGAAAATGAACTTGATTTTCATTGTGGCCTTCCTTGGAATTATCTTCTCGGTAAATTAAAAGAATTCAATAAAAATTTCTTCCTTCTTAGGCGCCAGTGCCCAAGTGTAGGGAGGAAAAGGAGAATGATGGATTTTTGCTCACACGGCTGCTTGAGGGGCCATCATCATGGTCAGAGTCAACTCTGCAGGATAACTCACAGATCTTATCTCTGCAGCTGCACACAGCGCTCTGGATGCGCACACAGGGAAGCAAACAGATGATGGAAATCGCTAACAGAAATGTGCACTAGATGAGCTTTCTCTTACTTTAGATTTATTCTCCCTTTTGGGGGCAAGTTCTAAGAAGGATGGACTCTAGTCTCCTTGAAAGGCCCTCATTAGGCAGAGAGAGCACTTGAGAAAGACTGGAAGGGAAGGACAAAGGAGAAAAGGGAGGAAAAAACGAAGAGAGAGAGAGAGGGAGGGATGGCGGGAAGGAGAGAAGAAATAAAGGCATTCAAGATAGCTATCGTGTTTGGAATAAGAGATTTTTATCTTGCTACAAAAAATAACCACAAGTCACACAACATCAATTAATACAGGAAGTGAAGAAATATTGGGGAATAAAATCTAGCCCACAGTCCTTCTCTAAATTGATTTATCACTGGACAGTCATCTATTACTAAATACACCAGGTCAGTTTGCACTTTGTCTACCCCGTTAGCAAAGGCTGCCGGTGAATTTTTCTGTGCCGACTCTGGTGTGTGGAGCCAGCACTGGGCTAGCCCCTCCACCCTGGAAAATAACTGAGCCTTTGGCGGCAAAAGCCTAATGACCACAGCATATAATTTGCCCATCCTGGAAAGCCCAGTGCACATGAAAAGTGGAGGTCCTGCACAGTCACGTGACCTCCTGGCGAGGATTAAGGAGGTCCAAAGACTGCCTCTGCAAGCCCTTCCAGAAGGGACAGCGGTCTGCTGCCTCTTGGGCCCAGATCCCGAGTACACCTCCCTTCTTAGACATCTTTTTGCACCATAGTTTCTCTTTACTACAATCAAGCAAAACAATAAAAGGGCATTAACGTGCTCTAAGAAGGGAGAGTCTAACTCCGTTAAAACAAGAGCTATGTCTCCCTTCTTTGCTTAGTATTAATTGAATGTTTCCTAAGACACACAATTTGCTACGGCTCTCTCAGTTTTGTCCCGGTGATGAATTAAAACAGTTGTTAAGCTCATCAAAAAAGATTCCTTTCCTGGAGGGAAACCACGAAGAGGAGAATCGTTAGGAAACTATTTTGGTCGCTTCCACTAAATCAGAGTCATTCATTGTCGCTGTGCAGTTAAATAATGAAACTGAAATCAGTAGCAACTTCTCAACGTTTTCTTTTTTTTTTTTTTTATGGATATAACACAGTTTTATTATTCACTCATCAGTTAGAAATTTGGGCTGTTTTGGCTATTCTGAATAATGCTGCTGTGAACATAGGTATATGTTTGTTTGAAAACCTGTTTGTAATTCTTCAAACAATATGAAATTCTTCATATTTATCTAGGAGAGGAATTGCTGGGTTCTGTGGCAATTTTGTACTTAAAATTTCGAGGAACATCAACTGTGTACTCACAACTTGACACCATTTTACATTCCCATCAACAATATTCTCCAACTTTCACTTTCTTGACAGTGTCCTTTGACGCACAAGTGCTCTTAATTTTGATGGAATTCAATTTATCTATTTTTTTAAACATTTTTTATTGAGTTATAGTCATTTTACAATGTTGTGTCAAATTCCAGTGTAGAGTACAATTTTTCAACTATACATGAACATACATATATTCATTGTCACATTTTTTTTCTCTGTGAGCTACCACAAGATCTTGTATATATTTCCCTGTGCTACACAGTATAATCTTGTTTATCTATTCTACATCTATTTTTTTAATTGTTGCTTGTGTTTTTGTTGCCGTATTTTAAGAAACCTTTGCTTAATCTTAGGTCATGAGGATTTCTCTCTATGCTTTCCACTAAGAAATTTATATTTTTAGTTGTACACAGTATTGTCTTTAAATTGGTATTTGATTTTGGCAAGTTATCACTAGGATAATTAAGATGATAATAATATTCAATAGATATTTATTGAGGACCCACTATGTGCAAGGCACTGTTCTATGCTCCGGGAGGGGAAATGGTGAACAAGGCTGCCCTTTTATATGGAGTCTGTTTCAGCAGGGAAGAGAATCAATGTGTAAATGAGCAGACAATAATATAAGATGATGTCAAATATATATATCATATATATTATTATAATACAATATAATAATATATAATAATGTAATATACATAATAATATATATGAGATATATATTATATAAGTGCTTAGAAGATATTAAAACACAGCAAGGGGACAGAGAATGACCAAGTCAGTGTGGGGCATGGGGACCACTTTTGTGTGGTCAAAGACCTCACTGAGCTGAAACAAGAATGCTAAAATGAAGGAAGATATGCAAAGAATGAGGGTAAAATTATCCCAGGCCGAGGGAACAAGATGTACAAAGGACTTGAGGCAGTTAATTCTCTTCGGTATTAAATAGCATATGTTTTGTGTAGTTCTTTATAACTTGGAGCATTCTCAGATATATTATTCCACTTGATCCTCACAACAACCCTGGAATAAGGCATAATGGCTAATGCTATTCTCACCTTACACGTGATAAATCACACCCCCGCTGGAGAAGCAGACAAGGTCTTATGACGCCCATACTTTCCATCCCATCATGATGCTTCTCCGGTTTTCACTGATTATGGAAAGTCCACAGATCATCTGAGTGGGTGGTTTAATGCCATAATCAGCTCCATTTTTTCCTTCCTTTTGTGCAGCATAGTGAATAAAGCTTGAGCCCTGAGTCCAACAGACCTTCATCTGAGTTCCTGTCTTGCCTCGGTTACACGTGGTACCTTCCAGCCAGTTTGCCATGGATGAATAGTCTGGTCACGCATGGAAGCTCGATCTTCCACGTAGACCCTGGATCCCAGTCCCTCTAGCCTACCAATGACAGCACTGGAGAAATCCACCCTCCTTCCTGCATCATTAAAACCTCCCTCTCTAGTGGATCATCCCCCGCAACCTATTAACGTGTTATTTCTCCCACCTAAAATAATGTTCTCCTGACTCCACATCTCCCGTGATCAGGATGAAAACCTTACCTTTGTCCTCTCTCTCTCTCTCTCTCTCTCTCAGAGCTCTTATTAGGGAGAAATCAGAGCCTCTAATTTAGCAGGAATTCCTATTAGCTCTACCTTCAAAACATATCCAGATTGCAAACACTTCCCACCATCTCCACAGCTAGCACCCAGGTCCAAGCCATCATTGCCTCTCACCTGGATTACTAACAGCCTGCTGCTTCAGACTCTGCCCAACGCAGCAGCCAGGAGGATCATTTTCAAAAGGAAGCCAGGTCGTATCACTTCTCTGCTCAAAACCCTCCAGGGGCTCTCATCTTGCTCAGCGTTAAATCAAAGTCCTCACAGTGGCCTGTGAGGCCCACGTGATCTGCCCCCAGCCAAACCCCTTGGACCTCATTTCCTTTTTTCCCTCCCTCCTGCTCACCCAGCTCTTGCCACAGGGGCTTCTGTCCCCACAACCCTGCCCCGACTCCCCTTCTACAATGTGAGGTCCACAAGGGCAGGGATGTCTGCTTGGTTCGCTCACGTATCCCGAGGGCCTGGAACAGTGCGGGGCACAGAGTAAGCGTTCACCATCGATTTGTTGAATGAATAGTCCAGGCCTCCCTGTCATAAAGTTAGGTGTAAATTTGCCCGGATTTCACTTCATTCGTGTTTAGAATTCCACCAGATCACATCACCATCTTAATGACTGAATGTAGTTCCCTCTTGAATAACAGAGGATACGAGGTGTAAAACGGTACCTCACTTCGTATCCATAGACTTGGCCATTTATTAATACCTCTTTTAAATGGAAAAGCCGCACCACTGGCTGCTACCTTGGTCAAAGGATCCAGTCTCCACACTGAGGGAAATACTGCTTGCTTATTGTTTGAATTACAGGTCCACCACTACTAGGGGGGCATAGAAGTAGTTAGGAAATAACCTTAAAGGAAGCAATCTAGTCCTTCCAAAACAGAGTCAAATCTACTATTGAGTTTATTTTTGGATCAATGAGAGTTGATCCAAAATGAACAGTTTTTAACTCATTCATGTAAAATAGAATAGGGTTACTGATGAGATAGAAACAAAACAAGTATTTCCTATTAAAATGCTTTGTGACTTAGTAATTGGGCTAGAACTTTCACTGGATTCATCCAGAACCTTTCCATACACATCAGAGGTGACGATAAAAACCACGGTGCTCACCTTAACTGTGCTGATCATTCATATACATCTAGTGAGTCACTACGTTGGATACCTGAAGCTAATATCATGTTACACGTCAATGACATTTCAATTAAAAAAAGCTATGGGTGGTCAAACATAGCCATGACAGAGGGCAAAAATAATGTACCGTAGACAAGGAGGAAGATGGAGAAGGCAAAACACTCAACATAATAAATTACATCTCTGACTTTGATTTGAAAAATTATTGTATTGAAGTCTCCTAATTACTTCTTTTACCTCTACAACCAATAACTGTTGTGGCAGTTTTATGGGGGTTTTGCTTAACATTCTTAAACTGAGTTCACAGTACGAGCACATCCCTGTATCTCCTTTTCACTCATGTATCTTAGGTTTTTAAAAAAATGATTCTCTGTATGTATTTTACACTCTTCCAATTTTCTATTTCTGTGGAACTCTCTGAACTTTAGAATTTGGTTATTAGCTCTGCTACTTTCCCCATTTTCTTTCTCCCTTAAAGAAGAAGTCAGTAAGCATACCCCGAACACTAGACACAACACTGCTGACCTCCGCAGCCACGTGGTTCCCAGCACAACATGCAAACACATCTGGGTGCAGGCCTCCTTAATCAGGCCCATCTCCCAGGGTTTGCACTGATTTTTTTTTAAGAAGCAGGATTCTCAATTTCCCACAAAGCTCTGCAGAGGTCATTACAATCGGAGATTGAAGGAAACCCAAAACTGATTGCTGAAGAACTATTTTTGGATTATCTCGTCTTAATTCATTTCAGTTCAGTCCTACAGATATTAACCCAAACTTGCAGGGACAGTGCTAAGTATTAGATCAGTAAGGCATGGTCCTGCTTTTAACACAGTAAGTGTGACAGGGCAAATCGTGTTCACAGGGTGTTCTGTGACAAAAACGGCGGTGCTTGCCTAGCCCTGGGTTTACAGAAAACTCTCGGAACAAAATCACACCTGGACCAAATTTTCAACACGAGTGTCGTGTAAGCTGGGTAAACGAGAGGGGAAGGGAATTCATGAATTCCAATGATCCATTTTTACTAATTTGGTTTAAAAAAATTTGGCAAGGATGAAGGTTGATACCTAGTATTTTAAAGGAGGCTGGATTGTCCATGTGCCTTAGTTTATTTCTGGTTTGTTCATGTGTGTTGAGTTAATGGGGGGTAAGCTGCAGACACATCCTTGAAATGCTTGATCAGTGTTGCCTGACACAGTATAGGCTTTTTCATAGAAAAAAAAAATGTTGCCCTGGTCTGAATTTTGAGAGTAAAATTAATATATTCTGGATTGAGGCTGAGTGAAAATACATTTTAACTCAGTTAAAAGACATTCATTCCAACAATCAGTTTTAAAATTTTGACTGACTGTGTGAGATTTTTAAAAGAAGTATTCAGTTTGAGATTTGTTTACCAATATTGGAAAAAATCCTAACTTTTCAAAAAAAAGAAGACTGTATTCCAGTTGCTTCAATCCTTTGTTAGTTTTTCTTCCTTTGTGCATCCACTGTGCTTGTTTCTCTTGTTTCTAAAACATATGGGACTTCATACATTAAAGCAAAGCTGTGTTTGTAAGAAAAAAAAAATCTGCTGGTTTTAAATTCCAGTTTTTATTCCATGTATGCTATATACCCTGTTATAAAAAAGTTACAGAGCAATGCTATTTTTGCCCAAATTTCACCCTACAGAAGTCCCTTTATTAAGAAATGAGAGTTAATGAAAAGAAAAGTAGGGCTACTGTTTATGTGGCTGCAAACATCACTGGGGAAATATTTCATGTTTACATTTTGCTGAACTATTTATAGCAGGGACACATACTACAGTAAAGCCCTCTTTTCTCCATATAATGGATATCTTTGTGCCTGAATTCTATATACTTATATGGTTTTCATTTTTATCCAGTCTGACCACATTTCATCCCACATTACTTTGTCCACCAAGCCCAGCTATATTACAGCAACACCTTCTGGCAGAACAGAGACACTGGAAATTGAGTGAAATAAAACAGTGCCTGCTTTAACAGTGTCTTAAATCCACACTAAATTTAGCTATTTAAGAAATCTCTCATAGCAATTATTCGGCTCTTTTTTATCCCCCCGGTGGTCTTTGAAATCTCTCAATTTTAAGCATCTGAGTTTCTTCCTCTGAAGTAGTGGCTAATACCTGTTGCTGTGTATTATACATACTTTAACATTTAGCACGTTGTATGCATACATCTAAATCTTCTAAAACGGTTCTTGCTTGAAGTACAGTATCAATGAGCGAACATTGGAGTCCCTCTGGTGGTCACTGAAGTCAGTTTCTTTTAAATGAGACTGATTTTTGGTCACCTCTCTTAGTCACCAGCCTCACCCATCCGCCCGCTCATCTGTGCACCCCCACCCCACCCACCCTGTGCCCCCCACTATCCCGTACCACACACAGTTCCTCACCCCATTCCCATGAAGTATTTAAGTACACTGCAAATAATTGTATAAATTCCCAATATTAGGTTGTGAGAGCATTTTGCCCACAACGTTAGATTTATGCTGAAATGCTCTCACACTTTACTGACACTACTGAACGTTAAACCTATTGCAAGTTGCCTGGCTCCTCATTTGGAAATCAGAGCTCTGGCTTCCTCCTTAAATAGCTTTTAGAAATTGATTCTAATTTATAAAGAATACCTTTCTTCATCTGTGTGACTCTGGAAGGCTTATATTTCTTTTCCGTCACCTGATTTCATCCCTTTAAACATGTCTTTCATTTCACTGATTCAAGAGCTCAAGCTGAAAACAACTGTACTCCGAATCAGCAGTGGCTTGGGGGAGTCCCCGTGCATATGGACTGTCTTCCCTCTGCCCCTTATTCCTACCTACGGAGGAGCGAAATCTTCCTGGGACTGGCCCTTGAGCGATGGAGGAGGCTTTTAAAGTGGATAAAGTCTTGACTTGTGCTTAGAGGAGATTAAGAAGTTATTTACCTAAACAGAAATGAGACGTCTCCTTGACATTACAGGTCGTCCCCTTGACATTTCTCTCATTATCTATGTTTCTAGTCAACGTCTCAGAATTTCAGAGCATCCAGCGCTCAGTTCCCGTGAGTTCCTAAGTGGGTATGCGTTGCCTGCCTTCGCTCTCAAGTTAAAAGATATTCATCCTTCAGGGTTGTGTCTGCTTTTATTCGGAAAATGAGTATTTTCCTATTTAGAAAAGGAAAAGAATGGGGGCAGTGACTATACTGACACTGAGATCACCGAGTGCTCCTAAATCTTTGCACGCGTGTGGCTCCCCAAACACCTCAGAATGCACCTCCTTTCTCTCTTATTATAATAGGTTTTACTTCAGTACCAAAAGGCTATAGGAGGGGAGCGTGTAGCTCAGTGGTGGAGTGCATGCCTAGCATGCACAAGGTCCTGGGTTCAATTCTCAGTACCTCTGTTTAAAAAAATAAACAAATAAATAAACCTAAAATTACCTCCCCCTCTTAAGACAAAAAAAAAAAGAGAAAGAAAAAGAAAATTTTTAAGAGGGAAGGGGAGGGGATAACTCAAGTGTTAGAGTGCGTGCTTAGCATGCATGAGGCCCTGGGTTCAATCCCCAGTACCTCCTCTAAAAATAACCCAATTACCCCACCCCCCCCACACACTAAATAAATAAATAAATAAAATTAAATAAAAATAAAATCAAGTCCATTAAAAAATTAATCTTTAAAAAAAAAAGAAAAGTTATAATGGGTTTACTTGAGCAGCAAAAGGCTACATTATACGACACGAGTCATCAAATCCAAGATGTCAACCACCATTTTATTTTATTTTATAAGCATTTTTTTTTTGTGGGGGAGGGTAGGTAATTAGGTTTACCTATTTTTTTTTTTTTTAAATGGAGGTACTGGGGATTGAACCCAGGACCTCCTGCATGCTAAGCACATGGTCTACCACTGAGCCATCCCTTCCCTCTAACCACCCATTTTATTAAATTAGACTGAAGGGCATTGACTATAGAATAGTGGTCAAAAATGTTATCATAGCACCGATGAGGCTTTTAAAAATTATAGTATCAAAAATCTACATACACAGATACTTTAGACTATTAAAAAAACAAACTGATATAATCTTGCCCACTAGGAGCTAAATATAAATAACGTTGCATTTGTTCAAAGTCAGCACTAATAGGAAAACAGTGAATAATCTGCAAGAAAACTGGAATGCCGGCTTTCCCTTCTTAAGTGTTGCATCACGCCACACATGAAAAAGCAAACAGCAGCAGCAGAACTTCTTTTGCAGACATCCTTCCCCAGTGGTTTCTAATCTTCAATTCACTTTCATATACTGTGTGGCCTCAGGGTGTTCAGTGTTTCTGAAGGGGGGTTGAAGTTCATGTTTTCATATTTTTAAGGGGATGTAAGCAATTCGAGATAGCAAACAGAAACTATGTTTTACTGTTCTTGGGGATTTTCATAAGTAGTTACTTTTGAATTACAGCAATCAAATATCTCCAGTGTCCTGGGGCTCGTCACTACTCTGATGAAGGTTTTCTGAATCCCAAGCTATGTGATTTGTAGACGTTCATGAGTGACGGTTTCAACTATTTGTCATATGGTCCTAATTATTTTAAACTGGAGGGTCTGGCTGACGACACCAGAAACACGGATGTTTAGCACCATCTATTGTTCAAGAACAAAACAACTGTATGATAAATGAAGGGGGAACTTGTTCCAGAGGCAGGACTTTTAAAGAGAAAGGAAGCTGTTTTGTTTATTTTCTGTTACTATTGTAACAAATTATCACAAATTTATTGACTCCAAACAACACAAATTCATTGTCTTTGAGTTCTGTAGGTTAGAAGTCAGCAACAGGTCTCACTAAATTAAAATCAAGGTGTCAGCAAGACAGCATTCCTTCCTGGGCGGGGCCGATGGATCAGGGGTTGGGGGGGCAGATCCCTGCATTTTGTAGCTTGTAGTGAACACAGCTTCTAGAGGTTACTCACATTCTTTGGCTCATAGATCCTTCTTCCTTCCTCTTCAAATCCAGCCATGGAAAAATGAATAAAATAATACCATTTGCAGCAACATGAATAGACCTAGAGATGATCATACTAAGTGATGTCAGTCAGAGACAAGTATCATATGTTATCGCTTATAGGTGGAATCTAAAAAAATGATACAGATGAACTCATTTATAAAACAGAAATAGACTCACAAACGTCGAAAAGAAACACGGTAACCAAAGCGGGGAAGGGATAAATTAGGAATTTGGTATTAACAGATATGTAAAATAAACCACAAGGACCTACTGTATGGCACAGGGAACTATATTCAATATCTTGTAATAACCTATAGTGGAAAAGAATCTTAAAAGGATATGTGAATATAAATATGTATAATTGAATCACTTTTCTGTGTACCTAAAACATTGTAAGTCAACTATACTTCAATTAAAAAACTATGGAAAAAAAAAAAACCCAGCTATATTGCATCCTTCCAACCATCCTTTCATAACTGCATCTCCCTCTGATTCTGACCTCAGCTGGGAAAATTTCTCTGCTTTTAAGGACTCATGTGATTAGGATGGTCCCATCCCGCCAGCCTATCCAGAATAATCTCCCCGTCTCAAGTTCCCTAACTGCAATGACATCTGCAAATTCCCTTCTCCCATGTAAGGTAACATAGTCGTAATTTCCACCAATTAGGGCTCAGACATCTTTGGGGAACCACTATTCTGTCTACCACAGGGTCTGCAACTTAGAGCATTAATTAAAAACCTTTAGCAAATACCAAAAATTTAAGTCCTTGACTTTTGGTGGCATCAACACGTTGGCATTGGTGTATTATCATTTATGTTAGGATCAGGGAAGAGGAAAATTGCATTCTAGTGTTTGCAACATTTTTCATTTTCGTCATTTTTGTTCTTAGGGACTCAGGCTACAATTTGTTAATTTTCTCTCACTAATGCATATTAGGTAAGTGTTCTGAAAATGATAGTCTCTTATGAAACCTTCCAACTAAATTTAATATTTCTTGGGGGAAGGGTCAATCCTTATTTCTTCTTATCTTTCAACACCCAACCTTTTTCCCTCACCCCATCCCACCGTTGAACCTGGTCTCCCACATATGTGTGTGCCCACACAGAGGCATATATACATCTACAGACACAGTCAGTAAATGTCATTATTTTCTGTTAATTTCTGTTCAGTGGACAGATTCTGCTTTGAATGTCTCCCTTAGAACATTGAGATAACCTTCCCACCTACCTTACAACACTGAAATACCATTTAGGATGCGTTTTCTTTCTTTCCTACAGTAATGCTATTGGCATGTGAGGGATGGACGACTTTGATGATCAGCGCTCAGCATCCAGTTCTAGCTGGACCCTCGACATGCTGCGGGCACTTCATGACTAATCTAGAAGAGGCAGCAAAGGGCAGGTGCTAGAGGAGTGCTCATCAGACTTGCTCCATCCAAAGCCTAGTCCCTGTCTGACCAGAGATATTGGTGGTAGTTGAGAAAAGAAGGCAGCTGACAACATCGGTTTTGTCCTCGCTGACTCATAACCTGTGCTCACCACTTTAAGGTCTCCAGGGGAGAGGTGGTACCTAGAAAATTGTTTGCTCTGGCCACCTTCACTCTGGGATGTGTTTGATGTTTCTCACTTTAGGAAGAGTATAATGGACATTTTGGAAAACAGTAGTCTTTTAAAAGAATTTCTCAAATTTGGTAATAAAATAAAGGCATTAATTTTTAATTAATTTATTTATTTTCCAGGAGGAGGTAATTAGGTTTAATTATTTATTTATATTTTTGATGGAGGTACTGGGAATTGAACCCAGGACCTCGTGTATGCTAGGCATATGCTCCACCACTGAACTACACATTCTCCCCCAGCACTGAGTTTTTGAAAGGACTTGAGAATGAATGTAGTCATTCAAGTTCCACCAGAACACTGTGGATGTTCAACAACTAGAATGTTCAACAGACATTAAAATGTGTATAGATCATGTCCCAACTACCTAAGTTGATAATGAAGGTGACATAAATACATAGTAACGTTTTAAAATAGTGTAGATTTTATTTCAAGTTCATGTAATTCTCATCAGGTAAAAATTCTGAAACATCCTATGCTTTGTATGTGAACATGATAGTACTGGTGTCTGCTTTTATTTTTTTATTATTGAAGTATATTTGGTATGTGCTTTGAAATACATCTCTAGCAATTATCAGGAATTTGTACTTGGTATTGTTCATTCTCCCTCCCTAGACACTCCTTGGTAATTCCTTATTCCTCACAACATAGACTCTTAGGAGTATGGAATATGGTCTACAGTCATTAAACATGAGGGAGGAAACCTAATAGTTTCATTAAACGACAGAAACCATTACTTTAGCTAAGCGAGCTTAGCTTTTAAGTACACCTGACTCAGACTTTGAATATTATGTCAAGCAAATTAAATATGCCTTTTGCTTTCATAACGTATTAATATAAATGGCAAACATAAACAAGGTCACATAGTTGTATGGAAATCTGTTCAAAGGAAAACCAAGGAGCTTTTTTTGATGTTTCCATTTTGTAATTATCTGCATGCAATGATTTCAGGGCTGAGGGCAAAGTAAAGGACTGGGTTTCTAACTGGGGATATTTTCAGCTCAATTCCAGTTGTCTGCGAGAATCAGGAAGAGATGGAATACAAAATGGAAAGAAGGGTCCTGGTGAGCTGGGAAACAATAGCGTGGGATTTTATGCTGCTGCGGAGGAACTAAACAGGAAGAAAAGGAGAGCTGAGGAGAGCTACTCAACTGGGAAAATGGGAGCAGTTTAAAAAAAAAGCAGTGGAACTCCAATATATAAGCAAACTAAAGATGGCGCTTCAGAGGGTGGAGGAGGGGGAGGGTACAGCGCAGTGGCAGAGTGAATGCCTAGCATGCACAAGGTTCTGGGCTCAATCACCCAGCACCTCCATTAAAATAAATAAACCTAATCACCTCCCCCCACCGAAAAAGATAAAACCCAAAAAACAATTAAAAATAAATAAAAAGGGTGTTCCTTCATTTGAAGCAGGTATGTAGAACTTCATCAAATAAACCTCTCCTCTGTTGAAACCTGAGTCTCTTCAGACCACAGCTTGGAGGCCAGTACCTACCTGAATACATGCCAGTCACCTGGGGATGCTTGTTAAAAATACAGATGTCCGGGTCCCAGCCTCAGAGATTCTGCTTCAGTAGGTCCGACGTGGGAATGCTTGTTACAGAAACACCCTTGTAGAGACTGGGGTGTACAGTGAGGTTTGGGAAGTGCCAATAAAGCTTTCCAGTACAATCTTTCTAAGCTAAGGCTATTGAATAAATCTACAAATACGGTACTTCTCCAGGCATTCAGTGAAAATAGAGCCATGTTATAGGTTGCTGTGGTTGACCAAGAAGATAGACCATTGCTCTGTTTTGCTTTAATAGAAAAATGGAAGCAATGGGAAAGGTTAAAGTTATACAGTTAAAAGATGGTCCAAAGCACGGCCTGAGGACTTGTCAAAATGGAAAGAAAATGCAAGAGGACCCGAAGGTAGCAGAAGAGCACCCCCACTCCTCCACGTAGCGGCCACTACAGAGAGCGGTGGGCAGCACGGGTTCCGGAGTTCAGCTCCTGAGCTTGAATTCATGCTTTTTCATGCAGCTGTTTGACCTTGGCCAAGATATTTAATCAGGACCCACGGAAGTACAGGGATCACAGGAAACTTCCGCTGAGATCCCTGGCCACCTGTAGCACCACGGTGGGTAACTTCCAGAAGGAGCCCAGGCACCAAAGGAAGCCACCACGGATGATCTCAGCTGCTGCTGGAGAAGGATGGCCTCCCTTCACGCACCTCCCAACCCCCACGGAAATGTCTGCCGTTCATCAGAGTCTAACCCTGACATGTGCTGGGGTGGGAGTTCTGAGATGTGTTATTTCCGGAGCTCTCTGCAGGAGGAGGATGGCAGGGGGACCGGGGTGAAGCTGGGTTCCTTAGCAGAAAATCCAGAGTATCCGTGACTGTTTCCCACATCTCACTGTCTTCTTCTGACTCTGCTCGCTCGCTCACCAGGTTCTCTCCTCCTGGGTCCCACCAGGCTGTTAAGAATCCAGAATTTGCCACAGCCAAATGTTTGCACATTGTCCACCACACATATGAATGCCACGGAAGTCTGCCAAGAATACAACTGAAAGCAAGAAACACCATACCTGTTAAGTTTCATAAGCGCTTACTACCTGATTTTCGTGACGATGACCTGATTTCTCTCAGGGTTCACGGGCACATGATAATTTCCTCAGCTAACTTACACTATATTATCTTACTCTTCTTAGGCAAAGAGAAGTCCATTTGGAGAAAATGTCAGAGCAACAGTGCCTCAGGCCTCGTGAAATATATGAGTCCGTGGTGCCTTGACCATGTGTGACCGGCACTAACCTGACTCACTTCTGTATGCCCTACCCATCCTGTTCTATCATGACACAAATACACACCAAAACAGTCATGTTTGAAAATGAGACAGACATTGTTAGTCCATAAGGTTTTTTTTTTAAGTCCATATCCTTATTTGAGCCTGTATTGGGGAAGAGGGGAGGGGGGGTGCAGTGAGTGGCTTGTCCATATCCTAAAATAAAATGGGGTTATGTGTTTCCCTTCCTACCCAAAAGTAGAGCCTTCCTACAAAACCTTTCCTAAGCTGAAACGGTGCAAAGTGAAGAAGCAATTACTTTAGGACACATCTTGCGAATGGATGCACAAAATAAGTGGGGATAAAGCACAGATGCTCACGGACCCAGTTCAGCGCTATGGCGGCTGGATGCTGAGAGGCTGCGATGCTGAGTTTGGTTCCCAGGGAGGAGCTTGCTCTGGCCACTCACGCTGCGAGGCCTGCGCTGCCTCTGTCACAGCTCCCTGCAATCCAAACTGGCTGATCACTCTTTTCACTTTCTGCCTTTTCTCTTGAAAGCGGAAATCCTCTTCAGATTTCTGTCCATTAGCAAAAACAGGGACTAATGCAGGTCTCCCTAAAAGCGAAATGGCATAAAGCAAACTTTTCAAAAGCAGAGATGCCTGTGTAATTAGACTGATGTCCCATCACTGTGCTTACTGATACACAGTAACGTGCACTTAAGAAATACATTCAGGAACTCACAAAGCCTTGTCAAATTTCTACTTAGGTAGTTAGTTGGCAATGAAGTGTGGGACATAAATCCCCTCTAGGTATTTTAGGGTATAGACAAAACAAATAGATAAACCAGACCGTGGTCACACTGCCCAAGGCAATCTGCAGATTTAATGCAATTCCTATCAAGTTACATAGTTCACAGAATTAGAACAAATCGTAGTAAAATTTATATGGAACCAGAAAAGACCTAGAATTGCCAAAACATTACTGAAGAAAAAGAAAGAGGCTGGAGGCATAACTCTCCCAGACTTCAGACAATACTATAGAGCTACAGTCATCAAGACAGCATGGTATTGGTACAAAAACAGACATATGGACCAATGGAACAGAATAGAGAGCCCAGAAACGAACCCACAAACTTTTGGTCAACTAATCTTCAACAAAGAAGGCAAGAATATACAATGGAATAGATAAACCAGACCATATCAGTATTCAAAAGAATTTAAAATACACAGTTACCTTTCGGTATCTGTGGGGGATTGGTTCTAGAACCCCCTGGATACCAGAATCCTCGGATAGTCAAGTGTCTTGTATAAAACGGCTAGTGCAGTCTGTCTCCCATATCTGTGGGTGCAGAGCCTGCCCATACGGGAGTGCTGACCATACTTATGAACCTGAATGTACAAAGTGCCCATGTGAAAAACTTCCAAGATTTATTTCGGTCTAAACTTATCTGCTAAATATTCGAAAAATAGAAGGCACTCCTAGAGACATGTGCACATGGAGCCTGGACATTAAAACTATCCCCAAAATTACAATGCCATGAGATGTTTCAAGTTGCTACATCTAATTAAAAAGATCTGATAACCTTAAGACAACTCAAATGCTGCATAACGAATTGATAAAAGAGAACACACCTGTCTTGAAAAATCAGCTAGTGAGAGGAGGATTCAGAAGGTATAATTTTTATTTGTGAGCAACAGAGAGAGTATACGTTAATTTTTAAATGTTTAATTTCTTAAGGCAAGAAAAATCGCAGCACTGTTCAACCAACTCAAGGAATGCGGCTCCTTTGCATTTAATCATGGCTCACTTCAGGGAGATTCGTGATGACATTTTCTTTGGTCAAGTTATCCTTGTTTCTATCCCAAAGGTTAAGTATTATCAAATCACTTGAGAGGTATAATTATGCTCTTTGAATTTGCCTTTTTCCCCCCTCTTATTTTACAAGTGTAGTGATGTTATGCAAACTAGTATATATAATATCATCAAAATTTAGTTCAAAATAATCAAATATTGAATCTTGTAAGTAAAATCATTAGATAATACAGTATTTCAATTTTGAAGAATTCTCATTTATTTCTTCAATTGGGGCAATGGCTATTACATAGCAATGAACAAAATTAACACTTCTTTGTAACCAAAGAGGAATCCCTAATCTTTCTTTAATAATAATCACATGGGTCCTATTTATCAGCCTCCAGAGATTAATAAAAACCTCCTGATTGTCAGTTTAAATATTTCTAACACTTGTTTGTGATCCAATTACTCATTAAAATATTAAGGCCAGTTGAGGACAGAGATCATATACTTATAAGATTTGGGCTTGTTCAACACCTGGTATTCGAATCAAAAAGTGAATGAAGAAACTAGTATGGGCCTTAGAAGATGCAGGGAGAGAAAAAGACTAAAGAAAGAATATTTTAAATTTCCATGCGTAGACCCCTATATATCTCAAACACTCTCAATAAAAACACATTAGAGAAAATGCCTCTATTTTGAAACACTTATCTACAAAACTTGTGATTTATGGGCATTAAGCCAAGCATTCTATATAAGAATTTCCTCTCTCATTTTGCATAGAAGTAAACAGTAATTAGGTTAACACCATAAACATAGCCTAAACTAAGGAAGAATAAAAGTACCTTCTCTTTGAAATCCATCAGCCGCCTTTTTGAAACATTCTTTTCACACATAGAGAATGGCCATATCTCCTTCGTCCCTTGTTTCATTTCTCCTCCGCCCACTTTGCCCTCCTCTTGTTCTTTCACGCCATCCTTGTGGGCTGCACGTGACACCCTCCTGTGTTCCCTGGTTCACTGCTGAGAATTTCACGTGAAACGCCGGTTGCTCAGACGTTCCATTCCTTTCTGTCTTAATCACCGCACATTCAAACCTCAGAGTCAAGGGAATTCATTTCAACTAACATGAAATTACAAAATCACATTGATAAAACCAGATCTTCTGAATTTCTCTGCATTTCCCAAAGAGGGAGGATATACATGGACCTCAAATGAGAAGGTCCCCTTACCCAATCCACCAACTAGAATCATATCAGTTATCTCTCCCATGCCATCTTAGGGTTGTAAAGTCAATACGCATAAATATAAAAGTTCAACAAGTCTTCTAATGTCACGGAAGAAGTCGGAAATCTCAGGGAAGTTATCCATCCAGCTATATTCCTAGACTACAGCTGTAAATCTACATAATCTAAGAAGCATTCCCCGACTAATTCTACCCATTCCTAACAAGCTAAGGTAATATTTGACCCACTCTTCCATCTTCCTTGTAACAAATCACAAGTTTCTTGAGGAAAGAAAGTCATTTTCTGTGAACTGACTGTAAGAATTCCCAGGGACTCGCAGTCAAAGACTAGACTTTAAACACAGAAAAAGAACTTTGAAGGAAGTCACTAATTAGGGGGTGTGGAGATGTCCAGCAGGAGCAATCATCCTTTATTTTGGGGAAACAAGTCAGACCTCAAAGCCAATTTAAGACAGGAAGAGGAGGCCTGCATCACTTTTTGAAAATAAAAAAGTAATTGTGTCCACACCAAAACCTCAACAAAACCAAACCTATCCAAAATCTGATGTGAAGAATAATCAGGGGTGACTCTGGCAGTTCAAATCAACGAGGACCCCCAATCACTGGAGACAAGACAACATTTCAAAATGGTGTTAAGTGAAAGGAATAAAGGGCATTTTATCAGCAAATGTGTGCTCAAGTTACCCAAGCCTGGAAAATTTGATTATTTTAGGAAAGCCAAAATACAGACAAGATAAAAAAGTGAAAAGAACAGGGGTTGCCTGGAAAGGCTGCAGAATAAAACATTAATTTCAACTCTTACGGAGGTACAGAAACTAAACTCTGTAAAATATTCATCTTCCCCACATTAAAGAATGCAGATTTCTCTACTAAAGGACTGGTTTTGTGGGAGGATAGATTTTGCTCTTCAAAGAGAACAATATTACTTTTTTACATTTAAAAAGCCCAGAATACTGAGCTGTGTGAGAAGTTCCAGTAGTACTAAGCATGGTTTTGTATGTTGCTTAAAGTTCAAGTTTTTAGAAGCGTACATCCAAACCCAAACTAAATGAATCTAGTAAAAGTGACACAATGGGGAAAAAAAACCCAAAACCTACTTAATAATGTGTACTCGTGTATGGCTAACTGCCGTATAGCTGTAACAACTAAACGCTAAATGAAAACAAGCTGTTCAGTTAAAGCCCTAAAAGGCATTAGAAAGACAAACTGGGGAGGAGGAAATAGCTCCAGTGGTAGAGCATATGCTTAGCAAGCACAAGGTCCTGGGTTCAATCCCCAGTACCTCCTCTAAAGGTAAATAAATGAACCTAATTACCTTTCAATTACCTTTCCCCCCCTAAAAAAAACATAAACATGAATAAGAAAGAAAGACAAACTGTTACCTGTTACTGCGGCCTGGCTTGCTGGCTGCATGCAGATCAATACATCAAGAGACAAGTCCTTGGGGCAAGGAATAGCAACCTTATTCGGAAAGCCAGCAGACCGAGAAGACAGAGACTAGTTTCCGGTGCCTCCCGAGGGGCTGTGTTAATTGCTTCCTGCCTGCAGCCATTCCCAGGTGGGCCTGGTCAGGGTGTTTCCTGTGAGCCAAAGGTATTTTAGCTAAATGCTCATTACCTGGGAGGCAGGGTTCCCAGAGATGGGCCACTAGGTACAATTTAAGCCTATAGGCGACATCCCTTTAGGGATTAACTTGCAGCAAAAGCAACAGAATACAAAGGTTAAAGTGAAAGAAACAGACCCAATATGGTGGAGTCAGAGTTCTTCCAACTGCAGTCTGTTTACTTATTTATATTAAGGCTGAATTAACATGGTCCATATTTTTAAAACTATAAATGACGTTATTCGAGGCTCTATCTATCTTCCTATCTACCTATCTAGAGATACATTTTAATCTAGGTACTTAGTTTTTCAGTGATACTACCAAAGGGGTGTGTGTGTGTGTGTGTGAAGGGAAGGCACTCAAATGCCCTGAATGAAAGGATCTAAAAGAAAACTACAGTTATTCCACTTACTTTCGACTTCCAAAGATAGATTTACCCTTAAAGAGCCATATTTTTCTTCATATACCTAATGCTGGTACCATCACTAAGCAATTTATCAGAAACTTTGACTTAACTAGAGTTGTAAATTCCACCTTCCCTTCTCTCAGAGTAATCTCTCATGTCCCTTCACTCAGAGGAAAAATGATGATTTTATTTATTATTTAAGCTTCAGTGGGTTTCAAAGCAAAGTAAGCTAACATTTACCAAAATAGCTTTAACTGTGTGCCAGGAAAAATTTAAATCTGGGAAAAGCTAAACCAACTGGGATGTTTCAAGTTGAGAAAAGTAGTTGGGAAGATAGAAAATTATCATTTTAAAACAGATATTAGATGCCGTAGCTTTCTGGGTATTCTTCTGCACAAATGATGAGTTGTCCTAGAATGTGGAATCTGAAGAGGACCTAGACATTACTTGTTCACAACTCCCACCACCCCTTTTTCTTTGCGAGAGGGAAAACTGCGATGCCAAACCATCAGCTAAACAAACACCTCCCTGTTTTCAGGATTCAAACAAACACACAAACGAAAAACTTCCATGCATGAAGAGACAAAATGAGAAATGACCCAATTTACATGGATAAAGCTGCTGAAGAAAACAATACTAACCAAAAGAAAAGCTAAATTTAGTAGCCCGGGTTACTTGCATGTGATTTAACTGTTCTATTTCCTCTATTAAAAATAATGCCTTAAGCATTCACCAGCTACCACTGTGGGGAGAGTGTGGAAGGTACCTGTCATGAACAGCTGAAATGTGAAACATACATTTAAAAACACATCAAGGAAGAAAGAAAGAAAGAAAGAAAGAAAGAAAGAAAGAAAGAAAGAAAGAAAGAAAGAAAGAAAGAAAGAAAGAAAGAAAGAAAGAAAGAAAGAAAGAAAGAAAGAAAGAAAGAAAGAAAGAAAGAAAGAAAGAAAGAAAGAAAGAAAGAAAGAGAAAGAAAGAAAGAAAGAAAAAGAAAGAAAGAAAGAAAAAGAAAGAAAGAAAGAAAGAAAGAAAAGAGAAAGAAAGAAAAAAGAGAAAGAAAGAAAAAAGAGAAAGAAAGAAAGGAAGAAAGAAAGAAAAAGAAAGAAAATTAGTTTAGTGCCGGGGTTTAGTGAAAGGGGTTTGTGGGAATGAAAGATACACAGTTTCTGTGGGCATTGGAACCCTGTCCACTCTAGAAACATGTGGAAACGTTTAATAAATATTTTTCAATTAATTAAGAACAAGAGGAATGAAGAAAAATTTAAGTATATGCAGCCAGAGTTACAGACTAGATCTCCTTATATATTTTCTAAGAGTCTCCAATAAAGATTTGAACTGCTATTAATAAACAAATAAATACACATTTTATAATTTGAAAAATAGGAATAAAGAAAAATATATCTATATATGCAGTAAGAATTCCCCATGGGGAGCTTAGTCTCTTATTTGAATTCAAAAATAGCTTTAAAAATTTGGTTTAACATAACAGATCCAGGAATACCACAAGCATGCTCATGCTGGTAAGTTTCTGTCAGAAATGATCAGGGAGAGAGGGGCCTGGCTGACAAAAGGTCTTTAGGGGAAAAAAAAGCTTGTCATATTAGAATTCCTTGAAGCTAAGATCGAGCCACTCTTTACCTAAAGCTTCTAAGCAATGTGAATATTGTCACTAGGGGAAAAGGCATTCTCCGAACTTTCATACCTGGAAAGGCACTCATCAATTGCAAGAACTAGAAAGTTAGACAGTAGGGAACGCCCCCAAGATCTAGCTGTTTATGGGAACAAAGTGTTTTTCACAAACAGGGACCTTAAGCGCCTCCGCTCCAGTCGAAAGGCTGCTGTCTAAAACAGAGGGCCATCACTGCGCTGAGCAATAATTACTCACTCATTTTTCTTGCTGCAAATACATCTGTGGCATTTAAATTCAAGGAA
The DNA here is from genome assembly GCF_048773025.1 of Camelus bactrianus. Taxonomy (NCBI): domain Eukaryota; kingdom Metazoa; phylum Chordata; class Mammalia; order Artiodactyla; family Camelidae; genus Camelus; species Camelus bactrianus. The sequence continues at coordinate 15,634,187 of NC_133572.1, forward strand.
GCCGAATCCTCAGTAAAGCCTGTTGCTCTGTTTGATATCTGAGTAGTTCATTTTGGGAGGAAGCCTGTGCAGAATTTATGATGAATAATCCCTTGTTGAGAGTGTGTTCCGTAGAGTTGGTGACCCTCTTATCGAAAGACTTTTTGTTTGCAGTATCTAAGGGCTCAGGTGTTAAACAAAATAATGGCCTGCTGTGCTTAGTAAGTCTCTCTTCTAGAAATTCTAAGCAGACCTTGAGAGTGTCGTGGTGGTTGTAATTCTAAAGAGTTATGAAAGGAGATTTTCTAATAATTATAGGTTTGCAGGTTCAGACCACAGAGAGTTGATGCACTAAATTCATATTTTTTTCCTTCTATAACCACAATACCCAGACCAATTCTAACAAAAACAAGGAAACATTTAATTCTCATTGCATATTCAAATTTCTCCAACATTTCCCCAAAGGCCTTGACAGCTGATTTTGGTTCCCAGGTAGGGTGTGATCTATGATCACTCATTGCCATTGCTCTGTCTCTAATGACATTATAAGTCTCAGGCAACCCCTCCACCACTTCCCCCCAATCCCTGCTTGAATTATTTTAAACTGAAATTGTTATTGAGGCCACTGTAGATTCACAAGTGACATGTGAGAAATAATACAGAGAGATACACTTTGTCCAGTCTCCCCAGTGATAAATAACATTTTGCAACACTGTAGGATTCTTTCCCAACCAGGATGTTGACAGTGATGCAATCCACTGAACCTATGCAGATTTTCCTAATTTAACTTGTATTCATGTGTGTGTGTTTAGTTCTATACCTGTGTTCATTTTTGAATAATAATTTCAGCTACAATGTATGGACTACCTGCTATTTGCCTGGCACTACGTTCTTTATATGTAAACTCTAATCTAATGCTCACGTATTAAGTACTGAACTTATCCCCATTTTGCAGATGAGAGACGCTAAATGACTTGGCGGTCACGACCACGCCACACACCTCTCATTACTACAGAGCACCTCTAGGTAGGTGCACAACCTAGCAGAGCTAGACTGTGTCCAGAGGACCATGAGGCTGGGAACACACTTCTGAAATTCCTATTAAAGTCAATGTCCCTTACAGGGGCTTTTTAGAGTGGTGAAATTATTCTGATACTTTCATGGTGGGTGCATGACATTGTGCATTTGCCAAACCCATAAAACTGTACAACACAAAAAGTGAACCCTAAGTAAAGTATGGGTTTTAGTTAATAATAATGTATCAATATTGGTTCATCAATTGTTAACAATATACCAGATGATGTAATATATTAATAGTAAAGGGATGGGGGAAGGAAAGAAGTGTATGGGAAATCTCTGCATCTTTGCTCAGTTTTCCTATAAACCTAAACTAGCTCTAAACAATAATCTATTTTTTTAAGAGTTTATTTATTTATTTATTTATAACTTTTTTTTTATTGAGCTATAGTCATTTTACAATGTTGTGTCAAATAAACAATAATCTATTAATTTAAAAAATAGTTTTAAAAAATAATAATTTAAAAAATGGTGCTTTCAGATGGCCCCCACTAACAAAGGATAACTGAAAATACTTTTATCTTTGGAAATCTCCAAACTGGTCACTGAGCATTTCTATCTCGCCAGCTGCCTTACATTATCTGAAGTGGCAGAAAAATAGTGACAAAAACTCAGCACTTAGAGGGTGCCCTGGGGATGTGTGTGGCTTTTTTCTCCTTCCACATCTTCCTCGGCACCGACTTCAGCGGCTGAGCAGAACAAGGGCAGACAGAGTGGAGTGTCTGTAATCCCCATCCACTCCTGGGCCCTGTGGAATTTGAACTTATGTTTACTGCATTGTCACTTGGACATTTAATCTTAACTGTCAAAATATTCTTCAAGGCAGAGAGAGAACTTCAACACGGTATCCCAAAATCTCTTTTCCATACTCTTTCTGGCAGCTCTGAAAGAAAATGTGGCTACTGCTCTCAAAAATACTGTTTTTATGTTCCCGAAGAAATTCACAGAGGGAATATTATATTTAATCTTAACCTCAAGCAGAAATACTTAGTTCTGATGGAACTAATATTAGACATGAATATCATGGAAAATATTATCTAAATTTTTATATTGAATAAGAAATCCATCCTGTACCTCTAGAGTCTTGCACACCTAGAGCAATCAGGAAAGTTGCCAATGACTCCCCAATGTGGAACTTGGTCCTTTGACAAATGTGCTGTGCTCCCAGGCAAACTGTACCTCGCTACACATCATCATATAAAACCAGAGAGATAAATTAATCTTAGCAGCTATTTGGAGGATGATATCGGAACATGCCTCACCCTCCTCCGCCCCAAATCACAATCCAATATTAACTCATAATCTTTTTCATTGGCTTTGGTAATTGGACCCTTTGAAGATGATCCATGAATATGCATATGGCCTTAGGCACTTTAATTGCCATTTCATCCAATTAACAGATAATTTAAAATGCCTTGTGTAAGTACCAGTTCCCCCTTCCTTTTATCACCAGAAAGGGAGTGAGCAGTGCCTGTAAGGATGGTGTGCAGGAAGCCGTCCACATCAATGGCGGACGTTGGCCGTACCTTGAAGCAAACACAGCCAACTTCCTCCCATCTCACTTTGAACTTGACTCTCTAGGCTGGGTTTTAATGATCAGCTATTCTCCTTTAACTAGTTAACTAGTTCTTATGGGACCAGTTATGAGATGTCCCCAAAGTTTCGATCTGTTGCTAGAGTCATTTTCACGTAGAGTGTCACAGGCAGATTATTTTCAGAGCAAATGAGGAGCAAATCATACTTACAGCTAAATTGGTGGCAAGATCCATTTATACTTTTCCATACTCATCAAGGAGAGTAGCCTCAAGAAAAGGAACCTGACTTGATAGAATAATCAGATAAATATATTTGAAGGGATTTCTTTTTCCTGTAACAACCAAGATGGGCTATGAAGCTAACCTATGGTAACGAACCACCCTCACATCTCAGTGACTCCATCCAGGTTTATTTCTTGTTCACGCGATGTGGTCAACATGGGTCAGCAGAAGTCTCTGTCTCGTATAGTCTCTCCCGGACCCAGATGACGAGGCTTCGTGCTAATTCATGATCTGGCCATCACTGAAGAAGGGAAAAGAGGTGGGCTGTCGGCACCACCAATTAAATACTTCCACTTGGAAGTGGCACACGTCACTTCCTCTCACATTTCATTGGCTGAAACAAGTCATTGGCCATGCTTACCTTCAAGGGAAGTTGCAGTCCTCGCAGGGGCCCGCAAGGAGGAAAACGAGCATATTTGTGAGTGGCTGTGATTATCACCATACTGCCTGTTCCGTGTGATCGACTCAGAGAAGTTTAATAATACAGTGTAGTTCGGTGAGGTTTGAGAATTTAGTACTGAGTGTTTCGACTCGTGTGAGCAACCCTGAAGGCCTGTGACAGGGTCTCAGGCCTTGTGGGAGGCAGCTGTTTAGCGAATGAGTCAGCTCTGTGGTTCCACACTTGCTGCTACATTCACTATAATTCAAGGAAGGTGATAAAACCTGTGTCTCTTATAAGCATACTTAGTTGTCCCTTATGAGAACTTTTTATTGTTTCAGGAACTAAGAAAGGCTTTGTCTCCCATTGAAGAGTTAGCATGTTCCCAGTTGTAAATTAATTAGAATCTGTTGACTCTGCAGAGAACCAGGTTATCAATTTTGAATTAGCCCCTAGCGTTAACCTATTTACTTATCTGCTTTTAACCTTGTTTCCTCCTTTGTAATTTATTGTAAAACAATGGTATTATATTTGTGTCCTTCATATAAACTACCTCAAGCACTTTTGTGAAAGAGATGGAGAATGAATAAAGAACTGGAATTAAAAAAAAAAAAAAACCTGTCACTTTGTTAAAAACAATAGTTTACCCAGTTGTGATGTTGTATTACAGTAATGCAAGATGTTACCGCCGGGGGAAACTGAGTGAGGGAGACACAGGGTTCCTGTGAATTATTTCTTACAACTGCATGTGAATGAATCTATAACAATCTCAAAGTTAAAAGTTAAAAAAAATATACCTACAGTAGCCTCCCCAAAATGGTGACTGCTGGGGCTGGTGCTTTAAGTCTTTTTAAAGGATTTGAAGATGCCCAGATTCACTTTCAAGCCAATAATTTAATGAAGACATGTCCAATTTACCATGGATTATGAATCACTGTGGCAAAGACTTGGAACCACAGTCAAGGGATATTTCCATGAATTATTCAAAACATAAAATATTTTTAAAAAGGGGGCACAAGAGCCATACACAAAGTACTCTCCCTGTTTCTTTCCCTCCCTTCCTTTCTCCCTTCATCTTTTTTCTTTCTTTCTTTCTTTCTCTTACTTTTTTCTTTTAAAAGCTATGTTAAGTCCCTCGTATTGCTCAAGACTATTGGCGAGCACCTGGGAAATAAGACTGAAAAGCTGTCGGCCCACATGGTGCTTATATTTTAATGGAGGAGACAGTAAAATTGCAATGGTGTCATGCTTTGAGGAAAACTAAGAGAGGACTGCAATGGGATAAGGCAGGCAAGGAACGGCCCTGGACGAGGTGGTCATCTGAGGAGACGAAGGAGCAGAAAGAACCAGCATTGTGAAAAGCAGGATAAGAGCAGTCCAGGCAGAAGGAACAGCATGTGCAAAGGGCCTTGGAGAGAGATGGATCTGCATATAGTTCTGAGAGCCCGGAAGTTGGCCACTATGGCTGGAAGATGGTTAGCAAGGAAAAGGCAGAGATGATGTTGGAAACACTATGGGCAGAGCAAAAGCCTAGTAACTCCAAGTGTTGTTCTAGGTGACTGTCAGCCAGGGCTGACGTAATTACTGATGTATGTTCTAAAGTAATCCAGCTTGCTGTGGAACTCATGGCACCTAAAGTGGTCGTTCTTTGTTGCTCTGCTGTAGATACCACTGCTGTTCCCATACTCTTCCATATTCAGTTTCCAAAGAGAAAGCTAATGAACGAAGAGGTTAAGCAAATACAAAATGGGAACGAAAAGTTAGAATTTGTACTGTTGCTGGAGCCCTACGTATGTAAATAAAGCACCAGCCACAGAGACAATCCATTTGCTGGCACATGTAAGACAAAATGTAAATATATTATGATTCTCAGAGCCAGCTCCTTCCACTGGGATGGACACCCAGCTCCCTGCATCTTTCCCATCTGCCAAAAATTCTGCTAAATGTATTTATAGCCTATTTATTTTATTATTAGAGATTAGGCTTAAATACAATACCCCTTGCAGAGATAACATTGTGACTTAAATTTACATTAAAGACTAAATGACTATCTTGGAGAGAGTTTAACCCCCAAGTATAGAGAAGGAATGGCCGTAGATGAGAGGATATCGAGAGGATTAAACTTTAATAGTTAATATTTTATTTATTAAAGTTGTGAGGTGGGTGCATGGATGATGGAGGTATTAATCTTTATAATATTTTAGATTTTTGTCTATATTTCTAAATACTTCCCTTTTAAAAAGTAGAAGATTACCTTCAAGTTCTCTCCAAGAGTAATTTTTAAGCAAGTAAGCTCTTAAAATAGAAACATTAAAAGAGAGAGGAGGGATGGGAGGGGTCATGGAAGAGACCAAGTTCACTAATGACACATTCCTTAGAGTTGAGGGAACTGAGAACAAGAAGAGACTTAGGGAGTCAACGAATGGAAGCCTTCCTCTTTTGGAGCAGTTAGTCTGTTCAAGGTCATGTGGCCAGTTGGCGGAGCTGGTGGAGGAGACGGGGGGGGGGGGGCAGAATCTCACATCCAGAACTCTTGACTTCAGTCTGTTGCTCAGCATTCCTGGAGCAAACTTCCTGGAGTTTCCTCTTTGTTTAATCACTGGTGACACCAGATTTCATTTTAGTGATGCAAGGATGACCTGGGAGTTAGAAGTAGACCTCAGAATATTTACTGGCAAACTGGAGAAAGTACCCTAAACAAGGATGGTGAGGGGCAAAAGGTACATGGCTGAAAAAGACAAAGCCACAGAAGAAGTAACTGCAACTGATTCTCCAGGAGGAGCAAAGCAATGTAGTAAAAAGAGCATCGTATCAGGAAGGACAGATGGAAAGCTGCCCATAAGGACCGTGTCCTCTCCTTTGGCTGGAAGGTTACTAAAGCGCATCGTCCAGGTCCAGAGTCTGAAGGGTCAGAGAAGCTGAGAGCTTTGAGCAGCTTAAGAGAAAAGGCACAAAAGTTGAAGAGGAAAAAAATGGAGAGAGACACACAAAGATGAGAACTGAAGTGTTATCTAGAGAAGAGAGAATTATGCATAATAATGCTCTACCATATTATATGAGGAAAATTAGATTTTCTTCTGTTTGTAGATAGACTATGAAAATGTCTTTCTTTGGCAGCAAAAAGGATTTTAGACTTTAGAGAAAAAATTCCTAACACTTTAAACATTAGAATGATCTTCGAAAAGGGCCAGCTGTTTCTTTTCTTCTAGTGTTAGTTCAAGGGGAATTTGTTCATCCTATCTGTCCTAGTTTAGATGCAGTCCAACCAAAGGGAAAAATTACTTCTTCTGGTCTACAATAGAACAAGGAACATGTTTCCGGTAGGAGCTAAACCCAACTGACTTGCCTCTCAGTACTCTAATTTCAGGTTCTAAGAAACCTACCACACTCAGAACTGGAAAGGAAAACTCCCTGGGGTCATTTGGGACCAGCACTGGCCCTGCGCTGTCTCACAGGAGTCCCTCAGGTTATCAGACAACCAACCATCACTGGCAGAGAACTTCCTTTGATATGAAAGGAAGCACTTATCTAAGTTAGTGTTCCAAGAAACTTAAGAGCAGCTGCAACTTGGCTGCGAACGTTGTTTATCTTTTTAATTGCGTATAGATGCCCAGAGGCTCTCCAAAGGGCTCTAATATAGAGAATAAATGGTGTGCAGGAATTCAGTAATTAAGAGTCTCCTGTTGTTTCCTGTGTGGTAATTTACACAGAGACCACCCTGATAATTTACTCACATGAGGCTGAGACAGAAAGGAAGTGCCAGGAGAAGACGCAGAAGGAATTAGCAGTTTAGGAGGGCATTTCATAACCAACCCTGCACATGGTGGGTTTTGAGCAAACTCAAGGCTACCTTGAGCACGGTGATGTAAGACTCACGTCAACTGCAGAACAAATGCCTCCTTCTATAAAATTGATTCTGCCTTTCAAACCAATCTTTTTCTAACCGTGCAATAGTTTCTCAGTAGTACCTCCATCTGATGTTTGCTGAGAAGTGTTTAGATCACCTCTTTTGAACGTGAATGTGCAGATGAATTATCTTGTTAAAACGCACATTTAGATTCATTAGGTCCAGAGAGGGGCCTGAGATTCTGCGTTTCTGACAAGTGCCTAACAGATGCCCGTGCTGCTGGTCTGGTAACGATGCTTTGAGTAGTGAGGTTTAGATAACTTCTACACTCATCCAGCGGTTGCTGTTTCAGATTTTAAAAGACATTCTCTGAAAAAAATAAATTAAATTAGGCCCAAGCAAAAGGAAGCTAGGATAATTTTCAATGCTAAATGCTTGTCTCCTTGGGCCAGGGGAGCTTTTGCGAGTTGAGATCAAGAGCAAGCTGGCAGACAAAAGCAGTGCCAGGCAAGGTGCCACCCTGTGTGGGAGGCAGGGCTAGGCCTAAATCACCATGTCTGTGGATTATGGCAAACTCAGGTGGCTCTTAAACATTCTCTTAATTGTTAGGCCACCTGCACCCTAAGAGGCTCTGTTACATCCAGCCATGATCTGGAAGAAGCCAGAAATAAAAGCCTGCACCTCTTCTGCTTATCACTGATGAGAAATGTTTACTAGATGATAGTAGCTTTCTTGAAAACAAATACAATTTGATCTCTTTTTAATTTAATCAGTTCCATCTAAATATACGTATGTTGTCTTTAGGATACAATCAACCTGAATCTTGCAACTCTATAAAGTATTTCCAGAAGTGAATCTGATGGATTTTTGCAAAAATCCTATTGACTTAGTGATGAAGACCTTTCGAGAGCATGAACCATGGATTTCAGTCAGCGTGATCCCTGCTGCACAGACACAGGTAGGCAAGAAGCCCAGTGATTACTCGACATCCACATGAGAAGAATCCACACATTGGGTGCGGGCTTTTTGGTTACAGGAATGTGATTCTACAAGTCGTCACCATTTTAAATAAAGTCAGGCTACAACAGAGCATTTCATCTAAAGATATCATGACGCCAAGCAACTGTGAAAGGCCATGTATGTGGAATCAATTCTTGATTTAAAAAATATGTTTAAGATCAAATTGAATCAGTTTAACAGCAAAATAATTATGAAGGCTGAAAATTCCCCTCCTCCCTACCCTTTTTTTTTTTTTTTTTGCTTCTATTAGTAAATTGATGTAGAAGAGACACTTTCTACCCTGAAGGAGACTGCTGTCTCATCTGATAAATCATATCAGCTCCAGTGAATGTATGTCATCACCCTCAGGAGTGACAGGTCTATCTTTGTCACTCTTATGGGATTTGGGCATCGACACTGTCAAGAGAACTTGGCTAATGACCTTCACCTGGACCCTCCAAACTCTGCACGGAACTTTGTGATAAAGATCTTGATAAAGGCCAGTATTTTCACGGGTTGACAGGGTCAGGAGAAGAAGGTCACTGAACACTTTGACACTTTTAAATTTGGTTTACAGTAACTCCTCGAGAAAGCTTTGGTTTTGCTACACTTGCAATCATGGGGACAAATCACAAGAAAATGAACGAAATATGTGGCCCTCAGAGAGACAGCATTCGGCTTTCTTCTCTCAAAGATATGTGCTTATGAGAGCAATTCAGAAACATCATTGTTTGACTCAAAGAATACATCATTGATGGTCTTTAAGTTTACTTTTTTTTTTCAATTTTTTAAAATTGAAGTATAGTCAGTTTACAGTGTTGTGTCAATTTCTGGTCTGCAGCATACTGTTTCAGTCCAACATATACATACATACATTCCTTTTCATGTTCTTTTTCATTATAGGTTATGAGATACTGAATATAGTTCCCTGTGCTATACAGTTTAAACTTGTTTATTTTATATACAGCAGCTTTAAGTTTCAGTTGAATGCTTTTCACCTTATATCGTGTTTTATTCTAAAGCCACATGTGGGTGGACTTTGTTTTATTAGTGAGGGAGATTCAGTGTTATGTTATTAACTGTTATGACAGTGAATGGGAAGAAGTAATCCATCCCCCTTATTCTGTTCAAAATTCAAAAAGCAAAGTTAAATTTTGCTAAAGACAGATCCATACCCAGGGGAAAGGACAATTCTTAAATGCCCATTGTATTTCTTACCCACATGTTTAAAAATACGAGACATATCTAGACTCTACGCAGGTGTATGGTTTCAGGTCTTTCTGGTGTGCTCAATTCCTTCACTCTCTCAATGTCATTTTGGTTTAAAAATACCATGCAACATTTACACCCCATGACCCAAAACCTTGGAACATCATAAAAATAACTAAGCGTTATTATTTTATGCATTCAAAAATGCTAATGTCAAGAGACGACACAAACAGGAATCCTTTTAAATTGTTTTATTGGTGACAGAAACAGTGTATAATTAAAGATTTCATGAGGAACCTGCAAACAATAAAGAATTTGTCTATTGCCAGCAAAATACAATTATTCCAGGTCCTTCAGACATTACAAATGTAGAGTTCTTTCACATCAGATGGTTCACACGTAACAAAACCATTTCAGAATGCTTAATTGTGCTTCTACAAAACCTTCGAAGAATGAGGTACTTTCCTTTCCCCACTTGTATTTCCCACATTTCCATCATTACACTTTAAGTGAGCTTAAATCCTTTTAACATAACTTTAAACAACTTTTCATGATAGCCAAGCCTTATTTATAAAGTGTTTATTTCTTTCTACTTGATCATTCTACAAGAGAATGTCAAGAATCACTACACAATAGGAGAAAATTTGACACAAGCAATAGGTGGGGTTTTCCCATTACAGTAAGATTTAGATGCAAGAGAATATGTTCTAAAAATTCCAGAGAGAAGCTGACATTCTCCCATTTCAATCTATAAACTCTTAGTTTAAAAACTACTTTCTCAAACTACTTATTTTTCTCTCAGCTACCATATCAAGTAACCATAAATTCTCCAGAACAGTGGGTTAGGCTCCAGGTACTAGCTAATTGGGTAAATCACTGGATGGATCACCCATTCTCGTAAGTCGCCAGGAAAACATCTGCAGAATTTATAGATGCACACGGATGAGCTGGCTTATCTTTAAGACTTCATTCAGATCTACTTACAGCCATATTCTTGAGAGAAGTCCAACACTCTTCAAAAACGTATCAATAAAGTAGAAATTGAAGCAGGTATCTGCATTTCTTTCTCGACCCTGAGAATGGCTTTAATGACCATTCTGAAATTAGCTTGCGGAAACCATTGCCCATTTTAGTTAAAAATGAAATGATAATATTCAACTTATTTTCCAATCAGTTAACCTTCACCAAGGAAAGGGGAATGATGGCAAATAGTATTTCCAAGGAGAAGAACAAGTCACTGTCTACTCCTTGCCACTTCAGCCTCAAGAAGATTCAAAAATCTTACAACAGTTGAAGAAATGACATCAGAGGTCTTATAAACTATGCAATTCTAAAGTCTTCTTCAAATCGGTAGTAATCTAAAGTGGTTTCCTTGTAACATGACCATCAGATCATTATCTCAAGTTCATGGCTGGATCCTAATACCTGATGAGCTGGCCACTGTATTTTTATTCCCAATTGGCACTCTTTGTACTTGGCACCTACGTTGAAACCTGAAGCTCCCTGTGGTTGGCAGAAAGAGGAAAAAAGCTCCCTTGGACAACAAAGAAGCAAGTTTGAATTTTTTTCTTCCTATTTTTCCTTTCTTTCTCTACTTCCAGTTGTTCTTCCTCTGACATCTTCTCTAAAGAAAATTTTCTCCATTCAGTGATGGGTAACAAGGAACACAGCCTTTGTGATAGTGGATGTGCAGAGAAATCTGTCAATTAAATCAACATGGGGGGGTACTCTTTTTTGGGGGGGGGAGGTAATTAGGTTTATTATTTATTTTTAGAGGAGGTACTGGGGATTGAACCCAGGACCTCGTGCATGCTAAACATGTGCTCTACCACTTGAGCTATGCCCTCTCTCCAAAATCAACATTTTAATTCATTCCTACATCACAGCTCATAATTTTTACCATCCCAACAGTGGATTCCATAGATAGAACACTGTAAAACCCAAGTCTTAGGCCTTGTTAATCAGACTACTGTGGTATGAAAAATATACTTTCAGAAGAAAGGATACAAAGATTACTTAAAACTTTGATACATATATCCAGTAGGTTTCAAAGACCACCTCATTTCCAAAGACTGGATTTCATGCCTTTATCATTCACTTGAGCAAATATGTTTACGTATATCTGATCCCAGGGGATTATTTACCCACAAACACCTCTATATTCTGTTGATGTTTCTTTATCACCTCCTCAAATTAATACCTGAGAAGTCTTTTACTACGGCATGGATGCAGAAAATGAAAAACCGCTTTCTTCTACCTTTGTATTTTTAAAGGAGCTTTTTGGCAATGATAGGAAAGAATCTCTTTACAATTCTTTAAATGGCCTTTCTTTTGAAACCTCAAACTGTGAAAAACTGCTAACGTTAGTTTTCACCTGCTATTTTCTGAGTAGCTGCATCCATCATTTTCAAGCTAACAGTCTAAACAGTTTGAGTCATAAATGACAATTCCCAGAAAAACTCACTCTAGGGACATTTTGTTCATTTCAATACTACTTGACTTTGAGTTTAAGAAGATCAGCAAGAATGCTGTCATTTGAGGTGTTCTTTTGTTATTTGTACCATGACAACTTAACATTGCTCCAAAAGAACGGTGAACGAACGTACCAGGTTTGCAGTGAGCAGTAAACCAGGAGGTAATTCACACCAACAACCCCTCAATGCTAACCTACTCAGTAGTTTTGCAGGGGAGGAAAGAAGGGAATGGGAAAAAGGACACTTTTTTTAAAATGAGATGAAAATGTTCGTTGTGATTTCTTGAATACAGATGTGCTCTAGCCTTTGTCTTATTATCTAACTACATTAAATACTGCTTTTCTATCTAAAACTTGGTTTAAGTAGGAGTGAAAACTCCATGAGGGTAATGTCTACCTACTGTTTATTTCCTAAAACTAACTTCCTAATCCCTACTGTGTGCGTTGTGTTGGACACAGATTTGTGGGTACTCACTCTACACTTACCAAGTTAACTGATCAAATTAACTATGATCTCTATGTTCTTTGTCAATTAATAAATAACACTTAATGAAAGGGTGGTACTCTTTGCCTCCTTTTGCAAGGGCAGATATTTTGAAAACAGTTGAACACATTCTACTTGTGGCAAAACAAAGTGATGGGTGTTATAAAGTACCTACAAAAATTACTTGCCAGGATTACTATTTATTAACAAATTTTCACATATCCACTGAAGAAATGCACATTACAAGGAAGTCATTCTTTGATCATACTGAGAATCAGGACATGAAATCAGGGATTCTCCTTCCAGTGTTTCTCTAACCCCTGTCTAAGCTGTAGTGCATCCCATGAATATTTATTGCTCTAAGTACTAGAAAATATCATTCATTGAAAGTTAACAAATGCTGTCATTTTCTGCTTCAAATACATTCTTCCCAATCATAAGGGTAAACTGAACATATAATTCTAAAAAGGAACTTTTTAAGGAAAAAGAATACAGTGATTGGGCACTGAGTGGGAACGGGAAAAAGAAATAAGCTTGTGTTGACAGCTGGTTTTACAGCACAAACTCCCTAAAGCAGAGCTGAAACTGTAGCTTTAATAAAAGACTCCGACAAGTCTTTTGACCAAGATATACTCATTAATTGCCTTCAAGTGTCCAAGAGTGCATGGTTTGAGCAAAGCTAAGACTGCGTGTTTGGGCACAATTATATCAAGTAACAAAACTGACATGAGCAATTCTAACCCAGGGTGTATAAATTCTCGTGTCCTCAGGAGGGCTGAACCCGTCAAGTCATATACTTGGTGTTACGCTGCACTATCTTCCTGCTGCCTCTGATCGTTTTACTTGTGACAATCTTTTGAGAAAACAGAAGATGTAGGAAAAACAGAGATTCCCTAACAAGGCTTCTTAGCCATGCATTCCTCTTTCTCTTTTCCTTTGTACTTTTGAAAGCAAAGGCTAAAACAGACATTATTAGTTTATTCACTCCTGGCAGCTGCAGGGCCTGGGGAGCATGATACACATCCGTGAAATGGGCTTTTCTTTTGGTGTGTCGTGAGTTGAGTCCTTGATAAGTGACTGGAAGAAAGAAAATTGCTAATAGCAAATAGCTTTCGGAAACATCTTTAGGAAGTGCTCAGGTTTTTGTCCAGTGCCTGAACGGTTCATGTTAAAACCTTGGTTCTACTAACGTGTTTTGAAAAAGGCTGACAAACTTGGTCTGAAATGTAAAAACTGAAAAAAAAAAAAAAAAGTGGGAGGAAGGGAACATGCAAAATAAGTTAATCATTATCATTTTAAGTGCCACCAGTTCTGTTTATATTCATGCACATGTGAATGCTGAATCTCATTTGATCAACCCAATTAAACATTAAATAATTGCAGCCAATTATGCAAATATCAGCAACAATATTAATTTGTTGATCTTTTTGAGCAGATTAGCCTCACATGTTCCTAATGCTAGACTATCTTACGCCTTAAATGATCAATTAGTGTTACGATAACCAAGTCTCGAAGAATGGATAATTGCCTGGTTATAATCTGCCACTCTTGCTGTATTAATCCACTGCAATTAAACAAATAGTGCACAAGAAAAAAAGATGTGCAGATGTTCCTTTTAAATCTATTTAACAAGTTAGTGTCAAGGTCAATTTCCTGCCTTATTACTTAAACGAGAATGACAGATTGTGTTCTCCAGTTTAGGGGACCTTCAGCTTTTTAAAAAATGTACATCCTTCATCTTGATTCAGTCTGGTAGAAAGGGCTTAAAAGGCTCCTAAGGTTTGTTGAAAGAAATCAGAGACATAATGTCAAGACATACTGTTCTCCAACTTTTACAACGAACATGTCTCGCCATACTAAATTTAGAGATGTAAAGTATAAAATGTATTTGTGGCAAACGAATGATTTCCATTTCTCATAGGAATGTGAGTCTGGTTATTGTATGCTACTTGACAGATAAGAATTATACCTGAAGTCTTTTCTAGACTACAATACTGAAAACGAGGTCACAGATTTAGCCACGGCAAACGCATACCCTTAGAACACTACTTGGTGAGCGTGTGCAGAGGACAGTGAAAATACTTCAGGCCAGAAAAGAACAGACTCTCCTAAGACTTCATATCACCAATCAAAAGTCCCCTAAAAGATATTTTTACCATTCCTTTTCATCTTATACTTCCCTCATTTTCATTTTGCCATTCCTATCTAAAAAGACCCCATGGCCAAAAGTCTTGGAAAAAAATCAAAGCCCCATTTGCTGTGTGCTGCTTAATGCCTCAAGGAAATTTTTCCAGCACGTCAAACTTTTAGAATTTTTTTCCTTGCTCTGAAAAGAGAATGAAATATGATCAGCAAGATGAAAGTTATTAGGACTGAAGGAAACTAAAATATAATGTCTGAGAGTCGACCTTCCAAGGGTAAATGTTTTCTATCAAGATTTGACTTTCCCCTAGATAAACCAGGATCCAATTTTTTCACTCACAGCTCCTAAACAAGGAAAATATCATCTCTAATTGCTTTCCCTGTCCCCTAACCACGTGCTGCTTCAATCCCCATTCAACAGAAACGAGCACCTATAAAACCAAAGTACAAAAACCAGAGCACATACCTCTTTGCTTTTTACCAAAAGAAGAAGAAAAAAAAAAAAACTAAATATGATGATTTATTTTGTATTTAACACTTAACAGATATGTACTTAACATTTTCCATTTGGTTGGTTCAGTATCATGACCTCTCGAGAGCTATTATTTCAATTCCAAGACAGTCTTCAAATAAGAAATAATTCCTTCCACAAACTATGACTCTGAGTATCTCTAACGACTTAGGAGTCCGCGGAAAATAAAGATATGAGGTACACAGAGACAAACTCAGAATCAATCGTGTATTCTAACAGAGGTTTCGTAGTATAGAAACAAAGAAGGTACACTTCTATAGAAGGTAAATGTTCATTCATTCCTTATGATGTGCCTGGCAGGGAGGGATACAAAGATCTAGAAGGCACCAGCCCCTCAGTCTCGCAGGGAAACCTGACAGCCGACTGATTACAACACACGTGGAGAGGACAGTGGTGGCCCCTACGGATGCACATGGAGAGCTTGGCGCAGACTGTGGCATCAGGAAGGAGGATGACATTTACCTTCAGGAGGACTTAGGGGGAGCCTGGAAGGAAATATGAGGGGAGGAAATCTAATTTCTCAAAGTCATGATTTAAAAAAAAAACAAAAAACAAAAACATTTTCGAAGGATGTGTCACAGGAAATGGTTCACCCGTGAAATTTACTCAGATCAGCTTTCCAACACAAAAAGACTCCTTTGGTTGAGGAGCAGAACATAAGTTATGCTACAAAATAAACATCTTTTTATCTGGGTGAAGTACTAAGGGAGGCACCAAGATGACGGAGGAACACTCTCTGCCTCTACTTTCTAGTGATGGTAAGGTAAGCTTCTACGAGCAAGTCTATAAAACACCATTGGATGAAGGCAATTCATTTCCTCTGGCATGAGGAAACCGTCACCCTGGTAACACTGAGAACACAAACTACATGATGCACAACTGAAAAAAGATGGCCGAAGAAATTCCTCATAATTCAAATGCAACAGTCTGCCCCCTGTTACGATACCCTGTTACTCTCCATTCAGGATATGAGGATTGTCCAGTCGCTCTCCTCTCTTCCGTACTACAACAGAAGCAAGAAAACATGTTTTAGTGTAAAAGCTAACAGTGCAGGAAGAGCTTATCAATAAATGTAATGATACAACCAATGTTGTACAAAAGGTTCACTTCTGCGAAGGAGCAATGTCAGCCTCAGACCCATCCTTTTCCGCGTCCCTCCAAACCTAACGTTCTATTGAAAATGGTCCTAAATATAGGACAGACGTCTCATTGCTCATCTCGCAAAAAAGTTTCTCCCTTGTGATAAAAAAAAACAAAACAAAAAAACAAAAGGTTCACTTCTGTTTTGAACATTAAGAGCATATTCATATTAAAATGAGATTTATGTACTGAGAAACAAATCCCTGGAAAGAATCACAAACTGTACAATTCTTGCTGGTGTAGGTCCCTTACCTATTGGAAAGTACATACCTTCTCTTTTTTTCTTTCTTTAAATTTTTAATCTTTAATTTTTAACTAATTTAACCAGTCTTTTTTTCTTAGGGAGAGTAATTAGGTTTTTATTTTATTTATTTTGATGGAGGTACTGGGGACTGAACCCAGGACCTTGTGCACGCTAAGCATGTGCTCTACCACTGAGCTCTACCCTCCCCAATTATGCCTTTTCATTACCGTTTAGTATTTAGCTTCTCATCACATGAAATGGCTCTTTAGTCCTAATACAACTTCATTTGAAATTCATATGAAACATCAGAACTTATGAATTGGAAAGAATATTCATGATCCATCTAGAATGCAGGGGGTGAGCCATGAGTGGGGCTCCAGGCTTTCCTTCAGAACAATTCTACTTCCACTGCTTTTGTATATTGGGATTCCAGGAGAGGTTTCTTCTGTAGAAAGTTCCACTGCTTAAAAATCAAGTGTGAATGAACTTTTAAAGCCCAGCTTCTCATTTACGGACACGAAGTCTCCAGGAAAAGCTGGATCAGAGCCCAGCTGTGCCTCTGTGCAACGCTGTTCCTCCTACGTTACACTGTCCAGGTGCCTAAAAGGGCTCTGAAGACCTCAAAGAGCAGAATCTATCAAATGGGTAAAAATACTGGAAGCCAAGAATGCGTCTACCTACAACCTTCTGGTTTACAAGAAAGGGAGAATGAAGGAAGCCCAATGACTCTAAGTGACTTGCTTAATCCACAGTAGAAAGGTGTGGCCTCCCACTGCGGACTCTGTTGACTCACAATGAACGTTGCATACAACATTTTCAAATCCTGCCTCATTTAAATATGGTGGCAACACAACTTAAGGTAAGAGCAAAATATGTGTTTTATTTTTCTAATTTGGAGTCCCATTAGTACATCAGATACTTGAGCCATTAATAATAACTGAGCATCAGCATATTGACATGTGGGCAGGTCTACAGACAGTGGCTCAGAAGCAGGATAATTTCATCTTGAATCTCATCGGTCAAAGTCAATTGGCTTTCAATTAGTTGTTTTTATAAAGAGTTGAGATCAATTCTGACTCCAATGACAGTCATAGGCCCTATCATTCTACAAACTTGCATAATACATATCAAGGTTTCTCTCCCTCATCCTGCAATTTATGCTTTTATGTAAAATCATAGCATTCTGAGATGTGATGTGTATCCAAGAGAGGTGATAATACAGGTAAACCATGATAGCTAGACCTAGGCGGTTAGCAGTCCAACTTTTCATTTTGATGATGGATAATGCAATTTAATTTTTCAAGGCAAAACACTTCAAAGTAGAGATGGCAGGTTTTTAGCTGGGATAGAAATACTACAGGCTTTCCTCAAAAGGTGTCCTGAGAAGGAGGGGAAAGAAAACCCTCATCTGCACAGGCAAGGCTGTCTTTGTACCATCGTCAGCATTGTTCACTCAACCACAGCAGTGGCCCCACACCTTCAACATTTGCAACGTGGCAAATCCAAGTTGAGCCTGTGGGATGGTATTTTGAGTCCACGTGGAAGACAAGTGGTGTGATGTGCAGAATTGTCCATCTTTTCACCCATTCCAGTTAGATCACTAAACTAAAACATGACTAATGTCAAGCTTATTCCTTACATTCAATGTATGGATGCCTTTGCCAAAATGCCCGTTACATTCAGCAGAAAATTCTTAGCCACTGAAAAGGCCAATCGGCATGTCATGTGCTCACTCTCCACAATGCCAATAAAAATACCACCAGTGCTGCTCACCAGGTCACTCATTTGGCATCTTGTTCCAAACACTATTCAGCGGCCATGCAAGGCTCTGTAATCCCGTAACAGGAGGAGAAAGGTGTATTAGGGAACAGGGAGCGGCTGGGAAGCTTGTCAAAGGACCAAGTCATCAAGACAATCTGGAAACGTCCACTTGAAGGGGAGCTCAGGACCTCAGCGGGGAAAAAGGGTGGGGCTCTGTCACGGTAACTAAACGTCATCAAGCTATTTCACTGAAAAGGAGAAAAACGCAACACCTACTAATGGTCATTTAATTCTTACAAAGCTGCAGCCACTGGTGGGAAAATAGACTTTTTAATTCTACGTGGTGACGTGCAATCAGAAATTCAGATCCTGCTCCTACCCCATTAGGCTTGCTTTCTTTAAACTACTGCAATCACTCCTTCCACTTGCTGAAACTGTGAGAGCCGCCCTGCCAGCTACTCAGACACGCTACCCTGATATTTAAGATCCAGTTCCAGCTTTCACCTGGTCCTGACAGCAGTCTCGATACGCATCACACTTTGAAAAGCTCAAAATCAGGTTCTCTGAAGTTTTTTTGAAAAATAATTTACCATTACTCAAAAGCTTCCTCCCATCTCTTCTCGGGATGTGCTAACATACAAGGGCAACGCGCTTTGGCTCCTAAGTATTTCTTGGTGTGTCACTCACCCATTCGTACCTTTATTCATTTATTCAAGAAACATTACTGAGTATGGACTACAGCCCAGGCTCTGCGCTGAATCCTGGGGTCACAAAAAGAAAACAGCTCCCACATGTAAACAACCGCAGAACAAAGATAAGCGTGTGACTATTCAGAATACAGCTTAAAGGTCACAGGTGATCATCCCGGGGCTACAGAAGCTGGAGGAGGCAGCCGCATTTAAGTGGGTGCACGTGCATTTGTGCTGGGGGAAAGGAATGCTATTCAAGAGATTTGAGAGAGTCCTAAAGGAGGTGTGTCTGGAAGGGCCACCAACACCTTATCAACAGGCAAACTGTGGAGAGCAAAGCGTACTGGAGAACAGAGCAGACCCCAAATGGCAGGAGCAAAGGGGAACAAGACAGTGAACGGAACAGCAAAGGACAATGGGAAGGAACAGAAACACGGGCAGCACGGCGACGTTCTCCAAGTTCAAGGTTAAATATGAACCCAGAAGTGTTTTCCTTTGTTGTGTTTTTTTCTTTAAAAAGAGAAAAGGAAAAAAAATTGTCATTTGAACTACCTCTATTCTAACAGGTGTTTGCAGGACAATCTAATAAGACTCAGGGAACTATATGGCTAATTAGCCAAATGGAACGAACACTTAGCCTCAGAGGTTCTTACTCGTACACAGAAGTACACAAGGTAAATGAAAATCCAGTCTGTGGTTAACGAGGAATTTTCCCCCAGGTCACACTGGCAAGAGCTTTAAGGATTTCAGCAGTGTTGTTCTCATCTTCAATTTACCAGAGCGGTTCACAGGAAACATCATGTTTCCATGTAACGTCAAAGAGATCAAATGTAAAACATGATGCAATTCTATGCTTTTTCCTCAGTAATTACTTAAAGTATTTTTCTTGGAGAGAAACAGACAATTTAGTAGCTTGGCTGACAGCACCAATTTGCCATCTTGTACGAGAATAATTTTGAAACTGTAGGTTCCACGCCCACAGGCATAAAATAACTGAAGAAGAAAGAGGTGGTCTTAGATTCCAAGTGGATGGTTCTTTGTTACTTAACAACTTGGAGGAGATTTGTGGTTTAATTCAGAATCACTGTATTGTCTCAAATATCCCTTTGTTTCTTTGTTCACTAAGGGGCTCTGAATGTGTCATTGGTTTTCAGTCTTACTAACATTGTACTTCACTACCTAGAGTGAAAAAGAGAAATTATGAGCTTCTTAGCCACAGGCACTAAGTTATATAGAGAATACACACAGGCAAGAGGAAAATGTATTTCTTCTCATTCTCTGCTTTATATATAACTTTTACTTTTAAACCTTTTCATATGGTTTCATATTTAAATTGAATAGATTTGTCCTTCTATATCAGTGTGCTCCGATTTCTCTAATTTTGGAATTACTTTTTCCGCTACTCCATCGCCAGCACCTGCAACAAGGCTCCAACACACAGTTTACGCTCATACCTTCTATTTTTGAATCAAAAACATTCCCTTCCGTCATCTACATTCTTGGCTTCTGTAATCTTTTAAAAATGGTCCTTCTGAGACCTTTTGTAATGGCTTCCCATCTGGCCCCCAAATTGTCTTTGGGCTTCTCTTATTCATACTTTAGTTTTTGGGTGCATATATTTTGTTACCATCTCAACAGGGATGACACACATTTCTGTGTTTGCCTTCCACAGCTTCACAACCATGTTGGTTGAACACCTCGACTTGGCTTTTCCTTCTAAGTGATATTTTAGAGAGTTTAATTTTTCCCCTCAGCCTAGTTGACTACTTTCCCTTTCCTTTTAATCCTTTACATCCAAATTAAATAACTTCAAATTTTCTTACTTCATATAATTTCTAAGAGGTAATTCTGAAATCTCTTAAGTGTAAACTGCTATAGAATGAATCATGTTCTTCTGGTCAATTTAAGAAAATTCTCTGAAGTCATCTTTTTATCACTATAGCCACACTTTCTCCCTTCTTAAAAATCTTGCACCTTCTTTTTAGATAAAGGTTTTCACAGTCTAGCCAATTATATATATTTGGCTCTATTTATGTTTTTGATTGAGCAAAACACTAATAACTTGTCCACCTTCATCAAATTTACTCAGACAACTCTAAAAATAAAAATACTTGAACCATCCATGCATTTTTTTAAAAAATTCAATACTTTTGATTGCTTCTATGTGCAAAAAGTAGAAAACAACTTTGAGTAAATTTTAAGCCTTCCAATATTAAGCTATTCCTTTATTTAGCTCATAGAAAATTCCTATGGAAACATTTATTGAAGAACAGAAGTAAGACAATTCATTGGTTCAAAGACCACAATCATTCTTTTCTTTTAATGTTGTACATTTTGCATAAGTTGCTAAATCTTCCAAAAACAAACAAAAAAAAAAGATAGCATTTTTATCCAAAGTTCTCAATTGCTCTGTAGGGACCTGCTGCTTTCCCAACCAAATTTAAATTTTTGCTTAGGGTTTGAGACCCAGCACTATTTGCTGTCACCCCATCAATCAAACTTGATTTCACATTTCAGTATAAATCTTGGCTCCTTCCAATATTTTTAATGACCGACAATCATGGCATCTGGGCTCAGCAAATTTTAGTATCTTTTATTGGTGATCCAGGTTTACCTGGTATTTGATATGCCCACCTGGAAAGATGTTTAACTGCCTGGTGACATTATTGTAGATTGTTGCTCGGAAAAAAACAGACAAAACAGAGTTCGCAGTATTAAAAAAAAAAAGATGCCCACTTTTTGACCTGATAATTACAATCCTAGGAATTTATCCTAATGGAATAATCAAAGATATACTGTTCATAATAGTGAGAGAAGTTCCAACAACACGAATGTCCAGTAAGATTTCTTTAAAAGTTATCTTATATCAACGAATGAAGTTCACTTAAACTTTATACACGGAATTTTAAAATTTATTGATATGAAAAGTAAGATTTATGAAATGAAAAAGTTTAATAATTATGTATGATTCCACTTTGTTAGAAAAAACTAAAAATATATAAATGCTTATAAAATATTGAAAGTTGAGATATCACAACTTAAGGGTGGTTCTGTCTATGATGGAATCAAAGGTAATATTAATTTTTTTCTGTGCTTCCTTCTACTTTCAAGTTTTTTTCTTCTACAAAAGCAATTCAAGAGATTTTTAAATGTTATCAAAATTTATATATATATATTTAAAACATTAAGGAATTTGGAGTCCCTGACAATGTAGATTGAAAATATTTCCTCCCTTCCTCCGTTCCTTATTTTTCTTTAAACATGTAAATTTTTTCCCATTTCTGTTGTGCTCATGCCCACACATACTATCAGAAACATCTTCCTTAAATTTAATTTGTTGACCTCAAATGGTATTCCTTGCTCAGCTCTTCTCTCCACTGAAGTATGATTTGGTTTTAGGCTCTGAATGAAATACGACGGCGTTTTAGAAAAAGAAGCCCTTACCTGAATATCAGTCAATTTGTCCAAGATGCGGCTTGCAAGCTTAGGACCATTTTCCATGGTTGGAATGTGTATAGTCTGTGAAAGAAGACCAGAGACCTTGAGGATATCCGTGTACAGGGACAAGTAAGACCCACAGCAATTCTCCTGAAACAAGGAATCATCCTCTGACAAGCTGGGCATGTGTGCTAGCTCCTTGCACTGAAGACTCTTTCTTATTCTGAATTTGAATAAAAATGATCTAGCCAGTGACAGGTTGTTTATTTCCTACCAATTGATTTTTAGGGCACAACTGGTTTACATGCCAGTCTTCAGGCTGATTTGAGGAACCACTGAGAAGCCAGGGGTACCTACGATAGTGTCTAAACTTGAAGAATCGTACCTCTCTCTTCCAGCATCCTTCCAGGATTAGCCTCCACATCGAACCCTCTTGGCAGGAAATGAGAAATCAAAAGATATTTTGCCACAAATTAAAGCAAGTCATTTCAGGGACAGAAACTGAAGCAAGCCCATGTGTGCATAAAAGGGAGTTCTAAATCCACCTATTGTAAGTCCAACCTCCAGGGGCCACAACCTCCACAAAGTTGGACGGCATGGTTAAATGAATTCAAGGGTAGAGATTTCATGATCCAAATTCATATTTTGAGTCCCTCCCAGTCATTCCTTGCTGATTTGCAGCATTTTGAGAGTTTGATTACAATGTGGTAGACAACCCGTACCCTTACTTCTTCTGATTGTGCCCTTTAGGATGATAGGATAATGAGATGTAACTTTTGGCTCTAATTGCCCCCTAAAACAAGAGCATAAAAACGTGTTAAATCTAAAAGCTTACTTTGGGAGGAGAACTAACACCTGGACTTTAAATATCTGACCTAATGACAACTCTAGTTCATTGAAAGAGTGGACCCGGAAGACCCTACCTAGGTATTACCACGATGAAAGGGGAAACAGTAGTATTACAATCAGTACGAGTACTGATATATAATACAATAATTATTCTCCTGTGAAACTATCAGTCTGTAGATGGAATTGTCTTAGGAGCCATCCCTTAAAAGTAAGTTTGAAAGATCTCAAGCAAGGAAGCAACCACCATTTAAATCATCAGCAGGGGGAAAAAAAATCCAACCAGTTGAGGAAAACAAATTATAATATTGAATTTAGAAGCCAATAGGATTTGTAGTAAATGAGTAATTTGGGCAAATTCACGTCATAAGAATAACGCCCACGTGCCTTTAAATTATAAAGTTAGATGAGGATGTTAATCGTAAGTTTTGGAAATGTGTTATAAAAGGGAAAGCAAAAAAATCTGAGAAGAGAATGGCAGTACAGGACCTATCAATGAGACTAACTTAGTAAGAGGAGAGAATTTCTTCCAACCAAATGCTTGAGTTCTTTTTGGACGATTTTAGTAAATGCATCAGATTTGCCAAACAAAAATTTTTTTTATAAAAGGGCCTAAATAATAATAATGATGATGATAAAGACAATGATGAAGAAAAAAGTAGGAACTGATTATTCAAATGAAGTTTTTGGAACTATTCGCTATTCCTACTGCAGTAGTTTGGAAGTACTTTTGGGAACCGAAGACTGAAATTTAACCGCTTACAAAGACTTCCTTAGTGAGCTGCTAGAAATGAAATGAGGGTTAAGTCTGTTGATACATCTCCAGTCCCTAAACTGACACAAGGCAGATACCAAGGAAAACACTGACTTCCCACCCTGTGGGAGCTGACGGGAAACCACTGGAAAGATGAGGAAGTCATTGGCTAACACAGGTTCATCAGGACAAACTGCACTGCTGTGGTTAACAGAATGCCAAGTTATTAAGAAAAAACTCCTCTGCATCTTGGATTAATTAGCATGTCGTTCAAGTATTTAAAGAATTCAATGATAGGCAAGCACTTGGAAATGATAGGACGTGAGGGACACCATCTTACCTCACCCTTGTACAGAATGTCCGACACCGGGCAAACGACGCAGGCGGTACCCGAACCAAACATCTCCCTCACCCGGCTCTCCTCCAGGGCTGTGGTCAGGTCGTGCATGGTGAGGTACCGCTCTGACACCTTAAACTCCCCCTGTTTGAAATACAAATGAAAACAAATTTTTAAGGAAAAGGCAGGCCAAAAAAGCCCTCCGGTACTTTACATTCTTAATGAACTCAAATAATGCCACAACCATCCTTAGAGGGAAAGCCAGAGAGAGTGACACCATCTTATTGGGAAGCAGGCTGAAGTGCTAAGCAACCAAGTCCAAGGTCACAGCATCTCTAAATGAGATGATCAGAATATAAAACACAGGATCAGCATAAGATAGATGGTATGTTTTCATACATACCTGATTATTTTGCCTTTTGTTATCACGGCTAAAGTCTCACAAGTTGACACATCTACTTAATGTGTGCACTAAACCCTATTTATCCTAAAAGAATATACTATTATAGAATATTAATAATTACAGCTAGCATTTTATCAGGCACCCATTACACACCACGTCCTCTAATTTTCAAGGTGGGTATTATCACCCCCATT
Source organism: Camelus bactrianus (assembly GCF_048773025.1). Taxonomy (NCBI): domain Eukaryota; kingdom Metazoa; phylum Chordata; class Mammalia; order Artiodactyla; family Camelidae; genus Camelus; species Camelus bactrianus. The sequence continues at coordinate 15,658,931 of NC_133572.1, forward strand.
TTACAGATGAGAAAATTAAGGTTCAAGGAGGTTGAGTGACATCCCTAAGGCCACACAGCTAGTAAATGGCAGAAACTGGATTTGAACTCACATCTGATCCAAACTGGCTCCAAATCTGGTCCTCTTTCTACTGTGTCTTTTATGGAATAAAAACAAAGACTGAGTTTAAATATCTGAAATATTTCATTATTTTTCAAACACTGATAGTATATTTGGACTTTGAGAAATTATATTGTATGTTTTTTTACTTCCTATACTCACTGATCTATTGACTTTATAGCATTAATCCTTTTCCTTCTCTTTAGTGCCATGTTAGGCTGAGTTTCATCACAGAATTATTGGTGTAACCTCTCATCGACTTCCACTGAACTATTTGAACATTTTATTTGCTCAAGGAGAGGAAATGGGAAAAAAATTCTGATGCTTTTAAGCTATGTTTAAACTATCTGTTCAATATTCATTCTTTAATCTGTTTAATTCTCATTCTCCTATGTTAGTGGTTAAAGTTCAAAGTTTGTCAAGAGGCTTTTTGAGTCAAAGGCAACACAGAATGGATACTTTTTCTGAAAAATATAAGAGTATGTTTTAAAATCTACAAATCCACAACAGATGAAAATGGAAATTACAGCCCTTGGCAAGATTCAAAACATTAGAAGAAGAAAGCATCGTGTTGTACGTGTATTTGGAAGGGGAGGAAAATATGCCTGCAGTAATAGAAATATGGCTTTTTGCAAGTTTCAGTTTACCTCTGTCTGCAATTTGCAATTACATTGTACACAGGTAAATAAATAAATAAATAAATAAATAAATATAAGTTAAATAAATAAAATTCCAGAAAATCAGCCAAGTTAACTGAAAACAAGCTGAGTTCTGTGTGCTGGAAAAGAAAAACAAAAATTTCTTGTGTATAAACAGAATTGTTTTTCCTCTGTTCACCCTTACTTATCTTTGGACAATTTCCCCTGTCTGGCAAATAATGGTAACCCCCCACATGCCTTTTGGCATTTATGTCTCACTGTTTTAAAAATAAATTATAGCTAAGGAGTCAAGAAAAAAACTTCCTCCATAATAACCTATTTTTCATGCTAGCAAATCATTAGCGTGGGAAAGCATTTCCACTTGCAACTTGTCATCAAACCTTCTGTACTTGGTTGCTTTTTCTCTTTAATAAAACAAAAATTACTGAGCTTGGAAAATACATCTTTCCAACTGCAAACATATTTAGGACAGGGCAAGCTGTTTGAAATTATACCAACAGTTTGTAAATGTCATGCCCAACGTGTCAGCCAGCATGCGGCAGTTGGGTCTTGTCGACTTCGGGGTTTTGTAGAATTATTTATAGCACATTTTCTCTATTTCCAAAGCCTTTTCCAGAGGAACTGTACTCCCCTAGATGTGTGTGTTTCTAAACATTTTTCCTATTAGCACAGTTTGACCACAGTATGCTCAAAGCCTTTTCTTGTCCCTGGGAGACCATTTTAACACATGGGTCAAAAGTTCCACCCAAGAACCTTCGCCAGATAACCAACTCATTCAATCTTCATCTTGAATATATTAAGTCATTTCCAATACCGAATGGTTTAACACAGTTGCCTGCGTCGCATGGATCAGAAAGGCTACTGAAAATAGCTTTCTATTTGCTTGAACACTTAGATTTTAAAATAAGAATGTATGTGAATTTGGGAGGACAGGAGGCAGGAAGGAGGGAGAAAGAAGGCAGTCCAACTAATAATGTTTTAGTAAACATTTATATGTCAGTAAAATTCTTCAGCTTCTATGACAAGCATGGTTACATGGAATAAACAGAGGGAGGAAGGACTGTCACTGCCATCTGGAAACAACACACTTAGACGTGAAAAGTTAAGGACAAGCAAAAAGGAAGCATGTGAAGTGTAAAGCAGGTGAACTGGTAGGAGACACCTGGCGTGAAGCTTGAGCCAAGCACTGGAAGACTTCTTCACTAGGACGACACGCTCAACTGGTTTGGGCCTGCCCTCCCGATAAACAATGCTTATTTGATAGTCTTGCCAAGACAGTCCTCCTAGAAGAGTTCTTGTCACTCAAGATTTAAAGATTAGATAACACTGGTTGGAACAACAGGGTATTATTTCAAAGCAAAGCTGGGCTTCGTTTGATTCCTTTTTGTTTGATGCTTATGAAAGTTGCTCGCGTCGAAGGCACCCACCCACTTGTGTGTCAGGTCCAGGATGCTCTGCCTCGTCACTCCTGGGAGAATGATGCCATCTAGCGGAGGAGTGACCAGTTCTTCTTCTGTCAATTAGAAATCGGAAGAATTTCAAACTTTAACTTTATCAACCATGCCCTTTATCAACAGCCACTAAAACAAAAAAATTACTCTCATCATTTTGCTGGTAATAAACATGAAAATGACATGACTGTTCTGCATTGTCAAACTGCCCGCATCAATTCACTCTTCAGGTAAATCCTTACATTTGGGGGGAAAAAAAAAAGAAGAAAAAGAAAGGAAATCAGTCAGCTAACCATCTTTAATTTATCCTGAACCAGGAAAAAAATGAGATGGCTTTCCACTAACAAACAGCAAGAGTTATAAAATATTCTTAAGAGGAACATTCCAAAGTCAAAATGTACCTTCGTGGTTAAAGCTGGTTAGTAATTAGAAAAATGTAGTGGGGAGGGCATGGGGCTCTCAAGTGGTAGAGTGCATGCTTAGCATGCACAAGGTCCTGGGTTCAATCCCCTTACCTGCACCAAAAAACTAATTAAATAAATAAACATAATTGCATCCCCTCGAAAGACAAAAGGAAGGGAAGGGAAGAGTAGGGAAGGGAAGGGGAGGGAAGGGGAGGGGAGGGGAGGAAAAGAAGAACGTAGACAGACCCTTACTGAGAAACACAGGGCATTACAGAACATTCTAAGAATGCTGTGGAGAAACCCAGCCCTAAGAAGGGTGCGTGCCTCAGGCTGGCCCCTGTTCCCACTCTGGCCTTCGACAAGTCTACCTAGAGTGCTTTTCAGACCCGGTGGAGTACCCACATCAAATATGGAGATGCTGGCTTCACCCTCTGAGACTCAGATGCAACACGCTCAGGGTGGGGTCGAGCATGTACGTGGCTAACAAAGAAAAAATGAAAGAAGGAAAAAAAGAAATCCAAAACACAGACCAGAACTCCACGGCTGACTCAGAAGAGAGCCAAGGCCGAGACAGTGGGCTACTACGAGAATGACCTCAGGCCCTCCTAACCACAGCGAAGGCTGGCATGGTCAGCTGTCCACAAGAGTCACTGTGGTCCGCCAGCCATGGAAGCCTCCTCACACAGGGTGCCTCTGGTACTTACCATCCCCCTCCTCCTCAGCTGGCACCCAGGATTCTGAATCTAGGGAGAAATTCGAACCTTAAACCATCTCTTTATATAGATGTTGAACCCTGTAAAAGATGGTGTATCACCAATCATGTGTCTACAGAGGAATTCTCCCAGGGTAGGCTGGAAAGGATCAAGCTGTGTAGACATCACACTGTCTTTGAGTTCCAGGGCTATTTTTGCAGCAAAAAAGGACTTCAGAAATCACCTGGCGCAGCCCTCATTTTATAGAAAAAGAAACTGAGGCCCTAAAACTTGAGTTACTTGCCAAGGTTGGTTGACACTGGGGAGAGTCAGGACCAGAGCTTAGGTCTCTCAACACTGGGGCCACTTCTGTTTCTCTTCCTATATTGTGGTCTGGGCTCACTCACCCCACTGTGAACACATCAGACATCCCCAACAACAAAGCTATCCGGAAAACCAAGACCTATATTTGCTCCTGTGTCCCCAAAACTCAGCAACCTATCTGGCCCAGAGTGGTACGTAATAAATATGTTTGAACTTAAAAAAGAAGAAGAAGAAGAAGAGTCCTCTTTTGCTAGGATAGAGCAGCATGACTTCTTTGAATTTTGTTTCTAAAAATCATCTGCTGAAAACCACTTTCTGGAAAGAAGAAAATTTGTTCTTGGCAATGTTCTTAGGGCTACTTTGTGTCATGTTTAGCAGGATTGATCTCAAAACAAACGTGTTTTGCAGTAGCTAGCTAGCTGGATCGATAAACGTACGGGTCTCTGTGTGTATGCATAAATGCATAAACACACCACACGCAGAGACAAACACTTCCCGTGCCCCGAAACCGGACCTCTCCTAACGCTTACTGAGCTCTGGGACTGCAATAAAGTTAAATGAAAACAGCAGCCCCACCATGTGCAAATGCAGGTTTGTGAAATATATTTAACACCCAAAGCTGTAACCACTAGCCTGAGGTCAAGGAACAGAACATCTGCTTCTCTGGTTCCCAGACAGCGATGATGACACGACAACATTTGGGTGAGAAATATTCATTTTCCTCTGCAACCACAAACATGCTTACCAGAGCCAGCCCTAGCTCCAGATTGCCCAAAAGGAGGGAAACAGAGCCTACGAACGCAGCTTGTTTTTGACAGAGAGATCATTTGTAGAGGATGAATTCAGAGGCAATCATAGCAGGAGTCATCTGAGACTTCCCAAGTTCAAGCACTAATGGGAACCAGGAATGTGGGTTTGCATTAAGTGTCCCAAATGCCAGCAGTATGATTGTTCATTCGTTTCCACAACATATACTGAGCGCCTACCACATGCCTTTGCTGTTCTAAGCACTATGGATACAGCAGCGAACAAACTGATATAACTCCCTGCTTACTTTCCAACAGGCAGAGGCAAACAATTATGTTAAATACTATGTTAGGTGATGGAGCAGGGAAAAAGTGATGGAGAGTGCTGCGGGAGAGTTTAGAATATTGAGGTGTCCAAGGAAAGCCTCACTGAGAATGGGATGGGATACGCGGCAAAGACTTGAAGGAGGGGAGAGGACAGCCACGCAGAAGGAGTTGGTATCAATGCCCCCTCAACTAACTGTGAACTCAGCCACCACAACTGGGGCTCATCCTCGGGGAGCTCTGTTGTTCAGTACAAGATAAAAGTGTTCTGGGGGAAGGGTATAGCTCAAGTGGTAGAGCGCGTGCTTAGCACGCACGAGGTCCTGGGTTCAATCCCCAGTACCTCCATCAAAAAACGAAATAAATAAAACCTAATTACCACCCCCTGCAAAAAAAAAAAAAAAAGCTAAAAATGTTTTTCCGACCTTGAAGAGCAAGTGTGTGTGTTCAATTAATCATCGACGGAATAAAAACAGAGAATTCAGGGCTGTGTGATCTTACCACACCGGGGTTGCTGTTACTGGAATCAAAAGCCGCACGAATTACAGGCCAAGTACCACAAAACAGTGCACAGCCCTGCACAGCCATCCTGTCCCCAGAGGAGCAGGGAGAGGGGGCGCTCATTTGGGGGAGGGTGGGTTACTCCTGAAAGAACTCTGTTTATACCTCCAGTTGGTAAAGTTTGGGGAGGGGGAGGGAAATCAATACTTTACTGATTTTTTCAACTCATTATTCTTTGCATTTTCCTCACACCACATGGTATAAATCAAAGTTACTGGAGTTCCTTCAATGTCTTTTTTTCTTTTTTTTTTTAAGCCCGAAAGTTATTCTTGACATTCTACTTACTTCTCTCACACTACTGTTCAAACATTTATTCCATTTCCTTTCTCCCTCCTTCAGATTTTATCTGATCTGTCAGGTGAACACCCTCAAACTAAAGGAGTTTATTCACAGTAAAATTAAAGTTATCTCAGGCAACCATAGCCTGAATAGTAACTCTTAAGGTCTGGTATATTTTGTAAGAGTCAGAAGACAAATTCATTCCTTTCTGTTCTGTTCCACCTCCCATGGTGGAAATGGTTCATGATTATTGTTTGGATAAGGGGTAATTTTTCACCAGGACAGTTCCTGGTGTTTCTGGTTAAATCATGTGGTTCTGATTCAGACTGTGTTTAAATTCTGACCTCTCCCATCCATAAATAAGGATGGTGCCACTTCTGTGTGATGTAACTGGTTTTGTTTGGGGTTGTGTGTGGTTGTTTTTGGGAGGGTGGGGAGTGGGGGTGGCAGTGGGCAGGTGGAAAGAGTGAGTTGAATTAATTTATCATCTCTGAAGTGCAGAGTTCAGCACTGGCTGAATGGAAGAATGAGCATGATCTATATATTTGCATGTGCCAAGGATTACCCACGGTCAGCCCCCAGGACAAGGTGTACTCACCACACCTTCTGTTTATTCTAACACTGACTGGAATTTAAGGCTCATCTTAAAACTCTCTGCAAGTCATGCTCAAATTAGCTCTGAAGTCAGCCACATCTGAATCACCATTTTCCTCTATTTGTAGCCAAATAACAAAAGGAGCAACAGAGGCTACTGTTGCTGCTTCAGGATGAAAACATCATAGAAAATTTTAATTAAAACCAGTTCCAAGACTTCATAAGTATTGGAAACATATTTTTTAATAGGTTGACTTTTTTCCCCCCTTAATTAAAAAAAAATTTTTTTTGAGGGGGGAGGAAATTAGATTTATTTATTCTTAGAGGAGGTACTGGGGATTGAACCCATGACCTCATGCATGTTGGGCATGTTCTCTAGTGCTTCAGCTATATCCTCCCCTCCTCCCCCGGAAACTTATCATTTTACATTTCTAGTTGTTACATTAAATATTGTGAAATGAACAGACTAAGAATGTAAACAAGCCATAAAAATGGTTTTAAATGTTTTGACTATTAAAATTCTAATGCAAATAAATGCATATATTTGTATTTTTCTCCTCCATTAATGGGAAAAATATCATTTAATCCAATACCACAGACATTGTCAAAATGTCACTGAACCCCTGTTGTCCCTGCCAACTTAAACAACAACAACAACAAAAAAAGAACAGCAAAGAGGGATAAAAATGAGCATGCAAGGATATTAAAGGTAATAAAGTATTGATTTTTATAGTAGGCATATAATATTGAATGAACCAATCTAAACACAATTCTCAAATAGATTGATTTGTCCTTAAAAATAGTGTTCTTTATTTAAATTGGGCTCCAGAGTAAACCTGGAAGGTTTCTAATGTACTATCAAAATATGTAGGAAGAGCATCGATTGCTAAATGAATTGCAGCGAGAGAGTACACCAAATTTCCTATCAGTAGAAACAGTAGACGATGTTGGTTACTATAGCATTTTATACACAGTATGTGGTGAAAAGACCACTGAACTGATGATCTGAAACCCACCTCCAAATGCACGGGATTTCAGATAGGAAAAATGGAAAGAAGATGGCAAGGGGGATAAGGCAGCACATCTTCAAAATGTGGAGATTTAAATTCCTTAAGTTGACATCTCAATAGTAAGCACATCTAAGCCAAAAAAACAAAACCAAAAACCAAAGTAAACTTCAACTCGTGGTTACTTGGACAGCAAAAGCACAAAAGTTCTTAGATTTTGGAAATTGTGCTTCTTATTCTCTTGTTCTAAGGTTCCAGTTCTTTTCTTTCCAGTCCCACTGAAAAGGACTGAAAAATAGCAAAGAGCTGAAATCTGAGTACATTACCTCCATCTTCATTTATCCAGTAAAGAAAAAGATTCATAGTTCCAACTTCAGTTATCTGATTATCCTCTCCATAAAGCCACAGAACCTGCTGGCACCCGTTATCCACTGCTTCACACTGGGCAAAAAGAGACGAGCCATAATTCCTTTTAAGAAAGAGGAAATACACTGATTAGGAATGTATCTCAGCCCCTCAGCACCCACCTCCCATTAAGTCTTTAATTCATGTGTGGATGTAGGCAATGTACTACATTCTTAGTATAAATACTCTCTAGTTAACTGCATAATATTAAAGGAAACATTATATTCACATGTGGATGTAGTCAAAGCTCTATGTTCTTAATATATATACATTCTACTTAACAGCATAGCATTAGAAAACCTGAATGGTCTAAGGAGGGAGGGTATAGCTCAAGTGGTAGGCTGCATGCCAAGCATGCCTGAGGTCCTGGGTTCAATCCCCAGTACCTCCACTGAAAAATCAAATAAATAAATAAACCTAGTTACCTCCCCCTGCCAAAAAAAATTAAAGGAAAAAAGAAAGAAAGAAAACCTGAATGGTTTAAATGCACTCACCTAAGAGAGAGCAAAGAAAAACCATGAAATCCTAACTTGAAAAGTAGATACAGGCAAAGAGCCAGGTTAACAGTTAAAAGTTATCAAGTTAAAACTGAATTACTTCATTTAAACCCCACCAACACTATGAGTTAGTCACATCATTATTTTCACGGTTCAGATGAGAAACTGAGGTTTAGAGAAGTAACTTATATCAAGTTACAGCAATCAATTAGCAGAGCACCAATCCTGTGCGCTCTTAACTGAGACCTTTCAATACAACCAAGAAATGCCTAATGCCCGAGGTCTAAATTCCCTAAAAGGTGAGACAAGATGTTAAAAATTCTGACTTTAATCAAAAAATATTCCAAAAGCCTATTTTTCTCAACCAGCACTATTCACCTTGGATTATTCAAAATCAAAGGAACATGGCATATCTTCCTGGAATGACAGTGCAGTTTAGTCAGTTTTATTAATTAACTAATTACTTGGAGAAGTTTAAGTAAACATGGTAGGGGAGCAATTTCCTCTGTGACCCATAGGGTAAGATATAACTGATATTTACCACCCCATCCCACCCCTGAAAAAGGGCACATGGAGAATAAATTCAAACTCAAGAGACAAGAGATTTAAATATCTTGGAACCGTCTTTTTTAAAGAAGACATATCTTGAGAAATGGTCTATTATTTGTAAGGAAAACTGACTTCTAAATTGAACAGAAATACTAATGTTTTTTATACCTTAAAATTTCATTTGGCATGGGGAGATTCACTCATGACCTTGCCTCGCTCTCTCACTGTCCTCACTAATTCCAACTCTATGTTGCCTTAGGAGAAAAGGAAGTAATATTTTAAATTTATCTTTTATTTAATTTAAATGGGAAAATTTTGGATTATAATACAAAATATGCACCAATGTTTTAAATAGAACATGAGAGTCCTCAAATAAATGTGATGCATGCTTGCCTTCCTAAGCCCCTGGTTGTATAATTCACTTTCCTTGGCTTCCAGAGGACAAGTAGCAAACAAGTTTGAGAAGCACTTCCATCCAACAATCGGGGCTAGAAAATAAACCCTAGACCTATCCTTGGACTGTGAAGCCCCAAGAAGTACACAGAAACAAACAATCAAACATACGACAATAACTATTACGAAGCATTAATGTTACCCTCCACAAAACTACACACCGAGGTCCTTTAAATGATCTCTTCTACATCTGGGCAAGATTAAAACATGTAGTATTGTCTAAGTCAAGGTGTAAGTTACGTAAAAAGATCATAGATCATAGTGGCTATCGGCCATCCTCATCTGCACAGCTTCTCTGCCCACTCTGGTCCCTTTGGCTCTTCCCATGGAGCCAAGTCCTTCTGCTTGGGTGGACAATTGTAGCATCTTGCCCTGCCACAACTGAATAAAAGGGTGGGCATGTCACTAAGCTGCTTCTGAGTTCTTCCTCAAGCTCATTCACTCATTCATTTTAATGCATGAAACCTGAAAGATGTGTGGCTTCCCTTTAGGAGCAGCAGTAGCTTGCTTGCTACGGGATGTAAGCCTGGGTCTATGTGTCCACGATTACCAGCCTTCAAAGGAGAAGGCATCTGAAGTGGGAGAGACCCTAGGCTAACACAGAGCCAGAAGCCATGACAAGAGATGGAGGGAGAAGGGAAAGAGAGAGAAAGGGAGGGAAGAGAAGGATTGGAAGTGGTGTGGATTGGAAGTGGTGTGGGTTGGACACAGCCAAGGGCAAAAGAAACCTGGTAACAATGACTTGACCCTAGTTGGTCCACTGCTACCATCCTACTGACATGAGCCAATCAATCCTTTCTCTGCTTAAAATGGTTTGAGCTGGGCCTTTTGACTTGTAACTCAAAGACTACTGACTAATAACTGAAATATTTTAGAAAACTATGGGAAATAGGCATTGTATAATACGGCCACTGCAATCTGAGGCATGAGGTTTACTCACACCAACATAGTGTTAAGATTCATTAAAAAGACCCTCCAAATGTATACGTCATAACAGATAATAAAATGTAAATTACTGGTCAATTTGGAAATGACACAATTCTGAAATATAGGAGGCTTTCATTTTCAATGACCATAAACTGTCAGAGCACCCATATTCAGAATTGATAGCAAATAGGCAAAACCTGGGTTAAATTGTAAATAACTTTTTAATGAGTATAAACCATTCTGCAGGGGGGAGTCTGGCAGAAAGAGCATGGGTTTGGGGCCAGCAGGCCCAGATGCAACTTTTATTTCTGCTCCTGGGTTATAAATGAACTTAAGCAAAGTCAGTCCATATTTTTGCCTCACTGAATTAATTTGGCAAATCAAAGTACTTGTTTTATATTCTTTTATATTTTTATATGCATAGGGTTGTCTGGCAAAAGTAAAAAAATAAAAGTTAAGAAACAGGTTATATACACCTGTTATACCCTAATGAAATTAAATTAAAAAAAACAAAACAAAACAAAAATGACTATTTAATTGACTTTTCTCTAGTTCATAGGATAAAATTGAGATTTTTACCATATCTGAAAATACAGAACCAATTTCTCTCATAAGTATAATGTCCTTTGGTCTATTCAGAAACAAAGAGAATTTTCATAGTGTAGAATACCTAGCCTTTTAAAGAAACTTCTAAAAACAAACACATGCTTTTGAGAGTATGGCTGAATCAGAACTATGGTTCCCGGCATCATAAAAAGCTACTTGGGCAGGAAAAAGAATTAAAGTCCTCGGCTGCTTCAGTGCATTGAAAGGAAAAGGGATTTTTATTTGTTTGGTGTTTAATTGATTACTATATTCTACAGGTGGTGTTTTTCCCCAAACTCAAATGTGTATCAAAATTCTCTCTCAGGTATAAACTATATTATTAATGTCCGCAGGGTAATGGATACCTTGGTAATACATTTGGGTTTCCTCCCACATTCTGCCAATATTCAGAAGAGAAACACATGTTCTTAGAGGAAAGAGAAAAATGAAAATGTGGGAAAACTCTTTCCATGGAAAATTTTAAATAGAAATTTCAAATAGAATCTGGGAGATTAGAAATGTTAAATACATCTCTGCAAAAGAGGAAATTCTGTTGTGTGAAATCCAACTGATTGCTCCTAAGATAAAAAAGATTAAGAAGATTAAACAAGAAAGAAAGAGAATCTGACAATATAAACTATTGTCTGCTGAGAGGGTACCACCTACCGGGTAGGGTACTAAGTACTTAACCCTAATATTTCCTTGAATCTTCTTAACACAACCCTAGACTTTATTATACTTGTATGAAGAGAGGACTCAACTGCACAAGATCACACAGATGTAAGTACATGGCTTCCAGATTATCTGATTCCCAAAGTCATGCCCATAAGTTCTAACACCACACTAACTGCGAGCCCCCTGTATGCCAGCCAGGGTCCAAGTCACTTTATATTACCCGCCTTCATCCTCACAGATAAGGTGGGCATTATTATCCTGACTTTATAAATGAGGAAACGGAGGCTTAGAGAAGTAACAAGCCCAAGGCAGTTAGGTTTTTTAAGCCAGGTCTTTTTGACTTCACAGCTTGCACTCAAATGCAGAATGATAATATAAGGGGGGAAAAAAAAGAAAAATTAAGATGGAGAGAGGGAGAGGCCTGAATCAGTCCCAATTAACTAAAAAACTAAGAACCTTCCTGGGAATAGAGATGTTCCTATGATGAAAGAGTGACTTCTAGCTCAGGGCTTCTCAACGTTAGCTGTACAACAGATAAATTTTGATGCTCAGGCTATCTGCCGGGCCAACTCCTAAACCAGCATCTCTTGGGGTGGTGGGTGGAGGGGTGGACCCAGACAACACTCAATGGCAAAGCCCCCCAAGTGACTTCAACTCGCAAGCACAGGTGAGAACCGCTGTGCTAAAGCTCTTATTCAGCCGGGTGCCTTTATGCTGCTTTTCCCACTAACGTGTGTGTAGAAATAAAAGGACAATAGGACCTCTGATGGCTTCAAAACTGTGAAATCATCTTAGGATTTAAAATGTGTATATATTATTCTCTTCACATTCACTTAGGAAGCAGAAAGTTCTTGAGCTTATGTAATGAATAGCAATTGACTACAGAGGTGCTAAAAGAGGCTTGAAAGGTAACTACTGAATTAATTAGGTTTAGCACGGAGCAATGGCACACAAATCTCAGGTTGCCACCAAACATCCTTGTCAGCTAAACCAGCTGAGAGTCAATGCAAGATCGTCTAGCTGCCCTCGGACTCCTCCCGGCTGCAAGTACAGGAGGAGAGAACTTTAGAACTTCTTCCAAACAACAGGCAGATGAGCACAAAGTCCTTTCTCTGGCGACTGCCTGCCCTCCTGCATTTTTGCTTTTACTCGTGAAATCCAATGTTCTCTTCTCTAAGAGATCTCAAGTCAACCTCCAGTGATCGTGGTCCATCTGAGCCTAACGAGGCAAACTACTAATTTATTTTATAACTGACTTTATTTGTTAGAGCAGTTTCAGGTGTACAGAAACTGGGCAGAAAGCAGAGCTCCCATCTACCGTTCCCCCACCTTCCCATGTTCAGAGTCTCCTATTATCATCATCTTGCATTAGTGTAGTGTGCTTGTTACACACTAGTTGTTCATAGTGACACTGGGGTTCACTTTTTGTGTTATAAGAAAATATTAATTTTGTGTGTGTGTTATATAGAAAATATTAATTTTTTATTGCCCTAGAGTGATCATGCATTCTGTGAGACTCCATTATTATTCTGTTCATAACAAATAACAACCTATCCAGATACCCAACTAAAGATTTCCCTGCAATTTCTCCACATCCCTGTGTTATTTTTTCCCTAGGCAGGTAGGGGGAGCTAAAAAGCAAGATTTAAAGAAGAAAAACTTTTAAACAATTCTCTCTCCATCAAGACTGTTGCTTTACTGCAGCGTGCACTCTACGAGAAGTTTCAGCAGAGTGACAGAAATGGCATGCGTGTGCATCCGCTGCGTGAAGAAGTCTGAACCAGTGAAAAAGACTCTCTTGATGAGAACACACACAAAAAAGTAGTTTTCCGCCTGGCCAGCCTCGGACCTGGTCAGGAAGGAGTGCTCTAGAGCAGAAGGGAAAAAGGGACTTGAGTTTCATAGGCTCCATCAGGATTTTTCTAGCCCATTGAGGGAATGCACTCTCTGAAACTGCCAGCAGGGATGACAGGACAGAGAATTTTACCACCGGGCTTGCTTTTGGTAGAAAAGACAGAAATACAGAAAGACCACGGAGGGGTCAAAGTCAGCTGTCAAGTGTCTCCCTCGCATCCCACCAGCGCAGCATTCAACCCTCCCAGGGCTCCATGAATCTACGTTTTGTACCAGGGCCCAGAAGACTGCCACCGAGTCACCTTGCAGGCCCTGCTGCTGCCGGGGTGGTGACATACACAAAGGAAGAGCCGTGCTGGCTAATCCGGCTATTCTCGCTCACCCATGGGGGCTTCCCGATTCCCGGCCAAGTCCACCCCTGAAACTGTCTAACACTTTCAAACGCTCTCTGCTTCCCAGCCAGCTACATATGGCCTATGAGACTGGCCTGACTGTGCCAAGGCCGGGCTGTCCCTCGGCCAGCTGGCAGCAGGTACGGCCACAGTCTGTGGCGATGAAGACAGCACTTCAGCGAAGCAGGCACCTTCCCCAGACAGGACTCCTTGGAGCCAACTGAGAGCCTCGGCCCCAGCACCAGCTGCCCTTTCGCCAACCGTCAGTCTGCAGCCAGTGACCGGCAGCGGGGGGCAGCTCGTTCAAAGCGCTGCTTTTCTTCCTGGCTTGGTGGCATCAGTTCTTGTGTGTCTGAAGCACTCGGTGTTTCACCCTTATAATAAGGAGCCACAGAGGCTATCCTTTAAACCACTAGCGCATTGAAAACACTGAGGCCTAAGCACAGGACAAAACTGCGCACCCCAGCGTGAATGCTAAGGTGTGTGCTCGTGTTGAAGTGAAGTGGTCACGACGACTCTTTCCTTTAGACAGAAACACGGACTGACTTACCCTCCCATCTTGCAGTCCCCAGTTCCACCTTTCCAGGCTCTTACAAACTTCGGATTGGCCCACAGGGACACTGGATTAAAGCTTCCGCTTGAAAAATAAGGTCCCACTGGGCTCAAGATTACAAAGAGCAGGGCTTTGGTAGGCTTCTTGATTCCCAGAGAAGGCTGTAATAAAGTAAAAGCACACACAGCGGTTCATTTAAAACGCAGACACCAGTCTCCAAGTCTAGAGCAGATCTGTAACTACCTCCCAGAAGGGGCCACGTAAGGACAGCCGCTCCTTCTAAAGAGAGTTACACAAAGCCTGATGGTCTTCCCCTTCTACGAAGAAAACACCAAGAATGGTTACTTCAGTTTTCACTTTGCTTTGCTGGGTTATCGTTTTAAAAGTAAAGCAGCTTTGTCGATTTCTCTTATTAGCAGGCTTTTTAGAGGAGAAGTATATTTTTAACAACTGGCCATGTATTAACCTCTTTCAATGTTGCATTGATTGGGAATTGAAAAAGGGAAGAACCCAGACATGTCGCTGGCAGGGGAAAACTTAAGATTTGCTTCTCTGACCGCATCAGGACATGCCAGGGCCCCCTGCAGATGTGGGCTTAGGGGAGTGTGCCAGAGCACACTTTGCTGTGGCAGACACCAGGCAGCAACAGCATAGCTTCACTAGAGGCAAAGACACCGGACAAGAGAAATCCTTCCACGCAAAAAAGACAGAGGACGAAGGACTCAGGAATTTGTGTCAAGAATGACAGAGAGAAAATGGCCTTTCCTACAAACACTGGAAAATCACAAGCCAACAATGCAAAAATCATACAAATTCTTCCAGCACAAAAGTAGTTATACGGAATTAACTGTCAGCTGTTTTTTAAAGAGGAATATTGATAGGCTGAAAAGTTTTGAGGGCTAAATATCAGAAAGGCAAATAAAAGGTCACTGGGCTACTCTGTGCAATTCAAGACAAAACCACACGAGTAAGAAAACAAGTCAGGGTTGTTCCACTAAACGTCTTGGTGTGTAAGACGTGTGTCCTGTCTTCACTAGAGCCTGGTCTGTCTGGACGGGGCCAGTCGTGGGTCACAGAAGGGAGAGGAGACTGAATTCCAGCTGACAGTGTGATTTTTGTAAGGTTTGATGAAACTGGTTGAATGTGGACCTGGGGATAGATTTTTTTTCCTGAATTGTATCCCCTCTTCCACTGCCTATTAGCTGAAGCCTCCTCACCCTACTTACTCCCAGGCTGTCAAGAATCAGGTAGGTAGAACATCCGTGAGCATAAAACAGCGTGTTTGTGTATGTGCACACTGATGCCGTCAGCAAGGCTTACAGACCCTGGGAAGTGGGAAGCTGAGTTCCACCCGCACTCATGCAGTGAACACGGGACCACACAGGGCTTGGCTGGCCAGAGCAAATGGCTGATTTGTGACAGATAACCAAGTTAAAGAGATTAGCCGGCAAGCGACAATAGATTTGGGGTTTTCTTCTCATTCGTGTTCTTTACTGGGGGTTGAAGAGGTCATCCCCACAAAGGAAGAGTAGGGAGCCTTCAACTCCATTTGCTTTTCTTGGTTTCATTATTTGGAAAAGAAAACCTAGGGGTAACACATACATCTTTGATAAAAATGTGATAAACACTGACTATCCTATCTCTGCACTTTCATTTACCTACCAGTTAAGTAAATATACATCATGTCAGGAGTGCTTTGAAGCTTAAAACTTAAAAAAAAATTAACCATTGTAATGACAAATTAAGCATCTTAACATAATTTAGAAATATAATATACAGGACACAGTCTCACAATGTACCTAGCTTTTCATTTTCTAAATAAAACAGCCTGTTTATGGACAAGCTGACAAACGTTTTATTAGCTACCACACGAATGCCTGGACACATGTATTTTTTTGCAACCTGCACTCTGTTAAAAAAAAAAAAGTAATAATACCTCATCATCATGGAATTTTTTTTGAAGTTAAATTTCATCCCATTCATTTCCTTCCTCGATTTTAACTGAGAGGTAAACTTGCATTTATTCCACTAGGTGGGAGTAGAGAGAGCACAGATGGAAAACGGAATAACGAGCATTAAACCTATTCCAGAAAAGATTACCCTGATAAACCTTTAAGTCACACTTTAGTTCTTAGCAAGCAGGCAAATTACAGACTAGAATTTTTCAGTGCCGAGAGAAAATTGTTCATGTGCACTAACATTTTATTTTCTGAAATTTAAGCAAGGTCAAACTCGTGTTTTACCTGTATTTCAAGTACTAGTGTTCACCTTCATCCTTAAATGATTATTTGTATCGAATGTCTTTTCATGAAAAGAGCTCTGTGACTTTACTGAGAAGGGTCACACTGCTTTCATGAGTGAGAATAAATAAAATGTAACTTTACGGATCAGGAAGGGAACTTGGCAACTGGGTCTGTTTCTACCCTCAAGAACTATTATTTGTCCTTAGTCTGAATTCTCCCTTCTTTCCTGGAAAGCAATTTAAATTCTGTGCTACTGCTGTAGTTAAGAGTAGTCGATAGTATAATATTAACCCAACGGCAATGAACAAAATTCTATGATGACCAGGTCAGGCTTCTGATTAAATAAAACAAAAGCCGCATAAATAAAAATACGGACAATAACAGCTGATAAGTTATGTAGATCAGTTTCAAAGTCTTATTTTGATCAATTTTTAAAAACTCTTCTCTAACAGTTTCTTGGATTATTTCAATACATAAAGAATTGATAGGGGTTTTAAGAAACGCCATAGAAAACGAGGAACATAAAAATCTCAGATGCGAAGTTGACTTTGAAGTTGAAATTCTGATGTGTTCAAAAAAACAGACTCTTTTTACTTTTTAAGTTACACCTCACTAATAGTAAATAAAAAAAAATATATATGGGTATTAAATATGCATATGTTTGCACAGAATACCAGGACACCTGGGTGTGATGGAATACAGACATTTCACAGCGGAATTACCACTTGTTTGTCGCTGAGATTACTTTATAGAAAGGTAAGATTTCAGAGGTGATCTGATGGCAGCAAGCGCTCAGCGAGCTGAGAAAGGTACTATTTATTAGTCCTTGTTTTGGCCTGGAAGGCAGAGAAACACAACAGCCATGCAGACTTGAGAACGATTCTGCCAGGCAAGGCAAATAAAAGATAGAAGAAATAATGAGACAGGAGGGAAGGGGGCAGGGCACAACCATTAAAAGAAGGACACAGCCGTTGAGGATATGACATAAACTGGTTAGACCCTACTAACCCCAAGATGGCAGAAGACTCGATTTCCAATAGAAACTTGAGCCCCATTATATGCTCATTGTAATATATTAGCATGCTAAATGACACTCTAGGTGTCATGACAGTTCTGAGGCTGACCACAAAAGGTCACAAAGTCCCAATTCCTGGAAACCCCGCCCCTTCCCCAAAGTAGTTGGAATAACCCTCCCACTTATTAGCATATGAAATTACCCAGCTCATATATACTCACAACCCCATCCCATGGGGCCTCTTGCCTTCTGAGAAGGCAGTGGAGTGTGCATCTCCCTGAATAAATCTGCTTTTGCTCTACTTTGGCTTGCTCTTGAATTCTTTCCTGTGCAAAGCCGAGGACTCTCCCTTGGCAGGGTGTGTCCCAGGGACATGACCGTCCTCACATGCCCCATTCTCCTGCAACACATGCAGGGCCTTGAGTGTGAGTCACAAAGGGGAGGGGACACCAAAGTCATGGAATGTTTTTGTAGGAAAAACTAGTTGGTTTGGTTTAAGATTAAAAAATTACAACCACCCTCAATAATTACACAGGACTTTTTGGTTTCCAAGACATTCCAGAGACATTATCTCTTAAAATCCAACAATCCAGGAAGTTCAGGGTTCTAATTCTTATGAAGTTGGAGAAACTGAGGCTCAGATGATTTGTCCCAAGTCCCACAATTATTAAGCTCTAGATCTTCTACTCTTAGTCCAGAGCTCTTTTTTCGATACCAGAGTTTGAAAAAAACGAATCAGTGAAATACCCAAAATTTCCTAATGTGAAGAGTTCAAAGCAGACCTTCCTTCCATGCTCGGCCTTCACCACAGCCCTCGCACTCTACACACCCACGTTCAAACCATACAGAACCCTTCTGATTCCTCACTTTCCTACCTCGATATGCCTTCCTGCACTGCTCCCTCCACCTGGAACAATCTCCCATCACCCTTTTTATGGACTGAAATGTACCTTCCTCCAGACGTATACATTGAAGCCCTAACTCCCGATGTGACCGCATTTGGAGATAAGGCTTTGAAGGAGGTAATTAAGGTTAAATGAGGTCTAAAGGTAGGGCCCCAATCCTGTAGGACTGATGTCCTTAGAATAAGAAACACCTGAGCATGAGGACCACCTTCTCCCCTTCTCCCCACCCCCTCAAGACAGAAGAAAGGCCCATGGGGGACAAAGTGGACGTCTACAAGCGGGAAGTGAGGCTTCACCAGAAACCAACCCTGCTGGCACTTTGATTTCCAACTTCCAGCCCCCAAAACTGTGAAAAAAAATTTTAGTGTCTAAGACACCTCATCTTTGCTATTGTTATGACAAACCCAAGCAGACTAAGACTTCCCCTCTCCGTCTTACATAATACAAACCTTTCTATCTCAATTTAAATGTCATTTAATGTCAATTCAGGAAATGAGCCCCCTTGACAGGGCGAGGTGCTTGTGTTACGTGGCATTTCAGCATCCTGCACTCCCTGAAGTTTAGATCGCATACCTCCCACACCTCCCACACTTTCTGGCAGCTGCTTACTTAGTTCTCTGCCCTTTGCTAATGTGCATACGCCTCGGTGAAGTGCAAGGTCACCCCTGTCCTCTACACGTGGCATCCTATGTTGCTACACCAGGTGTTTAGTTAACATTTGTTGAACACTGTCCACCTCAATAAGATGTTGTTTATGGAAAAGGGCTGTGAAAACAACTGAGATAACTATTTACCAAACTTGAATTATTTTGTTTTAAAAAAACAAACAAACAAAAAAACCTGTTGCTAATCCTAACGTGTTGCTTTGACATCACAGCGAAAACGTTCCTGTCTCTTGTCTGATTTCCTTGAGTGCTGGCCCCTAGGCTAACAGGTGATTAATACGTAGACACTGAAAGCAAAAACCCAGAATTTTCTGAGGCTTGCTATAAAATAGGGTAGGGGTAAGGGTTGAGTTTGTTTCTCAGCCCTGTTCAGAGAGAAAGACAGTATACTTTCAACACTGGACTAAAAGAAGGCAAATCACTCAATTCTTTCTTTAGTTTTTAAATAAGAATGATCTTAAAATTTCAAAAAACACAGTTAAAAAGAAAACTAATGCTAAGGTGAAAAAAGACAAAAAGAACACTTAACTGTTTTATCTAATGTTATATAAAGGCAGTAATAGTAACTGCTCACAGGGTTGGTACAAGGATTAAATAATCTGTGGAAGGTACCAGGGCCTGATCTTTTGTAATCCAACAACTAGCAATTGTTATTTTTTTAATAAATAATACTTGATAATAGTAATAATGGTAAATAGGTACAACACGTACTGATCCACGGGGCGTGCAGATGACACTAAGATGACTGTAGATGTGACCACTGAATTAGATAGCACTCCATGTCCAAACTGTGGAGAATGGGGACTTGGGGGAAGGACAAGGATGATTATCCTGGTGGTGTGGGACATACAGGTTGGTAGACGTGAGATCAATCATAAACAGAAACTGCAGCATGAATGATTAAGCAAGGGGTCAAGAACACTCAATGAGGAAGGACTCAGGAGGAGCCAGAATGAGTCGCTCTTAGAAAAGCCATTCAGCGTTGCCCTTTCTGAAGTAACTCCGGATCAGAGGTCAGCAAACTGCAGCCCGCGGCCTGGGTTTTCTTTTTTTCTTTCCTTTTTTTTTTTTCTTGAAGTTTTACTGGAACAGCTTCTTTCATTCACATGTGGCCTAGTGCTGTGTCTGTGCTAACAAGGCAGAGGTGAGTAGCTGCAGGGAACACAAAGCCAAGACTATTTACTGCCTGGTTCTTTACGGAACAAGTCTGCCAGCCCCCTGTCTGGAGGACAGGAACATGCCACAGGAGGGTCTGGCCTTAAAACCAGGATCTCCTCACGGACCTCGCCTTAGTGCTCAGACCTGGACTCTGTGATTCCACCCAGTTTGGTTCAGTGGCCTGGGCCCAAATCGGTATCAGGCTGGAATAGAGACGGATAAGACCAACACAGGGAGCTGCCGCCTGCAGAGGTCTTAGTTGATGAAGGGTGAAGGATGGTACCCAGGGAAGAGCCTGCACAAAGACAGGGGTGTCGATGGCACAACAGTGCATGTGGGATGCCACATGCTCGGGAGCAAGCAAGGCGTGATGCTCAGCTGTCCCTCCATCGTGTCACATGTCACTGCCTGCCGACACTGTCACCCTCGGACGTAGAACCATGACAGAAGCAGAATTTGGGAAACCTTTTGACTATTTTAACAATCCGTTCTCCCTTTCTTCTGCACCACTGCCATCAGCTTAGAAATATGCCGTGATAGCTCCTGCCTAAAACAGGCACACTCCCTTTACCACGGCCCCACTCCTACCTGCGAGACTGTGGGGCAGAACTTCTCACAGGGCATATCCAAACTCACGATAATAACCTCCCCTCCTCTCCTTCTCTCCTGAGCCCATGACACCTGGCTGTCAGCCCCAGCATCCCGCTAAAAGATGCTTATCAAGATCACCGAGGAGCTCCATGTTGCCAAACCCAAGAATCAGTTCTCGGGCTTTATCTCACTGGCTCCATGGGAGGGACTGGCCACAGTTCATCACTGCTTCCCTGTCCTTTACTTGGGGCTCAGCACCGCACGCCCTCTTGCTTTCCTGTCTACCTTCCCAGCTGCTACTTCTCAGACTCCTCCGCTGACTCCAC
This sequence comes from Camelus bactrianus, assembly GCF_048773025.1. Lineage (NCBI taxonomy): Eukaryota > Metazoa > Chordata > Mammalia > Artiodactyla > Camelidae > Camelus > Camelus bactrianus. The sequence continues at coordinate 15,679,864 of NC_133572.1, forward strand.
TTCCTCTGCCTTTCTCCTACATGCCAGCCGGCCCTAGGGCTCTGTCCTTGCCTTCTTTTCATCTCTGTCTACAGTTCTTCCCTTGATAATTTCATCCAAGCCCTGGACTTTAAAGGCATTTTATGCCGAAGACTAGAATGCATCACTTAAGCTCCCAAATCTCCCCAGACATCCACCCACCCACTTTGTACCATGGGCTTAAATTCTCGTGTCCAAACCTGAAATCCATTCCATCCATTATCACTCCAACAGATCAACAGAATCCTCCCTCTTTCACGCTCCCCAACGTATAGTCACTAACCAGGTGCAGCGGCCCAAAAGGAAAACCTGACGGCTTCCCTCTAACACTCATACCCGATCTATCAGCAAAATCATGTGAGCTGTAAAACTATCCTTGAATATATGTCTTTATGTGCGCTAACCGGATAGGTCCATAGCACAAAAGTCTGCATTTTTGAAGAACCTCAAATTCAATGTTCCTACTTTACTCAATTTATTAATTAATAGTAGTTCTTATGTTTATTATATTGACAACATAATGGTTGATCAATAGGACCCTGGTTATATAAATTATGCTACCATATTTCACAGATTCTATGATGTCCACCTATGATTTCACATTTAATATGTCTGAACTCAGCACTCTACAGTTGCTACTGGCAATATTAAACACATGCAATTCAGTATTTTCTTGCAAAGCAACAACCAAGTCTTCTAATGGGATCGTCTGGTAGGCAGAAACCCTTAAGATAAAACTGCGTTAGCTTTTGTTATTAAGATACATGCAAAAATAAATGTGCTTATCACAAGCAGTGTAACTGATTTCATTTCAAAGAATCAGAGGCTGGTATGACGAATTCATGAATCACGCAGGGCTACTGGGAAGTGCTGTGTCATAGGTCAACCGGCAATGTCTTTCTGTTTCAGTGCACAAGATGATTCTGCCTCTTATAATTTACAGCATCTTGTATTCAATTAAGTACAGCATAATGTACAATGGAATTTCCCACACCTAGGAAATTGGGGCGAGGGGAAGTAAACGAATCAGTTTTTTTCTTTTTAATGGCAAAAGACCTGCAAAGGCATTTCACAAAAGGATTTCCAACAGCCAGTAATGAAAAGGTACTCAACATAATTTGTCATCAGGGTTGTAATGAACATTACAACCACAGAGCAATAAGACTGCCTATATCTAAAAGGGTAAAATTAGTAAGACAGTGCCAATGTGAGTACTGATACTGTCTTAGTAATTTTATGTAAGTACTAGTGAAGTAAGCCAGAAAGAGGAAGAAAAATACCATAGGATATTAAGAAAAAAAAAAGGACACAAGGGAACTTATTTACAAAACAGAGACAGATCAGAGACATCGAAAGCAAACTTCCGGTTACTAGGCAGGAAATGGGGTAGGGAGGGATAAATCGGGAGTTTGGGATCTGTATATACTGACTACTATATGTAAAATAAACAAGCTCCTACTGTACAGCACAGGGAACTATACTCCATACCTTGTACTAACCTATAATGAAAAAGAATATGAAAATGAATATGTATATGTATAAATGAATCGCTACGCTGTACGACTAGAATTAACACATTATAAAGGGACTATATTTCAATAAAAATTCACATTTCTGCAAAAATAAAATAAAATGTGTATAGTAAGCCCGAAAGCAACCATTAAACAAACAAAAAAAAGACAGACTGTCTGACTCTAGATCATAGAATCCCAGGAGTCTGGAGAATTTACTAAAGCACAGAGCTGCGTGTGTCAGAGAACCACAAACTAATACCTTTCATGAGCATTGACATAGAAATTCCTCACAAAATATTTGCAAGGTGAATACAGCAAGAAACAGTATGAATTATTCACCGCAATCAAGTAGAACTCAGCCCAGGAATACAAGGTTATTTTAACATCCAGAAGTTAGTTAATCTAATACACTGTAACAGAATAAAGGGCAAAAACCACATAACCATGTCAAGACATTTAGTAAAAGCATTCAACAAAACCTAACCTCCATCCATGACAAAAACTCTCAACAGACTAGGAATGGAAGAACCAGATCTTAGAGTGGAAGAGTACCTCTGGTAACTAGAAGGTAGTGCTTTGAGATTAGTAATGTTTCAACAAACTTTAAAATCACTTCCTCTTATTCTAAAGTTAAATATTGTTTAAAAACTCAACAGATAAGAGATAGGGTTCTACCTAGAGCAGCACAGGGAGTTATATTCAGTATCTTGTGGTAACCTATAATAAAGGATATGAAAGAGAAAAAAATATATATGTGCAAAACAATCCCTTTGCTGTACACCAGAGACTAACACAACATTGTAAATCGATAATACTTCAATGTAAAAAAAATCTCAATATTAAAATGTCAGAAGCTTAAGAAGCAGATGACTTTTAAAAATTGTCCCAATTCTCTAAAGCTTATTAGGGAGACTGCAATTCATGAAATTCATTATCCGGCTCCAGTCTTTCCATTATCCAGCCTTGCAAAAGGCATCAAAAGGATGCCAAAGGACCACTTAGGTACTTATCCTATGGTGTCCTGTATTTCCCTACTATTTGCATTCATACGACCCGGTAGAGAGAGAACCTGATGACCAGCCTCCCAGAGAGAGTGGCTAGACTACAGCAAAAGAGCTCTGGCCCAGGCTTTCTCTTCCTAAAAGCTCCATATGCCACACCCCCTCGTGTGCCACCCACGTTCCATTTCCCCGCAACAATTATCACTCATATGGTCCGTCCTCCATAAGGCCATCCCAGCTCAGTAGAGGAAGGAGACCAGGGACAGAGTCTATATTTCATAGCACATACTCAGCCACACAGATGGCCTGGGCCACTGCAAGCATGCCCTTCTTCTGCAAAGGCACCAACCAACAGACTGCGACTTACCGGGAGACCTCACAGCCATGTTGTAAGCTTGTCCCCCTATGGCTCTCAAGTACTTTCCCTAACACCCACTGTCAACTTTATTTTCCACATTTCCTATGGGGTGAGAGGACCCTCCAACTCTTTCTCCTTACCAAGCAATCCCAAGACTTCAAGAAAGTGAAAATAAAAAGGAGCAGCTCTCTCTCCTCCAAATTTCAAAAGCATCAGCACCTTGACCTTGGAGGAGTACTGCCAAGACAGGAGGCACTCATTACACTGGTAAACCGAGGAGATAATGGTTAGTCTTGGTTAGGGGAAGGCAGACAGAGACGGCCTTGCTCATTCCTTGACTCCTGTGTTGGTGTCTGTGGCTGTGTTTGTACCACAGTGACAGACCTGAGTAGTGAGAGAAACCACATGGCCCCCAAAGCTTGAAATATTTACTATGTGGCCCTTTAAAGAAAATGTTTAATAACCAGGAGAAAGGAGTCATTAATGATGCTACTGGGAGGCCATTTCAATCTACATACTAAACACTTCACACAAGAACAGACAATTTGCCCACGAAGGTACCCCAAAGCAAGGAGTCACTATGTACCTCAGTTCCAATGAATGTGGGACGAATATACAGACTAGCAGATGTTGAATAGGGGACCCACTCTTGATCCACCTTCACAAGCTGCCGAATACACTCTAAAAGCTCTTGCTTGTCAAATGCCTGGAAGAATGAAAAACATAATGAATAACGCAATTTTCTTCCATTGTAGCAATAAGAAATGATCCTCGTGAAAGCTTTAGGCTGTTTTTTTTTAAAAAAGTAATAGTAATAATAAACCAAACAAATTGTTTTTTTTTTTTTCCTGTGACTTTTTCCTCCCAAATTGTGATGGAATGATTGGCTATCCACCTAAGGAAGATTAAAAAAGTGGTTCCCTACCTCTTACCATCCCCAAATACCAGCTATAGTTTGATTATATATTTAAATGTGACAAAACATTAAGACATAAAAACATGCAAAATATCACTGTCACTTTAAAGTAAAAAAGATTCCTTAAATAAGAGACATATGGCAAAAATCATAAAGGAAAAAAATGGATGCAATCTGACATTTAAAATTCAAGAAACTCTGTTCTTCAAAAGATGTACAAAGAAACAAACTGGAAGAAGTTATTTGTAAAATATAACCAACAAAGGATGGTAACTGGAATATGTTAAGACGACCTGCAAATCAGTAAGAGACAGAGGACCCAATAGGAAAATGGGTGAAAGTAAAGAGCAGTTTATTTCTAAGGTGGAAAAGGTTTTCATAGACTAGATGGGTGACAGTATGTAAAATAAGCCAGAAAGAGAAAGAAAAATACCACATGATGTCACTTATATGTGGAATCTAAAAAAAAAAAAAATACAAACAAACTTATTCACAAAACAGAAGCAGACTCACAGACGTAGAAAACAAACTTATGGTTACCAGCGAGGAAAGAGGGTGGGAAGGGATAAATTGGGAGTTTGAGATTTGCAGATACTAACTAGTATACATAAATAAACAACAAGTTTATACTGTACAGCACAGGGAACTATATTCAACATCTTTTAGTAACTTATGGTGAAAAAGAATATGAAAACAAATATATGTACGTTCATGTATGACTGAAGCATTGTTCTGTACACCAGAAATTGACACAACATTGTAAACTGCCTATCCCTCAATAAACCTATAAGAATATTAAATTAAATTAAAAAAAAATAAGTAGATGCTACTCAATTGGCAGGGCAAAGAAACATGCTTTCAGAGATGTGATGGGTTATCCAAGGTAGAAATGAGTCAGAAACACACATCTGAATAGAGCTCATGACATCAGAGTTTGGCTATTAAGTCCTAACTTATAACAGCAATCACAATGTAGCAATGTTACAGAAATCGGGACTGCCAGTCATACAGGGCATACCCTTACTCTGTTGTCATCTGCGGGGTCTCTAATATTACTGTTAAGATGTAAATTTAGTGGATGGATAGAACTTGACTACGGATACAAAAATTTGCATCCAATTTCTCACCCTGTCCCTTTGCTCTGTGTAATACGCAAGTCCCTTAACCTCTCTGGGCTGGAATTTTCCTCTCCGCACAAAGGTGCTGCTAAAATTTACAATATATACTTTCTTGACAATGGCTTACTGTTATGATTAAAAAGACAAGGAATATAAAACCCCACACCACAGATCGTGGCAGTTGATGTCTAATAAGTATGACTTCCCTTCCTTCTGTCTCCATCTTAAAGGATCTCCCAATGATTTGTCTGTAATAGCAGATGAGTGAAACTAGGACCTAGTCCAAAGAAATTCCTGGAATTCCCTTCTGCTACTATGCATGGCCCCTGAAGGAGGTGGGTGGAGCATGGGTTATAAAAGTAAGGAGAAGGAAGAGCTTGGCTACAAAGGACTCATCACCTGGGCTTCTCAATGCACAGCTGAAGGTCAGGTACAAACTAAATATGTCAAAGGAGGGAATCACTTCTGCCAGTTCAGAAAGGCAGCCTGGTCAAGTCTCAGGGAATGAAAGTTATCACCTCCGACTTAGACCTAGTCTAAATCCAACCCACCTAAGAGTGAATTCTGCTCCCTAACAAACAATGTTAGAGCTAAGAGCCAGTGGTCATGAGAAATCATTTTGACTTCCATATATACATATACATATATATATAAAATGGGGTAAAATATCAAAACACCTAATTAAATCACTGCATGCTTGCTAGTGCGCCACTAGGCAAAACAGCCCCTAGATATCTGGGCAGCACACCCTATTTTCACGTTTTAATTGCATATGGTCTTTAAATTTTATTTCTGTTTGAGGCATATTTTTCTTCTTTATCCCTATTATCTCCCACATACTCATAAAACCCCCACAGACACTCATAAAGAAACAGACACTGGAATTGCCAAATGGGACTGGTTATTCCCTTGTATTTTAATCTCACTGATTAAGAAACAGATCAGGAGCACTGACGTTATTTCTACGGCTTATACTGACTAACGATCTAAGTATTTGGAAAGGATCTGCTTGGTTGTAAAGTCAGTGATTCACGACATTCCGGGAAACACAAGGAAACTCCTCCATTTACGTACCGGCAAGGTTGCCCTCATAGCAGAACTGTACATTCGGTCCATGTTGAGGTTTGGCCGAAAGAGTCGAATTTTATTATCCACTCCCCGAAATGCCTTCAATCCTTCAAATAACTGAAGATAAAAAGAGAAATCAATGTTAAAAGGCAACTAGATGGAAACAATCCCTGAGTTGACAAGACTGACTTTTCTAACAGGTCCTCGCCTCCTTCACTATGTAAGGCTTCACCATGACAGACCTCAATCTGAATTCTCCACCCCCAGAAAAGCCAGATAGACTGGTTATAGTAATTGAGATAAAAAGAAATCTCTTTATTACCAAATTTGGGTAGGAATTCAGAGTTATCCTTTGCTTAACAGGAACTAGATGGTTCAATAACACATCAGTGGTGGCTGGAAGGAAACACGTCCACACAACATGGACCAATGGCGTGGAAAAGGGGAATGGAATCAAAGGCCCCCCCAGCACCCTGCCCTCTTCCACCTCCAAGTATTTATGTTTCTTTTCATTTCATCTGGCTCATTCGAACTCTGGAGCGTAGATAACCTAGATGTGATTAGAGCTGGTTCCGTCTCCCAAATGATGGAAACCAAGCAGCTCAAGACACGTTCTCAGGAGCCCCCGCAGACAAAACATGGGGCAAGGACGTAAAAAGACTTTGAAGTTGGTACTTACTGATAAATACAAAGAAATGAAGAAAATTAATCACTTTGAGGGAAATTTTTACATACAGGCTCTCTAAGCAATTGACAGAACAAACAGGCCAAAACTTGGTAAAGATGTGGAAGATTTGAACAGGAATAACAAACTAACCAAACGGACTCACAGAACCCTGCACACAGCACCTGCAGAAAGCATGCTCTTTTCACATGTTTCCTAACCCTAAGCTAAGGTATGGGGGAAGGTATAGGTCAAGTGGTAGAGCACATGCTTAGCATGTATAAGGCCCTGAGTTCAATCCCCAGTACCTCCTCTAGGAATGAGTGAATGAATAAATACATAAATAAGTAAGTAAGTAAATAAATCTAATTACCTACCCAACCAAAAAGAAAGACAAGCCAGAAATCAAAATAAAAAAATATAGCCACAAAATATCCACATTTTGGAAAAGAAGGAACCCATTACTTAATACTGAGTATGAGTCAAGAAGAAAAGTAATGGAAATTAGAAAACATGCTGACCTGAATGATAACGAAAAGTAGGGCCTTGAAGTGCTTAAAGCTTTAAAGCTTAATGAGAAAAGATTTATAAATCATGGAGCACAATTAAAAAGCACAAAATTAGATGTTTCCTTAAAGTGCAAATATACAAATAATTTATTAAAATGTAATAGGACTAAAACTTCAGTTTAAAAAATAAGGTTGGCAGATTGAACTCAGCCTATAACATCTGAAACACACCTGAAACAAAAGAGCATAGAACGCAATATATCACACAAATACTTTTTAAAATAAAGCAGTGAAATTATATTACTAAATATAAAACAAAACAGACTCTCAGGCAAGAAACATTACTGAAGGTAACTTCATAGGGTTCAATTTACTTCATAATTTTAAAACTGTACACGGTTGATTTAGGTTCAAATATATGTAAAGATTGTATGATAATCTCACTGAATAACACAGATGCAAAATGCACACATGATAACACCACCTAAGTTGGATTTATCCCAGGAATAGACATTGGTTTACTATTAGAAAATCAAGTAATGAGTTTCATTACATTGATAAATTATGTGGAAAAAACTATGATCATCTCATTGGACGCAGTAAATGCATCTGATAAAATTGAACATTCATTTATGATTTTTCAAAAATCTTCCAAGGTAACTAAGGAAAAAGGGATCTTCCTTAAGTGTCAAAGGCTATCTTCAACAAACTTGTAGCAAATATTACACTTACATGGTAATATTTAAAGTTTTCCTCTCAAATTGAGAATATCACACACTGCCTGCTTTAATTCAATATTGTACTACCAAAATAATAAGGCAAGAAAAATGACAGAAAAGCACCAAGGTTTGGAGAAGGAAAAACTAAAACTGTCATGGATTGTGAAGCCTGGATAAGATTAAAATATAGAAAGTCCAGGAAAAGTACCTGGCAATCTTTTGAAATTACCTATTTAAGCAAGATAATCGGAAAATTATACTCCTATGTAATTGCAGCAATTAGAAAATAAAAACATTATGGGAGAATGATAAAGAATCCTTAGATGGGGAAAATCTAACATAAGTGAAAAACCCATAAGGAAAACATAAAACTTCGCCAAGTCATTAAAGACCTAACTAAATGTAGAAAGCAGATCCATGCTCCCAGACTGCAAGACTCGATACTACAAAGATGCCGACTCTCCCCAAATTGACTTATATATTTAATGCAATTCGAATGAAAATCATGTCAGGACATTTAATTTTCTTGTAACAAACTGGAAGACAAAAGTTTATTGACCTGATAAACTGAATCTAAATGACCAAGAAATATCCAAGGCACTGTTGCAGAGCGAAATAAAAGGATCTGTCCCAGCAGACAGCACGACTCGTTACAACGATTTGGAGATAAAGATACTGGCATTTGACCAGACAGACAAGCAAAACAACGAAACAGAATAGAGATCCAAACAGATAAAACAATGAAACACAAATGGAGATTTAGAAGCAGAGCCATGCATATATGCTAAGAGGTGACATGACATATTAGAAGGAAAAAAAACAGGGGAGGAGGGTATAGCTCAAGTAGCAGAGCGCTTGCCTAGCATGCACAAGGTCCTGGGTTCAATCCCCTGTACCTCCTCCTTTAAAAATAAATCAATAAATATACCTAATTACCTCCCTTCCTCCCCTCCCCCAAGAAAATTTTTTTAAAAAGGAAAAAAAAGTCTTTTTTAATGGTGCTGGGACAATTGGGTATCTGTAGAGAAAAAAACAAAACAAAACAAAAACAAACTTAGACTCACAGATACAGACAACAAACCAGTGGTTACCAGTGGGGAGATGGAAGGAGGGAGGGGTAATCTAGGGGTAGGGGAATAAGAGATACAAACTGCTGGGTATAAAATAAGCTACAAAGATATATTGTACAATATGGGGAATACAGGCAATATTTTATAACTATAAATGGAATATAACCTTTAAAAATTGTGAATCATTAGGCTGTACACCTGAAACATAGTATTACTGTGCACCAATTATACTTTGGGGGGAGGGTACAGCTCAAGTGGTAGAGCACGTGCTTAGCATACACGAGGTCGTGGGTTCAATCCCCAACACTGCTTCTAAAAATAAATAAACCTAATTACCTCCCCCCAAAACCAAAAACAAAAAAAACTATACTTCAATTTAAAAAAATCATACAACTGCTTTTCCTTGAGACAACCTTAGTATTAGTACTTCAGTACAACAGAAGGGCTTTATGCAAAATTGCTGTTGTCACACAAAATATTAAAATGAAATCTACTCCGGAGTCAAGATTTAATAAAATTAATCGTTACCGCTGCTTCATCACGAACATCCCTGAGTGATGCTAACATTCTTTTTATACTGTAAGGCACGGCAGTAAACAATATGATGACTAACCAGCAGAAGTTAGGTGTTAAAGGGTTTTTCCAGTACAAATGTCGACACACGGGGAAAAGAAAAGACTGCCTTGGTATTACTGTGAGGGGTTTTAACCTCGGCAATCTCTTGAAAGGGGACTGTGAGAACTGCTGACTTAAATGTGTAAAGAAGTAACAGCGTGCTACGTCCATCAATGTCCACAGAAGGACACACACGAATGCTCGTCAACAGTGCAGTGAGAACACGCACGTGATGGAACACTGCTACAAGGCACACGTGATGTGGTACCTACCGCCCTCAGGCCCCGACAGCCAGGGCCTCTGCTCTGAGGCCCACGCTCTAGATGGCCTCTCACCCCTGTCTTCCTCCAGCTGTGACCTTCTGCTTGGAGCAAGCACTTGGCTGGACACTTCCCTAGGCAGACTTCAGATGCCCAGTCCCCTAGAAGCCCCTGCCCACGTTCAAGGCCTCCTCACGTCCATCCTTGTAAGAACAGAGAGCAGCACTTGGATGCCCACATCGAAGTTCAAAGGATGGCCAAGGGCCATCTGTCAGCAGGTGGTGCGGGCATCTGCCCACGTCTGCGAGGCCCTCTGTGGTACAGGACGGAGCCAGGACAGAACGAGAGAGAGGGCGGACTACAGGGCCTTTCTGTGTGTGCTCTTGTGCCAGGGCCCACAGGTGTTAGAGCTGGTCCTGGATAGACAGACCTTACGTAGCATTAAGCTCAAACAACAGAAACAAACACGCACACACACACACACACACATTACAATTCCACTTCAAAAAGAGGCAAACTGTAGTGTCAAAGATACATATAATCCAAAGAGAAAAGCAAAGAAAAGTCATCACAAAAGTAACCACAATGAGAGCCAGAAGATGCAGGGTTTATGACGTAGGAGGGACACAAGAAGGCTGCTGGGACGCTCAGGCGATCTGTCTCTCCACCCGGATGGGCGCTGTACTGGCCGCATTTATAAGTGTTCATTAAATAGTACTTACTGCCCTTTTTTTCCAAATTATGTTTTATCTCACAAGTAATTTATTTCAACCGGAAAATGAAGTACCTGCTATAAAATTTCATTTTCTTTCCTCCAGTTCCCCTCACTGTTCCTATTTCTCTCCTTCACTGTTTGAAACCTTCTTATGTCTATCAAAAGATACCTTTCAAATCAATAAAACCACATGTAGTTGTAGCCCTAAAAATAAAACCCATCAGATTCTAAAATCAATAGGGCTGATACATGGAGGAGAAAGAAGGCCAAGGAGACTATGCATATATTGACTTTTGGGTTAAAATAAATATGACTGTAGGCAGAATTTGAGCCCAGGAAGTTCAACCCTAGAACCAGAATGATTCACCAGATGCTTTCTCACTCAAAACAATTAAATGAGATGACCCATATGAGGTATCCAGTACGGAGCATATTGCAGGATTTCAATAAAATTTATGATAATTAACAATTATTATGAATATTTATTATTACCATCTTTTAGTCCCTTATTAAGAAGGCCATTGCTTAACTCCTGCACCCCAATATTCTCCATATTTCCAATATGTTGGAAAGATATCCAACCCATAACGACTAAAACACAAAAATGAGTGAAATATCCTGGGGGTCGACAGAATGGGGTGTTGTAAATCTGGCGAGGTGTGTACCCTGAGAAGAACCAGAGAAAGCATTCCCTAAATATTTAATATTTTATGCTTATAATTATCTCATTCATGCCCCAAGGATGGCATTTAATTACATGTCTCTTAACATGCATAACTACAAATGATTGCTGTTATAAAACCACGCAGTTAGCATTAAACTCTAAATATGATATTGTACTCAATGACCCCTTCTCAATCATTAGAAGATCTGAGAAAGGCGAGTTCATGCAATATTAACAGTACTGGCTTTTTGATTACTAATTTTCTTACCACTTGTCCTTCTCATCTGCTCTAAATAATTTTAAAAATAATACTATAAGCCAATGTTACAAGTTTCATGCATTCATTATATTTCTATCTCCGTACACCCTGCAGCATGTTCACCACCTAAATGCTTTTTAATTGAAACTTTAAAAAATATAATTATAATATAAAAATATAGATATAAGATATATAAAATATTTAAAAAAATTAAGATTATCTGAAAAATTAGTACTTAAGAATTACCTTCAATCCAACTATTTACGGGACATTTACGATTGCCACTAGTTAATATGGTAAAGTCCATACTGCCTTAAAGCTATTTTGGCAGGTGGGAGCTACTTAACATCCACAGTGAAGACCAAGCATGTCATTGTCGCTGATTCCCAGGTACTTACTTCCACTGCATAATGGAAAGTCGATGAGCCTGGATGCAACGACAGGTTTTGAAGAGGCTTGATATGTGGTTTCTCCCATCCAAACTCTGAGGACCACTCCACGGTCAACATGTGATCCGTGAAAACCGTTCCAAAAACCAGAGTACTGGGGTCTGGTTTTTCCTTGAAAGTGGTGGCTGGTGTGATTATTAGATCTTTAGCCTGGGGACGAGAATCGACACCATTAAAGAAAAGTAACTGAACATCCCCATCCACTGGCTAGATGATACAGAGGGCATATAGGCAGAAACGACTTAAGTCATCGGCCATTAAAAAGTGAAGTCATTTGACTTTCAAATGTTGGCAACTCACTCAGAAATGTAAGAACACTGTGTGAGCCAAACAAATCATGCCTGCATTCAGGATGTAGGCTGTTGTCTGAAATCCCTGCAATGTACACTGCCTAGCAAATATTGGAACCCAAATTCTGTGACATTGAGAAACTGGGACAAAATAATAGATGGAGTAAAAATGATGTTGAAAGAACAATCTCTTCTTTACTCCCATCACAGGACCCATGTGGAACATGAATAGAAGAAGTCGGGGGTTGGGGGGGAGGTCTTATAATAAAAAGAGCAACACTCACAATGACTTGTTAAACTAAAGCAAATGTCATTAGGAACCCAGCCTCCGAGGATGGTTACACTCCAGCTCCTCCAAAGAATTCTTGGCTTAAGATTTCAAAACCCTCTGGGTACCGTGCAGAAGGCAGAAAAGTGAAGCAAAATTTCCCTCGTTGAAAACAGAAGTAGAGATTGAACACTAAGATATAAATCCTCTATTCTGTGTTGAGGAAACAGGGAACAAAGGACTCCTTATTCTAAGAAAGATAAATAAGAGTGATAGGAAACAACTCCAACAGCCCCATTTCCCCAGCTCTCCACAGCCAGCTTGCGCGTAAGCATCCGGATCTCAGACAATAGCGTCACTAACTTTACAACAAGATCCCGAAAACCACACGGGAATTCAGCCCATTTAAAAATAAAATTAACCAAGGACAGGTTCATCCTGTAAAACAGGTTGCAAGGAAGGTCAAACTCCACTTCTTTCAAAATACAAAAGCTGTCATTTCCCCCCAAAATCAAATACAAAACTTTAATTTGTATCATCAGCTCTTATCAGTATTTTAAGTGATTTAATTACTTTTGATTAATTCACAGCTTTATAGCTGCCTTCTTATGAATGATTTTTTAGTTATTTTTAGAATAACATTCAGGCTAAAAATGTATTTGAAACAATCTGACAGCTCACATTGCAATGAAGCTAAAGCATTAAGGACGTCACTTCAGGCCAGTCTAGTAACGCTACTTTGGAATATGCCAGTAAAATGCAAAACTGGGGGGAAAACTGACTTTCTTCTATCAGTACTTAATCCAAGTAAGTTAACTTAAAACCCTTTAATAAGTGCAAGAAAAGTCAATTTAAGAGATACATTCCACCTAAATTGTTCTGACCTTTGAATCCCAGTTTTCTCCCTTTATCCTCTGGATGAGGTAGGATGTTGGTAAATTTCACCTGCAGGCAAGTGCAGCCTTCAGGCCTGTTTTGTAAGTGAGTTTTGTTCGAACAGTCACACCATTCTTTTACCTTCAAAGATGGCATAGCCCGTTAGCTGTGACAGAAACCTGATGACCTCAACCCTAAAATATTTATGATCTGGCCCATTAAAAAAGTTTGTCAACTATTCTAGACTCTTTAGATAAGAAGTCTGGCCAGAGTATTTGCATTGAAGTCTCCAATCCTAGCACGGGGCCTGGCACACCGACAGTAAAAAAGGTTTTCTTAAATGCTGAAAATAACATTTGGCTAAACTCAGACGCACTCCGTAATGAATGACACTCATTCACAGAAGACGGCCCGGAAATAAAGCGAGTGAAATTCTAACATCAACTTTTTATCAATGAATGATGTCACAGTATTCTTGGAACTGAGCAGAACCCTGAAGAGCCCCCAGGCACAAAGCCGACCACGATTAGGACAATAGAGTCACATACTCAGTGTCTGATGCACATTCTTGAGTTCTTTTTATAGACATCTGAGTTGTACAAATATTTTAACTGCCTCCAGAGGAGGGGGGAAAAGCCAACTGTATGATGGCCAGACTGCAGCATGACACAAGTGACTCCATCCTGAGCGGTACTGGACCTGTGGCCAGCACAATTCTAACAACTAGTCTCAAGAGAATGGGATTGACATTACTGTTCATAATAACTTATCTTTGTGGGCATCAAAATACTTGTAGCTTGCTCTGCTGGTCTATGTAAGTGGGCAACTAAAATTGTCAGCAAAGATGCCACAGACCTACGTTGACATCTTCCACTCTGAGAGGGTGGTGCCCTACATGAAGCGTGAAGGAGTTAAAGATGGATTTTTGCCCTTAATTCCATAAAAATGGAATGATGTTTGACAGTGAGGACTTGAAAGCAGCTCTTCTGCCCCTTTCCTCTTTGCCCATCTCTGTCCATCAATAACTTTAAAAGAACCTAACTACGGGAATGGATCACTAAGAATTGAAACTAACGCCTGACTTATGCTCTCCCGAGTGCACACCACGTCTGACCTTATCTGTTGATTCTCTTCCCAGATAAAAAGGAAGTAAGAATGAAGTAGTTAAAGAAAAATTAGCTCTCTACCCTCAACAACTCCCTTAACAATCCTGCAGGCAGATCACATGGGCAAGGTAACATTTGAAGAGAGTCAGCCAGCCTGCACCCAGTGGAGAGTGAGCAGAACCCACCCTCCTGCCTTGATGATTCACTGAGATTCTTGCCCCCATTTTTCCCTTTAAAAACTGTCATGGCTGAGCAGACTCTTCAGAGTTGGTCTCTGGACATGAGTCAACCTTCTCCCCAGATTGCCAGCTTTTCTGAATAAAGAACATTTCCTCTCCAATTACTGGCTTTTCAGTAGTGAGCAGCCAAACCTGGATTTGGTAATGTTCTCATGCAAGGAAGCACTTGTGATTTTGCTTTTGTTAGCTTTCCTTTAGTGGCTGGGGGATCCTGGACTAAGAAAAATCTGGAACCATATCAATAATAGTAAAACAAACTTAATGCAACTTTTCACCTATTAAAACTGTAAATTAAAATTTCTTGGTAACTGGGGAGAGTAGTAAGATACAAAACAAAAACAGAAAGTAGGTGGAAATGGAGCAGAGAGAGTGTGAGTAGAGGGGTGAGTTTTCTATCCATGAATTCGAAATACATCTTAAATATTGCCAAGGCAACAGATCTGGGCTTTTTTTTTTTCTTTTTAATGACAAAAATCAATCATTTCCATGGTTCTTCCAAAGTAAAATAAAGTTCAGCCTTCCGGCTGCTGTTTCCAACATTAGCTAATCAATTGTATCATTAGCTAATCAACAAGAAGCCAACTGCGTATGATACTTTCAGAATTTCTAGGCTTTCCAGTAACGCTTCCTGCCAGGGCACCAACAGGCAATGGAAGATATACAAGTTTATTTCTATGACAATCTGCACAGAATATTTTAAAAACAAGACTATGTCTTTGCCTCGTACCAAACAACTGTATGGTGATTTCTTTTCCCTTCCCTTACTCTTCTTTCTTCCTTATCATTATTCTTAGTATTTTGCCTTATTCACTCAAGAACACTGACTGCACCAGCACAGTGGCTCAAGCACTGCACTGAGCAAGCACAGGAGATATTAAGATGCATCCAGCTCTGCTCTTCCTGCTTGGTGATACTCACTGTGAGCCAAGAACACATGATAGCCACTGTGTGCAAGTGTTATTTGTTCATGCAACCTAAAAAATTTCGAGCTACTATGTACCTGTATTGCTGTAGACACCCAGGAACTCAGGGAACAAAACAAGTAAAGTCCTCTTACTGAGGGGGAAAAAACAGTGTAAAGGAATAAATGGATAAATAAATGTTAGGAGGTGATTAGTGTTATGAGGAAAATAAAAGCAGCTTTAAAGAATAATGACATGCATATTTTAGAGAGAACAGTTAGGGAAGGCCTCCCTGATGAGGTGTCATTTGAGCAGAAACTTGAGTGAAGAGGGTAGGTCACAGAGATACCTAGCGGCAAAGTGTTTCATGCAGAAGAAGCAAGAAGTGCAAAGGTCCTGAGGTAGGAACACACTTACGTTCAACAAATAGCAAAGAGGCAGTGTGGTGGAGACACAGGGGCAGTGGAGCAGTAGCAGAAAGTCACAGAGGCACAGAGGATGAGGGAAAGGGAGGGGCCAAGAGAACCAGTTACTCCACGGTATACTGACTGACATTCCAATTCTCCATGAGCTCTGGCTCTGTGCAACATCTTCCTTATTTCCCAGAATCTTTACCATAGACACTGCCGGCAGTTAAAGTAACACCAGTTTATCTCTCCATTCCAGGCAATTTGAAGAAGCCATTAAAGATAAGACTAGAGGCATGGCTACCACGCTTTAGTTTCTTGCTGTTTTTATAAAGTACGGAGGGGCAAAGTTGGAGGGGGGAGGAAGACAGTTTAACTGGTGGTAAAGTAAGAGAATTCGGGTAATACTGAGCTTTTTCCTTGAGCCTCTCTCTACACATCCCCCCTGGCATCAGTGTTTCTCAACCTGGCTACAGGTCAGATTCAACTGTGATTTTTAGAAATGGTAAGCTGGACCCTATTCCAGAATCTCAGAGGGAAGGATGGAGCAGAGGGATGGTGATTTGTTTGTATGAAGTTACCGAAGTGTTCTAACTGTGCAGTCAGGGCTGAGAACCACACCACACCGTGTCCCCTAAAGAATTCATCAACTTAAAAGAGCAATCAATGGTTCCCAACATTGGCTGCTAAGCTGATTTACCTGGAAGGATTCTTTTTTTTCTTTCAGAAAAATACCAACACCCTTGCCCTACCTAAGATCAGTGAAACAGAAACCCAGGATTAGGGGCTCCACATCAGTTTCATTTCAAAACTCTCCAGGAGATGCCAATGCACAGACAGGGCTAAGAACCATGGACAGATTCCAGTCTCATGAATTTGTGAATGCTTACTGAAAGCCATGTACTCTTTTGCAATCTTAATGAACCTGGTTTTCTCTAACCGAATGTCTAAAATGGAACACAAAATTGGGTCCCTATTTCTGAAATTCATATTACTTTCTACTTTTTAATTTTTTTTAAAGGAGGTACGAGGGATTGAATCTAGGACCTCTTGCATGTGGCTACCGCTGAGCTATATCCACTCCTCTCTACTTCTTTACTTCTTAATCCTGAACTTATTCAAAAAATTCTATTGAAAGAAGAAAAATGAAAAGTAAAAATCTCCAATTTCTGCCCTGGCAACAACATTTCCACCTCCCACAAAGGACCTCCACTAGCAAGTTTGTTGTGTTCTTCCTCGATGTTCTTTGCATCTTTATTACTTTTGAGGTTATTCTCACAACACTCTCCTAACCCGCAGTTTCTTATATCAAATACTTGAAACTACAAGTGTCTGAATTCTGTATCTCTTTAATAAACCTGATTCCCCAATTTCTACTACTACTTCCTGTATCTCTTCCCTATAATCGCTCATGAACATAATCACATGCTTGATCATGCCCTTTGGTGTCCTTGAAAAGCTAAATGGCTAGATTCAAGTCCAAAAACCAATTGGTTTTGTGTGCTGCTGACTAAAGTCCACCTCTTTCCTTCATGTTCTTTTCATGGTTAGATTAATAGATTAAGTGGGTCTTTGATCCAAGAGGTATGTTAATTTCTTTGAATAAATAAATACACGTAGGGATAATTTATTAAGTGATGTAACCACCTAGTTGCTCACATGCGCCTGGTCTCTCCTCCCTGGGAAGGCACGCATGTATACAGAATACACAATATTCTTCAATAGACGTATTTGTACTGGGCTCCAGACTCAACCCAAATAATCTAAACCCGTGGAGCCATGATCAGACGCTGTGTGTTAAACAAACTCTCCAGAGATTTTTAAACTACTTGTAAGAGAATCACCATCCCAAGCCTTATGAAAGAATTAAAAATATGTTTAGCTGTCTTAATTCTTTATTTACTCCAGGAGTTGCAAACTAGCACCTAGGTGGAAATATTTATATCTTTGAGAGCTGCACTTCATCCTAAGGGCAGGGCACTGTTTCAACTTTCATGAGTCATGCTGTGACAGTCTGATATCAATCACTGCTTCTCACACTCAGTGAGATTTAGTAGCTGTCTTATGCTTAGAGTGGCTCTGACACCAACATGAATTTCATTATATTTGCACAGGTGCCCTGCCTCTTTATGTGTTTTACATGCTTAACATCTGCCTTACTCATTGCTCATACAACCCATCCGTGTAGACAGCTCACCCTCCAAAATGCTTGGTTTCCTCTATAAAATCCTTTTGATTGATTTAAACGAATTATTTAAACAACTGGGAATGGAAATCATCTCTCTTTACTCTGTTAGCCTAACTATCATATAGTACAGTATCATATCAAATATGTCCGATTAATTCTGGTCTAAACTTCACTAAAACTAGATTGACCATCATGGTTTTAGATATCAACATAATAGACTGCTATCATTTTAAAAAACCGTCCTTATTATAACTCATAAAAGACCTTTTCATTGTTATTACAAACCCTCAAAGTACCAACTTGAAGAAGGATCATAACCTAGTAATATCTTTTACTTTTATGAATCCTTTCCTTAAAATACCGTGAAGACCACCCTTAGTGGGTGGGACCCACTGCAGCTGAGAGATCAAGTTAGTAACGGCAAAGCAGAGATACAGAATAAGGTATTTTTATGCTCAGCTTAGTGCTCTTGTAATAAAATACTAGTGAAGTTTCAGGAAAATGAAGATAAATGATTATTTCACTAGGCATTAGTTCCCTTTTAGCAAACTGCTACATCCTCTTGTAAGACATGTCATTTCTTAATAGTGTGAACAGCAACTCTAACTCTCTGACTTGTCCCTAAGGACTGCCCTATTTCTTTTTTTTTCCCCAGTTTTATTATGTAGAATTATTACAGTTTGCACATACACATTATATTGCATGTAAATACATATAAACAGTATAGTGAACATTTTTTTTCATTTTCATATATGTACCAATTACTGTTTCTAAGAACAGATTAGATCTTTAGCTTTTTTAAAGTTACATAGTTATCAGAGGAATAAAGCCAACCACACATTAAGAAACAACAGAGTGCGGTAACCCAATAGGACTGCCCTATTTCAGTTTTTCAAGTAACACACTAGTAGGTATCTTCAGAACTTCATCCCAAATTCCAATTCTCCTTTATTTGAAAAAAAAATCCCTGCAACTCTGGAAACTAAAAATAACAGCTTTTAACCTGGGCGCAAAAAGAAATTACCTAATAATACCAAATCTAAACAATTAGGTGATACAGCTGAATCAAGGTCCGAAGAAAACAAACACTAACTGAAGGTGTGTGACTGGTTGAGTAGATATGAATTTGCAATTCTAAGAGGGGGGGAGAAAAGCATTGGCGTGAGAGAAATAAATTTTACAATTTTTTATCAGTAGTCTTCAGAAACAGTTTTCCCTTTCTACATTTCCTTTCTAAAGATAGATTTAAAAAATCAGTATTTGTAAAATGATACTTTCTCCTGCATAATTAATCTGTCTCTTTGCAGTGTTCCAGTGTTTTCTGATGACTTCAAAGTCAGGATCCTGTCTCAGACCATATGCTTGTGGAAGAATCTGGAAGGCCACATTGACTGGATCATGAAATGACAAGAAATATTGACAAAAACAGGACACATTAAAAACAACAATTTCCTGACTCAAAAACATGTGGGGAACCGTTTGCTCTAAAATGGGGAAGCCTGCAGCAGGCTAGTGCAACTGGGAGGAGAGCACCTGAGGGCTGCGTTGCACGTGCATTCAGGCAACATCTTCCGCCCACCCCTCAACATCGCTCACCACTCAATATGGCATCAGTACTTCTCTGCACTGACACTTAAACTTCCAAAGGCTTTCTGTGCATTGTGTCGGAAATTGCATAACTTTGTTCTACAATGAGTGCATTTGTTCTATTCGGAAAGCTTAGGTGCTTTGTTCATTATCATTTAGAGACATTAAAAAAAATCTAATAAAGAGGTACAAATAGGAGAATTACAGATTTAGAGAGTCACATTCTGTGGAAGCAGGGGGAATGGGAAGAAATAGACAGCTGACCTCTTTGAAACAAAGATGACTCTGGATCACACAGAAAGATTCTGCAGAATTTCCCAGTAAAAAGGCATCTCATTACTGAGCTCTGTTTGGAAAACGGCTTCTTTACTTTAAAACGACTGTATCAAAATGGGGGAGGGGATACGAATATGAAAACTACCCATGAGAGACCCAAAAGGCAATTTAAAAGTTATGAATGGGGTTGATCAAGGAGACAAAATATATCCAAAGCCAAGAAGTTCCTGTAAAATCAACCATTTTTCTCCCCTAAATTGTGAGCTTCATTTTTCATTTGCCTCATCACACGTGCACTGTGAGCACAACCACCATTACCACTCCTGTTTGACAGGTCTTCTGTACCTGAGTATAGAAATATCAACACACTTCCCTTCACTAAAGCCTTAGGTATAGAAGTCTAAATTAACAAAGAGATTATTTAAATAATGAATTAACTCTTTACTCTGCAAACAACACTTCTATGTATAAAAGTATAAAGACCTTTTGGGGAAATTTTTATTTATCTATACCCTTTGAGGAACTTACTTTGAGGAATTTACTATATAAGATGACCCTTTGAGATTGTCAAGTAGGTGTCCCTTTTATCTCGTTCTTTCAAGGACTCCATATCTCAACATCTAAGTCCCTGAAGCATATTAGAGCTTGGTCTTCATACACTAGCAGAGTGGACGGACTATAAAGTTATAGAGGACATTATCCTTTTAAGGACAAATAATATGAATAAAATTCACAGACTTATTTTGGTAAGAAAATTACTATGTTCTACTATATTTGGTTTTTAAAAAATGCTGACAGCAGAGATCATATACAAAATGCATCTTTGGATTTGCAATGCTTAGCACCGTCCCTGGCACATAGTGAGAGTTGGGTGTGTGTGAAATTGATGACTCAAGTTTCAGTCCCTCCCTGAACCCTGCCAGGATGTGAGATCGTTAGGACGCTCTGTGCTATGGATGACAATTGACAGTGACTGAAAGAGGCAGGAGAAGCAGAAGGAGGGGAAAAAAAAAGCAAAAACCACCATCGTTTGGAGGGTTGGGGGAGCAGTGGAGATAATGAATTATAGAGAAAATAATAATACACCTTAAACTTATGTTTTTTATAATTTTAAAGTGCTTTACTAGATTCTCTTTTTTGACCCTGACTATTTCTCCGTGAGGTATAAGATTATTTAATATATAAACCCCACAACTCAAAGAGATACGGAGATACAATTTATTTTTTACTGTAAAATGTTGGGGGCTGCTTAAAGAGAAAATATGAGTTTAACTTTTTCCACAAATAGAATGAAGGGTAAGTATTACATAATCAGATAAACCTCTAGGTGAAGATTCATGAACTGACTATTTTCCAAGAAAAATTTTACGATTCATGAAATGAATTAAGCAATTAACTGCAGGTAATTGTAGATATGACTGTACTACACTGCTCCCCAAATGATTCCCCCATCTCCAACCCCACCACCCCCACCCCAAGAGTGGAATTTAAAATGCATGGCAGCATATCTAAACTACTGGATAAACCCGTGCAGTGAAAATTGCCCCGAATCTCAACAAGAAATGGATGTATTCAATTGGATTGCTATTTCACTCAGCCTCGGAAAAATAACTTACCTTAAATGTCTCCACCGCCTCTTTTGATCCTCCTCCGGTGCACTCTGCGGAGCATCCGTTATTGCAGTCCTTAGAGAAGAATTAAATCCATTCAGTAAAACGAGGTGGGTAACTGGGGTCTGGGGTAATCAGTATCACTCACCATCACACCCTTCGCTCCGCTCGGGTCCCCAAGCAAACAGGAAACGGAGGATCAAACACCCGGGCACGAGCCCCCAGAGAGAGCGTCCGTCCTGCGCGGGCTGCGCTTCCCTCTCTGCCCTGCCGGAGGTCGTGGCGGTTTTTGTCCTCCTCTGCTGGCTCTGGGCAGACTGGTTAAATTCTTACAGAAGCCAGAGTTCACCAGCAAAGAACAAGAAGGTAATTGTCTCCCTTTTATCCGAGAAAATAGTCTGGACTAGGGCTTTAAGCCATTTACAGAAAAATCTTCCGGGCGCTCTCAGCCTCGTGGTCTTGTCGATCACGGGCGCACAATAGCAAGCCTGGAAAAGGGATGGGGACCAGAGTGAACCATTTTCTCCACGGGCAGGGTCCTCCCATGCAGGCGCAACAACATCAAACCCCACACATTCAGGACAAAATCTTATGGAATTAGGGGGTAATTTTTAAAGATAGTCAAGGACACAATGGAAACTGGTCGAATTGGAAAAGGTGCAGACTTTAACACACACACACACACACACACACACACACACAACCAGAAAACCAAATCTGCTGCATCGCTAGGGGAGAAAGGGAAGAAAGGGATCCAAGGAGGCATAAGGCTGCGGTCAAAATATTTCTAGGTGGCGAAGGCACGCAGGATGTGGCTGTCAGTTCTGGCAGCCCAGAAATTCCGCGCCCACCCCCGCCTTCTCCAAGCGGCTTCCATGGCGACCCTCACGTTCCCCGTGGCTGTTGGCGCCGCACTCCGGAGCTTTAAACCTGGCTGGCGGGGGCCTCTCCGAGGAGGGGTTCTCAGGCTGGAACCCTAGATTTCAGGCAAGGCTGGGGATAGGAGACAACCCCGATGGAGACAGAATGACAGTGCAAGGAGAAGTAGGATGGTGTAGGAAGGGGCCGGGCCAGGCCTGTGGGCTTCCAAGACCCGGGATCTAACCCATCCCCCCGCCTCCACGAATGCCCTGGATCGGGGTACCTGGTGGGCCAGGGCCGCGGCGCCGGGGGGCGTGCTGGCCATGGGGAGGCTCCGGGAGCGCGCCGCTGCGGAGAGCGGCGGCGGCACGCGGCGCCCGGCTAGACCCGAAAGCGGGCGGCGCGGCCAAGCCCCAGCGCACGCACCGCGCCGATGCTGCCGCCACCGCCCGCCGCCCCTGGCCAGGGCTAGGCGCAGGGAGCAGCGCAGTCCCTCCAGCATCCCTTGGGGAGGAACCTCCAACCGTCTGGTCGCTCTTGTCCTTCAGTCCACAGGAGTGCAGGAGCGCCTTTCCCGGGCTCCGGCATTCAGCAAGCATCCTTATTTACCAAACAGCCCCTGGGTGGGCCCGGAAACGCCCCTCTGCCCAGGGAAAGGCAACCTTGGGGAAGTTAATTTACTTTAGGGCAGATTTTCCCTCGACAAACCGACAAAAGGCAATTTCCGCTCCCGCCCCTACCCGGAGAGTTTGCAGCCAGGATTGGCAGTTGTGCCTCTGCTCTTGTCTGCCGCCGACCCCCAAGCGCAAACTGGAGAAGAATGTGATTCCACGACCTACCCAAGTTGGATTCGTAACTCAGAGTGTAGCGGGCTCCTAGGCTCACATCCCCCAAGAGCTGTTTCTGCTCAAAGACCTCGATATCACTGAGACCCACCCACCCACCCATTCGTTGTTTTCAGGCAAAGTAGACAAGAGCTCCCAACCAAGAGGCTTTGGCAGTTTTCTGGTGTAAGCCTGTGATAGCAATGTTGAGAATGAGAGCTGAGAAAGTGACATTTGAAAGGCAAAGGAAGACTGTAATGGGTACTGTCTGCTGGGTTCTCCTGGAGCACTGTCAGCCTAAATTAGGAGACTTTCTGGGCTTTTAAATTAACAGGAAGTGGTAACCTGTGCTGATTTCCTCTTGGAAAGGAGGGAGGGCGGTTTATTTGGGGTAAAAGCGGTTAAATCCGGTCTGGTTTTAGAATTGATTTCATTCAGCCCCAAAGACATAGGTCTAATCTTATCGCTCAGAAAGCAACATTCACTTCTCCCTTCCTCTCTCCCCTTCATACAAGGCATAGAAAAGTCTCTTATGCTGGAGTGGAGTCCCAAGCTCCAGAGAAGGTACAGCCCAGGCAGGTCACATGTCACTGGAAACCAGTCTCTTTTTAAAGAGATTTTAATTCAAATTGAAAATTTGAAAAAAAAAAAAAAAACGCAGATTAAGTAAACTCTGGGGCTACCATTTTTCCATTCCTGCCCAAATCCTAAGAAGAAACCCTTAGTTGAAGATTTATAAACAATTTATTTACATTCAAAAAGTTGGTTTAAATGTGTACACCATACTATTCATTCAAGGCCTGTTACTGTTTTATATAACTCCAAATTTCTTGCCACTTTAAGTGTGACCTGTAAATCCTCCCTTTTCAGCCAAGAAAGCATATGTAATACAAGAATGGTATTATTAAAGGATTCCTACAGGGCCACCTTCACCTTTCCTCCTCTCCAGAGCCAAACTCTGAATGTGCCATCTGTATTAACTGCTTCTGTTTCCTTCCCTTTCAAGTGACTATAATTTGACTTCTGTCCAATTCGTCCACCTAAACCAGGTTCCTAGTAGCCTTCACTTTGCTCCACCTAATGATTTTGCTTCATGTGCATTTTCATGGCTGGACCTATATGCTGATGACTCCTAAATACATATTTTTTCAGCCCAACTCACTCCTGAGCAGTAAATACTTACAGCCAAAAATCTGTCTATAATATTCATTATGTCTTTAATATTTGTGCAGGCACTGGGCTAGGTGTAGGGGATACCAGGCGAGCATTACCTCCATCCATTACCATGCAGTGCCTCCAGCCAGAGAAAAGTGTTACTTGTGTTACAAAGTGTTACCTAATCCCACAAATGTAAAAAACTGCAAATTTAACCCTTGCTACCAGAGCTTTAAGAGCCTCTAGTAATGGAATGTAACTGACTCAGAAAGGTCTGGAAAGCCCTGCAAGGAATCCTTAAGCAGAGATCTGGAGGATAAAAAAACTTACTAAGGGAAGAAGGAATGAAGAACACCCAAGTTGAAAGTGAGTTCCAGGCAGAAAGTACATCTCTGAGGAAGGAAGGAACAGGGTGCTCACAAAGAGAGCCAGAGCTGGAGAAGAGACGTGGGGAGGGTGCTTCATTCAGCCAACAAGGCAGTGCCTAAGAAAGAGAGTTAAAGGTTAAGTTTCCCCAAACGGTACAAGCACGACTGTCATGTAGATGTAAAATGAACTTGCATAGTAGAGTTGATTTAACTCATTTAATGAAATTACCAGGCAGATGTTAAAACTGCTGTAAAAAAAAACCCTGGACATATTTCTGGGTCAGGAATAGTGAAACGAATTTGCTAATGGACCTGAAACTGGCTTCTTCCACGTAGAGAAGTTAGTTGCATCCTGACCTTCGGAATTGATTTGCATGTCTATTGATAAGAATGATTTTTGCATTTCTATCAGTTAGCTGTAAAAACCCCCAAACAATGAAGCAATGTAAAAAACACAATGAAAGGTCCCAAGGAATCCTAAGAAGGAGAAAAACTGTTAAAAGATTAAGATCAGGTAGGGAATGGGGGTGGGGAGTTGACAGGTTCGAAGTGCCCTCAGGCTGCAGGTTGGAGACGAGAGGAGAGCTTGGGTGAAGAGGAACTGGTTTCAGAGGAAGCTAATGAACAGAACCCGCAAAGGAGATGGTCCTGCTGGTGAGCTGGACTTGGCAGGTAGTAGGTGAAACAGAGGGAGAGAAGCCGTCAGATTTCAGCCGTCTTTAAACAGACCAGATACGAAAAGAAACGAGAGACTGTGGGACCTCGAAGGGCTCCCTGGATTCTGACTTGCTTCTCTGGTTAGCAATTTTCACCAAGAAAAATGGAACATTGATGTTGTTTGAGGGGGTGAGCCGGAGTCTGGTTTGGGGCATATTGAGTTTTGAGGTGCCTCTGAGACTGGCTGTTAGAGACACGCCTGTCTGAAGCTCAAATGAGAGATCTGGAGTTGAAGTGAACCTTTGATGAGTCACTGGCGTGTAGGTGGGAACTGAAGCTAAGGATGTAAATGACAGTGTCTAATCTGTGCCTTGGTTTTCTGTAAAATGGGACAATAGCCACAATTCTTGTTTGCCAATTGAGATAGATTATGATAACATGTAAACTATTTAAAGCCTTGCCTGGTAAATCTTAACCCTTCGATGTAGGTAGATAATGATCGTTTATCCCAGTTGGCAAACGTTTTCTTAAAGAGCCAGATAGTAGATATTTTAGGCTTTGAGGGCCACGTGGTGGTTTCTGCTCAAATCTATCATTGTATGGGAAAAGCAGCCATAGACAATATGTAAATGAATGGGCGTGGCCGTGCTCCCATAAAACTGTTTACAAAACTGGGACAGAGTGGGTTTGGCCCATGGGCTGTGGGTTACGGACACATACTCTCTGCAGTTTCCCTAGCTAGAAATGTAATGGTCCTCCTTCAGACACAACCAATTGATCACCAACCTTCTAGCTCCGGATACCCCCGACAGTCACCACTTCTCCAGCCGTATTACCATTCCTGGTACCAGATAGCTTCCAAGCAGCCTCTGCCTCCAGCCTTGCTTCCCATTAAGCCATTCTTAGTGTGTCAACCAGAGAAATTGTCTCAAAATGCAAATCTGAACATAGCTCTTCTTGGCTGAAAAAGCATCAGGTTTTACATCCTCCTCATGACAAAATATTTTAGCAAGTTCTGCCACCTGTCCCTGGCTCTCAGGCTCACCTCTTGCTAGTCTGCCTCTGTCCAGCCACACCTGCAACTTAGTTCAGTCCTTCTTTTTTGACATTGGCTGAAACACAGCTGGCCACCTGCCTGCAACTCTCCCCGCCACTGCCTGGCTCTCTCATTCTTCCTCTCTCCTTCACCTCCTTGGGGAGACATCCCTGAATGCTGTGTAGGCTGCTTTGGGTCCCTCTGCTGTAATTTCTATAGCATTCTTTCCACTTCAAAGTAACTGTCACACTTGATTCTAATTATTTGATTAGCGTTGCTCTAATTTTTATGGTGAGAAATTGTGTCTATCTTGTCCACCGAGCAGTCTCCCCTCGCCCCATGCCAGGCACACAGTGGAGACTGTTGAATTGCAGCTCTCTAGTTTTTTAAGAGTATGTATTTATATACTTCGGAATTTTAACTGCCAAAGTTTACAAATACAACAGACTAAAAATGTCCTCGGACGCCACTCTACTGCGAGATCTAGGCTTCTTTCTTCATGAACTGTTCTCTCTGAATCTTTCTCCTTCCTTTTCCCCTTCTTGTCACTATTCCTTCTCCTCCCTTAGCCAGCCATCATATGGGCTTTCAATGTTATGCCTGTTAAGGGACTGGACCGGTGCTTTCCAACAGAACTTTCTGCGATGATGGAAGTGTTCTGTAGTGATGCTAAGCATACGCTGTAACTGGCCTGGCGGCTTCTTCCTTCCTCTTGGAAGGCTCTTGGGAAGCCCCACTTAGAACCCAGCCGCCATGCTGTAAGAAGCCCAAACCTCAGGGAGAGGCCGTGTGCAGGCTCACCAGTCAACAGTCCCAGGTGAGCTCTCAGCCAACATCCTGCATCAACTGCCAGCCGTGTGAGTCCTCATCTCGAACAGCCAGCCCTGCTGAGCTTTCAGATGACGGAAGGACCCCAGGTTAAAGCTACTCTGCTGAGCCCAGCGAATCTACAGACCATGACAGATAGTAATACAGGGCTTGAAAACCGCCACAAAGTTCTGGGGTAGTTGGTTATAGAGCAATGTTAAAACAGCATGCAAGCCTGATGTATGCTTATTTAGCTCTTTATGAAAATAACCTAATACATAATAAGTCATACACAGAAATAGGAATAAAAAAGATGAGATAAACATGAAGTAGTTGGCATTTTAAAATAGCTTCCTAATTACAGTTTTCTCCTACCATCCTTGGCTACAGGCTAAGGAATCATTCATGACACTATAAATCCCTTTTAAACAGTCTTGTCTTTTTTTTTTTTTTTTGACAAATTTAAAATTTTTTTATTGAAGTATAGATTTTAAAATATTTTTATTGAAGTATAGTCAGTTTACAATGTTGTGTCAATTTCTGCTGTACGGCACAACACTTCAGTCATATAGGAACATACATATTCTTTTTAAGCATAAGTTACTATAAGATATTGAATATAGTTCCCTGTGTTATACAGTATAAACTTGTTGTTTATCTATTTTATGTATAGTAGTTAGTATCTGCAAATCTCAAACTCCCAATTTATCCCTTCCCACCCCCTTCCCCCCCGTTGGTAACCATAAGTTTGTTTTCTATGTCTGTGAGTCTCTGTTTTGTAAATAAGTTTGTTTGTCTTTTTTTTTTTTTTTTTTAGATTCCACATATAAGTGATATCATATGGAATTTTTCTTTCTCCTTATGGCTTACTTCACTTAGAATGACAATCTCCATCCCCATCCATGTTGCTGCAAATGGCATTATTTTATTCCTTTTATGGCTGAGTAGTATTCCATTGTGTACATATACCACAGCTTTTTTATCCAGTCCTCTGTCAGTGGACATTTAGGTTGTCCCCATGTCTTGGTGATTGTAAATGGTGCTGCTGTGAACATTGGGGTGCATGTATCTTTTAGAATTAAGGTTCCCTCTGGATATATGCCCAGGAATGGGATTGCTGGATCATATGGTAAGTCTATTTTTTTTTTAATCCTTTGAGGAATCTCCATTCTGTTTTCCATAATGGCTGCACCAAACCACATTCCCACCAATGTTGAAGTATAGTTGATTTACAATGTTAGTTTCAGGTGTACAGCAAAGTGACTCAGCTATACATATACATACATGTATATTTTCTTTTCAGATTCTTTTCCACTGTATGTTACTACAAGAAATTGAATATAGTTCCCTGTGCTATACTGTAGGCCTTGTTGTTTATCTATTTTATATATAGTAGTGTGTCTGTCAATCCACAACCCCTAATTTATCCCTCCCTGTGCCTTCCCCTTGGGTATCCATAGTCTGTTTTCCATTAAACAGTCTTCTTGATGATACCAACATTTTGTGGTCCACTGCTTGTCAGTCCTTATTAAATCATGGATACTTTTATCTTGGAATATGGGTGGTGAAGTTGTTCCAAGAATTGGAAAAAGATTAGCTGTCTTGTTTTTGTTATTTCCTTGTTTTTATCTCACTAATATTTTCTTCATTCTGGTTTTGTGCTTTGGATTTTTCATTTGTGTTCGTTTTGCTCTGTTTGCAGAAATCTTTTAAAGCTAGTTGTCCCTTTTGTGAGGGTTATCAGTTGACACTGGCTAACATAATCTGCAAAGCCCCTTACCAGGCTCATATAAACTGCCACAATCACCACCAGCTCTGGGGAAAGAGGCAAATGCTGGAGGCTGCATGGGAAACCCTCTCCCCCCCTCTCAAGACACTCACTGCTCAAAGGCGGTGACAGTGTCACCTTTGATGGACTGAGTAGATAGAGGGTGTCCATGTCAACCTATGTGAGTCAAATATAACTGCAATTTCATTCATTCCTGCATGTTAGAGAAAACACAAATATAATCAATGCTTCTGACACCCCAGGTCTCGGGTACACACATTCCACTTTGAAACCACTGGGCTTGAGGCAAAGTGCAGACTCCTGAGCTCAGTGTGTGGGGCTCCTGCGCTCTCGCCCCTCCTGCCCTTCCCCTCACCCTCACTGGCACCCCTCACTTTTCTCTGTACACAGAAGAAGCCCTTAGTGCAGCAAGTCTCCACAATACGGTTGTCTCCACATACCCTGAAATGGAGTGACAGATGGACGAGAAACAGACAGCTGAAGATTCTAGAAAGAAAGATTAGAAATTTCACTTTCACGTTTGGAAACAATTAAGCTTATGATTTTGCATTTTACAGAAACAGAACCACATATCAACTTCTGAGAGTGAGAAATTAATCCTAATTAAATGAGACTTGGTTTTTTAAAGCCAGAGCATTATATCCCTGATCGTTTTAGAGAACATTTTGTTTTCCACCAAAAGGAGCCGTTCCACTTTTCCAAGTACAAATTAATCTACTTTGAGGAAATGAACAGCAAAAAAGAAAAGACACTGGGCCACGACCCAGGTAGATAGATGTATTAAGTTTTATTCATGATCGTTAAGTACACTATTTACAGTAGAATCCACACCATACTCCCATTAAGATAAACTACTTTTAATTACCTTTTAAAAAAATTTTATTTTATTTATTTTTTTGTTAATGGAGGTACTGGGGATTGAATCCAGGACTTTGCGCATGCTAAGCATGCGCTCTACCACTGAGCTATACCCTACCTACCCAAGATAAACTAATTTTTAAAAGTACATGGTAAATAAGAAAAAATGAAAAGTGGTTGATGATTGACAATGAGCAAAAGCTTTGCAGCAATGGAACGTTAGGTATTTTGGAAGACAGCGATCTTTTGGAAAAAGTTAATGAAAATGCCTTTCCTGTGAGTGTTCGAGAAAATGCCGACTTCTCTTGGATGCGTCCCTTGGGCTCTAAGATGTGCCGTTCCCTATCAGAATTGTAAGCAGGGCACCACCTTCTCTCTGAGATCATTCCAAGTATGCAGGAGAGATGCAGCCGGGATGCGAGAAGCCATCAAGCTTTCTCGAGGTGAAAAGGTCAAGGGCACACCTTGGGTATCTGACATTTCCAGCCTTGCTTTTTATAAACCTCAAATACTCTAATTTTAATGAGGAGAGAAACGGCACAGAACAGTGCCATGTGCCTGTCACTTGAGTGAATAACGGCCTGCCATCTTTTATTAAGTTCCTTGCCAGCCCGGATGGTTCATAGACTTGAGTCAGGGGATGGAAGAGGTGAGAGGCCTTTCAGCAAAGGTTGTCATTGCTCCTGCTGCTGCCTCGACCTTCATAGTCTGAATTCAGACTGTCCCAGCTCACACAGCAAAATTTCCTGTTTCTAAGGCCATTCTCCACCCCAAGTGAGAGAGAAACAACAGTAAGACATAGAAGTGAAGACTGAGAGTGGGTTTTTTTTTTTTTTTTTTGGAAGATGAGGTAATTAGGTTTATTTATTTACCTATTATTTTTAATGGAGGGACTGAGGACTGAACCCAGGACCTCGTGCATGCTAAGCACATGCTCTACCACTGAGCTACACCCTCCCCAACCCAAGTGCATGTTTGTGATGACTTAATTTTAAAAGGTTTCACTGACACAATAATCTGAACTGTCCGTTTCTCTGTGCTCTGGTGGCTTGCTGGACAAATCAGAGTGAATGAAAGAAAAGCTGTTCTCTTGCAGCATGGAAGAAGCACTGTTGTGAAAAGGGAGGTAGGAAAAGAAAACAGGAAGATTCTTGCTCCTTGGATGTTTTGCTGCAGGCAAGGCTTGGGCAAGGCTTAAATAAAGGTTGAGAACCTAGCAGTTGATTGCCTTCCTAACACTTGTCTGTCCAGGTACCCCTTTGGAAAGTCTTCCTGTATCACCAGGGGTATGAATTCTGCAGATTGGAGATGCTAATTGAAACTTACATTTACCAGAGCGGTCATGACATTTGAGCCCAGCCTTCTCCTGTCCGGGCAGTGATTTCATTCTCTTTTGGATTTTCAGAGCTTAGTACACATCCAGGCAACTGTGTGAACCTCGGAGATGCTTTTCTGAATAAACTGATTGAATGTATAAATCCCCCATGGTTTTGTTTAAACTTGAAAAATGGGGGGAGGGTACAGCTCAAGTGGTAGAGCCCATGCTTAGCGTGCACAAGGTTCTGGGTTCAATCTACGGTACCGCCATTAAAAAAATAAATAATAAGTAAATAAACCTAATTACCTCCCTCCCCCCCAATAATAATACAATAAATAATTTTTTAAATGATATAATGGATGCTAACTAAACATTGCAGCAATTTTTTAAAAATGAATGGATAACCTGATAGGTTTTACACACACAAACATATAGGAAGAGAGGGAGAAAGAGAGCAGAAAACATACCTATAAACACTCAATTGTGTTAGGTATAAGAGAAAGACAGATTTTAAAGTGGCCATTTGTTCAGGCTCTGTGTCACAGATATATTGAACCACACTAACTAAAACTGCTTTCACCTATTTACAAAATATTTTGCCTACTTCCCCAAACTTCCACACATTTCTGGATGGAAATACTCTTTGGAACTTTTTCTGAATCTTCACGAAGTCATGAGTTCCAAGTTCATTGCAAGACTCTGTTTCAAGCTCTGGCTTCATTATTTAGTAGATCTGTAACCTTGGGCAAATCACCTGATGTCTCACATTAATGTTGAACCTCAGCCACCTTCCTAACAGAGGTTAAAAAATACGTAAATTAGAGCATCTGGCAAACTACTGAACAGAATATGTCATAGTTGTTTCTTTGTTCTAAGATTAGGTTTAACAAGCTTGTGGGGAGATCCTTCAGCGGTGAAGCACATAGATTCTGGAGTGACGTGGCCAGATTCAATAGCTTTGCATGCTTAGACTAGTTATTTAACCTTTCTGTGCCTCAATTTCTCCACTTGTGAAATGCTATTAATAACAGAGTTGTCATGAGGACCAAATGAGGTAATTCACATAAAACCTGCACTGGCACCCAGTAAGCTCACTCAGTAATAATTATTGCAAAGAAGATTCATATTGAATCCTCATATTTGAGAACTATTTGAGAAAATTTAGCATCCATGAAACTTGAATTACTTATAATTTTTGAGAGAGGAAAGGATCCACAGGACTGTCATCTGTCTCCAAACAGACCCTGAGGCATGGCTTCCTTAAAACCCTGCTGCCTGGCTGAGACGTGGTGATTTGACCTGAGATGCCTCATAAATCCTCTTGGCAAATGCACCACCACTCCACACAGCTGGCACTTCGACCATTCTTTTTAGCCTTTCTTCAGATTACTGGAGCAACGTACATAAAAACCAGTTTTCCACTAGGGTTCATTAAATGTGTGGATTTGGTGCAGTCCTCAAGTGAATTAAAACTTGCTTCCTCCAAAAGTCTGCTAAATCTGCTGCTCACTTTGCGTGGGACCCTACCTCCAGATCATCCTGTGGTTTTTCATGGTGCTTGGGTCTTCACACAAAGTTCACCTTCCCTTTGAAGCTTTTCCCTGACCAGCCAGTATAAATCAGTACTGGCTTCCCAGCACTGGCCCCAGATTGTGCTCACATCCCTCATGGGACGTGGCTTTCCCTTGTGGATGCCATGAGACTGTCACCTCCGCTGTTCTCCATCCCTTCATCTTCAGCCTCAAGACCTTGGGCAGTGCCTGATGCTTACAGCGTAAGTACTCTTCAAACGTTTGCTCGACAGATGCATCACAATCATCTGAAGTAGCCATCCCGAGAGAAATGAAAAGAAGGGAGTGGATATTCTTCCTCCTTTGCTGTTAGTCATATCACTTTCCACATCTAAGCTTTGTTTCCCTTTTGGCATCAGCTGCTCTGGTTCTTTTAGTTTTAGGATCTCTTGATCAAGAGATTTCTGTCTTTGGGTCATTTGGTGGCTCCCTAACATTATTATTATCTCTCCCTTTCTCTCTAATTGTCTTACTGCTATATTAGCACTTGTCTGCTACCCCAAGACTGAAGGACAAGATGGCCCCTCTCTCTGGTCTAAGTGTGGCAGTGACTATTCCTCGGACTGAGTGGATCCAGTGAGTTGCTGATGGGGCTTTCAGGAGACTCATTGATGGAGTGGGATGGGGAAGAACAGGAAGCTAGAGACCACTCCTCACTGGACCTTTAGTCCAGGGAGGAATCCAGAGTACACAGATGCAGAAAAAGATGATCTGTTCCCGAGGGCCATGAAAACAGAGAATACCAGAGCAGGGTTAGATGGTGGGAGAGCTCCGGCCACCAGGAAAGGAAGCTCTATGAGAGTGCAGCTGTGTGTTCCTGTTTATAGGCTCAATGGACCCTAAAAAAAAGTCCCAATAAAATAGACTCATTCCCCTTTCTCCCTACCACCACCACCCCACTAGTCCGAACACCAAAGCTTCTTCTCTGCATCCCTCCTAACTCAGACTCAGCTTTCTCACCAGAGCATGCTTTCCTAATGGTGACTCTCCTAATGCCAGCCTCTTTTATAATCTGGAGAGTCTGAGAATTTCCCAAATCATCAAAACTTGGTTCCATTTGGCTTAATGGTTCTCCCCTCAGTTTATCTCTCCTCTTGCATTTTACTATAACCAGAAAGAAGAAACCAGGCTGCAACTTGAATACTTTGCTTGGAAGTCTCAGCTAGACATCTCAGTTCATCACTTACAAGTTCTGCTTTCCACGTAACTGCCATACACGAGTCCACTGAGCTCCCTTCTACTTTGTAACAAAGATCTCCTTTCCTCCAGTTCCCAAGAACATGTTCCCCAATCAGCCGTGCTTTTAACATCCATATTTCTACCAATAATTAGTTCAAGACAATCTAGGCTTGTCCCTTCATGCTCAATATCTTCCATCTTCTGCCCAATGCCCAGTTCAAAGCCACTCCCATATTCTCAGGTGTTTGTTACAGCAGCACTCATTTCCAGGTACCAAAATCAATGTTTATTTTCCATTGCTGCTGTAACAAATTACCATGAACTTTATGGCTTAAAAATGACAAATTTGTTATCTTACAGTTTGGGAGGTCAGAAGTCCCAAGTCAAAGAATCAGCAGAGCTTCATTCCTTCTGGAGGCTCTAGGGTGAGAATCTGTTTCCTTGGCTTTTCCAGCTTCTGGAAGCCACCTGCATTCTTTGGCTCATGGCCTCTTCCACCATCTTCAGAGCAAGCAGTATAGCATCTTCTAGTCTCCCTCGTCTCCCTCTGCCTCCCTCCCTCCCTCCCTCACTCATTCCCTGCTCCCTCCCACTTCTGCTTCCACTGTCACATCTCCTTCTCTGCCTGTGACACTCCTCCCTTCCTCTTGTAAACACCCTTATGACTACATTGAGCCCAATCAGAAAATCAAGGATAATCTCCCCCATCTCAAGATCTATAACTTAGTCATATCTGAAAATTGTCCATTACCATAAAAGCATCAGGGGATCAGGCCATGGACATCATTGGGGGTCATCACTGGGGGTTCATTACTCAGCCTACCACACTCACTACCTATTATAGGCCAGGTATTGGGTTACATGTGTTTGCAGAGGCAAAAAACTGGGTATGCTCCCTGCCCTCAAGAAGTGTACAATTTAGTGGGAGAGCCAGACATCAGTCCCAGAACCATTCAGACAATCACACTAAGAAATAACTATAAGCTGCAATTAGCGCTCTAAAGTACTGGAAATCACAGGGGATTGTATGGTTATCTGGTGGACGAAGTCTTTTGGGGACTCCTAGAGCACGGGACTTTGGGTTTTATTCAGAGCAGAAGAGGAAGGGGTTGAGGAGTTTTTTAAGCAGATGATAGATGTGCCGAGAACATATTAGAGGTGGAGAACGGGGGAAGTATGAGATGAGCAAGACTAGAAACATATAT
This sequence comes from Camelus bactrianus, assembly GCF_048773025.1. Classification (NCBI taxonomy): domain Eukaryota; kingdom Metazoa; phylum Chordata; class Mammalia; order Artiodactyla; family Camelidae; genus Camelus; species Camelus bactrianus. The sequence continues at coordinate 15,715,158 of NC_133572.1, forward strand.
ACCAGTAAAGGGAAGATGGTGGCTCGAACTGGGCCAATGAGGTACGGGTGGCATACGAGAAATGTAGTGCATTAATGGAGATGAGAAATTAAAAGGACAAAGATGCAAGAAAGGGGATTGGGCTGTCCACGCACCTTGAAATAGTACGGAGAAATGGAAGAAAGAGCCAGGAGCCAAGTACTACAATCTTCAGTGGATAATCGGGCAGAGTGACCAGGATGATAGTTTTGATGATAGTTATGAGGCAGAGAGAGGGTGGCACAAACTGCTGGTCTGAGCAGTGGACAGGGGTTTTCTAGGAGGGGTCTGATATGGAGACAGCACTGGGCAGGGTGAAGGAGACCCGCCCCCGCTAACTCTGAGAGGGGAGAGCAGAGAAAGGCAGAGAAGCACCCTCACCTGAGGGCAGGAGGAGCAGGGAACATTTAGGGAAGGGGAGGGGGACGGGCTAACATTGAGATGCAAAAGGCTACTGTGGACAGGTTTGGGTGGGGGTGCCTAGTTAGGGTTGAGTCAAGAGAGAAAACACAGAGCATCAAAGGAGAGTGAAGGATGGAGGCATTGAGAGCAAAATGTAATGTGGTGAATTTAACTGGTTGCTAGGTTGCCAGTGTTGTGAGTTGTAACAGTTCCTCCCTCGAGGATGTTGGGTACTCAGGCCTCTGTATTTATCAGTGATCTGGAAGGGAGGCCAGACCTGCTCTTTTCAAGTAAAGGAATTAGTGATTGAATCTAGGTCTGGAAGTCTGGAGTTGGGTGACAGTGGAGGGATTGGGTTCGTTGATTTGTTTATTTAATGGAGCAACTGGGGATTGAACCCAGGACCTTACGCACACTAAGCACACACTCTACCACAGAGCTCTGCTCCCTTCCCCTTCATCCGGCCGCTCTCAGGCTTCTGCTCAAGAAGCACGTCCTCTGTAAAGCTTTTCGCGATTTCTCTGACGAGTCTTTTTCATGCACCACTGTGCCTTGTGCAGATTTCTGTTGTAGCCCCGAATATAGTTTATTGCGTTGCTTTTTATGCATCTTTATCCTCCAATCACGTGATTTCTCAAGAGACGTGCTTGAATTATTTCCATTTGCCTGTTACCTGCTACAAAGCCTGGTGGTCTAAGAGCTCTGTGCTTAATTAAATGAAACTTAAATCAGTCATTGTTTGCTGGTCATTACTGTCATATATAAACGTTAGGTTTGAAAAAGAGTATTTATACCCTTAATATAACAGTTACTGTAAAGTTTGTGGTACATATGGAGTTTAACCTGCTTTCTCAATAGATCATTTTTAAAATTAGTTTCAATTAAATATAATAGTTTGGAGATTTTGTCAAGAAATATATCCTTGGTCTTAACTGATTTTTTTGAGTTACCCAATATTTCAGATTTTCTTGATTAATGGCTCTAGAGTCAAATTAACTTCACTACAAGGGACTTTCATTTCTTTAATTTAATTTCAATTTTGAATGTAATAAACTCTCATGTGTCAAAAATCAAATATATAAGTGTATACAGTGGAAAGACTCCTGGAGATTTTCCTCTAATCGATGTAGAGAGAGCTTACTCATTCTTTCCTCCACTAGCTTTTTCTTACGTCATTCTTTCTTACACCTGATGAATATGTGGGTGGATTTCCAATCTTTTGTCATTACAAACAAGGCTGCAATAAATACTCTCATTCATATGTCATTTCACACACATACCAGTAACTACAAGTCACTTCTAATTAAATGAAATATTAACAATGGTGTTAAATTATTAAATCTATCTCAAATTATGTTGTCAAGTTAATGTGGTTGCAAATGACCCCTCATTCCCAGTATCAAAGTGTCCTTCAACGTCAAACGGTAGACTGATGGGCTGCTGTGAATAATGTCCTAAGAACATTGGTCAAGACGAAGAAAAGTGCCTGGTTGAGCAGCAGACACAATGTTAATGTAAGATGCATGCATGAAATCATTAAAAGAGCATAAACCTTATAGAAATCCTGTATCCACTTACTGAATTACTGACATTACTAAGTAGAGCAAATAGAAAGTATAACCAAAAGAAAAGGAAGGTAAGTTAATTATCAGGAAACTTTTAAACAGCGAATATAGTAAGTGGCAGAATTGTCCACAGAAGGTTTGCAAATTCTTGGTTCTTGAGGTATTTAAATGGGACAGAACTGACAGCTAGAAAAATGAACTCCAAAGAACAATCCTTCTTCAGCAGAAGCAAATGCCTCAAATGACCTAATAGGTTTTTTCTTTTAAAATTCCAGTATTCAATGAACACCGCCTCTAAGTGCCTCTTTTGTTGGATTTGTTTGTCAGTGTATGCATTCATTAGTTTGCTTAAAAACAGCTTTGTTTGCAGCAACAACAAAAAATCCCCATGTTAAACAGTATTGTTTTAAGTATCTGGGAATCGGTTAACATTCCCAGACACAGGATGCTCTTCTATATTCTAAGTCACTTCCCTGGGTTGCGGCCGAGGCCCATTCCCTTCACATACTGCCCAGATCTGAAGACAGCGGTGATTCAGTGGACTGGCATTGCTGCGTTTGTTCCTTATGATTTTCATGGGTTCAGTTCCTATTACTATGCGGCATCTTCTTCATATGACCTTTCCCAGAAATGTTTTCAATGGATGCTTGCATCAATACACCGTTTCACCATTGACACTCTCTAAAAAATCAATCAGAAAATAGTAGCTGCATAAGATGATTTGGCAATAGGCATTAAAGTAGGTAAATACTTACTGTTGTCTGTGTTTTTATAACCCTGTATCTTTTGGGAGTCAGTTAAAATTTGACTCCAAGCAAATCCAGATGTGGGAAAAGGTATCTGCTGTTTGAAAACAAGTATAAAAGAGAATCGATTAATCTGGATCTAGGAAGTCTAGAAATAGGTAGTTGATTTAGTTCAACCAGAATCTCTGAAAAATGCCTACGATGGTACAAGGTGCATGTAGAGAGGAAAGGTGAGGGCAGGGATTGCAGGATATGATCAATATCTTATTTCCTGACTTCAAAATGTGACCCTACTCTTACCTTCCCATCTTCCCCCCATACTCATCCCACTGTGAAGTACAGTCACTGTTCTCCTGGGGAGGGAGCCACAGGGGAGCAGTGTGAAGGTGGGCACAGGTGGGGAGGAGGTATACATAGGGAGGAAAGAGTTAGAAATAAATATATGGAAATGTGGAAGCGCATTTTGAGGAATGGCAAATCCTCTGTTATGATTGGAGGAGTGTGTCCACATACAAGACAGAAGAGATTAGAAAAGGACCTCGTGCACTAAGTTAAGTTCAGTGGACAATGGGGAAGTCACGGAGGTATTTTTGTGGGTGAATAACATAATCAAAATAATGCCTTGGGGAAATTAAGGAAAATTAAGCTTGAGACCGGATGAGAGACTTTTGAAATAATTCAAGCAGGAGGTAATGAGAGCATGGTCAGTACACCAACAGTGGGCAAGAGCAGACACAGAGATACAGATAAAACAGAACCGACAGGCTGTGATATCCGATTAAATGTGAGGGATGAGAGTAAGAAAGTGAAAGATGGCTGGACTTGGGCCAGATATCCACCCTTGCCACAATCCACTGTGGCAGAGGAGGGGTCATCTGGTAGGAAAGTAGCCATGTAGACCTGTCCCTTTGACAGGAACTGCAGGTAAGGAAGTTATCAACGAAATGGGAAGGTTAGGCACCCCAAACTACTAAACTCTACTATGAAATTGAGTATTAACCCTGTTTAATGAAGCAGCCATGTATATACTTCAAAACGAGGTTAAAATCAAAGAAATTCAGCAGATACACATTGCTATATAGAAAACAGATAAACAACAAGGACATACTGTATAGCACAGGGAACTATATTCAGTTTCTTGTAATAACATATAATGGAAAAGAATCTGAAAAAAAATTTATATTTGTATATGTATAATTGAATCTCTTTGCATACATCTGAAATTAACATTGTAAATCAACTATACTTCAATGAAAAAAAAATTAAAAAAAAAAAAAAGACCAAAGAAATTCGGTTTTGTGAAACAAGTTCTCTTCTGTGACTAGTGTAGAGGATCAAAATATCACACCCCAAAATATCTCATTTAGGGATAAGGATTATTTTAAGCTGAAGGTGTGAGAGATCCAACAGGGGGCAGAAGGAAGTCTTCCCGGAGCTTCCCTTCTCTGACTAAAAGAAACTTCTGAGACATGAGGACTGCTAAAAATCCCCTTTCCTGGAGAAGTTTTACAGCCCTGAAGAAGACAGACAGTCAGTACTGAGATGGACCTGCACAAACAAATCTCACCCCATTAGTATCCCCCATGGATTTACCTTCCACAGTTTGCTGCCCTTGGAAACCTAAGAAGTTTGCCTTTGCCTTTTCATGTCGTTACAAATTTGTTTTTGTTTGTTCAGATGCTATACAAACCCAAGTTCTACCCACCCCATTAGTACTCATCACCGAGTTTCTTCTGCGTGTATGCAAGCTGCAAGGGCTAACAAACTCTGTTTTTCTCTTGTTAATCTCTTGTCAGCCTAATTTGTAAAATGCCAGAAAATGAACCTAAGCGGATAGAGGAAAATTTTTTTCCTCCCCTACACTCTACACCTTAGATCTTTATGAGATAAAGAAACTAATAACTCATGTGTTGCTAAAAAACAAAGAAAATATTCAATGTCTTTCTGTTTAGACTAAAGGCAGGTGATTGTTTGAAGGTTTTCAGTGTTTGAAGGGCAGCGTGGAACTCTTGCTTATATATTTACATTATCTCAGTTGATGGCAGAAGCCAGAGCCAACAGCACTCCACTTTTCTGAATAACTAGATCATTTCAGTATTTACCACTAGTCTTCCATGCTATATGGACTGTGTGGACCTGGTTTTAACAACAAATAATTGAGATATAAGATTTTGTGCCTATGTGTGTTTGTACATTTTGCTGGGGAGATTGTCCATTTCATTCCTAAGATTTACAAAGTGAGATCAGACCCCCCAAAAAAGCTAGAACCCCTGGTGAGACAGATAACACACCGGACTAGGAGTCAGAATACCTAGTTTCTCACAGAGTTGTGCTCTTTGTGACCTTAAACAATTTTAGTAAGTTTTCTGATCTTCATTTTCCTTGTCTGTAAACTGGCGTTAATAACAGCGGCAGTGCTTTCCTCATATGAATGTTTTGAGTTACCGTTCAATGTGATGTAACTTACATGGCATTTTAAAAGCATCTCTACTTTTGTTAAGCAAAGAAATCTTTCCCAAAACCTGGATGTGTGTCTACCACACACACCACCAACACTAACCTTGCAAGTATCTAGACGATTTGCCCACCTTGAAAACCATGGAACCTCTGAATAATGCATTATGCTTCCCCACGCAGACCTTACAGCTCCATTGTGACTCTACCTTTTATTTTCAAAGTTCAAAGAAACATTTATGGTGACTTCAGATTCCTGCACCAATAACTAGTACTAAAATCAAAACAATATAACATTGAATTTGAATCAGCCAAATAGAAATGAAATATACTTGGCAAAATCCCCCTTTAATATAGTGGTAAAACATTAATAACCACCAAGTGGTGACCCTGTGCAAATCCATCCTTGGCTTCATGCCCAACTTCACTGAGGTCTTCATTGGTCACGTAAGAGACATCTCTAGCGTGTTTGACCTAGAACATCCCAACAGGTGCTCCTTCTGCCTAGATTTATAAAGAGTCAGATGGAAATTCAACTCCGTAATTATATCCTAGGAGTCTTACCATCTACAGTCAAAATAGCAAAAACATTTCTCAGACTAGGGGATAGACTGTCAATGCAATTGATCAAACATTCAGAGCTACATGTCAAAATAAAAATGGTGGATCGGTTCTTTTTAGATGAAATACAGGACCACTGTTAATGGAACTTGCTGAATTTTACAAATATTTCACAATTCTTCAATCACAAAGAATCATGTATTTTCAGTATGACTTCTCTGGATTATTGCTTATTTTAATGTAATTTCTTCTTTTTTTTTTAAAGTTGTCTTCTTTTTTCCTCTCTTTTTGACCTTTTTCTTATATTTCTGGAGCATGATTATCTCTTTAAGATTTTCTTTCTCTGATTAATCTCAGAACATGAGAGAAGTATTTTGTAAAATAGCTTTCCACAAAAGGGGCATGGCCTATATGACAAGAGAAAAATGCTTATATGCTATGCTATCCTGTATTAATAAGATGATGTAATTTCTAAGTTATTTTAAGGATATAAGCACCCAATTTCTAGAGGTAATATTATTCAGCTTGTAGGTTTGAGAAGACTAATTAGAAGCACAGGTGTAACTGGTACATGAACCCTTGTGTGACAGAAAAGACTGATTCTTCTTAGACATCATATACACCATTGACACTGTAAATCACAGACTAGATCTTATGATGAAAGTGTTTGCAAATATTTGCAAAGATATGTTTATGCATCAGAGCACCCAAAATGCTTAATTTTAAAACATTTTAAACATGGGAGTTGCACCTCATGGTGATGTACGTGGAATCCAGTTTCAGTGGCCTTAGTTGAATGGGCACCAAAATGTATTGCCAGATGGGCTACCGAGGCTCAGAAAAGCCCGCCAGTGGGAATGTTTATCATTTGTCATGTTAAATGTTTAGAGCATTTGGACAGCTGTGAAGGGGATAAAGTTACCACACAAAGATGGCCCACATTCACAATCCTAAAATGAATAGACCAGCCACAGTTTGCTCCTGTGCTCGAAAAGAATGATAGTATCATGTGGAAGGTAGAGGATGCCTAGGATAATCATGTCTACCATGGAAGGTACCAGAGTCTCACTCTAATATGGTAACTAAATCCCCGCAGCATAATAAGGCTGAACATCCCACTGGGTTTCCATCGGTTAGAGGAATTGTGGTTGCCTGATGTAAAAGAAAATAAGAGAAAGCTCCCCATTTTTATCTTCCTCTACCCACTGAGAAGAGGCCATTCAGAGAAGCAGACAACCTGAAACCCCAAAAGCTATAACTAACCTGAACACCCAAGACGGCCAGTTTAGAAACAGTTCTTCATTTATGCACAGCCACAGTTTATTCATAAGCCTAGATGTCTCAGAGTATACTATCCAGCTTTTCACTTTGGTAAAAAAAAAAAAAAAAAAAAAAAATTACAAGAACCTCAAAATAGAGTCAGGAGACCAGACAGGGGAGTTCTCCTGCCCCACAAGGAGGGCAGAGCCCAATGACAAGCATAAAGACTCCAGCAACAACTCAGCCAATGAAAAGGCATGGACTCTGTGTTTACTGTGGTCCTCCCAATGTTCTTTCCCCCTCCAGAAAAGACTTCTTCCCTTGTTCTCCTTGCTCTGCGGAGAGTTGCATGCAGTTGGCGTGGTCGCAGACCCAGAATTAAAACTCTCTGCTGATCCCAAATAAACCCACCCTTGCTAGAGAAGTATTTACCGCAGTCTATTTGTTTTAGGTCAGCCCTTCCCTGGTCTTTATCTTGATATTAGACATAATGAACAGAAGGGGAGTACCATATGCCACCCCAAACTATGCCTCTTTGACAAGAGGGTTATTTGGGGCTCATTATCTTTGAAAAGCTGCAGACACAAAAAGATGACCTGAAAACAGAAGTTTCCCTTTTCTGAGGGAAATTTACATTTACAAGGGAAATCTCCATTTGGATGGGTGTCTCCCACTCTGGGCCAGGAGGAGAAGAATAATTGAATCTCTAGAAACTCTGACCCATGGATAAAGTGCCAACTTGAATCTGCAACTTACTCTTATTTCCTTTGCGATGCCTGATAACCTCCCGTAACCGGCTCGCCCCACACTCAACATCCTTCAGTCTTTAGCTGAAGCTATTTAAGGTCATAGCTTGGGCCATTTCAGGGAGTTACTCGATTTTCCTGGGTTTCCCATATATACAGGAGGTATACGTGTTATTAAACTTCTGTTTTTTTCCTGTTCGTCTGTGTTTTATTACAGGGGTGTCTTAGCCAAGAATCTAGAAAGGTAGAGGGAAAATTACTTTTCCTCTCCTACAGAACTAAAACTCCTGATCTGCACCATAAAATCCAAAATTATGAAAATAATTAGGAGATACACAACTTCTGAAGGAAATCATAACTTGATTTTAATTCTTAACATAAACCTCTGTAATCATCCAGTGACTGTTTGCAACATTCTTTCATAAGGTTTTAAGCCCATTGCAAATCATTAGACCTTCTCAGGTTCAATGAGCTGACAGGCAAGACAAATTCTTGCCTACAAATGGAAAACTTTCTTAACCCAACTTCCTTTCTCTCTGTAGTTCTAAAATCAAATGAAGTTATTTATTATGGAAATTCACTAAATGAAATATCAGCCAAAATTAAACTCTTTGTCTTTTTTTTTCCTTCTTTTTGCTTTTTATTCTCATCACCGCAAGGTTCTACCAATGCCCCTTTGTTAGGCCTGCTTAACTAGCTACACATCTCTGAGCCTTGCCTGAGGGGCCGCATCCTGCGTCTGGAATGTGACCCTGCCAGGCCTCCTGTCTGGCCCCCTGCACACACACAAATGGCCCTTTCCTTCCTTCACTTTACCAGGCATTCCTGACAATGACTTCTCTTGTCTCTGTCCTTTCAGATATGTCTCTTTTAAATCTCTACCTTAATTCAGTAAATTATAATATGTACTTACCATTGTTACACACATCCTATTCCATGTATATGCTGTTTTTCTCATCTGGTTGCCCATTCTGTACGTATCCATTTTAAAATAAAAGCTCCCAGGCAAGACCATGTCTGGAAAATTTGCTGACGATAGAGCCTATTATGGTGCTATGTGCAAATAACATTTTTTTTAATGATGGTCTTGAGAGCAATTCTTAGCTAAAAAGTAAGTAGAGAAGCTTTTGAAATTTTTGAAATAATGAAAACTTAAAGGAACTTTATGCATTCCTTAAACCATGCCTAGAGTACATAATCATTTCTTTTTTTTAATTTTTCTTTTTTAAAATTTATTTTATTTTATTTGGGGGGGGTTTACTTTATTTTTAGAGGAGGTACTGGGAATTGAACCCAGGAACTTGTCTATACTAAGCATGAACTCTACTGCTTGAGCTATACCTGCCCCCACCATTTCTATCTTAATCTCAGTAAAATATCAGAAAACAGAAAAGAGACTTCTTGAAGATGTCCTCTAGTTTCCTGTGTTATGAAAGTACCTTGTAAAAGGGACGGGGGCTTTGGATTCATGATAAAGCATCCATGAACTTACAAAAATGTATAGTCAACTACAGTTCCACATGGGACAGGGGAAAGCTGGAAAAGCAACACTGTTTATTCTCATAATTTTCTCCTTTTACTCACTAATACTCAATCCTGGTGTGTTTTTCAGCTGAAATTAGACAGGCATGAGCAAGCCAGAAATAGAATACCTAACTTGAGAAGAAGGATGCTAAATTTTTCACTGTGGCACATTTGCATGATCTCTTTTTAATACAAACCTAAGTTTCCACTCATTTCCTGCTTAATCATAGTGGAAAGTTTCGGTGAAAAGGCAACATTTACATGTTATTTCTTGTAAGTGAAACTGCAGACTGGTATGGGTTGTGGATAAGCCCAGTTGAGAACCAAATTTCTCTCCTTCCTTTGAAACACGGCTTTATTTCTCCTCAAAGTTCAGACTGCATCTGGGAATCTCCTACGTCTAAGATGTTAGACAGCAGGACTGCGTGCCCATCCTTCACTTTCCTTTGAAAAAGCTGCTCTTCAGTTTTTAATATCACTGCAGTTTTCTAATGGGTAAGTCCAGGAAAATAGAACACTTAAAACTGTTCATTTCGACACCTGAACCTTCCCAGGCAATAGGCAGCAGGGCTAATGACCCTTGATTAGCATAAGAATAAAAGACACTAGGGTGCTCTTTAATAAAAGAATGCCCTTAGGCGTCTTTGATTTGTAACTCCTAAAAGCTTTAATTTCCACAAGAAAATAAATATATAAGCCGAGCCTTCTGTTTCTAGGAGCGAGGAATTTCCCCTGCCTTCTCTTGCCCTGGTCACCTAGCTCTGCATCTCCCTCCTTTTTGCCTTACACCCAGCAGAAAACCCCTGTTTACAGCCAGCGGCACCCCTAGACCTCTTCTCCAAAATCCCCCACCTCCTGCGCATCTTAGCAATTGAAAAGAACTTCCTCTTCCTTTCCAGACTTCAAAACAAGCAGGGGAAGGGGCTGCGAGCAGCCTTTCATCTCCGTTCGCAAATGCAGCTGTGAAGAAGCTTGAGGCGGCACATCCTGTGAGCAGAGGTTAAACAGAAGTCTAGAGAGAAAGGACTGGAAAGTCCTGTCCAAAGATGATTGACAAAGAAGCTACTGCGAACGTCTGCGTGGCAGCAAACCACGCGGTCCTTCCTCCGTCCCCCTTCTGCCAACTGTGTCTTTGAGGAATCGCAGGCTCAATCCAAACACACATTTTTCTAAAAACTGAGTCAGAATCCTAAGCAGTTACCTTCATTGTTCGCTGGGCGGTGAGGACCCCTGGAGCTGAGCGGAGGCAGAGCTGCTGCGTCCCGGGCGCTCGGCGCAGCGGCTGCGGGCGCGTCTGGGGAGGCGGCGGGCACACGTGGCGTGCGTGCTGCAGACTGGCCCTCGCGGCGGAGGTCGCTGGCTCTCCTGCAGATTGCATCAGCAGGAAGAGTCTGGAGGCTGCGTTCCCCGCAGACCGCCCCCAAGAGGGTAGAGTCTCTTCCCAGCAGGAAGAATTCCGACCCGGCGCCCAGCCCCAGCCCCTCACTCACCGCTCACTTCTGAGGATGGAGGATGCCAGCGTTTCAAACACGTCACCCATGAATTAGTGCCTGGGAGTGTGTATCCGAGCGCGGCGATACTTAGTATCACTGGCGTAGGGGATGTCAAGGAGGAGGAAGAAACCAGATCACAGATCATGGTTACCGTTCCCTCCTTAGCTGAATGCCTGTCCACCTCACTTCCCAGTATCCCCAAAGTAACTTTCCTGCATGAACCCTGTTCAAAATTATAGTGGGTCCCCATCATCTAAAGCAGAATTTTTAAAATGTAATTCTTGCCAATCTCTGTTTCTCCCACCCCTTCCTCTAGTCCCGCAGCCCATCCTCAGAGACAACCATTTTTGTCAGTTTCTTGTGTACCTGGGGAAATCATCTTAATCCTTTGAGCATGTACAGTTCTTTCCGATTTGAACATTACCAGCTAGCCCAGTTCATCCCCTCCGGGTCCTCCCTCCACTTCTACACAAAAGCCCCAGCATTGCTACTTTTCCAGCTTTCAGGTCAGGCTCCACTCTTTTGCTTAAATACCCTCTGGTTGACCCCAGCTCTTGCTCTTCCTCAATCTGGCAACTTCCGGTTTTTGTAAATCTCAACTGGAGTCTTTGCTATGAAGTAATAGCTAAGTACCTTAAGCAGAATTGAACCTTGTCTATGAACTGTGCTTTGTCCATCTCCTTTATTAAAATCGAGTTTCTTAATTTTACTTTATTTGTTTGCACTGATGTTACGTCATTGGATTATGAGATACTGAGGGCAGAACCTTTGTGTTATTCATCTTCTACAGCTAGCTGGCGGGCTACCTTGGAGACGGAATGTTCCACACGTGTGTGTGTGTGTGTGTGTGTGTGCTTGACTCAATCTGGCTAGGTGAATGAATGATTGAATCATTCATTCGATAAATTGATTGAGCTCTTACAACGTGCAAGGCACTGGGCAATATGCTAAGGATAGAGTGGTAAACAACAACAAAAATTTTACCATGAAGGTAAAATTTTACCCTCCCTTAGTGTGTGGGAAACAGAAAATGAACATAAATCAGGGAGAAACATGTCCATCAACTGATGAATGATATATAATATGTGTTCTATTTACACAACAGACTATTATTTGGCAATGAAAACAAATGAACTACTGATACATGCTACAAAGTGAGTTAACCTTGAAAATATTACACAAAGTGAATGGAGCCAGTCGCAATTGATCCCACATTGTAATTCCATTTATCTGAAATATCCAGAATAGGAAGGTTCCCCGGAGGCAGAAAATAAATGGTTGTTGCCAATCGAGGGAGAAGGGGGAGTGAGGAGTCACTGCTAATGGGTACAAGGTATCTTTGGGAGCAATTAAAATGTTCCAGAATTAGGAGGGAAGGTATAGCTCAGCAGGAGAGCAAGTGCTTGGCATGTAGGAGGTCTTGGGTTCAATCCCCAGTACCTCCCTTTAAATAAATAAATAAACCTAATTACCTGCCCCCCCCAAATTTTTTTTTAAAAGAAGTTATTCTTTTAAAAAAGTTCTAAAATTAGATTACGGTGATGCTTGCCCAACTTTGTGAATACAGTAAAAACCATTGAATTATTCTCTTTAAATAGGTTAATTGTATGAGATGAATTATGGCTCAGTAAAGACAGTATTTTTTTTAATTGGCTAACAAGTAGTAAATTTTATGAGGAGAAATAAAGCAGAGTAAAAACACAGAAAGTGATGGAGTACTAGACCTGAGTGAATTAATGAGTAAAATCTAAAGCATCCTTGGCAGTGACTTCTGGAACCAGTGACCTTCCTAGGTAAGGACCCTTTCAATGTGAGCAACAAAGGAAGAGAGAATGTAATATAAAGACAAAGAGCTTGAAGGGAATCTAGAAGTGAAGTGAAAGAGGAGTTGGGAGAATTTATATTAAATAGCCCCTTGGAATTCCATAGCATCTATGGAAGAATAAGAGGGCAACCTGGCTGCGTCAGTCCTCATTTACCTCTGCCGTTGAGAGGAGGGTCCCATAGATGTCCTTCACTGTGATGTGCAAACATGCCCAAAACTTCCCTCCTGGACACCAAAAATTCTTTTCCCAAATGAACAGGATCAGCAGCAGCCAAGATTGTTACTCTACGCAGCAACTTTCAAGTACACAATACAGTATTGTTAATGACAGCCACCACACTGTACATTAGAGCCCATAAATTATTGTAGCTGGAAGTTCGTACCCTTAGACCACCTTCACACACTTCTCCACCCCCAACCCCTGCCTCCTGGCAACTGCCAATTTATTCTCTGTTTCTATGAGGTCTCTAGTTTTTAGATTCCACATGTAAGTGAGATCATAGTATTTGTCTCTCTGCCTGACTTACTTCCCTTGGCTAGTGTCCTCAATGTTCATCCATGCTGTTACAAATGGCAATATTACTTTTTATGGCTGAACTATATATATTTCACATTTTCTTTATTCATTTATCCTTTGATGGACACTTAAGAGTGTTTCCATGTCTTGGCTATTGTAAATAATGCTGTTATGAAAATGGGAGTGCAGATTATCTCTATAAGATTTCATTTCCCTCATATGTATACCAGCAGTAGGATTGCTAGATCACATGGTAGTTCGATTTTTAATTTTTTGAAAAACCTCCATATTGTTTTTCCATAGCGCTGTACCTAATTATGTTTCCACCAACAAATGCCCTTTTTTCCACATTCCCGCTAGTACTTATCTGTTGTCTTTTTTTTGATATTGTAAATGTTTTTTATTTTTTAATTGAAGTTTAGTTGATTTACAATGCTTTGTTAGTTTCATTTGTACAGCAAAATGATTCCGTTTTGTATATATATTCTTTTTCATATGTTTTCCATTATAGGTTATTACAAGATATTGAATATAGTTCCCTGTGCTATACAATAGAAACTTGTTGTTTATCTGTTTTATATGTAGTTGTATGTATATATTAATCCCAAGCTCCTAATTTATCCTTCCCTCCCCCCATTACCCTACTGTAATGATAACTTTGTTTTCTATGTCTGTGAGTCTATTTTTATTTTGTAAATAAGTTCATTTGTATTATTTTTTTAAGATTCTACACATAAGTGATATTGTATGATACTTGTCTTTCTCTGTCTGACTTACTTCACTTAGTATGATAATCTCTAGGTCCATCCATGTTGCCACAAATGGCATTGTTTCATTCTTTTTTATGGCTGAGTAATATTTTATTTATATAAAATATATACATACACACACACACCACATCTTCTTTATCCAGTCATCTGTCAATGGACATTTAGGTTGCTTCCATGTCTTGGCTATTGTAAATAGGGCTGCTATGAACATTGGGGTGCATGTATCTTTTTGAATTAGAGTTTTGGTCTTTTCCAGATATATACCCAGGAGTGAGATTGCTGGATCAGATGGTAACTCTATTTTTAGTTTTTATGGAATCTCCATACTGTTTTTCCATAATGGCTGCACCAAACTACATTCCCACCAGCAGTATAGGAGGGTTCCCTTTTCTCCACTCCCTCTCCAAGCATTTATCATTTGTGGACTCTTTGATGCTGGCCATTCTGCCTGGTGTGAGGTGATACCTCACTGTAGTTTTGATTTGCATTTCTCTGATAATTAGCCATGTCGAGCAGCATCTACGTGCCTGTTGGCCATCTGGATGTTTTCTTTGGAGAGATGTCTATTTACGTCTTCTCCCCATTTTTTGATTGGATTGTTTCAGAATAGGTCTTTAGAACCAGACCTGAATTTGTATCCCCAGTTTTACTGATTTGTAATGTACAACATTTCAGAAGTTATTTAATCTCTCAGAAACTTGATCTAATTTTTTTAAATCACTAATGTAAGGAAAGTAGTACCTAAATTGGATGCATGTTTTAAGAGAGAAACGAGTTAATACACGTACAGTAACCATCACTGGAGGCCCACTCTGTATTCTCCCCGATGTCTCCTTCACATACTTCAATCCCAATCACTGTAGAATAAGTAACAACCATTCATTTTCCATGAGGAATAAGTGAAGGTTATGGACTGGAGATGCAAGAAAAGAAATTCTAGAATATTAAAAACACACCTTAGCCAGGAAAAGAATTCCAAGGGGATTTATGAAAGCTTTCTTCTGAATTCCTTAAAAATAAGTTAATTCCCATCTGTCATAAAAGAATGTTGTAAATCTTTCTGCTAGTTCTCTATAATTTCCATTTCTCACCCTGACTCATAAAGTTGGCTACTCTTTCCTTGAAACTCTTCCCTTCCGTGGTGCCATTCTGGACCCTCTCCAGTCTCTGGCAGGTCCTTTCCCCCTAATTACGATCATACCTCTTTCTTCTCATGCCTTCCAGATGTCATCCCACCTATATGTGGCCTTGATACTGTGTTCCTAGGTATCTCAGCTGCCACTACTAGTCTGATCATCTCCAAAGCTATGCCTTTCATTCTAATTTCTCTTCTGATCTCCAGGCTTTATTTCCAAAGGCCCATATCTGGTTCATCACTATTATTTCAAGCCCAATTAGTCCCAATCCAATCACATAATCTTCCCTCTTAAACCTGCTTGTCCTGCTGTGGTCCTTCTCTCGGCTGGCGCCATCAGCATTCTCCCAGTCATCCAGACTCCAAACTTTAGTATCGTTCACGTCTTCATAGATAGCATTTAAAGTCAGAAGGAAAGACATGACCCTTTCACATCCAATCATCATCCAGTCTTCCCAATTCTATCTTCACAAGATCTCTGGTAGTCCTCCCCAGTCCTGTTCCCATTCCCACTGCCCTAGTTGAGCCATTTATTACACCTTCCCCTTGGATTACTGTTATTCCTGCCTTTCATCTCTCCTTGCTGCAATTCTCTCAACAGACAGATGGCAAGTAATCTTCCTAGCCCTCGGTTCTGATTAAAAATTTTCCCTACTCAAAAGAATGTAACTTACACTCACACGCTCCCACGTGAGCCAGACTAGAGTACATGCTGTGTGTATGTGGTAAGCACATCTGAAATCTTCCATCATTATTTTTGCACAGTGCTACCTGAAATGTCCTTTCCCCTCAACTGTGCCTAAATGATATCCAATCTTCAAGATCCATTTCTTTTCTTTTCTTTTCTGTTTTATTGAGTTGTAGTCAGTTTACAATGTTGTGTCCATTTCTGGCGTACAGCACAATGCTTCAGTCACACATGAATATACATATATTCGTTTTCATATTTTTTTCACTGTGAGCTACTACAAGATATTGAATATAGTTCCCTGTGCTATGCAGTATAAACTTGTTTATCTATTTTATACATAGCAGTCAGTATCTGCAAATCTCGAACTCCCAGTTTGTCCCTTCCCACCCCGCCCAAAATCCACTGCAGTTACTGCTGTCCGTCTGCAGTCTTGCCTGCGGTGCGCCCTTACAATGCGGCTAGTGGTTCTCCGCTGAGAGCGGACCTGGGGAATAGGGCGAGCGGGGAGAATTGCTGCTGCATCCAGTGGGTAGCAAGATGCTGCAGACACCCTACAGTACACAAGACAATCCCCCCCACAACAAAGAATTACCTGGCCCCGAGTGTCAGTGATGCCAAAGCTGAGAAACCCTGCTTACAGACCCCAACGGACTTCTGTGCTGTTTCGCTGAGTGAGTCTTAGCACTCCTCTGGCGCACACTCTGTGGAGACAGGGAACCACCGTCTCCGAAATAACCATGGTGTTCACCCAGTGACTACCTTTCAGACTCTGCCTTCTCGATCCCCTCATGTCCTCTTTTACCTCCTGAAAGCTTTTCAGATACTGTTCTCCCTCTGGGTTTCATTATCTGTCCTCAACTTTTTTGTCATTCGTTTAAAATGCTCTCCATGGGTGAGTTCGTCTATTCTTTGGCCGATAGTGTTACTTATCTACCAAAAGGCCACTTTCCTACCTTCCTTCTTCTAACAAAACCCTGATTTTTTTTCTCCTAGGTTAGGGGTGCAGAATATGCCTACTCCTGGCAGGGGGTGGGGGGTGGTGAATGATAACCTTTAATCTAAGGCAGTAAAGATGAGCTCATTTTATTTCACAGTATATCTATTTCCCCACACTCTCTTGAGTTAGGGAGGCCCGAGTCACCAAGTTCTAACCAATGAGACCTATGAAGAAGTCATCTGAGGGGCTTCTAAGAATTTCACCTTCTGCGGGGTGGGAAGGGACAGACTGGGAGTTTGAAATTTGTAGATCCTGACACTTCATATGTAGAATAGATAAACAAGTTTATACTGTATAGCACAGGGAAATATATACAAGATCTGTGGTAGCTCACAGTGAAAAAGAATGCGACAATGAATGTATGTATGTTCATGTATAACTGAAAAATTGTGCTCTACACTGGAAATTGACACAGCATTGTAAACTGACTATAACTCAATAAAAAAAAAAGTTTAAAAAAAAAGGAATTTCACCTTCTGATTGGGAAAAAAAAAATCAAGCAAGGAAGGAGTCCTTGCTCGTGTCACTCCCTTCTCTTCTTGTTTTAAATGTTGTTTGTAGATCATGTTTCAGGGAACTGCCGACAGCCATCCTGCAACTATGAGTGACAAATCAGGGTCAAAACCCAGTATAGTGAGGATGGCAAAGCTGAAAAAGAGCGAGAGAGAGCCTTGGCTGTTGATAACATCTTTGAACCACCCTGCCAAACATGGAATCACCTACCTTCAAAATTTTTGTCATATGAGATAATTAAATGTCTTTATTGCTTTGCCCCTGTTGGTCAAGTATTTTATTACTACTGTTAAAAACATTCTTTGGCCTCAATAACACCCATACCCCAGGGCCACCTGCTTCATCTTGGTCCACCTCTCTTTTATCTGATTTGATCATTTCTCCCCTTTAATTGGAGTAATAAAACTCAGCAGAGTTTCATAGTTTTCCTTATATAGAGATACATTTTGTTAGATTTATACCTAAGTACTTCATTTTTGGGGGGTGCTAATATAAATGATACTATATTTTTAATTTCAAATTCCATTTGTTTCTTGTTTATATATAGGTAAGCAATTGACTTTTTTATATTAACCTTATGAACCTTATGTCCTGAAACCTTGCTATAATTACTTACTAGTTCCAGGAATTTTTTTTTTTTTTTGTAGATTCTTTCAGATTTTGTATATAGATGATCATGTTATCTGCAAACAAATACAGTTTTATACCTTCCTTCCCAGTCTGTATAGTTTCCGTTCCCTTTTCTTGGCTCATTGCGTTATCAAGGGCTTGCAGTAAAATGTTGAAAAGGAGCAGTGAGACACCCTTGCTTTGTATCTGATCTTAGTGGGAAAGCATTAAGTACAATGTTATTTTTAGATATTTTGTGGATAGTCCTTATTAAGTTGAAAAAGTTCACCTCTATTCCTAGTTTCCTGAGAGTGTTTTCAATCACGAATTGATACTGAATTTTGTCAAATGCTCTTTCGGCACCTATTGATATGATCATGTGATTTTTCTTTCTTTTTTTTTTTTTCAGTTTGTTGATGTAATAAATCATTAATGGATTTTCAAATGTTGTGGCAGCCTGGCATACCTGGGATAAATACCACTTGGTTATGGTGTATAATTCTTTTTATACTTTTTTGGAATTGATTTGCTAACATTTGTCGAGGGTTTTAACACCTATTTTGTGAGACATATTGGCCTGGAATTTTCTTTTCTTGTAATGTCTTTATTTGGTTTTGGTATTCGGTTAATGCTGGTCTAGAATTTCCTAGAATAGAATGGGTTGGGGAATAATCCTTCTGTTTCTACTCCCTCAAAGGGCTTGTGGAAAACTAGTATAATTTCTTCCTTCAGTGTTTGGCAGAATTAAACAATGAACCCATCTGGGCCTGTTGCTTCCTATTTTGGAAGGTTATTAATTATTTATTCAGTTTCTTTAATAGAGCTCAGCCTATTCACATTCTTATTTTCTCTAATGTGAATTTTGGCAGATTGATTCTTTCAAAGAAATGGCCTATGTTCTCTTTTAAAGACATTATAATCTAATGTATTAATCATTTCTAATGTAGTTTATTCATATCTCACCTCTTGTCAAAAAGAGGTAACAGCTGTTCTCAAAAAGAAAAAAACAAAAAAAAAAAAAAACACAGACACAAGCATCAGAGAATTTATACCTTCAGTTCTCATTCACAGGTTAAAAGTCAATACAGAAATGCAAAAACTCTCTGATCATGTCTCAAGGAGCCATTCTCCTTCCCAATGGGCGTAAGATACTTTCTTAATTGACTAGTGCTCAAGAATAGACAAATAAAGAAACAAAAAGGGTTCATAGTCCCTATTCTCTGACTATCATGATTCACTCAATGGAAAATTGACCCTCATTCTCAGAGAGAGCACCAAGGGGGCAGATGGTGAAACCAGATTGCCAGTTATTGCAATTATTGCTGCCAACCACGAGGAGTAACTCAACCACCATGTGCGTCACATTGAAATGACGCCTGAAAGTCCATTATACACTATTTCCTGGACCACACTGTAGGAAAAAATGTGGCCCAACCACTATTTCGTAAAGACTCAAGGAGACACAAGGTGCTCTCTCGATTAGGAAGCCAAGACCTGCCTAGTGGTCTAGGACTAGCTGTGTCTTGTGCCACCAGACTGGACTGTGCAGTGCCCTTCCTGACTTTGCCATCAGGTACCTCACACTGGTAGCTCATCACTGGCCATACTGGAAGTATTTATCCCACAGAAATCAGTGGATGCTGAAAACCAGCCCCTGTGCCCCCTCGAAGAACCAGTTCTTAAACATTTACCAGAATACCTCTGTCCTTTACCCCCTAGGTCCCAGACTCAGTAATGAAAGGATAAATGGCCCAAATCACAACTTAAACAGAATGTGGACAGGGTAATAGATTTGGCCAAGAAAAGAAACAAAAATGAATACATAGGATTAAAACACAAGGAAAATGAGGAAGAGAGTCAGCAGGGGGAAAATTCTATTGACACATGACTGGGCTTAAGCAGCCCATGAGGTGCACTTCCAGGGCAGGACAATTGGTTCTGGCAGGTAGGTCCACTTGGACATCTCAGTGAGAACTCCCAAACTTTCAAAGTACAAATTGCAAAACCTACTAACATGACTCTTTACAAATAGAGAGTGAATATGTGTCAAAGATTTATTTAGTTCATTATGGGAGAGCCAACATTGAGAAAAAAGCTGATTCAAAGAAGTATAGGAGGGGAGTAGGGGTGTAGCTCAGTGGTAGAGCGTGTGCTTAGCATGCAACCAAGGTCCAGGGTTCAATCCCCAGTACCTCCATTAAAGAAAAAAAAAAAATGGCAAAAAAAAGCATAGGAGAGAAAGAAGTGCTTATAGTCAATGGAAGACGGCGTGAAGAAAAAAGATGGCAAAATTAGATACAAGCTGGACTTCAGGAAAGGAAAGGAGGAAATATTCATTGTGACATGCAACAAAAGAATAGTTCAAAATAAAGTTCATATTGACTGGGATATAATGAACAAAGATCAAATCAGAGTTTTTTTCATCATGGATTTAACTGGTCTCTGTTACGCGGGTCTTTCTAATGAACAGTGACCAAGGTTACAGTAAAATATGGAATAGACCAGTGTTTATCAAATTGGACTCATAGAATGCACGAGCTGTAGGAATACTTTATTAAAACTTAAAATATTGTCACCTCAGGCGAATCCTTGACTAATTTGATTATACATACATACTCAAACTTGGGCATTAGGCACTCATGGAATGTTTACAAAACCTCTTCATATTGGTAGTATTACTGCTGTCTTACTGATGCTGCTGCTGAAGCACAGAGAGGTTAAGCAACTTGCCCAGGGTCACACAGCTAGTAAGTAACATAGCTGGGATTTACAACCAGGCAATCCCCTAAGACAAGACTTTTGGCCACCATGCTCTGCTGCCAAGGAAGGGAGTTATAGAAAGAAGTGGAATCTGGGAGGCCTGCATGAAACAGGTGGCCTTTAAACAAGAAGAAAATCCTGTGTAAGAGAGTAATTTCTTCTTTCCAAAATGATAGGAAAATGTCTCCATCAACGGACATCCCATATCATTAATGATTCTCCCCAGTGTCACAACTTCCACTGAGAGAGTTTATGGGAAACTTGGGAAGTCAGTGAATCTTTGTCAGAAAGCATAACCAGAATTTTCTAATATCAGGCAGCTTTTCAATAATCAAATGCAGCACTGTCAGGTAGAATTTTCTGTGACGGTGGAAATGTTCTATATTCTGCCCTGTTCAATACAGTTACCACATGTGGCTTGGAGCACTTGAAATGTGGCTAGTGTGACTGAGGGATGGAATTTAAAAAAATTTTATTGTAATTAATTGAAATTGAAATAGCCACACATGGGCAGCATGGATAGTTATGAGTTCAAATTCTTCCAAAACCTCTGATGTGGTTCCAGACAATGGGTGGTCTGCAGGTTGGCCAGTCGAGGTCTTAATAATCACAGCTTTGTGGACCACTGTATCTGCTTTCAAGCTGGAAGGGCTTGCCAGAGCAATTTCCTCAGCATAGGAAATGAAGCTGTGATGGTGTACTCATAGCCGTGTTTAACTCGTATTTAATTAATTTTTACCGCTTGGGAAAA
Organism: Camelus bactrianus; assembly: GCF_048773025.1. Lineage (NCBI taxonomy): Eukaryota > Metazoa > Chordata > Mammalia > Artiodactyla > Camelidae > Camelus > Camelus bactrianus. The sequence goes on from NC_133572.1 coordinate 15,736,495, forward strand.
CATTCTTAAAAATAGGCAGCATTTCAGATGTTATGGGTCCACAGAAGACTGAGAAATCCATCCCAAACCTGGAAGAGATATAGATTCTTAAGGATCTTAGTTGGACTGTGGATTTTGAGAGAGATTAAATCGCTGCAGTGTTTGTTCTGGAACAGACCAGGCTGCATATAAAATGCCGTGAAGAAAGTTTCTAGCACTTGGATGTAATCTCTTAGATTATTCAAGGATAGCTGAATTTCAACTTCTCAGTTTTCCAGAATGGATCTTAACTGCATATTGACATTGAAAGTCCAATATGGTAAAGCTCTATTTTAAAATTTTATGGGGAGGAGGGTGTAGCTCAAGGGATAGAGCACATGCTTAGCATGCATGAGGTCCTGGGTTCGGTCCCCAGTACCTCCTCTAGAAATAAACCTAAATACCTCCCTTTGCTGCCAAAATTGAAATTTTACTGCACAGAATTTCCACTGTTAACTTCACTATTACTTTTCAGGCTTTTTCCCTTTTCTGTCTGTGTATTTGAGGTCATAATGTATACAATTCGCTTTTATTTACTTAAAACTTTCATTTTTAAATATAAAGATGATTTTTGTACTACACCTTTTTTATCACTTTGGGGTACCCCCGGCCATTTTAGTTGTATTTGAGAGTTAACAGATCAACCCCTCAGAACTCTGTGCAGCAGAAATGCCACCACAGCTTTCTGAGCTGCCAAAGAGCTTTATTAAGTCAACAAAACACTTTCTCAGCTTTGAGCTGCTGTGCGGTGGGATTCAACACAGACATTCCAGTTGTCTGGATTTTCCATTTTGAGACTCTTGTAAGTTAGAAAAACATGTACATTCTACCATTTTCTTTAGTATTTCCTTTAAGTATGCTTTTATTTATAGTCATATTTTCTAAAGTAGGGGGCTTTCACAGACATGGGAATTTGGCTGGACTTACAGAAAATCTTAGAAGAGGTTATAAAGTCTGCAATCTACTTTAAAAAAAAAAACTTCAGTGTAGTTGGCATAATATTACTTACATGCCAACCAGTTTAAGTGGCATTTCTAGGGGTGACCAGCTGACCTGCTCTCCAGCATGCATTCTGGGATTGTCACCTACCACCGGGCAGAAAAAGCCAGCTCTCTGCTCCCCTATTTTCTCCATCAACCTGGGAAAATTAGCATATTGGATGTTATATATGGGTTTTTATTGCCAAAACTAGTGTCTGTTTAGTAAGAGGGTAGATGTTAGAAGCTGGTTCTCACTGTGAAAATAATGCTCTCTCTATATATATGTTATAGGCAAAATAATTTACAGCTGCTCTCTAAAGCAGCTCCCAACGGACGGTGTCATAAGCTGTCCCCAGTGATGTCTGTCTCAGAGTAATCTCCAAAGCTAAGTGTGGGCTAGATTTACTGACTTGATTATAATGAATAAAATATGGCAGAAGTGATGGGATATCACTTCCAAAATTAGGTTTAAAAAGACTGTTGCTGAGGGAGGCTATAGCTTAAGTGGTTGTGCGCATGCTTAGCATACACAAGGTCCTGGGTTCAATTCCCAGTACCTCCACTGAAAAATAATTCAATAAATAAACCTAATTACCTCCCCAACTGCCCCTCCTCCCCAGAAAAAAGTCCTTAAAAAAAAAAAGAAAGACTGTTGCTATTCTTGGAGTGTGTGTGTGCATGTGAATTCTTTGTTTTCTCTCTCTCTCTCTCTCTCTCTCTCTCTCTCTCTCTCTCTCTCTCTCTCTCGGATTGCTCGCCCTAGGGGAAGCCAACTGCCAAGTTGTGAGGCAGCCGAGCTGAGAGGCCCACGTGGCGAGGAACTGAGACCCGCCAATAATCACGTGAGTGGTCGTGGTGGAAGAACCAACCACCAGGCTGAACAGCCCCAGATGCCTAACCCACAGAGACTGTGAGTAATAAATGTCTATTGATCTGGGACTCTAAGTCTTGGGGTGATTTGCTTCCCAGCAATAGATAAAGATGTTGGAAGCCCTAGAGAAGCTGAGAGAAACTACTGGGAGTCTGATGTGTTTTTGGCAATTGTAGCGCTAACACGCAGAGTACCCGCTACCGAGCGAGGCGGTGTTCCGTGTATTTTACACACAGCAATTCATCTCCTCACTATGATCCTGTTATCACCGCCGTTTCACAGATAAGGAAACACCACAGAGAAGAAGTCAAGGCACTTGTCCAAGAGGCAGAGTTTAGAGGAACACCCCGCCAATCTCAACCTTGAGTCCAGGCTCTACTGCTGCACTGTGGTGCCTGTCTGGTTAACTGGCCTGAGAAGAGTGAAGCAGGTTTGGTCCGAAGGCCATCACAGGGCTGGAGGGGGCATGAGTGAAAACAAAAAGTTGGAAAAGCTCACTAACACCTAAATTTGACTTTATCAAGCATGCTCTACATGAATGAAACCACCCACCCCTTTCTCCCATTAAGAGCAACTAGCAGACTATGAGGAATTCTGCCCTTCTGGGGAGGAGAAGCACTTTTCTAGAGATGCTGAAAGCTTAAGGGACAGGTTAGCTGTGGCTAACAGCGCTGTTTTGTGATGATGTCTGTTTGCTCAAACAACATTCCCAACCCAACTGACTCACTCCGAAGAAATAAATTCCTCAGCAGACTTAACTCAAGTGGCCTTCCCCCAAGATGCAACAAAATATATTATTGTGACTTTCCACAAATAATGAAAGTCATCGGCTATTTTGCTTTCTTTTTCTTCCTTTTTACAGTGACCTCCGTGCACCTGTTTTTGGCACTTAAAATAGTGTGAAGGAGCGGGCACTCGGGGGTCTCAGCTGGGCCTCAGATACAGTTCACACCAGCCCTGCCCGTGCAGAGGACACCAGGAACTCCCCAGCGTCGGTACTGTGAGCACGGTCCGACCTGATTGATGGAAAAAAAAAAAAAAAAAAAATCTCCAGCACGCTATGGTAGTTGCGTTGAGTGTCAGGAAATGAAGCCCAGTTGAGTTGTCCCAGCAAGATATGGTAGACGATGGATGAGCCAATTGTTGGAAAGAGCTTTAATGAAGGTGTAAGTACTGATGTCTCCCTCTCATGACCTACACGGTGCTGATATATATCACAGGAATCACGGGAGTCAGGATCCTTTTACCCTTGGAGATTTCACACCCGCCTGCTGATTTTCATTGGTTGAAGTTCTTGTCTGAGAAACGTCCTCTCTCCCCGAACACGGCAAAGCCTGCTGATGTGGGTATGTGGAGAATGACTACATTTTGCATAGCGTGTTTGATTTATTATTCAACTCCATGTGCTACTTACTTTGTGAGTAGTTTTATGGGGGGAAAAGTCATGGTGAGTAAGTGATTGCATTTTGCATACCATAAAAATAAGAAAGGGGATGGGCTATTTATGGAACACAACCCTAACACTAATTCTTAACCTGCCAGGCAGGAAAAATAAAAATCTGTTTGTCTTGCAAATTGAACAGAGCTCGAGTTGAAGTATTTATGATTGTACATTTGGGAGGAATGGAATTCCTCTTCTATTTAAAAAATACTGGTATGTGTTCTATTTTGTGTTCTAGTGTATAATATGGAAACATGCACCTCTCGAGGGTTTGTTTTCAAAAGTAGACCCAAGGCAGATATATAAACTGTAAATAGCTCAGTCACCAGAGCCGTATGAGGCTGGCTCTTGGAGAAAGAACCAAAACTTTGGGTTTACACAGTGACTAGAACACTTCATCTAGACCACAGCCACTCACTGCCACGGCCATAACCTCGACCTTGCTGTTATCAATGGCCAGATCCCTGTCATATCTCAAATTCTAGTTTCCACTCTTCTGCTCCTTCTTCACCGTTCTTTCTCTCCACCAGGATCCCCCACTGAGTCTATTACTGTGCATTGTCCCTTATCCCTGCACTGATGTCCCATGATTTCTCCCTGCCCAGCTTGAATCCCGTGTCCATCAGCAGAGTCACTGCTTTGCACGCACTCTCAACTCTACTCCCTCCTTTTCATGTCTCACAGCAAACTCGCTTGGCTGCATCACAACGCTAGTTGACTCCAGATCCCTACCCCACTCTATGTTCGCACCCATGCAGCTACAAACCGCACAGCGGTGCTAGCTGGTCTCACGTGAAACCTGGGACCATGAATCTTTGTGCTGACTCTCACATTGTCCAGCAATCATATTGTGCTTCCTTCATCCAGTCTCTCTTACACGTTCTCCTAGATCTGTTACACGTTCCCGTCTCTCCTCCAACTTCCAACACTATTTCCCTTTGCTGAGATGATTGAAGCCGTCAGAAGAAGACAGTGGCCACCCCTCCCCTGTACCTACCTACTACCTGTACCTGTGTCCATACTCAGTGCCTTCCCCGACCTGCGGATGGGCTGGCTTTGAGCCCTCACTGGAGCCCTAGGCCTCCTCCTCGGACACATGGTCACCCACAGGTTCCACTATTCCCGTCTCTCTCACCTGCAACCTCAAAATTTCCTTCTGGGCCGGATTATTCCCATAAACGTGCAAACATGCTGTCATTTCTCTCAACTAAAAGAAACTCCGAAACCAAAGCAGTAAACTCCCTTGACTCCACTTCTTTCTCTGCTGTTGTCTATTTCTTTCCTTTCTTTTCACAGCGAACTCTTTTTTTTAGAACAGCTTTATTGAGGTATAATTAATATACCAATAACAGCACACATTTAATGTGTACAGTTTGATGAGTTTAGACAGTATGCATACACCTGTGGCACCATCACCATAATCAAGGCAATCATTACATCCATTGCCTCCAAAAGTTTCCTTATGTCTCTTCCCTTATTTTCCTTTAATGGTCGGAATATTTAACATGAGATCTGCCTCTTAAACTATTCAGTGCACAACGTCATCTTGTTAACTATGGGAATAGTAATATGCAGCGATCACAGTGAACTCTTAAAAAGCAGAGTTCATACTCAGTCTCTCATTTCTCTCCTCCTGTTCACTTTTGAACACATTGTAATTGTTGACTGAAAAAACAAAAACACACAACTTGAGAGCTGTGAATTACATTTTATTTGGGGCTTACCAAGAACTATAGCCTGGGAGCCTCCTAACTAGCTCTGAGGAACTGCTCCGAAGAGGTGCCAGGGAGGTCAGTGTATATGTGATTTCGGTGAAGGGGACACATGCAGTCAAGCATGCATCTTGGTAGAAGTTTGCTGCAAGTCACAAGAGCACTGCTGCTGGTCACGAGGAGCAGGTGTCTTGGTTAATGATTTTAGTGCTTTTCTAGGTATGAGAAGATGCAAGAAATTGGGTTCATAAAACTTTCTCCTGAAAATATCTAACTATCTGAAGGCCTTGTTCTGCCAGTTTTTCCCAGAGCATGGAGCGCCCCCTTCCTGATGTCTGCTCCGAACTCCTGTCGGATGTGGGATGTGTTAAAGGTCAGTGACTGCACTGGTGAGTGACTTCATTCTTGTAGAACCCGATGGTGAGCGACATGCTTTAGTCTGCAAAATGAAATTGCTCCTGTCAAGGTCACCAGTCACCTGCTCCCTTACTGCTAATCCAAGGTCATTTCTTAGTCTTCATTTTACTTGACTTATCAGCAGTTGATCACTTTGTCTTTCTTGAAACACGTTCCCCACTAGACTTGGAGGATATCACACTCTCCAGATTCTCTTCCTTCTACCTTCTTCCTTCTACATTTCTGCTACTCCTTTTCAGTCTCTTTTGCTGGATCCTCCTCATCTCTACCCAGACTGCTAAATGTTGACCTGTCAGAGGGCTCAGGCCTTGGGCTTCTCTTTCCCACCTGCCTTCACTCCCTGGGTGATCTCAGTAGGTCCCACAGCCTTAAATTCCCCCTTTATGTTGAGGACTCTCAGATTTTTATCTCCAACCCACACCTCTCCCCTGAATCCAGACATACACCCAACTGCCTGTTGGACAACTTCCACTTGAATATTTAATAGGATCTTAAACTCAGCATTCTGAAACTGATATCCTGATACTCATCTCTCACTCTAAATCATCTCAATTAATGGCAGCTACATCCCTCCAGTTGCTCAGGTCAAAATCTTGAAGTCATTCTTGAGTCTTCTATTACTCTCATACCCCACATCTAGTGCATCCTGCAGAGCAGATCCTATCTCATCTAACACCACCTATAATCTATCTATCTATCTATCTATCTATCTATCTATCTATCTATCTATCATCATCCATCCATCTATGAATTCTCATCATTTTTCTTCCTGGATTATTGCTGTAAATATCTAATTAATCTCACTGTTTCTATCCTTGACTCTTTTCAGTTAATTCATTTATTCTGTTCTCCTTAAAATCTAATGGCCTCCCATCTTGCTTAGAGTAAAAGCCAATGTTCTTCTATAACTCAAAGATCTTACACAATTAGTTCTCCCCAATTAATACTCTGACCTCTTTTCCTACTCTTCCCTATTCTTTCCACTCTAGCCACACTGTTGCTGTTTCTCAAACATGCCATGCAAACTTGTACCTCAGGACCTTTGTACTTGCTCTTCTGCCTAGATGCATTTTCTCAGGTATTCCCTGGCTCCCTTCTTTAGTTCCTTTGGGTCTTTGTTCAAATTCACCTTCTGGTGAGCCTTTCTTTGGCTACCCTATCTACAATCGCAACCCTCCCTCCAAACTCATTCTTCACATTCTGTTTATTTTTCTTTCTTCAGCAATTATCAGACTGTAACATATCATATATTTTTTGTCAATTATGTTTATTGTGTCTCCTTTGGTAGGAAACAAGTTCTATGAGAGCAGGAAGTTTGTCTGTTCACAGTACACTGGGATACAGTATACCCCAGCACTAGGACTCACCTGACACACACCAAGTACTCAATACCTGTTGAGTGAATGAATTATAACAGTGATGAATGTGATGGGAGTATACAGCCTGACAAGACAAACATACACAATGTTGCTTAATTTTATACAAATTGGTGATAGCTATTGTTAAAGACACTTATGATTTTATTCTCAATATTCCCACATCATCAAAAGTAGAGTTCTGTACTCAGACAACAGTTAAAACTCTAGAATTGTGAACATATACAAAAATGTGTCTCTTTCAACTTTAGGAAACTCCCACAGTGATTTTTAAATATTATGACATAAAATATTATCATCCTTATGATATACTATTTGACTATATGATAATAATTACAAAATAGAGCATAAGATAAATCATATTCATGATTTCTAGGTCACTGAATTTCAGCTGGTTACCAGCAGAGGGTACCACTGATCCACATTTTTTACAGCTATGTATTTTAAAAAAAACTGCTGAACGAAGTGTCAGGTTTCAATGCTGTAAATGATGTTATCTTATAAATCTATATAATATGGTAGTGAATTAGCCACCAAAATAGAATAACTTGAGTTTTTAAAAAAAAATCTATTAGTTTTTCTCATTTTCATTCATTTAATTTTTAAAAATTAATTTTTTGGGGGGAAGACGTAATTAAGTCTATTTATGTATTTATTTATTTGTTTATTTTTTAATTTATTTAATGGCGATACTGGGGTTCAATTGAACTCAGGTCCTTGTGCATGCTAAACATGGGACCACTTAAGCCATACCATATGCCCCTCATTCATACATTTAAATTGATGATCTTGTATAAGAATACAGTACAGAAAATATACAGAAATAATTAAATCTCTTTTCTACCCCTGTTTCTTGGTCCCCCCATTTCCCTCCCCAAGGTTATCACTGTCTCTAGTTTCTTTTGTAACTGTGTGTATGTTTTGCTTTAATTTGTACTGTGTGTATATATATATACATATATATATATATTTAACATTTTTTAAATTGAAGTATAGTCGGTTTATAATGTGTTAATTTCTGGTGTACAAGCATAGTGGTTCATTTATGCATGTATATATTCCTTTTCATATTCTTTTTCATAATAGGTTAATACAAGGTATTGAGTATCATTCCCTGTGCTATACAGTAAGACCTTACTGTTTATCTGTTTTATATATAGTAGTTAGTGTTTGCAAATCCCAAACTCCCAATTTATCCCTCCACCCCCGCCTCTCCCCACTGGTAACCACAAGTTTGTTTTCTATGTCTGTGAGTCTGTTTCTGTTCTGTAAATAAGTTCATTTGTCTCATTTTTTTCTTTAGACTCCACATATAAGTGATAACATTATGGTATTTTTCTTTCTCTGACTTACTTCACTTAGTATGACAATCTCCAGGTCTATCCATATTATTGCAAATGGCATTATTTTATTCATTTTTATGGCTGAGTGGTATTTGTACACATATTTTAAAATCAGAAATAGTATAAGTACTGTTCTTCACCTAGGGTTGATTTATAACTAGATCACATAATGTTGGGATTCCATACCAGTCCTTAGAGAGTCTCTTTCTTTTAAACAGCTGTATTTTATAACAGTGTGAGAATGAACTGTAATTTATATAGCCAGTCCTTATTGAAGGATGCAAAGGTTGTTTTCCATATTTGGCCATTCCAAACAAAACTATAACAAATGTATTTTAACATTTATCTTTGTAAATATGTGCAAGTGTATCTGTAGGATAACTTCCTAGAAAAACCTGATAGCCATCTGAAAAATAAAGAAGGTGGAGTCCTATTTCCCCATTACCAAAATAAAGTCAAATGTATTGAATCATAAAGGTACTAGAAAAAACATGGAGTTTTGGAGTCAGGAACAGCTTTCTAAGGCAAATACAAACTCAGAAGCCACACAGAGAAGACTGAAATTAGACTTTATGTTTTTAAAAATCTGCGTGGCAAAAATACCATTAAAAAAACCAGAAGTGGACAAATTGTAAAAATGCATTTCTAACACACAAAATACAAAGAGCTAAATTCCTCAATACGTAAAGAGCTTTTTGTAAATTGATAAAATCAAATCCCTATTGAAAAATGACCAAAGAATACAAACAAACCGAACATAGAAATGGGAATACAAATAGCTTTAAATACATGAAACCATATTCATAAGGAGAGAAATGCAAATTAAAATGAGGTGCCATGTTTCACTTATCAGATTGGCAGAGATCAACACATTGTGTTGCTGAGGGTGTGGGGAACCAGGCAGCCTCACAGATTGCTGGTGAGATGATAAACTGATACAACCTCTATGGAAACCAGCTTGGAAACAGCTACCAAAACTTTCAAAAGAAAGTTTGCGGGGTGTTTGGGTTTTTTCTTTTTTCTTTTGTTAGGTCAAATCTGTTTCTTTGCATCAGCTGCATGTGCTTACCCAGAAGGAGAGGCTACAGAGTTTAAAAATAAAAACAAAACATTTTAAGGGAGGTTATTATCCCTGTTGTAGCAGGTGAATGACAACCATATTGGGCTATGGAAATTAACATGACAACTAAAAGAATCTCCAAGTGTCTGTCAGTCAGGGTCCTTTAGGAAACAGATGGCACATTTTTTAAAAGGCAAGACTGAAAAGAATTTCAATCATGAAGGTGTGGGCAGGATTAAGGGTAACATTAAGGAGTGGGGAGCACCCCTTGGTGTTGATGTCATGGCTCCAAGAAGCCATCAAGTGAGGGCTACTGCTTTGGGAGGGGGCTGCCTGGCAGAGCCATGGAACAGCCTGGACCACTGTCAGACAGACCTGGCAGGGTGCGATTCAGGAGAAAACTATCCCAGGTTCTGCTCATGCCCATTTATTTTCTGCTGGTGCCTCCTACTGGCCAAGTTTAGTGGGAAATCAGAGGGCAGGGGAGTCAGACTGAACCATCCGTCCCCAGAGGTCAGTGTGCTGGGACACTGTGTAAGGAGGGGTAGATCTTCAGATCTTTATTTCAGAGGGTAAATCTGGGAGGGCAACAGATGATTGCTATTCAGCTAATACATATCTTGGTAATATCTTCAGGGCCTTACATCATTTTAACCTCCTGCCAAAAAAGATATTGCTGATTTTTCTTCCAAAGTATTCATTTCTGTGTTCCTTCTTTTCGGAATGGAACCCATAGATCACTAAAATTCCTGGTCCCTTTCTTTAGGGGACAGGATCTTTCTGAAAATTGAAAATAAGCACTGCCTCTGCTTATTACAGTTTAATTAACAGAAAGCAATTTAAAGACAATGACATCTACACTCTGAGGGCGCTATAGAGTACATTCTAAGAAATAGTGCCTTTAAAAAAAAAAAGAAAAGACAGAATGCATTTTACATAGGGCAGATTTTGGAAAAAAAAAAAGGGTATGTTATGTTTGGCCATGCCTCTCATGAAGGAGGATTTCACTATCTGGGTTTCTTTTTTTCCTTCCTTACTTTCCTCTGGTAGTACCCTCTTTTCATCTAATCTACCTTTGGAGTCCCTTGGATCAACCAGAGATTAATCCCAGAAATCCAGCTAATGTTTAAAAACATTAATGATTGCATTAGAGAGAAGGAGATATGTGTTATTTAAATAATTCTTTTTTTTTTTTTTTGCCAATTTACACAAGATTTAATTTCCTTGCCATGTTATTTTAAAGACTGGGGATGGAGTTTCTTAGAGGTTCTATAATTATAACAAGACAGACAGTTGCCTTCAGGTTTGGCAGTATCAGGGGGCGCTGTCTGGTCAATGCACCTAAAGAAGAAATGACTTGGCAAGGAAACAACATGTTAACAACTCTCCCTGCACTATATCCAGAAGCCAAAGCCCCATCTGGGCTTTTTGGGGGTAAAGTCTGCATTTTATCCCTTCGCACTCCCTCCTGTGTTAACAAAACATGTGTTTGGGGCTGGAGAAGCTGTTTGGTTATGTGCACGTACTATGCCATTTTCTATAAGGGACTTGAGCATCCACAGATTTGGGTATCTGAGGGGTTCCTGGAACCCATTCCCATGGGTACCAGACAACCATATCCTGTTAGAATCAGCCCAAGGCAAACAATAAGTGGTGGAATAAACAAATGATCAATAAATAGCACATAAGTGATGAAATGACATGTTTATTCAATTCATTGACAAGCCATTGGAATTTATTCAGGTTATTCCTGAATAAGTTCACGTTACTCCTTTCGCTGCTCTGAGAAACATCAGGTAGGACACATTTACGTCGAGCGGGAAGAAAGTGTAGTTCGTCAGACAGGCGATATAGTCTAGTGGATTCAGAATTTGAATATTATTTCTGGCTCTGCCACTGGCTTCCTTTATGACTAGGAGGCAAATATCTCTGGGTGTTGCTGGTTTCGGTATCTGTGGATTGATAAGAAGATCACGAGCACGGATGCTATAAGAGATTTCACGTCATGGGAAATTAAACAGAGCAAGTCTAATGAGAGAAAGGGGTTAATTGGTTATTTCTTTCTGGGCCCTATTTCGTGCTTTTAGAGTTTATTTCATAATGGAATAAGCACACTGGGTTTCAGAAAGTGTATCATACATGTGTCATCTCATTTAACCCTTGCAGTAAACCCAGGAGGTCATATATGATATTGATGCAATTTTGCAGATGAAGAGACTGAGGCACAGAGAGTTAAGTAATTGTCTAGGGTCACGACACTAGGGAGCAGCAGAGCTGGGATTAGACCCAGGTTATTTGCCTCCAGAACCCCAATTCTTAACTACTACACGCCCTCTCCCTCTCACTTGGTGACGGAAATGATAATGACCCACAGGAATGGGAGAGTATATAAAAATCTCAACATTCCCCAGGTAGATTTTCAGAGCACCCTATGCAGAGTAGGGAAGAGAGAAAATGGGGCGGAGGGAGAAAATCAGCGGCGCTGAAGTCTGTGAAGCGTGTGATGAGGAACTGCAGTGATCCGGCCAGAGAAGCCCCACGGGCAGCAGTCAGTTTGAGAACAAAATGTTCCGGTTATGACACTTTGGGTTGTGTGTTTGGACCCCTGATTCTGGTTGGCTTGTTTGTTTGTTTGTTTTGTGGTAGGTTTGTTTTGTTCTATTTTTAAAATGCTTGTCACAGCTGCACATCATTTCCCTGGGTGGGAAATGGCATTATATGAGGTTTCATTGGTTTCTGAATCTGCTGGTATCCTACCTACGGCAACTGATTTTTTTTCATTGCTCCACCACCTCCCACCTATCTCGCGTTCCCATCAGACTGTTTACCCCATGTTGCCAAAACAACAGGCTGAGTTTCACCCCTAGGCTTTAGTCATCTCTCCCCAGCTCACAGGTTTGTCCAAGCCCCTGCCTTTCCGAAATACTCTATTCTTTAAAGCTGGGCTTAAATCCCACCTACTTTATAAAGGCTTCTCAACCCACATTGAATCGTGCTATCCTGAACTCCCATGGAGCTTAACGTACTGCTCATCTACTTCTTCACTTAATTATTGCATTTCACATTATTTTTATACAGTCTCCCCCAAACCTGATTTCGTCCCATAAAAGACACAATGATTAATAGCATTCATGTTTTAGGAACCATGTGGCGTTTGGCCCAATAGAAACACACAAGATTTAACTTAAAAGGTGACTTGTCTTTCACCCTGATAAGAGAGAGTCTATTCTGGATGGTTTTTATTTTGTAATAATGTGGTGATTAGTGGGGGGAAGCATACCAGTATGGTGCCCATCCTGTCCAGGTGGGCATCCTAACTTCTCCCACCTGCCTTTCCTCCCGCCTCTCCTCATCTTGGCTAAACCAAAGAGGCAGGTGTAGCTGATAAGAGTCTTCCCTCTTCTACGTTTGTCTCTCACCTCACTCCGTACCACCAGGTAGATGTTAGCTCCACCCACATCATCTGATCCCGCAGGGCCTCTGCTCTCCATCCCCAGTCCTCAGAAGGTGGTTCTTTGAGTGCTGTGAAAATAAGGTGGTGAGTTTTCCCCAAGCAAATAATTATACTTTGGCTGATGGTGGCTCTTAGTCATGGAAGGTCAAGAAAACCCTCCCCTAAACAGGGAAAAGCAATCCCAGATGTAGCTACTCTGTTGTCTCCTCACCATAACCCCAAATTCAATGTTTGCTGTGAATGAGACAAATTCAATATTGACTGATATATCGAGGTTTAACAGAGCTCACTGAGAAATTGAAACAACTCTAGGAAAAAACCCGAAACTCTGAAAAAAATTGGGGGGAAAAAGATGAGTAGTTGAAAGTGATAAAGCTAGGTTCTCCGGACACTTTGCTTTCAAGACAAATCCCAGAATTGTCTGCAGAGGGCTTTTGGATAGGTGAAGCACTAAATTGTTTCCAGCCTTGGTCATCTGGAATGTGTGTTAGTAGAAGGCGGTTATGTGGTTTTGCAGATGGTAAGAATGTAGGAGCACGTGAGTTCTTGGAGTTAGAGATTTATCATAGGGTTTTTCCTAGTCTCTTGAGAAGAAAACCAGACTTCATATAATAAGAACTGAAACAGAAGAACTCAGTCAGTTTTCAGGAGCATAATGTATGACTGTGCTATTTCAGGAATTGTTCCAATATGAGATGTTTATAATAAGCTTGCTGTGACCCAGTCAAGGAGCTTAATATAACAAGGTGAGCGGTGGGAGGAGTTGGTTCCAGTCTTACCAGCTTGCAATTATTAGTAATGATGATAAAGGTTTGCAGATGACAGACTCACTGAGCATTTACTAAATCTGGGACTTGTGGTTTGCAAATCATTTCATTTTGATATACAGCTGCTATCATTTATGTAGAGGGGGCAGGAAAAAGCCTTATTATTTTATTACATTAAATACTAGTTACAAAGAGACTAAAAACAATGTAATTTGGCAAATAAAAAGTTTACTGGTTAAGTAGAAAACCAAGTTCTGCTCTCCTACTGGGCTCGCCAAAGTTGAGTTTCTTGGGAACATCTTGGTGAGCAGATGTTCTTACATTTCTTAGATAAGGAGTTTACTGGCATCTAATTGTTAACTAAGGATTCTTTTGGCAAAAGGAACCCCTTGTTTATCTATCTACATCTACACATACATATATATTTGCATTTTTAACACACATTAATTAAGGGCTTAACCTTAATTAAACCACCAAGCAGGACTCACTCAGGTGAGCCATGAAAGATTTGCCTGGATTTCAAAATAAAGTAACAAATGATTGTTAAAGTAAGTCCACCTGATTTAAAGTTTAGAAGTTCAGTGTTCAAGCAATAACTATTAGTAAAGGGAGAAAAAAAATTAAGTGGTTGGTAAAGGAAAGATAATTACATTGTCAACATAATCTTTTTTTGAGTTGGGGTTTGATTCAGAAAGCTCTTTAAAGCTGCTTTCTGAATCACCCTGAAATCTTTTTCATGGATGCTATTTTTGTAACTGTGTAAATCTGATGTCTTTCTTTGCAGAGAAAAGCCACTCTTTCTTTGTGATTGAAGAATATGGATATTGAAAAACACAAATTATGCTCTTATATTGTTTCTAAGTTCCTAAAGATAATGAGATATTATCCAATTGTACATACATGGTGAATTTATTCTAATCTGTTGAAGGCCCCTTAGGAAGTCAGAGCAAATGCAGAAGATTTCTTTAAGTCTCGAAGACTGCAAATGTCTTCGAGGTTAATGTTGAACTCTGTAGTTACGTCACTGGTGAAAATCACCATACTTTAGATAAGAGACGAATCACACTTATTTCATAGAGGTTGCCCTGCATCAGGGGCTTTTAATAATTGCTTTATAGTTTTTGATCAGGGAGAAGGTTGAAAAGTATTGATTCAGGAGATTTATTAGATACAATAAGGCAACTGAGGCAATAATAGTAATGGAACTCATCCTAGAAACAGGAGCAATGGGACATATCACAAATAGGATGAATAAAGAAATAAAATTAGTGAAATAGCCAAACATAGTGCAGAATCTGATGGTTACGAGGGTGGGGAGGAAGAGGGTGGGAAGAGATAAACTGGGAGTTCAAGATTTGCAAATATTAACTACTATATATAAAAATAGATAAAAAACAAATTTCTTCTGTATAGCCCAGGGAACTATATTCAGTATCTTACAGTAACCTATAATGAAAAAGAATATATGTTACGTCCACATATGACTGAAACATTATGCTGTACATGAGAAATTGACATATTGTAACTGACACATTGTAACTGATTATACTTCAAAAAAAATTAGTGAAATAACTTGTCTGGATAATCTCTAACATTATATTACATTTATCTAATGTGAATCCAAATGGGTATCCCTATAGCAGATTTATGATTCCACTTTTTAATTTCTACTATTTAATTTATAATCATGGATTTAGCAAACAGTATTTATACCGTTATGCACAGCACATGACAACATAATAGATGCCCCTAATTTTCCCTGTCCTCACTCCAAAACTAGGATAACCCCTATTGTATGCTCTCATAGCCTCTGGCACTTTTCTTTCCTAGTGTGTAATTATTTATTATCTGTAGCCTTTAGGGTTGCTAGATTTAGCTAGTTAGAAATGCCAGATGTCCAGAGAAATTTGAATTTTAGATAAACAACAAGTTATTTTTCAGTATAAATTCTTCCTGTGCAACTCTTTGATGCATAAGGTGACACACTTATAATGAGCTGAAATTGTTTATCTGAAATTCAAATTTTATTGGGCATTCTGGATTTAATCTGGCAATCTTTGTAGCTTACTTGTTTATATCTGTGTCTCTCACAGACCACAAGTTTTAGGAGACATGGTACCACCACCAGTATCTGCAGTGGGTCTAGCACAACTTAGGTACTTAATACGTAGTGGTTAAATGCCTAAAAGGATGAATGATATGGAGTACAACTGAGGTTCAGAGAATTTAAAACCAAAAGTAGCAGTTCTTGCCATTGAGATTCTACAAGTCTACCAACTTTACATATTACATAGTTAATCAACTACAATAGATAAACAAGGAGGAAATTCCTTTTAAAAGAGAGATTCCAAGCAACTGATTCTACCAGTGCAATTAACCTTCAGTTTTCAATTTTCAGTTAGTACTTTTTCAAAGACAGTTACTGCACAAAGCAAGTGAGACTTGTATTTTTAAGTGTTATGGCAGACTGCAGCTCGTCTTTTCTAGCAGGATCTAAAACTGAAAAAGAGGTTTGGACAGGATGGACAGGAGATGTTTCCAGGCCATAAATGGAGAAGGTGGCACAAATTTTGAACTCTTTATCATCGCATCTTACTTACTGAATTCCCACAAGTGTTCTGCTTTACATTAGAAAAAGCAAAACAAGTTACTCAAGAAATTTTGTTAGCTCATGAAGAGCCAGTGTCTTAAATGAGCTCTTTGTAAGTTTAGTTTCTAAACCGTGGAGCAGGACTCACTTAGGTGAGTCATGGAAGTTTAGAAAACAGATGGTAGAAGCAGAAAAATGCCTTGGAAAAGCAAATACAAATGTGGTGTCTTATATGCTGGGAACGTTCATCTGGATCAGTCACAGATGCCCACAAAGTGCAGCCTCTCACTGTGGCTTGAATAGCATCCCACATTGCTGTTCGCAGATGTTCACAAGCAGGTGGGTCTGGGAGTCTGAGGTTCACGTTCTAGGGCTTCGATTAGCCCCAAGCTCAACCTGTCCTTCAGTTCACTGGCTCTAGAAGGGAAAACAGTCACGTCACACTGAGAACACTGGCAGACACCTAACTAGTCTTTAAGAAGGTCTTTTAAAATTTTTTTAATTTTAATTTCTATTTTTTAATTGAAGGATAGTCGATTTACAGTGTGTTAATTTCTGATGTCCAGCATAGTGATTCAGTTATACGTATATATTTCCTTTCATATTCTTTTTCATTATAGGCTATTAGAAGTTCCCTGTGCTGCACAGTAGGACCTTGTCGTTTATCTGTAAGAGGGTCTTCACTTGTCATGGGGAAGTCGGATGGCTTCAGCTGTGTCACCACCAGTCAGCCATAGATTTGGTGTGTGTTGTGCTCCCAAGGTGAATTCTCATGTCATTACCACTACTCCATTTCCAGCCTCTCAGTTGAGCAAGGAAACGTTCCCATCTGCCCAGAGAAAATTCTCTAGAAAAAGTGGTAGCTACATGTAGTTGAAAGCCAACACTCACTGCAGCCAGGGGACAAGGCCTCTAGCCTGGTAATTGTATGTATTATTCACAATTGTGGATTATCAGTGATGCCAACAATAATGTGTATCTATATATATATTTAATATTTATTTATTTATTTAGTGTTTTGTTTGTTTTTGTTTTTAGGGGGAGGTAACTCAGTTTATTTATTTGCTTATTTATTTTAATGGAGGTACGGGGAATTGAACCCAGGACCTTGTGCATATTAAGCCTGCGCTCTACCACTAAAGTCATACCCTCCCCTCAACAATACTGTATTGAGTATCTAGGAGAGAATCACACCATGGCTGTTGAATACAAGAATCAACAGTGTTTTTGAGGAGACACCATGCATACACATTTGAAACAATCTGAGAATAGAAGACAAAATTTAATTAAGTGACATACAGTACAGTTACACATCCTAGGAGAGAACAAAATGTCTGAGTCCCATAAGTATACACTGACTCCAGAATTTCAATAGAGGAATGGGTTTGGGGCTTGGCATTGAAAGGTAAGCCTTGAATAGATGGAAAGGAAGGTATTACCAGGTGACAGCATAAAGGTTTGAAGATGATCATTACCTTAAACAGTGAAGGATCCTGTTGATAGAAACTTCATTAGCTGGAACTGGTGGCCATAATCTGGAGGTAAAATGAACCAGATTAAGAATATTTTGAGGATTTTCTTCTTTCCAGTCTTTCTAAGTGCCCCATGTTCATCCTCTTTTTTTTTTTTTTAATTTTCTCTTTGTTGAAATATAGTCAGTTTACAATGTTTTGTTAATTTCTGGTGTACAGCATAGTGATTCAATTATACATATATTCCTTCTCATATTCTTTTCCCTTATGCATTACAAGATATTCAACATAGTTCCCTGTGCTATACCCTTGTTCATTTTCTATTAGGGAACTTTTGAAAAAGATCTATGAATGGAAATTTTTCTTAAGGTCCTAAAAATCATAACTTTCAAACTCTTTGTAACTATTCAACTATTTGTTTGCAACTGTTAAATTATTGTAACTCCTTGCATAGATTAATTTAAAATTTACTAGTTTAGACAAAATTTTGGATTTATTTCCAAATTTTTTAATTAGTGTCTTATAGGAAGTGAGAGCATGCTTTTTTTTTTCAAGGTCATATATGCTGCCATTAAATAAAATTATGCTGGAGTCAGACTCTCTGTGGCACAAATCTTAGAGATGTGACCATTGGCAATTTACTTGATCTCTTTGAGCCTCAGTTTTATTATCTGTAAGGAGAGGATATTTCTACATATCTGACAGGGTTTTGTGTGAAGTTTAGACACAGTACACGTAAAATGCTTAATAAAGGGCATATTTAGTAAGTTCTCAGCAGATGAGAATCGGAATTAGTACTCAAATGGGAGTTTGTTTCATCACCATTGTCATATTTGACATACAAATGAAAAGCAATATGGTGGAGAATCCAGCCTCTGGAACAATACTGCCTGGGTTCAGATATGGCCTCTGGTACTTGTCTCAGGTGACCTTGGGTGTGTCCCTTATTCTCACTATGCCTGGAAGTAGAGATAATAGTAACACGTACCTCATGGAGTTGTTCTGAGGATGAAATGAGTTGACGCAAGTAAAGAACTTAGTCCCAGGGCGAGAGTATAGCTCATGTGGTAGAGTGCATGTGTACCATGCATGAGGTCCTGGGTTCAATCCCCAGTACCTCCTCCAGAAATAAGTCAATAAACCTAATTACCTCCCCCCATCAAAAACAAAAAACAAAAAAAACTTAGTCCCATGCCTGGCACCTGGGATGTACTTTATATATGTTAATGTTACTGTTTTCTAGAAGTTTGAGAGCCAGAGTTAAAAACACGTGGACATTTGTTTAAAGACAGTGGTTTAAAGACATCTGATCTTGATCCCTCCAAAGGTGATCCAGGAATGGGTAACCTATTGCTAAATGATTGTGAGGACAGTGCTAACATTGAAAAACATGTCTACTTTTGCCTGTCCTTCAGCCACGTCGTTGGAGGAAAGTCAACCATGGCCTCTGCAAAGAAGGTAACTGAGAAGCGGCATAACCCAGTGGAAAGCATCTGCAGAAAAATCCGAGCCATCCAAAAGAGAGAGATTTCACATCCCATCCGACACATTGTCAGATACCAGTCTAGCAGTTTTGACAGTCCACAGACTAACCCCAAGAAGGATCTTGAAGAGGTGCTGAGGAGAATGATTGCTGCCCACGTGCCTCCGCCCAACACGCTCTCCTCGAGTTCTGAGAGAGGTGAAGCCTTCATTTCACCTCCTCACATCGCATCTCCAGGAGATCCAACCAGCTCCCACCCCGGCTCTCCTGAGAGTGCAGCACACTCTGCTATCCTCACAAGGTCTGAAAACATCTCAAGGCCGAGATCACAGAGCCCCCAGAATTGCACATCTTTGAGATCCCAGATCAGAAAAAGGGAGCACTTCTCTAACAAGGATTTGAACAACTATTGTAATGAAAATGATTTTCGTTCCTTAACACTTGACTTTGATTCTGCCTCTGATCAAAGCTCCGGATTTTTCACTCCTCAGGATTCAGTGGTGAAAAAATTATCTCTGAATGAAGAGGGTAAATATTCATCTTTTAATATCTGTTTTTCCAATAAAGCAATAAATATACCACTATCAGAATACTTGAACTGCTTGAACTAAAATAAAATACCGGTGTACGTGATCAAAACTCGGAAGGAAGAACCCATTTTTTCCCTTTCAAAATGTGTTTTTCTCTCTTAAAAACATCTTATATGTGAAATATAAGTCTTTTCTATGCTTTGGATTATAAACTTGATAGAAATTCTGGATTATGTTTACAATCATAATCATTGGTATTTCTCTACTGACCTGAAAACAAACTTTCTCCAGGGCAAATTAGAACGTCACAGTGGGAATACATAGATAGAGGGGAGTTAAAATTCATACAGTTCCAGGGTGCCTTGCTGAAAGCTACCATTTTAGCATTTGTGTTTGTGTAAAATGTATAAGAAGGTGTGAGTTCCACTGTCAAGATCATAAAGTAGACCAGGGGAGAATGTAAATTTTGTAGGCCAATTTCAATTAAAATTTTGGAATTCTATTTGGAGAATTGCTTACAAAGTCCCACATACGATTGGCACTGAAAACCAAAATGATGTAAAATGACACATTTTCTGAATAGCTAGTTTTTGCTTTCTTTCGATTTTTCTTTAAAATATTTCTACTTGTGTTACACTATTTGCTTTTTCACAAAGTGCTTTTGATTTACAGAGCAGTGAAGTTCATTTCCCTCTTCATCTCTCCGTTTATTCTACCTTATAAAACTTAGAATGAAAAGAAAAATGAATAATCAGAGACCTTTCCAGACCCCTTTTTGTCTTGGTCTAGTCAAGTTAAGTAACCAGGATTGTGGGCAGCTCTTTATTGAAATGTTTCCTTTGTGAAAATTAAAACAGAAAATTAGCAATTAATCATGGTAGCACAGAAAAGCATGTGGGTTTGCAAACTTTTTCTTCTAATAGGATGGAACCTAGGAACTGAGGATGGCAAGGAAGATGTAACCCACAGCAATACCAGGACCTGTGATGAAGAGTGGCTTACGAGTATTTTTTGTGCATGTGACAGAAAATGTAGAGGTCAGTCGAAATTATCTGCTCAAATATTCAGTGGTACTCATCGAGTCATCTGTACTTTCTGTTGTGAGAGAAAGGGAAATGGTTCATGTGTGGTGCTCTGCGTATCTGTGTCTACACGTGTGGTGGGTGTAACCTAATTTGGGAGTAAGGATGGCTATTTAGATGTTGGTTATTTCTTTATAATTTCTTTGAACCTGCTTTGCATATTTTACCAGTGTCTTGAATGATTTCATTGAGCTTATCAGCTGATGTCCCATCTGCAATCATCGATCGGAACTACTTAAATCACAGAGGTGTTGTCTTGCAAGAAATACATACTTCAGATGTATAAAACCACTCTGCAAGTGTAGCTCAAATTTTTAAGTTAATTTTAGATTTTCACTTCTGTTTTCCTTAGAGCTGTGTTCTTTTTAAAATTTCCACGAGTAATTTTTAGCACATACATGGCTCATGATCATTGAAGTAAAATGAATAATATATAGAAAAAAAGAAAAAAATCATCAGTAATCGTATTTCCTTGAATAACCATTCTTAATCACTTGTTAATGATTTCTACAATTTCCTCGGTCAATAAGGTTTTACTTTTCTTTTTTTGCATGTGTGTATATATATATATATATATATTTATTGATGTATAGTCAGTTTACAATGTTGTGCGGTTTTTGTTTTATTTGGATTATAACTTTTTTATTACACACCATTTCAAACATATGAACATATACAGAATATAGAGAATAATTTGATGAACACTTTTATATATGTGTCATAAGTAATTATGTCTCATTTTTAACCCGACCCATTTTCCTCTCCTCCACTCTGGATTTGAGAGAAATCCAGTACGTATCATTATTTCCTCTGTAAATATTTCAGTACAGTCAAAAGATAAAGACTGATTGCAAACACAACTATTCAATGTCATTATTGTGACTAAAATTGTAACGTACTTTCTTAATATCAAATATCTTGTCAGTACTGAAGTGTTCTCAGTTGGTGTGAGAAATTTCTTTCAAACAGTTTAATGGTTTAAATCAGTATCCAGGAAAGGTTTGTTTAATGCGATTGGTTGTCTGACTTATCTCTGTGTTCCCTTTCTGTTCTCTCTCTTTTTTTGTATTTGGAGTTACTTGTTAATGAAACTGGTTCTTATATCTCGTAGTTTCCTCCAATCTGAATTTGGGTGATTGTGTGGCCAATACCCAACCGGTTTCTCTGTCCCCTACGTTTAGAGGTTTGATCAGATATAAGATTTATTTCTTTCTGGGGCAAGATTCTGCATAGGTGGTGCATGTATTTTTATCAGAAAACAAGACTATTTGAGGCTGGAGGACTAGATTTATTCTTTTGTTAGGTGTTGCAAAAGGTCATATTCTAGAGGGACGGTACAGCTCAGTGGTAGAGCACATGCTTAGCATGCACAAGGTCCCAGGGATTGAACCCAAGACCTCCCTTAAAAATAGAAACACATAAACCTAACTCCGCCCACCACCCCTCCCCGCCAAAAAAGAAGTGAATGAAGAAAAAAAATTTTTTCAAAGATGATATTTTTTTTATTCCTTCCTGCTTACCAGCTGGGATGTCTATACAGAGAAACTCTACCCTGCTTGGCTGTGCTGAAGCTTGTTTCCCAAAGGAAAGGGAGGATAATGGCTTGGCTGTGTCTCTGACCCCTTGAGAGCAGCTTGGAGACACTGTGCCTCCTTAGTCCTGAGTGTATTTCCTACAAACAAGGACATTGGCTTGAGTGGCCACAGAACCGTTGCCAAAATTAGGATATTTGCTGTTGATGCAATTAAAAAGCCTATATTCAAGTTTTGTCACTTCTCTCAAGAATATTCTCTATAGCTTTTTTTGTTTTCTGGTCCAGGATCCAATTCAGAATCACACCTTGTGTTTAGTTATCACAACTCTTTAGTCTCCTTAAATCTGGAGGAGTTCCTCAGATTTCTCACCTTTTATGACCTTGAAATTTTTGGAGTATAGGCCAGTTACTTCACAGAACATCTGATATTTCCTCTTGATTATTCAGGTTGTACATTTTCACAGCCACACTACACAAGTGATGTCATGTTCTTCTCAGTACAGTATATCCGGATTTTTACCTTTGATCACTTGATTAGTGTGGTGTCTGACAAGTTTCCCAACTGTAAAGATACTATTTTTCCTTCCTAATGTCAACAAAAATATTAATCAGTCAATCTAAAAAAGATATGGAAAGGGGGAGGGTATAGCTCAAGTGGTAGAGTGCATGCTTAGCATGCATGAAGTCCTGGGTTCAAACCCCGGTACTGCCATTAAAAAATACATAAATAAATAAACCTAATTACGTCCCTCCCCCCTGAAAAAAATTTAAAAAGATATGGAAGATTTTACTTGAACCAAATTGAGGATTATAACTTGGGAGCAGCCTCTCAGAAAGCTTTGTTTCACCTGCTAAAGGTCAAGGCACAGTTAAATATTTCTGAGACAGTGGGCTGTACATTAAATGATGTAGTATTGACAGTTTGCACAAGCCAGATCTAAGCACACCAAAGGAGTAGTGCTTATCAGCCTAATGCTTGACCAAGGAGCTGGGCAGTTAATTTGACACATGAAAAAACTCTCACAGGAGACCTTTTCAGTTTTGAGGTATAGGATCCAGGTTTTAGAGTTTTAGTGGAGGAAAATGAGATAAAGGTATTCTTTTTGACTTTCCAACTCCCTAATTCTACTGCAAGCAGGAATAAAAATCCTCTCTCTAAATAACTATACTAATAATTTTATTTCCATTTCTTCCTGTCATAGCCGAATGATATTTTCCATTAAGTTAATACTCTCTTTAAAGTTTTTCACTCTCCTTTACAACTCTCTCCTCTTTCTAATTATGTATGAGACTTTTTTTTTTTTTAATGTTAAGGTCTCTGCTTATCTCCTGGAGGAAGATTCTTTACTCCCACATCTGCCCTGTCAACCTTCTACTTCCTTTTCCTTCTCCCCTTCAAGCAGCTAGCCCAAGGCAGGCCTTAGTTAAGAGTAAAAGAGATGTCGCGTGCTTGAAGGAGATGGGCGTGTTAATTACTAACACGGTCTGTAGGATGTTAGTTTCTGAATGTGGTGGTAGGACTGTCTAAGAATGGTTCTTCTAACCTGACCCTCCCAAATAAAAGTCAAACTACTTACTTGAGACTGAAACTTCATCGAGGGCAGAGGCAAAACCTCCTTCACTAAATACATTTTAAGAATGAGACAAAAGTAAAGTGGCGTTTTGATCACTTCTCACAAGTGATTATTGATCACATGTATCATTCCTATGTCAAGCGCACAACAGCTCTGTGTGGTGTAGGCATCATCACCCCATCTCACAGACGAGGAGACTGAGGCTCACAGGGATTGAGTCGTTTTCCCAGAGCCACACAGTTGATATTCTAGAGCCACGACTTGGGCCTGGCCTGTTAAACTCCAACCCAAAGCCAGCGCTCTTTCTCCTCTCTGATGGCAACGCAGCAGGACTGTGGCGGCTACGTGCGGCGTGTTTTCAGGACCCAAGGGACCTGAAAGAGTTAAACATCTCGCTTGTAAAAAATAATCTCTCCCCATCTTTCAAAACTAACTTGCCTTTTTTCTTCCTAAGGCTCAGTAGAAGTCACCAAAATAATAGATTACCTGAGACAAACAGCTGGTCAGGGTTCTGAAGAGGGTGTCCTCGAGGAGCTGTGGAACATGCTCGATCCTGAGAAGAGAGACCCGCAGATGAATCTGGAAACCTTCCAGGCCATCGTGAAAGAATGGATGGCTCACGGGAGAAACAAACGGTAATCGTTGTCCCAGCAGGATGTGTTTTCAGGTTGTGTTTTAACAACCGATTATGAACGCTAACCACTGTTTTCTGTGTGGATGGAAATACTATCTGGTGCTTCTCACCTTTGAGTCTGCACTGGAATCACCTAAATGACACGACACCTGGTTGTTGGGCGGCCACCACCACCAGGATGTAGTAGGTCTGGGGTGAAGCCTGGTAATTGGCATTCTAGCATGTTTCCAGGAGACACTGATCCCGATGGGGGGAGATGGGGTGGGTGGGAGATGGGCACTGTTTGAGAACCTATTAATTACGATAACATTCATTATGATTGGGGCATCTCCTATTACTATGTTCTTAAGAAGAACTGAGTTGGCAGAGGAGTCAAGCAAATTATTGATATCGATGGCTAAGTCTCCAAATGCATTTAAAGTCATCATAAACTCCCTTTTAAGATCAGTGGGGAGATGGAGGCAGGGAGCGTAATTTAGAAGGCTAGAACATAGGGAGGCTAAAAGGAAAAGGAAAGGATAGTGAAGTAGAAAAAAAGGTGAAGAAGCAGAATGGCACCCATGAGTTCAGGTGCCCTTGGCATGTGAATGAAAACTTGCCTAGGGGAGGGAAGGGTATAGCTCAAGTGGTAGAGGGCATGCTTAACATGCATGAGGTCCTGGATTCAATCCCCATTATCTCCTCTACAAATAAATAAACCTAATTATCACTCCCCCTCCCCCCCACAAAAACAAACAAACAAACAAGAACTATTGCCTGCCATCTCAGTAAACAAAGGATGCTGCAGATATGAGCCACCAGCCAGTACCACCACTCCAAAGGTGAACTGGAGGGAACTCAGCTTGGAGACAAGCAGGCCACCTGCTGCCAAGCCCTCAGCCTCTGCAGCCGCCCCCAGTGGTGACTTACGATGGGAAGAACAGGATACTGGTCCTAGACAGCTGAGGTGGATATCAAAGGAATGATTTTAATGAGCCCAGACTCTTTCGTCTTCCCATACACAGAAAAGGGCTAAATTCCTGAACTTGAGATATCTGGTTTTCCTTCATTAACAGCAATCTTTTGAAGTCCTATTATCTGGTCTTTGTTGCAAAAACTCTTATTTATCCCTGCTTCTCCCCCGCCTCTTCAGAGCAATCCCTCAGAGCTACTGAGAGGCTGTCTCCCAGGCTTGAAGTCCTTAGAATATCCACCAAATAAAACATAACTCTCAACTTATAGGTTATGCAGTTTTTTTCAGTCGACAGGCAGACTGTGGAAAAATATTATCTTCACTGACAGGAGGCCTAATCTTGTGGCTTTTACTCAGCCCCTGATCTCCACCTATCAGCTGATGCGCACTAGCGATCTTCTTAAAGAACGCGTCAAGCCCAAAGGGTGGCCAACCTGCTAAATTTCACATGGGGTTAGGACATATAGATGACTTAAAAAAATGCATCTGAAATCTTTGCCCTACTCGAGTTAATTGTGAAGGCAAGATAAATACCTAAAAATATCTAATCTTACTACTAATCAAAGAAATGCAAACAGAGGGAGGGTGTAGCTCAGGGGTAGAGCACGTGCTTAGCACGCATGAGGTTTTGGGTTCAATCTCCAGTACCTCCATTAAAAATAATAAAAAGAAATAAACCTAATTACCTCTACCCTGCCAATAGAAAAAAGAGAAAAAAAATCAAGTAAAGAGAACGTATCATTGTTGCCTATCAGTTTAGCAAAGATTTAGAAGAATGACACCATCTAGTATTGTCAGGGCTGGTGGAGAAATAGGCCCTCTCATACCTTGCTGGTTGTAGTGGAGGTTGGCAAAGGTTTTCAAGGGCAATTTAGGAATCTGTATCAAACCCTTAAAAATATGCAGCATGGTTAAATAATGTAACTTCAGGAAAAATATCCAGTCATCTAATATATATGCAGAATGTTGCTTATGATAGTGATAAATATAAGCAACCTAAATGTTTATTTATTTATTTTAAATTCTTTTTTTTTTTTTTAATGGAGGTACTGGGGATGGAACCCAGGACCTCCTGCATGCTAAGCACACACTCTACCACTGGGCTACACCCTCCCTTCTGAGCGACCTAAATATTTAAAAGTAAATGGTTGGGCAAATAAATTATAATACTTTCATACACTGGAATCCTAATTAGTCTCTCAAAATTATAGTTAGATAAATATTTGAGTATAGAGAAATATTTATACATAGTTATTTCAAATAATAGGTCATAGATCTGTATATCTGTACAATCCCATATTTGTTAAGAAATAAAAATGTGCACAGGAGAACTCTGAGAAGAACATATTCCACAATGATTACCTCTGCATGATGGCCTTAATGTTTTGTTCTCTTTTCTTATGACTTTTCTATTTTTTTCTAAAATATTTAGGTTTGACTGTATAATAAAAATATCAATAGTTTATTTATAAAATGGAATGAGGGAAAAAGGGAAAACTTATTTTTATAACAAATATAAAGGAAAGAAAAACCGTAGAAGATATAAATACAAAATATAAGAACAGAAACTCAAAAATGGTAATGGTGTACCTAGGAATAGTAAGAATGATGTATGAGTTCTTCTGCTCAGCCACCTTCTGACAGACATCGCATGTTGAAACCCAACAGGATGTAAGTACAAATTTAGAGCATTTTGTGGCTGCTCTAGAGAGATAGATAATCTAAGGGTTTGGCATTTAGAGAGATTAAGTGACAAAACTTAAATCACCATATAAAGGCTATTGGAAAAGAAATGGTTGAAATTTTAATATGTTTGTTTTTGGGGTTAAACCTAGAGTTTGGGTATTGGACAGATACCTGTGAAGAGGGTTCCCTAAATTTCAGGAGTAAAATGCTTTAAGTACAACTAGGTTCCACTGGGTTTTCCGTGAGAAAGAGAGCATAAGACCATCCATGTATCCCAAAGTATTGGCTGTTCATGTCTTTTCCTTCCCAATTCTTTAAAGGTGGTGGTCTTGCTACCTTCCTGAGTGTCCCCTTATCACTTCAAACTACGTCAACTGATCCACTGAGACCTCCTATCCCTGAATCGTAGCTTCTGTACATCACCTCCTATTTCTGTGCACACATTTTCTTTTTCATTTAAAAAGTTTGTGGAAGGTGGAGGTGATGCCTTCTGTTTCTCTTCCAGTACCCTATCTAAGCACAGTGTTGGGTTCCAAGTAGTTGCTGAATGAATAGATGGTTTTAAAATTCAGAAAGAACTGAACAAGAAAGTACAGAGCACATCTGAAAAATTAGCTCAGCTTTGGTTTGGCAGAGAGGCCGAGCTCATTGGTTCTGTTTTTTGGCTGCAGGGAAGGAGTGACTCGTGGATCATGCAGCGGAATTGATGATTCTGCTTTCGAACAGGACAGCATAAATTCAGGCCGAGGAAGTATGTGTGTGTTTCTTCGGGATTGTTCTGCCACTCTCTTGCGGTTTGGGGAACTGGATTTCTCATAAAAACTCTCTTGTATGTCTTTCAGTTAAGATGACCACAGATTCAACAGATTTTGCATCACGGAGCTTCGAGGCTTTGGGTGGAGACGTGTCTAATCAAGTCTTGTAAGCATTCTTTACTTGTAAGGCTTTCTCAAGTTTCTCAACTTTTTTATGTTTGATTTATTTCATAGATCTACATATTTTATTTACGATACAGTCGCTTAGCTCTGTGTGTGTGTGTGTGTGTGTGTGGTAGTGCTAATGTAATTTATTAACTCTTAACTATTCTATCCCAATTGCATTAGAAGTAGTTTTACTAAGAACACAAATGATAGGAAATGAGTATGACATACATTAACATTTTCTCCCTCATGAAACCCTTCTTCTTTAACTTCATATGTTTTCCCTGGAAAACAAGTTCTATTTAAAGTAGAGTTATGACATTCACCTTAAGCACTTTGAGGGATTTTTTCTTTCCAAATTTATTAAAACCTCAAGTTAGAGATAAATGATGTTTCAGGTCAATAGGTTAAAAGGCCTACACTTGAGGGGAGGGGGTATAGCTCAGTGGTAGAGCATTGCTTAGCATGCAGGAGGTCCTGGGTTCAGCCCCCAGTACCTCTGCTAATAAATGAATGAATGAATAAGTAAACAAACCTAATTACCCTCCCAAACAAACAAAAACAACAGAAAGACCTACATTTGGTTTACCTCCTAATCCAGACTTCAAACTATATCCCTGCATTGGCCTAGGTATCATTGGCCTGGATTGTCATTCTCTCTCCTTCCCAAGCTTTGTTTATTTTTGTTCTGTTTTTGTTTTTTTTTTTTTAATTGAAGTATAGTTGATTTACAACATTGTTAGTTTCTGGTGTACAGCAAAGTGATTCAGTTATACACATATATACACATAGTCTTTTTCATATTCTTTTCCATTATGGTTTATTACAGGATATTGAATAAAGTTTCTTGTGCTATACAGTAGGACCTTGCTGCTGATCTATTTTATATATAGTGTGTATTTGTTAACCCAAAACTCCTATTTTATCCCTCCCCAACCTCCCTTTCCCTTTTGGTAACCATTAGTTTGTTTTTTATGTCTGTGAGTGTTCCTGTTTTGTAAATAAGTTCATTTGTGTCATATGTTAGATTCCACATATAAGTGAAATCATGATATTTGTCTTTATCTGACTTACTTCATTTAGTTTGATCATGTCTAGGTCCATGGGGGATTATTTTTAAAGCACTTCTTTAATAGATGCTTTGCGATAGGACTGAGAAAAGCTGTCTTCTGCTAAATGTGAGTTCTAGAAACTAAGGCGAGGTGACTCTGCCTCTCACTTATTTTACCTTTGCAAATTCAGATTTATCCATGCAAAAAGATGGACTAGGAATCATGTGCCCAACCTGGGCTAAGCACAGGGATAAGATGACAAAGAGGAAGATGAGGCCTGAGACTCCATGACACATGCAGTCTGGACTCTCAAGAGGCTTATGATCAAATGTTGGGGGCAGGAGTGATACTCACAAACATTATCAAGCTGTAGAAAATGTTAGGAAAGGTGAGCCCTAAATTGTGGGCCCCAGGCTACACGCATAAGACTCTAGGAATTGTTTCCTAGTTAAAGGCCTAATAAAACCTGCCAAGATATCTTGACTGAAAGAGTACAGTGTCAATTTATTTTGAGATTTTCCATAACCCGGGCAGAAACAGGAATTCTTCAGTGTGGATGGAGGTGGATGTTGGGTGCGAACTGGGAAGGAGAAACAAAAGCTGTAGAAATTGACTTCACAAGTGGCAGATGCTGAATATCTGGCAGTTTTGGAAAAATCTTTGAGGCTGTTTTAATAAAGCTTGGAAAAATATCGTGTGAATGAACTACATTTATGAGGATGAATGAAGACAAAGTAGAAAATCGCACAGGAATATTTAAGCCTTAACCATATGTCTTATTCTGGTTGGGAGGGATTAGAGATTAGAAGAGTATTCTCAGTCATTCTTTCACCTGCAGAGAGGTGTCTGATTTGATTACCTATGTAACAGACCTGCATTTCAACAAGCAGAAATTGGAGGAGGAAAATAATAAGTTTAAATTGGCATTAGAAACCTTGGAAGAAGCTAACAGCCAGTTATCTCAGGACTGCACTGAACTGCACCTTCAGATAAAAAGGTGAGACGTGGTGGGGATACTGTGTGCTGGGAGCTTTCAGTTCTTTTTCCTTTTTTTTTTTTAAAATAAATCTGTTTTTTTTTTAAATTGAGATATAATACACATTGCATAAAATTCACCCTTTTAAAGTATACAGTTAATGCAGTGTTTTTTGGTGTATTCACAAGGTCATACAACCATCACCATGATCCAATTCCAGAACATTTTCATCACTCCAAAAAGAAATCCAATACTGATTAGCAGTCATTCCCCATTTCCCCTTCCCTCGGCCCCTGACAATCACTAATCTACTTCCTATCTCTATGGATTTGCCTATCCTGGGCATTTTCATATAAGTGGAATCATACAATGTGTGACCTTTGTGTCTGGCTTCTTTCACTTAGCACAAAATTTTCCAAGCTCATCTATGTTTTAGTATATATCACTGCTTCATTCTTTTTTATGGCCAAGTAATATTCCATTGTATGGATATACCTCATTTTGGACATTTGAGTTAGTTCCACTTTTTAACTCTTACGAATACTACTGCTACGAACATTTGTGTACATGTTTTTGTGTGGCTATATGTTTTCGGTTTTCTTGCATGTTTACCTAGGAGTGGAATTCCTGGGTGGTAACCTATACTTAGCATTTTGAGGAACTGCCAAACTGTTTTCCAAAGCAGCTACACCATTTTACCTTCTTACCAGCAATGTTTGTTAGCAGTGATGTTCTCTGTGTCACTCAAGTCTCTGTGTAAGACCAATATGCCTATGGGTCCAGTGTGAATCCATCCAAACATTCTGTGGTTCTGGATAACTCTTACTGTATGAAAAGTCCCATGCTAAGTATTATGAGAAATTCGTCGATGAGTCAGGTTTAAAATGTGCCCTCAGGGTACCTATACCCTAGAAGGATGATACAAAAATTCATGATCCGCAGCAGGTGCCACTCCAGCAGGAAGGCCCTTCTTAATTGCCAGTCTGACCACATCATGCCCCTGCTTTAAACATTTCAATGAATCCCTTTTATATTCGGGATAAAATCCAAATTCCTTCATCTGGTTTGCGAAGGCCTTCATGGTGGAGCTCTGATGCCTCATCTCTACTTCCCATTTTCCCCTCTAGGCTCCAACAATATCTGACTGCTTGTAGTTCCTCACTGAGCTTCTGTCTTCTACTCCTCTGTCCCCCTCTTCTCTCCTTCTCATTATCTGAGCTATCTCCCTTTTACACAGTGTCTACAGAACTTGGGTTCCCACCAACCTGGGTTCCTGTTATACTGTATGGCAACTATAATTGTCTGTTGACCTTACTAGACTATAAACTCTAGGAGGGAGGCATTCTCATGACTGGGTTCACTTTTGTCTTATTCAGTGTCTAGTGTAATGACTGGCACACAGGTGGAACTCAATAGTTATTGGTTGAATAGTCAATGTAATTTCCTAGTAAGGAAAAAAACTTACTTTCTTCAAGATCCTGCTCAGGAAAGTTTATGATCTTTGAGGAGTACAGATAGATAAATCTATGATATGGATTATTAGAATAGTAGGTTTCCTTTTGTTGGACATTTAGTTAGTTTGCAATGCTTCATTATTGTAAATAATGCTGTAAAAAATGACTTAAATAAAAATATATCATATAGAGACTCTTTGTAACTGTTTAATTGTCATCTCCTTCACTAGTATGTAACCTCTCTACAGGCAAGCACCACGTCTCTTTTGTCCAACATCTTGGGTCCTCTTGCAGGGTGCACCGCCTGAATGTGGTAGTATTCAATAAATATCTGTGGAATTGCATTAGGTAATATTAAATCCTATTAGTGGAAGGAAAGAACCACGTGATTCAGCCAATGATGGATTTCGAAGGGAGGCTCCAAACCTTTATCTTCAGGAATATGTTGGTTTCCTTCTATCCTTTTTCTCCCACCATGCTCCACCCGAAACCCTTCCTTTTCCAAGGACTGTGAAAGATCTTGGGTATATTTTTACTATTGTTGGCATCTGGTTTGAGTTTTTCAGTGGTTTTCAACTTGGGTCCAAAAATAGCCTGTGGCTGTACTTAGTATCTTTGACGGTTATATTTGAGGTTTTGCTCATTGCTTTCTCCCCCCACCCCCGCAGTGCCCACCAGGCTATTATGAGAACAAATCTGTTAAAAGAAGAACTGGAGGAACTGAAAATTTGTATGAGCGCCTCAGAAGAGCAGAAGACCATGGTTATAGCCCAGAACAAACAATTAGTAAGTCATCCAACTACTTTGAAATTGGCATATAGTTTACATCCCTGCAATGCAACAGAGTTTATTTGGCGGTAAAAATCAGAAATCAGTAGGCTGATGAATGAATTGGTAACACCTTAGAAAAGTAAAGGCAGGTAGGATAAAACAAACTCTGTTTTTCTTTTCAACCAGGATTAAAATTCTTTACAAATGACTTGGTCTTATTCACAATGGTTTGAGAAGATCTCTGGAGTATCTCCTGAAGTTAATAGGTGAAATCATAAATATCTGATGTTAAAACCACTTAGATTTTTCCAAAAAAATCTTCCCTGTCAAACTTTCAGCTTTTTCTCTGGTTTAAAAAAAAATCCTTTTTCTCAGTACTTACAGATTACTAATAAGCTCCATAAATCAGTCCTTACAGTAAATAAACACATGCTTGTCATTTTTGGAGCAAAATGTTACTTAAACTAAGCTTCAGCTCAACTGCCAGAGAATTAATTATTTTTTGTTGAGAATGTTAAACTAGTATCTAGAACTTTAGTAATAATCTTCAAAATTCTGGTATAGTCCAGGAATATTGTAGCGTTGCTAACCATGGTGGGCCAAGCTGAAAACCATTCAGACAAATCGTTTATTTTTAGGTCTGTAAGTCATCAGGAGACTTGGATTCCAGGCCTGTGTCTCTCACTCGTGACCACCTACAACCAACACAGCTTAGCTTAGCTCTTGCCTCAAAAGGAAAATGTGGGGACTAGACTCACTGAGGGTCAGCTGACTCTGCATTACGGGAAAGACTCGATCTGGGGACTGCTGAGGAGCTTCTGCGCGGAAGCCGTGTAGAGACGTGATCAGGAGCTCAGCCTTGGGAGTCAGGCTGCCAGCTTCCAAGCTCTGACTCTCAGGGCTGCGTAACTTTACGCAATCCATGTTACCTCTCCAAGCCTCAGTGTCCTCCTATGAGAAATGGGCATGGATAATATTACCTCCCTTAGGGCTGGGAGGGTGAAATGAGTGAATACATGCAAAGCAGTCAGTGCCCTCTTGCCTCTGAGAGCTTGATGTTAGCGTCTACTGTTCAAGTGCAGGGTCCTGTACAGTCTTCATCTTTTGTACTTTACAGTGTTTTACAATTTCAAAAGAATTTTTAATGTTTCTCCTCATTGATCATCATAGACATCCTGTGAGGCAGAAACAGAAGTTGCTGCCCTTTTTTGTTGTGGTTTTTGTTGTTAAAAGGACTTCACTGGGATAGAGAGAAAACCAGATAACCTTCCAGTCATAAAATTCAAATGACTCACTGCCCCCTTCAATCTCCTGCTCTTCCAGCTTGTGTGTGTGTGTGGAGGGGGGGCTCCTGCTCCCCTACATGGCAGTCTATTTTTTTTTTTTATTTGAAGTATAGTCAGTTGCAGTGTGTCCATTTCTGGTTACAGCATAATGTTTCAGTCATACATGCACATACATCTATTTGTTTTCATATTCTTTTTCACTATAGATTACAAGATATTGAATATAGTTCCCTGTGCTGTACAGAAGAAATTTGTTTTTTTAATCTATTTTATATATAGCAGTTAGTATTTGCACATCTCGAACTCCCAATTTATCCCTTCCCACCCCCTTTCCCCCCGTAACCATAAGTTTGTTTACTATGTCTGTGAGTCTGTTTCTGTTTTGTAGATGAGTTCATTTGTGTCAGAAGTTGCTATTCTTTATTTTTTAAAAAGTAATAGAGTTAGGGTAAAGTTTAGAGATGTTTTGATTATTCAGTCAGTTGTCTCATAACTGGTAGAACGAGAAGTGAACTCAGGTCTTCTGATTCCAACTACCCCAGCCTGAGAGGGTCTCCCTTTTATTTTTATACTATAAAGGTAATAACTGTTCACACTATAAAAATAAGGACATTTTTAGGGGGTAGAGGGTAGGCACATGCCTAGCATTCATGAGGTGAGGGGTTTGATCCCCAGTACATCAGTTAAAGTAAAAATAAATTAACAAATAAACCTAATACCCCCTCCCAAAACAACAACAACAACAACAAAAAGTAAGCAAATGCATATTGACAAAGGAAAATAAAATCCCACAATATTTTTACCCTACCTAGCCATAAGATTTACTGTAAACATTTTGGCACGTATCCTGTCCTAAAATACTTTTTATTCTGATGGCTCTCAATCTGTGGCTCTTAATTATAAAACAGTTTTTGATAATCCTATGTTCTGATAATGTTGAATCTGGGAATAGTCACAACTTCAAGTAGAAAGCTAGAGGTCTGTGTGATTTCAAAGTGCTGTTCAATTAGATGAGTTCACACTATGTCGTAGGTGGATAGCGGTAAAGTAGCAGGGAAAAAGGCCAGGCTGTTCTTTTTTTTTTCTTCTTTTTTTCATCTTTCCTTCCCTGTCATAGTTAGATTGAGTCAAGAAGAGTGACTGCTCCCAGATCCCAAGAAACTGGAAACCAAAGGCTTACCCCGTATGGAGAATATGTTCAGACTAGGCTCGTTTGTGCTGTGTCAGTGGCGTGTTTAAGGTTGATAGAAGAAGAAAATGTTGGTAGCCTTGGAAAAAAATATGTGATTTTTCATAAACTTCTCGAATACTTTTTAATTACTTTTCTCTTAATAAATAAGGAGACAGAAAACCGGGCTCTGATTCTTAAGATTCGGATTCTCCAAGAAGAGGTATGTTGAAATCATTAAATGGGCTCAGGTAAACATACGGAAATCATACAGTCATGGTTCCTGACCCTGGCTTAAACAGAAATCATGTAGCTATTCAGGCTCCTGTGGGCCAGAGACCAGGTTGCTTTGTCAAATGACAATGGGAAACAGTAGACAGGATTTTCCTGTCTGGACAGAAGTATGTTATTACCTTTGTAATCATCCATGGAAGAAATGGAATTTAAAATTCTGCTTTGAGATGAAATGAATTTAACCCATATAAGAAGTATACGAACCAAGAAGGAAAGTGTAGACATTGTCTAATAATTTGCCATTATTATTCCACTGAGCTCGGTTGCAAAGGTCTTTAAGTCTAAGACCCGCATCTTAAATTCACTGAAAGTTTGACCTTGGAAAAGCCATTTATCTTTTGGGGGGTTAATAATAAATATTCCCTACAGTTATTTTACAAATTAAGATAATGCATGTGAGGTTATTTGGTTAACCATAAGGTACCTCATCCATGTTAGGAAATATTAGTAAAATCTGTAAAAAAAAAAAAAAAAAGTCTAAGCAACATATTTTAAGGAACAGAATTAAAGCATTGAAAGAACAAGTAGAAAATCTGCTAGTAAGTTACTATTTTGGAGGAAAAGTCTATAGGTACCGTCTGAATGTCAATCATTTTATGGTTTTTTTTCGGCTTTCTTTAAGTTTATTAGAAGTATTTATTAAGCTACAATGAACAGTCTGAAGAGTTATCCAAAATATCGTCATGAGTTGAAAAAAATCATAATGAGTTGAAAAGGAACAATTAAAGATTGGAAAGAAACTCCACATTGGATTCAGACATGTTTCCACTACAAGGCCAGGTGTCTGTGAAGCTAATGCTTTACAATTAAGCTCTCAGTGTGAAATATTTTCTCCTCATATTTAAGATGATTGACTGGCATCAAAGAATTGCACCCCTCCCCCCAATTTAGAATTGAGATAGAAGGAAGGAGACTTACAACCCTTCATCATGAGAGGGCATAATGCAAATTGTTGATTTACGTTGCAAAAGGCAAACTGATGTCACTACTAGCTACGATTCCTGTAGGAGGTAAAAATCTGATGCGTTGTGAAGAGTGACAACACAATGGTTTGGGTAGTTGTTCACTTTGTGTATTATATACACATTCATTGGGAGACAGAGCCCATTCTAGGTGGTGAGGATGCAAGCTTATGCAAAATAGCCCATGTGGAACTGGCACGTGAGATGGTGATTAGTGCCACAGAGAAAAGAAGACCAGAATGCAGAACTGGGGTGGTGGTGGTGGGGAGTGTGCAATTTAAACTAGGGTGGTAGGGAAAGTAGAACGGTGAAGTTACTCATTTTGTTAAAAACTGGAAAGGAAGAACGTTCCAGGCAGAAGAAACAGCAGCTCCAAGACCTCTGGCTGTAGCTTGCCTGCTGTTTTTGAGGGACAGCAAAACCAGCATGGCTGGAGCTAGGGAACAGGTATCATGAGATGCTGCAAAGAGCTGCAGGGACCCAGACCCACAGGGTCTCATATAGGCATTGTTTGGACCCTGGCTTTTATGCTGAGTGAGATGGGAGCTGCTGGACAGTTTTGAGCAGAGGAGTAACATCGTCTAATTTCAGTTTAACCATGGCAGCTCTGAATGCTGGGTTTAGAATCTACTGCAGTGGGGCAGGGGAAGAAGCGAGGGGACCAGTTAGGAGGCCCTTGTAATTATTCAGGCAAAAGCTGCTGGAGGCTTAGAACTGAAGCAGGAACAAAAGAGGTAGAGAAGTGTTCAACTCGGTAAGTGCTTCATAATATAGCCAAAGGTATTTACTATATATCCAAGTCAGATGAAAAATTCACTTCTGATTGCTTCTAATGTCTCAGTGAAATACAGAGCAAAGTCATTGGCGGAGAGTGAGGATGTTGGTGGAGGTATTGGAAGTTCAAGGAGAGAGAAGGAATGAAATCAGTCAGGAGTTGGCAAACTTTTTGTAAAGGACCTGATAGTAAATATTTTTAGGCTTGCCTGGCTTTTGTCACAACCACTCACTTCTGCCACTGCAGTGTGAAAGCAAACATGGACAGTATGACAACAAATGGGCTCAGCCGTGTTCTAATAAAACTTTATTTACAAAACCAGGTGGTCAGCTAGAGCTGGCCTGTGGGGCTGAAGTGGGGAAGTGGGTATAGTTTGCAAACTCTTGATTTAAGCAAATAGCCATGTGAATGGACTAGGATTATATATGATCAGCAGTAAACATTGAGGTTAAAGGTTACAAATGTAATATGTGACCTGTTGGTTTATTTGTATTTTTCTTTTAATGTGTATGCTTCTCTCTTAAAAATCTTTTTTAATTCAAATATGGTTGATTTACAAGATATTTTTTCTTCAACAATGTTTATCTGAAAGGGAGCTGGCATGGGGTGGGTGGCAAGCTGAAGTTAAGAAAATACGCAAAAGTAGGGAAGAGCCAAGGGCATTGAGGGGACGTGGAAGAGAGTGATTACAGTGATTGACCATGGAAGAATTTAAGCTGAGTCAAGATGGGACTGAGTTCACAGGAAGGTGGAAGGTGGAAGGTGGAATGTGGAAGGATAATGAGACTGTATTAGGGTCAATGGATGGAAGGCTCCAGTGGGGACTGAAGGTTTGCTGGTGTGCAAAGAAGTAGTCTGGAAGGGCAAGAAGTCATGGTAGAAGAGTGAGATGCTTGCACTTAAGGTGATGGAGGGGTCTCAGTTGCTGGTAATGACCAGCCTGAAGATGACTGGGGAGTGAGTGGCCGAGGTGGACTGGAAAATAAGAAGGGATTACCGAGAGCATTCCTGGATGATCATGTTAAAAGGATCATGTTATTTTTGGACAAAGTCTAAAATTTTGTCCCTTAGTTTAAAATGGATTATAATGTCGATGATGAAAATACCACTTCCTAAAAAAGATTTTGTGATGTCCTTTTATTTTTCCTTTTTTGTCTGAATCTAAGAATACTATCTTATTTTACATTAGAATGCTAAGAACATTATGGATATATATAAATTGGAAGAGAAGATTGAGGAATTATCTAAAACTGAGAACGAGCACCAAGTAAGCACTTCTCAAATACTGGTAAAATATTTTCTTACATCAAACGAATATTACTCTGTAATGT
The DNA here is from genome assembly GCF_048773025.1 of Camelus bactrianus. Lineage (NCBI taxonomy): Eukaryota > Metazoa > Chordata > Mammalia > Artiodactyla > Camelidae > Camelus > Camelus bactrianus. The sequence continues at coordinate 15,774,460 of NC_133572.1, forward strand.
TGTATATGACTCCTTGACACAATAACCTTTGGTTATAAACTTTGAAATTTGTACTTCTCTAGATGTCTGAGTTACATAAAAGACAGTTTCTATTTTAGTAATGTAACAGCTTTACTGATATATAATACACATGCCATTAAATTCACCCACTTAAAGTCTACAGCACAGTGGTTTTCAGTATATTCAGAGTTGTACAACCATCACCAAAACCAATTTTAAAATACTTTTATCATCCAAAAAGAAATCCCTTTAGCAGTCACTCCCCATTCCTTCCTTACCCCAGATAACCACTAATCTGCTTTCTGTCCCCATAGATTTACCTATTCTGGACATTTCATTTAAATGGAATCATATACATTATGTGGTCTATTGTGACTGGCTTCTTTCACTGAGCATGTTTCAAAGTTCATCCCTGTTGTAGCATATATCATCACTTTATTTCTTTTTATTGCTGAATGATTTTCCATTGGATGGATGTAACACATTTTGTTTATCCATTCATCAGTTGATGGACATTTGAGGTGTTCCTGCTTTTTTTGCTATTACGAATAGCACTGTGAATATTCATGTACTAGTTTTTGTGTGGACATATGTTTTAATTTCTCTTGAGTATATACCTAGGGGTGGAATTACTGAATCATATGACAACTCTATATTTAACCTTTTGAGAAACTGCCAGACTTTTTCCCGAAGTAGCTGCACCATTTTACATTTCCTGTAATATGCTGTACATGAGGGTTCAAAATTCTCCACATCCTTGCCAACACTTGTTATTATTTATCCTTGTGTATAGTGGCAATTTCTAATTTAACAGTATCTGATTTTGTAAATCCCTAAGTTAGGAAAGATTTTGTAACTTCTTAATGCAGAAAATGAAGAGAGATGGGGAAAAAAAAAATCTATCCTTGATCGAATCATTTAAAAAATGATTATATAGCACCTAAAAAGTCTATTTTCGTATATTTTTGGGTTATATCTGCCATACATTCTTATCAGGAAATAGAAGGCAACTATTATTAGTTGTTTAACTCAGGAATTTGTGTCATGCTTATTGTCATTGCTAATGATTTATTTGAACAATACTTTTGTTGTAGGATATATTTGAAATGATGTGCTGAAATTTTATGTCTGTGTGTGGAATTCTCAGGTTTCCTAGCGGAACCCCAATTCCATGTGTGTATGTACATATACATATATTACAGCAGTTATAATTTAGACAGTAAAATTAGTTTTATTCTAAGGATGGCTGTTTTGGAAAACACAACTGTTATAAACTAGTGGAAAGATGAAGAAGACATGGATTCAAATCCTGTCTTCTCGACTTAAAAGCTTTATAACTTCAAGCAAGTAGTTAACCTCTTTAAATCTCAATTTTCTCATCTACTGGATGGGTATGAGATTTTCTGCCTCATCCACAAGCTTGTTGGAAACTCAGACGAGATGATTATGTGAAAATATCTTTAAAACGATAAAGGGACATCAAATATATATGATTCTGATGATGATTCTGATTGTGCTGATGATTTTTCCAGGTTTTCCATTCAATCAATATATGGTTTTTATCAATTACATCCTATTTAGAAGTCCATGCCAACAAGCTTGCTTTTGGTTTGAATAAACTGATAAATCCTTAATAGTTACTTTGCTAAAAGAAATGTTGAACATTTTTAAACTGTATTTTTTAACATTTTTTATTGATTTATAATCATTTTATAATATTGTGTCAAATTCCAGTGTAGAGCACAATTTTTCAGTTATTCATGAACATATATATATTCATTGTCATATTCCATGTGGAGTCTGTGTTCATGTCCTACCTAGATTTTCATCTCACCAAAAAAATGAAGACGCCCTACATCCTCTTATGTGAAGGGCTATTGGCTGGAGGTGGAGATTCAGATTCGAAGTTCCGTTCTGTCACTTACTGGATGTGACATTGTGCAAGTCTCTGGATAGTGCTGAGCTTCGATTTCCTTCCTGGTAGAGTGAGGTCAATGACCCCAGCCTCAAGGGTTGTTGTAAGGCTAATGGGAATGTTCTTTATAAAGTGAAAAACACATGCACGTTAAAGGTGCTTCAGAAACATGTCTCCCTGTCTCCCTGTGTGACACCGTCCTTTACCAAAGCGGAGTCCAAACAGCCTTCCCTAAATTTGTCTCTTTCCAGATGCAGTTACACACATATGAGAACACTTTGCTTCATAAAGATGCAAGTTTGCAGAAGGTGGGTACCGTCTCTTCCCATGAAAGCCTGTGGGATTCACTAGCTCTCTCCAAATCATAAGGGAAGGAGATGGTCATTCGTGTAACTTCACCCCTTTTAAAACATCTGATTCTAATATTCTGTCACAAGACCTTATTTATAAGAGCAAAAATGTTCTGAATGAAAAATACTGACTTCTCCATCTGGAATAAGTTTTAATATATCCTCCTTAAATTCTAGTGGTATTCATTCCTTTATTCAATACATAATAGTGTTCCAGTTTACCAGTCACTGGCTAGATAGTGTGATACCATTTTAAATCATAACAACACAAACAAGTGGGCAGCCATTCATTTTTAGGGAAGAAGAATATATCCCAGATTATTTTCTACTTAGTTTGATGGATTGATTCGATAGATAGATATTATTCTATTCATCCTTGTATCCTGTGGTCATAGCCTATCTGGAAATAAAGTTTGCCAGCTACAGAGATGCTGGTTTTGGTGGCTTTAAGAGATCCAGGAAGGACGCAGCCTAAGTTAATAAACTTCCACTTTCCAAGACAGGAAAGTGAAGGAAGAGCAGTATTTCTCTTCTTTTCCCTTCCCTGCAAGTTATGAAGTTTCAAAGGAGTCATTCACGGCTTGTGGACATTGATGGGGATACTGAATATTGTACCAACATTCTCTCCTTATGGTGTGTGTTCTCATCCTCCGTGTAGTGACATTGTGGTAATGGTGGCTGCTCAGTTCCTCCGTAACTCTGGTCTCTCTGCCATTTTGCACTCCTGCCCAGCATTCCTGGGGCACTTCTCATGTGCCAGGCACCATGCTAGACATGGGATAAGCTGACCTCACTAGGTGTGGTCAGACACTGACCACACTCTCTGGTCTTGCAGTATAAAACTATGATTTTAACAGAGATGTGGTTTGAACTGGATAAAATTGGATGCTTTAATAATTGATTAGTCATTTGCAGGTAAAGTCTGATTTTTTCTTAAATGTATCATAACAATAAATATAATTTTGACTTGAATTTAAGAATTACCGGGGGAAGGTATAGCTCAAGTGGTAGAGTGCATGCTTAGCATGCATGAGGTCCTGGGTTCCATCCCCAGTACTGCCCTTAAAAGAAATAGTTAAATAAATAAACCTTATTACCTCCCTGCCAAAAAAACCTAAAAAAATAAAGAGAATTACCTTTCAGGGTGTGATTCCGTTGGACCAAGCAAACACAGAACATAACACCAGTCAGATATAGTTGCCTTGTTGACCCACACTTTTTGTATAATTTTAATCACAAACACAGACTAGTTCAGCTTTCAAATAATGAGATCAGTAGACGGTCTCATCTTTGAGCGTTTACAATTCTGTGGCTCAGACTGATGTCTAGTATATATGATTTGGTGAATTCATATATTTATTTGTTATTAATTCTCTCTCCCACTTTTCAGAAGGATTTGAGTATAGAAGAACTTAAGTCAACCATCATAGAACACGGACGCATTATTGAGGTATACCATAGTAATCTCACAACTCACAGGGCGGGATTATTAAACGTAAATGTGAATGTCCCCCTGGAGTAGCACGTGCAGCCTAATGTTGTCTGTGGTTTCAGGGCTTACGAGGCGATAAAAACAGACTGGCTCATGAGTTACAGCGCTTGCAACAGGAGCTCATCATGTAAGTACAGAGCATCCCCTCACCAGCCTTCTCTCATGTGCCCCCACCCTACATTACTTAATGGAGCTGTAGGCAGTTCTTTGAATGTGCTGCATTCTTTTCTTCTGTAACTTTGTAGGTGATGTTTTTTTCTCTGCTTTTCTCCTAAGAGAATGAACTCCTTCATGAGATTTTGATCCCCCTCCCTCACTTTCCCTATACCTTGAGATTAAGTAATCCTTCTGAGTGCATGCAAGGCATGTTGTTCTTACCTCTTTCCTAACACACTTTCTTAACAATCGTTGGTTTCTGATGATGGTAGTATGCTAGTCCAGGAATTCCCAGGAGCCACTCAGGTAACGAAGATGAGAAAAGTCAGTGGGGTCAGTACACACACTTACATTAGGGGAATGACAGTGAGAAAAGCACATTATCCAGATAAAGGTGGGGGGTGGGGGGCTACTCTGCTTCTCTCCAGATAATTGTTAACATCCAGTGGCCATATATTCTGATTTTTTAAGGAAAGCCAGAAATCTAGATTTTCAGTGAAAAGTTTAAAAATTCAACTATCAGCTCTAATTCTTAAAAAAAAAGTAGCTTACTTGTTTGCAACCACCTCGAGTCACTAGTTCATGCAGCCCCCGAAGGGAGGGCAGAGGCTACCTCTTATTCCCCTCTGTTATCCTAAGTACCTTCCTCAATCCTTGGCACACATGGGTGCTTACTGGCTGTTTGGTGATAAGCTCTATTCTGGTGACTTAAAACATAATGTTGGAGACATACCTAACCACACTGGACTACTGGTTTTTATTTTTTTATTTTTTTTTTTCAAGAAATGGAATCCAGTTGACCGTTAATGGCGAGCGTAAGAATATCAACTCTGAAGGAGAGAAATCTTTACATTGTGAACTCATTCTTGCTCAGTCTGCAGAGGTAGGTAATTATCATCAAATGGAAGGCTTTAAAAAAAAAATCACCACGTGCAGTACTTTACTGTTAAGTGAAGGTCCGTAGCTTGCTGGAAAGTTCCCATGACATTTTGAGGGAATCTGTTGATTAGTTTTTAGAAACGAAGTCTGAAGTCTCTTAGCCTGGAAGAATGGATGCTTTTCAAGTTATGGCTAAAACCTCTAGTGAGGCTCGAGCATGGGATTGTGGAAGTTCAGTGAATCTGGATTTAGAAGTCTTTATATTCTTAATATTTTTCAGGACAAACTGCCTGCACTGATTCCCCAGCCTGGGGTCTGAAAGTCAGCAAGTAGAGATCCATGAACCATTTGCAGTATTTCCCCACATCCCCAAAGTAAATGTATCTGCCAAAAGTAAAGATGCTCAGAAACAGCATGAAATGTCTTTGCTTTAGGATATAATTGTACCAATCCACACTAATGACACTGATCATTACATTCTGCACATAAATGAGCATTTTTATATGTTTTTGGCTAATTTCAAAATAGCAACAAGAATTATTGCCTTAAACTCTCCAGTTTGTTATGTAGACCCAATTCTTTATGACATGGTGGAAGCAGTCAAAAGCCTTCTTGGGGGCAAAATGTTGGGACCCGCCTTCCTACTGTATTTTCACTCCTTGGTACTTTCCAGTTTTGTGCTTGTTATGTTAGGAAATGTTTTATTAACAAATTGCTTTCTTTTATCACTTTGATGGTCTTTCCATGTTGGGTAGATGATGGATATGTCAGAATGTCCTCCTGTTGACAGCCATGGTATGAGCCTGAAAGGAGAGAATGTCCTTGGGGCAAATGCTGTTTGAATGTCTCCTGCCAAGGACACAGGGCAGCATATGTTGCCTTCACCTACGGCCGTCTCAGGCAGCCTTGAACATTCTGCTGAAGGGCTGTGCTTTCCCCACATTCTGTTTCAAATACTCATCATTTTTACTGTGTTTTTGAAACCAAGCCACACTGCCAGACTGAATGAAATGGCGGCAAATCTGCGGTGACAATGTGTTTTTATCCTCAGTCCTCTGAGACAGTAGCAACGCCGAGATGCCAGCCTGTGGACTTGTATAGTTCTGAACAGGGGTTAAAGAGCTGGCAAGTTCTGGCTATGAGGTTTGCCCCACTAGTGAAATGAGAAGTTTTTTGCCTTCTAATTGGAACCTGGAGTGAACTCTATGACCTTTGTCCAACAGAGAGCAAGAAGAATGTTAAATGTGTTGTTGTCATATATTGAAAATGTGACAGGAGACAAAGACTTTGAAAGAAGTATGAGAAAAAGGCTTTGTGAAACATCTGAGAGTTATTCTGTGAATAGAAGAGACACAAGAGAAACCAGTCTATTTTCAGTGGGATTTACCGAGCACCCTCCAACTCTGTGTGTGTGTGAATTTCTTTCCCTTCCCCTCTTTTCATAAGATTAGAGCCAAAGCAGTTTATATCACCCGCATGTAAATGTTATCTACTGGACACATAAGATTCCTTAAGAATGAATAACTATTAAGTTGAAGCCATCCAAGAGAGAAAATGAAAACAGTTTTGGGGGCAAGGTAGGGAGGATTTCATAAGACTATTTAGAACTATTTGATGGGGATAATTACGTTGACCCATGGGCATCATTTTCATAAAATAAAAATAGTGCATGTTCTTTATTAGGATGACAGAGTTGTGGACATTTTGGTAATTGTTTCAGAACAATGAAACTGAGTGGCAGTGCAATTTAATCAGCTTGTCGTCTCTGGACGTGACGATGGACCAAGAAATGCCACTGTTACTGGGAGAACTTGAGCAGCAGGGGGTGGAGTTCGCAGCTACGCTTCAGAAGCTGGTATTGTATAACACTGGTGTATCATGTGGTTTCACTGGGTGGGTGGGAACTTCTTCTGCAGCTAACTGACCTACAGCCTGTTTGCTGAGCACAGGCGGATCTGTGTTGAGACCCAGATTCATCTACTATGAAATGAGATTTTTCTCAAACCTTCCTGACGTGGATTTTCTATTCTAGGTCAATCAGGACTAAAAGGTTGACTGTTAGGGATGGATTGCTTGAGCTGATTTTTCTTACAGATTAATCTTTAGTATCAAAGGGCTGAAGACATGGTATCTATTGAACTGTTTCCTTTCTGCTAATGGCTAGTACCATTATTTTGACTCTATTTTGACTTTTGATGGAAACTCTAGATGGTCAGAGAGAGCAGAGAACATTTTCATGTTGGTATTTCTAGTCCCTTTCACAGTACCCAGCATGTAGTAGGTAACATTTAGTTTGATTAATGAAAAATATCCATGAAAATGCTTGCTTCCTCCTGTTTGAGACGGAAATGAAACTGGGTAGATTTTATTCTGGAAAACAATTCTAGCTGTATGTATTCAGCATGCACAGAGCACCTGATAAGAATTAGCACCTGTCTACACATGGCAACATCCTAGGATAAAGGAAGGTCACCGGGTGGCATTAGATGACAAGGAACTCTCTCTGGTGGCTTCTGGAATTACCCATATAGAACTTTGTCTAAATTACTTCTTCTTATATAATAACACATGCCTTTCGCCTGAATTCCTGGTTGAAAATGTGGAACTCTTTTTCAGCATGAAGATGTTTCTGAAGTTGAAGCGCTCATTGGAAGTTCTCTACAGTGGGTAACTGACCCAGAAATTACTCTGAAAGAAAAGTGGGAGAACAAGCTTACTGTGAGTGTTCTATATTTTGAGATTTTCCTGCTTTTTCTTCTACTTTTTCAACCCAGGTAATACTTATTATACACAGGAGCACTTCTAAGTCTTTATTGCAGTGCTCTGATGTCTCAGTCTGATTATGTGTGTAGAGTATGTCCGGGGATGTGTATGGGTGAGAGTTAGAGGGTGATGATTAGATAAGAGTGTGTGAGTGTGAAGATATGTGTTGGAGAGACAAAGAATAAATAAGATGACTTAATTCAAGTGTATTTTATTTGGACCCTTGTGGGAACTGGCTAGTCTAACCCTGGATATTTTTTGGTCTAGCAAAATTCTCTAACTTTGATAGAATGGTTATTGTGCCAAAGAATCTTATTCCTGGGACTCTGACAATTTTATTATACCAGAAAGTAGCAGAACATTGGAAAAATGGGAATTTTTTAGGTAACTATTCAGTTTTGTTAGAAAGGAAGCGAATTAAAAGAAATCTCTGATTTATCCATCACTTAATGATCTCTGCTTCTTGACTGCCAGATGACTTCCTAACATCTGTCAGCCCCCTAAGTTAAGCTAAAGCAAGAAGTAAACTCTGAAAACTCTGGAATATTAATTTTCATCCTCTTGCCAAACTAACCTTTTTTAAAAGTTGCCTTTGGATATGCTGGTGAACAGATACTGATTTTACTGCATTTCCTAGTCCTATTCTGTTCTAAAGCAATCGTGATTATTGATAAAATGATCACTTATCTTAAGAAAAAGAAAACAAAGCTCAATTTTAGGCACATTATGGGTACCCAATATATAGTTGTTAAATTGAGATAATCAACCCACAGGATGATCAATCTTTAGGCAACCGAGAATCTGTTCAATTAGAAGTTTAGGGTCCAATAACAGTGAACGCTATTGAGATGGGAATGGCCACAGCATGTTACACTGCCTGCTATATCTTTATATTTAACGTTGGAATAGTGGAGTTTGTTCTGTGACTTTTCTTATAGGAATTCAAATCTATCATGGAAGAGAAACTAAATCTTTGCCTATTAATGCCGAGCAGCTTGAGAAACCACAAAGAATCACTTGATAAAGAGTTTGTCAAACTGATAGAGATTTTGAAGCAATTCAGGCTGGAATACTTTTATTTCAGAAAAGAATTTCTTTCCAGGTGATGATCATTTATATGTAAGAAACCCATGCTTTATATACGTAACATGTTTGTGATTGTGCCACGGCATTCAGTTTATTTTTTTTCTAGTTGTATGCGTTGATTTCAGATGACACTTTTTCAGGAAGACGTTTTGTCTGACAATGTTGAATTGTGAAATGGCAAGAAATTGACTTAAATATCCAAAATTGCAAGTAGTAAATTAAAAAACCCATGGAAACCCATGTAAAGAGTTTTTTCCCCTAGAGAAGGAGTTTGGAATCACAGAATATAGAATTCTTTTAACCAGAATGTCCCTTAGAGATTGTTTAGTAAAACCTCGTAATTTTACAGAGGACTGCAGCAAAAGGATGTAAAGTGAATTGATGAAGACCTGAGAGTTATTAATGGAAACATCTGTGAATAGCTCTCTTGCTGGAAGGACTTGGTGCTGGGTCTGTTAACTCCTATCCTATTGGGCTTTGTGTTCCATCTTAGTATACAATTTCAAGTAAAAGGAGTCACAGAGAATAGGAGGCTCTAAATGTAAAATAATTTGCAATCTTATCCTTCCTCTCACCTCGATTCTCATGTTTTTTTGGGGGGGTGGGGGGAACTCTTGAAATTTGTACACTGTAGACCACATATTGAACAGGCACAGAGATGATATCTTTTGTTAACCACCGTTTCTATAGCTGCTAATACGGTACTGAGCATCCCCTTAAGAAATGCTTCTTGAATGAATGAATGAGTGAACATCAGTGTATTCTGAATTTGAATAAAGTAAAAGAAAAAGATGCACTTAGAGGCCAAGGTTGCTTAAAGAAAATAGCAAGAAGGAACTATTTTTATTCCCCCCAAATAAGGGAACTAGATATCAGAGAGAGGTTAATGCCAGAAGGAACTATCGAGAAGATGATCTGTTTTCCCTAAGGGGCTGGGAGCCAGACTTCCCCGTAGCGGTAAAGATGTGGTTTAAGTAGATACGCCGCTTCCTTACACAGATACCATCTTCACAAAAGGGAACATGTAAATTCTTCTATTCAGCTACAAAGAACTATTAGGAGAGAAGCCTGCACTGGAGTCATCTCAGAGTAGGTGAATCTTCTGTGTTATCCTATTAGACACACGAACGGCCCAGCTGAATAACAGTAGGTGTGATTTGTCGAGAGCTCACTGTGTTCCGTATGACATGAGTTTATCTCTAGAGAGGTGTAGTAACTTGCCCAAGGTCACGCAGGTGGGATCAGGTACCAGCTTGGATCAGACTTAGGTATGTTCTACTTCAAAACCTATGTTCTTTTCAAGTGTTAATCCCCTATCATCTCCTTGTTAAAATCTAATGTAGTATTTATTAATAATAATCCTAGGAACCTAGCACTGGGTAAAATAATACTCATCAGTGTAAGGATGGCTTAGCTCCTGCCTTCTAAACATAGTTTAAAAGAGACAAAGCCATGTAGAGGCTACACACAAAGTGATTTGGCTTTGGGTCTTAACTATGAGTAAGAAAATGAGTGGAGTATCTTCTGGGGATGAGAGAGGTTTCTATGTTTAAATGAAGTAGGAAATATTTATTAAAGGGAAACTTTCAGGAGTTAGCTGTTTGCTGAGGAGGAGAAAACTTCCATTTTGGTGCAGTTCAGTGCTGAGGAATGGAAAGAATTGAGTGAGTCAATGAGACAAACAGTGTTCTTGGAGGACTTGGTGAGAAAAGCACGTCTTCACTGGTACATGGTTTTGTGCATCCCAGTGCCAGTTCTTTGCCAGCTTTCTTTTCTTTCCTAAATGCTAGGGAATTCTAGAAAATAGAACAGAAATTTCTACCTCCATCAGACTAACCTCTATTAAAGGACACAGACAATGTACAAACATATTATATAATATAATTCAGGCAGTAGTAAGTGATATGAAGAATCTTAAAGCAGGATAAGAAGACTGAGAATGACCAGGAGCAGAAGGACTTAATTTTAGAAAGAATGGTCTGGACAGGCCTATCTGAGGAATGGTAAATTGAGTAGATAGCTAAATGGAGTGAGAGAGCGAGCTATGTGATGATCTGGGGAGTGTTCTAGGCAGAGGAGATAGCTAATGCAAAGGCCCTGGGGTTGTAATGAGCTTGGGATGTTTGAGCAGCAGCAAGAGGCCAGCATGGCTGGGGTGGAGTGAGTGCTGGGCAGTGGTAGGAGATGAGGTCGGACAGATAGGCAGGGGTCAGGTCCAGAGCCTTGCAGTTCATGTTTAGGAATTGGGATTTTATTCTAAGTGGATCAGAAGCTACTGGAAGATTATAAGCCAAGAAGTAATATGACTTGTGTTTTGAAAAACCATCCTGGCTTCCAGGGAGAGAATTGTCTATATAGTGAAAGCAGTGAGAAGAGGTTTTTTTCAATAACAGATCACCAGTTAAAGATCCTGAGATCAATTTACTGGATTATGACCCATTTTTACAAATAAAATATAAAATATCAGAATACAACGCACATAGTAAGAGTAAGTAACATTTCATAAAGCTTTTGTTTCAGCTACATGTGTGTATGTGTGTGTGTGTATTTTGTTGAAATATAAAATATTTACTGGGTTATGATTTTAAAAAGCCACTGAGTTAGGTGCTATTTCAGTAGTCTAGGTGAGGGGTGTAATGTGAGCCAGGGTGATAGTTGTGAAGGTGATAAGAAGTGGTTGGATTCTAACTATATTTTAAGGCTAGATCAGATCTGACATACTAGTGAATTAGATGTGAGAATACAAGAAAGAGAGAAAGATCATCTCTGTAGATGACATGATCTTGTATATAGAAAACCCTAAAGACTCCACAAAAAACAGAACTAATAAACAAATTCAGTAAAGCTGCAACATACAAAATCAAGACAAAAAAATCCGTTACATTTCTATGCATTAACAATAAGCCATCTGGGCAGCAAGGGAAAAACAAAGAGTGAGTTACAAGGGAACCCCCATGAGGCTCTCAGCTGACTTCTCTACACAAACACAAACACTACAGGCCAGAAGGGAGTGGCAAGATATAGTCAAAGTCCTGAATGAAAAAAAGATGCAGCCTAGGATACTCTATCCAGCAAGACTATCCTTTAGAATAGAAGGAGAGAGAAAGAACTTCACAGACAAGCAAAACTAAAAGAGTTTAGCAACACTAAACTCATGCTAAAAGAAATATTGAAAGGTCTACTCTAAATAGAAAAGAAGCAAGATGCTATAAAAATGAGAAACTCATAAGTGGAAAGGTTATAACTACCATGAATTAAAAATTGAATAAACACAAAACTGTAAAAGAAGACATCTAAATCATTAAGAGTGGGAGAGGGAAGCAAGGAAAGCCACTGTGGAAAACAGTATGGAGATTCCTCAAAAGACTAGGAATAGACCTACCATAGGACCCAGAAATCCCCCCCTGGGCATGTATCCAGAAGGAACCCTACTTCAAAATGACACCTGCACCCCAATGTTCATAGCAGCACTATTTACAATAGCCAAGACATGGAGACAGCCTGGGTGTCCATCAACAGATGACTGGATAAAGAAAATGTGGTATATTTATATAATGGAATACTATTCAGCCACAAAAACCGACAACATAACGCCATTTGCAGCAACATGGATGTTCCTGGAGAATGTCATTCTAAGTGAAGTAAGCCAGAAAGAGAAAGAAAAATATCATATGAGATCACTCATATGCGGAATCTAAAAAAACCCAAAAAACCAAAAAAACCCCACAACAACATAAATACAAAACAGAAACAGACTCATAGACATAGAATACAAAGTTGTGGTTACCAAGGGGGCAGTGGGTGGGAAGGGACAGACTGGATTTTAAAATGTAGAATAGATAAACAAGATTATACTGTATAGCACAGGGAAATATATACAAGATCTTGTGGTAGCTCACAGGGAAAAAAAAATGTGACAATGAATATATGTATGTTCATGTATAACTGAAAAATTGTGCTCTACACTGGAATTTGACACAACATTGTAAAATGACTATTACTCAATAAAAAAAATGTTAAAACAAAAAACAATAAGCCATCTGAAAAGGAAACTGAGAAATTTATTTAAAGTAGTATCAAAAGAATAAAATTCTTAGGAAGAGCTTAATTAAGGAAATAAAGACATGTACACTGAAACTATAAAACAGTGCTGAAAGAAACTTTAAAAGATGCAAATTAATGGAAAGGCAGCTTGTGTTCATGGATTAGAAGACTTAATATTGTTAAGATGTCTGTAATACCCAAAGCATTCTACAGATTCAGTGCAATTCCCATCAAAATTCAAATAGAATTTTATTTTACAATAATAAAAAAGAACAACCCCAAGAAAGAGCCAGGGTGAGGGACTATGATGAGTGCTCGTGTGCCAATTCAAACCATCGTCTTTGTTCTCAGTGCCCCTTTGGCATCTACAGGATCCCCAGTTTTGTCTGCAGACTGAGACAGGTGGATAGAAGCTAGTGTTTTGGGCAGTCCTCCGCAAAGTTGGAATGTTGGGAACAACAGCCCAGCTCTTTCTTGATCCAGGGAAAAGCTGAGAGATGGGGAGTTCCCAATATTCATATGGAACTACAAAGGACCCCACATAGCTAAAACAGTCTTGGGAAAGAAGAACAAAGCTGGAAGTATCACACTGTTTTCAGAGTAAGTTACAAACTATAGTGATTAAAACAGTATGGTACTAAGCTAAAAACAAACATATAGACCAATGGAAAAGAATAGATTGCCCAGAAATAAACCCATGCATATATGGTTAACTGATCTTCAATTAAGTTGCTAAGAATACACAATGGGGAATGAATAGTCTTTTCAGCAAATAATATTGGGAAAACTGGAAATCCACATGCATAAGAATAAAGTTGAACCCTTATCATATGCCATATACAAAAATGAACTTAAAATGGGTTAAAGGCTTAGACATAAGGCCTAAAACTGTAAAACTCCTGGAAAAAACTTAGAGGAAAATTTTTATGACATTGGTCTTGACAATTTTTTGGGTGTGACACCAAAAACACAAGCAACAGAGGAAAAAATATACAAGTGAGTCTACATTAGACTAAAAAGCTTCCACACAGCAAAGGATTTAACAGGGTAAAAAGGTAACCTGTTGAATGGGAGAAAATATTTGCAAACCATATGTCTGAAAAGGAGTTAATATTCAAAATATAAGAAGAACTAACAAAAAACCCAACCCAGTTAAAAATGGGCTAAGGAATTGAATAGACATTTTTCCAAAGAAGACATAAAATTGGCCAACAAGTATATGAAAAGATGTTCAACATCACTAGTCATCAGGGAAATGCAAATAAAAACCACAATGAGTCATTCACAATGATGAATGAATCACAATCACACCTGTTAGGAAAGCTAGTATCAAAAAAAAAAAAAAAAAAAACAACCCAAGAGATACTAAGTGTTGGCAAGGGCGTAGAGAAATTGAAACCCTTGTATACTGTTGGTGGGAGTGTAAAATGGTACAATTGCTATGGGAAACAGTTTGGAGGTTCTCAAAAAATAAAAATAGAACTACCATATGATCCTGCAGCCCCACTTCTGGGTACACATCCAAAAGAATTTAAAGCAAAATTTCGAAAAGATATTTGCACACTCATGTTCATTGCAGCGTCATTCACAATGGACAAGATGTGGAAACAATCTAAATGTTCATCAGTGGATTGAATAAAGAAAGAAAATACAGTGTATAGATACAATGAAATATTCGGTGTTTTTTTTCTAGAAAAAGCTTTCAAAAAAAAAAAGAGAAATTTCGCCACATGTGATAACATGATGAATCTTGAGGACATTATTCTAAGTAAAATAAGCCAGTCACAGAAGGGCCAATACTGCATGATTCCACTTTTGTGAGGTGTCTAAAATAGTCAAACTTACAGAAGCAGAGAGTAGAATGGTGGTTTCCAGGGGCTTGGGAAGGGGGAATGAGGAGTCATAATTCAACAGGTATTAAGTTTTAGTTACACAAGAGGAATAAGTCCTAGAGATCTGTTGTACAACATTAAGTCTATAGTTAACAGTACTGTATTGTACACTTAAAAATGTGTTAAAATGGTAGATCTCGTGTTAAAATGGTAGATTTCATGCTAAATGTTCTCACCACAATTTAAGGAAAAGAAAAAACTGACTACATGCTTTTGAACGATGCTCAGGAGAATGTGTGTTTTAGGTAGTTTTTATTTTCAGTTAGGGTTTTGTTTGCTGGTTTACCATAGTGGTAGAAGCATTCTCTGAGACCATCCTTGTCTCTCCCATGGTCCTTCTTGTAATCAGGGCTGGGTTTTGTCTTAATATTTGCGAGACCCACAAAAGGCTTAAACCTGACAATGTCTTCCTCACTGCTTTAAAACTCCCAAAGGTTATCATCCCTTTGAGCTAAGGTCTTTATTCGGGTCAAGTTGTTTCCAGATAGTCATTGATATATGGGTATATAGCATAGTTTTAATAATCTCATCAGCTAACAGATGCATTTTTATATATTTGGGGGATCAGGGTTGGATCCAAAAGGGAAGTAATATAACAACACTGAGAGATTGGGGGGTTAGGAAGAAAGGGAGGGGCTTTAGAGAGGAGAGGACTGCAGTGGAAATACTAACAGGTAACTTTTATCTATTCTTGGGAGCAGCCCTTCCTTTCTCATGGTACATATTATATACCACGATTGACAATTCTTAAGGTTAAGTTCATGAAGCAAAGCGCTTATTTCTAATTTTTTTCCACTCTTTTTTTTTTTTTTCTTTTCCCTTTCTCCCTTTTCTGTTCCTTTCTCTTTTTTTGGAAAAAGCTAGCTGTGATGTATAAATATTACACCTGTCACAGTGACCTCATTGTAGAACCAATGTAGCTAAGTGTTATGACTGTAGCTTGTGGGGAACTGAATATTCCAGTGTGAAATAGGAAACTAAATGTCCTTATCTATAAAGTTATGTTATCAGGCTAAGTGAGCAAGATGATGGTTTTCATTAAAATCCCGTATTTGTGAAGCATTTATCTATATCTAAATACTTTCACTTTTTCCTCTCTTCTCTGAGGAAGTGTATTAAGTTTGAATTTGTCATAACTTCCCAGGGGTGACTCTTAGTTGAAATGTCACTGACAGCTTGTGGTTTGAACTTTTTTTTTTTTTTAAACTCCAGGCAGAAACAACTAGAAGCCATCACACAACTGCAAGAAGATGCTGTCAGCCAGGAAGCCATCTTCAGGAAGAAGGTCCAAGAAGCCAGCCAATGGTTGGAGGACGCAGAGAAGCAGGTAGGATGGCCTTTGACTACATTATATGCAGGGGAAGGCTTCTCAGATGTTCTTAACACCGTGAAGTAAAAATGGAGGAGGAACAAGAAAACAAAGAGGAACTGCGAAGTTCAGTCCCTCTCGAGAGGAGCAGTGAGCGGAGGAAGTAAAGGGGGAGTTGTAAGAGGCGGTGTCAACAGCCTGCTGATGAAAGAGACAACTTTGCAGAAAGAGGCAACTTGACATATCAGGACAGCTGTAGAAATAGCTCAGGCATACGAAGCCCATGCAAACACAGAATTGCAGAAGTTCAGTGGAGGCTTATCGCTTCCCTGAGAAGAAAAGCACATTTTCAGTTTCGTGTGCACAGTCAGGGTGAGCACTCAATGGCTTTCTTTCTCGGCCACCCTGCTAAAATTCAGCATTAACTGTCCGTATCCAGGTGGAGGATGGAGATCGGGCAGCCCACTCTGCCAGTGAGAAAGCTAAGCCTTTGCGGCATAAATTAGAGGAAGCAATTTCGGAACAACGGAATCGCCAGACTATAAATACTGAGTTAGTGAACTCTTGCCAGACACTTGAGCAGAAGACGAGAAAACCAAAAAGTGAGTAGCAGATATCTGTTATGTCCGAATTCAGTCCACTCTGAGGTGGGGCAGAGGATTACAGCCCTTTTTCTGGATTACAGCTGCTGTATTATTACTGCATTCATGGCAGTGAAGTGGTTCCAGAAGGCAGTGCTGTGGGCGTTCGGGGAGGTCTGCCTAGTGGCTAGGTGGATGGATTTAACCATTAACTTTCCCTTTTGGTTGTTTATTAGAAGCTGGATTTTTCCATGACTGTTATTTCTTTAAAAATTAAACAAAATTTCTCAATATCTGTAAAAGTAAACATGGGGAAAAAATCTTGTATGCGTGGGATAGTTCAACTTGCAAATTGTTTACATATTATACCTTGATTTTATTAGCCAGTTTGTACCCACCATATGGTAGAAAAGGTCCTGCCTCTCTGTGTTCATTTAAGCAGGAATTTTAGGCTTGGGCAAAATGCTTATTAATTCCATGTACATCAAAATATTAAA
Source organism: Camelus bactrianus (assembly GCF_048773025.1). NCBI lineage: Eukaryota > Metazoa > Chordata > Mammalia > Artiodactyla > Camelidae > Camelus > Camelus bactrianus. The sequence goes on from NC_133572.1 coordinate 15,791,424, forward strand.
TATGTGTGAAAATTCTTTAAAAAATTTAATGTGCTCTTTCCATATGTATATTTTGCTTTAAAAATGAGACTATTTGTCCTTTTTCTGTATTACCCAAAAGTAGATAAGTGTTTACTGAGGATTTTGGTGAGAAGACAGTTGTCAAAATTCATATGTCAGATTATTTTTAAGCTTATTTTGTTCTAGAAACACAGTTCAGGAGAAATAAAGCTTATCTCTATGACCATTTATCAGACAACTGCTTTTGTTCAACCAGCTTCTTGTGCTAACAATATAAATGTTCTTTTTATAGAAAGTTATTGATTCGGGTAATGACTAAATACAAGGTTAAGGTAAGCTAGAGGTGGAAATTTTTAGACATGGGTTTCTTTTGAACTTATTGTACCCTTTCTACTGTTATTCAAGAAAGCTGTTTGAGAGTGTAGAGGAATTGGCTAGTTCTAAAATAGCAGTGGTTATTCAACATTTTATTATTATTATTTTTAAGCCTCGAAGAGCTTGCTCATTTTTAATAACTCTAAGTATCATTTTACTTTGCTTCACTCTGTCGGATAATACGAAGCATATTTTAAATTACATCATCTATATGTTACATTTTGTATTGGTCAGAGGACACTGGAGAAGGTTCCCTTGTGACTAGAACTGTTGGTTTTGAGGCACGAACATGAAGGCATTCCAAATTTGGTTTATGGTGTGTTTGTTTTAGACCCAGTGCTTAGAGGAATAATCTTTCGATCCAGTTACATTTATCTTTTATTAAATCAATGTTATACCCCATAGTTTCATACAACTAGGAATTTATCCCTTCCTCCACTCCCCCCCCCCCACGCCATGATTTGTAGTACTTTCTTGGAAAAGTCAACTTTGTAAAATCCCAAAGTAGACTTCTTGATACTATGAACTGCTGTTGTCTTATCAATCTATCCTCAGGGAATAATTGGTCCAAATACCATTTAAAACAGAATGTGAAAGCAGCTGCTCTAGGTTGAATGCGTGTACTTTTTCTGGCTGGATAAAGCAGTGTGCATGCCTCCTTTCCATCTTAAGTCACCCACAGTCTGCCAGGTTTTATGATCTCCTTTACTTGTTTGTGTCTCTTGCTGTCCAAAGAAAGCACACATATCAAGATTTTGCTCTTAAGACCCTTTGCTTATGGAGACCTTTCTTAAAATGCCCTTAAAAATCAACCTTTGCAAGAAGAGGGGAAGTTAGGTAGCATGTATTTTCGAAGTTCATATAGCAGATTTTCCAGACAGACCAGGAACAAATGTCAGCGAGGCAGAACAGTTATCACACAAACACATCCTCACACATCCCACCATGACCACTGCCACCACACACTGTTTGAATTCTGAGTCAGACATTGAATTCTGAGTCAGACGATAAAAATATTTAAATCCATTTAGTTCTTGTGAAACTTCTTGGTGAGCTTCATAAAGGCATGAAGTGTTTAAGGCAAGTTGCTTTCTGTTGCATCTGAGAACGGTTCATTAGCAAATTGCGTGGGGGCGCAGCTGTTTCGTCCAAATGCTCAGGTCAATGACGGTGCTCACAAACTGGACTTGGGAGTTTGTTTATGACATTTAAATGCTGAATTTAAGGCTTAATAAATAATATTGTTGAAGTTTTCAGTTCCCGCAGGACTGGACTGATTTATAAGGAGATTAGTGTCCATGCTTGCCCCATGGAATGTGCCATTAGAACTACTAAATTTCTTGAATGGTTACTTACATATTTTCTTTCTACTGCTTCTTTATATGTATTTAAGTATCTTGTTACAAGAGCAATACTGGAAGTATAAATGGATATTTGCTTTAAAAAGGAAATCTTCTTAGACGAAGGGTAGGCATACAACATATTAGGGTGAATCTACTGTGCAAAAAGCATAGGCTAAATGATCTAACCCAAGCTGTCACCCTTTTGCTATTCATCTTCTCTTTGCCCCAATTTCCATGAAATCTTCATTGAGTCACTCATTCAATAGACAGTGAGTGAAATCACATATATTTCCTTTAGAAACCAGAAATATTTCTTTGGGGAGGGAGCCTAAGAAGATCTTATATATTATAATTCCTTACTTGAACATAGTATCTGATGTGAACTTTAGAGACGCCGTTCACCTAGATGAGCTCACTGGAAAATCTAGCTTGCTGCTCTTAGCACGGAGGGCATGAGGTACGGGACAGCCAGCAGCTATAGAGCTTTGAGGATGAATGCAGGACGAGACCCATGTGTCCTGGGTAGTCAGTATGCAAGAAAGGAATGCAATAGGAAGGGGCATTCAGGAGACGGAGACACTTAAAGTGTTGGGGTGAGGACCAAGGAGAAGAGCAAAGTCAGATATACCTTGCTGGATAGCTGTGATAGGATGGGAGCTGGCATTTTCCCAAATTACAGGCATAGATATGGATGCAGTGATGTAGGAGGCAGTATAGAGCATAATGATAGAGAGCCTGGGATTTGAAGGTGAACCTACTTTCTGACACTAAGTCTACAATAGACTTCGATAAAGTTGGGCAGATCACTTTACCTCGCCGAGCCCCCATACCCTCTTCCATATGGAAAATACCATAGTGGTTCGTTTATAAAGAACACAGCAAATGCAAAAGAGTAGCTGGTGCTTGGCCATGCTGGGTACAGTCTGCTCTGCTAGAGCAGGTTTCTGTCAATCACCTAAACTACCTCATGCACCACTGACAATCGGGTAATGACCTGGGAGAGCAATCTGGACGTTTCATTCACAGTTTTCCTGGGCTGAGGATCTGGAGTCGGGGGAACAGAACTAGAACCTTCAGCAGGAAAGGAAAAAGCCCTCAGCTTGGCTGCTGACAGGCAGCAGGAGCCTTTCAGCTTCATTTTAAGAAAATTAAAAGCCAGCATCCTTCACTTGGGCCTCCCTCCCACAGAGGAGCCGTCCCAGCCACGAAGAGCTCTGGTCGTGGCGGGCGGCACTCCCTCCTGCTTTTGCCTCCGCGGCCCTGCCGCCTGAGGGTTCAATTTCCATCTGCGTTTTCTCAGCGCCCTACCAGTACTGTGCCATTGAAAGTGTCACCAGCATCTCCCCTCTATTGTTCTTGTGCATTTGTAGCATCCTGGGGGTCAGCCTTTAGCCGTTTTAAGTTGCATGTCTCAGTGATCCAAGTTCTCTTCCTAGGTACTAATAATTTAGTAATTGTGTTGTTTGTTGCGTATATATTTTAGGGTCCCTTCCAAACCCTGTTTATCTCATAGACCACAGTATTTCGTTCTTGTTGTAGTTTTAAAGTTCTTTGTTATTGGTGCATAATTAACATAGCATAAAGTGTTCAGATCTGAAGTGTACTGTTGAAGCAGTGTGACAAGTGCACATTGAAGCACAGAACTCCTGCAACCCCAGAAAGTTCCCTTGTGCTGCTTCCCAGTCTCTCCCCGCTCCCACCTCCACCACCACAAGGAACAACCACTCATCTGATTTCTGTCACCTATGAGTTAGTCTAGCCTGTTCTAGAATTGAGTTATACAGTAGGTACTTTCCTCTGTATCTGTCTTCTTTCCCTCAGCACAGGATTTATTTGTGTTGTGTTTGTCAGTGGGATGCCCTTTTCATGGTTGGGTCATATTTCTTTGCATGAATATTCCACAATTTGATTATCTCTTCTACTATTGGACATCTGAATTATTTTCGGTTTTGGGTGGTTAGGAAGAAAGCTGCCATTAACGTGTGTGTATGGGTCTTTGTGTGGACCTGTGTTTTTAGTTAACCTGGGATAAACATTCAGAAGCAGAGCTGCTAGGTCATATTTAGGGTAGCTACAATTCTCATTTTTTAAGAAACTGCCAAACAGTTTTCCAAAGTGTTCACACTCCAGTTGGCAATGCGTGGGGAATTCCAGGTGCTCCACACCTCCAGTATTTGGTGGCGTCAATCTCTTTCATTTTCCCTGCTCTACTGGGTATCTCATTGTGATTTTATTTTGTTGAGCTGATTGGCTGTTGCTTATCTTCTTTGTGAAGTTCCTAAGTCTTTTGCCCTTTTTCAAGTTAAGTCATTTGTCCTTTTGTTACTGAGTTATAGGATTTCTTTTCTTTATATATTTTGGATACAAGTCCCTTGACAGATCTATGTGTTGTGAATTCTTTTCTTCTAGACTGTGGCTTTCAATGAACTTTAGTATTTTAATGCCCTATTTTATAGAACATTAAGTAACACATATACTGTGTTATAAAGTCCATAATCCATAAATGTCAACCATCATTGATAGCTTACATTATTACAGCTCTAATATTATGGTTTTGTTTTTCAACAGCCAATTAATTGCCGGGCTTTTTGCCTGAAAGTCTTATTGCATAGTCATTTAGAAAGTTGTTTTATCTCTGCTTCCTTCAAAGGCAGTGTATCCAGGACACCTGGTCTCATCCTACAGCACAGATGGCAACAGCAGGGCATAGAGTGGCCATTGTTTTCCTTGCTTCCCTGTGAAACCCAAATGCCCCAGAGACATGGCAGGTCCAACCCCAGACACACAAAGAAGAATGCAAAGGTGCATGCAAATTTGGGTCATAAGCCAGCTCATTTTGCCTTATGAAACGTATGAAAATAGTTGCTACACCTTGCACGAAACATCTGCTGAAATGAAGTTTACAATTTGAATGTTTTGAGATGGACTGTTTCTAAAATCCAAGATCGCCTGATGGGAAAGCAGATGGGCAATTTAGACAGTCTCATACTAACTCATTATTCCTTCTGAAACACAAGCTTAATTTGGAAATTCAAAGACAGTGTTTTGAGATACACAACTTCGGGAACATAATGTCGGCCACTTCTGAAAGCTTTGGTTGCTGTTGCTTCGATAAAGGTCAGGAGGTAGACAGAGGCTTATTTCTTAATGCAATTAACACAGAATTTTTTTAAAAAAATTGAATCTTCACTAAAATTCTAAGTATTAAGAATTTAAAATTTTAAAATTATTTAAGTATACTAGAAATATTTTTAAAATGTATTTTCCGCCTGTGGGCCTAATACACACTATGTCAGGCTTAGTTGAGAAGCACTATTTTTACAAAAAGAACTCATACAAAATAAATTTTACATGGGTAGTCTGCCACATCATTGGAGCTTTTCAAGCTTTTATTCCCTGGAAAATATTGAACATTAGATTATGTACTTTGCACATGTATTAGCATTTTTTTTCATGGCTCAGAATTTCTCTCGACTTTTGAGACATAAAACTGTTGGTCTTTAAAATAAGAAGCACCAGATTTCTGTGTGTTTTGGGCACCGGAGTATCTGCTGTTAATTTTCCTGGCTGTTAGTGATCTTTTAAAAAAGTGGCAGCTATTAATATGCCTCCATCTAGCAGAGCTTCTGACCCTCATTTAATCTTTGTTTTTAATCATCTGTGGGCTGAGAAAACAGTCAGGCGTGTGAGAACTGTGTATAAATTCAGAGCCCACTGTCTGAGTGAAATGTGAGGATGGGCCACGTGAATCAAGGGCATGGATATCAACGTCTGTTTCGGTCGTTCCAAAGATAGCAGCCTCTTTTCTGGTTCTTGGCTATATTTCAAAGAGTATGGATTGTCAAATAAGTAACATGTTACTATTTAACTCAAGAAGTGAAATAGGTATTTCTCCCACTCTCATTATTCCAGAGGTGAGCATTTGGAAGTTACCGGGCAGCAGATTTCAGTTAAGTAGAAAGGCAAATATATTTAATTTCACAAAAGAGTATAGTGAAGTGAGCACTGTCCTGTGAGTCAGATCTCAGCTCCACAAATAACCAGTTACCCCTTAAATGCTCTGGACCTCAGGGTTCTCGTGACCTCAGACCTACTAGTAGGAGTCAGGGGCTCTGGGGCTCCACTTTCAGGGCTCCCATCGCTCACAGCTCAAGCAAAGGCTTGTTGAAGAGAGGATTTCTCCATGGGTCGGAAGCTGGACTGAGTGACCTCTGAGGCGTCTTCCCATTTTAAGATAAATAATTCTGTGACTTACTCCTAGAAGATAATTCATTTGCCCAACTATAACATTTAAAAATTTTTTTTTAATTTTTATTTATTATTTTTTCATCTTTTTTGGGGGGAGGTAATTAGGTTATTTTTGTTTTTTAATGGAGGTGTTGAGGATTGAACCCAGGATCTCAGGCATGCTAGGCATGCACTCTACCATTGAGCTATACCCTCACCCCTTTGCATCTGTCAAGGTTAATGTTAAGTACTCAAGGGCAATAGTGGTTTCTCAGCTCCCACCTGCTTTGTCCTCCTTTCCCACTTTCCCAAGTCATGAGTGGCGACCACCATCCTCAGAAGCCATCGTCTTCTCTCTCCTTTCCTCAGGCCCCAAATTTAAAGCTGTTAAATGTTTATGAAATGAATTAACGGAAAAGGGGGTTACAAACTGTCATATTAAGCTGAATGTAAATTCTCTTTGTAGCAACAGTTGAATCACTAAGACAGAAGTTCATCAAAGGACAACTCCATGGCTTGCTGTTTCAGGTAACAAACACACACACAAAGACCCAGACCTCTGTGATGTGTTTACTGTGGGGACGTTGTCCAGTTTGTATAAGATTTTGAAGCTAATTTATCATATGCAATCATTTTAATCATAAAATTACATAACCATCTTAGAAAAAGATGCCCTGGTGGACTTTGTTCTCTTATGCGCTGACAGCATTTAGCACAACAGGAGGGGAGAATGCATGTCAGTGAGTGGCTCCTAGTAACATCTTTCCAAGAAGTAGCATTCAGAATTTACTGTATCTATTAGCAAAAGGCCAGTTTTCTAATCTTAGGCCCCTCCTTTCCGAGACTCGTGAATGGGCTTTGATGGTTGCTGTCTCTTTTCTCCTCCATTGGAATTAAACTTTCAACTCCCTTCTGTCTGGATAACCTAAGATACGCGTGGTAGCGTTGAATGTATTTCTTTCCCTTATGACACTTGGTGAATTTCTCCTTTCTGTTCATAAGCGAAGAACAGAAGGAACAGCAAGGTTGGCACGAGAGGGAAGGGGCTGGAGGAGGAAAGAGGGAAGGGCGACATTTGCATGGATCTGTTTCCAGGGCATAAAGCGGGCACATCTGTTTAAGCAGGAAAAAAAAAAATTTCACGTAGGAGATTAAGCTAGGCAGAGTGCCTAAAAAGTCCCCTACAATAAGTTGAACCAGAAAAAAATCTCCTTATCTAAATGTGCTTAAATCACCTCAAGAACACAATTTTCTATTATAATGTAACTTTAATCACCTCAAGAACACCAGTTTCTATTACAATATATGATAGGTATGTATCTACCTCTCGGAATAAAGCCACAATTTTATCGCTGTGAAAATTTTCGCAGACATCATTTTCACCACTCTGTGTCTCCAGTAAGCTTCTCTGGCCTCTGCTTGAAGATTTTAATGACCAGGCCATTCAGTTTCTTGAGCCTGATCTTTGGATTTCGCTCCCAGCACAAGGAATGGGGGAAAATGCACTGAGAGGTTTGCCATCACACACTTGTTCCCTTAACGTACGACACAAGATAAAGAACGAGTCAGTTTTTGTCCTCCTCAGGTAGCATCACATCTTCTCTCAAGTCTGATGTGTTTTGTATCTGCGACTTTTTCATGGTTCTGTCTGTGAATACCTTCCCCCTTCTTCTCACGACAGAGCTGTTTAGATGAGGAATTTCTTCCCAGCATTCCCTTGAATGGCACAGATAGAATTCATCAACCTCTCCAAGGACAACTGGTAAGTGTAAGCTTTTTGAAACTATTTAAGTGCCAATTGTGAATCTACTATATGCCAATGTAGAAAGGTAAGTCCAGTACGTACTAGTGTGTTCAAACTCTACACTGATTTTCTTGAGAGATGTTCAGATGAAGCAAGAAACCTATTTTTTTCTTTATCATGTGTACACACGCAACTTTGATAAACCCTCGCAAATGGTAATATTTAAAACTTTTTGATTACAGTATCATGAAGAAGAATTATGTAACTGAACTTGCCCCTCACTCACACCTCTTTCCCCCAAGCCTTTGTTTATATAAAAGTGTTGACTATTGGGAACCGATGTTATCATTCTGTTACTTGAATGAAGAGTGATCTTTAATAAGAATTCTGTTTTACTCGGAGAGTATACCTTTTGATCCAAAGCGTGAAAGCTTTGTTTCTTGGTGTCATTTATTTTCTTCTTGATCTCTCTTGCGGGGTTATTTGAGAATAGTGATGTTCTTTCTACTTTTGGAGATGAAGAGAGTTGATTATGAAATATGTTACACCCGTTTAGAAAGCTAATAGTACTTGATTTTCTGTGCAGAGGAGGTGTTGCCCTAAACAACGGAACAGTCAAGAAGCAAGAATACATCGGCTGCCCCTGACCTTCAAACACACACGCTGGGACACACCTCTGCTGGGTGAGCATGGGTAACGCCTCTCCTGGGCCCCATCAGACATGACCGGGAGTGGGGTTGTTTGGAAAGGGAAAAGAATTAATCACAGTTACATAGCCAAAGTTGTTGAACACTTAGATGTTTATCCCTGACTTCAATCAACTTGCGTTTGAGCACCTACTCTGTGCCAAGCACTAAATTGTGCGTAACAGAGAGTAAGTCCTAAAATAGCTCACAGATTATTCAGGGAGTAAGGCCTGGGTGCAGAGAAGCCTCCATAGAAGAAATGAGTGTTGAATGGGGCCTTGAAAGATGGGTTGCATTTGGAAAAGCAAAAAGCATGGAAAAAGTATTCCAGCTGGGGATAGTGACATGAGTGGGGGAAGAAAAGAAGAATGCAGAAGACTCGAGTCCTTGAAGAAAATTCCAAGTTGGACAAGTCACTTTGGAAATAAGGGGATGTGGGTCAGGATGCAGTCGAATACAAGTTTGGAGCAGGATGTGGGTCACACGGCGGGCTATGACTCAGTGCCAACCCGAGGAGAATGAGCTTTACCTTCGGAAATGCTCAAAGCGGTGGCGTCTCTCATCACAATCTGGGTGTGACTGAAAGTAAAAGTTAATGGCTGGTTCTAAAAGAAATGGGGTAGTTATCAGAATAAATCAAAAAGTAGAGTGATTTGTGGATCATTTCAACTAGATGAGGGAAAACTGCCACCATTACCGAGTGGCCACTTTGTGTCAGACAATAGATGAGCAGTTTACAGAGATGACTTCACCTGCACAAATTCAGTGACGGTGACAACACAACATGAGGATGGCACTTAAGGAGTGCCTGCTTTTATTCCATGCACAGTTCTCTGCACTGAACGTACCTGTTAATTAATTTAATCCTCACCACATCCCCAGGAGGTAGATGCTAACATCATTCCCATTGTAAAGAGAAGGAAACAGGAACATTGAGGTAGCGATTTGCCTAAACACATGGCACTCTATATATCCATAAACCAAGGTCACACAACTGGAATGGGACAGAGCCAGGACTTGAACTAAAAATTGTGATTGATTCCAAAGCCTGTGTTTTTTTCTGTTAAACTCTGCTGCTTCTTATACTCAGAAAAACATCAAGATAGTTTACTCAAAAAAAAAAATCTGTCACTCTATTTCCTGCCCTCTTTAACAGGTTCCAATTACAATGTTGGACTGTTTTCAGGAGTTGGTAACCTGTTTCTGTAAAGGGCCAGCTAGTAGGTATTTTAGGTTTCGCAGGACGTATGGTTTCCATAGCAACTACTCAGCTTTGCTGTTGCAGCACACGAGGCAGCTATGGGCGATACTAAATGGATGGGTGTGGCTGTGTTCCAATAAAACTTTATTTACTAAAACAGGCAGCTGGCTGGATTTTGCCCTCTGGAAGCAGATCATTGTTGATCTCTCTAGTTGCTTACTAGGCAAGGGTTTCTGTTTCCCCTTCTCCACCCCCAGCCCCTGCTTAATAAAAAAAAAAAAGGCATTTCCACCCCTTATAACTCGACATCAAGGTTTAGGAGATGAGGGGTTATGTTGAAATGTTAATAGAATTGAACTGACTTTTGCTTTTTCAGAAATGGTCTAATCTCCCAAAAGGGAAAGAATTTGTTTATTATATATTATATACCTTATATATGTTATGCTATATATATTATATATATATATAATTTGAATCATTTATAAATTTCTGTTTTTATTTTTTTCTGTTCTGCTGTAGATGCCTTGCATCTGGATCGTCTTACAGGGGTTCCAAGACTGGAATTGACGCCTTTCCCACTTGTAGCCAACCAAATCCATGCTTCATGTGAAAGGTCCAAATATGGAGAAATAGAGGACGGTGCTTTGGATGTGACTGAAAGACAAAAGTGAGTTATAGAAGCAAAATATTCTTAACCTGCTCTTTGTGGGTGGCCTATTCCTGTTGCCAAACCTCTTAATCAGTTAGAATTTCATATCCAGAGATCATAACATCTTTGTTTTTTATTGAAGTATAGCTAGTTTACAATGTTGTATCAATTTCTGGTGTACAGCATAATGCTTCAGTCATACATACACAGACATATTCATAATATCTTTATTATGGAATTTTTATTATATAAGTTCTCTAACTTTCTGAAAATTGACAGTTTTTGCGGGGGTGGGAGTAATTATGTTAATTAATTTATTTATAGGAGGTGCTGGGGATGGAGCCCAGGACCTCATGCATGCTAAGCATGTGCTCTGCCACTTGAGCTATACCCTCCCTCCCCCCAAAATTGACAATTTTAAAGCAAAAATACCTCTATAGTTTTCTCTATTAGCTCTTTTGAATTTCATAATACCCCTTCTAAAACGTAAAAGACAAATTAGGCTACTTAAAATGTTTCCCAATTTTTTTGAACATACTATGTACTGCTCAGTTAATGTATTCAGACAGATTTTGATGATCTTTTTATTCCTTCACGCTCAAGGTGGACAAATCTCTGGGAATCTAATCCTGTCCCCACACTCACTCTCCCCTGAAGCTCGTCTGAGCTCACTCACTTGTCAGAGTGCACAGACTGATCTTCCTTAGAAAAAGCTCAGAGATGTCAGTGGAGGGGGGAGGGTATAGCTCAGTGGTATAGTGTGTGCTTAGTATGCACTAGGTCATGGGTTCGATCCCTAGTGTCTTCATTAAAGTAAATAAATAAACTGAATTACCTTATCCTGAAAACAAAAATAAAACAAAAAACAAACAAACAAAAATCCCACAAAAAACAAAAAACAAACAAAAAAAGAAATGTCAGTAGAGTCTATGAGCAGTATCTACCGCAATGAAATTTCCTTTCTGTATCGAGGGTCAGGAAGCAAGACTTTGAATTGCAAATACTTCATTTTCATTTCTGGCTGGATTCTCTGGGATTTTTACCCTCTCTCTGCTGGAGCTTTGGGCTCTCTTTCATTATGACTTACTTAAGCCTTGAACTCAATTAGACGTTTGGTAAAACTGGGGCGGGGAAGGGGAACTATGCGACAGGTTGGGATCTGCTGAAATTAGCAACTTTTCCACTGTAGTAAGGAACTTTACTTCCTATTGCCAGGTGCCCAGGCCCTGCCACCGGCCCCCACCCAGGAACAGATCTTTCAGGTTGCACCAGCATGAATAATGACCTAAGTATGGACGTGAGTATTGGACTGTATTTCAACTTCATTTTTAGCACTGCCATATCCTGGTCCTCTTCTATGGGTAGTCCTTTTTTTTTTTTTTTAAGTATTATTGAGACTCTTATAGCAAGTATAAGTCTTACACCACAAAATTCAGATGCACGAGAAATGTCAGTCTTTGATTTGGGGTGCTTTCTGCCTCTTCTAACTATAAACTCAAGGATATGTGACCAAAAGGAGATTTTGATGAAGTGTGCTGAACTTTTTGTTTGAGAGGCAGGGTGGTTTGAGACCTGAATTCACTATGGACTGTAAGAAGCCTCACATCTCATTGACTCTCTAAGAATTGAGGTCAAGGCTAGACCATCTTCAAGGTGCAGGGGCTCTGCGGCACAGAACAGGGCAATGCCCAAGAGTATCCAGTGGAGTAGTTAGGTGCTCATGGCACTTCTCCACCCAAGAAGAGAATACTGAATAACTGAGGGCCCTGAGGCTAACTCCCAAGGTCAAGGAGATGTGTCTGGAGCCCCTTCCTCCATCAGCAGTCTGAGCCTGAGCTCTGTGATCTTCTCAGCCAGATGGAGCTGACTGTTCTGTTTTAGGGCCTGGCAGTCCATCATTTTCCCTTTTTTAAAAGTAGCTTTACTGTGTTATAATGTGCATATCAAACAACTCATCAATTTAACTCATTCAATTAAATTCTTTTCAGAAGATTCACAGAGTTGCACAACTATCTCCACAATCGATTTTAGAACATTCTGATTGCCCTGGAAAGAGACCTTCTACCTGTTAGCAATCTATTTCTGCTGCTCCTCTGCCCCTGCCCTAGGCAGCCACTACCCACCTTGTCTGCCTCTATAGTTTTGCCTGCTCTGGAAATCTCGTATAAATGGAATAATACAATATGTGACCTCTTGTGACTGGCTTCTTTCACTTGGTGTAATGTTTCCAAGGTTCATCCAGGTTGTAGCTTATTATCCGTACTTCATTTTTATGACTGAGTAATACTCCAGTGTATGAATGGACCACATTTCATTTATGCACTCACCATTGATAAGTGCTTGGGTTGTTTCTACTTTTTGGCTTCTACTTTGTGAATAATGCTACTATGAACATGAGTGTAAAACTTTTTGTGTAAACATATGCTTTTAATTCTTTGGGGTATATATGAAGGAATGCATCTGAGGGTCACTCTAAGTTTAACATTTTGAGGAACTTCAAAACAGATTTCCAAAGCAGCTACACCATTTTACATTCCCACCAGCAATGTATGAGGATTTCGGTTTCTCCACATCCTTGTCAACACTTGTCTACTTTTTTGATTATAGCCATCTTTTTATTATTATTATTATTGAAGATATGATTATAGCCATCTTAGTGGATATGAAGTGGTATCTCATTGTGGTTTTGATATGCATTTCCCTAATGACAAATGATGTTTAGCATCTTTTTATGTACTTGTTGACCATTTGTATACCTTTTTTGGAGAGATGTCTACACAGAGCTCTTGCTGATTTAAAAAATGAGGTGTATTTTAAAATTGAGCTATACAAGTTCTTATTTTTCTTTTTAAGTGTGTGTATCTGACATTTTCCCCATCCTTAGTACCGATCCTACTGAGTAGCTAAGAAAAGGAAAGAAGAAGGAAATGAATCTGTTTTACTATTACTTAGCAATTCTTGTAAAGTTTTAATAAAGGAAGTTGAATTTGGAAGCTTACAGGATGTTTGGTTCTTAGTAATTTCCTTTCTATATGGTACTGATTTCACCAAGAAGGGGAGAGAAACAAACATCAGTTGTGTACCAGGTACTTTGTAAGAAAGTATTTCCACATGCCATGTTATTGATTCTCTCTGCAGCTTTGAATGCTAAGTATGATCTGCTTTTACAAACAGAATAACTGAAGTTCAGAGAAGTTAAATAACCACAATCACTCAATAGACGGTACTTCAATAAAAATATATTTTAAAAGACAGTAAGTACCAAACTTGGGATTCAGATTCAGGTTTGTCTAGCTTCAAAGATTAAGCCCTTCCCACAACTTCTCTTAGAACATTGAATTTAGACATTTCAATCGTAATAATTACTCACAGTTATCTTGGTAGTTTTTTGGCTAAGAAACGTACTGCCTTATGTGTCTAAAAGGGCCTCCTTATCCACTCTCATCAGGGCATGTGACCGAGGGGTTTTGTCTGTGTTCTTGACACCCATTAAGAAATAGGAGCTAACAGAGATCACACAAGAAACTTCTGTCAGATGCTCCTGGGGAAATGCGTGGGCCCCCTGAAGGCTTCCATGCCGTCTCTGCGCCATTTCTTCTGTAGTCCCCAGGACCTGGGCTGTCACCTGCACTCTGTGGCTGATGCCACCAATTCCCACCATCCTCTTTCCAGGTTTCCGCTCCACTGAAGAATCCGTGCATCCTGTTCACGTCCTCCTGCCTGTCCCTTGAGTAAACCCCACCTCCTGCCCCTTCATCCCCCACCCCACACCCATCTCTGAAACAGATAGAAAGCTCTCCCTCGACAGTGCTTGCCTAAGCTTTCTCAGTGATGATAAGTACAGGGAATTAGAATAAAATCTGAAATTAAAATTACAAAACATAAGAATATGAAAAGGAATATATATAGTATAATTGAATCTCTACGTGGTACACCAAAAATTAATTAAATTAACTAATTTGATGTCCACATTTTTTTAAATATATAAACTTTTTTTATTGAGTTATAGTCATTTTACAATGTTGTGTCAAATTCCAGTGTAGAGCATAATTTCTCAGTTATACATGAACATACACACATTCATTGTCACATTCTTTCGCTGTGAGCCACCACAAGAGCCTGTATATATTTCCCTGTGCTACACAGTACAATCTTGCTTATCTATTCTACATTTTGAAATAAACTGACTATACTTCAATCTTCAATTAAAAAATAAATAAATAAACAAAATTGGGGGGAAAATAATTAAATACCTCACTATCAAATATTAAAAAATTACGAAACATAGAATCCATGTTTACCTCAGCGACCCATAAATCATTGTGTTTTCTTAATTCTTTGGCTTCCAACTGTCAGAATGTTGTCACTCTTGAAGGCCTTTGTGACAAACAAGTTGACCTGGTACGTGAGCTCTTCTCTAATCCGATTGCAACCTACTTTTCCATCCTTTCCCTGTCACTGCCGTAGAGTTGTCCCTAAGTGTCGCCGAGCGAGGTAGTCTGTATTGTCAGAACATATCATACAAAGCTGCCCGCACTGCTTTCCCTGCCCAGAACGCTGTACACTTCTCCGGATCTCAAATTCTGTTTGCGTGTCAAGGCCCATTTCAAAAACCAAGGGTTCCATAAAACCTTTCTTGCGGTAGCAAGAAATGTTCACAGTCAGGCATCTTAAGTCCTTCTTGAGGTGGAGATCATAATGGATTAGAAGTGGAGAGATGGGCATTTTCCCTGGCTCTGCTTCTCTGTGACAATGCAAAAGTCTTGACCTTCAGGCCTCAGTTCCCTCTTTTCCCAAGCATCCCACTCAGGGAAAAACAAGTTCACTCTTTTCTTGGACCCTAGTCACTGTGTCCTTCTCTGGTTGTCACCTTTATTTTGGTTACATTGTAGTTACTTGTTTTCTTATGTGTGTTCCTGTATCAGATTCTAGACTGCCTTTGGCCATTAACCAATGTTAAGCTATCTCCCTGCATAGATTCGTTGAACAGTGGCTGCTCCGTTAATATTTGTTGAGTGCCTGTTAGCTTATTTATTTTTGTACTCCCTACAGGGTCTGTTGAAAACATTGAGCGTGAGCACTCAATGAGTGTGTTGAGTTGACAGTCTTGCCTTCTTGCCTTCTGACTGGTGTTCCTGAGAACCCGAGACTTATTTTTTTTATTTCCCTCCCATATTCATAGAGGAAGCTATATGCGATTTTTCAGAAAGCACAGCATGAGATGAGAGTGACCATCAGAACTTATACGAGGATCTTTGGGTGAGCAAGGGACTCCAACAAGAGAAATATCTCAAGAAGAACATCTCATAGGAAAATAATTTGGGGTCCAGTTTGGGACATTCTTGGGGAGAATAGATCTACCCTAGTGACCCAGTGAAATCTTTTTATTTGGGATATTTTAGTGTAAAAAGGAAAAAAGGAAAGAGATTATTTCCAGTTTTTGTCTTTTACAGACTCAGACTAAAATAGTTATGAAAGAAATGTTAATGGTATCTGGGATATGCTCTAAAATAATGCCAGGTTAGGTTTAGTGGGTGATGGTATAGAGGAAACCAGATAGGTCATAGATTGATCATTGTTCAATCTGCAGGATGGGTACACAAAGGGTAATTATTCCATCCTGTCTACTTTTGTATTTATTTGAAATATTTCCAAGCAATGACTTAGAATTTTTAGCCACATAGCATGGGCTTTGGAATTAAGCAGGTGTGGGTATAAGCTGGCTCTGTTACTCTTTAGCTGTGTGAACTTGGACACATGGCCTAACCTCTTTCAATTTGTGTGCGTCCCTTGTGAAACAGAGATATTATTTTGCAGAGTTCTTTCGGGGATTCAAATACACACATACACATATATATATATTACACATATGTATACACCTATATATATCTGCAACAGCTGAGTTCTGGCTTAGCCAGTCCGTGGAAGCAAACCCAGTAGGTCACTTTGAGAGGAAAGACAAAACTCAGTGCTCTGTTTCCCCACTTGCTGATGAATAGGAAGGCCTTTTTGTTTCAGGGGGTCCCTTCTCAACATTTCCAAGAACCTCTAGGGGAGCATACCAGGATATCCCAATGTCCTTTTGACCTCACCAACTAGTGGGTCCCAGGGAAGGACGCTTGACCCCCTGAGAGATTGTGGGAGAAGGCAGTCAGTTTCACCACTCACCTCTCTGCAGTCCTCTTTGCTGTCCACACTGCCCACGGGCCCTACCCCACGGCTGACCTCCTTCAAACCCTGTGTCTAGACCTTTGGTGATCTCCCTTCCCTGGTCAGTAGAGAGATGACTCTCCCTTCTTGTTTTCAGCACTTGCAGTTGAGGTCTGAGTGTGATGTTGAGTGGGTTCCTTGCGATGCAGTTCTTAAAATTATCCTCTGCTTTTCAATGCAAAGAGACAGTCCAGCAGGGCTGGCTGGAGACACTGTCTCCCACCGGCTTGAGGATCTCTGCTCCCTTTGGTTTTTTTTTTTTTTTTTTAAATTTTATTTATTTTATTTTATTTTTTAACATTTTTTATTGATTTATAATCATTTTACAATGTTGTGTATCTCTGCTCCCTTTGATAGCTAGACCCAGCTGTTCCTTTGGCCCAACTTGCTCAGTTCTTCCTCACCCTTGGCAGGGTCTCCCTGGGGCTCAGGTGTCTCTCGTTCTAATCTGTCTTTCTTTCCTGCCTCACGGCTCCCACCATTGAGTCAATAGCAATTACAGTGTGTCTGGGCCTTTGCAAAACTGGACATGTGATTAGGTACCTATGTGTGTCCCTGCACACTCCAAGAATTAAGAAGTTCCATGAAAATTCTATGACAATGAAACTGATTCTCCCCTCTACTTACTGCAATCTCAGATTTGACCCCAACAAGATACTTTATAACGTAAGGGAAGTACCTGGTTCATGGTAGACACCCAGAAAATAGCAGCTGTAACTGTCACCCAGAACCAGAACTGTCAGCAGCGTGAAGCTCAGAGGATACAGGTCAGGGGACACGGAGATGAATTTCTGTTTCACTTTGGCTGTTACATAAATCACATACACTAAATGTGAAGTGTCTTTTGATCCCCTTTGAGGTCTCCTTCTTGTTATGACATGTTTTTGTTTATGATTTACTATCACTAGGAGAACATGATTTATGAAGCAAAGAACAGAATCAATTTTAAAATATCTCAGAAGATTTCCTGGCCATTGTCTCTCCTGCTTTCTCAAGCCGTGTGTGGGTGCAGCTTTAATAACTTTGGAAAATGAGTAACATTGCCAGTTGCAAAATTGGGACATGTAGAAATTGGCTGATAACTGTATTATAAATGAACCTCAAAGTGGTAGGTGTGTCCTGTAGATCTGAAGGTGTGGTGTCCTTTTAGTTAGAAATTGGAGGGGGAAAAAAAAAACTTGTGAAGGCATTTAGTTTTGTTTAGATTACAGCAGTTGTAATCTTTTGACATTCAGTTTTACATTCCTTTCTTTTTAGAACATTGAAACTGACTCCAAGTCATGGGTATTTTGAGTTAGAGTGAAATAAGTTTATAAAGGCTCCTTATGTTCAGTTTTTCTTCTCTCAGAAAATCGTATTAATTTGAGCAGTGTCAATTGCCCAAAATGGATCTAAAAGTAAAAATTACATTGGTAATGTGAGTATTTATTGGTGGAAGGGTTTCTGATCATAAAATCTATGGATAAAATAGCATTTCATGTAGAAGAGTAATTATCTAGGCCTATTAATTGCCCTTACTAATATCTTAGAAGTTATTTCTTACTGTTCATCATGTTTTTCTATCTAAATATTAAAATAATACTGCTCTGTGTGTGTGTGTGTGTGTGTATGTATGTGTGTGTGTTTGTCCTGCATTGGCTGACCCAGCCCGTGGGAGAATGTCTCACTTTCTTCCGTGAGCGCCTTGGCTACCCCACCCTATGGTAGACTTTTACTGTCAAAAGCAAATGGGCTGGACCACGGATTTCCATGTAAATGTTATGCAGGTTGATATCTGAATGGCTCAGACAGGAAGAGTATGCTTCCTGCTTGATGCCGTCAGCATGTTAGACCCATTGACTTGAGCCAGACTTCTCCATGTAAGTCTCTCTTCTGAACTTTCTTTTTCTTGCTTTTAGGCAATTTTTTTATTGTCCTTGGTTTTAAGATATATCTAGTAGCTTGTCTTTTTTATGATCTGCCCAAGTCCTACAGCTGTTGTGTGGGTTAGGTTCTCCTGTGGGTCTGGGAAGCTGGTTTGAATAGGGGTAAATTTTGAAGCTGGAAGTAAAGGACACAGTTGTGGAAAGTTTTTGCTGAGTTATGTCTGTCCCCCCCCCGCCCCCACCACTTCACAAGCACAGACACCCTGAGGGGCTTTATCTCCAACCTTCATGAACTATAATCCTAAATTTTGGGGGGAAAAATCTCCTTCTTTTGTCTGGGAAAAAATGTTCAACTGAATGTCTGAAAATCTAGGATTGAGATATGTAATGGGGTGTTTTCTGATCAGTGAGATTTATAGATAAATGAATTGGGGATAATAACCACTAATATCCAATTTCCTTGTAACTGTTCCAGAATAATGTAGTAATGCATGGCTACTAAATTCACCCAAAATCACAGGATTGTTATTTAATTTAATCGGCAAATATATTATGTTTACCAACAACAACAAATGAGACTCATCTGTAACATAATGGAGGCAAACTGTGTTTTTGCTGTAGCTATTATTTTGATTTTAAATAATAACTAGCCTTTTTTGAAAAACAAAGTTTACAGAAATAATGTGTGTTCCCTTTTCCCTAATTTTAGAAATCAGTGAATTGAATAGAAAATAACTGTTTCCTTTCATACCTCTTAAATTCAAATACAAGAATCCATGACTGTGATCAGTATAAGAAATCTTTTTCTGAAAAAATTAGCTTTTTAGTTAGTGCAATATAATAATTATTATTATATAAAATACATATTATTAATTATAGCACAGTGATAAGGATTACTTCAAGCCACATGTAAAAGCATACTTTTATATTTTATAGAGTATTAATGGGCCCGATTTTTTTTTTACATTTTTTATTGATTTATAATCATTTTACAATGTTGTGTCAAATTCCAGTGTAGAGCACAATTTTTCAATTACACAGGAAAATATATATATTCAATGTCATATTTTTTTCTCTGTGAGCTACCATAAGATCTTGTGTATATTTCCCTGTGCTATACAGTATAATCTTGTTTATCTATTCTACAGTTTTGAAATCCCGTCTATCCCTTCCCACCCTCCGCCCCCTTGGCAACCACAAGTTTGTATTCTATGTCTATGAGTCTGTTTCTGTTTTGTATTTATGTTTTTTTTTTTTTTTTTTTTTTTTTTAGATTTCTCATGAGCGATTTCATATGGTATTTTTCTTTTTCTGGCTTACTTCACTTAGAATGACATTCTCCAGGAGCTTCTATGTTGCTGCAGATGGCGTTATGTTGTCAGTTTTTATGGCTGAGTAGTATTCCATTGTATAAATATACCACATCTTCTTTATCCAGTCATCTGTTGGTGGACATTTAGGCTGCCTCCATGTCTTGGCTATTGTAAATAGTGCTGCTATGAACACTGGGGTGCAGGTGTCATCCTGAAGTAGGGTTCCTTCTGGATATATGTATGGGCCCAATTTTTTATTATTAAAGAATCAATCCTTGCTGATTTTTACATGGTGTGATACTCAATGAAACTGAAGGATGTTTCATTTTTTCCTATTTTTATAACTTCATTTCTTACATATATATCAGCATATAGTTAAACAAGCATATAATAGTTACTAAACAATCTATTTAAATATTTTAAGGAGAAGGCTACTATCATTTAACTAACTGTGGAGTATAAGGTACACGTTCTCTTCAAAATTTAATTCAAATGTTACCCTACTCTGTCCTATGAGTATTACTTTCCTCTGTGGAATGCTGCCTATAATTTATGGAGTGTTTGCTTTATATGTTTGTCTTCCTGACTGGCCTGTGAGCTGCTCTGGGACAAGGACTGTGCTTTTGGTCACTCCAGCCTTTCTGTTTTGTGCCAGAAACAGGGAAAGGCTTTTGATGAATGTTGTTGAGTTAAATTAAACTGTTGTCACAAGGGGCTCCAGTCACATCTAGTCTGACTCAAAGATATTTAAAGCAGAGATGAAATGAAACAAAAAAAAGATGATTGCCCAACATTTATTAATAGAAGAATTAGGTGTAAACTCTTGCTGTGCAAGTTTGATTGTAGATTTTTCTAAACATGTGAGGTGAACATTTAAAAAGTTTATATGCAAATCATCTACCAGTGTAAGACCACAGCTAGAAAGGCTTTGCCCCTCCAACGGCCTTAGGGTATCTCAGAGACAGTGGGGAGGACACTGTGTTTAGTCTAGCTGGGGTGAAGAGGCTGATGCCACTATCGGAATACTTCTGGGAAATTGCTTAATCACTGGTTTTATCTTCCTTATCTGAAATGAGTAAATCCTTTTTTGTTTGTTTGTTGGCTAAAACCCACTGCATATGGTTGGGAGAATTAAATAAGATAATGCATAAAAGGGCTTCTGTAAATTTTAATATGCTGAACAGATGTAAGCCGTTATTGTCTGTGTTGAATAACTATGTACTCAGCAAGCTCTTGCTAAACCTTTTCATTCCCATGACTGTAGTCACTGTTATTTTGGATAGATTCTCAGTACTGTGTGTGATATCCAGCATCCCTGCTTTGAAACCTGCTGTGGCTTGTGTCAGGGAATAAGTTCTAGGTTTGATTATGGAATATTTAAATGTGTCCATTTTTGTATTGTCAGTGCAGGGTTTTGTTATGTCCAAATGATTTCTGTTTTAATTTATGAAATTTTAATGGATTTTCTTAAATAAACCAACTAATCATGAAAACATTAGAAAAGCTTTTTATTCAAGAGGAACCTATGTGCCCACTATATTTTTTGAAAAGAGAATAAGCAAAGTAATCCAGCGTAACGTCCTAAAGTTCCCCCCAAATTAGGAGCTCCTGTTAGAGATCAGGAAGCTCAAGTGAGGCTTTCAAACACTTGCCTTGGCAGGCTAGGACTATAATTTCGTTAAGCTCCACTTGAATGCCAAGTAATAGGTGCTGACTTAGATATAATCCCTGGGATCTTTGAGAATTGGATTAAATTTAAAACGTATTACGTGTCTAGCTGGAACATTGAGAACCATTTTTAAATCACCGAGTCAGAACTTTTAGGTTGAGTAATATTTCCGTAAATAGAAATGTTGTCTCATGCCCACCTAGAACGTTCTGTTTAAAGAAAATTTAAGTTCATGATATAAACTCTATGTGCCCTTTAAGTTTAGAATTTGCTTTGCCCAAGAATTCATCAGGTTTTCTTTAAATATTAGACTTGTGAGTATACTTAAAATTGGATTTTTTTTTTGCAAGTACAGCTTTGAGGAAGTATATGTACCAATCTTCCCTATACCATCCCGTTCCTGTCTCCTCTCCAAAAGAGAAAAGCAAATATGGGTTCATTTAAAATTGTATGAAAATGTTTGCTTAACACAGCCTCTCTGGAATGGAAAATGTCAAATTGTTAAACTTGTTTCTCCTTTTTTTTTTTTTTTCTACTTAAGGAGAATGGTGTTGAATGCTCATATTCTGAGAGCCTGCCACAGTCCAGGTTTGCTGGTTTGTTTGTGTGTGTGAATTTGGGGGCATATCCTGTTAATTTCTAAGAAAATTCTTTGGAACCAACACTCAAAAATTTTTCTTCTACTCCTTTGACAGGGAACACTCCACGCTACCATCACCTGGACACACTTCATCTACAGAAAGTACTGTGACTCCAAGTGGTGAGTGGATTGGAAAAGATACAAAAATAGAATGTTAGTATTATAGCTGTAAGTTTGCTGTTTTCTGACCTGCTGAGGTGCGTGCAAATGAAAAGAACATAAGCAAATAATCCTTTTGCATAGTGTTCATGCTGTTCGTTTCTTCCTGATGGTAGATTCTGGATCAGAAATTTTGAATATGGCTTCTGCTGACCTTGGATGTAAACCACTGGGTGAGAAAGAGGAGGAAAAAAGATCAGTTTCTGCTGGGCTAAAGAGTGGAGGTGAGCTGCTGAAGGCTTCAAGTGTAGCTTCCATTCAGCAAACCTGGAAGCTATCCTCAGTGGAGGGTACTATCCTCAGTAGCTCTGTCATGTTATTTTATAAAAGAATTTTGAAGACATAGTCTAGAGAAAAGAAGTCCAAGAGATGAACATGGCCTTCATTTATGATGTTACCAACTTTTTCCACTTCTGCATTTAGAATTTTAAAAATACAATATATTTCAATGGGATTTAAATACTTCCTATAGCAAAGATGGACTGGGCACACTGCTCTCAACGGTGGCGCAGATATGGAGTTACTTAGGAAATTCTCAGAATCCCAATTAGGATTTACTAGGTTGAAAGGATGGACCAATTAGTGATGGTCCACTCAGGAGGCAAAAATTAACTAAATAATGTTAGATTCCCTTCTGCCATTTGAGTCTGAAAATGAAGTGGCTCTTCTCATCCGTTCCCAGTGAGACATCACTACAGTCAACACTCACAGGAAGCTCTCATTCCCACCAAAAAAAAAAAAAAAAAAATTACGGAAATTTCATCTGTTGTTTGAACTGGACAATTAAATTTTAGATATACATGCTAAATTAGAGGCGCTGTAAAACTGTAGAAATGGAATCCAGGGAGTGTAAATTACTGTAATTAATATAGAGAGGAATTTGCCAGTATCTATCAGAATTTTAAATGTACATATCCCATGATAAAATAACTTGGTTTCTGGGAATTTATCCTATAGATCTAAGTACACACATACTATGTGACATATATGGATGTTTATTTACTGCAGCATTGTTTGTAATAACAAAATATTGGAAATAAATGTACGTATTTGGCATATCCACGTAATGGAATACTAACAATACCCTGTAAAACACACAGAAAAAACCTTTTTTCTTTGAAAGGTATCAAAGAACTATTGTTTCTTGGGGAAAAAAGCCTAAGGTACAAAACATTATGTATTGCATGTAAAAATTGTGAAAAAAAGAATAGAAAAAAGCTTTTGTGCGTGTATATATAATATCTCTGAAAGTCTAGACTAAAATTCGTAACATTGTCTATGAGGAGGGAAAATGCATTTCTGACAGGCATAGATGGGAGGGAAGTTTTTCACTGGAAAACATTTTACATTTTTTCATTTTTGGACCATATGAATCTATCATGTATCCTAAATTTTTTTTTAAACTAAAATAAAATGTATAGGAAAAAATGTTATATCTCCGAAGAAAGTGATTACCACTTTGTTCTTGTTTCCATTTAAGTGTTAAAAATCTAATATATCCTTTAATTATTGCTTTTTCTTAAACAAAATCTAACTATAGCAGGTGACCTTTGTGCCTGCTCTGAACTAAATTCAGGACAATGGATCATGTCCAAGTAATTATCAAGTATATTACGGTACAGGTAAATAAAGTGAAATTATGAAAAGGATTGGCATAAATTAAAAGTGCATCTTTTCATCTTAGCTTGATGACATTTAGACAGATACAGTGTTTTGGAAGGATATCATACTGTGTTATCAGCCTTGCATATGTAATTTAAAAAAACCTGTTTGTCAAGCTATAAAAAAAGCTACGAAGTTGCTAATTGTTCATCCTTCTTTCACTCCATTTCTGTAATTACACTAGCAATGTGTTTGATTTAAAAAAGCAGCACCAGCCTTAAAAAGTATTTTATAAACCCTATTATTTGAAGGCTGTTTATACAGATGTTCATTTCTGTTAAGAAATTGCCTATGGTTAGCTTCCTTGGGAAATTTTGCTGGTCTGGTCCTGATTCGGACACATTTAAAGTTTTTTTAGTACAAAATTGGTCTCACATATGAAGGCCTTTGCCACATTGCCACCCTCTTCCTCTTTTACTTCTTGCTGCCCTCCCCAACCCCTAACTGGTGTGTTTCCTCTTTCTCATAGGCAGAAGTCCAGCTCCTGAAAATATTGTAGTCCAGGGCTCCGTGAGTGAAGGAAAAACCACGTTAAATCTGGTAAGGAAATGTACACCTGTCAAAATAAAAGTAATAACCCATACAACGGTGGAACTGTCCCTTTAAGTTTGCGTAGTACTCTTATAAGCACTATTTCATTTTGTCTTTTCAGAATCTTATGAGGTTAATAGAATTTAGTTATACCAATATTTTATAGATGAAGAAGTTGAGGCCAAAGCATCCTTGTGACTTGTCTGAGGTCACACAGTAGAGTCAGAAGTAGGACCTCGTGACTCCACACTAATTTTTCCTTCATTCATTCATTCACTCATTTATTCAGCAAAAGTCTGCTGGAAACCAGCTAGATATCTATCAATAGGGTACTCTTAAATAAATGAATGCCTTAATAAATAAGGCTAAATAAAACAATGATATCTACCTCAAGGATATGTTGTGATTCAGGGAGGAAATATATGATTACTTAGTAATTAGACTGTGGTTAGTGATAGAGAAGAGAAGTGGTTGGGGTGAGGGGACAGGAAAGGTGTCATGGAGGGGGTGCCTTGAGTGGTGTCAAATGTTACACAGCCTTATGGCAAACTGCTGTAGAGCATCATGAGGGCGAACAGTGAAATGTGTATGGAAAAGGAGTTAAACTCCTTTCTTTTAGAAGGCTTCTTGTCAGTGGTATGAATTTATAATTATCGAAGGGTAACTAGTAGACCATGGATTCAATTCCACGTTTCCTCAAGAGTCTTACTCATGCATTAGCCCCTCCCTGCATTCTGTGCACAGAGGTGTGTATGTCTGTGTCTGTGTCTGTGTGTGTATTAATATTATTGTCTTCCCATCAGTGTATAAACATTGTTTTAGTTAGGCCTATTTGGTTAAAAGAAACAGAGACTCATGCAGCTAACTCAAGTGAAGAGAAGGCTGTGGCATGTATACATCTGAGGTAATAAGATAGATAAAAATTTTATACTATTCATATCTGAAGAGAGTAGGGTGATTGGATATGTGATTTGGAATAATTCTTTGTAAAGTATGCAGAGAGCGTAGTATTGGCTCGCACACATGCCGAATGTGGTTGCCCCTTATAAAAACTGGACAGAGGAGAATTCGAGTCCTCTAGTCTTTCATAGAAGTCTTCAGAGAGAACACACTTCTTCTCATCTTGGAAAAAGATAGAAATTAAAAAAAAAAAACTTTAAAATGATGGATTGGAAAATGCAGTAATGCAAGTGGGGAACTCGTTAGAATGCTATTGTACTAATTCAGGCAAGAGATGAGGATGGTATGAATTTAGTGATGATGGAGAAAAAGAGACTAATTGGAGAGATAGTGAGGGGGTACCATTCACAGCACTCAGTGATGGATGTCAGCGGCATGGGAAAAGGTAGACACCCCGGCTTACGGCTTAACCTACAGAATTGATAGATTAACATGAGAGCAGGCGAGAGTAAGAAGAATGGAATTTACGGGGTAAATTTAATTTAATTTGAGATAAATCAAGTTTGGTTGAGATGAGACATCAGTACTCTGTAAGGAGATTTCATATAGAGCTATTTATCCATACTCATAAACTTACCTGTGGGCCTTTCGGTAGCATGACTCACAAACTCACTCATTTGTGAGTCATCGGCAAAGGACCACGCATGTGGATGGGAGCTCCCAAGGACCCTGGCAGGCAGGGAGAGAGCACTGAGGACAGTGGACTCTTCATGACTCTGTTCCCTAATAAGAGAAGGCGATAGCGGAGGACACCAAGAAGGAGCTATTGTAGTGATGGGGCGGCGTCAGGCGAGGAAAACCAAGGGAAGAAAAATCTTCAGGAAGGAGGGGATTATAAATCATTTTATTTAATTAATTAAAATTTTTTTTTATTTTTAAAATTTTTTTAATATATTTTTATCTATTTGTTTTTATTGGTGGGGGGAGGTAGTTAGGTTTACGTATTTATTTTTAGAGGACGTACAGGGGATTGAACCCAGAACCTTTTGTAGGCTACGCATGTGCTCTACCACTTGAGCTATACCCCCCCCCATAGATCATTTTAAATGCTACAGTGAGGTCAAGTAAAATAAAGACTGAAAAATGATCCCTTGGATTTGGCAGTAGGGAGCCCCCAGGTAACCGGGGAGGGCAGTTTCCTTGGAGTGTTGGGTACAGGGGCAGAGTGGTTCATTGGTCACTAACAGGAGATGAAGAATTAGAAACAGCAACTGTGGACACCTCTTCCCAGAAGCGTGGCCACGAAGCGCAGGAGAGAAAGAAAATGCCGTGGCCAGAAGACGTCATGAGTTGAGGGAGGATTCAAAAAACTTAAGATGATTTACATGTTGATAAGAATGATCTAATGTTTTACCCGTATTACTGCATTTGTTACATTTGATCAAAATCTTAGTTTCAATTGTCCAAAAATTACACGACATAGTATCAAGGGCCCTACCAAGGAAATTCGTCTTGGACTTGTTTTTTATGGAAAATTTCTGAGAATGTTGAAAAATGATGATCTATAGTTTTTCCACTGGTTTTCCCCAGGAGCAGTACATTACCCACTCTCTTATTAGGGTGATTTTTGTTATACAGATACGTTTGTAGGACACTTGGTCAGTGACCTTAAAACACACTGGAATAAAAGCCAAGCGTGACACCATCTTATCAGCTATTTCATCAGTTTCCCCGGCCGCCCATCTGAAAAGCTGGTGCCGTGGTCCTAAATCACCCCCACTTCTTCACCCACCCATTCCTGCCTCTCCCTCAAGCTCCAGCTGGTTCCTTGTCAGCAGGGACTTTCCATGCTTCTCAAGCCATGATGCCGCTCTCCTCCCTTTGCAGAAAACTTCTTCATCCGTACTGCATTTATTTGGCTCCTCATCCTAGTTTGCGTGGTGGTGACTTGTACCGCGTGGGCAGCTTTCTGTGTGTTTCTCTTCTTTATGCCTTAGCTAGACTGGAAGCCCCGCTGGAGCCAGTCCTCTTTTCTTCCTAATGCCCAGCACAGGTCTTTGGCTGCTGTAGAGTGGTTTCCACAGGGTGGGGCGAGAGAGGACAGGAAGTTGGGAAATGACTGGTTATGGAGGATTTCCACTCTACGTACCGCAATAAAATCTCTTTATGGTTTTAGGAAGCCATAGCGGAACCAGGAACAAGAGAGGAGCACAGAAAAGAATGTGCTGCAGGAGGTAAGGGATGTTCTCTTCCAACCCCTATTTCCCGCCGGTAATTTTTAGGGGTGAAATCTTTCTGAGCAAAGATATGGCATCTACAGGTCTACATCTCTAGGTAAAATCAGCCAAATAGAACTGATTTTGATTCAGTCTGTATCATTTTCACCATATTTATGTTGCACTGCTTGTTAAGCCCCAGATCCCCTGTTGTGAACTAGGGACCACACCAATGTTGGTGGTGAGTGCTAAGTGCTACTCAGATCTTTTTTATTATTCCATCTAAAAGTAAATAAGTCAGTATTTAAAGAATAAGTGCTAATATGTTTCTCTCCCCATTTCCCCTCCGTTAATTAGGATGGACTAGTGAGTGGATAGCGTTCTGACTTCAGAGTCAATGACTCTGCTTGGTCACTCTCTGACTTGCGATGACTTTGGAAAGTTATTTAACCTTGAGTCTTTTGTTTTTTTTTTTAAACAGAAGTATAGTCAATTTACAATGTTGTGTTAATTTCTAGTGTACAGCATAGTGATTCATTTACACATACACACACATATGTATTCCTTTTGACATTTTTTTTCATTATAGGACATTACAAGGTACTGAATATCGTTCCCTGTGCTATACAGTAGGACCTATATTTTATCTAGTTTGTCTAGTTTATAGTAGTTAGTATCTGCAAATCCCAGACTCCCAATTTATCTCTCCCCACCCCGCTTTCACCTAGGTAACCATAAGTTGGTTTTCTATGTTAACCTTGACTTTAAATTTCCTCATCTGCAAAGTGGAAGTGATTGATTTTTTTAAAAGTACCCTTTATTAAGAATATACTGTGCTAAGCACAAGGCTAAATTCTTTATGTGCATAGTTTTATTTAGTTCTCCCCAATACCTGTGTGAGATGGGTACGGTATGATTCAGTTTCCCAGCCTGTAAACTGTAGATAAGATACTGTTCTTATCTCAGATTTGCTGTGAGGATTGAACAAACTATATAAAAAGCACTTAGACAAGTGCCTGATGGAAGTTCTCATAGAAGTTAGCTACTATAGAAAAATAGAAAAATCATCTTTGTTTTGTAGATGGTTTGATGAAGTTGTGACTTGTTTCAGGTCACATAGTTATAAGGATCAAAGTGTCGACTGAAAAAAATAAAGCACAACCTAACAGTTGAGAATTATGTTTTATCCAGCAGATTTCCTGAGGACTTAAGCCCAAGACATAGCCTCTCAGATAGCTCTGAGGGACTGTTCTGAAGAGGGAAGGGAGGAGACAGGATATATAGGAGATTTTGCAAAAACAAAAACAACCTATTAGGTAGTTGAATATCCAAAAGATTACTGCTAGTTATTTAAAAAACTCAGATATTTCAAGTTAATGAATTTAGCACTTTTCTACGTATGGGAAGATGCAGGAGTCTGGGCTTATTGTAATTATTCCTTGAATATGCACCTTAACTTAACTACCTAGGGCCAGCGTCCTGTTTTCCTCCATCTTAAGTCCCCTCAGGATGCACCACGGCTACCAGGGCTGACGGCTTGATGGCCACAACATCCTTTATTTACTGAAATGGCAGGTGACATTCTTTGTCCATAAAAGCTAGGACTTAAACCAGGTTTTTTCAACTTTAAACCTAATGCTCTTCATAACTAATATTGCCCTCTTTGTGAAGTAGTTGTGAAGAGTACCGTTAATATCTATAAAGAGACTTGCTCTGGGACTGGCACATAGTAAATCTGTGGTAAATGATTGAGACTAGGTTTATTGTTGATGTTACTGTCACCATATTATTTTTAAAATAATTATTATACTATTGTTACCACCACCACCACCACCACCACCAGAATCACTACAACACCTGTTGTTGCTGCTTTTAAACTCTTGATCCTCAGAAGGACCAGGGTACCAGAGAAAGGTATGCATTTAACCATAGGATCAAGTCAAATAAACATTCAAATGCAAAGAAAAGTAATTCGGGCTGTCCTTTGACTCCCAGACATCTTCAATGACTATTCCCAGGCTGGAATGTGAGCCTCTGATTTAATATCATTGTGATCCCAGTAGCAAAGCATAACATTATCTTACATTTAAGCAAATGTGTTGTTAGCTGACCATCTTCTCAGACATATTTCAATGAGATGCCTGTTTAGTGGAGAGAGAACGTAACAACAGTTGATTGAACGTGCCTTTAGCTATTAAGCCTTTTTAACCAAATAACATTTTATTGTCTTTTAATAGATGCTGCTCTTTCCTCCCTCCCTGTAACCACTGTGAAGTCCGTTAACTTTAGACAGAGTGACAAGTAAGCTCTTTTTCATGTAGCTTGCTAACGTTTCTGGCTTTTCTGTTGAATTCTGTTTGAATAACTTCTTTCTCTTATCCCGCAGCATTTCTACTAATGAGAAGGAGGTAGAGGTAAGTTTAAAGCAAATGTTTTTTTCCTTTGAGTAAAAAAAGAAGTGTTTCAGACTCACCTACAGTCACTTCATGATTTTGTGCAAGCTGTCATAGGCTTGGTGTCTGTTTGGCTTTGCCATGACAAAGGGCAAGAAAAGTCTATGCGTGCCAGCATTACGTCGCTGGGAGGAGAAAGAAATGCCTCTGCATATTTGGGATTAAACTGAAATATTTGACCACATCCAGTTTTTCTCCCCTCACCCTCACGTTATTTTGACAACAGGCCGAATTTCTCAGATTATCTTTGGGATTTAAATGCGACTGGTTCACCTTGGAGAAAAGAGTGAAGCTTGAAGAAAGATCCCGTGACTTGGCAGAAGAAAATCTGAAGAAAGAAATCACTAACTGTCTAAAACTGTTAGAGGTGAGAATCGTACTATTTGAGGACGACACATTTGATCATGTTATTAATAAGGTTTTCAAAATTACAAATGAGTTTACTTGTATGACTAAAACCAACACCAAGTATTAAGTCCTGCCTGACCCAGCTATGAATTAGTAAGAGGTAAGAATTCAGGAACAGGCTAAGAGAAAATGTTCATTAAAGGAGCATGTAAGCAATAAAAGCAAATAAATGTATTTTTTATACATTTTTTGGATTTATAAGGTATTAGTTTCTGTACAGCATAATGATTCAGCTATACACATATATATTCTTTTTCATTATTACAAGATATTAAATATAGTTCCCCACGCTATACAGTAGGACCTTGTTTATCTATTTTATACGTCGTAGTTAGTATCAGCTAATCCCAGCTCCTAATTTATCCCTCCCCTTTCCCTTTCCCCTTTGGCAACCATGTTTTCTATGTCTATGAGTCCTTTTCTGTTTTGTAAATAAGTTCATTTGTGTCATTTTTTTAGATTCCACATACAGATGATATCATAAGATATTTATCTTTATCTGACTTACTTCAGTTAGTATGACAATCTCCAGGTCCATCCCTGTTGCTGCAAATGGCATCATTTCATTCTTTTCTATGGCTGAGTAGTATTCCATTGTATATATACACTACAATTTCTTTATCCAGTCATCTGTTGACAGACACTTCGGTTGCTTTCATGTCTCGGCTATTGTAAATAGTGCTGCTTTGAACATTGGTGTACATGTATCTTTTCGATTTAGTGTTGCCTCCAGATATATGCCCAGGAGTGGGATTGCTGGATCATACGGTAACACTATTTTGGTTTGAGAGGAATCTCCCTGCTGTTTTCCATGGTGGCACCAAATTACATTTTCACCAACAGAGTGGGGAGAATTCCTTTTCTCTGTATCCGCTCCAGCATTTATCATTTGTGGACTTTTAAATGATGGCCATTCTAACTGCTGTAAGGGGATACTTCATTGTAGTTTTGATTTGTATTTCTCTGATAATTAGCGATATTGACCATTTTCTCATGTGCCTATTGGCCATCTATATATCTTCACTGGAGAAATGTCTGTTTAGGTCTTTAGCCCATTTTTTGATTGGGTTGTTTGTTTTTTTGTTATTGAGTTGTATGAACTGTTTGTATGTTCTGGAAATTAAGCCCTTATCAGTTGCATCATTTGCAAATATTTTCTCCCAGTCTGTAGGTTGTCTTTGTTTATGGTTTCCTTTGCTGTGCAAAGTCTTATAAATTTAATTAGGTCCCATTTGTTTATTTTTGCTTTTATTTCTATTGCCTTGGGAGACTGACCTAGGAAAACATTGCTACGATTTATGTCAGAGAAGGTTTTGCCTACATTCTCTTCTAGAAGATTTATAGTGTCCTGTGTGGACACTATGTTTAAGTCTTTAAGCCTTTAAGCCATTTTGAGTTTACTTTTGTGTATGGTGTGAGGAAATATTCTAACTTCATTAATTTACGTGAAGCTGTCCAGTTTTCCCAACACCACTTGCTGAAGAGACTGTGTTTTCTCCATTGTATATTCTTGCCTTCTTTGTCAAAGATTAAATTGACCATAGACTGTAGGTTTGTTTCTGGGCTCCCTATTCTATTCCATTGATCCATATGTATGTTTTTCTGCCAGTACCACACTGTTTTAATTACGGTAGCTTTGGAGTATTGTCTGAAGTCTGGGAGGGTTATGCCTACAGCTTTATTCTTTTTCTTCAGTATTGCTTTGGTAATTCTGGGTCTTTTGTGATTCCACATAAATTTTAGGATTATTTGTTCTAGTTCTGTGAGAAATGTTCTGGGTAATTTGATAGGGATTGCATTAAATCTGTAGATTGCTTTGGGTGGTATGGCCACTTTAAAAATATTATTAACTCTTTCAATCCAAGTACATGTGATATCTCCATTTCTTTAAATCATCTTTAATTGCCTTTATCAATGTTTTATAGTTCTCAGCATATAAGTCTTTCACCTCCTTGGTCATTTAGTCCTAAATATTTTATTTTTTTGGATGTGGTTTTAAGAGGGATTGTTTTTTTACTTTCCTTTTCTTATATTTCATTGTTAGTATAAAGAAATGTAACCGATTTCTACATGTTAATCTTGTATCCCGCTGCCTTGCTGAATTTGTTTATTAGCTCTAGTAGTTTTTGTGTGAATAAATGTCTTTTAAAGTAGTTATATGAATCATCTGCCTTCTCTCTGGATTTTCAAATAGATTTCAGGCAAAAGAGTAATTATGCAGAAAACTGAGCAATAGGAGATAATATCAATTTTAAGCTTCAAAGAAGAGAATCAAAAGTCTATTTTCATTTAAGTAACTGAAAAGAGAGAATGGTAACTGACTCCAGTCTTCTCAGATAATGGGCAAACCCTCTGTAAGGCGCATAGAAGTGGAACAACTACTGTTACTCTTCTGTTTAATGAGGTCACCATCAATACAAAGATGGGTTGGAAAACTAACAGGGCTAATTTTGGAAAAATGAAATAAAAATGTAGAAGCCATATTCTATGTAAAAATTTATCATATTAACCATTATAAGTATACTTCGATAGAGTTAAGTATATTCATGGCTGTTGTGAAACAGAATCTTCAGAACTTTTTTGTCTTGCTTACTGAAACTCTTTAGCCATTAAATTATTATGTCTTTGGATCAAGGGCACAGATTTGAGATTAAATATTTATAAGGCAATGAAGGTGCACCTACCTAACCACCCCAATCTCAACTTGTCATCACTGGAAAAGCAAATATAGTTGTCAGAGTCATATATAATTCCAGTCTGTTTTCACTACTTTTCTTAAAAGTTCAAGCTATGATTCTCATATAATGCATTCAGTTCATTTATAGGCATAATTTCTTTACCATTGCCAATGAATTACATTGCATCCTGTTAATCATAGAAGAAAGACATAAATACACATGAAGGAGGGGCAAATTTGGAAAGTAAAGGAGGAAGGGATCAAAGATAGTATATGATACTATAAGATAGTATAAAAGGTTTTGGGAGCACCTGCTTGATGGCCAACAAAGACGCTAATATTTCTGTATCATTCATTATTGGTCTTTGCTGCTGCTTTTCACCTTCCATAAAGGTACCAGAGTCACCTGGATTTACAACACAATCAGTATTAGAATCACTTGCTGAATACTTGGGTTTAATAGTTACTAATGCTTTCCTTTCTGTGCAGTCTTTAACCCCTCTTTGTGAAGATGACAGCCAGGCTCAGGAAATCATTAAGAAGCTGGAGAAGAGCATAACATTCCTCAGCCAGTGCACAGCACGAGTGGCCAGTAGGGCTGAGATGCTGGGAGCCATTAATCAGGTAATTTGTCTCCATTTCTCTAGTTATGGTGAAACTACTGAAAGAATGTATTTTCCTTAACATTATGGATTACATTTCTAGGAATAAGTTTTTTTAAAAAAACATTTCTTTATTGTACAAAACATACGTATGTAATACAGAAAAAATGGAAAATGGAGCATGCAAATAAAAATGTAAAGAAAAATCTCTCGATAGCATTAGGCAGTGACAATCATCATAAAAATTTTGTGATATATTTTTCTAGATACTCCCTTCATACAATGTTATAATCTGCACCAAAAGCAACAGCAAAAAAATAGGACTTCCTCAAAATGAAAAACTTTTGTGTATCAAGTGACATTACCAAGAAAGTGAAAAGATAATCTATAAAATGGGAGAAAATATTAGAAGATCATATAACTAATAAGGGTCTAGTATCCAGAATATATAAAGAATGCTTATAGCTTAACAACAGAAAAAGAAGTAACCAAACTGAAAATAGGAAATAAGACTTGAATAGACATTTCACAAAGAAGATACAGAAGTGGCCAATAAGCACATGAAAATATGCTTAATCATTAGAGAAATACAAATCAAAACCATATTGACATTCACACCCACTAGGAGAGCTATAATACAAAGAGGAAAGGAAGGAAGAAGGAAAATAACTGGTACTGACAAGGATGTGAAGAGATTGCAATATTATTATGGCAACATTAATATATTATTTAGCCATTGAAAGAAAGAATGTATTGATATATGCTATAATGTAGATGAATCTGGAAAATATTAAACTAAGTATGGGTGCTAGACACAAAGGTCACGTATTGTATGGTTCCTTTTTTACACAGTATCTGGACTGGGTAACTCTTTAGAGAAAGGTAGAAGCTTGGTGGTTGCCAGGTTCTGTGGGAGGGATTAATGGAGAGTAGGTGATTCATGGGTGTGGGGTTTTATTTGGGGGTGATGAAAATGTTTTGGAACTAGACAGAAGTGATGGTTGCACAAGATGGTGAATGTTCTAAATGCCACTGGATTGTTCACTTTAAAATAGTTAATTTTATATTACTCATCATTATCTAAAAACAGAAAAAATATGATGAATATACATTTTCAGGTTCCAATTCAAACAAATCTGTAAATAAATCTTTTTTGAGACAATTGGGGAAATTTGAATATGGACTAGATGATATTAAAGTGTTTCTGTTAATGTTAGGTGTCATGATGGCATTGTGATTATTTAAGGAAATACACTCCTTTTTTTTAGATACTTATTGAAATGTTTAAGAGTGAAATAACATGATGTCCATCTATTCTTAAAAAACAGCATTCAAAAATTGAGGTGAAACTCATAGCAAAATGTTGGTGGTTCTTGAAACTGATTAATGGATATGTGTAGGTTTATTGTCTACTTTTTGTGTCTGTAGAAAATATCAAATTTTTTTTAAAATTAAAATTAGTGGATGAATAGTATTAGGTCAATATTATCTATAAACACTATTATGACCATATAAATTCTGTTCATAGTAGAGACAGTAGTCTAGTACTTTTTCCTCTTTGCACAACATTCATGTTCTTCATGGAGTTAATCATTTCCCTTCACCATGATTGTTATGCTGTTTTCTATTTACTTTTCTCTAATTTATCCTCAGCCGCTCCCAGCTGGCAAGTTATTTCCTGAATTCAGCAATTCTCTTGAGCTATTTCCTTTTCTACACTTGGTGGATGTTCTCTACATTTTGACTACTTGTCGAATTCCTGTTCTTTGAATGTTGGATCTCCTGAAGTGGTCTTTTCTCATCTCTTTTCTACCTTGTAGTCTTTTTGCTCTAGTTTCAGAGAGATTTCCTCAACCTTATCTTGAAACTCTTCTGTCGAGTTACATATTTTTTGTCATATTTTTAATTTCCAGACTTAAAAAAAAACTCAGAATGTTGCTTTTAAATAATATCTTGTTCCTATTTCATAGATACAATAGTTAATCTTACCTCTCTGAAGATATTGATAGTTTCCTTGGCGTTTTCATTTTTCTGCAGTTTATTTCTTTTTTTGGGGGGGCAGTAATTATGTTTACTATTTATTTATATATTTATTTATTTATTTATTTATTTATTTATTTATTTAGTTAGTTAGTTAGTTATTCATTTATTCATTCATTCATTCATTCATTCATTCATTCATTTCATAGGCATGCTGGGGATTGAACCCAGGACCTCATGCATGCTAGGCACACATTCTAAACTGAGCTATGCCCTGCCCCTCTTACAGTTCATTTCTTTTAGCTTGCTTTTTTTCTTTGTGTTGACTTTCTTTTCTCAAGCTAGAGGCTTTCCTCTGACTAGCGATGACCCGCTATACAGCTGACTGGGAGCTCTGCATATGCTGGCTGGGGAAGTTTCATGGTGGCTCTGAGCTTCACACGAGCCAGGAAGTTTTTCTGGCATACTCAGTGTCAGCAGTTTTTAAGAGTTTCATCTTGTAATGTTAGATTCCTCAGAGAAAAATCTTCCAACTGCCTACCTTGAGAGTATAAGCCTGGCTACCAGTGTTTGGTGGTTGGAAGGAAGAATAAGGCTGTGTATCTCAATATTCAATATATATATGCAGACTTCTGCTTCCGTCTGTTCTTTTCCGTATGATCCACTCACCATCAACTGTGTGTTACTGCTCCACCCACAGACCCTTTGTTTAAATTTCTCTAGATATCCAACCTTGTAGTCTTTCACCAAAGCGGTAGTGGGGCAGTTGCTCAGCTGACCTGAGTAAGGGCGGTGATCTGTGGCTCTGATTGCTTTTTACACAGATTCTCAACCATTTCTTCTGTTCACGTGTCTACCTTCAAGCTTAATTCCAGAGGCACCACTAGTTCCTGAGCCCTTGCGGCTTTCTGTGGTAAAAGCCAGGCTGCTTCTGGGCTTTTCTTACAGCTTTGCTTAGAGTTCAGTTTTTCAGGTCTTAGTCACTTACCACGAGTCCTCCTACTTGGCAGGCATTCAGTTTTGTTGCTATTATATCCTCTTCCATGTTCTATACATCCTTATGTACGCATGCCTTAAAAAAAAACAAAACCTTTCTCTCCATTTTAGTAGGCTCTAGGCATGGAGTGAAGGTAAGCACGTGTCTAATTCACTGATTTACAACTGGGTATGGAGAATAGTATTTTCAATGTAAATGTGTTTTGTTTTGTTTTTTCCTGCCAGGAAAGCCGGGTTAGTAAAGCAGTAGAAGTGATGATTCAGCATGTAGAGAATCTGAAAAGAATGTATGCCAAGGAGCACGCTGAGTTAGAAGAACTAAAACAAGTTCTTTTGCAGAATGAAAGGTCTTTTAACCCTCTTGAAGATGAAGGTAATAAGAGTATCAATCATGTTTTTCTAACATTCTCCTTTCATTCTCTCTTACTAATTCTTATTATACAGTGTCTTTAGGAAAACATCCTTATGTTAAGGTTATATTAGAAGAATTTAAGAAGGATATAATATATAGAATATAAGAAATAACTCATCCCTGTTACTTTATGGGCCCAAATTAAGATGTCAATTAGAAAACAAATTAGGAGACAAGGATTTTATGGTAGACACCAACAATTCATTAAATTAAATTGCTGACATGAGAGAATATACTTAATCCCGCCCATGGAGTGGACCCCAGTGATGTCCAACCTGGGATATGTTAGAATTGCCTCTTTCTCCACATGTACAGCAAGGCACAATAGTGTAAATGGACCCTGTCGTCAATGGGAGGAGGAGTGACTGTGGCATAGTCAGCTGACCAGTGGACTGGGAAATAGGGAGATGTCTGAGATCATGGAAACTATCTCAACATAAGGGTTATAGGTTTATATAAATCTTACAATAGTTATAAATAGACAACATGAACATTTTGAAGCAGAATTTTCATTTTATTGATCTCTTCTAGAAATAATATTTGATGACCTTCTGATCTTTCAATTTTGGAGTCTTTTATTCAGCAGACATTCATTTAGTGCCCTGTGCGCTAGGCAAGCAGTGTGGACATCTGCAGTGATACAGAGGACTGTATTCCACTGGTTCAGATTACTGATGTTATGAATCACCAAATAAATGACCAGATGTCCACAATGGTCTTATTTTCTGACCATTGCTTTTCTTTGTAAAGAATTAAGGCCATTGCACTAAATTGCACGTGTAATTCCTTAACTGCTCAAATGTTTTCCCTTTCAGATGACTGCCAAATTAAAAAACGTTCGGCTTCCCTAAACTCTAAGGTAATTACTAATTCACTTGACAAATGCCTATCAAATGTTATATGAGATGGTTTTAGAGTATTATTTGAAGCAACATGGCTTTAAACATGAATCATAAAATAGAGGCCTTAATTCATATGTAATTGTGACGTACACATGCACGTATGTTTATGTTTGTATATGTATGCTTTATACTCCTTGCTGTATTTGTCAGTATCAATTAAGTTTTCCCGGCAGCGAGAGGAAAGCCAGTGTAACAACAGTTTCTCTCTCATGTAAAACTGAAGTTGGAAACAAGCAGTTCACAAGGGGAGAGCAGCTTCACAACATCCACTGGGCCCAGTCGCCCCCTCACTTGCCGCGTCATGACCCTCCATGCTTTGCTTCCTCCTTACGGCCTGAGATGGCTTTATCTCCTCAAATTCCACATGACATTTCCCTTTTCATTCTTGGTTGGAAATAAGGTGAAAACAGTTTTTACTCTAGAGGACATATGCCTAACTCAAAATCAAGGGGTCTGTTACTAAAATAAGAAGAGAACGGAATATTGAGAGTCAAATAGCAGTTTTCATTAGTTTGAAAATCAGGATTTCACAGAATTTTTTCATCGAACTTTTGAGCAAGTAATTTAAAAATCATCCCATCTAAATCTCTTTTTCACAGATAAGGAAAATCAGTTTCACAGAGTAATTAGTTATGATTATGTAGTGACAGAACCATGATTAGAACTCAGGTTTCTGGACCACAATTTGATATCTTGATGTTCAACTAACCTATAAAATTCAATTAGGTTTGGTGGTTTAAGAAAAGAATTCACATAAAACTTCTTTATTTCCTATGTTTAAGATACTTTTATTTTCTGAAGTTCTACTTATTTAAACTTTAAGAGCCACAAAATATAACATTTTCCTGTACAAATCTCAAGGCTGATGTATAAATATATCCATTTATTAAAATGTCATACTCATTCTTAAATATGTTAAATGGAAAAAATGAAACCATGAAAAGAATGCTTGAAAACAGGTGCATATTTAACTCCTCTTGAAGTGGGGAAAACCTTCCCAAGCTTAAAAGAAACAGTAGCAAAAGAGAAGAGATTCGGCTGCATTAACAGCAAAAAAGAAAAAAATTCTGCCAGAAATATTAACAAAATTAATGTAGGCAAAATATATAGGTGGTTCTCAGAGCAGATATATCACACACACACACACATGGTTATTCAGCATAGAAAAACAGTGGACTTATTACTAGAAACCTAAACAGAAAACCTTATATTCCTTACTTGATTGGTAAAAATTATACTCATCCATGGTTGGAGAAGGTGGAATATAAATTTATTAAAGAAAGAGACTAGTATCCAAACCCAGGCAAGATGGTTCTTTTGGATGTTGGTCCACCATCTCCACGGCCTGCGGGTTTAACAAATAAAGTTGTTATTGCTTGCCCCCTCCCCCACCCCCAAATAAAATAAATTGGTGGAATATTTCTGGAAGACAATTTTGGCCATAACAAAATCTTTGAAAATATGTCTACAGTTTAACTCAGCAGTGGTCAAGTGTATGGATGTGTACATACAAGAATATTCATCAGTCTTTCACACAAGGGCAAAATACTGAGAATTTTCTAAACGTACATTTTCCCCCTTTGGGTAGCCATCTTCTCTTCGAAGAGTGACCATTGCCTCTTTGCCCAGAAATATTGGAAATGCGGGAATGGTAAGCAAATTCTTAAGCGTTCTTAGTCCAAAGCAAATTCATTTGCATGTGACAAAATATAAATTTACTTCACTAAATTCATATTTTATTATTTCCTTAATGTCTGAACGTTAAAGATGGCTGGGATGGAAAATAATGACCGATTCAATCGGAGGTCAAGCAGTTGGTAAGTGTACTTTCATGGTGGCCTTTTGGGAAACTTACTGTTTTATAATTGGGCTGAAGGAAATGTTTGAAAGAAGTGATATAGTAACATGTGATTTGTACAGAGCACATGTGGAATAATTGTAAAAATTGGTATATGATCATGAAATTGTTTTCTTGTAAGTGTTGTGTGAATATGCCAAGATAAAAATGAGAACGCATCATTTTTGTATTGGCTTAGGTAGTGGAAAATAATTGATAATGGCTACAGAAGTATCCAATTTGACAAGTGGCTATAATCATCTTTATTTAGGCGTATATTGGGCTCAAAGCAGAGTGAACATCGTCCCTCATTACATCGATTTATTAGCACCTATTCCTGGGCAGATGCTGAAGAAGAAAAATGTGAACTAAAGTAGGTGAAGCTTAATGTGTTTATTAACCTGACGTGACTGGGGCATAAACAGTGGGGGTCACTTTCATTCTACAGAGATGAGCTCAATCCTGCGTCATCAAAAAGATAATTCAGTGTGTAAGGCGTTTACAAACTATAAAGCACTATATAAATGTTACTTGTGAATACATTCACTCTTGTGGTACTCTGTACTGCAAGGTTTGAAGTCTTAAGTTAGAAAAGACGAATTTGCCAGATTTGTGAGGATAATTTTTTTCCTATTTAGGTTTCTTGCCTTCAGGAGGAAAGGTCAGTAAAGAGCCACGAAAATAAAATGTCCATCAACTTAGATGAATTATGTACAACATATAGGCACACACATAATGTATGTGCATTATATATATACATCTGTCTTCCCTTTAAGTAAATGAGGAGTAGGGAAGACATAAAATTCTCTATTGCTATCTCTGTACCTAGCAAGTTTAACAAGTAAAAATTCACCTTCTATAGTGAAAGGAAGAAGGCAAGAGGGAGAGCCATGAGGAAATGCTTGGGTGATGTTGGACAAATTGCTTAACTTTATTTGGTCTCAGCTTCCTCATCTGGAGAGATCTTAATGAAACAACTTTAAGTTCATTTTTCACATGTTCATTACGTGCTTATCAAGCCTAAAGGATATAAAGATGAAAAAGACACAGCGCCTACCCTCGGTCCTTTTTTCAAAAAAAAAAATTATAATCCTGGGAGCCTACTGCATGTATTGAAAACTTTTTTTAGATTTAGAGTTAACATAATGGATATTTTCTGATCTGGGTTTAAAAAAAAACAAGAGTTTCCTTGAAAAGACTATAATCTACTTTTAAATTTTTGTTAGTATAGTATGATTTCTACTGAGAAGTCTCTGCAAACAAAAGACTGAAACCTTGAGGCTCTTACAAGAATTCTGGCTCTTGGGCCTTGTTTCCTTTAAAAATCAAACTAGAATCTACCCCATGCATTCTCTATAGATGGCTGACTGAAAAACAAAAACAGAAACTTTGAGGCACAGTTCCCTTTGGCAATTGTGAGGGGATTTTGAGTTTGGGGTTTCAATATTCAAATTCCAAGGAAGTTAACAGTGAACATGAAACATGAGCAATGAAACAATTAAGTTTTGTTCATGTAAAAGGTGCCTCTTTAGATAATACGATTTTACTTAAAATACGGTCAACCCAACTGTTGTTTCCCCAGCTCACTGAGTACTATTTATTTTAGCTAGTTTTATACTAAACATATTTTCATAAACACTTTTAAAATTAAGATTTCTTTAGAGAAAGAAGAAATGACACTTTGATGTTACTCGAATTTAGCATTGCTCAAAAAGCCTACAGAGGAAAGAGTAAAATCAATTGTTAATATAGAATATAAAAAATGTGGTAAACGAATGCTTAATGAGAAAAATTGTACTACACGTTGAAGAAGAAAATACACAGTGGCATCTACACTTGTTTTTCAAAGTGTGGTTCTGCACACACACAGGGAAAGGAATCGCAGTAATAACCCTGGTTAATTGTGAGTGGTGAGAATTGACCGACATGCTCTTTGTACATCTCCCCCTTTTATTTGTTCTTTGGCTAGCACCCCAACTATTTACAACAAACATTTGCTATGTTTCTAAATACAAAAAGTTACTTTTAAAAATTAAATTCCTATGAATGATTAAAAATATCAATTTGCTGATTTGACTTTCAGAATTAGATATTTATCAAATCTTTCTAAAGCAAAACACATACCTGTGAGCTGTCTTACTAATACCATAAAATTTAGCATTATTTTATAAATAATTATAGCACATTGTCCATAGTTTAATATTTAAAAACAATATTTACAGAACTAAAGATGACTCAGAACCACCTGGAGAAGAAGCAGTAGAAAGGACAAGAAAGCCCAGTCTTTCTGAAAAGAAAAATAATCCATCAAAATGGGATGTATCTTCGATGTAAGTTGTCTACTTGCTAAATAATACCATTTTGGTGGAATGGGGAGAGGTAAGGCAGGGTTAGCATTAATCATCTTAATTATATTTCTTTACTAAAAGAGCTTTCAAATTGTTAAATTTAAGATGAATAACAAACTCTGTAAGGTCTACAAGAATTATCCCTGAAACTGTGGGCCACAAGAGGCAGGAGCGTCCACAGCGTGAAGAACCTGCCCTTGGAGCCAGATGGCCCAGCTCGAATTCTAGCTCTCTAACCAGCTACGTGACCTGGGCAAATTCATTCATTTTTGAGCACCGATTTCTTCGTCTAAAAAATAAGGATGATAATGGTCCCTATGTCACTGTTTTGTTGTCATGATTAAATGAATTAGCATGTAAAATACTCAGCACAGTGTCTAACACAGAGTTAACTATTTTCAAAGACTTATGCAATGCTAATATAATAAGCTTGTTTTGGTGGGTATTTCTTAAAAGAGTTTAAATTTCAGTACAGCAAAAGCCCAGGGCCTGGTAAGAAATAAGTGACACGTTTCTATGTACATTCATATGACACACACACACGTATCCTGCTCTACCCAGTAAGTAACATTTTTGTTTCCACAAGAATGTAAGTTGTCTTACCTGGTTGAAAGAATGGAATTAATACTCACATGTACTTGTTAGGAGTTAAATAATGCCTAAATCACATAATTTTCAGATATTTACCTACCACAACATTTCTTTAACTCTTATAATTTAAAAATTATAAAGGGGTGTGTAGATTGTGGCAAAGCCAAGATGATAGACCACATTATGAAGCACATTACAAGGCGGTGTCGGTGGACTGCAGGGCAGATGTGTGACTTGATTACTGTTGACAAAAGGAGTGTTTCTAACAAGAGACTGAATTCTGAATCTGTGTTTTCCTTGTAGTTATGGCACAATAGCTTCCTGGGCAACGAGCCTCAAGACTTCCATCAGAGAGGCCAACAGGGCACTCTGGCTTTCTGTCGCGCTCATTGTGCTGTTTGCGGCGCTGATGAGCTTCTTCACAGGCCGATTCTTCCAGAAATCCGTGGATGCGGCGCCCACACAGGCTGGGGACTCCTGGATGTCTCTGGAACATATCTTGTGGCCATTTACCAGACTCCAGCACAATGGGCCACCACCAGTGTGACTGCAGCACATCCCAATGTGTGTCTAGATTTTTTTTTTTTTTTTAAAGTTTCAGTATCTGAAGTTTGTAAACTAGTAACTTTTAGCTGGGAGATTATAGCGTGGAACCAGAGGTTCTCAGAATGACTGTAAGATATTTTATATTCCCCCCCTTTTTGTGACTGCCTTCCTCACTGAAGTACAATGGGGAGGAAGGCTGCCTATGACTTTTTAATGAACTTTTTGAGGAGGAGATATTATTGTTTGTTAAAATTTATTGAAATAAAGAACCATTCAAATTTTCATACAGTCAAAAGTTGGAACTCTCAGTAGGCTAAGTATACATAGGGAAAAATCCCTAATTCTTAAAAAAAAAATTTGAGTATATAAAATACTGATTAGATCTTTTAATAGCCTATTTGAAAAATACTCACTCATTCTACTTTATTGATGAAATACCTGATTTTTCTCCAAGTTGCCTGATCCTTTCTTCATACTGAGTAACATTTATCAGGGGGGATTTAAGAATAGCTGAGTAACCTAGTTGAGAGGAGCAGATGGCATACAGAGTCAATAAACTGACAGCTGGAAAGCCTGACTTTCTCCATTGCTTCTTTAGAAGCAAAATCCTTCACCATGTGATATAAAGTAGAATGAAACTCAGTTTCTTCTTTGAGGGCTTTAGAGAATGCCTCACTGGATTCGTTGATCTTGAGACTTTGGGCCCTGTCACCGCTAAACATTAGAAAGTTCCAGTTAGGATTCTGACTAGGTTCTTCTTTTGTAAGGTGTTCCCGCACCTGAAGAAAATTAGAAGAGGAACTGAACAGATTTCTCTATGAGGTATTTTGGCAGCAGAAAGTCTTATCTGAAGGGCGTAACTGAGTTCCCCAAATTGCCAACATTAAAAGAAACATTCTTAACGTCTCCTTTTTTTTTTTTAAGCATGGAACTGTTTATATCTTGGTGTTTATGGAGCTTATCAAAATGTATTAATTCTCTGAAAAGTATTTATTGAATGGCTTCAAGTGCCAGGTACTGTTCTAGGTGCTGGGGCTATAACAACAACAAAACTAAGGGAAAATAACCAACTGCATTAATAAATAACAAACAACTGCAACAACAGAATCTTGTCTTCAAGGAGCTTACATTCTAATGGGAGAAACACATAATGAACAGGATAAATAAATAGGGTGACTCATTTATGATAAAATACTCATCAGT
The DNA here is from genome assembly GCF_048773025.1 of Camelus bactrianus. NCBI lineage: Eukaryota > Metazoa > Chordata > Mammalia > Artiodactyla > Camelidae > Camelus > Camelus bactrianus. The sequence continues at coordinate 15,835,769 of NC_133572.1, forward strand.
CAACTTGTAGAATTGGTAAGATACTTCTTTTTTTTTTTTTAAATCAAGCAGTAGAAATGGGCCAGAAAGTTAAACTGGAAGCCTAACCCTCTCAGAGGAAGTTTGTGAATCACAGATACAGTCTCATGAAAGGCTTCATCTGCTCTTAAGTTGGTGTGAAGGGAGATAAGGACGCTAACCTAAAATCAAGAGCATTTGATACCATAATGGACAGCGAAGGCATAACCTTTACATGGTTTGGTTTTATAGTTTTGACAAAAATAAAGAAAAATGAAGTTTTAAAACTCCATTTTGAATGTTAATGTTTTCACCTTTTAAGAGGAGAAACCATGGTCTACGTTCATTTAGCTTTTCAGTACTTTATCTTCTTTGGGAGGGCAAAGTAGTTTAATGGGGTTTTGCATACTATACCTTAAATACAACATTTTTAGGATCACATTCTGTATTCCACCTGCTCCAACTAAATGCAAAAGCGGAACTTAGCAGGGCCATTTGTCGATAAGCTTTCATTTCTACCAAAGGAAGCTGTCAAAATAAAAACCAATATTGTGGCTCATGGCGCCTCTCAAGTCTCCCTTCCATCCCTGGCCTCCTACAGTCTCGTCTGCTCTCAACACGGAGAGAGGCACTTAAACTCTAAGATCTCATGCCTTCTTTCTCAAAACGGGCAGCGGCGTCCCCCTTCTCCCAGAGTAGAATCCACAATCCTCCATGAGGGCCTCTGCGACCTGACGTCCCCCCCACACCCCGTTCTCTCTCCGACCTCCTCCTCCCTTGGCTCTCCCGGCTCCCCGCCTCCGTGCTGTCCCTCTAGTCCCCAGACACACTCCCTCAGGGCCCTTGTTTCAGCTCCTCTCTCTACCTGGAAGCTGCCATCCTTCTAGAGATACCAGCTTGGCTAACTTCCCCACCGTGAGGTTTTGCTCCGTCTTACCTTCTCACTGAGCCCCCTCCCCCACACCCTACTTAATACTGATTGCTGCCCTAACCCCACTATTCCTGATCTACATTTTCTTTCTCCCATACCACGCATCCCCTTTTGACATACAGGATAATTTTGTTTATCACGTTTATTATTTACTTTTGCCTCTCTCTACTAGAATGTAAGCTCCACAAGGGCAGGAACCTTTGTTTTATTCAGTTTCCTAAGCATCTAAAACAATGTCTAGAATATAGGGGTTCAGAAAAAAATTCTTGAATACTATATTCTGGTAAGATGAATAGTGTATTCAGCATTTGTAGAGTAATTGGCAGTTTGAGTTACTAAAACCCAGGTAGTTTTTTTTTTCCCTACTCATTTATGTACATGCTCTTATTGATACAATTATTTCAAATATTCTGTCTACCTATATTGTCATTTTCTGGTATATTATAAATTTGTTCTTGAGTATAGAACTCTTCTGCCCAAAACACCTTTCATGATTAGAAGCTACTTTGTCTTCATTCATATGTGATAAATGTTTGCCAAACATGCACTGTATTCTAGGAGTGGGCTAACTAGAAGAACCAACGTTGATTAAGAAATGGTCCTCGCCCTCAAGGAGCTCAGTTTAACATGCAAGCATCTCAGTTAACTAAAGCCTTACGAGTAACGTAAGTCTGCAGACAGGGAGGCTCTGCCAAGAAACCGAAAGAAGTGGGTTTTGTACACTGGTCCCCGTATGTTTAATTTTGCCTGATTTATCATGTTTGGGAAACTGCTACGTCATATACTCTTTTAAGAAATCTTACATATATCCAGTCTGGAGGAAGAAAGAAAATACATAAAACGAAGTTGCTCAGACTACCTCTGCACTAAACTGACCAGCTGGGGTTGTGCTCCATGCATTAACATGAAGGTCGTACTACAGGCTTACTTTCTTGGGGAAGATTAAATTTGAGAGAACTCCGGATTTCTGGTTTTGTCATTTTTTCCTTTCTTTCTTCTTTTTTTAAAAAATTGAAGTATATAGTCAGTTACAATGTGTCAATTTCTGGTGTACAGCATAATGTTTCAATCATACATATACATGCATATGCTCATTTTCATATTCTTTTTCATTGAAGGTTATTACAAGATATTGAATATAGTTCCCTGTGCTATACAGAAGAAATACTTTTTAAATCTATTTTTATATATAGTGGCTAACATTGGCAAATCTCAAACTCCCCAATTTATCCCTTCCCACCTCCTTTCTCCCGTAACCATAAGACTGTTTACTATGTCTGTGAGTCTGTTTTGCAGATGAATTCCTTTTATCTTTTTTAAGATTCTACATACATTCCTTTCTTTCTAACTGTAATCTTATGTAAGTGAATGTAGAAAACATGGTGTACCTTAGGATTTCTATAATACTTAATACTTGCTAACATTCCAAGTGTCCATCACATTAAATTTGGAAAGAGTCATTCTTACCTTATAGTTTGTAACAACATAAAAATGAGAGTGTCCGGTTGGGAAGATATTCAATCCAGCTTCTTTCAAAGCAATAATGAAAGAAACAGGAGACATCCACTTTTCTTCCAAAGCAGAAGAATGCCTTTTGTTACTTAGTTTGATTGAAGCTAACTTACAGAGGTTTTCCTAGTTTCAAGGAGAAAAAACAACCTTTTCTATAAGTAAGTTAAATTGTTACCTCATTATCATTTCAGTTCCAGCTGTTAGGTTCTTTATCCTATTTTTTAAAAATCCTGTTTTATCCTATATTAAAAAGGATATAGGACAGATATGTTTTAGGTCTGATCCAAAAGCTTCAGCACAAAGTCTTCACGTTACCTTAAGCAGTTTATCGCCTCTTTTTGGGCTTATCAGAGCAATCAAGAGATTGAACTAAAGTATCTATCTGGTCTCCTATTTTATACATTATGATCCAAGAGTAGTGCATATGTTCATACTGAAGTGTGAATATGTGCATACTGTGTGTGCAACAATGTGTTGCAACTTTTAAGGATCATAATTTTTTATACATATAAAATTTTAACATAATAATGCAAAATTATTTTCCAGGTTTAACGTTTACAAGGTGGCGGTCTGAAGGTGTGCAGAGTTCACTCTCTCATCTGACTTTAAAAGCAAAATCTGATGCTATTTCAGCCTTCCTGGCACATTCATAAGGAATTTCAGGTTCTCTTTCTCTCTCTTTTTAAAAACAACTTTCACGAGGTGTATTTTACATACTCTAAAGTCGACCCATTTCAAGTGCACAGTCCAATAATTTTTTTGGTAACTTTACTGAGTGGTGCAACTATCACCATAAATCAGTTTTAGAACACTTTCATCCCCCTAAAAAAATCCCTTATACCCATTTATAGTTAGTCCCCATTTCCACCCTCAGCCTCAGGTGCCCGCTAAATCTACTTTCTGTCTCTCTCCATTTCAGACTGTGTAGTGGGCAACGGTGGCTCATTCAGAGACCAGCCTCAAAAGGGATTTCAAGTGGCTGGGTGGTAAGACCCAGAAGCCTCTTTCGAATGGATCAAAAACTCTGACAGTCATACTGCAACCAGGCCTGTAGCTTCATCAATTGGTCTATTCCTAGAAACTTTAGGGTACCGATTTGCACTTTACTTATTACATGTTATTACTATTGATTCAATTAATATTTCATTTAGAAATTATAGCTCAAGGTATATTTTAAATATTTTTATGAAAGACATATTTCAATATGTAAATCACCATGACTGACTGCTTGGACACTGTCTTACAGTCCCCAAGGAGGCTTCCCTCTTTGATTTGACTTGCTACAACAGTGGTTTACCTTAATTTGTATTTGAATCTCAGTAAATACTGTAGTCACAGTCAAAAGTACTTTATTCACATCAAGTGGCCTTAGCTCCCATGACTGGTACGGCATGTTAACGTGAGCATCTTGAATCAAGGTAACAGGGCCAAAGGTTTCCAGGCTGAATGTTATAAGTCTGTCTTCTGGTTGGTAAGACACATTGCTGATGCCATCAGTCTTCCAGTGTTTACCTTTATAATTAGGAAGAATGTGACATTAGTTTCATTTTTCCCTCTACAAAAATCAGGTGAAAGAAACCACCTCAATTACTACAATGTGTATTAACTGATTTTTCACATTAATTGACTAATGGACTGATTGAGTAGAATCTCAACAAAAAGTCAACTTTCCTGGGAGTTCCTTCCTGTCTACAGGATCCAGACCAAACCCCTCAGCACGACTTGTGAGACCTTCAGAATGAAGCTCTGACTCTCATTTCTGGTTTCATCCTTTGCCACTTCTCACACCTGTTTCTAGCCACTTTTCTTCCTTCCCCAACCACATCCTATACCTCTGAGCCTCAGCACATGCAGTTCTTTCTTCCTAGAGTTCTCTTCCTTAATCTTTTAGAGAATCTCTGTTCATCTTTCTTTTTAAAAACAACTTTAAAATTCACTTATCACTCATATGTGGAATCTAAAAAAAAAAAAAAAAAGAAAAAAGGACTCATCTTTTCTTCTATGAACTCATCTACAAAACAGAGACAGACTCACAGACGTAGTAAACAATCTTACGGTTACTGGGAGAAAGGGGGTGAGAAGGGATAAATTTGGGAGTTTGAGATTTGCAAACATTAGCCACTATATATAAAAACAGATTTTAAAAAAGTTTATTCTGCATAGCACAGGGAACTATGTTCAATATCTTGCAATAACCTTTAATGAAAAAAAAATGAAAATGAATATATGTATTTATATGCATGACTGGGACATTGTGTTGTATACCAGAAATTGACACATTGTAACAGATTGTACTTCAAAAAAAATTTTTTTTTAATTAACAAATAAAATTCACCTATCTTATTTTTTAGTAAATTTACCCAGCTGTGCAACCATCACCACCATCCGGTTTTTAGAACATTATTATCCTCCTGATAAGGTCTCTTATGTCCATTTATAGTTAATTCCCATTCCTAACCCCAGCCCCAGGTAACCACTAGTATACTTCTTGTCTCTGAAGATTTGCCTTTTCTGGACTTTTCATTAAATACAATTATATAATAGGTAGTCTTTTATGTCTCTTATAAATCAATACTAAAACACAATCCAACTTAAAAAAATGGTCATAAGATTTGAATAAACATTTCACCAAAGAAGATACACAAAAGTACATTAAACACATGAAAAAGATGCTCAACATTACCAGCCTTTAGGGAAATACAAATTAAAACCACGAGGTACCATTTCACACCCACCAGGGTGGCTTTAATTGAGAAAAACAACAACAACAACAGATAATAATAAATGTTGGCAAGGATGTGGAGAAATGGGAAACCCCGTATGTTGCTGGCAGCCATGTAAAATGGTATGACTACTATGAAAAAACATTTTGCAGTTTCTTAAACAATTAAGCATCAATTTACCATTCGACCCAGCAATTCCATCCTTAGGGATATACCCAAGAGAAATGAAGACTTATGTCCACACAAAGACTTACACGTGAATGTTCTCTTAGTCTCTTAAGGACCTGTTTAAATTTCCATCCTGGAAAAGGCCTTCCTTAACTCTCCAGACTGACCCAGTCACTGTTCTGCCCCACACCACCTCCATCTATTATACAGCACCTTGCTACACTGTATTATGACGTTCTTCTGTGTCTGCCTCTCCTACAACTTCGAAAACTCCTGGAGGAATGAACCGTCTCATTTATCTCTATCTTTCTTATTGTTTAGCATATTTATAGAATGAGTGAATGAATCACTTCTTTCCCAGAATACCCTCTTCATTTCCACTTCTCACAGGGACGGTTTCTCCTCTTCTCACAGGGAGGGTTCCAATGACTGTTCTTGACTCTTAAATTCAATATAACAAATACAATTATATTGGAAAACTAAGTGACTTATAATTCCTCTTTTTGCTTTTACACTAACAAAATAACTTTAATTTGTAAAGGTAAAAATTAAATATTGCCTATAATAAATTCTCCAAATTTCTAGTATTTCCTGGCAAAAAAGTTTCCCCATGGTTTAAAAAGTACTGGAGTTACAGATTACTGCTGTATAATTACTGCATAATCAAATTTTACATGCTGTATTTCCCTGAATCATTTGGGATAACTTCCCTTGTTGAATTCTAATTTAGTGTGAGTATTTTTTTTTTTTTTTTTATTGAAGTATAGTCAGTTACCATGGGTCAGTTTCTGGTGTGCAGCATAATGTCCCTGTCATGAAGAGATATACATATGCTTGTTTTCATATTCTTTTTCATTAAACATTATTACAAGATATTGAATATGGTTCCCTGTGCTATACAGAAGAAATCTGTTTTTTAATCTCTTTTTATATATAGTGGTTAACATTTGCAAATCTCAAACCCTTGAATTTATCCCTTTCCCACCCACTGTCCTCGGTAACTGTAAGACTGTTTACTATGTCTGGAAGTGTTGTTTCTTTTGTAGATGAGTTCATTAATGTCCTTTTTTCTTTTCTTTTTTTCCTTTCAGTGTGAATAAATTTTAATGTGATAAATAAATATTTAAGAACCTTACCATTAATGGAATGGAAAAGTGAAACCTCTAAAGCAACATGAAAGGAAGAAATTACCTAACGCTCATTTTGATATATTTTGTAGTTTAACGTATTGATAGAAACATACTGTTTTAATACATAAATTGTTTCTAAAATAAATAATATCTGTGGCTATGTCTATAAAAGCAAAAATGTGGAGTATTGTAGCAATCATAAAAAAAGTTTAAAGCACAAAATATTCTCTAAATTCTCTGCCACCATAACTAAATAGATTAAGTAATAGCTCTGTGCCTTGGTGGTCTTATCTGTTCCACCCTATCACCCGGTGTGTAAACCCTTTCACGAATAAATAGGATGTAAGATAATTCACATTAAAGACAAAGCTACATAGCTTCCACCTAAGAGCCTCAGAACTGCACAGCTTAATTCACAAGGCCTTTCAGAGTTTAGCCAGTCAACCCAAAATAAGCTGTTTGTTAATGACTGGTGAATCGTTAGCTTGTATTTCTGTTAGTACTTCTGACTTTATTGATACTTATTTAACATTTTGAATCAGCAATAATTTCATGGTTCAACAGTCAAAGTTATAAAGAGGCATACGGTGGCTAGTTTTCCTCTTTCTCAGGTTTCCCATTTGCCCACTCCCCTTCCCTAGGACTTGGCTGCAGTAAGATTTGCAATTTATAAGTTATTAACATTAAAATAATCAAATTTTAATCACCCCAATCTGAATTATTTGGCCATTGCAAGAGAGAGTAGGCTTTTCATTTGCTGGGTTTTTTTTTGATTTGCTATGCTATCTTGATATTTTTGTGCATTTCCTTCTTTCTTAAAACATAATTATATAACCATCAAGTAACGGTTCAGAGAATATGGCAGATAAAATAAACTAATATAGGAACTAATAGTTATAAAACTCAGTAAATTTTTAAACTCCAATCCCTATTCATTTCCATCAAGAGCAAACAAAACAAAGACCCTAGATTTGGCACAGAAATATGCAAGATTAGAAACTCTGTTTACACACTGCATTTCTTGTTTTGACGTAAGGATCTGTATTATCACACCTCTTTTCGAGACATAATTATCAAAGCTGGTTAAGGCATTACTGTACCTTCAGCATCCCACCTTGCAACCATAGGATCCTCAAAAAAGATGACATTCTCATGAACCTTAAGCATGACCTCTATGGGTGGGAAAGCGTTTTCCATTTCAAAGTCTTCTGAAGTTTCTGGAGGATACACGTATTTCTGTAATCCTTCTTTGAGTATCTTTTGAAAATGACCAAAATAACACCAAGTTAGAAGCTGACTAGTAATAGCTAAAGATGTAAACATTGCTGAATGAGCTGTACAGTTATTTTTAATAAGCATCGCAGTTTGGTCACATTTAAGTATAGACTGACTAACAAAATGTCACAATGAAATTAAAGATAATGATTGAGGAAAAAAACAGAAGAGGAAAGGAACAGCAGTATTATCCTTAAGAGGGTGAAAATTAGTTTGAGGGGTTATGAAAAAACTACTCTTTCAGGTATAAAACACAAAAGTACATATAACACATACAATAGTATATCTGTGGACAATATTTCATGGGGGATGTTGTTGGGGAAAAAATGTCTACAAAGGCTCCTGAGAGGGGTGAAAATGGGAAAAAAAATAAAAATTAAGAAATACTGCTCTAATACAAGAGTGCATGAAGACCCTTAATGGGATGGGGTTGTGGGTGACCAGTACCTGGCAATCTGTGTACCTGATGTGTTAGAGCCAAGAGATGGGAGTGGGAGGGGGCTGGGAGAGGGGAGGGAGAAAGAAAAGAGGGCAGGAGAGCAAGGAAGGAAGGAAGGAAGGAAGGGCCCACCACAACGTAACCGGGTATATCTGGGACACAGGCCACCAGAAGTTAAACCAAGTCAGTACTAGTGCAAGTGTTGCTACCTATTGAAAGAGGGATGAGGAACTTCTTGAAACATGATGAACAACTGCTACCATCAGTATCCTTACTGGTATTTGAGCACCAGCAGCACTGGCATCACCTGGATCAGTGCTTCTCAAACTTGAATGTGTGTATGAATCTCCTGAAAATCCTGTTAAAATGCAGATTCAGTATCTCTGAGGTGAAGCCCCGAATTACGCGTTTCTAACACGTTTCCAGGTGGTGCTGATGCTGCCGGCTCATGGACCACACATTGTATATTAAGGATCCAGACCAGTGGTTCTCAAACTTTAGGGTGTGTTTTGCTAAAACACAGATGGCTGAGCCTCACCTCCAGAGTGACTGAGGAGGGGCCCATGAATTTGCATTCCTAGCAAATTCCCAGATGATGCCAAAAGATGCTGACGCTTCTGGCTAAGGGACAACATACTGGGAACCACTGATTTAGACCAGAATCCACAAACTATGGTTCCTGGAAAATCCAACCCATCACCAGTGTTGTAAGTAAAGTTAAACTGGAACACAACCACGCCCATTCATTTACACACGGCTGCTTTAGCGTTACAATGGCAGAGTTGAGGAGTTGCAGCAGTGCTGGTGTGTGGCCCGCGAAGCTGAAAATATTTACCACGTGGCCCTTAATAGAAAAAGTTCGCCAGCCTCTGAAACAGAATATCATTATTAAGGCCAAACTGGCACAATACAAACACAGTGCTATAGATTTACAATTAAGTTATTATGTATGAATTCTAGTTTCAAAATTCATAACATTTCAGATTCCTCCTTTTAGTATCTGAGTCAAATTTATAAATCCAAGACAGTTTAAAATTACATTTTTTCCTTTGTGCTTGCTTAATAGGGTTAGAGTTCATCAGATGTTAGATCATTTGAGATAAAGTAAAAGTGAGAAATTATTCATAAATTTTGATTCAAGAATCAACCTACTTCCACAATCATCCAGCCCTTCACTGGTTTACACTGGGGGGGAAGCTCCAAAATATCCAAGTGGTACACTCCACCCAGAGTTGTGAACTGGTATAAATCAACCTCAGGGTCTTCAAAGGAATATGGCTTTTCACAAGCATTCTCTAACAGCAACATCTGGGCTGAAATTAATCAGTTTAATTCAGTTTCTAAATAGATCATAACATTTCTGTTTTTTCTTAGTAGGGAGATAAAAAAAAATTCTAACAGTGGTAAAGGAAGCTTTCATTTAGCTACAAAAATTTTTCAAAATGTGGTTAATTCAGAACTGTTCACAAAGCTAACCTTGGAAGTGGGAACACGTATGCATAATGGTAGGTGCAGGGGAGGGCTCCATTTATAGTTCATATACTAACATTCTAGGAATTTGTATACAATAAGTATGTGTTACTATTAAAACAAAACCTTCAAAAATGTAGTTTATTGTAGGGGTGGAAAAATAATTTTCCCACTAGCTTCTGAGTTCTTGGCTGAGACTCCTGTAATAAAAGACAGATAAATAAGGGAAAGACAAATAGAAGTTTATTAACATGTACACCTCACGTATACATGGGAGATACCCTGGGAAAAATTAGTAACTCAAAGAGGTGGTTTAGAACTCTGGTTTATATAGCATTGTCTACAAAGAACAATACATTTGTGGAAAAATAACAGGCCAAAGGAAAGCAGTTAGTAAAGTTGGCTATGTGGCGCCCCCTCCAGGCTGACAGGGTCTCAAGTTGTCTCTGAGAATTAACCTTTGCCCCTCCTGGTACAGAGGGGAGGAAGAATACTTTTGAAAATTTATATCCTGCTTTTAGGCAAAGAGGAGGAGGGGAGGGACCTTTTCTTGCATCTGCATCTTTTTAATTGTTTTCAGCTCAAAACACTTCTGCCTAAGTGGCATATTTTGGGGTGGCATATCCTGCTATCTTACATTATAAAAGACCAAAAATGGTTTAACACAAAATTTAATAACCACCAAATGAATTTTTAAAAATTGGACATTTTAGGGCTAAAAATCTGAAAGAAAGTAAAATGGAAAAAAAAAATTTTTTTTGGTCCATGTACGAAATAAAAGCTAACATTTTTCCAGCAAAAATAGGCCCAGCTCATAGAAATACAGGGATGGAAGATGAAAGAGAAGACACTGGATTGGATAATCTCTTGTGTTGAGAAGTTTTAAGGGGAAATTCTATTGTCCCAGAATTCTCAGTGCACAATCAGGGGATCTGTGATGTCACACATCACCGTTCTCAACTTTTACCAAAATTGTTTCAATAGAGTGTGATAGATAAGGAAAGGAGATCGGGCCACTTACAGGTTCCACACTTAACTAGCTGTGTGACCTTATCAAGAAACGCTAATTAACATCTCTAGTCCAAGTGCTTTCCTCCAAAAAAATGGATGTAATAGTAGTGCCTATCCTCTAGAACTTGGGGGTACTGTGATTTAATATAGGAAAAGAGTTTAGAACTGGTGTCAGACATATAGTAACAACTCAGGATCTGTTAGTCTTACTGTTTCTCATTACAATTTTCCTCTTCCATCAAAGGAAGCGCACCAAAATGGCACTAAATTTAACCCATGGAGACTAGGCGCTGAAAGTAAATGGAAATATCCAAAGAAAATTTCAGGTAAACAACTGCCCCTTTTCCCTGTGTACCTTCAATAAAATGCAGACCTTACGTAATTTTCAGATGTATCTAATTAGTAATCGATTTACCTGAAAAGAAAGAATACTGTGTCCAAACTCAGACTGTTTATGATACGCATTATTTGGGGGGCACCATGCAGAAAACCTTGGTGTTACTGACAGAGGTTCATGCATTGACTATAGTATCATATTTCTAACAGGAAAATTACCTCACAGGAATTATAGAAAAATTACAAAGATACAAACCTAGTTGACTGCTGACACAAAAGTATGTTGGAAAAAGTGAAGTAGACAAGAAGCCTGTTATAAAAAATTATGCTAAAAAATACATTAGAAAGCAGATTCCGTAAAAGGTACTGGGAAAGTAGCATAACAATGAAGTTAATGGAAAAGATGTACATAAATCTCAAACTAAAAGATTTACAAGTTAGACTTCACTATCATTTTGACACTTTAAAACTGTATGCAATTGCTATTTGCCAGAATAAGACTTAATACAAAAGTGTTGAGAAATTTCTTTTTGTGTATGTGTGCTTGCAAATGTTCAAGGCAACATTGCTTGTGATAACAAAAAAATTGTAAGTGACCTTATTGTCTACTAATAAGGATTTAAATAATGTTCCATTATTAGATGGCATTACACAGATACTTTAAAAAGTAAGGTTACCCATGTGCTCTGACTTAGAATAATGTTGAATACTATTCATTTAAGGAGAATATGTATTGTGTTTCATGTATGTATGTACAATAACAAATATTGTTAGGTGAAAAAAGTGATTTGAACAAAAACATTTGTAAGATGTAATCCCATGGTTTTAAAGTCAAAAGAGAGAGAGAGAGACAGAGAGTGCCCATATTAAAAACAAAAAACAACAACAATAAAAAACACAACTGCTAACACTGGTTATCTCCGAAGAAGGATTAGGAAGAAGTTTCACTTTAAATATACTTCTGCAACATCTGAGTTGTTTTGCTTTGTTTTGTTTTTCTACAATGCCCCTACATTTCTTTTACAAGCAGAAAATCCCAATAAAGTTCAATTCTAAAAATGTAATTTAGAAAAGTACCTGCTGAAACTGTTTCACTTAATAATTTCATCTCCAGGTCACATTTTGTGGCTTCAGGTTCTTCCTGGACAGACAAGGACAGATGGGTGTGACTGTCAGTGGCTACTCAGCCCAGATTCACTCTCTTTCTGTTTCAGTTCCCACTTCAGGTTTCTGCTACCTCACTTCCAGGGCCCCAGACTGACACTTGTTCCGGCCTAAAACTGGACTCGAAACCGGTATTTTAAGCATTATTGTAAATGAGAGCACACCTCCACAGAACTTCACGAAGGCAGGAACTAGCCTGCTCAGATTCTCCACTGAAAACCCCCACGTATAAAACAGAGAGGTGAGGAAGCATTTCAAGCCATAAAAACACTATTTATATTTGCATGTTGGTTTTAGCCAAGTTTCAGATTTTGCTTGATTTTGGCAATAAGCTCTCTAATATGAGTAATTCCAAAGCCTGCTTTTGGGTAAGCCTCTCAAGGAAATTAAAGATGCCATGCACCAAGTAATGTAGAAGACAGTATCTTCTTACATCCTGGTGTAGTAAAAAGACCACCATACAAAGAGGAGGTAAGACAACAGAATTTATATCCAAATCTGCCATTAACTTACCTTTGTGACCTTGAGCAAGTCATTTAACCAACATGAGCCTCAAATTCCTGACCTAAGAACCTATTTGGTACATGGCTGCATGCCAAACATATCTTGTAAACAATCCTAAGACACAGCTATTATCTTCGTTTTATAAAAATGGGAACTGAAGCTTGGAGAGATAACTGGTCTAAGGGTCAAATAAAATAATTAAAGTAAAGAATTTTGTACACTGTAAAGCACTAGATAAATGCAGTGTTGTTATAAAAAATTGGTATGCATGTGCTAATATTTGCAAACTGGATTATATCCAGCAAACTTCATTTGGCCTCAAGTACCACCTGTACTTTTCTAGAACAATAGAGGAATCTTATAGCAGAATTCTAGCCAGAAGCTTCAGGTCAGCCAGGCCCACCATGCCTCTCATCCTCATCCACCATACAAAGTCAAGTCCCCCTTAGTAAGTTATCTTTTCCCTTACTCTCATCACTGCATTGCCCTGTAACCTCCTCTGGACCAGTTTCAGCACTAGTGCATTCTCTGCCAACCCTTTCCATCAGGTCTCTGAAACTTCTTACTTATTAACTCATCCAAAGAATTTTTCAGTGCCTAAATTGTATAGATAACACTAGATACTAAGAATTAAAAAAGAAAAAAAGAAAGGAAGAGAGTCCTTGACTTAAGAGGCTGCTAGTCTACTAGGGAAGCAGGTAAACAAAGAGCTGTAATACAGTTTGTGGGTGCTGTAGTGAAAAGTAAGGGGTCTACAACAGGGATACAAGGGAAGAACAGTCCATTCTGTGGCGAAAATAGTCTGTGGGTGGAGAAGATAGGAAATGCTACCCAAAGGTGTAAAGTCTGAACTAAATCTTGAAAGATACTTAGGTCTTCCAAAGAATGGTGGCAGGGAATTCCAAGTGTGGGTGAAGGCAGAAAGGCATGAAGCAAAACAGAGGGTTTCAAGCACCCCAAACCATCAGATATGGTTGGCATGAGACATGGTAGGGGGGTGTACAGGTTGGAAGCTGGAGAGAGGCTTGTGGAGAGCTTTGGGTGCCACTGGAAGACTAGAATTTCTCCTAAGGGTAAAAGACAACGCCCTAGGAAACTCCCAGGAAGAAATCTGCGTTTGGAAAGAGTATTCTGGTGGTCAGCTGATGGATGGGTTGTCAGTGAAGAGTAAGAAGTCCAAGGTAGGAGGATTAGGGCCTAATTCAAGATAGAAGCAACCAGGGCCATCAGAAGGAGCATATATGAGAGATGGTAAGGAATTAAATCAATGTAACTTGGGTGGTGACTGGATACAGAAGAAAGGCAAGAGTCAGGCAAAGACGGATTTTCAGATGCCTGGCTTAGGCAGTAAGGTGGATGGTGCTACAAATTACTAAGACAAAGAAAAGGAAGAATAGGCTTAGGAGAAAAGTAGTGAATTTGATGGTGGATCTGTTGATTTTGAGGTGCCCAGGGGACATCTAGGTAGCCTTTGATATGCTATAGCTGTCATTAAAAAGCCAGTTGCATTTCTTCCTTACAGGAAGGATTTTCCTCAACAATAATACCAAAGGTATCAAACCAAATGAATCAGGCTTTCCAATTCACATCTTCAAAAAGTCGAGAATTCTTTTGCATTTAGATCAAACTGGTTTTCTAACCTGGGAGGGAACTAAGAATTTAGGCCTTCTCAAAAGAACTTTGCCCTTGATAACCACATACTTCAGTATGAACAACAGAAATTTATCAGCTTCCCCATTACCACATAATAGAATAAGCCTGTATTTAACACACTGCCTTTACACGACTCACAATTTTTACAATTTTATGTTATTCTTTAGCTCAAATGACTCTGTTTTGAAGTTATACTTCTTGCGGAAGTAAGCAATGGGTCAACGCACATTCTAGCGCAAGCTCCTTATGAATCTTGACAACTGTTCTAGAATGTCTTCCTGTCACGGCAGCTATATCATTAGAACATACTCCTGCACAAAAATTAAACTCCAAGCCACACTGACAGATACTATAATTCTTCATAGTTTTATACATCCCAAAGCTCCTTGTGTTCGTTGGCAATGAGGGTGAAAAAAATACTTCTTTCTTTAATATTATCCTCATGTTTATATCTGGTAATGAAAAGTCCTCTTTCATCATAATCATTTTACAAAATTTGCTGTTTTCCACGAATTTTTTTTTTTCCTCGAGATAAACTTTAATAGTGTTTTGCCAAGTCTCCACAATCACCAGCTGGAATTTTTATTTGAATTGCACTAGATTTATAGATTTATAATAAATCTACGAAATATAATATTTTCTAAAAACTGTTTATCTGGAAATGTTGACAGAATAACAATATGAAGCAGAGAAGGTAGCTAAAGTATAACTTTTCAAAGACACCTTGGTTCAATAGATTAAGGAATTGCCTTGTAACATGGAAGAACTTCGTGGAACAGTAGCAAAGTATTTTTCATTGCAACTTGAAAAATGTGCAGATACTGTAATGTGGAAATTCTTTTAATATATATGTCATTTGAATTTGATATAAAAATATAACCTGGGTCATGAATAAGATCACGGAAACAGACTAGAATTCCAGAAATAGACCTTAGGATCCACTTGTAACATTAGCACATGGCGTTTCAGATCAATAGGAAAAGCCAAGGTTTATATGGTGTTTGGAGTCAGCTGGCTAAGATTTGAAATAAAATAAATTTAGATTCTCCCTACTTTACACTAGATGGATAAAAAATTTAAAAGTGAAAACATAACTAGACCAATCAAAAGCCACAAAAATCATGAAAGTATTTGAAAAGTACACAGGAGACTGATATCAACAATCATCAATGGAACAGGTGATCTTGCTATTACACATCTGTAAAATGTCAGTGCTGAATACTGTACACATGTGATAGGATGGCTCAAATTTTATTGTCCAGCAAGAGAAAATCTATACAAAGGAGGTTCATTGTACTGAAATCCAACTTTTTCATCATCAAAAGATAATTTAACTAGAGCTTCAGAATAAATTGTTGGAACTGGCTCTTGATAAGGAATTAAAGATGAATTTTAAAAATATAGCATCATATGCTTCCTTTTGGATAAAAGATCAGAATGACTATCCTGAGTTTCTGAAGTCTCATTCATTCCTGTGGCTTTAATACCATCTATACGGCAGTGAATCCCAAATCAATGCCAGTGATGCTCAACTCTGGAAGCAAAGCGCCCAGTCTACACACAGACATGGTGGCTGGGTCTGACTTTCCTCGGAACTCCAGGTTCACATTTGCCTACTTGATATTTCCACTTGTGCGTCCCAAACTTACCATGTTCCCCCAAACCCCCCTGGTTCCACTGTCACTCTCGACCAATTCAGCCCATTCCTACACATCTCAGTAAACTACATCACCATCTGCTCAGTTTCGCAAAAATCAAAACTCAGCAGGATTTGTTTACTTGACCTTCAAAACATATCGACCTTTCCATGTCCCTTACCGCCCTGTCGTCCAATCCACCATGACCTCTCATGCCTCCCCAGTACTATGTAACGCCATTCCATGCTTCTGCTCTGGCCCCTCACAACTCCCTCTCTACACTGTGGCCAGAATAACCTTTTGAGGCCATAGAACACACCACTCTCCTACATTCAGCCCTCTAACGGCTTCCCGCCGCACTTACAATAAAATCTTAGCTTCTTCCTCTGGCCTGCACAGCCCTGCTTCACCTGGCTTCTGCTTTCCTCTCTGACGTCATCACGTACCACTTTCCTCCTTGCCCGCTATACGTCAGGCCACTGGCCGTCCTCCTGTCTGTCTTGTGACCTTTGCGGTGATCGTTCCCTCAGACCGGAATATTTTCACCCTCGTCATTACATAGCTGATTCCTTCCGGTCATTTGGGTCTCAGCTTAAATAATAACTCATCATACAAGCCCTCCCTAACCACCCAATCTAGCTACCACCAGTCACTCCCTACCACACCATCCTGTTTAATTCTGTGCACAGCAATTGTTAATATCTGCTATTTTCCAGCCTTTTCTTATTTATTGTTGGTTTCTCCTGACTTGCAAGTAAATAATGAGAGCAGGAATCTCATTTGTCCTTCACCACTGTCCCCTGAGGGCCAGAACAGTGCCTAGGACATATAGGTAGGCATTCAATAAATACTTGCTGAATGAGTACAGAAACAAGAACAAGGCAGCGGGTATGACCGTGGAAATCGGGTGCTGCAGTCAATCTGTGCGAAGCTGAAGGCTGCTGAATGGTAAGGCTAGGTTTTTCACATGGGCTGTTCTCGCAGATTTTACATTTATCCATCATGATGCTGAGAAGTCCCCAGATCTCTAAGGCTATTTACTCCATGTCTCTACACTTTTACTTCTGACCAGAATAATTTCCTTTCTTTTCCATCTAAACTCCTCCATGCCTATCAAAAGATTTAGCTCAAATGTTACCTCATCAGAGAAGACTTCCAACCTCTTCACTCTGGTTTTTTTTCTTTTCTTTGTTTTTTTTTTAGGAGAGGAGTCATTCTGATCTCTTAACTCTCATGCCTAATCTCTGTCATTGCACCTATCAGAATGTACAGGAACCGCAGCACTTCTCCTCCACAAGACTGTCAGCCCATTAAAAAACAATGAACATGATGAATTCCTTACAGAAGATACTTAGTACATTTTATATTTCATATACACGTTTTATATACTGTACATACTCATATTTATATTAAATATATATAGTACATATATACTCACGTTTTTGTTAAATCTGGTATCTGTTTATAGAGTATCCTAAAGACTTTTTTGTCTATTTGTTTAATTAAAACTTTTTTTATTGAAGTATAGTTGATATAGTGTTTCAGGTATATAGGAAAGTGGTTCAGTTACATATACTTATCTATATATGTCTGTATATATCTATATACATATATATTCTTTTTTAGATCCTTTTCCACCATAGTTTATTACAAGATATTGAATATAGTTCCCTGTGCTGTACAGGTCTTTGTTGTTTATCTGTTTTATATAGTTAGGTGTATGTTAATCCTAAATTCCTAATTTATCCCTCCCGCTTGCCCCTTTGATAACTATAAATTTGTTTCCTTTGTCTGTGAGTCTACTTCTGTTTTGTAAAGTTCATTTGTATCATTTTTTTAGATATCACATATAAGTGATATCATATATTTGTTTTTCTCTGACTTACTTCACTTAGTATGATAATCTCTAGTTCCATCCACATTGCTGCAAATGGCATTATTTCATTCAACAAAGGCTATTTTTAAGTTGAAGTTTAAAAGGTTCAAAGGCCCATATACTATCATGCATGCCCCTTAAATCACTAAAATATTTCTGAAGATCACTATCATTTTTAAAAAGCAACATTTCTCATAATTGTGCTACACTTAAATTAGGCTTTTCTAAAAATTTTGCAAGATGTATTAATTGAGAAGACAGTATTAACCAATACCTAAAATTTATCATATTATTATTACTACACATTTAAATTAACTAAAATATGGTATTAAGAGCCCTCTAGTGGCAAAATTCTTAATAGATTCATGAAAAAGGAAGACGTAACTCTTAATTTATCTCTTCCCACCTTTTCCCCTTTGGTACAAGGTTTGTTTTCTATATCCGTGTGTCTATTTCTGTTTCGTAAATAAGTTCCTTCGTGTAATTTTTTTAGATTCCACACGTAAGTGATATCATATATTTGTCTTTCTCTGACTTTACTTCACTTACTATGATAATCTCAAAGTCCATCCATGTTGCTGCAAATGGCATTATTTCATTCTTCTTATGGCTAATATTCCATTATATATATATATATATATACACACAAACACACACACACTCACACACACATATGTACACACACACATACACACCATATCTTCTTTATCTAATAATCTGTTGATGGACCTTCAGGTTGCTTCCAGATCGTGGCTATTGTAAACAGTGCTGCTATGAACACTGGGGTGCATATCTTTAGAGTTTTCTCTGGATAAATGCCCAGGAGTAGAACTGCTGGATCATATGGTAACTCTGTTTTTAGTTTTCTTAGGAATAAGAGACTTAGTTTTTAAGCTAACAAAGTCCTAAATACTTGTTGCTTGAAATCATATCACATACCAAGCATAAATTCAGGTATTCTGGGCCATAACTTCTGTATGATTATACTAATATTTGCCTTGCAATCAGCCTCCAAATTTACTAAAAAGATATGAGAAATGTAATATTTATATTAAAATATATCAACATAAAATTATAAAAATAAGCAGGTTATCCTAAAAACAAGTTTTAAAAATTAAAAAATCTCTTCCTCTAAAGACAAAACATAGTAAGTTTGCCTCCTGATCTTACAGGTAGTCCCTAATTTAAATACACTCACACAAACACATGTACACTTACACATGCAAGTTAAATTTCATGAATTTACACGCTAGTTTTTAAAGTTCAGAGCATATTTTGCCACACCAAGAAAACAGCGTTATGGATGACATTTAGGGTTATGCCAGTCCCTATACTGCTGTGCTTGTAAAGGAACACAAACCTCACCACCATCCATAAATGCTGCCTCAAATTCACTCTTAGTTTTGGCTGGACTGCAAGGGGCACGCTTCTCCTGAGGCCGTTGTGGTGTGGGAAATGAAGCCTTCCTACCACCACCTCCCAGGCCAGATCACCCCAGGGGTCACAACTGCTGGGGAGACGGTCCCAGGACTTCCTCGTGACAAGCTTGTAGATTCCCAAGAAGTAGCAGAAATGGTTCCCAGCACAGCCAAGTATAACTCAAAGAGTCTTAAACATCTCTAAAACACAGAGTAATTTTCATGTGGCTAGAAGCTGAGGTATTTGATACGGGTGACTGTTCCAGCACAGGTCATTCACAACAGATCACTCAAGTCAGGACTTACTTTCACTCACTTCACCATCCATGCATTCACTTACTCATTCATTCATTCAATAAACATTTACTGAGCCCCTAACATGTACCAGGCCCTATGCCTACTGTAAATATAAATAAAGCCTATCAAGATAGTCTTGTCCTCAAGATCATACTTTGATGTTTAAGAATCTAATAATTAAACAGGATGATAAGGACACAGTAGAGACACATCTAATTTAGCCTGAAGAAAAGGGAAGAATTTTGTGGAGGTAAAATTTAAAGCAATGGAATAAAATTTGTATTTTAAAGCAGGACAAGAAAATGTAAGCATAACATACTCCCTGCCCGTACCGGGCCGTCTCTAACGTACAGTGCGCATCTGCGGTACACGTTAACCAGACCTCCGCCAAGGTGGGACGCCTGCCACAAAGGTCAATATGTTTTGGGTTTTTTTCCCCTTTCTTCTGATGTCGGCGATGTAACTTCTTAGAAGACCAGCATTCTTTCTCGACTCTGTAAGAGGTCACGGTGATTTACTGCTCACTTGGTACGTGCTTCCCTGGATTGTGTATCTTTGGTGAACTTTATGCAAAATGTCAGTGTGTCATTTGATGGATGACCCTTTGTCTAGAAGATGTGTATGGCTGCGCCTTCGACTTCTAACAGGTGGAACAGTTCTCAGAGCTTCTGAGAGCCTGACTCCTGGGTTATAATTCTCAGTTTAACTCGCATAAAATTCTCCTTTCTCTTCTTGATGGTTAACTGAATTTCCATCGACAGAGGTAAGTCTTAAGAGACACGTGGATGTCAGGCAAAGTGGATGAGATGATGGGAGGAAGGGGATTTCATGACGACAACAGAGCAGGTGGAGTGTCACTGAGGCTTATCATGAACTTTCCCCCTTTAAAACCAAAAAAGGAAATAAACCGTTTCATATTCTATTAGGAAAGTAATGTGTGTTCTGTACTTATTTACTGGAAACTCAAATAATACAGAACTGTAAAGAGAACTTAAAAAATCACCGGTACTTTACCACCATCCTACCTTTTTCATACGCTCTCCCCCACCACCAAGGTAGCCACCATTTGGCTAAATAGCCTGCCAGTGTTTTCTACGATTTCACAAATAGGTATTTTTTTCCCTCACAAAAACAAAACCCTGCTGCAAATACAGTTTTGTATCTTGGAAAAATACCTTAACAACACATCTTAGGTATTTTTCCATATAGAAGCATTTAGGTTCTAGTCCAAGATGGCAACGTAGGAGGATCCGGAAGCCATCTCCTCCCACGGACACACTGAATCTACAGCTGCATATGCAACAGTTCTCTGAAAAAAAACCCCAAACTGGCTGAGTGACTCCTACACATTGGCAGAATGAGAAGAAGCCCACACTGAAGCGTGCAGGAGAGGCCGCAATCGCACCATGAAGCCACCCCCCGACACAACCCATGATCAGCAGGGAACTCACAAACACGAGCTTCTCCCTGAGGACTAAGGGTTTGAACCCCACGTCGGGCACCTCAACTCTTAAGACGTGCACCTGAGAAACTAGCCCCCAAAACATCTAGCTTTGAAAGCCCATCAGGCTTGGCTCCACCAGGCCCACCAGGCCCACCAGGCTATATGAACTGAGAAGCAGTTCTTACAGGGCCCCTGTGCGTGGACTCACCCCTACCAGAGGCCCAGCGCAGAGGCATCCAACTGAAAAGCAACACGACTTTCTGTGAAAGAGGCTTATTTGCTTATCTTAAAGCACAGGCCTGAGGGGCAGGCATCTAACACACATCTCGGGACCTACTGAATTAGTCTCCGACAACGGAGGCCAGCAGGCACGATATCTTTGTGCTCTCTTTCTGCTTTGCTCCAGATCACCAGTACGTCCCACGAGGAAGCTTGTACCCAAGAGACACCTCTAGATTGCCTGGCTCTGGTGGCCAGCAGGGTGCACGTCCACAGGTCCCATAGGACTGAAACAAATGAAGAAAGAGTTCTTAACTGGCTACCACTCCCAGGGCACAGCAGAGGGGCAACAGACCCAGGAGCTCAGTGCTTCTGTGAATGAGGCTTTACCTTCAGAGCTGTGGCCTGAGGGGCAGGCTTCTAAATGGACACACACCTAGGGGCCCAATGTATCCTCTCCGGAGACCTCAGGAGGCAGGCACTACCTCTGTGGTCTCCCTCTGCTGTGCTCTTGCTCACCAGTATTCCCAGGAGAAGCTTGTACATGTGTCTGGTACCCTGGTTTTTGTGTTTGCTGCCCAGGGAATGGCCTGGTTCTGGTGGCTAGAAGAGCTTGTATTCATGAATTCAACAGGATAGGAGCAAAGTAACGAACAGTTTTAAACCAGCTATCACCTCAGGGCTCAGCTCAGAGGCAGCAGAAACTCCCAGAAGACTATCTCCCAGTCTTCCCCTGAAAGATGCATATCTGCATACTTTAAAAGCTGTTGCTTGAAGGTCTGGCTTCCAATCAGCCTGAACCCAGGTCCTGAGTGAGCTCTTCCCTTTTGGGACACTGACAGGTCTTGAACACCCTCAACTGCCGGGAGGCACTGAAAATATAGTAGACACTTGGACAATCACAAAGAATTGAGAGACAACCAAGAGCTAGGGCAACCTTGAAGGATAAATGTCATCTCCTACAGGAGGCCACTCCTTCAATACTGGGAGAGGTGGCTGATTTATCTAATGAATACAAAGAGTCAAGGAAAGTGAAGAAAAAGAGGAATGTATCCCAAACAAAAAAACAAGATAAAACTTTGGAAAAAGACCTTAATAAAACAGAGATGAATAATTTACCTGACAAAGATCTCAGAATAATGGTCCTAAATATGCTCACTGAGCCTGGGAAAAGAAATTGATTCCTTTCTGAAGGAACACATTGAGAATTTCAACAAAAATAAGATATAAGAAAGCACCAAATAGAAGGCACGGAGCTGAAGAATACAGTAACTGAATTGAAAAATACAACAGAGAGGTTCAGCAGCAGACTTGATGAAGCAGAAAAAAAGGATTGGAGAACTTGCAGACAGAGCAGTAGAACTCACCCAAGCAAAAGAAAAAAGAGTGAGAAAAAGTGAAGACAGCTTAAGAGACGTATGGAACAACACCAACATTTACATTATAAGGGTCCCAGAAGGAGAAGAGAGAGAGGTGGCAGAAAATTTATTTGAAGAAATAATGGATGAAAACTTTCCAACCTGGGGAAGAAACAGACATCCAGATCCAGAAGTCCAGAGAGTTCCAAAAAAGGTAAATTCAAAGATGCTCACACCAAGACATACTGTAATTCAAGCGTCAAAAGTTAAAAACAAGGAAGAATCTTAAAAGCAGCCAAGAGAAAAACAACATGTTACATACAAAGGAACTACCATAAAACTATAAGCATATTTTTCAGCAGAAAATTTGCAGGCCAGAAGAGAATGGCATAATACATACAACGTCCTTAAAGAAAAACAAAACAAAACAAAACAAAACAAAACAAAACAAAACAAAAATGCTCTATTCAGCAAAGCTGTCATTCAGAACTGAAGAAAAGAGTTTTCTAGACAAGCAAAAGCTAAAGGAGCTCCCCATCACTAGACTGGCCTTACAAGAAATGTTAAAGGGAATTCTTTAAGCTGAAATGAAAGGGTGCTAATTAATTACAGGAAAACATGTCAAAGTATAAATCTCACTGGTAAAGAAAAATATATAGTAAAATTCAGATTAATGTTGTAAAAATGGTAGGTTAATCACTTACAAAGCTAGCGTGAACACTAAAAGAAAAAGTAGTAAAAATAAATATAACTATAATAATTTGTTAAGAAATACACAAGATAAAAATATGTAAATTGTGACGTTGAAAACAAAATGGGGGGAAAGAGGTGGGGAGGGATAAATTGGGAGTCTGAGGTTTGCAGACATTAACCACTATATATAAAATAAACAATAAGGTCCTACTGCATAGCATAGAGAATAATATTCAATATCTTGTAAGATACAATAATGAAAAAGAATATGAAAAGGAATATATATACATGTAATTGAATTACTAAGCTATATGCCAGAAACTAATACATTGTAAATTGACTATACTTCAGTTAAAAAAATGATTAAAAAAAAGTAAAATGTGGTGGGGGGAGTAAAAATGTAAAGCTTTAGAATATGTTCAAACTTAAGTTGTTATTAACTTAAAATAGATTGTTATAAATAAGTTGATTTATGTAAGTTTCATGGTAACCACAAATCAAAAACCTATTGTAAATAAACAAAAGATAAAATAATCTAAGCATACCATAAAGAAAATCATCAAAATCACATAGAAAGACAACAAGAAAAGGAACAGAAGAATTAAAAAACCACCAAAAAACAACTACCACAATAGCAGTCAGTACATACTTAACAATAATTACCTCAAATGTAAGTGGGCTAAATACTGTCAAAAGACATAATGGTTCAATGGATAAAACACAAAACCCAGCAATGTGCTGCCTAGAAGAGACCCACTTTAAAGACACAAACAGACTGACAGTGAAAGGATGAAAAGAAATATTCTGTGCAAATAGAAACCAAAAGAAACCTGGGGCAGCTATACTTTTATCAGAAAAATTAGACTTTAAGACAAAGACAGTAGTAAAAGACAAAGAAGGTCATTACATAATGACAAAGGAGTCAATCCAATAAAAGAATATAACATTTGTAAATATTTATACACCTAACATAGAAGCAACTAATATACACGACAAATGTTAACAGACATAAAGGGAGAAATAGAAAGCAATACAATAATGGATAGATCACCTAGGCAGAACCAATAAGGAAACACTGGCCTTAAATACACATTAGACAAGATAGACTTAACAGACATATACAGAACATTCCATCCAAAAGCAACAGAATACACATACTTCTTGAGTGCACAGGGAACATTCTTCAGGATAGATCATATGTTAGGCCACAAAACAAATCTCAATAAATTTAAGAAAACTGAAATCCTATCAGGCATCTCTCTGACCACAATGGTATAAAACTAGAAATCAATTACAAGAAAAATCCAGAAAATTCACAAATAAGTAGAGATTAAACAACATGCTACTAAACACCCAATGGGTAAAAAAAAAAACAAAAAAAAAAAAAAACAAAAAAAAAAACCAAAAGAGAAATAAAAAAAATATCTTGAGACGAACAAAAATGGAAATACAACACATCAAAACCTACAGGATAAGGCAAAAGCAGTTAGTTGTAAGACAGAATTTCACAGATAAATGACTACATCAAGAAACAAGAAATATCTCAGATAAACAATCTAACTTTATACCTCAAGAAACTAGAAAAAGAACAAATGAAGCCCCAAATTAGTAGAAGGAAGGAAATAACAAAGATCAGAGTGGGAATAAATGAAACCGAGACTGAAAAGATAATAGAGAAGATCAATAAAACTAAGAGCTGCCTTTTTGATAAGATAAAATTAACAATGCTTTAGTTAGATTTACCAAGGATAATCCTACCCTAAACCCCAACCCCAGCCCATACCTTACCCTTACCTGTACTATAAACTCTAAATTAACCAAAAAGCCATAAAATTACATATCATATAACCATATAGCTATAATCATAAACCATAAACCAAACCATAACCAGAAATTAAAATCAGAACCATAAACCATAAATTGTAACCAGAAACTGAAATCAGAAAATAACCAGAAAGAATATACCATAACTAGAAACCATATCCGTAAGTCTTCAGCCATAACCATTAACCATAATCAAAATGTAAACCATAAATTATAAACCTTATACCGTAATAAAAAATTCTAACCTTAGCCCAGCCCAGGGTCAGCTTGCATACAACCCCTAGCCCTAGCCCTCTAAACCACTAATGCCAACCCCAATTTAAACAAACCATACAAAGACATCATAAAAAGAAAACCACAGATCAACATTCCTTCTAAATACAGATATGAGTCCTTCACAACATAATAGCAATAGGAAACCAACAGCATATTAAAAAGATTATGCATCATAAGCAAGTGTCTCTACACCAGAAATTCCAGGTTGTTAACGTAGTAAATCAAGCAATGTAATCAATTATCAAGTTAAAACCAAGCAATGTAATACATGACAATTATTGCATGATCATATAACCTGATGCAGAAAAAGCTTTCAACAAACACCAGTGCAATTTCATCATATAAACACTCTAGAAAGTATGAGGAAAAGGAGATTTGTTCAATATGATACAAAGCATTAGACAAAACACACAGCAAACATCATGCTCAACGTTGAGGACTGAAAGGTTTACCCCTGAATTCAGGAACACGGCCAGGATGCTGGCTTTCACCATTGTTATGATATTCTACCAGAGCAATGAGTAAAGACGTGAAAGGCATCCACATATAAAAGGAGAAAGTAAAACCATGTCTATTCACAGACACAGATGACAGCATCTTTTATATATAACTTCCCAAAGAATCAGCACAAAATTATTTGAGCTAGTCAACTAATTCAGCAAAGTGAAAGGACAAAATATAATACACAAAAATCCATTTATTTGTAATATACTACCAATGAATAATCTCAAAAGGAATTTAAGAAGACAGTATCATTTTAAATAATGTTAACACTAATAAAATATATAGGAATCGATTTAATCAAGGTGCAAGACTTATACCCTGAAAATGATAAAATAAGGCTGAAAGAAAATCTAAATAATGTGAACACATCCCGTGGTGATGGAAAGATTTAAGATGTCAGTGGTACATAATATGATCTATAAATTCAAGTGATTCCTATGAAAATTCCCAGAGGCTTCTGGGAAGAAATACACAAGCTTATCCTAACATTCACATGAAATTTCAAGGGACCCCAAGAAACCAAAATGATCTAGGAAAAAAAAATCAAAGTTGGACTTTCACTCTTCCCAACTTCACATCTTAGTACAAAGCAACAGTGAATAAAACATTATGATACTGGTATAAACATATACATATAGATCAATTGAACTGATTAGAGAGTGGAGAAAAAAACACATCCATCTATAGTCAACTGATTTTTGACATGGAAGGACATTAAATTGAGGAAAGGATGATCTTTTCAACAGATGGTGCTAGGCAACTGGCAATGTACAGAGGGATGAAATCAGACTCTTACCTCACACTACATATAAAAATTAACTCAAAATAGGTAAAAGGCTTACTTATTCAGCCCTCCAAACCTTGTGGGTTCTACATCCACAAATTCAACCAATTGTGGATCAAAGGTATTTACCCCCCAAATTCTAGAAGTTTCCAAAATGAAAAACTTGAATTTGCCTTGCTGGCAACTATTTATATAGCATTCACATTGTATTAGGTACTAAGTAGTCTAGAGATGATTTAAAATACATAGGAATATGTGTATAGGATATATGCAAATACTATGCCATTTTATATAAGGGACTTGACCATCTGCAGATTTTGGTATCCACAGGGTGGTCTTGGAACCATTCCTCCACAGATACCGATGGATGACTGTATAAACTATAGAAGAAAACACAGGGATAAATCTCCATGACCTTGGATTTAGCAATGGTTTCTTAGATCTGACACCAAGGCACAAGCAATAAAAGAAAAAATAGATAAATTGGAATTTCTCAAAATTAAAAACTTTTGGACATCAAAAGACACTATCTAGAAAGCAGAAAGACAGCCCACAGAATGCAAGAAAATAGCTGCACATTGTATGTCTGATAAGAGTCTGTTATCCAGAATATATTGAGAACTTTCACAACTTATCAACCAAAAGACAAACAAGCCAATTATTAAAGTGGACAAAGGACTTGAATAGGCCCTTCTCCAGAAGAGACATACAAATGGTCCAGAAGCACATGAAAAAATGTCATTTTGCCAGGCAAAACCCTATAAATGGTGTTGAATCCATGGGCAATATTAAGGTGACAGCCCCTGCAAAACCTTCAAAGTGTTTGGATGAGGACAGCTCTGATGATGACAAGTGCCATGTGGCTAATGGAGGGGTGTGTGAAGACTGATTTTAAATCTGTTTGACGCAAACAGATTGAGCTACTTATAATTATTTCTCATAAGGATAATGTAAGGGATGGATACACTATATAGTTTAAGGTTTAGGATTACTGTGATTCGTGGTATACCGCAGCCAAGTTTGAGCAGTCTGGCTGCAAGAACTTCCAGCCTGGCAGCAAGGGATTCTGCACGCCCTCTGGCAGAGGTGTCACTTACAGAGGGGCTGTTTTGCTATAAGTAGAAGCTATGATGCATGCTAATCATATGACAATACTGGATCAAGAGTTAGACTGTTTGGGCTCAGTATTGGATTATTAAAATGTTTAGTGAACCTAAAATACTTTGGATATATACTAGAGCAACTAGACGTCGAAGAGATCCTACAAGTGTGTAAAACAAAAAGTAAATTTCTGCATTGAGTAGTTCTGTTTGGTTTCCTCAGCAAGAAACAGTAATTAACGTTGGGACTAGTTTTGCTTCAAGTAAGATGGAGAGTAGAATCAATTCCGTGGCTGTGGAAGTTATTAGGAGTACCCATAGCATAAACAGTGATATATAGGATTCTTTTGCACTAGTGATTCTTTAGATCGGTGCAACTGTCTGGCTGAGAGTATTAATGGTAAGAATCCTGTTGTTAAGCGTTCGTAAAGGTGCTGACAGAGAGTCAGAGAAGACTGATGAAAAGTTAAGACTGTTGTCATTAAATTGGTTAAGAAGGAATAAGCTAGTAAAACTAACTAGTAAACTGAAAGTTGTGGTATCAATTCAAATTATATTGTTTGTTTATAATCACATTTGTGGTATTAATAGTTGGAATAATCATTTTTAAAATTGGAGAAGGTTGAAATTTTGCATGTAACCAATGCCATAGGTGTTTGATACTATTACTAGCAGGGACAGTCTTGTGTAGCTTCACAGGCTGTGAAAACTAGTAAGATGATTATGCAAGCTAGAGTGAAATGAGTATTTAGAATGATTAGAATGATAATATTATTTCTTTCAGACACAGTAGGGAGGATATTAAGTGGGATCAATATATTAATAGCCCATAATGGAAACTGTAAATGCTAGAATAATATTTGTGTAGACTAAAGGAACTTGATAATTATAAATTTAATCATAATTTAATGAGTCAAAATCATTTGTTTTAATTTAAACTGATTATCATATTTAGTCCACTCTAACCCCTTCCGAGTTCACTTGTAGGCTCATCTGATTGCTAGCAGTGAAATTAGGATTAGTGCTATAATGGGTATTGTTATTAGATTGTCTGGGATACTCGGGGTAGGGGCAGAAGATCTAGGGCAATTTCTAGATCAAAGAGGAGAAACGCAATGGCCACAATGAAAAACTTTGTGGAAAAAGGTAGGCATGCTGATCCTATAGTGTCAAATGTGCATTTTTAAGCACTTGATTTTTCTGTGTTTGTAGCTGGGGAAGGCAGAATTCGATAAATACAAGTAACGGGGCTAGTAATATATTCATGCTAACATAAGGTTTATTCTTTTTTGAATTGTACTGAAACCAGCTGATTGGAAGTCAACTGTACTAATTAACACTAGTGGAGATGTATGGGAATAGTTACACTACATCTATGAAGTGTCAGTATCAGGCAGCAGCTTCAAACCCAGAACGATGGTGAGATGTAAAATGAAACTTTAGGAAGCAGATGATTAGGAAAGTAGAGCCAATGATCTTGTGAAGACCACGGAAGCCTGTGGCCATGCAGAATGTTGATCTGTACACTCCATCTGAGATTGTAAGAGGTGTTTTCTAATATTCTGAGGCTTATAGTGGTGTAAACTCCTACAGAGATTGTAAGAAAAAGGGCTTGAAGTATATGCTTACGATTTCCTCCTACCAAGCTGTGTTGAACTCAGGTAATAGATACTCCAGAGGCCAGTAAGACAGAGGTCTTGAGAAGTGGTACTTCTAATGGATTTAGGGGGCGAATGCCTATTGGTTAGCAACCACCTAAATTCAGCTGTAGGGGCAAGACTTGAATGATACAAGCTCCAAAGAAGCCAGTAAAAAAGAGAATCTCTGAAATAATAGGATTATTCCATATCAAAGTTCTTTTTGAACCATTGGTATATGATGGCCTTGAAAATGTTTCATCATCATTGGTATATTGTTAAGATGTTGGTTAATAAGCTCAAGGATAATAAAAATGTTGAGTTTAAATGGAATCATATGACTAGACCAGATGATATGAGAAGGCCTGAGAGGGCTGCTGTAAGAGGTCAGGGGCTGGGGTTTATGACAGGTATGCATGGCTTGGTGGGTCATTATGTGTTACTGTGTACATGTAGAGGCTTACTAGCAGGGTGAACACATAAGCTTGAATAAGGGCTACTGCAAAGTCAAGGGCAGTGAGCAGAAAAAGAATAACAAACGTATTGAAGGCTGTGGTAGGGTTAATGCTTACTAGGGCCAGGACTGCCCCTCTAATTAAGTAAATTAATAGGTGGCCAGCTGTGATACTAGCCATTAGCTGTATGGCTAGGGCTATTAGTCGTATAAATAAGCTAATAGTTTCAATAATTACTAGCATAGGGATAAGAGAGAGACTGGTGCCCCTTGTAGTAGAAAGTGGGCCAGAGATGCTTTTGTTTTATGGTGGAAGCCAGTAATTACAGCTTCTGCTCATAAAGAAATTGCTATTCCCAGCTATACTGAAAGTTGTGTGGTGGGTGTAAATGAATGTGGTAAGAGACTATCTTATACCATATACAAAAATTAACTCAAAATGGATTAAAGACTTGAACATAAGATCTGAAATCATAAGACTCACATAAGTGGTGAATTCCTTGACATAAGTCTTGGCAATGATTTTTTGGATTTGACACCAAAAGCAAAGGTAACAAAAGCAAAAATAAACCAGTGAGACTACATCAAATTAAAAAGCTTCTGTATAGCAGAAGAAACAATCAACAAATGAAAAGGCAACCTACCCAATGTGAGAAAACATTTGCAAATCAAGTATTTGATAAGGGGCTAATATCCAAAATACATAAAGAATTCATACAATTCAATAGCCAAAAAAAAAAAAATTCCAAATAAAAAACAGGCAGAAGATCTGAATAGACGTTTTTCAAAAGACGACACACAAATGGCCAACAGGCACATGAAAAGGTGCTCAACATCACTAATCATCAGGGAAATGCAAATCGAAACTGCAATGAAATATTACCTGTTAGAATAGCTATTATCACAAAGACAAGAAATAAGTGCTGGCAAGAATGGGGAAGAAAGGGAACTCTTGTGTGCTGTTGGTGGAAATGTAAATTGGTACAGTATCTACGGAAAACAGCATGCAGTGTCCTCAAAAAAATTAAAAATAAAACTACCATATGATCCAGCAGTTCCTCTTTTGGGTATTTATCTGAAGGAAACAAAAACATTAACTCAAAAAGATGGATGCACCTCCACATTCACTGCGTTATTCACAATAGCCAAGACATGGAACCAACGTTAAGAGTTCATCAGCAGATGAACGGAAAAAGAAAATGTGATATATACAGACGATGGAATAATATTCAACCACAAAAAGGAGGAAATCTTACCATTTGAGACAACATGGTGGACCCTGAGGATGTTATGCAAGGTGAAGTAAGTTAGTCAGAGAAAGATAAATACCAGATGATCTCACTTTTACATAGAATCTAAAACAAAACGCAGATACAGACAACAGACTGGTGGTTGCCAGAGGTCAAGGATGAAGGTGAACAAAATGGGTGAAGGTAGCCAAAAGGTACAAACCTCCAGTTAAAAATAAGTTCTTGGGATGAATGTACAACATGGTGACCACAGCTAATAATACTGTATTTTAAATTTGAAAGTTGGTAAGAGAGATCTTAAAAGTTCTCATCACAAGAAAAGAATTGTAGCTATATGTGGTGATGAATGTTAATCAGACTTATTGTGGAGATTATTTCACAGCCTATAGAAATATCAAATCACTGTGTTGTACACCCGAAACTAATATAATGCTATATGTCATGCATATCTCAATAAAATTTTCTAATTACAAAAATCTTTATCATTTGAATGGCTACTATTTGAATATTTTATAATTTGCTTAATCTATGAACTATGTTTGCTACTATAAAAAACTTCAATGAACACTGTAGCACATTCATTTTTACTTACTTATCCTATTATTTCATAATAAATCACTAATAGGTACATTTATGTGGTGCCAAATTTCCATTCAGAAAGACTGTACAAATTTACACTTTTAACAACAGTGGGTGAAAATGCCTGCACCCTCTCATGCTCAAGCTGGTAAGAAGTGGTACAATGTCAGTTCCAATTTGATTACTTATTTGGTTATCTTTTCATATTTTTATTGGCTAGTTGCATCTCTCTTTCTCATCCGTCTACTCCAATCCTTTGCCTAGTTTTATATTAGGAAATGGTCTTCTTATCAATTGTATGAGGTTTCTTTTTTTTTTCTAACTTAACTGGAGGCACTAGGGATCAAACCCATGACCTCATGCATGCTAAGCACTCGCTCTACCACTGAGCTATATACCCTTCCCCGCCCCTGTGAGTTCTTTATATTAAGATACACCATTTGTTTTCTATGTTTCAATATTTTTCTCAGTTCATTGTCTTTCAACTTTATTTACAGTGATGTTTATTTGGCTATCCAAACGTTTGAATCTTTTTTTTTTTTGTGGTTTTGGTTTTGATGCACTGATTAAATAAGATCTCGTAAAAATGATAAAATAACTCCCCTACGTCTTCTTCAAATACTTTTATTATTTTATGAATTTTGATTAGTTTAGTTTGTTTTTATATTTAAACCTTTCGATTCATTTTTTTAATCTGTAGACTGAAGCATAAATGGAAATTTATTTTATTTCAAATCTTAGCCAGCTATCTCAGTGCCAATTATTATGTTAAATTCATCCATTTCCTTCTTGCTTTCTGGAATTTCTTTTATATAGAAATCATTTTATCAGATCAAGGCCAAACTTTTGGTTGGTTGTTTGTTTTGTTTTCGTTTTTTTGGTGGGGGGAGGTAATTAGGTTTATTCATGTATTTATTCTTAGAAGAGGTACTGGGGATTGAACCTAGAACCTCATGCGTGCTGGGCATGTGCTCTACCACTTAAGCTATACCCTCCCCTCAAGATCAAACATTTTTAGATACTCTCTTTATACAATAATTTTGATACCTTTTTATTTGATCTTTGTTTTCATGAATTTTCAATCATAAATCCTACCAAATTTTAAGTTTAAGGGTCTTCAGTTAGTTTTTTACTGCATATTTAAATAATGTCACATCCAGGGCTGATTTACTCATTCTTTATCCCCCCTGCCCTTAGAAATCAGTATGTCACTTCCACTCACATCTTATTAGCTAAAGCAAGTCACATGGTCACACCTAATTTCAAGGGCGTGAGGAGGGTAATCTTTCCATATGTCCAAGAAAGATAAGAAAATTAGAAATATTGATGAACTTTTGTAAAACTAGCATGTTACCTGAGAGGTAAAATGAAATTTCTTATTGTAAAAGCTACCAGATTGCTGAGAAAGCATTTAAAAGTGACTGATTTTAAAAGAAGAACAAATTAACTTTTTTCCCACCTCTAAAATATCAGCTATATACAGTTTTCTCGGTTTTCCTCCCCTATGCCTTTTAAAATTTTTCATGGTTGTAATCATACTCTAAACTCTGTTGTTTGTCTTATCCTTTTTCTATTTTGCTATAGAATCATTATAATTTTTGATGCTGGTGTAATCAAATAGAATTTCTAAATGGAATTTTTCAATTAAACATGTTCTTAGAATATCTTAATAATCCTTATTATGATTTGAAATTTGTATTCAGTTTAATTCTTAATCCTTACCTGTGTTTAAAGAAAATAAACAATAAACCAGCACACTTCATATCTTAAGTACTTGTAGGAAAACCTGGTCCTTCCTAAAATGCAAATTGTTTATGGCTAAACAAAACAGCTGCTCAATTCTGAGAAAGTATTACTAAATTCTAAAAAGAGACAATTTATTCTATCATAATAAGTAAGTAGCTTGAAAATCCTGGAAATAGAAAAAAGAGCAGAAACCAACTAACGGAATATGATTATTAAATTGCTCAAATAATATATTATTATATCTAAAGATGTCACATTTTAAGAGGAATGTAACAGTTTTTAAAATATCAATTTTAATTTTATATAATTACCTTACAACACCAAAAGCTGATAAAGTAAGAGTAACGTAAGATAACCCTTCAGTTTGTGAAAGTATTTATCACAAGTTCCCTTAAATGAGTTTGAAGTATAATAAATACACAAAAATTAAATTGCTTCAAAGCTTTTCAGGATTGACTCTAAAATAAAAATGACCAGTTCCTGTGCTCAACTTTACGATGTTGGAGCAACAGGCTCAACTATGAATAGTGACTATAAATAGAAGGCAAGAAAAAAATTATACATTCAAAATTGAGCCACTGGCAAGAAAGTGGCTTTCACACAGTTGCTAGTTGTTAGAAAAGAAATCTTGAGATGCTTCAAGGGAATGAATTTTTCTTCATTTGTTACATGAAGAAAAATGTACATATCAAGGGTCCTACCGTTTGTCTTTCAGTATCATCTTGTTCCTCCATGACTTTTGTTTCTTCCTCATGAACTGAGTGAGACTCATTTTCTTGTTGTTTACACTCTTCTTGGAGATTTTTGCTGATTGCTGCTTCTACACTCTTTACTTCACCTTTGACAAAGGGAGTTACTGTGGAGGGGTTTTCCTGTGATGCTGCTGGAACGGGCCTCAGCGGCGTGACGTGATCATAGTGAGTATGCAGGAGTCGCAGAGCAATGTCAGATGTTGCTAGTATCCTTGGAATTTCAAATCCAATCTGTGTCTCGGAGAATCTGACACTTCTGTACCTGTCAATTAATTTAACAAAAAGGATGAGGCTCTAGGAAATTCTAGATCTCTTGTGAAATTATATACCTAAGCAGTATTTCTCTCCACTTTGATTTCACACTAGTTCTGAGTCCCAACCCGCACTTGCTTTCTGTGCAGCATTTGAACCAGTTGCTGATGATACCCTTCTCAGAACTCTCTTAGGATCTATGACTCCATTCTCCTTTCCTCCATCTCTGGCAGCTCTTTCTGTTCCTTTCTATGGCCTCCTTCCTAACTATCCCTTAAGTGTACACGTCACTGAGCTCTCCATCCTGGGCCCTCTTTTCTTCTCCCTCTTCATATGCTCCCTGCATATTATCATTTGTATGGCTTCAATTATTATTTATATTGCCAGGAGTTTTTAGCATGAGTTTTACATTTCCTAGGGGAAGCATCCCTGAATGAACTTTAAAAGGTCCAAAAATGCCCTTACATATGGGTGAACATATGTAATCATTTAAAGTTCTTAAGAATCTGTGACTTCCAAGAAGTTAAAGACTATTGATCTATATGCTACAGACTCCCCAGAATATATACCCAACTCAGATTCCTCTCAATGGCTCAGACAGTTGCACTCTGATGTCTCACAGGTACTTCAAACTCAGCAAGTGAAACACTGAACTCGTCACCCCGACCACCCCCTCGCCATCACAATCACCATCACCACAAAATTTGTTCTGCCTCCATTATTCCTTATCTTAGTAATACGACACCACCTAATTCTCTTCTTAAACCTGGGTAGTTAATATAGGGCTACTCATACTTTTACTCTTTTTAAATTATACAGATTAATTTCCTTCACTTCTATATTTAACATATTTTACAATGAAAAAGGTTATATTAATATATTGACTTCGATTAACCCACAGAGAATTCTGTAGCAAATTGAACTTTGAAAACAGTTCGTTCCTTCCTTTGACTAAATATCAAAAATAAAGTCCAGTTTTTCCCATTGTCATGTGATCAGTCTTTTCAGAGCTGGGACCAGAAACTAGGCCTCCTAACCTCTATTCTGGTCACTTCCCCCCTAAAACTCAAGGCCATACTAACTCAATTAATTTGAAATGTTTGAGATAAAGCAGCAACTGAGTGGTCATGAATTTACCATTATCTCTATCATTCCTCAGAATGGTATTACTTGTTGAAAATGAATGATTGGGGGAACAATCTCTTAAATACATAAAAAATAATAAACGTGAAAATCTTATTTTTAACAGTTCACAAAGATAAATTTTTGTTTGTTTGTTTCAGATTGCCATGTAGAAAGCACCCACCACTTCTACTTTTTGGTGGGGAGGGAGGTTAAGTGTGAAAAGAAGAGGAAAACCTGGTATTTATTCAGTGTGTATTTGTACTAGTCACCGCCCTATGACCCTTACATGTGTTAACATTTAATCCTCAGCCCAGTCCTATTAAGTGACATAATCATCACTTTACTGCTGATACACTGAAGCATAACAAGTATGCTAAGTAAGTTGCCTAACATAAATGGCAGGTCTATGAGTCAAAGCCCAGTTGGCCGACTTCCTAACATGAGATTTTGTAAGTATGCTATGCTGTAATGCGACAGGCCTCTGCCTGGTCATCCCGATGTGACCCTACTGCCTTCAGACCTCCAGTATCCACAGTATCACCCATGGAATACCTTGGATTCTTCTTGAGGTTTGCCCACACATAGAGAGTAACATTTTCATCTTGAATGACTTTTTCCATATTTCCACTGTCCAGATCTGCTAAAGTACTAGCTTGCTGCAAGAGGAAAAGAAAACTTTATAAAGATTAGAGGCCTCATAAGTTATGCCACTTAGATAAGCTATCCTATCACTTAGGTGTTGGATCCCTTCAATATTTAAAAGAGTAAGTTGGGTAAAAATGAGGTCCAATTAAAACAAAAAGTTGTTTTAAAAAATATTCGCTAAACAAAACTTATTCACTTAATTAAGTGTGCTTCCCCTTGTTCACTCAGTTTCTCTTAAGGTATCTAGGGACTGACGTTGCTCCTTTATCCCCAGGTAGCCCTTGTGGGTTACACTTAGGCTACCCTTTTCAATTTTTACATTGTCATGACTTTTCATTTGAGCTACATAATGCTTCTTTATCCTTACTCTATTAAAATGTACATTATGTTACTGCAGAAGTTAGCCTATTGCTGAACATACCAAGTTTAGAAAACAAAATATCCAGTTGATAGAATCCAGATGAATCATGTGTTTTACTAGTCCAATACCTGATATCCAACATTAAACATACAATTTAAGGATGCTCTTAAGAATTTTTTAAGACTAACATAGGTTGATGCCTATGGCTTAAGAAATTAGCTCTCTTAAAGGCTTTGAATAAGCCAGTATGTATTTGGTTCCTAGAATGTAAAAACCTAAAAGTTTCTTCTGTATAGCACAGGGAACAATATTCAATATCTTGTAATAATCTTTAATGAAAAAAATATGAAAATGAATATATGTATGTATATGCATGACTGGGACACTGTGCTGTACACCAGAAATTGACACATTGTAATGGACTATACTTCAACAGAATAAGTAAGTAAACAAATAAATAAATACTGTTACTTCCAAATTAAAAAAATAAGTATTGGGGATTGAATTTATTGCTAATTTTTTAAAGAAGTGATTATTCTCCCATACTTTTTTTTTTCTGACACTAACTTTCCGAGGCATCCAGGATAGTTGCCTTGTAGAGCTGTTCCACATTGTGGATTTATCTGGTTGTTTCCTTATGGTTTAACTCGCTTGTCTATCCTCTTCATTTTTTGAACACTGGACGTTAGGTGTAGGTAGTTTTAATTACATTAAATGAACCATTTCTGGCAGGAAGGCATGGTGGGTTATGTTGAGTTCTTCAGACTGCATTGTATCAGAAGGCATACGATGCCCCACTGTTAACAACGTGGACTTGAGCACTTGGTTAAGGTGGTGACCACCCACCTTGCAAAGTATGTTTTTTTCCAGTCAGTAAGTAATCTGTGGTCTAATACTTTGGCAGTATGAGAATAATGTGTTCCTCAACTTTTCACCTAATTATTTAGGTAGACATTGATGATCTTTATCAATTATTACACTGGGAATTGAAAAATGGTGATTTTCTACCTGACCATTCCTTCCACATTTATCAGATGGCATTCCTCTGTAAAGAGCTGTTCTCCCCAACCTATCCCCCAACACCACTTTCCGCCTTCCTTTTTGGAGTATTACTGTAGACTGATGCATTTTTATTTATTCAACGTACTATCATCAATTACAGTCATTTTTCATTCTGATATTCAAATTATCCCAGTGGGAGCTTCTTTAAGCCAGTCCTGTCCCTTTGGATATGACTCCATTAGTCTTTCAGTATTTACTTGCTTTCTGGCACAAGATTACTCAACCCCATCTTTCAGTAACCCCAGCTTTCACTTCCCCTGCCCCAAACCTGAATCAGCCATTTACCCCAATTAGACCTGGTTCCTTTATATGGAATAAAAAGAAATCTCATTCTTACTGATATTTTCATTACAAATTTAACACTATGATATTCTCTCTAATCTTTTTAATATAATGTATCTTTTTTCTCTTAAAGTAAAAATCTTGATTACTAATAATTATAATACATTTCCTTACTGACTTTCTCTTACAATATAAATAAAATAGTTGCAAAATTATGAATATTACTGTTAACAATAAATTTAGTGATGATTAAGCCTTCTTTGCAGTTTTTTTCTGGTAATTAGAGCATATTCTGGGAGAGGGCATAGCTCAGTGGTAGAGTGCATGCCTAGCATACATGAGGTCCTGGTTCAATCCCCAGTACCTCCATTAAGAATAAATAAACCTAATTACCCCCCCAATAAAATTAAAAAATAAAATAATTTAAACACAGAAAAAAGAGAATATATTCTACCAAGACTATAAAGGTGACTATGTTCTAGATCAAAAGAAACCCAGAGACAAAACAGCCAAAACTAATGTGTGACCTTAGATTGTTTTCTGATTTAAAAAACAAAACAAAACAAAACAAAAACAGCTATAGAAGATACTCATGGCATGACAGGAAAAATTTAATATGGACAGGTATTTAAAAATTTAAATATGGATAGGTATTAGAATATATTATGGAATTATTACTTTTTTAGGTATAATAATGGTTCTACAATTATTTGGATATTATCATTAGTGCTAAGATATTTGGCAAAAATAGAGTAATTACCAATCATTGTAATCTTGTGTCAATTGATTCATTTAGAGTGAATACCTAATTTATTTTCATAATGGTCCCAGTAAACCTCAGCAAGTATAAGAATAAAATCCTGTACCTTAGTTATATTGATAATGTTTTATTTCTTTAAAATATTTACAGTTGTTAAATGTGGATAACGACATGTGTCTTAAATTATTCTACTGACTTTCCCATAACGTTTTAATTCTTAAAAAAAAAAAAAGATACTGGATTTTAAAAACTATATAAAATTTTAACTCTTACAAAAGTTAGTAACGTGTAAAGCAAAACATCACACTTACTCTGAGAAGTATTTCTGTGGCTATGTTAAACTTAAGATGAAGGAGCTCCTGCAGTTCTAGAATTGATCCCTGGTACTGTGCTATGTTTTTGTCTTGCAAATCATATGGTGGGGTTTCCAATAAAATTAATTTCAATCTCTCAATTAACTATAAGAAAAAGTAAACATAAAAAGTAAGTTTACTATAAAAGCAATCTGACAAAGTCAAAGAAAATGCGAAATGGGGGATGTTTATCACTTTTGAATTGAGAAACACATCACCAGTAAAACATACAAAAATACTTCCCTGTATTTATTGCATTATTTAAGAGCATGGAAAAATAAAATATAGCCTCTAAAAACTCCATTATTAGAGTTCTCAACCATGTGAAACAGAGCTGTCATTAGCAAGCTAACAGATGAGGCATAGCTGGTCATGACCTAAGACTGCGGAACAACAGAATAACAATATGATTGCAACAGTGAGGGGGAGAGAGAGGAGAAAGAGGAGGAGAATTACTAACACATATCGAATGCTTACTATGTGCCAGCAACTGTTCTAAATGCTTTATGTGTTTTACGTCATTCCATTCATTCAGCTCTGCAAATTACCACTACTACTGTTCATTGTGCCTATTTTATAGGTGAGGAAACTGAGGCAATCTGGTTCCACCAGTAAGGAGCTTGGAGGACGCCACTCCACCCTAACAAGGGAGAAGCTGAATAGACGGAAAAACCAACTCTTCTTTGACCCATAACAGAGAGGACGACACAGGGCAAATCCCCGTCCCCAAGTCTGGAGACCCACTGGTGAATTCAGGGAGTCGGTTTACCTGAGCAGAGTCAGGAGGAAAAACCACTGCGCGGGAGCCGGTGCCAGCTAGGAAAACATGAACCGCAGGAAGAGTTGCTGAAGGATCAGGGCGGAGCGCGGCGAGAGTCACCAACTTCCGGGAGGACGCAGCCCGGGGAGCGTGAGCGCCCAGCGTATGGCGAGATTTACTATCTCAAGATTTACCTGCAGGTGCTCAACATGGTGCCCACAAAAAGTAAGCGGAATAAACCCCCTCGTGCCTGCGACAGGGGGAGGGGAAAAGGACCCACAAACCAGAGCACTCTGTTCTTCACAGGGCTTGATCTCGGGAAAGTAATTAACTAGAGCCTACCTGGAATTTCATCAGAGCCTAAATCACCCGGGGAAAGGAACTACCCAACTCCAGCTGGCTCGAGCTATCCCCTCCCACCTAAGAGGGAATAAGAAAAACCACAAACACTTGCGAAGTTCACCGTCCAGAGGCACAGGCTTGCTGAAAGACTAGGGCCGAATCACAGGTCTTCTCCCTTCCCCAATCCCACCTTACCACCACGTTACTAAGGGCTTATTTACAGCAGTTCCTTTTACCTACTACATCATGACCAGCTACCAAGAAAAAATTACAAGGCATACCGAAAGGCAAAACCCACAATTTGAAGAGACAGAGCAAGCATCACAGCCAGACATGGCAGGGATGTTAGAATTATCAAATCAGGAGTTTAAAACACCTGCGATTAATATGCTAAGGGCTCTAGTGGATAAAGTAGATGACATGCAAGAATAGAGGACGATGTAAAGCAGAGAAAGGGAAATCCTAAGAAAGAACCAGAAAGAAAAGCTAAGATCAAAAACAGTTCAAGAGAAATGGAGAACGCCTTTGACAAGCTTAGGCCTTAGCTGGACTCAGCTGAAGAAAGAATCTCTAAGCTAGAGAATATATCAATGGGATCTTCAAAACCAAAAAGCAAAGAGAACAAAGACTGGAAAAAGCAAAATAGAATATCCAAGGACCATGGGACAATTACCAAAAAATGTAGCAAATATGCAATAGAAATACCAGAAGAAAAAGAAAAATACAAGAGAAATATTTTAAATAATAATGACTGAGAATTTCCCCAATCTACTGTCAGACCCCAAACTACAGATTCAGGACGCTCAGAGAACACGAAGCATGATAAATGGCAAAACAAAGAAAAACAAAAAACTCTTTATTTATTCATATCATTTTCAAAATACAGAAAATCAGAGATAAAGAAAAATTCCTGAGAGCAGCCAAAGGAAAAAAGTACCTCACCTTTAGAGGAACAAAGTTAAGAATTATATCCTACTCCTCAGAAAGTAAGAAGAAAGTGGAGAGGTATTTAAAGTGTTGGGGAGAGGGTATAGCTCAAGTGGTCTAGCATGCACGAGGTCTTGGGTTCAATCCCCAGTACCTCCTCTAAAAATAAAGAAATAAAAAACCTAATTACCTCCCCCAGCAAAAGAAAACAAACAAACAAAAAAAAAATTAAGAGAAATGGAGGCACAGCATGTTCAAGTAACAACTAATAAGTGGCAGGATTTAATTTTGAACACTGACAGATAATATATAGCAAATGTCTAAACTGAGAGAGACAGCGTAGTAGTGCTGGGTAGTTATGGGCTCAAGCCCAAAACCTGGGCATCCATCCTCATCACCTGCTACCAGGTGTGACCTTGGCCAAGTTAGTTAACATCTCTGTACCTTGCCTTTTTCGTTTGTAAAATGGGGATAATGGTGCCTACGTCATAGTGTTATTAGGGAAATTCAGCTGAATAACCGGAACCAGGCTGAGAAAGCCTGGTATAGTAAGTGTCATCTAAGAGTTTGTCAAATAAATAAGTGGGATAATTTGGAACTTAGTGTTTACAATGGGATCACTGCTATCCAATTCATTCTCTTTTTCTTGTGGCTTCCTGCTTTAGTTTCCTATTGCTACTGATTATTCTCCTCTTCTGTCCCCTTTTTGTTTTACTTATCCTTTTCTCATCTCCCCCTACTATTTATTACTTCCGCTTCTATACTCCACATTCATAATAGGAAGATGTCACAACCATCTCATCACTCGTGATCTCTAGTCTCCATCCTGCTGCCTCCCTGCTAATCAAAGAGCAGCAGATTCCTGGACCAGCATCACACCATGGCAGCCTCCCTGGTAGACAGGATATGCAATGCCAAGAACACTGTATGATGAATTCATTAGTGTCCAAACATCTCACAATGTATGGGAGGCTCTTTGCAGCATTTGCAAAGTCAGAATAAGGCCCATCTAAGGTCTCGTAGGGGACTGTAAGCATGTCACAATCTGTTTCTTCATATGTAAAATGAATCTCGTAAACTTGTGGTCCGGATTAAATTAGGCAAAGCATGTTATGACCTTAACAGCGTCTGGAGTTATCCCATTTGATAGCAACATGGAGAAGGTGCAAACCACAGTAACAAGAAGCACCAGAATGTGGTAAGGAATTGAAACAAAAGCATCAGAGGATAAAAGGACTCTGAAGACTGTGAATTCCTCCAAGTTTCTACTGTTATGTAGATGTGTCTAAGTGCGAATTCCTTTCTGTTTATCCTAACTTGAGATTTGTTGGTTTCTGAGGATTCTGGAAAATTGTCTGCCATTATCGCTGAATATTGTCTCTCCTTTACTCTAGATCTCCTTCTGGTACTCCTTTTCAAGATATGTCTAGCCCTTTTTGTGCCATTATACATGTTTGTTAACTACTCTTTGATACTTTTCATCTCTTTACCTCTCTGTGCTGTATTCTGATAAATTCTTCCAGTCTAACTTCTGACTCACCCTTTATTAAAAATTCTTAGGGGGAGGATATAGCTCAGTGGTAGAGCGCATGCTTAGTATGCACGAGGTCCTGGGTTTAATCAAAAAAGTAAATAAATAAATAAACCTAATTACCTCCCCCCCCCCAAAAAAAACCAAACAACAAAAACAGTAAAGGTGAACCAGTCAAGTTATCATCTCCCATTGCAGAGCAGGTTTTCCCCAATTATCCACGTTGACCACATTACCTTTTTGAGTCTCTCAGCCATAAAAGAGTCCCTGATCCAACTTGTCACCTTGCTTGTACCCTAGGCTTTGCTTCCTGATGTCCCTTTAAATGAATGCTAAACCACCAGGGGTTAACAGTTGCTCTGGGAAGCAACTTTGAGACTTGCCTACTTTTCTGAATTGTTTTATGGCCTCCAAGATTTTCCTTTACTTTCTTTTGAGATGGGCAATGGATTTAAATGTCCTTTAACTTTTTTTTTCCCTAGCATTTTTAAGTGCACTGTAAAGCGGTAGCTCCTCAGACTAGCCTATCCATCCTATTTGCAGAAATAGATATTCTTACTCATTTTTATACTTCCTGTGCTTAAAAGTGGTGCCTGGCACATAGTTAACATTAAAAAAATGTGTACTGAATCACTGAAGAGTGGCTAATTCCAGCTGAGGATAAAATCACACAATTTTCTACTCGAGTTATCTACATAAATGGATGCAACTTGATCTTTTTTCTTGTTAGACGCACATACAGTTAATACTTCAGATTTATGTTAGGCTGATCTTACCTAAGGTGGCAAGAGGTTTTTAGGAGTTGTAAAAAGAAAAAAGAGACCAAAAAGATGAGCAAATATCCTCTCCATAGCCAAGGAAGTAGTAGTGTTATGAATTGGCAAATACTATATGTATTTAATTTATCTCTATTTTTAGAGTCAATATCAGAGTACAGAATAACACTTAAATACTTACATTTAGCACTAGTTTACTCTTTGCAATCACTGCCTCAAAAGTCTCATTGGTTTCCTCTTTCCACAAGCTAATAAAAGTATTAATTTCTTGGGATATTGAAGGATCAGGACTCCCATCACATTGAATGTAGTGTTTCCACTGTGGAGTAAAAATGTTTGAAGGTTCACATGGGTGAAAATTCAACCAAAGATTAAAAATTCCTTCTTTTTCAAAGTATGAGTTCTTATAACCTAGTTTTCCCAATTTAGGCAAAAAACATATTATGACTTTAACTAGTTTCTTGAGATATCTGTAAAATAACAAACTTCCTCTTCATCAAAATAATGTATAAGCCTTAATAATTCAAATTAATAGATATTCTATTTATTGTCATACTTGAATCTTTAAAACAGTATTTATGAGTT
This sequence comes from Camelus bactrianus, assembly GCF_048773025.1. Taxonomy (NCBI): domain Eukaryota; kingdom Metazoa; phylum Chordata; class Mammalia; order Artiodactyla; family Camelidae; genus Camelus; species Camelus bactrianus. The sequence goes on from NC_133572.1 coordinate 15,879,691, forward strand.
GATTTTGGTTTGCTTTCCTTTCTAATCATACAGCTCCTGTGTGTACAAAAGCTAACACTTGGGCTGTCTTCTACTTCTCAAATTATTACTAATTGTTCATCGCCACTGTCATTTCAGGATGAGTCCTTCCATTCATTTTCTAGTCAGTGCAAGTTCAACATTTGTAGTCATACTGTACTCACAATTTTTTGCTTTAAATTATACTATAATCTTTTGCCATATTATTACAATTTTCCCTTTTTATCCTGATCATCATCTATATTGTTTCCAAAGTTATGCTGTTTTGAGCAACACTAGATTGCCTTAAGCTCATTAAGCTTAAGATATAAAAATACATCTTAATTATATATCTTAATTAGGGTATCTTATATATCTGAATTAGGATAATTTCCTCAGTATAGAGTCCCCAAAATTAAATCAGAATCAAAGGACATAAAAATGTCAAGGATCTTATTTTTGACAAATAGTTTTCTACAAAACTATATGAATTTACTTCACTACAAGCAAGATGAGAGAGAGATTTGTCAGATCAGAGATTTTTTTATAGACAAATTTAAATTTTCTTGTTATTAATCTGGATACCAGATTACAACTCCCTCTTTTGTTGTCAAAGCATTAACTAAAAATAAAAAAGCAGTTTTACCTGAGACAGCAATCTCTTCTCTCGTTTCAATTTCTCTGCTTCAGGGAAACACCTCTCTAATAAATAAAGTTCTTCAAGTTCTTCATTGCTCCTTTCTAGAGCCTGTTGCATGCGAATACATAACATTGATCTTGTCTTTAATTTCAGCTTTGTGTCTCACAAGTAGCATCTAAAATGTACTAGACAAAGTATTTAGTCCTCAAGATGAATACTAAAATGAGAATGAATGTAACTGTTATTTCCAAGCAGTTTAATCTGAAACAGTGGTTTACAAAGTGGGATCTGCAGACTCCCAGTGGGTCCCCCAGGCTCTTTCAGGATCTGAGGTCAAATCTATTTTCATAATTATACTAAGGCATTTTTGCTTTTTTTGCAGTGTACACATTTGCACTAATGGTGCAAGATGGTGTAAAGCTGCTGGTGCCTTAGCACAAATTGGCACGGGCTGTACTGGTGGTCTTACCCTTCCGGGGAGGCGGGCAGTAACCAGCCAGACTCACATAAGAATGACCTGAAGAATAAGTGAAAGTTACTAGTTTCATTAAATGTCACAGCTTAAGTATATGCCTTTGTATTTTTCTGTATGATAAAATGGGGTGTAAGCATAACGCACTTCTGCTACCTATCAAAGGACTATGCTAGCTTAAGAAACAAACACGTGTGCAGTTACTGGAGTATTTTAGCAGACACTCTTTCAAAAACAAAGTGAGTGTGTCGCTTTCACGAAACAGCTCAAAGTACTTGTTTCTGGTAAAATTCAAGCTTTCAGATACAAATCTGAATTTTAGAAAACTTGGGTCCACCACTAGTGAGTCAGACAGTTTCCCAATCCTTAAACACTTTTCTCATTTGATTGGCGATGATATTAATGCATGTGATGTTCTGGATAATGAATACTAAAAATGTGTCAACGTTTGGAAGGAAATAATTCAGTGAACCAATTTTTCCGAGCAACCAATGCATCATATTGTGAAATCATGCATGGATACAAGATCTATTCAAAGTTTAAGAACAGATCAGTGTTTTAGTGTGATAGCGTATGTAAAGGTCATTGATTTGGTTTCACATTAAGGTACTACCATCTACTGAGTTTCAGTATAGTATCAAAGAAGACTAGCCACGGTGATCTGAAAGGTTACTACAGTACTCCTCCTTTCCCCACTACGTAACTGTGTGAGGCCAGATATTTTTTAATATACTTCAGTCAAAACAACACATTGTAACGGATGGAATAATGAAGGAGATATGAGATCCCGTTGTCTCCTGTTAAGTCAGATATTAAAGAGGTTATAAAAATATAAACAATGCCACTCATTTTCCTAATTTAAAAATACATATAGTTTGTGGTGCTGGATATTAACTAGACTTACTGTGGGATCATTTCACAATATGTGCAACTATTGAATCATTATGTTGTACACCTGAAACTAATAATAACATGTCAATTATATTTCAATAAATATATATATATATATTGTAATTGTTTTTTCTTAAAAGTATGTTAATGTACTTGTTTTTTATTCATGTTTTTTAACAATGTTTAATCTCTTTTAATATAATAAATGTCTTTAAATTCTGTTTTAATATCTAATATGGTAAATATTGATGGAGATAACCCCTATGAACAAAAGCTCCTTGGGGGGGTCTTCAGTTTTTAACAGTAATGAGGTTTTGTCCTGGGATTAAAATATCTCAGTCCTACTGTTCCAATAATGAAAATTCTGATGAAAAAGAGAAGCAAAATTTTAACATTTGACATTTGGTAGAATTTGAACATTTTTTGTCCCTATTTAATTATCCATAACACATTGAGAATAATACCTTTTTTTATTTTTAAATTGAAGTTCAGTCAGTTACAATGTGTCAGTTTCTGGTGTACAGCACAATGTCCCAGTCATGCATATACATACATATATTTGTTTTCATATTCTTTTTCATTAAAGGTGAGAATAATAACTTAATAGTTATAAGCACGGGCTCAGGCTACTACTGTCTAAGTCCTGACTCTGTAACTTACTAGTTTCTTAATCTCTCTATTCCTCAATTTCCTGATCTATGAAATGTGGGTAATAATTTACCCACTATAACTCTCTGATAGGATTAAATGAGTTAAACCAGTTCACATAAGGCCTAAATGCTACTAGTAGCTACACGGAAGAACATTAAATGGCCAGACAGATCTGAATGCCACGTAGTTTGTCTTCAGTAATAATATCATTAACGTGTATTCACTTTTGCTTCAAGTTTTCGCCATTTTTCTTTCTCAGTTCGTTGTATTTCAAGTCTCTCCATTTCTTCTTTTTCATGTTTCACACGGGCTTCCTCTAAAGAACAGCAAAATGTTTTATTTTCAGTCTGTTTTCAAGCCCTTAAAGTTACTTCAAATATTTTCAAGATACAGTGAGGCTGGAATACTTTATAGAAGTCACAACCTTTATTATGTGGTAGAAATAAAACAGGTGCTAGATTTCTTTCAAAAAATTAACACGACTCTCAAACTTTCTGGCCCACAATGATATTTCTCTTCTCCAAAAAGTTTATAGCAATCCAATAATGATTTTAATCAATGAAAAATGACAGGTCTATCATGGGTAATTAAGAAGAGATAACATCTTCAGAAGATTTCCATAATCTTGTGACATCTGCATCGTCGGAATTACCTTAATTTTCTCTTACTTTCAACTACTAAGAAACAACAAATGAAATATATGTTGAAGAATATGGGTTTAGCTCAATATAGTAAAACTTCCCCAAGATGTAGGATTCTGATACTGAATTCTTATGAGTCACCTAAAAAGGACTTACATGATTATACCTAAAAAAATCAGCATGGAAACGTGAGGATACAGACTTTTACAGTCTGAATCTGAAATCAACAGATGTTCTTCATGCTAAAAGCTACAACCACTTGAACTATTCAGATTTTTAAAATCGCTTTTTGGCATTTTAAAGAATCAATACTTTTATTAATTTATATTTGACATTCTTTAACAAATGAAAGTCCTCTTTAAATTGGCAAATAAATATTATTAATCTATAAGATCTTAGGCTGTTCTGTGTATTTCTCGCTAGTGTATATTTCCCATATTTAATTTGAGTTTCAGAATTCTTACTGCACAATAAGCACCAATGCCTCTAATTTAATCAGTGAATATAAACACTTTTAAGATAAAGTTGCCTAACACAGCACTATGAATCAACTTCACTTCAATAAAAAATAAAAAAAATAGGGTTGCTATATTTTGCCAATAAAAATACAGGATACTCAGTTGAATTTGAATTTCAGATAAACAATGGACTCTTTTTTTGGTTTAAGCATGCCCCAAATATTACATGGGACAAATTATCCCAAATTATCCATTATTTATCTGAAATTCCAATTTAACTGGGCATCTTGTATTACATCTGGCAACTCTACTTCAAGATATATCAGAGAGTGATTGGTGTGTACTAACAGAACTTTCTGGGTACCCTTTAAATAGTAAATAGCTAATGTGAAACAGATTAAATTAAAAAAAACTAAAAATTCTGAAAACTGTTTGTAAAAAGTATTGACTGGATTACAGAAACACCAACCTTTTGTTGGTAGTACCTGAGTTTGAAAACAGTATCATCTGTACTTCATACCTTCCTCTTTTTGTCGTTTCTCCTCCTCTTGTAGCTGCTTCAATCGTTCAGCTTTGGTGATTTTCTTTTTCTTACTGCCAGACTTAACAAAGGCCACAACTTTTAAAAAAGCTATTAGCATGTACCCAAATTACTTTAAAACACATATCCCTCAAATAGTAATTATGGAAAAACACTTTTGTTTCCATGAACCCAGTCTTGTACTCATTCAAATAAGACTGCCTATTAAGTGCAAAGCCTCGACTCAGTGCCTTGGGGACAAAGTAGGGAAACAAGAAAAATGCACATATAAATTATTCAAAGGCAAGAGTGACAGTGACAAGTATATACAATGTAATTCTCTCATTCCCAGTTTTCACATCTTTAAAATGGTGCTGAAGAAACCTTCGTTTCACTTTTGTAAGGATTAAAATAAAATACATGTGAAGATGTACTTAACACTGCTACATGTCTATAAAAATTAGAGGTATTTTAATGACTAACAGATATAAAGAGAGTTATTTTGCAAGTTCAGAGGAAGGGGAGATTGTTTTTGGCAGCCGGGATCAAGTAAAATTTTTATAGAGCAGCTAGAATTTAAGTTTGTGCCCCAAAGATTTTAACACTCAGATATGAGGGGAAGATATCCAAAGAAGAGGGACATGCAGGCATAAAATATGGAGTTGGAGAGCACTGGACAGGCCCTGGGAAGGCTCCAGAGAGAGGTAATGATGGAAATGGAATGGAAAAGAAGGCTAGAGCCTATGCTATAGAGTGTGGACATTATTCTAAAAGAATTGTAAACCCTCTAAAAGTTTTCGAGAAGGGCTGTGGCTATTAAGAATGTTATTGTGAAAACTAATGTTATAGGGAAAACGTGATTATGAAGATGATACCATTTTGGTGACTATTAACAATAGTTAATAAAGTCCTGACAATGGAAACGCAGATAGGATACTGGATGCAACAAATGCTTTATACGCTAACTTATTGGATAATGATTAAAACTGAAGGCAAGGAGAGGAAGGAGTCAGAGAAGGGTCAAAAAAGAAGAATAGTAGTCAGGAAGATGCAAATTTGCAAGAGAAACTGTTTAAAGAAATTTAAATATAGTTAGTATGAAGTGCTGGTGGAGGAGCCAGACAATGCTTGCAGGCTTTGAAACTGGAGAATTTAGGTATAGCAGAGATCAGGACTACAGCATACAGACTCGAGAACTATCTTGGTGACAACCACCTCCCTTCCATTTTCCCTAAGTGAGAGTGTAGAAACAGAAGCACACCATCTAAATTTCGGAATCAACAGAGTGGTTAATCCTTGGGATATACAGACTCTTGGATGCCCATCTTCGGTTTTCGGCTCACCTACTGCAGGATGCTCCTTTGGAATCTCCAATCTATTACCCCTATCACTTTCTCACCATTCATCACCTCCGCTCCAACTTCTTTCTTACCCCGGTTAAATTTCACAGTTCATCACCACAATCACTAACTTATATATCTCCACCTGACCTATTTTCCCCTCCCTCTGAGGAGCTTAGCTGGCAAACTCCTAGTTCGAGTTAAAGGCAACTCTCCGTTTATTTAGTATGAGCAGCTGGACGTTGCCAGAGAAAAATACTAGAGCTCAGATTTGTGACCACAAATTTTAAACAGGCTGTAAGCACCACCCTGTATTCCTACAACTATTCCATTCTCCTCACTCTTCAACCTTCCAAAATCCTTTCCTCTTTCCTACTCAGCTGTTGACCTCACTTCTTACATCACTAGAAATGTTAAGAGGATACTCTCCTGTACACATCAAATCTTTGAACCTACCTCTATTTTTGTCTGCCTTCCCTCTTGGTATAGTAGATGAACTTCAGCTCTCTGAGGCTGCATCTGTCACTTTTACAGTAGATCCTATTCCTCACTGTCTAGTTAAGGCTTGGATCCTGTAACTAACACCTCTAGTTATTCATAGATTTCTACCTCCCTAGATTTCACATCCCTCTCCACCTTCTGCTCCAGTGTTGGTAACCTTAGTATCAGACCACCTAAAAGGAGTTGCCTACTACTTCCACTTCCCCATTTTCTGCATGCCCCATTCCAATCAGGCTTCCATTTCTGTTGCTCCGTTAAAACCTCTCTTGTCATGGAGCCTTAAGATGGCCACGCTTCCAATGACAATGGCCAATTTTCAGCCCTCATTTTACTCCTCTGTCATCATCACTTGACAACGTTTTCTTCCCTTCTCTTGAAATATTTCGTTCATTAGGCTTTAGGTTGGCACTGTCTGATTTTGTTTCTTCTCTTGCAAGTCCCTCCTTCTTAGACTTCTTGTCTGGCTTCTCCTCCTCAGCTGATAGTTGATCAGTAACTTCTAAAATTATTTGTTCATAGATTCCCTAAAAGAATTTTGAAAAGCTTCACACATTTTTAAGTTGGCATTGAAAACTTTTTTATCACAAGTTTAAATAGCTGCAAATGTTTTACTTTCTAGTATATGGTATGCACAAGAAGATTTTACATCACTCTTTTAAATATATCCATCACTATTTAAAATACATACATCACAAAAAAAAAACTAACTAAATAAAATATATCCATCACTATTTAAATTATATCTGATGGATCCACATACTACAGTGATTTAATACCTAATGTTAATTCAAGAAATATGAACAACATTTAATAAAAATTTTAATCCTTTTCTCTTTGAATTCATATTTCCATTCCACTTCCCCCACCAAGTTTTATCCTAATGTAATACATTCGAAAAATTTTGTCGATCCTATCATATTTATGTTGTCAAAATATGTATGAAAATTTAAATTTCCTTGTCTCTAAGTTTCTAAGCAATACAAATTTTGCTCTGGATTGCGTTAATTTTATTACTATATTCAGTATACAATTTAATAAAGCAACATTTTATATTACAAATGTTGGTGAGTAAATATTAAAATACAAAAAGTGAAAATTTACTAGATATACATCTCTTGATGAGATGGTTGGGTTTTTTCTTTTTGCTGGTTAGTTCATGATCCATGGATAAATGTTGGCTATTGCTGAATGAAACAAGAATTCACACAGATTCTATTTTAATTTGTACAAATATAAGAAGTGAGAAATCTGGCTTATATAAAAAAGCCAATGGGAATAGGTTCCAGCTATATCATGCAGTTCTTTGAATCCTTTCCACAACATATGCCGGAAGTTATACTGATTTATCAAAAAAAAAGTTACTCCTAGAGATAATCACTGATATTTGTGATAATTTTCTTGTTTTTCTTTAAAGTTGTATTACATATGTATATATGTCTAAACAGTAAGAAAAGTAGTTTTCTTACTTTTGAATTTTACAGAAATCCAATTATACTTTATGTATACGATTGTAATTTACTTCGTTACTCACTGTCATAAAGTACACATAACAAAATTTACCGTTTTAACCATTTTTTTAATGTGCAAGTTAATGGCACTGAGTACATTCACACTGTTGTACGACCATCACCATCACCCATCTCTGAACTTTTTTTTATCATTCCAGACAAACTCTGATTCCATTAAACATTAACTCCCCTCCTGCCCCTCCAACCCCAGCCCCTAACAATCACCATCCTACTTTCTGTCTTTGAGTTCGACTACTCTAGGTATTTCATACAAGTAGAATAATATATTTTTCCTTTTGTGTGATTTACTTCTTTAGGTTACAAATCATGGTTTGCAAGATTCATTCATTTTTTTGGGGGGTGGGTAATTAGTTTTATTTTCTTATTGGAGGTACTCGGGATTGAACCCAGGATCTCACGCATGCTAAGCACACACTCTACCACTGAGCTATACCCTCCCCACTCCCAGGTACCTCCATTATAAATAAAGAAAGAAAGAAACCTAATTCCCCCCAAGACAGTAAATCTTCAATGTTCTCAATACACACACACATAAAATGGTAATTATGTGAGGTGATGGATGTGTTAACCAACCTTATTTAGGTAATAATTTCATAATACATATGTATGTCAAATCATCACACTGTGTGCTTTAAAATTTAGACAATGTTATATGTCAATTATATGTTAATAAAGCCGGGAAAGTAAGTTTCATGAGGGCAGAGACTCTGTCTTGCTGCTGTACTCTGTCTACAACACTGCTAAATCAATAAAACCACCATTTTTCCATATGTTTGCAAGGCCTCGTGTACAAGGCTCTTCATTTCTACCTTGTTTGTGGTAGCAAAAAACAGGGACAATATAAAAAAATCACAGATATACTCTCAACAGAATGTGATACAGCTGTGAAAAGGTTTGTAATCTCGATGTGCTGAAACAAAAAAAGGTCCCCAAGACATATTTACTGCATAGAATCGATGATGCCATCAGATGTAAGATGTACCTTTAAATCATAGCAAAAAAGAAAATGCCCAAGATGGGAATCTAAAAGGAGACGCCGGTATATACATGGATATTAGGTACAGACAAAGGAACAGAAAGATACAGCAGGGAAACTTGCAAATCTCAATCCTGAAAATGAACATAAAGAAGGAAAAGAATTCCCTGAAAATTTAAAGCACAAGCTAGTTCATGGAGATCTGCAGTCTGACTCATACCAGTGCAGTCCAAAAACGCTCTAGAAGAGAATTTAAAGTAGTATCAGGTTGGTGGTAAGCCCATGTGACTGACAGAAGCAAACATCCACTCTGGAAGAAACAGACATCAACTCAGTACTACAGTGATTGTAAGTTATTATCGCCCATGAGGCATATGTCAATTTCAGTCATGTTAAAATGTAAAAAGATGAGTATCCTGGAATTAATAAAATACAATATCATCAAGTGAAAAATAGGAGGTACAGGATGCTCCCATATGCGGGGAGAAAAGGGGTGTGTGTGTGTACTTTTTAGTGCTTAGAAAATGTATGAAAAGATACTCAGTAGTTCTTTTAGTCTTGGATAGGAGGAACATTTACATTTTGGGGCTATTTTAATTTTGTACCATGTGTGTTTATTACTTTTTCCCTTTAAAAAAAAACCTAAGAAATTGAAGAATAAAATATATCTTTCAATGTTTTCCTAACCATACTGTGAATTCCTTTCACAGACTCCCCTCATCCCCAAGCCATAATCTTTAAGAATGGAAATAATTAAAAAGTGAGTAATTTCCACCTTTGTTCAAATTCAGATTTCAGAGGATGAATCTAACCATTCTCTAAGAGAAACAACACTATGAAGAAAATAATCCAAAGTGTTTATTTAACATCTGTACATACATGATTAAGTACCAAAGTCATTGGAACAATGAGTTTTCAGATTTAAAACAATGCCTCTAAAATTTCACAATCTAAAGCCAAAAATGAACGTCCACACAAACTAATAAACTATTGGAGACCCACATACAAATGACTGGAGTTCTCCAGAATACTTCCCCCATAAGAATGGGGCCCAAGCCCACGTAAACTTTGGTCCGTTATGGCCAGAGCCCCTGAAACAGTATCAGGTTGGTAGTGGGTTCAAGTGACTGAGAAAAGCAAACAACATTATTTTTGGAAGAAATGTTTAATTGTATAAATACTGAATACACATTTATATAAGCATTTCTCCTAAACAGTCAAGGACCCAAGTGTTTTTAAGTAGGGGTAGGGTAAATGGGGCTTCACATACTCATTTAACAAATATTGACTGGATTTCTACTACATGCCAGACATTGTGCTAAATGCTACAGACACAGAAATAAATATGATATGTTCTTGACCTTGAACAGCTCACAATTATAAATTACTGTAATAAAATGACATGAGTTTTAATTGAGGTATCTTCAAATGCACGTGCTATGAACATAGAGAGTATGATTGGTTCCACAGGGAAAATTAACAGTTGTGACCTTTCAGATCTGTCTTAAAGCCAGCATTCCAAATCTAAATCCCTGTTGGGACCAGGCAGGTAAATAAAGCAAGGGATTTGGTCATGGTCTGGACTACAGCAAACTGAAGAGTTTACGTATTTCCAAAAGGGCTAGCTGCTACTCAGTCTCGCCAATTGTTGCCTTGTAAGACTGTAGGCCCAATGTTATCAGGTTTCCAATTTTTCAAGAATAGGTGGAGATCACATTTTTGCATGAAAATAGTTTGGCAGTTGATTAAAATAAAACTTTTAGATCAAAGGAGATATGTCTGTAGGTAAATCTGCTTTGCCAGTCAAGAGATTATAACCTCTGCTTTAAAGCATAAATCTGCTAAGGGAAGAAGAGAGAAAAAGGTATTCTAGACATCCCTTAACGCACTCAAATTTTGACAAAGTACAAAAAAATTTCATTAAATTTTTGTGTATTTATCTGAAATGAAGAAGAGGAGTTCCTACCTAATCCAACATTTTCTCAAGCACAAGTAATTGAAAACCTCAAATCTGGACACAAGAAGAAATTAAAGGCTATTTTAAAAAGTCTTTGTGAAATCAGCATTATCTTTTTAAGTCAAATTTGAAATATGTCCTATTTTTACAAAGGATTATACCATAATTTAAATAGCATTAATGTCTAAAAACTAAGCTTAGTAAATTCTATAAACTATAATAAAACTACCAGAAAATGTTTAAAAATTGTTTGTACAATGTCAGTGCTTATAAAACTATTTTGAGAAAATAATTTCTACCTACCTTTTTCAATTTGGGACCCTAAAAGTTAGAAAAACAAAAGAACTGGTAAATTTGAAAAATAATTCATACATTTTTAACAAAAGTATGGTGATTACCTAAGATGATAAGATTAGGAGAAGCTGAGTAAAGACTATTAGGGAACTCTCTGTACCCTCTCTGCAACTTTACAGTAAATCTAAAATTATCTCAAAATAAAAAGTTTTTAAAAAAAGAATTCAGAGAAAACTATACGCAAGTCTAGGAAAAACAAAGCTAATTCACTCACTGAAGCATCTTTTGTAAGCAAATTTTACACTCTTATAACAATCAGTCAGTGATCCATGTTTAATGAAATGGCTCATCACAAAACATAGTACCATTCAAGAAGGCACTGATGTAAAGGGTTCTGAAGTACCAAGTACGGTACTAACGTCAAGTTTGAAAGTGTGGGAATCAGCTTATATTATAAAGAAATAATCTTTCTGTAAAATTAGATTGCTGATTTTGTAGAAAGGGAATCAGTGATTTAAAGCAAACAAAAGTATGACAAAATGATTCCATTCAGCAATGCGTCTTAAAACACATCTATGCTTTTTTGGAAAATATTTTGGGAAGTACAGCATTTCCATGAATATTTACAATTACAAGTATTTTTCAGTAACACTACTTGTAATTTCCTGATTTGGCCCATGTGTCCATTATATTTCTGGTGAGGAATTTGTAGATTATGTGACTATAATATTATATACTTGCCACATTTGAAGACTTGTATAAGTTACTTGTTTAAGTCACAAGATTATCACCGTATAAAATATAAATGTTAAAACTGACACAAAGCAGTAGATTTTATCTTCTTGACAATTGCATTCATGTCACTAATTCATTCAGCGATATTTACTAATGATTTACACACAAAGCACTCAGAAGCTGGAGATGATATAAATAAGAAATATGGAGACTTGGCTCTCACATAATTTTTACAAATGGGCTCTAGTTTTATTATCATATCTGCTATCAATTAAGTTAACATAGTTCCATCTCGAAATAAGTACTACAAAGCAGAATATGTAAATAGCATTGCCCCTGTTCCCAGGTAGCCACATTTTAAAGACGGGCGAATTGCCATCTCTCGCTAATGCTCTTAATGTGAAGCAGGTTTGGAATAAATACGTATCTTCACCCCTCCTGCAAATTGTAAGAGTATCATGTAGTAGAGTAGTTCTCAAAAAGTTCAAAGGGCATAAGAATCACCTGGTTGCCTGTTACAAATGCATATTCCTGACCTAAAAGTGTACACGCTCACTTACCCCTCCCTGCTGTAATTCAGTTCACGTTATGGGTTGAAATGTGTCCCCTCAAAATTCATACATTGAAGTCCTATCTCCCAGTATCTCTGAATTTTACTTTATTTGGAAAGAGGGTCATTGCTGATGTAATTAGTTAGATTCAGATGAGGTCATACTGGAACAGGGTGGGCCTCTAATATAATATGACTCATGTCCTTATAAAAAGGGGAAATCTGGACACAGATGCGAGCGCGCTAACCCCCCCCCCCCCCAAGGCCAGTGAAGAATGGAAGAATACTGCCACAAGCTAAGAAGTACCAGACACGAGGAGAGGGGTCTGAACAGATCCCTCCCTAGCACTTGCAGAGGGAGTACAGCCCTGACAACACCTTGATCTTGGACTTCTAAACTCCAGAACTGTGAAACCATACATTTCTATGGTTTAAGCCAGTTAGTGTGTGGTACTTGGTTACTTGGCGGCACTGGGAAACTAATACAGCAGATCTGGAGTCCAGTCTGTTCCCAGAATCTGCATTTTAACAGGTATTTCAGGTGTATTAGAAGCAAGTTTTCCAGAAACCACATTTTGAGAAACACTGCTACAGGTATCTAAGAGACTTACGTACCCACTGGAAAATAATACAGGTGCTTAGTGTTTCCTCAAGTTATCAGCAGTTTTAAGTCCGCTTAAAATCCATTTACTTTCTGTTCTCTCTGACATGAACGCTCTCCACGCCCTATTTCTTCTCATAACCTCTGTAAACTCATAATCATACTTTAAAACACAGATTGAAAGCACTGCTCTTTCCTTCCTGTCCTCCTCTCCTCTTCCTCCCCAATTTCAACATTTCCAACTTTGTGTTACTCCACAGTAGTTACTTCAATTACTACAGTTATAAAGCCGTATTGTAATTAACTTGCTCAGTCTGTCTTCCATACCAGGGAGAGGATGTAATATTCACCTTTGTCCGTGGCTTCAGCCTAGTGTCAAGCACAAAGAACACACCCCTCATTTCCCTTAATTAATGAATAAAATAATTAACTAATTACATTGTCCGCTTCCTCTAGTTTTAATCATAGACGACGACGGAAATCACGTTTAAGAAAATGGGAAACGGGATCACCTCACAGCTACATGTTGGCCTGTGTTCTTGGAGAAGACAGGACCGCTGAGGCATGCAGAAAAACAACACGGGAAGCTTTATCATACTTAATATAAATACAGGACAGGCTGAGTACCCTGGATCACAAAACAATTCAAATTTCCACAAAACACCACATAACATAATTTTTTAAAGCAGAGTAAACTGCAACAGCTTTGCATTAATTGCTGAGGAGGCAAAACCAAAATCACATTTCATCCAAGTTGCAGTAAGAAAGCAATTTCATGGGAACGTCTATTACTACTGGAAGTTACTAGATTGAAACCGATTTTTAAATTTAGCAGTAGTTCGAGATTAAGTCACCATCTGACTGCACTGGCCATTCCCCATTTGCAGAAACTGGTTTGGACTCCCACCTGCCCGCCGGATACCGGAGGGAAGGCCACAGATCAGGGGAAGGCCCATCCCCCTCAAGGGTGCAGGCTCTTCCTTAAACCGACTCTCTTCCCTCTAACGAAGCATGATAGGCTCTTACTACATCATTTAACACAGTGCAGGAGAACCGATGCCTGCCCCTGCACCCGGCTTCCCCACTTTCCCCGCTCACCATGCCGAGGCAAGCACTACCTCCGCAGACGGCCAAGTCGCAGCTCAGGGTTGTGTGGAAAACGCTCCCGGGTTGTCAGGACGACAAGCTCCGCCCACTGGCGCCCCAGGAAAAGCGCGCGGATCCACCCATCTGGGTCCGCGCAGTCGCGCTGGGGTTCTTCCGGACGGCGCCCCGCCCCTTTCCCCTGATAGGTTGCCCCACGCCCACGGCCGCCCCGCCCAGCGGCGGACGCACCGAGGAGTCGGAGCGGCCGGAGGATTTTACGGCTGTGGCGTGCCGGAAAGTGCGTGAGTGCAGCGCCTGGGCGTTTTATTCCGTTTTCCGGGTCCTGGGGTGTGGAGGCGGTGAAGTTTGCTCTGGGCGAGGACCACCGGCTGTGGGAAAGGGTTTGTAAGCGTCTTCCAACGTTGACAGTCCGTCTTCCTATTTCCCTAGAGTGGTTGGGGCGAGGCCTGTGCGGGTTTCGAGAAGGGGGCCGCCGGCCACAGAGCTGGGTCAGGTGACGGATACCGGGCCGGCGGCCTGGGCCTCAGCAGCTCAGGCCAGCGGGGGCGGGGCTCGGCTGGCGGTTTAGACAAAGAGGTAAATAAGTTGGCTTCCAGAGGGTTGGTTATTTTGAAACTGACCTTCGGATTCTTCTCCCTGGACATAGTTCTGTTTACTGTCTGGGCAAGGTGTATGCCGTTTGTTTTTTTGTTTTTTTTCTAGGAGCTCTAAACAAGAAGTGGTAATGGTTGGAGGCAATTCCTGGGTAAATTATACCTACAGGTGTGAAGGTTTCTGAGCCCCAGAAAGACTTGCTAAAGTTATGTGCCCAAGGTCAAGGTCACATTTTCATTGTACCAACCGATAGCACAAGAATGTCAGTCTACCCACATAAAGAAACTCTAGCAACTTACACCAGCAGGGAAACTGGAAAAAATTAAGTGATTAAGAAATTAAGCTCCTTCCAAAGCCTGAGTTCTCCATGGGTTTAGACCTAAACTCTGTCAAGAAATGCTTTAAAATAACTGGCACCATTTCTCATGTCTGACATCTAGTTTTATAGTGTGCTATGCCTTCCCATTTCGTTGACTAAATGTAGTATTAGTAAATAAACATTGCTGGCTGAGCTGGTCTTTGTAGGTTAAAGTGTTACTTACTCTCTCCCCAGAAATCCAGATTGTGTGGTAGCTATGACATCTCATCTCCAGATCTCTGGCAGCAAAATAAAAACATCTTAACGTCGACTTCATATAGAGTTCTGAAGCTGTTTGGTATGGAACTAAGCTTTTGTTTTAAGTTAGTTTTTCAGCCAAACTACAATGTATATGATACAAAACCTCAGTCAAGTCTGATGGGGATAAGGAGGTGTTATGGTAATCACAAATTACCTAAAATGGTGGGCCTCTAGGGGAGAGACTTGCTCAAGTTCTCATTCCAGCTTCCCCCCAGGGAGGAGGATTTGCTATGGATGTGTGAGAACAGGCTGGGCTGTGTTCTAGGGGATCGCTGCTATGAGATTATCCCAGTGAGCCTGGTTGTCCTCTAGTACCCCTTACAAGCTGCGTTAAGAAGCCTATTTCCTCGTCTCTCTTTTCTACTTGCAGACAGGTGCAGTACCTACCCCTGCCATATGTAACCATCTCCTTTCAGCTCTCTTGTATAATCTGGCTTCCGGGTAGGCCTAGACCAAGCAGTATACCAGCGTTGGGGGACAAAGTCTCTTGCCACCCACCTCTCGGATTACATGCCCTTTGGTGCTGGCAAGTGTTTGGGGATAGATTTTTGTGTGAAGCTTTTTAGACTCAACTACTTTGGGGAAATGGGCTTCATTCTGTTTGAATCAAGTCTGAACTTCATGGGGAAGAGTGATTAACCAGGGCTTTGGGCACCAAAACTCTAGTGAAATGACAGTTCTCACTTAACCCAGAAGTGGAGTTGATTAAGGCTTAAATCCTTAGCCCACAAGTCACTGGGAAAGAGCTATGGATGTGAACTGTATGCCTGCCCCCATCCAAGATCTCAGAATGATGGGGACTTCTCCCAGTCCCTAACTCTTTTGGCTCTTTACAAAGAACAGTAATCTCCACGACTTTATGCAGGGTCAAGGAGCAAGCCCAGTTCCCTGCTGCATTGAAGTTGTTCACCAGTTGTGAACCTAGGAAAACCTATTTTTCCTGAAGGCTAAAATAAAGGCCTGAAGGTCGGCATGCAATATAATATAAACTTTAAAAATTCATATATATTAACATATCGAAGAATGAGACAAATTTACTTCAGTCACAGCAGCTACTTTTATTTTGCTGGGCAGGTCCTTTATTGTGCATAATTTGTGAAAGGGCAACAGCTAAAGGACAATTTAAGCCACATCTCTAAAAGCTTTCACAAATTACAAATTGTGAATTAAACAGAGCTATGCTCTTTGCCAGGAATCAAACAAGCTATAATGTAGATTTAACTTAATTATTTTAAAAGCACAAGGCTTTTAAGAATCATTCTTCAGTAAAATTAAACCACACAAAAAATGGCTTTCAGCCCCCCACCCCAAAAAGTTTTAAAAATGAAATTAGGTGTTGATGTAGCTGGTTAAATACACCCATCTAATTTCACTCCCTTCCACAACTCCACTGAATTTTCAGTAAAGAAATATAAATTAGAAAAATGAAAAGAGATGACAATAAAACCTTGGAAGCTGCAAAACAAATGTGACCTAGCACACTAGAAAAGCCAATTTATACTGCATAATTCTCAAAGTTACTGGGGTCAGGGCCACTGGAATTGGAAATGAAGAATGAGGTAGCGAGGATTACGTGAAAACTGTTTGAGAACCACCTCTAAGTGACTGCACCCCTCACTCCCAGAAGACTGGAGGTTTATTTCTGGACAAAACACTAGTCTCTGGAGTGGGTTGCAGGCATACCCAGTACGTGAGAACCACGCTGGAAGATTAGGTGAATTTGGGTGTACAGTGTTGTATGCAAACCCTGATTCCTCTTCCACTTCTTAACGTTGAATTAGCAAATCCTCAGAAGTTTGGAAGACTTGTCTGACGAATCTGACCAGCCCAGAAGGATCGGCCTAAGATACTGACATCAGAGGTTCTCCCGCAAAGGGCCGACTCACATCATCCTCAATGAAGCTCCGTCTCTAAGCTGCAACCATGTATACAGATCTTTTAAAAAACTTTTCTGTCCTTTCACTTATAAGAATGGACAGAAAAGTATTACGTTTTCTAGAGGAAAGCTCAGAAGTGATATAAAAGCAGAAAAACAGCAATTTGGAGGAAAACAACAGAAAATTGCATGAAAGCTGATACTAATGAACTCAGAAAAAAGTTGTTCTGCTACACTGTACGCTAGTTACTTGAATTAGTTCACATTATTAGTAAATAGGGGAAGCATACGGGCATTAATTCGGACATAATTCTGTGAGAACAGGTATCTTACCTGACATGTTCATAGCTACACCTCAGTGCCTGGAATGTCAAAGTGCTCAGTAACATTTACTGGATGAGAAAGAAAAAGGTACCATTTCCCCATATGTAGAATCTTTTTTCTTTGATTCTTTAAGACTACAATGCAGTTATTTGTAAAAACATTTCTTTTTCTTTAGGTATATATATTATATATAAAAGTGGATGCTTTCCATGATAAATGAAAATGGCTAATTCTTTAAGAGGAGAAGTACTGAATCTTTATAAAAATGTAAGTAATTGTGTTGCCAATTTTATAAATGTTGTATGACATAGACTGTTCAGAAATACGTAATCTTTCTTTTTTAAGCTGCTGTATCTTGGACGAGACTATCCAAAAGGAGCAGACTATTTTAAAAGGCGTCTGAAGAATGTTTTCCTTAAAAACAAAGATGTGAAGGACCCAGAGAAGATCAGAGAACTTATTGGACGGGGCAAATTTGTAATGAAAGAACTAGAAGCATTATACTTCCTTAGGAAATACAGAGCTATGAAACAACGCTATTATTCAGATACTAACTGATCCCTATGACTCTAATTTGACAGAAAACCAGTGCCAGCTGTTCATATATCCCAGATACTACAAAAATAATTCTTATTTAAAATGTCAAGATACACACTGTGTAACAAATACCTGAGCTGCCTTAATGAACTAAAATATGTTTCAACTTCTATACATAATGAGAGCTTTATCAGTAGCCTTTATGCTCAGTTTTTATACTAAAATAGCAATTTAGCCGTATGTAGCTGACTACCAGTTAAAAATTGATGAGTATCCAATTTTGAATGACAATACAATGTACTTAATTTTTAGTTAATAAAATTTTGCCAGTTATTCTTACCCCTTCATTTTACTGAAAAGAGAATGCCATTTAATGCACATTTAAGTAAAGCAAAATGATTTCTCACAAATTTATTCCTCTCAACTTTTGAGGGAGTTCCTCATTCTGAACCCCATTTGGTACATTAATAGCACGTATTCAAGGTTCACTGGAAAAGAAATAGCATCTGGTAATGATTTCGGTGCAGTTAAAATAATATGTATAGAGAGTTAAGATCACTTCTGGACTCAAAATAGCCTGCCAGCAGTTGGCATTACATATATACCTATTTAATTATTTCCATTATTAATTTTGCTACTGGCTCCCTCTGGGCCCTAAAACAAGGTGTATCAATTACCTTCTTTAATAAAAATAAATAATGTTATACTGTTCTTTTTGTCATAAAGGCAGATTTCTTTCTTTTGCATCCACATCTACATGAGTTAACGTGGCAAAGGGCCTAAACCTAACAAGATTTCAAGCCTTTGCATAATGTTCACAGCACCTTTCACATACAAAAAATATATCTAACTTACGAGTTGCAAAAAAGATTTACTAATACACCGTAGCGTCTGTGGCTTATAAACTGTCCCGTGTCAACTGCAGGGCAAATGTTTCAAATTTCCATCAAGAAATACACACTATCATAGTCACCATAACTATTTTTATTACATTACAATAATTAGGAGCAGTACAGTTCATGACAAAAATATTACAAATTTCAGATCACTTCACAGCACATACTCCTATAAACATTTAAAAGTTAATTTTAATTAAAAGAGTGGTCATTTTTAAATTTAATGTTTGATATGACCAACATTCCTAGGTCAGCGCAACCAAACGATGGAAAACAACTGGATCACACTGCAGATGTCCCACGAAGAAAAGCACAATGTACAAAATGTGCATGTTTCAGTTTACACTATACAAAAATAGTTAAAATACATTCCAGGTAAACATGTTACATTAAGAAATAGTACTAGTAAGAAATTGGCACTCAAAGGAAAAATGCAAAAGTATTTTCAACATGAAAACACAAGACAGTGGAATTGGAAACTTGTGGATAAAACATTACATAACCCATTTGAGCTCTATAGAGAAGGGGACCTTCTGTAATTGACATTTCTGCAGGTAATAACTCTGTTTTCCCTAAAGTCATCTAAAATTGCCTATTATCCCAAACAGGCACTTAAAACTATTAAACTAAAACAAGTATTAGTCTAGTTATGACTATTCTTCAAGAACTCATGTGAATATATCTTCTTTAGAAAGAAAGAAATTTCATTTTATGAAGGAATTTACAGCTATCAGTTGTATGCTGTTCAGTTTCTCAATGTAGATTTCATGCTACCCAATATTAACACCAAAGTTATTCAGCTTAAAGTAACTAATGGGTAGTTAAAAATCATTTAATACATAATCAAGAAATTTTTTCTGTTTGACAAATGGAAATGACAGTTTTTATTGCCTACCAAAAAACCTAAATGTGTATATATTGTTTAGAAAAACATGGTTAGAAGAAAAAAAAAAAAACACTGGAATACAAATGAGATGAACTTGTGCAAACTGCAACT
This sequence comes from Camelus bactrianus, assembly GCF_048773025.1. NCBI lineage: Eukaryota > Metazoa > Chordata > Mammalia > Artiodactyla > Camelidae > Camelus > Camelus bactrianus. The sequence continues at coordinate 15,899,394 of NC_133572.1, forward strand.
TAACATGCCTCACAAAGGTTCTATATATTTTAGGACAAAATTGTGCAATGGTGGCAAAGATTCTGATAACCTACAAAGTTAGGTTCTAATTCGTATATGCAGTGTGACTCAGTTAAAATAGAGCCTAGAATTCCTAATTGGGAATATTCACTCAAATTATACTACACACTTCTGCTACATTTTTCCACAAACATGTTAATGTCTAAAACTATGTAATTTAGCAATTTTTTTTCCAACTTCAACAAGGATTTTTATCTTTAAGGCTGTAATAATTAGGTAACGTTATTTCTAGGATTCTCTCTCCCCTTTTAAAATCTCTACAAAAACAAACCTTTTGTTAGACCATTCAAAATTCACATAATAAAGAATAATTACCACTGCCATAAAAAAAAATTGCCCAGCTACATCAAAAATTCAAGAGTCCTAAAAATCCCCTCAGCTATGCACTACAATTCCTGAAATATGGCCATTTCTTTCTCTTGTGTAGAAACAAGAGGAGGTACTATATTAGGTCTTAACACCCTACCTAGATAATGATCCATTAACCTGTAGTTTAGTGTAGTATTTCAGAAATCACGCTGATTTATACACATTAGTTTCCTTTTCTGTGAATTAGTTCAGGCATCTGTTTATTTGCACCCAGATACACACCACTAGTTTAGAATTCAATATTTAATTTTTAAAGTCTGTTTTAATTACTTAGACAAAGAAACCAACTAGAATATTACACACATGGGAATTTTAATACTATCTGACATACAACTTAATTTGTTCTATAACTGCCCCAATAGAATCACATACTTATGCAAAATAAACAATATAATCAAATTTACTCCTTCAAAACAATAAAGTAAACTGATTGACTTAATTTTAAAAAGTTGCTTGATTAAAGTTTGGAATCAGAGCAAAACAGTTATTTCAGAACTGAAAGAAACCTTTGAGACCAATCCTTTCTTTGCAGAACTACAATATGCATTATGTTCTCTTGGGTCATGTGCCAAGGGCCTCACCAAGAGACCCCTCTAGAATATAAGCACTACTGAAGGATTATGTCCCTTGTGTGGAGACACTGTAATATCCCCAGTGCCTTGTGCAGAGCCTGGCATCTAGTAGGCACGCAAATATTTGCTGAATAAATGAGTTCTGCTAAAAAGTAAGCTGTATGAATTAAATTTTAAAGTATCTTTGATTCATTGTAAGATTTTAGTTTTTAAAACAATGGAATGTATCACTATTACCAGGGCTAGTCCTAGTTGCAGATGGTGTAAGGAATTCTTTGAGCACTACCTTTATTAAATTCTCCTTCCACTGGATAGGGTTCTGTCTACTCCAAGCAAGTATGAAAATGCCTACTTAGTCACTAATGGGCCAGGCAGCAAAGAGATGATGTTCAAAGGATCAAGATTCAATTGCTACAGCCACCATCTGAAAATTAGCGATTAGGTCAAATTCCGCTGTGGTATCTGTCAGATTATGTTGAGCCTGCGGAAATAAGATACAGGGCATTCTGATATGACTTGATGGGAAGCCTTCATGAAGACACCCAAAGCAGCAATAAATCTTGAAGTTAGGGGACTTAGAACTAGAAAAAGCATCAAGTCATGGGGCATGTGGAAGGGTAGGCAGGCAAGACAACACTAATATGGGAGAAGTCCTGAAACTGGAGAATGGATATTCAAAAATAAGCTTCACCTCTTGCACAATTTTGCCTAAGACTGGTACTGAAGATGATAACACAGGTAAAAAGTTACAGACCGTGCTGAGACTGACAAACAGGTACACCCTTATGTAAACTGAATGTAAATCACATAGTTGTAATGCTAGATACAGCCTCGGAGATGACTTCTTTTAACATGAAGAAACAGACAGTAAGTGATCTGCCCATCAGATCACTGTTGGGAAAGACACCTAACTGGAATCCAAGTCACCTTTCTCCTTGTCCAGTGATATTTTCACCTCGATACACCATCTCACTTCAAATATTTTACAATAAGTTAACATTTTAAATGCACTGAAAGAATCATTTTGTTAACATTAATTTATCTATTTTATAAGTATTAGATATTCTTAAATATGGACCAAACTTGTGAAGTGTTTATGTAATGTTACTTTAGCCGGTGTTAAGAGAACCAGAGCCAATACTCAAGATTTTGAAACTTTTTAAACATTTCATTGTTTAAAAAAATTAAAATCTTGTCACCCCACCCTAAAGTCTCATTTAAAATAATGGTTTGTCTTGTTTTGGGTTTTTTTGTTTTTTTTTTTTTTTTTAAATAAAAGTGATGTTCCTGAGTAGGACTACCACACGAGAATGTACCTTGCTGAGCTATCCAAGCTCTCTCCTGGCTCCCACTTTTGACCCACACTGGAAGACCACAGGGATGCAGTCCATCCTGTGAAACTCTGTGAAGCTCAAAGGTTCACCCAAGGCCTGGCCTTGCAACCTCGGTCTCTTTAACACCTACTAAGCTAAGTGGCCCAAATAATCTTTAACATCACTACCAGAGTTAAAACCATTTTCAAAGACTGAAGTTCAAGAAAAGACTTAAAAGTTATGCTAAGAAAGAGCACTCTGACACGGGGAGACTATGTTTAATTCCTATGAGAATTTTTTACACATTAAAATTTTTTCAATTACAAAAATTGAGTAGCATGTAAATATAGCCCCCAAATGGTTGTTATAATCCTCATTACATACTGGGTCTGCCTTAACAGGGAAAGCTATTCAGAGTATTATAGGAATTTATCTAAGGTGGAGAGTAAATGGCCTTTTAATATTTTCCATTGCCTTGTATTTTTTTTTCCATTTTTTCCCTTTTTATAGAAAAAATATAGTATTTTGGGGAATGTGACCATGACAAGTAGCAGTGGAAAGAAGGAGAAAACCTTTGTGAACAAGATAACTTTACATTCATTAAGGGTAACTGAAACCGTAGGACACGATGCCAACAAGATGAATCTACAGGAAGCCCCTAAATTTGTGTTCCCTCAATGTTTCAGTAAAACCAATCATGAAATCTCAACTGAAGTTATAATTAGTAATTAATTCATATCTGTGACTAGATAAAACATAGAATAGGGATGATTTGAAAGCTTCATTAATTTGTTTCACACCAAAGTTCACAATTGGTAAGAAAAATAGGAAGTAATCAATTGCATGCACCAAAAACCCCAAGACAAATCTCAGGTGTTCAGTTTTCTTTTTCACAGGCATTGCTAGTTCAAAAACCAAAACTCAGGGAATACTGGCACTTAGAGGAAAAAAGTTTCCACTGTCATTTTAAAATAAGCATTCAAGATAAAAGCTAACAGTATGGATGGAGCAGAAAGAAAATTAGGTAATGCTAAAACAAATGCTAATAATTTAGTGTAATGTACAAAATTACCACTTTTACTTAAGTATGCCTTAAGAAAAAAGTACAAATTGTATTTACATAATTATACACTTTGTCTTTGACTTCTTTTTCTTCTTTTTACCGTCTTTGCTCATCTTTTCTTTATGTTTTCGAATTTCTCGAACTAATGTATAGAAGGCATCGTCAACACCCTGAAACAAATAACAAGTATTAAAATGTGAATATACAGGATGGCTTGGGGTGTACAGGTAACAGAAGGATATGTTACTAATGGAAACATTAATATTGAGAAAGGATACTTAACATTTCTCTTTAGGCGACTGAATATATTCTTAAATGTCTTCATGGATATTTGGCTTATATAAATAGGAACACTGATTTTCACTAAAGTCAATGGCACAGAATCTTATACATGGTTAACACATGACTTTTTCCCAGAACTTAATTTGCTACTAATTTTTTCCATAGTGGCCAAAATATGTATGTATTTGTGTGAATATGTATTTATACTCCATTCTCCCTGAGTTTCTAGACATTTGATATAAGCCCACGCAACTATGTACTGTTTTCATAAATACTGTAATGTTTGAGCTTTGGTTCCATACTTATTTAAATCTATTAAATTTAAATAATTACCAAGTAAACAATAATATGCTTTCAGTTTTCAAATAATATATGTTAAGGCATTAGTTTCAATTCATATACTTTTGATATGAGAAATTCCCAGTGACCACAACACAAAACACACTACCTTGAAAAATGTGATACCTCTCTTTGTGGGAAGAGGAGCTACATCATTTTAACGGTGGTGTCCTCTGCCAAATTGGAGGCAATCTTAAAATTTTTTTTTTTAAGTTTCTGTTTATTTAGTATATTAAGTATTCAAAAGTTTGCCATGTAAAGTCAAATGCTGTATCTTTGAAGAAATTTCCATTTGGTCATTTTGGCCTACATCTATTTGTGGTCAAAGCAAGTTATCTAAGTCAACAATGGCTAAAAGTGATTTCAAGTCAGAATAATTTTCAACCTAATCATTCATACCCAACATGAGAAACGGCACTCTGAAAGTGGCAGCAGGACAGCAGATTTTAACCCTGCAATACTGGTCTGTAAGATCCATACGTAAGTCAATTCTTGTCATACCACTGTTAAAAAGCAAATTAAATATAGAAGAAAAATAAAAAAATTAAAGAAAAATTTGATCCTGTATATATTTTAAAATCTTTCAACTGAGTAGTATCAAAAAAAAAAAAAAAAAAAAAAAAAGCCTGTTAACCTAATAATGTTTTCAAACCTAGCACTAGAGGGAGTCTTACGAACAAACACGCACCAAATGAAGCTGTATAAATCAAGCCACTTTAAGAGCAATGAAAACTGGGTTTTTACTCATTTAAACCACCTCTGTTGAATATTAATATAAACACATTCATTAAGTTATATATTATCTTGAAAATAATTTAAAATTTGAAGATTTAACAGTGATATATCATTTCTCCTTTACTGCATTACTAAGATCTTCTACAATTAATATTTCAAAATAATAACAAAATTAGTTCAGGGCATTTTCATTCAAGTTACATTTAACTAATTTTCACAATAGATCTAAAATTTAGAAAAGTATTACCAATATTTTTAAAGAATTAAACACAGAATGGGAATGAGAGGCTTGCTCACATTGAAATAGTGGTAGGAGAGCCACCAGCATTATTGGTTTAAATACCAGTGAATAAAAGTCCCCAACGAAGCCCCCAGACTGCACTCACTCATGTTCTGGTATCACTACTGATGTAACATATGCTTCTGTTTCACTCAAAGGAGAGGGGAAAAGTGGTCAGACAGCTTATCAGCAATACAGTCAAGGCTTTATATAAACCTTCATGCTAACCCTCACACATATAAAGAGCAAAAAACTTCCAATGATATAATAAAGAGTAATTATTTGATAGCTCACCAACGCCTAATTTATAATTATAAACTCTTAGAATGACATGGAATCATAAAAGAGGATCTCCTCCAGTTTCCTACCCTCACAAATTCCCTTTGATCACACATCCTTATGTAGTCTACCCCATTTCAACTCCTTTTATAATGAAGAAAAATGTCAATGGTACCAAAATGGGGAAGCAGATAAAATGAAGAACCATGAGACGGGTATAGAGAAGACACAGCCTAAGGTGAAGACAATATATAAGTATTTAGGAGACAATGAGGGCAGAATCTGATAATGTTACCTTCTAAGATTCTGACAAATACTTTACATTCATATTGCACTGAACTTTCCTTCTTATATAATCTCACTAAAATTAATGACTTCAATGATTAGGGAAATGTTAAAATAGGGCATTGAATGCCTTTTTTCATGTGGGAATTAATCATTTCACAACACACATAAAAGACAATTATTTTGTTTAAACTCATCATTTTGGGATGAAGAGAAACTAATTTGTACATATTTACCTTTCTCAAATTAATTCTGTAAAAATATTTTGTTTAAAATTTTAAGTATTACCCAAGTACTTTTTTCTTTATGTAGATGCTATCCATATCCACTGAAAAAATTAAGGACTCGGTTCATCATGCCCAACAATCTGACATTCAGACCACAGTCACTGACAACGTAGTCTGCACAAATCAGAAATGTTAGAAAAGTATATGCTTTCACCTTTGCTTTAAATAAAAACTAAATCATAAAGCTTATTCTAAATAGTTCTACTTTTAAAATCATCTAATAATAAGACAATAAGAGGAGAGAATTTAAAAAAACTATCACCTAAATCTGGTCACGCCTACTATTATTTTTAAATGTTTTACTTTTCAGACTACATCATGGTGTTGTTTCACCACAACTTTTAAATTAAAATATTGCTTTACACAGTGATACTCAAAAAATATTAAGCATTCACAAATCTCAATAAAAATTCATGCCAGTCACGCTTTGTTTCTTCTGAGTTTAGTTCATCAGTATACCACATAGTATCTTTTGGAACTTAGGCTATTATTCAGATGTTTATTTTATATTTGGGGAAAATATATTACTTCAAAATTTAAACTCATATCATAAAGAATACCAACCTTTAGTTTAATCAGTACAATAAATGATGTTCTATAATTTTATTTCATGTTCTCACAGAACATTACATGTTACAAATAATATGCATCAAAATCTTAAGCTTTGGCATGTACTTTACGGCATCAATTCAGTGAAATATTTTCTGAGCAAGACCAAATTTAATATGGGTTGGTTTAACAATGGAAATTGAGAAATTTCACTCAGTAAATCCAACTAGGCAGCTACTGTGTGCCAGGAATCTCATTAGGCCATGGACATGCAAAGATTAAAAATATATGATTCTGGCTAAGATTCTTACCGTACAGGACTCAAATATAAAAGGGGTTATTTCAGTTTAACATGGCGAGCATGGAGCAGTTACCAGCAGTATACTGGGAACACACAGGCAGAGCTTTATGCCCAGTCTATGGGGCTGAAAGAAAGATTCTTAGAGAACAAGAGATTAGACAATCATGGAAGTGTATCAGGAAGGCTAGGAGCTAAGAACACTGGCTTTCCAAACAAGAGCAACAGCCGAGACTCAAGGGAAGGTAAGAAATAACGAGGTACTGATTTACATAAGGACAAAAACATTTCAGGCAAGGAGTTTTTAGAGAAAAGGCCAAAGGCTGAAGAGGGAGGAAGGTGTTAGGAGCAATATATACGCTATGAAACTTGAGACTTTGCTCTATAGTAACAGGTGATTAGATTTAAAGATAAGAAAATGATGTTTCTTTTAAGTATCTCTCTCTGGTTACACTGTGAATGAAGGCAGCAAAAGGTAAACCAAGTAAGAGGTTACAACAGTGCCAGCAAGACCTCATAGGGGCCTGAACCAATGATGTAACTAAAGTTAGAATGTAACATCTTAACAGGATTTGTAGTTGCCTCCAGATGGGGGTGAAAAAGAGGGGTTTAGTAATCATCCCAAGACTGCCACGTTTCTCACTTGGGTAAAAAAGTGACGATGCCACTGAGTCAGAAAGCACAGACAGAACAGGAGTTTGCTTGTGGAATGTCCAAAAGAAAAACACACCGTCAGAGTGGCCCTTTCCCGCCTTCTGGGCCATTCACCTGACCCCTCTGTACGGCTCCTCACATTTCTTCTCTCTAGACCCTGTGACAATGGTCATCTAATGGTCTATGGTCATCAGAAACGCCTCAATTATTATTAATTCCCATTAGATTAAAAATAAATGTGTTAACCAGGGAAACAAACTACAAGTTTCTTACTTTTTAATACTTCACATTAGAATCCACACCTAGGTAAGTTCTAAGGTGGTTACTACTTTGTCACCTTTGAAAAAACCTGCTTTCTGCCAAAATTAATATGCTGAACTTACCAGATTACATTACAATGCATTTTTTAATTTTCACACAGCCAGGAGTCTTTTCTTCTTTGCAGATTTTTTTCAATCTGTATTGTCGGATCTCTCTCACCAATGTATAGAAAGCATCCTCCACTCTCTGCATTGTAAAACACAACTTTCTTTAAAGTCTGTTTCATTGGTAAAAATAATTTATTGGGACAGCCATGTGCAAGAAGTTTGAAATTATGAGCTTTACTTGAGAATTTGTTTTTAAACAGACATCAGATTGTTTGAATGAAACTGGGGATTCAATTTTAAAATATGGGCTTAAATCCTGGTTTGTTCTTTAAAGTCAGTTTTATTTTGTAATGTGATTAGAATTAAAAAAAAAAAACTTAAATTAGGAACCTATGTATCAACTTAGTGCAGTCATTTTAGTTTGCTAGTTCTGGAATTAATCAAAGCCTAAACTGAAGTTAGACTTAAAGTAGTTCTTTGATTTTGGGAAAACAAGTGACTTATGTAGCACTGATTCCCCCCCCTGCTCTGAGTGAGGAATGAGGAGAAAAATGGTGCAAAAGGGATATTTAACCTTTGTTTAAACACACACGCACAAAATACCTCAAAATATAGCTGGGTCAAGAGACTGGAATCAAGTCCTATCTTCAATCACAACACTGTTCAGTCAGTTTCCAGGGCCCACAACTGAGACTGGGACTGGGACTTTATGGATGGAGAACTACATTATTTAAATAAAAATGCTGAATGAGGACCGTTTACCAGAAAATGAAAATATCTTGAAATGTCTTAAAAATTAATTTTTAAAACAATATTCAACTATACTGGTCATACGTTCTATTCCAATTTAAATACTCTGAAGGGGCAGAGGGGGCTTTTCCTGCCCAAGGTGATGGAAAGAAATCTATGACAACAAACACAATCATATATGGCTGTCTGGGGCTCAGTCAAGGTTTTATTGTCCTCTCCAGTCTAGAGAATTAGGTGGTAGCTGAGAGGACAAAATGTTCCGATAACTGTACTGCTGGTTTGCCCAGAGAAACATCAGCACCAAATTAGAAGCCTGCATCTAAAAGAGAAATGCACACAAATATTCATCTACATGTTGTACAGACTAACTTAAATATGTGTGCTCATTCTTTGAAAAGAAAGACGTGTTTAGGAAAAGATGTCAGTGGTATATTTTATTACGCATTTAATTTTGACCTTAAACTGTTCCTTTAATTTTAAGAATGAATGATTCACAACGGGGACTGGCACATTTTAGCTCTCTGGGATTGGTAACAGCACTCTTTCTATGAACCAAACGTGATAAAATGGACCCAGTACCTAAAAAACTAGTATGTATCAAAAGTATGGTTTGTAATTTTAAATTCAATTAGGCACAGAGAATCAGCCATTTAAGTATTAACTTAAGTAAACCAACAGCTAAGGCTTAATTTTTGCATGCTGAAGTCATTGCACATCCACTGCCTGCAACAGTTAAGAAAAAAAGGGGACCTCAATTCTTCAGGGTATATTAATTTTTATAAATCTCAAGAATATATTAAGAACTGCTTCAGTGGGACTCAGTAATTTACCTTTAAAGTAAAATTTTAATTTAAAATTCATAAAAATTTCAGTTAAGAAGTAGGGATTTAAATAATATGTTGATTATATATTATAATGTACCGCTCAGGTTACTTATACCATTTCATGATTTTTTTTTAATTTAGCTATCCAATACAAAACGCATGATAGCCCAAGGAAATTTTTATATCCTATTTTTAATGGAATCAATTTAATCAACTTGCTAGCTAAGCCAACTTCAAAATTAAAATTTCCAATTATTTTCTGAAATCATTAAATATGTTGGTACTTTAAATTAGATAGCCATTTGTACCTGTGTCCAAAATTTTTAATATTTTATATTTATCATTAATTCTCAAGGAGAGGGTTTGTTTTACTCTTAAGTCCTTAAAAATTATGTATCAGAAATCCTCATGATTAAATTAGAGAAATAATTTAAAGTGTTAAAATAGCTCTAGTAAAGCATGTAAAACGTAAAGCATGAGCATGTATTTAAGATATTTTCACAAATGATTCTCTTCAATTTGAAAATCAATGTAAGAAATTAAAATATATATATATATATATATATATAAACCAGGTAAAGCTCATATTTTTCAGTAATATAAACTTTTATTTGTGTTTTTAAAAAAGTCACAAAGTCAATGTAAAAGTACTGAAACACACTATGATGGGGTAAAATAGGGGTTTGGTCCTCTACTAATTTAGCAGAAGCAAATTTTGATGGTAACTTATTTCTAAAATTAGTTTGAAAGTGTCTACTTTTTAAGTGTGCACATCCCCATCACCAATGCCAGAATATATGATTTTTGTTTCCAGCAATGCAGAGAGAATTGGAAGCCAGTAATTAAAAAGAAATGATTACTACCCGCCACCAAGAATTCAGTATGAGGACCTCAGAGGTTAAGATAATTAACAACACTGAGAAACAGTTATTCCAGAGTGACTTTTATCATTTCTCATTTTTACTAATAAGACATTTAAATTAGATTTTAAAGAATCATTTATTTACCATATTTCCTCAGACTTTAATTACTTATTTCCTGATAATATGCTTTAAAGTCATACTGACATCAAGAGAACGTTATTGATCCTTGTTGTGTATCTTAAACCAGTGGCACAGAACACTGGTTTTATATTCCAAAATTTGTAGGTAATTTTAGAAGATTAAGTGCAGCCAAAACAGATGTTTAATACCCACTATGAGTAGTTCCTAAGGTCTTAACTGCCATGTAATGATTTATTCTTGAGAACATGGCTTGTTGCCAAGTATACTCATTTTCAAATGTTAATATTATCAAAACTTTAAGAATTACAATTGAAACAAAAGTACATGTAGGAACAAAAGCGCCTTTTTTCATATAATGTGAATTTTTTTAAATCAAGAGATTTGACAATATTTTCAGCTCAGCTATGATCTGAAAACATACCGTGAGACTATAGAAATAGAGCATTCCCAGTACAGGAGAAAGAACAAACGAATAACACCATTCTATACCTGGTGCCTATAACACTTTCACTAAGCCATTTAATTTTAAACAAGCGTTTGTTCCAGTTGAATGGCTCATTATCTGCAAAAACTCTTTCAAGGAAATAAATAACACTTCAAATACCCAAACTGTAGACAGATGAAAGAATACTAGCCTTCTTGAGGGAGAGGAATGGGGGGAACAAGATGTATTCTAAAAAGCAACTTCACTCTGCTGAACGGGAAAGAAACCTTGCCCAATGATAACCCATCTCAGGAGCCACTGAAATGCAACAATATCATTATTTGGGAGGCTATAAAGTGGGTGCCCAGCAGCTGCTCAGTAACTGTTTTACCTACTTTTAACTCGTGAAAAGCTGAGGCTCAAAATACTGATCTTATGTACACAAACCCAACTACTATTAAACAAAGAAATATGGCATATAAGGAAGTGTTTTTGTTAAGTTTGCTCTGTGAAAACTATTTGCTTATGAGCTTTCTTTAATGGAGGTCTTCTAACAATTAATTTTAAGTATCTAGAAATTAACAGCAAAAAACAGAAAATTAATCACTCAATATTTTTAAGTTCATAAAACAAGTTTTCATCTTATGCTCAAATTGAGATGTCCAGAGAGCAAAAAGCTGAATCGCGAGTGGCAGATACTCAGAGAATTCTGCTTTTGTCATCCACTTTACTGAATGCTCCCCACTTTTGATTTTAGCAGACTGGAAAACACACAGCTCATTACCATGGTGTCAGTGTTTTGGTCTCAAGAGCCTTTGCCAACACTGCCATGCACTGTCCAAAGAGGCCAGGAAAATGTCACCTCGTAACTGCCCAGATAAACGTGAACCAGGTAGCAGTCTTTATACACTAGGAACATAGGGGCCACATACAGCATACTGGCAGAAAGTAAAAACCAGTGGCCTTTTGGATGTGGACTAAAATGATGGTTAAAAAATAGAATTTATCATATTCTAGCCATATAATGGGCTTTTTAAAATAAGAAACTAATTAAGTTGGTAAAATATATAGTCTGCAACCCTTACCTTAAAAAAGCCATAGCAAAACTATTTCTCTTTCACAGAATACATGTTTTACTTTAAAATTACTAATGTTCACCTGTAAAATTTAAGTCTGACCTAACTTCCCACGTCTAGTCAAAGAACACAGCTCCCCAGACGGTCAATGACCAGCACACTGTAACCTGCAAGCCCAGTGCAGCCACCGCCTGTACTTCTGTACTGGCCACAAGCTTAGCATGGTTTCCGCATTTTTAAAAGTTTGTAAGAAAAAAAATGCAACAGATACCACCTGTGGCTCACAAAGCCTAAATTATTTACCATCTGGCCTTTTGCAGAAAAAGTCAGCCAGCCCCTGACTTATATCTACCAAAAGTTCTAAATGAATGTCCTGTTCCTGCTGACTTGAATATAACTTTCTGTTGTTTGTATTTTAAGTTCATGCTCAAGACCAAAACTTAGGGCGTGAAGCAAGTAGCTGCTGATTAAATGCAACAAGGATAAGCATATTTATTTTGTTTGAATAATAAATAGCAGATGCACAATAAAACACTGCAGAAAATAGGGCTTCAAATTTTCACAAAATCTGGGGATGTAAAATTTATGGAAATTTACATATATCATTTTCTCAGTTACTTGGAATAGCTCTTTAAAGTCTTCCAAAAGCATGCAAATATCAAGTTAATTTCAACAGAGAAAGATGAATAAACTTTTGAAAGACAAATCAACAAGTCCATGTAATAAAGAGAAAAAAATCAAAGATCAGAAACTAAATATCTGATTATAATCTAGCAACATAAATTACATAACAGTATCAATGAAACAGGATTTAAATACAAGAAAAGCTGAGTGACAGAAGGTTAAGAAATAAAGTACAAGTATTCCTTATATTTTAACAATCCATAAAAAATGTCTACAAAGCAAATTTAAGTTAATCCACTGGTATCACACATACTATATCCCGTTCCCTATCCCCCCCACCCCCCCACAAAACCAGTATAAAACCTAAACATCTATTTTAAAAGGAAACCAGGTATTCTTCTGATTAGTTATGATGCTGGGGTATGTTAAAGCACTAACATCAAACACTAAGAATAAGCAATACTTCTGAGGTAGTAACCATACAACTAGGAAAGAAGATACAGCTCCTTAGGCTCTTACAGAATGAGAAGGGGAGGGCAACACTGTAGGAATAACAAGACTTCCTTTTACTGCCCTTTATTGCCTTTCTATTGCAAATGTAGCCCACGTACCAAAGTGAGCAACACCTGAGAGCTTGCTAAAAATGCAGAATCACAGGTTCAACCTAGACCCTAATTCTAATTCAGAATTAGAATCTGGATCTGAGTAGGAAGCCCAGTTGATTCATATGCGTATTGAAGTATGAGAAGCACTGCTTTATTTGCAGCCCTTTACAACATTAGGCCAAGTCCCTTAGATTTTTTTTCTTTTCTTTAGAAAATGTAAACTAACATGTTCGCTAGTCTAAAAGGTATCTTTTAAAAGTTGCAAATAATGCAAGTTAATAAAATATTTATGGTATATTCTAGATAGTAGGTTTGTAAATGTTTTCAATAAAATTCCTTCAATTATATATCTGAAAATTTTTCATACGCAAATGGGAGAAAAAGTTGTAACACTATAATCATGTTTTCTGAGTACCTCCTAAGGGAAATCAAAGTCAGAGAAGACCAGTACAAAGAAGACGAAAACCAAACCTTTACCCAGTCTTTGGGACCTGGGAATGATATGAATGAAATTTTAATTCCTCCAAAGTAAAGTGAAATAATGTATATACCAAATATTTCTTTAACTTATAAATCAGATTTTAGAATGAGATTTCTATACTATGATCAAACACCCCAGAAATTCAGCTTTTAATCCCAAAATGAAAACTTAAAATAGAATTCTTTTTTTTTTTCCACTGTGTATCAAATTTGCACAACTAGAAAGTGGTACATGTGATCTTCCACTAGGGAAACAGACATACATACTAGCTGAATGATGGTTTACTTTAAAGTATTTCCCCCTTTATAAAATTTAGTGAAAGGTCTAGAGTGTGTTTTTGTCAGTTAAACCATGTAATAAGATGTTCATCAGTTTTCAGCTTCTAGCATTATGAAGTTAAATTCCATGAAACTGGTTTTCTGGGCTCATAGTTGCACATATGGCAAGGCCCCATAAAAGGTTCCATATTGTGTGGAACATATTAGTATCCCATCATAACCTTACATATTCCTTTCTAGGATTTTTTTCTATATGTTAAACTCTTATTTCATACAAATAGGTTAAATAATACCAATTATTTTATTTTACCTAGAGAAAAAGCTACTTTTAACATAAAGATAGTTTTTGAAAAATTCAGGACCAAGCTGGCAATATTTTTTATCAGAACAACACAGTAAATGAAAAATTTTTAAATATTCTCTTGCTTTAATAAAACTTTCTTCAAAAATAAATAAATCCTTACAAAAATTCTACCAGAGTAAAATTCTTCAAATACAACAAAATTCAGTCTAGAAAACATACGACATAATACTCTTAAAAGCACTTCTAAAATAGGAAACTCAAAATTTGTTTCCTTGTTCTTTGACTTTATAAATATAACAGTAAAAAAAAAGAAAATTCCCACATTTCTTGAATCTTGAATATAAGATGTGCTGAGTTGAAGAAAAAAGTTCAGTGTAGAAAGAAACCAAAGCCAAAAATAATACCACAGGCACTGGAGTAAAAAGGGCTGCCTCCCACATCCTTAAGAGAACATTTACCAAATAAATATTGTTTCATTTCCTATTTTAGTATAATAGAAAAAAAACTGACAAATTATATCAACTGATATAACAATAATGCTATCAAGTATGTGTATTAATGTTCTTGCCCTCCTGGCCCCAAATGACAATATTAAAATATGTAATAGTAAATGATGATTAATGACTAAAATCACATGAAATAGTCTGCAGAGAAGAGGTTTGTATTTATTACAGTTTTACTTACCTGTCTTGTTTTTGCTGATGTTTCAATGAAGGGAATTCCATAACTTCTTGCTAAGTCCTGAGCCTGTTTTGTGTCTACTGTTCTAGAAGGCAAATCACATTTATTTCCTACTAGGACCATAGGTACATCTTCAGAGTCTTTAACTCTTTTTATTTGTTCTCTGGGGAGGAAGAAAAAAAAGTTATAGCAGAAGAATTAGTAACAAAAACCTTTCAAAAATTGTCCAACTTCATCTCATAAAATATGGCTAAAAGACCTAGTTCCCATCACACCAAATTTTCCTTTCTCCTCCTTCAAGTTATTTTTCTCTGTGTCCCTTGAAAGATCAAATACCTAGAAATATAGTAAAACTACAATCCAGTAGGTTCATATGCAGGTAGGTCAGAAGGATAAAACAGAAATACTGAACGATTCTAGGCCAAAAGAGTGTTACACCTAATTTAAAAAAATTTAATCTTAGAAACATATACTATATATGTTGTTAAATGTTTATGTAGAATTAAAAAGTTTTTTTAAAAATACGAATTATAACATAAACATAATCTTCACATTCCATTCTTTAAAAAAAGAGCACCAAGTGGAAAGATTCTGATATCTATTGGACAATTATTTTATTAAAAGTAGATGGTTTTATGCAAATTTCTCAGATTCTTTAAATACTGTATTGTTCTAACACTTCAACCTTACAACTTCAGAGTTAAGCTTTTTTCCTTAATTATCTAAGGCCAACATTTCTCCGATTCCAAGGAATTCTATACTAAATATACTATTCGGCACCTAAATTTAAGGCACCATCTCAATGACCTTTTCACATTTTTGTTCATGGTTTTTATTTTTATGATGGATCTAGCTTAAAGCCTTGTTTCTCCAGTATAGCGTGGTTAAGAGCACAGGTTTTAGAGTCAAATGGGCCTACGTTTCAATTCCATCACTACTACCATGTGATCCAGAACAAGTTACACAATTGCTCTAATCCTTAAGAACTTCATTTCTAAAACAGGGATATTACCTACCTCATAAAAATTATTTTAAAATTTAAATTAGATAACTTGTGCATGGCAGTTAGCAAAGACTCAATAAGTGGAAGATACAATTACCCCTCAGTGTCTATTTTATTCAACTTAAACCCACCTATAATGGTGAATATCTTCAAATGACTTAGTATTATTTATGGCAAATACACAAAGAAAGCCCTCCCCAGTCCTCATGTACTGGTCCCTCATTGCACTGTACTCCTCTTGACCTGCTGTGTCGAGAATATCCAAGAGACAGGTTTCTCCATCAATTACTACTTGTTTCCTGTAGGAATCCTGAGAAGGGAGAAACACAGTCTGGATTATTATGGCGCACCTTTTATTTTTAAGAAAGATGTTAGACACAACTCTGGAACAAACAAACAAACAAAACAACCCAATTCAAAACTGGGCAAAGTACTTGAATAGGCAAATCTCCAAAGAAAATACATAAATGGCCAATAAGCACTTGAAAAGATACCTAACATCACTTAGGAAATACAAATCAAAATGAGTTATCACTTTATACCCATTAGGATGGCTACTTAAAAAAAAAAGAAAGAAAATAACAAGTGCTAGCGAGGATACAGAGAACAAAAAGTCACACACAGAAGTACCATAAAATCCATCAATCCCATTCCCCGATATACAAATAGAAGAACCGAAAGCAGAAACCCAAACCCGTGTATGCCAATGGTCACAGCAGCATATTTTATAATAGCTAAAATGTAGAAACCACCCAAGTGTTTATTAAACATATGAATGGATAAACACGTGCACGTGGGGGCACACACGGACACACACACAGGAATATTATTTAGCCATAAAAAGGAATGGAGTTCTGATATATGCTACAACAGGGATGAACCTTGATAACATTATGCCAAGTAAAAAAGTTAGACACAGAAGGACAACCATTCTGATTCCACTTATATTGAGATACCTAGACTATGTAAAGTCACAGAGACAGAAAGTAGAATAGAGGTTCCTGGGGCTGGGGGAGAGGGCAGTTGGAAAGTTATTATTTAATGGGCATAGAGTGTCAGTTTGGGATGGTGAGAAAGTTCTGGAAACAGAGCTAATGGTTGTCCAATACTGTGAATTTACTTAATGCCACTAGATTGTACACTTAAAATGGCTGCAATGATAAATTATATATATAAAGGTATATTATATATAATGTATATATATTATATATAAATGTGTATCTTATGGCAGTTAAAAATAAGTTTTTTTTAAAAAGGTGTTATACAGAGATCCAACAATGTAAATCTCCATATTCATAACAAAAAGACCCAAATTCTCTATAAAGGAAAATAATTATTACAAAATGAGACAGCTCTACTAACTCTTTTATTCTGGATGATTTAGATGGCAAGAAAAATCAAGCAATTCACAGTTACCATGCATTAATTTTACTTCCAGCCTAGGGAATACGTAAGAGAATGGTCAATACAGAGAATTTTAACACCCTTATTTATCCATTTCTGAAGTCCTGGGAACATTTAACAGCCAGATGGATACTATGATAAAGTTAAAGAGAATGACCTGTCTGCAAATCCTGGGAAGCCTCTAGTAAAAAGAGAGGCAGGTGGAAGGAAGGAGGAAGAGACGGTATCTTAGAGACTACGCAGCTCTCAAGATGGAGTAAAGGAAAGAGGGTGGGTAACATAACAATCTGGAATTGAAAATCTGAGACTTCTGATTAATACTTATGACTACAAGGTTTCACACACCCTCTGCCAAAATAGGCTTCAAAAAATAAGGAAACGGCTGGTGCCATGTGTAGTCATAGAATCAGAGGCAGGGCTGATAAGGGGTATAAAGTATAAACCTAAGGACACTGTTTCTTATTGTTCCACCCTTAATTCATAAATTACTTTATAGACCTATCATTTAAAAGGTGGTCATTTAAAATCAAGCTTTTGGTAAAATGTTTGAAAAATGTTTCCAGTATAAGGAGAATACAAAGATACATATGTAGCATGATCCCAATAAAATATCTCTACATATCAGTATAAATGTATCCATACATACATTACAAAACTGATGGTACATCCATCAAAATGTTAACAAAGGGTATGTCTCTGATGGAGATCATTAATTTAAGAAATAACTCATCTCTTGTTTATCTTTTTTTTGGGGAGGGTAATATAGATATTACATTAAATGCATTTCTTTCTTTAGCTTTTAATTTTAAAAACTGTGAAAAGATTGCCATACTAGACTAGGATCTTCTGTTTATCTTTTAAAGTAAACTATATTTAAAATTGCCCATAATAAAAATGATCTCACCAGTCAGAAAAAAAGAATGAATATTTACTTAATTTTCTAAATAAGAAACTCTTGACTAAGGATGTGAACATTTGGTTGACATTTTATTTTAGCTTATTCCCTTAATTAACTACTTAAAAGAATTCCTGTATACTAGAAATTGAAAAGCAGTGTTTTGAAGTATAATGAAAGAGGGGAAATGGAGAGCAGAGGACAGTATCTTAGAGTCAATCCATTCATTACCCAGGGGAGGCTACTAAGCATGTAAAACAGACCCAAGATGCCTTTTCCTTACCTACTGCTGTCCCCTCACGTTCCTCACTTGCCAACACTAGCTTACGTTAACCTTAAGGCTGATAGTTTCTTCAGCCTTTAAAATTTTCTATCAACAATAAAATTAAGGATTATACTTTCTAAGCCACACAAATCTCTACCTAAGGCATGACTGGGGGATTACTCACCATCTGCCCGTGGATATCACCTCCAAGATGTACATATACCTCAATAAACTCCCATTTACAAAATTTTCAAACACTTTGTGTTTCAAAAGCATATAATGTGGAGTATTAGTAGTTTCTGCATGCATTTCATAATATATTCCCATGAGCACTCCATCAAAGGGACTGAGAAACTGGAAAAGCAGTCCCTATTCATTCCTGTTATCTGTTCCCTTCTAAATCCTAAACTGACAGCAAAGTTCTGTTACTGAAAAAAGTAATCTACAACCTACCTATAAACAACGAGGAGCAATCTGCAGATCACAAATAATAGGTTTAGGTTAAAAATTCAGTTATTTCCCAAGTTAATTTTAACTAGAGTCACCCTTAGAAGCACAGTCACTGAGCTATATAAAAAGGCAGTGCAACTCGGTAAAAACTTAAGAACAAAAGTGTTAAATGGCGAGGTATGATCTGAAAAGAACTAACACTTTTTAAGGCAAAGCAGATAACAAGCATAACAAAAATGATATGTAAATACTAAAGATTTTGTTTCAACTTCAGGTTACCCATTGACAAAAGAAGTATAAGGAGGTAGAAAAAAATTATGCACCAATGTAGAATCTTTCCCAAGACTGGAGTCTAAATAAGGGTACAGCAAGCTACTGCCCACAGGCCAAATCCTGGCCACCTGTTTTTGTATAGCCTATGAACCAAGAAGAGTTTTCATGTTTTTAAATGGTTGTTTAAAAACAAAAAAGAGTATGTGACAAATACCCAAGTGACCTTTTACAGAAGTTTGCCATCTCCTGCTCTCAGCTAGCAAAATACCTTTTCACAAATCTAAATATTCTCAACACATTTTACTTTAATACTTTAAAAAAAAATCATCACTGAGAAAGCACAGGCTGTCAAAGCCTAATCAGTTTAAAACCACATAGATTCTACAATGAAACTAGTTAAAGACAGAGCAAGAACAGGATTAAGACTTCACATTTTTAATTAGTGTCATTTCCAGTCTTTCAAATAGAATAAACTTTTATATCAGGTACATAGGTTATTAACATCTTTTGGAAACAAGGATAAAAGCAAGCCACCTAAAAACTAACTCAATGTAATACAATATTAAATGAAGGAAAGTTATTCCATGTATTTCCCTTTACTCCCAACTAAAGTACTATTTTATTTATTTGTAGGGGGGGAAAAGCCGTTTCTAAATGACATATACTGTGGTATGCAAAAGTTAAGTGTAGACAGAAGCCAGACACTTCTGGTGATAAACAGGTACAATCCTTCTAGAAAGCAAGTGCAGCACGTATCAAGAGCCACAGGGCTGGTCACAGCCTTTCACACAGTCAATGCTGCTTCTGGTAAAAGATGCTAAGGAAATATGGTTGGTCTGTTTTTTTAAAAATGATAGTTATTACAATAGATACATTCAACATGGCATCCTAAAATATCTTACCAAAAAAAAAAAAAAAAAAGCATTTAATGTCCACAATCTTATGCCATTTATCTCTTTTTCAAAAAATGCTCCAAATCCAAGCACTGACCGTCACCACCCTAGTCCAAGGTAATCCTGTGTCATGCAGTCTCCTGCCACTGCTTCCTAGCAGGGATCCCTGCTGCTACCCTTACAATAAATTCTCCACCTAGCAGCTGGTGGTCATATTGTAATTTCTAACTGTGTATTTACGTGTAATTGTTCAAGTCTACATCCCCTACTCGGCTTTAAACTCCATGATGGTTGGGCTCACATCTGTTTTGCTCACCACTATGCACCATGTGTGTGGCAGCCTTGAACACAGTAGGTAATCAGTACTGTCTGTTGAACAAATGAATAAATCCATTCAATGTAAATAAATGCAGACACTATAAATCAGTCCAAGTAAACACAAGTTAAAGATACTGTAAATTATATTAAAACAATGAAGTTGTAAATTTTAAAATTATAACATATTGAGTATTTTAATAAAGGTATTAATACAAGTTTTATACATGAAAAAGTTTTACATTACCTTTAATGTAAAAATATAAACAACAGATTGTATTACTATTGTGTTACTTTTCCACATAGCATTAAGACTGTACCCATTTCATCACCACTCACTCAACAATGAGTTTTATATTTTTATTTTTGTCATCTTGTTAGGCCCAAAACCCCTATCGCTTTAATATCTATTTCTCTGAGGACTAATAATATTATACAGTTTTTCTTCTTTATATTTTCATATTTATTCCCATTACCTGTGTCCTTTGCCAATTTGGAATTTTTGTCTTTCTTGTGCTGACTTATGTAATTTTTTAAGTGTTTTCCAGTTCATTAACATGCCTTTAAGTGTTGTTCTATGTACAGAAACTTATCTCTAGACCCACTGGAGAAATTTGAAAGTTAGGACTACATTACTCAAGAATAAGATAAACTCATTGACCAGGACATCATTTTGCTGTTTTTCTATTATAATTAATAGTAACCAAGTTACTCGGTATGTTCATCTTTTAACAGACTCAACTTAGTTTTCCAACCCAGGCAGTTAACCTTGACATGGTTAGACATACTAGAGTAAAGACCTAAAGAAATTAGTAACTTACTAAAGGCAATCATGTTACTGTTAATAGTAATTACGACAGCCAACATTTACTGAGCCCTTATTTATACGTCAGATACTGTGATAAGCATATTACAAGCCTTATCCCATTTAATCTCCATCTTCATGCCTCTGATTACATCAGATACTCTTGTAAATATCAACAGGACTGCTGAAAATGTCAGCTAAAGTATTATTTGAGGATTTACTTTTGAAATGTTAAGATTTTCTTACTGTGTGAAGTATTACAAGTACTTTTCATGTACTGCTGAATAACAGCTATAGAAAAAAATGAGCAACTTACTTTTACTCTCTTAATGCTCAAGTATTTTGTTACTCTCCTGAAAGATTATTTGAATCTATCACAGAATGATGTATTCCACACTATTGGTTATAAACCATCAAAAGTTGCTGTACACAGCTAGTTCTCAAAAGACAGCTAGAAAGGTGTACATTATTAGCCTGGTTATGTTAGAATTACAATAGGAAAGAGACACGGCCACATATTGTATTGAATTTGGGATATTTAAACACAGGCTGATTTATTATTCACCTATTTACTCCATTCTCCCTTGCATCATAAGAATAGTTACTAAAAATCTACTATGTGTCATATACTCTGCCAGGCATTACAAAGTTTCTGAGTTTAAGGAGCTAGATTTGATGGAAGAGATAAGAATGTAAACAAGTAATTAAAACACAATGAAATGCATGCAATACAAAGTACAATGGTGGCAAACAGGAAGAAGAGATCAACTTTGGTTATGTGAATTAAGAAAGACAGGAGGACCACTCCAGGCAGGAAGAAGCAAAGAGAATGCACAAAGACATGAAACTGGACAAGGCCAACTTACGAAGGTCTTATATGCTATAGTAAGGAGTTTTGAGCTTCATCTTATACTAAGTCATTGAAAGGTTTTTAGACAGTAGGGAAGATCAGACTGAGAAGGTTCACTGGTAGCATTATTATGACAAATTATAGAAAGAGACCAGACAGGAGGCTGGGAGGCGAGTTTAGGAAACTTTTACAAGAGATGATAGAATCTGAACTAAGGCAACAACAGTAAGATGGAGATCAAAGAGTTCTGAGAAATACTGGGTAAAAGTGACAGAACAACCCTCATTCATTGCTTACAGCAATGTTAACAGGAGTGTTACTCAAAATAGCCAAAAGGAGGAAACAATCCAAATGCCCATCAACTGATGAACATATAAATAAATATCCATACAAGAGAATACTATTCAGCCATAAAAAGGACTGAAGTACTGAAACGTGACAACATGGATGAACCTTGAAAACATGATCCTACATGAAAGAAGCCAGACACAAAAGGCCACATCCTGTGTGTTATCAATTATATGAAATATTCAAAATAGGCAAATCCAGAGACAGAAAGTAGGTTAGTGGTTGCCAGCGGCTGGCAGGAGAAGGGACTGGGAAGTGACTGCTAATTGGTACAGGGTGATAAAAATGTTACTGAATTAGACAGGGGTCATGGTTGCATAACTTTGTGAATATACTAAAATCTACCAAACTGTACACTTTAAGAGGATGAGTTTTATGTTATGTAAATTATATCTCAACCTTTTTTAATGGCAGAGCTTACTGTTTAGGGAAGGGAACAGAAGGGGAAGGGAGAGGAAAAGAGGAGTTCAGCTTGGGGCATGTTGAATTCCATATGTTCGTGGGTTGTTCTGGTGCTGTGACCTGTAGGCAGTTCTGATAACAGGTCTGATGCTCAGGGCTCAAGTCTAGGCTAGAGATATACTCCTGAATCTTCAGTCCACGGGCAGCCGCAGAACTCCACTTACTTGCGGTGTGAGTGTAGGCAAACTACTTAATCTCTCATCTACTCTAAACTACTGTTCCTTTAGCTGTAAAAGTGGGTAAACAATGAACAGGCCTTTGCATACAGATTAGGATTAAAGACCATGAAAATCCCTTTATAAAATGACAAGTGCTATAAAAAGTTAACTGTATTATTTTGCATTTTATATCGTACATGCTATTATAGGCCAAAAAGGGAGAGGCAGGCTACTGGCTACTAGGAACTACACAGCAGCAGCAATATGCTGTCCTTATAAAAACCACTGGACATTGACATTTGAACTACTTTTTCCAAAACCATTCACTATATTTCAAAATAAATATAACGGAGCTCCAGGGGAAAAGAGCTAAAACCCTGGGTTTTAAGAAGGATTTCTACATTTATGAGGGAGCAAAAGTGTTTTAAAAGAGCTCATTCTTACGACAGAATTTTTCATTAAGACATTCATTAAAGTTAAGAATAAAGAAAACAAAGCCTTCTTTACTAAATGATGGATACTTGTAATTATAAAGTGTTGAATCTTAACTTAGGACTACAGAATAAAATACGTACTATATTCAAGAGATAAAACTGTTCAAAAAATCTAAATAAACTCAAGGGAAATCAGCATAACAGATTCTGAAAATAAGGATATGACAGGAATACACCTGTAACCTGGTGAAGCCATGTGGCATTCTCCCCCAACCCTCACTTGATGCCAAGGTCAGAATGTGAGGCTACAGCGATCATGGATCACATCTTAATAATTACAGACGCCAATGTAACTTCCATGTGTTGGATTATATATCCTTCAGCTATTCTTTAATTGGACTGATACCAATTTCTTTATCTAAGATACATCTGTATTATCCAATGTGCTAAGGCTTTAAAAGTGTGTTTGTGGAGGGGTAAATATAAAGTAATCTAACAGTATACTCTAGTGACTTTTCTCCCTCAAAAATGAGGATTTATTTTTCCCTCTCAAACAGAAGATGTTCATTTTAAAAACCAAAACACTACAGAGAATGAGAGTTTGGCATATGTCCTACCATATTTTACATACATATTCACATTGTTTTTAAATAACTAGAATCACACTCCACACAAAGTGCAGCTTCTTACATGATGGACAGTTTATCAATGTCAATATATACCGATCTGCCGAATCCTTTTCAACAACTGTGTAACTTGTACAGATATACCATAACTTACTTTCCCCATCCCCTACTGGTGAATGTGTAGATTATTTCCACTTTAAAAATTATAAACAACACTGCAATAAACACTCCTGGGTATACATCTTAAACATTTATCTAATTGAATCTTTCAGATAAATTTCTGTAAGTGGAATACGTGGTCAAACGACAAGTAGTTTCCATTTTGATACATATTGCCAAAACGATGACCTCCAGAAAGTTTCTAAGAATATACACTCACGGATGCCCCACTATAGAATAAAGTGCACACGTTTCTCCCGTTTCTCCAGACTTTTCCAGACCTGTTATCATTCTCTCTTAGTCAGTATGAAAATTTTAAATGCTTATTGTTTGAACTTACATTTCTATCTTAATGAAGTGTTTTTTCACATGTTTCAACATCATTTTGTATGTGTTTGTGGATAGGTTGGCTATCTGTATCTTTAGCCTCCTTTTTTTTCTATTTGGATGTTTGCTTTTTTCTAATCCAGAAAGAGGAGAGCTTTCTGATTGATAAATGATACGAACAGTTTTCCCAGGTTTCCACCTGTCTTGTAATTTTGTTAAAGATGTCTTAATTTTTATGTAGCCAATAGCTCAATCTTTTCCTAAATGGTTTAAGAATACTTTGAAAATGAAAAGGATCCCTATTTTTCTCAGTGGAGAAAAACATTTAGTTCCAACTGCACAAATAAAAATATAACCTAATGTTGAATTCATTCATTCAATCTGTGTTACTTAGAAAATACTGCAAGAAACAGGATTTAAGACTGACATTATCATTATTTCAACGGCTGTCTACTGTTTAACATTAAAATTTATACAAGGTAGAACCAGGGTTCTCAGCATGAGAGAAAGGAGACATGGAGGAAGGTAGGGAAGAATGAACTCACGATTTTTAAATAAAATTTATTAGTTCTGTCCGTCGAAAAGGGTTTAGAGCAGTGACACCCCAGCAGCAACACACACACTTAACATCCAGATCTGAATTTCTAAATACCATTCCCCAGTAAAAGGAATTAGGGCTCTTTGGACAAATGGCTGAATCCAGGGAAGGGACAGGGAAAGAACACGGTGAACCCAGAACACACCGTGCCAGAAAGTGAGGAAGAGCTCAAAAACTGAGGGGGACATGTCAAAGAAAGGAGGCTAGCTTGAAAGGGATTCCACCGGCCATATCAAAAACAAATTTGAGCATCAAAATCAATCACTACAGGAATAGACTGCAACACACTGAATGAAAAAAAAAATCCATGAGTCCATGCTGATACAAATAAGACAAACCAAACAAGGAGACAGAGGAGAAAAGAGAGGACCCTTACTTATGGTACATGTCAACTCATAAATGCAGAAGTGATGACAGAGTTAGATTACCCACCACTTTGCCATCACTGTGGCAGTCATTTATTCTGGTGAGAATGATCAGTGGATACTACATCCCACTGGGTGCAAGTATGTTGTAGAACAGGATATTTATAGTCTCAAAGTATCCCCCCCACAGAGTACATATTAATTATGAAGGAACTAAAAATACCTTCATAGAGAGAAAACTGGCAGATATGACCTTAACCAAATAATCAGTGTTAACATAACACCATCAGTAACGGGACAAACCAGCATCACATGCCCCTTGATGTGATGCACCAGGAGGGCGTAACATCACTTATGCAGTATTTCTACCAAAAACGTTTCATCTGAACCTGACCATGAGGAAACAACCAGACAAAACTCAATGAGAGGAAATTCTACAAAACAACTGGCCTGAATTCTTCAAAAAGTGTCACTGTCGTGAACGACCGAGAAAAGCTAAGAAACTGTGCTAGACTGTGAGGTGTGACAACTGATTTTTGATCCTGGGATCAGGGGGAAAAACAGACTTGCTAAAAACACATTCTGAGAACTGACAAAATTTGCATATGGACTATGTATTGGATAAAGTACTATATCAGCATTGAAGTTCCCAAATTTTGTCCCTGCGTTGTAGTTATACAAGGAACTATTCCTGTTGTTAGAACAGGGTCAGAAACTTGTTCCATAAAGGACCAGACAGTAATTGGTCTCAGTTGCAGCCACTCAGCTCTGCCACTGTGGAGCAAAAACAGCCACAGACAGCACGTATACACTCAAGCATGGCTGTGCTCCAACAAAACTTTACACTAACACACAGCCAGCAGGCCACCGTGTACAGACCCCTGGGCTAGAAGGTAGATGTTTAGAGGTAAAAGGTCCTAACATTTGCAACTTGTTCTCCAAGATTTAAGCTAAAAAAATCATGTATTCAAGTATGTGTATACACACACACACATACACACACACACACACACACACACACAAAGCAAGTATGAGCAGTTTAAAGGTAACAAGTATTCACTGCACTATTTTTGACTACTTTTCCATAGGTTTGAAATTTTTCAAAAAAAAAGTTCAAAAATTATTTTAGGGAAGCAATATATCCCTACTTAATCCTCTCAAATATTTTATTTCTACTGCGCAGCTCTAATTTTATTATATTAAGATCACAATACTATAACTGTTCCAGAAACCTAGGCACTATGAGACAATGTAATTAAGACACAGAAGAAATCTGTTGTCCTAAAGCAATAAAGCCTCCAAACTAAGTTACATGTAATAAGGATCGCTGTTTACAAACACCGCTCTTCAAAATACATCTAAGACTAATAAGCTCCATGACAGCCGTGAGCTGGTCCCTTTTGCTTCCCAGTGTATCTCTAGGCCCAAGGAAGGCTGCATGGTACAGAGCAGGCACTGAATAACATTGATAGAATTAAGGAATTAGTTGCAATGTTAAAACCGTAATCTTAAGAGATGCCAAAGGATAAAAAGTTTTTCCCCTCTCATTTATTTCCATTACCAACTTTCATTTGTATGTCTTTAAAGCTTTGTAATTATAAAAACTCAAGTTACAATAAAACGCATCCAGTAATTTTTAATGTCCAGGTCTCAACAGTTATTACTAAGTAAATACTTATTCTTAAATTGACCTAAATACAGTGCCTGAATTTTGTTATTAGTTTACTCTAAAAGTCAGGCGCTCTCAACTATTCTACAGTCCTATAAAGATTTATAAAATGTCAACTTCCACAATTTGTCACTTTCAAATAGGCCCTTCCTAACACCCCACGTAACACACCATGAAGCTCTGAGCTCTGTAAGGTACCTCCCGTGTGCATGACTAGAAATTCAGAGCCACGGTGCCACTTTTTAATTCCCTCAGACAAAGTAACCTCAATCAGTGTTAACAACAGAACCACCCCATCTTCTCCTACACTGCCACATTTCCTTTCTCAATTAAAAATATTCACCCACATATTTAATTAGTTGGTCCTACCTAGTCCACACAGTAATCATAATATTAGCAGAGTGAAACTGATACTTTAGATTGTTAAAACATTAATTATATAAAATAAGACTCTCAAATAAAATTTATGTATTTGTAAATTGATTATACCTAGTTTAAACAGGAAAAATATCCGAACTTGGAATTTCATGTTTTATTATAAAAGGAAGTAAGTTGACCAGTAGAGGGCACTCATTTGAAAGGGGGGAAGAGCTGGCCACAGCCTTGAAGAGAAATGCATTTACCAAACTGCTTTGTATACCTTATTTTAAAAACAGAATGTTTTAATAGCATGCTAGAGTACGTCAATATAATGAACTATCAGTATGTTCAAATCTTTTATTTTTAAAAATCTAACATAAACCATATTCAGGGACTTGAATTGCACAACTTAAGGGATGTTTAAAGCTGCACACAACACGTATGAGGGTCTCAACCTCAGCACCGCTGACATTCTGGGCCACGTCACTACTGCTGCAGTGGCTGTCCTGTGCACTGCTGGAAACACCAGTCACAGCATCCCAGCCTCCACCCACTACAGACGCCAGCAGCAGTCCCCTTCCTCAAGTTGTGACAACCAAAAATATCTCCAGATTATTGCCAAATGTCCCCTGAGGGGCAAAGTCACCACCCATTCCTCACAACCAGAAAAAGAGCTGACATTAGATAGTGCTCTCAGCAAGTAAATTCCATAATTAACATGGAAATTTTTTGTTTAAAAAGAAACTGATATATCTTGAATAAACACTCCACAGCTCAGAGCACTAAAGATGGAACAAATCAATCCAATTACGAATCCATTCTTCCTTATTGAGTAGAAAACTGTTTCATCGAAGAAGGGCATAATATTTGGACTGAATTATAAGTGTCACCTAACAGAAGCATGTAGATATCAGTGAACTAAGGCCTGGAAAAAAATACTTCTTTCTGTATCTATTTGTATGTTACATACGGTAG
Source organism: Camelus bactrianus (assembly GCF_048773025.1). Lineage (NCBI taxonomy): Eukaryota > Metazoa > Chordata > Mammalia > Artiodactyla > Camelidae > Camelus > Camelus bactrianus. The sequence continues at coordinate 15,927,812 of NC_133572.1, forward strand.
ATAACTTATATATTTGCTAACTGACCAACTGGGTGTTCTGAACTCTACTTCTATTTTCTTTGGGCGAGATTTTTTCGTCTTCCGCCAAGTTTTACCTTAGAAAACACACTTCATAGAAGGTGTCTTTATAATAACAAATATCTCCAAACTATAAAAGTGTTTATTATTTTTAGCCTGGTATTGTGTTTGGGGACTGCTTTGAATTTTTAATAACCCTGCACCACTAACAAGGTATTTCATTGCCTCTTGGAACTCTTCAATGGGCTTCATAAAAATCTTTCAGAATAGAAGTAAAGGTGATCATCAAGTGCAAATTTAAACATGATCCATCGATGCATCAGACCTGTTTAATTCTCTATCATATCTGTGCCAGTAAGATGCCCCTAGATAGTACACTCAGGTCAAATTTTGGTATATAGATAAATCTCAATCAGCCTCCAATATTAAATATTTTCTTAGCTTGAAAGCTAATTTTAATTTTTAAAAGTTATACAAGGGTACAGTGGAAATTTCACTCAACCTGGTCTCAAAAAGTTTAAAATTCTACCACTTCCTAGCTAAGTATCCTTAGGAAGTTGCAGCCTCTCAGAAACCATTTTTAATCTATAAAATGAAAGAAATGACTACCTTCCTTACCTATCTCACAGTATAAATTTCTGCAAATTCTAAACCACTAGAAAATATGGTTATTACCAAATTAAAATTTGTTTTTAAATTTTTTTCCCTCAATTTTTTTCTATTTGTTTCAATGTAGGAAAACTGATGAGAATTCCAAATGTGCAAAAAGCCTATGTCCTCTCCCATTTTCCCTCTGACCTGTATCATTTGCCAATCAAAACTTCACAGCAGTAGTGATACCTCCATCCTTCTTTTTTAACTTTTTACAAAAATGTCATGTCAGTATTTTTGCTTATCTATTTATCAAAATAAACGACTGAATTCTCCTGCCTTTCTCCTAGTTGAACTACACGGAGAATTTAACGTGTCAGATACTTGGGAGATAAGAGGCAATCTCTGACGCCTCTTCCCAGATGGCTACACTAGTGAGGGAAAGTCAGTTTCAAAGTTCACAGGTTATCAATGCTTCCCTGAGTCAAGTATTCTGGTTTGGCAGAAATCACAATCAGAGTTAATGGGTTTGAGTTTACTTATAACCTTCTTCTACCTTCCCCCAAAATAAAGGACTGACTTTTAACTTTATTTAAGATTTATACTGCATTTTAATACTTTTGACCAAAAGGTTTCCTAATCTATTATCAGATTATTATATATATTCTTGACCTCTGATAGGAAACAGTGTAATGGAATTACTCAGACTTCCAGAAAAGACAGAGGGCACTTCTGCTAAAATCATATTCTAGAATCCCAGGAACACTTCCATGCTTAACTTGAATTCTATTAAAACTTCCTTCTACTTCTAATTTAAATGGTGCAGTATGCTGAGCAACCTTGGCTTTAGAAACAGGTGAACTATTTAATCCTCCTTGAAGTAAAAAACAAAACCATCAGCACTGAACTGACTTGCCAAGAAAAATGCAGAAACTATCGTACAGGTGGTCTGCTTCAGTCCCTTTCACTAATGCAAATTATTAAAACTTGGAAGCCAAATAAAAGTTGCTTCTATGTTTAAATCAGATATTTGTAAATAAGCGTTATTCCTCCATTTTTTTTCCAGCAGTACCAAAAATATTTGTCATTTCCCTATGAACAGTTACCTAATCAATCCTCAAAGTTCTATACGGCACAAACATCTTCCTAAGGACAACAGTGCCCTCAGAATCGACCTCAGTGCAGTCAAGGTGGGTTTTGTTTTTTTTAAGACATTACCCATTACCATACAGGGTATTTTGAGCTATTCTAGATTCTACAGCTGGGGACTCAGAGAAAGTTCTGAAAAATTTTACAGAGCTGATTTTAAAAATTGGTATATATCAGATCTAGAATAAAAGCTAAGGAATTAAAGACTGCTTAACCTGGGGTAAAGACATCAAAAAAACAGTCTAACAACATAAGTCTATTTCAAAGACAAGCTGATATTATGTTAAACTTAACATGAAGATTCAGACTATGCATAAAATACACTAATAATTACATTCTGGAGATTAGTTAACACGGACAGTTATGTGCCATTTCCTCCTGCAGGTCTTTGGGATTAAATAAATCCTCATCTGCTTGAGATCACTTGAGAACAGTGCTGCCAGAAGGCAGTGAGTGGGAAATACTACCTCTCAAGGTCTCTTCCAGGCCTTTGTTCTATTATTTTGCTGTTGGCCTTTCCTTTGGTACATTTTCATGAAACTGAGAAAGTCTGAAAATTATTCATGAATAAATTTATAATAAAAACAATTCTAAAATTTCCTTGAGTAAATTGAAAAAGGGCTGCAAAGCAGAGGTAAGGACTGGTGGTGGGACCTTTATATACATCACCTGATAGACACACACATAAAAGCAAAGGATGAGCTATTTAAAATGCATCAGGTAGCTGGAGGTTCTCCACTACTTCACTGTGAGGAGAAAACATGAAAATACTACTAATTAAGTGTTATCAGTTCAATCGTCAAATGACTGAACTTCACCAAGACAAATCAACTCTACAAGTGACATCAAAATACCAAAAACCCATAGAAACAATAACCACATTTTAAAAAATGACTGTTAGATATGTCTCATCTTACAGATGAGATGTAAATTTACATTCTCACCCTCTGAAAAACACTTCAAATTAAAATGCACGTGTACTAACACAGAGTGAAAGCCACGGATCCTGGTATCATTCTCCTGGGAGAAGACAAGCCGGGCTCTCCATATCCACGGTTACATATAACAACAGGGTAAAGCCTTGAAACCCACGTACATTTCAGATCACTTAATAAAAGTATTATCAGCATGACTGCCTGGTAATGAGCAGTCACAGAAAATGATCAGAGAAATCTTTTTTTGGTACCCAAAGGATGGGTTTGCACAAATCAATATGCGTAGTATTAAAACAAGATTTACCTCTATCGTAGGATCATATTCGTCCACAAAGTGATTCTGAATTAGCTGTATCGTCAAGGCACTCTTGCCTACGCCACCAGCTCCAACTACCACAAGTTTATATTCAGTCATTTTCAGCAGGCCTTACAATAAAATAAAAATAATTAAAATGTGACTAAATTAGAACATGGGTCACACATGAGATTAATATAGCCCAAACACTCTTATCAATACCTCTTAACACAAATTCACCTTTACACGGGAAATTATTTCAAAATACCTTACAAAATTCAACGATGAAAACTCCAGTTGATTACAGATGTGTACTGCAATGAACTGTACTTCATTTACAAACTCCCCTATCAGCATTTGAGAAAAATGCATTCAGTGTACATAGTCCTTTTATCTTCGACTCAGGTTGTTCTATCTGAAGAGCCAGGCTGCCATTCTGCAGCAGTTAATGGCTCTCGAAGGAGCACGCCATGACTTCACTGAGTCCAAGTGTCGAGCACACTGCTCTATACTCCGTGGACACACCCACACAAAACTTGTTGACAGCTATCTCCTCCATATTCCTCGTTGACTCGGGCCCCTAAGAGTTACGAGTGGATATGCTGAATGTCTCTGTCGTAGCCAACAGCTGTAGAAAACTTTTTCAAGGCATCATCACAGTAGTTTTCCTGGACAGTTAGCAAGAATCAGATGGGGGTGGGGGAGAGAATCATCAAATAAAGCTGGACGGTATATTGGGGAAATAAAAATTGAGACACTACAGGACAGTATCTGGTGGCATTTTAATCTGTAAATTATCTGCTAGGAAAAATAACAGCATAAAATCTAAGAGAACTTTGAGAATTCTGAATTAACTATTTAGTATAAATAATGTGATCATCAATCCACAGTATATAATCCTGTATCAGTGCTGAAAAACAGCACTTTGCACAAGAAAAATATAATATGTAAAGTCAAGCACTGCTTTTAATGAGAATGTTTAAAAAATGAAAGTGAATATTCCTAGTAATCCACATGACTTTTACTCTTTGGTTCTCACACACCATCTCCCAGCAGTAGCAATAAATACTGACAACTGACAAGGTGAACAGTGCAAGACAGAAACACGTTTTAGTCAGCTGTTTCAAACTTCTTGAAATAAAAATGAATTTATCTATGTTAATCTCCTTTCCCTCAATAACTCCATGATACTATTAGAAGTAGTGAACTGCAGAAAGAAGGGCAGTCAATGCCCAATCATTTAGTAAGGGATAAGCAGTTCCAAACTAAGGGATGTGCAGATACTGTGTATAAACACTATATACATGCAGCATCCTATTTACTAAAGACCAAGAATTATCAAAATAGGCCCCTCCACCCCCAAAAAAGTAATATGGTTTTCCAAGCGGTAACATATGAGCTAACTCCTGCCCTGTTCCCGAACCCACTCACAAAGAGCAGACAGGCCAGACAACTGTTACATCTCCAACCGTTGCTCCCTGGCCTGCTCTGTGCCACCTATAGGCTTGTCTAGGGCCACTACAAACATGTATCACATCCTGTTTGCTTCCCCTTTTTATTCCAAATACTGGCCACAGCCAATGGGATAGGTGAGGATAATCACACCAAAATGTACCCTCTGGTGCCCTGCTCCCCCCACTTCCCACCTCCTCATAAACAATTTGGATAGCGTAGAACAGTAGTTCTCAAAATGTGGTCCAGGAACCCATTAGGGTTCCTAAGACTTTTGAGGAGGGTCCAAGAGGTCAAAAACTGGTTTCATGATACTGCTATGATGCGATTTACCCTATCCACCATTATTCTTTCACAAGTGTACGGTAGAATTTTCCAGACGTATGATCACAACAGATTGAATACAGAAGCAGCTATGAAGACCCAGCTGTCTTCTACTAAGCCATACAATTAGATTTGCAAAAGTGTGAAACAAAGCCACTCTTCTCACTAATTTTTATGTTTGTTTTAGAAAAGTTATTTTTCATTAAGAATTCTATTTATGTTACCAAATAATGGACTTATTTCTTTTTTTGATCCTCAATTTTAATTGCTATTTATGGTAAATGTTGACATACTCCAGACTGGGACTGTCAATAATTGTTAAGCGTGTAAAAGGGTCTGGGTCCTTATGACCAGTAAGTTTGCCAGCCTTGGAGATATTGTGGGCAAATACTGGATTAGAGCTTAGTTGTACATACATGTGTGAATTCTGAAAGACACACACCTTCTGGTCTACTCCTTTATGCAGTGCTCATTTCTAAAAAAAATCCTTCACTTAGACTTTAAAAAATCAAGCAATATTTAAATCCACGAGAGAGATCTGAGTTCCCACAGAGTCTTACTGAAGATCACAGGCAAGAAGGAGCCCCCTCACCCAAAAATACAAAAGGGAGCAAAGGGTGGAACTGGGACCAGAATCAAACATTTTGTTGAGGAAAAAAAAATGTTTCACTTTTTTGGTCATAAAACTCAATTATCATTTCATTAACCATCTCTTAAAACCAAGAACGCCTGTGGATGGATACCGTCTCAAAATAAATAGTACTGGTATCAACCATATTTCATGTCTATGGTCTATTACACGTTCGAGTCAGCATTCTGGACCTTAGTCACCTAAGAATGACATCACCCACAAGGTTGATTCTGAGATGATGATTACGAAGACTTTTTTCCTTCTGGAATTCCTTTTTGAATGATTTTCTTTTTCCCATTACAAATGTAACATGTATACTGTGTAAAAATCAGAAAACACCTTTCTGTTCTTAACCCTTTGTTTTGATGGGTATCAAGATTTAAGAAGGCTAGTGCAGGACTTCAACCACAGCATGCACATGCCTAGGAGTATTTCAGGCAGTTGGCTGGCAGACTGCGGCAATTAACTCCTCTTTTAAGTCAGTTAAAAAAAAAATCGTGCGAGTGCTGTTTGAGTACTGTAATAACTCCTGGGATGGGGGTCAAATTTGTACGGACGAAGGTAATACAGAAGAAATGGGGGAGAAGGGCAACAACACGCAAATTAAACTTCAAGTACGATTTTAGTTATTGCTGTCTACACTCAAGTAGCCAGGAAAAAGCCCTGCTTCTGCTCTGCGGCTTTTCTGCGTGTGTTTTAACTCGGCAAAGCAAAACAGACCTTCTGGGATTAACTTTTTCCTTTTCACTAAGTCGCAGGCTTTACATTGTAGGGTGTTGGCCACCTGTTCTTCCACCACCATCTCTACCTCCACCTCCTCCTTTGTGGCCACAGCAATGTCACAGCCCATATGTGGGGGAGGGGAGCAGTCAGGAACTCGGCTGCAGATGCATTTTTTCCAAACACAATAACCTCAAACAGTGGTCTCTAAGCACTTTCGTATGCTCCTCCAAAACGTGACCTCCCCTCTTACTCATATAGCCCCCTACACACTGAAAAGGACCACTAGCCGTCCAGTCTGCGCTGGAGGGAGAAGTTTATACCTTCGTCCTAGAGATGCGAGATGCAGCAGAGAAGGCAGCAAGCGAGGCAGCCGAGTGCTGGGAAGGGAGGAAGAGTGCGGGAGCGAGGGGAGAGGGAAGGACGACGAGGGGGAGGGGAGGCTGGAGAGCAGCGGGGGTAACCTCCACCGCACCCGGCCGCCCTGAGGGGCAGCCCGCCCGGCCCGCGAGTTTCTCCCCGGCCGCCTCCAGCCGCGGCTCTCGGGGAGGAGGAAGGAAGGGGTTCCCCGTCCAGGAAGCAGCACCAGCGGCGGCCGCCTCCAGCCTCACCCTCCTCAGCCCCGCACCGCCCATTCCTCATTCCCCGCGTCGCCGCGTCCCCGCGCCTCCCCCTGCAGACCCCCCCCACCCCGCCCGCCCGCCGGCCGGCCGGCCCGCCCAGGCCCCGCGCCCGCGCCCCCTCCCCGCCCCTGGGGGACCCCTAATTCATTCACTCCCCGGCGGCCCCGCCCGGCGCCGGCGAGGAGGGTCGGGACCCCGGCAGGGGCCAGAAGGGGTGGTCCGCTCCGTACCTCTCTCCTGCACCTGGGAGCCGCCGAACCTCTGGCCCCCGCCGCCGCCTTCAGTGCCTGCGCCGCGCTCGCTCCCAGTCGGAAATGGCGGGGGCCGGGACTCCTGGCCGAGCCGCCGCCACCGCTGCCGCCGCCACCGCCGCCGCTGTGCCTCCGCCGCCGCGGCCGCCGCCTAGGGAAATCGAGCTCCGAGCACAGCGATGAGTTCGGGGCCGGGCGGCCGCAGAGGGCAGAGCTATCGATGCGCTCGGCCCTCGATTCCTCTCCAGACGGGCGTGCGGGGCGGGAGCGGCTAAGGGCGGTGTGGGAAGAGGGAAGAGAGAGCCTGCGAGCGCCGCCGGGGAGAGGGAGGGGGCCGGGCCGGCCGCGGAGGGGGCGGGCCGGGCCGGCAGAGGAGGAGCGGGGGCCGGGCCGGCGGAGGAAGCGGGCGGCTGGGGCGCTGGAGGTGGCGGGGGCGGGGCGGGGCGGTGCCTCGGCGCGCGGGCGGGAGGGCGCCCTGGAGGCCCCACGCGGCGGCCCGCCCCCGGCTCCCGCCGCAGAGCCGAGCCCGCAGCCGCAGACTGGGACCCGCGCACCGCGGAGGCCCGGAGGCCTCCCCGCCGCACCCCTGCCGGGTCCGCCCAGAGAAGCTGCGAAAATCCCGCCAGCCCTGGGGTCGGCCTACACTTGGGCACGTTCATTTACTATCTTTTCCTGCAAGTAAATAAACATGCAGTCATCAAAAGTGGGAGGCGACTTGGGTGACTTAGGGAGAGACCCGGCCGCCAGTTCCCCAGCCCGGGGCTTTCTGAGCACGCCTTGGTGATTACCAGTCTCAGCACTCTGGGGCTGGGAACGCAGCCCCAGTCCCAAACAAACGCCACACATCCTTTCATCACTAAGGAAGGGGGAGAGGGTCTGTTGCTTTTGTTGTCTTTCTGGATATTTCGAAGCCATCACAGGTCACTCTAAATAGTGACCATAAATGTACCGAGTTGCCCCTGACGGCATAAGCTGAAGACAAACTGTTTTTAAGTAGAAGTGCCCTTAATAGTCTAGACCTGAGGAGAACCATTCAAACATTAATTAGAAGACAGATTAATCAGTTAACGTCAGGGAGTTAACACATTAAACAATGGAACAATTAAAACTGCTAGCATGCCCAGAGTCTGCGTTGATAAACTACCTGGAAAGGTTTGGGAGAGCTGTAAAGATGGAGGCCTGGCAGACTAGCACCTGTACCTAATAGGACCACCCATCTGAGTCTCTACTTGCAGTTTTGTCCCTCTAATCCACGTCACAAAACACGAATAAAACAGTTCTTTCAAATCCCAACTAGTATGTCAGTAAACCTTGTACCAGCCGTCTTCCTACGCCTTATGTGGACTGTACTCTGCAAGGGTGGTTCCTGTCTCGCTCTCCTAGCACCTGGTACCAGGTAGAGGAGGCAGAAGAGAGGAAGCAGTAGACAGGGAAGGGAAAAGAATATGCCTGCTCTGGGTCAAGTAGGTGCTAAGTGTTCTGCACATATCATCTTACTTAGTCATCACAACAACCTCATGAAGTCAAACACTTTTCTCTATTTTACAGTCCACCTTCCTAACTTCTAGACATACGTGCTGGTTCCTGGCTGTTCCTGGGAAACACAGGCAGGCTTATTCCTCAGGGGCTTTGTACTTGCTGCCCCTTTATCTGGAACCCAATATATACCCACAGAGCTTCCTTTGACACTTACTTACAAATCTTGTTCAAATGCCTTCTTCTAATGAGTTTCCCAAAAGATCATGGTTGATACCACATCTCTCCCTCCTCCCAAATCCTCTCTCCCTGCTTTATTTTTCTCCAAAGCTTAACATCCATGTATCATATTTGTTTTGGTTTTTTGTCTCTCTCCCACCAGAATATAAGCTCCATGAGGGCACAGATTTTTGTGTTTTACGTTTACAGCTACAAATATAATAGGCACTCAGTAAATGTATGGAATGTTGAATGAAGGAAGCTATGTACCCAGCTTTGGAACAGTGTGAATCTAAGTCCTTACTGAGACAGAATGCCTTCAAGTATCTGTAGCCTCTTTTACCTTCCTACAAAAATCTGCCTTTAAACTCACCCACATCACTTTCTGATAAACCACACCCTATGGAGTCTAGAAAAGTGTCTGCACACAATAGACACAATGAGTTTTTGTTAAGTGAACGATTTTCACTTATTTCTATGTTGCTTTGTCATCACTCTTCAATGTAAATCACAGATTTGTCCAACTTCAAGTACATGCTAAGCTCTTGTTTTCTCTGACAGCTGCTAATACAATGTTCTCTCTGTAGTTGGTGCTCCATAAATCTTAAACGGACTATGCTAGAGAGGAGGGGAAAGCTTTCCATAGCACGTATACGCTGACTGAAAATTCTGGAGTTAGCAGAACCCTCATCCCTCTGCATGTCTCAGTTATCGTCTAGGCTCAGGATTCCCCGAAGCAGACCTGCGTCCCAGTCTCTGTTCCGTGCACCCTCCACTCCTGCTTCACCTGACACGCTTCCTCTCTCCTTCCCTTTCACTCCTCCAGTGCTATCTACGTACGCACGTCAAGCGCTTCGACTGTCCAGCCCTGACTGCTTTCTCAGAGCCAGCTGCCTCCTCCCCAACACCCTTTCCTGGACACAGGGCTTAGAGCCGTGGGTCTCAAAGGAAGGCACTTCATGAATCACCGGGCATAATTACAAAAATGCACGTTCTTAGGCCCCTCCTCCAGATAGTCCATTCAGTTGGTCTAAAGTGAAATTCATTTTGAACAAATCGGGTGACCCTCACCTGGTGGTTAGCAGTCTGGACACTGGGAAACTGGTCTGGACGCTCACAGTCCTCTCTTCTCTTGGCAGCTGCACTTGCTGCGAGCTTTGGGGCTTTCCCTTCCTCAAGCCTGGTGGCCATGTTGAATAGTCTCCCTGGCTTTCTCTTTCTTTGCCCTCCCCAAGGACAAGCACCCAGGCCCACACTGGGACCAGGATGGGGAGAGAGAGAGAGGATAACAAAAAGTATATATAAACCTGGGGCTTCCAGTATTGCGCTAAGACGTAACTGAAGTTTTTGCCCTCTACCGTCCCACTCCTCCGGGAAGGCAGCCATGTACACGCGTGCACCCATGCACGTCCTTCTGATTCTGTTTTGTGAAGATCGTATTAACCCTCTTCTGCAGATAGAATCAAACCCAAAACAACAGGAATGCCTTTGTGTTAGCTGGGCTCTCACAAGACATAAAATGCCAGGACGTGTTCAGAACATGGCGAATGCTGCAGATTTATGTAAAGGAAATAAGGAAACCTTAGAAAACCATATCACGATATGGCCAGAACTACTGTTCATCCAGGAATCCACTGCTGTCCTCGTGATCCAATGACAGGCGCAGGTGCCCTGCTCAGCCCCTCACTGACAAGCACCCATTGCCCGGACTCTGCTGCTTTAGCCATTCTCCCGAATCAGCATCTCCCTGCTTCTTCCTCACTCACAGTCGCAGCCTCTACTGCTATCTCTGCTTCTGGTGACTGCTGTCTGTGACTTGAGTTTAAAGCATCCCAAGAGAGAGGATCTGAATGCATCTGTCATTCATTGTTCAATAGGAAGGGTCTTGCTGGGACAGTCTTCCTGATGGGCCACCTGATTGGTGACTGGCCTTCTTTACATCTGCTTAGAGACCACTGCCTTTGTTTGGGTGCCAATCCTGGATGGAGACAGTGGTGGCTGAGCAGCAGGACACAGAGCAGGGAAAGTCAAGCAGGAGGAGCCACCTCTCCACACACTCCCCATCAGTTGTCTCAGGTGGGAAATTTGTACCACTGAATGGGTGCTACTTAGCTCACTTACCCAGCACATAGTCTCCTCTAGACACTTATTTCATTAGACTGTGCCTTCCTTTTTTGCATATCTGTTTTCTCCACTAGGTTGTTAACTTCTCAAAGTCCGTGCCTCATTTAACTCTACATCCTCTACCTCTCGGCCCATAGTAGGGCCTCTATGAATATTTCTTGTAGAGAATGACATTAAGACAAAACTTCAGCCCTGTCTCTACCTAGTGGCTTCATTCTCCTCTTGCTAATTTCCCAGACCATTTCTAAACAGATATCCAGTCATCATCTCAAATGCCCATCCAAACCCAAATGCCCCATCTTATTCCCCCAAACTAATTCCCTCTCCCAATTTTTTTCCCATCTCACCCCCCCGCCACCGTGGCATCATGACCCTTCAAAACATTCTGATTTGAAAATTTAAATGTTTAACCCACTCCACATGCAAGCTCCTTTTAGTGATACTTCCTAAGTATTTTCTCACATCTGCCTCTTCTAGACTCCTCCTTCACACCTGCGTTACTGGAACAGCCTCCTTGGGATTTCCCTACCTCCTGGTTTTCTTCTTTTCAGTTCAGGTCATATGCCGTTGCCAAATGACTCTTCCTTACACAGGTCTTTCTTCATCATCAAACATTTACTCTGTACCTACTCCATAGAGGCTGCACGCATACAGATTATATATTTGAAAAGTCCAGAGTTACAAGCCAAGTTCCTAATGAGCACCTAAAGACACTGATAATTACTTTGAAAATTAGAGGGGGGGATGATCACTGGCCCCAGCTAAGCCTTACCTAAGACTGAATCTTGCTTATAAATCTTTAATAACTCTTTATATCCAACTGCATCTAATCCAAATCCTTGGTGCCTAACTTTTGACGGCACCCACGACCCAGCACCATCCTGCCCCGTGACTTGGTCCCCCACATTTTCCCAAAGCAGACGCTTTCCTCTCCTCAAGCAAATCTCCTCTCTGTGCCACAACACTAGGAAATCTCCTCTCTGTGCCACAACACTAGGAAATCTCCTCTCTGTGCCACAACTCTAGGCTGTTATGTCCTTGCTCCTTTTTTTCACTGGGCATCTTTGCTAGAATTTACTAACTTCTTTTAAGATCTAGAACAAGTCCTACCTCCTTTTTGAAAGCTTCCTTAATGATGCCATCTCTTTTAGATCTATTATTTCGTATGGGTTAATCATATCTCCCCAAGTAAATTCTAAAATCCCAGAGGCAAGAAATAATCTTAGGTGTGTGAACCCCACCCACCCCAACAAGCCTCATTCACTGCAATTACTCAGTAAGTACGTGAATACATATAATGCTCTTATCAGCAAGGTAAACATGATGAAAGCTGTGTCTGAGGAAGATCAGAATGGCAGCTAAATGCAGAAAAGATTGAGAGATAAAAAGACCTCAGGTCAGGTGTTTTGTGGCTGGTTTAAGAGTACCCAGTGACAGTGGGAATGGGGCATTGGCTGAATTCACTAGTCCTGCGAATGAGAACAAATTCGTGAATCTCTGCCAGCTTCGAGCTCAAGAACGCAGCAAAGACATAGTGGCTACCATTTGCTAAACTCCTCGTCTGAGCCAGACAAGTTTTAGACACTCTTTCAGACAAAGAACACATCTGCTCCATATCTGTCCACTCTCCTCTTCCTCACTGCGATCACTGCAGTCCAAGCCACCATCCTCTGCCCCCCCCCCCAGGGGAACAGTCATCAGCTAACGGGTTTCCTGGCTTCTACTCTTGCTCCTCTGCAATCTTTTCCCATAGCAGAGCCGCCAGGCTGAATCTTTTCAAAATGCACATTGAATCATGTGACCAGATCATGCTCTCCAAAGACTTTTCATCACACTCAGAAGAAAAGTGGAACTCTTTCAAGCGTTTCATGAGGTCGTTTTTACCTCCTTTGAATCACACCACCCGTGACCTTTCTCTTCACTAGGTTCCAGCTGCCCTACCCCCCAACTAGATTAGTCACCTTTTTCTTCCCCGTAGGTAGGTGTCAGACTCATTCCCTCCTCAGGGCCCGGTACCTGCCTTCTCCTGCTCTCTGGCCTCTTCCTTTCTCCCAGGTGGCAGCTTAACACCAGCAAATCAGCGAGAGATTCCCCAACACCCAGCCCACATCAGCACTCCCCACCCTGGTCTCTTACTTCTACCCTTCAGCTAGTCCCCGTTTAGCACAGTGGCCTGTTTTATTCCTTTACTTAGCACATATTACATCTGAAATTATCTTGGTCATTCGTTTGTTTGTCTGTTCCTCCCCTGAAATATAAATTTCATGAGACAGGGACCCCTCCCCGCTCCCGAATCCTCAACGCCCAGAGAGAGCTTAGCACATAGTAGTCAGTACAGATTTGATGATAATTTGCTGTAAAGAAAATAAAAGAACTAATAATTCATTCTAAGTGAGGTCTTTGCAAGTCAATTTAAGCGTCTTAACTTTTGTTTCTGTCTACCTAATGCAACAGTACTTCATTTAATGCTTGTTTTGTTTTGAAGAAAATTAGATTATCAGAAATATTTTTTAAAATTGCTTCCTTTTAATTCCCCATGGAGGTGCTCATTGGACAACCTGTAGATTACAAGCCTAATTTTCCTAGTTTCCATCTCTCCTTAATCACAGTCATTAGATACGTTGTGAGCTGCTTCTATTCCATTTGTGGCAATGTGCATTCAACAGAGCTTTACTTGTGCAGGACAATTTAACATTCTGGAATCTAGGGGCATTATTAACCTTTTGGGACCAGGTGTCTAATTCAGTCTCCATATGTCCTCAGTTGAAAGAAGCAAGTCACTTTTTTCTTTTTTTCCTAAATTCTTCTAGTCTCCGTGGAAGATTATTTGCCTTGTCAAGTATCCAGTGAAAAAAACTATCTTTTTAAAAGCAGCGAGAAGAGTAGCATTTTTTTTAACATATTTGCAAGTCTCTTGAATGTGTGGCTTAATAGAAGAAACTAGATCCTATCTGTTCCTACATTCTATCTGCTTAGACATCACACTTAGAATCTAGAAAACGTCACTATACACTCATAAGAGAAATGAAAGTGAAAACAGAAATCAACTTCTTGGTATTATTATGAATATAGGTTTGACCCTGCAGAACTCCTAAAAAGGTCTCCGAATCTCCAGGGGTAACTGGACCACATTTGATAACTGCTGTTCAAAAGAGCTCTTTGTTAATTTTTTTTCACTAGTAAAACAGGGCCACAGTTTAATAAAGGCCAATACCGTTGTTAGCGTTTCCAAAACGATTCTTCAGCTTCTCAGAATAGGCTCTCCGAGTCACTATTAAACAGCTTCTATTGATAATGGTATGTGGGAGAAATTATCACCAATATGATATACAGATTTGTATATTTTGTAAAATATACAAAGGTAAAACAGATGCCCCAAGTCATGTCCTTCCTTGCAATAATCGAGAACTCTTGTTTTTAGGGTGGTTTTGTGTTCTTGAGGATCTTGAAGCACTTTACAAGACATTAATTAACTGAACATCCCAAGACGCCAAGGAAACGTTTTCAAATATAATTTCCAGACATTTTGCAGACAGTTTAACTAACAAACCGGGTAGAAGGGCTTGTCCTGGCTTGAAGGAAAGTTGTGAGCAAAAACAAAGCATTTATCATCTATTTATTGTGACTATAAGAGCACTATATATTCCCCATATTGTTTTAATTTACCAGGTTTGTCAGGAGTATGGATACTGTGCTTATAATGAAAGTTTCTACTCTCAGCGTCTCGACAATACTTGACTTCTTTTTCTTTCTTCCTTTTTACCCACTCCCCCTTTTCTTTCTCTTCCTTCCTTCCTTCCTGACTTCCTGAAAAAATACCAAAATTATGAAAATCCTCAGACACTAAATCTTTGCCCAGCTCCATAAAACACCTTGGCTCTCTAGAAGTCATCACTAAAGTGACTCCAAACTCTTATTTTATCCCATCCAGTGATGTTCAAGTCAGTCACAATTAAGATCTTGTCATTCCTCTGTTTAAAAACCTCCAGTAGCTTTCCATCTCATTCAAGAGCAAAACCCTCAAAATGTCCACAAGAGACCCCATTACCTTCCTAATGGCACGTCCTCCTCCCTGGACAGACCAGCAGGCGCTCACCTCAGGGCTTTGGCACTTGCTGTTCCTACTACCTGGCAGGCTCCTTCCCTCAGACAACCCCATAATTCACTCCCTCACTTCCTGCAGGTCTTTGCTGAAAGGCCAGTTTCTCAGTGAGGTCCCTGTCCACCTTATTTAAAACTGCAACTTCCACTCCAGAACTCTCTCTCCTCTCTATCTGCATTTCTTTTTTCTATAGAACTTATTGCCATCTGTCACACAATATGTTTCACTTACTTATTTGATCACATTCTTTCTTTCCCCGACTAGCAACTACGCTATACATGAGCTAGGACTTGTGTCTATTCTAATCACTGTTGAATTCCCATCACCAGAACAGAGAGTAGACACTCAAAAAATCTGTTGAATAAAAAAATAAAGAGATCCTAAAATGAACTTTGACGTGTGTCAGAATGATAAGAATGTGGTCAACCACAAAAATATACTAAAATATAATAAATATGTATTTCCAGAAAACCATTCTGAAGTAAGCTATTACATCAACAAACGAAGACTAATGGACACTCGAGTCAATTGTTTCTCCTGGCTTGTATTTTAAAGTTAATAGTAGGTCTACCCAAATATGTTCTATTAACAGATAAAATTGTGAGGAGAGTGCAAATTCTCATGATTTTAAATTTTTTTATTTTGGTGGTGGGGAGATAATTAGGTTTACTTATTTATTTATTTTTAGAGGAGGTACCGAGGATTGAACCCAGGACCTCATGCATGCTAAGCATGTGCTCTACCACTTGAGCTGTACCCTCCCCCCTAACTATACCCTCCCCCCTTCCTCATGATTTTAGATGAGAGAAGGGATTTTACCTTTGAACATGTCAAATACTTTTTGTTTTCTCTTTACGGCTTAGAATACTTATTAGCCTGAAGTTAATGTTATGGGAAAAAAGATCAAAATGAACCCTCCATAACCAATCTAATTTTCAAAGTGAAAATTTGTTGTGATTAAATATATTTACAGATAAAATCAAAGAGCGAATTCTATGCCATTGTAGGTAATTGTTGATAGAGTTTGAAACAGGAAAGTTTAGAAAACAGAGATAAAAATGAAAAACTGTGAGAGTCTATGTCTACTTAAGACTGGGAAGGTGGATGCATACAGATGGCGGGGGAGTGTGTCGTGTGTGTACTTAACCCACGCGGAGTAACGCTTGCTGGTGAGAACGTCATCTAGGCTCACAGCTGTCAACCAAGCAAGGCGTTGAGATGATTTAGTTGTGTGAATATCTACAAGTCATTTGTAACTAATATTAGAGTATCTCATACTCGAGTTGGCTGGCTTTAAAACATTTAATTCATGTTCAAGGTTATCCTTAGCGCATGCTTCCCAAGCTGACTTGAATTCTCTGACGCTTTCTTGAGTAGGAGGTGCAGCTAGTTCCCATGGGAGTGTATGATGAATGTGATTATCTTCCATCATTTGTGCCTCAGAGAGAAAAAGACTGAGAATCATTCTTTTTCTAAGGGAAATCAGAAGTCCTGCAAAGTAAAGAAAAAGAAGAAACAAAAGAAAAGCTTTGATGCCATTATCAATATACTGCTGGGCCATCTTTTTCAAATATTTCTCGAGTAGAACACTTGAAAACCATTCATTGTGAGCTTGCTTTCAGATGGTTAGAAGCAGGCTGCTGAGATGCACGTAAGTTCACAGGGTGAAATGTGAGTTTATCGAATTCTAAAAGGTGTGATGTTACGCATTGCAACATTAAGATATGAAACTCAATATTCAAAGGTAGATTGCTTTTGGTTTTCTTTCAAATCTAAGAATTCTCAGAGCATTTGAGAATAAATTTTTTAAAAAAGCATCACTTTGTAAAGGAATTTGGGACTGGGTAGGTTTCAGTAACATCTCTACCCAAAATAGTAAACAGTGTGTGGAGTGGTTTTCATTATTCCTTATGTGCTGTTGAAGAAACAAGCTGCTAGAGAATTTTGCATCTTGCATGCCATCCTATTGCTATAAATTAAAGAAAGATGTGCAGTATCGCTGTGGTATTGGCTTACCATAAAGAGCTGTACTAAATAAATAATAAGGATGCATATAAATGCAAGATACACACACAAATAGTAAATAGTAACACTGTAAAGTATGTACTTTTACAATGACAATAACTCACATTGCCTCACCTGGGCTTTTGTGCTGGGTTCTTAGCTTGTCCCAACCCCACCCTCACTATGGTTTTCCCCTCTTTAATGCCACTTCATATACTATTTTCAGATTAATCCTATTCAGGCACAGTGCTGACATCCCTCCCTTCTTCAGAAATCATAAACACCTACAGCACAAATACTTACAGAATCAAATTCAAATGTGAGGCTACTTTTCTACCTTCATTTCCCATTAGTATCTTCCTTCCTTCATTCAGGTGCTTTACTTGACGCCAAATTTCCTTCCTTCCCTACTTTTGCTGCCACTAAGAATTTGTCTGCTGCCTGGAATTCTTATTTTGTCTGAATCCTCCCTAATCCTCAAACATGAGTGAAGCAGGTTCTAATGGGGGCGGAGTAGAGACTCAGGTATAAGATCTATGCCTTGGGTTTACGGAGAAGCGGATCCAGCGGGCCCTGTATGTCCATGGATTCCGCATTCGGGGATTCAACTAACCTCGGGCTAAAAATTTTTAAATTCCAGAAAGTTGCCAAAAGCTAAACTTGAATTTGCTGTGCACCCAGCAACTATTTTCATAGCATTTGCATTGTGTTAGGTATTATACGCAATCTAGAGATGACTTAAAGTATATGAGGGGACTCACAAACCTAGAAAACAAAGTTATGGTTTCCAGGGGGAAGGGGGTGGGGAGGGATAAATTGGGAGCTTGGGATTTGTAGATATTAACTACTATATATAAAATAGATAAATAACAAGGTCCTACTGTATAGCACAGTGAACTATATTCAATACCTTGTAATGGCCTATAATGAAAAAGAGCCTATGTATAAATGAATCACTATGGTGTTTACCAGAAATTAGCACAACATTGTAAACCGACTGTACTCCAATTAAAAAAAAAAAACGTATATGAGAGGATATACATAGGTTGCATGTAAATACTATGCCCCTTATATAGAGGACTTGAGCATCCTTGGATCTCGGTATCTGCAGCGGTCCTAGAATCAATTCCTCATGGATACTGAAGGACTCACTGTACCTTCAAACGGTACCACCCTTTAACTACTATGTTCCTAATGTTCTCTCCAATGTATTTTCGTCTTCCCTTAAAAAACTTTCATGACAACATAAAAACTTAAAAACAGTTAAGAAGTCCCATTTTTGGAAAATATGTTTCAGGGAGCAGTTCCTCCCTCACTCCCAACTAGGCACCCTCTGACTTCAAGGCTCAGCTCAGATGACACTGTCTCCATAAAAGCGTGTCTCTGATTCTCTTTAACAAGGAGTAATTTCCACTCTTCTCAGCTCTCATTATACTGTACCTACATCTTTCAGTCAATATCTGTGGGGCCTTCTAAGTGTCTGGTGCTGAAACTGTAAGGTTAGAACAATCCCACTGCTAGGTATTTCATTTAACCCTTAGACCTATATTTTGGTTGTGTCAGGAGGGCCTTTTCAGTGTGCAGGGAATAGGCACATTGCGATTCTCCCCTAATTAACAGGACTAGATTGTGAAGCTCTGCAGGGAAGTAAGAGAAAGAGCAACAATCTCTGTAGTCAGATCAGTGGAGAACACAACCTGAATCCAGAACATAGCAATGCTCGTTCTGGGACCCTCCAGGCTCAGAGGAAGCTCTCACGATCTGCCGTCCCCATCCCCTCTACTCAAGCAGCACACCATGACTGGCTCCTTATTCTAATTTTCTGCTATCGTAATGACAGTAACCACCTATCTCTACATCTTCAGCTTCAGCCACATTCCCAACAAACTTATTCTCTGCATGTCTCACATTCAAACTTCAGGAAGGTGAACTTAATCAAGCTGGCCAGTGAGGGAGTCACCAATTTTAGACCCCTGTCTTGGGCAGAGTTTGTGGCCCAGACAACTTCCAGATTTAGGTGCTGGTCTCAGATCCATTGGTATGCATCATGTACACAGAAAGTAACAATTTTAAGCTGTGTTTCTTTGAAGGTGGCTATGACTACATCAGACAATCAAAGCTTCATACCAGACATACCTTTATTGTAGCTGATTGTAATGTTTCATAACTCCCACTTGGATTGCAACCTTGTTGAAGACATAATTGTGTTCCATTCATTTTTGCATCCTCCATGGAGACTGGTTTTAGTACCTGGCACACAGTAGATGCTCAATAAATATACACTGAGAAGTGCCAAATTTATACCTTGAATATAAATCCTACACCTCCCAACAAAACGCTATAAAGTCCAATCTGGCATTGCTTAGTCTGTAAGGTGGTTATCTGTGACCCCTGTTCTCAGCAGCAGTCACACTAAAATAAAACTGCACTGCTTTTATATATAATTCTAGCCAGAAGGGTGCAAAGCCAAAGGTGGGGGTGGAGGGGCAGGTCCTTTGTCATTTTGCTTTTTTCTCCACTGTGGTATGTTATAAACAGTTTTATAAGGTTTCACTAGAGCCGAGGGTCTCTACGTACATATAAATTGCTGAACTAATTGCCAGTTGATATTTTAAATATAGAAGAAAAGAATTTTAGAGATGGAACAAGAATGTGAAACAAAGTTTATGTCTCAGATTCTATGACCACATTTCCAGTCCAGCTCTGACTTGGCAGCCATCCAGAGGGGCCACATTAAGAAGCAGATGACATTCTGAAAAGAGAGAGTTACTAGTTCTTTTTCTTTTATATATATATTTCTCTCTGAGCAATTTGTTGTTTCCCCATCTTCTTTTTATCTTCTGTGTATTTCTAGGTAGTGGTTCTATGCTCAGATAAAGCAAAACATTTTTATTTTTTTGTCTTTAACACTACTCTCCTAGAACCTTTTTACCACTAGGTTTTGTCTCATATTCACTTTGCAAGATTTCTCTACTTCTCTAACCCACATTATCTATAACGGTACTTTGTCGTACGCATTTTTGATAAGTACATGCTTCTTTTAGTGATGATCTTTCCTGGAAAGAATACCAGTAAAGGTAAGTCCATAAAAAGTGTAAAATGTTTATGTAAAATCTCATTTTACTTTCAAATCGCTTATCAAATATGAAGGCTTTCGCCCCAAAAGAGAATGATTTATTTGCTTTTCCGGAATGATTACCTCACTGTGTGAAAAGAGAAACACAGAATCACTTTGTTAGACATTTAGTTGGAAACGTTTTCATTAGCAGCGTTGCTACTTGAACTGAAAGAGCGAGGGGAGTGAGTGTTACGCGCAGAGTGAGAAAAACTGTGTGAAGGTGCAAGGCAGCACCGACCCTGCCCAGAGAACAGTCCCAGTCTGAAGCATTAACAAACTAAAGGCGTGGCTGTTTTGCCTTTCTCCTGGAAAAATGAAACAGGATGTCTTCTTTAGATGGTTCGATTTCAGGATCTGATCCGTCAGTTTTAACTTCTTGAGTTGAACTGGGAAATTACATACATAGTTTTCACATTAAATGTTTTGTTACCCAGGAAATGCAGGCTTTCGTAGCCTAGCTCTTCAATATTACCCATAATGCATGACCACCACCACCCTCAACTTATATTCAGCAAGTCTTTGTTGCAAAGCATGCATAGCATTAACAGAGATAAACATACTTACCCGCAACTTTACGCACCACTCTCCACTTGCCATAATGAAAACGTTAATAGTCCAAATGGCCTTCTATTTTATCACTAAATGTTCTTGTCTATTATTTGCAAACGCAGCTATGTCACTCTCGTGCATAAACTGATAACCATCAACATACAGAGCCCCCTTCAAGAATCTCAACAGAATACACCATCTGTGCATTGATTGCTCCTGCAGGAATCTGCGAGCGCTAACAATGTGTTTGGAGTCAGAGGTCCTCTCGTAGTTGAAAATTTCTGCCAGAAAGTCCTCTTCTGTGTTTACTTGGGAACAAGGACCCATAATGTAATGCTCAACAGCATAATTTGCTTTCCTTTAGGAGATAACTGCCTTTCCTAAAAGGATACATTCTTCTTTTTTAGGCCTACACCAAGGGAGTTTCAAGATAGAATGCAAATTATTTTATAACAGCCCAAAGTAGAAGCATGACTACCAACCAAGCCTCATCCCCAACCTTCTCACCCACATATTCAGAGTGATGTTGTGAAAGGCTTTGATGACCTTAGCTTTATTATTATTATTATTATTATTATTATTATTATTATTATTATTATTATTATTATTATTATTATTATTATTATTTAATGGAGGTGCTGGGGATTGAACCCAGGACCTCCTGCATGCTAGGCATGGGCTCCACCACTGAGCCATACCCTCCTTCCAAATCTTAATTTTAGTTTCTAGTTTTTTTCTGTAATGGGAAAGCTTCCCTTTAAATATTGAGAGCAGTTTTTTAGAAATTAGGTCTCCTTAGTAACTCAGCAATCCACAGACCCCCTCCCTCTGGTTTTGTTGTTCCTAAGGACCTGTTTTCTCTCCTCTCCTTCTCCACTTCACCTTAATACTTGATCAGAAAGCCCAGCACCTGCACCAATGATAAAAAGGAAGGTTATATTAAAATTATTCATAGAAATTTATATCTGGATTCTCATGATAGGCAGTAACGTGGAAACAGGCCGATTAAAGGTAGGCCCACTCACGAAGAAAACTGAGTTATAGCTACACAGAGTAGGAAACTGACTGAGAGTAAAAGGTCTGACTCAGTTCAACACATTTGTTTCTGGAGCAGAACCATTTGGCTAGGAGATAGAAATAGTTGTTTTAGCACCTTCCCAGCCTTACTGTAGCCTGTGGCAAACTGGGGGGACCAAATTCTTTAGTCCCCAGCCTTCTTAAACCACCTCAAGACTGAATTTGGTGCCTTTGCTCCCACTGTGTTGATCCCTATAGGAGCATTTATTATATTCCACAGCCTTTGTTTCTTGTTCACTAGAGTGTAAGCTTCTGGAGGTCAAGAGTCATATCTCGCTCATTCACACATCCCACAAATGCTGATCGAATGTCTCTGATGTGCCAGTTTTGGGCGCTGGGGGTACAGTGGTGTAAGAACAAAACAAAGCCAAACAAACAGACAAACAAACAAACACCCTGTCCTGGTGTAGCTTGTAATCTGAGAGGTTCAGTGCTACATTGTGTTGCCTTTCCCAGACCTACCTGCCTATGTATTTTCTCTGCTTTGATGTCTCTTACCCCTTCAGTGTCCTCATTCACTGTCCCCGTTCTGACTTAGTCTTGCACCATGTCTGTTATTCAATACACATTCATTGAATTGAGTAATTGCTTCTCTGTGTTCAATGGAGACATGGCCTGTGGCATTTCTAAAGTCAGAAAAACATGAATGGGGGGTAGGGTGTAGCTCAAGTGAGAGCGCGTGCTTAGCATGCACAGGGTCCTAGGTTCAGTCCCCAGTACCTCCTCTAAAAATAAAGAAATAAATAAACCTAATTACCTCCCCCACCACGCCTCACCCCCCCCCCCCAAAAAGCATGAATACATTGCTGTGGGGTCCATCCAGAGGTAATGTGGGACCTGAAAAGAGAGAAAGATTTGTGGTGATGACTCAGGTTTGCAGAACAGAAGGAGTGGCACAGGGTCCCTGTGGCAGGTCAGTGTCAGTACAAGATGAGCTCAGAGTATTGGCTGCGTAGAGATGAGGGTGCTAAGGACATAAAAATGTAACATGCGAGGTACCAGGAAATTCCTTTCACTATCTAAGAGTGTAAGCCTTAAAGAGCTGGCAGAAGCCAATGAGCTGGTTGTAACTGGGTAGGTCACCCTAAGAAATACACATTTTTTTCTTGAATCCTATCCTGCTAGGATTACATTTTCTGGATGGGAATGGAAGTAAAGGGAGAATGGAGGTAAAGCTGGACAATGGACAATGAAGCTTCCCTGAAAAATCAGGGGCAGAGTCTATTCGAAAGATAAATCAAAAGATGGATAGAAACTCCACAGTGGGACAGCAGGCTAGGATTAAAGTACAAGGTGGCCTACAGGCCTTTGGAGGGAGGCCTGTGGACTCTGAGAGTACCAGCTCTAGGATCCAGGTTTAAGCTTTCTGTCTTATTCTCTCCTGTTGACCTCAGCCTTCAGTAAAAGCTTGTTTAATGTTTGCAAACAAATAAGATACATATTTAGCACAGTTGTACTAGCCAAAAATGGACCCTAGGAGATTGTCAGTATAGAATATGGTATAGCCACGTAAGAATATCATGTTGCCACTAAGAATGGTGACATACAAGCATATTTATTATCACTTAGTCCCAGTATGTTAAGTGCAAATAACAGATTATAAAGTTGTATGATCCTGTTTTTTGTAAGAAGGAAGAAATATTTACGTATGTGTTCAGAAGGCTATCTAGCAAACTGAACGGTGAAAAATAGTGGGTGGTGAAATGCAGAGTTCTTAATAATTTTTAAAAATTTTAGCAATAAGTTTGTTAATTATAAAATAATCAAACAGCACATAATTTTAAAAAATAGAAATAACAAAGCAAAGAGAATCAGAAATAAGAATCGTTCTTGTAAAGATGGTACAATTGTTAGAGCTGCCAATTTGTGGGTTTCCTTACCTATGTCTGTTTTTTCCCTGAGTGATCAGGAAATGAAATCGTTAAAACAGAACGTGCCTGGCTTGTTCAAGTTACAGATACGTCCCGAGCACCTATTTGGTGCTTACAGGCAATGTCATCACTCAGTGTGCATCAGTGAACAAGTCAGACAAAGCTCCTGCTTTCACAGAGTTGGGAACCTAAGAGCAGAGTCACGCTGACAGTTTGCCACCGTCCACTCCACAGCGGACTGGAACGAGGCCTGGCTTTGCAATCAGGCAGGAGTGGGTTCTGCCATTTTGCCTGTGAAGCCACGCAGTGAAGACCTCAGTCACCGTTGCCCAGGGCACAGGGCACCCGCCAGTACACCGTCTTCACCACACGGCCTAGAATCACGCCCCTTGGCTTTCCTCGCCTGGACTCCAGCAAGCTCTTTAACTGTCACATCCCCTCTATTAGAGTTCTCCTTCCCTCCCTAAGGCTGACTATGCAGTAAGACTTTCCCCTTATTACTTTTCTTAAATGAGCATTTATTTACTCAATGGAGCAATTTTTTAAGTGGTGCCAGTTAGACAGCATGTCTGGCAAATGGACAGAATTTGAAAGTGTGTGTGTGTGTGTGTGTGTGTGTGTGTGTGTGTGTGTGTGTTTAGGAGTTGTGCTGGTGAGACTGGGGGAACATCCTTAGCACCCCTCAAGACTGGACTGCCATCATAAGGGATTTACTAAAGCAGCAGGTCCCTGCACTATTTGCTGATTGAAGACCTTAATGAAAGCAATGCCTGACAACATGTTTGATAAATGAGTGGTGTCTACTCATACCATTTCCTTGAGGCCACCAAGGAGAAGCGGCCATTCATTCATTCATTCACTCATGCAATACATACTTACTGTGCACTATTTCATGCCAGGCATTGGATTGCACGGCAAAGATAGAGCAGTGAATAAGACCAGCAACACTCGTGTTCTCACGAAGTCTACAGCCCAGCAGCAAAGCAAAACCTCCCCCACATAATGGTTTCCATCTTATTATAAATCCCACGTGCGAGCACTAAGAAGGCAGCAGAGCAGAGGCTCTTTGCAGTGAAGTCAAAACAGAACCAGGTTTATTCTCAGTTCTGGTGATTTTTTTTTGCCCAGATTCTATGTCTTAGAAAGTTGTTTTTTTTAATCAACTTTTTCTTCAGAGGATTCCCATTTACAAAGGGATTATTTTAATTTTATTTTAAAAATAAACTTTGTATTTCAGAACAGTTCTAGATTTATATAAAAATTGTGACAACGGTACAGTCCAGTGATCTTAAATCTGCGAACTCTGGAGCAAGGACAGCCTATTTGAGTCTCAATTTCCTTAATTGTTAAGTGGGCAAGATGGAGTGGCTTTCATAGGTTTGTTGTAAGAATTAGAAATAATATTTATAAACCATCTCACACTTGGTAGGTGTTCAATAAATTCTAGTTCTCATTATTGCCCTCCAGCCTGTGATTGGGTTCAGTTAAAAGCTAACGTCATCCTTGGACTCACAGGCAAGTCATTTATAGCCTTTCAATCTGTGTGTCATCTGTCCAAGGGACATTTGGGCAGCGGCCTCATCTCCAGTGTGACCTGAGTACACTCTGTTCAAGGGCAGAGTCGTGCCAGTGTTGGAAAAAGAAAAATCTTACTCTAGGAATTCTTGACTATGTAACCATTAAATCATGGCCACTCTTTTAGACAACTGACATACTTATTAGGCTGGAAGAATCTGAGTTACAACCCTTCACAGTTTTTGGCATGCCTGTTCCAAGCCAACTGAATTCAGCCAGAAATGAGTACGATCGAATGACTCACGAATGGTGAGAGTGGCCAACCAGCCAATTGGAAAAAAAAAAAAGAGAGAGAGAGAGAGATTTGCAAGAGAGCATCACCAGTGATACTTCAGGCTGTGCTGATAAAATGTGCATAACTACATCACAATGTGTATTTTTTAACAAAAATCTATCTTCACTTGGCTTTTATAAAAACATTCTTTTTTTTTTTTAAAAAGAAAAGTGCTGAGATTCATTGCTATGAGGAAATACTAATGATTATTTTTATAGCGAACATTTTTCGAACACTACTAACATGCCAAGCACCTTGCTCAGGGCTGTACATGTATTCATTATAATCCTCACTGCAACTCGGTGAGGCAGGCACTGTGCGTCCTCTCTACAGAGGTGGAAAATGACACTGAATTTGATTCCAGGGCCTGTGCTTTTAACCCCCAGGCATTACCATGTTATAAGGTTTTATTCTACAAATAATTAGCGCCCCTACTCCGCTGGGTATTTATTATGCTGGTTCTGGGGATAACGGGGAACAAGAGACATGGACTCCACCTTCACGGAGTGCACGGCACCGAGAAAAGGCAGTCAGTTATGAAGGGGGTCTCAGCAAAGTTTGCTGAGTATTATAATGCGAGCAGACTAGGGAACCAGGGGAGTCGAATCAAAGTGTAATTTCACACTAGCTGAGCTCTCCACACAGTTCTGAGACCACCTGCATTCCACAGAGAAATGTGGGTTGCTGATTACATATCATTTAGTTCACAAACCTATAATCCTTTATCATCTCACTCATTTTTTTTTCCTCCTCTGTTCCTTTTCCCTCTTATCCTTTCTTTTCTTTCTTTCTTTTTTTTACACCTAGATTAAGAATATGGCTGGTTTCTTCCCTGTTGCCATTAATTTTCTGGAATTCAAATTATTATATTTTTGTTCATAACTGGAAGAAAGGAGATTTTTCAGAGATTACTTTTTTCTGTTACACAAAGGAAGGAAAAATATTTGGTAAGGTTTAAAGCCAAGCTCTGAGACCCTCTTCAAAAAACATCTAATTCAACTCTTTTCTGAAAAGGCACTATCACCGTCCAGAAACATCTCTTAGTTAAAAAACTTATCAAATTTTTAAACATCAGTCAATTCCTATTAAACAATACTGAGTTATGGAAAATGAGTTAGAAATATGTACATTACATTTCCCTTGAGGCCATTTGAATGTTAAAAGGAGAAATTCTTTTAGCAAATCATTTTGTTTTTTGCCAAGCCAATAATATTTGAAAAATAATTTGAAATATTTTGTGAAACCTCAGATCCCAAGAGATTCATCCATCTCTCCTAAATTGTTAGAACATGTGTTTTATTTCCACACCTAAACTTATCCAATTTGGGCATTCTCCTAAAATTTAAATAAATTAAAAAAAAAAAAACCCCTTTAAAGCAGAAGGAGGGAGAAAAGCTACCAAATCACAAATGCAAACCAACTGTGACTCTTGGATTTGAGCATTAGTCTGCAGTTTTTGCTCTTGCTTGAAGGCTTTCTTTCATAATAATAACAGTCACGATATATGGAGTGGCTGTTATGTTCCGAGCACCGTGCAAGCTTTCAATATTGTGTTAATTAGATTCTTTCGGGGTGCAGAAACAGAATTGTCCCTTGGCTCAATAAATGCAGGTTTATTTAAAAGGAGATGATATGGGGAAGTAGAAAAGACAGATAAAGGTCTCATTGGCAGGCTCATAGAAAACTAGAGTTTTGTTACAGCCGCTCAGCAGCAACTGAGTAAAAGCTCCAGGCGAGTCGTGTCAGCTACCCTTGGGTGACCTCACGGGAACTCTTGGCCGGCTGCCACACACATGACTCAGCTCTTCTGGCTCTTTCTCTCTACCTGCTTATTTTTCCAACTATTGCTACTGACTCCACTCCACTCACTTTCCCTCTGCCTCATGGCTTTGCTTACTCATGGCTTCTGTTTCCTGTCTTCTTTCTCCTCACTTCTGCATTTCCCTGGTGCTGACCCTCCCTGGGTGTTTCATGTTCAAACTGCAAGGGAGAAGAAAGGGCACGTCTCTCGTGCCAGGCCACACCACAGGCCACCCGTCTCCAGGCCTGTCCATCCCTGTCGAATCCACGGGGATACAAGGCAAAAACACAAGGTGAACTCACCTGCACGGAGCCTCACACAAAGAACTACTCTGATGCTGCTCGGGAGAGAAGAGTGAAACTGGCTAGGTGCCTCAAAAGGCCTGCACATGTGTTATTATTTAACTCTGAAACTAAACAAAATGCAGTTTTTCTGTAAAGTGAACATCATCACCGTTGTCATCATGACCATCGTCATTATCTATCTCTGTATAATAATCTCTAAAGCTTGACAAATTTTACTTTGCATTATTACTGTGCTGCTCTGGTTTGTCAAATATTTTTGTTAGTAGAGAACGATTTGGTACACTAAACGAGGATGGTTGATTTTAGAAAAACTAGAATAAGAAGGTGTAATGATATAATCCAGTAGTTTTCAAACTGGGGATGGCCCAAGGCGGTGGGGGCAGAGGCAGGAAGAGAAGTAAAGCCCCAAAACCAGCTGCTCCACCGAAGCATCCAGGGATTTATCTGTTTTCTATTTTCCACGTGCACAGAAGCTTTTTGCTTTAAGAAAAGATTCTGTAGCTTCACAGAAAGTTTGAAAGCTGTCCTGTGAGATACGTCAAACCCCAGGTCCTCCTCTTGCTTGCTATATCAGAGTGCGTAAGTTAATTATCTTCTTTTGCCTTTCTTTCTTTGTTTTGAAAATGGGAATGATGGTAGCTCTTTCACAGGTTTGATATGCGGATCTGATGAAATACAGCACACAATGCACCAGGATCACTGTAACTAGATAAATGCTAGTTCTTGTCCACATCAAATACCAAACGGTAAAACTCTACTGGTCATGACAATCTTTCATTACTGGTTTAGAGAAGGAATCTTCAACAGTTTCATAAATAAAATGCTGGCTGACTGAGAGTTACTGAGTGTTTGCTGTGGGAGTATTTATATTGTAGTATAGATAGCGAGCTGTACTATTATTGTGAAGACCCAGCCTGCCAGAAACTTTTCATTGTACAATCAAAGAATCAGGAAGAACATAAGGAAGCGGCATTACCCCACTGGGTTATTCACACATATTATTTAATATGCAATTCAGCTGTAATTGAAATCATAATTTCTTGAAAATGTTAAGTGTTTTTCCAATGTAAGGTATTGTCATCTTTATAATTATGACTCATTTCTGACTCCTAGGTACTTTTTCTTAACAGCATTTTAAAACCTAATTTTACCTTATTGATAATGTTTATTTTTCAAAAATCTTTCCAACAGTGAAATCATTGTATAAAATGCAACTCTAGGCATCAAGAACACAAGTCCAACTAAAAATCTATTGCCTTACACATACAAATGTTGATGATTTTTCTTACTTGCCAATTTACAAGATGGATAACTGAAGACTCAATTTTCAGCGACTTTCCCAATTTTATAGAATTGTAGGATCATACATGTTCAAAGTACTCATTTGATAAATGGGAGAAATAAGTACAGAGAAGGTACGTGAGGTCAGACCAGTTAATGCCGAGGCCATGAACAAATATGGATCTTTTGGTTTTCAAGCTTCTGCCTCACACTGAGACCAAGGGAACAGCCACCTACAACCATTTGCTGAATTGTCATTTGAGCATGAAGCTGGACTGAATCCCCCCCAAAAAAGAAAGAAATGTATGCAATAATTATAAAAACTAGAAAACTTGGAGAATAAAAGTAGGAAAAAAGAGTAAATATTTAATGTTATTTAACAAGTTTAAAAAACATCACATCAAAAAATAAAACTTTTTATTGTATTTGTGTATTATTCTACAGCAAGCTAAAAATCCAATATTCTAGTAGAGAAGCCAGTTAGAAAATCTAATGATTAGAATCCTCTTTGGATGATAGTATCAGAAGTCCTCAATTATTCATTTGTCTGAGAGAAATTGTTTGCTATATTGACCAATGGGAAAAAAATGTGTTTAAATGTCCATAAGAAGTTAATATTTTTCTATGAGTAACAGCAACTGAGATTTAATATATTTAACTAAAAGTTGATATAGAATCTTATTTAAACTAACAGATTATTCTTTGTCATGAAATGGAATTCAAATGAGTTGATTTGCTATTTTTCTTCTATACTGAGTTAATAGCTTCCATGACAGTTGGTGCTAATGTATAAAATGCAGGTAAGTGTGTAAAGCAGATGGGATAAGAATACTGGGTATCGGTGGCTGCCAACTTAGTCTCTGACCATCCCTCTGGGAAGGACAATGTTCTTGTAGTAAGGCTCTCACTTTTCTTTCCAATATTCCTACAAGGCTGTATGCATTACCTGTTGTGATACAGATAACATATTTGCTTAGGCTAACAAGTTATCTCCAAACCAGTGACTTGAAATAACAGTAAATATTCATTATCTCTTACAGTTTCTGTGGGTCTGGGATTCAGGGGTGGCTTGGCAGGTGGTTTTAATTTGGGTCTCTCATGAAGCTGCAGTCACCAGAAGGCTTTTCTGGGGTTAGGGGGTCTGCTTCCAAGGTGGCTCACTCACAGGGTGAGAGCTGGTACTGGCTGCTAGCAAGTGGCCTTAGTTTGTCTTGATGTGGGCCACCTCTTGAGACTACTTGAGTGTCCGTACAACATGGCAGCTGACCTCCTCCTCTACAAGCAAAGGGAGGTATCAAGATAGAAGCCTTAATACTTTCTATGACCTAGCTGTAGAGGTCACACCCATTATGCTTTATTGATCACATTCCTATTCAATCTGTAAGGATGAAAAGAAAAAGAAAACAAAAATTCTGTAAGGATGCTACCCCAAGGGTGAGGCTACCAGGGTTGAGGATTTGACAGCCATCTTGAAGGCTGACTACCAAAAGGATAACATACTAGCAAGAATACTTTTGGTTCTCAAGTGACAGAAACACAGCTCAAATTCAGGTAGGCAAAGGGAAATTTATTGGTTTGCATAAGTGAATTGTCATTAAGGGTAGGATGTATATTTAGATATTAATGAAATGAGATACACAAACACCCCGAGAACTCTCTGTCCATCCCCCAAATCTGTTCCTCTTTGCATGTCAGTGATATGCTCTCAAACCTATCACATGGTCAGGCACACCCTTTTTCCTTTGCTTTCTTCAATGAAGAACAAACTCTCTTTCCTCAATTCCAAATAGAAAAATCCTGGGGAAAAAAACTCTCATTGGCCCAATCTGCATCATATGACCAATTTTATGGCCACTGGTTGGGGTACTACAGTTGGCCGTTACCACCAGAACCACTAGGTTGGAATTCAAGGCAGACAAGCTTCCCCAAATAAGTGGTACTGGTCCCAGAAGAAGAGAAGAATTGGGGGACAACCAAACAATAGTGGTCTCCAAAAATTAAAGATCTTAAGTTACCTAAAAGCCAACCACACTGGTGCTTTTCAAAAACCAATCCGCCCTGAATAGGCAACAACTGTCTTCCCTCACTGCCACCGCTTCCTCTCCCTCACTTTCATCGTTAATACATACTTTGATTTTTTCGTCATCAAGGACAGTGTTTGTTAAACAAGAAAGTCTTTTAAAGTCCTTTATCAAACGCTTATTTTAAAAGCCATAGATGATGCAATATTTTAATTTGATATCAGTGTAATGTGTTTGATATTCGTGTAATTAGTGCAAGTAGTTCAAATGAATAATGCAGGTGCTGAATAATGTGCAGTTAATAAAAGATAGTTACAGTGGTAGGATGGACAAATAGAATATTTGAAATCTGGAATGAGATGAAATATGATGAAAATGCTAAGGACATAAGAACTGATTATCTATCTACCTACATATATATAATATTCAAATAATAATAAGATAGATGTATATACAAAATATGTATATATATTTACATAAACACATATATATAACTATATTCAGAATAGAGGAACAAGGAAAATATATGCTCACTGCTGATATATGATAAATATATGATAAAATATTACTGGACCAAAAATGCAGAACTCCTCAAGTCCTCCTTCCTTTCCTACATAGAGAACACTAAACTTTCAACAGGAAAGTGTAGATCAATCACCACCAAAGGGAGTCTGAAGCTAGAGGTAGATAAGAGGATAATAAGAGAGCACCTAATTGCTTTAATGAATTCAGTACTTCTGAGCCAGCCAAAGACTTATTAAGTTATTACACAATCTGCAAATGTGCTCGAGGACTCAATTTCAGTCATCTTCGAGAAATCATCAGGCTCTTCAAGGAGACTGTGCTGACCAGGAGTTATTACTGAGTCTAACTCAGATGGATTGTCCCTTGTGGATGTGACTAAACCAAACAGAGGTGTTTTCAAAAAGTAACCTCAATAAATATCCTAATCGGTCTAGTAATAACAATGGCCATATGCCTCCAAAGTGTGGGCTGGAGAGGCTCAGTGCGATCCAAATGGAGTCAGTCCACACAAGTCACCCAAGGAATAGTCAATGCCATTGACATTTCAGAGAAGCTGAGAGAGAGAGAGACCCCCAAAAGAACCTGGGTCTTTCATTTGAGCCAGTTTGCCACATCCCTCTTTTTGGAAATCTCAGAAATAACTTTCTCACAGATCCTATGAGCATTTTGAAAAAACTGTTTCAATGGCAGGACAGCTGTAGGACAAATTGAAATCAAAATATAACAGTCCACAAAAGTGAGTCACATATGTAATTTTAAATCTTGTAGTTATATTAAAAAAGTAAAAAGAAACATCTGAAATTATTTTAATAGTCTATTTTATTTAGCCCAACATACCTCAAGAATGTTTTTCTCTCAACGTGTAATCAATATAAAAAATTACTGTGGTGCATTTCATTTTTTGTTTGTACTGAGTCTGAAGCAAAGCATGTGGTTTAAACTTACAGTACATCTCAATCTTAACTAGTCACTAAGTCCTCAGTAGCCATATATAGCTAGCTGGTGGCTACTGTATTATTGGACAGCACGGGTCTAGTCTAGGATGATGGACAGTGGTCCTCAAAGTATTATTCTTCCTTTCTGGGAAGACCTGAAGACTTATTAAGATTACTCTCTGCCCAAGAACCTAAGTAGACATCTCTCCAAAGAAGACATACAGATGGCCAACAAGCACATGAAAAGATGCTCAACATCACTAATTGTTAGAGAAATGCAAATCAAAACTATAATAAGATATCACCTCACACCAGACAGAATGGCCATCATTCAAAAGTCCACAAATGATAAATGCTGGAGAGGGTGTAGAGAAAAGGGAACCCTCCTATACTGTTGGTGGGAATGAATACTGGTATAGCCACTATGGAGGACAGTATTGAGAGTCCTCAAAACACTAAAAATAGATTAACTATATGATCCAGCAATCCCACTCCTGGGCATATATCTGGAGGAAAATATAATTCAAAAAGACACATGTACCCCAATGTTCACAGCAGCACTATTTACAATAGCCAAGACATGGAAAGCACCCAAATGTCCATCGACAAATGACTGGATAAAGAAGATGTGGTGTATACACATACAATGGAATACTACTCAGCTATAAAAAAGAATAAAATAATGCCATTGGCAGCAACATGGATGGACTTGGAGACTGTCATTCTAAGTGAAGTAAGCCAGAAAGAGAAAGAAAAATACCATATGATATCATTCATATGTCGAATCTTTTTTAAGAAGACACAAATGAACTTATTTACAAAACAGAAACAGTCTCACAGACATAGAAAACGAACTTATGGTTACCAGGGCAGGAAGTGGGGTGGGAAGGGATAAATTGGGAATTCGAAATTTGCACCTCTTGGGGAGTGATGGAAATGTTAGCTATCTTGATTGTGGTGTATATACATCTATCAAAACTCATCAAATTGTACATCTGAAATATGTGTACTTTACTGTACAGGAATCACACTACAATAAAGGTGTTAAAAATAATAAAGTACAAGGATTGGAAAGGAAGAAGATAAGATACTATCTGATTATCCATTTAAGACATCCCCAATCTACAAATCAAATCTGGCATTAAAAAAAAAAAAAAAGTTACTCTGTACCCAGGTAAAGGGAGCTTCCAAACCCAGTTTACACTTCTTCAGCTTCTTTGCGTCCCCAGTTGCATACATGTTCCTTTCTTTCAGTTAACTTGAGAACGCTGAAAGTGTGGCCAAGTCAACATGTTGCCTGTACTTCTCTCCATGCACAGATCTGCTTCAGAAAGAATATGAGCACAAGACATCTCTGAGTTCAAATCCCATCTCTGCCACGGTGACTACTGCAGAGGCTTCTGGCTGTGGCTAATAGCTGTCTTTCC
The DNA here is from genome assembly GCF_048773025.1 of Camelus bactrianus. Lineage (NCBI taxonomy): Eukaryota > Metazoa > Chordata > Mammalia > Artiodactyla > Camelidae > Camelus > Camelus bactrianus. The sequence continues at coordinate 15,961,485 of NC_133572.1, forward strand.
CTTCTGTGGCCTTAGAAGACTTGGCTGGGCACAAAGCCACTTAGAAAAAGAACGACTACATTTTCAGCATAATTTGCAGCTTGATATGGCTACGTGCCTAAGTTCTGACCAAGAGGGTGTAACCGAAGTGTCCCCGGGAAGCTTCTGGGAACCTTCCTAAAGAGCAGCATGGGAGCCCTTTTTGACCTCTCCTTCCTTCCTCCTGTTTAGAACACATATGCTGCCTTCTTAGACCACAAGGTCAAGGCCATTCATCTCTTGAAGCACCAGATCGGCTCAAGGACTTTTGCACAAGAGAGAAATAAACTTCTCACGCCACTGCAGTTTGGATTTTCCGTTGCTTGCAGTGAAAATAGTAAGATAACAGTCTTGGGTAAAGATTTAACTTCTCAAGTTATAAGAACGGTGAACGTGTCTGTTCTAATGCCTTGTACAAAGTAAGTATTCTGCACTATTAGATTTTTTTTTAAAGTATATTAAAATTACAGGCCTACTAAACTCTGTAGGTTTCTAAATAAACTCATTTGTTCCTCTTCCAGCTCAGCCTCCTGGCTTCTTTCTGGACTAACTTGTGGATGGATGATGCAAAGATCTTCATCACATTTGCATTTCTCTCCAGAAAATTGCCTGGCTGCCAGTTTAGTCATGTTCGTGAATGCCTGATGGCTCAGAAAAGCCTCTGCAAGAATCTCTCAGATAAATATTTAGAAAGGCATTATGAGAGCATTTGGCAGTGTTATTCTAGAATTTCTAAAGCAGCAAGATACTAAAATCATGAGGCCCTGCCACACTCTAAGTCACAGCTCTCAACCGAGCAGTTCTATTAACTGTACTATTATTTTTAATAGGAAAACAAAATTATTAAAGGATTCCTTTAACAATTTTCTCACTTTCCAGGAGAGTGAGCATAGGGAATATTCAATATTCTATCAGTTGGTTTTCAAGTTCTTTTTTTTTTTTTTTGAGTGGAATAGTACTTCTAGCTGTTACTAGAATAATACGTGAACAATTTCAAGGAACCCCACTTTTTTTAAAACAAAACTTCACACGAAAAGAAGTGATATCAAGAAGTATATCCACTGCAGAAGCCACAATTAAAGTTACCTGCCAACGCAGATTACATTTCTAGAGGATGCCAACGTGTTTAGTTTGTATATGACACGTCTTTGTGTATGTCATCATTTATTATGCTTTCAAAGAATGGTTAGAAACAGAAAAGATTGGGAGTATGTCAAAAAGACTCAAGCATTAACCCAAAAGGAACTCCTAAGGACCAAAGCTGGACATTTCGAGCAACAAAATAGATAACAGTACTGGTTTATAATTCAAGGAATAAAATAAATATCCATAAGTCCACACTGATTTAAATAAATGATTGAATACATAAATGTATTGGGGATAAGAGACAAATCTTTCTTACAAAAAATTTCAAATAATATCTTTAGACACTCCTGTTTCAAGAGGTGAAGCTTAATTCCCTGCTCCTCGGGTATGGGCTGGATGTAGTGACTAGCTTTCAAACTATGGAAAGAAAAAAGAGTATGGAAAGTCAAAACAAACCATAACTTTCCAGAGGAGAAACCTGGCATCACCACCTTAGCAGAGTGATCAAGGTTAACGTCATCCGTGATACATCATGTGGATGTCGTGTATGCTCTGCTATGATGCAATGACAATGACACTTCACCTCTGGAAGATTCTTCCCCAAATCCATAATCCTAGTCTAATCATGAAAAAAGGTCTGACAAACTTACTAAATGCCTGACCACAACTCTTCAAGATTATCAAGGTCATGGAAAACAAGGAAAGACTGGAGCACTGCTGCAGACAGGAGGAGACTAAGAAGACGCAAAAACCAAGTCATGTGTATCCCGAACTAGATCCTGGAACAGAGAAAGGACACTAGTGGGAAAAAGCTGGCAAAATCAGAGAAAGTCTGTAGTTTAGTTAATAGTTTGATGAATGTACCATAGTTACATAAGATGCTAACACTAGGAGAATGTTGAATGAGCGTTTGTAGAAAGCCTATTGGGTACCTGACACTGTACTAAATTATAAATATAAATATATGTACATATCTTATGTGGAATATTCATATGACACATAGTTCCCTCAAGAGCTATTAAATCAAAGAAATACGGGTTCCTTCAGGGATTTCAATGATAAAAATGAATCAGAGCAGAAATAATGAAAATCACCTTCAACTGATGGCTAACATTTAAATAATGCTTAATGTATACCAGGCATCATTCTAAGCACTTTAGATATACATATCGGAACGTTTAATCTTCCTGAAAACCCATGGAATGGGTACTCTTAATACTCACATTTTTCTAACTTTTTATTTTGAAATAATTATAAATTCCTGAAATTTTTCCAAGAAATGTATGGAGAAGTCCCATGCACACTTTTCCCAGCCTCCCTCAATGTTAACATCTTAACACAACTATATAGTACAATTTCAAAACCAAGAAATTGATATTGGTATAATCCACAGAGCTCATTTAGGTTTCACCACATGTACATGCACTCCTTTGTGTGTATCTAGCTCTATATATTATTCCCATTTTACAGATGAGGAAACTGAGGCCCCAGAAAGTAATTTTCCCAAAGTCACCCAATTTGTATGTGGTGAAGCATTCTTCAAATCTGGGTAATCTGGTTTCAAAATCCATGCTCCTAATCATTAAGCTCTATTGTATTTCAATTTAGTCATATGGCAGGAACTTTAATGATTATATCAGTGCATCTAAAGAAAGAATGCAATCACAAGTTACCTGTAAGGTTCAGGGAGGGGGTCAGATAAAAGCTTTTGGCTTTACTCAAAAGAATAGAATAACTGTGCCCACCCTATAACTATATAAGGACAACAATTGGAAACCAACTGACTTCAAATGCTATGATGCGGTCATCACAAGAAGCTATTCTTATAATGAAAAAGAGTATCTCAAGCTATCTCAACTGAGGAACACATTTCAGGAACAACAAATAGCCCTTGTTCTTATTAAAGACCACGGAACATTTTAGCCACACATTTACTTGCAATGTCTCATGAGAAACAGAGTCATGGAGAACCGTTATGTATCTTAACCAAAAGCTTCCTGAGGACAGGACTGGTGTCTGTCCTGTTCATGCTGCCACTTGTTGAAGGAGTGAGAGAAGGAAGGCAGGAAGGAAGGAATGAATGGGTCAGTGGTGTCCTCAGCAGCACTCCTCCTCAGCACACACACATTCTTCCCGAGTGCTGGAAACCTCTGAGGCTTTTCAATCCTCTTCTAGTCCTAACACCCTAAGTCCTCAGGAGCCTCTTACCATTTTTTTTTCACTCCTTCATTTATTTCATTTTGTTTTTCTACCACCAAAACCACCCTACCTACGTGAGGACTCACATACTCTGCTTCCCTTCCACTTGTGATGGAATAAATGTCCCTTCTCCTGTCCAAGGCCAAACCTTCCTTTTGTGCTCCCAATTTCATCTCATTTTTAACAAGGTTTTTTGTTTGTTTATATGGTCATAAATCAAACGGAAAATAGTCATTTATTCATATCAGTATATTAATAGTTTAAATACTAAAAGTGAATTATATGCATGCAATTTTTTAGAACACTCTGCCTCTCAGTTTTCTGGGGTCTTGTATGAGGATGGGCTTAATCAATGCCATCAGCATTCAGTGGGTGCCAACATTTCATGGCATTTCAGTCATTGCCAACAGGGAAATACTGATAGAAAATGGAGATGGCAATGATAGATTTACTAATTAGAGGGTGTATATTTTTAAATGTCAGTAATACTGTGTTGATCTTTATAATTACGCTTCAGACTGAGGAGTTGGAAAAGAGCAGAAAAAGGAAATCAGCTCAGCATATTTTGTTTAGGGTATACATAGCTGATGCATTCCCTCCCTTCTTTTTTCTCTTTATGTAAATTAAGTACCTTTCAGTGTCTGCTTTATTTTTACAAAAAGCTTTTTTGAAAAAATAATAGTTTTTAAATTTCATAAATTTTTTCAACTTTATTAACAAATTAAATTGTAAGATATTTAAAGTGTACATCCTAGTGATTTGATACATGTTTATATTGTGAAAGGATTCCTGCCATCTAGTTAATTGACACATTTATCACCTCACAAATATATGTATTTTTTAATCTTTAAACTTTTGGTGAGAACTTAACAAGGGTCTTGGTTCCTAAATTATCTCCTTTATCTTTCACTCCCTCCCTCGTGGCTGGGTTATTTCCATCTGTGTACAAACATGCCGTAACATCATCCATGTTAAAAAAAACAAATGATGAAAACAAATCCTTTGACTTCAAATCCTCTTTAGCTGCTACAGACTTCTTTGATCGCTTTCAGGACAAAATTTTGAAGTTGTCCGTGTTACCAGCTTCCTTTCCCACCTTGTTCTCAATCCTCTATGATCAGGCTTTGTGAATATCACCCTACTGAAATGGATTTTATGAAGGTTGCCAAATAATTTCATTTTGCAAAGTTCTTACTTGCAAATCTCCACCCATCATTCGATTTGATCTCTTACTTACGGTCTTTGTGGGACCATTTCCTTCTCTAGGCTTCCTTGCCATCACAGCCTTCTGATTTTATCCTATGACAGTAGTTCCTCATTCCAGACCTCCATTGTTCCTCAGTCCTCTTTTTTTTCTCTCCAGTGATCTCATCCAGGCCCATGGCCTTGGATACCTGCCGTATGCTTATGGCTCCCAAGAACATCCAGTTCTGACCTTTCCTCTGAGTTCCAGACTCATACATCCAATCATTTATTCAGCTTGTCTTCCTGGATAGCTAACAGGCACCTCAAGCTTAACATTTCCACAGTGGAACTCCTGATTCTTGGCCTCTCTCCCTTCCTACACCCTCTGCCCAAATGTGCTCCTTCTCCTCACCTCAGTCAGTGGCTCCATGACACACCCTCATACTCTGCTTCCCTTCCACTTGTGATGGAACAAATCATCCTTAACCCTGTTCTCCATGTCTCATAGTCAATCATAGACAAGAAGTCTGAAGGTGACAACTTTTCATCAGTTCCACAGAAGAACTCTAGTCAAACCTCCCCTCTATGTCACCCAGTCCCCGCAACCATCTGCCAACTGTCTGAGGGCCTCTGCTCTTCCTCACACACCAGTGTCTGTTTGTCACTTGGGACCCACAGTTGTCTTCACGAAGCATACACCATATTGAATTCTGACCTTAATAACTTCCTTTTGCAACCAGAATACAATCCAAACTCCTCTCTCAGGCCCTCAGACCTACATCTTTTGGCTTCTGCCTACCTCTGTCATCTCATCTCTTACCGCTCTCCCCTCTGACTGTATGTTTCTCCCTCCCATATATAGTTCCCTCTGCCGAAAATATTTTTCCTCTGACTTCTCTGCTAGAATAACACACCTACTCATTTTCTCAAGCCTCAGCTCTGTGAAGCTTTCCCAGACTCCCTTCTCTGCTAGACATGCTTAATTGCTCAGTAATTGTCCCTTCCTTGGTCTCAGCTTGATTTCACCTCAGGGCTTTCGCATTTCCTGTTCCTTCTGCCAGAAAGGCTCCTCCTCCCAGAAGCCTTTCTGGATTCTCCCTTTTAATCACTCATTTATCAGCTCAAATGTCACTTCCTCAGTCCTTCTCTGGCCCCCCGATATAAAGTAGCTGTACCTCTGTTCTCTAGTTCCCTCTATCCCTTCTTCTGGTTTTATTATTTTTATATCACCTAGCATTATCCATAGTTATTTATTTATTTATTTATTTATTTATTTATTTATTTATTTATTTATTTATTTCTGTATTCCTCAGCTAAGATGTAACCTCTGGTATATAGTAGACACAAAATAAAGAGTTTAATGGATAAAAATTTAAGGATCATTTACTACGTGCCAGTTACTATACGTGGTGATGAGGAATAACACTGAATAAATTACTGTCCCTGCTCATGACCTTTTAGGCTAGTCTGGAAGAAAGACATGTAAGCCAAAATCAGGTATAATATAATGTAAGCTACAGTGAAAAATGTACAACTATCTGTGGAGCTGAAAAGAAGGAATAAGCAATGAATTCTGTCTGCGGAGAGGGATGGCTGAGAAGATTTAACAGAAGTGCAATTTGAACTGAGTCCTGAGAAATGCATAGGAGTTGCCTTTCAGTGAAGACAGAAGAAGTATATTTCAGGCAGGGAGACTAGCATACAAAAAAGCATGGAGAAAAAAAAAATTTTTAAAAAGGACAAGGCACTTAATTGATCTATAGATCAATGCCACCCAAATTATAATCCCAGAAGGATTTTTTTGGTAGAACTCAACAAGCTAATTCTAAAATGTATATGGCAACACAGAGGACCTGGAATGCAAAGCAAACTTGAAAAAAAAATTGGATCATTTATACTACATGATTTCAAGGCTTACTATAAAATTACTGTAATAAATAAATTATGGTAGTGGCATAAATATCAACAAAAATCAATAGAACAGAACTGAGAGCCCCCAAATAAATCCATACTTAAGAGGGTCATTTGATTTTTGACAAAATTCCAATTCTATTCAACAAATGGTTCCTAAATAACTATATATCAATATTAAAAAAAAATGAATCTCATTTTCTACTTCACACTGTATACAAAAAGGAAACCAAGTTAGATTATAGATCTAAACATGAAAGCTAAAACCATAAAAGCTTTTAAGGGAAAACATAGGGAAATATCTTGACATGGGAACAGGCAAAAGTTTCTTAGACAGGATATGGAAAGCAATAATCTGATAAACTAGACTTCATTAAGTTAAAGACTGATTATCAAAAGATTCTATTAAGAAAATAAATAGATAAATAGATTTTCTCACAGGCTAGAGAAAACATTTTAAAAAAACTTGTATCTGACAAAAGCTTGGTAGCTAGGTTATAAAAAGAACTCCTAGAATTCAGTAATAAAAAGACAAAGATCTGAACAAAAGGAAGTGTACAAATATTCAATAAGCACATGAAAAAGGCCTTATCATCGTCAGTCAACATCATCAGTCACTAGAGAAACATCATTAGTCGCTAGAGAAACCACAACAATATGCTACCACACACCCAACAGAATGGCTAAAATTAAAGACTGACAACACCAAATGTTGATGGGGATGTTGAGCAACCAGAACTCTCATACACTGGCAGAGAAGTGTAACATACAACTACTTTGGAAAGAGATTTGACTATTTATAAAATATATAGCTACCCTATGACCCAGCAACTCCTCTAATATTTATCCAAGGGAAATGAAAACATATGTCCAAAGAAAGACTTGTACAAGAATATTCACAGCAGCTTTATTTGTAAGAGACAAAACTAGAAACAGCCCAGATGTCTGTCAACAGGAGAGTGGATAATCAAATTGTGATATAGCCATACTAAGGAACACTACTCAGCAATAAAAAAGAAATGAACTACTGATGCACTCAGCTACACTCAAAAACTGTATGCTGGGTGAGAGAAGAGTATGCATCACATAATTCCATTTACATGAAATTCTTCAATAGGAAAGACTAATCTCATCTCTGGTGGAAAAACATTTAAGCAGTGGTTGCGTCTGGAAGGCTGAGGCTGGAATTAACTGGGAACTAGGGCATGAAGGAAATTCTTGGAATGATGCTAAAATGCTGTATCTCAGTAGGGGTTTATATTACACAGTTGTTTATATTACACAGCATTTGTCAAAATTCAGAGAATGGTATATTTAAGATCTTGTATTTTACTATATGTAAATTTTATCTCAGCAGGAAAATAAAAGGCCATAAACAAGTACTGATCTCTGGTTAATGAATTTGCCTGAAGTGTTAACGGTGAAGACTACTGATGACTGCCATTTACTTTGAGGGACAGACAGACACAGAGACGGGCAGACGTGCTATAAAATAAGTACAATAGAACAGCAATAATAAAATCTAGGTGGTGAACATCTGTGTGCTCACTGAAAAATTCTTTAAAACTTTAAGCTTGAAAATATCCAAAATAAAATGTTGGGGGAAAGGCAGGGAGATGCGAGGATGTGGGGAATCCCAGATCGCACTCAGTGACTGGAACGTGGGGTAGTTTGGCAAGAGGTGAAGCAGGAAAGGCAATCGGAAGCTTGGTTGTGACGCCCTTTCATGCCATGCTAAGGAGTCTGCCTTTTATCTTGTGCAGCAATATTGCTCAATTGTCTACTCTTCTCATTGCTAGTGTCTTTAGTCATGCCCTCATTAACACCCTTCTGGATTTTGCAATGTATTTATTTAGTCAAATTGGATCTAATTGAATCGGATGTGAAGGATGCACTTATATTTCCTGTGAGTTTACGTAATTTTTCCCGCTTTAGTGTCAGTTAACTTTGAGATTTTTTTTGTGTATAAACAGAAATTGCTGTTTGAATGCATTTCCACTTGACAGTCGTTTCAAAATTGTATTTTTGTTTCTAACCCTGAGGGCCTTACTTTGAATTTTCCCCTAAATCAGCAGATTTTACAAATGGACAATGAGAAATAAATTCTCCTTATTTTTCTCAGTATAAAATATTCAAGTGAATATTGAATATAAAATATCATGATAAAACTAGGGAGTTGCATAAATTATCTACTTATTAAAAAAAAAAAAAAGCCTCTGCCTCCAAGGTCTTGATGGTCAAAATTTGTACATTTTGTGAAACACAAATATAATTCTTTAAAATGCATGCTTTGTTAGTTGGACAGATATGTATTTGTTAGATTCTGTGGGTCTTCCCCTCTTTCATTATTCTGTTCACATTTGATAATGAGATAACTATTTGCAAAGGTGTAATGGTAGATGGTATCATCAGTTTGAGCCCATTAAGTGTTTACCATCTATAGAGGTGAGGCAGCAGGGACTGAGAGTCTCATGTTTCCCAGCAGCTTTCTTCAAAATGCAAACTCACCTCCCTAAGAAGCTTTTAAGAAAATAATTCTTAAAATACAATATTAGTCATGTATCAGACCATTTCTCCTTTTGAAGAAAACTTGGCTATTCATTTATTTTTTTCTTTCTTACGTCTTTCAGGGTCTGTTTTCATTTGGATGATTTTTAAAATATGAGTCTCTCTCAAGAGATTAAATCTTCTAAGCCTATTGAGAAAAATATCTATTTGGTCATGAGAATTCTTTGTTTTTGCCAAACTTTGTATCCTTAGAGTTTTGCCTAGTGCCTGGTATAAAATATAGAGCTAATAAAAATATAATTCATTACACTAAAAAATAAAATTAAATAAAAAGCTAATAAATACTAGTAGAATAAATAAATAAATGAATAAATAATAGCCATGATACTAGAATACTAGAAAATGCACCTAAATATTAAATTAAACAGCACATAATCCCTTCTTAACATGAAATCATAAAATGTTAGTACTCATGTATGTATCAAATTAACTTTTCATTAAATTACAGGATACATGTAGTATTCTGTCTGTGAAACCATTATTGCAAAAATTAGTTGTTTTATACCAGCTTTGGTTGGAAAAAGGAAGCACGATGTCCTAGTTAAAACCCTCAATAATTCCTTTAATAGACTGTTTCTATTAACAGGTGCTCGGTACATAGAAAATCCTATTGACAGATGTTTCTGTGACTGGTGTATAATGACGGTAGATAATAATTCAAGAGAAGTTTAAAATCAGAGTTGAAATCCAGGCAAAAGTTTGAAGCTTATGAATCTTCTATTTGGAGCCCTCCCCTCTTGAGTGTTGCCTGGGGGCTTCAGGAGAAGGTTTGGCCATCCTGTACTGACAGAGGACGAGGCAGCGCCACATTCCTCTGGATACGGCTGTGTTGTATCTGGAGTCGGCACCTGGGATTGCTCCAGCCTTCTTCAGTAGGCAGCAGGTGAAGCCAACACGCAGAGGGAGGCAAAGGCAAGCGCTGACAGAGAAGTGGAGCTGAACCCTGTGTGTGTGTAAAACCTCCCTGACTTCTGCGTAAGCCAATTTTGCTGCTGAAAGTAGCCCAGCTAATGATCTTTACTCTGAGTACCGGATGTTCTCCTGTTTTCCTTTGGTATCCCAAAGCCCCTCACTAGAAATTATCCAATTCACTCTCTACAGTGTTCCTCCTTCTACTTCACCACTTCTTCTAGCTCCTTATTCATTAGAACTTTCATTACCTAACTGCCTTTATTTTCAGCTGGATTCAGGGGAAAAAAAAATCTATCTGACCCTAATTTTCACTAGACTGTTTTCGGGAGACAACCAATCTGGTACCGAATGGTACTAGGTTGAGAATGACCAGTCCCCTTGGAATGTCCGTATTCTCAATGCAGAGCTTGTTAACTGAAATAAAACTTGAATTGGTTCAAGTTTAGGAAATGTGACAAAATGAAGAGAATTTTGGGCAGGGTGGAGAGAGATCAAAAGTTAGCTATTAACTCATTTTTCCCGAGGCCAGGCTGAATTATATCACTATATTTATGATGTTATGTGAATTTTATCAACTCTAAATCTTGGAAAGCTGATCATCTATGAATGACATACACAGGAAGATAATTAACCAGAATGTTTGACTTTCATTCTCAACCTGGTCTGGAAGATGAGAGTTTAACATGTATGTGTTTAATAATCAACATACAGCCTTTCCTTAAAGTCTTTTTGTTAGGGAAAAAAAAAAAATACGACATTGGTTACATTACAAAGGAAGAAAATTATTTTCTTAAACAAAAGGAATGCCTTAGCATCGTATCTTTTATCTTTCACCCTAAGTTACTTGATGGTCTGTGATTATTTACTTTCCACATGGCCTGTAAATCTAAAAGATTTCATTCAAACGGGGCTGGATGGCACCCTGGTCACATGGTGTGCTCTCAAACGTAATTGGCGCCACTTAATAGGATGGTGGTTAGTGCTGCTGTCTGAGAAAGGAGAACGTGTGACCGAGGATCAATTTCACGTCATCACAACTGAAGATTCCTTTTTTCAAATCAGATTCTTTGGGGGATACTCTGAAAGTGACAGAGGAGCTGAGAAATGCTTGTCTGAGCATTTATGATGAAAAGAGCTATTTTAAAGGCTAAGATTAAAAAAAAAAAAAAGGCTAGCTGATCCTTTCTGCGTGGGACATTCCAGGCATCTCCTATGAGTGGAGGCACATAGGAAAATATTTTTCTCAGACCCAACCGTGGTAGGTCTATCATTCCACCAGGTAAGAGAGCCATGAAAATGGGATTATGATTCATTGTGTCCCAGCACCTTGCACAGTAACTGGTACAGAGGAAACGTCCAGTTGTTAGTTACTGAATGTCCATGCAGCTGGGAGGCTAAAATGAAAGGGTCAGTTCCCTAGCAGCGGCCACTGCCAGGTCCCTCAAAGGAATTTCCTCACTGATTTGCTGACATTGTTTGTATGGTTCATAAAAAATAGAAAAATAATAAGAAAAGTTACATTTTATTGGGCACTGACTACACGTTTGGTAGCATTCAGATACAAAGATAATAAAATAGGGTTCCTGTTCTTGAAGAGAAAAGAGTTACAAAAGGATAATAAAGAGGGGAACCAGTGGCTTTGGGAGCCCAAAGCAGAAAGCAACTAAATGCCTGTGGGAGCCAGGAGTTTTTCCATAAAGGTCTAACAGCCTTAAAGTTGATGAACACTTACTGAGTGCCTACTGTGTGCCAGTGGAAAGAAACAGGAAGCTCACACAGGCACAGGAAGGCTGGGCTGGGACCATGCCCAAAGGTTCAGTGTAACTGCAGCATTGTTTATCTCTGGAGTCCACGGGGATGTTGGGGGTGTGGGTGGGGGGCGGGAGGGATTGGTGGCAGGAGGTAAAACTAGACGCTGGAGTAAGCCATCAGGATTTTAAGGAGAGGGACCGACACAACTGAATCTTGTTTTGGAAAGTGTTTCATGTGAAGAACGAATTAGTGGAGAGAGAGATTAAAAGTGGAAGACCAGTTAGGAGGTCTTTTTAATAGCTTCTAGGAGGGAACTAAAATCCTTTCCAGTGAGAAGGAAGAAAACACAGAATCCAGAGATTTTTGTGAAAAAGACAAAAGTACAATCAGCAGGACCAGGTGACATTAGTTGTGGATGGAGAAAGGGGGAAGTTAAGGATTATTCCTAGGAGATACAGAAGCGATCTCTCCCATAAAAACTCCTGTCTTTATGTATGTCACTAAATCACTGAAGAGACAGCAGCAGTATGAAAGTACTAATTTGTTAATAATTTATTAATAATAATAGGCAACAGACTGCAGACACGGTAGGGTAGAGAATTGAAGAAAAGATCCTTACTAAGCTCACAAAGTGAACGATATTAACTAAAACATTTGCTGAAATTCAGCACTATTTATTATTACTCTTATCACCGATGTTATCAACAGTAATAAATACTCAGTTTAAAATAAACCTCAGCTATATGCAAGAAAACAGAAGAAACATAGTAATTTAATTATGTGTCTAGCTCTTCAATGAGCATTTTTCTCCTTGATTTTCAAGTCTTACCTTGAGTTTTCTGACCTAATCTTCACATATTTAGCCCCGCAGTCATATCAATGAGTATTACTAGCCATATTTTAAAAAGAAAAGGAAATAACTAAGTCATCTGTTTTCACTTGTGATGCTGAGCTGGTCTAGACAGGATGAATTTATTTTAACAAGAGTTTTCGGCGGGTAGCCATTGGCCCTTAGAAATATGATTTTTCAACCAAGGATATGCGACTCTAGTATTGTCATTGTTAAATATGGCTCTTTGATTCTTTATAGGCATTTGCCTATTGTTATTAATAGAAACACCAGTATAAAGAACGGTAGATTATAGTTTTAAAATGCCTTTACATTTCTTATTTAGCTTAGACATCTGATGTAGGTAAGATGGAGAGAACTGCATCCTTTAAAACAGAACTTAAACCCTTTGTTAGGAAATATAATGCGTATACACATAGTAGAGTTCACAAAACATCCAGCTCAAGGAATTAACCTAATCACCGCGCAACCACCAGATCCAGAAGAAACACAGCACGTGCAGCCCTAGCACCGACACACAATAAGCAGTTGCCAAAGCTTTACGCTCAGCGACTTTACACTCAGCAAGTCTAAATCCATCCTTACGCGATTTTTGAAACCTTATTTATTAATTGAAACTATTGCTTGCTGATAAAACTTGCTCAAATCCAGATCAAGAATCACTGTCAGATCCCCAAAACCCCCTCATGCCTTTTTCAACTCTCATTAGCCTCTACTTGATGGCCATCATTTTCTTTCTTCTCTTTATAGTTTAACCACCTATATATGCATCCTTAAATTATATGTAAATATATATATATATATATATATATATATAGCTTTGCTGTACACCTGAGACTAACATTGTAAATCAACTACACTTCAATAAAAACCATTTAAAGTATAAATGGTTTTTATTGAAGTGTAGTTGATTTACAATGTTAGTCTCAGGTGTACAGCAAAGCAATTCAGTTATATGCATACATGCATATATATATTTTTTTTCAGATTCTTTTCCATTATGTTATTAGAAGAAACTGAGTATAGTTCCCTGTGCTATACAGTAGGTCCTTGTTGTTTATCTGTTTTATACATAGTAATGTGTATCCGTTAATCCCAAACTCCTAATTTATCCCTCCCCAGCCCTTTCCCCTTCAGTAACCACAGTTTGTTTTCTACGTCTGTGAGTTTCTAAATACTGTATTTTTTGTTTGTTTAACTAGTCTTAAATAGAATTATACTGTTTTCCTTTGTGCCTGACTTCTTCCACACAAGATGTTTTTGAGATTTACCAATGTTGTTTCCAGCTGCAGTTTGCTCATTTTCGTTGCAATGAAGAATTTTTTTTTTGAAGTATTTTCATTGAATGAATATCCCACAACTTATTTTTCCATTTACCGTTGATGGAAATCTGGATGATTTTCAGGTTTTGGCTAATGCAAATAATGCTTTTATGGACTTTCTTGTACGTGTGTCCTGGGGTGCATGAGCATGAGTTACGGTAAATATATCCAGTAGTGGAATTGTCTAGTCACAAAATAGGCCCTCATTAAATAATGCCAAATTGTTTCCATTTAGTTATACCAATTTTATACTCCTGTCGACAGCATGTAAACGTTCTTGTTGTTCTGGCTATTGGTCAGCATACCACTGTTGTTGGTCTTTAATTTTATCCTTTCGGGTGGGTGTGTAGTACTGTCTCAACTTAATTTGTATTTCTCCAATTACTAGTCATGGGATTGAGCACCTTATTATGTGTTTATTGCCGTTTGGATATCTTTTCTTGTGAAGTGTGTGTTGAAATCCCGTGCCCATTTTTTCCATTTGATTATCTTTTTCTGATTGACTGGTAGGTCAATATATTTTGGATATGAGTCCTTTGTCATTTATTTATATTACAGCTTATTTTTTTCCTGGCTCGGGGCTTGTGTTCTCCCTTTCTTCATGATGTCTTCTGATTAAAAGTTCTTGATTTTAATGTAGTCCAATTTATCAGTCTTTCCCTTTATGGTTATCGGTTTTTGTTTGTTTTGTTTGTTGCATAAGAACGTTTTGCCTACCTTCCAGAACATGAAGCTTTTATGGATAAAGAAATGAAGACGCAAGGAAATGGGGTGGTTTGCCAAACTTGAACCCAGGTATTTCGTGACCAAATTCTGCTTTATCTCCATTACAGCATGCTGATGTCAATGTTTCATGTAAAATTATTCTTATTTCTTTTAGCCGCAGATCTTTCCTCATTGCTTGAGGTAGTACAAAGCTTTATGAGTATGGAGGAGCAGGCGGTGGTGCTTAGGGATAAGAAAAATCCATAAAGCTCCCAGTTGTCCCTTTATGTCCTCAGCCAGGAGTAGAAGGTTATTTTCCAGATATTTCCAACTCTGATGCTCATAGAGCATTTCTCAGCTGATTAATACTCCCATACCTCCTCTGGCCTCATTTTTGTCCTACACGCCCAAGACCAGGCAAAATACAGTGCAGCAGGGGATTTAAGTTTGTAGAGAGGATATATGCGAAGCCAATAAATCACCCTCAAAAATTTTTTTGGAATAGCAAAGGATATGGAAAGTTATGGAGAAGGGTATCTGAACGAAGCAGTAACCTACCATGTTCCCAGTGGAATATGGGCCTCCCCAGGTTTCCATAGGGATGCACAGCCACATAGGGTATCACCTGTGCTGAATAAAGATTCCACCAGATCTGAGAAGCTTCCAGAGTTCCTTGTAAATATTCTGGCAACTTCCCCTAAACTTCTAAAAACTTGAGTTGCATCCCTGCTTGCTCACTGGGAGCAGATGCCTGGTACAAATCAATTCCAGTACATCCCTAACGTTATTTTTATAACTTCTTATTTTGACACAATTTCAAACTTGCAAAAGTAGCAATAATACATGGATCTCTCATATACCCTTGACTCAGATTCACCAACATTTTACATATTGTCCTATTTGCTTTATCATTATGTCTATCTATGCCGCACATCTTTTTTTCTGAGACACGTAAGAGTGAACTGGAGACATCACACCTCTTTCCTCCCATGGGGGAAGGCCTTCCTCGGGGTCTTCCTGCTCTGCCATCTTGGCCCTGTGTCTAACATACATGTTTTTAAAAAACAAAAGTAGAATTATATTGCATATCCTGTTTGTAACCTACTTTTAATTTTCCTCTTAACACTGTATAATTCCTATTGTCCTATAATATAATCAATGACCTACTTTGTCTAAAGCCTAAGTAAATTATTGGCTAGCAAGTGTGAGAAGCAGATGAGGAATCCTATAATATAATGCTACTTTCCCTAATAAGAATAAATCCTCACATTTTGATGCTAGAATGATACTTGTCCTCAACTTTTTCCCATTATTTGCTTTTCCTCTCAAAATATCCTACAGATTTATAATTTAGTGTCTCACTTCTTTCTTTTTGGAGGGGGAGGAGGTCATTAGGTTTACTCATTTATTTTATCTATTTTTACTGGAAGTACTGGGGATTGAACTCAGGGCCTCATGCATGCTAAGCATGCACTCTACCACTGAGCTATACCCTCCCCCATTAGTCTCATTTCTCAATTTCTTTTATCCCCTGCTGGGATAACCTTTGGTTGGAGATGGCACTGGCAGAATAATTTGGTCTATAGTTCAATCTTTAATGTCTTTTTCCCCTTGCCTCTAATACACCTCTCACTGTTTCATCACCATCCCCAAAAGGGAAGGGTTCAGAGAGAGTCTGCTCTTCTGGGAAACTTTCCTAAGCTACTGTCTTTTAATTGGTATCTCAGAGACAGCCTTACTACCAGGACCACCACTCCTATTTCCCTAGGATCCACTGGACCTCTCAGGACACAATCAGTGGCTGCCCTGCCTTCTGTTTTATCAGAGCACGCCACATGCTTTGACTGGGGTAGATTTTGTCAGGAAATTTCTTCTAAACTTAAACTTTTTCAATATTTCCATGGAGTATTCTATTTAGCTGGTTAGCTTTCCCAGAGCAAGACATGTAACCCAGCTGGCTGTTTTGTTCACCTCACTCACATGGAAATCTGACACTTGGAAATTTCAGTTAATTACAGTAAGACAAGGACTTCTTAGAGTTGAGATTTTGAAGTCCCCTTCCCTGGGTATGCTTCTCTCTGATTTGAGGTTGCTTATGGACCCGTGTGCTTTTCTTTTCCCCAGAAAGCAGAAAGATTATTTGGAGACAATTACCATGAATGCCTTGCTCTCGGGCCACCCTTCCCCATAAGGTCTCCGACTTTGCTGGTGAAAAACAAGCTGAGCCCCTCCTTGTCTTGAATGGCCATTCTCCTCGCCATTTTGAAGTCAATTTGTGGAAAGTGGATTTCTCCACTCACCTATTACTCCTGCACGTTGGTAGGTAATTCCTTCTACTCTTGAACAGATTCCCAAAAGCTTCTCTCAGCTTGGACTCTGACTTTACATGGTCCTGTCCAACTGAGTTTCTGTTGTCCACACTCGGCATTTTCTTCCCTCTGTTGGAAGATCTGACGAGGACGAGCTAATCAACATCTTACCTCTCATCTAACGTCCAACCAAAAGCCCCTGATATCAGAAGATGTTCTGAGAATGAACTGGAGTATTGCTAAGATATGAGTTTCTCTCCTCTATTTAACATTCCTCCTGGATTTCTCGGCTCCATACTGCCATGCCTTCATTATTTATCAGTGTGCAACAGATCATCCCCAAATTTAGTAGTTTAAAACAATAAACGTTATTATCTCAAACAGTTCTGAGGGTCAGGAATCTGGATTGAATGAGTGGATAGTTCTGGCTCAGGGTCATGCATGAGATCATGGTCCTGTAAACGGTCAGGGTTATAGTCTCTGAAGTCTTGTCTGGGGCTAAAGGATTTGCTTTCAAGCTCATTCATATGACTGTTGGCAAGTAGCTTTAGTTCTTTACCACATTGGCCTTTCCATTGGGCTGCTCATGACATGACTTCCCCCAGAGAAAGTGACCGATGAAATAAAGACAGATAAAAAGTGAGATATGGATAGATAGATAATCTCCCAAGATGGAAGCTGAAATCTTTTTCTAAGCTAATCTCAGAAGGGACATACCATCACTTTCTCATATGCTATTGGTCACACAACCTTACCTTGGTACACACAGGTGTGAATACCAGGAAGTGGGGGGTCTTTGGGGACCACCTTAGAGGCTTCTTACTATATGCCAGCTACCCTTCTGTACTGATAGTGTTCTTGGAAACCTTGCTGTAAAGAGCCAGCCCCTTGACCTCATGAACTTTGTGCTGGTCAGTTCCCCAGTGTTTTTTCTAACAGATCTTTCCTCATTACATGGCTTTTTCCTTGGCAGCAAATACCTGCCCACTGGCAACACATATTCCAGTGCTATGGTAGATTTTTCTACCTTTTGTTCCTAAATGTTTGCATTTAGACTAAAGGCTTACTCAAATACAAAGTCACATGGATGCCTCCAGCACATCCCAAAATCTTCAGCTGCGTCTGTGCAGCCTCATTAGCTAACGGAAACATCTCATTCCTAGTTAGGCTAAATGCACCAATCCAACCTGCAAGGGAAAATCATTTTTTCTTTTTCTTGTTTTCTTGAAGTATAGTCAGTTTGCAACGCTGTGTCAGTTTCTGGCGTACAGCACAGTACTTCCGTCATACATGGACACACATATATTCATTTTCATATTCTTTTTCACTGTAAGCTACTACAAGATACTGACTACAGTTCCCTGTGTTAATACGGTATGAACTTGTTTATCTATTTTATATATGCCAGTCAGTATCTGCAGATCTCGAACTCCCAGTTTATCCCTTCCCACTAAAATCATTTTTCTTAATCTGGTAAAACCCAGCAGCTTCCACAGGCCAGGGCAGAGGTCAGAGCACTGGGTCACGCAGCGCTTCCTTGCCTTCTTGGGAGACTCTCGCTGATGACTGTTTTTTGCCATCACTCTGGTGTTAAAGTTTTGTGATGTCATCTTCAGAACTCTCACCCATTCCTGCTCTTTATAATCCTTAATAGGCCTAACAGATCTGTAGCTTCAAAAGAGCTTTTACTAGACGGCTGAGCAATTGCAAAGAAAGTTAACAGAAAGAGTAAAAGAATTTAGGAAATCTAGCTAACAAGGTAGTTTAGAGAATTTCATCTTGTACACCATCCCAAAGCGCAGGTCCATCCTCCCTACCCCTCTTCCTGAGTCCATGTGGAAAAGGCTTTTGTTAACCCCAGCTAGTAGGGCCCACTTTCCAGACACCTAGATTTTTTTTCACCATCTAGCCAGAATGGACATAGAAGTCTTCTCTCTTATCTACCTAGAGGTCACCTCTGTAGTTTTTCTGCTTCAGCAATTTTCTTTTCTTCATGAAAGCATCTATCCTTAAGGGGAAAGACTTCTTCCAAACCCAGAGAACTGTTGCTCTGCCCTTGTCAGCCTTCACCAAACCAATTCTCAAAAGCACAGTAACCTGATACTCACATAAGTGATGCAGAAATTGGAAGTTGTTTTCTTACACCTACTACCATGATCAATTATTTTAATTACTTAGGTAATTTCAGTTCAATTCCACCCACGCTGAGAGGATAATTCCCAGAGTAAATCAGAACGTGGCTAAAACATATATTTTGACAGAAGGCTTATTTCATATAGCTTCTCGTACTAGGAGAGGCATTAAATTTAACATGACATCCTTTCAAAAGTGAGGTATGGGTTCCAAATTAATTTCCAATCAAAAGGTTTAACTCTGGCTTACTTCCCTGGTTTGCACTAAATATTAGAATGGCATCCAGAACTTCCAAAAGGGTCTGAAGGTGATGGAGGACAGGCTCTAATCACAGAGGCTCCCTTGCTGTGAAGAGTAATCCCAGAATGCGTAAATCCTCTGCATGATACCTAGCATTCAAATCACATACTTCAACGGTGTCAGTGTTCTCTGTACCTGGGGTGGTAAGAGGATTTCCTATTAGGTGTCTGCAGTACTACACTGTGAGGAATGGTAAGGTTACACTCATGATGAGCAGCAAAGAGTCTATGATTGATCAAAAATTTCTCCAGTTGGGTATGAATGGTCTTATGTAGTCCAAGTGCCATGGATAGGCTGTGTCCATCCAAAAAAACACTGTTTCGTGGGTTCTGGGATCCCCCCAGGTTCTTTGACCATCGGCCCACTTGGGCCAAATGTGCAGGATGCCCAATCCCAAGGATCTTTAGGAAAAACATCTCTATTCATTTCCTCCCCAGACCTTGGGAGGTGAACTCAGGTAGTTCTTTTGGTTGATTAGGTTAACCAAAAAGAACAGGTAAAGCAAAATTTCTCACTTACACCCTTTTTGGTGAATTTACATTTTCAGTGGAAAAGGCTTAAATCACACAGCTAAACTGAAAAATGCGAAAGAATTCATGAAGTTGCTACAAACATCCAACAACATACACTAACATGAAGCTGTATTTGAGAAGAAGCCAACGAGGACAATCGTTTCTCTTGAAGCAAGGGCGAAGAAGAAGAAGAAGAAAAAGCCCTCCTGACACGATTTTATAAAACAAATATTTTAGGCATTCATGAGAACGAGTTCTGGAAGCTTGTGCAAAGAAAAGACATATTCTTTTCCAGCACCCACAGAGCTGTAACTACCCTCCCAACAGTCTCCAGAGTTCACATAATTGGCCCCAAGATTTTCAAATGCTTAGGCAAATCCCTGGAGTGAAATATCTGCCATTTAAATGTTCTTTCCTTCTTTCACGCATGTCCCTTTTTAAATATCTTTCTTGCTTCTTTGTCTAATAATTAATCTTACAGATCTGTGTAACCACCATTTTTTTTTCACTTTCAGGATGAACATACAGTATCCAGGCAAAGAAGAGTTCAGCATTTAGGATACATTGTATCACTCAATATTAAGGCTCTTCACGGTGGTGTACGCAGGGGACAGGAAGAAAAACATCTTTCCATACACTTGAAGATGAGAAGGAGTTGCTGGTAATTAATGGCACATCAAATCTCCCTTTAGGTAACCAGCTAACATTTAAAGTGGTCAAAATAATTCAGTCAGGCAATTTTGAAGCCCATAAATATTTGCTAATTACCCACTCTGCACGTTGTGCCGACAGCGGGGGCTGTAAAGATTAATAAAGCAGAATCCCTGCCCTGAGAAACGTACAACCTCATGAAGAAGGTAGGTACACAAGGATAACTTCCTGTTTTCCTGTGATAACTGAATAATGTTGAATTATGGCTAAATGGACATGCTCCCATCCCAGGAGAAACATGGTTTTGGATTTTTTTTTAAATGTTAAGACCAAGAATAATCTCTTCTACAAAGCTAAAGTAGAGATGGAACAGGATTGGGGCGTTTATACTTGGGACACCAACACTCATGTTTTATATATTTCACAGTATATAAAACATCACTCTGGTGGGTTACTGTGATCTCATTCTACACATAAAAAAATTGAATCTCATAAAGATTATTATATTGCTCTAAAGCCACATAGCTAGTAAGATTTTGCATCAGGACTCAATCTCAAATATTTGCACTCCAAGTTCAATGACACCATATATGCAAGTCATTTTTCTCTATATTCATAAAAGCATCTCTGGAGTCCAGGAAGATCCCACATACAGGCGTATACACTTTAGTAATTCCATTTCCTAAATGTTTTCATGTCTCTTCTTGAGAAAGAGAAATGACTCTGAAGTAATTATACAAAGTCACCCAGTTGTTGTCAAGCCTCACTGAAGAGAGGAAGAGACAGAAATGTTGAAAAGAAGATTAGATTAGCAGTAAGACCCGAGCTTTTAAACACCACAGCAGGTTACTGGTCATGGTTGTGCCATCTGCTCTAAAGGTCTCTAAGAACAGGGCCAGTTCTCAACTGCTCAGGGAAGTTTTTAAACATAGTTCTGCCTGAAGGCCAGAGAGTAGATCCAGTAATTTCCAAATCCCTATAATTACATGATTTAGGGGAAACGGCCATAAAAACTTCTTTTTTATCCCAAGGAGAAGCAAAACATCGAGTGTCTAGGTTGCTGGTCAATAATGAATAGAACGAATTTTACTTTGTGTGAACTTGTGAAACAGAGGCATTTATCTCAAACTTTACCTGCCCTGCTATTGTTAAATTCTAGAGTTGGGGACTTGTGACAAATAACTGAGACTTTTCTGTGTTGTAACTGCTAACTTTCCCCTGAGGAAAACAACTTTAAACTTCAAAGATAAAAAGAGAAAGTGTTCAGGTGTGAAATTTTCACTAGCAATTCTTATCAGGTGGAATATACAGCAAACCTACTATATTTAGAATCTGTGCAAGACACCAGGGGGAACACAGAGAAGGGTAAGGGCACAGCCCTTGTAATCGAGCCAAGTGTAGCAGTTTTACTGGGATCAGGTTTGATTCACAAACGGCAAGGAACCGGTGTGATACCTTTGCAGTTCTAATTACAACTCCCCAGAGCCATTTCAGCCCTACTTCATTTCCAGACAGCCCTGCAGTTTTAAGGGGATTTGTATAGCTTCTGCAAAGACTGTGGAGAAAACTCTTGGCAATCAGATGTCTTGTACAAATACAATTTACAGATCCAATTAGAGGAAAATGCACCAAAGCAACTCTGAGGGAAGGGACCATGAAATGGTCCTAAGCCCCACAGGGTTCGTAACACAAACGGGCACTGGATAATTATTTGTTGATTAAATACAGGTGTCATGTCAGACACTGTGGCAGCTCCAAGGGTGAGGGACCCACGATGCGGCCTCTCTGGAGGCTCACCTCTCACAGGGGACAGGGACACACAAATGATGGTTAATAAGACAGACGTGCCTGGGTTGGGTCCCTGGACCACACCCAACTTGATCACAACAGAAGTCATGGCGGGCACCGTGCCAGAAGTGGTCAGGAGCCACGGAACTTCACTCACCGTCATTCCTGCCTGCTCATCCTGCACTTGTCAACCTTGGACCTCCTCACACATCCACGCATCTCATTCCTGACCTGCCTGGCATTACATCTTGGTCCTGCCTGCTGAGGTCTGGCTTCACGTGGGCTGGTGACCTTAGCTGGAGCTGCTTCCCTCGGCACCGCCCCCGCAGACACTTAGGGGAGACAGCACGGGGGTGAGTCAGCAGCAAACTCTTAACTCCCTGGACCATCTGTATGTGAAGCTTGGCTCTGCTGTTTATTAGTTCTTTATTATGACCTTGAGCACAGGGCATACATAACTTTTTTTTTTTAATGCCTGGGTTTCCCAATCTTTTGAATTAGGATTATAATAATACCTAACTTATAGGGTCACTATAAGGACTAAGTTAATACTTCCAAAGCACTTACAAATGTTCCTGGCCCAAAATTTCTGTGTGACGTAAAGCCACCTCTTTGTGGTTTCCTCTGAGGACTGTTTCACTAAGCTGCAGACAGTAAGTCCCAAAGCTGCATGACCTAACTGGGCCCTAGGACACCACTAGCCACTAAAGAGCATTGAGTGAGCAAAAGTAACGAGGTGGGGAAGTGAAGAATGTCTAGCTAAGAGTCCAGTCTGGCTAAAACGCTGGGCTTAGGGACATGTGTGTGAAGTACTGATTTTAAAAGGTTGAAAAGGACCAGGTTTTGGAGTAACTTGAATACCAAGACGGGGAACTTGTAATCTACCCTCTACAGCATCACAAGATTATGTCAGTGCTCTAGAAAGAACTCCAGTAGTAGGAAGGAGGATGGACAGGAGGCTGGGAGATGGTACAGGCAAGAAAATATTTTTCAAAAAGTTGCAATGATCTAGACAAGCGGTAATGGGGCCAACTGACCTCCTTCAAAGTCCAATGCCCCCCAACTCCTGGGCTTTCAGAGGTCTGCCTGTGACCCTTCAACAGACACAGTACATCCTTTCCTGGGTGTGTTTCCCCTAACAAGCTAACAGCCCTAGGTAAGGCCTAATAGCACAATAGCTCAGGCTTTCTTGTTTCAGCTCACCTCATCAGAGTCATAAACCCCATCACCCTTCATGGACTGTAACCCTCTTACCTCACCTACAACCAATCAGAGACTTGTGCACAAGCCAATCAGGCACCTTGTGACCTGACCTTATAAAAGACCCCAATAGCCGGCCCTCGGGGCTCACACAGGCACCTCTCGTCTGTGTGGCCCGCTGAGGTCTATGACAGCATATGCTAATAAACTCCTTTCTAGTCCCATACTTTATCTCTGCTAAATTCTTTTACCAACCCATGTATCACTGGCTCACTGACCGGCCACCCCACTGTGTCCCACAACAGAGGTGACAATGTCAGTGACATGGAGAGAAAAAAATGCTAAGATAGGAGAGACTATTTGGAAGCAAAACTAAAAAAGCAAAATAAAGAAAAATTATTTGCATGTCTGTTGCACATCAGGCACATTCAAGGTGGTTTATGAAACATTTCACTTAATTGGTACAATCTGTAGGTTGGGCAAATATGGGCACTTGATTAATCCAGATGAAGAAACTCAGGGAGATTAAGCAATTAGCCCGAGGTCACAGTTCAAAGCAGCAGAAGAGGGATTCAACCTAAGTCAATCTGGTTCCAAAGTCTGGTCTTTTTTCACCAAGTTCATGGAGGGAATGAGAGAAAGAAGGGAGCTGAATGTGCTCCCAAATGCTCCTGGAGGCAGGAAAATGCATTAATCTAAATGCGCAAGGTTCAGAGATGGGATGACTCCTTTTGCTTTGATTTTAAATTTTAAATTGTTTGGGGATGTGGAGGTGTGTAGCAGGCAATTGGAAATTCAGGCACTGAAATAGGAGAGAAGTAAGGATAGGAAACAAGAGTTTTTGGAATCATTTCCAAAAGGGGGAAAGAATTGAGATAAACTCTCCAAAAGAGAGCACAAAGAGAGTGAGATAAAAGAGGGTCAGGAAAGACCCTTAGCAGCACTCATTTAGTTGGTGGAAGAGATAGAAAAGTCTGTGAAGCACAGTGAGGTCAAAGGTCGGAGAGAGGAGTCCAAGACCTGAAGGAAGAGAATTTCAGCAGAAGTAGATGGTCAACAGTCAGATGTTCCTGAGGTCAGACAGGTAAGAACAGAGAAAAGGCCAGTGGGTTTGGAAGCCATGGGACTTCCGGGAGAACCAATTTAGGCGAGTTGAAGGAGTAGACCTAGATTTGAAAAGTGAAGGGTTGGTAATGAAGAAAAGTAGATGGGACATTAGGACAGGGAAGGGGAAAATAAAATATTTACAGGTTGAGGAGAAGTCAGGCCGGTCAGGGTGACTGGAACTTCATGGAAGGATGACTGACGGAGAGCAAGGCCATGGAGAGGACTAGAGAGGATGAGATCACGCATAGTCGAGAAGGCTTCCCTGGACAGGAAGTGAGCTCCTTTCTCTTCAGCGACCCAAGGAAATTCATGGTGAAGGAAAGCCCATGTTGCCTGATGTCTGCTTCCTCAATAAGGCGGGTGCAAATAATGCTCTGCTGAAGTTGAATGGCTTGTGGGGCACCCAAGGGGCAGGAGAAGACAGAATAATCCGAGTCCTCCTCTTTCACCAGTTTTGTTGGCCGTCTCTTGGCAGACGTTGTGTCTCCCTGGTCCTCCCTTTACTGGCTTGTTGTTGGTTGTTTTTGCTGGCATGATGCATGAAATACAGCAGGTGTCCAGCTCTTGAAAGTGTTCTCATTTTCTCCCGGTACTTATGAAATAAATGTATTTAACATTCTATGAAAAAAACAAACATTCCAAAAGAGGACACAGTTGTAGCAAAACAGCAAATACATTAATTAAACAAGATACAATGACAATTCTTGCCATAGAAATACTGAAATAATCTAAAACGAGATTTTTGGTAAATTCTTGAAAGTGACAATTAAATCACCTAACTAAGCTTTGTCTTAGATGACCAACGACGTTTTCTAAAGCATTATCTTAGAAAAATGAGGGGGCATATTTTTACTTTTAATGATCGTTCCTCACACTGCATTTGCCCTATTTCAAGACAAGAAGAAACATCTTTGTACAGTGTAAGTAACAACGTGGCTGCTGATGGTAACAATAATGGAAACAATCCCAGTTCTCCCAGACTGCAGGTCAGGGACTGAACTTCACAGGGAAGAAACTGAAATTTGTGCAGAACGGGGTGAATTCCAGCCCACCTCCTGCAAAGTGCTCCCCACTTCTCCATTTTTCTAGAGATATGATTGGTATAATGAGCAGACTCGGGATTTTCCTGGTTGTAGGAAGGAGTTCATATGTGGCTGCTCTGGTTCGATGCTCACAGCTCTCTGAGGGACACGGGAGGCGCTGGCTCCAGCAGCTGTCTGAGCCAAAAGCTCAGGAGACAACGAGAGTGGTGAAATCAAAGTCTTCCCGTGTGGCGCATTTGCAACGATGATGACAGAACCGGTCGGAACATCACTGTTCTTTGTCACAACACTTCTCATCTAAGGAGCTCAGTCATCTCTGGCCTCCGGAGAATTCCGTTCTGTGGATGGTCACAGCACCAAACAGAAGGCAGAAAAGGCACCCAGATATTCATGTACTTTGCTTAGTAAAGGCAGAGGCTGGATCACATCTTACACTGGGCCTCTTCAAAATGTTTTCCCCTAAGAAATTACTGCCCCACACATAATGGACTGTTTACTAGGTGATAGCCTCTGTGTTATTACACATCTACATAAATTAACTTGTTTATTATTATCAATATAAATTAACTTGAACATTATTATCAACAACCCTGAAAGGTCAATTTTATTGCCTCAGTTTTATAAATAAAGACACCAACTGTCTGGAAAATAAGTTAACTTCCCCAAGATCATTCAGCTAGAAAGAAGAGGAAGTAAATTTTGAACATAGACCGTATGGATGTAAAGCCCACGGTCTTTACTGCAGGAAGCTACTTATCCATGGACCCCTATCCCTCCCACACATATGCTACCCCCCTCCCCCAGACATAGTCTTATTCTTTTCCTTGATTTAAAAAAAATCTTGCTTTTCAGTAAATTTATGCTTAAAAGGTACTGAAAAAGAGAGCGCCATAATTTGATTTTTGAAAAGTAATCACCAGTGTTACAAATGCTCTTTCTATATTAAATTTTATGGGTCCAAACTACTTTAAAACATATATGTCATAAGGCACTGAGTGAAAAATTTAAAAGTACACATATGTTTATAATTTAGGATCCACTGAGGTCTGGCTTCAACTTCAGTATTCAGCCAAAATTTACTATGTGCCTTCAGTTTTAGACTTAACTTTGGTGTCTGAAAGTCAGAACAGTTGATTCCATAACGTGGCATCAGTAAGGCAAACCAGGTATGTTATTCAGATTAATATTAGTATCTGAATATTCGGTTTCAAGTATAACTGGTTATAATGTTTCTATATTATATATTTATAAATGTTCTAGAAATGAAATATAATGAAACTTACACGTATTTATGAAAGTATAATGCTTTTAATATAAGTACTAGAAAGTATTTAGAGTAAAAGTTCCCTTGTGTGTCTTTTTTTCTCAGATTTTGTCAGCTAAAGTGTGCATAATTATTGTGGCTCTCATCTGTCAATAAAACCAGAGCAAATTTATAAGTCAAAGTCAAATTAAATCAACACAATGTGAATCCACAGAATTAACATGCTGGTTAATGTTGTTTTGCTGCAACTAAATTGTCACCATTGCATTAAATTGTGGAAAGACAGGTGTTTGTGGGCTTTTTTCTACTTGTCTGCATGATTTCTTTGCTTTCCCATGTGATGAATCCTTTGATGTGTTGCCATTAGCACTGTTGTTATTTTTTCTTTTTAACATGTGACTATCGCTTATTTTGTTCCGCTAGTAATTCTAACAACGTCCTGCAAAATATAATCAGGAGAACAATTTTGTAAAGTTCTACAATTTTAACTATGCTAACGTTTATAAACTGTCATACCTGCGCATATAGAGACATAACACACACCGGCATCCTGCTCTAGAAACCAGAGCAGTTTCTCTTGAGCTCAACAAGTCTATACACTATGCTCAATGTAATGATTCAGTTTTCCTACCACTTTCCTCTATTCACACTACTGGGAAATCTTTGTTTTTGCAACATAGCATGATTTTATTTGGCTTGCTATTTACCCAATCACAAACAGAAATGCAAATGAGGACACTGAAATCACATAACACTACTCAGATATAAGGCAGTCATTCTGATGGTTCAAAAGATACTTCTAATTGTTTCGGATAACAAAAAGGAGCACAAAATTTTTAAGAAATTCTCTTTGAACTTCCAGACTCCTGGGAAAACAAACGTGGACATATACATAGGTACCATTAGATATTAGTAAATGTGCTGCTAAAAAAAATTCTTTTGTCGAATACATTTGGGGAACTCATTACCACATTAAAGGCTCTGAGAGATTCGCATCAGTTTTGTTTCACTCAGTTCAAATTAGAATGCATTTTGCTGAATGCCACTCTAAACAGCAATACACAGGGTCCTAGAATCAATGCAGCTAGAGAGAATCTTGTAATTTCAAACACTGATCATCTCAAAATACTAGCTCACAAATTGTTTTTACTCAGACTTTAAAAAAAATTCTTTCTTTTTTTTTCATGGCTCAGTCTTCAAAGGTCTATAGAAATCAGTAATCTGTTTATATCTTATTAAGCACCTAGTAATAATATCTGGGTTTCACTTTTATTTTAGAGAGAAAAAAAATGTTCTCTTTCATTGTGAATATGGCCACAGTGCCTAGTGCAGTGTCTCCCCTGTGGTAAACACTCATTAAATGTCTGATATTTCACGGTTGATGCAATTTCTCTAAACCCCAACTGTAATTCACAAGCGTGATTCTTGTTGATAATAACCAAGACCAGAGGGACTGAAGCACATGAGCACAAATGACAAAGCCGTGGTACTGTCAGGAACCTCTAGCCCTGTTGCTACTGAATAAATGTGAATAAAATGTATGGTACATGGATGAGTAAAATATACAGGACATTTTTACTTATGAGTAATAAACAGGATTGGAAAGAACATGGGCATATTTTTAGCCTGTGTTTTCTCCCTTCTTACGAGACTGGATGGTTTGATGCTTCAAGTTTTTAAAAAGATGTTTTCATTTCCTTTGAGATTTTTATGAGCTCTTTTCATTTGGGAAAAACTGCTGCTGGGGGACATAGGTCCTTAGAAGCGGCTTGTGGATTTTGGACCCTGGGATGTAGGCGGTATTGTGTATTCCTACGATAATTTTTTCAGGGAGATGTAACTTGCCTATAAAAATACGCCTGTGGGCTGAATCTTGGCAGGTAGCATTTCAGTAATATTTAGTAATATCCGACTGTCTAAACAAGGAACACATAGGTAAGCTATTTTAAAAAACTGGGCGACAAGAAACATCGGTTGTTATTGCCACCTTTTGAATGTGCTTGCTATAACTAAATATCAGCTTCCAAATTTATTTTTTAAAAAACATTTGAGAAGCAAGGATTTGAGTTAGCTCTGCACTGGCTCACCTCATCATGAAAAACAAGTAACTCAAGTCCTTCATTTGGAAAATCAGTGACACTGGGCTCGACTTTTTGAGTCAATATTAATAGATATTGACTTAGGTTCTTGGGTTCACACTTTGGAGGATAGCAGTGATTTGGGGTTCTCACTATGAGCCCCCTTTTTCTTCATTCACTTGGTTAGTTTAATAAGTATGTATAGAGAGCATTTAGCTTTGTCCTGAAAGTACATAATAAGCCACACCTAAGAACTGAAGGGCGGGAGCTTTGTTAATCGGTGACTGTAACTTGAAGTGAAGAATGAAACAAATACAAGAAAACCTCACTGTAACGTTAGCCATTGGCTCAGAGGTATTGCCATTAATAGTTTATGGAAAGGGACACAACTGAACTAATTAATCCACAAATGAAAAAGCCCAAATGAATAAATAATAAGCATATTTGGAAGACAGGCTGGTGCAGTGAAAAATTCATGCTCTGAATCCAAACTCCACCACTGCTACCTAATCTCTTCTGGCTTTAATGCCTTCTTTTGTGCAATTGGGATAATTATAGCTACTTCGTAGGGTTGTTGTGAAGGATGAGACAAATACAAAGTGCTATATAAACAGGGACTAGATGAGTATTACCTCCATGGTCAAGT
The DNA here is from genome assembly GCF_048773025.1 of Camelus bactrianus. Lineage (NCBI taxonomy): Eukaryota > Metazoa > Chordata > Mammalia > Artiodactyla > Camelidae > Camelus > Camelus bactrianus. The sequence continues at coordinate 15,991,024 of NC_133572.1, forward strand.
CTCTGTTGGAGTTTACGGCTTGTAAGCTCTACTAGCCGTGCTCAGCGAGGGAAGGGTAAGGTAGCACAGAGCAGCCAGGAAATGCCTTATCCTTGCAGAGGGAAGACCTACACGAGCAGCAGACTGTAGGCAAGGGCAAAGCAGCTTAGTTTAGGAAGAAGCCTTTCTTTGATCTTCCTTAGGACCTACATATTGAAGCCACATGGTGTTAACCGAACCAAATTTGGGTCCACTTGCCCGCCACACAGCAAAGCCAGTCTACTGACACTGGGTTGTGGTGAAGCAAAGTACAGCGTTCAATCATAGGGCACCAAGCAAGGAGAAAGGGCAGCTTGTGTTCAGAAGACCGGAACTCCCTGATGGCTTTCAGGGAAGCGTTTTTAAAGGCAACATCTAGGGTGAGGGTTGTAGCTTGTGGACCTTCTTCTAACTGGTTGGTGGTGAGATAAGAGAGTGATGCTTCTGGAATCTTATTCATTAACCTTCTGGTTCCAGCTAATCTTGGGTCTATGTGCTTGAGCATGTAGTCACCATTCTCCACCTGGATGAGGGTCTTAGTTTCTGCAGAACAGCTCAAGGATATGCATCAAATTGTTATGTCTACCCCTTGAGGAGGGACTAGGACTCTGTTTCAATGCTGAGCTTGTTCAAGCTGTCTTGCTTGACCGCTTTTCCTTTGTTTCTGCATTCCCTCATTTCTCTAATTAGTAACTGCTTGAGTCTGCTCTTTGGAACTCCGGGAAAGCCTAGGAGACTAAAGCCTTTTTCTACAAACAAGAAATGGAGATACTCAAGAGACTTTTTTTTTTTACTCAGGAGGGTCCTGCAGGGTCCTGCTCTGTTTCAATCCCCCCTTTACTTTGATATTCCTTAATCCTGAGGGGAACAGGGGCAGGACAAGAAAGGGAATAAAGTTTTGGAGAGAGAAGTGAATCATAAACTTGGCAGGGGAACTTGGTTTTAGGGGGTCTCCATTTTAACGGGAGGATCATAAATCCCAAATCTCTGCATTTTCACAGTCAATAGTATAGTACGTTGTCCTGAATACCACATTTAAATTGGATGTGGTTATTATAGCTAAAATTTCTTTTGTCCAGAACTAAGAAAGAGCTGACGGGAGACCAGCTGTAAGACTAAAGAAGGAAAATAACTAGACTACTGAGAAACACATCCGCTATTGGCCATATTTTCATGTTTTGAAAAATATACTGGTTTGTCTTCCAGTCGCACATTAAGTTGGGCACTATGCTTGGTGCCTCAGCAGACATGATGTCATTTCATTCTGACAACAATGTTGGGAACTTTGCATTATCCTCACTTTAACTCTGATGAAATAGGCTCAGAGAGACTAGCAGAGCCAGGATCAGCACATGGGTGTAGCCTGCCTTTAACCACAATGTTGCACACCACATACACGTCCGTGTCCACATCACATATTACAATGATTTTATACCCTGTTCTTCAATATCCAGTGGATAGCTGAGGGAAGGCCACAGAGAGCTGGGGATTCAAAGTGCGGAGGGAGATCAGGAGCCACTGGGGTGGAGATGGGAGTCCAGCAATGTCAGCTGTGGGACTGAAATGGGGCTGGATAGGGAGGAGACCCGCAGACAAATTATCTGAAGATGACAATCCAACGTGCTATTGATTCCCAATCCTGAGGGTCCCCGTGAGACCCCAGAAACATATTTGCTATTTTCTCATTTACCTACATCTCAGAATTTTAAGGCAGGTGAATAATTTGATCTTGTACCAATTTCTGTGATATTCTATGATAACCTGGCTTTGAGATAAGCAGCTGCTGAAACTCCAACTCCACCCACAAGCACTAGGGCTGCTGCTAAGGACGTAAGGGCTCCCAGCAACTCCACCCAGTGCAGACAGAGGTAAACGCCTGTGCCTCTTCCCACTTGTCACCCTTCGTCTTTGGGCCTGCTGATCTCTCTGTTCATTCACAGTAAATCTTAACCCTTCGTTCAACATTGACAACTGTGTTTGTGCACACCCCTTTTATAGCCCACAGAGTGTCATCTGGTTGTCTTGTCTACCTCGCCCTGGAAAACAGAACTTCCTGCCTGTTTACTTGAAGACTTGGGAAAGATCTTGAATTTGCCAACTTGTGTTTCCATTTCAAGGAGAGGAGCAGAGCTCCCAGGAGCCAAATCAGCCTGTCACTGAAGCTTTGGGATATTTTCTGGACCCCCCTTTTGCTCTCTGAGTTACCAGGTTCACTCTTGGTGTGGTAGAGGTTAAGGTGTCAATGACAATGAATTTCAGCCCAGCAGAGCACCAGCCTCCATGGCCCGTGGTGTGACACTGTAGTCAAGGATCTATGCCCCTGCCATTGACCGACAAGGGCATTGGGACACATGGTGAAAAAAGTTGAAAGCAGATTATAGAATTACTTAAGCATAATTTTAAAACCTATTCTACTTTATTATAGAAGGAATCCATGTTTATTGAACAAACATTGGGAAATGTAAGCATGTAGATATGATTAATTGATAACAAAGGCAGACACATCTCTTAGCTGGTTTGGGGACATTCTCCTTCCCACATCTTCTGCTACCGTCAAAGGACAGATGTGACAAGAGTATCAAGAAGTCCCTCTTTCTGTTTCTTCTTTCAAAACTGCATCTTAAAGAGGGGTGGGAGACCTAGAATTTTACCAAGAGGAGCCTGGGGCCATGTCCTATTACTACAAGGAGAGGATTAAAGCTGAGAGTTTGCATAGCACTTGACATGAGACGTAGAAAAAAATCGATTATTCGTTTTAAAGAATGGCTCACAGAGGCGTTTTAGAATATAAAGTCCCTACAAGCCATGCTTCTAGTGTCAAAACTGCTGCAGAGAAATGGTCAAGAGATTACCTAGTTATCTATTCAGTTACCAAGCATATATTGAACACCTTCTATGTGCAATGCCATTAGGTAGATTCTAGATAAAAAATAAACAAACTGGTTCCTGCCTTCACAGGATTTTTAAATAACAAAAAAGACTTTGACATTTAGGTCATTTTCTACTAAAAATAATACTGTGATGAAATCCCTGTGGTTAAATTCTTTTGCACATCTATAAATATTTCCTTGGAATATATTTTTAGAAGGGGATTTGTAAGGTGTCATTTTGATGATTTCAGAACTTATGATAAAATAACCAGACAAATCCATGAGACAGAGATAGAATTTAATGGATTGTTATTTTAAATACCTACAAGAGATGGGTGGTTCCAAAACTTTAAAAATCTATGAAAAGAAGGCCAGCTTTTGACTAAAAAGACCTTTAAATATTTTGAAAGCCAAAGAAATGCAAAAATCTAATCAAATGAGGCAGTTTCAAGGGTGGGTGTCACAAACCTAATCTGACTTGAAAATTAGGATAAAATGACTCAGATCTAAGGTCTTTGGCTAAGTGACCACCTTTTGTTTTAAATGATGAACTCTCTACTAGAGGCTAGTATGCACCTCCAGTGTTACAGACAAGGATCCAATATTGTCTCAGCCTGTACCATCTGGTCCTTGTGAAGCTTTGGCAAGCTGAAAAGACAATGTAAAACTTTCATGGGGCGGTAATTCCCCCAAACTGTGAAGGATGACATAATTACTTCCTTAGCGGCTAAGCAACTTTCAATTCCAAGAGTAGGAAAGTTTCTCATCGTATTAACATATTCTATGTTCAGAAATCTGTATATACTTAGCATTTTTGGTACTTCCAATGTATGGAATTTGTCTACTAGAGTTTACAAGACTAGTTTGTTTTTCAGTTCCCACTTTAAAACACATAGTACATAATGTATTTGGACTTGTGATTTAAGCTGAGGTCCTGTCAAGTTGATACACATATTAGAATAGTTAAGAGATATTCAAGTTCCCTGTACTTAGTTTAATTTTATTAGATTTATGGTTTACTTGGTATCAGGGAGAATTTAATTTGTGAAATCAGACAATTAGACTGTCAAAAAGAACACAGATATTTTAAATTAGTAAATAGAATTTAAGATGTTCAAAGGAGTTTATTTAACTGTAAATGAGATCAAACATTAACTGATGGCCCTTAATGTGAATGAAAATATTTACTGGACCTAACAATACTATTTGTTAACTGAATTTAGTAACTTTATAAAAAAACTACTGTGTAGAATTTGTAACTTTTAATTAAACAATTCTGAATAATGCTTTCTGTACACAAAATCCTCCTTCAAAGATAATTTTTTAAAACTCTGACTTTTCACACAGGATTAATACAAATCCACAAGCCTAGGCTGTCTATATTTTAAGTTTCAAACTCTGGGTTCCTGATTAAGTTATCCCTACAATACACTTATAAGCTGTTTGGCATAATAGAGTTTTAGGTAAAGAAAATACATTATTTAAAGATACATCATTTTCTTCAGCTAGGGTATAAATACATGTTTAGAATTCAGAGACTCAAAAGAAATCTACTGATTGGAAAGTTTTCATGTTATTAGGGAGAAAAGAAAGAATTGAGATGACTGTATGAAAAAACCCCAGAAAACTAATTAAAGGTTTGTGAAGCAGGCCTCACAGGAAAAGGCTTAAAGGTCTGGAGTATTTAAACTGGAGAAAACCGAGGTGCAGTGTCTCAGCAAAGCGGGTTGACTAAATTTGGCTTATAAATACTGGCTGGAGTACTTCCACTAAACTGCCCCCTCTCCCTGCCCCACATTAAAGCAAATAACGGTGAGCTTTTAAACTTTTCAGCTGGCCTATTAAGTACAGAATTTGAGGATCTCTGAATGTAGGAAGAGATATTCTATGAATTATTTGCTAAACAGACATGTTCTTTCTGTTAGAGACAGCGCAAAGAAAGAATCAGCTTAAACTCCAGCAAGAAGATTACAGGTGGACACTGAAAGAAGTTTTAGATCTCAGATGATGTTATACAAATAATGCATTGTATTTTTTTTTTTTGCTGGAAAAAGTAACTGACATAGGAACAGTTCCTTCTTGGTTAGTAGAGATGGCTGTAAAAAGGTGCTGAGAAAACTCACAGGGTAAAGGCGAAAGGAAAAGAAGAGAGAATATGTAGCCCTTGGGCACAGTGAAGTCCTCGGCAAAATTTTAAAAGGCAAATTTGGCCGTCTTGTTCTTCCTACTTCCCCACCTCACATGCTGGACCCACACTGTCTTACTCTAACCAATTTGTCCCCACCCCTCGGGGCTTTGTTTTTGATTAGATAAATCCCGCTCATCTGACAAATAGTACTTATTACGGCGTTAATGGGTACCTCTTGGCTAATGGTATCTTTGCCCAAATGGCACATTTACTTTATAATCATATTCTCCTGAGTATTTATAACTTTTCTCAAAACAATGACTTTAACAGTAGATTTCTCCAGAACTTTCTTAGATCTGGGTGGGTAAGGCAGATTTGGTGGGCTCTAACTATTCCATGTATAGTCATTCATTCAACAAATAATTACTAAGCACTTCCTAAGTTCTGTGTAGTTCGGATAGTGGTAAGTGCAAACTAGAAAAGTAAGGCAAGACGGTGGGGTAGAAAGTGCTGATAATGGTGGGGACTTGGTTGGAGACAATTTTCAGTTTTAGATGGGAAGGTCTTATTGAGATGACATTCATGTACAGACTTGAGGGTGGTAAGGGAGCAGGCCAAGGGGATATCTAGGGGAAAAGCATCGCAAATAGACAACTGCAAGTGCAAAGGTCCTGAGGCAGGAGCTTCTTAAGTGTGCTTAAAGAACAGCAAGGAAGGATATATAACTGTAACAGAGTGAGCAAAGGAGAGATAAGTAGGAGATGAGTTCAGAGAAGTAATAGGGTGCCAATTTTGAATGGCTTTATAAGCTGATTTGCCACTGATAGAGAAGAAGACTGTGGGAGGAGCTGACCCGAGAAAGAAATTATCAAGAACCCTACATGGTTATGTTGTGGAAATGTAAAGGAATTAGTTTATCTATGAGTCTAGAACTCGAGAGGTCCAGGTTGGGGCTATAAATTTGGGACATATACTTAGCCCCCATTTTGTTTTTGTTTTTCTTTTTTAATTGAACTATAGTTGGTTTACAATATTGTGTTTGTTTGAGGTGTATAATGTGCAAAGTGATTCAGTTATAAACATGTATTTTTTTCTTTTTCAGATTCTTTTCCATTATAGGTTATTATAAGATATTGAATATAGTTCCCTATGTTCTACAGTAAATTCCTGTTGTTTATCTACTTTATATATAATGATGTCTACCTGTTAATCCCATATTCCTAATTTATCCCTCCCCTCCTTTCTCTTGAAGACATTTTAAAAAATCCTATGGAAGAGAGTGTAAAGATAACTTCCAAAAAATCACTTATGGACACCTGCAATTATAAAAAAAAGACCATGCAAAGAACTTCCAAGATGATCTTGGAATCATACAAAAATACTAAGTGTACAATCTTCCCCCACTTTGTCATGTATAAGAAACTACTGTAATGCTTTACATCATTGAAACAAGTCAACAGTCCTGTTAGCTATTTATATTAATATTTCAGACTGGTGATAAAAAATCTAGTCTTCTAAAGGAAAGAGAACTTTCCTAACACGGCACTGCTTACCCAATGGTCATTAGATTACATATTAATGGATGTCCATGTGTTTCTTTAACAACTATTATTTTAAGGATTTAACATGCACTAAGAAGTGTACTAGCCACTGGAAATCTGTTGGTGGTGAACAAAACACCATCTGTGCCTTGAAAAAGATTAATGTATGGTGAGACTGAAGAATAGAGGATGTCGAGTTTTAGAGTAAGAATAAGCTCAAAGCACTAAGAGGACAAGAATACCATGATTTCCCCCAATTCTGCCATAACTCATTGAAGATTTAATTTATTGGAGGTCTAGCTTCTGATACCACAATTCTACTTTACAAGTAGCAGATAACTGCAAACGTAGCTTTGAAATGGAATGGCTCACTAGTATCATTAAAGCATCCTTTTTCCTTTCTACAGCCAGAAGCGTGAATAGGAATGCCTGATTCCAACCCAAGCTTGGCGGGTCACAAAAAGAAGAGGTATTACAGTCACTTGGTAAGTCAAGCCCGGATTGCAGTTTTAATGAGTAAATTATCTCTCTGCAGATCTCTTTGTAAAGGTGCGAGAGTATAAATGTCTTGGCTAAAGGACACCAGCCCTATTTTCCTCTAGGAAAGTCAGATCTCATCAAAGCATTTTGACTTTCTTCCTGGAGTACTGACATTCAGTGGCTCCTGGAAGCAAAATCTCCAACTGGACACAGTTCCTGTGTGTGATAAGCTCTTAAGCCATTTCACAGTGGTTATTTTTCACCTGAGTTTCAAGGTAAATGATCAGCCTCCCTCAACACTCACTGAGCGCTTACAGGTCTGGGTTCTCTAGGGTGAGGAATCTGGTAAGATTTACCTCGTACCCTCACACCTTTCTTTCTGAACTCTGTGAATTCTCTATGATCAGTTTTCAACCACAGAGGCCTCTGTGGTCTTTGTTCATGGAGTTTTACCATGTGATGCTCACTAAGGCAAGAGAAAGGCAGTAATTAAAATTCAGCAATACCCTGAGCCACCTAGAAATGGTCCATACTTAGTGGCAAGCAATCTTACTCAAAATTCCTTGCTTAGTCACTAGCAAGTAACTTCAGAAAACATCCCTGAAAAGGCTGACAGTTTCTACTTTTGAAAACATTAAGTAATTCAATAAGGTTGAATTAGGGGCAAATTTTTGAAGAAAACATTCATGGTTTTAAAATTTTTCCTGTTTTTTTTTTTTTAACTTAGAAGTATACTTTCCATTTTAATGGGAAAGAATTATTACAGTATTTGCCTAAAATTTTAAAAGCTTCTTTTAAAGCTAGGCTTATACTGTGAGTAATCATTTATCTTGCATATTTTCCAATGAAAAATACCACAGTAACATTCAAATTCCCATCCTTCTTGCTGCCTCCTTCCAGACATCAGTGAGTGCTTATACAGATTTGCATTTTTCAGTGAATTTGAGATTTGTAGAGCAGGACATAAGCTCAAAATTTTGTTGAGAAAGATAAAGCACACACTAATCAGGTCAAGTAGTGAAGGCCTTGGGTCTTCTGGCTTGGTAAATGAGGTCTATTGTATGTCTTTCTTTACATGTCTCTGATTAGGCTGTCAGTTACTGTAGATCAAGAATCAAAATCATTAACTATGTGCACAAACCCGACACATAATGGAAGCTCAATAAATAATTCTTGAACTGGACTCTCAAATAGGCCCTAAAGCAGTTAGAGTATGGATAAGTAAGAATAGAAATGAAAATTAAAAATAAATGTGTAAGTCTGGTCATGTATTTCTTTAAGATGTTGATATGCCCAGCACCATATATAGGATGGCTAGGGCCCTGGTAGGTAGGAGGTAATGCAGACCTGCAGGGCAGTAATGCATTTTATGAGCAAGTCTGAAAGGAGATTTATTTATTCTTTTTGCTGTTTTTTTCTTGGCGGTTGTTATTTCTAGTATCTGCAATTAAATGAACTGAACTGCTGCATCCAAAAATTTTCAGTGCTTATTGTCTATTTAAAGCCATATATAGCAAGATTCTCAGAGCAGTGGAGTCTTACAATGGCTTCATTTCTTTCCTCTCGCAACAGCTGTACATCCGTGGGGGGGTGGGGGTGGGGGGTGGACCTTTTGCACATCATTACTTATCTATTTAATGGGGGAAACTTCTAAGAAAAACAAAAATCACTGCAAGACTGAATGTTGCCTGCTGTGACAAACTAAAAAGGTGGAAACAAAACTGAATCAGTTTCAGCAACTTATCTCTTTTACCTCACTTTCCAACACTGGATCTATCTGCAAAATGTAAAAGGTTTAACTTAAAAGTTTTCTTTCCCTAAAAATATATAATGGGAGAACAAAGTATAATAAAGCCATATAATTAATGCAAAGCCCTTTTGTTTGTACCAGGTCTCCAGGGTCCACATTCAATGCACTAGCAGGCCTTCCTCAGAAAAGGTTGGGCTCATTCTACCTTCTTTGCCCAGAGGACAATCCTGGGTGTGAGGAGAAGTCTTTCTAAAACAGCTCCTTTACAGTTGTCTTCCTTTCATTACGTGATTAAATCCGTAACTATTGAGTGCCTGCTAAGTATCCCTGCACTAGAGGATACAAGATGAAAAAAGCTAGGTCCTTCTCCTTGGAGCAATGGAAGAGTTACTGTGAGATGGACCCAGGATGTCTTTTCATCTGGACTTGGGAGTTAGAGGTGGAGCAGGTGTTGGAGGGGAGGCAGGGAAGAGGAGAGAGAGTTGGAAGGAAGTTCTTTCATTTCAGGCAGGGTGCCACCCCAGGAAAAAAGACCTAAGGCATGGCAGTTCCTGTCTGGGAAGTGGGAAGGCACATGGAAGGGACAGAGAGCAGAGAAGTCAACAGCACTTGGATTCCTTAAGGAGGAATGTGGGCTCTTCTGTTAGATTTTAGATGGCTGCTTCTCAAACTGCTGTGTGGCCTCACCCCGAGGCATCTGAGGCTTTAGGATAAACATAGTGCTGGCTCCCTAGAATACCAATTTAACATGAAGATTTGGGGAGGGAAAACCACCATTTTTACATAAAGAGAAACATGTACCTATGGTAAAAGAGAAAGCAAAATTTTCTGTTTAGCACAATTGCTTAGGGCTTTGCCCTGAAGTCTCAGATTTCCTCTCCCTCTGTCTCTGTAGCCATTACCTGTCCTTTGGTGATACCTGGGAAGTCCTGGGAAGTCACTGCTGAGCTGGCATAGAGCCGGGACCTGGGATGGTCACTCAGTCCTCATCAAGAGGCTAGTACCTTCAGATTGGCTCCCCTCTCCCCCAAAGAAAAACCACCTGTGAGTGTTAGGTTCATTCCATCCTTCCTCCCTTCTCAGGTCTGTATTCGAGTAGGTGCTCAAAGTTTAAGTGAAAGGATATAATTATAGCACCATTTATTAAGACTCCTGTGTGACGTGCACTCTACAGACATTATGACATTTAATCCTTACCCTCCTGTTAGGAATTGTGTTTTGTTTTGTTGATGAGAAAACTGAGACCTAAGGTCACAGAATTTGGAATGATGGGGTCAGAATTTGAAGTCAGGTTTATCTGACCCCAAAGCCCATTTTCTAAGTCCTTTCCTTTATGCAACTTGGCTTGAGGAAAAAAAAAAAAATTCAGACTTAGTGAACCATTTCTGGGGCCAATGAGTCCTGATGCTCCAAACATCATCCTTGTACACAGTGTCCTAAATCCACAGGGACAAAGCCATGCCTACAGGTATAATAAGTCTGGCCACTGTGCACTCTTGGAATCTCCACTCTGGTTGCCACACCTCTTTCAAAGCCACAGGACTCAAAACAAACACTGGACAGGGGGTGGTGAAATGCAGAGGCCTCAAGCCCGGGTGGAGCCCAACTTGGCCCCAGCTTCCCCACATAAGGAGTGCATTTTGTGCATTAGCCTTACACTTGGTATCTGTGAGCTAAAACCCAAATAAAAGAGCTAATGCAATCTCAGTGGACGCCCCTCGGCTTTTAAGACCACTGCCTCTCCATGTAAGAGATGGGCAGGGTTTGCTTGCAAATGTATGTAAATTGGCACCTGATTTTCCTGGGTGATCAGTGTTTTTCTTACACCTTATTGTAGAAAGCTTTTTACCTATCAAAGCATTAATTCACTAGAAACTTGCAGACTGGTTTACAAAAACTTGCAAGTCACTCTACAAAACAGACATTTTCAGAATCTTTACCTGCTTTTAGATATTTGGAAGTAAAAGGTTTAATAGCTGAAGGGCAGGAAACGTATTAAATATATGGTAGGGGCCAAGTTATGGGAATTTAGTCTGCCTGAAAAGTCCCGTGTGAAGTTCATTAAATGTCACTTCTGAGTTAGTCTACTAGAGGCCCTACGAAGTGACATTGTTAACAAGCAAACAGAAAATTCTGAAGCAGATCACATTTTTTGAGGAATGCTGTTCTGGAATACTATGTACATAACCATTTTGCTTGCTTTCTAATTTTTCCAGTTTTGAGGATGTGTTATTTTGTAGTCAGAACCAAACATCTAGTTTTAACAAAAAGAAAACAATTCCAGCTGCTGCCTTAGGCTATCGTAAATACTTTTCAACATTCCCCATATATCCCACGATTTCTTACTGAATTTGAGTCACTAAGAGACGGGCAAATGGTAGGTGCATCAGTACTGTGAACCAAGGATGATGATGAAACCGTTAAATTCTCATTTATTAGGAATTAAAAGGCAACGCTGTATCAATAGTGCCATCAAGAACTGGGAGCAGAACTCCTACGGAGCAGAACCAGCAAGGGCAGGCATGTCTGCTGTGTCAGCCAGGACCAGTCCCATCAATCAGAATGGGCAGAGCTGCTCATCAAGCCTGTGCACCTCCCACTCTCTCCAGGCACCTTCAGGGCTCCTGGCCTTTAGGGGCTGTGGTTCCCAGGCTAAGAAATCCTGGACTAGCCTGTTGCGGTACTTCTGGAAAATATCTCATCATCCAGGTATTTGCTATCTTCCCAAGATAAGAAACTCTTTCCTGAAGGGAACTGGACCAGTTTCAGGGAGTCCGTGGAGAGAGACTCATTAGCTGTACAGAAGTTCCCAGAGGTATGAGCTGGGCAAAAGGATGCCCTATTGGATGAGTACCTTGAACTCTAGGCAACATACTCTATTAGGGTTTCAGGTACATAATCTTGCTTAACTTCATCCAAACCTTGCTATTACCCTACATTTTTAGAGATAAGGCACAGAGAGGTTAAGCAATTCTTCCAAATTCACTCAGCTGGGAGGTGGTAAATCCCAGTTTCAAATGAATGTCTGATTTTCAAGCCTGGATTACCTCCCATCCAGAAGGGTCAGAGGAGAGACCCTGAATAAGACCTCAAAAGGTATGAAAGATAATCTGAGGATGTTCTAATGTCTAAGACCAGTGAAGCCCTGGAGGAGGCAAACGGGAGATCACGGAGAAATTAGGGAAAGCTGATGTGTGCTGTGAGGTAAGCGGGTTTACTTTTGGACACCAGGAAGCATATTTTAAAGGAAGACTTGCATCCGTAACAGCTAGGATAGAAAATACATTGAGGGAAGGAAGAAGCGTTTATGCAACTGGTTTCTAAACAGAACTATGTAATCAACACCAGCAGCTTAATTAAGAAGAGATGATGATAAAAGGGCACAGTTTCAATTAAGAGCAGCCCTATTCAAGATCAGCTTAACCGATACACGTTCGGCAATACTGAAAACCGTCAGATAACCACGATGCTATCTTATTTACAGAGAGAGTAATGCACTAGGGGAGATCTGTTCCACATTGTTTCGGCTCCAAACATAAGTCTAAATTTTTTGGTCAGATAAGCAATGAAGAGACATTAAAGACAGGTCATAAAAGGCCTTCTTTCCTTAACCCAGTCATCTGTTACTGCCTCCCCGGCCCCCAGTTTCTCTCTACTGCACCGCCCTGTTTGGTTTCCTTTGGAGCACTTTGTGCTACCTGAAATTATCTTAATTCACACATTACTTTGGTTTTATCTATATCCTCTACTAGAACATCCCCTCCACCAGAGATCCTGGTTCATCACTGTTTACCCCATGCCTACAACTGTGCCTGCACCTTATAGGAGCTTGCTGTAAATTCTGCTCAAGAAATGAACAAATATAAAGTCAAAGCACTGGCTTTAGAGATTAAAAAAAACATATACACCTGGCTAAGTTTATGTTTTGAATCTAGTAGTGGAAGAACAATAGCTGCATGTAAAAATGTGACCTCATTACTTGGATTTTTAGATACTATCCTGTATTTTTAAAAGAATACCCTAAAAAATGTGTTGCTATGTATAAACTACAAATATGTATTACATGAAAAAGCCAGTATTTATCGTGTGCTTACTATGTGCCAGGCACATACTATTAACTCAATTAATTCCACAACTACACCATGAATAGGGCAGTATTCTTCCCTTTTAAATTTTATAGATGATAAAACTGAAGCACAGGGAGGAAAGGTAACTCACCAAAGCTTTCAAGCAGACGTGTGGTGGGATAGAGATTTGAATCCAAGCCATCCAAGTCCAGAGTCTATAGTTTCAGTCGTTCTATTTTGCTGGCTTTCTATTAGCAATGTCATAGATGGTCACAGTAACTTTTTGTACACATACATAGTAGGAATCATTACAAACTTAGAAAAAAAAAAGCTTTTCTAATTCTGTGATGGTCTGACATATGGTGCAAACGCTGGTCTAAAGAACAGACATGGCCCCACAGATTGTGTAATTGCCAAAGAGGGGAAAACCAGTAACTAAATGGGGAGAAATAAGACTGCACCTTGATTAATTTACCAAAATTAAATTGCCAGTGAGGGATGGACATCTTGTGTCCATCATGGATGGAATACCTTGAGAAGGACACAGTATCTCTTACGTAAGGATGCACAACCTGAATCTAATCACAAGGGAACATCAAACAAGCCCAAGCAGAGGAATATTCCATAAAACAAACTTCTGTAAAGCAAAAATGCCAACATCATGAAAAACAAAGGCAGGCTGAGGACCTATTTCAGATTAAAAGAGAATGGAGAGAAATAACAATTAAAGGCAGTGCATGACCCCAAACAGAATTCTGCACTAAAGAGAGAAAATGCTACAGGGTTCATTATTGAATAAACTGACAAAATTCCAGCACAGATTAAAGTATTCTAGCAAGATTGAATTTCCTCCACTAGGTAACTGTACTGTGATTATATAAAGAATATTCTCATTCTTAGGAAACACATACTGAAGTGTAAAGGGATAATGGGGAATGATGCATGACACCACCCTTAAATGGTTCAAAAAATAATACAGTGATAAAATAGCAAATTTTAAAAAATTGGGTGAATCTATATAAAGTGTATATTGAAGTTCCCTGTATTCTTGAAACATTTTGGTAAATCTGAAATTATTTCAACATAAAAGTTTAAATTCAAACAGGAGAAAATGCCTCAAAAAGCCACTGAGTTTATTATCTGATATACTGTAACTGATTTACATAGACTGTATTTCAAGAAAGATTTGATTCAATACCCTGAGCAAATGAGAACACAGAGATAGTTACTTTACAGGTTTGAGCTGTTGGATTTGTCATCATGATTCAGTCACAGGAATCACAATATTGTCCTTTATCACAGTTTGTGGTAGCAAGAGTTTGCTCCTTTTTAAATTGTTACTCCAATGCTTAAAACTTCCCAGATTTGATAGAGTTCTTTTTAAAAAATAGCTATTTTGATCGTGGGGTAATTTCAGAAAAGTGTCCAGGAGCTCCCCTGGAATTTTTTTTTTTTTTTGATTGGGGGGAGGTAATCAGGTTTATTTATTTTTAGAGGAGGTACTGGGGATTGAACCCAGGACCTGATGCACAGGATTTCGTGCATGCTAAGTTTGAAGACAGCCACTTATTTTTACATGATAGTGATCATTATTAATACATTGAAATTAATATATAAATTAATAAGCTAATAAATAAAAGAACTTTAAAATCTCCCCCTATACATAATCACAAAGGGGGGAAAACAATCTAGTACCCAAGTCATAGAGATCCATTTCTTCAATTGTCTGCAAGTTTGTTTACGACAACGATGCTAGCCAACTAAACCCAACTGTTGAATGGCAAATCTATCGAAGCGCCATACGATTCAACTCAGTCCTCAAAATCCATAAGGTAAAATTTGATTCCACCATAATTTATAGACCTAAAATTACCTAATTACTTCTTCCAGAGCCTTGAAGAGCAAATACAGCGTTACTATGGCTTATTACTGATGCTGATAGAGAAAAGAAAGAAACCAGAAACTAGAAAAACAAGATTACTTTCTAACTGTCAAGGATGGATGATATTCGTGATACGTAAGAGTAACTCAAGAGAGTGCTGGCCAGAGTGAGTAAATAGTTTTGGGGGAAATTTTATAAAACAAACCCTAGTCAAGGTGTTTAAAGTGTAATTTGAGGAAGGCATGAATGGAGTACTAATTATAAATAAGAAACTAAGAAAACTAACTATAACTAAGAAACAAAATATAAGCAACTGTGTATATACAGTGATTGAAGCAAGGCTTTATCTACAAAAACAGATAAAGCCTTGGAAAGGGGAGTCCAAGAGCAATAACACGGCACCCTAGTTAGGAGAGACGTGGTGCTCTCTGTGAGGGACAGGGGTGGCTCTCAGCCTCACTGGGCCTGGATGACACACCGCCTCGAGACTGGCTTCCTTCCCTTGGTGTATTTCTTTTCCCCACGAAGCCACCATCTGCATTTGGCTGCTCAGAGGGAGAGAATGCACTGAGAAACGAACTGGAGATTCTGCTGCATTTGTCTGCTACATTTCTCACTGAAGTGAAGAATTTGTAGCTCTGTTTAAGGCAGCAATCTCTTGCCAGTTTAGCTAGTGATACCAGACTCCTTGTTCCCACGGTGCCATGCTGACTCTTCAAAACAGGAGAGTAGATTCTGGAAAGCAGTGAGCACTCCACAGTGCTGCTGGATTAAAGGAGTGCACCCAGCAAGGGCTCCCTAAATGACAGTTCTCTCTGGTAGCCCTCAAACTGCAATCACTGGGAGATGTATCGTTCTGCTAATTAACCATAATTAAAGTTACAGCCCTAGCTCCACCTCCTATTGGTTTTAATGTTACTTCAAAATGCAGACCTGCAGCAACTAAAGCGTTAACATCAACAACATGCTGAGAGGCAGTCCTAAGGCCCTTCTCCTCTGCCTTCTGGAAGCTGCTCAACAGGACTAAAGCCAGACAGCAACCTAAGGGGTCTGGGGTGAGGGGTGGGGAGTTGAGGACAGGCTCCACTCAGACTAAGCACTGATTTTCCGGGTTGCAGGTCAAAGGAACTTAGACGTGTTCAGAAGACCATCAGGCTACCTTGAATAAGCAAGGCAGACAGACTGAGGGAGCCTGTACTCCCCTCTGCCCACCCACTGGAAGGAAGATCTTTCATGACTGCCTGAAACCTTCACTCTGAGAGTGCTCTGCCAGCCATTCATTTCCCCAGTCTCTCTGCCTTCACAACCCTACAGTTTGCTCTTTAAACCGCACTACCCTTCAGAGAGGTGGGGTTAGCTCATGACAGAGTAACACAAATGCAATCCAACTAACACCAATTGAATGTCTACTACATCCCAGGCACCGTAGCTCACATAATCATCTCTTGTAACCCACACAAGTCCGCAATTAGTTAGTTGTTATAGAATATGTACATGTATGTGATATATATATTTAAATTTATTTTCATATACTTAAATATATTTGTGTGTATATATTTAAATTCAGACATGGAAACTGAGGCCAATGAAGGTTGAGTAACCCAGGTCAAAACGCACACTGCCGGCAGGTAGAAGGGGATTGAAATTCACATTTGTTCATGTTCTTCCCCACTGCACACACTTGAAGGGCACACTTGGGCAAATCTCTAGCCAACTAGTGCCCGTCCTACCTTGGACCCTGGGCATTTCCTGAAGAGCTTGCCTAGGGGTGCAGGAGCCCCCCTGGAATTTCAGGGATGACACAGCTTTTCTTGCCCACAGAGATGGACATTTGTTGTTATTATTACTATTATTATTTTGCCTGAATATTCAAGTAGGACAAACATAATGTTGCATAAACTGCTCTCTTTAAATGTTGACTTTCACATTGATTTTTACCTTCTTAGTGCTTTTTGTTTTTGTAGGTGGGAGGTAATTAGGTTTATTTACCTTTTCCAAAAATAATTTCAAGATAAAATTTATTGTGGGTAATTTGGAAAGCAGAGTAAAGTGGAAAGGAGGAGGAGGGAACTATTACTCGCCCTATCAAATCTAAAGTAATTTGTTTGCGTTTCGTTTGTCTTGCATCTTTGTTTGTGCATTCCGAGGATTGAAAACAAATATTCTATATAAAACCTGCAACCTAACTTTTTCACTTAAAATCTGTAGCAAAAATTTTTGTGCATTATTGGCTTATTTACTTCTTAATGGAGGCACTGGGGATTGAACCCAGGACCTTGCGCATGCTATGTACACACCCTACCACTGAGTTATGCCCTCCCCACCATTCTTGGTGCTTTGATACTTAATGTCATATTCTTCTAAACACTCGTGGCACATATAGCCGATTTACAGTCTTTCAAATGTTCACAATTCTGAATGCCACTTATGCCTTTAAAATCTTGGCTGTACTTCAGGGAAAAGTACTTTACTGACAAAAGACAGTGTCCCAGAACAGCACACAAAATTCTTGCTGAAGAACTCAAAAGTCCAGGAGAACACAGACTACATTTTGTACCCTATAAAGGATCTGGAACAAGTTGGTGTTCATTAAATACTAAAGAATATACCAATTGAACTTAGATTACCATCCAACATTTCAGACTACTTTTATACCTTAATGGAATAGATGTCATTTTCATAGCAGTAGAAAGAAAGAACTGCTCCCTGTACTTTGCGTTTATAAGATATTAGAGCCCTCCCCACCCCCAGTGATATATTTAAACCTTTAATGGTATTGGCATTGTTACCCTCATTTTTGATAAGAATAGGAAACCGGAGAGACAGTGATTTTCCCGAGGTAACACAAAGACTGCAGATCAATTAATAGCTCCTGGTTTCGTCAACTTATGCTTTAGTTCTTATGTCCCGATCCTTTGTCTCAAAGAGAAATGTATTTTTACTCATGCTTCACATCATCACTGAAGACATGAAGATATGCAAGCCCCTGGCCCAGGGCAATGTAAGAAAGTATTTTGCATTAGTAGTGGTCAAACCGGATGATTTCTGAGGTTCCTTACAAATTTGATACTACTTCCGGAGAAGAGCATTTAATACTGAAACCAAACAAATATAGAATACAGATTAATATCTTTTCAAAGTGTCACCTGTTTGTTACAAAACATATGAATGATATAAAATTATGGAAAACACAAAAATTTTTGGCATCTGCTGCCATACTTTGAATGATTTCCCCAGCGATTAGTCAGAGCCAGTTTCTCTCCCTATTTGAAGGGCAATTCCTTTTCCCTCACCCTGGACATTGCTTCTAGACAGGAACTGCCATGTTCTTATGTGACTCCACAACCCTGGCCACAAGGAGAGGGCATGTGAACCATACCTACACTCATGGCCACTGTAATTGGCGCAGGAATGGGCATGTAACCCAAGCCAGACCAATCAGAACCCCTCCTTGAGATTTTGCTAACCCAAGATGGGGAGAAGACCTTTCTTCTCTGAAACTGAGAACATGTGGGCCTAGAATCGGCCAACAGTGACCATGTCCCCACTGGATGACAAAAGCAAGTCCATACTTGAGGAACACAGCTGAGATCCAGAAAGAAAAATAGCAGAGAGTTTTGATGGCATTTAGATCCTTGCTTCCTGGGTATTCCTCAGGCCAGCTTCACCCATACATTTGGAAACATGGAAACCCCCATACATTTGGATCCAGTAAACTCTCTCTTTGGTTATGCTAGCTCAAATAGTTTCCATCATTCACATCCAAAAAAAGTCTGAGTTGTACAATTAACGTATAAGATTGAAAACAGAATCCTCCCAAAGTTCTCAAGAGGTATTAGTCAGGGTTTATGGACGTAAGTGACAGAAACCCAACTTGATCCATCTTAAACAAACACGGGGATTTATTTGCTCCCATAAGCAAGCTTCCGGAGGGGCAAGTGTGTGAGCTGGCCCCGAGGACTCTGGGAGCCAAGACTTGTGACCAGCTCTGTCCCATTTTCACTCTTCTCTGCTTGTTAACTCCATTCTTTCCCACTGAATCTTTTCCACCGGGAATGAAACTGGCCACTGGCAGCTCAAGAATCATTTTGTGACTGGAGAGGGAAGAGGCCTTTCTCTTAAAAGAAGCCGGTTAGAAAAACCCTCAGCAAGCACTATGATTGGTCTGGCTTGAGTCACAGCCTGATCTCTGAACAAATCACTGTGGCCAGGGGCTCTCGGGTAGCAAACTGAACAATTGCTAGAGCCAGAGAGAGAGAACTGAAGAGAAAATGGCAGCTTTCATTTGGAACAATTGACAAGAATAAGAAGGCGAGCGGTCCATCGGATGGAGTGGGTTGCGGCTTCAAGAAGAAACAAAAGGTGTAAAGCAGATAACCAGCTACTGTTCACATGCCCTCTGTGAACAGTTTGATGCATACCTTCCTTTTCTCTTGTGAGCAAATATAGAAGAATAGGAAAATTCCAATGTATCTACTCATGCTGGGTGAATCCCAATACTCAAAACAAAGCATGTCTAGAATCCACATTTCTCTGCGAAAAGGAGACATGTCATACTATATCTGGTGTTAATATGAAGGGACAAAATGTCCCTGTTTCTAATAGGTTGCATTCTGCTTCCGTTCAAGACCGGGAAAAAAAAAACAAACAGAATTTCCCCCCAAAGAATTTGAAGCTACAGGCATAACCCTGAGGAGCGGGGCTGAATTCCATACCTAACTTTTGGCAGAGGACATCATTCGTGAAAGATGATACAAAGATATCCTTCAGATAAAATTCTGAGATGACCCTGTCATTTCTGCCACATCCCTTAACAAATGTTTCTAGCATAGTTCTAGGTGAACGGCATATTCTCAATGAACAGATGATTAATTGCCTTGGAATTAAAATAGTTTGCATTTTCACCAGGCCTTGGCCGTTCACTGGGGAGATTACATATACACATAATGTATATTATGTTACATATATACAACATACAATGAATACATATATGTTTAATATATAATATAAAGATATATTTAATATATCATATTAATACTTTTTTTTTTTGTATTTGAAACGAAAGTAGTGCCTTTGCATTTGGTAACATTCAAAAATTATCTGCAAGGCTTTATATATAAGCTGCGTAGCCAGGCTCCAAGAGGGTCCCCCGGGATTCTCACCTCCTTGGTGTGTTCATGCCCTTGTATGTAGTCCTTTCTGACAATGAACCAACGCTGCTCTGTGTGACCAATAAAGTAAGACAGAGGTAACGGTTTAGGTGACTCTGAAGCTGTGCCCTGTCCTGTAGTATTCCCTCTGGGAGGAGTCAGGTGTCACGTCATGGATGTTCAGTAGTTCTATGGAAAGGCCGATGTAGGGAGAAACTACCATCTCTTGCCAACAGCTGCCACCAACTTGTCAACCACATGGGTGGGCCAGCATTAGCCCTGGTCAAGCCTTTACATGACATATCAACCTCAGGGGACACCTGAGAGAGCCCTTTGTGAAGACTGAGTCCAGACTGCCCCCGGGGAAGGCTTTCCCTAATTCCTGGCCTATGGATAGATACTGTAAGAAATAATACGTGCTTATTGTTCTTTTAAACTCCTAAATTTTGGGGGGTTATTTGTTATACAATAATAACTAATATATAAACTAACAAAAAATAATTGAACAAATATATAACTAAGTAAGTTTAAGAGGAACCTTCTCTACTGAAACACTAAGTCAACTTTAAGATGTCAACTTAGACCATGTTACCACAAACGGAATACGTTTTCTGGTTCCTTCTTCCTGCTGAGTGTACTATCCTGAGCAATGTATATCTCTAAGGCACTCTTATTTCTAATAATTAAACATTTGTTTTTAGCAATGAGATCTTTGTTACAGACAGAACTACAAACACCAGTTTCTTAACCAGTAGTAAAAACTCAAGCCAGAGCTGAGGTCACCAGTCAAAGAATACAAAGCAGTAGTTAAGCAGTATCTCTCCACCCCACCCAACAGGTTTTCCTTCAAACGCTAAACAGAACTAAACCTTAAAATACACATTTCACAAAAGTGCTGCTGTTCATATATTTTAGAATTTTTGTTGTTTACTTTCACTAAGTAACTTGTTGAGAAGACGTGTGTTGCTGAAATATTTTTAGTTATGTAAACTTCTTGTTAATTGCTAAAGGAAGGGGTTTTTGGAAACCACTCATGCTAATATTTGCTTTCCTGAGCACCAACTGTCCCTTGTTCAAAGGATTCAAAGAAAGAATTTTAAAAATTGCAAAGAAGGAAGAAAAGGAAAGAGCTCTCTCTTTTTTTTTAAAAGAACTACTTTCAGAAAAATTCAAATTGATCTAGGCATTCTCACAAAGGTAACAATGAATTACACCAAGTTAATATTTAAAATTACAGAATTTAACATGAATAGGAAAATGTGGCCTCTTTTTAGCTACAGGGTGAAAAAAAAAAGTCTTATCACATTAAAAATCATTGTTATTCAGAAAGCAGATTAGCCTGGGGCCCGGGGGTATGAGGAATGGGGAGTGAATGCTAATGGGTTCAAGGTTTCTTGTTGGGGTAATGAAAATGTTCTAAAGTTAGATTATGGTGATGGTTGCACAGCTACGTAAACATACTAAAAACCATTGAATTGCATACTAGAAATGGGAGAATTTTGTGAAATATAAATTTATCTCAATAAAGCTATTTTTAAAAATGGTCACTGAGGACCCCGGGAATATTCAGCTAAAGGATTTGCAGTGTGCAAAAAGTCACCAAAAGATGGGTCCTACTTCAAATGTTTTTTCCCTCCTGCTTCTAAGCAGTTACATGCCCACAACTAAAGCTGAAATCAAATTTTAAGATGCCCCAGTGGTACATTTAGGAACTTCTCTAACAAGAAATACAACTAGGAGGCTTTTTTAAGCTGAAAGTTTTGCTTCACCCTGTGCTCAGACAACAAATTTGATAGACTTTGAACTTGCTGTCAGAACTGAAGAGGGAACAGCACAGTTTGCAGTTACCATCAAGGCGAATATACACTGCAAAATTGAAACTCTTACAAGTGAAAAAGGCATGCTTTTCGCAGACATTACTGTAACCACAACAAAGTGTATCAGATATTTAACATTTCAATTCTTTCAAAGAATCATGAAGGAATTGTTTTTCTATAGGTTACCTTATATACATAAGTTGCTCCAAAATATGCAAGTCAATTTTTTTATTTAGTTCAGGTTTTTACTTTCGGCATAGCAACAACAAAATATCCTGTTAATTAGGTTTTGTTGACTGCCTGTAATACAACAGTTTTTTGAGGGGGAAAGGGTTAATTCTTAAGTAAAAGGCCAAAGATGACTAAAGGCACTCCAACTCATTACATTTATAAGTTAGTTAAAATCTTATTAAATAAATTAGGCCCAATTATGTATTTTATTTAAAAATATAAAATTTATAATATAAAATGTAATATTTAAAGTAAAATATTTATAATGAAAGAAGCTGGAAACAAAAGATTGCTACTGGACAATTCCATTTATGTCAGGTTCTGGAAAAGCAGAAGCATAGGAATAGAAAACAGATCAGTGCTTCCCAGGAGCTGTGAGACAAGGGACACTGACTGGACACATTAGGAACTTTCTGGGCTGATGGAAATGTTCTGTATCTTGATTGTGGTTGTCATTATTTGACTCTGTGCATTGTCAAAACTCATGGAACTGTATGTTAAAAGGCATAAACTTCAATGTAAGTAAGCTGTAACTTGATATCTAATATAAATAAGTATATTATAAATATTAGATTTAACTATTTCTATCAAAGAGTATGCTGTTAGAGTTAACTAAATAACGCTGAAAATACATTATAACATCGAAAAAAATTGACACTACAGTCATTGGAGGTTTTATGATGTCCAAAAACTTTTTATCTTCACTGTTGAAAATATGATGAGAAAGTTTTTTAAAACCTATCTGGGTGGAAATTTTAACTCTTTGCGTGAAAATCAGCTCCTACAACACAGATGATTAAATGTCTTACAGGGTACTTAACCTTCATCACTTACTTGATTATCCATCATTTATTGCATCCTCTTCGAATTCCTCTTGCTTTTATTATCACAACTACTTAACAGCTACAGTCTGTTAAAGGCCTACTAAATTCTAACCATTTTCTATCTTCCCTCTCTCTGTCTGTCTGTCTCTCTATATATAGGAGGTAGTTTTTAAAATGAATTCATCTGACTTAGTTTCTTTGAGCTAAACACTTTGTTTACTGAGGTAGCAGACTACCTATATTATAATTATTCTTGGTATGTATATACATATATGACAATGTTACACATCTGATGAATAAAATAAGAGATTTGAACTTAGATTTTTTTTTTCAATTGGAAAGCCTATCTTCTCATTTCTGTTTATTTCTATTTCCCGCTATAATGGGAGTTGTTTGAGGGAAGGGGCAATGTGATATGTGTGCTCGTTCACAAGCTCTACTGCACTACCTCAATGTAATGCACAGGGCAGATGCTCACATATTGTTGTACAAAGACAGAACTGG
Source organism: Camelus bactrianus (assembly GCF_048773025.1). Taxonomy (NCBI): domain Eukaryota; kingdom Metazoa; phylum Chordata; class Mammalia; order Artiodactyla; family Camelidae; genus Camelus; species Camelus bactrianus. Next base: position 16,014,286 of record NC_133572.1, read on the forward strand.
TCCATTAATAGTCACTACCGAGAGTGGTGTGCTATTGTAATACTAATCTTATATCGAAATCTTTTTGGAGGTATATTTAAGAGTTACAAGGAAGGGCTTCTCCCTGCATCAATAACAAAATTATAATTTATCCTTGAAAGTGATGGCCATTTTATTCTTAAAAAAGCATTTCCACTTATCATGCAAGCCTTGGAAGTGTGAACTGTTTCCATTTCAATGAATTTTAGGTGCCATTTGATTGTGGTTGTGATGGCTTTTGTAGATTGGTGCTCAACATCCTTTCCATTATCTTTCTAATGTGCCCATCTATTCTGTAGGGGCTGGAAAGTCTCCTAGATTCCTTGCAGCTGGGTCCTAGAATTTTAGGATCAGCCAGGGAAGCACACTTCTGTAAGAGCTAGTCATCCTTCTGTTGCCTCTGCTGGCAAGCACCGTTCTGGAGGTGTCAGGTTTTTCTGTGACAGCATTAGCACAGCACCCCCACTGTCTAGTCACTAGCTTCAAAGGCAGGGGGTGGCGCATCTATTTTGCTGGTTTGGACTGTAATGAGTATGAAGTGAGTGTGAAGCCAGTGGCTGTGGCAGTGGTGCTGTATGTCTGGATCCTGAAACTTCCTGACTGGAGAAGAGGCAGTAGCTACCTGGGTGGCCAGTTCTGCAGAGTGGCTTTGTGACTTGTCCTTAAAGCTCAACCTTGAGTCTGTTTCTTCAGCCATTTCAATGGTTCTTAAGCCATTAAAAACCCCACAATAAATCCTTTCCTGCTTATACTACCTTGAGTAGATTTTATTCTCTGTAAATGAACCCTGACCAATACAGAAATGAAATGGATTACAGTCATCCAGAGACAAAAATTAAATGGATGATAGCACAATACTGTCAATCAATATGATGATCAAAATGAATCCTGAGCCTCACTGAAAGGAATGGTTTGCACTGTAAGTTTAGATGGATACTGTCCATTTGTAATCTAACGAACTCCCAAGAGAAGGCCAGATACTGCATGTAAACTGAACACTGTCCGAAATCAGAAAGCATTGATCAGGACCTGTAAATTTACTATTCTTTCCTTTTGATAAGCACAATTTGAAAGTGATATTAGGCATGATTAAGCTGAAGTAGGAGCGAGGGAAATAAGTGACTGACTCACATGAAAAATAGTATTTTTGAATGGAAACTTTTCTCAGATACATAAATTTTATGAAAATCTACTGATTTCATTAGTCACAAGGAGTCTTAAGCAAAGTCTGTGAGAAGTTGAAGCTCCCCCCCAAAAGGCTGACCCCCAAGAACTAATGGAGAAGACAGCTGAGTACTGGAGTAGCAGAGGCACCCTTCATGAACAGTGTTCCGTGGCAGGGGTGGTGGGGTGTCTAAAATCAAACACAGAGTTTAAGTGTAAAATTTCACTTTGAAATCGTATAATTAATTGACGCTAGCCAACCTCCTGCAAAGGACTCTGAACGATGGGAAGAAAAAAAACAGCCTTAAAATAAAGACTTTGATGACGATGATCTGTTTTGAAGCATGTTTTTCTTGAAGGGTAGTTACAGCCACCATAACAACTTTCATGATGCTCTAACTTAAAACAGTTAAAAGGAAGTCTTACAGCACTGCCCAGGTGTACAGGTCACCTCAACGAGGAATGTGTCAGGAATGTGGAACTGCTATTTTAAAAAAGCTGACGCGATCCTACGGTATACTAACTGAAATAGGACATGCAAAAACCATGAAGTAATTTTTCCCAATATATGCACGGATGGTCAAACCCTCATTAGAAACTCACATCCAGCCTAAGGCTTCATATTTTTAAAAGAATGTGGAGAAACTGGAAAGGGAACAGAGTATAGCACAAAGACTTGATTAAGCTAGAAAACAGGGCATAAACATGGTAAGGAATGGGAACTGGTGTCATTTAGCCATAAGAAGGCTACGTGGTCTTACTATGTCACTTAGTGTTCTTGGCTATAAAAAGAAAATAGACAAATTACATCTAGAAGTCCTAACCACCCAGACAGTAACAGCATAGAATTAAATAAAATAGGAACATAAGGTTTGCAGCAACAATCAGCAGAGAACGGGTCCTGCCATGTGATTCCAAAAGGGCCGCCCATATCAGCTCAGAGAATCCCCACAATGGGAAACCACCAGACAAACTGAGCTCTGGCTGAACGACAGAACTCCTACGATGTCTGTGGATTACTAGATAAACATTGAAATATTTCATTATAGGAAGAGCTATTCCAACTACTTCTTACCATGGGGAAAACCATCAACCGGGAGGCCAGCACACTGTACCTGTTGTGGACATTTACAGAAGCAGAGTAACTAATTCACATAGACATCTACTTAGCTCTATCAGCAAGTTACAGCAAGTTTGGTGAATAATTGTGTAGGGCAATCTTGACATGTACTGACAGATTTGAATATCCAGTAGTAGTACTTATACTTTAAAGATAGGATCCATGCCAACAGGAAAAAACAACAACAAACTATTGGCTCCTGGGTCCCTGTCTCCCTTCTGTGAGGGATCTGCCTTGCCACAGTCTCCATGTTTTAAAGAGTCATCTTGGTCATTAGGCTGGTTTCTAAAATAAACTAGGCTAGGATTAAAGATAGCAAAACAGCAGGTGGCTGTATCAAATGCCAATGACTACTTGTTTGGAAATCTTCTAAAATATTTTGATAATAAAACGAGGGATTTTAATTATTTCCTCCTGACCCTCCTCAAAAAAAAGCATGATTGATGGACAGAACAATGCCTCAGACCCTGGACCACCCTGATGACCACACATATCAAGCTACAGATTTTCTACAGAATCACAGTTCAGATTCCTGGAAGGAGGATGTTGGGGGAGTCTGGAAGGGAGACAGCTGGCAGTAGAAAAGAGGTGTTACTAGAGACGATCTGGATGTTTTCTGGAACTAGGTATAACCCTGATGCTTTAACTCTGCCCCTTACAGAAGCTTAGAATTCCAAGTAAAATTGCTATTAAAAAAAAAAATGTGAGGAAATGTCTTCTTAGTCCAAATGAAGAATAAAATGCACAATTATCCAATGGTTTTGAAGTACTTCCAGGATACTGTTTGCACAAGCAGGCAACATGAGAGTTTCATACGTTCCCCATATATCTACTTCTTTTTCCTCATGCCTAATTAACTTGACTGTTTACGCTCAGATCTATTTTCTCTCCTTCTTCTGCTTTGTTCTTCCTGCAAAAGGCCAAACACAGCAAGCCACATTTCCCAGGCCCCGTGCCAACTAGCTCCTAGTTAGGCTTGGCCAACAGAGATAACAGGTCCAGGGGAGGGCACTTCCCTCTCTTCGCTTCAGGGACTGCATCTCTTTCGTGGGCCAGCTCCCACCAGGCAACCACAGTTCCTAGACTCTGGACATCACCTGTCCCTTTGGTCCCTCTTGTCTTAGGGGTAGTACCTTGCTCCTCCTGATCTCAGGATTTCCAGCTGTTTCCTATTTGCCCTTCTATTTTACACCCTTTGCAATAGTTTTCCATGTTAAATTTCTTCCATGAAACTCCCTGGCCTGGGTTTTGTTTTCCTGATCAGACACCGACTGACAGAATTCTCTCTATCCAACTAGTGACCACGCCTTGCCCACTTTTGAATCCATTTCTCTTCATCCCTTGCTCACTGTCCTAACGTAGGTCATCACCTCTCACCTGAACTAAATCTAATATCCCCATTTCTAGTCTCTTGACCTTCAATTTAGCTCCCTGGTGAGAACTTTTCTCCACTGCAGCCAGAGCGAGCTTCCTAAAACTTTGTTCCTAACCTTCCTCAACCCCCTTCACCTCACACAAGAGCTAAGTTCCTTAGCGTGACAGACAAAGCTCTTCACGACCCATCTCTTTCCCTGGGCCAACCTCACCTTTGGCTTCTCAGTGTTCTAGTAACACGAAATTAATGACAACATTGACTCACATACCCACTCACACACACACATCCTGCTTTCCAGCTCTCTGCTCTTTGCAATAGGATTTCCTTTCTATCTGTCTACTTCTGGATGACTAGCCCTCCTTCAAGCCCAAGGATGTCTCTTCTAGAAAGCTTCTGTGAGGACCCAGGCCACCAAGCTCCCTCTGCCTAATTTTATGACCGCATTTGCCATATTTTATTAACATACGCCATCTTGAGCCTCTTCCACCTAGGGAGAGTCTCTCAAGGGCCCCAACCATGTCTTACTCATCCGTCTCTGCGTCTGTGCTTCCTATCAAGAGATGCTGGCTGCAGTGAACTGAGCTCATACCCCACGCACCCTGGCAGGCCAACGCAGGAACCCTTGAGTTATCCTACCTTTCTTCTCCTTTCCCGCCACATCCAACTAGTTAACTAGTTTTAATTCTACCTCAGAAATTGATGATACCTTGACCCTTCCCTTCTCTTGCACCCCACAGCCACTGCCCCAATCTTCTAAGTCGTTGTTTGGAAGCTGTCTTCAATCATGACCCATGGTGAGAAATACATTTTGTATCATGACGCAGGATATGCATTCTGCAGTTTAAGTTTTGAATCAAGTCACTAAGATACAATTTTTAAAATGCAACCAAGCAAAAACTCACGATTTAAATCTAATAATTATCCATTTTCATTCAAAAAATTTTTCCAGGTTATAAATCCTATATTACACTCAATGGCTTCAACTCTGTCATGCTTTGTATTCAAAATGATGGTGGCTCTATTATAACACAGACACTTACACATGCCAAGTTTTAAGTAAATCCACTTTGTTCATGTTGAAGATGATTTAAGTCTATTGAAGTGAATTTATTAAAAATTCAAGCTGTCCAGAAAATTTATGCATAACAAACAAGTAAATCAGACAGAAGTTTTATGAACCATTGATCCTCATTACATTAGACTCTTTAATATCTTCTTTTTCGTTTAAGCCTATTTTTTCTAAAGACAAGAACAACCCATTAAAATCATTTTAAGATCCACTTACAGGTTGTGACCCGCAGTTTGAAAACCACTGTTCCAGGCTTTCACGACCACTTGCTTGAACTACCGCAGTCGCTTCCCTGCCCGAGTCCTTGTCCCCAGTCTCGCTTCCATGCAGTTACCTTTCTAAAAGGGACAAATCTAACTGTGTCACTTTCCTCCTAAAAAATAAATGTCCTGGCAGTCTGACTCATCACTACCTATAGAATGAAATCCCTATTTCTTAGTACATGACATATAAAGAAGAGCAGGATCAGACCTGGTGTCACTTTTGCCCCTTCCCTCCGCCCACTGCCATCAGCCTCCCCACTTCGCCGTGAGCCTTTCACCTCTCCCCTCACTTACTGGCACCTCCCCAGCTCCATCCTTTTATCATTGCTGTCCCCTCCGCTGGACGTGTCCTCCCCCTCCTGATGGATCTGCTTATTCTATTTCTTCTCCAAGACCCAAGGATCAATGCCATTACTTCTTTATGTCTCCCTCCTCTCTGACAGCTCCATCACCCGTGCTCCCACCTGACCGTGCGGCATTCTCATAGCTGCTTGATGTGAATTTTAATATGTACCTGTGTCATTTTCCTGAAAATAAACCTCTTGAGGGCAGAATCTTGGTGCTCTTAGAAGAGATAATGAGTATAAAATACCTGGAATAAAAGTTGGCAGGATCAGTAAGTATAAATTCCTTTTCTCTTTCATTCATCTTTGTGCCCTATCACCTACCCACACGATACTCAATAAATGTGTATTGAATTCCAGTCCATAACTTAATGCCTTGTATTTATAATTACATAGTATATTAATAATACCCTATATTTCTATAGCATTTTACATTTACATCATATACAAGATTTCTGCAAATATACCCCACTGGTTGTCAAAACCAATGGACAAATGGAACCCTACTTTACCGAGGAAGCCAAGGACAGACCCAGAGAAGCTATACCATTAACCAAGGCCACAGAGCCAAATTCAAATCCAGCCCCGACTCCAAAGCCAGCTGCATCTTGTTTTCTTTTGGGCCGAACTAGCCCAGGCCATTAATGCCTCGCAGCCATCCCTCTGCCTGCAGAGCCCTGCCCAGACTCAGCTCTCACCAGCCTCCAACTTACACCTTTCCACCTCCGGTCTTGACTCCTCCCGGGATTCAGTCCCACTTTTTCAGAGACAACCTGAATAAAGTTCCTCTTCTGAAGACGGCTTCCCCCTAAAAACGATCTGGGGAGACATATTTCTCCTTGAAAAAAACAGCAACAAAACAAAAAACACAACAAAAACACACACACCATCAGAGAAAAAACAAATGTGAGGCAGTTTGCTCACTAACAACACTGTCAGTGAAAAATCAGGCCCAGGCTTCATAAGGTGTTTTTTTTTAAACACAGCTGTAGTGAAGCGGCAGGCCTGAAGGAACCTGCTGTAAATATCTTTCACTTTCACTTACCTGCGGGATAAAGGGTGACAAGGATGGCAGGTACGACGCTCCATTTCAGCAAGTGGAGGGAAAGACAGTCCAGGTTTACCCCATGCCTGTTCTGTCCTGGGGACTTAATGTACATTTTGACTTAAGCCTTTCATCTCCAGTCAATCTTACACGTATTTCCTGACTGTCTCCTACTCTGTGCCTTCCACTGGGCCAGGCACGAGGGACAGAACAACCCCTTCCTTGTGGAACTGCAGCAGTTCTCAACCTTTCTTCCCGTAACACCCCCTGGGACACAGCACATCATTAGTAGCATGGGCTCATTGAGTCCTGATTGTTACAACACACTCACGGCAGACTGGGAATGGTGAAGGGTAGATGGGGCTTTGAGGTGCAGGAGGACAAAGCACCCTGAATGATTCTGATGCACTCCCCCACTACCTAAATAAGGACTTAGATTCAGCACAGTTAAAAGACACTCAGGACACAGTGCATCGGCACTGTGATGGGAAAGCACAGTTCTTTGTGCGCCCGTGGAGTTGGGTGGAGGCCAAAGAGCTTTCTGGAGGAAGTGACAGAGGAGAACTGAAAGAGTAGGAGCTTTTCGTCAGGAGAAGGGGCACGGGGATGAGGTGCAGCAGCATTTTCAGAACAGCCTCTGCTGAAGCTCAGGGAAACAACAAAAGAATCTGGCACCATTAGAAGAATTGAAAGAATTTAAGAATGGCTGAAAGGTGGAGTGCCATCGAGGGGAGAAGCTAGAGACCTAGGTCTGAGCACGATCTTGAGTGGCTCTGAAACCCGTGCCACACTTCACTCTGAGTGCAATGGGAGCCACTGAAGAGGACCAAGGGAGGGGTTCCGGCTGCACGGTGGAGGTTTTTGGGGCTGGTAGCCAGAAGGCAGCTGACAACCTGACCTAGGAGATGGCCATTCATTGACTGTATAACCAACACAATCAGGGAAAGGGGAATTAGCCAGGCTTTGGCTTGAATAACTGGGTGGGGATGTGCAGAGGCAGGGCCTATCTTTCGTCATAGGCGCCTGGGAAACAGATAAAGAGCAGTTCAGTTTGGAACATTTAATTTGAGGTGTCCACGTGGGGATGTTCTGTATACAGATCTGGAGCTCAGGAAAGATACCTGGGCAAGGGACAAAGACTTCAAACAGTAAAAAGGGCCATGACCTGGGTAAAATCATCCAGGAGAGTGTGCTGAAGAGACTGGCCCTAGGAGAGAACTTTGAGAAATACCAGCCTGCAGAAGACTAGAGGAGGCAGAGTTGACAGCAGAGGGGAACGTTAGGGGCAAGGCTGCCACTTCACAGATGAGGAAACTGGGTCTCACCCTCCACAGCTGGTCTAAGGCCTTCCATCTGGGATGGGGCACAACTGGCCTTCAACTTCTATCGGGTGCCTGGCTTTCAAATCACTTGTTTCTATTACATAAAATCGTAATGATGCACACAGGAATAACCTCCTCCCCCTGAACTTGTCCTCATTTGAATTTCCCTTTTCAGACACCAGTCACAGACCAGTTTCCCTTCCCTAGCTCTCTCCTGCCTAGATGACAGTGATGAGGGAAAAGACAACCAAAAGGAAAAGCAAAAACAGGACTCACCCGACCCTGACCTAGGCTAACAGCTAATTCTGAACATGGCTCCACTCCTAACTTACATGGGAACTCACTCAGTTCTTTAGGTTCCCTACATGTTCAACAATAACAGGTTCTGTCTGACATTATCCAATGGCCTGAGCTAGGAATGAAGGGCTATATTAAATTTAACCATTAAATGACTTTTTAAGATACCGTATCAAACTCAGGGCAATGAGAAAATTGGCTTCAATAATTTAGGTGTTCCAGAGCAGTTTCTCTTGCTCTAGAGGATTAAGCATGACCCCTGACACCCACCCTGTTTAACTAGGACTAGGTTTACTGTAGTTGACAGCAGGGATGAATGAAAAATCTTGTCTTCCTGGTATGACTTGAGGTGAGCCTGGAAAGTCCCCTGATCAAAGTAATCTCCCCGCCCCCACAGGTAGTGCCTGGTTCCCACCCAGGGAGAACACATCGATTCTCCGAATCTGTTTCCTTATCTGTAAAATGAGGGTAATAGTACTCACCTCACACAGCTATCCTAAGAATTAAACAAGACAGTCCGCCAAAGCTCTCAGCATGCTGCCTAGCACAGAACAATAATCATCATTAGCCCTTGTTACCACCGTTTTTGTGCAAAACTTTGCTCACGGGTGGAGTGGACCTCGAGCCTGGGAGGACCGGTTACTGAGATTACTTTGTAATGACCCCGAGCCAGGGAGCAGCTGAGTGAGGGAGCAGGTGAGGCTAGTATCAAACTCCTTAACGTTTTCCAAGAGACAGAATGTACTAATTCACAATTATTCTCCTGCTTCATGTTCGTCCTCAAGTGATTTCTGAGAAGCAGTGACAAGGCCTCAGGAGCTAGGTCCGTGGCGGAGAACAAGTTTCTTGTGACATGTCCATCAACACCGAGAAACGAGGTAACTGACAAGGTGTGGAGAACCGGTCCAGCTCCGCACACAGCTGGGATTCCGCCACCTGCTTCCCTTCTCACACTAAACTCAGGACGGCAGTGACACTTGGTGCGGTTCCTCACCCCGTCCTTCCTGGAATTTAGGACATCCAGCTAAGCGCGGGGCTATCTTTAAAAGGAATTTGTTGTGGCTCTAAATGAGCCTGCCGGGAAGGGCAACGTGCGGCGGCCCGGGGCTGGCGCTCAGGGCACCCAGGCCAGGGGTCCCCCGGCTGCCGCCAGCTCCTGGCCCTTTGCGTGAAAGCGCGCAGCGCCGCGCCCGGGCAAGCACCCAGGGCCCGAGCCCCGCGGAACCTCTCCGAGGAGAAAGAGCCAGCCCTGCAGATGCAACCGTTGCAATTTGGGTCTCTTGTCTCTTCTGACGTAATGCGTTTCCTGCTTTCGCACTGCAGTGTGCAGCTCGCTGGCTGGGAAGTCTGAAGATCAATCGACTGAACGCCAAGATAACCACTGGCTCTATCTTGCAATTTATTTTCCGCGAATACACCCCGCCCCCAGATTCCACGACTTGTGGATTTTCAGGCGGTATTGTTCTCCCCTCCCCCCAGGAAGGCAGCCTCTACACACAGCCCAGCCCCAGGAAACGGCATCGGTTTGCGGCTCAAATGTGGGGCCGGGGCGGGGTCGGTTCAAACCTTGGCCGCCCCCCCCGACTCCTCACCCGCCACCCCCAGCCTCAGATTCCAAATCCCTGACTTTGTTCTAAGCAAAACTATTGTCGAAGCTGCAGCATTTCCCCCCCTCTTCAGAGACCGAACTGGGAAGTGGGTAAAAACTACTATGGAACGTGCTCGGACGCTCCTCCACGCCCCACACCCCCACAGGGACGGGACCGGCAGCGACCGCCCCGCCACCTCACGCACGCCGGGTTAATGCAGCCCCGCAGCCACCGCCGCCGCTGCCACCGCCCAGCCGAGCCCGGGGAGACTCCCAAGGGCTCTTTAAATACGATCTATAAATACTACGGGCTCTCGGCGCGCGCGTCACAGCAGAGCCGGCCTCCGATTGGCTGTCGTAACCCCGCTTATTTGCATAGCCCGATTGCTCAACCGGGCGGCGACCTCTGCCGAGCGCGCCCCTCCCCCTCAGCGGGCGCGCGGGGCCGCGCGGGGCGGCGGGCGGGGACAGCAGGGTGGCGGCCGGGCGGCCGGGCGACGAGCGCGAAGCGGCGGCGGCGGCGTTCAGAGTCGCTTGAACTCGGGAACCTTTCAAGTCTTGAGTCATGCAGCGGCCTTCCGGGATGCCGACTGCCTCCCAGATGGATCAGTTTTGGCTAGCCTAGGGCCGACGCATTTAACACTGGGTCTTTTTGCTGTCCACAGAAAAAGAAAGTTTTAAAGGTTTCACCCGAGCACACGCTCTGGGTGGCCCGCGGAGGCACCACGTGAGACCTGGACACGCAGCTAGAGCCCTGTCCAATGACTTGCGACTTGGGGTGTTCAAAAAAGGCTTTTGCATGATCACTACTAGTAAGACCTCATTAGCTTGAAAACGAAACAAGGAGTGTTCTGAAAATGCAAAGTGTATGATTCCTCCTGGTTGAGAGCTAGGGTTTTTTTTGTTTTTTGTTTTGTTTGTTTTTTAAAAAGGACCAATTAGGCAGCACGAGTCGGCGATGCAGAAACTTTCCCCACTGCGGTTCTTGGGGAAGAGAATCTCTTGTAGCGATGGAGGATATTGGGCAACTTGGCCCTGACCGGAGCTGGTTCGCTCCGGGCAGAGGGGTGGTGGCGGAGAGGGTCAGAGGAGGAGAAAAAGACCACGCTTTGGGATTCGGGAAGCAGACCGACGTTGCGGAGCACATTGGCACGCAGGATTCGGCCCAGCCACTGATCGCGGGAGATAAATATGCAGATATTGTTTTATATTCATATCCAGATGCTACAAAATCGTTGATCTCTTTAAGATGTAAACTTAGAACAGGGACTGTATCTGCTGTTTGTTCCAAACATAGTGAATGCCTTACTTTTGAATGCATTAAGTACGATGTCTTTTAATTTTTTTACTTTGTTTTAGAATGTCCTGCCCTTATAGCGCACACAGCACATGCTAAGGTCCCAAGCCTTTCCAATACCAGGGGTGACGCTAGAAGTATATATGCTGGTATCTTACACCTAGTTGGTCAACAGAAAATATTAATGGAATGAATCAGACAAATACATTAATTTGGAAGACTAGCATTGCTAAAAATTAAAGGTCTCAGTAAATTACATTTAATAAATGTTCTACTTCGATGTCCTTTTCCCCTAAATAAAACTTGCTTATACGGACTCTTGTTAACTGACGCTAATACTTTTAACTACTGTTACTTGGATGCTAGCGAATATGCAGCTTTAAAAGCTTTTTAAAAAGAACTTCGGATTTTAACAGAAGAGCGCCCTCTGCTGCCAATGGTTTATGGGCAGCGCGCCTGAAAAGTCAAAATACTTGGGAGTATGCTCATTGCAAAGCTGGCAAGGTGAACGTTAGGATATTTTTCACCAGCATCTCTTTGTAAGTCACTTTGTAATTCTAGCCATTTTAATTATTACTGCTGAGCAAGTAGGATCATTCAGTTGTGAATATTACCTTAAACATTATTCTCATTTCTATAGGAACACATACCAGTTTATTCTTTAAAACCAATTTTAAAACAGAATATAGACTTGTTTTATAGTCATTATTCTCTGCATAAACAGATACCAAAGTAAGAATAAAAATGCTGCTTTAATCATCAAAATACTTTTTCCAATAATTTTAGTGCTGTGTCAAGTGAGTCATTAAAATGGACCGATTTGAACACAAGACTATTTGCAATTTATCCTACAGCAGCTTTTTGCTTCTCAGCTTGTTTCCTTCTGTCTTAATTAGTGTTTCTGATGTCCCAGGCCAAGCATAAATGCACTTATAATCGCTGCCTTTTTGATTATCACCTCTTCAGTATAGACTGTCATTTTATTGTAGTATCTGTGTATTTACTGTACTTATACAGCATTTTCCTGTTCCTTTAAGTTTTTTCAGTGTTACATTTCTTTTACTAATTCATGTTTTTGTTGTCCTTATTAATATCCTCATATGAAAACAGATTTTAAAAAGTCCCAAGTAACCGTCTAAATTGAAAACTGCACATATTGACTGCTACTTCCATCGGTCCTCGTTTTTAAGAGCTGCTCATCTTGAGGAGGAAGGAGCTATAGTCAGAGGTTGGCTGCTGGTACAACTTTGAGTCACTAGGTCAGAGGATAACTGGTAAACCACAAATGAAGCGATAAGGGAGGTGCACATCTCCTGCTGTAAATGCTAATATGAGCATGTCAGATGCATTCCTCACAATAAGCACTTTACCACTCTTCATAGGAACATACAGATAATGATCACGAATTATTCTGTGGTTCTCAATTCTCTCTCAGTTGCAGAGGCAGAAATGGAAAGAGTCCATTATTATGCAGAAAAATGTATTTAGAGAAACCTCAGGCTAGAGACTTTTTTTTGTGTAAGCTTGGGGTAAACAATCCAGCGCACTGACAGAAGTCGAGTGTTACAGCTGCTCTGTGAGTCGGGCTCTGTTTTCCCAGTTATTGGTGTGGGAACCGCATCTTTTTTTATTTTTTAATTAAAATTTTTTAAAAAAATTTTTAGCTCACATGGTCTCCTGGCCCCACACGTCACGGGTCTCCTGTGATGCATTCTTTTTTCTTTTCTTTTCTTTTTTAAATAGACTTACAGCATGATCTACCACTGAGCTATTACCTTCCCCTCCTAACCACATCTTTTTCACGTAGATGGTCATATGGTCACCACACCTCAAGCCATTTCTAAAAGTGGAAAATGAATACTGAAAATATTTTCAGACATAAACCTTAGCATGTTCTCCCAGGGCAGTCTACCCAGGCAATAGAAATAAAAGCAAAAATAAACACATGGGACCTAATTAAACTTATAAGCTTTTGCACAGCAAAGGAAACCATAAGCGAAACAAAATGACAACCTACAGAATGGGAAAAAATATTTGCAAATGATGTGACTGACAGAGGTTTAATTTCCAGAATATATAAACAGCTCATGCAACTTAATGACAAAAAACAAACAACCCAATCCAAAAATGGGAAGAATATGAAAACAAATATATGTATGTTCCTGTATGACTGAAGAATTATGCTGTACACCAGAAATTGACACATTGTAAACGGACTCTACTTCAATATAAATAAATAAATAAATAAATAAAAGTGGAAAAAACAAAAATGGGCAGAAGATGTAAACAAGCAATTCTCCAATGAAGACATACAAATGGTCACAAGAAAAAAATGCTCAATATTGCTAATTATTGGAGAAATGCAAATCAAAACTACAATGAGGTTATCATCTCACACCAGTCAGGATGGCCATCATTAAAAAGCCCACAAATGATAATTGATGGAGAGGGTGTGGGGAAAAGGGAACCATTATGGAAAACAGTATAGAGAGTCCTTAAAAAACTAAAACTAGACTTACTTACCATATGATCCAGCAATCCCACTCCTGCACATATATCCAGAGGGAATTCTTAATTCGAAAAGATCCATGCACCCCAGTGTTCATAGCAGCACTATTTACAATAGCCAAGACATGGAAACAACCTAAATGTCCACTGACAGATGACTAGATAAAGAAGCTATGGTATATTTATACAATGGAATACTACTCAGTCATAAAAAAGAATAAAATAATGTCATTTGCAGCAACATGGATGGACCTGGAGCTCGTCATTCTAAGTGAAGTAAGCCAGAAAGAGAAAGAAAAATACCATATGATATCTCATATGTGGAATCAAAAAAAGGAAAAAAGAGGACACTAATGAACTTATCCTGGGACTAGGATATGAACCCAAGTCTGTACATCTCTCAGCCTGGATTGTCAACCATTAGGCTATACAGCCCTGTGATTAGTAGATATTTTCATTTTTTTTTCAGTAGGTATTTTCATTTCTGCTGTGTTTTGGAGCTGAAATTGTCACTAGAACTGGATGTTTCTCCTACAGAGCTTTAGGGAAGTGTCTAATGTACGAGAAGCTTCAAATTTCCATAAAAGGTCATCTCAAAATCACTTGTATAATAATAACAATAAACAGTCTTGTTTATAGTGTAGTGAGTGCAATTGATGATGTTATTTTATGCAGCTTGAATCCAGAGGTGTTAAGAGTACTTGTGACTCTTTGAGGAAAGAGAAGAGAAGACAGGAGAAGAGAAGAGGAGGGGAGGGGAGGGGAGGAGAGGAGAGGGGAGAGGAAGAGAGAAAGCCTATTAAATTCCCCCCATGATTCTGAGTAACATACCTGCATCGGCTAGAATCCTGCCAGGAAAGGGACAGCACACTCAGCTGGCACTTTTTCCTCCAGCGTTACTGACATATAAATGACTAATAAAAACTGTAGATATCTAAGGTGTACAATGTAATGTTTTGATACACATGTACACTGTGAAATGATTGCCACAGTCAAGCCAGTTCACACATCTATCACCTCATGTAGCTGTGACTTTTGTGTGTGGTGAGAACACAAGATCAATTCTCTTAGCAAATTTCAAGTCTGTAATACAGTATTATTAAGTATAGCCGCCTTGCCGTCCGTAAAATCTCTAGAACTTACTCATCCTGTGTAACGGTTGAATTGTTTAAACAGATCTGTTTATTAAAAGGATTATTTACAGAGGTGTAGGTGGATTAAAGGACTCAGGGACCCAACAAGCAACGTTAAGGCGCCCAGGGGTCGGTAACAGCAGGACGCCATTACCTTCATAGAGCTGAAGGGCGGGAGAGGAAAGGGTGTTATCAGAGATGGTGAGAGTGGTGACCTTGGAAGTGGCTGCCAGTGGGAGCTACAGTTGTTGCAGGACCAGCCACTGCCGGAAGGGGGTGAGCAGAGGCATAAGCAGGAAGAATCAACACTCCAACCAGAAGCCAGAGGGCTAGGGGCTGGGGTCAGGGCGAGGAGTTTCCTACCACAGAGGTCACCAATCTAGGGCACAGAGTAGGATGGAGAACGGATTGGGGGACAAATTGAGAAAAACAGCCAATTGTCAATCAAGGATGGACCTAAGAGTGATAATTTAGAGCCAAATAAGAATCCATTATTTAATAGGAACATAGCTGCATTCAATAAAAGGATAAAAACCTTAGGAAATAACTGAGACATATAGAACATTATTTTGGATTTGAACCCCAGTGAAAGGCGGTTTGTTATATCAATCACCAATTAATAGCTTAATTGGTGTGTTAGTCAGCTCCAGCTGCCATAACAAAATTCCACAGACTGGGTGATTTAAACAATAAAGATTTATTTTGTCACAGTTCTGGAGGCTTGAAGGCCATGATCAGTGTGCCAGTGCGGTTGGGTTCTGATGAGAACTCTCTTCCTGGCTTATAGACGGCTATCACCTTGCTGCGACCTCTTTTTTGTGCATGCTTGGGGGCAGGGGTGGTGGAGACAGGGAAGGGGGGAGGGGGGAGAGAGCAGGAAGGGGTGGAGAGAGAGAGAGAGAGAGAGAGAGAGAGAGCTCTTCCTCTAAGGACACTAATCCTGCCAGATTGGGGCCCACCTTCATGACTCACTTAACTCTACCCCTCAAACTCTACCATCTCCAAATGCCATCGGGGGTTAGAGCTTCAACATAGGAATTTTGGTAGTAAATTCAGTCCATAGCAATTGATATTTTGTTTCCTCCTTTTCCATTAAAAAAAAAAGTTAAGAATTTGTTCTCTGATCCTTGTTTTTAATCTTTTTATTTGGAACTAATATTTCTAAAAGTTGCAAATATAAAAGAAGGAGTTCCTGTATACCCTTCACCTGGCTTCCCCGAATGTTAATACTTACATAACCCTTGTGTAAGTATCAAAACTAGTAATCTATCTTTGTTTCAATAGTATTAACTAAACTTATTCAAATTTCACCAGTTTCCCCCCTAAAGCCCCTGGTTTATTCCAGGATTCCACACTGAATTTAGTTCTCTCTAGTCTTCTCCAATCAGTGACAACTCAGTCTTCCCTTGTCTTCAATGACCTTGATGCTGCCGATAAGTACTGGCCAATTACTTTGGAGAATGCTTCTCATTTGGGTTTCTCTTAAGATTAAATGGAGATTCTGCATTTTTGGCAAGAATACCCCGGAAATGATCTTATATCTTTTTCTGCGTCTCATTTCAGGGGATACATAATGTTGACCTGTCTTCTTACTGGGTTTCTCCAGTGTAACATTACTATTTTTCCCTTTGGAGATAAATGTCTGGAGGAGACTGTTCTCTGATTCTTGATTTGTGATGCCTTCAAACAGAAGTAGGGAAGGGAAGGAAACCTTCTGCCCTCAGTATTTTATAAACTTTCACTCTGTGAGGCCAGCAGTATGAAAGAGAGTAATGTGAAGTTATTATTCCTATTTTCAAGAAGAAGAAAACGACATCTTTTTCAGATTAAGTGATTTGGCCAAGATTACAGAGGGAAGCCTGTGTTTTTTCATTTTGAGTAACTGTTGGAGTTTTCAGAACTTACAAATAAAATCACACAATTTGTGGCGACAGACTCCAAAATTCAAATCTGGTTAATATCAGAACCTAAGTCGATTGCTTCACTCATTTTCAAGTGCTTGCGATGTGCTAGAATTTATACAGTCTTTAAAAGCAAGTCACAGCTTAGTCTGAAGTACCAATTTAAAACCATGGCACATCTCCAAAACTCATTTAAGAAACCAAGTGGTTAATTAAACCTTCAATCAGATTATTATTTAAGTGCCTTTTAATAATCATTCTGTGGCTTAGGCAAAAATGATAGAGGAACACCCTTTGAAAATGTTGTGTCATATTTTAAGGGCGAATACAAGGACCATTTACCACGGATAAATAATTATAAAATGAATAACTATAATGATGACAGCAATTTTTGAGCTATTTAGGGTAAGAATTTGTCAACTAAATTGCCGCGAATACCTTCTGAATAGACGTTAAATTTGAGCGAAGGTGGAAAATGGCACCTAAATTTAAATTACATTTTTATTGACATAGATAATTGTGTAACATTGCCCAGAATCGCTAAGAAACAGAAGGCGAAACAGACACAAGGATTAGATACGTGATACATAGTAATTACCTCCAATGAAGAGATTTGAAAATAAGTAAACCTAATTCTCTGCATTGAGATTTCACATAATAAAAGCAAGAATTAAAACTTTAAAAAGACTTAATAAGTGGTATTCCTTTAAAAAAGATTTTAATCTTCCACTCTCCCTACTTAAGTCTCCCTATTTAACACTCTCCCTATTTAATTCCAGTTCTCCAGAGACACACATATTCTTAGAGCTTCTAGAATTTACTTCTGTATATCTAAATAACCTGCTAATACTGTTATTTTTTGATTTTTAATAGAAGTGTTTAATATTACCAATTGACTTCCTACTGAAGAAGGTGAGGATTTAGCTCATGTATAGCCTCATACCTTCCTCCCACGGCCCCTTCCCCATCATACTGGTAAGACTTTACCGTAATTTTTGGTTAGATGGCATTCAGTGTTTATAATATAAGGACTATGTAAAGATTACTTGCAAGTGAGCCATCTAGGAGGCTATGATTCCCTTTCCTTCTCTGAGCAACTTTTTGTTTTCCCTGACATTCATGATTGTCTTTTTTGTTGTTTGCTTAGTTTTCCATTATTAATTAATCCTGAGTCTCTCTGCCTTAAGTGTCACACGTATAAGATGATACAATCACTTCCTTCCCTTCCCTTTTCCTTTCCCATTTTCCCTCCCTCCCCCTCTCTCCCTGGTGATTAATGATGCTGAGAGCCTTTTATATACCTGTTGTCCATTTGTGTGTCTTCTTGGAGAGATGTCTACTCAAGTCCTTTGCCCATTTTTAAATCTGATTGTTTTCTTGCTATTGAGGTGAGTTCCTTGTGTATTTTGGAATATTAACCCCTTATTAGATTTATCGTTTGCAAATAATTCTCTCCCATTCCACAAGTTGTCTCTTCACTCTGTTGACTGTTCTCTCCACTGTGCAGAAGCTTTTTAGTTTGAGGCAATCCCATTTGTCTATTTTTGCTTTTGTTGCCTTTGCTTATGAGTAATTATTATTATTTTTGCTTTCTTTTTTTTATTGTGGTAAAAAAACCACATAACTTTAAATTTAATGCCTTAACTATTTTTAAGTGTACAATTTAGTAGCGTTAAGTATTTTTACACTGTTGTGCAACAGATCTTTAGAACTTTTGCATCTTGCCAAACTGAAACTCTGTACCCGTTAACAACGAACGTTCACTTCCTCTCCTCGCTAGCCCCTGGCACCATCATTCTACTTTCTGTTTCAATGAATTTGACTACTTTAGAAACTTCATATGAACGAAATGATACAGATTTTGTCCTTTATGATAGCTCATTTTGCTTTGCATAATGTCCTCAAGGTTCATCTATGTGGTAGCATGTGGCATAATTTCCTTCTTTTTAGAGGCTACATAACATCCATCGTATGCATAGACCACATTTTCTTTATCCATTCATCTGTTAACAGGCATTCTTAGCTATTGTGATTAATGCTGCAACACTGTTATGTGACTATCTCTTTGACATTTTCTTTGAATTCTTTTGGATATATACCCAGAAGTGGGATTGTTGCATCATATAGTAGTTCTATTTTAAATTTTAATGAATTTAAATTTTAATTCTATTTAAATTTTGATGAACCTCCATACTGTTTTCCATAATGGCCGCCCCATTTTACATCCCATATTTATAAATATTTTCTCCCCTTCCACAGATTGCCTTTCACTCTGCTGACTGTTTTCTTTGATATGAAGATATTTCTAAGTTTGCGATAGCCCCAGTTGTCTATTTTTGCTTTTATTGCCCATACTTTTGATGTCATATTCAAGAAATCATTGTCAAGTGCAAGGTGCCAAAACTTTTCCCATATATTATCTTATACGAGTTTTATAGTTTCAGATCTTATACTTAAGTCTCTCATCCATTTTGAGTTAATTTTTGTACATGGTGTAAGGCAAAGGTTTAAGTTCATTCTTTTGCACATGGACATTCATTTTTCATAGCAACACCTGTTGAAGAGTCTGTTCTTTCCCTATTGTGTAGTGTTGGCACTCTTGTCAAAAATCATTTGGTCATATACCAAAAAAATTATTATATAAAGTAAAAAAGGAAAAATACAACTTACCCTTCTAGAAAGATGGCGTAGATGTACATAGTCTTATTCCTCCCACTATGTACAACTAAAACGTCTGGGTATTACATGTAAGACAATCATATGAAGGCTCTGAAAGGTGAAGTAAGAAGGCAGACTTACTAGGGATCTTGGAACCCACGGACCAACATGGTGGTAAGTATTTTGCATTTTCTTTTTGGCTTCATGTATCCTAGACTTGGAGCTGAAAAGCTGGCAACTCAGAAACACCAATGAGCATTGATAAAGTCTCCCCTCAAGACAACCCCAAATTGATGTACAGATTTAACATAATTCATATAATAATTCCTGCAAGAATTCTTGTAGATTTGTATAAGATCATTCTAAAATTTATAAAGAAAGGCAGAGAAATAAGAATAGCTAAAACAATTTTGAAAAAGAGGAATAAAGTGAGAGAAATTAGTCTACCTAATTTTGGGACTTATAATGTACCTGCAGTAATCAGGATTCTCTGGAGGGATAGACACATGGCTCAGTGGGACAGAACAGGGGACCTCGAAATTGCCATAATTACACAAATATGCCCAACTGATTTTTGACAAAGGTGAAAGAACAATTTGATTATGGAAAAACAGCCTTCTCAGCAAATGGTAGTAGGGCAATTGAACATCCATAAACAAAAGGAAAGAAAGAGCCTTGATCACATCTTACACAAAAATTAACTCCTAAAGGGCCACAAAGTTAAATGCCAAATGTAAAACTCTAAAAATTCTTAGGAAGAAAAATGGGACAGAATCTTTGGGAGCAAAGAGTTCTCAGCTGTTAACTGTTTGGTAGGCAAAGAGTTCTTAGACTTGAAACCATAAATAAAATTCGTAAAAAGAAAAATGGATAAATTACTATTTTGAGTTTTTTTGTTTTGCTTTTTCCTGGTGGTGGTGGTGGTGGTGGTGGTTAGGGCTTCAACATAGAAATTTTGGAGAGACACAATTCAGTCCATAGCATTCTGCCCCTGGTCCCCCCAAATGCATGTCCTTACTGCATGCCAAATAAATAAACCTAATTACCTCTGAACACAATGGCATGAAACTAGAAATCAACCACAGAAAAACAAATGAGAAAAAAAGACTGCATGGAGACCAGTCTCATTTAAATATCTAAATTGGTGAGATTTGAGGTATGATTCATCCTGAGGCAAAAAATCCCTTTCCAGCTATAAACCTGTGAAATCAGACAAGTTATGTTCTTCCAAAATAAAATGGTAGGATGGGCATGGGCTAGACAGTCTCATCCCAAAATAGCTAAATAGAAAGGAAAGAAGGGATGTGTCCCAAGCAAATCCAAAACTTAGCAAGACAAATTCCCTTAAATCTTAAGGCTCCTCTTTGGCTGAAGGCCCTGCCTTCCAGACCCACAGGGGCTGGACCTGTCCTGCTTTCTGGACCTACTGGTATGGTGGTCCCACCCCTATGGCTCTCCCGGGCAAGGCCTGCTCTCAGTGCTCCAGGTACCCCCAAGCCCATGGCTCTGAACCTCTAAGGCTTCAGGCAGAGACCATCTGGCCAGTTGAAAGCAAGGTGGTGGCCCCACCCTTTGAAACTGAGGAGGCAGCCCTTTTGATCTGAATCATCTTTAGGGTTATTCTTTCCTTTTCAACAGTATATATTCTCAGCCACTTTAAGAGCCCAAGATCTGGTCCTGTAGGATCTAGGAAGGTCAACTGCCTTCGTTAGTCCCGCCCCATCTTTACTGCTTCCTTTAGTTCCCCCGATCAATAATCCCATCTCTGTTCCTGACTTCTGTTGAGATGGCTGATTAAATCCATGAGTCACACCCAAGGTCCTTCTATCTAATGTTTAGCCATACTCTTAGTGTTCTGTTCAGAACAAGCTCCACCCCCCCCTTTTCTTTTCAGTGTGGATAGACTGAGAATTTTCTAAATCTCTAACTTCCTTTTCGTTCAACAGTTCCTTCTTCAATTCATCATCTTTTGCAGTTTACTATAAGCAGTCAGGGAACCATGCTGCTCCTTCAAACATTTGCATAGAAATCTCCTTGGCTAAATATCCAATATCATTGCTTATAAATTCTTCCTGCCAGAAAAACGTAAAATGCAATTCAGCCAAGTTCTCTGCCACATTAAAACAAGTGTCACTGTTCCTCCAGTTTCGAATAACCTGTTCCTCATTCCATCTGAGACCTCACCAGAATGGCCTTCAGGGTCCATATTTCGACCAACATTCTGCATTCTATTCATGATTATGTATTCTCTAAGGAGATGGAAGCTCTCTCTCCATCTCTTTTCGTTCTGAGCTCTCATCAGAATCACCTTTAATGTCCATATTCCTAGCATGCCCCTCCAAGCTCTTCCAGCCTCTACCCACTATCCAGTTCCAAAGCTGCTTCCACATTTGTAGGTATTTATTACAGCAGCCCCATGCCACTTCTTGGTGTCAAAATGTGTATTCGTCAGACTGGGCCGCCATAACAAAGAACCGTAGACTTGGATGCTCAAACAACAGAAATCGAATTCTCAGAATTCCAGAGGCTGAACTCCAAAGCCAAGGTGCCAGTTGCTTCCCTTCCTGGTGAGGGCTCTCTTCCTGGCTTGCAGACGGCTACCTTCTCCTTCCGTGTCCTCACATGGTGTAAGGAGCGGCAGCAAGCTCTCTGGCGTCACTTCTTAAAGAATGCTAATCCTAACAGAACAGAGCCCGAACGTCAGGACCTCCTCTAATCAGTTACCTCAAAGGTCCCATTACCAGATACCATCCCACTGGGGACTTGGGCTTCAACATAGGAATTTTGGTGGTACACAATTCAGTCCAGAGCAGTACATGTATGACACATAGTACACTCCCAAAATTACCCTGGTTGGCATTATTTTGATGTGTGTGACCAGAAGAAATGTTATCTCTTTTGGGGATTGGGGCTGGAGTTGCAGGTTCCATAGTAACCCCCTTCCTTACACAGCAGTGATTACGCTGCCTAGGCATCTGAATCACAATCATGTGTGAAAGGGTGTTACTGTTTCTCTGCTAATGTTGACATCTTAGGGAATAGCCCCACCTCGGTGCCACCCGTCCCATGGATTCAAAAGCAGAGCTGGTATTCTCTACTCGGAGCTCGGTCTTTCTACACCCCTCCTCTTGGCCCTTCACAAGTCACCCCTCATTCCTTTCCTCTCTCTCCTCACACACCTGCCAAAATGCCAAAATTCGTTTCTGAAAAAGACTATTATATTATAGTAACAATAATATACACAATTTGAAGGATTTAACCAAATCGCCTTTTCACCCGTAAAATTTGCTTTGTAAAGCCTGGAATTTTAGGCATTAAGTGAGCAGACAAAAGGAGGGTTTGGAAAAAATGAAGGACGAGTCCGAGTGCACTTACAAATCGGATGCAGACGACCTCTAGTTCTGAACGGGCCTGGTTAGCATGGCGTTTCCTGCCTTCCTTCCGTTTCTAAACCCTTAGGCTGTGCGTGTAGATGGTGCGATTATGGTGATTGCCTGGTTGGTCTTCAGGCACCTGTGATCAAGATCCTCTCTCGGTCCAGCCAAAGAGCCAGGAAAGGGGAAGGGAGAAGACATTCCCACAGGGAGACGCTGAGAGGACAAGTGGCGGGGCAGCTCATCAGTGTCTCAGCTCACGGTGACTCTCCGGTCTCCTGTTGCCCTTTGGAAGCACAGTAAGCGACACACATGGCCAGTGTGTGGACAAAATTCTTGGAGGACAAGCTATTAAGAGATGTTGGCATCCAAACTCGGCTTCAAAGAAGGGCTCACGCACATCTTTTCGTTCTTTTCCTCCCAGCCCA
The DNA here is from genome assembly GCF_048773025.1 of Camelus bactrianus. NCBI lineage: Eukaryota > Metazoa > Chordata > Mammalia > Artiodactyla > Camelidae > Camelus > Camelus bactrianus. The sequence continues at coordinate 16,037,190 of NC_133572.1, forward strand.
ACCCCTTTTTCTTCTAAGGGTTTCTCACAGGCTTTTCTCTCCTGGTCCTGAGGTTTTTTTCATTTGCTGCTGACAACATAGACCATGAATTTAGTAAGGGTTTGGTTGATTTTGGAGTAAAGCTGAAACACAGCTGTTTCCTTTCTCTGGTGCCTTTTTCCTCCTCCTCATCATTTTTTCCTTTAAGTTTGGACATTTACTATTTTAAAAAAATTAGCCAAATATCTGTATTTTACAACCAGAACTGGTTTTTGAAAACATCTGTCTCATTTTTCTTTATTAAAGAACTGACATGCCTGAAGGTTCTAGGACTCTAGCCACTGGCTGCTAAATATTATTAAGAAAAACGATTGTTGGACTGTTTTGAATGGGAGTGTAGCTGTGGAATTTTTTTTTTCTTTCCCCTGCACACACCTCAGGAAGGAAAATACAGAAACACCCTTTCGACTACTCTCTTGAGAAGTACTCCTTACGCCCAGAATAACCTCAAACAAGTAAAACCTTTGTGTGTAGCAGAGAGTGGATCTGGAGGAGAAGAGGATGTTGAAAAAGACACAGAACATTGGGCTCTTCTCACAAAGAAATTCTGTGCTTTTAGTGTCTCTAAAAGGTGTTTGCTGAGGGAAGGGATGGTAGAAAATGTACCCATTACAAGGGTTGATTGAATCTCTAAATCTGACTTCAGTTTCTAAGGTGAATGACCTGGGTAAATAAAATTAAAATTACCTCAGGTTTCTGTATGCAATATTTTTCCCTCCATTTTTGCCCGTGGTTGGCGTTGCAGTCTGAGCCGTGCTTGTGAGTAAGGCACCTGTGTGTAGACAGTAAATAGTTCCAGAAAGGACTGGGGCTTCTTACAGTCTCAGAGTCATCAACTCACAACGTCCGATGGGAACTCAATCTTCATTTCTGAAAGCAAAATACATTTTTGATATTTGCTTTTTTTTTTTTGAAAGACTTCAGTCCTATGGAACATTGGACTCTCTTCACCATAGAATTCCCATATTTTCAACTATTACAAATTTTCTAACTTCTTGCCTTGTCGTTATTTCTGATTCAATCTGTCTAACACCAAACTTATCAGCTCTGTCTGGCCCCTCACTGAATTGGATTGTTTATTGAAGAAAAAATTGAGTGCTTTCTGCTAGGCACGGGGCTAGGTGCTGGGACAGGAGTCTCAGCCCTTGTGGAGCGTCCATTCAAACAGGAGTGATGGGATAGGAAGCAGTAATCATCTGGATGACTCTATGATTCCAGGTGCAATAAATGCTGGAAGGAGCTGCACAGGAGCTGTGAGCCAGTTTAACTGGAGGAATCTGTCCTAATCTGGGGACTCGAGAAAACTTCATTAAAGAAGTGTCCAACCTAAGCTCTAAAGATGATTAGATACCCCTGAGGGAGGTTCTGTGAGTGTGTCCAGGGGAATCAATAGCTGTGGAAAGTGATTTTGAGGACGCATGTGTTAAAGAAGTTGAACAAAAGCTAGGGTGTGTGGAGTAGGGAATGAGGGGGGAGTGATGTAAAATTTAGTCTGGTGAGGTAGGCTTGGAGCATGAAGGCCTTTGAGTCATTTGGGGGATTCTGAATTTTATTCTAAGAATAATACAAAGCCATAGAAAGATTTGAAGCAGACGAATAACTTAAAAAGAATAAAACAGGGAGAGGGAGGGTAGAGCTCAGTGGTCGTGTGCTGGGTTCAATCCCCAGCACCTCCATTCATTAAACAAACAAACAAATAAATAAACCAAATTAACTCCCACCCAAACAAACAAACAAACAAAAAAGAATAAAATAGAATAACTTAAAAAGAATAAAAGAATAATATAGAATAACTGGCTGCTGTGAGAAGAACTCTGGTAGTGGAGATTTTTGTTCGTCTAGCACAGTTTCCCTCCACTTTTGGTAACGAAACCCATCTGCTTGTGGAGAACCCCTTCCATATGACTTGGGTAAAGTTGACTCTCCCTCATCCACCATCACAGGGATGGGCACATGACCCATCTAATGTATAACTAATCAGAGCTCCCTGTTCTCGTGGCCTCAGTGTTTGGTTCAGCAGTGGGCAGTGACTGTGTCAGACTGATCTCCAGGATGTCTGCTCAAACTCTGAGGACAGAGATGATCCCTGTCGCTCTGGGATTGTTCACTGTAAGGACCAGGTCAGATGAGCAAGGAAAAGATCAGCAATCTTTTCTATCATTTGCGGAGAGCCATCTGAGCCTGAAACCAACCTAGAGAGAAGTATAACTAAAATGGAGAGAAAGATGGATTCCTGAATAAATTAGGCAAATCTGTAGGTCTAGTCATGACTAGTTCATTCCTTCTTGACTATATGACCCAATGAAGATGCTTCTTTTAAAAAAAAAGTCATCTAGTTTAAAAATAGACTTATCATATGATCCAGCAATCCCACTCCTGGGCATGTATCTGGAGGGAACTCTAATTCAAAAAGATACATGCACCCCAATGTTCATAGCAGCACTATATACAATAGACAAGACATGGAGGCAACCTAAATGTCCATCGACAGATGACTGGATAAAGAAGCTGTGGTATATTTATACAATGGAATACTACTCAGCCATAAAAAAGAATGAAATAATGCCATTTGCAGCAACATGGATGGACCTGGAGATTGTCATTCTAAATGAAGTAAGCCAGAAAGAGAAGGAAAAATACCATATGACTATCACTCATATGTAGAATCTAAAAAAATAAAAGAGAAGACACTAATGAACTCATCTACAAAACAGAAACAGACTCACATAGTAAATAATCTTATGGTTACTGGGGGGAAAGGGAGTGGGAAAGGATAAATTGGGAGTTTGGGATTTGCAAATATTAACTAGTATATATAAAAACAGATTAAAAAAACAAATTTCTTCTGTATAGCATGGGGAACTATATTCAGTATCTTGTAGTAACCTATAATGAAAAAGAATATGAAAACAAGTCTATGTATGTATATGTATGACTGAAACATTATGCTGTACACCAGAGACTGGCACATTGTAACTTTAATTAAAAAATTAATAAAAATAGTAAGTATCCTAGTTTGAATAAAATTTCTGTTATTTGGAGTCAGAGTCCAGATCAAAACTGGAGGTAAGAGTAGATGCAGAGAGACTGATTCCACAGGTGGTTGTAGTGGTACAGGTGGGAGATGATGGTTGGATTAGTGTGGTCATGACAGAGATGGAGAGAAGCCAACACATTTGAAATCTGTTTAGGAGATGCAATTGGCAGGACTGGGTAATGGGTTAGATATGGGGGTGAAGGGAAAAAGGAAGTGTCAAAAACATTGGCTGGTTCTCAGCTTGCGTATCTGAGGATGCCATTCACTGAGACAGGAAACACACAAGGAAGAACAGTTTTGGGCTAGTGGTGAAAGGAGGGCTTCAGTTCAATTTTTTCCCCTTTTTTTTTAAATTGAAGTATGCTGATTTACAATGTGTTAATTTCTGGTGTATTGCAAAGTGATTCAGTTATAAATATATATTCTTTTCTACTATGGTTTATTATAAGATACTGAACATAGTTCACTTTCAGTTCAGTTTTGATCATGTTGAGTTTAGGGTTCCCGAAAGACAGACATTATCTGTTAATGGCACTGTCATTCTGCTAATCATTTAGACTTAAAACTATTACCTTCTTTGATTTATCTCTCACTATCATTTCTGAAAATTCAGAAACCTGCATTCACTTTTTCCCCCTTTGGTATGTGGATGTGTGTGTGTGTGTGTGAGTGTGTGTGTTTGTGTGTGTGTGTGTGTGTGTGTGTGTGTGTGTGTGTAGTTCTATGCAGTTTTATCTCATGCAAGATTCATGCAGTCATTACCACAATCCAGATACAGAACTATTCTGATGGACATTTTGATTGTATCTTCTTTTTGCCTTTTATGAATAATGCTTCTGTGAACATTTCACGTACAAGGTTTTGTCTGAACATATGTTTTCAATTCTTCTGGGTATATACCCAGGAGTGGAATTGCTGGGTTATACGGTAACTCTATGTTTAACATTTTGAGGAACCATCAAACTGCTTTCCAATTTTGCATTCCCACCAGTTCAGTTTATCCACATTCTAACATTTGTTATTTACATTTTTTATTATAGCCATCCTAGTGTGTTCAAAGTGACATCTTACTGTGTTTTCATTTTCATTTCCCTAATGACTAATGATGTTGACTCTTTTCTCATACTCAAGGGGAGGTCAGCCTTTTTGTTCAATTCATGCCTTCAACTGATTGGATAAGGCCCACCCACACTGGGGAGGACAATTTGCTTTACTCAGTCCACTAATTTAAATGTTAATCTCATTCAAAAACACCCTCATGCAAACACCCAGAATAATGTGTGGACAAATATCTGGGCACCCTGTGGCTCAATCAAGGTGACATATAAAACCAACCATCACACCCACCTTCAGGGTTACAAAGCTTAAGCTCCACCTCCTGGCTGGAGGAATATCTGCAGATTTTTAAAATTCTTCAATAAAGAAGATTTGTCACTCTTTCCCCATTGAGTGGGTTTCTTTTCCTCACAACCAACCAAATGTCTTCTAAAACAGAAGGTGTATAAGCCATGAAGGAGATAAATATCCCTTTGGTATGATGTCTTAGATTAAATTTAAATAATAGAAATATATTTTATCCAGATCCTCCCTATAGAATTTAGTGTCTTTCTGGCAGACATTTGTTAAACTAGTCCTCCCACAATTGGTATGGTTCCCCTCAGTTTATCAGAAATTTACTGAGTAGCTATTATATGCCAGGGATGGTGCTTAATCTGAGAATATGATGATACGAAGTCTTGTCTTCAATGATTATAAGCCAGTGGGTCAAGCAAAAGTGTAGGGTTAGAAGACGTGGTTTATCACTTACTCTGACCTTAGGCAGGTTGGTTAAAAATTCTTTGAACTTCAGTTTCCTTATTTGCCAAAAGAATATAATGATAGCAATAATAATAATAGTAAAACCTGGTTCACAAGGTTGATTCAGTAACTGAGTAAAACAGTATTTGAGAGGGAAAAGATAGTTTTTAGATTGCCACACAAATGCTAGTTATTGTTCTCAGTAACAACAACAGGCAAGACAGGCAAGAAGAGATGTCATTATCTCCAACTTCTGTAGCTTTGGAAACCCAAGTCCATAATGATTAGGTGTCTTGCACAGAAGCACACAGCCATTTATGTGCAGTGCTCATTTCTGAACACGGGTCTTTGCACTCTATTGTTTCCACCCTCCCTGCACTGCAAGAATCTGATGCATTCTTGTTTATAAGGGCAGCTTGTCTATTTTTTAAATTATTCTGGAACACATCTAAAAAACCATAATGTGAGATTTAAAAAAAAACACTTCTGTTTTGCATTTATCTTGGCAGCTTGGAGAAAACATATTTTTCTGGGCATGTTTGGAAATGGATGATAGTTTTTGATTCTTATCCATATCCTCCAGGCTTTCTTTGGGACACTTACAGAGATTATCTTTGGGACTCAGGAAAGCATAATGTCATTTTATTTTTCAAATCCTCAGGGTGTTAGGGGTTTTGAGTCTTATTTTCCAGCCTGCCTTTTCATCATAGCTATTATTTTTTATATCTAATATTCATAATTCACTTTGCTGAAGAAGAGATTTCATTTTATGCCAATAAATATGTATGACTACTGGGAGAGGAAAAAAAGGCCTGAGCTGTGAGTGCTGACAAGAATTAAAGGGCACAGCATAATCAAATAGAAGGAGGGGATTATGTCACCATGCTCCTCTGTATAAACCGCATGATTGAGAAGAAAATGGGGATCATCTTCCGCTGAAATTCATCATGGAAATACCTTCAAAGCATACCGGGAAAAGATAATTAAATTAAAAGGACACAGTTTATTTTACTTGCAAAATCATATTCCTTTATGGGAGATCTGGGTAAACAGAGTTCAAAGGTTTGGCTTTCAAGATTCCTTGACACATTGGGTGGCTAGAAAAAGTAATTTGAATTCACCCTCTGAGAACTAGAATAGTCATAGTTCATAACATCGTACTTGGCACTTGAGAGTTAAATTATATTAATGGCTAGTGTTGTTATATGATTACTATGTGCCAGACCATATGCTAAGCACTCAACTAGCTATTAACTCATTTAATCCTCTCCATACTTCGGGAAGTAAGTATAATTATTGTTTCTATTTTATAAATAAAAAAACTGTAGAAAGTTTTCAGTGTATCACAATCATGTTTACCTAATGGTCTTTTCCTCTGGACCTGAATTTGTGAGGGTAGGGATTGAACCCTCATACAGTCCCTCTCCCGTCTTCAGCATGGACTCTGGTTCACAGGCAGTCAGTAAATACGATCTAATCTGTGCCTGGCGAAGCCACTGTGTGTACAATGAATTGAAGCGTGGAAGGATCAGGTGAGGAAAGAGACTACTTCAATTGTTCAGGCAAAAAGTCCAGTGAGGACTTTTATATTTGGATGAAGAAAGTAGAAAAAGAAGTGTAAGCAGACATGGAAAGATCAACAGTATAAGTGATACAAGATTTTAAGTAAAGGCAGCATTATGAGCCATCTCTAAAAGAGCTGTTTAGGACTCTGTTAACGGGTTAAAGAACACTACAGGTACACCTCATTTTATTGTGTCTCACTTAAATGTACTTTGCAGATACGCTTTTTAAAATATATATAAATTTAAGGTTTGTGGCAATCCTGCATTGAGTCCATTAGCACCATTTTTTCCAATAGCATTTGCCCACCTTGTGTCTCTGTGACGCATTATGGTAATTCTTACAGTATTTCAAGCTTTTCATTATTATTATATTTATTATGGTATCTGTGATCAGTGATCTTCGATGTTACTGCTGTAATTGTCTTTGGGCACCACAATCCGTGCCAATATAAAATGGGGAACTAAATAAACGTGTGAGTTCTGACTGCTCCACCAATAGGCCACCTCCCTGATCAGTCAGCAGCCAACAACATCGAGGCAAGGATCGTCCACCAACAGAAAGACTACAGCTCACTGAAGGCCCAGATAATGGTTAGCACTTTTTAGCAACAAAGTATTTTAAAAATTAAGTTATATAACTTTTTCAACATAATGCTATTACACAATTAATAGACTACAGTAAACATAATCTGGGAAACCAAGAAATTTGTGTGACTAACTATATTACAATATTTACGTTATTATGGTGGTCTGGAATGGAACCACAGTATCTCTGAGGTATGCCTGTATTTCAGTTAATAAAAGTTTCACTGAATATTAGAGCGTTAAGCAGAGATTTTTAAGGAGAAATATGGTAATCAGTAAGAGGATGATATAAGCTTCATAAGGGTATTCCTGGAAAGCATCCTGACAGAATCTTAGTCTGCACCATGAGCCTGAACTTGGCTAGGGAATCCTTAACTCAGTGCTCCCACTTCCCACAAACAGTAGGTCGGAATAGGCACACAAGTTGAGAACTATTTGCTGTTCAGGTTTATTGCATGGTACTGCTCAAGCTCGGATGTAGAGGAGAGATCTTTTATATTGCTGCTGGGTATTGCATTATATGGAAGTACCACATTTATCCATTCACACACTGATGGACGTTTGCATTGTTTCCATTTTTTGGCAATTATGAATAGGGTTGTGATAAACACTCATCTACAGGTTTTTATGTGAGCATGTCTTTGCATTTCTCTAGTGTAAATACCAAGGAGTGAGTGGGATTACTGGGTCATATGGTCAGTGCGTATTTAAATTTATATGAAACTACCGAACTATCTTCCAAGGCAGCTTTAATCTTTTGCATCACCACTAGCAATGTATGAGAAGTCCAGTTGTTCTGCATCCTTGTTAGCACTTGATCTCGTCAGGGTATTTTTGTTTCTGTTTTTCTTTTTTTAAGTTTTAACCATTTAGTAGTTGCGTAGTGGTATCTCACTGTGGTTTTAATTTGCACTGAAGGCTAGTGATGATAACTATCTTTTCACGTGTTTATTTGCCACCTGTAGATCACCTTTGATAAAGTGCTTGTTTAAATCTTTTGTTGTTGTTGTTCAAATCTTTCACTCATTTTTAAATTAGGCTGTTCATTTTATTATTCCTGATTTTAAGAGTTGCTTTTCAATATTCAGTCATGGCTGGATATGCGATTTGCAAGTATTTTGTACTAGCTTAAGTTATTAATTTTGATGAAGTTCAATTTATTGATTTTGTTTCTCTTATAGATAGTGTTTTTGGTGTCATATATGAGAACTCTTTGTCTAATGCAAATTCATGAAGGTTTTCTTCTTATGTTTTCTTCTACAAGTTTTATAGTTTTAACTTTGGAAATTTTTGTATAAGGTGCAAGATTAAGGTTGAGACACCTTTTTTTTCCAATCTGAATGTCTAATTGTTTCAAAACCGTTTGTTGAAAAGACTGTCCTTTCTCCACTGAATTGCCTTTTGTCTGTGTTTGTGTGGTCTGCTTTTGGGGTTTTTAATTCCCTTCCACTGACCTATGTGTTTATTGCTTTGCAATGCCATGCTGTCTTTATATTCTGTATATTTTACACCATATAATGTATACTTTATAATACTGTGGCTTTATAACAAGTCTTAAAATTGGCTAGTGTGAATCCTCCACCTTTATTCATTTAAAAAATTGTTCTGGATATTCAAGTTCCTTTGATTTTTCATATAACGTTTAGAATCAGCTTGTCTATCTCTACAAACTATATTGCTGGAATTTAATTGGAATTATATTAAATCTATAGATAAATTTGAGGAGACTTGACATGTTAGTTAAACTGATTCTTTCAATCCATGAACACAGCATCTGTCTCCATTTAATTAGGTCTTCTTTCATTTATTTATAAGCATTCTTACTCTTACCATTTCTCTTCTGTCTGGAAAACTTTATTTGGCACCTTTTTAGAGCAGGTCTGCTGATGATACAGTCTCTCCGTCTTTCTTCATCTGAGAGTATCTTTAATTTGCTTGCATTCCTGAAACATATTTTGACTGGATATAGAATTCTGGGTTGAAAGCTACTTTCTTTCAGCATTTAAAAACATGTTTTCAGTGCCTTCCGGCTCTCATGGCTTTTAGAAATACGAGGTCGTCCGAGTCATCATTCCTCGATACATCAGGCATCATTTTTCTCTGGCTGCTTTCAGGATATTTTCTTTGCCTTCAGTTTTCAGCAATTTGACCGTGATACTATCAGGGTATGGAGTCTTTTGAGTTTATTCTTTTTGAGGTTCACTGAGCTTCTTGAGTCTGCAAGTTTATCTTTTTGCCAAATCTGGCCATTTTGAAACCATTTATTTCAAGTACTTTTCAGCATCATTTTTTCTGTTCTCCTTTTGAGACTCCAGTGACACAAAGGTTAGATCTTCTGGTAATGAGCAGAGAGAGCCTAAAGGACCTTGTCTCACGTCCTTTAGGCTCTGCTCATTACAAAAAGTTTTTAAATTCCTGTTATTCATATTGGATCATTTTTTACTGATAACTTGAAGTTTATCTGTGAGCCCATCCCAGTAAGTTTTTTTTTTATTTCAGTCACTGTATTTTTTCAGTTCTGACCTTTTCTTTTGGCTCTTTTCTATATCTTCTGTTTCTCTCCTGAGACTTTCTATTTTTCATTTGTTCCAAGAATTTTCACATTTACTTATTATAAAATGATTCTAATAACTATTTAAAAGTCTTGGTCTAATTTCAACATCTGTGTTCTTGGCTGTTGATTATCTTTTCCCTTGAGAAATGTCAAGATTTTCCCGGTTCTTTATATGCTGCATAATTCTGGATTTGATCCCGCACATTTTGAACATTATGTTATGGGATTTTAGGTCTCGTTGAAATGCTGCGGAGAATGTTTGTTCATTTGTGTAGTAGGCAATTGAACAGTTTAGGTGTAGCTTGCATGTTCTTACCTTGCCTCTTTTTGGATGTGATTCCAACATCAGTTCAATTTTCAAAGCCTTCCTGTGCTACTTGTCTCCATCTTACGTGTGTAACACCCTGTGACCAGTCTGGGACTTGGGCAGGGGTCCACCTTGTTCTCAATGCCTTCGATATGCTATTTAGGGTCAGATCCATGTATGCACAACTCAGAGAAAAGCCCAGGAGTTCATACATACTCTTAAGGCATTACTTTCTGGAACTTCCTTCCCCCTGTGTTTTCTCCAAGGGAAATCTTTCCTGCTCTCAAGCACCGGCTTCCTAGTCTTCTGGCTAGAAAGCCATGGCTGTATTAATTTTTTTTGCACTTTATTTTAAAATTTTACTTTTTATTGTTTGTTTGTTTGTTTATTTTAACTGAAGTACAGTCAGTTACTATGCATCAATTTCTGGTGTACAGCACAATGTCCCAGTCATGCATATACATACATATATTCATTTTCATATTCCTTTTCATTAAAGGTTATTACAAGATACAGAATGTAGTTCCCTGTGCTATATACAAGAAACTCGTTTTGTCTTTTTTAAATCAATTTTTTTACATAGTGGCTAACATTTACAAATTTCAAATTCCCAAATTTATCCCTTCCTACCCACTTTCCTCCGGTAATCATAAGATTGTTTTCTATGTCTGCGAGTCTGTTTCTGTTTTGTAGATGAGTTCATTAGTGTTCTCTCCCTTTTTTTAATTCCACATATAAGGGATATCATATGGTATTTTTCTTTCTCTTTCTGGTTTACTTCACTTAGAATGGCGATCTCTAGGTCCATTCATGTTGCTGCAAATGGCATTGTTTTATTCTTTTGATGGCTGAGTAGTATTCCATTGTATAAACATACCACAACTTCTTAATCCAGTCATCTGTCGATGGACATTTAGATTGTTTCCATGTCTTGGCTATTGTATACAGTGCTGTAGAGAACCGTAACTTTAGTTTCCCTGGTCTGTTATGCACTTTCCACAACTGTGTCTGCTACTGGGACCAAGTAGTGAGAGAGCAGAGAGAAAAGAACAACAGGGATTCCTCTCACTCCTGGATCAATGGTTCCTCCAGTCACAGAGAAGGGCTTCTTTCCCTCTGTGCTTTACACATCTGTTCTGCTCAAAGATCACACATTGAATTTAGTTGTCACATCTCTTTACTTCCCTTTAACCAGGTACAGTTCCTTAGCCTCTCGGTCTTTTATGGCCTTGAAGTTTTAAAGAGTACAGACCAGTTATTTTACAGGATGCCCTTAAATTTGTGTTTGATGTTTTCTAATGATTAGATTCAGGTTACGTAATGTTGGCAGGAATATCACACATGAGGTGTTGTGTTCTTAACGTACGTCACAGGAGGCACATGATATCTATTTGGACCATTATTGGGGTTATTATCTTTGATCACTTAGTTAAGGTGTTGCTTAACAGTTTTCTCTACCGTAAAGTTGCTGTTTTGTGAGTGTTTTTAGAAGCTGGAGTTTGAATATGACTTCAAGGTTATAAGGAAAACTCTAGGCTAGTGCTGTCCGACAGACACCCTGGGACGATGCAACGTTCAATTCTGCACTGTCCAGTATGGTAGCCACCACCACATGTGGCTGTTGAGCACTTTGAAATGTGGCTAGTGCAACTGAGAAAATTTAAGGGGTATAGTTTGCAGTCAAAACTTCCAGAGAACACCCTATACAACCATTTCCTAAAGAGTTTTTTCATACTCTGGTTCCCTGAAATGCTTTAAGAAAAAAGAGTTCCATGGTCAAATAAATTAGGGATCATTCTATAGAGCACACTTTGTGATTATAGATTCCATCTTAGAATCTATACATTTATATGTTTTCATTTGTCCTAGCGCTAGATGAAGGTGAAATTGTCAGCTAATTATTTTGAGTGTCCTCCCAAAACTTCTTAACTGGTTTGTATAAATGCCTTATTGAACGGTACAGCCAAGTCAATGGTAATGAGGGAGTTTACACCTGGGCCAGTCACCTGACTGCAAAAGCTATTCCTAACATATCAGAAATGGCAATGGAGAAAATGATATTGAAGTTCAGGTTGCCTCATGAGACTGTCTAAGGCTGTTGACGGCAAGAGTTCTTCAAAGACTTACTTCTTAGCCCTTGGATTCTGTTTTAGCAACGCAAAACCAGGGAATGTTTAGTAGTCACAGAATGTGGTCATCTCAGTCTTTCTAAGGGAATTGATATTAATATTAATGGCCCTTGTCAACTCACAGCACAGCTATCTGAGGATGTGTTTCTTTCTATTAAAATAAATGAAATCTCAGAACAGAGTTGTAGGCTAATGCCTTCGTCAAAGTCATTCGGAGCAAATATTCTTATGCAAATACAGTTTTCACAAAAGGGTCTAAGTGTCTCTCAAAATCATACACATAATTAGTCACTGAAGGGAACAGAGGATGGTTGGAAAGTATGAGGGAAGGAAGGTTGGAGTGGAGAGAAAGGAGAACAATTTGCAGAGACAAATGACTCCTGAGCCAGAGACCAGAGCCAGCAATTGGCTGGTTCGAATTAGAGGGGAGTCAGCTGTTACGTCACCTTCTTCCTCATCCTTCAGCTGAAGTTCCTTTGGGAAGCTCTTTGCTGAGCCTGGGTTGGAGACATTGCATTCCTGTAGTTGTAACTGTTGTTTTGACGGGCTTACCCCAGCAGTTGAGAGCTGCAGGTGGAAGAATTCTCAAGCGGAAGGATTTTGTCTAGTTGATGAGCTCAGAATTCAGATAAGATCTCGAACGTGGTAACAAGAGTCATTATGGTTGTCTGAAGCTATGATTCTTGAAGGTAGTCGGGTTTAAAAGCAGAAGTACTTCAGAGATTGATTTCATCCTCAGTAAAAGTAGACTTTACTTTCTTTTAAGGTATGCAGTGGAAGCTGTGACCCAGAAGTGCCCCTGTAAGACACTGCAGATGGCTATTTCCATGTGCTGTTTGGCATGTATTCAGGAAAACCACAGGGGAAAATTGGCTTTGAAATGCTTGCGCTTTAAGGTATATGCTGTGATACTTTGTAAAGATTCATTTTCTTGCCAAATATAACATTCAGTTACCAAGTGGAAGTGTAAAAGTTCATATTTTCATGAAAATCTTAGCAATGAGTTTAACAGGCCTGCTTAATTATGTTTCATTTTTTCCATTCTGCAGTGCCTACCTAATTTACCACTAGAGGGCATTGTTGGCAGTGATACCAAGAGAAAGTAAAACAAAGAATTTTGTCTTTTTTTTTTTTTTGAGTTTTTTTTAGTTTTCATTTCAGCCAGTAAATAATAATGTACATTCAAATGATAGTTTATTTGATACTTTGTTCTTCTATTTCACACTCCAAATACTTAGCTTCTGGCCTTTTTTGGGTGTGTTACTAAAAGATAAATCATTGGAAAGTTTTTTCAGATTTCTAACAAATTTTAAATCTAAAATCTGCAATTTTTTTCCTCCTACAATGTCATATATTCTGGCACATCTTCTTTTGCAATGTTACTTACTGCACACTTGGTGACATTATTTTTTATTTCCCACACAGTGGAACAATTCCATTTCTAACACCTTTCGTGCGATTTGTCGGAGAATCGGGGCCTATTTAAAACAGATGAAGTCTCTTCTACACACAGATGAGGGGTTTTCTAAATCTAAAGGTGATAAGAGAAGTTCTTTCCATGTTGGGACAATTGTATTATTTATCGGATGTTCTTCATGTGAAGAGAAAAGTGGGAAGGGATAAACTGGGAGTCCGAGATTTGCAGATACTAACTGCTATACATAAAACAAACAAGTTCACACTGTGTGGCACAGGGAACTGTGATCAGCATCCTGTGGTGACTTATGGTGAAGGAGAATATAAAAACGAGTACGTGTGTGTGTTCATGTGTGACTGAAGCATTGTGCTGTGTACCAGCGGTTGATACATTGTAAACTGACTATACTTCTATATATATAATATATTATATGTATAATATATATATAATTTTTGTTGTTTTAAATAGTCACTAGTCTTCTAAAAAGTTTTTAAAGAATTAGTCTTTTACACTTATCCATCTGTTTATCCTCCCTGGAGCTCTTCATTCTTTTTAAAAATTCCCTGCTTCCGTTTGGAATCATTTCCTTTGATCCTGAAGAAATTGTTTCGGAATTTTTTGTCCTGCATGTCTGCTGGTGAAAAATGTCCTCAGCTTTGGTTTGTTGGAAAATGGGTTTGTTTCCCCTTTTGGCTTCCAGATTCATGTCAGTGTTCCCTTGAAGATGCCTTTTTCCCTCTGGCTTAAAAATTTCCTCTTTTCTTTAGTCTTGATCAGTTAATCATGATGTTTTGGGGAGTTTTCTTCTTTGCATTTATCTTGTTTGGGGTTTCTTGTAATCTGTGGTGGTATCTTTCATCAGTTTTGGAAAACCCAGAGATACTATCTCTTTATATATTCCTTTTCTCCATTATTTTTCTCCTCCTTTTCTAGAACTCCAACCATGCATGATGGACCATCTGATACTGTCTTTTCCTTTTTTAAGTCTTTCCCTATCTGTGCTATAGTTTGAGTGATTTATTTCGAGCTGCCTTTCACAGACTCATTCCATGCAATCTCAATTTCCTATATTGTGTAGATCTATAAAGTTCATTTGGTTCTTTTTAGAGATTCAATTTCTCTGCTTAAATTTCTCATATTTTCATCCACTTTGTCCATCTTTCCCTCGATTTTATTTAACATACTTATAATAGTTATTTTGATATGTCTCTTAATTCCAACATCTGGATCATCTGAAGTTTTGCTTCTGTTATTTTCTCAATTACAAGTTGTATTTTCCTGCTTCTTTGCATGTCCTTTTTTATTGTTAATTAAAAAAATTTTACGCTAGACATTGTTATCAAAAATCTGTAGATAATGACATAACTATATTTCTTTTCAGGCAGGGCACAGTTTTTCCTTTCCCAAGCAGCAAGGCTGAGGGGCTAACCACTTCAGTTCCATCAGGAGCTGAGTTGGGATGGGAATGGCTTACGATTTTAGGTTGCTTTGGTTCCCATCTGGTTTCAAATGTGTTGCGAGTGAGATGTGTCCTGTGTTTAGTACAGCTGCTCCCTCCATCTGACGTTGAGATTAAATCGTTGTGAGACTATGGGGAGCTCTCTCTACCTTTCTTTCCAATCTGGTGTCCCAGCTTCACAAGCTGCCCAGCATTCATCAAAAGTCTCCTGGGCAAAGACTGATTGGCAGGGAGAGCTGCTTATTCTTTTGAGGATTGTTCTAGATTTAAATATATCCCTCATGCTCTCGTGGCTCTCCCTTCCCTGGGAAGAAGAACCTCTCTTTCTCGTGGCAAGATCCATTGCCCACCTCAGCAAATGCTACCAGGGAGGAAAAGGGTCTTCCCTGTCCCGAAGTTAATTCCTTTAGGCTTCTTTGCATCCACTTTTTTTCTGTTTTTTCGCTTATCCGCTTTGTTCCCTACTTGGTAACAGTGAGAGCTATAGTCTTGCTATAGACTTGCACATTAAACCCTAAAATAGAACTCATCTAAATTATTTGTAAGTCCTATGAAAACCACGTAAATTAGATATTATCACCTTTATTTTTCAGATTAACGTGAAGCTTAGAGTGGACCACTTGCCCAACATCATCCTATTATTATCCTATTTGCCAGCAAGAGAGTCAGATTTCACTGCACTTGCTACGCCTCCAGGACATGTACCATCTCCCTTCCCCAACCTGCCCTTTCCCTTCCATTATAAATGCACTGCTGTAAGGTGACTCAGGGGGGAAAAAAAGGTGTTCTGTGGTCAAATTAACCTAAGAAATGCTGTAGGCTACCACCCCTCCTTTAAGATTCATGATATCAGTCAACATGTTAAAGTACTACAGTAAATAACTTATTTAATACAACGTTTTGTAAACTTATTTGACTACAAGATTTTCCCCCACCTCAGCAAATCATAGCTACTAACACTCCACAGAACTAGAGTTATGTGCAGTACATTTTGCACAGAACAGCCCTACATTATTCTGCCTCTCGATTCTGCTGTTTATGTCTTTCTAAAAGGTCATTTATGCATTATTTTATAATAATTCACCAAAGCATTTGACAAAGACAACAGAGCTAAATTTTATTAGTTTAATTATTTCCTATAGAAGAAACTCATATTTAACTGAATATTTAGAAAAAATCTACCTTAAGCCATGCCTTGAAAAAAAAAGGAAAATGGTAAATATGAGAGAATAAACAGCATAATAAATTATAGTGTTTTATTTAAAATATATTCTCTTACCTAAATTATGAAGCCAGTTGGTCTACCCACATCGATAATGAATCAGTCTGCAACACATAAAAATGCTACTTTAGAAGTATTTTATGTCAAAAGGACAAGGAACTTGAACAACTCAGAAACCTATAAGCTGTCCAGAGGACATAGAAACAGAAGTGTTTTCTCCATAGAGTAAATTCATTGGCTATCACTATCTTGCATTAATATTTTTACCTGGATTTAACTTACAAAAATTATAAAATATGTATGTTGCAGAAATTATGTTAGAATGTATTTGACTAAGACTCATGATGTAAAATTTCTCATGAATTAAAAATCTAATTGACTTCCACTGGATCTTCTGGAATTTCTACCAAATTCCAGAGTAAATGAACGTCCACGTTGTTCTTTGAAACCGAAGGAGTCCTTTAGGTGGTTTGAGAGCATCATGACCATGATCCGCTGAGTGGGAAAGCTCAGTGTATCAGACTCAGATGCTCCAGGCAGTCACTGTGTCCCAGGCCATGGTGATAAGCTCCCTGACCCTGGATACCAAACTTACTGAGAAACATGTGGCCACTCTTGATCAAAAAATCCACACTTCATTCATCTTCCCGGTGTTACATGAATAGATGCTGATTGGTGGTTCCTGTTAGAGGGAACACAAAAACATGACTCTGACCTCAGGAAGACAGTGACCCCTGACATACCCACAATCTCAGCTTCATCAATTGTGACCTCTTGGCCAATCTTGCTTTATGGGTACTCCTCCCTCTTCCCATTACCTCCAACCCTCCCACACCCAACTGGATCATTTTAAGGCAAATACTGGACATTTCTGAATGATCCCCTAAGGATTTTTGGTTTCCTGCACATTATTTTCATTTTTTAGAAAAAATAAACCTTTTCTTTTGGGAGCATTTTAGATTCACAGAAAATCTGCAGAGACAGTACAGAGAGTTTCCATATACCCTATGACCAGCTTCCCCCATTATTCGTGCTTTACATTAATATGGAACATTTGCCACAATTACTGAGCTAACACGGACACACTGTTATCAATGTATCGTATATCATTGTCCATTCCCTTCTTCCTTCCCTGGAGCAACAGCTACATTGAATTTGTTTATGTATTTCCAACCCATATGTTACATATAAATATGTAGTCATATTTTATGTGTTTTAAAAATATGTACATATTCCCCATCTTGCATTTTTCTTCAACATCACCTTTTTTTAATGTGATCCAGGTTAACATACACAGATCTAGTTCAATTGCTTCCACTGCTTCCTGGTGTTTCCTGATTGATCGTTCCATATTGTATGAATATGCTCCCCTATCGATGGGCACTTAGGTTGTTTCCAATTTTTATGGTATCATTATTTTTATGCTATCAGTACTGTAATAAGTTCCTCTTGTTTTGAATGCTTTCTGAGTCTTGAATTTTAGTGAAACTAAGACCACATATATATTTAAAAAGGATCTGTTAGTGTTTTCTTGAAAGACACCTGCTTGACAGTGATGTGGTCCATATACCCCTAATGACAGAAAAGTCTGATTTTAAACAATCAAACAAAAGAGATAGTTTAGATGAGCAGGATTTCCCCAAATTCTTCATCCCCTCTGACTCCGTGAAGTCGTGGAAAGAGAAAAGAATCAACAGTGTTAATAATTACTTGTGAGTCTTTGGCTTTTAAATTGTGCCATTGCAGTACTTGCTTTTTGGTACCTTGTGACCACATGAGAAAGTAACAATATGAAACTCCTTGCCTTATTTGGAGGTTGCACATCTGTACCGTTTGCTTAGGCTCCATGTCAGTTCCTCTCTCCCTAACAAACTCCCTGGCAGTTACAGAAATTAATATCGGAGCACAGAATCTAGTAAGTGTAGCAGTTACGCTTAGTGACAGTCTGGGGTAGTCCTGAACAAGAGTATTTAGTCACTCATTTGAAGGCATGTTTCACGCAGAGAGAGATGCTTTGCAGAGATACAATTCCGAGAGGGTAGAAATGAGTCATGGTAGCTGATTAGTCTATGATGGTGATGAGTCACTGGAACCAAAACATCTTGCAAAGTGCTTGGCAGATGACCAAATGCTCTGGCTTGAACTACTGAGATCTGATATTTTGGAAAACGGAAGAAAATTGTGAGATCTTACTATCTCCCCACGGAACAGCTGTCTAGAGGACTATTTTCACTTTTGCACATACTGGCCCCCGGACATGGAACACCTATTCTAATGCTACTACTCTGACTTGCAGTTTCCTACTGCGTATCTTTCAGGACCCATCTCGGACCTGAAGTATTTCCTGAGACACAATTACGTACTCCCACCACTGAGCCTCACAGCCACTGGTTTCCACTGTTACTGGACCATCTATCATGTGATACTGCGATTTACCTGCCTCTGTATTTATCTTCTTCACCATTCTTCTGGGACAGAGACCTGGTCTTGGTTGCCCTTATGTACTAACATGCCACACAGCAGGGCTCAATTCACTTTTGTTCCTTTGTTAAATGGGTGTGTTTCTCTTTATGTAGACACTGTGAGAAGCTAAAAATTATAACAGTAATAGTTAACATTTACCAAGTGCTTCTTATTCTAGGAGTTTTATGGTTTCATGTCTTAGGTTCAGGTCTTTAATCCATTTTAAGTGAATTTTTGTGTATAGTGTAAGAGAGGGGTCCAGTCTCATTCTACTATTGCATATTTTTACCCAGTTTTCCCAACAGCATTCATTGAAGAGACAGTGCTTTTTCCATTGTATTCTTGGCTCCTTTGCTGTAAATTATACTTGAGCACATATGTATGGGTTTACTCCTGGGCTCTCTATTCTGTCCCATTGAGCTGTGTGTCTATTTTAATATCAATACCATACTGTTTTGATTACTATAGCTTTGCAATATAGTTTGAAATCAAGGCTCATGATGCCTTCAACTTTGTTCTTCCAAGTGCTTCTAATGTGCTAGGCACTGTCTTAAGTGCTTTATTTGTATTAACTCATTTAATTCTCCAATAACTTTCAGGAGGTAAGAACTGTAATCTCTTTTACAGATAAGGATGCTGAAGCACAGAGAAGTTAAGAAACCTGCCCTAAGTCGTACAGCCTCTAAGTGATGCAGTTAGAAATTACACTCAAGCATTCTTACATCAGAAGCTGCATGCTTAGGCACTATGCTGTGTTGCCTCTGTTTTATGTTAGGAAGAGGATCTAAAGATAATTTTAGTGAGACAGAATAAATAATTTTGCATAGGAAAATAAAAGTTGCAGTCACCAAATGAGAATGTTTCAGGACAATTTGAAGACTGTACTTGAATGAGGTAGAGCCATACGTACTTGCCCGGAGGGAAGTCTCTGATGTTCAATTAAGTAAGAAAACCAAATTGTAGAGAAACTATGTGGTACGATTCCTTGTGAATAAGAGGAAAATAACAGAAGGCTCATACAGGCTGGACCTCTTCCTTCCACATCTTTCTCCGTGCTTACAAAACTGGTACACGTGGGCCAGGTTGTAAATATCAATTATGACAGAGAAGGGGACTAAGTAGGAAGGTGAGGTTATTAATTCTCCTTTTTTTGCATTATTTCATGATTTTAGTGGCAACATGTCACTCTTTTAATGTTTGAAGCAAAATTTAGTAAGGAAGCATTATTGAAGATGAATAAAGTAAAACTCTAGTGAGAAATTCCAGAGAAGATGGCTTGCCAGGTCCTACCTACGAGGTGAAGCTGACTTAGTTCAAAGCAGTTTCCATGAGACCCTCATATTAGAAGGGGTAGAAGGGGTAGTTCATTAGAAGGGGTAGTTTCTCAAGGACTGTGGGAAATGAAGACACTGGCCTGAGGCTGGTGGGCCAGGCTTCCTCGGCGGGCACCATACTCATTTATGCATCTTCCCAACTCGCGGTGCCCCACTTGCCCCCCAGGCCTTGGCAACATGCTCAGGGAGGAGCCCTGGCCACCTGCCACCACCTGCTATCTCAGCCTGTTCTGGGTGATGACTCCTCGGGCGTTCCTGTTTGACTGAGAATCTCACAAGGGCACTGGCTCCTGCTTCACTCCTGGGTTCAGAGGAAGTACGTGCTATGGGACAGGAGATCTGGCTTCCCCAGCAGCTGCCCCAACAGGCTGGGAGACACACCTGGAGATGTGGGGGACGTGCTGCTCCGTGCTACCCAGCCGGACAGGAAACAGAGAAAAGCCAGAGTACAGATCCTCCTCTCATGCTCCCCTTGATCAACTCCTCTGAGGCTCAGTGGTCCCATGTGGCCTTTTCAGAGAAGTCTGTGCAAGCAAAGCAACAGACCAGGTCTTCCTGCAGGGCCAGGGCCAGCTCTGTAACACACTGCCTTGTGTTTGCTTTCTCGCCTTCGCTCTCTCCCTTCCCCCTTTGCCCGCAGACTCTTGCTGTCCTGGGAGCAGGAGTGGAAGCCCATTAACTCTGCACCAGGCACCGTTGCCTAGGGGACCGGAGCCAAGATGTGGTGGGATAGCCTGGTTTAGAAGTGTTGACACCTAATGTTATCATTAGAACTTGGGACTGAAAACTGGGAAGCGCTGTTTGAAATCTGCGTGCTCGGCTTGTGAGCTTTGGAAAGGATTTTTTTTAAAGTCGTTCTTAGTCTGATACAAGGAACAATTATTCAGGAAAAATAACTTTTCTCTAAATTATATAGAAGAGAATTAATTAACTAGGGGTTTTTGTTTGTGGAGCAAATTATGTGAATGACATTTGTTTAAATACCTTGATTATTTTATTTTATTGTCTGTCTTCACCAAGAGGATATGTTTTTTGAATTAACGCCTTGTTATGGCTAAATAAAAAAAACAAAAAACCAGCTTTATCCAACACATGTTGCCATTTTGACCAAGGCTAAATATATAGTTAAAATAAAATAAATTTAAATAAAAGTAATACATGCTTATCTGTAAATCTGATAAATACAGTAATGTATAAAAACTAAGAATGATCGATAATCTTATCATCCAAATATAGCCATGTTAACAGTTTTGTATATGTCTACCCATATGTTTTAAGGATAGGAAATGTATATATTTATATAGTTTTATTTATATATTTTACAGCTGTATACACAATATGGCTCTATATATACCAAGTATGCACATAGAATATTTTTCACATATTAATATTTGTATATATTTTATAAAAACCAACTATACTTTATATATGATTTGGAGTGTTACTGTTTAACTTTATATGGGATATTTCCTACGTTATCAACTATTCTAAAACATGCATTTTAATGGAGACATTTAGGATTTCATTGTATGAACAGGTCAGAGCTTACATTTAACCAAATACTTCGTTGTTGGACATTTGAAGTGTTTTAGATAAGGGTGCTTGTATAGGTGTCCCCCTTTCTTTACAAAACTGGTACAGAATTTAGAGGGGTAGAAAAGGCCTTGAGAGATGGTCTAGCTCACTTCTCCATATGCTATCCTTTAATCATCCCTGTAAGACAGTAAAACTATATAAAGGAATTATTCCATTCTATTTTCTTTTATTCTTCCTCTTGCTCAGGTGCCCCAAACCTTGAGCCCCATTCCCTCTCTGCTTATTGCCAGAACTAATTATCAAAACCTCATTTACCTGGTTTTAATAATAACAACAAAAGGAAAGGCATTTAGTGCCTATCATGTACCAGGTTCTAGTCTTAAGCATTACATTTATTTTGACTCAGTCAATTCTTGCAAAACCTTCTGAAGTAGATGCCCTTACCACCCCCAAGTTACAGACAAAATGCAGTCACAGAGGGGCTGAGTTAATTATGCAGATACACTTAGAATTAGCAAGTGGTGGAGCTGGCATTTGAGCTCAGGCCAAGTTTTAGAACCTGGACGCTACCCACTACGCGATAGCAGATGAATAAACATGCCAAAGAGTTACACTGAGTTCTAATTTCAATCATTGGACATGGCTGCCTGAAACGATGTGTCGAGAAGGACTCTGAGGCTGTTTCTGGGTTTAGACGGGAGGAAGGCCATGATCCATGAACAGTGTCTCCCTTCTGTGAAAGGGAAGCATGACTGTGTATTTGCCATCTCTGCCTTGTAGTTATGCTAGAAGTATCTCATTTGAAATGGGCAGAACTCCAGAGGTCAAAAAACTCCTGCAGGTGGAATAGAGTTTACTTACACTGTTGGGTTCATTTTTGCAGGAGGGAGATGAGAGAGCAGAGGATTCCAGGCCTTCGAAATCACACTTCTGGTCCAGCGCCTCCCGACCAACCGTGTGCTTCCTCTGTCAGCCCAGATGACTATGTGTGCCTTCCAAAACCTCTGTTTTTCTATTTGTTAACAAATTAGCCTCTTTCCTTCTGTCTATCCAAGTGAAAACAGAGGGCAATGGAGGGAGCACAAAGGATCTGGAGACAGAGTGTTGGGCTTACATTTCTGGTTCCATCAAATTAACTGTTGTTTTCTTGTGTTGTGTTTACTAAACCTCTTATAGCCTCAATTTTTCTCACCTGTAAAATAATTATTACTTAAATTGTTGTGAAGATTAAATCAGACAATTGTATAGGAGACGCCTCATAGGCAGACGATGAATGTTCCCTCTCTCATATTCATCAATATATCCTTCTGTATTCCTTTTTTTAAAAAAATTATCCTGACGGAGGCCATTTACTAAAATATTTGCCAGCTTAAATGCGTGTTGTTGTTGCTTGTTGGTTATGTGGAAATGTTCTTATCAAGTTTCAGTTATGGCCATTTCAGAAATTAACACTCAACATGAAGAACTGCCTAGTCCTTGGTAGCTACACAAAACCGTACCCTGGGTTATCTTAGTGGTTGCTTCTTCAAGGATTGGTGTAAGAAGTATTACAGAAAGCCTGGCTGCTCTCTCTTATGATGTTAGTGCCACCATTTCCTAAATTGTTCAAGGCAGAAATTTAGGGGTCATCATTTTCATTTGCTTTTGTTTTGGATGACTTCTGTTGCTCACTAATCTTTTTCAGCAGTGTTTGATCTGATGTTAAGTTCATCTGTGCAGGAAAGAGCTTCGATTTCTTTTAGAAGGACCTGCTTGGGTGGGTGGGGTGCTGGCCCTTGGCTGCCATCCAGGAACTTGGCTTTGGGACGTTCCCTACATTGATAAGGCTGTTTGCCCACCTGGGACACCAACCCTTCTGTGCCGGCTTGCCTAGATTAATTGTACAGACGGTACATTCATGGTGAATGCCTGCTTTCCTACTGCAAGTCTGGAATTTTGGTGGTTGTGGCTTGTCACATAGGCAGAGAGTGCCAACGTGACCTGTCCTCAGTGAAAACCCTGGACTCTGAGTCTTAAGCAGGTTTCCCTGGGAAAGAGGCACTGATTCTTGTTCAAGGAGGAGCACGGTCTGTGTGGTCACCCTCCCAACTCTCCCCACTCCAGCCCCCGAGGGAGCACTTTGGGAGCCTGTGGCTCACTGAATCCCTCCAGGCTCCGTCTTATGAGTCTTTTCCCCTCTCCAGGCCCGCTGTGTATTGTCGTGCTGTAATAAACTATAGCTGGGATGATGCTGTCCTTGTGGCAATGAGCCCTGTCAGCCCTTCTAGTGAGTCACCCGACACGTGGGTGGTCCCGGACACCCAAAATGCCATCCATTGTGTTTTCCATGTATTAAAGCTTAAGTCTTTTTCCTATCATCCTTGTCTCCTTTGAAGAAGCTAAATCTTTCCTCTTCTTTCTTTAGCATATGGAATATATTTATTTGAATTGTTTTAATGTCCATGTCTGCTAATACTATCATCTGTGTCATTTCTGGGACTCTTTCCCTTGAATAATATTTTTCCTCTTCATCAGGGGTCACATTTTCCCGCCTTTGGGCATATTTAGTAAGTTCTGATTGGATGCCAGAGAGGGCAAATCTTACCTTGCTGCTCATTGGATATTGAAATACTCCTTTACATATTCTTGAGCTTTTTTCCTGCAGTTAAGTTGCGTGAAGACACTCTGATCCTTCTGAAGCTTGCTTTTGTGCCTCGTCAGGCAGGACCAGAGCAGACTTGGGTTCCCCACCGAGGTGGTTCTCTTCTGCTGTGTTCCCTGTCTGATGCTCTGCGTATTGGGGCTTTTTTCCACTCTGGCTGGTGGGAACGCAAAGTACTCCTAGTCCCGTGTGAGTCCCAGGGATGGTCCTGCTGGTTTCCTGAGGTGGTCATCTCTTGGCCCTGGTAGTTCCTTCACATGCAAGCACTGATCAGTATAGAGCTTAAGACTCAAGAGGAACCCTCAAGAAAGGTCCAGAAATTTCTGTGCAGCTCTGTCCCTTCCACTCAGCTGGTTCTGTCCTGTCGCTTGTGGCTGCATGGGCTCCCCAGAGTCTCAACTCTGTCTCTTCAGTCTGGGGAGATTTCTGGGTGTAGTTTGGGCTCCTCCTGGTGCTGAGGCCTGGAAACCAGGCCGTGAGCTGGGGCTGTCACAGGCCTCCCTTGGTTGTCTCCTTTCTCTAAGGGGTTACACTGTTGCCCTGGGTCTAAAAACCATTGTCTCATATAGTTTGTTCATCACTGTTCTAGTTTTTAAGGTGGGAGGGTAAATCCAGCCAGTTACTCTGCCATGGTCAGAGGTGGACGTCCAGACTTCCACATTCTTCTTTGAATCGTGAAGCTGAGGGTCTTGATTTCGCATCACTGAGATGCTGCCTGGCACCCAGCAGTTAGTCAAACATAATCTGCTGAACAACGAACTGAATGAATAGCGGGCCTCCCTAACTATACCCTGAACTTAAAGATACAGTATCATTCTTTATTCCCCAGACTAGACACTTAATAATCAAACTCCAAAACACTGTGTTTGGATCTGTGTCTGCCACTGTGACCTTCTCCCTTCGGAGGATAACACGTACTTTGCAGGGCAGGCATGAGAATTAACCAAGAGGTGGTGTGCGGGAAGCACACGGTAAATTCTGAATGAAAGGGGGATGCTTGCTGCTGTTCTTGGGGTGCTTAGTGACCCTACATTGATGTGAGGCTTTGTAATTCAAGTATTTTCCACATATGTGTCTTCTACAATCCTAACAAAACATTTTTCTCCCAAATGATTACCTAGGTTTAACAGAAAGCAAACATAAGTCCCAAGAATCTTACAAAAGAAGAAGCAAGTAAAACAAGCATTTGGAGACTCGAGAGCAGAGCTCTGTTTCATGGAGGCTTTTGAACATCACACTCTATTTCTGGCTTTGAAGAACACCTGGGCTTGCCTGATAGACTTTGTCTCTCAAGGTTTTAACCCGCGCTTCACCTGGCGGTGTATGCTGAAAGCTGTTTTTCACAGACTCCCTTTTGGACTCCCCTTCTGTGAGGTAAGGCCTAAAATTAATATTATGTGCTACCTTGACAGCTGATAAATGTGGGAGGGTCTTGAGTGGCCTAACTCTGCTCTCACGGATAAGGCCACCTGGCCACACAACCCTTCTTCTCAAGGGGACCAGGCACAGTTTCTGCTGATCTTTGAGGGATGGGTTTTAATTTCCTGCCAGCCCATGGGGGTATTCAAACAACCCAGTCGCATCCTCCTGTGGGAACCAGGGGGCACCTCGCTCTCCTGATGCTACACAGCCTGCCTCCTGCTGCCCCTGTTCATTCACTTTGCCCCCGAATGCAACCTCCGTGTGGCCCTGTGTGGGTGCTGCGTCCTCTTGCCCTGAGTTGAGTGTAAGTGACCAGAAAGCTACTGTTGGTCCCATCTGTCCAGGGCTGGGTGTTGTGGGTTCAGCCACCCTCAGAACCTTAGGACAGGAACCTCTCCCCTGACAGTGGGTGAGGGGGTGACTAGAACACCCGCCACGCCACCACTCACACTGCCTCTCCTCACCTTTCAGTGCTGGTGGGGGAACGTGGATCCAGTGCACCCAGACTCACTCCCCTGAGCAAAGAGATGAGGTTAAAGGGTCCGACGGGGGAGGAAAGGGCAGGGAGAAAGAAGGCACTCAAAGTGTGCTCGATAATCCTTTGAAAACTCTGGGAGTTTAAAGACACCGGTTCCCAGAAGAGGTGGCGAGGGGGACGAGGGAGCTAGCCCCGGCTCCTGCTGCTCTGGCTCTGGGCGCTGACCTCCCACCTGCTGGGAGAGGCCAACACGGGGCGTGGCAGGACAGGGTGTTCTTCCTCACTCTTCCTTTCATCCTCACCCGGGATGTGAAGGAGGCTTCTAATCTGATTACACATCCAAGGTAGGCTGTGAGAGGTGGTCTATATTAGGAAGAGGCAGGTTTGCCTGTCTAATAATCTCTTTGGTCAAGAAT
Organism: Camelus bactrianus; assembly: GCF_048773025.1. Classification (NCBI taxonomy): domain Eukaryota; kingdom Metazoa; phylum Chordata; class Mammalia; order Artiodactyla; family Camelidae; genus Camelus; species Camelus bactrianus. The sequence continues at coordinate 16,063,591 of NC_133572.1, forward strand.
CCCATTGGCAGGTTGGAAGCTGATTACATTCCAATATGGAACCAGGAGCAGTGGTTGAGTTGGCTCTGGAGAAGTGGTGGGTAGGGAGGACGGAGCCAGAGCCTCCGAGTGGGAAAAGGGAGAGAAAAGGAAGAAATACCAGTAAAGTGTCTGTTCTGCTGAAACCAAAATCTTTCAGGATATAAAATATAATTTCCACCAAACTTTTAAATAACAAGAATGTGATTAAATGAAAAAAGATCATATGATGTGACTCTGAATATAGTTCATTCTCCCTGAAAATTCCTAGGGTTAGACTTATTAAACTGAATAAGTTGGGGATCCAAAAGTTAATTTTGAGTTAAAAGGAGAGTTTGATGAATCTGGACATTTTTCATAGGTGGGTGATTTAAAAATCTTTCTGCTAGCTGGTGGCTAGTGTGGTTGTTTTAGTTGGTAAAGATCTCTTTCCACACTGACTGAGTCAGAATAGTCTCTCCTAAGAGAGTCAAAGAATCCTACCAATCCTCATCAGACAGTCTGGGAACAACACAAATAAACACACCAGCCTCTACTCTAAGCACTTGCTTATGTGCTTGATCTCCTTTAATCCTTCACATAGCCCTACAAGGGAGGTGCTATTACTGGCTGTGTGACTTCTGGCAAGTTACCTAACCTCTCTGAATCCCATCTATAAAGTGGGTGGAGTCACAGTACCTCTTTCATAGAGTTTTTGTGAAAATTAAGTGATATAATCAATGCCAAACACTGAGCCCAATTCCTAGGCTATATTAACTGTGAGGAGACGCAGAATAGGCCACCCCAAAATACGCCTCACTGGTGTAAGGATTATTTTGAGAAACTGCAGACATAGGAGAAACTCTGAAAACAGAGTAGAAGGGAAATTTCCATCAGAAAGGGGGCCTGTACCGGGAAGAGCTACTACCAGAGAGAATTTTTTCCCCCAGAGCAGAGCAGGGCAACCTTTGCTCACCAAACATTTGCTCTTCTTCTCTTTAGAGTCCCAGGCCCCTATCCCTTTCCTAGCTCAGGATGGTATAGAAACCTCAATTTCTGGCCACTTTTTATGTCTCATATCTTTGTGGGGCTCCTGTACATATGTACTTAAAATTTTTTTTTCTGTTAATCTGTCTTTTACCGGAGGGAGGGGAGGTCTCAACCAAAGAACGTAGGAGGGTAGAGGCCAAATTATTCTTCCTCCCCTCTAACTGCTAAAAGTATTGGCTGTTAGAAGCAATGCTATTTTTATTCCTGACTGTCCAAGGGAAGTGTTTACAGACTATGGATGCTAAGCATATTTGAAATTTTCAAAGCACTCAGAACATTAAACGTTCCAATTCTGGGCCATCCTTTGAATGCGAGCTCTGATTAGTGCAGGAGGCAGGTGTGCGACAGCTAGAGGGTCTCTCAGACCACCGTGTGTGTTTGCATCCTCCAGCCCATGGCGCACAGTAGGCAGTGTGGTGCATGGAACAGCACAGTGGTGAGACACGGACCGTGGAGCCAGAGTGTCTGTGTTAGAACCCCAGTCCTGGCACTCAGTAGCTGTGCAACCTTGGGTATTTAGTTAACCTCCCTGCACCTCAGTTTGCCATCTGTAAAATGGGAACAGTAGCACTGGCCTCAAAGGGCTGTCATGAGGAGACGTCGCAGGTGACTCGTGCCGGGCATGGAGTGAGCCCGAGTGAATGGAGCTTTGATACCAGGGTGAACAGCATGTGAGTAGAGGACAGCTTGGAGTAGATCCCAATACAAAATGCTAATAAGGTGTTAACCAGTTCTCACCCCTGCCGTGTGGAGAAATCTCTGAAAAGAACGATTTGGGGGTGCTTAAACAGCCAACATGTACTGGGTATTATTTGCAAGACACTGTGCGAAGCACTTTACCTCTTTTAACTTATTTAACCTCTAATAATGCCATAAAATAGGAACTGTCATTCTTCCCATTTTACAGATGAGAAAACAAAGGCACAGAGAAGTAAAACACCCATTGCTCTGAGCAGTAGGCACGACTTCAGTTGGAAGGGCCGTATGGATGTGGTTTGGGATGGAGAGCTCACTCAGCCACCGCATTCACACACCGTAGGCTGGGCAGTGGGTCGGGAGGCAGCAGCCTGGCCTGGGCGGGGAGGGAGGCACCCTTAACTTTTACAAATTCACTCACTTGTTCGCAGACCAGGGAAGGCGGGTGGTGGCCGAGAGAACATGCAGACCATGTTCCTTACTGTTCATCCAGACGCCGACTGCCACAGGAGGCTACCTCACTCGCTGCTGAGCCGATTAGCAGAGGAGATGGGTACCTGGCCTTCCTGTGACCTGAGAAAAGCAAAAGAGAGGGGGATGGAGCTGGCTTCGTGGGGAGACCTGCCTCTCAGTGCAACACTGAGGGAAGGTGGAGAGGCTCCCAGCCATCCTACCACCTGTCTGAAAACCCACTTCCAGAATTCCCTGCTTACAAAGGGTAGGACCCAGGGAACATGTTAATTGTCTTCAGGTCACACTCATCAGTGCATCCCTTGGAGTCCCTGATTTATGTGTATTTGTCGAAAAGATTGAATTCAATGTCCTCCAGCTGAGAGCAAAAAAGGGAAAAAGAATAGGACTCTAAGTGGTGTGTGGCGGGGGTGGGAGAAGGAACGGGGGTGGGAGGGGAGGCTCTGAGGGGCAACGTGCTTGGGGACCAGGGACACTTCTGCCTGCTTCCAATTTCTATTAAGCTGGGCTGAAATTCGATTCAGGAAGACCTCACGGGGTTCTCTGGCATGGACGCTGTGTCATGCTGACCCCTGGGAGAGAGCAGACCGGAGTGCTGTCTCTTTCATCTTTAAGAACACTTTACCATCTATTCAGCAGCTGCCTTACTGCAGTTTAAGTTCCCATCAGTCAAGCAGACATTAAGTGGCTTCTTATATAAATACTTACAGGGTTCTGACTTTGCAAGGGTCTCTGAAAAGCATTCTACTTCTTATAAGTTCTTTGAAGTTTCCTTGTGGCTCAAGCAAGCATGTACAGATATAACCAGAGATGGAAGTTGTCTCTGTGCAAATGAACTCCACAACTATAAAGTTATACAAAAGACAATCTGCTCAAAATTCCAAAAAATTGGAGCAGCCTTCAAAGGTCACCTCCAGAACTTCCATTAACAATCTTTGTCCAGAATATCTCCGTATCTTTATCTTTGCCTCTACTGATCTACCAATCTATCTATGGCTACAACAATGTTTTGAGATATTAACTAATTTTTATTGTAAGTTTTATTGAAGTATAATACACAGGCAGAAAAATGCACAAATCTTAAGTGTATTTATTCACAAGTTGATGTGTTTTTATCAGCTGAACACACCTGGGTGCCTAACACACAGCTGAAGAAATAGATGTTTCCAGAACTGAGGTTCATTCCCTCTGCATTTACCTGTACCTTGAGGTCTTTTCTCTACCTCAAGTAGTGAGAGTTTTCCAACTTCATGCCTTGGGAAAAAGAGGTCTTAGCGGATCACAAAGAAAAAGGACTTGACTTTTTGACAGATCCAAGACGATGACGGGAGATTTGGAAGAACATGAATCAATTTGAGTTGATTTTTCTAACCCCAAGCTGGGGTAAAGGATCCTTGGATGGGGAAGAAGAGAGAAGAAAGTCAGCAAATTGAGCCAAGATTCTGGTGGGTCTCCTAGAAGGGACCCTGGTCCCATCCTAAGTTCAGAAACTGAGAGAAACTGTGGGCAGGAACTTGGATCCACATGCAAAGGTTTCCAAATCTAAGAGTATCCTGCTTCCAACACAGTGAAGGCCTGAGCGCTCGTTCAACTCAAGTAAAGCCCCCACGTTCCATGTCTCAGTCCTAACGTGTACACCTCGGACATGGAGGTGATTCTGATGCTGATCAACCTTGGTCCCCACTTCCAAAAACAGATGTGTAAGTTCTTGTCCAAACCACGACCATGGTTCCCAAACTTGTCTGGGCATCAGAATTACCTTGGGACCTTGTTAAATATGCAGGTTCCCAGCACCCACTCCTGAATTTAATCAGGCCCGGTGATCTGGACGTTGACCAACTCTCCCAGGGGTTACTGTGCAATCAGCCCGGCATCCATTTGAAGATTAGATCTGAGAAGTGCTCTTCCAGTGGCCTGTGAACAGGACCACTTCATGAGGACAAAGATTCGGTGCAGGGGTGTCCACGAGCCCACTGAGAAGCTATTGTTGGCAAGGGAGCAGTTCAAGTGGTGAGGCTCCTTTTCTGCCCTTCATTCAAGCAGACCAGCCCCTTCTACTGAAATGGACTTGCAGTGATGATTCCAAGGTCAAGACATGCTTGCAAACCACTCTGTATTCTACAGTATCAACCATCATCAACCACATCTTTTGCTCTGTCATTTATTTCATTAGCAGAGGAACTTATGTGAGGATAAGAGTACCTCTGGGAAGAGCTTTGCAGGCCAAGGTCCTTGTCTCATTACCTGAAGATGGGACAGTGTAGCTGTGACACTGTCGTTCTGTGCTTTCGGGCACCATGACAGTGTCTGCAGGCCTCCTGAGACTCCCAGGAGATGCTGCCATGGATTAATTTATGTCCTTCTGACTGGAGAGTCCTCTCAGCCTGGCTTAGAGGCATTCAGGGCTCTGTTCTCAATTATTAAAAGCATAGCAAGAGTGCAGAGAACATTTACAATTGTAATAATAATAAAAAAGAACTTGAAAAGCCAAGGCTATAACAGACCAATTAGTTTGTTAACCCCTCTAGATGAGCTAATTTAAAGGGAGTGCTCGAAGTGCAACGAGCCACTAGGATAACGTATGTGCCAGCGATCAGTCACATCTAGAACGTGTCCTGCCAAAGCCGGCACCTGCCACCACCAGGCACCGGGGGGGTCTGTCTGTTTCGGGCTGCCGCTGAGTGGGGTGAAAGTACAGTTGAAATACCCTGTCTGCCAACAGGAGCAAATGGAAAAAGAAGAAACAGGATGGAGAGAAGCCTAGAATTTCATTGCCCCCCAAATCATCGTTCAAATGTGATACTGGAGAAGTCAGAGAAGATACAAAAGGAACTCATAGGGACCAAGTATTTTCTGTTCAAAAATGGGACTCTCCAGGAAAAACAAAGGATAGAGAAGGGGTGGTCACTGTGTCTCTCAAAATGCTGGTGTTGGCTGCAGGTTAAGATGAGGAACGTTCTAACTTCTCAGCTGGATTTGGGAAGCAAGGATGGGAAAATCAAGTCAGGGGCTGTTTGTTTATTTCAATTTACTTTGATCAAAGTAAACTTCTTATTGAAGTTTATCTCACATACATGAAAGTCCAAAACCACAAAATTCTAGTTAGGTAAATTTTTACAAAGTGAACTTATCACTTGCATGAAGTGAGTGCAGGACGAGGAAATAGAACATTAACGGTTTCCTGGAAGCCCCATCCTGCTTGCTCCTAATCATGGGTGCCCATGAAGGAAACCACTGTCCTAACTACTAACACAGGGGTTCATTTTGCCTGCTTCTGAACTTACATGAATGGACTCACACAGTCTGGACTCTTCTGTATCTGGCTTCTTTTGCGCTGCACCGTGAGGTCGTCTGCGTCTGTGTGTGTAGCTGCTCATTTTTATTTCTACATAGTGTTTTATCCTATGGATGTACCACAGATTCTCTGTTCTATTGTCAGGCTGTTTAGGTTACTTTCAATTCTTTGCTGTTACAAACAGTGCTGCTATGGATTTGCTTGTGTGTTTGAAAATAATCTTTATCTTTTATAAATTACTACAAAAAGAATTCAACTATTTTTATTTTAGAAGAGACTGAATGTATGGCAAAATATTTTCTTGGAACTAAAAGATACACCTTAGCCCTACCATTTTCCTTTTATATAACAATAAAATATTAGCACACACATTATCAACGGTCTTCATCGCAGTCTTCTTTTTTTACTTTTTGACCAGTGGGAAAAAACTGCAAACACATGATTAGTGGATCAAGAAAGTATTACATACCAAGAAAATTACATTATGGGTGGGGCTCCTTTGGTTGAGAAGAGAAATCTATAATGTAGTTTTCTGTATTTCATTATAGTCCATACACTGAGTGACCTTTCCATGATAGGAATTCCTTAAACCAATTCATGGTATCTTATAACCCTTCACTAAAGGTTCATTCAGAACTGTCATTTCCCCGTGAATGTGTGCTGATTTGAGTGCCGTCATGGTGAGGGCATGTGGTTAGGGGCTACCTCGCTGCTGTTCTCTGCATGTTCCATAACGTCTGTGTGGTCTCTACGTGGCTGTCAGGATCAAGTTCAGCTCCACATTACAAAACAACAACGTGAAACAAGACAAAATAACTATGCGTTAAACTCGATATGGTTTCTTTCTCTCTAAGCAGTCTGGGGTTGTAAGGTGATACCTTTTAAGATAGCATCAGTGATCCAAGCGTTTGTTTTCCTTATCTGTCATCCTAAGCTCATGTCGTCTGTTCTTACGCTCACCCCACGGTTCAGCACTGTTGCTCGTGACCCAGCAGACAGCAGGTCAATGTTACAGGCAGGAGACAAGGAGAAAGGTGGGGGGCGGGGAGGAGGGGAGAGGGGAGGGAGAGGGAGGGGAAGAAAGGCATGTCCTCTATCTAGAAATATTCCTGAAAGTCCCAGGCCCTTCCATTTACACGTCACTGGTCCGAATGTCATTGGAAATATGGCCCTTGAGCCGGTCCTATTGCCACCTCATATAAATGGGGGGCTTTGTTAAGGAAGAGGAGAAAAAAGGACGTTGGGTAGAGGTGGGCATTTAAAGCGTTTGTGACACCTTTCAAGACCTTAGGCCAATGCTGGTTTGCTCAGAGGTGGTGCAGCAGTGTGACAGATGGCAGGGAAGGGACACAGGACCCTGAAGATAGAAGTACCCCCGAGAAACGTCCCTCAGACGTGCCCGCTCGGCATAAAGAACCCCGGATTACCCTCAGGACCACTCAGTGAGGAGCATGTCTCTGCAAAATATAAAAGCTAAAGAAAGGAAAGATGAGTCCTTTACCTTTATCAAGCGCGCGAAGAGACAGTGTGTTTTGTTTGTTGGCTGGTTTTATTTTCGCCAGTGAGGCAGAGAAAGGAATATGGCAGGACCTCCTCCTGTGATCTTCATCCATGAAGGAAAAAGAAAGTCCAGCGAAGTTCTTCTAAATGTGGTCCCGCCTGAAAGCAAGAGAATGAACTGACTACATTTAGGTGGATTTTTAAAACTAATCATAGAAAATAAATTAAAGTTTAAATGGCTCCTGTTGGATTTACTTCATATTTACCAAATGATTATTCTTTAATGATTAGCAGCACAGAGTGTTTTTCACAGTTTTAAAGCTTAATGACATTTTCAGAACATTCAAATTTTTTTTGGAACACAGTCTTCACTGCTTCTGAGTCTTCTTTGCAAAGTGACTTGGATTCTGTACCAGCCATTCTTTGAATCATGTGTTTGGTGTGTTTGTAACAAGAATAACAACAACAATAATAAATGATGATAAAACCGTGTTCATATTACCATTTAAATAAAATGGGCATGCGGGCTAAGAAGAATCTCGAAAATCAGGAAGGCGTGTGACTCCGCCCGCTGTGCGGCTGGGCAGGCGCCCCGCCGTGGAATCAAAGCCTCCACTGTATGAATAGTTAATGAAACGCGGCTCAGGTATGAGGAAGGGTATTTACTTCGCTGTAAAATGGCTCAACAAGGGCACGTGCTCGTCTTCCGTGAGGCTTGTGCCCAAAATAACTTGACTAGAAAGAGAAATCCAAGGCAGACAGCAATTGTATTCATTTAACAACACTGTCAGCTTGTGTTTTGTGTTTTTTTCAGGAGTTTGGAAGGCAAGAGTGGCAGAACTCCCCCGTTTCAAGTATCTCCCACATACCAACTTTTTGGATCCTTCTTACATATAAAAATGTGACGTTTCTACCTTCTCGTGGTGTAGCAGGGAGGTTGCTGGAATAGGCCTTGTGGACCTGAGTTTGCTTTGCTAGTAAATGGTCCGGGGGGCTGGGAGTGGTGGTGGGGTGGCGATGGGGGCTGGGAGTGGTGGTGGGGTGGTGATGGGGGCTGGGAGTGGTGGTGGGGTGGCGATGGGGGCTGGGAGTGGATCCGATTAGCAATGATTATACAAAAAGGAAGAGCGACCTCTTCCTGAGCTCCCTGTGTCAGACTGCGCTGAATTCCTCACATTCCTGCTCAAGGAACTTAATCCCTAGCTCGGTGAGGTAGCTGTATTTCCTCTACTTTACAGGTAAGGGGACCAAGGAATAAAGAGGCTAAAAGCCGGCCCCAGGTCCCAGGAAGGCTGTGGTTGAACTGAGAGATCTAGATTAGGTATTTCCAGGGTTCCTCCTTGTCCTGACCTTCTTGGATTCTAATGCTTTATTTACATGGATGTTAACACCACGCTGGAAAGTCACCTGTGAGCATGGCGGGCCGTGTTCCTCACTGAAAGCAGGAAGCACACCCTGGATGGCTTGAGGAATGGAATATGGCCCTCAGGGTCATTTACTGGACTGATTCACAGAAGTGATGTTCTGGGATTCTCCCTGGATTCCCAGGGCTAATCTAACCAGTAACTGAGGTGCAGCTACGGTCAGTGGCCAGACTCATCCAGTGCCATCGCCACCTACCAAGGTCGGTTCCCTGATCAGTGTAACTTATATGTCCTCTGTCCCCAGCCCCAGACCCCAGAGGGCCCATGGATGGGCTTCAGGGGATTTGTAAACCTCCTGAGATCGGGTGAAGATTTTGACATTTTTTCTGAGGGGAAATCCACAGCTTTCCTGTAGAGAAACACTACCTTAATTTTTTTCTGAGAAGTTTGGCATCGAAGAGAAAGTTAGACAGCAAAAGTACCTTGATGAGAAAGTGGACACAAACGGTTTATTTTAATACATGAAGGCACCTGGCGCATCTTTGACCTCAGAGGAAGGAGGCAACAGAGAGGGAAAGACTGAAGATGCCGAGGGGAATAACCATTGAGGCTTGTTCTAATGGGAATGGGCGGAGATAAAATCAAGATCACAGGTTGTGGAAGAATATGTTGCAGGGTTGGCTTTTTCTCCAGAGAGGAGAGGGGCGGATGGAGAAGACAGAAAATAATGAGCTGGAAGGAAGAAGAACTGAGAGATATGTTACTGGTTAAAAGTCGGAGGTCAGGGATAAGATTAGGGATGGGAGAAAAGAAGGTGAGGTTTGGAAAAGCTGTCTTGAGGGATGCAACTAGCACGGAGGCGCAGCCAGGATGGAAAAACATGGATCTGTTTTGGAACCAGGGAACATGGCCATGAGATTTCCCCTGGTCATTTTGGGCAGCCCCAGGTTAGAGAGAAGAGTTCTGGCCTAGCCTTATTCCCAGCTCCTCCCCCCCCCCCCACACACAGCGGCCACACGTGGCTGTGCATCGCGGGCAGTGTGCAACCTGGGAGGACGCGCCCCTATAGTAGACGCCGTGTGTGTGTTTTATCTCGACGTTCTGGCAGATGGCAGTAAAGCGTAAAGCATCTTGTTCTCACAACATCCGTGCGCTATAACTTTCTAACAGATGGAAGCAACGTGTCTGGAAGAGGGGGAGCCTTTCTCAAATTGGCAGAGAGGTGCTGTGTGGTCTAGCAGCGGCTCTGGTGCAGAGGGGTAGCAGAAAGCATGCGGTGGGTGGTTAAGATGCAAGTCAAAAAAAAAAAAAAAAAATCAGGCCTCAGATGGCAGAACAGCCCTGTGCCTTTCTGCCTTCGCTGATGCAGCCTCGTCCTGCTTTATGCTGCTCTTTTCCAGATACTTCAGGCTGCTGAAAACCTAGCCCCATTCTCCCTTCCTCCTCAGGCCCTTTCCTGAGTTCAGTGCCTGATTTTATCTCTCTCTTGAGGTCTATTTACCAGCACCTCATCTGCAACTCACAAGGCACTCTATTTTTTTGTATACTATATTTTTTATAATTTTTGTATACTATATTTTCAGATGGATATGTTTTTCTTGTCCCTAAATGACTCGAAATCCACAAGTCACAGCAGAGCTATATATAGTGGAGCCACTAAGGCTCTACGGGCCACGGGTCAGTCATGGGCCTGAGAGCCCCTGCCTCACCACCTGTCTCCCTAAGCTGTCTGAAGATGTGAGGCTTGTTACATTCCTTAACATCAAGAAGCCTTGGGGAGGGTACAGCTCAGTGGCAGAGCACATGCTTAGCATGGACTAAGTCCTGGGTTCAATCCCCGGTATTGCCACTTTAAATGAATGAATGAATAAATAAATCTAATTACCTCCTCTCTACAAAATAAAAAAAATTAAAAAAAAATTTTTAATAAGAATTCCTAGGCATCACGTCACCTTACTCCATAAGGCTCTACAAACCCCGCTGCATCCTTTGCCTCTCTGATCTGACCTTCTTCTGAGCTCTTCCACTCTCCCCAGCTCCAGTCATGCCTCCCCCAGTTCCTTACACACGCCAGGTGCACGCCCACCCCAGAGTCTCTGTGCTTGCCCTTCCTTCCACTGAAACCCTTTCCCCGGTGTCTCCACATGGCTGGTTCCCTCATCTTCTTCAGTATCAGCCGACATGTCACCTTCTTAGGGACACCTTCCCTGTCCAACCTGTTTAGCATCGCCGTGAACCCGCTCTAGCCTTCCATTATCACTCCCCCCCTGTTTTGTTTTCCAGTATAACGCCACCTTCTAACATGCTGTGTTAATGCACTTACTTACTTTGTTCATTGTTAATCTCTCACCACTAAAACATAAGCTCCATGAAGGCAGAGACTTGTCTGCTTCCTGCCCCTGCCCCGGTCCAGGACACAGCCCATGGCGAACAGCCCCTGAGACAGAGCAGGTGCCCGGTCATTCTTTGTTGAATACCTTGCTTGCAAATAGTCCCACATATTACTTTTCTAGATCATATAAACAATGACCAAAGTATTTTCTAAATCAAAAATTGGTCTGACATTTGCAAATCATTTCCAGACTTTTGTGCAAGCTGAGATGTTGAGTCTGGGCATTCTAATGCTGCATTTGTTTATTTTTTTTGGAGAAATGTTGACGATGCAAAGACAATAGAAGAGTAATTTGAAATCAGGATGGCCCTGTAAAGTCTAGAACTTATCATGGCTAAACTGTGCCTGGATAGACAACAGCTAAGTCCCAATTGAAATCCTTTAAACCCTGAAAGGGTGTCTGGTGTAACTGTTTTGACAGTAGAGAGGTTCTTCAGTACTTACATTTCCCAAGACTTTTTTCAGTTCAAATCTTTTTTTTTTATTTTTTAGTTTAAAATTTTAAATTGATGTATAGTTGATTTACAATGTTGCATTAATTTCTGGTGTACAGCATAGTGATTCAGTTATACATGTATAGATTCTTTTTCATTATAGGTTATTGTAAGATATTGACTATAGTTCCCTGTGTTATACACTAGGACCTTGTTGTTTATCTATTTTATACATAGTAGTTTGTATCAATTCAAATTTTAAGTAGTTTACTTAATGTTAGGTCAGTAAATACATAGTTACTTAAGTCACCAACATATATTAATGTATTGTCTCTTCTGATGTATGTGTATATATAATGTTGTGTATATATATTATGTTGTGTGTATATATCTATATATATAAGATTGAAAATAAATTCCCCTGGGTTTCCATTTAAAGGCCTTAAACTCAAGCAACATTTTATTTTTTAAAACTCAGATCTCTTCAACAGTATCTTTTTCCTTCGTAGTAATGGAAAATAGCTGATTATAGATGATTAGACAGAAGTGAAGTAATTTGGAAAATAGTTCAGAACAGGTATGAGAGTAAAATGGAGGCAAAAACAACAAGAAGAAATCCACATTTTCCAAGCGTCAGGCTGTGAAACGGCCGTTGTTAGCAGTATAGACAGTCACGAGGTAAAGTGATTAACTGGCTGAGCCTGATCAGAAGCCACAGGAGGTCACATGCTGAGACCTAATGACCCTGCACACTGAGCCCAGGACCATGTCAGCCTCGACAGTCTCCATCCTCTTTAATTGTTTCCAGTAATTATATTTTTAACAGTTGTCAGAGATCATTACTCTTGAAGTTCTGAGGCAATCCACTTTCACGAGAAAGAAAATTAAAGCCCAGGACGCAACTGCCACCATAAGGAATTACTAATACTTAACCGGGGAGGCGGGTGGTGATGGTACAGCTCAGTGTTAGAGTGCATACTTAGCACACACAAGGTCCTGGGTTCAATCTCCAGTGCCTCCATTAGAAAAAAATTCATAAATAAATCTAATTACCCCCCCCAAAATTAAAAAAAAATACTTAACTACTGACTTATGATTTGCGGGTGTCTATGTTCCTTATGAACAAAATCTGTTACATTTTGGATGGGTCCTTTGCTAGTGCTCCCAAGTGAGAATCGGTCATGAGATTCAAGAGGTAGAAACAAGTGGCTCCTCCTAAAATAAAGAAACAGGAAGTAAAGAGGAAGCTCTCCCATTTTCCATTTCGCTCAGAAAACATACCTTGCCCATCTCGTGTTCTCCCAACTCCCGTCCTCCCAGTGCCTGGCTGGTGACTGTGTTTATGTTCAGCCTCCTCACTTGAAAAGGCACAGGCTGAGGAAACAGCTGTTCACAATTAAATTCATTATCATTTGTCAACAGCGTTCTGGGCTCCGAAGTTCTGTGCTCACGGAAGGGAATGCTGCCAGGCCACCGCGCTCTTTTGAACGCACGTGCACTTACATTACCCGTCCAGTTTGGGAACGCAGCTTTAAGGTTTTCAAAGTAGTGACAACGTCTTTGCAAAACTATTGTCACACAACCCACTGATCTTTTCCTCTTAGCTGTAGAGCATTTGCTCTTTGTTTGTCCGAGAATATTTTTTCTCTTTAGACTTTGACGCACCATTTTAGAATGAAAGATAAACAGGAGAGAATAAATTGGGTATAAGAAGCATCTGTGTGCATAACTGAATCACTATGCTGCACACCAGAAATTAACACAACATTGTCAACTGACTATACGTCAATAAAAAAATTAATAAAATTAATAAAAACATTTTTCTTCTCCCTAATTCAACAGTATATTCAGATCACTTATATGTGTAAGGACATTATCCCACTGAAATTTAAAAAAAAGAAAAGAAATATCAGTGTGGTCCTCTAAGAATGAGTTGGATAAGAATGGATGAAGATGAAGTTCTTTGGAAGAAACCCCGCAGAATTTATGAATTAGAATTCTAACCATCTAACCCCTTGGTGAAAACATTTCTTTGCTGACATAAATAATCGGAAGCACTGAATAAGACTTGGAGGACCAGGGGCTTTAACTGTACTGACCAACCTAAAGACTGTTCACACAAAGTGAAGTTGAGCCAGGAAGGCAATTAACCTTGAACGTGCCAGGTAATTATTGAGAAAAAAAAAAAGCAAGTGTGATTGTTACCTCTGTAGTTACTTTTGAATTTTCTTCTGGAATTTTTTTTTTTTTTTAGATTTTTGAAGTTGGGTGTAGAGGAGTCAGATTTAGAAAATATTCATATTTTATTCAATTAGAGTTTTCAATTAAATTCTTTCTAAGTTATTTTTTAGAAATAAATGTGGTCATTAGTATTTTTGGACACTTAAACAAAATCCAACATGTAGAAAAGCAATATGCATGAATATGTTTCTGAAGCATTGCTTATAATAGGAATCATTGGGGAAATGATTTAAATATCCCATAGGTGAATAGATAAGAAGTTACGAGATTTGACCCAATGGCCATTTTAAACAGTTTATGAAGACTATGAAGCCACATGTACTACACTTACGATAAAATTACATAAAATCCAATGATATTATTGAAAACTAAAAGAAGAAAAAAAACAGGTTATAAAGATTGAGGTACTCCTTTCAAGTGTACCATTTCTAGAACTTTCAAAATCTTTATATGGCTCTAACTGTATCCTTTTATTCAAAGTAATATATTAGGTTTATTTTTATACCAAAGAGACATTGTGAAAATCTTGCTGATAAAATCTAAAGGAAACCAGAAAGTTTAGGTTTTTTTAAAAAAACTATTTGAGTTTAAGTAAAAACTGGATCAGCAAAGCTGCTTTTGAGTTTCCTGCTCCACCCCCCATTTATTCAACATTTAAAGGTTTTAAATCTGCCTATAATGTGTGATTTATTTTTTGTAACACTATCCTGTATTTTTTCTAATCTGTCCTTAAACAGGCAGTAAAAAAAAAAAAAGCAAATAACCCACAGCTAGCAAAGAAACACTGGATAATGACCGACATTCACAGTGTTGTTTTTTGTTTTTTGTTTTTTGTTTTAGCTGCAAAAGAACTAGCAAAAACTCCATTTGGCAATTTCAAAGAGGATTTACCTATATTCATAAAATGTTCCTAACATAAGTCAAGTGTAAACTGTAATACTTCCCTCAAGGACTTCATTTCTGAAACTCGTGGCAATCACAAATTTTGAAGAGGTGTATATTCTTTAGTTGCCAGTGAACAAAAGTATTACATCTAAGATGGAGTGGATAAATTCATAAAATTAAAAAATGAAGCATTTGTAAAGATGTGGAAAAATGAAAACCTTGTTCTATGGGGCTATGGAAGGGAACTAGAAATATGAAAATCACTTTTTAAGTTTTTGTGAATAGCTTAAATTCAGAACTAAAGCCTTTCCTATGTCTTTACTTTTGCACCATTAAACTATTCTGCTTTTTCTTTGGGGGATACAGGGCCATCGACATCCTCTCACCCTGAGCCGCAGTCCTAGTTGAATACGGAACTTAATGAACGAGTGTTTGTGAAGTTTCTGTGGTCCTAGTAGCATACTGTATTTTAATTCATGCTTCTCTGACTTCAATGTGCACACTGACCACCGAGGAATAGAATTAAAATGTGGATTCTAATTCAGTCGGCCTAGGGTGGATTATAAAATGATGGATTTCTAATTAGCTCCCGGGTGATTCAGTGCAACTGCTCTAGAGACTAAGCTTTGACCAGGACTACTCCAGAGCACCAAAAGGCGAAGTCGCATGGCTTTGTGACAGTGAAATAGAACAGATAATTGACAGCAGTGAACCCTCGGGCACCTACCAGATGTAAATAAAGCAGCTGCAGCTGAGTTCTAGCCAACTCCTAGTGCTGGGGGCCAATGTTACCTGAGGATAAAAGGAAAGCTTCAGGTGTCTAGTTCAGTGGCTGGTAAGTGCTTAGCAACTTTCCCCTCTTCTTTCTATAAAAGTTGTTACCAAATGAAGCTGTTAGGGAACATGACCAAAAACATTTCAGCATCTTACAGCCATAAAAATCGAACAAGGAGTACAGAATGGGCCAATGGTTATAATGTAGCGTGCAGAAGACATTACTTAATAAATTTGAAATCGGTGTTGCTTTCGGAGGAAGATGATTGACTTTATGTCACAACAACAACAAAAGCTGCAAAAAGTAACTTTCCATTAGAGAAGAAACAGGGGAGTCAACTATGGAGGTGGGGGGTGGGTGGAGAGTGAGAAATGGACTAGGAAGCTAAGGAAATGGGGCTCAGAAGGAAGGTGGACGGAGCAACATGCCCTTTTGTGGGGAGCATTCATGAGAAGTTCCCCGAGATGGGGTGATACTGTGATTTATATGAAGAAATAGGTATTTGCTTCCTGTTCCTGGCACAGAGCTCCACAGACCCTTGGAAATTCCTGTGATGAGAGCAAAGGTGTCTTTTGTTATGTTAATAATTGACTTCTGGAAAACTTTTAAGGATGGTGGCTGGTTGCCAGGGGAGTCAACCTTGTGATTAGAGGGTTGGACCTTTCATTCCACCCCCCTGACCTCCAAGGAGGGAAGAAGGCTGAATCAATCACTATCAGCCAACAATTTAATTAATTATGCCTCTGTAATGAAGCCTCCGTAAAACGCCAGAACGATGGGGTTTGGAGAGCTTCTGGTTGGTGAACATATAGAGGTTCAGGAAGAGTCTCTGGGGGGAGGGCATGGAAGCTCTGAGCCACTTCCCTGTACCTGGCTCTCTGCATCTTTTTCATCTGGCCATTCCTGAGTTTCATCCTTTTAAAATAAAGCAGTCATCTACTAAGGAAAATGTTTCTCTGAGTTCTGTGAGCCACTCTAGCACAATAATCCACCCAAGGAGGGCGCCACTGGAAACTCCAACCAATGGCCAGTTTGTCAGAAGCACAGGTGACAACCTGAACCTGGGGTGGACGTCGAAGTGGTGGGGGCAGGTGCAATGATGTAGGACTGAGCCCTTAACCTGTGGGATCGGATGCTATTTTCAGGCAGAAACTGTCAGAACTGAGCTGAATTGTTGGATGCCCAGCTGGTGTCTGAGCATCGTTTGGTGTAGGGGGAGAAACCCACATTTTGTAATTGAGTGCAGAGTCTTACATGGGAATGCCTGAAAGACTTCAGAACAGAGATGTCAGACATTCAGTTCTAAGTTACCTGCTGTGCTGTGGGCTCAGTGACACAAGACCTCTCTCCTGCCCCGACGCCACGTGTGCTGGCCACATACAGCTTTGTGTAGGAAGTTCTCTGGGGTTTGGAGGAGTCTGGTGGCGTCCAGCCTGATGGCAGTGTTCGGCCTGAGGGAAAGAACAGCACATGTAGAAGGCAGGATGGGAAGAGCCCAGATCAAATTCAGCAGCAGGTTATTAGTGACCAGGGAAATAACCCTCTAAACAATCAGGATATTGGAGAGATTGGTGGGGGTGGGTTTCACATGAAGGGAGCAGGGTAACGAGTCCTTGAGAACATTTAGGGAGTTAACAATTTACATAAAAATCAGGTGCTAATGGAGGCAATAATGGGAAAATAAATAAGAAGGGAGAGACAAATCAACTAGAAGACAACACAGCTTTGATTCCACCTGAGACTTCCAGCTTTGGGGGAGGACAAGCCACTGTGGGATCTCGAGCTGCCACGTGTCTGATTTTCACTTTGCAGATTTTCACTTCAGCAAAACTAATAGGGCAGGTTTCAAAAAGCATACTGGTCAATCCTATTAGAACATTTTTTTTTTCAAAAGTCTTTTTAAAATTAGAATATCTCCCCATTGCCTGTGAAGTTTTTACCTGAAAATTTTATAACATCGGTTTAGAATGGCTCCAGCCAGCTTTTCGATTTAGGTTCACACCTCCAATCTTTGCCGTTAATGGGATATCTTCCTCACTTCCTGAGACAGATCCTTGAACATGGCAATTTCCCTCTAGTACATTTTCATAATGAAGGTTGGACCATATGCCATTTATTAACCAGGAAGCATGAATTACATTGTACAGATTGATGTTGCCTGAGCACTGAATTTCTGGGCAGGGTGGGGGGAGCCATCACACTGACCACGGCTGCCTTCCTTGAGTGTTCGTGTGCTTTGTTCTACCAGCAGATGATGGAGGGGAGAAGCATTTTAAGAAGCCTATGCTGACAGCAAAGACAGACCTTTCCTCTGAAGCCGAAGCTCCGTATAACCAAACACCGTATCTGCTCAATGAGTTTTGGCTTTTGTAACTGTACATGTGTAGCTAGAAATGCTCTACTCCATAGTTTTTTTTTTCTCTCTCATATTGAAAAAGAAAAATTTTTTAATAAAACGAGTCTTATAAAAGGCAAATTTGGAAAAGTTGAGGTTTCTTAGAGAAATAACCACCATATTATAGTGGAATAGATTCTACCTCTGCATTTCACTAGCCAGTGGGCTGCCAGATGCCAAAGGAGAAGCTGGAATTGCTACTTCTGTAACATATGGGAGCAAGTTCAAACACTTGGCCCCAGAACACAAAGCTCATGATTTGGCTCAATCTACTTTTTTCTAGTCTCATCAACTCGTTCCTTCTTTCATTCCATATCCTATGCACACCAATATGAACGACCATTTCCCAAAACCACTCAGTGCCTTCCATTTATTTCCCACATGGGTTGACCCATTGGCTTGAAGCATCTTCACTTGTCCCTTAGAATCAGCTCCATGGCACCTGTCTGGAATTCTTAATTCTCCAACGGACACACAAGATTTGATATTTAGCCTTACTGCTGTACTTCCTTGATTATTTTATTACAAAACTATCTTTCCCACTGGTCTATGATTCCCATAAAAGCAGGAATCACACATCTTTAAAAATTCTGCTGCTTGGCATATATAATCGATGCTCAAAAACACTGGTGGCTAAGAACGCATGATAGGTGTCTTTACCCATTTTTCTATTGGGTTATTTTCTGGTTTCTTAGAAATTGATAGGAATTCTTCATATATTAGAGATGTTAACCCTTTGCCTGCTTTATTTGATGCAATGTGTTCCTCCATCTTTTTTGGTACAAGAAATAAAATTCTTTTTTGATTCAAAAAAAAAAAAAAAAGAATGCATGATAGGGAAAAATAAGCTTGCAAAATACAAATTCAACAGACAACTACAAGCCTTTCAAGATATATCTCCAGCTTAACCGCATAGATTTTAGTGATTTAAGAGGGGAAAATGTTGAGGGATTCCTGAAAGGTGATGCAAGACATTAAGAGGTAATTTATAATCTCTACAGCCAGTTATGGCTTCAGGGAAGTTTTCTGATTTCAGATTTCTCTTGCTTCACTGAAATGCACAACTTACCCCAAATAAAGGTAAGGTCACCATTTCTTGCCTGTTTTGCTGTGATTCTTTGAAACATCAGGATGCAATGGGTTCACCAATCGCGACTGGGGATGTACTTAATTTTCCAAGATTGGGGCAGACGTGGTCCAGTTGAGATTAAAAGGGCAAAATCAAGTTGAAAATTGTGTTTTTTCTTGGTGATTTACACGTATTGGTGGTTTTAAAATAAGGCCCCCTATAGAGAAGAGGGGTCAATGTCCCCTCACCTTGAGTGTACACTCTCTAGGCACTTAACTAGTAAAACACGTCAGGGTGATGCTGTGTCATCTTCTGCCTCCAGATCTTAAGAAATTGGTAACTTCCACTTCCTGTTTCTTAGGACACTCACTCTTGGAACCTAGATGACTGGTGTGAGGAAGCCCAAGCTGCCTTGTGGAGAGGCCAACTTGGACATGAACGTGTGGTCAGCACCAATTTGCCTGCCATGTGAATGAGCCATCTTGAGAACAGGTGTCTGCCCCACTCCACACCCCTCCCTGAGCGCCTTGCGGCTCCCCTGTTTTCAGCAGAGCGAGAAGTATGAGACATGAGCTTGAAAATCATTTCCTATGTATCTCTGCTTATGGTTACTATGTTCCTCTTTCTAGACTTAAATTAATTATCAGTTAACTAATATAAAATGTAATATGTAATGCAGATAGAAGGCAGAGTAGAGGGTTATTACTCACCTTTGCAATCTGTTGATGATAAGGCAAAATCTGGCTGCCTGGCAATCACATTGACCTCTTAGAGAAACCTTTCCCCTCTTTCTCAGGACCATGACACAGACACAAACACAACCTATTTAGAACAGACAATTCTGCTTTCAAGCAATTCCAAAAGCTTTACATTTCTCATACTAGGGTAAAAATATAAACAACAGGCTGGTAATTTCATGGCATTCAACATACTGAAACTGTCTTTAGTCTAAGAACAGTAAAATATTAGGAAAATAAAACTCCTCTAAAAACAAAATTTCTGCTTGCATCTGGTTTGTTTTGTAATGTATTCCGAAGAATATGACTATGTTATGAATATGCCTATAGAGATAGATTTCCAGTCCGTATTTTTGTAAACATAGATAATTGGTTAGTAACCATTTATATAAATCTAAGCACAAAGCTGTATTGTTACCACACATTTTAAAACTTACTCTGATGGCTGGATTCTAACGCCTCCTCTACTTGGACTTGAGATTAGGTGCCAAGAGTAGAAGTTTATCCCCTAAAAGAACTCTAGCCCTGATGCTGAGCTGAAAATTTGGATTCCTCTACAAAGCTCACTGGCAATTAACCAAAAACACTTCATCATCAGAACAGTGTTTATCCTTTCACAATTTCTTTCACTATTTCATGCCAAAATCATAAAGTGTGTATGTGTATGTGTGTGAGAGAGGAAGAGAAAAAGCGTTGGGGTAGGGCTGAAAATATTCATCTGTTTTGGGGAGTCGTCACCGGTAGGTAAAGCTTTGGGTTTATTTTCATTGTAATTCATGTAGTTCATCCACCTGTAAATGAATTTGTTTCCCTAAACAATGAATATTATTTAACAATGCCCATTATTCAGATGCTTTATAAAATAACCCTCATTAATTCCTGTAAGGGGATTACAGACAGAGCACTCCCTCCGACTTGCGGAGGCAATAATGAAGGGGCAGATTTCTGGGACCGCAAGACCAAAACTCACTGCTATCCAAGGCTACTGGAGCCCCAACGATCAATCTTCTAACGTTCATTCAAGAAATTTAGGAAAACAAAATGCTCCAAACCCACATTCTTTCTTTGTAATCCCTGAATAGTCTTGCCCGAGTATTAACACTTAGGCAGTTAATGATTTATACCGGCAGAGGTGGGTCTGTCTTCCCCTTCCATAACCGTTCAGAGAGAGTCCCCGAGCAGGAAGACAGTCGAGGCATTGTGCTGGAACTCTCCATGGTGATGTCACTGACAAGGAATCTCCTATGCTGAGCATTTATTTCTCTTTTTCTTGCAAGGGCAAAAGGTTATACACTTCCTAAGAGTGCGCGTCACAATAATAAGCAATACTTGAATGTACCACACTTTCGACCACCCAGAGAGGACATGCTCTTACAGAAGAGCTCAGAGGAGATCTAGTCATTGATGAAGTGTCAATGAATCAGAGGTAGGCAGACGAAATTCTCCTGAAGCTGCACAATCTTCAAATATAATAAAGATGATTTGAGCTGCAATATGTTTTGGATTAGGGGGCCTCTGCTCGTACGTGGGAAATAATTGGAAACACCTGAGCCTCATATGCTGTTTCTTTCATGTGCTTCCATCACAAATCTTTGAGGGAAGGAGGTCGGGAGGCAAGCCTGCACGGGTGAGATAGCTTGTTGGCTTTGGTTCCCAGAACCCTTTTGGTTGTATGTTTATACTCCCAATGTGAACATGAGCATCACAAATGGCAGCAGCTGGAAGAAATTATGAGCCATGGAATAAGTTAACTTTTATTGTACCCTCTCAGACGGCACCATGACGACACAGTTTCTATAGTAACATGGAACAGACAGAAGAGCCTACACGATCGAGCCAGCGTGTAATTCGAAGATCACACTTAATGGTTCAAAGTGGCAGGAGGTGTCACTGACAGTTATCTGAAAATGTACACGTCTACTCCTGAGTGTCCAGAGGCTCGAGGAAATAATGTGATTGGTGTGGCCTGGTGACTAGAAAATATTTATGCTGCATCATTATGCAGGAGTTCATGTGAATCTTCTTTGTATCAAACCAAAAAGTACATGACAAATTATTTTGTCAAGCAATGTCAGTCTTCTCAGATGCTTTAGACTGGCGTATGCCTTTTTTTTTTTCCATCTTGGAAATACTGATCAGAATTATTAGAGTTTTGTTTGTTTATTATTTTAACTATTAAAAAAATTTTTTTTGGTTTTGTTTTTTGGGGGGAAGGCGGTAATTAGGTTTGTTTATTTGTTTGTTTGTTTGTTTGTTTGTTTGTTTATTTATTTATTTATTTATTTATTTATTTATTTATGTTTAATGGAGGTACTGGCCATCTAACCCACGACCTTGTGCATGCTAAGCATGTGCTCTACCACTGAGCTATACCCAAGCCCCATTTTTTAAACATTTTTTTCTGGGGGGGCTTATTTATTGATTTATATATTTATTTTTAATGGAGGTACTAGAGATTGAACCCTGGACCTCATGCGTGCTAAGCACGCACTCTACCACAGAGCTATACCCTCCCCCACATTTTAACTGTTTTTAAGTGGCATTAAGTAGATTCACAATATTGTGCAACCGTCATCACTATTTCTGGAGCTTTTTCATCATCCTGAGCAGAGACTCTGTACCTGCTGAACAGCAACTCCTCCTTCTCCCGTTCCCCTCGCCCCTGGTAAACTGTACTGTGCTGTCCATTTCTGTGAAATTGCCTAGTCTATGTGCCTCAGACAAATGGGATCAGAATATTTGTCCTTTTGAGTCTGGCTTATTTCATTTAGCATAATATTTTCAAGATTTATCCGTCTTAAACCATATATTAGAATTTTATTTCTTTAATGGACGAATAATATTGTTATGCATATATATGAGATTTTATAAATCCATTCATCTCTTGATGGACACCTGGGATGTTTTCACCTTTTGGCTATTATGAATAATGTTGCTGTAAATGTTGGTATATAAGTATATGTTTGAGTCCCTCGGTACATGACTTTTTAAAAATAAAGTATTTTTGGCCCTTGATATTTGGATATAATAAAACAAACCTCAATGTTGACCACTAATGGATTTTTGGGTTATTTTACGTTCCTTTATTTTTCAAACAGAGATTATAATGGGGGAAAATCCTCACTTTTCTTGCTCCTCCTCACATTCCAAGACTGTATATGCCCCATCTCCCTGAATATGTCATATAAATAAACAGAAATTAAGTGAAATTAAGCTGGGCTACAAGGCATAGACAGGATTTGTTCTCAGAGACCGAAACAACCATACCTTCTGACTGCAAAGTGGGTCAGCATTAAACATGAACATAGTCATTAGGTTTTCAACTTCTACACTCTTCATAGGTACAGAGTAAGATTGCTAAAGAATAATAAGTGAGTTTTTTTAGAAAGGTAGCTTCATCAGATTATTTAATTAAAACATTCTTGGCATTCCCTGTCCATGAGATTTTGTACCGAGTATCACATGGTGGAAGAGGAGATGATTTTGGCTGAATCTGAGCTAAGTGTAGGCAGGTTTAAAACCCCCCAACTAGCCACTCTGTAGAAACTTCATCTATTATTTCCAGTTATTAGGAAGGCAAATTAATGCCTGCTTTAAGGAGACAGATTCTAAGTGTAGAGACCAGACACACCACGTGATTCAGAATTCCTGAAACATGTGCTTTTTGGAAAACGCATCTGCAGAAACGGCAGAAGTTGTAGACAGACCTAACAGCTGGGCAGGGTATAAAAGCCTGAAGTCAGTGCTTAAGAAACTTAATGAAAACTGGGATGGTTTTGCTCTTGAACAATGTTTTTCTTCTTAGCAGCCTAGAAAAACAAATGTTTTAACTTGTCCACAAACTCCGTCTCCTTCTTTAAGAGATAGTTACAGTAAAGTCCCGAGGAATGATCTTTCCTAAGAGAAACCACGTTCTCCTTTGCTGCTGGCTTCCCGTCCTGTGTGGAAGGCAGGCTGTGTCATGTCAGGCATCCTTGTGTGGTTCTCTAGACTCGGATGTTATCGTCCTGAGCAAAAGATAAAACGGCAATGCACGGTGAAATGTAACACAGACTGTAGGTAAGCTGAAACTGTCATAGCAAAATAAAGCAGAGATGATCAGAGTCCTTCCTTCACACTAGACTTAAGGCCAGGAAACAGCAGCTCCAGAACATACTCATGGATGGAGGACAATAACAGGAGGGAGGAAATTATTCTCCGATGCCTCACCTTTTGCCAGGGTGAAAGGATTACTCATTTTTTTTCCTCCTTCTAACTCAGCTTTGTGATGTGTGTGCTCATTGAGGTTCCTGTTCTAATGCTGATTTATGATATGCAAGGTTCTTTGACTCCTAAGCAACTTAGCTATTTCCCTAGCTGGTCACGGATGCTGTTTATTTCTGGCCTTAAATATGAAGATCAAAATGATTCTGAGACAATCAGCTTAATGAGTCATTTCTAAATGTTCACACCCTTCAGATCCTTCTTGGTGGTACTTGAGTAGAACCTAATTATCTTTTCCATTAAACATCTCAGATGTGCTGCAGATTTAATATATACCAACTAACACACATAAAAATATAACAAAGAAGAGAAAGTTTTGTTTCTCCGTGTGCAACTGCTTGAGTTTTTTTCTGGGAGTCCTAGCAGGAGACTTCTCAGCCTGAGACGTTTATGTCCTCCTCTGTGGAAATGGAGCTGGAGACATCTGCACAGACATTTGGTTTCCTTTAAGCTATGGAATACCGCTGACCCACCACGGTGGAGAGTAGAGATCGCAGGTCTTTTTACTCCTCCTGTACAACCTAACTGTGACACACTTAGGTGAGGTTGGGAAGACAGAGGATTCCAGGGTGGCTGAACGACTTCAAAGGAAGAAGGTTATGGGAAACAAACATTCATGAAATTTCAACCGAGTAAAGAACTTTGGAAACAGACCACTTTCAGGGCTGAGAGGAGAAAAAGATTAGTACATGGATGGAAGGAATATACAACAAAATATAGATAGAAAACACTGACATCAGAAAATTTAATCATTAGACTTTCAAAACTCCTTTAGCAAGGTTTCATATTAAAGAGGATTAAATATTAGTCCTCCTGGCATTATGCTAAGTGAAATAAGACAGAGAAGGACAAACACTGTATGATATCACTTGCAAAATGGTATCTAAAAAATAAAACAAACTAGTGAATAAAACAAAAAAGAAGCTGCCTCACAGATGTAGAAAACAAGCTAGTGGTTACCACTAGAAGGGTTGGGAGGGGCCATGTAGGGGTAGAGGATTGAGGTACAAACTATTACATATAAAATACGCTACAAAGATATATTGTACAACACAGGAAATACAGCCAATATTTTATAATCACTATAAATGGAGTAGAACCTTTAAAAATTGTGAATCACTATTACTGTACACCTGTAACTTATATAACATTGTACAGCAACTATATTTCAATTAAAAACAAACTAAACAATTAAAAAAATTAGTCCTCCTTTTCTGTGCTGTTAAATATTGACTCTTCACTCATAATAACTGGCTCCAAGAGGAGAAATTGCTAATGGAAAGTTCCTGCCAGGGTCCGAGAAATACACTCCATGTTTGAGTTGTCCAGTCTGGACCACTCAGAACAGTGGGTGATGTGTGAACGCAGCTCGGCTCATGGAAGGACTCCATCACCAGGACTTCACTAGGAGTGCCCAGTGCAATACACAGGCGTGCCTTGTAAGTACAGGAGCTTTTGCCAGTTGTGAACTCAACATCCCATGTCTGCCATTTTGGCGCTGCCTTCCCTGGTCTTAAGCAATTTCACATCCTTGAGGACACTGCTGGTGATATGCAAGTCCCACTTCTGCCCCTGCTCCTTTTCCCCTCTTTCTTCTCTGCCCTAGATTCCTCAGTGTGTCCTAGCAAGTCTGGGAGTTCCTATGGCAGGTGGCAGACACGAAGCGAAATTGCTTGGCTTTTCCAGAGTTCTCTACTTTAACCTGTGGGAAGTTGCTTCTGCAGCCTTCTGTGGCATCACCCATCTGCACTGCCCATTAGTCAGACAGCAGAAGGTCTCACACATTCCTCGCAAAGTTCTGACCAAAGAGGGCATTTGAGAGCTGTGACTCCAAGTGCAACTGCATGGATTTATTCACTGGTAGCTTAGAAACGTGATTAACGTAAAAATGCAATTAGGAGTCAAAGACTCTTGAGATTAAACTTTGATGTGTTGTGTTTGTACCAATAATTGACACTCTTCAGTTAGCAATTTTGAAGATAGGACTTGAATCTTTTTGGGTGTATGGAGAGGTCTTAAGATTCTCATGGTACCCAACTCCTTTTTTTTTCATGAATGAAAATGTCTTTTTCTAGTCCTACTTCTAAATGTGTGCTGTTTTTGCCATTCCAACAAGTTGAGGGGGTCAGTAAGGCAAAGATAATCTTAATGCTTGATTGGCAGAGAGGTGTGGCAAAGCACTGGCATTAGGCTAAGATTCTAGTCTTAACTCTGCCACGTACTATCTAAGTGACTTTGGGTGAGTCACTGAATCTCACTGACCTGAAGTTTCTTCAACCATAAAACAGAAATGATACCAGCACTGCCTACCTCATAGGCTCAAACAAGATAATGTGAAAATCATGAAATGCTGTATGAGTGCATAACAATACGAGTCACCAAGGAGTGGTCATGAGTACCAGTGAGCACTGCACGATGGCTTTGTCTCTGAACAGCTCTCCATGAACCGACTCTCCAGGCTCAGAAGCTGACTGCAATACTGAAGGAAAGGCTTCAGAAATATTCTGAGAGTACACTGATGGACCATTCTAAAGATGTCCACCTGATGGGGGGTAGAGGCTCTGAGAAGACGGAAGGCATCTCAAGAAGCCTAGAACTTTTCAAAACAGTGTGGGTTAAAAACAAAACAAAACAAAAC
This sequence comes from Camelus bactrianus, assembly GCF_048773025.1. Lineage (NCBI taxonomy): Eukaryota > Metazoa > Chordata > Mammalia > Artiodactyla > Camelidae > Camelus > Camelus bactrianus. The sequence continues at coordinate 16,089,793 of NC_133572.1, forward strand.
AAAACAAAACAAAAACCAACCACACACAATCAGAACTACCAAAGAATCTCCCACAGAGAGGCTCAGTGAACAAATTCGTGACCATGGTAGTCAAGCAAAATAATGACTGAGGAAGACCAACAAAGACTAAAAACTTTTGCCAAAATTATGTTATTCAATATCCTATGAGAGGATCCAGAACATTTTTTTCCCAACCAAAACCAACAGTAACAAAAAATCCTCATTTTTGTATGTAATAAAATGTCCCCCTTTCCAACTTGTCTGCATGTTCAGTCCTGAGTAGAAGTCCCTTCTGGCTACAGGAAGTGAAGGGTACTTGAACTGTAGACATGCTGGTTGCTAATGCCTGTGACAGATTCCAGATCCCATCCTTGGCATTCCAAGGACACCCTGCTCAGGGCTGTGCCAACTGGAAGAAATGGATCCTGGTGTAGATACTTCTGGGAACAGAGATTATATCAGTGGGGGCCAAGGCTGGATTCTCCAGCTGTTTGCAATAAAATAAACCTTTAGTTTAATCTTGGCCCTGTGGTTGATTACTAGGTGAATTTTGGTAACTTGTCCTTACAGATTTCTGTTTCTTTCACCCTAAAATGAAGTGGTTGGAATAAGTCCATTTACAGTCCCAGTGTCCTATAAGAAGTGTCTGAGAAGAAGGCTTCTCAGAACAACAGGAAGGAAGGCATAGCCATCACATTTTTAAGCAGTTGGAAGCTGGAGGATAATGATGCTGTAGAAAGGGAGAGAGTGGACTTGTAAAAGTGCAGGTCACCTCCAGAAAAACAGAAGATGATGACTAGGGATAATCTAGGAGAGAAAAGCCAAGAGAAATTGGACAGCTGAGCAATCAGAGAAAACTTGAAAGGTTGGTACACAGATGTGGGAGCTGGGGGAACCACAAAAGGCCAGCACGCTGTGTAGAGGAGTAAAGTTAAGTGATTGCCGCCAGCAGAGTCCAGAATACTAACAAGTTACGAATCAGGTGGCTGTAGTTTTATTCTTAAATCAAGGAATGAATCTAAAGCCTAGTCAGAAAAAAGAGCAAGACATGGAAACAGCCTAAATGTCCATCAACAGGTGACTGGATAAAGAAGATGTATGTTTATACAATGGAATACTACTCAGCCATAAAAATCGACAACATAATGCCATTTGCAGCAACATGGATGTTCCTGGAGAATGTCATTCTAAGTGAAATAAGCCAGAAAGAGAAAGAAAAATACCATATGAGATCGCTCACATGTGGAATCTAAAAACAAACAAACAAACAAACAAAAAAAACAAATACAAAACAGAAACAGACTCATAGACATAGATTACAAACTTGTGGTTCCCAAGGGGTTGGGGGGTGGGAAGGGATGGACTGGGATTTCAAAATGTAGAATAGATAAACAAGATTTACTGTATAGCACAGGGAAATACATACAAGATCTTATGGTAGCTCACAGAGGAAAAAAATGTGACAATGAATATATGTATATGTTCATGTGTAACTGAAAAATTGTGCTCTACACTGGAATTTGACACAACATTGTAAAATGATTATAAATCAATAAAAGATGTTTTAAAAAAAGAGAAAGAAGAAATATAAATAGATCAGGTATTGGACTAGGGCAGTGAAGAATGTCAACTAGAAAAGGATTCTGAACAAAAGGATTCCCTGACCAAAAATTGCCTAGTCACCAGGTCTTTGGGGAAGAGTTTAAACACAACCACTTGTAAGACAGAAAGCCGTTGAGATCTTCTTCCTCTATTACTTAGATGTTGATATCATCATGAAAAAGATGAGGCAATGCCGGAAGATTAGCAGAGGCCAGAGTTCCTAATTTTCCCCTTCATCACTGCTCAGAAGATACACAACTACCAAGCTTCTGCAGTCTCTTTAACCAGAATGATTTCTGCTAAGCTGTTAATAATCTGTTGCTTATAGGAATTGAAAGGTATTAGCATGGTTGCAGAATAGAGTTTTTAGTATTTGAAGTGACTCTGGGTTTCAGTCACTCTTAACCACCAAGGACAGGACGAGGATATTAGGCAAAAAGTAAAGATGTGCTATTTCCTTGTTTCCCATTCTTAGAAAGTTTATCATACAACAAGGAAGACAGAAACAGATGACTCCAAAAGCAACATAAATATTTAACAGAATATTAATCACTACAGAATACATGAGAATAATCCGTGTTCTGATGGCTCTTAAAGACGTAGCTACAAATTATTTTAGTCATTATTTTTCTGCAAAGAAGGCAAATTTGCAATACTGCTACTTACCTTTAAAAGTTGAATTGACTGCCTATTACTTTTGTAACTCAGACGTCTTGTTTTTTCTTGGTCTCTGCAAACCCAAAAAAGCAGGGGTTAAGGGGATTGGGCAGGATTCACCAATATTCCAAGCATTAATTTCTCACATTGAAACAAACCTTGGAACAAACTAACAACAAAAGGATTATCTTTCATTTGAAAGAAATCTAAGGTTTAAGAACAGTATTTAACGGTAACTTGAACCAAGGTGTTTTAATACTACTTGGAAAGTATTATTTGATTATTAAGGCCAAGTTTTCAATGACTCATTTTAAAAGGAAGCATGCACTTCAAGATACAATTAATCAAAACTTGGAGAGGAGAAATGTCTGGAAGATATATTTTTTAAAAGTGAGGTTGCAGAATAATTTTACCAGCCTGTAAAATTCCTCAAGTGCTTTCTACAGTTGTGGCAGCCGTAACGATGAGGTAGCTAGAGGAGGGAGGTACAGGAATAAGTCTGCACCAAGAGGGATGTATGAGGAGGTTGTGTGGACAGAAGCTGATGCTGCCTGGCCCGCCAGTTTGGCCGACTCCACCCTGGTGATGAAAGAGGTGACTGTTGGCCTCCTCCCTCACTTCCATGCACTTAGGCATGGACTGAAAGTCACTTGGTTTAAATGCAATTTGTTTAATTAAAAAAAAAACCAGCGTATCAAATGGAAATAGTGCTGGAACAGACGATCCCGATCACAAATTACTTTTAGCCCAGAGACAAGATTTTTTTTATTCCTGTAAAATAAGAGAGGAAAGAAAAACAATATTCTAGGTCCAGGCAACAGTGAGCTTCTCTGGAAAAAACCACTGCAGGAAAGCTCCTCCTTCATACCTCACTCTCCTCTGTGAGCTCAGGAGGACTATCAGGTTAAATTGTTAGTATTTGACTGCAAAAACGAAAACAAAAACAAAAACAAAAACAACCCCCAACATCCAGAAGCTGGATGTGAAATTGTGATCTGCAAGGAAGATTAACAAAAACATAGGGTGTTTCTGCTGAGACACAATGATTCTCTTGGCTGCTAGCAGGTTTCTAAATCCAGTGAATCGGGATGCTGTTCTGATGAGAGTGTGCACTTTCTGAATAGTGAGTTATGGACCTGGAATATAAACAAGCTTCTAAAATACCTTCCTTACCACAGGCGGTGGTTTAGCTCGAAGAACAATCTAGTCATCACTTCTCATCTTCTGGAGCAACGTGTTGGCATGAAACACATCTTGTAAATATTTTATGTGTGTCCTTCCAGACTGACTAGCCTGGGGATGAAGGTTTTAAACTGCACTCTGAAAGCTTGTTCTTCAGCTAAGTACTATAGTTTAGACCTAGAAAACACTTATAGAAAATTTCCGCCTGTAATTTCTTGAGATTCAACGCTAGGATTGTCAGCGGTAGCGGTGTTTGTTTCAACTCCAGTACGCGATGGTAGTTTCTTGGGTTATTTGAGCCTGGAATGTTTAGCACCTAGTAACTTTAATCTGAATACTGTGACTTCCTAAAATAGTAATTTTTTTTACTTGTGTGAAGAAATGGATCATTAATGACGTATTTCCATAAACGAGATTACAATCTTTCATAACTCAAGGGCAATTAATTTAAAATACTTCTATTTTGTAATGTTGAAATGTTTTGAAATAAAAGATCTAGTCATGAAGTTACCCAATCACCCTGTCATTAGAACTAATATTTTAGAATTCTTTATATGGTCATTAAAAAACCTTTATTTCAGCTGTAAGAAGAGACACATAAATGGTTCTCACTTGTCTATTTTCTTAAAAAAAAGAGAAAGTCCTACAGAATTATGATATTGCAATCTGAATTTTCTGAAAGCAAAGCGACAGAAGAGAAAAAGCATTACTTTTGAATATGATGTAATATAATTTCTCTTTATAAAAGAGCTCCTGCTTTTTTCGATGCTACTATTTGATAACAAAAAATGAACAGAAACGCTTGGCGTTTTGTAGTGTTCCTTCAAGTAATTATTTTTTACTCAGTCTGATTCTAAGAGGTCCAAGTAATTGGCTTCTGTATATCACAGGATAGTCAGAGTTTTTGTTTAAAAATTTCTATATATCAATTCATACAATTTGTAGTTATACTGTTTAATATATATATCAGTATACACATAACTATACATAGCAGTATTATTTATATATATTATTATATTTATTATATTATATATGATATATATATAATATTAACTAAAAATCTGGCCAGTCATACAGAAGTGATGTTCAACATTGCAAATTCTTAATCTGCTAAACGTAAACAATGCAATGCAGGTCTAGACACGAGTAAACAGAACAAATACTCACATGAAGGATGCAGAAAGAAAATTTACTTCAAACTTGTGTTTTTTTCCCTTTGTTACCATTGTGGATTGGAAGTATACTCTTATTGGGAAAAAATACTTTGATCTCAGGACAGATAAGCTGGATCTATTGAACTGTAATGAGTCAGACCCACAGTCTAACGAAAGTAAAATTCCATAAATGTGACCTTAACATAGAGCTTACACTGACAAGATTTTAACTGTTTCATTCCTGCATAATGTTATCTATGTTCTCGTTTCATTTGTTTTCCAGCAGATTGACTTTTAAAAGTATGGCTTTGCAACCGTCAGAAACAAAGGAACATTATCACTGTGATTACTATAATAACATTTGTATGGGAGTTGGTTGCAGCTGTCAAGTCCATTGCCGGGTGCAGCATGGATCACTGATGACAGGCAGGTGTGCTAGACACTGTGAAAACACAGTGCATTAAACGGCGCACACCCCCACGCTGTTAGCTTAAAGCAGTGTCTGCAGGATACTCTCTTCAGACTAGTTTCTTCCATTTAACTCGAGTGACAGAAGAAGATTGACCAAGTTGTCCACAATTTGTCAGCCAATCTCCGTGAGAAGAGAGCACGTTCTAACAAGGCATGGGAATAATAGTGGCCATGCAGGGCAAACCCATATGCTTTGTTAAAGGGTCTTTCTCCTTCTCCAAAGTGAACCTTTGAGGCTGCAGTCAGTGCCTTGCCTCTGTGCTCTCATAGCTCCAAGTGCACACCACATTCTACTAAAGATGCCTTTCTTGTTTATTTTTCCAAAATTTTATTGTGGCAAATTCCAAACATACGGAAAGTATGACAGAATTATATGACTACATCTGTATACCTGTCACCTAGACTCAGAATTAACCCTTTACCATACTCGCACTATCTTTATCTATCTACGCTTACATCGCACCAAACCAGTAGGAATTCAGTAAAGATCTCTGCATGAATCTAAGAACAGCCGATATAACCCCAACACAGTGAACACATCTAAGGAAAGAACAATGACTGGTCGACATCTAATATTCATTCTGTGTTCAAATTTACCTAATTATCTTTAAAATGTCCTTTCTAGTTGAGATTTTTGTTTGCTTTTTGACCAGCAGTCTGTTAAGTGAAACTAAATGGTAGCGATCCTGTGTGGGCCATCTGGTCAGACATAACAGCGGCCTAACTAGGTTATTTCTCTCTCACTTGGTCTGGAGCGGTGCCAGTGCAGGGCATTTAGGATGCCGTTTCCATCCTCAACATATGGCTTCATCCCTGGGCTGCGAGATGGCAGCTCCAGCCCTGTAAACATCACGGTGGAGACACAGGGGAGCACATGGTCCATGTGCGTGACCCAGATGTCCTGTACACCATTTCTGCTCACATCCCGTTACACACAATGCAGATACACGGTCTTGCTTAGATGCAGCAGAGACTGTGAAGAACAGGCTTTATTCTTGGTGGCCGAGTCTAGGTTTCCCTGGACCTTTGGGTCTTGTGTCTAAAGGAATAATGGTTTAGAGGCAGTAATCAGCCATCTCTGCCATGAGATGCTCTTGGAAATGACTGAGCTCTGATGAACTATATTATAACTAATACACTGGAATATATCAATATGAAAATGATGACCATAATGACTTATTCCAATTTCACATCAGAACTCAAAAGAGGATCAAAGGGGATTTCAGATTTATCCGGCTTTTCTTGGTAACGTGAAGCATGTTACACAAGGTTGACGTGCATTCATCTGGAAGGAGTAATACACCAGTGTTCTTAACATTATCCTCTATACCTTCTGTATCTTCACATATTTTTAAAAACAAAATGTGTTGGCATAAGTTAGGCATATTACATGCAGATGTTTCTTTAAAATTATCTGAATTGTTAGTCTCTAGGCGCCTCCATAACATATTTGAGAGGCACAGTCAAAAACAAGGCAGCTGGTCCCAGGCAGAAGAGTCACATGCAACTAAGATTCTTCCGTAACTTAGCCAACTAGTCTGTTTGTTAGTGAGGGGGACAGGAGCAGGATGGAAGAGACTATGAGTGAAACTGATGAATTTTTGTTTTATCTCTTTTTTTCTTTGTCACTTATTGAGGAGTGCGCTAATGATATCTAATAGTCCAGTGCAGGCAAATTAAAAAGAGGATGGCTAATTAACAAACCAGGTAACTGTCCCTTGGTGAACCATGTTATGTTCTTTCAAGGAAGTGAATTGGTGATTCAAGGTTTGCTGTTATCCAGTCAATGATCAATGAATCATTCATAACACCTGTCTCTTTGTGGCCCATCTTTCTCAACTGAAATCAAAGAAAAGCTCTTACAATTCTGATGTACATCCGTTAATATTGAAAATTTAATGAATAGAAAAATTTAACGGTATGTAATGATGAACAGAGGCCTTGAAAGTATTAAAGAAGCTCGCTTTTAAAATTATTATTACAGGATATACAGATGAAGTGAAATGTTTTGTGTTGAATAACAAAAATTACTGAATAATCATAGTGAGTTGCCATCACCACAGAAAGGTGCATCAGGAAAAATCTGGAATCAAATTTCTTTGGAAAACAAGTTGCTCAGAATGAGGAAGACGGTGAAGGCTACATTAATTGGAGAAAAACATGAAGGCATTTTTTGAAAAATCTCAAGTGTAAGTCATGAAGTACTACACGTGCTCTATACAAAATAAAACTATGTATTCCACGTACATAAAACCTGCTGCTGAAGGAGCCCTTTAAATTTCAGACCCAGTCTCTTTGCAGATGAAGAACCTCAGGCACAAAGACACAGGGCACTTAATTTTACGAAATGGAGTGTGTTCAGGAATTTATAAATTTTCCATCATTCGACTTCCAAAAGGTATTATTTTGGGGGTGCTATGTCCCAACAATATGTCAGCATACTAACATGGTGTGTTTCATACTGTGATTCCAGATAGGTGCCTCAAAGATCACGGGGAGAGCAGGGAAGAAGATGGGTGTAACAGGTAGTGGGAATCACTCCTCTTCAACTTGGACAGCTCTGCTTTTACCCACTTTATACATTGGGATTCTGCTCAAGATTTCATTTAAAAAAGCATCCCTCTGCTAAATCTAAGTTTGCAAGTCATAACTTCACCAGCACATAGCTGCTGTATGCAAGTATTTCTTCACAGCTTAGGATCTGGCACTTGGTCTAATCAGTTCTTCTGAAACATTTGGGGGCATCTGGTGAAACTCATGGAGCTCTCTACCCAGAAAACATCACGTTGACATACATTTCTGCTCCAAATTTAGCATATTCATGGACTTTCAGAAATCCATGAACAGATCCTTGGCTAATAACGCCAACTTTAAAAGCTTTACTTATAGGTCTTAAGAAGTATCTGGTCAAAAAAGAATAAGGATTTGGGATTAGTATTAGCGTATGTTTGTAAAAGATGGATATTTTTCAGCACAGCCTAACTTGTAGGACCAGTTCATCCTGCCTAATGAAAAACAAAATATCCTCCTGATGGGACCTCAAGAGTCTCATGCATTCTTGCTGGCCATGCTATTCTTTTGAGTCATTGATTTATTCAGCAGAAATCTACCAGGAATAGTAGGAGACACTGTGCAAATGTGAACAGCTTACAGTACTTGCTTTAGGAACCATCTATGCTTGAGGATACGAACAGCTTTTAATAATTAGTGACTTTTTACCACTTAATCCCCTTTTCACCAGTTCTACACACACACACACACACACACACCCTCACTGACTCTCCACTTACTCTCCCTTTGACTTACCTGGGCTGGATTGGGCCCGGCTGACTGAGACCTGGGCTGTGTGTCTAAGCTGCGTCCAGCCATGCCGGTGTCGTGAGGATCAATCAGAGGACAGTAGGGATGGGCAGGGACATTAGGGCTGTGGCACCAAGGGCTGCGATTGGGAAAAAGGGTTGGTGGGATTTCTTTTTCTCTGTAAAAGAAAAATTAAGCCCAAATTGAACCCCAAAGGCACTTCACACAGTGGCACTAGTAGTAAAGGCTCAGAGAGAGTGGAATGAGCATTTTGCATGAGCAGAGAATGTGGCTTTCCTAGACTTTGTGGGCAACCCCTTTATCACATTAGAAACATTTGCCTACAAATGAAAAACATAAATTCTACACCGTTAGCCACAGCTAGCTCCTGATCCAAGATGAAAATTCTAGATACTGCAAATCTCCCTCCACCTGAGCCCTGCTGAAGACTCAAGGCCGTGCCTCTCACAGCAGCACCATCAGGAAATGCAATGGCCAGAGGGGTCTCAGTCTCACCTAGCAGAAATCGCCAGCCGGTCCCATGGGTATTTCCCTACTTGCTTTGTGTTCTTTATATTTTAAAACAAAAATTATTATGTTTTTTATGGTCCTATAGGAGTTTGGGGGTCATTATTGATTTACCTATTCATCACACAGCTGCCTGACACCCAGTCACTCCCACCTGCTCACTTACTAACCATGGGAAGAACTCAATTTAAAAAACTCAAGCAACTTTTACCTCTTAAGAAAAGCTTGAACATGTTCCACCTGACATTTGGAGGAACCTGTCTTAGATTGATCTTGTTTTTCGATAGTTGTTGGAGCTGCTGGCCAATGAAACATGTGCCTTCGAAATGTTGAACTCACTATCGAGCTTCTGTCAAATTCAATGTCGGTCTCTAATTTCTCCCACGCTTGCTTCCAGTGAATAGGAGTGTACCAGGCAACAGCCTAACAAAAATGATTCATTAATATTAAATACTGTTGGAGTTAGATAGGTTTTTTAAATGCCATAGGCTTATTGCAATAAAATGCCCAAATCAAACTCTAATGTCACTTACGTACTATGTAAGGATTAGTGAAACACATAAGGAGGCTGTAGTAAGATATCCTGGCCTTCGTTTCCAGTTCTGAAAATTGCAAGCTGCTTAACTTTAGTCAGGTTAGACACTTACTGCCTTGGGCTGTGCCCTCATATGTAAAATGGGGAGGGCGGTGGCGGTCAATTGCTATATGAGGGTGTCATGAGATTCAGTTAAGCTACTGAATTTTATAACCACAAAGAATTGTGCAAAAAGTAGTTGTAGTATCAGTAAGTTAAAAATTTAAATATTTAAACATCGATGCATATATATATCTTATCTGAGATGGGGAAATGGGCAATAGAACTGAAAACATGGAGAGGAAACCATGTTCCCCAGGGCAGAATCCCAGGTGGGACTGTTAAGGAGACCCAGGACCACTAAAGCTGCAGTTTATCTTGGTTTCCTGAATATGTGGCATGTGTACAACATATATGTGCAGAAATTATTCAGAAAAATCATGTGTAGGGACGAATAAATTATGTCTTTGTTCAATGTGAGAAAGTTAAGCAACAACTGTGCCTGAACACCCTACTTGTTCTTGTGATCTGCTTTTAGTTTATAAAATTAGAGGTTTGGGTTTATGCTGTAACCATTGAAAAACCCTCTGTTTGCCTTGACAAGTTAAATACACATAAAGGCAACACAAGGCAAGCTCAATGAGGCTGGGCCTACGGCAAAGAAAGAGAAAGATGAAGTCTCTGGAAAAAAGTTTAATTTCATGGATCACAGAAGGCAAACTGTCACTTTTGCTTCAGGTCATCAGTTAGGGACTCTCCTTTTTAGCAGCTCAAACATAGATATTTGTGTGGAAAATAATGTTTGTGATCTTTTTAATGCAATGTCTCTCAGTAAGACTGTAAGCCTTTCCTAGCCATGAGCAACATTTTATTTCTTCCTGTATTGTGAGACTTAAAAATATTTGATAACAAATAAAAGGATGTCGTTTTAATTTCACCTCTGGAATGTTGGCCACATGAAACTTGTAGGCTATTTCTAGCACAACAGAAAAATTATTGGAATTATAATGTCTGGGGTTATTTTAGTTTTGCCATTTTGCCAATCATGTGACCTTGAGCAGGATATTTAACTTTCCAAGACCCGTTTTCTTCCTTTGTAAAATGCTTAAATAACCTGAGACTCAAGTGAGATAATGCACATAGAAATAGCCCTCAGTGAATTCCTCCAGCACAGGAGCGGTCTGAATCTCTAATACAGAACAATGTATTGGGAAAGCCCTAGGCACTGAACAATATAAGAAGCCTACTAATTTTCTGACATATAACATAGAGGCTGCAAATTGTATAGGACAACAATGAGACTGGTGAAAAAGTTTAGCCCTGTTTCAAAAGCAGTAAGCTTATAGAATCTTAGTGCTTGTACTGTATAATCGCTTAACGTTACCTATTAGAGAACAGAATGAAGATTACACAGTTAACTCGTGGCAGCGCAGGACTAAATCTACCTTTACATTACAGCACACGATTTGTAGCCATATTGAATATTAACCACTGCCATGTTAGTGATGAATCAAAAAGTAGTCTGTCATACTTCAGGTTTCTTTTTTTTAATGACCCATAATGTAACTTCTCTTTGCCCCATCTTAAAAAAAAAAAAGTATTTTCAAGACCAGAAACAGGATCTATTCTAATCTGTGTGACTGGCAACTGTTTTAGTCAGATTTTAGGCTCTGTAACTTTTCCCACAAGATATGGGTTATTTTCTATATACAAGTTATATAAAAAGCAATTCCAGAGGCACGATGAAACTTTGCATCTGTCTGCTTTTCAGCACGTCTATGGGAATGTAGAAACTTATCTTTTCAAGGAAAATCTATCTGACAAGTGCAGATAGTGAGGTCCAGTATCACTGAGGTGAGAATAGGAACTAATTGTTAAAAAAAAAGCGGTGGGGGGGGGGGTGGAGAACTCTGTGCTTATATTAGAGGTTCTAGGTTGACTTAAAGTCATATTTCAGTGCATTTGATGAAAATATTTTCTATTTGAATTACATAACGCTGATTGTTTTACCATGGGGTAGGAATTCCAATAGGATGTGACCTTAAAAAAAAAAAAGGCTTGAGCTGAGGCCTAAAGAGGGAGTAGGAATTAATAGGTAAATAGGGGAGGAAAGAGAGTCTATGGAGTGGGAAGAGCATGTGCAAAGGCCCTGTGACTTGAGGGAGTAATTAAGTACTAGGAAAGTGAAAGAAGGCCAATGTGGTTAGAGAAGAGAGCACAGAAAAGCATGGCGAGGGTTGAGTTAGGGAGGAGGAAAAGGGTAAGACCGTTATGGTTCAGGTTAACTGGGTGACTTCCCTCTCATCCTGCGACTCAAAACAAGTGTTTTCTCCTCCCTAAGGCTTTTCCTGATGCTGTCCTTTAGAGTTGACATCTCTAATGCAAGCTGCCATGCTCTGTGCGCCGACTTCTATTAAAGCATTGTTTCACTGTAATGCAATTATTTCTTGCTACATATTAATTTTTACTACCAGACTCTTGCATTTTCTTAGGACAAGAATCATGGAATAATTACGCTATTTTTTCCAGCACCTAGCACAATGCTTGGAAGATACTAAATATATGTAAATGTTTTCCAAATGAATCAATCAAGTTCACTCTTGCACTAGCAATCAAAATTATTTGTGTTTACTTCACCCTGCAGAAATGGTCTGATCCTATATGCAGAGGTAATTCAAAACACTCCGTAAAAGGGGTAGTCAAAATACAAAGTCTAATTCAGTTGCAGGCAAAGACAATTTACTAAAACATGCATCCCAGGAGCTCAGGGACCTGTCTGGTTCAACACTCAGTGACTTGAACAGTGTGCATACAAAGTAGAACCTCCAAAGTGTTTGCAGAATGGCTGATAGGTGAATAAATGCAGGGAAAGGTCTGAAACAAGCATGTCTTAACCCTAACCTGAGTTTTGCTAATGATTTCTTGTGAGGCTGAGTAAACAACTTAGATTGCACAGCCTTACTTTCCCCATCAGCGAAAATTATCAGAAGTATTACAGAATTCAGTTCGAGCCCACAAAAATATGTAAGGGTAAGGGAGTGAAGGCTGCAAAATTGCATCTAATGAGTGTTCACTCCATATAATGATCACTGGTTGTTTTCACAGAAAGACCTTAAATGGCTCTTAATACGCTAGCAAGTCTACTCTAAAGGGATAGTCAACCTAAGCCTCAGGTGCTGTGTAGCAAGACAGAAATGCAGAAATAGATTTCAATTAACATACTGTGTGGATTAGTAGTTATAAGACGTAGTGAGTTAAGAATGGGGGATAAGAAAAGGCAGGCACTTAAGAAAAATCTAAAGAATGGCTTCAAAAAAGGAGTAAGTGTTTGTTGTAAAATGAGACATCTTTAAACTTCACTGGCATGTTTTGGGGTCTGTATTTATGCTAATATGATACCAAGGAGAAGGCAGAGTGAAAATATAAAATTGTAAAATGTTGGGAATGAGTTACACAAAGTTATTTCTAATACACTTAATTTTACAGAGAATATAGTCCCTACAAATTAGAGAGTTGGTTCTTTGATTAGAATATCAGCCCCTTAAGAGTAGTTATCACGTCTTACTCTGTGTTACATTCCCAACACTTACGACGCTCATTACAGCCCTTAGAACAGAGACGCCCAGGAAGCCTTTGAGAAATGAATAAATGAGTAGAAAAGGCCTGCGTTGGGTTCCTTCCTTTCTTGTCCTTCTCTTTAGGCTAAATACAATAAATAACACCCATTCTTGGCTCTGCAATGTGAAGTAGCTTCTTGGAAATGCAAGATATCAAATGTATTTGTGCCAAAATTGTAAGCAGCTCCTCGGCACCTTGGCACTGAGAAGAGGGTGCTGTTGATCTGCTTGACGTGTTGTGACGGTCTGTGCTGGTTCTGTCCCAGCTTTTAAGGATGGAAAAATAATTCAGCAAGCTAAGAGGAGAAGAGGAACACAAGCAGAGCTGCCTGCCCTTTTAAAAACGATCGTTAAGAGCTGGACACTGACTTCACCGTTAGGTTTGCACAGGATCGTTGTACAATCTGGGCTTGTCCTAAACCTGTTTTGTTCTTTCCAAAGAAAATCTGATGGTGGCTGATGCTCTGCTTCAGAGGCTGCTGACCAGACCTGTAAGAAGACACTCTGTTAATGACAATCGCCATTGGAGTTCAACATAGTTTTATAAATGTCAGAGAGTTATTGCCAATGTATTTTCCTAAACAGACGAGGTTTTAAAATATGATGACTGTATAATATGGAATGTCAAGCTGTGTAACTGAACAGCTACCATATGTGGTTTAATGGAAAGCGTTAAGAAAGAGGGGGGAGCTCTCCAGCATCACCTAAGCAAATCCTCTCTTTGTTGCTCTTTTAAAGTTATGTTTGTTTAGTCTTAGAAACTTAGGCATTTCATTTTGATAGTTAAATTCTAAAAACAGAAAGTACTGTACACCAAATTGAAGAAAGCTACGGACAGCTAATTATGGGTATTAATTTACATCCAGAGATGGATGAAGTGGCACAATTAACCACCAATGACCAAAAAAAAAAAAAAAAATCACATTTAACAGAGAGATCTAGGGATGGAGAAACCACTGGTACTAAACCACAGTCTGAGCGGATAAATGAGTTCTAGTTCACAGTCTTTATATCTTATACTCACTGTTACTGTGGAATTTGCCTGCATTATGATATTTGGAAGGAATCGGTACAAGGAGACTATTTGTCCGTTTACATTTTGTTGGAGAGTATGGTTTCCAATCTGCAGTTCTTTGTCAAAGGAAGAGTTAATGAGCTTCACAAATAAACCCTTGACATTCACTTCAGCTATTTTAATGTCTCCAAGAGCACTAGAAAATAAAACATAAGGATTATAAGGGAGCGTGTCTGTAGCTCACTTTAAGAACTGAATATGCCTTGGAACTTGTTCCTAAGCTGTATGGTCTGCTGGACAAATTCTACGTGGAAATAGTGGTATTTTGACCCCACCAAATGGCTTAATTTCTTAGTTCTTTTTGTTTATCTATGCAATAAAATGATCTTTCACATAAAATAGTTATAAAGAAAACAAAAAATTATTTAAGTATCAAGGTAAACACACCATAGGGAGGTGCAATTATCATTATTTAAATTTCATACTGTTTCCCATAAAACCACTGAGACATGAAACTCTCAAGTAAATCAGGAGGAAAGTTAAACCATTTAGTTTATTTCTGATAAAGTTACTGTGAACATGAATAGCAACTATGTGCTTAAAAATAATTCTGAAAACTTAAAATCTTATACAAGATGGTGTTTTTTTCCCCTTCTAACATGATGAGAGCTTAGTATGTACCAGGGGCCAATTACAGTACAGCATTTAAATATACACACACATTTTTGGAAGACGGACTATGCTTTTATACAGATAAGAATAGCTGAGTTGTCCCTTTGTGATCATATATGTAATTGGATACATACAGCTTTTCAAAAATCTTTCATTATTCAAGTGGATTGTTAATTCATTGATCTTAAATTTTTATTTAATTTAATTTTTTTATGCACACAAGTAGGATAGATTAGCTTGTCTGAAATAAAAAATATCATTGTCCATGTCAGGGCTAGTCACTTCATTTGCCTTCCTTTTGACAGAAGGCCAAAAGTTACAGGAAAATACTTCACACAATACGTGGAAATTCACAGAGGCAGGGCTGTTAACCTGCTATCACACAACATTTAGTAGTTATCTTTTTCTTTTTCCTATAAGCCTTCCCATTTTTATGCAGTAGGAAAATGGCCTGAGGTCTCTGCTTATATGTTGCGACTGGCTAAGTATAGAGTAACGTCCCCATCAATGTTGTCCATAGCCTCTGCATGGTCTTGACTTACAGACTGTAAAGACAAATGGCTATGTTGCTTTAAAAAAAAACAACCATTTTCTTATTTGAGCTCTGATTTCTCTAGTTGTCAGGTTCTCTTTGATAGCTCTGTGCTACTTATCTGCCTTAAGGTTTCTGCTGCTCTAAAGCTACTAACTTCTCTCTAACATTTCAGTTCTTCCAACATGCCTCTACGTAACATTCTCTGTCAACACTGGCACTTGTGTCTATAGTTGCCAGTAACACAAGGAAAGACAAAGACCACATGACCACTTTTTTCTACATCAGATGCAGAGAAAGCATTTGACAAAATCCAACATCTTTTCATGATAAAAATTTTCAAAAAATAGGTAAGGAAGGACAATATCTCAGCACTATAAAGGCCATAAATGAAAAACCCACAGCTAACATTGTAATCAACTGGGAAAAACAGAAATCTTTTCCTCTAAGATCCAGAACAAGGCAAGGATGCCCACTCTCACCACTGCTATTCAACATAGTACTGAAAGTCCTACTCAGAGCAATCAGGAAGAAAAAGAAACAAAGGGTGCCAAGTTAGAAGAAAAAAGTAAGTTACCTCTGTTTGCAGGTGACATAATTATATAAGTAGAAAACCCTAAGGACACTACAAAACAAATTCAGTCAACTTGTAGGATACAAAAATCAACATACAAAATCAGTGACAGTTCTGTACACTAACAATGAACCAACCAAAAGGGAAATTAAGAAAACAATCCTATTTAAATTAGCAACAAAAAAGAATACTTAGGTATTAACTTAACCAAAGAAATTAAAGACTTATACACTGAAAACTACAAAATATTGATACAAAAACCACAAAACATGGAAACTACAAGGAAATTTAAAAAGTCACAAATAAATAGAAAGACCTTCCATGTTCATGGCTTGGAAGAACTAATATCAAAATGTTTGTACCACCCAAAGGGATCTACAGAATCAAGGCAATCCCTATTAAAATCAGAATGACATTTTAAAACAGAAGCTGTAAAAGATAATCCTAAAATTTTTATGAAGCCACAAAAGACCTCAAATAGCCAAAGCATTTTGAGCAAGAACAAAGCTGGAGGTATCACAGTTCCTGACTTCAAATTATATTATAAAGCTAAAGTATCTAAAACAGTATGGTAGTGGCATAAAACCAGACATATAGACCAATGGAACAGAATAGAGAACCTAGAAACAAACACACACATTTATGGTAAACTGCTCTTCAACAAGGGTGCCAAAAGCACACAATGGGGAAAGGATAGTCTCTTCAGTAAATACTGGAAAAGTGGATATCCACATGCAAAATAATGAAATTGGATTCCTATCCCATACTATACACAAAAATCAATTCAAAATAGGTTAAAAACTTTAAGGTAAAACTTGAAACCATAGAATTCCCATAAGAAAACATAGGGAAAAACCTTCTTGACATTGATCTTAACAATAATTTCTTAGCTATGACACCAAACGCACAGGCAACAAAAACAAATATAGACAAGTGGGATTACACAAACTAAAAAGCTTCTGCACAGCAAAGGAGACAATCAACAAAATGAAAAGACAGCTTACAAAGTGGGAAAAAAATATTTGCAAATCATGTATTTGACAAGGGGTTAATATCCAAAATAGGCAAGGAACTCATACAACTCAATAGCAAAAAGCAAATAATCCAATTAAAAAATAGAAAAGGACCTGAGTATTTTTCCAAGGAAGACATACAAATAGCCAACAGACACATGAAAAGGGGCTCAACTAATCATCATGGAAGTGCAAATCAAAACTACAATGAGGTATCAACTCACACCTTTAGGAATGGCTGTTATCAAAAAGACAACAAATAACAAGCGTTGGCAAAGATGTGGAGCAAAGGGAGCCCTGTGCACCGTTGGTGGAAATGTAAGTTGGTGCGGTGCTATGGAAAAGAGTATGGAGCTTCCTCAAAAAATTAAAAATAGAATTACCACATGATCCGGCAATCCCACTTCTAGGTGTTTATTTGAAGGAACAGAAGTGCTATTTGTAGAGTTAACTGCACCACCATGTTCACTGCAGCATTACTCACAATAGCTGGGACACAGAAACAAAGTTTCCATTGACAGATGAATGGACAAAGAAAACGTGGTATATATTTTACATATGTAGTTGGTCATTGAACAATGCAGGCGTTAGGGGCACCAACCCCCCCTGCACAGTGGAAAATCAGCATGTAGCTTTATAGTTGGCTCTCCATATCCGTGATTCCATATCTGCAGATTCAGCTAACCATGGATCATGTGATACTGGAGTATTTCTTGAAAAAAAATCCACCTATACGTGGACTCATGCAGCTGAAACCCGTGTTGTTCAAGGGCAATTTTATATATATACATAGATCAGCCATAAAATGAAGGACAACCTGCCATTTCTGACAAAGTAAAATAAATCAGAAAGACAATTCCAATTTATGTGGAATTAAAAAAAACCTAAGCTCATAGAAACAGAAATTAGAACAGTGTTTGCCAGGGAATAGACAGTGGAGAAAATGGGAGAGATACTGGTCAAAGGATTAATACTTCCAGTTGTAAGATGAATAGGTGCTGGGACTCTAATACACAGCATGGTGACAGTAGTTAAAAATTCTCCAAAATTCTATACAACATTTAAGGAAAAAAAATACTATTCCTTCTACACAAACTTTTCTAGAAAGTGAAAGAGGAGGGAACACATATCCCAGCTCATTCTAGGAGATGAGCATTACCCTGATACCAAAGCAGACAAAGACATGACAGGAAAAGAAAACTACACAGCAATATTCTTCGCAGACAGAGATGTAAAATTCTGAAACAAAATTTTAGCCAATCGAATTCAACAATATATTAAAAGGATAAACATTTTGGCCAAAGGAGTTTTATTCCAAGAGTGCAGGGTTGCTTCAATATTAAGAAATAAAAATCATATGATCATCTCAATAGATATACACAAGGCATTTGACAAAATCCAGCATTCATTCATCTATTCACTGCCACAGGTTCAATATTCTGAATCAGAGTCCTGTCACTCCTTTGTTTGAAATGTTCTCACTGCTTCCCATTGCCCATAGTGAAGACCAAATTCCTCAGTCTGGTCTTCAAGGCCCACTGTGATCTGTCTCCAGTCTGTCCCCTACAGCCTGGTTACATCTCTTCACGCACTGCTCAGTATAACCATGCTTACACTTGTAACTGACCTTAGCTTTTCTGCCTCCTTCACTTTGTTTATGCTGCTCCTTAAAATCAGTCATCATTTTTAACATGGTAGGTACTGTATGAATAATTTGATGAAGTGTTTTCAGATGGTTGAGAGAAGACTTGGGTATTCAGTACAGTTAAATAGCAAGAGTGTTGATTTTAGGAAACCTGACCTAAGGGGAAAAGTTTCTTTCCTTTATGTCTGACCTTCGACTCTGGCTAACAATTTCTTTTACCCCTCTAATACCCTCTGTCAACGTGTATTTACTACTAACAATTCACAGTTCAATCTGTTATTCACTCAACAAGGAAAGCAGGGGTCAGTAAATGCATAGATGAGCCAGCTTTTTTATTTTAGTTCTAATATCAACTTTCTTCCCGATCAATTCTTTTTGTCATAGATACTGACAACCATACAAATGGATCAATGAGTTAAAAGCCCATCTTTCTCCTTCAGACGAAAAAAAGATTCTAAATCCATCTGAATGATTTGCCAATAATAAAAAAGGCTCTTGAATAACTGAGTTAACTTTCTTGGTAATGATCATGCAGTGCTGTTTCCTCTGGAACCTTTAAAGAGTTAACATTCTTTGTTTGTTTTCCTAGAAAGTTATATTGATTCCTTTTAATTGCCCAGAATGTGAAACAGTTATATTTTAATGAATTATTTAGAGTTTTAGAAGAGAGCATGGACCTAAACAATAGATTAGAACTTTAATTCCTACTGATTTATTGCTTTTACCTCAACAGAAGATATTAAAAAGTTCAAATAGAATAAGTACCTGGATCTAGACTGGCCCACTTCCTCAAGAATCATAGAAAAGTGCTTCCAAGTTTTCTTGGTGTGGAATGAGTGAGAGGTAAGTTTCTTTGAATCACCAAACAAAGACAGGAAATAATCCTCCCCTTGCCCGACTACAGCTGGCTCAGAAGCATGGACTGGCAGAGACTTTTTCCTTGGAAATTTGAGTTTGTTGACTCCTTTCAAAGAAACCAAAGAGGGAAACAACAGAGATAGAAGTAAATAAAAGAAGATTTTAAAAGAGGACATCAAAAGAACCCAAAGCTACCACCTTTATTCTTTTCTCTTACCAGTTATATTCTTTATACACTTTACTGTCACAGTCAAACTCAGTGAGGACAGTTAAAAGCTTTAAACCAACATCTATAAAATAACCAGTAAGTATTTTTAGTGATGCTCAATTCCTAGAGGTTATTTCAGTTATCTAAAACTATCAATTATATCATCATAATTAAGATTCAACTGATTAAGTGGTACTAGAAGCATCGTGAGTTTCTCAATAGGTAAAACATTTGAGTCTCTCAAATTTGAATATGTTGTATATAAATACAGCTTTATTCTATTTTATACTAGATTTCCTCCCAAATTACTACTCACAAATTAAAGCCTCAAATGAGTCCTTTCCTACCAATGGTCTGAATTTTTGCCAGGTAAAGACTTAAATTCACTCTAATCAACTAAAATACCTTATTAGAAAGATAAAGTAATGCTCAATCAGATTCTAGTGTCCTCTTGGAAACTTACTCTGTTAAAATATTCACTACTAAGATTCAAAACCAAAATTGGTTTCATGATTTTGCATAGAAAGAACCATGTTGGAGAAATCTAATGATGTGTCTGCAAAGAGAGAGTAACCCTACAGAGAGACATCATGATGAAGCAGATCAAGTCATGTGTCTTGGATTTAAACAGACTTGCAGTTGTATCCCAGTTCTGTCACTTACTAAGCCAACTGATTTAAACTTTCCAATTCTCAGTTTTCCTGAACATAAAATAAGGCTAATATTATCTCGTGCAAGTGATGTGAGGATTGACGATAATGTAGGTAAGTGTCTAGCAGAGAATCTGGCCTTTAACAGGTGCTCAATAAATGGTAGCTATTATTGTAGCAAGGGGCTTTGGCTAATGTGTCCCTCGGCCAAAATCACCAAAGGATTAAGACAGTCTAGAGTGTGCTTTATATTCTTGTATCTTTAATGAAACCAAAGCAAAGGGAAAGAGGGAAAAAAACCCAGCACATTATTTCCTAAGAAGGATTCCTTGATGTATTTTGTTTAGAAGAGATGTCTGGAATTAAATTAGTTCATTCCCATTCAAGTGACTTTATTTAATTCTTAAATTCCTTTGAGGAAAAAGAATATACAGCATCGTTTTTAATAGCTCATCTTGAAGATGAAAATCTGTGTATTCTAAAAGAAGACACACTGATGTTTGTTCCAGTGGTTATTTCATCTAGAGGACCAGATGGAAATGAGCCAAACGCAACATCTCTGCAGACCCAGACCTATCTAGAGAGTCAGAATCTACAGTAACTGGAGCATAAGACTCCACCCCAGCACAGCTCTCATCCTGCAAGGGGGTAGCCACTGTGTTTGCTTGTTTACTAGGAGCTTTCAAGTTTATGTCACCCAAGTATAGAGCATACGCCATGATGATATAGTGCCAAAGGATGAGAAATATTACCTCTCTAGATATCAAATTCATAGTTTTCACTTTAAAGCATATAGATTTTGGTCAGTGTGAATTTTAGGAGGCTTCTTTGAAAAATGTATCTTAGGCAAACAAACAATGAAGCATAAGGAATATGCCAATAGTGGCAGTAGGTCAAAATCCTATATAACACTGTGTCAAAGGCTTAGGAAAATACCAGAGTCAAAAAGAAATATAGAGAAGCAGCAGTCAGGCCGCAAAGGCCCACAGGATGGTACAGGAAAATGAAGACAGCAGGCAGTTGTGGGTGTATTTGTGCTAACAGTTTTGAAACTTGTCTGTTGACTGGTAATTACAGGCCCCAAATCTAGCCTTTTCTAGGAGAAGGTACTTACTGATAGGTTCAGAGTCACAACTTATTTTATCCAGCACACTGACTATGTGCTAGGTGATTTTCATAAATATCTCACTTAACCCTTGGGATTGCCCTGTGACGTTGATATTTTAATCCTCACTTTGTAGTCGTGGAAAATGGGACTCAGATACTAAATATCTTACCTAATGTCTCACATTTTGAACCTAGGTCCTCTGTTTCCAAGGACAATGGTTTTTCAGTAAACCATGGTAACATACCCTCAAAGTTCTCTAACCGTGGTGACTATCGCTGAGTGCGTTGTTGGCAACTGTCAAAACTTGACTGCTGTTTTATTTTCCTCTCCTCCAAATTCTGTATTGTTTCTTCCCTTTCTCACCACCATTTTTATTACCTACCTTGTATTTCTCTTATCTGCCTTTCCTTACTTAAGCCCTGGTCTCCTAAAGGCACAGCATACACGAGACATTGCTTAATCTTCCCGGTAGCATTCAGAGGAAGGGCGGCTAATGCTCTATGGTAGAATTTTTAATTATCTAGCAATTTTAGAGTATCTAAGTGGTCAACCTTTGAACCATTATGGTAACTCCAAGATATTTTCATCATAGAGACGATGTATTTGGCCACAGATATTTCTACGACTGAACATGACTCCAATGCTAGAATCAGTGAGCGTAGTCGAGTTATTCTGCATACGACATTAAGAAATTAGTACTATTAGAGACAAACAACCGTGATTCTGGCCTCTAGGTACATAAGGAACTCTACTGAACTATTTGCTTTAAAAACAGTGTAAGTAAATCGGTATATGTTTTGCTTACCCAAATTGTTTTTGGACTGGGGATGGCTCACTAAAGAAGATTTAGGAGACTTTGATCCAGCTGTTGATATAGTTACTCCACTAACCTGAGGGCTAGACGGATAGTAACTGACAGATGTTTCATCGGATAATGACTGTGACAATGACAGTGCCGGGGTGTCTGAATCTGTAGACCTTGACAAGAAATGCACTAAAGATCGCTGGGTTGTTGAGAGACCGTCATGTGTGTCTTCTATTCTGTGTGAGAAAATTAGTATAACAAACAAAGTGAGAAAGTCAAAGTGACAGACTATGAATACGCAAAGCATGAACAATCATTATCATCCAGAGTTCTGCTTTGTAAGGGTATTGTGCATCTAACACAAGCACAAGAACATCTTATATTTCTAGTTTTAACAATCTAAATAAAACTCTGTGTCAAGTCATGCTTTTATTTTTTCTTCTATTTGATTTTTAAATTCCGACATTAGATGGTTCTGCAAAAGTATAAAAGCAGAAAGAAGAAAATAAAAATTACTATAATTCCACCAACTAAAAATTTTACTATTTCCTTCCAAGCTTTTCATTTTTTATTAATTTTTTTTTATTAAAGTGTAGTTGATTTACAATATTATAGTAGTTTTAGGTGTACAACATAGTGATTCAACATTTTTTCCTTCAAGGCTTTTAAATGCTTTTTTTCACTCAAAATTGAGACTCTATAAACCATTTATATCCCACTTTTATCACTTATTACATTATATTTCCCTTTCCATTAACATGAAAAACATGATTATAATTTCTGTTTAATATATCATGGTTTACTGTACCTTTTCCCATTAATTTTTGCTGCTGTTTAATTTTGCTACATTTATAAAGATTCTAGAGTTGATGTTTGCTTTCAAGTACACTTTACAAATGAGTAACAGAAATACAGCACACGTGTGTATACATGTGTGCACTTGTGTACGTGTGTGGATGGTGACAGGAACAGCACAAAAGAGGGAGAAGAAAAACTTAATTTCCAGGTATTATTTTTATATGTAAATCTTACTATGAACAAGAATTTTTCCCTTCTAAAAAAAAAGACAAATGAACTTATTTACAAAACAGAAACAGACTCGCAGACATAGGAAACAAACCTGCAGTTATTAGGGAGGGAAGGGGGTGGGAAGGGATAAACTGGGAGTTCGAGATTTGAAGATACTAATTACTATATATAAAATAGATAAACAAGTTTCTAATGTCTAGCACAGGGAACTATATTCAATATCTCATAGTAACCTATGGTGAAAAAGAATATGAAAACGAATATATGTATGTTCCTATATGACTAAATTATTGTGCCGTACACCAGAAACTGACACGTTTGTAAACTGACTATACTTCAATAAAAATATATATAAAATTTTTTCCTTTCTTTTTTATAAATATAAAAGTATTTGTTAACTAGTGTGCCATCATTTAAACAAAGTCTCTAAACTACAGTAAAGTTTTTTTTTAATTGAGTTATAGTCAGTTTACAATGTTGTGTCAATTTCTGGTGTACAGCACAATTCTTCAGTCATACATGAACATACATATATTCATTTTCATATTCTTCCAGTATAGTTTTTATAAGTAAAACAATATTCTCATGGAGTAGTTCATGAAAAGGCTGATGACAACTGCTTTTGAGTCACATTGAGGCTCTTCCCAGGAACCTCAAAGCAATCCATGTGTGTGTGGTTTGATGCTTGAGTTGTGAACAAAGTCCTGGGGTCCAACCCTTTAGCTCTCTGAAAAACTAGGTCCACGGCCAGACCGAGCCCTTCCTGCTGGGGGCCACATATCCAGCCACTGTAAGTCCGGGGCAAGTATTTTGCTTCCATGCATGCTTTGTCTCTATTTTGATATCTTTGTTTTCCAGAGTTCCTATAAAGCTATTTTAGCCAGTCTTCTGTTTTTTGTTTTTGTTTTTCCAATGTTTCCACAAGGGAACAAAGGCCTGAACCTTCCTAATCTGCCATCTCGCTGATGTTAGTCTCAATCTCTTTGTTTACCGAGAGGGAATCACGCAAAACCAGACTTCTCTAAGTGTACCTCTCAGAAGGCACAGATAACTCAGGCAATTCTTTGAAGTAAAAGTTAATGGCATTGGCTTTGAACACTGCATTATTACTAGCCCAGTACTTGATCAAGCTTGAGCACATGCCCTACTGCTGACTCTTCAACCACTCATCTTTGTCAAAAAAGCTCCAACACTCGAAGATACACTCGAGTATGACTGTGGTGGTAACAAAAAGGAGACTACAGAGGTCTATTGTCAAATTACAAATATTTCATCTCTGTTTAAACGGAGACAGGATCATATGACATAATTTTCCCTTGACACTGGATAGAATAAGCAAAAAAAAGGACCTTTCTTGTTCAAAGTTCCTTACATCTGGGTTTCATTACAGACAACTGGCTGTATCTTTTCAGCATGTTCATTTTGTAAGTTCTGATTCTTTTCCCCCCTCCGGTAAAACAATAGCGTTTCCAAATAAATTTAATTCCACAGAAGATTCACAATAAGCCTTTGCAAATGTTGTGATCAAAGAAATCTGGTCTAGGGTCACAGGGTGCTCTTGTTTTTGTAGTTGAATAAGAAGCTTCTAATGGCTGCATACATCTTGGAAGAGCTGAAACGTTTTAGGAAGAGCCCATTGTCTGAACCCTGCACCCGCAGACCTGTTAGACTCCTTTTGGAAGACGAGAGATTTTCCCTTAGTGCTTGGTTAGCTTTTCCTTTCCCATGTGAAATTTTCCAAGCCCCTTCTTGATATTTTGCTTCCTCTGTAATTGACTAGCACTAAACCAGAGGCAGTTATAAAAGTCCATTTCCAACATTTCAGTGTTATTTTGGGAGATGCTGCATTTGGTAATACTGAACATTATTTAAATCTCAGATGAGCTCTAAGAAGAAATATTTTCAAAATGGACTTGAACTGAACAGTAAACACAGGACATGTAGGTCCAAAGTAACATTAGCTTTAAATTGTGTATATTCAATATTAGGGATTTTTTTTTTTTAGAAAACCAATGCTAATGTTTTGAGAGAATGATTTACATTAATAGTAAAAATAAAGAGTTGTAGTTTTTATTTAATATCCTCACAGACATTTCCAAAACCAAAGTTCTCTAGCAATTCTCTGTCCCCAGGTGAGTAAATTAGTTCTAAAGAAATTGTCTGTCAATTACCTTAACATGTTAGATATGAGCTTTGGAATCTCAACCAGGTCTGATAAGATGGAGATCTGTCTGGGTGAATTTTTATACCAGTCAAAAACTAACCTAAACCTTTTAAAACAGTGGTTGGGGAAATTGTTGTATGCTATAATTAACTAATTTTAGAAAATTTGTAGAATAAATTCTAGTTCTATTTCATAAGATGTTTTGAAACAAGAGATCAAATACTCCATCCTTATTCTCTAAAATTTAGTCCCTTCTCTTCTCTTATTTATGCCTTTCTTACTGTACTTGATTCTCCATTTTATCTTCCTGGTGGTGGACTTCACTCTGCAGAGCCGCCAACATTTCCTGAATGGCTTGTTTGTCTTTCTTCTCGGCTGGAAGAGAAGTCTCTTTTCTTTTCTGGGAAAATAAAATTGACATTAGGCAATGAATATAGCTGAGGTTCAAGGCAGATTTTCTTTTTCAAGTGACCTCACCTGTTAATCTAACTACCTTAGAGTACCTGCCAGACTTCATGATTTTTTTACCAAGTTGGTGCCAGAACCAGGATTCTAATGCGAATACGTGAGTGCTGACATCGCCAATACTGACACTGGCTAAGAATATTAAACAAATCAAGATGGAGGTGTGTAGCATGCACTGGAAGTGGCTCAAGAGGCAGGGAGGTAACGCAGCAAAGCTACTTTTACGGTCACAACTTTCACATCTGGTCAACACTGCCTGTTAGAACACTATGAGGTAACGTCTCCATAGTTACAAAGTTCCAGCCTCTGAACAGTTACTATGTTAACGCTGCACCTGCTTTGCAGTTTGCAGTCGTCAAATAACGTAACTTGCTTTTAGGAGAGCTGTATCTTCTACCAGACAAACTCTGCCATCGAAATGTTTGATATCCTGTTTTGGATTTCTGAGAGTCAAGGCTAGCGCATGAACATTGAGGGAGTTACTCATTGTTTTGGGGGTTTTTGTTTGTTTTGGCAAATGCTCTTTGAACACAGGGAAACAGCCAGGAAGCAGAAACAGAAAACTTGTTTACTCTCAAGGCAAAAAGAAACCTACTGGTATAAATAGTGAAATCACGAAATTTATCACATAATGAGGCAAGTAAGCTAGAGGAGAATAAACATTTGACTATATTTTCTCCATTTCAGAGATGAAGCAAAATTCCTTATCAGCATTATAGGCCAATTATGTAAGTACAGGATAAAGAGAGTTAAAATTTTATTAGAAATTTTGCTTTTGCTTAAAAAAGAATTAAAATAGATTTATTATTTCTTGCCACTGTCCCAGTTTCCCTAACTCTACTTGTCCGTATGGTTTTCCAGCTGTTAAAAATTTCTGTACTTGAATTACATACATTAGCGCGGTGTCATTATGATCTCATTTGTTTTATCAGTAAGCCTACTCACGTTTTCCAACATAGTTTGGAGAAACAAAAATTCTGTTAACTGAGAAAAACTTTGGAGAGTGTGAATGTTTCAACGGTCATTTCTTACACAGAATACTTCCTTTATTTCCCTTCCCCAAATTAGAGCGTGTGTGCAATTAAAACCGATTTCCTCTTCTGCTGCTTCTCAGACTAAGCCAGTGGTTTTCCAGAGGAGACAAAGTGAACCATAAGGGGAATTTTGTAAATATAAGGGGACATTAATGGTAGTCATAAAGATCTGGTGGGGTGCTCCTGGCATTTAGTGGGCAGGATCCGGAAATGCGAGACTTTCTGCAATGTGGCAGATAATTCTTCTTGGCAAAGAAATTTTCCCATGTGCCACATGACCTGCCAGACATTCATGTAGATGAAAAATAGTTTATAATTATCTGAGCCTAAAGCCTAGCTCCATATTCCATGTAAATGCAAAATATTTTTGTACACTTTTAATATTTACCAAATTTTCCAGGAAGTAGCTATTATTTACATTGAGGGAAGATTATATATTTGTTTGTTCAAATAGACATTTTCCAAGAGTTGTTCATCAGTCTGGAAAAATTGCATCATCAATGGCTACACCACTTGGTGCATTCATGTGGTTGATATAATTTATCTGACAGAGTTTGTAATGGCAGCAACAATAACAGTAACAAAATCAAGCTGAATCTGATGAATCCTCTAACTTACACAAAATACAGAGAACAGAAGAGCACATCAGCCAATAGATCAAGAGATTTAAAAGACACACTTTGTAATTTGTGGATATGATTTCTATCCTAATTCAAGCAAGCTGCAAAAAATTCATAAGACATTGGAAATTTAAGTACACTGGATATTTAATGATATTAAGGGATAACTGTTAAGTATTTAAGGTGTATTATGGCATTATGACTGAATTTCTTAAAAAGACTCCTTGTTGTTTAGAGATGCTTACTGAAACATCTATAGATAAAATGATATGATGTTAGATCTGCCTCAAAATAATACAGCAGGTAGAGAGCGGATGAAGATGTAGACGACAAAGACGCACTGTGACTCCCAATTGTTGAAGCTGAGTAATGTGTGCATGGAGCTTTGTTATCCGCTATGCTTATTTTTTTCCTGTTAATGTTCAAAATTCTCCATAGTAAAAAGGCTAAGGAAGGAAGGGTCATTTGGGGATGTGTGGACTCCATACACTGACGGCATCTTCATCAAGGCTATCTCTGATTCAGGAAAGACAGGATCAAGCTAGAACCGAAAGGGAAAAGCAGAAGCACTATTTATGAAGTTCAAGTCTTCCCACAGGCTCTCTCACAATGGCTTTGGAAGATGGGAATTTCCCTTATCCAAGGTTATATGGCCAATCGATGGAAGAGCCAGAATTCGGCCCCACATCCATCTGCTATAAAGGCCTCATCGCTATACTCTGCATTTCTCTGCTGTAGCTCCTGTCCAATGTCTTCCTAACTCTTTCCATGGTAGCTGCCCAAATACTTATCTACTCCCAAGCCAGCTTTGTCCTGATCTTTCTCCCTGCTCTGTGGTCTGTTCTCAGACCACTTTCTCCCAACTTCCACACTCTGTGTCATTTCTCTTTGGCCGTTTCCTCTGCTGGAACATCAGAGTGCTGTATTAGAAACTGAAGCCCCGTAAGAGTAGATACGGGGCAGAATTGGGATGATGAAAATTGAGTTTTATAGTGTGATTTTACCTTGATTACAAAAAAATTAAAAGTGGCAAAACACCATATTCAGCAATTTAAAAAAATAGACAAAACATTGTATGTACATAATTTTTAAAAGTTGAAAAACACAAAGAATTGGCTTTATGTATTCTAGTCATCTGTCTCCACATATGGAGACACATTTGCACAGTAGGGGATTTTTTTTTAAGTCAGTAATATAAACGAAAATTCTTAGTAAGTGAAGGCTGTACATGTACAGAGAATTTTCTTCCCTTCTCTGGCTATGGGTGGGAAATCCCAAACTGAGTAATATGCAGTTGAGGATTACAATTTAAAACATGATATGTTCCACTAAGATTCAAAGAGTTTGTATGTCTAGGAATGCAGTTTCACATTTGCGCCCATACAAATAGGGTATAAATTCCTATTGTAAAGCATCTTGCTAGTCTAAAAATGTACCATGTTTCTTCATTTCCTTCACACAGACCCACCTGCAAATAACACAGCCCTGAACACAGGTGCTATTATTTCACTTTGATGCCAGGGTCATTTTAAGGTTCATAGAGAAGATAAAGGGCCACTTACTGGGAGGTTCAAGTTTCAGATAGTTTGTTCATATACGTTCTTGGCCCTTCCTAGTCACAAAAATCTATTGCCAAACAACACTAAGATCTCCCACCTGCATATGCGATACTAAATGTCAAACGATGGTTTGAATCCTCCGACATCCACGTCAGTTTCAGCAGTGGATCATGAACAACTGCACAGCTACTTCACACACAGGGTACATGCATTGAGGCTTAGCCTTTATCCATCAAACACGTCTACCTATGCTCTCTAGAGGAGTAACATGCTTATTCTAAGACAGGGCATCTCAGACTTGTTCAGAAGGCAGAGATCTAAAACATATGATCTTATTTGCAGAACACCATTTTCTTTGTAAAACATTTTTTAAAGATACAAACCAATATATTTTTATTTTATCTATGTGCTATTTTCACGTACTTTTACTAGCAAAAAGAAATCCACCTTATATTATCCATATACCATATAAACTCACAACCACCAGCTCACGTCTTAAAATAAAATACCCAACAAACTGTTGAGCCAAGAACAAGAGATTGGTTTTGAGTTTTCCTATTGATATGAATTTGCAATTTCATTTTCTTCTGCCATCCACTGGCAATCTTCAGCAGAAAAGTGGTGTCTGGAGCCAAAGACTTGTAAAAAGTTATTGGAGAACAATTTGAATTGAGAAAATGCTATCAGCTGTCTTTTTTTTTCCCTTTGCAAACAGGGTAAAATTGTTAAGTGTACAATAGAGGATTGTTGACTACAGGTACGACATTGTACAGCAAGTCTGTAGAACACACTCATCTTGTTTAACCTAAATTTCCTGCTTGTTGACTATTAACTCCCCATTCTCCTTCCCCCAGCCCCTGGCAACCACTGTTGTACTCTGATTCTATAAATTTCACTATTTTAGATACCTCATATGCAGCCTTTAACATAGAAAAAAAAAATCAGTCTTACTTTATGCATACAAGAAATAATAGGTAGCTGAGTTGCCCCAAATTGGTGACTCATTTTTATTTTTTGGTTTGTGGATAAACTAATGAACTCATTTTACACATACACACACACACACACACACATCTAGTCTATCAAGAGAAAGGTGGAATACTCAAAATGAGATCTCACTGAGTGGAAAAATTAGAACTTCATTGGTTCTCGGCAAATTATTTCTGGAAGTAGAAAAAGACTTCTCATAAAACCAGATAGCTGAAAAAAATTTTTTCTTAAATACAGTAACCTAAATTTGGTATTTAAATAAGACACTGCATCAATATTCTATCAGCACAGGTATGTGGGAAAGCATATCTGAATTTGATTTACATAATTATTTTTATAGTACTTGTTAATTATAGAATTTTAGAGTTAGAAGATACTTTGAAAAACATACTAGTTCCACACCTGGAAAACTTTATGTTACATAATAGGTGACGTTATTTAAATAACACAACAAAAATATTTTAAAATATCTTTTGATATAGAAACACAGATTTAGTTCTGCCCTGTTTAACACCCTTGCTTCAATTTGTCATTGAGTGCTTATAACATTCATTCTTAAAGGTGCTCTGTATTTACTGTATGTTTCTCATTCCCAACAATTCAATGCTAATCATCACTATTAACTCAATCTTGGGTTAATGCAGAGATCTGAGGCAAGGGGTATCTGGCAAGAGGCTGATGAGGCTCTGATGAGGCTGGGGGACAGGGAGCAGAGGCCGGGGAGAGGTTAGACAGTGATAGAAGGTAAGTGAGAGCTGATGGAGAGGCCAGATCCTCAGGGTCTGATTGGTCAGTGGGCCAAAGACTGACAGGATCTGACTTCTGTCTTAAAAAGGCCACTTTGGCTTCTATATTGAAAATAGCTTGTAAATTCAGTTCATTTGTATCTTTACAGAAACAGACTCACAGACATAGGAAACAAACATGGTTACAGGAGAGGGAAGGGAGTGGGAAGGGATAAATTGGAAGTTCAAGATTTGCAGATACTAACTCTTATATGTAAAACAGATAGACAACAAGTTTATACTGTATAGCACAGAGAACTGTATTCAACTTCTTGTAGTAACCTATCATGAAGAAGAATATGAAAAGGAATATATATATACGTACACATATAACTGAAACATGATGTCGTACACCAGAACTTGACACAACATTGTAAACTGACTACTTCAATCAAAAAAAGAAAGAAAGAAAAGAAAATAGCTTGAATGAGAGCAAGAAGCAGAGAAATCAGAGGAGGAGATCTTTGCCATCATTCCAGAAGAGCTTATGGTGCTGGGCACCGCCGTGTGCAATGAAGGTGATGAGACAAAGTCAGATTCTGAATGCATTCTGAAGGAAATGCTGGCAGAATTTGGTGGTAGATTAGAAGTGAGGTATGAGAGAAGGCGAGTAGGCAAGATGACTCCAGGGATTTAGGTCTGAGCAACTACAGCTGTCAGTTTACTGACAGGTAGACAGATGATAGATAGATAGATAGATAGATAGATAGATAGATAGATAGATAGATAGATAGATAGATAGATAGATAGAAAGAAAGATAGATAGATAGATAGATAGATAGATAGATAGATAGATAGATAGATAGATAGATAAGGATGATTAGACAGACTATCTAACATATGCAGCATAGACAAGATTTTTCTCACTTAAAAGAGTGTTGGAAACAATCAGAAATTAATTGTGAGAGAGAGACTAACTGGTTTACCCAAGGTCACCTTGCTAGGAAGGTACAAACTTGGCCTTGAGTATTGCTCAGGGGTTGCACTGTTCTTTTTGCCCTCAAGCACAGTGGCTCCTGCAAACGTCTCAAGTTTTTGGTCAGCAGAAGTCCAATACCGTGTTTGGGATTTTGAGAATTCAAAGATTTTACATAATTCAAGACAGTTTATAGAGCTAATCAGAAATGTTCTGTTTCAGCTGGTGTCTGCTGTAATACAGATCTGCAAGCCCCACATCCTGCAAATGTGATTAAGAGTAAAGATATTTGTATTTTAAGGTCTGTTTTTCAAGTGCAAAGAATAATTAATTGAAAAATACAGTGGACAGGGTTGAAGATTATTTGGGATCTAGAGGCATATACACCTGCGGCTTCAAAGCTGATTATACCATCATAGTTTTATTAGCATTTGTTTTCTTTTGGCCACTTAGAAAATGTATGTTTTCACTGTAGAATGAGATCTAATAGTTATTCAGTAAAGAATATTTTTCTTTGGCTGAGGAATGCAAATTTGGTGCTAGGTATGAGTTCTAAAATATTATATTTATATCAGATTTCCAAACTTTTTTTGTATCAAAAGCAATACTAGTTGAGACATTTTCCAAGTAAAATGAATTATACCTGCTGAAAGTACTCCTGGTTCTCATTTTAAGTTGCTGATTTTTTAAAAAAAAGTCTGACCTTGAGGACAGCTGCCAGTTGGCACAGAACACAATGAAGATGAGAAGAGAGACACTGGCCAAAGCAAACCCCTGAGTCTACCAAATCTGCCCATGGACTCTTTCATGTCTCCGTAGAGCATCTGGGGTCTTGGAGTTGAAGGCTCATCCTTGGCAAACTCCCAGCTAGTCTAGATTCAGGGCATTTTACAAAGCGTAGTAGCATCCTCGGGTTCTGCTTGTTAAGACTTGCAAAGTCCTATGGACTCGCAGCTCCAATCTTCAGCTGAATTTGGATATAGGAAATTAGCAATTACAAAGTGTTCTTTCTGCCAGAAATCACATGCTGCTGCCATTACTTTGCTCTGTGATGAAACAGGTCATTTTAATCCTTTGTAGTAGGTGGAACAATGTGTACTCGACCAACCAAAAGGGAAAATACTTCTTAACTCAAGGGAGGTATTTGCAGCTACCACATGTGGACTTAGGTACATAATAGGAAAAGTAATCTTTTCTCCCCCAAATGAAAACCTTTTAAAGTGATCTTGAAGTGCAACTGGCAAAGCTCCCTCCACTTTAACGAGAGACTTTGTAAATTCGCCAAAGTTTAATACCACCAGACCACACTAAACTAGGTTTCCAACAGCCACGTGAAAGGAGATGTGAAGCAATTACACAGGAAATGGTGTTTACTTGAACTTTAAGATATTGCCTCAATTACTTTTTTCCATTGGCAAGGAATGCACGAGCTGGAGTGAGGCAAGCCTGCGCATTTCATCCCAGTGATTAGCGCAGTGACTGGTCTGATTAGTGACTCAAGTAGTTCTACAGCTGATGGGACCTTCGGCGTTACCTAGGGCAACTTTCTCATTTGACAGATGAGGAGATTAAGGTCCAGCGGATGCACTCAGTTGCCCTCAGTCGTTCTTCTAGTTGGTGACAGTCAGGTCTTGAATAGAAGGAAAAGACCCAGCATCCTACAGAATTTGGATACTTGTATCTCCCTTTCGGCTTTTAAGTCAAATCCAAACTATCTTGCTTTTTTTCTTGATCTGTTTTTGTTTTTTTTCCTTCTGTGTGTTTTAGGATGGCAAAAATTCCCCATGGTGATACTTCTATCTGCTCAGTCACTCAAACCAGAAACCAAGAGCCACCACCCCATCCACGAGATCAACTCTTAAACCATCTGCTTCCCAAATGGCTCTCCGTTCTGGTCTTCACTCCTCACCCTCACAAACACTGCCTTAACACAATCCCCGTCGTCTCTCACTGCAGTACTGCAGTGGTCTTTTTATCGGCCTCCCTTGCTTCTAATGTCTTATTCCTCAGTGGCAAAAACTGCCAGTTGCTTTCATTTCCATTTTTTTCTGCTACACTTCCCTGCTCACCTTACAGCTGGGTGTGACCATGTGACCACGTTCTGGCCAATGGGAGGTCAGGAGAAGAGTCATGTGGCAGTTTCTGGAGATCCTCTTTAAAAGACAGTTGGTGGCACACTTTGCCCTCTTCTACTGTGTCCTTACTGAAGTTTGCTGCCTGTGATGTGGACGCTGCCGTCTAGACATTTGACTGGGGCCACACATGAGAGTAACAACATAAGGAGAGAACATGTCTTTTGACACCACGGAGCCTTTGATGCCACAGCAGCCTTGAACTGCATCTCTGGACACAGCTTTGTAAAACAGTGTTAGTTTGGGTTGCTATCCATCAAGCCAACCCTAATATCCACTATACAGCTGACCACCTAAATTCCACAACATCCTGAAGGTAATACTCCTGAAACATGGATTTGGTCACGCCTCCATACTTAAATGGCCTCCTGTTGTTTACAGAATAAAGTTCAAACTCCTTGACAAGCCACGTGGTGCCCTCTGTGACCTGACGCTGGATGTTCTCTGGAGCCTCATCCCTCTTCATGCTTCCTCTTCGTGCTTAAAGCTCCAACAGTATTGAATCACGTGTAGTTCACTGAAATCTCCGCAACCTCCAGGCGTTTGCCCATCCTGCTTCCCCTGGCTCGAAACCCTCTGCTTATCCTTTAAAAACCAGTTTGGATGCTTCCTTCTTCTGTGATACCTTCCTCTACCACCCTGGACTCTAACAGAGTTAATTACTCTCTCCTCCATGTGACTTGCACCTTGCTCTTGTTTCTAGTATTGCCTTTACACCACATGGTAATTATTTGTCTATATATATGTCTTCTCACCTTGCATATGAATCTATTGCTTACCTGGGATTTCACATTATATTTCTATGAGCCCAGAAGACCAGAAGTTCTTCTAAGGTATATATTTAAGCTACTGGTATTAAAGCGAAAAGGATATAAAAGAACCAATCATATCTCAGAGGTAGTAGATGTGAAATGTGGGTGTATTAAAGTTAATTCATGATTATAACAAACATAAAGTGTTCAGAAAAAAGCTGGCAATAAAATGAAAATAAATCTGCTACGGAAGCAACTAACTAGCAATTCAGTGATATCTCCTGACTCATCTGGAATTAACAGAGAGATATTTGTAAAGTTGGGGTAAAATGGAAGACAGAACTGGGTCTTGATGAGTATTTTTTTTTAGATTTATTTACATTTCAATTGATAATCTACTGGAAATTTGAGTTATAGGCAAAGCTGTAGGACTAAAGATGGACCCCATATCCTGGACACTTCAAGACAGGATATGAGATCAGGCTAAGTTTCACAAACACTGTCGATCTAAGGAAGCAAAACTTAAGAGAACATGTACAGCATAAAGTTCAAAATAGACCACATTAAATTATATTGTTTAGGGATGCATATATAGATGGTAAAACTGCCAAGAGAAGCAAGGAAATGACTGTCAGAAAAATCAAGATAATCATTCCCTCTGGAGCAAAAGATGAGGCTGGATTAGAAGGAGGCACGTGGGGTTTCTGGGGTCCTGTATCCCTTAGTCTGCTGTTAAATTTTTTCTTTTTCATTTCAGTTATCGTGTTCTTCAGTTCTCACTGGTTCTTTTTAATATTTTCTAGTTCTTTGTTAAAATTCTTACTGTGTTCATTTATTCTCTTCCCAAGTTCGGTTAGCATTCTTATTACTAATGCTTTGAACTCTTAATCTGGTAAATTACCTCTGTTTCATTAGTTGTTTTTTCAGGGTTTTTTCTTGTTCTTTCATTTGAAACAAATTCCTCTGTCTTCTCATTTCATTTAACTTTATTTGTCTCTATGAAATTAGGGGAAGCAGTTATCTATCCAGGTCTTGAAAGGGTTTCCTTGTGTGGGAGTGTCCCTATGCAGTCTTCGTGTGCCTAGTGGCCTTGTTGGAGAGCCAGATCTGAAGTGGGCATGGGTCATGCCTTCCCCCAGAGTGTGCTAGCAGCTATCACCTTGGTGGGAGGTGGGGCTGAAGATGGAGGGGCTAGAGCCAGAGTCATGTGTGATCTGGGGTCTTTCCTACGCTCAGTGGCTACCACCACCCTGTCTGGGCTGGGATTGGGTCCCAAGGTGCTGGAGCAGAAGCCTGAGGTTCTGATCTGAGCTGGTTCCATTCCCTCTAAGTGGGCCTCTCCCGTCTCCTGGCTTTGCCCCAGAGGGGAACAGCACTGAAGGAGGTGGGGTCAGAATGGGCACCCTGTGTGGGCTGGGGTATGTGCTAGGATGGTCCTGGAATGCCAGTCTGAGCTCCAGACTGCTCCAGATCCACTGCCTCCGAGAGCACCAGTAATGGCCACCCTTGCCTTGCTAGATGCAGTGTCAGGCCTGAGCCAGCTCTGTCCTGGTCAAGGGCGCGCTTCCCTCAACAACAGCGGCTTTTGCCCTAGTGGGGAGTTGTGCTAGAGCCAGAGGGGCTCTGGCAGGCACTCAGCGAGGGCTGGGCTGCACGCTGGGATGACCCCAGCACGTCAGTCAGTATCCCATAGTTCCGGTGGGTCAGTGCTCCAGGCAGCTCCCAACGCACCACCTCCACGAGTGTGCTAGTGATGGCCACGCTCATCCCGTTCAGATTCAGGCCTGAGTCAGAGCTGGCTCTGTCGCCCGCCACCACCAGGCATGCCCACCCCTCGGCATAGCAGCTTTGCCCTAGTGGGGAGCTGCACCGGAGCTGGAAGGGCCAGGGATGGCCAGGGGAGCTAAAGGGGCACTGGCGTGTTTGCAGGAAACTGGCCAGAACCCCGGGCAGCTTCAGTCTGCTTCTCCTGCCTACTCCCAGGGGTAAGCAAGTGGGTGCACACTCTCCACAAGAGGGGCCTTGGCTTCCTGCAGCCCACTGGTTTTAACCCTGCTGCGGGGACTCACCTTCCCAGTGTCGGATGCCAGGGCAGGGTGCCCAGCACACGGTTCACATCCCACACTCCCCAGGGAGGATCTCGGAGCTTATCACTCTCCTCCTCTTCTGTGTCCCCTCCTAGGGGCCCAGGCGCTGACCTGACTACGTCTCCTCCCTTCTTACCCAACTCTGTGGATCTTCCTCTACAGCCTTGGTTGTAGAAAAGTCTCTCTGCCAGGCTCCTGTTTGTTTTCAGTGAGAATTTTTGATGTCAGCACGGGGGTGGGGGTGGGAGGTGAGCTCAGCACCCTCCTACTCCACCACCTTAATCTCTTCCCCACGTGTGCTGGGGATGTTTGTTTCTTGTCATAGGTTGTGCTTACATGAATACTTTCTTGAAATGACTTGTTAAGCTGTACATAGATGTTCCGTGTAGTTTTGTTTTTATACTATATTTCACAATTTAAAATGTCAACAAATAAAAGTGAAGCATTCCAACAGCAAAATGGGCAAAAAATCAGAACTGAGTGGCCATTAAACATTAAAAATATGTCCAACACCGTGAATAATCAGGGAAATACAAATTAAAAATACGAGATACCACTTAAGACCCACCAAATGTGCTAAAAAAAAAAAAAAGGATGACAATATCAAGTCTTGGTGAGGCTATGGAAGAACAGAAACTCCTATAAGCTGCGGGAAACCAAATTAAAAAACAGCTGAGGATTATCCAGCAGAGCTAAGGTACGTACACCCTGCAACCCAGCAATTACTGTCTCAGACACACAGATAAGGCTGTTCATAGCGACATCAGTTACAACAGCAAAATTCTGGAAACAATCCAAATGTTGATCACTAGGAAAAAGAGTATCATTTCCACGTATACAACTGCCAGAAACAGATGCCCCAGAGCTGCACACAAATAGATGAATGAGTCCCACAAACAGGTTAAGGAAAACAAGTTCTCAGAAAAAAAGGATGATTTTTTAATATTACATTAAAAACTCACCAAATCACATACACACGTTAGAGATAACATATGTAAGTGGTAAAATTGCACAGAAAAGCAAGGAACTGATAAACACAAAATTCAGGGGGATGGTTGAGGGTGCTTATTGGTGGCTAGGACTGGGGATGGACATACCGGTGACTTCAAGGCATTGTTAATGCTCTATTTGTTCTATTTTTCCAGCTGGGTGGTAGATATAAGTTATTTTTAGATTACATATACTTTACCTATGCTTTTTTGAATATGATACATCTTTCATTTTATAAATTGTTTACACTGAAAATAAAAGACTGATTATTGTTTTGATGTTCCGGGTACCAGACAAGCTTCCAGGAAGGGATTATGAGATTTAACATCTTTATGGCAGAAATATTCCACATGGAATAATGATTAAAAAAAAATGCTTTCTAGTCTACCAATTAGACTTAAGAGAGTATAAATTGCATAAAGCAGTTACTCAGTGTGCAGATACCCCAGATCCACTTTCTCTGTGAGTCCCTGCACTGGAGAAGTGCTTTACATCAAGGTTCAGCTGAAGCAGCCACCATTATCCTACCCAGGTTACCGCAAAGAGCTCCTACATTTGTGCAGATTAAAACTCCAGAGAAGATTCAATTCTCCTGCAAAACAAAGCTGATGACTTTGAAACACAAGATACATTGCACGTTTATAAGAAAAGAAAAATCAATACTTAATTATCAGTCCTCATGTTCCACTTTCGCTGAAAACCAAGTTAATTCTGAATGGTCTGTCAACACTCAATGCCTACACCATTTCTGTTAGAAAGCATCTTTTAGGTAATAATGTCAGAAAGTTTGATTATTTCCAACCATGCTCCTTTCGTATCTATAAACTTATTTTAATTAATTAATACCAGAAAAAGGGGGAAGGGGCCCACATTAAATTTTAATATCTTTTAGCTCCTTCGTCAATTTATCAGAAAAGTATGAAATCAGACTTATAGTTGGGCAGCGTGACTCTGACTGCAACTTGTTAATCCTAAATTTTTCTTCCTTTAGAGCATGCATCCAACTGAAAAGGAAAATACTTGAAACCTTCTCGCTGACTGTGTTTGGACCGTATCATTTTGACCTTCTCCTGTTTAGGCTGAGAGGGAGGGGAAGTCAGAGGGGAGAAAGGCAAGCGCAAGCCATGCCTAGAGGAAATCACTGAGTTTTGTTAATTCCCGGGGCGCTCACATGGTCAGGGAGTCACAGGACTTCCCCTTCTTGAAAGCGTCGCATTTGCCTCAGACCAGCTTTCTCTCAAACTTTCTCGAAGGGGCTCTTAATGACTGACAGTCAAAAGATTCCACAGATTGTTTCCAAAGACGGATCAAAAATAAAAGACACTTCTGACTTGATCAAACCACCTCACTAAACTCCCTTATGCTTGGATTTTCCTGAAGGTGGAGGTCGTGTCTTTCAATTAATTTGGCTTTTAGCCCTCTCCCCACAATTTGAGTCACTGAGAACTGAACATAGATGAGAGAGAAAAGGGGGGGAAAGTGGTTGAAACACATAAAAAAAGTTCAAGCTTTGTTTTCTGAGTCGCTCTGGGTTTTGTTGTTTTCCTTGTTTTATCTAGCCTAGTCTAACAGCCCTTCTTCTGAAATTTGGACAAGTTCCTATGAATGCACACTGAGAAACATCTGGATTCGTGGCAGTAATTTGCCAAACAGAAATCAGCAACAATGGAAAAGTCCTGTACTGCTATAAAGAGAGGAAGAAATGGTAGATATAAATGACTGGTAAAAATTTCTGATATATCATAATAAGATGTTACCTTTCTTAAGTCTTGCCAGAGTTCACTATTTACCTTTTTGATGTTCTTAATTATATAGCCTTTATATGTGGGGCTCTGATTTATGTCACTTAATTTCATAAAGATATAACCAGATGTGCAATTCTTTCAATGTTCAAAATTCTCAGAAACATGTGTTGAATATCTTAATAGGGATGTTGCAAAAGTTCTTGTAAAGTAAAGTTACCTACTTTTCAAAACTAGATTTTAAAAACTTTCTTACACATCCAGTGTGACATCAGCACACCTGACTCTTTGTATTTATAGTCAATACGGCACAGGAGGTCTTCGGCACATTTATTATTAAATAAGTTCTAGAACCAGACTCAAGGACTTTTTTTTTAAGCTGGAAGGCTCCTTAGAGATGATTTAGTCTAGTCTCTCAATTCTAAAGAAAAAGAAATATACGTTGAATGATTAAGAAAGGAATTCCATTATTCCAGGTCCTATAGAGGACATAAAGGTAATTCTTGCCCCATGAAGTTGACATCCTATTAGGCAAAAGGGGAAATATACACAAATAACATGAGCAAAATATTAAGTGCCTTAAAATGGACACCTGCAGTGCTGACGTCTTGGAGCAGAACAACTCAAAAATTCACGGCATCTGAGATGGGAGGAGGGAAATTTTCCTAAAAAAGGTAACATTAGATTTGGCCTTTGAAAAATGGGTAAAATTTTGACAGGAGAAAATGTTAAGTCGAGGAAATTGCAGCTGGGGAATAGCAGGGGCACGTACGGAAACTGAGAGAGGAAGCTGGAAGGTGGGTTGGCCTTACACGCAAGGCTGAAAAAGAGCCGTGCAGACACCCGCCTGGCTGAAAAGAATTATTTCTTGAGTCAACGCTGTGACATTCTCACAGACGCATCCAGTTTAAATAACCTCTGATAACAAAGAATCTGCTGCCTCTTGAGAGTTCCTGTCCCAACTTTGTTTAGTTCTGTTTTCTTTTTATATTGAACTGAAATCACTTTTCTTACGACTTTCATTTATTCGTTCAAGTCCTACCTCTCATGGCCACAGGGAACGAAAGTCCTTTTCCAAAGTCAGCTATCTTTTCTTTTTTTTTCAGTTGTGGTACTAATGACCAAAATATCTCTATTTTTTAACCACCTGTTATACGACATGATCACTGATATTTCCCCATCCTGCTCACTGTATTCTGATTGAACTCTGTGCTCATATTCCTCTTGAGGTGAGACACTTCCATGGGACACAATTCTGATGGCGTTAATGTGCAGTGGGGCAGCCCACTGGCCCTCTTATAGACACACAGACACCCTAATGTATCTGATACGGATTAAGGCCACCTTCACTTGGATTTAGTTTAGTAGGCCACGCAAAGGCACTGCAGGCTTTTGAGCCCAGGCTTACAGCTGTCAGTGGCTACGGCTGCATTAAAAAAGGAAGAGAATGAGGGGGGATTATTCGGAAACTAGGGTAATGGTCCAGGGAAAAGGCAATGAGAGGCTGGATTAGAGTGGTGATAGTGCAAATGGGATGGAGAGTGATGTGAGGGGTGCGGGGAAGAAGACACCGTGGGGCTTGGCATCTCGTTAGATGGGGGAGGGAGAAGCCACAGAGTTTTCAAGCTTTTAATTTGGACTGGGAGAAGAGTCTTATTAATCAGGTATGAGGAGAAAGTCTCAAGGCACAACCAGCTTCAGGGGAAGGTGTTGGGTCTGGCTTTGGACATAAGAAGGTCGAGACAGCAGTAGAGGCTAAGAATGAAGGAAAACTGGGGAGTCATCTTCCTTTAACAGTTGAAACTGTGGGAATGAGGAAGATCCTCAAAGCAATGTCTTTAAAGAGAGAAGAGAATCTTGAGAAATACCTACTTTTAGGGGCTTACAAGTCAGAAGAGCAGAGAAGGAGAGAAGAGACCCAGTATGATCCAGGGTAGGGATGTCAAAGAAGAAGTAAAGATTTATCAGCAAATATCGAGGAAGTCAGGAAGGGAAAGTGATTGCATTTTGTGATTAAGAATACATATCAAGGGATAGATGGGATTTCAAAATTGTAGAATAGATAAACAAGATTGTACTGTATAGCACAGGGAAATATACACAAGATCTTATGGTAGCTCACAGAGAAAAAAATGTGACAATGAATATATATATGTTCATGTATAACTGAAAAATTGTGCTCTACACTGGAATTTGACACAACATTGTAAAATGATTATAAATCAATAAAAAAATGTTAAAAAAAAAGAATACATATCATTAAAGGGCAATTTTAGTAGGGTATCAGAGACAGAGATTGTGTAAGATGTTAGGATATGAGCAGGCTGTGAGGAAGGGGAGACCACAAAGATAAACGAGTTAAAGAGCACTGCCAGTCTAGTGCAGGAGAAGGTTCAACAAGGTGGAAGGGAGCTGTTTGATTGCGCTGATGGTGGTGGGAGGGGTTGGTTTCGCTTAGGATGCAGAGGCCAGAGCACAGGTAGTGAAAGGATACACTGAAGAGGGAGCGGTTAGAAGTAAGGAAGTCCACTCTGGAATCCCGGACCATGTAGGTGAGTTGAGATAGTTACGTATAGTCCCATCCACAGTTCACTCAAACATAATGGTTTACCTCTAGCATTCAAGTATTCCACGTAAGGGCATTTACAGTATATGACCTGAAAGGACAAAAAATTTAATTAAAAAACTCCCAAAATATGATTGAGAAAGAAAGCACTGGCTCTCCAGCCTCTGTCTGTCTCTTCCTGTCAATCTCTGTCTGTCTGTCTGTCTCTCTCAAACACACAAGAGCCATGAGCACTTTCAAGATATTTCTTTGATTCTATTTCCCCGGCAAGTGGTTTGA
Organism: Camelus bactrianus; assembly: GCF_048773025.1. Taxonomy (NCBI): domain Eukaryota; kingdom Metazoa; phylum Chordata; class Mammalia; order Artiodactyla; family Camelidae; genus Camelus; species Camelus bactrianus. The sequence continues at coordinate 16,132,068 of NC_133572.1, forward strand.
TGAGCCAAGTTAACTACACATTGACCATGAAATTATTTCACACAGGCAGGTAAATTAAGTAAAATGCGAACATTTTTGGTGCTGAATCCTGATCCTAGGTCCTGAGACACCAAGAGATTTGCATTCAAATATGACTAGAATGGTCTCATTTTGTGACAATCTGATTTGTTATTTAAATGGTTCTTTATAAATTTGGATTTCCTTAGCTTAACATTTTTGCTGCTTTCCCTTTATTATGTGTGGTAGATTAAAGAGCACGTTTATCGGTTGAAGATAATTTTCCTTGAAACAGCAAAACTTCAGTTCAGGGGTAGAAAGTGCTTATTAAACTTGTTTTAACATTTTAGCCTTTAACATAATTGAACCAATTCAAAGGTTTTTGTGTGTGTTCAATGAGGTAGAGTTTTTCTTTTCACTGCTAACTGCAGAGATAAGAAAAATGCCATGGCATTTGATGGAGACATAACAAAATGAGAATTTTTATGAGAAACTCAAATGTTTCATGTCAAAATAAACAAACTGCCTGAAAAAGTATGTCATTCCCCATAATTAATCAGCTCTATCTGAGGTCGCTAACACACACACACATGCACACACAAGCATGCACACACACACAAATGCACACACACACACACTTTCTCAGCAATACTGAACAACTACTTCAAAGGTCCTGGAATGCAGTGTGGGTTTCACTCTTTCGGGCTTTAGACAGTTTCTGTTTCTTTGTCTCTAATGCTTTCTAGTTGGCATCTACCTGACAAACTACTGCTATTCCAGATTTAGCTCAAACAGTTCCTTGTCTGGGAAATCTTTGCTGAATGGCTCAGGCAAACTAAGCCCTCATCACACCTTACACGTTCCTTCACTCTCACTGCCTGCTTACTGTACGCCCAGTACCTTGCACGGTGTCCAGCACCCAAAGGAGCTCCGTGATGCGTGCTGGCTGAATGAATGAAGCACTGACAAAGTTATCTGGAAGTGATCCTCCTTTTTCCCTGGCTGTTGATTGTTAAGCTCCTTAAGCATTTTCCTGGTTTTCTTCCTGCCTCATCAGCTGCCTCTCTGGCTCCATTTCTGACTTCACTTGCTTCCTACAGCTCAGTCAGTGGTATTACCTGCTCTGCACAGATGCATTCCCTTGATAAGCTCATTTCATCCCAGATCCTCAATTACTGGGTCTCAGGGCAATGCCTTTAATGCTGGCCTCCAGGACACCTAACTGCTCCTGGGTAATTTTCCAGTTTTCCTTCAAGGTAGTCAACCATGAACTGGAACCAAGGCTAGAGTTTAATTTACCTTTCAAGATCCTATCATGTGCAGTAAACTTGGTGCCCATTTTCTTTTGGGTATTTTCCTTTTGGAATTAATTTTCAAAAACCCAGAAGAGAACAAACAGGGTGCCAAAGGTTAACTACAGGACAACAGCAGATTGCTCTTTGCAAGCAGAGTCCAGCACCGTGGGAGACAGAATCAGAATTCAAAGCATTCTTGGCAAACTGGAAAGGTGGTTGTGCTAGTCAGCTGGGACTACCTTAACAAGTAGCACAGATTGAATGGCTTGTACAATAGAAATTAATTTTCTTACAGTTCTAGATTCTAGAAGTCTGAGATCAAGGTGTTGGTAGGGTTGGTTTTTGTCTGAGGCTTCTCTGCTTGACTTGTAGATGGCTGTCTTTCTGTCTTCACAGAGTTTTATTCTGTGCTTCTTTGTCATAATCTCCTCTTCTTGTAAGTGCACTAAGCAGATTGGATTAGGGCCCACCCTAGTGGCCTCATTTTACCTTAATCATCTCTTTAAAGGCCCTATCTCCAAATTCAGTCACACTGTATGTACTGTGGGTCAGGACTTCATCTTACAAATTTTAAGAGGACACACATCAGCGCATAACAGTGGCCAAAGACAGAAAGAAGCTTGGTTAAAGGGAGGAACTTGAGGAGCAAAACAAACTCCTTGTTCAGCAGATGAGGATGAGCTGGGTACATGTAAATTAGGCAGAAAAAGTTCCTGAGGTCATTGTGAATAACAAGGCAGCAAGGCAGCAAGGCAGCAATGGAACTCAGTAAAACACAAACGCACAATTCCTAGGTATATAAATAGGAGAACCACAGGATAGTTTGTGAGGTAACTTAGCAGTTATGCTTTGCAGTGATCAGTAATAAAACACTTTCCGATTCTGAACTCCAAACAGAGATGTGATGATTCTGGATGAGATTCAGAAAAAAATAATATAGAACCGTATTTTTTAAATTGAAGTACAGTCAATTTGCAATGTGGTGTTAATTCCTGTTGTATGGCATAGTGACTCATTTACACATGCATATTTTCCTTTCCATAGTCTTTTTTCCTGTAGATCATTACAAGGTATTGAATATAGTTCCCTATGCTATACAGTAGGACCTTGTTGTTTATCTGTTTTATGTACAATAGTTAGTGTCTACAAATCCCAAACCATGTATTTTTACCCAAACCATATACTTTTAATCATTAGAAAGTAAAGATACTGAAATTTCTCAGCCTGGAAACAAGGAAGCTGAGGAGGGGTTTATTAATGGTCTTTTCTCAAAAAATGTCACTTGGAAGGTAGTGATTAGTAGTTCTCCAATCCATAAATTAGAGAGTAGAAGGAAGAGAAAGTTAGATTTTGCATAAACTATTTCTTAATGCTAATGACTTAGTTGTCATAAAAAAGTATTTCTTAACAGTGTTGTTAAAAACTGGAATGGTTTACTAAATTTGAAAATTAAAAATAAGATAAGTTATCTTTTATTTCAAGCAATTTTGGCATGATTCTGCCTAAAGTTTTTAGCATGTGGAATATAATCATTCATTCGTTTGTTAAACAAATAGTTATTAAGTGCTACCACGGGCCAGACATTATTCCAGACCTAGCAGTGAAACAACAAAGTTTCTGTTCTTATGGACTTTACTTACAGTTGGGAAGACAGATTTTATACACAAACACACACACACAGAGTCACAGACACACAGTATTAGGTAGTGATAAAGTCTATGAAGAAAATAAATGAGGCAGGATAAAAAAGAGTAACATGACTGGTACTATTTTAGACAGTGTGTTTAGGGAAGGGCTCCGTAAGAAAGAAATATTTAAGGAAAGACTTGGATGAATCAATAATAATAGCCAATGTTTACTGAGCACTTGCTATGTGCTAGACATCTGTGCTAAGCTCTGTATTATTAAATCTTTACAATGATTTTCTTTACAAAGAGGAAACTGAGTCTCAAGGAAGTTAAATAAATGCTAGTAACTTACACATTCTAGTAAGACTCACAAGTTCTGGCTGAGGCTTGCTTTTTCCCTAGTTGCTATTAATATTAATATTAACTTTAATATTAACATTAATGTTAATGGATGAATAATGGCCCCAAATTAATATTAACATTATTTTTAATATTAAAGTTGAGGTCCTATTGGGTATAGGGTTTCTCTTTATTTATTTTTAATGAATAATACCTAGGTAATAGACGAATTTTACAGAACTCTAGAGTCCCTGTGCAATGTTGAGCACCATCTGTGTTTTGTTTCCGAGGCACCAGGAAGACCAGACAATTTACTGACGTTGGTCAAGCTGGAAGGCAGGTGTCTCAGTAGACAAGAATGGATGAGACCTCATGGACCAGTGGAGGGGGTGGCTTTTCCTAGAAGAGTGGATCATATACCCATGGTAATGGAGAGAAGGTGGGTATATTGGCACAGATGCAGATGGTAGGTAGTGGTGGCGGTGGGTAAGGAGGCAGTGGGTAAAGGTGGCAGTAGGAGCTTGCAGAAGTTCTCTTCTGGTGGCTTCTACTTTCTCAGAGAGTTAAAATAAGGATTGATGGTTATTTCCTTAGTGATCAAGTCGCCTTCCTTAGTACAAAACACCTCATCAGACTTAACAGAAAACTGTCACAAGGGAGAGACAGACAGGAAGGCCACCAGCTGCAATGCCAAGTGATAAATAGGTAAATAATGTTAGTCTCAGTGGAGAAAGTGAGGCCAGAGAAGGGGGTGATTTACACTTCCTGAGTGACTCAAAGGAAGTTTTACAGAGTGGGTGAATTTGCAGCAGCACAGGAAGGATGTGACAGTAATGGACAGACACTGTTCTAAGTATTTGTATTCATAACGGTCCTAGGAGAGGTAGGTGTTAGTCTTGGCCCCGTTTTACAAGTCAAGGGACTGATGTACCTGGCCACACAGAAGGTGTGTGCAGCACTGACACAAACTTGCCTCGTCTGACTCCAGAGTTTGCTCTGTCAATTGTTTCCCCAGAACTTTCTTAGATGAACACAGTCACAATTTTAGAACTGCCTTCTCAACCTTCTGTTTGTCCCTCTGTGGTTCTTTATGCATCAGTTGACCTCAGGATTCTACTTGAGATGGACATTTTGATTGATCTCAAACAAACCTGCTGATTAGGGTTACCAGGGGAGCTCTTAGAAAATTTCAAGTCCCAGGCTACACCCTCGGGGATTCCGATTTAATTGGTCTTGACTAGGGCTCAGGCATCAGTGTTTTTTTTGATTCATGCCTTGGGTGATTCTAATGTGCAGTTGGGGCTGAGAATCACTGACTTACATGAAAGAGAAGAGCTCTGAGGGGGTAGATAAAGGAATTTGACACTTGCAATACCATTGCTTTGGGTTAAGGATTTTCTGTCTTAAAACAGAAATGCTCTAAAAGGTTGGAGCAACATGTTAAGTCTCTAGAAGGATCTTAGTGGGGGTGTTTTTATCAACTCTCCTTTCTCCTTGTGACGAGACTTTCAGGAGGGGCTGGCAGTACAAGCCAAGAAGCCAAGGTTGACTAGAAAGCCCAGGATTTGCCCTGTTCTTAATAAAATCATTTGCCATCAATTTGAATATTTGCCAGGGTAATTTAGTCATTTTCTCCAAGACCAAACCAACTGTTAAAATGGTCTAGAGAACTCAATAAATTTCAGGATCATACTTTGGTTAGTGAAGTGCAACGGCTAGGCTCTAAGCTTCATGAAGGCAGGTGTTCTGTCTTGTTACATCCACAGCATCTCCCATAGTACCTAAAACCTAGTAGCCATTCATTAAACACCTGTTGCATGAGAGCAATTCATCACTCATCTTCATCAGTGTAAAATGATTTTCCCTGGGAGAGGAAACAGATTTGTTGATCGAGTCATAGTCTTCGCAATACCACTGTAAGAACATTCTATAATTTGCTCCAATTTATTGACCCATTTCCCTATTCAGTGACAGGTGGATTGTTCCCAACTTTTTGCTATTAAAAACAATACAAAGAACACCTTTGCATAGACATATGCATTAACATAGGAGTCTTTCTAGAGTAAATCCAAAGAAATAAAATCGCTGGGTTGGTGGTATGTGCTCTTGAAACTTTTATATATTGTTAACTAGCTTTCCAACTTGATACTCCAAATAATGCACAAAGTGCAACATATAAAGAAGAAGACGATCAATTTGACTTAAAATGTAAAGATTCTAAATGACAAAATATACAATAAATGAGATAAAAACATACAACTATAGTCCTTTTCACTTCTTTCAGTGCAAGTAAAATCTGTAATAAACAAACTCAAAGTTCTAAGTTTGCCTTTTGTAATCAGCTTTTAAAATGACTAAGAGAGACTAGCACCCCACCCCCATCCCCTTTGTGTCTGTCTTTCCCCCAGAAATTGTTTAGGAGAATATTCACAATCTCCAGATGGTTCTTCAGGGCAGCTTGGCTGATGGTAGTCAGGCTGAGATCCAGGAAAGAATGATCTAAGACTGCAGGTGCTCATTCTGCCATTTTTCCAAAGCAAACTCCCGGCCGTTAGCAGGTGGGGCAGAACACAGGGCTGCCTGGAGCCCCTCCCTGGCACACCTGCCTTTCCCTCCTGCTCGTCCCCCAGGGACAGGCCAGCTTTAGCAACTGGACGGTCAAGCTTTCCTGGGCATAACTAATGCAAGAGAATTCTCACTAAGGCTGATGATAGATAGATATGCTAATTTCTTCCTTTTTGAAGCATTCATGATAAGATTTTTGTCCTAACATGTAAATTCTGGCTGTAATCAAATAACTCAGAGTAGAAGTGTCTGACCTTTCTCAGGGAATCCTTTGAACTCTGTATCTCCAAAAGCTTTAACTCTTACCTGTTTAAGGGGTGTGAAATACGTACACAGTGACCATGTGTAATTTATGATGTAGACTCTAACTTGACTTGAAATTCGAATGTACCATGCCGAGAAAAAGGGAAAAAAGCTTCACTATGGCCATAGTTCACTTCCAGTTGTGGTAGAGCTGCTCTTCCAGAGGAAACTGTATGTTCCCGTATATGATTGTATTTTATTTAATTAATTTATTTATTTTTAACTGCAGTACAGTCAGCTACAATGTGTCAATTTCTGGTGTACAGCACAATGTCCTAGTCATGTACATATATACATATATTCATTTTTATATTCTGTATAGGTTATTACAAGATATTGAATATAGTTCCCTGTGCTATACAGAAGAAAGTTGTTTTTTTAAAATTTATTTTTATATATAGTGGCTAACATTTGCAAATCTCAAACTCCCAAATTTATCCCCTCCCACTCCCTTTCCCCTAGTATCCATAAGATTTTCTATGTCTGTGAGTCTGTTTCTGTTTTGTAGATGAGTTCGTTAGTGTGCTTTGTTTTTTTTAGATTCCACATATGAGTGATATCATATGGTATTTTTCTCTCTCTTTCTGGCTTATTTCACTTAGAATGACAATCTCCAGGTCCATCTATGTTGCTGCAAATGGCATTATTTTATTCTTTTTTATGGCTGAGTAATGTTCCATTGTATAAATATACCACAACTTCTTTATCCAGTCATCTGTCGATGGACATTTAGGTGGCTTCCATGCCTTGGCTGTTGTACATAGTGCTGCAATGAACACTGGGGTGCATTTAGATGGAATAGCAATACATGTGGCAATTTTCCACACAATGTTTTAAAAGGACATTTTAGAAAAAAAGAAAACAACCCAAACAGGCCTTTTTAAACAGGAACTCAACATCTTCTCAGCCTAATTCCATTTAATTTTATGTACTCAATTCTAATTTTTATAGTTAGTATATGTGATTTGCTGTTGTTGTTTCTCTGAAGCATAAGATAACCAGTAAAATGTATTTTTTCAATGTACATGCTTCTTTTTTTTTTTTTCAACAAGATAGGAATAAATTTACTAGCTTTTCCCTCCACAGAAAAATCAAAACTGCTGCTACTGCTATGTGCCCCTTCTACCTGAATGTCCATGCTGGCTTCTCACAGAGCAAGGCATTCAGTGCAGCTCTTCCCTCTGTGCCTTTTCTCTGGACTGGCTCCTTGTGCTGAACACAAAAGTACTAAACTCAGCACTGCTGCTCTGGGTACCAGGTCACCTTGCTCCTCTCACAAACCTTCATGTGGATTGTATTCATTTCTAAAGCATGAGTGTTTGGCTTCCATGTCTTTACTTACTCTAATAATGGCCAATATTTATTGAATCCTTGCTATGCATCAAATGCTTTCTATGCACCTTGTCATGTAATTCTCCTCAGCACAGGGCCACAGATATGTTACCCCAACTTTACAGATGGAGAGAAACTGAAGCATCAAAAGCTTAAGTAACTTGCTTGAGACAGTCGGGCAAAGAACAGTATCAGGTTCTTTAGAAAACAAAAGATAGAGTTAACCATATGATCCAGCAATCCCACTCCAGGGCATTTATCTGGAGAAAACTCTAACTTGAAAAGATACATGCACCCCATTGTTCACAGCAGCAATGTTTACAATAGCCAAGATGTGGAAGCAACCTAAATGGCCATCAACAGATAACTGGATAAAGAAGATGTGGTGTATATACATGATGGAATATTACTCAGCCGTAAAAAAGAATGAAATAATGCCATTTGCAACGACATGGGTGGCCCTAGAGATTATTATATTAAGTGAAGTCATACAGAGAAAGATAAATATCATATGATATCACTTATATGTGGAATCTAAAAAAATGATATAAATTAACTTATTTACAAACCAGAAATAGACTCACAGATGTAGAAAACAAACTATGGTTGTCAAAGGGGAAAGGGGTTGGGGGGAGGGATAAATGAGGAGTTGGAGGTTAACAGATACATACTATTATATATAAAATAGATAAACAACAAAGACTACTTATAGCACAGGGAACTATATTCAGTATTTTGTAATAACCCATAATGCAAAAGAATCTGAAAAAAAATACACATATATAGGTATAACTGAGTGACTTTCCTGTACACCTGGAAAAAAAAAAAAGATAGGCAAGTGGCAGGGAGAAGATGCAAACCCAGGAAAGCTGACATCAGAGACGGGGCTCCTCACCACTGTCCTGGGCTGCCTCCCATCTGCCTCCCCATTCATTGCCACAGCCCAGCTCCATGAGAGCAGGTTTCTTCTGCTTTGTTCACCAAAGTATTCCAAGGGCCTAGGACAATGCCTGACGGGTGGTTAACACACAAGAAGTATTTCCTGAATGAATATATCTCTTTGTTGATTTTCTGTTTCATTTCTTCAGTAAACAAATGTTGGCTGAACCGATAAAGGTGGGCCTTATTTTACACATTCTGCACATTCGAGGTACAATAATGAACAAAGTCCCTCCCCTCAAGAAGATTACATTCTTGACGGAGAAGACAGACTACTAAATATTTAATGTCAGGCAATAATTATTGTGAAGGGAAAAAATCAGGGCAAAGGAGCTAGAAAATGACGTGGGGGTGCTATTTCTGCCACAGCACTTGTGGAAGGGATGTCTAAAATGGAGACGCTTGGACAGACCCCTGGAGGAGGGAAGGAAAGGAGTCATTTGGTGGTCAAGGGGAAGAGGGCCCAAATAGAAAACACGGATGCAAAGGCCATGAGCTGGGAGCATGTTGGGCGCGTTGCAGGAACAACAGGGGCCAGTGCATATGGTTCCCGTGAACAATGAGGAGAGTGGGAAGAGAGACGACCAGAGAAGTGGAGGAAAGGAAAGCATGGGGCCTGATGGGCCATGGAGAGGACTTTAGCTTTTATACTGAGTGAGATGGGAAACTTAATAGACCGTTTTGAAGAGTGAACTGATGTGGTTTACTTCCTTAGTGGGGAGACCTGGAAGAGGGCACGCATGGAAGCAGACAGACCAGTCGGAGGCTATTACCATGGTCCGGGCTGGAGGTAACGGTGGGTTATACCAAAGTAGTAGCAATGTGAGTGATAAGAAATACTTAAATTCTAAATCTCTTTCAAAGTTGGTACGATTTATTGATAGAGTGAATGCAGGATATGAAAGAGAGAGAGAAACAGCTCTACAGTTCTAGACATTTACTGAGTTGGGGAGGCTCTGGGAGGAGCAGGCTTGGGACTGGAGGGGAATCAAGAGTCTGGGTTTTGAACATGTGTTTCTCACCATCTAGTTCTGCCTTGTGCAGTGAGAACATTCAATAATGATCGCATAAGGCAGCAATTCAGGGACCTGCAAATCCAAACACCCTTGGGGTTACCAAGGAGGGAACCTAACTGTATGACGTTGCCAAGTGTAAAACAAGGCAGTGGTGAGGCCAGTGAACCAGAGAGTTCACGCACGGTCCACAGGCACTGACATAAAGCAGAAAGTTGTGCTGGCCAGCGTTGCCCTTGACCTTGAGTTTGTGAGCCCTGCAAAATGATATCAGCGTCACTGCCTTTTGTCCACGTCATTATTAGTTAATACTTAATACGTACCTTTCTGCTAAACTGAGCGTGTAGCTGAATTTTGTAGGACAGAAACTGCACATCCTGCTTTCATTCATCAATGAATGTTGTTATTCTTACAACAGATACTCATTACGCCCTCACTCTGTGCCAGTCACAGATCCAGAAAAGACATGACAGCAATGGATAGTACCAAATAATGACCAATGACAATAGCAGTTATGAAAACAAACAAAACACAACAACATAACATAATAGCACTAAGAGGATTCTGAGTAGTTTAAATAGATGTTTGAAGTTGGGCATTCATACAATTAAGTTCGTATACTTAATTCACAAGACATTCTTTCAGGACCCCCTTCTTATTTAACACACAATTTTAATAAATCTAAAGCAGAGGAGGAGAAGGGAGGAGCAGTAGTGGGGACACTGAGAAGGGTTAGATGGAATAGGAAACACCATTGCACTGCTGAAGAAAAAAATATTAAAAAAAAAACACAAAATGTTTAAAATGTGCAAGTCTGGGAGACTTTATATTTCCTGTATGGACAAGAGGTCTGTTACAGCTTAATAAACCTGAAGGCTTCACTGTTTTAAAGCACAGCACAGTCAGGGATGGTCATCTAGTGAGGTTTGCATTAAACCTATACACTCTGCTTAGTCAGGAAACATACAATCCATTTAAAAAGTTTCCCTGAAACGATGAATGTACACATTTAGAGTGATTTGTTTCAGGTATTTGGAAAATCTACCGAAGTGAAATGCCTCATTCTCTAGTAACTCTGGGTTGCTGCTCTGATCCTGTTCTCTGGCCTGTGTGCCACATACACAGTGAATAGACGCTAAAAACACCCCCTCAGACATGCTTTTCCTTTCAGCAACTGCCTCAGACTCTCTCCCATCACTTGCCCCCTTCTCTGCCTCCCAATTCCTTTCCAGTGTCCAGCCAGCAGCTGTCCCATCTATTAATGGCCTGCCCTTTGCTGCCTGCACTCACAGTTGGACCTGATGACAGAATTTAGCATCCCTGCATCTGCCCTTTGACGTTCCCTGGGGCGAGGCTGCATGCATGCACGTCAGGTACCCACCTCTTCTCACCTGGCTTTTGCAGCTCAGAGCCCAACCTAGGCTTGTGCTTGGACTGGACCCTCGAGAACTCACCACGACTGCCCTTATATTCAACACGCACTGGAAACACCCTTCCCACGTGAAAGAGGCACAGCCAGCACAACATGGACAAGGATGCAGTTTGAGTGGTTTGTGAGTCGCTGATCTTTCTGTTTAGAAGTGGTGCGCCCACAGAACCATAAACCTTCGGCTTCCATTTCTGTGAAGTTTGCCATCAGTCTCAACCTGAATACGGTCTGCAGAGCTACCAAACTCTTCCAGTCTTCACTGGTCTCCCTTATGTTCAGAAACAGTCATTTACAAAGCGGGAAACTAGGAAGAGGTAAGAGGTACTCAGTCCGTAACTGTGACATAGACCAAAGCTAGAGTTAAGGTAAGGATCAAACCAGTGATCGTAGCTTGTTTAAAGCAGAAAAAAGGAGCTGGCCAGCCACAGCTAGGGAGCCTGATGGTGTGGAGCTAAGTAAACAACACGCACCTGTCCACTAAGTTTTACAAGTTTTTAATAATGTTAATTTTTGTCCAAGGTAAAGGAGGATTGTTACCAATAATTGCATTACTCAAGTGTGTGTTCTTTAGCTTCAAACTAATTACACTGAACCATGTGACCTGGGTTTCATAGCGCATACAGACCACAAACTCACTTTTATAAAACAAGTTATCTTATAACCTCTGTCTAAAGGCAAATAAAATGGCAAGCATCCCGGGGTCCACACATTGCCCTTGCCATCGAAACTTTCTTTCTACTATTTTCAGTTGCTGCACAGAAAATTGAGTTCTGTAGACCAAATGTTAACACGTAATAGCATTACAACAGCCACAACAGACCCGAGAGTGTCGGGTGCGCGCGCGCGCACACACACACACCCCAGAGCAGTGACAATGGACATATCTCTGTAGTCAGGGCCTTTCCATGCGCACTACTCCTCCTGTTTTCCCAGCCAGCTGAGCATAATTTTAGCATGATGAGCTCTGTTTGAATAATAACATGACTGATTCCACAGGAACCCTCAACAACAGCTTTCAAAACTGCCTAGCTCTAAGTTTTCAACTTGTGTTTTGCAGGCCCCTGAACCATAAGATCTTTCCAATGGAACTCAGTAATACACAGCAGTAAAATAATCTGGCTTGAGTAACAATAAAGAACAAACTGTGCTCTGGAGGCCGGGAGGTGGGTGTCCTGGTCCGAGCTTCACCACCTATATCCCTACTCCTGGGAACACCCTTTAGGCCTCTCTGTTTCTGTATCAATAATGTTAGAGAAGTCCCTGAACAGTTTCTGTGAAATGGACCCCGTCGTCTGGTCTGAAGTCTTTGAGGGGCTCTAGAACCTTCTCTGCCCCTTCCAGTTGAGCCCCAGTTCAAGTCTTTTCAGTTCAACTGCTTAATCTCTTAAACCTGCTCTTTTCAGACCCCTCTGCTTACTCCTTACCTTCCCATCTTCATCTGAGCAGTGACCTTCCTTTGTCCAGAAAGCCTTTTTTGGCCTGGTGGTTGCCAGAGCCCAGCCTGGGCCTTGGCCTCACCAACACCAGGCAGGCCCAGGAGACAGCCCAGACCTGGCCTGAGAGCCTGGGGGACCCTGCCTCCCTCTGGTGGTGGCCTCCAGCAGCCTGGGCTGTGCACAGAACTTGTTCCTCAAAGTCAGATTGTAAGAGTGTGAACTTAAAACTAATAATTCAGTCGTCTTTACAAACTGGTTTTTTCTCTTGTGGTTTTCTATAAATGTCCCCTCCTTTACTGAATGGAAAACAAAGTAGGGTCACACTTGTCTCTTCTTTCCTCTTGGTGCACTTTTTTGATCTGTCTGAAAGTGTACAGCAAATTCTTTTGGGTCCCTGTAAATGCCTAAGGAAAAAAAAGTGCCAGAAAAATGGCTATTCAGCTAGCCTTTCAAACTTCTAAAAAAAGCAGTATCAAATACTTTTTTAAATGATTAAATAAGGAGGGGTTTGGGGATGCAGTCCTTAGAGCTGGGTACTGGTTACACAGATGTGTTAAATCTGTTAAAATTAATAGACCTGAATACTTACGAGATCTACATTTTTTGTACACACTTTACACTTCAACAAATTTATTTTTATTTATTTTATTTTTTAAAATTTTAATGTAATTTTTAAAGGTTAATTTCCACTTACAGTTAATTACAAAATATTGACTATATCCCCCATGTTGTACAATGCATCCTTGAGCCCACCTTATACGCAACGTTTGTACCTCTGCTCCCTGACCCCTACATTGCCCCTGCTCATCCTCCCCACAACTGGTCACCACTAGTTTGTTCTCTGTATCTGTGAGTCTGCTTCTTTTTTGTTATATTCACTAGTTTGTTGAATTTTTTTTGGATTTCACACATAAATGATATCATACAGTATTTGTCTTTCTCTGTCTGACTTACTTCACTTAGCATAGTGCCCTCCAAGTCCATCCATGTTGTTGCAAATGGCAACATTTCATTCTCTTTTATGGCTGAGTAGTATTCCATTGTATGTATACACCACATCTTCTTTATCCAGTCATCTGTTGATGGGCACTTAGGTTGTTTCCACATCTTGGCTATTGTAAAGAGTGCTGCTATGAACACTGGGGTGCACTCAACAAATATTTTTCAAGTTAAGTGAACAGACTGTGATTTTTGAAATGCTGCCATATCAATGATATTCTTCCCTTACATAAACAACAAGTAAGACTCTTCATTTCCAGAGGAGTAGGAATTGTTACAAAATTCATGTATTAGTAAGTAGAGTTTGATGAATATACCTAGTGATTCTCTAGGCTGAATTTCCTAACAGCAATTACTGGAACCTAAGAGGTTTGTCCTTTCCCACTAAAAAGGCAATGCACACACTATTTAAAGGATGGAGTACAACAGAGATTGGACGTTTTATTTTATAATTTTTTTAACATGTGTTGCACCGTATCATTATTTATGCATGTTTATTTCCAGGCTGAAGGGTCCTATGCAGCTGATAGAATTTTCAACAGAATAATCATAAAAAGATTGCTCCCACCCAAACTGAAACCTCAAAAACATTCTTAGTGGGCTTGAGCATCCCTTGAGAATACCTCAAACAATGTCTTTTCCTGATTAAAGAGATTTGTTTTATGATTCTTTTAAAGGAAGCCTTAAAATTCACTCGTTTGAGAAAATGTTTGATGTACTTTGGCACTCGATTTATAGAACAGTTGGAAAATCAGGAAAGTCTAGGAAAGAATATTCTACAACAAAAAAGAACCTATTCTATAGAACCACAACTCTGTGCCCAGAAAACACCCCATGCTACCTTTTTTCCCTTTCCCTGAATTGATACTGCAAAGGGAATTTTACATGCTAACTAGAGGGTCAGATCAAATCTATTTGGCAGTGTAATCTACCCCTTTCAAGAGCCAGATCCTTCCCCTGTAACGACTGCTCATAACTGACAGTAGCTTACTGTTCAACTTCTCATCGCAGGACGATGCTGTGCCTGAGAAAGGTGTCTGTGGAGGGAGGCGGGAAGGGAGGCGTGTTCCTTCTTTTTTTTTTAGTGCAATGGCTTTGAAAAACTCTAAGTGCAGACATTGTTGTTAAAAGGAACAGCTCCAACTCTCATGACTTTTTCCCTCAAAGTACTGTGTGCGATCATTAATCAGTTCTTTCCATGGGTCATTTTATGTCACAGAGAAACGTTAACATGCTCTGAATGTCCTTCAGGAGCTGAGGGGAAAAACTACCCTAGAAAAAAATCATTGGAGGGAATCACACTTTATAAACTTAAATGAGTGAAAATATTTTTTGGAACGAGACCTTCTCACATCACACACAGTTCATTCAGTTAAATTTTCCAGATTCCTTCTGAAATTGTGGATAATTTTTGCCTTATTTGGAATCATCAAAGGACACATTCTTCATAAATTATCTAAAGGTACATTTGTTTATTCCACAGTGCATATGGTAATAACTATGTTTTACTGCATATATTCATGAACATGAATTAAATTAACTTGGGGAAAACATCTTGTTTTGCAGCCAATCTTCATCTTTAAAAGGCAAGGACTGTTATAAAAGGTAAAATTTGAATACAATGATTGAATTGCATACATTACTTTTAGGCTGTCTTCGGGTAGCTAGTTTTGATAAAAACTAATTTTGTGCTTTCATAACTCACCAATTTAAAATTTTATCTATGGCTTAGAATCCACAAATAATACTTTTATTTTTGTTTAATTATTCAAACCTCATGTTCTAAGACAGGAGTCTGGAGATTTGGTTCTAGCTCTGTCACACTCAAGCTGTATGGCCTTCCCTGTGATTATAAACAATCCAGACCACACTTTCTTCATCCGCAAAGGTGAACGTTCCTTGCAGACACTAAAGTTGTAAAATTCCAAAAAATTGCACCTTCCCACACCGCCCCTGCCCCAAGATGTTTATGTACTAATCACCATAACCTGGGAACGTTGCTTTGTATGTCAGGAGGGAAACTGCAGATGTGATCAAGTTAAAAATCTTGAAATTAAGAGATTATCCTAGATTATCCAGGTGGGCTTGATGTAACCACAAAGGTCCTTGTAAAAGGGATACACGAGGGGTCAGAGTCGGAGAGAAGGCTTTGAGGTGATGAAAGCAAAGGTTTGAGTTATGTGGCCCCAAGCTAAGGAATGCCAGCAGCCTCTAGAAGCTGGAAGAGGCCAGGAATGGATTTTTCCCCTTGAGCCTTGAGGAGGAACCAGCCCTGCCCATACTTTGGCTCTAGCCCAGCGAAACTGATTTCAGACATCTGGCCTCCAGAACTGTAGGAGAATACATTTACATTGTTTTAAGCCGCTAAGTTACTGGTAGTTTGTCACAGCAGCTGTAGGAAATTAATGCTCCATATTATGAAACAGCTCTTCGCATTGGTGGCGTGAGGAACTCTATGGATGCTCTCCCGGTGAAAAAAAATCACACCTAATGAAAATTATACAAACAACCAAAGCCTCTGGAAACTGTCCTAATGACATACAGAAAACGGAGAAATAGTTATTTAAGGAAATCTACTAAATCTCATGAAAACAGCAAGCCTCTGGCATCTGAACTATGTCTTGCTCCCTACCCCCCGGTTCAATGCAACAGAAGCCCTATTCTGGGTGGGTGTGGCCAGAATGACTTCGTTCTTTCTTCAGGCCAGCCTAGTCGGGGAAAATTAGGCAAGAGAATAAAGTAAGAGGCATTCCAATTGGAAAAGAAGCAAAACCATTTCTATTTGCAAATGAAAGGAGCCTGTATACTGGAAATACTAAGGAATCCACTGAACACCTCTTAGCACTGATGAATGAGTTCAGCACAGTGGCAAGGCACATGAGCAATACCCAGGAATCAACTGTTCTTCTATCCATTAGTAATTAATGATTGTAATTCTATCCATTGGTCATAAGCAATACAAAATTAAAATTAAGAAAATAATTCCATTTACCATGGCATCAAAAAGAATGAAATACTTAGGGATAAATTCAGCAAAAGAAATGCAAAACTTGTACTCTGAAAACTACAACACATTGTTGGAAGAAATCAAAGATCTAAATAAATGGAAGGCATCCTGCGGTCATGGATTTATACACTAAACTGTAGTCTATTAAGTGTACAATAAATAGAACAAAGTGTACACACCTTAATTTAAAAAATGTTGTTTTTGCTAAAAAGTGCTAACCATTATCTGAGCTTTCAGCGAGTTGTAATCTTTTTGCTGGTGGAAGGATTTTGCCAGGATGCTGATGGTTGCTGACTGATGAAGGTGGTGGTTGCTGAAGACCGGGGTGGCTGTGGCAATTTCTTAAAATAAGACACCAGCAAAGTTTGCTGCATTTATTGACTCTTCCTTTCATGAATGATTTCTCTGTAGCACGCAATGCTGTTTGACAGCATTTTACTCATAGAAGAACTTCTTTCAAAATTGGAGTCAGTCATTCCCTCAAACCCTGTCACTGCTTTAGCAATTACTTTTATTTAATATTCTAAATCCTTTGTTGTCATTTCAACAATCTTCACAGCATTTTCACCCGGATTAGATTCCATCTCAGGATATCACTTTCTTTGCCCATCCACCAAGAAGCAACTCCTCATCCGTGCAAGTTTTATTGTGCAGGAATTCAGTCCCATCTTCAGGCTCCACCTCTAATTCGAGTTCTCTTGCTGTTTCCACCACATCTGTGGTTACTTCCTCCACTGAAGTCTTGAACCCCTCAAGGTCATCACTGAAGGCTGGAATCAAATTCTTCCAAACTCCTGTTATGCTGGTATTTTGACCTCTTCCTATGAACCTCAAATGTTTTTTAATGGCATCTGGAATGGTGAATTCTTTCCAGAAGGTTTTCAATTTACTTCGCCCAGACTTATCAGATGAATCACCATCTATAGCAGCTGTAGCCTTGCAAAATGTATTTCTTAAATCATAAGACTTGAAAGGCATAATTACTCCTTGATCCATGGGCCACAAAAATGGATGCTGTGTTATCAGGCATGAAAACAACAAGAATCTCACTGTACATCTCCATCAGAGCTCTTGGGTGACCAGCTGCATTGTCAATGAGCAGTTATATTTTGAAAGGAATCTTTTTCTGGGCAGTAGGTCTCAACAGTGGACTTAAAATATTCAGTAAACCTTGTTGTCAGTAGATATGCTGTCACCCAGGCTTTGTCGTTCCATTGATAGAAGACAGGGAGAGTAGGGTTAGTATAATCCTGAAGGGCTCTAGGGTTTTTGAAATGGTAAATAAGCACCATCTTCAGTGTAAAGTCACCAGCTGCATTAGCCCCTAGCAAGGGGGTCAGCCTGTTCTTTGAAACTTTGAAGCCAGACATTGACTTCTCCTCTCCAGCTATGAAAGTCCTAGATGGCATTTTCTTCCAGTAGAAGGCTGCTTTGTCTACACTGACAACATGACTAGCATAGCCACTTTCATGAATTATCTGAGCTGGATCTTCTGGGTAACTCGCTGCAGCTTCTCCATCAGCATTGGCTGCTTCACCTTGTGCTTTTGTGTTATGAAGGTGGCTTCTTTCCTTAAACTTCATGAACCAACCTCTGCTAGCCTCAAACTTTTCTTCGGCAGTTTCCTCATCTCTCTCAGTCTTCACAGAATTGAAGAGAGCAAGGGCCTTGCTCTGGATTAGGCTTTGGCTTAAGGGAATGCGGTGGTTGGTTTGTTCTTCAATCCAGAGCACTACATTTTCCTCCGTATAAACAATAAGACTGTTTTGCTCTCTTATCATTTATGTGTTCCCCGAAGTCGCACTTTTAATTTCCTTCAATAACTTTTCCTTTAACATTCACAACTTGGCTAACTGTTTGGGGTGCAAGGCCTGGCTTTCAAGCCTATCTCAGATTTCAACATGCGTTCTTTGCTAAGTTTAATCATTTTTAGCTTTTGATTTAAAGTGAGAGACCTACGACTCTTCCTTTTACCTGAACACTTACAGGCCACTATAGTGTGTCAGGGAATAAGGAGCCCTAAGAAGGAGAGAGAAACAGGGGAATGGCCAGTCGGTGGAGCAGTCAGAACACACACAGCATTTATCAGTTAAGTTCTCCATCTTATATGGGTGCAGTCTGTGGTGCCCCAAAACAATTACAATAGTGACATCAAAGACCACTGATTACAGATCACCATAGCGAATGGAAAGTCTGGAATATTGGGAGAGTTACATGTGACACAGAGACACAGAGGAAGAAACGCTGTTGGGAAATTGGCACCAACAGACTTGCTCAAGGCAGGGCCGCCACAAGCCTTCAGTTAGTAAAAATAAACAGTTTCTGCAAAGCTCATTTAAGTGGAGAGCAATACTATGCGACATGCCTGTACTGTATATATAGAAAAGCAGAATAATGTTCAATTCAATGTATCTTTATGAAACTTAGATAAAGTCACCTTAATTCAGCAAGTAGCATAATAACTATCTGTATTATTACTTGCCCACAATGGCAAGCATTTAAAATGCACATTTGCTATGCCATATAAAGCTTTGTGATAAACAGCAGAAGAACCCTTATGGAACCCTAGAATTCTACAGAAAGTAATTTGAGACACACAATTTAGAAATTAAGCAGTTGCTAAAAACATAGTCCATTGAGATTTCTCTGCTTTCCCATTTTAATCTTCTTTACTCTTGAGTAACAAATGTGTCATTATTATTTGTGCTATTACATATAACTACAGTAGTTCTTTCCAACTGTTAAAGAGTAGCTTGGAAATATTTCTATTAAAAAATTGGTGCATTTGTGATCAGAAATTCTGAAGCTGAATTCTGCAGTCCAGGGGCTTTAGCTCACTGCACAATCTCCTCTTTAATCCAGTTACCAAGCTTCACCCAAAACTTTAAAAAATAAAAATATCACATTATTATGGTCTACACCTGAAACTAATATATTACTGTAAGTCAATGATACTTGAAAAAATTTCCCCAATGTTAACCAAATTAATTTTATGAATTAGGTACCATTTAAAAATAATGTAGTTAAAGAATCGAGGGCAATGCTTGTTTTGTTTGGGCCTTGAGAAAAGGAAGTTGTTAATCACAATAACTCCGTGTCACAGACTAAATATCTGTATCTTCCTCAAATTCTTACACTGAAGCCCTCAGCCCCTCTATGATAGTGTTTGGGCGGGGTTGGGGCGGCTTTGGGAGGAAATTACAGTTAGATTGGGTCATGGAGCCCCCAAGGTGGAATGAGTGTCCTTACAAGGGGATGAGGAGACCAGGGTGCTCTCTCTCTACCATGTGAGGAAACAGGGAGAAGGTAGTTGTCTGTGAACCAGGAGTAGGACCCTCGCCAAGAACCAGATCACACTGGCACCCTCATCTTGGACTTCCCAGCCTCCAGAACCGTGAGAAATGCCAGGCTTTGGCATTCTGTTATCACAGCCTGAAGGACTAACACACCTCATCTGTCTTTGTCTATCTCTGCTTCAGTAGGACAGGCGCCGGAGAATACCCATTAGCTCTGTTTTTCCAATGTAACTTGTTTCTTACCAAAAAATACATAAACAACAAACTTATCTTTTGATCTCCTTTCCCCTCCTCACTTCAGAAAGAAAAGCACTGAGAAACGGTTTCTTAAGAATTTCTCTTTTGAGACAGAGCTACCCTAGCTCATTCCGGTGCCACATCTGGATTAATTTCAATCTGATCTCACTTACAAGCCAACTGAAATTATACTGTCTGCAAATAAGACCTCTCAGACTTGTATTTTCCAGTGTACTATTTGGTTATGTCACGTCTATTTTCAATATCAGAGGTCAGTCAGTACACATTCAATGACTCAGCGAATACAATGTGCCAAGCACTGTTCTACCTATTGGAAATATCACACAAGAGCATAGCCTTAAGAAAGATTAATAGTCCCTCAAGAATAAGCTTCTCAAGGATCTTATATTCTGTTGGATAAGATGGAAAATAAACAAACAGGAAAGCAGACATATAAAAATAGCAATTTGAGACTGTGATAAGAGTTAAACAGTAAATGAGTCACAATAGAATGACCAAGGGAAGCCTTTCTAAAGCAGATGACATCTGAGTTGAGTTGTGGGTGACAAGAAGTAGCAAGACATACAAAGGACTGGAGGAACCAGAGGGGGCAAAGGGACCAGAGGGACCAGAAGGCAAGGACTCTGAAATCTTGGTGTACTGGAAAAATAGGAGTGTGGTGGGTAAGTGAAGGAAAGAATGGCATGAAATGAAAAGATAATCTACCTGATTGTAGAGGGCCTTATACACACTAGGACGTGGGGTAAACAGGGGAGAGAGAAGATCTGATTTACATATTTCTTTTTAATTGCAAAGAAAATGTCACTGGAAGCTCTGTGGCAGACTTTCTTTTCAATTCATTGGCCAGAATTGTATCACACGCTCTGTTTTACTTTTAAACCAATAACTGACAATAGGAATGGCACTACCACAATTGGGCTGTGACTAACCAAGTTTCTCCTGGATGTCTAATCACCCCAGGGCATGGTCCCCCAATACTCACACAAAATCGAGAATTCTGCTAGCAAGGAAGAAGGCAGGAACGGCTGTTGGATAGGCTTCTGGTGGAAAGTATCACAGAAAACCTATGCTATCCAAGTGAAGGGGACAAATAGCCAGTTGATTATACAAGTATGGAATTCAGGGAAGGGTGTCGGATGGCAGATGAAGCCTTCTACAGATGGCTCATATTTAAAGATGGGATGAGATCACCTGGAGAAAGTGTTTATATATTTAGAAGACATTCCAGTATCATGCTTGGATATATCCCAATATTTAGAGATCAAGTAAAGGAGGAGAAACAAAGAAAGGACTGGCCAGAGCTAGTTGCAGGAGAGTATTTGTCTTAAAAGCCAAAAGAGAAGTGTTCCAAAAAGGGATTGGACAATGGGTCAGATGTTGTTGAGAGGAAGGTGGGTACAATTAAAAAAGACGAAGTGTACACAGGATCTAGCAATGGTGAGATTGTTGGTGGCCCTGACAAGAGCTGATGCAGTAAATGGTTAAGGTTGATAGAATAACCAAAGAATGAATGAAAGCTGGGGAAGTATTTTGAGATTTGCTGTGAAAAGTACAGAAAAATAAGGGGAAGGGAATCATGACGAGGAAAAGTTTGGTTATCATAATTTGGGAGATTACAGAATTTGTTTGTATGTTGCCTGGAACGATCTGGTGCAGAGAAAGACACTGATACACCGATGGTATAGAATAGAGGGAGGTTAACTCTAAGAACAAAATCCTTGGAGAGGTGAGAGTGCTGGGATCTGAGTATGAGACGAGGGACTGACATCTGATAGGAAAAGATACACTTATTCCCATTTCAGAAACAGGGAATACAGAGAGGATGTGGGCACGGAGACTGAAAGGTGTGGAGATTCAATAAGATGCAGGCATTCCTGTATCATGGCTTAGATTTTTTTCAATTAAGTATGAGTCTAAGTCATCAGCTAAGAATGGAGAAGGAGAGAGTGTAGGAGGTTTGAGGCGAGAGGAAATATGAAGTACTTATTTCAAACACTCTAAAGGGAACTTTATTAGGGAAAGGTAGGAGGGCCCTTTGGCAGTAATGTGGATGCATATATAAGGCGTGGGGTCACAAATTTAAAGTGCAACCAGCAGACAGTTGCGACATAATCTCCAGTAGGTACAGGCAGAGAGAAGATAGCTGGTAGACTCACGAACTGGGGTCTAGCCAGGCAGGTACAGGAAGAGTGGGGACTGTATTTGAATTGAGCATGTTTTCAAGTAAATTATTTTACTAATGGGTTGTGAATTGTCAGCTGAGTATAAAGAGAAGCCCAGTTAAGAGAGCAGCGAAGATTATGAGAAAGTGGCAGCATCAATGGACCGGAGGCATCAGTCAAACTAAGGAATAATTGCAACGGAGGCTCTACAGTAAGAAAGCTGACAGGACTGGGGGTGGTGACCATCAGAATACGTTCCCGCTCTCAAGAGTTAGATTGCTCATGCATTATTACTTTGCATTTTCGAAAGACCGAAGCACCTGCTGAGCCCAGCTTGCTAAAAAAGGGCACAATTACACGTGGCTAAGAAGCAGCCATGTGACTGGGGAGCTGTGCTAATTCAGCAATGACATGGTAAAATGGGCCACATAACATTAGATCTGAACAACAGGGTGACATTGCAGCATAAGGAAGAGTCTGGGCTTGAAACCACAGCAACTGATTCAGACCCAGACTGGGACATGCAGAGGCTGTCTATTTTGGGGCACACTTCTTAACCACTCTGAACCCTGGATTATCCTTTTAAACTGGGATATGGTTACCTCCCTCCCAGGGGTTGTAATGCACATGAAGAAGGTGAATATGTGTAAGTGCCTGGAAATAAGAGGTCCGCAGTAAATATTAACTACTGTGAAATAAGGAGCCAGGTTCCTAGCTTGTGTTCTGAGGGTAGGTGGTGAAGGGACGTGTCAACCAGGACAGAGAAAGGATTCTCCTTACAGGGTTATCACGGATGAGGGTGAAACCTGGTTTGGTTATTGCATTATATATAATAATTTTGATGATAGGAAGGAAGGTCTAATTTTTGGCTAGTGACATTTAGAGATCAGAAATAAAATCACAGTGTCAAGATTAACGTTTTTTGAATAAATGATGAATCCAAAACTAGGAGACACAGTGGTGGTGGGTGTGGTGGCAGGTCTATCCCAGCCCAGCAAGACAGTGTGTGGCCACTGGAGTTCAGTGTTTCTTAGTGGGTTCTAAAACCATCTAGCCTTTGTCTCCCTCTCAGCCTTCTCTGATCTCTCCCAGCCTCTCCAGTTGCTCTGATCTCTCATTTGCCCCTAATTTGTCATTTGATTGGTCTATCTTTCCTGATTCATCTTGGTTTATAGGATATAGTCTCCCTTTTAAATGGTCTTCTGCTTTCCTGTTGATGGGCTGCCCAACCTGGCCCTGGGATCTCTCTTTTTTTAACTTGTGTTTTCTTGAGTCCTTTAGAGGGGTAGCTGGATTGGGAATGATGTCTGCTATCCATGAACACCCAGGTATCCATGTAACCCAAAGTCCTGGTTTTTCAATACTCCCTGGCTTAGATTATTACAGGAGGAAAAAGTGGACTGGAAATATGCAGCAAGGAAACACATTTCAGAGAACTATCACCATAAGCAAATCCTCTGAGTTTTTATACTATAAAACACTGTATCCTGTAATACAGACTGATTGAAGTGAAAAGTTCGACTTAAAAATAGTTCTACATTCAATTCTATCATTACTTCCGTTATTGTCAGTTATAAATAATCACAAAAACTAGGTTAAACTAGTAGCTAATTTCTTACAGTGAACAGATAATATTGTTTGTAATTAGCAAAACTAACAATCCACCTCAGCACTGGCTGTATTTATATACAAGTGGAGAGTACTTTAAATGATTAGATCATGTGGGGAAGTTTTCTCATAATTTTCATACACCACACTTGCCTAAGACATTTCTATCAATGGAACTAATCAAATCCTTAGCTTGTAAAACTCAAATTGAAAAGAATTATTAAATTACTCATTTTCATTTAAAAGAAATGTGACAATGAATACAAAATTCAGTTGGGAAAGGATACTCTATATGCACAAAAAATCAACTAGTTATAATAATGGCTTTCCAAGATAAATCTGTTTGCTTCTGCATTATATTGGCATGAAATGGATGAAATAATTATTCAATTCTTTAAGAATCCCTTTGTAAGTGTGTATGAGCCTCCCTTTCCCCATGGAATCAAGCATCTCATAAACTAAGTTCTTATCCTAATTTGGTCACAGATTTGCAGGGAGAAACAGACCTTGGCAAGTCACCTGATCTCTCATGGGCTTCTCTATGCTTGCCTGTCGAGTAAGGGCATTGGAATACATAGTTTTTTCAGATCTCTTCCAGCTCTACAATTCTCAGATTCTATGAATAGAGAAGTAGTTTTGAACTATATTATTCATCTTTTTACAGAAAGTTATTTTTAAGCTATATGAAGCTTACACATTTTTAATTGGCCAAGAAATCAAGTATTTATTCAAAAATAAAAGAAAATCCAGTCCACAAATCGACCTCTACAAATAATTATTATAACAGAGAAGCATGCTGGGCATGGACCTCTGGTCTGATAAGGTTTGTACACAGTACCTGTATAAATCACACACTGATTTCTTAGCTAAATGAGGTCCTTCGGGTTATGCTGTGATTTTCAGTATTACGAGTGCAAAGGGCACATTCAGTGAATTTCCATGGCTGATTCTGCACAAGTAGTCATTTTGCATCTACAGCAAGCTGAGTCTATTTAAAGACAAAAATCCATTCACCAAAGTCACCTTCACAGATTTTCGCAAATGTGTAAGTTTAAGCAATGCTTAGAGTACACTAGATTGATTAGAGTTAAAAAAAAAAAAAAAGACACTTTGAAATTGCACTTAATTTTGAACTAAACGTAAATTTACAAAGCAATGTGTGAGCCTTAGCACGCCCTTTCCATGCTGATCACATCAGGTTCCTTAGACAAAGCGGCAAAGGGGGTCATTAACTCCTAAAAGAGCAATTAGGTAAAAGTGCTGTAATTTACCAAATGTATAACGTATGATGCTTCTGGAAGGGTTTCAGTCTATGCAAAATCGGTAAAATAATAACAGATGTTTCTTAAAGGGAAACTAACAATTCAATCTTTTTCTTCTTTCCTTCTTTCCTTCCTTCTTTTCTTTCTTTCTTTCTTTCTTTCCTTCCATACTTCCTTCCTTCCTTCCTTCTTTGTATCATCTAAATTTAGAGTTCATTTCCTATAGAATATTACATTGGCCGATTTAGAGATTATATCTTGTTTCAAAAATACAACTTTTTAGTGCTGATTAAAATATAAGATTTCATAATTTTCAATTTTATGACCTAAATTCTTTGTATCTTCTTTTCTCTCTTAGGCAGCCTTTTCAATGCAATAGTTCTAACATATTTAACTCTATACATGCAAAAACATTCCTATCATCTGATGAGCATGGGCAATACCTCAAAGGTACTAGTAAATTGACTATATTTCAAAAAAAAAAAAAAAAAAAAGGAAGTTACTATAGTAATCCCACCAAGCCAGAAGGACAACATTCTAAACTCTGGAAATTTCCTTCTAGAGGGACTTAAACGTCTGTGCAGGCCATATTAAGAATTAAGGAGAAGACATATAGTGAGAAAACTGGGGATGAAAACACACCACACACCACTCATTTTAGTGGGTTGGCTTTGAAAAGAAGAAAATCATTTGAAATCAAGTAAAAATAGGTAGAAGTCATTCTCAAGAGCCCAGCAAAGGCAGAAGAGAAAGTTCCCGGGGAGAGGTGGGTGCTGAGCATGAAAGGGAGGGCAGACATGTGAGGGAAGCTGCTGTGGGAGAGCTGGGGCAACGGGCAGCACGAAGAGCGGACCGCCTCGGAGATGGGCTTCCCTTCCTGTGGGAGAAAACAGGAAGAGGGGAGGAAGAAGGAATAAGAAACAGCTGTGTGTTGAGCTGGACACTCTGCAAGATACTTTACAGAAATGTTATCATCTGGTCATTGCAAGGCCCCTGAGATAGACGGTGGTCCTTATTTTACAGACACCGTCAATAATTTATCTATTTACTTTACACCTAGATAACTGATCTAGCTATATGCCTCTCTACTAACAAGTGACAAAACAGCCTTTTAGGCCCTAAACTGATGTTCACCCCTATTTTACTGCACTGCCTCCCAGAGAAAAAGGCTGAGGAGTCAGGGTACGGACACTACAATACTGTATGACAGGACATGTGTGGAATCTAAAAAATAATACAAATGAAAGGCCATGCAAAACAGAAACAGTCTCACAGACGTGGAAACAAACTGGTGGTTACCAAATCGGAGCAGGAAGGGGGAGGGGCAAACCAGAGGGAGGGGATAAAGAGATACAAACTACTACGCATCAAATAGATAAGCAACGAGGATATGCTGTACAGCACAGGGAATTACAGCCATTATCTTGTAATAACTTTTAATGGAGTATAATCTGTAAAAATACTGAATCACTATGCTGTACACCTGAGACTAATATAATACTGTAAACCAACTATACTTCAATTAAAAAAACTTTTTTTCATTAAAAAAGAAGGAAATGGAGGATGAGAGTGACAGTGGCTTACTTCTATTTCAGCTGGACATATGTGGGATCTAAAAAAAGAAAAAAGCAGACACTAATGAACTTATTTCCAAAACAGAAACAGACTCACAGACACAGTAAACAAACTTATGGTTACTGGGGGGAAAGAGGGTGGGGAGGGATAAATTGGGAATTCAAGACTTGCAAATATTAACTACCATATATAAAAGAGGTAAACAACAAGTTTCTTCTATACAGCACAGGGAACTATATAGTCAATATCTTACAGTAACCTATAGTGAAAAAGAATATGAAAATGAATATATGTATATATATGTACGACTGAAACATTATGCTGTCCACCAGAAATTGACACACTGTACACTGACTGTACTTCAATTTAAAAAAAATGTCAAGAGGACATGGAGTTGGAGGTTTAAGGAGAATATAGGAAACTTCATCTGTGATGCACAAATTAGTCTCTGGTGCAGCTTTTCTTTAATCTAGCTGTTACAGACTAGTTGTCGCTGAATAAAACTTTGGAAATCAAGTCCTATTGATTTAAATATACTCTTTCTTTATGTCTGCATAATTTTCTATCAGTTATGTTCTTGACACTGTTTCTCTGTCCTTCCATCTGTCAGTTAGAAATGCACGAGAAACCTATATAAAAGAACTCTCTGTTGGTATTTTTCATAAATCCATTTTAAAGCAGTTAACTATTACCCAATTTTTTTGTCTCAGCTCAGTTCGTCTTCACTGAGTTTCTTAGAGCACAACTTACAAGGCACGTCACAATCGGGCGAATCAAATCAAATCAAAGTCTACAAATATTTACTGGGCATGGATATTCTTGATGCAGCTTGACCAGATTCGCCTGGTTCTATGAAGATGATGGAGTAAACCAGGATGCTGACTGGTAAGTAAAAGAATCACCAAGAACAAAAATGGTCTGAAAGGACCTTCTGTCCTGCCAGGACTTAAATAGTGACAGCAGAGGTTCGGCTAGGAGCATCAGGACGAGGAGGCCAGCCAAGCAGGAGAGGACTGGCCAGTACTCCAGCCAGCTGGGGGCAGCACGAGGTCTGGACAGTGGGTCAGATAACAGCTCTAACAGGCAGAAGAGAAGAGCGTGTGCTCTCATCATGCACACAGATACATAAACGTGTGCTGGGACCTCAGTGGCAAATGCCAGTAGGCAAGAAGAGAAAAAAAGAACTACAGCTGTGAAAACTGACCCAGATAAGGCTCTGACCTTCCAGAGGGTAGCCAATAGCCCAGACAGACAGTCAAAAGTGAGTGCGGTCACATCAAGTTCTAGTGCAGCCTCGGTAGACACCCAAGGGAGCACCAGAGCAAGGAGAAGCATGACTGCAGGGAGTGGGACCCATTCATTCATTGTGGGGCCAAGTGACCAGTCTGTTGAAAGGCTGGAGGCAATGCATGAGGGCTAAGTAAAAGCGAGGCAGCGAGGCGGGGCCCCGGTAGCCAGCTGAGCTGACGTGCAACGTCGGACGTCAGGGCGCTGATGTGTTCAACCAAAGTTCAAGTTATAAACACAGCTGTACAGAAGGGACTGGTGCAGCACAGGCCAGATGGAGACTCCTCCCAGATTTCTGGGTCTCTTGGTCTATATGTCTGCAAGGCTAACTACACACCCCACCTTCCGAGCTTGGCGCGGAGGGGGTGGGGGTCGGAGAGGGCAAAACCTTCCCAGCTTCTCTCTGTCCCGGTTTGACTGACATTGGTCCCAGGCCAGACCGAACCTTAAGGGGACATGCTTCCCTGGGTACAGAGGAGGGGCTGAGGAACGTGAGCGAGCACAGAGGCAAATAGCTTCTGCCCAGTTTCATGCTTCCTGTTAGGTGTGGGTCAGCAAGGACAACAGCCTGCAGGCAGGTCCTGACCAGGACTGGGACACCTGCTGAGTTACTGGATTCTGGGAGTGTGACAGCTTCCCAGCTCGGGGGCCCAGGCAGACGTGGGAGAGAGAGAGGTCAGGCCAGGTCAGCAACCATAGCACCTGGGGCTCAGATCACCTTTCACAGTGACCCTTCAAAGCCTGGGGCCATGGGACCAAATTAGGGTGGCCCATTGGAGATGCCAGTCCATAGGCCAGGCAGGCTCAACAGGCTCTTCCTGTGTCCTTCATTCCAGCCCTCCCTTGGGGCTTGTTGAGCCCTGCTTAGTCCCTCTCTCTGCCTGATTGCTGCTTACAGAGTTCTGGAAGTTACTGTTAAACATTTTAGTATATATAGATCCCTATCGAAAGTTTCTTTGGTAAGCAGCAAACATTAAATATCAAAGGTCTTTAAATTAATAATGTTTTCTGAGTGCCCACTGTGTACAGATCCTTCACCTTCAGTGTGCTCTCAATGAAAAGACAGGTCATGATCTGCTCACTTCCATACATTTTCAGTCAGTAACATTTGAACATCTAAATACTCCTCTCTGCTCATTATATCCCTCCTTCACACATGGCACAGGCTCCTGGGGAGATTTGAAAAATTAGTCATTTTGACCAGGCTGAAAATTAAAACAAAAAAAAATCAGCCCCGACAGGTTTGGGGCTTTACCAAAGCAAATTCCTACTTCCAGAAATTCTTTGCTTTTATTTGTCAAGTAGCCCCAAGACTGCCCGGATTTGGAGAGAAACCCGGGCTGGTCTGTTAGCAATTTCTGGGGAAACGCCCCATTTTCTGGGAAATCTCAGTGGGTGATTGCCCAGTTTAAGTCCAGAGTTTCTCAGGAGTGGAAGGACAAGGGTGCTGAGGGTGTATTTCAAATCCTTCCTGGGACTGGGAGAAGCTGGCAATACCACAGGCACAACTCTTCTTCTTCACTGCTTCACCCCACCACTAGCCTTCACCACACACCACACACTACAAACACACACACAGACACAGATACACACAGCCTGTGAGAGCAGATTTTACTCCAATGTGAGGCCAAAGTGACTCTGACACTTACAACTAATCAAAAAGAATCTCAGGCAAGGATGTAAGAAAGCAGCTTAAGAAATGACGCAGTATGTCACGATGACCCGACCTAAATAATACAAACTGGTAAAGTGCTGAAGGCAGACAAGTGCTTCTAGTGTCAAAGGTGCAACCCTTGCTCTCCTGAGGGCTCAATGGCAGCTAAAGGAAGTCGCTGGGCCTGCGTCTGGATTGTGGAAGGCAAATAAATAAAAAAGGAAAGGCAGACGAGCCCACATCTAGGCAAGGATGAGCCAGATCCAGGCAAGGCTGGAAATTAAGGAAAACAAGGAGAATCTGAGAGAGGCAGACCGATGCTGCAAACCTGAACCAAGCAGCGGGCAGTGCTGAGATGGAGTAAATTACAGCGTGTACAATCTCCCTGGTCTGCACGTTCAAAAATGAATGAATTAAGGTGGGAAGGAAAGGGAGACTATGTTAATTCTACAAAGTAGTAAAATCAGTTTCCAAATCTGAAAAAAAATTATAGTCAGGCTCATTAGCTTATTAACATTTTGACTTCAATTTTTCAGGATTTAGAATGTGAACACAAATAACCCTTCAGAGGGAACATGTCATAATATCCCCTGTGCACACGTGAGCTCTGCCACTAATTAACAGACAGGATCTTCCGAAGGGCTGTTGCCACCTTCCTGGGTACAGGCTGTACTGTTAGAAGAAATGGGCTGAAACAAGGTGTTCCACCACCCAGAACCCAGGCTAATAACGGCTCTTAATGCCAATATTCTCTGACTTGGAAAGGACTGAAAATGCCTCAGTGTGAAGAGAGTTAATGGGGGTACGTGGAAAATTGGGGTGGGAAAGAGAGATCTGGGCACAGGGCCAGGTAAGCTCCTCTGTGAATGGTTTTTTGCTAAGGCTTCATCAAACTGCTGTAGGTCTCACTGTGTCAACTGTTCAGCTTGAGGAGCTTCTCAAAGGCCCTGGACACAGTGCAGTCGTGTTCCAATCCGGGTTAGCAAGATTAACCCAAGGGCAATAGGACAAGACCCTGAGAGTCTGAAGATTAACCAGCACTTGAAACGAAACAAAACAAACAAAAAAACCCAAACAACAACAAAAGCTTTAGAGGAGGGAGAGAACAGCTTGTAAACCCTTAGAAACGTATCTGCACAAGATTCTAGAATCAGGATTTCCCAAGAGCTCTGTGTGAACGCCCTATTTTGCTCAACCCTGGCTATTGCTGTAAAGCAAACATTTCTATGTTGCTGCATACTGTACTGACAAAGCACCTTGGAGTCATTTGCAGAATATGATCTGCAGTCCAGGTAAAGAAAGCAAACCGTTCAATTATAATCCATGCTGAATGCAGATGATCAAAAAAACAGCAAGTGTGCTTACCACAATCTCTGCATTTGTTTTATGGCAACATAAAAATATAGTGCCTACATGTTGTCCAGCGAAGTTGCCAAGTCTGTGCGAGGCTCTTTATGAGACAATAAAGAATACATTCAATCCGGTAAGAACACAGAAATTGCCACACTGGGTGGGCCAGCGTTCCTGCAGCTCTGTCATCTGCTGCCAGCACACCCTTCACAGGGAAGGGAGGGTTTGGTTGCATCTTCTCAAATCTCTTGCATCCTCCCAATTCTCTTCACGGTGGAACCTCTTTTTCATGGGCTCCTTAGCAGAATGCACACTCCAAACCTTTCAGCTCTGCTTAGTTACTAGGAGCAGCTCTGCTGTTCACAAAACTGTTCCAATTCTTTCCAAATCCACCTTCCCAAAGTCAGGAGTTTCACAAAAGTACTTGCTATGCAAAATTGTAAGTCAGATAGTGAAATTTTTAAGCCTTCTTCTTTTCTGTAAGAAACTATATGAAAATATCCCAAAGGCATTTTTTAGAGCAATAGAGCATACTTGGAAAACTTTAAAGAATTTACTCAAGGGAGGTACAAAATACAGTCTTAAAAGACTTGGAGGTCTTAAATCTGGGGATTCCATTAGCCGTGTTGAGGACCGAGAATATTTTAAGCTCTAGAACTGAGTCGGTCTCTCGCTTTGCACAGCAATGACCCCAGTACCTGACCAACAGAGGCTCCCATTCAGTCTATGTTTGTTAAAAAAAAAAAAAAAAAGACTAATGTACTAGTTTATTCATATTTAATCTCCATCGATCAGGCCTGGTTAGAGGTAAATTAAAATATTATGACTTTTTCTTGAAGATTTCAGTTTTTCAGTATTTCCCTCTTCTTTCAAAACTTTTCCCATTACCATAGTAATAAGCTTTATGTCTTCATAGCAGCTACTGTTGTCCAGTGTTATGTATGGATTTACCTGTTTGGTTTTGGCCTGTCTCCTCCACCATGAGGCGAGTCCAGGATAGTGGTAATTTTTGTCCATTTGTTCAAACATAGTGTTAGTACTGGAACAGTACCTGGCATACGGTATGCATTCAGTAAGCACTTGCTGATTGGTGAGGGGATGGATTTTCTTCCCCGCATTTTCACCAACCAGACAGAGGGCAACGAGGCCAAGTGAAGGGAGGCCAGTCAGGCCAACCAAGAGATCCCTGCCCAGCCACGAGCACTTTCTTAATGCCCCCTGCCCAGCTTCCTTTTGCAATGTGGTTCTGACTACTGCACCTGTATTCCCAAACATTTGACAGTATAATGACTTGATTTTTTAATTTTTTAATTTTTTTTAACATTTTTTATTGATTTATAATCATTTTACAATGTTGTGTCAAATTCCAGTGTTCAGCACAATTTTTCAGTTATTCATGGACATATACACACTCACTGTCACATTTTTTTCTCTGTGAGTTATCATAACATTTTGTGTATATTTCCCTGTGCTATATAGTGTAGTCTATTTTGAAATCCCAGTCTATCCCTTCCCACCCTCCACCCCCCTGGTAACCACAAGTCTGTATTCTCTGTCTGTGAGTCTATTTCTGTCCTTTATTTACGCTTTGTTTTTGTTTGTTTGTTTGTTTTTGTTTTTGTTTTTTAGATTCCACATATGAGCGATCTCATATGGTATTTTTCTTTCTCTTTCTGGCTTACTTCACTTAGAATGACATTCTCCAGGAGCATCCATGTTGCTGCAAATGGCATTATGTTGTCGGTTTTTATGGCTGAGTAGTATTCCATTGTATAAATATACCACATCTTCTTTATCCAGTCACCTGTTGATGGACATTTAGGCTGTTTCCATGTTTTGGCTATTGTAAATAGTGCTGCTATGAACATTGGGGTGCAGGTGTCATCCTGAAGTAGATTTCCTTCTGGATACAAGCCCAGGAGTGGGATTCCTGGGTCATATGGTAAGTCTATTCCTAGTCTTTTGAGGAATCTCCACACTGTTTTCCATAGTGGCTGCACCAAACTGCATTCCCACCAGCAGTGTAGGAGGATTCCCCTTTCTGCACAGCCTCTCCAGCATTTGTCATTTGTGGATTTTTGAATGACGGCCATTCTGACTGGTGTGAGGTGATACCTCATTGTAGTTTTGATTTGCATTTCTCTGATAATTAGTGATATTGAGCATTTTTTCATGTGCTTTTTGATCATTTGTATGTCTTCCTTGGAGAATTGCTTGTTTAGGTCTTCTGCCCATTTTTGGATTGGGTTGTTTATTTTTTTCTTATTGAGTCGTATGAGCTGCTCATATATTCTGGAGATCAAGCCTTTGTCAGTTTCACTTGCAAAAATTTTCTCCCATTCCGTAGGTTTTCTTCTTGTTTTATTTCTGGTTTCCTTTGCTGTGCAGAAGCTTGTAAGTTTCATTAGGTCCCTTGATTTTTTAATTTTAAAATAAAAATAATACTAATAAATAGAATGTTCTATTTCCTTCTGTTCAATAATCAGGCAGGTCAGAGACACTCTAGTCTTCATACTAACAACCTGTTGCCATAGTAACAATAACAAGCTTGGTTTCTCGGGGAAGGTGAAAAATCATTTTCAGCTGATAGATTGAGGGAACGGTCTCTCTTTTTTTTTCTTTTCTTTAACATTTTTTATTGATTTATAATCATTTTACAATGTTGTATCAAATTCCAGTGTAGAGCACAATTTTTCAGTTACACATGAACATATATATATCCATTGTCACATTTTTTTTTTCTGTGAGCTACCATAAGATCTTGGATATATTTCCCTGTGCTATACAGTATAGTCTTGTCTATCTATTCTACAATTTTGAAATTCCGTCTATCCCTTCCCATCCTCCTTTTTTTTTGTTTGTATTTACTGTGTTCATAAAAAAAAGACTTCCTTTAAAAACATAGTGGTCAATCATTATAATTGCTTTGATGTTTAATTTTTCCACAAAGACTTGTTTTAAAGGAGGTAATTCTTCTCATCAAGTGGAAGTCACAGCATCACCTTGATTCTACATAATCAACTTTATTTCCATTTTACAGATGGGTAAAGAGAAATACCACATTATGGGTGATCTATCTTCAGCTCAAAATGCAAATGACTGACTCAAATGATTAGAATTGTAATCGAATTAGATCTAACTAGAATCCAAAATTGATTTTAAAGCTCTCAAAAATGGTTTTAAATCCAAAAATGTAGTCCTTTTCTCTTTTTCTATTTGGTCTTACTTTCCAGTGACTCCATAAAATAGGGAGATTCAACATAGATGCCTATTAGTGAGATGAATGACAAAAGGAGAGATGGAAGTAAATGAATACAAGGTAAGCATTCAACAATGTTTGGGGCAAATTGGATTATTTTAGGCTAAATGCTGTTTGGGGAAATTATATATAAAGCTTTCACGGGGGGCACATTCTGGAACATATTTTGTACTCGAAGATGCAGGCAGATTCTTTAACTAGTAATTTTTTTCAGTATGTGTATGAAGCAGCATATAGCACAAAAGAATATTAAAATTACTTTTTTAATGAGTGAACTTGAATAACACTGGCTTTTATAATCACAGTCTAATATTTGATTTTCCTTTTTTTCAGGTTCAGTCTGCCTTTCCTGATATCTTTTACACTTTTTGAGAGCATTGGTCACGCCTTCCTCTTTATTTGCATACAATAGTCAAAATATGCTTATTAATTTATCACTTTCTCTAATAGATATGAAAGTAATTAGTGTTTCATTTTTCTTAAAAAACAATGCTTATTGAAATATTAGTTCTACTCTAAAAATAATGCACGTTCATTTTAGAGAAATGGAAAATAATAAAAAACAAAATTAAAATGTATTATTTTCCAACCTGGACATAACTTACCCTAACAACATTTAATAAATTTAATTTACTCATTTTTTCTTGGTGTATATAAACTATGCTCTTTAAAAAAAAAATCAAAACCACAATTGTCTCTGGCTCCATTCACTTGATGACAGTTAAACATTTTCTATTTGTGTACAGTTAGCACAATATAAAAACAAGGAATGAAAACAGAACACCTCATATTTTAAATTAGAATGAATCACAAACATATGTAATGTTCCTTCTAAAATGTATTTTTAAAACCACTCAGTTATTATTAAATTCTAATGCAATAAACAGAATTGCCTGAGGCCCTGCTCTTAAGAACAAAAAGAGGATGATCTTCAGGTCTTGGTGCATATTTCTGGGTTCTATCCGCCTATTCTTCCCGCTTCAATTGCAGCTTGTCCTCTATCAAGGAGGCCCAGGTACAAGGAAATGGACAGAGCTCAGCCCCTCCCATCATTTCCTTTCGGTAATCCACATATGCAGCTATCTGCTGTATCCCCCAACACAACGCTGCCTCACAGCTTCTTTGAGGCTTTCTTTTCAACACGTCCCAGGGCAGAGCCCCAGTTAGAATCACTAGCATCGCTAATGCAACAGTTCTCGCTCACATCACCACATCTTCTCTTTCACGGTATTAGTTTTCAGGAGTCATTTCATTTCGTGCTTTTTCAATTGGTTTATTTATTTGTTCTATTTTTAAAACAAAAGCTTTGACATCCTTTAAAGTAATGAAATGACTGAGTCACTCCTTATGAGCTATGAAAAAATACCTTCAATTTATGAAAGAAGGTAATATTTTACTGCATTATTTTACTTCTAAAAAAACAATCATTTTAAGTTTCTCAAAAAATTTGTAATTTAAAAAATGGAATAGAAGTCAGGTTAAAAATAAAAGAGCTGCATATAGCTTAATATCAAAAAAGCAAGTAACCCAATCAAAAATGGGCAGAAGACCTAAACAGATATTTTTCCAAAGAAGACATCCAGATGGCTAATAGGTACATGAAAAGATGCTCAGTATCACTAATCATTAGAGAAATGCAAATCAAAATATAATGAGGTATTACCTCACACCAGCCAGAATGGCCATCATTAAAAAGTGCACAAATAATAAATGCTGAAGTGGGTGTGGAGATAAAGGAATGCTCCTACACTGTTGGTGGAAATGTAATTTGGTGCAGTCACTATGGAAGACAGTATGGAGATTCCTTACAAAACTGGAAATAGATTAGCATATGATCCAGCAGTCCCACTCCTGGGCATGTATCTGGAGAAAACTACAATTTGAAAAGACACATGCACCCCAACGTTCACAGCAGCACAATTTATAACAGCCAAGACATGGAAGCAACCTAAGTGTCCATCAACAGAAGACTGGATAAAGAAGACTGGTGTATATATATACTGGAATATTACTCAGCCATAAAAAGAATGAAATAATGCCATTTGCAGCAACATAGATGGACCTAGAGATTATCATATTGAGTGAAGCAAGTCAGACAAAGAAAGACAAATATCATATGATATCACTTACATGTGGAATCTAAATATATATACATATAAACTCTATCTACAAACCAAAAACAGACTCATGGACATGGAAAACAAACTATGGCTACCAAAGGGGAAAGGGCGGGGAGGGATAAATTAGGGGTTGGGGATTAATAGACACACATTAGCATGTATAAAATAGATAAACAACAGGGACCAATCTATAGCACAGAGAACTATATTCAATTTCTTGTAATAACATATAATGGAAAAGAATCTGAAAAGAAAAAATATACATGTATGTATATGTATAACTGAATCACTTTGCTGTACACCTGAAACTAACATTGTAAATCAACTACACTTCAATAAAAAAATTTAAAAGCCACACACACACACACACACACACACACACACACAAAAACAATAAAAAAATAAAAGAGCCAGGATTTTTGGTTTTCGGCACTTTTAAATTTCGTATGAATCTAGCATATTAAACAGAAAGTAAAATGTTTGATCTTATTGCTATTTGACCTACCATTCATATTTGCCTGGTAACTACCCCAGGCTAGTGGGGATTCCAGAGGCAGCGAAAAGTCACACATCCTGACTTAACTCCTCGGTCCCAGACAAACCAGGATGGTTGGTCCCCCTAAGTCTTGTTCAGCGAGATGAGCTATTTTTACCTGACAACTCATGTTCATGATGCTGGCAGTATTTTCTAGGGAGTGAAGAACAGTTTAAACAAATTAAACTTTTACCCATTTTATGGTCCGATTCCTGTCAAGCTTAACAGGAGGCTACTGTGGTCATTATGGGAGATGTTTTCGGCCCTCTGCATTTCTTGTAAGAATACACGATTTGAAACATGTTTGTTAATTGCTCAGAAGCTCATATGCTGATGCATGCATACAACAGCAACTTGATAAAACTGCAAGGGCTCCATTTCTCATTGCCTTTTGTTTCTGACTACTCTTAGCTCTGAACAGAAGGAAAGCCCGGACAATTCCAAACTTCATGTCTTTCAGGTGTGACTTTTTTTCCCTCAAAATCTTTAGTACTGGGGTCTCTACTAAAGCTAACATCTCCTGTAGTTCTCCAGAGCTGCTTCTCGGCACCAATGCAAGGCATCCACCCAGAGGCCTGAGAAAGACACTCTGGTGGTATCACAACTGGAGCACACCTGCCATCCTTCTGCCTGTTGGTAGAAAATAACCTACCCCTGGAAGGCTTCCCCCACTTTCCTTTTTTAGCAGATTTTGCTAGCAGTCTGTCCTCAAGCTGACCTTACCTTGGTGCTCTTCTGCTAATGCACTGCATTGTGGTGACTGCCTCTTCAATTCATCCCGGGGTTGAGGACTATAAGGCACGTAACAACATCTTGGTGCAGAGTCATATTTTGCTAATATGAAAATTTATTACTGTTCCCACACAGGGCACAGAAATATTTCATAACAGCTGGGGGAAAAGGTTTTATGACTTAAGGAAAAAAACCTGACATTTCCTTTTCAGCTCATACTAGTTTATAACTTGAGCCCAGGAAACTCGTTGCTTGAGCATCTCGAAAATGAAAGCTCATTGTTTTTGGTAAATCTCACCCGTATCCTATAATGTATGGCAGTTTCATATCTCCGACTTTAATGTCACTGTAGATTTGGAAGGCACTGTGACATTTTTATCACAATAAAAATATCAAAGACCAATTCTTTTTAATTCATCAGATACGGTTTTAAATTTAAATAGAGATCTTAGTTTGAATGGTGACGAAGATAATTACTGTAGGACCATATTTTATTTTTAGAAAACATTTCAAGAGAAAAACTACATCAAAGAGATTTTGGAACTTGTTTTGTACCTCAGATTAGAGAGGCACAATTTTAATGCCCCAATATAAGAGAAGATAAATGGGTTTTAAAAAGAATTCTCAGAGATGCACTGTAAATGACTAGATTCCTTAAAATTTGTCAGTTTATAAATATTATGTGAGGATTATGTTGGCTCCATATGGCTCTTTGAGGGTTTGAATTTCTTTGGAACGTTGGTGGCAGATGCATAAAAAAGGATTATTACATCAAGTTGTACAAGAAAGGCAATGTGGCCTCAAATTGTTCATCTTCTAGACTTTCTCATCAGTTAGATAAAGGTATAAGATTCAGCTCTGCCACTGACTGACCGGGCCACTTTGGATATGTTACCTAATCTCTTTAAGCCTTGGTTTTCTCATCTGTAAAATGGGGACGCTGTTATGAGAATTAGTTAAATAATGTACAAACAGCACTTAACACACTTCTGGTGTGTGTTAAGCACTTAGTAAACAATGAACACTATTAGTAGCTTCATTAATCACCAGAGATACTGGGATGCACAATGGAAGCAACATTCCTGAAGCCATCTCATGCTGCTGTCTCTTCAAAGAAAGCCCTCTCCCACTTATGACGACTGACAGCCCAACCAGAGTTCCAGGTACCAAACAAATGTGCTTTAATCTAAGAAACCTTCCCTGCTTCCCTCAACTGTATGTGAACATTCATTCTTTCATGCCCCAAATTCTTATCATTTGCCTACACTAAAATCCCAAAATACATAGAGGCCTTGGCATTTAGAATTCTTTGTGTTCTTACCACCTTGGGGGCAGGAGTTCTGTCTACTCATTTAGCCTTCCCCATCCTTTAAGCTCCTAATTGTACAGGAGCTGCCCCTTATGATTCGTGCTCTTTTTTTATATGCACAGACACACAATTTCAGATAACTGGTTGCATTAGTCAGTTTTGCTGCAGTAAAAATCAGTCTTCCAAAATCTCTGTGGCTTTCAACACAATTTTCTCTTTGTGGTATGCAGAACTCTCAGAAGACCCGCATGGTCTCTACCCCTTGGTGTTACTCCTGTGATTATGTTACCTCACATGGCAAAGGGATTTTGCTGATCACATGGGGCTCCCTGCCCTCTGGGTCCAGCCTGGGCATGTGCCCCTGTCCTGGCACTGGCCCTTCCTGCCCAGCTCTTTCACGCACTGCCCAGGGTGCCTGGGAGCACCACACTGGACCCCTCTTATGAAACCAGTGGTGCACATGCCTGGGCCCTGCTGGCTGCCCAGGGGCCTCCTCTTTATTAATCAGCTGACTTGAAGATAAGGAGACCTTGGTGGACCTAACCTAATTACATGAGCCCTTTAAAAGCCAAATGTTTTTCTCCAGCTGATGGTCAGAGACTTGCAAGATTCAAAGTGCTATCGTTGGTCTGAGGATAAGAGATGCCACACTGAAAAGTCCCGAGAACAGCCTCTGGGAACTGAGAGCAGTCCCTGGCCGACAGTCAGCAAGAAAATGGAACTTCAGTCCCACAACCAAAAAGAAATAAATTCTGCCAATGCCAATTCTGCCAGTGAGCTCAGAAGAGAACTCCAAACCGCAAATGAGAACAGCAGCTGACACCTTGATTTCAGCCAGTGAGACCCAGAGCACAGTACTCCATAGCTCTGTGCCCAGACACCTGACCGGCAGAATCTGTGAGATAATACATTGTGGTTTTAAGATGTTAAGTTTGTGGTCATCTGTTTGCAGTAATAGAAAATGAACGCACACTTGTTTACATTTTGGCAGCTTTGTGTTGGCAGCTACCAAAATCCTGCTCAGCTCTGCTCTACATGTCTTCATGTTCCGGGATCCATATTGAAGGTGCTTCCCTATTTGGGACATTCATATGACAGAGGGAAAAGATAAGTGAACTGACAAAACCCATGATGCCTCCTAAAGGATGTAGTATGTCCATCACAACTGCTCACACTCCGATGGCCAAAGCAGGTCCAAAGGCGATGGGGCAGGATGTATCATCTTCTTATAAAAAAGGGGAGATTGAATAGTATTGAAAAATATTACAACCTACCACCCTGAAACGTTGTAACTGTGGCCTAACTGGAAAGGGCAGAGTCTCTGGGATCAGGAGGACTTGAATATGAATTTTGGTACCACGACTTTACTGGCTGTGTGACCAGGGAGGAGTTAGGAAATTTCTCTGAGCTTCTGTCTCTTAAGTGGTAAATCCCCATCTTACACGGTGGGTATGAATGTTAAATGTACCAGTACGATGCCTGACGGATACTCTAACGTGTGCTGATAAGTATTAGCCTCAGCCTCTTACCTCAGGGATTAACCGGAATGTAATTCTTCCAAAGGGAGAAGTCAGGGATTGGAAGCCACACCTACACACCTCCCTTCCCTCGTTTTCCCAATAAAATGAATGCAGAGCCCCAAATGCGTAATTCCTCTGCACACTCTCTGAACGTTGTAGTAACAAATGGCTTAGAGTAAAGGGAATACAGTGTTACTCTTCTTCTTCTGGAGACTGTTAAACGCAGTCAATATCAGAGGTGGGATTACTGTATAATTACCCTTCTAAATCGATGACTCACTTTAACAGCTATTTTTGGCTTATGAAAATATTGTCATATAGCAATAGTTATTATAGTTGGAAAACTGGCAAATCCAACGGTCAATAATACTTTGTTCTCACACTGTTTGGACTTTCTTTTTAACATGCGCAGGTGGTTTTAAATACTATTTCAGGTTTCTAGTTCAGAGATATCTCTTTTAAAAGTAACTATTGTTAGTTGTTATTTTTTAAGTAAACTCTATTATTTAGAGTTTCAACTTTTTTCTTACATAAAATAACCCTCTCTCTCTCTCTCTCACACACACACACACAATGAATTCAGTACTTTCTTCAGCAGAAGAAAAAAGTCAAGTGACTCCAAAACTCATCAGATGAAGATAATGTGTGAGCAGGGAGAAGTTAGGAAATTTCTGACTTTTAATGGTCAACATTTTGGTGTGTATTCTTCCAATTTTTTCCTTGAATAAATAAATAGGCAGACTGTATGTGCGTATACACACACAAATACTTACACATATATAATATATGTTTGTGTCTCTGTATATTTACATATATTTCTTTCACAAAAAATGGGGTTATATATTCTATTCTACTTTCAACCTGCTTTTTCATGTAGTTATATTAATATATATACTATTGTTTTAAAGATTTCATTTAATGATTTTATGTGTATTTTTCAACCAGTACTTTATTATTGGATATTTAGAAGATTTGTTACTTTTCTATTATGTAGTCTCTGAAACGGAGCTTCCACTAGCCCATACATGTGAATTAGAAGAAGCCAAGGTATAAGGCTTGTTGGCCAGAGCACAGTTCGATTTTGGTTCTGCTCATTCCTTTGATCAGATCCCATCTATATGAGGGCTCTCCTGTTAAATTTCCAAATGTATGCTGGACATGCTAAAGAACAGTAAGCACAGAGTCCCTCTCAGCATGGCTGAGCCTTTTCTTGGAATTTCCAGCCACTTTGTACTATCAAGTTACCAGATGGTCTGTACGAGTACCTACATCTTGGTTTATTAGCTGCCCTTTCCACGCTTTGTCTTCATCAACCAGTTAATTTCTCTGTGAAAGGACATCAAAGCTGGGTAAAAGGCTACAGACTTCACAGGTCACTGATGCACAGAGTGCCCCCATGTCCAGTGTCATCACAAAGGTGCTCGTGATTAAAGCACTCAGGTACTTTTTTATTTTTCGAAAACAAAAATTGAAAAAGACAGCTTTGTGTTATGATTCTTCCTTTGCTTCTGACCACCAAAATAATTGCTCATAGTCTCCTAAGAATTGGCAATAATGATTCACTCTCAAAAGCCCTGAATGAAGCCACTGTTACAGAAACATGACTGCCTTTATGCATGAAACAATTACATTTTTAATACCACATAGAATTAAATGTAAGTCTCCATCTGCCTCTGTTAAGAGCTCCCTTTGAAGAGACTGAGAGGCAAATTACCAGGAGCTGGTGGACACTGACCTCTAGATAGGCTCCTCCTGGGCTCAGACGGCAGCTCCTCTGATAAATGTGTTCCTGTTGGTCTCTTCAGAGAGGAGCTGTTAAAGGAAAGGGAAGATTATTTGCAAGTGGGTAGGAAAATGTTCCAACAAAAGAATGAAATGAAGTAATTAGCGTCCGTCACTGCATAAGCACCAGCACTGTGCCCAAACCTTCAGGCTGCAGTGAGTGAGGAAAAGGGTGCCGTTCCCACTGCAAGGCAGAGTCACCTGCAGCCGCTGACCAGTCACGGGGCACCCCTTCTTCACTCTGGGGAGGATGGGAGGTGGGGAGGCTGCAAACTTGTCCTAGGATATTTCTCATCTTAATAGAACCTTTTAAAATGGGGACCACTTCTTAAGGGAGGACTATGCAAAATGACAAACCCAAAGGGGGACTAATTCTTTTTAACATGATCTGACCCTTTAAAAGTAGAAAGTTCAGATTATTTGTGGGCTGAAGTTAGCTGATCATCAGTTTTGACTGCATGTGAGGTAGACCTATGGCTCAAGAAAGCCCAGAAACCTGACCAACATGCTATCCTGCTAAGCCTGAGGTCTGACAGGAATCCCAAAGCTATGACATAAGCCTTCTTACACCTGATTTGTGCTGTATTATTTTGGACAGTGACAGGAGGTCATGGGTTGTCTATTTCTTACAGACAATTTGACACCGTGGACAGTTGGAAAATGTGATCAGACAAATGGACAACTGGAAAATGTGTACGGCAGAAGGATAAAAAAGGATGTCTGGGTATGACCCTAGTTAGCTATAAGTTAGCTTTGTCCAAGAGACAGATGGTGGGGCTGCTACCCGGAATGAGGTTACCTCATTTTTGCCTTGAGGAGAGACTGGAAGAAAGGGAGCTGGTGGGTTTGCTCAAGGGCTGGGAGAGCTTATATGAAATTGGATGCCACCAGCTAAGGAAAAAAAAGCAGTTAACTTCCATCCAAACCAAAGGGTTTATTTAAAGAATAGGGGTAGTGGGACGTGGAGAAGGACAAGAGTTAAGCAGAGTGAGAAGAAAAGAGAAAACAGAAGAGACAGGAAACACTTGCATTTTAAGGTCTTTCGTAAACTCCCTGGCTCCTTACCTCTCTACCTTGTCTCAGGTCTGACGCTAAACACTGCCCTTAGGAAGCCTCCTGCCCCCAGCCTGCATGAGACACCCTTATTGGACTCTTGGAGTTCCCAGTGTCCCCTCTTGTCACAAAAGTCTCCAATGGCCTAAGTTGGCTTGTTTGTCCATCCAGTAGACGCTGAGCCTCGTGAGTTCAGTGATGTGCCCACTGGGCTCCCTGCTGTGGTCTGTGCCTGAGGAACAATGCCTGGGGGTACTGCTAGTGTTCAGAAAGCATGCTGGATGAATAAACTGCAGGGGGAGGGTGCAGGGGTCACAAGCAGAGAGGAGAGCCTAATCAGAGAGGAGCAGATTCATGGGGATGGACAGCGTCCACAGGTGGAGAACTGTCACAGTCTGGGGACTCAGAGGAGCAGCACAGAGTGAGTGAGAAAGCCACAACAAGATGGAGCCTGAGGGGTGAGCGGGGTTGGTCACTAAAGGGCCCCCCAAATCACGTGAGGGAGAGAGAGAGAACACTGGCAGGAAAAGCGGGAAGTGCTGTGATTAAATCTGTATGTTTAGAAAGAGGAATTTTGCTGCAGCCCAGAAAACAGATTGGAGAGGGGCCAGCATGGAGACAGCAAGCCCGTTTGGAAGACCGTTGCAGGAACTGATGGGAGATATCACCGTGGGCTGAACCATAACAGTGCAGAAAGGATGGAGACGTGGTTGAATTTAAGAAATACTTCAAAAGCAGAGTTGACGGCTTTGATGTTGACTGGAGAATAAGGAAGAAAGAGGAGAAGTTAAGACTGATACCTCTGTTTCAGGCTTGAGTAAGTGGATTCTCAGTGGTACCGTTCACTAAGGCAAGAGAAGTAGGAGAAAGGGTATTTCTGCATTTGGGTAAGTTCAGTCTCAGGCAGGTCGAAGTTGATGTGCCTGTGGAATATCCAAGAGGACGCGCCCAGAGGCAGGTAGATAAGCACGTCTCGAGAGCTCAGGTGAAGAACGGGGCTGGAGACACAGAGCTGGTGGTCGTGGGCAAAGAGGTGGTAATGGGAGCCGTGGAAATTGATGGGATTGCTCAGAGGAGGAGGTGGAGGGAGGAGACAAGAAGACTCAGGACTCCGAAGATCAGACACCCTGTTTAAAGTGCAGAAGAAAGGAGCCTAAAAAGAATGGTGTGATGGAGCAGCCTACGAGATAGAGAAGCGTCACAGGAGCTGAGGGGAGAATTCATTTCAAGTAGAAGGAGTGGACTAAATATTCAAAGTCTGCAAGAAATTAGGCTGACAACTGAGACACATCTATCAAATTTAGCACCAAGGAAGTAATTCGTAACCTTGATGAGAACAGCTTCAGTAACACTTGGTGGACAGAAGCCATATTCCACTGTGTTGAGAAGTGAGCAGGAGGGAACAATATGAGTACAGTGAATATGGACAAATATTTCAAGAAGTTTGACTATGAAGGGGCAAGTACGCTTACAGTTTTCAAAGCCCTTAAACATTCAACTTTTATAGGAAGAAATAATGGGCAACAGGGGACTCAGGAAGAGCAAAGAGCAAAACAGATCCCCAAGAGCAAAACCACAGACAGAAAGCAGAGGAACTGACTCTGCTGGGAACGTTGCATGTAAACTCTGGTATATTGGATGGTGTTTTGCCAAGTGAAGATACACAAAAGCAACTGGAAAGAGAAGAGTGGTTCACTGATGGAGGGGCTCTGGCTGAGACAGACATTGAAAGAGTTCTATGCAGTAGTGGCAGCCGAGACTGTCCACGGGAGTAAGACTCCCAG
This sequence comes from Camelus bactrianus, assembly GCF_048773025.1. Classification (NCBI taxonomy): domain Eukaryota; kingdom Metazoa; phylum Chordata; class Mammalia; order Artiodactyla; family Camelidae; genus Camelus; species Camelus bactrianus. The sequence goes on from NC_133572.1 coordinate 16,176,896, forward strand.
GGAAAGGGTGGGAATGAGAGGGACAGAAGAGTAAGGACAGTGATGCCAACAGTCCACTGGTATTTGTCACCTAGGAACTTCTCCTGACTGGACAACTGGATAAGGGAAGTCAAGAAGTCATTTCTATGCAGACATTTAACCTTTACTGAATTATCCTGAGTACAGAGAAACCTACATTTCTGCTTATTAAAGACAAGTTAGCACTCCCCCCACCTCCACGCCAGACTGCGAGTCGTGCAATACTCCTGACTTTACAACTTTGCGTTTTCTGTGATATGTCATTTCTACGAACAATGTATTTCTCACCATAAACTACTATTTTCAATAACGAGTAAAAGTATGAAAAATGCAAACAGAGGGTTCACCCCAGGCTCTCTCTGAATGAATGCTGAAAGGTGTGTGTTTGGGCAAGAGCCAACATGTGGGTGACGAAGCTTAGAGGACATGCAGTGCTGTGTTAGGAGCTGAAGCTAAAAGGTGGGTGGAAATCAGATCCCTGCAGGCCCCTAATAGTCTGCTAAATACTTTTAGCTTCATTCTGTAGACAACGGAAACACATTGAGTTATTGAGAGTAGAGAGTGAGAGGCTTAGATCTGAGATTTAGGAAGGTAATGCCGGTGGTTAGTAGGCTCCTAAAAAAATATTTGCTAACTGAATGGAGAAAAGATGACTGGAGCCCAGGGAGTCAGATAAACGGTACTGTTACTGTTTGAAAGATAATGGGAGATAAGGTGGATGGTCTCTCACTCGGTGCAATCGGGGACTGAATGTGATCAGTCATCTGCTTTAATAAGCAGGGAATTGAAAAAAGATATATACACTTACTGTAGATATTACATTTTAACCTAAGACATATACAGGTACATTCATCCAGCAATTGTATGGTAGAGCGCCAAGGTCGTTCCCTGAGTACAGGTCTGCTAATTGGAGTTGTATTATTTTATCATTTTTTTTTCTTGTATGAGCTACACTCATGTTTCTGTTTCTTTAAGTCAAAGCAAAAGGCAATCAGAGTGCAGAATCTGAAAGTCATTGTTTATAAGATTTTCCCAGTCACGTTTGGTTCACCTTTCCCATACTTACTTGGATTATAATAATATTTTCAGCCACTCACTCTCACCAAGTCTTTCCAAAGTATTCAACTTAGTTTTCATAGGAACAGCTCTCTTTTACGCTCATGTTTCATTGGTTTACATGATAAAATACTGTAACATAATAAAAGGTGCAACTGCACTGACTGCCTTGTGAACAAAAGACAACTGTTTCTTGGTAAACACACAACTAAATTTGTAGGACCAGGAAAGTTCAATGCACCAGACAATCTCCTGCTAGTCTCCAGCTGTAAGTCTGAAAGAGGATCGGACAGTATAGTTAATGAGGTGATTTGGCTAACTGGGGACTGGCTCACAGGGCTTCTACTGTGAGGATGTGAGCTACGGCAACAGTGGGGAGAGAGAGGAGAGGATGAATTGAAAAGACATCAAGACACCAGCTTTGGAAATAAATAGGCTTGAGTTCAATTCTGACTTCACCACCTATTTGTGAACCTCAAAGTTTCTGTTTTCTCACATGTAAAACAAGAATAACACAAAGTGTACTGAAAGATTGATTGGGAAAGTGCAGCTAATGTACTTAGCAACGTGCCTGACATAAGTAAGTAATCAATGATATTAAATCAATAGAAGTTTATGTTGAATTTAGGGAAGCAAAGAGTCAGTGATGACTCCCAATTGTCTCCCTTGGCTGAATAAAAGATAATAAGACAAAAAGATAATACCACTAACTGAAATAAAAGAAATAAGTGTTTGGCAGGTAACATAATAAAGTTAGTTTTGGATATATTGAGTTTCCTGGTGTGACAGCCATATGGAAGTGACTAGAAGGCAGCTGGAGATATTATTCTGGCTTTCAGTGAAAAGTCTTGGTTAGTAATATCAACATGAAATCATCCATATAGAAATGATAAATGAAGCCATGAGAATGGACAGGTTTGGGCAGAAAGAGAGTTGGGGACATGGCAGGCTGGTCAGGGCAATACACAATCAGAAGTGTGGCAAAATCCAAGGCACAAGAGGGACCAGCTGGGTAGTGAGGCAGCAGTGGCATGTGCAGGAGGTTACAGGTCTAGATGATTAGATGTGTTCTGTGTCTTGCTCATCATCTCAGTACAGCCTCCAAAGTCTGAAGCAATTTTTTTCCCACTGGAGGCATCTCAACGCTCTCCAGGTAGCACTGGAAGAGTAGGCAGCTATGAAAGTGATTTCACAGTAGTTTGAAAGGGAAGCAAGACTGAGGGGAATTTTCTTTGTAACAGAGAAGCCTTGAACATGTTTTAATCCTGAGGGGAGGAAAACAGTAGCAAGAGAAATTTCTTTTAAAAATTAGAAATCAAAACTGGTTTTCTCTCTTATATGAGATTGTAGGTGTTCATCTTGGTTCTTTTCTGTGTCTTCCAAATTTTCTACGTTGACTGTATAAATCCTGGACTCAGAAAAAAAAATACTATTTCCTTCAACATGAGATAGGAGACTGGGGATGGTCTGTGAGACAATGTTCCAGAAAAAGTGAATGGGGGTGGGTTTGAGAACATAGGTGGAGAAGAAAGCTTGGGAAGGGGACAGGGACACTTCTCCCACTGACAGAAGACAGAAAAGAGGAGGACTGAAGGTTCAGAAATTCTGAAATGGAGGTAAGAAAATATGAGGAAAATCACATCACTGGACCTCTACATTTTTTAAAAGTAATTTAGGAGGCAAGGTCGTCTGCTAAGCCTAAGGAGGAAAGATAGAACTAGACATACAGAAAGAGTAAAGATGCTGTTAAAACCTAATATGATGAACAGAAAAAAGGTTTAATTTGAAATTGATAAAAATATTTCCAAAGAGCCAGGAGACCTAGCTGAGGCTGGATACGATGTGTCCGTAGTGGAGCCAGGTGCTGAGTGAGCTCCCGTGGCAACAGTTAACAGTCCGGGAAGGGCGGCAGCAGGCAGAGCTCCCCTGGCAGGTGTATGGGGTCGTGGATGAGGACCTCTAAGGTGGCCTTCACTCCCATCAGGCCTGCTCCTCTTTTTATCTCTCTCCGGCAACTACCGCCATGCCCTTTGGCTCCTTGCAGAAAGCCTGGAATCAGGCTAGATTCTTCCTTCTCTTACTTGAACCCCATCGAAACCATTCCCAAGGTCTGCCACTTTTTCTCCTAACTCTTCTTCTGCCTTCACTGTCACCACAGCTGCTGAGGCCACTATCATTCTCTTGCCTAACCATGTCCTTGGTGTCCAACGCTCTTCCCTGTTTCTGCCTCACTCAGTTACATTCTTTCACTGTCTTGGTCTTACAACAAACAAAACAAACCAACCACATCAGGCATTGTTTCACCCTTTTAAGAAGCTTAAAAGGCCTCCGATTTCTCCTGGAATAAGGACCGAAGTTCTCAGCACAGCTCACCGGGTCCTCAAGATCGGGTCCCTGTAATGTGCCAGACTCACCCCGCAGGGACTCTCCCCTTTCTCTGTGCTCATGAGCCTTCTCTTTGCTTCTCAAAAATATGAGATGATAAGTGACCAACAGAAGCAGAGACGTGGGGGGCATGGGGGCCGGTATCATATAATCAGATGCTATGGACTTCATATGGAAGAGAAAAATAAAATTAATTTAATTTAATTTAAAAAATTTAAAAGACTGAGCATTGACCCAAAAAGGCTGAATAATTTAAACTGGAAAGAAAAATAGTGATGTTTATATATTGTTTGGCTTTCCCTTACAGCCTCCGCCCTGGTTACCCTGTGCTTAGAAGCTTGTGGGGAAGCTCAGGTCTGTTTTAGGGAATTAAAACCCAGACCCTTCACAGTCATCAGACCCTCCAAGACAGCTGTCTCTGAGCACTGTCCCCAGATGTCCCAAAGGCATCTCAACCCCAGCAACTCCCTCCTCCCCGCCTGCCCCCCTCCATCTCCATACGCCACACCAGTGCCAGAGCAGAGCCATCCTGGCTCCTCCCACACCTGGTCCTACTGACACGGCCCTCCAGTCCTCTCTCAGCCAGGCCCTCAGCTGGGCATCTGTTCCCAGTCTAATTCCCTTCCCCAGTCTCTCCTCCCATCCATCCATCCTCCTCTTAGATACTGCGGTGGCTAAAATGTCTTCCAAAAATACCAGCTTGATTACGTCACTCTCAGGATGAAAAAGGAAAAAAGAAGAGGAGGTAGTAGAATGTAATAAAAAATATGGACATTGCTTCCAAGGAGTAGGGAGGAAAAAGGGAATGACCTCTGTTTGAAAGAATTGTGATTCAAGTGGGGTAATCAGAGGAAAGCCAAATTTCAGTTGGTCTTACTCTTAATCACTTACTTAATTAGATAATACGTAAGTTCACCACTTCTCTGTATGTCTGTGGACAGTCTGAGGCACTGAGGATGATACATACTAGTTAGTACAAAAGGGCAGACTCTCCGTAACGAGCCACGAGGTTGGCTCATTTCTGCAAAACTTCCACACAAAAATGTCAGAAAAAAATTCTCAGACCTTTGGTTTCATGACAGTAATATAACACTTAGGATGGTCATTGAAAAAAAAATCTCTTAGAAATTGGTTGAAACTCAGCAATGACGCCAAGTGAGATCACCAGACAATATGTGCAGTTGGCCTTCTCCCACTTCCCCACTCGATGGGTGACTCAGCCCCTGTTCGGCAGGGCCACAGGGACAAGGCTTTGCTGCCTAAAGACCACATTATGCAAATTAAGTGATCATAGTCCTTTTTTCTAGCGGGCAGCAGGCATAAAAGAACCACGGCTCAAACAGCATGTTTGTTTAGCAAAGAGCCTTGTTTCCAGGGATCATGGGAAAAGAGCCTCTTTCTGACTTCTTTATGTAAACGCCAAGGCACTTTTCAAAATGTTATGAGAGCAATCATTTGAGCTGCTGCTATTTGACAAGTGAACGGTGGTTTTCAAGCAGCTCGTCAAATCGTAGTCCCAAATCTGGTAAACAAAGGCATTCGGGAGTTGTCTGCAGCCTCAGGCTGCACACATCACTTGTCTACATAGACGACTGATGTCCCAGCCTGAACCTGAACTGGGTTCAGACATTCTGGATGTGTACAAAGTGATCTCCTGAAGCATCCGTTGGAGAACTCAGAACCATCTTTTTTTTTTAATTAAAAAAATCTTATTGATAAGTATAGTTGACACACAACATTCATTTCAGTTGCAGGACATAGTAACCTGACACTTATATATACATTACAAGTTGATCACCACAGTAAGTCACCATCTGTTGCCATACACAGTTATTACAACATTATTGACTATATTCCCCATGCTGTACAGTACATCCCCATGACTTAATTTATTTTGTAACTGGAAGTTTTTACCTCTTGAGCCCCCTCACCTACATTTCCCAACCTCACCCCCTCCCCTCTGGTGATCGCTAGTTTGTTTTCTGTATCTGTAAGTCTGTTTCTATTTTGTTTTGTTTCTTTTGTTTTTTAGATTCCACAAATAAGTGAAATTGTACAGTATTTGTCTTTCTCTGACTTATTTCACTTAGCATAATACTCTCTAGGTCCACTCATGTTATTGAAAATGGAAGGATTTCATTCTTTTATGGTTGAGTAATATTCCATTATATATATATGTATGTGTGTGTATATATGTATATGTGTGTGTGTGTGTTTGTGTTTATATACATATATATATGTATCTTACACCTTTTTATCCATTTAGCCGTTGATGAACACTTAGGTTGCTTCTGTACCTTGGTGATTGTAAATAATGCTGCAATGAACATAAGGATGCACATATCTTTTCAAATCAGTGTTTTCATTTTCTTTGGATAAATACCCAGTAGTGGAATTGCTGGACTGTATGGAACTTCTGTTTTTAAATTTTTGAGCTCCTCCATACTGTTTCCAGAAACACACCCGCAGTTAGAACATAGGAATGATTCTCAGTGCAGTTGGGTAGCTGCCTTCTACTCAGCACCATGAATCATGACTGCATGAAGGAGAGAGAGAGAGAGAGAGAGAGAGAGAGAGAGAGAAAGGAAGTGGAGGGTTGATTTGGCTTTTAAGACACCGTGCCCAAGAAGGCTGAGGGGACATCCCCTCTCACCTCACCCCAGGTATCTGTGTGGCTTTAGCACTGCAAGAAAACTTTAACAGCATCACCCAGCGCAAGACAGATGATCAGGAGACATCAAGAGTCACATGTGACAAGAGGGGATTTGTCAGAGACAACACAGTGGACTGGGAGCCACACTTGCTGTAGAGGGTCATTTTGCAGAAAGAGTAAAATCTAAGATAATTCATAAATTTCTTGCCTGGCCAACTGATAGGTGGTGTTGCCATTTCCTGGAAGAAGAGAATGAAAGATAAGCATATGATGACCTGTTCAGTTTTGGACATGTTGAGTTTGACATGACTATGAAATTTCCTGAAGAAGGTGTCAAGAAGGTAGTTAAGAGCTTTAGCGATAGACTGGGGCAGAGCTATAAATTTAGTGTCATTGGTTTAGAGATGTCAGTTGCAGTTACAGCTATTGAGGAGATGGTCCAGGGAAAGTACATGAGGAGAACAGAAAAAGACTGCAAAACCCTCGGATTATCCACATTAAAGGGAGTAGCAAAAAGTGAGCTTAATAGAGTAATAATTGAATAACAGGGTAAGCCTAGAGGTGTAAGATGGAGATCTGGGTAAGTTGCCCCCCAAAGAAATCTTACTTATAACAATTTACAGTCATTTTTTGGAAAATTGTGTCATCTTTTTTTGTTGTTTCAAGATCTTTGTTTCTAGATATTCCCTTTCAGAGAAGCTGACCACAGAGTATTAAATCTGAAACTGGATTTTCAAGTAAAAGAAATAATTGTTAGGACTTTGTTTCAAGGATATAAATAAGCAAGTATTTAAGCCAGGAACTAATAAAAACAGTCATTAGTTGAAGCATAGCAATGTAAGTCCTAGAAACTTCTATTTCTTTTTAAAGATTGATTGTCCAGTAAGACACCAGTAGCATAAAGAGCCACATTAATTGGTGCTTATAAAGTGATTAATCTATTCATTTCCCTTCCAGTCGTTTGAAATGCTCTATAAGGTGCCCCTGTGGGAAAAAAAAAAAGTAATATTTTAACAGAGCCTTTACAAGGGCTTTATTTTGCAAGGTTTTAGAGTGTGGTGGCACGATTCTCAGCCTCATAATCGAACACCAGCCTACTCCAAATCTGACGTTTTTACGTAGGTTCAGAAGGTATGCAGGATAGGAAGTCTAACACTGAAATTTCAGAAAGCAACTTTCATTTTTTTTAACTGGAAAATAAACAGACTGCTATCTTCTTTGTAAAATAGGTCCCACGTGATACATAATAAGGGTGACAGCTCTGCCAAATCCCTGCATTTCTTTTTTTCTTTAGGAATAAAACAAGCATTTAGCACTTGCCCTCGTGCAGGATGACTTGCAACTCCATGCCCAAGTCCCACATTCTCCAAGCCCTTGTCTCACGAGGAATCCTGCCCACAGCGAGCATTTGTTCTCCAGAAGAGCTCAGACGGGATGCTGAAGATGATGCACGCAAATTTATGGGTATTTCTGCGTGTTCCACATACATTTCTCACAGAATTGAGTGGACTGAAGACTACCGTGACTTGAAAGTTGGTTTCTCTGTTTATCAGTTCCCAGAACTCGCAAGCCCTCCGGAATGGAATGAGCAGCCACTGCACCTGGCAATTAGTAGCCTCCATCTCCTCATTCTTGGTCTTCCGCCCGCTGGTCCTGATCATCTTCCCATCTGTATGTTCAGTCCTGCCCTTCTCAGACAGGAAGCATTTGAAAAGCCTGGAGCCCTTGATCTCTTTGTGGTCATGAAAAGTTTGATATTAAATGTCCTGAAGGGAGTCCACTGGCTTGTATTGCACTAGTAAGCACCTTGCAGGCTGCCCTACATCAAGCTGTGAGGCCCCGTGTGCAGGTCCACATGCTGTCCCTCACTCCTCTGAGATGCTCCCATGGGCCTCCTGCACTTGCCGGGCCTTTGAGAACTGGTCCTCCTTTGCTCTTGCTTGTTCTGCTCCCTAGAAACTGTCGCTTTGCCTTGCATTCCAATCTAGGGCCCACATCCCTGCTGCGCTTACATGGGCCAACTTGCTGCAGGCTGTCAACCTCTCTGAACTTCCATCAGGTACTTCTAAGGCTGAGTACCTGCTCCTGCAACTGGGTGCTTTCTGCCTCCCAGGTGGATCCCGTCAGCCCTGGAACTGGCAAAGGTCTCCTTGGGCTAGGCCTATATTACTAAGGGGGCCAGTATCAGGTTAATTACCTTTCCCTATGATCTGACTTGCTAAGAATAAAAATCTGATGGGTCCCTGATAAATCCCAAACTATATGATTAACATCTAACGTGCGAGAGTATTTCACTCTACACCAAAACTGCGTCATCAATTATCTGTGTAATGAACTCCCCTGATGAAGTGAATAAACTTTTAAAATATGTTCAGATTACATAGATGTGGTACCTGACTATTAGTAACAACCTTTGCAAATAGTCATTTTTTTTTTCAGTAAATGTAGGGTAACCAATTGCCTAGGTTTATCCAGGACTCTTCCAATTTTAGACTGAAAGTCCTGCACACTGAGGTGGTTGGTTGCCCCAGGGAAATGACTCAATCTCCCTTGTCAGTCTGGATCTGAAAAGTGCGAAAGGACCCAATTATAACTGTATATAAAATTATAACCTGATGATTCTATTTTTAATTGTAGCCTCTTCCTATCCACTTAGCACACTGTAGGGGTACTTTCAGCTAAATGGGATCCTTTCCACTTAGACCCCTCTCCCTTTGAAAGGAGCTTTTAGATCCCCTACATGACATGTTTTGTTCCTAAGACCGTAATTAACACTGCCTTCTAGGTTTTAGCAGATCATCCTGACCCAGATAGTGACCCTGGCTCCACAGGGAGGCCTTTTATCCAAGTCTAGCAGTTGTCCTGGTTTTCTCGCTGTTCTGACTGCTGCAGTGCAGAGCCCTGTTTCTCCATCTTACAGCAAGTATTTTAAGTGTTTAAACCAGGAAGGGAACAGAAACTTAAGGCTAAATTAAGCTAAATAGTTCTTTTTTCCTGTTCAGTAGTCCTATTTAACATCTTAATTTGCTAAATATACACCATGAATCTCCAAAGAGATCAAACAAATGAACTATTTCTCAAACATATTTGATCATGGGTGTCTTTGGTGGGATAACATTAATGGCTTATGGAGTTCATGTCTGGCTGTATAAAGGTGGGGGCGTGCTAGCATAAGTGGAAACGCACAGACTTTGCTGCTGGAGAGCTCTGGGTTCAAATCTTAGCTCCAGTGCTTCTTAGTTGGGTGACTTATTCACTTAATCTATCTCTAAATCTTTTACTTGATTAAGTTTCCATGTTGTTATTAAGGAAAAAAAAGAAGGTAGAGGAGGAAGGAGATTTAAAGGCAACTTCTGTTTCCCCCTTTTGAATACCAGCTATCTACCTGTTGGGACTGTCATAAGGATTTATAAGCTTGGGGATGAAAGGCACCTGCCATACTACCTCAGAAGTTCCTGGTGGGGATGTAAGATGAATATCTTATTCCAGTGACTACTGCTTCATGAGAGATTAATGGAACAAAGCTAAAACAAAGAGCAGAAAGCCAATGAGTGCTATGAATGAGGGGAGAGTGCGTACATAAAACCAACTACTGCCTTGCGTGCCACTTCAGAATTCCTTTTCTTTGAGACTTGAAATTTTTAATCATTTTAAACTGTTACCAAATCACCCCTAAGCAGACATTGCTTAAAAGATAATGGGAGAAAAAAAAAATAAGTGGGTAGAAAGAGAAGAGAACCCATGTGTGCTTTGTTCCCCTACCTGGAGATCCACAAGGCGTATCAGCATAGTAAAGTCTCCTCTTGGAGGACAGGAGGGGCCAAAAGGGTCATAAAGAAGGTGGAAAGTAGAGGTCGGAGGGCATTAAAGATATAATTTGCAGCCTTCACACTCAACAAATAGTAAGAGGTGAGCAGGTTGGAGACCCAATTGTTAAATTTCAGACCTAAGTGTTCGACTTGGGAAGAGACTTCCAGATCTATCCTCAGTCTTACTTCACAGGCTAGACGTGTTCCAGAAAAGCTGACCCTTGTACAAGTTTATTAAGCACATTTTCCCATAGGCTTCCATTATCAGCGTGAGATACACTTCCTGGGAGAAGGACTAGGTCAACATATCATTATGTGATGGTGAAAAGAACCCCCAATTTTTTCCTGCTGTGCTACGTAAGGAGTGACATTTCCCCTCATGAGGTTTCAGTTTTCTCTTAAAAACAGGGATGATGACGATGATGATAATAATAAATAATAATAATAATAATAATAATAATAATAATAATAATAATAATACCCTTTCCCAGAGTGACTATGAGGATCAAATTAAATAAGTTATGCTAGATTGTTACCACCTTAAGGACAGGACCCATGTCTGTCTTGCTTGTCGTGGTATTTCCAGCATGGTTTCAGGGTCTGGCACGTGTACGGCTGGCACCCAGTATGTTGATGTCAAATGAGCAAATTCTTGTTTGGTTTTTGTTCATTTCTTTATATATCTTAGGAGTGTTTTGCTGCAGTGTTCTAAGACTTTTAGATTTCATAGTATGTACTGTCAAATCCATTTTATGCAAGAAAGAGCATTTTCAGATAAAAAAAGTAGGAATGATGTCATCTCTGCATACAGGCAGTCCTACCAAGCAAGAGCCATTAGCATCCTTAACCTGTCCCAAAATAATAATATTATTAGCATTTATTGAGGACTGGCTCAACTAGGCAGGGTGCCTCCTCTGAGCTTTTAAGTTCTGTTAACTCCAACTCCTGTCTTTGCTCCTGCAGTCTGGGAGTGGCAGCTGCCGGCCTGCCTTTTGCATTTTCAGTCCTCCAATACCCATTTAGTCAATCTCTTTGCTGAAATGCCTGGTGTGGTTTTTGATTTCCTGGCTGAAACCTGGCAGAGCAGTACCCATGTCTGTCTGTTTCTTTGACATGTACTCTTCCTACCCTTTGCCTGTCACTTGGTGTTTGCAGATCTGCATTGGTGTTGAGGTTTTTTGTTTTTGTTTTTGTTAACATATGTGTTCTGATTTACCACTTAGATGAAAACTTCTGGAAGCAGAGAAAAAACTTAGAGAGTTTGGATTTAGGAAGACATAGATTTAAGATTTGGTTTTCCCATTTCACAAAACAAACAATTTTTAGGAAATTATTTAACAACTCTGTATGTCACCTTCTCATCTATAAAATGGTAACAAATATGCCTGCCTCATATTGATGTTGAGAGGCACTCAACAAACGGCTTTTATTTGGGGGATGTCTGTGCACGACTGCCTGGGGCACTGGCTCGTACTCAGTCAGCACTAATACATACTTGGTGGTGATGATGATGATTTAAGGTGTGCGTGTGAGTGCCTGTGTATCACGCCCTCTGACGCTGCCTTGCACACAGCAGCTCTCAACGAGTGTTTGTGGGTGATGACAGATAACGTAAGATTGGACTATTTGATTAATAGCCCATAACATGTTACAGTCCATTTGTTATGTGTATTTTCTGAAAAATAGACTGCTGCTCTGTCCGCAAAGAATTCCTGGGCCTGCTGTTTGACTGAGGTCTGTCTTACCTCTGTGGGTACATTGTACATAGACCACATACTGGTACAGTGGGTTTGACACAAATGGCCTGTTATCTATTTAAGTGCCCCTTCTGTTAGGAAAGAAATGAAACTTTCTGAATCATCTTCTTTGAGCCAAAAAAAAAAAAAAATTCTATGACTTCCATTACTGACTCTTACTTTCAATGAAAATGGTGAACAGGCACCACCAACAGTTCACAGGAGCCCGGAACAGCCCAGAGAACAGTGCCAGTGTTTTGGTGGTAGCACAGTACAAGGCAAATTCACGTGGCACCACTGACTGTCCTTGCAGAGCCCCAAGGCTGCATGTGTAATCACGGGGAAGGAATGACAGACCAGGGTGCACTGTGGAACCCTGGCAGGCTCTGCTGAATGCAGTGTGGTGTAAAAATATTTTATTGTCCCTGCAGCCCGCTTGTGTCCATCACACACTAAAAGTAAAAGCAATCAGAATCCTTGAAGGATATGAGGAGAGTTTTCTTACTGGTTTCTTAGTCTTTAAAATATATTCATATTGAACAACACCAACAACAAATATCCAACAGATTTACATTTATATTTATATACACTAAGCTCATTAAGAGATCGGACAACCAGGGCCTCCTGGTTGTGACTGAAGGGAAGGCACGCTGTCAAAATGGGCTGGTTTAGGGAAGCAACGTTCATCTCTGATATCTGCAAGTTAGTAATGACTCAGGAGGTTAACTGCTGGTGTCAAAATTCCGCCCTCCTGACTAGTCAGGTCAATCAGGGATGTGTGCCTCGAGGATGGGGGTTCTTAAGCTCTGGTGAACATCAGAATTACCTGGGCGCTTGGCTAGACGCAGACTGCAGGGCCTCACTCTCAGGGCAGTGCCAATAGTGTTAATTGACGAACTGAAAGGAACTGGCTCATGTGATTCCAGAAGCTAGGAAATCCCAAGGTCTGCAGTCAGCAAGCTTGATTCCAGAAGCTAGGAAATCCCAAGGTCGGCAGTCAGCAAGCTGGAGACCAGAGGAACGAACGGTGTAGGTTCTGGTCTGAAGGCTAGCAGACTTGAGATCCAAGAAGAGCTGGTTTTTAAGTTTAAGTCCAGATGCAATAGAAGACTGGTATCCCAGCTCATGCCGTCAGGCAGGAGGAGTTTCTCCTTACTCAGATTTTTTGTTCTATTCAGGTCTTCAGCTGATAGGCTGAGGCCCACCCACATTAAGGAAGGCAATCTGCTTTACTCAGTCCAGCGACTCAAATGGTGATCTCATCCAGAGACACGCTCACAGACACGTCCAGAATAATATTTGGCCAAACGTCTAGACCACTGGATGACCCAGTCAAGTTAGCACCTGAAATGAAATATCACACCAATGGGTGCTGATGCGGCTGGTCCAGGGTCCACACTCCAAGAACCACTGCTACAGCATAAACTGAGTCAGGAGTGGAAACCCAGCACTGACTCTGTCCTTAGCACAGAGCCCGACACACGTGCAGGTGCTTAATAGAAAGTATATTGAGGGAGTGAATGGTGAGTAGTGAGTCTGCAACTGAAGGAAGGACAGGATGGAGGGAGGGAGGGAGCAGGGATGAGAGCTCCATATGATGAGAGCTGAGTGGACACTGAATGATCAGGGTTCTTGTCGGACAGGACCTCCCCCTCAGCTTAGGTTGGGCCCAGATCCTCTTAGGTCTTTATGACTCCATATTTCTAAATTCATCTCTAGTTTAAAGTGGAAGTAATGTTTAATGATTGCTCAAAACAAATAAATTACTCAAACAATAACAGTGAGCATTTACTGCAAGCTGGTTATGCGCTGGGTACCATACTAAAAACTTTACAGCATGATCTCATTTAATCCCCACAATAACTCCATTATTTCTATTTTGCAGATGAAGAAACTATATTCATGCACTGAGGAAGTGGCTGAACTGAGAGTCTAATCCCAGTTCCTGTGGCTCCAAAACCCTCCCCCTTACACTACACTGCACTGCAGACGTTTATGGAATATCCCACACAGGCAAGTTGCCACACCATGAGGAAAACCTGAAGGCATTTATCACCTAGTGAGAGCAAGGACTTTGTTTAAAAAAACACAAGTACTTCAAGAAATTTGGAATAGAGTATTGGTCAAAGTGTTACTAGAAGGTAACATTAAAGATTAAGGCACTATGTATGGTGGTTTTAATGGTGTAGAATATGGGTTTAGACTATCTGGGTTTGAATCCCATTTTTACCGTTTATGGGCTTCATTACCTCGGCCAAGTTACATAATCTTCATGCCTCAGTTTCCCCATCCATAAATACCTCATGAGGATGTTTATAATTTTACAGGATTAAATGAGTTAATATCTGTAAAGCAAATATTAGTTCTACGCACAGGGCAGTTAGCACACGCGCCTTCACTGGTATTACTGTCAGCACATCGCCAGCACCTAGCTCCGTGCCCGACACGTGGAAGACCGACACGCTGAATGAATACCAAGAACCCACATTCTCTGGAGACCGCAGCGGTTATCCATACAGCAATGATACTCCCCCACATAGTGACCGTCGGGAAACTCACTCTCAGCCTTTGGTCAGCTTCTTCCTTTTCTCAAGGCACCAATTTTAATAACTGTTATTACTACCTCTCAAAGCGCCTGCCTATTGCTGGCATAGTGATAATTATATTAATATGGCTTGGATGTGCTAAAAAAATACAGAGTAAGAAAATGAGAAAAAAATCCTAAAATTCACCTTAAATGCTGGACAATTTTCAGTTCTCACAGCTGAAGGATAATTGAGACTTTAAGAGATTTTAAAAAAAATTTTTAACCAAGAAGAATTTTTGAATTTGCCTTTAATTAATACCCTATGTATAAATCACAGGCAATGACCTTTTGTTTCACTTATCAGAACAAATGAAGAAAAATCGCTTGAAAACTCAGAAAGTGGCACATGGCCAAAGAATTCACAGCAGAGCATAGTGAGAGCTGTGGTTTGTTCTCTGACATTTGAAAGTCTACCTGAGCTCTTTAGCACGTGGATGCTGAATATTCAACAACACTCTGAAATTTCCAGCACTGCCGCCTGCCTCAGCACTTTAATTCCTAGGAATACGCCAGGTTGCAGGTTAGCATTTAAATAGACAGCCCAGTCCTGCAGCAACCTATAAGATATATGTCACACTGTAACTGGCTTCAGTTCGTGAAGGGGCTGTGGAGTTTCTTTGCCTCTTCCCATGTTCCAACTTCTCTTTCAACTTGTGCCTTTGTGGATTCGGGATGATCAGTTATCTGCAAGATTTATAACCAACAGTTTTGATGTCGAACAGATGTATGGTGTCAATGTTCTACAATTCAAGAAAATCCTTTCTCCTTTTGGCTGTAATATGTTGTGTTTTTCTCTCTGCTGACTGCTCACTTTGATATAATGAAGCAGACTTCGGTTCCCTGGGTTTCTCTTAGAGAGGAGAATTTTAAATCAGTCTTCATTCCAAGTCGTAACTTTATTTGGTATAATACCCCTAACTTCACTAAACCACCAGGCTAGGTCAAAAAAGGGCTCACTTATCATACACCTAAAATCCACAACTGCTTTTACATCACAGTGGCAAATCCACAGCGTTCTAACTATTAGAGTGCTTTTATGTGGATGCGATTACTCACCTACTGAAACTCAGACTTACTACACAATTTAAATCACATGTTTCTTTAAGGGCCATTCTATCCTTTGACCTCAAGTGTGTACAGGTAGGTCTTATCAATAATCCTGGACAAATTTGTATACTTCCTTGTCAGTATAACAATGGATACAGGACATGAAGCTGGGGCTTGAGTGTCAGATAAGTGTGTGATCGTACCACTCTTCAGTGCAACTCCCTTAGGGCTACAACGCTGAGTGTCTCACCAGTGACCATTTTCATGACATCACCTAGAGCTGAGTGGTCCCATACAGTAGCCACTTTAATTTAAGGTAACTAAATTAAAATTTTAGTTCCTCAATCCCACTCCTGGGCATATATCCAGAAGAAACTAATTTTAAAAGATATATGTACCCCAATGCTCACAGCAGCACTATTTACAATAACCAAGATGTGGAAGCAACTTAAATGTCCATAGACAGATGATTGGATAAAGAAGATATTATACACAACGGAACATACATATGCAATGGAATACTACTCAGCCATGAAAAGGAATAAAATAATGCCATTTGCAGCAACATAGGTGGACCTGAAGATTACCATACTAAGTGAATTAAGCCAGAAAGAGAGAGAGAAACACCATATGGTGTCATTTATATGTGGAGTCTTAAAAAATGTCTCAAATGAACTTATTTACAAAACAGAAACAGATTCACAGACATAGAAAACAAACTTGTGGTTACCAAGGGGGAAAGTGAAAGGTGGAGAATTAAATTGAGAGTTCAGGATTTGCAGATACTAACTACTATACATAAAATAGATAAACAGCAAGGTCCTACTGTATAATACAGGGAACTATATTCAATACACTGTAATGGTCTATAATGAAAAAGAATATGAAAAGAAATATATATATATATATATGTATAACTGAATCACTATGTTGTACACCAGAAGTTAACACAACATTGTAAACTGACTATACTTCAATTTAAAAAAAATGAAAAGAGAAAAAAAAAAAGAAGAAAATTTTAGTTCCTCACTTGTACTAAACACATTTCAAGTGCTCAGTAGCCATACAAGGCTATTGAACTGGATTGTGTAGATATAGAATATTTCCATCACTGCAGAAAATTCTGCTGGGCAACACTGCATCTAGAGTCTTAGGATTTAAAGGACCTCAGAAAGGGCAACCAAACATGCTGGTTTTTCCCAGGATTATCTCTGGGTTTGGGAACTTTCAGTGTTAAAATTGGGGTAGTCCCTGGAAAACTGAGACAGCTGGTCATCCTAAGACGTCACCTAGTCTAACTATATATCTAATGCATGTATTTCTTCTGCAACATTCTTAACTTTGGACATTTCTGAGCCTGCCAGCTAAGTGATGTTAATAACTGATGTGGTTGAAGCAGGCAGTATTTGGAGAACTGTGGTAGACTGAGCTAAAACAAGACATGAGAACTCAGTTACTGATTTTCTCCAAGAGGCAGGAAGTTCACAGGAGCAAGGTAGACCGTTCAAGCAACCACAGCAAAATGGTCCCACCCCACTGAAAGGGAGCCCCTTTCGTAAGCAGACCACGGGAGCAACAGTAGGTCCAGTATCACAGGCACTTGTCGGAAACGACTGGGTAGCTACTGATAAATCAAGGTCCCGTGTTATACTAACAGACAGGCTTCTGTTGAATTATTTTTTTCCCCAAGACAAACAAACATATATTTTGATGTCACTGAATTTAAGACCTGATAGAAGCCTTAGAGATCTTCCAGTCCAATTTCAACTTTTCGGAAGAGAGACCTGATGCCCAAAGTGCTTAAGTGCAGGAGAAAACCTCTGCTGCGTTTCCAGAAAGCCAGGACAAAAGCGCAGACCAGTCTAAGCTTCCGTGAGAGAAATGAATGGCGTTTGAACTGAGTTGTTACATTTTTACATTACTTCTCCATGATTTTTGTTTAGTGTTGCTAAAATACTGTTTTACTTGATATTGCTTTTTTATTTGGAGTACCGTCCTATCAGGGAAATTTTTAGCAAACACAGTATTAGTCAATAATGTGTGACGAGCATTCAGAACTGACAGCATGTATGGGTAGGAAATGGCGAAATGTCATCAGATGGCAGAGGGAAGGCATGCCTATTCCAGTCTTATTTTGCTTTGTCTTTTGCAGCCAGGAGATTGATCACAAGGAAATGGGGAGAGAAATCTAGATCTCCTTAAACTTGGTAAAAACCCAGGCTCCAGACAGAGACAGACCTATAGGCTCAGAGCCGATTCTGGAACTGTGATCTTGGGCAAGTATTTCACGTCTCCATTCCTCAGCGAGGCAAGCTATAAAGCGGGGATGACAACAGAATCTATCCCCGATTTGAGATAATATTCCATAGTTAGACAATATGTATAAAGTCCTTAGAACAATGCCTGACCTGCCTAACGCTCAGTAAATGCTACTAATTACTATCGTTATTATCACTAAGTTACAAAAATGACTTCAAGTCTTCAGACCCAGATGAATTACACACAGGGCAATGAACAACTTGCAGAAATACCTGTTGAATGATGAATACACAAAACACCCCAAAGCCTGGCACCTGTACATTATGACTGTTGCCTTGGTCAACAGTATTAAACACCTGTACTCCGACGCGAGCAATATCTCACAAATTTCAGTCATTTGACTACCATCTGTATCAGCTGCTTATTTCCTCTGGCATAAACTATCGTAGAATGAATGGCTTAAAACAAGAGGAATCTATTCTCTTTCCGTTCTGGAGGTCAGAGGTCTACACTGAGTCTTACGGGGTTAAAATCGGGGTGTCGGCCCGAGTGCTTTCTTCTTGGAGCTTCAGGGAGGATTCATTCCTTGCCCTTTTCAGCTTCCGGAGGCCACCTGTGTCCCTTGGCTAGTGGCCCTTTCTTCACGTCACTCTAACCTCTTGCTTCCCTTGTCATTTCTATTCCTTTGTCTTTGGCTCGCCTGCCTCCCTTTTAGAAGAAGCCTTGTGATTACAACATTGGGCCACCCAGATAATCCAGGATAATTTCCTCATCCCAGAATCCTTAATTTAGTCATATCTGCAAAATCCCCTTTACCATCTAAGGTAACACTCAGAGGTTCTGGGATTAATATACGGATATTCTGGGGAGTCATTATCCAGCCTACCCACATTATCATTACTGTTTAATTTTTACCATGTCTGCCTACCAACACATTATTATGTAAATTTGTCTTAATTTTTTAAAACTTAACCTTCTCTGTAAACTCAAGGTTTCAATGGATGAGTTATATTTTTTTCTAAAACACATTAAGATAATATTTTAATTATTAAAATAAAGGTTTGTTTATCTTCTAATATTCTCTTGGGCTATGAGTGCACTCATAGTACATACTGCGCTTCAGGAAAGACTAATCATAATTCTGCTTTAAATCGACCTCTATTAAGGCCTGGCCAACAATCTTCCTACGATGTTAGGTACGTGGAAACATCTAGTTTAGTCTAACGCACAGGCTTGCTATCTTTTCTGAATTCTTTGCGTTCCGTCCCAGTATTATTTCAGAATATTTGAGCCATATTATTAAAGCCAGACATAGAAATTCTTTGACCGAGTCAGTTTCATGTTAAGTCCTCTACGTTAGGGAAGGCTAATACAAGAATCATCTCCTTGAACTGCATTTCTGATCCTGTTGTAAACTCATAATTGGAGATGTGACCCATCATGGCAGTGAGTGTTCGGTGTACAGGGAAGCAAGTTACAAATTCCCACCTGAGTTTCCCACTAGAGCTTACTTCTGTCATCAAAAGAAAACAAGCGTAGCCTAATGTATTTCTGGTTTTGCCTAAGCCCTAACACAGTCAGATTCAAGGTGTGAATGAAATGAGCTCATCGCTGGGACCTTGGCAGTAAGAGTCCTTTGCTCCCAACTTATGAAGCAAGTTGTTTTAAGGATTACTTGTTTTACTTTCTGTTGTTTCCAATCTTGTTTGAGTAACAATATAAAAGTCCTACTGTGATAGAAATTATTAACTGGGTGGATTGGGATAATTTATATGAAACTAATTCCTGAATCCTAGACTATAGTTAACATTTTAATAAAATTATTGTAGTGGGCACGAGAATGTGCCTCACATACCTCTAAACACAGAGAACTTGACCAAGGCCCCAGCTGCAGTACTCTCCCGTCTAGCCCTGTGTTTGCACTGAAGCCAGGCCTCCCCGTGGGCTGTTTCCAGCAAGGACTGATACAGCAGGGATGCCAAGACAGGCGTTCCTGCGAGTTGAGGACTCCTCCCATGGCCAGTTTTGGCTTGGGGACTCCCCGAGGGCCTTGCTGAACCCTCTCGGATTGCATGTAGTCTAAGATACTTCCATCCAACCTCCCTTCCCTCTTCTTGGCCACTGTACTTGCATTGTGATCAGAAGGATCTCTGAGTCCTCTCTGTCTCCCTTCACCTTTTCTCCCACAGGCAGTTTCTCAATTAAATTCTTATGTGTTTAATCTGATTTTGGCATGTACATTTGGGAGGACCTGGATTAACAAGCATTGTAACTTTCTGACCCTTAAAATAATCAGAACATTATTTTTTGAAGGCAGATATGCATCTAATTTCTATAGTGGTTGTACCAAGTTGTTTGCTGCATATTTAAAAGGAAAGGGTATCATACACAGCTTTCAACCTGGGGTTGCACCTGCCTCCTGACATATTCTGACGCAGGTTCCAAAGTGAAACAAACAGCTTCGGATCTACCCCAAAGTGGTATAGTTGGACCCTTAGGCCACCAAAAGGCTGCTGACAGAAGGACAAATGATGAGAACAGACCTCATAGCTATTATTGGATTTTGTGATGAGATGGAGTAGAGAGAAACAGAGTTATAACAGTGCTCAGGTGTGAAGTAATTGAGACTGGATTTTGCTGACAATTCATTTAAGACAGTACATGGGGAAAACCAAACCACAACTGCACTGAAAGAAAAAAAAAAACCTGGCAAGAAATGGTCTAATACAAGAGTTGGCTTGAAGTCTCCTTTTGAAAAGACGGGGTGCTCATACATAACACCCGACTTGAAAAAGATACAATAAAAATAGGTTGTAGTCTTCCTCAGTGTTTCAGACCTTTAAATAGGGGTCACTTTCTTGTTTTTTTCCCATTTTGAGTGACAGAAATTTAATCTCAATGCCTTAAGCCCTAATGTGGCTTTAGGTTCGACAAAGGGGCACTCTTCCATGATATAGACCTTAACTCCATGCAGCTTTTTGAAATTCCAGGGTTATAATTCTAATTGCAGTCTAATATACACACACATACACATACATACACACACACATATATTATATATATAAAATTATATATATTTTATATATATAAAAACATATTTTATATAAAATATAAACATAAAATATATACACACACACACACACACACACACACACATATATATACACATACACATACACACACACATAAGCAGACAGCAGAGTGTATGTTCATAAAACAGTAATTCTTAGGACTAAAATACCCATCATACATTCGTGTTATCATACACAATAGACATTTTCAGGCACCCTGTGTTACAGCAGTCTCTTCAAATTTAATTTTATGTAGTATAGTTAGGGACATTGTAAAAATTCTTTTACTAACTTTATCTTTTTGTCCAAAAAGAGCTGATAAGAGGTGAGTCACTGGTACTGAACAGGACTGGTTGTACATAGTGCTCAAGAGAGCCTCATTTTTCAATAAAATATATGAATCCAAAATTGTTGGTGAATATAAATTATGTTTCAAATTTTCACATTAGAAATAGCTGATCTTATAAAATATAACAATAGGTTAACGCACAGTTTAATTTAAATTTTCTCCAAAGTCCCTCAATTGAGTAATCGAAAGAAAGATTTTGTAATGACCTATAACGTAGTATAGTCTGCAGAAATACTGAATCACCATGCTGTACACCTGAAACTAACACAATACTGTAAATCAACTATACTTCAAAAAGAAAAGAAAGATCTTTGTAAAAGGGGTAGGGGTTGAAAAACAGGAAAAGCCACAGAGTTGTAGAGTTATTTTCTCATTTTGTGTTAACTTTCTCTTTAAAAAATTGATACCATAATAACTATCTCTAAAACATATACATATTGGAAAGGAGAGGGCAGGAATTGGGGAAAGAATCATAAAGCCTACAAGGATTTTTGTGATTATCTTAAACTAGTCTGTTATGTATATATATTTTAGTAATGGAAAATGCGCACTACTGCTCCTCTGCTATTCACAACACTTCACTTCTGACACCAGATGTGTGGGTTTTCCACACCAAGCAATTCTCCAACTTTCTGGACTAGGTGTCCTATAATTTAACTCATTCTGACACTATCTACCCGGTATTAGCATCACATCTCACAGTTGAAGGGCTCAGTCCCCGAGACTACCCCCCACTCCCTAACTTTACACATCAACTGCAAGTCTAAGTTGTCACCAGTGCTTCTGGCTGACTGTTAAGTTGGAGGTTCCATGAAACCAACCTCCATGCCTCCACCCCGGTTTGATAAGATAATTTGCTAGAGCGGCTTATAAAACTCAGGAAAACAGCTTACTTACTTGATTACCAATTTATTATAAAAAAGACACAACCCAGGAACAGCCAGATGGAGGAGACACACAGGTTGAGGTGGGGGGAAGGCACGTGGGGTTCCATGCCCTTCCTAGTACACGACCTCCACGGGCTCACTGACCAAGAAGCTCTCCTCATCCCTTTGATTAGGAATTTTGTGGAGGCTTAATTACATAGGCATGATTGATTAAATAATTGGCCGTTGGTGATTAACTCAACTTCCAGTCCCTCTCTAGCCCCTCTGGAGGTTGGGAAGTGGAGCTGAAAGTTCCAACCATCTAATCACTTGTTCAGCTCCCCTGACAATCAGCCCCTGTCCTTAGGGGCTTTCCAGGAGTCATCTTATTAACATAAACTCAGGTGTGGTTGAAAGGAGCGTATTATAAATAACAAAACACACTTATTTAAGCTTTTGTAGTTCTTCTCACTTAGGAAACTAAACCAATGCTTTAGCCAAAAAAACAGGATGAAGACCATATATATACATATATATATATTTCTTATTATATCACAATATCATACTACTTAAGTCTTTAATTATGGATTTGATCTGTATCTCAGTTAGAAGTAGGATTTTGATGGAAATCCATTTTGCATCACGGTGTTTTCTACGACAGAAAAAAGAAAGAGCACGTCTTTCCCAAGTCTAGGTCCTCTTTCAATAGCAGCATTTGACAAGAGCCTGAAGTTTCAAGTTTCCACTTTAGTGGACTACTTTGAAACCCTTAAAAAAAAATTGGTATTAAAGAGAGTACCATCTGGCAGGAGGCAGGGTAGTGAACAGGGAGGATACATAATAAAGAGATTTTAGATTCACGTGTATTTTAAACCAAACTGAAGTTGCTTTCAAGGAGACAGGTAGATAAGCATCAGTAAACTATCACCAAGGTGTCTGTAGAGGGAAAAAGCAGCAAGAAGGCAGTGAGAGTCTGGAGTCATCCAGTTACATAAATGGTTCCTGGAAGGGAATAGCAGCCCTACAGTCCAAACACCGGGTAAGAATGGAAACTAGCAGCCAACAGAAATAAACTGATTTTTTTTTCATCCTTAAACCCAGTTGGGGAACTATGTTGTTACATAGGTAACTGCCAGCACCTTAACTGGTGACAGTGTTCAGAACTGTCAGAACACAATGCCACTGCTGATCAATTTGGCTTTGACAGTTGTGGTGTGACTGCTGTTGAATACACACAGCTGGGATAAAATGCCTTCCTGTAGCCTGAAGTCTTTTTGTGTGTTTTTGTGCATGCATGAGCATCGCTTCTCAGATACCTGTAATGACTTAAATTAGGTGACCTCTGGGAGTCCCTTGAGTGCTAAGATTCTTTAGAGTCTATGAGGCGCAAAAGACAGGGTGTCTTCTCTCAGAAAACAAACACCTTGGGACTTCAGCTTCTGGTCATAATGGAGTAACAGGGAATTTATTTATCCTTCATGTGACACAAATATAAAATATGTAGAAAAAAAGTTTTCAGACATTAGACATCAGATGCTATAGAAAAGTGGTCCCTAAGAGAAGGGACACAAACAAAATGAGCCCTAGGATTACACTGTCTTATTGCCTAGAGAACGTTTCCAGGACACAGAGCAGGGAGAGACCAAAGAGAGTGTAGTGGTCTCACTATGTTGAGGATACAGAGATTGAGTTCAAGGTGACCAAGGAGACTAGATTTTATGGAGCAGAGCACCAGAAAAAAGACAGCTGGAGAAAGAGAGAGCGAGAGAGAAAAGAGAGAGACCCCAGAAATCCACAAAACACTCCCTTTGAGTCTTTTAGCTCTGTACTAATCAGCGCATGGACGTGAGGAAACTGCCCAAGGCTGGGAGAAGAGCCATCAAGAAAAGAATCTGCAAAACAACGCCTAGTAATAGTTTGGCTGGGAATGTTTCATTCTCCCACCAGCCAGAGTAAAATGATCTTGTTATGCACAGGGTTTTGGGGGGAATCCTCAGAAGGCTGCAGCAGTGTGTCTAAATTAACCCTAGACAGAGGGCTACTCTGCATTCACTCTAGCTAAGCTTAAAACCGAATCTCTGAATGAACTCACTGATTCTAAGTAAATTAGTGGCATGCAGAAGAAAATGAATTTCTATTTATAGGACCACAGCAAAACCCAGTATCAATAACATAAAGTTTGCAATGTCTACCATCCAGTTAAAAACACCAGGGATGCAGAGAAGCAGGAAATATGACCCATAACCAAGAGAAAACTTAACTGAGAGAAACAGACCTAGACATGACAGAGATGATGGAACCAGCAGACAAGGGTGTTAAAATGGTTAATATTAGTATGATCTATATGTTTAAATGGTAGAGTAAAACACAGTCATGATAAGGAGAGAAGTAAAAGATACAGGAAGGACCCAAATGGAATTTCTAGAGATAAAAAGTTACATTATTTAAGATGAAAAAATATACTGACTGGATTTAGCAGCAATTAGACACTCTAAAGAAAGAAAAAAAAAAATAGACTTCAAGACATAGAAACAGAAACTATCCAAAATTAAGCATAAAGATTGAAAAAGACTGAAAAACCTGTGGGACAGTATAGTCTAATATATGTGTAACTAGAATCCCAGAGGAAGTAAGATAAAGCAAGGATAAAAAAAAATTTAAATAAAGAATGGCTAAACATCTTAAAAATGTGATAAAAAAAAACTATTAACCCAACCCAAAGATCCAAGAAATTCAACAAATTCAAAGTAGAATAAATATAAAGAAAACCATGGCAAGTCACATCATAATCAAATTTCTGAAAACCAGCAATAGAGACAATCTAAAAAGCAGTCAGAGGGAAGCAGACACATTACATACAGAGGAGCAACAATACGAAAGACAGAAGACAATTAACAATCTCTTTCAAGGACTGTCAACCTCAAATTATATACCCAGTGAAAATATCCTTCAAAAATCGAGGCTCAATGAAGACTCTTTCAGATAAAACTGAGAGATAACAGATTCCACAGTCAATTTTTACTCCTTTGATACAGTTTGAATTATTTGGAAAAAATAATCATTGCATTACTTGGAATTAGCAGAGGATGGCCCAGGGTTGTTTGAAACTCAGAGGCTCATCCTCTCCCACTCTTCCTCATGCACAGTGTTCCAGAGCGGGTTCAAGCTAAATCATGCCACAGTACGCGGTAAACCTGTGCATGGCTCAGAGGAGGGCAGCAGGTCCCCTCATGCCACTTGTCACTCTTACACTTCCTCAGTCTAAAAGGCTGCCAATTTTATAAGAAGTAAATCACAGAAAAGAGAATCCCCTCCACTTCCCAAAGTACAACTGTGTTAGTCTTCTCATACCTAAAACAAGGAGATCTGTCTAGGTGACATCTAAGGTTTATCCTGGCTCTGAAATTACATAAGCCCAATAAAAACTGCTAGCATGACCATTTACTGATTAGGAACTCAGCTATGCTATCTTTGTCAAACTAAATAAGTATATAATTATAAATTATGAAAAAGGTTACACAGGATGAAAAATACTGCTGTTAGATACAATCACGAGGAATCTAATATAGGCTGGGGAGTTCTACAAACTGAATTTTGTCTCCCCCCAAATTCATACATTGAAGCTGTAAGCCCTAATGTGATGGTATTTGGAGATGGGGTGTTTGGGAGATCCGCAGGTTTAGAGGAGGTCATGAGGGTGGGACCTCATGATGGGATTAGTGCCCTTATAAGAAGAGACACTAGAGAGATTTCTATCTTTCTCTCTTTGCCACGTGTAGGCACATCAAAAAGGTCACAATCTGCAAACTGGGAAGAGAGCCCTCACTAGAACCCAACCATGCTGGAACCCTGATCTCAGACTCCTAGACTCCAGAACTCTGAGAAAATAAATTTATGTTGTTTCAGCCACCCAGTCTGCGGTATTTTGTTATGGCAGCCGGTGCTGAACAAGACAAGGTACCAAGTAGTGCTTCTCTTACGTAGTAACATTTCAGCTCAGACCTACAGGCTAAGTAGGAACCAGACATGTGAAGAGTGAGAAAAGCACTTCATGTTGGAGAGCACATGTGCTGCTAAGAAGAAAAGGATGTCTTTGAGGAACCTGCAAGAAGAATGAAGTTACCAGTGGTGAGGAGCATGGGATGGGTCCGGAGATGTGGGTAGGGGCCAGGTTAGACAAAGCTTGAAGGCAACAGTATACATTTCGGTTTTTATCCTATGGGCAAGGTTTAAAGCAGGGTATGATATGAAATAATTTTTGTTCTAAAAAATCACTAATTATTGTCTAGAGCAGCCATATAGGAAATTTAAATTTTCTATTAGTCACGTTTTTTAAAGTAAAAAGATAGAGGTCAAATTAATTTTGCTGATATATTTTTTAACCTAACACATCCAAACTATCAGATCATTATCATAATCGATGTAAAAAATTGTTGACATCCACATTTTTTCCATACTGTTTTTGAAATTCAGTATGTATTTTAAACTTACATGCCATCTTAATTCACACGAGCAGCATTTCCAGGGCTCCCTAACCACGTGTGGTTGGTGGCCACCGTACTGGATGGTGCAGCTCTAGAGAATAAATCGGAGGGGACTGGAGTGGAAGCAGAGCCCAATTTGGAGGCTACTGCCGAAGTCCAGTGAAATAAGCATTGCTTGGATTAGGATAGTAAAAATAGAGACGGAAGAAAGTGAATGGATTTGAGATTAGTCTGGAAGGAGTTAAGAGAAACAGACATGAAGGAATGTGAGGGAAAGCACTAAAAGGTAAAACACAACCAGAAATAAACCATAGGATAATTCTCTAAGACTATGCCTAATTAATGCTTTGATCTTGAATTTCCCCTTTGTAGAAGGGCCTTAGCAGGATATATTTTTGCTGTCACTTACGATTTTATTATTTTCCTTTTTTATACCCACTTTCATTTTTGATCAGCTGCCTTTCTGCCTTGGTTTGCTTCAGAATTCCTGTTTCATCATCTGTTCATCTGTTTGTTTAAATCAACTTGATTTAGCATTACTGAGGGATTAATTTGTGCTAGGCTTTGTGCTGAACCCTGGGAAGCTAAAGAAAATAAGAAATGACGCCCACATTACAACACTAAGTATAATACATGAGACCTAAAACGTTCACTTTTTCTCTCAATTGTCTTAGCTCTTTAACAATAAAGCATATACTCTTCTCATCCAGAACATTCTCAGAGGATATGTACACCCCTGTTTTTGGCAGAGTGTTTGATCATCCAGTCAGGGTCAGGCAGAAAGACAAAAATCACTCTACATATTTCAAATAAAACATGGTTTAGCACTGGGAGTGAAAGATTTACCAAACCATTCAAAGGGCTGGGAGAGCAGAGGTCAGGAAAGCCCCTGCAAGCTTTCAGGGAATCTAGGATCACAAACATACCAGGAAAGCCGCCTCCACTGACAGCTGTTTTTGCCAAGTGAGAGATTCTTAGGAGGTTGCTTAAAAGCCACCGGCAAAACCTCGCATGAACCATTCACTAATTCCCATTTGCCTGCCCATGGCTGCCACTATAGAATAATGGATTTTCCTCTTTTGTCCCCCTTTCTATATTCCAAGGAAGAACCTCTCATCAGAGAATCTAACCTAAAACCTGCTAGCTAGGGATTCTGGGAAATGTAGCTCCCAGGCTCCTCCCCTGTGATACAAGGAGAACACAGGGAGAGGGTGGGCATGCAGCTGAGCTGGGATACACAAGCAGGCACGTGCAGACTGGCACACTGCTGGTGCTGGGATAAAATATTGCACGGCTGTAAGCCTCAAATATTCAGTTTCAGTTTAGCACTGCCAAATAAGTTTTTGATTAAATTTCTAACATTTATATCTTGAATAATGTTTTTCTCCAGAATCAGAAAGTACCCTAAGGAGCTTGAAGGCAATTAAACCCTAAAAAAGTATTGAGAGATTGAATATATACAAACAGGAAATGGCCAGACTGTATACAAAAACAGAACTCTGATCTATGACGTGTACCAGCCTCCCTAGGAAACCAACCCCCTTATATATCACAAGCAACCCAGGAAGCCAGCCGACTATAAGTCAGACTAGAGGAAACCAGATTGCTATCTCTAGTGACAATCCAGGAAACTAAACAATAACTTCTGTGACAATCAGCCCCAAATGGCCAGGACTTTATTAATAAATGACAGCTTCCCTCATTTTTTCCCCCACTCCCAACTCAGTACCAACTGGAGAAAGTCAACCAATCACATAAGATGCCCCATTTCCAGGTAGCCTGCCTACAGCTTCTCCACGCCAACGACCCCAAATCAGGGCACACCTGCAGCCCTTCCTTTTTTCCTCTATGAAGCTTTCCCACTTTGCTTTTCTCGTTTGATTGGTCTTATTTCCACAGTATTGATCAAGCTGGGACTTGATCTAAAAAGAAACTGTATTGTGTAAGGTAAATACTATACAAGTTTTGAGGCAACAATTTTCTCCTAAGTAGCAGGCAGCATTGTGCAATGCTTAAGTGCTTGAATTCTGGAATCAGGAAACCAGACTTCAAATCCTGTCACTTCACTGTCTAGCTGTGTTATCTCAGACTAATTGCTTAACCTTAAAAGCCTCAGTTTTCTCATCAATAAAGTGGGCAAAATAATGGTATCTATTCTTTAGGGTGTTAGCAGGATTGAACCAGGTGATGGTTATAAAATGTATCATTTAATTTACTGTTTTAATTGTCTTCTCTTTCCAAGCTCATGACCTCCATCTTGGTCTACAAGTAAATTACCTCTTAATTCATCATTCTTCCTTCATCTAACCCGTCCTTCAGCCCATCTAACAAGAAGTAACCAAATAAAATATTCCTCAACTGTTACCATCTCATTCCCTTACTCAAAAATCCCCTATAATCTACCTTTCCATATCTTCTCATACTCCTTCTTACAAAGATGATCTTCTGTAGTCAAACGGGTATACCCATTGGTCTCAGAGGCATCCCCTGAAGTCCCATGCACATGACCATTTTCCCTCTACTGTTCCTATTTGGAACAAACCACATTTCCTTTCTCAATATCTGAATCTTACATTTCATTTATGGCCCAGCTCAAATCCTCTCTCCGCATTAAACCTTATCATACCACTGCATTCCACAGCAATGTCTTTCTAGTGTCCTGAGGCTTTTACTAGGCTCACTGAATCATATCCTGATTTGTAATATATATATCTATCTCACTTATTATGTATATGTGTCAAGAATTCAGTGAGAGGATAATATTCCTGCAGCTAGGGCCAATAGTTTACTCTTTTTAGTGTACTGCCACATACCCAAGCATAGTTAACAACAATTGTTATTCAGGACTAACTATGTTTCTGTTGCTTTGCCAAACACTTCATTGTGTTTGGTTTAATTTTCTCCAGAACTCTTGAGGGAGGGGCTATAATTAGCCACTTATCAGGTGAGAAAATTTAAACACGGAGAAGCTATTTGCCCAAGGTCACAGAATTAGTAACGATGGATTTGAACCACCTAGGCATCTCTGACTCCACAGCTTATACTATTAATTAACATTTTATGGATTGATTAAACCTACTGCTTTATGAGATCTTGCCAGACATGCATATAAATCTCCTTTATTGCCAGTGTTTCCTTGGGAAGCTCAAATACAGGATTTATTTTAGAGATTGTGTATTTCTACAATAGAATCAATTTCCTGAGACATTTTTATTTAATTTGGGATAGAAGTCTTGAAATAATCAGAAAAGTATCAGCAGGTACATTTACTTAATTAGCCACATGGGTTGTTCAGACTCGAGATGCTGAAGGAGAAATCCTGTCAGGCTTGAGATCTCTTTGTGTTTGCCATTCATTTTCTATTTTGAGCAAAATTTGGGTACCACAAAATTTCTCAGGTTTCAGCTAAGAAGAGGAATAGTTGTTATTTACAGCATCTCAATAATATATAAAGATCAAAACTAATGTAAATTTAAAAATATTTACTATTCCACGACTTTAGTGTAAAAGTGGTTTGTTTACTTGTCTCTCTCAATGATCTTAGTACATTCATTTTCAAAATGGTGTGGGGAGGTAGGAGTATGTTGCAGTTAGGAAAAAAACCTTGTCCAAAGTATCTTACAGTATTAATTCTTTAGAGAAGCACATGAACTCTTCAGAGTTTTACTGAATTCTTTAAAAATACCACCTAATTTTTTAAAACTGAAGTAGATAGTCAGTTTACATTGTCGTGTCAGTAAATTTTAAAACGTGACCATTCAAGGATATCAAACTGCCCTGGCTCTTTATGCAATCCATGGTGAAGCAAGTTGGGAAAGTCCAATCCCGACAAAGAAATTCTAACCTCAAGAGGGTAATGTCAAACAAAGACCTTTCTCAAAAGATACTTAAAGTATAAAGAAAGAGGCCCTGTCTTTATTGTATTCTTGTTTGTTCTATAAAAATACAAATGCATAGGAAGGAAATGATCATTTTAATCAACATTCAGTGGTAATTAAAAGCAATTGTAGTCTTCAGGCTGTTTCTTTCCAATATGATCCAGTGATCAGAAGGAATTGGAAATGATTACATTTTAACAGGAAACACATTTCTGTCCAGAACTGAGCTTCGAAACATGAAAAAGGCACAGTGATGGCCCCAGTTTGTGTTTCCATCTGGGGCTCTAATTTGAACTTCAGTGATTATTCTGCCAGACTGCTGGCTGTGCAAAGACCCAGAAAGTCAAAGCCAGCATATTCTTGTACACCATTTCATCCAAAAAATAAAATAAAATAAAATAAAATAAAATAAAATTAAATTAAATTAAATTAAATTAAATTCTACCAACTACCATGTTCACATTTTGTGGAATGGCTCTATTTAAATTGATTATATGTTAAACAAGAGCATTTGTAAAATTCACAGCTCAGAGTTAATCTGGCTATGTCCCAGGGTGCCCAGTCTGAAAGGTAAGTGATTACAAGCACTCCTGGAAAGGAAGTTAGCAACGGCCTGTAATGGAAAACAGTCTGGAACAATTAAATTCAGGTTGATTTTCAAATGTAGAAATTCATCCCAGCGTCAGTTTTTCATTTGAAAGACTTCTTCAAATCCCATTAAACATGCTCATCTTTTTCTGATATTCAGTTAATGCTTCCAAAATGACATCATGGTCAGTGATAAGGATAAAAGCAGTGAAAGATGTCCTGCCTTCTGCCAGGAATTACTTGGTCATGGAAAGCACCTGGAGGCTTTTGCATCTGCTCTGACTTCACAACTCCCAATGCTGGGAATGCTGTTTTCCATGGCCAGGAGAGAACAGTGAAGTCATAGGAGTCCTGATGAGGGGCAAAAGGATGGCTTGTGGCCCCTGAAGAGCTGGGCAACTTACTATATTTGATGTGAAGTGTGCAGTCCTTTTATTTTCTTAGTCTAGATGCAGATGAAGCTTCTTGACCCACAAATCTCTGCTCCTGATTCTTACACTGAGAGTCTAATAGCTATCTGGAATAATTTATATAAAAATTTCAAAGGAGGTGATGTCATTTCATGGGCTTTTAAAATTTCTTTCCAAGATATGAAAACTGAATGCCTATAAAAATAACAGTATGATCCTCCTACCTCTATCCATGATCATTCAGTGACTTTTTATCACCGAAACATTTCCTCAGGAAGATAGAAGGGAGAAATGCTCTTAACGGGAAGAGCAGACTATGATTCACAGGAACAAGCTGATACTGTCAGATGGCGTGTTGTCATTCATTTCACCTCATTTCCCTTCACAAACGCCATATACTATTCCCTGTGTTCCACACACTCAGCACTTTACAAGTATTAATTCACTGAATCCTCATGTCAACACCATGAAGTAGGTACTGCGATTAACCCCACTTTACAGATACTGAGACTAAAAGACAGAGAGATTAACTAACCTGCCTAAGATCACACAATTGTGGGGTCAAGGCTGTGAAGCCCTGCAGTCTGTCTCCTGTTTATTCGAACCCTTACGGTGAGAACAAGCACACGGCCCACACAGATCATCAGTAAAAGCCGTTCAGTGGTGCGGTCTTTGCGAGAGATGGTAAAGGCATTTTGCACTTGGTTGTATCAACTTTATAGCTTAGAGGTGGCTTTTTTCATGTTTGTCATATTAAAAGGCAAAATTCTGTAATTCTGCCATAAAATCTCTAGCCGCACGTGATAAGAAAAATGTACGTAAGTCAGATGATTTGTCTGTGCGGCTTTTCTTATTAGCACGCGGTGGCTAGATCTTTAAAGTACAGTGCTAAGATGAAAAATAGGAGGAAAATTATATATATAATCACAACATATCACATTTACGTAAGTTAAATATATGTACAACATGCAACCATCATTTGTGCTTTACAAGTACATGTGCAAAAACCAACAAGAATATACAGCAAACACGTCAGAAGAGTTTAAGTAAAACAGGACCAGAGCTTCACAGGGTCCATTAATCGCGAACTGAGGCTTGCGATTAACTCAACCCTCTGATCCCAAGGTCTGAAGTGCAGAGAAAGAACCTATCTAAATATGTACCCATGCATATACAGAATCCTCTTGTCTATGTATTCATTCATTCCAACAAGGGAAAGTGAGATTGTTTTCTTTGTTCCTGATTGTCATTATCTTATTATATAGCAATTATATAATCAAGGATCCAAAAGAATTTATAGCCTAAAGAGATGGTTATTTCAATTTATGCCTACTGATATTTATCATGTTAAAAATTAAAACAGATTTAAATATTTATTAATTTAAAAATAACAGTGATAAGCTCATTATATGTTAATCTAAGTAACTTATTTTTAGTGAAAAATAACTATATTTTCCAAAACAAAAGTTTCAGTAAAGAAGGGAGTCATTTTTTTTACATTTTACAAATATCTTTGATGTTTGGGTTAACTGAAGACAGTTGGATCCATGTATCTGCTTCTGCATTCTATTTCCATGTGTTGCTTTGGTTGAAGTATATTAAGGAAATCTGGGCTTACAAAGATATGTAGTTGGAAAAAGAAGGAATATTGTAATGGTCTTTCAGATAATTGTGGATATTCTTCTTTGATACGGCACTAAAACTTGACAAGTACTAGTTTGTTAATGGTTTATTACAATGTGGAATCTGAAACCATATCAATGAACTTCCCATACTGTGTTACATTAAAATTCACTGGTCTATGTTATATTTTGAATGGGTCTTTTATCCATGCTTGCTTTTGTATCAACATGCATTGATCATTTGAAATATATTGGTTCACTGAGTTATGCACATCTTCCAAATGTTGACACCTGACCTTAAGGATAAGCAAAATATCACATTTGTTATTATCTACGTAACAAACACAAATGTCGCCCTAAAAATCTCTTTTAACCTTCAGGAACTTCAAGATACAAACTTTTCCAAAATTTGAATTTTCATTTGAAAGCTTAAGTTTTATCACTGGTACCAAATTTTAGTTGTTTTCCTGGAAGTGACAGACCCACTTCATTCATTCATTTTTGATAAAAAAATGATAGTTTGTAGCTATTCTTTAAGTAAAAATGTTGTCCAGTTTGCAACTGAAATGATGCAATCATTGTCCTTCGGTATGAGGAGAAGGGCTTACTGTGTACTGAATACTTAAGAGATGTGTACTCAAGAGCTGAGATATAATAAAGTTTTACTGCTTCATCGAGGACACTGTTAAGTAAGACTTGCATCTTTTTAAACTGTGAGTGCATGGCAATGAAGAACACGATGTCTGCTGCCACCTACTTAATTCCTGCAAAGACACCGTCAGAT
The DNA here is from genome assembly GCF_048773025.1 of Camelus bactrianus. Classification (NCBI taxonomy): domain Eukaryota; kingdom Metazoa; phylum Chordata; class Mammalia; order Artiodactyla; family Camelidae; genus Camelus; species Camelus bactrianus. Next base: position 16,210,498 of record NC_133572.1, read on the forward strand.
CCCCCTACCATCAGCGCAAATGGTAACAGTAAATAGAGAAGACATCTTAGCATCATTTTGAAGATAGTTTTGATGTTGCAGGATCCCCAGAGATCCAAAGACCACACTATTTAAACTCAACACCTTAAGAATTTACATGCTAAACGTGTCCTAAAATACCTAATGAAAATTAAATCAGGTACATCCTGAGCCTCAAATAAGAATGAATCCAGAGCCTTCAGGGCCATCTGTTCCTTAATTAATCTTACACGACTTAGTGATAGTTGGAGCATCCGTTTTTTTAGAAGTCAAACATTTAAGTGAATTTTCAAACTTTGTTAACTTCCTTTTTCTCAAGAATTTCACAGCTTTCCCAATGAGATTGCCAGTTAAAACAATGAACAATTCCTTTTGCTTTATGGGTTATAGAGAAGGTAGTTCTAAGGCTGTTTCACATGCGAGCTGGGTCACGGATTCATACTTAATCAACCCACAGACCACAAGTCACCCAATCCGTGTTTTGGAGTCATCCAACTAATTCTGGGTCCCAGACCATCGCTACTGCAAAACCTACAGAAACACTGCCTGAAGTGTTCTCGTTCTCACGCTAGGAGCAGGCTCTCAGGCCCTGGAAATCGGTACTCTGAGGACAAATTTCTGTACCTCCTTCCCCACCACACCCCTTTTTCTTTCAGTGGTTATGAAGTGTGCTCCTTTAGTATCAGGCAGGTAAGGGAAGCACAAAAGCCTCACAGCACACACAATCCACCAAAAGCGTGAATACTTCCCACTCCACACTCCATCTCTGAACGCCCCTTGACAGCCTCATAAAGACACCGGGCTGAGCGCAGGGATTCTGGAGTACGGAGAATACCAGAGACATTGTAAGGAAGGTGAAGTTACATTTTCTAGTCTCCATAAACTGAAAACACGTCTGAGAGGAACAGCTCAGAGCCATGCGAAAAGGGCAATAATGAACTGCCGCGCTATCCAGTGAGAAGTCAAATGAGCGATACTGGGTCAGTGCTGTGCCTCCAGCTCCAAACACTCCTCGCTCCGTGGCCTTTACAGCTAACGGTCCTTCGGCCTGGAAACGTCCTCCCTCCGTCCTCCAAACCTGATGCATCTTTCTGCTCAAACGTCACCTTAGCAGGGAGGCTTCACTCTATCTAAAACAGCACCCCCAACTCTCTGTGTCTTACCCTGTTTGTTTTCTTCATATTATACATTTTTTGGTTTGATACCGTTTCCTTGCTCCATTTGAAGTTCTCGAGAACAAGGGCTTAATTACAACGTTTTCTGTGTTGCTGATACTCATTATTTTATTTATATAGTAATTATATTATAATTAAGGATCCCAAAGAGTTTATAGCCTAAAGAGATGCTTCTATCAATTTATGCCTATTGATATTTATCATGTTAAAAATTAAAACTGAGATTTAAATACTTATTAATTAATTTAAAAATAACAGTGACAAGCTCATTATATGTTAATATAAATAACTTATTTTTAGTGAAAAATAACTATACCTCAAGTGTCCTAGGTAGCTATGAGAAAAAAAATGCTTGAATAATGAATGCACCGCATCAACTGAGCTGAATTAAAACAAACTTTACACAGTTTCACATTTCTAGGAAGCAGAAAAATAAAGACAACACCTGACAAAAGACGAGGTAGAAGGAAGTCACCACTAACGAACTGTATACATTCAGAGCATTGCCAGAAAACCACATAGCATGCCCAGATGAAGGCATAGATATAAATTCTTCTTGAAATATGTGGGTGTGTGTTGTCATAATAAAGGCAGCATCTAGAGTCCCTGGGAGTTCTGCCATGGATTATGCTGAAAAATTCCTAGAAAGGCCATGTTCCTACGCTCCTTTAAGAACAACACAGTGATACAGGTAATGGCACAGGTTCATGGATCTGACTGCTTGGGTTCGATTACCAACTTGACCAAGGACTGCATGGCTGGGGGTGTTACTTATCCTGTCCACACTTCAGTCTTGGTATGCCTCGAGACACAACAGTAGCACCTTCTTCCCAGGTCTTCACGAAGATTTTTAGATGTCGCTCCTAATGAATAAACTATGCACAGTGCTTGGTGCATAGCTACCAAAGGGAATGTTCACATCACACTGACAGTTTAAATCACTGAATCTGGATTGAACCTCTTCTTGATAACACAACATTTGGGCTCTGGGGTGAAGACTGCTCATTGCCCAATTTGTCACTCATGGATTCCTTTCTCCGTGATAGTGGAGCACACTGTTACCTGGAGTTAACTGCACTTACCAACCTCCTTTGCTGCTGGGAGCAGCCATGTACCTATGTTCTAGTCAATGAGAATCAACTAGAAGTGATGTGTGGGGCTTCCAAGAAAAATTTTCTTGAAGAAGAGGAGTCTGTTCTTTTGTCTTCTCCTCCGTCCTGCCTCCAGGAATGTGGATGTGATAGCCGAGGCTACAACAACCCACGTGGTCCATGAGGCCATGCACTGAGGATGGCAAGGTAGCTGAACAGGAGGAATTCAAAACTATGTAACTCTAGAGCTGCCGTAATTACCAGCCCCGAACTTCTCATTTCCAGACCTTTTTGTGTGGGAGATAGATAAAGTTCCAGGTGATTTCAAATACAAAGTTTTTGTTTTGATTTGTTTCATTATTGTTGTTGTTGTTCTGTTTTGTTTGTTACATGCAGACAACAAAGCCTTTTAGATCTGGTCAGAGACAATAAATATTGGCTGAAAAATACATTTTGTATGTCAACATTTGTGCCAGTCCATGTGCGGGTGAGAGGAGAAACACGGACTTGCAGAAGATGCTTACCTGAGATTGTGGACAGGTTAAGAAAACATAGAAACCAAGTAAAGGAACAAAAGCACACAATTTTGGGAGGATCATGTGTATCAATATATGGCTTTTACCCATCATTCATATATTAGAGCATAAATAGTATACAGAAATTCTTAGGGGACTCAAGACAAAAGAAGTAGATATAAGGATAAGAAAAGACATCTAGAGATGTTGTTGATGGCTCTGGAGCATGAGGAAAGGAAAAGTTTTATGCAGTTCTTGGGGCTTGACAATGAGCCAAAGTATTCTGGCAGCCAAGCACTGAAGTCAGTAATTTATAACAAGTGAGAGCCTCTACACCAGAATTGTTCCTAGAATGAATCTGCTCTGAATTTAATAGGAGAAACATTCCTATCCATGCTGAGAATTATTAATTTAATGGCAGCTTTTTAAATTTTGTTTGTTTCACTGGTTATGGGTCAATGCATACACACTTTTCTAAGAAGTCGTTGGCTGTCCCTTTCATAACAGCAGATGTAAATCCAATGCAGTCAGCACTAAAAAACCTGTCAGTCTGGCTGACCCGGAATCATCTGTTAGAAGCTGACTGCTGGGTCCTGTGTTATGTTCTGTGTGACAGCCAGAGCATGCTAACACCCTCGCCTCTGTGTTGCGGCTGACCCACCTCTTCAATAAGCAGATTTTTAATTATGCAACACGTCTTATATGTGCAGCCCTTTGCTATTTTATAGTTATATTCCAAAGCTAGAAAGAACCTTCAGCATTCATCTGGTGCAGCAACCCAGCTCAGGTCGATGCCAAATTGAAAATAGCTAGGTCTGGTGATTATCTACAAAGCTTTAAGACAAAACTCCCCTATCACAGACCCCATCACTAACTCAGCAGTCTGGTCTACTATTTTTATCACCAAGTTTGCAATAAGTTCTTCCTTATACAAAATAAAAAGCACACATGGTTTTAATGTACTCCTTCCCCTTTGTTTGATCCTCTGTGGACATAAGGAATAGTCGATCTGAATCTTTATAAAAAGCCTTTCTTATTCTTGAAAACAAACCAAGTCATCCTTGACCTTCTTAAAGCTAACCAGTTTCAAATCTCTTGATTTTTTTTTCATATAACATTTGAATATTTGTGATTATCTTCTCTGTATCTGTTCCAGTTTCTCCACATTCTTTTAAAAGTCTGATGACCTAATATGGACACACTGATCTGATAACATCTGACTAATATGAAGTATGAAGCAAAGATGATTCTCCATATATGACTTGTAAACTTTTATACATGTTGGTATCATTTTTCATCTCTAGCACACACATGTGCGCACACACATGCACACAGACACCCTACATGATTGATGATGAAGCCAAATTTCTTTTCTACCATATCTCCATCTAGACAGTGATCCCTGAACCACATCTGTATTGCTGGGATCTAAGAATACAGCTGAGACCTCATCCCTTTTAACCTCCATTCTGCTTTTATATATGAATATTTGGGTCTGTTGTAACAAGAAGGTTGTGAGCCGTAGCTATGGTTTAGAAGTATTCATACCAGTGTGGAAATTATTTTCAGGAAAAGATGGGAAACACATAATGCAAAACTGGCTCCAGCGAATGTCTGGTCAATTCCGGTGGAGAGGTACAGGGTAATTGCCAGTTTACCTGTGCCAGGCACAGGGTTCACCTAAGCCTGGCAACAAGTGCATGAAGTAGATACTTCAGTCCATGTCACAGATGAGAAAAATGAGTCACAAAGAAGTTAAATAACTTCCTTGAACTAACCGTGACTATAAAAGACCAGATTTTAACCTATGACTATCTCACTTCTGGGCTTGTGTTCTTAACCATTTCATTAAAATATCTACAAATATGAACATGCCTAAAGAAAGGAGAATTTGGGTGAGATTCCTCGTACTAAAGAAACTGAGAAAAACTAGAAAATCCACCAGAACCAAGCAATGCTAATTGTTTAGTCAATGCAAGAGTTTCTGTAGAGTGCTTGCCCTTAGCTTAAAATGGTTTTAGTATTAATTCTAGAAGGAGGATGCTCAGAGGCCACTCAATTATTGTTTCATTGGTGATAGCAATTAATTTTTTGACATGGGAGTTGAAGTGCTTTTGTAACTACACTATGGATGTGCACTTAGAAGGAGCCTAGAGTTCGGGCAAGAATAGGGAATCAGTGCTGTAAAATAACGAAAGGAAAATGCAGTTTTAAGCACTAGTAAAAACAAACAAACAAACGAACGAACCCCATTGCAGATGAATTTGCTTCTATTTGGGGTTTTTTTTTTTTTTTTGAATGCTCCCCAGATGGTTTGGCAAAGGAGAACTGTATAGAGAAAAACGATCAGAACATGTAAGGCCAGATGTTAACAAAAGTTAGGGCTGTCAAATTTGCCAAATAAAAACACAGCGTGCCTAGTTAAGTTTGAATTTCAGGTAGACAGCAAGTAACTTTTTAGTATAAGTATGCCCCAAATATTGCATGCATACTCAGACTTAAAAATTATTCATCACTTATCTGAAACTCAAGTTTAACTGGGAGTTCTGCATTTTACCCAGCAACTCTGCAGTAGATGAATCCAGACAGGGGCATAAGAGTGCTTGCTGTTCTTTATTCAACTGTGCTGTGAGTTTGAAATTTTTTTAAATAAAAATATTAAGTGCTTTATAAATATTAATTTATTTAATTACACTGTCATGTTAATTATAAATTCATGTTAATTATAAAATTTATTACATAGAAAAGGGAGAATGATTTACATTCTAAAACTGTATTTGCTGCCCAAAGACATCAGAATGGGAGTAGGAGGGATAAAACTGGCAAAAGGCACTGAGCTATTTGGCAAATGGTCTGACTTGGGAAGGCTCTTTGTCCCCACAGGTTCAAGATTCTCCCTCCTTGCCCAGAGACACCAGGCAGCTCCACAGGGAAAACGCCACAACACCCCTCCCAGACTAAGAGACACCTAGTGGCCTTGCCTGGGGATACTCCTCCCCGCCTCACAGCACCAGCAGGGACAGACAGGAACCCCGACAGCACCAGGTACACCAGGCAGACCAAAACAAGGCCTTGAAATTTAAACTGCCATTGTAACCACAGCACATAAGTACGCCAAGGTCCAAGTGCTACACATAAACCCACTTCAATGAAAAATTAAGTAGGATCCAGGGTCTCCTAACAAAAGACAAAATGTCCAGGATATAATTAAAAAAAAATTCTCCTGTCATACCAAAAACAAGAAAATCAGAACTCGAATGAGGAATGACAATCAATCGATACCAACGTGGACAGGAATCAGATGCTGGAATTATGTGATAAGGCTTTAAAGTGGCCGTGATAAAAATCCTTCGACAATCAAGCACAAATTCTCTTACAACAAATGAAAAAATAGAAAAATCTCAGCAAAGAGGTAACGCCAACTCTCTTCAGGAATGTACTGAGTATGTTACTACATTGAGCAGTATTATTCAGTGGATAACTTAGATCTCTTCAAAGCAAAGTCTTTGAAGTAAATGTAATAACAGTAAATACAGTCAGAGTAATGTGATACAGACAGCTTAATCAAGTACAATGTCCAGAATAAAAGAAATGATGTTTGAAAGGTCAAGCAAGGCACACACAAGCTATCTGAGCGTGTTTGGAATTCCTATTTTTAGAGCACCAGTGTTAGAAACAGAGGAATAACTTCAAAGTTATAATAATCTAAGCAACTCAATTTCCACTTGCCTTAAGATCATTGCCAAGAATTTAGCAAAAAAAAAAAAAAAAAAAAATCAAATGTCAGAAGTCTCTAACAAACTGAAGGAGCTAGGCTATCCAGCCACTGCTCGACAGTGGGAACTGAAGCATCGCAGAGATGTACGAACGGTTCCCGGAGCTATTTTGCGCAGGCTTATGCCTAGTGGAAGTGAAACACTGTCAAGGCAACACAGACAAAACCTCGAGGTCCCCGCCTGGTGAGAAGACAAGTGCTGGGACAGCTGAACCAAACTGCAATTAACTAACAGGTTCATTGGTAGCTCATATGATTAAAACAAATATTTCCACTTTGGAAGTTTTTCTAGCCCCACTAGGTGTTACCATCGCAATAATTCTAGCACAAGTTTATTGTGTACTTACTATGTACCAGACATTGTGAAGAGCGTTTATTGGTGTTATCTCATTTAAGACATATAGCAACTCTCATGGTAGGTGTTACCATCCCCGTTTTATAGATGAGGCCACACATCTTAAGCTTGCTTCAGATGACCCCAACTCCTTGTTGAATCCAACTCTCTGCTTACTCTCTAACTGCATCCCTTCAGCTGAATGTGATTCCATTTTAAATTTGTGATACTGAACTTTAAGGGATTTCTTGACGCTGCCAGCATTCACACTACATTTCCTTAGGTCACTAACTTTTACCCTTGTAGGCAACCATTCACAGCTTTGCCTCAAATCTCCAACCCCTCTCTCCTATCCTCAATCTCAGGTGATTATTTTACTTCCGACTTTACTGAGAAAATACAATCAGAAGAGAAATTCTGAATCTGCATACTCTGCCTTTCCCCTTGTTACATAGATGAACTGTGTGCTCTGTGTTCCTGTCTCAGACGATCCTTCTCCTGTGCCTTAGACCCCGCCCTCTCCTATTCAAGAGCATCCTTCAGCAACTCTCCCATTTCTTCCCTGCATTATTATTTTTTCCTTTCTACTGAATCATACTTATCAGCATACAAATATGCTTTTATTCTCCCATCTTACTAAAACAAAATGAACACAGAAGCAAAACTTCTCTTCCCTTCCTAGCCACTAACCATACGCTGTTCCCTTTGCAGCAAAATTCATTTATCTGTACTTGCTCTCTCCAGTTCTTCTCGTTCTCTTTAAAACACCCTCTAAACAGGCAGTTACCCCAAACCCACTGAAAATGTCCTTGCCATGTTCAGCAATGACCTCCACATTGCTGTATTCAGTGGTCAACTCTTGGTCCTGTTTGCACCTGGCCCTTCAGCAGCATTTGACACAGTGGGTCACTCCCCCTCCCTGGTATACAGTCCTCAGCTGGCTTTCCTCGGTTCTCCTCCTGCCTCCCTTGCTGCTCCTTCTCCTTTGCTGGTTCCCCATCATCTACCCAACCTCTTAACATTGGAGTGTCCAAGACTCAGGTCTCAGTCCTCTTCTTTTCTGTCTCCTTTCACTTCCTCAACAATCTCATCAAGTCTTCTGGTTCTGAATATCTTGTTTTCTGCTAATGACTTCCAAATCCTTGTTTCTAGGCTATGTCACTCTCCTGAATTCCAGACTCAAACAACCAACTGCCTATTTTCATCCCCCCTTTGATAGCTCAGGCTTAGTATGTCCAAAACCAAATTTCTGATGTTCCCATCTCAGCCACAGTTCTGGCAAGAAATGGGTGGCACACCTAATTTAGGTAATTTGAGGACAGTTTAATAAAGGAGCTATTTACAGGGTGTAGGGAAACCACAAAGGATAGTGCAATACTCCAGTGCTAACAAAGGCACTAGTGTCCCATCAACCCTGAAGGGTAGAGAGTAAAGGGAGGAAGCAGTTGTTACTGGGGTGTGAGGAGGGAGAGGGAGAGAAAGAGAGAGAGAGAAAGGTCAATTGATGGGAGCTGTGACCCTTGGTGGAGAAGCACAATGGGTTTAAAGCAACTCCTCCTGAATCTCTTAGTGCTCCCAATTAACTGAAGATACCTGGGAAGCCAGAGAGCACAAGATCAGCTGAGGAGCTCTGTAGAGGTCAGCTTTCTGGGGCACAGAACAGAAAAAAGAAGGGCAGACAGTGGATCTGTAAGGGGCAAATAAAATACATCTTATCCATCCACCTAGGGTCTTCTATCAATTGATGGAAAATCCTCCTGCTTTTTGCTCCAGGATAAAACAAGGAGTCACCTTTGATTCTCCCTGACACCCTGTCTATCAGGAGATCTCACTGGCCCTGCCGTCCAAATGTATTCATACTCTGACGACATTTCACTTCCACGGCCACAACCCTTGTTGAGTCACCATCATCTCTTGCCATTCACAACAGGTCTCTCTACTTCCACCCTTGACTCTACGTGAAATTTTAAACACAGTAAGCAGAGTAAGCTTTTATGTCTTCCTAAGGAATTTATCAACTTCATCTAAGTTGTCTAATTTATTGGCATATAATTGTTTGCAGTATTCCTGTATAATTGCTTTTATTTCTTTAAAGTTGGTAGAAATGTTCCCTTTTTTTCATTTCTGATTCTAGTCATTTCAGTCTTCTTTTTTTTTCTTGGTCAGTCTAGCACAAGTTTTATTAATTTTATGAATCTTTTCAAAGAATTGGCTTTTGTGCTTATTGATTTTTCTCTCTTGTTTTTCTATTATTTACTTCATTAATTTCCTTTGTTATTCTCTTTCTCCTTGCTTTAGGTTTGGTTTGATCTTTCTCCAGAGTATTAGGTGGAAGTTTAGGTTACTGATTTGAAATTTCTTTTCTTTAATATAGGCATTTACAGCTATGATCTCCCTCTCAGCATTGTTTTGCTGCATAAAGTTTTGGTATGCTGTATCTTCACTTTCATTCATTCAAAGTATTTTATAATGTCTTCTTGATTTCTTCTTCAACCCATTGGTTGTTTAGGAGTGTGTTTTCAATTTCCACATATTTGAGGGCCTAGTTGCTCTATCCATTATTGAAAGTGGGCTATTGGAGTTTCCAACTATTATTGTTGAATTGCCTATTTCAGTTTTTGCCTCATGTATTTTAGTGCCCTGCTGTTAAGTACATTTATGTTTATAATTGTTATACCTTCCTGAAAGACTCACTTTTATCATTACACTATGTTCCTCTTTATCTCTAGTGATATTCTTTTTTTTTTGAAGTATATTTTGTCTGACACTGAGGATTTCTTGTGATTGGTGTTTGCATGATTATCTTTTTTCATCCTTTTACCTTCAACCTATTGTATTTTTCAGTCTAAAATGTGTCTCCTATGGACAGAATATAGTTGAATCTAGTTTTTTTTTTATCACATCTGACAATCTTTGCCATTTGATAGGACTTTTTAAAATCTATTCTCATTTAATGTAATTATTAATATAGTTGGATTTACATCTGCCTTTTAACTTTTTGTTTTCTATTTGTATTATGTCTTTGTGTCACTGTTGTTGTTACTCTATTCCTCCTTTACTGCTTTCCTTCATCTTAAGTGAATATTTTCTAAAATAGCATCTTAATTTCCTTAATAATTTTTCTTACCATATTTTTTGAGTTATTTCCTCAGTGGTTGCTCTGGGGCTTAGCTGAACTTATTAAAAATGGTTTCAGAGTCATACTAATGTAATTTCAATGAATTACAGAAACATTACTCCTATATAATTAATTTCTTTTCTCCCCTTTTTGTGGCATTATTGGTACGCTGATTGCATTTATAAATGTTACAAATCCCAAATTATATTGTTATTATTACTTTATGTAATTTTGTGTCTTTTAAAGAAGCTGAGAGAAAAATAGCATGTGTATACTTTTAGCTTTTGTTATATTAACTTTTTTTTTTATCATCATCAGTTCTCTCCATTTTTTCCTATAAATTTGAGTTACCATGTGGAGTCACTTCCTTAGCCCAATACACCTTTGCTCCTACTTGCCTCCTTTGTGCTATTGTTGGCAATTATATTACATTTTCATATGTTATAGGGCCCAAAATACGTTACATACATATTATTTTATACAGTTACTTTCAAAATCAGTTAAGAGAAGAAAGGAGAAACAATATGCATTTGTAGTTTGTTATAATTATATAACTACCTTTATCAATGCCCTTTGTTTTTTTCATGTGGATTCCAATTAACATCTGGAGTCACTTGCTTTCAGCCTGAAGAACTTCCTTTAGTATTTCTTCCAAAGTAAACCTGCTAGTAGTAAAATTGCTCAAACTTTGTTTATCTTTATGTCTTTATTTCATTTTTTAAAAAAAGTTTTGCAGGATACAGGATTCTTTCTTTTTATGTATGTATGTATGTATGTATGTATGTATGTATGATTGAAGTATATTTGATTTACAATGTTTCAGGTGTACAACAAAGTGATTCAGTTGTGTGTGTGTGTATATATGTATATGTGTATATATATGTATATATATATATATATATTCTTTTTTAGATTCTTTTTCATTATAAGTTATTACAAGATACTGAATATAGTTCCCTGTGCTACACAGTAGGTCCTTGTTGTTTACTTATTTTATATATAGTAGTGTGTACCTATCAATCCCAAATTCCAAATTTATCCCTCTCCCTCTTTCCCCTTTGGTAACCATAAATTTGTTTTCTATGTCCATAAGTCTGTTTGTTTTGTAAATAAGTTCATTTGTGTCATTTTTTTTTTTAGATTCCACCTAAAAGTGATATCATATGGTATTTGTCTGTCCCTATCTGACTTACTTCACTTAATATAATAATCTCTAGGTCCATCTATGTTGCTGCAAATGGCATTATTTCATTCTTTTAATGGTTGAGTAGTATTCCATTTTATGTGTGTGTGTGTGTGTGTGTTTATACATGTATGTGTATATATATATCTCAAGATAAGACTTTTCTCCAGATATATGCCCAGGAGTGGGATTGCTGGATCATATGTTAACTCTGTTTTTCAAGGAACCTCCATACTGTTGTCCATGGATGCAGGATTTTTGATTAACATTTTTTTTTTCCATTGAACACTTCAAACTATCCCACTGCCTTCTAGCCTCCACTGTTTCTAAGTCAGCTGTTTATCTCATTGCAGTTTCCTTGTAAGTGAAAAGCCATTTTTTCTTGTGCTACTTTCAAGTATTTTCTTCTTGTCTTTGGTTTTCAGTATTTTCACTATGATGTGTTTACTTGTATATTTCTTTGTGTTTATCCTACTTGGAAATTACTAAGCTTCCTGGATATATAAATTAATGTTTTAAAATAAATTTCTTAGTTTTCAGCCATTATTTCTTCATTTTCCTTCCCCTTTCTCTCTCTTCTCCTACTGGTATTCCCATTACATCTATGTTGTTGCACTTAATGCTGTTCCACATTTGTTTAAGGCCCATAGTTACTCTGGAATGATAGTGATTTTGGTAGGGCTCACTTTGGCTATTTCTGTCCTTGACCACACCCAGTTGTCAAGCACCACTAATTGTACATTGGTTGCTTTTGTTTTCAACAGTGCACTGGCACATAAATTACTACACAGATTAATCCAATCCAAATCTGGCTCTTTTGAATGGGACATTTCCCAAATCCAGCATGGGAGATTTGTTCTAGCCCAGGAAGGCTCTTTCCAGCTGTCTCTTTTCCCATTTCTCTCTGGAAAGCTAGCTGGCCTACAGTTTAGCCCTTACCTCCAAAGAATCTATCAATCTCCTCTCAATTACCTTTCATCACAACTTTCACTGTTTTTGAAAGTGACCTCAGGCTTGAATTATTGCAAATCAAGTTCACAATATTGCAAGTGAAGTCAGTCCTTTGGGGAGGGATTTCAAGCTCTCCATTTTATGGCATGCTCCTCGACGTAGGCAAAAATCTTTGAGCCATGACACTGATGCTAAGGGTAGGGACAATCGCACACTTCTTTCAGATACTCTACTTCAGGAGCTGAGTGTTCGGTGGTTGGAAAGATAGCAGCCCCAGGTCTCCCTGACTTGCCTCTCGCAGTGTAGAACTCCCACCCCACAAGCCAAGGGAAGAACGACCATGGTCCCAGGATTCTCAGTGCTGCTATGGCCACAGTATAACCTCCATCTCATGAACAGGGGTTTGGTAAACTTTCCAATTCTCAATCACACTCACCTGGAACTTAGCTTCAGCAATAGGTAACACAAGGTAAGTGGCACTTATATATTGCCTCTCCCCAAAAGACAGTCCTTCCAACTAGGGGTATGTCAGAGAGAGAACCCTCTGTTCATAGCTGTACAATTTTGGAGTGGAGTTTCCATCTCACTGAGCTGGAAGACAGCTCAGAGGTCTTGGTTCAAATACCACAGATTCTTGGTGTTAACAGATTTCTTGAATAAATGTTTCTTTATCTGCTGTATGCTCTCTGGGCCATTTCCAGAAACCTTAAATGGTTGTTTTAAAAAATAATTTTCACCAGTTTCTGTAGGGAGATCTGTGAGGCGCCTCATGCTCTCACAACAGCAGTAGAACTCGCCTTCAGGGTAAGCTTTTAAAACAGAAGTCAGATCATGCCACTCCTCTGCTCGGAATCCTCCAATGACTCCCACCCTCCCTTGGAAGAAAAGCCAGAGTCTCTACAAAGGCCCATAAGACCTTGTGACCTGCCTTCCTCTCCCAGTCTCTCGGACCTCATTTCATATTTCTCACCCTCCTGCTCACCTTGTCCAAGTACTCTGGCCTCCTTGCTGTCCTCAAACCCAAAAACAAACTCCTGCTACCAAGCTTTGCACTTGCTGTTCTGTCTTCCCAGAACACTCTTGCCCTCGATATCCACAAGGCTAAACCCCTCATCTCCTTCATGGAATTACTCAAAAATCACCTTCTCAATAAAATCTACTCTGACCACTTTATTGAATATTGTAATCCACTCTTGACTCTCAGAATTGCCAATCCTCATTTTAAAAATATGTACCATGTAGCACCTTTTAATGTGTTAAACAATTTGGTAATAAATTAACTTTATTGTATAGTTTTTATTGTCAGTCTCCTTCAATAGCATGTACGTATCAAGTAGGCAAGGATTTTTGTCTCTTTTATTCATCGATACCTTCCAATTGTCTAAAACATCTAGTGCCTATTGCTAGCAAGTGCTGAATAAACATTTATTGAATGAGTATTGATTTTATGAAATAATGGAGTCAGGTTTCGATCAAGAGATCATGCTTTTAATCATGAACCTATGTTAAGACCACTTTCAGTTATTAAGTCCTATTTAAATAAAATTCATGGGCTGAAACAGTATTTTACAAATATTTATCAGCAAAATGAGTTCTTTAGTGCTTATTTTAAAAGTGCTTAGAGAGTTTCAGGTGACCGAAGTCACTAGCAGGCATCTTTGAGGAAATACGTATCATAATATTTTGGAAAGAAAAAAGAGAGAGCTTGAGGCAAAACTTTATATTCATCTAACAGAATGATAAATTTATATAACTACAGAAGATCAGATTTTAATCTGTTATGATTTTCAACATTTGAATTTGTTCCCAAAGAAAATTTTAATGATAAACTCAGGTATCATACCGTTAATGAGGCTTCCAATTGATAAGGATCCATTTGGATAGCTTTTGTGAATCACAGTCACTTGTTAGCTTAAAATATCATGACATATAAGGAGCATTCGGCACACACCTACCCAATATCATTGCTTGCATGTATTCATCCCATATGGTAAATGAAATCAGATATTTAGAAAAAAGATGCGTGCATAAATATTCAAAAATTTTCATTCATAATAGTGCAACTTGAACTAACCCAAATGACTATTATTCAAAGAATGGATTAATAGTCTGTGATATACACTTACAAGCCTTGCAACAGAAACAATGAATGGCAAATTCAACCCTCCGAACAGAATGAATGGCATCTTTATATAAAAAAACCGCGTAGCTCTGAAAAACAGTATTGAGAGCAAAAGAGACAGACATTAGAGTGTACATTGGGATTGATTTCATTTCTATGAAATTCAGCCCCCATGAATCGGATGGATCCATGTTGTGAGAGTGTGTGAGTTTCAGCTGAAATGTGACAGAGGTGTGTATTCTGGGTTAATGGATATTACTCTAAGACATGATTCCTACAGTGGGTCTTCGGATACTGCCAAGTGTTAGAAAGGTTAAAGACACGTGAAACCATAAACTTAACATGGACACACTTCCCTCCATTTGTAGGGTGTATTGAGATCAACACAAAAGGAAAGAGAGAAGGAAAAATGACCATTAGGCAATAATGGAGAGAATCACATTTTTCATTACAGACCCCTTCTCTGATGCAGCCCCTCCCCAACACTGACAAGATACCTGACCAATCCAGGATGTCAGTTGCTGGTTGGGTTCCAGGTGGAATGTTGGTGTGTTACCTGGGGCTTGTTGTGGCTGGTGGATCCACGGTAACTGGGCAGAGCCCTGTGGTGGATCAGTGCCACGAGGGGCTGCCGTCCTCTGTGGAGCTTGGCTTAGGGCTCTTCTTTGGAGCTGAGTGAGGTTGTGGTGTTGCTGCTGTCCAGTGGCTTGAGTTCATGGTTCACTTTCCAGAACCTAAAAGGGCAGATAGTGGCAAGTCTGCCTGTCATCAGCTTTTTGGTGGGGATCTTAGGTACTTTCAGATTTGCTCGATCTTGTAAAAGTTGACTTTATGGGAGACATGAAGAGAAGTTGGCAAAAATGCTGGCTGCATTGATTGAGGAGAAATGCCAACTCATTGACAAGATTTGTGCTGCTAAACAGGAGAATGCTGGCATGGAGACATCTGTAGAGAATGCCAGGCTCAACAGAGTTTCATGAAATATGCTTAGCCTTGCTGATACTGGCAGAAATATGATGAGGGTCAACGCGCGTTTGAGGAAGGAACTCAATTCTCTGGTCCAAGA
Organism: Camelus bactrianus; assembly: GCF_048773025.1. Classification (NCBI taxonomy): domain Eukaryota; kingdom Metazoa; phylum Chordata; class Mammalia; order Artiodactyla; family Camelidae; genus Camelus; species Camelus bactrianus. The sequence goes on from NC_133572.1 coordinate 16,225,846, forward strand.
GCTGGTCCAAGATTCCTGCAGTCTAAAGAAGAAGAGATGGCAGAGATGCTAAAAGTGCTCAAGTTCCTGGAAGAGGTCATGAGATCCACACGTCCCAAGACGCATTTTCAAACCATTCAGGGCACCAAGCACCAAGCCCTGTTAATCCTTTTCCCAGAGTTGGGCCTGGGTATCAAGGATTTGCTGTTCCCTCCCCTGCACTCAGGCATCCATTTCAAAGGATCAACACTTGAGCTGCACTGAAGCCAGGAGAAGCAGGGCAAGCCCCTCCTTTAATCAGAGTTCCTCCAACTTCACATTCTATGTACAACAGTGAACTCCTCCATGGTCAACTTCTCTCATCTAAAATATACTGGAATACTTAGATCACCATGAAATTATGACCTTTTCCTATATTCAGCAAATGCTTGGGTTATGTCTTCTTAGTGGTGAAAAGAATGTGGTAAGTGCGGGGAATCTTTTACTTAGTCTGAATATTCACTAGGCCTCAATTCTCAAGACAGTATTGGTTAACTATTATAAATCAGTTATAGAAGTGAACTGTAAAAGCTACTGTAGACATGTATGGACACATTATCTGTGGACGTTCTTTTCCCTTCAGTAAAATCCTGGGTGCAGGATATCTTGCTGGTGCAGAATTTGTAGGGTTAAAATAATTTTTCCAACATGTTTGTACCATTCAAAATTCTCAACGTTGAAAAAAAAATGATGACATATACTGTATAACACAGGGAACTATATCTGATATCTTGTAGTAGCTTACAGTGAAAAAGAATATGAAAACAAATATACATATATTCATGTATGACTGAAGCATTGTGCTGCACACCAGAAACTGACACACTGTAAACTGACTACAATAAAGAAAAATCATGACATATCTTTATAAGAAAGTGTAAACTGAGGTCCAGTACTGTCTTTTGAAATGTAAGACTCTGGACCAGCAAATGGAAAGGAAGGTTGGCATTTTCTCTATGTAGTTGGGCCTTACCCTGGAAGTCTGTTAAAATAAAATTCATGGGCTGAAATAATATTTGTACAAATATTTGTCAGCATAATAAGTTCTTGAACAAAATGAAGTATAATTTTCCAAGTCATTTTTTTTAGAAGATGAATATAAAATCTGCCCTCAAGGTCTCTCCTTTTTGTTTCTCAAATATTATGATTTGTCTTTCTGCAAAGACTCCTGCCAACGACTTCAGTCACCTGAAATTCTCTAAGCACTTTTAAAAACGCATTATGCTGTAAATGCCGACCTGCTTTCTTCCTTCTAGGTCACACAGCTTGAGTCTCTGTCCAGAGCTTCTCTGCCCAACTTTCTCTACACAATCGTCCCTGAAGCCTAGACCACTGTGAACCTGTGTGTCCTGGAGAGCACTACTTTCTTAGTGATCTGTGCAAATTCTGACAGCTGCTCCTCACACTGCCCAAAGACACCCACCAGGTGCACTAACCTTCAGTTTGTAGCCTTTTATTCTAGATCTGTGTTCCTCAACCCTGGCTGCATATGAGAATAACCTAGAAAATTGCAACTGGTTCCACCCTTAAGTTCTGACTCAACTGATTGGAACGGGGATTGGTATATAGTTTTAAAGCTCCCCAGCTGATTTTAAGTTCAGCCAGAAATGAAACCTATAAATCTGATAGACTGAGCCTTGTGTGGGTCCTGAGGGGCTATGATATGGGAATGCTGTTTGGGTCTCAAACTTGAAGAAAGAGATGAAGGACTCAAGGCAGTCCAAGGAGGCACAGACATACTCAAGGACACTTGGGCAACTGCACATGTTGAAAGGTAGTCAACAGATGGATGCAATGTTCAAAAATTGAGGCTTCTGAGTTTTGCTTCCTGACACATAAGGCACTCAACATATGTATTTGTTGAATGAGTGAATCTGAGAGAAGAAGAAACAAAGATTTGACCAGCCCCAAATCCCCGTGCTGTGCACCAGATCCCAAACCTACTTAGTTAATGAATATTAAGATCAATGCTGTCAAAAACATAATGGTTCAGTTTCTCTTGTTTGTTTTCAGTGGTAACGAAGCTGATGATTGAGAAAGCCTAGGTCTTAAGGCTCCCAGCACATGCACAGTTAATTTTAGATTAATACAAATGATATAAACCCCAGTATCTTTACATCCAGCAGCTACATAAATAGGCCTAAACTCCCTGGGGAGTGAGGGAAGTGTTGCTTGGTTGATACGTTTAGCTTACTTTAGATTTTTTTTAAAACAATGACTGGCCGCATAACAGATGTCTGCAAAAATGAGAACCGAACAATGGTTGTACAAACCTCAGTAATACACAGAAAATAAAGGGGACAAAAAGAGAAGCCTCAGCTTATAAACACAGCCAGCCCAGATGAATGGCTGCAAAGGGACTTGTTCTGGTCGAGATATACAGATCTGCTTCTAAAAGGCCCCATGGATGTCGGATGTTGGGGGCAGGCCTCTGATGTATGAGCTGGTGTGTCTTTATTTGCATATTAAATACATAAATAACCAGCAGTGCAGGGAAGAGATAGGGGGACAAACAGGAATGCAACATTGAAAGGGCACATTCATCTAATTAAAAACTAGCTGGAACACAGCCAGATTCACAGCACATACAAAGACTCATCTCTCTGTAGCAGGTCATTTGTGACTCTCTCCTCTCTCTGAGAAGTGAAATAAGGCAGGTCAGGCTGACTCAGCTAACATCAGTAAGCCTATGTTACTAACTGTGCCGTGGTAGGTAAAGGGTGAACTAGACATGGTATTGTTATAATACTTGATCTTTTATGGGATAAATTAATTGCTCTAAGCATTTATCAGCTAATATTAATGCAGCAAAGGTTGCAGTACTCAGCTACAAGAAGAAGAAATTCAATCCAAGGCAGCTTAATTTTCTGTGCTCACCCTGATGGTGGGGAAGGTGTGAGGCGGTCTGTTAGTTCACTCTATGCCTTGCTTCTATGTCTGCATCTTGCTCCCTCTAGCATCAGTAACTTGCTGCCAGGTTGCCTATTTTACAACTAAATCAGAAACGCCATGAAAAGCCACTCCTAGAAATGTCTCAAGACTCCATGCAGGATCTGCTGTGGGGCTACACAGCACGTTTCCCCCATTCGTATTTCAGGGGCATCCCTGGCTGGGCCCCTGCCTCCCAATGCTCTTGAAACAAGAGAATGGATTCTGGTATTTCTATTAAATAGGCAAGTGAGTTTTCCTCTCTGTTTTAAAAATCAAACAGGGTCAAGGTTTTCTAACAACATTTATTCACTCAAAGTTAAACAAAGATTAACTGAGCCAAGCCTTGTGTGAGTCAATTCCAGCATGGGGGGTGTGGGAATGGAGTTTCCCTACACCAACAAGCAGTTCTCGGACACCAGCTGGGTGTCCTGCAATTCAACTCTGTTCTGACACTATCGACCTGGAGATAGTGTCAGAGTCCACAGGTTAAGGGTCCATGCTTACAAAACTGCTTCTTCCCCTCCAAGAGCTATAGATCAGGGTTCCCAACCACCTCCTTCCCTGAGTTCAATTCATTTGCTAGATAGAGCAGATCGCACAACTCAGAGAAACATTTTACTTTCCAGATTATTGGTTTATTATAAAAGGATGTAACTCGGTAACAGCCCAGAGAGAAGAGAGGCACAGGGCAAGGTGTGTGGGAAGGGGTGCGGAGCATCCACGTCCTCTTTCTTCTATGTGTTCACCAACCCAGTAGCTCTCTGAACCTCCTCCTTTTGAGGTTTTATGGAGGCTTCATTCTATAGCCATGACTGATTAGATCATTGGCCACCGGTGGGTGACTGAATTCAACCTCCAGCACATCTTTCCTTCCCTGAGAGGTCGGCGGAGGGGGGTGGGGGCAGAAAGTTCTAACCCTCTAATCACATGATTGACCCCTCTGGCAACCAGCCCCCATCCTTAGGTGCTTTCCAGAAGTCACTCATTACCATGACAAAAGACACTTTTATTGCTCTCAACACTTGGGAAATCCCAGTGATTTTAGGAGCCCTGTGCCAGAACCCAAACGAAGACCAAGTACACATCTCTTATTATAAATCACATTATCGCAGAAGTGCTGAGAAGAGACACAGTAGCACACAGGACAGGAAAGCTCTATCCTCCAGGGAGGACTCTGATGGGATGCAGCCTTGTCTGGTGGTTCAGGTTAGACACTGCAAACAGACCGTCTAGGCTTGAATCCTAGCTCCCTCTCTGTAACAGTAAGCAAGTTTCTTCATCTCTCTTAACCTCGGTGTCTTTATTAAAAATTAAGAATTTAAGGGAGGAAGTTGTGGCTCAGTGGAGAGTGTGTGCCTAGCATGCACAAGGTCCTGGGTTCAATTTCTAGTACCTCCATTAAATAAATAACAATTAAGAATTAAAAAATAATAAAATGGGAATAATAATAGCACCTATCTCACAACTATACAGATTTTAAAAGTTCATCACTGGAGAGCACCTAGGAGAAGGTTAGGCTCATAGTGTCACCGACAAGACCCACTGGGGTCCCCGAGAAAAATAAAATGGAATCTAGGTGACAAAGTCTTACCTCTTTTTTGTGCTTGCCTGTAGTGGGCTGACTGCAGAGGACTTACACCTAACACGTTGGATTAGAGCTCCCAGCTCAGAACTCCTACCCCCGACGCCTAACTTGGCGTCATGCGGAGAACCGACCCGCACGAGCGACACCTCAATTCAAGATGGCGGCGGGCCCTGCACAGAGAGGCTGCGCCGGACGCTTGGGCCTGGCGCGCGTGCGTGGCACGCCTGCGCACACTCGGTCAGAACTCCGCCCCTCCCTCCCCGACGCTCCGCAGACCAGATCCCGGTACAGCAGCCCTGCGATGGCCTCTGGGGACAGCGTGTATTGTGAGCTCGCGCCTCTCCACTCTTCCATCAAGGAATAAAGCTTTCCCTTGCTTCTGAACTGAACTCTGTTCTTGTTCTATTGGTGCGCGCGACACCAGGCAGAAAGCCCCTTGCTAGGGACTGACCCCAGAGGGCTGGTAATAATAGCAAATGTAGTAACTATTTATTATTGTTATAATGGAGTTTGAAAGAAAGAAATTAGCAATTAAGCCAGCAAAATAATTTTAGATAGTGGTAAGTATTGTGAAGGAAACAAAACAGGATTTTGACGAAGTGCCTGTGAAAGTTATGTTACATTGGATCATCAGGGAAGGGTCTTTCAAAGAGATGACATTTAAGCAGAGTCAAGCAGATCCAGGGAACAGTACCGCAGGCAGAAGGAACTGCAAATGCAAAGTCTATAAGGCAGGATCGTGCTTGGGGTTTTCTAGAAAGGCAGGCAGTGTGGCTAATCCATATGAAGAGTGAAAGGTGCTGAAGTCAAGAGACAGGACAGATCATAAAAGTCTGTCAAAGACTAGAAGTGGGTTCTTGCTTCTCTCAGTAAAGGGACCTTATGCAGAACACGGCCTCGAAAAGCATCGGTAGGTACAAAATAAGTGAGGGTAGAGGACCCCCTTCTGTTTCCCCAGATACTCCGTGGAGGAGAAAAGGGACAATCCCCAGCCAAAAGGGGGAGTCAGAGGGTAAAGCTTCTTGCCAGTTGGGTACAAGCAGAGACGGAGTGAGGAGACGCTCTGATGGTATCTGGAGACTGGATCTTTCCTGGTCGGTGGCAGGAGGGTTCACCATCCTCCAGGGGGCCTATGTGAAGCAGCGGTGGCCTGGAGAGTAGCCTGTTGACTCAGGCTGTGCTGACTAGATGGCCGAGTCCCTCTACAAAAAAGGCAGGGCTCGGGGCGGAGTTGCCCACAGACAAATAACTGACGGATTCTTTTAAAATACAGCAAAAAGATAATCGAACTAAATTTAAACTTCCATATTATAATCAAACTTCTTCTAGCTTTATGTTGAAGGCCTATGGACTTTAATTAATTGAGGAGGTGACCTCCCCGCTAAAAGATTTATGACCAAGTAGTATTTGTAGTATTTACTCAAGGTGAAGATGCTTCAGGCCATAAGCAGGGTAATCAGATAATTTATCATCCAAGTCAGGGCACTTTGGGGAGTGAAAGACGGTGCTAGTAGTAATAATTCTAGAACAACAGCATAAACGAATATTGTTTTGAACAAACTATGACCTACTAAGGAGTTACCTGCCCCTTTTCCAGACAAAAACCAAGGGAAGAACTTGAGATTTATTTAAATTTTCATTAACTTAGAAAGCAGGCTGAGTCAGAGGAATTACGTGGTCTGATTCATATTTTCAAAGATCACTCCAGCTTCTATGGAGATCGGATGGTAGAGGCGCACGCCAAAACAGCACTTTCTAAGTTTTTGCAGTGATCCAGGCACTAGATGAGAGGCTTGAACTGGGGTGAGGCAGGGAAGATGGAGAGAACTAACTATAATCAACACATTGGAGGCAGAGCAGATAGGACTTCCTGAGGGACTGGAGTCTGGGCATGAGCAAGGCCAGAGTCCAGCAGCATAAGCCACTGAGCAGACGAAGTTGCATTTACTGAGACCAGAGTTTTCTTTATGTGTCAGCAAAAATGTGTGTCATGCCTTTAGTCTGATCAGGTGCAAGTAAGTAACAGTCAGGACAGCAACAATCCCACAATGAAAATGTGATTGCTAATGATGTGTCAGATACTGTTCTAAGAACTTTACATCCATTAATTTAATCCTCTTAACAACCTGTAAGGTAGGTATTATTATTTCCAGCATTTTACAAATGAATAATAAGCTGAAGCACAGAAAGACTAAGTAACTTAAGTCGCACGTCCAGCTAGTGGCCAAGCCTGGGTTAGATTTCACTGATTTGGGAGCTCTGATTCCAGGCTCTGCCTCTTAACCCCATGCCTGTCTGCTTGACTCCATGATCACTAATTTGAATCATTTGACTCGTTGCATGCTGTTGGAAACAAGGGTCTCAGATGGTAGAGTATGAGTTGGCTCACCTTAAAATACTTACTGAGATTGGAACACAAGCCCCTCTTCCCCAAAGATGCTCAGGGAGAGAACCACTGAAATCAGAGGGTCACGCACTCATCCTAAATGAGACTGCAGTTCCACGGAGTACGGGAACATGGATCCTGTGTCTGCTGCATGTTATCAACTAGGAGGAGGCACGTGATCTTCCTCTACGCCTCATTCTACTCATTGGAAGTAAGGGGCAGCACCGTGCATTCATTATCTGGAAGGCAGCTCTGCTCCCTCGTTTAAAAGGCTGTTCTGTGATGGGAATGTAACTTGGCGCAGCCACTATGAAAAACAGTATGGAGATCCCTTAAAAAACTAAAAATAGAGTCACCATATGATCCAGCAATCCCTCTCCTGGGCATATGTCTGGAGAAAACTCTAACTCGAAAAGACACATGCACCTCAGTGTTCATAGCAGCACTATTTACAATAGCCAAGACATGGAAACAACCTAAATGTCCATCGACAGATGACTGGATAAAGAAGTTGTGATATATTTACACAATGGAATACTACTCAGCCATAAAAAAGAATTAAATAATGCCATTTGCAGCAACATGGGTGAACATAGAGATTATCATACTAAGTGAAGTAAGTCAGACAGAGAAAGACAAGTATCATACGATATCACTTACATGTGGAATCTGAAAAAAATGACACAAATGAACTTATTTACAAAACAGAAACAGAGTCAGATATAGAAAACAAACTCATGGTTACCAAAGGGGAAAGGGGAAAGGAGAGGGATTAATTAAGAGTTTGGAATTAGCAGTACTAACTACTATATATAACACAGATAAACAACAAGGTCCTACAGGGAATTATATTTAATATCTTGTAATAACCTATAATGGAAAAGAAGATGAAAAAGAATATACATATATAAATGTATAACTGAATCACTATGCTGTACACCAGAAACTAATACAACATTGTAAATCAACTATACTTCAGTTTTCAAAAAAGGCTATTTTGGGGTTAGATTCGTAGGTTCAGATTCTAGCTTCCCACCTGTTAGGTGAGTTTTATATTACTTAACCCCTTTATGTCTCCGTTTCCCCATCGGTGAGGTGGGGATAACACTATGCCAGAGATTGGCTAGTTTTTCACTAAACACAGTTCCCTTTCCTTCTGGCCACAGAACTAGACTGTATCTCCCAGTCTCTCTTGCAGTTTGGTGTGGCCAGATGGTGCTAGCATTAGGATACGGCAGGAGTGATGAATGCCGCCTTCAGGTCCAGTCCATACAAACTTCCCACTCTGTGCTCTCTCTTGTTTGCTGGATAAAAATTAGAGAATCTAGCAGAGGACTCCAGGTCCACAAGGGATGGCAGAATCACAGACTGGAAGGTGTCTGAGTCTCTGAACTGCCTTGTCAAAGTTGTGACAGGTGGCACCATCCACTTTGGGTAAATTAGAAGTAAATGTTAATTGTGTTCAACCAGTGAGAGTTGGGGGTCTGTTTATTAAAGCAACTTGAATTATCCCAACTAGTATAAACACCTACCTCACAGGGTCACTTCTAGCCCTAAAGTATCTATAAAGTATTGGTGTAAATGTGCTCTCAGAACATAGAAGAAAAGGTATCTCCATAATTCTCTTTTTCTGAATTCCTTGTTACAGCTAGAGGATAATGTAGACCTCTTTGGAAATCATGGTTCTGCATGTAAAGATCTTACTGTGATTGACAGCACAGCCTATTTGTACACAAAAACGGGTGCAAGAAGATTATATAAAATGAGCAGAACAGCAGGGAGGAAGGGCGAACGTGAGCCGGGGGTCTAACGGCTGTGCTTCTCTCATCCTTCCTGGAGTCCCCACAACCTTGTCTGCAGTCAGGGCTACAGGATCTCCAATGTGACTGCACACCCTTGCTGAAGATTTAAACCAACGGGATTATTACAGCCCATTGTCTTTCTTTGGGGTAGAGTCAGGCTCATGGGTGCTACTCTGTGACTCCTATAGCAAGTAGGCAGAGAGAGGACTTTAAAAGAATACTGATTATATTATATAGAATCAGAGATGCAGGCTTAAAAATGAAAATTATTCTTGAGGGATGTTTAGATTTTCTTATATAATATATATATTTTTCATTGAAGTATAGTCAGTTTACAATGAGGTGTCAGTTTCTGATGCACAGCACAATGCTTCAGTCATACAGGAACGTACATATATTCATTTTCATATTCTTTTCACCATAAGTTACTACAAGATATTGAGTATAGTTCCCTGTGCTGTACAATATAAACCTGATGTTTATCTATAGATTTTCCTTTGCAAATCTTTTATTATTGCTATGAAGTCAAACGCCCAGAAAAACTTCCGAGATGCAAAAGAATGTTTAGCAAAGATCAATTTGTATCCTGCCTGGGAGGAAGATTTGGAACAAAAGGAAGACTGGCGACTCGATATTTACTTGTTTCTACACACCCTGCCAAGTTTACTCCAGACTTACATTGGCAAATAAATCCCTGAAACTTGACTTTAATTTTCTCCAGTTCACCTTCAGGCTCTTAAGATGTGCTCCGCCATCATCACTCACGATCTCGAATCTCTAAACGTATCACAAATCTTATTTTATGATAGAGCATTGTCAGCAGATATACTACTTGGGTGACAGAGAATTCTTCATAGCCTTGTAGATAAATAAGCCTATCAGTTCAAAGATATTCACATACCCACAGAAGCCTCTCATCATTGGAAATTTTCCAGTGCACCAAAACGTGTCTGAAGTAGGCAGCACCCAAAGAAAAAGCCCGTTATAAAAGCTCGCAACTATCATACAGACACAGCCCCAAGGAAGCCATGGTCACCTGGCTCAGTCCCAGACGGTTGTTACATGCAGAAAATTATAATTCAGATAGGATGTCCAATGTTCATGCACACGTGTCAACATCTTTAAAGAGGATACAAGCACATAAACAACAAAATTCATTAAAATGCTCTCCTTCCCTATTTTATAGTGTCCCAAGCCTCTGGAAGCCTTTCAATTTCCTTCCCCAGAAGAACTGACTGTTTCTACATCATTTCTTCCAAAAGGTCATCGTTCTGTCCCAGAGCCCCCCCAGCAAAGGACATGCCTCGTCTACAGGCCCCTGGACACAAGGGCTCTTCTTTGCTCTTCTCTTCTGTCAAAAACCCATCTGCTTTGCTTTTGGCCTGTCAATCTCATCTTCATTCCATCATAAAAGCCCAAAGAATTGCCTGGAATCGGTAGAGTCTTCCTTGGTTGGCAGGAAGGGTAGGGGATTGAGCAGGACAAGCCAGAACCTTCCTCATATGCTAATTACCTTTGTTCCATCACAGCTATTAAGTACAAGGCAGTCAAACAACACCCTAAATGTGTACATGGTGCCTATCCAGGCTCATTTCCAAAGATCATTCTAATGCAAAAGCAATGCTTTGTAGGAAACAGAGGCTACCGTTGGCCTCTGGTAAATGATTCAGGAAAGCCCGACATGATAGCACCATCTCTCAAAGACTTCGCACAACTGAGCTTTAGGTAACAGCAAAAGTGCCCGTCTGTCGCCTGGTGGAGGAAGAATAACTTATTCTCCTACTGGGACTAAATTAAAAGATGCGACCATTCCATCATATTTAGCAGCACTCCTACAATGCACAAGGGCTTCTGAGGCCCTGATTAAAAGGAAGAAATATCATCTGGCTGGGAGAGACGATCTGGAACTAAAACAAAAGTATTCTCACCCTTGACTAAACATTCACTGTCTACAATCTGCCTTCTGTACGTGCCCGGGAGAGCAACACTCCCAAACACACCCGCAAACACGAATGTTCTGTTCACAAGAAATCTGCTTTAAGAGACAGTTACCCAGGAATGATTTTTCTCTACGTTTGAAGCTAAATGCTTTACCAAGGAACATCACGATAAACGTGCCTCCCCCAGCAGCGAAGGTCCACAGGCCATTTAAGCTGCTGGTTTCAAAGGAAAGAAAAAAAAGGAGGGATTATTTTCTTAGCCTTTATGAGGCTAATTACGTTGTGCATTATTTCCACAAAGGGGCTTCATTAATCCATAATTAGCTGTCAAGGGTCTGGGCTTCAACTTAGCAAAGGCATAGGTCTGAGCTTCCTTGTGCACATGTAACAGCCTTGCTGCGGACAAGGAATTTCTCTGTACTTAGATTTTCAAAAACTAGAATGAGTTCATCGCACTGTTTACAACATCGCAGCTCCTCTCTGGATTTTCAGTCTTATTTACGTGAGATCCAAATGTTGGGTAACTTTGGATAAAAGACTTCTGTCTTCCTTGTGACAATATAAATATTTTTTTGAACAATAGATATAACATTTTTTTGTTTTCCTTCTTAAGCTGTTAATACTTGCAGAAAGGAGAAATTCCAATCTAAAATATGTTATTGTTATTCACACAATTTTATATGTCAATTATAGCTCAGTAAAGCTGGAAAAATGTTAATGTTTTTACTATTTAGTACATTATTATAATTTGTAGTTATTTCAGTTTAAATCTTTCTTATACATTGTTGAAGTGCTTTCTTTGTGAAATAAATCAAGAAACAGAGAAGGCTGTGATAAACCCACTTCATGAATATTGCTCTAATTTTCTTATTTTCCAATAGCTTAAGATAGCATTCCAATTCTCATTCACTTCTCTTAATATTAACTATTTCTATATAAAATGGAGAAGTTCGTTACAGGTAAAAGAAAAATCTAATTATATGTTATACTCAATAATTTTCTAATTTTGAGGTTTGCCATTCTGTAATGTTCTACTTCAGGTACTGTTTAAAATTTCTCATCATTTTTTGTGAGCCTTTTAAATCACATTATCTGATTTATTGTTACCTCTTAGAAAGGAAGGCTTTTTACCCATTTAGTTTGCTATGTATTGTCCTACCATGGCAAAATCACACCCACAGATACTTAATAAAATTATCTGAAGATAAACCACAAACCATATACGCTGCTCACACTATAATGAGATGAATATAGGAATAAAATTGGTTTATCTTTCCAAGTCCTATATTTGGATTGAACAAGGCTTCCATTAGAATAATGGATACAGTCCGGAGCCTCACATGCAAAGAAGAGAGAGGTTTGGAAGCAATCCCGAAGGAAAATGATAAACATGTTCAATTGTTGGAAAATGGATCAGATGGGGAAAGCTACTATGCTTGCTCAGTGTAGAAAAGAGAGTTTGTTCACACATAGCTCCCAGGCCCATGGAGGGTCATTATCGAGAGGAAGATAATTAGCTATTCATTCTCCTCTCCTCTCTCTGCTCTCTTCTCTTCTTTCTCTCCCAAAGAGACTCAAGAAAATATTTATAGAAAATAATTGTATATGGATTTTTTTTCCTTAATATTTTCACCAGAGGCTGAGCAGGGTCAGATTTGTCATTGGCTTTTCTTACTTCTTCACCAGTTCAGTAATCTACCCATTCTGTAAGGTACCAAAGATTCTGGGGGTTTTTTGGGTTTTTTGGGGGTTTTTTGCCTTCCCTATTAAATCTGTCTCAATAAAGTATCTGATTAAAGTAATTCATATCATGGTAAGTTAATTAGATTATTGACACTTAAACACATTACTCCTCAATTCAACACAATAAATATTTCCAGAGCTCTCACTGAGAATTAGACTTTGTTTGTACCAAAAGCTTCCAGAACAAATGAGCTTGGTTTTTAGAGGCCAGCTTAATTACACTTGAAAAAGAGAGAGAAGGCTTTGAGTTAAAGGAACATAATCTCAGTTGCTGTGTAGCATTACATATAGTGATTATGGAACTACTGAATGTTACATGTTACCCCATCTATAAAAGCAGTATTCTTAACCTCACAGACTAAATGGTTAAATGAAATGATGCATGTAAAACGTTGATTTTGTTATTATTATTTTTATCTTTACATCATCTTCTGGGTTCGGAAACATTTAGAAAGATCTTTCTGCCCCAAAAAGCAACACAGGAAAAGGAAAAAAGGAATGATGCAAACACAGGTAATTTTTCCTAACAGGTAAAGTAGGAAAATAAAAATAAATATAACAGTAACATTAATAGCAAATACCATTTTAAGCACTTGCTATGCACCAGGCACCATGTTAATTCCTTAAGATTATCTTCTTTAATCCACACAAATCCTAGGAAATAAACATTATTACCATCCCCTTTTTACAAATCTCTCTGCGTGACCAAGGCTCAGTGTCCAGGGTGGCCCAGCCAGTAACTGACGGGGCTGAGGCTGAACTCAAACTCCCCGGCTGCACAGTCTGCACTTAAGTATATAGTTTCCCTTCCCTGGATCTAATGCTTTCTCTTCTCTGTTCCTATTCACTTCTGATGTGATTTAATTAATTGGGTTAAGATACAAGTTATTTTCTGAGCGCTGGGCTTTGAATACTATGTACACGTTTAATTCAAATACGTTGTCTTGATTTTATTTATATTGTCTCTTTGAGTGTATCACTTTTTATTAATTATTTTTATGCATTATTTTTTAAAATAACTTGAAACTTAGAGAAAAGTTGCAAAAACTATATAGAAACTTTTATTCTCCTGAACTAGTTTGAGAGTTTGCTGCTGACATGATGTCTGAATAATCCCCAAATACTTTCTTGGGAACTTCGTCAAGTGAAGCTATTCTACACACCGTCACAATGAACCATAAAAGCAAGGAAATTAACATTCACTCATTACTGACAACGAACCCTCAGACCCCACTGGAGTTTTGCAAATTGTCCCAAATCATGTCTTTTAAAGAAGAGGGATTCAGGCCAGAATCACATGCTGCATTTAGTTGTCATGTCTTCTAGAAAGTTCCTCAGTCTTTCCTGGACTTTCATAATCTTGATGCTTTTGGAGATTACATGTGGTCAGTTATTTTGTAGAATGCACCCCAGTTCGGGTTTATCCCAAATTTCCTCCTGATAAGATTTAAGTTCTTTCACAGGAGCATCACAGAAGTGGCGTGTTCTCATGGTGTCCTATCCCTTCTCTTTGTCCCGTTACTGATAAGGGTAAATCACCTGATTAAGGTGTCTGACAGGATTCTCCTCTGTGAGGCTGCTCTTCTTCCCTTTGAAATTAACAATCATGTTGTGGAAAAGTACTTTGAAACTATATAAATATCCCATTCTTCATCAAGCTATCAACTTTTTCATTTATTTATATCAGTACGGACTCATGGATTCCTGTTTTATTGATCAGTTTTAATCCATTACTACAAATATTTATTCTGATGCTCCAGTTGTCACAGGTTTGGCCAGAGAGACCCTTCAATCTAGCCTCTATGTCCTTTTTTATTTTTAAATGTTAAAAAAAAAAAAGCAGTTTAAGGTTCACAGCAAAATTGAGGGAAAGGTACAGGGACTTCCCACAGACCTCCTGCCCCCATACATGCATAGTGTCCCCATTATTAGTACCTCTCCCCCCAGAGTTCATGAATGTCTATCTCCTTCTGACATGTCTCCATTATTCTTTGAGCACATCCTTCTTCCTGACACATAAATGTGTTCGACTCATTTAATACTTTTCCTGCCCTGAACCTGGAATTAGGAATTTTTTCAAGAAGCCCTGGTTCTTTTTAGCTGAGAATGGTATTTAAAACCAGAGATATTTATGCTCGGCGTGCTCCTTATGAGTCCATACACGTATATTTATTTCTATATCTCTCTCCATACATTGAAAACCATGAGTTCAGATACTTCCAGTTCTGATTAAATACCACAGATTCCTTCTCGTTTCTCTCTTTTCACCTTTGTACTTCCTCTTGGTTGACAGTATGAAATCTAGCTGCCATTAACTTTGATATAGTTCTTACTGGATCAATCGCCCATGTGTGGCCAGTCTCTCATTACTACCACTGCCTCTCTCCTCTGCTGGCACATTTGTCCTCCCCCCACACCGGGCTGCCACCCCATGCAGACTCCCTTTCCCACCCCGTCTAGACTGTGACACCATGCTCCAGTCCTTCCAGTACCACTTGGCCACCCCAACTCTCAGAAGCCTACTTTGATCAGTTCAATTTAATGGAATTTGGACAGAATCGTTCAGGTAGAGGAAGAAAGTGAATGCACAGTCCTTGAACATTTGTGTCAAACCCTGCAATTCTTTTTCTTTGAGGGTTTGCTGAAAAAGAATTAGTTCTAAGATAATCCATCCTAAATGACAACAATTATGCTGATTTTATTCTCTTTTCTAACTGCACCAGGTAAAAATTTCCACTGGGTCTCGTAACTTCTCCTGTGAAAAGAATCCTTAAAACCAGTCAGCAAGTTTAATTGTCATTCACAATGTCAGTAATTCTTAAACTTCTGGGAATTATTCAACACATTTGGGATTCTGATGAAAAAAATTTGAATCCTTTCAAGTAAATGTTTGCATCCAAGAACTTTTGTTTGGCTGACAGCTTATTACATACTTACCATATACAATGGCTTTTCTGACTCTGCTATATGCCGAGTACAAAATATTTTGAAAACAATGCCAGGGGTTCACAGATAACATTACAAACCTCTCTTTATGAAAGGACTACTGGCATACTTCAAGATGACTCCATATTAAAGAGACTTCTATCAAATTCAGGGAAAATAACTTGCAGATTGAGTCAGCCATGCTGTTTATGTACAGAAGCAAATCTTAAAATATCAACTGCTAAATCACAGATGGACAATAAACATATGAAATACGCTCAAACTCATGAATAATCAGGAAAACGCTCCTTAAAATCACAAGATACGATTACTCACCCAACACATTAGCAAAAATTAGGAGTTGGCAAGATTGAAGATCAATGGAAACATCTTACATCCAGTTTGTGAGACTCTAAATCTGTACAACCACTTTTGAAAACAATTTGACATTTTTAGTAAAGGTAAAAATGTATACACTATAAACCAGCAATTCCACTCCTGTCTGCAAGTATATCCTAAAGAAAAATCACAAGAACATATGTAGCAACATTATTTGCACTACCGAAATGATGGAAGCAAACCAAAAATCTATCAGTGAAAGAATGAATGAATAAATGTGATGAAATAACATACAGTGGTGAAAATGACTGACAGGTAGGTAAACAACATGGATGAATCTTACAAACATAACACTGAGTAAAAAAAATCACAGAAGTATGCATATGGTAAAAATACATTAATATAAATCTTTTAAAATACATTAATAAAAATCTTTTAATATGGTCTTGAGAATACTTGCCCGTGCATTTAAAAAAAAAAAAAAACCCAAATTCAAGATTGTAATTACCTCAGAGGGAAAAGGCTGAGATCAGACTGGGTAGAAGCCCACGGAAGTCCTCAAAGATATTTGCAATGTTCTTCATATTTCTTAAATTCATGGCCAATGTACAGATGTCAATTTTGTTATTTGTAATATTTTACACACATGTGGAATATTCTTTTACTATTATTAACTATTTAATTTTTAAAAGTAAAAAAAAAAAGAGCTGCCTTCTTGAGGTTCCTTGCACCATTATAATTCCTACAGGTAATTATTTTATTGTTTGGAGGAGAGAATATTCTGAGGCCAAATAAATATCATGAATTTTTAGACATTACTCTTCTTAGCCTACTTATAAGGTGGATAGTTTATCCCCTTCTGCAGGTGGAGAAGCAGATTCACAATGGGTGAGTTCTGGCCCCAGGGTCTTCCGGATGAGTAGAGGTGGGGTGAGAATTGGAAACAATGTCTTTCTAATGCTAGTCTGTGCTCTTCCTGCTCCATCAAATGCTACAAAAGGTTCCCATACAAATTGTCTCATCTGATCCTCTCAACAGCATTCCAGATGAGGCACTGATACCTTCATTTGTAAAATGAGTAAACTCGGAAGGACTAAATGGCTTTCCCATAGTCTTGGCATACAAGCATTTAAATCCAAGTCTTTTGACTCCTCAATTCAGTGATTTACTGACCACGAAGACTATCATCTTCCCAATGATAACTTTAGAATAATTGGGGAGTAGAGCTTTAAATTCACTTGTCATACTAGAATAGAACCTCCAGAGGTATGTGATTAAAATCTTCTGCATCATTTCAGTTTTCTTTCCTCTCATATAAGGAACTGAAGTGACACTTACCAAGAACTATTTTATATTCTAATAGCTTCCTAAGTACTGACCAATTTTCCTGGTTCTAAGATCCCTAGCTCACATGTCCTGTTTCCTAGAATGGGAAGCCCAGTCAAGTAGGTTCAATGATTGGCTCAAGATCACACAGAGCTCTCAGCAGTCATACCTTCTGACTGCCAGGTCCATGCCTTCATAATCTAAGTCAACTTTTCTCAGCAGTGAAAGAAAATTCCTACCTAATTCTTCATGTCCACCTCAACCTCTAGCTTATTTATTTCACCTGACGTGGCTTTCAGTACTTTGTTCTGTCATCCTCAAGAAACTCTTAACCTCTGCTGGCCAGACAGACAGCCAAGAGTACAGAGGGCACATTGTACCCCAGAGTGCTATTTTGGTTCCACTTGAACAGTGAGATCTTGCAAAGGTTGTCACTGCTGTGACTCTGACAATTTGATAATTTACTTTTAACAAAAAATAATTTGTGTAAAAAACACATAAAACAAACCCCACCCTGGTATTGAGGAACAGCAATGGAAATTATATTTTCTTTTCTTTGAAACACTGGTCACTTAAAATCAGTAAATAATAAGAAAGTGACACTGGTCACTTTAAGCCAGAAAATGATAAACTTTTTAGAACATTTCAATCGGTGGTTCTCTTTTAATTTTACTTGGTTTGTATAGATTGTATTTAATTTGTATTCACGTAGAGGAATTCAAGGTCCCTCTTTCCATAGCTCAAGGAAGCAAAAAGGGCATTTTGTGAGGTCTGAGGTGTGGAGATGGATGAGATGGGAGATGCAGAAAGCTGATGATAATTTTTACTTGATCGGGGAAATCAGGATATAAACATCTGTTGGTTGATCAGTCAATCAACTGATCAATCCACTGATGTGCAAGCACACATACAGACATGCAAATATTCACACATAAGCGGCAGCTACAGACACGTGCTGACATACAGCAGTGGAAATGCAAAACAAATCTCTCATCTTTAACCCTGCAATTTAAATCTAAGTGAAGACTCTGCTTACGTTGGTCTGGAATCTAGTACCTACATTATGCTTTATTCCAAATGTCTAACACTGAGCAGTCTGAGCTGTCATTCTAATGTTAATGATAGGGAAAATTTTGAATGAGACTAGGTACCAAGGGCTAAGTTCATTTTACATATGTTCTCTTATTTAATCCTCCGAATTTTTCATCGGAGATAAGTACTGCTATTATCCTTGGCACTTATTCAGCAGAGGAAACTGAAGCTTGAAGAGATTAAAAGCCCAAGGTCACAGAGCCAGCAAGTGTGGAACTTAGATTCAAATACACATCCTTCTGGCCTCTCAGTTGGTTTTTTCCTCTGCTGTGCTCTGTTGCCCCAGCAGCACCGACCTTCTTTCTTTAACACCGAACAGTCTGATTCTATTCTGGTCAGTCAAATGTTTTCCTGTTTCTAAGTGGAATAACCTGTATTTTGCATTTTCTAGGGAAGGGATGGTGGTGTTTGGGAAAAGAAGTGACTCTGTCTTCTGAGAAGCTGATTAGAAAATTTCCAGACTGTATCATGGTAATAACTTAACCTCAAACCCTAAGACATTTAGGTGAGCCAGGATGGATGTCCTCAAAGAGGAAAGGGTCAGACAAATACTTCATCCCTTAGATGCAGTCATTGTCCTTTATGGCTCCTCTGGCCTCAGAGAGCACAGAACAGTAAGGTCAGCCAAACAGATGTGGGGGCAGACAAAGCTCCCCGTGTGCTAGCCTCCTCCAGACACTTACGTGAACATCAAAGGCAGCTTTGAAGATCAAAAGGAGAAGAAGTCAGGAAGACAGCCTGAGGGCCTGGGGACCTGTGAAGGGCACTGTTTCCTTGGCAGTACTGCTAGGTTTCGAAAGGAGAGAACAGAGGGAGAGGCTATGGAGAAAACAGTACCTTAGGCTTCACTTGATCATCCCACAAGATGGCCAACTCCACGACGACAGCCAGGATCTAGAACTTCTGGTTCTCTACTGTCTACGTAAAGCTTAGTTCAGAGCAGGTTCTGTGTAAATAATAATTCATCCACGTAGTCGGTTATAGTGACTCACACTGGCCCCTTGAATGACTGTTAGGGCACCGACTGTGTGCTTCTCGTCTAAGTGCCAGAGATACAGAAGTGGATGAACCAAAGTCTCTGCTCTTGTGAAATAAAGAAATCAATACAAATATACATTATGTTAGGGGGTGTAAGTGCTAGTAAGAAGAATAAAACAGAGTGAGGAGAAAGAGGATAAAGAACAAGAAATTAAGGTCCTAGATAGAGAGTGTGATGAAGAAAGATCTCTCTACTGAGGGGCATTTAAACAGAGAGGTTTCAAGGAATCCAAGGAGTGACAGTGCAGATGCGGAATAACAACCTAACATAATCAGTGAGTAATTTTCATTTCCTCATCCCCATGCCTCCAGCCCCGACTTGCTTGAGTGCAGAAAGGGCGGTGTCTCTCCCAGGGACAGCTAGGAATCCCCGGCGCGCTGTCAGGTGCTCTTGAATTAGACTTGGTTAATTGGCTTATAGCCTACTACAAACATGGAACCACATTTTATCATTCTTGATATCAGCTAGCGAGTACATGTCCCTTTCTGCCCGTCGGTCATTTTCCCAAAAGGTAAATGGGAAGAGACTATTTTCTGGTTCCTACATCTAAGGGGGCTTCTGTACTATCGCATGTAACTGAAAAGACATCTGAACTTCCTACTGCAACTGGAACTGTTTCAAGCTGTCCCGA
The DNA here is from genome assembly GCF_048773025.1 of Camelus bactrianus. NCBI lineage: Eukaryota > Metazoa > Chordata > Mammalia > Artiodactyla > Camelidae > Camelus > Camelus bactrianus. Next base: position 16,245,603 of record NC_133572.1, read on the forward strand.
TGAGGTACTGGAGAACTTGTAAGGCATGGATGTAAATCATGTGCATAATTCAAATACGGACAATATTCATTTGCTGCCACTGACCAGACTAATTTACCTGCTGATTTTTGCCACAACTTCACTCTAAGGCCAGACATACAATGCCCTAGGGCATGAGAGTAGCACTTGTCCGGTGGACCATAGTGGGAGTGGCCTCCCTCAGTCAAGCGCTCCATAATTTTTCCAGAAACAATGTACTCATGGGTATGAGCAATTTTTATTTGATTCAAATCTAGCATTTATTTAGCACTTTCTCTATGCAAGATACCTATGCTGGATGTTTGGAGGGTTTGTTAAAGAGTGAAACTTCTCATCTTGTTGTACCTCCAGCTGCTCCTACCGTCCTTTCACAGACCTTACTCATGCCGTGGAGTTTATAGCACAAGTGTAATGCACATGTGTGGCTGGAATTACGTAAACAGTTGCGTTTACGTATCTGGAATGTTGTTGAGAGACAGTTGGCCCTTAAGAGACTAATTCCCAATTCTCTTTCCCACTCTAGTGTTGAACGTTTCCACATTATACTTCATCTCTATGAAACAAGTGCCAGATGTAGACACACTCAGCTATAGGAGAGTGTATAAAAGTTAGCACAGAAATTGGCAGTCAAAATGTGAACAAAGATTCACTTATTAAAATGTTCAAGAAGGACTGTTCATCTCGGAAGAATTTACTAGAGCTCATTTGATAGGCACACATTATCAGCAACGCATCTCAGTGTGTCTCATCTTCACCTGATGAGTGGATGAGGATGTTTAAATTTAAGGACTCTTGAATTCTGACAATGAGAGGACATGGTTCCCAGGCCTTGCCTCATTGTGGAAAAGTGTGTGGGGGGACAAGGGGGACATAGGTAATATTTTATAGCATGATGATAGAGAAGAATTGGTTTCTGGTGAGGATGGATGCCACAAGGAAGGCCAAGGTGAAGCAGAGACAACACTGATATCCAACAGCTACTCAGTGGCTTGGCCTCACTCACGGGTCATTCCAGGAGATCAAAACCCTGTGTCTGCCCTGTAACAATACAGGGCTACTATGATAAAGGAAATCCATTCAAAAATACCTTCTTAGGTGATCATAAAGCCAGAAACACTGAACCCAGAAATTATTTGAGGACAGGCATAATTCTGATACCTTTTCCCCTTAAATTGTAGCTACAGCCTTTATCATGCCACTTTTTGAATTCTAACAAAAAATGTGCCCATTGGCTTCTAACAAAATATGTGCCCATTGACTATGGAATAAAAACTCTCTAGCATACTAACATGTGAGGGTCTCAGCTTCAAGCACTACATAAAAATGATACATACAAGCCTCTGAATATATAGTTGCTGCCAGGAAGCCACTATTAATAGGAAATGGGTTTTCACTTACTTTTCCTTGGCCACATTGAGATGCATTATAGTCTCTTATTCATCCTTTCTGTGGGATCGATGTGACATATTTGGCTTAAAGAAGAAAAGCATATATTATACATGCTTCTATGAGCCAAACCTCATCACATAGGCTCCAGGAGAGCACTGTTTGGTGGTAAGTTGTTAAAATTCACTTTTAAGGAGAAAAAATTATTGGCAGAAGTCTAGATGGAGTGTCAAGGGTGATGATCTCTTTAAAAAGAAAGCAAATTGGACTTTCCCAGTAGATTGAGGTTTAGATCTCAGCTCTACTACTTACTAGCTGCATGATTTTGCATAAACTATTCCAGGCTCTTTTACCTACAAATTTAGTTCATGATACTTATTTCACATTGTTGTTGAGATAACGTGAACTGAACATAATGCTCGAAACAGGAAGACCTCAGTTAATGTTAGTTTCCTCTTTCCATTGAAGACCTAATTGTCATAATATCTCTAAAAATAGTTAACTAGGACTTCCATGTCCAGCCAAGATAGAATAAAAGGATATGGGTTCACCCTACAACTTTGAAGATGGGTAAAATATATGAAACAACAGGACATCAGGCAACAAAGAACAATGACCTTATCAGAAGGGAAACAAGCAAGGTGAGGCAGCTGACTGCTTGCAGAACATTTTCTGGCCAGAGCACAGAGAAGGGGGACCCGGGTGAAGTCTGGCAATCTTCCTGAGACGAGATAGAACTAGGAGTCTGGGAAAGTCAAGGTGGCTACAGTCCTCAGGGCATAGCACCGAAGAGGAGAGAGCTGCACAAAGACAGAACTCTGAAGAACTGTAGAAGGTCCTCTCAAGCATTCAGTTGAGTACTAATTAGCCATGTGTGTGAGAAAACTGTCCACACTGGGTAATGATCCAGTAGAAATTATCAGAGGAACAATATCTGAAGCTCACAAAGGGGCAGGAACAGTGTCTAATCCCAACAGCCCAAATGGAAAACTTCATAATTCATGGAGCATAAATTAGAATATTAATAAGGGTTTTGCCTCAAACAGTGAAGGAAAATAATTAACCTTAGATTAAACTTTTTCTTAATGAAATTTAAAGGAATGCTCCAAAAAGATCAACTGTTCCCGAATAACCACAGCCCAGATCAGCATTCAATAATAATGATAATACAAATAAAATGCAGCACTCAAAAAGGCAAATTACATAAAATTTAGCATCCAATTTAAAAATCACAAGGCATGCAGAGGAGAAAAATAAAATGCGTAGTGAGAAAAAAATCAAATAATCAAAACTGACCCAGAAATAACACAGGTGACACAGCTTGTAGACAAAGGCATTAAATCAATAATTATCATTATATCTCGTATGTTCAAAAAGCTAGCAGAAAAATTGAACACATTAAATCAATATATGGAAGACACAAAAGTGACAAATGAACTTTTAGAGATGAAACTTATGATGTTGAAATAAAAATATACTAGATGAGATTAATAACAGATTAGACATTTCAGAAGAAAAGCTTAGTGAACTCAAAGCCATAGTTATAAATGCCATCCAAAATGAAACACAGGGAAAAAGAAAACCATCAGTGAACTAAGCGACTTTCAAGGAGCCAAATACATGTGTAATTAGAGTCCTCAGTGGAGTGAGGGAAGATATTTGAGGAAAAAATGGTCAAATTTTCCCCAAAATTAGATAAAAATGATAAACATACAGGTTAAAATGCCTCAAAAATCTCTTAGCATAATTTAAAAGGTTACTAAGGTACACCATAATAAAATTTCCTAAAGCCAAATTAAACAGAAAATCTTAAAAGCCATTTGAGGGGTGGAGTGGGTAATATGTTGCCCAGAGAGGAACAGAGATAAATCTGACAGCAGATTTCTCATTGAAACAATGCAAGCTAGAAGGTATTGAAGCAATATCTTTAAAGTACTAAGAGAAAAAAAGTTGTCAACCTAGAATTTTTCACCCAATGAAAATATCTTTTTGAAATAAAAATGAAATAAATACTTTTTCATATATATAAAAGGAGAAAAAATAATCAGACACCATAACTAGAAAATACATTAAAGGAAATCCTTCAAGCAGAATGAAATGATATCTGATAAAAAACTTGGGCCTGCAAAAAAGAATAAAGAACACCAGACATGGTAACTACCTTGGTAAATATAAAAATGTTTTTTTCCTTATCAGTTAAATCTTTTTAAAAGTTAATTAACAGATTGAATCAAAGATATTAATAATGCATTGTGGAGATTATAACATACATAGAACTAAAAGAGGGAGAAATGGAGATATGCTTTGTAAGTATCTCATAATATACTTGAAGTATACTAGTGCTTGAAATTAAACTGTGATAAGTTCAAGATGTGTGCTATAAATCCTAAAGTAACAACTAAACTAAGTCAAAAAGTTAGCCATAATGTGCAGTATACTGTACATATGTATTTACATGCAATATAATGTGTACGTGCAGTCGAACTGTAATAATTCTACCTAATAAAACTGAAAAAGGAGAAAAAAAACCAAAAAAACAAAAAGTTAGCCATAGCTAATACACTAAAACATGAGATGATACAGAATCATAAAACAAACTTGTTTCTATTACAAACACTAGATATTGTTCCATTGTCTTTCTTCATACTCATAAACACTTAGAATTTTAGAAGCATTAAATATGGTAAACTTTATGGATAAGAAGTCATACTTCATTGTTTTCATTTTCACCTTCTAATTAGTCATGAATTTAGGCATATTTATATATGTTTATCCACCAATAAGTATTCTCTTACATAAATAATTTGTTCATGTCTCTTATTTATATACTGCTATTAATATATGTATTGATTTAGAAGTTCTTTCTAAGTGTTGTTAATGTTTCAGTTTCTATTGCTTTATAAGAAACCGCTCTAAAACTCAAAAAAAAGTTTGGAGAGAAAGAGAGAAAATGGAATAAAGACCATATGGGACTCATAGATACTAATTACTATATATAAAATAAACAACATCTTACTGTACAGCATAGGGAACTACATTCAATATCTTGTCATGGCCTATAATGAAATTGGATATGAAAAGGAATATATATGTGTATAAATGAATTACTATGCCATACACCAGAAATTAACAAAACATTGCAAATTAACTATCTATACGTCAATTAAAAAAAAAAAAAGCCCATGTGGGACAAACAGAAAATTAAAAGCAAGATGGTAGATTAAAATAATCACATTGAATGTAAAGGATCCGAACACATTAATTAATGCAGAACTTGTTAGATTAGGTAAAACAGACCCAATGGTATGCTTTGGTATGAAAGCTACAAATAAGTTAAATTTGTAAAAGGATATAAAATGAGGTAGCCTACTAATATGAATCAGAAAGCTGCAGTGGCTACATTAACACTAGAGCAAACAAACAAACAAAAAATACTAGAGCAAACAAGATTATCATGGATAAAGAGAAGCACTTCATAAGTGATAGAGGAAGGAGGTCAGTTCATAGGGGAGGTCAGTTCATCAAGAGGACATCATAATCCTAAACGTTTAGATACCTAATAACAGACCTTCAAAATACGTGAAGCAAAATGGACATAACTTCAAGGAGAAATAAACAAATCCACAACTACAGTCTGATATCATTTACTGGCTCTGATAATTTTCTATGGGTTACTTAGGTGGGCAATGGCTTTTTGACAAACGTGTTAAGGCAATCCAGTGGGGAAAGGGGAGCCTTTCCAACGAATGATGCTGGAACAACTGAACATCCACATGCGAAAGACAAAACCAAACAAAAACTCCCAGCCATTTCTCACACAGTATACACAAAACCAGAAGCAGAATCCATAAAAGAAAAAAAATTGATAGATTAGACTTCATCAAAGTTAAGAACTTCTGCTCTTTGAAAGACACTGCTGAGAGAGAATGAAAAGATAAGTCACAGACTGAGTGAAAAAGTCTTTTCTTCACGGGTGTGACGAAGAACTCATATCCCAAATACATATGGGACTTTCTAATCTCTATAGGAAGAAAACAAACAGCCCGTTTTTTTTTTTTTAATGGGCAAAAGATTTGAACATTCATTCATCAAAGAAGAGCTTCGAATGGCAAATAAGCACATGAAAAAACGTTCAATGTCATTAGCCATTAAGTAGTGCAGATTTTAAAAAATGATACACTGCTACACACCTATTAAAATGGTTAAAATTAACAAGCCTGAGCATACCAAGTATTGACAAAGAACTGAGACTCGCATATCTTGCTTGTGGGACTGTCACATGGTTCAATGACTTTGGAAAAGCAGTCCATGGGCTAAACATGCACCTACGATGTAATTCAGCTTCTCCAGTTCTATGCACTTACTTAAGGGAAAAGCAAGCATTATGTCTATACAAAGACTTGCACACAAATATGCATAACAGCTTTATTGTAACAGCCGAACACTAGAAATAATCCAAATGTTCACTAACCGGTTAATGGATAAACAAATAGTGGTATAGCCATAAAATAGAATACATTCAGTAATGAAAACGAATGAACTATACATGCAACAATATGGATAAATCTCAAAAGTGTTTATGCTGGGGGAAATAAGCCAGAAAAAGAGTGCATATTATGTGTTACTCAGTTTGGGCTTCTATATCAAATTACCATAGTAGCTTAAACAGCAAATATTTATTTTTCCCAGTCCTGGAGTCTAGGAAGTCCAATATCAAGTTACTAGGACAGTTGCATTCTGGTAAGGGCTTTCTTCCTGGTTCATAGCCAGTGCCTTCTTGCTGTGTCCTCCCATGGTGAAGGGGTTAGGGATTTCTCTGGGCCCTCTTTTATAGGCTGTAATCTCATTCATGAGGGTAGGACCCTCATGACTTAAGTAGCTCACAAAGATCCCACCTCCCAATGCTGCCACCTATGAGGGTTAGGATTTCAAGATATGAATTGTTGGGGGTGGGGAGAGGGGGACATGAACATTCAGGCTATAGCATATATTAATTTTACTTCAATACATCTGTAAAAGATAGTTGGGTCCAATCTAGTTGAAATAAAACTTCATAATTGTAGTATGCTGCACTTTCCTAAGTACGTTCCTCAGAACTAACAACCCATGGATTTTAACAAGGTTTTACTCGAAAAGGGTATTCTGTGGTTTAATAATTGAGAAAGTCTGAGCTAAACATAGTTAACTGATTGCTTTTGGGCAGGACTTCTGTGAGATTTTAATATGCAAATACACATTATGAATTTCCAATAAGAGCATATTATTCAGTATTTCCCTAACTAATTTGACCATGGAAACTTTGTTCCAAGACCATTTTGTAGGATTGAAATGCTGCACAGTACTAGGCTTTCTTGATTAGAATTTTGCTCTTATAAGGACTAAAGCCAAAATGGAGATAATAGCCTAAATTCTAAGGGTGAACCTGGGGACTCAGATCATGAATTGGGTGGAAGGACCATCTTTGCATTCAGGACAACAAATATTTAAAATGCCAGATACAGACAATAAATTTCATGCATATAAGGGGAGGAGGCATAGGTACACAACCCACCACAATCCTAAAATTTAGTCCAATAACTGGGGTTGAAACAAAATGTTGTGGCTGTTCAAAGAAGGAAGGGAAATACTATTTGAATGGGTGTTCTTCAATCTTTAAGCACCCTGCTTAGGACTCCTTTGTAATATTGTGCCCCTCAGCTCTGGTCTATCAAGTGAAGCTCCTTGAAAATGTTTGCAAATGATGCGACTGACAATGGTTTAATTCCCAGAATATATAAAGAGCTCATACAACTCAATAACAAAAAAAAAACAAACAACCCAATCCAAAAGTGAACAGAGGACCTAAATAAGCAATTCTCCAATGAAGACATACAAATGGCCAATAGGCACATGAAAAAATGCTCAATATCGCTAATTATCAGAGAAATGAAAATCAAAACTACAATGAAGTATCACCTCATACCAGGCAGAATGGCCATCATTCAAAAGTTCACAAATGATAAATGCTGGAGAGAGTGTGGAGAAAAGGGAACCTTCCTATACTGTTGGTGGGAATGTAGTTTAGTGAAGCATTATGGAAAACAGTATGGAGATTCCTCAGAAGACTAAAACTAGACTTACTATATGATCCAGCATTCCCACTCCTGGGCATATATCCAGAGAGAACTCTAATTCAAAAAGATACATGCATCCCAGTGTTCATAGCAGCACTATTTACAATAGCCAAGACATGGAAGCAAGCTAAATATCCATCAACAGATGATTGGATAAAGAAGCTGTGGTAAATTTATACAATGGAATACTACTCAGCCATAAAAAAGAATGAAATAATGCCATTTGCAGCAACATGGATAGACCTAGAGATTATCATTCTAAGAGAAGTAAGCCAGAAGGAGAAAGAAAAATACCATATTCACTCAAATGTGGACTCTAAAAAAAGAAAATAGAAGACTAATGAACTCATCTACAAAACAGAAACAAACTCGCAGACATAGTAAAGAATCTTATGGCTTCTTGGGGGGGAAGGGGGTGTGAAGGGATAAATTGGGAGTTTGACATTTGCAAATATTATCTACTATATATAAAAATAGATAAAACAAATTTTGTCTGTATAGCACAGGGAATATTCAGTATCTTATAGTAATCTATAATGGAAAAGAATATGAAAATGAATATATGTATGTATATGTATGACTGAAACATTATGCTGTACACCAGGAATTGACACATTGTAATTGAGTATACATTAGTTAAAAAAAAAAAAAAAAGAAATCTCCTATTTGAAATGAGAGGTTGGGGACCCCAGAGCTGAGGCCTCTTGTCCCATGGGCAAAGACTGGGCCATTAAGCCACAGCTGTTTCACCAAATCATGCAGTCCGGGTTGTTTTAATGATTAATAACACTATTCCTATCCCCATCAAAGACAGACAAAAGGAAGTGGATTTCAAACTGCAAGAGGAATGATTAGGTGCCCAAGTGGGAAAAAAGAAAAAGGTCCTGATATTAGTAAATGGTAGAAGTTGTCCTAATATATTGAACACTTGCTGTTGGCCAGGTACTATTAGGCACTTTATAAGAATGATTTTACTCATAAGACCCTCCATGGGTAAATATTTCCTCCATTTCTCAGATGAGGACACTGAAACTCACCATGGTAACAGGCTTCTTTACACTCGAGCAATTAATTGGTGGCACAACCAGACTTGCCACCAAGTTGATATGACTCAAAAAGTCATGTTCTTTTTACCAAAGAACATTTCTCAAGCTGTAGATTTTGGAACATTTGTTTTATGGAACAATAAGAGACATAATGTCTGAAATAAATAAGTTTAGGAAATGCTGAATTAAAGTTTAAATAAATTCCTTTACCAGCAACTTTGTCAAACACACTGGTAATATGTATTATGAATCTCCAACGGGGACGTCTAGTGTCTAGCGTCTAGCATTTTCCAAAGCTGTTTTGTCACGGAACGCCTTTATTTCTGGCATAGCTAAAATCTCCAAGAACTCATGTTACATGGCACAGAATTTAGGGAAATTGGTACTATACTTGTCTGCTTCTGAGGCTCCAGTAGAGATATTCAGAAAGATGAATTAGGTCATAGGATCAAAGAAACAGGACAGGGAGGGATAAATTGGGAGTCTGGGGTTTGTAGATACTAACTACTACATATAAAATAGATAAAACACAAGGTCCAACTGCAAACACAGGGAACTATATTCAATACCTTGTAATAGCCTATAATGAAAAAGCATATGAAAAGGAATATATATATATATATGTATATGTATAAATAAGTCACTATACTGTACACCAGAAATTAATACAACATTGTAACTGACTGTACGTCAATTAAAAAAAGAATTTAAAAAGAAAAAAAAGAAACAGGACAGTTTAAATCCCCAGTGGCTACGTGACCTCCCTCGCCTCCAACATGTGGCACATCCCTGGCTTGTGCTGTGAACACTGGATGGGTGAGCAATTCCACCTTCGTACAACTCTTAACTGGCTGGAAATTATCTACTTTCTAACATACTTCCTTTCCCCTCCAAGTTACTTCATAAAGTCCATTCTTGCTACCAAAGAACAGTGAAACAAGTCTTTCACTACAAGCAGGTGAGGTCACCATGAATTTTACTTGTTCGCTGTGTAGTCCATAGCCAACCTCCACTGCCTGAAGGTTGCAGGCTGTAGCCACCCAATTTCTGATGCAGTTCGGCGTGAAAAATATGGAAGCAGAGAAATCCTAGGTTAGGGACTCTTCATCCACACTCCGGGGGACGGCAGAATGACTCCTGTCCCATGTCACAGCATCCCAGACACCCTGTCCTTTGATACTTCCCACGCCCCCAGTCTTTGCATGGGTGGAAAGAAGGCTCACTGCAGCCACTGCAGAGGTAGATAGCTATGCTCCCACACCAACTCAAGGGTTCTCTTAAGCTGCGCTGTGATGCAAAACAGCAGCCTTCAATGCAGTGCTGACATGAGTGTTGGGCACACCCTGATGCCTAAGGACTAGGGCTGGTTGTGCACAGAATCAGCGCTAGCAGCGCCAGACAAAAGGTGACTCCTCTCTGCACCACAAAACCTTTCTCCCTAGTGATGGAGTATTTTCCCATCAATATGGTCTTATAAAAATGGTATAGGTTTCTTCTCCCTTCTTTGATATAAGGTAAGTAGAAAAAGTAAATAAAAAAAAAAAAGAAATATAATATGGAAACAATTGATAATATTCTAATTAGTTCTTTGAATGTCTGAATCTTGTGAGCATATAAATACAATCCTATACCAAGGGCAGGAATTGTGTCTTATTTATTTCTCCATTCCCCGCATTTCCTAGCAGAGATTTACACTCAGTAGGCACTCAGAAATAGCTAAAACAGTTTATCCCAATTATTTGCTTGGGAAAAAAAGTAGAAAAGTCATTGTTCAAGGAATAGACTCTCACCAGTTTCAAATGAGACCTTTCCTTGGATAAAATTGGGATATTTTATAAAATCCTGTAGGATCATTAGTTCCTTGGAAATATAATATTCCATTTAGGATTTTAAGTAGGAATTTAGTAAAAGTGACTTTGTCCCTTAAATACAGAAACTACCCAAACTATCCCACAACTTATAATCCTTCTTAGAGCTAAAAAATGTCATGAAACTCTCTTAAATTCATGCTTACTTAGAAATAATTAGAGAAAAAAACTACACGTGTTCAAACACTGAATAATCTCAAATACACTTATATGAGAATGTGAAAGGTATTTCCAATGACTATTAAACAGTTATCTCTGACTTAGATATTCATGCTACTTCAAGTGCAATCTGGGACCATGGTATTTTAGGCTGGCAAATACCATGGAGGTCTGCTAAAAAGCCCTTTCCTTCCTCATCTAATAAACAAGGGAATTGAAACCCGGGGAGATGAAGTAACACGACCTAACTAGGCACAGCATGTTACTGTCAAATTCGGGACTAGAACCCAGTTTCCCAGTTCCCAGACCAATACCTCAAGTAGCTTCTCTCCAGAGCAGATCTTTCCGCTTTTCCAACTAAATCAGCCCCACCCCTGTGGACCAGGAAGCCTCTCCCAATGGATCAGAGAATCAGCCTCATTAGAAACAAGGTTGTTTGTTTCTTTGTTTCTTGAAAACACATTGTTTTGCATCAGCTTTTCCTAGGGCTTTGGTGTTAAGAATTTTTTCCCTAATGGAGATCTTGTTTGTGCTGACAAAAATACTTCAAGCGCTAAGCAGTCACGCAGTCGCACCTTGAGCAAGATATTGAAAGGAAGTGTTGTCTGATAACCACATGTGGACAAGGAGCAGGGTAATAGATTTAATAGTAATTAGTCCTCCAAGAATCTCACTTGAAACTCATCAGCCTTTTCATCTATTATTTAGAGAACTTTTACAGAGTTAGCTAACATCACTTACAGGACATATCCCTTAATAGTCTAAACATCATGAAATTTCTCAAACAGGCAATTCTGGTGAAGGAACAATCCAATTTTGTAATTAACCAAATCAGATTTTCCTGAAATACAGAACAAAGAAGATATGGAAGAAGGAAAACAAAACAAGCATTTGGTCCAAGACCTAGGCACCAGACCTAGACAACCTTAATGATGGTTCCCTCGATGGCAGCTTTATTAGGGCAGTTAACTTATAAGGAATGTTAAGTTGGTGCCTAATGGGACCAACTTGACATTGGGTGTCAAGTACTGTTTAGAAAGGCTTTATTTATTTTATTTGTATGTGTATTTGTTTTGTTTATTTTTGCCACATAAGTATTTTTTTTTGCAAGTTTTGTCAGAATAAAGAGACCCCTAAAATAATCTAAATAGCACCTACTCCTTAGTGAAGAAAAAAACACTTTTCTTAAATTATAGTGTCTCCTGGCAAGAAAGAGGATAGGTCTATTTCTTCAGGGATATTTTCCAGTTCTCCAGGCTATAAGAACTCAACAAACAGATGGAGGGAAAAGAGAAGTGCATGCCAGAAGCCGTCCCTGGGTCACACTGGGTCTGCACTGACTGCCTTGGAGTCCCTTTCTGTCTGGGAAAGGAGGAGGGCAAGGCTGGCTGATGCAGGGGACAGGTCTGCTCTGTGTCTGGGCACTTACTGTCAGCCGGCGGGGCAGGACTCCAGGAGTCAGCTGTTGATCAGCCACAGGGCTCTCGGGAAAGCTCACCCCTGAAGGATGGGCCCTGTGGGAACAGAACGTCATTAGCTCGGCCATCTGAGTTCTGCTTCTTATTACAACTCCTTTTAGCAGGAGAGACATTTCCTAGCGGTCGGGCATGTTCAGATTTATTGCTTTATTTGCTGGGTATTGAATTAAGGAGAAAAATCCACCACAAGAATTCCTTAGCAACGCTGAAAGGTCATTTGTCTCATCAAATTCTGTCCTTTCATTGCACTCGTTCTATCCAGAATTTCTCTAATGGTTACTTAATAATTCTAGTATTTGGTCTCAGCAGCCTTCTCTGCATGAAACACCTGTTTTGGCAAAGTTCAAAAAGCTTCTGTACTCACTAAAAATGATCTGTTATGGGGTGTGCATTTCTAATAATTCCAGTGTTTTCATTTCCGTCGTCAGCATACCCACATTCAAACATGCACACACTTTAAAGTAGCTAGATCCTCAAGGACTGTTTTGAAGAAACTCATCCACAGATCTACATAATTGGTATTGAAACAGAAGAATTCTTTTTCAATAATATGGGATATACAATGTTATTGACATCATGTTTTTCCAAAGAATAATGTTTATTTTGGTAACTATCCATGATAATGGATAGTACTATGATTACTATCCATATAAGGCTACGTTAATTTAAAAATCTGGTTCTAAGCAATAGTCAATGTTTCAGTTGCATAATAGACTATATGTATTCAGACAAATTTCTTAATGTTCACTTAATTTCTAGAAACTCCAGTACATGTAAGATATTCTTACTCTTATTAATATGCCTAGTTTGACTTTTTGACTCTAATATACCTCTCATGATTTAATGATTTATGACTATACACACATTCTAACTCAGTTTGAGATACTGTGGTCAGTTCTGTACTGTACAGGATGCAGGTCCCATGAGGAATTACCATGGCACAAAGTTACCAGATGGACAAGGTGAATGGACTTTCAGGCAGAGGTCCTCCTCTGGCCCCTACCAATGCACTAGCACCCTGTGAGGGCCCTTGACCAGTTGCCACCAGCCCAATAAACTGCAGGTGCCAGTATGTGGCACAAATACTTGGCAACGTCTCAAACGAAAGGCAGCAAAGCCCGGTGGAAGGTGGCTTTGGAGTCAGACAAATTGGGTTTAAATCCTGCTCTGACACTTAATCTGTGAAGTGTCATAACCTTGGGAAGGTTATATTATATTTCTCTGACTTTCAGAGATAAAATTAATCCTGAAGAGTTACAGTTGGGTCGAAGGTGGTTGGCCGTACCGAGCAGTGGTTAAAGGCACAGCTTTCTAAGTGTCAGTCCTGCTCCACCATTTTTCTAGTTGCTCAACGCTGGGCAGGTTGATGTGAATCACGCTACACCTTTGCTTCTTCACCTGCAACATGGGGGTAATCACTGTAGTTCTCAGAGGGGTCTGGAAGGACTAAATTTTAAAAATAAATGAAAACCATCTTTCAGAATACTCCACACATAGTGAGCACTGAGTATTAGCTATTTATTTTTACCAAGTGGATCTCAAGTTCCTAGCATTAGGAGGTATGCGCTACCCTAAGCTCAAGGTCTATTTCATCGGTGCTCCGGTCCTTGGTTTCTTTTCTCTGTGTTCTAATACCACTGGGGCCACAATTATAAGAATGAGAGTTAACTGCAGAGCTAGTGAAAGGAACTTATATTCATAAAATGTCCTAGAAAATATACTCTGTTGTTCAACTTTGTAGGTCTTATTTTTAATAGACCTTTCAAATAGCTAATCCTAAAGCCAGATATTTTGAAGAAAAAGCATACTTCACTTATCCTCTCCGCTGAAGTATCTGTTTATTTTTTAGTGAAACAGTTGCAGCTGACGTAAACACTTAGCAATCAGGATATTTTTGAAATGTTTTCCTGTTTTCATTAAATATTGTTGATATTTCCAAAGGGAAATGCTTTATGCCTTCAGCATTACTTTTAGAATTAGAATGATACATATTTATGACATAATATGCCACTTTTGAAATTTTTTTGCATTTAAGTTTCTAAAAAAATGATATTTACATAAATTTTCCTCAAGCATTTGTGTAACTCTCTCAAGTACACTCTGATGATTTTACACATACATATTCCTTTCATCTTCTAATAGCAGATTTGTTTATCTCCTCATTCAATCAGAATATTTGAGATGAATACTGAAATAATTATTGGCTTTTAAAAAATCATGTAATCACAGCTGGGTATGGATGTAAATGATATACATATTTCATCAGTTTTAAAAGGTACTCATTCTTTATACCAAATTCATATAGATGGATTTTTAAATTACTTTTGATTATAGTTTAATATTTATAAATAAAGGTGGCTTAACCCTACTATCATCTAAAGAAAGTTTACTGTCAATTTCTAAACTTTGGAAATATAGAGGACATTTCTATTTACCATTGGTGCATAATTTATGTGTATATTATCTGTGTATATATGTACATATATGTCAATATAATACATATAAATATATAGTATTACATATTGAGTCAGCAGCAGTATATGCTATTTATTTATTTGTTTATTTTTTTAATGGAGGTACTGGGGATTGAACCCGGGACCGCATGCCTGCTAAGCACACACTCTATCACTTGAGCTATACCCTCCCCCGACCAGTATATGCTATTAATGCAATCAAATTACCATCTTGACATCCTCTAATCATTTTTTTCCACCCTCTCCCTTCTACTACCATCACTACTGGTCATGATTACTGTACCATCCATACTCATTCAACAATCATGATGGAAGATACCAAGGAATTCTGTGTTTCTATGCTCTGCACTCCTTTTCTGGTCTCTCCATCTTCCCCTAGCCTCCATCCCTATCCCAACACATCCACATGGACCACACATGCAAATGCAAACACACACACACACACACACACACACACACACACACACACACACACGATACTTCAAGTCCATGCCTACAATGAAAGCTGCCTTAACCATGTTTAAAGCTTGTATATTATTTTCTATTGTATCTGCACATAGGCAAGCTATACATATATAGTAAAAGAATGCACATTAATTTGTATATACATCTATATCTTTCAGTATACCACACAAAAGTATATAATTACATAGATGACTACACACAATTTTGTTTCCTAGTTTTTGGTGTAAGAGTGATTTTCCTTTTAGCTGTTAATAAGGTGCATAGAGGAAGCTAACTAAATACTTTTCTCCCAGTGACTCCACAACCTGGGAGCCAAATGGTGACTTTTACAGACATCCCTTTTTGTGCATGGTATTTCTAGGCTGTAACTCCGAGGAGATGAGAGCCGCACATAGGGGAATGGCACTCTCCTGGGCGTTTCTTTATATATGCAGCTGCAGCCTCCGTAGATGTTAGGTTTGAATGATTTTCTACACTGCACTAAGATTATGTCAAAAGGAGCCAGAGTTAATAAACACAGACCATGAGAAAGTAGGTCTTTTTTCAAACGTAAGTGCAAAGACCCCTGTATCCCAAGTTCCTGGCTCAGTACCCAGCACATAGTGGGCATTCAAAATATAGAGATTACACAACAGACTGAATGAATGAATATAGTATAATCTTGGTTCAAGTGAAAATGAAAAGAAAACTGGGGACGAGGAAATTTCTTTTCACTTCCAGGGATGCCTCGCTATGTATTCTGAAGACAAAGACGAGAATCTGGTGCACTGGAACACACGGTCTGTTTCCCAGTCACGCAAAAAGAAACTTGACAAGTTTTCCATTAGAGAATCAGAGTCATGATCTGGTTACAGAACCCTAGACGTGGACCGAGATCAAACAAAGAAGTTGAAGAGAGGCCACTTAGTCTAAACATACTCATATTTCTTAATCAATACACTTGTGAACCAAGGAAAACCTTATTCTTGCCATGTGGCCTCAGTCCACCTATGAAGAAAGCTCCAGACTCAACAGAAAATGTGTGAAAAACAGTCTCATAATGACAGTCTGGTATTATCTATGGTCTGCTGATCATGGTGCAGCTACCCTGTGTTAATGATTGCTTATGGTAAATGACGTACTGAAGTCCAATAAAAACATCGTCCATGTGTAGAGTCAACATTCTACACACTCCCTAAATTTAACACCAGTACTGAAAACAAAAAGGAGGCTTGGCCATCGCAACCTTTAAAGAAAATGTCATCAGCAATCTAATTTCTTCACATTTTTTGGAAGTGGGTGGCCACCTTAGGAATAGCCCTACAGAGGCTGCTTAGTGTACAATGGACCAGGCTCTTCTCCGGAAAAGAGGAACCCAGCTGACCTTCCTGATCCCCCCTGACTCAGCGTTCGCTTCCCTGGATGCATCTGCATACATTCTGTGCAGCCTAATTCTTTGTAACTTAGTAATAAAAACATGGCAAGATGGGATACACACCATGTTTCATGCATTTTAATGTCCTAATATTTGTTAACTTGGAATGAAATATAAAATATATCCAATTTGAGCAGCCTAGCAAGCTGACTGCCTGGCCATCTGTTCATTTCTAGCTTTTATACTTCTCAGCCATTTCACTTCTGCTTTTAATTGTAACTGCCACTCTGATGGCACAGATCCTGAGGCCCTTTTGAATGCCACTTGCAGCCCTCCTTCTGACCCTTGGCTCATCTAAAGTGATGGCTTAATCTCAATTGCTTTTAAATTTATGTTTATACTCAAGAAGTGTTTTATTGAACAATGCAGTTCCATTTAAAAAAATTTTTTTATTTCTTGTTTAATTCTTCACATTGGCTAACCAGGTCCAGAGTCTGGTCCCCAGGACTCTATAATTTCTCTTATGTCTGACTCTCTCTCCTCCATCACAGCTGAAGAGTTCAGTCTCTCTAGTCTATTGCAGGCTATGATTTTGCTTTCACATTGCCACCCTCTCTGCTTGATTAAGTAATTTGTTGACACACTCAGATCTCTGTTTACTCTAGCCCAGGCATTCCAGACAAGATAATTATATCTAGGGCTTCAGGATCTGCCTGTGGTAAAATGTTGAAGTGGGGAAAATGTGTCTTTGAACGTCCTCCCAGATGACTTATCAACTCTATCTCCTTTCCTTCCTCTTTCTTTTCCCTCCTCTCAGTTTGTCCCCAGCACGTGAAGTGATTGTCCATTCTGGATACCCCCATCCATTCTTGACTTTAAATACTGTTCTCCATTGTTCTTAAACCTCTTTGTCAGTTCATTGTCTCTATCTGGTTAAAAACATGGCAAAATTAGCAAAATTCCAACCTACTATTCCCATTAAAATATTAATAAATAAGAAGCCTGTTAGTTCTTGAGCATTCAACTCGGTTCAGCTCTGTTGAAAATAAAGTGCTTATTGAATGTCATGTGTGCTCAAGGCCCCATGGTAGGTGATGGGGTACAAAGAGGAATAAGACACTAGTCCTTGAATTCCCAAGGCCTGGAGTCTAGTAAAGAAAACAGACACAGACATAGAAAATTACATTATGATGAGTTCCATGACAATCATGTGCCATATGGACCTTGGGAACACAGATAATGGGCAACTACTCTGAGCCACCCTCCCTTCATCTACATATTCTGTATTTTCTTTCTGAAATAGGTGTTGTTTTGTCTGGTTTTTGATGAATAGTAATTAGTAACGGTTGCTGAGAAAATACCATATGATATTTAGGGGTTGCTAAAAATAAACTACATAAATTAATTCATCTAATTCTCATAAATGCTCCCAGTAAGCTGACACCTGAACCCTCATTTTATAGATGATAAAACCTAGGCAAAGCAAGATTAAATTACCTATGTAAAGTCACACAGACAGTAACTGTTGAAAACATCATTTAACTCCAGTCAGTTTGGCTCTGGAGCAGCATGGTCCAAAAGAAGTTTGTGAGATGAGAAATGTGTTCTATAACATGTGCTGTCCCATGCAGCAGCCACGAGCCACACAGGGCTACTGAGCACTTGAAATGTGGCTCTAACAGCCACAGCTCCTGACCTGCAGGTCTGCACTTGACCTCTAAGCTCTACTCCTTTCCAGGGCAAGGTGATGGAGAGATGGAAAGAGGGATGTGTCTGAAAAGAAACATCTGGTATGACCTTCCATCAGAGATGCGAACAGTTTAGTAGCCTCCTCTAGAACGTACTCCAAAATCTGCAGGAATAAATGCTCTCAAGGTGGAATCATTAGTATGGACTTGAAATTTAAAGGGTGGTGCCTCCTACCAGTAACCTCTAATCAAGGCACTTCCATCTGCCAACAGAAGGTACCTTTTACCTTCAGCCTTGGCCTTCCAGCACTCTCAAGAGAAAGAATGGTGAGGCTCTACAAGACCCTTAGAGTCGAATTTAAGCATTGCATTTTTTTTTAAAGCACTGCGCATCCCCAGACAAGCAGAGACAAAGCCAAAATATAAGTTTAAGGGGGAGAGAGAGAAGAGAGGCTTCTGACATGGGCGTAATAATGATAATATTAACAACAACAATAATAGCATTTATTGAACACCTTCTATAAGCCCAGTGGGCAACTTTGATGCATTTTATATTAGTTACTATTCTGACCTTACAACATGGTAAGGTGGGGATCATTGACTTCATTTTGCAGATGGAAACAGGTGCAGGGAGGTTATGAAGCTTGTCCAAGGTCGTATGTCATGTAAGTTGTGGAATCATGATTTGAATCCATCATACCTTCTAAGTCTGGATTCAGAGCCTGTGCTTTCCCTCTATACAAACCACCCTTCTGCTAAAACCTCCTCACAAAGCATCTACTATCTGGTGTTCAATTTGAGCCTCTAGTCTCAGCTTCAATATCTGTCACCTGGGTTATTTACTAAAAATAGTAAAAGACATTGAGAAAAGGACCTGGGAGGCTCCCCATAAATGTTGGTTTCCTTTTATAG
This sequence comes from Camelus bactrianus, assembly GCF_048773025.1. Lineage (NCBI taxonomy): Eukaryota > Metazoa > Chordata > Mammalia > Artiodactyla > Camelidae > Camelus > Camelus bactrianus. Next base: position 16,264,564 of record NC_133572.1, read on the forward strand.
TTCATTATCCAACATCACCAGATCAATCTTCCCCTTTACAGAGTTTCATCTGTGTTATCCCAAAATCCCAAAGAAGCGCTTGTAGGATTAGGCATAAATGCTGCAATCTGTCACAGAACTAATCCGATTCCAGTGATTAGCAGAGGTCCATTTAGCAGCATGTGTCAATATAAAATCTCCATTACCGTCCGGCTGACTCCCTCCCCACCCACAGACATGGCCAGACCCTTCACTTGTCCTCTTCCGCCGCCTGGAGTTCCCTTTTCCCCTCCATCTATCCACTGTCCAGGCAAGTGACAACGTTCAAGTCAAGTCCACTCCTCCACAAAGCCCTCCAGACGACTCCAGCACCCCATCGCTCCCAAGCCTGACCTGCCTCACCAGTTAGGGTCCCTGCCACATATTTTGACACTTAATTGTATGTCATGCTGTTATTGGGTTCATCCATGCATGCAAGTCTTGGTTCTCCAATGAGACCACAAGATGTTTATAGCCAACAATACACTAGAGAGAGTATTTGGTATCCATTTGGTAATTGAAGGAGATTATAAAGGGCATGTGCAATGATCAGGAGGGTTAGACTGTCCATAGCCTCTGGTTTATTTCTTATCCCATTTGGCTGTGATCTTTTCAGGGCAGAGTCCATTCATCATTTATTTTTGTACTTTCCTAAGTGTCCTCAGTGTTTCTTCTAGTATCTTCAACTAGTGAAGGCTTTATGAGTGTCTGCTGAACAATATTTATAGCAAACTGTGTGGCAGGGACTGGATAAAATGTTGTTAACAGAGCATCTCATACACCCGCCACAGAACCCTACGAGGCAGGTGTAGGGGGTGATGGCGCCCTGTCCTGACACCCTCTGTAGATCTCAGGCACTCATCTCCCCGGCTCTCAGCAGTGCTGGGGGCTGTGTTCTCCTCAGGAATTGCCCTCAGCTGAGGAGAGCTTCGTCACACAAGGTCATGCTTCCTTCCCTGATTGACGCAGGGTGGGTGAAGCTGAAGGACCATCTTATCTCCTGAGCCCCGCGTACCATTGCTGAGGCCTTTCTTGTGACTACACGGTAGGTCAGCACCTGCCTCTGTCCGGGCCTGTTTCCTTCACTGTCCCACGCAAGTGGCCACCAGGGAGTCCACAGTGCATGCCCTGCCTACAAATCCCCATCTCGGAGTCTGTTTCCCTGGGAACTGACCTACGACAGTAGGTGTTACTATTACACTCCTGGCGGGATTCATACGAGGAAAGAGAGGTCTAGAGAAGGGAAGTAATTTGATCAAATTTAAACAAGGAGTAGAGGAGGAATGCGGGTCAGGGCGGATGGTATACACCCCCTCTTCCCACTGTGATGTGCTGCCTCTCAGCTGCCGGCACCTTCGTGTCTCCAGATGTCTCCCCATCAGGGCTGCTGATGCCTTTGGGCCTTTCCACCAGGGCAAGGACCCAGGAGTGGACGGACTCTGTGGCGTTTGCTCAGGAGAATGCCCGGGGTCTAGGATCTCTGGATAGGCTGGGACAAGGCAGCACCGGGGGTCCTTGATTACCTTCCCACACCCTCCTTTGGGATCACTGACATCACATAGGCCTTATCTTTGAACCACTTTTTTAAAAATCCACAATTATAAAACGATAGAAAAGAAGACTGAGGTGAGACTACTTAAAGGGAAAAAAAATCATTTCCTTTTGAGGATGGTGATCAGACATTTTCCATTTAACACGACTAAGCACAGGGAATGGTTGTAAACGTGCTCATGTGGGGTCCAGAGTAACCGTGAGAGGCAACGTCCTGACAATGGAGAAAAGTTGTGAGTGATTTCTAAGCATGGTGGTTATTCTGGAACCTTTTCCTCTAAAAGAAAATAATAAGAATCACAGAAACCATTAACATATTTGGGAGATAACACGGAGTATCAAGAGGGTACACTTAGGTTCTAGAAAGCGGTCACGTGCAGTAACCTCCCTACCTCCCTTTGAGATGCAGAACAACTGTGTCTGGAGGACCCTGAAAACTGTCTGCAGTGATGTCTTAGGTGGTTTCAGAAGGTAAGAAGTGGAGCCATCACCTCTCCAGATAGTTGTGCCTTGAAGAACTGACCCCTGTGATTAATTTGGATTGAGAAAAAGAAGGGTGTGACAACAGGTCTCTCTGCCCTGTGTCTTTATTTTTCACCTTTTCCTGAGACTCTCTGTTAGTGTTTATGGGTAGGAGGGAAACACTTCATTTAACCTAAGACGTATTTATATGTTATAAACATAGGAATAGAGGAAGAAGACAAAAAAAGGGTGTGGCTCTGAAAAATACGAATGATTAAATATAAATTTTGTAGGCCACTTTTCCGTGTGTCTGTGTGTGTTTGGGTGTGTGTGTGTGTGAGAGAGAAAGCTATTTAAAAAGCTACTTATTCTAGCCTAATAGTTTTATATGAGATATATTCCAGTGCAGTTCTGCAGTAGTTGGACAAAATACACACCTGACAGACAGGAGATGGTGAAAGGTTCTCTAGGTTAAGTACTCAGTAAGAGGAAAGGTCTAAGTCTGGAGCCCACACAGAACTATGGCTGCCCCCTCCAGTTTGTGTGCCCATTTTGAATTTATATAAATTTCTTTAATACCATGTTTTAATTCATCTTCTTTTCCTTAAAACACTTCAAAACATTCAAATAATTTTTTTTTTTTTAGATTTCATCCCACAGAATAATTCATGTATTTGTTCCCTCCCACATGACAAGCACTGTACTAAAAGGTGAGAAAACTGTCCCTCTAGTTATGGCCAAAAAATATTAACTCTGGGGGAAGCCATTTAACCTCTTTCCATCCCTGTGTTCAGATCGCCAAAATAAGATGACCTCGTGGCCCTCAAGTGCTTACAGGGCCAAGCCAACAGCATAATGAACCTGACAGCAGAGACACTTCATTTGCATATTAACCCAAAGGCACATTCTTCCCTTTCGCAAAGGAACTTGCTCTCTTCTTTTTTTTTTTTTTAAACACACTACCCCCTCAAATTATATCTTGTTTTCCCATTTCTGACAAAGACAGAAACATATTTCTTTCCTCTTAACTCTCCTACAAGAAAATAATAATACAAACGCAGTGATCAGTGTCAACAGACCACAGTACTGCCCACCCAGCAGAGATGCCAGGAGAAAGCCACATGGGGAGGCCAGCCCCACCTACAGAAGCACCCGCCACCCACCGTGTCTGGCGGCTTCCACGCAGGAATGCGGGCCCGGTGCTGCCTAATATTCCAATTTTTCAAGAGAAGCCTAACATTTAAATGTCTATTTGAAATACACTCACTTAAAAATTGTGGCAACCAATTCAAAAAAATCGTAAGAATTCAACTAGGGTCATCACCCTGGAGAACAAAACAACATACAATCGGGGCCATCTACATCCTCGGAGCCATTAGTTTAAGACTTTGGGACTAGTGGAGTTCTAAGGATTTTTCCCTACTCACACCACCCTACAGTTTTCATTAGGAGATCCTGAGGTTTGGATCAGAGTGCAGGAATCCAACCAAAATCACAGCTACAACTGCCAGAGAGTCTCAGTGTAACCTGCATCCTGAGAAAAAGGATCGCCTAAGAGAAGCCGCTTGTTACATTTAATAAAGTAGCCAGTGACAAGGAGCTAGGAGGAAGTCTACTCATTTCTAAATTAGGAAATACATATGTTTGGTGCTGGTTATAATTCTCTTGAGATTTTGGAATAATAGACCTCTGATATTGGATGTCATTAATATTGATTGCAAATTATGTAAGTTTTCTAAGATCAGTTTGGTACAGTATTGATCAAACTTGTACATCATTTGCACCTACAGGCTCCAATATCAGAAAGAAAGTGCAAACCAGGTCCTTGAGAGCACTCGCTGGGCCGTACTGGGAACTCACTGAACCTGTGACTACTCCCAAGGGTTCAGAAGGCACATGGCTTCCGCCGTGATATGCCTCTGCTGTGTCAGCTCAAGGGATTGCTAAGTGATTGATGGTATTTAAAAATAGCAGTTTCAGATATCTTAACATCTTGGCATGCCATTTATTTGTTGTGGATCCTTGGACAAGTTACTTAAACTCTCTGGACTCATTTTTTTCATCTGCAGAAGAGGGATTTTTGTGAGGATTAATCAAAACATTACATGTAAAAGGCTGACATAAGGTACCTATAACTCAGGAAGTGTCCCTTGAAATGAAAGCGTGTGAGCAACCAGTTGGTTTTGTTTAGAAGATCCGGGTATACCTAGGACAGGGTTTCTCATGAGAACGTCCTAACGCACTGGGGAGTTGCACCAGCGGTGGGAGAGGACAGGAGTGAGCGTGTGAGCAGAGGAAATTGCACACAGCCCGAAGCTAATCTTCTCTCTACCACAGTGTCAAAATCTGAACTAACCCGGGGTGGTGGAGTGGGGGGGTGGTGGTCAGACCTATGAACAGACACCCTAATAATAAATGACACCGGGAAAATCCAAAGATGCTCTTCACATTTTAAGAGACAAACTTCCTTATTATTTGACTCGTTTGTTGTACTTCAGATCATTATCAAAGTTCGACTAAAACTGGCCCACTTCATCCTATCACATCATCAGGGCAGAAATTAAAGCAGAATCGTTATAGCTGAGGAGGGGCAGGGCTGGAAACACATGCTGTCCAAGCTCAGAAAGTGCCAAGAACTCAATTTCGTTTATGAAAATGTCAGAGACCGTCTCTGTCACAGCCGCTCTGACCTCATGAGACCATCTCCATCCAAAAGGCCATGAAATTACGCCAGGGGGACAGCTTCTAGGCCATTACAACCCTTTACATCGTAGCTAAAACAAGACACAAGAGCATTTCTCAAGAGCAGAACTGAAGCTTGGGAGAAAACTTTTGGCTGGTGGATGGCTGTGACATTTTTTGGAGGGGTGTGGAGAGGCCTTTCAAAATAAGCAGTATTTTAAAACTTCTGATATTCTGGGTTAGTGTTAATATTTGGGACTCTGGGTAAAAAAAAAAAAAAAAAAAAAGACGCCCTCCCAGTACTGATTTTTTTGCTCTTCTAAGACTTGCATCTAACCTTCAGCCCATTTTGCAATCTCTCCTGCCCGAAAGATGGTGTACAGATTGCCTGAGACAGAGACTAACAGCTGTGTTTTTTCTGGCAATTCAAACACTTTGAATATTCGTCTTGGCGATGGGCATGCTAGCCTGAAACGCTGCACTGAAGTTCTCTGAGAATTTATCAATTTGTGTTTAGGGACTTTTCAAACGGAAAAATGAAGTTATTCATGTTTTCACAGGCAGTTCCAAATTCCAAATTGTGTCAAGGGTAAAATGTTTCTGTGTTTGAAAGGCCAAGGCAACTTATGTAACCCAGAAGAGGACAATATAATGCCACCCCAGAAACAAATTATAGGGCTTTAAAAATGTGCTGTTTTATAACTTTGTGCAATGGGAAGCAGTTGGTTTCTCACCCCTTAGGGGAACTGAATTTGGTTTTCATAATAAACCTGTAAGGCCTAGAGAATTAGAAATCCAAATACTTATCATAAATAAAGAAGCTTTTGTTTTATATTTTCCACATTTGGGAAGCCATCTCTCAGAGTTTTGCCAGTGACACGCTCTATGGGTTTTTTTCCATGTTGCCACTAATTGTAATCTTTGTCCTTTTTACTTTTCTTTTCTTAAACAATTGGAACTTCAGAGCCTTTGTAAAGCCCGGCTGCCACTTAGTTACAGAATTTGTTAGCTGGATATTTTGTCAGGCTAGTTTCTTCTTCCTAGTCCATCTTTCACTTATGTTTTAAGCTATGGAATGGGATGCAGGCTACCTAATATTAAAGGAAAGTACAGAAAATTGTAGCGTACATTGTAACTGTTGAGAAGTATGCAGAAGGTTTTCTACTTGCAGTAAGGATTTGTATACTTGAGTTTGTACACAAGTGAGAGTTTCTACAAAGACAATAAGCTGGCTAAACCAGCAACAGCAGGGAAACCAATACCGAGTCCTTGACTGGTTTGGAACTGAGGGACTCAAGAGACCAATTTTAGATAAGGAACTGAGAAGAGATGAAACACCACAATAAACAGGGGGTGCGGGGTGCATCACACACCACTGGCCTAGTGGCTTTTAATTCCAAAGCCCATGGTTTTCCCACAACATTGTGCTGCGTTCTACATGCAACTATTTCCATTTGGGAACCTAGCAACTGATTTCCAACTATAGGTATATTCAACAGAATATCTGCACACGGTGAGCTTGGTGAGGAATGGCAGTGAGTGAAAAAGCCCTATTCATCTTTAAAAGAATTTGATAAGACAACTATTCTCATAGATTGTGTGCCAAGATCTTTTTTTTTTTTGAAAGCTAATGTTTCTCACAGAAACTCTGATACATGCCCTAAACCACCACCATAAAAGCATAGGACGTTGTAAGAAAGAGTTTAAGAGGAAAATAATAGAGGGCTGGCACTCAGAGTCTCCCAGAAATGTCTTTCACCCATAGCGGGATAAAACAGTGAAAATTAGTAACCAAGTACTTTGAAGGGTGGGACAAGCTTTTTTTTTCAAGCACATAAAAGTCAATCCAGACCTTTATTCAAGCTGATATTTGCCATGACTTTCTTGGCTTTATGGTGACCACAGGTAGACAACTTGTTCCCAGAGCCTGATAATGAAAGAGCATGTGGGCATTAACCCCATTCTGCTTCTCCTTGCAAAACCTTAAAATGTGATATAACAGACTAACAGGCATAAATCTTGGAAAGGTAAACAAATTGAACAAATATATTGGAACACCGCACTGCCTAAAATGATTCTGCCTACCCCACCCGTTTATTGTTCCCTCACCTACTATGACACAGAAGTCATCTATGTGTTTTTTTCTTGCAGTGTTTTTTATCACAGAGCATATTATTTTCTTCTCACAGTTTTCCAAAGTTCTTTCTCAATTTGGTTTTATCAGCAAATGCAAAGAAAAACTAAGAAATCAGTAATCTGTAGATTTTTACTATCTGTAGGAATTAAATGATTTGGAGCAAGTAAGTTCAATCAACTTATATGTTGAAAAGTTCAACAGAATTCATGTAGGTCTACAGATAGATAAACAGTTATAATTTTCAGAAGGCCTATATTTTATATTTTCACCCAATCAGATAAGAACTTATCAATCAATTCATACTAAGGAAGTTACATTTGTTTATTCCACAAATATTCATTAAACACTTGACATACGCCAGGCAGTAAGTAGGCACTGGGATATGATAGTAATCTCTAGAAAGAATCCTTGCCCTCACCAAATCTGTAATGTCCAGCATAGAAGATAAATAATCAGGAAATAAAATAAAGGATGCTAAACTGTAACAACAGAAGTGCTTATGGGAGAGCGCACGTCAGAAGCACAGAAGTTAGTTTAGGTGGGATTTGGAAAAGCTTGTAAGAGGAACATCCCACAAATACCTCCCTTGTGGGCATTTGTCAGTACCCCAAATCATTATTCATTTATTTGTTTCCATGTTTACTGCCTGTCTGCTCCCAATAGTATGTAAGTTTCTTAAGGACAGTGACTGCTTTGTTCACTGCTATATTTCCAAAGCCTAAATAAGGTCTGGAACACAATAAATATTTGCTGACTAAATGACTAACTGGTAAGAAGTGATGCTAAGGAGGTGGATAACAGCCTTCTACATTATGCTGAGATGTTCAGACTTCATTTTCCAACCAGTGGAAAGCGTGGAATGCTTTTCAGCAGGAGAATGGCATGATCTGCAGTATGGTACCACACTAGCTCCACAGAGAAAATGGATCGATCAGAAAAGGCAAGATTGATGACCTTCAGTGAGGGACCTACACCCAAGTGTGGGCCAAATTTGATGGTGGCATAAAGCTAATGATGGCGATGGGGATAGAGAGAAGTGGAAGCAGTTCAGGAAATGTTTAGGAAACAGAACCAACAGGACTTGGTGACTGGATGTAGTGCAGGGAGGGAGGGGATTAGTCAAGAATGACTCGAGGTCAAAAGATGAAAACTCTTAATTCAAAAAGAAGTATGTTCCCCAGTGTTCACAGCAGCACTATTTACAATAGCCAAGACATGGAATCAACCTAAATGTCCATCAACAGATGACTGGATAAAGAAGATGTAGTGTATATACACAATGGAATATTACTCAGCCATTAAAAAGAATGAAATAATGCCATTTGCAGCAGCATGGACGAACCTGGAGATTATCACACTAAGTGAAGTCAGTCAGATAGAGAAAGGCAAATATCATGTGATATCACTCATATGTGGAATCTGATACAAATGAACTTATTTACAAAACAGAAACAGACTCACAGAGGTAGAAAACAAACTTATGATTACCCAAGGGGAAAGTAGGGGAGGGACAAATTAGAAGTTTGGGGTTAACAGATACATACTACTATCTATAAAATAGATAAATGTCAAGGTCCTAATGTATAGCACAGGGAACTCTATTCAATATTTTGTAATAACCTATAATGGAAAAGAATCTAAAAAAGAATATGTTTATATATATAGTTGAATCACTTTGCTGTACACCTGAAATTAACACAACATTGTAAATCAACTATGCTTCAGTTAAAAAAAAAAAAAAAGAATGATCCCAGGTCTGAACCACTGGATGGTGAAGATGATATTACCATTTATTAAGATAGGAAGTACTGGAGCAAGAAGGATTTTCTTGGGGGAATATCAAGACTTCGGTTCTGAGTATATGTACTTTGAGGCACCTGCATGATATCCAAAGTTAAAATGCCCAACAGATAATCAGATACATGGGTCCCAAGCTAAGAAGGGTGTCTGGACTGTAGGCAGAAGTTGAACTTCCAGCCTAACAGAAATCCCAAACTTGTGAGGAAGCTATAATCGGAACATCTTTTTCTCTCCATTTTCATGACACTTGGCGTGCCACACTCGCTAAGCATTAGCTGATGATGGTAACTTCCCAGTGTCAGACTAGTCTTCAAGCTGAAGTGCCGAACGGCACTGACAGGGCCTGGCCTCGTGCAATTTCCAAACTGCCTGGCAGCTGAAAGGGGTGAAAAACTCATTACCAAGCCATCTGTCCCGAGATTCTGCCCCGATTTCTAGGCCAGAGAATTTGAATAATTTCAGGAAAATTTAAATAGCACACGCAGATCGGTAAATTCCTTCGCTGTCAGATCTCTGGTCTAGTTTCTGGGGCATTAACAAAAGCCTCAGGAGGCTGAGCAAGGTGGCAGTATTAGCAAGTAGACGCCCTGTCGCCTTCATTTCAGCAGAACACGTAATTTAGCAGAGGATCAGAGGTCCTTCCATTAGGTGTACTACATTTTTGTTACAAATGTTGGGTTTTTTCCCCTCTACTTCTATGATCCAAACTTAGGCCTAGATTGAGGTATTCCTGTACAATAAAATTAAAACACAGTCATAGCAGTGAAATTAATTGTAATGGTCAATTTGAATCTCTTCCTCGTTGCAGAGAAGCTTCCCTGAATTCCAATCTTTCCTCTCTACTTGCCTCAGTCCTTTTCTCCTTTCTTTCCATTCTTCCTCAGTCTCTCTCCTTTTTCCCACCTACTTCTTTCTTTCCTTGTGTAATGAAAGTGCACGGGATTTTGTGTCAGATAGAACTGGGTTTGGATCAGATTTCCACCTTATTTTAACCAAGTGCACTGAATCCCTTCCTTATTATTTAAACAATAATAATGTTGATGATTTAAAATATCACAGGGTTACTATGAGGATTAGATGAGAAAATATATAAAATTCACTGCATAAAGGTGGCTTGCAGTAGGCATTCCACAAATATAGTTTATGCTTTCCTTCTGTTTCCATTTTCCTCCATTAAGGCTTAATGAAACCACTTGTTAAACGTGGTTAAATTTGATTCAGTGAGTGATGGGAGAGGAAACTGGACAGTACTGGGTTCAGAAATGAATGAAAAACAATCATTTCTAGACAGTAAGTGACACAGGCACTCTTTCAGGAAGCAGAACAGGGTAGAGGGATAGAGAACAACAGAGCAACAGTATGGAGGAGAATCAGCCGAGCAAAAAGGTTCATTGATGGTAGTTTGTTTTTTGGGTTTTTTTTTTTAGGATGGGAGGTTTGAATGTGCTCATAACAAGGAAAGAAAGGGACTGATGGAGAGGAGGAATATAAAAATGAGAAAGATCAATAAGAGAGAAAATACCTTAAGGAAATAGAATATAAGAGCAGCGTTGATAAAAGTTACCGTACCTATAAAACAAACTGCCAAGTGAACACAAAGTCCTCATGGGCAGTTCAAGCACGGCCTCTGGAGACCTGGGCTCACCACAACCTAGGATTTCAAGAGACCATTACTACTAGCCAGCAGTAGCCAGAACTTCAGTGTTCAAGGCTGGGGAGCATTGTAGGAGCCCCCTACATACAGCTGCCTGTCCCTGATCCCTGGGATGGCAGTTACTCATTACATGCCAAGTGGGTAAGAGCGACAGATACAGTTTATTTAAGATCCTGTCTGTGGGAAGTACAGACCTCAGTGTGAGTATGAGCTTCATCATTTATTATTTGCATGAGCTTAGAAAAGTTTTTAGATTTCTCTGAGCCTGTTTCTTGAACTCTAAAATAAGAATAATGGCTCTTAGGTACTAGAATTGAAGATAATGTACACCAATTAATTTATAGTGATTAGCATACAGAAAATTATCTTCATTGTGGGTGTTAGAGGACTGTAATATGCCTGTTTGTTTATTATTGAGCAATGTTTTCTTTCCGTAAAACTTTGAGCATACCTGATACAATGTGCTTGCAGAAATCTGAGCTGATGTCACCACCACTGAAGTTATCCAGAGGTAAAAAGAATGTTTCATTCTTTTATTTCACTTCTGAATATCATTATTGTAACTATCATTATTAAATTAGTGTACTTAGCCAGTCGTTTTGGCTAGACTAATCCATTCAGAGTACATTTTTAATGTAACAAACTGAGAATGTCTAAGACTTAGCTTACGAATGGCCCAATTTTTGTATTGCCTTTCCTTGATCCTGAGTTCAGATTCTACCAGAAAAGGCAGAATCTAACATGTAAGCCCTTTCTGCAGGTAATTAAATTGAATAGTGAAGAATATTTGGAATGGCTTAAAGTAATAAGGCAAAGGGAGGGGTTAGGAGAGTCCAAACAGAGTGACTCTATGACCCAGTAGAGAAATGCTTCTCAAACTTTCATGGGCCCATACACCAGCTGAAGATCTTGTTAAAATGCACATTCTGATTCAGGAGACCTAAGGCTGAGATCCGAGGTTTTGCGTTTCTAACAGACTTCCAGGTACCAAGGATGCTACTGACCCCAACCACAGTCCGAGTAGTGAGGAAGAATCTAGAATTCAGTAATGAATGGAGAGGAGTAATGTCATGTGCCCGCTAACCCAGCATCACAGAAAATATCTGAAAACTCAAATCACCAGCCACTCGCCGCCTGAAGTCTCTCATCTTCTCACATAAGAGCTCTCTGACATTTTATGCTAAAAACTGATTTATATTCATCTGCAAGCAGAATATATAAACTCTGGAAACATTTTTTAATCTAGAAACCTCAAGGACATTGATCAAATAGCTAAAGAAGTAACAATAACAAGGCGACATCACCTATTGAGCTGAAGGAACAAAAACAAGGTATCTTAACCAACTGCCTTTATCAGAGCTGGGCCATTCCATGCACCTGAAATGAATACAATGTTATGTGTCAATATTTCAACAATAAAAAACCAATTGGGCCATTCCTTCACATGCTCTGATGGTGGAATAACCACCAAGATAGATATAATTTTCCCAAAGGGAAATTATAACAAATCTTTCTACTGAGATTTTCTTCTCTGGTGGGCCTATCAGTATGAAATGTCACTTTCTCTAGTATAAAGCAAATTCAGATTCACATTCAATTTCAATTCCATTGGATTTTAATTCTATTACACAATTATTTTAGAAGGAAGCACGGGAGAGAAATACTTGAATATATGAAAACCTTAAAGAGGTGGTATGCCCTAATTACTTTTAGAATGATTTGCTTCGCTGAACACAAGAATTAATAGTGGCAATCAATACTCTGGTTTATCTCTTTTTAAGTGTCTCTTTTCATTAGAATATTTCTTTTTTCTAAAAGCAGTCACCCTCTTTAGACAATGAGGCTAGCTGTACCCAAGGGCTTTCAATTGTGGTCAGAGGGTGCACACTTTCTCTAATGATCTCAGGAAGGATGATCAAAGGTGTACTGTGCATGAAGATGTTTACTCAGCAGTCAGCTCTCACACATGTTTAGGCGTTTTTATCTTTAACAGCTAAAGAGAATGTCAGAAGCCTCATTTCCTGGCTAGACATTACGCATCCTGCCCTCGGCGTGGACAAGTACACAGCACATCCTCTCCATTGTTGCACAAGTGATGGCTGTTAACATGATGGCTGACACCTTCACCAAACCATTATTCTTAGAAACAAGGCAATCTATAAACACAGAGAGGAAGATTTTGCTAGCTGGGTGCTTATGTCTATATTTGCCACCTGGGGAGAATAATGACTTTATTTCAGAACACGTTGTATAAGTAGAGATATATCCAAATTTTACAGTGGAGTGGCTTATGCTTTTGTTTCAGTCATTTCAGTTTTGTTTTCTGGGTATCTTAATGTAAAATGACCCTTGGAAGGCTTTTGCAAATTTATCTTCTTAAACTGTACCCATCCTCTGAGCTAAAGTGTGGTTACAATTGCTTCCAAAATGGAAACCCTGATTTATAGTTCCAGGTACTGTATTTTCAAAGGCGCTGCAGCACCGTGGGATCCACGTCCACTTGTCTTCACTCCCCTGATAAGTAGCAAAGCATCCTGGAGGAGAGGCAGGCACGGGCTGTCACTGACAAGCCGGGATGCGGGTTCCCTGGGAGAGCCATTCATCCTGTCACCAACACGATGCCTCACTTCAACTACCCAGACAAAAATAGATCTTTACTTGAGCTGGGAAAGCAGGGGAATGGAGAAGTATTGAGCTGCAAGTTTAAATATTTCAGCTCTGTCTGTGAAAATGACTCCCTGTCTGTCTGTAACCTTGGTCAGGTTAATTCACTTAAGTTGCAAAGAGCTGATCCACCTTTCCTGTCAATCAAGTGAACAACTGCTTTTTAACATAATGATGAGCACAGACAAAGAAAATGCAGCAAATTGACTTGAAGTTGATGTGATATCAGGCTGGACTACCACCTGGAGACATTTGCATAGAAAACAAAATACTGAACACAAAATATTGAACACAAGCACATTTTCCTTTAAAAAAAAAAACAAGCAGTAAATTTTGAAACAAATAGCCAATTTTAATTAATAATAATTTATGATATCAATTAACATTCCCTAGAATGTAGCTATTAAAATAAAACCCACAGTTTGATAATTACCTTTTCTTCATTACGCTCTAGTTGCTTAATGGGTCTTCCCAAATAGACTGTAAACTCCTCAAGGGCAGCAATAATGTCTTTTTCGTTTGTGATTTAGGGTTAAATCACAAGATTTCTGTGCTGCCCACGAGCTCAACATAAATAGAGAGATGGAAAAGGATTCCATTCTGGCTTCTAAGAAGTCCTCCGTGTGCAATAAGAGAATAAAATGCGCTCTCGTGCCACGATCTCCATGGTTATTCCAGCTCATATTGTGGCACAGCTGGATTAAACTAGACATTTAACAGGGATCTAGGAGCAGATGGAGAAGGTGAGGACATTTTGCACTTTTGTCTTACCTTGTGGGTGCTGGCCCCAGTGCTCTGGCACCAAGTCACCCGTACTACTGCTCTCAGGTCTGAGATCTGATTGGAGTAAGTTTTACGTTCCTTGGAGTTCAAATTTCTACTCTTTTGTTTTAATAAAGTTGAACTATCTCTGTACGGTGATTCTTGGTACAGCCATTTATTTTGTAATTATTCTACTAATAATTACCATTTATTGAGCATGATTAAATCATTGGTAATCTAAGTAGATTAATTAAATCTACTAAAAAAAAAACCTTATGTAGTAGTTATGATTAGTCACAAAACAAGAGATAAGGAAATTGAATCCCAGAGATCTAACTTCATGTAACCGAAAAGTGAAGGAGAAAGTATTTGAAACTGGGTTGGACTGATTATAAAATCTGTGGTCCTGATGTAGGCACCTTGAATATCTGCCACTTATTCTCATCTTGGCACATAAGGCCTCTCTTGGTTTGTCAGATTGTACCAGGCTACTGAATAAACTCTGTACAGCAGGGTAGGGAAATCAGTGGAGCAGTCATTTGTTCCAGGTACAGATAAAATACCACTATAAAAAAATGTGTCCACATGTACAAGGAGTAAAAAGGCTCATAGCAATGTTATGTAAAATAACCAAAACAAAAAGAAAGAAAGAAAGAAAGAAAGAAAGAAAGAGGATTAAAAGAGAAGCAACCCAAATATCAATCAAAAGGCCCATCATAAATGGATAAACAGATTATGGTATAGCCATGTGGTAGAATATTATATAGCAGTGAAAAGAAAGGAAGTACAGCTACAAATAACAATGTGAATGAATCTCAGGGATTGAAGATTAAACAAAGAAGCTACTGCAGAAAAATACATCAAAGTAAGATTCCACATATAAAGCTCTTTGACATGCAAGACTAGATAATATAGCAAGGGAATGATAACACAAAATGCAGTGTTCAGGACAGGGGTGGGCTATGAAGAAAGAAGGGGGAGGATGAGTTCTTGGAAGGATTCTCATAAGATGGCAAAGTTAAAGTGCTCTTTTTCTTAAACTTGGTGGGTATTCAGGCAAACACTATATAATTACACTTTTTAAAAATTTTGTGTTTTTCAAAATTGTATCAAAATATACATAACACAAAATTGACCATTTCAACCATTTTTAGGTGTACAGTTCAGTGGCATTAAGCATATTCACACTGTTGTGCAATTATCACACATTAGATTAAAAGCGCTTATAGCAATGGTTGGTGATACTTACATAACCTTCATACCTTTGGTAAATTTCAGACAGCTCATGACTGTAAGAAAAAGTCCCTCACTTTGGTAAGTTTCTGTAGTGAGAAGTTTGCTCTTTGTTGCTGAGAAAAGTACACTGAGTTAGTCTGGGAGAAATTAATATAGTACATGGAGGAAGGTTGAGATATTTGGTTTCCTGAAGCAAATAAAAAGCAGCAACATATTTTCAATGAGATCTGAAGGTTCAAGGACACCTAGACTTTAAGGAGTTCTGTCTACTACCTGTTGGGTCGACTTGTAAAGCAAATTTTAAATCAGATGGTATTTTATTGCACAAATTAGATTTCATTTCTCTTTTTGTTTTATAGCCCAGTAGTAAAAATAAATAAATAAATAAATGACAGTTGCTTCTGGACACGTTCCAAATGTTACATAGTTAGAAATGGCAAGTAACTGTTTCCTAATGTTTTCCGTAATACCAACTGTCCATGTGTTATCTGACGGGCAAGGATAAAAAAGCAGGTGGGAAGGCCAATGGAGTTATATTTTCCACCAACTCACACTTTTAAGCATTATTGATCTCAGGTTTTTCTCCAATGCTGGGATTTCAGACTCCAGTTTAATAATTTCTTGCTGCAGTTATTCACTTGTGCCCCGTCCCTGTTGCAGCATGACTTGATTATTGTCTCCAGGCATTTGTAACTCCAGAGACTGAAGGCAGACAAGAAAAGGGAGCCTGTCTGTTTTAGGCAAGAATTCTCTGTTTTAAAATAAAAGAAGCCATTGAACGCCAAAGCCGATTATGTAACAAACCCATCAAGGCTGCAAAATTCCACCAGAGAATGAAGCATGGTGGGAATTTTCAAGTCAGATCTAATTTCTTTTCTGCCCGCAGGAGTTCTTTGTTAAAAGCAATATATTAATTTCTTAAAAAAAAAAAATCTGGCAAGATTTCAAAAAAAGTAGATTAATCTGCTACATTTTATGACACTTTATAGCCAGTTCATGTTTTAACAAGCTCATTCATTTAATGACAATAGATTATCTGACACATTTCCCTTTTATTAACTAGATTTTTCCTCATGAAGTATAGTTTATTTAGAATTTTTTTAAATCTCAGTTTCTTTACAGGATAGTTCCATAAATATTCACAATATAAAATTCTGTGTTATGCATTTTTTATAAAAAATATAGCAAACAATGCACCATGAATAATAATGATGATACACTTTGCTGGCTCTGCTTCTTTAGGATTTTAATTAAAAGTAAGCACATGGCACTTAGAAGGCAGCATATAGATGATCTGTGAGTAACAACATGGCAAAGCAAATTAAAATTGTAAATTGTTTCATCATCCAAATATCTGAGTCTTGCTGAATTCTGAGAGGCAGCAAGATCCAGTGACTCCCTCGAATGGTAAATCCAGATTTCTCTTTTCTCAGATGTAAATTGTAAATGATAATATCATCATCTCACTTTATTGCAGAAAGAAATGAAACACTACGTGTACTATCTAAACCTAACTGTAATTTGTTGGGACCATTCACTTAAGCATTTTCTGGAAATTCGTACGTAGGGAATACACAGACTCCATTTGATAATGCTGCACACACTGCTGATTCATTAAATTTCTAAAGATATCTGAAATATTTTATTTTTAAAAAGTAACTTATAATACACACACACACACATATATAAATAACAGGAAACTCTATACATATATATGTCTCTCCTCCACCCCACCTGACCCACGCTGTAGGTGGTACCTTCTCAGTCAGTGAGAGCTAGCCGAAACACTGTATTGTGCACATATTCCTGGCTAAAGAGTATTGGTGCACCACATTGCAAAGGCCCTCTGCCAAAGAGTACTCTACCTCACTTTCCTGAGTTGGGTGAGTTCTAAAGCATGTATCATTTACTATGCTGTGGCTGTTCTTTCTACTACTTGTTGTGTGTTATGGTGGATGGTTTTGACCCATAATGTATGACAAAAGTCAAAAGGTATGCAAGCAATACTTATACCTAAAAAAGGTGGTGAGGGGATAAGCAGACCACAAGGTGTCTTTAAGAAAATGACTTAGGATAGAAACAGCTTATACTGCTCAATATCAAACAAACAAATAAATAAACAAACAACCCAATCAAAAAGTGGGCAGAAGACCTAAATAAATTTCTCCAAAGAAGACATACAGATGGCCAACAGGCACATGAAAAGATGCTCAACACTGCTAACTATTAGAGAAATGCAACCAAAACTACAGTAAGGTATCACCTCACAATGGTCAGAATGGCTATCATCAAAAAGTCCACAAATAATAAATGCTGAAGAGGGTGTGGAGAAAAGGGAACCCTCCTGCACTGTTGGTGGGGATGTAACTTAGTGCATTCACTATAGAGAACAGTATGGAGGTTCCTTAAAACACTAAAATTAGAGTTACCATATGATCTAGCAATCCCACTCCTGGGCATTTATCCAGAAAAGATGAAAATTCTAATTCGAAAAGATACACGCATTCCAATGTTCACAGCAGCCTTATTTAAAATAGCCAAGACATGGAATTAACCTAAATATCCGTCAACAGATGAATGGATAAAATAGATGTGGTATACATACAAAATGGAATATTACTCAGCCATAAAAAGAATGAAATATTTCCATTTGCAGCAACATGGATGGACCTACAGATGATTATATTAAGTGAAGTAAGACAGAGAAAGACAAATATCATACAATATCACTTATATGCAGAATCTGAAAAAAAATGACATAAATGAATTTATTTACAAACCAGAAACAGACTCACAGACATAGAAAACAAACTTATGGTTACCAAAGGGGAAAGGAGTAGCAGGGAGGGATAAATTAGGAGTTTGGGATTAACATATACACACTACTATAAAATAGATAAACAACAAGGTCCTGCTATACAGCACAGGGAACTATATTCTATATCTTGTAATAACTCATAATGGAAAAGAATCTGCAAAAGAATATATATATATACACACACATATACATATATAAAAAAAACTGAACCACTTTGCTCTATGGCTGAAACATTGTAAATCAACTATACTTCAATTTTTTTTAAAAAAAGAAAATTATTTGGGAATCAGAAAGTAAAAATCATGAAGCATTCATTGATTTTTGAAGGTCCTTTGACCTTTCATAAACATTACTGCAAACTATGGGACTAACCAACAAAGAGAGATTGTGCATGTTGATTGTCTGAGAGCATCTCCTTGGGGCTGTCCTCCAATGAACCCACAAAGAAATGGTCCTGCCATTTCTGGGAATACATCCCCTGAATTCAACCAGATGGGCCACATCGAAAAGTTTTCTGGAGACATGGTGTCTTTTGGAAAGTAATTTTAAAAATACAGCTTTTTGATGTGACAAAAGGTGTTCAAGAGACTGGCTGAATCACATGAGATGCATCACAGAGTGAAGAGATGGACCATATCTGGTGAAAGCACAAGAGTAAAAAGGGTGCAAGTGTGTCAAGACAGAGAAATAATACGCTGATATAAGTTTAAATCTCACACCTAACCTAGCGCATTTAATGCAAAATGGAAGTCACTCTTTCTAGGGAGTGGAGATGCTTACTATGGCAGAAAACAGTAGGTAAATCAGTACGTAACAGTTAAGCCTGCTCAAACAACACTGCCTGGCATATATTTATATACATAGTAAGTGGTTAGTGAGTGAATCCACAAGTAGCCTACATGACCCAAGTAAAATTAGCCTCTAACTAAAAAGTGAAGCTAATGTTGTTTTCCAGATAGTAGGCAAAATATCACCAAAAATGCACCAGCAGGAAGATTCCACAGCAAGTATACACCTTATCTCTTTTTGATATTAAAAAATAAAGATAATTCTAAAATAGCATAGCTAAGTTATATATTTAATCAGAAGACAAGGAGTTTTCTTACAGCTTCTTACTCGGGGGAAATGTTTATGAAAAACTATAAAAGGTCTTTATGTCTTTTTCTCTAAATTCTTAGTGGTGATATGTGTTTTACTGGGCCCACTTTACATGAGATAGGTCCATGGAAATCAATCAGATTGATTCCTAGATCTGCCTCCAAAACCATTTAATTTCCATATTTTCTACAAAAACTTCCCCTTCTCATTCCTGCATCTTGCAAGTTGGGACAGAAAATAGGTGAACTCTTCCACATTCATCTTTCTTACACACACACACACACACACACACACACACACACACACACACACACACACACACACACGTATATTTAGAGGGAAAGAAAAGTTTAAAAGACATATGTAAGAAAATCCTTTTTGCAGCAGAGTGTTTAACCTCTGTCAATCATTTCCCCTGCTCTTACTGAATCTCAGAAGCTTGAGGGCTGGGGTTATGGAAGAAGCAGCAGAGGAAGAGGCAAGGACCCAAGAGAAGTGACTCTTTCTTTCTTTAAGCAGTGACCAGGCTCACTGATCAATCAGAAGATACCAAAGTTAGCAAAATGCAGCCCCACTGTCACGGAACTTTCATTCTAAAGGTAGACAAGCTAATGAATAAACACACTATAAATAAAAAAATTATAAAATTGGAAAAGCTATGAAATAAACAGGTGAGGGCCGAAAGATAACAATGGCTGAAGTGTATTGGGGGTGGATACCCACTTCTGATAGAATACTCACGGCTAAATGAGGACTTGGCCTTAGGAAGATGGGGAAGCATTTCCTGGGGAAAATAGCCGGCACACCTGGTCCTGAGGTGGAAAGACTGTGAGGGGCAGAGACCCCAGTGACCAGTTCCCCTTCTGCAGAGACGGCGCTGGTTGACTTACAGAGAAGGGGCAGCAGAAGGCCAGGAGGGGCTTGGAGGGGCTGCTGCAGGAGTCTTGGTAAGAGTAGTGGACAGCCAGGACCAAGGCAGGGCAGGGGAGACGGACAGGAACGAAGGCATGAGGATTGCTGATGGCGTGGGTGTAGACATGCAAGAAAAGGGGAGAATCGACAATGAATCTTGGCTTCCAGGTGGCGCGCACAGACGTGAATAAGACCAGAGATGGGAACCAGATCTGAGGGAAGGAGTGGGTAATTGAAGTCAAAAATTCCTCTTAATGGCCTTTTTAATGGATTGACTCTGTGGATTTACTTTGTCAGAAGTGGCAACAAGCAGAAATTCACCTGCAGATAACCTCACTGCTGATCCTGCTGGAGCTGTGAAATAGCTGCTTTATAAAACGAAGGATTACAAAACTAAATACACTAATTATTCCCCTCAACCTGGTATAACAGTAACCACGTGAGAACTATAATGAGCCTCACTTAATGCGCAGCATGTTTTAAGTGTCTCAGAGCAAAGTACTGAATACGTGTGCAAGGCTCATTAATTTAGCATCCAGGAACGTGTTGTTGGATACAGTAGTGCTAAAAAAATTCAGAGTTAGTAGCACAGTTTCTTCTGCACAAAATACTATCTCTAACAGCTTAACAGGTGGCATTGGTCCTGTTCATGAACCCTGGCCTGGTTTCAGAGTCTGTGAGCATCAAAACAAGTTATTTGACAAATCTCACAATCTGGAAGGGTATCATTGCCTCATTTGGAGTGAAGTCCACTATATTCAGGGATGAGAGTCTTTTCTTTTCCTCTGACTCCTGTGCTAACGGAGTTGAGGAGACTTCCCGAGGTTACACGTGGGTTTACTTGGTTCAAGTTCTTGCCTAGAGGACAAATGATGTATCGTACAGGATTACTCACAGAAGGCTAAACACAGCTCTTTGTGCCATACCCATTGCTTCGTTGCATTAATATTTCAATTTTTATATGAAGTAATAAGCTAGTGCCCAAATTTCATTGTCCCCGATGCATCCATCAGCCAGTCTTCAGAGATCTGAAGTGATGAGATATTTAGTCCATTCTTGAATGTTGCTAGAGAATGAGACCTCCCAATCTCATCAATTCAATAAACATTAAGAGAATGTGTACCATGTATCAGAAACGGTAGGGGCCGAGGATACAGTTTATGTTGTGTCCTGTTCCTATAAATTGCCTCAAACTCCCACTTCTGTATTTCTTTAATTTAATTTTTTTGCTTTGTTTTCTTTTGAGGGGGTGGTAATTAGGTTTATTTATTTACTTACTTACCGATTTTTTAAATGGAGGAACTGGGGATTGAACCCAGGACCTTGTGCATGCTAAGCACGTGCTCTACCATTGAGCTGTACCCTTCCCCAGATTTCTTTAACACAAGGTAATATTTATTGAGCACTTAGTGTGGTCCAGCAAGTATTTTCAAGGAATAACTCAAAGACAGCTATTTCACCTACAAATTTTCTCACATACAAGGAACAGGATGACCAGCTTGTCCCAGTTTGCCTGGGACTGCCTCGGTTAATTTTTAAATTGAAATGAAATTCACATAACATAAAATTAACCATTTAAAGTATACAAGTCAGTGGCATTTAACACCTTCACAATGTCATGCCATTGCAGGCCCTATCTAGCTCCAAAACATTGCCATCACCCCAAAAGAAACTCCGTGGTCCATTAAATAGTCACTCTCTACTCCTGCTCTCCCCAGTCACTGGTAACCACCAGTCTCTCTTCTTTCACATAAATGGAATCCTACATGTAACTTTTGTATCTGGCTTTTTTGATTTAGTATAATGTCGTATAATGTTTCAGAGGTTCATCCACTATGTAGCATGTATCAATTCTTGCTTCCTTTTAATGGCCAAATAATACTGTGTTGTACATATATCTGAATTTGTTTATTTGTTGTCAGCGGATGGACATTGGATGGTTTCCACCTTTTAGCTACTGTGAACAGTTTCTATGAACATTTGTGTACAGGTATTTGAGTACCTGTTTTCAATTCTTTGGGGTATATACCCAGGAGTGTAATTGCTAGGTCATACGATAATTCTATGTTTAACTTTCTGAAGAATGACCAAACTGTCTTCCACAGTGGCTGCACCATTTTACCTTGCCACCATCAATATACAATGGTTCCAATTTCTCTGTATTCTTGCCAGGAACTGTTATTCTCTGATTTTGTGGAGGGTTTGGTTTTTTTGCTTGTTTTTAAATTATAGCTATCCTGCTGGGTGTTCAGTGGTGTCTCTTTGTGGTTTTGAGTTCCATTTCCCTAATGCCTAATAATGTTGAGCACCTTTTCAGGTAAGCTTATTGGCCATCTATCTATCTATCTTCTTTAGAGAAATGTCTATTCAAGTGTTTTGTGTATGTTTTAATTGGGTTGTTTGTCTTTTTGTTGTTGAGCTGTAGGAACTTTTTGTATATTCTGAATACCACACCCTTATCAGATACATGATTTGCAAATATTTTCTCCCATTGTGTAGGTTGTCTCATCACTTTTTTTGATAATGTCCTTTGATGAACCAAAGTTTTAAATGTTGGTGAATTATGATTTATCTATTTCTCCTTTTTCTGCTTTTGGTATCATACCTAAAAATGCACTGCCAAATCCAATGTCACAAAGATTTAGCCCTGTGTTTTCTTCTAACAGTTTTATGTTCTAACTCTTATATATTAGGTTGTTGTTCCATTTTACATTCATTTTTGTATATGGTG
Organism: Camelus bactrianus; assembly: GCF_048773025.1. NCBI lineage: Eukaryota > Metazoa > Chordata > Mammalia > Artiodactyla > Camelidae > Camelus > Camelus bactrianus. The sequence continues at coordinate 16,287,089 of NC_133572.1, forward strand.
TGAGTAGGGAGGGGTTACAGTTTCATCCTTTTACATATGGATATCCAGTTATCCCAACCCCATTTTTTGAAAAGACTGTTCTTTTCCCACTGGATTGTCTTGGTACCCTTGTCAAAAATCAATTGACCATAGACATATGGGTTCACTTCTAGGCTCCCATTTCTATTCCACTGGTCTATATATCTGTCCTTATGCCAAGACTCAAACCCTTACTTCTTGAAGGGCAGAAAAAAGTTCATACCAAAAATACACAAAGATTTAAAAAAAAAAAAAAAAAAACCACTCACACAGTTCCTACCATAGAGGAGTTCACAGTCTTAAAGAGACACACAATTCCCTGAACTTATACAAAAAGTCTTCATAAGTGTACAGACCACATTTATCTAGAGAGAAAGAGCCATAGTTTTCCTTAGCTTCCCAAAAGTGGTTATAACATAAACAAAAAATAAGACCTAATTAAGAGAAAACTTGTTCTCAGTCCTAGGTATATGTTAGAATGTCCTGGGAAGCTTTTAAAAACTAGTCATTCTTGGGACTCATATCTAGAGGTTCTGATTCAACTGAATGGGAGTGGGGCCCAGGTATTAGTATTTTTTAAAAGTTTCCAAGGTATTATAATTTGTGGCCAGTGTTGAGAACTCCTGGTCTAAAAGAGTCATCATCATAGGCAACAATGTAGGTTATTCCATATTATATAAATAAGGGCAATATAGTGTGATAAATGCTAAATACAGAAGTTTACAGTAACTGTCATCTTTTTCCCTAAGATCTCACAAATTATATTTGGAAAGTGTAGAATATAATATAAAGACTCAGAGAAAATTTAAGAGAACTTTTAATACAAATCCCTGTATCTTTATTTTTCTCTGTTTCTGGAATCTACTTCTAAATATCTTGGTACTGAGCCAGGTTTGACCACAACCATGTGAGAAACCCTGAGCCAGGGCCATCAGCTAAGCCATCTTGGGTTCAGAAACTGTGTGACTAATAGATGTTTGGTGTTGCAGGTGACAACATTTTGGGATTATTTGTTATGCAGCAGTAGATAACAATACAAATGGTAAGTAAATATTCAAACACTTTATTAAAAATAAGCACCTTCTCCATGGGTGCTCTCATGTGTAGAAGAAAAACAATGGTTGGCCTTGAGATCAGGAACCTGGGTGCAAGCTGAGCCCCATCACTTGTTCTGTGAAATGGGAATAATAATGTTTGTCTCCTTGGCCAGAACTGCATCACATGTCCATACCTGAGTCAACCATGACTCATTCCTTTTGGCTCAGGATGACACTATCCATGACGTGAATGACTGGACAGAGGAAAGTTGAAACATGGACAACAGGGTCTACTTGGAGAAAGGAGAAATGTTCTTGGAGTAAGCAACAGAAGCCATCTCCCACCTTCACATGGTAACAAAATGACCAGCCTTGAACAAACAGCCTCTCCAAGCTTCCCAGAACAGAAACAGCTGAAGACTTGAGTACTTACATCGGGATAACTCAATAAAGGAAACAAATAAATATAAAAATTAAATTTTAAAAGTGTTATACTACTGTAATAATCTTTGGCAACAGTAAGAATAAACCATGACATAAATGTGATGATGTCTATGTACCATAGGAGATACATAGTACCCAAAATACCTTCCAATCAGTAAAAAAGAAATATTTTTCAGAAGTTGAGAAGTTGTCTTAGGACTTCTAAGAGTAATTTAGAAGCTTAATTTGGATCCATCTGACTCCTACTCAGTGGATAACCTGGTACTGATAGAGAATGATTTCCTTATGCCAAGAAATAGACACAAACAAAAAAGATAGGGTGATTAAATTTTACTTTCCTCAACAAATGAACAAATAGTGGAACAGCAGAGGAAAGTTTCCTATAGATAGGAAATTGGAACTAAAAGCAAATTACAGGGGAGTTTTATCAAACACTTTAAATCTTTAATTTTTATAGATTGCCAAGTTTATTGAATAAGTACTTAGGACCCTTATTTTTTTAAATAGCATTTTTTCTGTACTACAATGATTTTCTATCAATCTTTTTTTCCAAAGCTGGTGAAAAGTTACTAGATTTCACTGTCCTTTTATATGACTTGCATTATACAAGATGGGCAAAGAAAACAGCAGTAACAGTAACACTTTATGGGCTTTATACATAGTAGTGGAAGGAAGATCACTGACACTGTATTACTTTACAACTTCTCTTAGATATCTGATAGCTCCCCACAGGCGATGTACAATGGAAACAAGAGTTTGTTTTAACCTTTTACAGTGGCTTCTCCCCTAGATTCTGGTTTGTTCGTTCAAACCAGTGTTCACACTTGAAGTTGTATAAAATGTGGGGTGAGACACTATGGGAAACACATGTAGAATACGTGAGACTCTTGCAAGTACCAAAATATCACAGTACTGGATTCTGGAGGTTTTTAATTCTAAGCTCTAAATATGTCTTCTTGCTAGGCAAAACTGGAATGACATACCTGGGTTAGTTTCATGTAAACTCGTCATTGAAAGACTACCAGGTTTCCGTTACACATGTCCTGATTGTTTCCCTATGGAAGTATAAACATAAAGATATTTGACTTTATTTTTAGGTTGTAAGACTGTTTGAGTTAGAGTCAGGCTCACCACTCACCTGCTACTTCACCACTTCATGCCTCAGTGAAATGGCACGCCTGGGCATACTTGTTTGACCTCCGTAAAATGGGGGTCATAATAGAATCTACCTTACTGAGGTTGCCGTGGGGATTAAATGAGTTCCTACACGCGAAGCACCTAGAACAACGCCAGACACAAATATTAATCATATTTCTAAGGAAAAGAGTGAAAAGATACTCATTATTTCCTCCTCTCTCTTTTGTTCCAAAGCTACTGTTTTTTTAATGGGTTGGCTGCTGTGGTTCCTACTCTTGGCATGGAGAGTTTATTTACTTGGACATGGGAAGTTCATGGCTATATAGGGTTCTGGTCTTTTCATACACAGGTCTCTGATATATACTCTAAGTTATTATGACAATGACTCAATCACCGCCACCCAACTTTCCTGGTTGCTTCTACAAAATGACTGAATTTTCTGTGTCCAGCTCATGGGGAACGGGTGTTAAAGTGAAGAAAAAAAAAAAAAAAAAGCCAGACATAACAATTTCCCTTAATTAGCACCTTTGTGAGTAAATTAATGAAGAATGAACTACCCAAGAAATCAAGTTACGCTCCCAGCTGCGGGCGAACTCTCCAGCTCCGCGGGATGAGTCACCAGCGAGCGGAGATAACTCCTCCGCGCCTCCTCTGTGAATAAATGGGGCTTTCACTTTTTCAGGCTTAAAATCTGGCCATTTTTAAGAGCACTTTAATCACTCTCCATTTTTTGAAAGCTCAAGTTTTCATATCATCTTTCTTCTTCCTTTTTCCTCTTCCCCTTCATAAACACAAAGTGAGATGACTGTGCTTTTCACACTATCCCTGACTCAGCAATCCTGCTATTTTTTTATGAGCGCCTATCAGGGGCAGCATAAAAATACCAAACTGAGAGCTAACAAGGTAACCTCTAGGGCAAAAGAAGGAAGGAGGGAGAGGGGAGGGAGAAAACCTTGTCTCATCAAAAGAAGTTACCGAGATCAAGATCAAATGATACCAAATGATGGTTTTTGTTGTTCTAACATGAAATCAAATATTCATTGGAGAATATTTTCTCCTGACTTAACATTCGGCATCCCGATAGGATTAATTTTAATATCGTGAGAACAACCTCCAGCATCTCAACGACTTCATTTGCAAACTATAATGTCTATATGATTCGGTTTCATATCAATTTGAGTCCAAAATAAATATATTGTTATCACTGAATTGCAGCATTTTCTCTCTTTATCAAGATGAACTCATTCTTGATACAAATTTAGTTTAATCCAACTTGAAATATACAGGGACTATCACAGATTCTGAGGACTGAAGAAAACTCAAGGGGTTCTCCAGTCTAAGCCAGACCACTCTTAGAATCCATCAGGGAAGGGGAGGGTATAGCTCAGTGGTTAGAGCACATGCTTAGCATGCATGAGGTCCTGGGTTCAATCCCCAGTACCTCCATTAAAAATAAATAAATGAATAAACAGATAAAGAATCCATCAGACAGAGGGTTTTTAAACCTAGTTGCATGATTTCCCAAGGAAAGAAAGTTTGTAACATCTCCCTCTATAGCTTTGACTATACAGTGTGTGACTCTACATTAATGAAACAAGACATATTTCCATAAATCAATCTTGAAAATTTTTTGTTTCAGAGTCATATACCACATAGGGAATTTCTCAGGTCATCAGACCAACATTTTACTTTTCACATAATTTTCTACAAATTGTTAGAATAAAATTTTCAATGAGTTCACTGTCTTTTTTTTTAAGCCTCTTTTTATTTTCTTATATTCTCTTTCCTTTAGTGCCTTTTAACAAATGATGTAATCTTTACTAAAAATTCTTTATTTTGAATTTATTTTGAGTTAAGGGATTTATTGCCAAACTGCCTTTATGATGATCTTCAATCATCATAGATAATATTGCTGTCTACAGTGTCCTATAAAAGGCTGATATGCATTCTCTGATGTGACAACACCAACAAAAAAAAGCACACACAGACGCACATAAGTGACTGATCCGAGGTCATGGATAGCTGGAATATTTTTGCTGCAGGAACACTAACCAAATCAATCCTTTTAGGAATTAAGTACAAATGCAAGTTTATGAAAGTCTGTCAGTTTTTATAGCTTATAAAAATGAACATACCCTTTTCAAGAGGGATCATGTTTTTGATTCACAAAGAATGTTTATCTTCCTGAGTGTCTTTCATATGCTCCTAAAGAGCAATGTGGTTTTGTTTAGTAGGTTATCTATTAATACCCACTATTTACCAGACACTGTATTCAAGGATGGGGATACAAAAATGAGAAAACCAGGTCCACACCTGGTGGAGCCTGCGGTCTTGCAGGAACCACTGACACAAACAACACCTCACTTCCATACAAGTGGCCAGTACCACAGGAAATGCTCTACTGGAGTGTAGGAGGCCAGAGAGATATGAAATCAAGGAAGACTTCCTGGAAGAGTAGCTGTAACTAACATAATTTCTCATTTAATTTTTAAGAAAACAGTCTGTATAAAAGAAATTTTAAAAATACTCAGTGTTTATAGCAGATAATCTGGGATGACAAGTATTAAAGGATGGAAGTAAGAAGGAGGCAAAGTATTACTCAACTCTGTCACTGACAAAGGAAGATTTCCTCTTTAAAATACTTAAGCAGAGTTGGTGAATATTCACAGGTTGGCTTCTAAGATTCTGACACCAATTCCAATGTGTGGGTTTCTTTCCCCCATACCAAGCTATTTCCTGACATAAGTTGGGTGTCCTACCATTAAACTCAATTCTGACACTATCTCCATGGAAATAGAAGCAGATTCCACAGGTTAAAGTCCCACAAGACTGCCCCTCCTCCAACATAGGCACGCATTTCAGATGCCAGTCACAAGTCCAGGATGTCTACCTGGGATTCTAACTGACCAGCGATAGATCAGAAGTTTCCACCACCTCCTTCCTCCATGGGTTTGATTAATTTGCTACTGTAGCTCACAGAACTCAGAAAAACATCTTCTTATGTTTCCTAGTTTATTACAAAAGGATAAAACTCAGGAAGAGCCAGATGGGAGAGATGCATTGGGCAAGGTATATGGGAGGGGCCACGGAGCTCCCATGCCCTCTGAGAAAGGAGGTCTGGAGGGCATCCCTGGATCTATGGAACCCCAGATGATTGTTTCATAATGAACATTCCTCTTCCAGTATTTAGGAATCACCTTCTATAGACTCCCAAATTTTGATACATTAAATAACAAGTGGGAGTCTCTGGCTTTTGTGTTTGGAACCATTTTCCTAGGAGATTCTCATAGGAACACCCACCTAATGTAAGAAATCTTGGTCAACAGACGTAATTGATTTGATTTTGATTTCTTTAGACGCCATGCACACGCTGTATAAGAAACTGAAGATTCTAGACAAAACAACAGTCCTAATAAAGCAGCACACCCATATCTGGTGAAAGTTTTTAAACACAGCAGACGTCGTCAGTGCCCACCCTCGGCTTTTCAGTGTGGTTGGGTCTTTTCCAGCTGCCAATATTTGCATCTCTGGCCTGAGGACCAAGGGCTAATCAGCCTACACATTTAACAAAACGGAAGGACAAGGAGTGAACAACCTCAGAAGCAGCCCTCAACCACATCCCAGCTCCCTGCCTCCTCTGTAGGGTAATCTGAAGCATGTGTTTACGTGGCTCCCTAGGGTTTACCCAGAGAAGTGAGCACTAGTCACTCACTTTGGTAGCTGGTTTAATAAGGCACTTGGTATTGGCTGCCTTCCTTTCCCTGTATCATTTCCCTGCTCCCCTGTTGGAGTTCCCTGCACCTCTCAAATTGCACTCAAATCCTTATCTGCTTCCAAGGGACCAAATCGAAAGAACATGACTCACTAAGTATAATGGTATCTTCAAGTTCAAATAGTGTTTTATAAATACTCAAAATAGAAAACCAAAACTGCAAAGATAAATAAGCAAATAAAACTGGCCATTTAAACAACAATTATGTTTTGTAAAACATATTAGAAAATAGACATTTGTTCAATTGCCTAATATGTTGGTCCCAGAAGCAGAATATGGTTTGCATACTCTTGGAGGAAACCATAATGAGGGTTGTCACGAAGGAAGGACAGGACTGTCACCATTCTAGGTACAAGGCCAGAGAACAGTACAGATGGAAAGGGAGGTGCCCGATGGAAACCTAAAGAGAGGTTTTGGTGTTTCATGAGTATGTAAATGTAAGCACACATCCTGAAAAATGCTGGGGGACTGCAGACTCACTGCTTCTCCAGCTGACTCTGATCAGAAGAGTGTAATTAATAACTCATGACCACCAATGTGCCAGAGCTGGCTTGGACAAGCTCATGAGAGCCTCATGGTTGTCTGCTAATTTCAGGAATTTTACAAGCCAAGTTATTTCATGTTGTAGCTTGAAATAGGCCATGGTGGGAGTATTTACACCACAGAAAGGGGCAAATGCTACAAACCAACCTTTCTTTTTCCCCCAAGAGCCAGTTGTTAAACATTTACCAGCACACCGCTGAATTATGACACAGTCGTTATTCTCCTGTTTACCAATCAGTCACCCTCAGTACAACAAGGAGCCCGAGAGCTGGGAGCAGGCTGAGACTCACTTTCTTGGTGCCTTGTGAAACTACAAGAGAAGCGTGAGCGATCAAGGAAGATAGTGCCTACGTAAGTGGTCTTTACATGCGGCTTCGCAAATGGCTAGGGGTTTGTATACACAAGTCATTTTAGGGGACTCAGTTACCAGGTCTTCAATTTTCATATGCACTCTTTCCAAACACACACACACACACACACACACCCCAAGTCTCACTACTGGGCATTTCCCTGGGATGTAAGTCTCCAAGTCCCCAAACAAAGGCATACAGAGAAAGACTAGATTGGGAGAAGACCCCTTTGTGATTAATTACGGCATCTTAAACACACAGGGTCTCCTATCCCCCCGGTTTTATATATTTATCCATTAAAGTCAAGCTTGTATGAACAGGAAGGTATTTTAGCCCATTTTATAATTTTTTCTGAATTCAGAACAACTGAGCAAATGTATCAGTGACATTGATTCTTTTTATTGCAGCTGGAGTGCTCTACGGGACTACCAAAAAATTTAGGATACTTTGGAACACCTCATGGCTATAAATTTTACATGCCTTCTTTGCTATTGAGTGTACTTTATTTCACAAGTTAATTATAATGTATTTAATTAAATCATATCGTGAAATGTTTACCCAATTACAGCCAATCCTCATTTCATTTTACAAGATGTTCAATATTTTCTACCTCTTAGTAACAAAAAAGAAAAGAAGTTATTTAAACTTAAAACAAATTATTAGATGTCAATTTTAAAGTGACTGAAAGGTGCACAGTTTTGTTTTTGTTTTTGTTTTTAATCCCTTTAGTCAGGAGCACAGAAGTGTGCTGCTGTGGCCTGAGGTTACTCTCACAGCCCTTCCCGTTAGCCTGGAAAGTCCAGAGGTGGACTAGACAGGGGCAAACAGAATAGCCAAAAGTAAAGAAGAGGAAAAAGAATCTCTGTGGAGAATTTAGTAACTCACTGCAAATGTTTCATTATAGTTGTTATTTAACCAAGTACCCTCATTAATGTGCAAAAAAAAAATTGTGGAAAAGGAATCTAGAAAACAACAGTTTTAAAACATGGTGCTCTTGAAAATAATTATGTGTGTGTATATATATTCAAATATGTAAACACATAAAGGTCAAAAACTGACTTTTGTCACCTCATTTAAGAAGATTCTTGAGCAGAAAGAAAGAAAACCCTCTGATATCTGTGGATAGTCACTAATCCACAGCCAGGAGTTTATACCATTGCTTTGTTTTTTCAAGGCTACCCCAAAGTCAGCTTTTCTTAGATCCTGAGATGTAAGTGTGCTTGATGTGAGCTCTCCTGTGGAGTCATATCAGAGAGTAAATGTCTGTATTGTTTGTTTGTTTGTTTGTTGTTGTGGGGGAGGAGATAATTAAGTTTTATTTATTTTTTTAGTGGAGGTGCTGGGGATTGAACCCAGGACCTTGTGCATGCTGGGCAGGCACTCTACCACTAGGCTATACCCTCCCCCCTAAATGTCTGTATTATTAACAGTATCAAAGCCATAAATGTGGTCCTGGCATAGGCTAAACCCAGGTATTTACGAGGCACCAATACAGACTTTAAGGCTGTTGGCAGAAGACATCGAATTGTTTCTTCTAAAAGCACCCACTAGAAATAACCGGTTTTTTTTTTCATTCTTTATTAAGAACTCCAGAAGTTACGGTCTCTTATAAGATCAAAATCATGTGGGAGTAAAATTTAGCTTCTTCCAGGAAGTCCCTCCCAGCATTCAAGATGCTGCATCCGTGGCCCTTCACGCTGTGATGGTGACAGCCGTGTTAGACCCTCACGACATGAAAGATTTGCAGTTGGGACACTACGTATATTTTATTGTTTGTAATAAGAATCATCTATACAAAAGCCCTGGGTGTTCATTTCAATATCTGCACAAGATCTGTTCTCCATGACACGTTAACACCTACAACCTCACTAACGGTCCATGTTATTTTTCTACTGAGATGCTGGAACCTGAGGAGCTATGTTTGTTTATTTTCATTCTTATTTCCCTGAAGCAAGAGACTTTGAATGGCACTTGGTTGGTTGCCTCCAGGCTGTATAACTTCTGAGCACAAATCACTAAATTCTTTAACAAAGTATTGTAGAGAATAAATCATAATGGGTAAAGATTCTTTTAAAAAGTCCCAATAAGGGGGTGGGAAGGGACAGACTGGGATTTCAAAATGTAGAACAGATAAATAAGATTGTACTGTGTAGCACAGAGAAATATATACAGGATCTTGTGGTGGCTCACAGCAAAAGAGAATGTGACAATGAATGTATATATGTTCATGTATAACTGAAAAATTGTGCTCTACTCTGGAATTTGACACAACATTGTAAAATGACTATAACTCAACTAAAAAAAGTTGAAAAAAAAAGAAAGAAAACGAAAAAATAAATAAGTAACTAAATAAAAGAATTTACAATCATCAAAAAAAAAGTCCCAATAAAATTCTCAATTTAAAGGTAACTTATTTTGGCAATTTGATGATTACATTTAGCCAGATTGGAAGGAGGAAGGCAGATAAAATTTCCCTGATCAAGAAAAGAGAAAATGTATTTTTTAAATAAAAAAGCAGACAGTGTCAGTGGCAAGGTTTATCCGAATAACTACAGACATTGCCTTACTCTGCTGGCACTAAAAAGTGTAAAGAATGGCACGAAGTAAGCTCTTTCTGTTTTAGCGGCAAGAATCTATTCCTATTCTGCTTTCTAGAAATGGGAGGAATAATCTTTCCTGGCACTTCATCTATTTGTGTGCTGAGGGAAACTTACTTAAAAATTCTTTTCTCTTGCAAATGTGTTCAGTAGTATGGATTTAGCCTCCGTTCTTACATCCAGGGCATGAAATCAAATGGTAACTTATGTGCATGAAGGGATATGAAAGACGTAGGAAATAATGCCTGTTAAAATACAAAAAAAAAAAAAAAAAAAGAAGAAGAAAAAGAAAAAAAGAAAGAAAGCCAAAGGGACCACACTTCAGAGAACAAGGGAGAGGGAATAAAAATGATGAAAGATTTTGATGATGAGAGGAACTATGTGCGTTCAGTCTAGAGAAGACACTTAACTGACAAGCATGAAAGGGAGCCGCCCTTGGATTTGCTTATTATGCAGGGATTAGATGTCGCACAACAGCTCTAAGAGCAGCGTCTCCACTGCGGTGCCACCAAGGGCAGCTCCTCCCGCCCATTCCTGCAGCTTCAAGAGCCCTCCACTCGGCAGAAGCAGATAAAGGGCCATCCTGCCTGACTCTCCCCCCCCCACCGACTTCCTTCCTTCCAATTTCTTTCTTTCCTCCCTCCCTCGTCGGTAGCACTCACTCTGCCTGATACACTGTGCTGTTTACACTCCTGGGTCTGACCCATTAGATCAGCCTCTGTTTACAAGGAGCCTCCCTTGGTCTGTGTTTGAGAAAAAAAAAATCTTATTTCTTCCGATAAATGTCTCCAAATATGTCTGTTGATGCTCCTTTTCCCCCTTGCTCATCAACTCCCTTAAAAACATTTTCAGCCACTTGTACTTATTAGGATAGTCTGATTCCAGGGTTTAAAATACAGGACTAAAAAAAAACAAATTTCTTAACACAGGAACTATATTCAATATCTTGTAATAACCTTTAATGAAAAAGAACATGAAATCGAATATATGTATGTATATGCATGACTGGGACGTTGTGCTGCACACCAGAAATTGACACATTGTAACTGACTGTACTTCAATTTTTTTAAAAAGTCCAAAAAAAAAAAAAGATACAGTACGATTAGTTTTAAAACATCAATGTTGCTGAATTCAAATATTGTTCCTTTTCTCTCCTTAGCTCAGGTTAGGCTCACTGTACGTGAACATGTGTGGTGGGGACAGGGGGCGGGTCTCACAGACAGGAGCTGACTGGCCCCAGCAGGCCTCCCCCCTCCTCTCCTCCGTGCTGTCTCCTCCAGCGTCAGAGCCATCAGAGCACGAAGCAATGGGCCTCTTTATTTGACCGAGCAAGGTTATGGTTCTCTCTGCTGTCGCTGCTCTTTCTCTGACCTAGAATGACTGGTTTTGTGTATCGGGGGTCAAACATGGATGTGGAAAACGCATGGGGTTCTTTGCATGGCCAACCTTCCCATCGCAAGTTTTCAGGCTTTGGGAGGAGGGCTCTGGCTGGAACACTCGCCTACTTTTAGCTCCCACCACTGGTCATCAGCCCCACAGCCTCTTGCTCCAGAGAACTCATCTTCCAGAAGAGGGCCTAGCCCCATCCCACTCAACTCCACGTCACCCCACATGGTGGGAGCACCGCTGAGTCTGTGCAACGCTCTTCCAGCCTAACTCCACCACACTCACTCCTACCCCCCAAAACTATCCTGGCAATTATCTTGGGATCTCCCTTCCTTGTCTTGGGAGGTGATAATGTATAGAAGCGGAAAGAACTTCTCTGCACAAGCACAGCACCTTTTTAAAGGCAGCATTTAATCACCCCCCCCCACCCTCCACTAACGTGGGGGCCTTAGCTGGGGAGGGGAAGCAGGGAAGGTGGTTGGTTATAGGTGGCTCAGCCCTGGCACCCCTCACTACACTCTGCGGGGAGGTAGCTGGTCCTCCTGCTGCAGTCACTCTAAATGTGGAATGTGAGGGACTTGGTGCCTTGAATCCCCAATGATACAACAGAGAAAACCCCATTTCACATCCTGCTCCATGTGGACTGATGTGGACAAGTCCCTGAGGCAGCCCCCTCCCTGCCCTTTGGTCCACTTGAGAGAGAGAGTCCTGGACTCTTGCTCCTGCCTCGTTGGATGCTCAGCCCTCCTAACTAATATTTGGTACTGGTCAGGCAACTCCCTGGTCCTCATCAGCCTCGGAATAGTACCTGGAACATAGTACAGTTCTCCTGGTGATCACAAGGACTAAAACTTCTCATTAACTCAGATGCTCTGATTACATTAAAATATACAACAAACTGAGTGAGAGGCAAAGACCAAGGAACAGAATGTCTACTGACAGCTCAGCTGCTCCTTTCAGTTTCCCAAGGACCCCTGCATGTATCCCAGCTCATCTCCCGGGCAACAGCCTCCTCCGTGTACCCATTTTACACGACCAACCAGAATACCCTGAAATTACTCCCCATCCTTCCCCAGCCCCGAGGGAAAGAACATATTGGATTCCCATGGTTTATGGTCACTTCCATGCTTATCTAGAAGACCTATGCTTTTCCCCAGGTGATAGATTCCTTTTGATTTCAATGACTGTGTCAAATTATCTAAGTGTCACCACCGCAAGGCAGAAGCCCACCAGCAAAGTTTTAGCAGCATCACTCTAGGCTGCAACCAGAATTAAATACCTAGAACTATTGTTATCATAGAAAACACATAACCAATCTGTAATCTCTAACGTTATCACCAAGGAAATGGGGTAAGAGGACCCTTCCCTCAAACACATGCTCCAGAGGGTCAGTTTATGACGTCTTTCCCTGCAAAGTTCACAGCACCATTGTCCTTAGCAGTTTTATCACCAAGATTCCACCTGTTTCAAAATGTGGACAGATGAAGGAAAACAGATGAAGAGATCTCTCTGTAAGAAGTGACTTTACAATGGTGAGATTATGGAGCTGTTCTAAATGAGCTTCTAAGTGGATATGACTTCATAATTTTTTTCAACTCTCTGAATTATCAGACAAGAAGTTTACTTTCCCGTGACCACAGATATACGAATAGATGTGAAAGTAAACATCAAAACGTGTCTCTCTTTTCTCTAAGATTTATGAATGAATAAGGGAGAAATAGCGATGCCAGTGTTGTTGGTTCCACTGTCTAAATACCACCAATACAACTCACCCCATTCCTCAACTGTATTCTTATATATAAACACGCTGATGGTTTGTAACTTTGGTTTCTTAATTTACCTGTCTTGATAACAATGATGTATTATAGAGAGATAATCTCTAATTTGGTTTCCTGGTGACATAAAAGAATTAATCTGTCATTCCCTGATCAAGTGTATCAATAAATTCTTGGAAGTAAGTTGCCCTTCACAAGGATACTTAGTGTCACAGGGAACTATATTCATTACCTTTTAGTAGCTTATTGTGAAAAAGAATATGAAACGAATATGTGTATGTTCATGTATGACTGAAGCATTGTGCTATATACCAGAAACTGACACACTGTAAACTGACTACACTTCAATAAAAATATATTAAAAACAAACAAACGAACAAAAACCAAGGATACTTAGAGAGAAAACAACAATCTTATTTCCTAGAAATTTAAAGAACAACTTTAAAGAACAAATCACTTTGCCTTCCTGAATCTTAGTGTCATCATTTATATAATGGGGATAATGATGATGATGATGATAATGATGTATTACAACCTAAAAAGACTAGTATGTTAATTACTAGGGAAAACTTAATAAACTATAAAATCTGATATAGACATTAGTCACCTACAAAATCCTGGTATAAGGCTCTGTCCTTCACCATGTCAACCCATATTATAATTGAGAATGATTGTCAACTAGGTGTGTATTTCCAAATATATAACTATATACGCAGAACGTCATACACTAGTCAGGATAATTTCTAAACACAGCCCTCAAAGTAGTGCTGTATCTGAAAGTGCTTGGCGTGTTTTCAGGAAGTTAACAATCCTCCAGCTTCAGAGGGTGCTGCAGTTCTCATGCTGCTTAGCCATTGCTTAACTGGAAGCTAAAAGAGTTCAATCTTAAGCTGCAAGACCCATCTCAGGAATTAACCCATGTGCTCCAGGCACACAACTCTGTGCATTTTCCAGAGAAGCAGGAAGTAAAAACAACAGCAAACGCTGTTCCGTGGAGCCCTGAGAACTGCTGGGCCCAACGCTAAAGGCTCCCCAGTACTGCCTGCTGAGCTCCCAGGACAACCCTAGCACTTAAGTATTGTTTTCCCTATTTTTGAGATGAGGAAATTCTAATTTTCTAATAAGAAAAGAACTAACGATTGCTACCCCTTGGTCCTATGCGATAGGTGGGGGTTGTGCCTTCCAGGCACAGTCAAGGGCAACGCTGACATTAGTTTATCAGGTGGGAAGATAGCGCCTTTCCTTGGGGTTTTGCCTATTTTCACACGTAAGACTAGAATAGAAAGAAGATAAAACATGAAGCAGGTCATTTTTTTCTGTTCTAGACCAAGTTTTCGGGTTTGATCAGGAGGTGTTTCACAGGGAAGGTGAGACGACCTTCCAGGTTTAGTTGGCTTTGCCTTCCTTCACGCCGAGATGTACCTAACGGCATCTCTCTCATGAATATGTAAACAGCACATACTCTCCTCAACATTTGTCCACGTGCAAGAGCAGCTAACACTGCAGTCCCCAGGAACCTTTGGAAAATCTGTCTAGTATTAGAGTGAAGAATTTTTTTTTCCATCTGCAGCACCCCAATCATAACAGCTGTGATTTTGTTTGTTTGTTTGTTTGTTTACAGTTGAACCCAGTAAACGGAAAGAATTCCAAGGAGTGAGTGACAGTTGAGGCATATCTTTACCATCTGGGTGATTTCACTGCACAGGAGAGCAGGTGAACCTGACTTCTGCAGCTAAATCCTGCACCAGCTGATTCGCAGTTAAGTGCAGACTCATTCATTCCAGGCTGTCACAGAGGAGCACATGGAAGCCTCATCACATCCCCGTGCCCAACAAGGTAGAATGTATGCTAATGAGCAAATGTCATAGACAATGAAGCCACAGGATCATGGAGATTTAGAATGAATGCTTAGATGAGGTTTGTTTATTCCATCACTCAGTCAGGAGTCCCATTTGTCTCGACATAACAGATAACACATTGATCTACTGCTGGGTGACAAATTGTCACAAACTAGCAATACAAAATAGCATTCACTTACTATCTTGTGGTTCTGTAGGCTGAAAGTCTGAGTTCTCTGCTTAGGGTCCCACAAGGCCAAAGTCAAAGCGTCAGCTGGGCTGAGCTCTTAACTAGATGCTTTTGGTGGGGGGGGGGATCTGCTCCCAAGTGCATTCAAGGCTGTTGGAAGAACACAGCTCCTTGTTACCTGGGGCTGAGGCCTCCATCTCCTTATTGCCCAAGGTGGCTCTCAGTTTCTATAGTCCACCTGCATTCCTCATTACATGACCCCTCCATCTTCGAGCCAAGGATAATACATGAAATCCTGCTCCTGCCTTGAAACTCTCTTCCTTTTCTGCCATTAGCAAGAGAAAGCTCTCTGCTTTTAAGGGTTCATGTGAATAGATTAGACCTACCTGGATAATCTCCCTTTCAAAAGGTTAAACCCACTACTTCCACTGCTTCCAGGCACTGGGGGGCATGGAAGCTCAGTGGACCAGTTTTAGACTTCTGTCTACCACACTTAGTAAGTAGAATTAATAAAAATATCGTTAGGCTTGTCATATCCTCAAAAGATAAAGATTTTGTAAGTGCAGGAAGAGGCAGTTAGAAATAATTTTGAGAATCATGTCTCAATTCCTGGACGTGAACGTTTCAAAGTTTAAATGGATATTGTTAACACTCCAAAGAAGTATCTTAAAGAAGCCAACCAGTGTCCTTTGAAGAAAGTGGCAACAATTCTTTAGCAACCAGTTTTCCTTATTACATAATTTTAGAAAACATGCTAAAATATCCAACCTTGCTCTACAAAAAATAAGAGGTCATACTTGTCCTGCTGACCCCAGACTTTTAACTCGGCAACCCCTTGATATCCTCTCTTTCATTCATAGAGAATGTCTTGAAATCAGCCTTGATCCATCTTGCATTCCAGCTCCTGATCTGTTCCCCAGCTGCCAAGCCCTCCATGCAGCTTCCGTTCGCTGCCTTCTACCACCCAGCAGGCGCCTCTGGGACTAAGTGCAGTAGCTCCTCCCTGACCCGGTCGGCACTGCTCTCGGCTTCTCTGTAAGCAGTGTGTCGGGCACTCCCGCCATGCCGGGCTGGGGGACCCTGTGACTGAGCTCTCTCAGCCTCACACCACCTGCCAAGAAAATCTGCCCTGTGCAAAGAATAACTGCTTTTTTCCTGGCTATCCTTATAACTCTTTTCAGTTCCCTTTGTTTGCCATCCCATTTTTATGAACTTTGTTCTTCCATTTACAATGGGATAAAAATATATCATATCACTTATTATTTGTTTTACTCAATTCCATATTTAAAATGACTTGTGTCTCCTTTATGCTTGGGTCAACTTTCTCTCTTTTAGATCATGCACCCCTGCAGGTGGGCAACAAGGCACCAGCAAGTGTTGAAATGCTTTGTGAATTGTTTGCACAAAGATGATGATGATCAAGGCATTGAGGTGTTCTAGGTAGGTACCCTAACCAATTTAATGCCTCTATATTGCCCAAATGCCCAAACCTATGAGGTTATTAAGATGAGCCACACTGTTAGAAGTTGAGAAGATAACAGAAGAATTCTGAGGTGCTTATTCCTGTATAATTGGAACGAAAGTCGCTGCCGACTAGTTTCCTGGTAAGTACATTCGTTGGTTCCTGTAGACTCAAGCCCATCTCAGAGGCCAGTGTCAGGAATTTTTGTTTCTTTCCAGTTATTAAACATGCATTTTGATTTTGATTAATAATTGATATATTCATGCAAGTAAAATAAAATTTTCTTCCTTAGTCACTGCATTCAATTCTTTAAAAAGTGTTACTTACCTCTCTTGGCTTCCTAAGCTGAAATGCAAGCCTTGTGGAATTCCACAGTTTTTTATCTAATGGAGAACCTTTATCAGAGCAGAAAACTTTGCTTCAAAGATAAATTCGGAGACTCTATAGAACAGATAAACAAGATTATACTATATAGCACAGGGAAATATATACAAGACCTTATGGTAGCTCACAGAGAAAAAACTGTGACAATGAATATATATATGTTCATGTATAACTGAAAATCGTGTTCTACACTGGAATTTGACACAACATTGTAAAATGATTATAAATCAATAAAAAATGTTAAAAAAAAAAGATAAATTCAGGGACTCTAAACATAAGTGCAGTTTTTTATTTTTAAAAACAAAGAATATGCTAAGTATTCTTAGCCACAGGCTGAAAATTGCCTTATCATTGTTTAGAATATTTTGTTTCTTTTCCCTCAACATCATCGGGTAAATTATCCTCCATTCCAGATAACAAAAGTGAAGCAGTATGATGGTAGATGGAATCATTTCCTGCTAATATTTTCAAGTTCATCAAAATCAACTTGGGGAGCAGGCAGGTGGAAGTGAAGGGCTTCATTCACTAGCGAGGTCGTTACCAGACCTCTGCCCTGGACTTTACCCTGCAGAATCCCTGTCGGGTCTTTTTTCTGCCTACTGGATCCAAAATAAAGCTTTGTAGCCAAAACGTTCAGTGACAGATGGCTCATTTCATTGCTGTAATGTTAGCCTCTGGGTCTCTGAGGGGATGATCCCAGGAACAGAAAGCAGGGCAAATACAGGAGGGGACGTACAACAGAATCTAACACAAGCGGGGTTTCTCCAGTCACTGATGGAATAGAGGACTTCCCTTCTAAATTCTGTGCATCTGACAGCAGGCAGTGGTCCCTCTCCTCTCTCCAAATTGTGATTAGTGCATAGACTGAGCCATGGGTCCAATCCCTCTTCTGACCCTGAACAGCTTGGTGATTTTGAACTCGCTCTTCAATTTCCTGATAAGTAAAATGGGAATCATAATAGCACTTACCTTCAGGATTTAACTAAGTGCCCGGCCTGTTAGCGAAGCCTGAGTTAGTTGAGCCTAAGTGCCTAATCACTCAAAACAGGTAACTGTTCATGTTCTCTTCCCACCGTTTGATGAACTTGGTTTCGTAGAAAAGAACAAAGCATAATAGAACACAAAACAAAATGCACAGCACAGGAAACCTACTACTGGAAATGATTTTTGTGAAAATTTCTAATTCAGATGGGACTTAAACAAAATTAGATGAAAGGCAGCATCTTATTATGTTATTATAAAATCAGGGGATGCTCCCACTGAAACAAGCCTTAAGAGAAAATCATTCTTTTCACAGCTGAGACTCTAAAGCAAAGGGAGATTGTGACTTAACCCTAGGCATATCCAAGAGGCTCCCTAGATACAGTTTCTCACATTATTCATCAGAATTGTTTCTAAATTTCATTTTTTGT
Organism: Camelus bactrianus; assembly: GCF_048773025.1. NCBI lineage: Eukaryota > Metazoa > Chordata > Mammalia > Artiodactyla > Camelidae > Camelus > Camelus bactrianus. The sequence goes on from NC_133572.1 coordinate 16,305,434, forward strand.
GTGCTTCTCTTTTTGAGAAAATGTATGCATTTTTTTTCTATCACATGCATTTACAAAGCTATAATTCATGAAGATACTAGGGTTTTTTTTCCCCCTAAGTTGGCATAGCCTAATCTTTTCCCTAGAGGCCTATATTTGTGCTGCTGTTTTTCCAGTTTGTCTTGGCATCACTGCATCACCTTTTGGCACCTAATTCAACACAGTGTTATCACCATTATGTGAACAGTACCACGCCCACCTGCATGTATTTCACGACTGCCCTCCTCTGCTCCATGCCTTTGCCTGGGTGTGTTTCCCCACTACGTCGCTACCCGACCCCAGGGAGCGATGGTGCCTCATACAAGGTTTGAAAATCTTGACCTTCACTAGGGTTTGGTCACCGTGTATCATGGGATTCCTAACTTCCTTTCTTCAAAGTTCCCTCCAAACTAAAAACCACATGAAGTAAATCAGATTCACGTTTTCTAAAATAGCCTCATGAGCTTTTGCTCTTATTACGACTAAGTTAGGCTTAATGCCAGTTAGAGTTAATCACTGGCATATACGACTTTTCTTATATTACTTATTTTTTGGTAACCCTATGTGTTAATAAATGCTATTATACCCATTTTATAGCCGTGGAGACCAAGAATCAGGGGATTTAAGTAACTGCCCCAAGAGCCTGTAGTGGCAGTAAGTGGCTGCCTTTCCTAAGCCAACATGCCCAAGAGGAGCCTTTGAAGGACTTGACAGTTGTTCTCAAACATTATTATGCATAAAAGTTATCTGACATGTTTCTTAAAAATGTCCACTGCAGAGTCCATCCCCCAAATTCCAGGCTCCATCGTCCAGATTCTGATTTAGTGGGTGACCCAGGCTCTGCCTTTCTGCAGGGTCCCTGGGAGACTGTGACACAGGCCATCTGCACGGCACACGGGCTCAGGAGAGACGCAGCCTGGCTCTGCATTCCAGCTATGACAAAGCACCGCATTTCCTGCTTTTCTTCCCCTTAAAAGCCATAAATTAACTAAGTGCTGAGATTCACATTTATAAGAAAACTTAGGCTGAGTGGGGTTTTCCAGAATTTAGGTTCTACTGGGAGGCAGAATTCTGGCCTGAGGACCAACTGAACTGGTTCCCTCGTCTCTTTTTTGTTGTTGACTTCTTGTATGTCTCTGATTAGATAACTTAGCCTTACTGCATCTCATTCTTCCCCTCTGTAAATGGAATGTGAAAATTCAGTCCACTCTCATGACAGAAGACCTCTAGAAGAGGAAAACGGTGACCATGGCAGAAGCGTGAAAAGCTCCAGGCCAAGAATGTGGTATGAGTCCTCAAGATGAATTACTCTCTTGTGCACAGGGCACGCTGACTTGACCGTGGTTACCGCCTGGTTCACAAAACACAGGGAAACCCATTTGATTGGCATTTGTGAGACTGGGGTGGAGTAGCTTGCAATGCACAGGTTTCACGTTCTTGGAAAATTATTTTTTTAATGTCTCCAAGCCTCATTTTCTGCCTGTGTGAGTAATAGTAGTATCACCCTTATGGGGGGTGGACTTCCGTCGCTTTGTGCTTCACGGGGATGAACTTTGACGAATCGCTCAGCCCAAGAATTTTCATTCTGAAGAGCTTGGTTTCCAACTAGTGACAATACCAGCATACTCATCCTCAAGTCCCTGCTGTGCACTGTGATATACTAGGTTCTACAGAAAACAAACGCAATACCGTCCCTGCTCTTAGGAAAGTTACTCTCAAGAAGATGAGACACTTTGACACGACACCTAAAGCAAGTGACTTGGCAGGACTTTCACAATGTATTACTAAGGGGGAAAAGCCAGACACAGAAAAGTGTCTGTAACATGACCCTAGTTTTTAAAGGCAAATTTGAAACAACTGCTCCATATTTTCATTTGTATATATTATACACACATATAGAAAAAATATACATATATACACAATACATAATTTCCTAAATATATATATATTTAATTTCAGTTGTTTTGAAGAGAGAATAAAGAAATGATAAAGAAAAGATGGAAAATAATAAAAAACATAAGTAAATAATAAAAGTTTTTAAAACTACAGGGATGCCCATGATAAAAAAAGAATACATGTGACATGAGTCCATTTAAATAAATTTGCAACCATATGTGTGTCTATTGTGTGTATGAGTGTATGTGTGTGTGTGAAATGCATGAAAACACAGTCAAAATACTGACAGCAGCTCCAAGGTAGTGAAATTTAAGTAATCCTAAGCGATCTTTCTCTGTGTTGCTAGACAGTTTCTTATAATGACAAATGTTATTTATAATAACTGAAAACATGGGACTGTGTCAGGATATTTATTATTGTACATGATGTATTGTTTTATTTTGCCTTTTTCAAACTGTCCCTAAAAGGGATGAATTCCTTTGAAATGAGAAAAAATTGCATTATTTAAAGCAGTGTTCTTACTAATAATAAAATGCAGTGGAACAAAGGTATTCTCAATAGAAGGCCAACACTGCCTCAGTTTCCCAAATAAAGCAGGCTGCACAGTGAGCTTGTTTTGCCGGAAGAAACTCAGTTACTGGACTCTCCTTTCTTGTCTTTCTATTCCTTCTGTAGATGTTTTCAATTATGTGAATCTTAAATTTGTTGAAAGAATCTAGTTTTTTTAAAAGCTTTACTATATAGTCTTACTTCTGTTTTCCCACCTTACTATTTTCTACAGCTCATCATGTCCAAAACTGAACTCAGTATCTCCTTTCTGCCTCAGCTTAGTTCTCTTCTTGTCTCATTTTTCAATAGAAATGTCACCATCATCCTCAAGTCACCCAGACTGGATACCTGGAGCTACCTGGACCCTCCCTTTAGGTCACTGGCTCCCTGCAGTCAATGAGTCCATCATTTCTGTAGACACTACATCCTAATATCAGATCTCTCCTTACCACACCTCTTCTCCATAGCTATTGTCCTCATTGGTCCTACCTAAATTGTGCAGTTATCTTTAAGTCTGTCCCACTATCTCTGCTTTGAAATTTTGATCAAACAGGAGAATGTCTAAAGTTCTTCACACGCTATGCGAGCAGATGTGAGCTGTCCGCCTATCTTCACTTCCTTCAGGGAGACAGTCTTCCCCAAAACATGCCGCCTTGTGGGCTGTCAGTCACAATGCTCTCACTCCCCATGGTATCACAAGCCAGGGAGGAGGACCTCCAAACCCCAAGACTCAATGACTGCTTCAGAGAGAGGCATATGACAGAAGTAGGGATAAACTGGGAGTTTGAGATTTGCAGATACTAACAAATATATATAAAATAGATAAACAACAAGTTTATACCATACAGCACAGGGAACCATATTCAATATCTTGTAGTAACTTATGATGAAAAAGAATATGAAAATAAATATACATTATGTTTCTATATGACTGAAGTATCGTGCTGTGCACCAGAAACTGACACATTATAAACTGACTATACTTTAATAAAAATATATATTTAAAAAAGGAGGGTCAGGCATTGCATCCTAGGGCTTTTTTGCTAGAGCAAGAAGAAGAACTCTCTCCTGCTTTTGGTGGGTCACAGAGTCATTTAGCAAACTCCTCTGGAAGACTTACTCTCTTGAAACTTTCTAGGAGGCCATCCTCAAATGTTGTCAAGATGCAGAGTAAGTACTTCCTTTTGGGTGTCCTATAAATAGGCACGTATTTTTATCCAGTTTGGGAACCAACTCCAATTTTAGAAAGGTAACCCAGGTTAGTGGTGATTTATGAGGATTTCTACTTTATTATCAGGATGGTGGTTCCCAAAAAGGGAAGCTATTAATTCTAATTTCAACTAGGCTACAAATATCTTCAGTTTTTCACACGCCACATTATAGGACTGCCATAGTAATTGTCTATTTTTTTGTTCTAGCTTCTTATTGATCGATAATATACATTAAATGTACACAAAGTGCATAGCTCAATAAATTTTCACAACCGAATGCAACTTTGTTACTGTATATTTTGCTGCACATGAATAAAATTTAAGATGTCTAAGGTCAGGACCATGCGTTCATTTTTCTCAACCCCTAGCTCAATCTCAGGCCCAAAAGTAACTAATGTCCAATGTTGATGTTGCTGTCCTTTACCTACCAGACAGAGGCATTCATTTTATACCTGAAAATCATCAGGTAGAAAGGTAGAAAGGCTTCTCCAGCATATTAATTTAACAATAATTATATCAATATCAAACAATTATCAAGTGCTTACAGGTACTACTATTATCTCAGTTTTATAGATAAGGAAACTGGCGGAGAGGGTTTTTAAAAATGACTAAGATCAAATAGTCAGTAAATTGAAGAGAGCAAGACCACAAGATAAAACTCAATTTCCAAAAAGTAATTTAAGCCATCTAAACCGTCCACTGTGATAATTACCATTTTTATTGAATCTGAGAAAAACAATTTTTCTTAAGACAAAGAGATAGAATCCACTTTCCTTTAGTAAACATTAGCCATGATTTAGCCTTGGAAGAGAAGAGCAGTTGACTGAACTCTAATAGCGTTTAAAATTCTGCAAAGAAGACAAGCAAGAGCATACAGCGGAGATTACAGACTTACTTCTCAGTCGTGGGCATCTTCCATCTCTTCCTGCATTCATATCCCTCTGTAGCATCAGCTTCTTTTCCATGTCGCTGCTTGCGTGGAATCTCTGGGATCCTTAACTTGGGGGCTATTCCTGATGGGTGAGATGGTGCTTCTGGGTGGGCAGCCTGCCTCTTGTCTCTCTAAATGCCTGTCATTTAATTACAAAAGGATGGATGAGAAAGTCAGCTCTTGAGGCCACTGAGAAAATCCCAACCAAAAATCCCATAAAATCTTTTATTCAAATTGCTTAAGGTGAAGAAATTCTTCAGATTCCTTAAGATATGTTAAAAATGATCCAAGATTATTTACTTTGATATGTAGCTTGAAAAGCTACCGACACTGCTAAGAGATTTCGCGGTGACACATTTATGTTCTGATTCTGATTTTATAGTGAATATTTCTGTTAGAAAATAAAAAGCAAACCAAGGAGGAGGGGACAGCTCAAGTGGTAGAGCGCATGCTTAGCACGCACAAGGGCCTGGGTTCAATCCCCAGTACCTCCTCCAAACATAAATAAATAAAAAAGAAGAAAAGCAAACAGTAGGCATTAGGGGTTTGGTGGCTGCCTTTCTTTGGTTATGTTTTTATTTACTATAGCTAAGATGAAGAAAAAAAACTTGGTGAGACTTTATAGTTAAAGTAAAAGAAAAAATATATACAATAATAAACACACTCATTAGATGACTCTTGCCACTTAATGTTCTAAGAACAGTGGAATCAATATCTCTTGAGTCTGGACTAGACGAGACCCCACGTGAAGATTGTGTACATCATAGATCTGCAGACAAGGGATACAAAACAGAATAAAAGAATGGTTTTGAAGTTCCCCTTGAACTAAAGTTAATGCATTTAAAAGCAAAAATAAGTCTAAGCCATTTCATAAACATCTTTTTAAAGTAAGGTTTTAATTTTTTCGTAAGTAAAAACTAATTGCAGTTGTAAGAGATGATGATACAGTTTGTATTAGGGAGAAACATGGTCCTAACCTTTAAGAAATTATCTCTTGCTGTTTCTGTGCCAAAGCAACTCTCTTAGTAAACGTCTTTCAAATCAAGTGGTAGCCACCACAGAAGCTATGCCCATCTGCATCTGCTTTATGAACTTGATGATCTGAAAAATGATGAAGGGATGATGACTCCATTAAGCCATCAGCCCAAACTACTTTGTATGCAGCTCTGTAAATGATCCATTTCTTCACTGATCTCTCATTTTCAAATATCGGTGGGATCCAGTTGGCTGAGAACTGGCGAAGGCATAACCTCTGCCCACCTGCCCTGCCTCTCTGCATCCTGCATTCTCATGAGGACGTGATACTCCAAACCTCATCTTTCTGGAGTCACAAGCTCATATTGATTGGTTTCTATGCAGTCCCAAACAATAGGTGTCTTTAAAAATGTAGTTTTTCGTGACTTACAGTAATTTTAATACTATCACAATCATACACTAAGATTATTTATCTTTCTAAACTAGCAAACCAGGTAAATGCCCCATCATGCCCAGAACTAAGCTAACACTTGGTTAGGCAGAGAGAGCTTTCCCATCAGTACAATCAGTACAATACAAAGCAACAGGAAACAACGACTGAGTTGATGGCTATAAGATGGTTCATGTTAAAGACTCAATATCAGCTGCTGAACATTCACTGGGTTCCATTCACCATGCTTACTTCATGTCTCGCCACCTCTGAGTTAGCGCAATTGTCTTCCCAATTTTACAGAGAAGGAAGCAGAAGCTTATAGAACCATAAGGTACACTGCTGGCAGCATGCAGAATCTGGATTTGAACTCATGCCTTTGCACTCGAGGGTTAATTTTAGACTTCCTCACACAGCCAGCTATGCATGACAATGGTCCGAACACACAGAGAAGCCCAAGCTTGGCCCATAACACCATGAAGTTATGACATAGAGAAGAGGAAAATATTATTTTTTCCCCAGACTTGATGTGTCTGGGAGGGCATTACATAGGCAATTTATCTAAACTCCATTACGAAACACAAGAAAAACTAAAGAGCACGGAAAGTTGGTACCCTTCCAGGAATAATGATAATGAGGTAACACCCACAGAGCCCCCAACTAAAGACCTTGCCTTTTTTTTCCTTTCAGTTTTCCATCTGTGCTCCTGCGCGCATGAAACTGAAAGAAGAGATGTACGTTTCCAAACACCCCCAAACCCAACAAACCCAAATTCTGTACCCAAATTCCCTAGAATGTCTCCTTTTCTAACCTACTTACTTTTATTCTACTCTTTATTTAGTTTCATTATATTCTGTATCAAAACAATAGTTCCTAACCTCCCTTTCAAATCTCTAAATGTCTTTGCCTTTATTCAGTTTCTTCTCACTCTAGTCTACTGTTTTCATTGTTACGGTCCATCTTACTCTTTCTAATTTTCCATGACTGTGAACATTATGAACACCCCTACCCCATCCCTGTGAATGTTATAAATCCTTCTGCCGACAACATTTTTATTTTTCTGACAGTCTGGCTAAAATAAATGCCATATTTACATAAGAGGTAACATCTATATAATCCCTTGTGTATGTATTTGTCAAAGCCTTGCAAAGATACATTTGATAATTCATGGATTTCTTTGTGATTGAGATTGTAGTGTTTATTCCAGGATGTAGACTAATTATATATTTTCTTCCAATTTTGTTGAGATGCAATTGATGTATAGCACTGTATATGTTTAAGGTTTAGAGCATAATGGTTTGACTTACATTCAGCATGAAATGATTACCAAAATATGTTTAATGAATGTCCATTATCACATATAGATAAAAATTTAAAGAAAAAGAAAAAAATTTTTCCTTGTGATGAGAACACTTGGGATTTACTCTCTCATACACTTTCATATATAACAAACAGCAGTGTTGATTATATTTATCATGTTATACGTAGTAGATTTGGCATTTCTATGCATTTCAAAATGACCACCACGATAAGTCTATTTACCTACCACTTGTCACCACACAAAGATGTTACGTAATTATTGACTATATTCCCCACACTATACATTTCACATCTGCAACTCATTTATTTTATAACTGGCAGCTTGTGTCTCTCAATTTCCCTCACCAATTTCTCTTCTCCCCTCTCTGTGGCAACCACCTCTTTGTTCTCTGGATCTACGAATCTTTTGGTTTTGTTATGCTTCTTCATTTATTTTGTTTTGTGTTTTTACATTCCACAAGTAAGTGAAATTACACTGTGTTTTCTTTCTCTGTCTGACTTCTTTCACTTAATCCTAGTTCACTCTAGATCCATCCATGTGGTCACAAATGGCAAGATTTCATTCTCTTTTATGACTAATATCTCATTATATATATATATATATATATATATATATATATATATATATATATATATATAAAATAAAAATACATAAAATATAAAAAAATTTATATATTTTATATTTTTTTAATATATATATAAAACTTATTCTTTATCCATTCATCTACTACAGGTACTTAGGTTGCTTCCTTATCTTGGCTTTTATGCACATAGGCAAGCATATATCTTTTCAAATTAGTGTTCTCCTTTTCTTTGGCTAGATACCTAGGAGTGGAAGGGCTGAATCATATGGTAATTCTATTTTTCATTTTTGAGGAACCACCATATTGTTTTTCATAGTGGCCATACCAAGTTCATTCCTACCAGCAGTGCATGATGGTTCCCTTTTTTCCACATCCTCACCAACACTTGTTATTTGTTGTCTTTTTGATAATAACCATTATGATAGTTATGAGGTGGTAGATTTGCATTCCCTGAACATTAGTAATGCTGAGCATTTTTTCATGTGCCACCTGTTGGCCATCTGTATGTCTTCTTCTGAAAAATATCTGTTCAGGTCTTCAGATATTCTGACCATTTTTTAATCAGGCTGCTTCATTTTTTGTTTTGATATTGAGTTGTATGAGTTCTTTATATATAAGTTTGGATATTAATCCCTTATCAGACATATCATTTGCAAATATTTTGTCACATTCGGAAGGTTGCACTTTAATTTTGTTGATTTTCCTTTGCTGTTTAGAAGCTTTTTGGTTTGATGTCATCCCACTAGTTGAATTTTGCTTTTGTTTCCCTTGCTGAAGAGACATATTCCAAAAAATATTGCTAAGAACAGTGTCAAAGATTACTGCACATGTTTTCTTCTAGAAGTTTTATGGTTTCAGGTCTTACACTTAAGTCTTTAATTCATTCTGAGTTAATTTTTGTATATGGTGTGAAAAAGTGGTCCTGCATAACTCTTTAGCATGTAGCTGTCCAGTTTTCCCAAAACCATTTACTGAAGAGACTATCTTTTTCCCAATTTATTTTCTTGCCTCCTTTGTTGCAGACTGATTGATCCTTTAAGAATGGGCTCATTTCTGGGTTCTCTATTTTGTTCCATTGGTCTATGTGCCTGTTTTTGTGCCAGTATCATACTGTTTTGATGACTGTAGCTCATTAGAATAGTTTGAAATCAGGGAGTGTGATACCTCCAGTTTTGTTCTCAAGACTGTCATGGCTGCTCGGGGTCTTTTGTGTTTTCATACACATTTTAGAATTATTGTTTTAATTCTGTGAAAAATGCCATTGGTAGTTTGACAGGGATTGCACTGAATCTGTAGCTTGCCTTGGGTACTATGGTCATTTTAACAACATTTAACAATATTAATTCTTCCAACTCATGAACACAGTATATCTTTCCATTTGCTTGTGTTGTCTTCAGTTTTTTTTTTTTTTACATGGTGGGGGTAAATTTATTAATTTTTTTTATTTTTAGAAGATGTACTGGGGATCGAATCCAGGACCTTGTGCACGCTAAGCACATGCTCTATCACTTGAGCTATACCCTGCTGCCATTGTCTTCAATTTCTTTCATCAGTGTCTTACAGTTTTCAGAGTACAGATCTTTTACCTGATTGGTTAGATTTATTCTTGGGTAGTGTATTCTTTTTGATGCAATTACAAATGGGATTGTTTCCTTCATCTGTCTTTCTGATAGTTTGTTGTTAGTGTTTAGAAATGCAACAGATTTCTGTATATTAATTTTATATCTTGCAAACTGACAAATTTCATTGATGAGTTCTAGTAGATTTTTAGTGGTATATTAGGATTTTTTTTATATATAGTATCATGTCATCTGCAAACAGAGACAGTTTTACTTCTTCTTTTCCAGTCTGGATTCCTTTTATTTCTGTATCTTGTCTGATTGCTATGGCTAAGACTTCCAGTACAATGCTGAATAAAAGTGGTGAGAATGGGCATCCTTCTCCTGTTCTTGATCTTGGAGGAAATGCTTTCTGCTTTTCACCATTGAATATGATGTTACCTATGGGCTTCTCTCTCATACATGGCTTTTATTATGTTGAGGTGTGTTCCCTCTATACCCACTGTGAGAGTTTTTACCATAAACAGATGTTGAATTTCATTAAAAGCTTTTTCTGCATCTTTTGAGACAATCAAATGATTTTTATTCTCCATTTGTTAGTATAGCATATCACAATGATTGATTTGTGGCTACTGAACATATCCCTGGGATAAATCCCACTTGGTCAGGGTGTATTATCCTTTTGATGTAGTACTGAATTCACTTTCCTAGTATTTTGTTGAAGCTTTTTGCTTCTATGTTCATCAGTGACATTAGTCTGTACTTTTCTTTTTTGTGTGTGATATCATTGTCTTGTCTTGTCTTGGTATCAATGTGATGCTGGCCTTGTAGGATGAGTTTGCAAGTGTTTTTTCCCCTACAATTTTCTGGAATAGTTTGAGAAGGATGGGTGTTACTTTTCTTTATATGTTTGGTGGAATTTGCCTGTGATGCTGTCTGATCCTGGACTTTTGTTTGTTAGGAGTTTTCAAGAAAGTTAGGAATTTATGAAAACGAATATATGTATGTTCCTAGATGTCTGAAGCACTGTGCTGTGAACCAGAAATTGACACAACATTGTAAACTGACTATATTTCAGTAAAAATATTTTTTAAGTCTATATACTTTCTTCTGATCAATGTTCATGTCTTTGTGTTTTTTCAATTCTTGAGCTTTACATGATTATTTTAAGTGAGACTGGAGAACCTTATTTTCTTAGAACATATTTGCTGTAACCTATTATCTTTTGTAATTAAAGCTAACAATTGGCTCAGCTTTCTTTCAGTATGTTTGTTTTTCACAAAAGATAAAGAGTAGGAAGTGTGCTCTGTGTTTATACTGATAATAAAGTGACACAATCCTCCTGCTATTTATATATTATCTCCATATGGTGTGAAATAGTTCCATTGTGTTTTGTTGTTTTTCAAAGACCAGATGAATAGTTCCTTTTCTGTTTTGAAACCATTCAAAGCTATCTGTGAAAAGTCCAACCCATCATTCCATGGACATTCAGATTCACAATAATAAATTAGTAAATGACTAAAATAAGTAACACATTTTAAAATACAGATTATCTGGTTTTTGTTTTTCCCAAGTGTAATTATTAAAGACAAATGCAGTGTCCTCAAATCCTCTGCCTTTATCCCCTCACTGTCACACCAGTCAATTTACAAAAGGGTGAAAACTTTATCTAAGACAGCCAGCTGTTTGGGCTCCATGATGCCAAACAATGGATTTGATAATTTTTCCTAATGACTTGATCAACTCTGGTAATGTGAAAATACTGACAGTTGCTTAGAAGTTACAATTAATTTATAATTAACTATAATTTTAACCAAAGTTCTACTTCAAACTAAATTAATATTTTAATATTTTAGATGACATAAACTCGTGTTTTTAGACGCATATCTGTTTATAAATTTTATCTGCATTTCCTAGTTGAAGGAAGGGTGAAGTCACTTTTAAGGAAAAGGAATTAATTGTTTTTAAATTAGTAGATGCATTCTATTTCACCCCTGGGGCTGTTTTTGGCTAGATTAAATTGCACGAAAAATAGCATTGATTTGGTTCCTCATATTCACAGTTGGTCTTGAGAAACTGAAATCTTTTAAAATCCTTCAGCAGTCCAATGTTCACTTCCATTTTAATAATCACATAGAAGTATGTGTCAATAACATCTATTGAGTATTTCAGATGTTTCCTTCTGGACCTCAGTTTACTTACTTATAAATTTAAAATTAGAAAGTTGAAATAAGTAATCTTTATAGTCCTAAAATTCTATAATCCTATCTAAATTTTGAAATGGTCTAATAAAAACATATTCTTGCTTTGTGTGCTATTTGATGTACATACATTTTTTTTCTTTTAAAATTTCTGCCTAATTATCTCTGCCACTATTAAGGCAGCTACTTATTGCTACCATTATTTGAATTAGGTGTATTAATGACATAGCTTATTTGCAAGGGTCAGAACACGGTATTACGTTAGTTTGAGCAAAAGTAAAAATGATGGCTCACATATCTGGCAGATTCAAAGGTTTAACTAGCTTCAGGTAGAGCAGAACCCATGTGTTCCAAAGTCCTCAGGTGTTTGCCTCTCTCCATATCTCAGCTTTTCTTTCCTTTGTTTTGGATTTATTTCCACGCATATATTTTATGTGTAACATTAAAAATGACTACCATTAGCTTCATTCATCTTTACATCCCACAAACTCAGCAACCTCATTGTTGCACAAGTGCACATCTCTCCTGACAGCTCCAGAAGCCCTGAGATGGACTCCAATTGGCCAGACTTGGGTCATGTAGCCAAATGTGAACTCATCCCAGTGGCCAAGAGGATCTGTATTCTCATTGGCCAGGCCTGGATCATGTACCCCATCAACTATATAGTCACTTGATTGGAACCATGTGGACTCCGAGTGGAGGGGTGATCCTCAAGAGGAACAGGTGTGTTGTATTCAAGGAGAAGGAACAGTGAGGAGGCAAAAACACCAGGTGTCCGCTGTGCTAACTCCTGACAGCATTCCACCAACCTGAGTCCCTAAACAACACTCTAGTATTCAGTCTGTTTGTGCAGCTGTGCATGCAGTTGAGTCCAAAATGTTTACGGCTTGACTTGATAGTTTCCATAGTAGGGTACCCTACATGCAGTGATGAGACACTAAGAAAACAAGCATAGAATTTAACATGATAATAAATAGATCAACAAACATTACTCTCTTGTTCATGTGCTAAGTTCTAAGATTTGTGACCCAGTAAATTTCCTACTCATTCTCAACTTCTTTTATTACTAAGCCCTTCAAAGGACAAAAACTGTTTAGTACACTTGCTACGATATTCTCTTCAAGGATCTCCTTTGTGGAATCCATTTATAACATCTACCTACTTATAATAAAATCCTTATTATCAACTAAAGAGCCTTGTAGAAGACCCACGGTACAGGTATACTAGTCAGCAGCTACATTCTAATGTGTTTATCCCTTCTCTAAGAATTGACTTGGGGCAACCACACTTTCTGAGTAAGTTTCTTTTAAAAACATTTGAAACTATCAATAACAAAAACACATTTAGCCCCTTGATTCAAAATCATACTGGTACTTTCCTAGGTATTTTAATTGTATGTAGTTGAGTATCTTCATGCTTTAATCTAAAGTATGTTTACTATACGGTTAATAAGTTCTTTAGAGAACCCTTCACCTAAGTGGGTCTCCTCAGACAAGATCTACTGCACTTGAGGTGAACAGTACCATTTCAGATGCAAATGAGAATAGACTGGAGTCGAATGTGACTCACAGAGCCAGATATTCCGAGTCTCCAAATTGTTCTATGTTGATTACACAACACTGGATACTGTATGCCATTAGGGGACTAATTTACCAGGTTTGTCAGCATAAACAACAATTAACACTCTCCCCCATCTCTTTCTTTCTTTATTTAAGGAGGTGACATTTATTTCTCTTGGCAGTTAACCAGGTTCTTAGTGGGTGACTTTTTGCTTCGGAGGATAAATTATGCACAGGCATTCAATAAATCAATAGTTCTAATTTGAAATATTTATAATGCTGGATAAAAACCAGCCACCTCCTTCTTATGAAACTGTTAGTATTTTTAGGGAAGCAGTGGTAACAGCCATCACTTGCTTTTAAATATATGTATATATTTAATATTTGGTTATAAAGATTGTGGGGAGACCTGATGTACTGATTACGGAGAAGGCTTTTGGGGCCTTCTAGTGGGAGAAATCGTAGCAGAAGTGTTCAGCTCCACTGCATGAGGGGAAGTCTAGTGGTAAGAGCCAGAAAGCAACAGTGACCCCCTCTCCAGGGGGGATAAGAGAAAACTGTCACTAAAAGAGACTAAAGCACCATTGGAATTACTCTTTGAGTAAAACCACAGGCTGTGGGCAGCAGGGCGTGCTTTGATTTTCCAGCCTATCCCCAGTTTTCCCCTTTGGTGGGATTTTCCTAGATGCCACATGGTCCTGGGTGTGGTATCCACAGTCAGGGTGACTGACCCATGTTGTAGGGAGTAAGAAAGGGCAGAAGTGTTCCATTTTGCAGGCTAGGTGGACAGGATCTGACTCCAGTGGGCAGCAGCCCAGAGTGTGACCTGGGACTCCATCCGCAGTGAAAGAATGAAGGAACAAATACAGTGCTTTAGAGCTGGGACTTCTGACCCAGACTGGCCTAAGCTCCAAGGGTGACTTTATCACTCACTAGCCGAGTGACTGCAGAAGTAGTCTTACATTTCCAAGCCCCTCTTTCCTCACTGAGAAAGTGGGGATAATAGAAGTACCCATCATGCAGCAGTATTGTGAGTTCCTGGCATACTATTAAGTATTCAGTCCAGAGCAGGGGCAGAGCAGTGGAGGACTGACAATGGTGCTGGAAAAGCTCATTGATAGGGGAGGGGAGGAACAGAATAAGGAAGCGGAGAGTTCCTTTACTAGACTCAGCCACATTGTCACAACAGTCCGGGAACAGGCATCCATCCACACCCACGGTGGGCAGCCTGTTAGCCATCCTCCTAAAAATGGGACGTGTGGTCGCAGTGCAAGACACCACTGAACCGACTTCAAGAGTCCTCCAGCAAAATTTATTCATAGATTAAAAAATAAAAGTAGTAAACTTTCTGGTTTTAAAATAATTTCCCTAAATCATCCGGCCTGTCTCCTTTTCACTAGGCAGAATTCAACTTACACATCTCAATATATAGAACATGGCTTTAACTTCAAGTATTTGTTGAAAGTAATTTTTACAACCTCTCTTGACAAACTAAGCAACTCACAATCTTTACTTTAAAAGGATAAAAAAATCTGATTGAGTACAGAGTGACCATTTCCAATGTGTCATGATATTGTCTCTAATGATTAGTTCTTATTCTTTCTTGAAGGGTTTCTTTCCTTCTCACTACAGTTCAGATTAACTCTCATAACACAGCCACCCATTCTCCCTTTCAGAGCATCGCTTGAATTCGCTGTTCTCAGCCCGACTGCACATTAGACTCATGCAAAGAGCATGTTAAACATTCTGATGCCGGGGCCACACCCCCAGAAATTCCAGGATGTGACTTGCCATCGGTTTGTTCCTTAAGGTTCTCAAGTGATTCCAGCACAGTTGAGAGTCACTGCTTTGTAGAATCACATGTGCAAAGGCAGGAAGTCCTCTTTCCTCTTTCTTTGGATAAGTTTCACAACTTAGTCATTTTTTAAAAAGATGATGATAGGAACATGATCTCTTTAATTAAGAATACTTCAGTGATTGCATAATGAGTCTGTCTTTTCTTTTGAGTGATTTAGACAGCAATGATATAGTAACCCCTACAGTTACTATGAAATGGTCTCATAAATTATATTTTTAAATTATTGAAATTATGTTCGCCAGCTAATGATTTTTTTTTTTTGCTATAAACCAAGCAGACAAGAATTTCTATAAAAGTAATTAATGAGCCTTTTCACCTTCCCTAGAGATATGTCTTCTCTATTTCTAACAACGTTACCACCAGTCTCCCAGGCACCCACGCCTCGAGTCTTAACATCTCTACTACAGTGCCTTGTGGGCAAAAGAGGAGCCCTGTTTATTTTCAATTTACAAACAAAAAACAGTCCATGTAGTGGTGGGGGTTTGGGTAATGGATGCCTTCATCTGCTTCACAGTGACTTTCCCCTGTGATCGCATTTGTGAAACTCTGTCCCTGCTATTTCTGGGGCTGCCTGGGTTCCTGCCTCTCCATGCTGTTCACTGGACCTTCATTTAATAAATGTTCTGGAGGCATTTAACATGTGCCAGGCACTGTTTCAGACTGTGGGCCCGTGGCAGTGAGCAAAGCAGGCCAGAGGAGCCACTTCTCTTGTGGACACTACACTCCAGAGAAGAGAGAACAAATAAGGAAGTAAGAAAATGTACTCTGTGTAGTACAGAGAATGCAACATAATGCCACCTCAGATTCCATGGGATACACTTCAGGAAATGCTGGTCTATAATGTGCATCTAAGAAGAGTATGCCCCTCCGTGGTTATTATAAACTCTAAAAACACGTTTTATGTTCTCCCAAGAAAACTGTCATTTCCCCTTACCAACAAATTCCTGTAGAATTAAGTCTAGCTTAACAGTTTCCAGAAGTTCATCTGTTGAAAGTTCATTCTAAGTACTTCCTTTTGAAGGTCAGTAGAGGAACGTCGAGAAGGGCATGGCCGTAAAATTTCAAACGAACGTACTCTTGCTCTGGAATAATGTGTTGAATTTTTTCCTCTTGTTTCCTTTGTCATTTTCTGTTGGCCTTGACTCTAAATTTTCTGCATATTTGAATTCTTTCACTGATCAAAGATGAGATTTTCCAGCTCCTTCCATTAACCTGGTTATTCTTTCTTTTAACTCAGCTCCTGAATTCAGTTACCCCCCTGAGGCCATTCTCATTCTTACCCTCCTCCTCGTGTTTTGTTGATAGGCTGACTCTCCAGTATCAGGACTGAGCAAAAACATGCCACTTTCACCTCCACTGGCACGGTAATTATTCAACAAACATTCATTGACCATCTACTGTGTTCTAAGATCCATACGAGGCACAAAGATCACAAAGATGAACAAGATACGGCCCCCTCTTCTAAAGAAGTTGACAGTCCTATGGAGGAGTCAGGTACTTAAGGTAACACAAGATAAGGTCTGTGGTCAGTTGGTTAAACAGAAACTATTAAAGTGGAGAATCCTCCTCAAAAAACTAAAAATAGACTTACCACATGATCCAGCAATCCCACTTTGGGGCATATATCCAGAGGGAACTCTAATGTGAAAAAACATCTGCACATCAATGTTCACAGCAGCACTATTTACAATTGCCAAGACATGAAAGAAACCTAAATGTCCATCAACAGATGACTGGATAAAGAAGTTGTGGTATATGTATACAATGGAATACTACTCAGCCATAAAAAAGAGTAAAATAATACCATTTGCAGTAACATGGATGGACTACTTAGAGATCATCATTGTAAGTGAAGTAAGCCAGAAAGAGAAAGAAAAATACCATATGATATCATTTATATGTGGAATCCAAAAAAAAAAAGTACACTATGAACTCATCTACAAAACAGAAACAAACTTGAAGACTTAGTAAACAATCTTATGGTTACGGGGGAAAGGGGGTGGGAAGGGATAAATTTGGGAGTTTGTATTTATAAACATTAGCCACTATATATAAAAATAGATTTTATAAAAAGGGTTTTTTGTATGGCACAGGGAACTATGCTCAATATCTTGTAATAACCTTTTATGGAAAAAAATATGAAAACAAATACATATATATGTATATGCACGACTGAGACACTGTGCTGTACACCAGAAATTGACACATTACAATTGACTATACTTCAATTAAAAAAAAATTTACACAATGAGAAATCTAAAAAAAAAAGTGGAGAATCCTAACACAAAAAGAACTGAAGGGTATAATTTTAAATTTGACCTTTAAATATACATTCTAGACAACATTGTAAATTGACTACACATCAATAACAATTTTTAATTAATAATTTTTTAAAAAATATTTTAAATGTACGTTCTTTCACCAAACTTTAAGACACAGAGTCAAGTCTTTTCTTCAGCTGCTGATTGGAATTTTGCGTGGTCTTTCTTGCACAGTCATAACATATCATCTATAATTTCTAGTTTCAGTCTATTTAGAACAGAGTAAAAATGCAACAATACTGTAGAAGTATCTGAGTCCTAAAACCATGTAGATTTTTGTGATTCTTCTCACAGTTTTTTACAGTTGTCTTGCTCATATCCACTTGGACAGCACTTGTTTTAGCATCTCACTTTTGTAGTCTTTTCAAAGTATTCAAATAAATTCAAATTCAACGTTTACAAAAAACGATAACTCTCTTTCATTGCACACTTAATATTTCATCAACTTAGTATTTAATTAAATTATATGGTTTAAAATATCAAGTGCAGTGGACATAATCAGGTTTGAATGATCACACAGCTGGGTCTTGGTAAGCCTACACCTCATGGGGAGGGAGGCAAAGGCAAGAGCACAAGAGAGGGAGATTCCTGACTGGGAGTACTCCGTGTGCCTTTGGTATCTGTTACTGTGTTCTACAGACAGCAGAGATGCTCCGGTTGATTTTTATATTTTATATTATTGCAGTACAACATAAATAATTTAATAAAGGCTTAGACAAAATGTTGTTTTCTCTTAAAAGGATCTTTTCCTGTTATCCATCATGAATGTTAATTTGGAATTTTTTTTTCCTTTTTTTTTTTTTTTGGATGGCGGAGGGTCTTTGATTACTTTATCTTTGGAATAAGCAACAGAATTCAAAATTTCTAAAGTAAAACAAACAGTGAGAAGTATCTCTGATATTCCTATTCCCCAGCCACCAGCCCCCTTTCCCAGAGGCAATCAAGGTTACCAGTTCCTCCTGTGTCCTTATAGAGGTTTTTAAAATAAGTATAAAGATGTATCAGACATACAATCACGTACATTTTCTTTTCCTTTTTTATAAAAACACAAAATGTTAGCATACTAGTTCTGCCATATCTAGAATGAGTTTTGACATTTTCTTTCACCCTCTGGGAGTCAGAATTTTCATCAAGCAGGTCAAGAACTTGTCAGATGCTCTGTATTTCGCTGACTAAGGCTTCCAGCAGAAGGCCAGATTATATCCCCATTACTACTACATCTTGATTCTCTGCCAGTTTTGTAAAATAGATCAAGAACACATCATCTGTTTCCTTTCCAAAAGTCAGCTGAACATCATTTCTGTCTCCTTTATCCATATGTAAGATATATATTTTGTGGATTTCCTTAAAGGTGTATCTTCTTGGTATATTGTACTGTTATACCCTCCCCCATCAGATTTTTAGTAATTATTTGATGCACGAGATAAACTATTTCATAAAAATATTTCCAGTAAATCTTAGTACTTCCCATTAGTTTATGTACATATATACATGTTGCAATGTGCATTCATCTTATTTACAACTTATGTACTTTACATGTGTTTTTGGTATGTAATATAATATTTTCAGTCTCTTCTAATTATTTTCCCACGTGAATCACTGAGAAGCTCCTTCAGTCCTGTTTATCCATGTCTTATCTTTTCTCCTCCAAGGAAATCAGCATCATGGCTTTATCTGGGAATTTATTTTTCTTTCTCTGCATTTTCAGTGTAGATCCCTCTTGAACAGGTCAGCTAACCTCTTGGAAAACATGTTTATTCTTCCCCATTTTGCAATATGCATCTCACCCCAGCCAAGAGAATATCCTTCCAGGATACCAAGTCATGGTCCAGGTATCTAAGCCCATTTCATCAACACTGTCTGCATTGTCAGCAGTCCCCTTCCCACAGATTCCTCTGTCTTTCAAATGTCCTACTCCAATGAAAAAGAACAGTAGAAACAGGACCTACCTACACATTGAAAATTTGCAGTCCCTAAAGTTGTTTCCCTCTTCCTTTGCTGGTCTTTTTCCTGTTTAAGAATGAACAAACTGCTAACTTGCCAGCTTTGTTAACTCATTAATTTATCCAACAAATATTTACTTAGTACCCAGGGCCTGAGTTGTTAAAAATTAATTTATTAAATTTTATTATAATTTATTACTATCTGGCCATTAGTTACAGTATGTATAATTTTAACTGGTAAATATTATGTAAAAGTATGTTACAAAAGATATGAAAGCAGCGAGGAAGAAGTCACTAACTCTGGTGGGTAGCAGAGTGTGGAAGCAAACAGGAAGGCTTCACAGATGAGAAAATCTAGAATTTTATAAATAAGTAGGAGTCTATCGGGCAGGCAAGAGACAAAAGTACATACAGCAGACAGAAGATTTTATGCAAAAGCAAAGAGACATGAACATGCGTGGTCAAGCCTAATCTAAGGTAAATAAAGAGTTGGGAGACAGTTTAGAGTTAGAATCTATAGGGTTCTCTGGCCACTAGGATATGGGAAAAGAGAGAGGGAGGATTCAAGAATGACTTCGAGTTTGGTTATTGGCAGACTGATGGATGGTGAAGTCTGAGATTAGTAATTCAGGAGATGAGAACAGGTCTGGGTGCTGGACTGATGACAATGAAAGCAATTTTGCACATGCAGATTTTGAGGTAGCTGCAGGCTATTCAAGTAAAGGAGCTCTTATCATAAGCTGTAAGAAGTAAGTCTGAGCAAAGAGAGAGAAGACTGATTAAAACATAAGTACGGGCAATTGTTAAGGTCACAGGAGCAAAGTTTGCTATGGATTGAGAAATTAATGGGACATAAATAAGTGGGATGTTTTGTCTTAAACACTCTTTCATATAAGATGTAAATTGGGGAACAATTTTTTAAAATCCATTGATCTGTCTTAACAGGCTAGTAAGGAAAATATATATATTAATAGAAAATATTAGTAATAGAAATAGATTAGCAATAGTAATAGAAAATAACAGATACTACATAACAGTAATAGAAAAACTATAAAGCAATATAAAGTTGTCCTTTTTGTTCAATTAAATAAATGCATTTTGTTATCTCTGCCCAACTTCATTTAACTGTTACAGACTTTAACTGTCACAAGAAGTCTTTCCCCATGTCTCTTTTGCAAATCTACACCGGAAACCCAGGGCGACTGGAAGACCTTCCATCTGTGCAGCAAGAGCTATTAGTTAGATGAGTAATGCTTCCTCCACTCTAACCTGTCAAGAGGCCACCATGATGCCTTCATATTCTTTGGAATTTTAAGGGGAAAAAAAAATCACATGAAAATGTAGAACTAACAGATGTGTGTATAAGACGTAAAAATCTTCTTTTAAAACACTAGCGACAATGAAAGTAAGGGCAGCTATAACTTACAAGTTCTGCTTCAATATACTGATTTTTTTTTTTTCAGTGACTAATAAACTCAGCAAGGGAGAGTGCTGGCCCAGTCTGTTTTGCCTCATATAACTTCAGTCAATTGTTGGCATCTCTATCCCATTTCTCTTTATAATCCAGTGACTACATACCAATCTTCCCTCTTACTTTCCTTATCTCCTTCAGAGATCATTTACTTATCACCTGCTATATGTTAGGTGTTGGAAACACAAAGGTGAATAACAGACTCTCCCCTCAAATAATATGTAGATCAATGGAGTAAGTCAGCAATTATAATAATTACAAAACGTTCCATGGTAGCATATGAGAAAGACAGGTGAACTTGACTTCCCAAAAAGAGGAAGCACAAGGACTGTGTCTTGAATGACAAGTAGAAGTGAACCAAGGAAGTAGCCTGTGCAAAGCCATGGAATTAATGTAAACCATAGCACACTTAGGAAGTTGTAAGTAGCTCTTAAAAGATATCATTGATATTGTGACACTACGCAGAGGTACACAGGACTAAAGATCATTAAGCCTCTCTGCCATCATATGAAGCTCAGCTTTAATCCGAACCCTCTACATAGCTACTGAAGAATTTTAGTTGAGAATAGCGTTTCCGAAAGAGAAAAAGTTCTGTGATGACACGACTGAAAATATCCTGAAGGCAGAGCAGGAATGCAGGCAGAAAGACAGGTGAGGGGAAGCTGCCGTTGTACTTTAGAAAAGAAGTGATATCTGAATTATGGTCTTGACAGAAGGGAAGTTTAGTTCAAAGGACCCTAACCAGTTAGGAGGAGATTACCACAATCCTCCAGGGAAGAAATGATGTTATCCTGAACCAAAGCTGAGACAGAAGAGTGAAAAAAAATCAAGATTAAAAAAAAGTTGGATTTAAGAGATTTGATGTCTCTCAGTTTATATACAACATGCCTATTATTTTGAATTTCTCTAAGTACATGTGAGTCAAACCCCTTGGCTTTCTTGTTCCATGGACTGGATTTAAAAATGCCTAATGTTTTCATTTGTGGTTATTTGAGATTAAGATCTGAACATAAGTACATTTTTAAATGCATTTTATCAACTCCTACCTAAAACTACATGCTATGAAAGAATTTAAAAATCAATCAGAATCCTAGTGAGTTGGCTTCTTAAATGGATGAAAGCAGTTCATAGAAAAAAGAGCTGGAAGACTAATCCTGATAAAATGTAAGTTTAATCACCTCATTTCCACTCAGCATCCTTCAGTGTCTTTTCATCTTGCTCCGAATAAAAGTCAGTCTTCATAATGGCCCACAAAGCCCCACAAGAGCAGGCTCCCGACTCTGACCTCAGTTCTTCAATCCTATTCATTTGGGGGCAGCCGTGCTGGCCTCCGTGCTGCGCTAAGTCTCCAGGCACCCTTGTGCATTGAGCAATTGCTCCTCTGGTTTCCCAGTTATCCTCCTGGCTTGTTCCCTCACCTCCTTCAGGTCTTTTCCTAACCTTATCACTGTTTAAAAAATAAAATTACCCCTCCCACTCAGCACTCTCTGTTCGATTTACATTTCCCACAACACGCATCACAATCTAACAGAGTTTGATTTTACTTTTCCTGTTCAGTATCCATCTCCCAGTTTCTCACAGCTAGGAAGTAAGTTCCACGTGGGCAGGGATTTTTAATGTTTTTCTGTATCTCTAACTCCCAGAAGAATACCAGGCACATGAATGAATGAACTGCTAGTCCAGCAGGACTGTCAATCACGGTGTTCCAAAGACCTCACTGACTGACCAGCAAAATCATTACTGCGGAAAGAACCCTGCAGTTAGATATTGTTTTTTCCATCAGGAAGTCACCAGCAAAGTCAGATAGTCTGAACTGTTTCCATCAACACAGAAATTGGTATAAGTCACTATAATTAGGACTTAGCTCATAAAAATAATTAATTGATAATCATTTTTCACCTGGCACTTAATGACTATAAAGCTGTGTCAAATTCTTTAGCATGATATAAAATTTGTCCTTATTCACAACTGCACCTTTCTATTCTATCTGGTAACAACAAAATGCTCATTGTTCATTATATTGACAAAGATTTTTGTTGAAAGTGATTTCATTGCCTTCAGCTTTGTAGTTAGACTTCTTAGGGTCTTCACTTGGAGGTGACTGTATCAACCAAAGCAATCATCACAATTAACAAAACCAAGTTATTGAGTGATGCAATCAAAGACCTCTTTTTAAAGGTCTTAATTTTTGGAAGGTTTTTATGCTATTTGCTATTATGTTTTCCTTGCTATTTCACTTTATAATCATTGATTATTTCTCATTGCTAAAAAAAATACACATGTAGGTAGACTTTAAAAGAACAAGTTTACCACTCTTGAACATAAATCATAGCAATATTTTTTCCAAACCAGTTCCTACAGTAATGGAAATACAAGCAAAAATAAACAAATGGGACCTAATTAAACTTAAAAGCTTTTGCACAGCTATGGATACATCAACAAAACTAAAAGACAATCTACAGAATGGGAGAAAATATTTACAAATGATGTGACCGACAAGGGACTAATTTCCAAAATATACAAAGAGCTCATATAGCTTAATATCAAAAAAAAAAGCAACCCAATCAAAAAATGAGCAGAAGATCTAAATAGACATTCCCCAAAGAAGGCATACAGATGGCCAACAGGCACATGAAAAGATGCTCAACATCGCTAATTATTAGAGAAATGCAAATCAAAACTACAATGAGGTATCACCTCACACCAGTCAGAATGGCCATCATTTAAAAAGCCTTCAAATAGTAAATGCTGGAGAGGGTGTGGAGAAAACAGAACCCTCCTACACTGTTGGTGGGAATGTAAATTGGTGCAGCCACTATGGAGGATAGTATGTAGGTTCCTTAAAAAATATAAAAATAGACTTAACATAAGCTCTGTCAATCCCACTTCAGGGCATATACCCAGAGAAAACTATAATTCAAAAAGACACATGAACCCCAGTGTTCACAACAGCATCATTTTAATAGACAAGGTATGGAAACAACCTAAATGTCCACTGACAGATGGATGGATAAAGATGATGAGATGTATGTGTGTATATATATACACATATATATATATACACACAACATACACACACACACACACACACACACACACACACACAATGGAATACTACTCAGCCATAAAGAAGAAAAATAATGCCATTTGCAACAACATGGATGGACCTAGAGATTGTCATTCTAAGTGAAGTAAGCCAGAAAAAGAAAGAAAAATACCATATGATATCACTTATATGTGGAATCTAAAAAAAATCATAAATGAACTTATTTATAAAACAGAAACAGACTCACAGACATAGAGAACAAACTTATGGTTACCAGGGGGTAAAGGGGATGGGAAGGGATAAATTGAGAGTTTGAGATTTGCAGATACTAACTACTATATATAAAATGGATAAACAACAAGTTCCTCCTGTATAGCACAGGGAACTATATTCAATATCTTATAGTAACCCATAATGAAAAAGAATATGAAAAGGAATGTATGTATGTATATGTATGACTGAAACATTATGCTGCACACCAGAAATTGACACACCATTGTAAACTGCCCATATTTCATTTTTAAAAAATGGTTAAAAAAAAAACCAAGTTTACCTTTACCCTTCTTAATTCCATGCTCCTTCCCAGAAGTTAACAAATACTAGCAGTTTAGTGTGTATTTTTCCATGCTTCTTTCTATGCATTTATATAAATACGTACATACAGAGTTTCAGTTTTGGAATACTCAAATACATATAATATTTGATATATTATATATATATTTCTTGCTTGCTTGCCTGCTTGCTTGCTTCCCCTCCTTCTTTTGTTTTTAAGTGCTTTCTTTACTTAAGTGTGTTTTAGACCCTTTTCCACATCAGTGCATACTGAATTCAGCAAATATGTCTAGCTTTATCCTATTTTCCTGGATTAATTATTAATAGTGCCCTCTTTCACTATCAAAAGTAGCCTAGTTTGGACAATAAATTGTATGGTCTTAATATAAAGTTGCCTGGTTAATGAATTCATATCAGTCTATAAAACCACAATTTTTGTCGTCATTACGTTATAAATAAACATTTAGATATCAGCCTCTTTGGTATTATGAGCAAGGGTGCAGTGAATGCTCACAAACATGTATCTTAGTGCATGTATATGAATATTTCTATAAGATAAATTCTTCAAGTGCAACCATGGGGTTGAATAGTACATACATTTACATTTTTAATAGACTGTCAAATTGTTTTCTTAAAAGCAGTCTCATTTTACACTTCCCAACAACAGCATCCATGTCCTTCTACCCTCACCAACCAATTCGGGATATTATACATCTTTTTGGCCACTTCAACAGGAAAATTTCATATCTGATTCTTGTTTGAATTAATATTTCACTGATTACAGTTGAGGTTCAATTTTTTTCATGGTATTTCATATATTTTGCCCATTTTTCAATGGGGCTATTTCTTCTCTTAACTTGTAGGTATTCTTTTATATAAAGTATGATATACATTGTAAATATTTTCTTCCAATAGTTCATTTATCTTCCCCATAGCATGGAAAATGCTTTTTTTCTACAGCTACACCTAGCAATATTTTTATCCTCCAAAAATGGTTAAAATACATATAACTCAAAACATGTGTCAAACTTCCTTATCTTCTAAAGTTAAAGGTATATACATACATAATTATACACACACACACACACACACCCCATATATATATACCAACCATATACAAGTATGAACTACGGACAGATATGGTCTGCCACTGAATATTTTGGGAGTCATTTTATTTGTATATATTATTTCTCCAAATTTTATATTAATTCCTTATTTTTTCAAATATCAATATTTTATTTACAATTTTGAGTGCAACAAACACATACATATTAAATGTAGTTCACTTTACCTCCTAGACATAAAATCTCATCTCTTTAAAGGAAGCACAGCTTAATCAGATTCTTTTGCATTTTTCATGCTTTGACTCCATCTCCTAATTTCATCTTCAACAAATTTCATCAGGGTTGAGTTAAACTTCACCTCAAGGTCACAATGAATTGCACTGTATGTCATTCTAGCGTGGAATTGGTACCTGAAGTGTTATATCATTTTCCTCAATAATTCATGAAGAAATGGAGGTAACAGGCTTCCTCACCTGGAGAAAATGTTTAATGATTTCCAGAGGAGAGAAAGCAAGCAGTATAAATAAACAAATAAATTTATATATATGTATATATTTTTATATATAGTACATAAATAAATACTCTATTCAATATTCTGTAGGCAAAAGATTTCCTCCAAACACTTTCTCAAATGAATACATGCTGATTGCCACAGCTGTTTGTCAAATAATCTTTCTTTTGTGGTTGTATGAAAAAGCCTTTTAATAAAATAGTGCCTTTTCTCTGAATAAATACACTGTTCGTTAATTAACAAAAATTAAATATAAAAATAGAAATGGACAGCAGCAGGAATTCTGATTAGCATGGCATTCATCCTTTAGATATAATAGGCTTTGTGTTTTATCAAAATCCCATTGCAGGTAACAACAGGCATTAAAGTTAGATTTTAGTATTTTCATTATAACCTGATTTATGTCTAACAAGGCCTTATCGTGTCCACACACCACCCTGTCTAACAGGTGACACAGAGGCAAAATCTGGACTGTTCAAATGATGCCACTGAACAGCAACTGGAAATAATTGATCTCTCCCTACTCAGGGTCAACTCAATAAGCTTGGTAAATTAGCTGAACTGGAACTTTCAGGCCTGTCTAATTTATCTTTCTATGTGTACAGACATATTCTCAAACAAGACTTCCAAATTATTAGACAACAATTCTTTTTACAGTAACTCTGTACCTCTGTCCACTTTGCATAAAGATCACCTGTGCTAATTTATGACATTCTTCAAACTCACAAGACTATCCACAGGGTTTCACTAACGACTATCTAAATGTGAGGAATAAAATTTGGTCTTCCTGTTGTTTGACTCTGTGCAATTGTCATAATTCCCTCAGCTCTGATTCAGGTCGTAATTGTTACATTAGGTGAGACTGGAAAGGCATTATCTTGCTGGCTCATTTCTCTTGAGTATTTCAAAGCATTGTCATCATAGCAGGAGCTTTAATGGTAATCAAAGTCCATCTTTAAAGGGCTTGAGTGAACATTTTTAAGAAGCTGAAGATCTTTTTTTCATCCCTTAGAACACTAAAGCATTAGTCACATCCAACCTCACCCAGACCCTAATTTGACAGAGCTCGGCTTATTTTCTGCCAGATTAGATTGTTATTTCTATAATGCAGTTCTCATGAAAGAAATCATTCACATATTTTAAAACTAGATATTGATTTGAAGGTTTTTAATAATCTGCAATTAAGGTGAAGACTTGGCATCCTTGATTGATTTTCTCCATCACCATTTATTAATAGCTGGATATTGAAACTGGACTCAGTAGACTGAATGGTTTTCACTATATGCCATCTGCTGATACTGAACAAGAAGATGTTCTAATTCTGCCCTTCATTTCTGACAATAGATGAGCCTGCTAATCATTTAAGCAAATTAGCTCACTGTGGCTGCCCACAGTGAATCCATGCGAGGGATTTGAAGCCGGAGAACACTGGATTAAATTTCAATTCTACCACTTATTAATTATGTGACCTAGGCAAATTGCCTCCTCTCCCCAAGGCTCATAAAAATGAAGATCATAATTTTACTTCTTAAGTTCTTAGGAGAATAAAATGTTAAATGTTCAGCAGAGTGCCTGGCACTTTTTAAGCATTCAAAAAGTGATGTCATTAAAAAAAAAAAGTGATGCTATTATTGTATCATTTCTTGGTGGATTATGATGTCATTAAAAACAAAAGTGATGCTATTATTGTATCATTTCTTGGTGGATTATTTTGTAATAAATGATGGTCACCCTTTACATCTTCCAAAACCATGGTAGAAATTTAACTCTTATATCAATTTGCATCTTTAAAATTAGGGGAAAAAATGTAAACCCCAATTGTCTACGGTATCTTTTGAAATGAGTACTTTTACACGTTGCCAGTGAAAGTGCACGTGGGTATGTTTCTTCTGAAAAGCAGTTTGGCAAAATACGTCATCTATCAAAATTCATCAAATAGTACATTTGAAATATGTGTAGTTTACTATATAGGAACCATACCACAGTAAAGATGTTCACAAAATACATAAATAATTCCAATCCCAAATAAGTCAATAAGTCAGTAAGTAAGTAAGTAAATAAATAAATAAATAAAATCTTAAATATGTTCACGTACTTCAGGCCAATATTTCCCTTCCTAGTAATCTATCCTAAGGCTTTAGTCAAAAAGATGTTCACCGAAGAATTATATATAATACCAAAAGTCAGAGTCAACTTATATATTCACTAGTTATGAATGATGGCTCAAAGATGGGCACAGAAGTTCAACTAAAATTCTAGACATTATATATAAAATAAACATAAGATGACTTGGAAAGGAAGGCAGAAGGAAGACCAGCTCAGGAAGTAAGGAAAGACACTGAAGTGAGTGCCCCAGGCTTTCCTTTTACTGTAGAACACTAAGGTGTGTGTGCCAATGGGCACAGAAAATGCCCCATGAAAAATTCTCTCCAACCAAAGGACTAGGAAAGTATTAGCCAAGCAAGATAGAAAACTTTTAGACAATAACCACCCCTAACCCAACCAGCTTGGCCTGAGGGAGAGAGGTACCTCATTACTGCTCCCCATTTGGTCTCCACCAATACCACTGGTTGGGGGGGTAAGCTTGCTACCACTAAGTGGGTGTGACAGTCCAAATGGCCTGCGGTGACATCACCCCAATGGTGATAGAAAAATATGCAGCCCTACTGCCAGTGCTGTCAGAGCAAAGGCTAAGAGGGGATTACAGATCTGGCTGGGCTGTAATAAGGCACACCCTCTCCCCTGGTGGAGTCAAGACTTTCATTCTAGCCTGACAGTAACAATTCCCCTCCCTCACAATGTCAGTAGAGATCACAGGGGGCACCTGAACTTTGACCTCCACCTGGTGGTAATGAAGCACCCTTTTATCTCTCTATTGTGGTGTCAATATGCAGTGCCACTCCCACTTAGTGGTAACAAGGCATCCTTCCCCCACAGCAGCAATGGTGGAGACCAAATGGGGAGCAGCAATGAGGCACCCCTTGCTCTCGGGCCAGGGTGATGTCACTGGTGGCCTAGTGGGGAGCCTGACTTCTCTACCCACCTATTAGTTACAGGACTACCCCCACCCCAGCCCCCATGGGTGTCAACAGAGGTTGAGTAGGAAATCTAGACTTCTACCACCACCCACTTCCCCACTGGAACTGTGTCAGATAAAGGCTCCTAAACCATAAAATTTAAATAAGATTCAGAGTTTCATAACATAATACTGTAAATGTCTAGAATACAGTTGAATGTCACCTGTCCTACCAAAAAGCAGGAAAACCTTCACTTGAAGGGGAAAAAACAAGAAACAGATGCCAATGCTGAGATAACACAGATGTTGGGACTATCTGACAAAGATTTTATAGCAGTCATCATAAAAAATATTTCAACAATTATGAGCACGTCTGAAACAAATGAAAACAATAGGGAGTTTCAGTTTTTATAATGATGACATAAATTAAAAACAAATGGCAATTTTAGAACTGAAAAATACTATAACCAAAAGAAGAAAGAAAAACTCAATGGATAAGTTCAACAGGAGAATGGAAAAGACAGAGAAAATTATCAATAAACTTGAAGACAGAATAGGTAACCCAATCTGAGCAACAGAGAGAAAACAGACTGAAAAAAAAAAAAAATGGATGGAGCCTGTGGGGCTATGACAAAAGATCTAACATTAGTGTTATTGGAGTCCTAGAAGGAGTGGTGAAAAAGGCAGGGCTAAAAAAGCATTTTTAGATAATGGCTGAAATTTCCCCAAATTCGGCACAATGCACACATATTCAAAACACTAAGCAAACTCAAAGAAGTCCATAATAACAACATGGTAAACTTCTGAAAACCAAAAGCAAAGAAAAAATCTTACGAGAAGCAAGAGACAAATGACACCTTACCTACAGGGGAGAAATAATTCAAATGACAGGGAATTCCTCACCAGAAGCTATGAGGGCTTACAGGAAGTGTAAAACATTTTTCAGGTGCTGAAAGTAAAGAACCATCAAGCTGGACTTGCATATCCAGCAAAAGTATCCTCCAGTAATGAACTGGAAATCAAGACATTGTAAGAGGAAACAAAATAAAGAGAATTTGTTACCAATAGACTTACTCTAAAACAATGACTAAAGGAAGTATCTGAAACAGAAAGTAAATAATAAAAGAAGGAATCTTGAAACATTAGTGTATACTTTCATGTTGTCTACATTTTCCATGAGTAGGAATATTCTAACCAAAATTTTTTTAAATGCTAACAATAAAACAAGTACCTCTCTTATTTTCCTTTTACTAATTCAGTTAATAGCAAATTAATCTGTCTATTAATATAGTCTATTTTTCTATATATCTATCTTCTATCTCTTTATCTTGGCAATAGGAGCCCCGTGACCAACATTCAATTCTTCATTCATTTCTCATCTCTCACACAGCATCTACAAGGTCATCTGTACCTAGTAAATAAAAAAAAAAAAATTGCTGAATTATTAGACAGCTGACTCAGTATATTGAGATTTTAGAGATAGGAATCAATAAATTTGTTTAAGAATAGCATCTCCATATCCTTGACACAAGTCTGGAAATAGATCCAATAGTAGGCCACCTAGAAAACATACTTTGTTCTATTGTATTGAATTTTAAGTGTTTTCATTTGTACAATTTCCTCCAAATGTTAGATTAGAAGGGGAAAAAAATTATTTGGAAGTATAGGTGATCTTTTAACCAACCTCTCTCTTTGTATTAAAGATGCAGTTGAGTTCCAAATATTGCAGATAGTAACTATTATATATAAAGTAGATAAATAACAAGGTCCTACTGAATAGTACAGGGAACTATATTCAACATCTCATAGTAACCTACAATAAAAAAAATGAAAGCGAATAGATGTACGTATATGTATGACTGAAACACTATGCTGTACCCCATAAATTGACACATTGTAAACTGACTATACATCAATTTAAAAAAATTTTAATAAAGATACAGTTGAAGCAATTAAATATTAAAGTAATCTGGGAGAAGGAATAATTAGTTTGAAAATAATCGCTAACATTATTGAGCATTTACTCTATGTCAGGCATGGTTCCAAGCACTTTATGTTCATTACTTTACTAAATCATCCCCACATCCTAAGAGATAAGTACTATTGTTATCCTCCTTTTCTAGATTATTAAACAGAGGCTTACAGAGTTTAAGCAACTCGTCCAAGTTCACAAAGCTAGTATCAGACAAAGATTCAAACCCATGTTTGTTTGATCCCAGAGACTGAACTTTAAACCATAAAACTATATATCTTCAATTTCCCAAGAACACATTGTCTTTGAAAAGACAAAAGTTCAAGCAATTCTCTCCTTCCTGGAATAAAGCTGATTAAAGATTTAG
This sequence comes from Camelus bactrianus, assembly GCF_048773025.1. NCBI lineage: Eukaryota > Metazoa > Chordata > Mammalia > Artiodactyla > Camelidae > Camelus > Camelus bactrianus. The sequence goes on from NC_133572.1 coordinate 16,336,788, forward strand.
AGAAGTTGACGAGTTACAAAACAAGGAGTAGTTTCTCTTCCTTTTTTGAAAATGAAAAATGAGGTATTTTGGAGAGAGATGCTTTTGCTAAGATTCATTAGTTCGGTGATTTTGGACCAGGAGAGGTAAGCCCACACCATTCCCATCCTTTAAGCCAATTTAGCCAACTTGCTGGGTCACACTGGTCCCTCCTAAAGAGTGACTCCAGGATCTGCATCACAGTTCTGGAACTTCTCAAGACCAGCATCCACTATTCTTTGAGCTCCACTCTCCTGATGCCATCTTGCCTCTCTTATTTTTGGTTCTTGTCAAACTCTTTCTCATTATGGAGATTTTGCTCAGTGACTCAATTGAGATCAAACACACCAGACTGTGTTTTGTCCTCTGGCCTTATATGCTAATACTTTTCATAAATGACACCTCACTTCCCACCTATCTCTGGCCTAGGGACGCCACCTTCACCAAAGTATCTCCCCTCCTCACAAACACACACACACACACACGCAGAGCAGAGAAGGAGGGTCTGACGAGAGTAAGCAGGCTATGCTGATGGAAGGAAGAAACATGTATTTCCCTCCAATAATATCTTTCCAGGTCACATTGACAGAGAGTTAGCCATTACTTAATAGATAAACATCTTAGATAGAAGAACCTGAGAGAATTTCCCGACCTCTGCAAAGGGCATTCAGGGAAACCATAGAACAAAAAGGGGATTCAGAAATCTGGTAAAATTCTGCATATTTACTTGAGGAAAGAAATCTCTAGGGAAGAAGTCCTTAAACTTCTATGTGTCATTCATTTCAAAGTCTGATCACGTATTTTGCAGAAAGACTAGTCCAAAGGAAGGCAGTCTCGAATCAACAAAACCAAATTAAGACACCAGGGGAAGAAAATGTGACGTGGATGAAACCAGAAGAAATAAAATGTAGGATTTGTTGGCAGTGTTGATTCAACGAAGGAAGAGGAGTAGGAGGAGAGACCAAGAAGGAAGGGAGGGAGGGAGGAAAGAAAATATTCAGCCTGGTGACGAAGACATGAATGCTTTGTTGAAAATATTTCACTTGCTGAAATTCCATTAATTCCATTAATATCTCTAGCAAATTAGAATAATCTTTCTCTTTCTGCTCAATTATTTTCTTCCCACTCTGTGATTCTCACCTCTTCCTTCCAACTTTATTGATCAGGGCTTTCCTTCCCAGTGACATTTACTGTCTATACTTATGGTCTTTGACTCTTCTTGCCTGAACTTAGCAGCTGTGCACTGCCCGGTCACCCCCTCACCCCACGCCCCACAGTCCACCTCCCAGGCTTGGCTGCCCCACTGAGCTTCCTCTAGCATGGTTCACATCGCGCCATTTGCCCTGCTCACAAAAAGTCACCAAGTCCAAATCTGCCCAGCAGATAAGGCCTTCCATGCTTCCAACCTTCCTTATTTTTTCAGTTCTTCACTTCTTATTGATAAAGTTTTGATGGCAAACAAGCATTAATGCCCACTGAGTCCCAATCGCAAACAAGCATCTTGCTACCGGGAAAGCTGTAAAGGAAACAGCAGAGACAGTCCCTCCCCAGAGAAACTCAAAGCCACATGAAGGCAAAAGTAACTTCAGCAATGAACTTAGGGGTTTCACTGAAGATACACTTGCACTTACTCTTACAAGGGATCTGAGGAAGGGCAGGAGCCAAAATGCATAAAGCATTTATGAGGTGACATTAGAAGCATATATGGGGGGGAGGTATAGCTCAGTGGTAGAGCACATGCTTAGCATGCATGAGGTCCTGGGTTCAATCCCCAGTACCTCCTCTAAAAATAAAATAAATTAGTAAAACCTAATTACCCTCCCTGGGAAATAAATAAATTAATTAACTTAAAAAATAGTATAGGTAATACTGCTCGTTAAGCTTTGTACCAAAATTAATGGGGGAATTAAGATCTTCCAAATATATCTTTATTCATTTACAATCTTCTTTTATTCTGATCCATCCAGGGCTGAACAAATTTACCCTCTTCTTTAAGGCGCAGATCTGGGTAGACAAGAAATACGAGATTCTGATCATGTTGAACAAGGTTATTGCTATTATGGAGTTGCCCTGCAATTTCCAAATAAGTTTTCAAAACAATGTGGGCAGGGGGCAGGGGTTGAGGGAGCGGCCCATCTAGCCAAGATTTGCTTGAGCCTTGAGAGAGCTCAGTTCACCAAAGGCCCTGTCAGATCTGTTATTCAACTAGTCAAAGAAATTTACTTTGAGGAACACAGACAGACATTTTTCACAACCACCATTATTTAAAGATGCAAATGCTGTGTGAAATATAGTACTTAAACTCCATTGTGATTTAGCACTACCTATTTCCATAATGAACGTTCCAAAGGATGAATCGATAGATCCTCCAGTAGCACATATGATAGCTTTTAATAATCTCGGAGCTTCTTTAATTATGTGAATTAAATCAAAATTGAAGAGTAAAAATTATAGCTTCTTTCTCCAGAGGGTAACAGTAAACCACCAAAGAATGTACTCACAGCAAACATATTTTCATTGGTTTTTATAAACCAGACATTGTATCCGATATAAAAATGAATAACTCAAGAAAGGAAGTATGGACTTCGTTTCACATTCAAATGTTGATATATGCTTGTGACATTAAGAAATTGACTATTGGTGTTTTGCACTAATACTGAAATAAAAAAAACACCATGCCAATATAATTTACCCTCTTCCGTAAATATTAGATTCTTCAATTTTGGAGCAAAAGCAAGCAATGAAAGCAAGCAAAAAACAATCTTTGCTTTTTGTTTGTTTGCTTTTTACAGAACTCCAAACTAGCTCAAAAGATTTTTTTTAATTTAAAAATGTTTTTAAAGATTTTAAATTTTTTGTTGTCATACAGGTAAAAACACAGTTGTTTGAACTAAAGTCAAACTCATTTGTGTGTGTAGACACAATCATTATCTTCACTCACGATCTTTATATTTCTTTGTTAAAAGCAGGCATCTTCTACTCTTATAACATGAGTATATTTTAACAACTACCAAAGAAGAGTTGTTCTTATAACTCAGATGGCAATGGGGTCAGATGACTGAATTTCATCCCTCCTACTCCAGATTCTTCTGACAGGTCACTTGCAGTTATGTGGTGTAATTTATAGTCTCCCCTATCTGGATCACTATGACTTTAAAGCATGGATTCATGGGTTTTGCTTTTTGCTTTTCCTGGATGTTTCTAGGCATAACTACAAAGAGCAGCAATGAGGTCACTATGGTTTTAGACACTGATCATATTCTGCTTGCTGCTATCATTATTTTGTTTAAACACAGGCAGACCATGTCTTGTTCATCTTTCCATCCTCCATAGTGCCTAGCTATGCACACTGTAGGTGCTCACTACATATCTATTAGATTGCTGATCACAGAAATGAGTAGTCCCATTCCAGGCAGGCACAGCCCTTCCAGTGATAACAAAGGCAAGGAGTGTGATCTAAACAAAGAGTAGTCTAAATCACCTAAATCCGGAGCCAAGACCCAGTGCATCTGGTGACACCACCACCCAGTCCTGCCTGAGGTTTCTGATGCAATAATGTCCACTGGACGGAAGATTAGCAGCAGGAGTCGTGAGCACACAGCATCCCAGAAATGCTCAACCAGACCTGATGATTTACATATTTATTCAACACCGATTCCACTGCCTCTGTTCTCACTTTTGACTCCAGGCCACGTCCACCTTGGAGTACCACCTTTGAGGCCACCTTGAGCAGCCTGGGCAGTCCCTCAGTGCCACCAGTTGGGTTGCCCCAAGTTGGTTCATACAACCACCTCTATGTATGACTGTGATACTGTAATTTATAAGAAATACATGTTTGGTCTTTGTCCCTGTTTCTGGCACAGAGCTCCTAAAACCCTCTGACTTTCCTATTGCGGTGTCTTCTGTTATGTTAATGAGGTGACTTTTGGAAATCACCTAGGTATGGGCCTGGTTTCCAGTGGAGCCCTGTGATTCCAATAATCACCAGGTGATTAGAAGGCTGGAACTTCTGGTGTCACCCTCAGACCTCCTGGGAGGGGAATGGGGCTGGAAACTGAGTTCAATCTCCAGTGGCCATGGAGTCAGGCAATCACACCTCTGTAACGAAGCCTCCATAAAAACCCAAAAGAAGAGGGCCTGGAGAACTCCCAGGTGGGGAACACGTGGTGGTGCTGGCAGAGTGGCTGGCCCCGAGAAGCTCGTGACCCTGCCACCTCCCCCAGACCCTGCTCTGTGCACCTCTGCTATCTGACTGTTCCTGAGCTGTATCCTTTCATGATAAACTCGTGATCTAGTGTGTAAAATGCTTCTCTGAGTTCTGTGAGCCCCTCTAGCAAATGAACCGCACCTGAGAGGGCTTTGCGGGCACCTCTGACATGTAACCTGTTATGGTCAGAAGCGCAGGTCATAGTGTGGGCTTGAGACCGGTGTCTGAAGTGTGTGGTAGACGATATGAAACCGACCTCTCTGAAGGAAAATACTGAAGCTAAAATTACATAAATATCTAAAGCTTTCCGAATGGCCAAAAACAATAACAGCAACACCACAAATAAAGTTACAAGACAGGCAATAAACAGAAAAAAAATGCTATATATATTTCTAATACTCTGTTAACATGTAATGAGCTCTTTTTTTTAATTTTAACATTGTTTTAATCAAGTAACATAGCTGTTTGAAACAGTAAATTTTAAGACAGTTGAACAGAGCAAAGTGAAGGGCTACTCTATGCAGGATAGCCTCTTTGAATAAATTTCTTACTATGTGGATTTGAATCCCATTGGAAGTTTGGCACTAATAATGAGCTCTTATAAATGGAAAAAAAAAAAGGCTCTTATAACAAATCAAGAGCTCTTGTCTACAGGAGATGGGCAGAAATGGTAATGGGGAACTCCCAAAAGAATTAAAATAAATATGCAGGGGGGAGGGATAAACTGGGAGTTCAGGATTTGCAGATACAAACTACTATATGCAAAATAGACCAACAACAAGGTCCTACTATATAATGCAGAGAATTATATTCAATACCTTGTAATAAACTACAATGAAAAAGAATATGAAAAAGAATATAAATGTATAACTGAATCACTATGCCATACACCAGAAACACATTGTAAGCTGACTATACTTCAATTAAAAAAATTAATTAAAACTAAAATGGAATAAATTTTAAAATTTAAAAAAATGTTTAAAAAATATGATTCATTAGAACTTAAGACCTTTCAGAACAGGTAAGAATTTAATAAAATGTTCTATAGAGGCTTAATATTTCTATAAATTGAGTTTTATTCTCCAAACCATTTTGGACTAGTCAAACGAGTCTTGGTATCAGTAACTGAAAAGAGAGGCAGTCCAATTCTTTAACACTAGCATTTGAGGAATGTGCTGAGTAACACCAGGGAATATGGGCCACGTGGATAGACTTAGCAGGGTACTGAGTACCCTGACTCCTGGGGAAATGTCCCAGTTAGGGCACTAGAGGACATATTTTCTAGTCTTCCGTTAACTGAGTGGAATAAGGTGTCACGTGGTTGCGGGAAGTGGGGAGAATGCCACCGTCAGATCTTTCAGGACCATCTTATGTGAAGTGTGTGGTGAGAATTCATCTCTGGAAAGCACACAGAGAGCTCTGCCACCAGGCCTTTTAGAATACCCCCAAATCCATTGTCGGTAGCACTTAGGGAATTAATAAATAGTAGAGACTGTTTACCATTCCCTTGATTGCTCTGGGGAAGGATTTATGCTTTTAAGAAAAAGTGAAGAAAAGAACAGAAAAAGGAGGGTGAGAAGGAGAAGAGACCATTGCTGGCATCGTAGGTTTTTTAAAGCTGCTGTATATGGTCTCACTGATGCAAATAAAGTAATTCCAGGCAATGCAGTCTTTCACATAGAGGCCAGCACTGCTGCGCTGAGGTTTCTAGATAATCCTGCAAACGCTAATGAACCATCCACGAGGCAGCAGGTAGACGGAACACTGTGCCATGCATTCCAAACAAGGAATGTAATGTCTAATGAAACTTGGCTAAAATATCCCTACATTACATATTTTATTGGATACAGTATTTATACACATTCTGGTGAAAAACCTCATCTTGCAGCTTTCGACTGACCTTTCCAGATAATCTCTGGCCCCTTTAAACCTGGATTAAAAATTTAATTTGACAATTCAACCAATCTTAGAACTGATGTCATCAAAGACACTATTTTTTTTAATATGGTGGTAGAAAAGGGACACATTCTGTTTTCACTTCAAGCTACATTACAAAACCAAAAATACCCCTCCTCCCTAGCCCAAAGAAAGGGCCCTACACCAAGAACAAACCCATAAAGCATCAAGACAACCAGCCACAAAACTAGCTGATCCGTCTCTGAATCCTCTGCTTACTACCAGTGGAATGTGTCGTGCACTGAGATACATAAATGTACTCCACCAACGTGTTTATGAATTAATGACTTGAGAAATATATATATTTAGACTTCATATGAGTGGGAGTGATTCCAGAGTTTAAAATATGTTATTGAAACATTTGGCTATAAAAAAAAAAAGGAAAATATTTACTATGAGAACATATTTCTCATCATCTTGTGAATACTTTGGTATTAGATAGAAAATCTAAAAATTCCTACTCTCTTTTGCTTTCCTATAAAAACCTTATGATTAGAGTATCTTTTTAAAACAGCAGGAAAAAAAACCTTTCAATATACATATTGCAAAAAATAAAACATCTTGTTATCTATTTTAAAAGATATTGGTGTAATAACACACACATACACACAAAACATCTTTGTCTGTTTCCTAAAATTTATGAAAGAAAAACTCAGGATCTTGAAAACTAATCAACACACTCATTAAAATTCTAAGTGTACAAATGTTCAGTAGGGAAATATGTTCAAAATAGCTAAAAAGTAGCTTTCTAAGAATGTTGACAATGCAAGATTATTGCAGTATTTGCAAAAGAGAATTGCAACAAAAGAAGACTTGCATATTTAATTCATTAGCTTTAATTCCTCTCTGAATGTCAAGGGGATTCAATTCATTTGCATCAGACTTAGGTGTTAATGCCAGAGAATTTATTAGCCCCTTTCCAGCATTATTTTAGGAGTACTTACTCTTTTTCTTCCTAGATGTTCTAAGATTTTAACCTCATGGGTGCCGGGAAGTTTGAACAGAATTATCACTGTAAAATCACCAATCCTTCGGGCTTGGATTCCTGGGGCAGCTGCATCCAGATTTGTTGTGTGTTGGTCGTCCGGGCATCGGCCCGGGGAATGCTCTTTATTTAGTTAACTAGGTGTGGTGAGCTGCACTAGGTATAAGAATAACAGCCAAGGTATAACAGCCACTGCACTCCAAACATTTACTGTATGAAAGTTTGTGCTTGACTGGCTCAACTATGCTTCTCATAATAGACTGAGAAAAAATTCAGATGGTATATGGTTACAAAAGCACGGTGGCAATTGAAAAATCTGCAGTCTTGCTTTATTCTGAAGATCACTACTCACCTCCCTGACTACCATCTTCTTTCGTCTAAGAAGGAGGACCATTTTGAGATCAAAGTTCTGGGCCTGTAAGATGCATAAGATGCATAATATAGAAAGGCTGCTTTCCTGGTTGTTAATCCTACTATCTCAGGGAGATGATTTCATCACTAATTTTCTGACTCACTCTTTCTCCCTCTAAAGAATTCTACCATCTTGTATCATTAAGTTTTCAGTATGTTGACGTTTTTTCACAGTTTTATTTTACAGATGCACTTTACATTTAAATTTCTGTCATAGCTGCATCTTTTAGTTGCTGGTTGGCATTACAGCGTTTTCTCCAGCGCAGATAAAAAGCACGTGCGTTTCACCAATCCTGAGACTGCTCTTCTTTGAAGTGAGGTCCCATTCGTTCTAGAGGAATTTTAATGGCAAGCCTAATTCCAAAACAAGGATTTAAAGACTTTGCAAATAGCCCATAAGAATCTAGAAAAATATCCTATTCACAGTTACTGCTGCAGATACAGCAATATGGGTATTTATTTCTACCTACTTTCTACGATAAAGGAAACACGAATATAAATTAGCCCTTTGTTTCTTATTAGAAAAACACTAGCTGTCTATAATCAAGGACCATATATTTCAATTTCAACCGGAAAAATCTAAATTTATAACTCCTAAATAAAAGATGCCAGCGATGGCTAACTCCTTTCTTTATTTCTTTAATTTCTTCACATAATTTATTTCTTTAATTTCCTCACATAACTGGCACAATTTCAGACTCGCTAGTTTCTGCCCAGTTTGCTGGAAATGTTCAAAAGCAGCAGTGACATTTCCTTTCTTCATGCAAAGGACTCAGTCCAGGTCTTGTCATCAAATCACTGAATCTGTTTATCCAAATGTATCTGTCCAGATTCTTGTTGCTAAATGCATTTTAATCTAATCCACTCACAGTTCTGACTTATTTTACGTTTGCACATTAGATTATTTTGCTGTGCTGTTAAAAATACGTCTTCAGTAAAATGAAATTGGATGATTTCTAATCTTTTATGCTCAAACTTTCTGTTTCAAAATTCTCCAAGGAAACTGGTATCATTTTCAATGGTAGGGTATTTCACGGCTTACAGGCCTCAAAATCTGGAGTTCTTGCCCTTTTTTGTGCATACGTATATTTTTTTTATTGAAGTACAGTCAGTTTACAATGTTGTGTCAATTTCTGGTGTACAGCGTAATGCTTCAGTCATACATGAACATACATATATTCATTTTCATATTCTTTTTCACTGTAAGTTACAAGATATTGAACATAGTTCCCTGTGCTATACAGTATGAACTTGTTGTTAATCTATTTTATATAAAGTAGTTAGTATCTGCAAATCTCAAACTCCCAATTTATATCCCTTCCCACCCCTTTTCCCCCTGGTAACCATAGTTTGTTTTATATGTCTGTGAGTTTGTTTCTGATTTTTACCTCTTAGAAGAAAACATAAGCAAAACATTATCTGACATAAATCTTAGCAATGTTCTCCTAGGGCAGTCTACCCAGGCAACCGAAATAAAAGCAAAAATAAACAAACGGAGTCCTCTCTTCATCATTTCTGCAGGAGTGACCGAGGCCTCTGACCGTCATGTACACAGGGACGCAGTCAGTACTGGGGTGGGAGAGAGAACAAGTCGTGATGGGCAGAAATGAATTAAGAGAAATACTAGCAGTGTTGTAAGAAGCAGAAACCTTCTAATTCTCTGCTGTTATTAAGCCGAAAATGATAGGAACTAATGAAAGCAGCAAATCTAGGTGCAGCACGAACATGGGGACTCGAAACACAGAAAGGGGAAAACAAGAAGTCCTTCTAATGAGGCTGCAATATGATGACACATCACCATCTGCAAAACAAGCTGAACTTCCCAAGAAACACATGACCGCACTGGTGTTCTCACGGGAAGTTATTTTGGGAAAGAAGGAAAAAAAAAACTGTCAATATTCTAGCAATAACTGGGGCTCCTGTGTCATGCACTCAGGAGAGTCAACTGAGAGAGCTGAGGTTTTCTCATCTATCTCTTGGGCTGTACCCCCGCAGGCCTGCAAGGCCTGTACTTGCCCAGCTTCACAGTCCAGGAAATAGCCCGGAGTCAGTGACAGAGGCATGAATGGTTTATGGAGAGCAGGAGCTTACATGCCTGAGGCAAGGTCCCCACCATGTGCAGCAGGTGGCTGGCAGGACAGGGCGGCAGTCTCTGCCCCCAGGGACGGGGGGAAGTTAGCAGTTATAGGGGGAATTGACCTCAGGTCGGCTCACTGGGTACCAGGGAAACCAAGAGAGGAGCACGCGCCTCACCGCTCCTTTGATAAGAATAATCACTAGCGGAGCCTGGGGCGAGTATGCAGGAAGGTCAACAGGTGAGCAGGTGCAGGTGAGGCAGGCACGGGCGGAGCAGAGGATGTACAGAGAGCAAGAGGACAGCCATCTTGAGGGGCCGGACCGAACACTGTATTAGCTTAAGAAAGTTAACACTTAGATTCACTATCCATGCTTATGTGTTAACTTCACCACGTTGTTATAAAAATACTAATGTATGCGAGATACATGCTCCCAGAGCTACATCAAACTCTTACTGGTGACTATTTCTGAGGGTGGGGAATGGGATGACGGAGGACTTCTACTTTTTAACTTGTATAATTCTGTACTGTTAAGTTTTTGTATGTGTGTATACTTTATGCAGTAAAATGTATACCTGTTTCCTTTGTAATTCGTAAACAGAAACTATGATATTCCCTATAGTTTAAAAAAAAAACAAACCCACCTGCGCTGGCCATCCATGCTAAGAATTCATTTAGGCCAAGCTAGACCCTTAGCTTTAGTTATATAGTGAGTTTCTCTCTAGAAGAAATACTTTTAAAGTATTTGCAAAAAAAAAATTAAAAATTAAAAAAATAAAGCACCTGCAATACACTGTTTCTAATGTCACTGCCTTGATGCAATCACTGCCTACCCGGGCATTTGTGATCACAACACAGGGTTTACCAATTTCCCCAAGAGTGCGCCCTGGGCAGGAGCCTTGGGAACTTCTTTCACTTTCCATGCCTGCATTTCCCAGTGGGACACAAGTGACGAAGAACACATGTAGGTGGGCACAGAGCCCACAGGACTCATAATTTACAGCACTCAAGGTACAGGGTGAGCCAGGGATTAAAGTCGCCATAACCAGACACTTCTATCTTGGTATCCCACCTAAATTCTATCACCCCTCAAAAAACAATCATCATATTTTCCATTTTGGTGCCAGGCATACATCTAGTCATTTCATATACATCTCATACACAGTGTCTAAAATGTAATTCATCAGACTCTCATCCTTCACAAAATGTTGCAGATTGGATTCTCCAGATCCTAAAATAGAAAATTGGGCACAGGATGTCACAAGGTGTGTTCTTAGGGTCCATATCTGCACAGATGTTAAGAAAGTAAGACTGGGCAGGGGGAGCAATCGAGCTGCAATGAAGTCCCAACAGAGCCTCACTCAGGCCCCCGGGGAGCTCTGCAGCTAGGATGGATCTGCAAAGCCAAGCTGAAGCAAGGTCAGACATCATTAGTCCCCCTTGCCCACCAGTGTTTAGATGCAGACAGGGGCAGCACCTTGGGTCAAGTGGCTCTTTTCAGCCCCGTGTAGTCATCAGAAGGAGGACACTGAGTTGCGAGAAGCCAGGCATCACACTCCCAGCAGTAAGAGTGAGTGCTTCCATCCTGAAGGATGGATCCGAGCAGTGCCCCACAGGAACCAGCACACCAACTGTGCCAGCCTCTTTCTACAATAAAACGTTGGCACTTGTCGGGATAAACTCTTTAACTGAGACTTGTTCTGTGTGGCTCATTTGTACGCATAAATATTCTCTAGCTCATTTATTAATTCATTCAGTTTCTGAAACTGGTTTGTTTGGCCTCACTGTCGGGCACAAGAACTTGAGTTCCATAAACAGTTTGTTCAGTTTAACAACTGTGTGCTGAGTCCCCACAATATGCAAAGCACTGCTTAGCTCTGGCAATACAAGAATGGATATAGCACAGTGCAGAAGAATGATAATCACGGTGTATTTATTGAGGTTTTGCCATAAGGCAGGCTCTGTGCACCTCATTTAACTTTCTAGCAACTTGGTAAATTAAATTCCATTTTCATCTCCATTTTGCTAGCTGGGGAGACTCAAAATTGGAGGAGTTTAGTAACTTACCCAAGGTCACCCTGCTAATAAGGTGCGAGCAGGGTTTGAGCTCAGAGTATCTCCAGAATGGGAGCCCCTAGCCCTTCCATGAGGGATATGGTGACACGGGAAGGCAATCTCAGTATAAAGCTAAGGAAGAATGTTAAGCAAGAATGTGCAAGAGAGAGCAGTCCAGCCCGGAGAGCTGGAGAAAACGTCCTGAAGGAAGATCTGGGTGATGATCGGGGTCATCGGAGTGAAGGAGGGTTAAAGAGCATTCGAGGCAGAGAGATTCTACAAACAAAACAAAGAAGTACGGTGGAACTACAAGTAGTTCAAGGTTACTAGAGCATAAAGGTGCAAAGCAGGGTGTGGCAGGAGGTGAAAGGGAGATGGAGACTGGGCTGGTCAAGGTGAGCCTGCTGGGCTGTGCCAAAGAATGTTGGCTTAATCCTAGAGGACAGCAAACCATTCAAGGGTTTAAAATAAGAAACAGGAGGGAGGGTAGAGCTCAGTGGTAGAGGGCATGCTTAGCATGCACAAGGTCCTGGGTTCAATCCCCACTGCCTCCTTTAAAATATATATATATATATAAATAAACATAATTACCTGCCCCCTCCAAAAAAAAAAGGATATTTCAAAAAGTAAAAAAAAAAAAAAAAAAAGGAGCAAGATTAAAAAAATACTAAGGAAGAACAAAGTGGGACTTGTGCTTCAGAAGGCACAAAGTGGAAGACATAGGGTGCACTGCATTTCATGAATCAACTGTGGAGGAACAGCACTGTGATGGCTCGAAACTCAGGAGCCAGGGCAGGGGAAGGGCGGGGCTGACAGTGATGAGGGGAGGCGAGAGGGGAGATGTCTAATTCAGGCTGGCAGGTTATGGGAGATGTACCTATAAATGTCCACTGGGCAGTTCTAGTCCTAAGTGCAGATGAGAGATGGGGGCAGGAGACTTATTAGAATGTAAGTGGTAGTTAAAACTCACTAAAATGTGGCTGTTTTCTACAGAAGTGCGGAAGATAAGGAGAGTGGTGGACTGAGGACTGCGGCAGAGAGAGTTTACAAAGCAGGACAAAGGGAGGAGGACTGCCCTGTGTCACAGGGAGAGAGACAGCGCTTTGCAGTGATTACTGAACACAAAAATTCCTGTGTCTGATGCACAGGGAGCCCAAACAAGCTGAAACGTCAGTTTGGAGCAGGGAAAGCTTTATTGCAGGACTGAGCAAGGCGAATGGGCAGCAAGTGCTCAAAAAACCCAAACTCCCTGATGGTTTTGGGGGAAAAGTTTCCATGGGCAAAATTTGGGGTGAGGGGAGAGGGTGTGTGACTGTCTTCTGGTTGGTCGGTGGCAAGGTAGGTGTTCCAGGAATCTTGTGCTCAGCCTGAAGTTATTACCATCCTCCACCTGTGTGGGGGCCTAAGTTCTTGCAGAAGAACTCAAAGGTACTGTTATGTATATTCCTTGAGGAGGAGCCAGGACCCTGCCCCACGGCTGCACTAAAGGTTTCTTGACTGTTCCTCCCTTGTCTACACTCCCTTCCCTTCCCTGATTAGCAACTGTTTGAATCTGCCCTTTGGAACTCAGGGAAGGTCATGGAGGCTGAAGGAAGCCCATTTCCTACAAAAGAGAAATGGGAGGCTGAAAGGATTTGTACCAAGGAGGACCCCACCAGGTCCTGCTCTGTTTCAAGAGTAGTCCCAGTGTCACAGGCAGGGGACAAATCAGATAAGTCAAGTACTAGAAAGTGTCTATGGGGTTCGGCAATATGCCAATCATTGCTGACCTTCCAGGAGCATCTCTTGGAAGTGGAGATGGTAGGAATCCATTACCTTGAGTTGGAAAGGTGAATGGGAAGTAAAGAGATGCAGCTACAAGGTGCTGAAAATTCATTCAAGAAGGTTGAAGGGAAATGAGCACAAGAGAGAGCTACAGGGGACCCAGGGTCAGAGGATTGTAGCTTTTTTTTTTTTTTTTTTTTTTTTAGTCTTTCCTAGATAACTAATATATGTTAGACACTAGAAAGATAAAAATGACTGAGATCTGGTCTGTGCCTTCAAGGTACCCATAATCTAGTGCAGGAGACAGAAACATGAAAAGCCATAGTAAAATATGATGACCAGTGGTAGTGGTGTGATCAGAAAACAAGGGGAAGAGGGAAGAGAAAACCCTGACGGCTGAGAGTTCAGGAAGGAGGTGAATTAGCCAAAGACCCAACAGACGATCAGCAGAAAATGGAACAGCCATGGAACAGCATGGCAGAGGGTACAATGTGGGCACGTTTGCCGAGGACAATGTTCAGTGTGGCTGAGTACAGGAGAATGGTGGCGGTGAGAGATGACGCTAGAAAGGTAAGGCTGAGTTCAAATTACAGAGGGCTTTGTTTCTTGCATGAAAGAATTTGAACTTTTTTCTGAGTAATGGGGAGCTTACTGAAGGGTTTTTAGCAGACAGACCAAATAATATGAACAACCATGTTTTATAAGCTTCTCTCTTAAGAGAGAAGACAGTGGCTTGGAGGAAGCATCTGAGGTATTAGGAGGACCAGTTATGAGACCATCGTCTTTAATGCTGGGGGAGTGACTAACACAGCCTGGATGCAAATGAAGAGGAGGGACGGATTTGAAAGAAAATAAGAGAGAGAATTCAGAGTATGATTATACTTATGGGGAGTGGGGAGGGAGGAATGGTAAAAGATCATTCCAGATTTCTGAATTGGTGGCTGGATAGATGTCATTGGAATTAACTGAAATGTAGAACTTATATTGATTAAGCTTTAACATTTATAAAATATAATGATTATGATCCTGAAATGTCCATGTGATATCCAAGAGCACAAACATCTAGGTGCCCAGTGCAGTATTATGCATGGGTGGGATTTGCAGGGAGATATTCAACAGATAGTAGTTAAAGAAGGGCAATGAACACAGAGAGAAGAGAAGGCACTAAGGACAGATCCCTGGAGAATCCAAATGTAAGAGGCTGAAGAATTGGGAAGTGTTTGGACCAACCACTGTGGGAAATGGGAGAGAGAAAAGGCCAGGCACAAATATAAAGATCATTAAGTGGCGCTGAGCCTGGTCTACAATGGAAAATTTACTTTTGCAGGGGTTCTATCCACAGTGAAGGAGAGTTAATAAAATGGCCGCACTTAGGCTAACAGACTGCTTATTCTTACTTTTGCCCTTGAAACGGTCAACTAACCTGACTGACCGGTTGCTACTCACAGTTCCAGACTTGCTGTTAAAATAAAGCTATTAATTTTACTGTTTTTGCTTTATTCCAGTCATCAAAAGTAATAATCACACTTGGTTTCTGAGTTGTTCTCCTAGAAGATCAGGGAACTGTGTAACCTTACAAAATAAGCTAAATACCAAGAAGACCACGCCTTGGGCGCTTACGAGATAAAAAGAGATCAAAAAAGTGACAACCACTAGCCTCTACAGAACTGGTCGCCTGGAGGCATCATGACGCCATTCTGAGTCTTATGACGAGAAAATGATTCTGTTGATTGTTATCGATGCTTTGTTGTTTGAGCCATGGCTGTATAACCACCCTGCCCCATCCCCAAGGTGGGCTCACAGTTTTGAAGGCACCAGCCTGCTGTGAGTCCCTTTGCCCAGCAAAGCAATAAAGCTGCCTCTTTTCTCCTGAACTCCAAGACCTTGTCTCTGAGTTTCAGTTTGGCTCCTCGGGGACAGCGCCAATCTTTCGGCAAAAACGGGGCTGTATAAGTTCATATAGCTATGTTAGGTGAACCAAAAGGAGGGGTGAACTGAACCTTGGTGGGAAGTTTCTGGGCACACCAGCCAGGATGAAGCAATGCCAAGAGATGTGAGGGGACTGGTGAGAAAACGGTTGAGTCTGGAGTGCAATAATGAAGGATGTCAAGGCAGGAGAAATTGAGAATTCCAGGAATCAATATGCAATGCAGCATATGCAATAAAGTAAAATGAAGTATTACTCCACCATATCATCCAGTCTTTTAGCAAACTTAAATCTTTTCCAACTCAAGAGAAAACAAAATATGTCCTTTTGAGACAAGAGGGAAGGGGGCAGGGCACGACCGTTAAAAGAATGATGCAGCAATTAATACCAAGATGGCAGAAGATTCAACTCCCAGTAGACCTTGAGGCCCAAGATGGTGGGAGATTTGAACTCCAGTGGACCTTGAGCTTCGTTATACACACTGTAATGTACTAGCATGGTGAATGACACACCCACAGGCACCATGACAGTTCCAAGGCTAACAATGAAAGGTCAAAAACAGGGCCATAGCCTAATTCCTGGGAATCCCCACCCCTTCCCCAAAGTAGTTGGAATAATCCTCTCACTTGTTAGCATATGAAAACTAGTAACACCACACCTCAAGGTCGTGCTCTCTCTCTCTCTTGCCTTCTGAGATGACCTGCACTCTGTCTGTGGAGTGTGTATCCACTTTTACTTTAAACTGAACCAAACCCCACACCTCTTGGCCTTTCTCTTGCCTTCTGAGATGGCCTACACGCTGTCTATGGAGTGCACACCTCTATAAGTAAGTCTACTTTTACTCAACTATGGCTCACACTTGAATTCTTTCCTGCACAAAGCCAAGGACCCACACCTGGTGGGGCACATCCCAGGGACTCAACTGAGACCTGGGACACGGCCCTCCTTATGCCCCACATCTGTTTTCCTGCATCATCTTGCGAGAAGAGTGATGTTTACAACAAGATAAGAGAGAGGAGAAGTCCATGGCTTCCTAACTGTAAGACAAAAATGAGTCATGTCCCTCTTTATTTCTGATAATTTGGTTGAAGTCTCACAATCTTCTTTGATTTCACAAAAATGAGATATTGATTGGGGTCTGGAGCATCCCAAACTGTAATTTAAAACACTTATTTAGAACCCAGCAACTAATTCTAATAGCTATGTTACAACATGGAAAATGCTTACATTATAATATTGAATTAAAATAGAAGGATATGATGCAGGAAAATGGATGTGGTCCGTGAGGAGGGCCATGTCCCAGGTCTCAGTTGAGTCCCTGGGATGTGCCCAGCCAGGTGTGGGTCCTTGGCTTCGTGCAGGAAAGAATTCAAGTGTGAGCCACAATTGAGTAAAGGTAGATTTATTTAGAGAGATACACACCACATAGAGTGTAAGGCAAGAGAAAGGCAAGGAAAGAGGTGTGGGAGTCAGGTGCTCAGGTTAAAGTAAAAGTAGGCACACACTGCATAGACAGAGTGTGGGCCGTCTCCGAAGAGGAGGGAGCGAAAAGGGCTGCTAGGAATGGTGGTGTCAGTTTTTATGGTCTCTGTAGCTTCACAGGCTTACAGGTGGGACCATTCCAACTTCCCTGGGGAAGGGGCTGAGATTACCAGGAATTGGGTCACTGCCCATTCTCTGGCCTTTTGCGGTTAGCCTTGGGGCTGTCGTGGTGCCTACGGGCATGTTATTGATCACCTGGTTGCAATGAGCATATAATGAAGCTCAATGTCTACTAGAAGTCAAACCTCTTAATCTTCAAGGCCAACTAGGAGGTGAATCTTCCACCATTTTGGTGAATCTTCTACCATTTTGATGTTAAATTGCTGTCATTCCTTGAGTGGCTGTGCCCTGCCTACTTCCATCCTGTCTCAGATAGACAATCGTATGTAAGCTACAGTTGCAACTACATACATCATGTGGAATTGAGATGTGAGTTGTGTAGATGGTGGAAACACAAGGATTCTCCCCCTCTATTTTCTAAAATGCAATTATACTGTTTTTACAGCAAAAGAAAATCCATCTGTGCTTGGCACAGCTAAGAAATAGGTAAAGCATATTCAACAGATATGATTCTATAACCCGGTAGCCCATAAATCTTTTCCACTCTAATGACCCTCAGCTCTGCTGTGTGTTGAAAACCAAACCCCAAAGCTTTTTACTCACTTTTGGAACAGCTAAATCTCTGGAATCTTAAATCCCATGTTCCACTTTCCAACCACAGCTGCCTCTCTTTCTAGCTCTTTCATGCCTTTACCACGATACTTGCTTTTCAGCATCAACCAGAGCTCCAGTTCCTTAGTCTCGCCTTGACATCTCCCGATCCTTGACTCACCAGTTTCATCTAGGATGACTCATATAACTTCTTTTCGTATTCCCCTGACTAAGGTACAAAGCATTGATTTTTTTTTTTCTCCCACAGATGCATTATATTGGAAGAGCATCTAATCTTACACACTAAGAGATTAAACCCCAACCAAGAGGCAACTTTGACTGCTACGTATTGCAGGGATTGGCAACTGCCTAAGCCCTGCCCTTTTTCCTTACTAAAAGAATATAGTTTTTTCCAGCAAGACAACGTACACAGCCAAAGATTACATTTCTCAGACTACCTCACAGATGGAGGTAATCAATGAGATATATGCAGTGGTCATCTGGGTAGGTGTCCCAGGAAGGTCTTTAAAGAGAGCTGACTCATCTGGGAGGTTTGCTTCCTTTTGTCCATTCCCCTTTCTTCTCTCTTCATGCCTTTAACTGAGATATGATGGCTGGAATTTCAGCAGCAATTTTACAACCATGAGGAAACCTTTAAAAGGTCTCTGTGCACTACAGACAGTGGGACAATTTGCTGTAACATGGATGGACCTGGAGATTGTCATTCTAAGCGAAGTAAGCCAGAGAAAAAAAGAAAAATACCACATAATATCACTCATATGTGAAATCTAAAAACAGAAAAAAGAAGACACTAATGAACTCATCTACAAAACAGAAACAGACACATAAATATAGTAAACAGTCTTACAGTTAACAGGGGGGTAGGGGGTAGGAAGGGATAAATTGTGAGTTTGAGATTTGCAAATATTAATTACTCTAAAAAAACAAATTTCTTCTGTATAGCACAGGGAACTATATTCAGTATCTTACAGTAACCTATAATGAAAAAGAATATAAAAATGAATATATGTATGTATATGTATGACTGAAATATTATGCTGTACACCAGAAATTGACACATTATAACATTGTAATTGACACACTGTAACTGACTATACTTCAATAAAAAATAAATTTAAAAAATAGGCAAGAAAAAAAATAAAGAATAGTGGGATAGAAACCAAGAAGAGGCCTGAGGGCATTGACAATATTGTATAATTACTGAACAGCCCTGGACTTCCTGCTTGCAGATTTTTGTTTTATGTAAAAGAAAATTAACATCTATCTTTTGAAAGTCACTGTTATCAAGTAATTGTTACTAATGATTTGGCAATTCCTAATAGACACACTACTTCAGTCATTCATTCCATCAGTTGTTCATTCATTCACTACCATGTATTTGCTGACTGCCTGTTCTGAATTCAGCATTATTTGAGAAGTTTGGGTAAAAACAGGAAAAGTATAAGAATAATTTTAGAGTGTAAGTAAATCCCTATTTCTTCTATCAAAGGGAAGACAGATTTATCTTGAAAGAAAGAAAAGTGTAACTTGAAAGAAAGGAGGAGGAGGGGGTGGTGAGGAGGGTCAATCCATTTCTTCTCAGGCTGGGAAGTAAGTCATGAGCAATGGATCAGAAAGGAAAAGAAAAAGCATCATTTCAGGAGGTACTAAGGACCACAGACTGGCGTTACTCACTCTGCTGTGAGCCCTCAGGTAAGAAGACCAACCTCTCTGTTCTGAAGCTTTCTTCTTTCAAAAGCACACATGTTTACAGCACACCTGCAGGTGGCTGGGCGAACTCTGTACAACACTGTCAGCGGCACAGGATTTTTATTGCTGTGCAATGCTGACCTTTCTTCATGCGGCTGCTCTAGGAGAGACAACTTTATAGGCGTTGCCATTTCACAGTCCTTTGTCTTCGTGTCCTAAGCTGTCTGCTAATGCCTATGAGGTTTGTGCTGAACAAAGCCCCTCTTCATGGTGTCCTTTATGGGGTCCTCCCTGATGTGGTGGAAACTGCCCGTGGCCTCCTTTGCTCAGTGCGTGTACCTGACTACATTTCTGTCCTGTTGTGCTGTGCTGGCTAATGTACCATGCTGTCACTAAAGGTTTTGTTGTAACAGTTTACCAAACAATGTTATAACCAGAGTACACTCATTGTCCTATGGTTCGGAAAGCTACGCTGCCTATTCAGTCATTTAAGTTACCTGTAGGCAATGTGTAACCATCTGTGCACCACGGATGTGAAAAAGAACAAAAACGGACCACAGTAAAGATGAATACATTTCGATTTTCCCCTTTTCTCTCCAGGACGGATCCTAACATGTCTCAGAGTCTTCAGTTAACTGACCCTTCTCCTCATTTCTTCCTTTTCTCATGACTCAGTTCCTGTTTCCTCAAGTCCTTAGTGGTATTAAATGGTGTTTCTCAGATTTCTCCCACAGCCATTTAGAATTTCTGTGTAAAGGCTAATCTTTCAGTAACTCCATGCCAGGAGTAAAGGCCTTAACCTGCATGAACACTTAACCTGCTTTGATTTGACTACCTGACTTCATTTTTGAAAATCTGGTACTGTTGAAGAAAAAAGTATGTTTAAGAAAAAAAGGCTGTGTGCTGGGCATGTCATAAACTAAACTGATCCAACCTGTGGAAGAAAGGTCTTTGGGGAGGCTCTTGGGAGATGGAAGAACACAGATCTTTATCCATTCTGGCTTCAAGATAAGGACTGATGCCCTCGCACTTACTTTTCTTTTTTTGGCTCCCGACCTGGGAGCAGATGACAAAGATTAGGGTCCTTCTCTAACTGGAGGACACTAAAACTAAACATTTCCCCGCCATGAGGAGTAATCATTTAGGTAACGGCATTCTCTTCAGATGTTCCCCATCAAAAACCAGCATGAAGTGTCTTAAGTCCTTGGACAAGTTTACCAGCTTCAGTGTGAGATACAGAAAAAAATCCTATAAACAACACTTAAAGGCAAACTCTTCGGAGTTTGGACTACAACATTATACAGTGCACACTGCCTGTTCCTATTCAAGTCCTTACAACAAACAAAAAGTTAACTACTCTACTGTAATTGAAGCCCAGACCAGCTGTGAGAGGAAAATTCACCACCTTCTCCCGGGAAGATTACAGGCTGTTTCTAGCAAGGCAAAAACCAGTTATTAAAGTTTTCTAGTCAAATAAAGACTTTGTTTCTGGGATGTGTAAGCAATTAGCTCCTGCCATCACACATGGGGTATGTAAAGTGTGGGCAGGGGCGTTAAGAACAGCCCTATTTATCCAGCCCTAAACTCATTTTCTTGCCTTTCAACCTGCTACCATCTATGACACCCCAAGTGAGACACAAGGAGCCTCAAAGCCCTTCTCACAGAGCGTCGATGTGAATTCAGGATCTGGACAAAGCACTTCCATCGCTTACTGGCTGTGGATCGTCAGCAATTCACATAAACTCTCTGAGCCACAATTCCCCGTTCAGTGGAATGGTGTGAATAGTACTCACTGTGCAGGGCTATTGGGATGTTTAGCAATAATATACATAAAGTATCTGGCATTTAGGTGGCTTTCAATACATGACAAATATTGCTATAAATATTATCAAATCTTCATGTTTTCCCCAAAATACACACACACACACAATGGGGGTGGGGAGAGAAGAGAAGGGGAGAGAAGGGGGCAGTAATTCTATGTTGTGGAGAAAGAGGAAGCCTATAGACACTTTTGTTACTTTCTCGTTTCACCGTTTCAGATAAAATATAGAACTTATGTGAGCTATGGATTTTACATTAAGTCAGCTTCCCTCCAGAGGGATATATCATTTTAATTCTCCAGCGAATGGACGAGAAATTTTCAAGGGAGAAGGGATGGGAGAGATTGCCCATCAGTCATATCCTCCCCGAGAGACTGACCAGTCTTGAGCCCACCCGACCTCTTTTTGCAGGAGCTTTGGCCGTCCAGCCACACAATGGAAAGAAGTGGGAGGGGGAGATGAACATTCTCTCCCTCATCTCTTCTCACCACCCCAACTGAGCACATATGCCATTCTCCATAACATTAGCTGTCTTCCCAAGGCAGAGAAACACTGCAGAGAAGCAGAGCAGGGACCTCCTTTCTTAAATACGACCTTCAACATCTGCCATTTCACCATGACTCTGAGAGTTTATACTGGATGGAGATGCCCGGTAGGCTGAGCCTCTCATTCCCCCTGCTGCTGGGAGCACTGCCCACTGACTGACACAGCTGACTCCTTCCCCAGGAACTGCTCTCAATCAGAGGGAGCTGCCTTGCTCTCCTGGGGCAGCCTGCATCCAGTGACTACTTGAGGTGGGCGTACATAGGACCTGCACTGATGCCTCGATTCAGGAAGGGCATTTCAGCTCTAGAAATTCACATGGGATCTGCTGAGGCCTCTGTTGCAACAGCATCAAGGTCAAGTCTTCTTCTGTCCCCTCCGAATGAATGCTGACTCTTCCCTGTTCCCTCATTCCCTCGCCGGTGTTCCGCAGAGCTCTTTCCAGTCAACTTCCTGGGCGCAACTTGCCATCTCAGAGCCTACATAAGGAAATCCATCTACTAATGGCTTTTGACAATAAGGGCAGAGTCTGGTAGGACCATGAAGCTCATGACAGCCCACTAATCATGTGCACAGCTGCTCAGCAAGAACCTGGAGGGAGCAGGGAGGGGCGTGCCGAGAGTACCTGCTCACCAAGATGGACTTGGAAAACTGCATTTATTACAGAGGCAGCCGACTGGAGGAGACAAGCACCCGGGATCTAGAGCCCAGTGCTTGGGTGGAATCCTCCCTCTTTGCCACTTGCTTACTCATATGACCTTGAGCAAACTCCTTAATCTCTGGGTAATTTGAATACATAATAGTACCTATAAATTGAACATATACTAGTACCTACCTCATAAATACTTATATATTTATATTATATATGTAATTATATATACATCAAATAGCACCTACCTCATAAGGTTGCTAGAGGAAGATTAACTGAGTCAACATGTGTACAGCTTAAACCAGTCCTGGCACACAGACTATATTACAGAATATTTGGATAACCCACATGTGTATCTTTATTTAGAAACACCTAGGTTACCAGAGCACTTGTATTCATTGCACATTTTTATCTCCATCCTTCAAGAGAACAGATTTCTTAAGAGTAAAGATAATGTATTTAACGATTAAATAAATGCTAGTCCACACAGTCATACATTTATACACATCTATGTACATGTAAATATACATGTGTCTATGTAGAGTGTGTGCGGGCATCAACCTGTCTGAAACTCTGTTTTATGAATATGATACCGTGAAGAGAGAATCTGAAATTGTAATGACCCTGGGCAGAGCAGCTGGAAAAGATAAAAGCACAGCTCCACTGAGCTCTCCAGTGGTCCGTACTTTCCCCTCTGGCTCTGACCCCTCACTTTGAGAAGGCTTCTCTCTGGCAAATGAAGGAATACACTAGAAGACAGGACCCTAGGTCTTGGCCTGAACAGCTCTGGCCCACATCTAATGACGTACTATGGAGACAAAGGGTTATTCTGCTTACTTGGTGCTTGGAACTGTGATGGTTAATAACCCTTTTGATTTGTAGGGTGGTAACTCTGACATGTTATATTCATGATAAAACAGAGATGATAATGCCTGTGGGTGTCAAAATTTAGTCTTTCTTCATTTTAAATTCACTTAAAGCACCTTAAAGTCAACAAGTTGGTGGGTGACATTGTGTTAACAGAAAGTTCTTTAGCCAAATAGTTTCTAAAAATATTAATTCATTTTAAAAAAAGGGAATCCCTGTTACACATAGCATCTCTATTTGGTGACATTTTTTAACCATTTAGGGAGACATGACAGTAACAACATAAAAATTCTAGGTTGGAACTAACATTGTAAATCAACTACATTCCAATAAAAAGTAAAATTAAGAAAATTCTAAGTTGGAGAAGACTGCAGAAGATATGTGGTTTAACCTCCTTTACTTTATAAATGAAAAAGACAAGACTTAGAAAGATTATGTAACTTGTCCAAGGTCACAGAGAATTCTTTTTAATGTATTACGAAGTTCTGAAGATCAAGCAAAAACCAGATAAATAAATACTTAACCACTTGTGTGTATCTTAAGTGATGCAATTGAAGGCAGGATTATAGAGAGTCCCACGGGAGTCTAAGCTTACATTAGTGCTGTAGGATGCAAAGAGAAACCCACTCCAGCTCTTGAAACAATGGCTGGACACCTGCCAAGGGTTTTGCATTGTGTGCTTCTGGACTACACGTGCACAGAAAGCAGAGGGCAATGATAAAATACCAGTCTTTGTCCACTTTAAACAATTCAGAATCCATCCATAGGCTAGCTGAAAACTGGCATAAGAAGTAACAATGGCATAAGCATTGTTATCGAATACAAGGGACAACAACAATAATGAACATTAGTGGGGTGCTTTACAGATTACAAAGTATTTTCAAACACACCACTTTCCTTCTTCATGATGGAAAACCACCAGATGAGTGGCCTTGTTGTCACTTGCTATTATTACTACTGACTCCGAACGAGGAGACAGGTTGGTTCACAGACCCTCTCCTGCCACATATCTGAGCCAGGACTCACATGCAGTTGTCACTCCAAACCATGGGAACAGTCACCTATGCAAAGACACTCATCTTCAACTGTACCTCAGTTTGATGCTCTCTGCTGAGCTCTTGCATCATGGACAATTAAGTATGTAAGTTAAAAAAGTGGAGTCAGAAATATGAACCACTTACTTCTTCCTGAAGATCACCTCTCTGCCCAGGACAAGGACACACAGATTTTTTTATGAGTGTGTATGAAGGACCAAATCTCTGATTCTTTAGAGATAACCTGATGTAAGCCATTAAGCATTTAGTGTGGACCTACGGAACTTCTGTGCTCTTTTATTTAATAAATTCAGCCTTTGTTTCCTACGAGACCAAAACCACTCAGACTCTTTCCTCAAGAACTTTCCTGGACTATGAGGCACACAGACTTCTTCCGTACATGAGGGTGAAGGGATCTGGAGTAAAGGGTAGGGCAACTGAATAATGACCCCCTTAGAATTCTGAGGAGGAAAATGGAAGAATTTCATCACCTGTAATTGCTTTCATGATTCAATCTCCTTGTGCCCTACCTTACCCCACGAACATTCACTATTTTCACTGCCTGACCTATGCCTGGATGTATCTGAAGAAGGAGCCATGACGACTTTCAAGCATTTTTTTAATTACTTCATAAATGTACAGGCTGTTGAAAAAAAAACTGAAAAATGTAAAAGGGATCATTACACCACTTAAATGTTGCACTGAAGTGTATGAGACCTAATCCAAGGAAAAATTATGGCTATTATAGTCCACGAGGAAAATGTGGTTTAAATATCCTTTGTTTGTTTAATACTCTACTTGAGTCTTCTTGAACGGGTAAAGCCATTTTCATTTCTTAACCTGCATCACTAGAGCCCACAGAGAGACTCAAACTTAAATTTGTCGATAGGATACACTCAACACTTCAATGTGTAGATATGACTCAGGGAAGCATACATTTGGTTACTGCTAGGGGGATCTCTCATTTGTTCCAGTTTGATTTGTGAGAAGCTATTCTTAAGCTGTTCTACTTATTAGCTATTCTGATCTCTAGGGTGCCCATTTATGAAATGCCGGAAGGGAGCATGACATTAGGAGCAGATTTTTCTTAAAGCAAAGTGGGAAATCTGCATGAACTTTTTAAAAAACAGAGCTTTGAATGCACTCCAATCTGGAACACATAAT
This sequence comes from Camelus bactrianus, assembly GCF_048773025.1. NCBI lineage: Eukaryota > Metazoa > Chordata > Mammalia > Artiodactyla > Camelidae > Camelus > Camelus bactrianus. Next base: position 16,362,166 of record NC_133572.1, read on the forward strand.
TATTTCATGCTGACTGGAATCAAGAAGAAGCAAATCTGTGACTCTATACTCACAGATGTAACTACAAATTACAACCTGTGCCTCATTACTTCCATCTACTCAAAGATATTCTGCTGGATTTATTGAAATGATGACTCCTTATTTCTGTAATTTAATGGAATTTTGAGTATAATGTAACACTACGCCATTTCTAGGCAATTTATGATTCTTGGTGACATTGGTTAGAACTCAAGGAACATTTCCAATGACATTATTTTCACAAGCACACACACAAATATTTTTTTTCTTTCCTCTTCTATTTATTTAATTTTCCTTTTAAAACCAGGAGAATATGAATAGTTTACAGTAAGTCCTAGATTCCCTTTCAGAAATGTGACTGAATGCTGAAACTCATAATTTTATAAATACAGTTTGAATTATTTTTACATAAATACATGACGATCTATGTTTGTCAGAAAGCAACTCACTTACCACTTTCCTGTCCATTAACTCAGCCTCTGAGATCCTGCTTCAGATTTTCCCAGTGTATCTGGCATCTTACCACCTAGAAAAATATTGTACCATCTGTAAATGTGAAGTTTTCACTCATTTATAAAAATTTTAAATAAACCTAATTCTAGTTCTTATCCAAGATAATCCCATTATTTGTGCTTTTATATTACTTATAAAATACTTATTTTCCCTTTTGTTTTAGTTCAAGTTAGTCATTTATCCATGACAGAAACTGTTCTTCAATCCCCTGATAACTCTAAAAAAAATCTTCCTTAAAAACTCTGCTCTGGCCAAATGCTTGTTTGTATCCTTAGAGGAAAATAAACCTTTCTCCCAATAATTGTGTTTCTTGTCACTTAATGAGTCCCTACTTAATCTTGGCTTCCAACTGCATTCCAGGTATAGAAATGAAGCATTGTAGGCTGTAGTTTCCATTTCAGGAAACCTTCCAAAGAATGAAGGCCATTCTGGAAATCCATCAAGATTGCCACCTGGGAAATCTTTCCCTCCATATATACTAATCCTTACACTTTAATACCCAAATTAAAGTTTAGCTCCTCTGTGAAATTCTATGATTCATCCTATTCCTATGTGAGAATTAACTTATCCTGCTTGCATGAGCAAAACCAAATATATCTGGCAATCAGAGACTAGGAACACTTTATTCTCAGAGTCAAGAGGGATAGAAAACTGGTCAGACGGGCTCACAGAAACATTTTAAGGAGAATAAGCAGAATAGCAGGAGAGTTTTTGTTAAACAGCTTTGACCACCTCATAGCACAGCAGCTTTGGAGTCAAATAAATCTAGGATGGACCCAGCGAAATAAACACAGACTTCATTACTTTTATAGATACAGGACTATTCATGTACTCTGTTTCTTCTTGAGTGAACTTCGGTGGTTTGCATCCCTTGAGGAATTTGTCAGTTTCATACACTGTTCATGATATACTCTTAATACCCTTTAAATGCTGGGGCTGATGAAACCCAAAGTTAAGGAGAGACTCACTGAATGTGTAAGAAATATAACTTAATTTGTTCCATCTGTAGTGAGGTTCCCTTTTTCATTTGTGATATTGGTCATTAGTGTTTTCTCTCCCTTTTTTCCTCTTCAGTCTGGACAAAGTTTTATCAAGTTTATTATCTTTTCAAAGAATCAGTTTTTCATTTCATTTTAACTGAGTTTCTCTATTGTTATTTTTCAGAGATACATACTAGAAGATCTGTACAGAAAACATTTATATAAAAATACAAGTGTAATCACTTCTTTATTGAAAGAGAATATACCAGGAAAATTTTTCAGTTAATCTCAAGTGAAGAGCATGTGATAGTGTTTGTTAATACATCCATACAAGTGGCTAAACAGCTCAGACCAGGATCTCATGTCTACATCTATCCCATCCATATAAAGTCTTCAGACAGACATCTTTTATAATGATGCACAAACAAAAACTCCTCAGAATTTGAGGAAAATCATGACTGATCTTCATGGAAGCCAGGCGCTATAAAATACATCCTCTTTATGGCATTTGGAGCAAGTCACCAACAATCAAAGGAAACATTTCAACAGCAATTAAAACGTGAGGATGGCAATCTGATCACAGGCAAAGCTGGGGTCTGCTTTAGGCTGGCCCCTTCTGTGTTTCCTAACTCATAATTCTCCTTCCAAGCTGGCCTGAAAGAAGGAAAAATCGACCAGCCCTGATTAACTAAGTCAAGTTGTGTCTATATTTAGAAATGAAAAGGTGACTTCTGAGCTGAATTTTGTCTCTGTACTCAGAAAGCACAGGATCGTTAGTCATCTGTAAAATTAATATCTACTTTTAATATTCTGTATTTATTAATATAAATACATCACTAACTATATTTATAGGGTTTAAAGTAGCATAGTTCATGTCTGCAAAATTTGTTGGAAACTACTACAAAGATGTCAGGTTTTTCCATCAATACGTCTGTGGTAACTGATTGTTTTTAATCAGCAAATTAATCTGTGATGCTGCTGAAGGTGACCAATATAATTTGCTTTTTTGGAGTAATTCTGTGACTCTATCTGGTATCACTAATTGAAAGAGGATTGATTACATTATGTTAAAAGTCTTTGGATATAATATATTTAAACATTTTATAATCACGAAGTATGCCCTAGAGATAAAAATCAGATTCCATTTTATAATCAACATGGCTTAGGAAACTTGGCTGAATCAGAAAACGGAAAGGGCAAAGGCAGACGGAAAAAGAAAACAAATGGAAGGCTAAGATTGAGGTTTTTAACTCTTAGGAAGGACAAAAACCAGTCCTATAATCAAAACTTGTGGTTATTTATTATCGGCACGTGGTTATCTATAACACGGGAGAGAAACTGAATTTTAAAAAAACCCTGCCATCTGTCCACATTCTGTATGCTGCTGCTGTTTTAAGGAAAAACAAACACACCCTGGGTTGATCCCAGGAATACTGGGTTTACTATTCGTAATGGTCTCACCAATGTGCCTTAATCAATCCTTCCGCAGTATAAAAACAATATGACAAATAAAAGTTAGATGAGAGAGTGTGAACTGATCAGATGTGATGTCATGTTTTAGCATTTGGGATTTTTGTTTTGTTTCATTTTCTTTGTTTGGTCCCATTCTGCAACTCTTAACAGCTAGAATTCCATTTCAATCTCAACAGAAACTGAAGAATTCTGAAAACTATATGGTCCCAGCTTTTAAAATGAAGCCAGAAATATCCCTTGGAATAATGGCTGGAGAAGAAAACAATCATGAAGTTTGTTTTGCACGACAGAGAATAACAATGATATTATTGTCCACACATGTATGTCTGTAAATTCTGCTGTGTATCTTGCAGCTCTTTCCTCTGGAGTATAATCCAGCCCTGGAAATAGGAGATCAACCTGTCACCATGGCTACTGAAAAATCTGGCCAAGTGACCTAAAATGTAGATTGCGGGTAAAATTGTGTTGGTATCTGTTGCTGCGACGGAAGCCAGTGCTCTTTTTCATTAGGAAGAGCAGCCCCAAGGGGCCCAGTGTTCCCAGAGATCCCTAGCCCCATAGGTCCCACTCTCACCCTCACTCTCAACCTGCCTTGGCTCCATAAACTTTCCTGAGGTCCTGGACCCACAGGTTCTACTGTCCACCCGCACAAGAATCCAATGATACCACTGCTGGTGCCAACTATTTGTCTCTGGGATACTCACATCTGGCCTCTAGAGATATACTAGTTTCTCTCTTTATCTAAACCAAGTGTGAAAAAAAAAATCTCTTTTACTTTTGTTTTAGCTGAAACAAAATGCATGATCCAGAAAGTTAATGAATTTAAAAACAAAATTCAATACAAGTTCTTGTTCTACCTTTAACTCACTACAGGTCTTGAATAATCCCCTAACTTTTCATTATTTGTTCAACCAACATTTGCTGAGGGCCTACTGTGACAAACACGCTTAGGCAATAGGTATGCAAAGAAAAATGGGAAATAATTCTTGTTCTCAAGGAGCTCATAATGGAAAAGAGAAGATGGACATACATGCCAATGTTCACAATGCTGGGTGACATAGGAGGGAATAACGGAGCTTTTAGAGGTCGTCTCACCCAGATTGGGAAGGTCACCGGGGGCTTCTAAGAGGAGCAGCATCTTACGGTGAGGCCTGAAGGATGAGTGGAGACGTCCAGTCCAAAGGGGAGAGAGGGGAGAGGGAGGATGCAAAAGGAGGGAAGGGTGAGATGACAATGGACTTGGAAAGAGGAGAATGTCATTACTTGCCCCAGCATGAAAAACTGTCAGAATAATGTAAACGCGATAAATTAACTTTTAAAGCCAAATTGTAGATAAAAATATTGTCAATGATTTCCATATAGAATAGTTAATAATACTTAAATGCTAACGCTATTGAACTACATAAAAGATGTAATAAAATTATTACATCTACCCTGTATTGCAAGCACTCGAGAGGCTCAAGGCCATGCAGGTTCATGGATTCGGGCAGATGGAAGAACACTCCGGGAGCTGTAGGTATCTCTGACAAGACTTCACTGCGGAGCGGAGGACACGGGCTGCAGTGGCGGTGACAGCGGCAAGTCCCCTCCGCCTTCTACAGCAAGGCAAACGGAGCCGGCATCTAGCCAACTACGTGAACTACGTGAACTACGTGAACTACGTGAACTACGTGCGGTAACCACTGCGCTTGCGCAGCGCAAGTCCTCACTATATAATACAGGGGTACTGCGCATGCGGAATAGTACTGCTGAATCACTGGGCACCGGTCCTCTGTGAGGGAGCCTGACTGACCACATCTTACTTACATACTAGGTTTATAACCTGGTAATTCCACTGCTGGGTATTTACCCAAGATGAAGGAAAGTGTATGTCTTCACAGACACTAAAATAAAGATGTTCTTAGCAACTTTATTCCTATTACCTCAAACTGGAACCAACTCAAATGTCTATTAAAAATGAAATGGATAGCATGCACAAGGTCCTGGGTTCAATCTCAACAACTTCCATTAAGAAACAAATAAATAAGCCTGATTACCTCCCCCCACCAAAAAAGTTAAAACGTGAAATGGATAAACAAAGCATGTAAATTTACACAATGCAATGCTTTCCAGTGATAAAAAGGAATAACCTATTGATACATGCAACAACATGGTTCAATCTCACAGACATTATGCTAAGACAAGCCACGCACACAGAAAGAAAATGCTGTAATTACATTTATGTAATTTCTAGAAGAGGGAAATATACTCCATGATGAGGAAGATCAGAGAAGTGGTTGCCTCTGGAAGGGGCAGAGGACTGACCAGGAAGAAGCACAAGGGAATTTCTCAGGTGATGAAAATGGTAGAGAGTGGGTTACACACATGTAAGCACTAATTAAAACTCACTGAATCGCACACTTAAAATTTGGGGCTTTCACTGCATGTTTTTGATCAATCTAAAAAATGAAAACACACTTTAATTAATAGGTTTGCTTTTTTTTTCTCAGTAGTGTAAATTAGCCATTCTGAGGGTACCTCCTGTGTATTCTAGGCTTGAGCAAAATTCTAGGCTTTTGAAAATAACGGGAGCCAGGTTTCTCGTTGTTGAGGACTGGGATAACAAGCACAAAAAGTAAGAAGACTAGAACCGAGCTGTGAATATAGCTATTAGCCATGTATAGATTTTTGAACCTTTGAAATATGGCTAGATCAAATTGAGGATGTGCTGTAAGCATCAAATACACATTAGTTTAGGAACACTTACTACAAAAAAAAAAAGTGAAATATTTCACTAACAACTTTTATATAGACTAAATGTTAAAATGATAAAAATTAGGATATATTGTGTTAAATATATTATTAAAACAGATTTCAATTGTTTCTTTTTTACTTTTTTAAACATGGCAACTAAAAAGTTTATAACTACATATGTGGCTCAAATTTGTATCGATTGGACATCTCAGTGCTAGACTGTAATATAGCTTGTGGTGTTGGACTGGAATTGGAGGTATCATATTCCAAAATGTGAACTCACAATTTGATCTATGTATTTATCCATCTCTCTTTCCTTCTTTGAAAGGGCCCGGCAATAATGGCATGACAGCACACTGTGCACTGAGATCATGGTATCATTCTCTATTAAAAGGAAATAAAGCTGCTTGGAGAAATGGCTGATTTCAGGGCTGGGGTGGGGAAAGTATAGGATGAGCTTGGAACATATTATTTCACAAGGAAGTAAAGGCTTGCTCAAAAAAAAAAAATAGGGTACATAAAAATGACACCCCTAGGACCACGGGGATTTCCATTAGCCAAATCTAGGAAAATTTGAGCATCAAATTAAATGATGATAGTAATGGATAATAACCTATTTAATAAAATAAGTATCTACTACTCTATATCTAAATAATAAATAAATAAATAAATAAATAAATAAATAAATAAATAAGAAGGGACAGAGCTTTTTTATAGTAGAAAATCAACTAATAAAGAAAGAAAGTCGATCCTGGAATAGAAAATCATCAATGGACACTAAAACTGGTGGGTAAAAGTTTTATTAGAAACAGCACGACTTACCTATTTCCAAAGTGTCTCTCTGTATATTAATTCCAAAGAAAAATTATCTTTAGTTTAGAACAATAATTTCAAAACTTTACAACTGAAAATATTATCAATATAAACCCAGAACTAATTATGCAATCTTGCTGCCTTTGGTTTTTAAATATCACTGAGAGAATTAAAACTATGTTCACCACCCCTACATTTGATGAAGGAAAATTAACTTTGTCTAAGTGTGGTTTATGAACCACCATTAGAGTCATCTGAATTCTTTTTATGAAATCTTTATAAGATATAAAAGGCAGAATGCCTTCACATCTGAAGGAACATGGCAGCAGTGGGTACAATTAAAAATATTATTTACAGAACTAATTAGCAAGTTTCATCAGGAAGCAAGCAAGAATATATGAAGTTACAGTCATTTTTCATAGTTATACTTGTTACTGTCATACTTTAAAATGATTTAATTTTTAAGTGGTGTCAAAAATCTTTTGTAAACTTTGCACTGATACTTCTTAAAATGTGTCATGTAAATTTTAAAACAATAGTACATTATAAAGGTAAAAAGTTTCATGGGGACAGGGCAAAAAATTGGAAATTACCTAGGAAAGGGCAAAAAATAGGAAATTACCTAGGAAATAAGGTATTTTATTCTTAAATAGATTCACTAACAGAAAAACTGAATTTATTGCCCAACTAAGTAATTTTGATATTAAAAAAATAATAATGCCATTACCTAGTTAGAACAATTTAAATCAAGTAACATGTAGGCACGAATTGTATATTTAGCCTCAAAATTAAAAATCCAATCATATGTCAATCGCTGTATAACTGAACACATGAGGATCAAGTTGACTTATTTATTAATTTGTCTATTTGATTATTTATAAGATAACCTGTTTCCAAGGTGTGGCCAAGATGGCAGAGTAGGAAGACCCTGAATTCAGCTCCTTCCATGGGCACACCAAAATTACAACCACTTACAGAGCCACAATCTATGAGATGACCTGAAGACTAGCAGAAAAGGTTTTCCACAAGTAAAGGTATAAAGAAGGAACCATGACAAGACAGGTAGGAGGGGCAGAGATGCAGTATAGGAAGGACCAACACCCCGGGTCGGCGAAACTAAATGGAAGATGATCACAGCTGCAGAGGTCCTCCCCAAGGAGCGGGGGCTTCAAGCCCCACGTCAGGCTCCCCAGCCCAGAGATGCTGCACCTGGCAGAACGTCTGGCTTTGTAGGAACAGAGACTCCACTTTTAAGGGGAGCAGGAAAAGTTTCTCACACTCCGAGTCGCGGTGCCGAGGCAGTAATTTCAAAGTAGCCTGGATCAGACCCACTTGCTGATCTTGGAGAGCCTGCCAGAGATGCAGGAGGCAAATGGGATCCCCACTGAGGACAGAGACTCTGACGGCAGCCATTTTTAGGAGCATGATCTACCTTAATGACACCTGCATTGGCAAGGACCATTCTGGAATCCTCTCTCTATCCTGTTAATGCTGGAGCTTGCCCTGCCCACCAGTGGGCCCACAGCAGTCTTGCACCATGGGCCACATGCCCAGCAGCCTAGAGACCGGGCTCTGCCCACCAGCAGGACCACAGCGACTGCAAGAGACAGAATTCACAGCCAACCGAGCTGAGGGCTAACCCAACCTACCAGCATACCCACAGTAGTCGGCCCCACCACAGTTGAATTTACCAAACATTTAAAGAAGAGTTCATACCAATCCCTTTCAAACTATTGCCAAAAAAATTAAAGCAGAAGGAATGCTTCCAAACTCATTCTATGAGGCCAGCATCACCCTGATACCAAAATAAGACAAAGATACTGCAAAACAAAGTAAAATTATAAGCCAATATCACTGATGAATCATAGATGCAAAATTTCTCAAAAAAATACTAGCAAAGTGAATTCAGCAGTACATTAAAATGGCACTTCTATACACTAATAATGAACTATTGGAAACAGAAATTAAGAAAACAATCTCATTTACAATTGCATCAAGAAGAATAAAATATCTAGGAATAAATCTAACCAAGGAGGAAAAACACTTGTACTTTGAAAACTATCAGACATTGATGAAAGAAACTAAAAAGGGTACAAACAAATAGGGGAAATAAATTGTGTTCATGGATTGGAAGAATTAATATTATTAAAATCACTATACTACCCAAGGCAATCTATAGATTCAATGCAATCCCAATGGCATTTTTACAAAACTAGAACAAATAACTAAAATTTTTGTGGAAACACAAAAGACCTCCAATAGCCAAAGCAATCTTAAGAAAGAAGAACAAAGCTGGAAGTATCACACTCCCTGATTCTAAACTATACTGCAAAGCTGCAATAATCAAAACATATGGTACTGGCACAAAAAGAAACAAATAGATCAATGGAACAGAATAGAGCTCAGAAGCGAACACACACTTCTATGGTCAATTAATCTATGGCAAAGGAGGCAAGAATATAAAATGGGAAAAAGACAGTCTCTTCAATACATGTTGGAAAAACTGGACAGCTACATACAGATGAAAAAAAAACTGGACTACTTTTAACACCATATACAAAAATAAACTCAAAATGGATTAAAGACTTAAATGAAAGATTTGAAGCCATAAAACTCCTAAAAAAATAGGCAATATGTTCTTTGACATTGGACTTAGCAATATATATTTTTTTATTTGTCACTTCAGGCAAGGAAAACAAAAGCAAAAATAAACACATGAGACAACATCAAACTAAAAACTTTTTCAAAGCAAAAGAAACTATCCATAAAACAAAAGGGCAGCCTACTGAATGGGAGAAGATATTTGCAAGTGTAATGTGTAACATTCAAAATATACAAAGAACTCATACAACTCAACATCAAAGTAACAAACAACCTGATGGATAAATGGGCAGAGAACCTGAATAGACAGTGTTCCAAAGAGAATAAGCAGATGGCCAACAGATACATGAAAAGATGCTTAACATCTCTAATTATCAGGGAAAGGCAAATCAAAACCACAATGAGATACTCCTCACACTTATCAGAATGACTATCATCAAAAAAAACAACAAACAACAAGCACTGGTGAGGATATGGTGAAAAGGGAACCTTGTGCACTATTGGTGGGATTGTGAATTGGTACATCACTATGGAAAACATTATGGAGTTTTCTCAAAAAATTAAAAATGGAATTACCACACAATCCAGCAATTTTACTTCTGGTTATTATTTTCTGGAAAAAAATCCCCATAATTCCAAGAGATGTACACACTCCCAAAGTTCATTGCAACATTTAAAAAAAATAGCCAAATATGGAAGCAACCTAAGTGTCCATCAATAGATGAATGGGAAAAAAATGCAGCATATGTACATAGACAATGGAATATTATTCAGCCATTAAAAATGAAATCTTGCCATTTCTGACAACATGGATGGCATTTTGCTACGTGAAATAAATCAGGTAGGGAAAGACAAATACTATATGAGCTTATTTATATGTGGAATCATAAAAACAAAACAAACAAACATAAGAAAATGAAAACAGACTCATAGAGACAGAGAACAAACAGATGGCTGCCAGAGCAGAGGGGTGGTGGAGTGTTGGGTGAAATAGGTGAAGGGAATTAAAAGGTACAAACCTCTAGTTATAAAATAAATAACCCACAGGGATATAATATACAGCATAAGAAATATATCAATAGTATTGTAGTAACTTTGTATGGGAACAGATGGTTACTAGAATTATCATGATGTTCATTTCATAATGAATGCAAATGTAAAATCACAACGTGGTATATTTGAAACTAACACATTTTACATCAACTATATTTCAAATTTTTTTTAAATGATAACTTCTTTTCAGAGAATTTTAGTGGCTTATGGCAGAGGGTATATAGAATCTGTATTCAAAATGAAATAGAAAAACTTCCCACATTAGATTCGTGGCAGGTTTGGACCTGAAGAGGAAGGGGCCTGCTTTCCAAAGTTTTCTGAAAAAGCAGAAGAACGCTCATGAAATTGAAAGCCAAATATATAGAAGTTGACTCCAAGCTTAAAAAGACAAAAGGCAGCTTCTTTATGAAGAGGTTAAGTGCTTTTATCAGGAATGTGGGTAGGAGCACTGGAATAAAATTTGAATGAATAAATGGCAAGAAAATCTGGCAGAGATGTTGAATCTTTGAACTTCAAATTAACATTTGTCATAGGCATCAAAAGAGTCCCAAATTCTTCACTGTCCAAAACCTCTCAGCCTTCACTAAAACACTTCAGGACGGTATGAAGCAATACATTTCACAGGTTCTGTAACCCTTAGATGACCAAGAAACAACAAATCATCCTGATCTTTAGGTAAATATGGCAACATCTGCAAGAAGAATAAAATCAAGATTTATTTGATTATCAAACCCTTCATAGGTACAGATAATTTACTGTGTTTTATTAAATTCATTTTCTGCACATACTGAACAGAAGAAAATAGTACACTTGCATGTGTGTAAAATAGCAAGCCTGGCTAAAGAAAGAACAGCGTGAAAGCCTTTTTAGCAAAATCAACTCAGGGTGTCTACAGTGACTATTTTAAAAGTATGACCTTTTTTTTAAGTATGACTATTTAAAAAAAAATTTAACAGTTTAAAACATCATAAAAGAAAAAGTCAAACCAAGGGAAAAAGAGATAAGGTAAAAATGACATGTCTGAGATGTGTCAGAGTTGCCATGACTGTTTCAAGTCTGTGTTGAGCTTCCTGGCAGGCAGGGCGATGGGCATACTAAATGATAAAGCTCGGTTACTGGAAAAAGGAAATACTCTAGTTCCTCAGAAAAGGAAGGGCTTCCCTTGATTTTAAATATGAAAGATATTTCTCATGTGGAGAAAATAATACTATATAATGTAATACAGTATATACTATCTTCAACTGGATTTTTATTGCTAATGTCAAATGATTGTCAGTGGCCAAGTGTGTAATAGTAAAGTGCTGCTTGACATAGAAAACAAACTTACGGTTACAAGTTGGGGGGAAGGAGGTGGGACGGGATAAATTGGGAGTTTGAAATTTGCAGACACTAATTACTATATATGCAAAAAAAATACAACGGGTTTCTTCTGTATAGCACAGGAAACTATATTCAATATCTTGTAGTAACCTACAATGAAAAAGAATATGAAAAGGGATATATGTATGTATATGGATGGCTGAAACATTATGCTGTACACCAGAAATTGACACATTGTAAACTGACTAAATTTGAATAAATAAAGTACTGCTTAATGAAAGCAGTCCTAGAAGGGTCAAGGAATCCCCACTAAGCATACAGCCCTCCCGTGCTCTAGGAAGACCACTGTTCTCTGGAGAACACATTAGAATCTCTTTGGTACAATTAAATGAATATATTTTTGATTATATCATGTCACATAAACACAGTCAATGGAATCAATTGCCACAAAATTCATTAATTAGTTTTTTGGATGAACACAGAAGCAAAGGCTCTGAAAGTTGGAAAGGATTTTAGAGAGCTCTTGGTCCAATAATGAATCACAGGAGTGAATGTCACAAAAGGTACTCTGACAATCATTCTAGGACTTGGCAAGCACACCATGGTGGACAGTTGGATCACTCTCTCACAGGGCCATCTGCTCCACTGTGGTAGACAGTTGTTCTTTATGTTATGCTGAAAATGACTGGACTGTAATGCCCACCAGCTTTTAAAGTCTGTCCTCCAGATCCCATGAGCAACTCTCAAATGTGACATTTGATTTACCACTTCTGAAACACCTTCCCAAAGCTAAACATCTTCAGCTTATGCTATTCATTCTTTTAAAATGATGCTGATAATGTTATTTTAAAAGTCATGTAACACTAATTTTTTTCATGCTTTGCACACATGTTCTTATTTTATGTTTATGATAAATCTCCGAAAGCTAAACAACAGGTATTTTAAACCATGAGAAAACTAACCGGCCTCTAGATCATACTGGCTTTTGGCCGAATGGAGACTGGAAGCTTGTTCTCTTCGTTTCCGTCCTATCTCTGAGTTTAAATGAGCCATTTATAAACCTCACTGAACACTCCTCTGAATCGCAGTGAATATTTAGGAGAAGGAAATTTTGAAGGCATTTATCTAATATTAAGGAAATAATCAGGAAGACTCACTTATGATAATTAATACTTGTAAATTTACTATTTTTTCCCATGTGTTAAGAATTTTATATAGATGTTTGGAACTTTTAGATGAGATATTTTAAAAGCCTGTCTTTTGGTTTTAGCCAAAATTTTGATGAAACTATATAGGTCTAAGTTCAGGTGCCGACTTGAGTTCAGGTTTAAGGTTTCTGATTGTTCCAACCATAAGCTAATAAACCAATATAAACTCTCTGGTTTGCCAAATAAGACTAGAATTCTTAGAGTAATTTAAAAAAATGTGTGAAAGTTCCAGGACTTTATGTACTTTAGTCAGTTTAGATAACCATTTTCCTGCTGTTTTTTGTATATTCATCTTCATCCACTCAAATTTATTCAGTTGCTGGGCATCTTCTGATTTCTCGTCTGTGTTCCCAGCAAGAACTGTGAGAATTAAAACATTTTTCCTTAAATAGCAACAACAAAAATCCACCAAATACATAAAACTTCACCTGTTAGGGGTAATACCTTTACAGACCCTAGAACTAAGTATAAGGCACTCAATTAAATACACAGGAGCAGCAGTAGTTAATAGTATATAATTAAAATATCAGGGGACGGTATAGCTCAAGTGGTAGAGTGCATGCTTAGCATGCATGAGGTCCTGGGTTCAGTCCTCAGTGCCTCCTCTAAGAATAAATAAAAAATAAATAAACCAAATTACCTCCCCCCCCACTAGAAAAAAAGAAAAAATAAGAATGTTACTGATATATATTCTTAAAAAATCCCCTGCAGCCTGAAGCATATTAGTAGGAAATTGTAAACTGTACAGCATTAAAATACCAGCTTTAAAATGTGCCTCCAGGGGCCCTTCAACAAAGTCCAACTTAAAGAACTTTCTCTGTGCCCAGGAGGTGCTGCACTGAGCACAAGCAGATTGGAAAATCAAGTGGTGAGAGCTCTGCAAGAGAGAAGCCTGCCCTCACCCATTGTACAGGGAAGCGCGCACCAGCGCTGGAGCTCCCGGAGTGCAGTCTGACACCGGCGTGATGGGGCAGCAGCAGCGCTGAAAAGGCTCTTCACGTCTAAAGGAGATGGAGTGCAAACCGCTAATGATGTGATGAGCTGCGGCTTGGAGCGGGTCGGGCTACTGGACATATCAGACCGATTGCACCTTGTTTGAGTAGAATGATCCTGCTCCTTAGTTTTTTTTTCCTTTCCAAATGTGTCCAAATGTTAATTTGAGCTATCTTCCTAAGGAACAGACTGAGGGACATCAGTACCTAGAAAATGAAAACTAGTCAAAAATGGCCACAGAGAAGAGGAAATTGGGAAGGCATGTAAAATTTAGATCAACCAGCTTCTCCTTGGAATACTGACCCAGCCACCGGCCAGTCCCATTTCCAACATTTAGTTTCCAGGTAATCACCATTGTTGAGCACCAGCAATTCAAGTTATCATGCTACCAAAATACGGTATCAATTCCTTCATCTTGCCTCTCCCTAGGATTCTTTACTAAGAATCCTCGGGGTTTTTTTTTTATTATTATTATTATTGAAGTGTAGCCAGTTACAATGTGTCAATTTCTGGTGTACAGCGTAATGTTCCAGTCATGTATATATATACGTATATCCACTTTCATTTCCTTTTTCATTAAAGGTTATTACAAGATATTGAATGTAGTTCCCTGTGCTACACAGAAGACATTAGTTTTTTAATCTATTTTTATATATAGTGGTTAACATATGCAAATCTTAAATTCCCTAAGAATTCTCGCTTTTAAAATACCATTATCTACTTCCCAGTCTGTGTTGTGCTTTCTTTCTAGAAGCAACAGAATCATTGAAAGGGAACAGGCTTTAGAGGGAAAGAGTCTGCTTTTATCCTAGGTTCTCCCACCCATAAGGAGAGGATATCTATTCTGACGTTTCCTTGCATCTAGAGAGAACTGAGCGCCTCTCCACTCCTTTACCATTCTGCCTCAGGGAACGAGCAGTAAATTGTTTGAATGGTAAATCTGAGAAGACTAAGTAGGGCTTGCGGAACTCAAGCCCTGCCATGCTCTCCTTCCTTGAGGAATGGCTACAGTGATGCACGTGTTCATGTCTTGTCTCCCACGTTGGAAGTTTTGCAAAGGGAGTTTCCCCAGAGGAGGAAACGTGTGTCCACCTGGCCTGGCCTGGCCTGATGGATGGCCTGCCTCTTTCTGAGCTGCAGTATTAGGAAGCCCACAGTTGCTGTAATCCTAAGCCACATTATCCCTCCCAGCCTTAATCAGTAATAAGTGCGGCATTCTGATCTCCATCTGTCTACTTCCTTGTCTGTCTCTTTAAGTGGCTTAGAACCCTGGACCACATTTTAACTGTGTTGACCTTGGAAAGTTATTTTATTGTAGTCGTCATTATCCACTCATATTTGTCAAGTCTTTGAGCATCTTCATCCTCTTCTGTATGTCATTATTTTATCAACGCGGCAGGAATGTTAACGTAGAGCGCTTAGCACAGGGCTTGGCATTCAATTAAAGTTTACCTTCCTTTGCTTTTATTTTTATTTTAATTCAGTCATCACACCATTGTCTTAATTCCCTCTTCCCTTTAATTTCCTCCAATAAATCGGCTTCTTCTATCGCTCATCATTTGTCTTCAACACTTGATTAAACCTTTCCGTCTCTAGGCAGTGCCCTCAATCAACCTAAATTTGGTTATTAGAGTTGGTCCCAGATCCAGCAGCAGCGGCGGCGGCGGCTTTTGGGAATGTGGTGTAAAGGAAACGCTCAGACTCCACGCCAGGTCTACTGAATCAGAAACTGTGGGAGTGGGGCCTAGCAAGTCATGGTTTCACAGGCCCTCCAGGTGATTCTGATACAGTCAAGGTCAAGAAGCAGAGACCTGAGTCATTCAGTTTCTATTCAATTCCTGACTTGCTTCTGCCCAGATACATTTCTTTTTGCGCCTTGGTCTCTTTGTGATTATGAACCATTTTGTTTGGTATCAGTATCATTGTTTTACACCCAAAAGCCCTGGTACACCCCACCCCCAATCTCCATCCAAAAAGGGGTGGGGGGAACGGTAACTATTTGGCCCTTCAACAAGTTAAAATTAGGATCTCTTTTATACAGATTTGTTTTGTCCACTCCAAATTATTATGCCTAACTTACTGAAAATTTGCCAATTCAGTTTGTTTTAATTTAGTTTACCAGGTTTTCATTTTCACAGCCACGGTATAACATAAAACCCACTCACAAATCTGCAAGTCTTTGCTCTGTGTTTTGTTTTTAATGAGTAAACAGAAAAATCTACCACAGGAAACTGCAGGTAGCACTGAAAAAAAAAATTGGTTTTCACAGCACTGGTTTCCCAACAACTTGAAAAACATCAAGCAATTCAATTATCCTAAAATTGTCATCCAATTTGTTTCTCTGTGGGAGAGCTAGTATTCTTATGTCAAGAAGACCAAGAAATTATTTGCTTTTTGGAATATGTGAATCTCTTCCTTCCTATTATTGCTGAATCTCTGAAAGAATATCTAGGGGCAGCAGGGATGGGATGGGGACTGGGACCAGGGGCAACGGGAGAAGAGGTCAAATGAAGCTGGGAAAAAAAAGATGTTTTTCATTTCAAAGTGACCCCCAAATATCACTATTCAATTTTGCCAAATATGTTTTAAAATTAGCCTTTAATAAATTTTAGCTAAGTCTAAATAGACTTCAAATAACTGAACAGTTCAGGTATTTATTACCTTCCCTCCTACCATTCCTCAAATGTTTATGCAAATTAATTTTCAGTCAACCAAATTTGTAGACATTCATGAGTCTATAATAACTTAGTGTTGACGTGCAACATTTGGGGGAAATGTCATTCTTTTTTATGCCATTCATTAGGCATTTCGAGGGGCAGCAAGTCATTCATTCACTTAAATTGTAATGAAAAGCATTTAGTATTTATTAGTGTGTAGGAGTTTTGTTCTCAAGGGAGTATTTCATAGCTATTATTCATTCAATCTCAGTTTCCCTGGGAGGGAGGGAAAGGACGCCCAGGGAGCCAAAGTCAAAGAGTCGAGTCATTGTTCAGCTCCGTTGCAAAGGACTACTCAGTTTCAGCTAAACCCCTTAGGTTCAAGTTAAGATCCTCTGGCTAAGGCTTTTCTTTGTGCAACAGCTCAGACCTCACTTGTCTGGTCTCTGATCACCTTCCACCTCTAAGGCCCTGGGAGGCGTCCATGGAACATCTTCCACCGGGTGCTTTTTCCAGACCTCTTTTCTCCAATCTCTTCTTGACTTCCTCAACTCCATCATTTTAAACTATGGCTTCTTGTGGATCATTCCAAAATCTGAATTCCAACTGTCATTGGACATTTCTACCTGGAACATTCTAGAGAAAGTTTTGCAAAACTAGTTCTATAAGGGACTGATAGTAAGTATTTGAGGGTCTGCAAGATGTATGGTGTCCGTCGTGACTGCTAAACTCCTGCTGTTGTGATGTGAAAGAAGCCTCGAGGCAAAAGTGAGAGATGCCTCTTTCAATAAAACTTTATTTATAGACACTAAGATTTGAATTGCACAGGGTTTTCATGTGTTACAAAATATTATTCCCCTTTGATTCTTCAAAAATGATTTAAAAGTGGAAAAGTCATTCTTAGCTCTTAACAAAACAGGCGGCAGGCTGGACATGGTCCTCCAGCTACAGCTCGCTGACCCCTGTCCCAGAGTCACGGCCACAGTCACGTGCTCCTCAGCCATTTACTCCTCCCTCCCCATTGTGATACAGTTTCCTCTTTAAGACCATCTTTATTTTTGTTTTAAACAGAGAGTTGTGTGCCATGTAATTTCCTGCAGGTATAGACTTCCTCTAGAGTGGGCTTAGGAAAGACAAATATTAACACAGTTTTCCCATTTACAGATAAAGAAGTTGAGACCCAGATTTGATTTGTCACAGAGTTGAGTGGTGCTCAAGCCAGCACTGGAAGACTCTTTGGGCCAAGACTCTAAATGAACTGTTACACAGTTATAGTCAATTACTATACTGCGGGTTTATATTTTTAAACCCAACAGAGAAATAGTTAGACAACATGATCAAGGTTCTTTTTAGATCTACTAGCCATATTATATTGCATCCCTTGCTATAAGCATGGTCTCTTGCCAGGCTGACGGCTGGTTGTGACACTTGCACTTGGCCTACTCAGGCAGCCAGGAACTGGTGGGAGAGGGGGAACAATGTTTACTAAAGCAGAGTTCCGCAGATGTCACTTTAAGGTTGAAGCAGAACTCTTCACAGGCATAAAGAAGATCAAGATAACAACTATCATAATCTTGATACTGGCAGAGAGTTAAAGCCCAGTATTTCATTTTAAAAAAATGGTGAGATACATTGGCTATTAGTTAACATATGTCAAGAGAGAATGGATTACTTTCCTGCAGCTAATGCCTATTTTATCCTCTTAAATGTCTTGTCTCAGAATTAATTCAGAGTTCTGAGTTCTACGAAGAGGACTATATCATATTCCCTTAGTCTTTATAAGGTAATGAAGGTCCTAGATTCTTTCATAACTACCTTTCCAATTCTAGGATTGTGAGAAATGAATTCATTCCTACTTTGTTCAGAGCCTACATGTTTGTTTTGTAGCCATGGGCCAGTTTGGCACTATTTATTTTGACCTTCATATTTTATATTATTTTGTTAAATTCTATTCTAAAGGAAGAACAAAAAAAAACTAAATTGGGCGGGAGGGTATAGCTCAGGCGTAAAGTGCATGCCTAGAGTGCATGAGGTCCTGGAGTCAATCCCCGGTACCTCCGTTAAAATAAATAAATAAACCTACTTACCTCCCCCTCCTTGAAAAAAAAATCTAAATTATAAATGTTATTTTACTTTGTGAGGAAAACAAAGCGAACCACAAATACACAAAGAAAAATATTCAGCGAAGAAGTATCATTAGATGAGACATCAATTGTGCTATAAAAAACAAACCGTGAACAGGTGTGTATGATTCTACCCTCATTCCAATTTACGTTTTTGTTTTTTGGTGTTTTTTTGAAATTCAATGATGTTAACCTGGCTTTATGCTTCTTTCATGATTGTATTATTGAGTGACCCCTGGACGATCTTGTTTCTTGAGACTGCATTTGGTCACAAGCAGAATTTGGCCCTAATTAAAAGGGGATTATCATGGGATAGATACTATTATCAAAGGAATGTGCCTCTGAAGTGGGTGTTCTTTTCCTTGTTTTCCTTTAACAGATATAATTAAAGCCAGAACATATTACCACTTTCAAGTAACAACTCTTTGGAAAATATGTCTGGCTTTGGTAAATAGATTTTTATGTTTGAATGGAAGATTAAATTAGCCTTACTCTTTGGAAAATATGTCTGGCTTTGGAAAACAGATTATTTTATATCTGAATGGAAGATTAATTTGGCTCTATCCATATCTTAATGCATAGAGAAATACACTCTCCGAATCAAAGAAAAACATCTAGAGTTTTGTTTTCTAAAGAAAATTACTTTTTGCTTTTATAGTTTGATTATTCGGTATATTGAGGTAAAAAACTTTACAGTAGGACACCTTATAAAATAACTTTTTGTAGTGGTATTATCGAGTAGACTAAGCTGCTGTAAGTAAAAGAACCCCAAAATTCAGTGACTCAAAGAACAACGAAGTTTATCTGTCTCCCAGGTCACAGTCCAAGATACGTGTCCCAGCCGGGTGGGCAGCCCTGCTCGGGTCAGTCACGGGAGACCCAGGCTGGCAATGGCTCCGCCAGCACCAGCTGGCTCACAGGGCTGCCCTGGCCATCACCATTCCAGCTGGCTAAGTGGGGGAGAGAGAGAGTCGCGGGCCAGGGAGATCCTTTTAAGCAGATAAGGCAGAAGTTCCTCGAATCACTTCTACTCATATTTCACTGGCAAGTGTCCAGCCCCACAGCCACACCTAGCTCCGAGGCAGCCTGGAAAACACAGCCTCTCCATGTGCCTGGGAAGAGGGGACGAGCAGAAACCCTGGGCAACTGCAGTCTCCACATGCTCTCTGAGTGTGAAAAACGATAAATCACCAACCACAGGCACTGCAAGGTCTCTCCAATGTTACATCGAACACAATAAAAATGTGAGAAATAAACAGGTGAATTTTTTTTTTCTATTAGGAAACTAGTGAACAAGGTAAAAACCAAGGCAGGTCTCTTTGATTTTATGTCACTACATCAAAAAGATTTTTTTGTTTTCTTTCTTTCTTTCTTTTTTTTAACCAAACACACAGAGGAAATAACCAACTTAAAATAAA
Organism: Camelus bactrianus; assembly: GCF_048773025.1. Lineage (NCBI taxonomy): Eukaryota > Metazoa > Chordata > Mammalia > Artiodactyla > Camelidae > Camelus > Camelus bactrianus. The sequence goes on from NC_133572.1 coordinate 16,382,069, forward strand.
TCATGTTCTAAAAGCTAGGAATTCATTTTCTCACAGAAACAATGTTCTGAAAATGGCCAGGTTCCAAAATCATTTCAAAGGGGCTCATTTACCTCCTGTGGTATGTCTGCAATGAAAGCTACTGGAACACAATACTGTACTGTAGCATGCAAAATGTGAGCTAGAAATCATTTAAAAAATATTTTAATACGGAAATTAAGTTTAATTAGAGAAGGATATGGTGGGAGAGTGGGGAGTGGGAAGTGAAGGCTTTATTGCAAAGTCAAAGCGAACTTCCCAAAGTTTCCTGGCAGTGGTTCTTCAGATTGAAAACACACCAAAATGTGTTTTCCTCCTTCAAGGTTTAGGGTAAGCAAAATGAATATGCTTATCAGCCGTGCGTGACAGGTAGATTTGGAGGGAACAAAATGGGAGGGAGAATATAACGGACAGAGGTGTGGGAGGAGGGGAGTCTAATAAAGTAACCAGGCAAGAAAAGCGAAGGGAGGTAAAGTCTCACGTGCTCCTGTCTCTGTGTCTACAAGGATATGGAAAGAAAAAGATAAGCAGAGGGAAATGCCAAGTCCAAGGTGGAGGAGAGGAACCACGATGGACACAGGCGTGATCTCCGAGGGGGAAGGATGAGTTTTTTCCCTGGTCTGACCTCCAGGAATTTGATTACTGCCTGCAATGAGGGGCTCGGATGGGGAGAGGCAGCGTGCAAGCCACCAAGGGTAGAGAAAGAATGTTCACCAACTGTGAGGAATTTGGGGAGTGACTGACTTCTATTTCATTTTTCCTTAACTGGCACAAGGAAAGTTCGTGGTTTGAAATTAAAAGGAAAACGTTATCAAAATGCAAATTAGAAGAATCTTCGTGGCAGAAGAGATACATCTGAATGGGGGCCCCTAAGAAAATGCCCTGTATAAGCCTCTTTTACATCTTTCAAGCACACGTTTTCCTTCTTTCTAGCTGTTCTCTTTCAGCACGATAGCTCCCCTACTGCTTCCAGCATGACTTTCTGAAGATGCTTGATCTTGAGTGAAAAGGCAACTTCAAGCCGCTTGTTCTGGGAGTTAAGTCCTGTGTCTTAAATACAGTGGAAGGCTGTTCCCCAGAGGCTGACTACCTGCTCGCAGCCCATTGATCGTGGAACTCACCGAGGGATGCTGGCTTCTCTTGCGTGACAACGGCACGTACTGTAATCAGAGGGACATGACATTGGGCGCCTCTAAAATTGCCCCGAATTGCTTTCGAAGCCGTACTTGGTCGAACTGTGCCACTGGCCACAAGGAACCGTCGCCGTGGGTGTCAAAAGCCCACTCTGCCGCTTTAAAGCCCGAATACCAAACAAAGGTTTCTTTAACTTCTGAAAATGAAAGCACCCTTCGAAAGTAAACACAAATTCTCAAATTGACTGCACACTATTTAATCAAACCCTTTGTGTGGTTTCAGAGAATTATTAATACAGCCCCAGACACGCCGGCACAATTTCACTCACAAACTTCCCTTCCAGCCTATGGTTGTGTTGACTATTTTGCAGAGAGATCCCCAAGGTTTAAGAGACAAGGGATAGAAACAGGGTGAAGTTTAATAAATACAAATGTTTGCTCGTGTTCCGTCTCCAGTCTTAACTCAGAGCCTAATTAGCTGCGTTATCTTGAGCAGGTCCCCAGACATCTCTGGATTTGCTTCCTCAACCAGAAATAGAAGGGATTGGATGAGATGAGCTCCAAGACCCTTTTCCAGCTCATCAGGCTGTAATTCAAATTTTTTCAGCCTCAGTTGTGCTGTGACAAGGGGCTTTCCTGGCAGTCCTGGGTCATGGGAGGATGAAGCTTCTCCTCCATGGCTACATAGCACTGCCCCAGACACCTCACAGTGGCTCCAGTTCCTTCTGTCAGAGGTCCCTAGGATGGGCGAGAGGCCAGTGAAATTCCAGCAATAAAGATGTTTGGAAAAGCAGCCATGTGACCCTTAAAGTTTTCCTCCACAGCCTGAATACCCTAAGCCAACTTTACAACATGATGAACAGGCAAGAAAACCTTCACTGCGGCTCCCGGCTCGGCCCCTCCCTGCCACACATCTAGTTCACATTCGGAATACTAACGCCATGTTGCCTGGTTTACGGGTATTTTTCATTTCGCCTGGTTTGCCAGTATTTTTCATTTGCAGTAATAACCTGAGTGAGGATGTTTATCAGGAGAATGGATCAAAAATGAAAACAAACAAGTATGTTTAGAAACTTCTCTAATATTTGCCTGCCTGGTACTGGTGCTCATTTCTGAATCATCACCAGGGCATCCAGCCCCCTCTTTCCGCACTCCTAAGAGGCTGGGTTTCTGGTCTCACACTTGACTTCTGTCCCACCAGAAGACAGAAGGGAAAGCATCTCAGTAAAGATCAGCCCTCCAACCTGAAACTTCTGGTTTCAGTAGTGCAGTTAAGGGTAATGGCGACCTTGACAAGGACCTACTGTATAGCACAGGGAACTATATTCAGTTTCTTATAATGAGCCGTAATGGAAAAGAAATTGAAAAAATATATATGTATGTATGTATATGTATAACTGAATTGCTTTGCTGTACACCTGAAATTAATATTGTAAATCGACACTTCAAAAAAATTTAAAAAAAGAATCTTAGTGTTTTACTTATTGATATATGTGATTATAATACTATTGCAGTATTGCCTCCGAGTTTTATTGCATTTAACCACAATAAGAGCATTGGAGAAAGGAGATTTCTGAGGTATTTTAGATGGCAGAGGGTAGTGATGGCAAAATGCCAAGAAAGGGAAAAAGGAAGAGGAGGGTTATTGTACTGCTTTGATTCACTGTCTCCGAAGCACTGAAGTTGAAATGTACTAAGCGTTTGTTCAAAACCCCCGGCTGTGATCGCTGTGAATGTCTCCGCATGGGGAGGCACCCTGTGAGTGTCGTGGAAAACAGCAAGAGCTGACTGCCCACTTGCCCCTCAGCTCCTTTCTCTCGGGATTACTGCCCATCGTCTTCTGCAACAATTTCAGAACGCGAACCAGCAACAACAAAGTCACCAAAATAATCTCACCACATTGTAACAGCATTTGCTAAATATACCCACGGCAACATGAACGAGACCATCATGGAAGAAGTAAAGGGAATGGAACTAACAATGTGAGTCTGTGTGCCGGGTCACGTGCTAGTATATGATGAAGCAAGAAGGTGAAACCACTTCTCTCATAATTCCTCCTTTCAAAGAGCTCAATGCTCAATGTACAAAACAAAACAAGTGCTTGGAGGGGGAAAAAAAAGGGATAATGGCTACCCTGTACTGGTGCCCACTCTAGGTCAGACCCAGTTAATCTTTCACCCACTCTATTTGGTAAACACTCATCATCTCATACCTTTTTACACATGCAGAAACTGAGGCCCAGACAGATAAATAAACTGCCCAAAGTCAGCACCACCAGCTCCACTCTGAAAGCTAATCCACTCTCTTCACAGTTTGCCTGGAGCCATTTACAGTGCTCTATTCTCTTGCCTTCAAGGGTGGGGTGAGGGGAGCCAGGAGGATGAAGGGTTAAAAAGTGACAGACCACATTAGAAGGCGTCAATACATTTCTTTCTCAAATAGTCTATCCTTTAGATAATTTCCTTCGCTCAGGCTCAGGAGCTCTGAAGAGTGCATTAATTTGCTTTTCATTTATCTAACAAAAAGACTCACTCGGGCACTTCTTGCACGCATAGTAACTACTGAGCTGGCTACTGGAGAGCAGGTTTGAAAGAACAGAAGGGCAGTCCAAGACGTGGTCCACACCCTCTGAGGACTGTAACCCAGTACTGGAAGCCTCTCAAACCTCCTTTAAACCCATGTTACGTCCCAATGCATCTTCTCTTCTGCTTATGTTACTTTCTGCCAATATTAAGAAATTAGGAGACCATCATTAGTGTATTTTCTTTCAATTTTAGAAATCTGAATTTTAATCATTCATACGACTTATTCACGATCTCTAAAATATGTCCTACGAGTGTCCTCGAGCTCCCACAGTAAACTATTTGTTACGTGCAAAGTAGTTCCTCCCCCGAATCACCACTTCTCTTTTCCAACTCCAGTCTCCTGGAAAGAGAGAAATTTAAATTACCTGGCTTGACTGAACTGCCATCCAGTCTCCAAAGGTTTCCCTTCTCCTCATCCACCCTGGTTTGGGGGTTGATTGTCAAGGTCTGGGATTTTAGTTCCCATATTTCATTTTGTCTTGCTTGTTTTGCTCTTTTAAAGTTAATTTTTTTTCCTAATAACTTTTTATGCCCTTATTTACTCCTCTATAACAGGGCCAGACAGGACGAGGCCTCTTTCCTACACGGACCGCCAGAGTACAATTACCATTATTCTTTTATTACCAGAAAAGGGAAACTGACATGCTAGTCAGCTTTGATTAATTTCTGACACTGGGATTCTAGTAAATAGTGTTTTTGTTTTAAACAACACTTCCCTACAGAACATCAGGTGCTAAAATTAAAACACAGAACCAAAAAAAAACCATCTCTGCCATGAGAAGAAAAAGATCCCCTTTTCTTGGCTTCCTCTCTGAAACTACCCAGGGCTGAATTGATTATTTACTTCCGTCTAGAATCACTGGAGTATTATGCAGTTTTTTCTGCAGTTTGACATGCTGTCATGACCCCTATTAGTACATGGGCTTCCCAGTTTTGTGGACAAGTAACACGAGGCTGTTTCTTTGTAGGGTATCCACTCTTTGTCCACTTATTTGTTAGAAAACACTAATGGCTAACATTGCTCACAGGATAATGACTTTTTTGGAAAGCAATGCTCAGAAATCCATATATAAATTGAATGTTAGGTGTTAAGTCACAGAATAAAGTAAAAAATACATACAGAATTACATGCACTGAAATATTCTGTTCCTGGTACAAATTAAGCCTAACTTAATTTTTTTTCTCTGTGTTTTTTAGCTGGATTTTGAACTGCTCTTTGGGTCATTATTAGAAGCTGGAGCAAGCCTATTCTGCCATGTCTCTTCTCTTTCAGTGGCACCAATTATTTTAATTTATGATTCATATATTCAGAATGTTAGAGCTCGATGTGACATTTGAGGAACTTCTGTAAATCCTTGCTATAAGAACAATGCAGCCCCAACTGGAAATGCCCCCCTCTTGGAATAAACATACCTGAAGGGTACACAGGGAACAGCGGAGGAGGAAAGGGGATGCCCATCAGGTGGCCGGATCTGCCAGCCAGTGCTGAGGCTCCAAGCACGGCCATCAGATCACACTTCCACTTTAGAGAGGTCCAGGAAGGCCACAGGGCTTGCCCGGGGTCACAAGACTAATGAAGGAGGACTAGCAATCACTGGGTCATTTCCTAGGATGGTCTCTGATCCAGTCAAACGTCCTTGAAAATGCACATAGTTTAAATCTTAGTCATAGTCATCTGTGGGTTATTTTCCCAGTTTGCTTGTAAATTGACTTGGGAACTTACCAGTCATTCTAAAATGGTAGGTTAACATATTTTGTTGAGTGAACAATCCTTGATGAGGAAGCTGGGACCCTGCTGGGCCTGTCGGACCTCACTCCTCACCCCTCGCCCTCAGGACACTTTGGGCACCAGGGGAAAGGAACCTGCCTAACTCAGACCTCCGTTTGCAATTTTTTTTTCATTTTTCAGTTTTATTAAGTAAAATTGATAAAATTTAACTGCACATATACAGTATATTGCATGTAAATACAAATATACAATATATTGCACATATTTTCTTTAATTTACATATATGTACTGTTCATTGTTTCTAAGAACAGGTTAGAGCTTTAGCTGTTTAGACTTACATAGTAATCCAATCATAAAGGACAGTCAAACGTGCTTATACATATCCAAGAAATCAATCATCTAAGTTATAAACAATAAGTAGTTCATTTGTGGCCTTTTTTATTTTTTAGATTCCACATATAAGTGATATCACATGGCATTTTTCTCTCTCTTTCCAGCTTATTTCACTTAGAATGACAATCTCCAGGTCCATCCATGTTGCAAATGGCATTATTTCATTCTTTCTTATGGCTGAGTAGCATTCCATTGCATTTATATACCACATCTTCTTTATCTAGTCATCTGTTGATGAACATTTGAGTTGCTTCCATGTCTTGGCTATTGTAAATAGTGCTGCTATGAGCACTGGGGTGCATGTGTCTTTTTTAATTATATTCTTCTCCGGGTATATGCCCAGGAGTGGGATTGCTGGATCATATGGTAAGTCTATTTTTAGTTTTTTAAGGAACCTCTGTACTGTCCTCCATCGTGGTTGCACCAATTTACATTCCCACTGACAGTGTAGGAGGGTTCCTTTCTCCCCACACCCTCTCCAGCATTTATCGTTTGTAGACTTTTTAATGATGGCCATTCTGACTGGTGTGAAGTGATACCTCATTGTAGTTTTGATTTGCATTTCTCTAACAAGTAGTGATGTTGAGCATCTTTTCATGTGCTTGTTGGCCATCTGTATGTCTTCTTTGGAGAGATGTCTATTTAGGTCTTGTCTATTTTTGGATTGGGTTGCTTGTTTTTTTGATATTAAGGTATATGAGCTGCTTGTATATTTTGGAAATTAGTCCCTTGTTGTTCACATCATTTGCAAATATTTTTTCCCATTCTGCAGGTTGTCTTTTCATTGATGGTATCCTTAGCTGTGAAAAAGCTTTTAAGTTTAATTAGATCCCATTTGTTTATTTTTGCTTTTCCATTACTCCAGGAGCTGGTTCAAAAAATAAACTGCTGTGATTTATGTCCAAGAGTGTTGTGCCTATGTTTTCCTCTAGGAGTTTTATACTACCTGGTCTTACATTTATGTCTTTAATCCATTTTGAGTTTATTTTTGTACATGGTGTTAGAGAATGTTCTAATTTCAGTCTTTTACACATAGCTGTCCAGTTTTCCCAGCACCACTTATTGAACAGACTATCTTCTCCATTATATATTCTTGCTTCCTTTGTTGTAAATTAACCGTATGTGCATAAGTTCATTTCTGGACTTTCTATCCTGTTCCATTGATTTATGTGTCTGTTTTTGTGCCAGTTCCATGCTGTTTTGATTATTGTAGCTTTGTAACATAGTCTGAAGTCACAGAGTGTGATTACCCCAGTTCCATTTGATTTGCAATTTTAATCTTTGCACCCGAACCCATGCCAATTCTGTGCTTCATCCTCCCAGATATTTTTGATTCTTGCTTCACTCTTTAATTACATATTGCCGTGGTAAAGAGTGCAGATTTTGAAGCCAGACTTCCTGGCTTGAACACCAGCTCTGGGAATCCCACTAATTAATGATGGAATCATTGGGTAAATTACTTAATATCTCTATGCTTTAGCTTCCTAATCTATAAAATGGGTAAAACAATAGTACGTAGCTGACAGGGTTATTGTGAATGTTTAAAAAGTTAATGTATGAGAGGCATTTAGAACAGTGCCTGGTATAGAGTATACTGAATCAGAAAATTATAATTCTTTTTTTTAAACTTTTTTTTTAATTGAAGTACCATCAGTTACAATGTGTCAATTTCTGTTGTACTGCACAAGGTCCCAGTCATGCATATACATACTTCTATTAGTAGAAAATTATAATTCTTGGCTTTGTTGAAAATATATTCTCATCTAAGAGCCTGTAAAGTATAATAGTAACAGCAACACTTACATACCAGGCACTGAATGCTTTACACACATTATTCCAGTTAATCACAGTAACTCTTTATGTGCCACCAATAATATTCTCTCCTCTTCTCCACCTTATTTTTTTTTTTGCAGATAAGAAAACGGGGGTCAGAGAATTTGAACAACGGAGTAAGAAGCAGAGTCAGGACTTAAACCAAGATCTGTCTTAGTATCTTCCCAACCTTTCTGAGAAAAGAGCCTTAGAGTTCTTCTGAAGTTCTTTTATTTAAATGGGTTGCCTGACCTCCCATCAGGTCAGGAAGACTGGGATCGCCACAGGGGCTGAAGAGCAGCAGCAGGAAGGGAAGGGTCTCTCCTGGACAGTGACAGACATAAGCTGATGACACCCTTAATGTCTTAACCAGACGACCTGCCTTCCCCTGTGTCACACGGCACCACGTGGGCTGCAAGGCTGAGGTCACTCTGACTCCTTGCTTACCTGAGTGCAGTATCAGGAAGTGTTCTGATGCCAAAGTGGTAGTTTTTAATCATTTCAATGTCAGTAGCTTTTGGACGCATTTATTACTACCCCAGCCTTAGAGTAGAGGGAACATCAATTCCTTTTCCAGATTAGGAAAAAAATTAGGATTTTGTTTTCTTCCTTCGGAGCCTACAAGTGGCCAGTGTTTGCACTCTTGGGCCACACTTACCTATTCTCAGTTGTCAACGTATCTTCCATGAGTCTAAGAGGGTGTCTTCAACAGAAAGTCTGGGGCTGAAGGGTCAGGGGAGGGAAGAGAAGGAAAGTCCCCAAGTTTATTAGGCGAACACCTGGGACTGCCTTGTCCCTGCTCCTGGACCACCTGTCCACACCTGTGTCTCCTTTGGGGCTCTCTGTCTGCTTCATTCACTCCCACACCGAACCCGAGCCTTCATCCAGCACCTCCCAGAATAGCTCTGCGTGCTCCCTGAAATTCAGGCGAATCAACTGCATGGTCTTTGTTTTCCCCAAACACCCACCAGTAGCCCCGCTGCTGGGCTGGGCTCGTGGGGCTCAACTGAGAAGGGGAATAGCATGGGAAGCATTTTTACTCTATTCCCTCACCCCACACCCACCATCGCATTTAGCTGTCAAACTGTTAGAAAATGTCAGAGAAGCTGAAGTTGAGTGTTTGTTATACGAAGACTGGTGGAAAGGCTGTTTGAGGAAATGCAAGTACAGCTCCAGCAGAGGGGAGATAGATAGAAATCCTGGTGGGCAGCCGAGGGCCTGACAGAGGACAGGGAGGCAGGTGAGTACATTTCTAGGGCCAGTGGAAGAAAACCTAGGGGAGGTTGGCAAGTGGGCCCCAGACATCAGTCTCAATCTGAAGGTCCCCTTGTCCCACCCCAGCCTCTCTGGTTCTAGCCTACATTTTCCTAACATCTTCAGTTCCGGCCCTGCGGAGCATCTCGCCTCAGTCTCCAAAGCCAGCACCAGCTGCCATGGCTTGGCACGAAGGGTAGGTGAGGAGAGAGGGAGTTCTCGCGCCCAGGCTGGAGGAAATGTGTTCCTCACATCCCCAGTTGTGCTCTGAGCACATTTTCCTCTGGAAACAAGCCACGGGGTTTGGCCTCTGCAGTACCTTTATTTTTTTTTTTAATATATTTTTATTGAAGTATAGTTAGTTTACAGTGTTTGTCAATTTCTGGCGTACAGCACAACGCTTCAGTCATACTAGTAGTGGACTTCCGTTGTTACAGGACCGTAGGGCTGGTCTGGGGCTCCTACCCATATATGATGTGTACTGGATCCCAGTGGTACCCTTCCCAGGTCCTTCTCTGGGGCCAGTACATGCATCCTTGGCTGCTGTGAGCGTTGGCTGCTAAATGCAGCTGCCTCCCTCTCAGAGAATCACCTTTACTCTTGCAGGAACAGGAAGTGCCTTGCCTTAGGGGTTACCACCAACCCACAGCCAATGAGTGACTGATAACAGTGGTACGGAAAGCCAGTCCCTTTGCCCCAAGGGACGCACTCTGGTGAAATTCCTGCTCTAGAGTTCCCCACTGGGTCATGCTGAAGCTGGTCTCCAGCTGGGAGCACATCTTTACTTTATCCCCCTTGCCCTGTGCTACGTCTCTCATTCCCCTTCTCCTGACACAATACGTCCTTGCACCAGAATCCCTGTCTCAGGCTCTGCTTTCAGGGAACCTCTATTCCATACATTTATTAGAGGTCCTTTATGATCACCAGAGGTATGCATCTCTGGGGAAGCTAAGGGTGAGACGCAGAGCAGCTTGACAGGACCCTAAACGAAATGTGGACATAAAACCCAACTCAATTTACAATATTCGTGGGCCAATGCCTAATATCTGCTCTCTTGCTGATACCAACAGACCACAGTCTATCCAATCTGAAATAAAGATTTATTTATTCATACTCTAAGGTAATTTCTCTCTTACTACAGATTATGAATTATTATACTTATTAAGAGAATTAGAAGTACAGCATTTATTATTAATCAATACATTTGTTACAATTCTTAAAAATGTGGCTGGACGATTCTAAATTATTTTGTAATAACTATTCTTACTCTGATCATATAAATCTCACATTTTTAATCACTTATTGGGTTCTTTCCCCTCCATCAACTGTAAACTCTGCTGTTATGATTGGGTCCCTGATAAGGAGGCTCTGGTTAATCCAACAGTGTTATAAAACAGATGAGATTTCCAGTTTGCAATTAATAAAAAATATAATTAAAGACATACAGGCAAAGCAGAAGATAATTTAATCTTTCTGTTATGATTCCGAAGTTGTATTGGGGGCATCATTATAAACCTTAATTACAGCCCTAGAGAAATGTGGGGAGATGGGTGAGCGGCATTCAGGCTGGAAGAATGTCAGACAGTCCAGATTTTATTGCATGAATTTACAAAGAGGCAGCTTTATAACATCAGGTCCCATATTCATGGTTTTCCCCCCAGGAGACTGATCCTGTCACAGGCTCTTGTAGAGCCCCCATAGTTAATCCCAGTTGACTAAATCCATTCTCCCAACCTATAATTTTAAAAAAAAAGACTTTCACTTTCATTGGATTATCCTCTCAAAAAACTTCTACCTAAATAAGAGACCAATCATACTTTAAATCCTATTTCTGAATATATTTGTATTTATTTCTTTTGGAATACCCTGTTATAATTTCCACTTACAGTTTATGCTTTATTTTTGTTCTAGACTATACTTCATTGCTTAACAAAATACACTGATAATTACCCTTCTACCCCATCAAATCATTGGAGGGTCTTTTAAGGAGTTGTTTATGATTTGGTACCTACACATTTTATTATTTTTTTTAATATGTAACTATCATTAAATTAAAAATTGCTACAGATCTGAGAACCATTGGCTGTTTCTAAAAAGCCTCTTTATGCTGGTCAAATAAATTACAATGTTTATAGATCTTTGCAGTGTTTCAGTACGTGTGCAAGATTTTCATTAGGAATGGTAAAGAAAGCCATATTTACTTGCTTCCTGCACCCGTATACTGAAGAGAAGAGGAGAGAGAATTTTTTTTCCTTCCAAACTTGTCAGTAATAGTGACTAAATGAAGGCTTGCTAAGATAGGCTGAAGAAGTCTAAATGACCCCATTTGTACAAATTTTAGTATATGACTTCAGGCTTCAAGGTAGTCTTGATGTCACAGTATGGTTGCTGCAACTCCAGCCATTACATCTGTGTTTCAGGCAAGAATAATGCTTGAGTTAGCCCTGCTCACATGTGAGGACACACAAGTAAGTTTTCCCGGAAGTCCCATACAACACTCTCCATCCACATGGCCAATACTTAGTAACCCCTATTTGCAAGGAAGGTTGTGAAATAAAACTTTCCACTGGGCACAAAATCAGATTTCTATTACTAAGGAAGAAGTGGAGAAAGGGAATGGGATAGGCATCAGCATTATCTGCCTCACTTCCTCTGTTAGTACATTTTTCCTCAGATGGACTGTGAGCTCACAGAAGGCTGAGATTACGTTATATAAATTTTTGTAATCCCAGAACCTAGCAAAATACCATATTTATTATGTTCTTATTATGTTTATTAATTAAGGAAGAAAATGGGACTCTCAGCTAGTTACAGATTAGATGGAAGAAGATCCAAGGCAAGTTTAACAGATGAGTAGGTGACATTAGCCGACTGCATGTATATGGTCACTCATTCATTTAATTGTTATGTCAGTGGATATTAACCGAGCTCCCAGTCTGAGCCAGGCCCTGTATCAGGCATGGGGGAAACAGCGACAAACACAACACAGTCCCTGGCTTTAAGAAGGTAGTGGTGAAGGGGGGAGATGGGGGGAGGGTAGTGAGGGCACCATCAAGAAACAAGCAATTTCAGGGTCATGTGGTAAGAGACTGAGGAGTGGTCTGGACCACCGTTCGAGGTTAGGAAGCTGTAAGGAGTCTGGGTGAAACACAGAGTGGGGAAAGAAGCAGGGGGAAAGAAGGAGAAGACAGGTGGGGCTGGATAATAAGGAAACGTATATTCAGAAGTCCCTGATTTATTCCTGCCAATATACATACCTACTTGTTTGTGACAAGATGTTTTTGTCCCTTGGACTTCCTCATGAAAGGATTTCCTGACACTTGGCCCTTAATGGATCTGACCCACTGACAAGCTTCTTCTGGCCTAAACTGTAGTCACAACTGTGTTCCATGGGCCTTATCTGAGCATGAAGCAACTGTCTTCCCAGCATCTCATCTTATGAGGCGGTGTTCCCTGGTGGGCCCATGTGGGAAATGCTGGTCGACATAAAATATTTCTCAAGCTTAGCAATATGATTCCACTGACGCGCGCGCGCACACACACACACACACACACACACACACACAAAGAGTTCCAGAGAAATAAATTTATCCCCAGGAACTGCAGTTGTGAACCTGGTTTCAATTGCATGGCTCACCAGAGGGATACAGGTTTAGTCGAACTAATCAGTCACCACTTCAGCAATCTCCCAGTCAAGTTATTTATCCCAGTGACGAGCTGACCAGTAATGAAGACACTGTCATCTCTTCCTGCAAATTATTCAATGCAGTTCATAACATATATGATTAGAAATGTGTCTGTATCATACCTATTCTCTCTGCCTAGCTTAGAAAAAGAGATGTCCCCCTAACCTTGAAGCAGAAGTCACAAAGAGAGAGAGAAAGAGAGATTGGGAGATGCTATGCTGTTGGCCTTGAAAACAGATGAGGCCACAAGCCAAGGAGTGCAGGTGGCACCTAGAGGCTGGAAAAGGTAAGGAAATGGATTCTCCCCCACAGCCTCCAGAAGGAACACTGTCCACACCTTGATTTTAGGATTTCTGGCCTCTAGACGTGTAAGATAACATATTCTTTGTTTTTTGTTTGTTTTTTTGCTTTGTTTAGGTTTTTTTTGCCACTAACTTGTTTATAGCTAGCAGTAGTAACACATACAATGCATCTCCAGGTACTGTCCCCCCTTGTTCATTCTCACTGCTCTCCACAAACATCTCTCCCCCTTGAGATTCTCCTCTTGAATGCATCTTCTCAGATTATTTCCTTGAAAATCAAATCAGATTATGTCACAGGGCTTGAAGTGCACGGATACTCACTCATCCTAGTGAGGTTACTTTCAGGGACTATAATTAGAAACCAGAAATAAGCGTTGTTTACAAATCCTGCCAAGGATATTTGGTGTGATCTCAGGAAGGCTTAACAGGGATGTGATTATAGCTAAGAAAGCTCAAAACAAATTGTACCATATGCTGAAGAAAGAATGCGTTAACCACAAGGGGCTGAGGTGGAGAAGAGATTTTTCTGGGTTTATCCAGGCTGGACAGAGGTAAATTCACTGACTCTGGCAGCCACCAGTAAGGCACACTCTGGTTTGGACGTGGGGGTACCTCACCCAGTACCTGGATCTTCGTAAGTGCTTCTAACTAAAAAGCAGACACAGTTTTTCATTGTATATTTCATTCTGATTTAAATGCTGGTCACATGAAAGCTGGTTGTCGTGAGTCAGTCAACTTGCTCACCCCTAGATGCTTGATAAAATGGAGGGCTGGACCCTCCTGGTGACCAACAGAAACTAGATTAAGGTTCTTCTATTCGGTAAGAGCCTGAGTCCTAGGTTAACAATAGCCACCCTCCTGCCTGTTATCACTCACCCCTATTTCAAAACCTCCATAAAAGAGGGATGACCATCACAGCAAAAAAAAAGGGGCGTGAAGATCTTAGAAGGAAAGAGAGGTGAGCACTGGCAGACGCCACAGAGAGCACAAGACGGGGACTGAATTTTTCCACTCAATTTGTCAATGAGGTGGCGACTGATGTGCAGTGGAGTGAGAGGCTGACCAGGGAATGAGAGCTTAGGAAATGTTAACTTTAAGGCTGGAAAACTCCTCTGAGGATCCAGGCCCTGTAGTGTCATCTTTAAAAAATTTCCCTCGGGTTTTACAGTTGAATCAGAGAGAACCCTTCTCGTCCCCAAATCCTCCAAATGTTGATGAGCCACATCTGAGTCTTACCATCTCTCTCTCCTCAGCTCACCTCTGAGGTAGAGGAACTAATGAGCTGTGTAATAATGAAACGTCAAAAACCAAGAGGAATAACCAAAGGCCTACAAATCCGAACTCCAAACAACACAAATCACGCCCTGAGTAAGACGACCAGTAACAAGTTGTGCTTCAAATTTAACATCCCTGTTCTGATGATAAAAAACAAACGAGTGTCTGGAGAATCCACAGGGACATTTTATAATTGGAATGCTTCCTGGTATCCCATCCATAATCCTCACCCCATCTCCCTCCAAATTTATAGCTGTTCCCGAGTTGTGGGCAAGTGTGAGCACAAGTCTGGACCAAAGACTGGAGTCTGTCCAGTGGCTAGAGTAATTGTATGCCGTAAAAAAGAGGTGGAATAGTGAAAACCACGGGCACATCTGCGTTTCCATATGAAAGCGCTGCTCTCCCTCCTTGACCGTTTGCTATATTTAAAGGTAGGTGGGGTGGGGGGAGCAGTTTTCTGAATCTGAGCCCAGCTCTTTCTAAACTTGGTTACTCACGTCTGATTCATTCGCTGTGTTTTTCGTCTCCTGTCTCTGTCACTGCCTGCTGCTGAGAAGGGGGTCGCTGAATCACTGCCACTCCAGATGAAAAGCAATTCAAACCCAGTCCTGAGGGGGATGGAAGGCCTTTTTTTTTTTTTTTTTTTTTTTTTGGCGTCTGCGGAAAAAGCCTCCTACTTTCCGGGGTGACCGTGAAGGACAGTTTTGCAAGTCTCACCCCCGGGCTATGGAAGGTTTTGCTCTGTGAGCGTCAGCGAGGCACCAGTCATCTCACCATTTCTGGCTTTCGTGTCCACGGGCCGTGGCGGGCCGGGCGGCGCGGGGGCCGCGCCCGGGGGGTCGTGGGGGGGCGCCGCGGGCCCAGGCGGCCCCGCCGCGCTCCCCGCCGCTTTAAAAGCTCCCACAATGCAGCGCTGGCGTCCCAGTTCCGTTACAATGTCTCTCCCGGCGCCGGCGAACCGGCGAGGCGCGGGCGGGGGAGCCGGGCGGCGGCGGCTGTAACCCGAGCGCCCGGCCGAGGGGGGCGCCCCCGCGCCGCCGCTCTCGCGCGCTCAGCCCGCGGCCCGGCGAAGGGGCGGAGCCGCTCGGCCGCCCGGCCCGGCCCCCAGCCCGGCCCCCCGCCCAGAGGCACCGGCCGCGGGAGCGAGGCAGCCGCGGAGTCCGCCTCCCGCGCTCGCCCGGCGCCCCGCACCGCTCCCGGCGCCCCGCTTCTCCCCGAGCCTCACTCGCCCGCCCGCCCGCCAGCGGCATCGGCGCGGCGCTGGGGGGCGGCTCTGGCCGGCGGCGCCGCGGCTGCCCGCGCACTCACACACCCCGGCACCCCCGCCCGGGGCGTCCGCGCTCACCTAGCGCCCGCCCGGAGGTGCGCGGAGAGGGCGCGCCGGGGAGCCGGGGCCTCCCGCCGGTGCCTCCCGCCGGTGCCGGGCGCGCGGCCCGCGGAGCGCCGGGGAGCGAGGCGCGCGGGGCTGTGCGACCGGGGACCGACGCTGGGCGGCCGCCGGGCTCCCGGCGCCGCCGCGTCCCCAGCGCCCCGGCCCGCCCCGCGGGGCGGCCTGCGGGGGCGGTGCAGTTGCGAAACTGAGTAAGTATTAACTTTACTGGGCGGCCGCGATCTCGGCAGCGTCCGGGACCCCTCCCTCCTCCTCCCGGAGCCTGCGGGCTCCCCCTTCCCCGCCCCTCTCGGTGCACCTCGGGTTTCTCCGCCCGATCTGCCCCCACCCGGCTCCCGCCGCGGGCTCCCGCTTCCTCGGGTTCACCTTTTCCCCGCTGTCTCCCCTTTGCGCGTTCTCCCTGCCGCACACCCGCGCCTGCACTGAGAGTACGGGCTGGTTCCCAGCCTCTCTGTTTCCTCCCAGTGTCCTTGGCCAGGGAGTTTAGAGGCCACTTTTGTTGGGAAGAGAAATGTGTGTCTGGCTTCTTTAATATTTTCCTCTCCAGATGGAAATCGGATGCTCGCTTTGCCGAGCGGCGGTTTGGTGAACGCTTATTTTCTCCTATGGAAAAAAAAAAAAGATTGGTTTACAGGTTTTTAAATATTTGAACCTTCAACCTTCCTCCGTCCCTATTCTCCCCTGTCGCCAACCCGTCTGGGGAAGGGAATCCAAAGGAAGGGACCTTAAAAGTAATTCCGTTTTGCAAGCTAGAAACTTTGAGAGGGCACGTTTCAGAAAGCTTATTTAAGATGAACTTAAAGGGACATGGGCTTTGAATGTGGGTCTTCGTGTGGCACAGGGTCTGACACGCCAAGTACCTGGGTTCCTATTCGAGTATTGCGTTGTTATTTTAGCATCGTAGAGCCGCCTGGTGTTGCTAAACCTCTACTTTCTCAGCATCAAATGGCATCTTGAGCAGAGCAAGCTCTGGAATAATTGCGGATCAGTGTTGCCCCCATCTTTAGGGATTTAGAAGGGAAATAGATGCAGAGCACGTTTGATAGCTGACTTAAATCCATCAGGTTAGCCCTTTCAATGCATCAAAGCACTGCGTTAAAAAAATTCCTCCAGCTTGGTGACAGCGAGGACTAATATTTATGGGTTTTCCAATATAATGTGGCTCAGCAATTCTTCATTAGAACTGTTTTGGTCTCAGGAAGCACCTTTAAATATATATAGATCTCAGATTTTCAGTCGGTTGAATTAACCACTGATACTCGTAGGAGGCCCCAGGTAGTCTCCCCCCCCCCTTTTCTTTCTTCTTTTCTTTCTTTTTTTCTTAAGTCTTTCATCGTTGGATTGCCAGGAGTTGGCGATCATGGTGTGAAGGAACAGAATTATGGGACCCTTTCTCAATGGATTTTCCGCATCCTATCCTTTTCCCCGGGGGAGGCAGTAGTGAATGCCAGCTAGCCCTCTGCAGGGAGAGGTGCCGGCGGACACAGGAAGCAGAATGGAGAGCTATCGTTTTTGGAAGATGGTTTGTGAGATTTTTATCTTTTAGCTGGCATATTAACTGTACTTTTAATTCTGTGTATCCCCATAGGGAGTTCTCCGAAAACCATAAACAGTACATGTGACCATATCCCACTTTAAGAAGACTGAACATAATTTGGTGACTGTTTTGAAGGATCAGACCCAACAAAAATATAATTTGTAATGCAGATGGGAAAACCTTTCAAAAATCTCTTCCTCATTTTGTCTCCTTTTAAGAGTCTCAAGCTGGTACTCTTAATAGGCACATTTAGCAGTAATGGGTTGAATTCTTTCTAGGCTCATTGATAAAGCCTAATTTGGGGGCTTCAGTAGCTGAAGGAGGACATCTGAGAGCGGAGAGGGAGGAAATCCTGGAACTGTGCAGATGAGAAAGGCATTTCAGTTTGCTGAAGTGTCAACATGCTGCAGAAAAGCAGTCAAAAAGGAGAGAGAATGCTAAAGTTGTTTTTAGGGTGCATAATTACTGAACTTGGCATTTGGTTGAGATATTTAGGAATTGCAGATTTTAAGTTCTATGAGGTTTTGGTATCATTTCTTTTTGCCTAGTATTTTTATTAAGCATTCTCTTTTTTAGTGTGAGTCTCAATGCTTGGCTTTTGTAATCTCTGTACTGGGTGGTTTGCATTTATTTTTGACTTGAATTCCTTGGTCATTTTGAAAAATGATGAGTTTTTCAGTTTCTTACTCATTTGATGCATCTGATGTTGATGTATGCACTAAATTGAGTAAAAATAAAGTCTGGTGTAGAATGTTGTTGCTCTTTTCTTTAGGGTTGATTCCTGGCATAATGGCTTTTTTGCTCGTTTATTGTAAAACATTCAGGTCCTAGAGATCATTGCAAAACTCTTTGCAGGTAGAAGTAGAGTGGGGATGGGAATGGGATAGGAAAACATTATGCATCATAAATCTGAGGCTTTGGATTTAAAAAATAATGTATCTCCTGTTTACTCTCCTCAGATGCTAGCTTGCTCCAACCCTAAATAGATTTCAAAATTCAACGTGTAGAGAGAGTTTCCAGGAGCTCTGTATAGTGGAAAGACTGCTTACCCCACAGCCAGCCAGACAGACTCAGGAGGCAAGTGTGACTTTGTCACTCCCAGCCAAGGGAGCTTGCCATGCTACTTCAAGCTCCGTGATCTACCATTTGCTTTCTGTAAAATGGAGACATTACTACTAGAAGTGGTGCTGTGACAAGTAGAACACCTAATATAGTGCCTGGCACGTCTTAGCCAGTAAGTGGTGGCACCTCTGACTTCTCCAGAACTGAGCTCTTGATTGATACTCAGCCTTTCAGACTGTTCCTCCTCTGTGTTTCATCTCATCCATCTAATGAGTGGCCGAGGCCAGAAAGCTGGAGTTACCTTCCACTCTCTCCTGTTCTGTCACCCCCACCCAACCAATTTGTCACAAAGTCCTGACTACTTTTCTGGCAAAATCTCTTTCAAACCTGTCTGGTTTTTAGTCTCCACTGTGCTGCCATCTTCATTCGAGCCACCGGCATCTTCCCCACTGCAGAGGCCTCCTGAACACACTCTGCCCCTCCACCCCACCCCCATGCCCTCTTCCCACTAGCAGCCAGAAGGAGAAGAAAGAAGTCACTTGCTGTCTAAAGTCCTTAAAGCTCTTATTCTTGGTATAAAATATCAAATCTTCAGTATTCCCACAAGGTCCTCCATCTTCATCTCTTTCCAGCTGCACTGTCCAGTTCTCCAGCAGACTCACCTCCAGGCCCCTGCTGCTGGTCTCTTTCAGGACCACCTCCCTGAGTAATTTCTTGTCCTTGGGTGCTGGTTCAGATATGCTCTATAAAGGTCTTCTCTGAGGAGGCCACCCTTACCGTCATGTGACTTTAGAACCCCTTTATTGTCTCCGTCATAGCACAGTTATCTTTTCCTGCTTAATATTTATCACACTTAATAATTATGTGCTATTTGTTTAATGTTTCTCTCTTGCCCTTGAGGGCAGAAATAATACCCAGTTTATTCACCCAGTGCCTGCTATATATAATAGATGCTCAATAAATAGTTACTGTTGTAATGAAAAAAATCGTCGTATGCATTTTGTATTTATAAATTGATTGCCTTCTTTATCACTGTTAAATCTACTTTTCACAACAGAAGAGCCAGACTGGCTGTCTCCAGTGTTCCTTCTTTGTTGGTTTTATGTATAATATGAAATGACCTTTACAGATAACCAGTAAAATTAATACCGTGGGACTCTGGAAAGTTCGTAGTAATAAATTGAGACACGTTTTAATTAGTGTCACCCTTGTGATTTTTCTGTTGTAGATAATCCCTTTTCTAAGCACATCATTAAAGGAACTGCGGTTTTTTCATCAGCACAGGATTACTGAAAGAAAAAAAAAAACCTGACTATGTCATATTATTTTGCACGTGTCCTATAATAACATGTTAGTCAGCAGCTTTTGATTGCTCAGTGCTAAAATTCAAAGGACAGAAGGGAGAAAGGAGAGGTAGAGTTCTCAGGATGTTTATTCCTGTCCAGATGCTGACGTGACTTGCATCGATAACTAGATTATCACTTGACCATTTAGTTAAGGTAGAGACGTAGTTGTTTAAAAACGGGAGCCACCTAGAGGTCTGGAAGTTCTTTTTCCCTCTCTCACTAAATCATTCCTTGTTTTAGCCAAAAAAGTCTCATGACTTTCCAAAGCCAAGGCTTAAAGCTTTATTTTTGTCATGTGGTTGCTCTTTACAAAATGTTAGTTTGATGCACCATAACCCTGCAGTACTTTTGTCTTTATTGTTAACGTTTCTGGCCTCTGCTTCTTAAATAATCAGCCACATTTTCTTTTGACTTGTTTTTTAGGACTTTAGTTTCATCTTAGAATTTTCCCTCACACTCTTGGACTCTAGTAATTCCACTTCTTTTCTAGTTTTGTATCTTGTAGGTCACTAAGTATACTTGGGAGTTAATTGCAGTTAATTGTAGGATTTTATTTCTTTACACTCAACCTCTGGGTTTCCCCAAAATGTTATATCTGTTTGTGGTTTGGATCCTGAGTTTTTGTTAGCCAGAAACTGAGCACCCTCAGGTTGGGAGAGCAGAGCAGGGAGGATTAAAGCATTTTTAAGCTCCTGCTATGTGCCAGGCTCTGGGCTACGTGCTCTCACAAAAGAGGATTGAATAGTTCACCTGGTCAAAATCATAAAAAGGAACCTTAAGTTTTCTGTACATTTCCTTCTCTAAAGGAAATTGTTCCTGTTCCCTCATTTCCTCACCTTTTTTTTTCTAATCAGACAGGCATGACAAGGAGAGATGTCCTTTCTAGCCAGACCCTTTACCTTACCTTGATGCTTTTTTAGATCTGCCTTTTCTTGTGTGAAAGTGCTGGGAGTGGGGCCAGAGGGGGCACACCATGTGATTTGCCTCTGCGGGAGGCCTCTGTGCCCCAGGACACTTGCATCACGAGTAGCCACCACTGCTGGAGAAGAAAGTTTAATTTGCTCCTTCATGTATACATGTTTACTGGCTACTTTGGGTGACCTTGAATAAGTTGCCTGGAGGTTTTTAGCACCAATAATATTTATTACCTATTTATTTCACAGCCTTGCCATAGGATTTAGAAGACTTACTTTTTGGCAATTTTTTTGTCACATTCAGCTGTATCACAAATCTCATTACCATTAACTCCAGTGCTGTCCAAGTTTTATGCATTAAGAAAAATATTTTCTTACTCAGTAGCATATGTTTTATTCTTTGTTTTGATAAAACATCAGATATAAACACAGGTTGTAACAAGAGGAGAGCTGTGATAATTTTCCACCAGGTTTTATTCACATGGGTGATATATTTTGTCACTCTTGTTAACTGCCATTGACTTTTGAGTGCTAAATCATGTTTATCTGTAGTTCTAGTAATTCTGTTGTGGAAGATCACTTAAAGTTAAATTATTCTTCCAGATATAAGTATATATGTTGGAAAACTTACGGTGCTCTTAATGGATAGTTACTGGACAGAAAAGTAAGATCTTACTCTTTTTTTTTAAACATTTTTTATTGAGTTATAGTCATTTTACAATGTTGTGTCAAATTCCAGTGTAGAGCACAATTTTTCAGTTATACATGAACATACATACATTTGTTGTCACATTTTTTTTCGCTGTGAGCTACCACAAGATCTTGTATATATTTCCCTGTGGTAAGATCTTACTCTTATTTTTGCTTAAAATATTTGAATAGATCTATCATCTCTGAAACCCTACTGTAGAAATACTATGGAAAGATAGGTTTGGAATATTTTGAAATGTTTAAGGCAGAATTTGGCTATTTCTAAAGTAAGTTCTAATACCTGATGCCATTAAACGTTAGGAAACCTAAAGTTGCTTATTTGTGCTATATTTCCTCCTTTTTTTTTTTTTTTTGCTGTAGAATGACTTCATCCCCTTACATTTCTTTTGCTTGAACAGCTTTATTGAGATATAATAATATGCAGTAAACTGCATACATTTAAGTGTACAATTTGATAACTTTGATTTTTGTATAAAATACGAAATCATCAATCACCACGATCAAGATAATGCACAAACCTATTCCCCTCCTCAGATTTCCCCAATCCTCTTTGTAATCCTTCCCCTTTCCATCCCACCCTCCCCACAAACCGCAGCTTTGCTTTCTATCTCTATAGAGTAGTTTGCATTTTCTAGAATTTTAAATGAATGGAATTGTGTAGTGTGTACTCTTTAGGGTCTGGTTTCTTTCCCTCAGAATAACTATTTGGAGAGTCATTCATGTTGCTGTACATAGGAGTAGTGCATTCCTTCTCATGGCTGAGTAATATTCCCTTGCATAATTATCCATCAGTTTATTTCTGTACCTGTTGATGGACATTTGAGTTGTTTCCAGTTTCTGGCCGTTCGAAGTAAAGCTGCTCTGCGCATTTGCATTCAGTCTTTTGTGGACATATACTTTCATTTATCTTGGGTAATTGCCTAGAATTGGAATGGCTGGATCATGGTAGGCATATATTTAACTTTTTCAGAAACTGCCAAACTGTTTTCCAAAGTGGTTATACTGCGTATTACTTCCCTCCCAGCAGTGGATGAGCATGCTAGTTCCTTCACATCCTTGCCAACACCTAGTATGGTCAATTTTTAAAATTTTAGTCATTCATGGTATTTTGTTGTGATTTTAATTTATATTTCCCTAAAGACCAATGATGCTGAGCATCTTTCTGTGTTTTTTTGTTACCTTTCTTTATATCTTCTTTGCTAAAGGGTGTCTGTTCAAGTCTTTGGCCCATGTTTTTATTGGGTTGGTGGTTTTCTTATTATTGAATCTTGAGAGTTCTTTACATGTTTTAGATAAGTCCTTTATTATATGCTTTGCAAAGATTTTCTCCCAGTTTGTAGTTTGTCCTTTCATTCTTTTCACAGTAACTTTTGAAGAGAAATTTTTAATTTTGATGAGGCCTGACTTACGGATTTATTCTTTTATACTCTGTGCTTTTCATGTCCTGTTTAAGAAATCTTTGCTTGAACCAAGGTCATAAAGATTTCCTCCAATGTTTTCTTCTAGAAGTCTTACAGTTTTAAATACTACATTTAAGTGTATGATCCATTTTAAGTTATTTTTTAAGAAAATAGAGTTTATTTTTTAGAGCAATTTTAGGTTGACAGCAAAATTGATAAGGTACAGAGATTTCCCATATATTCCCCACTCCCACACATGCATAGCCTCCTCCATTTTCAGCATCGTCAGAGTGGTGCATTTGTTGCTGTCAAACCCACATTGACAAATCATCATCACCCAGAGTCCGTGGTTTACATTAGGGTTCACTCTTGTGTATGTTCTGTGTGTTTGGACAAATGTATAATGACATGTGTCCACCATTATAGCATCATCGTACACAGAGCATCATACAGTTGCACTGCCCTAAAAATTCTCTATGCTCTGCCTATTCATCCCTCCCTCTCACCTAACCCCTGGCAACCAAACAAGTAATCTTTTTGCTGTCTCCATAGTTTTGCCTTTTTGTGAATGTCATATCGATGAGATCTTAATAGTGTATAGCCTCTCAGATTGACTCTTCCACTTAGTAATAGGCATTTATGTTTTCTCCATGTTTTTTCATAGCTTGACAGCTTATTTTTAGCCCCGGATAATATTCCATTGTCTGGATGTACCACAGTTTGTTCATTCACTTACTGAAGGACATCTTGGTTGCTTTCAAGTTTTGGCAGTTACAAATAAAGCTACAATAAACATCCATATGCAGGTTTTTGTGTGGACATAACTCTTCATCTCCTTTGGGTAAATACCAAGGAGGGCAAACGCTGGATTGTACGGTAAGAGTACGTTTACTTCTGTAAGAAACCACCAAATTGTCTTCCAAAGTGACTGTACCATTTTGCGTCCCCACCAGCAATGAACAAAAGTTCCTGTTGATCTGCAGTCCTCGTCAATATTTGGTGTTGTCAGTGGTTTAGATTTTGGCCTTTCTAATAAGTGTGTAGTAGTATCTCATTATTTTAATTTGCATTTCCCTGATGATGTGTGATGTGGGGTATCTTTTCATATGTGTATTTGCCATCTGTATGTCTTTGGCAAAGTGTTAAGGTGTTTGGCTCATTGAGTTAATTTTTTATATTGGGTGAGTTATGGATTGAAGTTCATTTTCTGCATATGGAAATGTATTTGTCCCAGCACTGTTTGTTAGAAAGGCTCTTCTTTCTCTATTGAATTGCCTTTGTATCTGTGTTTAAAATCAATTGTCTATTATATCTCTTTTTATTGTATTAATTGACATTCATAACTGGATTATATAAACTAAAAGTAAAACAACTATTTCTGGTACTTTGTAATAAATGTGCTTTTGTCATGTTTGGTAACATTTCTCATTTCCTTACAGTAGTCTTTATGGAAGCCTTTCCTACTCAAACATTCCTTCCCCCTCTTTTCCTTTCTCTTTTTGCCATTTGCTGTGTATCATAATAATAAAGTCTGGTGGTCGGGGGACATACGCTATTTATCCCTTTACATTTCAGTTATCTTTCCTGTTAGTGGCAGTTATTTTACTGTTTTCTCTCCTTGAAAATCTCTGAACCTAGATCATGCCCTCCATTTTAATTTGTCTAGTCTCGACGGTCTGTCTCTTACACTCTTTTGAGTAATGACATATAGTATATACTGGCAAGGGTGCCCACTTCAGTGAAAAGCCTGGCTGAACCTGGGTAGCCTTAGAGAAATCATGACACTCGCTCAGCCTCAAGTTTCCTGATCTTTAAATGGAGCTACTGATTTATCACTCAGGGCTGCTTTGTAGTAAAAGAGATGTTTGTATGTGTCCGTATAGGGAAATAAACGTACAGGAAATGTCTTAGTGAAGTGTTAACACCTTTCCCCCTTCTCCAACTGCAGTGAGGGAGTCTGCATCTCAAGGGAGTCTGAGCAGGCCTCCGGGCTCTTTGGAGAGGACCATACCCCCTCATCCACAGCCTGTCCACACCCAGTGGTCCGCGGGCCCCTGAGTTAGAACACTGTCAGTGCAGGTCACCCAAGGCGGGAGAGGAGCATTTGCTAGTTGATGTGGAAGACCCTCCTCGTCCTGCACGGGCTGGAGTCACCTATCTCCAAGGCCTTTCTCCATCTGTAATCATTTCTCTCTGTTGAATTTCAGTCTCACCTTCCCTTGGCTCCTTACCCTCAGCCGGGTAAGAGTATATTCAAGTCTCTCTTGACATTGCCACTCCTTCCAGCTGTCTCCTTTCTCAGCCAGCTTCTTCCAGGGGTTGTCTGTGCTTAGTGCTTCTACCCCATCACCTGCCAGCTCACTCCCCAGAGGTACCTTTTCTTGCCACAGGCACCAATATCTTAATTACCCAAATCAGTGGAAGCTTTTCACCCCAATATAACCAAAGCTTTTTGTAGCATGTTTGCACTGTTGAGCCGTCTCCTTTGGTCTTGAAACTTCTCCTTCTTGGCTTCCTTGTTGCCACTCACTGTTTCTTTCTTTCTTCACTCATTCATTTATTCATTCGGAAATGAACTGCATGCCCTTCCACGCATGGAGCTGTAACAGAACAAAACACACAAAACCCTGGTTATCACGGAAAGTGCACTCTACTTGGGGAGCTAGACAATAAATGAATGAACAATTTTACATTCTTTATACAATGATAAATGTTTTGGAGGAAAAAATATAGCGAGGTGAAAGAATTAAAATGCAGGGGTGGGAGTGGAGGTGTTAATAGAACTGGAAGGGCAGGAAGTCGTCACTTAGGAGGGCACATTTGTGTAGAGACGTTCATGAGGCGAACAAGCCAGCTTTGTAGTTGTCTGGAGGAAGGACACCATAGGTAGAGGGGACAGTGAGGACAGAGGCAGGGGGCAGTTACAGGAGATGAGGTAAAAGAGGTAGTGGGGGCCCCTGTACTAGGGTCTTATTGGCTGTGACAAGGATCTTGGTTTTCACTCTTGAGTGAGAAGACAGTTGAGGGTCTTGAACAGAGGAACAAATGAATTAGAGTGACGTGGAGTAGTAGGCAAGATCATGCACTCGGGAGCTGGCTGTCTGGGTTAAAAGCCCAGCCTTACACTTCCTGGCTCTGTGACCACGGGATAGTCCAGTAACTTCTCTGTGCCTCATCAGTAAAATGGGGACAGAATGATACCTTTTTCCCAGTGTTGTTGTGAGGATTCAATGAGCAGATATGTGTAAAGAACAAAGCATGGCAGATAGTAAGTACTACAAAAGTGCTTATTAAGTAAAATTAACAAAATTGAAAAGATTCACTTTGCTGCCATGTGGAAAGGGCTTACAAGGGGAAATAAGAATAGAAGCTGGAAGCCAAGACATAGAACCAGCCTAAGTGTTCATCAGTGGATGAATGGATAAAGAAAATGTGATGGATATGTACAATGGAATATTATTCTGCCAGAAAAAGAAGGAAATCCAGTCGTTTGGGACAACATGGATGGACCCTGAGGGCATTACGCTGAGTGAGGTAAGTTAGACAGAGAAAGACAAATACTATATGGTCTTACTTGTATGTGCAATCTTAAAAAAACATGACACTGAACTCATAAATCCAAAGAACAGATTGGTGGTGGCCACAGGCAAGGGTTAGGGTGGAGAGGTAGGGAGGAGGGTGAAATGGATGAAAGGGGTCAGAAGGTACAAACTTCTAAGTCCTGGGGATGCCATGTACAGCATGGTAACTTAATAAAAAGCGGGGTGGGGGGGAAGAGAATAGAAGCAGGAAGACCAGTTAGGAAATGATTGCAGTAATTCACGCAAGAAATGGGTTAGATGAGGTGCTCGCAGTAGAGGCAGGGAGAGTGGCCACATACTGCTGCATTTTGGAAATGGGGATGGCCTGTTGGCTGGAGGGTGAGATCTGCTTTTCCTCCCATCTCTGATCTTTCAGACCAAGCCTTCTTTGCTGCCTCCTTCTCTCCTTTTTGACCAGAGGTTCTCAAACAGGAGTACCATTTGGAAGGAGATGGGGCATGTTTTGGTTGTCCCAGGGTCTAGGTTGTGAGTATTTCTGGTGGTTAGTGGGTAGGGCTGCACAAGGGGTGCTCAGAAGCCTGCATGGTGAAGGTTTGTTCCTTGTACTTTGCCAGTAGCATCCCATGTGGGAAATGCTGCTTGAGACCTTCTTCCCACCTTCCCTCACTGCCCCGGGCCCAGGGCTTCTTAACTATGGTCCTTCATGGGCAGCCTATGAGCGCCTAGAATATTTTCCAAATACTGTTTGTTCATGTGCTGTGCACTCTGACTGGCAGACTCCTCCCCACTGGACCATGTAGCAGTTCCTCAGGGTCACCGTGTCTTCCAACTTCTTCCTTTATTTCCCACCTGGGTTCGTGGCATCATTATCCACTTGTTCCTAATCTTGCCTCTCCTGTGTCACCTCACCTTGACTCACTCATCCAGTCCTGATTTTACCTCCTGGACAGTTGAGGAAGTTCTGCTTCTCCATCATTCACTACTCGAATTTAGCATCTCTCATGTAGACTGTCGCCACTTGTCTGGTCTTCCTGCCTGACACCCATCTTCTGCGTGTCTCCAAATGAGCTTTTGGAGGCACAGATGTCACTGACTTGCTGAGAACTCAACCCTGTCACTACCTGCGAGGCTGAGCTGTGACCCTGTGGTAGCACACAGGACCTCTGAAATCTGGCGCTCGTCCCCTGCCCCAGGGCTGCCCGGCCTGCCTGGCTGCCTGGCTGCCCTCCAGCTCTACCCCCTCATCCATCCTCGTGTGCCAGGCTCTAGCAGAACTAAATTAATAAGCTGTTTTATGCGTTGATGCTGAAACATCTAAATGTGCTACTTGATCATATGAAAAAAATGGTTCAGCTTCTCCCTTACCTACCAAAATGCTCTGCAGCTCTAAAACCCAGCCTGGGGCTAACCTCTCTTCCTGAAGGAGGTGCCCACTCCCTTAGGAGTCCGTCTTGCCTTCTTTCTCTACCAGGTGCATGTATGTTTCTCTTCTTCCTTCGCGTTGTAATTTCGGAAGCTCTCGACTTCAAACAGGTGAGCCTCTGAAAGGCCCTTCTTAAGCTCATTTGTTCACAGGTTCAGACTGACTCAGAAGACTCTTAAGCTTACAGTCCCCTGATCCAGTTCAAGGAGTGGAAGTTGGTTCTTTGAGGCTTTGTGACCAGCTCTGCCCTTGCTGCTGCTGTTCTCTGCGGCGTCTCTTTCTCAAGTGGAGCAGCTTTGTCTGCATTAAAAATCTCTCGAGGCAGGTGGCTCCTTCATGGTCTCTTTGGAGTCCTGGGGTGCCCTTCAGTAGCCCCTGGTGTCCAGGTCCACTCCTCACCTCGTGACTGGCAGGGGCCTCGGTGGACTCAGCTCTGGCTGCACTCAGCCTTTCTGTTCTAGAACAATTTCCTGGCCTCCAGAACTAACATTGGGCCAAGTTTCCACCTTTGGCGCTGATCGTCCTGTAGCATTCAGAGTGGAAAAACTTCTGCAAGATCTCTCTTCTCTGGCTGATTATCACTGCTGGGTTAGAATAGGTGATAGGTCAGCTTTTTTCACCCTCACCCCATTCAGCCTTTGCCCTCCAGCGTCTTCCCAATCTTCATTCCATGTGCAAAAGGGGAAAAAAAGAGAACAATATTTTTCACCATTCTCAGCTATTTTTATTAGCTCTGCTTTTGTTTCTGTCATAATTGTGTGTCTCTTTTCTATTAGCACTTTAAACATGTACTGTACTTCCACATTATCAGACATAATGGGGTTAATAATGTTTGTAAAAGTACTTAAAACATATTTTAAATTCAGCAAACACCTTCATTCACAGACTCACAAACAAGAAGCCCCCACCCAGGCCGAGTTTTCAGAGTTTGGCTCCCGGGGTGGTGTTTGTTCCCATTTGCACAGCTGTGATTTGAAAGCTCAGGAGTGGAGCCGTTGGGATTTGCTTCAGTCACCTTTCCTGAAAGCAGGATCCGTGTTTAATTATTCACCAACTGTAAGCTCTTTGATGGGAGGAACTCATCCGATTCTCATTAGATCTTGGGACTTGGAGCTGTTAGTCGCTGGATGAATTCAGTGCGCTGGCCCCTATCCATGCCGAACGGCCCCCGAGCGTTTCGCTGGGCAGACTGGAGGAGTAGTTGGAATACCGCTGACTGAAACATCCATGTTGCATGGATGACCGAGGTGATACCAAAGTCAAGGTTGGTAGGAGTGAATGGCTTCTGAAAGCACTTCAACAAATAGTAAGTACCTACTCTGTTCAGAAGTAGAGTTCCGTGGAGGGTCCAAGGAAGGGTGCTGTGGGTCTGTGGTTTCGAGAAGCTTATTGTTGAGCAATGAGGATGTGATAAGTAGAGGAATGATTACATGTGGCAGAGCATGCTGTAATATAAATGTTGTATGTGTATATGTATATAAAACAGTGAGAAGAGAGCATGGCTGAATGACTTAAAGGGTGAAAGTATTCACTACTGCAGTATTGGAAACATCTAAGTGGTTGATAGCAGGGCACTGATTCAGGCACCAGATAGGCTGTTACACAGCCATTAAAAGTATTTATGAAGAATTTACAGTAATCTGGGTAAATGCATATGCTTTTTTGTTAGCTGAAATGACAGAATATAAACTTATGTATATACAGTGTGATCATAATTAAAAAAAATTTTTTTTAAACAAGAATACCAAGAATAAAGGGAAAAAAAACACCAGGAAGAAAACACAACAAGATATAAACATTGCATCTGACTTCAAGTATATTATGTATATGTGTGCATATCTCTGTGTGTGTGTATATCTGTGTACAGTTGTGTGTACATATATACACACATATCATAAATTACACTTCATTGAATTCCCACACACTAAACCTACCCATGCAACAAGTGCCCAGATTGAGAAATAGAATATTATCCCCACAAAGCTTCTCATGCTCCTAACTTCTAATGGCATTGCAGGTTTTTGACTATTTTTGTTCCTTATATAAAAGAAATCATACAACATGTGCTCTTTAGTGTCAGCATCGTGTGATTCATCCGTATTGTGTATAGTTTTGTAGATTGTTCATTCTTATTATTTGTTATAGATGACTTTTAATCTTACTCTTTTATCTTTTCCTGTTTTCCCATATTTTCTATAAGGAGCATGTATTCTATAATCAGAAAAAGGTAGCATTGGTTTTTTAAGATAGGCAAAGGCAAGTTTATTTGTAAAGTGCCTGGGCAGATTCAGTTGGCCACTTAGGTTAGGCTGTGGGACGTGTGAAGGAGAATTGAGAATACAGATTGGGGTTGTCCTGCCCTGCGATGCGAACTCAGTGTCAGGAGACCCCGATTCTGTCTGTTTTATATTTAATAGTCATGGAACTGTGGACACATCCTTGGATAACTTTAACCCTCTGTTTGCTCACCCATCAGTCAGCTGGGTGTGATAGTATCTTCCTTAGAAACTGGTTGTGAGGATTAACTTGAGATAATGTAAGGAATCTTTGGGATGATCTACCAGATGGTGAGGTCCTTCACTTAAAACTTGGAGTTAGAGAGGATGGATGCTCAGGGAGGGAACTCTTGTCCAGTTGCCATTGATTTTCCCTATGAAGTGAGGGATAAGGGTTATTTGCAAGTGAAAGCTTTGGGGTGGGGGGTGGGGGTGTTCCAGCACAGCAGGGAAGCTTTGGGACAGGCAGCCCTGCGGGTTCCAGAGAAAATGGCGGGAGAGTTCAGCAGTGTTGAGAGCCCAGCCCAGGTGGGAGCATAAACATGCACATACATAGTGTGTTGAGTTTTCCTCCAGAAGATGTGTCTAACATGTTTCATTTGGGCTCATGTTAAACGGATTCTTTCTGATCATTCAAGTCGGGAGATAGAAAAGGGGAGGAGGAGAAGAGCCCAGTGACACATAAGTCGTGGCTGATCTACACAGAGAGCACCCTGTTTAAAGGAAGCCTCTAGTTTAAAATGGGAGTGCCGTGAAGTCCATGGTGATTTGGAATTTAGGCGCTTTTTTCCTAAGGGTATTTACACTAAAAGGAAGGGTTGAGATTTTAGTCTAGTCCACAAAAGTCTACAAAACAGGCAGGGAACTTTACTATTGCAGGCGTACCTCAGGGATATTGTGGGTCTGGTTCCAGACCACTGCAATAAAGCAAGTCATATGAACTTTTTGGTTTCCCAGTGCATTTAATGTTATGTTTACACTATACTGTAGTCTATTACAGTGTGCAGTAGCATTATGTCTGAAATAACAGTGTACATACCTTAATTTAAAAATGCTTTGTTTTTTAAAAAATGCTAACCATCATCTGAGCCTTCAGCGAGTTGTAGTTTTTTTGCTGGTTGGAGGGTCTTGCCTCCATGTCGAAGGTTGCTGACTGATGAGGGTGGTGGCTGCTGAAGTCTGGGGCGGCTGTAGCAATTTCTTAAAATAAGACAGCAATGAAGTTTGCTTCATTGATTGACTCTTCCTTTCACGAATGATTTCTCTGTAGCAAGCAGTGTTCTTCGTTAGCATTTTACCCACAGTAGAGCTTCTTTCAAAATTGGAGTCAGACCCTGCCACTGCTTTAGCAACTAAGTGTGGGTACTAATCTAAGTTCTTTGTGGTCATTTCAACAATCTTAACAGCATCTTCACTAGGAGTTAGATTCCATCTCAAGAAATCACTTTCTTTGCTCATCCTTAACAAGCAGCGTCTCATCCGTTCAAGTTTGGTCACGAGATTGCAGCAGTACAGTTACATCTTCAGGCTCCACTCCTAATTTTAGTTCTCTTGCTATTTCCACCACATCTGCAGTTATTTCCTCCTCTGAAGCTTTGAATCCCTCAAAGTCATTTATGAGGCTTAGAAACCAACTTCTTCCAGACTCCTGTGATTGGCTGTTTTGACATCTTCGCATGAATCATGAATGTTCTTAATGGTATCCAGAATTCCTTTCCAGAAGGTTTTCAATTTGCTTTGCTCAGATTCATCAGAGGAATCACTATCTGTGGGAGCTATAACCATATGAAATGTATTTCTTAAATTATAAGACTTGAAAATTGAAATTGCTCATTTATCTGTGAACTGCAGAATGGACGTTGTGTTAGCAGGCATGAACAAACCACGTGAATCTCATTGTACCTCTGCATCAGAGGTCTTAGGTGACCAGGTGCATGTCAGTGAGTATATGTTTATAGGAATATTTTTTTCCTGAGCAATAGATCTCAACAGTGGGCTGAAAATATTCAATAAACCATATTGTCAACAGATGTGCTGTCATCATCTGTGCTTTGTTGTTCCATTGATAGAGCACAGGCAGAGCAGTCAGCCTACTTCTGAAGGGCCCTAGGATTGTCAGAATAGTACTTGAGCCTTGGCTTCCGCTTCAGGTCACCAGCTGCATTAGTCCCTAACAAGAGAGTCAGCCTGTCCTTTAAAGCTTTGAAGCCAGATGTTGACTTCTCCTCTCTAACTGTGAAAGTCCTAGATGGCATCTTCTTCCAGTAGAAGACGGCTTAGTCTGCATTTAAATCTGCTGTCAAGTGTAGCCACTTTCACGAGTTATCTGAGCTGGGTCTTCGGGACAACTTGCTGCAGCTCCAACATCAGCACTGGCTGCTTCACCTTGCACTTGGATGTTACCGAGATGGCTTCTTTCCTTCAACCTCGTGAACCAGCCTCTGCTGGCCCGCAGCTGTTCTCCTGCAGCTTCCTCACCTCTCTGCGCCTTCACAGAATTAAAGGGAGCTAGGGCCTTGCTCCGGATTAAGCTCTGGCTTAAGAGAATGCGTGGCCTATTTGATCTTCTGTCCAGACCACTGCACCTTTCTCCATGTCAGCACTGAGGCTGTTTTCCTTTCTTATCATTTCTCTGTTCACTGGAGTAGCACTTCCAATTTCTCTGAAGAACTTTTCCTTTGCATTGGCAATTTTGCTAACTGTTTGGCCTCACAGTCCTGCTTTTGGGCCTAGCTCAGCTTTCAACATGCCCTCCTCACCGAGCTTAATCATTCCTCACTTTTGATTTAAAGTGAGAGACAGTCAGCTTTTCCTTTCACTTGACTTCTCGGGGGCCGTTGTAGGGTTACTAACTGGCCTGATTTCAGTGTTCTTGTGTGTCAGGAAATAGGCCCACGGAGAGGGAGAGAAACGGGAACAGCCAGGGGTGGGACGTGCAGAACACACAGGTTTATGGGTTAAGTTCTCTGTCTTTTATGAGTGGGGTTCATGGCACCCCCAGAACAATTAGGACAGTAACATCGAAGATCACTAATCACAGATCATCGTGACAAATACAATGAAAGAGTTGGAAATAGTATGAGAATTACATAAATGTGACACACAGACACAAAGGAAGCAAATGCTGCTGGAAGAAAACGGCACCAATAGACTTGCTCAACACAGGATTGCCGCAAACCTTCAATTTGTGAAATGTGCATTATCTGTGTAGCTCAGTAACATGAAGGGCTGTAAGACAAAGTATGTCTGTGTTACAGTTTTAACTGTTTTAGGTCCTTTCAAATAGAATAGGGCCTGAAGGGCCAGCCTGGACCCCTCTTCGTGGACAGTACTGTCTCTATGGGGTAGCGCTCAGGAGCGGTGACAAGTGCCGGGGAGGCACTCCAGCTTGTGTGCGTCTTCCAAGGAAGGTGAGCAGGCCTCCTGAACCCAGTTTGCCAGGGTAGCTGTTTGTGGATAAATGAGGCTGGTCGATTGTGAGGCACCTTTGCTGTACTGATCCCTTCAGACAGCATCTGCTGAGTACCTGTGGGCTGGATCTGCAAATGTGAAGAGAGCCAGCCTTATCTTCCAGATCCTTTTTATCTGGGCTGGGCATTTAGAGAAGAAATTTTTGGAATGTGATAAAGGATAAAAAGGAGATGCAGGCTCCTGGGGTGGAGTTGGTAGTGAGTGCTGTCCGAAGGGTGTTCCTAAGTCTGCCTGAGGAATTCAGGGGAGGCTTAAGAGGAAAGTTCACTCTTGAGCTAAGACTCGAGGGTGAAAAGGCATTTTCTCCTGCGTGTACTCGGCCCAGAGAGCAGGAGGCACACAGGCCCAGCATGGTCTGCTGGAAAACTGCAAATACTCTTGGTGTCACTAAAGTTAGATGTGGACAGTGCGGTGGGGGGATGGCAGGAGCCATAGAAGCCATGTTCCCCCCGAGGGAAAGGCTATCCCATTGTCCTAAAGTTTGTTGAGCTTTTATGTTGATAGCAACATCGGTCATGAGAAACACAGTTTTCCCGTCTCTGTCCTGAATTAAGAATTCTCCCTCTTCAGATTTTACGTTAGGAAATGCTGACATGGCGTCAGAATCAGCTGGGGCTAGGTGTCTTCCAGATCGGTGTACTGGAATCACCTTACTTTTATTCACTCCACAAATATTGTTGTAGCACGTGCTAAATCAAAGGAATTCTACTTGCACTGGATGGTAGGAAAGGCCTCTGCCTTTCAGGAAGCTTACAGTCAAGCTAGCAAAGCAAAACTTGAACTTTAAAAAGCCCTGTTATGGAAGTTAAGATAATAGCAAGAGGAAAGAGGACAGGCTGTTCCTTATGACTGTGGGAAGCAGGTTAGTCTGTTTAGAAGACCACTTTGACCAAGGACCAACGGACCAAAAAGATAGGACTGGTTGACAGTGGTCTGAAGGTGGGGCCAGGTGATGGGCAACACAGCCAGAGGGCCAGGGTGGAGGCCAGCCCAGGAGCACGGGTGTGCAGAGTATCCAGAGTCACTCAGCCTGGGATGTGTTGCTGAGAGTGAAGAGAAACGGGGCTGAAAATGGGGCTGGGCCCTGTGGCAAGGGTCTTATATGATGCACTGAGGAATTTGGACTTTATTCCAAGCTTTCACGAGCAAGGCTTCTACTGGTCTTCCTCTCTGAGCTGGGCCATCGCTGTCTCCACTCTCCCTTCCACCTGCTGTGTTCAAAACAATACACCCGGTCCTGACCATGTGACAGGGACTCCCTGGCTTTGCACAGATTCCCAGGAAAGTTATGATTTGGGCCTAGAGTCTTAGGACACTTCCCAAGTCACAGCTGAACCCCTCAGCGGAGAGTCTCCTCACCTTGGCTTCTTGCAGTGTACTGTTGAGTTTTTCAATCACTTGTGTGTCCATTATATAATTTGACTGTTCACAGTTATTGGAAATAATCAGATCAGACAGTTTATAGTTAGGGAAGTCAGCTCAGAAAACCTCAGTGAATAGCCCAGGGTCATTCAGCAGCAGGCGTTTGAGGTGAGATTAGAAATAGTGACTTCCTGCCCCTGTTTGGTCCAGGGTTCCTTCCATCAGGTCGTTGTGCCGTGGCCTTCCACTCGAGTGGTGCTGACTGCCAATGAGTGCATGCCCGCCGTGTTGTTATGGCATCGCTGAGATGTTCACACGGATTCATCCCTGTTGGATGTGACCTAAGTTTTGAAATGACTGACATTATGGGTTACATCTGTAATCATCCCACAGACCGAATCTAACTGGCTTATGTGGGAGTCTGCCTATAACCATCTTGTTATTTATTTTTCCTCTATTTATGGAACAGCCTAACTTCTTAGTAAGCCTCTTTGATTCAGCTGATAATTTTGATCTTTTTTTCCTGGAAAGAATCCACCCAAATCATTGGAGTTTTTATTTTTGACCTCATACATTTAGCAGGAAAATTGATTTCCACCTTTCAGATACTCAGCAAGCCAACAAAGTTAAGTGCATATTAATTTTGTGAATCATTTTTAAGCAATGTGGCTTGCCAAGTTAAGTGTGTAACTTAAAATATTTGTAAAACAAAAAAATTTGAGACTCTTGCTTTATGAATATATTCTGATTTTGTCGAGAGCAACAGAGTTGGCCTTTTAAAAGTCACGATTCAGAACCACTAGGTTGTGAGGCAGCTATAGTATGGGCAGATACTAATTTTTATAATTAAGGATCACGGACATCAAATACTAACCTATAGGATCCTACAGCGATGTGGTGGTGTTGACTCTGGGAGAGACTTGGGAGGTTGTTGTACCAGGTTCTCTTTCTGAAGCGCAGTCCCTGAAGAACAGAAGTGAAAGGTCACAAGGTCAGCGGTAGGGTGTGGGAATAGAATTGGTGGCACTCCTCTGCTCCGCCTCGGCAGCTCCCTGTTAGCAGGAGGATCAGGCCGAAACTCTTCGGCCTGGCCCCTCTGTCTCTGAGGGGAGTGTGGGAAATGAGGCATTTATTTCCTCAAGTCCGGTAACAAAGGCACAGGAGAAAACATAGATAAAAGTAGGTACTTGTGTATCGGTGCTGAGTGAATGCGATCTGATGGCATCATATTAATGACAGTAAGTTTCAAGCCTGTCTCAGAAATGAAGATAGAGCTTCTCTAACATCCTATTGAAAAAAAAAAAAAAAAAGACTCTAGTTGAATATGCCAAGGCTTCTGAGCTTCCGATAGAAAGAGCTGACCTGGAACACTTTTTTTAACTCTAAGGTCAAATCAAGTTATTTTTAAGCTCCTAAATAAATGGCTGGGACTAGGCCTGAATATAATAGCCGTATATACCTGGAAGTCAGAATGGCCAACCTCACCTGTCCAGTAAGAGCACCTGCAGTGCGGCCACAGAACCTCCATGTTCCCTCCTTCCTATCTTCACTAATTCTTACTTAATATGAATGATCTGTGTCCCATGTATGATTATATTAGTAGTGACACTGTTAATGAAAAGTAAGTATTGCTTATCTTACTTCCAGTCCAGAACGTTTTAGATTTTAGACAGAAACGTGAGTGTGCGCATGTGTTTGGTGGGCAGGGGGTCCAAAAGCAACAGAATGAGGGTCTTAAAAACCAGGCATGTGGATAAAATTAACATCCAGGAAAGAGCCAGGACAACAGCCAGGCCAGCATCCTTCAATTTCAAAAAATAGTCAGTAAGGTTGTAGTAACATTGTACATGATGATGGTGCCTTATAGTTTTCAGATTATCTTCACATCTTTTAAATTATGTGATTGCTACTGCAAACCTGTGAGAATGGCAGGCTAAAGCATCATTCACATTCTCCATGTCAAGTTAAGTCGTGGAAAGACTGTGCGTTGTCTAATATAACAGGGATCCAGAACATTCGTGCACAGTCAGTTTGGTCTTGCCCAGCTCCTAGGCGTCTTTCTGAGGGAGCAGATGGATAGTGGTATCTACCAGGGAAGCTGGAAGCACCGGGGGGAGGGGGTCCCTCTTCTCTCACAACCTCTATCAGGTTAGAATGAAAGCAAATTTCGACTGAACTATGACACGTACAGATAATTTTTAGATAAACGTTTACTGGCAAGTAGCACAAAATGGTTGATAGAACCTGGCTTATAAACTTGTTGAAGGCAGCTCTGGTCTTTGTGTTTTTAGGGGTTCTGGTACACCTTTCAGGGCATACTCACAGCAGACAGCAGCATGGCAGATAAGGACTCTTGGCCTTTTGGTTACCATCAGAGCTTCAGGCTTCACCAGATCATTACACCCTGTTCATTCAAGGGTGGAAGAGTCTCTGAAACATTTAGCAAGCTCACTTACTTGAATCCTTTAATTTCACCAGTGTGGTCCTGTTTCTAACATTTATCATGCTAATTTGCAAGCTACTCATTGCACCAAAGAAAATCCATCCAGTACGTAATGAGCCAAGTGTCCTCAAAGCATTTGCCTCTGGAGTGTGGGCTTCCTGATGGGAGCCAACTGGATCCACCCCAGACAGTGCCCTCCTACTCCCGAACCTCAACAGTGTCACAGAGTATCACGCGCTGTTTATGCTGAAATGGTTCAAAAAGTAAGTATCTCGGCTGTTGAGAGATCTTGGGGGTTACATTATTGTTTGGGTATTCTATTTAATAAAATAGAGAAGTGTGCTTGTTAGCACATTAATTTGATTACAGAATAGTCTTGACAGAATGTGGAAGGTGGGTTTGTGGTGGTATTATCTGTGCCCACATTTGTGCAGCGTGCATGGAGCATGTGTGTGTTGTACCTGCTTAGTGCCTGTTTGCATTGTACCAACATCATACAGCCTGAGGCCTGAGGGGATCTCCGGGGTAGTCTTCTAAGAAGGAATGAGGGCTAAAGATTTAAACATTTCTTATTACTACTGAGGTAAAGCTAAGATTTTGACATCCACCCAAATGTACAAACACTTGAAACAAGCTTCAGCTTGGTGAATGCTGTGTGCAAATATTTACACATTCAGGTATGTGGTAGATGCGGTTTGGTGGTTAAACTTGATGTAGATGATTTGGGGGGCTGGGTTGGAATATATTACCTGTGGAATAAATGTGAGACGATGGCATGCGTGTATTTTTTTTTCCTAAACTTTAATTTCAATTTAACCTATATGTAGCTGTAGTCTCTAGCTATCCCCAAAGACAGAAGTGTGTTGAATTTTCTGCTTACCAGCAGGCGGTGGTAGTTGACACTTGTGGTAGCAGGTGAAGAGCAGTTAATAGATGAGCTTGTCCTGGAAACAGAGGAAGGAGAGAGTCAGCCGGGTGGGGGACTCCAGCCCAGACAGAAGAGAGGTCAGAGGAAAAGCGAGAGCAGTGCCCTCCCTGAAAGCAAAGGGGAAAAGCCTCAAGGTCAAAGAGATAGCCAGCAGTATTGCCGCTGAAGATGGACGCCAAGTAAAAGAAGGACTTGACTTTTGGCACTGAGGAGATCCTTTGTGATCTTCTTCAGAGGAGTGGAGTGTGAGGAGACGTAGGCTGGTTTTTAAACAATCAGGGTCATTTTATTTATAATATATCTGACTGCTTGTAACGTGCCAAGTTCTAAGCACTTTATATGCACTAGCTCAGTGACATCTCACAGCCACCTCAGAGTCTGTACTTTTTCTCTCCCGTTTTACCTGTACAAAAACTGGGGCACAGAAGAATTTGCCCAAGTTCGCTTGGGTAGAGAGAGTAGGGCAGAGTTAGGATTCTGACCCAAGGTGGCTCCACCGCTGTTGATTTTAACTACAATTCCATGCCGAAGCTTCACTGTAGGGGAGAGGGGTCCCATACTCTTGTGTTCCTCACGCTGTCATGTGATGGTGCACAGAGGCAGTCCCGCGCCTTGAGGGTATCTTACAAGGCTTGGATGCGTGATGGATCAACAGCACGTGCAGTTTCCATTGCCGCAGTGGAAGTGGGGTCAGGGTACAGGGAGGCAGTGGCCGGTTCTTATTGTTGGAGGTGGGAGAGAAGAATCAGGAAAGATCTCTTGGAGAAGATGACCCTTAAACTGAGGTTCACAGTGGCAAAATCCAGAGTGATGGTTTAAAAAACTTAGGTATGGATTTCATCTTTAGGTCTGCTCCTTTCTGTTTTTATCAGATTTTCTAAGCGCCCTTCCCCCGTGGCTTAAAAACGATTTAAGCAAATATACCGTGACTTTAAAAGTCTCCGTAGGGTTTGTTCTAACAAGGTATTTAACCCACAGCTGTGAACGTTTTGCTGTTACTTGTTTCGGCTAGGTGGGTCATTATGCTCTTATGCTCGTAATATAATTAATTATATTCAGCTTTCTCTTTAGAGAAAGAAAAAAACGAAGACGTCTCTCATATACGCTAAGAAAAAAGCACACACATATATACACAGTAAAATGGTCAGTATTTTTGGTTAAAAAATTCAGAAACTATTATGCATTCTGTGTGGTGTGGGAGAGACTCTTCCATGATCGTTTCTGTGCCTTCATTAAAAACACTTTGAAGAAAAGAAATTGTTGCCTAAATGAGAAGAACGGGGGAATCGGCAACAAAGGAGTTCTGGAAATCTTGCAAGCCCTTCTGAGTGACTTTCCCTCTAGCCCACAGATGTCCCCGTCCATTAAGTGGTTATATGATGTAGCTGAGTTTATTATTTCTTATTTATGTAATAGTTTTATCTTTTCTTTAAAAGCAAGCAAATAACAACTTTTTAAAAGCTCAAACTAAATTTCATAAAGCAACTTTGCTTTATGTGGCTCACAATTGGTTTTATTTTAGGGTTTGTTGACCTAAAAAATAGTTAAGAACCATGAACTAAATGTTATCATACGTGCAGGGCTGTTCTAGGTCCTTTTCCCAAATTTCCATTTAATCTTCACAGCCCTGCAAGGTAAATTTACTTACTTAACAAGTGAGAAAATAGCTTTGGAGAGATTTAGTGATTTTTTTAAACCACAGACCAGTGGGAAAAGCTGGTCTGAGAGTGAGGCTGTGTCTGGAGAAGACGCAGAGATGAGGGAGAGCGCGCAGGTGAGCGGACCCGCCAGCAGACTGGTGCCGTGCTGGGGCCCTGGGCGCACAGAGCCCGTGTCTGGGGCGAGTTAGCCTTCTCTGCACGTGGGATGTGTGTGTTTATTTGCACTTGCTTTATGGCAGGGTTTGCACTCATTGCAGAAGTCAGGCAGATGGCATTAAGGGGGGGGAGTGGGTTTGGTGTCAAGATGAGTGGTTAGGACTGGGGCCAGTTAGAGAGGATGTGAATTACCTAAGGGGTGGGGGGGGGTGGTCCACACTCAGCTCCAGCTAATTACTGTCCTTAGGAAGTGTGGGTGGACCAGTGTTTCACAAATCTTCAGCTCTTTTTCAGAAAAGTCATGTATCTGGATTTGGGGGGTGATTTTCTATCCCTTAAAAAGAAATAAACACTAGTTTGGCCAAAAAAACCCAAAAAACAAAAAACCATGATAGAAGGTGGACTTCTGCTTTAAAATGTTTTTGATGTTCCCCTGTTAGCTGGTGGGAGGAGGTGGAGGCAGTACTAAGGTCCTAGCCTGTGAGGGACGGTTTCTCTGTTAC
This sequence comes from Camelus bactrianus, assembly GCF_048773025.1. Taxonomy (NCBI): domain Eukaryota; kingdom Metazoa; phylum Chordata; class Mammalia; order Artiodactyla; family Camelidae; genus Camelus; species Camelus bactrianus. The sequence goes on from NC_133572.1 coordinate 16,422,381, forward strand.
CTGGGGGGCCCCTGGCAGCCACCACACAGGCTGAACCAAGGCCAGGTCAGTAGCTGTAAATGTCCTCTAATTTAATTTTTGCATCCCAGGAGATCTAAATGTTGGACTGTCACGATGGTCTCATTGCAAGAATAATTTAAATTCAAGATGATTTTTTAAAAAAATTCATGAAATGGGATATTTCAAGTCAGTGAATTTTTAGAAAGCTTAAATTCCTTTAAAACTTCCCTTTTAAGAATGAAGGCTATCAAACTGCCTGTTTTAACAACAATATATTAAAATATTAAACATAACATTATGTTTAATATGCATAATACATTATTAGCATATCATCCTATAAGCCTAAGTTTTGTCCAATAGAAAATAAACAGTAGATGAGTACTTTTTATGTCTTTGTGAGCAGTATAAGGAAATACTGAGGCAGTTGCTTTATTAAAAGAGGAAAGACATATACTATTAGGGTGAATTCTGTCCTGGTTTGCTGGATCAGTCCTGCTTCACTCTTGCTTTGGCATAATAATAGGACCCTTTGTACTGGATAATAAATTATATGGTCACTCTGTATTAACATTAGTGTGTTTTTTAGTTGCTGGTCCCTTTCTCATAGAGGTGGAATGAGGCAAATATGACCTTGCTGCTTCTTGTAAAATTAATCATTGAAGCAGAGGCATCTTCACCTCAGAGTGACTCTCTCAGCCTCCCCTGAAGGGTCTTTGCTGTTGCTGTCAGGGTTTTATTTGTCAGCACCACTTAAAGCATGATTGATTACTTCTACATCATAATTTTCAAAGGCATCCTCCTTGTTAACTTCAACCTACCCCCACGTCTGTATCACATTTAATTTGTGGTATGTGGTGGAGCCGTAGCAATCCCCATTTCAAAGACCTAGACTGAAAATTCTTCATAATCATCCTTAAATGACACTTAGGTAAAGGTAATAAAACACTGATTTTAGAAAAGCACATTTCCAGGCAAACATCTTTTATTGTATGAAATTGAAGGTATGGGTGCTACTGTCTAGATGTATCCATTTTTTTCAGAAATCACTTTTATAATGAATTATATGCTGAATCATATGATATTCCACCTTTTCCAACTTGGAATAAATATAGAAGGTATGTTCGTCAAGTTTGTGAATGAGAAAGTTTGGAGAGGTGGATAAAATCTAAAAATGACAGGTTGAGGGTTCAGAATGATTTTAATGGCTTAAAACAATGGCCGAAACGTTGAAAGACTAAATTCGGTGGGTCAGAATATGAATTTCTGCATTTAGATTCAAAATAATAGCAGTTACGCAAGTACAAGAATGAGGAAGCTTATCTCAGCATAGCTCACATGAAAAAGAGCTGATGGTTTTGGTTGAATGTAAGCTCAGTATAAGCTAACAGGAAACATTGGCTGTTTAAAAAGTTAACACAAACTTTTATTTCTGGTGGTATGTGAGACCAGATGGATATTCTAGGACTCTTCTACCACAAACTAAAAATAAAAATGCTAGATAAGGTATATGTAATGTGGCCTTAATTGGCAGGAAAAAACATTGGCCTGAAAGTAAAAGTGAGGACTCGGAGAGGCAAGGGAACATCCATTATGAGAGCACTTGTGGAATCCAGCACATGGGTGCTTGCACTTCCTTGGTCTCCTGTTGCTTTGGAGACAAAGCCCAGAGTCCGCGCTGGGGAAAAAAGTTTAATGGACGATATCTCCACATAAATCTGGGACCATTAAAGGCTTCTTGCATAGCATAGTGTTGAACTAGAAATACAGCTTTTCCCCTACCTCCTCCCAGTCCACAGCAACTCTAAGGAAAACTGCCTACCTCGTGTCTCATAACCAATAACCACCATTGATGCAGGTGCTCAGTCCTGACTCAGACCTACCCAGGTGGCCCAGCAAAGGGCAAGTGAATATAGTTGTAAAGTGGTTCCAGGGTAGTAGCTCAAGGTGGAAACGAGTACAGACTCTTTCTGGGGGAATCTTCCTTCAACCCAGGCCTCAAAGAGTTCAAAGAAATATAGCTACAAGAAAATTTAACCCAGAGTCAAAAATAAAAACGCACAAGGTAAACAAAGTCTCATGAATAGAAGCAGCCAAAATAGTAGGCATCAGAATTAGACATGTGGTGATCTCCGATCTAGTTTCAGGCAGAGACTGAAAAATGACTTTGTTTTAAAGAAATGAGAAGGTAAAAAATGTGAGTAAATAGCAAGCGAATATGAAAATGACAAAGGAGGTCTGAAAAAATACCAGATAAAGCTTTGAGGAATTAAATATATAATTGGAATTTAAAAATCAACAAACAGGCGTAACAGGTAAATTAGAGCTGGCCAAAGAGAATTAATCAGCTGGAAGACAGTTCTGAGCTTTTTGACTGTGACCCATAGTGAGGAATTCATTTACTGGTGTATGTATACACATGATAGATTTGTATAACTTGAGCCAGTTCTAAGAAACTGGAAGATCGGCTCCTCCTGAGGGTAATGGTTTTTTGCTATTTTTCCTTTCTAATTTACTCTTTTTCATCTTAAAAAAAAAAAACAAGTTGGATCCAACCCAGGACATTTTATGAACCACAGTGGGTCATGACCAGTTTTGAAGAAAACTGATTTCAATAAAGTTGAAAATATAGATACTCTACAACCCAGCGTATGTCCACCACTGTTCATAGCGCTTTATGTGGCCCACCACAAAAAACCTGGAAGAAAACAAAACATGGATCGTAAAATACGTAAGTATGGTGCGGTGTATACAGCGGGTTACCGTAAGGACTGGGGTGATAATGAGAATGACGAACAAGCAGTTCGTTGTGGGCACCACCCGGTCAGGGTGGATGCTGCCTGGAAGCTGCCGGCCTCAGCCCACACCTGTGCGTGTCTGCGTGTTTCCCCGGCTCTGAAAATGAACGCATCGCTGGTTCGTACATCAACATAATGTTGAGTGGAAAAAGCAAGTTGGAAAAGATCGTATATAGTATGGTTCCATTTATGTGAAGTTCAGAACCTTGGGCAGACTAAATAGTATATCATTTAGGGATACAAACATGCAATGAGACTGGTTTTTAAAAGGCAAAGGCACACACAGAGGAGAGTTGTTACCTCTAAGTGGAGGATAAGGGAGCCGGTGAGGAAGATCAAAAGGAGCTTCAGAGGTGTTAGTTTACTTTTTCTTTGTAAAATTGGTATGGATACACAAATGTTTGCTCCCTTGTAATTCTTTATATTTTGTATCTGTTTAACATTTAATGAAAGTAATTTAATAAAACAAACAAACAAAAAAAGCCAGGGCAGGATCAACACAGGCAATAAATCTTTTATGCTGATCAGGCCATTTTTAGAAAGGCATTTTTAGTTTTGGGTGCCAGATTTTATGAACATTAACAAACTGGAATGTGTCCGGAGGAAAACATCCCGGGTGGTGATAGGAACCTGGTCTGGAGCCTTTCATTTCTCAGATGCAGAGCATGTGGACTCCAAGCGTGGGGAGTTTTGATTGGCTGGTAGAAGTGGGATGTGAACTCCGGTCTGTTAACTCTCAGGGTAATGCACTTTGGCTGCACTGTGCAGAAAGGCGTTCTAAAAAAATGCCCACAAGTATTCTGCACTTGGCTAAAGGTTTTGTTTTTTCAGAAGCTGTAACTGTAGGCCCTGTGGGGTGTTGTAGTACGCCACATACAAGCCCTCTGCTGTCCATAGCGCCTCAGGGCATCTCTAGGTTGAGTTGTGTCCGTTGAAGGGACACACACCCAGATAAATTGGTTTGGTGCCTTTTGGAGGAAAGGCAGGCTCAGTCCTGTGGTTGCTCTTTGGCTGTGCAGGGAGGCATTTTGTCTGCCCAGGGCCTCAGCTGGTTGTAAACATGGAGGGCTAGGTAATGATTACTGGAGGTGAACAAGTAAATTAGCAATTATTGAGTATCTATCTGCAATGTGCCAGCTTTTGTTGGACATTTTCTTTTTTAAGACTTTATTTTTTTTTTAGAGCAGTTTGTAGCAAAATTAAGGGAAAGTTAGATTTCCCATATACCCCTGCCCCCCTCACACATAGCCTCCGCAATACCAACATCCCTCAGCAGAGTGGTACATTTGCTGCAATTGAATAACACACCTTTATCGCTCTAAGTCCATAGTTTACATTACAGTTCACTTTTAATGTTGTACACTCTGTGTGGATAAATTTATCCAAATGATACACAGATAATGACGTGCATCCACCATTACAGCATCATACAGGAGTTTTATCACTGACCTGAAACCCTTCTGTGCTCTGCCTGTTCATCCCTGCCTGTCCTAACCCCTGGCAACCACGAATCTTTACTGTCTCCACAGTTTTGCCTTTTCTTGACAATATAGTTGGAATCATACAATGTGTAGCCTTTCCAGATTGGTTCTTTCATCTAGTAACAGGCATTTATGTTTCCTCCCTGGCTTTTCATGGCTTGTTAGCTCATTCTTTTTAGTGCCAAATAATATACCATTGTCTGACTGTGTCACAGTTTCTCCATTCATCCATTCATCGATTGGATTACATCTTGGTTGCTTTCGAGTTTTGGCAGTTACAAATAAAACTGCTGCAGATATCCATGTGCAGGTTTTGTGTGGACATAAATTTTAACTCTTTTGGGTAAATACCAAGGAGAGCAGTTGCTAGACTGTGTGGTAAGTATGTTCAGTTCTGTAAGAAACCACCAAACTGTCTCTCAAAATAACTGTCGTCTTACATTCCCACCAGCAATGAATGAGTTCCTGTTGCTCCGTGGTCTCACCAACGTCTGGTGTTGTCAGTGTTCCAGATTTTGGTTGTTCTAACAGGTGTAGAGTGGATCTCATTGTATTGATTTGCATTTCCCTGATGACATATGATGTAGAGCATCTTTGCATATGTTTGTAGGTCATTTTCACATAAAAATATATTCTGTCCCATTGGGAAGGAAGTGGTCTTAGCGCCGTCTTGCCGATGTGGAACTTAGGGAGGCATGGCTGGAGCCGGTGTTCCGGGGAGAGCAGGCCTTCCTGTCGGGAGAGCCAGCTGCTGCATCCCAGCTGGAGGCGGCAACTGGGGAGGTGAGGAGCTTCAGACTGCAGGAGCGGGGCTGGGCGCCTGTGCGGACTCTGCCGTCTGCTAGCTGGGTGACCTTGGTCATAAGCTATTTAACCGTAAGTGCCTCTTGCCTCATCAGAAAATGAGGAAAGTCCCTATTTCAGGGGGTTGTTATGAGAAGTAAATGAATTAATAGGCATAAAGTACTCAGAGCAGTGGCTGGGCACATAGAAAGGGCTATAAACTGAAGTGTTTAGAGAATTTTTTCCCTAACTCTGGCTTATTAAAAGCAAGCATTTCTCTGGTCTGCGTGGCCCCATAGCAGAGCCTGCCCTCAGTCTTAAAGGGGTGAGGTAGTTACATCCAGTCTGGTTTCCCCCGCACCCCAAGTTGGGTTCTCCCCCACCAAGAAGGTGGACGTGGCCTTGATGGCTCACACGCGTCAGGATCCTCCGGCATCCCACATCCCCCGGCCACAGACGCGTTGGCAGCATCGGTTACTGACAGACACACAGGTGCGCTTAGTCGCAAGAGCTTGCTCTGCACGTGGGAAACTGAGGCTCAGGGAGGTCATGACTGTCGCAAAGTCACTTCAGCAGAGCCAGGATTAGGGTGTGGTCCGTGCTACCTCCAGAACAGGTAGAAGACGGGGCCGGTTTTGTTTTTGGAGCCTTGATTTTGTACAGCGTGGTTCTTGGGTCAGCTGGACCATGCGGATGCCGCGCTTCCACGTGCCCTTCGGGGCCTGTGATGCCTGCCTCTGAGTCGAGTGCCCGGCAGCCCCCTCCTCCGGGAGCCCCTCCACGAGCCGCTCCTCTTAACCCAGGTTCTTTCTTAATTGTGCGGGACTAGGCATCCGTTGGCTTCTGTGTTTCTCTGGTGTCTGACCTGTCATTTCCCTTGGTCACTGGCTTCTCACAACCCCAGCAGAGTTCCTTGTTACTTACTTCTGCCCGTCCAATCTTCTGCCACTTCTGTTTGCTTTCATCATTTTCCCTTCTTCGTCCCCCTTTCCCCACACTGGCCCTTGTGTGTTTCTGCCGTTTTTGCTGTACCTGGGGGTTGGGAATGGTCTCTTGACCTTTAGAGCCATCGCTAGCCATGCGCTACTGTGAGCGGGAACGTGGTATGAACAGACCAGAATCCCCGGTACGTCATGTAATCTGTGCAGTCTTGCCCCCCAGCTTTCTTCTCATTAGCCTGGAGACAAACTGGACATTATTGACACAGCATTACAGTCAGTATCATCTGCTCTCAGCAAAGGGAGAAGGTGCACCGAAAGTGGACCAAAAAACTGTGGAAGACTATAATTCCAGAAACGATGGAAGGACATCCCTTCCTTAAGACACTAAGGCAGGAAATGATCAGGTTTCTGAAACAGGTCAAGTGTAACCTGCACTAGTGCCTAGCTTAAGTAGTGTTTAAACATAAAGAAACTCTTTTCTGCAACTTAAGGTAGCTTTTTTGGTTGGCCTTTTCTTTGAGCTGAAATGAGGACATTTATTCAAGATTAACACACCTTATGAAACTGCATTTAAGGAAATTAGATAATTGTTTAAAGCATACTTGAACATGTCAACATGCTACAGTAATTTTCAATTTCAATAGTAGAATATTCCTTGCTCTCTATTTTTTGCCCTTTTTTTTAACATATGCTAAAAATTTTCTACCAACTCTAATTTTAAATGGTTTTTATTTTAAATAAGTTTAAGAATCATTGTCACTTGAAATTAATTAGGGTTATTTTTAGAAAGTTTCTATTAATGTGGTTATGCTTGTCCTTTAATCTATATGCATTTAACAGTTTTTGATTTTTGGTCTTTGGCCAATTCAAACTGGAGTAAAAGATCTTCAGTAAAGACACCTCGATAATATGATGACTACTTCATCAAAACTCTGCAGTTGATCTTCTGAAAAGAAGTCTCTGGCCTGTGGGATATGGAAGCCAGGGGAAATTAATCATTGGATAGCTTGTCTAGTAAAGTTTATAAAGTGCATTTTTCAAACTGATCTAAACAAAAATGATTGCCTGACGAGTTAAAAAATAACTGATCATATCTTCTGCTCGTCTTATCCTTCTCCTTTGTTATTCTTCTAAGTTCCTGCGTGGTATTTAATAACAAACTGTAAGACTAACAAGGATGCGTTTAAATTCCTATGGTTTATTGATCAGTTTGTTAGGCTGAAAAGGGAAGGGGCAGTAGAGTGTGAACAGATATTAGGAGCAGGATGGGCTATGTGAACTAACCTGGGTTGGGAGAAAAAAGCAGGATCTTTGAAATCAAGTACAAATGAGTTTAAATCGAGGCTTCACCATTTGCTCGCTGTGTGAACCTGGAAATGTACCAGATCCTGTTGAAATCTTAGCTTCCTCGTCTGCCAAATGGGGCCTGTAGGATTTACCCTCACAGGGTTGTCAATAGTGTGTGAATTACACAGCGTGTGGCCTGGCACTTATCTATTAAGTGCCTACTGTTATTTCTTTAAGAGGCAGGGACCAGTTATTTAACCTTTCTATTCTTCTGCCTTCTTTTCTGATTTTCCCTTATTACAGCCTGCCTACCTTAACTTAGGGTTGTGAGGATTTAGGGAACGTGCCATTGAGCCGTGTTAGCCAGCCTCTTGGGAGTGCCTGGAGTGATGGGTTTGGATGCAGGGAGGGCTAGGGGGTCTGAGAGTTTTGAGCAGTCTCTTGGAGGGTGAGTTGGTGGGGCCTGGTCATGGCATGGGACACCAGCGTGTTGCACAGCTGGAGGCTGAGAAGCTGAGCCCTGGGTGAGGCTGGGCGTGTCATGTGGTAGCTTCAGGAGGGTGGCTGGAAATGAGCTAGCGGAGGCCTGCAAGGATGTGAGGAGTCTCATGTAGGGTACCAGTGCGTCGTCCGCTTTCTGACGTCACCCCAGTTTAAATCTCAGGTTTCCTATTGCCCCCACGAGGACTCTCACTCTTGTCTTACGTCTGTGGTTAGGAAAATTCTGTCACTGCAGTTGCAGGCCAAGCAAAAGAAGTTTGAAGGTTTTTTGCAGAGGCTTTAAAAGCAGTAGAATGATAGGGTTTGCTCTTTTTCTGTTTGCTTTTTTAAAGTGGTCCTGCTGAAGGGTAGATGATGGGTTGAATAGATAGAATGGTTGTAGTAATCAGGGAGCGGGGAGCAGACGATGGAGACTTCACTGGAAACGAGAGAGGTGAGGACAGGTGTCCAGGAGCCCGAGTCCTTCCCTTCTCATTAAGTTTCGCACTTCCCACCAGAGTCCCGAGCATGTTCCCTGGACATCGGCAGGACCAGGGTACTTCCCATCCCATCCCAAAGAGCCTCAGCTCACCCAGAGGTTTGCAATTATAAAGATCTAAAAAGGAGAGATTTTAACATCAGCATATGTATAAGTTAGTGTTGCTTGGAATTGTATATGAGGGAATAAGCACCATAATCATCTTGGCCTTTAAATGTCTGGCTCTAGCAGTGACAACTTTATTTTGTGGACAAAAGAAGATAATGATTGTGTCAGTTTTAGAAACTCCTTTTCAACTGCCCACTTCCTATTTGCAAAAGATTTTCTTGAAAGCAAAACTAAAAAGAGAGGTGAGGCTTTAAAGGAGAAAAGATGGACAGGAAAAGAGGAAAAGAAATTCTGATTTAGATAAATGAGAATCCCTTTGCCCGCCAGACTGGATTCCAGATAGCTTCCACAGGCCCAAGGCGGGAGCTGGTCTGTTTCACCTCTTCTCATGTGGTTCCCAATTCGCCACCCAGTCCTCTGCCGGTCCTTTCCCCCAGCAGGGTTGACCCTTCCTTACCTTTTTGGATGACATCACATTGCATGGACAGGCTCTTTTACCAAAGGTACGTCAGCTTCAAATGTGTGTCTGTCTTAGCTGCTTTAGGAGGTAGGTAGGTCGAGGTGAAGCCTGAAGGCTCTAACCCAGCTGACCCTCTAGCCAGAAGAGGTTTAAACAGGAATTCTAGGGTATCTAGTTGGCTTAAAACCGATTTATTTTCATTAGAAAAAAAATTTTAATGTGACAGCTACTCTCTTTTTCTTGTAAAACTTGGAAGCACACTGTCACGCACCCTTGTGCTTCACTAGAAACTTACACGGAGTGTTTGTCTAGTAACCAGATTTGGAAAAGGTGTCTTCATCCAAGGGTAGCGAAGCTGAGCAGGGAGAACCCCGCTCTGGAAGGGGGCACTTGGACTAGCTTCCGCCTTCCTCAGTTGTGTTTGAAATGTGTGTCTTTTCTGATCGCTTGCATCAGATTTGGGGACCAGTTCTTTCTCCTTATCCTTTTTCTGATTTGATGTTTCATAGTATTTCATAGCTAAGATTTAAGGATTATAACTTTTGGGGGTGGCATTTTCTATTCATAATAAAACTAGTTCAGTGTCTTGGTACATTTTTTTTTAAATGGTTGATGGAGGATGGTCTTGTTACTAAAATAAACCTTTCTATAAATAAGTTCAGATACGTCTGTTAAGGACGTAGCCTGAATGTGGCAGACACAAGAATTGTGTCAGTTCCCGTCTTGTGGCCAAGATTTCTCTCTTAGGCTTTCTTTACAGCTAATGTCAGAGTTTCACATTCTCACAGTATTAGGCAATAGAATGGCCCAAAGAACTGGTGCCAAGTTACCCTCTTTCTTAGGGTAGCCAGTGGTTGTAATTTGTACTCACCAAGGAAGAATGCAGCATGTTTTTATTTTTTAAGACTGAAATCCTGAGTTCTCTCCTTCAACTTCATTTTTAGGCCCTGGCTTTAGGCAATTTTCCAAATGTCTAACTGCTAAACTGCTTTCAAGAACTTACTGTGCGATTGCAGGGAACTTTGGTCAGGAGAAAAAGAAGGCACAAAGTCTTTCCTAGAACACATGGGCCCATCAAATGACCTTTTAAAGAAACAACTAAAATCCCTCTTTCAAAGGCATAAAAGCACTAATTGAAACCAAACAAAACAAATCTCTACCCCACAAATCCTGCAATTCATAAGAGGGGAGGAAAAGTTCTTTTGGGGAAAAACCATTTGATACTAAAAGCTTGTGTATTTTGCTCTTTGATGATTAGAAGTTAAAAATGGGGTGATTTAGAATTTTTAAGATAAAAATTAGCCAGGACTGTGCGAACGCTGTGTACCTTTCCAGGTGCCGGGGTAGCTCCTGCTAGAATACCTGTCTGGTGCTCGCCGCTGCCTCAAGACTACCTCACGCTCCCCACCTGGGGGCGCCAGCACGGCAAGGTGAGTCTGCAAACGTACACTCCCCCCATGCACCCGAGAGGAGTGTCACTTATGACTTTTTGAGAGAAAACTTTTCAAAGTTTTAGGAGACTTTCAGAGATTGTGTTCACTAGCGAACGCATAAGAATCATGATTTGTAAGCCATTTCTTCAGGTAGGTACAAAGTGTACTTGGCAATAGTATCCTTTGCCACTCTATTATAAATCTAGATTCACATTTGGAGTCTGAAGCAAAATTTTGCAAACTGGTGTATCACCACTCTCAGGCTTCCCGAGGCCTGTTCCGCTAACACTTTAAATGGGCAGCATCTTTAAAAACGGAGACGTGGAGGGGAGGGTAGAGCTCGAGTGGCAGAGCGAGCCCATGCTTAGCATGCACGAGGTCCTGGGTTCAATCCCCAGTCCCTCTTGTAAAAATAAATAAGCCTGATGACCTCCCCCCACCCCAGCCAAAATGAGATAAATAATACAATAATAAATTTTTAAAAAACCAGATGTATTTCTAATACTGGAAGGTTAGAAAGTCTTGGTAAGTCTGAAATGCATCCTATAGTTTGAACCTCTGTCTCTTTAATAGTGTCAGTAATTGGCTACGTTAAATAAATGGGGGCACAAAGTCCCCTGAGGTGGGCATATACAACTGAGTTACTTTCCACTTTTTGTTTGCTTGGTGTGTATGATCTCTTGTCTCTTGAACATTAGAGTGGCTTGTTGGTCCCAGGAGGGAACATAATTTGACCTTGTTTGTAGTGAGTGAGTTACTTATGAATAAACTGTTCACATTTTACAGGTGAATAAACTCTTTAAGGGCACCAACCAGTGTGCTGTCACCTAAAGTCCTTAGTCTCTCATTTGCAAAAGTTGTGTGCTTGCATTTTTGCCTAGATGATGAATTTCAGAGGTCTCACATAATTAATTTCCCCTTAGAAGCTTCTAGTACCTGCTAGACTGTGTGGAAGGAGTGGATTCGTAAAACCACAAGCTCATATCTTCACTGATTCAGTTCTGTGGACTCTGCTATGTTGCTTGGACATTAGGAAAACCCAGGACGGAAAGCTACAGGTGTGGAGAGTAAAAGATAGTCTGATTCTAAGAAGGCAATTGTGTTACATTTATATGAGACTTGAAAAATCCTAGTTGAGCTCTGCTCTTTGTGATGCTCGGCTGTTTATAATACATTCTAAAGAAAAGCATAAGGAAAAAATGTGTTATGTAGCTCTATTGACTGAAGTTCTCGCCATGATTGGGTAAAACGATCACTTGAATTTTAGATTTAGCTTCCATTATTGATGAAGTTGTTCTGTTAATCTTTGTTTCACACATTAATTACTTCCTCTATATAGGAGGATTTATGTGTTAGTTATACCCAGAAGGAACTATGCTTCAGGTTTAATGTTTAGAAATGGTGTACATTTGGGTGGGAACACTTCAATTATTTGGTTGGCTTCTCTTGGCAGACTAGTGTTATTTACTAATACAGGTAGGAGATACGTGAGTAGCTTGCAGTTTGCTGAAGAGTTTTCATTTTTTGCTGTTTATTCTTAAGTGCTCTGTAACAGTCTTTGATTCTAGACTTCAGGTGCAAAGAGATTTCTTTAGCATCCCACTCTGTTTTCCTTTTTTTAAATGAAGTTTTGCTTGAACTTACAAAACTTTTTTGCCTGTGCTGGATACTGAAGCCAGCTTACTCATACAAGGAGTACGAGTTCCCTTAGCCTTTCCAAATGAAGCATCTAATGTTTGTCGTGTTAACTTGATAAGCAGCAAAACCAGCTTTGAAATTCTTAGTATTGGCACACTGTAAAACTACTTCAGTTTTTTTTTTTTAATGGAGCTACTTTAAATTTTTAATGTTTTACAATCAGAATATATCGACTGAATCCCATTTTCTCCCTATAGTGGTGCAATTTCTCCTAAGCCGTTACTCTTTTAGAGAACGAAGATAGAGAATAATTCACACTATTATTTATCACAAGGCATCTTTGTTAGGTTTACAAAATTGAAGCTGTGTGAGAGCAAACTGTAAAGCCCATGTTTTGTGTAAAAGACAGATTAGGGAAGACAGTAGGTTTTACAGATCATTTATTTGCTTCTCTTTCTATTCTAAATAGGACTGTAATATTCTCCCAGCCCCTCCTTTTCTGGTACTTTCCTGTAAAAAGCATTAGTGAGGGGAAAATAATGATAAACAAGTCTTAGCTCTACAATCTTCTTTCAAAACTGCCTTGCAAGTAATTTCCCATAGTTTCTGTGATGAAGCATATGGTGGTGATATACACTGTGCCTCTGGTAATGGGGATTGGTTTCAGAATCCTCTCAACATTTTATATTTTAAGCTGTGTTTGTATGTTTTCAGGGTAGGTTTTCTGTCCCATGTAGATTTAATGGAATTTATTTTTATACACTTATACTTGGTTTTAAAAGGGTTTAGATGGGAGCATTTCTAAATAAAACCTGTAAAGAGATGTTTATTGTTGTTGTGGGTAATTCAAGCATATAGATTTTAGGAGGCTTGAAATGGTCTTGTGGAGAAAACAACGTGGTAGAAGAAGGGGGGACATTTTCTGTAATTTAAGTTGTCATAGTAACCTGCATCGAGACATGTACTAGGAATCGAGGCCTGAAGAATTTCAGTGACAATAAACATTCCACTTGCATTCATCATCTTTTTTTTTTTTCCCTCTAAGAAAGGAGCCATCTATTGTGACCTAATTATTTCACTTCTGTTTTTAGAAAATGGATAGCAGTTTGCATTTTTTAGTACTTTGAAACTTCCCTGGGAGAGTAAAAATGAAAAAATCTAACTGTTTATATTTGAAGTTAACATTTTTCTGGTAATGTATCTCAAACTATTTCAGATGGCATGATAGATTCAATATAATGGTTACTTAATGAAATATCAAAGAAACAGGATTTGAAGAGATTGCCACAGACATTTGTTAACATGCAAGTCCTAATATTAACAGTGTTAAAATCTGGTTTTCATGGAGCTCTGAGCTGGGAATGTTATGACTTTCCTAATATCAATTGTTGATATTTTTATTTTATGACATCTTGTACTGTAGTCTTAAGTACAAGTGTATTTTAATAAAAAGGATGAATTATTTTTGTTAGCAGAATAAGTTTACCTTGAGAAATTTGTATCAGGCCATTATTTTTAGATCTGCTGTCCTTCACAAAGAACAGAAGAATGTTGTTTCTAAAGAGAAAGCTTTTTCAGCATTTGCTTTTCTCTTGCCTTCTGTAAGATACTGATTGCTAAACAAGATTATTTGCAGTTAAAAATGTTCTCCTTAAGCAAGGAACGTTAAGAGAAATGAGGAGGTAAGGGTGTGTGTGTCCAGTCATTTTAGGAAACTCGGACAGTAAATTGGAGGAGTTCGTCGCCAGTCTAATTTTTAAAATATATAGAAAATTGGGATGTAAGTGTAGTTATCTGTAGATAAAGTGATAATACTTCTATAGAGACTTTCCCACATATGTGTGAGCATCTTAATCAAATGGATGATTTCTTTAAAAACATAAATGAACCAAATTTGAATTCTAAAAAGTATAAATGTAAATTTAGAAAACATTGATAGTCTATTTACTGGGAAAATATGAAGGAAAATAAAATTACCCATTATCTCACTGTTTAGAGATATTTACTTTTCCTATTTTATGGGAAGTATATATAATTTTATAAACAAAATTGGGATCCAGATGTTAATAGCCAAAATACTAATAATGATGGAATAAGAAATTTATCTATTGGAATTAGCAACAGACCAGCTGTCACCACCACTATCTAAAATCACTTTGAAATACCTAGCTAGTGTAGTAAGAAAAGAAAAAGGAACGAGAGAACTGTTGGAAAGGAGGATAGAACTATTTGTAAATAATAAAGAAATCACTAAGACAATCAACTGAAACTAACGGAACGTAGTGAGGTTCCATTGTCAATACTGGAAATATCATGGTCTGCATAGTAATAATAGCCAGTTCCAAAATGTGGGGGAAGAGGAGCCCATTCATTACAGGAACAGCAAGTTTGCTGAGGATTAAACTTTGTGAGAAATGCAAATGGCACGTAGGAATGAAACTATAAACTCTTCTCTGAGGATGCAGGGACTCCATATGGAAAATTCATTAATTACTTTCAATCTCTGTATATTGATTTTTAAGTTTAATATAATTCTAATCAGAATCTCAGCAGGGACTCTTCATAGGTCAGTGATTATGAATTTCATTTTTTTTGAGCCAAGAAATATTTATATAAAGAAGAATAATGAGGGGGAACTGGTAATGCCAGATAGTAATTAAAAAGTAGTATGGTGCTGATAAAATAGACAAATGCTTGGAACAGTAGGGAAAGCCTAGAAGAATGTTTTATTGATAAAATAACATTACAAGTAACAAATATAAAAATGTAGTAATAAACATACTAGAAGAGAATGTTTATGAATATCTGATACTGGGTTGAGGGAAAGATAAGCAAAAATACAGAAGCAAAAATTTAAAAACCGGAACGATTCATACATGTAATTGCATTATAAATAAAGTAATTAAGATTTGCATATGTCAAATCACAAAAAGTATTCTCTATACATGCATATATGTATATGTTACTATATCTAAAAATAGAGTTAATACCCATATATAATGAATTATTTCAAGTCAGTAAGAAAATAATCAATACCTAATTAAAAAATTAGTTTGTAGTCCCTAGTGGACAGCTTTAGAAAAGGATACAAACAGATGCAGACCTAAAGATTTCTTCAATCTTAATATCATGTTTGGTATATCATATTGAAGATTGAAAAACATGTACATGACACATACATGGGTGACCTGTACATCAAATGTAACATAAGCAGACCTGTGTGATTCCCGGTGTCGGAGTAGGAGAAGGAAGAAAGGTCAGAATGCTTATATGATACAGCTAGAAAGTAGGCTGTTCTGTGGCCAGTAACGGAATCTAGCTGTCCGCCTGCCTGCCTACCTACCCACGAACTTATCTGCAGTTTTTTTAAAACTATTTAATGAAATGGAAAAATGATAGTAAGCTAGAAAGTAACAATATAAGGACATAAGATAAATTATAATCTTGTGTTTTTAACTGTATTTATGCAGAAAATAAACAAGGAGGGAATATACAAAAGTGTTGATGATTATCTCTAAGTGGTAGAACTGTAGGAAAATAACAATTATTATATTATATTATTATTGCAGAATCTCTAAAAATCTATTTCTATTCAGAAATTTGAAAATGGATTTTTTTTTTAAAGAAAATCTAAGGTTGACCAAATGTCTAAGATTTCATCATATGCCTTCTTGAAAAAAAAAAAAAGAACTTTATTGTAAAGATACATTTGTTAAGATGGACTCTATGCAGATGTAAATAATGGGATGGTCAGAGTGGGCAGGGCTGAACGGGCGGCATTCCCAGGCTGCCATTCACATGAGACCGTGGTATATACCTGTGTGTCTGGTGTGGTGCTTCCCAGAAGTGAGGGGCCCAGCGTCCCTGGGGATGGTAAAGAGCAATGTTTCCCTGTGTTTAAATCTTAGCTCTTTCCGTGTGCCTTTCAAATCAAGTGTCACAGCAATTTACATGTTCAGATATTGACTGCCAGTGACATTGAATCAAGCTTAATAAAGTCTTTATAGATTAAATGAGAGAATTAGGACATGTATTTTAATTCCACAGACTTTCTGATGTATTCTTTATCCCTGCTCCACTTCCCCCTTGACTTCACTATTTTGTTTACAACGACTATACCTGGGCAAGAAACTTAAGGAATTTTTAGAAATACACCTGTTCTATTCGAGTTTTCATAAACAGGATTATCCTAACCAGTCTCTCTTCTGTCCCCAGTCCCATCTCACAGAGGTACTGTGCCTCTCAGGTCTTACACATATTACTTTGTTTAATTTACTCGTGCTCTTCCCTGAATACAGCTCTCAGCAGAGGCCTTGTTTTTTCCAGTGATGCTTATGGATTTGTGACACCACAGCCCCTTTGTGGCTGAGGATCACCTTTGGTGTCTCTCGTGCCTAGGACCCTGGAACGGTCCCGTGGCACAGCCTGGGACCTGGCTCACCCCAGGCGCAGACCCCTGACTGCGGTGAGTGTGGAGGGCCAGCTCCCAGCAACAAGGAGCCTGTGGCTTTGCTCTTTAAAGAGTCACAGCTAATGACGAATGAACCACTTTTAACTTTAAATATAATTTGATTTTCTGTGTTATCAAAGTAGTTTTCAGGTTTGTTTAATTTCCTCCTTAGAAAGCAAGAATTGATATCGAAGGTTGCTTTTCTGACAGGACATGTCTGTGATACCTTCTCTTTTTCCGAAATTCTAGAAAAGAGATTTTTAGCAAAGCATTAGTGATTGTGTGTAAAACAGTTATTAATTAACAAAAGTAATACAGTAAGTTAAAAATGTATAGAAAGGTATAAAATGAAAAAAAGATTACCTCCTTTTTCATTGTATTTCCTTTACCCAAAGGTAACTGCTGTTAACAGTTTTTTGGGTATCTTTGTAGAAAATGTATACAAAAAACACGTATTTATGTCTTTTTAAACATACACAATAGCTGTGTGTGTGTGTGTGTGTGTGTGTGTGTGTGTGTACACTACATGGGATTCATTAAAAGCTGACTCCTTTAATCTCCAGAATGATCTTAAAGGCAAATATGATGATCAGATTACACGTTGAATTGGTCAGGGCTCAGTGAGTGTTTATTGTTGGTTTGCATTCTTTCATTTGGCAGAGTTTGTTCAAATGAAGATAGTACGTAATTATAAGACTGTGATCGCATCTCCTCCTGATTGCGCCAGTGGCGATTATCTCAGGAGAGTCATTCTCTATGACCTGGTTTCCATCCCTGTAGGTTGAGACAGCAGCTGCATCTACCTGAATGCAGTAGGGAGAATGTAAAAATTAAAATAAGGCCAAAATGCAAAATCATTTTTTGTTTTTAAGATCTACTAAGGTAGTAATAATACCATCCCTCTTTCTAGTTTTGCAGAGGTGATTTCTTTTTATCTAAAGTGGATCTCATGAAAATTATTAAGGTATAATAGGATGAAATTCATAGTTTCTGTTTTAAGGAATATACAGTCTTACCGATTAAAAAGGTTCACATCAGATGGGGAAAACATAGTTTTTCACTGCCGAGTAATACCATGTAATATCAACAGTTGAATTTGTGTACAGACGTTTCTGCCATGCGATGTCTTTCCTTCTCACGCATCCTTTCTGTGTTGTCTGACTGGGTGTTGTCGGTGGTAATCACGACTAACTGCACCTGCGGTTCCTCAGTTTACAGTGGAGGTTTAGTCTGTATCTTTTCAATTAAGCACCTTTTGAAAGGCATGAATTGTAGAGTTCAAGAACCATATCCATTTTCCCTGTAAGCTATCTGTGTTATGCTTTTTTTTCTTTTGTGCTTTCCTATTTTTTTGGACGAATCGTAAACTAAATAGGGGAATTTTGGGGGGTAAGTAACTGGTAAATCTGAATGTTTATATGCATTTAATAGACTTTGTGTGATCAGAGGCACTTGTTTTGTACATCAGCTGTAGAGATGTATTTCTTCCCTGAGGAAAAGATCTGCTGGCTAAACACTGGAAATTGATAGAATTATCAGTAACATAAGTACCAAATTTGATTTTCTTATAATTTATAAATAACACAAAACTGGAGGAAGTAATAGACCTCAAGGTTTGGATCTTTTGCAGAAGAATTAGAGCCTTTCACCATCATCTTCCATAGCTATTCTCTTCATTAGCAATTTCATCCAGACGTGGTGCCGCCCAGTCTTCTGGCTTGCCGAGAGTCTACTGGGGGCGGGCAGGTGGTGAGCGGTTATGGTCATATTATAAATTACGCAGTAGTGGGATGAAAGAGGGGCTGTGGGAGCCCATGGGGGACATACTGTAACTGCGGAGGTTAAGGAAGGCTGCTGTGGGTATCTTCTGAGCCGAGTATTTAAAGGTGAATAGGTCTTTAGAGAGGCAGGAGAAGGCCGTCTAGAACAGCCTGAGAAACAGCATATGCAGAAGCCTAGAAAGGCACATAAGAAGCATGATGTGTTTGGGGATCAACAAGCCCATCTTGGTGTGAATGTGAGCATAGATGGGGAGGAGGTGACTGATTTTTAAAAAACAAGATTCTTATTCTGGTTTGAGAGAAACAAGCTTTTCTTTTAGGGGCTCTGGCCTTTATGATAATTGAAAGGGTCAGAATTATTCATAAGTAAACAAAGTTCTAGTTGGAGAATGAGTAGAAGAATTAACAGTTTGGAGTAACCTAAACTTCAGACATCTCTGTAAGGAGAAAAACTACTCACACTTTCTATTCCTGATAATTTCCTTACAGTCTCAAGAAATTAAATATTTGACATATTCTTATTCTTCAAAAAGATACTGCTACTTTAAAATGTTCTCACTTTAAAAAATAGGTATCAATAGGTAACATTAAAAGCTATACTGTTTCCAGCCAGTTGACTTAATGTTCCATTTGTTTTAACATTTTCTCCTGTGAGCTGCTCCAGCCACTAGACAATTTTACTGTGCACATTCTTTGCAAATTGTGCCTTGTCAGAGTGGGAATTGTGTGAGTGATGAACTGATTAAAGATTGATGTAACAAATAAAGCTTTCAGAAAAAACAAGCTGATATTAACTGCCATTTCTATTCCATTTTGCTCCCAAGGATCATTTGAATGTGTACTCAATCTTTTTATTATTATCAAGAAGTAGAAATATAAATAGTGATTTTTTTCACTCTTAACCAAATAGGAATTTCATATAGTAATATATCCTCATGTGAAAAGCAAAAAAAAAAAAAAAAAAAAAATCATGTGGGTGACTTTAGCTCTAGTACCATCTTGTCTGCTTCATTTTATATTTTCCTTGGCTTCACCATGGCATATTGAAAGCATATACATAAAATCTGCATTTTATTTTTTACTTGGAAGGCACTTTGAAGATTCAGATTTGTGGTTTAGGAAACCAAGACCCATTTGGAGACTGATTTATTCCCTCTAAATTCTTCTCTAGGGCAAAAACTCTTCTCTTCTTCTTTGTGGTCCCAGTGCTGCCTAGCCAGTAGATAAAGATCTGTCGAATAGGTAAATACATCTCTTTGTTTGTAGAGCCTGAATTACAACTCAGATCTTTTGATTCCCAGTCAGTCCAGTGTTCTTTCCTGTACACTGGAACGTCCCCATCCTGCAAAATGGATTTACATAGTAGCAGATTCCCAAGGTTTCAAGTTATGTGTAATGGGTAGTTGCCAGTTATTACAATCTCACCGCCATCTCACAAGCAAGCCAGGCTCACCAGCGTGTTAGGACAAGGGGACTATCTGAGCTGAGAATCGATGGATGTACTTGGATGTTCTTGAATAAATTTTAGTCCCTTGCTCGAGGTGAGTGGCACTTTGTGCTTTTCAGTAGGTTGCTGACACTTCTTTTGATCAAACTCCAGAATCAAGAGATGCTGTAGCTTGTAGACTTTCTCTCTAGAGCAGTGTTGCTAAGCGGGAGAGGTTCCTCCATCAAGAGTGTTTGGGACGTTTGTGGGGGCATTCAGTCACGGGTTGCCCCAGTGATTGACGAGATGCTCCTGGGAGTTAGGGAATGGGTGACAGTGATGCCAGGCATCCTGCAGTGTGCAGGACAGCCCCACACTGGAAACTTAAAAACGGCCCACTCTACTTTCCTAGTGAAAAACCACAACCAGACATAACTTTTCATGTGTATACACAAGCATTTTCGCATTGTCTTAAAATACAACTAATTTTCCAGGAATGAAACTATTATGTAAATTAAGGGAAAACATATTTAATTCAGAACTTGAAAAAAGAGTTGTTCCCTCACTTAAAAAACTATCAGGCAGCTGTGCCCTTGAATTTATTTGGGTTTCCTTTCCATGTACCTACTACTGCCTGCACTTGTAATTGCCTCATTTATGATATAGTTGAAATCATCCAGTTGGAGTCATCCCTTGGCAGCCATGGAGGATGGGTTCCAGGACCTGCTGCAGGTATCACAATCCGAGGATGCTGAGGTCCCACAGTCGGCTCTCTGTATCTGCACTCCTGCGTCCACACAGCCAACCAGGCGTGGATCGTGTAGTGCTGTAGTCTTTATTGAAAAAAGAGACCTGCATTTAATTGGACCCACAAAGTTCAAACCCATGTTGCTCGAGGGTCAGCTGTACTTCATGATGTCTTGCCATTTATGTATTTACGTCCATGTCTCTTTGTTATGGTTTTCCTTTATTTCTCTTCTCTCTGGCTTCTGTGTTGAGAACAGGCGATTTGGAGGTAGCGCAGGCACCAGGTAAAGCGGCGAGACTCATGAAGAGGCTGTGGGGTCGTTCAGGCGAGAGTGTGACCACGTGGTAGAGGTGGAGCCAACAGATTTCCTGACAGGCTGGATAATGGGCTGTAAGAGCGATCGAGATTAACTGTGTGCCTTTTGGCCTAAGCAGCTAAAAGGATGCGTTCTAGTTGGTTTCAGCTGAGATGCCAGGGTGTGGGTGCTACACGTTAGGGAGGTGAGATCAAGAGCTCCTTTTGAGACGTGCTGAGTTTGAGTTGTCTGCAGGACGTCGAAGTGCAGTGCAGAGTTGGCACGTGAATGCCAGGCTGACGTCAGAGCGAGAGGTCTGAGCCAGAATGTAAATGTGGGAGTTGTCAAGTCCATGGTATTTCAAGTTGTGATAAGTTGAACAACATGACCAAGGGTGTGAATATGGATAGAAAAGAGCAGAGGGTCAGTGACTTGCATTTAGGACTCAGACATTAAGGAAACAGAGAGAAGAGAAGATTGAGAAGGAGCAACAGGGAAGACAGAGGAAGACCAGTGTCCTGGCAGCCAAAGAAGAAAGTGTGTCCAGAGGAGGAGGGATAAACTGACTCTAGATTTAGCAACCTGAAGGTGATTGGTGACCTTGATAAAGGGCATTTGGTGGAGTGATGGGGGCAAAAGCCTGACAGGACCAGCTCAGTAGAGAATGGGAGGTAAGAAAATAAAAAGGGAACAAGAAATAGAGCATAGCTGGTGGGGAAGTGGGGTCAGAAGAAAGTTGTTTTGGTTTTTGTTGTTGCTGTTTTAAAGATGGGTAAGGTAGCTCCTTGTTTATCCTCTGATCCAGCATAAAAATCCACAGACAGAGCAATGATGCTGGAGCAGATCTGAGGGGGCCGGCGTCCCAGTTCACCTCAGGGCTCCTGTGAGCGTACAGCTCACTTGCCTTCCAGGTGTCGTGAGCCGGAGCCCTGGGGGAGCTAACAAACACCTTGTAGGTGTTAGGCCCTGGGGCCAAAGGCTTTCTCAGTCCCTAGTGTTTGGTTTTTTTGTTTAGGAAAGTTTATCAGGCACCAACCAAGAGCTTAGGTGCTAACCAGAAACTAAATTAGAAATTAGTAGGAAATTAGAAGGGAAGGTAGAACCAACTGCTTTTCTTTAGACAGCAACTTGAGAGCAGCTGAAGTTTTTCCTTCTTGTCCGCTGGGACCATCTTAGCCATTTTGACTTGTAGGCAGAAAGGAGTGAGGCGTGTAGAGTAAGGAAAGCAAGGCACCGAGCAGGGCACAATGTGCACAGAGGCGCCGTCTCACAGCTGCAGGCATAGCGCTGGTGCTGGATAAGATGCCTCCTTACATTTTGCACCTTGCTTGCCACACCGTGATTCCCCCAGCTCCAAGGATGGGCACTGGTGTTTGTCTCAGGGACAGTAGGAAAGCTCTCTGCCCTGATTATCTCTTCTCATGTTATCAACCTGGAATGAATTTAATGTGCTTTCGTTAGTCTGATATTCTCCCTCCCCCTTAATATCTGGTCAACCTCAGCCACTGGAACCAACATGGAGAGGACTTAATGAAGAAGAAAAATGCTTCTGGGCTGCAGAATTCTATTGTTGGTGGTGGGACAGCAGGGTATGATTGACTGGGGCCTTTGGACAAACAAGGGACAGCATGAGGGACTTCTGGATCCCTAAGAGGCCAGGGAAAGGGGTTGGGGATCTAAGGAAGGCTGGTTAGTATCAGGCCTGTTTATGGAGACTAGAATAATGAACTGTCCCTTTCCAACCTAGTACATTTGTCATTTTTAAGTGTTTTAAGGACTCTAGTACCATTTTGTCTTTCCCTCTTTGGAATCCGAAAGAGGTTTTGTTGCTCAAGGTTATTAATCCTAAAAATTGAATTATTTGTTCTGCCTTGTACAGATCTGAGAAAAATCTCCTGAGCTCACCTGAGGAGTTATTACCCGACTCTGTACTTCAGAAACCGAAGGAAGCCTTAAGCAACATCTGTAGATCCCAGAGAATTCTCAAGGCTTTGTGTCCAGAATATTGTTGTCATGTGGTCCTGTGCCTCTCCCCTCAGAGGGAGCCCTAGTGATAAAGGAATAGCAGAGACTCATGGGCCATCTGGGTTGTCAGATTCTCATATGGAGACGTGTAGGACCACATGTGTGGAGATGGTGACTGTGTGCAGAACGGGTGGTCAGCTGAGCAAAAGGTGGGGAGAGATGTACAAAGATGGCTATGAGGGGCTTCCATCAAGAGGAGGCGTCCGGGGGGGGCAGGCAGCACCCACACTGAAGAGGAAGGATGGAGGTGGTTAGCGATGTGCTCAGTGATTCTCTTGGAATTGAGAAGTCGATGGTGAGATGAAGGGAGAACCCACTGAACTTAAAAGTGAGAAAGTTTTCTTTAGTTTGAAGTGGTTCACAGTGAAAACTGGAATGGTAAGGAGTCTGATTAATAATGAATGAAATAACAGGTAACTAATGATGCTGGTTTTTAGATTTTGAGGTGTTTCACGGCAAAAGTTACACCTTTATCTACTGCAGCTACGTATAAAGGAATACCGTGGCAGAGCTCTCAGACAACAGAAGTCTTGACTGCAGTTTCTTCTGGGGATAAGGCCTGGTGCCGTTTTGCTGTGTGTGTCAGCCCCAGTTCTGTCTAAGAGCTGCTTGAGCCGTGTGTCTCTGGAAAGAAGTCCTCATTAAAAAACAGTAGACATTTGCCGTTAGTCAGTTTTACATAATCAGGAGGCCCCTTGCAAATTTCCTCAGAATTTATTTTCCAGAAAGATTCATCAGATGCTTCCCAGAAAAGCAGTAGTATTTTTGATAGTGATTCTCTTCTAGACCCTTGCTTCTACTTCACCGCCAGTCCCACAAGCACTCACGTCAAAGAAATGTGATGCCAGGATTAATTAACTACTAAGTAGTGACTGACCCTTGAACTTCACTTTAAATCTAGTGTCTTTAAAGCTTTTGTTATCATATGTGTAGCAATAGTAGGCCTTTAGTAAATACTTTTTGAAACAAGTATCATATATATTCTGCATAATTATTAGACGGTAGAGTATCTGTTAGTTCAGGGTTTGAAGTCTGGTTGCAGACAGCCTGGATTCAGATCTTGGCTTTTCCCTTAGTGTGATGTGCGATCTTGGGTGAGTTTTGTAACTTCTCCGGGCCATGCTTTCCTCTTCTAAAAAAGCAGGGGCGTTAATAGTACCAGCCTCTTAAGATTGTTTTGAGAATTAAATAAACTGATACATTCAGAAGCACTTAGAACAGCGGCTGGCAGATGGCAAGTACTTAATAAATGTTAAGAGCTTAACAAAAGCTGTAAAGCATCTAATATTTTAAAAGTGAGAAAACCGAATCTCCAGTTCTTCCCCGAATAGCATGATAACGGGCAGTGAATACTTGAGTGTGAACTGTAGCCTTTTAGCCTTTTCTCGCCAGCTGTAAACAGCGTCTTGCATTTCTGAAGATGGAGGAATGGAGTTCATCTTCCCATCTGGCCTTGCATCTGTGTATCACTCTTGATGCCTAAAAGTAACTGCGCTTTTATGTTATTTTGTTATTTATTCCTATATTTACTAATCATGTGAGTGAGTTGGATTTTTAAAAATCTGTAGGGCTTTGGTTGGTATCCAGATTTGTTTTTTCTTGGGCGTTCCGTATCCATGATCTTTCATTTCATGTGAGTTTGTCCATCTTCATGTTCTGTACCTCCACCCAAATTTTTAGAATCAAAATAAAGGAAACTGTATCTCCAGAATTTAAAAAAAAAAAAAAGAAGAAGAAAGAAAAGAAAAGCTGAGATTTCCATGTAGTCAGTAGGCTGTCATCCACAGGGTCTGTGTTGGTGTGGGCTCGTCCTCAGGGAGCTTGGCTGTTGTGCCCAGCGAAGAGGGCAGGTTCTTGTGTGGCTTGCCCCCGGCACTGCCCTCCCGGCTTCACTCTTGTTCCCGTTAATCCGAGTCGATTTTGTACACCCAGGGTAAGCTCTCTATTGAGAGCCACCTGGCAGGACAGCTCTGTAGAGCTCATGAAGCACTCTTAAAAAAAAAAGGTTCGTCTAGTTTGATGCTCACAGCAATCTAATGGGAGAAATGGTCTTATCAGTCTTCTACAGGCGAAGAAATGAGCGTCTGTGAGCTTAAGGGAATTCAGAGTTAGATGGTTAAAATAAGCAGTGAACCCAGGTCTCTGACCCTTTAAATCCTGTGTCCTGCCAGTTCTGTTGCTTTCCAATCAGATTCACTCAAGCTCAGTAAAATCATGTAACAGGACGTGGAGTAGTCGCCAAGCCTGTTCACTATAAATTGTAATTGTGGAGTTAGAATTTCAAATAACATCGTAATATTTGACACTGTTTTTAACTGTTGAAAACTTTTTATAATAAAAGGATCTAGTTTGTCTTTAGCTATATTGTTCATTCTCCTGGTTATATATCATAGCATCTTCTAACCAGCTTTAACTTTTTAAGGGTCTTTTTTTTTTTTCATTTTGTGTATATGCTTTGTCATTGAAGTAGATTTCATGCTGATTGAAGTCTGTTTTCTTTCAGTGCAGCTGGTGTCGAGTCGGCCTAGATTAAGACTCTGAAATTCTTAGAAGAGTGTAATTACCAGTTCTTATCCCATACTTGGTAGGTGGGTGAGTGGTCCCAGGAAGGGTAAAATGGTTCTATTTTTGTAACCATTATTTTTCTAAACCTCATTCTGAGTAAATGGCACATTTCTGTGTTGCGTTGACAAGCCTCAGACCTGTAGCGCTGGTCTGGGGGATGCGAGAGTGTGGTCCTTTGTTGCCTCGTGGACTTGTGTCCGGGTGCCCTGCCCCGCCCCGCTGGCTGGTGCCCATGTCCAGTGACTGGCTGAGTGAGGGCTCACTCACTGTGACAGCGGGTTTTGGTAGGGACCTGCCTACTTCAAGATCACATTCAGTGATCAGTCACTGATGAGCTCTGAAAGACTCAAACTCCTATAGTAATACCAGTAATAGCTATTTTTAAAGTAATTACTGCATGCTGGGTTGTATTTAGTCTTCATATTCATTGTAACTTAGCTCTGACAAATTTAAGGATTATTACTCCCATTTTAGAGCCAAGAAAACTAGTAATTTGTCTAAGATCATACACCTAATAAGTGGGGTGGTGGGGTATGGATTTGAATCCAGAGCTGTCCGACCACTAAAATGTGTTCTTAACCAACAGCTTCCGTAGGAGAGATGGTGAAATAGGTCATGTGTGTATGCTCCCTGGGTCCACGGCAGGCATAATTAATTGATCGTGGTCTGTGTTCGTGCTGAGCCTGATAATCCTTTTCAGCGTTGCATCCTTGGCATCTGTAGTCAAACAGACTTAGAAGCAAGATAAAACATGTGTGCCATCCTTAACTCTAAATGTGCCGGTATTAACTTTCTCCTAAGTTCCAGTGATGTGTTGAAATTGGGGCAATTTGCTTTGGGGGAAATAATTGCTTTATTTTATAGGAAGAGTAAACATGCAGTATTTTTCTGTAGGAGTCTTGATTGGTGTGGTCAATTCAATTTAATACAGGTTAAATTCATTTTAAATAACATAAAATCATCTCTATGTCAAAAAAAAATGTTAAGACAAGTTAATTACTGACTTATGTTTATTTATTTGAAAATTTTCTCCAGTGGATATTTGAAATTAAAAAAAAACAGATTTTGACAGTGCTCAACATAGTTATAATGAAATTAGATTTTTTTTTTTTTTTACAATCATCAGAAACTGGCTGTGGAGTCCTCATTAAATTTTAATCATAGATTAAAATCCTAATCCTTTAAGAATTGAATTTAAAACTTTGTGTTATGGTTAAGATTGTGGAAATTACTAGGATTATAGCTTTAGTTAGTCCTTTTTCCTTTCAGACCTCACTTCTGTTTCAACTGAAGATTTTGTTTGTTTGTGTTTGTCTGTTTGTTTTCAATTCCACATGTAGTCGAACTGATGTTCCAGTGTCTCTCATGGCCCCTTGACGTAAAGGGGCTCTTCCCACTGCAGGGTTATCGAAGATCATCCCAGCATTGGATTCAGGGTTGGAATTTTTCAGCCGAAGACCAGTCACACCTACAATAATAAATTGTCATTCCTGTCTGCTGCTTAGTGTTCGCATTCCCAGAAAATGCACTCTTCACTTTTCTCCTCTGAAATCTGAGACATAAAACTGAGAAATAGAAAATAATTTATATCAAAATATATTTTCATAGGTAGGCCATTTGGCCAGCAAAGAGGTCGAGGTGAAATTTAATCTAAACTAATGTGTAAGGTCATGGAAAGTTGCTTATCTTCTGTGTGTATCTTTAGAGTTAAGTAACATTATACTTTACGTGACTTATCTCAGTTTGCAAAGAAATGAAGAATTTCCATATTTCTTTTCATAGTGATGTTGTTCTGAGAAGAGAATATATAATACCTAAAGTTAAATGGTCTATTATTATGTTAATAAGAAATGCTGATTTGAATGTGCTTTTTGGAAAAAATGAATGAAATTAAGAGAAATCATTCATTAGTATTGTTTTTGCAGTCACTTTGCACATTCCCAGCAATACTGTTTCTGTGTTTTCTTTATTGATAAGGTCCCAGCTATTCCTACTTTAAAAACAGAAGATAATACTTCTCTGAAACACTGTGACCACAGACCCCACTAACTCTAGCTAATGGTTACTTTAAAGTGCTGATGGCCAGTTGGAGTTTATAATTTGTTACCAAATTACTGTTATCTTTATTTTCATCCTGTAGTTTGCCTGTCAAGCAGTCATGCTCTCCAAAATTGCAGTCAGACCCTTCCACTGAAGAGTTGGTTTAACTAGAGACAGGAGAACCTATTTACCCTTAAAACACATGGGAAATTCATTCATTTTCATTTCTTTTAAAATTAAAAGCCTCGAAGTTAGTAAGGACTGTTTTGGGGATTGGTTTGTTTGATTGATCAGTACCTTTGTTTTGCTTTGGTTTTGGATATTATGATGCTCCCTGGTTCTCATGTCTGACCAGTGCTTTTTCTTTGCTTCATTGGTAGTGTTCCTTTAGATAAAGAGTTAGCTTCTCACCAATTTTAATATCTCCCAATAATCTTGGGCCATAGTTCTCATGTCCAGGATTTTTTGTGTAATGCTGCCTTAATTAATCTACATATTCTTGCACTCTACTAAAGAGTCACAATTTGGTATCTGAGGGATGGCACAGGGTGAGGGGCAGTGTGACAAAGGAGGGCTTTTTAAATGTGTTCATATTTTATTGAGGTATATGTGACATGTTATGTTAGTTTTGGGCATACAACATAATAATTTGATATTTGTATGTATTGTGAAACAATCACTGCAGTGTCTCATTAACACCACTCCTGTACAAAACTTGTTTTTTTTTTTCTTGACATGAGGACTTTTAAGATCTCTCTTAGCAACTTCCAAATATGCAATACAGTATTATTAACCATAGTCACCATGCTCTACAGTATATCTTCATACTTATTTATTTTATAGATGGAAGTTTTTACAAATTTTTGATCCCTTTAACCCACTTTGCCCACCCCCTCACCTCCTGCTTCTGGCCACCACCAATCTGTTCTTGTGTCTGTGAGCTGGGTTTTTTGTTGTTGTTTTTGTTTTAGATTTCACACATAAGTGAGATCGTATAATATTTGTCTCTTTTTCACTTATTTCACTTAATGTAATGCCCTCAAGGTCCATCTTTGTTGTTAACAATGGTACGATTTCCTCCCTTTTTATGGCTGAATAATATTCCTCTGTGTGTGTGTGTATGCACATACCACATTTTCTTTGTCCATTCATCCA
Source organism: Camelus bactrianus (assembly GCF_048773025.1). NCBI lineage: Eukaryota > Metazoa > Chordata > Mammalia > Artiodactyla > Camelidae > Camelus > Camelus bactrianus. The sequence continues at coordinate 16,450,771 of NC_133572.1, forward strand.
ACAGTGGACATTTAGGTTGTTTCCATTTCTTGGCTATCATAAATAATGCTGCAGTGAATATAAGGGTGCATGTATCTTTTTGAGTTAGTGTTTTTTTTCCTTCAGATGAATACCCAAAAGTGGAATTGCTGGATTGTATGGCAGTATTATTTTTAATACTTGAGGAACCTGTTTTCCATAGTGGCTGCACCAATTTACTTTCCCACCTACAGTGCACCAGGGCTGCCTTTCCTCCACGTACTTACCGACACTTGTTATTTGTTGTCTTTTTATAATAGTCATTCTAACAGGTGTGAGGTGATCTCTCATTCTGGTTCCCATGTATATTTCCCTGATGATTCGTGCAGTGACTGCACCAAACTGCATTCCCACTAATTGTGTTTTGAAAGGATCTGAACCCTTGGGTCATCATCGGGGTCTGTGCTGAATTTATCTCTTGGCTGCTGTAATCCACATACATGAAATTACTCTAACCCTTGAATTTTACTTCTACCTGTGGTACAGTAGCGTGGTAGTAAATGGAGAGAAGTGGGCCCTTGCTTGCCTAACGGGATTGAAACAAAAGAGACTGAAATGTTTCGTCATCAGCTCCTTCGTCGTCAGCTCCTTCTTGTATTATTTATACGTGAGGTGGGGTGAGTGGGGAAAGTATTTACTGACCACATGTTTTGTGCAAGACACTGTGATGAAGTCAGGGTCTCTTTCTCTCCATTTTGATTGTAAATACGCCCATAAGTTGAACCCTGAGGAGTCCTGGCTAATTTGCTGTTTCCTGAAAGCCAGATTTGGTACATAAAACTTAAGTTTGACATACAAAACTAGATTAAAGAGCAGTATAAATCTTTACTGGAGCCCTTAGCTGAAAAATGTCCAGGAATGGTTATATTTATGGCACACAGTAAAAATCCTTGAAATCTCTTTCATCCAGTTCTCTCCGTTGTCTCCCGCTAGCATGGTAGCTGTTCCACAAACCTTCCTCCTCCAAGAGGACCGCATCCCCTCCGCCCAGCCCTCACATGTTACATAGGCCATTTTAGCCTCTCAGGCTGTTTTCACCTCCCCTGTTCTCCATTACCTGTATGTTTGCATTAACTGCAAGGTGAGGAGGTTTCCATCCTCGCGTATGGTTTGGGTGGGGAAAGAAGGACGCTGCTAGCATGGTTTTAAAAATTGTATCTTTATGACACAAGTGGCAAGTGCTTCACAAACCCTGCTTTTCATCTCTCTGGGGAAGGGTGACCTCTGGTGGCTAAAATGATAAGCCCCAAATTCAAGAGACATAAAGCGTGAATTAGCTCATTTCTGCTCAAATTGTGTGCATATGTTCATGTCCTGCCACCTCTTGTGATGTCCCATGGCCTCATTCCAAGTAAGTCAGTGTCTTGCCACCGTGCTTAGATGCAGCATGCTTTGTTACTTACCAGCGATGCTCTGTGTTCATGCCTGGCCTTAAGTCAAGATCCAAAATATTTCCCCTTAATGAAACTGTCTCCTTGGTACTCTTTTATATAATTAAAACTTAGAACTTTTTATTAGCTGAAATTCTTATTATTAGTGATCATTATAATTAGAAAAAGTTTCACCTAATGGTTACGGAAACTGTCGATCTGGAATTATGCTGTCTGATTTATACCCCTGACTTCTATTTATCTTTGATCAACCCTCTAACCAATAGTTAATTGGGTTGCTTCCTCAGAGATACTTGTCCTTAACTTGTTTAGTTCATCAGTAAATAGCAACTAAATTGTCAGTTTTGTTTGTCAGTCTTCACTGTTTTGATTATTTTGCCTCACTTTGTTTAAAAAAAAAAACAGGATATAGGGCAACAAAGGCATATTTTAAAAGGTCAAAATAAATTTTAAAAGAAGATATCTTCAAAAAAAATTTTTTTTCTGTATTTCTTTAACTTTGTATCTGTATGAGATGCTAGATGCTCACTAAACTTATTGTGGTCATCATTTCATGATGTATTAAGTCAGATCATCATGCAGTGCACCTTAAACTTACACAGAGCCGAACGCCAATTATATCTCAATAAAACTGGAAGAAAAACAAATTGCAAAAAAAAAAATAAATAAAGGTAACTTTCTCTTGGTACAGATTTTACTAGAGTATATCTGAATTTTCTCGGTTGATTTTTAACTCATTTGTTTTTCAATAAGTAATCGTTACAGTGATTAGTTACAATTAATGATAAAATAATTCTTGGTAATTCTTCCCCAGGATCAAAAGAATGCTTTATTCAGGAGAAAAGAAAAAAAGCTGTTTTGGTCAGGAGCCATGGCTTTCAAACCTTTTGTGTGACAGTTTGAATCTACATTGTTTTCCATGCCTTGTAATCCTGAGTAGTGGGACGGTAAGAAGCAGAAGGGAATCCATTCCACACAATTGTACTTGTTTTCAAAGAACTTCTTGTGAGGCTCTGTAGGATGACATTTTTAAACCACTTGTCTAGGTGAGATGGATTCTATTCTTCTGTAATCCAGTATTGAGTTTTTGTCTGTCATACACACAATTATCAGCCTGTGATGCTCTGCACAACTGTTACTCATGCCGTTGGCATTTTTACTCAGGTGCTGGGTATGAAACAAAATTTCCCGTATTACTGGAAACGTGGTAGAAAAGTGTATTCTAGTGGAAAATATTTAACTTCTTTTGTAAACCAAATAGGTATCTTTGAATCTCTCTTTTTTTAAATTAGATTTTAATAGAAAAGCAACTCCAGATTAACATCTAGAACAAAGTTAGGAATCAAAAAGCATTTCTTTATACGTACTGTACAGACAGGTGGTCATTTCTCCTGCAGTGTCATCACAGAGCTGGCAGACTGAAGCATTGTAAATACCTGACTGCTGACCAGCCTGGCTACCGCTGCTTTTGCCATGAAGTGAAGGTTCTTTACAGTGATATAGCACTTGGCACAACAATGCAGTAAACTTCCTTTCACAACCAGTAGCTTGACTTGCAGACTTTGCTCTTCCATTTTTTGAGATATTTGGGGGTTTATGATACCCTGCCTCTGAGCACAGAAATGAAACGAAACCTTGTACAGTGCTGGGTTCTTTCACATATTGTTTATATTTTGCCAGCGTTACAACTTCTATACTTCAGGTGTAGATTTGGGGAGTTGTACGGTGCTAGATTTCTGGGTAACTGATTTTGCCAACTGCCAGACCTTTAAAATGCCAGCACTCCAGGATGTTCTCTTTGGTTAGTTTTTTTCTTTTTTCTTTTCAACTGTATCATTTACTTGGGTTCTCAGAGAGTATTTTGGCTCTTTGTTACCCTTGGGACCCATCCTTCCTCGTTAAGACACTGGAAGTAGTATACTCTTGAGCTGGATTACCCACCCTTCGTTATACCTCTGTCATTGTCTTAATAGAGGCACAAACCCAATTGGAACCAGGCTGAGGGAAGGGGATTTGGTGGCAGTGTGCCAGGTCGATTGCAGAGAGGCATAGCAGTTATAAAATTATGAATGTCTGAGATAATAAAGGTTTTGCACTATTGGCAGTGAAAATGGCAAACAGTTGGCTGAGACAATTTAAAATGAAAGAATGGAAAAGAAGTGTCTGCTTCTTAAGATACGTCAAGTGGAGTGTGAGTGATCACAGACTTGGGGGAGGAGAGCTTGAGAAAAGAGGGTTTGGTAGAGATTTCAGCAGCAGCTAAACTTGTACAATTAGTTATTCCATCATTAACGAAACTATTTCTTACTCAAAAAAATTCAAGAAATCTGAAAAAAATGCTTTAATGGTTTGAACTGAGCTATATATTTTACTTATAAGTAGGTTCCAGATAAATTTACCGAAGTGTCTTGTTTCTCATCATCCTGTGCTATTTTAATAAAATGTATGTTTCTGTGTGTTCAGTTTAAAATTACGTGCATGATACAGCAGCCTACAGCACATGAAGGTAACCTCCCGTGTCCCAGGAGAGCTGGAGACTAAAATGTGGTCTTTGGGAAGCTTGGAAATTTTATGTCTGGAAGTCTTCTGGATTAGGAATTTTTCCATTGAGTTTGCTTCACTGAAAGCATCCTTCCTCTAAGACAGTCTGTAGCACTTTTTTTTAGGTCACCTCATCCATTTTTGTGATGATTTACTCATGTATTTTCACATGTAAAACTTTTAAGTGTCTCTTGGAAAATTTGTGGGAAGATTATGTTTGTTGTTAAGCAATTTTTCTTAAAGGAAGTGGGAGAAATTTGAGTCATTAACATGAAACAGTTCTGCTGAGTCTGTATGCTTTTAGATTCACAGCAGGTTGTTCTGAATCCTCTAGGTAAGGAACTTTGGAATGTTTATTCAAAACAAACCTCTGTGTTTGTATAGGGAAGTATATCCCAAAGTCAAGTTCCAGGATTCATGGGAAATTTTCATGGCTTGGTCAAAGGTTCACTGGGGACAGATGAATTTTTAGAAATGAGAATAATAACAACAACAAAAAGAAGATTTTGAAATTGCTACACTGGTGTGAAGCAAAGAATTCTGAAGAAAATATTTCCTGGCAGTCTTTATATTATATTTACCTGTGTTTATAGCCTAAGAGATTTTTTTAACCCATAAAACCTCCAAATCTATTAAAAGTAAAAGGAACTTGATAGATTTTCTTAGCACGTGTAATGCCAATTTCCATACCCCTCTGTGATTATTTAAAACGGGCTTAGTAATGGGAATATCAGCTGAGAAATTCTGTTGATGTCTGAAATGCCTGGGGTGCCAACATAATTAAATGGCACACGTACACGCTTTGGCCCTGTCCCAAAACCAGTGATTACGTGTCTAACATTAATCCCATGTGTCTACAAAAGCTGTTAGAGTAAACATCTGGAATCTTTTACTACCAAAACTAAAATATTACATAATCAGTTAAAAGAGCTTCTTATCCACAGATGTACTGCAGAGAGCAATTTGTGTGTGATCTTATTTTAAAGCAGACATGTTGGGGACTAAATATATCAGATACTTAAGCCATCCTTGAAACGTGACTTTTCCTCTAAGGTAAAAATAAGGGCAGGTTAAATGTTGCTGAAGAGTTCAGTTCAACTCCAGATACCCCATAATGAGCCGGATCAAATTCTTACCAAAACTGTGGCTCGGCTCTCAGGCTGAAAACGTTGCAGCTCCTTTGATCCAAAGAATTTGATACCTGCTCACATAAATATTGAAGACTTGTGATCTTTCAGGTTGCAGCAGAAAAACTACAAATGTTTATAGCATTTTTTGGCTTTATAACACCCAATGACAAGAATAGTGAGCTTTTCCATATCCTTTTATATTTTTCCACTATATTCATTCTTTAATTAAGATGTACTTTTAGTAAGTTAGTATCACACTCTTTCATCATAAAGCACATTATAACTTTCCAGAATATAAATGGTTTCTCAAGAAAAGTGACATTAACTATCCAGATTTTTATGTTAGGGAAAATTAATAAATGAAGGGCTGTTGGTTTTTTTATGATAGACATAAGATGAAAGTGAATATTACTCGTCCTAATAGGAAGAAGTGAACTTAAAGGGCCATGAGTTTGTTTGTTTGTTTGTTTTTAAAGCGTATTTCTTTGTGGAGGTGAAAACTGTTTCTTTGCATTCAGTATGCAAACCTGCCTGGTCCCTGGGGCTTGCCACCCTCCAGGTAAAGATTAACAGCAAGGACTCGAGTCAGACTCACTTCAGATCCCAGCTCCGTATTGTACTGGCTGTACTGAACCAAGTTAAAATTAACTTTTCAAAGCTTCCACATCCTCATTTGTAAAACGGGGATGACAACATTCCCTCAGTGGTTCATTTTGAGTTAGCATGTGTGCCTGGCACAGAGGAAGCTCTTGGCATCTGCTGGTGGCTCCTGGCTACCACCACCCACTCGAGCAGGGATCAGCAGGCTCCCTGGGGCTCACCTGGTGAGGTGGGTAGGAAGGAGAGGAAGATGTTCTAAGCAGAGAAAACAGTACATGGTGGGGCGGGGAGATACGGCAACTTTACAAAGAAGTGTCATTGAGGAAGGGGCTGGAGTGAGGTGTGGGCAGTGGCAGGAATGTGGACTTTATCCTAATTTTAGTGAGGGAGAGGTCGTGGATTTGAGCAAGAGAGGCCCAGATGTGTATTAAGAGTAAAGGAATGAAGGGATCAATGAGGAAATGCACTAGGATGCGTTTGGATGCATTTTGCCTGAGAACAAGCTAAAATGAAGAGGTTGCCATGATATCTGCTATTGAGACTGAGTGTGAGCCCTGTGGGTTAGAAGAATGAGGTGTGGATGGCTTTATGTTTTCCTCTTCTCAGTATTTGCTATTTTCTGGTTCCTCACCTCCCCTATGAACTTTTTTCCTTTTTTTTTAAGGAATGTTAAGTGTGTGAATGAGCTCCTCTTCTAGCTCAGGTGATACTATTCTTAGCCAGCTGTGGAGATGGGGACGGACTATCATTAGGCCACACAACTTAAGTAAGCAGGAGTGAAACCGGCCCGACGGTCACGCCCACACAGGAGGGGCCGGGGCCTTGTACAGCCTAGAGAAGAAGTTCACTAACCTTACTTCTAGGAGTTAATAATTTTTATCAGTGATACTGGACAGTTGGCAAAATGCCCGTTAAAGTTTACAGGGAAACACTGATCTTCCTGTCTCCAAAATAGGATATAGTTCATAGCAACCAGTGCACATAGAGATTAAAAACAAACTTTTGCCAACAAATAGAAAGTACCTATAAAAGTAAAAGCAGGCTACAACAAACTCTTCATTTTATTGGTGAATCTGCTATATGGCATTTTTTAGTTAGATGGATTTTAAAGCAATTCTTAATTCAACATCACAAATTTTAGTGGGGTGCATTGTGTAGAAAAGACAAATAATTTTGCTGTATTTGGATCGTATCTCACCTTTATTTGCTTCCCCTTCCCTTTCCCCTCGGTGTTTTAATCAGGAGGTTTTGCAGAGTTCCTTTATTTTGAAATATGGGCAGTAAATGCTGAAGGACCTGGCCTGTCAGAAAAGAGCAGTGAATACTCTTCTAAGACTATTTGTTTGATCATTTCCACTTAAAAGTTTTCGTTTTTGAAGTAGTGAGAATGAGAGACACCCGAGGCAGGGCACAGGGCTGTGTCCTCCTGCCCGTGGTCACATCTCCTCTCACCCCCCTGCCCCAGCCGTCGGCCACTGTGCACGGAAGCTGGGACCTGTCCCTGTCCTGTGGGGGCTGGGAAACAACGGGGGGGATCCCTGACCTAGGTGATCTCTGGATCCTTTCCAGTGCTAGAGGTCCATACCCTTTCAGATGCATGTAACTGCTGCTAAACAGTTCCTGTGGTCCAGCAGATGGGAGACCATCCTGGAACAAAAAGGGGAGAAGCACCTGACCCCGGGGGTGCCGCGTCTGTGCTTCAGTGAGTTCTGAAGTGCCACAAAGCACAGCCTCCTCGTAAGGAGATGCGGGGCTCAGCGCGGCCCAGCGCCGTTTTCCTCAGAGTTTGTAAATTACCTCCTTTGAATAGGCAGCAAGCAGGAATAGAAAGGAAGCAACAGCGAGAAACCATTTTGACCTCTCAGATTAATTTAATGTGGACGAGAGCGGAACGCGCAGGAAGCTGGTGCTGATTTGTAATCTACATTTAGCTTGGGTGATGTTGGGTATTTTGTTTAAAAGGTTTCCGTGGTTTCCATGGTGTTTCTTTCTTCTTGCTTCTGTGCCCATATTTTGACAAGAGTTAGAAACAACTGGCGTAATGAGTTTTTAGATCAGTAGTGCCAGAAACAGCCAAAATATTCTTTGTGGAGCATATACCTCTATGTGCATGTCAGGGGGGAAGCTGTGACTCAGTTTATAGACTCATCTCAAACCTTTTGACCACGACTTCTGTTTTCTGAAGTGGAAAATTGTAACTGAGGAATAAATAGAAAATTATTTAGCAAAAATTTAAGTTCAGCTGTTATTGGAAACTTGATACTTATTTTAATATTTATTATTTTATGGAAAGTTTATATATATGCTATTTTGAATAACTTTTTTTAGTGTAAGGAATTCTTTTTTCCTTTTTCAGTTTTATTAGGTAGAATTATTACAGTTCGACTGCACATACACATTATATCATTTGTAAATACATATATACAGAATACTGCACATTTTTTAGTTTACATATATGTACTAATTACTAATTAATTATGCTCTTGTTTTAAAAGAGCTAACATGACTGTGAATCTGGTATGTAGTATAGCCCAGAAGATTGGTAACTTGAATTTTTATTGACTAGAAGTAAAAAAAAAAAAAATGCATTGAAGACTGCAAAGACAAACAAGCTAAAATACATGGTTTGGACAGTTTCCCGAAAGTATTTTACATTCTCATTCAATTTGAGGACCCCAGATCCTGCATAATTACTTATGTGTTTTTGTACTTTGTGTTTAGAACCCCAGCTTCTGAGGCATGTTGGAAAGCCCAAAACTACAGAACTAGGTATTTGGCTTTTAAGTGTATCTTCAACCAACACTTTCGTCATTGTTACCCAGGGCACATTAGGAAAAAACAAATTACTTGTATAACCTACACTTTAATTCCCAAGATTAATTTGGGAAAATAATTCAAAATACTTTGTTCTTTAAAAGGTTCTTGTTTTAAAAAAAAAAAAAAAAACCATTTATAAGGGAACATGTTTAATTTGCTTCATTTCCAACCAGATATAATTAGTGCTCAGTGAAGCCTCAGCTCCCGGTGCAGAAAACTAGGACATTGCTTTGTCTCTTGTTGGTTTTATTTAATTTGACTTTAGCGTCTTCACAATGAATTTATTGGCCTGATAAATTACTGCTTTGTTTTCAAAGACAAATCCTTCCTATCACTCAAGTCTCTGTCAGTCTTTCTAACTTGGAGGTTTGTGGAATGTTCACAGATGCATATTCTTTCTTCACAATTGGAGGACCTTTTTTTTTTTTCCCCTAGAGAGTGTTTATATGCTAAAAGTTTGCTTTTGAGTTGTCTTTTCTTTTAAAAGCTACTTTAACGGCACTCATAAGGTGAGGCAAGAATCACAGGACTGGAAGGGACATCACGGGCCTTCCTCGTGACTGAGCTGGGAACACCATCCAAGGCTGGGGATTCCTGTGAGGCTCCTCCTCTCGTGAAATTGAGTGAAACTGAATGAACTGCTCAGGGTCAGGCTCGAAAGGTGAAGAAGGGGACTTACACAGCATTTCCAGAAGGATTAGCTTTGCTAAGTAGAGAGGACAATCTCCATGCCTTGGTTCTGCTCAGGCAGGTGTGAAGCGGCCTCTTTGTTCGTCTGCTGCTCACAGCGCCCTTGGGATTAGTCTGGGGAGATGACGGGGGTCTGAGTGGCTAGAGTTTTATGGCAGGCTCCTGTTGGGGCTGGGTGTTAGAGGACTGAAGATTAGAGACCTGAGTTCTTTACTTATTTCTTTTAACTCTTGTACAGATCAGTTAACCAGCTGTTTTAGAGTTTTGTTTTTTGTTTTTGGTGGTAGGAGGGAATGTTACAAAATCATAGTGGTAACTGCTTTGCCTAACTTTATAAATTATCTAACACTTATCAACACTGTTTGAATTTTCCAAGGTAAAAAACAGAAGTGATGTCTCAGAATTGTAATTATTCTCACACTGTAACTTAAAGCCTGTAGTGTAAAACCTCATGGCCTGTAACAGCACTGGTCACTGATGATTTTAATGTCGTTTCCCACTGATTTTTCCAATGATGATTTTCACGTCAGTGCTCTTAGCCTGTTACCTTTGAAGGTATCTCTCTGTGGCATGAGAGTTAAAAAAATGACTTTGGCTTTTACTTGTTATTTAGTTCTTAAACGGATTTGTTTAGATAAAACGTTATAACTGTTGGCTTAATTTAGATAAATCAACTGATTTGCCTAGATTTAATAAGTAACTATAGAAAGAAAAAGAATATTTGCTATTTTTTTTCCTATATAGTCATGTATTGTTGAATGTCTGACCCTGGTGATTAACACAGAGCCTGTGAATCACACTGTGTATTTAAAGCTAAATTATAATTTTATTTTCTTGACTTTGATCATTCTGTCCACAAATTTGAGTATTGAATTCATTTAAACAATGGCCTTTTTAGTTGTTGTTGAATAATAACTTTAAACATATTAGTATTCTTGATTTTAAAAAAGAAAATCAGGACATTGATTATCTCCTTCACATAAGGTTTTTGGTTCAATAGCTAAGTGCAAATGATTGGTTCCTTGGATTTGAATTAAAAAATAATTGGCAACTTCATACTCGTAGTCATTCTGCCACTACCAGGTAAATTTTGAGCAGTGGAAAAACTTCTAAAAAGAGTCCAAGTTTAACTTCTGCTAGTGTTTCAGTTGACTGGCTATAGATTCCTCTTGACCGTGAAACCTTCACCCCGGGTGACAGTGCTGAAAGCTCCGTGATGCTTCTCTCCTCGCCCCGCATCCTCAGCTGTAAATTGCTTAGGCTTTGAGTCCTTGGTTCCCATTTTACTAATGAGGTCACTGCTGACTTTTTATTGGACTTTGGCTCTGTATTGTTTCCTGAGCACTGAATACATTTATACAGAACTAACATGCATGTTTTATTTCGTTAGACCACGATTTGCATAGTTTTACTCTGTGTGGTTTTGTCCCATAGCCTGAAATTTAAGTAATTTATTTGATCTCCCTCCTCCCCTGAATATGTTGTTATCCGCCACATTGAACACAAGCCGTGGGTTTGCTTACGTTAGTTTTCATATATACAGCTTTTAGAGGATTTCATTATTGAATTTGTGCCTTAGAGATCTGTACTATTTTGCTCCTTTGGGAAATCAGTTGGATTAATATTATTATGGATTTGTGGAGATTTAGGCAATCAGAAATGCATAAGCCTCCAGGCTTTGATATTGGGAAGTTATATAACTTGAGCAGTTATCCACTGGGTAATTCCTTCATTAATGAACATACAGTATGTTCACAAGATTAACAGTTATAAAGAAGGAGGAGAACCCTGATTTCTATTTTAAACTATAGTTGAGCAGAGAGCGAGAATGAATGTGTGTATGTGTGTGCTCGTGTGTGTGTATACATGACGTGATATAGACGCACACATTCATATACATAAATATATACACGTGTGTATACATACATTAAAAGATGTAATTGCAAGTCTAGATTAGTCTTAAAATGGAAACATAGGATAGCTTGATATAAATTTGTACAATAATACTAAAGAGATACTATTTAAAGGCATAATTGGAGTACACTTGAGTGAATTTTATAGCTTTATGTCACCTCTCTGACACTTTGATGTGTTGGATCTGTCTTCTCAGTTTTAGATGCAAATTTCTAATTTTACCGACGCTGTACAGAAATATTTATTGATCTTACAGACTCAAGATATCCAAAACTTAGTTAACTTTTCATTTATGGCAGAATTGTACTAAGACAATGAATGACGAGTTATTGTGAATGTTTTGGAACCCTTAGAGTCTGGTGTTAAAAATGAAATGAGGCATATGTTTGTTTAATTCTAGCCTGAAAGAATGTAATTGTAAATCAGGAAAGGTTTGTTTATCTTTTCCCCACCGGAAGAAGCTAAACATAGCTTAAGAACTTGTTGACTGAGAAAACAAATGACATATTTGAAGGAACAGTTGGGAAAAGACCATATGTTGTGTTCACTCTGTATAATCCCAAGTTATGAAACGGGGGAGGATATTAACCACAGTCAATCTATGGGTCTATTCAAAATCTGCAACAAGTTACTCAGATAGGTAGTTTATAAACCGGAATCTGAAGATGGCTTGAGAAGTCTATGCTGTTTACTCTCATCAGTTCCTTTGGTTTGATTTCATTAGATTCTTTACATTCTTGTTATTAAACTCTCTTACTTTGTAGGGTGGAGCATGTGTTTCTCCTTCCCTGGTGACATTTGACCTATTTTGATTAATTTGTTTTTAGAGAGGGAAAAGCTTTGCTTAAGTGATAAGCTATTGAGAAAGAGCTGTGTCAGGAGAATTTTATACTACACTGATTTTTTTTCCCATTTCTGAACAACCTTGGACTTTATTTTTTGCAGTTATTTTTCTCTCTTTCATAAGTATGATTTACTTGCACATTTCCTTTCACCAAGTATTTAAAAATTAATTTCCCTAAAATTATTTCAATCAAATGTTTTATTTAAGATTACATGGAAACCACAAATTGTACATTCAAACAAAAGTATTCCTTCTCTAGGTATTGTCTTGGGATATATTAACGAATTTTACAATGTGGTGTGATAGTCACAGTAGCGTCATTAATGGTAAGATTTAATATTTATTCCAGGAGTCTAAGTCAATACTGCAGGGCTTTACTGGGCTTAAAATACATGAATGCCAATTTTGTCACCTCTAGGTTCACACTGTCACTTTCCCATTAGTACTGTGCTTTTTTCCCCCCAGTTAAATGTAAACTGTAGTTCCTGTCCTGAGCAGCTTGCACCTGTGTTAATCAACAAGCACATACAGTGTACCCACTGTGTGTCAGCCACTGGGCTGGAGGGCTCAGGAGGTAGAATGAGAATCAGAGGAGTTAAGCAGATAAGCCCTTCACAGTTGCCATGGTAAGACCAAAACACAAGCACAGGAGAGAGTGGCCACCACTAGATCAAAACAGGAGCTGAAAGACTGGGGGAGGATGCATGGAAGGAGATAAAAGTGAGTTTGAAGGGGATATGCAAGAATCAGAAGCCTTTTCGAAGGAAGGAGAGCAAGCAGCATACACAGGGCAAAGATCCTCGAGTGAATGATAGATTCGAAGACACAAAATGCCTTGGCAGAGGGGTTGAGGGGAGCTGAGAGAGCTGCAGGGTGATCAAGGGGAGGTTGAGATTTTACCCTGAGGGCAATGGGGAGCCATCGGAGAATTCTGAGTAGGAATGTGGAATCAAAGTTGTATTTAAGAAAGATTTTCTGCAGCAATAATGTATAAAACCGATGTGCAAGGGGGGAGACAGGAGGGAAGGCAGAGGAATCAGTTGGCAGACAACCGCAGAGGGCAGCAATCCTACTGCAAGCTACAAGTGTTCAAAGCAGCTTAGTTTGTAAAAGCCAAAAACTGGAAACAACCATACTGTCCATCAACCGTAGACAGATGAACACATTGTGGTATATTTCTGCAATGGGGAATCCCTCCTGCAGTGAGAGAGAACAAAGCACGAACATCGACGGATGAAGCTCAGCAAACATCCTGCTACCAAAGAAACCAGGCACCACTTCGTATAATCCACAAACAGGCAGAACTAGTCTGTGATGATAGAGGTCAGAATACTGGTTGCCTTTCAGGGAGGGGTCGGGACTAGGAGCCGAGTTCTTCTTGATCTTGGAAGTGATTAGACAGACTAGTGTGTGTGCTTTGTGAATATTCATCACTCTTAAAATTTCTGAATTTTTCTATAGTATGTTATACTTTAACTAAAATGTTTGTTTTAAAATCTGCTTTTCTCAGCTGCTAGGCACGTGCACTATACCAATAGCATTCCCACGGCCCCCTTCTGTCTGAATGGTGACTTATTACCTCACTGCTGCTTTACTCCCACTTTGCACCTCGCTGAGGCAGGGAGGGGCTCTGAGTGACCGCCGGAGTAATACTCGGCCGCATTTTTGATCCATTTCATTCCATGGGGTGATGCTTCTGCAGGTCACCTTTCGCCAGGGTAACTGCTGGATTAGCGGTGCTTTGAGCTTTGCTCTCTGCTCTGAAAATGTAGCAGTTGATGGAATATAAACACATGGTGGAAATTAGATATACTAATGAAATGCAGATAAATTGGCTTGAACATAACAAAAACTGGGGGCTTTTCCCCCTTGAACAAGCAGTTTAATTTGGGATCTTAAACAGCCCTTTGCTTTAGGTGTGCACCCTACAGTGGGGCCATTTATCCTCATTCATGTGCTCTAGGTGAGGTGTGTGGCTTCCCGCATTCAGTCTGTCTGCCATCTCCAGTCCCCCAGCCACCTTCACCTTGATGCTGCAGTTTCAGTAAAGGACGGGGGCTTTTTGATTTTCTGAATAGAATACTGTCCCCCGGAGGACCACTTTAGTCAGCATCACTGACAATACCTAGGATAAATATCATCAGATCCTTTGCCCTGAAATTTCACAGTGCACTTCTCAAAATTAGCATCTGTCTCCTCCAATAATACTGAATGCCCATAAAGTAACCTAGACTGTTTGAAGCCCAAAACTTCCCCAGCTTAGATGCAGAGCAGCACACTGCATATCTTTAAAGAGAGTGACACCTAACACAATGTGAGGAATAAAGTGTAGAGCATTATGGAATAGCATTATTTGTTTCATTACACTGAATAATTAAAATCTCTATTAGAATTTTACTACATGGAAGGTACCTGTTACAGGCATACCTCATTTGATTGCGCTTCCCAGATAGCGTGTTTTTTCAGATTTTAGGTTTCTGGCATCGAGAAAATCTGTATGCACCATTTTTTCAGCAGCGTCTGCTCCCTTTATGCCTTTATGTCAGATCTTGGTAATTCTTGCAATATTTCAGATTTTTTCATTATTACTGTGTTTATTATGGTGATCTGTGATCAGTGATCTTTAATGTTACTACGAAAAGATTAGACTCACTGGTGGTTAGCATTTTTTAGCAATAAAGTATTTTTTAATTAAGATGCATACATTGCTTTTTTAGACATAATGTTGCACGCTTAATAGACTGCAGTATACTAGAAATGTAACTTTTATGTGCACTGGGAAACCAAATAATTTGTGAAGCTCAATTCTTTTGGTCTGGAACCAAACAAGCAATATCTCCGAAGTATACGTCTCCTTGAGCTTATCACCCAGAGCCTCACCTATTGTTGTAGACCATCTGGGGCTTTCATTATTTAGTTGACTTAGATTTTCTCCAGGAAATACATAGAATAAGCAAAATTATTTTTGAGTCCTAAAGATTAAAGGAAAACTGCCTTTCCAGATTGTTTGAATGAATACTTTTTTAATTCTCTATGAATTGAAATAGCTCTAGTTTAACAGAGATTCTTAGAGAGCTGGCATGTTTAATTTTGCCAGGTATAGTTTCTGCCTTCCATACTCTTAAAGAATTTAATCCTTTTATCCACTGGTCACAGTAGAAGACGGCATGGAAAGGCCAGGGGGCCATGGGTGGCATGAGACAAGGTCCACTTGGTTGGTACTAAAGGATGTCATAGAAGTGATGGAAACGAACTAAGACCAACACACAGAAATGAACAATTCAGTGTAGTTCAAGGCCACCAGCGCCTCTGTAGCCCTCATTGTAAGCCAACTCCTGGTGGCAGGGGAGAGCCATCGGAGGATTCCGAGCAGGAGTGTGGAACCAAATTGTATTTAAGGAAGACCAGCTGTTCTACTTTATATACTGTGTTAATTAAGTCTTAGAATTGAAGTTAGTAGAAAGTTTTATAGTCTGACAACCACTTTGACCCAGGAACCAGGCACTCACTTTTTCCTTAATTTTATATATTTATACATTACTATTTCCTCCCCGAGTTATATTATTTTGGCTTTGAAATATTAAAATACTAATATAGCTTAGAAATGCATACCTGCAAAGGAGCATGTTTGATACATAAAGTTTGGCTATTTAAAGTCACCATTGTAGCCGCTGGTCAAAACGATGTTTTGTTGAAAAGTCTGCACACTCAATTCATTGTCACTGTAAAAATGGGCTTGTGTGTCAGAACTGATGGGCTCAATATTTATGGTATCATGAGTGAGAAGTCTGTAGATGAAAAACAAATTTATTTTTATCTCTTATTATGTGAAACAGTGGGTTTCATTGCAGAATGTCATAAGTACTCAATTCAGGAAATAGAATTCCTCATACCTGATTGGAAACTATAATTGATGCCACACAGATGGATAAAAACCACCAATGAAGTAGCCAGTATCTATTCTGGTAGGGAGAAGGAAAATGATTCTGCCTTGTGGACAGCTTTTTCTAGTGGAAGGGACGCAGACTTTGGAAGCCTGATAACATTTGGATTCAGACCCAAGCTCTGCTTCTGCTTTACTGAGACAGGGGGGGCCTGGCAGGGGCAGCTTCCTGCAGGACCCTCGGGGATCATTCCTTTCTGATTCTGGTTGGACTGTTGAATATCAGCTCCTCACTTCTCAGTTCTGTGGCAGTAATTCAGCCAAGTGTATCATTCAGCTTAGTGGTGTTGGAATTTATAGTCCCCATGGTCACATCTGATGTGATGGAGCCACGACTGATGATTACAGATGTCCTGGCTGACTTTACCAGTAACTTTATTTCCTAAGTATGAGTAACTTTTCAGTAGGTAGGAGCATGATTGGATTTGGATCTGCCGCTTGCTGGCTGGATGAGTTACTGATGTCTCTGTGCCTCGGTTTCCTCAGCTGTTCCATAATAATTCATGTCACGTAGAGCTGTAGATGAGTGTTGAAAAGATTAAATAAAATTATATAGATGGAGATATACAGTTAACTTTTCCATCTGTCATATTGGAAGAGTTCAGTCAGTGTTAGCTGTTTATTACTCTTGTTGTGGCTAGATTCAGTAACAAAGACATGCTTTCATTAGAAGGATTTGGTTTACAGTGAAAGTACCAGAGTGCATCTGTTCAGTCTTTTTTGGCCTCCCTTATTCACTTCTTAGCTTCTTTGTTCACCCCAGTTTTGAATATATGTCCCTAAGTTATTAGGTTCATGATCTTGGGAGAGCTAGTTACTTACGCTTTCTGAGACTCACTTTTCTCACGTTTAAAATGAGGCCGATGATACCTGACTCACGGAACTTGCACTGTGCACGCTGCTCCGAGCTTGGCATGTGGTAAGTACTCAGCCAGCCCTGGCCGTGGTTGTGGAGCGGCCACTTGCACATGTCGGATTTGGGAAACGTTAGATTGCTGTGTGTGTGTGAGTGCCGTGACCTGAGGATGGTGAGTAATACAGGAAAGAGCATGGCTTGATTGGATTTAATCATTAAAATGCAGATATGCTTAGCATTGTGAACTTTTAAAAACACACTATTAAAGAAAATCCTATGACTTAGGTCTCTAAAAAGAAAAGTATAAAACCTGTCTTTAGAAGAGCAGGCTTTATCATGGCAGTGAGGACTTCTCATGTAAGAGAAAGAGCAAAACTAGGGTTCTGTTAAACTTGCTCACTTGTCCTTTATTGTTTCTACAAGTAAAACTGCAAGCAGTATATCCATCACCACTTCTGGGTGCTTCAATGAAGATACAGTAAAGGGCTGGCAGGAATCTCATTTTTATATATAAGCATATTTTGTAAAAGTCAGTAGTTTGTATCCTATAGTATAAAGTACAGATATTTTATAGACATTGTGCCCCCTTTCCACTCCTCCACCCCCCATGCTAAGTCACTGAGTCAGTTTAATAAAGTCTGACTATCTTCTCCTCCTTGGGGTGCAGAACCTTTATCTTACTGCGCATTGCCTCCCAGAGACGACGTGTTATGAAACGTTTCCCAAAACTGTTGGGCTGGGGAGCTTTACTCCCCGTGATGCATCTCACAGGACTGCTGTTCTCAAGATTTCATTTGGGAGCCGCTTATTTATATTACTAAGGTCATCTTCCTTGACACCACTATTGACATTGGGAACCTTTTTATAACAACCCACTTCCTGTGACACCATTTGCAGAACGGCGTTACAGCAAAATAATGGGTTTGCTAAAAACAGCGTCCATGTAACTGAGTTTGCAAAATACAGAACAAGAGTGTCAGAGACAGGCATCACCTGAGCGTTGCAGTTCAGGGGCAGGATGACTGGCATCCGAGGCAGGGTCCTAGAAACTGTTACCTGTACCTACCAAAGTCTGTTTTCTCATCCTTCCCTTTTTCCTTAAGTGTTTTCACTCTCTCTCTCCTCCTCCTCCTCCTCCCATGTTGTGTTTCGTCCTGCTTCATTTTCCAGGCTGTTTTTTCCCTCTTCAGTTCCTTTCCCATTTCTCCAGGCAGCAGGTACCCAGAGACACTTCGTTCCTTACCTTGGTCATCACTTGAACATTTAAAAAGTTAATACCTTTTTAGATGGTAACAGTTATTCTACATAACTTCATTTAATTCACCCATCAAATTCGTTTTAGGATGAGATAATTATTACAAACTCCCTTTAGTATTTTTTTTTTACCAGTTTTCTATACAAAGGAGAACGTTAGTATCTGATTATTGGTAATTCTAGTAAGTACTATGCAGAATATATCACGTTCATTGTGCTGAATCTCTTTCTCTGTGATGCTAAAAGAACTGGCGGCTAGCATCAGTATTTGATTTAATTAAATTAACTAGCCTGACGGTGAAGATTTGCTTATTATCCAGTTTATCTGTATACTGTTTTTACAAAGAATTCTTTAACATGCAGTAACCTCAGATCTTGAGCAAAACCAACAGTGAAGAAAATGTTAAAATTGTCAATAAGCCACCTGTATGCTTGTGTGTCCTGTTCAGGGAATAAACGAATTTGCTCAGCTGCTTGATGGTTGCCATCCAAAGGAAGTTATAACATTTAAAGTTAGCAGTCAATTTTCATTATTTGCAGGAACCTTTGGCCATAACAGTTTCATCAGCTGATCAATGTATCACCTTGTTTTATGTGTTTCTGTTTAAAGACGCTTTATTAATACATACTGTTGATTCACTAAGATTGAATTCACAGCCAACAGCCCTGTAACTCACACCCAAACAAAGCTTATCTAACAACACATATTTTTCTCCGTAAGTCACATCACAGCCTCCTTGCGCTTAGGAACCCTAGACAGCACTTTAGCACAATGCTTGGGGCCACTTTAAACAGTGAAGTCCCCACAAAAAACTTCAAAAATGCAAAAACATGGCACTAAATAGACAGAGAAAAGGACACGTGTTGACAAAATGAAAGCTGAAACAAGACAGAGCACTGCTTTTGTCCGGCCTCAGCTGGGACCACATGGGTCAGGCAACTCCAGTTTTTCATCACTATATTATGTCTGTGAATGACCATGAAAGTGCCACAAGTGTTGATTTTGGGGTTACAAGTAAATTTTGGTTAGTGGGTGCATTCACAAGTAAGGAATCCACGAATGGTGAGGAATGACTGCAATTGCTTTATTAAAGCACCAGTCTTGGGGAAATATGTCCCCACAAATGTAGGTGCTTGATTCCAGTAGACTTTTTTGAATTAAAATATAATTGATTTACAATATTGTGTTAGTTTCAGGTATACAGCAAAGTGATTCTGTTATTGTTATTCAGATTTTATTCTATTATAGGCTGTTAAAAGATATTTAATATAATTTCCTGTGCTGTACAGTAAATCTTGTTGCTTATCCATTTTATGTGTAATAGTTTTTATCTGTTAATCCCATACTCCAAATTTGTCCCTCCCTCCCCTCTTTGGTAACCATAAGATTGTTTTCTATGTCCATGAGTCTATTTCTGTTTTGTGTATAGATTCGTTTGTATTATTTTTTTAGATTCCACGTATAAATGATATCATATAGTATTTGTCTTTCTCTGTCTGACTTGCTGCACTTAGTAGGATAAGTTCTTGGTTCATCTGTGTTGCTGCAAATGGTAATATTTTACTTTTATGGCTGAGTAATATTCCATTGTTTGTCTGTATGTACACACACATCTTCTTAAGCCATTTTCTGTTAATGGACACTTGGGTTGTTCCATGTCTTAGCTGTTGTAAACAGTGCTGCAGAAAAGATCAGGGTGCATGTATCTAACTGAATTAGAGTTTTTGTATTTTCCAGATACGTACCCAGGAGTGAGATAGCCAGATAATACAGTAACTCTATTTTTAGTTTTATAAGGAACCTCCATACGGTTCTTCATAATGGCTGCACCAATTTACATCCCCACCAACAGTGTAAGAGGGTTCCCTTTTTCCACACCTGCTCCAGCAATTGTTATTTGTAGACTATGATGATGGCCATTCTGACCAGTGTGAGGTGATACCCCACTGTGGTTTTGATTCGCATTTCTCTAGTAATTAGCAGTGTTGAGCATCTTTTCATGTGCCTATTGGCCATCTGTATGTCTTCTTTGGAAAATTGTCTATTTAGGTCTTCTGCCCATTTTTGGATTGAGTTGTTTTGTTGTTTGTTTTTTTGATATTGAGCTGTGTGAGCTGTCTGTATGTTTTGGAAATTAACCCCTTGTCAGTTGCATTGTTTGCAAGTATTTTCTCCCATTCCATAGTTTGTCTTTTTGCTTTGTTGATGATTTCCTTTGCTGTGCAAAAGCTTTTAACTTCGATTAGGTCCCATTTGTTTGTTTTTCCTTCCATTTCTTTTGCCTTGGGAGCCAGATCCAGGGAAATGCTGCTATGATTTACGTCAGAGAATGTTTTGCCTATGTTCTCTTTCAGTTTTATGGTATCATGTCTTATACTTAGGTCTTTAAACCATTTGAGTTTACTTTTGTATATGATGTGAGGGTTGTTCTAATTTCACTGATTTACATGTAGCCGTCCAGCTTTCCCAGTACCACCTGTTGAAGAGACTGTCTTCTCCATTGTATATTTTTACCTCCTTTGTCATAGATTAATCGACCATAGGTACATGAGTCCAACAGACTTTTAAGATAGTAAGTGGTTCTTGGCTAAAAGAACATTTGTTCCCCAGTAGCAAGTTACTGAATAAACCTAGTTCTTCATTATAAAAATTATTTACACAAGAGTGGTTTGAACATAGAAACCTCACAATGAAAACAACGACTGAACTACCTTAATACCTTAAGACTTCTACCCGCATCACTGTTTCCATGGAAAAATGTGTTCCAGATTCCAGCTGAGATGCCAGAGCCCTTCTGCTTCCTGAGTCCTTGGTTCCAATGATGACCAGTCTACCACACGCACCTGCAGTGTAGGCCTTCGTTTTCCCCTCTAGTCTAGTCCTGGGGCTGGGGGCAGAGCTTAGGAGTTGGACTCGGAGAGTATGAAGAAAAGAACAGGGTTGTAGCTTCTAGAAGAAAGTACTAGGGGTCTTTGCTGGGAAGAGAGATTCTTCAAATGACTCTCAAGAATAACCATGACTTTGAGGGAAGCTGGGGGTGATTGTCAGTACCGCCCCAAACTTGACTGAAACCTGAATCTAAAAATGTGCCCCCCCTAGAGTAAAGTTTTGGACCATGTGGTTCATTGATCTGATCCATTAAGGCATTTCCTACCCTCCTTAAGGATTCAAGTTTGAAGATATCAGTGGTGTTAAAAAACGCAGATGGTGGTCTTCTCTGTTATGAGCCGTGGTAGGAAGTCTCTGATCAAGAGGATAAATACCCTGCAAGTTTATATTAACTAAGCAGTATTATTTATACTGAGTGTTTTCCCACAACATTACTACACTCTGTAATATTTAACAGCTCTACATGTGTTTTATGTTCATTTGTGTTGACTTAATGATTAAAAGTTCAAGGTGAAACAGTGATAATTCAGATAGGAAAATATGTGATAATGTACTGAAACCTTCATGGAACTTAACAGTGAGCCTCCTGTTTCTTTTAAATGACAGATTTCTTTGTCTTTGGGGGGAGGATGACTTTTAATGAGATGTTTTGTTAGATTTCTTAAGTTTAATACCTTTTAATAAAGAATAAGGGACTGGGTATTAAATAAATTTTAATTCAGCTGAGTTTTTATAATCCAGCTGTTTTACTTGAATAAAATAATTTAGCTTTAATGTATTAATTTAACACGATATATTAATGTTTGACCATTTTTTATCTTAATTTATCCCAAGAAAGAATAATATTCTATTTTTAGTTAATAGAGTTGCCTAGCAAAGAAGAAGATAAATCTTATTTTAAGCCAGAACTCTTAAATTTCCTTTCCTTGAATGTTCTCTAAATGGGTTGGGGACAGTAGCATATAAACCTCTTATTTGAAATTGGGAGTGCACACCAGCCTATAAAATGCTCAGAGAGGTCTAGCTGCAAAAGAATTCTTCCAACGTTATTTACTGGATTTCTTACGTTTCTTTGGCTTAGAAACGCTTTTTCCCCAGAAATGTTAACATTTAATGGGACTCAGTTATGGGAATCAGCTTGTTGTAGGCAAATGGCCCTTTTTCTGGGCATCTGGGGAGCTTATGCAACCACCCTGTGGCTGCAGGGGAGGCAGAGCTGAAGCAGCGTACTAGGAAGTTAACAGTCAGTTCCCCTTGTTTTCAGGAAGACAAACAGTATTTTTGTATCTTCTCTAGAAAAAGTAACTAGGTTTATTCTCTGTCACCTCACATGTGTTCTGACTCATCTACCCAGGTGACCAGGTGGCCTAGAACCATCTTAGGTCCTTTAAGAAAATGTGTAAGGACTAAGTTACTATTTGTAGTAAATACTACTTTACAGGAAAAGTTCTTATTTTTAAATAACCTTTTAAATGAGTCATTAATCCTGAAACACCAGTTCCATTGTAAACCTTTAAACAAATTTAAATGTTTTCTTGACTTAACTCAATGTTTATTACATCCCATAAACTTTAACATTCAAAAAAACCAGCAAAGAAACAGGAAGATCACAGGACAGTGGAAAAACAAATCATAGATTGATTAAAGATATAACACAGGAAGAGTTGAGATTTTAAAAACCCACAGGAAAAAGAATTTGTGTAATTGATTTTTTGTAGGTTAATAATAACATTCTAGTCAATAGAAGAAGTCGAGGCATTTGGTTTGACCATATGAGAATGTGAAATTTTCTGCTTCACTTATAATGCAGCTACACAAAATATCAAACACTGGGGAAGCACAGCAAGGAAAATAAAAGGGTTAAGATTTATGTTATTAGAATAGCTCTTAAATTTAAAGAAATTATCAGATTCCAGTTAAATAAGTGGAAAAAGGACAAGCAATTCATACACAGGAAGCTGTCAGACAACAAAGGAATTGATGTCCTTTAGCTAATATTTGCTGCACACCTGTGCCTTACACTGCACTTGGTGTTGGAGTTTCAGTGATGGAGACAATGTTCTCAGTTCCTTGGCAGAGAGAGGGAAGCAAGGGACACATGGAACAAAGGAATGCGTGGTGTTAGAAAGAAGCCTTTATGGGGTGGGGGGGGGGTATAGCTCAGAGGTAGAGTGCATGCTTAGCATGTACAAGGTCCTGGGTTCAATCCCCAGTACCTCCATTAAAAAAATAAAAAATAAAAAAAACCCTAATTACCTCCTCCTCAAAAAAGAAAGAAGCCTTTACAGAGGCTGACAAGGCTGTGGAAACTGATTCAATTATTTATGATTCCTAAAATAACAAAAAAAAAACTTTTTTTTAACCTCAGAAATTATCCTAATGAGATAATTTTAAAAAGAAACAGTTTATATGTTGAGCAATGGATTTGATCAAGTAAGTAAGCCTTTGTTAGTTGATGGAGAGTGACTTTATGATTAAAATTCTGACTATGTAAGTGGTAGAACCGTGAGATGTCAGGAGCGGTGGCTATAATGCATTCACGCTGCTAAGTTCAGTCCTGTGAACAAGCAAGCCCGTGGTCGTTAATGGTGGTGGGATTATGATATATTGCAACTCGTGTTGGTGATATTTACTTACGAGAAGAAATGTTAAGATTTATTTTATTAAAAATGTTTTTTCCCTCTTTTTAGCTGACTACGCAGACTCTGCCTTTTCCGTGTTTCCATGGCCAGAGACATGACCTGACGCCTTGATGAGCAGTCTCAGGGCCCTTGGGTGACTGGCTGGGGCACCATGGAGCTTAAAGTATGGGTGGACGGAGTTCAGAGGATTGTTTGTGGGGTCACCGAAGTCACAACTTGCCAGGAGGTTGTCATAGCCTTAGCTCAAGCGATAGGTGAGTGACCCCTCGGGGTGCCCGAGATACAGTGGTTTCTGCTTCTGCTTCCTGTTGTTGTTATTTCCTGTTGTTTGTTTTAAACATAGACCTCTCATAGGTCTGTCAGAATCCATCAAACTGTAGCTCTGAAATATGTGTAGTTTACAGGAATTGTGCCACTGTAAAGGTGTTAAAAATTTTTTTTAAAGAATCATTTTTTCATCCCCCCAAAAAAGATTTAAAAATAAAAAACACATACACACATACATACATACATCCCTCCCTCCCTCCCTCTCGTGGGTTTTGTTCATTTGGTTCCGTAATTCCTCTCTCAGCCTCTCAGGCACACTTTTACTTATTATTGCCCCCCACTACACCCAGCTCGGGTCAATCTGTGAACACATGTTCTCTGCCTCCCCCCAGACTTCACTGATCTTGAGTCTGGCTCTGCACTGTCTTCTCCTCTCCTGTTTTTTTTTTAATCCCAAACAATGATTTCTGAAGCTAAAGATGTTTTCTTGAACCAAAACATGGATTTTTAGTTCCCGGACCCCCTCGTTAGGGAAGAATCCTATTTCCTTTTTATTCGGAATACTTTTAGAAAACCAAATGCGACAAATTAAATGACATGGTTTTTCATTAGAAACATAACATGCCCTTTTAAAATCTTACACAGTGAAGATGAAGTTGTCAAATCCGTGCTTACCAGCTCCGTCTTATTCACCTACCTTGTTACAACTATCCTTATTTATTCTCGGGTCATCTTTGTCATATTTTATGCATGTTTTTTAGTTGCCTTAATTTCTTTTGGAACATGATGAGGGCATAAACACACCAGGTAAGCCAGTCACGTGGGCCAGTTTTTGTTTGTGTCTTAAATCCGTCATTTAGCAAACATGCAGACTTGATCCTTGAACAACGTGGGTTTCAAATGCAGAGTCCACTCACATGCGGCTGTTCCCCGCAGTAGTAGATACTGCAGTACCGCACGATTCGAGGTCGGCTGAATCCACAGATGTGGAGGCACTGCGGGTAGAGAGGGCTGGCTGACTCTGAGTTGTATGCGGATTTTCAACCGCCTGGAGAGTTGGCGCCCCTAACCCCTGCCTTGTTCAAGGGTCAGCTGTACTAAGAGGAAACCGTGTTTAGCACCATGCTAGGTGCTCAGTGCCTCACTGTCTTTGAGCTCCTTATCAAAAGTTGACTTTCATGTCATGCTCGTTTATATTGGAAGCACGTCAAGTTAGCTCAGGACTGAGACAAGCCACTGTCACTGTGGCTCTTAGCATTTTGTCCAGGTGGTTGTGTCCCTGCATTGTGGCAGAGGCGCTGTTAGAAGTTGGCAGTGCCCCATACAAAGATAGAGGCTTTCTTTTAATGCTGACATCTTTTGATTTTTCCTTAAATACTGCATAGCACACTTGTGTATTAAAACAATGCTGAAAACCCCAGGCTGTCACATTCCACAAAACTTTCTTGCATTTGGCACTAATATTACATTTGTGGACTTGAGTTTAATTATTAAAGAGGGGAAATTTAAAGCAATTAATTTTATTTCGTATTCTTTGCAACCAACTTATTTAGTAATTATCCCTTTTAAAAGCCTCACATAACTCACTTGAATTAAAAAATATTCGGCATTGTTGGTTTTTTCCTGCCTTTGTGAAAACTGGGATTAGCAAGTGTCAAATCTAACTTTCTTTGTTATATTTGAGAATCAAGCCATGGGCAGTGGTTAAAAACAACAGCAGTGAATAGTTTTTAGAAAAGTCAAGGAAGTTGAAAGGTACAGTAAGCTCTATGAGAACCACATTCTCTCTACACGGAATTTCAAGGGGAAACTGCCCAGATGTACTGGGTGTGTGTTTATCCATTTGGACTGAAGAGCGTACTTGTTTGTGAATAAGTGAAAAAGAAGTTTTAACTGAACCTACATCCCTTCATTTTTGCTTTCTCACTAACTCAGCCCAGAACTGTTTTGAAAAGTTGACAACTTGAATATAGATGCTTTATGATATTTCTCCAAACCTAGCTAAACAGCTCTTTTTCTGAATCATAAATACTTCAGTGAATTCAGAATTCACTCGAGAGATGATTCAGCTGGCAACCAGCTGAGGACTGTAGATTCTCACGTCTGTTGCACCATGAGGTTTTCTCAGCATCAAATTCAGTGTGCTTCTGCTACAGACCGAAATATTTATCTACCTTGTCATGAGAATTCTTGATATTCAGTCTAAACACTCAGTGAAATTTCTATAGTATTTTTACCTTCTCCTATAAGAAATAACAGAGGGTTTATTAATTAGGGGAAATTGCTGCTGTAACAGAGAACTGCAGAATTTCTGTGGCTTAGCACAGTAAAAGCTTAGTTATGCTAATAGCGCAGTGTGGACTAACTGAGCAAAACTGCAGATGTTTCTAAACAGTTTATAGTGAAGCCACCTACCTATACAATAGCTTCTTGGGTTCTAAATCCATGTATTTACCTCATGGGAGGGCACTGTGTATGCTTGTTCTTGATTAGGGATTATTGAGTTTTTCTGAATAGCTAAAATTGCTTTCAGGAAACCATCAGGATATAAAAACGTGTACACAAATTGGCAATCTGCAAATATACGTGACAGCTAACATTTTCTGACACAGTGTTATGGATCAATAAAATTAAATTAGAAAAGAGCTAAAGATAGACCATAATTTGACAAAGGATTTTGAATGTGTCTAACAGTATAGAGGGAAATCCCTTCCACTCTGATCTTTGTCTGCCTTGACACGTTATATTTCGGTGTTAGAAATAGAACACATTCTCTAATTATAAGAGACAGTAACTAAAAGTGAAACCACGATTGACACACTTAAGTGGCTTGAAGAGGTTCAACCGCCCAGCAGGGGTGCATCGTGCTTGGGCACTAATTCACTCTGGGCCTTCTGAAACCTTCCCAGTGTTAAATATTCGAACTTGTTTTTCCCATCAACTGTCCCAGAAATGCCATTATTTCAGAGTTCACACTGCTTTTCAAATCTGTACATGGAACAGAAAGCCTTCAACCATTCATCTGTCTCAAGTTATAGTTGAGAAAATGCATTTGTTTTTACACTATCACATACCAGAAATATGAAAAGAATGTATTTCTGCCCTCAAAGTAGCTTAGACCTTTAAGTACAGCTAACAAAAGATTAGAGAGGGAAAGAAGAAGAGGAAGAAATCAAGGAGGCTGAAGGAAAGTTTCCTGATTCACACTACTTTGTTGCCTGGTGCCATTTAAAGTGCTAAAGATTCAGTTGTTCTCTGTTCCCACTTCTTGTAATCTTGTCCTCATGTCATTTTCAACTGGGGCCAGAGGTAGCATTTAATAGAAACAGATTGATTGGGACCAGGGCCCAAGGTGGCGTGGACTGTTCTAAGAAGCCAAGTTTCATAGAGTTGGCCCCAACAAAAGCAGTTTTCAAATTTTATACTTAGCTCTAGTTTTAGTCTTTGTTACTACTTCTTTCTCTTCTCTGGAAGTCCCTTCAAAGGAAGGATCCTGCTTGTTTATCTTTCTTATACCATTGCTTTGCCTAAAGTTGGTACTCGGTTTTACAGCTTAATATCAAAAATACAAACAACCCAGTCCAGAAATGGGCATATGATTTAAATAGGCATTTCTCCAAAGAAGACATCCAGATGACCAACAGGCACATGAATAGATGCTCAATATTGCTGATTATCAGAGAAATTCAAATCAAAACTACAGTGAGGTATCACCTCACACTGGTCAGAATGGCCATCATCAAAAAGTCTACAAATAATAAATGCTGGAGACGGTGTGGAGAGAAAGGAACCTCCTACACTGTTGGTGGGAATATACTGTGGTGCAGCCACTGCGGAGGGCGGTATGGAGGTTCCTTAAAAAACTACAAATAGACCTACCATATAATCCAGCAACCCCACTCCTGGATATATATATATCCAGAGAACACTCTAGTTTGAAAAGATACATGCACCCCAATGTTTATAGCAGCACTGTTTACAATAGGCAAGACATGGAAACAACCTAAATGTCCATGGCCAGATGACTGGGGAAAAAAATGTGGTGTATATATATATATATATATATATATATATATATATATATATATATATATATACATACACACACACACAAATATATATAGAGAGAGAAATATTACTCAGCCATAAAAAAGAATGGAATAATGCCATTTGCAGCAACATGGATAGACCTAGAGATTATCATATGAAGTGAAGTAAGTCAGACAGAGAAAGATAAATGTCATATGATATCACTTATATGTGAAATCTAAAAAAAAATTATACAAATTTACAAAACAGAAATAGATTCATAGACATAGAAACAAATTTATGGTTACCAAAGGGAAACAGGGTGGAGGAGGGGTAAATTGGGACTTTGGGATTAACATATATACACTACCATATATGAAATAGATAAATAACAAGGACCTACTATATAGCACATGGGGACTATACTCAATAACTTGTATTAACCTATAAAGGAAGAGAACCTGAAAAAGAAATATAAATAAATATAAATATAAATATATATATAACTGAATCACTTTGCTGTACATCTAAAACTAATACAACTTTGTAAATTAACTATACTTCAATTTTTAAAAAATTAAATTAAAATTAAAGAAGTAAATTAAAATAAATTCATTAAATTAAAATAAATAAAAATAAACTCAAAGCCTAGTTTCTAGAACAGTGCTGCCCAATAGAACCTTCTACAAGGATGATAATGTTATATATATATATATATCTGTACTGTCCAGTATGGTGGCCACTAGCCACATGTAACTATTGTGTGCTTGAAATGTGACTAGTATAACTGAGGAAATGAATTTTTAATTGAAGTTTAAATGTGGCTAGTGGCTAATGGCTATTGTAGTAAACAGCACAGTTCTGGATGACTGATTGGTATCTCAGACTTAACATGTCAAAACCCAAGCTTTGTGCCCATCCTCAGATTTCCTCCTTCTCATCTAAACAGATGAGAACTCTTTTAATTGACTAGATCTAACCTTTATGTGATCTTTGATTCATTTCTTGCTCTAATACCTTACAACTAATCCATCAACAAGTCCTACCTGTAGTCCCATCATATGTATCCGGAATCTGCTTCTCTCCACAACCACTGTTACCACCTTGATGTGAGCCACCATTTCTCACTTAGATTTTTGCAGTGACCTTTCAGCTCTTTTCCCTGCATCATCCTGGTCCCCTCCAGCCTATTCTCAACAGATTTCTTATAAAGTAATACTTTTAAAATATGTATCATATTCCTCTTCTGCTCAGAACCCGTTGGTGATTTCCAGACTCAGAAAATTTCAAAGTCCATAAGAAATGGTCTTCAGGGCCCTCAACGAATCCCTGATTTACCCGCCACCTCCCTTCTTACCACTCACCTTTGATTGTTTTCCTCTTCCACGTATCAGAGACATTTGTGCATCTGTTCTTCTCTCTGCTGAGAATGCTGTGCCCCCAGGTGTCTTCAAACTTCACTCTCCTGATGTCCTCGCAGGGCCCCTTCCTGACCGCCCGGCCACGCACATGTGCGCACACACCTGCACACACGCTCACATACTCCCCATCTCTGTCATTCTCTGTTGTGCTTACTCCCCACCCCAACATACTACATATAGGCCACAATCCATTATCCACATTTTGAAACCTAACAAATTCTGAAAGCCTAAAGTTTATCGTAATTTGTTAGCCACACCTGACATGGCTTGAATTCATTTGGTAGTAAAAACTGGTCTGGTTTGATGTGAGACTGCTTTTAATTTATATTTATTCCAGATTGGTGTGACCTTTGATACATTTTACTTTAGAGTCTTCAATGTGTGTGATCATGGACCCGAGGGGTTAGCAGTATATTACCTTTCTATAATCCAAAAAGTTCTGATTTTTTAGCATGTCTGTCCTTAAAGCTGCTGGATAATGGACTGTAGACATGCATTCATTCATTTGTGTGTTCTCTATTGCCTGCCACTGTTTTGTTATTGCTTATTTTCATAGTTTACGGCTATGTCTAGCATGTAGTAGACAGTCAGTACATACTTGTGCATAAATGAATCAGTTTTTTTTAATTCTTGTGAATTACAGGCTGAACTAAGTAACCACCTAACGTCCCATCCATCTCTAAGATTATATGATCCTTTAGAAGATGAAGAAAAGAATATATATTATATTGTCACATTTAACTCTTAATTTCATATATAAATTACCAATTATAGAAATTTACAAACTGGTTTTTTTATCTGTTTACAAAGTAATACTATTCATTGTAGACTATTTTGAAATTTAGCAAAACACAAAAAAGGGAAGAGTCATTCATGATCCTGCTTCCTAGAAGGAGACACATCAAACAATGCTTTTTATGCACTTACAGATAAGCTTTAAAAATAAGATTTCACTCTCCGTAATGCTTCATAGTTTTAAAGTCTCATTTTTCATTTACTGGATGATGAGTTAAATTTTCCACATCATTAATCCTCATGACAGTCGTATGAGGAAGGCACTGTTGTGATCCCTGTTGTGGACACGATCAGACTGAGGCACAGAGATGTTAAATAACGTGCCCAAGCTCCTGCAGCTGGTAGGGAGGGTCCTGGGATGCAAACCAGTAGTCTGTTTCAGGAACCCTGCCTTTAATTACTGTTGCACTATGTTAGTTACACTCCCTAGAATCTCCATGGACAACTGTTAGAAAATACAGTTACTGACTGAATTACATTGAAGCAAGAGATAAATATCCTTAGTAGTAAAATATACTGCTTTTTTATAGCCAGGGTCATCTTTTACAATTTTGATACTTCTAACAGTAGTGTAGTGTAATCATCCATATTTCTAAGTAACTTCTCTATTTTCCACATCCATAAAAGATGAGTGTGAGTACATGTAATTCACAGCATGCGTCAGTCAGGATGGGTGACATTCTGCGGCATTAGCAAACAGTCCCCCAAGTCTCAGTAATTTATAGTGATGTGTTAGCTACTGTTTTGGTTAATAGTATTTATGTAAAGTAATCAGCACAAAGCCTAGCAAATAGTAGGCATATTAAATGTTAACCATTATGAAATCAATAAATGTTTTCATTATTTTAATAGCAGTAAATTAATAATGGAATCCTAAGTAAATCCTGAATTAATATGTAGTAATTCTGTGATTATGTGATACTCTCATCCATACACCGGGAAAATACACTGTGAATGATTTCACTGGGGGTTGAATTTGCAGCTAGCTGACAGGTTATACTCGAAGATATTCTTATATCACTGTCATCATAAGATAAATCCTCTATGGTAAGAGCTATCTTAATAGCTACACTCAAGACTTATAAAAAAAACTCATGGTTAAATTTGCCAGATAGTTGTTGCATATCATTGAGAAATTGCTTTAAATTTTTAAGCTTTGGTTTCTTCACTGGTAAGCTGAGGATCGTAATACCTGTACTGCTGAACTCACCCAGTTAAGATTATATATATCCTATGTAGTTTATATGTATTATATGTAAAATACATCTATATATACATATATAAGCATCAGAAGCATTTAATAGACTATAAAATTGTACAGTATAAGTTCTGTTACAGAGATCAATGTTTATTGTAAGAATTCTCCACCATTATGGAAAAGATTAGTTATGTTCACTAGATTTTGCATAAGATTTCAAAATGTTTATAGATCAGAGAGACCAAAAGTATCTGTTATCAAAAAAACTGAGTGGGGTAGGATAGATTTTTCACCACAGATAAAGAATAAGTCAGGTGTTGGCTGGCATCACTCACTTCCAGTATGTCCAGAAACAGGAGGATATGTTAGCATTAAATGCATAAGAGAATGCCACGTCACATTCTTTTAAATAACCTACAGTATTCATTTTTGTGGTAAGGAGGATTTGATACTGAAGAAAAAATCAAATATCCGTTAAAACTAAAATTTCTGAAGAGAGTTGATGATCAGGGAGTTTAATAGAATATATATTCCCAGGACCTGACATTATTTCTAACAAGTATTTGTTCAGTATATATATTCATTGAATAAGTAACAAGATGTGACACTTTTAAATCATGATTTTATTTTTTGGCTCCAAAGAGAAATTTCCTAAGATTTTAAGAAATGGTTGCAATTTTTTTAAATGGCTGAAATAAGGGCATTATATTTCTGAGTGACTCATTTAATTTTTTTGAGTTTTGGTACATATTTCCCAAAACTTCATATTAATTCATAATCACATATTCTGCTTTAAGCTAGGCGAAAGTAATCTGTTATCCATTTTCCTTTTATTTCATGTCAGTTATCCAATGAGATTCCACTAATGCACTAAAATCTCATTATGTGATTTTCCTCATTATAGAAAGTTATCAGTTCTTGGGGTTACACTCAGTTGCTTCAGCTATTCAAAAGTAAAGTCAGTATTTTATTTACCATTACCTATTGTGGCATACAGGCCTAGGTAGCCGAAACAGTTTAAACTACAGATGCCATAGATAGATAGATAGACAGACAGACAGATAGAAAGAAAGATAGATGGGTAGATAATTCCTTTTTATTAGTTTTTGGGCTACACCAAGATAGTATGTAAGGTGGAACTAAATGTATCCATTTAATAAACTGCATTAAAAAGAGTTTTGCAGGAAGAATTGGAATCTAATGAAATATATAGGATGTGTAGGCCCTGCCAAGTGTGGGCATTAAAAACAGTGATTGTGGGACTTAACTCTCACATAAAGTACCTAAAATCCAATTTCTATTATAATATCAAAGTATTGATTCATTTACATTTTTTAAAAAGCTTTTTTATATTGCTAGATGGAATTTTTTTTCTTTTTTGCCTAATCGCACTAAATACACATTATTTAACAGAAAGGAAAAACTGGCAGTAAAAGCAATTCCAAATAATCTAACCAAGACATCCTCACAGAGCAGCAGTACCATTAAGCATTGGAAAAACCGGCTTTATATTTAATTATGACTAAATTAGAGTCCTTAAAATGTATAATTTAGTTCATATAATGTAATGATTCAGTTTTCTTTTTAAAGATGCTTCGTTGGCCTGGTAGGATGGAGAGAGCTCTGCTGATCTGGTCTGACTCCTCATGTACCTGATGAGGACACAGGGGCCGGGGAGCAGGGGGGGTCCTAGAGGTAGCTGACAGGCAGCAGGGCCAGGGCCACGCCCACAGCGGCTGGGCTCTTTGGAGCGGTGCATACCCAGAGAGCAAGTTTTAACCTTGCAGATTTGTTGTGTGGTTTTTCTTGGGGTAATTACAATAATTTTTACCCTGAAAATCATTAGAAACTTTTTTTTTTAATTCCAAGAAGGCAAATCCAACATGCTGATAAGGCTTCTCATTCCCTTGTTTTGCTCAGGGGAAGTATTTTGGTAATAATACAAGTAATCCTTGTACAGCACTTTGCAATGTTACAAACATTTTCATACTTTACATCTCACTTGACTCTTGCTACTCTCATCCTATAGATGAGGAGACTGGAGCTGAAGGAGATTTAATAATTTGTGAAAGTCATGTAAATATGTGGCAAAGCCAGATTTGAAGAGAGGCCTTCTGACTCCAGAGAGAAAAGATGCCTTCATTCTTTCCACTCTGTCCAGCTTTACATAGTTAGGGGATGCAGAAAGTCACTTAAGGATTCTTTTAGTCAGATTGCTCTCATATCACATCACTGTTTAAAGGAGGTCTCCGGTCAGCCCTTTTGTCATGTGAATAACAATGTTTTAAGTGAATATTGGCTGCCGTGTATTGAGTACCTGCCATGGGCCTGGCAGTGTGGAAGGTACTCATTACACCTGACTCCGACTCTCAGGCCCTCTGAGGTGCTGCCACGTCCTCGCTGCAGAAGTGAAGTTGTACTACTTACCCAGTAAGTTACTTTCCAGAGCTTTAAAGTCTGGTCTGTTTGCCTTCAAAGATTCAACTTTTCAGCTGCATCCAAGATTCAGGTTTCCTTAAAGGAGACCATACACATATGCTTAGAGCAATATCATTCTTCACCTGCTCCTTACGAATTGCATATGTGGGTGTTCATATGGACGTATCTAGATTTACATTTATTGACCCAGTAATTGAGGACATATTACCTCATAGAACCTCATGAATTAAAAAAGAAGACAGGGAAGATAAATCTGTAGCTGTGTATGCAGTATTATCATTGCTAGATGGCAGGGTTGGGTTTTTTCCTTTGTAATAATATTAACCACTAATGGACACTTTTTAAAATTGAGATACAACTGACATACAACATCATATTAGTTTCAGGTGTCTAATGGACACTTCTAACGAAATTAATATAGTCCATCTGACTTAGGAAGTGTGTTCAAGCTAATGACATTATATTGTCTTCCGAAACTGTCTTTCATAATTACTGTTAGATTCAGTGTATTTTTATATAAACGTAATTTTACTCTGTTTTTGTTTTTTAATAATAATATTTTTGCATTTAAAAATTTTTAAGAAGACTCGTTGAAGCTATTATCAAAACTGAACAAGGCTCCTCTTCAGGCCCCTCTTTTTATATGAAATTACTTTGAAGGTTTGTGGTGATTTTCATTTGCCGCACGTGTGCAGGAAGGTACAGTCAAAGGAAGACAGTTCAGTACCTGTTAACCGAGTGGCAGGCTCTCCACTGGCTCCAGGACTCCCTTCAGGTGGAGAAATGGGGGCTCTAACCTTCCCAGGTCCTGATGTGCAGAGAAAGCCAGGGGTTCACCTGATGGCAGTGTGCTCCAGTTCTGAAGTTCTGCCCAGTTCCGGGGACCAAGCCCTCCTGGCTTCCAATAGGACACTCTAGTGCCCTCTTAGTTTCAGCTGGAAGTCTTGCGCCAAGCAAGGTGTAGGCATTCGGACATTTGATGAGAGTGTAGGATAAGCTCACTGAGGTTTAAAGTGTATTGCTGAGTTTCTAAGCAAGTCTGCAATTGACGTCCCATAGTTTTATGTGTTACATATCATAAGGAATTCAGTATCTTCAAGTGAAAGTTTTGAAGGTATCATGGACTGGACTTTGATGCTAATTAAGAAGACACAGTCATCAAACAGTGTCCTCTCTTTGGAGGTATTATTTTAGCTATTGCATATCCCATTTTAATAATTTATTCTTATCTTTTTTTCTAGGTCGAACTGGAAGGTACACACTTATAGAAAAATGGAGAGATACTGAGAGACACTTAGCACCTCATGAAAATCCTATCATATCCCTAAACAAGTGGGGGCAGTATGCCAGTGACGTGCAGCTGATCTTACGCCGAACAGGGCCTTCGCTCAGTGAGCGGCCCACGTCAGACAGTGTGGCTCGGATTCCGGAAAGAACTTTATACAGGCAGAGCTTGCCCCCCTTAGCCAAGCTGAGGCCTCAGATTGACAAAACAATCAAAAGAAGAGAACCTAAAAGGAAATCACTAACATTTACAGGAGGCGCCAAAGGATTAATGGACATTTTCGGAAAAGGTAAAGAAACGGAATTTAAGCAAAAGGTGCTGAATAACTGCAAAACAACAGCAGATGAGTTAAAGAAGCTGATCCGTTTGCAGACAGAGAAGCTCCAATCCATCGAGAAAGAGCTAGAATCAAACGAAATAGAAATACGATTTTGGGAGCAGAAGTATAACTCTAACCTTGAAGAGGAAATCGTCCGTCTGGAGCAAAAGATCAAAAGAAACGACGTAGAAATCGAGGAGGAAGAATTTTGGGAAAATGAACTACAGATTGAGCAGGAAAATGAAAAACAGCTGAAAGATCAACTTCAAGAAATAAGACAGAAAATAACAGAATGTGAGAGCAAATTGAAGGACTATTTGGCTCAAATCCAGACTATGGAAAGCGGTCTTGAGGCAGAAAAATTGCAGCGGGAGGTGGAAGAGGCACAAGTTAACGAAGAAGAGGTTAAAGGGAAGATCGGAAAAGTCAGAGGGGAAATTGACATTCAAGGCCAGCAGAGTCTGAGGCTGGAGAACGGCATTAAAGCTGTGGAAAGATCTCTGGGACAGGCCACCAAGCGATTACAGGTAAGAACACTCTTACCAAAAAAAAAAAAAGTTTCGTCTATTTTAAAAGAATTAATACATTTTGACATCTCCTTTAACAATTGCTCGTTTTCTCTTACATCTTAAGTTGGAAGCCTTCCTTGGTTTTTAAATTTCTTAGAATTTCTGTGACTTATGACAAAGCTAAAATGTTTTACCAAAACAAAGACGAGAGCTGAGGCCACCTGGGTCCTTCTCCAGGGAAGAAGCTTCCTTACTGTGGCCGTTGTGGCTTTAGGTAATTGGATACAGGAGACGTGAACCTCAGAGCTGGAATGGACACTAGTGATGAGATAGTGAATCTGACCATCTCCTTTCAGAGATGGGAAACCAGAGCTGAAAGAGATTACCAAGGGTTAGTTTACCAAGGGTTGTGTGTGCTTGTGAATCAGGTCTTCTCTCCTGAGAGAGCCCCCCTCCCCCCTCCCCCCTCCCCTCTCCCTTGCTTTCCTGAGGAGAGGGGCAGGTTCCTGATTTGTCCCCATCTCTAGTTCACATACAAGAACATTTGTATTCCGCACTTAGACCCCGATCACTCAACTTCTGCTTCTTGGATATCATTCTTGAAAAGACAGTGTGGTGATATTATGAAAGTTGCAAAGAGGTGTCAGCCTGTCACAGCTGAAGTGAAAAGGACACATAGTTGCTTATAATCTGGCTACTTTAATTAAAATTAAATAATATTCAATAAAGCTGTTTTAAAATATTAAATACACTTACATTTCTGTTTTTAGTCACATCTGGCCACATTTCAAGTGCTCAGTAGCACGTGTGTCTAGTGGCTACTGTATTGGACAGCACTGGCTTGGAAGCTGTGTGATCATGGATCAGAGAGTGATCTATGAAGCTTCAGGGCACTGCACCTGTTAGAAATTCAGAATCTGTATAGTGACCAGATCTCCAAACAGTCCCTGTGCTCACTGGAGTTCGAGAGGAGCTGCTTCAGAATATGAACAGCCCCACAACAGGGAGCGCTGAGGTTCCAGGAAGAGCCGATGTGATCCTCTCTCTGCCACTAACTATAGTGAGAGGTAGACCTACCACCAAAATTTGGAAAGTCGGGAATTTCTCGTGCAATAGATGGTTGTTAGCCTCTGATGTGTCAGTATTTTACTATTTGGATTCATTTTGACACTTAAAAAGGGGTACATTTGGAAACTGTATTGCCTTGACATTACAGGAAACAGTAACAACAGTCACTGCTAGTAAACCCCACTACCTATTGAAAATTCTCTAATAATCAAACTACTAACATACCTCCAAGTACCCTCTACACTCAGAGCAGAGGAAACAAGCACTCCTTTCTGCTTCTCTTCCCTCCCCTTAACAAATCCGGACACAGCCAGCCTGGGTGGGGCCTCGCCACTTTTTCTTAGTGCCCTAGAGGAGAGAGAGAGAGCAGAAAATCCATTTGAATGGTAGAAAGCCTCTCCTTTCTGAGCTTTCTGGCATCCAAACTTGATCTCCTGACTTCAGAGCACTTAGTTCTCAGACCTGCCTTGTCCAGGACGTAAGAACCTCGTAGTGGGAACCTCGCGTCCCTCATGCTGTAAGACAAATCCAAATAACGGATTCCATGAAAACTTAGACAGTTTTAAGAAAGCAAGGACTCTGATTCTCATGGACCAAATGACTATTAATTTTGCGGTCAGTTAAGTCGATTATAGGGAAGTTTACCCGTGAACAGCTCAACAAGATTGCTGTAAACACCAGGTGGATGGAATCCAGTATTTCATTCATGGAAGTTTATAGATGTATCAGGCGCAGAGTGTATTCTTTACAGAGGAAGGCATCACGTTTATAGACAGACTGAAGGTTGTTGTCCTTTATTCGCCTCTTTCTTGGCCCATGTCACAGTGTGAAGGTGACCTCTTCAGCCCATGATACCGATATAAACCAGGTCTGTTAAGTACGTTTAACTGTCGCGGGCGGACTGTCACCAGGATGGATGTCGCCAATAGTGAATCCTCGAATTTAAAAAACCTTTTTAACTTCCATCCAGGACAAAGAACAAGAGTTGGAGCAGCTGACTAAGGAGCTGCGGCAAGTCAACCTGCAGCAGTTCATCCAGCAGACGGGGACGAAAGTCACCGTCTTGCCTGCGGAGCCCACTGAGGTGGAGGCCTCGCATGTAGACGTAGAAAGGGGTAAGACGTGAGAAGTCGCTTTTTTTTAAGTTTCATTCTCACTGTTAACTTTTAATAAACTGCTTGCATTCAGTTAAAGTGTGATCCTACCATTCAAAGCTAATTCTTGAGCCACTTAATTTTTTTGATTTATTTCCTGTTTGTGAGGCAAATCAATAATATTTAGGTTACTTATGTACTTAGATGAGCATCACCAAATGTCTTATCATTAGGTTTAAACTGCTTCTTTTACAAGCTTTTTCCTGAAACAAATGAGAATCAAGGTCTGTTAATTAATTGTTTTAGTTTCTCCTTGTTCCTAATGCCCCTTCTTCCTCTCCTAAAGTCTTTGTTCTCAATTTGTGCTGATATTTAAAGGACACTTCTAAGTCTGGGGCTGCGTATAGTCTGAACAGCCCAGAAAGAGAAGCAAAATGCTCACCTTAATAAAAGTTCGTGAACTGTTCAAATCACCAAAACCTGTTCTGTCCTGAGGGGCTCAAGCAGAGTAGCATCTCCCGTCACACAGGACCTGCGGCGGGTTGCAGTCCTTACTATATGTTATTGGTTCTGGAGGGCAGGAAAAATTCAGATTTTTCATATTGCTGAGTACTCCAGGTTACTAGGAACATCCGCTGACTTTCTTTGTTTCCTGTTTAGAGGCACCATTCCAGTCTGGGTCCCTAAAGCGGCCTGGCTCCTCGCGGCAGCTCCCCAGTAATCTTCGCATTCTGCAGAACCCCGTCTCGTCTGGTTTTAATCCTGAAGGCATTTATGTATAACATTATCTGTCTTCAGGGGAGAGACCCAGTAAAGGTACCAAGGACACTAAAACTTCCTTCTTTGATTTGTGCCAATGATGAACAGAGGATATATTTCACAAGCCACCGTATCTTTTTTCTGTCCTAAACCACATACCACTTGGAGCCATACCCTGTGCACTGATGCTAAAGAACAAAGAAACTGTGTTTTCGCACATCAACAGTGTTGACGTTTTTGTCCAGCAGCTGTAATGCAAAGCCTTCATTTTTATTTGTAGCGTTCTGAGAGCATTAGGGAAGTATTATGCTGTGTGTATACATAAATAAAACCGTGACTTAAGAGTGACGAGAAATATGTGACTGGCTTAGTTTATTTATTCCATGTAATCAATTAATGAGTGAATGTTGATGTTTTAATATTTGTTATTAATGCTTATCCTGTGACTGAAGTACATTACACAGTGTGTGACTGTGACCTTGTGTGCATGTGGCCAGACTCCATACGCCGCGCTAGCGAGGGTCAGAGATGCTCCGCCGTCGGAATTAACCCCAGAAGAACTGGCTCGCACTTGTATCGTGAACCCGTCCTAACCATGGCTCACGTAGCTGAAGTAATTCAGCTTTTCTTTGTAGTCTGGAGTTCAGTCTTTTCTTTACAATATTTCCAGTGTATGAAGGACCACATACAAGAACAGAAATGTTTTCATGAGGTAAATTACATGTTTAAAAGGTTTGCAGTGCTTCGGACACTGTTGAACAAAAATGTAATTGTTGAATATCTATCCGAACAGGCATGGGGTTTCTGACACATAATGTGTTTTGTTTCTGCCTTGCCTTATTATTTTAATCTGGTGGGTCCTCAGAGTTGCCATAATACATAAATTAGATGTCTGAGGGTATCTTCAGGAAGGTTGCTTCAAGTGACCTATTTTTAAAATAACCTCCTTTATATGCACGGTCTGTTGGTGTGAGCACCATGGATAAGTCATTGCTGGCACATCGTTTACTGTGCACACTGTGGACTGTTGTTTCTCCAATCACTTAAATAGAAAGCAGATTGGAGTTAGGTACTTTTTACCAAGAAAATAAATTCAGTGTTTGTTTTCATTAATTTTCAGCTCAACTTTTTACAGGACATTAATCTCCATTTGTACATATATTATAAAACCAAAAATGAGTCCACACCCCTCCCATGAGTACTGACTTAACTGAGATTCACAAGACTGTCTGGATGGATGTGGTCAGATACTTCTTAGCCATTTTTACATTCCCTCTGATCAAAATTTGGTACTATATAATTAAGACTTTAATCTGAAATTTAAAGTAGTTTTTAATTCTGCAGGAAACACATTGTATTATTTACATGCAACAAAGTAAAAATGGATTAGTCTATTGATGCCATGGTAACAATAAAAAGATGTAAGTTATATCGTATGCATGAGGGCAACTTAAATACATTTGACTTATTTTTGGTTTAATGAATGCTGAGAATGCTGCTATATTTAGGTTTCCAATGAAAAATATTAAGAATGGCTATGAAAATATATAGAAGCTTCTAGAGAACTGAAAGTAATAATGCAGAGTTGCCTTTTCTAGTCCAGCTAAATGGCAGACCTCAACTAAACATATTTTCTTTGGGTTCCTGGAGTTACCAAGTTGACCTTGCCATTATACTGTTTTGCAAATAACTTGAGAAATAAACGATTCTTACCTAGTAACCACAACCTATACACATTTGCTGTAAATTTATAATAATTATTTCATATCTACATGTATTTAAAAATTCGGAGAATTAAAAAATCAAAATAATTTGTAGATTTTGTGACAATGATGGTCTATGTATGCCCAATATATGCCTTATTTTTAAAGGGTTCCATTCTATACTGGGTCATTTTGTTACTGTTGTTCAGAGAAATTGAGATCTTATTCACAAAGAAAAACATTTTTATAGATGGATCACATTCTATTTAAATCAAAATGTTAAACTGAAGACATATTAAACTTCGCAATTTTTAATTGCAAAGATGC
The DNA here is from genome assembly GCF_048773025.1 of Camelus bactrianus. Classification (NCBI taxonomy): domain Eukaryota; kingdom Metazoa; phylum Chordata; class Mammalia; order Artiodactyla; family Camelidae; genus Camelus; species Camelus bactrianus. The sequence continues at coordinate 16,491,514 of NC_133572.1, forward strand.
CTTGGCATGCCATAAAAAAACACAAAGTCAGTATCCAACTTAATTGTTGTAAATTATTGTCAGCATTAACCTAATAACTTTACAGAAGGACTGGCAGGATTCTGACAACTTCGTTTGAATTTTCAAGCTGCCAGATAATCTTCACAGACCTCATTGCAGACAGAAATACTGTTTCTAGATGAGAGGAGTATATAAATGTGAATTTGATTACTGCAATGAGCAGTTGTACTTTTTAATCAATTCTGTTACTTCTGGAAGCACATCTCTAAGAAATCTTTTCTAAGTCTTTTTCTAAAATAAAGAAGACTCATTTCCCTAGAACATCTTAAAAATATCTTAGTCTATTTCTGATCATTTTTATCTATTGTGAACACAAGTGAGTTAGGTTAAGGGCCACACCTTTGGATACATTTCAGAGGGGGAAGTGGGCAATGGTCTACCAAAATATCAAATAGAAAATTTTGCATCTGGGGGAATATTTGGATTCTAAATACTAAATTCGATTTCAAGGGTTTTTTTTTTTTTAACTGTTATTACACTGCAAGTTGTTTTACTGTGATTTTCTACAAGTATTTATTAAATACATTAGAAGATATTTTTTTCTTACCAAGGAATAATGAGAAATAGCATAGGTAAACTGACCCTTCTGAGTGTTTGTCATCCTCAGAGAATGATACGTGGTGGGTTGCCTCCGTTCTTTTGTTGCTCTTATGGGATATTTTGGTTTGTTAGCTTTTTGGTTTTTTTTCCCTGATGCACAGGGAATTTATATGTGAGACTTTGGTTGGTGTTAATAGGAGTTAACCCATTTAATTCCTTCAGCCATAACTGAGATAGTCATCAGTTTCTATAGTTCAAATTAATCATAAACTAGTGCTCAAATAAGACTAAAAGAGTAAAAATACAAAACTTACGAAGCGAAATGTGAATTTTAACAGTGTTTAAGAAGAACGAAGAAGCATTTGCTTCCAGAACATAAATGCATTTTGTACCTGCGTTAAAAGAAAACTTTCTTTGTGAATAAGAGCAAAGTGGCCTTTAGAGAAGAGAAACTGCATTTAAAACCATTTCTGCGAACATCTTTCCAAATTAGAACTATAATAATGGATTTGAGGAAATAATATAGAAAAGGCAGAAACTCTTGATTTCAGGTGTGCAAAGGGCATGGTCAGATGGACGGTTCCCTGTGTGAATTGCCTTTGAAATATTGGGCCTTAATTTATATGTAAATAACAGTGCTGTCTTCACATCCCTCCTCTGCCTAACGCTGTCTTTATTAGTCTGTATTGTATTCAAATTTAGCTCTTAAGTATTACTTTTATATTATGTCAGTTTTTTTTTTTTAAGTTGCATGTTTATACTATTTGCTACAGTATTTTTAAGTTTTGGGTGAAGGCCATCAGCTGTATGGAGGAGACAAAACAATCACTATTTATTCAGTGTTGCTGCTTGACATTTCCAGAATAAGCTTTCGATGCCAGGACCGTGACTGCTTGAAAGCTGCAGGAGCTCTATTCCAATGCATTTTATATATTTTTAGAAACCAAATAAATGCAGATAACTATTTAGTATACTAATTATATTAAACCAGCAGAAATATAAAGGCAATAAAGTATATACATATATATATATGGGGGGAGGGGAAAGAGTAAAAAAAATAGGTTTACAGCCAGACATGGTGATAGCCCTAAATATATTTCTCAATCTGTCTTTCTTTATTGACCCGAAAAGGATATGAGTTGCTGCAGCTTTAAACAGAAAATTGCCACGTTCACTAGTTGTGGACACATAAATATGCTTTTAGTACTGCTTTGCTTATGTTCAAATAAAATATCTGTAATCTGTATCATATGTAATTATTCTTTGCTTTTGACTTTTATTTCAAAATGTGTATTTTCTGATTATTATCAAGAGCTGTAAAACAAAGGATCAATATCTGATATTCTCCCAAATAATAAATTTTCAGGATTCACTGGGGCATTACAATTGCTGGTTTGTTTCTTATGTATTTAATATTTTTAAGCATAGTTTTGTTTCCTTTAAAAGATGCCTAAGAGAAAAGATCTGCATTATCAGTGACATCGAATTACATTTTTCTAAAAACCATGTTAATTATTATATAAGTAAAGAATTTTCTGTTGTTACCAAGGCAGCTGCTTCATCCAAGGGAAACTGAGTTAAGAAACGAATATGCCTCCCTTTTATTTCAAAAGTAGAAGAAAAAAATTATTTATTATTGAAGCTCTGTGTTCCCAGATCTCTGTAAAACCACTAGTAAGAGGAAAAGAAGGAACAATTCAGTGCCTCCCACCTGCCAGGCACATCCCACCATCGGAACTTCTCCCAGGTCACACACCTGATAAGCAGCTCATGGGGCACTTGAATTTAGACCTTTCTGATCCCAAGGTACTTCCCTGTATTCCATGATAAAGCCACACACTAAGCTTTACAATGCCCAGCTTCTACATTTTCACCACTTTTTAATGGGAAAGTAATGTGGAAGTATATAAATTATATTTTTTTATAAGTAGAAGTTAGATCTTGCTCGTGAAATTATACATATGAATGTTACATGTTATAAAAACAAATCAAATGAGAAACAATAATTCAAAATGTAAATTATTCTATGTCCGAGTTTGGGGGACTCTTAGAATTCCAGTTTCCATCCTGTCTGCCTCACCTGCAGCCCACTCCACATGGCTGTGCTGCCTCCCTTGGGAAAGACCAAGGGAGTTCTAGAAAACACACATAAACACGCTGGGCACGTTCGTACTTTCTGCAGACATTCTGTGAGCCTCCATTGTTGGCCAGACACTGAAGTTAGGATTTGCTTTGCACCTCAAGGAGGTTACAGTCTAATGACCATCATTAAAGGAAACACCAGGAGGCCTTCACCCCAGCCCAGGGTGTTGGCAAGCCCTGGAGAAGGGGAATGACTGGGGAGGGCTACCTGCAGAGACTAGAAGAAAGATGAAAGTGTTGGGAGGGCTAAGAGAAAGTGGGCACCAATCGTGAAGGGCCTTGGTTGCCACATTTGAGTTTGGTTTTTATCCTTAGGGCTGTGGAGTAGTTTTAAGCATGGAAACGAAGTGATCAGATTAGCAGATTTGGAAGATCCTTCTGGCTGGCATCGTGGAGCTGGCAGCTGAAGAAGGGCCAAGACTGAGGCAAGAAGGACCATTATGAGGTCTGCAGGAGTCCAGGCCAGAGGTGACGGTAACTTGAACTAAAAGAAGCTGTTAGGCTTTATTCAGTAACAAATTTTTATTGAGCACCTACTATGCACCAGGAGAAGAGGAGAACCATACAGGTTATAGACATCCAAAGTAGACAGAAGCAAAAGCTTCTGATGTGTACGTAGTGGTGGGAGGAATAAAAGAATCTGAGAAACCCCAGGTGATTGACAGCTCTCTGTGGCCTTACATGACCAGTGGAAACTGCTGTGGGCCTCTCAAGAATGAGTAGTCCAAGGCACTCTGTTCTGTGTGCTGGGAGGCAAAAGATTGGGACAGGAGGTTCGGAAGGGAAAGAATAAAGGCACAGATAATATGTATTTGAGAGGTGGGTCTTCAAATGAGCCTCCCCCGTGTGGGCAGCCCCTGTGGTCTTGCCTGCAAGAATGGCACATGGTTTGGGGTTTCTTTGCAGCACTGAAATTAGTCATCCCAGCCTCTCTTCATCTGGTGAGTTGGAATCCTATTTCTCCAGCATTATACTTGACTTTGTGCTCTGTATCAGCCACTTCCATTCATCTGCCATGAGTATGTGTCCAAGATGATAGAAAGGTCTGACTCCAGTCCAGAATGGAAGGGAGTGAAGAGAGGATGATGATGGACAATACAAACTCATCTCTGTTCATGCCAAGCCGATACTTAAACAATTGCTGGCAGCATGAAAATTAGGTAAAGGAATTGGGATACTGAGTAACAAATGACATTTTTAAAGAATGAAGCAAATCATAGACACTTTGAGCAAAGAACACAGCAAGGATGCTGTGCGGCCATGAGGGGCACACAGAAGGAGGCTGGAGGGAGCAGGGACCGTCAGGGCACACCAGGAGCCACCACTCAGCCAAGAGGGCGGGAGTGTGGCAATCCCTGAGCTACTGCCATGACCCACTTCCACGTCATCCCCACCAAACCCAGCCTGCATCAGAACCCTCAAGGACCTGACCAACCCGGGCCACCTCGACAGGCTGAAAAGGTCTCCCTTTTTTTGAGCCAAAATAGATTTCCTTGTAATTTCCAACTTTCCTTGAGACCACACAGAAGACAATTTTCACCAATATGATAGGACTTCGGAAGGCATCTCTTTTGCCCCATCTTTCCCGGGCTAACTATTCCCAGTTCTTTTAAATCGTATCATTTCCAGTCTCCGCTCTCCTGAGTGTGCTGTAGACCACACCTGAATGGGGCAGCCAGGACCGATCACAAAACTCCACTCACGACTTGACCAGGTTAACATGAAGGAATTTGATTCATTGTTTGTCATGCAGCCTAAAACTAAACTGGGTCTGTGGGAGGGTGCTTGGTTGGTTAGTTTTTTGTGAACCTCGTCTCATTATTGAATCACTGAGCTGATAGTTCACTAAAATCCTGTCTTTTTCACATTTTCTGCTGTTAGTGAAATCTTTCCTAACTTGTATGTGTGTAATTGAGTTTTTGGATGTATGTGCAGAATTTTAATTTATCAAAAGATCATCTCTAAACACTCTGAAAGTAATAAATCCCAGAAGGAAGATGTGAGCTTTAACGTCAAGTCAATAACGAGGTTAACTTGAGGGCAGGGCGCTGCAGGAGCACAGAGAAGGTGAGTGGGGAAATCAGGACAGGCTCCCTGGAGGAGGTAGATTAAGCTCTTGAAGAGCTAATAGGTTTTCACTCAGGCATATTTATTGAATGCTGGAGATACAGCAGTGAACAAAAAAGATCGAAATCCCTCCCCACATGGAGCTTATATTCTAGAGAAGACAGAGGAACAAAGAAGTAAAATAGAGAATATTTTTGATTCTGATGAGATCGAAGGAGAAAAAAAAATACAGCAGCAAAGAGCAATAGGAAGTGCCAAAAGCTGAAAAAAGATTGCAGTTTTATGTAGGTGGCCTGAGAAGTTGGTCCTCTCTTAAAAGGTGAGCTTGGAGTAAAGACCTAAAACATGCTAGGGGAACTGAAGGCACGGTACCGGGGCCATGCAGCCCACAGCTGGCTCCTGCGAGCAGGGTCCGGGTGTCGAGGGGCCTAAGGAGGCCAGCTTTCTGTTTCCAAGCAATGACTCAGAATGGACAGGCCTTTTCCTGGCTCTAAGCCAGTAACCCCTTCTCCCAATTCCTCACTCTTATCAGTCCTCTCAAATCTCATAAAGTCAAGGGGGAAGATATTTCAAAGTGTTAACAACTTGAATTGAACTAACCTTAATCCTTCCCAAATTAAAATTAAATTCATAGATAAAGTGTCCTTCTATGAATAGACTCAGACCTGATCTTTTCCAGAATAGTGGCTAAAGGAAAAACCCTTAGATCTAAAGAGGTTTTATTCTGCTAAACATCCCCTCTGGATTTAATGCAGCTTTATAACCTAAAGGTGTGTATTTTTCAATTCAAGATCTTAAAACAGACAAAGAAAAAAGCCATTATCAGGTCCTCTACCATATACTGATCAATGTTACAGTCCATGTTTATGGGAGGGCTCTGTAACTTGGGTCCATGGACTCACAGGAGAGGTTTCAGAGGCTCCCAATATGGACATTTGGGAGGTCGTGGAAAAGCAGAGAGGATGCTGAGTTGGGGTAAGATGGCGAGAGAGCGGTAGGAGTTGGGGCCGTACTGTGAAGGACTCTGAGTTTCATCAATTAGACAGTAGAGAGCCAAACAAGGTCAAAGGAGCCTTACGAATAGATTTGCTTTTTTGAGGACTTACTGTGGCAAGGCTGCAGCGGGGGGCCACAGTGGGAAGAGACTCGTACTGGGGAAACCCTGTGGGAGGCGGTTGCAATGGACCTGCTTGAATATCTCCTGTGAAAACTGTCCTGATCTTCCATCCCCTCCAAATTCTCCTCCGATAAATAGCATTGACAACTCTTCACCCTGTGTCACCATTTTTCCCTGAGTAATGTCTGATACAGCCCACGAAATACCCCAGATGGCCCTAAATGGCAGTTCTTAGACTCTGCAGGGCAAGGACAGACATGGACGAATCACCCAAATGATGGCACAGCAAAAATTCCAAATCCTGACATCTGGCTTAAGGTCCAGTCAAGTTGACACAAAAAGTTAACCGCACGTGTGTGTGAAATATTTAGATCATAACACATACCATAGCAGCCAAATAAAAACCTTTCATCTCACTGAATGCCATGTTTACAAACTCTCCGGTATGAGTCTCAAGTAAACCACTGGAATCGCTCTATTACTATCGCTATTTGACCCTATTCCTCTTGCCAAGAGCTCTGACACCAAATAAACTTAACAAGATTTAGAGAAAACAGATCAACCCTTCACATGGTCCTCGCTAAGCAAATACTTTGCGAGGGCTTCCCTCTGCAGTGTGGTAAATGGAACTTCAAATGAAGCAACCAGATGGAAGTTTAGGCAAATTTTTTTGAAGGTTGGGGGAGGGGGGTCTTACACCTTTTATTTTTTTTTTATTTAAAAAAACTTTATTGAAGTATAGTTGATTTACAATGCTGTGTATAGGCAAATTCTTGAAAACCTGTTTGATGGGAACCAGTTCATATCTAACCATAAATCTCTTGTTCCCTGGACTGTTTCTCCTTTTATGACACAAACAAGTAAGAGAGAGAATGCTTCCAAACCAGATTTTCACTTTTTTTTTTTCACTTGCTCTTGTCTCCTGGTCATATCCTTGATTCTTCCAAATCAACAAAACATTTGGCAAATTTTTCAGGTCTGTTTAGGGCACTGAGGAGCTGGTGGGCGTGGTTTTGAACACCTACCACTCTGTTGTATCCTTCACAGGGGTGGGGTCCTCCGGGGAAGGAGCTATTTAGAGGGTGGTCAGTCAGGTTTTGTACTTGTCCCGTTGAGATGCTGGTAGAGTCTGCACTGACATATCCAGACAGCATTTAAATATGCAGGCCTGAAGCTTGAGAAGGAAACAAAGCTGAAGATGGACATACAGAAACTATCCACACTGAGACAACAGTTAGAAATGCTGGCGAGAACCCTGACCCCGCTCTGCAAAAAATACATAAAATAAAATAAAAATACATTTTTAAATAAAGAAGAGGTGAGTTTTCTCCGGGAGAAGTATGCATATGTGTTATTCAGTATGGTCAGAGGACCGGCAGCCTCGGGGTCACCAGAACTGTTTAGAAATGGAGAGTGTCCAGCTCCACTCCAGACGTCATGAGTTAGAATTTGCACTTCAGTGAGATCCCGCGTTATGCGTAGGCACGTCGATGTTGGAGAGGCCCTGGAGTGCGCCCAGAGAGGGCCAAGGGCAGGAGCCGGGGCACCTGCATTTATGAGGCCGACAGACAGAAGAGACCCGAAAGCCAGACCAGGAGGAATTAGAAGCTGAAAACATCAAGGGAAAGACGGCAGATGGGGAGACCACTAGTCTAAACGAACTGTACTACACAAGGTGGTATGAGGGCGATTTAACCAACGCCTTTTGATTTTTTGTTTCTTTTGTTTTTGCCCTTGGCAACTCCAGATTTTCTACAGAATATTGGCCATCCCACCTTTTCTGGCCTCCATGCCCGGAAAGGAGAAAAGATCACCAAGGATCCGAATTTCTGGGCTCTTCTTACCTCTTTGAGGGGCAATTTGCTTTTCGTACGTGGGTGATTTAAGATTAGTGAGGAGAATTTTGATATGGGAGTAGACGGCCCTGCAAACTCTCTTTATGATTTAAAGATGAACAGGCCAACTAAATGCATAAATTGGATGGGGCCTGAGGAGGGGAGTAACCCAATGAATGGGGTTGAATCAGGAGTAACCCAATGCCTGGAGATGGGGTCAGTCAAGACTGGGCGAGTAGGTGAGGGCTGGGGGCTGCCTAGCCATTCACACAGGCTTCTGAGGCTTCAGGGCAGCAGGGGGCGCTCATGCCGAGGGCGCAGGGGCGAGTGTGTGGAGGCGGGGAGGGCGGAGCTGCGGGCCCGGCTGCCACCCACCAGGGCATCCCCTCTTCCCCCAGTTCCACAGGCTCAGGGGCTCTTGTGTTATCTAAAGGGGTGGAAAAGGGGAGGGAGGAAAAACGCCAAAAGTTGATTGACACATATGTAACTAAAAACAAGAACATGATATTTAACTTTTCTTTGCCTACCCCATTTAGTTTCCCCGCTATTGCCGCCAGAGTTGCTTCGCCTCTGAAAGGTTTTGTTGGAAATGGTTTCTAACAGTTTAACGTGATGTTTAACTCCCCATGTCCTGACCCTGTCAAGATAGTAGAGCAGAAAGTGCCAAGGAGTCTGGAGACCAGGTGCCAACACCGTCTGTCTTTCCTAACAGCCACGTGACCCTGCGCAAGGCTCTGCCTCTCTCTGGGCCTCAAGCTCCATGTTTGTAAAATGAAAGTCTAAGATGAGATGATTTCTAACTCTTCCAGCTCGAGCGCCCCCCCCCCCACCTCTATGATGTGTAACAAAGATAATAAATGCAGAAAGCACAGATAGGGCAGCACCTAAGTGTGTCAGTCAAGTCCATCTTTTTCAGGTTTATTACTGAACATCACCCCAACATGGAAAAGACAGAGAACAATGAAGAGGTAATCAGACTGAGGGGAAGACGGTCTACCACTCGGTGTGTGTGGCTGGACAGACCCTCCTCCGGTTAAAACTTACCCACTCCTGCATCCTCATGGCAGGTGTCCTCAGACATTTGGCTGCTCACTGCGCTTAGGCGCTGATCCCACACAAAGAGGCCCCTCCGTCTCCAGTCCTCACACCTGCCCTACTGGTTTTAGCTAAAGAACTTTACCCAACATGCTCCCTTTCCTCCCCCCTCCCACCAATTAGGCTCACCTATTATATGCTAATAGCATCCTTGACTTCCTATCACAGTGATGATCATAATTAGACAGTGATTCGTCTGATTGTTTCATATCTATCTTTGGTAGATCATCTGATGTCTGTCTGACTATCCTGTAAGCACCACAAGGTCAGGGCCCTTGTCTGTCTTGTTCCCCCTCTATCTCCTGTAACTGTCACAGGTCCTGGCACCTGACGTACAGTCAGTAAATATTAATTGAATGAAAAGCTGAGCGAATCTCATCTTGCATACAAGAAGATGAAGGCTCCTTAAAGTCAAGTCACTAACAAGAGAGAGAACAAAACATGGGTCATTCTCACTGGCTCCCAGCCTGGCCATCCACCAGCCCAGGTGGCCCCTCACCTGTCTCCTAGCCTCTGTCTCCTGGCTGTGGTGCTGGAGGAGGTGGGGAGGGAGACGCAGCCACAGAGGTGATGAGCCGTGGCCCTGGACCTGGTCCCTTCTCACTTGCCCTTTCTCTGCTTGTTCACCAACGTTCAGTATGTACTTTATGAATATTAACTCAGCACCTGCTTGAAAGCAGACTGCCCGTTTGCAGAAGGTCTTAGCGTCTGGCCTTACCCTCATGAGGATCATACTGAAATATCCAAAACCATGACCCCCCCACCCCTCCTCCGCCTTCATCTATATCGTGGACTCCAGTACACGAACACTCAAGTAGTAAATATAGGGTACTTGTGTTTCCCCAGCGGGCTCCACTCAGAATCACCCCTCATTCCTAATGCAGCAATTCCATCTCTGTCCCAGATACGTGGGTTACGTAACCTGAGGTTAGTCCTTGACGCCACCACGCCAAGCTCAAGGTCCATTTCCAAAGCCCAAGTGTCCTTTGCCTCCATTTCCTCTCTCTGGCCAAGAGCCACATTCCTCAACACGTCCATCCATCTGCTCTGCTTGCTCCTTCCCTCTCTCCTTCCTATGCCCACAGCTCCTTTTTACTGAAACATTTCTCCAAAACTCCATTAGGCACCACATCTCTAGGATAAACAGAATAAAGACATTCTTGCCTTAATGGAAATTACCTACCTTTCTTCACCTCTGAATGTCATCAAAGCAAATTCTCAACATTTGAATGGCTCAGAGTACTTTTTAATCATTCTTTTACTTGGTGGTTCTATTTATCACAACTCACAGAACATGCATTCTCAATAGACTTTCCTCGACCTCCGTTGACTGTTTATTGGATTAAGAAAAAGCCTAATTTTCTGCATACCAGCCTGCAGCACTGAGAACCTGGGTAGAAAGAGTGGGGGCAGTTTGCTTGCCTGGAGTGAGCAGGTAAAGCCTGATGCTGCGTCCTTCCTGCTCCGGGAGCCCCCGGAGCGTGATTAGCAAACAGAGCCTGATTTTAAAAGGGGCCCCTTGCCTTCCAGGGTGACACACTGCACCACCGCCACGCGGTCCCTGCCTGGTCGTCCGGTGCCCTCTGCAGGAGGACTCGATTTTGGCTTTATTGTAGCCAGAACTCCCTCAAGTTGGGCCTCTGCAGTCTTTACAAAACCGGAAGGTTGATCTTGGGGACATAGTGAATATTACCTGGAATCAGCCCCCGAATTCCCATCTGCTTCAAGTTGGGGATTGGTTTTCATGTTTCTAAATTTCACTAAAAACCTTCTATCTACACAGAAACTCTGGTGCTTGGAAAACTTTCAAATTTGGGGGGAAGTCTAGACGCGGATATTAATATTCTGATTTTAATTTACTTTAAAGATCCCTTGGCATATAAAAAGAGTTACCTTCTTGTTTCCCTTTGTTTTAGATCTTTCTCCCAAGTCTATATTTTTATTTGATCCTCCATGTTAAAGAGAAAATACCTGGAACAGGCTGAGCTGCAGAGCAGAGAAGAGAAACCGTAGTGAGAAATAAATGAGGCTCTGGTCCTGCTTTTCTGCTGTTTTACTGTGATGCCTTGAAAATCCGTGTCACTCCTCTGGGCTTTGGCGTTATCTTCTGTGAAAATAAAGGGCTGACCAGGATGATTCCGAAGATTTCTTCCAGCCCTGAAAATTAGTTACCTGATAACTCACTCCTGCCCTTGTCTGTCAATGTTTATCACTTCTTCCAAAAGTCGTGTAATTACCTTTGTCTGCCGCCTTGCCTGTGGTGCCTTTTAATGGTCATACGGATGGCTCTGTTGCATTTGCTGATCTTAAACAGAGATCCATGATTGAACATATAGATCTTTCCAGAAAAATGATGACACAGTCATTGTGGTCATATTTAAAAAAAAATTTTTTTTAAGTTTTCTTTCGCTGTCCCCTTTCCAAATTATCTACTTAGATACTTTAGTCTGTAGATTCTTTGGGATCTAGCACCAGTCTCTGTACCAGGGATAATAGCGGTCTTTTGTCATTCAAAGCATGTATTGAGCACCTGCTATCAGTCAGGGATTCTGCTAGATGCTTTGAATACAAAGACAGACAAACCCTGGACCCTGAAAACTAAGGCTAAGAGAAAAGGTTCCTATACACTTAGGAGTCAAAGTGCTGCTACCTACTCCTCATGATTCCGGCTCTGTCCCCAAACTGACTTCCAGGATATCACACTGCATCTAGGTTCCCTGATGTGACAAATAGCCTAAGCCAGAGGACCATGACCTTCATATGTTAAATATGGCTTCTGTTGTGTAACATGTGGCAAATTCTTACATGGTGGCCTCAGCTTCTTTACCCGTAAAATAAGAAAGTTTTGTGTGTGGACTCGGGTCAGGGATTGGACTGCACGATTCTAATTCTTATAGGCCTGTGGTTTGGACTTAGAGTTCAATTATATAAAGCGAAAGACTTCATAAAGTCTAGGAGGAATGAAGCCAGATCCATGGAATCTTCTATTGTAGGAAAACTTCCATTTCAGGAAAGCTTCCATTATAGGAAAACCAAATGCGTATCTACCATAGTGGACCCATTGGTCAGGGTCACAAGATCAGTGGAATCAAAACTCAGTTCATTAAAACAGGGGCGCATACATTCAAAAACAGATCTCACATCTCGCTGACTGTGAAGATCATCATTATCATCCCAAAACAAAGGTGAAATAAACAAATTGAAAGAATTCATGACCAAATTACCTGCGCTACCAGAAACGTTCAAGGAAGTCCTTCGGGCAGAAAGAGAATGGTACCAGTTAGAAATATGGATCAACAGACACGAATGAAGACTCTGCACGGATACAAATTGCATTAGCTGGTATTCCAGCCTCTACCCGATGAGAAGCAGCAAATGAAGAAACGGAAACAGATGGAACGTCTGGTAGAAACAAACGCTGATCATTCAGAGAAGGAAGAGCTGATAACCCTACATCCGGGGAAGAAAACAGGGAAAAGAAGTTTTCTTGGAGGAGGAGGAGACAGAGGAGACAGGAAGAAATAATTTTAAAAGTCTAATCGGCTAATGCCAATTAGGGCTGGGCATCAAGGAAAAAAAAATCAAACCAGATTCAAGACACCCTTTGAGAGGGGGCAAAACTAGGCTGTGCCTTTAAGCAATGTTTGTCTAAATTGAGTAAAATAAAATTTCATTACTAGACTAGTAAAGGTTTTAAAACTGGCCCTTCTCACAGAGAAAAAAAAGTGACAATGAATATATATATGTTCATGTATAACTGAAAAATTGTGCTCTACACTGGAATTTGACACAACATTGTAAAATGATTATAAATCAATAAAAAATGTTTAAAAGAAAAACAAAACTGGCCCTTCTACTATTTCTGTACACTTTCATGGCTATTGTTCTGATTTCCAAACCAGGTGGGTCCTGGGAGGTAGGACCTCTGCTCTCTGCCTCCGGACTCCGTCACTCTCAGCATGGGCTCTACGCCTGGTACTCACAGAACAAGGGCATTTTGATTGAATTCTTGATACATTATTTCATAAATGTTCAGCCAAAGTTCAGCCCTGCCACCAGGCATATTTAGTCACATTTTGTAAGGTTAAGCTGAAGAAAACACTAGTATTAGTCTTTTCTTAAACATTATGAAGTTTTAAAAATTAACTTAATTTTGCCTTTTGTCACATATTTATGCCAAGGAGTCAGAAAACCTTTTTCTAGTTTCTTTTTTTTTTTAATTTAATTTAGTTTTTTTATTTTTATTTGTTAGTTTTGATGGAGGTGCTGATTGAACCCAGGAACTCCTGCATGCTAAGCATGCACCCTGAGCTTTATACCCTCCCCTAATTTTCTGGTTTCTTTACAGAAATCCCTCTAGTCTCTCTGAGCATGCCCCATTATATGTAGTAAACATTCTCTCACAATTCCTACAACCATGATCTTTATCCTCACCTCAGAATGATGGCTCAGAATGAAACCCTGAGCCCAAGCACGAGGCTCCAGCCAACAATCCCTACTTCTGCTGTCCCTGCCTGCGAATAACTATTAACAGGGGCTGTACGCTAAGAAAAGTCCCTCCACGTTCTTCCAAAGAGCCTGAATTATAGATTCGCATTTGGAGCTGATGGAACGCCAAACAAGCAAAACAGATTCTGGTTGTACTTTTGTGGAACCCATTAAAGTCACAAGAGGCCGGATTCATGGGCCTGCAACCTATTGAGGGCCCTGAGCTCAGAAGGGCCCTCCTGGTACCTGGTTTAATGCTCTGCTGTCACTGTCATGAAATTTTCCATCATTTTATTTTGGAACTTGTGATTTGTAAGTGAAGTCAAATGGGATGATGGAGCGAGCCCTTGAGCAGAGGAGACACACAAAACATGCGTGTCCATCATCCTTGCCTCCCCATCTACGTACAGCGTTCTCCATGTTCCACAGACACAAAATTCCGGTGGGCCCACAATGCCAGGGAGTTTGGCAAGACTCAAAGCAAGAACAAGAGAAGTGTGCTACATCTATGGTCGAGTCCATCGGGGCACTGAGAGCCTTGAAAGGCCAATTGTCCCCTTTGGAGCCATAACCTGCTTTTAACGCAAGTAGAAGGCATTGGTGGTGTAAGAAAAACAAATGACCAAGAAACCCTATCAAATTCTTTCCTACTTCTGCTACTTAGCCAGCCACTGATGTTGCATATTTTGACACAGAAGACAAGGGAGGGATCAGGCAACACACAGTTCCTTCTCCTTTCAGTCCTTACTCATCAGTGAGCCAAAAGTAGATGGTGTTGGCTGAATGCGCAGGAATCAGGAAGTGAAATTAAAATGGTCGAAGTACTTTTGTTTAGCATTTCCACTGTTCTGGGAAGAACAAACAATATATGTGTGTATGAGCTAACAAAATATGAATGGTGTAATTTCAGTAATTTTACAGTGTGAGTTATATTTGCACTTAATAAATTATATTTGTACTTATAGTACAAATTGTACTTATATTTGTACTTACAATTTGCATTGCTGAATATAGAGATGAATGATAAAATTTATTCAAGTAATTAAAAAATGTTTTAATGTTTTACATTATTTACATTAAATAGCAAATTTAAAAAAACACCATGAAGAGTCAAGGGAGAGGTTGAAGAAGAAAGGAAAAAGTATTTTAGTACTTTTAGTGGGACTCCTGTTCTGTTTTTTAAACAAAGGACCCCACATTTTCATTTAGCAGTGGCCCCTGCAACATAATACAGCCCGCCCTGAAGTAGGAAAAGCAGGAAATGATGACAACATCAAACTCGAAGCAATGACAGGAAAACATTTGAATGACTTTTTCTTCAGGCAGTTACAAAAAAAAAAGTGTTGTAACTACTCTTTCTAAAAGAATGCTATACGTTAAAAAGTCCTCAATTATCTGTATCACTGAAACACAGCGCCTTTGTTTACTTGCTAAGCATTTAGCAGCGTGGTTATTTCAACCCAATGTCTGCAGTAACAAGGAGTCTTACACTAGGGGGCAGCAGCTACCGTCCGTCAGCCTTCTGGGGCTCCGACGCCGCAGGATTAGGGTGATGCCTTACTTGAAGAGACGCGGAGAAAAGGAAGATACTCACGACCTTGTGTGCTGTTTAGATTAATTTGCCTTGCTGCATTCTTTTTGAAAGGGCTTAAGGTGTTTCTTTGCCAAAAATGAAACAGCAGTAAACAAATTTTATGTGCAGGCACTTCATGATTCATTTCTAAAGCGACTAACATAACTTAGTTTCTCTGTGAAGCCCAGTAGTCACTGGTCATTTTTATCTCCTATGGACTTGATCAAAAGGAACAACTCATTTCACTGAGGCCACTTAGCAGCTATCAAGTGGTAACGATTTTATAACTCACGAAGAGTGCGCCGATTTCAGAGGGAAACTGCTAAGACAAAGGATTAGTAACCATTACAAAATCCACACTCAGCCGCTCAACTTGGCTTGAGTTGTTGAAGACTCAGAAAGTCCTAAACAGAAACAAGAACCTAGAAGTCTATATTTTAAAGGAAGTAATTTGCAAAGATGACTATATTTGCCAAGATATGGAAAGTTATTTTTAGCATGAAGCGAGAAGAGCATTGCCCTACAGATGAGTTGACCCACACGTAGCTTCCACTATTGCATTCAGTTGTCCCAACAAGATTTTCCAAATATAACTTTTATAAAGACTGGATTGCACGGTCAATGAAACAGTTTGCTAAGAAGGCACTGTTCTGTATTCTAGATTCTCTGGCAAGGCTTAGTAAAGAAGCATCCCAGCTTAGCACAAACCTCCAGGGAGGTGTTTCTCAGGGAAGGCAGTTCTATAAATGAGGGGCATTTGAAAATTTGCAGAGGTGTTTCTGGTGGTCCCAGTGATTAGAGGCACCGCCACCACGTAATGCAGTGGAAAGCCAGGAAGTTAAAACTTCCACAACGCACAGGGCAGCCCCAAACAATGAAAAAGTTTCATCCCACAACTTTTAATGTCCTGCCTTAAGTTTACAGGTGAAAAACTTGTGTATAATTTTTGTAAGACTGCAAACTAAGTCTACCTTACATCTAAGCACAAATTATTTTTAGTGTGGTTTTAATAAAATTGAGTGCTCCGGGAATATAGCTACCAGGTAAGGTGTGCTTTATTTCATTCCGAACTTGGCCAACAGTTGTTCACCATCTCTGAAGATCGTGTTGCCGGCCGCATCTCAGCTGGTGGAGCTGAGTCATCAACAGAACACATCGGTGACAGCTTGTGTCTGTAGCTCTTGGTTCACGGTGGGTCTATGTGTGCATTTAAATACACCTCGTCAGTCTTTATTCAAAATGTCAACTATAAGAAGAATCAACTTGAAGATTTTCCTGCACCTCTCAAATTCCACCATGTTATCAGTGTAAGCGTCTGACCACTTCATCATGTCTTATAGTCCAACTAGAGCTATGTATATTCATATATATTTTTTCCTTTTATTTCTCCTTTATATTATAGTGAAGATACTGAACATATATTTTTTAAAATTATGTGTATTGTAGACTATATTTTCTATGGACTTTGTTTCAAGGTAGTAAAAGAGCAAAGCAAAGTATCTGTTATTAAAAAGGGGGCTTTGGTTCTCATGGGCTTGAGATCCATGGCTCTAAGGGCTCCCTTCCATGTGTAGCTCCCTCCCTCCCCACCCTACCCCTGCCACTCACAGAAGGGAATAATCAGAAACAAGAAATGGTTACTAGCTAGTAGTCCCTGAAAAAAATTTTACTCTAATTAATAATTTGCTAAATAGACAGTTGCAAGTTGAGCATTCTTTTTTATTAATTAATAGACTATTTTTTTAGAGCAGTTTCAGGTTCACAAGTTGAGCACTCATGTGATATGGATAGAAATATAGAATTGTCAAAAGTACATATTAATAAATTAATTTCATTCATTAAGTCTTATTAAATATCTACTATGTGTAAGGCATTTTACTGTTAAGCAGATAATGTCTAAATAGCAACAAAAATCATTGCTAATATTCAAAAAAATATGAATTAAAATGGTTATTACTATAGGTGACAAAACAATTGACTGGTAGAATTTTCATCTGGATATTTTGGAAGCATTTAGTTTGTATTAGGCAGTTTAGGTCCCAAAAAGCCAAAATCAGAGTAGATATGCAGGAAAAAAATAGGGGTAAAACCTTAATAAGATTTTACATTAGGGGGATAAAATCATTTTTAAGAAAAAACCCTCTTAAAGTATTATAAATATAATGGTGATACTCTTACTATTTTTGACACAAATATACATTTTTTAGAGTCAGAATTACATGACCATGAAATTAGTCCAGTTTTAAAACTTCTTTTGTATGACTTTTTGGAATCAAATTCTTTACAGTAAATTCAGTGATAGAAAAAAGTAGTCTTGTGCGATTATTTGAGATAAGTTAAGTGTTACTATGGGATTTTTTTTTTTTCTTTCCTCTGACTGGTTGTTAAATCAGGTATGGACTAGCAAAGGGCAAAACAGCGCAGGGAAGGTGGCTGTGTGACTAGGAGCAAGTTGCTTAACCTCTCAGTGCCTGGATTTCCTTATATGGTAGCACCTACCTTGTAAATTTAATAAACTAATACATGCTATGTGCTCAGCACAGTGCCCAGGGGGTGTAGTAGGAGGCACAGAGCACACAGGCATTGCCATCTCCCTTTTCCACACCAGAAACATGAAGACTGTTCATGGGAACAGTTGCCTAACTCAGAAAGGGCTATCTTGACCTGACTAGACTCACATGACTTGCTTCGCAGTTCAGGGCCCCAGATAGGAGAGATGCCAACCGGTCTGAGTGTAATTAGGAGCATTTGACAGCCGGGGACTTCTAGGATGCTCCTGACTAAACAATATTCAGTTGTTCTAGTTAGAAAAAAAGGAAGATCTGTGTGGATTTTAGATGTTGACGTTTGTTACCCAGCAACAGAATGAAGTTCCTAAAGAAATTCTGAATTATCTCATCAGTGAAGCAACTTCCTGTTAGGTGGCTATTGACTCTGACCACAGTGAACCCAAGAATTCATGATCCCCTGACCCAGAAAAACACTCACGTGAGGACTGATTAGATGGCAAGACACCAAGAAAACTAGTTTTACAACCTATCAGGTGGCTGAAGGTGGATCACGTCGTCTGGGGAGATGGGAGAGGCAAGTCCACTGCATGTCACAGGGGCCGCCGGTGTAGCACACACTGCATGGGAACGGGTGGCCCCAGAAGGGGCCTAACGCAGCTGGGGCACCAGGCCCACTGTCCCCAGGGGAGCCTCCATCCGTCTGCCTTCCTTCTAGGGTTTCCACAGCATTGCATGGCCACTGAACCCGCCCAGAGAGAATGCAAATACAAGAGGTTTTAGATTGTGTCATTTAATCCTAAGAGCTGTTCTGTCTCATTAAAATCATCCTCGTTACAGGCAAGGGAACATCGTTTTAGAGAAGTAATAGCTTAGCTCCTAGAGCTGGTAAGTGGAACTCAAACTAGGCTGCCTCAATTCAGACCCCACACTCTTGCTCTCCACACTAGGCTGTTTCCTATGAACCAGCTGCAGCGACTGTCTGTTTAGCATTTGAACATTCATGAAGCGCCAAACACTCATAGACCTTGTAAGACCATCATCATCCCCCTTACATAGATAAGGAAACAGAAGGATGGGTAAGTGATTTTCCCAGGTTTATGCAATTAGGTAGTGAAGCCAGGACTGACACCCTAGGCCTTTTGAATCTCAGCAGAGTTTACAGTAGGAATGCTGTCTGTGGAAGGGGGTGAGCTATGCTCAGCACCCAACTTAAGGGGAAAGAGTTCTGAGGTCAAGATCTCAACCTATATTTGCCTTTGCTTTGCCCATCCAGACAATGCTTTAACATGGATAGAATTATCCAATGATAACCTGCATCTTAATTACTGCATTTGTGCATTCTAGATTTATTACTCTTCTCTAGATGATATGTAGGATTTGTATAATCTGATAGTCTTCTCTATTGAAGATGAATAGAGCACTTTTACTTTTTTCCCTCTGCTCCCCCATTTTTTATTTTGAATTTATTTATTTATTTATTTACTTATTTAAATTATTGAAGTACAGTCAGTTACAATGTGTCAATTTCTGGTGGACAGCACAGTGTCCTAGTCATGCATATACATACATCTATTCGATTTCATATTCTTTTTCATTAAGGGTTATCACAAGATACTGAATATAGTTCCCTGTGCTATACAGAAGAAACTTGTATTTTTTAATCTATTTTTAAATGTAGTGGTTTAACATTTGCAAATCTCAAACTCCCAAATTTATTCCTTCCACCCCCTTTCCCCAGTAACCATAAGATTGTTTACTATGTCTGCGAGTCTGTTTCTTTTGTAAATGAGTTCATTAGTCTCCTTTTTTTCCCCTTTTCTTCTTTTTTTTAAGATTCCACATATGAGTGATATCATATGGTATTTTTCTTTCTCTTTCCGCCCCACTTCACTTAGAATGATGATCTCCAGGTCCATCCATGTTGCTGCAAATGGCATTATTTTATTCTTTTTTTATCACTGAGTAGTAGTCTCTGGCCCTTTTTTAAAACTGACATATAGTCAGTTTACAATGTTGTATTAATTACTGCTGTACAGCATAGTGATTCAGTTATACCAATATATATATATTCCTTTTTATATTATTTTTTATTATAGGCCATTATAGGGTATTGACTATAGTTCCCTGTGCTATATAGCAGGAATTTGCTGTTTATATATACTAGTTAGCATCTGTACTCCTCTGCCCCTTTATGTTTTTTCAGTGGGGCTAATTTCTCTCCCTTGCCCTGGATATAAATTTAGGTAGTCCTAAAATTTTGTGGCCACTTTTAGATAATAAAAAGTTGGATGATTACTTTAAATCATAAAAGATATTCTCAATTTAAAATTAGAATGTTCAGTCCACTGTAGCAACCAAAAATTCAAGGAGAGAGCACTTATAGATTTAAGCATTATCCTTAAAGTAACATGTCCAGAATACTCCTCTCCACACAGAAATCCTTCCAGGGTTAATAAGCAAGTACTGTCTGTCTAAGACGCCAAGACCCAGAAGGAGATCACAAGATAGGAATCTTCCACTCCCCTAAGGACAAAAAAAATCTCTGAATCTGGGGAGAAAGGCCATTTTCAGACTCTTTCCACTACTTTGATCCAATAACCTACTGCTTTCTGTGGATTTCAGAAGGTCTGGTGAAGGGAGGGTGTCCCAATCTATAGGGATTGTCCGCGTGAGAAAGGAAATAACCTGCAGCAATCTCTGTTCAAGTTGACTCCTCTGAGCTGGTCTGGAGCTCTGTGGTGCCTCATAACACTGACAGGCATCACGGGGAAGTTCTGTGAGCTTGGTGATGTTTGCAGTCAAAGGGACCTTAGCATCTAAGGAAAAAGACAGTTACGGGGATCAGTTACCTTGTACCCATTTCACCACATTTTTCTCCCTCCAGGGTATTGAATCTATGCACCTGGAAAACAATTTTTCTCAGCTATAAATCATGATATAATGTTTCACCAGTTTATCCCTTTAGGCTCAATTATAAAATTAATTTAATATTCTCTAGTTAATTTATTATCCATTTATAATAAATGTAGAGTATACTATTCTCACAGAATGAAACTTCCTAAAAAATATTTTC
The DNA here is from genome assembly GCF_048773025.1 of Camelus bactrianus. Lineage (NCBI taxonomy): Eukaryota > Metazoa > Chordata > Mammalia > Artiodactyla > Camelidae > Camelus > Camelus bactrianus. Next base: position 16,512,014 of record NC_133572.1, read on the forward strand.
AACCCATGAAGTAGAAGGTAATGCAATGCTTTTCTCAACTACATCATAAATTGTCAATACCACCAAATTTTACCTCTGATGGAGTAGCCAGTACTAACCTTAAGTATAAAACTAGACAAATTGTCTAAGACAAGTGTTTTCAGACATTGGAGAAGCAGCAACACAGGGCAGAGTAGGCCACGCAAGGCTGCAATCAATCCCTGAAGGCAGGGAAACCTAAGAGGTGAGCCTCATGACATCCTGGCTCTCTGCCTGGGGAAAATTTCCTGACTGCAGCACAGCAATCCGGAATCCAGGCAGAGAAGGGCAGTCCCTCTGAGCTGAGGAGGAGGAGATCAGAGGCGGGGGCAGCTGAGACGCTGGAATCTGCAAGGCAGGGCCTCAGGAAGGCAGGAGTTGTGCAGTTTATATAAATATCATCGTGCGTTCATCCGAATATCTCCAATTCTGCTCCAGCATCACAAGGCTTTCCCTAATCTTCTCTTTCACACGTCTGGCTCTCTTTTAGAAACGCGGTCTGAGAGCGGACTGGCGAGTACGTCACCATTTTCACTGTCAAGTCTCCCAGCTGAGGAAGGGCTTGCCAGGGGCAAGGTGGCAAAAGGAGGGCCAAGGAGACGCAGTCGCTGTGGGAACCCCTGGAACGATCGATATAAACCAAGCATTACTGGACTAGATGAGAGAGCGCACCAATCATAATAGAAATGTAAGGGAACACAACAGCGTGTTTGCCTTTTAGAGCTCCAATTATTATATCAGTTAACCAAAATTCCAAGTTCTTTAGTTGGAGTTTATTTTTATTTAATTCCATAATTATCTTACCACAGCTTCTTTTTTTCCTGAACTCTTTAGTTTGATTCATTTCTCTGTTGTCTGGTGTCCATCTTTCAGTAATTTTTTTCCAAGAAGTGTTCATGGGTTTGGTTTCCCTGCTTCCAAGACTCTCAGACTTAGCTACATATTGTAATGACCTTGGGAGCTTCTGAAAAACTCTTGACTTCTGGTCCTCCTCCCGGACGAGTTCAATCAAGTTCTCTGAGGGTACAATCCATGCAACAGTGTTTTGTTTTTTTTTTTTTTAATTCCTCAAGTGATTCTAATGTGCAGACTAATAATCTCCAATCTCAAAGAAATTACATAAATAGGCTTTCTTAGGGGGAAAAAAAAAGACCAATGAAAGTTGCAAGCAGTTTAAAGAAGCAGCCTGGGAGTCACCAGGAAATCTGGTCAAATGCAGATTCTGAGTCAACAGTTATGGGATGGCAACTGAAATTCTGCATTTCTAATAAGCTCCCAAATAATGCCAATACTGCTGGTTCAGGTACCACACTCCCGGGTGGCGGCGGGAAGCCTCAGTCTTCTGCAGTCAATACTGCTGTGCAGGAATTGGGAGCTACCTGAACATTGACCTTTTTTTGCCCATTTGGGTAGCTTGATTCTTCATCCTAGATGTCCAAATGATGTTGTCTCTGAAATTCAGATTTAGTTAGGTTATAGGTTTTGACAAAGAATAGACTGAAGATTCCCACTTTGCTGTTACATTTGCTTCTGAACTGTTTGTTTGTTTGTTTTGTTCTAGTGACCAGACCCACAACAGTCCCAGCTCTGTCGGAGGACATCCCATAGGATTGGCATGATGCCTGGTCTACAGAGTGGCTGACATTCCTGTTTCCTCTTCTGCACATTCATTCTTACACTTAAATCCCCACCACCTGAGGTAAGTGGAATGAGTTTCTTCCTTGCAACCACAAGAAATTAATTAAAACAGTTAGAGACCATAGATTTTAAAAATATACAATATGAAAATAAAGATAGCATAGCGTGCTGTGTCAAAAAGCAACATTAATGGAAACAAATGTGCTTACAGTGATGTCTGGCAGAAAGTGGGGCAGGGACAGAGAAATTTTCTCAATTTTAATGCGCTTCTTACAAATCATTATTTGAACTAGTCTGAATGACAGGTAATAAACGAGGTAAGTTAGAAAAGTTCGAGAGCCAGAAAGGAAGGGAAGAGAGACTAAAGATTAAAATGTGATGCTGAAAGACTCTGTAAGACTTGAAACCAATTAAAAGCTGACAAATGAGAAATAAGAAAATCTTAGAGGAACAGTAAGGCCAAATTTTACATAAGGAGAATTATAAAAACTCATGAAAGAGAAGTACAACACAGGCTATAAGATAAACTGAATAGAGGTGAGAACAAGAAATAAAATTTAAAAGGAAACCAGAAGGTTAAAATAACTTGTTAAAATTAAAATAAGAATGCAGTTATTTATGAAATAATTTTAAACAGATAAAATTCAAAAGAAGCAAAGGTTGAAAGTGAACAGGGTAATAAGGGAGATAGAAACTAGAATAAGAGTAGGATTCAAGATAAATATAATCGGATAATTTATATAGGCTTTAAAATATTAAATAGACTTAAAAATATACAGTTAGAGGAATAGAGAATAGGAGAATGGCTTAAAACAGACAAGGAGTAAGAAAACTTCATCCTTATTGTCTTTCCCCAAGAGACAGTCTGCTAGTGGAGGAGAGGTGTCCTCCCTCAGGTGGAAGCTGAGGGGACAGAGAGCAATGTAACACTCGGGACATGGTGGCTTCCCCACTGTGCCCCTCAGCAAGTGCCAGAGGCTGGCCTCATGGCAGTAATCAGAGAAGACAAATACGAGGCATTAATACAGCAGACTCACAGCTGGATGGCACCCACCTGGCCCAGGAGAAACCCGCTCCCCTGCCAGCTACATGCCCTCCTGGATTATCTCCTCCAAATTTAGCCACACTCAGAGTCAGGGGAACTACTCTCGCTATATCAACAACCCACAAAGCATCAGGTGTCAACGGCCACCTTATGTCTCTAGGCAATTTTTTTAGGATACAGCCCCCAGATAAAAAAAAAAAAAAAAGGCATTTAGTCTATAAATGTTTGTTGGGTACCTTCCCTGCACCTGGCAGTGTGCTAGACTCCGGGGACACAACAATGAGGGAATAACAGAGCTCCCTTAACAGAGATCCAGACTCACTGCGTGGGATGGACAGTGGAGTTTCATCAATGATCAATGGCACAAATGGAAGGGCTGGTGCTGAGCAGGAGCCAACGCTCAGTCTGGGGAAGCAGGAAGGGGAGCGAGCGTGTGGGAGGGGCTGAGAGTTAGGGAGGTGAGGCCCGATGGTGTGAATCCTCCCCGTTCACGAGGGGTTTTCCTGAGACTGAGGAGTCTGGAGAGAAGAAGAGGTCTCGATATAAGTGGGAGAGAGAGGTCATAAGAGAAACTCGAGAAGGAGCTAAAACAAGTGAACATCACAGCAGCGAGGGCCGAGGGCCGAGCGAGGCTGGAGGTGGTGCCAATCCCAGGGCAGCCGTGCTGGGTGCCCAGGGGTGGGAGGCACACCCAGCTCACCACAACACAAGGTGAAGAGTCTCAGCGGGACAGGATAATTTATTGAGATGTTATCAGTGTCTGTTCTCATTGTGTTCTTCCCTCCACCCATTTTCAAGAATGACTTCAGGGCTACTTCCATCAGGGAAGTTTGTTCGGGGTTAGACGAGGGAAGGAAACCTCTCCTCAGGACTTTCTCCTCCCTCCTTTAAAGCAGAGGACTCCAAGTGGCCTTCTCCAGGCTGGCTAATACTTTGACAGATATGCTTCATTGATAATGAATGGTGTTTTGAAGTTTTTAAAAAATAATTGCCAACATTTTGAGAGGAGATTTCACAGGAAAATCTAGACTTCAGCTTCTCCTAGAAAAACCAGATGGCCTGGCAATCTTGGGCTCCATTTTCACCTGGTTACAATTAGTTGGAGCTGAGTAACGTCTGCCCCTTTCAAGGGTACAGCCTCCAGTCCACAGTGGCCCTTCCCGTTCTCTTTGGTCTTACTCTCAGCCAACATCACTCCTTTAGGTTAACTGCCTGGTCCCTGTAACCCTCCCCAAAATTGAAGATTGTGTTAGGAGGAAGGAGTTGAGGCAGAAGCACTAAGGCAGTGAGGTCACAGGTCTGCAGTCTCTGGTGTGGCAAAGGTCCAGACGGGAATGGTGACCCGAAGCCCGTGAGGCCGAGATCATCAACCTCAGCAAAGACTCTGACCCAGCACGCGGTGGACTTGAACACTGATGATTATCTCAGACAGTCTGAGTATGAAGAGGTCCCCTCCCCATCATCCTGGCATCCCAGGTCCTTGTGAAACCCTAAGGAGGGTGGGAGCTGGACGGCCCACAATGACTGAGATTATCTCCCACCAGCCCTTGGGGAGGTGGCTTGAAGTTAGACTTAACGAGAGAAAAAGGACATCGTGTCTTGCACACGCACATTCATGGAGCAGGATTTTTAAACAGCCAAGTGGAGATTTAAAGAAAGGGCCAGGAGTGGGTGAAGTTACCGTTTGACTCAGATAGTTTTGGAAGTTTTTGCAGAGGAGATGTAATTTGGGCTGAGTTTTGAAGCATGAGTAGGAGGCCTCCAAATGAAAGTTATTCCACCCAAAGACGAACATCTGAGGGTGCAAAGCATATTCAAGAACTTGTGGTTGTTCAGTGCAGCTGGGGCATTCGAGGTCCATCTTCTGGTTGGGAGCAGTAAGAGAAGGGACCGAGTGAAGGGAAGTGAGACTGCAAGGAAAGTTTAAGTAGTTCATGCCTTCTTTATGTAATGGGTTGTTCCTGACTATTCTTTAGTGCACTGTTGGTGCCAGTGTGGCCAACGCACAGGAAAGGAAGACTGAACAAAGGCCACTGAGCAGGTTCTTGCAATAATCCAGGTGAGAGATGAGAAAGCTGGGAATTAAGACAGTGATTGTGGGAGTGGAGAGGAGAATTGGGATTTCAACAGCCATTTATTGAGTGCTTGCTGTGTGCCAGGCATTGTGCTCGGCGCTGAGCACACACTGATAACCAGATACTGGCTCTTGTCTTGAAGAAGCTCATTGACTACGGGACAAAGGTTACCACACCTGGCAGAGCCAGTAACGAGCTGAAGCACGTGGGGCCTTCAAGCCCTGGTCACATGTGTTGTATAGTCTGTCATGGGTCAAATTCAGAGGGTCCCACTCAGTTCTACACAGGTTCATTGGCCATCTGGGAATTGAGATAGTCTGTTTTGAAACTTACTTCTTCTACAGGGTTATTGTAGCTCGTTCTCTCTGACTCAGGGAATGGAGAAATGATCAGACTCTAATTTTAAATTTCAAAGAAGGTATTTCGGTTAAGTGAGCAATTTTTTTAAACACTGGTTATAATCATTTGGACCAAGGTGAAACTGATATGAACTCTATTGTTAGGGGAACTCTATTAATGCTTAAATACCGAATCTATCATTTTATTGCGACAATAAAATTCAATCAGCTTCCAAATCAACTCTGAGTCCTTTCCCATTTGCAGGGGCCAGATGTTAACTGCCTGTGACTCCCCACCACTTGTCGATGTCTCTGTGTCACAAGCAGTGCCTGGAACACAGCAGGCGCTCATTACCTGCTGAGGAAATGAACTTATAACATGGAAGGGGATCCTTGAGAGGTCAAGGGGTCGTCTCCTGTTGTCCTTGGTGAGGTGTGAACGCTGAAATGCTTGCCAGAGATGTTCATTCATTCATTCCTCCAGCAAATATTTATTGAGGATCAATACATGTTATTTTAAAAAAGGCAAAGAAGTAAATATTTATTGTCAGGTACCGTTCTTGGCATTAGACAAACAGCTATGAGCAAAGCAAAATCTCTGTTCATCCTAACAACAGACAAGCAGTAAATGATTTATATGTCTGTGTATTCATATACATCAGTATACACACACACTATGACAGGGGTGATACCTGCTATGAAGACAAACAGCAAAAATAAACATTGATGGGGGGGTAGCATTTTATATATTGCCCATGGGCTGCTCAGGAATGGCCTCTCTGAAGAAGTGGCATTTGAGCAGAGACCTAAAAATAGATAGGGGTGAGGTGGGAATCAGCTATCCCCCATCTGGGGGCTGAGTGTTGCAGGCAGATGGAGGAGCAAGTGTAAATATTCTGGGAAAGGACCAAGAATGTCCTGTTGGAAGAGCAGCAGGGAGGCTACTATGGCTCCAGAGAGTTCAGGGACCAGGACGGGGGTCAGGAGGAAGGGATGGGAACTGCTGGACTGGAGAGCCAGTCCTTTCACCTGGCATCTGCATAAATGCCAACTGAAAAAAATCCAGGGCAGAGGTATATGATTGCTGGTTGTCATAAATAATAACTGATTGGCAAATGCCTGGAAACTCATGAGGCTTTACTGCAGGTTTTGAGCACCATGATGGGTGATAAATTTGTCTGTATGGGTCAGCACTGTGTCCCCAATGCCTGGCACACAGTAAAAGCTCAGTATGTATTTGTTGAGTGAATGTTTGAAGTCTGTCTTTGCGTTTTCAACTTTCAGAGTATCAGTAATAACAGCTGTCTCCTACAAACAGTTTGGGTGGTAGAGGAGGGTTATTCAATCTCAACCTATAGGACATTACCCATACCCACCATTACAAGGCAAACAAACAATACATTCGTTTGGTGCTTTGTGAATTTGTCTGTTCGCTCACAGCTCACAGACAGACTTGTCTCCAAGGTGGCACTCACTGTGCCCTTCACACTGGAGTTTACAATCACTCCTGGATGTCTTAGCAAATACTAGCGCCTGACCTGTCCGAATATTACTGGCAACACCCGAGATCGCTTTCCATCTCATGACCAAAACCAAATTTGCACAAGGCAGTGGTGCCTCCCTACCTCTGCAGCACTGCTGGGTGTACTCGGCTATCTAAAGGGCATCACGAACTCCAAATTCCTCTAAAGGAATTACTTACTTTAGATCCTTTATAAACATGCACGTTTCCAGAAGTGTTACAAAATCAAGTAACTTTGATCACTTCAAAAAGTGAAAGTGAGACGATCATTTTTTTCCTAAGTGTTTCTAAATACTTTTTTTAAATATAACAACAAAAAAATCCCTCAGCCCCTGACTACATTAATTTCCGTCACTTTATTGCACCATGCAGAATCCATTAGTGCCATAAAATCACTTCTTTCACTTTACACCTCGCACGGAAAATTCCAGTATATTTTATCACAGTTAAATAAATCCCCTAGTGCTTAATTAGTGGGAATTCAATTTCCAAAAGTGAGACCAAAGAAAGATGCTTCCACAGCTCTCCCCACAGCCATCCACCGCCGGGGTTTCTCCCGCAAGACGTGCCCAGGTCAGGCCGGGGTCTGGCCCGCATCCGGCGCCGCCGGCCCGGTCACTCCCCTGTCCCCACCCCCAGCCCGTCACTTCCCCCCGCCGCGGCCGGTCCGGGCCTGACGTTCCCGCCCCGCGGCCCTCCGGGGCGGCTGTCGACCTTCCGCTAACCCGCACCCGGGAGGGGTGCTCGGAAACTGCTGTGTCAGAAGGGTTCGAGGAGCCCGGAGTCGGAGCCAGCTTTAATTCGGGAGGAATGACTACCCAGGGCCGGCCCGCTAGGACTCGGCGGGGCAGGGTGCGGCACAGCTGTCGGGAGGGCGGGCCCTCGTCCCCGCCCGGCCGCCGCCCTCCACCCCCAGCCCGCCGGCTCCCCAGGGCCTGCGTCGCGGGGGTGGCGGGCGCGGGGGCCAGCGCGCACGCGCAGAAGGCGGCGCGCCGAGGCCTCCCTGCCCCCGCCCCGCCCCCTCTCACGTGCCGCGCAGCGTGCGCCCGGGCATGTGCGGGCGCACGTGACAGCGCCGCGTCCGGCTCCGGCTCCCTCACCCCGCGCGGCTGTACTTTGAACCCGGCGTGGGAGGGGGGAGCGAGGAAGGAAAGCCGGGTGAGTGAGGCGGGGGAGGGGGGCTGGCCTCCCGGAGAATGATATCATCGGCTGATTTATCGCTAGGCAACCTATGAATGCTTCTCTCTTTCCAATCCTAGAGCTCCTTGAAGATCTCCAGGCTGATGACATTATTCCCCCCCCCCCCCCGCTTTAATTCCCCCACCACGCAGCGCTCCAGCAGCGATTTCAGAACTAGGGTTGGTTTTCCAGTTTTTAAATGAGTGCATTTCCAACACAGAGCTCAGAAGTAGATCCTTTATCGCGCCCACTTGTGTCTGCAGAGCTCTCCAGGGGTGCAGGCATATAGTCAGGTTTCTTCACCTGTTAGGTCACACGCTGGATCACACGGCTACACTATAACTATGCAGATAAGCCTTGTTAACACAATACATACTCGAAAACCAAGCCCTGCTTAAGGTATAGAAAGAGAGGCTGATGTCTCCCTCATGTCAGAGGGAATTTTCTGATTACTGTAAGTGACTGAGGTCTTCAGGAATTGGATCCAGGCTGAAGTGCCCCTGTCAAAACTAATATTTGAAATACTGCTGAACCTGTAAAGCTGCATATGAAAGCGAAGTTTATTACAGAATTACGTGGTGAATAGGATATTCAATACCTCTGCTATGAGAGATTTGATAGTCTATGTAGACGCATGTGCACACCCGTATGTAAAAGACTTAAAATTGAAACCGTAGCTAAAGCTTACAACTCCTAAAAATAACCCATATAAAAACTGTAGCAAATCGCCCTCTTTCCTACTTCCTCAGTTTTAAAGTTTCCCTCTGTCCAGATTCATGGCTTGCTTTGATCCCTTCTTTCATGGAGAACCTTTAGAGTTCAATAGAACCACTAGGTACCAGGGATAGAGCAGAGGTGGAATGCTCACCAGGTCACGTGGGCATTTGCAAACCAAGGAGGGCACGTTTCTGGATGTCTCCAAATTGAGTAAGTGGCAAAATTGTATGGTTCTTGGTGAGGGATGTTGAAAATTGTTTCTCCAGAATTTCTCTATTGTAATTCATTGCATGCTCTGTGCCATAATTTGGAAAGGCTAGTACCGTGATAATTTTTCCTTGTCCATCAAAAATGTATCCTCTGTCTCTTAAGAACTCGAATGGACTAGCGTAACTCATTTCGTGAGAAAACCTCAGCCTATTGCCTCCTCATTACTATGACTGTGGGGTAATAGTATAAAGTGCAGTGGATTCAAAACCAAAAAATCTGGTTCCAATCTTGGTTTTGCTACTTACTGAGCTATGTGACCCTGGACTAGTTGCTTGCTTCAGCTTCCTTGCGGAATTTTTGAAAAACAGGCTTTAGGATTCCTTGTGTCCCTCTAGGGCTGCCCCCTCATTTCCCCTTTGGGTACCAAGTGGAGAACATGGATCATCGTGCCCCTACTTGAAGGGGAAGAAGTCACCCTTAGTTCCTTTTGTAAGACAGATTGATGGGTAAGGAGACAGCTGCTTGTGAGAACCTGTTTTCCCCTCTTTACTTCATTAGATATTATCATGCTATGAATACTATTCTTCACAGTAGGAAATACTGTGACCCCCTTAGTCTGAACTTATGGTTCAAATCCTCAAGAAGAGATGATGGTGAGAGGCAGTATGGCAGTCAACTTATAAAGAGACTGAGAAATGAGGAAGTACTTGTTCAGACCTCAAGTCAAATCTAACCAATCAAACTGTCCTGGTGCTTAGCATAGGGCCAGAGTATGCCACAGCCTTCTTTTTGAGATGGACTCGCTCTCCTGCTCATTTTGTAAAACCCAGCTACTTCTCAAGGTCATCTCTGGCCCACTTAGATGAAGTTAGCAAGCTTCACTCCCGAGTATCGTAATCACCCTTGCAACGTGTTTACTGTGTTGCACTGTAATTTAGTTTAATGTGCGTCTGTCACCCCCAATAGACTGAGATCCTCAGAGACGATGAATCCTTGATTCTGCAGCACTTGCCACAGCACCTCACATACAGCAGGAGCAAAACAAATGTCTGTATCCCCATACCCACTATTTCTTGAATCTGTAGGCTCTGTTTGAGGCTCTGTAGGCTCAAAGAGAAAAGGAGTGTGTGGCAATCCACAGGGAGTCTGAAACCTCTCAGCAAATGCTCTCCAACGGGTGTGTCTAAATTCAGAGGTAGCATCTGGGCCTATGTGTCCTCCCTGCCAGCTCCCCAGAATGACCTGACACCCAGGATATCCAAAACCCAGAGGTGGAGGAGATGACACACCAGTAACAGGGTCCAGGGTCATCCATGAATCAAAATGCAAAATCGGTTTTCCCTGAAGGCCCTTGGTCCCCTATTCCAATCCACTTGAGAGAAGTAAGTGTTCATCGAATCAAATAATTTGCTTCTGGCATGGAAATTTATTTTGTAGTTAGCTGTGAAATAAAACCAATTTTAATGTAATAAAAATTTTAAAATATATAACGTATTTGAAGGCTTTTGTATAAGTGCTCTGATATGGAACATTGCCGAGAATGTGAAAGTTAAACAAAGGAAAAAAAGTGGGGGGAGAGACATCACAAATTCTACAAGCTCACACAATTTAGAGAAGTACCCTCAGGTACTCTGTTAGAACCTATTTAATGCTAATTTTAGACACATTTCAAATGGGTGTGGTTTTGGTTAAATGGTTTCCCAGGTCACAGTAAGTCAGAGTAGCAAATTAGATAAGACTTGGAGGCAGGCGCTCTGACACATCAAGAAGTGACAGCTGGCAGCCTGACCCTGAGTAAAGAGACTGAAAAAAACCTATAAAAAGCAGATAGAAGATCTCAAAAAGAATTTAGTGCAGGTGCCAGTATTCCCAGATGACATGCATAGTGCAAAAGTGATGTGTGTAACAATGACCCTGAATTATTGAGAAAGGTTAACTGTGGATAGGGTACTTTTTTTCTAAGATGTGTAACACATTTTAGTAAGCTTCTCACCAAATTTTAAGAAAAAAAAGTAGTAAAAGATAAACAATGTTGGCACCTGAACATAGAAGCTTCAATTTTCTCAACCTTTGTTTTATGGGGCACATATCACTCCCTGAAGCCATATAAATTGGGCATCGCTGAATTCAGAATTTTAAAATATCAACTTTTAAAAAAGGGTTTAGTTTTACATTTGTTTGGAGTTTTCAAGGTGGAATCACTGAACAAGTAGAAGAAACCCAATTTTAAGACAAACATCTGACTCCTTTCCTGGAGCATTTTTTTCAAAAAGCACATACTGCACATGTTTTTTAGTGTAAATCCCATCTTAATCACAGAAAATAAGTGATAAATTTCCATGTCAATCCCCCATAAAATTCTATGACAAACTGGAACTTACATTGGACTTAATGCTTGAGTTGCATATCCATTCTGAACCTATTTAAAACAACACAGTTAAGACAACGGGTGGGCCTAAATATATTGATCTGAGGGGACAACAGATTAAGAATTTTTGTCTAATGAATTGCTACCTGAAGGAAAATACTATTATCATAATTGTACAGCGAGCTTTTGGCATTACAGTGGGCTTCATTCGTTGATGAGGGCTCTGTTCATTTCTAGCTAAAATAAAAGGCCTTAATCTGTCCAGCCACATCTTCCCAGGCTCTCAATCGGCAATCACCTCCCGTAGATTCAGAACCGACCTGTGACATAGACAGGAACAGCCTGAGGCTTCTTTTACAAACTTCTGAACAGATCTCAGGTAATGGGGAGTAACAACAGTTATGGTCTGTGTGGCCAGTAAGAGAACTAAATGAAAAATAGTTTTCACAATGATAGGAACTAAAACTCCAGTCAAACTTTAAATAGCTGTTAAAATGTAGTTTCTCATGCGTTAAAACTGTGCTTACCTCTTGGGAGCGGTGGGGGGGGGGGTTTAATCAATTCAGTATAAAGTTTGCTGAGAGATATATGTATGTAAAATTAATTGGTATAATACCAAATGTAGAAAATCATTATTAGACTCAAGATTCGTATTTGTCTTATATTCGTCATATATTGAAAAGTCACATACACTACAAAGGATTTAGGCTAAAGCTTCACTGCTGTGGGCATAGAATCCTCCTTAGCAAATTATATAATGACTCCAGCTTTTTAATTCATTAAAATAAATCAATTACCAAAATAACATTTTTTCAGGTGCAATATAGACAACATTATTTTGCAGTTCTATTAGGCATTTGGACTAAATAACTAACCTGTAAAATCTGGTCCAACCCTAAGATTTTTAAGTTTATTATACCAAAATTATACAAATGTTAAAACATTTTATTGTCTTCTGACTTACCTTGAATCTTTTTTTTGGTTATGAAACTAATACTTTTTCAATATGGCATAACATGAAGCTTCAAATATCTAAAATGTTATTTTTTCCATTATTCTCGTTTAGACAGAGTATTTTTCTAAAATGCAGTTAATTACAGTGCTCAAAACTCCTACATGGTTTCCTAATGTTAATTTTTATTTCCTTTGTTCCTGTGGTTTATTCTTGACGTTTCATGATTGCTGCCCGATCCAATTTGATTTGTTTCAAGATACTGCAGTGCAGAGTAGTTCACTGACTGGGGGACACGACAGATCTGGCCTCTAGTGCTGGTTTCAGGGAGCTGTGTTACCTTGGGAAGATATTTGGTATCTCTGGGCTTCACTTCCCTCATATTATAGAATGCAGGGGGCTGGATAGCTGATCTCTGAGGTTCCTTCCGGCTCCACTGTCTATGACTTGCAGTTTGGTTGCCATAAAGTCAGCAGAGGGAGCACTTTTTCTACATCCCATAAATTTTGACTGTAATTTCAACACCTTTCAAAAAATCAAAGGGTTTGTGAAGAACATTATTGAAACTAAATATTGATAATCCTTCACACAGTTGGTATCAAATCACAAATTTGACTATAAACTTGAGAAAAGTCTAGAAATAATTATTTTTCTTCTTTGAATTCCATGATAGAGTCCCACAAGAGAATTGTTTTAGAAAGCTTAAGGAGCTAAAATATACTGAGAAATTAACCACTGGTAAGAGGTAGTATATTTATATGGGACCCAGTGAAAGAGAAACACCAGCCCATCCAACAGAGGCTATCTGGTATCAAAGATGAAAAGTGAGAAATTAATCAATCATAAAAACATTAGCAAATTGGGTCTAATATAAACAAATCACGCAAGGGACTGGTAGGTTTTTCTTTTGCACTTTTCATTTAGCTACACTGGGAACAAGCATGTAGACACAGCCAGAGCCTGGAGGCTTGCAAGAGACTGGAAATGTGTGGTATCAAGCCAATGACAAAGTTGCATATCTGAGAACCTAAATTCCTTTTATCCCTATATTCATAGATATCTTAAAACTAACTGAGCATCCATTGTGTCTTTTTAATTATTAGACAATCTCATATCGTACGTATATTAAAGTTTTTATTCCTTAGTAAGAATTTTAAAGTCACAAAATAGCGTGGCAATATTTATTTTAGGTAATAGAATTTATGGAGTGCTGAAAATACTAGAATATAAAGATAATTTCTAGTTTATCTTCACATACTAAACTTTTCTAAACCAGCTGGTTTCTTGCGGAGAGTATTTTATTTATTTTTTTTAATAATTTAAGACAGCATAAGCTTGTACCAAGCATAAGCATTGTAACAAAAGTGCAACTTTTCAGCAAATCCTCCCCCAAAGATATTTTAACTCAAAATATCATTAGCACATATTTTCTCCCTACAAAAATAGCATGTCAGACATCATTAATTGGATGTATTAACAACTATGTACATAAGAGCCACCTTGTAGGCTAAGAGTTTAACGTTGTTTAAACACAGCGTTTGAGGCAAACAGTAGCAGCAGCAGCAGCAAATGCACCAAACTGACTGAAAGACCCAGATATTTTCTTCACTCACATTCAGACTGTTGTGTCTCACCCCTTACATAACATTCAAGTGAGATTTCTCACAGTGCTACCTTGGCAACAAACTAAAAATATCTAGACAAGGTCTTGGTTTAAGCCTTATTAAAAAAAGCTTTCTTTGTGATTATCTGGTATCTGGTTTGGTCTCCAGAAAATACATAGACTTGGAGATAGGAAGGCCTCACAGGGCTTCATTCCACATCTTTACAGCATTTCCAATCAACACTGACCAGTTGAATGCTTTCCTCCACTTTTGTGAATCAACAGAATAGAGGCTAAATCAGTTTGGACTTGTTTTCTGTTTTTAAGTTCAGTGCACATTCTTTTTTTTTTTTAACAGCAAGATTATACAAACTTGGGAACATGATGGATTAAATAATGACTGGGTGAGAATAGACGCACTCAGTATATATATATGTATACATATATATATGAAATTAAGATGAGTCTATTGATTCATGGTCAATTTCTCAATAAAGTGCTAGCAAATGTCCTAAGAATGACTCCGGCCTTCCTCATCCATTTCTTTCCCTGACTTAGTTCTGACCATGGCCTAACTCCGCGTCTCTTTAAACAAGTGCAAGTTACTAAGGGATACCATTCAAACCACTTCAGAATAGGCTGCAACGTGAGCGACTGCGTCCTCACCTCTTTGAAAAATATATGCTTTTTAAAAAGCTGAACATTATAAAATACTGAAGAGTAAAGTGGATTTTAAAAGACCCTCATTCTGTCTGTGGAAAGCCTCCTAAAGCAGGCAGGACAGCTTTGAGACACAGGCAGGTAAGAGCTACCTGTGGTTCCATGTCAGCTCCTCGGCCACCGTCCCCTACCCTGGTTCAATTCGCTCACCCGCAGAGCAGACTCTTCTCACTTCTTCGAGAATTAGGTTCTGTATTTTAAAAGATAATGGAACGTGGCCTGAAAGAAGGCATAGCTGATTATGGGGAGTTCTTTAAAGAAAAAAGAATGTCTAGCAGAGTTTCTCTTACAGATGGTGGGGGAAGAAAGGGATGTTAGTGTGTGGAGGGTGGTGGGTGGTGAGGGATGAGCAAAACAGGAACTCTAAATGTACACAAAACACCTGTGTTGTTTTTTAAAAAAAGCCTGTCGTGCATCTATTACACTTCCTCCCTTAAAAACGTTAAGGGCGTTTTAACTTAGTAATATTATTATTCTGCGCGAACCCCGGTCCTTTCTAAGAAAGGGGCTCAAGGATTCAGGGGCTTTCCTTTCCTGGCTGCGAGGGATCTTCCTGAGCGGAGCTCTCCGGGTGCCCGGGCTCGCGGGGACCGGCGAAGGGCAGGTGGGTGCGGCCGTGCGGGTGCGGGGGGTGCAGCGCCCCAGGGGGCGCCACCTCGTGCGGCAGGAGGGTCGCGGCGGCGGCGGCGGCGGCAGCAGCCGCCTTCTCGGGGGGGGGCGACAACACCGAGGACAGGCAGGGGAAGGCGGCGGCTGCGGCGGCCGCAGCGGCGGCGGCGGCGGCGGCGGCCGGGGCGGGGATGCCGGGGTACAGCAGTGGGAACGGGGCGGCGGCCGCCGCGGGGTACAGGTACTTCTCCAGGCCGCTCTTGTCCAGGAAGGGCTGCACGTAGGCGGCGGCGGCCGAAGGCGAGAGGAAGTAGAAGGGCAGGCAGAAGGGGGCCGCGGCGGCCGCGGGCTGCGCGAAGGGCGCGCCCCCGCCTCCGCCGAACGCCACCAGCGAGCTGAGCAGGGCGGCGTCGGGTCTCAGCAGCGCGGCGGCGGCGGCCGGGTCGGGCCCCAGGAGCGCGGCTGCCGCCGCCGCCGCGCCACCCCCCGGGCCGCCGCCGCCGCCGCGGGAATCCAGCTTCATCCTCTTGGGTGCCGGCGAGTCCTCCCCGGGAGGCTCCTGCTTGATGGTGACGCGGCTCGCCCCGGCGCCTTTGCCCTTCTCGCGGTCCGGCCGGGCCTCGGCCTCGCCGCCGTAGCCGCTGTCAGTGTCCGTGTCGTTCTCGGCGGCGAGCTCGGCGCTGGGCTGAGTCCGCTGGATGACCGGCACGCAGTGGGCGAGGGGCTCCAGCTTCTGCCCCGCGCGCTCCAGGCAGGGGGCGGCCGCGGACCCCGCGGGGGCGGCGGCCGAGGGCGCGCCTGTGCCTTTGCCCAGAGGAACCTGTTGAGTCAACAGCTGGGGGGTGGGCAAAAACTGGGTGGCCACGGCGTGCAAATGGTTGATCAGCTGGACACACCGCGGCTCCCTGGGCGTCCAGCTCTCAAACCGGGAGAGGTATTGCAAGACTTCTTTGGCGCATGTTTGAAATCCCGAGTGGAACGCATCCAAGTCGGACTGAATGGGCGATTTCAGAGATCGCTCCCCTAGGAAGAGGAAGGGGTGGGGGTGGGGATCAGAGGAATGGAGGCAAGAAGAAAAACACCGACGTTAAAACATCTGCTTATCACGTGGGCCCTGCATTGACTAAAGTGATCTCGGTTTTTCCTCTGTATTCGAGTGATATAATCCACCGGTTGCCGAGAGGTGGGAGGAGTGGGGGATGGCGGGGGTGAGGAGCAGGGGGGCGCTCTACTCCCAGATGCAACACCAACCAAAGTGGAGAGGGCGCAACCGCCACTTTAAATAAAAATCTGATTCCTCTGAGTTCTGCTGAAAGCCTCTAGGATGCTTCGGGAAATGGGCACTTTCCAATGAAGGGAAAGTATAAGCAATTTAACAAATGAGAGTGAGCCCTTGGGCCCAGGGAAGGAGGTGGGGGGTGGGGGGAAGAGTCCTAACACTGCTCCTCTGTGGGCTGCCGGGGTTCATGGGGGTGGGTTGGCCTCCCTGAACTGACTTACCATTCTGTAAAGCAATTATCTTCTGATGCTGCTGCTCCGTTAAGGCTGTTAAAGCTTTTAAGTGTTTCAAAGTTAATTCCAAGACTACCGCTTTCTCCAGATGCCCCAAAGTCTGCAGTGGTGCAAAAGAGAAGGGGGCACTTGGTTACTTAAAAACACACATTTGGCTTGATTGGCTCTCCATTCAGCACAGCAACTTAAGCAAACACTTTGAAAGAACTATTCCTACACTTCTTGAGCTTTCCACAATTTAGGTTATAAATGATTTCTTGCTTTCAGTTGTGAAACACCTATTCCTGAGTTTGCAGTAAACTACACTATAGCACAAGTTGTAAGGCATCTGATATTTATATTTATTCTTATATCTCTGGGAGTAGTACCAGACTATTAACATGTCCTTGGAGAGCAGCAAAGAATAAAAATGTGCATCTTACTGTCAACTTTAGATGTTCAGGCAGTAAGTCTTTCAGCTGAGCAATGCATTCATTAATTCGGTCTCTTCTTTTCTTTTCTATTAATCTGTGCGGTAATTTGTAGGTATCCTTAGTATATGAAAGTCATGAAAGAGAGAAAACAATAAGCTAAACATTTATTTACTGGATATAACACCCCCCCCATACTATGTAGTAAACCATGCTCAAGAAACCTCTTTCCTCTGGACTGTTCTGAAATGCAATTTAAATTCAGGTATGATGTTTAATCTCCCCCTGAGAGTATCCCGCAAACCACTTAAAATTCACAGTTGGGGAAGCTCAAGGGCTGGAATATATCTGCGGGCAGAGCTTCGCTGTGAAATCAATGGCCCTAATTAACTATCCAGGCAGGGGAACATCAGAAACTTACACTTACCTTGCTGTCGTCTCGCTTCATGCTCCTTTTGGGTTTACACATATACAGAGAGGAATAATCCAGTCTGCAAAACAGAAATCAGCATCAGGCACCCGTTCGGGGAGGGGCTCTGCCCTCGCCCGCTCCATACCACTTTCTGGAGAAGGGAAAAAAAAACCAAACTGAAGCCTAGACAGATATTCGCAAGGGTGTGTGCACCTTACCCTATAAAATCTCTATGTTCCAGTAACTGTCTCTCTTGCAAATGAGGAATTCCTTCGTCCATGTTCAATCGCTGTCCGTTTCCTCTGTTTCGATTTTTGGGGTTCTGTTCTATAATCTGTGGGACGGTAGCTTTGGGAGATCTTGGGGGGATCTGTAAGTCTCCAGTCTCTCTTTCTCTCTCCCTCTTCAGTGCAGTGTTGAAAGTGTGAAGCAGTTGGTCCCCCCCTCCCACCGCGCTCGCTCTCTCGCACACACACGCACACACACGCACGCACACTCGCGCCGGCCCCACTGCACTGGTAGTTTGCTCTCACTCCGGGCAGTGTTTGGCCACAGGGCACGCGCGTCGCCGGCCAGACCAGCACCCAGCTCACGTGCGGAACGTACCATCCGCGGTCCAGCCCGGAGGGGGGCGGGGGAGGAGGGGCCGGGAGGGGGCGTCGGGAGAAGGCTGCGAGGGAAGGCGAGCGGCGGGAGGGGGCGGGGACACCTGATCAGGGCCACCGGAAAGGAAAAACAACTTCAGCCAAGATACTCATCTTCCCAAAGGCGATGCTGAAGGCTGGGGGGAGTGGGAGGGGGTGCCGGGGGTGCGGGGCAGCCGGGGCTTCCTCGGTTCGGAAGTGCGACTCCCTCAATCCGTCCGTCATTATGGTTCAGGAACGGGAACGTGGCTTTTTGCTTTTCCACCGACTGTGCTGTTGGTCTGGACCAGAGAAAGGAAAGAGAAAGAGATTCGCGGTGGGTCAACTTCAGTCCCTAAGGACAATTTGGGGACTTGTTTGCTCACCGTTCGGTGGCGTGGGGGGACCCCTTAGCCCTGGTTGGAGGTGGACCCGAAAAGGGACAACTTGAAATCCGCTCCCTAAAAGATTTAAGATAAATGAAAATGTAGCCACTGGGTCAGAATGTCGCAATCCAAGTGTCTTTCGGCCCCACGGTGTCCCTGGGCCACCCAAACTTCCCGCAGTAGCCGGAATTGCGGTGCCACTAATCTCAGCCGCAGATGACGACGTTTGGGGCCTCAGGCGCTCCCGGAGGAACACGGCAGGGCGGGAGGGGGTGAGGATGGGGTAGCACGAGAGGGGCAACCGCGGGAAAGCAATGCAGCATTATGACTCGCCGGCTAAACTCTGCCGCCCCTCCGTGCCTCGGGTGGCGCTGCTTGCTTTCCCCGCCCCCTCCCCCCTCGTCTGATAAGCGACGCCGGGAGTGTGCAGAGCCCACGTTTACTACTGCTGGCACCTCCAAAGCCTCCCTCCTTAATCCTGTCTCAAACGGGTACCAGCACAGGGCCAGCAACGTGATCCGACCTGCCGCTGCCACATCACTCCGCGGGGAACCCGTGCGCGCGCGCGCTCGCCGGCGCTGCAGCCCCGGCGCCCCGCGCGGGGAAAGCACAGGCCAGCACGAGCGGGGCTACCTTTCCCCACAGCCATCCCGGGAGCATGACTCACTGCTAGTGAGAGTTACCGGGAGGTGCCCGCAGTTGCGCACCGCCCCTGCCGCCTGGCGCGGCGGACCGCAAGGGGCCTGGGAGGTCGGGGAAGGTGCGTCCTGCGGGACTCCCAGGTCTCCGGCCCCGCTGCCGCCACTCGGGTCCCAGGGCTGGGATGGAGGAAATATATATTAATCTCTCTTCCTATATATATAAAACTTCACACACATAGGCAGATAGATAGCAAACCAAACGTCTTTCCTTCCTGCATTCTCCCAGGTGATCCCTGAAACATTACTAATTGCCAGTGGCACGTGAACCAGGGGGAGAAGTACGCCGAATGCACGCGCACCGGGGCGCAGCAGGGACTGGGGCCGTCGCTACGTGTCCCCCGGCCCGCCCCGCCGAGCGCGGGTTCCGGGGACGGATCTGGGTCGCGGGAAGCGGCGGCTGGGAGGAGGTCACGTGTCTGCGGGAGTCGCGTCTCTTCCCCGCCTCCAGGAGCCGCCGGGGCCGCGGCCGCGCTGCTGCAGTCTCCCGGGTCCAGGGCGGAGACGCGCCGCGTCTGGCTTCGTGACTCCGGCGGCGGCGGCGGCGGCCCAAGCTCACCCCGGCGTGAGGAGACGCTCGCGCTCCGTCCACTTCGGTTGGTTAGAGGGCCTTTTAAGGTCTCTCGACTTCCTCAAATTCAGAGACGCATTTTGCATCAAACAGGCAATATAAGAATGTAACACATAAAAGAAAAAGTATTTTTAAAATACTGATTTTATTTTAAACCTGTATCTAGCCTCGCTTTTGTTTCCAAGTGATGGAGTGATTAATTCCCTTTGGTGGGGAGGGCAATTTGGAGCCCTGAAAGAAGCCTATCCCTGCAGCACTATGTCATTTTGTCCTCTCGTTCTAAACTGACCCCCAAAAAGCAGGGGAGAGGGGGCATGCCGTTAAGGTGATCATTTGAAAAATGAAATACCAGCTCCCCTTATAGGTTTCTGACTGTTTGTAGAAGGAAGAGCTTGTAAATATTTGCTCCAGAGCTAAAATTTCACCTGAAAGAGAGGGCTGGAGTATTTAGAGAAAATGAAGACCGGACCGCCGCTTGGCCTCGTCAGGAAAGCAGACCAGAGGCAAGGCTGACAGCTGAGCAGGGTAAACCTTAAGGCAATAGGAGCAATAGGGGAGGAAGTCCAGCAGATTATAGGTGTGTTAATTTGGGATGTAAACTTCCCCTAATTCAAAGACAAAGGGACTTTGCTGCAAATGATGCCTTTTCTGTCGGCGCTTTAATCTCCCCTGCCTCCATTTCTTCTGTCCCACGTTTCCCTCCTCTGTATCAACATTTTTGTTTTCTCTTTCACGCGTTTCATTTTCTGACACCCGGCTCAGGCTGTGCGTGGAGTCTTCTAATGTTTGGTCTCCTTTATTATTGTCAGTCCTATCTTTTTCGTGCCCACCTTTAAACTCTTGTTTCCTTTTTCTTCTTATTTTTTTATGTCCTTTTTTTTTTCTTCCTACCTTATTCCCTGTCAAATGTCTGCTTTTACTCTTTCCTTGTAATTTTTGTTCTCTTATTCACTTTGTCTTGTTTTCTTTTTCATCTTGGTGACTCTTCTTGCTTATCCACTTGCCCTAAACTTGAGTCCTACTCCTTTTCTTGTACCTTCTGGAACACCAGGTATAGTTTAATGCCTCCAAACATCCCTTCAATGCAAGGAGGGTGTAGCAATGGCTAACAAATGTACAGCATTTACAATGAGCGTACTGGGGACCTTTCTAAGGGCTTTTGATGGATTAACTCATGAATTCTTTCCATACCTTATGAGGTAGATACTATTATTGTCTCCATTCTGCGGATGAGAAAACAGACACAGAAAGGTTACAAGATAAGCCTGTGGTCCCAGAGCCAGGATTTAAGCACAGACAGTGGGCTCCAGTGTCTGTGTCCATAACTGTTACACCTTGATGTGAACAGTGAGGGCCAAGATCTAAATGTTAACTAGCTGTTTCAGGGATGTTTTTTAACTTACCAGTGTGAGTGTGTATATTTGTTGTAGCATGTGTGTGTGTGTGTGTCTGTGTGTGCACGCAAATGTGTTGAAAGAGAGATGGGGAAGGGAGAGATGTTAGCATTGGAGGAGTTCATGGTACAGAAGGAAAAAGGTATTAAAAAAAGAAGGGTGACTGTCTTTTGTCAGTGAGTGATTCTGTTGGCATCCAGCTCCAAATGTATTGATTTTAAACCCAAATATCTAAATTCTTAATTCTTAATAATGTCATACAGATGGACAGATGGAAGTACAGTTTAGAAAAAGGCGAATGGTGATCAGCTCTTTGTCATTTCCACTGAGCAGACTAAGCCAAACTCTAATTTTGAAGCTTAGGTTAGTAATGGGAAAGTTCACCTGTGGTGAGGTTAGAAAGGGGAAAAATTCCCCTGTCTGACAAAGAAACAGAAGACTAGAATGTCCTCTTCGGGTGTGTTTAAAAATAGGTTGAGTCTTATCTTTTTAGGAACGTCCTGCTGAAAGCCAAGGAACTACGAGATGAGCTCAAAGCCCCTTTGAGCCCCTAATTAGAGAATTTTGTGATGCTTTGTTCTCAGTGAAAGATACCCATCTTTCTTTCAGTAGGTGTGGGGGGGGGGGAGCTGTTTCCTTTTTTTTTTTTTTTTGGTTAAGTAAGGAAATCACTGCCTGTAGAGACTCTAATTAAAGGGAATACTTACCCCAGGTCCCACCCCTCTCCCCTCACCCCTGCCTAAGTATTCTAAGCCCCACACTCACTAGTCACCTTGTGACTTTGGAAGGTCTTACCGTGTTTGCTTGCAAAGTCTTGGATTTCCAACAGAAACAGAACTCTCCTGAGAGGATTAAAATTCTGTAGAGAAGAGAGGTTTTCTGCCTTTTTAGGGTTTGTCAAGCCTTGCCACTCTCCTGGAAAGGGGACTAGGGTGTTTGGGACAAACTACCTGTGTGGCTCTGATGGCCTTAAAGGGCCCAGAGCTGCTCAGGGGTGTGGCGTCTCCTGCCTGAACTGCAGTAAAGATACCCCATCAGGTGTGCAGCTGCTTTTCTTAATCACCTCTGTTTTGGGTAGTAGACAAGAATTTAGTCAATCTACATCACTTTACATCAAAAACCTCATCAATCAGTTTATAAAAATCTCAAAGAAGAAGTTTGATGCTAAAGTCAAGGTAGGAGCAGTGGAGGCAGGGACCAGCATGGGATGATAGACCAGGGATGTGTGAAGCCCCTTGGACTACCTCCTCGGGGCATGCGCACTGCTCTCAGGCAAGAAAGGTTAGTGTTGTCAGGCACATCACCTACAGAAGACTCTTAGAAGGGAGGGGAGCCCTACGGCTATTCACTAGAAGCCAAATGTGACTTTAAACCATTGCTAATGCCATTTGCTGAAGGTAGCAGATTTAAAATCCCAGAATAGGTTAGGTTTTCTAGTTGCATCCTCAGTGAATTAGCACAAGTATCCTTATTTAATTTGTAAAAGAACTTCAGCTTTCTGTAGACTGCCGATTAATGTATCTTTGTGGTTGTAAACAGATGCATGAATCACGTTTCATGTTTACGTAGTACTTCAAGAAGTTTATACACGTATGAGTCTGCATAGTACCACGGAGCAGGTAATATTAAGTATAGGAAATGAATTTTGTTACTGCCCAAATCATCTATTTTTGTATTCATGTGACTTATCACAAACACTCACGCATGTGGTCCCGAATTTAACATATGCTCAGTGTTCCTGGGGTGCTTATGTACAAAAGACAGCTAGGGGAGAACCATCTAAGACCACTGCAGGGGGCCTCCCCCAGGCTTGTCTGTCTCTCCTTAAATATCTGTCTGGTCCCTCCCATGCCCAGGGGCTTCTCATACTGGTTGAGGTTGATCCAGAATGAGACCAGGAAAGTAGAGTGAGAAGCAGGTGGCAAGTCCATAAGGATTTCCACAAAGTGATCCCTGCCGTTTTCTAGGTTCTCCTGGACTAGCTGGATACTGGGAATAAAGAGAGACTGTATGAAGAGGGGGCCCTTGGATGCCTGTGTTTCCCTTGTCACTGCTGATGAAGATCCTTAGAAATTGTTTGGAGAGAGACAAGTTTGTCCTATTGTGTGAAACACGAATAGGAATAAGATACCACGCAAGCCTCTTCTGTCACCTGCCTATCAGTGACATAGCCCTCAAATCAGTTTTCAGATGGTGTCCACCCAGTGCAGAGAGCTGTCTATGACAGAGTCTGTCACTTTATAAAGGACAAAAAGACTAATTAAGGAGGATTTAGTTTACACTTAGAACTGTTAGTATGAATTTTATTTGGTAATTAAAGCAAGAATTCATATATAATCATCACAAAAGTAATGTTTCTGATATTAACTTACAATCCTTATTCAAAAGGAAACTAATGGAAATCTAGGCTAGGTATGAATATCAGGTAAGGACTGCGTTTGGGCCACCCAAATTCCAGCAGCTTAAACAGATTAGGAATTTCTTTTCTGGTCACATACAGGAAGTCTGGAGGAAAGGAGTCCAGAGGTAATATGAAGTAGTAATAGTGCCATCACTGTCCCAGACTTACGCATTTCTGCTCCATTCACCACCAGCTTCCGTCCCTCCTCCAGCTGCCTCATAGTCATAAGATGGCTGCTGGAGCTCCTGCAGGGAAGGATAAAAGGGCATCTAACAGCTGAGCAAGTCTCCTTTAAGGAGCTTTTTAAAATGAGCTCTACCCAGTGACTTCTGCTTTGTCCAGTCCTATCACAAGGGACTAGAAATACATTTTTCTATTTAAGGCTCCCACAACAATGTAAGGAATTCTTTGGTAAAGAGGGAGCAGAGAATGGATGTGGGGCTGGCACTAGCCATCTCTGTGGTGGTCCGACTTAAGGAAATGGCTTGTTCAGGGCCTCTTCTTTTTTGTCATCAGTGGGTCTTTTTTTCTCTGCTATACCATGTGTGTTGGTAGTATCCCTTTATTGTATGAGGGTGTTTAATAGCAACTTCAGAAAATTTTCAGTCTTCCCATCTGCAATTGCACAAACTTAGCTAAGTCCTTAAGCTCATGGTTTTTAACATCTGTATTTTTAAGTTCTAATAATTGCAGAAATCTGCTTAGGGAGGGAACTTAAAAGGGTTTGCTCTACTTCCCGTAGAATGCACACTGCAGCTGCAAGTTTTCTGGGAAATGATTGTCTTCCTTTTAATGTAGTGGCATCTGTCCTCTGGTTGTTCTGTCTCTGTAGCTATGGCTTCTGCCCCCGCATTGGAATTGAAGAGATCAGCTTCCAGCAGAAATGCACCTTCTGATCATTCCCACCTGAATGTAGCTAAGACTTTGTTCTTCATCTATTTCATCTACTAATTAATGTCTCATTGGCATAGGATACAGCGGCTGTAGGGCCGGGAGATTAGGAGAAGAGCTTTGTGATGGAGTTGGGTTCTGGAGCAGATGCGGGAGGAGAGAAGAGGCAGGCGAGTGCAGCAAGTGGCAGCAGCAGGGCCATCTCTCCAGCTGGAATCGGGAGGTGAATTCTGGAAGAGAGTGCAGCTTTGGAACGTTTTAGTGGACAGGTATTAAGGCAGGTGTCTTACAAACGTTATTTAGCTCCCTCCTTTCTTTTAAACAAGGCACCACTAACTCCTCTTTATAAATGGACAAACTCAGGTCTAGAGATTTAGGGTAACTTGTCTTTGTTGTATATACTAAACAGCAAACCCAGGCAATAGGGAACCTGAGACCCGAGGTGCGTTCCTAGGGGTGTCACTGGCAGGAGCCTGGGGTTCTAACGGCCATCTTCTCCCTTCAGCCCGCTTGGGAAACCCCCATCCAAGACTTTCACCTCCCTTGGTGAAGCCCTTATCTCCAGGTTTTGGGAGCCATCACCAGAGGCGGTTCAGTGGAATTGCTGAGAGATGAGGAAGATGGTGAGAGGGTCGTTCTTGACCCCATTCTAGCGTGGAGTGGTGTTCCTGATCTTTGAGTGGGAATTCTGGGTGTGTTTCCCCACAGATGGACACATGGATGAAGGTTGTGGTTAGCCCACTGGATATAACTGCCCAGTGTCTTGGAATCTGCTATTTAATCCTCATCCACTAGACTGGTATTTATTGTGCTTATAGACGCTGTGCACTGTGAGGGGCATTAGGAATTCGATATGGAACCTTGTCTTCAACAGCCTTACAATTTAATGGACCATAATTTCTCAAAAAGGAGAGACCACCAAAGAAGTTGTGTAGTTATCCTAAAGCCATCTCATGTTCCAAAGGCTGTACTCAGACACCTCCTTTTTGGTGCACTTACAGCTGTGCTTCTCCAGAAAGCACTTTAAAAATCATTCCAGAAGGCTGACTTGCAGGAGCTTGCCTGGAAGCCACTGGAAGCCTCGCATCTGCACACAGCCGCTAACGCCGCTGGAGAAGCGTGGTGTGTCTCTTCCACTTTCTGCATTTTGCACAAGGGCCTGTCATTGGCATCAGCTAAATGAGAACCCTTTGGGCAAGGGAGCGAGTGGAAAACGTCCTCCCCAAACTTCCCGCTGTGATGAGAGCCCAGAGGAGGAGGCAGTGGATCTGGGGTGGAGTTGGCAACAGACATCTCACCTCCGTGTCCACTGTGTCTGCCTGCCTTCTCCCTTCACCACACCTAGTTCAGCTCTGCACTGTGACCAGAGCAATCTTTCTGTCCACGTGGGTTCCTTGATCAAAACCCTTTGTTTCCCATTTCCATCAGGTTAAAATATATATAGAAACTCTTCAGTGAGTTGGGGGGTAATAGGTCAGTGGTAGAATGCATGCTTAACACTAGGTTCAATCCCCAATACCTCTATTGAAAAAACCAAAAAACAACTCTTCAATGGCCTGAAAGACACTAGAGGTGGCTTGGCCCCTGCCTGCGTCTTCAGTGTCCTCGCTCTCTGCTCTTCCTCTCTGCACTCCAGCATGCCAATTTCCGTTCTTCTTTTCAATTTTCCTTTTTTTCTTTTTCCAAATGTACCTACCCTTTCAGCTCGTTCACTGATGTTGTCCCAACTTCCCAGCTGGTTGGGAAGCTTTTCCCCTACTTCCCCAGCTCCCTTCAGCTCTCGTCCTTCTCTTCATCCCTCAGATGTCATCTGAAATGTCACTTTCTCCAGGAAACTTTCTCTGGGTTCTTAGACCAGCTTTGCTCCTTCTGTAAGTTCCTTTGCACCATGTAAGTCTCTTTCCTAACATGTATACTGTTTGAAAGACTCATAAGACTTTTCAGCTTCTGTATTCCTCACTAAGCTCCAGAGGACAGACGCCTGTATTGTTTACTGCTGTGTCTCCAATGCCCAGGATGGTCTTAAGCACAGAACAGACACTCAGCTGTATTTTTGCATGCATCCTGGGAATCATCTATGAACTGAAGCTTTGTTCCAGGGAAGGGCTTGAAGGCCAAGTCGTAACCCAGCCACATAGCATTCGAAGGGTCCTCGTGCCTTCAGGAGGTGGGGAAGGTAATGCTGGCTCCTACCCTCCCAGTTCCCTGCTAGGACTTTCACATCCTGATGCGGCTCTTACGGGCAGGAGCATCCTCGCTGAGCGTCGGGGATTGCCTGTTTCACCACGCGTGTGAAGATGAGGAAGTAGGTAGCATATAGGGTTGTAAAGTGCTCCTGATGTGGCAGGAAACCCAGGAGCCTGGCAGGGTCTTTAGTGAAGTGGTGGGCAGTTCCCTGTGCCTCTGGAAGGGCTGTTGGTCACTCTGCCAGGATGGACATGTTCTGTGCCCAGGAGACAGTAAACTCTGCCAGCATGCTCCCTACCAGTCTTGGTAAGTTGGCGTTTCTCACTCACAGAATTTTACTTCCTTCCACGGTCTGCACGGGCAAGGCCGGGACTTCTAGCCCAGCTGAATGCACAGGTGTTCCAGAGACCATGGGTTGGGGAAGAGACATCCAGGACACGGCTCTCCGAGGCCAGAAGTGGGGAGGGGGTGCAGAGTTTGGCACGACCAGCTTTGTTTACAGGCCTGCTGGGCCGATGGATCACAGGAGGGGGTCCTGGGGCAGCGCCAGAGAGCTGGGTTACCAGGAGCGTGGAAAGAAACAAGCCCTGTGCCAGGGTGTAGGAGTCAAGCCTCAGACTGGGGAACAAAGTAGGAGGGCTGAGAGCCAGTGAATCAACCATCAGAATGCCAAACTGGTAGGCACAGAGGAGACAGGAAGGAAGGGTTAGTGGGGACAAAGGAGAGCTGGAGCGAGAGGTGGAGGCAGGAACCGGGTCGGCGTGCAATACTGCTGATGTGGGGGGATTCTCCTGGGGTGGTCAGGCATGCTCCTCAGAGTCTGGAAATAGGGGCAGGACCACTTCAACTCTCATCCCCAGACCAACTTTGCATTTACTCCTGGCATTTACACTTGCGGAAACACAGAGGTTCTATTTCCCTAATTATGTATTCAGACAAACAGCGTTGATTTTCCTGGCCATGCGGTTGCAAAGTAAAGACGCCGCTTACCTGGCACAGCCCCGCTGGTAGCAAGCCTGGGTCTGAGTTCACACCTGCTCATGGGTCCTGCATTGTCATTGGTGATCAAGGTGATACAGGTCTGAGTCTGTTGTGATTTTGGACAGCAATGCTCATGATTTTTCTGAAACCTATAGTTTTTTCCCCCTTTTTAAAAAGAAACTCTGCCTCAGACACACCAAAGGTAATGAAACAGACACATCACATATTCCTGTCCCGTGTCATGGTATTTTATATTCCTGCTTATGGTAGGACAGTGATGTAGGCTCTGGCTTTAAGGCCAAGGAGGCGTGGGTTCCAATACTGTTTTCCTTTGACTAGCGGTGTGACCTGGAGCAAGTTATGAATGTATCAGTTTTCTCAAATGTAACACAGAGGTAGCGGCGGGTGCCTGCCTCTGACTGGTTGTTCTGCGGGCTGGGGACAATGCAGCTTAGTAGGTGAGCAGTAAATGGTAGCTCTCATTGTCCTCTTAGCTGCCTGGTTAAAATGATGGGTATCACAGACTATGGTTTGAAAATAATGGCGAGGTTAAGTAACATATTTCAATTTCAAGAGGTAAACATATTGAAGGAAGGGTATAGCTCAGTGGTGGAGCACATGCCTAGCATGCACAAGGTCTTGGGTTCAATCCCCAGCGCCTCCATCAACAAAATAAGTAAACCTAATTACCTCCCCCTGCAAGAGGTAAACGTATGGCTTTCAGTTATTGTTTTATTTACTAGTAGGTGAATAATTGTAAAATAGAGGGCCAGAACCGTTACTGGGGTTTTCCATTAATGAGATGTAGTTTTATTGCATGTGCTGGTTGGAAATGGTCCCTATTGGCTACAACCTTATGATTTTAAAACATACTCTTCAAGCAGCTCTTCTGAGAGATCACACAGCTTCGTATTTGTGCACAAATGGAGGGGTGAGATACTGTCTTGTTCAGGTCTTGAATGAATGACGCGGCTGAAATAAATTTCGCATTTTGTTAGCTGGCCGTGGAGGATGGGTTGACTTATTTCTTCTTTATGACATCTCCCCTAATAATCATAGCAAGCACTTTTATAGCCATCATTTGGTGCCAAGCTCTCTTTCAGTGTTTTACAAATATTAATTGATTTCATTGCTAATGGCCCTGTGAGATAGGAACTGTGATAACGCCATTCAGAAAAGGAGGAAACTGAGGCACAAGACAAAGTCATCTGTCCACATCACACAGCTGGTAAGTGGCAGAGCCGGGGTTCCAAGCTGGCGCGGCGGCTGCCCACATCTCTCATTTTACTGCCTCTCTGCACAACGGCCTCCCCAACATCTGGAGGAAAATGGAACATTTCTATTTACCATCCATGACTTTTTTTTTAGAGAAGAGAGAGTTCATGGTGCCAGAGGGAACATGGGCTTCGCAGTCTAAAACTCTGAGCACAAGGTTAGGCTTTGCCACCCCTTGTTTGCCTGACTGTGAAAGACAAAATACTGAACTTCTGAAAATCTTGGCATCCTCACTTATAAAGTGGGGATTTTATATACCTGTTGTGAG
The DNA here is from genome assembly GCF_048773025.1 of Camelus bactrianus. Classification (NCBI taxonomy): domain Eukaryota; kingdom Metazoa; phylum Chordata; class Mammalia; order Artiodactyla; family Camelidae; genus Camelus; species Camelus bactrianus. Next base: position 16,541,017 of record NC_133572.1, read on the forward strand.
GGTGACTAATATTGTGTGTGACACATAGGAGATGCCCAAGGAGTAGTCGTCCCTACTTTGGTTACTAAGTTTCTAAATATACCCAAATATGCAATTATTTGGTGGTTTCTTTTCTCCTGAAAAATAAATTCTTGATTTCTTCTAACTTTTCAGCTTTAAAAAAAATGGGGTAAAATCTGATCACTCAGTTAACAATGTAGAGCATCCATGTAGAAAGCATTTTCTACATCAGTACTGTCCAACAGAACTTTTCATGATGATGGAAATATTCTGTAATCTGTGCTGCTGAGTATGGGGGCTACTAGGCTCATGCGATTATTGAGCTTTTGACATGTGGTTAGTTTAGCTAAGGCACTGACTTTAAAATTTTATTTAATTTTAACAAATTAAAATTTGAGTTTAAATAGCCATATGTAGGTATCGTATTGCCCAGTGAAATTATAGCTGCTTTAATCAGGATCAAGTCCTGGCTGATCAGATAATTCTTTTAACAAATCCAAGTCAGTTTCTTAGCGTGTTCTTTTTCTAAGGTGTCTAAGACATCTGTGTAGGAAAGAAAAAATATCAATTATCAAGCACAAATTCCAGCAAATAAAGAGAACAATATCCATCCACTTCTCCAGGTTTTATGGCATTTGATAGATTCATTTTAATTTGACTGGAACCCAAATGACATAACTTATCAACACTTTAAAATATTGATCATGAGTTGCTATGAATATTTTAGTCCTCTCCCATAAATTGATAGTAGTATAATAATTTTAATACTCATAGAATATCACATGTCTATTTGGTTTGTATATAAGCAGTGGCATGCTGATAAATGTTTAACTGGTTCTCTGGGAAAAAAATGTGTGCGGATATGTTTGTGTGTATGTGTATAGTTTATTATACATTTTGCTTCTATAAAGAATATGTAACAAAGCACACATTTACACATAATAATAAAATTGCATGACTCCTTTAAACTCCGCATAGCCAACTGATTCTCACTTAATGCTTTTATTGATTTTTGCCAAACCCTCTATCCATTGCCAACCTATGGTTGCAATTAATTCACAAGTAAAATTCCTACATGAATGTCGGTTGATTTTTTATTTGTTATGAGTTACTATGTTAATGTTATGTCATATTATGTTAATGAATAAGGGAAAAGTCAAACAATGGAGATGTTTGTTAAAGCCCCACTCATTCATCGATGATATGAGCAGCTTCTTTACTAAGTCAGGTAATTTGCACATCTTGGAGAAATCTTTCCTCCATTTTTTTGTGTTGTTCACAATATGATGACTACAGACATGACATTTTTAAGTTCAATCCACATGATTAACATTTTCTCTATCACTTTCTTGAATCTAACAATTGACAAAATAATAAATCAAGCCCTAATTTGTAGCATTTGCCAATTCCCGTGGCGTACACACTCCCACCACTACCGATGCCACGTCACTGAAAGCGGAGGAACCTACAATAGACGATTAACCTCAAGAGCACAGATAATAGTAAAATGTAGTAAAATAATTACAGGTGATGAGTTTTGAGCATTTAGTACTTTCATTCTTCGTGTAATTTATTTAGTTATGTTTATATAACTTAATTTCCTGTGTTCATCAACAATTCATTGAGGGTCTGCTCTGCCCCAGGACTGAGTGCTTTAAATAAGAACAGGGCTGCCGGGGCTGTGCTCGTCCCTCTTCTGTGTCTGCATTTTCTCCCTGGATGACCTCATCTAGCCTCAGGGCTTTCATATCGTCTATATCCTGATGACCCCCAAATTTACGTTTCCACGCCCATTTTCTACTGTGAGCTCCAGACTCATAAATCCAGCCGCCTACTTGATGACTCCCCTTGGGTATCTCAAACTAGTTATCTTAAACCGGACACGCTGGGCTGTTCCAGCCTGCTACATCTTAATGTCCACCTCCTGCCCCCCACCGTCCATCCACTCTTCCTCTGTTCTTCACAGTTTTCAGTGACACTACAATACATCGGTTGATTGAGCCCCTAAATCAAGACACATCCTTGGTTTTTCACTTTCATTCCTTTCTTCATCCAATCCAACAAGAAGTCCTGTTTTTTCTATACGAAAAAGTTTCCTGAATCTGGAAATTCTTCACCATTTTCACTGCTGCCAGCCTAGTCAATTTCACTCTCTCCCCGTGGGATGAGGAAGAGATGCTCATTTGATCTTCTTGTTCTACTTTTCCCTCATCTAACTTTACACATAGTATGAAGAATTAACTCTTAAAAATATAACCCAGCCCATGTCACTCTTTTGCTTAAAATCTCTCCAGTGGTTATTGATGACAATTAGAGTTCACATTTCTTTCTGTGTCTATGGTAGGCAGAGTCGTGGGCCCCCAAAGATGTCCACGTCCTAATCCTGGGAACTTGTAAATGAATACTTCCTTACAGGGCGAAAAGAACTTTGCAGATGTGACTAAATCAAGAACATGGAGATGGGAAGGTTATCCAGGTGGGCCTGATGTAATCACAAGGGTCCTTAAAAGTGGAAAAAGGCGGTAGAAGAGATTCAAAGGGAGATGTAAATGTGGAATGATCGGGGAGATGCAACTTTACCGGATTTGAAGATGGAGGAAGGAGCGCAAGAACCAAAGAATACAGACAATCGCTAGAAGCTGGAAAAGGCAAGGGAATGACTTCTTCTCTAGAGCCTCTGGAAAGGAATGCGGTCCTGCCAATGCCTTGACTTTCCAGGGAGAACAAGGTCAGTCTCCTTGGTCTTCTTCTTTTTTTTTTTTTTTTTTTTTTTTGCTTTCTTTTTTCTTTTAAATTTAGTCTTTTTAAAAAAAAAAAACAGCAAGTCTTTTTCATTTGTTTGTTGTTGGAGGGGGAGATAATCAGGTTTATTTATTAGGTAATTAGGCTTATTTTTTATTGGAGGTACTGGGGATTGAACCCAGGATCCCATGCTAAACATGTGCTCTACCACTGAGCTATACCCTCCCCACCCTCTTCCCAAGTGACGGAACTGTAAGATAAGTTTGTGTCATTTGAGCAGCTAAATTTGTGAAAATGTGTTACATACAGCAAAGTGATACAATAGCCTAGAAGACCCTACAAGATCTGCTTCCTGTCAGTCTCTGTGATCTCATCGGCTGTCATTCTCTCCACCGGCGCACTCTGCTCCGGCCACCTACACATCCATCTTGCCTGCATAGCACGTGGAATCCTTTCTCAGGGCTTTGGTACCAGTGATTCCTTTGCCTGTGACTTTCTTCTCCAGACCTTCATATAGCGAGTTCTCCATCATTTGGATTTTCAAAACCTCTTCAAAAAAGGCACCATTCGCTAGTTGCTTTTTAATCTGCGTTTTATTTTCTGGTTAGCTTTAATCAGGATCTGAGATTGTCTTAACAGTTTGTTTACTGTCTGTGCAGCCCCTTACCAGACATGCACCATTAAAACATAAACCTCATCGAATCAAAGATCTAGCCTATCATGCTCACCCAGTAAGCACTTAGTGAGTATTTGTTGCAAAAAATGAATGAAAATATAGACTGTGTATCCTGGTGCCTTGCCTCAGAATACACGCAGTCTGTGGGAAGGAAGATGAATAAAGCGATGATTATAGAACAATGTAATGAGTATTATGGGAGGGGTGTGGATGCGGTGTTCTGGGCACCCGTAAGCACTTTGGCAGGTTTTCCAGAGGAAAGACTATTGGGAAGAATCTTGAAGACAAAGTGGGAAAGTCAAAGCCAGGTTAAAAAAAAAGAGCAGTTGGATTTTCAGGCAGAGCGTGCTGGAGGAACAAGGGCACAAAGGTGTGAAATGGGAAGGTATTATGGGCACCACGGGTGGTTTGGTTACCTGAGAACCTAAAGTGAAAGGTAATAAAATGTCTCATTGCAGAGGACTTCGTGTGACCTACAAACAGATTTTAAATTTGTCTAAGTGGCAATTAGGGGCCCTTAAAGTGTTGTAAACTGTCAGTTTCGCCCTGTAGAAAATTTATTCTGACAATACCACTGAGGATAGATTGAAGGGGAGGGGCCCCAGAGCGCAACATCGGTTGAGGGGATATGGCCATTGTCAAGAAAGAAGGACCTAGGGAAGTAGTGAGAAAGATAGAGGGTGACAGGGAGAGCTGAGGAATATTTTAGAGGTAGATTTTATAGGACTGGAGACCAAGTTATTGTGTGGAGTGAGGGAGAAGGATTAGGAATGACTTGGGTAACTGGGCAGAGAGTGGTACCACCAGTAAGAACAGGGAGGATATGAGACAGGTTTCATTATGACATGTCTGAGGTGCCATGAGGCAAGAGGAGACACCTCAGAGACCTTTGGATAATTGGATCTGAAGCTTGGGGGAAAGGTCAGGGTAGAGATTTAGACTTGGGAGTCTCTGGCATACACGATGGTAAGACAGTTCCACAGACATAGAGATTAGAAGAAAAGTGGGTTGAGGTTGGACTACTGCAGAATACTAATTTTTATGCATTGGATGGAAGAGGATTAGTGCAAGAGTGGGACCAAGACGGATAGTCAGAGAGGAAGCAAAAGAATCAAGAATGTGCTCTCATTGCCAGAAACACCTGGCTTCTTCCTCTACTTCTGTGATTTAGCATCCATTTCAAACATTGCCTCTTCCAGGTCCTCTCAAAAGGATGCTGTTACTTTTCACTGAATCACTACCGCTCCTTACTTGTACCAATTTTATAGTGATTGTTGTATTGTAATGTTTTGTACTGATCGTCAGTAATGCATTTTGAATGGCTAGAAATAAAACTATGACACATTTATATGTGAAACAAATCGTTGCATTTTTTGTGATGTACCTTAAAACAAACACTTGCTGACTTGAGCAAACCCTAGAATAAGATTCATTCATTTAGTAAGAGATTTAGGTTGCAGAACTGTGCCATGGTGTGCAACAGCACAAAAACCAAATACAGGAACAAGTGAATCTAATGGAGTAAAAGACACAAAAGAGGTTTTCGTACCCATAGTAGGTGCACTTTAACAGATACTGTTACTGCAGTCCTAGTGGTGATATCCAGTCGTGTCACCCCCACCCCCGACGTCCCGCCTCCCCCGCCGTTCCCCCCCCCTTAACTGTTTAACAGCCAGGTGGGTAACAGTCTTCGTTCCCACTGGCCTGTTAAAATTGTAACTTACAACATATAAATTGTGTCTCTCTCAGACTGTGAGCCTCTCAAGAATAGAGCTCAATTTTTCCATTATTCTGTAACAAATACAAAACAAGAGCTAGTGACGAATAAGCGATGAATAGGATACAACCTGCAGCGATTTTTGCAACATGAGGCAGATGTGAGATCTAGGACGTGGGGCTTTGCCATTTTCGTTTACCCCTGGCCTTCAAGACAGATCCTGAGCTCAGTAAATATTTGTTGAAAGAAATGGTTTTATGGAATGGGAAAACTGTCTGACAGGTGAAATGGATTACCTTCTAAATCCTTCCATTTCAAAGGTCTGTGATTATATTATTCACAGCTTCAATTTCTATTAAAAGATTATGAGTTGGTCGTTTTTTTTTTTTTCTCAGCCAAAGCTGTACAAACTCTTCATTTTAAGTTCACTTTTCCAGATTATGCAACACAATGATAAATGTGCCAGTATGTAATCACTTCTATAACACCATATAGGTAAGTTTTCAACTATTATTTTAGTTAATTGAATAATAGAGCAAACTTAAATGATTGACTATCTTCTTATATATTGGAGAAAAAAGAATTCTAGTAATGTCAGACACCCCCCACTCAAACCCATGGTCCATGAGTTGTATATAGTCAGTCTTTTTAGCCAGTTTATTAAGAAAAACTAGAATTGACATGTCTGTCAAACTCCTGTCACATCCTCATCTGTGTAAATCAGAATATCTCTGACTTCACCAGCACGATAACACCGTTGTATTATTCAGGACTCACCCCACTGCAAGTGGCAGAAACCAGATTCAAATTAGCTGAAGCTGTGAAGGAGGTTAGAGGTCACTGTAACCAGCTGAGGGGAGGGCAAGGTGACAGAAATGCAGGTGAGAACATCATTAGACTTCCTTCTCTCCCCGAAGCTCTCTCTGCAAATTCACTTTATTTTTTCCAGCCACTTTCTTCCCCAAAGCTCAAACTGAGCTGGAGGGTGGAGGACTGCAGCTTTAGGGGACATCGTCACAGACTGGTGCTCAGAGGGAAGGGCTCATCCTTCTAGTTTTTGTTCGAAAAGGGCTGGACAAGGGCTCCAACTGGCTTCTCGTGGGACCCTGTTGATCAATCGTTTTGTCCTAGGAGGACTGGTGAGGGGCTCTGATCCATTAGCCTTATGGTTAAGGGTGAGGTGGGGGCTGTATCAAAGGGCCAGGGGAAAGAGTGCAGTACAGGTGAAAAACGGTGGTGTCCCCTACACCCAGGACATGACATTATAGCCAAGAGAAGTGTTTGGGGGGTTCTAGAATACATCTTAATATTTGTGTAATGAAGTAAAACTTCACTTCATAAATAGAAATGGCCAAGGGATTATAAGCTAATTGGTACATTTGTTTTGTAGTTTGGCATCCTATTATGTGACTTTTTGTTAAGGGAGGGACTCAAACATCTTATCTGTGGATAGCAACCCAGAAATCAACATGGCGCCCCTTCTTAAGGACCTCGATGCCCCAGCTGTGGCTCCTCTTCCATTCTCCAGCCACTCTTCTTGGGTTATTTGCTGAGTGTCAGGTTGTCTCCGTGGCTTTGTGCATCTCAGCCTTCCTTTGAGGCTATTTTTGAGTCACCTGGCTACTTCTCATTGGGTGGAATGGCCTAGGTTTACACTCTTGTGGAGTAAATAAAGTAAGATGCTCCCTGATTTGTATTTTTGTTTTGGGCACTGATGGGGTGGAGACCCTCAATGGATCTGAATAAAATCGAGGCAGTGAATAATCCTGTTGAATGCTTTAGAACAGACTTTGTGAGATAAATATGAACACTGTGGACTTGTGTGATGATTAAAAAAAAAAGAGACCAACTTGATATGCTGCTTTATAGAGTCGATGTAAGTGGAAAACTGAGGGCTTGAAACAAGCTTTAGTTCCTCCACTTCAGGTTTTATGATTTGGGCATCTCATCTTCTACAATATTTTACCTCAATTCTACCTTGTTTCAAGCATGGTTTTCTAAAACTATGTCTACGTCAAGTGAGAACATGAGCTTGAAGGACTGCAAGGTGGTGAGTTTTTCTTTTTCGAAAAGCTTACTTCATCTTACGAGATTCTCTCAGGTGCTCTTAGGTGCCATTTCTGCTCTGAAACGTCCTGAAAATAAATGAAGACTTTACAGAAATCGCAGTGGACAAAACGCTGTGTCTGCCCAATCATTATTGGCTAACCTTAGTGCAATTTACCATTGGCATCTGTATTGTTACTGGGTGCCCCATGCAAATGCCTGTTTTTGTTTTTTTTTTAGTATCAGAAATTTTCTTTGTTCCCCATCAAGCATTATTCCTCTTCAAGGTCTGCAATTAGGAAAACATCAAGCTATCTTGTATTTTATAGTAATGGTAGATTTTTCCTTCTGCAACATTCCTCTTATGTGGAGAAGCACTTACTATAAATTGATGCATACGGGGCTTACTCCCTTACTTGGCGTGTTAAAAACTATTTTTAAAATTGGCTATGGATGTGATGTAGTTTATAAATTCCACCTCACAAGTACTAGGTCTGTTTGCTTGTGTTTCTGCAATTGTAGGCATTCAGTAAGTTTACTCATTTGTATTTCTCAGGATTGGAAATCTTAACGCTTCCTATTTTTTATACATTGACCACGTGTGGTGCCTAGTGAACAAACTGGTGATTTGGAGGCACTGTGAGAATAGGGGTGTTTAAATCATCAAAGAAAGAACAAATTTTGTTCCTAATGATTTCAATATTTCATTCATTTTATTTTAGCATAAAAAGTAGGCTTCAGAGAAGCCAAATGTCCAGCTCAAAGCCCAGCTTCATTTTTTTCTAGCTTTGACTGTGGGTGAGTGAGTTAACCTCTCTTTTCCTCATTTTCCTCATCTCTCTTTCCTTGATAACATGTATAGCTCATAAGTTTCTTGTGAGAATTGAACAAGCCAGTAAATGTACATCATTTGTACTCAGGACATGTTGCCTCTTGCTATTGTCAACAACAGCAGACAGCAATAATAGTACTTTGGAAGTTCGTAGTATTCGATGTGGGACGTATGTTGTAAGCAAATAATGTGATACCCTGTGACTCAATTACCAAACCTTTTATCGTGCTGGGCACAGGGGTACCAGCACACACGCACGCGCACACAGGTCCATGCATGCCGCACCTGAACTTTGTAAGGAGGGGTCCTAGAATTTAAATCCTCCTGTACTGGGATCCATATATTCTCAAGGTCAATACTGTCTCGCTTCTTCTCAAATGTGGGAAGAAACATGAGCACATAACTATGCTATATGGTGTACTGTCTCAAACCTGAAGACAATTCTGGCTGACTGAATACTGTCTAAACCTAGGGCACCCATGGTTTATAGCTCCTTCTTGATTGTGTCAGGAGGGCTCAAGGCCATGCTTGCATTAGCCCGAAGGAAGAAAGCACTTTGGAGAGAGGGAAAAGTGGGTCTGACTTGGAGCAGCACGGGGATGCTGGGATGGTCCTGCCCGACTCACACACCGTACACTTCACACACAGTGCCGTCCCAACATCACACAGCTGAAAATTCTAACACCGAACAACACATTTCAGTGAAAGCTTTTGTTAATGTCTATGTGACACTCTCCCCAAAACGGCACCCTCACACTTCAGTCTATTAACCAGTTCTAGTTTTACTACTGATACTATAAAGCTGGTTTAATATCTTGTTTTAAGTAAATGATTTTCTTTTCCCGGGAACGACTAAGTTGTTTCTTTGTCCTATGCATTTAGTTTAAATATGCTTCAAAAAGAGCTTGTTTACAATTGTCCTTTAAAAAAAAAAGTCAAGAGAAAAGTCATATTTTTGTGTGTGTGTGCAAATCCCTGTACATTTTTAATTTGGGGAGTCATCTAAATCATTATAATCTACTTGCCTACTGAAAAAAAGTCTTAAGGGAGACCCTCAAGACCTCCGAGCTGAGGATACTTTGTAATAAACGAGCATGAAGCCCAGAGCCATGAATGCTAGTGGCTTTTGGAAGGAGGTGTAATAAGGCTTTTGTTTTTTCAGACCCTTCTTAAAACCTGGGGAGAGTGTCACCACTGGGCTTTGTGATGTAGTCTGCATAAGAGTAATTTTGCCCCTGGGAAAGTCAGAGCCAGGCCAAAGTCACTCCTGGGATTTCAAAGTCTGAAGTCACTTGTTTGGCTCTACTCGCTGGAGGATTTGAGAATGCTGTTCACCGGCCAGTGTGAACAGTGGTTGAAAAATGAGTTTCTGTAACAATCATTTCCAGAGTTTTTTAAGATACAGAAATTCTTCTTCATTGCTTTTTGGGCACTGGAAAGACAAATTTGGGTAGGGTTTTCAGGTGGGACTTGGAAATAATGGGGCCAGTATGTATTTTGACAATCTCCATGAGTGTTCTTTCGCTCAGAGAACTCTGAAGTGCCTGTTAGTCTTTCGAACAGGTTTTTTTGGAAAAACAATTGTGCTGTAATGCCAACATGACATCAGCTTTTGTTAAAATACCCAAGTAAAGCCACCAAACATTACTAAAGCCTTTTGGAGATGCTAGAAGAGAGCAAGAAGAGAAAGTGAAGGGAATACAGTTCATTCTGAGACACTCAGATGAGTAGCAGCCTTGTTTCCCTCTTTAGATCTCTTCTCAACAGTGAAAAAATAGTCTCACACACTGCGTTAATTTTTCTCGTCCTGTTCCCCAGCATGGCGGCTTCCTAAAATCCTCAACTGAGTCTCTAAATTTCTGTTTGGAGGCACTTTTTTCTTATAAAGTTTCACTTCCACAATTTTTAAAAATTCAACACATATTTATTAAATGCTTAGTGTATATCGGGCACTGTTCAGAGCTCTCAGGTTACAGCAGTGAATTGACGAAGCTCCCTGCCCTCGGGCCCTGTTGTTTAGCTCACACAGAGCATCTAACTTACCTGGACATGGCAAGCCCCAGACTTCAACATGCTTAAAGGGTCCCTGTGGCCCAGCCCTGTTACAGATTGCTTGGAGCGTGGCTGCAAATTCACCAACACCTTGCACTCAGATGTGCAGAAAAGAAGTATTTTGAAAATTTTTATCTATACCTGATCTAATGCTCCTTATGTGCCCCTGCCTGGTAGAAAAGGAAAACAAAAAACAAAACAGCTAGATTTTTTTTTCCTCATCCAATGCAACAATTTAACTATTGCTTTTGGGTCATGCTTAGTGTCTAGATTGAAAGGAAGAGGGAGGGGAAGAGGTGGTGCCTCAGACAGTACTTCTGAATGCTGCAGGACTGTCTTCTCAATATTTTGGGCTGTTCATAATTCAATGACTACAGACACAGCACGCTTTTAAGTCTAATCCGCGTTACTGACATTTCCCCCATCATTTTCGTAAGTCTAGACAATCAACAAAACAGTAAGTCAAACCTTGATTACAGCATTTGCAATTGCCATGATGTAAATTCTCTGACCGTGGCTGATTTCAAGCTACTAGTGTGACGTTGCTGAATGTAGAAACAACAGCTCATCATTATGGACTATTTTCACCAAACAGATAACGTAGCCATAAATGACCTCAAGATCTTAGATAGCAGTAAACATCCAGTAAATGTAAAATAAGTGTGAAGTGATGAATTTTTAGTCTGTTACCTTTTTAAAAATGTAATATAATTTATTTATTTATTTATACATTTATATAATTTAATTTTTAATAATGGCTATGTTTAACAACTGGCTTCCAGAAATCCTCAAAATTTAACAGTTGACTCTCATGTGTCACTATGTCAGCCTAAAATCATAGTAAATCGTAAATGATGTCTTTAATTCCTTTATCACTCTCCTTCAATCCAACAGCAGATCACAGTGACTCCCCCTCTAGAACATGTCTTGAATTGCACACTTTCCTACTTCCATCATCGTCTCATCACCATCACGCCTCACCTGTGTTCCTGCAACAGCCTTCTGACTGCTCTCTCTGTCTCCACTTCTAATGCATCTATAGTCCATCCTCCAGACAGGACCCAGGGTCATATTTTGTAATTTATTTTTATTTTATTTTTTAAATATTTTTGTTGAATATAGTCAGTTTACAATGTTGTATCAATTTCTGGTGTACAGCAAGATGCTTCAGTCATATAGGAACATACATGTTTTCTTTTTCATATTCTTCTTCACCATAAGTCACTACAGGATATTGACTATAGTTCCCTGTGCTACACAGTATAAACTTGTTGTTTATCTATTTTATATGTATTAGTTAGTATCTGCAAATCTCGTACTTCCAAGTTGTCCCTTCCCACCCCCTTTCCACCCTGGTAACCATAAGTTTGTTTTCTATGTCTGTGAGTCTGTTTCTGTTTTGTAAATAAGTTCATTTGTCTTTTTTTTCCTTTTTTTTTAGATTCCACATGTAAGTGATATCATATGGTATTTTTCTTTCTCTTCCTGGCTTACTTCGCTTAGAATGACACTCTCTGGGTCCATCCATGTTGCTGCAAATAGCATTATTTTATTCTTTTTTATGGCTGAGTAGTATTCCATTGTATAAATATACCACAGCTTCTTTTTCTAGTCATCTGTCGATGGACATTTAGGTTGTTTCCGAGTCTTGTCTATTGTAAATAGTGCTACTGTGAACATTGGGGTGCATGTATCTTTTAGAATTAAGGTTCCCTCTGAATATATGCCCAGGAGTGGGGTTGCTGGATCATATGGTAAGTCTATTTTTATTCTTTTGAGGAATCTCCATACTGTTTTCCATAATGGCTGCAGCAAACTACATTCCCACCAAGGTCATATTTTTAAAATGTGCATTACATCATATCAGTATCACTTCCCATCTTCAACTCTTTAATATTTCCCCATTGTCCTTAGAAGAAAACCCAAGTTCTTATTATGCCCAATAAGGCGCTACACCATCTGGCTACAGCCGCCCTTATAACTTCACCCCACCCACTGTCCTACTTCAGCCCTGCATTCCAGCCACACTGGCCTTTCTTTTTCTTAAACGTGCCTACTCTGTAGTGATCACAGGGCCTTGATACTTACTCCCTCTGCTGGGAATGCTCTTCTCCTTCCACAAAATTCCAGGGCTGGCTCCGTCTCCTTAGGTTTCAGGGAAATAGCTCTGTGATGGTTAATCTTATGTGTCAATTTGACTGGACTATAGGATGCCCAGATATCTGGCTAAGCATTATTTCTGGATGTATCTATGAAGGTTTTCCCAAAGAGATTGGAATTTGAGTTGGCAGACTGAGTAAAGTAGATTGGCCTCCCCAGTGTGCGTGGGTATCATCCAATCCATCGAGCACCTGAATAGAAGAGGAAGGCAAGGAAAATTGGATTCACCCTCTGCCTCACTCCTGGAGCTGAGACACCAGTCTGGTCTGTGGTGCTCCCAATTCTCTGGTCTTCAGACTGCAACTACAATCTCTGGTCCCTCCTACCACCAAACAAGGGGCACAGCATCTTGTGTGCCTCTCTGGGTTTTGGATGTAACAGGTTCCATTCCAGTGTGTTGCTCTGGCCCATTTACTGAGTGATCTGAAAAGCCGCATGTTTTGGGAAGGACCCTGAACAGGAGACTCTGCATCAGGTCCAGGCTGCTGTGCAAGCTTCTCTGATGCTTGGACCGTAAGATCTCATAGACTCGATGGCCCTTGAAGTGTCAGTGGCAGATAGGGATGCCGTTTGGGGCATTTAGCAGCCCCTATACAAGAATCATAGTGGAAGCCCTTAGAATTTTGGAGCCGTTGACAGAATCATGGTGCAGCCCTCAGGATTTTGGAGCCAAGCCCTGACACTCTTTGCAGATAATTACTCTTCCTTTAAGAAATAGTTGTTGACCTGCTGCTGGCCTCAGTAGAGACTGAATGCTTAACCACAGGCCATCGAGTTACCACGCAGCCTGGGCTGCCCGTCACGAACAGGGTGTTGTCTGCCCCACCAAGCTGTCAAGTTGGGCGGGCACAGCGGCACTCCACCATCAAGCGGAAGTTGAGTGCATCTGATCAGGTCCAAGCAGGCTCAGAAGACACAGTTAAGTTGCATGAAGAAGTGACCCCAATGCCAATGGTCCCCACTCCTGCCACACTGGCATCTCTCTCCCTGACTGTACCTACGGCCACAGGGAGTGTTCCCTCAGATCAGTTCACAGAGGAAGAGAGAAGCCTCGAGTCTGGTTTACAGAGGATTCTGAATGATACACAGAACTACCCCAAAGTGCACAGCGACAGCATGGCAGCCCCTTTCTCAGGCATCCCTGAAGGACAGCAAAGAAGCGAAATCCTCTTACAAGGCAGAACTTCGAGCAGTGCACCTGGCTGCTGACTTTGGTGCTTGATGAAGGCAGAGAGAGTCTGGAGTGGGCAGTGAAAGAAGGTAGTTATAAATACCCCGTGGCCAGTCACAGAGATGACGACTGGTCTCAATCAGTATTTCCTCCTTAGTTATGAATATGTGTATGTGTGTGTATCAGATTTCTTTGTTTTCTTTCCTCTCTTATTCCCTTATCATGTAACATAAGATGCATTGATTTTATATCATAGTATTTAAGTATTGTTAATTTTATATCATTGCATTTAAGTTACAAGACATTGAGAAGAGCCAGCATCACTCAAGGACTTGACCTCCTCTCCTGAGGAAGAGGTTAGAACGTTTTAGGCGGTGCCCAGCATAGATAGATCATGTCAGGTGGAATTATGACTTTGTTATTGTCTTTATTCATTTGGAGGTTAAGCATGGCCTAAGGAGATGTGTATGCTGCCGAGCTGGCAAGGGATGGACTTGTGATAGTTAACTTTATGTGTCAGTTTGACTGGACCATAGGATGTCCAGATATCCTGTTAAACATTATATCTGGGTGTGTCTGTGAGAGTATTTCTGGAAGTGATTAGCATTTGAAAGTGGTTGACTGAGTGAAGCAGATAGCCCTCCCCAGTGTGGGTGGTCACCCTCCAATCCTTTGAGGGCCTGAGTGGAATGAACAGGCAGAGGAATTCGATCTTTGCCTGACTGCTGGAGCCAGGACAAGGATCTTCTCTTGATCCTTGGCTCCTGGTCCTCAGGCTTCAGACTTGGACTGGATCAGGCTCTTAGACCTTTGAATGATACCACTGGCTTCCCTGGGTCTCCTGCTTGCACATGGCAGAGGGTGAGAGCTCTCAGCCTCCATAATCACATGTAATACCTTATAATCAACCTATCTATCTATCTATCTATCTATCTATCTATCTATCTATCTATCTATCTATCATCTCCCATATTCATTCTGTTTCTTCAGAGAACTCTGACTAGTATGATGTCCTGTAATGTCCTAGGAGAGTCTTCCTTGTTTTATCCCCCAACTCCCCATGTCACCAGTCTTTGTCCCATGAACTCAACCAAATTACTAAGCCTTTTTATGCCTCAGCTTTATAATTTGTCAAATGGAAGTCACTGTAATTCTTTCCTCATAGTGTATTAAACTCTGTAAGTTTTCTAATCTGTAAAATAGAGATAAAAATGGGACCTAGGAGGATAAACTGTGATGGGGTATGGAAACCCTTTAGCCCAGAATGTGGTTCCTCCTGTGAGTTCAGTTACTGGAAGCTGTAGAGGGCTTTTTTTTTGTTTGTTTGCATATTATCAACAAGCAGATTAAGGGGCAGGGGTATGTCTAGAGCACAGTAGAGCTCGGGTTCAGTAACACAGAATGACAACTGATCCCAGGCCAGAATTGTGTTAGGAAGAAGTGGGGTTTGAGCTTAGAGGCTGGGGTACCCTGATGGTAGATACGTATTGAGAAGGTTGCTCATGACAGTATAATAACAGACAAAATCCTGAAATAGATCTATTTTCATAGATAGAAAATTTTATTGGGAGTGATATCTGTGTATCTATCAAGCTACTGGAGAACCTCTATTCTTCATTGAATATCTACTTCTTAGAGGGGAAAAAAAAGCAAAACCATGTTCTAAGTGTTGAATTAGAACAACTTGGCAGTTGGCTGAGTTTTAAACTAGTGACCAGTGTATTCATCAAATAAAGCCAGGCCACTGTGTAACATCTGTTTCTTCTTATGTTGGGTAGGTCAAATAATAGAGAGTGAATCATGAGTTAAAGTTACTGGTCCAGATTGATCCGGGAGAGGTGAATCACAAGATAAGTGGGGAAAAATTGAAGAAGAAATAATTGTGAACACGGAAGAGAGGGCCACAGATGAAGGGGAAAGGAGCAGGTATCTAAAATAAAAGGAGATGGCACTGAGTTGGGGGCAGAAGAAAAAATGAGAGATAAGCAAGCCTTCAACAATGTAAAAATGACCCCAGCTTTATCTCTAAATGGCTATAGTATACAACTTTAAGACCTCAAAGGAAAAAAAAAATCTTAACATTTGAGAAAGTATCTTATGGCGCAGTGATGGACTGACGCCCCTTGAATGGTCTTGTAATGTGTGTGTGGGCAGAAAGGGGAAGAATTCATCTGAAAGAGGAAATTTGAGGTTAGAGGAACATGAAGGCAGATCATTCATGACGAGTGGAAAGAGCAGGATTTAATAATGAATCGGGGAACAAAGACTAGAGCTAACGTTAGCAACTATGTCCTTAACTACTCGCGAAGCCGCTATGGCAAGCTTTTTACTTGTAAAATGAATCAAAATGACCTGTGAGCCCTTTGGTGAGCCCCACTTCACAGGTACATTGGTGACTTTGTGGCGATAGAGCTGGGAGGCAGGAGATCTGAGTTCTGCATCCAGGTGCTCTGAGACAAGAGCTCAGGTGCTTAGCCATTCAGCCACGTGCCCAGCGGGCTCGGAGATGATGAACGTGAGGACCCTACAAAGAAGTTTGGCGTTAAAGAATCTTAGAATGAAAGTAAGACACGGCAAAGAATAAAAGGAAGAAAATATCTATAAAGCTGTAAGGAAACTCATATTTACTGATCACCTTGTAGGCTCAAGTGCACACATATCACCTCCCTTCATCACCCAAGAGCTCTTGAAATAGACGTGATTTCCGTTTACACAGATGAGGAGCTAGAAGTGCAGAGAAGTCACCGGTAATCACTGAGTTCGTAAATACCAGAGCCAGGATTAGAACCGCTGTCTGCAGCATTAGAAAGCCCACAGTATTTCCATTCGAACAGCTGCCTTGGGAAAGGAAGTGCTGAGGCTGGGTGTGAGAGAGCAGAAATGGCATCTCCTTCGAATGGTGGGGCGAAAATGCAAATAAAGCATGACTAGAAAGACAAAAAAAGGAAATGAGAAAGGGAGGACCACAGGGTGATAATTAGGCTCACACCACCTGTTTTTCCTTTGGCCAAAGAGGGGTCTCTCTTCAAGGCTCTGAGTGACAAACAAAGCAGGCCAGCGGCTCAGAAAGGCCAACACGGGACGTCACATGAAACGTTCAGAGATGCTAAACATGTGATTTGGAGAAACCCCAAACTGTGACAAGAGATTCCAGACAATTGACATACTGCTGACTGCAACAGATGTTTCATAGAAAACAATAATTTTAAAGAGGGATAAACAGAGCGAGGAGCTCAGGAAGACACCCTCTCTAGAGGTGGTGGGCAGGAAGTGTGGTTACTGCATAGGATGGGGAGCGATGTGGCTGAGGATGAAAAACAACCCGGCAGAGCTGGTATGGGAGGTTTTATTATCACCACTTTGCATAGAAGGAAACCATGGCCCGTAGAGTTTGAGGACTTGCCCATGGTGCCTAAGTTTTAGACTCTAGGTGTCAGACTCTAAATCTAGTGTGCTTAATACTGAACCATTTACCGCTTAAAGAAATAAATTTCTAATGGTTAATTAAGGATACCAGATAATGGGGGAGTGTTTTTGAGCAAAGCTCTTTAGTTTGTAGTATACAGGTTGTTCCTCCAGGAACAACAACAAATTCAGACCAGAGCCTAGTCTTTTGCTGGATGCTGGATTTAACCCATGTATACTTTTGAAAGATCTTTTTTTATTTACCTTTGATTTTAGATCTTCATCTTTTGTGACAGCCCCTAACCTGTATATTATTCATATTTTTATTTTTATATTATTATTGGAGCCCTTTTAAAAGAATTATCTGGTTTTTAGTAAAAACAACCTTGCTTTCCAGATGAACATGACATTCAGCTCAGTCTCCTCCGTGCTGTGTTTGGCTGGGGTAGCGTTATCCAGGTGCAAATTCATACAGAACCTTAACCTCATATTGGCTAATTATTAACAAAGTTGGATGCTGACGTCACAAACTGATTGTGGATTTGACTGCAGGTCCTCTTATTTGCAGCTGTTCAGAATATACTGATCCTCCGGAAAGCATTCTTTGATGGCCAGCTAAGTGTCATTCATAGAAGGAAACTGACAGCTAGGAAATATGCCCCCCTCCTCCCGCCACCCCCAGACCCAGGAGTCTTTGTTTCAGACTACACATGTCTGAGTGAAATGGACTGAAATTAACTCTGGTTCTTTCAGAATAGAATCAACTCATGTTTGGCCCACAAAAAAAAATTTATACTGGGTATACTCGCAATCATCAATGCCATGTTGACACTCTTGAGCTGTTCAGATTACTAATTTTGCTCCTTCCTGAAGGAAATCTGGGAGAATGCTCACCTTTCCTGCCCCAGTTTCTGTACTAGAATGAGTAGAAGATGATAGAAATCATGGTCAAGGTGATTTTAAAGTTCACTGTTGGGTCTCTCTAGACACTTCATGGCTATATTGTACACCCCTGCCTCATTCCATTTGGATAAAGGAAATATTCCCCCATATTGATAAGACTGGCTCACTGGCAGCATGGCCACCCCAGATCACGGGGTAAAAATCAATGCCTTGACCAATCTCCAGGCTCTTCATGAAAAATCAGTTATTTCCTGAGTCTGGATGGGTGATGGGCTTGCTTATTTCTCCTTTTAACACATTTGATTCAAGATTCAGTGTATTTTTACAAGAAAAAAGCACACGAATCTCATTATCTGTCTTCTGAGCTGTGGCAAAGTCATCTTAGAGGGGTACTTACTTTATCTTTTTTTTTTTTTCCCTTTGCTCAAAATCTCAAATCCAAGGCAAATAGAAATGGAGAATAAGTTTTGTTTTAGAAGGTAGAAAACATGTTTGAATATAACAAAATATAACAAGTGGGGTATTAGTGTAGCTTGATATGAGAGAAGATCTCTGGAATCTTAAGTGCCAACCCCTATTTATCATTCATTCTCTTCCTCATATCTCTGTATTTCCTCCCTCCCTCCCTTCCGTCTTTTCTTTCCTTCTCTCGTCTTCTGTCTTCCTTCTTTCCCTCCTTCCCTTCCTCTCTCTCTCCTTCTCCTTTCCTTCCTTCTTCTTCTCCCCACTCCCTGTCTTCCTTCCTTCCTTTCTGTTTTAATCCTTCTGTATTAGTACGTCTTTACCTACTTCCTCTTCTGGACCACCTCTTCCCCAGGACGTGGCCATGTATGAACCCGCCCTGCCTGGGTTGTGTAAAGAGACACACAACCTTCCTGGCTGCATCTAACAGCCCCAGGCAACAAACTGGTCAGGACAGGACAGCGAAGGTTTACCTGCTCAGCTGTAGCACCTTCAAGCTCTTCAGCTTCTTACGACCTGCATCACAGATCTGCAGGCCCTCTGCCTGTGCTCACTGTCTCTACAAGTCCTGGCAGTTCTTTCTGTAACCAGAAGAGGCAGATAAAGTCCCAGCTGAGGGAGGCTGGATGGATGGTCCCTAAACAAGTAGAGCTGAGGAGCCCCAGCAGGAAGGGCTGCTCCCAAAGCAGACCATTAGGGTGGCACCAAGTTTTTATCTCTAGGACACTCTGATTTGCCCACGGCCACCGAGTGGCCCCTTTAAAGCCAGGTGTTGTGAGTCACAGTTGAACACTGTTGAAAGATCGTTCTCATTCCATGGGCGTGATGTTGACCACTGTCTTCTGCCAATATAGCCCATAGCGTGGTCAAACTCAGAGGCCCAGGGGAGGATATCAGGGGTCAGAGAATCTTCCATTTCAGCCAACAGGACCAAGGATAGCTTGTCAGGAAGTAGGTTTGGCCACACTCCCCTTAGCTCTGCTGCCTTTAATTAAGACTCCTCATGGGCACAGCAGCCATGAGGCCCGCTTTGGGGCCAGGGAAGGCAATTCTGCCCAATGGCTGGAGGCTGGTTCCACTCAGCCATGGTCATACTGGGGTGGGAGGCTGAAACTAGATCTGTCCCAGCTGAAGCAGGCTCTGGCGTGGATGGCCAGGGCTGCAGAGGACAGGTGGAATTCCACTGGGAAAGACAGAACCCAATAGCATCGTGTATGTCTGGGAGAGTCCACGATATTCAGTATTTGATCAAGATCAAGAAAACAGAAAAATGCCCTCAGGTACAGAGGGACACTTGTTTTATAGTCTTCATTTCCTCCTGTCCTCACCCTCCCATTTTTTTAAATTTATTTTTATCTTTATTTCTAATTTATTTTGAAGTCAGTTTACTTTGCAGACCCAAGGAATCACTGCAATTTAAACACACAAATAACATCGGTGTGTTAGGTTGTGAGAGAAATTACTCTGCTCTTCTACAGTGAGCGTCCAGAACAGGTTCATCTTAACATCACATGCTGCCAGTCATTTTGAGAAATTATGCACACAGCAGCATCTAGTATAAACAATATAAACGTACGGTGGTTGATTTTGCCTCCTTGATGTAAAAAGGAATGTGTGACTTTTCCCTTTATAGATACTAATCATAGATTGCAGCTCCAGTTTTCTTCCTTCTTTATAACCTGCTACCAACTGGCTTGGTTCCCCCTCACTTTTTACCTCTACTGCCACCACCTTGGTCAGAGCCAGTCACCTGCAGTCTTACTGCAGGAGCCTCAGGAAGGTCCCTCTGCTTCTGCAAGTCCCTTCTTCAGCGTACTCCCAGCACAGCAGTCTGAGTGAGCATTTTTACATAAAAACCATATCCTGTCACTCCTCAGCTTTAAAACCTTGTCGTGTCTCCTGTTTCACTCAGTAAAATTCAAAGTATTGACCAAGCTCTACAGAGCACTTCATGATCTGTTTTCACCCCCTCTTGCCTCCAGTGTCCTCCCTGTTTCCCTTTCCTCTCTCTGTTCCAGCCACGTGGCCTCCATGCTGTTCTTTGAGCCTAGCGAGTGCTTTGTGCCTCAGGGCCCTTGCATGAGCTCTTCCCTCAACCCAGAGCGGTCTGCAGCATCTAGGCTCACTCCCTGTCCTCTGCAAGTCTTTGTTCAAATCTTTGTTCTCAGTGAGGCCTGCCCTGCCCTCTCTAATTCTGCAACTTAGCATGCATCCCTGCATTCCTGATCCTGTAACCCGGCAGGACCTTATGGGGCCTTCCCTGGACAGACCTGTCCCCTATATCCTCTGCTTTGGCTCCTCTCTGAAATACTTCAATGACAGTACCTGATGCACATCTCCTGAGTTGTTTTATAGATGCTAAAACCCCCACCAAATGGAAAAAATTAACTATGTGACAACCATGAGCACTGTACCTCCCAGACCTACTGGCACCTAAAGATTGATAACATTAACCCCTGTGACATCACCCTGTTACCTCGCCATCAGCCAGCCAGAATTGTGCACGAGCTGATCACATACCCTGGGACTCCCCCTCCCTCACCTGGCCTTTAAAAATGCTTTGCTGAAACCCATCCCCGGGGAGTTCCGGTGTCTTGAGCACCAGCTGCCCTGAACTCCTTGCCTGGCGCCCTGCAATAAACGCTGCACTTTCCTCCTTCACAACCAGGTGTCAGTAGATTGGCTTTACTGTGCATGGGTGAGCGGACCCAAGTTTTGTTCTGTAACAATCCCCCTTAACCTGCTCTAGTTTTTCTTTTCTTTCTTGTCTTACTATACTTCGTGATTTACTTATGTATTACATTTATTGCTTGTTTTTAGTTTCTCTCTAATAGCATGTAAACTACACAGGGATCTATATGTTGTTCAAATGCCTAGAACAATTTTTGGCATGCAGTAGGCACCCAGTACATACTGTTGAATGAATGAATAACAAATGAGTGTTTGTTGTGCACATTAGTTTATCCAAACCATTGTCATCCTTCTGTGTAGCATGTCACTGGCCAGCCCTTTTAGGCATCACCCCCATTTGTTTTGGGGTACCTGTTGCCGTCTCATTTGGTTATCTTGCATGCAGTGATATCAAATGCTCCTTTTTTGTTTTAACCTGAGAAAAATCATTCCCATAATCACCCATGTAGCTGTGCTTTCTTTTTATCATTTATCCAGTTGGATAAGAATTCAAGAGAATCTCTCAGCCAGTTCCTTGCTTTTAGGCAAGTGACAAATCCAGTTACCAATGAGTTTGCTCTTCTCAGCTGACTGTTGCAGCCAAGTTCCTCCTGCTGGTAAACTTGTGGCTCTCATGCTTTAACTTAAGCCCTGAATTTCTTCTTCATTCCCTGGGATTTTGTCTTGTTCTTTCCTATGGATCATATTCCTCTGTTACTTCATTTTGCTTGACTCTGTGTTTGTTTCTGTGTATTAGGTGAAACAGTTACCTCTTCTGTCTCGAAGGAATGATCTCGGGAACACTGACTGGGTTTGTGTTTCACTCTGCTGTCTTTGTAGTGCCCTGGAGATGACAGCCTGCCAGAGATCGCCTCTCTAATTTTTTCAGTCCTGTGGGGCCCAGAAATGCAAGTCCACCTGGCCACCAGGGCCAGGTGTTCAAAGGGTGTCCCCTACATGCACTGTTTGCCTGCCGGCTTTGGCAGGGCAGGGCTGTGGGGAAGTGCCAGGTGTGGCCAAGCCTGTCTGCTAGTTTGGCAGGGCAAGGAAAGCAGTTTCTCTTGAGAGAGGGCAGGTTTAGCTCTGAAGGGATGGAGATTAAGTGCAGGGAGGGGAGTGAGACACAGTGCTGTTCTTAGGAAGTCAGTCAATACCTTTTCTGTGATAAGTTGTATTCAGTTGGTAAGGTAGTCTGCAATGGCTCTGAAGTTCTCAGCCAGAGCAGGTAGAATTGGGTGAATGCGGAGCACAAGAATGAAGTGAGGAAAAGTTTTCTATTTGTAATGATAAAGCTTGACTATAAGTGGGAACTGCTGTTATTCAGAGATTTATATTTAAGTACAGATATAAGTTATATGTCATATATTACATCTTAAACCATTAATAAATCAATACCATTGTGCCTAATAGCCAACCAAAAATATAATTGAACTCCAGTGTGCCAAGCACTAAGGCCACCAGGGTGAACAAAAATCATACCTGCTTTCAAAAATCTTAGAGGACAGAGAAATAGTCAGATCATAGTGTACATCATTTGAGCAGTTGTTTTAATAAAGAGTTATATTTTAAAAGAAATAAAAGAAAGAAGTGGATCACCTGCATGAATGTAGTTACTCTTAATTCTCAGGTCTATACAAAGCTTGGTCCACTGAAAGTCGTAGCAGCACCACATGCCGAGGGTGGATACCTGGACTGCAGCTAGAGAGGCGAAAAAAGAATTGATCATCCTCTAGAGCAGTGTGCCTCAAAGCATTGTCCAAAGATCAGCCTGCATTTGAACCATCTTTCAAGCTTGTTTAAAATACATATTCTTGAGATCCTTCTCAAGAACTTGCTATGTCATATTTGCAATGTTGGGTGCTGGAGTTTTTGTTTTGAAGACTCTCCAGGTAGCTCTTAGGCATTGTTTTGGAATCACGCTGTTTGGGTTTAACATAGAATGATTTTTACATATCTGAACGTGTGACATGATGGCAAACATCAAAATAACCTAGATTCATATTGGCTCATCTCCCAAAGACCCTCTACTATTAATTCAGTTCATTGTTAAATGAACTGAGCCCAACTTGAGCCCAAGTTCTTTTCTATTGTATCAAGACCTAACCAGTTCTTTCCCATATTGCATTTGTATTCTTGTTTGACTCCCTCTGCTCCCCCCCGCCCCATAGGCATATTCTTTATATTTGTTCCTATTAGATTTCATCCTATTAAGTGTCCCTATTAAGTTTCATCATTTTGATAATGAAAAAGTCTGATCAAAGCTGTTTTGAATTTACCTCTTTTCTCTGTAGTATTTATTAGCAGTCCAATATGATTTAGAACCACATATTTACTAAGTCACATATTTATTGTTTGATTTCTTTTTCTTCTTCTTCTTCTTCTCCTCCCCCTCCCCCTTTCCTCCTCCTCCTTCTTGTAAAGATACAGATAAGCAAATCTCTTCCTAACACTCCTCTTCAAACTGATTTCTGTGAAATGCCACCCTACCTATTAGTGATCCTCAGCCATGAGTAATTTTAGCCTTAACTTTTGCAACATTTCCATAAAGAGAAGTGTCTGTTTTCTTTGTAGATAGTTTATTGTCTGGTCTATACAAACATCCCATTAAAAAATACTTAGCAAATTGGGGGGAGGTATATAAAGAAGAGTTCTTGAATGAGTATTTTTATTTGAAAGACTCATAACTTCTCGTTGGAATAAGAATAAGAGGTGTACTTTCTTCATCTCTTAAAATTAAGAAATAACTTAGAAAAGCTCTGGGAGATAAGACACCACAAATCTTGGTGTCTTATTCCATCAGTAGAGAGCTGGGGAAAAGGGCTTCCTCTTTATAAAGAGTTCACTGTCTGTCTTGGTCTAACTGCGTCCTCTGGCCTTCAGAACATCTTGTAAATCTGCTCCTTCTGGATTTTGAGACTAGTAACTGTAAAGCTGATGTTTTAATGTGCCACGTTTTAACTGCCACTGCTTTGTTATATGTGTGCAAATTGAATATTTTCAATTTTGTACTTCTGGCCTGAAGCAATCTAATCATCCAGGATACAATTTAATAAATTGGAAAAGCTAAAAAAAAAAATGCACAGTAATGAATGGGGCTAATTGTCGTTTGCCTCACACAGTGGAATGTAAGCAGTAGGTGCTTAATAAATATTAATTTATGATCATGACAGTTAGCCCTAGAGGCAGGGAATGTGGTTTTTCTTTTCTCTGAGTCACCATCCAGTCAGAGAAAAGGTACTTTTATACCTCAGTTTCACAATCCACAGAAGGAAAGAGTTCTAGTTCTCCACTATCAATTCAGGATTCAGAAAGAAATGCAGCAGGATTAAGTTAATAATTGTCTTTGTGTTTGAAGGTGGCAGCTGGCCAGGTGTTCTTAGGCTCAACTGAAGAATAAGAATGAAATGTGTTTGAATCGAGAAGATGAAGGCTAGATGATGAAATCCTGGAGTGCTCCTTCCGGACACCTTTTAACTAGAGCCTCTCTTGCGTCGGACCACTGCTGCGGAAGGTCGGGCCACATGCTCTCTCGGACAGTCTTGTCACTCTAAGTCAATTTCCAGAAAATGGTTGCTGGCTAGGGGAGCAAACTGCAAGGGTAGCTCTTTTGCATAGTCTCTTAATAATTATGTGGTCCACGATGAAAACGTTGACTATTTAAATACCTAACCTTGGAAATTTAACAACCAAGAAATATAGTTGAAGGTAGCCATCAAGATTGCCAGCAAGGATCTGGCTGATGGTGTATCCTTTGGCTCAGGAATCCCTAGATTCTAGAGCAAACTATAGGCCAGCTGGCCATATCCAGCCAGCTGCCTATTTTTGTACAGCTTGTGGACCAAGAATGGTTTATATAGTTTTTACATGGTTGAAACAAAATAAAAAAAGAATAACATTTCATGACCCACTGAAAATTAAATAAATTCAAATTTCATCGCACACGTATAAAGTTTTATTTGAACACAGGCATGCTCATTCATTTCTGTGTTGTTTATGACTGCTTTTGCGTGACACCAGCAGAGCTGAGTAGCTGAGACACAGTGAGACAGAGACCATGTGGCCAGCAAAGCCAAGCAAATTCACTGTCTGGTTTATGACAAGAAGTTTCCCTACTCTTGAAATGATGAATTTATCCAGAAGAAGTGGCCCCCAAAATGTGGGGTACTCTTGTCATCACGGTGTTGTCTGTAATAGAAAAATTGGGGGAAAATGTAAATGTTCCCCAAGTATATAGGAATTATTAAGTAAATTGCGTCATAGCCACTCAATGGAACTTTTCAAAACCATGAAAAAAGAAAGCAATGACTAACAAAATTGAAAAATAAAAGTTATGTTAATTAAAGTGGAAAAAAGATCAGAGCACAAACTTGTATAACTGTATGATTATAGCCTTTAATCATTCAATTAATTCAGTTATCCAACAAACATTTATTGGAGGCTAGAATATTATTGATGTGTATACCTAAGAGAAAAAAAAAAAAACAGAAAGCATTTGTAGTAACTGGGTAAAAGTGATAGATTTTGTTGATTTTTTTTTCTCATCTCTATTTTGACGTTTTTCTGTATGATTATGTTACTTATATATTTAAAAACCTTATCAAAAAAGATTGGAAAAAGCACCAGAGTGCACAGAAGGACAATGAACAGCTCTCTGCAAGACTGAAACTGCCTGGTGGGGTTCACAGAGGACCCCTGACATTGGGGTCTGCGGCTTGTTCTGCTCCAGCAATTTCTGTCTTTGTCGCCTCATTTACTACATCTCTCTTTATAAAAGTAAAGAGCGGGCTTTCCTTTAAAATCTTCCCTGCTTTCTACCCTCACCAAGCCAAGGAGGCAGTAGGCATGAAAGATTCTCTATCTATTCAAAAAAGATAAATACGCTCATTCACCAACAGCTGTATCATCTGGGCCAACTGTAAGTTCTCCTCCGAGGCAATTTAGTGGTGTTCTGTGTTCTTCACAGTGACCTAAGAACTCACGTGGACCAGAGGTGAAGGGGGAGTTTCTCTGAAGTGGAAGTGGTTCTGAAGCCTGGATACCAAACACCCTGCTCCTTCCCTTCTCCCCTCATCAGGAAAATGATCTGCAATTACATTACATTGCAGTCTTAAAAATAATAGTATTATTCCTTAGGTTGCTTTTTCAGTATTTTGAGACAATAAGGCGGGGGAGGTGGGTATAGCTCGGTGGTAAAGAGCATGCCTAGCGTGCATGAGGTCCTGGGGTCAGTCAGTACCTCCACCAACAACAAAAAAGAGAGACCATAAGGATGAAATTAATAGCAAGGAAAACATATTTATAGGATTACACTTGTGACTGACTAAGAAATTATTATGCATGTATGGCATCCATAGAAACTTTTTTTAAAAAGTTAAAAAAAGAAGTTCAGAAAATGCCAGAATGACCCAAAGAGGGACTCGCCTGACCTAGTATTCTGAGACCGCAGTGGCAGTGGTGGGACGATGCCGGGGGAGTGGTGGACGACCACTGATGGCCACTCCGTATGAATGAAAGAACGGTGCATTACAGACGGCCCTCTCTCCTTACCTCTGGAGACAGTTCTCATGCTGGTCAGAGACATCTATGTGGGATTTGGAAAGCTGAATTAAATCTAATAAGTGTTTACTGAGCACCAACAACACTGAGGTTAAGAACTGTGGGAAGCTGGTGTTGAGTTCCGGGCATCAGGAGAAGGGTGGTGTGGAGGGGTGGAACTCAAAGAACAGTGGCTGTGATTCAGACATGAGGAGACGGTGACCGTAGTAAAGAGGAGTAAGAGGAAACATGAGACACATTTCAAAGGAAAAAAATATGTATGACTTAGTGATTGTTTTTAGATGTGGGACATTATATAGAAGTTTCCCTGAGGGCAGAGCTTTTTGCCCCAGACAAGCCACAGTGATTAACACAGTACCCGCCATTTGTGTAGCAAATGTGGTTTGAATGAACTGGCTGAAGATGATTGTCAGGCTGCGAGAAACGTGATGCCATTAACAAGATTAAAAGATAAAAAAAGCTAGATTTTTTTTCTAGAAAGATTCTGAGCCTAGTTTTAGAGAAAATAACTCAAGATAATGGTGGGTCATTCAATATCGAGCGTCTAGTTAGCTGGCTGGAATTGGGGGATTCTAGGGGAACGTTTAACAAGTCTTCCGATGTTCACCAAGCATTACTTTAGTTTTGAAACTCCCAAAGTTGATTCTGCTTTCTACTAAAAATTTTTGCTCTTTGTTTCAGCCTTTCAAAAGCAGTTGTTAGGCTCTCAGTTAATATGCAAATCACTGCTGCCCGATAATGTTGCCTGAATTTGGAGTAATGACAGTCACTCATAATGGGGGATATTTTTGAAATCTGTTGATTAGGTTTTCTAATATATTTTCCCTTATTGTTCCTGAAGCATCCATTTGCCTCGAGAGGAATTTAGGAATGTTATAGAAGGAATACAAAGGGCTAGGATGGGTTAGTATTTTAGTCTCTGACATTCAGATAGGAGTTTCTGAAAAGACAATAGTCATTTAAGCCAGATTTTGCCCAGAAGGAGTTTTCTAAATTTAACGATCAAGACTAAACCCAGCTACTTCCAATCATAGAGTTTCTCCCATCGTGTAGTGAAGACAGCCCTTCCCCCTAAGATGGTTAAGCTTCAAGGACCACTGACTAAGGAGAAGAGGACATGATACAGAGGAAGCAGAAAGGCTGAATCCTGCCCCTTCTGGTCCAAGAGAAGGAAGGCGAGAAGTTTAGGAGGTCAGATATCAAATTCTCACTCCTATCTCCCACAGGAGGTTGAAAGCTGAGTGAGTAGGTTTTAGAGGCACCCAGATAGGTATGTGGAAGCTGAAGGTCGTTTGCACTAATGTCTTACTTTTCTGAGGCTGTGGCTCCCAGAGAAAGTTCCAGCCTTTGGCTTGATTCACATCCCAGATGGTGCGAAGGAGGTGGCATCGTGGTAGAGGACAGTGTGGTTCAAGAGATGAGCCAGTGGTTCCTCCTGCTCACATATGTGACCTTAAAGGGGACCCTGAATGAAGGGTCCCAGTGGTGCAGAAAGAGCCTGCAGACCGGCAGAGGCTTAGGTACAGAGAGCAGAGGCTAAAGAGTGTCGAGACGTAGAGGCAGAGGACTTGAGCCACAGATTCCAGTGCTGGGAACTAAGTTTTCACCTGCAAAAGCCAGACCATTTGACACACCTCAGCAGTCCCCAGGGAGCAGTGCCCCTTGCAGCTCCCCTAAGCTTCTATCAAGATGCAAATTCTCCGCCCCCTTTCCTATACCCAGAAGCTTCCAAAGAGAAGAACAGAGGAGGGAGGGGACTTCTGAGTGGCTGAGCACTTATCTGACGTCATCTAAACAGAAGCTGAGTTATCTGAAGAGATAGTACAAATGATTGGATAGGATTAACATCTGCAGATTAAATGAAATAGGTACCTACTGGCCACCCCCACACTCTCCAGTTCCCTTACAATGTGAGGACTTAAGAAATCTGAAAAGTTATAATGAAATAGAGAGACTGTGTGTTTTAAAATTTTTTTTTTGGTACATCTGAGTGTATTCCATGTGACTGAATATTCAGTGCTACTATACATCGTTAAAACTAGGAGTTAAACGAGGATTGACTGCAGTAAATTATTCTCAATGTAACTCAATAATACAGGATAAAGCTGAACTAAGAAACTTGTCTTCAAAATGTGTGGCGTTATTTCCAATTGTTCTAAGTAAGAACTGTCCTAAGTCATTATCAGACCCTCTTCCTCCAGTGACATTAAAGCAGACTTCAGAATACAGAGCTAATTTAAGAGTCTTCATGGATTTACTAAGAGCCAAACAAGTGGATTGATTTTACCCCTATTGAAATCCTTTCAGGGTGACAAAGCACTAAAGATCTATACAAACGCCCCTGAATTGTATGCTTCACTCCTTGTTCTCTAATCATTTATTGTCATTACTTTAATTTTCCTCTGTGGTCTACGATTTGCTAATTCCAAGTAAGCTAGAGGAAACTTGCTTCAACTCAGAATCTGGTATTTTATATTTTGAAATTCATTGGACGAATAGCTATTGAGTAAGTGCCCCTCCTCCGAGTTAGGCATTTGCCCCCCTGTTTGTAGCTCCCCTTTTATTAGTCAGAGGGTGGCGATCGGGAGAGTGACGGCTTTGCCCATTCAGTAGCGGAAGTAATAATAAATGTGAAAGTGCTCCTCATTGGTCAAGCATTATAAAGAGAATTACTTTATATAAATTATCATGTTTCATCATTTCGGCAATTCTACAAGTTGGTGTTATTTTTATCCTTATTTTATAGATGAGGAAACTGAGACGGAGAGAGATTAATTCTCTTGCTCCAAAGTCAGACAGCTAGTAAGTGGCGGGGATGAGAATCAAACCCACTCACTTAACTTGCTAGCTTCTCTTAACAATGCCGCTGTTTTCTGGTTTGTTTCCGCACTTCTCCGTCTGAGCGCTGTAGCTCATACTTCCGTGGCATCGGGCTGCGTTGCTGGGCTTCGTTTAAGTCTTTATCCCATAGTGATGGAGCATTTCCTGGCTACATACCACCGCATTAGGCGCTAGGTGGGGGGCTGGACCACCGATCAGTTCACACCTTAGTAGAGGACATGGATTTGTCAGTAACTATAATACAGACGGTAAAATTAGGGCTAGCTTGAGGTTCAAGGAATCTACTGTGGGAAGGGCATTAAAGGTGATTGAATGCTTCCTGGGGAGACCATGGAAAGCTTCCTGAAAAAGTGGAATCCAGAGTAGAATCTGGAATCCTCTGGAGGGCCCTGAAGACGTTCCAGAGGGTTTATAAAGTCAAAACTACTTTCTTAGTTATACTAAGATATAGTTCTCTGTGTGCAGTGTCGTCCTCCCACAGGTTACTGTTGTGCACTGTCACAACACAAAGAGTGCAGAGCGCTTCAGAGAACCCAGCTGCCTTCCATCAATCCAGGCATTTGCAAATATTTAAAACACATGCCCCTGTTTTCACTATTGTTTTGGAAATTATAGTTACATTTATTAAAATATTTATGTTTTTAATTTTGTTTTTAAATGGATTAATGAATAAATATTTTAAAAGATCTCAGTTTAATGCAGTAAATATCAATAGGTGTGAGCCACATAAAATGTCTTTGGGCTTCTGAATAATTTTTAAGAGTATAAAGGAACACGGAAACCAAACCAAACTTTTTGTTGTTGTTGCAAAAAGCTTTATTGTTTCCATTTGGTCCAAGGCTTGGGAGAGGGCTCCAGGATGGTTAAAAAGCTGCCTGGTGACTGCAGAGAGGCTTCAGGCAGAAGCCCTGACACCACAGGGGCTCCGTAAAGGCTGCTGGGTTGCAAAGGCTCCTAGTCGTGATTGAGGGTGAGCCTTTCGAAGAGATACTCGCCCAGCCCAGCCTGGGGACCAGAGAGCCTGTGGAGGTGACTCAGGTGGCCGCCCATCTTCTTGATGAGTTTCACCTCCTCATCCAGGAA
Source organism: Camelus bactrianus (assembly GCF_048773025.1). NCBI lineage: Eukaryota > Metazoa > Chordata > Mammalia > Artiodactyla > Camelidae > Camelus > Camelus bactrianus. The sequence goes on from NC_133572.1 coordinate 16,571,333, forward strand.
GTGGCTCTCCAGGAAGTGACAGAGATGTGGGTCTGCAGGGGCAGAACCCAGGGCATGCAGTTCCAGAAGGGCCTGGTTCAGGTTCTTCTCCAGGACAATAGCAGCTTCCATAGCGTCCTGGGTTTTACCCCACTTATCTTGAGATGGCTTCTGCACGTCCTGGAAGAGGGCGTGACCACCGCGCTGGTTTTGCATTTTCAAGAGACTTTCTGTGCCCTCGCGCTTCTCCTCAGCCAATACGCAGAAAAAGTGGCCAACGCCCTCCAGAGCCACATCGTCAGGGTCGAAATAGATCGAAATAGAAGCCCAGAGAGAGGCAGGTGTAGGAGGCCTGCAGATGCATGTTGACCAGGTGGTTGACAGAGGCCTCAACCTCGCTGGGATAATTTTGACAAACCTGGGAGCTCATGGTAGATCGGTAGTAAGGAGTTAAGCTCACAAAACGGTGCTGGCTGGTCCCAGAGGCTGAAGATAGCACAGTGGCTGGTTCTGAAGGATGCAACTGGAAAAAAGGTTGAAGGGTGGTCGGAGGCTGGAGCAAGGGGCGTCCCTGGGTCTGTTCCGTCCAAACACTGTTGAAGCAAGAGACAGATCCGCGGGACCGCCGAACTCACTGCCAAAACCAAACTTTTGAGGACCGCTAGAACAGAGGAAAGAATACTGAAGCTGGCGTCAGACGACTCCAGCTCAGGCTTCACATCTGCCGCTCTGTGCACGGGGTGGTGGGGAGCCATCCAAACACCCCAAGTCTTGATTTCTCCCTGATGCAAGAGGGAAGCAGCACCTACTTGCTCCCAAGGTATAGATCAAATGAGATGAAGAATGTGGAATTGCCCAAGTCATGAGAGGCTCTCCTAACATTTGATGGGCAATGGATCCTGCTTATTTCAGTGCAAAGTATATACATTCACTTTAGAATTTTAAAAACATGTGTGAGAGTAGTTCAAGACCGTGGTAAAAAAAAAAAAATCCAAATACTCCAGAAGGTTTTTTTGTGGGAAAAAAATCTCCTTGTCTTTAGCCCATCACCCCCACTCCACATCCACCCGCATCCTTTGCTGTTCCAGGAGGACATTCCGTTACAGCTCTAAGTAACAGGCGTACTCCTCTACTGTGATTAGCAATTTCAGGCCATTCTAAAAGGTCCCTGCTGTGAAAGATGGGGATATAGCTCAGTGTATTGTCCCTACTTAGATGCTAATATATCATTTAAAATAATGAATAAGGTCATTAGACCTCTACCTGATGCCCCACCACTTCTTTTTCCATTTTTTTTTTACTACACTACCTTTTCAGTCTCTTGACTCTACCCTATGAAAGATGAGGGTACAACTTTCTTAGCCTTCCTTCCATCTTTATCTTTCTCTTCTGCTTCCCTGTTTCTGACAGTGTACACTTCACTTGTCAAAGCTGATAGTCTTCATTTTTATCCTGTATCAAGTTATTTTTCCTATATCACGTCTACTTGTTGATTGAACTGTCAATGAACAGCTGAAGGTTTGGAGAAGGTTTCCAGCCTAAGCAGCAAATGTGTTTTCAGCGTAAACTCCAAAATATCCTGATTTTTAATCACTAGTTACAAAGAGTCTACTTCCTTTGCAGAGATCTCTCAGTCTCTCTTTCTCTGAATCATCTGACCTTTGTTCCAATCTGCTGTTTTGATAGCTTCCAATTCTTATTTTATGGATGCCACATCTTCATTGGTAGCCTGAGGATACTGGTTAAAAATGTTAACTAGATCTGTTTCCCCAATTTTCTCTGTTCCTTTTGAGGGCTGTTCATTTTGATCCTTCTGTTCTGTGCAGTTGATTTTATTTACATATTCTGTGATCCTTGGTTGCCTGTTCATACGTAGACAAAAGGACAGAATATCATGACTGGCAGGCTTCTGGTGACTTCCAGTCTCCAGAACTGGGGAAACTTTACTCTGGGGCATGACCCACCATCCTAGGGTTCTCAGTTTCTTTCATTTCTTCAAGAAAGAGCACGGGGATAGTTGTCAGGGTGGCGTGTGAGGGTGCTGTTCTGCACTGAAGAGCAGAGGTGGAGACAGGGATCATGGGGGCAGCTGGTCTTTAAAGAGATTTTTCATTAAGTTCTAACTTTTCAGTTCCACCTCTGACCTATGCTTTCTATTCCTGCAGATTCAGAGCCTTCCTACGTTTTTTTTTTTTTTCCCCAGAACCCTGACTCTGGAACCCTTCTTTCTAGAGATCATCAAGAATGCTTCTTCTGCCAACATGCTCTTTTCCTCTTCCCAGTGTCCAGATATTTATCGATCTCGTTTGTATGCTGATGACTTCTTCCCTTTTCTCTTTACTCTTATAAATTTATTCTTTTCTTCTTCCTGTTTTACTTCTTTATGGCCATTTCAATAGTGTTTTGGGAAAGAGGATAGGCAAATACATATGCTCAATCATTATATCAGAAACCCACAGTATTTCTCTTAAAAAGCTATTTTAAGGATTGGTGGACTGGCCATTATATCTTCAAATTTTATGTTTCAAGACATTTGGAAGTTAAATCCCAGTACATCAAAGTATATTACCCTGATCATTTTTCTTCTTTCTTTCTGTTATTACGTTGACTGTGGCTCATGTATGTGAATGAGTAAACTTAAATGATGTCTTCAAGGATGAATGAAGAAATGATTTATTTAATATCATAAAACTGGTATAGACAAAGAAAAACATGTTTTCAACCATCTCAAAAGCGCAAATGAAATATGGGGTACATGTGATTTCTGTCCTAAGTTTATAAATTTCTTTCAGTGGGACAATCCAAGACGTGGAAGGCAGAGCTCTCATGGTTAACAACATCTTAGTGAGGAAATGGCCAGGGTTTCACTGGTCACCAAGAAAATAAATACACCTTGTTTACAACCCAGTGAAGATGAAGGAAAAATAAATCAGGAAACTTCCTCACCGTAGCCACAAAAAAGGTTAGACGCTTGAAGGTCAAACTCACACTGGCAGGGCATCATCACTAATTTACACACCTGATCTTTAAATACTATCTTGGTTAAACATTGATTGTTCTTCAGGCTCCACTTAGACCACAGATACTGACCACATGTGTTTTTTTTTTTTTAACAGCTTTTTTGAGGTATGATGAACATATAACAAACGGCAAAATTTAAAATGTGTAACTTAATACATTTTGACATATATATATATACCCATACAATCGTCACCACAATCAAGATAATGAACACATCCCTCACCCTCCAGAGTTTTTGTAACCCATCCCTCCTGGCCCTCCCCATCCCCCTACCATCTCCATGAAACCACTGATCAGCTTGCAGTCACTGATTAGATAAGCCTGAATTTTCTAGGATTTCATAGCACCATATGTCCTTTTTCTGCCTGGCATTTTCTCTCGGAATAATTATTTTAGATTCTGCCATGTGGTTGTTTTCACATTAGAGCTATTGCAACCAAAGCTGCTGTGCACATCTGTGTACACATCTTCACGTGGACTTAGGCTTCGTGTCTCTTGGGCTGGGTCACGTGGCAAGCGTATATTTAACTTTTTAAGAAACTATTAAACTCTTTTCTGTAGTGCTTGTATTATCTTGCGTGCCTACCAGCAGTGTGTGAGTTCCAGTTCCTCCACATTACTGTCAATACTTGGAATGCCCAGTCTTTACAATGTAGCCATTCTAAGGAGCATGTAGTGATTGCTCTTGTGGTTTTAATCTGCATTTCCCTAATGACTAATGATATTGTATATCACTTCTGGTGCTTATTTGCCATCCATATATCTTCTCTTGGGAAGTGTCTATCCAAATCTTTTGCCCATTTTTTAGTGGATTATTTGTTTTTCATTATGGAATTTGAGAGTTTTAAAAAATTTATCCTGGGCATAAGTCTTTCATCAGTATGTTATTTGCAAATATTTTCTCCCAGTTAATAGCTTGTCTTTTAGTTTTCCTACCATCTAGATAATTTTGTTTTTCAGTCTTTATGGGAACTTCCATTTTTTAAAACAATGATTGCAATTACATCTAGACAATCACATCCAGTTGAGTTGTACAGAAAGTCCGGGGTGATGTCTTAGCCTTTCAAACTTATATTTCAATGAGGCAGCTTACTTGAACTGTTAGTTATTATGGGCAATATAATCCTATATAATTTACAGACCTTATTTCTTAAAACTAAAAAAAAATTACAAACGCTATCTTTTTATGTCATTTAAAGTGAATTACAGTCTGAATATAAAAATATATTTTGAGTTTCTTAAATTACAAAAATTTAAGATGTTGGTATTCTTTTAGCTCCCTGTCTCTTTCTCCCGGTTTTCATTTAGATATTTTAACCTGAATTGTTCCAATTAAATAATTTATTCGGTCTCTCTGTCTTCCCCACTTTTTCTACATAGAAGACTCATAATCATTAGATTGGCCATGGAATATTGGGCTATATGGCTCACATTCAGTAATAAATAAAAGGGAGAGTATGAATGATGGCTCTATCCCTTTTCCAAGACTCCCTATTCTTATGGTGGTATAAACGTTCTGCTAGATTTAATCCTGGAATTGAGACAAACTCTGGATAAAGATATTCAAGCAGTATATTTTAAAGTCAGCACCCTAGACTCGTCACACCCTTTCTGCAGGCACCGGAAGCTGAGCATCCCTGGACAGCTCTAACGAGTGACTTCTTTATCAAAAATCTTCTTTATCACTCTTATTCTTATATTATTGGTGCTTGTGCAGAGTAAAAGTAGATACTCTTTCAAAAATAGTTGAAGCAGCATAATCTGGACATTCTTTGGAAGCCACTTAATCCTCTATCGTGGAAACACCACCCCCACGTTGCTTAGGTCACATACTCGTGCACTATTCTCTTTCCTCCCTCATCCCCAGTCCTAGGACCTTGTCCAAGCCACCATCATCTCTCTGTCACACACTTACAGCAGCCTCCCTCCTAATGTCCCTACCTCCATCCTTTCCCTCCATAGTCCACTGTCCACATTCTAGCCAGGTGATGCTTTCAAAACACAAATCTAAACACATTACTTTCCTGCTCAAATCTTGGCCATAGCTTTATACTTAGCTTAACAATAAAATCACATCCTTAGTGTAACTTTGCAAGGCTCTGCACATTGAATTTTATTCTTAAGGGAGTAAAAATACAAGAACAGAGGGAGATAGGATCAAAGGAAGTTCAAAATATAAAATGAGCAAAGCCGATTGGATGTAGGGTTGTGGCAAGGATCCAATGAGGTGACTTAAGCAGAAGGCCTTTGTGAAACATAAAGCATTATTTTAATGCCATTTTCATATTAGTATTATTCCTTTCTGTCTCTCAGTGAATCGTTGGAATTACTGAATACCAGAATTTCACTATAAAAAAATGTTTAAAATAATATAAAGAATTTAAATTTTTATTATTTAAATCATTGTTCATTTAATTATTTAAATTATTATTATTAAATATAAACAATTTTTAAAGTAAAATAATAATTTAAAGCGGCTTGCTATTCCAGCCTAGGCACATGAAACCCTGGCATACGGGGTTGGTTGCTACCTCACTCTGAACACTCAGATAAAGCTTTGTTTGCATCCCTGGTCCTTGGAGATGCTCAGCCTCAAGCAGTCATGCTGCCCCTTGACTACTGGGTCAGGAGCATCCTGGGGGAGGGGCTGTGAAGGTGATGGAAGCCTCCCAGGGATCACATGTCGTGACTTGAATCCACTCAGCACCACCTGTTGCTTCTCCTCCCGTCAAAGAGCTCCTTGTTTTCTTCTCTTCTTGGGCTCACTGGGAAGGATTAATCAAGGGTCCCTGGGGACCAGAAGTCTTGAGGCAGTGGGTTCTAACCATAAATCCTTTGGTTATGAGGAGCAGAAATCCCAGAAAAACCGGGAACTGGAGTCAGTCTCTCCCGGTCTTAAGTACGGCATAGTTTCTCTCATGTCTGATTCTGACTGCATGCCCTCTGCTTTAGTAAGTGCACGAGACCCAGCACGGCACCCTCCGATTCTCCATGTACCATGCGTGTCAGGACTGGTCATTTCTGCCATCTGCTGAGGACAGGACTAGCTGCTCATTTCCCAATTCCAGGCTTTCAAGAGAGGAATCTGATCAGTCCGTATTATCTTTTGAACAGGGTCCCAAGTCTCAGTGCACTGCTGGCCAATGGATCAAATCTCCTGTGTCAGCTGTTTAGCAGTCATTCAATTATTTGAGGCCACAACATGCAAAGTCACATGCTTTGGGGCGCTCAGTAGTCACTAAGAGTGGGAACCCTGACCGACAATGATGTGGCCAGGGCAGCAACAGGAATTCCTAATACACGAGAAATAGTAAAGTTTAGTCGTTAAGAGCTTGGAGTGCTTAGCATGTGGAGCTAAACCACGTGGGTTGAAATCCTGGCTCTAGCTGGTGACTTTGGGCAAGGAACTTTACCTCTCTGTGCCTCCTACTTCCTCATCTGTAGAGTGGAAAGACTAATAGTACCTTTCTAATAGTGTTGTCATAAGGATTAAGAGAGTGTGTGTGTGTGTGCGCGCGCGCGCGCACACGTGCAAATGTGTGCTTGGTATACGTTAAGTGCTATGTAAGTGCTAGCAATCATTATAAGAATGCAAATCTGCAGTATAGAATGGGACAAATTTAGAAGAGCTGAGCATGGCCAATTGGATAATAACTACCCAGATACGGGGTGAAACCAAGCTTAAGTGGGCGGTGTGGGGAAGGACATCAATCAATGGGCACAGCAGGAATGAATTCTGAATTCCTCAGCTAACATTTCAGAGACTGAAATACAGGCGGGGTTAGGGCAGAGAAGAGGAAGAAGGAGGAGAGTGGGCGAACATCTCAGCTGCTCAGACACAAGATGCTCAGATGTGCCCCTGAGGTCACAGATCTTCCAGGGTCATCTCAGCAAGCAGGGTCCCTGGTCTGCTCTCCTAATAGTAGCAGCTGGTTTGGGGTAAAACTCTGAAAGCCTCCAGGAGTCTAAAGACGTTAGTCTTTAAAGATATGGTATTGGTGTGAATATCTGGACTAGATTAAGGAATTCAGTCAGTCACTTATCACACCTGGCACCTGCTGTGGGCCAGGCTCTGTGCTGGGGATGCAGCAGCGAACATGTCAGAGCTCAGAGAGTCACAGGCTTACAGCTGGCATCAGGTGAAGAACTCACTGTGACATGGGGACTTTCAAAGGAGCAGCATGGGTGCTCTAGGAAAGGGCTTGAGGGACAGAACTGACCAAGGTCAAGGCCGGCTTCCTGGGACATGGCTTGGGGAGAGGGGTGAACAGTGTTCCGGGCATGGAGAACAGAGTGTTCAGAGGTCCAGCAGCAAGCAGGGGGCAGTGCTTGCAGAAGGAAAAGACCCTAGTGTGGCTGGGGATGGGACAGAGAGGAGAAGGGGTAGGGGGCCGCCAGCAGGAGAGTCATGCTAAGAGGTTTGCACTTTTATACTGAGGGCAGTGGAAAGGGTGGAGAGATTAAGCGTGTCACGTGTGGATGGATCTCACTCATATGGACGGATTGCCTTCTCCTGTTTTGCTGGGGACAGGAGCCACCACTACGACATGGGAGGAAGGGGCAGGGGCCACGGTACCATCAGGACACAGGAAGATTCAGAAGCAAGTTGGGCCGCTGTCAAGAGAAGTCCCCTCTACTTCACAGTTTTGCTTGTGAGCTCTGTGTTCCTCAAACCATCCCCATAAATAAAAGCTCTACATGGGCGTATTTTCAAGACTAGATTTCATGCCTTGAGGCTAAGGCTACCTGCTGAAGGAGGCAACAGAGCCAGTTCCGTTTCCAGCTGTGTGCCCTCATAGGTCCCTGCCTCCCTCACACATGCGCACACGGCTGCAGTCACCCTGCTCCAGCTCAGCACTTGGGTAATTGAAACCCAGATGGTTGGATGTGGGGCTTGGCCAGGCTTGCTTTCTTTTTTGCAGTGCCATAGTGAAATATTTACTTAGGATGCTGTCTTTTCGTATAAAGAAGACTCATTGGGTCCTGATGTGAGGAAGCGTGCCCCGTGTTACATTTTTGTTGGCGCAGCAGAGGATTGCTCCCCCCTTGGGGTGCACTGTGCGCTCCCACAAGGCCTCTTGGAACCAGAGGACTTGGCAAGGCTAAGGGTGTCGCTGGAAAAAGTTGGAGAATTTATGTTTCATCCTCTTTCTTCACTTCTTCTCCTGGAAGTGTGAACAAATAATGAAACTGCTAAAAAAGAAAGGCAGCACACAAAAAGGAGGCTGTACAATTGGCCCTGGAAAATTCAGAATCTGGATCATTAGCCATGAGTCTGAGTCGGAGGTGCTGAATATTCATTCACACGATCGTGCATATAGCGGCGAGACTTCTTTTCTTGACACAACGAACAGAGTGTCCTGACACCTTTAGACACTAAAGTGCTTGCAGAACCTCATCAGAGGCAATGCCAAGGGAAGGGACTTTCTACTTCACCTCCCACACCACCTCAGAAAGCCCCACCATCAGACATGATGTACATAATCTCGTGCTGCAGAATATCAACTGCACCCCTAAATGTAAGAAATTCGATTCCTCCCAGGTTAACTGTCCCCTGGGTTTTCTGGGTAAACAGCGTATTTTCCTGCAATCTAAAATTTAACTTTAAAGTTCAAGGCTTAATAACTCAGCACTTTTTAGTTCAGAGAGAGATTCTGGGGTGAAAGAAACATTAAGATACACAAAAACTTGAAAGGTGCTTGAGGTATTTTGAGAGGAATGGAGGGGAAGTCAGATTTTTGTCTTTTTGTCATCTCCTGAATCATACAGCATCTCGTACAAAGTGAGGGGCTCAACAAAAGCTGAGCTCAGCTCCCAGCTAAACATTCTATCGAGTATCGTTTGCATGCATAGAGCATACAGAGAGAGGGAAAGTGGAGAGAGATGCAGCAGAATTTGTAGCTCTGGAAGGGAAGAATTAAACATTTCCAAGAGGGAAAAAACCCCTATTGTCTGCCAGCCCATTCAGATCTACGCACTGACGTCCCCACCATAACCCGTGCTGGTGTGGCTGTGATCCCGGGAAGATCCTGGTGGAGGGCAAGAAGCAGGCTTAAGAGAAAACAGAACGATTCTCTTATACTGCCCAGAATCTCATACAACTTTTACTTTTGCTTAAAGAGGACCTATTTTCTTTATCACTTTGGTCATATCAGTAAAAACTGTGATCCCTGGGAAAATCTTTTTCCTTTCTAAGAGTTTAATATTCATTTCCTCCCCTTTATCTCAGTATAGTTGGGGAAACTTTCATTTTATCCACTGCTTTGTTTATCCAAATCCTGTGCCATCTTCTTCTTTTTTTAAAAAAAATTATTTGCTTGAATTATGCAGCAGTGCCTTGCTGTGCTTTATTTTTTTTTCCATTTTTTAATTGAAGTATAGTCAGTTTACAGTGTTGTGTCAGTTTCTGGTGTATGGCATAATGTTTCAGTCAGACATATACATACATATATTTCTTTTCATATTCTTTTTTTATTATAGGTTACTACAAGATATTGAATATAGTTCCCTGTGCTCTATAGTATGAACTTGTTGTGTATCTATTTTATATATATTAGTTAGTATCTGCAAATCTTTAACTCCCAATTTATCCCTTCCCACCCCCTTCCCCTCTGGTAACCATATGTTTGTTTTCTATGTCTGTGAGTCTGTTTCTGTTTTGTAAATAAGTTCGTCTTTTTTTTTTTTTTTAGATTCCATATATAAGTGATATCATATGGTATTTTTTTTTTCTCTTTCTGGCTTACTTCACTTAGAATGACAATCTCCAGGCCCATCCATGTTGCTGCAAATGCATTATTTCATTATTTTTATGGCTGAGTAGTATTCCATTGTATAAATATACCACAGCTTCTTTATCTAGTCATCTGTCAATGGACATATGGGTTGTTTCCATGTCTTGGCTATTGTAAATAGTGCTGCTATGAACATTGGGGTGCATGTATCTTTTTGAGTTAAGGTTCCCTCTGGATATATGCCCAGGAATGGGGTTGCTGGATCATATGGTAATTCTATTTTGAGTCTTTTAAGGAATCTCCATACTGTTTTCCATAATGGCTGCACCAGACTACATTCACATCATACACAAAAATAAACTCAAAATGGCTTAAGGACTTAAGCATAAGACAAGACACTATAAACCTCTTAGAAGAAAACATAGGCAAAACATTATCTGATGTAAATCTCAGCAATGTTCTCCTAGGGCAGTTACCCAGGCAACAGAAATAAAAGAAAAAATAAACAAATGGGACCTAATTAAACTTATAAGCTTTTGCACAGCAGAGGAAACCATAAGCAAAACAAAAAGGCAGCCTACAGAATGGGAGAGAATATTTGCAAAAGATGAGACTGACAAGGGCTTGATTTCCAGAATATATAAACAGCTCATACAACTTAATAACAAAAAAACAATCAACCCAATCCAAAAACAGGTGGAAGCCCAAAACAAGCAGTTCTCCAATGAAGACATACAAATGCCAACAGGCACATGAAAAAATGCTCAGTATTGCTAATTATCAGAGAAATGCAAATCAAAACTACAGAGAGGTATCACCTCACAGCAGTCAGAATGGCCATCACTCAAAAGTCCACAAATGACAAATGCTGGAGAGGCTGTGGAGAAAAGGGAACCCTCCTACACTGCTGGTGGGAATGTACTTTTGTGCAGCCACTGTGGAAAACAATGTGGTATATTATTTTTTAATGCTCTGTGTGGAAGCTAATAGCATTCTCGAAGGATGGATTTACCTTTTGGAACAGTCAACAGTTGTTTGGATGTGAGTAAAGCCTGTGGCAGGTTGGGAGGGATCAAGTCCTGAGAATGGGCTCACCTGATTTTGGGCCCCAACACTGCCATCAACTTGTAGTGAGTCTGCAGGCAAGTGGCACAACTAATCCGAGGCTCATTTGTAAAAAATGAGGAAGCAGCATCATTTATTCACTCACTCACACATTCATTCATTCATTCAATAGAAGCTAACTGAGCATCCACCATGGGGAGCAGGTAACTGGAGTGGAGGGATAAGGTGATTGCCTCTGACTTTAAATTTCTGTCCTATGTTGGTAATCAATATCTAATAAAATAAAGTTAGCAGGCTAGGTTTATACAAGCAGTAAGTAATAAGGATGATTATCTTGGGAAGCTCTTAAATCACTTCTCAAGAAATTTCTTGAAGAAAAGTTCCAAATGTTTGGGCAGCTATCACTTTGCTAAGTAAAAGTTTAACTTCCTTTAATTGGCAAGGGTGAAGGAGCAGGGTCATTTCAGATGCATTAGCTGGTACCTGGACTGATCGATTCATTTCATTCAGGATAATGGTTTACAAACCTAGCTACACATCAAGATTAGCTGTGGAGCCTTTGAAAAGTTCAGATGCTGTATCCCAACCCACTTCCTGAATTAGAATCTCTCCAGGAAGGTCTGAGTTCCAGGAATTTAAAAAGAACATTTGTGGGTGATTCTGATACACAGCCAGAGATAAGAACCACTGGCTGATTGTAAGCCCTCATACTTTCAGGAATTTTTACCTTTCTCTTAGTGTATTATACCTATCTCTTCTTTTCACAAAACTTTCTTTTAAAAATATTATCTTAGCATCATCTTACTATTGAAACTAAATTCAATTCATATATGAAGATTTGGTCCAGAGAGAAACTTCTCTGTCTACCAAGTATGATGTTTTTTAAATTGAGCATCCATTTATGTACCTAATTCTCTTTTTGTTGTTTAGGTGACTATAAAATAAATCTAAGACCCAATCTCTTCTGAGGTGAATTTCTCTTGAAAACTAAGGGTTTTGGGTGGGTGTATGTTTTATTTTGTTTCGTGTTTTGTTTTGGTTACATCATAATGTCAAGTGCCCGTTAGAGGACAACAGACAAATAGGAAGAAAAAAATATCACCCATGTCCCACTGCCCCCAAGCAACAGCTTTTAGCATCTTGATGAGTTTTCACTAGGTGCTAGTTTCATTCTTATTAAACCTCAAGCAACTTCCTTCAGTAAGCATTTCACATTTCCTCCCTGTTCTTCTTTTGTGTTGTTTCTCCTACTCCCTCTAAACAGGATGTATGAGAGGATTAAATTATTCGAATTTAAAATACAGATTGTTTAGGCTTTTAGGAACAGAACAAATAATAATACATGATATTGAAAAAAAAAAATGCCCTGTCGCCAAATTTGCATGATGTGTTAAATGTTTACTGCAGATTGCTTAGGGATAAAAAACATGTCTAAGTAAAAAGCAGGTGTTGAAGAAAGTTGCAAATGATTGACAGGCATGGGGTTCATGAACTCCAGTAAGACCTTGGTTCTTAGTATTCAGGAGCTTAGAGAGGGCTGTTCTCCTAGGGGCCAGCTGCTGGGTATGGCTGGATATTGAGGCTTAGTCAGCCCCTCTCATCTGGTCCTGGTCTGATTATACCTTTACTACCCTGGGGCGGAGAAACAAAAAAGTAGAGATAAGAAGGGTTGACTCCAAGTACTAGGCTTAGGGGAGGACCTGTTGGCTGGGTGGGATGGTGCTGTAAATCTAAAACTGTAGGTCCGATCTGACAACTTCCAGAGTCACCTCATAGACAGAAATCCACATAGTATGAATAATCACACTGCTGTGCCACATGTTTCCCTGGTACACAGGCTGTGTGCCTTAGATCATGAGGCTCTGGAGTAGAGTCTGTTTGCCTCCGCACCTTGCTGTACCTTGCACACAACCCTGCCCTCACACATGGAACACTCTGTTGCAGAAAAGTGTGTTACAGCTTGGTGTCACAGCTCAGTCGTGACAGCAACCTGGATCTGGGCGAGAGACCAAGCAGCACTCGGAGGGTTGGAGAACTCAGGTTTATTACGCCAGCAGGCCCAGAGGAGTTAACACTCCAAGCTCTGAAACCCGTCTGGAGGCTTACACAGGCTTTTATAGGCTGCCAGTCTAGACTTTGCAACAGTTTATAAAATCATATGCAAATAAGGTATAACAAAGGTGACTAATGAGGAACAAGCTTTGTAGAAATGGACCAATCAGGAGTGAAGGAAATGGACCACTCAGGAGTGAGCTCCATGCAAATAAAGCACAACAGATGGACCAATCAGGAGTTAGCTCAGGGAACCAATAGAATCTTAGAGGTAAGTTCTGCTTTCCTAGAAGTAAGCTGTTTTAGAGTTTAAAAAGCAAAATAATGCTGCTGGGCTGGGGAACTGAATGGTGCTGGCAGGAGGGTAGTGGCCCTGCCTAGGGGTCCTGCCCTCTTTTTCATGGAGCTTCCCACCTCAACTTTATTACGCTTCTCTGTTTAGGTGACTTTCTCCCTCCAGCTGACCGTGAGCTCCCTGAGAGCAGCATCCTGCCCTGTCGCCTTTTTTATCGTCAGTGCCTACTCGGTTCCCTGGCCATATGAGGCTCTCCGGGAATGTTTATTGGATGAACTCAAGAATGTTAGACAGGCAGCTCGCTACTGACAAAGAGGTACTAAGAAGAAATAAAATGAGAAAGTTACCATTGGTCTTTGAAAAAGGAGTGTGTCCTGCTCCCTTAGTGGGTGGCAGGAGTGTTGAGCTCAGCTTGGGGTGTGTCCTGGGCAGGTTTTCAGGGTGGGACTTAATCACGAGGGTACTTCCCAAATGTACTAACTGCCGAGGCGCCACCCAAAATATAACTAAGTCAAACATTAAAAACAAAAACAGAAAGTTTTAAATACACTACTGGTGATTCTGACCTGCATCTCTGGCTTAAAACCAGTGTAAACAAATATCTGTTAACCTACTACTTAATTTTATGATTTAGGCTAGTAAGGAGAAAACAAAGCTCCAGGTATAATTAGCTAGTTGGGCGTGGTGCTCATACATATGTACCTAAGCTGAAGGTGGCGTAGGTTATGAAATTGCACTTGGCATTTCCTCATATGCTGCATTGCAAAATTACCTTATAACATATCTGTCCTGCCCTACAATGGCTCAAATCTTCTTGTACAATTTGGCCAGAAAAACCCCCCAACGCTGTTATCTTAACATTCCTATCTTTTGGGAAATGAACTCACTACTGACTTGTCACTTCTCTGTGATTTTCTTACGTGACCGCGGGTCTGTGATCACAGAGAGGAGGGTGCTCAGGGGGAGTGCTGAGATTCACCTGGGTGGGTGCATTTGTCAGGGTACCTTCAGTTTCAAGGGACAGAAATAACTCACTTAAACAAAGGGAGTATCTACTGGCTGGCTTATTTATTAAGCCATTCAGCAAATACCGATTGAGCCCCTCGTGTATGCCAAGAATGATGGTGCAGTGGGAGCAAGATAACCTCCTGTCTTGGGATGTTCAAGCATCGATGAGCTGTTTTATGCACAGTTGTTTTTCTGAGGCTCAAATAATGTCATCTGATCTCTCTCTACTCCCCGCCACCCCCACCCCCCCTATCTTTCTGGCTCTTCTAGACTCTGTTTCTCTTTGCTCAGTGGCCTTGTTCTCACCTGTCATTGAAAAACTCCTTCCAAGTTGTGGGAAAGAACCCCCACCACTGTAGCCTTCCTTCCAAAAGGAACCGAGGACCCTTCCCAAGCATCCTGACCCCATGCCTAGTGGAGGAGTTCTAATTCATCCTGCTTTGAATAAGTCCTTCATGTGCAGGGCCCTTAAACACAGATGGGGGCAGGGATACTATGTGTGGCCAGGCCACTGGCCACTGGGCAGCAGCTGGGGAAGAATAAGGGATCATTCCCCAACACAAAGAGGGGTTTTAGGCCAAAATCAATGACAGCTGCTTCACCAGATGTGATATTTTAGGGAATGTAACATTTGAGAAATGTGAACCTTTTTTTTTTTTCTGTCAAGATCTCACTAATCCAGCTTAATGTTAGATTATCAAAACATTGTTTCTGAAGCACCAGCAATTCAGTCATTTCTGTGAAACAATCTGAAATCAACTGGGGCCATCAGGTGTGGATTTCCTACTCCTTTCTGATGTAAGTTTCACCAGTGCACAGCAAAAGATTATAAACAAGATGGCAGTCCTTTTATGGTTGGCTGGGGTGGGTAGCAGACAGCATTTGAGTCTGGGCATTCCCCTGAAGCAGTGGGTGGGGGCCGAAAGTCAGGTGGGGGCATTGTAAGGAAGGAGAAAATACTAGAAGAAAGGGGGTGACTTATCTTTCTCTAGGGGTCATTCTGGAAAAATCCCAATTACAGAGTTGGGTGCAAGTGCAGAGGGTGGTCGTAAGGAAAAGTAAAATTAGGTGAAATTACATTGTGCAGCAAAGCAGTGATTCAGAAGCTGAGAAACTTCAGAGCCAGCGGGCAGTGAGTATAAGAGGACAAGGAGGGTTATACTTTCTGTGGGGAGAGGAGGAGAAGCAATGAGAAAGGAATCACCAAAGAGACACTGCGGAGGAGAGTGCAGAGGAAGAGAAAGTGAGTCAGAAAAGAGGGCAGAGCTCGGGTAAGAGCTAACGGGTGCTGATTCCTTGTCCATGCTGCAAGGTGTTCTCTGTGTTTGCAAGAAGGATTGTGTTTATACTTCACAGTCACCTTCTGAGCTCAGTGCTTTTAATATTCACATTTCACAGAGAGGAAATCGAGACTGGAGGTGAAGGAACTTGTCCACACAGCTGGTAAGAATTAGAGCTGGGACTGGAGCTCCGGCAGTCCGAGTCCAGAGTTTGCACTCATTGCCGTATAAAAATGAGTGAGAATTCCTAGAAAAATGGTAGGAGGGAAAAAAAACACAGCCTACAAAGATTTGTCTTAGGGTCAAAGATGTCTTTAAAGGGGGTGATGACTGGATATGGAACCAAATGCAGGGAGCTGTAAGTCTATAACATGCAAGAAACTTGCATATTATAAAAATGAAAAAAGATGTTAATCTGGCGTAGAGTCAGACGGCAACTCAGTTAGTCTTAAGAGGAAGATTAGTGGTTGACGTGAAAATTGTAGTTTGCTTATAACACATAGGATATTGAAAATAACTTTATGATGTTTTTAATGTTATTATTTAGAAAACCTGATTATAATTCATCCAAAGTGTCTCAGCTGAGTTATTCTGAAAGACAACTCTTATAAGAAAAATAGACAAAATATGCAATTTAAGGATTTTAAAGATGTGTTTGTTTATATCAGAAACACCTGAACCCAGATGAATCTTGTTTGTAAACTGTATGCCTATTTAGGATCTATAAATATTTATTAAAACCATACAGTGTTCTTTGCACTGTGCTGGGTACTGTGGAAACGATTAATTAAAAAGGCAAGATGTCTGCCCTCATGGTGCTTATGGTCCAGCCTCTACACAGCATGTGTTCTCACTGCCCTGGGACTTGGTAGGGATATCTGTGCACAAAGCATTGTATGCTTTTGTGATACTGTGATTTATAACAAGAGATATATATTTGGTCTTCATCCCCTTTTTTGGCACAGAGCTCCTAAAATACTTGGAAATTCCTCAGTGATGAGAGTGACAAAGGTGTCATCTGTTTTGCTAATGAGATGACTTTTGGAACACACCTAAGGATGTGGGCTGGTTGCCAGGAGAAACATCCTTGTGATTAGCGGGTCAGAACTTTCATTCCCACCCCCCAGACCCCCACCCCAGGGACGGGAAGGGGAGTGCCGGAGGTCGAACCAGTCACCAAAGGCCGTTGATTTAATCAGTCATGCCTATGTAATGAAGCCTCTATAAAACCTCCCCAAAAGACTAGCTTCAGAGAGCTTCCAAGCTGGTGAACCAGAATGCTTCCACGTATCACCACGCCGGGCCCCAGCTCCACGGGGACAGAAGCTCCTTTGTTTGGGACCTCGCCCTATGTATCTCTTCATCTGGCTGTTGATTCGTATCCTTTCATATCCTTTGTAATAAACCGGCGATCTAGTGAATAAACTAGTTTCCTGAGTTCTGTGAGCTGCTCTAGGAAATTAACCAACCCCAAGGAGCGGGTGGTAGAGACCTCTGATTTATAACCAGCTGGTCAGCAGCACAGATTACACCCCAGACTAGTGATTAACGTCTGATCTGGGGGCAGTCTTGGGGGAATGAGCCCTTAACCTGTAGAATCTGATGCTGTCTCTGGGTAGACAGTGTCAGAATTGAGTTGAATTGTAGGTCACCCAGCTGGTGTTGGAGAATTGCTTGGTGGTGTGGGGAAAAACCCACACTCAGGAATCGGGAGCGTAGCACCAGACACACACGGTTAACATGTGTTAACACACGTTTGCCCTCATCATGCATGACTGCCTACATGTGAAGGGTATTAATGCCATTTCTCTACGCAATAAAACTCCCACTAATTGAGATATACACTTTAAATCTGTGCAACTATTTTGTCTAGCAATCACATCTCAATAAAGCTTAAAAAAATCCAAGTCATTCAGCTAAAATATAAATGGAAATAGTACTGGATTTACAGCAAGAAGAAAAGATGTAGCCTTGAGCAAGTCACTTAACCACTGAAGAAACTGACTTCATAGGGTTTTGGTTAGATTTAAAGAGTAATAATCTGAGTACTTTGTAACCTATAAAATACTTTGTAACCTATGAAAATACATGCCAGACATCATTGTTATTGTAATTTATAGAAAACTATGCTTTTGTTCTTTTAGAGAAATTTTTCAGAAAATGAAGTAGTTTCATTAAAACTTGCCTATACTTAGGAGCTATAACAAGAAAATGTGCCGTGGGACAGGCTACAGAAAGAGAATGGCTATGTATCTAAAATCTGCATCATTTAGAAGAATGTTGGTATTATGTTCATTGTATACATATCCTAAAAGAGGCCAGAAGATATGAATTCTCTCAACTGGCTTCCTCCCACACCTGCCAACTTAACTGTGTTTTATCTAGTCTTACGTTCTTTCCTCTTATCTCAGCCTGTGAAGGGACTTCCCTTCTGACTAATTCTCCCACCTTAAGAAACTTACCTGATTAGCTGTCCAAAAAAAGAGCAGCAGACTTTTCCTCAACTTTATATCATCCCTTTAGCTACCTCTTTCCCCTTTCTTTCCCTTCACAGCTAAGCTTTTCCATAGATACCTGCCCCCACCCCCCTTCATCACCTCCCACTCACTCTTAAACTCACCGTAATCTTGAAACTCTGTGTGGGCTTGCTCTTGGCAAAGGCAACCAGTGACCAGCTTGCCGCTCAGGTCTGTGGACACTTTGTGTTTATCTTACTTGATTTCTCAGTGGAGTTCAAGGACAGGGTCAATCGGAGCTACATCTGGGATATTCAGTGGAGCTGTGAGTTGGTATTTACATTTGCAGATCTAGAGCTAAGGAAAGAAGTCTGGGCTCCTTAGCTAGGCTTGGGATTCTTTGGTGAAGCCATGGAATGTGTAGCATAAATGCCATTTCTCTGTGAAGTAAAAAGTCGAACTCATCAAGAGATATACATTAAATTTGTGCAATTTTTTTTGTGTATCAATCATAGCCCGATGTGGTGATACCTAAATGTGTTGGTTTTAAAACACGTTTTTGATACTCCTTGATTCTGTAGTACTCCATCTTTGAATAGATGGCTTCTTAATTCTTTTCCCCTTGAATGTGAGCTGACTTGCTTCTAAAGAAGAGAATGTGGCTCAAGTGTTGCTAGGTGACCTCTGGGGCTGCATCATAAAAAGGACAAGTTTTATCCTGTTCTCTCAGTCTCTTAATCGTTCATTCTTGTTGAAGTCAGCCACCATGTTTTAAGGACACTCAACCAGCCCCGCGGAGAGGCCACATGGGAAGCAGCCAGCTCGCCAGCCAGAGGAGTGAGACACCTTGAAAGCAAATTTTCCTGCCCCAGGCAAAAATTCAGATGATTCCAGGCCCAGTCTTCAAGTCTTCAGCTAAGACCTCAGAAAATGTTAAGAAACAAATGATCCCCACTGTACCCTATTTGAGTATTTGACTCACAGAAACCAAGAAATAATAAAGAACTACTGTGGTTCCAAACCACTAAGTTTTGGGTGATTTTTTTATACAGCAATAGATAATTAATACAGAGGAACCGTTATGGCAGGAGAGAAATGAAGAGAGTTTAGCAAGATAATTTAGATTAAAAAAACTCTTTACTTTTTCCATTGTCAGAAACTGACGGAGATACAGTGGTTTCCTCTATTTCTCTTTTTATTACGTTTCAAAAATTGAGATATCATTACATGTAATAACATGCACCGACCTCAAGTGTTGTTCAGTGAGTTTTCACCATCATTTACACCCACGTAACCACCACCCAAACCAAGCTATGGAAGACTTCCATCATCCCAGAGAGTCCCCTCCTGTTCCTTTCTGGCCAATTCTCTCATCCCAACTCCACAATCACTTTTTAAATTCAATGATCATAGATTTTGCCTTTTTTATTTTTATATCAACAGAATTATGCAGTATGTTTTCTTTTGTGTCTAGTTTCTTTCACTCAGCAAATGTTAGTGAGATTCATGCCTGTATCAATGATTTAGCCTTCTTATTAGCATTCCACTAGTATTCCACTGTCTGCACACACTACACTGTTTATCCATTCTTCTCCCTGTATTTCTTAGTTATCATAAATTTAGTTATTTCTACCTTATCACATGCAGTATACATGAAAATTATATAGACAAAAATACATGTACAAAATTACATGCAGGAAAATTTGATATTATAAATAACATCATATAAAGGGGCAGACTGCATTAGGAAAGGATTGATAATTATCATCTCTACAGACTTTTTATAGAATGAGAAAGTTATAAGTCTTTGTTGACCATAAAGAGTACACTGCACATATGACGTTTAACTTGAAAACACAAACTGCTGTACAAAAATCATACATGGGTCAATTCTTTTGAGAAAAAAAATTGAGCCACAAGACAGACTTAGAATTAATGACATAGAAATGAAGAAAATAGAAAGAAATTAGAGATTCTCTTTTACTCGTTGTACATACACAAACATACACACACACACAATAGCATAGATCGGCAATATCCCTTGTACACACACACACACACACACACACACAAACGTACAGATCGGCAATGTCCCTGGGGTCATTTTAGATGTGGAGGCCAGTAAGGCATACATGCCAGTGTGTTGCATCTCACAAGTGAGTTCTCAACTGTTTTCTGTAGAGTATTTGATACTTCTTTAAATCACATCTAATCGAACAGTTAAATATATTTAATTACATGTTAAAGAGATTTGACAGAGACCTTGACACTAATAATTTTTCCTATGAAATCTTCTTGTTCTTAGTGAACCTAAGACCATGTGTTCAGAAATACATTGGTTTAGAAATTATTTCTAGTTGTATTTCCTAAGGACATCTTGTTAATGACACTGGTTTTAAAGAGAGTTATCTTCCCACTTTTGAACTAAATACATCCAAACAATTCTGAATTTGAGATACAGCAAACATAAAAAGTACTATGCTTAATTTTATTATTATCGGAATAGTCTCAAACCATATATTAACTACTCTCCTGCAATTTCTAATTTATCATGTCTGTCAGTGTTGAGTTTTGGGAGCAGCTGGTGGAGTATCTGAAAACGTTTTTTTCTACTCTGCCTTTCTTGATAATATAAATATCTGAAGAGGTCATTGCTTAACCTATAAAATGGAGACATTATAATTTATGAATACTAAAAAATCCTGTTCATTTCTGTTAAACTATGTGATGAGCTGGAAATGGTGATTTTTTTTTTCCATGGAAAGGATATATTAAACGAAGAGCTTTTTTGGTTGTTGTCCTTAAAGACCCTTTGATTTCTCTTTATCACTAACCTTTTGACAACTTCTCTCACCCTCTTTGTTTCTACTTCCCCACATCAATGAAGTGAAAAGACCGTTCTCAGCACTATCACCTTGTGGTATTGCCAGAGGCCAGGCCCCTTCAGAGGCAGATTCAAGCGTGCAATTGGGAATCCGAGCAGGTGCAAGGCTCCCCTGGCTACTGCCCTTCTTCGCTGGAAGTTGAAAATTGAAGTCGGCATTTGTAATCAGACTCAAAGGATTACAATTTATCTGGGCAGTTGTTCACTGCTACTGATTTCATTTGTAACTTGTCTCCGCTAGGCAATTAAAAGTAAGCCTTTATTAGAAAAATTTATGCACAAAATTGTAAGCCACACTGATCCTGAAACTTAAAAGACAAACCTACAGGAATATCTCATTATTTTGTTTACCCACTCTAACTTACATCTAATATAAGGCATTGAGGGAAAGGCTAAGAATATTTTATCCTTAACTAACTGACAGCCCAGCAGTGTGGTCAGCAAATAGCGTTTGTATCTAGTTACAAATTAGTAATAGAAATAACGGTCTCAATCAACTCCCGTATATATTATGGTGGTGGCTCAAGATATTTTTTTTGTAAAGTACTCAGGTACTCTTAGGTTCAAGGCTAATAGCTGACTCTGTGATGAAATACTGCCTATGCTCATTAAATTGTTTAAAATCACAAATGATTTAAACAGTCCACTCGCTTGTTTATCTACTGAAAGTAATTAATAAAACAGGTAATCCACAAGAGTTCACACTTGGTTCCCCTCTCTCATCCCTAACTAGATAAATAGCTTAAAAATCTGGTTACTTAATTTTGATACTCAATTTTTCATCTTTAAAAGTAGAAATGATAATTATAATAAGGTGGTTGAAGGGAGTTAACAGCCAAGGATGTAAAGCATCTAGCATGTGCTTGTAACAGAATGGATAGATACTCAGTAACTGGTAGCTGTGTTATTCATAAGAACAAATAATTAATTCCATGTAGTCCATTAGTTTCCTAAGAATATTTTCTAGGTTTACATGGAAAAACGAAGTATTGTTCTGTTTTGTTATTCGGGTTGTTCTCAGTCAGGCACTCGTCACGTGGGTGCCTTGTGTAACACCAGGCATTTTTTGTCCGTTCTCGCTAGAAATTCTAATAGTTTAATGGCCCCAAAGCTGACAACGACCTTCCCTCACCCCCTCTGCTCCTCTTGTGAGAGTGAGAGTGGCTTCTACTGCTTCTAGGTGGAATTCTGGGGTGTGTGGCTTGGTTTCTGCTTTTTAAGCTACTGCATTTGTTCCATGGACCATATTTTTCTCACTGATCCAGAAGTAAGATATAAAGAAAACACTGAAGTTCATAAAATAAGTAAGAATATATTTTATGCCTTCACAGGTACCTCTGGAGGGACTTGGCAGTTTTCCAGGAGCGCCAACGACGACTGATTCCTAATTCTGTGGAGACAAAGCAGGGAGTCAGAGTTTCCTCAAACTAGCTAATAGCAAACAATCTAAGAGCAGGCTTTACCTTAGCATCTTGACAACATCATTTATTTTTTAATACAGCTTTCTGAATGTAAAAATGACCATACTAAAGTAGATATAAATACTCCAAAGTGATGGGGTCATTTCTTAGTGGTTTCACTGAAATTTGCTCTGAGTGCTACTGAGGAGAGGTAAGTGGGAATTGATTTTATTGATTTATTCAGTGACTTTGGGCAGGGACCAAATCTACCTTGAGCATCCTTCTTTTCTCTTCTTTTTATTAAAAAATTATAACTTTGTTAATTTGGGGGGAATTAGATTTATTTGTTTATATTTATTTATTTTAATGGAGGTACTGGGGATTGAACCCAGGACCTCATGCATGCTAAGCAGGCACTCTACCACGGAGCTATACCCTCCCCCAGCATCCTTATTTCCTAGCACACCGTAGGTGCTTTGAAAATAACTCAAATGTGGACTCAGTTAAATTCTCCATGTCTCAGGTGTATAATAATCCCCCCAGGCACCTTGTGGAGATTAGCGAACACTGGCTGGGGACTCTCTATAAACGATTCAAAGCGTTTTAAAAACAAATACACGTAAGAGAGTTCGCATTTAGCCCAGCATCTCTATAAACAGTTATTTCAAAACCAAATACCTCAATGGGAAAAATGCCTTGATTTGTCAGCTGGATTGCAGAACTTAAAAAGAAACAGAGGAGCCCACGCCTTTGTTGGAAAATCAGAACAATTTGACTTCTGGAAGCGACTTCACAGCTTGGAGCCTAGCAATGCCTATGTTGGATTAAATTGTCTATTAATTAAACTTAAATGATTTAAACATTCATCACCTTACATTGCACCTCTCAGAAAACAAAAACAAAATCGAAGAATTGTGAGGAAAACAGACACCACACACAGGCAGACAGACAGGCAGATGCGCACACACACACACACACACACACACACACACACACCCGCGCGCGCGCGCACATTACACCCCCCACCCCCCGCGCGCGCAGCCTGTCTAAAGTGCTCGGGGTTTAGGAGGCGCCGGGCAAACCCCGCCCGGGGCCCCGCGGGCGCTGCGCCCCGCCCCGCGCGTTGGCAGTTGGCGACCCCCCTCGACTCCCCCTCCGCGGCGGGCTCCCCGAGGCCCCCGCGGGCTCGGCGGCGGGCCGGCTCCAAATGTTTTCCATATTTGTTCAGCCTCCGTAACTCGAAGAGCCGGGCGGCCCGCCCCGCGCCGCGCTCGCCGACGCCCCCGCAGCCGCCATGGGCAGGGAGCGGCCCGGCCGCGGCGCGCGGAGCCAGGGGGGGCCGCCGGCCGCCGACGCCGCGGGGCCCGACGACATGGGGCCGAAGAGGGGCGCAGGGGCCCCCAAGGAGTGCGGGGAGGAGGAGGCCCGGAAGTGCTGCGGCTGCCGGTTCCCGCTGCTGCTCGCGCTGCTGCAGCTGGCCCTGGGCATCGCCGTGACCGTGGTGGGCTTTCTCATGGCCGGCATCAGCTCCTCCCTGCTAGTCAGAGACACTCCATTTTGGGCTGGGATCATTGTAAGCATCGAGTCTGTTTTGCCTGAGCGCGTTTGCCGGACAGGAATGCCACGCCGCATGGTCGAGTTACCACTAACCCACCTGCATGCGCCCTTCCCCGGCTCCACGCCTCTAACCCGCGCTCCGCTCGGTGTCCGGTGTCCGATGCCCGCGCCGCACTGGGTCTGCCCGGCCGCCCGGCCGGGCGCGGCGGGGCGCGTGCCCTTGTTCTGCTTGTCGCTCCGAACGCCTCCGACAGGCCTGGCCCTAGCGCGCTGGAGCTGGGGAGGCGAGGCCCAGACTGCTTATTTTGTCACATTGACCATCCTCGATGACAAGAGCAGATTCACTTGGGCTTTTTCCTTCTCCTCGCCCGCGGACCCCACCCTTGTGCCTACGGAAGTAGCAAAAAGTGAATAAGTTCATCCTAGAAAATCAGGTTGGGAAAAAGGCCTGTACTTGGGAGTGGCCACACTGGGTAGTACTGAGTTTATTTTTTTAATCCGAGGTTCCATTAGTAAGTTTTATTAAAGAGCGGTCGAAGGCAGGAAAGGCGAATCCAGCAAGCACAGCCTTAATCCACTGGAGTCTAACGCGCTAGGGCGCTGGCCGTGGCAGAAGTCTATTTGGGACTCTGCTAGTGGACGTACTGTTCTAGGCAGAACACCTCTCGGCTGCCTACTTGGCTTAATTAAATGGATTCTCTGATATGAAATGGGTGCCACTTATTGAGCACCTACTGTGGGCCTGTCCCACTAGAGGTCTTACACACACTGCTTCCGATCCCCACATCAGCCTTATGGGAGAGTTACCATCCTTCCGTTTCTCACATGAGAGAACCAAGGGCAGACTTGCCGAGGGCCATGGGTTGGCAAAGTTGGCAAATCAACCCAGCTGATTCCTTACTGCACCAGACTACACCTGCCTTTTCCTCATTGAGCCACCCTGCTACCACATTTAGTTTATAATTTTAATATTATATTATAGTGCCTGGGGCTTACTAAAATCTCTTTCATGTGCATTACTTCATTTGCTCCATGAAACGACACTTTGAGGTGGGAACTGTTACTCATCTGAGGACGTGAGGACACAGGCTAAGAGAAGTTAAATGACATTCTCAAGGCCCAGAGGTGAACAGTGAGAGTCAGATGAGACCAGAATGGACAGATCTGGCTCCTCGTCTCATGTTGCATCATTCCTGCTATTCTGACCACAGGAACTATATCCCATAAAACAACCCTCAGAATAATTTTGTCTCAGGGACAGATGTTAAAAACACCTGATTAAATATGCATAGATGCAGGTATTTTCTCATTAAGAGTATTTGAACTCACAAATTCTTGCAGAGTAATTTAAAACTTTTAATTTGTGTACTAAGAATTCCCATGAAATTATCATGATTGGAGTTTTCTAAATCAAGTGATTTTAAAAATAGCTGTTCACTAAGATATACTGGGTATTTTTGTCACTTCAGTGACTGTCAACATACTCAGAGGAAAAAAATGTCTGGTCTTTGAGGCTAGGCGAATTCAGAGGAGAAAAGAATGAAACTTCTCTTGTAATGGTTCCAAATATCATTTGCAAATATGTTTCCCATCCTTTTTTAATTTCAACTTTAAAAAGTCCAGGACCAGAAAAGCATATTAGATGGGAAAAATTTTTGTCTTAATGTTTAAGGCATGAATGAATACAAATGGTGCAACTCTGAAATTTCATGAGATTCTTGTAGGAGCATCATGTGCTCCTAATTGCCCTCAAAGCTCCCTGGGTGTGGTACACAGAACATTATTTTCAGCCAGTTCTGTCCCCCACCCCAGTGTTCTAGGTTATAATCTGGGATCCACTTGAAATTTGCTGTTAGTGAATCCTGTACTGATGAGATCTGTCATCTTTTCTTTCAACAGCGCATGTGTAGAGCAGAGCAGTTAGTGGAGATGGCCCGAGACAGGGGTCCTAGGGGAGCCATGCAAGGAAAGCTGAGCCCCAGCCGGGCCAGAGCTGCAGGCTACGTGTCGCTGTCTCCCACAGACACCGAGCTTGTTGTCCCGTTCCGCTGTCTGTGGTGGGTCCTGGGGCACTCTTCCAAGCTTTCAGGGAAGGGAGAGGACAGGGAGGCAGGGTGGTGAAGTACAGAAGCGTAAACACTGCACCTGGTGTGGAGCCCCGGCTAGACCGTTATTCACCGAATAACTTTGGGCAGATTACTTAACTTCTCTAGGCTTCTATTTCTTTACTGATAAAATCAAAATGGTAATAATATCTCCTGCCTTTGAGGGTTGTCCTGAGGATTAAATAAATGACTACACGTTCTAATGCTTAGAACTGTGCTGGCTCACAGCAAGCATTCGGTGATTTCCCACTTTTTATTAGCGATGAGTGGAGCGGTCACTGGTAGTGGCATTCCTTGAAACAAGTGGCTCTGTTTTATCTCTTGCAGAACCATCATTTTGGGTTTGCTCCATTTCCCAGACCAGTTTGAACCCTGAAGGCGACATCACCTCGGCATCTCACCTTTCTCTGTTCTCGGCCATGTTACTATTAGCAGTCTTAGCGGTATCAGATGAGTCCAGTACTTTCTGAATCCCCCTGGAGGTTTCTAAAAGTTAACTTGGGGAAGATGGCCGCCTTAGGGTCCTCTTCCCTAGGGACATGGAGTGATTCTGGTCTGGTATATATTCCCCCAGAGAATTACAGGAACGTTTGCCCCGTTTAGTAGACCTGTGAGGCCAAAGCAGTACAGGTCAGTCCCTGGGGCTGAGGCCAAGTCAGTGCTTCCGGAATTTAGCTGAGTTCATGCAGGTCCCCCACACTTGAGCTATCTACCCCATCAAAAGCTTGACCTGCTCCCCTCTTCTATTTCTCTTTGTACTGGTTGCCTTTGACCATGTGGTACTCACTTCGTTTACAAGGGTGGCTGTCCCATTACATTGGGACGTAGCCTTCACTGTCTCCCCATGGTAGAATCTAGGAATATGGATAAATTCACTTAGGTAACTTCTTGTTTACCAATACCCAGGTGAGCTGATGAATATTCAGTGAACTTCTAGTTATAGAAAAAGCCACTGGTGGTCTCTGATCAGAGATTTATGTCAGTGGAATTTTAGAAAAATAAACAGGTTATTTCTTACCTACCCAGAAATCTGACTCCTCTGACTCCCCTCTCTCTCCGTCAGAGAGATGTCTGGTTACTTTTTACTTCAATTACAAAGATTCTGTTAAAAAAAAAAAAATAGAATGGAGCCACTATGGAGACCACGTAACCTGCAAAAGTGCCATTTTGCCCTCAAAATTCTTAATACATGACTTGAGTGTTTCAAGTCACTCCACAAGGACAATACAAAGTGAAACAGGGTCTTTGAGGATGAACTTGGCTAAGGGCAAGGGATCCTAGGAAATAGAGATTTACTCTACATTTTATTCTGTCAATGGCTTGAGTAGACATTCAAGTTTGCTTATCATTCCAGAATTCTTATTGGTGAAAAATGTGTATGGATTGAAGGAATCTAAGAACTTTGGGGCCTTTGCTTGCTTCTTACTCAAAAGAATACAGTTTTGGTTTAGGCAACGCATCGCATGTTCAAACTTTGGCTGATTCTTCTTCATTTGGTAGCATTTGTTGGGGATGTCTGCCGCGTGGGCATCTAGTCTGAAACTAACGCATCATATACGAGGAGGACCTCCCCAGAGGCCCTGATGGACAAGTGCCCTTATCACATCTGACAGTAATGAATACTTCCGATTAGAAAATTTAACCTACACAAATATTTTTAAAGTCCATTTACCTTTCAGAGGATTTCACTTACGGTGATTTATTTGCTTTGGCATCTCTACTCTGAAGTCAATTTAAGAGCAAACTCTTGGTCCTCATCCGCAGTGGGGATGTTTAGTATCTGTGAGTCCCTTGGCCCTTGCAGGGAGTATTCCCAGGAAAAGTGGGGATTTATTTGCCTGATTGTGGTTTTTCGTTTTCCTCACTCTCGCTCCATTGCTCCCAGACCCCATGTAGCTGGAAGTAAATTCCTGAGATGTGCACCACATTAATCACATTAGAAAGTTTAAGGAAAGGGCTTACAGGGAAGAATATTTCCTTTCCTTAATGTCACACATAAAACTTACTGTGTGCATCTGTAATGATTAAGAGTCCTGTCAGGAATTTCAATGAGTTTTCATACGTTAACTTACTCTAAGGAATTCAAAATGCAGGTGTATTCAGATTTTTAAAACCTATTTTCACTCTTGGCTTAATGAAAGGGAAAATTGAGTGGTTATTTATTTCAAAACCAGAATCTATCCTGAAATTCATAGGTAGATGTATGACATATAGCAAGTAAGGAACAGATATTGTTATTGTCTGTAATTTATAAGTGGAGAAACTAAGACATGATGATTTGGCTAAGTGATTTGATCATAGTTATGAAGAGAAACTGCGAGAGAGACAGATCTGGCATTGGGGCTTTGGAAAGACCCTAAAACAAACCAAGAAGCAAAAAATGGTGTCAGTGTTCTATATAGGTATATTGACACTTGAGAATTTAACTGGAATTATATTTTTAGGAAGACATTGCATGGTAGTACATTATTTTTCTAATAATGCCCCCAAAACTTAATAGAGCATCTCTGGTACTACTGGGAAATAATTTTTATTCTAGCAACTATCACAGGATTGTTAGGGGCTGAGGAGTGGTAATTGCGTGGCCTAACTCAGTCTCCGCTCAATATGTATAATAAATAATGGGAGAATTAGCTCATAGGTTCGTGGCTTTCTCGTAGAAAGTATAAAACTGGAATGTAATTGTATTGACTTGGCAAAAATTAATTTTAGTAAGTGTGTGAATGTTAAAGGGTCAAGAATTGGGCGACATGCTCCTTGAGACAATTTTAGGAATACCTAATAAAGAATAAGTAACGTTAAGGTGGAATTTTAGGTGCTCAGACTCGTTAGGAGATTGTATTTTCACTTCTGCTTCTTTATGCTAAGCCAAATGTGCAAAGGCCGAGGGAGCGCTCATACAGTGAGGACGTCAGCCCTGAATCATCTTTCTCTTTCTCTTTTTAAAATAAGGAGGAGAAGGGACAGGTTCTCATAGCTCTCAGTCCTGTAGAGTGGATATATTCAATTTAGAAAGTCCATCTCTAGAAAGTTTTGATATGACGATCATCATTTGGGTTTATTTTTTATGTTAGAAATAGTAGTGCATAGAATTCAGGGACAGTCAAATTAAAAGTAAAGCCATTAATTCTCTTTAAGTAGATTTTGCGTCTTTATGGCCTTTATGTATCCCCAACACGTAATAGTATCCAGTAAGTGTTGAGCTGAACTCTACTCTGACCTTGCCATCATTAGAGCTTCTGTCTGAACCTGTACACACCCATTTTTAAACCAGGGTTCGAGAAATGACATATAGTTTGTATTTTTCCAATACAGAACAATTTAAGTTTATTGATAATGTTTAAAAGAATTAAGAGGCAGTGACAAGGAGCATGTTATTACTCCATTTTGGGCTCTTGAGTTCCAAAAATATTCAGAGCGTGTTAACTTAGCATTGTTGAGATATTTTATTTCACGTTATAAAATGACTACAGGATTTTAAAAAAAAATAGGAAGAGGTCACTTGACTTATTTTGCATTCCCCTAATTGGAATAAATTAGGATTGATGTGGCTGAATGCTGTATGTTGACATGACCAACCTTACCTTCCACAAAGGACGCGGCAGCATAGGTTACTTAACATTTGGCCTAATGGCTTCAGAGATTGCCAGTCTGATGTCTACTTTCAACTTGGTCTGAGGACATGGATGCTTTTTTCTTGCTGTTAGCCTTGGCCAAGGCATTTCTGTTCAGGCTGTTCTTTAACTGGGTCCTTGCCTGTTTGTACCCTAAAGGGTTGGCATCAACCTTAAAGGATACACACGAGGGTCTGTGAAGGGTTGGGTATGCATATTTCTGCGTTGTTGTGGGATAGGAATGCAATCTAGTTATTAAACTGCAATCAGATACCATTTCACTGCAAAGTACAGTTCACTTTTAGGGCCCAGATCCTGGCAAACTAGAGCAATGCGGCTCAAAGGAGCCCATCAAAACCCAGAGCTGGATGGGACCTCACAATGTCATATTTAAGCCTCTAGTTAGTCCTCGCTGTGAATGTTCAAGTCTAGGTTTATTACAGTGAGTTCGTAAGCTGAAGGCGAACTTCTTTTGAAAAAATCGACGTTGGGAACAGTAGTTGTAGCATAAACCATATAAAAGCCTATTTCAGAGGCACGTCCTCTTTCAGATGATCTGTATGCTGCTTCAGATCTCAGTGCATTGGGATAAAACTTGCCAGGAGTAACTGTCAGATGCCTCAGCAAGGCAGCTCACTCGATCAACCTGTTGATTTTAAAAATCCTATGTGTACACTTACACCTAAGGCAATAACCAAGATACATTTTTCTTTCTGTCTTAGTCTGCTCCAGCATGGTGGGGTTCTGGGGAGGGCTCCCTTCCTGGCCTGCAGACGGGTGCTTTCTCTCTGTGTGCTACTGTGGTGCTTCCCTGGTGCATGTGCACGGAGAGAGGAAGAAATCTCTCTCTTCCTCTTCTTCGAAGAGGAAATCTTCACCCTTATAACCTCATTTAACCTCCTAAAAGCTCTGTCTCCAAATACAGCCACATTGAGGATTAAGGCTTAAACATATGAATTTCCAGGGCGGGGTGGGGCGGGAGGGTTACAGTATTCACTCCATAGCCCCTTCAAGTGAGGGGTATCAATTTGTACAACCACCGTGGTGATTCTTGAGTATGTTTCTCAGCTTGTGGCCCTCTGGCTTTCATGGAATAGCGAGGCGTCTGAACATTTCTGATGAGGGTTCTGAGCCAGTAAAGCGACCCTTGGCAGCCCAGCGGGGTGGCGTGGCTCTCGTTGCTGTTGGTGGTGAAACGTATGGAGGAGGCTGTTTCCCATACATTTGCAGATGGCCTCTCTTGTCAGATTTCAGTAAAAATAAAGTAGATTCCGTCAGTGAATATTCTAAGTGAATATTCTAAGGGTAGCTTAGGCATTTCATTTGTTGTCTTAGCTCTTTAAGGCTTAGCACCTACCGTTTAGTAAATCTCCGCCTTTCTTTACTGCTCCTGGAGTGAGTCGCTGTCAAGATCTAACTAAATGACACCTTGGCTTCCAGGCACGGAGGGGAGGGTGGGTGGCTGAGCTGTGCCAGTGAGGGATGCTCAGGTTTTCAGCAATTCGATGAGCCCTCTGGCCTCTGGGGGCAGTGATCTCAGGCTTGGTCTTCCTAGAACTCAAGGGAAGCCACCTCTCAGGTCTTTTTTATAATATGCAGCTGATGTTTTTATTTTGGGTGATGATTCTGAAAATTAGGTTAACACTCTTTGTTCTGTGGAGTGGTTCAGATTAAAACCCTGGTCGTGGTCCCACCTGGGGCCTCAGGCTGTCACAGCCTCCAGCAGGAGGGTGCAGCTCCTGGTGGAGATCCCCCACCCCCTCTTTGGTTCGCCATCAAGGGCTTCTCATCCGATTCTGTTCTCCCAGCTTAAAAATCCTGAACTGGGCTCTGCTTTACTTTAACGAGTACTGCACAAACCCAAACCATCCCAGAGGGAAAGACAAGAGAAGACTGCCTAAAACTGTCCAGTATGCTGCCTTTCAATGCTTGGTCCAGTCCCAGTCCAAAATGAGGAACGACAACAAAAAAAGGCATGGCTGTGGTTCCAGAGGCTGCCTGTAATATCTCTGGTTTGACTTTTGAGCATATTTAAAGTTGATGCTCTCAGATCTGAGATTGTGAGAGCCACATCCTGTGCCTAATGCAGCCAGGGGTGTGCTTCAGGGCTGTGTTTCCTGCACTCTGGCAAAAGGCCGGTCAATCACTGGACTTTAGAAAGCAAATGGTTTCACAGATAAGCATCCTTACGTTCTGCTGAAGAGATTCTGTTGGGCCGGCTTCTGTTGCAGAGATGAGCAGCTCCCCTGCTGGCTGGGAGCGCCAGGGGGCTGGGAGAGACCTCCAGGAAGCTTAGGGGCATCCAACTCCACTGTTATTTTCAAAGCGTCTGATTCTGCATTCACTGCTTTGAGATAGGTTGTTATCACGGCCTCTCTCTCGTGTGGAAGATAATGACAGGTGACAAGAAAAGAGGGGGAATTGCTAATGTGTTAACTAGACCCTGACTAGCGAGAGAATTTTCACTTTATTACCAGGGGAAAAAATACCACTTACCAGCTTCCTTCTCAAGTAGCAGGTGTGGCACACATATCAGGCCATTAGCTGTGCCATTTAGCTGTGCCAGGAAAGCTCTGAAGGAGGCCTTTTCTAAGCTAAGGGAACAGCATTTGAGCCATCATCATTTCTGTTGGGGGGAGGAGGGTGCCGCTCAGTTAGGGAGAAGAGCACAGGACACCGTCCCTGCCTCCGGGGAAGGGGGGCAGCAGCCCAGGCAGGAGAGGGCGGACCAGGTCTCCACTAGGTGAGCGCTGTACAATCAACGCAAAATACCTTATCCATGACTGCGTAGGGATGGAAGACAGAATCTGACCGTTTTCAGGTACAGCTTACACGCTCAGTAAGTTTATGCCTGTCTCTCATGCTCGGCTACTCTGAATTCTGCTGCGATCCTGAAACAGAAGGATCGAGCCCACACAGGTTAGCTTTGTCGCTTAATCTTTTCATGAACAAGTAGTTTGGGATGCCTCTGAATGGGTTTCGATCTCAGTTAAGGGCTCCGAGACCCAATATAATTAAAAATCTGAACACAGGGTGGCCGTAACTATTGTGTTAGAGAGCCCTCAATAAATAATTCTCATTCAGCCCTCGAATCTAGTGCGTCACAGATTTTTCCACCTGGAGACCTCCCTGAAGCCTCGCTCCCCTCTTCCGCATCCTCACACACACATCACAAAAAGCTCAGTGTCTGGCTAACCCATGTTGCCATGGAAGGGAAGAGGAGAAGCGCGGGAGAGGCTGCAGGCTGTCTGGGGACACTGACCTCCTCATGATGGAAAGGACAAAACCCTTTTCAAAGAAGTAATGTTACCATATATTACTTAAGTCCCATTATATCCTGTTTTAATGGTTTTATTTATTTATTGGTTAAAAAATGCTCTTAATTAGAAAAGCCACTTGATAATATTTTTCAAGATTGAACAGGATGGTTCTCTCATTTATGCTCCTGTTACAATGTTCTATAATTGAATTTATATTTTACTGTATAATTTTTATATGCTGTCTCATTTCATCAATTTTTTTTATTTATTGGACTGTTTCAGATATATGGACCCAGGGGTAGTCATGTAGGATTATCCACGCAGTCATTTATAAAGTGGGACCTATTTTGAGGACCTGCTTGATTATGCCTGGACGATAAAATCCGGCCTATACCCACACCTCCGGAGTAGGCTAAATCCACATTTACAGGATGCCTTTCGCTTCTGAGGACTTGAAAAATCCCAGAGTGAAGCAAATGAACCATAGTTTATTTATTTTTCCCACAAACACGTAGCCACTTTGTGTGGATTCTTGAGAAAGGCTAGGACGCAATTTTGTTTCTCTTATATTCCTTGCAAATGGATTATTTTGCAAAAGTAGGTATTTAGAGAATCTATTGGTGATTAGTTTCTGCTAAGTCACCGCAAGGGTGAGTCAGGGGGTTGGGAAGCAACAGAACAGAAGCCTATGGAAGAGAGAGGGACTTGTAACACAGAAACCTTTCTCATCTGGCCGTTCCCCCTTTGTCTGTCCATGTGCCCAGTGCATGGCCCACAGGGGCTGTGTCTGGGAGAGGACACGCACATTCAACCAACCACAGTGCTGTTTGAAAAACCAGGGGCTAATGTGGCGCCCTCAGGAACGTGGCACAGGGGAAGGTGTGATTAACTCCGTCTGGGGAGGGTCAATAAAGGCCAGGAGAGGGGGCCTGAAATTGTAGGAGGAGGGGCTCCCGCTTTGGAGCAAACAGTGTGGGTAGAATCCTGGCTGTACTGTTTTCCAAAAAATTTGGTTATGATTTTTATTTTTGTGTGGGTTTCAACAAATATGGAAAATTTTATACAATCCTATGATCTTCATTATGAAAATTTCTAAGTATATAATAGCACACACAGAATAATAAAACAATTTCCTACGTATACCCAGGTTCATCAAGTTTTAATATAGTGTCATAACTGCTTGTTTTTTTTTAAAGAAAGAAAACACTGCAATACATTGAAGTTGCCTGTTTCCTTTCTTAATCACACTCTCCTGCCTCACCCTCCTTCTCCAGAGGTACCTGCTCTCCTGAATTCGGTGTTTTTCATGCTTAGTCTTGTTTTCATACTTTTTAATATGGATATATCCAATAATTGATATTGTTTTCTATGTATTAAATTTTATGCAAACGGTAGCATAATATCATTTTTGTCCAGTATTGGTTTTGAGATTTATTTATAATAATTCCTGGATACCATTCATTCATTTTTGCTGTACTATATTTCACGATAGAAATACACAACAATTTACTTATTTATTCTCTTGTTGATGGAAATTTAGGTTGTTTTCAAAAGATTTATTTTTTCCTTGCAATTACAGTGATACAATGGACATTCTGTTCCATGGCTCTCTATGCATGTATTTCAAAGTTTCTTAAGGAATGTTCTTAGGAATTGAATGATTGGGCCTTAAGATAGAGGCATCGGTGCCACAAACCCAAAGTTGTACTAATTTATACTCCCAGTAAGTCAGAGTTCCCATCAGTCTACATGCTTGCCAACTTTTGTTACTGTCAGACAAGTTTAATTAAAAAAATTTTTTTAATTAAAAAAAATTGTGTATACAGTTTGAAAGGTTACTTTGCATTTATAGTTATTGCAAAATATTGGCTGTATTCCCGTGTTGTGCAGTCCATCCTCAAGCTTGTCTTATAGCCAGTCGTTGGTACTTCCCACGCCTCCAGCCCGTCTTGCGTCCCCTCAGCTGGTCACCACTACTTTGTTCTCTGTATCTGTGAGTCTACTTCTTTTTTGTTATATTCACTAGTTTGTTGTATTTTTTAGATTCCATATGTAAGTGATATCATAGAGTATTTGCCTTTCTCTGTCTGACTTATTTCATTTAGCATAATGCCCTCCAAGTCCATGCATGTTGCTGCTAATGGGAAAATTTCATTCTTTCTTTATAGCTGAATAGCAGACAGTTTTAATTTTCTCCTATCTTCTTTGTGTGCAGTGACACCTTATTTTATTTCATGTTTTTCTGATTACTACTGGAGCTGAACAGATATGTTTATTGACCACTTTATTTCGTTTTCTATCCTTTATTTATTCAACAAATACTTTCTATGGATTGTTTCTCTCTTCTTTATCGATTTATAAGATTTGTTATCTTTGTCACTTAAGCTTTGTGGTTTTAGGTACTGCAGATGTCTTCTCCTTGTTCATACCAAGTCTTTTACTTTTGTTTATGGTGGCTTCGTTGTGAAAAAGATTTGATTTTAATGTATTTGCATATATTAATCTTTTTATGGTATGTGCTTTGATATACTTTAAAGAAATTTCTCCCAATTCCAAGGTCAAAGAGATATTTTTCTGTATTGTTGTCTGAGAATGTTGCGAGTTTGCTTTTGTGTTTGTATCTTTATGTGGTCTTTTTGCATAGGGACATGACGTAGTGTCCATATTTTATTTTTAGAATGTTAATTGACCAAGCACATAAATAATCAGCCCGTTTCACACTGATCTGCTATTTCCATTTATCTCATCTATCAAGTTTCCATATTAGACTTGAGGATTGCGTCTGTGATTCTCTTCAATTCCGTTGTTTTCTTTGTCTATCACTGTGCTGATACCACGTTGTCCAAATTAAAACAGCACCGCGATGTGTCTCATTGTCAAGATGACAGCGTAAGCAGCCCACCCCCCTCCTCCCCACCCGCATCTTCTTCTTCTTCAAAATCATCTTGCTGAGTCTTAGCCATATTTTCTTCCATATTTATTTTAGAACTGCTTTCTCGAGTTCCAAGAAAAATATTTTTGGTATTTTCATTCAGTTTTTACTTTCTATGCGAGCAGAGACTAGTTCACCATTTATTTGGGTCTTCTCCAATGCCTTTTCTGATTGTCTTTTAATTATTGATTTCAGCTTAGTTGCTTTTGTGCTTAGTTCACATGCTTTTCACACTATCAATTCTTTGCTATTATATGAGACTTACTTTGTGCCCTAGTGTGTGGCTGTTTTTTATAAACATTCCATTTCTGCTGGGAAAAAAAAAAGTGGATTCTTTCTTTTTGAAGTTTGGGGTTCCGTATTCAACTGAGAAAAACAAGCTTTTAAATTGTGCTGTTTAATTTTCTACATTCTTACTAATGTTTTTCAGCTTGATCTGAAGGTTACTGTGATGTGTGTTCAGCTTTCCCAACATCATGTGAGTTTATTTCTCCTTGTTTTCTTCCCATTTTCATTTAACATCTTTAGTCTGCTTAATAACTACATACAAGTTAATGGTTATAAACTATTTCTCTAGTTGAGGTTAATAGCTGTCTTCTCCCATTAAAATATATCTCTCATTGCATTGTGTTCTGACTTTAGTTATTGCTGTTGAGCAGTTTGGTAGATACCTCATTTTTGTTCCTTTATAGATACCATGCTCCTTTCCTCTGGTTGCCTTTCTGACTTTCTCTTTGTTTTCGGTGCTCTGTGGTGTAGCTACAATATGCCTATATGTGGATTCTCTTATCATTTATCTTACTGGGGACTTATTATGTTCCCTGAATCTAACATTTTTGTGTCTTTCATCAATTCTGAAAAAAATTCAGCCATTATTTATTCTTTCCAAATATTGTCTCCCTCAACTCTTTAGTCCCATCTCCTGGAACTACTATCAGATGAATGTTTGGACATTCTTGTTTTATCTTCCTTATTTCTCAGCCTCTCTGTTATGTTTCATCTCCGTGTATCTCTCTGTGCTGTATTTTGGGTAATTTCCTCAGCCCTATCTTCTAGTTCACTATTCTCCTTTTCAGTTGGGTTTAATCTGCCTGTTACTTGTCCATTGAGTTTTTAATTCCAATGCTTTTATTTTTCATTTCTAGAATTCCTATTTTGTTGTTATTGATGGGTTTTTTAAAATATATTCCTTGTATTTTTTTTAAAGTGCCCTGTTCTTTCTTTGTGTTTCCTATTCCTTCTTTCACATCTGTTTATTTAGAATGTACTTTTTAATGTTTATTTATTTATTCAGATATATTCACAGTAGATGGTTATGTAAAAATAGTTACAAATCACATACATAATATAAAATCATTTTGTGAACAAATAGTATAGTTATATATTGAATTTTTTTATAGGCGCTACATGTTAGTGCTGCTATTTGAAATTCACATGAGAGAGGGAGGATGTGTGTGTACACGCACACACGCATAGATGCGTGCAATTGCAAGTTCTTCATATGTTTGCTATAATTAGTTTGTGAGTTGATTTTTTTCGAGGCTTTATATGTGATAATTCAGTGTGGGCCATTTGAGGGGGTAACCCTTCCAGACAGTTTGTCTTGCCAAGTGTCCCCTTGATCATGATCCAAGAGCCACCTTTTTTTTCTCTTTACCTATTTATTAGGGACAGTATCAAGCATACTGAAAAGTGGATGAAATAGTATAATGAATGACCATGTTTTTGTCATCTAGCTTCAGTAATTATTAAGTGATGATCAATGCTGCTTCACTGGTATATTCCTGTACTCCCTCCACACCCACACACCACACACTGAGTTATTTTGAAGTAAATTCTGTCATTTCATCCATAAATATCTCCCTGTATAAGTCAAAAGGGGAAGACTGAAAAATAATCAAAATAGCAATCACACCTAACAAGTTAACAGTTTCTTAATAGGATCAAATCAGGGTTCAAATATTCATGATTCACTCATGAGTATTTCCTCACAGTTTGCAAAATCAGGATCCCAAGAAGATCCGCGTACTGCAGGTGGCTCCTGTATGTCTTACATCTCTTTTACTCAAAGATTAACCTTTTCTCTCTCCTTTCTATTCTCTCTCCCTCCCTTTCTCCCTCTCTCTCCCTCTTACAATTTATTGAAAAAATAGGATTTTTTTTCCTAAGATCACTTTTATGTTACTTTCTACTTTCTTATCTTCATAGATTCCAGGACTGTGTAAGGAGTAGAAAAGCCCTCAAAATCTTTACCCCTACTCCATCACCTTGATGACAGAACAATTTTCTTGATGGATTTCAGTGCTAGTGGGTTAATTCTTTTGGTCTTAGTTCCATCTCTTAGCCTGTAGAAGCTCAGAACAATTGGAAGTATTTTATTGGAAGAAGGGTTTCATATAATTTAGTCCTTAATGCTATGCAAAAATGAGACCTCTTGATGCTTTTAAAAAAATCTTTCAATCAACTTGCAAGAGTCTTAACCTCTCAAGTCACACTTTTCTGTAAAAAGAGGTAATTCTTTTTTAACATATTGAGTTGTTTGGGGGAATAAACAAGCTCATGTATACAAAGTGGGTAATGCAAAAAGGATAACTTTTCTGGATAGAGAAGAACTTTGATCAGGGTTTGAAGAATGAACATTACTGGATTCAGAGTGGTTGAAGGAAGAGTACTATATACGCCAGGATGACAAAGAAGGAAAAGGACATTTTGGGTCAAAGGCACAATTCTTGTCCTGTGACTGTTAAGCTCAGTTTTTATCCACAACCAATTTTATTGTCCACCATTCTGTTGTTTGTCCTGATTCAATCTTCTGAGTCTGTAATTGCAAAATTCCCAACAGTTCCTGTAAAATAGGAATCTTAACATAGATACACAAATCTGTGTTGTAATATTAAAATAAGACCCAGACAAAAGGGATTCTACTTGAATGTCTGCATGATAAGTCATGCACTAGGGTAGTTGTCAGATTTTTGTCTCAGTTTTCTGTAAGCGATTTGATGAAACACTCACTTGTGAGATTCACTGGTTTAAAAAAAATGAGCTATTTGCCATCATTTTCAAGCAAGGTTGTTGAAACTTAGGAATTGTAGCAGCTTTGTGCTGGCACATCTCCTGCTGATTTCCTTAGCTTTCCAGCCTCACTTTGGCAGGAACATCAAGGAAAGTACACTATATCCATAGGATTTGGGGGATTCGTGCTCCCTTCATCCAGCTGCTACTCACAAGTTCCAACTCTTTTTTCATCAGTTCCATCGGGATGGTTTTCTAATATCTTATAAAGTAACATGAGAGATATAAACGAACATCTGCAATGCACAATGTGTGCTGAGAAACAGGGCAGTCACTTAACAAGCCCGTTTTCCTTCCGCCTCTTTCTGTGTTTGTACAACAGATCTGGCTAAACTACA
Organism: Camelus bactrianus; assembly: GCF_048773025.1. NCBI lineage: Eukaryota > Metazoa > Chordata > Mammalia > Artiodactyla > Camelidae > Camelus > Camelus bactrianus. The sequence goes on from NC_133572.1 coordinate 16,610,385, forward strand.
TAGCAGTGAAAATTACTATACAACATGGGTTCAAAATTGTTTTAAGTCTCTCTCTCTCTATATATATATAAAATCTGTCTGTATATCATGAATTATACATATATAATCTCTATATAAAGATAAATTATATATGAAGATATATAGCTATATTAATATCAATATAAAGATATATATGGATATAAAATTAGGGTTGTTGGATAGTTTCAAGTCATGCTAAAAACCACCACTTGGAATTAGAAAGGATGTATCTTAACTACACGAAGGACTTCAGTTTGATACGTAAGGGCTTCTTAACACCCCGTACTTCCTGACCAACCAATCAGACTTCTTATCACAAAACAGCAGGTGAATCCACTCTCATTGTTGGCAAAGGCATGAGCAATAATTTCCTGAAGAATGGCCTCATCAATTCTTAGAAATTTTATTTCTACAATTTCTTTTCCAAAGAGATCTGGAGTTAGGAACGTTTTAGGTGACACTTGGCCTGCTTTTGTTTTTCAGTTTAATTAATTAGCATATAAATAATTTGGTTTAATCGGAATGACTGCATACTCATCCCTGAAAAGTCCCTACAGTTACAGTCATTCAGAGATAAATCTGTCAGGCACCAACTCCTCAGGCAAAAGGATAATTATAATAATAAAGGGGGAAAAAAGATTGAGTGGATGTTATAGATGAGCTAAACTTAGGTGTGGTTAAGCAAGTGTCTTTTCTCTTTAGACTCTGCAGAGAAATAATTTTCTGTGCTAGAATTCATCGTCTAGAATTACCTTTTTGCTGGGAAATTTTGACCTGGCTCTCTACCAGCTTCTTTTAAAAATAACCTTACTCGCAAACTGAAGATTACAATTCATTGCCTCCAAGAAATACGTAGACATGCACAGATGGGGATGTGTGTTGTAACCCAAACTCTTCCTGGGCCAGCAGAACTTAATCCTTAGATGAACAAGTATTCTGCACCACAGCTCTTCACTGGCAACTTTTACTCCAATGGAAAAATAAAAATAAAAAGTGTAAAACAATGAAGCTCTGGGGTTGGAGATTCCTACGGGGAAAGGAAAGGCAACTTCCTAATATATGATGGGCCCAAATTAAACCTTCCTTGGCAAAACTTACTTGCTATAAAAAGTTGTTGCTAGCTATAGTTTTATTTGTGGTGGAAGAGAAGCTGCTATTCTGAGCTTAGTTTAATAAAAACCAAACATTTCTTCAAAGTTATAATTAGTGTTCTAGGTTTTAATGCGTGTGCAGTATATTTGTAGTGTTTGGAGACAGATTGTTACCGCTTACCCCCTCATCTTTTTTTTTTTTTTCTGGTTGGAATTTTTTTATTGAAGTATAGTTGGTGTACAATATAGTGAGTCATAATTTTTAAAGATTATACTCCATTTATAGTTATTATAAAATTGTAATAAAATATAATATAATAAAAAGGCTAGATCCCTTACAATATATCCTTGTAGCTTATTTTATACGTAATGGTTTGTACTTCTTAATCCCGTACCCCTCTACTGCCCCTCCCCACTGATAACCAATAGTTTGTTTTCTCTATCTGTGTCTGCTGCTTTTTTGTTACATTCAGTAGTTTGTTGTATTTTTTAGATTCCACACAGAAGCAATTATCATATAGTATTTGTCTTTCTCTGGCTGACTTATTTCACTTAGCATAATACCCTCCAAGTCCATCCATACATGTGTCCATTCATTTGCTGATGGACACTTTGTTCGCTTCCGTATCTTAACAGTGGTAAATAATGCTGCAGTGAACATTGGAGTGCATGCATCTTTTTGAATTAGTGTTTTAATTTTTTTCAGATAGATACTCAGGAGTGAAATTGCTGGGTCATATGGTAGTTTTTTGAGAAACCTCCATACTGTTTTCCATAGTGACTGCACCAATTTACATTCCCACAGACAGTGTAGGAGGGTTCCCTTTTCTCCACATCCTTGCCGACACTTGTTAAGTGTGTTCTTTTTGGTGACAGCCATTCTGGCAGGTGAGAGGTGATATCTCACTGTGGGTTTGGTTTGCATTTCCCTTATGACTAGAGATGTTGAACATCTTTTCATGTGCCTGTTGCCCATCCACCATTTCCTCTCTGGAAAAATGTCTCTTCAGGTCTTCTGCCTAGTTTTTGATATGGTTGTTTGGTGTTTTTGATGTTAACTTGTATGAGCTCTTTGTATATTTTGGATATCAACCCCTTATTGGTCATATCACTTGCAAATATTTTCACCCATTCAGCAAGTTAAGTTGTCTTTGTTTTGTCACTGGTTTCCTTTGCTGTGCAAAAGCTTTTAAGTTTAATTTGGTACCATTTGTTTATTTTTGCTATTATTTCCTTTGCCTTAGGAGACAGATCCAAAAAATATTGCTACGATTTATGTCAAACAGTGTTCTATGCTTTCCTCTAGGATTTTTATAGTATCTGGTCTTACATGTAGATCTTTAATCCATTTTGAGTTTGTTTTGTATGTGATGGTGTTAGAGAATGTGCTAACTTTCATTCACAAGTAGCTGCCCAGTTTTCCCAGCACCACTTATTGAAGAGGCTGTCTTTTCTCCATTGTATATTCTTGCCTCCTTTATTGTAGATTAATTGACCTTAAATGTGTTATTCCCTCATCTTGATGTTCAATTCTGCCATAAAGTCTGGTTGATTTTGAATCTTTTCATTTACATGCCTGTACCATTTTTGGCATTTCCTATTAATATCTGAGCACTAAGTTTGGCTGAAACAATTTCACCTTTTAAAAAAAAGTAATATTAATTTTGGATCTGTTATGGACAGAAATATTTTTAGCTGAACGGCTGTTTTTTTCCTTCAGAAATTAAATGCTTATCTTTGCAAAACTATACTGGTGTAATCAGAGAAACATACGCAGCGTAGTTACCAAGACTGGCATTTCCCAAACAGCGGATAATAAATAGGTTTGTAGCAGAAAGGAAAAGAAGCAGAAAAAAAGTTTCATAACTCTTATGTGTCTGCAAACTATTTATGTCAACATTAGAAAGATTTTTGAAAAGTGGGTCCTTGCTCCCAAAGCAAAAGTAGCCCAGATCACTCAGTGAATGGGTTTATTTATTTATTGGACAGATACACACTGACCGCTTCCCATGTGCTGGTACTATAATCAGTCTTTTACGTTCACTGTCTTATGTAATCCCCACGGCAATGCATGAGGTCGGCACTGTGGTTATCCCACAGGTGATGAAACTGAGGCTCAAAGAGGTTAACTTGTCCAAGGTCAAAAGCTAGGAAGTGGTGGAGGTGGGATTTGATCCCAGGGCTGTCAGATCCAGAGCTAAGAAACACCGCCCCAGTCTCTGTCCTCTGGATGCAGCCGGTTTTGCTGTAAAACTTTACATAGTTATCCGCTGTTGCCCCTTCTCTGGGGGCATGTGTGTGTTCCCGTTTATAGAACCTGTGAGGTCTTAGGTAATTTATAGTGAATCCATGTTGTTGGAGTAACAGACTCAGCAAGCAACCACCTTGAGTCTACCATCTCTTTTTAAGAGGTTGCTGGGCTTTACCAATTCATTTTTTAGGGAGAGCATATCACTTTAAGGATACATTGTATTTTGCTAACTACTATATGTCATATGTGTGAGAAAAAAAGCTCTTTTCTCCATAGCTCTTCTCAACAACTGGCACATTGTATTTCTGCTTACTTATTCGTGTATGGTCTGCCTCTCCACTTTAAGGCACTGGCTCTATCATGGTAGCAGTTTTTGTCTCTTCTGTTCACTGCAGTATCTCCAGAACCTCAAAGAATATCTGGCATATGGTAGATACACAATGAAAACTTGCTAAATGAACTGAATGAGATTATTTCTAAGATGTGACATATAGATACATAGATATATATATTTCATTTCAGCTCAAATTTCAGAGTGAGTTGTACTGGCACAATTGAGGTCCTATTAAATGGAAAAAATTAATATTTACTGTAATTCCAGGCACATTAATTATGATCCTTAAAACAAAGTATAAAGGAAGTATTATTTTTATTTTCTCTATTTCACACATGATGAGATGCAGTCTCAAAGGCTGTGTCCCCTTACCCTACCTTGGACAGTGTCTGGATCTCAAAGACTGATCTTCACACGATGCCTCTGGAGCAGGGCTTCCTGCCATCCCACACAGGAGAGGAGCAGATAATAGAATGTTCTTCAAATTTCTGCAGTTCTCACTTCACTTAAGGGCTGTTAAAATTCTTCCAGAGAGGCAGACAGGACGTGTCCTGGTTAAGAGCCAGGCTCTGTACTCTGACAGGTACAGCTATGAGCTCTATATTTGCTTTGTGACCTTGAGCATAAAACCTTTCTGAGCTTTAGTTTCATCATCCGTAAAATGGGCTAATAACAGTGACTACCTCAAGGACTTCTATGAAGACCAAAGAGGATAATTTACACAGGGTGCCTAGTTTAAAGTCTGGCACATACAGCAGATGATCAATATTAGCATTAAAGTGTCAAACCACCTAGACTTGATAATTAGCTTTCTTACATAAATATAAAGATCACACCAAATAGCCATTGGTGCCAATAAAAAAGGAGACTATGTGATATTTGTAAACAAGACAGTACATGTGTTATCAGTTCCAAACCTGGTTAAGTTGGTAATACATTTATGAGCCCTGAAATATACTCTGACTTTGACCTACTCTGATACACGTATGAGTGACTCTAAATGCAATAATAATTATGGGAGTAACCATCACCAGTTATTCTCCAGCTATTTGTTAAGACGTTATCCTAAGCATCTTACTTACACTATCATTAATCCTTAAATTAATGATCAAAAGAAGGCATTATTGCTTCCATTTCACAAATAAGGAAGCTGAGGCTAAGAAGAATTAAATAACGTTGTCCAAGATCATTTAACTAGTAAAGTAACAGAGCCAAGATCCAGACTGGAAAGCTCATAGGTTTTCCCCTAAGCAGATGTCTTTTTAATTATACTTAGAGTTCTAGACTTGGTTTTAACAAGACTAAAGAAGCAGTTACCACTTGTTGAAAGAATTGTTACTTGAATGTGTCGTGTGTTTTGAGGGTTATTTTTACCTTTCTTACCTCATTTGACTAGAGTATTTTTTAGTTCTTTTATCTTGCTTTTACCCTAAAATGCAATTTAAAATAATAATGAATAATAATAATAGATGTGGGGAGGGGATAAACTTTATCATTCTACCATATATAAGTTCTATCTGATGAATAGTAAACATTTTGTTGTCTTTAAAATATAAGACACAGCAGGAAAACAAATCACAGTTGATCCAAGGGTCCTTATATTATAGAAAGCGGGACAGGTTTTGATGAGTGATCAGGAAACAGGGCTTTGAATAAGCTGCCATAGGCTGCTGTTTTTACACCTGGCCGAGACTGGTCAAATGGCATTAACCGTGGTAATTAATTTTCATGTGCCTCAGTTTCTCTGCAAAGTGGGGGTCAAGTTGTAAATTTCTAAAGCACAAAGACCACCTCTTATTCTTCAGACTCCCCGTGCCTACCTCGATAAAGGCTCTGAGCTAAACTCAGCTGGGGAGTGGTACCTACACTGGGGTGGCTGTGAATAGCAAGATCTCAAAGATTACATTGTCTCAATTCTTACTCCATTTCACAAACTGGGAAATGAGTACTAGGATTTCTCCCTGGTTCTCTCTCCTGTACCTTTATACTGATTCTGTAGGATGGTTTCTGGGATTCCAAACAACTCATAAAGAGTAACGTGCCAAACTTTACTCTTGCATTGCAAACTAATCCTACTGGATAACCAGATGTTTGCAAAGTAAGAGATGGAACTCCGAGGAGGCGGACAGTGCAGGAGGGGTGGGGGTTGTGCAGGGTACCTCTGATGGGCTCCTGAAAGCTGATTGCGCACATCTCTTCCCAGCTCTGGGCTCAGTGACTTCACAATGGCGGTTTGAAATCAGCACTGGTAGAAATATTTACACCACGGACGTTAGCAAGTGCTCCACCCTGCAGCTGGTGGTTAAACATTTCCCAGCACATCACTGCACAAACGGTCCAATTTTGGATAATTGCTTTGCTTTGGCGTGGAGTGGAGTGGGCAATGCTTGTCAACAGTAGCAGAGAGCCACATCACATTAATGGATAACTTAGGGATGCTCCCAAATCATCAACCACACACATCGAGGCCACGGGCTCTAGAATGAGGTCCTATTTAAGTAGTGATGATGACAAAGGGTTTTCCCCTCCGATTTTAAGGAATTTTGTTGAGGAACTCCTCTACTAGTCATGACAATTTATTTACGGAGAAACTCTTGTTGTTGGTCCATCTCATTATTACTTAGAATAAACATTTCTTCCATAGGGAACTCCACTAGTCAGTGTATCACTTCTAGCCCCTAACCATTCAGATAAACCCCATACCAGGCATCAGCAATTAGAAAACTATGTTTTTCACTTAGACTAGTGGGTCCCAAAGTCTGCTCTCGTTTCTTAGAAAAGCAAATCCTTGATCTCCACCCCCAGACCTACTGGATCTGAAATTCTGGGGACAGGGGCGTTTTCACCAAGACCTCCGAGTAACTCGGAGCTGCCGGCCTAGACTTTGTCTTACCACAGGCAGTGAGAATCGAGGAAAAGTGCTTCCGTTACGCTAAAGTATTCTATCCCATCCTTCTGAAATCTTGATCCAATAAACATCCTTTAATAGATTCTCATGAAATGTTCTTTTGTATGTTATTGATATCTCTGGTACATGAGGTATTAATCAGCAATTCTCCTGAGGGAGACTGCATTCATTTGACAGATTGCAATATATCTATCATTAGTTGAAAATGATTTCTAATACTCGACCTTAAATTCTATGAAATAGGTGAAAATCCATAGAAATTCTCTTAAGAAGTATCCAGAGGAATGTGTACATTTCTGCCTCATCTCTTGGTTGATCAGTTGGCTGAGCAAATGTGAGAGGAGTTCATCCTGTGACTGTACTGACCGAATTAAAGCTCTTGAAATCCAAAGGAGCAAGCTGATCAACTTACAGAAATAGAGTCACATTGCAGGTTCACAGATGAAAGCAGGGCGGGGGATGGGAGGAGGAGAGAAACCTTGAAAGGCATTTGACAGTGGAAGGTTGAATTCCCCAGCCAGCCCTGTCAAGCAGCTCCGTCAACAACAAAAAGAAGAAAACAAATAAACTGGAGGTTGTGTGAATGTCACAAGACCAGCATAGAAATATGGCACGGAGGGAAGTAAATTCTTTCAGGGTGATACCTCCCAGCTGTGCCAAAAAATGAAAAGGAAAAAATGATACGGAGGTAAACCTCCAAGACCCGGGTCCAGCAGTCACTTTTTCTTTCTAACGCCAACCCTCAAAAGGTACTGCTGGAGATACAACAGGCCGAGTAACACAAAGACAACGTGTGACAAGACCCAGGACACGTACATCTAGAAATGGATTTAACATTCAGAGAACATTCCAACTCCGCTTAACGTTCTAACTCACAGGAGAGACTGCGGTCTTCACTCTGAGCAAAGACTAGCAGCGACAGGATGTGGAATTCAGGACTTCTCTTTCCTCTGTATGCTAAACAGATTGTAGAAATATGCATCCAAAAAAATAGGTTCACAATGATGGTGGGCTTTTTTTTTCTTTTTTTCTTCATTCAAAATATAATTTCAGGCTTTTCCTATCACCGTAATTATCCATCCAGATGTGAACTTAATCATAACAAGCTCTTAAAGGTTAGCTGCCCTTTTAGTGCAAGTTTTCCCAGGACCCCCCAGTTATCGTCTGCTTTTGTGCTCAGTGCCACCACCTGTCTGCCCCAGGCCTGGGTATCTGGTCCAATGAGTGCTTTCTTGAAAATCTTATATAACTACCTTTTTCCTGTTCCGTGGGCTTCACCTCACCATACCTAATGGAAGCCCTGGCCCGGAATCCAGGAATGTTGTTCCAGAGAGGCCTGGCAAGGATCACTTCTCATTAACAAGAGCTCCCCTTTCCCTGCCCTCGGAAGCCAGAACATCCCGTCTTGCTGCCGCACCCTCATCGTGCGCACTCCGGAAATAAGACCCTTAGTCTGGCATGAGAAATCTGGTTTCCTCCTCGTGGCCATTAAGTCATCAGTTTTATGTATTCAATAAATACTCCTCTTCTATAAGGTGCTTACATTTTGAAACACCAATGAACTCTCTGATAAAGAAGTATTGTTCTAATATGCAAAGCTGTAAGTAAGAAAGTGAAGACCCCCCTCACCGCACCCTCCCCAGAAGCTATTGAGTCCTATGAGAAGGCCAAAAAATTGAAATATGTTGGATTGATCCAAGCTTTATAGCAAATATCCTGCACTAGGACCCAGAAATGAAACTTTCAAAAATCCAAAGGAAAGATCAGATTGGTTTCATAATATTTAGATGTATCATAATGTACAACCAGAGTTAAAAGAAGTGTATTTAATATACTTTCGGTTCAAAATATTCAAAGATTCCTCAGAACTGGGTTTCCTTGGCCCTTTTCTGTTTTTCCTGGACTGTCTCTGGGTGATCCCGTGTTTCTAATGGTTTGGATTGCTTCACATATGACTAACAAGGGCTTATCTTCAGCTCAGACCCCTTTCCTGAGTTCTATGCTCATGCAGGTGAGCTTTGAGTTCATGGGGGCATCATCAGTTTCCATCCCCATTCTGCTTTTCCTCTTGTATTTTGTGTCTTATTAAACGTGAACTCCATCCACCTGGCAGCTCAAGCCAGGTATCCGAGCACCTTGAAGACCCCTCCCCCTCCTTCAGTCCTCACAGCTGATCAGTTCTCAGAGACTTTGGATTCTGCATCCGTCACATCGCTCAAACACACCTCCTCTCTATCTCGACTGCTACCTGAACTCAGGTACTACTCATCACTTCTCCACAGATGGAGAATAGCCTCTGAGCTGGTCTTCCCTTCCCAGTCTATTCTTCACAGCCAGAAAGGCCATTCTAAAAAGCAAAGTTGATCACACCGTTCCCCTGCTTCCAATGTCCGAGAGTGAAATAAAAGTCCTTTGTGACCTACTTCCTCTCCATCAATGCGAGTTCATCTTTTCCTTTCTCATCTCCCATCCTCTGCACCAGAGCTGTGGGAGTCCTCAAATGTTTACCCTGCATTTCTCCAGCTTTTATACGTACTAAGAGTCTCTCTACTCTTCCTCACGTCCGTCTACTTAATTTCTGCTTACCTTTCAAAATCCATCTTCCTCCAGGAAGGTTCCCCAAGTTGCCTTCCGGTTAGCAGCGGACCTGGTCCTAGTCCTTATCTGGTATTGTGACTTCACTCTCCTCTCTTTCCCCATGGGACTGAGAGCTCCCTGAAGGCTGAGATGGTTTTTCCACCTCTCAATTGCCAGGGCTGTAAAAAGAGTCCGGCCTCAAAAGAAGTTCTGTTGATGGACTAAGTGAAGTGCTCTAGAATGAGGGCATGTGTTCCTGTGCAACTTCTTGCTGGAACTCAGGCTAAATTAAGGCTACAAAGAAATAGATACGATTGAAGTAGAACAATTTGTCCAAGGAAGGCAGAGTCAGATTTTTAAGCTGCTGCTCAGTTAAGCCTGATTGCTGGAATGTGTCTCTCATAAAGACAAGGAGGGAAGTCTTGGCAATTACAACCTCCCAGCAGCCTCTAGGGACAAAGACAGCTATGTGGGCGAGAGGGCCTGACCCCGTGCACCTGCAGACAGATGCTAACAAGGGGGCCCAGGCACGCGCTTAGGGATCTCACAGTCCCCACAGAAGCAGGCTTAGAAGCCCCCATCTGGTTTGTTGCCAATACACAAAAGAAGAAAGTATGTCTTCCATTGTTTCAGTTCTGGAGATTCTTAATGGGAAAAAACAGACCGTATCAACCTTACACCTCAATTAGAAATATTTTTTAAGGGCTTTGAAAAAGAACTTCATCTCTGACTTGGAAATATGGCCACGCTGAGGGCTACACAATTTCAGTATCATGACCTCCACATCTGCCGGTCCTCTGCTGAAAAGCTGCCTCTCTGGGTCCTAGCTGCCTGGTTTTCCACCCAGACTTCTCCAGCCCACGCTGTGCTCACATAGTTTAAAGCTGTGTCTCCACTGGGAATGTCACCTGTGCTGTTAAACCATCAGCCAGTCCTAATGGTGGAAAACCCTGCAAACAGCCTGTACTCAAAGAAGGCTTTGGCTTTTGGCTTCACGGCCGGGAGGGTAGGAGTTGTGAATATCATGAAATCAGCCATCTAATGACTTACTGGGTGATTCTCAGTTACTCTCCCACCATCTGTCTTGAGGAAAATTGTGCTGATCTAAGAATGCAATTCTGTAGCTTATGTTTTCCATCCTAAAGTAGGACTGAGCAACATTTTAAGGTTTCCAAAGTTGAGAGTGTGAATAGATATGCTTTGATTAGAAACACTAAATCACAGTTTAAGAAACTTCTGTGCACTAAAAAGAAAATCGAATCAATTATGGTTTCTCTCAAAGTTGCCACGCCCCCTAGAATTCTTTCAGCCAGGTGTACCCCTTCTCTTTCCATCACTGATACCCAAGAACTTGGAGATAGATGGCTTCCTGTTTCTCCCACTCCAGTGGCCTCCTGTCCATCATGCAAGAGCCAAGGTGTAGAGATTTAACTTTTACTACACATTTCCTCTCACCTCCTTCTCGGATTTTGCCTGCCACCATCTGAGCTCTGGCCTACCCGAGAGATTAACCTTGTTTAGCTCAGCCAAATAAGATTCTGATGTTCTCACTGGCAACCCACCCGCCACCGCTGCTCATTTTCCTGAAACATGTCTTGAATCATGCCATTCCCCTGCTCAAAAATTTTCAAGGGAGCCCCCACTACTTCCTAAACCAGTACCACGTCCCCAGATCTTCAGCCTACCTTTCTGGCTCCATATTTTGTTATTTCAACTGTGGGGTACGTGCTTGTTATTCTTTCCCCACAATTTGTGCCCTCCTGCCTCCGTGCTGATTCCCCCAAGCTACCTGGTTCAGTGCTGGTCCCATCACTTACTAGCTTCGTGCTTCCGTTTCCTCATTTATGAGGATCATAACTGCACCTACTTCATAGCATTTTTTGCTGATAACACGAGGAAATCCATACAAAGCCCTTAGAAAAGCCCCAGGACAAAGTAAGCACTCAGTAACAGTTAGTCATCATTATTACCATCATCTCTTTCAAGGACCATTTCAAATCCACCTCTTTAGTGAAGGCTTTTTTAATCGCCCAACTCCATGTTATTTTTTTCCACTTCTCTGAATAGCATTTGACATTAATGCCCTGCCTTAGAACAGTGTGGGCACTTATCTTGGCCTGGACTGGACTGCACTTACGGAGGTTGAGGAAATTCTGTTCAGCATTGTATGCACTGAAGGACCTCGTATAGCACCTGGCACGTCAAAAGGACTTAATAAATGCTGGCTACACTGAAATAAATTGATTTGCCTATTTTTAAAACTCTATTCCACAAGCTGAGAAAAAATAGCACATAAAGATAAGCAAATGAAATGAACACCCCGATAAGAAGGATGTTACTGGTGAAAGACAGAGAGATTGATGTCATTAGAATGCACAACTTGCCCTGATAACATCTCTTCGTCCCTGTTCTCCATTGCAGGTCTGCCTAGTGGCCTATCTGGGTTTGTTTATGCTTTGTGTCTCGTATCAAGTTGACGAACGGACATGTATCCAGTTTGCCATGAAAGTAAGTTGTCATTTTTCTTTCTCTTCTATCGACGCATAGAGAGAAACACAAGTACAAAATAAAGGAGAGCTTTTTAAGGAGTGGTAGATCTGATTATTCTAGAAATTGCATTTGTAGGCAGGCCAAAAAAAAAAAAAAAAAAAAAAGGTTTGAGGAGGGCATTCATCCAGATCCCAAAGGTAATGCTGATTTTTGTTTTTTAACAGTCTTTATTTCCATGAACTGGGTTGGCATGGAGCATATGATGTCTGTCCTCCAATGCCCTTAAAAGGAATATTGAAAATTCATCAGTTCAACAGAACACTTGGCCGGGAAACGGTGTCTATATCAGTGCCCACTTCCCTATCTTGGAATTTTGTTTAGAATGTTTTAATAGTGAAGCAGTCTAAGTGTATTTCCCCTTGTAGGTGGGATCACTGAAACAGAAAAAGTACATTGGGTGCATCCAAATGATCCGTGCCAAGAGTCTGAGGGCAAAGGAGGGAGGTCAGGATAAGCATGGTTTAGCAAGTGTGTGTCTTTCCTGTGAATGTCTTTTTTACTGTTAGAGACAGTGTGTTTGGTTGGAGCCAATTCAAGTACACAGCATTTTCACTGCCCAGTAGAATGTGCTCTGAAGGGAGACATAGACACACCCTTTCTGAGTTTAGGGAGATAAACACCCCACTCAGCAATCAGAACTAGCAGAAATCAAATTCCTACATTTTCTTTCAACTCCTGTAGCAGAGAACAAAAAGCTTTCTGTAGTGTTGGTTTGTTTTTTTTGTTGTTGTTGTTGTTGGTTTTTTTTTTTTTGTCTACTCACATTGTTTACTTTTCTTCTGCAAGAAAACACATTAAAAACTGGATATGCCTTTGTTCACTAAAACAAGAAAGCATAAAGCATAAGAGTAAGTTAACTGTATCATTTGGAAATTACAAAGATGCAGAAAATAAGATGTTAGTATATTCTAGTATATTGACATAAAAACAGCTGATATAAAAAAGCAAGGTGCTGATCCATATATATGTATTTAAATCATGTTGTAAAAGAATAATTAGTGAAAAAAATTCAAATTATTTTAACTAGCTAAAAACCCTGCCTACACAAAATGTTTGGTCTGATCCTACAGAAATTTTTTTAAAAAATGGCTCTTATGTGCATAGAAAAAAAATTATCTGTGAATAGTGGGATTATAGCTACATTTTCTAGCTTTTTCCTTCAGTTTTGAGATGTTCTCCAATAGTTAGATGTAACTTTTCTAATTTAAAAAGTTAATGGACGACATTTTAAAAAAAATTGATAGAGTTAGAATTTTGGTGAATATGCCCCTACTTGGAAATTGCACTTTTTCTGTCTGAGGGTGTTCCTTAAAAGAAGGCCAGATGGAGCAGACATCAGTCCATGTTTACTTTTTTTTTGGTTTTTTGTTTTTGTAGAGGGTTGACTCAACAGGAAGGCTTAGTGATGATTTTTTTAAAAGGCAGAAATCCTAGTAAGAATTGTCCTGTTTTATTACGGGAACTTCATTCACCAGGTAAAAAGAGCTCTGGAGTCGGTTCATCAGTTTATGTGAAATGTCCTTATCACCCTCCTCGCCCTCGCCCCCCCCCCCGCCCCCGCCATGATCCCAGGAAACACCAGAGGCAACAGCATTATCTTCACAGAGGCCTCCACAGCCATCTCAATGTCTGCACTTAAAATCAGGAGCAAGGCCAGAAAAAAAAAATTAAAAAATAAAATAAAAAGTCACTGCCAATGTCAGTCAGGGTGAGAATTCCCCACCAGGAAGATCTCATTAGCTGTCTTTTTTCCCCACCTGTGACAGACATTGACAAATATAGAGGCACTTTCTCTTCCCCTGGATGTGACCTTTAGTGATGCTTCCTGCCAGCTCTCTAAGGTGCCCGCTGTATTATCTTCAGGTGGAAAATGAGCTTCAGTCAATCTCCAGGGTTTCCAACGGCACAACAGGTCACAGCGGACTTCCCTTGTGCTTCTCACATCATTTAGGGTAGGAAGGAGGGAATGCAATGCATCTTCATGTGGTGTTTCTCACCAACATAATCGCATTTTAGTGCTCATGTGTTGATACTCTGGCCCAAGCCTTGTTGGAGAATTTATTTCCTTCTGCTGAACGCCCGGAGAGCCAGGACCAGCAATCCGGGGGTGATGACAGTGTCTCACTGCAGCCTGCGCTAGCGTGCGCGGACACACACACAGACACACACACACACACACACACACACACACACACACACACACACGAGTTCCATTTTCTCTCAGACAATAGCCGTGGGGGCTTGTCTTTTCTTCCCAAGCTAGCGCAGCCTTGTCCAGCCCTTTGGCAGGCCCTGTAAGCCCCGGCGCTGTCCATCTTTCTCCCTGGGCTCTGCTCCTGGGCTCCGCGTGCCATTTGGCCACAGATCGGGCCTCCTTCCTATTCTCGTGGCCCTGTTTTCTCGGGGCTCACCTTGGTGATTTGCAGAAACGTGTCCGGTTCATGTGCTTGCGGAAACACTCCGGGACACATCCCCCCACCTCCCCGCCCCGAGGGCTCGGAAGGCGCAACTGCCCGGTGCCCGCTCCCGGAGGCCCCCCGGGGCTGCCGCCACCGCCTCCTCCTGCAGCGGGCAGCAGGGGGGCCTTACCCTGCCTGACACCAGGGAGGTAATTAAATCGAGGCCGAGCCTCCTTCCTCCCGGAGTCACCCCGCGTTGGAAGCGGCAGCCGGGTACCAATTAGAGGCGCGAGCGCGGGGCGCGCCTGGGCGCCGCGGTTACATAAGCGCCGGGGGCGCCGCGCCTCCGCCGGCCGCTGGGGCTGGGCTGACACGGGCGAGACGCACGCGTCCCAAGCCCCGCAGCTCTCGGGGTCTGTTTGCTCGCTTTCCCAAGGTCATCGTAAACACTTCCATTGACAGTTTACTTAGTGCCGTGTAGGTAAAACAAGCCACTTGATTTTAAATTACAGATTCTAACCCAGAATCTTGCTGCTGTCAGATGAGTTAAAAGGAAAAAAAAAAATTCTCCAGCGCGTCAGACGTAGCCCGCAGGCTTTGGCGGATCAAGTTACATTCACGTCTTGAAACGGATAAGAAACTCGATTCTGCGGCTCACTCTTGTTTACTTGGCCTGATGCTTTCAAGCCGTGGGAGAAGCAGAATCCCGACGTGGGAGACATGCACCGACGAACATGTGTTCAGATTTAAAGGAGCGGAGGGGCATGGCTCTTCTTGGTGCTCTCGAGGCTTCTAGCGCATTTAAGATGCTCGATGCAAACGGGGCAATCTCTGTTTGCGTAAACATTGACGTCCTTTCTACAAGTCAAGTGTGCGCTCTTCCTCCCACATGAGATGGAACAAGACAAAGCAGAGTTGGTGTCCTGACAACAGTCCAGAGACCTGGCAGCTCTGTCCACCTCTCCTAATTTATCTATTTCACAACACTTAAATAGTGCTACTGTTTACCAGCCACCGTTCTAAGCCTTTTACGTGTAACAGCTCTTTTGATCCTTCTAATAATCCTGTGACGTAGGTGCCAGGTGAAAAAACAGAGGTACGCATGGGACTGATTAATTTGCCCAAGGTTTGTAGTTAAGGAGGAAAGAACCAGGATCCCAACTCAGGTGGCCTGACTCTCCAGCTGGTGCCTGTTACCATCACCCCACGCACGGCTGTGCACTTATTAAATGTCTTAGGCAAATCTTCTGAGCCAAAAGGTTATCTTTTAAAAACAGACACAACTCACATTTCAGCAAATGGATTGTTGTGATGATTATAAGAGAATATTTTTTGCAACTGTTTGAATTATTTACAGATTGAGAATGAAGGATCATTGTCATTGTTTCAAGACAGTGCCACAGTGAATGTTATAGAAATTCTCTGTCTAAGGAGGGGTGTGTGTGTGTGTGTGTGTGTGTGTGTGTGTGTGTGTGTGTGTTGGAGGTAGGAGGGTTATGACAAGACTTTGTCAGTCTCATCCATTGATGGCAGTAAAATGTGTAGAGAAAACTCCAACTGGGGCCATTCTACGAAGCAGAGGACTCTCAGGTGGGAAATTATCCCTTTAATTTGGGCCTTCCCTGCTGGTAGAGTCACTGATATATCTATGTTATCAGAAGCAAATAGTTCCCAGTTCCTTGCCACTCACAATGGAAATGCAGCTGCAGTGGGCAGACACGCACAACGCACCCCACACAACTTAATTTGGCCCTTGGCATTAAGAGCTTAAAATCACTCATCAGGCCTGAGTATTTTAAAACAACCCAGAATATTTCAAACATTCTGCTCTAATAGCCCCACAGAATAAATCCATACTTTTTAGCCTCAGAACTACATTTTTTTTTTTTTTTTTTTGCAGAAAATATGGCCACTGAAAATTTTGGGGACTGGCAGGTGATGCATTCAATGTCACAAATCAAATGTTTCCATTTTAAATTTTAAAATGGGGTCACTTTGTGTTTTTCTGGTTCCCTTCCTCCAAGAGAGACAAAATATGTTGGCTGTAAGTTACCCTTGTTATGTCCTTGAGATAGAAGATGTTTCAATAGACTGTTTCACAGATGGAGAAACGTGGGCTATATGTGACAATCCTTCAAATGATTTTAAAGTGAAAAGGAGTATGTGTGTTTAAGATATCTTTGATGAGAAGGTCCAAAGAATCCATGCATCCCCTGCTTGTGCAGCCCTGTTAGGACAAAACGGCTTTAACCAGTTCCTCTCTGTCCCTGTGGTGCCCTCAGTTAAGCTTCCAAGCAAACCAGACACTTGCTCAGCGCACCAACACGCACACACACACACACCCCACTCAAGAAAGCAAAACTAAATTTTTAAGTATTGAAAACTTGAAAACACTTGAAATTGTCCCTGTGCGGAAGATCACTCATCTGGAGGACTTAGACACACATATTTTATAATCTTGTATTTATGTTTTTATTTTGAGTTGCTTTTAGTTGGAGGTGGTGGGAGGGCGTAATCTTTTCAGAGCAACTTTAACCTGAACCTGGAAGGGACTTATCTTCCTTGGAGGAGTTCACGTTCACCAGAACTGCTCTACCAGCAACTCTGGACTGTGGGAATGTAAATCTGGCACTAAGAACTGGGCCCGGGACACTAGCCCCAGCAGCTGGGGACTGCGTTCCTCATCTGGCCCTCAGAAGGCTGGACCATTAAGAGAAAGGTTTCCAGCAGAGAAGTCCAATCGCAGGACAATTTCTTAAAATCTGTAAAATGGTTTAAATTGTGGCCATGTCAACACGCACTCACAATTTTTGATCAAAATGTCTCAGATGTAGGATAAATGTCTGAGCTGTTCAGGGATTCCATGGTTCCCTAGTAGCAGAGTTAGAACTTTAACCAGACTTTTCCATTCTGAGGCTAACACATAGGCCAACAGTGTTCAGAATCTTGGTGGCTGAGGGACCATTTGCAGTTTATTTTTATTCTCTAGAACTACATGGTTATAGGGGAACCTGGGATGAGATTTGCAGGTGATGAATCTGGCATCAAGATGCCTGCCTTCCGGAGCCATAAATTTTTTTGTTCTCCCAGCTACCTCTCGCTGGCGATCCTGGCATTCCTGGACACACTTCGGCAACCACTGCATCGAACATAGTCTTTTTTTATTAACCCATATTGCTAGTTGACCAATCATTGCCAATTTTGACCAACACAGTGTTTACACTGAAGAAACTTGTCCTTTGCTTCCGAGTCTCATTTCAGTCTTTTTTTTTCCCCAGTGGAAGTACTGAGGATTGAACCCAAGACCTTGTGCAAGCTAACCATGCGCTCTACCACTGAGCTATACCCGACCTCCCCAACCTTGGTTCAGTCTTTACACCAGCAGTGGTTAAGGTCAAAACAAGCCCAGCATGGCTTTCAGGGATGGCGCTCATGTTTGGGATGCATCTAAGCTTCCTGCTATATCCATACACGAACATCCTCAAATCAAGCTAATATTGTTGGCTTGATTCACGAAAACACCCGACATCTGTACGACAAATGAGACTACGATCAGAGCTCGCTCCTCACTCACAATGCTTAACAAGCCATTTCCCCGTCTTGGGTACCAGGTTTTAGAGGAGAGACAGCCCCTCCCTTGGGGAACTTCCTGAGAGGGAACAGCTTCCCTTCATTAGCTCTGTCAAGAGTCATGCAGTGCTCTCTGTAACCGGAATGGTTTTCTTTGCTCTCTTGCAGCTGCTCTACTTTGTGCTGAGCGCCTTTGGCCTGGTGGTCTGCGTGCTGGCTGTGGCGTTTGCCGCCCACCACTATGCACAGCTCACACAGTTTACCTGCGGGACCGCGCTCGACTCCTGCCAGTGCAAACTGCCCTCCTCCGAGCCCCTCAGCAGGACCTTCGTGTACCGGGATGTGACCGACTGTGCCAGCATCACCGGCACTTTCAAACTGTTCTTGCTCATCCAGATGATTATGAACTTGGTCTGCGGCCTTGTGTGCTTGTTAGCCTGCTTTGTGATGTGGAAACACAGATACCAGGTCTTTTACGTGGGTGTCAGGATATGTTCCCCGACACCCTCTGAAAGTCAGCAGCAAAAGGTCTAACATTCTTGCTCAAAGGTGGGAGAGAGAAGAGCACACTGACTAGCTGAGATTTTTTTTTTTTAAGAAAAAAAAGAGATAAGAAAGGAAGAAAAAAATTAGCTTTTGACAATGAAAAATAATCACTGTTCTAAATGAATATTTTTATATTTTTCAGGAAATGAAAGAACAGTTCCTTAAGTTTCCATAGTATTTTTAAAAAATTCTTTAGCTCCAAGTTGACTTGGGAGTATTAAAAGAACACAGAACAGGAAAAGAATGATGTAGATCTATTGTTAGAGTCTGGAGTGGATTCCTAATACTCATTTTATCTATCATTTATATAATCTTCTTCCCTGTTAGTCCAGTTTGACTTGGACAGTTTCAGGCCCACTTGCTGAATTTTGTAGCATCTTCCTCCAGGCCTCCCACCTCCCGCCATGATCGTCCCTACAACTCTGAGAAAGACAGGGGGCAGGGGAAGAGCTGAACTGCCAGGATGACTCTCTTTTTTCCCCTGGTAGGATGATTTCAGGGCATGAAACAGCTTAAAAGAGCAGAGTAGAAAAGAAAGAGACTTTGCAAAAGGCTAAATAATTATAAACACCTGGACTGGGGCGCGGCCTCTTCTCCACACCCTTGCTTTGAATCTGTAACTTACTAAATGCTTTGGATGATTGTCTGCCTCTCAATAATTGAAAGTTGGTAGTCGTTGTACTTCTAATGATGTAGAAGGTTTAAAAATAATTACATTATGCTTCTATTCTGTCATCTAAAACAAGTCGTTAAAACTAATTTCTAGCTAATTGTTAATTATAATTATGCTCAGAAGTCTATTTAATGAGCCCTGGCTGCATTTCCATAGCACCGGGGGTATTAGGAGAAATTACTCTCACAAGAGAGGAGGCTTAAAGATCCTTTCTTCTGAAAGCCAAGCTTTACAAGGGAGAAAAAAAAATTTTTTTTTTATTAATAGCTCAGGTTAAAAATACTCACTTAAACAAAACCAAGAGCATTCATCATGGGAAATGTTTATACAAATGGCACTTTTGTGATATGTTGTGAAGTATCTCTCTTGGCAGCTAAGTACTTTGGAGGAAGATTGGTTAGTGTTGATGTGTCCCATTCATGAAACTGTATCTGATATGGAATTCTATTACTTATTTGTATGCACAGTCAACTAGAGACTTAAACCAGTGTTTTGAAGTCCTCATTTGAACATTTGACCATTGACTTGGAGGGTAGTTTTTTGTTTGGTTTTTTCAGTCACTGTGACTTAAAACAGCACAAGTACCCTGTGATGGGAAGACTTTTTTCTAATTATTGTTATCATTAAATTTGGAACAATATCAGTCTTTTAAGGAAGGAGCTCAGAATGCAAATTCATGTAGCATAAATGTTACTAAAAACTTTTATCAGTATGCTCTGCTGAGAGCAGAAATTCAAGACAATAATTGAGCTTAATTTGCTTCTCCACATTGCATATTGACATATGTTTACTAATCATTAAACTCTACTCTAAAAGAAAATCCTTTCCTTGTTTGCCTTAAGATAGATGAATAATTCCATCAGTTGTGATGATAGTGTCAATTATTACACAATATAAATATCCAGATAAAAAGGGAAATGTTAAATAAGTTAGTTGGAGGATTGTAAATTTTTTTATGCCCTCCAGATAAAACACTTGATTAACAGATGTTAAAACCTTTTTATGTATTGGCTTGCTTTAAATATGGCCTTCCTATACACTAGCTCAGGCCAAGAATGCACATTCGGGGACTTAGTGGATCAGATTCTGGAGCAGAGATTTGATCACACACAAATTACATCAACTCAACACCAAGACTCCTGAAAAAATACTTTGGTCTCTGTTAAAAGAAAAAATCTCGGGGGGAGGGTATAACTCAGTGGTAGAGTGTGTGCTTAGCATGCACTAGGTCCTGGGTTCAATCCCCAGTCCCTCCATTAAAATAAATAAATAAATAAAAATAAATCAAATTACCTCCCCCCACCAAAAGTTTTTAAAAATAAATACATAAAAATAAAATAAAATTTAAAAAATCTCAATAATTGAATCCATCTTGATTTTGACAGTTTCCTACCAAAAAAAAAAAAAGAGTGAGAATCTTATGGCTCTTTAAAGAGTGAGAAACTAGAGCTTTAATGCTAATTACTATGAATCAGGCGCTCCTGCAAGCACACCTTGAATACCTTAACTTTTTATAGCAAACACTACAATTTTTTTGTATCAGAATATTAAATTCCACACAACATTAAGGTGCTCTATGCTTCACAGGCGATTCACAGGGTAGCTCAAATGGCAGAATAACTCTAGCTTACATGCTTCCTTTTTCTAAATAATGCAGCCATTAAGAGCTGGTGTGGTGATAAGCTTGATAATAATCAGGAGATATATATATATATATATATATAAAATGCATATATAGCGGGGATTTTGCTATTGTGTGATCGAATAATTCTTAAATCCCTAAAGAAAGAAAAAAATCGTAAGTGAAAGAAGGAACAAAAAATAAAATCAAAAAGGAAAAGAAGTCAAGGTTTCCGTGCTGCAAACTCACTGTGTATTGATACGTGTGAGAATTGTGTCGCTTGAATAACAAACTGCTTTGGGCTGGATCTGAAGTATTTTGGGGTTGTGTTTTGCAAATATTGAAGTTACAGTGACGGCAACAGAAAAGGAACAGATACACAGCTTTACACTTTAGCAAAATGTTACATTTGAAATCTGACAAGGCGCCAAGATGGTGACTGTCTCATCTAAACCATAAAACAGGAAGGTTTGCGCAATCATCCTCCTCTCCCACCACCTTCAGGAGAATTAAATGAATCAAGACTTTGGGGAAAAAAAAGGAGGATAACAGCCGGGACTTGGCAGCACTTGAAATAGGAGGAACACAGCAGCCTAAATGTGCAGACTGTGTAAGGGAGCCCACCCGATCCGTCTGCGCCCTCACGTGACCACCATCTGTGCCTGCCTCGCTCCATCCAAATTTGTGTAGGCAGCTCCTTGGAGCCATTCCTAAAAATAGAGCTACACCAGGCCCTGGAAACCGTAGTCAAGTAACAGGCCTAACTCTTTTCCCTCCTTGAGTTAAACCTCCGTAGGATCTCTTCTGAGGGCTTTCCGGCTGCAGACGTCAGTGCGTTCGGACAGCGAGGACCCAATATATGTGTGTTTTCTATTTGTGTCCAGGACATCAGAATCTGTTAATATTCTCGTACTTCGTATCTTGCATACGCAGCGTATCTGGAATGCGTTTACAGATTTTTTTTTT
Source organism: Camelus bactrianus (assembly GCF_048773025.1). Classification (NCBI taxonomy): domain Eukaryota; kingdom Metazoa; phylum Chordata; class Mammalia; order Artiodactyla; family Camelidae; genus Camelus; species Camelus bactrianus. The sequence goes on from NC_133572.1 coordinate 16,631,889, forward strand.
TCAGTAAAGGTTGGGATGGAGAGTATCCAAGGGAGATTATGAGGGACAGCAGTAGATCACTTAATGATAATCAGAAATGAACTAAAAAGTTGCCCTGAGAAACCAATCACATCCTATCATGAAGCACACCTTTTACATGTTCTAGTGATTGTCGCTGAACTATTGCTCTGTAGCCGTACATTTCTGTAAATCATGCTGGCCCTCAGGTCTTACTGTTCTCAAGGAGATCCATCATGAGTTTAGATGTATGCCGTGTATATTCAGGGTAGTGTTACAAAGAGCTGATGGCCACGTATATTGACTCACAGTGGAATCATTTGTTTGGATAAAGCCTCAGCCTGGGAAATGAATACCTTGACTGATTTTATTATCTAATTTTCTAGTATTTTATTATCTCAAACGATCTAATTTTCTAGTATTTAATTATCTCAAACGATCATCCCGATCCAAAATATTGGTCTATGCTTTGGTGTTGTGGTTTCATTCTGCTGGCTTTGAGGGTATAGTGAATAAAAAAAGTGTTTTCTACCCGTCTGAGGTGGTTGTTTTTCAGGGGAATGCGGATGATGCAGAATTTCTTTGTTAATAAAATTTTCATAATCTCTGAAAACACCGTGTGTTGATGTGTTTTAGAGTGATGACACATTGCACATGAAGTGGTCTACATACAATCGCTCAGCTGAGTGTTTACTTCAAAAATCTGGTTTTGGAGTAGACGAGGTCTAGTATGCACTTTGACTCCTTTGGTCCAGGAACTGTCACTATCTTGGTACACTGCACCCATCGTGGAAGGCACGGTGCAAATGCTACCCAGGCAAAGGGAGCCTGAGCTGGTAAAAAAAATTTTTGCAGAAGATACTTGGGATGCTGATCCTCATTTATATCTATTAATGTCAAGTAACATTTGGCCTGGAGAATGGGCTACGTATTAAGTGTTACATGCTCAGTCATATTCAACATTTAATTATATAGAAGAGCAGCCAGCCTATTCCATTTCAAATCTGAAAACAAGGGTTCCTTCTTACCAAGTCTGTGGCAACTTAAATAGTTGATCATACTATAAAATGCAGTGGTTCCTCTTCTATAATTTAGTTAGAAAAGCTTGTAGAAAGCCAAAGGAAAGGGTTAATGATTTAGGACACACATGTCGAGCTGGACTTCCTGCCCTTGGTGTTAAGGCTGCAGGTCCTACGGTTGGAAATCTGACAGCCGCTTCCTGGCTGAGTGACTTGGGACACACCATTTAGTCTCTAGTTTCCTCATTTGTAAAGAGGAGAGAAACATTCTTGCCTCATAGCATCATGGGAAAGGTTAAGTGAAACAGCACTTAGCAAAGTGGCTCCTGGAGGAGGGGGCTCAGTGAACACTCAGTCTCTTCCTCTCTTCACTGAGTTCTGCAGAGCCTTCTCATTGCTGCAGGCTCCTGTCCCCACATCCAGCTAGAAAAGTGGCTCTGATTTTCTATCCCCTTCTAAGACATCCTTTTTATAAACCAGAAACATTATCAAATGGACTTCAAACAGAACTGCTTTTAAAATAAGAGCGCACCAACCCTTACTGATGTGCGTGGAACCATGTGTTGGCTGGCGTCCTATTTGTTGGTTTACGTATCTTGAATGTGGCCACCTTCTCTCAGGCAGAACTAGAAGCTGAGACATTTCTCCTGATTTTCATATCTCTTTGAATTTAATGTAACAGAAGCACGTTTAATGCTAACTTTTAAAAGTGAAACTTTATGGAGCTTTGGTACATGTTAGGTTGTAATGCACAGTCCCCCATTTATTTAAAAAACAATTATCAAACACCTTTAACAAGCTCGACTCTGTGGGTCACTGATTCTCATTTAGAATCCTAAAAAGATTTAGAATACAGTCAGAAAACACCAGCTGGGGCTGCATTCTCCAGGCTGGATGGGAAACATTCATATGAACTTTTAAATTTGTGGCAAATTTAATTATTAGAAATATTCAGCCAGAAATCTACTTTTTCTCCTTGATAGAGTCTATCTTTATAGTTCATGACACATTGCTATGTTATTTTTTCATTTTACAGATTCATCTTTTATAAATTAGTCTTTATAAAGGGCTAATTCAGATTGTAAGCGAATGAAAATAAAATTAATGTGTGGTGATACCATCTTGAAGATAATAATTCATTCATCCATTTCTTTCCAACAAATATTTCTCTGTTATTGATCCCTTCCAAAGCACGGATCCTTCTCAGATGTCTTCTTTATTTGGAAAGGTCATCAGAAAGATCCTTTAATCAAAGGGATGTGGGATATATACCCATCTGTTGTTCTTGGGGGCAATAATCCAAATACAAGATTTCAACTGAGATATGAAGCCTTTTGTTTAACAGGATCCTCTAACTGGGCAGGGGATGAGGAGTCCTGGAGATTCATTTGTGGGACCTGTGCTGGTTCCTCCCCTTCTGCATGGAAGTCTGCTGGAGAAGGAGGCAGGGGTCCCCAGGATGCTGCCACAAGAATTGTGGAGGAGGCTTGGATGGTATCTGAGGAGGGGCTGAACAATGAGACACTAGCAGGCAGTTTGGGGTTTCTGAACGTGGACACTTTGGGTACACCTCTCTGGGTGAGATGCTCTGTTTACTATTTGACTTTCTATCCAAACCCTTCTCCCCAGAAACTCCATGTGTTATTTTTCCAACCAGGTGTGATGGTAGTCAGCCAGAGGATGACTCTCAAGGATCACAGGAACCAGTGGCACTTGTGATCAGAGAAATTGACTGTAATCTCATGAGACTCACCCCCAACTGGTCCTCCTAAGCAAGTGTGTAGTAGACTGTTGGTTACCCAGGAGGGTATGAAGGTGGTGTGCCAGCCAGAGCGAATCATCAGAAGCAGAGGACCCAGAGTCTGAAAAATTATGGGATTAAAGTTGTCACTAGCCTCCCTAGTCGATTACTTTTCCTTCTCTTTCACTCAGGATAGAATTCACATATTCTTACAAAAATAGGCAGTGTTCCCTCAGATAGCTTTATGGCCAAAAGTAGACTTCCAATTTTTTATTAAATTTCTTTCTAGATTGCAACAAAAATGACCAAAGGATGGTTCTACAGTTGAAAAGAGAGCGAGAGCAAGCTTATTTATTTTAATGCAGAGAACTTTAGAACATGGGACAGGGAGCTTGGCTATTTAAGTGGCTGGGAACGTGTCTTTGGACAAATGGAGGGAGGAGGGATGTCCTGAGTGTATTTGGGGCTGGACGAGGGGCCCACAAGTGAACACCTGGATTCCATTTGGCCAAGCTTGGGTTGGAGTAAGAGCGACCATCCTGGTACCTCCCTCACAACCCCCGTGGCCAGAGTTTAAAGTTGTCTCAGGCAGCTCTGGGTCCAATGACCAAGAAGGCCACCTCCTTCCTGGACTGTCTACCAGAGAAGAGACTGCTCCCCCCACACCTCATTCCACAGCAAAACCTGCCCCTCCTTCCTCCCTGGCCCATGTCTACGAGACTCCGCTAAGGGGTTGTCAGCTCCAGCGCTGGGGGTGAAGGCCTGAAACGCAGAGATCCTTATAAACATGGCTTTCATTTTCATAGGATATTCCTAAATATCAGGAAACTTCTCAGGTCCAGAGAAATGAGGCAGGATGCCAAGGAGGGGAGACATGCCCCGCTGGCCTTCAAGCCCAACCGTGTAGGCAGCCACCCCCGTCTCTGGGGGGAGGAAGCAGTTTCAGAGCCGGCGGGCCTTGGAGAGCATTTCCCCCGGGCCCGGCTCCGGCCGTCTGCGGAGGCACCGGGCCGCCGGTTCCAGCCGAGCGAACGCGCGCTCAGCGTCCTCGCGGGGCGGTGTGCAGCCGTCTGCGGGCAGCGCCTCCGCCGCCCGCCGTCTCGGGGGGCTTTTTACTGTGGAGGGCAGAGGGAGGGAGCAGAGGGGACAGTCCATGCAGAACCGGGGGCCCCCAGTGCCTGGCTCCCTGAGCATCTCTTGTGACAACTCACCGAGGTTGACCGACTTTGCTCGGACCCCCGGGCTCCTCTGCTCATCCCACACAGAACACCCTCGGAGCCTGGCGTGGCTTCACACGGCTGCCGGGAGAGGACGTGTCAGGCAAAAAGCAGGGAAAAAAATGCTCATTTCTTGTTGAAAAACGCCCAAATTGTAACTGAATAGGGTGATTTTTTTTTTTTTTAATTTCCAAAATGTGCTTTCCCCCCAGAGTCCTTGAGCACAGACCTGCGGTTTTCTCTCTTGGGTTTTACAGTCTTTCTGCCTTGAGCCAAGAGACTTGGCTCCGCTCCCCCTGAGTCAGAGTCTCGGCTGGTAGCTGAACCCAGGAAGCCCTGGCCCCGAGTCCCTCCCTGGAACCACCAGACCACACAGCCTCCTGCGCGCAGCCCTTGGCTGGGTGTCCTGCCTCCTCTTTGTTTGGAAAGAGATGTCTTACGTAACCGCACAACCTACTAAATGCTCCATTGTCTTCCACTTGGGAGAGCTCAGAATAACCCATTAGTGACTTACGACTTATCGCGAAGATAAAATCTACTCCCCACGTACCTACAGCCCTCGTGGAGCGAGCCTCACCTACCTATCATAGATCAATGATCAACACCGAGACTTAACGACTGTGGTCTTCGGGGAATCGTCATTTCAGGACAAGGTGCAGGAAATACAAAGCCTGGTTCATCTATAGGTCACAGTATTTTGCTCAACGAGAAAGTCATTTGTAATTCAAGATGGAGAGACAGGCATAAACAATTCTGATCTGGTGATTCTTTTACTAATCGGATTTTGATAAACGGCTGATAAAAATGGAAGGTGTCTGGTCACCAGAGGAGAGAGACCTAGGCAATGAAATCAGTTTCTCTTATCTCACCGGGCAGGGATTTGTTAATGTTATTTCCTATTCATAGTCTGCAATGCCAAGAACCGTGGTAACTGCCCTGGACTGCAAGAGCCTTCTGAGCAGAATGACAGAAACCCACTGGGTGAGGTCTTCTCCTCCATCTTTATTTTCTGTGAATCTCTGATTAGCCTTGTTGGGAATTCTAGTAATTACTTTAAGCTGGCACCTCTAGAAAAAATATATGCCTCTTAAGATTCAACTAAAAATAAAAAGAACCTCTGCATGGTGTAGCCAAGGAGCTCTCACTGGATAAGGCAGAGGTGTAGACCAGGACAGATAAAACTCTGCATTAGGTGACATTTCCATCTGGTTCTGCTGCCACAGCAGCCCTGGGGAGAGGAGCAGGAGAGACAGAGAGGGACAGCCCGCTCTGGCCTGCTCTCTCTCCCCCGTGGACCTCACCGTCTTTCAGGGAACCCTCAAAGCGCTTACTCATTTCTTCCTGCGGCTGACATTTTCTCACCTGGGACCAGCTATGTGATCAGTTTCAGGTGGAGGCACATTTCTGTCCCTGCTCGGTAACATGTGAGCCCTCAGCAAAGCTTTCAGAAAGGGTCCCTCCTGAACTTGATGGAGTGCAGCCGTCTCCAACTGTCTTGTGAAGGCTGGAGAGATGAGGTGAGGGGCCACCTCCCTGCACTCAGCGGCCCCTGCCATGTCCTCAATGCCTCTGTACCAGGCACCAGTCCACAGAGTTCAATGCGTGGATCTGTGGACAGCAGACATCAAACTAAGCACATGAGAAATTTTGCTCTGCTCAGTCTTGTGTGCAAAGGTGGCTTTGAGTCTCATCATATTCGGCTCACTGAGTTAGAAAAAGCTGAGAGTAGAAGGGGGCTTCCATTCTGGCTTAAGAAGCATGACTTCTACCAGGATTTCAAACCCAAACTCCCATGAGAAGTGAGAGCTACACACCTATATTACAGGGAAAAATTTTAGGGCATGTAATTTGAAAATCCCATCAACCTTGAAATAATACAGTAAATTTGTTTCTTATCATTTCTTATTTCCAGGAGACAAAGTGGAGTTCAAGTCTACCTCGGGTGAGAAAATTGGGTAGTTTCCATTTTATCTGAATACAACCTGCATCCAGAAATGGATGGGAACTACTTTTACTGCAAGAATGACTCAAAGGCAGCTCAATATAGCTCAATATAGCTCATTACAAATCCATCTTCCTTTTGAATGCTAACTTGCTACATAAGAGGGATTTACAATACATATCAGAATGAAATTCCTAACTATGAATGTGTAAGATATGGAAGAGATTATCAAGGGAAACTGTAGAACCCCTAGCCCTCCAGAATATTTAATAATCTTATCTGAAGATTACTAATAAAATAGTACACAGCTCTTTTTCTAGAATGGTTTCATTCAAATCCTACCCAAAAGTTGCAAGAAAAAAAATTCTTCCCACTGGAAATCATGGGACTTTACCAAACCAACAGACTTCTAATGGTGTCACTGTCCCTTTTTGTCTTGTGACCTCTTCTATCTTTAAAAATACTCCTGCCTCAGGGAATTTTGGAGACAGAATCAAAAGTAGGGAAATTAAGGGACAGTAGATAGGCGTAGATTTGAAATATCAAATTATTACTTCAAGGTAACAATAAAAATAAAATTTAATGGAAAAAAAACCTTAAGAATAGACTACATATTTTAAGTACAGGCATGGAAAAGCACTGACCTGTTTAACTAGGCTTGGGGAATCCCAGAATGTTATTTTAAGGACCCTTTGAATTCAGTGTTCATATGTATCTGAGAGGACAAATGTTATGGTCATTAAGAACATGGTTCTAGAGCTAGCCTGCCTGGATTTGAGTTCCAGAGTGTGGCCCTGGGCAGGCCATTTACCTCTCTGCACCTCTCTGCCTCCATTTCTTTATTTGAAGGAATAATAGGGTTTTTGTGAAGAGTGAACAAATGAATAAATGATTATCTGTAATAGATTTAGAGCAGTGCCTGTGGGCAATGCTATGTAACTGTTTGAAGATGATGATGATGATGGCGATGATGAGTATAAACTATAACAAGCTGAAATCAGGGATGCAACAGGAAACCAGGCAAACAGTGGTAGCACCTGTAGTTTCTATAGCAAAGCATGGCGCAGAAACACACACATTAGTAGTTTCCATCTTCTGGAGCCTAAGTACAAAACAGTAATCCCCCTGCCCCTTGCAAACATCAGAGATGCAATTCAGATGATGTTTTCGTGTTTATTCCCCAACCATGACCTCGACTCCGTGGGCAAACTGGATCAAGGCTTTAAAGTCCTGGCCCCTGGGAGGCCTGAGGCTTACTGACCTGGGGGATGACATACCAGGGTCAGAGTAAGACTTTTAGAACCCAGAGCCACCCCGTGGGCCACTCCCCTACTCCCGTAGGGACAGGTGACTCCAGGTTATAAGAAATACATCATGTAGCCTTTCAGGGAGTATGAAAAATCACAGCCTCCAAAAACAGGCAGTACACACTGGAAAAGGCAATCCACCATCTCTGGATGGAGACTCTGGTGGGTTTAGTAAATTAGGTGTTTGCACAGATACATGTGACTTCTTTCTTCCAGTTTGCCTGGCAGGATTGTTTTCTCCCTACCCATCCATCCGCTCTGCGCCCAGCCCACCACCAGTGACTCGGGTTCATGCAGAAACAGGACCTCGGCCAATAAGATGGCTCACAGCAAAGTAGGATCTTTGAGTTTTATGGATCCATGTCTAGATAGCCAACATCAGTCCTAGAATCCAGGAGGTAAAAATCCGCAGAAGACCTTTTCTAATGTGTTCTTACCAGGCCACATTGCCTGCTCCAGAGGCCCCGTGGGCTAGTGCCAGAAGCAGGCTTAAAACGCAAGCCTCCTGGGTCCAAACCTAAATGCAGAGTCCTATAAACTGTCACCTTGGGTCCTCTGAAGAGCTAAGATAGATGAGATTTAGATTCACAGCATGCCTGTGAATTAAAAATCGACATTAAATACAGACATGAGCAAACTCTCCTGTTGGGGGAGGCACCTCCTCTGCCTTTAGAAGAAATGTAATGGGGACTGGTCTGACCACCAGCAGACACTCCAAGCCACACTCATTACTTCGACAGGAGTAGAAAGCCACGTAGCCAATACCGCCCTGGACCCCAAGCCGAGTTTACTGTCTTCCACTGCTTTCCTTCCTGCTTTCCTCACCGCGGTGGTGAGGGCTGGGGGTGGGGGTAGGATACCTGCCTGCAGAGTTCTGTACTCTTTCCTCCTACAACACAAAAGCAGCTCTGGATTAAGGAGAGTTGGAAGGTCAGAGTGAGTAAACACATGAGGGGCTTAAAGAGAAGCCCAAGGATTTTGTACACTGTGTTCTATGGAAACCTAGGATTTACTGAAGGTTCGTGTGCCTTTTTGCAAAAGGAATTAAGCTTCAGGTGGGTTTTTTTTTTTTTAAATGAAATTATCAGATTTTAAAATGTTTTTTAAAAGTAGTATTTCTCTTCTTTGACCCTCAGATTAATACTCTCATCCACACTCTACGTCTGTGCATTTTTCTCCAAGTGCCATCAGGGCCTTGAACAGAAATCAAAAAGGAGAAATGTTTGTGTGCTCTCAAGTTCTACATAAGGAGTCTCGCTATTTCCAGTATAAGTTATGTATTACATTTGTTTGATTGCAATAAGGAAAAAATGTGAAAAGCGAAAAGAAAATGTTCTACAGTTTCTTTAGTTTACTCCCAAATGTTTCTCCTTAGCATTGACTTCCTATCTTAAAATCTTTGCTTTGGAGCTGGAAGGAAACCTTTTAGAGAAGAGCAGATTGATGCCGAGCAAGAGTAAATGACTTGCTCCCAGTTACTCTGCTCAATCTCTCACTCTCTTTGTTTCTTTTTAGCACAAATATTTGGCATTTCTTCTTTCCTTTTTTTCTTTACTCTTTGCCATATGAACTGAAATATTTTACTGTTTGCTTGGGACCTGCAATTACCCACACTCTTGACTCCAACAAATTGGAAACCGTCAATCAATATTCTCAAGGAGGCTAAACAAGGTCTTGCTTTTTCTGGGACAGGGTGAAAACCCCACGTTCATTTTGCTAATATATCCCAGGATATATTATATGTTTATTATTTATTATATATTATTTCTTCTACACATTCTTTAGAAGAAAATAAAATAATAAAAATAAAATAAAATAAAAGTTACTCATCTGCTCCCAACCTCAGTGACCACAGGTGGGCAGAGGAAAGGGAAGGGTGATTCAGGGGGACCCAAGAGCCACCTTGAAGAGGAGTAGCTCTAGGTGGGACTGGGGACATGGAGGGGCAGACCAGAGCAGTCCCTCTGAGGATGTGCACTCGGTGGTGTTATGTGATCCTCAAGGGAGCTTCAGTCTGCCTTGGTTAAAAACACAGAATCCAGAGCCAGTCAGATTGCTAAGGGTCCAAGTCTAGGTTTTGCAACCATTTTCCAGCTATAGACACTTGTGCAGATTCCTTAACGACCCTGTACCTAAGTTCCTTCCTCCATAAACTGGGAGTATTAAGAGCACCTACCTCACAGGGTCGTTGTGAAGATTACATGAGTTCGTATCTCATGTAATGTGCTGGAAACACCACCTGGAACATCCTAAGGGCTCAGTCTATGCTTATCATTATCGTTACCTATTATCAACCCTGTTTCTCAGCCCATCTTTGAAGCTGAAAATATCTGCCAAAGATGGGAGAGGAGGGGAACTGTTTTATTATTCTTGATCCAGTGCTCAAGGAAAACAATGGTTATGGCTTGACTGGACAAGGAGGAACCCTTTCTCCTAACCATAAACCCAGCTTTAACCATCAAGGCATACTTGCCTACAATTAACATTCAAAATCGAGAGCAGTTTCTAAGACGTGCTTTCTTAGAGAACTTTCTGGAAGACTTTAAATTTTGTTGTTGTTGTTCTGCTTTATTTTTACCCAGCATTAGACCATCAGCTGCTCGCTGTGTTGAGACGTGCTCCATGGCTGTCATTTTAAACTCACAGGATGTTCTCCCCAAGGGGCATACAACAGTTTCCTTAACCGTTTCTTATTGTTGGACATTCAGAATTTCCCCATTATTATAAATAACAGTGCCAAGAACATCTTTGTATGAGGTATTGTTTTCACACTTGCAAGTTAAATTCTTAGGATGTATTTCTAGAAATGGGATTTCTGGGTCAAAGTATCAATTTTTTTTAAATTGCAATTTTTTTATTTTTTATTTTTTAATAGACTTTATTCTTTTAAAGCAGTTTCAGGTTCACAACAGAATAGAGCAGAAAATACAGAGTTCTCACATGGCCCTCCCCACCCACACATATATACTCCCCTACCCGCAACAGCCCTCATCAGTGTGGCATGTTTGGTACAATCGATGAACCAACATGGGCACAAAATTATCAACCAAAGTCCATAGTTTACATTAGGGTTCATTCTTGATGTTGTACATTCTATGGGCTTTGACAAACGCATAATGACATGTAGCCACCACTATAGTGTCACACGGAATAATTTCATTGCCCTAAAAATCCCTTGTGCTCCATCTATTCATTCCTCCCTCCCTCCCTCCCTCTCCCCAAGCCCCTGAAAACCATATTTTTAAAGTCCCTGATACATACTGACAATGGTTTGGGGAAGAAACAATATGATACACATATGTGCTGCCCCCAGCAATACCAGTGAGCCATATTTTTGCAACTTCATCAGCACCAAGTCTTATTATTTTTTTCTGGTATTTTAATAGTTTTCGTGTAACTATTTCCCCATATACCTATTATTTGTGTTTTCTCTCCTTTAAACTACTGTCCAAAACTCCCATCTATTTTAAAAAAACAACCTGGAAAGTAAGAAAGTTCAGAACCGCTTCAAACTTTTAGATTAAAGGCTGGTCTCCGGTTTATATACCAAGGCTCTCTGTAACTAATACGCACCCGGTTTTCTCAGTGTGGCACCAGATCTGACACAGGGAACGACAGCCCCACCAACCTCAAGTCTTCAGACATGGGGTTGGTTTTAGACTGCTCCGAATGCTCCTTGCCCGTAAGCATTGGCTGTTTCTTCCCGGTCACTTTCAGTGCCTTCCGTGATGTCACTTTCTCAGCTGGACTTGTCCTCTGGGCAGCTACATGCTGGTGCTTCTACAGAGCGTCAGGATCTCATAGCCACCGTTCTAGATGCCTGAAAATGTTTGGTGTGCAATTAATGAGACATGTCTCTCCTTCATCAAATCATCAATCTTTCCAGTATTGGGTCGGTTCTTTTGCCTTTAGTGGGGTTGTGGTGAGCCCCTCAGGAAGTATCACATAACACAAAGAAAGTATGGAGGGCATGTGAAGAATATTTCCAGTGGCATTCATTGGACTGACACCAGCAGATTCTGAGGGCCATTTTATGCTAGGAAGAACAGTGATCCAGGAATCCCCCACGATGGTAACAAAACTGTGCTGCAGAACCTTCTACTGCGTCTGATTTTCCATCTGTCTTGTGTACAACCACCCATGCAAACGCACAATGCATGCAATGACAAGAGAAGCTGGCGAATTGTGAAAACTCCTTCCAAAGCAATCAGGGTTATCCCACCCCACTGCATTTGACAGAGACATCAAATACGCAATTTAAAGCTAGAAAAACATTAGACTTTGGAGTCGGTAGCTAAAACAAGCACCATCATTGGTCAATGCCGCCAAAACAGTTAGAAACATTCTTCACCTGCTCAGTTTGAAAAGAAAAAAGGACCCAGCTCCCACTTATCTCCTGACGAGTAAGTGACTAATGTGAAATTGGCCACGGGGAAGCCTGGCTCCCCCGCTCCGTGCGGTACCCTTGGCAACACAACAGAAGGCTGGGAGCTGGGAGAGGCCTGACCCAGGAGAAGGAAAGAATGGAATGAAATACGGTGCAGCTGCTGAACTTTCTTTTCATTAACTTTAAATTATATCAATTTCTAGGCTTTGGGATACCTTCTGAAAGGAGGGGGAAAAAAGGCTGAATAGACAATCTGTCTGCTTTTAACCTAACTCAAACTGAGCAATAATGAAACTAATTCAGCCTGGGGCAGAAAGACAGGACCACCACAAGCCCTGCTTCCCACCTCCCAATTTTATTTAGCTAGAAGTTTCCATTTCAGCTCTCCTCCTCTGAGACAAGAAAAACACAGCTCCAGAAGGAGGCTGTCTCCACAGCTGGCTCCTGTGCCCAGCCTTCCCCCCACCCAGAGTGACTCAGCAAAGCAGCCCCCTGCGGGCTGGGAACAGGGCAGGGAGCTTGTCACGTGGCTGTAGGAGTGTGTGCCATCTTTCCAGCTTGCTTATTCATGCTGCCCCAGAGCTCACCTCCTAGGAATGGCAAATAGCACCTGGATCATTCAATTCTTTGAGTATTCCATACCCCAAGTGTCTTTTGGGGAAGAGATGATCAGGAAGACGTTTCTTGGCTGCGTTAGGCTAGCTGAGATTGGGGTGGAGGGATGGGAATGTGGTGGGTAGAAAGGCAGACATGAGCTCTCATCACCAAATCCCCAAGTATTCAAGATCTTAGCACTCCAAGCCCTTCCCTGATCTTCTGCGGTACCTTTTATTATAACTGGATCCATAGGTCTTTGAATGCTCTGAGCTTCTCCAAAACACCTGTGCCTCTTGGTCACGGGATAAAAAACAGGGGCAAGAGGAAAAGGAAAATGTAAAAGATTCAATACTCCAATTCAGTATGTCTGTTGAATACATACTTTGTGTCAGTTATCATTCTCAGAGCTGGATGTATAGAGATCAACAAAGCTTACATTCATGTGGGAGAAACAGACAATGAAAATATAAGCAAATAAATAGAATATTTTAGATGGCAGTAAGTACAGTGAAGAACAGAGTCTTACAGGAGACGGTGAAGGGGCAGGATAGCACTGAGATAAAAAGGGAAGACCTCTTTCAGGACATGCAATTTGATCTGGGACCTCAGTAATGAGGAGGAATGAGCCAGGCAATGACCTGGGGGGAAAAGCATTCAGGGCAGAAGGAACAGCAAGGACTTATGCCCGGAAAAGAGGCTGGGCAATCAGAGAGAGAGAGAAAGAAGATGAAGGAAGCCTGATTAGACTGTTGGAGGGGAAGGCTGCTACCGATGGGAATGGGGAGGAAAGTCGGAACCAGATCCCAGAGGGGCTTGTAGCCCAGGGAAAAGAGTTTGGGAGCTACTGGAGTGTTTGTAAGCAGTGCAGCGACAGGAGGTTTACTCTTCTGTTTCCCATTCCCACATATCATGTACACATATGTTCACACACGTAGGGAAGATGCCTAGTTAGGGTAGACATTGAGTTTGAGTTATGCAGATGTTTTATGTTTTTATAATTGGATGTTACTTTAGATTAGCTATTTAGAAGGCTAAACACTTTCTCAGAAATGCAAGAGGAAAGGCTAGGTTGGAAAATAAGGCAAAGATTTCCTTGAAGCCCTTTTATAAAATTAATACCTGAAATGGAACAGCACCATCCACACACCAGTCGCGGGGGATGTTAATCTTTCAAAGACAACTCTTAAGATATTTTGTTATGGCTAGAACAGGGACACAACAGGGAAGAGAAAGCTAGATGGCTTTCTCACTAAGTCCCCAGGGCTTGCATGTCCATTAAGAGAAGGCACGACTTGGTTTAAGAAACCAATAACCAGTAATTTACAAGTGATGTGATTTATCCATATTTGCACCAAGTACTGGGCCTCCCTCTTAGATCCAGACAAGACAGTTTTACTCACTTTTTAAACCACAATGGTTTCTCTTTGTTCCAGTACATTGGCACCAACCTGGAAGACCCAGTCGATGAAAGGACTTGAACAAGTAAATGTTTTGGGATATTGACCTGTGAAACTCCTTCAAATATTCTTTCTCTATGTCACTTTTTTTCTTTCCTCCCTTCTTTTCTTTCCTCCTTTCTCCCTTCCATCCTTCCTTCCTTTCTTTCAAGAATTTTAAGGAAAAGAAAGGAAAACCTGACAGAACAGGGAGATTTTTTTTATTATGAAATGTGATTATTTCTAATATGATTAAAATCACATAATACTATTCTTGTAAAAGGATGGAGTTTTAAACACCTGGTGATTAGAGGCATTTTTCAGACTATGAGTAAACAGACACTGCATACCACCGAATTTCTTGTTGTCTAAAGCAAATGTGTACCAAAGTCAAACACATACCTTTTTAAAAAATAAATTTAATGTTTGAAGAAAACCATGATGAACTTAGCAGAGTAGCTATTAATAAGGAATAAATGAAAACATGAATTACTTCTAGGTATATTTTTATTCAGTTTATCATATTTATTCTCTGCCAATTCAATGACATAAAGAAAGACAATATTTGAAAAGAGCAAAAAAAGTTCAAATCTTAAATAATAGGAAAAGTGTACATAAAATAGTAGGAAAAGCAAATAATTAAGCAAAATACTTAACTCTGAAAAATGTGGACACTTTCTGCCATCATATATTTTACTTTCACAGTGATTCCTGAGCCCTAAGTAAATTAGATTTTTAAATTTTATTTTTGGTCCCTCAGAGATAGTTCCCTCATTTGAATAGACGTTGGAAATTAGCTCAATGACTGAACATCTGAAGAACAGAAGTTTGGGAGACTTGACATTGTCCCCTCATAGATATCCATGTCCTAATCTCTGGATCCTATGAATGTTACCTTAAATGGCAAAAAAAAAAAAAAGGACTTTGCAGATGTGTTTGAGTTAAGGATCTTGAGATGGGGAGATTATCCTGGATTATCCTGGTGGGCTCTAGACATAATCACATGTATTCATATTAGCAAGAGGAGAGGGAGGTTTGGCACAGAGGAGACGACAGTGTGAGCACTGAGCAGGGGTTGGAGGGATGTGGCCACAAGCTAAGGACTGCCGACACCCACTCTAAGCAGACGCGTTCTTCCCCGGAGCCTCTGCCGGGAGCACCTGGGACTTGAACTCCCAAATTGTGAGAGGACAAATCTCAAGTGTTTTAAGCTACCCAGTTGATGGTAATTTGCTACAGCAGCCGTAGGAAACCAACACAAAAAGCCATTCTGAGTAAATACCCAGTGACATCTTAAAAGGAGTAAAAGTAGCCGTGAGGGGGCGGGAGTTTTTTGTTTTTTTTAAATGACTAGCATTGAAAGTGATCTGATTTCTACATCAGAGGAGTAATGCACAGGACTTATTTCACTGTTTCACACACACGACTTCTTTCAAATGGATAATATCCAGATCATATTGGCTGGTAAAGTTTTAGTACTAACCATACAGAAAGCATCGATGCTTCACTTGGTGAAAACACTATAAACTCAAGCTAATTCTGCTTCCCCAGTCTTCATGGCCCTTACCCTCTCTTCAGAGGCAGCCGCATTAACCCTTTCTGACTTCATTGCTTCTGATAACTGTCTCCGTGACTCTGATAAACATGGTTATTACCTCTATTATTTTCTTTTATCAACCTTAAGGAAAAGCAGAAAACCCTACTAACTCTCCATTAAGAAAGAAAGATAAAGACTTAGCTCAGCGGTTTTGTACCTGGTTGCACATTACAATCGCCTGAGAAGCTTTAAAACTGTCTATAACTAATCCCCACGCCTAGACATTCTGATTTAATTGGTCTTGAATGGGACCTCAGCATCACTTATCTCTGAAGATATTCTGGTGATTCTGCTGCAGAGCTTAGAACTATGAATTTAGCTCTCTTTATCTCCTTCTTCCCAACATTTGCTAGTTATATTATTAATTTCTTTTTTTTTTGCCATTCTACAGTTATGCATTATTATATGTCTTAACTTTTATTCATTTAATCTTCATTTTAAATAATAATGGTTAAATATCTATCTCTTGACCATCAACTTTGGGTTTTTTTAGGAGAAGGTAATTGGGTTTATCTGTTTATTTTTAGAGGAGATACTGGGGATTGAACCCAGGACCTTGTGCATGTGCTCCACCACGTGAGCTGTACCCTACCCCAGCCTTGCCATCAGCTTTGGATCATATGATCTGATTCCTAACTACAGTAGGTAGAATTCTAGAGAGCCTCCAAAAAATTTCAATCCCATAAGAAAGAGGCCCAGTGTTGAAATCAGACACTCTTGAATTTTAATCCTACCTCTCCCATTTCCTCTTCGTGAGTGTACAGGCAAGTGATGAATTTTCAGAGACCCAGTGTCCTCATCTTCAGAATGATGATAATAGTACATGGCTGATAATTCTGTACATGGAAGATTAAAATAAGCATGTGAGTACAAAGCTCTGTTCATGGTACCTGTTAATACTAACTCTTACTAAATGGGAGCTATAATCATTATTAGCCAAGGACTGCAGCTAATCTCCCTCTCAGCACTTAATTAACCCATTTGAAGCAAATTATTTATTTTTAGCTTTTAAGTTCTGGAGTATAAAACACATAATAAAAAGCACATAAAATGTAAATGTTCAGTTTAACCAATAATAATAAAATGATTGTACAGATAACAAACACAGAAAAAAAGAAAACGCATTGCCAGCATCCAGAAGCCCTCACTCCCCCCAGACCTTTATTTTTTCCCATTAGAAACACTTCCTTCCACAATAAGGGTAACTTGCTAATTAATTTTAATTTTTGATGTTCTTAAGTTGTATTGAAAACACTCCCCATTCTGTTTCTTAGTCTTATCACCTAAAGAGAGATATCCCTAGCAAGATTTAAAAATTTATGAGTTGTCCAAGAAAGTATGGTGGATTGGTTTCATATTTATTGAGAGCCATAGTGTGCAGAAACTAGTGAAGTGATATACTGCTTGCCTTCCAACAGCTTATAGTGATAAAAAATAAAGCCATGCTCACAGCTAGCAGTTTGCCTGATGCCCTTTATGCCACTTTCCTATGGAGTACAACAATATTTACTAGAAACAAAAATGACATCAGAAGTTGCTCTTTGTTTTCAAAACCAACTTTGTACCCAGATCCCATAACATAAAGAGAAGGGGAAATGAGAAGGGACTTCACATTTATTGAATATCTACTATTAGCCTATCACTGTGCTAATTTTTTTCCATTTTTCCTATTAATTGTTACAGCAATTGAACATGATAGATATTATTTACCCTATTCAACTTCTGAGGAGTTGAAGCAATAGCTAGGAAGTTATAACAATGTAATCTTAAAAACGGAAAACAGCCAGACTTCTATGTCGCTACATAGGAAGATATAATACTTGTGAATGTAAATGCACTTAACAATAGAGCCCGAAATTTCATGAAATAAAATCTTACAGAACTGAAAGAGATCAGACAACTCAGTTATAGTTGGAGATTTCAATACCTTATTCTCAAGAATTGATAGAAATACTAGGTGAAAAAAATCAGCAAGAATATAGAAGACTTGACAACACTATCAATCAATTCAACCCAACTGACATACAGAGACATTCTACCCAACAGCTGCAGAATGCATGTTTTTTCAAGCACATATGGTTAGATCAGGATCAGCCATATGCTGGGACCTAAAACAAGTCTCAGTAAGTTTAAAAGAATTTTAAGATCATACAGAGAATATTCTCCAATCACAACATAATTAGAAATCAACAACAGAAAAAAATCTGGAAAATTCCCAAATACTGGGAAATTAAACAACATATTTCTAAGTAACTCATGGTTCAAAGAAGAAATCATAATGAAAATTAGAAGACATTTTAACAAATAAAAAATTAAAAATATAAATATATAAGGATATTAATATATTTAATTAAAATATTAAAAAATAAAAATAACATATTAGATTTAAGAGATGTAGCTAAGGTAGTGCTTAGAGGGAAATTTATCATTTTAAACACTTATAGCAGAAAAGAAGAAAGGCTTCAAATCAATTACCAAAGCTTTCACTTTAAGAAACTAGAAAAAGAAAAGCAAACAGAAGTTAATAGAAGAATGTAAACAATAAATCTTAGAGCAGAAATCAATTAAACAGAAAACAGAAAAGCAACAGAGAGGGTCAATGGAACCAAAAGTTGGGGTTTTTAAAAAAAATATTCAGGAAAATTGACAGACCTTTAGCTAGACTGCCCGAAATAAAGAAAGAAGACACAGATTAGAAAATCAGGAATGAAATGGAGGACGTCACTACCAACTCTACAGAAATTAAAAGTATTAAAGGAGAATTTTATGAGTAACTGTATGTCAATAACCTCAACAAATTAGGGGAAATGGACAAATTCCCAGAAAGTCACAAGTTACCAAAACTGACTCAGGAAGAAATAGAAAATTGAAATAGGTCTATAACAAATAAAGAAGTTGATTTAGTGATTTAAAATCTTGCCACAAAGACAAGCTCAGGCCTAGAAAGTTTCACTGGTGAATTCTATCTAATATTTACAGAAGTAATAGCAATCCTTCACAAAGTCATCCAGAAAGTAAAAGAGGGAACACTTCCACACTTATTTTGTAAAGCCAGCATTACCATGATATCAAAGTCAAACAAAGACATTGCAAGAGAAGAACTACAGACCAATAACCTTTATAGACAGAGACACAACAATAATTAAGACCATTTTAGCAAATTGAATTCAGCAACATATAAAATGAAAACACGGCAGGACTCATCCCAAGAGTGCAAAGTTGGTTCAAGATCTAAAAATCAACCTAAAATGTGAAGGGCAAACATCACATGATCATCTCAATAGATACAGAAAAGGCATTTGACAAAACGTCATATTCATTCATGATTAAAGACTCTCAACACACAAAGACTAGAAAGGAATTCCTCTGGCCTGTGGATGTTGTGATGTGTTCTCAATCCTCTAAATTTACTGCAATTATTTAATTCTGTATTTTTATTACATACAAATTATCCCTCAGTGTAGCTATTATACAAATTTTTTTTAAATGCCTAAGGTTTCTTATCAGTGGAAGCTACTATAAGTAAGAAGTGTATCTTTATTACGTTCTCTCCAGCGCACAGCTCATTAAGGTTGCTTAGTCAATTTTTAGTAGTTTATACAATCGAGCTTCAAAAAATTAACCATGTTCCAGGAACTATATACACCCTGTAGCCTGGCTACAAGTTCTTACTACAACTTACTCTGTTTTATCTACTCTGTTTCCCTCAGAGCAGCTTTTTGTACCCATTTCTCCTCTCTGAGCCCTTGCCCACGCCATGCCCTTCATCCACTAGGTGGTACTTTTGGCACTTGTAGTTTCATTGCCAATCAAAAGACCTCAGAGTACTTAGAGGGAGAACATAATGTAAAGAGGCCATTGGTTAGCGGGGCAGTCGCAAGCTGGAGAGGGCGCTTATCAGATACGATCAGACAACTTTAACTCACATTCATAGAATAAATTTCTTTCTTTTCCTCAGCAGAAGTTGCACATGAAGTTTCTCATGTTTTAGAATTTTTCCAAAATACGGGTTCCTGGGGCTGTGTGCACACAGAAGCCAGTCTTATAAGGGACAAATGGGAAGCTGCACTAGTAATGAACCTTTCATTCATTCATTCTTCAACCAACATTTATTGAGCAACTGCTCTATGCCACACCCACTGTTCTAGGTATTGGAGCAGCAGTATACAAAACAAAGTTCCTGCCCACATTGGACGTGCAGTTGAGGGAGAGATAATCACTAAACAAACAATTGCTGATGTCTGGTCTGTAAGGGCTTTGGAAAGCCTTGAAAGGCAGGAAAGGGGAAAATGGGGGTGGTAGAGGCGGCGGTCACCATCGCATGGGGATTGGACGGTCAATGCTTTTCCGACAAGATGACATTTAGTGCATCTGAAGAAAACGAGGGAAGGGGTCATGCAGCTGAAAAGCAACCCAGGCAGAGAGAAAACCCAGTAAACAAAGGACTGTAAGCAGGAGGACTCTTGGCATATTCATGTAAGAGCAGGAAGGGCACGTGCGTGGGTGTAGAACAGGGTGGAAGGGCATGCATGGTGGAGATGAGTTCAGAGAGGCAGAGGTGGTGTGGCTTGTAGGGCATGATGGTCCTTGCAGGGCATCTTTAAGGCCTTTGATTTTACCCTGAGTGAAACAGGAACCACTGAAGGATTTTGAGCAAAGAAGTGGCATGTCTGACTTCTGTTTTAAAGGGATTATTCTGGTGGCTGTGTTGAGATTGACTCTAGTAGGGCAGAGGCAGCAGCTGGGAGACCAGTTAGGACACTATTGCAATAATCCAGGCAAGGGGTGATGTGGCTTAGACAGGGTGTGAGCAATGGGAGAGGTGGGACCAGACCACATTTCAAACATACTCCTAAGGAAGAACCAGCATGATCAGCTGATGATTTGATAGCAGGTGTGAGAAAAAGAGAAGAGGCAGAGATGATGATTTGTTTTAATTGTTTAACAGAAGTTTATGTAGCAGTAATCACATGCCAGGCACTGTTCCAAGTTCTTGGCAAATATTGACTCATTTAATCTTTGCAATATGCCTATGAGATAGGTACGTTTTCATCCTCCTTTTCTTGCCTTCAAGGGTTTGGCTCTGAGATGCTGGGAGAATAAGCTGTCACTTACTGAGAAAGGGAAGACTATGTGAAGAGCAGGTTCAAGTTGATACATTACGGTTGAGAAGACTCAAATAACTGTGTGAAGATGCCAAGCGGGTGGCTGGTTATGCAAGATTGGAGTTAAGGAGACTTGATCTGCTCTGGAGATACACACTCAGGGTAAACATGGTATTTACAACCATGAAGCTGGATGAGATCTCTAGGAGAGTAGAGATTCGGAAGAGAAGAGGACCAAGGAACAAGCTTGGGGCCATTTGGTATTATTGAGGGCGTAAGGATAAACTATCAAAGGCAGAGGAGAGGCCAAAGAGCTTGGCATCCTGGAAGCCAAGTGAAGAAACCGAAGGAGGAGAGGACGTCCAGCTGTGTCAAATGCTACAGATGGGTCCAGTAGGAGAGAGCTGAGCATTTATTTCCTGTTCACTTTGAAAAGAGCTATTTCACTGAGTGGTAGAGATGAAAGTTGGGGTCAAAAGAAAACAGGAGGAACAGGATAGACAACAATGAGTAAAGAGAACTCTCTTGAGGCATTTTCTATAAAAAGGAATAGAGAAATATGGAGACAGTCAGAAAAGAGATAAGGTCAAGAGAGGGTTTTGTTTGTTTGTTTTTGCTTTTTGCTTGTTGTTTTCTTTTAAAGATGAGTGGAATTTACAGCTTATTTGTATGCTGATGGAAATGGTCCAGGAGAAAAGGGATGAAAGCTAATATAAGAGAGAGGAGATTAAATGATGTTAGTGAGCTGATGAGAGAGAATGATACAGTACAGGGCTTGGACTTGACAGAAACAGAGACAATTCATCCTTAGTAAATGGAGGGAAGGCGGGATATATGGTGATAGATGCCATCAGGTGGGGAGATGTGGCTGACATTTGTGGACACTCTCTTCTGATTGCTTCTTTTCTCAGTGAAATAAGAAAAAAAGTCAGGAGCTGAAAGAGAAGATGAGAAGGAGTATTGGAGTTCTGAGGAGAACAAAGCTGTGAAACGGACATCTAAGAAAATGAGGACCATCATCCAAAATGTTAGCTCAACCACAGGTCAGTCCATCATTACCATCCCATTATTTGGATCTAGAAAAGTTTGATTTTCAAGAGGACTTCGTTAAAAGGCAGATACTTGGAAGCCCAAATGCTGTTCAGCTGGCTTTCTGGTGTAACACATTTGTATCAGATGGCGTCTGAGCTGTCAGACCCCTGGGAGTGAGATCCCTCAGGTCATGTTGATTTTACTCTCTTTTCCCTGGGAAATCTAAATTTCACTTCATTTTATTTTATGTTTTTCAAGAAAACTAAGTTGTTACTGTAGAACTGATTGTAATTCATTTGAAAGCATTTCAAGATTTAACAGAATTGAATCCACGTGTTAGAAAAATAGTTCATCAACCCACTTGCCCCATTTTTTCCCCCAGAAACATGACAGAAGTC
Source organism: Camelus bactrianus (assembly GCF_048773025.1). NCBI lineage: Eukaryota > Metazoa > Chordata > Mammalia > Artiodactyla > Camelidae > Camelus > Camelus bactrianus. The sequence goes on from NC_133572.1 coordinate 16,653,664, forward strand.
CAAACCCTTTTGGCAGGAATCGAGGAGTGGGGTAAGGAAAGATATTTGTTCTTAGAAAGAAAGAAAGGGGGCCTCCTACAGGAGGTGAGGAGTTGTTCCAGGCCAATAATAACACTTAACAATTGTGGGGGCCTCCTTAAGTACATGTCATTTAGTTAATATCCCATCCCAAATTAATAAACACTGAGCCGGAACACACTTAGTTGTTTTCTTCTGTACAATTATGGCCAATACATTTCTATGGACTTGTCTTTTTAAAAAATGCAGTTTGGGTCGCTTATCAGGTGGCAAAAAAATGCTGTCCACAAGACACAAGGCTCTGGCATACCCTGTAAGCCTGACATAGAATCCCCGCTGTGCCACACCCAGACTCTGTGATATAGGGGGAGTGTCTGATTCTCACTGAGACAGTCTTCCTTTCATAAATCATGGGCTACTGATGGCTGTCGTAAAATTAAATGAAGCAGCCTGTCAGAATACACATGCAACCCAGTATGTATCTGGCACATGAATGGCTACTCTTACCGTTTGTACGTTGCTAGATGCCTAGGTGGTATCTTCCCTTGTACCTGAAGAAATGTCTAGAGGATGTCTGTTTCCACTCAATTCGGTATCACTGAAGAGAGGCACGTTGATGGAGAAGAGCTGCAAAGTGAGGAATGTTCAGGCTACGTTTTAACATTTTCTTTAGAAACATCTTTATTACAAGTGTTCTTTTTTAAAGGGCTGGATCTCACTAGGTCTCACTTTCTAAAAACTTGAGCTGTAATTGACATACAACGGTATGTTAGTTTCAGGTGTGTGACATGATTCAATATATGCATCTATTGCAAAATGATGATTACAATGTGTCTAGTTAACATCCATCACCACACAAAGTTAAAAAATTGCTTTCTTGTCATGAGAACCTCTAGGATCTACTCTCTGAGCAGCTTCCAAATATACCACACAGTGTTATTGACCATGGTCACCAGGCTGCCCCTCACATCCCCAGGACTTACTTATTTCACAACTGGAAGTTTATATCTTTTGACCACATTCATTTTGCTCACCTCCCACAACCCACCTCTGGCAACCACCAAACCATTCTTTGAACCTATGATTTTTTTTTTTTTAAGATACCACATATAAGGGAGATCATGCAGTATCTATCTTTCTTTGTCTGACCTATTACATTTAGTATAATATCTCAAGGTCCATCATCCATGTTGTCACAAATGGCAGAATTTCTTTCTTTTCTATGGCTGAATAATGTTCCACTGTGTGTGTGTGTGTGTGTGTGTGCGTCTCACATTTTTTAATCTATTCAACTATCAGTGGACACTTATGTGGTTTCCACATCTTGGCTATTGAAAATAATGCTGCAGTGAACATGGGGTGTGGATATCTTTTTGAATTGGTATTTTCATTTTCTTTGGATAAACACTCAGAAGCGGGATGGCCAGATCATATGGTAGTTCTATTTAAAAATTTTTCAGGAAGTAGCCTTTTCAGACTATGTTTTTAATTGTCTCCTTGGTAATATAAACATGTCACGGACCGCTATATATATATATATTTTTTTTTTTTCATCTCTAGCTTGCCTAAGATTCTGGGAATTTTTACCCAACTGATGAGAAGGACATACTCATTTTCCCGTAATATTTAAGAAGTTCCGGAAGGGTGGGGACCGTATGTCTAAATGAATTCAGTGGGGCTACTTAATAACTCATTAAATGAAGAATAATAATGTAATAGAAACGTGTGAACTTCCTGAGCAGTTGGGTTTCAAAGGACTGTGGCCGTGCGCTCCATCTCAGACTGGCTCGGCCCTGGGAAGTGAGTGGGTGTGCTGGCTGCTGGGCTTGAAGCTGGAGCTAATGATGTCCTCAAACACTGCATCCTTTGCTGATATAGACGTTTGAATCCTGCAGCTGTTTTGCTGCTATATGTGTTTTTTTTTTATATATTACAGTTTCAAATGAGGAGAGCAGGAAAAATCCTTGGAGCCACATAGGGCAGCCCCCAGGGGCAGAGTGTCCTCAAGCTGGGATGCTTGGAAAGCAAGAGAGCCAAGGTTCTGGGTTCCACAGAAAGCCTGTCCTCTGTGACCTTTGTGTATCAATCAGCCCAGACTCCAGACTCCCTGGCTTCGGGAAAAGGCTAGGGGCCCAGGACAGCCCTACCAGACAAACCCCCAGCCGATAACTCAAACTGTTATCCATTAACCTGAGCAGGTAGGAGGGAGTCAGTCTGTGCCTGACACACCGGTTCACAGGCCACAGACATTTCATGGGTCACATATCTTTTACACCAGTTGGAGTGTGGGGCCACTCCCCTGCTGGTCACCTGGCCCTTTTCCTTCCTGGCAGGTGATTATTTGCTCCTTTTCCATTCCTCCAGAAGCTAGGCTGGGATCCTCAGTGTAACACAGGTTTTGCTCTTCAAGGGCTTTTAGCATCTTCCTTTAGCTGTGGAAACTTTACTCCCAACAAAACCTCATACCAAAGTCCAAAATTTAAAACAGTTAATGCTGGAAGTATTTGACATGAAGTGGAAGTAGATGATCCAAAGAGAGACATTGCCAGCCCTCCCAAATCCATCACACACACTCTTTCTTTCTCTCACTTTTTGAGGCACCTCTAAAAAATTCCTAGGACTCGAAGGAGAGAAGTTTGGAAATCCCCAAGGGTCTTAACCTCTCATTTCACAGATGAGAAGACAGGTCCAGATCTGCTCTGTCCAACATGGTAGCCACTAGGAACACACGGCCATGGAGCATTTGAAATGGCTCGTCTAAACTGAAGTCGGCTAAACGCCATTTGCAGCAACATGGATGCTCCTGGAGAATGTCATTCTAAGTGAAGTAAGCCAGAAAGAGAAAGAAAAATACCATATGAGATTGCTCATATGTGGAATCTTAAAAACAAAAACAAAAACAAACAAACACATACACAAAAACAAAGCGTAAATACAGGACAGAAATAGACTCGTAGACATAGAATACAGACTTGTGGTTGCCAGGGGGGTGGAGGGTGGGAAGGGATAGACTGGGATTTCATAATTGTAGAATAAACAAGATTATACTGTATAGCACAGGGAAATATACACAAAATCTTATGGTAGCTCACAGAGAAAAAAAATGTGACAATGAGTGTGTATATGTCCATGTATGACTGAAAAATTGTGCTGAACACTGGAATTTGACACAACATTTTAAAATGATTATAAATCAATAAAAAATTTAAAAAAATAAACTGAAGTCAGCTATAAGTGCAAAACACACACAAAATGTCAAAGACTTGGTACCAAAACAAAAGGATATAAAGTATCTCATTGATACATTTTTTTTAAATTGATGGTACTCTAAAATGGTAGTTTAGATAGACTGGGTCCCATAAGATTTTTACTAAAATGAATCTCACCTGTTTCATTTCATTTTTTTTAATATGACTCCTAGAAAATTCAAAATTACACAAGTGGCTCTCCTTCATGGCTCATGTTATAACTCCATTGCATAGCACTGATCTAGAGTTTTCTACCCAGATCACGGGAGGCAAGTCGGGACGCGTGGTCCTAACTCCGTGTTCTCTCCAAACCACCATTCTCACATTACTCATTGACACGGAGACATAACTGACAGCTAAGAGCTTAAAGTGGCATCCCAGGGCAGCTTCCCTTAATGCGATGGGATGAGAGAGAACTTGCAGGCAGAGGTGAAGTTTGGGTAGGATTAGGCCCACAGATCACCTTCCCAATCACGTGTGTGTGTTTGGCGTCTGGGAAGAAACCTGCCTATGGGAGGAGCATTGATTTAGAAATAAGAAGGCCTGAGTCTTAGACCCTTTGATGGTGACCTTCTTTCCTTAGCTGGGTCACCAACCTTCTCATTTTCCTTACCCGTAAAGGGAGGGAATATGTTTTTCAGCAGTCAAAGTCCTCTTCCTTCTCTGGAATTCTGTGATTTGCCATTTACGTATTCACCTGTATTCTTCCCTGCCAGCAAATACTTTCCAATGAGGTGTTCCCACATCTACTTCTTTTCCCTTCCTATTCCACTCCTCCTCAAAGCTAATTTCAGCAAAGAGGAGTTGGGCTGAGAAGGGAAGACAACTCCAAGTCACTTCCTTTTACCCTTGGCCCTGAGAGCAATGAAAGAACTGTTGTTCTCTTAACCTCTAGCCCAGTAAAGGAGGACCTGGAGAAGGAAAGGGCACAGAATGGATGAAGCGTGGGGTGGTGGGGGAGTGAAAGGATAGGGGAAAGAAGAAGAAGGAGGAGGAGGAGAAGGAAAAGGAAATGGGTATTAGAAATATGTATCTGATGACTGGATAAAGAAGTTGTGGTATATTTATACAATGGAATACTACTCAGCCATACAAAAGAACAAAATAATGCTATTTGCAGCAACATGGATGGACCCAGAGATCGTCATTCTAAGTGCAATAAGCCAAAAAGAGAAAGAAAAATACCTTATGATATCACTCATATGTGGAAGCTAAAAAAAAAAAAAGACACTATGAAATCATCTACAAAACAGAAACAGACTCACAGACTTAGTAAACAATCTTATGGTTACCGGGGAAAGGGGGTGGGAGGGGATAAATTTGGGAGTGTGAGATTTACAAATGTTAGCCACTATATATAACAATAGATATATTTTTAAAAATTTCTTCTGTATAGTAGAGGGAACTATGTTCAATATCTTGCAATAACCTTTAATGGAAAAAATATAAAAATGGATATATGTATGTATATGCATGACTGGGACACTGTGCTGTACACCAGAAACTGACACGTTGTAATTGACTATACTTCAATTAAAAAAAAAGAAATATGTATCTGAAGGGTTAATTAGCCTTCCACCTGGACTCCTTGGTTTATCAACTCCTAGAGAGCAGGGATTACATCGTATTTTTCTGGAGGGGGCTTGTATACAATACCCAAGCCGCTATTACACCCGGGACAACAAACACGAAGCAATCCTTTCGTGGAGCTCACTGAGTCTGTTTACCGCCTGCCTTTTATGGCAGGTACATTTATAACAGGCGTGACGGTGAAGGCAGATGAAGCATGTAGTTACGCAGGATAGGAGAAGTTAAATTAGACAACAAATGTATTCAACTTTTCACCCTCCTTCAGAGCTCCTGTGAAGCAGAAAACACCCAGACATTGTTTTAAGTCAGGGAGTTTCCAGCTTTGCAACTGAAGTCCTCGGCAGAGGGCCAGGCCCGCCGTCCGTGCGTGGGAGACGGCTGCGTTCTCAGGGCTGTGCTGGAAGCTGCAAGTCTATGAGGCATTTCTGGCAGGATTTAGCTATTACCTGTGGGTTCGGGGTTGAATTTTTCCTCAAAAATAAGCTTCATCTCTGAATGGCAGCCCATGCAGAGACACTGGTCCTCCTCTTAATGCTTCTCTAAATCTGATCTGAGATAAAATGATGAGGCCTGAAGCTTCTCTCGGGCCCCACCCACACCTGCCAGCCCTGCGGGAAGAGCCGCATTAGGGGAAGTGGCTCTGAGGACTGTCCTGAACGCTGGCCCACAGTGCCCTATTGTCCTCATCCTCACGTAGGCGGCGGGTAGGAGGAAGGGATCTGTGCAGCTTCGAAAGGCAGCTACAATGCAGCCTTTCCTGGCTGCTCCAGGGGCATGAACTGTTGAGGTTAGCTTTGCTGGGAGCCAACAAGCATTTAATTAAATTTTTTTTTTTAAAAATCCTTTTTAAAAAAGGAATAAGGGAAGGAAGGAAGAAGGCAAAACCAGACTATTTAGTTAAAATATCAGATTTAGGGAAGGCTAGAAAAGACTTAAACTGGCGTCACTGAGATGGCGGTGGTGGTAAGGGTGGAGGACCCAGGCATTAATACTTCCGACATATTATCCTGTTACTGTCGGTGCCCGACCTCTGCCTCCCAGGAGAGGGAACACAGAACCAAGCTTCAGCAGAGCTAACAGCCAACCAGCTAACACCGAGTGTCAGGCAGGCTTCCTTCCTGGTGGTCCACTAAGACCCTCGCAGCCAAAGCCCAAGATGAGTTTCCCCTGATAGACTCAAGGTATATGGATAAACCATCCCTTGGGCAGTTTCTTAACTGAGAAGGGGCTGCTGAGGGCCTGGCCGGGCCCTGGGAAAAGGGGGGTGCAAAGTGGGGCCCGTGGAGCACACCCCCTGGGTTGAGCACGCCCTGTTCAGACAGTGCTGAACATCCTAGAGAAGAAGGCCCAGGAAGCACACTTCCTTCCTGGGGGAGACTCCTCCATTTCTCCGCACTGGGGCTTATGAGCCTTTGTAGTTTTTCTCAAATTGCTCAGGAACCCCATCTCCACAGCTCCACTCATACTCAGGACTGTAATGAAGGGGAGGAAGTCCTCTCCCCTACCTTAGCTTGTCTTCCGAGAACTTCCTGTAAAACGGACAGGCTTGGAGCGGCAGAGAAAATCCCAGGTGTCCAAACGTAGGGGGACTGCAGGGTCACCGTGTGTGTCAGCCCGCCAGGGCCGCCACAGTAAAGCTCCACAGGCCGGAGGCTGGAACCACGGAATTCAGCATCTTGCTGTTCTGGAGGCTGGAAGTCCGAGGTGAGGGTGTTGACAGGGTAAACGTCTTCAAGGCATTTCTCCTCGGCTTGAGAGTGGCCATGCCTTCCTGTGTCTTCACCTGGTCTCCCTTCTGCCCATGCCTGTGCCCTGATCTTCTCTTCTTAAAGGAGACCAGTCAGACTGGAGTAGGGCCCGCCTTACGACTTCAGTTTAACTTTATTATCCCTTTAAAGGCCCCGTCTAAAGTATAGTCACATTCTGTGATCCTGATGGGGTTAGGACTGCAGCGTGACTTTGGAGGTGGGCGGTGGGGTGAGGGACACACAGCTGAGCCTATCACACCACGTCTGTGACTTCCAGGAAGGCAAGGAACCTGGAGGCAGCCCCCTACTCGTGGCCGCACACCACACTTAGATAACCCCACAGTGCCATTCGCTCTCTGTCTCTTTCCAAATGCTCCAGCTTTCCTGGCCTCTCTGAGCTCCTTGGGCCAGTCTCCTCCAGAATCTCACTTCTCTCTGTGCCGGGGGATGTTTCCTGGAACATGTCTCTCGAGGACGGCAGCATTGCCAGGCTGCAGGCCGCTGTCTTCCCTCACCCACCATTCCTCCCCTGCAGGCCCTTCCCAGCTCAGCGCAAGCAGACAGCGAGGCCCAGTTTAGCAGAACTGTGGTCTCACCCAAGAAGCCAGGTATACACACATCCCCAGCCCCTCGGGGATCCAAAAGACAGCCTTCCCTTCATCGGCTGGTGGGTCCTGTGGTGTTTGCAGGCAGGCCTTCCCTGTGTGAAGCAGGTTCCAGAAATGGATGTTCGGAATTGATTTTGCTTCCTACCGCTCCTCAAAAGTCATTCGTTGGTAACGCAGGCTGGGAAGGAAGACAGGATTCCTGAGCCCAGAGAAGCTCTCGCCTTACCCCTCTGTGTCTTTCGAAGAGCAGTTTAAAGTCACTTCTCCTCTCCCTGAACCAGAAAAACAACTGTCCCCCGCACTCAGAGCTTCGCCATTCAACTCATTAATTTCCTGTAATCAAGGTGCTGAGTTTATTACGCGCAAACCGCCCTCGAGAATCCTCTCCCTAAGATGATGGTTCTTGGGTGGTCCTTCTTGGGTGGGTCCCTGGGCACGGAAACCCCACACTCCCCTCGCCACGATTCCTCCTCTGCTCCGTGTGCCGGGCAGATCCTGCCTCACAAAAGCACAGCTCCAGCTTGTCCAGAGATAAGATCAGAGACGCTGCGGAAGGGCCGGGTTTTAACGAGGCAGAAAATACAGGCTATTCCAAACATCAGGGCCTACTGTGCAAAAAAACAAAACCCCTGCAGCACACACCCTGGCTTTGGGGGCCCTCTCCCGGAGAGGGTGTCTCCCCTCATAAAGATTGGTATCGCGGGGTGAGGAAAGAGTCACGTCCCCCGCAGCCAGGCTTCCAGTCAGAAGGGCTTCACTTTCAATCACCCAAGAGCAGCTGTGGGCTGCTGCTTATGTAATGGGGCCCATGCCTCCTTCCCGGGAGGAGGATGTGGAACCATTTGGTGTTTGCTGAATAATGAGTCATGGTCAGATTTAGGGAGTAGCAACAGTGAATTTCTGCCTTGCATTGCTTCATCCGGAACTTCTAGTAAAAAGCAGAGAAGCGGTGAGTCAGTGGCCGGCGGGGCTGGCCCTGGAAGGGAAAACATCGCAGAGGGCCCTGAAACGCGGGCCCCCCAGGCTCACACGGGGAGCTGCTAAAGGGGGCTTCGGGGGGCATTTGAAGCTCGGCTGGGCACCCTGTGAGGAGAGTCACTGTTTATTTAGGCCTGTGGCTGACCTGACAGGGACTTTTCTATCTGAAGCGCATTGCAGCCTCTTCCAGACCCCAGCCGGAGTCCAGTGCTGTCAGAGGGAAGACAGAGCCTTCTCCAAACCTTATTTTACCCCTAAGAAATGCAACAAAGCTCAGCTGTAGGAAGAGGGCCCTGTGGATATCAACGGAGAAGTTAAAGGCTTCGGTTTCAGCCAGAAAGAAAGAAAAAAAAAAGAAATTAAGTTATTCTATTGTTTATCACATTCTGAATTAAATCAAACAAAGCCCCGAGGAAACAAAATTAAGCCCTGTAGGAAAATGAGCCAGAAATTATTTGTCTGTCTTCATGTTTCTAAGAAATCCAGTCAAACTTTTGTGAACTTTTCCCATCGGCAAATGACTTCTCAGAAGTCCCGCTCCCCATCCCCTGAGATGTTCTTTCAGCACGCCCAGCAAGAAGCCCCAGGCTTTGTTGCAAGTCACAGCCCGAATCTGTGTGCTTATACAGGGCTCTCTTAGAGTCGGTGGGTCTACCTCACGCTGCTGGGGCCCCGCAAGAATTTCAGGGTGTCTTGCTTGATGAATGAAGCAGGGAATGTTTTCTCAGCGCACAAAGCTTCAGGAGTCTGCGAGCCCTTGCCTGTGAGAAGGCGTGTGGCCCAGAGGTCAGGGTCAACCTGCCTGGGTTTGCATCCCAGCTCTGCTACCGACCACCAGCTTAGTGGCTTTAACGCGCCATTGGCTCGTCTGCTGGGTTCCCTCATCTGTGAAATGGAGACCACCAGAGCCTGCCCCTCATAGGGTGGTGGTGGGTCTGAGGCAACACTTACAAGGCATTTCAAATGGTTTACTCTGCATTTGGGGGGGAGGTAGTAGTTTAATTAGGTTTATTTTATTTTTTTAATGGAGGTACTGGGGATTGAACTCAGGACCTCATGCATGCTAGGCATGCACTCTACCACTGGGCTATACCCTGCCCTCTTTGGTTTTTAAATATGCATAGTTGATTTACAATGTGTTAGTTTGTGCTGTATAGCATAGTGATTCAGTTGTACATACATATTCTTTTCCATTATGGGTTATTCTGAGTTATTGAATACCACTTCCTGTGCTACACAATAGGGTCCTGATGTTTATTCTGTACACAGTGGTTTGTATCTATTATTGTTACCATTATTATCATGATTACACTGTTCATCTCCAGTGACTTCCACCCCAGAACGTGTTAGCGAGGTAGGGCGGCCCAAGCAAGCCTTATGGTCAAGCAGGGCTGGCTTTTATAAACCAGTACAATTGTTCTTTAGCCTTTTCATCTATAAAATGGGAAAATATGGTAAATTTATAGTGAGGGTTCAATAGAGTAAAGGATATAAAGTGTTCTAGCTTGGAAAGTACTCAATACATGGTAGCTATTTTGATTGTTATGATCAAGTTCATGAACCTCAATCCCTGCTCAAACAAGCTCCAGATTTCCTTATCCCATGTCATGAAATACTGGAGTCCCAAGCCCCAGATCACAGACACCTCTTTAGAGTATTTCTACGTATATTTACGATATAAAATTTCCAAGAGGGGGCAGATTCGGAGAATTCTAACTTAACATGAAGGTCATAAGGGACCTGATGTTTTGGTCGAGAAAAGAGAGGTTAACAGACAAGGCGATTTTCCAGATTCTTTAAGAAGGGCTCTTTCGGTTGAGTTCTATTGATTGCTTTCTTGGCTTGATCTCCTTCAAGGTATTTTGACCACAGGAAGCAGATGACGCATGTCCTCTGAGACTTGCGCTGAGTGCAGTAGGATGGGGGGGCGGCCACATAACTGACACCATCATCACCCCCCCATGCAGCTCCCACACTTGGGGGGGCTCTCACTAAGTGTCAGGCACGGCACAGAGGACTTTTAGCTCAATTTGATGCTTCACAGGACCCTGTTGTTTTAATATTATTATTGTTCTCTAAAGGATCAGAAAACAGTGTCCAGAAGAGGCTTGCAAGCTGCCCATGGCCCCACTGCTGTAAGCAGTGCCTCTGGGGTTGGAATCTAGGCTTCTGATTTTAGAAGCATCATCCACCAGGCTGTCTTGCCATTGCTGCTGGTGGGGTGGGGGGAGATACCTGGGACACCCCCTGCAGATGTGGTGTAGAAATCATCTGAGCACGACCCTGCTGAGCAGCCACGAGGTGCCCTGCTGTCCAGGAAAGCTCACAGCCGGTCTGTGAACCATGGCCGTCAGGCTGGGGAGGCCGTCGCCATTCTTGAGCTCTTGGTGTAACTGAGATGAACTTGACAGAAACAATCCAGCTCCATGGGAGAATGCAATTCTCCACGGCACTGCCAAGTTATTCTGCAGAGTCAGCGTTAGAAGGCGGGGCGTGCCACTCAGCCCTCCTTTGGTGTGGTGGCCTCACACGGGAATGACCCCAGCCCCCCGTGTCTTAAGGCAGCTATCAGAACCCTCCAAGAAGAGCAGAGCGGATGGCTTGGACAAGTTTCTTTTCTTGAAACAACCCTAATTTGTCCAGTTTTGTGGCTTTTTTATGTGGAACAACATTAGCTCATCCAAGCCTGTGGTTTATTTGAAAACGAAATTCCGGTAAATCTTTCACATCATCTGGCAGTGTGGTGATTGGCCGCCAGTTAGGAGCAAGCCACCGAGCACACAAGACAACAAAGCGAAGAAAACCCACCCCGAACACAGAAGCTTTCTGTGACCTCCATGCTCGAGCAGCCCCGCCAGGCTCTCTGAGGACGGGGCTGCCCCATGAGCAAAGCTGTGACCTGTCACTCTCGGGGTGGGGACCGACTTTTCTCGATAGCTGAGGCCCAGTGGAATTTCTCAGCTTAAGCTTTAGCCAGGGCCTTAAACTCTTTCTATAGAAACAGATTAAGAGGGGGCCCTTGAGAATACGTACAGAGGATCTAGAAACCAGCATGAGTGATCAGGAGAAAAGGGAACTTTAGCCATCAGCGGTTGACCTTTGGAGTGTGGAAAAATGACTCGGCCTGAGTCCCTGAGGGACCTAGAAGACACTGTCCTTACTACGGGTCTGCCACACCCGCCCATCCTGGCCCCACCTTCACCATATGTACGACACATGTCCCCTCAGCGCTGACTCTGTACCTGCCCTGCCTGGGTCACAGGGGACCGAATTATGAACTAGACAGACATGGCCCTGCCTTTAAAGCGCTTAGAGTCTAGCAGGATAGACAGATTAGAAAACATATCACTTAAAATAATAGTTTTCAATATAATAAGTTATATGCCCGGAACAAATAAGAGGCCGAGAAGAAGAATCAATAAGGGGGCGGGGTATCGGCACCGCCCTTAGCTGGATTGCTCAGCGACGGCTCTCTGAGGAGGTGACGTTTAAGCTGAGACCTCAGGAGATGCTGCCGGTCCCACACGGTGTGGGAGAGCCCAGGGTGCTGCAGGGACTGAGGGACCAGCCTGAGTGGACAGTGAAAGAGAAGGAGGGACGCATGAGACCAGGATGGAGGGGCAGGCAAGGGCCACATCTGCAGGGCGTGAGAAGCCCTTTCCACCTGACACAGGGGTCAGGTGGGACAGGCGTGATCAGCAGAGCGCTCTTGTCACAAGACTGGGAGCACAGAAACCAGTCAGGAAGTTACTTCAGTAATAGACAAGAGGTGACGGTGGCTTGAGCCAAAGGGGTGGCAGCAGAAAGGGAAAGAAGAAAGAGATCTGAGGTCGAACCAACAGAATGTGCTGATGGATCTGATGTGGGGGACGTGGTGAGAGGTCCCATAAGGATGCTCCCAGGTTGGAGCAGTTTGGGGAACAGTGACACCATTTACCAAGATGAAAAAGACTGGATACAGGAGCACAATAATCCGGGGAAAGAAGTAGAGAAATCTGCTTTAACCACGTTAAGTTTGAGTCATCTGACGTATCGAGCAGATATTCTAGAGTTCAGCAGAGGAAAAATATAAATTAAGATGCCATTAGCATGCAGCTGGTAGAACCCACGAAGACTAACGAGCCGACCTAGCACACGGGGAGTAGAAAATTATTCCAGAAGGGAATATTTGGCGGTTTCTTACACCCTGGCCTGCACAGGTCCCGGGGCAGGAAGACACACAGAGGGACGAGAGCCGCATCGGGAGGGGCCTCAGGCACCTGTGTGCAGACCCCAGCCCACTCGTGTACAGCCCCCACCCTCCATCACCCACCTCCACACACGGCACCCATCGCCCACTAGGCAGAGATGAACCCGGGGGAAAGCAGCCCCCCCCCCTCACCGGCAGGTCCTGAAGATGGGCCTAGGCTGTTGGAAGAAATTCCGGGGCCCTGGAGAGTGGTCAGAAGGGACAGTGTGTGTGCGGGCTGAGCGTGTCCCCTCAGACCTATGGGCTCTTACTCAGCCAGGTAAGCGGCAGAGCAGGGACCTCTGGAGCCCAGGGCACAGGGCAGGGGCCTGGGTGCCAGATCTAAGGGCGATTCTGTGCATGTTATGTTTGCCGGGGAACCAAGGCCATTTCTCCAGGCAGCTGCTCTGCAGCCCAGGGAGGGGAACCTATTCAACACACTCTGCCCACCCCTGGCCTCCTCTTACAGTTCCTGCCGCTCAGTCCCACCCCTCGCTCCATGCCCACCTTGCCGCAGTGGGAGTGGGCACCGTTCTAAACTTGCCAAAGCTTATACTGATGGGGAGGAGGAGAATGCTGAGATGAAGGCGTGGGTGAAGGGAAGCCATGCAGCTGCAGAGGCTGACATCAGCCAGGGGAGTCACAGGCCGGATGCACAGGGGCCAGTGGGCACTTGACAGGCACTGGGATGTCCAGCATGGTTCACCGAGGTGCCGGGGAGCGGCCATCCCTCAGGCTGGGCTCACAGTGGGAGCTCCAAACCCTGAGCGACACGCAGCGGGATGAAGAGCAGCGTGGCATCTGCGGGACAGTCCTTCCGTCCCGGATCCAGCCAAGTATCGACTGGGACAGAATCCACCCAGGCGCCTTGGATCCCAAGGGCGGGGAGACAGCAACAGCCAGCTGAGGGATGTGAGGCTTCGGACTGCCTTCCCGTTTGAGTGGGTTATGAAGGTGCTGGCAAGACAACTCATTTTCATTTTGATCTGGGTTGGCATTTTGGGAGAGGCAGGGGTACCAGGGGTGAGGCACACTTGCTCGTTCACAGTGTGTCGCCCACACCTCTAATACTGGGACTGTTGACACCACGAGTTAATTTCCTGCTCTGGAACAGAGGGCTAAGTCGCCTGCCTTCGACCCGGTTGGCTCAAGCCAAGACAGGGCTGCAGGCGAGGCCCCTCAGCATTCCCTTTTCAAAGACTTGAGGACTGGCACCCCTCCCGCCAATTCCAGGACTGGCGACCAGGCCTTCTTTGCTGTCTGAATAATGAAATCCTTAGCTTTCTTCATCTCTGAGCAAATTCACAAGGGGCAGATGTCACATACAATAGGGCTATAAAAATAATTCAGCTGCATGACTCTTTCAAATTCGTTTTTTGGTTGTTGTTTTTTTGGTTTTTTTTTTTTTTTTTTTTTTTGTCTTCATAGCAACCCCAGTATCCCTGAAGCCAGAAAGAGGTAGGGCTGTCAGGGGAAGGTCCTGAGAGCCAGGAACGATATGTCTTATTCCAAACCCCAGTGGTGGCACATTCTGTGGCCTTGGGCAAGTCATCCAATCTGTCTGCTCCTTCTTTCCAAAATGTGAAACAAGCTAGAAACGGATCAGGGAGAATTCATTAGTTTGGTAGAAAGGTTTGAGCCACTGGGTTCCATCCATGCAATAATGACCCCTTTCTATTTACAAGACTTTGGCTCCTGTCCTCACTTCACTTTTGATAGTCATGTGAATTTGCAAGTAAATGGGGCGCTCTCATCAGCAATCTGTGGAGCATTCTCAGAGCCTCTGGTTTGCAGCATCCAGAGAAAATGTCAGGGACTCTTCAGAGTGTTACTTAGAGTGGCTTTCTGTAAGACTGAAGTCAAGACCGTTTTGAAGCAGGTCTTATGTGGGAATGAAATTACGCTCCATTCCTTTTTTAAATTAAGGCAACTGGGAATTTGTGTCTTTGAATTATGGCCTCGAACTTCACACCTTCAGTTACCTCAAGAGGTTGGCTCACATCTAGTGCATTGCTCTGGGCGTGTCACATTCAATTGCTTAACAAATGTTTCTGGCCACACAGATGGATGTGTGGATGACTATACCTTAGTAGAAAGTCATTTACCGTCAAGTTTCGCCCTAGCTCTGCAACTCTCAAAATTCGAGATTTAGGATCCTCAGGCATGCTCGATGGTAACATCTGTCCCCTTACCTCAGAAGAATTCAAGTTTCACTTGAATTGAGGCGAAACCAGAAACAGATTCACTATGCTTCCTTGCAGCTGTGGGAAGACACTGCAAAGTACAGTTTGTGTCGGGCAGAAACCCTATGGTATGGGTATGATTTACCAAAAAAGAAACCAAGGCTTGGAGATATTGAGCATTTTCATGTGGTCTTATCCCTAAGTAGCCACCTGTGATTTGAGAGGCATTGAAAACCCTGCATCCCAACCTTTAGTCTGCTAGCTTGCTTACAATTCTCTAGATGCTCATAGATTCTCCAAGCCAGCACAGGAAGTCTCTGCCATTCACAATATCTTCACAAGACCAGTTTATCAGACTGGTTTCTGAGAACTTGAACACAACCTGGTCCAGAGAAGAGATTAGTTAAACCTTGGTGGTCACCAATCTGCAGAGTCCTGAGATCAGCCACTTCATAATAGAGACTGGGATGATCCAAAGGATTCCATGTGGATCCTAAGATACCATCTTCCCATCCCACCATAAGGTCACTGAAGACATACCTCTCCCTCATATACCCAGACCCTCTCCCTGAGAGAAGCCAGGGGAGGAGGCAGAACTCTGAAGGACTAAGCATTTAACATAAGACAGACTGAAGAGTTATACAGGGACCCTATTTAAGACTTACCCTATGACCCAGCAATCCCACTTCTGGGCAAATATCCAGAGGGAACCTTAATTCAAAAAGACACCTGCAGCCTAATGTTCATAGCGGCACTACTTACAATACCCAAGACATGGAAACAACCTAAATGTCCACTGACAGATGACTGGATAAAGAAGTTGTGGCATATTTATACAATGGAATACTACTCAGGCATAAAAAATAAATAAAATAATGTCATTTGCAGCAACATGGATGGACCTGGAGATTGTCATTCTAAGTGAAGTAAGCCAGAAAGAGAAAGAAAAATACCATATGATATCACTCATATGTGGAATCTAAAAAAAAATAAAAATAAAAAGACAAATGGACTTATTCACAAAACAGAAACAGACTCACAGACATAGAAAACAAACTTACCATTACCAGCAGGGGAAGGGGGTGGGAAGGGCTAAACTGGGAGTTCTAGATTTGCAGATACTAACTAATATACATAAAATAGATAAACAACAAGTTTATACTGCATAGCACAGGGAACTATATTCAATATCTTATAGTAACCTATGGTGAAGGTTATGAAAAAAGAATATATGTACGTTCCTATATGACTGAAGCACTGTGCTGTACACCAGAAATTGACATAACAATTTTAACACCGGTCTAAGCTTACTGTAGTGTCTAAAAGTCTTACTATTCAAATTGTGGACCCTAAATCAAGAGCTTCAGCTGTGAGTTCATTAGAAATGTAGAACTCAGGACCCTCTCCAGACTTCATGAACCAGAATCTGAATTTTAAGCAGATCCCAAGAAGGTTCACTCGTACGTATGCACATGCAAGTCTGAGCTGCACTGGTCTAAAGTATGGAACCCTTCCCCGTAGTCCAGCAAGCAGCTCCTGAACAGGATGAAACGACATTTCATCGACACATCTCAGTGTACCCTCAGTAAGTGTGTGACCCGCCCACACTCAAATGAGAGCAAAGAGCAAACTGAAGACAACAGTGGCAGCTTCCGGTACCGCTCTGAGTCAACAGGTGCTGGGAAGCCCATGCCGGCCATTGGGTGTCAGTTCACGTGTCACTTCTCTCTGTAGACAGCTGCTGTCTTGAGTGCTGTGTTGAGAAGGGTTCTGAGTTGCCCCAAAGGTCAGTGGGAAGGAGAGCCGGGCCAGATTAGCTGTGACAGTCACGGGTGAGGGACGGGGGAGTACCAGCCCTCCTTCCCCACATTTGCCAGCTCTGAGGCAGGAGGCGTGCTGAGAAGGACCAGTCGGGAAAGAGCCATTGATCTCATCTCTCAAAAGCTGCAGCCAGGGAAATTGCAAGTGCTTCCTGACTCTGGAAGAAAGCGTGTCAGCGGATCACGTGGCCACAGAGTGAGCCTACCTCCCCATAGGAGAGGCCGCGAGCTCCCTTACGTGGGATCCCACTCATCTGACTTCATACTCATTAAGATTCCACGGGCCAGGAGAAAGGATTTAACTAAGCACAGTACCAGAAGGACCAGGCTCCCTCGTTTGTGAAGCTGTTGCTTGCTTAAGTTTTAGGAGCACTGATTACATACGCTGCATCTCTTTCGTGAGTTTTACTGGCAAAGATATTTTTTTGCAAAGTCAGAAATACATTTCTTTGAAACGATATTATTTAAAAGAAATTCCATAATTAAGATGTTCAAGATGAGACTTTTATTTCCTTCCCTTCCTTATGGTGTTTTGGTAAGAGCACTGGACTGGGAGTTGAGAAGATGTGGGTTCCAACCCTGATCCTCCTTTGTGTTAGCTACGTCTACAGGGAACTTAATAAATCTCTCTAAGCCTCAGTTTCATTGGTGACTGGTATATACTAAGCAATCAATAACTTTTTTTTTTAAGAAATCAATTCAAGCCTTCACTGTAAATTGTATTTAGTTTGAGTACATATTATTGGTAGGAGAGAAACTTTCATCTGCGAAATTTTCAGGGCATCTGGCAGATGCTGGAGGTGGGAGGAGGACAAATTTTTGCTGCTAAAAATCATTCCTCTTCTATCTTGATTTCATGGCATAGCCCTCCCTGAAGCGGGAGACCAGGCCAGAAGACCCCCTGGAGGTCCCTGCCTCCCTAAATAAATGTGGTCAGGTTGAAGAATGTTAATAGATGCAAAAGCACAACAGGAATTTGCCTCGGCCTGCCCCTCCCAAATGGCCTAAAGCAAACCAACAAACAGAAGGACAAAAACAGGCTCATTCAGATGGCCATGCCTGGGCTGCATCCTCGCCACCTGCCCCAGGACTGCAGATGTGGCGCTCCTGATCCCAGAGGGGCTGCTCCTGGAGTCCCCAGACAGACTGTTTACTTCCTGACTCCCAGAGAACCATTCTAACGTCATTCACACACAATCGCATTTGCCAGGGGCCTTGGGCAGTTACAGTGGTCCAACCCTGCACAGCCAGAGAGCAGCAAGGTTAGCGATGGGAAGCCCGCCACTTCCGGTGGGTGGGGCAGGAGGGCAGGAGAAGGCTGAGGTCCCGGGCCCAGGCCCAGCTGCCAGCTCTATTAGGAGGCTGAGAGCAGGGACAGCAGATGGGAGAGTGATGATCTCCTCCTGCTGCAGGTGATTCATAGGGCATCTGGGCGCACAGCCCACCTCCAGCACCAGTGGGAGCAGATTTCATATGGATCCAAGAGCCTCTGCTGGTGCATGAGAACCGAATGGCACTGGGAGGTGGCAGGGGAAGGGGGCGGTGTGGGCTCTCACAGCACAGGCCATCCCAGTGCCAGACTCATCGCATCTTCTTGTTTTTCTTGCCCTCAGAGGCTGTGGTCCGTTTCTCCATTAGGGCAGCTGCATTTACAGCCATATTTGCCTTCAAACTGCTCCAGCTGCATTCCCCGCCTCACTTCCACAGGCATCCTACACCTCTGACTCTTTTGGGATGCGTGCTATACCTTCTCTGCTGACATCCTCACCAGAGGAATCCCACACTTTCTAGCAGGACCTAACCACTTTCTCCCCCAACAGAAAAGCAACTCTGGCCAGGTCCTCTGGCATCTTACTGCCTATGAAGCTGTGCAAGGCTCAGGCTCCTGACAACAGGGAAATAGAGTAACTCAGCTATTTGGCTTTTTCCCACAAGACAGTCTCCAGTGGGATTTGATCTATTTCCTTCTCTCCTTTCTCCTTGCCACAAAATGCCTTGGTCAGTATACTTTGCACTGGAAACTTGCCATGTGCCAAGCAGGAATTGAGGTGCCCCTTTCCCTTGGGAATCCGGAGGCTTCCGGCATCCTCTGGGGGCAGTCACTTCCATCTCCACATTGTCTGAGGGGTTTTCTCGCTTCCTGACATTTAGAAAGCATTATAATCGCCCTGCCCTTCCCTGTCTTGCTCCAACCTTCTCCAGGGAAGGAAATTGAGAATTCTCTCCTCATGTGATTCCTAGTCGGGGACAAAGCCCCGAAGTCAACACTGGTTTACCAAAGCTTATATGTGCTGCCTGGGATCCTTCCCCATCCGCCTGGATGGGCATTACCGCAGCAGGAGTCTGGAGCTGCTTCTCAGCTCCCAGCATGTGACCCACACATGCCCAGAAGCATGAGACGCAACGTTAACCTTTTAGGGGATTTTCCAGAGCAAATGAGACAGTCCATGGGGTGTTATTTATGTCTCTTCTTCTCCACTCCTCCTTTGGGAAGTAGCTATCTGGAATGGACGGAATAAAACCGAAGTCAAAGAACGGTCTATGATCCTTCCCCCAGCTCCAGTGAAGATGGAGGCTCATTTGTCATCCTGAGGACCGGTGCAATCAAGCATATGACAGAGCAAGATTCTGGAACATTTTTATCAGTTTTGGAACCACAGCTCTTCCGTGGCCAAATTTCCCTTCACGGTCTCAGATTTCAGCGAGGAGACTTAACATTTCCCGCACAGGCGGGCCACCCCTCTGCCCCTCTGCTTCGGCTGACCGCTGCTCCCTGTGGCTGCTTGCAAGGGGTAGGGGTGGACACATTCCAGCTCGCTGGGGTTTGGACCAGCACCTCTCATCCCCAGAGAAGGGATTCTCTGTGGGGGCTGAGTTGGCAGTGCTCGAGCTTGCCTTGCGGTCGGCACGTAGGCCATCAGAAATCATCTGGGTGTCAACTTGCCAAGCTGGGGCCGTCCTGGGGCACAGGGATTTATTGCTAACAGAAGAAAGCAAAGAAGCCATTTCCCTAAGGCTGCTTTGCAGGCCACTTCCATGGAAAGGGCCTCCACTGTTGCCCCGATCGGTTCAATATCTAATTCATCATGCCTGTGTTCCTCCCCAGCAGCTCAGGCCTGTCTGCCACCAGGAGCAGGTGCCAAATCGGAGTGTGGAATTTTCCCAGCAGGCCCCAGGGTGTGTTGCTGCCAAGGCAACCGTGGTAGGCTTGAGGAATAACGAGTAAACCACAAATCCAGAAAAGGAAGAGGAGGCCGCCTCTTTGGCGTGGGCTGACTCAGGTACAGGCTGTCCCTTGAGGAAAGATGTGGGTTGTGAACCACCCCCCAACCCCCACCGCCAGTGCCAAGGCTGGACCAGGCCAGGGCAGGCCAGGCTGGGCCCCACAGAGCAGCTTCCCAGAATGGGGTTGATCAGACCAGGTGAGGACAGCGGAGAGGGGCTGCCCGCAAAGGCCACAGCAGGCTCTGCTCGGTGGGAGTAGCAAAAAGGAGTGGGTTGCCGGGGACGTCCCGAGACCCATGTTCAGTGAGCAAAAGCAGCACCAAAGTGAGCATCTGGAGAGAGGTCTGGGGCCAGGGAGGATGTGGAGCTGTGCGCCGTGCAGGGGCAGGTCTGGCGTTCAGGAGAGCAGGACCAAAGGCAGAGATCTCCAAGGAGTTAAGGTCAAAGGTCCAAGCCAAATGAGTAAAAGCAAAGAAGCAAGTTCTTTGGGGCCAATCAGTAGCAAATACAGATTGGGATCATCTGATAAAGCGTGTTCACCTCACCTTTGTGAAGGCAACTCCACCCATGACCAGTGGGGCAAGCCACACACCTAGAGTGACAGGAGACTTGTCACCAGCGCTGCTCACCTGCCTTCACTTGCTCTGGACTCCACAGCCTTGGCTGCCATTCTGAGACCACATCCAAGGTCAGTGGGAATGAGTGACGGGGCGTGAGGTCGGCCGTGGGGACAGGAGGGGAGACTGGAGACACACTGGCCGTGGCCACACTTTTGTTCTTCCTGAGGTTTCTACCAAAGGTTTTGCTGAGAATGACTGAGCCCATAATTTAAAACGAGAAACCATAGTTTTACATTTTACTCTACATTAATTTAAGCAAAATTGTCTACAGAGAATTTGAGGACACCGGGTGAGATTTGACATGAAAGTCCAGGCCTTCATCTCTAAACAGACAAAGCCAGGGTACCTGATTATTTTGTTCTCATCGAGTTTTGATTCATCTTCTTCCATTGCTCCTCTTCTATGTACACACTTTTTTGGATAGGGTTAAGGTTTTTCTGGTTTGAAGTCTGAACTGAAATTCCCACTGGGCTGAAACATTGATACCGCGACACTCCCTGCATTTTAACATTGAACATCCATTGGCAGCAAAGCTCGAGATTTCTTTTTCTTTTCTAAATGCAATTGAGTAGGTACAGAAGGAATATTCTAGCCACTGACCTCTTAGGGAGGTGGAACAAAGCTATTTCTTCCTCCTTTTTTAAGGGACACAGCTATGAGTGTTTAATATTTGTATAGGGTCTAAAACCTCAGAGTTTGGGCTGGCATCTGGTAAGAAGAAGAATAAACAAACATTTATTGAGTAATCATGTGTCAAGTACTGCGCTGGTGTATTTTCTTATAGATTATGTCAGTAGGTCCTTAGAACAACAGAAAGGAGTCTTCACTTCCATTTTTACATATGAGTGTAGGAAAGTCCAGAGAGCTGAGTGCTACAGACTAATAACTGATGGCCCTGACATTTGAATCTAGGTCTGGTTTTAAACCCCAAGATGCTGCTGGAGTCTGTTCTTTTGGTGGAGGATACTTTAAACTACTTGTTTCTTCAAACACTTTATGCTATAGCTTTATAGAGTGAAACATTAGCTGCATACATAATTTCATGAAAAACTGACTAACAGAAAATAAACTGACTAATCAATTTGGAAAAGAGCTGGATGTTCTATTCTTCCAGTAATTATTACTGTTTAAGATTTTATCTATAACTTAAATGTGACAGTCGTTCCAAAAAAATGTTTGATTCAGAGGCAGATTATTCTGCAAAGTTTATGGCATGCGATAAAAGGCAGACGAGTATGAGCTGACCTCATTGATACTTCCATTTTCATTTGGATGTTTTAAAACTTTTCAGATCATCCCTGGGCATCATAATTCTTGCCTAGGAACTGGGTGCATTTTCCTGTGTGTGTGTTTGTGTGTGTGTGTGTGTGTTCACCTGCTCATTCTCCCTCTCCTGCAGATCTCCTGCTCTGGGATTTCAGCTCTATAAGGAACTACGTCTTAAAGCATGAATAGTTCTCGAATGCCTTATAGAAAGATCTCTGAGATATATGAAAGTATGGAGACAGAAATTGTTGGCCCGTGTTACAGAAATGATTGTAAAGAGATGCTCAAAGCCCAGACCTGTCCACAGGATACCTGGCTGCTGCCAAGAGAAAACAGAGAAGCAGTATTTGAGTCTGAACACAGAGAAAATCAGAAGCTCTCAGGAAAGAGTCTTTAGAGAATACCAACTCTTGAACAACAACAAAAAATTACTTGGGACACAGGTGCTGTTTTTATCAGTTAATTCTGCTAAGAGTATGGATTTGAGATGAAAGGGAAAGAGCTAAAAGATCAATGATTCCCTGTCCAGAGAGTGTTGATGAGCTGGATTTGGATTTGGGGCCCATTGGCTTAAGATACTGGAATCCTGGGTTCTTGTCCATGGGTGGTTCACATTTCACAGGCACAGAAAAAAATGTGTCTGCCTAGAGGCTAAACTGACAGAACCAGAATCTTTTTAACTCAATATAGTGGGGAAAGGAGAAAAACAGTCAGATAAACCCCGAAAAACAGTTACCATGGAGGGTGGCAGGTAGAAACACGAAAGACGAGATAGGGAAGAGGCATGGCGAAGTCACAGGTGTGATGGGGAGAGCCTTCTGTATCAGTGGACAGAGCATGGGGAATTCACAGGGGTGGGGCTGGAGCTGATGATGCAGGTGGCTTGTCTGCTGTCACCAAGGCCTGAGGAAACTTCAAAGCAAGGTACATCTTAGGTGCAGAATAGGGCAAGAGGCAGGAGGTAGAGAGGCAGAAACAGTTGGTGAATTTGATCCCAGAGGGGGTTGCAGTGACTGGGGTCAAGAAGTAGGCTGGATTCTCTCCAGGTTGCCAAGGGTTATTCAGACTGACTAGTGCATATGCTTAGGAGGTGATGAGTGGAGGGCAGCTTTTTAGAAGGCCTATGGCTGGACCACAAATACATCTTTGGGATTCATTTCCATACATATTAATAAAGCTGGGTGGACTGGGATTCAAGGATCAGGTGGAGTTTCTTATTGACTTAATCATCTAGTCAAAAAAATGTGAATTGAATGCCTTTTTTATTGGGGTGCTGAGGATAGAGCACTGAATGAAGGAGACAAGAGCCCTTCAGTGATGGAGCTTAACTAAAACATGGGAGGGAGACAGACTAAATGTAAACAGGATGGTCATTCAACTAATACAAACATTTCATACAGTGATTTGTACTATGAAAAAAAAAAAGTGGTAAGACGGAGAGACTGCCAGTGGAGCTGTAGTGAGGTGGGCAGGCAACCTTGATGGGGAGGTGGTCGGCGTAGACATCTCTGAGGGCATACTATTCGAATAAAGTCCTGAATTATGAGCTGGATCCACAATGTGAAGAAATGGAGACAGAATGGTCCAAGCAGAGGGAACCACTTTTGCAATGGTCCTGACGGAAAACCCTACCTGGAAAGTTTCAAGCCAAGTTGTTTAGGGAAGACCTGAACAAAGACACGAATAAAATGAAGGAGTAAACCATGAAGTTAAGCGGCCACGGGGAGGAATATTCAAGGCAGAGGCTGTAACAAATACAAATTAACAAAAAGGGCATTCGTACGTAGAAGGTCAGCGGGCGAGAGGAGGAGTGGATGTTGGGTATTTGAGGAGTGAAGGGGTGTATGAAAACCAGGAGAATGACAAATCTACTACTAGAGAAATGATGTGGCGGTGCCAGACAGTGCTGTGTGCCCATCTGAGGTTTGTGGTCATGAATTTAAAGTGAGACTACTCAGCTTGGTTCTGTGATTATTTTTTTCTTTCTCAGCAATGTTAAGACTTAAGGATGTCGGCACAGTATAGGGTGAACTCAGGACCAGAGTTTAACCAAGTGAGTACGATGAAGGGAAAAAAAAAAAAAAGAGGAAGACATCTGAGATGCTTGTGAGTTATTTTAATGATGGAATTTAAGCTAAGGAGGGAGGAGGGGACACGAAAGGGGACGATGAATAGTGAAACTTCTCTAGGCTCGAACGATTTAAAAAAAATCTAACCCTGTAGGAGAAGATGCCGCTTAGCTGCATGTCAGGAAGCTGTGCACCTGTGTGGAAGTGTAGCAATGTGTAGATTTGAGGATGAGAACACCAGACAGGCATCTGGGTGGTTTTAAGAAGGAGCACATACGTGGGGCCAGCTGGCAGAGAGGAGACTTTCCTGACCCAGATCTCAACACAGCTTACAAGCCTGCTCTAACCAGGAGGGCACCTTCAGGGAGTCTCATTTGGCTAAAAGTAGAGCATCTGACAAATTCTTGTCTTACTCTGCTGACAGAATCATCAGTCAGCAAGTGGAGGGAGAGACAGGGAGAGATTCTACTTTAACAAGGAAGGATGTCTTGGCCAAAGCGAAATTGATGGGAATTTTGAGAGAAAGTGGAGCTGGTTCACTCAACTTCTCTAAATGAGCCCAATGCTCCTGGTTCACGAGATCACTGAATTCAATATTGGTGATTTTTGTAGAATGGTGAAAAAATATAAAATAATATTGGCAATACGTAAAGGTTCTGACTTCAAGGAAAAAGCTACTTTCTTTCTCTGCAAAATAGCCAAAGGAATACCAGCAAAAAGGATAATCAGATGGAAAACTAAATCGTTGCTGACCTTACCCAAATGATGAAGATTAATCAGAAGATGTATCTGGTGCCAACTGACAGGAAGCAGGGGTGAAGTGTTAGCATAAAGGAATCCCAATCCCAAATGGCCTCCAGGTGTCGTCACAGGGAGCTAAATCTATCAATGGCAATAAATTGGTAAAAAGAGAAAAAGCTATTTTTTAATTGTGTGTTTATATGGAGTAGCATCGGTACACCTTCTTGCTAGTCCTTAAGTAGCTCTGTAGTGGACTTCTTATACTAACCTTACTGTTGAGGAAACTGAGGTTTGATAAGGTAATTGACTTTCTTGAAGTCTCATAGGATATGAGAGAACCAAGATTCAAGCCAGGTCAGTCTCTCTACAAAGATCATTCCACCATGTCACTTGCTTCTGAGAAACAACTCTTGACATAAAGCGTGTGTGAGAGAGCTTTGCAGTGACGAAGACAGTGGTTTTAGCTGACAGTAAACTCATTTAGAACCAACAACGTGGTTTGGTCATCACAAAAACACGATCTCAGTTTGCATCAATATGGGGTCGGAATCTTAAATGGTCACCATGTGCACCAGCCATGCCTATGGTAACGTGCCCCACTGTGAGTACCATGAAAAGAGATACAGACAAACCAGATTGTATTTCTAAAGCAATGACCAATTTAATGGAAACTCAAAACTATGGTGAAGGCTCAGCGAAGAAACTAAGCACTCAAAAAAGGGAATATTTAGAGGCAATATGATGTCTTGCTTAACATTTGATGGGCTCTCTTGTGAAAGAGAAAACAGGCTTATTCTGTTTGACGACAAAGTGACAGGACGAGGACTAATTGATAAAAATCAGAGATTCACATAAAATAAGGGCTATCTGATGAATATATTAAGTTTCTCATCCTGGTATGTTTGCCAACTACTGAGCACAGGTATCATGGAAGTACTTCAAGCCTCAGATGGGTGACTGTGTTACGTGACTTTTTTTATTCCCTTCCAGCCCTAAGATTCCATGACTTTTCATTTTAAGAAAGTCAAGTTTCTTTATACACACGACTATGTGGTTTTATAACGTATAAATGCTATTATGTCATGCCTGATATTTGTTCAAAAGTCAAGTCTGATGCGCTTCTTTTCCTTTTTAAAATTGCATTTCCCCTCCTCTTATCCCTGCTACAGTCATTTCAGCAGCTCTGCACCCCTAAGGGTTCAAATCTCAGCTCTGCCACTTTCCAGCTGTGCATCCTTGGACAAGTTACTCAACTTCTCTATAATAATGCCTAGCTCATAGGATTATTATGTGGATCAATGAATTCAAACTGGTGAAGCATTTAGAACTGTGCCCAGCATTCAGTAAGCACTCGATAAACCTGAGCCATTATTACTCCTCATGTGATTCCATCCAGGTCCACTGGGAGAGCACACGTTGACCATGAAGGCTGCCCACCATTCTATGATTCACTCAGTCCCTCTTCAATACCTATTCTCTTTTTCCCCAGATTTTCCCCTCATACAAATAGTGTGGCAATATGTATGTGCTATTATGTCTTTTGTCTTGCTGTTTTTATTTCGATGAGATTAAAACAGGAGCGGATTGCTGGATTGAAGGCTATGTGTATGCTTAATTTTCAGAGACGCTGCCATTTGGCTCTCACCAAATAACGCTGCGAAGTCTTCACGCCACCTCCAGTAATGTGTGGGTGCCCTTCTCCCCACGTGCCCAACAAGAGAGCTTTTTCACTTTTGCCAAAGTAATAGGGATTAGTAAAGTAATATTGCATTTTTTCCTTTAATTTGCATTCCCATAATTTTAAGGAACTCAAATTCATGTTAGCTAGCCATTTACTTATTTTTCTACTGGGTCGTTGGTGTTTTTCTTGTCAACTTCTGAGAACTCTTTGTATAGCGTATATATTAACTCCTTATGTGACTGCCCTTAAAACAACCTTGGTTCCAACCACGGCACAGCCATGTTTGGCTCACTTCTGCACTACCATTTCTACTTGAATATTCCTCCCTCTTTTTTTCTCCTGAGTACCTGGGATGGAGATTGGCTGGTAAGGATGTAAACATCCCAAAGAACACAGAAGGCACATCACCCCAGAGTTCACAAGCGAGAAGAAATAGGACTAAAGGGTGGGGTAAGTAGGATGAGAGACAAATCTGCAGAAGCCAAAGACAGGGAATGAGAGGCAGAATCTCAGAGCCCCGAGTGTGGAGCCAGAGAGACGGGACCAAAGTGTAGGCAAGTCAAGGTGAAGGGGCAGTGGTGTGGGGTGGACCATTTGCTTAAAACACCCATTAATGTTGGAAACTGTTTTTATGGGCCAGCAGGAGTATTATGTTGCAGTGGGTGGACCTGGCTTCAAATGCTTAGGCAGGGACAGATAATTTGCTTGTTCAAAAATCTTTATGACAGCCTTGGTACCTAAATATCAGAGTACTTTAACTTGATCTTCAAGATCTTCTAAAATCCGATCTGACCCTTCCTTTCTCACTTTGCACCCTCTATTCCTTCATTGTTCCTCCAGTTCTTTTCATCTCCTGATTTTTGCCTGGAATATCTTTCTCTGGCCTCTCCTTCTGTACAAATTCTATTCATTTTTAAAGGCTCTGTTTCTCTGAATGCTGTCCTGACCACTCTGGCCTGATGTGAACTCTCCCCACTCTGAACTCTCACAGTAATTATTATCTGCCCACACAGCTGGCAATTGGTCATTGTCTCCTTGAGATCCTTTTGGAAACAAACCCCCCACCAAGCCAGCTTAAGCAATAAGAAAATTTATTATCTCATGTAGCAGGAAGCCTTGAGTTAGGAGACACTCCCAGGTTGATTCATAGATTCAAATGCAGCATTGGAGATCCAGATTTTCTCCCTCCTGCCATCCCATGTCTGGTTTCTCTGTGGTCATGAGATGGCTTCCAAAAGCAGCTAAGGCTACACTCTTTGCTCACATCTAGTGGCAGAGAGTGGGGACCCTCTCCCCAAGCAGTGGCTATCAGTTTCCCTCAGTCATCTGGAGCTGGCATTGGTCACACGCCTAGTGCTAGACCTATAAGAGTAGCACAGGGAATGTCATGTGTCGATTTCCTTTACTAATTAGGACCTAGACCTGGTCTGGGGAGAGGGTCCTCTTCCCCTGGTGCCCGGGAGGCGTGGACACTTAAATAGTGCTGAGCTTCTGGTAAGAAGCGAGAAGGAGAGATGAATGCTTAGTCACGGGTTGACTTGTGACAAATGTTCATTATCTTGAGTTGCTACTTATCCCTTTTAGTGTCACCTTTTTCACACTTTTTATATCTTTTCTCCCCAGGTAGATTGCAAATACCTTGAGACAAAGCCTGTATCTTCCATTTTTTAATCTCCCCCAAATGACTTTCTTATACATGCGTCAATAAATATTTATAGATTGGATTTGACATCTCTGAGTCTCACCGACTCAAGGGCACAGAAGATGTAACTGAAGCTTCCTGAGTCTCACCGACATTCTCTACCTCAAGAGCACAGAAGATGTAATTGAAGCTTCCAAGGTTCAGATGCTAAACACAAAAATGTAGGACTTTGGAGACCCCAAGCCCCAAAAGCTGGAGGTCTGTTTGGAGTCACATTGTGTTCCTTTTGTATCGCTGCCTCAGGAACTACTTGTATATTAGCATCAAACACTGATCAAAAGGGTGAGACCAAGGAGACTGAAAATTCTGTAATGCAATGAATCCCTTTATCTCTGATACTTGCGTTTGAGGACAAGTCACTGCTGAGAACCACAAAATGTATATAAAGCACATACTCTATTCCTCTCATGAGAGACAGGAATCACAAAATTGACATTCAAGATATTTCATTCATTCATTCAACGTATTTATTTATTTTTTTTAATACTGATTACCAAACTCTGGGTGAGGCACAGGAAATATAAAGTCGGATGAGAAACTGCCCCTGCCTTCAACTTGCTCAGTTAGGAGATGTGCTATCACTTCTTCAAATGTGGTAGCAGTTACTTCTGGATGGTCGTTGGGTTTAGACCTCAAACCATCACCTGGAGCATCTGCTCTAGAAGTCAGTATTTCACCGCGGACACTTTGCTAATTCTGGTGGTGAGAAACAGAAGTACAGTTTCAGCCTCTCTTCAGTGTCTAGCCTAAGGTGATTCACTTAGCTCCCACATCACTGAAATGGGAATTCATCCTACTAGCCTACTTCTGGGACAAGCTATAAAACCCATTACCCACGTGTGAGGCATGATTCTGACAGCCCAAGCTGGAGAATATCATCAGCTGAAGTCTAGTAAGACTGGGTGAGATGGTGGTTGAGAGATTTCTGAATGAGTCAGGCCTCTGGCGCTAAATGTATTAATGAGTCATTTTCCTCGCCCAGCAGACAGTGTGGCAGAAAGTGAAAGAAGAAGCCATTAAATGTCTGTTTTTTAAAAATGTATTCTGATCCTCAGTCCACCCAAGTAGATTTCAACATATTTTAGCATCTTAGACCTAATACTTGCCACAAAAACATTCTTATGGTTCCTCTCAGTTTGGAAAAAGCTTGTGAGGACTTTTCTCCAGGAATGAGGAAATTGGTTTTCACCTCCTTTCAGGGGTTTCAGAAGATAAATTCCTAGCGGCCAGACACAGCATTTATTACCTTGCTTTGTGTAGCACCTAAAATTCAATTCTGATTATTCCAGCCTTCACTAAAAACTTCTGAATGACAAGGATGATGACAAATCATGGACCTCACATTCACCTGCCTTATATGACTTTACAGGCCTTCATCTCCAGTCTGTACCAGCTTCCTACCTGCGTAGCTATACCCTGAGTCTCTTCGTAGGAGATTTCCCAACCAAGATCTCAAATTGGTCATTTCATCTTTCTACTGCAACGTCCTCATCTGGTCTTCCTTCCATTCAGTCATAAGAAGTAAAAATCCTCTATTAGCTCCAACTACTTATCATTCTTTCTCCAACACCAGCACATGGAAGCCTGTCTAACTTTTTTTGATGCTTCATTCAGCTTGGGCGGCTCCATAGTCAACTATTATAACATTGCCCCCATCATCCTAGACCCCCTACCCGTGTGGCATTTTGCCATCACACCAACCCCAAACCCCTAATCTGCATCCACTGTACTCTCTGGACCTGCCCTTGACAATCTGAGACCATGGAATAAAGACTGAAAGTCTTATGGGATTTGTCTCTTGCAAATTTACACTATAAACTTCACCTGATATGCGGGGCAATTTTAAAATTCTGTCAGAAGACTTAAAACATTCCTCCCAGTCAGTATTTCCAAGTACTCCATCTTCTTCGAATCTCCAGCCACATCATTCTTGATCTTCACAAATTAATTTGCCTTCTTAATTTATAGAAAGTGTTGATGCTGTTTCATAATTCTTCCCCTTCTTCCTTCTTCACCCTCTCTCCTCTGTGTATGTGTGTGAATACATGTATCTCTATATCATCTATCTATCTATCTACCTACCTTCCTACCTACCTATCTATTATCTATCTATCTATCATCTAAAACTCCCTGTGGTATCTGCCTTGGCTCGGGCTTTGTGATAGACTTGGAAATTGTCCATATTCCCCTTGAAGGAATGACTTTCTGCCCAGTTATGGGCAATGTGACCAGCTCCTTCAGGGTCTACCTCAGCTGCAGAGAGTTCCCTTGCCTGACCTCACATCCTTATAAGAGTGGCCCACAGCTGTGACTGAAGAAAGCAAAAACAAAAAAGTCCCAGCCATTTCTTCCCACCTTGTGGGATGATCAATGAGCAACCCTCGCTCTCGGACTCCTTGCCACATCCAACCCTCTCTACCTAATCCTGCTACTCCATCCTTCCTTTGGAAGTGTCCATCCTTAATACATATCTTGACCCCAAACTCTGTCTCAGTATCTCCTTCTGGAGAAGCCAGTCTAGAAGTGGTCCTAGAACACAGGCAGAAATTCTGGCTGCTGTCTGGTAGTAAGGAGATCATTGCTGGTGGAAGGTGAATCACAGATGGCCCCTGGCACAAGGCAGCTATGACACAGGCCTATGTTCTCATCCCCTGATGACTCCACTACAAGCCCTACCTTGATACTTCTAGACGGGCATTTAAGGAGCTGATGACCATGGTTCCCTTGCTATTTACCAGCCATCCCTGCAAAACAGGGGGTCCAGGCTCTGTCTAAGCCATGTCCAACTTAAAATTTTTAATATATTTAGGAAACTGATGGCAAGTAGTTATCAAAAATCAGTTGGTTAGAGAGATGGATGAGCTTCTTGGAAAATAAATTGGTCTTAAGAAGACAAACTCATAAATGTTGTTTAAGAGCACTAGGCCAGTGTCATGGGAGAGATGCAATTCTGAATTCAGCTAAGCCTTTGCTGCTGAAATCATGTCTAACCTATTTATCCCCTCTCTGGCTTACCTCCAGCTGCCCCAAGCCCGTGCGCTTATACCATGGCCATGGAGAAAGACCTTAGCGTAAGTAAATATTTATCTTATAATGGGACAATATTATACTCTGTTATTTTTTAAGTTTAAGAAACTACATAATATCTAGAGAGCTCAGAATGGAGCATAACAATAGATACCAAGCTTACCCAACTCCTTTTACAGAAATTAATTCATTAGAGCAAAGAAGGCCTTTTTGTCTGCCATGGGGTAACACTAGAACTGCGACTTATTCAAGGCCTAAAGACCCAGGGAACCCCTGTCCCTTTGTGTTCTGCAGATGGAATGCCTTCCCCTTCAGCAGCCCGTACTTCTGAGTCCTGAAAGGGGTTCCATGTGGATGGACCTATCGCACTGCCACATCTCCAACGCTTGTTTTGAAAAAGCCTCCGTTGGCAGCTAGCACCTCATTTAGAATTCCTAAGACGTTTGTGGTCTGTCTTAAGCTAGGGTTCTCCAAAGAAACAGAGCCAATAGGATGTATGAATAGCATGCATCTTATATAAGAAACTGGTTTATGCGATTATAAAGGCTGGCAAGTCCAAAGAAGGGCAGGATGAGTCAGTAAGCTGGACACCCAGGAGAGCCGTGGGTTTAGTTCCAGTTTGACAGCCAGAAGATTGCAGATCCAGGAAGAGCCAGCATTTCAGCTAGAGTCAGAAGATAGGAGAAAAGTTGACGTTCCTATTTGAAGGTCCTCAGGCAGGAAGAATTCTTTCTTATCTGGGGGAGGGTCAGTCTTTTTGTTTTATTCAGGCCTTCAATGGGT
Organism: Camelus bactrianus; assembly: GCF_048773025.1. Classification (NCBI taxonomy): domain Eukaryota; kingdom Metazoa; phylum Chordata; class Mammalia; order Artiodactyla; family Camelidae; genus Camelus; species Camelus bactrianus. The sequence goes on from NC_133572.1 coordinate 16,685,199, forward strand.
TGGACAAGGTCCATTCACATCAGGAAGGGCAATCTGCTTTACTCAAACCACCCACTGAAATGTTAATCTCATCCAAAACACCCTCATAGAAACACCCAGAATAATGTTTGGTCAAATATATATGGGTATTCCATGGTCTAGCCAAGTTGACATAGAAAATTAACCATCACAGTCTGTACCAATGGTTTTGGCCCTGAATCACTATTTTGTATCTGTATGGCTTCCTTTTTGGAGAACATGGCACTGGCTTTTGAATTATCTATAGTATCCAACAGAATGCTAGGTCCATTGTGATCTGAAGAAAATCTGTTGGAACAGTAAATTATTTAAGATAAGGGCTAAATGTGAAATAAGAAAACACTGGCCTGGTGATCTTGCATTCTGCTTCTTTCTATATAATTTGCCTCTCATGGCTTCCTTTCCTCCCTCCCAGGGCACCGGGCCAACATAATCCACTCTGGCTGCCCTAGTGTGAAACCTCAGTCAAAAGGTGAAACCCCACACAAGAGATGAAAACCACTCTGGGTAATACCTTATGTCTTCGATATTTTCTTCCTCAGTCTTGGCTATGACTTTTTCTCTGCTCAAAGGTGACTGTTTCTTCTGTACAGCACAGGGAACTATACTCAATATTTTGTAATAACCTTTAATGAAAAAGAATATAAAAACAAATATTTGTATGTACATGCATGACTGGGACACAGTGCTGTACATCAGAAATTTACACATTGTAACTGACTCTACTTCAATAATTAAAAAAAAAAAGAATCATCCAACACATGGAAACAACCCAAATGTCCATCAACAGATGATTGGCTAGGATGACACCTGCACCCCAATGTTCACAGCAGCATTATTTACAATAGCCAAGACATGGAAACAGCCTAAATGTCCATCAACATATGAATGGATAAAGAAGATGTGGTATATTTATACAATGGAATACTACTCAGCCATAAAAACTGACAACATAACACCATTTGCAGCAATATGGATGCTCCTGGAGAATGTCATTCTAAGTGAAGTAAGCCAGAAAGAGAAAGAAAAATACCATATGAGATCGCTCATATGTGGAATCTAAAAAAAAAGCATAAATACAAAACAGAAATAGACTCACAGACATAGAATACAAACTTGTGGTTGCCAAGGGGGTGGGGAGTGGGAAGAGATAGACTGGGATTTCAAAATTGTAGAATAGATAAACAAGATTATACTGTATAGCACAGGGAAATATATACAAGAACTTATGGTAGCTCACAGAGAAAAAAATGTGACAATGAATATATATATGTTCATGTATAACTGAAAAATTGTGCTCTACACTGGAATTTGACACAACATTGCAAAATGATTATAAATTAATAAAAAATGTTAAAAAAAAAAAAAACCCAGATGATTGGCTGAAGATGTGGTATATATATATACAATGGAATACTATAATAAAATAATGCCATTTGTAGCAACATTGGATGGACCTGCAGATCATCATTCTAAGTGAAGCAAGCCAGAAAGAGAAAGGAAAATGCCGTATGATATCACTTATACGTGGAATCTAAAATAAAGGGCACAGGTGAACTTATCTACAAGACAGAAACAGACTCACAGACATGGAGAACAAACTTATGGTTACCAGGGGGTAAAAAGGGTGGGAAGGGATAAATTGGGAATTTGAAAACTGCACCTCGGGGAGTGATGGAAATGTTAGCTATCTTGATTGTAGTAGTGGTTTCATTGGGGTATACATCTATCAAAATTCATCAAATTCTACATTTGAAGTATGTGTAGTTTACCGTACAGGAAATATACCACAATAAAGTTGTTTAAAAAAAGAAAATTAGCAGATTTGATAATACATTGCTCTCTCTGGAACAATCAGGAGATCTCCAGTAGATTATTAGGTGTATTATTTCCTGAATAATAAATAAATTTTTTAATTGAAAAATATATTTTAAAAAGTTACTGTCTGGTAGTGCATTGCCGTAGGGTCATTGCTAGGAAACAGGCAGGTCTGCAAAGCTACCTTGAAATAAGGTGCTAATGGCCTGTGGTAGCTTAATAGGATCCTGGTTTAAACAGCAACCTTGAATATGCGACTCATTCAGATTAAACATACTCTACTGAGAGTCCTCTCTGCTAGATAGCACAGGGCCTTGTCTTAGACAGTTCCACATGAGTTATATCATTTAATGATTATAACCACCATGAAGAGCAGCATCTCTATTTTAAAAAGGGAAAAACAGAGTCTCAGAAACGGTCATTTAGGGGGAGGGTACAGCTCAGTGGTAAAGCACTTGCCTACCATGCATGAGGTCCTGGGTTCAATCCCTAGTACGTCCATTTAAATGAATGAATGAATGAATAAATCCTAATTACCTCCCCCTCCAAGTAAATAAATAAAAAGAAAAAATATTTTAAAATAAATAAAAAATAAAATAAATAAAATAAAAAGTAATTTATTTGCTGAAAGTCAAAGAAAGCTGAATTCAAACCCAAGGGAAGTGTCCTGTCCACTTACTAATGGGGAATTTTCAACTTCTGCAGCAAATTGATGATGTGTACAGCCAACGGAACTTGTGGCATCCCTTACATTCTGTCCTTAATTTGTCTATGCAGTACCATGCTTTTGTCTCAAATAAAAGAGATAGAAGACGACTTTTCTACTCATTTCTACATTATTTTCAGAACTGTCATTCAATTGTATTTTCAAATAAATATAAACAAAACCTGTAGTTACTTTATAATCCGTCACAAGGGAACAGACTCCAGGAGCAGCAGAGATTTTAAATTCCTTCCTTTGAGGGAGTCAATAGGCAGGGGATTAAAAGCTAAATAAGAAAGCAAGGGAGTCCTTCTCAAGACTGTGCAACACCCATGTTGCATGTGTACATGCATGGTAACACATATAAAGCACATGAATATTATTTTGCTGTCTTTTGTTTTGGAAAATGATTAATTAGTACCTTGGATCCTTTTATCAAACTTCAGACTTCTTGGATTAAGATAAATTGCTTTGTAGTTAAGCTTTTGAAAGAAAACTCTGCTTGCTTGCCTTGTCCTTTGCCCATTATCCTATACAACAAGGTAAACCTTTGATTATTTAGAGCATTAAAAACAAATGGACACTTTTTCCTAATTTCATACCAAATGTTAATTTTACTATCTGTAAAATAAAAAATACAATAAATTAGACTTTATAAAGTTAAAACCTTCTGCTTTTCAAACTGAGAAAAATATTTTCAATACATGTATCTGGAAAATAACTTAAATCAGAATATATTAAAAGCTCTTGCAACTCAATAGTAAGAAGTAGCACAAATAAATATGACTGAAACATGACCAGAGAGATCACAAAAGAAGATCTGTAAGAGAGAGCTACAGATGTCAGCGTAGGAAGCTCCTGAACTCAGCTCCTCCTATGAACACAAATCTAGACTTTTTCCCTCTGAAAAAGTCCTGAAAACTGAATGAAAACAACAAAGGGTAAAAGGACATCAGTGAAGTGGCTAGGAGAAACAGAGACACAGAGATATGATCATGCCAAGGGAAAAACCCACACCCCAACTCACACCCCAGCTGCCATGATCCACAATCAGAAGTAAATGAATTCAGGAAAGTCACAGGGTACAAAACCAATATATAAAGATCTGTGTTGTTTCTAGACATTAATAATGTACCTTCAGAAAGAATCCCACCTACAATTTCACCAAGGAGGTGAAAGGCTTGTACACTGAAAACTTCAAGACACTGATGAAAGAAATGGAATATACAAAAAAATTGCAAAGATAGTCAATGTTCATGGATTGGAAGAATTAATATTGTTAAAATGGCATACTATCCAAAGCAACCTACAGATTCAATGAACTCCTTCTCAAAATTCCAACAGTATTTTTCATAGAACTAGAACAAATAATTCTAAAACTTGTATGGTACCACAAAAGACCCCAAACAGCCAAAATAATCTTAAGAAAGAACAAATCTTGAGGTATCATACGCCTTGATTTCAAACTATACCACAAAGCTATAGTAATCGCAACAATATGGTACTAGCACAAAAACAGACACATACATCAATGGAACAGAACTGAGAGCCCAGAAATAAACCCATATGTATATGGACAATTAATCTACTACAAAGGAGCAAAGAACAATACACTGGAGAAAGGACAATCTCTTCAATAAATGGTGCTGGAAACTCTAGACAACCATGGGCAAAGAATGAAACTAGACCACTATCTTACACCATACACAAAAATTAAATAAAAATTGATTAAAGACTTGAAAGTAAGACCTGAAATCATAAAATTCTTACCCCAAAACAGAAGTGGTAACCTCATAACATTGGTTTTAGCAATATTTTGTGGATCTCATCCCAAAGTCAATGAATAAAAAAGCAAAAATAATGGGATTACACCAAACTAAAAACCTTCTGCATAGTGAAGGAAACCATCAGAACAAAAAGGCAACCCACTGAGTGGGAGAAGACATTTGCAAATCATATATCCAAAGAGGTAATAATATCCAAAATATATAAAGAACTCACACAGCTAAACTACAAAAAAACCAAACAACCTTATTAAAAAGTGAGCAGAGGAGCTGAATAGACACTTTTCCAAAGACAACATACAGATGGCCAACAGGCACAAGAAAAGGTATTCCACATCACTAGTCATCAGGCAAATGCAAATCAAAACCACAGTGAGATATCACCTCACACCTGTTAGAATGGTTATTATTAAAAAGACAGAGAATAACAAATGTTGGAAAGGATGTGGAGGAAAGGGAACCCTGGTATACTGTTGGTGGGATTGTAAACTTGTGTAGCCACTATGGAAAATAGTGTGCAGATCCCTCAAAAAATTAAGAATAGAACTTCCATATGACCCAGCTATTCCACCTCTGTGTATTTATCTGAAGAACACAGAAACACTAATTTGAAAAGATGTATGCACCCTTATATCCACTGCAGCATTATTTATAACAGTTAAGATACGGGAACTACTTAAGCGTCCACCAATGGATGAAAGGATAAAGAAGATTGGTATATGTATGTACAGTGGAATGCTACTCAGCCATCAAAAGGCTGAAATCCTGTCATTTGTGACAACATGAATGGACCTTGAGTGTATTAGGCTAAGTGAAATAAGTCAGATGGAGAAAGACAAATATCATACGATTTCACTCACATATGGAATAAAAAAAAAACTAAACAAAACCAACCAACAAACAAAAGGAAACTCATAGATACAGGAAACAAATTGGTGGTTACCAAAGGGGATGGGGGGTTGAAGGGTGGGCAAAATGGGTGAAGAGGGTCAATGGATGGTGATGTGGTAACTAGACTTGTGGTGGCGATCACTCTGCAGTGTGTACAGATGTTTAACTATAATGTTGTACACCTGAAACATACAATACTTTTTTTAAAAAGATCTATAAATGGCCAATAAATATATGAAAAGATAGTTATCATTAATCATTGGGGAAATGAAAATTAATACCACAGTAATATCTCATATTCATTAGAATGGCTAAAATTAAAAGATTCCAACTATTGGTGAGAATGTGGAACAACGGGAAATCTTGGCGGTGGGAGTGCAAAATGGTACAGCAACTTGGAAAACAGTTTGGCAGATTTTTATTTAAACATAATCTAATCAAACTACCCAGAAATTCCACTCCTAGGTATTAACTCTAGAGAAACAAGGCATATGTCTATAAAAAGACTTGTATTGAAATAATCATCGCAGCTTTATTTGTAAAGCTTGGAAAACAACCCAAATTACCAGCTAACAGTAAAAAGAGTAAATATATTGGGGTGTATTCATAAAATGGAATCTTAATAGAAAGGAACACACTGATGTACACAACAACATGAATAAATCTCAACTGGCAAAATTAATCTATGGTGATAAAAATCACATCAGTGATTGTAGGGGAGTCATGAGGAGGGAAGAGGAGATTGTGAGGAAGGACAAGGGAATTTTCTGAGAAGATGGAAATAGTTTACATCTTGGATGAGGAGGTTGTTACATGATGTATACATCTATTTAAAGCTATCGAATTGTATACTTGCATATGTGAATACTAATATACAACTTATAAAACAATAAATTTGATTTTAAGTGGATAGGCACAATATTAAATGTTATATACATATGAATTTAATCAGAAACACACATAAAAGTTTCTGTTCAAGGATCTGTCATAGTGGATCAAAAAACAAGACCCAACAATATAATTGCCTGTAAGAAGCCCACATTAAATACAAAGACACATATAGATCAAAAGCAAATAGGGAGGTTGAGCCAAGATGGCAGAGTAGAAAGACTCACAGCTCACCCTCTCCCACAAATACACCAAGAATCACATCTACAAACCCACCGAATCACACAGAACACCTACTGAGCTCTGGCAGAGTGTCTCTTGCTTCAAAATTCAGGATTCTCGCAAAATTCAATAAACAATAAGTTTGTACTGTATAGCACAGGGAACTATACTCAATATCTTGTGATAACTTATGGTGAAAAAGAAAATGAAAATGAGTATATGTATGTTCATGTATGACTGAAGCATTGTGCTGGACACCAGAAATTGACAAAACATGGTAAACTGACTATACTTCGATAAAAATATGTATTAAAAAAAGTAAATAGACAGACAAAGATATGCTGTGCTAACATTAGTCAAAAGAAAGTGGAAATAGCGGTACTAGTTTCAGACAGAGCACACTTCTGAGCCAGGAAAGTTATCAAGAACAAAGAAAGGCATTACATAATGATAAAGGTATCAATTCTTCAAGAAGACATTACGATCCTTAAAGTGTTCTGTGCCTAACAACAGAGCATAAAACTAAGTGAGGCAAAAATCTGATAGAACTGCAAAGAGAAATAGATGAATCCACTATTATAGGTGGAGATCTCAAGAACTTTCTATCAGAAATGGACAGATCCAGCAGGCAGAAAATCAGTAAGGACATAGTTGAACTCAACCACATCACCAATCAATTCGCTCTAACGGCGTTCCATAGACAACTCCATCCAACAACAGCAGAATTCTTCTCAAGTTCACAAGAAACACTGACCAAGACAGACCACATTCTGGGCCATACACCGCACCTTAACAAATTTAAAAGGTTAGAAATCCTATACGTCTGCTCTCAGACCACAGTGGAATTAAACTAGAAGTCAATAACAGAAAAATAGCTGAAAACTCCAAAATATTCCCAAACAATTACATTTACAAACAACACATTTCTAAATAACACATGGGTCAAAGAAGGAATCTCAAGAGAAATTTTAAAATATTTTTCACTAAATGAAACCTCAATTTACCAAAATTTGTGGGATACAATGAAAGCAGTGTTCAAGTGAAATTTATATCACGGAATGAATACACGTGTTAGAAAAGAAGAAAGATCTAAAATCATACCTCTAGGACTCCATCTTAGGAACCTAGAAAAAGAAGAGCAAATTAAATCCAAAGAAGCAGAAAGAAAAAAATGGTAAAAAAAAAAAAAAAGGAAGCAGAAATCAATGAAATTGAAAAGAGGAACTCAAGGGAGAAAATGAAACACAAAGCTGGTTCATTGAAAAGATCAAGAAAATCAGTAAGCCAGGCTAAGAAAAAAAGAGAGGACACACATTATTAATAACATAAACAAAAATGAGGATATCATCACAGATCCCACAGACCTTAAAAAGATAATCAAGGAATGCTATGAACAACTCTATGACCACAAATGCAATGGACCAATTCCCTGAAAGGTACAATGTGCCAAAACTCACACAAAGAAAAGTAGACAATCTGATTAGGCTTAGAGCTATTTAAAAACATTGAATCAATGCTTTTCCACTTTTTCTTACCCCTTGTGCAAGTGGTGCTGGCAACTAGGAGACATCTGGGCTTCAACCCCCACCATCTATGGCTAAGTATTAGAGCAAAGCACAAAGCCCGTGGAGGACCTTGAATTCACAGGCACCATTCCGGGGAGTTATTCAGGGACAGCAGAGCACTGGAAGCACGGACCCCTTGTGAATCAGATGCAGTCACCTCCCATACTGGCCTAGTCATCTGCGAGGACTCAGTCTAGGTTTGCTGACGAGGGGTCACCTGAACTTAATTCCCTTTAATGGATGAAGGAGACAAGGGGTCTTCATCTGAGGGCCAGTCTGTCTCCGGGGGCTTTCTTATGTTGGTGAGGATGCTGCAGTGCCTTACCAGGCAGCATGGGTTTTATGGATGAGTCATAATGAATCAGAATTTTTGTTGTGATCCAGTCAGCAGTTGTCTCTGCGTCTGAGAGCCTCAGGTGGACACCTGGATAGACCCATCACACAGTTCAGCTGCAAATTACGCAGTGAGGGGAAACTCTACAAATCATTCTCTGACTGGTTCTAAAAAGGAAAAGGGAAACAGGATTATGCAGCATTTAGCATCGGCCATGAGCAAAGTCACGGGGCTGAGCCAGTCCTTCTAAAGCTTGATATCCACAAACCCAAGTGCAAGTGGCCTCTTTTAATTACTTGGGAATAGTGGGCCTCAGGGAAGTGAGTGCTCTCAGCCTTGTGATCTGAGCAAGGTTCAGGAGCTGGAGCGGTTTTGGCTGAGTCACCGCTGGCCTCATGGCCCCACGCACATCACCTGACCTCCGCATGCTTCAGCTGGCCCAGCCGTAGAGATGAGTAAACTCAGCCAGAAGGCCCTGAGGGGCAGAGACAGCCTTCTGCATTCATCTTGCCCTGGGGCAGCTTCTGGGGGAGCAGCTTAGATCCATTAGGGGCAGGGGGACCCTAAGAGAGACTCGCAGAGCAGCTTGATCTAAAAGCTACCTCTGGAAAGGGGACAATTGCATGCTCTGTAAGAGTATACACTGACCAAAAAAAAAAAAAAAAACAACAAAACCTTGAAGCCTTAAAAATATTCATACATTTCCGACTGTATGGTTTTCCTTCAGTGAATTTACTCTTAGAGAATAATCAGAAAGGCACACAAATATTCATGTTCAACAATGTTCGTCACAGTGCTGTCTTCCACAATGAAACACTGGAAATAATCTAAATGTTAAACTGTAGAGCAATACTAAATAACCTGCATTACTTCTAGATGCTGGAATAGTGGACAGCCACTCAAAAAATCACTGTAGCAGAATAATTAATGACCTGGGGAAGTGTCTGCATTAAAACTGTAAGTAGAAAAGGATCATAGAACAACATGAGAATAACCCAACTTATTTCAACCTATATATACTCCCACATATGTAACACATGCCTAGAAGGGTATATACTAAATTGTTAACAGTGTTTAATCTCTGGGCCATAGAATTATGAGCTCCTTTTTTATTCATGATGTTTCCTGTATGTTCCAACATTTTCACAATGAACGTGTGTTCTTTTTGCCACAAATATCAATTCCCTGAGTCTGTTAACTGGGACTGTCGTGGACAGGGCCAGCCTGGGTGCATACCTATGGAGCAAACGAATACAGTGACATGTCTGTGAACTGAGGCTTGAGCAATCCAGCCCTGGAGGCTCTCCGGCCTGAGAACAGAGTGGGGTTTTTGTTTGAGGAGCCTGAGCCTGGAAGAATGATGACTCTGTGGGTGGTTTCATAGATCCTCAGTGCACGTGGCTCCCAGCCCTGACTCTGCCCTGAAATTCTGGCTTGCTGACCAAAACTGAAGACCAAGTTTGCCGAAGCAGTTAATTACCCTCCATAAGCCCATGGTTTCCTCTGTATCTCTTTAGTATCTATTAAGCAACACCTGATCCTGTTCTCCAGGAAGTATGTTCCGAAGGAAATCTTTCTTTCAAAGTTAAGCAAAGATCTCTGGTCAGGGGCTCTGACAGCTGGGGATCAGGCAGTTAAGTTTTTAAGCATCAAATCAACACCACTGTCATCCTGAGTCACAGTCTCATGGTTGGCTGGATGATCATCTCACTGTGGTGCATCCTGTGTGGGAACAAACATTTGCAAATGGCACATTTTCCTTTGAGAAGAAAGCTGTCTCCTCTACAGTTCATCCTGGGAAGAAAACAGGTTATTTGTGGGATAATCAAAGCATGTCCTCTACAGAGCTTTCAAGGTGATATTCAGAAGCAATGCAGACATTCTTAAGCCCCTTTACCGAAGCCAAGGGGCAGGGGCAGTAGATGGACTCGCCATTCCTGACACCTGGCTTGGGGTGCCTTGCTCAGGGCTGTAGGAAGCATGTGCCTCAGCAGACCTGGTGAGGACGGCCCGGGGACGTGCCGAGCAAGGAGGGAAGGCAGTCGGAAGTATATTTTAACGCTGTTACAGATAAACCACGTGTGAAACAGGAATACTACTATCTCCATTTCATGTAAAAACAATCAACGAATCAATCAGAATACTAATTTATTTGGCATCCTCTTTGTGTCAGGTCCTGTTTTAAGTGCTGGGGAAACAGCAGTGAACATCACAGGTAAAGTTCTTGCCCTCAAAAAGCTTACATTCTATTGAGAGGAAACGTTAAACAGATTTATAGTATGTTGAGTGAAGGAAAATAAGGCAGGGGACGCGGACAGAGACTGAGGGAGGTGCAGCCCTATGTGGAGTGGTACCCAGGGGCACTTCCTCTGATAAGATGACATTTGAGGAGAGACACAAAGGCAGTGAGGAAGTGAGACATGTGAATCCTTGCAGGATGAATGAAGAAAAGAGAGAAAGTACGAGGTCTTGAGGGGAGAACATTCCTGATGTGCGAGGACCTGAGAGATGACAGTGGCACTGAAAGCCATGGTGAGGACTTTGGCCTGGGCTCGGAATATGACGAGAAGCCATTGGAAGGTTCCCAGGGGAGGGGTGATGAGACCTGACTTAACCTGACTGTGAGGAGTGGGCACGGTCATGGGTGGGGGCCAGGTAACCAAGTAGGATGCTGCCGCCATCATCGTGGTGATCAGGGTTGGGACCGGGCTTGAAAGAATAAAGGTGTAAGAAGTGGGGCAATTTCAAAGGAAGATATGGAAGGACCGGCTGATTGCATGTGGGAGGTGATAGGAAAAGATGAACAAAGGTAATTGACTGGCCTAAGCAACTAGAAGAATGAAGCTATTTTCTGAGGAGGGGAGGAGGAATCCACAGTTTAGCTTTGGATATACAGTCAATTCTCATTTTTCACAATAGTTATAGTCTACAAAATCACTGTGATCACTGAATTAATGAATACGGAATCCTTGCTCCTAAGGGAAATACAGGGTTCGCTTCCTGGGAGCCCCTGATTGCAATGCTTTTGTCAGCTGGTCAATATGTGACCTTGTTTTACATATGCTTCTGTTTAAAGACACCTTACTGAACATATATTGTTCATTGATTATCACTGAACTCACTGCCAACAGCATTATAATGCATGCCTGAATGAAGCTTATGTAACGTGGATTTTCTCCATAAGGCATCACTGCCTTCTTACACTAAGGGACATGCTTAGGACACTAAGGACAGCACTTCAGCCCAATGCTTAGGAATCATTTTTAAACAGAGAAATCTCCAAAAAAAAAAAAAGCACAGTTATTATTTTTTTTTTAATGTGGCATTAAAGAGATCACAAAAGGTTGCTTGTTTACGTTATGGGAGGTGAAACTTAAAGACAGAGAGCTGCCATGTTTGACCTCAGGTGAAACGTGCACGTCAAATGATTCAAGTTTTTGCAGGTCTGCACACGTCTGCAAATCCCCAAAAAGCACCATGAGTATTGATAAATACACAAATAAATGTTGGCAAATAGGCAAGTTTGCAAATAATGGAATCATGAGGGTTGACTGCACTGAGATGGAGAAGTCTTTTATTCATCCAAGTGGAGATATAAAACATGAGCTGGATTCTGGGGATTCCAGGGGAAATGTTGGGACTGGAGGTACTGATTTGGAAGTCATTGTCGCCTATTTAAATCTGTATCTATAAGCTAGCGTGAGACTGAATGAAGTCATCTAGGGAGTATAGGAAAAGGAGAGAAAAGTTCCAGAGACTGAACCCTGGGGCACTCCAGGGAGACTACGAAGGAGTGGCCAGTGGAGGAAGAAAAGAACCAGGAATGAGTTGTGTTTCAGAACGAGGGGACCGGAATGGGTCAAATGCTGCTGGAAAGTCACGTCCCATGAGAAGGCCTGTAGCACTGACCTTCAGATCAGGCAGGACGGAGGTCACTGGGGATTTTGATGAACCACTTTATTGGAGGAGTAGAGATACACATCTGTCTGGAATGGATCAAAGAGCAAGCACACACCCCTTTCCAGGAGTTTTTGTGTGAATGAGAGAAAAGAAACGAGGTCAAAACTGGAGGACGACGTCGGGGATCAAGGACTCTTTTTCCAGGGAGCTCTGGCGGTGCTTGTATGCTGAGGGCAAGTAACTGATGGCGAGGGAATGGTCGAGGATATAAGAGAAGGGCAGTCGCAAATGGTCCTCCCTGTAACTGTAGTAACATTTACCGTCACATTACTATCTTCAAGTGAAGCACAGAAAGGCCAGAAACTTGTTCACAGTCACCCAGTGAACATAAGAGACAGAACCAGGATGCCAACCAGCACCTTCCGGAATGGGAGCCCGTGGTTTAGCTGCTGTACTAGACTAGACGTCTGTAAGTTTACATTCAGTCAGTTCCCATATGTGGGTGACCTTGTATCCAGCAGGCACCAACTGAGGCTGAATGGGGAGGGGAAGAAAGAGTGAAACCTCTCCGCTTACCACCCTTTTGGAAACATCGCACTTGCCCTCAAAGGTGAACGAGGGAAACGCTGCTGCCATTGCCGTGTCGGGGAAGCCCATGAAGTCTGGGTCAGGGCCGGGTCTGATGCTACAAGAGCCTCACCTTCAGAAATGCTACGAGGTCAGTTTTGCAGCACAGGGGAAATAAAATGCATTCCTTCAGGTCATTCCCAGATCAAGAATTTAATTAATCTTCTCATAAACTTCTCCTGCTCTTCTTTTGGTCCCACGTGAGAGATTTCTGAGAAAATAGTTCAGCCTTTCCTCAAATGTATGCAACTTGGCATTCCTCGAACCCTGTCTACAGCCGTTAAAATAAATCACTTGTTGCTAAACAGAGCAATTTATTCCCCTGACATCCACATGGCCCTCTTGGTTTATTTTAAAATATATCAGCTAACTTGCCACAACTGCCATTGCTTTTAATGTGTCTGACACATCCAATTTCAATAGCTCAATGAAAATGTCTCATCATAAAAGAGAGAGGCAGGCAGTGAAGGGGAGGAGACTCAGTGTAGAGACAAACCCTCGGAAAGTAAGCAATGACATCGCTTGTTCAGGTGGAATTCAGGAAAGGGTCTTCCTGCCAACAGTATGGGAAGTTAACTAGATGACAGGGAAATATCTCTTTTTACATATTCTCTTTATAACGTTAATTCCCCCACTCGTGTTATTCTAGCTCGTGGAATCTACCCTCTCTCCCGAGCTATTTCACACAAAGTAATGCCTGACCGACTAACACCTTTAATTTTTCATTTCTGTGAAAATATTTACTCAGGAATGTAACCATGTTGTTTAACAAAGTAAAGAACTCTGGAATGTTAGGTGTGTGGCATCCATTGATTCATTCCGCAAATGAGTAAATCCAGTGACTCGGTGCCACCCTACACTAGCCATTGGGATAAATGACAGAATTACAAGAATTAATGAGGCCGGTTCTGACCTCACCAACTTTGCAGTCTCGTGAGGAGGATGTCACTCAACAGGCAGAGGTAGAAGAGGAAGTGGTCCAGTCATAGCTCCACGACTAATGAACTCTGGTATCTAAGACGACCAACTCTGAGTCCTCATCTGTAAAATTGGAAAGATATTAAATACCTACCTTACAATTGCTGGGGGGATTAAAAGTAACAGCACACATGAAAACCCTGTAAACCTTGACACAAACCTCGGCTCCTCTTAGCTGAACACGAAGTGCACTGGGATGACTGCATCTCCATACAGTGTTCAGGAAACTGATTCGGTTGCCAACTGTCTGCTATTCGTTACTACTGTCTTGATAGTGATGCTATCTGGCATTGAAGATAAGGTGTTAGGAGATCACAGAGATGACACAATTTTGCCTCAGCAATTTCAGAGTCTATTGTAATATTCATCTGGGTGCCTGGTAGATTCCTCAAACTCAACACATCCCAAACATACCTGCTGTTAAGAATTTTCTCTCCCTATTGATGGACATCTACCCTCTCTCCCAAATTAGAACCTTAAGATAATCCTCAACAGCTCTCCCTCTCTTGGGCTAAAACCCTGGACCACTTCCTCACTGGTGTTCTTGGGTCTGTCCATGCTTCTTCGTCAGACCACCATGGCATGTGCTGTGTGTCTGTGCCAAGGCGTCCTCTTCTCTTGGGTGGATCTTTGCAACAGCCTAACTGGATTCGCCTTCCTGTTGATAACATCTTCCTTTTCAATCCAGCCTCTAGTTACTTTTCTAAAACTAAACATGATCACATTCTGCTTCCTACAGAAAAGCTTCTGCTGGCCCCTCTCCCATCGCTCCTGGCTCTTACCTCTCCTCCATGACACCCCAGCCATTGTGACTTTGGCCATTCAGTGAACACAGTTCCTTTTTTCTTCTGTTTGCCTTCACTCAGCCTGAGACTTCAAATGCCTCTTTCCCCTGAGCCCTTTCCTCGGCCACTTCTAACTTCCTACTCAGTTCTTCGACATCATGCCCTCTGTGCGGCCCCTCCCCCCACTTCGGACATGGCATCTTTCCTCTGAGTGCCCATGGCACCTTCTATACTTTACCCATAGTATTTACTACATTGTGTTGAAATGTGTATTGGCCCGTCTCACTCTGGAAATGTGAGCTTCTCAAGAACAGCAGTTATGTTTTATTTATCTCTGCATCTCCAGTGCCCAGCTCAGTGCTTGGAACAGTGTGTGACCTTGACAGATGTTTGATGGATAAATAAACGTACGAAGAGGCACATCATGTCTTCGCTTCCTCCTGTCCCTCAGGCATTTGTCCCGGATCTTTGTCTTCTGAGAGCTGCCTAGCTGTTCTCCTGCCTCTGCCTCTCCTGCTTCTACTTCTCTTTTAATTATTAAACAACGTTGCTACCTTTCCTCGTCTCCTTCAACATTACTTGTCCTAATTTTTCTGTTTGTTTTCAGTGCACAGGATAGTACGTGGGCTGAGAGAATGGATTTGAGAGTCAGACCGTGTTGGTTCAGATCTTACGTGCTGCGGGACTTTTGGCAAATTGCTTAACTTCTCACACCTCTGAGTCCTTATCTTTAAACTAGAGATAATGATAATACATCATAGGGTGATAAGACGATTAAATGAGTGCAGCATTTTGTGTCCCTTGGTGCACATTCAGGGAATGTTAGTTGCTATCAGAATTAGGCCATAAGTGAAAGCCCCAAATGAGGACTCCTTTCCTTTCTCCTCCAAGCTCTTTCGGGGGACCCTCAGTCTACCTCTCTTAGACTCCCTTGTGCATCCCATGAGTTTTTTTTTTTTTTTAACAGAGTGTGTTCCACGTTATCCCCCACCCCCCATACACAGCACAATTATTTTTAATTTAAAGAAGTGACTGACGAGTGGTGGACAGTGGAATCTGGACAGTCAGGGTTGGGCATGGCCTTCACAGAATCGGTCATCACACTGTGTTGGATTGGCTGCCTGCATAGCTCATTCACCGAGCCAGCCCAGGGTCTTTAAAGGTGATGCTAGAAGAATAAGATTGTGCAGGGCACAAAGTCAGCCTCAACTTTGTAGTATAGTACATCCAATATTTGTGTCTTTGTCTCTAGGCACATCTACATACAATACTACTGTATTATTTTAAACCAAGAGAAGGTGCACACCACAATGTACAGGTCAAACCAATAGAACAATGTTGAAGCTATTGAAAAGCAGATAAAACTGTGTTATGTATCTTAAAGCCACTATATAAAGCATAAGTTGAAATAAATGAATATATAGAGTTGGAAGTTATTAAAAAAATCTCAAAGTTTGTTGGATTTGTATGTGAATGGCTGTCTCCTCCATCCTGTATTTGTGCAACTGAGCTCTTTGGAGCTAAACTTATATTTTTCCCAGTTAAAGTTCATCACAATAGCTTTGTTCATCATTCCAGTTTTCTGACAATATTTTTTATTTTCTCATCTAACATGCTTACTCTGCTTCCCAACTCTATGTCATCTCCACACTTTATAATTTTGCCACCTATTTCTTTATTCCAGATATTGAAATAAATGTTGGTCAGGAAAAGGTCAAGGACAGAGATCTAAAATAAGCCAAGGATATTTTACTCTAATCTCACGTTAAGTAAAATTGTTCACTAGCATGCCTATTTGTAGAGCACTCTCATCTAGGAGAAATTTTCTATCTTGTCCATAGGAATATCACGCAACTTTTCTTAAATGTGTGGTTGAAATCAATATAAACTGTGGTGATGGTATTTACTTAGTCTGCAATTCCAGCGATCTTATACAAATGTAAATAAGTCCGGGTAAACTTATTGTTAAGAAACTCTTGCTGGACTTAATACAACTTTCCTCTTAAAAATGTTATTATTAAACTATAAAAGCAAATTTTAAAACCAAAAAAGGCCTAGAAAGTAAAAAAGAAACTAATATATAATCCTATAGCTATTTTAAAATAAATACCATTATAGTGTGTTTTGTTCAAGTCTTTTTGAGAATCATGCTTTTCTATGGTTAATGGTGTACATATAATTTGTAGGCATTTAAAAAGTTAATCCTGCCATTTTCCAATGTTGCCTCAATTTACATATTTTTCATAGATTCATAATATTCCATCCTATGACTGAATCATAAATTCTAAAATACACCCAAATTTCTGGACCTTTGGACTACATTTCATTCTTCAATTTTAAATAATTAGATTTTGCACATACTGATTTTTCTTTATATTTTTCTTGAATACATCCTGGAAATTGTATATTTGGGTCAATTTTCTGGTGCCTAATACATAGATCTGTATCAGTCAGGTAGGCTGGGTTATGCTACAGTAACAATCACACATACCCCAATCTCATTTATTTAACACCAACCAAAAATCCCTTAAATTTCAGTGGCTTAGTGCATGAAAGTTTCTCTCACTCATGTCAGTCCTGCTGTGTGTATCAAGGATCTCCAGGTGGTTTCCTTCAAAGAGTTAACTCAGAGATTCAGGCTGGTTCCATCTTGGCCTCCTTGACTGATATGGTAAGACAAGAACTTGAAATTGTACAGGGACTTTCTACTGCCTCAGCTTGTCAATTGTACTCACAAAATGAAAAAATTGTTCAGAACTAATCATATCAGCCACATGCACAAAAATTAAACTTAGGACCAGTGTCTTAAACCATACATAAAAATCAACTCAAAATGGATTAAAGACTTGAATGTAAAGTCTGAAACTATAAAACTTCTAGAAGAAAACATAAGCAGTATGCAATTTGACATTGGTCTCAGCAATGTTTTTCTAGATAGATCTCCTCAGGCAAGAAAAACAAAAGCAAAAACAAGCAAATGGGGCTGCATCAAACTAAAGAGCATCTGCACAGCAAAGGAAACCATCACCAAAATGAAAAGACAGCTTACTGAATGGAAGAAGATATCTGCAAATCATATACCTGATAAAGTGTTAAGATCCAAAATATATATAAAGAACTCATACAACTCAACAACAACAAAAAAAACCTAATTAAAATTTTTTCTAAAGAAATACAGATGGTCAACAGGCACTGAAAAGGTGTTCAACATCACTAGTTATCAAGGAAATGCAAATCAAAACCCACACTGAGATATCACCTCACACTTTTTAGAATGGCTCTCATCAAAAAGACAAGGAATAACAAATGTTGGAAAGGATGTGGAGAAAAGGGAATCCTTGTACCCAGTTGCTGGGACTATAAATTGGTACAGCCACTATAGAAAACAGTATGGAGTTTCCTCAAATAGTTAAGACTAGAAATACCATATGATCCAGTCATCCAACTTCTGGGTATTTATCCAAAGAATATGAAAACACTAATTTGAAAAGATATATGGACACTTATGTTCATCATGGCATTATTTACAATAGCCAAGGTATGGAAACAACCTAAGTGTCCATCAATGGATGAATGGATAAAGAAGATGAGATATACATATACACAGTGGAATACTAATCAACCATAAAAAGATGAAATCTTGCAATTTGTGACAACATGGATGGACCTTGAGTATTATATTAAGTGCAATAAATTGAATGGAGAAAGACAAATATTGAATGATTTCACTCATATGTGGAATATAAAAAACAAAATAAATTAACAAACCAAACCAAACAAAAACAAACATATGCATACAGAGAACAGAGTAGTGGTTACTAAAGTGGAAGGGGGCTGGGGAAGGAAGAAACAGGTAAAAGAGAATCAGCTGTATGGTGATGGATGGAAACTGAATCTTTGGTGGTGGGCAGGCTGTAGGTTATACAGAAATAGAGATTATATTATATATTGTGCATGTGAAATGTATATAATGTTGTAAATCAACGTCACCTCAACAAAAAATCTAAAAAAAACAAAAAACGAAAAAACCAGTCATGTGTTTCCTCCCAACTGCAGTGGATGCTGGGAAGTGTGTCCTCTGTGTGTCTCGTAGGAGAAGGAAGTTTACTGTTGGTGAGCACTAAGTTCTGCTCCTGTGGAGTGGCTTTGTACTATGTCAGTTTAGCTTGGCTGGAACTACATTCCCCAGAATCCCCCTCTCATGGGATTATAGGTTAATTTTTACTACAGGAGATGTTTTCATGAGATTTGGAAGGTGAGAGCGAAGCAATAGTCATTAAGTTCAGAGGGAGTTGGCAATAAGTGCTGTTAAAAAAAAAAATCCCACAAACAAAATAAACACAACATTTAAAAAAATTTTTCAATTAAAAATTAAAAAATAAAAATAAAATGAAACAATAAAAAATTTAAAAATAAAATAAAACAAAAAACTTTAAAAATAAAAAAGAAAAATAATAAAGAGGGTATAAAGAAAAAATATTTTTAATTTAAAAAAAATTTAAAAAAGAATGATAGGTGCTGTTGCAGTGTGATCTCCTGCTCACCATGCTGATGTGGCAGCATCCGGTCTACACAGTCGTCCATCTTCCAGCTCCCAGCAGATCCTCTCCTTCAGCTTCTCTGAGTCCTGGGTCGGATGCACACACAACTCCATGGTGAAGCACACTAGCTTCTTTTTTTAGGTCACTTGGGCTATGGAGTTCGGAGGTTTTCAGGAGCTAGATGCAAATTTTAGTTTGTCCCCATGAGTCCTAGTTTGCCCTTGCTCTTCTGTGCCTCACACCCAGCTTTTCTTCTTGACCACCAGCCCCACTGACTTGCAGGGACTTCAGACCCACCACCAATGCAGAAGCAGCAGCCTTCCGTGGAGTTTCTCACCAGCTCTTCACTAAAACTGCATGATGTCAAACCCTTAAAATAAATTTCTCAGGCGGTGTTACCCAACCTGATTTTTCTTCTCCAATAAAATCCTAAGTGATACAAATATCTTTTTTTATAAAGCAGGGTCTAATTTTAAGATACTCTGTTCACAAAATTTTTATTTGAGTATACTGCTGAGAAGATCATAAAAAAAAATTTGATCCACTCTGAAAAAGAAGGAACAGGTTCTGGCAGACAGAAAGGCAGATACAACTGTCCACAGTGAAGACAAGTATAAAAAACAAAATGAAAAGCACAATTGTTAGAACAGAGAGCAGCGTCAGAAGCAGCTCTTTCCTATGCAGAACTTTGGAAGGATTGCTGCAGGGGCTTGCAAAGCAAATCCACACCTGTACCCACATTTCCACAGCTGTGAGGAGCACAGTTCTACCTGGAGCTGATTTCACCCCAAGAACCAGAGTTAAAAGGGAACAAGCTAACCTAGGGGAAAATCCACGATGAAGTGAAAGACCAGAATTCTCTGTTAAATTCAGTCAAACTGAGCTCAACAACGAAACTCTGTTCTTATACATTTTCTACCTTCATCACGTTTGGTCTCTGTGTTTGCTGTGTGGCAGGCTCCACGCAATGGCCAGCACCTCTGTTGTTGGGGAGGGGCACAGGAGGGGTTCAGATTCACAAATTTCCGGCATATGGTTGGGCTCTTAAGACGAGCCTTCTGAAGACTTCCTCAAAACACCACGGTGGACCAGTCAAAGACACGTGACTTTCGAATGCCCATCACTCTCCCCTCCTCTATGCGTCCTCCCACCCTTTTTACCAATTACTCCCACTGGAAGAGGAATGCACCGTCCAGTTTCCCTCCTGAAACCTTTCCTCAGATCCCAAACACAACAAAACAATTCTTGCCACACAGCTTCAAGGAACTGTGGCACACTGGAAAATGTCCACGTGAGCACAGACTTCTCTTTGTGGTTTGCATGTGATTCATGCAAGTTATTTTGACTTCAGTGGTGACATCCTGCGTTCTCTTCTGAGAGGAACTATCATTTGAAGCACTCGGTGTTAAGAATCAGGAAATCCTGGATGACCAAATAGCCTGTGCCCTTAAGCCCATGCTGGTTATCAGCACATTAGTAGGTGCTGGCCAGTTGGGGATTTGACCAACTCCCAATAAACGCTGGGTACAACGGTCCATCTGGATTTGCTCATCAGTGTGGTTCAGGCCACCAAAATTTTTGTCCCCCTTGTCTTCCTACATAAAATAGCAATAATAATGACTTTCATACCAATGGGTGTATTATTTAGAAACATATTAGGAAATGAATAAAGCACTTGAAAGTATCACACTCAAAAAAGTTAACACAACTTCAATTTTATTAATAATAATTTATAAATTATACTTATCTGGTCTTGACATATGTTTAAATTGTGTTTTTCAAAGCAAATATAGTAATCCTCTACTGCAGGGGGTAAAAAAGGCTATTCGTGAGATGAGAAGATATGATCATTTTATAAATTATTCAAGTCTGTGGAAATACTCCAGTTCAGAGATAATACGTGGCCTTGTTTTCAGATTTCTCAAGTCTCACATGCATTTTAGCTCCTCTGCTTGGTTTTGGCACTGTGTGTTTTCATCTATTAAACGGGGTAGCTTTATCACCAACTATTTTAGAAACAGCAAATGAGTGACTAGAGCGCATCAGTTGGCCTCAGGCATTTTCTACAAAGTGGAATCAGTTGTCAAATTTGCAAATAGCAAGCTCCCCATGGGCTCGGCCCCCCCCCCACCTTATGGTGTGCACCTCACGAGTGCATGCATTTTAGCCCTGTGCCTGGCTCCTGTGGGCCCCTGCGCTTGTGTTTAAGCTACCTGCTCCATCCATTTTTGCCTTGCTTGTGATCACTGTGTACTGGAACAGGTCTGTGGGTCAGAAGGTGTTGATTCGTTAATCTGTAAAGGTTTAAGAACTGCTGAAGGGAACACAGCACTGTTCTTTGCATGGTGAAGGGTTATCTCGTGAGTCTGTCATCTGTTACATCATTATGCTGTGCAATATTTACTTATGTCCCAGTCTACTGGGTCCCTGGAGGGTCAGCCCTTTTTGTCCTGTCATCCACCCTTTACTCCTTCTTTTCGCTAATCATAGTGAAGTCCCAGCCTGCACCTTCCCTCCCCAAGTCCCCAGATCCCTGGCCTCTTCACGCATTCTCAGCCCTGGGGCGTGGGGGAAGAGTGGGGGCCCTACCGCATTACTGTTCATTATAAAACATCTATAAACTAAAAAAAAAAAAAAAAAAAAAAAAAAAAACAGCCAAAACTGAGTTGTGAGCTGAGAAGACGGAAAAGCGCAAACAACTAGTTCTGACATGAAGGAAATACTTCCTGATTTATCAATAATCCACTAGAAACTGCATTCTTATCCCCAATATGGAAGAAAAAAACCCCATGTCTAAACTAACTTTTTTAAGAGGTAAAAATATGATTTTTTACAAGTGTAACATTTATTTATTAATATTATAGTCTTATATGATACAAAACATTTTCTTCTCTAAAAACGGTATCTTAAAGAAACATTTGCATGAAACTCTTAACTTGGAACAGAACATGTAGAGGAATAAAATCCTTTTGAAATTAAAAATTATGTTCAGCAGAAATGGATATTTTTAAACCAATAGGGGTTTTAATAACTAAATAGTAAAACATTTCCCTTAACATCAAAATCAAAGATGATTGTATTTATTTTTAAATCACTATATAAATATGAGAATGTTAATTGCTACCTGCCAAGGTCAAATGTCCCAGTTGCATTATGAAACATACCCAAAACAAATATAAATTTATAGCAGATGTCAAATTTCTCCATCATGAATTTAATAGCCTGGAAAATGCCTCTTTTGTTTGCTTTTGTTTATTTTGCTTTCTAACCTCAAAGGATTTAGGTGGGACAGAAAAAGAAACACAATGGAGAAATATTTCAATTTCGATTAAATAAGAGTTAGGTTAGTTGCAATCTCTTTTGAATACTTTTCATAGGAGGAAACACACTGTGATGTAGTGAGCTGTCACTGCACAATGGTTGGCAAGGTTGGGCCATTTCTTCATGGCACTTACTTACTCAATGGTTCATTCTCTATGAAAAAGTGTATGAAAAGACCAGATAGTTTATTTGAAAGACAGGTTGCTCTCATCTGGACAAATTAAATTTTTTCCATGTTTGGACATCAGAAATATTTTACTTTGTGCTTAAACAGAGATAGTTTCCTGCACTGCACTACAGCCAATATTTACCACTTTTCCCTGCATGCAAAATTCTCTGCCTAATTAAAATACTTTATCATGTACTTTTCATCTAATACTGTTAACAACAATCATGGTCTTGTTTTTTTGTTTCTTTTTTTAATGGTTGCTTTCCACTTCTGTTTTGGTGAAGCCACTTAAAAAAAAACAAATAGGTGATATAGTTTAAAGTTTTAATGAAGAATTAGGATTGAATGACAGAGGAATTTCTTGTACATTTATTGGATGCTTACTAGATTCAAAGTTCTGTGTTGCATGCAGAGATATACCGCAGTTTCTGAGTATCTTTGGATCATAGTCCTCTAGCGACTGGTCAGGAAAAATACTATCACATCAGAGTGAGGAATTCCTAACTTGAGGAGGTACTTAAGGTAGGGATGTACCAACAGATTCAGTTCAAAAACTCATTGCTTTGGGTTTCAACATCTTGCCTCCCAGCCTACATTTTAACGGTGTGTGGGAAAAGGGTTGGCTTAGGAATCCTTTTTAATCTACCTAGACCACGATTTGAGAATTTTAGGACCAGCATCTTAAACTACATTAAAATAATCCAAAGCTTTAAAAATGGTCACAGCAAACCCTATCCAAACCTTAAACCCTGGTGGTAATAACAGGAGAGTTTAAAGACTCTGGAGGCAATTTTTTGTTCTCCTGGAAGCAGAAACCAAAAGCACAGCTTGCAGAGTGCCTCCCAGAGCCCAGTGTCACGTGCCTCAGTCTCTTGCCACGTGGCAGTTCTCTTAACACTTTTTCACTATCTGAATTTTGCTTTATCATTCTGAAAGCATAGTCTCCAAGAATAATACGCATGGCAGGTTCTTTTCTCCCTCCACAAATTCTGGTTGCATAATTTAACATTAAAAACAATTTGGGGAAGAGGTGATTATCTTTTTACATTCTGAAAAGCTCTTACTGAAACAGTTTAAAATATGCAATTGAAACGCTGCATTTTCTTGAGTATTCAACACATTTCTTGGATTTCTTTTCCCCCAACTGCACGAATAGGATAAATAAAACCACTCAGTTCTTTAAGCACGGCAAACATGAATAGCTTTTACTCCATATTTATAAAGGGCAATGTCACCATCGTAAGTTGCTCAATATTTCCTGTCACCTTTAAGCATTTTCATTTATTAATCTCAATGTATTTTAATAGTATACGTATGTTCTCAAAAAATTCTTCCCTGGGGCTACTTTCAGCTTTCGCTTCCCCCAAATCTTTAAAAATCTTAGCCTCTACATGACTTAAAACGTGTTTTTAACAAGTTATAAGAAAATAACTTTTTCTGGTCCATCCTGACAGAGCCCCTCTGAAATCTGGGAGCAAGTGGTCACATTCCAGACCTGTTGTTGGCGTGAGAGGCATAAACTCCAAAGCACTTGTTCCTGGAGCTGTAAATCCACTGCGTTGCACGTTATAAATAAGGAAATTGCCCCGTGACAGCTACGGTTTGGAAGCATTAACATTTTCCTTTGCAACTCTCAGTTTGAATCCTTTCAGTTATTTCCCTTAGTAAAACTTGGCCACCAAAATATGACTTCCTGTATCACTGACCTGCACGCTGTAATTAAAAGAAATAGATTCCAGCCAACCATGACAAAAGCTGCAGCCAGCATTTAAGAGAAAACGGACTCTCATCGATTTAGCAAAAGGTAGCTCTCTCCGCCTTCCACCTCCTTCCACCCCGCCTCCCTCCTCCCCTCTCCGTCCATCTGAGCAAGTGGACTTCTCTTTGCATTAAGAATGCGTGATGTGTGCTTTCTGGCGGCTGCATTTTAAGTTTGGTCTTCTCGACCATGAAAACACAGTTATAAATTGTTCTCCAAGCGAAACCACTCAATGTCTTGGCACTTGGTTGTTTTTAACTTTGCAACAATAGGCACTGTTCACTCCCCTCCGTCTCAGTTCTTTATCCAGCGATCAGGCAGGACGCTGATGAAAGGCTGGTCACGGCTGCCCCCCTGGTATCAGTGTGGTGGCATGTGATGATTCACATGGGGTGTGTTTGATCCGAGAAAGCCCAGTCTCTGCTTATTCTTCCTTTGTTCTGTCATCTGGGGAAAAGAGACAATGTGTTGAGCTCACTCTTTCCCAGCGCGGGTGGGACACACAGCGTTGGGTGAATATTTCTTCAGTATACCTACAGTCTGTCCAGCATCACATAGAATATATTTATCAAACAAAGGGAAAATTATTTTTTAAAGTGAATTTCCATAGACAGAGAAGCAGAGCAAACCCCTCTCTGCAGTTAAGAAGCAGGAGTCATGGTTCTTTTAAAGCAGCCCTTGCTTGTCACCTAATCATCGCCATCCCCTTGGTCATCTTAACAGCTACCACAATGATTACTTCCGATATTATTTTTACTAATGCTAACAATTGACATGAGAAGGGGGTTGATTGTAGTATTGAAATGACAGGTACTAATGATGATCTGCTTTTCTGGAGAATTTAGCCGTTGCTGTGATGGCAGACAATAAGACTTTCTATCAAAAAGTCCAAAGCTGTCTCTGTCTTTTGGCATTTGCTCCTTCCTTTCCCGTTCCATAGAAGGAGAAGTGTCACACAAGATGGGGCAGTGTGTTAAGTAAAAGAAGCCTCTGCTTGCTGAGATGTGGTTCTTACAACACAACGTGGGGTTTCTTTATTGGAATTTACAGCCCTCCGTGGATAACAATCTCGCTCCCAGGAGTCTCCAGTCTTCCCTCCCTCAAGGTGGTGAAGGATTCCACCCTCCCCCGGCACCTCCGTCTCCCCGAGCGCACTCACCTGTTCCTTGAGCTCCGCCAGCTGACCGGACAGCTGTTTGACCAGACTCATGGTCGATTCCAACTTCTCCTGCAGGTTCCGAATCTCATTTTGCTCACTGTCACCTTCATTGCTAACAAGGGACATGGCTCGCATCCGAGGAAACCAGTCCAAGTTCTTCTCCTAAAAGCAAATAAAAGTTTAGGAACAAGGCAATAGATATGGAAGGGAGCCTGAAGTCCTGGAGAGAATGTTTATAGGTATTATTATTATTAAACTTAAATCTAAGCTTCTTAGCATACAAAGCAAAAGGTACTCTTTCTGGCCAGGGATGGGGAGATGTTGAGAGTGAGAATAAAGTGGGGGTTAGACATTGGTCTTCATGAGCTGGGGGGAGATGTTAAATATTGGAACAAACTTCTATGGGCTCCCAGGGAGGTCCTGGATAAAGCACTTAGACAGTGCCCTGGACCCCGTGGGCATTCATGAATCTTGGTGAATGATGAGGGAGGGTCTGGAGGCAGTAGAGAGCAGCTCCGAGTGTGGGGGGTAGAGTAAAGGCATGAGCTGTTATTCCTCCCCACGCCTCGCCCTTGCCCCTGCCCTGGCACAGAAGGAAACGAAGTGGTAGAATAGGAAGGTGGTAAAAGAAATATTTCAGTTCCAGCCACCCATGCTAGTTTATCTCCCACTTGCCCAAGACAGGCTCTGAGCTCCACTCAGGGAAGAGGGAAGTGGGGGCGGGGGGCATGGCCCTAGGTTACCCTGTCTGTTCCCTGTGGAGAAATTTTATTAGCGGGGTGAGGTTTCCGAGTTAGACTTCCCCAGAGGGCAGTAGCTGGTGCCACTTCTGTTTTTCCAGGCAGACTGGGTGTAAGGGTGTGTGTGTGAGGGGGTGCACGTGTGCTTGTGCGTGAGTGTCCCCTCCATTGTGGTAAAGACAGACAGTTAACCAGATACTCAGCTCTCTTGCAAACTCTGCCTAATTGCCTAACATCATGGGATCACAGTGAATTACTTATATCCCATCTCTCAATCCTCAAAAGACCTTGCAAGAGAAATCACTGTCCCCATTTTACAGATGAGGACTTAAGTCCCCCCCCCAACCCCCGCAACTGTTTCTTTATCCTCATCACACGCTGGGAAATGGCAGAGTGAGGATTTGAAGGCAGGTGAGCTTTTCCACCAACTATTGGGTCCATCAGTCTGCACTCTATTTACTTATTTCTCTAAGTCACCTTCTCCCAATATCCCCAACCTGCCTGAGGTTCTTTCCACTGCAGTGGCTGCAAAGACTTCCACATAGCAGATCCTCAGGAGAGTCAGCAGATCTTTCCTCCCACAAGGTACAGGGGAAAGGCCCAACCTGTTCAACTCTGCACTTCTATCTAAATCTCGTTTGCTCCTTGGGTTGGTTTTCTTTGGTAATTGTTGTTAGAGACTGACACGTTCTTTGTAGTTCCCTACCCCCAATGGCAGTGAAAAGGGCTACCAAGGGATTAAAGATAAAACATATTAAAGAGTTTTCAACTGCATTTAAACAGCCGGAGCTAATTAGCATTTCAAAGGAGGATGGTAACTTATTTTGAAGAGTGACAGCCAGATTCATTCATTCAATCAATCCTTCAACATCTCCTGCCAGGTATTTAGAGATGGCAATCGGAGAAGACAAAATGTCTGCTCTCAGGGAGCCTGTGGCTTACAGCAGCCCTCCACGGAAAGCAGACTGGGCTCTTTGCACATCAGAATCCCCTGGGGTTGCTTGATAAAACAGCAGATTTCAACCCCACCACCTCTTACGAAATCAGAACCTCTTAGGGGACCTGAAAGAACTCTCGTCTACAGACACCTAGGCGACAGATGATAACACTAGGGTAGTGGCAGGGGAGGGCGACGGAGTGATGGAGATATGAGATGGCTGTTGTGAGGAATGGGAAGAGGAAGGCAAACAGGGGTCTGCTAAGTGCTTGCAGGGCAAGAGTGGGAAACCGTGCCTTGTAATGACTCCAGCAAAGACCACTGTTCACCAACAGCCCAGGTGGATGTGCAATTGAAGCAGAGATACAGGATGGTGTGGCCCCTGGAATGGGCATCGGGAAGACCAGGGGGCGGGGAAGCTGGGAATGTCAGCGGAGCAGTGGCCGGAGTGAGGAACACCAGGACGAGGACTGGGAGGGAGAATGCAGGACAGACCTGTGCTAAACCCTCAGTAAGCACTTGATCCTTCCGACGACCCAACGAACTTGAGTTCTCTTGCCTATGCAGTATCTGTATTATCTACAATATTATCTGTTATCTGAATTTTACAAATGAAGAAACTGAGGCTGGCAAATAGTTTAGCTGGGATCCCAATCCTGACCTGCCTGCATCGAGGTCTCCTGGCAAGAAAGGAGACTGTGGACAGACAGCAGAGTCACCATACCCAACATTCTGAAGGCAAAACAACTTCAAGAAATGAAAATTCTCGAGTGAGAATGTCTGAATTCTGATAAAATATCAGCGAATCTGGGGAGTGAGTATTTAATGGGTACAGAGTTTTAGTTGGGGAAGATGAAAAATCTCTGGAGATGGATGGTGGTGATGGTTGCTTAATACGGGGAATGTACTTAATGCCGCGAAACTCTCCACTTACAATAGGTAAAATGGTAAATTTTATGTTATGTGTATTTTACTACAGATTTTTAAAGTCACGATTTGCAGAGGTGAATCTTTTGGATGAAATGTGCACCAAGTCCCTGAAGTCATCTGAAGGAGATGAGTAGCTGGGGTGGATGAGGAGGCTGTGGGCAGCCCAGGGCCAAAATCTGAGATGAAGGTATGGGAGTGACCAGGGAGTGCTAGAGGAAAGGCTTGAAAAAAATGTATTTTCACCAGTCTCCTGCTTTTGAGGAAACAATGGTGGTTCTCAGGGGAACACTGCCCCAGCCGTTTGGGCCATGGGATTCTTTTCCTACACATTCTTTCTTCACTTGTTCCTTTGTTCATCCATTCATTTACTAATTCTCACTGTGCTGACTATGTCTGTGCTAGGCACTGGGAAAACAATAGGGAGCCAAAGCCAGCACAGTTCTTGTGCTGGTGGAACTGACAATCTAGGTGCAGAGTGAGACTTCAATCAAAGATGATGGACACGGCGAAAGCTGGGCCTCAGGGCAGCCCAGGAAAGCCATCGGGCTCCTTTATCCTTTCTCCTAGTCCCTTGAAATCATTCTTTCTTCTAATCTTCTTTTGGTTTTTCTCATCTTTCTTTCACTGCTTGTATCTTTCTCTGTTTTGGGGGTTTTTTTTTTTGCTTTGTTCTCAGTCTTTTCTCTCCTCGTTTTGTGCTTTTTTGTTTCATCCCTCTCTTCCTCTATCAACTGACCACAATCTGAAACTAAAATATAATGTGTCATTAAGATTTTTTTCAGTATTGGGTATTTTCTGGTTTCTTTTCTTAACTATTAGAAGCTTGAATGTTTCACATCTCACTAAAATGACAAAAAAATAACCAACCTAAACTGATCGGTTTTTTTGTCCTTTTTATATGAATAAAGACAGTCTTTTAAAAATACATTTTCACAACTGATGTTTCTTCAAATTAGTGCAGAAAGTACATTCCTTTCACCGAAATGAACTCAAATCCAACAGAATTCTTAGAATAAATGCTGCATGTGATTTTTCACTAACAGTGGCTTCCAGTGAAATGAAAGGTTCCTCTCTCTGCTCCAGTGTCACAATGAGCGGCTTCCATGGAAGGCTCAGCCTGAACGGGGTGAGTAAGGAGAGCCCCCAACTTTAGTCTCAGCCAGCGCCACAGGGCAGACACCCAGCACAGTGACTGGTTACCGGGACACCACTTCCTCACTGCGTCCACTTGCAACGTGTTCGCCATCTAACAAAGCAGTTTGACTTGATTTGTTACTTCTCGGTTACTCACATGCACTCCCTACACCTCGTGATCACGCGCATGATTAGAAGATTCCCATGTTGATTTTGGTTAGTCAATATGACATCATTTCCTTGTTCCACCAGGAATGAAACTGTTTGACCACAGGGTGGTCTGAAGCCAGGGAAACGGAACCTTAACTGTTAAGAGTCTGAGGTTACAATATATGATCCTAGCAACTTGGTGGGTGGAAACCCAGGGTTTCTCAAGGCTTCTACAATGCAAAGCCCAGAGATGAACTGGTCATGTCCCTGAGAAGGGATAGAGAGCATGCCAGCCAAAACCCTCTTGCTACTCCTAAATTCTAATAATAATGGATCCTTCTAGATGACTAGAAGATTGATAAATGGAAGTGTCAAAACCTTTCAAATAGTCCTTTCAACAGTCAGGCCAGTTTGACTTATTTAATTCTGTAGCTCTTCAGTAAATGATCAAGGTTGTCAGAGTCAGAGCTTAGCTGTGCTATGTTTTCGTATTAGGTTCTTAAATGTGATGCCCTAGTTTGTAGGCAAGAGGCACTGTGGGATAAAGGAAGGCGCATGGACCTAGGAGTCAGGACACCTGGGTTCTGGTTTCAGTTCAGCCAAAAACTATGTGATATCAGTGGGGTGGGGAAGCCTTATTCTCTGAGTCCCAGTTTCCTCACCTGTAAACCAAAATGTTACCCTGGGTTGGTCTCCAGGTCTCTTCCAGCTCATCATTCTGTGAGCTGTGAATTCAAGGAAAGCTTTAAAAATCAAATCGCTGAGACAAGCCCCAAGCTTGCCAAGTGAGCAAACGGAAACACAGCATTTAGGCTAGAAGCAACCTTGAAACCACATCATCCAAGCTCAGCGTATTATAAACGCCCAGTCCGAAACCTGGAAAATTTAGGTTTCCTCGAGGTCTTACAACAATGTCCCTGCACTTGATTTCCATTTCTGGACACGTCCTTCCATGCTACGTGGTGGGACAGCTCTTACATGACCCATCCCTATGGACGTTTCATTGACAACAGGCTCAAGAAAACGTAAAGACTGTAATGATGTCTCTCTGCATCAAAATGAGATTAGAAAGCAGAATGAGATTGATTTCAGTGAGTCAAGCAGTAGAGAAATTATCTTACGTCTCTTTAACTCTACTAAGTACACATTAAAGTTGCCTGCATGTAAGCCAAAGAGAAAGCAAGCACTATGGTTCTAGATCACGGTAACAGTCCCATTTGCTGGCTGCCTGGCAAGTGTTAGGCACTTAACTGCCGTGTCCAATAACCACAATACTTCCATAAGGTTGAGATGCTGCCATCCCCACTTTACAGATGACAATACTGAGGCGGGAAGCAGATTATTTACTTGCCAAAGCCACACAGGGGCTGTAAGTGTCTGGGCCGGGCTTTGGCCTCCACCTCATGTGACTGGAAACCTCGTGCCCCTTTCACTGCACTGGACTATTTTTCCACGTCGAATGGAAATGTCAGTGCTTAGCTCCTGAACTTGCCAAAGAAGACAGAGACTCTACAGTGAGAACAGAATTTATAACTTGAATCCCCCTGATTACTTCTTCTGAGGTATGCTAAAGGTTTATTTATGAAAATCAGAAACACAAGCGCTTTCGGTATTGTATCAGAGATGCAGACGCAGGTACCGTGGAAATGCGCTGATCGACACTTGACATTCACTGCAATTTTGCAGAGGGCTCTAAAATATTGCTAATGACGGGGGCCACGTTGAACACACCATGTACTGTAATGTGTTGTACCGGAATATCAGTAACCATTTAATGTACCTGTCCTCTGCTTCCAGACTCTGCTGAAAATGTGCTGTCATGGGACCATGTGCAAAGGTTTTTCTTGGTTAGCATCCTCTTGTCAGCCTTATGTTTACACTGCATTTTCCATTCTAAAATCATACGCAATGCCTCTGAGGTGACGAGTGCAATCATTTCCCCAAAGCCTCAGTGTGACCCACTGCTTTCCTCTTCGCACTATTGACGATGTCAGCTCAACAGGAGCTCCAGCAGTGCTAACACTAACCACTCACTGGGAGCTCCCTGAGGGGAAGACACCATTCCTGTTTTCCTGGAACTTCAGATCTCAGACAACGATCTGGAACAAGGATTCTTTCTGGAGTTGAGGTAATCATGTTGGTCAAGAGGAAGGAGTTCTGGTACCGCATCTCAGCCTCTGCTCAGTGAAGGAGGAGGTGCACAGTGGGCTCCTCACCTTCAGACCAACGCTGGCAGGTTAGACATCATCTCAGAAACTTAACGGAACCCACAACACTGGCGTCTGGGCTTCCAGCTTTGTTCCTAGTGAACACCCCACCCGTACATGACAGGGATCGCTCAACGTGGACCATGAAAAGGCTGATTCTCACAAGGGTCGGGATGCAGGCCCTGGGTTGTGAGGGAGGAAGGATGAGCTGCAAAACACACTCTTTTGTCTGACAAACATTCGGGACTGGAGGTGAGAGAAAGGACCCAGCTGTGTCCTTTGAAAAGAAAATGCTATTCCTGGATTGACAAATAAATGAAGACCTTGGCCACTCAATCTAAAAAAAGAGGAGGGAAGAAGAGTAAATTCTGCAGCATTAGAAAAATAACACGTTCCAGGACTGGCAGATTCATTTGCCAGCCCTTACTAACCGTGTCTTCGTTCTGTCTCTCCCTGTTTATTCTGTAGCTGCATCTTCCCTCTGTGACTGGGTCCCTGCAAATGCAGGAGGGCACCCTGTCCGGGTGGCCTGAGAAATCTTAAATGGTTAGTTACCCAGAGCAAGTCTGTACTGAATGATTTTGTAAAACAACACATCCCTTTAGAGTGCCATTGTCAAACCTTGAAATATTTTTGAAATCTATATGCTCAGATATCAGGTTGGCATTATGTGTGTGAAAATGGTTTGAACATTACAAAGCGCTATGCAAACTTAAGGTGTCCTTAGGCTGCTGGGCTGATCGCAGGGAGGATGGAACCCATACCTCAGAGGAGCCTAATAAATGCTCAGAAAACATCAGTCTCTGATGTAATTGCGGTGCCCCTGCCTGGCGCCTTTCCACAGCCCCCACCTCCAGGGCTTGGCCGGGAAGGGGGCTGTTGGCCGGGGAGCCTTCCAGGGACTAGGCCTATTTAATGTAGTCACTGTTCCCAAGGGCAGAGAGAAAAATAGGTCCAGGGAAAGTGCTGATCAAGGAGGGATGAAAATGACTTAACAGGGCTACTGATCTCAGCAGGGCCACAGGCTTGGAATCAAAAAGCCACAGCTGGGAGGGGCTGGCTGCTGGCGCGCGTCCACATCCCTGGTTTCAAACGCAGCACAGCCGCGGTGGGGGCGCGACCTGTTCCCAGCACAGGGCGTGCAGGACGCGGCCGGCAGGCTCTGGCGTCCGCGGAGGTAAAAGCATGAAGGCCCCGCCTTCTGTGGCCTCCTTGCCTCGGGAGCCAGAGGGAAGCAGGTGAGTGTGGGCCCCTCTCAGCAGAAAGAGAATCAAAACAGTTCACCAAACCTTTACAGAAGAGTGTCAGAAAAGAGTGCTGGGCTTTGGAGTTTCAGACTCATGGCTCAAGGTTTCTCTCCTTGAAACATCTGCAGACTGGCGGCGCGGGGAGCTAGGTGCTGGGGAAGTCAGGCTTTCGTGAGGACCTCGGCCTCCTGCAACGGGCAGGAGGCACTGCAGGCACCAGGCTGCCCAAAAAGTTGTTCCCTGAGGATGGTCTGCAAGCCGGACGGTGGGCCTCGGCTACTTGGGAGTTGACAGGACTGTGATCTTCAAGGCCCGCCTATCCCAGCAACCTGGAAATGCACTCATTTTGAAAAGCAGGGCTCTCACCAGTGACCTGGAATAGGTGGTGAGACCAAGCTTTGCGCCCCTGGTGGAGAACGGCCGAGTCTCATCACGACAGCAGGCTGGACTGTGAACAGAGACCACAGCCCCAGAGGAAGCCCCCTTGCTTCCTTCCCGACTCCTCCATCCCTCTTTCTCAATGCTCCCTCTTAGCAACATCCTGTCTGTCCACGATGGGAAGGCAGTGGCTGCTCATGGAATTGAAACTGCTTGTGGATTCTCTTTGGGTCCTCAGGCTTCTCAGCCCTGATGCAGCTAACCAGGGCTGTTGGGTGTCTACACAGCACACCAGCTACATCTGCAGATGCTGGGGTTCTGATCCATGCCCAGCCCACAGGGCACCCAGGGAGGGAGCCGCACTGAGGGGAGAGAGTGGTCCACAGCTGCAGAGGTCCAAGAGGGCGTGCACCTAACAGCAGCTTAGGGCTGCCGGGAGCTACAGTCCTCATCACTCACTAGCAGAGTTGCTGGGTGGGTCACCAGGGACACTATGGGGCAGAAAGGCTCTGGCTGTGGGGGTGCTGGAGGGCTACGGAGCACTGGGCCCCACCTTGAGCAGCCACCAGGGAGGGGATCACTCAGAGAGGGGAGCGGCGGCAGCACCCAGAGCTGCTCTGAGCCATCGCGAGCTGACCCTGATATACAGCAGCACCGGATGCAGGGACTGAAATCCAGTCAAAGGTCTGATGATGCAGTGGTGGGGGGGTTGGGGGGGTATGTCTGCCAATTGGCTTTGAGCGATCAAGGAACCAAAGGGCCTGCTTGACATCCTCCCAGATTCCCAATGCTGCTGTTCCCACTGAAGTGTTAAGTGGGAAGCATTCTGACCACAAAGGAAAAAGAAAGAAATAAGCAAAGCTTGTGCATCAGAGGAGACCGTCCGGGGCGTGCGACAGCTTCAAGGTCCTGCCTGCGGGCTTCCTTAGAGCCAGGCCCTTCCCTTCTCTTCCTGGTGGTCCATAACTCCACCTGATCTATATTTTCATCCCTGGGACTTTAACCTTTTCTTAGTCTTCCTGGTAACTTCCCTATTTACTCTCATAAGTTACTCTCTCTTGGCTTCTTGATCAAAGAGCAAGAATATTTTCTTCTGCAAATAATATGAAGTATGAGCATTTGCAAGTCTCACTGGGATAGGAAAAAAAAACCGGAGACTTCTTCATGGAGAGATTGGGGCAAAGTATTTTGAACTGAATACTCAAGTGGGCACTTGTCCAACTTTGGGCTGCCTAACATCGGACCCCTCCTGTGCTTGAGGAAAGCACCGCCGGGGGTCTTGGGGGAAGGCCGGGTCCCGCGTCCTGCTGTGGAGGCTGAAAGGCTGACGCCCTTTCCATCCTCCCCGAGGCAGCTGGGCCAAGTCACGTGACCCAACAGTGGCCCATCGGTTGCTCCTGCTTGAGATTCTGACATGGAACAAGGCGTTCTAAGAAGCGGGAACGATTAGAATCCCTTTTGCTCACAGTGGCTGAAACAGTGACTTCTGGCCGTGGTGACGCCGTTGGTGCCAGGGGCGGACGTCCAGGGCACAGGAGCAGCGGCAGACGTACCTTCTCTCCAGCCAGGCTGTCCCCAGGCCAGCTCACTTTGCCTGGATTCCGCCCACTGGAGCCTGGTTGTCACTTTCCTGTTAATTCTGTACATCCCCTCCACAAATTCCTCTTCTCCCTAAGATCACCAGAGTCAGCTGCTACTGTTGAAAGACCCCCGACTGGCACAAGTGTCAAGGGACTAAGACTAACAGAGCCGGGGCTAAGTTAACACTGGCCAATTTTGTTCAGAATAAAGCTGATAAAACTTTTAACTAGACTGACTAAGGTCCTTTCCCAAGTCATAGAGCTAACTATTACACAGTTATCATATCTAATAATATCATAATTATGGAATAATGATGATTATCAGAAATAAGAATATCACAATCATATCATAATATCATAAATGTCATAATTAACACTATTCATTAATTATGGGGTCATTAGTTATACGGAGGAGAAATTTGTGAACTGTTTAGTTTATAAGCCCTTCCAGGGGCAGAATCTCTGATTTTTTCTGGCGTCTCCCATTGGATGTCATGGGCACCTGATACGTATCGTTGGTAAAATGGATGGATAATTAGGAGTTGGATACGGTACAAATGAACAGAGGTAAATGTGGTAACATACATTTTTCAATAAGACATATTACTACGAGCAATTCCCTTTTCTTTTTGTTCTTTACTAATTCAAAGTGAAAAGCCTCCTTTCTCCCCTGCTTCAAATACATTTAATAAGCACCTACTGTGAAGTTGATACTGTTCCAAGCTCCGGCCAAAGCAATGAGCAACTGAGAAAGGGTCCCTGCTCCTACATTCCAAAGAAAGGTGAATGAAGGGGGTGGAGATGATAACAAATGAAAGTAAATAAAACAATTTCAGGTAAGGGAGAGTACTGTGAAGGAGACAGTGGTGTGAAACATTATCTTGGGAGGACAGGGGGCGACTGCAGGTTGACGAGGCCAGGAAGGTTGCTCCGAGTAGGTGATGTTTGGCTGGTGAGAAGGAAATAGCCTGGCACTGAAACGAGAGGAGCTCCAGACAGAGGGAACAGTAACGCAAAGGCTCCAAGGCTCAACAGGATGCTGGCATGTTTGAAGAACAGAAAGAAGGATGGTGTAACCGGCGTGTGGTGCCGAGTGAGAGACGGGGAGTGGTCGGAGATAAGGTACCAGAAATAGACAGGAACCAGTGATGGAGAGCCCTGGACGCAGCGGGAGCCAAGGAGGATTTTGGCTCCCAGAAAAGGAACAGCACTTCCTGGTTTACAGCGAATACATATACAGGCACATACACACATATATACATTAAAAATAATATTGAACAGAACACTGGCTGCTGTGTGGAGAACAGCCGTGGTAGACTCCCATTTGGAGACCCCCACCTCCAGGTGGGCATTTGTGGGGGCTTTGGCAAGGGTGGCAGCTGTGGGGTACAGATCCCACAATAGCACCAGCTCCCACGATACCGTCAGCCCGGGGGCTTCAGTCAGCAAATGAGTGTTTGAAGATGCACACTTTGACAGACAACGCCTTTTCCTGGAGAGTAAGGCTGCAATCACAGAGCTCAAATCGGGGTTGCGTGATTAGTGTGAACAGACAGACTGGGTAATTTGGCCCCTGAAATGGATTACTGAGCCAGAACTCCACAGCTGTTCTCCAAGAGAACTGGGCTGTCCCACTGTGTCCCAAGTCTGCGTTCAGTGACACCATGTTGGTAACCAGAAATCAGGGAGTATTTACACCACGGAAATAGGCCATGCTACCATCAGGGCTTTCCCGCTGTCACCAGAACTAATACACATTAGCATACTACTGGACAATGTCCCTTACTGACAGAGCCGGAGGAAACCTTAAAGATGGTTTCAATTAAACCACCAACCCCAAAGTCACAAATCAGAAGATCACAGCATAGCCAGGATGACAATGAAGGGCTCCTGACACAGCAAAGACCACCCCACCAAACTTAGAAGGTGTCACCTTCTGAATTTTTAGTTTACAGGGCTCATGGTTTAAATGTTTATTTTTTTCTGAAACTTTGTTATTCTATATTCATATACGTACTCTGGATATCACTTTCCTCAATTACAACAATAAAAAGCACGTTTAGATTAAGATCATCCTGTTCTTTAAAATCAAAGAAAGTCAACAATGAAAACAAAAAAGGGCAATTTATATTTCAATATTATTGAAAAGATGCTGAATAGCAAGTGGTGACACCAGACTCAGAGTAGACTAGAGAAGTCAGATCTGAGAGGTTTTGGCTGGACTCTTATAGAAGGGTCCACCCACACTTTACATGAAGGGTCTGGACACCTTCATCTGCTCACCTGCTAAAAGACACCTTCAGAGAGGGTTTTGGACCTTCAAACTATGCTGAGGTTCAAATAACACAACTGTTTTGTGCTTTAATCATAAATAGTAATAATCTGGCCCAGTGCATATTTCAGTTAATCTACAATTGGATACATTTCTTTCTAAAATGTAAATCAAAACATCCATTTCTGATATTTTGACAGGACTCTCCTGAAATGTCTCTCAAGTATAATCATCATATTTGTTTCCATGATATGTGACTTATTAGGAGGAAAATTAAGAATGTATCTATTTTAAAAAGAATAACACATTTATATGTAGAGCTCAAGGAAAATCTTATCTACACACACACATTCAGTGTCGACACAGAAAATATATTCCTAGCGAAAAAACATTCCCAGAAATTGTTTCATACAAGAGTCAAATGCAACACAGTAACAAATGGAATTCAAATCTGTTTGAGTATCTCCAAACTGTTTGAACTTCACTGTCTTTTTTACTGTCACATATATTTATGTGTATGTGTATATAGACAGCACATACAGGTTTGTCTCATACAGAGAAATGAGTAAATCTTCAAAACAGACTATTTAAATTCTTCCTTTGGATTTTGCTCCAAAGAGAATGCTCTTTCTTTTTCCCCCTTGGGAGCAAACTATTTAATGAACTGTCACCAAACCTCAAAATCACATACAACAGTCAATGAAAGGTCCGGCACGCGGCTCTCATCCCGGGGCTTTGTCTGTCAGACTCTGATGAGCCCGAGGTTGCAGGCAGCCAGCTCACCAGCTGATGTTGTTTTATTAGTCCCTGATATTGAGACATTTTATCAAATTGCTCTTTTAACATGTTTGGTTTATCCTAAAGTCTTTTTCCTTGTCTTCAAAACACTACCCAAGGAGAAGAAAAGCGTTGGTGGTCCTCCAAGTGTGCTTGTCCTGGGCTAGCAGCATCAGCACCAACTGGGAAATGGTTAGAAACGCAAATCCTTAGGCTGCATCCTAGAGGTACAGAGTCAGGGATTCTAAGGCTGGGTCCCATAAGCTATGGTTCAACAAGCCCTCCGGGTCATTCTCATGTGTACGGAAGCCTGAGAACAATCACTTTAAATAATTTAAAACCCAACCAGTTATTTTTCTTAACATCACTAACCATTGGATGAAACTTAAAAAGAAAATACTTAACTGTGTTCATGTTAAACACTGAGTAGTCAAATCATTTGTTGGCTAAATAGGGATACATTTGAATATGAAAGGAGTGTTATTAAAAATTTTGCAGAGGGGAGGGCATAGCTCAGTGGTAGAGCACGTGCTTAGCATGCACGAGGTCCTGGGTTCAATCCCCAGTCCCTCCGTTAAAATAAATAAAGATAATAAAATAAAATAATATAAAATAAATATATTTACATTTATTTATGTTTATTTTACTTTATTTTATATTTATATTTCTATATTTATATTTATTTTATATTTATAACATATTAGATATCTTACTATATTTATATATTATTATATTTATATATATTTAATGACATTATATTTATAAAATATTTAATATATATTTAATATATAATATATATTTTATACATAATATATTTATAAAATAAATAATGAATAATATTTTAAAATAAAATAAAATTTAAAAAGATAAATAGGCCTAATTACTCCCCAAATAAATAAAAAGAAAACTGCCATTTTAAAAAATTTGCAGAGACACTGGCATAAGATGATTGTTCCCATCGAAACAATGGTCCCTCTGGTTTCCATTAAAACCTGGACTATCATTGATGGTCCCGGGACCAACTAGTTAGGAGAATGAGAGTTCCACAGCAGTATCTGGAGAGTCTGTTTTAGAAAATTGCATTTAAGTACATAAACTGTTGAAAGGATGTTTGTGAGCTATTATCTACTATGAAGTCGTAAGTATTTTGGTCACTTGTAAATTGCCCATAAAAATGGGTTTTGACATCTTTCTCATGGGAGTGGTCTGTACCCACCATTCTCATTGCATTATTTCCCATTCTCTCTTTTTCTGTTACAAAGTGGATGAATATTAACACTCCCCTGAAATTTCTCCTTGACTCCAATGACCTTTTCCTAAAAAAATGCAATTTTTTTCCCTTTAGTTTTTCCTCATCATTGGCCTCCCTACCAGTCTCTGAATTGTTTCAAAAATCTACCACGAACAGACTCACAGACAAAGAAAACAAACTTAAGGTTACCAAAGGGGAAAGGGGTGGGGGAGGGATAAATTAGGAGTTTGAGATTAGTAGATACAAACTACTGCACATAAAATAGATAAACAACAAGATCCTAGGCTATAGCACAGGGAACTCTACTCAGTATCTTGTAATAACCTATAATGGAAAAGAGATGAAACAGAATATAGATATGTATAACTGAATCACCCTGCTGTACACCAGAAACTAACACAGCACTGTAAATCAACTATCCTTCAATTTTAAAAAAATCTATCATGGAGAGCTGGAGCACAGTCATGATCAAGGACTGGAGTGGCCCTTTGGGGTCAGCACAACACAGAGACCTAACAATAAATTCAGAGTTGGACTAAGATGATGTGCCAGGTTGTATCAAAAAAATTTTATTCTCAGGCCAAACTTTTCCATTAGCACCAACGAATTAAAATTTCTTCCCTGAATTCTTTGAATAGGACATTATGTGGACTGAGGGATGCTGAACAAAAAAATCTGAATTGAGTCCAAACTAGTATGTTCTTCTAGGAGAGGGGCAAGCGGGCTGTGATGTCAAAATGGGACTGAGCTCTGAGTTTGATGGTAGCTTTGCAGAGTTGAGCAGTGACCACTGTCTAGCTGGCTCTGGGACTTAGAACCACTGTAGGATGGTGCACAGCTTGAAAAGAATTTTACCACGGCTGCCAATGCACCAGTGGCTGGGTCCAAAGACAATGCAGTTCTGAACACAGTGAGCCCAGCAGCGGTAGGTGATGACACATAACTCTGCCGAGCAGCTGTGAAATGTGAGCAGCAGTGAGGTCATCTCAAGCAGGATAAACAAGGGAAACTTCAAATGAGGAAGCAGAGGTACCCAGGACACGGGCGAGACAGAGGGAAGAGTTGGGTACGTCGTAACTCTAGAGGATGGTGACCCTTCTTGAATACAACTCCTGGCTGGCTCTAATGATCAGATGCCAAGACATGAAAGGTGCAAGGTTTCAGTGAACAGGAATTTCAGCCATGAGTCCCAGAGCAGTTTGACACAAACACAATGTGGAAACAATCGTTGATCATGTAGGAAGTGCTGCATTTCTCATTTCTGTGCAGTTTCAAGAACTTTCCCCTCCACCTTTTTTTTTTTTTTTTTCAACTGATGCTATTTGAGTTTTACCCATTCTGGAAACGTTTCCCTGATTATTTGTTTTTAGGGACTATTAATCTGATACCACTTAAAAAAAATGGAAACGGATACTGAAGCAACTCCTCTGTGTAAACTCGGTTTCTGACACAGGAAGGAGCCAGGTGACAAAACACTGTAATGCTTGGCAATGACTGGCTGTCGCACACAGGTGCTCCGTGCTGATGTGCACGCAGATGCTGCCCCAGGACATTTTATAATGAATGTGGGCTGACGGTTAAATTGCCTCCTCATTTAGGGGATACACATCTTGAGAGTTGAAACCATGGATATATACACAGGTATATGACCTTCACAGCAGTATGATCAATTTCTGATCTCACGTTTCTCCTCCGACTTCCTTCTACCCCCATTACCCTCCTCCTAACTGCCAGCTGACCACTCCCAGGTCTGTCACTCTCCTTGGCCGGGGCAACGTTGTATAATAAAAAACCAGAGCAATCTTTGCCCTGCTTTCTAGGAGAGACTCTAAATCCTTGGAATTTCCCAAATGATAGAAATGTCATTGTTGTTCACAAGCTCCCCAGATCACACCCAAATTTATGCTAATGAGGTGACTCCCGTTGACTCCCCTAGATAGCGTCAAGACAGGGGCGAGGGCAGGGACTCTGAGATGGCCTGACCTCTGGAAGGAGAGCGAGGCTGAAGATTAAGGTCAATGATGTGCCCACAACTCAATCAGACCCACACAGTGAAAGCCTCAGTAAAACTCTGGGCATTGAGGCTGTGGAGGTTCCCGGTTGGTGAACACCTGATATGCATGGAGGGTAATGCGCCCCATTCCGTGGGGACAGGGCTCAGAAGCTCTGTGCTGCCTCTCAGACTTTGTCCATGTGTCTCCTCATTTCGCTGGCCCTCCTGATTTGTACCCTTTATAAAAAAACTGTAATCATCATTTAAGTGCAGTGTTTTCCTGAGTTCTGTGAGTTGCTCTAGTGAGTTATTGAGCTGGAGGGGGTCAGGGGAACCCCTGAAAGTATATGTAGTCTGTCAGAAGTGTGGGTAGCTGGGGTCTGAAGTCAGGGCAGTCCTGTTGGGGACCATGCCCTCTCACTTATAGGGTTTGCACTAGCTCGGGGTGGTTAGCACCTGAACTGAACTGCAGTGTCCCCAGATGGAACAGTTGGTGTTAGAACAGTCAGCAAGCCTGTTCACTGCCTCTGGTTGTGGGCCAGGTGGTCATCAGCTGCGGCAAGTGCCCAGAGGGGCAGGAAGCCATAGTGACAATGGCAAAGAAGCTGTGGGACAAGCACTCCAGGTAACTGGGCTAGCTGGGTACCTGTTTAGACTCATTGTTACTGGTCTGAGACCTATAGATAGTGGATATTCCATTAGACTGTTTTAAAGAGAGCTGCAGAAGACAGGACACACCCAGAGGCATGCAGCTATATACACTTAGGATGTGACCACACAAGGCAGAAAGATGTATCCAGGGTATGTTTATGGAAAAAGAACAAAGTGAAAAGGATGCTGTTGGACTTGTAATCTTCAATCAGTTCTCTCTTTACCTCTTACCTTCTGCCTGAGGGGTTAGGGGGACTCTGAAATCTACCAGCCAGTGAATGTTCCGTGGATTGAAATGCTTACCCTAGTATGTTCCACCCATCTCCTTTTCAGGAGCGAATTTTGTCTATTAGAGATAATCAACAATGTTGCATCAAAAAGTGAAAGCACTGATAGGTGTTTCAGAAGAAACTTTCCTAGCATAAATACAAAATCCCTTCCCAGCCCAGGGGGCCCTGCAGGATCCAGTCACTGTCCCTCTCCCCTCCTACACCCCTGGCTGCCAC
This sequence comes from Camelus bactrianus, assembly GCF_048773025.1. Lineage (NCBI taxonomy): Eukaryota > Metazoa > Chordata > Mammalia > Artiodactyla > Camelidae > Camelus > Camelus bactrianus. The sequence goes on from NC_133572.1 coordinate 16,727,415, forward strand.
CCTCACCAGCTCCAGCCACGCGGGCTGCCCAGTGGTCCTCCCTCATGCCCAGCCCACTCCTGTCAAGGACATGGCCTCCATGACATATATATATCATGTATGTATACATATATGTTTGTCTGTGTCCAGTAATAGAGGGTAACTAAGTTCTGTGAGGGGGAGTATTGTCTGGCTTGTTCTTAGAGCCGAGAACTGTGTCTGGCACACAGTAGGCTTTCGGTAAATGCTAGCTGAATAAATGCAGAGGTCAAAACGGAGGATGCAGGGAAAGAAAAGTGTTCTGCCACCGCTCTGCATTTTTTCAAGGATCAGAGGTAAGGAATATTCAGGTAAAAGGTGAAATGACTCATGCCATGCTGGGAAGGTCTGGGCTCCGTGTAAACGCTAACTGCCACTCATAACAGTCCTCAGAGAGAGAATGCTTACTTAGAGGATCAGGGACCCAGTAAAGCAGGCTGTGACTGAAAAGGCAGGGGCTTTGGAGGCAGCCCACTCTCCGAACCCCAGCCTTGCCTTTCCTTAGGTCCATGATCAGAGAAGACTATTAAGTTTCTTCCTCTGAAAATGGGGATCATAATGCCTGTGTTTTAGAATTGTGTCAGAGTATGATGGAATGAGAGCTGATATTTATAACAGGTTTCTGGTGGGAGGAGAGTGGAGCAGGAGTCAGGGTAGGGCAGTGAGGTGTAAGAGGTGGGAACGGATTGGCTGGGGCAGAGGACAGAGACAGTGGGAGGACTGGTCTGTAACTGGCCTCAGGGGATTGTGACGTCCCTGAAATCAACAGATTTTCAGGGACGAGAACAAGAAGTCACCCTGACATGAGTTTTGATGTTTTCCCATGTCAAATGCTATCTGGGAATTTCAGAGGGGTTCCTCCCCCCGACTCTGCCCCATCGCACTGTGAGTAATCTTGTGGGAGTCAGGAGCCTGTTCTTTGGTTCCAGATCCCCCAAGACAACTTTTGCTGATATCTGCCTACTTTAAAAAATTTAAATTCCTCAGGTCACCATGGATTTCGAAATCTGTATGAAAATCACTGACACACAAAGAAAAGAAGGAGGCCACCTCAGAGTGGAAGAATTCTATTTCTGTCCCAGTTTCTTTGCCAGGGCAGCCTGCAGTCAGACTTCCCGGGTCCCACGGCCCGAGCCCACAGCCCACCCCATTGGTGTATCTGGACTGTTACTTTGAAAGACAGTGATGAGGTTGTTTTTTTTTTTTTTTTTCCCCGGGGTTTTAGCCCTTCTACATTTTACTAAGCACACTGTTAATTCTCTTCCACTTCCCCCTTCTTTATTTGCCTCACGAAAAGGGGTACAGCGAACCCCTTTTACACATCAACTTTATCTCTTCCCTCTCCTGCTCTGGCCTCTCTGTGGCCTCTCTTCAAGGCTCTCTGTTTTGGAGAAGTGATGTTGGCCTTCGGCTTTGCCTGGTCCCAAGGCCCAGTCATGCTATGAATTCCGTTACAGAGGCCTTGCCCTGGGAGCCATCTTCACCTTTGCCTTAACTTGGTGCTTGAAAATTAGATTCTAAGAGATCTCTGCACGTCGGCCCAGCACGTGGCGTCAAAAGCTGCAAGTGAAATGCAGGCCTACTTAACTTGCGAGCTGACAAGGCTTTTTAGTGCCCTAACAAACAGGATTTATCTGGAATTCAAATTTATCACTGGGAATGGAAAACTGATGGTTTTGCCAGTGTTAGTAGCTAAGACCTCCAAGGTCTTGATGAATTCAAATTTATCCTCAGTTCCTCAATAGATGTTCTGCTACATCCTATACACATTTCACCAGGAAGATATGAATATATATTTTTCTTTCTATGAAGATTTTAATTTGACTACATCTCTGTGTGACAGTTACATTTTTAGAAGGCATTGCAGGTGTCCAAAATTTCATAAATTTTTGGAACTTGGGGTACTTACTTAGAACATAAAAAATTTTACCAAATAGCCTTGCAATTAATTGTGTTGTGTTGGGGTGGAAATTATGTCATCTGTCAGAATTACAGCAATATCTATTCAGCATTATTTAATGTATTTGGTTATAATTTGTATCTCTGGTCACGGTTTATGTATCGTAAAAGATTTAGCACAACTTCCCCACATTTCTGTTCCTCAGAGTAATCGTTGTACCCTGTGCCCCATTGCCTCATAACTCTTTTTTAATTTGCTGGAAAATGTGAGGAATGATTTGGCAACACAACTATATAAAGCAGATTGTATTGGTTTAGAGTGTGCATAATTATCAACTTCTGGGAAAAGAAAAGATAATCTATTTTAACCTAAGATACAGGTGTCTTTAAGCTAATGTGATATATAAAAAACCAGATGATATATAAAAATCAGATTTAGAAAACCAAACAAAACAGATTACTTATTATTCATTATAAAAGGCTTCTTTTCTAAAGGAGAAAAAAAACCACAAGATTTCTTTAAGTAACAATTTCTCCAGGTACATTGGAAGTATGATTCAGTTTCCCACACAAAATGCATTCATATGTAACATGCCAACGACATGGCTGGGGAGAAGAGGGAGGGAGAGTTTTTTTGATGCGTACCGTCAGGTCAAGCGGCTAATTTAGCAAAGTCTTATTTTATTTACACTGACAGCCATTTTATTGCAAAGTCAATGTTCATAGGATGAAAGCAGTTGATGCAATGTGCAGTGTAAACTTTCCACCAGCCAGGTCCCACTTTTAATACAGAGTCTCCTGAGCTATTCCCCAAGTCACAGCACCACCACCTTATTGCACAGAATCCCATTATAAGTAATAAACTTGAGATGGTAGGAGCAAGGCAGTGAGCTGTTTCCGAAATGCCCCCCTTCCAAGTTGGCCTGGGATCCTGCAGCTGATGGGCCCTGCACTCCCAGGCTTCCAGCTGGGGTCCAAGTGCTGACGCTCCATTAAACAGGCTGGAATCACATGCTGCTGCACAGAACAGTGTGACCTGGTCCAGTTCATCGACAGAACTGGACGGGCTTTCCCTCAGAGCTGGTCCCTGGCAATTTGTCTCCAGCCTGAGCTGAAGATCAAACCCAGAGCTCACAAGGATGTGTCCTTTATCAAAAATAAAACAATTTTGCGTAGTGCTTCTGGAGCCAAAATGTCAACATAAATAACACTTTAGAAAACATGCCTTCCCACGCTTTCCAGATGTCCCATGCACCTAACGGCCACTTAGATTTTTCTCTGCTTAATGCCTGGCACACAAGCGCAGCAGGCACTCAGATAACTGGGGCTGGATGTACACATGCAAGAATGTGGAGAGATTTTTACTATTGTAACTCCCCCACCTGCTATTTTTATTTAGTCACAGATTACTTATAATTATATTTTTATTTTGTCTCTCATCAGACCCCTTTGCTCTACTACAGTGTTGCCAGGACTCCTTAAAACCATTGTAACAAGTTCCTCTTCTGCTTAAACACTACCATCTTCTAATCTATCAAACCTAAACTTTTTGGTCTCTTGGTGTAACACTGAAGCCCATAAAGGCTTAAAAACAAGACACTATAAACCTCCTAGAAGAAAACAAAGGCAAAACATTCTCTGACATAAATCTTAGAAATGTTTTCCTAGGGCAGTCTACTCAGGCAATAGAAATAAGAGCAAAAATAAACAAATGGGACCTAATTAAACATAAGCTTTTGCACAGCAAAGGAAGCCATAAGCAAAACAAACAGACAACCTACAGAATAGGAGAAAATATTTGCAAATGATGTGACTGACAAGGGCTTGATTTCCAGAAAATATAAACTGCTCATACAACTTAACAAAAAGACAAACAACCCAATCCAAAAATCGGCAGAAGACCTAAACCAGCAATTCTCCAATGAAGACATACAAAGGGCCAATAGGCACTTGAAAAAATGCTCAATATCACTAATTAGAGAAATGCAAATCAAAACTACAATGAAGTAGTCACACCACTCACACAGGTCAGAAAGGCCATCATTAAAAAGTCCACAAACTATAAATGCTGTGAAGAAAAGGGAACCCTCCTATACTGTTGGTGGGAATGTAGTTCGGTGCAGCCATTGTGGAAAACAGTATGGAGATTCCTCAAAAAACTAAAAATAAACTTACTATATGATCCAGCAATCCCACTCCTGGGCATATATCCAGAGGGAACCTTAATTCAAAAAGATACATGCACCCCAATGCTCATAGCAGCACTATTTACAAAAGCCAAGACATGGAAACAACCTAAATGTCCATCAACAGATGACTGGATAAAGAAGCTGTGGTATATTTATACAATGGAATACTACTCAGCCATAAAAAAGAATGAAATACTGCCATTTGCACCAACATGGATGGACCTGGCAATTGTCATTCTAAATGAAGTAAGGAAAAAGAAAAGAAAAATACTATATGATATCACTCATATGTGGAATCTAAAGAAAAAAAAAAAGACACAAATGAACTTATCTACAAAACAGAACCAGATTCACAGACAGAAAACAAACTTATGGTTACCAGGGGGAAAAGGGGCAGGAAGGGATAAATTGGGAGTTTGAGATTTGCAAATACTAACTACTCTATATAAAATAGATAAACAAGTTTATACTGTGTAGCACAGGGAACTATGTTCACTATCTTATAGTAACCTATAATGAAAAGGAATACATGTATGTATATATATGACTGAAACATTATGCTGTACACCAGAAATTGACACAACATTATAAAATGACTATAGATAAACAAGATTATATTGTATAGCACAGGGAAATATACACAAGATCTTATGGTAGCTCACAGAAAAAAATGTGACAATGAATATATATATGTTCATGTATAATTGAAAAATTGTGCTCTACACTGGAATTTGACACAACATTATAAAATGATTATAAATCAATAAAAAAAAGTTTAAAAAAAGACTATACTTCAATAAAAAAAAAAAAAACAGCACTGAAGCCCAACTATGAGGTAGCTACCCAACCTCATTTACAGGTGTCTTCCTTTATATCCTGGTCAAGCATCTTCACTCTCCCTCAACACCTCTTTGTAATCTAGCTGAAAGACTGAATAACTGGGGGACAAAAGATAGGGTACCCATGGGCTGTTGATTTTGGGTGAGTACTTTGCTCTCTGATCCTCTCCTGGGCGAAGGATTCCTGAGCTGACCTGGAAGGCTGGACTAGTTCCTTGCAGCCCTAAGATTCTCTAAGCCTATGCTTTATCATCTCAACTCCTACTTAGGATTTCTGGCAAAAATATTGGTACAGAGATGAAAGGAAAAGTGAAGGAGAAACCACTAATAACATTGTTAAAATTGGTACCATTTCAATCACATAATACTTTAAATAGTTCCTTGCTTTAAATAGTTGCTTTAAATAGTTCACATGAGCTCTATGAAGGGCGCCCCAAGACACAGGAGAGAAAACTAAGGTTCGCAGCTGTCATTGCTTAACCAGTATCACACAGATCCTGAGAAAGTCAGAAAAAGAATATGGGCTTTTGATTCCCAGGTCCCAAGACCCTTCCTCTGGAGATCAGGAAGTATCAGAATCCTTTTCATGATCTTATCTTAGAAAAGATCCTACAAAATTGCTCTAAATATGTGGATGCCTCTCAAATGCCTAAAGCTGGACTCGAAAAACTGACTCCTGCTAAATGAAATTTGTGTAATGACATTTTAAGGATAAAATGTCTTCCAGACCAAAGAAAGACCTAACTGGTAATTAACCAAGGAAATGAACACATCTAAAGCCAAATCTGTCAATCGGGAGGAAGGTAGTTAGCTTCGGGCAAAGAGGGCAGAAGTCAGTGGCACTGGCGCGTATGCCCAGCCCTCTCTAGGAGACAACGGCTGGCTAGGCTCCCTCCACACGTTCCTCGTGGAAGAGAAAGTAAGAGAAGCAATAATAAGAAGTTAGATTGAAAAACACAATGGTCCAGGTGCTGTCATAGTTACATTCAGTATTTCACTGTATTTAAAAGGAACTCCATTGCCCTGGTTATTGCCCCTTTTCTGCTTTTTCTGAGCAGCGTCCAACGCCGTCCATCATACTGTTAATTATTTACGTTGTGGACTGCCTGCGATTAGAACATACACTTCATGAGGATAGAGATTTTTGTCTGTTTTGTTGACTGCTGTTTCCCCAGTGCCTAAAATAATGCCTGGTACCTTACAAGCACTATATAACTACTTGGTAATGAATGAATAAACAAATGAACTTCAAGGTAGGCACTAGTCCTATCTCATTTTACAGAGAAGTCAACTGACACACAGGGTGATTAAGTGTTTCTCAAGGTCACAGAGCTAGTAGGTGGTAAAGCCAGGAATGACACACGGGATTCAAGCCCTTTTTAACACTCTCGTCTGTAGCTGTGTGCAGTGATCAGGCTGCACCAGCTTATCCGTCTGATCCACTAAACACTCAAATCACGCATCCCACTAACCGCCTTTGCTCCGAACCTCTGCTCATTAAGCAACCTTCTGATTATAATCTGACTTCTCAGGAAAAATACGCTGGCCAGCCTGCGTGCATGTCTGTTCTGCTTGGAAATTATAATTTATCTCATTAAATCAATGCACAGATATTCTGATTTACCCACATCTCTGGCTTTTGACTTTGATTAGCGTATTCCCACCCCAACTCATTCTGTGTGCCCTGACGGCGTCTAGTATCTGAGCCTGTAACGGTTCAGCACAGGATCTAGAACTTTATCACCTGCGACAGGGCCTGTTTGGAGCATTGTCCCTGAGACACCACCCGGTGACCTGCTGTTGGTCAGCCTCCCCAGGCGGTAGCCCTATATCACAGCATTCCTATTCTATCTGGGATAAAGCATTTTCCGCAAAGCAGTATTCCAAGGACAATTATCTAATACTGTTTGCGAATAACAGCAATGAACAGGAACTGTGGAAGGAAGCTCCCTGGTATCAGGCTCAGGGTACAAAAGCAGGTCACAATTTTATTTCAGGGTTTACTAGCAACATTAAACTGGAAACTCTAAGCGCAGAGGACTTGAGGAAAGGAAGATGAACAATGCCACTATGCGGAATGAAAATTAAATTTAAAGCTTAGTAATTCCCGTAGCCTGCGTACCTAACACTATTTTTAATATAATATAAGAGTAAGGCACTGTGCATTCCCCAAATACCCAAGGATTCAAGAAATGGCTCCTGCAACTTTAATTATACGAATTTTTTTTATGAAACTGTTGCATCTTTCTTAACATATTGTATCCTCAGACTTAAGACATGGGAGTTCAGAGGTACTAGATCAGAATGTTCATTAAGTACAAATGACATCCTGGAAATGTTAAATTGTTCATGCTTGTTTACCATTATACACACACACACACACACACACACACACACACACACACACACACACACACGTTTACAGTTTTAAATCCTAAAATTAACTGGCTCGTCTGTGCACTTATACTAAAAGGTGAGAAGCAGAAAAGAAGATGTTCTTGATGGAAAAGAACTTGTGGAAAATATTTTCCCACCATTTAAAGGAATAAAAGGTTTTCATTAAAAGCAGATCTAATCATTTAAGGAGTTTAAATAGGATGTCTCTTAAAAACAATTGCATCTGATTAAGACAACGGCAAATGATGAGGTCAGCTGAGGTGTTCAGGCACAAGAGTCAGCGAGTGTGCAAGAGGAAACCTTCAGATACACACTACTATACATAAAATAGATAAACAACACGGTCCTAGTGTATATAGCACAGGAAACCAACTTCATCAGCTTATAATAACCTATTATGAAAAAGAATATGAAAAGGAATATATACATGTGAATGTATAACTGAATCAGTATACTGTACACCAGAAACTAACATACATTGTATATTGACTATACTTCAATTAAAAAAAAAAGGTGGGGGGGACTTCCACAGACACTGGTCTCATGGTTGCTGCCTGCATAGAAACCATTTCTGAGGTGAGTATTTTTAGGCAATATAATATTGTTCTTGTATATTCTCCAATTTACCATGAAAACTATAAATTATATTAAACTAGAAATAAAAAAGGATTTCTTGAAAAAGACACCAGAATAGAAGTCTATTTTAAATTAATTACCAGTTATATACCCTCTTTCTGCTTGCTGACAAGTTTGCGGTGTTTATGCAACAAATATTCTCATTTTCCTACATTAGTTGGACTCTTCATGAAATAGTTTAGCCTGCTTTCCTGTTCTCTTTGCAAACTTTTAGACATTGCCCGGGTGATGCAGAAAACGTAGCTTTTGCTAGCTTAATGGCTAATTACAGCAACAGGCAGGGAATCAGGAAAATGCAACTAAATTGCAGAAAAGTCACAAAGAGTTACGTGAGCTTTAACTACAAGTTCACAACCTGTGACAACTGTTTCACACCCTTTGTCTTTTTGCTAATTTTAGTTTGATATTTTGATGTTTGTTAGGCACCTGTCTTACAGAAAGTGGCTCTGGATTATGCTTACATTTTTCATTACCTGGGATGCTTTATCAAGACCCATTCACCTACAGCCCTGTCTCTGCTCTGTCTTCAGAATAAAATGCACTCTGTTGTGGTTGAAATAACTCAAATACAATCTACCATGGTCTCCTGCACTACTGTTTTAAAATTTCTTTTCGGATAAGAACACTGAAGAGAATGCAAGTTTCTACGAGGCTGTTCCTCCTCCTGGACACACCCCTATTTATCCCACTTATCTGGGCAGATGAACTTTGCTTAAATGTTTCCTTTTGAGAAACAACAACAAAAACAGTCTACTGAGCAGTCACTATGAGGAAGGATGCCTATAATGGCAGTTCCCATAACCGTAAGGAAAGAAAAGTCACTTTATTACCTTTGCTAATTTTGGAAGAATACATTTTCTCTATAAAACCAACATCATGACTTCTTTTTCACAGTGAACAGAAAAGAGCATAAGATGACTACTTGGTCCTACAGAAAATCACTCTTACGCCATTTGAAACTGATTTAAAAACAGTGGTAGTTAACTGTGGGTTTTGAGGATTATTTAAAACCTCAACTTCCCCAAACTCCCAAACAATAGTGAAATTCTCAATCTACTGAACTCCGTGGAGTGACTGCAGAGGCTTCTGTTATATGTAGATTCGATGCACCCAATTCACAACCTCAGACATACAGGCCCTTTGAGGTAATTGTGTAAAATACTCTGTCGAGGATTGTTGGAAATATTGAAAGATTTCATAATGCAGAAACTATATCAATGTCATTTAAATTGAACAAAATGGTTCCTTCCTTTTCCGTATACATTTTAACCATCTTCTCCACAAACTTCCTCAATAAATACTGCATGAAACAAGCATTCTTCACTTTGCCCCATAGATGCAACTTGCCAACCTGATTGATTTCTTTCTGTGCAGCTCACCTGACTTCTTCATGTTCTATATTTTCTCCTTTATTAAAGATGACCCAACCTTAGCTTCTATCACATTCACATCTGCAAAACTATGAGACTAAGAGAGACATGCAAAGATGAAGATAGGAAAGGGGAGGATTTCACAAAGCAGGTTTGCAACCCAATAAAAGTCTCACAAAAACTCAGAACGCAGATGTGGAAGATTAATGAAACAATGACATCATATGAAGAGAAGAAATCTGGCAATTGAGCCAAATGAAGATACAAACCTGGAAAAAATTAAGAATGAGCAGTAGGAACAAATTATTTATTGTGAGAAGACTGACTATGTTTCTATGATTCAAGCAGATCAAATAATTTGCATGTTGCCAGATGGAGAAATTGCATTCACATGTGTTAGCCCATGTTTCTATCTAATTTCCTCAGACAGTGCCTTGGCTTACACTAATGATAGAAGGTAATTTCTCTTTCTTCTTAGGGAGTACTTACCCGAGAAAGAGTAAGAGAGAAAAGAGATGCTGACGTGGGTGTGCATCTCAGTCTGACTCCGCCTTCAACTCCACTTTTGTTTCCATTTCTCTGCACAGACCAGAGCTGGCAACCTAATCATAACCAATGGAACCATGCTTTTTAGTGACTGTTTATGACCTACCAAGTACATTTAGTTGACACTGTAGGACTAGTTGGTGATCATTTGAATGAGCAGAACCTTATAAAGAGAGCTCCATTGCTTTTCTTTGAGGTTACTGTATGACTGTCTGATCCACTACTGGCTTCCATGTCTGTCCAGACTTGTGGCTTTGATTATAAAACCACAGAATATCAAAGCTCAAAGGGTCTTTTGATAGATTTAATTCAACCCCCTTGTTTTTCATAGAAGAAAGCAAGAGGAGGTTAAGAGACTTGGCCAAGCTCTCACACATCTCTTGATTTCTCATTCAGTCTTCTATGTCCATGAGGTCTACTTTAGAGTTATTGACTCTTCTGATCCAAGGTTCCACTTAAATGTGTGTCTACTGAGGAGAGGTCTTCAAACATAGTTTTAAGTGTTAAGGTAGACAGTATTTTTTTCTTTTCCTTTTTAACAAATGAGGACACTAAGGCAGAGAGGTTAAGCAATTTGCCCAAGGTCACACAGCTACAAAGTAGCCAAGCTGGGATGTAAACTAGGAAAGTTTAATCCCTGTCTACTTACTATACCTTTTTCTCAATAGCTATTATCTACGTTACTAGGAAGTGAAGCTAAGCCACTAGAGATATATCATTCCTTATTCCTTATTCAAGTTTGTTCATTCAGTCATCTATTCATTCAACAGGTACTTGCTAAGCCCCTACTATGTGCCAGCCACTGCTCTGAGTCCTGATGATATAGCAATGAACAAACTACGTTGTTGCCCTAATGCAGATTACACAATGTATGCACAAAGAAGAAATACAACTAAAAATAAATATACAACATGATGTCAGGCTGCAATAAACTTTGGCAGGAAATTAATGAGCAGGATAAGAGGATTAAGACTGATGTAAGTCAGGAGAAGGGACTCTTTTTGAAAAGGTGAGCAGGGCACAGGAGCATTGCGTTTGAAACCCACCCAGATCTCATTTGACTGTTCCCAATCTATATCCCTTATAATAAAACTGAAATCGTTAAGTATAGCATGTCTTTAAGTTCTGTGTGTCATTCCAGTGAAGTATCAAACCTGATGGCTTATGGGAAACCTGGCATTTGTAGCCAGTTGGTCAGAAGTGCAGGTGGCCTGAGAACACCCAAGGTGCAGCTGGCATCTACAGTCAGGGCAGTCTTGTTGGGGACTATGACCTTCAACTTGGGGGGTCTGAGCTAACTCTGGGCAGTTACCATCAGAATTGCAGTGCAGGATTCAACTGGTGTTAGAACAGCACCTCAGGTCACCATCCCTGCATAAGACAGGATGGAACCTGGGGAGAATGATTTATCCTCAGCCAGGACCTAATGAGAAGGAGGGTGCTTTAGTCCCACCAGCACTCTGTCCTAAACAGTGAGCAAATTCTTGTAAGCACTAGCATTGATTTACCATGCTCAACTCTCTCAACACTCTCCTTTAGGTTATTTTTCCCCAGGTAGAATTTTCATTCAAATATCAATAGTGACACTAATAGTTTTAAATAAATCAATCTTTGTTATTACCACCACTTAGCAAACATGAATTTCATATCTGAGGTTCCCAAATTCATTTTCAATTTTGGTCAGTCTGCTCTCCTGGACCCCAGTTTCGTTACTGCCGGGAGCCATGGAACCACTGTCCTCGGGGTGGATGGCGCTTTGTCATCACACATGGAATGAGCTGGCAGCCAAATCACTGTTTCCCTGCAGGTCTGAGGGGAAGGGTTAACTATTGATGTTTCAGGCAAAAAAGTATTCTTCTAGACATCCAAACTTGAAACCTTATCTTCTTTCCTTTCTCTTAAATCCACTGCCAGTTAATAGTTTTCTTATTTTATCTGACAGGTATTGGGGAATCAAAAATTAAGTCTGGAAGGACCTCAAAAATCAGTTATTTCATTCACTTATTCAATAGATACGTGTTGAAAGTCTTTTTATTTCAGAAGCTGTTCAGGTACTTGGGAAACAGGGAGCAGGACAGTTAAGGGTCCAGTTCCCAGGGAGACAAAGAAAAAAAATTAGCCCTGTGAGTGACAGGCAGACCATTTCACACAGTGGTGAGGGCTACGGGTAAAGTGTGACCAGGTGCTCCTACCGAGATGACTGGGGTCTTAGTGGGCTCAGCCAGGAATGAGGGTTTTAGTTCCTGAAGATAAGCACCCCAGGTGAAGGGAACAGCAGGAGACAGGTTGGCAGGATTGGACACCTCAGAGAAAAGCCAGGGAAGCTGGGCACAGGGAAAGAGGCAGGCGTGGAGTACAAGACCACATGGTTCCTGGGCGGGGGACCAGGATGGCAGGACATCCTCACTATTGGTCAAATCTGCATCCCACCACATCCTTCCCTTCTATTCCAGGTTCCTTCCTTTGCATTTCCCATCAGAGCGATGCTTACAGGATTCCCTTCCTCCAGTCTCTCACCCTTTCACTTCATCCTACTAGGAATTACATGATGCTTCATAAAAAAATCCCATTTGAAAAATCACATTCCTCTACTTAAAAATCACCAATGTCTCTTATTTATTCAAGGGATCAAGCAGAAACTCCTTACCCTGAACAACTGGTTACTGCTACCCTGTAGCCCCAACTTAATCAGGGGATGGGGTCCATCTATGCTTGGATATCATTACTCAAATCGGCCTCTCTGCTTTACACAGAGCATCCTCTCCCTATCCTGCAGGAGCGCTCCTCGACTGCAGCTCATCAAATGTGCAGACTGGTGTCATCCACCAACCATCATGACTGTGTATCAGGCTCTCCCAATCAGGCCCGGGATTCTTGATGGCCGGAAATCCATCTGTCCTTTACTGTGCTCCCCTACATGGCTGCTACAGACATAGTAGGCACTAAGCAAAAGTTGTTGAACAAATAATTTCTTGAGCCTTGAAATGCTATTTTGATCCTCAAACACTCGTAGGTATTTTAAATTTTAAGGTAACATTTAACCTTTACAAAACCCATAGAGGTAGGGATGTTCACCCATTTTTCAGATGAAGAAACTGAGACACAGGAAGGTTAAAGTCCCCCCAACGCCTCCCAGTCCACACCTAAAGCATTACGCCACGCTGCGTCTCTCTCACCCAGCTCCCTTCTAGTAACTCCCTTTCAACACCCCACACTCCTATTTCATCCTCAGTGACTTGGGCACAAGTGAGTTATACACTAGAAAACAAAGTGAGGAAAACATACTCCTCTTCAGTGACAACGCCTTTGATCATCCCCAACAAAACGAGTTATCTTATTATGTATCTGTTGGCACCATGTCCATGTTTGCTAAAATGGTATGTCTAGCTGGATTTAGTGCTTCCGAATGGTCCTAGGGCCTCCACGCGGGACACAGGAATTCTCTGAGCCTCTGAAGCCCAGGTGCAGCCCAAGACAGTGGACATTTTCCAACCCCTGCTGGAAGCACAGTTCAGTTTTCTCTCAGAGGCTGAGGCTCCCCGGGTCTTAGAGGAAAATTCGCGATCTGGTCCCTAACTGGTGGCATCCTCTGCAGAAGCCCAGCAGCAGGGAGGCATGATCATGTGGGCAGCAGGCCATCCACCATTTAACCGCCCGACTCCGGCAAAGTTTGGGGGAAGGGTCAACCCACACATGGCCTCCCAGTGAATAAAATGGAAAGAGTCGAATTTGGACCCTTCCAACGCTCCTGCCACAACTGCTTCCAGCTTGTAGTACAAAGCAAACATTAACATACTCGGAATTTGATGTAAAGAAATATTTCAAATATCAGAGTTGGATGAATTTTAGAACTGGGACAAAGAGACTTCAGAAACCAGATTCTCATCATGAAGGAGGAACGGATGTGCATGGGGGCCAAGTCTCTTCTCAAAGTCACAGGGAGAACCAGGGCCAGGGGCCTTTACATCACAGCACGGCACCCAGAAGGCCAGGGAAAAACCCTGGGTCATTATCTCGTTGTCAAGTTACAAGCACCTCCACAATAAACCACCCCTGAATCTGGCTGTTTTTGAAGGTCAGATCCTGGTGAACGGGTGTCTTTTTATGTCAGTGGTGTCTGAAATGCTAATCAATCATCTCACCGAATGACATAAACACTTGGAGTTCTTTCCGAAGAGTCCGTGCCCACAGTGGACGTGAAGTCAGAGCACACCTGTTCTCACGTCACCTTTGTTCTGACCCAGTGGCAGCTCCTACCACTCCTTCCAAACAGCCTTGCCCCTGGGTCCTCTCTGGGACACTCCAGCTAGTGTCACACTACACCTATTTGTTAAGTCTATCCTAAAATCACTTGTAAAACTCAAATGGATTCGATGGTCCAAGCAATTCTAATGCATATACGTGAGCACCTGACTTCCGGTTTAACAAAGGAACAAATGCCAGATGGGCCTGAACCTGAGTCAGGCCACAGGACAGGAAGGTCCCTCCACCTGGCCTGTTCTCGATGGTAATATTCACTATGTAAAAACTGCAGTGACTTGTTTAGGCTCTGCCTTCTGCTCTAAACAGGAAACTGGGTGACAGGCCACGCCTGTCTCACTCTCCTCTGCCCGCCTCCAGGGGCCAACACGGCGCCCAGGACAGGCAGGTAGGAAGCATTCCTAACGCCGAGGACTCAGCAGGGAGTATTTATTGAACAAATGAAAGTGGACCATTGCCTGGCCTCTTAAGAGGAACACGATGCTGAATCAGAAAAGGCTTAAGAATGCTCTGAATCTGCACAGCAGTATTTAAATACAGCTGTGTTATTTTAAGGAGCCAATATTTTAAGCAGAAGTGGAATGATCAAACACTCATTGAGCAATAACCAGGAGCCAGATGCCGTGTTAGACACGAGGATACGTGTGATTTTGTTTAACTCATCCAGGGGTCCTGGTAAAGAGGAGTATGATCCCCATTGACAGTTGAGGAAACAAGACTCGGAGCTGGGGGCAACTTAGCTCAGATGCTACTATGTCAAAACACCTTGATCTCTAAACCTCCATAAAAGTAACTGATTCCACTAACATGTCATTAAATGACTCATCTGGGAGATACAAGTGCTGAATCACTTTGGTAAAATTCAGCAATTATGTTTCAGGAATTTCCTTAGATAAAACTAGCCCCCAATCCTGTGGAAATTAGCTTGTCTGATAACCTCACCTAACACCAGAGTAGCGTTTCAGCTTAATTGCCATCCTGACTAATTATGCGCCACGTGGCACGGGCTATGCTGGCCTATTAAAGACCATTAGACGGAAGCGTGTGGCTTTACGGTATACACTCATTCCCACAACTTACATTTTGACGGCATCTGTTAGTCTCTGGAAGAAAGCCAGAATTTCTGAGTAAAATGTATCAGTCCTAACAATGTGGACATTATTATTCCAGAAAGCCAACTGAGAATTGAACAAGACCTTACGGTAATGGCTGGAACTGGGAAACAAGAATTTTCTTCAGCACAGCGGGAAGAAATCTTTTTATTAAGGTTATGAGAATCAGAGATGTGAGCAACCCTTTACAAGTTTCAGATAAATGACTTAGGATGGGTCCCCATAGCAGAGCGGCTCCTCTATACTGAACAAAATCCAAATCATTTTGCTCTAAACATTTGGGTTTGCAGCATAGTTGCATATGAAAACTTATTAGTCAATGTTGGGTCACAAGATATCCACAAGCTGACCAAGAAACCCTTCTAGGTTCGTTGGCTGATGAAAAGTGAAAGTCAGTTTACAACATTGTGTCAATTTCTGGTGTACAGCATAATGTTTCAGCCATATATATATACACACACACACACATACATACATACATATATTCTTTTTCATATTTTTTTTCATTATAGGTTGCTACAAGATATTGAATACTATTCCCTGCACTATACAGTGCAAACTTTTGTTTATCTATTTTATACATAGTAGCTGGTATCTGCAAATCTCAAACTCCCAATGGTTATACTTTTTTATGACCCTATACATTATTATTGTCATTAATTGTTACTAGTAGTATTAAATAGATCCTATATATTACTATTATATTAGGTATTATTAGTATTAATTAGATCCTTCACACCATTATTATCATTAGTTGTTACTATTAGTATTAAATAACAGTTACAGTTCTATGTCCTTCTGTCTGAGAGTATAATTTCTCTGATTTACTCACTCTGTATAGTCTTCCTTGGAAAGCCCCATCCGAATCTGTAATTTCAACCACCAGGTATACTCCAGTGACTTACAGACTTTATGATCAGACTTACAGACTTAACAAATCGATACTGAGTATCTACCATATACCAGGCACTGTTCTATGCTCCTGAAATCTCACTCTGGTGGGAGTCGATCTTTTCTAACTCTTTATGGGAATTCAATTCCTTATTGAACATATGTACTTGGACACCCACATTGGACCTGTGCACTTGGACACTATGAGGCAGACTGAGATGATCACATCTCCTCAACTGCCCCAGGGAAATCCCTCGGATTTGGGCTCAAACCCCCTCCCCACCCCACCCCCTGCCAACTATTCAGCGCCAGAGACTGAAACCCCCTTCCTCTTGCCGTCACTAAATCTTCTACCTGAATCTCTTCACACGCATCATTTCTTCTCCATCTCCAGCGGCATTTCATACCAGCTGTCATCTTCTTGCTGGGTAATGAAATCTTTCTGTTATTTTTCTCTTGGTCCAGGATGGCCCCCTTGAATACATTTCTTACACTGCCATGGAATATGTTTTTTAAAATACACATCTGACCTTGTCTCTTTGCTTTAATATCTCTGAAGGGTTCCCCTTAGCTTGGTTCAGGATAAAGACCTCCAAGCACACATAATCCATGCCATCTGGCTCCTGGTAACAGTTACCTCCTGGACAGCCTCAGTCTTTCCCTAGACCTGCTCCTTCGACCTGCTCCCTCCTCCTTTACCGACTCACTCAGGCATCCAGGCCTGACCGAAGCCTCCCCTTCCACCGCTGTGCTGTGCTGTGACCACTCCTTCACTGGACTTCTCTGTCTGCTGTATTTCACCAAAGCTTCCTGAAGGAAGTTAGGGTATGTGCCTCAGCCTGGAACCCCTGGGCAGCCCAGAGCCTGGAGTACGGTGAGCACTGAGCCTGCAAGCCTTTGTTTCTTGGATGAACAAATCTTTAACCGATGGAAAATGATTTCTTGGTCTTCATTTTCAAGGCATTTTGGATCATATTTCAATCACTGCAGCTTAGAAACTAAGGATTCTAATTCCTTAAAACACATATTAAGAAGCAGGAAGAGCTTTCCCCCTTCCAAAGGGTGTGTTTTGGTTTGGTTTGGGGTTTTTTCGCTACCTTTTCTCCAACATTGGACTTACACATAGTGGACCTTAGTCATTCTACCTGATTCTTCACTAGGAGACGGCACAGCTAAAGGTAAAATCATGTACAAAGGCCCCAGAAAAATCTGTGTTTCGATCCTGGCTCAAGTCTTATTTATTGAGCATCTTGGGTAAGTCATGAGCTTCTTTGAGCCTCCATTTACATAAAATAGGGTAACATGCCAAGCTGCTAGCATATATCAAACACTTAGTTTTTTCTTTTTGTTTACTCACTCTTTCCCTTTAAGAGACACACTTTGCCTGGAATATATTCTTCCCCATCCATTCTGGCAAAATCCTCCTTCTTTCTGAAAATCCAACTCTCCTCCAAATCCTCTCTGTGCAATTGTCCGTCACCTGAGCCCCAGTACCTCAATGTCTTACTCACTTTGTTCAACAGATCTAGACCAAGTGCCTACGACAGTGTGCTGGGCATTGATACAGGGGCTGGGGATCAGCAGTGAACAAAACAGACGTGTAAATGCCTCAGTCAGAGTGGAGAGGAATACACACTTCAGTAAGTATAAAACGATGTGAGGTCAGATTGATCCAAGTGCTCTAGTGAGTAACAGGACAGAAAGTAACCAGAATGGGGGTGTCAGCAAGGTGCCAGGCGCGGAAAGACCGGGCGGACAACAGCTGTGAGTAGAAGGCACCTGTATGCCAAGGTACCAGGGAGAAGCATGGCATTTTTGAGATCTTCTCAAAGGGCCAATGTGGTTGAACTGTCACTGGCTAAGGAAGGTGGGATGGGATGGGATGGGAGGGAAGCAGGGGGGGCCAGATGGCATAAGGGGACCACGGGAAGGAGCCTGGATTGTATTCTAAGTACCGCTGAAGGGTTTTAATAAGTCAGGGGTGTAATGGTATAATTTGTTTTCAGATTTCTCCAGCTACCTTGTGCCGATACGTCTATTATCTCACTCATGAGAGTTCTGATTTGCACTAAAGTTTCTGGTGAATACAGCTGCCCTTTCTAGTACATTGTGGTTCTGTAAGGGTAGTGACCATCTTTTTTTCTTGTTTCTGTCAGTGCCCCGTGCACACTGTTCCCCAGCAAACGCTTGTCAAATTAAATGGAAACGTCCTGTAGCTTCTGTCTTTCTCTCCTGCGACTATAATAATAATCTTTGCAGGAAGCTTGCAGTCACCAGCCAGCTCTGAACAAGGACAGTTTTCCTATTTGAATTCCTCTCAGGACTTCCTGCCATTGTGGGCTTGTCTGCTGACTTCCTGTCTCCCAGCCAGGTTACCCCCGGCCCTGGACTGCCAGGCACGAGGCTTGTGCTGAGTGCAGGGCGCCCCCTTCTCAGGGAGCAATGCTGCTAGCTTTTTACGCCATGGGGCATCGAAGAACAACAGCACACGCACTGACCACCACTTGCGCATGCCCGGCACGTTAACGGATGCAGCATCCTTTCCGCTGGCTGTGCAACTTGGGGCCAGTGGCCAGTCCTCTCTAAGCCCAGCCTCCTCATGTGCGCAATGGGGATAATCATAACAGACTGCCTCCGAGGGTTGGTACAAGGCCTTTAAAGAGATCATGCATGCCGAACACTTAGCACAGCATCGGGCACAGTCAGCACTCGTCAAACGGCAGTTTACATCCTGTCGGTACTGTCAGTACTGTGAGCATGCATGATTTGATTTCACCCTCACAGCAGCTCTGCAAGGAAAGTCGTAGTATATGCAGGGCCAATATTTAGCTCGTTTGCATAGACACAGCTGTACCGGTTGCTAAAGCTACTGCAGTATTTCCTAGTTGCCAAATCAGCCACTGTCCCAAGTGCTCCGAATCCACTCCCGACCCCATGACCCTGCAGCCTTCTCTGCCCAGGTTCTTCTTCCCCTGGAATTCCTGCCTCCCCCTTCTCCCCCACAATCCAGCAGCCAGGATCCGGGCACAATTCAGCTGCTTCTGTTCTGAGTGCTGACTGCCAGAGCATACTTCTTTGCATCGATGGGTCACGTGAAGGGCAGAGGGATTAAGTCAAGTCGCCAATCCTGTAAATGGAAATCCTAGGAAGTCCAGCTTCAGACTCCAGTGCCCGGGCTCCTTCCTTTACACCGAGCTGCTCCGTAGACACCGATGAGAAAAACCAGCAAGGGCCGCTCTGGCTTCTTGAACTTCGAGGACTATCACCTGCACACCGGCAGATTCAGTTTCTGACCGACTCAGGAAGTCGTCAATGACATGACAGTCTGCGCCTCACCTGCCCGCCCTCTTCACTCCCCATCCCACTTCTGTCTGTGAATTTCACTGAAAACTATTTGGCCCAAATCCTTTCACTCTGACTTTCCACTGAGGACAGTCATTGAGATGGAGCCTCTGTGTACAGTCACACTGGTAAGAACTTACCATTTCTATCTCTATTTTACAAAATGAAAAGAGGATTAGAAAGACGTCAACGCGTGCACCAAAATGTGGATCTTATGTATGAACACTAAATAGGAAATCAGGATAATGCAGAGGAGAGATCCCACAACAAGAATGAAATTCGGAGTTGGGAATTGAAAAAGATCCCTTTCAAATTGAAGACACATGTCTGGACTTGAAACGTGGGCCACAGAGGTGGCGTCTCCTTGAATGTTAGGCATTTACTTCTAAATTGCGCATTTTGAACTATAAAGACCCCCGCAGCTTGCCTTGAAACGTAAACATTTTAAAAAGTGTCTTATTATGTTCTAACATATTTAAATCAGGTTTAAAAGATTGAGCAGTTACATAATTGGCTTAACTAGCTCCAATTACCCAATTAGCATGCATTGGAAATAATAGAATCAGAACATGTAATTTCATAATTATGACCCATAACAATAATGCAGAAATTAAGCTGGCAAGTGGCGCTAACGCAGGAGGGGGTGCATATAAATCCTAGAGGACCTGATGTCTTTCATGAGCCCAAATATCTCCCCCTTCCAACAGTTACTGCTCAAAAATTTAGTTTAACTAAAAGATTGATTTTGAGTTTCATACACAGAAAGTAACATCTGAAAAGTTCTTCGCTCTTTTCCTTCCTCACGGGTGACTTGATTTCTTTTCTATCTCATTAAAAGGAAGATCCCTCTCTTTCTGAGGTCTTGATCATGCAAGGAATCATTCGTTCTGAAGGATGAATTACGCTGAAAACCCCACCAGTTGTATCTGCTTGTCTTTCCGTGAGGAAAGCAGCCTCAGACACACGCCTGAGGATCTGCGCATGTGTGGGAGGAGCCGGGTTTGAGAAACACTGGGAGACAAGAGGGATTAAGTCGCCTGTCTCTCAAATCAGCCATCTGATTTTTAATACTGCATTCATTATACGTGGTTCAGGTGGCATAACCCTCCTGCTGCATCTTTATCTTCCGATTTTAAAAGAGGGGAAAGATGACATCTACTTAATGAGAAATCCATATTCTAAATTTCCTGCAGCTACTTTGGTGTATCTTTCTATAAATTACATCCAACTACCAGAGGGCTAAAAAAAAAAAGTTCATTTGTTAATTCACTCATTATTTTATTTATTCATTCAATAAATGTTTTGAACTTCCTGAGGGAAGAGACTGTTTCTTATTCGTCCTTATATATTAAAACCCACAGCACAACAGCTAGCATATAGGAAGCACTCACTATTTGTCGAATTGCTTTTAATAGAGAGTACGATGTCACCCGCCCTGGTATTATACAGAACAAAGAGCTACTCAATTCCTGGTTGTGGTTTTCAAGAAATTGACAATTATTTTTTGTGTCGGGACACACAATACTTACGTTAACAAAAGCATGGGTGACATTGTCCCAGCTGACATCGCCAGAAAAGTCCAGAAACAGTTTTCAGTCAAGTAAGTGGAAGAGCTTAAAAGGTGCTTTGCACTAAAATAAGGAAATGGTCCCTGCAAAGCCATGGTCATGAGGTGTGGCCAGCCAGGGTCCGGGCTGCGGCCCCGTATGCAGAACACGTGGGCAGTTCTCTGAATACACACGGCACCTGCTCTTCTAGGCACCTCTGGTTTTGAGATCACTGTTTGTCAAATTAAGTACTAAATATCCCCAAAGGCTCCTAACATATCTCAGCAAATGAACACTGGAAATGTCCCCCAAAATGTTAGAGAAACATCTAAAAGCCTTGGGCACTTTTTCTAATGATCTCAATTTTGTTTGTTCCTCTTTGGTTCCATACTTTGGGTAATGGGAGAAGCAAAAGGGTTGAGTGATGCTCACAGGCCATTAGTGGTACAGGCTGCAGGATTTATCCTCTCATACACTTTCCTCTGAGTTTATTGGCTTCTCTTTCATTATTTTTACTTTCCTGTGTGGTGCTTCTTTTTCCCTCTCTCACTTCCTGTCCTCAATAAATACTAGCTCAAAATATCAATTCCCTTATCAAAAATGACAGTTTGTTTGCCAGAAGAAAATATATTCCCCAAGTACCCTGATCTTCTCCTATTGCTCCTAACAATATCCCAGAAGGTGCTTTGTGTTAATTCAGACACTGAGACAGTGGATAATTGAACACCTTGGTGTAGGGTTGGAAGGCAGGGGCGAGGAAGTTTTAAGTTTCTGTTAATATTTCAGAGTCTTGATCCCATCACTGGATGGATGGAGAGGCTTAAATACATTTCCTAAGATTCTAACCCCTAGAAGCAATACGTTAATTTGTTTAGAATGTATGTTTTAATGCTTATTAGTATAAATATTCCCTATGGATCTGGAAACAAAAGAATAAAGTTGAAGTATTGGCAGTGAAAACATATTCAGAGGGGAGAAACATTCCCAAACTTGTTATATTCTTGTTTTTCTCATTTCACCAGAAGACAGGAAGCATTTGCCAAAGGCCCCTAGATTTACTTAAAGAGCAGTAGAAATAAGATGAGCTGTTTTGTGACCAATATGAAGAACTTTTAAATTTTCTTCTGCATAAATCCTTGAGGATAAAAGCTACACCAATGGTGAATAAGTAAACACTTCCTCTTAAAGCTCTGTTGATAAACAGGCACTTGCATCAACTTGGTAAATGAATCTATTTTTAAGGCCCCAAAACAAAAGTGGTAGGAAAATGTCTGGAAGGTTTTCTACCAAACTGTTAAGAGTAGTTGCCTCTGACCTGGAGAGAGAGAGAAAATAGAGTCTTTGAACTGAGCTTTAGGCATGCTTCAACTTGCCATGTGCTCTAAAATCTTCTCTCTCTCCGGGAGGCTCAAGATTAGGAGGTCATACAGAAGACCTAAACAAGCAATTCTCCAATGAAGACATACAAATGGCCAATAGGCACATGAAAAGACGCTCAATATCGCTAATTATCAGAGGAATGCAAATCAAAACTACAACGAGGTATCGCCTCACACCAGTCAGAATGGCCATTATTCAAAAGTCCATGAATGACAAATGCTGGAGAGGGTGTGGAGAAAAGTGAACCCTCTTACACTGCTGGTGGGAATGTAGTTTGGTGCAGCCATTATGGAAAACAGTATGGAGATTCCTCAAAAGACTAAAAATAGACTTACCCTATGATCCAGCAATCCCACTCCTAGGCACATATCTGGATAGAATTCTAATTTGAAAAGATACATGTACCCCAATGTTCACAGCAGCACTATTTACAATAGCCAAGACACGGAAATCACCTAAATGTCCACTGACAGATGACTGGATAAAGAAGCTGTGGTATATTTCTACAATGGAATACTACTCAGCCATAAAAAAGAATAAAATAATGCCATTTGCAGCAACATGGATGGACCTGGAGACTGTCATTCTAAGTGAAGTAAACCAGAAAGAGAAAGAAAAATACCATATGATATCACTTATATGTGGAATCTACAAAAAAGAAAAAAAAGAGGGCACTAATGAACTCATCTACAAAACAGAAAGAGACTCACAGACATAGCAAACAATCTTATGGTTACTGGGGGAAAAGGGGTGGAAGGGATAAATCTGAGAGTTTGAGATTTGCAAATGTTAGCCACTATATATAAAAAGAGATTAAAAAATATTTCTTGTGTATATCACAGGGAACTATATTCAATATCTTCTAATAACCTTTAATGAAAAAGAATATGAAAATGAATTTATGTATGTATATGCATGACTGGGACATTATACTGTACCCCAGAAACTGACACTTTGTAACTGACTATACTTCAATTAAAAAAAAAAAAAAAAAGATTAGGAGGCCATAATCTCCCCCAAGCTTGGAGCAACAGATTTTCTGAATTGGGTTTGTCAACCACAGATTTTGAGAAGTTTTCCAAAAAGGTTATTTTTAAATGAACACTCTTACATGTGAATGACTGTTTGTTTCCATCAGTGCCAAGCTTAATATCGCCCTTCTCCTGGCCATTAAAATCCAAGACTGATGCCTGTTCCCTTGGATGAGCACTGCCTGGATGAGAATGAGACATTTCATGAATAAGCTTGTGGGCTCCCCTCCCTCCTGTCATGGTTCTGGAGAGAACTTGGACAGAAACATGGGTAAGGATGTCTTAAAAAGCCAAGCACAAGAGCCTGGCATAACGCTGGTTCTAATGTGAAGGGTAAAGATGGGTCAACGTTTTCGCAGCGGTCCTCTCTCATGGTAAAGTGATTTCCTTATCACAAAACCCAAAGGCTTTGACCTGTCTCTTCTTTATGGCCTCTTTGCATCAACTGATGCTGTTGAAATCTGACACCGAAATGCTCATCTCTTGGCTTCTAACACACTCCACTCCCTGGTCTTCCTTCTGTACTTATTATTGTCTTTATTTCTACTTATTTCACTTGTTTTTCTCCTTTTCCCTAAATGGAAGCTCCCCTAGGTTCTGTCTCTGACTTTCTCTTCTCCTCTCATTACATTTCTCCTTTCCCCCACCTCCCCCTACCTGATGGCTTCAATTGTCCTTCCACGAGGACAATCACAGTGAAAACTGTCTCTGACTACGTACCTACCAGGAGCTGGACATTTTCCACTTCTCATCTCACTGATCTCACACCAATTTTCTGCCTTTTAGGAGAGGAGGCAGTGTCTCAGGGAGGTTCAAAGACTCACCCAAGATATTAAGACCACAAGGCAGGAACGTGATAGAGCCAGCGTCTGAGTCCAGATCTTTCTGGCTGTAAGGCTCAGGCTGCTGTCATTACACCGTCTCTCCTAATCCATGACTCTCATTCCAAAATCAACAAGTCTTCTTCTCTGACTGGCTTCTCCCAACTGAGACTTTCTGAAACGTATTCATACCTTTCCCCCAATGACCAGACTCGCAGGGTCGGGCACCTCCAGCTCCTCTTTCAGCCCTCCACCTCCCCTGCTCCTCCACGTCCTCTTCCCTAGTCTCCTCGGTTACCAAATACCCCTGACTTCCCCCTTCCCTTCTCCAAACCAGCCTACACACTGCTGCCTGGGTAGTGTTCTGGGCCACATTCTTCCCTTAGGGAAAACCTTCAGTGGCTTCTCACTGCTGAGACAAAATGACGCCCATGCACCTACACTTCTTACTCCAAAGTGCAATCTATTTTTTTTTTTTTGTCATATCTCTTAGAGCTTCCTTACAAGTTAACCATGTCAGTGAAACTAGGCAATTAACTATCCCCCGAGTGCCTCAATGTCCCATTTTTATGCTTCTGCTCAGACTTCTCCCTCTTACAGGAACCCACTCTTAATCCAGCAGACACTCCCCATCTGCACAAATCCTGCCCTGTCTCATGTATTGCTCCCCAACACACACACACACACATCAGTTTCCCTCCACCACCTCTCAGCTGGAAGTCATGCTACATCTTTAAGCCTTCATGGGTTTTCAGCTGTTCCATTCTTAGGGAACCTAGCCTGCTCTACATTCGATTATTCCCCTCCCTTTCTTAGTAAGCTCTAAGCTCCTTGGCAGAGAAGGAATGTTTCAGACTCTTCAGTGTATTCGCTGATATCTTTTAGTCCACGGGACATAATAAATGCCCGAAAAATATGTATTAATTAAATTTAAACTTCAAACTTTGATAAAATACAGCAATGTGAGGTCACATTTTAAATGTAATGCTTTACATGATTTTCCTAGAGACAGCAGAAACAAAATGTTTCACACAAACAGTCTCTGAGCATCTTGAGCTCAAGAATGTAGAAATAATGACGATGAGTGCATACCCTCGAAGTGATTACCTTTACCCCTAGAAAAGAAGGGAGAGAGGGCAGAAAAGGATAAGTGGAAAAAGAAACAATGTCAGGTTCTGCCCACAGTCATGTGAAGAATGGAGACAGAATAACTTACAGCAGGATGCAAGTCAATAATAAAAAATCATGAAAAATGCTGAACTACAAAGATTCCATTTACATGTAGCTCTCCTGTGACACAAGAATATCGTCAGGTAAGGTAAACTATTGCAATATTAACTTGCACTTAGTGAGGTATTAGCCGCTAAAAATATTCTTCGGTTGTCGCCTATGTTGTAGTTCACATCTTCCCAAGAGGAGGACAAGCTCCTGGAGGGAAGGCTAGGGATCCACTGTCACCTGGCTCTCCTGACCCTTTGGTCTTTACTAAACGTTATCCTTGGGACTCAGCATCAAAGAGGGTCATGACTCTTCTGAGGCTTCACTTTTAAATGGTTGACACAAGTTTGGAGGGTGATTCTGAGAAAAAATCCAATATACAGCTATGTTGAACACAAGAATATAAGAATTTATATCAGATGCAACAGTATTCACTAAATGTGTATCATGGATACACTAAAGCTGCAACGTTGACTTCTCTTTAAGCCAGTTAGTTCTCATCTATGAAAGAAGAAATTTCGAATCATGGACCACCAGACCCTCTGGGGGATGCTACTGAGCTTAATGAGGAGTTACAAGCAACTGAAGGTAGTGGGTCAGTGCAGACCTATCCTGGTAAATCTACCCAAAATGTATGCTGACAAAAAGCCAATGCTCTCCCACTGGGACTGAACATTCTCCTCTCCCCAAACACAGTTTAATTGCTTAAACCGCTGATTTCTGAAATTCAAGAAATTTCTTAAATTATGAGTCTTCTTTTGCCAATGGGAAAGTTTCAGGTTTTGGGAACTGAGACAGCAGTGATGACAGGAGGCATGGGGTCAGAAGATGACAGTCATGACTGAGACAGTGCCAGTCACTGCACAGAGAATTTTTCAGGAAATATTCCTGCACCTGAGCCTTAGACGTGGTTTGTATAACCAAGAAGCCCACTGGGAACCAATGATTTGGCCAGTATAGGGGTTCTTCAAAGACTGACAGTCCTATTTAGAAGTTAACAAAATAACTGTTAGAATCTTTACATTCTGGGAGAACGGGAGGGTAGAGAGATGAAAAAAACGAAATGCAACATAGTCACAGACTCACACCCTCCAGGCACTCACCACAATCATCTGAGCCACGTAACTTTCAGGTCCGGTGTACTCCGTGGGGTCCTTGACCTTCACCAGAACGAGGAAGTACAGATAATGCCACATGTTGTGTTCCGACTTGATGTGCTCCTCAAAAGAAACCGTTTTATTATCAAACTTGTCCCTCTCGAGTCCTGCAAAACACAGGGGACACAACGTGTATAATTTGTCATTTAATCAGCACTCCCCTCTTGGCATAAAAACAAAGCATAATTATTGTGGAAAAAATGCTTTCTGCAAGTGTATGATACTTTAAGATGCTATGATTAAAAACAACAGGGTACACAAGTCCTCCAGAAAAAATGCCAGAGTTTTTAATTTCTCCCCAATTAACATTTTTCCCCTCCATGGATCCTTGGAAATACACAATCCGATGACAGATGTAAAATTTGCAGATAATTTTAAATATAGCCATATCAAAACTGTCCAATTAAACTGGACCACAAAGTCGAAGAAAAAGAAGTCAAAATGATTGTGCGAGAAAAGGCATGCTTGGTAATCAGGACAGGAAAAAAAGAATCTCATTTTTATCCAAGAACTTGGGTAAAAAGCGAGAAGGCATCTAAGAGAGTCATCTTTTCAAAACCACTTGTAATCAGTGCAGGGCAAGTAAGTGACCACAGCGATCTGGGCTCCCGGGGCAACAAGGACTCACAGGCTGGTCCCACCCCTTAGACGACCGTGTTCCAGGCATTTTGGGGAGGGGTTGAGCGGCTCAATTTCCCCTGGGTGTATTTGTAGCCACGTGAAGGACACTGAGGAGAGGATCTGGGTAGTAAGACTTTTTTTCTCTCAAAGATTGAAGGATGGATGAAAGGAAATGAATGGAGATGAAGAAAAACATCTACGGAAAAAATGAATTAGGCTGCCAAGTAAAATGGGATGTCGGGATTCAGTCTGGTTTTGCAGCTCAGATACTGGAGAAGCAATCTGGAAATTGAATTCCAAACCTGGCTACTCTTTTCCTAAGCGTATTAAAAAAAAAAATGCCATTTGGCCATTCAACATGAAGAAGATCCTTTAAACAAAAAGATACAAAGTACAATAAGTTTTTTAAAAAAAGAGAAAATCTGTCCCCAATGAAGGCATGACCTTTTAAATTATATTACTGGATATTTTTACGGGAAATACCATAAAATTTAGCTGGCTGGTGGCTCTGCCTCATCTTATTTGACCTATCATCAGCTCAGCGTGCTTCAAAGGAAATCCAGTCCTCTTCCCCAAAGCCGCTCCACCCACGTCCTCTCTCCTTTCCATGGCATCTCTGCTCCTCCAGCTGTCCAAGCCAGACGTCGCGGAGTCATCCCTGAGTCCTCCCGCCTCTCACAGGCCACATCCAATTCACACTGAAATTCTTTGGGCTCTGTCTTCAACATCCATCCAGAATCTCATTGCTTCTCGCCACCTCCACGGCGCCCCCTCTGGTCTGAGCCATCACTGCCTCCCACCTGGATTACAAAAATAATCCCCAGGGCTCCCTGTCTCCACTTCTGCTCTCTACGGCCTGTTCTCAACATAGCAGCCAGACGGATCCAGTAAAAACCTGAGGTGTCTCTCCTGTGCCCTGAACCCTGCAGTGGCTCCTCACCTCCTCAACATAAAGGACCGAGTTCTTGCAACGGCTGACAAGGAGGGTTGCCAGGTAAAACACAGGACGCCCGGGGAAGTTTGAATTTTCGAAAAACAATGGATAATTGCTGAGTTTAGGTACGTCCCAGGCAGTATCTGTTTGCTGGACCCTAAGCGATCTGGCCCTCCAGCCTCTCTGACCCTGTCTCCCACCACCCTCTCCCTCGCTAATGCTTGTCCAGCCACAATGGCCCCCTTGATGTTCCACATGCTCAGACGCCTGCCTCAGGGCCTTTGAACTGGCAGTTTCCTCTGCCCACAATACTCTTCTCTGAGTATCTCTTTGACTAACTCACCTTCTCAATGTGGCTGGCCTCGATCACTTTATTTAATCCACTCTTCTGTCCTTTCCTTTTTGCTGGTACTTTTGATCACTTTTTCCTTTTTCCTTTCTTTTCCCTAGAGTGTTTATCACCCCCCTACCAGACTGAACAGAGCCATGTCAAAGGTGTTCCATTAAACTGGACCTCAAGTCTCAGATAGAGGAAAAAATGCTTGTGCAAGAAAAATCTCAGCCTGCTAATCAGCACAGAAGAAAGAAGTATCATTTTATCCAGGAACTTAGATGTAAGCTTCTTATGTTCATTATCTATTGCATCTCCACGGGCAGGGATATTGTCTCTTTTCTTCACCAGTGGTCCCAACAGCTTAGAATGATGCCTGGTACATGGTCAGCACTGAACAGAATACTGACTGACAAATTAAGAATAAATGAACATATGTATGTATATGTATGAATGAACTTCTGTGCTGTGTACCAGAAATTGACACAACATTGTAATGACTGTACTTCAATAAAAATAGAAAAAATAATATTAGAAAAGAACGTCACTAATAAAATATTGTTCCATTAGGATGGCCATAATCGAAAACAGAGAACAGCAATGTTGATGACAACATGGATACTTTGGAGCCCTCATACACCACTGATGGAAATGTGAAACAGCACAGCTTTGGAAAACATTTGGCAGTTCCTCAGAAGGCTGAACGTACAGTTACCACATGTACCAGCAGCTCCACTCCTGGGTGTATATATATATACAGACAAGAGAAAAACATAGGTTCATACACACACACACACACACACACACACGAGAAAAACGTATGTTCACACGAAAGCACATACATGAATGTTCACAGCAGCATTATTCATAACAGCCCCAAAGCTTAAACAACTCAAATGCTCTTCATCTGATGAAAAGATAAACAAAATAACGGTATATCCATACAATGGATATTTTTCTGCAATAAAAAGAAAGGAGGAGCTGATACATGCTGCAACATGAACTGTGAAAACAAAAGTGATAGAAACAAGTGACAGAAGACCACAGGTTACATGATTCCATGTATATGAAATGTCCAGGACAGGCACATCTCTAGATGTGGGCTGTGGAGGATGGAAGGTTTGGTGCGAAGGAAAGGAGCAGTGATGGCTAAAGGGTATGAGGGCAATGAAAATGTTCTAAAATTGACTGTGATGATGGGTGCACAACTCTGACTACGCTAAACCCATTGAACTGTACACTTTAAATGGGTGAGTGGTGAGGTATGTAAATTATATTTCAATAGAGCTATTACCAAAAAAAAAAAAAAAAGAGAAAATTTTAAAGTAGACTTCTCCTAGAATTCAGTTCAAACAGTTGCCTACCTGTTGTAAGGTATATAGGATTATAAAGGCAATGTCATCTATCAGTTAATCTGCAACATGGTCGAGGAAACAGACAACTTGGGTTATATTCTGAAATGGTATAAACATCCAAAGAAGCACGAAGGAGAGAGAGCCAAATGAACAGGTATATTTTAAAAGGTTTCAAAGAGGCATAAAACTTTTGATGTCTGGCTTATGGTACATGATGACGACAAATGGAGAAGTGATAAATGGTACGAAAAGGGGCTTAATTTTTACTGAGCAGCTACGTTTGCTGACAACTATAAGACGTCTAAATATGCTCTAGTAATCACAATAATCCAATATGACCTATTAGCACGCGAGGAAACAGATTCAGAGGGAGTCCATTAATTGCTCAAGTGAACTCCTAAATTGAGTGGGAAAGTCAGCCAGTATTTAAATAAAAATTCTTCTGACTCCAAAGCCATGTTCTTTTGCCTCGGGGTGGAGGAAATGGCACAGCAAAGGTAGAGATGAAAGCAGATACCCTGTTGGAGGGAGTGTCCACTCCTCTGCTGTGGCCAGGAGGGAACACTCAGCAATGAGGATGAAACGGCACATTTGGCACAAACCAGGAAAAGCTTTAAACACAAAGCTAAGAAGCCTGCACTTTATTCTGAAGCCTTTGGAGTGGAGACTAGCAGACGGGGAGCTGTGCTTTAAGTACCTTCCTGTGGCAGGATTCGGAGGAAGACTGGGGGGAAAGAGGCTAAGGGTGGGAGTCCAGGGGACCGGGGCAGCGGAGGGGGAAGGCAACGGAGGGAAACCAGTTGTCTCATCTGCACTGGGTCTTGCTCGCCAGACGTTATCACCCATTTCCGTGGTTTCAACCACCATCACACTGATGATTTCTCCATTGAATGACTTTAATGAATAAGCGTAGATAATAAAGACACTAAAATATGCATAAAGTACAGATAAGGGACTAATATACCAAGAGAAGAACATAGCCCACCCCCCAATATAGCCTTTATCTCCTATTAAATCATCCAGAAAGATCTTTAACTCTAGGAACCTGACTCTCCTTATGATAGGAATTCTGACCTATCATCACATCCTTTCTCCATTTTGCTATTTTGTCACCGCTGGTCTGTCAACATCTCCTTTTCACTGGATTTCCAACCCCTAGTCATTCAAAATTAATAGCTAATGTGGACAGCAGAGGCAATCTGTTTCTATGCTCGCTGCTTCAGCTCTGTCATCTGCTGATCATCACCCTATTGCGACCACCTTCTGGATCACTGGCAACTGTTCCCTGAATCATAACTCTCAAGCATCTTCATTGTCGTCAAGGGCAGGAAAGTCCCATCTGCTCCCATTGCCCGTCACAATATATACCCACTCTCTTGCTACTATGGGTGCGCTTGGAACATTTCTGGGGCCAATTCTCTCCTCTGTTGTTTGATACTATCTCCCCCTTTGGATCCCAATTTAACACTCAATCTTTCAAGGACCATTTCTAGATTAATCACAACTATCTTACAGCCTATGTAGTACAAATCCCAAATATCCCAAGTGTTTAAATCATTCTTGTAATTAAGCTCTTATAATATATACGGTATATAGTAGATCTTCTATGAGGTAAGTGATTCCAGGAATGAATGCACATCTAGATACTCGTTATCATAACACTTCTCACATGTTTCTGCTGAAGGTCCTTTGAGGACAGAGAGTAAAGAACTCTTACGTCCCTGAGGTCACAGGGATTAGCAGCTAGAAGAGCCTGGAACCACTTTTCAGTATTTAAATAAGTTTCTATTTTACTTCAAATGTTCACACTAAATTTGTTTTACTTTCAATATTCTATTTAATGTTCTAATATAAAAGTACTATTTATATATGCTCTTAGGTTAACTTACCTCTCAAATTTTTGAATAAATGTTAAGATTCTGGAAAATAGATCATGTTGATCTAATATCTCCTTGTACCTCCTGGTATATAACCGTATATCACTGTGGACACGTGTTTGCCACAGAAACAATACCTTACATGTGACAGAACTTGGAATAACTTGGAATTAATGCATCTAAGTTTTTTGTCTGTAGAATATATCAATTTAGGACTTGACTTGCTTATAGGATTATATATAATCCTTTTATAGATTATAAGCCACATCAGTATAGAGACAATGTTAATTTGGAGGTGGCTAACTGGATAGTCATTCATTAAAGCAAATATTTATGAATGATCTCTAATACATACTACGAAGGCATAAAAATGGATAAGACGTAGATCTGGAGCTCCTTAAAGAAGATAAGTCAACCTGTATTGAGATTTTAGGCTCAGCTGAGCATTGAGCTAGGAATTTCTATAAGCACGATTTCATTTATACCTACCGCGACCCCCAAACATGGCATTACATTCCTCACTTTCAAAGTGAAAGAAGACTTGGCCAAGATCACAAAGCCAGGATGTGGACCCAGTGTAGACCCATGTCTACTTGAACATAAAGTTCATATACTTTCTCTAATACAGCAATGCACATCCAACAGAGGAGCTAAGTCAATGAAAAATGTGCACAGCACCATGCAGCTAAGTGTGGCTGAGGAACTTAGGAGCAGATGTGTTTGCTTCTGGTTTGGGAGATCAGAGAAGGCTGAGTTTGTGGAGCCGTGGCTTTAGATCCGGGTCTCAGAGAGAAGGTAGTAGTTCAACAGCTTAGAAGTCTAGGCATTCCGAACAGAAACACCGTAACTGAGAACACGTGGAGACAGAGTGAAAGATGAGTAATGCAGTTGAGCCGAACTTGAGCTACAAACGGGGGAGCAGTGGGTGAAAAGGCAGGCAAGAAGAGAAAGGGGCCCAACTGTGGTACCTCACGTGCCTGTACGGTGCCCTCGACAGCCTTTTGCAGAAGGAAATGATGAGTTCAAGTGGAAAAATTTGTCAGGCAGCCCTGATCAGACCATTTGGCAGTGTGAGCCAGGGTAAGCCTGAAAAACCAAGGTGTGGCTGTGGGACTTAGTGGAAGGAAGTGAGATGGCGAAAGCAGATTCATTAGCACATGGTAACCAGTGCACCGGGAAGAGGAAAAAGGAGATGCAAAAAAAAAAAAAAAAAAAAAAAAGGTGGAGAAGTTCCCAGCCCAGGTGACTGAAGGCACAGTGGGATATCGTTCATTGCAATATGGAAGTCAGGATAAGCAGCTGGGTTAGAGCAAAGAGATGGAAAGACATGATGGATGCACTGGTTTGCAGATATGGTAGAAACTGGCTGCCAGGAAGTCACACGTTTCTAAACATCAATCAGTAATTGGAAACAAAGGACAAAAGCCAGGAGGGAGGTTGGAACCATGGTTGCGTATTTGGCAATGATCTGCATAAAGCGTTGTTGAAGAGAAGGGCAGAGGGGAAGAGACAGGAAGTCGATGATAAAAGTCAGAACCTCTTATCCAGGGGTTGGGAGAAGGGCTGGGACCTTGTCGTGGAACCAGAGGATGTGCAGTCTGAGGTAGAAGAAAAGGTCAGCAGGAAATTAATGATGAGATTTGAGAAAAACATTTCAATTTGGGGATGAAGGTTATTGTGGTATTTAAAGGAATTTATAGGTTACAAGTTTTTTGATAACTGCAAAGAGCCAGAGAGAATTTTGACATCGAAGGGAAAACTTAGAGGAGCAGGAAAGGTGGGAAAGCCATGCTTAATGAGCAATGCTCATTTTGCTCTTCTTGGTTTTTGTTGTTAGAATAGGGGAGACGGGATCGGGTCTTGGAATGATGCTCACATTCCACTGATTCTTCCAAACAACCCATTTTTCAGAGGTGGTTTGCTGACGCAGTCGTTAACAATAATTGTGAAGAAAAAGGCTTCGAGGAAGCAGCGTAGAAGCAAGTCCAGGAGACACAGGAAGATCTTCAAGGGCAGTATCTTCTTTCCTCCGTGGGACTCACGCTCCTATACAATAACTCTCTTCTCCAAACCCCCAGTTATTGTACACCGTCTTCCTGGCGCCATGTTGATCTGGCTTCCCTCCATCTAATCTAGACATATAAAGAGAAGACTCTTCTTTCTCCCTCATTTCCTTCAGCAAATCCCTCCCCAGCACCATGCAGTCTGCTACCTGCCCTCACCCCCGTGCAAACTCCTCTCTTCAAGTCTCCTAAACCTCCTAAAACGAGAAATCCAAAGACTCTGCTCCAGTTCACGTGTCACGTGTTACTGGTCTTCTCTGCTTTGACCTAGTTGATAATCAATTCCTTTCTTCCCAAGGCTGTTTGTCCCGTCACTTCCATGTGCCGCACACGCCCAGTCCTCCTCACACCGGTGGGACCTGACGGTGTTCGTGTGTGTGATCCTCTTTCCCTTTCAGCTTTTCAGTTCTGATGCTTCCCACTTGAACTATGTCTCCTCTCACATGGAAGTCTTCCTCCGCACTCCAGCTTTTCCTATCACCCACAGGCTGAGGAGTCCCCAGACACTGTCTCCAGTGCAGACTCATTCTCTGAGGCTCAGACCCATATGTTGACCTCTGTGCTGAGTGGATCCCACTGGGGTGTTCAGACATACCTCGATTTTAGTGCTTCCAAAGCCAAATTCAGCATATTTCTAACCAAACTTGTTTTTCCCCTTCTATTCTCAAATTCAACTGTTGGTACGACCATCCATCCAGGCAACCAGGCTCTTTCATATCCATTCCAAACCACTGAGCTATAAAAGTTCTATCTCCCCAATATTTCCTAACTCTGTCCTTTATCCTGAATATGGCCACCACTAAATTTCCGGGATCAAGGTTTTGTTACCTCTCATGGACCATGGCAGTAATCTTCTGCCTAATTACTCTGCCTCCAATATTGTCCTCTGATGAACAACTTCCCACAGTTGCTACAGAGTTCTAAAGTAAAAATTAGACCCTGCACCCCTCTACTTACAATTCTTTAATGGTTTACCATCTTCCATAAGCCCACAGGATAAAGCTTTTTAATATAAAAGACCATATGATCCATATGATATGGCTAGTCTCTTTTGTTAGCATGCCCTGCTCTGACACGTACGCTCCAGCAACACGGAGCTGTTCACAGTAAATGAAGACTATCATTGGGCTGGTCTCCCCTCCATGCCTTTCCTTGTGCTGGCCACTCTGTTTCTACCCACTTTGGATACCACGGAGTCTTTTTTGTTTTCAATTTTTTTTTTTTAACGGAGGTACTGGGGATTGAATCCAGGACCTCGTGCATGCTAAGCGCATGATGTACCACTGAGCTACACCCTCCTCCCCACTTCTTTCCACTTTGATATGACCTCTCCCCTTCCATCGTTCACCAACAGCTCTCTCTCATCATCTTTTCTGAGAAATCTTTCCTGTCTCTTTCTTGCCTGCCCCCTACCACAACCCAGCGAGGTGTTAACAACCTGTGAACTTTATCATTTCCCTTAATACATTAGATAGCAATGATATTTATTGTGTTTGCATTCCAAGACAGGTTGTGAACGCCCTAAAAAAGTGAATGTCTAATTTTGCTTGTTTCCTTGGCATATGGCCCATTCTTACAGGTTACTATTTGGCACACCTCCACCTGTTGGGAGGACCGTTGGAAAATTTTGGAAGAGCCATTTGAGGAAAGGAGATAGTTGACCAAAGGTGAACCAAGGAAGGAAGGGGATTTACTGGGGGTCCAATTTCAGTTACATAGAATCATGTTGTAGGGAAGCCCTTATCCTTGTTTTGTGACTTTTATCAAAAGGTTCTTCAGCTCGACATGGAAAAAATCGATGCGGGGTGTAACGAGGAGTCAGTGATTATTCAGGGAGGGGAAAGGAGCCGAGGGTGACTAAGCCAGCTACGGAGACAACTAAAGCCAGGAAGGATAGAGCAGAGGGTGGAGCCAAGGGAAATAATAAAGACAAAGAGAAGGCCAGGTGGACCTCATGATGGAAGAGGGGAGGACGGGGTGTGAGGGACAGAGGGAGAGAGGGAGGGAGAGAAACTGAGAGAAAGCACAGTTCAGCATTGAAACCAAAGTGCTGCCAGTGAGCAGAAGTTCAAGCTGCTGGAAAAATCATCTGTGGATTCACAATCTAATGAAATAAAATAAAAAAATCCTTCTATTGTTTAATCAATATGTTACTGTGATTAAAACTCTGTTTGCCAGTCAGCGGAACCTTTTGGCATTTGGCAACACATTCTATAGTCAGAGAATCATACAAACTGCACAAATAATGACAAGATAGCTTTGAGATGTAACCGTCTATTTCTGGAAGCAGACTGCCCCAGTCCAATGCTCAGTTACATAATCTGAATTTTGTCCAGCTTTCATTTTGAAATACTTTTTTCCCAAAGCCTGAACAAGTAAAACCATTCTAGCCCCTCCTTTCTTATGGGGCAGTTTTTTAGTCTATTATTTTAGTATCTGGACAACACTTACCACAGATGAAGCAGGTTGTCTTTAGAATTTCTTCTTTTTTCTGTTTTTCACTTCTGAGATCAGCAAAAGTATCAATGATGACACCAAAAATCAAGTTAAGTACGATGATGATAACGATGAAATAGAAGAGAAGGTCATACACCACTCGGGCAGCAAACAAGGGCTCCTTAAATTAAAAAAATTTTAAGACGTTAAAAAAAAATTCTTGTGTATATGTATGTACACGCACATTTTTCAAGGCACATTGATTTAGCATATTGTCTAGTAGAGCGTGTATGTTCAATAATTGTTTGCTAAATGAATAAAAACAATATTCCAAGTTGGAAAAATAAGACCCACTTTCTATCCTCACTGTCAAGTGTTGTGAGGAAAACTTCCCAGCTTACTCCCAGACCGCTTCCAGTCTCTAGGACTTGCACATTTCCTCCTCATTGGAGGGACTTACCGTCTATTAAAAACCTGTTCAGTATGTCATTGTGCTAAATGCATTTTGGTGCAGTGATTCCCCCAATACCAGAAGCTGCACAAGAGGTAAAAAAATATCAGTTCCAAAGGTCAGAGATTAGACAGTGGAGGATGACCTAATGATCAGTCTATTTCTAGAGGAGATTTTATTCCCTTATAGGGTCGAGGACGTACAACTCAAGCTTATTTTTACTTGACAAACGGTATTCAAATTTGCATTAGAGATCATACAGTCCAGCTGTTTCCTAGATGAGGAAATATCAGACAAATGGACAAGATGATACGGCCAGCCTGCTGGAGGACTGAGATTGTCCAGGCTCCCAGCACGGCACCTAAGATTTTGCAGCCAGTGAGAAAAATTTCAGCCTTGTCATTTTAATTTAGTAAGTCCTGTTAGAATTTGTTCTGATTCGATATTCATCATGGATAAATAATGGAGGCTGCTCCTATTCAGAGGCAAAGAGTAAATCTTCATGTCCGAGAAACCTGATGGACAAGAGGCAGCCTGGTTTCCATTATTTATGTAAGAATCGACTCCGCTATAAAGTCGGCAGTCCTGGTTTCGTTGCTGTTCAAACTTGGAAAGATTTCACAACCCTACCAACATACAGAGATTTTTTTTTTTTTTTTTGTACATTAGCTACTTCTACGTCATCCCAGTATACAACTAATTGGTCTTACTGGCCATCCTTATACTTTTAAAGCAAACCACATGACATATAGTACCCTGCAAACAAAAATTGTAAATACTGTTAAGAAAGCTTAAAAAAATGATCATGTGCTTCTTGAAAAGAATATTTTTCTCCAGCTTACATCTTTCGACGGCCTTCTCAGCACGTCTCCCACGCCACCGCCGTTCCGGAGGCCCTGGTTCAGGACGGTCACAATGCACATAAGGAGGGTGTCACATGTCCTTTCAATTCCATCTTCATACTCTTCCTCAGCTACGAAAACACACAGATTAAACAGGACAGCAAGCTCACCTTTCTAAAACACACTCTCATCTGCTTCCAAAGACCTGTCTCTTGGTAACTCTGTGTGCCACAACACAAATTTTTTGAAGTCATATAACATATTTTCTCGGTGGCAGCCCAGGACTGACAGATGGATAAAGCCACACATATGATATCCCCAAATCATTTTTTCTTCCATCGGTAGAAGATGACAGAATGAGAAGGACAGACTGTAAGAAAGCTGATATTCATTGTGCATTGTTGTGGTGTAGAGAGATTTCAGTTAAGACCTTCTGAGAACACAACTCACCCAGGAAGCAAAAATACTGCGGGGGAAAGAGCATGGACGAGGAAGCCAGGAGGGCCCGACTTCAAATTCTACGCTGTTCTACAACTGGGACTTGGGCAAGTTACTTAACCTCAATGCCCTCATCTGTAAAATGGGGAGATCTGCTTCAGAATTAAATCCTTCCCAGGGTTGTTTAGGGATTATATTTAAGGTATGTGAAACACTTTGCACAAAGATTGGCATACCCGTGGTAAGTGCTTACAAATTGGAGCAGATACTATGCTATTCATTTTGGTAAGTGTCTAAGCTTTCTAAGCAACCAGTATGGATAAGAAACACAATGTATTTATATGAACAGTTGATTTCATATGAAAAAAATTATTTTATGTGAAAAAATTTAGGGACAAATGGAGAGAGAGAAAAAAATATATACATATAACGTGACAGAAATTCCTAATCTTGTTTTGTTTAAAGATCGTTACCAAATCTGGTAGTAATTTCTCAGTCATTTAGAAGAATGAAAAGTTCACAACAAACTGGTTGGTAGAATCAGGGTTTCCTAAATGAGAAGTGAGCAGAAATGTACTTTTCTTGTTATAAGATTAAAGAACCACAGTGATGTTGAATTTTGGAACTATGTAGCCAGTCTGCACATCCAGGCCTGAGTGTTAAACAACCACCACCGAAGGGAAAAGAAAAAGAATCCATTTAATTTCATGTATCTAATCCATGACAAATAGCCCGTTTGGAACATTGTTATGAAAACGTTGATTTTCTTCTTGGAGGCTGACTTGATTTTAACATCACATGGATGAGGAACCTGGTGTTTCCACTTTATTCAGAGCTGTTTCTTTCTAAAGCGTACACCTTGAGAGGAGGGAGGAGGTCAGAGATGGGCAGGCACCCAGTGCAGCATCACAGATATCGGCAGAATCTGTGCTGGACCACTTAACTTAGAGGTGAGCGCTAAGGTTCATTCTGACTCAGAAAGTAGAAGAAATAAAGCCGCTTTTGGAGAAAGGAGAAATGGGAAAAGGTAAAGCTTGTGCTGGCAGCTGTCAGAGCAGCAGAAGAGGCAAGAAAAGTGGAGAAGACATCAAGAAAGCTCAGTCTGCAAAGTGGCTAGTTAGGTCCCCTACACCTGGTGGTGGTTTCTAATGTGATGGCTAGGAAGAATGGGAAGAAAATAGTTAGAAGTGTGTAAGAGAGTTAAAGGAATTTTTAAAGAGAAATATGGTTTTCCAGGAACGCAGTCATGTGCAGTACGTTTATATGCTACTTTGCCATGGCTAGACTTTCCATCAAACGATCTTCAATCCAGTGGCAGGATCTGCACTCATTCATTTAATCAGCAACTACCTGGGCACATCACACCCACGTTTACGAAAGACTTAATTAAGCGCCAGAGTGATCAGTTCATAAAAGCTACAGGAAAGTACCCCATCTCTTCCCAATAATTTAGAAAAGAGGCTGTTTGTTCTTCAAGAGCTGAGCCAGTAAAATCCACACGCAATTCATACGATTAGCCATTGTGAAATAAAACAGACTGATCGCAAATACATAATGAGAACTGACGTCCTGGGTGGCATGTAAACAGGGGGAGAGTGCCCAGCTCAGGTCAATGCCAGCAATGGTCCAGTCAACCCACTCTATAACTACTGCACGGGCGAGCCGGTTTTATACAGTAGCCTCTCTGAGCCTGGTTAATAAGGTTCTACATTTGCGAGATGGATCTACTCACAATACGTTAAGCCAAACCTTCAGGCTGAAAGCCAAACCCTGAGTCATGGTGAACTCACTTAAGTAAATGCCACCTTGTGGAGACCTACCTACATAACCAGCTGACTTCCCCCCTCCTGCCTCATTTCCCTACACCAAGAGGCCCTGGGCTAGGTGCCAGGAATACAGGAGGGAGGACGAAAGAGCTGCAGCCCCTAGGAAACCCCCGGCCCCCAAGGAAAGGCGGGTCAGCATTTGGACAAAGGCAGTGCAGGACCGCGGGTACTGGGGAGGCAGGACGGATGTGCACCTCACGGGGCAGCATCTTGAAAAAGGTGGCACCTGGGATGAATGCTGAGCGAGGGGCATGGCTCGCCAGTAAAATCAGTGAGGGCATTCCAGGCAGATAAAATGGGATGAGCAAAGGCAAACAGGCATGAGAGCATCTGGGGTGTCTGGGGAACTGCAGGTGGACTGGGACGGCTGGGGCTTTGGGGCGTGCAGATGAGTGCGGGAGCTGTAAGAGGAGAAGCAGGCAGGGGCCAGATTACGGAGAGAATCATACACCGAGCTGAGGAGTTTAGACTTTATCTTGAAAGCTATGGGGAGCCACTGGAGAACTTTAAACAGGAGCAAGGTGATTCACCATCTAGTTGGCAAAATAGTGCGATAAAACATGTACTTAAATGACAAGGCTAACACATGATAAAAAGCCAAAAGTGTGGTGCAAAGAGATCAGAAGAAAGAGAGAACTTTTAATATTAAGGATAATGAGAGGGGAGTCCCTCTAATTAATGCAGACTCTGAGTTTGCCCTGAATATTCAAAGGACCAAGACAGCAGTAGATAGGCATTTCACATGGCAGGAGCGGAGAGCCCAGAGGTTACAAAATTGCTTATATGATGAAAAGCAAATAATATCAGCATGTAGAGGAGTGTAAGATATGGCTGGGAGATACACTGGGAGCTCTCTGAAGAGCCCTAGGGAGTTTGGATTTTAGCTGGCAGGCAATGGAGCATGGTGGAAATCTTGAGTTAGGAGTCGGGGAGGAAATATTCAAAGCAGTGATTTCTGACAAGTAGTCTGGCAGTGATGTAGTGGGTGAATTCAAGAAAGGAGAGTGACCAGAGGTAGAAAGACCACTTAGGAGGCAGCTGCAATAATTCAGGCATGATGTGCTGTGAGCCTCAGCCAAAGTAATGGCAGTGAGAATGGAAAGGGTGAATCAACGGGAGCTGACGGGACTCTAAGCACGAGGGAGGTGGCAACCGTGTCTCAGGCTGACGCTTCCAGCTGGAGGAGACCTAGGAAAGGATGGTCCCATTAGACCACAGAAACAGACCATTCGGAAGGAGGAACTGAATGTCAGGTGTTTTGATGAAGACAAGGAGGGACTCTCAGATGATTTTTATGTTTATAGGATAAGAAGATGAGAAAATATTTTAAAATGTCCTGGAGAGGACAAGAGAGCTGGG
Organism: Camelus bactrianus; assembly: GCF_048773025.1. Classification (NCBI taxonomy): domain Eukaryota; kingdom Metazoa; phylum Chordata; class Mammalia; order Artiodactyla; family Camelidae; genus Camelus; species Camelus bactrianus. The sequence goes on from NC_133572.1 coordinate 16,768,601, forward strand.
AGAGTACTGTGATCCAAAATTAAGGATGAAAAAAATTTAAAGATGGCAAGAGTATCAAAAAACATCAAAATTACCGAAAAGTCAAAGGCAATGAGACACAAGAAAAGGTTACTGGATTTAACAATTAGGTCATCAGGAAACAGAAAAATGGCAAATAGCGAAAGAGAAGATGGTTGATTCAGAACTTGAAGGAGGTGGGGAGGGCATAGCTCAGTGGTAGAACACATGCCTAACATGCATGAGGTCCTGGGTTCAATCCCCAGTACCTCCATTAAAATAAAGAAAGAAAGAAAAGGGAAAGAGAAGTTGAAGGAGAGAACGTAGGCCAACTGTTTTATAGAAACATTTAGTACTGAAAGGAAGGAGATTAGTAGGATATTGGTTTGGGGAAATAATAGAATGCAGAGGAAGGTTCAGTTAGGACCTTAGAGTGTCTGTAAGAAGAAAAGGAACAGATGGTAGCAAGGAAAAGGTTTCAGATGCAAGAACAATGATGGAGCTAATGATGGCAAGAAGGTAATGATGAAAAAAGAGGTGGTCACAAAAGAAATGAGAGAACATGGCTGTTCACAGGCAGAAAGAAAGAATTAGTGGAACTAGACTTTAATGTGGAGACATTTAAAAGAACTAAATATTTCTGCGTAAGGAACTTGGGATATTGCTTTTCATATATTTAGAGTGTAATAAATTCTAAGCATCATGATTATTATTGATAGATGGCTTTTAAATATCATGCAAAGTTATAGTTTTAACACAACAAATTCTATACTTGAACAATATGAAATTAAGTTATCCTCGTTTTCAGTTTAGTAGTATTAGAAAGTATTTTTTTCTTAACTGGTAATAAAAATGTTTCATATGAGGAAAGGAATAAAAATATATTCCATTGACTGAAACATTCCCCCTGATCTGAGGTTATCAGTTTATAAATTTTTTAAAACACTGGACATCCTTGAATAAGAGTATTTTATTAATGCCATTTTTTTCTGCTTTAATAATTAGGTTATTCCTTTCTTACAGTTTCTAAAAAATCAATAGACTGTCATCGAGATTTATTTGAAATTTTGAGTACAACTGAAAAATCTCTTGTTTCTTGGCCTTAAATTTTAATGCTAATCAACTCAATATGGACTTGCTGATTTTAAAAGCTTTAGGAAAAAATTTAAAACATTGGGCACCCAGTAGGAAGCCAAAATGCAGAGGGACATAAAGCCTGACCAGTTTCTGTTATTCATCAATCTTTTTTATGGAAGTAAAATACCAGAACATATTACATTTGAATTACTCATAAATGTTAGACATCCGTGAACTTCCTCTCTCTCCTGTACATTCAAACGATTTTTACTTAGAAAATAATTGCAATTATATTTTATAAATTGTCTCAAAAGCCCTTACTTTTCCAGAAAGTCAGTTCAGGTTTTGTTTTTTGTTTTTTGTTTTAAAGGGAATATTTTTGTCTAGGAAGTCAGGGAGGTCTGCAGAAAATGAAATAAAAGTTCTTTTTTTTTTTGTTTTCGACCACAGTTGGTTGCCAGTTGCCATGAGAATGTGCTGCCTTTGGGACGGTGACCCTACCTGCATCTGCTGGCACCTCCTGGCAAACTGGCCGCTCCGCCGCCCCCTCGGCCGCCCCGCCGCCCCCTCGGCCGCCCCCTCACCGCCAGGCTTGTTATTATGCTGCTGCGTGTGTCTGGGCCTTTTGTCATGTGGACCTGCTGTCCACTAGGTAACACGCCAAGGCCTTCACAAATGCACACTGGGGCTTGCAAATTAAAATTTAATCCTGGTCTTAGACAAGTTACTTTTAAATCTAAGTGATGCACGCAACAAACACCAGGTCCTAGCTTTCACTCTGCTTTTGCAGTTTTAAACACCTGTGGCCGAAATTTAAAGGTGGCAAAGGCTACGGGATCAAATCCATGGGATTTTCAGTCAACTGGATTTTATCACTTTCCATATCAAATGGAAAACAGGCACAGAAGAAAGCGTAGATTAATACAGGCTTTCCTGTAGTTTGAAATACTGATTTAGGATGATCCCTAATCGTGAAAAACCCCTGCCCCCAGCCTGGCTCCCACCAGTGTCTCTGTCACGCCTGCAGTGCTGAAACCCCTCCAGGATGCTTTCTTCCCTACTCTGGGAGCTCTTCCTGCAAAATCATACCTGCCCCTCCGCACAACTCCTAGCTCGCGTTGAGCCTAAAAAAATGGAGACTTTGCCCCGGGGTAATATGCCTGGAAAAATTGTCCCATTTTGTCCACAGAGAAAAGAGAAGTTCCATTTTTTTGTGCAATGTACTAGGAGAAAGTAACAGGTTCTAGAGATATGGGAAGGCTTTTATGCGTTTACATTCAGAGCTGTAAACCAATATCCAAAGAGTCATTGGGACAGAGCAGAGTTCTCCAGCCTCAACATTACCGACATTTAGGGCTGGATGCGTTCTTGTTGGGGGCGGGGGGTGTCCTGTGCATTGTATTCAGCAGCATCCCTGGCTCCTACTCGCTAGATGCCAGTAGAACTCCTCCCAGAGTTATGACAACCAAAACTGCCTCCAGACATTGCCAGATGTCCCCCGGGCAGGGGGAAGGGGGGGAGAATCAATGCCAGCTGATAAATGCATAACAGCAGATGACAGTATGCACACAGAAACTCTTTCCAAGCATTCTAGGGGAAAGGCAGTGACAACAGGCAGAATTTTAACAAGCTCTAAATCTGAGATAGGGGAGAAACAACTTATAGAGAGTAATCCTTTAATTAGAAGGTAATAAGATTTAGAAGGTTGGAGCACAGGCTTTGGAATCAGAGACAGAGACTGAGTTACTAGCTGTGATCTGACTCAAGGGCTGGATCCCTCAGTGTTTTCACGTAGAGCAGGAGGATGGTTACTGGCAGCATCTGTCTACCCTGAAACATGCCTCAGGGCCTTCACTCGTGCTGTTTCCTGTGCCTGGAATACACATCTCCTTCCTCTCGGCCTGGATGGCCCCCTTTTGTCCTCCAAGTCTCAGCTTAAATAATCCCTGCTCAGAAAAGCCTGTCTGCTTAACCTCTCTACAGCCAGGCTCTCCCGTGATTACCAATCACAGCACCCCTGGCAGTATCATACTTAATAACTTTTTATGCTTCCCTCCCTATTTCATAAGTTCCATAAGGGCCAGGATTATTTATTTTTTTAATTCAATACTGCCCTGAATGCCTAGCATGGTGGCTGGCCCATGGCAGAGGCTCAACAAATATTGCTGTATGAATGAATGAATGAATACACAAGGTTCTTGTAATTATCATCATCATCACCATCATCATCACCATGGAGGATCTGTATGGAACTGACTTAACTAATTTCCTATCTTTACAAAAATACTCACTTCATTTTGTTAAATGTTAAGATCAAAATGTCACAATTAGTAATGACGTATGAAACAGTTACACTAGAGGACCCTGTTGAGAGTCAACAACAATGCCTGGGGAACCGTATACAGCCTGAAACTTGCAGAACTGCACAGAGCTGGGCAGCTGCATCCTGAGACATGCTCACACCATGCGTGACCTGGAGGATCTCATCCTAGGGGAGCGGGCTCTGGCAGCTCCCTCGCTGCACCTTAAAAGCTTCTGAAGACCGAGCAGTGGGTGACCAGCATCACTGGCTCAGCCCTGTGGGTTCCCTGCCTTTACAGGCTCTGGCAGGAGGAACACTAGCCTCCTTTGTTGGTTCACTAGCAAAGAAATATTTTGTTCTTAAAAACAAACCACTGTTAAAGTGTATTTTTTTTTAAAGAAATAATTTAAAAGTAACCTTCAGAGACAGAAGAACGAAGCAGGAATAGGTTTACTATACTTAGGACCATGCTGTTTAAATATTCGTGCTAACAAGAAGGTATATTTTTTAACACATTTTTTTCATACTCTGTCAAGGAGAAAGAGTGATGAATTAAAAAGGGCAGATAAGTACCGATGACAATAAATTGACATTCAAGGCAAATATTCTAAGAGCTATTTCAGTTTATCCAGCTATGTCGAAGTTTTTGAAATGCTCTCTGGGATTTTTTGAATCATGGATAGTGGTAAGAGGTGAGAAACATCTGTAGAAGTGAATTTGAGATGATGACAAACTGTGCAAGCTGCTACAAATGAGGTTGATGGTCATCACCCAGGTAAGATCCTAAGTGTGGCATTAACGGGGCAGTGTGGGAAGGCGTCAGTGGGATCAGTGTGATGCTGATCAAGGGAAGCCAGTATGGGTTTTGGACTAACCTCAAATTGGCAATATGGCAGATACTATGTATCTGGGCTTTGGCGAGGAGGTTTGAGACAGTCTCATGATTTCTTTTTTTTTTAAGACGGAGGAACATGAGCTAAACGATAGTTTATTCAAGACAGGTTTCTATGTGGGTGAATAATGCATGAAACGTGACTAATTCAGTCTGAAAGCCTGTGTCCGGTGGCAGTGTGCCAAAGGACTCTGTCCTTAGTACTGTCCCCATGTAGCATTTCCAGTACCTTTAATAAAACCTTCTAGAGCAGAGGTTGGCCGAATATTTTTTTTCTGTAAAGAGCCAGATGGCACATATTCTAGGCTTTGCAGGTCACATATAGTGTCCACTGCATCTTTTTCTTTAAAGAGGAAAAAAAAAAACTTAAAACAATGCTACAAGCGTTCTTAGCCCAAGGGCTGTACAGAAACCGGTGATGATTCAGACTTCCCCACGAGCCATGTTTGCCAACCCCTGTTCTAGAGCTAATCAAACTTTAGGATGATGGTATGAGAGAGCATGAATATACTGCTTAACAGAATCAGGGTTGCTAAAGACACCATGAACCCCACGTGATTACTGTAAGGGACCTGAAATCCAGACATCATCTGGTCAAAAAACTCCTCATCTATTCACGGCCCTGGGACAGCCTTGGATTATAAATTGGCTGAAATATATAGAAATAAATGCATGGTTTCATACTTGAAATCCCAAACTCCCAATTACATGAGGACAGGATAGGTATTTGTGGGTTGACAGCTGAACCAGGGAAGAATAGCATTTGAACCAAGAGTCAGTCGAATGTGGGTCAAGAGTGTGGTGTGACTGCCAATTATATGACCCAGGATGCGACAGCACCACTCAGCTTCCTGCCCGGAGTGTCACGTGAAGAGTCGCTGCTGTAGTATGTGAGGAAGGCTGGAGAAACTGGAGGGGTATAAGCCACAGGATGCTTGTCATGGGCTTTTAGAAACTGCAGAGCAGAGTAAAGCTACACAAGTGGAAAAGGAGCTAGTCTGTGGTTTGTGGGCCAGAACTGGGGACCCAGGAGGTCAGGGAGGAAGGAAGTCTCGGTGGCGGCTACCCACTGTGCCGAGAGCTACTGGGACGTGGGGGTGAAATAGACGCACATGTTTAATTCTCCCTTTAGGTCACAGACCATGAATGATTTTAGTCAGTAGAAGAAGGTACCATCCATTCCTCCTCAAGCAACAGTCCAGCATCCCAAGGGAAAAAGCAACTTGTGAAAGAAGGTCCCATTGTTAAGACCAAACAATGTGCTTCCAGGTGGAGAGGGGGGAGATCCACCCTTACACTGCGCTTGCCTCTTGCTTCCCTCTTTCCCTGAGTCCAATTTTGCCCTTTGTACATGTGACAGGCTAAATCTATTCCTTTTTTTAAAAAAAAATATATAAAACTCTTGAAATATCTAAAGACATACACTCCCTGAATCTTTGCTACTTCTGGAAACAGATCACTAATTCATTCTACAGTTCATTAAATTTCACACATGCCGTTGTTTCCAAATTCCTGCCACATCCTTAGAGAACAATTTAGAGTTTAAAAAGTTCTTTTTAAATGCATTGTTCCCTTTGTTCCTTTGGAGGAAGGTTAAGTGTCATGTGCTCTGTCTATCTCTCTCCCTCCCTCCTTCCTTCTCTATCTATCTATCTATCTATCTATCTATCTATCTATCTATCTATCTATCTATCTATCTCCTTCACTCTCTCCCTCCCTCTATCCCTTCCTTCCTTCTTCTCTTTCTGGGCAAGTCATCTGAACAAAATCCAGGAAATTTGCATAACAGATCCAAGACATAGATCTAAAAAGTAGTGGGTCAGGGATTATAACCAAGCCTTCTGAGTTCTAAACCAATGGTTTTCCATTCTTTGTTAAAGGATGAATTCTTTTGTTAAAGGCAATACAATCTTAGTTAAAGGCCATACAGTTAAAAGGTTCTGGCTTAGCATGGAGTGGTTTTGCAATATGGTAACAGAATTCTTAGCAGCACATACCACACGGTAAATCTGATAAATTCTCATGCATAGAAATAATGGAAGAAACAGGGTGAGGATACAAATGATGGATATGAGAATCCTTCCTCTAGTTTGAAACTTTTGGTTCTTTTACCCCGCAATCTTCTATTTCAACTCACCATGAAATTCCTAGAGCAACTCTTTAAGTGATAACATTAATCAAATAAACATCACATCAGAAGTATCGAGTCCCTACGGTTCGGGAGCCCTTTTCACAGACCTGTATTTGAAGCCGGTATCGTGGGTGAGCAGTTGTCCTTTTCACATGTTCCCATCATTGAGGTTAAAGTCATAGTAGGAACGGCACTGCTACCTGAGAACACACAACGTAGACACGGTACAGAGACCACTATGCAAGTGACAAGGAATGAACAGCCAGTTACAAAGGCACACTAATGAAAGGCGCTGTCACTAACTCAGCTGTGCTCCTAAAGTTGTTGGTTAAGTTACTTGGAACTCTGAACAGTTTCCCCCACTGAAGCAATTTTACAAACAGAGAACACGTTCATGGGCCAACCCACTAAAAGCCTTTCCCATCTTTTTAAAATGGCTGAGATAAAGTATTCATAACACTACTGGCCCTAAGCACCGCGTGTAACAGTGTTCCCATGGCCAAATGCATTCAGGGCTCTGGCTTGGAGATGCCAGGAACGCGTTCCCCCAGTGCAGCTGGTGCCCCGCCAGCTCTCAGCCGCTGGTGCCCACAGCTGAGGCAGACCAGCAGGAGGCGGCAGCCCAAACAGTAGAGTGGGGGCTCCAGGCAACAGGGCAGAAGACATCTCAGGGCGGCAGGAATCTTCCGCCAGACCCCTGCTCAGGATCTTTCTTTTCTTCCTTAGTCTCCAAGGATCCGTCTGCTTGCTGGCTTCCCACCCACCACCCTGGCCCAGATGCAACAGAAAATAGTAACCTGCCTGTCTGTGTAAAAGAAAGTTTTATGAAAAAAAGAACTGTTCGTTGTTAGTAACAAATACAAAGTGAAAATACAAAAAAGACACAAATGAACTTATTTACAAAACAGAAACAGACTCACAGACATACAAAACAAACTTAGGGTTACAAGGAGGCAAAGAGGGCGGGGAGGAATAAATTGGGACTTCAAGATTTGCAGATACTAACTACTATATAGAAAATAGATAAACAACAAGTTTCTACTGTACAGCACAGGGAACTATATCCTGTATCTTGTAGTAACATATAATGGAAAAGAATAGAAAATGAATATATGTATGTATATGCATGACTTAAACATGATGCTGTACACCAGAAACTGATACACTATTGTAAAAGTGACTACACTTCAATTAAAAAGAAAAACAAAAACTCTTAAAAATAAAAGAGAAAAAAATAGTAATCTTCCTGTCTGTGTAAAAAAAGTTTTATGGAAAAAAAAAATTTGTTGTTAGTAACAAATACAAAGTGAGGGAGTTCATTCCTATCAAACCTATTTTTCATACAGGGCCATCAAGGAAAGTCCCCAAGGAGGAGGAAGAGGAGTAAGTTCATTTTTATATACAAAGGGCTGAAGAAATATTCCAGTGCATTTTGGAGCAACACCCACCAAGGTCAGCCTGGTTGTGTGGTGAGGATGGACATGGCAGGTGGTTGCTGGAGCTGGGACATGGGATGAGGGGAGGGCCCAGGCCTGGGGTTGCGCCAGCACTGAGCTCAGAGAGCTGGAGTCCATGAGGACAGGAGGCCACAGGGTTTTCCTCCGCCTCTCCCTGCACCCTGACGGGGACAAGCCATGGGGGAAAGGATGGGTGTAACTCGTGGGTGTGGAGTGAGTGTCAGGGGGCTCAGAGAGGGAGAGAGGTGGGGCTTCTGAGTGTTCCCTGGTGGCCCTTCCCTTAATTAATAAATATTTACCGACTTCGTGCTAGGCTCTGCGGGCCCAGAGGGGAGGCCTTGGAGAACCCACAATCAGGGACACGGAGAGGTACAGACATAAATATAACTGAACGGAGGAAGCAGAGTGCAGATAAAGTGAGGTGGTGCATTAGGAGATGAAGAAGTGAATTCTAGAAATGAAAAAATAGGAGGATTTTTGGAGAAGCATCCATCTAGGGGAGACAGGATGTACCCATGGGAAGAGGCAGGAAGGAAAGGGGCAGGTCCAGGTTCAGTCTGTATTGATAAAAGGCATGGAGGCCAGAAAAGGCACAGACAAGGCAGAGCTTCTAGGCTAATGATTTTAAACCAAGCATCCCACAGCCAGTGCAGGTCCCCACAAAGGTTCTGAACCCATAAGATGCAGAATCAGAGCTGCAGTTGGAATAAATGACATGGGCAAGTGGAAGAGAGGCGGCGGGTGGGGAGGTTCCTGCAGTGTCCTGGGGAGAGAAAGCACAGGTGAGAAACAGGAGGGCAGTCCTGAGGGTGGGGAGGAAGGGACAGTGCGAGAGAGACTGGAACCTCCCCTTGTCAGCACAACCTTTCCTCCAACTCCTTGGGCTTTTCTAAGACACGGATTCCCCTGAACACTGTCACATGGAGGCTCCTGTGTCTGCAGAGCCAGATTCCGCTGGTGCCGGAGATAGGATCTGCATCGTCCTAAACTCCCAAGGCCACGTGCGTATCATCGGTCCTCCGCTCTCATGTGCACCTGTGATGCTCCCAGCTCGAGGACTCTCAGCCTCCTCTCTTTGCTCCCTGACTTCTCCCCATTCACTGAAGAACTGTAACTTCTACACCGCAATGCCACTTGCTACCTAGTTCTGTTATCTTTGATAATTTCACCTCACTTTGGTTTATAGTATTTTTTTTTGTTTATTTGCTGGGTTTTTTTTTTTTTTTTTTTGGAGGGGGGCAGGTCATTAGGTCTTTTCATTTATTTCTTACTGTTTTTTATTTTTAATGGAGGTCCTGGGAATCGAACCCAGGACCTCGTGCATGCTAAGCATGTGCTCTACCACTTGAGCTATACTCTCCCCTTCACTCAACTCTGGGAGAATGCAGTGTTCAATCACTGAAAGAATAAACTTTATGCTGTGTAGCAATGGACATGACATATAGCATTAGAAATTCAATTTAAAATATTATGAAAATAGGAGTGCTTTTTTTCAGGGCATGATACCTCTCTGAAAGAAAAATCTCTCAATCTAGGAAGAATCAACAGTTTCACTTTGTTAGCTGCTCTTGTATGCTAGATTTTCACAGTATTGACAAATGCTTTCTCTTCTTATTTTAACAGCTTTTTATATAAATATGCATAAATATTTTTAGTGAAGATATTGACATTTTAGTTATCATGCTGCCTATTTTGTAAAAGACAGGAAGAAGACTTTTTTATATGTCTAAGGAAAATATATTCATAATATAATGACACTAACTTGCTTTTTAAATAACACAATTAAAATTATTTATTTTCAGATTCATTATAAGGACTCTACTCATTTGAATTCAGAAATTATGATGCTTCAGTGTCAGACTCACTCTGTACTGAATAACCCAATGCGATCATCCCTAGTAAATAATTAAAGATTTTTGAGAGGGGGTAGTTTGTGACTCACAGATAGTTCAGTGTAAGTGGCGTTTTGGGGGTGTATACGTATCTACACTTTTCCTCCAAACATTCACATCAGTAAAACTCTGGACAAAGTAACATTTCAGGGAAAACAAGAAATACCATAACAGAAAATACACCATGTGTCTGCGAATAAGGCTACTGTCCAGGTCTGATGTTCAGTCTCAAGTTTAGTAACTTTCAGTCTATGTATATGATGTTCCTATTCTGTGCTTTGATCATTTAGACTTACAAATAGCTTTAAACACCATTCAATTATCCCATATTCTAAAGGCATCACTAGTTAAATCCTGCTTTAAAATTTAATGGTTTGGGGGGAAGGCATAGCTCAGTGGTAGAGTGCATGCCTAGCATGCATGAGGTCCTGGGTTCAATCCCCAGTACTGCCATCAAATAAATAAATAAATAAATAAATAAATAAATAAATAAATAAGCCTAATTACCTTTCCCCCGAAAGAAAAAAAGTTAATGGTTTGAAGAGAGAGAGAATCACTTTGTGGTTTCCCTTCTCTGCAACCCATAGGCAGTGGAATCACCCAGAGTGTCCTATCAGCAAGATGCAGAACTACGATGGCTGTCTAGCAAAGCAGGAGAGGAGGAAAAAGAGGAAGAGTGAAGTTTAACCAAAATAACAAAGTGTAGGAAAGAGGGAAAAGAGAAACCATTAGAGAACATCATAAACACAAAATCCAAAGTAAGATGGAAAGAATCACCCCTCACATCACGAGAATCACAGGGTAAAAGGACGGTCTGTCTCACCAATCAGAGAACAAAAATAAATATCCCACAGCAATTCTGACAGCCATGTACGGATGGACTGAACCCCGTAATGACATGATTTTGAGCATTTTTCCTATATCACATTTTCTAACTATCTGATGGTTTCCAGATCAAAGCATTCATAATTTTCAATAATTAAAATATAGTATAATTCACTATGAGCAAGTATGTATGAAATAACGGCTGTGATTGGTGCTGGATGTTCTTGGGGAAGACAGGGAAAAGGAGGAAAAGAACCCCACAGCATTTCTTCTGCACTGAAATTGTTGCCTGTCTCCTGGAGTACGGTCAGCATGGTTGAAACTTTCGTACTGAGGCTGAGCTGAGACGATGTTTCTTGTGTAAGGATTTTCCTGTGCACACTGTCAGCTAACATACAGCCTAAGGGCATTTCACATTCATGAGCTCTTAGTGAACAGGAACACGTTCTCAAAGGAATGAAAGAAAGCATTGCCTCCATTAGTGTTTATCTGTGATCCTCTTGACAAGCTACATACAAGCCATGGCCACCTTCAGAGAAGGCTCATTTAGTGGTTAACAGCAATACCTGTCACAGGAGTTCTATTTTTCAGCCTATCCACTTCCATAGTGAAGTCATCCTTCAGAAAAAGGAACCCAATAATGGAAAACAGGTAGACAAGGATGAGAGCCAGGACTGCAGTTAGAATAATGGAGCGGCCGTTCCGCGTGACACTTTTTATGACATTGAGCAGAGTTTCTTCTCTATATACCAAATCAAAAAGCTGCAAAGATAAAGAAAAGAAAAACAAAGAAAAAAATGCAATGAAGCAAAAAGTGACTAAATACAAAGGTAATTACAAATACAAATGCAGGTCATTTTAGTTTATCCGTGAAAGAATGACAATATAAATGACACCTTAAACATTAACCAAAATATGCATTTCTTTGCCAGTCGCAATGCAGTCATAAACTGTTTTTCAATAAAGATAACTCTAACACAACATACAGTGTGCATCTGTTGGCTTCATAACCAACATAATATCAATTTTTAAAGACATGGAAATAGCATAGCCTCAAACTTGAATTTAGAAAAATTGTAATATTATATGCAACCAACTTAGCTACTTATTTCTTATTTTTGGTCTTACTGATATTCTGCAGTTGCTTCTGGAATATGGAAAATGGCTAAAGTGAGAATGCTGAATCAGGTGCACCTAAGGGATCAATAATTGACAGATTCATTAAACATACTGTTTAATCAAAGGTTTAGAAGTGAAATGACAAGAAAAATTTTATGAGCCCACTAGAATAGAAAAGGTATGAAATTTTAAAATATTTGAGAAATGCAAACATCTTTCTTCCAAAAGGGGTATAATGAGGGTAAAACTTTTGACTTGAGTATATACTTTTGGAAACAGAAGTATAAACAAAAACATAATACACAGGTGTTAATTCACTTTCTCTAATGGGTTATTATCCATTTTGTGTTTAGTAGTAGAAAACCTACAGACTAGTCAAGAACCTCAGTCTGTGTTTACCTGCAGTCAACACTGAGAACAATCTTATTTACTGCTATTACATACAGCTGAAATTATACATCAGCTAGTCATGTTTTATTATCAAAAGCTGGTTAAATGCAATGAATGAACATTTACTTTAAAGAAGCCATAAATACCAGTTTAGAGATCAAAAGTACTTTTGATATTGGAATAACTGGGGTTTGTCTTCTGCTTTCTGTGAGCAGTGATTACAATTTCTGAACTGGCTGAAATGATCAATTATCAGTGTCACTCATCACACCAGGGCCTTGTACTCTGTTTCTCTGAGTACTGAGGCTTATACAGTTACTTCCCAATTTAACTGTAGCCTTGTAAATAATTGCTATAAAGATATTACCTTGTTTGCTCACCTTAGGACATTGATATTTATGATGGTCAAATATAAAAAAAGTTTAAGTATTTTGCTACCTGTTTTATCTCCTGGATGGAGATAAACTAATGTCTATATTCTTCCATATAAACAAGTTAATTAATGCAAGCTCAACTTCCAAATTATTGACCTGGATTATTTAACTTATTTAAGCATTTAGTTCACAGAAAGGAGGTTTTCCCTCAGCTGAACAGTGGGTTAAAGAAAAGGTCTGGCATTGGCTTCTAGCTCATTTCTGGATAGTTTCTGAAAGCTTATAGTTTTCAGGAGTCCATAGGATGCTTGCTAAAAACACGCATACCTAGAACTCATTCTATACCCATGGAATCAGAATCTGAAGACTGCAAAGGCATTGACACTGAGCAGGTGAATGATTCCTTGTTTATTATGAAAGGAAAATGTAGAGTGTGGTTTTCACTGCTGGTTAAAGGACTGGCCTTTGTGGACATAACTGGGAATGGGTATTCATATATTTTTTAAAACATAAAAAATATTTTAGAAGTATGCTTAAAAACCATTTTGCCGTTATGTCCGTTACAATTTCCTTCTAGTACTAAACACAATAAAGGACTATATCGTTTTTATAACTAACCCAATGAAAACAAATTAGCATCAATATTGTAAGATTTGAAGGATAAAAGACAAGAGGAAAATACAAGTAGAAAATAATGTTAACATAAATTAAAAGTAACATTACTATTAATAACACATATAATAATTCAAATACACCTTCAGTGTGTCAAAAAACCTTTCCCTAAATAACAGAGATTTACATACATCATTTCACATGTCTTTCATATTATTTTGTTATAATGTTAATGATATTACCAGTCTCTCACACTATCCCTGTCCAACAGGTTGAAGCACAAAAACATTATAATAAATACTACATATTATAGCCAGGTAAAAGTGCTGGGTATAATAGGACTTTATATATTATGGGCAGACTTTTTAAAATGGAATTTTTTCTGGTGAATCAGAGCACAGAAGGAATTCATTCCGATCCCTGGAATACAAAAAAAAATCTACTTTAGATTGTGAATACTAAACTAACTTAACTGTCTAGAAGATAACTTTGTATCAAAACATACGGGACAAATCCATTCTTCACTGTGCCTCTTACAAGTGTTTGAGGGTAAATGGAAAATTAGCTGCTTATGCAATCATCCTACATAGGTTGTACAAGGCACAGGGAAGCAGAAGGCAATGGATTTGTCCCTCATGACCCAAGCAAACCGGGTCTGCATAATGTTTTCAGATCCTCGACCTGTTTTCAGGAATGATTCTATTGAGGAGCGAGCTCCTCTGCATATCAACTATGAGCTGAAGATATAAATAAATTGCTCCCGTGGCATCGTGATGCTAACCTGGTAGGGTTCTCAGTTTCAAAACATTATCATATATTTGTATTGACTCCTGTCCTGGCTTATGGCTACAGAACATATATGTAGGAAGGAAAATTGATAACCAGTGAAAAACAAGAACAAAAAATAACTCTAGAAGAAATCTGAAAATCCATTTAATGAATAGCTATACGTAAATATGCTTAACAACGACATTTTAAGTCTGAAACTGTAAGACTGTACTTAACACTGTCTTTTTGCTAAGTCGGTTTTTCCCCCCCTCATTTTATTTATATGCTGTTCTAAAGATACACAAAATATTCGGTTTTATGAATAAATACAATGAATTCAGTACCAAGAAAATATATCCCTTTTCTTCCACACTCTCTTGAGGAATCTCTAAATGTAAAGGAAAGTATGATTTGGTTGAAACCAAAAGCAGCCTGCCTATGTGGTGCCTGGGTCAAGAGCGTGGGACTCAGGGAGGAAATAAAGAACTGCACCATCTCTTTGGTTTCTCACAGAAAAAAGACTAAAAAAAATAATAATGCATGATTTTTCCTAGGGAGGTCTAAAAATACATAATTTGTCCTAAATGCCAAGCCCTGCTTTAAAAAAAAAAAAATCAAAGGAAGAAGCCTAAGAAGAAGCATTGTGTATTTTTTCAGCAGCAATTGTCTGCATAGAGATGTACTCACCAGGAAGCTATAGAAGAATTCGTGGACAAAAAGGCCCAGCATGCAAACCAGGACATACGCTACGTGGTAGAGAAAGGCCATATCCAGGATGACCGCTCGGTACCCTCGGGTGAACGTGCCGCGGTTTCCAACAAAACTCACCAGAAACACGATTTTATTACAAAGCTAAAGAGAGGGAAAGATTAGATTTTACTGTCTCGTTCGTCCTGCAACTCACATAACCAGCAAGGTCACTGACAAAACCGACTATTCCCAAAGTCTGTGGCTTTCCTGCATGATTTCTCGTTTTGCAATTTTTCAGCACTGCTTACAAATCTGCATGCGAACACACGACAGACAAAAGCGTGGATTCCCTGCGGTTCCAGGAAAAGAGAGGAGAGTGAGCGAGAGCCCCAGCTATGCAATCAAGACAGACCTGAATTAAATCCTAGCTTCCTCACCACTGTTGCCTGACCCAGGCCTTGCAACTGGAGGCCTTGATTTTTCTTCTGAGAAATTTGAATAAAGGAATTCCCGCCTCACAGAACTCTTCAAAGAATTAAATAATTCATTAATGTATATGAAGCACTTAGCACGAGGACTCTTGAAAATACTACACATTGGATTTTCCATATTAAAAGTAATAAATGTACTGTTTTTATTACACTGGAAATGTAACAAAAAATGTATTTTCAGAAAATATCCAGAGATCTGTTCTTGATTTTATTTTTCATCCTAGACTTTCTTACCGAATATTATTTTAAACAAGTAAGCCATTAAAAATGATTTTTGCATTCAATTTACTCTAAATACATAAAAATAAAAATACACACTTAGAGTAACATAAATATAACACATGCATTTCCTAAGCTCTATGTATGGTAATCAGTCAATAAACATTTTGGAGTGTTTATTATGCTTGGTACCACGTATAGTATTTATAGTACTTAAACTATATTTAAAGTTGCCTTTTGTGGCATTATTTTGGAATACAGGAATTTGTACTGAGATTCTTTGGCAATAAAAATTATCTGTGCAGTGATTTCTAGATAACATGGTTACCATAAACTCAGTGCCATCTATTTGGTTCTAGAATCACTGAATTATTTACAAACAGAAGAGCCATATTTGCCTCTTCGTCATCAAGGAAAGAATTAAAGATTCCAGAATTTCAGCTTGTTCTTCCAAACCATTCTCTAAGTTTTTGTTTAAGTTTTCTAATGGCACTGTATGTGTGCCTATACGTCCAAACTTAACTTTGGGAAAACAGATTGCTCTTTGCAACATCAACTGATTTTTTTCAATGTATATGAAAGAAATCACCTTATGGAATGATTTTAAATAACATAAGAAGGAGCATAACACTTTGGGCAGAAGTAACATTTGAAAGGTTGGAAAAAATCTTTTCTTCCACCTTCTGAAGCCCAAATCAATACAGATAAAATGAGAACTGGGTTATCATTGCACATTGTGAAGATGGCCAAACCAAATCAACAGCACAGTGACTAAAAAGTTCAAACTTTTCCTAAATGTGCCCCATGCGAATTAACCATCCTCTCAATAATCTATGTTATCAATTCTTTCATCATCTTGTTAACAATGTGAAGAATGTCAAATAGAAAGTCTTACTTCACTAGTGTTTCATCATCACATCTTTACATTATTATTAAATACGGCTACCGTATTAAAGGACATCTTTATGTTTCTTATCCAAGAGCAAGTTTAATATTGTAAAAGGTCATTATTTTAAAAACCCAAGAGATATACACAAGGTGCTGATACAAATGTTGGACAAAAAATATCCACGAAAATGGTGAAAAGCAACATCAGGGTGACATACTACTCAGTGTTTTACTCTTTAAATTGTCTTCAGTGACTATTGTTTAAATTCGGACTATTCAACCATCTCATCAATATGAAATGGAAATAAGAAATTCTATTAAATGGTAAGGTTAAACATTAAAATTATGCCTTACAGAAGGATGAATATGTAAGACAAATTGTTTATACGTTGTGTCCTTTATCTCTGCTTCTCCGAACTGAATCATAAAAAAAAATTATGCAGAAAAACTCTAAGTCCTACATACTGAGGAAAAACGATACGTTGATTAAGTTCTCAGGAAGAGCAATACATTTCAGCTCTCAAATAATGCAAAAGCAAGGACATACTTCTGCCTAAAAGGGCCTCTGCCATTTTTGTATGAAAAATAAGGATTTGCCTTATTTGTTTTCAGGTTAATTTTTTCCTTCTGAGCCTAGAGCTTGATGTTGTGAATAAGCTCCTGTTCTCTTGACTAAACCTCCGGGTGGAGTGGAGCTGACACTGGTCGTGGCATCCACCTATTTCTGTAACAGATCAGAAACAAGGGAATCGCAGTCTTTTTGTTTGAAGTGTTCGTCCCATGAAGAAATAAGTGCAAGTGTAAATAAATGATCTGGGTAGAAAAGAAGCTGAACTCTGGTTCTTCCTGCGCCAGGACCTTGAAATTTACAAGTAACTTTTATAGAGCATTTTACGAGACAGAGCAAATATTCCAAAAGCTGAGAATATTTATGGACATGGAGAAGTGACAAAGCATTCTCCCTTTTCATGTCATGACTTAGTGGACGCTGTGTAACCAGTCCTTCATTTGTCAACACCGTGAAGTAGGTCATCATTGTTTCTAGGGCAAGGGTCCATGTGGGCAACAATAAATGGGGGTGTGGGAACTGGGCAAGGAGGTTAAAGGCCATCCTCTTCTGAACTGGTGTTGGAAGGACCCTCAAGTCAGCATACAAATATCAACATAAATGATCATAACTGTCCCATATATATTTTTCTTTCTCCATCTAGTCTTTAAAGCTGCCCTTGATATATTTTTGTTGAGGATGGGGCAATGTGTGCGAAGGCTGGGGGGCGGGCAGTGGTCAGTGGGAGAGGGAGACACAGCAATGCAAGCTCTCTGCACAGCCTTTTAAATGTGACCCATCGTCCAAGTGAGTTAAGAATAATCTTCCAAAAAAGGAAAATTAATGTTCATTTGTTAATTAATGCATACTAAAATAAGTTCATTAATTTTAACTAGGTAAACGAATTACACAGTATAGTAATATTTTCATATATACTGTATATTTCATTGGTACGTCTTTGCAGGACTTTTACTAGCGCAGCCTAGTGGAAA
This sequence comes from Camelus bactrianus, assembly GCF_048773025.1. Taxonomy (NCBI): domain Eukaryota; kingdom Metazoa; phylum Chordata; class Mammalia; order Artiodactyla; family Camelidae; genus Camelus; species Camelus bactrianus. The sequence continues at coordinate 16,786,264 of NC_133572.1, forward strand.
GACCCTGCATTAGAAGCTGGGCCATCTGGGGTTCCAGTCTTGGCTCTGCTACTAATTACTTTGGTAAATCCTCCTGGTCTCCACAGGATGCTGTATACTCATTTCTAAAATGAAATGACTAGAGGTGAATAAGCCCTAAGGTGCCTCATAGCTCTAGAAAGCTATGTGATGTCCTTTAAATTTTGCTGTTTTATGTCATCACAGAAATTTATAGCTGTCTTTATGTTATCCTTTTTGTCTTATTTGGTTCTATGTCCCTGATCAGTAATTCTATCCCCATCTTACGTTGTTCCTATGGGAAAACATGACCTATTTTCCAGGAACAAATTATGGCCAAAAAAAAAAAAAAAAAAAGACTATCCACTATTTATTAAAAAGTAAAATTAAATTTATTGTCTTGAACTACAGTTTAACCACATTACTATATATTCATCAACCATTAACTTTCTTACTAAAAATGAGCTTATTTGATTCAAAGTCTCCATTTCAGTGATGTTACATCTTAAGACAGGGTAAGGTTCTACAGTTTCAAAGCCTAAGGCAAAGTTGTCATGGAGTCAAAAATCACCCAAGAAATCTTTTAAATTGCTAACAAAACAGTAAATAAGGGTGGTGTAAACCACAGTATCTCTTGCTAAATTCAACATGTGCCAGTATTCTCCTAGCACAGGGGCAGTTTTCTGTTTTTGCAACTGGATGTTAGAAATAGAAGCACTCAGTGACCATATCATATGAAAAATAGGGTGTGAGTGTGTGTGTGTGTGTGTGTGTGAGAGGCAGAGAGAGGGAGAGAGAGAGAGAATGTAAATGTTTTGGCTCAGAATATATCTTTCACAGGTATTTACTGTATTATTATTTATTATAAAAAAATCTAAAAATCTAAACAATAAGAATTAATATTGTGCTCTACACTGGAATTTGACACAACATTGTAAAATGACTATAACTCAATAAAAAAAGTTAAAAAAAATCAAAGTACCCTCCAAAAAAAAAAAAGAATTAATAGACTGCTTAAATAGATTATATAAATATATATTATCCATACACCTGGAAATATTATTATTAAAGTGAGATTTACAAATAATTTCAATGGTATGAGAAAAAAATTAAGTGATCTCCAATTTATAAAATGTGTTTATATTTGCCAAAATAATATATTAATTTCCATTACCAAGAACTAAAAATGTAACATAGAGGGTGGGAAGAAAACTGTACTGCGTTATAAGATATGCTTTTATAACAGAGGAAAACAATTGAGTTTTTAAAAAATCTCAAATTTTCGGGAAACCCCTTTGACAAGACAGAGAGGCTATAGCTGCAGACTCAATCAAACTTCAGTTTTTAGCAACTGGTAAAGACGATAAAGAAGCAGCATCATAACAAACAGCAACTGGTAACAGTAGGTGCTCAGAACACAGATTGAGGGTTTTCCTCCCACTTGATTCCTTTGCCAAAAAAAGGACTTTCTGTATTTGCTTAACACTGTGAAAGACACAGAGTCAGAAACAAACAACTCTCCGTGAACCAAAACACTAACACTCTTGTGATCATGAGAGCAACGTTTCACAATTAAATCGCACTCCAACATATCAGGTACCCGGTAACCAGGAGCCTTTGTCGCTGTTCTATCATTAGCACTGTTCTTTTCTAAACCACCGCACTGATTTTCTCAGCTGATCTTCTCAACACCCCAGTTTGGAAAGACAAGGCTTTAATATCTTCATTTCGCTGATGAGAACAAAATTCAGAGGCTTGCTATTTGCCTAGGGTCTAGAATTCTGATTTGCCTTAAGGCTTAACTGTCAGGTAGACATTTTTACCCCCCGTCTCTGATACCTATAATTTTAGCAATTATAGTTCTGCCTGTTACACAATGCAAAGTTGTAAGTGTAAATTAAGTTAATAAATAAGTAAAAACTCGAGGTATAAACATGATTGATTTCTTTTCTTTTCTTTTCTTTTTCTGCTTCCCTAGACTTAGGGAAAAAAAAAAAACAACAGATAAATCCATGAAGATTCCTTATCTTGGTTGGAAATACTGCAAAATTAGCTTCTTTCCAAGGCACTCAAAGTACAAGTTCAGTTTATGTAAATAATTTTTGAATGTTTAAGTGCCAGGCATTAAGATGGAGAAAAATGGAGTAAGGAGGGAGTGAGGTGGACAGAATGACATCTATGAATGTGACAACCTCTGCCCTCAAGAAACTTACAGAATAGTGTATTTGACACTTTACAGAATTCTTTACTGATAGACTTCTTTGTATGTACAGTACACTGTCATGCATATATACATATATATATATAAAAATCTGTCAGATATAGGTGTATACATATATAAGGCATATACATCATGGCCAATTTTTGAAGAAGTATAAAAGGGACAGAAACACAGAATTGGCCATACTAGCTCAGCTTCATAATTCTCAAAAGTTTTGCTACTTCATTTATTCATTTTCAATAAATATTTGCCATATTTTGTATGCACAAATTACTGTACCCGTATAAGAATACAAAGATAATCTTTCACTCATTCGTCTACTTACTCAGTTAATTAATTTAAGAAATATTTGTTGAGCACTAATACTGTTCCAGACATTGAGTGATCAGTCATTATTCTCAAGAACTGTATAACATAATAGGAGAGTTAAGGGCTACACACAGATACCCAGAATATAGGACAATGTATTAGAAATCTAGTAAAAGATATAGAAAGTGCTTTTAGGTATTCAGCAGACATATTAGCAATATTTATTTGCTTATCTAGGAACTTCTTCTTTCACCAACCTGGTAATTTACCTTTTTTATTTAAACATCCCTTTTGAGCTCTGCCATATAGAAAGCTGTCTAGCCCCTTTCAAATTTCATCTCTTGGGCACCATTGCTACTATTTGGAATAGTACTCCGGCTTACTTATTTGAAACTTACCTAGCTCAGATTTTGAAATGTACTCCCTTGTTCTAATATTTTAAAAATTTAGTGGAAAAAAAACATTAATCTCATCTTTGCCTTTCACAAGTTTATAGGTTTTGTTCACATAAAAAGAGCTCAATTTCCTATTTTCTCTTACAGCAACCCCTTTCCTTCGGTCATTTTATAAAAGGCACTCACTTCTAAAATTCTACTGAAATATAATTTAATCTTTCTTGGATGATTTAGAAGTCACTTTAAGATGTTAACAGCAGCTCGGAGTCATTTTTGTCAATAGCTGCCTGTATGGGATGCCGAAGGCATTAAAACTGGATTGAGTTAAATTGATTGCAGAACTGGGTCATGCCCCAAATATATCACATTTTCAGTTGCCACTTTTTCCTTTCTCTTAAAAGTCAATCAAGAAGGTACAAGTTAAACTCTGGTTAATTTGGATTCACAATGCATTAGAATTTATGGTATACACAGAGTTAAAGTATACAGTTACCAGTTTTATATTGAGTACAGTTTTAATTAATCCAGAATAAGGGGGGAGGGTGTAGCTCCGTGGTGGAGTGCGTGCCTAGCATGCATGAGGTCCTGGGTTCAATCCCGAGGGCCGCCATTAAATAAATAAATAAATAAATAAATAAATAAATAAATAAATAAATAAATAAACAAACCTGATTGCCTACCCACCCCCCAAACAAATAAAATTAATCCAGAATAGTACGAAGCAAAGCAAAGTACTTACATTAGCTGCACCAAGAAGTATTAATGTAGGTCCAAGACCTATCGTATATATTGATCTGAGCATTATTGACACAAGAAATGGCCGAATACCCACAGGCTTGGAGAAGAAAAACAGCACGGATGTGCAGACTGCAACGGCTATCCAAAGCACAACTGAGAACAGTGGTGACAGTGTCCCTGTAAAATATGGAAGAAGTTTATTTTTACTGTGAACATAACTAGAAAATGTTTAAGTATTTGCTGCTCTACTTCATACAATACAGCAAGACAAGCCATAAGACACTGAATTTCAAAACAACCCACTCTGCACGCTGTACATTTAGAGGAAATGTCTTTGTACACATTTCTCACTGTTACATTTCCAGAAAGTTTGTGATGAATTCCAGGCGGCTTAAATACTCACTTCACTAGTTAATGCTTCTTTCAATAAGTCTGAGACTTACTCATCTTTCTCTCCCATTATGGGAGTTACACGCTAAGTACTTTATGGATTGTGGAATCTCATTTGGGAATCTTAATTCAAAATTTATGATTAATGACCATTAAATGCACAGCTAAATCATATGGAATCAGGCACTGAACTCATAACTTGTCCTGTTCTATTATTACCACGTTTTTCTATTACAGATTCCTCTAAAGAATTCAGAATACAGAATATCCAATCTTTAATGAAACAGACCTAAGCTTTAACTATTAAAACACACAAGTGTAGGGGGTAAGGACATAGCTCAGTGGTAGAGTGAATGCCTAACATAAATAAGTCCTAGGTTCAATCCCCAGTATCCCCATCAAAGATAAATAAAACCTAATTACCTCTCCCCAAAAATATAAAAATTAAAAAAAAAATAGAAAACCTAATTACCTCCACCCAAAAATAAAAAAAAAATTCAATAAATAAATAAAAGCATTAAAAAAACACACAAGTGCATTTATGTGTATGAAAACATAGGTATATGTATGAGTGTGTGTATCTGAAGGTTAACTCAAGTTCTAAAACAATGTTCAGCTATTTAAATCATCAGGAAACAAAAGTTCCAAATGTTTCAAAAATGAACCCCATTACAAGAATTTCTTTAGAAATTACCCAAAACTGGGTTAAAAATATACTTCCATTTAAAAAAGAAAAAAAAGGACAATTCATCGACATTTGCACTGACATGTGGATTCCAGGAATCCCCCTGCTCATGTGGTGCTGCATTTGCAGAAGCAAATTAAGGGGCAATACTCTTGGGCTGATTAGACCTCAAACATGTGTCTGTTGGCTGATGATGTCAGAGGGAAACAACAAAATAGAGATTTTCCATTAGTTATTCCTTTGGGCCACACCTCTTTTTATTATTTATAAAATTCACTTCTGCATGCAAAACACCACAAGCGCCCTGCTGCTCAGAGTTTCTGTATTATCCTGGAAGCCATGGGATTACCCGGACTCCTTCAACAAATTCTGCACAAGCCTTTAGTTCACGGTGAGTGCAAAGGGATCAAAAGTAGGTGGACGATCCTAGCTGACATTAAAAAATCAAAACAACAAAAGTCAGATAGTGAACAGCACTAGTTTAGACATGTTTGTTTTTGCAATGTCGTTCTTATCTTTATGTTATCTCTTCTAGCACACAGTGATGAAAGAAGGTTGGGAGGAGAGATCTGATCTGCCCCCTCATCAAGTGTGTGATCTGATAAGATTAGTCTGGAGATGGGGAAAGAAGAGGGCTAAGTTGCTTGCTCTGGGAATTACCTTCAATTCCTGTCCTCTGGTGACACTAACCAAATGAGTACCCAGCTCATATTTATTAAGATGTTGGTTTATAAGTCGCCTATGTCTGCCAAGACGTAGCCTGACCACCAACTGCCCTGGTCTCACAGATCACAAAGAGCCACGGACAGAAAATGCCTTCAACTTTCTCTCCTGCTTATTGGGGTGCCATCAGCATGTGAGCTCTGGAAGCGTGAGGACCGCCTATCACAGTGCCTGGCGTACAGTACGAAGTAGATATTTGTTGACAAAATGAATAAACAAAAACATACCCTGTGAGCTCGTCTGGCGTCAGTCAGTCTCCAGCTATAAATTCCCAAGTCATGGAGCTTCACTCTGAAGTTTACTAGAACTGCCAACATCTTTGCACATTTACCAACTCTTAGCCAGTCACTGAACTCTTCAGCTCTTCAATGTAATTCATACGCAACAACTTGGTGTGACATTCTTATTTTAAAAGTCTCAGCTTTGACACTGACAGTACTGTCACTGATGCCTGACCAGCTAACCACATCTTGACTGCTCCTTCCCAGACAGTGTCTGGCTTGCTGAGATTTCCCCCTTGATTAAATAAGAAATTACAATCGTGCACTTAAAACTGGAGCGTTTGATCTCTTTGTAGAGAGAACTCAGTGTCTAGCCTAGTACCTTGCACATAGTTTTATTTTAAATATGTATTTGTGAATAGTAAATAAATTTATAAGTTACTTAAAATGGCTATTAATTTCCAGTACTGTCAGTTGACAACTGAGAAGTCTGTAATCATATTCTGTAAGAATGATCATATTATTTTCTAGCTGAAGATTTGATGCTTAAAAAAACTTGAAATCCTCTGACAAACTCTAGAGAAGACAGTGTAGACTGTTCAAGGCATTTTTTACCGATTAAGGGAGGAAAGAGGAGACTGTCTTTTTAATACTTTGTATTTGTTTCAATTTTCTATAATGAGCATGTATCACTTTTATAATGCAAGAAAATTTTTAGAATTTACTCTAAATGTTTTTAAATGTTAGAAACTATGAAGTCTGTCTTTTAAAAAAGAAAATTCAAATAGCAAAATTAGAGACCTCAATTCAATTCACATAGTGAGACGCTCTGGTCTACCTCACAGTGATGTGCCAGTAGCTTGCTTATAGAACATGCTACTTCCGACTTCCTTCTCTTCATTCCTCTGCCTTCTGAATGGCCCCCAACTCAGTCCAGCTAAAGTCTATGGGCGCCTTATTCCTCTCTTCATCCCTTAACCAGACCCTGAGCTCCTTGAGGAAGAGGACAGCTTTTCCAACCTTCGTATCTCTAGGACCCAGCACAGTGCCTGGCCCCCAGCCGCACTCCATCGATGGCTGTTAGTCAGTTGAATGCGTTAAAATCACCTTGAAGAACTTACTTCCTTTAACACAAAGCACTGGCGGGGAAAAAGAATTCCACTCAAAATTTGAACATGATTTTTTTTTTTAACAATCACATGCTATCTGGGTATCAGAAATCCCCATGGCAGCAATTTTGTCTGGTCTGCCTTTGCCAAACTGGGTAGGGGTGGTTGGCCTGGCAACATGCAACTTCTGCGTGTACATCTAGGAGATTCCCCAGCATCAACAGCTGTGGCTTCAGCCGCAACCCACACAGCCTCATTCCTCAACTCTGGCATAAGTTTCTTTTTTAGAGAAGCACATGTTAAACATATAAACCAATCAACCAAACAAGGAAACCCAGACCGAAACCCACAACCACACAAATAAGCCCTGAATTCCTGAATAAACTGAAACAGAGCTCTTTGAAGCCTGGTAACGAAAGGAGGTTATCTGCATGCAGTAGGGATTGGGAGGGTGGGTGCCCTATAAGCTGATCCTCTGAGAATCACCTTCCTGCTATGTATCTCCCTTTAATGAGTGTACACTGCCACCCTGGCTGAAGGGAGACACTATCCTTTCAGTTAATACTTTTACCCAAGTATGAACTCGGTATCTGGGCACAAGTGATTCCTGGTAGCTCATATGTGATCAGGCTGGGAACTACGCTTGGAGGAAGCATTCCCGGCCCATTTCCTCCGCCAGCTCCTCTGTCTTCACTGCTACAGGGGCCTCAGTGACGCAGGGATAGCTTGCATTACGGTCTGGAGTTGGGAAAGGTGGCCCATCTTAACCACAGATCTCTTTTTTTGGCCCAGGATTCAACAGGTGATTTTGTGATCAACTTCTATACCTAGAATCCAGGAACCTCAGAGGTGGATAGAGTACCCATATTTACTTTTCTTTTTTAACTTTCTTTTTAAAAATTCTTTCAGACTAATGTTACAGTTGCAAGCATAACACAAATTTCCCATACCCCCTCCACCTAGATTCCCCAAATGTCAACACCTTACATAACCACCTTACCACGACCAACATCAGCAAATCAATATGATATACACACCACGTTAATCTACAGACCTTAGTCAAAGTTCATCAATTGCCCAATTAATGTCTCTTTTCTGAACCAGGATCACACGTTGCATTTAGCTGTCATGTCTCTTTTAGTCTCTTTCCATTTAATTCCTCAATATTTCTTTGTCTTTCATAAGCTTCAAGAGTACGGGCCAATTATTTTGTAGAATGTCCTTCATTCCAGGTTTGTCTGAAATTTTCTCAATTTATACATTTTTGGCATGTGATGCCACGTCCTTGTCAGTGCGTCATGTCAAGAGGCACGTAGTGTTGCTGTGTCTCATTACTGGTGACAGTAACATTGATCACATAGTTAAAGTGATTTCTCCCCTTTAAAGGCACTCTTCTTTCTTTTATAATAAGTATGGTGTGGGGAAATACTTTAAGACTGCATCAGTATCCCCTTTCTCATTATACTTTTTCACCTAATACTCACCTATTAATTCTAGCATCCACTGTTGATTCTTACCACCATGTGATGTTTGCCAAATGGTGACATTCTGTTTCCATCATTCCTCCTACAGTTATTAACTGGAATATTATTGTAAGGAAGAACTTTCTCTTCTATCAATATGGACTCCTAGATTCTTATTTTATTCTATGGGTTATTATGTATTACTGTCAATATTTTTTTCTCAAAATTTCCACAGGGTTGGCTACTGGGAAATCTTTCAAGTTGGATCCTGTGTTTTTGACATGTCCCTATCTTTTTTTTTTTTTTTTTTTAGCACTTTGAAGGAATCTTAATGATCAACTAATTCATCTTTAAATCACCTCGATGTGTTCCTGCCAAGGAGTCATCCAGCCTATGTTTGACAAAATCCGGTGCACGTCCAGCATAGAATTTACCTTGTCCAGCCAGTTCTGATGGCCAGGTGTGCTGGTCAGTCTTAACTTTGTTTCCTCAGCCTTCCCAGCTCTGCGTAGTGTGTATCTGAAGGTGAGAGGCTCAGCTAATCCTGATCAAAATTGTAACGGTATTCATGGAGTTATGATTAAATAGCCCATCGAGAACTATGTTCAGATGATGTAAACATCTGGGACTCCACGTGGCCTAAATGGCAGCTCATGCCTCCCCTCCCCTCTTAGCTCCATACCCACAACCAGACACCTAAGAAAGAGCCTCTACCTTGGTTATCTGCCCTCAACTTGTATTCAGTCCTTTTTGAAGAGCAAAGGCTGCACCTGCACTGTGTTTTCCTGTCTTGTTTTTGTTAGTTCTGTTTCTTTCTGAGGCTGGAGCCTCAACTCCAAATTCTACCAAGTAGGCAGTTTCAAGTTCTTGTTCAAGGGCCAGTTGTGTTAGCAACACCTTGGGAACTGGTGGAAAAAATGTATTTCCAGACTCTACCCCCAAATTATCGGGCAAATCTTCCTAAGCCTCAAATTCTTCATCCATAAGGATGAAGTGCTTACTTTCCAGGACTGTCAGGAAGATGAAATGAAATGATGTGTGCGATGTGCTTAGTGCTGTGTCTGACCCAGTCTAGACCAGTATGACTATTATAACCGTTTTCAGTCCGGCGGGTATTAGAGATGTCAGGTATTCTACTTTCTCCTGAATGAGGGAAGAGAAGATGTCCGGAGGGGTGCCCTCCCCCACCCCCATTACATGCCGTGCACAACAGGTGGCAGCAGAGGCTGTGTCCTTTGGCTCTGGCGGTCTCATAAAGGATATCACGGAACGGAACGCAGGGAAAATGGCGTGCTGCACGAAGGGGCACCTGTTCTCTATATGCTTCCAACCTAATCATCCATGCAGAGAAGTCCTGGATTGTAAACAAAAGCATTCGCTAACCTTCTACTCCAAGAGCTCCCAGCTTTAGCTTCTCTGGGCGTCCACCTCTTTATCTGACAAATGACTGTTTGATATTAGATGATTTCCAGAAGTGCTCCCATACCTAAGATTTTATATTTCTATTAACCAGGACGCTACAATCTACTCTCTCTTAGCATCCTGTGTGCAGATGATACCCATTTATCATTTCATGTGGGACTTCTCTCCTCACAAGGGTCACATTCCTCTGCGCCAAGAGGGCTGTCATCACTAACTGAGACTAAACTCAGTGAAGAGAAAGCCGTTTCCACTTCCTGCTGCATTTGCAACTTCCCCACGATGGATGGCCAAGTATTTGCTGTTTTCATTGCTATTTAACTCACACGCCTGCTCCACTGCCAAATAGTCTTCTTTTATTAGCATTGGCATGCCTTCTGAAAAGCTCAAACTTTTTTATGACCACTCAGATTATACTCAAAGGTTAGAACTTCGATATCCACCACATCCGCAGTGAACCTGTGAAACAGCCCATTGCTCCTGCACGCGCTCACCTCCAGTTCTTCTGAAATTGGCTTCAATAACTCTTGCTCCTGTCATGCCATCCTTTTCACTGAGCTTCCCTGTGTGGTGTCACTACTTCCCTTGTAACACCAACAACACCCATGACAACTAAGCTTTATCAAATGCTCACCAGCCGCAATTCTAAGTGCCTTACCTCCAGCACCTCACCGAATTCTCACAATAGTCCGATGAACAGATCAGACACAAAAGCAACTTGTGGTTGCTATGTGTTGGTATCTCTCATGTTGTCCTCCAAGCTGTTCTTTCAACACCCGTTTCAAAGTTATTCACCTGTATCTATCCCAAACCTGTGACATACTTTCCCATGCACCTTTGTCAGATTTAAACCAAACTTAATTTCCACAGTTCCACCCGTTAGCATAGCGCTCCTAGATTTCCCATTTCACTTAAAATGGGATCTTTTCTCTTGTTTTTGCTTTTGCAAAACTTCATGCATTAATAGTTTACCAATATTAATTTCACAGTCAATCCTTTCCGCTCTATTATTATACTGTCTTATGCTGTAACGTTTAAAAATTGTTTTCCAGATTACCCGCATGCTCATCATAGAAACTTTAGATGACACTGAAAGCAAAGAGAGTAAAATAGAGATTCTGCTATTTAAGGTAATCACCATCAATATTTTGGCATACATCCCTCATTTTCCCATTTATTTATATAATTGAGATGCTATGGTATAAAAAAAAGCCTTTGGTCATAATAACTAGGGAGAAATAATTTTTTCAGGGCCTTATTTGTCAATATATGATATAGCTCAAATGCTCTTCTGTAGATGAGCTTTTGGAAAAGTATTTATACTGACTATAGCTTTCTGCCTACTCTACTTACCCTCATTCTCTACTTCCGATGAATAAAGAAAATCTATTTAATGAGAATTCAATGGCTGGAATTGGGACGCTCTAAATAGTTAAGGCATGCATCAAGAGTATTATTTTTGGAACTCTAAAATACTTATCATTTAAAGACAGACAATTTGAGATTTGCAAATGTTACCCACCATATGTAAAAATAGATAAAACCCCTAAATCTCTTCCACATAGCACAGGGAACTATATTCAATACCTTGTAATAACCTTTGAATGAAAAAGAATATGAAAAGGAATATTTGTATGTATATATGTGACCGGGACATTGTGCTGTACACTAGAAATTGACACATTGTAACTGACAGGACTTCAATAAAAAAAGACAGACAGACAAGCACTTGCCTTCATCTCCATCATCCCCAAATGGGTAGAAGAGAGCCACAGCCAAGTTGATGAACACAGCCAGGTTGAAGGAGATGCTGCCCCAGAGGGATATGTGCCTCGAGAACCAGAACAAGGCGGGGTTACCTAGTGGGCAAGAAGTGCGGTGGAGCAGACAGAATGAATTTTGGTTTCAGCCCCAGAGCCCTGCTGAGATAACATTTTGCTAAATGCACTTTTGTAAACTAGTGTAAAAAAGCAAGTTTAAATAAACACTTACTGTGACTGAGTTTAGAACACTTACAATCAACACAATCAAGGAGTTTTCTATATGACTCCTTCTTTATCCTTAAGCCAGTTTACACCTAAACCACTGTAGAAGGGTGAGTTAATTCTGCAATTGCTAAAGGTGGTCAGAAAAGACAATTCTAGAATAATTCTCTTTAAAATATCCATAGAGTAGGTTAGGAGAAAGTTTAGTAGCTGCATGGGGCCCCTCTTAATGGCATGGTACACACTACTGTAATTTAGGAATATTGATAAATTGGTCTTACCCCTGTATCTTACAGTCAAATGCAAACCCCTCATACACATATTATCTTGGGTAACAATTCCTATGACACGGTCACAGTTAACTGAAACTGAAACTTAATAGCATGGCATAGTACCGCTTACCAGGAACTAGTGATTTATAATACTACCTAAGTTTTAAACCTTAACACTTCCTGCAAACTTGTTGGGTTTGCAATAGCAGAAGAAAATGCAAGATACAGTAAGAACTGCCAGTAAGTGAGAGAGGCTTTGCTGAACATATTCAGAAATGGGATTCTGTGTCTGAGTTAGCAGACGTATGTACTGAATACAGTTTACATCAACCCAAAATCAGTTCTTCCCCCCTTTCCTAAAAAGATATGTCATGCATGTAAGTTGGACGTGTGACTTATTCAGGTTTTGTCCATTATCTAACCCTCAGTATCTTAACATCATGTTTTAAATATTGGAGTTCATTGATGGGGAAAGACACTTCAATTTCCAAATTAAAATTTTAAACTTTTCAAATTATGTTCTGTGAATTCCTGTCTCACGTCTGGTGCTTACTTATAAACTGCACTTCCCCTCAGGACATCTTGTTTTCCTTCTCTTGGAATGGAGCATTCCAACACTGGAGCAGGCTATGATTAGCCATGGCATTTAGTTGACTAATGTGTCATAAATTGTAAACATCTGCACCTCCATCATTCCTGAATTAGGAGTCCTCATTTTTTCAAAGGAGAATATTAAGACAAAATTAGAAGATGTTGCTGCATACGTTTGTAATAACAAATCCATCAAATGAATTAGAGTCTGTCTCTAGCCCCATCATAACTTGCTTCCAAATTTTAAAAGTAATGTGAAAATGAATACTTGTATGCATATGCATGACTGGGACATTGTGCTGCACACCAGAAACTGACACATTATAACTAATTATACTTCAGTAAAAAAAAAAATTTTAAAAAGTAAAAGGTACATCGGAAATTATTTCCAGATTTCTTTTTTGATAAAGGACAAAATATTTATCCAAAAAAGCACCAAACCCACAAGCATTAGTACATTAAAATAACTTTTTGTCAAGAATAAAATGTATGTTTTTCAAATGCCCCAAATAAAATTGCTGAGTTTTCAACTGTATTCTGGACACTCCAAATTTTCTCTGAATTCCATAAGGTTCTACATGGTAAAATGCAATGGGAGAGTCATTTCTTTATTTTGTCAAATATTCTGCTAAGAAAGTCTGACAATGCATGCCACAATCTTATACCCAAAGACATTGCCTTAAGCTCAACCAAAGTCATAAACCACAATCATTAAAGTCCCTAGAAAATTAAAATGATGAAGCACTGTTGAATAGAGGTATTGAGAACATATACCTGCCTGCCTGGAAAATTCCTCCCCAAGACAGAAAAGACCTAATCAAGAGTTTTCCCTTACCAATTTTTGTTAAAAACTCACGATCTTCCTTATCTGGGAAAATGAAATTTATTTTAAACTTGAAAATTTTCTTAATTTTAAAGTTCAGGATTTCCAAATAGACTTGAGATGTGAGAAATAAGTCCTGGGACGGGGGAGGGTACAGCTCAGTGGTAAAGTGCATGCCTAGCATGCATGAGGTCCTGGATTCAATCCCCAGTACTTCCATTAAAGATAAAAACTTAAATAAACCTAATTACCTCCCTCCCCAAACAAAGAAAAGAAATAAGTCATGGGAACTATACTGTGCTAACTCTTAGCTAGCTTTATTTGAAGACACGTGTCACACAATTTCTACTTTGATTTGGCGAGATAAAGATACGTTGAAAAAAGGAATGACTTTCGGAGAAAACATTAAACAATCTACTCAATCGTAAGACCAGAGACACAAGAGGACAAGCCTGCTGGCGCCGACGTCTCTCCACCCCATTTACTGACCATTAAGGCCAGTCAGGGCCCATTCATGGACTTCAAACCAGCAGCTGCATAGCAGCTGAAACATACAGCTGCGATCTTGCATGTCATAATATTTATGAAACTATAGGATCAGCACCAAAAGACGATCTAATTAGTCAGAGTTTTCTGTTTTCCTTACGCCACAGGTGTCTTGGCTTCAGTTGTAGACTGAGCTGACGTTCTTAAGCCAGTAAGTGATTTCAGTAACATCAGACAGCAAGAAATTAAGAGCCAGTTTAAAGGAATGCCGTCACGTATCCCTAAGTACCACTGTATCTAACATCACGCTCAAGACAAACCATTTCAGTTCATTGTACTTACTCCTGATTTTCTTCTGCCACTTCATCTCATTGTAGAGGTCTTCCGTTTGCTGGAAAAAGTCATTCACCTTACTTCCCTGTTCATCCCTTTCCGTGGTGCTGAACACGCGGCACTTGGATTCTCGCGTGAGGTATTCACATATGTTGGGGACAGGAAACACTATTTGTTCCATTGTCCTATCATGCCGAACAATCTGCAAACATTAATTCACATTTGGTTTAGGCTTGGGACAGTCTTAGATTATTTTCTGTTTTTTTAGCATGAGTTTATGAATGATATTTTATGAATTCAGTTATGAAAAATTATGCCAACTTGAAGCATCTGAAATAGTCCTCTCCTGTACCACTTAACATTCTTCTCTTTAGAGGAGAGAAAGGCTGACTAATGCATCATAAGTACTATACTTTGTTAGAAATAGCAAAAAGCAGAATCTTTATTCTTTCTGCATTAGCATCAAACTCTTGCCACTCATTTTTATTTTCATGAAGTGCATCAGAGAACTAAGAGGGTCTTAACTGGCCACTTGGTATATTTACAACTTGCTCTTATCCTGTTCTTCCTAAAACGGGCTGTTGGGGAACAAATGACATACTCAACATGAAGTGCCCTGAGTTCCACAGAGAAAAATGCTTTCTGTCATTAAATGCCGTCCTGTTCATGGCAAAACACATTTTTCTAGGCATCATGCCATTAAAGTATATACCCAGATGTGAATATTCATTATTTTGAACTTCTCTTATTTGGTATTTGTCACAGTTTAACCTTAGACTAAAAAAGAAAAACACCCTCCCCCGCCCTGAAAAGGGTAAATGTTTTCACACAGCTTCCCTATGTCAGAAGGGTTTGTGTAGACTAAGTCTCAAGGTTCATATTCATATATTCTACCTAGCCCTCAAGAATGAATCAGGGTTGGTTTAAGCCAAAAGAGTCGTTCTATTTCCCTTTGCTACTGATTGTTATGGTGATAAGTGCACGACCTAGTTCTGGAAAATCAGGTATAAGGAGAAATATCCTGGAGGGTAGGAGGTGCTCCTAGGAAAGATTTTGTTTCATGAAAAGACAGAGAGCCACATAAGACAAGTAAAATAATAACAACAACAACAAAATCAAATACACAACACAAAAGCTCTTTTTTCGCCTATACCCTTTTTCTTCCTGCTTAGAACAAAAGGTGGCAATGACACTTGATGATACTTGAAACTTTGGCAGCCATTTTGTAACCATGAGGTGACATATCACCAGCATAATAAGGGAGACCTAGTAGAAAGATGGAAAAGGCCTGTGTGTTTGAAGACATCACTGAGTCATTGACTCAATTATAGAAATACTGGTACTTCCAGACTTCCCATTATGTGGGATAATCAAATATTTTTATTGTTTAAAATACTATCAGTCTGGTATTCTGTCACTTGTCACTGGAGCTATCTTCAGTGATATGTTATATATGCAAACTACATACTAGAATACTGCCATAGAACAAAGATGAAATGTGTAGTGGTAAATAAAAATTCCTAAACAGGTTAAAAAACCAATTGTACAAAAGAAGAATTGGACCTATTTGGTGTGATAACCAAATACGTGGGAGAAAAAAAAGTTTACTTTATCCAACAGTGTCAAACATATTTTAAAAAAAAAACTCAGGGTGCATATGAGAAATAATACCCTGATTACTATAAGCCAAGCTTTTCAGCCCCTTTATGACTCATTATGTTTGATTCTGGTTGTTACATTTTACAAGGGGCACTGATAGACTGGAGAGATTAACAAAAGAGATGAGAATGTATTAACTGCAAAAAGCCAAATATGGATACTTTTTTCAATGAACTTATTCAACAAATGCTCATTCAGTCCTTAGGTGAGGAGCCCCCAGGTAATTCAAAGTGAAAAAACAACATGAACCCCAATCTATAAAAGCTTGGGTTTTAATAACCACGATAGTTCTTCAAATGTTTAGAGCCAAGCTTTCGTGTTGACAGCAGAACAAATACTCCAAATAGTGGGTAAACATTAAACTGAGCTGAATGCTCTCTTTATCAAAAAATAACGTTCTAATTATCAGAGTTGCTCCACACTGGATGTTTCCTCCTGAAGTGGTGAGATCACTATCACAGGAAGCATTTCAAGCAGGAACAGGATATGTTATGCATTCCTCCCTGGACAGGTGAGTAGACCAGGTAACCCACAAGGTCCTTCCTATTTCCCAGGGTCTCTGAGTCTGTAACATATAAACAAACTATGATTTTCAACCGTATTCATCATCATGGTTATGTTCCAAGCCCAGTGTTCAGTTTTGGAGATAAAAAGATGATCAAAACTGTTCTTTGACTCAAGTAGGAGACCAGTGACACAGAAGAAGCTAACAATACTCCAACGTGACATATTAAACTAACAGAATGATCAAACTGCTGTGGGGACATAGTGGGATGAAAGTAATGAATGCCTGAAGAAAGGAGGGGAGTCCTTTTTGAGGAGGTACTATGAGCTGGTCTTCCAATGAACATGAGGTCTGGTCAACATGAAGAATTCAGACCATCAGCCCAGACCACCCCTTTGAACCCTGGACTGCTATATTAACTTTTGGCATTCCTCAAAGTCACCCCAAATTCAGTTTATCCAAGAATCAACAAATGATATTCTCCTTCATTTTAACTGCCAAAGCCAGGGTCTCCATGCAGAACACCAATTTCTGTCCATTTATTCAAACCAGAAAGAAGCCCAGGGGGCATCCGTTTCCACGGCATTCCCTTTACTTACACGTGCAATCTGACATCAAGCACCAAGCCCTGTATGCACGTGTATGTGTGTATATATTCTCTAAGATATGTGTGTCTGTTTTCTCCAATCTAGTCATCTTCAATTCCACTGTCTCTCCCTTGTCTAGTATATCTTCCTGTCTAACCTACCTGCATTCCTAGCCCCATTCATGCCCTTCTCCAATCCTTTGTCCAAACAGCAGCCAGAGTAATCTTTTGAAAAGAGTCATCCCACTCCTGTGTTCATTCCCTTCCCCTTCATTTAACTCTACCTGAAATCCCACGCCCAAACTTTAGCAGAGAGAAACCTCTACTCAATTTTGAACACATTCTTTATGGTAACCTTCTCTGTGAAACTTACCCTGAAATTCCCCAGGCACAGCTAATGCTTATTTTCTCCTCATTTCCTTGACCTTTGTTTATACAATGACTATAAAAAAATGATCTTCTGTATGTGTATGTAATTGGCAGAGAGTAAATGCTCAGTAAACATTTACCAAATTTATGTATTTACAGCTAAATCCCTCCTCACTGCTGGGAACCAATAAAAGTCCAACTTCAACCACAGCCCCCATCTCTCACACACAAGCGTGAACCCAAGCCCTGTCCTGGCTAACCCGCTACTCCACCGACCCATTCTGCTTACTATACCTGACACGCTCTCCTAACCACTAGCTCTGGACTAAATACTTTAGTACATGATCTCATTTGATACTAGTAAGAAATCCTGGAGTATGCACTTTCTTTATCCCCTTCCTCAGAACCTTGGCGGTTTGACAATCCATGTGCATCAGTGTCTCCAGCTTCCTGACTCTGCTGGCTTATCCCAGTTCCTGAGCCCCTGATGTAGTGAGCAATGTCTCTGCCACTGGTCCAGCTCATGGGCTGCACTAGGTCCAGTCTCCCACCAAAGCTACTCATGTTTGTAAATGCAAGCAAGGGATCCGTTTTGTGACACAAGGTAATAGCGCTCGCTATCACAAAGGTTTGGCAACTGTAAACAGTGAGGCACAGTGATTATGTATTTATTATATTACACACATCTTGAGAGTTAATAGCAGTGATACCATTATGCACTTTGCTGAAAACTAAAAAAATACCTGCCAAAGTGAATGCATGTGTGACTGTAAATTATGAGTGACAAGCGTCAACTACTCCCCTCACTTCTGTCTGATTAGCTCCGCCAACTAGTGTCAAAATGATACCGTAGCTAGAAATGACAGCCAGATGGGTCTCACGACACATCATGATTGAGGCCATGTTGACCCACACCTCCTGAAATACCGCCGGCCCTTAAATAAGGTCTCATTTATGCAGGTGGGAGTCAACTGCTGCAGAGTGAAATGCAAACTGTTAAACCACTCCAAACTCATTCCATCAATATGAAAACCTGACTAGTGCCTTCCGTTTTTCCTACCCCTCTGAACACTTTCTTACACAGAGAGCTCTATTTTAATAAGCCTTCCACAGTTTTTAAAAAGAAACTTTTTCTTGAGTGACAGTGTCAATTATAATAATCCTCTCTCTAAAATTCCACTGCTCTGCAATGATTGGCTTCCAGGGCCAAAACAAAACAAAACAAAAATGACCTTATTAATTACAAAAGAGAGTTTACGTATAGTTCTGGTCGGAAAAAAAAAAGGACAACTTTGAAAGATGTGATGTTTCACAACACATTTTTTATAGATCACCCCTCACATCGCCTCTTGGTACTTTTACAGTTTATATCACTGGATTCGGCTTCATTGTTCTAGCAAACAGTTATGAAACTGGCCTGAAATAGAAAGTAAACACATCTTTTCACAGCTGGTCCCTTTCAAGAAATAACAGATGGTTACCTCGATCTGTGCGGTATGGTTGGCATAATACTTCAAGGCTTCGTCTCCATCGTCTGGATCGGATCCTGGCTTCAGCATGTGCTGTAACAGCTTGTTGTGGCGGGCCAACTAGAGGGGCAAAGAGAGAAAAAAAGTTTTAGGTTTCTTCCCCCTTGCCTGGGGACAAACTTTGAAATTACTTTGTCCACTTACATACAAAGATTCATAGTTCTGGGGTTAATGACAATTAATTCCATTTCAGGAAAGCATGTCTATTTGAAGGGCATAAACCATGAAATCACTATGGCAATCTTACATTTTTATTGGATGACGTATGTTCTTAGTATGAGAAGACCGTGTCCTGCCCAGAGTAGGTCTTCCTTCAATTACTACGTGTTGATTACATTTATATCTTCAATAAATGTATAGTTGTGCCAGAAAGAAGGAAGGCCCACAGTGAAATATAACTGATACTCCTTATAATAAATTTAGACTGATACACATGTAAAGTAACTTGATGAGCAGGGTGATAGTTCAGTGGGTGGCGGTACCAGTACAAATGGCAGCTTCCTACATACACGTACATAGGTATCTATATTTCTAATGGCATCAAATCAAAGCTCTACAATTAGCAATTTGTACTAAAGTCTGATGCTTCTGCATTTTCATATGTCAAAATTGGTGCTTTATGAGTTCAGATCTCAGCTTTATTGTAACTGAAACTGAACAATTAAAACACAAAAATTTCACCACAAATCATCTTAAACTGCTGTTAATAGAAGCAATCTTTCTCTCTCATTTGAATGTCTATGGTATTTGTTGGCTAGTTCTCTCACTGTAGATGAATAATACCTATTGCCTTCAGATGATCTCTTTTATGGTTGTTTTGAACAATCTCTAAAACCTTATAATGCCTTTAAACTTTCAGATTTTCCAGTAAGCCTCAAGTTCCTTGAGGGCTTCCAGTAACAAAGAATCTGCCATACAATTCTTTTATTCCTAGCAACACTCTTACCTCTTACTCTGTGCCAGGCACTATCCTAAATACTTTAGTACATGATCTCATTTGATCCTAGTAAGAAATACTGGAGTATGCACTTTCATTACCCCCATTTTACAGGTAGGAAAACTGAGGCACAAAGCATTTAATGGACTTGTCTGTGATAACATAGCTTTCAGAGCTAATGACAGAACCGGTATTGAACTCAAGCTGTATGGTTCCAGAATCAATATTATCAACATTAAAGAGCAATAAATAAGTCTTTATATTATTTGTGAAGTATTAATACAAACTGTGGGTATAAACAATGAAGACAAATTTTAAACAATAATCCAGAACCTATAAAACCAAATAAACATTATCCTTGTTACTGATAATTTGGTAAGTTAAATATTCATTCCATTGATGTTACTCTTCATTTTTGAAACTATTATTTTACAATGGCTTTCAGAGATATTTAGAAATCACTCAAGAAAGCCATTTTCTTCTTCGTTTTGGGTGAATTGTATTCTATTCCATATATATCTATGCTACATCTTCATTATCTATTCAACTATTGATGCGCACTTAGGATGCTTCCATATCTTGGCAATTATAAATAATGTTGCTGTTAGTAGCAGGGTGTATGTATCTTTTTGAATTAATTCTTATTTTGTGGTTGAATTTATTCCTTTGATAACTATGTTAGTTTAAAAAGCTAAAGCTCTAAACATTCTTAGAAACAATGAACAGTATTGTATGCATAAATTTAAAAATATATGTGTTGTAAAAAAAAATTGATCAAGCCATGAAAGACATGGAAGGAACTTAAAAGACATATTACTAAATGAAAGAAGCCAGTCTGAAAAGGCTACGAACTGTACGATTCCAACCAAATGACATTCTGGAAAAGGCACAGCTACAGAAACAATAAAAAGATCGTGGTTTCCAGGGGTTTGGGGAGGGGGAGGGAGGGAGGGATGAATAGATGGAGCACAAGGGATTTTTAGGGCAATGAAATTATTCTGTATGACACTATAGTGGTGGCTACATGTCATTATGCGTTTGTCTAAACCCACAGAATGTACAACATCAAGAGTGAACCCTCATGTAAACTATAGACTTTGGTTGATAATAATGTGCCCGTGTTGGTTCATCGATTGTACCAAATATGCCAAAAGGATGAGGGATGTTGCGGGTAGGGGAGTATGTATGTGTGGGTGGGGAGGGCTGTGTGCGAACTGTATTTTCTCCTCACTTCTGTTGTGAACCTGAAACTGCTCTAAAAGAATAAAGTCTATTAAAAAAAAAAGAAAGCCATTTCCTGTTTATATTTACATTTTATTTTTGACTTAAATGTGAATTACACAGATTTTTATTACAAATCATAGTCATAAGACTTGTGACTGTAGGTGTTTCTAAAAATCTTAATGAGTTTCAAAGGATAAAATTATTGTAATCATTTAGGCATGATGGCACATGTCTTAAGAAATGGCCAGTTTTTGAAGGTGAAACTGGCATGAATTGTTTACAAATTGGATCCGGGGCATGAGAAAAAGAGAGGCATTAAGGATGACCCTCAAATTATTGACCTGTATAACTGAAACTTTAGAAATGCCATTTATTAAAGAAAAATGCAGGAAGAGCATATTTGGGGGAGAAAACCAGGACTGCGGTTTGGGACACATGAAGACATCCAGAAGGAGACAGCACACAGGCTGCTGGCGGGTTTGTCAGGAGCCTGGGCAGGGGTTGGGGCCCGAGCTGTACATTTACGGGTTGTCAGAACATGGCTGATATCTATCTAAAATCATGAACTTTATGAGATCACCGAAAGTAAGCTCAGACAGAGAAAGGAGAGCTAAGGAACTCTGATGGAGGTTAGAAAGATGAGAGGCAGACTGAGAAGGCTTGACCAGTGAAGAGGAACAAAACCCACAAAATCAGGCGTCCTGGCAGCCAAACGAAGAAAGAACTTTGACGAGGGAGGGAGTGATCGCTGTGTCAAATCAAATGAGGCCTGGGAAGGGGTAACTGGGTTTACCAACCTGGAAGTCGTCATGGGCAACCTTAACAGCAAAAGTTTCAGGCAGTGAAAACCTAGTTGTAGTGAGTTTAAGTAAGAATGGGAGGAGGGCAAGTATAAATAATGAGTGTAGGAAGTTCTCCCAGAGTATTGCTGTAAGGGGAAGCAGAGAAACAGGGTGGTAGCTAGAGAAAGGGGTAGGGTGAAAGGGAAGATTTCCTAAGATGGCAATGATAATATCATGTTTGTTTAAATTTGAGAGAGATGGCACATGAGCTAAAGCAATGTCTTGACCCGGTGAGAATGGAACGATGTAGTGTGTAAGTGGGCCAGGTTGCCTCAGATGGAAACAAATTCACCCACAGTGACAGCAGAGAATGCAGGCACAGGCGGAGGGTGGTGAGCAGTTGTGATGGTGGAAACACAGAGTAGTTCTTTGCTGGTTACTTTTATTTCCTCAGTGAGTAAGAAGCTGACACTGAGGATGAGAGAGGAGGCGTCTGGGAACTGGAGGAAGAAAGGGTATGAAACAGTCTGCTAGGGAAGGTGAGTGGACTTGGAGAATGCACTTGGATTGTCAGGAAGCCCTAAGGGTCTCCCTTCTGCTATGGTCAAAGTGAGACCAACGAGCATCTTTTCATTTTTCGCCAGCAATGTTCAGCGGTCGGGGTCCAGGCATGGAGAAAGCAGAGCTGTAACTGATGAGACTGTGGCTTTGCTGGGAAAGGTGGAAGTTATGAGTCTATGCAGGGAATGTATATGAGACCATGGAATCGAAGCTGAATAAGGAAGGAGATAAAGCCAGGAGGGACAATGAAAAGGTGATCGGATCAATGAATTGTAACTTCTAATGTGGATTAAAGAAATGTGTTGGAGTTGGGTGCTACAAGGAAGTGCTGGTTAAGAAGGGTCCGTCAGAGTGAGATACATGAAATGCAGCTTATTGACAGAGCACACAGAACAGTGATTTGGGACGATCAGGTTTCAGGAGTGTTTCTCATCTAATCTGTGTCTCTCACTCACTGCTTCCCACACCTCCACCGCCGCCCTGGTCTCAGTCACCATCTTCCCTCATCTGGAATTCTGCAACAGCCTTGTAACTGCCACAACCAGCCTTTGATCAGATCATGCCTCTTTTCTTCCCCAAACCCTCTGACAGCTGCCAACTCACTCAGAATCAGAGCCCAGGCCTCACCATGGCCAAGAAGGATGACAGAATCTGGTCCCGCTACCTTTCTGGACTCCGCTCCTAACACCCTCCCCACACTCCCAGCCACACTGGGCTCCTTCAACCCGAGAAGCAGGCTCCCGTCTCAGAGCTGCTGCAGCTGCTGTTCCCTTTGCCTGGATTCTCCTCCTCTAGATCCCTGCCAGGCTTGCTCCTTCACCTCCATCAGGAGTCCTTTCAGATATGGTCTTAACGACAACCACGCTTTTAAAGACCGACTCGCCCACCTCCCCAACACATCTAACCCCATTTCCTGCTTTATTCTTCTCCATAGCGCACACTATGATCTGATATATCACATTAGATAATTGGTCTGTTTATTAGTTCTCTCTCCCTATAAGAAAGTGAGCATATGCTCTTAGAGGACACACGTTTTCAGCTGTTTTGTTCACTGCTGTATCTCCAAGGCTTTGAACAGTGTTTGGCACATAGTAGATGCTCAATACACATTCGTTAAATCAACTGAATGCAAATCTTTAAATCTTGAATAATGTATTGCTCGTTTGTTTTTTGTTGTTGTTGGGGGGAGGTAATTGTTTATTTATTTATTCTTGGAGGAGGTACTGGGGATCGAACCCAGGGCCTCATGCATGCGAAGCATGCTCTCTACTGCTTGAGCCATACCCTCCGCCTAAATCTTGAATAATGAATGGATTCTCAAGGGGAGACATTAATTTGAATAATTTCTTATAAATTTGTTTATCAAAAAGCTTTTACTTCTTTATAGTCACTTTATAGCCAAAATCGCTATAATTATTTTAAGAAACCAATACTGCTATCTTATGTGATATAATTAATAGTAGAAATCTGTACAATTTTCATTTCATCCTGCTTCACAGAAACGTAGTAGGGCTTCTCTCTTTCCTTTAGCCTTAATGAAGTGATCCTCTATTTGTCTTGTTTGATTGCAGACAAAGGGCATTCTAAAAGGCACTTGAAAAAATAAAATGTCTAGGGCTCCCTTAATGTGTTCAGACATTCATCCCATAAAGCAATGTGGGATTATATAAGTAATCTCTACATATCTTGGAAAATTTGAAACATATACTTAAAAATACAAATAAAACAGAAGTAACTGCACCATTTTTTTTTTCTACCTGGATGTCTTTTACATCCTTTGTAACTGATGGACTTTCCTGACTAATGTCTCCTAGCTTGTTTCCCTTGGTCTGTGTCAGACAGTGCCCTGTACACATCTAAATAGCATAATTTCTCATATTGTATCTTAGAAACTATTATTTCTCTCCAGTGGGCTGTGACATCCTTGAGGAAAAGTGCCTGGTCTTATCTCTACATTCTTAGAGCCAAAAGCAGAACTTGGTACATCAAATAGACAAAAATAAATATCTGTTGAATCAATAAAGAAATGGATTAGTTAATGACATTCATTATATGTTTAAGTGAGCAAAGACTCATAAGTCTCAGTAAATGATCTGATTTTTCCCTCAATAAAAGAGAAAGGCCAAAGAAATCTGATTAGACATCAGATGATGATAGAATCCCCAGTGTTTACAGAAATAAAACATCTTAATATTTTTCTTGTCTCATAGTCATTCGTGTACTTATATCCCCTTCTGCTAGACTGTAAACTATCTGAAGAGGAAGGGACTGGGTACTCAATAAATGCTGAATTGACTCCTTCATGAAGTAAGGATAGCCTTCCCATTATACAGACAAAATACAGAAGAAGTTAAGATATCTCAGTGATTTCTGGAATGTGTGAAAACAGCTGGTATCAATGTAGAGCTCTCTTGGTCCAAATTTACACTTTAATAAAAGCACAGTACAAATTCTTGGAGACTAATTAACATATACCCGATAGTTTTTTTTTTTTTTTTTTTAGATTTAGTTCCTTAATCATGCAACTCTATTAAAACATCATGCAGAATGACCACGCAGCCAAGCAGAGCAGAGGCATCAGTTTTTTCTGAGTGTTGGGCTCTTCATTTTGGCCACACTGTGTCTGCTGTACCTCTCATGTACCTTTTCAAATCACATTAAAAAAAAAAAAACAAAAAAAAAAACAAAAACAAACTCCAGCATCCAAAGATGCAACAGTATCATTTAATACTATGTGCTTTGGAAACCAAATGTGAAAACACTCGACAAGTTTCTGGACAAGTACAGCACATCTTTCAAGAACCATCACAGTAAGAAATCTAATTTAAATCCTAATTAAAAACTGGAAAACAGCTAATTAAGATAATCAAGGGCACTCATATTATGACATCCAACTTCACTTGGCAGAGACCCTCACCACAGTATCAGCTGATGTCACAGCACAACATAGTCTGGAAAATCAACCAACAATTGATAGCAGTAATAATGAGAGTCTGAATATGGGCAACAGTACTGAATGCTAAAAGGGATAATGTCATAGGTGGGAAATCTCAGGGTCCCAGCAACACTTGTAATCCACAACAATCTTTGTGAGGCCAAATAGTAACAATTGTCTTATATATGGTGTGGACATGGGGTTTACATTTGTCATTCCTATTTATGGGAAGTGGTAACAAAATAACTTTAGAACTCTTATTAGCTCATTACTACAAATAGAAGAACTAGCCCTGAGACAATTTATCATCATGATAGTAAAGTTTTAAAACAAAATGCAGTGCAATTCATGGGCAGATACATGCATCTATATCAGTGAGGAAGGGATCAAAGCACTGGTGGATAGTTAGCCTTATAAAAGAATCAAGACATCCCTTATAGCGAAAGATTGCCAAGAAAAAAAGGCTAGGATTCTTTTACTATATATTGAAAAGAAAAATGAAAATACATACATCATTATTAATAATGACAGATTTGTAATTTATTTATTTGTTTAAAATTTTTTTCTCCTTAAGAGGGGGAGATGATTTTAGGTTAATTTGTTTATTTTTTTAAACAGAGGTATTGGAGACTGAACCTAGGAGATTGTGCATGCTATGCATGCACTCCACCACTGAGCTATAACCCCCCCCCATATTTATAACTTAAATAGATATGCAACACTGAATAGAAATTTAAAAAAAATATATATATATACACTCATAAGTACAAACCTTATACATAAACACGTATAACCTATAGTAGGGTCTTTGACTAACATTGTGCAGTTTTTAAAATTCAAGATTGGGGAATAAAGATGAAAGACTTGGGCTTTTCATTTCAGGAGCATCCCTTAGTAAACCATTTCAAATTTATCTTCTTATCACTAGGATTTTAGTGTTCATTTCAGTTGGGTCCAAGTAAGGATGGAGCATAGAGAAAAAAATCAAGCAATTGCACTTGAATGTTGTTCAGCAATAATGACTCCTTGGCACTTGTCATCTGTGAACTTTTTCATGTGAGCTCCACTTCTAGTAATGGGTGAAAACGACACAGCAACCAGCTTTCCAAAGATCACAGAGCGAGCTGGAGCCTGAAGTCAGAATAATTGCCTTATCTGCTTAGGTCTGGCGCACTACTTTTATACCAAATGTTCTTGTTGCTTGAAGCAGAGAGAAATCAGCAGAAGGGGATATAAACTAAGGTTTTATCTTCATTCTATCATGCTTAAAATACACAAATCCTGTATTTTCAAGACATCTATTTTTCTCTGATTTTGTGATCGTGATCCTGTTATGTGCAAAACGCAGCACTACTGTGGGATTGTACAGATAAGTGAGACATTTTCTTTCACGCAACGTACTTTCTAGTTGGAGGAATTAAAACAATTACAGAAAAGGAAAAGAAGGGCATAAATACAGGGAATCACATCTGGCTGGTGTACTAGGAAAGGAATCACGTAAGAAATGCATCTGATACAGGTTTTAAAGACTAGATAAAATGTCCACAGGCAGGAAGAGAGGAATCTGCATGAACAACTTCATGAAGTATGGGTACGTGGAGACAGGAGTGGAATTTGGAGCTGTGCTAAATGCCACGTGAGAAGTTTGAGTAGAGAATAGTGTTGCGGGTTGAACAGTGTCCATCAAAAAAGATACATTCAAGTTCTAACCCCCAGGGCCTGTGAAACTGACCTTATTCAAGATAAGGTCTTTGCAGATGTAATGAAATTAAGATGAGGTCATACTGGGTATGGGTGGCCCCTAATCCAATGATTAGTGCCCTTATAAGAAGAGGGAAATTTAGATACAGACACACACACACACACACACACAGAGTGCCATCCAATGACAGAAGAGATGAGGATGATACAAGCCAAGAATACCAAGGATTGCTGGCAACCATCAGACACTAAGACTAGGCAGGGAAAGGTCCCACCCGAGAGCCTTCAGAGAGAGCCTGGCCCTGCCGACACTTTAGGACTTCTAGCCCCCAGAACTGTGAGAGAATAAAAGTCTGCTGTTTGAAGCTACCAAGTTTGTGGAAATTCGTCACAGCAGCCCGAGGAAACTGTCTTAGACTGTTCAGGCTGCTATACAATAATACCACAGGTTAGGTGGCTTATAAACAGAAATGTATTTCTTGAATTTCTGGAGGCTGGGAAGTCCAAGATCAAGGGGCTGGCAGATTCAGCTTCCACGGAGAGCTCACTTCCTCACAATTGGATGTCTTCGCATTATAACCTCATTGGAGGAACAAGGGATCTCTCTCAGGCCTCTTTTATAAGAGCACTAATCCCATTCATAAGGGCTCCACCATCACGTTCCAAAGGCCCCATCTCTTAATACCATCCCATTAGGCATTAGGATTCAACATATATAAACTTGGGAGTGGGGGGTGGTGGAACACAAACATTCAATCCACAGCCGAAGCTAACACAAATACAAACCATAAAAGAATTTCTCTCTTAACTGTGGCAAGATAAACTGAGATCCTTACCTATTCTTTTTCCTTCTATTAGAAAAGGAATTGGGGGTTTAGACAGCATATATTTAGGAATGGTGCCATCTGTCCAGAGATACTCTCAGGACTGTGAGGTCCTTTATAAAGAAAACAAACCAAAGAGTAACTCTTCTCCTAGCATGTGGATGCCAGAACTATTACTCTGTTAGAAGGAGGGCCAAAGCCATGTTGAGAAGAAGAAAAGGCTTTCTCACGTGGGACAGTTCAGCTGCATGGTCTCAGCAAGAACATACTCACTGAGGCGGGGGGCGTGTGCGCCAAGGCACTTTAGAGGAGAAGAGCTTCAGGTCGTTCTGGGAGACAGAATCACACCCTCCCCACTTCAGTCCACAGAACCTCTGCTGCAGGAAACCCCCATTAATATCCAGCTCACGTCTGCAGTCAAGTAGCAAAGGGTTCCTTCCCCAAGAGGAAATGGTGGCATTTCCCAAAGGAGGGAGGTGACAACATTAGGGAGTTGGGGAGGTGAGGATGAGAGGAAGCGAGGAAGAGGATTAGAGATGGGCTCTGGGAAGCAGATGAAAGCACTGGCTGGCCACCAAACAGTGTGATGGAATGGGTTAGCTGGGGAAAGTAACACATCTCGGTCTTTATTAAAAAGTTAATTCTTGTCCTCTTTTCTCTTTCTCAGACTTCCTTGCTCCTTAGTCAAACACAGTTGTCCAGATTATCTCAAGCAGAATCTGGATTCAAACCGGAATGAAAGAGAAAACACGGCAATATTTATTTTTCTGGATTTCCAAATAGGCTTGAGAATCCAAGGAAAATCCCCCAAAGAAAGCGTGATCGAGGGGAAAGCTGATGAAGGACAGGAGGGAGACCAGAGGGGGCGTTCATTCTGAGAAACATGGCTTGGCACCGTGGGAAAGAGAAGGCACAATGCCCTGAGCACCTTGCCAGGCAGCTGTGGAGGGTTCGTGGACCACCAGCCCAAAGGACCCCAGACCCAAAAGAAAGCATGTGATCTCAAGATTGTTTCTCTCAACCCTGCCACATACACACAACCACAGGGAAGTAAAGAACTAGTCCCTTCTCTCTCCCTGCAGGACTGCAGGAGGGACCCCGGAAAGCCAGCATCACCCTACATTATAGAATCATCACCCAAGGAGTTTAAAAACCACAGCTTTTATTTATCTAATATCTAAAATAAACTCTTTATGGTGCTTAGATATCAGTTTACTATTTCCATTTTACAATAGTGGCCAAACTAAGATAAAGATATGTGCAAAATGATAAGAAATTTGCCCAAAATGTTAAAGCTCTTAACTTCCAGATGACCTAGACTCCTATTCATTAGGGTTTATCTGAAATTATAGGAAAATCAATAAATACCTTTACTGATTATAATAAATAAATATTTGATAGCTCA
This sequence comes from Camelus bactrianus, assembly GCF_048773025.1. Classification (NCBI taxonomy): domain Eukaryota; kingdom Metazoa; phylum Chordata; class Mammalia; order Artiodactyla; family Camelidae; genus Camelus; species Camelus bactrianus. Next base: position 16,815,441 of record NC_133572.1, read on the forward strand.
ACCCTTGAAGCAGGGCAAAGAAAGGGAAAAAAGGCAAGAAACAATGCATTTTTGTGACTGAAAGCAGTTAAGTTTTCTTTGTAGTGAAGTTTTGACATAAAGCATTATGAATTGTTATGATGAAGAATCTAGCTTTCCTACTGGCTGCTAATCCTCATCCTAATAGGAAGGTTCTCAAAGTGTGGTCCCTGGGCCAGAGGCAGCAGCATCACTGAGAACTTGTTAGAAATGCACACTCTTAGGGCCCATTTCACATTTAGACTCAGAAACTCTAGGGGTGGGGTGCAGCAACCTGCTTCAACAAGCCCTCCAGGAGATTTCCATCCTGCCAACTGTTGAGAACCATTGTCCTTAAATCAATTTTATCACCAGGACCAATTTATATTCTTGATAGGAAATCCCCCCTTTTAAAAAAAAAAGATCTAAAACTAAACAAAAGAAGCAATTGTTTTCAAAGGAGTTTCTTCCTTTAAAATCCTGTAAGAAAAATGTAAACATTTAGATACTCTTAATAACAGTAGTTTACTGAATAAAGTTTTCCAAAAAAATGGTCACTGAGATCATACATATAAAAAGTATTCCATTTAGTTAAAGAAACTGGACACATCACTCATAGCTTCCAATTTCTGAGCTCATTTTGCTCTTCTATAAAAAGATTTCTCTATGAAAATTCCATTCAAGTAAAAAAGTCTATTAGAAAGTTTATATAAATATAACATACAATAAATATATTAGTTTATAAAACTAGTTCAAACACTTATTTTCATGAAAAGAGTAGATGAACAAAATTACCTTCTAAAACGAGGTTTTTCCCTACCATTATTTGTCAAATTTATTCTTCAGTTCCATTTCTTCAACTAAAACGGGTCATACTTTCTCCTACCTCAAAACTTTAGAAGCTACATATAATAGTATTTTATCAAGAGGTTATCATTTTAAGGGAAAACACCTGTCATTTTACATTTTTTCATGCAAAATTTAATGAAGTATAACGCTGAACTGCTTGGGATACTAATGCAAGAATATATATCAATATTTTCTGAGTGACAAACTATGTGAATATCAGCTGTATGTCTAAGTAGGTCATCTTCTTTGAAATCAGTATTTCATAAAGATATTCTATTTTAACCATTGTTGGCAGTGCCCTCTTCAAAACAAAAGATTTCAGGGTGAGAAGCAAGAAAAGACACTAATTCTAGATGTGTAGTGGGTTATCCCAAGTACAGATAAACATTAATAAGAAAAAGAAGGTGGTAACTCATCTCAGGGAACCCCAGAATGACGTACACTTGAAGTTTTTGCTTTTGTTTTGTAGAACTGATAACAGACAAACATTTCTTCAGACTCTATCTCTTTTTGATGTAAATGAGGACAAGTCTTTGAAGTTTCTGGGTCTTAGGATTCCCGTAAAGGAAGTAATGCATGTCTACAGACCCAGAGAACAGAGGATAGTAATACTTTAGTAGCTTCTTCAAACATCTAGAAATAAACTTGCTGGATATTTACCATCTAGTTCCCTCCCTAGTGATTTTTCAAATGTGTTTGGGGAGCACTAGCAGAAGGATCTTGCGCCATGATAATTAAAATAACAAAATGTGAGCGTGAATTATTGTTTATTTGATGTTAGTGTGTATCCCTCACCTAGAACGTAAGTCCCAGGAGGACAGGAATTTTGTTTTGTTCACTCTTGTGTCTGTTGTGTTTGTTCACTGACGCAGCTAGAACGGTGTTCCACACAGAACAGCTCCTTAATAAATGTTCATTGGATGGATGGATGGATGGATGGATGGATGGATGGGTAGATGGCAGGCACAGAGTGTTTTTATTTGTCCAATTTTTAATGGTATATGCGTTCAATTGTCTAAAAGAGATGAATTTTTAGAAAATATTGAACTATGATTTACAAGTGTGAAAGATGTTTTAATTCCTATTCCTGGAATAAAGCAGTCATTTACTTGCCATACAAATAAATCAGGAATCCTAACATATCTTATCTCTTCAAAAGTATTCTGATTCTTTCACTGTTTCTAGTGATTTTTTTTTTTCCCAAGGAAAGCACCAAGAGATGAAGAAGGCCATCTTTTTGAGACCTTTGTCTATATTAAAATAGGTCTTATGGTTGGCTGGGAAAACTTAGAGAAGCCTTGCTCTCAAATTGCTGGAGTGAGTCCACACTGAGGGACTCTCTCTGGTTCTGCCCCAGATCTTTCATGGGAGCATGGACGAATCACGCGACCTTTTTATGTCTAATTTTCCTGGCTGTGAAATAACCATAATACCTACAAGACCACATCAAAGAGAGTTACTGGAGGATCCATGCTCGTAACGCTCCTGACGCTCCTCAACCAGCCAGGCTGCCAGGAGCGCGTATTCCTGGTCTCCTCTCCTCCGCGATACGCCTGTTCTAAGAAGGAGTCAGTTGCTTTGCCTTGCTCGTGGTCTTGACGAAGCCATTTTAAAGTGGGTTAACCAAAGGCTTGGAAGCATAATGACGAGTTCCACAACAGCTCTCCCACTGCCAGGGAGCTCAGGGATCCAATCTGAGGCGCACAAATTCGCCAGATGTAAAATCGGCGGTGGAAATATGGGGAATTGAGAAGAGGCACCACGAGATCATTTTCAGGAACTTCAAGCTCAATTGCTGGAAAGCGCTTCGGCCCCGGGTCTCTGCAGCTTTCTATTTCTGAGTTACATCAGACTGAGCAGTAATGTGCGAGGGCTGCCTCTAGGTTTAACAACAGCCGCTTTTCAAATAAAGGTCAGTTTTTGTTAGAGTGGCTCTCAAAAGTGAGAGAATTATTGCACAAGGCAACTTCTGCATTTTTCAAAGGCAAACTTAATAAAGGAGGAAATGAGGTGGCAAGGTGAATTTCAACTCAAAATCAGGATTCAGACCAGCTGAATCAAACCGAAAAGAGACAAAGAACTTCAAACAGACGCATTTTGTTACTTGTTCATTCTGGGACACCCAACATCTTTGCATGACTAGATAACAATCTGGTGATTCAGAAGTTAAATTACCCAGGTCGCAAATGAAAAGACAAAGAGAGGGCATGCAAAGAAGAGAGAGCACAGGAGGAAAGAAAATTTAGAGACAAACTCATTTAGAAAAATCTGTTCCCCGTTCTTAAAAGGAGCGAACTGGTAGACACAGCTAAGTGGTAGACAAGACACTTAAGGATACAGGCATTGACCACAAACATAGATACTACAGACAAAACTATCGCCTGCATTTTAAGCTTCTTTGGTTTTATATGATGAGGTTATGAATTATCCATAAATGAAACAACAGCGTTCGATCCATACAGCATGTTATCTGTAATTTTAACATTAACATAAATACCCTCTTATTCTAATCCAAAACAATAACAACAAAATTCTTTTTATAACTTAAGCAACCATGAGCCTAAATACCATGATTAGTGTATGCCCTGTATTTTCATTCTAAAATACTTCATGAAATAATGGTGTGTCCTCAGCAGTTCTCCAGGCATCGGGATTGTAACAGTGAACAACACAGATAAAGCTCCTGCCTTTACAAAGTGCACTGTCTGGTCCTGGGAAGACACAAATACATGATCTATCAAAAGAGGAAAGTGCTAAGGAGAAAAGAAAGCAGAGGATGGCGGTAATGAGCACTGAGGGGATGGAGGCTGCCATTTTAAATGAAACGGTCAGAACGTTTTAGCAGAAACTGAAAAGGCAGAAAAAATAGTACATTCAATGACATAAAGCAGGATTATGTTTGCGAGCTCCAAAGCCCAGCCATGAGACCAGTGTGGCTTGAGCAGGTAAGGAGGAAAGTGGCCAGAGAGGTAGGTAGCGGGGGCCAGGTCACATTGTCAACAAGATTGGACTTTTGTTCAGAAACCGGAAGTATTAGGAGGTTGTGAGCAGAGCAGTGACATGACCTGAATTACATTCCTAAGGGCTCAGTGCAACGGCCGTGTTGGAGAAGACACTAAAGAACACAGGGGTAAATAAAAGCGGAACGGATTCCAACAATCCAGGTGAGAGGTGGCGGCGGTCTGGACCAGGTGGTAGTGAAGGATGCGGGCGGATTCTGGAACACGTCAGTGCAAGAGGAGGATGCTCACAGAGACGGCTGGAGAGGAGGACTGTATGGTGGTTAGTTAGCATCACGGGCTCTGGACAGACTTGGGTTCAAGTCCTGCCCAGTAACAGTACTTTATTCATATTTATCTCAGAGAGTTGTTGTGATTACATGAGACACAGAACCTGGTACAAAGTCAGTACTTGATAAATATGAGCCAAAAAATTTTGTTTAAGTGTAATCAGACACATGATCATTAAAGGTCTCCCAAACCCCTGTTGTAGTGAAAGCTACTGAAAGGTTTGGTGAGGAGACAGACACAACCAGTTGGCATTTTCAAACAACCCCTTATTCCTCCCTGTGGAAAGTGGATTAAAAAGGCCTGGACTGGAGGCAAAGGGGAAGGAGGCTGCTGTAGCTGGCCAGGCAGGAGGAGGACCCTGGCAGGAGGAGTGAGGAGACTGGGCAGGTCTGTCTGGGGAGGGGGGAAGGGGGTGTCGAGATGAACACTAGCTTTCTAGCCGGGTAACTGATTAGAAAATCATGCCACTTACTGAGATAGGGAGCTCCGGGTAATTCTGGGGAGAGGCGATTATGATTTTAAGACTGTTTCCCTGTGCCACGGTAAACTCAGATTGCAGCACACAAGAAAGGAGAATGGCAGGGCCCTCAGGAGCAGCTGGGAAGGGCCGGCTGCCTGTCACTGCCTGCAGCCCAAGCACTGATCTTTTCCTGATATGTGTGTTTAATTTATTACTTTGGAAAACTTCTCCCTTCGTTTGTGCCGACGCTGAACATGTGGGAGTGATCAACTTTAAAAACAAGTTAAATAGGAGGCACTTCTAGAACCAGTGATGCAGTCAATCCAAGGACGGGGTGATGGAGGGAAACCATGTCAAGGCAAACTTGCCCCCAGAAGGTGCTTTTCCTTAAAACTATACAGACAAGTGTGTGTTTATCCCTTTCGGAGCTCATCCGTGAGCCCCCTTTTCAGCATCCATTTACGCCGGCACACAGCAGCTGTCTGAAGCCGCGCCCGCCCCGACCCTAATGAGCTTCGGGAGGCTGACATGCCTCTCCATCCTGCTCCTGTCTCAGCAATCGGAGCGCGAAGGCCCACTGACATTTAATTAGCACCGTCACTGTGATCCCACAGCCTGCCTCCCCAGACAGGAACCAGGGAGCAGTACACAGAGCGGGGACAAGCCGGAACTAATCCCCCGTCTGGCAGATGAAGATCCGCTTTTGCCAACTGGAACCTGGATTTCCTATTAGCCCTTTACCGGTAGTGCTTTTAGGTAATGCCGCTGCGCTATGAGCAGGGTGCACAGCCTATGAGGAAATGAGCCTTAGGAAATCCTGGAGGATGGTCATTTTAAACAAAACACACAGACACACACACACACACACACACACACACACACACACACACTTCTTCTGAAGAGCAACTGCAATGCACTGAGGGTATAAATACAGTTGCTCAGTGACAGCAAGACGATCTGAGTTGTAACACCACCTGTGTTTATCTCATCCGCCATCCCCTCTAAGATTCAGAACTGATACTTCACTTTCATTCCATAAGACAGGGATGAGAAGAGGACACACTGGCTACGCTGCCTTGAACCACAGCCTCTCTGACCCTAATGGGCACCTGGAGAGACTCTCCTTTTCAGGAGTGAGCCCACGGCCTCCCTGGCTCACACTGTCTGTCTCGGGCCCCCACCACTCAGAGCGGATTGTTCTCAGTGACTGTTGGCGACCTGCTAAGCCCAAGTCCTGGGGCTGAGTTTAGGGCTGCACCTTCTGTATTGAGTTCTCAGGGCCACGGGTCCCCCTCTCCTTTGGGAGTCTCTCTCCTATCTTGCTTTCGTGCCCCGTTCCCTCAGACCCCTCCTCTTCAACCCACGTCTATAGGTTTCTCTTCCTCTTCCTTTCCTTTCAAGCTTGAACTTTTCCTCCTCTCAGTCCAATTGCTTTTCCCAGGAATCTCAACTACACCTACCACTTCAAAGAGCATCCATCTACTAACGCCCGAGTCCATCCACGTTCCAAGCCTAGCGCTCTTTCCTGAGAATCAGGTACATATAATAAACCTCACGTCGTAAACCTCTGACCCCATGGCCCGTACGTTCCTCAGACACCAAAGGTCTAGAACCAAGCTGCTTCTCTCTGCATTCCCCCTCCAAGCCTTCTCCATCTCCAGCCTCATGAAATGTGCCATCATCTCCCCACCCACCGTGTCCACACCTGGCAGTTGTCCAAGACTTTCCCGTCACTCCCACCTCCTCATGCCATTTCCAGTCATGACATCCGCTAGAGATGAAGCGGTGTTGGATTTAGATGGTGGTGAAGGCTTCTCATTTCTCCACGGATAAAGGACAATCCCCTTAGCAAGCTTGACTCCACGCCCTCTGGCCTGACCCTGCGAACCTCCTCGGCCTCCTCTCTGCCCGCCTCCCGTCTGGTGCCCCAGCCATACTGGCCTTCCCTGCTTGTTTGGTCATCAGGAACTTTACATATAAAGCAGTGAGCGGCTCGGGATTCTCAGGGAGTTGTGGTTTTATTTGTTTTGATCTCAGCTATATTTTAAGAGATTCTTCCTGTTGACAAGTAGCCCAGATGAATTCCTTTCATTTCACACAAATGAAAACTAGGTGACAATCAGATCAGCTGGAGGGCAGGAAGGTGGAAGGTTCAAAAGGAGAGGGAAGGGAAGCAGATGAGCAGAGTCTGTATCTGGGTCAGGTGACCAGGCTCTGGGACAATTAGGGAAGGAAACTGATGGGGGCAAATGTCTGGAGCAGCTTTTTTGAGACTGTGGCCTGCGGACAGTGTGAATAAAAATACCCAGGATGTATGGTAAGACGCGGATTAGGGCTCCACCCCAGACCTAGTCAACCGCAGTCTCGGGGGACGGGGTCTAGGAGTTTGATGCACACTGCAGTGTGAGAACCACCGCTCTGCCCTCAACTTTGATGCACAGCGTTTCCCAAGTTGTGCCCCCAATGTAAGCAGAACGCTATCTTTCCCCCAGCAAAGTTTCTCTAGATCGCCCTCTGCCCTTGACTCCTGGATCTGTGTTTCCAAGTACTCCTGCCTTCATGTCCCTCTCTTCTGCTTCTATTTGATTCATTCACACTCTTGTTTCATACCTGATTCATTCATACTCTCAGCCTAATGATGGGACATACGCTGCCTTGTCGGTTGGTTAGCCAGTGGTCATTCAGAATCAGGCTTCCAGTGTTCACGGACGACTGAAATCACAGAATCGCAGCAATGGGAAGAAATGACCTCCAGTGGGTTCACTTTTACCCAGGCAGAAACTCTAAGTGTACGTCTCTGTGTGTGTGTATGTTACATATAACATATATTTAGGTTCTAAATATAAACATGAAAAATACTTAAAAATAAATGACCTATCAATTCTGACTCATAAAGATTTTTCAAACGTGGAAAACTGAAGATTCTAAAAATTCATCTAAAGTGAGGTTTAGCAAACTATGGTTTGTGGGGGTAAATCTGACCTGCTACCCATTTTCTTCAGTTTCTTAAAATTTTAATACAGCCGTGCTCATTTCTTTATATATTGTCTAGGGCTGTTTTTGCACTAGAGTGGCAAGTTATGTTTGCAACAGAGATTCTAACCAGAAAAGTCTAAAATATTTACTATGTGGCCTCTTGCAAAAAGTTACCTATAAAATTAAGACAAACTTGCAAATAGTTTGCAGGTCTCATACAGCTGACAGAGAGAGAGAGAGGGGATATCTTTTGAATCAACCAATTTTCTATCTCTAAAATTGATATTATTCCAATGATAACTTAAATCCAGGCAAGGGACTTCCCAGAACTTTCCCCTACTGTTTAATTTCACAAGACTACTTGGTTGTGACGAAGAAGGGAAACTTTTTTTGGTCCGGCTGAAGGTAACTATTTCCCTTTCTGAAACTTGACTTTTTAGTTCAACAGTGGATCTTCCAGCATTATCTTGTCACTATGCTCTCTCCCTTTTCTGTGCGTCTGTAATTCTGAAACTCAAAATTCACCAATAGCCACAAAACACAAGCCCATCACGTTACTAGGAAGACTCGCATACCTACAGAAGTCTCTTGGCTATTAAATAAGAAAGAAGAAAGAAACTATTTTTATACACCACCTTAACATTCTACTACTGGGTCTACTGACCAAGAGTTCTATTTAGATCCCCCTGTTCTGCCATCCCATCCCCCTCATACTTTTACAGTGTGTCTTTGGGACAAAGTGTCAGCTATATAGATAACCTTACTTCACTTACATTTGAGCTGGAAAAACAAGTTAACCAATAAACGTTTGCAGACACAGGCAAGCACACACTCAAACACATATATTCAGAATACTATCTGTGCTTTGACATAAGTGTTTTTATAGTGGCTTCCGTGCTTACTATTATTTTCTCATGGGTTCATTTTAAACTGATTTATCTTTTAAATACTTGCTTAATAATGTCAGGGTATAAATTAGTGCCTAAATAAAAAAGATTTTTAATGGTTGCACCTTAAGGTTTATAATAATGCTTTTGAGTTGGTGGCTGTCTTTAAAGCAGACCTCTGTGCCATCTGTTTTCATGTTACTGTGTTTAGCATCCTTAACGTCAACATAAATAAGAACTAAGTACCCGAAGGAACAATTTAGCAGAAACTTATGCTATGTCACATTTCAAGAACTATTTCTACTGAATTATCTTTCGGTACTTAGAGCCCTCCAGAATTTGGTAAGATGCCGCCCTGCTCCGCCACACTGCTACTACCTCCGTATCTGTATCTGCACCACGCTGCTTTCTCTGTCCCTTGATGTGATGTCCCAGAGCATCTCACCTCCCTACACGTATCATGATGTACATTACCTCCTCCTCTGCTCATTCCTTCCCTGGGATGGGAATGCCTCCCCTCTGATCTCTGCTTATTTACATCTTATCAATACATAAGATCTATCTAGAATGTTAGCCCCTCCACAAAGCCCTCTACACAAACTCTAGCCAATATTAACCCATTTCCTTTCTAGTCATCTGGAGCACTTGGCTGTAACGGTCACTCATTCACTCACTCACTCAGCCAATCAATCAACAGTATTTATCGTATCAAACACAGTTCTGGGTATTGCGCAACACGTTCGTGAATAAAACGTAACTCCTGTCCTTGCTAAACTTGGGGCCTAGTGGAAAGAAACACAAAAAGAGGCCACAATAATTCAGTGGTATACATTCCATGATCAGTGTAAGCATAGCGTTTGACAGACATCAGCCCAGCCTCGGGTTGGGTAATGAGAAGAAGCCAAGGTTCTAGAGTCACGGGGTTGGGGTTTGTATCTAAGTTAAAATGACTGTGGGAGAATGGAGTTTCACCATAAACCTGCAAACTGTGAAATGCCTAAAAGGACATTCAAATGCAGATCTCAAACCAGCAGCTGGATGTACCAGACTGGTGTTCAGAAGACAAGACCATGCTGAAGATAGAGATCTGGGGTTTATCACGGCACAGCTGGTGTTTAAAGTCAGGTGATGCAATGAGATCCCCTAGGGAGTGAGTGTCAGGTGAGAGAGAGCTGTGGGCTGAGTCCTGGAACGTTGACTAGAACCCTTCTCATAGAAGCAGGAGTGGAATAGGAACCAGTGAAGGAAACTAAAAAGGAGGAGCTGGTAAGGAAGCAGAAATGTGGGAAATCGTGCGGCGTGAATGATAAGTGAATGATTTCAGGAAGAGAGCAGCCAACTGTGTGAACTGTTAGCAATGGGACAACTATGACAAAGACTGTGAACAAGCCATTCGATTTATCTAGGTGGCGGTCAATGGTGACCCCGAGATAAGCTGTTCTGGTGGCATGGTCAGGATGAAAGCCTGGCAGAGGTGCACTTAAGTGAGACTAGGAAGAGGAAACGGAGATAGCAATTGTACACAACTTTTGATCATTTTGCTAAAAACAGGAGAAGAGCTATGGGTCAATGGGCTAGGGGGTTTTAGAGAAGCTGATTTGCCTGCATGAATGCTGAGCAAATGATGGGGCACAGGGGAGAGCGATGTCTCTGATCCTCTGACTCACTCCTCCTCTCTGTCTCGGCCACACACTCACTTTCCTGGGCTCACTCCTAACAGAAGGTGGCAAGCATCCCGGGACGCATCTCCCACAGGACTGCTGCGCTGTGACTGCTTTCATGCCTCCCTGTAATAAACGGTAAATTTCACGGGGGTAGAGAAAATATCTCATTTTCACACCCCAGGCATTCTCCACCTGCGGCACAATTAACGTCTGTATAATACCTGCCTCAAAGGAACAAACAGTGTGAACTCAGAGCGGGTGACGGTCCCTCCAAGAATGCAGACTCATTGAGGGGGGACCTGGGGCCTGCTTATAGTACAAGATCATTAAGTTTGCACTGAATTAAGAAGGAACTGAGAATGTACAATTTAGCCGGGGAAAGTCACGAAAACAAATCTGACAAGCCTTAACACTGATGGACCACTTCCTGCACACCAGGCTCTGTCCAGGTGCTGGCTGTGGACGTAGGAACGTTTATGAAAACAACGGTCAATCTTTATATTACGTTAAGATTTTTATTGAAAATCCAGTTGTCATTTATTACTACAGAAAATGCATGGCAACAAGATAAAGCTAAGTTTAAAAAAAAAAATCTAGTATCTGATGGGCATTTTTATTCCTGAATTATATTAATATAAACTTCTATCACACCCTTAACAATTAGTATTACTAATGAGGGTTCCCTCAATAAATTCCTAGTAGAATTAGGTGCAAAGAAGTGTTGTGCTTCACTAATAATCAATATAGGTTTGGTTTTTTGGGGGGTTGTGGGTTTTGGTGGGGGAGATTGCATTATATATGTATGATGTAATTTAAATATTTCTCTCTTTTTTTGCCTTGTTTGCCAAGAAACACAGAAGAATAAATGTTCAAAGTAACATTAGTTAACAATTATATATTTATTACCTCAAACTACCTTATGATACCAACATAGAAAAATATCTTTCTTGTAGGGGGAAATAGCTGATGCTGTTTCCCTATTTCTTTCAAAAAAGAAAACTTGCAATTATGTTCCATTTTCAGGCAAAGTCCTTTCAGCTGCTTAACCCTACATATCTATTGCCAAGACTAACAGCAAGTTTTTCACATAGCTGGACAATTAGGATAAGTCTATTTTCTGCTTTTTAATAAAATAATCTCTTGATATTTAAAAGTTTATTTCAACTAAATTCACATATTGGAAAGTTGCTACATTAACAAAGTCTCTCTACGAATTGACCTGACGTGTCTATTTTCAGAATGACTGTTGTATCATATACATGCAAGTTTATTTATATTCAGCTCTTGATTATACTTCAGAGTGTGGACCATTATTTATCCCTGAGGACTGAAAACAGCTATGTGCATTTTTTGTTTTCTGGTGTGTTCTGTAAAACGGTTTAGAAAACATTGTCTACCGTGCTCTCTTCTGCCCTGGCGTAAACTCCTTTTAGAATAAAATGCCAGTCATAAGTTGGTCATTAACGAACAGTATAGGTATTAATTGTATCGCCTGTTATTTTTCACACTTGGTTACCAAGAAACTCTGAGCTACCACCGATAGGCAGTAAGGATACTGGCCAAGACCTTTCACATACTTAGATTCCTTTTCCTTCTCAAGACTTTTGATCTTGTATTCTAACAGTCTAATTACACAAGTGCATTTCTTCTTCAACCTCAAATTCCTGCTGTAAGTAGGTAAGGTATAAATAAATATGTAAGTATCCAGTAGCTGGTTAATTACTTCATTACATTATTGAAAACATAATCCAGTAAAAGAGTCATCACGGTCCATCGACTCTCTAGTGTCCAACAGGTCTCTGAAAGTTTACTCTGCAAACACAGCTCTTGGGTCCTCATTATATTTTTATAGAGAAAGTTGAAGTCAAAGAAGTTGAGTGATGTAATCTGCTAATGGAGAAACCACAGGGTGCAGGGGTGAATAAGAGCTAAGCTGTCTGTACGATATTCTAGCCAACACGTTACTTTGCTGCAAGTGAGCTGTAAGTCCAGCTGTGTTTTTCTACTTTCTGCGCTACAAGCAATAATGAAGACAAAGTAATTGTAAATTAGTTAAAACCCTTCAAAGATATTAAAGATGGAAGCTATGTATCCAATTACAAGCCCATCCTTCTGTTTCTACAGATAAAGTAAACGGAGCAATGCTGATTACTACATATTAGCACAAGGAAATAGAAACAGCAAAGAGGTGAAGCCAGAGGTCCCTAAGGAAAACATTTTAAGTAGTCTGAGCAATATATATATTTCATACGACTTCAGTATAAATGAAAATTTAGCTACTTAATGTATATGCATATCCCTTAAAATGAATATAGCTCAAGCAACTGGAGGTATGAGATCAAATATTTAAGGAAGAAAAAAAAAACCAGTTTAATGAGGACTATCAGAATACCTAGCAAATTCCTTCAGCAAGACAGAAAGCATCCCAGTCTTTGAAACAGGGTGGCTGTTCCTACCACCCTTTCTCCACTGAAAGGAAAAAGAGAGATATTGACTTTGGTTGGGGACAGGGTAACAACCCAAAGGTCTAAAATATGCTAGGAAATAAATGTATGTTGCTGCATGGAAAAAAAAATCTATATAAAAGCAGCCCTGCTTGGTGTTGCTAGTTCTCCAAAGAGATTTTGAATTTAATAAAAATAGCTGATGTCAAAGCAGACCCAAGGAGGAACTGAAGACACGGCAAAGGCCTTCTACATTGCTAGAATTCAGACTGATACTCTAGTAAGTATGTCACTCAGAAATGAATGGAAATCTACCACACATGAAATGTTAAGCAGAAAAATAACTGCTTCCACTGAACTTGGCTTCATAATCTTTACACCAAACTAACAGTTAGAAATCTAAGTTCAATCCACTTCCTGGATTGCACTTTTTTTTTTTTATTGCTCCCACTAACCACGAATTTGAGAGCTCATATAAGTGGTAGTAATCCAGAGATTCTTCATTGCTCCTTGAAAGCTATGTAGGTGCCTATTGAAGGATTTAAGTACCTTAGCATTTTCCCCATGATATTTTCCTTTGTGGAAAGTTTCTTTTTCTTTCTTTTTTTTTTTTTTTTAATAAACGAGGTCTCATGGGCGCCCAGATTGTGCGAATCTGCTACTAATTTCATAGCCAAGACCTACATACATGAAATAAAGGACAATTCTAGAATGATAGACACGTAAGTCAGGGTGGAAGTAGATATGCAGTTTAGGGTGAACATAAGAGATATAAGAATTCAAAACAAAGAAAAGATCATCTTTGGTTGGAAATGGGGTCAGTAGGTCTCAACTTGGATCTTAGGGGAACTAAGGTAATACTAAATGAGTTTTAAGACTAGGAGGAGATATTTTATTAGTTCAGAGGAAAGTTATAAACAAAAGTAAGAAAAGTGCTTGACACGAGGGGAGATATTATAAGGTCCCATCTATGTGTGGTTTGCTGACATGATGGGCAAAGAGTAATTCACAAAATTGAAGAGAAAATCTGTAGCAGTTGAATAAGGCCTTTGACTGTTAGAACACTGGTCTTAACTTTGTAGGATTCTATAAATCTTACATGGTACCTGTATTATATAAAAATATTATCAGCATGCATGCATTTTTGCCAGAAACTATTCTCCCAAACTCTTCTTAAGGATCTACTATATGCTAGATATGCACTTGGCGTAGGAACAGAAAAAAAAATTGTCTGTGCACCAGGAATTTATAGTCCAGTAGAAGAAATATCATTAATTTTGATCATGATAATGATGATGGTAACAGGAAAATATCTGTATTCATTTTTTCACTATAATACTTAAATTATAAAATGCTAAAGTTTTAGAGTATATTCTATCCTATTCGTTCATTCATTCAACATTTGTTGCCTACAAACAGGGTCCTTACAGTTATCAAAGATGCTGACTCAATTCAAGCTACTGTAATTCATCTTATATAGAGACATAAGTTGATACCATGCAAGGTCCCTATCAATATTCTGAAAAGAAGTTCCCTTCTCTAAAATTTCTATGGTGCATTTTTTGCAGAAGTTATTGCCTTTGCCTGGAATGTTCTCCCCCATCCTTCTATCCTTCAAGATTGAGTTCAAGTACCACCTTCTCCATGAATCCTCTCCTGACTCCTAAGGGAAGCATACTTTGTGCACATCTCATTTTAATAAAGCACATTAAATTATAATGACTGATCTGTCTTCCTCTCCTTCCTCCAACACACACTTAATCATGAGCTTCTTGATGGCATCTTCATTCATTTTCCATCTTTGCCATGGAACAGTGACTGACATAAGAGGTGCTCAATAAATGTTCTTGAATGACTATCTTTTAATAAATGAGCCTCAGGAGCAGTATATGTGATCATTATAATATTCATGTGCTAATAGCTGGTGGAGGGTCCAGCCACACAGGCCTTTTATTCCTCTAAACGTGCCAAGTTCCAGCCATCTCTGAGATGCTCCCCACACCTCCCCATCTCATACTGCTGATTTTTGCTTTTCACTTTCATGCAGCTTCAATCTCACCTCCTCAGAGGAAACCTTCCTGATCAACCAGTCTGCGACAGGACCTCATGGCTGTCTTTCTTCAAACCCTCTTCTCATTCACTGCATTGTGTGTATCACACTCCACTATCTCGGGTTTGTCTGCTCCTCACTGCCCCAGCCAGAAAGTTAATTCCCTGAGAGCTGATCTCTTTTGGGTCTGCACAGCTGAAGTCCCAGTCTCTAGCACAGTGCCTGACATCTAGTAAAAGCACTCAGAAAAATCCATGCAACTGAGTAAAATAAATGAATGAGAAATTTAGATCTTTCACGCCACAAGTGGCAAACTAGGGCTCATGGGCTGCATTCTGCCCACTGGTAAGTTTTGTTTGGACCACTCAGTGTTTTTAAAATTTTTGAATGAGTTGTCAACTTTTAAAAAGTTGGAAGAAGCGGAAATTCAGGGCCTGCAATTCCAAGTTGACAGAGGTAAGTAATGGGTTACTAGATCACCAGATCATCCCAGCCTTATCTGCCCCCCACATCACTCATTCACATGCCTTGTTTGGCCCTGAAGGTGCTTTGAGTTTCGGCTCTGATCTCCTCTGCTAAAGGTCTTTGATGTCCTATATCACACTCATGTGACTCCACAAACCCCGCCCTCATAGACTACTGTTACTCCTAAACTTTGGACTCTGTCTTTAGAGATAAATTAGCATAAGAACTTACCTTTTTATCATTTCTGCATTATGACATGGAAAAGTTAAATAATTAAATACGAAACCTGAATTCATCACACAGGAGAAGAGTCTAGGTGAGCGTTTAACAGATCTCAGGGTGGCGGAAGAAAGCTATCATTAAAACATTAAAGAGCAAATGGATCAGGAAGAAGTACATGTGACTAAGATTTATTAACTTAATTAAAATTTACTAAGAAAAAGTGAACTCCAACGGAAGAATGAATAAACACATATTCAAGTAATTCACAGAATAAACAGAAATGACCAAATCATATATCAAAAGACAGTCTATTTTATTAGTAATCCCAAAGAAGTGGGTTAAAATAAGATCCCTTTTCATCCATAATTCATTAATTCATTCAATGAACAAGCGTTGAGTGGTCACTATGTTCCTGACACTATCAACTTGGCAAAGCTTTTTTTTAATGGTACTAATTGTAGGTTTTACTAAGATGACCACCATCACACTGTGAAAAACAATTTTATAATATGCGTCAAGAACCATAAAATAGTCACTACCCTGAGACCTAGTAATTAAACTTCTTGGAATTTATCCTAGGGAAATAGTCAGTGTATCAGACAGAGATTAATGTATGAGGATGTTAATTATAGCACAATTCATAATATCAAAAACACTAGGAACCTAAATATCTAACAATAAAGAGTGATTAAATAAATTATGGCACATTCAAATGATGAACAATTATGCAGACACTAAAATTACATTTTCAAAGACTATTTAACGACATGGGGAAATGCTGATGAAAATTTTTAAAGCCTATATTTATAAAATAATTTCATATACCCAATTAAAGTGATCCATTCTTTCTTGCCTTAAGTGCCAGGAGTTATTTTTGCTCTCCACAGGTTTGCTATCTAATACTTCTCCCCATCCCACAAAGTACATAATAGTTCTCCATATAGCTCTTAATTCTAGTAGGTATTGAAATCAAGGGCCTCCCTCACACGTTCACTGCAGCATTATTCACAAAAGCCAAGATACGGAAACAACGTAACTGTCAACGGATGAATGGCTAAAGAAGACATGATATGGGTATACAATGGAATCTTATTCAGCCATGAGAAAGGAGTTCCTTCTGTCTGCAACAAGCTGGATGAACACTGAAGGCATTATGCTAAGTGAAATAAGTCAGAAAGAAAAAGACAAATGCTGCATAATACCACTTATATGTGGAATGTAAAAATGACAAACTCAGAAAAACAGAGAGCAGAATGGTAGTTACCAGGGTTTGAGAGCGGGGGCTGCGAGGGGTGGGAATAGGGAGATATGGGAGTCAAAGGGTATAAACTTCCAGTTGTAAGATGAACAAATTCTGAGGATCTAATGTACAGCCCAGTGATTATAGCTAATGACACTGTATCATTAACTGGAATGGTGTTGCCAAGAGAGTAGATCTTAAATGTTCTCAGCATAAAAGAAAGATGGTAATTATGTGGCTGGATTGGGGTGCTAGCTAATGCTAGTTAGGTAACCATTCTCTGATATATAAATGTATCAAATCAACATGTGGTAACCTTTAAACTTACACAATATATGTGTCAATTATATCTCAATAAAGCTGGGGAAGACAATGAAATGAAACAAAATAAAATAAAATAAGAAGTCTCAGAAAAACAGAAATTGCTACATGGAATCAAAAAACCAATCTGGCTTAATATAAGTTAAATTTATCCACAGTACTGGACAATGTTGCAGACAGCGGCAGTGACTGTTCTACACAAAGACAGAAATAAAGAGGAGTCGGGACAGGAAGAAAGCATAATATAAAAGACCAAAACGAGAGCAGAGAGAGGAGGCAGACGCACGAGAAAAGGATGTGGAGGACAGAAAGTCTGAAAGGACACATAGCTGAATTTTAAGGAAATTCTCTGCACAACACTGTGGTATTAAAACTTAAGAAGTTCCCTTTTTAAAGTATTTATAGTTCTATGTAGATCAGACAAGACACTTACAAGAAGCATTATTTGTTTCTTGTAAGACCAACCACAGGAAGGGCCAAAAAGGATGTCATGGTAGAAAAAGCAGAACTATCTCACTACCATGAAAAGAGTAACAACAAAAATTGAAAGTCTGAGGGCACCAAAATAAACTGTCTGTACAAAAGATGATTATACTAAAACTAGGAGGAAGTCGAACCCCAGTTTTGGAATTACTGAACTGTGCAGAGGCAAAAACCAATCTGCATGGTCATCAGCAGGCAGGAGCCAAATGATTCCACGTCCACAGTGAAAACACGTGAAGCCTGGATGCAAGCAAACGCTTGGAGCACAGCTGCTCAGCGCTTCTGAAGCCCTGGTTTCTGGTACCTGGGGCTCGGCGTGGGCGCTGTCTGGACAACAGTTTCATGAAGAATTCAGCAACCATCTTTGGCCTCCTAAGAAACCAGTACAATATCCTGGCCCGAAAAAAAGCCAAATGAGTCACTTGTGGAAAGATAAAAAGAACTCAGCGGGCTCTCTTCTGAGTGAAAAGTGAAGCTTTCATTAAGATTGGTGGGAGGAGTCACCCCACAGAGAATGCATTTATAAAGTGGCAAGGGAACAAGTTCCTGTGTCACTGTAAGAAAATGAGCAGACAGTTGCTTAACTAAGTCACTTCCATCCACTGTTCCATACATTTTGCCATTCCTCCCCTCTCTTTGTGTTCCTCGTAGGGACTCCTGTGGACTCTCATTTCACACTTACCCTCTTAACGATTTAACCACAAGGCCTTAAGTGTTCAGCCAGTCAGTCCCAGTCTCCCCCTTCCCCTCACTCAGTCTGATGTTCTGTTCTTCCTCTTGCTGAAGTCTGGCTTTGTTTACACACCTCTCTGTGGGACCATCCCAGCTCTGCACACTCACCACTGCTTTTCCCACACCCTGGTTCTGCAAAATGCAGAAAGCTCTGTAGAGCCATACAAGCCCCTTTCACATCCATTGTTTTATCTCTTCATTCCAGTAAGATGTTTTTAACCCCTTGTTCCTTTCTGACTGCTTCTGAATCCCCACTCCTTGGATAACTCCACCATAATCTCTGAATCTAGTCTGTTACCTCAAAGCACTTTCATAAGCTCAAATCCATCAAAATCCTTGACCTTTACACTGTCTTCATTTTTGACTCTTTCATACTTAACATCGCTCGTTCAGTCCATTGCTAGCTCTTACATTCCTCTTTATTCTCCATTTTTCTCAGTATCTGCCTTAGCCTGTTTTAGAAATTTGTATTCTCTACTCTTCTATTTAAATCTGCTTAAAACTGAGCTGACCTAAGTCTTTTCTTACTTTGACATGTTTATTGTTATTCATATTATACTGGTAACATGAGGTTGCATTTTCAAACGTCTTCTTCACGGATATGGGATGGTCTGGCTCAAACATCTTCCTCCCTATTGCTTCTAGGGCTGACTTGGCTGGTCTGGTTGTTCATATCCCACTTAAAAACTACATGATCAGGTCTGGTTCAAGTCGCTGCTCACTTGTGCAGAAGGTTAACCTTTCCAGACAGAGCAAGACCAGCTTTCCATCACGAGAACAAGTGTGGCTGTGTTCCCTGACTTCCTTCCTCTGAGACAGATTACTGCTCACTCTGCCCTTCTCTTCTTTGCTGTTTTCCATCCACAACACAACAGCTTCTGAAGTAACTTCCTGATCATGTGAACAACGCTGTGTCACTCTATCTCTGTATCCGTTCTAGGAACCAATATGATTTTACTGTTTTTTAACTGTTTATTTAAAATTTTTAATTTTTAAATTTATTTTTACTGTAATTTAAAAATTTTCTTTTACTATAAAATTTTATTTTACTGTATAGTTATTAAATTAATTTAATTTGATTAATTAAAGTTAATTTAATAAATTAATTTTACAGCTTGTGATATTTTTCTTCCCGCTCACATTCAGTCTCTGGTCGGTCCTTTTCTAGCTGGATGCAGTTCCTGTCACCGGATTTCTTTCTCTCTAAAACTACATACACCCTTTCCACATCCTAAATCTCTGTGTTTTATTTCCTTCAGCTTGTCCTTCATCTTACTTTCAGTTTCTCAATACCTAAAATTCTCTCATCTTCCTGGCTATAAACCCATTTGCTTTTCCCCTTTTCTATTCTATATGTGCGCTCTGCTATACCATGAGGGACCCAAAAATCTTCTCAATGGCACAACTACACCACAAAACAACCACAGCAACTTACATTAATATCTTTTAGAATTTTGACTCCTTTCCTGAATTTTCTGTAAAAATTAAACTCAAGGTTACACCCATTAAGCAGTTATACACAGGACGGGGCAGGGCAAGAAATGTCTAAAGAGGAAACTTGTAACACCTTAAACACACATTGCTGTTTGTCCATTACATCCCAATAAAACTGGAAAAATTTTAAAAAATAAATAATACATCTAGTCAGAGTCTTATTTATACCTATCAGTGTTTGTTCAATTATCTGATAAGATATTTAACATCTATTAACGTTTGTTCAATGATGTACAGGAAACTGGGAAAAGGGAGACTGTCAATGGGAGACAATGACTAGGAAGAGAGGCTGGGAAAGTCTAGAAGCTTAGAGTTCATTCTGTAAAAAAGTGAGAGCGATACAGATGAAATCAAATGGGCCTACTTACACTTCAACTTTTTAACTTCTAAACGACTCTGCGTTAGAAGATGCAAATATAGGGGGAAGGATATAGCTCAAGCGGTAGAGCGTACGGTCAGCAGCCAAGAGGTTAGGGGTTCAATCCCCAGTACCTCCTCCAAGTGGAAATCAATGAGGAAACCTAATTACCTCCCCCACATAAAAACAAACAATCCTAGCCAAAAAAAAAAAAAAAATTGCAAATTTAAAGTTGATCTTTACATCCATGGAATTAAATTGCTCAAACAATTATCAAACCTGTTTTTAGAAGCTACTCTAAAATAGAAATGGTTCCTCTAAAACAATGTCAAACTTAGCCTCATATTTGTTGCAAGTCCTATAAAACCCAGTTTCAGGCGCCGCTTTATGGCTTCTGCAGGAAACACGCCAGCCTACGACTTAAAGAGGCCAGAAGCCTGTTTTGGCTTGAATGCAACCCCTTACTTCACACACTCTGTCTGGTCAGTAGCCTCTTTCCTCTCTCCTTCAAGACCTCCGTTCGCTGCCAGGGTTAACCCTTCCTCAGGCTCTGAGAGGGAACTAGATGCCTCCACCCTGCTGGCCCGGGGTTTTGGCACCAAGTATCCTTTTCTTGTGGATCCGCCCCTAAAGCAGCCCTGGGGGCAGAAACAAGTCCTCTGGGAGCTGCTGCTTCTCTGTGGCCCAGAGCAAGTGCTGTGGTCAAGAGCAAGGGGGTCAAGTGCTGAATGACCGAAGGGACCAGAACTTGAATACACAACAGCAAGCAACGACACGATGTGATTGCCAAGTTGAGCAAAACAACATAAAGACATAAAACGTCACCTGATGGGCCAGAATATAGATGTTGTGTCCGACATCTTTTGGGGAGACGCCATCATCTCCGCCCTCGTCCTCCCCGTGATCGCACTCCAGTCCTTGGTTGTAGGCATTCTTCATCACATCCACCTATCAAACAAACCGAACAGGAACAGCGGGGCTTGAATGCCACCGACAACATGCATTTGCATCACTGATGGGGTACGATTAAAAACTGGAATGCTTCCCAGGACTCGCCAAGTAGAAGAGAATTCTAAATGAAAATGGCCTTGGAAATTATATTTAAATGAACATGGAAGTATTTTCCTACAATATTCCCTGTTTTCCTTGGAAAGTTTTGCTTTGATACCTGAATGCTGACCATGCCAAAGTTCCCATGAAGTAGGGAGGAGACTCTGGAACCCTGATAAGCATCCATTATTTATTAAGGGCCCATTAATAGCAAGAACACACGGTGCCGGACACCGTCGTCTGCCCTGAGGACCCAACAGTGGATACAACAGAGTACCCGCCCTCAGGGAACTTCCTGTCCAACAGGAGAGTCAGCCCGTCAAGAGGCCAACACAACAGCCCGACCTGCAGCAGGGCCAAGGGCGAGGCACTCAGGACGCCCAGGGCAGGGGCACAGACTCAGGCAGGAGGTTGAGGGTGGGCCGCAAAGAAGAAGTAGATGACAGGATAAAAGCGTCACAGGCCAAGGAAGTGGTATTTGCAAAGGGCTACCGCACAGCGCTGTAGTTGAATTAATACATAACTCACTGCCCCACTTAGCCACGCGGATAAGGAATGTCTTATTCCCCTTAGCCCCCTGCCTCGCAGACACTATGCTCTCATTAAATACATGTTAAATCAAATCAAGATCTTCCTCTTGATCTGCCTTCTTCGACTCCATTCCTTACTCTTAAAGAGTGCAAGAGTGCCTTCACATAGCACCAACAATGGTGCTCAAAAGACTGGGACTTAGTCACTGGGGCGCTGACCTAGATGGTCTGAGTTATGTTTTCAATGCTTTTGAAACCCAGTGCTTTTAAAGCATGACGATACTTCTTCTTAATTTCCATGTCACAAGAGAGGCAGAAAATATAACTTCTACCATAGGAAGACACACTAATGATCTCTGTGGATCCCCCATCAGGTCTCTACGCAATTTCCTCTAGGCTGAGCCCTGTGCAACATTTCATTAATAAGAACAAGTACAGAAGATGTTTACTGGAATTCTATTTTCAGAAAGAGGTATCAATGACATTTTTGAGGCAGTACAAATATTTTTATTACACCTTCCTCACCTATATTCCAATACACAAACTAAAGCAAACTACCCCCGACCTCCCCACTCCTGGCACAAACAGCTTGCAGACAGTTTAGTAGAGTGTGACAACCTGGCTTTAAAAAGTGTTTAAAGTGGATAAAACCAATGAAAGATCCAAATCGCACAAGCCTTTGCTAACACGGGCCTCCTGAAGTACTGAAATAACAGTAAAAGTCACTAGACATTCTTCTTGACGTGCACGCTATAAACTGTCCCTTTCAGGTTACCCATTATAAACACAGTTTTCAAAAGTTTTCTTACCAGCTCCCTGGGCCTCATGTTAAAAAGAATTCTCTCTGCATTCTCGCTGTCATGCCTGCTTTCCATGATGGCCAGGAGCAGCTTGGAAGCGTTGTTCTAGAGACACAGATGGAATGGGTGCGCATGAAAACTCTATTTCATGGATTAATGATCCCCTGCATTTGGTTTAATTGAGATTATCAGGGCTATTTCTTTTAACTGAGCAGAATTTTGAACTGCAAATATTTCTGGCTTACTGACACTTTAAAATACAATGTTTTACTTTATTGTCAACACAAAATAAAAATAATCATGAGATATATGTTACAAAGGATATTTCAAATATGGGTGAAAAGGTGTTTTAAACACAAAATTGATTTTATATGTAATGTGTTAAAATATAGTTATATTTTCCTTCAATAATTCCTACATAGTCATTTCTATGATGACATTTTTAACAAGACAGTATGATAAACCAGTGTCACTGACATATTTCACAGAAATAGCATGTAATTTATAAACAATTTAGCACCATTGTTTTTAACATGAAACGTTAACACATATTAGCAAATCAGAATTTTAAATAAATTTGAGCAATAATTAGTGAGAATGAATGTACAAAGTTCTAAATTCATGAGTGAGAAACAAAATATAAATATTTTGGTCTTGTTTTTAATATTTCATTTTATTTACTTATTTTTGTTTGTGGGGGAGGCAATTAGGTTTATTTATTTACTTACTTATTTTAATGGAGGTCCTGGGGAGTGAACCCAGGGCCTGGTGCATGCTAAGCATACGCTCTACCACTGAGCTATATACCCTCCCGACCAACAAAATATAAATTTATTGATCACAGTTTACTCGTTTCCCTATACGGTAGTATATATGCAACATTTTTACCACCCGGGCTGTAGAAGAATAGTATTTTCTATTTTTGTTTAATAGAGAATAAAAATAGTTTGTATTGTCTTTGACGCTTTCTAATCTGGTTTATAAATATATTGTCTCAATCATGTTTACCTAGAGATACCAAAAATGTTTCTGATAGAGTCAATTTATTACCCCAAATGGGTACCACACAGGTACAGAAAGTCTTGGGACCCAAAGCACAATATCCTCCACATTTGGGGTGAAGTTTCTTTATACTGTGTTCTCAATAGTGCTGCCCTAGAATTGTGGCCAACTGCAAGATGACAAAAACTACCTGGGAGATATTTCTATAGTGTTTTTGTAATACTCACTTAAAATAAAAATGTCTACCTCCACACACAATCTTTGACAGGGACACACAAAAAAGGAGAGTCAAATGGCTTTAAGATCCTTCTCAGTGACTCCAAATTAGCATCTTATAGGATTTAAACTTAAACTGAATCAGCTGTTCGGAGATGCACTCATTCACAACACAGATTTTGTTAATGTAGTGCTAATTAACTTAACTGAATAGTTTTAATACCAAATTCTATCCAACCAATTTTTTCTTTCAGAAGTACAGTCTATTGACTATTTTTAAACAACTAGTATTAGCAACAAAGACAATGATGATGATGATGGCTATGGTGACGGTGATGACATCAACATCACTGAGACATCCTGAGATATAGTATTTTGTGGGAAAGGCAGCATTATTTTTCTGTTCCATTTTCAATTTTTGCAGATCTGTGCTAATTCTTAAGTTCCTTTTTCACAGTCTAGCATCCCATACAGACAACATAAGCAAAAAAATAAGGTTCCAGGATTAGTGGGGAGCGTAGATCCTCAGAGCAGTCTGAATTGACCGCATAGAATTGAGGCTTACAACCCTGGCAACGCTAACAGTACTCTCTAACGAACCTCACTCGGCAGGCCCAATGTATAACGGCTTCAAAGCACACTCAATCTCAGAATGCTATTGGCAATATGGTATTTTTTCTAGCCATTTTTTTTCACACCATGTTGGAGGAATAGAAATCTTATAAATGACGTACCGAAATCTGAATCAATTTGAAAGTACAAGAGCCTGTGTGCACTAAGAAATCAAATGTGTGTGTTAATAGAAGATTTTTTTTCCTAAATGAAGCTCGTCCTTAGAAGGGGGAAAAAAAAAAAACCAACAACAATCACAAAAATACCTACCTAGTTATAAACTCAGCACTTCTTAGTTCCAGATCAGTTATGAAATATAAATTAAAAGGGGCAAGACACATGCATGAAAAATCCATAAAATTATATATTAAATGAGTAAAGTTAAATATATTTAATATTATAACTGATTAAGTAATTAAATTTAGGGGCAATGATATAAAACAAAACCTAAACATTTTTAATATGGCATCTTTATAATGTTCCAGAGAATTTATAATTAAAAGCGTCCTACCCATCCCTTCTAAAATTTGCCAATATACTATACCATTCTGTCTTTAACATTATTTTCATATTAGCCATATGTGCAAAGCCTCATAGATTATTTAGAAAGGTACACGCACCACTTTCTTAAAGAAAACTTTAAGAAAATCTTTCAAGTCAAATCCATTCACTTTGTATTTTATACATACCCTGATGTGTCCAACTGCCATAATTTGAAAAGGTATACATAAATTGTGCTTAGCAACAAGTGACATTTTAAAGGACCTTTTTTCAAAAAAAGTTTTCATTTGAACAGCCAAGAGTATGTCTGTGCTGTTAAGTCACTTCCCATAATTGAGCTTTTTTCACATAGGTCTGAATTTGTACATAATCTGTATGCCTGTGTTTCATTTTAAATTGATGAATCCTTTAGTATTTTCCCTCATTAACGTATATCAGTTAAAAACGAGACTTAAAGGTCTAGTGTTTAAGATTTAAAAAGCCAAAAGCCAAGGCTTCTATATGCTGTTTCTTTATAAATTATGGTTAAGGATGAATTTAAGATAAAATAAAGATTTTTCTAGTAACTCAAATTAAGCTGTCTGTCATAGGCCGAGGGTGGCTTTACCACCTGAAGCATGAAGCTAATGAGGAAAAAGACACAAGTTCATTCCACATAAAGCTCACCTTCTTTCTAAGCTATGAAGAGAAGGACCCAAAGCTAATACATATTGCAAACGAAAATAGTGAAATCATACAAATTTATCTCTTTTTTTGCTTTTTAAGAGCCATTAGCACGATCTCCACATAAGTAGGACAAACACGTACTCCACTACACACCTAAATCTACATTTAGAAACAGAATCACAAAAATATCATTTCTAGTCTTCTTGGTCGTAAATTTCTCCATACAAAGTTAAACTTTAGACTCTCTGCGATACTGGACAGACCTAGCTTTACAGAAACATTTTATTTAACCTATGATTTTTAAACCTGTTTAACACCAAACATATGTGGTCTTTAATAATTCATCTAAGTTGACTATCTTGCCTTTGTATTTGGGATTTATATAGTTTCTTGGGTAATATTCATTTCTATTTGTTCTATTTGAACAAAAGTTGAAGAAAAATTTTTAATGCCATTGTGGTCCTGACCTCTGATACACGGAAGTGCTGGGAAGTGTGTGCATGGCTTAGTGTATTTGTGGGGAAAAAAAATAAGATTCTAGGATAAAAGAAAACAAATTTTAGAAAAAAGAGAGACATAGAACAAAAACGCAGCCCTCCACTGCCATAGTCTAATTCACCGTGACTTCTAGATAGAATTCTGTAGTCAAGATGAATTAAAAATACATGGTGTAGGGAATCTTCAGCACCTTTTGCTTCTCTATATAACGAAAAATATAAAATAAGAGCAGAAGAAAAGGAGCGAAGCAAAGTGGGTGCGAAAAAAACTTGCAGTAATACAGCCCCCAACTAACATTATCTTGAATCATATTTGACGTTTTATCAGAAATTGAGTGCTTCCTGTGCTTTTTACTATCTCTTTCTGTTCAATTCATTAGTTGACAATATGACAATACCTTATTTTTTTCACGAGACGTACCTGAAGATTTAGAGTCAACTCTGAAAGAGAGTTTTATAGAGAGAATGTCATTCCCCACTCCCCCCAGATAATGGCTTTACTCTACCTTTAGCTGGAGCACCAGGTCCATTCGGTATTTACCAAGAGGGTTGATGTCATTTAGAATCAAAGCAATGATGATATCAATCCCATTAGATTCGTGGGTAGCAATACATGTCTAGAAAACAAAATGTTTACAAAATAACATTGCATTTACCACATAAGAACACTAGAAGCCATGACATAAAGTAACACAATCACCTTGGCTTTCTGACCTTTAAAATATAAAGATTTAACTTTGAGATTAAATCAGGGATCAGTCAAAGGTTTAACTTTGACTTATTCTTTTGCATAGAGTCTGACTATTAACTGATTAGCATTAATTAAATGGCTTTGTATGAAGAACACAGAGAGACTGTGTGAAACAGGTATCTTTAAAAATGAACCATTTTTACAGGATTTCAAAAACAATGGTCAAGTAAAATACTCTGATACATTTAATATGCCTTTCATTAGAGGAATTACTTAATTTAGAATTTTAACATCTGATCTATCCTGGCTAAGAGAATATTCCCATTTATAGGTTTGTAAGTAAACTTTATTGGTACTGATGAAGCATCTTTATTTATCCGCTACTTAATGCGATGTGAGTAACGAGTGATGCTGTTGATGGTCCCTGGCAGCAGACAGGAATATAGGTACCTCCTGACATTTTGAAGACATCCTGTCAATTATGGTGGTTGAGGGAAAAGCTCAGCAGATTCCCTAAACTTAAAGTGATTTATAGAGAGATACGACTTGGGAAAAGTTTATAGAAGATCCTGAGAGATAAGTGTCAGTATTTTGAAGGTTAGGGTCTACTGTGCTAGGACTCCAAATTTAATTCATTTTATACAACTTGAAAATCAGGAACTTGTGGGCTGGAATTTATGGAACTACATCTTACCGTGTAGCACCCAGCGTCAAGGGGTTTGAAAAACTGAAACCCAGTGAAATAAATGAGAAAAGAATAAAATCAAGGTAACTCTGAAAGGATTGTTATTTTTCAGAATGGGCTTCATTTCTCCCTTCTAACAAGGAAATTTTTACTCCCCTGACACCAAGGAAAGGTGTTTTCCATTCATCTTTTACATTTTCTGAGTTTCTTCTGATATTAAAATATTTGCTAAACTTATGAGGAATCAATTTGCAGGTCACTTCTGGAATTTGCTAGCAACTTCCTTTCCTTTCACACCTTTTTCAGAGCATACGGTTCATAGTAAGTGTATCTTTAGAGCATGTGGAGTCCATGTTATTTTACTATTAGTTTCTACTTTCAGAGCTTACCTAATTTACTAAATTACTTTCAAAACTCAGTCTCATTTTCTTAAAAGACCAAAAGTGGAGAACATATGTTTTGTGTTATAGATATACATGTTTTTAACCAACACCGCCACCAAATCTCTGTATTTGCATATTTTTCCCTAACTTTAAATCAATAGTTAGGTTTTCCTGTATCATTGCCCTAAGAGAGTGGAAATATAATACAGGGCAAAATCCACAAATTCTTTTACTGTGACACATGTATATTACAGACGGGGAAAGAGTATCCCCATGACAAATTGTTTATATCAGTGATTGTGTTTTTGTTCCATATACCTATGTAGGTACATGTCTGTGTGCGTATATGTCTACACATACATGTCATATAATTTGCAGTAGAAAAGCAAATTTCTTTTCCCCATTTCTTTTCTATTTTAGGCACTGATATTTGGTCTCAATGGCTTCTTTAAAATTTATATCCAGAAATGTTGGTGGTTTGAAAAGTCTTTCAGGGTGGATCTATGCTTGTGATGGCAGCCCCGTAAACACTTGAGTGGATGTGAACAGCCAATTAATAAACCCCAGGGTGGCCCCCCTCCCTTTACTAACCCAAGTGTTCTATCTTGTGCTCCATCTATGTGTCTGCGATATCCAAGAAAATGGAATCAGAGACAAACACTCTGGAAGAGGGAGTGGAAACTTTGCCCTGGAAAATGTAACACAGTCAAAGGCATACCCTGTGTAGACGCAACCACAAGTCCTGAGTTTTAAGAATAGCTCTACAATTTAACAGAGTCATGCACTCTGAGATTCCGGAATATCACTCAAATTTCTGAGTCAGAACCTACTCATCAGCAAAATGGGAACAACATTACCTATTTCATAAGTATACTGCGACTATTGAGGAGGTAACACACACGACCCACTGCAGGGGAACCAAAGAAGCCAAAGCGAGCTGATTCCACAAATCCTGGAAAGAGTCACTAAAGATGAAAACTAACCAACGATGAAGAAACATATTCTACTCTTTCTGATGTCTCATTTTTTTTTTTAACTAGAATGTTTTCATGGGAAATTTTCTTTTATGATGACATTAAATTTAAATACGGCATAGTGTTTGCTGGTCTATAATTCAGTCTGTGTATGTTTTGCTAGGAAAGTAAAACTGTCTGGCAAAGCAAGAAGAAAGAGGTTTTAAATGCACATGAAGCTGGGCTCCTTCACCAATTCGATCCTTCTGCTGACTGGTCCGAATACCAAGTTTATACTGTACAGCACAGGGAACTATATTTGATATCTTGTAGTAACTCAGGGTGAAAAAGAGTATGAAAACGAATATATGCATGTTCACATATGACTGAAGCCTTGTGCTGTACGCCAGAAATTGACACAACAATGTAAACTGACTATACCTCAAAAAAAAAAAAAAAAGAATACTTTTGCATTCATTTGAGGGGTTGTTCTCATGGTTACCTGATTTTCATGGCACGGGCCCTGGCAGTACTCGGTCAAGCTCTCCAGGGTCTGGTTGACCAGCACTACATTCTTCTCATTGATGTAGAGGCCCAGTAGGCCCAGGCCGCCGGTCGTGCTCCCACAGATGCAGTCCAAAAACTGGAGGGTCTCACAGACAAGGTTGTAATTTGTTTTGTTGTTTTGATTCCTCAAGAAGTTCTAAAGGCAAAAGAAAACATACCAGAGGGGTTAAAAAAAAAATTCACTCTGCTAATTGTTTTCAGTTCTATCTCTGTGTTTTTCTAACTTGAAAGGATCCCCATGGCAATGCAGAACGAAACTGCTCTTTATAAAGAAGCATTCACATTTATTAAATTTCTCCTGGGCTTAAGAAAAAAAAAGATGCATTTTTTTCAAGCGTCTGTATTTATCAGTGTAGTTCATAACAAATGTTTCTCAGTGTCATTATCTTAAAACTATACACAAAGGGCAAGAGCAAGAGGTAACAGGACAAGGAGAAGGGAAAAGGAAACTAGAAAGAAGTTCATTAGGGGAAGAAGCAATCAAGTATTCAACTGAGTGATTCCTTATGATCAGCGCAGCTTCAGTGAATCACGCGACCATCACGGAGGGCAACGGAAGCACCTATTAAAATTTTCAGCTAACATACAACTATAAAGAGGATCACGGCACACTGCCTGCAACAGCCAAAAACTGAAAACCATCACAATACGACTGAGTTAATAAATTACTGTACATCCAAATACTGAAATATGTCACAGCTATAAAAATGAGTTACTTCAATCCATACCGATACAAACATAATCTAGCGATAAGTCATTTAGCAATATGTCTTATTACCGTATTATTATGCAAGTGGAGGAACATTATATTCTGCAGGTGTGTTTTTATAAAGGTTTACATGTATCGATCAATATGCTTATATGTGCATGAAAACTTCTAGAAAGAAACACAACCTGTTAAGAGTAATTTCTTTGGGGGAGTAGAGCTGGTGAAAGGTAAGCAAAGAGGGAAATTTCCATTTTTAAATTTAATTTATTTCTCACTTTTCTTACTTTAATTTCCTATTTATTTATCTGAATTCAGTTCTACCAATTATTCTTTTTTAGTTTGTGTTTGTGATTTATTTCCCAATTTGTTGTCTTGTGGCAAAATACACATAAAATTGACCATCTTAACCATTTTTAAGTGTATGCAGTTCAGTGGTACAAAATATATTCATAATGTTGAGCTACCGTCACCATCTTCCATTTCTAGAATTCTTGTCACCTGGTAAAACTGAACTCATACCTGTTAACAATTCCCATTTTCCACCCCCTAGGCCTTGACACCTACCCTTCTACTTTCTGTCTTCATGATTTTGACTACTCTACGGATCTCATCCAGGCAGAATCATAGTATTTGTCTTTTTGTGACTGACCTTTTTCACTTAGTATTTGTCCCAAGGTTCACACATGTGGTAGCACATGTCAGAATGCCCTTCCTTTTGAAGGCTGAATAATATTCCCTTTTATTTATATACCCCATTTGGTGTATCCATTCATCTGTCAGTGGACACTTGGGCTGCTTCCACATATTAGTTATTGTGAATAATTCTATCATTTATTCTTATTAAAACAAAACTATTTTATAAGTAGCATTTTCCAAATTGTTTGATCCCACATCCCTATCAGTAAAATGTGTGACCACTTACTGTATGTCTTCTTCCCAAATGGACAGACCACACAGGTCGGGGTAAGCACACAGGCCATATCCAGTGTCCTCCCTCTGGAAGTCAAGTCTCTGGCCTTTGCCTGCTCACAGCTCTGCAGTGGTCCCCTCCAAGTTGTGGGGGGGTGGCCCCCAAGTGTCATGGCTGAATTTCTAAGGGTCTCATCTCCTTGGAGGATATTTAATTCAATTCCTATGAATCTACCAACTCTCACCAGTTCAGAACACCTGCACTTCAGATGCTTACTAGAGAACACAGCTTCAAACTCTGCTGTCTCTCTAATACTGATATGTGCTCTTGGAAATGATGTGACCTTTCACGTGGTTTTGCTACAGTGGTGTAAGCAGTGTGTACAAATGATGCCCAAAAAGGGGGGCCAAAATTCCTAGGCACCCCTAAGTTCATCTATTTGACAAAGGAAAATGTACCAAAGAAGATGTAAGACCAGAATTAAATTCTTTATAAAGGTTATCTACCTTCACTGTTGGAAAAAATCCTCTTCTATATTAACTCTGTTTCTAATAAATACATATAAAGATACTCCGTATCCTCGCTCAAGAAATACAAACTAAGTTGGAAATGAGGAAAGCCCCCAGAGTCTATAAAACTATGAAAGGTACAGATGAGGTAAATGTGACCTTACTCAGCAAATCCCAGAGTCCTAGGATAAGATGAAACCCATCAAGGCCAAAAAGATTTGAGCTGAGGATGCAAAGGACGACACGGTAGCAGCCTGTTTCATGCATAAAGGAATTTTCCTCTTCTTTTTCTTCACTCAGATACCAAAGTTCCTCCCCACTTTAGAAGAGCACTATTGTTTTTATTATCTCTCCAAAACTCCCTCCAAAACTACTTGTCCGTTTTATTTGAATTTAATGACCTCGGATCACAGGCTGGACACTCAGCTTTCCCACAGAGAGAACACATACCTGCAGCTCCCGATTGTGATTCTCACAGAGTAACTGAAGAAACCTCAGGATCGGCTGCATGATGGCAATGGCAGGACTCATGGTCACCTCCTCGGCAGACTTGTCCTCGGCGTTTCCCACCTCGGAGCCTGTGCACATGATGTCTATTTCCGGATCCATCTCTCTTCTGTACACGCAGTATGCTTTGGATGTTGCCGAAGAAGCTTCTGTTAGTTGCCCTTTCATTCCTTCTTTTAAATGTAATGATGAATCTCTTACTGAAAATAAAGCAGTACTCTTAGATGGATGAATTAAACTTCCTTTCGCTAATTAAAAAAGAAGACAACCAGTTACCTCAGAGTCTCTAACAACTGAATTTAAAATCACCTGACAAGAGATGCAACAATTTCCCAAAAAGAACCCGAGGTAGCAACTAAAACTTTAAACTTGCACTGGAATATTAGAAAAAGATCTCAATGCTTAGCCAATATTAGAAGGGCTCTTGTCTTCCTGATATAAAATATGAGTTCTTGAATACAAGAAGGTAGCAAATTGGGCAAATTTCAAAATGCTAAACTTTATACACTTTATATTTACTATCCTGATGACCTTGTTACTCCAAATACCAAGAATCTTTTGTAGAGTGTAGTGCTGTAATTTCCATTCTTACAGTTTAACTCGCATGAATGGTCAAAAGGTCTGGGGAGTCGTCCTTCAGCATGAATTCCACCATGAAATCAAACATTTTCATGTCACTGGTTGCTCTGCACTGATAATCTCTTCTTTGGGCTCCTACAGAGCTGTTTCAAGGTCAGCCCCGTGATCATAATAATTCAAGGATGGAATTCCGTACGCAGAGGCACAGTTGGGATAATTAGGTAAAGAGAAGCGAGATCCAAGGAGAGTGTCATTCTCTTTTCCCTCATTCTGTTCTCCCAAATACCCAGCCATTTCTTTACCTCTCATTCGTGGGCCAGACGTCATCAGCTCATTGTCATCATCCCGCTTTTTGTTACCTAAGTCTATGGTGTTAACCGTCACTGTTGACCTGATCTCTTTCTGAGCAGCCTTCATTCGGTCATACAGAACTTTGAAGAATTTTTCTGACTTTTTTTGTTCATGCAACTGCTGGTAGAAGGAATACTGCAAGAAAACATATTTTAAGATGTCAATACCCAAGGGGAGAAAAACAGTGTTTTTAATGTTTGAAATAAACATAAGCATTATGGACAAAAGCCCATATTTAATGCGCCGCCTATCATTATTTCATGCACTGACAGCTCTGCCAGTCTCCTGTACCACTTACTGTGTACTAACAAGAGCTTGTCTTGACATAGCACTTCCCACTAAAACCCAACAGAATTTCACATTATTTAATTTATATTTATTGTTTTCAAAATTTACAAGAGCACCGTAAGACATATGCAAGGAGCTCTTCGATTTTTACATTATCATAAAGTCATGTTTTGATTCCACATATATTTATTGTGGGCCTACTATGTGCCAAGCCCCATGTTGGTACCAGGGATAAAACAAACAGAGAAAACAGCTGTAGTCCCTGCCCCCTCATGACATTGTGATTGATCTAGAGCGGAAGACAGCCACTAATCTGATATTCATCCTGCACAAGCGTGAGTCTACAAAGAGTTATTTTTCTCTTTACCTGAATTATAGTATATTTCATTTAGCACACGTTACCATGGCAACCGCACTCGCAGGAACCCACTGATAAATGGGCACTAAGTTCTTCTGGTACTTCATTAGCTACATTGCTTTGCATAGGGTCCAGGACAAGCCCACCATAAAGGGCATAAAATGAATTCTGCTTTAGGGTAAATAATGACGGAGGAAGGATTCAAACCCAAAGTAGGATAAAGCATATCTCAATGAGAGGTGGAACCACTGAACCTTGAGGCTATCTGCCTTAATCACTGTCTGCTTCGTGACTTATGGAAGCATTAAGAAGAGGTAGGAGACAGGAAAGGTGATACATTCTGGAGAAGACAGGGTTTGCACTGGGAGAGGAAACTAAGTTATTAAGGCTAAAACCATGGGATAGACAGAACATAAACAAGAGAAATAAAGTTTAAAAATGAATACAGGTAATTCCAGTAACTGTACTGGAAAAAAAAAGAGTTATATAATCTTGATGAGAGACAACGTGAAGAAAACATCTGAAAAAATAATGATTTCCTGATCAAGTAGAACTGACCATAATTCAATAAATCTAAACAGCCAGTTCTGGGCAGTCTGGCTCCTGCAGATCCGCTTCCCTGAAAGGATGCCTGAAGCCATGACTCCCAGGTCCTGGGACTTGCAGGTGAGACTCTAACTGACGTCAGGTCTTGAAATGGACGCCTGTCCTGTAATTTCTGATTTGGGTGATGCATAGTCACAGAGTGCTTTATGAAGTATTAAAGTCAGCTTCATGCCTATGAGGGGGAAACTCTAAGCAGAGGGCTAGCAACAACGCAGGAAAGCTGGCCAAAAAAGCCACAGTAACCATAGCAACCGCCGTCAAACAGTCGAGCTGGTTCTGTTAACTCAGAGGCGAAACGCAGCATTCAGAGACCTCGATGGTCCCACAAGTTAGACTGACGCTTGCACCCTAATATTTCCAACATGATGAGTTAGAAGTAGAAGGGGATTCCTATAGATTAATGAGGAAGTTACAGGAACTTTGTGGTTCTATTAAAGTTTTATAATTTATGTTGTCCCTTGACATATATTATCCATTGATTCTTTCAGCACAACTGTGTGATGAACAGAGAGTGTTCATATTTCCGTTTTATAGAGCAATAAAATAAGGTTTGGTGAATGTAAAGGACTTGCCCAATATTACATAAGTAGTTAGTGGTAGAGCTAGGATTTAAAACTAGATTCTCTGATTCTAGATCACTGAATTTATAAAATAATCCTGTAAACTCAAAATAACAGATTATTTACATAGACTACACCGTTCAAAAACCAAGGTTTGATGGGGGAAGATACAGCTCAGTGGTAGAGCGCATGCTTAGCATGCATGAGGTCCTGGGTTCAAGCCCTAGTACCTCCATTAAAAAAAAATATATATATATATATATATATACACACACACACACACCTCCCCCCTACACAAACAAAACAAAGAGAACTGCTGCTCCCCAAGAAATAAAAAAAAATCAGATTTCAAGGGAAATAACTGAAAAAAAACCAAGGTTCTACAAAGCTGAACAGTATGATTTTAATAAAGATAAATGGTATGTTTTTATATATGTAAATAATCTCAGCAGGTTGCATCACAATTTCTCTCACAAAAGATGTGGGTTTTGATTAGGAAACTACCTCCAGACCCTTCAGAGCACAAGGGGAAACTTGAAGGATTTTTTTAGGAGCCAAGGGTGATAGATAAACAGATCTGTGTGACGCAGAAGGACTTTCCCCCAAGGGGGAGGCGGGGGAGACTAGAAATGAGAGGGCAGAGAAGAGGGTTAAAGTGGGGGAACCAGAGAGACGGAGGAAGACGAGGGCGTGACGCAGGGGGATCAACCAGTGAAACTTGCCAGGGCAAGGAGGCAGGAGGTCATTTTAGAAAGGAGATGTTCAGAGTGGCTAAGAGCACGGGGTCCAGTCCAAGCTTTATCTCTGACTTGCGGTGTGAGTTTGGGTTTATCTCAGATCTTCTTTGGTTACCGCCCAGGCTGTCGTGAGGATTAACCATGTTAATACACAGAAATCACTAAGAGCAGCACCTGGTATTTAGGAAATATTACCTTCATTACTGCTATTATTAGTGTGTAATTTGAAATTGTAATATAACCACTTCCTCTCTCCCCACCTCAACCAACCTTTAATAAAGGATATTAAACATATAAATAGATTTATGTAGCTAGGAGGGTAGAAATTTAAAAAGGGGTTCAGATTCCTGTCTCAGAATGACACAAGCTGGGCGTCAAGATAATTCAGGAACTAAGAAAGCAAGACAGGAGTGGCCAAAAAGACTGAGAATGTGACCTACCCGCCGCCTCTCCCCCGGGCCCCGCCCAGGGATATTGGCAGAAGTCTTGGGGAGGAGGGTTTCGACCGAAGAAGGACAAGGATTCAAGCTGATCTCAACTAGACCTCTCAGGGCCAGAGCACAGAGCTGACATCTGGGTTACATACACAGTGATGTAGGTAAGAGAGAAACCTGAGTGGGGGAAGGCTGGTAAACGAGATTCTCATCACCCCTCTTAAAAGAAGACTTTCAAAAACAAAAGTCATTGAATGTTATACCGAAAGCATGGTAGGTATAAAGAACATGACACGATCCCTACTTGACAGAAGACGACATTTCACTGGAGAGACAGGATGTTATGTGAACCACAACCACAGCAGCAAAGGCAAAGTGACAAGTGAGTATTAAAGAAACAAGTGTTATGGAAGCTCAGACAAAGGAGTCTTCCCAAAGGCCCCAGCCACATAGGGAAGACTTGTAAATGAAGTAGAATTTGATTTGGACCATTCCCTTGTAGAGCCATTCACTCCTGAACGTTTATTGAACCCCTAGGCTGGGCCAGACATGGTGCCAGACACAAGAGATGCAAAGATGGAAAACACAGAGTCTCAGCCTTTGAGGATTCCTAATTTACACTCACAAAAAGGCGCAGTAAAGTGGCAGAAATGCTGCTGAAGACGCCTTCAGGACACAGCAAGAGCACACAGTAACCAGGGGACAATTCTGCCCAGTGGGGCATGGGATCAGAAAAGGCTCCCAAGAGAAGTTCATAAGCTGAGACCTCAAAGAGGAGAAGTGATATGAGAAACGGCACCAGGCATCCGAGCAACTACAGAGAGCCGAGTATGGCTGGTGCGCGCGGGAGAGGATGGAGGAGGGAAGGGATGCACTGAGAAAGGGAAGCTGGGAAACTGGAAGAGGTTGGACACTGAAGGATCTCATGGACTATGGTAGGGAGCTTGCCTTCACAGGCAAAGTGACTGATTTTAAGCAGGAGAATAACATGTGTTTTGGAAAGAGACAAGATGATTTTTTTAGTATTTAATTAGATGTGGCTTCTACTTGCCATGAATCGAGAACATGAATGCCGGAATTTCCAATTAGTTGTAAGCACAGTTTCCTTCCTGATCAAGGCAAACCTGGAAATATCAGGTTAGCGAGCAGCGGGGCTAGGAGGATGGTGCCTGATTCCTTGGAACACTTCCCAGCTCTTGGGATCACACAGCCAGCTCTGCCTTTGGGTGTGGGGCAGCTGGGCAGGACTTGCCAAGTGAAACGTGTGCCTCCTGGGAACAGTGGTCTGATCCTGCAGGCAGGTGAGCACGTCGCTGACTGGAGGGGAGCACTGAACAGGTGAATGATGACTTTCAACTCACCCCTTCCTGAGCCGAATGAGCAAACAGAACGACAAAAGAAGAGACGGTCCTTTTCTCCCCACACCAGTGAAAGCTACACCTACTCAGAGCACCCGGTTAACGAGCACTGGGAGATTTGCGGCAGCAAGCGAAGGTACTGTACTAAGCTTCTAAAACGGTGACTGGGAGGGGATGTGTGAGATGGGTGATGAAGGTTACTGAAAGCTGTTTGAATGCCAGATGCTGTGTGAGAAGTTTATTTATATATATTACCTCACTTAACTAATGCATTTAATTCTTTTTCTTTTACATTTAATTCTTAAGATGAGTCAAAATGTTGTTCCAATCTGCCAAAAGTCAGCCTAAAATTTCCCTAAGCAAACCCAGAATTTCTGGTATAATGTTAGAAAGGATGCTTCTAAGGAACGTTCTGCTTCGCTGAAGAATTTGTGAAGCCCTGGAGTTTCTACAGCAAATCAAATAAATTTATAAGGAAAATGTGATACAAGGCTGCCTTTTTTTGGGGGGGGGGGTGGTCATGAGAAGCTAAAAGAAAACACATTTACTTTCCGTGGGCTTCTATGATGAATAAATAAGAAATACAAAATCACAAAATGTAGCAAATGGTCATGATGGCAAGCAGGTACCTGAGTTTGTGTATTTCCTCCTTCCAACAAGGCAATGCCAAGCAAAATGCCTTCTGAAAAAATTCTGTCGTTTTTGGTGTTCACTATAACATCAATGACAAGTTCAGATGCACCTTCTTTATCCAGTAGACACTGAATATCCGACATGGATATCCCCATCTTATCTGAATCTTGCCCAGAAAAGCTCCCTGCGATTAGGAAAAGTACATAAATAAAACTGTCGAAAGGCAAAATTAATCCTAACGTTCAAATCTGTTGTTCTACGAACTTAAAACTGTACATAGGTTTTTAATAGTGCCTTTTATTTTTCCAGTTTGGCTGAGATATAATTGATATAATAATCTAACACCGTGTAAGTTTAAGGTGTGCACTGTAACGATTTGATACACGCATATACGGCAAAATGATCAGTACAATTAGTTAACGTTCGTCATCTCATAAAGTTAATTTACCTTCCTTGCGATGAGAATTTTTAGGACCTATTCTCTTAGCAGCTTTCAAATATGCAACACAGTATTGTTAACTACAGTCATCATTTGCATATCACATCCCTAGGATTTACTTATTTTATAACTGGAAGTTTATTCCTTTTGAGCATTTTCACTTGATTTCCCTACTCCCCACTCCCTGCCTCTGGCAACCACAAATCTGTTGTTTCTGTGAGTTTGGTGTTTTTGGATTCCATACATAAGTGAGAGCATATGGTAGTTTTCTCTCTCTTTCTGACTTATGTCACTTAACATAATGCTCTCCAAGTCCATCCTAGGGGTTGCAAATGGCAGAATTTTCTTCTTTTTGCTATGGCTGATAGCAGTGCTTCTTAAATGAATTGTTCTTATTTGTTCTACTTTAAGTAAAACACTAGAGTAACACCAGCATGCAGAGATGTTATAACAATTCAAAAATGAGGGAAAAAGGGTAAGTCTTGCCTCCTCCTTGTGCAGATTTGCAGTAGGTTCCGGAGAGGTGTCCGTTCACACACGCTCCATAGTCACCTTTAAAGTATCGATTCAGGAGTATCTTTCTTAACGTGTTACCCTAATAAAAAGGATAAGAAAATTGTTAGTTACTGCTTCTTTTTCTAGTATGAGGGAAAAAAATCTATACATTAAAGTGCCACTTATAATGCATTTCATCAATGATGTTGAGACAAGGAAAAATCAATTTTACACTGCACAATATTTTCTGAGGCAAAAATCTGCAAATATTTTCCCCCAAATTGCAATAATTTTGCTTCTCCCAGAAATAAAGAATAAAATATAGTATTTTCAATAGAACCTACTAGGAAAATCACAAGCACTATAAATTTAAAATTGCTTCAAAAGCTGAGGGTTCCAGTGTTGGTAAGAATACTCATGGTGCCTAAAGAAAACAGAGATTAATAAATATGCTAAGAACTGGAAAGTAAAAACCTTAGTTAGAAGAGATCAATAAAAAGAACTAGACAAGTGCAAGATATACAGCAGGTGCTCAAAAAATTAAGCTTGATCAGACAGAGAGAATTATATTTAAACTCCAAGAGCTTTATTCAGAAGACTGTGGGCAAAAGATAGAGTATAAAACTGTAATTCAAAAGTCCCTCAGTCTTCAATTTTGTTTTGATTCAAAGACATTTTTTAAACTATGTACTTTGCAATATAATCACTTGCATGTACATAAGAAATACAATTCCAAGCCTTCCATTTTATTCATTATACTTTAATAGACAAGAGTCATTTTTAAAGTATTATTTAAAGACCATTTGTTTAAAGTATTTAAATTAACACCACAACTACCAAGGTAAGGAAACTATGGCCCAAGAGTTTATGTCATTGGCTGCAGATCACGCGGCTAAGAGGTGGCAGAGTAAGACCTGAGCTCAACCCTTGATGGCAGAATCCAGCCATTCCCAGCACGCTCCCTTCCAAGCTGTGACAGGTGGCTCTAGTCGCTCCTCCTCTCTCTCATGCCTTGGTTGTCTTTGTTTCTCAAGCCTGTCAGGTTTTTGTCCTCAGTTCTCCTCTCCTCAGCTTCCCTCTCCCCGTCAGCAGTTCCCGCTGACCCTCGCTTGCACAGCCACCTCTGCAGGTCTGACAGCCAGATGTATTTCCTGCGGCCTCGGCCTCGGCCTCCTAAGCCTCTCATCCTGTTCCCTCTTACATTTCCTTATCTGCATCCGGAGATTCTACTGGCATCTCAAACTCTATTTTTCACAACGGGATATTCCTTCTCTCTTAAACCTGTTTTCCCCTCAAATGGAAGAAATTCAGTTTATTTCAAGGAATCACATCATTCTGGTCTTTTAGGCTCCAAACTTCAGGGGTCATCTATTACCACCCTCCAACTTGACAAGGACTGTAAAATCCCACCTACTCTACTTTTTCAGCTGTAGCTTCCAACAGTGTCCTCACACATTATATTTCACCTGAACTGAATGATGTGATGATTCCCAACCACAGTTTTCTACATCCTTCTCTTTGCTTACATCATATTCTCTGCCTGAAAAGCTCTCCTTCCATCTCACTTATGGACACGTCCTATCTTCCTTCTTCATCCTGCAAATATTCATTAGGTATCAACTCTGTTTTGGGCACGATCCTAAGAGAATAAAATACAATCTTCTCCTCAAAGAATTTATAATAAAGTCATTTTCACAATAGAGACATATACTAGACCCATGGAAGCACAAAACAGGAAACACCCAATTTAGAAGGGGTTTTACATGGCAAACCTCTCCTACCAACCCATGCGACCATCACAGCAAAGCTGTCTCATGCACAAACAATGTAAAAACACAGAGACTGGCTGAATGGTTACAAAA
This sequence comes from Camelus bactrianus, assembly GCF_048773025.1. Classification (NCBI taxonomy): domain Eukaryota; kingdom Metazoa; phylum Chordata; class Mammalia; order Artiodactyla; family Camelidae; genus Camelus; species Camelus bactrianus. The sequence goes on from NC_133572.1 coordinate 16,855,861, forward strand.
ACAAGACCCATATGTACACTGTCTACAAGAGACCCACTTCAGAGCCAGAGACACATGCAGGCTGAAAGTAAGGGGATGGAAAAAGATATTCCATGCAAACAGAAACCAAAAGAAAGCTGGAGTAGCAATACATATATCAGACAATAGATTTTAAAATAAAGACTGTTACAAGAGACAAAGAAGGACACTACACAGTGCTCAAGGGATCAATCCAAGAAGAGGATATAGCAATTGTAAATATATATGCACCCAACATAGGAGCACCTCAATATATAAGGCAATAGTTAACAGACATAAAAGGAAAAATCGACAATAACACAACAATAGTGGGGGACCTTAACACCCCACTTACATCAATGGACAGATCATCCAGACAGAAAATCAATAAGGAAATACAGTATAAAAACAAATATGTCTGAAATGTCACAATGCCCAGAATTTAGACACTCACAGCCTTATAGAGATTTTTATTTATTGACTCTTAAATGTTTTAGAACACAGACATTTATTATTGCTTCCTATTCCATATTTTCTTCCTCTAAGGCTTTTTCATAGAGGGGCGTTGTGGGTAAAGGTGATGACTCGTCTTGGAAGAAACAGTGAAGTGTGAGAGCTTATTTTTCCCAATGAAAAGAACTCTACTCCGCCTATAACCAAAGTGGGGCACTTAGAGAAGACGTAAGAAATGACAAGTCCTGTTGACTTGAATACATTTCATCTGGCCAAAGAACGATCCTTCCAAAAGGGGAGGGACAACAAAACAAGACATATCTTTGGAGTCAAATGAGGTTTTACCGTGTATCTCATGACAGCAGAAGGAGAAGCTATAAGAGACCTTTTTAGACCCATAAATCACGAGGTTGAAGCTGTAAGTCGGGGAGAAAGAGGCGAGGACACATTAACTGAAGTACTAAATTTCTTTAGACGGTATCTCAGTTTGTTGTACTAAGCATGGTTCTCACTTCTACAGACCAATGTATCGCTTCCCACTCTAACCCTGGAAGATACAGTTGGCCCAGCTGTAATGAGTAAAACTGACAAATATGAAAACACAGGACTATGCTTCTCAAAATTGCACAAATCAGTGTCGCTGTCCAGAAGAGAACCTGTTCTGAGGAGAGCCCAGTTCCATGTGAACAAGTTCCCTTTTTATTTAAGAGCCTTCTGATCGCACTACGCCAGGAACTCAACCAAGAGACAAAAACCAAAAAATTAAAAAAAAAAAAAAACAAAAACAAAAAACGAAGAAAACCAAAAAAAAAAAATAGTTTAAAGGAGAACTTGAAAGCTACCTTTTACCCTTTGTTTTAAAAACGCCCTTTATATTGCTAGAAAAATAAAGCTGCTCAAAAGCAATCACAGAGTAGAAGTGTTTCACATCAAATTAAAATAAGCATCTGATATGTCATCATTTCTAAAGTCTCTTCAGGCAGATAAAATGAAGCCACAGGTGCTGACCAGATTCATGAACATCAAAATCCAATGAGCAACAGTCTTCTTATCCAAGCCCAGCCTAGTGAGTTACAAGCATGTATTTTCTAACCATGTGATATTCCAGATGCCACAGAAAGGGGGCAGGGGCTCCCTGTACCTCTGTTCTTAACCCTGGAGCCACACCGCCTGCGTTCCAACTCCCTCTATGCCACATACTATGAGATCTTAAGCAAGTTACTTCACTACCTTGTGTCTCAGTCCCACAATTGTCAAGTGGAAGAGTGGTAACACTTACCTTCATGGGGTTTCAAGGATGATTAAATGGGTAAAAATATGTAAAGTATTTAGAGCAGTCCCTGGCACATAATAAGTGCTAAACAAGTTGTGAACAGCTGATGCTGTTGGTGCCAGTGTTAATATCATTCCCATTCACAGAACAGTTCACAATTCACAAGGTGATTCTGTACATACTTTCTCACTGTATACCAAACCATCCCACGTACAAAGAAAATGGTAAAAAATAATCAATGATAAACTGCCTGAAAATCCTCATTTGTCCACTATCCATCAGTCCTTGGAATTATATACTGGTGAGCTAATCTGCACATACTTAATTATATAAAATGGACCTTCCAACTTCAACTAAAGTGGAAAAAATTCTACTTTGTCTCAAACTCCATAGTTTTCAAAAAAGGCTAGCTTTGGTGCTAACCGAGAATAAAGAGTAGGTACAGATGGGACAGGATTCTTTCTGGTTGTCTCAATCATCCTCATCTAAGACTGGAAAACTTCAGATATTGCTACATCGCAAGTTCAGAAGAACTGATTTATGTTCTTGTTGTCATACATGATTTGTGTATCCATGGTGTCAAATGCTGAGTTTTGACTTGAGGGATGGGAGGTCAGTACTGTGTCCCAGTCAGTCTTGGAGCATTCTTGGTGGCCTGCACTATCTGTGATGGGTTACACTGGTGATGCAAGTCATTTCCGCAAATTCCTTCAACTCAAATAAAGTAATTGTAGAGCCACTGTCAGAAAGTCTGGTGCCAAGGTTATAAATAATGGCCTCAGAGTTCTAATTGCCGTGGCAGAAATTTGGGAAAGGACTAAAAACACATTTTGAAAAGAATTCTACAACAATTGAGAAGTTCAACTTCTGTGCTCGCTCTTCAATTCCAAAATGCATTCCTGACTGGGCTTCCCACGGAAGGTGTCTTTGTTGAATAAGGCCAAGTAGCAAGCAATGTCCTTTCCAGTCTTTCAATATCAGAGTCAATTCCAGGCCACAAGACACAGTTTTAGCCAATGTCTTCATGTGAACACATCCCAGATGTGCTAAATGTAATGCAGCCAACATAACTAGCAACCACCTTCTGAAATTACAACAAAACATCTCCATAAAAAGACATCTTTTGTGGCCAGGGAAGTCACGCTGACAGTTTGTGAAAATCTGAGAGGACTGGTTTTTCCTGGCCACTTCCTGTTGCATCAATGCCAATGTATCAAAAATTAGGAGGCTCAGAAATGATTCCCTTTCACGGATAGAAAGGATGACAAAAAAATGTGTTCATCTTAGAAAGGACTAAAGATTTTCTGATTTTCGAGAAAGTACAACACTGTTTGCCTTAACAGGATTTAACAGCAGTAGGAGTGAAGAGTTCAAGGATGTGCTGTTTGAGGTACTGATCCCACACTTGTTGCTTTTCCCTTGGAAAAACTGTAAACTAAAGTAATATTTTTCCACTGTGGGCAATATCATCAAAACATCATCAAAATATGTCACCACAACCAGAAACCTAGAAAACAAAGCCTTCAGCTAGAAATTCAAAAGGTAATGAAACTTGCAAACTAAAAATGCTTCATTTAGGGTTTTCCCTCCAAGGCTAATGACTAGCTGCTGATCAGCTTGGATCAGATCTCGAAGGAGGTGACGGCAAGTATCTGTAGTCTCCACCTAGTCTCATTTTAACATTAAACTCAGTATTTGTCTAACTGCTGTTCTTCTAACCTTTTTGTTTAATGATAGCCTGTCTAAGTAGGTATTTCTCCTCATTTGAATTCCCGGCGGTAAAAAGGTATATTTCTAATTTCAAATAATCATTGCAACAGCTACATCCTAATGGAATTAGATTAGGTCCATCATTATAATCAACTACATCTTCAAGGAACTCCTCTGGGAATGTATGGCCAATCTCCTATAATCTAACTGTCTAATGGTTTGAATTTCTTGGTCATAGACTCTGAGGGATATAAGTCAGTACTTTCCCTGATAATTTTCCCTGCTTTCTTAAGATAAGAAACATAAACTTCAATAAACTTCAATAGGAGTAGTTATATACATTCACAAGATGCTCTTCATCAACACAATGACACAATCATTGTAATCTTGACAAGTATACAGAGGTCTCAATAATTCTCATAAAGGCGCTCATGTGGGGAAAAAAAAGACTGGAAAATTTTAAAACTAATTATTCATACACCACAATGACAATCTACTTCCATATTTTTTCTTCCCTTGTTTGATTCATTGTAAAGACATACTCTATTTCTACCATGTGTCAGGAACTAGGAAAGGGGGTGCAAAAAGCAATTCTCCAGCATATGCTAAAAGAATTTTCAAGTATGTAGAGCTGAGACATATGGCAGTGTTTTTCAGTATAAATAATCCTCACCAAGCCATCTGATTCCATTTGTGAAATTTAAACATTTAAACAGTAAACGATGATATTTAAACATGTGATGATGATGCTGGAGATTAGAGGGACTTCAGTCATCACTCTGGGTTTATTAAGGACCCTAGACCTCTAGATAAACAGGGTTGCTGGGAAGGCTTTTATTAGGGGATGAGTCTATGCCCCACAACTAGTGAGGAGTAAAGGAAACCACTTTCTTTGGGGTATTATAAAAGCCTCTCAGTCTTTGTTTCCAAGAAGCATAGTGACTGACATGAAACTCAACAGACTCGTACACCTCACCCATTTTAGTACAGGGTCTGCTTAAATTCAGAGGCTAAGAACTTATGCAACCCTTCACCCCTAGTACTGGAGAATGGATTTTTCTGCTTGTAATTGTTTGCTTTTCTGAGTAAGTTAGCCTTTATCTCATCTTTAGAACAATAAAGAGTTGAGAGATTAAATAAGCAAGAGATAAGCAGAGAAGTCTTAGATACCATTTCCCTGCTGAAGCAGAACTACTGGACTTGCATGTCATAAATCACTACCTCATAAAACTACACTCAAATGAGTGCACTCAACCACTGAGGTTAAGCCCGTAATCCCCTGGCATATAGTAAAGAGACCTACCAGATTACTACTTGCCACTGAGAAAATGGAATCAATCTGCCGCCAACGCAAGCATGTGTGCTCACACCAAAGGCTGGGAAAAACGGAATTTCAAATGGTAATTTGAAAGTCTTCTGCAAAGACTTTGTGTACCTGAGGGACGGGATGGTGAAGAATACATCAACAGAGGTTCAGCTGATGGGCGGTCTCAGGGAACACAAGAGGACAAAGCAAGAGGGGGAGGGGATGGAAATAAAAGAGAGAATGGACCTTGATTCGAACAATAATGTGAAGCACAATGGGAGAGTCTCCCTCCTGGACGATGGGGAGACTGATGTCTGCTTTAGCTCCTCAAGTGCTGTGATTCTTCTCATATTTCCACAATCATTTAGTAAAGGTTGATACATAGGGACAGCTGCACAAGATGGTATAACAAGGGGTAAGGAACAATTCATAAAGAGACGTGAGACCAGCACGCTCCAGCCCTAGATTTAGTGCAGCTGGTGAGCTCCAAGCTCTGATCTACTATGTACAACCAAGAGGGTGCTGGCCCACAGGGCCGTGAGAGGAACACAGGACTTGGAAGAGCTGTCAAGGGAACAACATGGTAGAAGCCCATCTCCTCACAGAGCAAGAAATCTCATCTCTTTTCCCTCAAATACTAGAAACTATCCTTAAAAGGGAGGAAGAAAACTAGCACTCACATTACTTATCAATCAATGCAAATATTTTAACAAAATCAGTATGAAGACAAATTTTAGTAAGATCAGACTATGTCTAGAAGTTCCTCCGATAAGAGAGAAGCATTTATAGAGTCAATGGAGTCCAGGAAAGCTCTGCATAGCCCAACTTGAGAATTAAATGAGATAATATCCATCTACACATAGTTTAGCACACAATAATGCAATTTATGAAGGTGCTCAGCACTGGGAAGCTGTGTGCTTAGTGAAAATGATAATGTGTTGGAGACCAGTGTAATTGGTGTGGGATCTGAGTTCTGCCACTGGCTTCGTGAGCTCAAGAATTTTATTTAGCTGCCTTCAGACTCATTTTCCCCATCTTTGGAAGGCAGCTATGCTCACCACTACACCTACGACCAGCACTAGTTTCCCCATCTATGGGTAATAATGTCCATACTGCAGGGCTACTTTAAGAATTTGAAGTTGTATATGGAAAGCTTTATGTTCTTAGCCCATAATGAGTACTAAATAAATAGTTGTAATATTTTGTTTAATGTTTAAAAAACCAAGCTTCAGTCTAAGGAAGACTTACACAACTGGCACCTACAGGAAACTGCAATGTCCAGTGCCACAGGGATACCCACTGCTTTAACTGCTGCCATAAATATCCGGCCCCAACCTTCTACAAATTTTTAAGAGAAGGTGGATGAAAAGCAGCATTCACTTTGTAGAAAATCACTTTGAAGCCAACTTGATCAATCTGTTATGGTTTCACAAAAATAACAGACACAGATGCAGAAGTTTCAACCATCCCTAGTGTGTGTGCAATGCAGAACTCTCCAGAAGCTAATTCAGATCAACTTCTCTTAAAGTAGTAGTAAGTAAGAAGACCAATGGTCCAATTCTATCATAAAAGAGCAATTTTTCTTCCTAATATTTGTTTTAAACAAGAAATGTAAAAAAAATTAAGTACATTTATAACATCATCACACGATGTTCATTAGGAAAGACTGAGCTTCCGAACTAGGCTCCCCATATACACTTGGTGCCCTTCTCTTTCATCCTCTGATATTCAGAGGGTTGTGAGACAACAGAGGACTATAAATGAGTAGATGTAAATATATAAAAATGTAGAGGGGGAGGGTACAGCTCAGTGGTAGAGCTCATGCTTAGCATGCATGAGACCCTGGGTTCAATCCCCAGTACCTCAATTTAAAAAATTAAAAATGCTTATAAACCAATGAGAAAAGAAAATCTGGTAAAAAAATAGACAAAAGAGATGAGCTAGCATTTCATATAAGAAACACATATGGCCAATAAACATGGAAAAAAGCTCACCTTTGTTAGTGATTAGGGAGTATGAATTGTGGGGTGAGGGGAATATGAATTAAGACTACAGTAAGACACCATTTTACACCCACTAGATTGGCAAAAATAAAGAAGTCTGACAAAATAAGTGCTGGAGAAGATGTGGATGAACTGTGGGAATGGAAATTGGTACAATTACTTTAGAAAACATACGCTCTTACTCAGCAATTCCATTCCCAGGGGAACATGTGCTCTAGGACGCACACAGTACCACATCCTAGACTTTCATATTAGCCTTGATAGCAAAACAAACAAGCAAAAAATAAACCAAAACACTGGAATCAATCCAAATACACACTGACAGAAAAATGGATCAGCAATTTTGTCGTACATTCCCAGAGTGGAATAATATACAGTGGTGAATATGAGACATACAACAACCATGATGAGTCTTAGAAAAACGATGCTGAGAGAAAAAAAAAAATCAAGTCCTAGAAGATATATAGTGTGGTATTAAAAATGACAGCATCTTTAGGATTTTCTACGTATAGTATCATGCCATCTGCAAACAGTGACAGTTTTACTTCTGCTTTTCCAATTTGGATTCCTTTTATTTCTTTATTTCTTTTTCTTCTCTGATTGCTGTGGCTAGGACTTCCAAAACTATGTTGAATAAAAGTGGTTTATACTGTGTAGCACAGGGAACTATATTCAATATCTTATAGTAACCTATAATGGAAAAGAATATGAAAAGGAATATATATATGTATATGTAAGACTGAACCATTATGCTGTACACCAGAAATTGACACATTGTAAACTGACTATACTTCAATAATAAAAAATAAATAAATAAGTAAATAAATTAAAAAAAAAAAAGAGGTATCAATTGCCTCTGGAAGGGGAGGCCAGGACACACAGTTAGACACAAGCTATTGTTCAGTTGGCTGGGGGATTCCTGGATCTTCATCATATTATTCTGCTGTATAATTTAAAATAATGGTGTACATATTTCATATAAATTCAATATTATATTAAAAGAAAATACTCAAGAAATATTAAACATCATGATGGTTCCTTCCTGCATATCCTGTTCTGTTGCTTTGGGAAGAACCAAGTCCACAGCATGGCTTAGGTAAGGGCTCATGATTCAACACCTACAAATTCTGAACCACATTCATCATTGTTCTCTGAACCAACCTACATCTTCCTCCTGCCACACAAGCCTTTCAGTGTCTCATCATGTTCTCTTCTTCCTCAAGATATTAGCAGATGATGTTCCCTCTTACCAGCCATGCTTTCCACACCCCTCCTCCCCAAGTACTCCTAACCTTGCTTGGTTAACTCCTACTCAACCTTTAGGTCTGAGCTCAACTGTATCAGACTCATCCTCGCTAGCCTTTACCAAGCTACTTCTCATTCAGTCCTCTCATAACACCGTGAACTTCATCCAGCACGTGTTTTAGCTTTACAGTTATTTATGTCAACCTGTAAATGGTTTCTATCTCCCTCTGCTAGATGATAAGCAACACAATGACAGAGACCACGCCTTTTTTTTTTTTTTCCTTTTCGGTTGACCATCAACTCCAACACCTAGTGCAAAACTTGGCACACTAAGAACTCAATAAATACTTTTGAATGAATGTATAAACCAATAATTCTGAATGAGAGATCACTGCATTTACTGAAAAATATTGGTACTGAGTGCCATCTATTTAAGGACTACAGTATATGTTGTTTATCATGTCTTATAACTTTGGCAGATATTTGAGATATATTTAATGTTACCTGCATATTAAATATTTTTAGTACACAGACTCATTAACTATGGTTCTATGGCTGAAAGAGGAAAGGTATGTTGGAATCCAACAAGCAGAACGTTAGAATACTAAAAGATGAACAATTCTAACACTCAGTATGAAAAATTGGAAGCTAAAATATGACTCAATGACTGTGATTTGGCCTAATGCAGGAGAATACAGTAATATGCCAAAAGTCCAGCCCGAGTTCTTCCCTTGTTACAATACGTTTAATGAAATGGGATTTTCGTATTTTATTGAAAAATACAGATACCACCTTAATCCTGTCATCACTTGAAATCCACATCATTGCAAGGATCTGATTTAACAACATGATTCCTAATATTATGTAAATGTGTCATTTTATAAAGATACAAAGTTACTATTTTCTTTTAAAAGTATTATGTTTGGAAGTGCCATAAATTACAACAAAAGATAAAATTCAAAATAATTCTATTTTATTTCACTTTCCCCTCATCAAATGAACATTTTTTTTCTTTGGTGTTTGTTGTTATGACAATAAAAAATTATGTAGGTCGAATTTTGATGACTTCTTGCATCAAACTGTCCATAAGATCATATGGTTTGCCTACTTTAATATAAGCAATTATCTGCTTATACCTCCCAACTGTGTTCTATATGCTAACCATAATTTTCGAAGAATTGCACAGCGAAAAACTACGAGACAATGATTTAGAACTAGTGGCAACTAGGAATTCGATAAATATTCAACATTTCAAACTACTAATACAGTTATTACCAAAAGAAAACAAAGTCTCAATTTGAACAAATTAAAGATGCCCGAGCTGATTAAAAGACAAAGTGTCAAACGCCTGCCTTAGGAAGAGGCTTTTCCAGAAAGTCTCTGACTAGGCTTACTACAGTCTCTCGAATGCTATTTTGAACGTCATTTTGGTTCCCTTTGGCACACACCACGGCAGATAATTCACTACTGTATATATCCTCAATTGTAACTGGGATCCAGGGCACTGAGAAAGTAACACTTCGTGTCTAATAACATGCAAAGCACGTTGACTGTTATGGAAGCGTGGCTGCTTGACAGAGCGGGGGTGCAAGGGGTCTGCACTATAAACGTGGACTGTCACAGACTTGTGAACCACCTGCTTAGTTAGCTTCTGAAAGAAACAAAACAAAACATTCTCAGGCTGAAAAGAAAACACAAGCTTCCAAAAATTTGACTTGACGTAATCCAGCTATTTTCAATGTGTAAATTAACCAGGGACAGGGAAAAGAGGAATTTGGGTGAACTAGAGGCTGGTAATTTCAGACTCCCAAACTCGGAAATAATAAGTCAGTAACTATCTCTCTCCTCTTTTTCTGTGTGCGTGTGCATGAGTGTGTGGAATACGTCATTTTTACACACCTGGATATTTATGTTTGTAAAAGGTATTTATCAAGTCTTTGAGGTATTAAAAGGCCTGTTTTCCCCTGTGAGTACTGGTAGTAAAGGTAACTGAGTTGCCTCTTAAAAAAAGAGTGCACAAGTGTATCTCCTGTCATTATTTCAATGATTCCAACACACACATTTGTCCCCCACATCTAACATTCCTGAATGACAGGTTATTCTAAAATGCTATATCACAGCTCAATTGGCCGCATTCTTTTCCTTTCCAGCGATACAACTGATAGCATACTACAGCTGACTGATGTATTACATTGAATGAAAAAATAAGAATGTCCTTTAATCTGGCTTTGGAACTCAACTAAGCTTCTAGTACGTGGCATCTGGCATCACTGTCACACCGATTTTGCAGTTCATATAGAGGACGATGAAATTATATCAGAGATTTGGGGATTTAATCTTATGATCAAACATTTGTCTTTAGTGCTTCCCCTTTTCCACTGCTGCATATTCTATATAATAATTCAATCCACCACCATCTTAAGTTTTGATGAATGCTCTGAATTGGGTCTACATTAAAATTTGTGAACAAAATAACAATACTGATAGAGATGAGGTATATTTGCCTAAAAATCAAGAGCAATGGAAAAGTAAATAAGAAAGATGCATTTAACTAACTTATGAAGCATGGGCAATATTACATTGCTCTCCTTTAAAAAAAATCACCCCTAGATACGACTTCACACCCATTATGATGGCTAAAATGAAGAAACAGACGATAACAAGCCTGTAAATGCAGGAAAACTGGGATTCTCACACGTCGCTGACCATAAGAAAATGGCACAACTACTTTGGAAAACTGTTTTGCAGTGCCTAAAAATTAAACACAGAGTTTTCTTATGGCCCCAAATTTCACTCCTAGGGATGTGCAAAAGAAAAATAAAAAAATGTCTGTCCAAACAAAAAGTTGTACATGAATGTTCATAACAGCCTTATTCACAAGAGCTGGAAAGCAGAAACAACCCAAATGGCCATCAATGATAAATGAAAAAACAAAACGTGATATAACCATACAATGGAGTATTATTTGACAATAAAGAAGGAATGAAGTACTGATGCAAGTTACAACATGGATGAGCCTTGAGAACATTCTGCTAAGCGAAAGAAGGCAGTTATATGAGACCACATATTTTATGACTGCATTTCTATGAAACATCTAGAAGTGGTAAATCCATTGAGACAGACAGTAGATCAGCAGTTGGCAGGAGCTGGGGTGAGGGAATGGGGAGGGACTGCTCATGGGTGTGGGGTTTCTTTTTGGGGTAATGAAAATGCTCTAAAATTAGACGGTGGGTGTTGTTTGCAAATCTGTGAATACGCTAAAAGCACTGAACTGTATACACTTCAGCAGGGTGAATTTTATGATGTGTGAATATTTCAATAAAGCTGTGATCAAAATATAAAATATATCCATTAGATTGAAGAAATTTACTCTTCAAACGATTTTTCTAAAATACAGATCTTCAAGAAAATAATATCAGTTCTGTCCAGATTTTTGCTCAGCAGCTGAGCCACTCCTGCTACTTGCCACGAAGGCTCTGGATCTAAGTGCATGTGTACAACAGATGTTTAATAATGGCAGACGTTTTGAATGCTACATCTGCTAGAAAAATGCAGAGAGGCTCAAACTGCTAATTAAATGTAAAATTGTATGTGTCAATTAGGAGCCAATTTCTTGTTCAAACTGTCTAATGTTTAAGGCGCAGGAAATTGAACTAGCGTCTAAGACTGTTTGCATCTTGACCTGTGTGGGTAGGCAGTCCAGGGCACCAGATAGAGGCTGGACAGTTTCCATGGATACCTCACACTCCTGGAGGTGCAGAAACTCAAATTTATAAACAACATTACGGAAATTATGCTTCACAAAATGTATTAGTTAAAAAATACTAATTTTCCTGAAAAAAGATGGCAAGAATTTGTTTTGTTAATAAGTGGATAAGGGTTTTCTTAGTGGGGGGTGGCTGGTGGGGGGAGGCCAAGTTTTTAAAAGGATAGTTTTTCAGTTGCTTTAAAATTCACAGGGGAAGGAGAGACATATTCCAAAGGGCATCTATCACCATAAGGTTCCCAGCAAACCTCAAGAGTTTTAAAGATATTTAGCTTTTATAGAAACCAACTACACTGCATTATTCCAGCTGAGTTTAATTAATCTGGCCACTGCATACTAATATGGTGATCTTTCCAAATAAATGTACACTGTAATTACAACCAGGTTGCTCCACCCACCAGCCTTTTGCTCCTTCCCATGAAACAAGACTACACATTTTCCAGATGTAGCACAAAAGCCACAGTGTTCTTCAGCAACCGTTTCAGAATTAAATGAAAGAAAGCAAAAGAAGAACACATGTCGCTTTCACAAGAAGAGGAGATATCCCCCACTCCACTTTGCTGAGAAGACCTGAACACCTGTTCACGCACACCTGTAAGGGTCAGAGAAGAAGAGTGAGAAAGCCACAGTATAACCTTTTCCATGTCCCCAGATCACTTCCACTATTAGGCAACCAAGTCAGCACTCATTCCCAGAACTCAAGCGATAACCGGCACGCATGCAAATATAGTTGTTTTCTTTGGACCTTTTAGTCCAGTCATTGCATGAGATCCAGCATGGGTGAGGGGAAAGAACACAAATGGTTTTATCAAAGGAGACAAGCGAATCAGGAAATTTTAAACAAATGACACTAATATTTTACCTCTAGACCAGGACAATTGCACAACTATCTCATTCAACGCTCATAGCAAGCTGACACCACTCGCTTAACAGCCAGAGTCAATGTGCTGCCTTACGCTCTTCCAAGATATTTCTAAAAAGCGTGCTTTTGCTTTAATTTTATGTTAAAATAAAGGCAGCTTTCCAAAAAATTGTGAAATTTTTCACTAAAAGTGTTGGGGGCAGAAGTTGACAGTAAAAGAACACAAAAAGAACTCTACCCAGAAAAATACTTATATTAAATAGAACTCACTCAAGTCAAGGTTTCTTTACTGTTGCCAACTCTCTTCCCCTATCTCTTATTCACTATCATCCTGACTCCCCACAACTCTTGCTGTTTTCTCAGTTTCTTTTCGTCTGAGCTGTAACCAAGCCCCTCCTCGCTGTCTCTTTTGCTGGTGTCTATTTTTTTTAAAGGGAAGCAAGATCTCAGCCAGTATCATCCCACCCACCGCACAGCATCCTTCGACCCCCTTGTTCTGTCCACCCGGGTGCCCTTCACTACTCCTACCGCCTCCCCCAGCACCTCGTCATCCTTCAGGTCTCTGCTTAAATGTCACTTCCTTGGAAAAACCATCTTCTGGATACCCCTCCCCTCGCCTAACTTGTATCCCCCAGTTACACACTATTACAGCTTTCGGGATTCCTTCCTCAGAGCAATTCAGTAAAGAAAAGAAATTAATTAATCCCTGTCCAACTGTTTGGTTGGTACCCGATTTTCTCACTAAATTCTAAACTCTATGAGGGTGTAACAGATCATTCATCAACGCATCTCTGGGGCTTAGCAGACATTCGGTAATTTTTTTTGTAAGTATATACTGTCTCATCCATTTTTTTCTTATTCCCAAATACCTCTGTATTCTGTCATTTTCATGATTTTCTAATAGAAAATTTTTCTTAGAATCAGATACTTGTTTTTCAAAATCACCTCAAAGGTCCCACTCTGAAATAAACAATTCTTCATCCTATTTTGGCCTCTGATGAATAGAAAACGACCACTCTCAAGCACATGTGGGACCAATGCATAAACATCTGTGTGACCACATTTGGGACACGTGTGCAACCAATGGATCAACAGCTGGAGAACGGTAGGGCAGGAGGGAGTTTCCGTATGTCCACTCTAGCGGAAAATTAAGTCTTACAACCTAAGCCATTTCTGTCTTCCACTTTCACCCTTCGGCTTGTCTTTCTTTTTTTCTTTTTTTTAAATAGATTTTATTCTTTTAGAGCAGTTTCAGGTTCACAACAGAACTGGGCAGAAAATACAGAGTTCGCACACAGCCCTCCCCACCCACACATATGTACTCCCCTACCCTCAGCATCCCTCATCAGTGTGGCATATTTGGTACAATCGATGAACCAACATGGGCACATTATTATCAACCAAAGTCTATAGTTTACATGAGGGTTCACTCTTGATGTTGTACATTCTATGGGCTTTGACAAATGCATAATGACATGTAGCCACCACTATAGTATCACACAGAATAATTTCATTGCCCTAAAAATCCCTTGTGCTCCATCTGTTCATTCCTCCCTCCCTCTCCCCAAACCCCTGGAAACCATCTTTTTATTGTTTCTGTAGCTTTGCCTTTTCCAGGATGTCATTTGGTCAGAATCGTAGTTTGTAGCCTTTTCAGACTGGCTTCCTTCATTTAGTAATAGGTCTTTTAAGTTTCATCCGTGTCTTTCATGGCTTGATAGATCTTTTTTTTTTTCTTTACTGCACATATATTTTTTAATTTACATAGATGTACTGTTCATTGTTTCTAAGAATATTTAGAGCTTCAGCTTACATAATTTACATAATTATCAAAGGAATAGCGTGTATTGCTTTATCATTTTCTGGTTAGTTTCTTTGTTATTAGTTAGTCTGGTTATTATTCTTCATTATTAGTTTCTCTGTTAGTTTCTTTATTTTCTTATTAGCTTCTTTAGCTCTGACCTCCTCAGTGCCTTGCCACACGATCTCACCATTTGTGGCACTAAAATCTCATACTCCGCAGCTTCCATCACCTGGAACCACCTCCTAGTACCTCTCTGCCTCATTTACTCTTCACCTCGTTTCAAAGCTCAGCCAAAACCATCCCTCTGCCCATGTTTTCCTCCTCAGTGAACAGAGAAGGGCACCAACTTTTAACTCTAAAGCACCTGAGCAGACACTTTAAAGGAAGACATTGCAGTTTCATTGTGAAGCAGAGCAGCCTGCCTCCCCATCCAGGGGATTTCTCAGGTTTGTGAAAGCCATTTCCACCCTGCGTTTTAAAAGCCTCTGCTTAAGTAAGAATTACAATTCATGATGATCCTGCCACACGCTAACATTTTACCTCCTTGAAATAGGAATATTAGTATGGTTGTCCCTTCTGGAAAACAGAAAGTTGTATAAAAATCCATCATTAAATATACCAGTAGATATCCCTGCCCTGTAGGTCTGACATCACCAACACGAGAGAGGAAAACAAAGACGCTCTGGTTTACTGCTAGGAGAGGCAGAGGCTGGCCCGGTTTAACCAATCCTCTCCCTTTTCTTCTCGACTGCTTTGCCCAGGCTTCTCCGCAGGCAGATGGGGCCACGTGTCTGAGTCTGAGCCAACTGGAGGTGAGCTGAAGGGACACAGATCCCACCCATGGGGGAATCCTGGGTTCTCTCCTCTACTGCAGCCTGATGCAAAAAAGGGACAGAAGCCTAGGACGATGGAGAGCCCCAGGAAGGAAGGACCAGGGGGCTCTGATGGCTGGGGAGCTGTCCTGCCAGAACACTCACACTGGGATTTTAACTTTTATTATGCTAACACAAGTAAATCTTTATTGTATTGCACCACAGAGGTTTCCAGGCTTATCTGTTTCATTAGCTAATGCTATCTTAAACAGTGCAGGCCAGCGTGGGTCAGCCTGGGTGGGGAATCGCTGGTCTTGTCCTTGGCAGCTCCAGCCATGACTCTCCTAAGGTATTTTGTCCAGACACACCTCTCTCTGGAGAAACTCTGACTCTGAGCACAAGCTCGTCATGAAGCTGCCATGAAGAGTCATCTGGGAATGTAATTTCATCAACACAAGAGTGTTTCCAGGTTTCCCTTAACTTGTCACAGCATTCCCTTTCCAGCAATCTTCGCCTTCTCCCTCTCATCCAACTATTCCATTGTCTCCAATTCCCCATTACTACAGTTCACACGCAGACACACGCATACACACGCGCGCATACACGTTCTTTCCCATGTGGCGGTCTCTGAATACAGGGAAATACAGAAGGAAAATCAACTGACTTCAGGCCACACACACACATCATCAACTGCTTCAAAGTCTCCAGCATCCAAAGATGTTTCCACCAACCTTGTCATCTGTCTGCTTTCATTTGTCCCATCTTTGAATCTCGGAAAATATGTCCCTCCCACAGTGATAACTTAAGGATTAGTAAGCCTCCGAAAGTACTCAGAAATCCCTCAGTTAAATACGTAGTCCATGAGCAACATGATACTTTTAAATAATACGAAGCGAGATTTGTTTTTATTTTTATTACTTAACCAACTATGGACAAAGGATGAGCTAAATTCTTACTATAATCTATTCTCATGTAAAAATCTTCCAATTAACTTCACTTTTTAAAAAGAGAGAGAGGAAAAAATAAAATAAATAAAATAAAAAAAGAGAGAGAGAGAGAAAAAACCAAGAACGAGGAAAGAAAAACAGGGACCAATGAATTGATGAATCGTACTGGCTGGTATTCGTATCAATTTAGTTTGATATAGAAAGAATGACGTGATTATTGCTATTTCTTCTCATGAAGTCCAATACATGATTTACAGGAATATTTACTACAGTCTTGATGTTTCTGGGCTTGAAATAAATCCATACAAAAGGATATTCTCCTGTACTGGATCAATCAAGTTCCAGGCTGGCTGGAGGTGACGATAATTATTGGAAAGTAAATTGTTATGTTTTCGTCTGCCTGACTGCCTGCTACCTTGGCATGTGTTATTTCCAATTCCGTCTGGAAATAACAACACATCAAGCCATCCTGGGTGACTTATATAACCAGCTACTATCATTTGAAAATTGTCAGCTCCAGTAACTTGCCACTGTATGCAGAGTTACACTGTTGGAACACTGATTTCAGTTCATTTATTTTCTGTCCTGGAAAACGGTATTTTACAAGGGAAATGAGTTCTAAAGCTTCACCTTTAATCTTAATTCAAGCTTGGTAGCTAACAATAATCAAAAAGGAGTAAGATTTAATGAGCAGCTGACCTTAAATTTTATTGCTTATTTTAATTTGTCAATTAAACCTTGCATTTACACTATGATTAATTCTTCAGACAAAACTTAGTATCTACTGCTGACTGGATTTATAACAACAGACTGAAAAATTAGCCATCAAATAGAACAGACTCTGGGTATTTTCTCATCAACTAAAAGTAAGACAGTAGAAAATTATTCTCCTAAATTCTGGACAGTTTAACAAATATACAAAGTAATTTCTACCTCTGTACTCACTGACATATTTTGCACTATCAAAAGAAACAAAACAAGAATGGGGGGGTGCTTTTCACACTATGAAAAGAAATAAGACATCTAAAAAACAGTGAAAAACAGGGTTCGTAAAACCTTACTCAGACTGAGCCAATTTGGTCCAGTACAAGCAAGAGAACAAGAGAAAGAGGAAAAAAAGTACAAGTTTTTTTTTTTTAAAGGAAACTCTAGGGGGAAAAAAACACACACACAAAAACCAGAAGCTTCATATTATTTATTCATGAAAATAATTTTCCTGGACCATCAAAATACTAGCACCAACTTCCAATACTGAACCTTTTTTTTAAGGAAATGAAAGTCAAGAAAAGTAGCATCTCTCTCATTTCCTACCATGACTTTTTTGGGGCAGCCTGAATATTATTTGACTTCCACATTTGAACAGCACCTGCTACAACTATTGTGTTACACTTTGTGTAAATCATGCAAGCCCTAATAGTAAAATGCTATTCTTTAAAAACACACACTGACTTCCTAGGACTACATGCACGGCTAATTAACTTAACGCCATTATACTTCTGTGGAGATCAACAAAAACAACAAATGAATAGAGCGAAACCCTGAAAACTCCATTTGCAGCACAAGGAAGAGACAGATAATAATCCAAAGACTGCAGAGGACCCAGAAAGGCTGCCACATGAGCTGCTGCCTGGCAGAAGCCACACAGGATGAAGTGACAGGAAGAGGCACTGAGAGTCGTAAGGTGGCCCCAGCAGAGCCAAGAAGGAGAGGCAAAAATATAGCCCCTGGAGGTGTGGAAACCCCAGAAATACAAAAGCTACATAGCATATTGCACCGCTAGGAGTCAGGATGCGGGTGAGAGAAAGCAAGGTGAGGGATGCAGAACTAGCCGCCATATTTACAGGATGCTGTCTTTGTGGGGCAGAAAAGGAAGAGATCGTTCCAGTGCTATTTAACTGTTTCAGGAGAGGAAAACAAGAAAAAAATTGCAAATTCTTCTTCTGAAACAAGTAAAACTGATATAAAAACCTGACAAACAGTGATCAACATTAATAAATACCTACAATTTTTTTATAAGTTATCATTGTGTGTGTGTGCGCGTGCACGTGTGTATGTGTTAGCAATTTCACAACCCAGTGGAGTTTGTTCCAAGAATACAAAGATTGCTCAGTATTAGAAATATTAAGACATCTATACAGGAAGTTAAAGGAAATATGCTTAATGTAGTAAGTATGAAAAGAAAAGCCAGATGGTCATGTTCTCTAGATGCTGAAAAGTCATTTAACAAAATTCAACATCATTTCTGATTTTTAAAAATAAGCTCAATAAATGGATACTCCCTTTAGCAAAATAAGATATTTGTCTTATCCCCAAATCCAGCACCAGGCCTAATGGGAAGCGTTAGAAACATTCCCAGTAAAGCCGGAAAGAGACAAGGATGCTCACTATTACCATTAATATTTAACCTTGTGCTGAAATGTACAAGCCAAAACAATTAGCAGAGAGAAATGACTTTAGAGAGAGAAAATTTGGAAACTATCAGTGTTGGCAGATGATGTCATTTTATCCTAAGAACACCAAAGGGAAAAAAATTTAAAACTACCGAAAACAGTAAGAGAATTCATTAAGGTAAAGAGATTTTAAAACATGTAGAAGCCCTTTATGGATGAATAGAGCAAACTCAACAAGCTATACTGTTAAGTAAAAAGAAAAAGGTGCAAAATAGTGGTATGATAAAAAATATCATAACAGAGATAAAAATACGCATTTGTTTTTGCCTACGAGTGCATAAAGAAACTCTGAAAAGGGTACCTAAGAAACGAGTAACAGTGATTACCTAGTGGGAGCTAGATGGGAGGGCTTGAACAGGATACAAGGGACATGAAGGAGGGAGGGAAATTATTTCCTTTCTGTTTTTGTACCATGTGGTACATTACCTACTCCAAAATTAAATTTTGAAATAATTTTTAATTGAGAGAATTTTCTTAAGTTAAAGTCAAGTATGCTGGTTATTAAGCTATTGCTTCTCAGCTCCAAACTGGCCCTTGTGATGCTTGAGGCTTGAATTTTAGAAATCTCATTTCTGCTTTGCTGGCTGCATCCCAACGAGGCTCTGCCAACAGGGGGCACGAGATGGAGAGTGCAGGGCTGGAGGAAGAAGAGACTTGTTCTTTTGGCTTCCTGTAGACTTCCTGTTCTTGCTTCCTGTTCCTGAGAGTAGCATTCGAGCCACACGTTACTCTGGCAGGGGTGATTCCTGCCGAGAGCTACAACTGGCCCAGCTGGTAGTTTTTCCATCATGCCTTTCCCTCAAAAAACATCTGCTCCTGGCTTTGCCACTGCCCTCAGAAGTCTGCATCCAGCCACACTGGTCCCCTCCAATAAGTTTTTAAGTTTTAGTGATTCTAATCTCTTCCCTTTGCTCCAACCCTAGGGGTGATAGTTGCTTCTTAAAATTGCTACCTACATAACACTTCAGTGTATCTCTTTTAGCCTTTTCATTTCTCCAATTCCTTTCTGACAATTCTTTATATTAAATAATCTGTTAAAAATAATCTGGTTTTTTTTCTGTCTCCTGATTCAAAGCTGATTAATACATCAAGCAAATCTTTAAACAAAATTTTTTTTCTATTGTAGTATAGTCAGTTTACAATGTTGTGTCAATTTCTGGTACACAGCATGTTTCAGTCATATAAAAAATGTTAATACTACCTACAAATTTGATTAGATATTCGTGGGTATGGATACTCTATAGGCTGATATAACTCTGAAAAATTATAGCGGAACAAGTCAGGGACTGAGGAGAATCCATTAACATAAGAAATATAATTTATTTCTTTTTAGAGTACCTGAATACATTATTTCCTGGACCAAGTATCATGACATTAATATAGCAATAAGAGTCATTGTGAAACAATAGAGACCCAGATTCTGCCCTTAAGTAGCTTCTTTTCTATGGCATAAATCCTCAAAAAGAAACGCCACCTAACCAGACTGCATCATGCTGACTTCATTTATTTGATTACCTGAAGATATTTTTGTGAAGCGCTACATTTTCAACGTTTACACAAAGTTGGCAATATGTATGCAGTTCATTTGCAAAGAAAAGTTTATTCGCTCGTGACTGAAGTTCAGAAAACCATAACACACTCTTATTATTTACTTTTATGAGCTCAACACCTGAGAAATTATTTCTATTTATTATGCAGTACTAATATTATGTAAATACTTAAATTTAAGTAAAAAATGCCTAAATGGATGTCAATCATATACTTGGTAAATGTGTTGTGACAGTTGAACCATTAGGAATGTGTTTCTAGAAAGTACATGCTCTGCAATAACCCTGGTTATTAACTTGGAACTGTCAAAGGTTTTCAGATTCATTGCAGGCATTCCGGGCCCCCTTTAGAGTCTATCCAAAGCCCGAGCCATGATGCTTCGTTATGAAGCATGTAGGTTCACAGACTTAATTTGGCCTATGCAAGCATCCCCCTTTAAAACAAATACTTGTGATACAAAACAAGATCATCATTGCAAAAAGATGGGGCTGAGGGGTAGGGATAAGGGGGTAGGGGCGAGATGAGAAAAGGAAAGATGTTCACGGAGCCTCAGACCCAGCAGTGATGGATCAAATATCACCTTTTAAAGATGCAAACAGGAAACGGAAAAA
Organism: Camelus bactrianus; assembly: GCF_048773025.1. Lineage (NCBI taxonomy): Eukaryota > Metazoa > Chordata > Mammalia > Artiodactyla > Camelidae > Camelus > Camelus bactrianus. The sequence continues at coordinate 16,876,648 of NC_133572.1, forward strand.
AAAAGACTCAATTATTGTAGGTTAGGGGATGCACTCGTCCCTTTTCCTTATTTTGCGAAGATGCAGCAGCAAGTTACATTCACCGATGATAACGAGCCGTCCTCCAACACCAACTCATTAAACCAACTCTGAATTCACTCATTAACAAAGTGACACTAGCCAGCATCAATTTCAGACCTGGAGGCTAGGTAGCCTTTTTATAGCAGGCGCCATTTATTGAATTTCATTCCCACTATATTCTTTTGAGTATTATAAAATACTATTATGTGAGCCACAAAATATTTTATGTCCATTTTGGAAAGATATTTTTTTAATTAAAGTTTGACTAAGAAACAAAAAAAATGACCTATGCTTTTACAGTTTGGTTTGAATATATAGGACATATACATACATACACACATACATATCAGAAGGATGAACAGAAAAATAGGTATATACGAAGTAGAACATAAAGAGATGTTCTAACGTTCTCTCTATAGATCAGAATATTAAATATGAAGTAGCTCCCAACTCTTACCTTGCATCAGAATCACCTGGAAAACTATTTTAAGATGACAGAATCCCAGACCTTCACCCTAGGCAAAATAAAATAGAGGTACTGGTCCACAGAACAGCATTTGGGGACCATTAACACAGTGGATGAAAATGCTTACGGTCTGTTCTGGAGCCCCTCCCCAGTCACCTCCTTGCAACGTGACCCTGGGCAGCCCACTGCACCTCTCTACACACCGGTTTTCCCTTTGGTTAATAAAAATAAAAGTAGCAGTACCTACGGCAGAGAGTTAGAAAAAGTAAACCAGTGGGAAATACCTATGCACGTTAAATCTCACAAAATCTAGATAATCTATTAGAAAGAAAACCTATTAAAATTCAGCTTTTAATATGACACGTTAGAAAACAACCCACTTGTGAATGTCCATTAAGACTAAAATCAGGATATAAGGCTCCACAGAGAGAATCTGTGTCCTAAGGTTTTCAAAGAATAGGAGAAAAACAAAAGCCTTTTTCAGCAGGGAGAAGACAACAGCAGTGGTTTTGCTGCAGATCAAGACCACGTAACATATAATCACAAAGGAACTGCACCCCTGATCCCTGTGGATATGAGGAAACGGAAGTTCTCTGCAAACGCATTTCAGCACCTTTGGTTTCAGTTCAATGTCCTAAACAATTCTAGTGAACTTTAACTTCTCACCAGTGCTTTTAATTGAAATCTTAAATCGTATTTGGGGGAGAATGGGGGTATAAGGATCTGGGAAAGTCAAGCTCACGTAGTTGATTTTGGTTGTTTCCCATTGGTTCTTTAAGCCCTTAATATGACAATAATTCTCTACTTCATTCCAAATTCTCAATTTCTCAACATTCACTATTACCTTCCCTCTTCATCCCAGATTTTCTTTTGTGAAAAGATACCAAGAAGTTTTAGCCAAACAACATGGGGTTAATTTCTGATGGTTCCCAATTCCTTAAATTGATCAGCTACAATCTCACAAAGAAAGTAAACTCACTCAATATAAAAAGGCCACTGAACCCACAATTTTAAATTCTTTCTAATGAAAGTTCCTTCTCCTACCAAATTTTATCACCCTATCTATTTCTTTATTCTCATTTATAGATCATGGCATTGGGGGGGAAAAAAGCCACACAAGCTGCCTTTAAGCAGATTCCCCCAAACAATGGCAAAATCTATTTTTAAAAAAGAAACTCTATTGCTAAGTTGCTTAGTGTCTGTAAGAAAATATTTTTTCCTCTAGTTGTAAGGGTTGGGTTCTCCTCCCATTATTTATCCAGGTTACATAATGCTTAAATTCTGCTCCTCTGCAGCACAGTGAGGTATGTATAATGCACATATCCTTGCTGGAATACAATGGCAATTTCTTAATTTATGTGGGGCTAATCAACCCATTTGCTTTCTATGTATAGCAGCAAAAGCTTATCTCATGCAGACTCACGGATCATTCAAAGCAATCTAATTGAATTTCAGGGCCAAGAGCATTGCACAACACGTGATGTCTCCAGTGGCGCACAGTGCCAGACACTGCAGGCGTTACATAATCCCACGCTGTCGTTGGCAGAGGACGCCTTCTTAGCCGCCTCGTGGCTTGGCAGTCGTGTCTCCTCCAATCATGCCCTGCAGCTTTAATCTGCACAGACTGTTCACATGGACAGTCACATGTTTTTGAGACTTTCATAGCAGGGAATAAAATAGGGACCATTTCTCTACTGGTAGAAACAGTTCATTAAAACTAGTCACGCAGCACACAAGATTATACCAAGATAGAAGACACACACAACACTGCATCTTCTAAGCAAGCAAGAAAGAAAGCAAACAGCAAATATTCCACTTTTCAAATAACTAAGTGTGCGTAACAACAACAACAACAATAACAACAACAACAACAATAATAATAATAATAATAATAATAATAATGTGTGAAATAATAAAACTCTCTGCCCATGGCTTCTGCTAATATTTGGTCTTTGACCCTGATTCCTGACAAGAAGCTCCTAAAAATCCTTGTAATTGAGTAATAGGAGTGTCTGGCACAGAGCTCCTAATCCCTTGGAGCTTCCTGGGTGATAAGAGCATCTTTCGTTCTAATGAGGCAGCTCTTGGTGGGCTCCTGGTTGGGAGCTGGTCACCAGAAAGACCAGATCATGATTAGAAGTCTGGAACTTTCACTGCCAACCGCCATCCTCCAGAAAGGGGAGCGGGGCTGGAAATGGAGCTATCAATCCATCATGCCTACAGGATGAAGCTTCCATAAAAACCACTAAAAGTATGGTGTTGAGGGAGCTTCCGGGCTGGTGAACACATGGAGGTGCTGGGAGGGTGGCATGCCTGGAGAGGGCACGGAAGCACCGCGCCCCTTCCTACCTACTTGTCCTGCACATCTCTTCCATCTGGCTGTTCTTGAGTTGTATCCTTTTACAATGAATTTGTAATTTAGTAAGTAAACTGTTTTTCCTGAGTTCTTTGAGCACCTCTAGGAGATGATCAAACCTGCAGATGAGGTCATGGGAATCTCGGATTTACAGTTCAGTCAGTCAGAAGCACAGGAGAAAACCTGGACTTGCTTTGGCATCTGAAGGAGAGAAGCATTCTTGTGGGACTGAGCCCTTCAACTGTGGAATCTGATGTTGTCTCTAGGTAGCTAGTGTCAGAACTGCGTTAAACTGTAAGACACTCAGCTGGTGGTGGAACACTGGTCACTGGCCAAGGGTGGGGACGGTGGGGGTGGGGAGGAAGTACACATTTGGCGGCCAGAAGTAAAGTATGAGAGTAAAGGAAAACACAGTCAGCCCTCCATATCTGCAGATTCTACATCTGCAAATTCAACCAACCAAAGATCAAAAATACCCAGAAAAAAAATTCCAAAAAGTTCCAAAAAGCAAAACTTCAATTTGCCAGAGGCTGGCAACTACTTACATGGCATTTACATTATATTTACAACTATCTACGTAGAGTATGACCAACTGTCAAGCATGAAAATGAGCTACAGGGGCCCCTATAAATTCCCAGCCTCATATACTCAACATTTTATTTCCAAGACTGATTAAAATAAGCATGATGTAAAAATATTAAGCATATTTAGTTTTCAAGCAATGTTATTAGATTTCAAAACACTGAGCTACCATATAAACCTAGACATTTTAGCCCTGCCTTCTTTCCATTTTATTGCTAATGTTGTGCACCAATGTACAAAAATTCTAAAACTGAGAGGAAAATACAATACACACTAAACAATAAAACAAAAACAAAAATCTCCTGTCCATATTTTGTTTTAAAATTTTAAAAACCTTTCTATGTACAAGATCTTGAACCCAGGCACATGGTGATGTCTGCAGATTTTTTTTTTTTTAACAAAAGAGACCAGTCTATTCTATACCAGGGCTATCTAATATAACTTTCTGTGATGGTAGAAATGTCAGATGAAGAATGAAAAAAACAAAAACAAAGGAAACAGAAAAATGAAAACAAAATACCATAATTTTTTCCTGGCTCTAAGATGTGTCCAAATATTGAAACATTATCAAAATAAGTAACATAATACTGTGGTAGCTAAAATTAAGCAGACTATCAATTGAACAACAGAATTCAGAATAAAATGTAACTATGTTATTGTAAGTAACCAGATTTAGAAACAACTTTATTGATCTTATGTGACCTGAATAAATATTTATAATTATGAAGTGAGAACTCAAAAGATACACGGGATAAAGTAAAACATTAATTTATTTTATCTAACTTAAAGCTACGGACTTGAGAAATGCTCACAGTGGGATAAATCATTTGTGGGATGGTGACACCTACTGATGAGTTGTAACACTGCAGCCCAGCTCTATAGGTTCTTTGCCCATCTATCTTAGAGAAGAGACAGAAAGAGGAAATTTCAAAAGATTTCAATGCAAAACATGAGTATCACTACCATGAGGAGAGTGTGGACATGGAAGACAGGAATGACAAGGAAGAGAAAGGCATGTACCTGATGACTTTCTGGTCCTAAAGCTTCCCAAGTCCAAGTCTTCAAACCCTTCGTTGCACTGATAACTTGCTTTGAATAGTTTTTAGTTTGGGATTTATGTTAGACATATAAAGTCCATTCTTTTCAGGTGAAAGAGACTTAGAAATACATTTCATAAGCTCTCAGATAGACAACTACAGTCCTCTCCTACTGAACTCTCTGCCTACAGCATTTCTCACCTGCAGTATCACTGCAGGATTAACCTCATAGACTCATTCCCTGATCAAAACTCTTCCTTCAGCAGCTTCCACTTGATTGACTGCAAAGTGCATTCTATTCCTATAGCTTAAACTTTAAGAGCTTCTGTAAGTTAGTTTCTCCTTCCGACTGTATATCCCAGTACAATTAAAATAAAACTTTGCACCATATAAACAGGATTACTCCCAACAAGAACAGTGCTCTGGGTAATTTATTCACAAACCATATCCTGAACTATTTTGCATTTTGCTCACACTCTCACCCTAGCTGGAATGCTCCTTTCTTTCTCCTCTGCTTATTTAAGCTGCATTCTTTATTCATGTAACAAGTGTTTACTGAGTGATTCAAGACACTGTGATATGCACAACAGACACAGTCATAAACACAAAAGACAGGATTCTTATCCTCATGGAGTTACAGGTCTATCTATAGAGGGAGACAGATAATAAGTAAACAATAACATAAAAATGAAACTAGATGTTTGCATTTCCTTAAATGTGCTATGAAAAAAAAATAAATGGGATAATGTAATAGAGGTCAACTGCAGGAACTTATTTTAGATGGGGTCATCAAAAAAAAAAGGCGTCTGAGCTAAGAATGTGCCATCTGAGCTGAGACCTGAAGGATAAAAGGAGACAAGGTACACAAATAGCCAAAGGAACAGCATCCAGGCAGAAGGAAGGGCAAACGCAAAGCCTCTAAATGGAAAGAGATGATCTTGTTTGAGACCAGAAGGACACTTTGTGGCTACATTACAGTCAAGAAAGGGAAAGAGGTTAAAAAGATGGCACAAGCGAGATCATGCAGGGCCTTACCTACTCTACTAAGAAATATGACTTTTTAAAAGAGCAATAGAAAACCATCAAGGAGTTTTAACAGGAGAATGGCACCACCCGACTTACGATTTACAATGATTACTCTATGGAAAGAAGGGACTGGAGATTACAAACAACGGAAGCGAGGAGATGAATTTGGAGATCAGGGGGTAATCCAGGCGGGAGATAATAATGACTAAAGTCAGGATCATGGGTTTAGACCAGGGAGTGGCAGGGCAGTTGGACAGCTGGGTGTGTTCAAGGAACATTATAGGTAGAGTCATTGGGACTTGCTGATCCATTTGCTGTGTGGTTGAGAGAGAAGGATGGATCAAGAAGCCCAGGGAACTATATTCAATACCTTGCAATAGCCTATAATGAAAAAGAATAGGAATATATATATATATGCTGCACGCCAGAAATTAACACAATATTGTAAATCAACTATACTTCAATTAAACAACAACAAAAAAAGAATGACACCTACGGTTTTGATTGAGCAGCTTGGTAGGTGGTGATGCTACTCATTAACAAGAAGAACGCAGGGAGAGGAAGGCACCAACGACTCACTCCTTGGGATATGTGAGGACCAGCTAAAATTCTACTTCCTCCCTGAGATTTCCTAGTACCAAAAACCCCATAATGATCTATTCCTGCAAAGTCAATGGTAACATTCATTTTTAGTGTCTCAAACCTTATGAATTATTCCTAGGAAATGTCTTGTAGCCATCCCAAAGCTGTCAAAAATGCCTGTGGTGCATGACTTCACATTCTGCCTCGAACACCTATAGAATCCACTTAGCAGGTGGCACAGGCTTAACGTACGCTATTTACTTTTCACACGTACTCACCGGGCATTAGAGCCCAAACTTCTCGTGGGCGGATACATGATAACTCCCGGAGCCTCAGAACTTTGTAGTGTTGTACTTTGCATTGAAGCAGGATTTTTATTAGAATTTGTTGTTGAGGACGAAGAGTACAGTGGCTAACAGTGGCATCAAATCCTGCAAATTCTACTAAACAGTATCCAACCATTCAGAATGGTTCTGACGCAGCTGAACGCGCAGTGTTTTGCGCGACGGAAATCAAGTGAATACCTCGCAGTCCAGGTTTACTGGTAAACTGACTGAGAAAATCAATTCCAAATGTTCGTTTTACAGAAATTCTCTTTAGTCTGTCTGTCTGGACTAAAACATACCTATGCTAGTGGTTCTCAAGCTCACAGAGAAAAGGAGAGATGTTGCATCAGTGAAACGGGCAATTATGCATAGCTTAGCAGTAGCACCTGCTGACATGCCAATAATGATGGCATGTTACTAATCCATATGTTTCTGTGAAAAAAAAAGTTAAGACCTAGTGTTCCCATACTATAAAGCTAGGAGTGTACACATAATTTTTTTATAGAAATGTGAACTTAGCATGGATGAAGGCAATTAAAATTTATTATGTAGTGAAACAAAACTCTCAATGGAAAAAGGTCCATGGGGAAGTTCCTTTTTCCTCATATCATTTGTTCTGGGTGGAGCAACTCTTTTAGTAGTGATACTTTTGACCTCTCTTTGTCCACTCACTCACTCACTCCTCCCCTAAAAAAGGGAGATATCATATCTGATTGGTGACTTGGAAAGAAGGGATGAGAAGATATATACCATAACTTCTTTGTCCAGTCATCTGTTGATGGACATTTGGAATACTACTGGGCCGTAAAAAAGGATAAAATAATGCCATTTGCAGCAACATGGATGGACCTGGAAATTGTCACACTAAGTGAAAGAAACCAGAAAGAGAACGAAAAATGCCATATGATATCACTTATATGTCGAATCTAAAAAAATAAAAAGGACACAGATGAACTTACTTAAAAAAAGAGACACTCACCGACACAGAAAACAAACTTATGCTTACCAGGGGAAAGGGGGATGGGGACGGATACATTAGGCACTCAGGATTTGCAGATACTAATTACTACATATAAAATAGATACACAACAAGGTTCTACTGGATAGCAGAGGGAACCATATTCAATACCTTTTTAATGGCCTATAATGAAAAAGAATATGAAAAGGAATATATGTACATATGTATAAGTGAATCACTATGCTGTATACCAGAAATTAACACAAGATTGTAATTCGACTATACTTCAATTAAAAAAACAGATCTTCACAATGAGGGTTCACTGTTGGGGCCAACAGCATGAGAAATAACCCAATTTAGCTATAAATTTTTAAAATTACAATTGGAAATAAAATTTGTAGTATTCACTGTTAAAAAAATAATAACAAGATACTTAGCCAAGCTGCTCCTGAGTTCTTCCTGCCCACACGAGCAGGTGAATTCTGAGCAGCTCCCCGCCACACTCTCAGAGGCCTGTCCTTTTGGGGAAGTTCAGGGTTATTATTATGTTGGAGCGAAATATCAGCAAATTTAACCATAGACCCAAAGTATGTTTTCCAGTTGGATATTCCAGTTATTAAGCTGGCATTTTGATCTCAGTCTGAATGACTCCTAATTCTCTCAACAGTTCCAAATCCTGGGAGGGGGGTGCTGTTTAAGAGGCCTCCTCAAAACCTAACACTCACAGGTGGTTTGAAATAGAGCCACACAGGTGCTGAATTTTCATGTGGGGCTGCAGAGCTAAACATAAAATCCGACACACTTTGATGATCTAGGAACACTGCATCTCTCCTAGGGAAACAGCACCCATGCAATCATCCTCGCCCAGAGTCCACTTATTATATAACAACACCCATCCTTATGGAAACTTGAAGTGGGAAGCAGATTGGAATAACATTTTCTCATGGCTCACCGAAATCTATTTAGTGTATCTAGTATATTTGGTAAAAATAAATCAATTACAGCAACTACCCTTAAGAGCCAGAAAAAGACAGATGTCTGGGAAGCAAGCAAGTTCACCTCCGTTACGCGGGTCCCTTGGAGGACCATAAATATTCACTGGACTTTCCCAACGCACCTCACTGTACGCTGCCCACTGGACTATCTGAGGCAAACGTGAAGCACAGACAAGCGTACCACACTTGCTATTATGTGTGTTAGACATTTCAATAAATGTACCGAAAATAACAGCACTGAACAATAAAATCAGGAAAAAAAATCAATTTCCACATTAAAGTCTGTAACCTACTTCTAACCGCTTATTTACCACACCACGGTCGTGTGTCAAACTGGAGTAAATATTCAACTTAGAGAAACAGAGTAGTGCATAGGCATAAAGAGTTGTTTTTAAAAACGCCCCTGGGGTTTTTTTTTTTAAGTCCTCTTAACTTTGTGATACATCCATAAAACCGCTCTGATGATTGCTATACAGCTCAGACTGGCTCTCCACTTCCAGGATAATGTATCTCAGTCCAGTTTTTAATGGCTGACATCTTCTCATATACACCTTTGATTTTCCACTATCTTGGTCTATGCCTCATGTTTATTGCATTTACATACATGTACAAATGTGTGTCTGAATGATCCGAGAGAATTCCCTTTTCTTGTGCAGTTAGTGAAGTAACCAATCACTCAGAATCCCATGGGCGCGATCATACCAGAGTCAAAACAAAAATGCTGAGTAATCCTCATTTCCCGATGCAGCCACTTGCATGAGGACAGAAGGAATTATTCTGTGAACGTATCTTGAAGTGTCTGTTTCTGATACTGTTTACCTTACGTTTGCTGGTATGAGAGACTTGGTTTAAAATAGGCAAGAAGTAAACAAACTTTATACCTAAGGAAATAAAGTAATGCTGCTTTAAAATAGCAGGGAAACGTTCTACAGACTGGGAGACTTGCAAAAGTAATACTATGACCTGAGTCATTTTCTTTCTTAAAATAATGAGAACTTACAGTTCATCCCACCTACAAGCACAAAGAATGAGGCACTGAGGCTAAGCTAAAAGTGGTGCTCCTGGCCGCGTTACGGTTTTAAAAATTCACTTTATCTTTATGTGCATATTAGAAATAACCATTTTAAAAACTGGCCACTTATCCAAAATAAAAAAATTGTGCCTGTGTGGTTTACAAATACTTGTAAATAGTAGGGAGGCCTTCCTCTAGAAAAGGTACATTTTTTCAATGAAAGATTTTAAGTGTCTATATTTTACGAGAAGACCAGAATGATAAATTGCTAAAGTGATATTCCAGAATAATTCTTTAATTTAATTTGAAGCAAACAGAGAAACTCCAAAGATCATATCTGAAACTTCCAATTCTTTGTAATTGTGCATAAAACACTGTCAGAAGTGCCCAAGAAGAACACTGGACTCTGCTTTTGAGAGTCAGGCCAAGGCTGAAGAATATCACAAACATTAAATTCCATCAAGTTTTCAAATTTTCCCATTTTGTGTTTTCAGAGCTAGTAAGATCTATGTAACGTTCCAATTTTATGCTCAGAACATCTAGCCATGTACTTCCTGGTGTCACTGGAATTTTTTATGCCAATCAACAGTTTTCTTTTCCTTTCAACATTAGGATACAAAACAAAAGGAAAGCAAAATCCTTTTGCTATGTTTCTTTGTTGGTTGAGACTGATTTAAAGAATAATGTTTAGAAATAACTTCCTAAATCTCTGTTTGCAGATGCCAGCAATCTGCTCAGGGCATTCGGCCACCCTCAACAAAATGAGCAAAAGAGAAGCCTCCACAAGAAACATTTGCACGCATCTTATCTGGGAGCAGATTGTAGGACCCAGGTGGTACCCCAGGCTGAATCACATCACCCCAAATTCATGATTGAAGCCCTAACTCCCACTACCTTAGAACAGAACCATGTTTGGAGGTATGGGCTTGAAAGAGGTAGCTGAATTAGAGCAAGGTCACTGGGACGGGTCTTACCCCAGTATGATTGGTATCCCTGTACAAAGAGGAAGCTGCGAGACAGACCAGTGTCCAGAGGGAAGACCACGGGAAGGCAGAGGGGGAGATGGCCTCCCACAGGCAAGGAGAGAGGCCTGGGACAGAAACAAACAACCCTGCCGACACCTGCATCTCAGACACCTCCAGGACTGTAAAAACACACGTTTCTGTTGTTCACCAGTCTGTGGTACTCGTTACCGCACCGTGAGAAAACTAATGTGGGGGGTTTCATTTCATTCCTTAGTGTCTCACCACAGAGCGTGAGCCGACTCATGGCAGGTTCTCATGCGGTGTGGTTATCTGACTGAAACGGTACAAATGAGGCTTCTCTCCAAAGAACCCTCTCGCTGGGGCCTAACCCCTGACCCAGAGGAACAACTGCTCAAGTGTCCAGCCCCCAACCGCGCGGACTCACTGGCCGCCACGTCAGAGGCCTCCCTGAGGTGGGACCTTCACCTGCTCCTCAGCTTCTGGAAATCCTGGAAATCCAATCCTGGAAAAGTCCCCAAGTTTTGTGAGATTCTCTTTTCTCCCTAAAACAGAGGCACAGCAGAGATATTCAGTATGCTCTTTCCAGAGAGCGTGCCTGGCAAGAACCAGCAGCACGGTGTGCAGACATGTGACTCTCATTCTATCTCGGAAAACGCCAGACGCAGAGAAGAGCTGACACCTGCCAACAGACCTCCGAGGTCACTGTGCTTGGTCTCGACTGCGAGATACGCTCCCCGCCCTGACGCACCCCTGCAAGACAGCCAAGCATACAAATCTCTTCTAACTCGAATTTTTACATGATTGTAGACAAAGCTGAAGAAATAACAATTTCATCACACATCAGTGGTACCATATTTTCCCATTTATTACCTCCGCTTCAATAATAGAGTATTCTGACTTTTAAAAAAAGAAAGCCTCTTATGAAAACCTGAGAATCCAGCATCCCTCTTCAAGATCTTGTCATGAGATCCTGCAAGCTATTTTTTAAAAAATACAATAAATTCAATACGTTGAACAGGTGGGTTTACTAAGGCAGAAAAGACCCTATGGCATTGTGAGCAAATAGTTTCCTTCAAAATTAGTCTCTTGCTGTGTCTGGCATATTGGCTTAACACACAGGTAACTCTTTGCCAACAGGCCTTAAGATCAGGGATCTGTAGGAAGCACTTTTCATTCTTTTTTTAACATATTTTTACTGAAGTATAGTCAGTTTACAATGCTGTGTCAGTTTCTGGTGTACAGCACCATGCTTCAGTCATACATAAATATACATATATTCATTTTCATATTCTTTTTCATCATGAGCTACTGCAAGATATTGAATATATTTCCCTGTGCTATACAGTGCACTTTTCATTCTTAAGATTAAAAAATGTTTTACTAATTGAAGAATAACTGAAGCAATTTAAAATGGGCTGAATTACTGATCCCTAGAGTCAACAATAAAATGAATCAGGAACTACCATGCGTAATAAAGATAAGCCTAAAAGGCTGCGTGGAGATCCAACACTGCTCTCCACACGCTACGTAGAGCATGGCAAAGTCCCACGAGTGCAGGAGATCTGTATCAACAATCATCAGATATTAACACCCTATGGTGGAAGGCGTGCTCACCGTATCTTCCACCGCAGACCTGTCAATTATCTTCTCACGCAAAGGTGTGATGAGGAATTAAACACCAAACACCGCCTGTGAACATGTTGAACAGGCTATTTGTCGTCCAGTTCAAAGTCACCATCCAGTTCTCAGACTCGTAGTTTCAGACACAGAAGGGGTAGTTATCAACCTTGGGGACTCAGTCACACGCCTGTGGAATTTGAGCTTAAATGTCTTCCTGAGGTACTTTCAAGGACCCCGGAGTGAAAGACTACTTTTTGCAAAATGACTGCAGAGGCGTTAGTCCAATGGCAATAAATTTAAGGAAAGGACAAGGAGGGAGAGCTCAGATGTTCAGAAGACAAGTAACTGAATTTGAAATTTTAGCCCTTGATTCTTCTAACAGGAATTTTTCACAAGAAGAACCTTATTTGTTACATTGCGACTCAATTATTCCAACATGGTGCACAGAAACAAGGAAGGAATCCAAAAAGAACAACTTCTACGTCAGTCAAGATTTCAAAGATTAATATTTATGAAAACAAATGGCAAACAACAGTCCACGATCCAAGAACAAAGAATGCTATAGCAGATGTCTTGTAGAAAGGCTACAGACTTCGAGAAGCAGCACGCTCTCGTCCATATGTTTTCTCAGCTTGGAGAAAAGAGACCCACAGCCTTTTTCCATTGGGGGAACACAGCCCCGGGGTACAGAGCGAAGGAGAGGCTTTCCCATAAGGGAACTCTGAGCCAAGGATGCTGGTTCCATTTGGAAAGAGGCGGAATCTACAGTTAGGTGGAACATGAAGAGAAAATCAGCCAAATAGCTTAAATAATCTGAGTAACTCACTCTGTCAAGAAGCAGAAACTGCAGAAGAAACTGGAGTGGTCACTGGCTGTTTTTTGGGCCTTTCCAGCATCCTTCCCTCCACCTTCTGGCCACAGTCCTCTGATCGTCTCCTGAGGAACCTCCTCCCCTCTTCCATGCTGTTCAGTGAGTGCTGCTTGCTAGGGGCTAGGGGCCTGCCTTCAACAGCTGCTCAGCAGTTGGGCTTTGACTCTGAAATCTTGGGTTGATAAGCAGAGGAAGGGAGCCAGGCGAGATTTCATAGTCACAGCTGGGGAGTTAGCAGGGTCCGTGGTCCTGCTCAGGTCAAAGGACAGTCATAATGGGTGTAGTTAAACAGGCAGGTTGAATGGGAAAGAAGAGAGGGCAGCCAGCAGGATGCCTGAATTCGCTATTACTGGGGATGAACGCGTAGGGGAGATCAGCACAGATGCACGGGTCAAGGGCACGAGAGGCTGGAGGGTTGGATGCACAGCCCATGTGGACTAAAGTCACCCTGACGATGGCAGGTCTCGGGATGGAGACACAGAACACGAGCCAGGTTCCAAAGTCTTGAACAGGTGAGCGGAGTGACTGGAATGCTGGCAGAGCCCAGACGGATCGAGTCAGAAGGCCTTATCCTCAAAGGAGCTACGATTTCAAAAGAGGGCAGAGGAATGAGTCTAGAAGTAACAAGGAGAAGCAGCAAGGACACAAAGCCTCTTCACGCGGTGGGTGCAAGAGAAGAGAGGCTCTAACCCACAGAGCCGCTGAGAAACAGGGGTGGCCTCGGGGAGAGTGAGCCTTCATTTAAAGCAAGAAGGTGGAGGGGACACTCGGGGCGATAAGGACATAGGAGAGTTTGCTGAGAGGGACAGAGGGGGAGAGGAGGAGCCTGGGAGACTGAGGAGGAGGGAAATAGCAGGGTCCAGGCAAGGAGACAGGCGGTGCCATCGGCACGACAGTGGGACCAGGGCGGGAGGAAGCCTCAGTGTTCACACTTTGTGCCCAGAAGGGTAAGAGTGTGTGGAGTTGATACCAAAGGTCTCTTTCAAGAGAGCAAGCAATTGACTAAGGAGAACAGTATGGAGGTTCCTTAAAAAAACTAAAAATAGAGTGGACGTACGATCCAGCTATCTCACTCCTGGGCATATATCCAGAGAAACCTCTAATTCAAAACAAACATGCTCCCCAGTGTTCATAGCAGCACTATTTACAATAGCCAAGGCATGGAAACAACCTAACTGTCCATCTATAGATGACTGGATAAAGAAGTTGTGGTGTATATGTGTGTGTGTGTGTATACATATATTTTTCTAACAGGAATTTTATACATACACACACACACACACACACACACACACACACACACACACACACTGGAATATTACTCAACTATAAAAAAGAATGATTTTGCAGCAACAAAAAATGTATTTGCAGCAACATGGATTGACCTAGAGATTACCATACTAAGTGAAGTCAGTCAGACAGAGAAAGACAAATATCCTATGATACCATTTATATGTGGAATCTTTAAAAAATGATACATGAATTTATTTACAAAACAGAAACAGACTCATGGACATAGAAAACAAACTCATGGTTACCAAAGGGAAAAGGAGGAGAGGGATAAGTCAGGAGATTGAGATGAACATATATACACGACCATACGGAAAATAGATAACTAACAAGGGCCTACTGTACAACAGAGAACTATATTCAATATCTTGTAATAAACTATAATGGAAAAGAATCTGAAAAAGGATAGATTTATATATACATATATATAAATGAATCACTTTGCTATACCCCTGAAACTAACACAACATTGTAAATCAACTATACTTCAATAAAAATGAATATATGTATGTATATGCATGGCTGGGACATTGTGCTGTACACCAGAATTTGACACACTGTAACTGACTGTACTTCAAAAAAACAAAACTATACTTTGTATGTCTCTGATACGTACTGTGGCTTTTTGAGAGAAAGAGAAATCAACTCAATACCTGAAATGGAAATTTGTAAGTATATGTCTCTGAATTAGAATCACCGATATCATTCTATCTGGTATTAATTATAAGCATCCAATTTAATTTTAACTGTCCACGTGCCCTCATTTAGATCACTTTGTGCCACCAACTCATTAAACCAAACTGCTAAGGCGTGTTCATTAACACAGCACGTCTGTTTTCCCTGTTCCACGGCTATAGAACTACTATCGTCTGTAATTTGAGTTTTAATTAAAAACTCAGCCAAAGGCTAGAAACAATTGAGAAAAGATAAACCTGACATCGCACCGAGCAATCTGAAAATATTCAAAATGTTGTGTGCCGTTCTGTTGTGAGTAACTGAGATTTACCCCAAAACGCCTGAGGTTCTCAAGCACCAGATGGAATGTGCAGGAGCTGAGCC
This sequence comes from Camelus bactrianus, assembly GCF_048773025.1. Classification (NCBI taxonomy): domain Eukaryota; kingdom Metazoa; phylum Chordata; class Mammalia; order Artiodactyla; family Camelidae; genus Camelus; species Camelus bactrianus. Next base: position 16,891,874 of record NC_133572.1, read on the forward strand.
TACCCGGAAGAAATCAACAAATGGTAGATGTTTCGAATCATTCGGCACAAGAAGAAATATCTTAAGGTGGTGTGTGTGACTTGAAACAAGAAAACAGTTTCCCTCTGGTAGCCACGAGTGACATTCCTATGGCTTTGTTGGTTGATGCTAGACTAGAATGGAAGGCAGACTCATGTGGTGATCGCAAACTTGGGCTCTGGAGCCAGAAGGCCTGAGTTTTCAAGTTGGCTCCACCATTCTTTTGCTGTGTGACCTTGGACAAGTTCCGTAACCTTTCTGTGCTGCGGTTTCCTCAACGTGTTGTTATGAGAGTTACACGAGTTAACACTTAGAGCGTTCATAGCACCACTTGGTGTTTACTACACAATCAACCCATGAAAGTTGCAGCTGCTACTATTGTTTGGAGCAGGTATCTGAAAATGAGCAAGAATACATCTTTGCTTTTAATTTTAATTTTTTTAGGTTTCTTGAGATAGCAAAAGAAGTGAAAATCTTAAAAAGGTGGTTTCAAAAGGTGAAATCCAATTTAAATGACCATTTATTTTCTCCAGCATTATTCAATTCCTTACCATCGGGAGAAGCAGCACCTACAGAGCAGAATCAGAACACCTTGATTCACACCCCTGCTCTGCCACTTAAGAATCTCATGATTGTTACCAGGTCATTTTACCCCTGGGCCTCAGTCTTCTTACCTATACAATGGAGACTGAAAAATATTTCCCTATCTCAGAGAGCTATTGTGAGGCTCCAAGTGCCCAATGATACGCTGTCATTTTGCAAATAGCTTCTCTACAGATGCATCCATAGTTAAATAAGAGCAACAACAAAAATGTGGTTTTAGGGCCTCATAGACTGGGTTGGATATCTCCTGTGTAAGGACCTGTTCAAACAGCAGTCCAGAGATGAATGCATCAGACAGAAAAAGTGAAATGTCTCCGGCCCGATCTACTTCGCGGCCTTTACATCCCTCTTCCTCGCGACGTCAGTAGCAGGGCAGTTCCGAACACCAATTCTGTCCTGCGGCAGGAGGGCCTGGTGCTGCCTGAGGTCAACAGTCTGAGTGCTCGGCGGCTTGTCACGCTAGCGCATCTGACAAACTCAGCGACCGCTTCGGATGACTGGCGCCTCCCTCCAGCGCCCCAGCTGCTCTCAGGTTCTCCCGGTTTTACACTGGGCTCTTCCCACTTCTTTTGCAGCCTGAGTTCCTTGCTTGGTCTTCCCAAATCCCTTCTCAGAGAGGGCGGCCCTTCCTGAGACCGAAGTCCAGAGGCCGAGCCGTCCACCCATCTGCTTGCCTGCAGACCCGTCCATCCTTCTTTGCCACAGCCTCGCTGAGCTGAGCTCCCGCGTGACTGTGTCTGGGGATCCCCCACTTCTTCCCCTTTGGCTTTCCAAGCCAGGCAGCCAGCACAGATGGCACAGCCCACCAGACAAAGTATGGGCTGCAACCTTAGTCCTCGATGCTGTGTGTAGCTCTCCCTGTTGCTGACCCAACCCTGCACGTAAAGCATCAAGAAAACTGCCATTTCCTGGGTTACATGATGGATGCAACGTAGGACTTGAAGTCATATTTCTAGAATCCACTTCTTGGATATGATTAGTGAAGGTCAATGCGTTGTACTAGCAGACGGTCGATCACATTTATTTCCACTGAATATAAATAAGTCAGTCCTCAAACATTTACCGAGCAATGATGGTGTGCAGGACATGCCCACGGGGAGTGCTACAGTGAATAAGATCACCCATCTCTGTCCTCGATGGCACGACACTTGTGGCGTGTGCAGTGGGACTGGAGAGAAATACACAACCAGACCCTCACAGAAGCTCAGCACTGAAACGCCTTCTGGGCATTTCTTCATCACCTGCATCAGACCTATCCTCGAGGCGTTTCTAATTTATTTAAAATAACAACACACACCAAAGAAATCCTTCAGAAGGCATGATAATAAAAGGCTTACATGAGTAAGACAGAGATGATTTTTAAGTGCTGAAATGATTACAAACCAGAATAGTACGGAGTTAAAGGAAATTAATCATGGAATGAATGCATCCTGGAAAATGGTCCAGATTAGATTTGGTGGAAATAACCAACATGATAATTTGGTAATACATTAATTTTAATGTTTTCTTCTTTTCTTCATATTCTTTTTACTTTTTATGTCATCCATGTCTTTTAACCAATACCATTTTTCACCTACAATTATTAGCTACCAAATGTCTTAGAGAGGCAAGGAATGGTTAATTCCGACGAATTGGTAATATTTTCAACATGACCTTTTTTAGTCACTGATCTCTACAGAATCAAAATATATCTCAAAAATCATGGAGGCAATGATGTTATTATGTCAGATTTTTAAATGGAAGGCTAAAGGCGAGGCAAGACTAAGAACTTTATAATTTTTGTAATAATGAGGTTACAATGATTTTAATAAACCCGATAAACTTATCATTTTTACAGCCTAACAAGTGACCAAGTCAGACCAGCAACTGAAGAGTAAATTTCCAAAAGCAATTCTTGCCCATGTGCCCACCTTAATGATCAAAGTCTCACTCCCTAGACAGAAAATTTCAAAGTGGAGGAGTATACTAATTATGTTTCTAAAATCGATCACTTACTGCAAGGAGACCTCAACATATTTTCATATTTCCAACCATCTAGTTACCTAGTTAAAACACAATACACACACATACACACACACACACACACACATTCACAACACCGGGGTGATTAAGATAGTATCGCACGTTTGCAACATCACTTACTGATCCAGTTTAAAACAACATTGGAACATAGAGGGAAAACTGCACTCACCTCTAAAATGTATTTATTCAGAAATTCTACAAAATGCAGCTGATGCTAAAACTGAAAGTTATTTTCCCTTAGCAAACCAGTCATTATCAAATTCTTAAGCTACAGTGAACTCTGTGTAGTAATTCTACTTAAATGTGTTTATTTGCCTCCTAAAAAGTGAAATGAGTATATGCATGGAAGGTGAATGATTCTGCAGACTCTCCCAGTAAGAGGAACTTGATTCAATTTACAGATTCGCAACAATGTGATTACTTCTGGGACTGACAAGTGTGCGTACCTGACGTAGGAGTTAAGTTCCTGGGTGTAATTCTGACATTCTTTTTGCAGCTCTTCAAAGTCAGAAATAAAAGATTACTTACAATGAGGTTTTTTTTTTTTTTTCCCTGCTGAGGGGGGAAAAAAAGGAATTCTTCTTAACTCCACTGACAGTAAATATATCTTAAAAATAACTCAAGGCATCATTTCTTAAAGATCTTTGTTCCATATCACTCCTGATAGCAACTTTGAAATCAAGAAGCCTCTGTCTTCCATCATTGTTCAACGTGTAAATATCACCTACCCTACCTGGGCGCTTGTAAAGATCACAGCTCTCAGTCAGATGCTACGCTGTTTGTTGAATGCCACATTCCCACAAGGGGCTATCTACCATGCCATCTTAAAAAGCAGTATTTAGGATTTTTATGTATAATATTCAGACTACTAACAACACAGACCATGATCACAGGGTGGGGTCTGGGAAGCTCTGGTATTGATCTGTAGGTCTGTAAAACTAAATCTTAAAATTCCCCACAGCTCTTGCATCAATCATATTGTTTCCAAAATAACTCGGTTTAAAATCTTCAAACCTTTTCTTAGCAGCTCACTGAATAAATGACCTATGCTTTCCAGTACACAGGCACACAAACTTTATCAAGAAATAATTTAAAGACCTTTCCATTTTATTTAGCTGAATATCTGAGAAAATCGAAGAGTTGTGATTGTAAGTCGTGTAATCTGCTTGGCTCTAACATGCTCGTGAAGAGCTCAGGAGCCACAACGTCTGGGCTAGATACCAGCTCTCTTCACCTACTAACGAGTGTGACCTTCAACGTATACCTTTAGTGTCCTCATCAGTAAGAGGGAGACAGCAATACTACCTACGACATAGGATTAAATATTACATAAGAAAATACATTTAAAGGGTCAGGAACACTCTCTGAATTTAGAATTTTAGTAAGCTCCCAGTAAATCCTAGCTACCATTACTTTATTAAAACTGCACCAGAGCAGAGATAGTTTCTAGATCTCTAAGCAATAATATTCTGAGGACATAAGATACTTCAAAGCTGAACATCTTAAGAATATTGAACTTGACTAAACATCTTTGTTGTCTTACAGATTGTACGTATGGCAGGTGTAACTTACAAGTAGACAGGAATACACTCACAGGGGAAGCAATGACTGGCATTCTAAGCAAGTCAACTTCTTTGACCACAGTGTAAAGAAAGTGACTTTAAATCACCAGTTCCACAGGTGATCAGGGGCATTTTTAGTAATCACTACCTTTTCCAATTCCACAGTAGAGAAGCTACAAATTTTATATATTTAGGATCAGCTCTTACAGACATCTTTACTAGTCATGTTTCTCCCTTTTTATGAGAGAAAATTATTTGTAATGCTCTATAAATCTTAATGAAAATGTATGCTACAGAGGATAAGATGAAGAAAGTTGACCCCCTCAAAATCCTTAAAGCCAAACCGATCCTCTGCACACAGTCTTTCCTATCCCCTGCTCCCTCCCCACCAGCCCACTCTACCCCATCCACAGAGCCCTTTCTAGCTCCATTACCACCTCAGGTGAATCTCTGCTCAGATCTGGACCTACAATAGTCTTCAAATACGCAAAACCAAGATGTGATGTTATAATGAAACTGCCCTGTTCAACTGCACACACATCCTATCAGGTACTTCTGTTTTGTGGGAGAGAGGTCACGGAAATAAGAGTAGAACGAAATGGCATTGAGGGTGGAGAACATTAGAAATCACACTGCCCTGAAGCCATTTTAAAACATCCCTTCTCTTTCCCTCCATGAATTTTCCAATGTATGTATCTTTTTAAAGTGCAAATAAACACGGCTGCATTTTTTACCTAAAAAAGAAGGCTTTCAAATATGACCCAACCCAAAGGAGCCCTGAGCTTTCAAGGTAGAGTTATATCCTTTGTAATTTTTTGCTTTTCTACCAAAATCACCTAAACAAATAAAACATTATAAAATTTTTATAAAACTCGGCTAATTTTTCCCTTTAAGGACTTTCGAAGTATAATTCTCCTGTTTTAACCTTTGATAAAAATAAGTGCTATAACTTATGCTATAATAAATGATACGTACAGGATCAATCGATTCCACACACAGGCATGCATAATAGAAAATTAAATTTCCATTTACATATGTTATCCCATTTGGAATCTTCAAGAAATTGCCACCCACATCTTATCTCTCAGCCTTTTAGCAGCACAAACTAAGGAACATGAAGAAAGGAAGAATATTAAATAAATTTAATTTAAGATTTGTAATCAAAGGTATTATAAATTATAAATGTTTTAAAAGTAATTGAGTAAATACCAGAAGAAACATAGTTCCATGATGATTTTCCTTAATATATCATACAGAGAAGGCTAACAAAGTCGGAAAACCAGGACCTCAAAGTTGGAAATTGCTGTAGGAACATCAGTTTCAAGCATGAAGCAAAGCAGATGTATGTTTCATGGCTCTACTTTTAAACTTTCACCAGCTACACACACAGACACACACAGACACACACAGACACACACACACACACACACACCCCTTCAAGTATTGGAGACCAAAGAAACAAAATGAAAATGGAGATTTTCTTCTAAGGTAACGTTTTAAATTTAAATAACTGAAAAAATAGTATTCATAGCTGAAAGATAGTATTAGGGGAGCTAGTGTGAAAAACCCTGGTTTTCTGTTTTCTGTTTTGATTTAGTTCTGAGAGATCTCTTGGGACGGCCTCAACACAGACAGAAGTCCAGTTAATTAGGCATTAGACAACCAGGCTTTAGGTAACCTGTGTGACTTAATGTAATTCAGTTCTCTGAGTCTCTCCACATTACTGACCTGAAGATAACACTGCCTGCTCTATATACTTCGTAGAACTGTTGAAAGGTAGCAAAATGTTTCTAAATACTTTGCAAACAGCAAAGTGCTGTAAGTTCAAAGCATTTTTTGTTGTCACATTCATTCACATTTAAGCTGCCCTACATAGTCATTTTAATCAGCCACAGGTAAGCTCTCCATCTGCATTCAAATGCCATTTCTCACTGCCACTAAAAGGATCATTGTGATAAAATGGATAATGGCCTGCACCAAAGATGTCTATGCCAGTAACCGGTAATCACCTGAACCTGGGAATATGTTTCCTTATGTGGTAAAAGGACCTTCCAGATATGATTAAGGATCTTGTGATGAGGAGATTGTACTGGATTACCCAGGTTGGTTCCAATGTAAACACAAGTGTCCTTATAAGAGGGAGGCGGGAGGGTCAGAGTAAGAGAAGGTGATGACAATGGAGTGTGTGTGTGTGTGTGTGTGTGTGTGTGTGTGTGTGTGTGTGTGACAGAGAGAGAGAGAGATGTTATATTCTGTCATATTCTGTCTGCCTATGACTGAAATTTGGATACCAAAACATGCTAGACAAAATTTACTAACCTTTCTTAACAGTGACATACAAACATTTGTAAAGTTGGCTGTGATCTGATGAGTATGGTTAGGCAGAACGGAAGGATCACAATTTAAACCCTGGTTCTGGCACTTGCTGTGTGACCTCGGGCAAATCACATAACCTCTCTGGGTCTCAGTGACATCATCAATAAAACAAGGAGCTTGGACTAAACACCCAGATGCAGCCTGAAGCGTCTTAAAAGAGGGGCACAAAGTATTTTGGTAATTCTGTTGAGAAAGTAGTCACCACTGGCTAACACGACTGAGAAGAACTACTCATTGGCAACTTCCCGTCCACACCACTAGTGTACTGAGGCCTGTTTGGATTTGAGCAATCCCCGACTCCAGATGTAGTAAGGCTAAGTGCAGGAAAAGCCTGGGGGACATTTTCCAAGCACATCAAGTAACACAAATTTTTGGAAGCTAATGGATGAGGCTGGGTGGGGAGGAAAAAGCACAGCGGGTGGCCTCCAACACCGAGGCAGCGCAGAGCCCCGGGAGGTTCCTGAAAGGCTCTCCTGATCTCTGCAGACAGGAGTCCATCAGCAGGTGAAGTACACCTGCGGTGGCCCTCAGCAAGCTGCGCCTTTGTCTCCTTATCCCCAGGGCCCAGGCACAAGAACTGGCATTTAATAGTTGCTCACAGTGTGTGTGAGGTGACTGAGCGGCTGAGCCCAACTAGCCTCCCCTCCTCCCCTTTCCCTGAGGGCCGTGCCCTGAAGGACACATGTTGGATGTGAACAATGCTCTTGGGGTTATGCGAACAGCAGCCCTGCCTCCCTTCAAGAAGGTCTCAGGAGTTTTCTAGACAAGAGAAAAGCCTGAACTAGAGAGAGCCGTGGGCATGGAAAGATGCCAGCGTGATTAATTTCAGGGCAGTTTGGGAGACAAACTGAAATACTCTTGACCAGTCAGAGTAAAATCTTTCTTGACTTCTTTCCTATTTTCCTTTAGTGTAATTCAATAATAATCTATTACATAAAATTGGAAGGCTCATCACACATCTCCTGTTAAGCACAAGTTACTGTTATCATAAACCTCACTCTTCTGTCAAAATGTATATGATCCCATTTTTCTACTTTAAGGTCTAGTACTGCAGCCAAAATCAAACGGTCTACAGTTTAAGGAACCAAAGAAAGAAAACAAAAAGTCCCAAGGAACTCTACATACCATTGTCGTAAGCAAACTATATATTCAAACTTAAGAGAATTTTTCTTGAGTCCTATGTCACAGAAACATTTGCTAAAGCTACACTGACCACTTTTATTTTGATCACGTTTCTCAAATACAGTTTAAGTGATGAAGAGAATTAATGCAAAGTAGAAATCATTTTGATTACTGAAGCAAACATCGGATTCAAATGCAGTATTTCAAAGTTCTGCCCCTTCTATTAATATCCAAGATTCCATTGCAATTCTCTTCTACGTGACTATATTTGAAAAAACCTACCATTACGATCTTTCTGGAATTGAGATAGCATACACATAATGAATAAATAAAAATAAAATTCTCCCCATTTTAAATGTAGCAAGTGATTCGTATTTACAGAAATAGACCAAAAAATTATTAAGGAGCAAGGCACAAATTATGTCTGATACCTAACATAAAAGTAAAGGGTAAAGGTAGCTAGCTGAGAAAACCCTACACCAGGTTTATATTTTACATTTAAAGGTATCACCTTGGGTATTAAACATGCTGCCAGCTATCTCCTAATGAGCACCTCAGCTGTCATTTTTAATAACAGACTGACAATTATTATCTATAAGTTGATATCCCCTGAAAATCATTTGTGTAATACTTAATATACTTAAGAATAGAAGCTTATTATTCCATTTATTTTAAACAATATTATTTTATAATACTTGGCATAATAGTATAGAAAATGACATGAACATATATTTACAGTGAAAAATCAACATATTTCAAAATGCACAGGCCATTTCAATATGCAGAACTTCACACAAAATCTTAATAATGCATCTCAGTTGCTCATTGCCAGAAAAGATCATTGGGTCCACTGAAGCCATATGAGAAAAATAAATACTCAAGACAAAATATAATAAAACAAATAGACCAAATACTTCGGCCGTTCTAGTCTTAGTTACTTCTCAAAGCAGACACAAAAGATGAATGGATATCATAAAACTCAAACGATCTAATTCGTCTAAGTACACACACCATTAATATGTACTTAGTAATCATACAATAGCCTAGTGTAATTCATTCATTATAATGTTCTAAAAATTCTATTTTACTTGCAAATACTAAGAAAAAATTTTAAATACCTCTTCCACAAAGCTGTCTCTCTTCTCCAGCATTTCTCGTAAAGTCTGAAGAATTTTAATGCACAATTTTTCTTCTTTCTCCATCAGCTTCTTTGTATGATTAATCAACCTTAAAACAAAAGATTAAACCTTAATAAGATAGTGACTTCTTTTCAAGCTATGTACTAACATCATATACTATGGGGGAAAAAAAATCACAATATTATTTGAGAATATAAAACAAACCAGATACATGTTTTCAAAGTGTTAAAATTATACTTCAGCTTATAAATTTGGAATCATAAAACCTTTGTTTTATACTCAGCATGCCTCAGTGCTTCTCCAATTTATTCAGGGAGCACACAACACTCTGAAAAACAGTGAAACACTGATTATCTTCAATCTTATCATGTGAACTAAAATGACTTTACTAGTAGAGAAGTACGAATATTTGCAGTGTGTTACATTTCATTACAGTATGTTATAGTACATTATTTTCTATGTACTATATCACATTCATTATATGGCAGCAGCATACAATGCTGGAACTTTAGCATTAATGGGCTGCTTCCCAATTTCTGATAATAATAATTGCTATTTTTCACTGTTAGAGCATGGTAGAAACAGGCAATTTTTGTGATTAGAAGCAAAAAAAAAAAAGTAACAAGACAGTCTATCCATTTACTATTTTTACTATAATTCGGGCAAAAACTCTAATTAATTTTACAGTGGCGACCTCTGTACTAGTATTCTGTCAGGAGAAAAGTTTGAGGATCGCAGTTACAAAACATCCCCAAGAACTCAGAAACAACTGAGATGTTCATCATTGAAATTTGCAGCTTGGCACATACAGCTCATGCTGTTGAAAAGCTGGTTCTCAAAATGACCCTATGAGATACATCCTCCTAGAAAAACAAAACAATGGAGGATATAATGGAGTGATCTGATTTCAGTGACATAAAGGGAATCCTGTGGGACACAGCCTGGAGGAAAAGTGAGCTTTCCCTAGACAGTGGCTAGTCAGTGCTTGTCAGGTGTCAGGTGAAGTATGAGGACTTCCACGGATTCCCCCCCTCATCCTCACCACAAGCCGATGTAACGGGTTCTGTTATCAGGCCAACTTTGCTAATGAGAAAAGAGGCCCAAAGAGATAAAGTAACTTGACTCTGGATACACAATTATTAAGTGGTGAGATCTGGCAAGGAACCCAGGTCTATCTGACTTCAGAGCCAGAATTCTGAAGCACCGCTCGGTGGAGGCAGGACAATGCACCGATGCAGAGTCCTGACACACACACGAGGTTGTACACAGTCTCCTCTTAAGTGGTATGATAAGCGCTGTAACAGAGGCAGTGGCAAATGCTGAAAACTAGACAAAGAAATTACTACATTCTGTTGGGGGAGCCGCCTAGGGCTGATCAGAGAAGGTTTCAGCGACAAGGTAACATTTCACTATGAAGATTCCACCTGGCAGGGAAGAGCAGCATGAGGAGGCATCCTTGCAAAGGGAATGAACAAAGGGCAGAGGCAAGAAAGCCGACGGCATGTCCGGGAAATAAGTACTCCAACCACTAGCTGACATTTAAAGACGTGGAAGAGGAGCGTGTTGGAGATGTAGTCTGAAAAGAAGGAACCAGGTGTGAGTCTGGAATTTACTCCACAGAAAATAGGGGAGCACTGTTTTAAAGGACCTAAATGACCCTACCCACCTATGAGAAAGATACCTTAGACGGCAGTGAGAAAGATGACCTGGAAGAGTGAGGACAAGCCAAGAGAAGAACAGGGCATGTGACGGGGTAAGAATATGAGAAGCAATACAGAACTAAAGGCGGACAAGACTTCACAAACAATGATACGCAGAAACTGGGCGAAGAGGAGAAAGGGCAGATCACAGACGCCTGAAATTTATGAGCTGGGTCAGCAGATGGATGAGGGTACTTTTCAATGACACCTTTTTCTCCTGAAGAAGTAGCACACCATGAAGGAACAGTGATTTCCTTTTAGATATGTTGTATCTGGGCAGGGTGCTATATGTCCATGCGGTGGGGTCCAGTTGGCTTATTAACAGAATAACTGCTAACAGAATAATTTTTCTAAAGTTCTCTTCGCAAGGAAAAGACCTGCCTCTCTAAGACTTCTGCTATTTGGTTTGTCCGTTCACAAGACAGTCTTTATAGGAAAATCATTTGGTGGGCACTGTAAATTTCTTTAAATTTTTTTACCCTTCTTAGGCTGTCTCCATTTTCTTTAACTCTTCTTTAGATAAAATATTTAATTCACTAACCATTTGAAAATATCAATGGGAATGAATGACCCCTTGCTAGGGATTTATACAAGGTATTTATCTATCAAATAATGTTTGGTTGAGTCAGGTCAGGTGGCTTTGAAGTATTTTTTTCTATGATCTAAGTGAAAAATAAGTTTCACCAAACACCCCACCATACAGATACATGTATGTAAGTGTATCTGTAAAACTAAGGCAAAAGTTACCTTTACTATATGAGATGCACTCTGATATTTTATATTCTTTCCCAATTCTTTTTTTTTTTTTTTTTTAATTAATGGTTGCTCTTCTCCGTTAAGGCACATCCCAGTTTGGGAAACACTGAGATTCTTCACCATAAGGGAGGCGTAAGTGCTGATTTGAATAAACTGTAACCAGCTACCTTAAAATCCAACACCCACACTGACCTATTTCCTTCCCTCTTTACTCTATGTGACTAATGGGAAATCTGGTCCTTTCCTGGGGTTTAGCCCTTACATCCTCCCACAGACTCATCTGAGACAAGTTGCAAGAATTAAATTCATGTGAGGAAGTCAGAAGCCCCACTTAAAGCCTTAAATCTAAGCTACATTCTCCAACCAAGCTCTACAAGAGAGCTTGGCACAGTAACACAAGGTCCCTTGCATAGTAATTAATGACACTGGATTCTAATTTTATTAGGCATCTTTGCAAATAAAACTCGTGGTTCTTCCCAGAATTGAGGAAGGAGTAAGTAAGGAGACATCCCGGAGCCTCTGGCCACACTACAGTCACACATACTCAACAGCACAAAAATCTCCTCTAGCCGCTAATGAGCGTGTGACGTCCTTTCCCTCCACCTGACTTCAGGAGCTATAATACATTCCCATTATCACATCGCTCAGCTTCTCTCCTTTGAATTTACCAAATGTTGCAACAGACTTGCTTTACCTTCAGCACAGGTCATTTCTTGATATTCTGAGTTACTTTACATCACCTTCTTAAAGACTTACATCTTTAAGATATAGACCAGCGCTGTCCAACAGAACTTTTTTTGAGGTAACTGAAATGTGTGTATCTGTGCTGTCTTACTTGTTGGCCACTAGCTACATATGGCAATTGAACACTTAAAATGTGGCAAATATGACTAAGGAACTAACTATTTTATTTTTATTGTAATTAATTTAATTTAAGTAGCCATGTGCAGTCAGTTGTTACTGTATTGACATTCTAATCCTTGACACTGGATCAGCAAATTTTTTTTCTAAAGGGCTAAATAGTAAACAGCTTAGGTGCTGCAGGCCATGCAGACTAGCCAACTGGTCGGTTCTGCTATAATAGTATGAAAGCAGCCACAGATGACAGTGTGTAAATGAATGTGTGTGGCTGTGTTTCAATAAAACTTTATTTGCAAAAATGATCAATGGCCTGTGGGCCAGAGTTTGCCAACCACTTGTCTACACTAAGTCTCTGGGATGTAGCTATAGCATCATATTAATATCCTAGAGTTTTAAAGTTCTCAGGTTTATAACCCACTTTGTAATCCACATTCTACATACTGATACACATTCATAGGAGGTGAAGTGTATTTTTCAAATACCTATTTACCTATTTATTTATTCATTTATATTTATGTATTTATTTTATTGAAGTACAGCTGATTTACAATGATTTGTTAGTTTCTGGAATACAGTAAAATGATTCAATTTTATATATATATGTATATATCTATATCTATCCTTTTTCATTTTTTGCATTATAGTTTATTACAAGATATTGAATACAGATATTGAGCATTCCCTGTGCTATACAGTAGGACCTTGTTATTTATCTATTTTATATACAGTAGTTTGTATCTGCTAATCCCAAACTCCTAATTTATCCCTCCCCTGACCCTTTTCCTCTTTGGTAACCGTAAGTTTGTTTTCTATGTCTGTGAGCCTATCTCTGTTTTGTAAGTAAGTTTCTTTGCATCATATTTTAGATCCCACATACAAGTGATATCATATGATATTTGTCTTCCTCTGTCTGACTTCACTTAGTATGATAATCTCTAGGTCCATCCATGTTGCTGCATATGGCATTATTTCATTCTTTTTATGGCTGAGTAATATTCCATTGTGTATATATACTGTATCTTTATCCAGTCATCTGTCAATGGACATTTAGGCTGCTTCCATGTCTTAGCTACTGTAAATAGGGCTGCTATGAACATTGGGGTGCATGTATCTCTTTGAATTAGATTTTTTTCTGGATATATGCCCAGGAGTGGGATTGCTGGGCCATAGGATAACTCTGTTTTTAGTTTTTTAAGGAATCTCCATACTGTTTCCCATGGTAGCTGCAACAATTTTCATTCCCACCTACAGTGTAGGTGGGTTCCCTTTTCTCCCAATCCTCCCCAGTATTTATTATTTGTAGACTTTTTAATGATGGCCATTCTGACCAGTGATATCTCATGGTAGTTTTGATTTACATTTCTCTAATAATTATTGTTACTGAGCATCTTTTCATGTGCGTATTAGCCATCTGTGTACAAAGACCCTATTTTTATACTAGGCAATACGTCTACTTACTTTTTGTCAACGGTTTCCACAATCATCAGTTTTACAGACACTCTGGACCTCTTCATTAAAAACTTCTTATTAGAAGACTGGTAAGTGTCCAGACAAACTCATTCTCCCCAGGCCCCTTAAGATACAGTGACTGAGAGCCCAGAATCCTTGATTCAGGCCATAATACAGAAACCACCTATTCTTCAACATGATCCCTGTAGATAGTTCTCCTCATTCTATACCTTGTTTTCTCTCCCCAGATCCCAGCTCTAACTGGTAAAAGAAAGGAACACTTCTGTGTCCCCCAGTCCTTCCATTTCTGCCTCAGTATGTCACAATCAGTAGAGGAGGTTTGGAGACCATTCCATCCATGTCCTCAACCACACAGGAACAGGCTGTGATGGAAAATCATCAAGGGGGTTTGGCCACCTCCTCCAACTCTCCATCCAGACACTCTCTCCAAGAAGACCAAGCAGCTCCGCCTGGCCACCTTGAGTCCGGCTGTGATGACCCGCACACATCACTCAGTGGCATGTCCTCAACATTAAGACATGTCTTTTCTTTCTGGGGCTAGTTACACTTTTTCTCACACCTGCCTCTGCTTCCTTGAGAAGCATTCATTTACCATGAATATGAAGATATTCTAGGGTAAACATGTCAGCTGCAGCAGACCTGACAGCACCACAAAGGTGCTGAGGGACACACGCAAAGGAAGGGCCGCAGGGGGGCATCGTCGAGGCAGTGTGGCGGAGTGCTGGGCAGAGACTTCGCAGCTCTTCCCCGAACATGCCCGAGCCTCAGCTTTCATCTCTACAATGAGGCTGGCCGCTCAATCTCTCAGAGCATTTGTGCAGATGAGATAACACAAGTAAACACATGTAGGACAAAAACACACACGTTAAGACTTCAATAAATGCGAGTTCCCTTTCCTTCCTCTGTATGTCAATGAAAATCTGTGATTTTAATCAGGAATCGTTTTAGAGGTCCCATCACACAGTTGCAGAAAGGAATCAGAACCAATCTATCCTTTCATGTGGTGTGCCCAATGGCGACACGTCATCTTATGTAAATTTTAGTAAAATACAGTAACTTGAACTTCACCAAAATGAAATTTCCATTGAATCAGACTGGTCATTTTGGAAGTATATTTTACTATGGGGATTTGATACCTCTCACATGATCTGTGGACTGTCATTACGCACCGGCAGAGTGAGAGGCAGAGATGTCAGAGGCCCGCTCAGTGCGGTGGAACCGGCAGAATCCCAGGCTCTACCCACTTACTTGGACATGAAAGCACCGCATCTTATTCTTGCGTCGCTCCCCTCGGGGAACAGCAGTTCTGGACTGTACAGCACGTCAACCAACACTGAGAATTCAGCCTGCATCATCGGGCTGAACTGCTGCTCCAAGGAGGCCACCACATCCTGAGGAGTAAAGCACAAGAGAGTCCATGTGAAGACCTAACTCAGATTTCACCCTCTGATGATACGACAAGCCTAAGTGCACTCATCAGGACTGAGACACGGGAATTTCAGAGAAGGCGTGCCCTACTTCCCACGGCACCAGATGTCCGTGCTTTAAGTACAGGCTGGCTTTCTGTATGACTACTGCCTGGGTCTCCTTTTTCATTTACACAGTAAGGGAGGGGTGGATAGCCATGTGATTCCTAAGGATATGCAGACAAGATGAAAAGTCTGTAAAGCCACTGTTACAAGCCCTGCATTGTCTAGGACTGTAATAGAGGCACTACCGGTATTCATCCAACTGGAATTGGGGTAGGCTCAGGGAACAGCTGAAAAAGATTTCATGTGTGTCATTGGTCATCTGGAACTAATCATTTTTTCAATGGGAAAATTCCTTGATACATTCTTTGGCGCACAATTAGTCCTGCACAAGGGTTCAATGATATTTAATTGTATTTCAAATTCCATTTTTTGATGGACACCATTGATCGCCGACCCAATAGCCTGTCTCATCTTCTTCCTTGCCAACAGAATCTCCACGCTAATTCTCAGTCAAGCAGCAACATTCTCAGGGTTAGAGTCAAGACTGGTTACTTGAAGCCAGGCAGGGTCATTCCACGTTCCCTGCCAGTGATTGATTAGGTATGACTACGTGACACAGTCCTGGCCAATAAGACATCAGGTGAAGTCTGCTGAGCATATGAGGGTGTATGTTGGGGGAAAAAGGGGCCATCCTTTAACAACTACCTGTGGCTCTCACGACAGCTTGAGAATGTGGAAATTCAAAACACAAGGCAGCTCTCATATGACCTTTGGAGACCAGTCTTAAGCTGAAAGTCAACAGACCAATGGTGTTAGGGCCCTTGACCTACCAAGCACTGAATTAAACACCTCATGAAGAGCCCCAAGTCTGGAATCGTTGCTATGTGAAAGGATTTTTTTTTAATTGCTTAAGCCACTTTTAGTTGAATATTGTATTAATTACAGCCGAAAGCATCTAACTGACATGTTTCTCAAATGGACTGCAAGCAGTGATAATTTACTGAACATTCTTCAACGATTAAAGCATTCCTGTTTTGTTTTTAAAATAACTAAGTTAGAAAACAAACCAAAAAAAATCTCTCATGAAGCAATACTTCATTCACCCGTAGCTGCGGCATATTTTGTTAAGCAGAAAACCGACTGCTAATTGCTTATTGCTACTCTCAACTATAGTAACACTCGTTTTTATGTTATTTTCTTCCTGGTTGTCTCTTGATTTCTTACAGTTAGATTTCAGGACTTAATTCTTGTTTAACTCTTTCCTCCCCTTTTAGCGAAAGTGATCATTTCTACTTCAATTACTGCAAATAAGCTTTCTGAGAAATCCCTCATGACAGCTGAAAAAGATCACCAGGGAGGAAATAACATAACTGGGACACTAGATATTATATAAATGTGGGGAGAGAATATGCTTACCAGACATGACCACATTTAATAAAATGTCACTGAAATGTACCTGTCTTTCAGGTTACCTTCCTCCTTCATTTCATTTACTGAACAAATTGTGCCCAGGCTTCTATGATGTGAATTCTGTCTTCATCTCCTATTTTGATCATGGACCAACTATGTAATCTCTCTAACTCGTTATTTCTCCACATGAAAACTCAGAATAATGATCCTAGCAATTATATGGGTTTGCTGTGAGGATTAAAAGTAAATACACAAAACAGCCTCTACCGCATACTGACCACTTATTATTCCTTAATAAATGTTAGTCATTATCATTACTGAGTACCAGGAAGCTGCAATCATCACCCTGTGGTCAAATTCAGTGGTTAATTTTCTGTCCTCAGCTTATGCACCCACCGCTAAGCATTTTACGCACTTAGTCCTACTCTGTCAAACACTTTCTACTCTTGCCTTCTGTAATACCACACTTTCCTTATTTTCCACCTATGTCCTGACCATTCTTTGCCAACTCCTGGTAGCTCCTGGTCCTTTCTCTTCTGTATCTACACTTTGACATGAGGGAATCCATCCATTTCCATGGTTCTAATATCATAAATGCTGAAAAATTCCACATTTGTATTTCCTGCAGATGCGTATGTCCAGCAGCCCATCTGACATATCCACATAGATACTGACATAGGCATCTGACACTTAACATTCTCCATACAGAACTCTCCCATCCTCCCCTATCTTAGCAAACAATCCAATCGTCTCATATCCAAGGCTCATCCTTGATTCCTCTTTCCATCACCCTACACTTACCCACTCATCCACCAAGGTCCACTGGCCCCACAACCAACTATATCCAAAATCCATCTACTTATCTTCATTGCTATTGCTAACCCCCTCAAGCCAAGCCATCAACTTTTGCTTGAATTAATGTAACAGCTACCTAACTCACTGTTTCCATGTCTGGACCCTGGAGTCTATTCACCACTCAAAGTCCACAGTGTTTTTTTTTTCTTTTAAAGGTAAATCAAGTCATGCCTATACTCTGTTGAAAACCTCCAATGATTTTCCATCACAGAATAAATCCAAATGCTTCTCCATGTGAGTCTCTAGATGATTTTGCTCCTTATTTCATAATACTCTCTTCCTTCACTCACTCGTGCCCCAGTGGGCTTCCTCAACCCCCCGACCTCATTCCTGCCTAAGCACCTTCGCATTTACTCTTCCCTCCCTATAAAACTGTCCTCACATCTTTGAATAGATGATTCCTCTTCATTATTCAGGTCTCATCTCAATGTATGCTCAGCAGAGAGGAGCTCCCTCACCACGGGATTACTCTCCCGGTCATTCTTCACCATGTTGTTACCCTGATTTATTTTACTCATAGCACTTTTAATTATCTAACACTATATCATTTATTTAATGGTTAGGATGCATGTTCCATGAGGGCATACAAAGCTCTATCTCCAGCACTTAGGGCAGTGGCTGATGTAGAGTTTTCACCAAACGTATCTTTATCCAGTGTTTGCCAACGTTTGCCAATGGCTGTGCTGAATGTAAGTGTGAAGCAGCCCGCCCTGTGCTGGCTGACACTCACATCTCTCTCTCCCCTGAAATGTCTAGTCCTCTGGCCCTCATAAACCTGACTCCCCTCCTTTCTGGCCTGGACTTTTTTTCTCCTTTTATCTGGCCATTCTGCCACTTCCAGCCTCAAGAAATGTTCTTTGTTTTCCCATCACTGTACCCTCACTTTTAGCAACACCACCCACTATCCTCACTCCACCAATCAGCTGCAAATACAGGCTTAACTTCCAATACATTCCGTAGCCTATAGGCCTGATCAGTGTATTTTCTATGACCAGAGCCAACAACCTTCTACTGGATTCTCTCCTTCCCTCTTACAATGAAGCATCTATAACACCACCCAGTCTCCCATCATCAGTGCCTCTTAGAGGCCCCCATGCCTTCTCTCTGCCTCCATCCCAGAGCCACCAGGGCCGTTGACCTTGCCTTCATTACCGTGTGCAGTACCTGCATCCTCATTTCATTCCCACCACCACCTGGCTGAGATCTTTCGTAATTCCTTATTAATCCGCCTTCCACTAGTCTCTTCCTGATATTTCTATCCTGCAAACCAACAACTGCTTGCTCACTTATAATTATATTTCCCTCCAAAACTTTACTGGCTTATGGCCTTCACGTTTCATACTGAGTCTGCCTTGTCTTTTTAATAACACAGAGCACTCATCTATCAAATCTCTGAACCTTCACCAATTAATTTACACGTTACCTCTCACAATATTTATTCCGGTTAATGTCTTGACCATTCTCCAAGCCAAAAACCTTCCTCAAACCATATTCCAGTTCATTCCATGAAATCCTCCACTAATTATGTGGGTGGGGAGATGAATTATGTCCCCCTTAAAGCTCATATGATCGAGTCCTAACCCTGGTGCTTTAGAATGTGACTGTATTCGGAATCAGGGTCTTTAAAGAGGTGATTTAGGTAACATGAATCCACATAGGTGGGCTCTAGTCCAACGTGACCGGTGTTCCTATAAGAAGAGATCAAGACTCAGACATGTACGTGCACAGAGGAGAGACCACATGAGGACACGGTGACAAGCAGGCCGTGAGCAAGCCGTGGAGAGAGGCCTCAGAAGAAAACAAACCTGCCAACACCTTGATCTTGCATTTCTAGCCCCAGAACTGTGAGAAAATAAACTTCTGTTGGTTAAGCCACCCAGTCTGTGGTATTCTGTGATGGCAGTCCGAGCAGATTAACACAATGTCTCTCTTTACTCAGTGTCCCGGAAAGTCCAGGCCAAAAACAGGAGTGGGATGCTCTGCAAATAATTTGGGAGTAAAGGTGCTTACCCCATTCCCACCAAAGGAGCATAAAAGGATACGCAGAGATAAATTGAAGCAAGGCTGTGAATGTTCCTTACAAAAGTCTACATAGCGAATTATTTCACCAACTGTATTATAGTTGTTATTTTGATATTAAGACCCATTACCCTGCTACCAAAGCACATTCAATAACACATACTCACTAAAAATAACTTACAACTACTACATGCTATGCTTTTAAAAGGGGTGGTGTTGGTAGGAAATTATCAAGTAAAGCCTGGTCTCCAACTAGAATTTGATATTTTTAGATCATGTTTTATTTATATATACTATATATGTTAAAAGTTATAATTTAAAAGTATTAATGTCATTTCATGTTCTCACCGTACCTGTAACTTTTCAATAATATTTCTATAGTCCCAAGAAGGCCCTCCAAGAGCTTCCTTAAAGCGTGGTCCAGAGCGAGCTGAGAGTCTCCAACCCATGGCGGCCCGCTGCACCATATTTGAATGACTCTTCATAAAAAGAGTATTAACTTGGCCGTCCAAGTCCACTGGAATGGCAATCCCACGATTCTTTGCTGAAAAAAAAAAAGATTTTAAATATTTTCCTCCCAATTTGACTAAAGCTTCTTGCACATTATCGAAATACTTTTATAAAAATAGAACAAATGAAAAAAGACAAAAGTAAGATAAATAAGTTCTGGGATATCATGGTGACTCTAGTTAGCAATACTGTATTGGACATCTGAAAGTTACTAAGAGAGAAAGTTACTAGATCTTTAAAGTTCTCATCACAAGAAAAAAAAACTGTAACTACGTAAGATGTTGGTCATTAACTAAACTTAATGTGGTTATCATTTCACAGTATACACAGAGATCAATGACTATGTTACATGTCAACGATAGCGCAATAAAACTGGAAGAAAAAACAAAAATATCAAACGTGTGAATTCTGCCATTAAATTATTTTATGTGACTGTAAAAGCTTCTAACTTGAAAGTATTTCAATTCTTAAGACCAATTATTAAAGTGAGCTCGTTAAACAGTCGAGAACTTACTTGATTTCTTGATGATTAATGTTTGAAATGCACTTTTATACAACACCAGTATGGAAACACACTGTGTGACAACCATGCAAATGTGTGCCTTCCTAGATGCAAAGGAAAATTTAAAAGCAGACAGAAAACACGTGATAAAATCCTGCCGCTCCATTTTATTAATATGATGTGTGTGTACGTGTTTGTGCACACACCCAAGCACAGATGCACAAAACTGCATGTGGTAAAACATCTGAGAGAAGAAATAAAAAATTGAAAAGTTTGAAAAAATCTGCATTAGAAGACAGTACACAGTACATGTCCTTCTTCCCAAGATCCACTGAAATTTCTATTTTACCAGACTTGTATCACAACACAGAAAATGAGAACGCCTGCCATAAGGAAAACAGAAATGTAGAGGCATTTTTGCAAGCAGGATGAAGGCAGGATTCAATCCGTCCATCAAAGAAAGAAGAAACTGCTCTCCAAGAGATGAGCGTTAGAACAGGCTTCCCAGCCAAGCAACACAACGAGCGGCAGCAGGGGATGGTGGAGTCACCTGGCAACTCAGTAAAGAACAGCGTCCGAATAGCTGGGAAGGGAAGGCCCGCCTCCCTCGGACTGGCATAAACAGAGAGGCTGGCAGCCGAGGCTTTTACCCAGAGGATGAAGTTAGAGAAATGCAGAAATGTTCTCTCAAGAAAGAGGAATACCTGCCTGGGGAGGATGCCAAATGAAGGGGCTAGGATTTGACAGAGAAGCAGAAGAGAGCTTTAAGGAACTCCAAAGTGCTTCATCAAAGGAGCAGAAAAGCAGGGAGAGAAGAGGCAGTTCCAGCAAAAAGGGGAAAATACACAAAGGATTCCGACCCCTGAGGAAAGCCCTCCTTATTTTAACACTTGTTAGTATTCCTAGCTGGTCCCCTGCTTCACACACACACACACACACACACACACAAACACATACACACTTCAAAAAAAACCTGTGTATCATTTATTCAGCCCCTCACCCAGAACTCAGGGTCAGCCCCGTCATTTACAGGGGCATGTTAGTAGAGAAACAGACCCTCAAAACTGCCGTGGAGACCCGGGCCAGTCATTACAGACCTTTAGGACACTCCACCAAGAATCACAGGAAAAAACCAAGAGCATTAAGAATAACTGGCCCCAGCGAGAACAGAGATGATCAAAGGAAGAGTCAAAAATATTTAAATAATTCTAATCATTGTCCTCAGAAAATGTGAGCATATACTGCATCCAAAAAATTAGAGAATCAGAAAAAAAAAAAGAGAAAGAAATCCTGGAAATTAAAATATGATTGTACAAATAAACATTTCAGAACGTGAAACATTTCATACTGCAAAAAAGAAAAGGACAGGAATAAAGACCAAGGTGGGACAGCCACGTGTAAATCAGTGAAGCTACTAGAACACTCCCTCACACTGTACACAAAAATAAATGCAAAATGGGCCAAAGACTTAAACATGAGACAAGACACGATAAACCTCCTAGAAGAAAACATGGGCAAAACATTTTCTGACATAAATTTTAGCAATGTGCTCCTAGGGCAGTTACCCAGGCAATGGAAATAAAAGCAAAACTAAACAAATGGGGCCTAATGAAACTATAAGGTTTTGCACAGTAAAGGAAACCATAAACAAAAGAAAACGGCAACCTTCGGAATGGGAGAAAATATTTGCAAGTCATACGACTGACAAATGCTTAATTTCCAAACTATATAAACAGCTCATACAACTTAATAACAAAAAAACCAAACAACCCAATCCAAAAGTGGGCAGAAGACCTAAACAAGCAATTCTCCAGTGAAGACATACGAATGGCCAATAGACATGAAAAAATGCTCGATACAGCTAATTATCAGAGAAATGCAAATCAAAATTACAACAAGGTACCACTCACACCAGTCAGAATGGCCATCATTCAAAAGTCCACAAACGATAAATGCCAGAGAGGGAGTGAAGAAAAGGGAACCTTCCTATGTTGTTGGTAGGAATGTAGTTTGGTACAGCCTTTATGGAAGATCCCTTAAAAAACTAAAAATAGACTTACCAACAATCCAACTCCAGGGCATATATCTGGAGGGAACTCTAATTCAAAAAGATACAAATTCAAAAAGATACATGTACTCCAATGTGCATAGCAACACTATTTACAATACCCAAGACCTGGAAGCAACCTAAATGTCCATCCACAGATGACTGGATAAAGAAGTTGTATATTTATACAATGGAATACTACTCAGCCATAAAAAATAATAAAATAATGCCATTTGCAGCAACATGGATTGACCCAGAGATCATCATTCTAAGTGAAGTAAGCCAGAGAGAGAAAAAAAAAATACCATATGATATCATTTATATGTGGAATCTAAAAAAACAAAACACAAATAAACTAATTTACAAAACAGAAACAGACTCACAGACATAGAAAACAAACTTACAGTTACCAGGGGGAAAAGGGGGTGGGAAGGGATAAACTGGGAGTGACAACTGAGCACAAACCTGAAGAAGAGAGTAAAGCAAGATGCAAATGAAAGAAGATTCATTAGGTGTCAATGGTTTGAAGTTTTCTTCCAATGGGAAAACTTTCAATATCATGGCACTACAGTTTTGTCTCTAATGGATATACAGTGAAAAATATTTACACATCATAATATGGTAAGCTCTGAAAACTGATTTTTAAGCTTTATCAACCTAAGAGATCTCATTATATTTCAGAATAGAATACAAATGTCACAAATCGTAACATCACAAACCAATGCTCTGTCGAGCAACCATTTAGAACATAGAGTGTGAAAGAAGACATAAAAATGGAAGTTCTACATTGATTTACTGATTTTTTTCATACTGTGGAAATGTAGACATTATTTAGAGCTGTCACTTTAGAGACAGAGATATAAAGATACTATTTAAAGCTATCATGATCATCACCAGAAGACTTTTTTTTTTTTTAATGAATGAAAATAAGAGGGAAGGAATAAAAAGAAATGAGAGTGAGAAAGAGAGAATCTGGCTTATTTCATATAATGAAAGGAAAGCTACAACAGTAGGCAGGACTATTTCTGCTGGTGAAAATTCTCTGAAGCTGTGAGATACTCAAAACCTTCTTTGCAAACAGATTATTTTAGCTACCAACACAAAAAGTTCCCAAGTTAAACAAGAGCCCACGCTGAAGTTTTAAGGAAACAATCACAGCTCTAAGGCAACCCTAAACAATCAATTGCACCACCGCTCATACTTCTCCAGCGAACGTTTTCCTAATATTCATTAGAATGTTCCTTCTCCAAAGCATACAATGTCTCTGTTTCTGTCCATCACACACAGCAAAGCAACTCCTGTCTCATCGGAAGGACCAACAGCCTTGACAAGGCCAGGCTGCACATATTTTTTATAAATACTTATTCCTGCGCCATGATTAAATCCTGGTGAGCCTTTCATCCTTTCTGGCTGCTTCACACATAAACTGGGTTTGCTCTACACGTTTGAAAGTCAAACAGAAGACAATGTTGCTCATATGTTATTTTCTAAGCGACCAAAATAACAAAAATTATAAAACTTTAAAGTTGCTCAAAACATGTTACAACCAAGTTTCCACTAACATTTAAACAAAGCAGAGGAAGGGAGGGAACTGGGATTTCCCTCCCCTGTAGGATCAAGGTTCCTTAGATACAACTAACCATCAAGTAAGCGTTTGTTGCTATGAACATGACTTACACGAAGACATACTCAATTTTTCTAATGACACTAGTGGAAATGTAATCCAATGGTAGCACCTTTGTCTTTCTCAGCAATACAGCCCCTCTCCTATTAGTGTGACCAGGAAAATCTCACCTGCCCTTCCATGGCCAGCAGCACCTTCAAACCAGGGGGGGAGACACCACTATTCCAAACTTTGCTAAAAGGGTTTCTTTTTGTACCCCAAATGGCCAACTTTAGTTGGCATTTTCTAGTCTCCTATCTTAGCACAAACTGCACAATATAAATTAACTAGGTAAAATAAACATGACTTTCTCATGCCCAAAGGTAATCTCCAGCCAAAGGCTAAAAAAAAAAAATCACAATTTCTAGGTAATAAAAGAAAATTATGCAATTGGGGAAAGGAGAATTTGAGTTAAAATAGGTCAGCTGTGCAGATAATGATAAAACTTTTCAAAGCAATTGTAAAAATATTAATACCTTGAAAGACATGGCCTGAAATAGATTCTCTGCACTGTCAAAACATTACAAATATTAATTGGAAAGCAGAGTTGACGAGGCTAATTTAGTTTCCTGCACATTGTTTAAAAACTAAAGCAGAAAATTGTGACTAGGAAAAAAATTAATTCATGATCTCACTTACAAGAATGTTAATAACTAGAATCATATTTCTCAAGTGCAACCAAAAAGATGATCCAAACTTGGCTTACTTTTATGAAGCTAGAAAAATTCTGATATAAATCTTATGTTGAAATGTGATCTAGGACATAGTCTCAGGATTGTTGGTTATTTTGCACCCCCACCCCCAGTAAGAAAAAAACGAATGGATTTATTAAGTCAGTCAATCTTCTGATATGAAGCATTAACTCCAACTTGTGTGCTTTAGTGGACACTTTAAGGTTTAAAATATTTAAAAAAATAAATGTTTCTATTTTACTCATAAGTTAGAGGCCAACTAAGATACCACTTTATTAAGGATATTTTGTCAGAGAATAAGCATATGGAGTTCTTAAAAAACTAGTAAGAGACAGGATGCGTTGCTATGAACACATTTGTCTTGTCTAAGGCTCTGCCCAGAGACAGCCAGTTCTGTAAAATGAGCTATTTTTCATTCACAGGTATTGCAATTCCTAGGCTGACCTACTAATTAGGCTCACAAATCCTGAAAACGCTCTAGATATGACAAGTCTTTGCAGTGATTTGAACAGGTGATCAAAATCTAATTCTAATTATTATTCATTAAATATTGCAGATTATGTGAAATTTCTTAATTAGACAGAAATGCTGGTGGGATCTGCCAGACCTGATCTCTGAGAACACACATACCGCAGTGATATGTGCCGTGGAAAAGAATGCTTAGATACATAAACTGAAAGGTAGGGGGAAAAGGCAACCGCAAGTGTGAGCATTAATTATAACACTTGGTTTACTGTCAAGCCCTCCTGTACAGGCCCCCAGGAACAAGAAAAGTCGGTGTACAAGCCAGGTATGATGGAGTGGGTGGAGAGTGGTACCTTTTCCGTATCATGTCCAAACATCCAGGATAAATCTGTACTGAAACACCAGTGTTCTTAAATGTGAAGGAAAGTAAATACACAAAATGTATCTTTTCTCTCCTGTTTGGTACTCAAACTATACTTAATGAATTCCTAAACTGAATAAAGAATATAATTTCATAACAAGTGTTGGCGAGAATGCGGAGCAAAGGGAACCCTTGGGCACTGTTGGTGGGAATGTAAATTGGTGCAGCCACTATGGAAAACAGTATGGAGGGTCTTCAAAAAATGAAAAACAGTTACCATATGATCCAGCAACCCCACTTCTAGGTATTTATTCAATGAAAATAAAAACACTAACCCCAAAAGATATATGCACCCCTATGTTCACTGCAGCATTATTTACAATAGCCAAGAGATGGAAAATGTCCATCAATGGATGAATGGATAAAGAAGATATACACACATGCACACACACACACAATGGAATACTACTCTGACATAAAAAAGAAGTACATCTTGCCATTTGGGACAGCATGGATGGACCTTGAAGGTTATGATGCTAAGTGAAATAAGTCAGATGGAGTCAGACAAATCCCGCATGATTTCACTTTTACGTGGAAGCTAAAAAACAATATAAATGAACAAACAAAACGAAAGATACTCATAGATACAGAGAACAGACTGGTAGTTGAAAAAACACTAAAAGTATTTTAAATTGTCATTAATTAGTTAAGCCATCTATTCACTTACAAAATATTTACTTAGCATATACTATAACCCTGGCCAAGTTACTTAATCTGGATAATTCTGTTTCCTCAATGGTAAAATGTAAATAAGAACCTATCTAAGGTAACTGACTGCACTTCAATGAAATAAAAAAAAAATTTTTTTTAAGAAACTGTCTGGGGATTAAATGAGAAAAATACATGTAAATTGCTTAGCATTGCAAATGGTACTTGCTGGTAAAAGTCAGCAGTGACAATGACCATGACAATGAAACACACTATAAGCTGCCCCTCTGTTTGTTTTTTGAAGTCCATCCCAGTCTGAATTTCTTTTCTCCTCCTTTCTGCCATCTAAGGACAGCCCTATTTAACTTTATAAAAAAATTAAAAAGGAGGACTCAGTGAGAAATTCTTTCTAGAATGTTCCAACCTTCCCTTAGCTATCATCCCCTTTCATTCCGTTTCACTGGTAATTTCTGAAGCCTTCAATATATAACAGACCCTCAGTAAACACTGATGGATTTTAAACAAAATTAGAAAACTAAAAACCCCTCAAAAAGTCCCCTTGCCACATGAAGAGGTGAGTAAATCAGGCCACTTAACAGACAATTCCATAATGAAATCTGAGGTAACAGTTAAACTAAACTCATTCCTGTAAAATCTTACTGAGCCATGTTAAAGCACCATCTGCCACATTAAGTTCAGAAATATAACAATTTAAAAATAAATAAACACATTTAAAAATCCTTAAAAAGAAGAACTATAACAATTATATTCCCGTCCCAAAAAGGTTGCAATGCTCAGAATCATTTGCTGATCATGGCTCTTCAGCTTTATAGAGACCATACTTGCTTTTTTTTTTTTTTTTTTTTGCTGCTGATTGCACAAAATAGCATGTGAGAAATTTTAATAGGAAGATAAACAAATAAACAAATGAGTTCACATTTACACTCTCACACTCACACATCGTGCCTCATTATAAAGGCTCTAAAGTAGCTTGCAAGAATATAAACCATATGATCAAACAGGAGACAAAATTTTATATTACAGTGTAGGAAAATACAGACATAATAAAGGGATATGTCTGGTAGAAACCCAACAGTTATATAAGGCAATGTAAGTTCACTATACTGTACAAGTTCAATAGGCAAAAAGATAACTATTAAAATTGGGGAGAGTTTCCCGTCCACCAAAATAAATCAGAAACACGATTTTTTATAAATATCACTTCTTTGATCCCCTTCCCTTGAATTATATTAATTCTTCAAGCTAAACCAAAATTTCCCGGACCAGTGGGTCTAAATTTTTTTCTTTTGTTCATATGGAGGCACATTCCAGAAAAGACAACCTGCGTTGTTTTTAAGTTGGCAACTGGAACGCTTCTTGGATTGCCTTTTAACCAGAAGCCTGGTATCTTTTACAAAAATAAGTAAAACCCGATACTCTGACTCACCCACTTCAGCCAAACTTCTGATGCAGGACTCCACCGAGGCTTTCTGTGACGGATTTGGCCAGGTGCAATTGTAAATTCTGAAGGCAGATTGAAGCAGCTGAATAAAAACTGGCTGATGTGTCTGAAAACAGAAAGAAAGGAGGC
The DNA here is from genome assembly GCF_048773025.1 of Camelus bactrianus. Taxonomy (NCBI): domain Eukaryota; kingdom Metazoa; phylum Chordata; class Mammalia; order Artiodactyla; family Camelidae; genus Camelus; species Camelus bactrianus. The sequence goes on from NC_133572.1 coordinate 16,919,798, forward strand.
AAACTGGTCGCTAAACCATGAACGTTCATGCAGGATCTACGCGTTATCAAAAAAGCCCATCAAAATATAACACAATCTTGTCTCTTTGATTTTCTGCACTAGAGGGAGGGTATAGCTCAAGTGGCAGAGCGCATGCTTAACATGCATGAGATCCTGGGTTCAATCCTCAGTACCTCCTCTAAAAATGAATCTAATTAATTATCTCCCCCCCCCAATTTTTTTAAAAAATACGAATTTCTTGAGTTTCCATGTTACTTAATGAACATATCAGTCAATCAATATTTATTATGTGCCCACCTCATAACAGGCACCATGCCAGACACCACAGAAAATCCATTATTTTAACTATATTCTTAAACAGAAAAATATGGCATTTCTTGAAGCCAATGACATGAATTTAACTATATTTTTTATAATCTCTGGTTTATTTCCAAGTATATAAATAGACCAGGTGTTTTGGGTTTGTTTCATCAATTGTACATTTTGGTTTCATACGACAGGCAAGTAGAGGAGACAACCATTTTGACCTACAAAAACAATTTTACATGGTTCTAGCTAATAGTTCAAAAGTGTTCCCTAAAGAAAGTGTAATTGAAATAACACACAGTCACTGTAGAATATCTGGCAATCACAGAAATGAAGATCACCAGTAATCCTAACACGTGGAGATAATCAGTGTCAAACTTTTTAGAATGATGACTTCTTGTGTCTTTCTGTGTATGTACGTACATACATTCTTTACACCCACAAATCTGGATGATACTATGATGCAACTCTGTGGCCTGTTTCACTTTCTAATACTTCATGATCATTCTCCTTTGTCATCCATCTTTTTCTTCTAAAACATGATGTTGAATCGCTACATAATAAACCATCACCAGACATACCATAATTTATTTAGCTATTGCCCCATTCATAGACATTAAAGGTTGATGTCAATTTTTAAGCATTATAAATACTCGAGTGGAAATCTTAGTATATACATCCCTGTTAATTCTTTCAAGATTTACTCATGTGGAATTACTGAGTCAAAATGCTATTTAAAGAATCATTTATTTCACCACTTGGCAGTGAATACACAGATAAGAAAGTGCCTTCTATGCTTAGAGGGAGAGCAAGAATAATTCAATTTGAAGATGGAGCCTCTTTATTTAAAATAAAGTTTGGGAAACTCAGAACAGGGCATAATAGAAAATAATATGAGACAAGAGAGATCTTCAGAAGTGTAGGACGTGACTCCTGACCAGATTAACGTTTTTTCCACTCATATAAGGTAAATAAATTCTGTGTGACAGTGTTTTCATATATGCTCGTTTAAGTTACCTGGAGGCTGGTGCTGTTGTCTGAAAAGGGAGAATTGAAGAAGCCGCTCACAATGTTCATGATTGACTCAGTGACACACTTCTCCAAGAACGTGTCTGCGTGTTTCCTGTCTGTGGTTGTGTTGCAAACCTGGAGAGAAAAACAAAACAACTCAGTATGTTCTATCACATCTTTGAATGATAACTCAGTACTGGACGGAACCTCTAAAAATTGCTGAAATGGTTGTTTATAACATTTCTTCGGCTTTTAAAAGTTGCTTTGAATAAAAACATTTCTGACTAAAATCCATTAAAAGTGTAGCATGCTGTAGTAGCTCCTCCTTTAAGTTTGGTTGTCATTTCATCCTCAGGCCAGGATTCTTTCAGACCCCAGCCCCTTCTTCCTGATCTGCTTCTCCCTACTTCTGTACACACCTTCTCCCTCCATCCCCAAGCCTGGCTTTGCTGGAAAAGACTTTTCCACTCAAAGCGAGGAAATTAAAGAGGAAACTGTCATTGTAAGTATAAGAAAGCGGTGAATGTGATTAATGGTGGTCTCTATCTCTACACATGTTCGCTTATAATACCTGGCCCAGATTGGAGGATGCACATACAGGGAACACTTGTAAAGGAAAGCAGGTAAAAGAAGATTAAACCCTTGCCAACAATTTTGACTTGTTCATCCACAGATGATCCACGGAGGTGTGTGTGTTTTGTGCGTTCTTCTGTGAGTCGGCTAAGCAAGAAGAGAGGACACTAGAGCAAAGGACACGTCAGCAAAGAACATGGGCTCTGACCCTTCTGGGAGGTTACTCCACCAGGCAGAAATTGGTCATTCCGCTAAACAAACCGTAAATTTCCAAGCATGTCAGGGTAGACAATTTGTAGACAAATTGTGAAGAGCCACAATTGAAACCAAATGAAAAAAAAAAAGTTGGGTGGAGAAATATGGAAATAAAAAGAAGTGACTGGGGGTGAACACAGGGTGTGAGCAAACACTCTAGAACTGAGCAGAGTAAGAATGTTTCAATATTCACAAAATTACAATGGGTAAGTGTGGTGACCAGATGTTCCAGATGTTCTTAGACAATCCAAAGTTTTTACATAATTTTTTATTCTTTTCAATAAGGTGATTAATCAAAAGATTAAGTAAAGGTAATGTGATTTGATATTGTTTTAAAATCCTGTGCACACACACCAAAAAAAAAAAAAAAAAAAAAAAAAAAAAACCACACAGAAGAGAAAAACTCCCTTCTGCAACCATGTGTCCCAATGTTTTGGTTTGGAAAATAAGAGTGCCAAATGGAAAGAGAAGAGAGAGCACAGGGTTTGTTTTGCTTCTAAGTCACTTCCCATTGGGGTAGCTCACTTCTTCCCCATCTATTAAATGACAGCTACCTGACAGGGTTGTTATCACAACTAAAAGGTTTTTAGTGTGTCTAATCTCATAGTTATATTGTAGGGAGCAGTGCAACTAAAGGATAAATTATGTCAAATTATGTCATCTTTTAGTTATTGCTCCTACATATAACATACTGCCTGGAAAATTTAAATGTTCAGTAAATGTTTGTAAAATGAATGAATCAATTAATTTTTAAATGGGAGAATATGCAAGAATATCTTTTTATCTAAGGTGCACTTAGGGTTAGGCTCTATTTGTAGAAACTCTAACCTAGGATTAAAATTTAATGTGGTCCCAGAACTAATTTAAAATCAATTTTCCTGTGATGGATATTACGTAGGATATATTATTTCATTTAGTATATTTCCAGCACTGGCTTTTATGAATTTTTTTTGAAATGTACAATAAAATCATATTAAAGTTGAGTAGGTAGTTGACCAATTCCACCATAACCAGTCCAAAGAACCTTCTTCACCCAGTGACATATCACATAGTTGGGTGGGGCTCTCTGGAGCTATTATAGAATCACACTGCCTTACCTACAACTGGATATTTGCTTAAAAAAAAAAAAACAGATTTGCTTTAGTCAGTAGATTAATAAAGGTAATATATTTCTAGATGAGACCTTCCCAAAAATCCTGGTAGAGGAAATTCTGGGTTTACAAAACTGTGTGGAACCTATTTTTCAACTCATTTAAACAAGAAATTCAAGTAACTGTTCAAGACATTTTTTCTGTCCCAGTTGAATGATAACTTTTTCGCTTCTAGAGCCTTGCATCTTACACTGTGATTTCAGGATGGGCAAGAGACGTAGGGAGCCACTTTTCTTATTAAAGCCCTTAAGAAATTTTCAGAAAAAAAAAAGAACCTAATTAATAGTAATATTTCTTCAACCTGTTATTTATTTATTTTTACTGGCTCTTTCCAATAAAGATTAGAAATGGGTCAAATAAAAGGACATCATGTTAAGTTACTTTTTTACATGTAATACATATATTTTTAAAGTTTCTATCTGTTTACAGATACTATTCATGTACCATTATTTCCTATCAAACTTTCTCATGTACCATCATTATCTAAACATTTATTTCAAAGGCTCCATTCACTCCCTCACTCTAATGCACCACCATGCTTTAATCTGTTTTTGGAATGAGGTGAGGTACACGTAACCACAAAATACAAGTCATTTTCTTATTTTCTTAGTTGTGTCCTTCTTGCTACTCTCTTATGTGAGTCCCCCTTTTAATTGATCTTGTACAGAATTGGGCAAAATTATTCTTTTTACTTTCAGATTTTGGGGGTGTATTTCACCAAAAGAGGAATCATCAGATGAGAGCTCACAGACAGCTTTACACTACATGCTGAGCTGAGCCTCTAAAATAATAAATTTACATTATCAACAACCTGTCTGCGGATACACAGGATGGGCCCTCATTTCCACCAATTAGCTCTTGCTTTTGGGCTCTGCTCGGGTTCAGCTGATACAATGCACTGGTGGAAGATTCCAGAGTGGAAGAGAAAGAAGTCAGGTCTACCTCTGCCTCCATCCCCATCTCCATCTCCTCGCTCAGGCTTTAGCAGCATCCATGCCTGTGGAAGCAGCTGCTGCTGGAGCCCTTCTGCAATGTCTCCAAGTGCTCTCTGGGCTCCCGTAACACTGGTACCACCCTGGCCCCTTCAGGCTTGGGGTGGAAACAGCTTTGCACTGTTCCCAGTTCCTGGATGCTCCCCTGTCCCTCCTGGTTCCTTTAACCCTGCTCACACCTCTTGGAGCATGCCATCTGTTTGCTGCTGGAATTGCATGTTATCTCTGCAAATGATAATTAGTTTTGCCAGTTTAATGATACCTAAAAGCTATTTTATTTGGCATTTCTGACATTGCTAACAAGGCAGGGCATTTTTCACATAATCATTTCACGCCTGTATTTTGTCATGTAGGGATGATTCAAACCCTTTAAACCACTTTCAAATGAAACCTGGATGGTGACTGCCTATTACATGTCAGTTTAACATATTTTACGTAATAAACTCTTCAGCTGTCATTTCACATGTATTTTCACAGTCTCACTCTATTTAGAACATTCATTTCATTACATTTCATCATATAAAATAATTTTAGCATTCAGGCACTATCTTTTATTTAAATCATTTCCCTTTATTTAATAAAAAGAAGAAAAAAGCATCCTTTTCACAAAAGAAAAGGATGTTCTGTATATTTCTGTTCTAGGTTTTTATTCGAGCTCTCACATCTCTATACACACCTTGACTCCTATTTCACTTTTTAAGCAATCTGAGTTTTCTGCTATAGATGACCTGATTCATGCATTCTGATTAATTTTTTCCCATACTGATGTCCAACTGTCCTCCAAACATTTACTGAATAGTAATTTCTTGCCTCACTCTCAGGTTACTTGAGATCTATCTTGCAGTGTATCACTGATCACTGTTTAAATCTCTCTCCAAATCTCTGGTATACTCCATGTATCATTGTTTTTAAATATCTTAACTCAATCCTGTAAGAATGAAATGATTCTCAACTTGTCATGTGTTTTACAACTGGAAAAACAAGTCTACCTTCATTGTTCTATCCAAGAAAAACAAAATTCACCTTTTGAAATAGCTGTCCTCTTCTACTTCCAGATGAATTTTACTGTGTTTATTTGTCAAATTTCACAGACTACCACTCAGGGACATAAATAAATTAAAACGAACTGTTAGACACTATTAGTTAGAACAGTGAACCACACAAAGTCCTTACTCTATTAAAGCCCTCATTCTGATTAGAATTAGACAGACATGCAATAGATTATCAAACACATAATACAAGTGGCAAAAAATAGAGCAAATAATAGACGCTGGAGATGCAATGGTGCAGGAGGACCCACACCTATGGGCAAGGATGACTTTTATTTAAACTGCTTGGAGAACTCCTCTGTATACAGCAACGTGTTAACCAAGAATTGAAGGAAGTTGGGAAACAGCCATGGAGGTTTCTGGGAGAAGAGCAAGTAAAACTCTGCCTCCACCATTAGAATGTAAATCCCCAGACACCAGGATTGAGTCCATCTTGCTACTCACTGCACATGCAGATCTCAGCACCTAGTAGGTATTTTAAATTGTTGGATGGACCAATAAATAGTAAGTGTAGTTCCTGGATATAATTATGTCTGACATTTCTCCCCTTGTAAATGCTGTCCCTTCTCTCTTCGTCTCTAAAAGTGACTATTACTCTTCCAAAGATGACAGATTGGGGTAAATAAATTACCATATGTTGGAGCATCACTGTCCAGTAGGACTTTCTGCAGTGACGGAGATCTGTATCTGTCATGTCTGAGAAAGTAACCACTAGACATGTGACTATTCAGCACTTGAAATGGATTTTTTATTTTATTTCATCTAATTAAAATTAAAATTTTATTTTATCTAATTAAAATTAAAATTCAAATCTGGCAAGTTGCTACTCTACCAGACAGAACAGCTCTCGCCAGTAACATACTTTTTGATCATACAGACCAAGGAATACAAATCTTAAAAAACATTTTCCACTCCTCATAGACAGTAAAAATGTTCTTCTATCTGAAATGACATCTTATATTTATTTTAATTTGCATTCTTTTATTAATGAGGCCAAAATTTCTCCAAACATTTGCTTTTTGTATCCCCTTTTTATGTGCATCATCTCTTCATACACTAAATTGGCTTTCTTAGAATTTTTAATTCCTTTTTACAAAGATAATATATATTGATGTTAAGAAAAAATATTAATTGTAGGAACCCTGTGACAAAACAGAAAAATACAAAATAGAAAACAAAAATTACCCATAATCCTAAAATCCAGACAAAACCATCGTTAACACTTTGGAATCTTTTCTTCTAATCTTTTTGCTCGGCCATATATAATTTCCATAATTGAAATAATTTTGGATAATCAGTTTTGTGTTCTCTTTTTTTTTAACTTCATCACCCAATCATTAGCACGTCTCACATCATTAAAAAATCTTCAAAAAATAATCACAGTGACACTGTAATTTCAGTCTTATTGATAAATCAGTTTATTGAATCATTTGTTACTAAATATGTAAACTATTTCCTACTGTATTTAATTATAAAAGTATGCTGAACTTCCTTGATCATAAAGCCTTGATATCATTTGTAATTATTTCCTGACAACAGATTCTTGGAAGGGAAGTTATTTGACACATTAAAAAGGTATGAAGGATTTTTTTAATGTATTACCAAAATGCTTTTCAAAAAGGTGGCATAAATTTCCTCTCATCAGCAAGGTATGTGAATCAACATTTAATATTATCTTTTTACTTTTATCTTCTTACTCTTAAACTTTGAGAGTTAGAAATTAGATATTATTTTCCTTTGTACTTTCTTAAAATTATTAACAGTTGATTATTTTTTCAGGGGTTTACCTGGATTCCCTCCTCTATAACCATAAACGCCTGGATTTGGCTCATTTTATTATTAGACTTTTAGTATTTTTCTTATCAATATAGATATGCTCTTCGTGTTAAGGTTATTAGCCTTTTCTTAATGTCCAGTAATTTTTTCTATTTCGATTTTTTAAATGTTTATGATGTTTTTATATACTTCAAGTTTTACATTTTCTAATAGTGAAATGTTCTTTCCTTAGCTAATTTCACTTATTGCTTTTAGGCTTAAAAAAGCCTTTCTCATCCAAAGACAGATAAGCATCCACCTACATTTCCAACCACTTTTATCATTTCCCATTTATCTCTAACATCTATTGCAATTTATGCTATTATGTAATGTGAGGACAGGAACTGAGTTCATTTCACCCCAAATAGCCAGGATCTTCAAATGTCACTTTGATTTAGAGCAAATCAACAATTTGTATTGAATATCTATTCCAAGCCAAGAATGTTCTGTCTACCTGGGATCCATCAGTGAATAACAAAATAGATAAAAATCACTAACCTAATGGAGTTTATTATTATTAATTTAAATATCCAGGGACAGGCAAATGACCATGGGTCAAATCTAGCTGTGCCCATTCGTTTATGTGCTGTCTCTGGCTCCTTTCCCTTCAGTAACTGCTGTAAGAGTTATGATAGTGGCCTGAAAAGCTAAAATATTTTACTATCATGATCTTTACAGGAAAAGTCTGCTGATCACCAAAAATAACCAATCACTTCCCCACTAATGGGTGATAGTTTCTTTATTATATGTTAAATATGTAAAAAGTTTTTTCAGGCTTCTTATTTCCTTCCACTGATATGCCCACTTAATTCTATGCTAAAATGACACTTAATTTGTTTCCAAGTTCACTTCTTAACTATTTTTAACTTCAGATGACAATTATTTATTCCACGAATACTGAGTATCTACTATGGGTGAGACACCGTTCTAGGTCAGGTGTCCTGCAGTGAACCAAACAGACAAAATCTCTGCGCTTCATTTGTTTCAGCAGAAATACAAATGCATACAAAAGTATCAGGTGGGGGTAAATTCTATAAAGAAAAAAGAAGCAAATGAAGGGGGGACTGAAGGAAGAAGGGTTGCTACTTTACACCGGGTAGTCCAGCCAAGGCCTCCCTGAAGACTTTAAGCAGGGACCTGAAAGAAATCATGAGGATGGAGGACACATGGGGGATGACTGCTTCCCAGGCAGACGCAAGTGCTGAGATGGGAGTGTGTTTAGCATATCTGACGAGCAGCAAGGAGGCCACTAGATGAAACAGAGAGCGAGCTAGGAAGAGAGTAAGAGGACACGGGGAAGCAGGGGTGGGCATGGCGGTAGTGGCTGGACAGAGGAGAGCCCAAATCACGGTTTTACTCTGGGAGGAATCTGAGCACAGGAGTGACCTGAGCCAATCTTCTTATTTTTTTTTTTTTTTAATCATTATGGGCTGCTGTGTAGAGAATAGATGAAGGGAGGGGGTGAGGATGCAAGCAAAGTTATGAGGCTACTGCAAGAACCCAGATGAGAGTGAATGGGACCTTGATGCTGGGTGGTAGTGATCAAAGCACTCAGAGGTAATCAGATTTTGAATATTTTAAGGTTAGATCTTGCAGAATTTGCTAAAGGATGAAATTTTAGAGAGTGAGAAAATAAAATTTACAGATGACACACAATTTTTTTTTTTCTGCCTGAGTGCCTAGACTGAGATCCCAAAGACTTGAGAAGGATTTGATTTTTAGTGGGCCATGGCAGTGAATGAGGAGTCTAAGGTTAGACAGCCAGCTGCAGATGTCCATACGCCTTGAGATATGTGAGAAGAATCCGTGCCTCAACCAGCCTGGAATTAAAATTAGGGGAGCGGATGAGATCAGCAAACAAGTGACTGTAGACAGAGAAGAGAGTAAGTCTAAGGTTGGAGCCTGGCAAGTTTCAATATTTAGAAGCTGGGAAGATTTGGAGGAAACAGCAAAGAAGACTGAGGAGTGGCCATTGAAGTGGGAGGCAAACAGAGCGCCAGACCAATACCCTAGGGGAAAGGGAGGACATGTTTCAAGAAGTAACTGATCAACTATGATAAATCTGCCAATGGTTTGAAGACCAGGCAGTCTGATGCAGGGCAGGGGCCAACCAATCATCCACCAGGAAGAGCCAAACAAGTGTCCAGGCCACGTGGGCGCCACCATTACAGTTCAGCTTGAAAGTGGAGGAGAAAAACGGAATTACAATGGAGGGCAGGGTGCTACACACCAAATAAGGTGTATCGTTACAGTGCTTTATACCCTTCACTTCCCTGCAATGCTAGGTAACAAGGCCATGTGAAAAGAAAGCTTCAGGATGAGACTTTCCAATGGTTCATTCAACTGAAGAAAGCAAAGTATAGAATCGAATCAAGCAAAGAAAACCTATTCAATCCTATCAAATTAAAGAACCTGGAATGTATGTTTCAAAGCACATATAAATTTTATGTTTATTCCTACTTCCTGCCTGTGTGGTAGGCTAAGCGAGGAGAGAGAAAGCTCAGGTCACCTATTTGGCAATGAAATCCCCTGACTTCTCTCGTTAAGCAGTGGATTGATGGGACAGTGACATGACAATCCTGGGTCTAATTTCTAAGTTATTCTTTGGTCTAATTTCACTCCGCCAACACATCACTTAGAGGGCTGTTGGCCATTACAGAATCTTGAAACTGATAGCAAAATCGGGAACATCTTCAGAAAAATACTGTCTGAGGCTAACACTGACCACAGTCCACCCCGCTTCACGCACTTTCAAATAATGTCTCAAATCCCCTGACTTTGCAACAACAATCAGTTATGAAGGCAAAGAAAAGCATTTCTAATCTGCAAACACCAATTTTAGCTGCACCGGCACAGAGATCAAAGTGGGCTGTCGTTATTTTAAATGCTCTAAAAGACAACAGAACAACTGCTCATGGGTCTCACAGCTTTGCTGCTGCCTAACTCTGGTGTAGTGACGGGACACAGATGCATCTCTGTCAGAAAGGATGTGAAACAATCTAGCATCCATTTATCAAGAACAATCCTTCAGAAAGATTTTCTTACATGGCTCTTCACAAGACAAAAGACCCTGGGGTACAAACAGGAAAATGAAAGATGCTAATTAAGGTGACTCCTTAGAGAGCTTTACCAAGAGCAAACAAAAAGAACCTGGTGGTGCTGAGTCCACAGAAACACGAGGAGAAAGGTGAAAGGTGGTGTGAGTGCCGCTACATGTTAATGTTTCATTTGCCTTTTAAATAGGACAGCTCTCCAAACCCTGTGCTGGCTGGACCCTGCCTGCAGCACTGGGTTCCATCCCGAATGCCATGCTTTACAAACACTGATGAATTAGAGAGAACTCAAAAGTGTACTGAGAACAAGGAGCCCAGAAACCCTTATCAGAGGAGGAACCACTGAGAGTCATGGGGACAATAATGGAAGACACGAGGGCTGTCATGACATATTTGAGAAGCTGCTGTGGGACAAGCACGGGACTAGGCTGCCCAGCCCTGCCAGCTCTGTTACTACCTGGCTGAGTCACCTTCTGCTGGCAAATTAATCTCTCCGGAACTCGGGAGCACAATTATGAGGTTGACCTAGATGATCTTACGTTCCTTTAAATTGCATAATTTTATCGTCTCAAAGCAGATCACTAACAAGGAGAAGAGTAAACACCCACATCTTTCCTGAACTGAATCATTCTAGGTCGCTGCAGAAGGAAGAAATAGCTAAGACTCATAGCACATAAAAATTTGGTTCAAGTAGGAAGGGATAAATTAGCAGTTCGAGATTTGCAAATACTAACTACTATACATAAAACAGATAAACCATAAACTTATACTGTATAGAACACAGAATTTTATTCAGTATCTCATAGTAGCCTATAATGAAAAAGAATATGAAAAGGAATATGTATGTATATGTATGACTGAAACATTATGTTGTACACCAGAAATTGACACAACATTGTAAGCCGACTACACATCAATAAAAAAGTACATTAAAATTTGGCTCAATTTGGCTTTTAACAATTAAAATTGTGCAATAATGAAATCTTGTCTTCAAAAGAAAAAAAAAAGTGAGACCATTGTTAATGGAAATCCACAGGCAGGAGCTGAAAGCTGTGAACTGTAGGACTGCCAGTCTGTTCCAACCCTCAGGTCCCATGATTCTTTAGGTCCAATTTACGAAATACATTTCCTCCAGAGTACCTCCACTATTTCTCACTGATATAAATCAGTTGTCCCAGGATTTCGTAACTTCGTTGTAAGATCTGAATTTAGTCCGACTCTACATCACATCACTATTGTGTGTGTCCAGCTTCATAGACAGGGTTCCTGGCCCTTGCTGTGTGGCACGGTATTCCTTTAAGGTATCCTCAACGTTAGTATTTGGTATAGGTCTTGGGGAAGCTGCTTGAAAACAAATCGCTTTAAAGGCTACATATAACCTTGTGCTAATACCACTGCTGTTACCATGAGATGGATAAAATGGATAATGGTACCAACCTCTCACTAAGCGTTGAGCTCGTGCTAATAAAGAGCTATGTACACGTTATCTCATTGACTCCTCCCAGTAACTCTCTGAGGAATGTAGCGTTGGATTCATTTTACAAACAAGGAAACTCAGAGGAATAATTACCTTGCCCAAGAGAGCTGAATGAGTAAGAGGCAGAATCTTAACTTGAACTCTGGTCTGGCTCATAACGCCTTTACAGTGCCTACCCTTAACTACCGTGACCTTCTGCAGTGGTTCTCAAAGTGTGGTCCCTGGACCAGCAGCTTTAGCATCACCCAAACATGTGTTAAAAATGCAAAGTCTCACATCTCCTGAATCAGAAACTATGGGGGTGGGGCCCAGCAATCTGTGTCATAATAAACCCTGCAGGTAATCCCGCTGCTCACTGAAGTTTGAGACCCACGGCTCTACTGAACCAGAAATTTGCCTAACAAGCCACCTTCTTCTTATTTAACCATATTTTTAGTATTTGAATTTGAAAGTGTGTGGTAGCTCCTTAATCTTCCTTCAAGGGGAAAAAGACAAACCCCAGATATGAGAAGTCGGATTTCCTATCCCTTCCCTGAAGGAGGAAGGGTGATTCCCTGTCGTTCCTGGTGACGGGATAAGAGGGCGGCTTTAAAATATAAATCAAAGGGAAACCAGAGGGAAAGAAACAGATGCTTTCTGCAGTACAGCTAAGCTGCTGTGGTGAGACATAATGACCAAAGGGACCGAGAAGATCTTGAGAGTCCCCTGGAGGTTTTGTATACGAATAAATAAAACTGATGTCTACTTAACCAAAATAGTTAAAATTAGAATGCTTCCTACATGAATACTTAAAAAAAAAAGAACCCCTTAGCCTTACGAACAAAAACATCGACAGAAAGACTGTTTTCAAGGCAGCACAATCAGTGGCAGTTAACATCAGCTTTCTTTGGGTTAAAAATAAAAACCCTTCGAGCTTTGCAGCTTACGCTGCCTAGAATGTGGCCTTGGTCTTTCCAAGCCTATCTTTAGCCCGTAGCACTGGGCAGTGCTGCAAATAGGTCGTTAATCTCTTTCATATCTTCCTGCACGTGCAATTTGACAGCTCAGCCTTCGGCATATAAACTGTCCTTTACTCCAAGATCTCTGGGACAGTGTGGCCAGGCTCTCACAGGGCTTCCACTAGGTCACGGGGGTAAATACGAGTGGTATGTGAGTGCTGTGGGAACCGGGGGATTTCTGCACAGGGGCAGGTTTACCTGAGAGAGGTAACGAGTGGCTTTTAGGTTCTACAGAAGGGAAGTGAAACAGAGACGGCCTTACTCCACACGGGTGTGAACACAGCCCAGCTGGCTCAATCCACCCGACCCCCAAGGTGAAATGCACACATTCCAGCTGCAAGCCTTGACTAAAGACAAAAGTTCCTGGACTAGAATACGTGATTTATTCTATTCCCCAAGATTGCCCTTGGAAGTCTGGGCCTGCAGTCGATGTTTTATGTCCCCTTTGTCTTCCCTCCTTCCAGAAAGAACTGTGGGGAGGCACTGAGCTAATGGCTAACAGTCAGCATCCATCCACATGGATTTCATTAACCCCTCTCCTCCAATACACCTCAGTGAGGCCCTTGTAAACAACCAGCACTCAGCAATGCAGGAAGCCCAAGGACCGGGATAGGCCACCGTTAAGTCATCACAGGTCCAAGGAGTCAGCTACACACTATCTTCTATTAGCAAAACCCTTATTTGAACATTACATCCCATAACTTTTAAGGAAAAGCTAGAAAGGATCCAAAAAAATCCCTAAAATAATAGACTCTGGACATTATGGTAATTCAGCATGCAAAAAGAGGGAGCTAAGATACATAAACTAAAATGAAATGCCACCTATCAAACCCTCCTTCCTTCCTTTCTTCATTCATTCATTCATTTACTCAGTATTAACAGAGCAAAAAAGTATGCTAGAAAATGCCAACCACATCCATGTGTCCTCTCCAACCCCCAAAACACCAAACAGGAGAAAATGAACTCAAAGGAAAAAGCAGGCTATATTTTGAATGACTACGTATATTCTGACTGTATTTTGAATTAGCTGGAATAAGAACACCAAAAAGTTCAGTGGAGCACACTTCCAAACAAGACTTGGAACAGGGAACAGTGGGCAATGGTAGGTCCTGAGTGGTATGGTCAACCACCTATTTGCCCTAAAGCAGTAGCCAAGACCTCGTGAGCTCTCTACCATCTATGGTTTGTAACTGCATTCATGATAAGAGGCTGAATACAAACTGACCTCTGCCAAATATTGTCTCTAACCAACGTAAAATGGCCACTGAAACTCCATTTACTAACTGATCAGTGCAGTCAATTATAAAAGTGAAAATGAACACCTTGCTGTCATACACACCGTACTGGGTACCCTGGGTATATTAGCTCATTAAATCTCACTCACAGTCTTGTGAAATTCAATCACAACTTTTTGCATGTGACAGATTACGTCCAAACACAGTGGGTTTAACTCTAAGTTTCCATTCAGATCCCTGACACTGTTTAGTCAAAATATGTATCAACAACCTCACGCAGCGTGAAGTACTGTTTAATGCTCACAGTGCAACTTACCCTTGCCATGTCCACCAAGAAGTTCTCAAATAACTTCCAAATGTGGTTACTTGTATAGATTTCCTTCATTTCCACTTCAGTGTCAACGTAACAGTGATTCACAAAATTCACGTAAGCAATTTTAACCTGTGCAAGTTTCAAATATAAAAGAGAGAGAGTTTTCTTTGTTGTTCATTTTCAAGTATCTATGATGAATAGTTAAAATTGTGTTATTTCCTAGAGTAAACTATAGTATGTTTTGTGTCCAACCAGAAAGCATTCTCATCTCTTTCTTTTACTAAAATACTCTTCCCCCTGACCCAGGGTAAACGCATGACCTAGAATTCCATTCCCGTGGGCCCAGTGATTGGTGTGAGAATATGCACTTCATGTAAACCAAGTCTCACATATTTGAGACACTAGGAGTCACACTTTCCCTCTCTTCTCCACTCCCATTCTCTGCCTCTGTCGTTCATTCATTCATTCATATTCTTTCTCTACCCCTCTGCCCCCTTTGCCAAAATGGACCAAAGTAAATCTGAACTCCAAGAACCATCCTCTCCAGGTGTGTGGAGAAAAATTATGCTCAGATGAAGAAAACGAGGCAAAATCACAAAGGAAAAGGGAATAAGAGACAGAAGGAACTTTGACATTGTTTGAATCTCTTGATCCATCTGAACAACTATCTTTCATATTCCCAAATCTAGGAGCCAATAAAATTTCCCTTTTTAATTTAAATTAGTTTAAGTTAGGTTTCCAACACTTGCAACCAAGAAGGTTCTAATACAATGCTTCAATATGTTGACTAAATAACACTTCTTTGCCATTCAAAAACATTTAAATTACTATTTCTGAGAAGAGTCAGGCTCATAGTTTGCCACAAAAATTGTACTATTTTAAGATATCATAAAGTTCCTTTCCAGACTTAGCAAAATTCCTCACAAAAGACTGGGTGAGTCTCCCCAACATGTACCATTTCTAAAGTGCACAGGGCAAAAGTTTTTGTTTTTCCTTTTCTTTTCTCTTCTTTCCTTTTCTCTTCTTTCCCCCCCCCACCTTTATGAAAATGTAATGAATGCTATAAATCTCTCCAGAAAAATGCACATACATAAAAAATCATGTAAACAATTTCAGGAGATTCATAGAATCCAAGTTAGAACCATAAGGAATAAAGGGCCAGCGTTCGTGCCCTTAGTACCTCTCTCTACTTGACTGAGGTCTAAGACAAATCTCCAGTGACAGGATGTCAGTGCCAAGGACTGACCACAGGGTAAGGAGCCATCAGAGCCACTCAGTGCGCTACCGTAATCATCCTCACAGCAGTTAAAATCCATTCATTGTTTGCTACATGCCAAACACCTTCAGCATTTTATATGTAATATCTTAATTTAATCTTCCAACAATCCTATCAGGTGCATATCATAATTATTTCAGTTCAAAATTGCATACATTGAAGATTAGAATGGTTAAGTAATCTGTTGGAATCAGTCTCACAGCTACGAAGTAATGGATCCAAGATTCTGACTCATTTCTTAATTCCATTTGTTCATTCACTCAAAACACATTTATTAAAAGCAGGGGTGGGAAGAGATAGACTGGGATTTCAAAATTGTAGAATAGATAAATAAGATTAGACTGTATAGCACAGGGAAATATATACAAGATCTTATGATAGCTCACAGAGAAAAAAATGTGACAATGAATATATATATGTTCATGTATAACTGAAAAATTGTGCTCTACACTGGAATTTGACACAACATTGTAAAACGATGATAAATCAATAAAAAATGTTAAAAAAAAATAGAATAAAATAAAGGCTCAGGCTCAGACAATACAGTGGTGAATACAAACAGATCCAGGTGTTAACTCACATCGAGCTTATAGTCTTGGGAAAGAATGAGAAGGCTGTGGACATTGGTTAACTAATAAAATTCAAATGTCAGATTTCAAATTATAGACTCATAGACTCGACTACGGGAGCCCAGGGAAGTCTTCTTTAAGAAGAAATACTTGAATCAAGATCCAAAGGAGGAAGGGGGTTAAGTAGGTGAATATAAGACACCAGAGGGGTGTGTCAGAGAGAACAACACGACCAGAATCAGTACCTCAAATGTAGACAGAACGCACTGATTTAATTCCTACCCTACACTTTTTTCCTTTGCCATTTTATTTCAAACCAATCAAGGCATGGAGTACCTACGGCATGCGGTGTCAGTAATTCCACAACATTTTACAAAAACATACTTGCAAGTCCATCACTACATAGGACTATTTGGAAGTAGGGAAGTTAACCTAACCTGATACCTTTTTAAGTTACTATGATTTTAAATGTTTGGATTTATATCATAGTCAGTGTATCACACGTTTGTGAACTTTGCAACAATACACCACAGCAGTTGAAAAGAAAGAAATGATTGCAATGTACATTCCTGGAAGCCTCATGAATCCTGTTGGCAGACAAGCTAGTTTCTAATGAGTTTTTCCCCTACTGTCGTGCCAAACTAGGACGGAGGGTATAAGTTGATGTGTGAATAAAGCAAAACGTGTGTCCACGTTTCCAAGAACGCATCAATTCCATAAAGCAAAGGTAGACCTAGAGACGCTAATCCTGATTCTTCAGCCCTGTCCTAGCCTCTCCTGTTAATGTCTACAAATTATTTATGAAGCATCTGGTTTATGCTCAAGCACATACTAGAGGTTACAAGTCAATTTTTCAGTTCGATCACAATGCCATACCTGGAAATTCCCATAGTAGCTTCTAGCAAACCAACAGTGGTCGTACTTTTAAAAGGTTTCTCATCTTTCATTGTTTGTTGTAGAGCAAAAAGTAAACTTTTTATGCTCTTTCAAAATTTCCTAATTATGTAGCTAAGTACAATTCCTAGACTAAACATATTATCTCATAAATAATAGTAGAAGAACTTCTGGCACTTACGCACTTTAAAAATTAATAATGAATCCGTAGCTGCTGAGCTTTTGCCAAGCTTACCTCAGGGATGCAGTCATCGTGGGTCACCACCCTCACTATGTCGTCCAGGGGCAGAAGGGAATTGCACTTGATTTCAGTGTAGACGTTTTTCCCCTCTGTGCATGCTGCCAGCAACTCCACAAGGGTGATGTGGTAGGCTAAGGGGCCACTCTCGTCCCCTCGGTCTCTCTCTGAACACATCATATGGAGAAGGATGGGAAATGATGCTCTATCATTGTAAAATATCAGCACATCTTCACCCCCATTTATCAACTGAAATGATAACAAGAGAGTGTACATAGCGTCCAAATGTCCATCCTTACAGTTGCTTCCAAAGGCTTGGTCTATCTGGACACACATGCATCTCTTTGTAAAAACACAGATAACATTGCAAAAGCAGATCTATACTGGGGCAGGGTGGTAAAAAGACTCTAGTCATGGGTCAAGTGATTAGTTATGAACGCTGTCAAAACCAGCCGGGCAGATATGGAAGAGGTGGATGGGGACAAGAATAAATGACACAGACGACAGTAAACTGTTCAGCGAATTATCCACTGAAATCAAACTTGCAAAATACTCCAATAAAGTTACATCCTTCTACTTCAAATGGAAGACTCCCTTGCCAAAGCATCAGAAATCTCCTAAGTCTAATTTTACTATAGAATAAAATATCCCCAGCCCCTTTCATAGTGACAGAATAAGTAAGCAAGCACATTGATCCAAATGCAACCCTACAAGAATTTGGAGACTGCGTGCATCATGGGTACTGGCAGAGAATGCAGGTAAAAGAGAGATGGGAGAATAAAGAGAAAAAGACGACTTTAAAAGAGAGAAAGAAAGAAATGAGTAAGCAGAGACTTTCAGGACATAAATTTTCCTTCTTGTTTTATTTATATAATTTTAGTGGAAATTCCAGTAGGTGGTAATTTTATTGCTCAATCTCCATAATGTCTTATTGTCTACTTTTTTTTTTTTTGGAAACTGCATTATTATTTTATTAAAGAATTCACTTCCATGACTGTCATGAAGCCCGGGCTGACTTAAAAGTGACGAGTTCTGGAGGTAATTACATTCCCACTCCAGACTTTCTGGTGACAAGCACTGTCTTCTCTCTCTACCGCAACAGAAAACCCACACTCATGAGGCCTCAATCCCTGCCCTCCTATTCCTGGAAGATGCCAAGGCCAACTACATAGGAGGCCTTTTCAGAGGAGAAGACAACTTTCATCTTCCCAGAGGACAAACCTTCTCCTTTGCTTTATAAGGCAGATAGTAACCCTGAACCACAAGCAGGCTGGGACCTGCACGGGACTCAATTCCTATTGTGTATTACAGGACCAATTTTCTAACCCCAGCATGAAATATTCTGGTGGGTAACACAGCTTCCATAATTTTTTCTCTATTTTATTTGAACTGATAACATATTTAAGTTGATAAGCCAATTAATTGGCTTACACTGAATGTTTTCTTGAAAGAGAATTCACGTGCCAAAAAATGTATTATATATTAATAAAATATTATACATACTTCTTTCCATATAGAAACACTTCACCTAATAAATGCCATAGGACTGGCTTAACTATTTACTGCTTTCCCATTTTAATTTATTCTTTGATGATAATAATACAAAATCAAATTAGCTCCCACATTTCTAGGCAATGAAGAACAAATGTGAATGTAAACACAGGTAAGAGGTAAATTTTACAAGTTCAAAATGTCCCTTAAAGGTTTAGTAACAATAATTTACATTAAAATTTCAAGGCTTTAAGCTGAATTTATTTTAAGATTTCTATGGGGCAGAAGGGACTCACATTGTATCAATAGGGAAATTGCTCTCATTCCCAAATTTAAGGTAGTTAATTATGAAAATTGCCCCAAATCAATATAATCTACTGCATAACTGTTTGTAGCCATGGCTGAGGGCTGCCTTAATCCATACAGCCCTTTAGAGAACCATTTCGGTCACAGAGCAATGATTTACCCAAATGGGCTCAAACTGCTGTCAGTTCTCCAAAGAATCACTTGGTTCCTAGTGAGTAATTTATTCGTTGTTTAAATCTCGCTCAGTGCCAAACATCAAAATGAAAAGAGTAAAATAAATGAAGTACTTCGTCTATTTTTAAAAGTTTTTAACTTACTCTAAATAGCTAAGTTTCCACAAGTAATAAATCACTGATGGATAATTTCTATTAATTAGTTCAACTCCTTTCAAAGCCCTCTGCAAACAGTAGCAAAGAACACCCAGTCTATGTTTCAGGAAGAGTAATAAAGACACTCGAAAAGCAGAGTTTAATCCATTTTTGTTATACATTGAAAATGTATTAAAAATATAAAATTTTATCACTTTCATTCTGAATAATCTATAACATTTCACAGGATTTTTGCCCATTATTTAAAACACCTCAATTCATTAAGAATCAAAAAAAAAAACAAGCTCTTAGAAAATTATAAAAATCAACTTATGCTACTTCACTAGTTCTAAGTAAAATATATTTGTGCTTAAGTAGTAATTAAATTATTTTCCAAACCTATGTCGCTGGGGAATTTTTTTCAGCCTGTTAACAGAAAACATATTTGAGCATATTGCTTACGTGAAGCTGATAAAATGCAAACTGAGAACGTACCTCGGTCATTACCATATCCTGGCACTTCTTCACGTATTTGCCATCTGCTTTGACAATCGTCTGCAGAAACCTCAGGTACTCCACGTGGCGGCCGTGCGTCTCGATGCAGTGCACAAAGTGCTGGACCACCCTCTCGCTGATTTCATTGCACAGATGGTAATTGTTCATGAAGATGTGCCGCATGGTTTCTGCTTCAAGGAGCTAATAAACAGAGAGGAATGTGCCCTTGTAACTCCGACAAGATCAACTTTCTAGTCTACAGGACTTAGACCAATTGCCCTGCTTGTGATCGGTTTTATATTTTATGCAAAAGTCGTAATGGGTTTTCTGTGCAAGTCTTCTACAAAAGGCAAGATCATTCAGCATTAAAAGAAAACTGAGCTCACAAAGGATCTGAGCTGGAAAAGGGAGATTTATTATCATAAAGGTCAGCATGTTGGCAACAGTATTCTTGAGATTAATTTAATTATGTATTATTCAAAGTTAGCTTCTCCTCAGTATCCACTGACACATTTTACAGAGCAGAGTTAAGTCTACCTTTGAGTCACTCATATTTATCTTGCTCGTGTCATTGCAGAATTAGTCTCTGTTCTACCATCTCTTTTTCCTGACATTAAACTATATATACATATAAGTGACGTTGTCATTTGCAGGCAAAATTAGTGTAATTTTTCAAGTTTCTTTAAATGTTTCCTTAATGGAAATAAAAGATATTCACTTTTAGGAAGAAAACCCCTATAAGAAAAAAAAATGAGGTGAGGAAGATGAATAAAATTCTATCCATTAATGCTGCTAAAACAAATTTGATGGACACTTTCCTATAACTATTAGAAGCCACTAAAATACTTACTCCAGGAGTTAGGAACAAATTCAGATGTTTATGAAGGAGAACTTGATTCTGTGGATTTCCCCGACAGAAATTCTGCAGGAAGGTATGGGCCAGATTCATGACTTCATTCATCTTTTCATCATTCTGGAAGTTCAAGAGCAGCAGGTGATACAGAGAAACACACCAGAGCAAAAACGTTATCCAAGAATTTTCCCAAATGCACATTGCTCTTCTCTGTCACTGTTTTATGCTCCCCTTTCTGTTTCAACACCTTTCCTGGTTACCCGGTCCCCGTCCACCCTCCCCACTTTCTAGATGTCTCTCCCCTTCTCTTTATCCTCCTTCTATTCTCTGTTCTGCTCCACTCTTTCTTCCCCTTTTTGTTTGACAGCCCACCTCTCATTGTCCCCACCTTCCCGCCTGTCCACTACCATTTCCTGTCTCCCTATAAAGCAGCCTCTGTCTCCCTTGCCTCCATCCCCACACCTTCTCTGTCCCGTCTTCCTTTCTCCCTGGCCGCCAGTTCTGCTCCCTTCGCTGGACCTTCCACACTTCAAAAGCATCAATGTCATGAGAGTTCCAGCATGAAGAGATTTAAACGGACATGACACTCAATGACAACTGTTTCCAACGTGGATCATTTGTCAGACAGGACCCGACTGGGACGATGGGAGAAATGTGAATGGAGTGCGAGGATCAGGTGGCAGTAGAGGGTCACGCTCTTACCTGATCTGGAAAGTTGTTAAGTGCTTATGTTTGTAGGGGATATCAGCTAAAGGGCTCAGAGGTGGTGGGCATCAGGTTGGCAATTTACTTGCAAATAGTCCAGGAAAAAAAATTTCTTCATAACTTCCCTATATTGAAATTGTATCAAAATTAAAAACTAAAGGAGAAAGTAACCTAAGAGCTCACCTTTTCATAAGGTATCTGTAGAAGGTCCAACACCACTGAATGGGCTCCCATGTTCTTCAGTAATCGCTGGTGTTGATTTCGGCACTTTTTGTTCTGTACACAGAGTTTACTTAGCCTGATCAAAATCTTCCGAAAGAAGAAAAGAATTAAATATAACACACGCAATATTTAATGTAATAAATAAGCAAAAATTCTTTGCCATTCAAATGTAAACCCATATGAAAAAAACTTCACATCTGCTGACCTCCTTGACAATCCGGTAGTTGTTGCTCTTGTTGCTGTCAATCTGAGGTTTCTTTGTCCCATCTTGCACGGGACTTAAAATGTTTGAGTCCTAAAATGACACAAAAATATGTATTTTATGCCCCATATAGCTTTGTAATAAATTTATCTATTTTGTTTTTTAACACATTAAAAACCACTTGGTTTTATTAATATAAAAAATACACAAGTAGTCTAAATAAAGCCTTTCAAAATCCACTTTTTTTGTTTTTAATTGAGGTATAGTCAGTTTACAATGTTGTGTCAATTTCTGGTGCACAGCACCATGCTTCAGTCATACATGATATACATATATTCGTTTTCATATTCTTTTTCACCATAGGGTACTACAAGATATTGAATATAGTTCCCTGTAATAGACAGTATAAATTTATCTATTTTATATACAGTACTCACTATCTGCAAATCAAAATCCACTTTATGATCCTCAATCAAAATACAGACAGATTACAAGCTTTCAAAAACATTCTTGTTCTTCTGATACAAGGATCTGAGAATTGTGATTTCTATGGTTTACAAAACTGAGGCTAGTGACTTAGTAAACATGGGCATAAATTAATTTTAGGACTTTTTAGTGAAGGGTTATCTGTACTTTTTTTGGCTATCTATGAAGATGTCCTTATTTTAACCATATCAGCTAATATTCATGACTCCTATTTACTGCTATTATGAAGGTACATCAGGATTTTAATGAACTATAGGATTTTTTTTAATCCTTAAAAAACAATTAGCACAACTATTTAAAATTTAGGAGGTTCCTATGTATTATTTTAAGACAAAGAATGGTTTCCTAAATAAATACCTAATGGTGACCTATAGGAAAATTATTTAGGTATTTATGTATCTTTAATTGAAGTATAGTTGATTTACAATGTTGTGTTAATTTGCTGTGTACAACACAGTGACTCAGTTAGACACACACATAGGTATTCCTTTTCATAGTCTTTTTCATTATAAGCTTTTACAAGGTATTGAATACAGTTCCCTGTGCTGTACTGTAGGACCTTGTGGTTTATCTATTTTATATGTAGTAATGTGTATATATAAATCCTAAGCTCCCCGTTTATCCCTCCAACCCCCCCTCTTCCCCCTGGTAACTGTAAGTTTGTTTTCTATGTCTGTGAGCCTGTTTCTGTTTTGTAACTAAGTTCATTTGTGTCTTTTTAGATTCTACATATAAGGAATGTTCTCAGTTAATGATAAACAGCATCTCCTCTTAGATTTTCATTGTACATTTTACATTTTCGGGTCCTCAGTCTTCCACGGAAAAGTAGACATAAGTGATAGGTGATTTATTTATTTTGTAATAAATAGTAAATACATTTTGTAATTATTTTGTGATGAATTTATTATTCAACTTAAATGTTTCCTTTGTATTTTTTTATCCCATGAAAAGCTCCTTTGGCTTAAATGAATCATGAAAATTCGCACTTCAAAATAATAACCAAATTACAGCATCTATGGCATTACTAATAGTTAATGAGTTAAGTGTAAAAAGTAAAAGGTATTACATGTAACATGATCAGAGCATTTCCTTATGCTAAAAGTATCAAACATATTGTAATTTTATACTGCCTATATGAAAAGGAATAGTAAAAACCCAGAGCATAGAAGGCATAATTTTATTATCAGGGATGAACTGCAGGGAAAAAAAAAAAAAGACTGATGGAGCATACCATAATAGCTGGAAAGCACTTCAGGGATGGGAGGAAAAAACACCTTAACCCAAAAATTCTCTGCCAGGTTACCATGACATCCTCAAGAGTCACGACTGAGGGCCAAGAAACCAAGTACAGAACCAAGAAAATAAAAGAAAATTTAAATTAAAAATAAGATTTTAAACTACTAAATTAATAAAGCTTATTAAGGGGAACTGAAACACCAAAAACACTTCATTATAGCAGCCACCATCTGTAGCAGTACAATAAAAAACAAAACATAGGGAGTGGATGTATTTTAAACACCAATTATTGGGGCAACCATTTGAAAATAAATCACCAGTTACAAATTAATACCTGAACATTTATTAAGACTTAATATATGCCTGGTACTAGACAGTGGTAAATGGAATTAAAAGAAAAAGAAGATATGGTCCTTGTAATTGTAATTTCCAGAAGAAAATTACAGTCAACCTAAGAAAACAAATAAAGCTTTGAACTGAGCAGAATTCACTGAGCTGAGAGAGACAGAGATGCAGAGTAGCTATAGCTTTAGATGGCTTGATGAAGGAGGTCAAGTTCAAGCCAAGGCCTTGAAAAATAAAAACTATGTAGTTAAGTATAAGAAACATGTTGGGGGACGGGGGGCACTTGTTAGGTGAAGAAGTCACCTTAGCCAAAGGTGCTGTAGAAAGAAAAAGCCAACCGTGTGCAGAAAATGCCAAGAACTGGCAGTGAATGATGCCAAAGGGGTCAATGAGGCAGAGTGGGGCTTGACCACCTCCCTTATTCACAGTTGGTACGAAACTGCACTTGGATGAATGTCAAGTTCAACTTAGGTTAAAAGAAAGTCCTGGCTACCTACACTGATGGTGTTGGAAACTCCATTCTAAGCTCAGGGAAAAGGAAAAAACATAGGAAGCCAATAGGTATCATTTTATTTGTCCCAAGCTGTTGTTCCTACTGTGTTCCAAGACAAATTACAAAATGAATGCCAACCAAGAAAATACATGTAAATTTTCTTTACTAGTCAAAAAATTCTGATGGAAGCTTCAAGCAAGAGAGTGACTAGTCCGCGTGGAGCCATCCCGCTGCTCAGCAGGCTCTGTCTTCTTCTTTGGAAGGCAGCTACGCTCACCACTATGCCACCAACGCCTCCCTCTGTCTTCTTCGGCTTCTCTCTAGGCAAATATGGTCCAAAAGGGAGCCTCCAAACCTGAACTCCACCTTAGCAAGTAACCTCTTCTCCCATCTTACTGCCCATAAGGAAATTGCCCTGCATGACATTTCCTCTTTTCCTTCTGAAAATGTCTGGTATCATCCACAAAGCTGTCTAGCTTCCCTGCTGTGTCTCAGAGAAAAAGAACTTTTGAGGCATGGATTTCTAAATTCATCTCCCCTGCCTCTTTGCTTCATCCCTGTTTCTTGCGCATGAACAGTTTCCACCCTGTCCTGATTTTTTCCAAACTCTTTAAAAATACAGCCACGCTGAGGCTGAGCCCTTTCCATGATACTGCCCCATCCTGGGAAGTAGCCTTGCATCTCAGATGACAGCCTCCAATACATTTTTTAAAAGAATAATTTATACCACCCTGTACTAAAATTGCTTTATATGTCAGTGATTCATAATTTCTAAAACAATCTTTAGCATTTGATTTTTCTGGTTCACTATCATTTTCTTTAAATCCCACTTTGTTTTGTGGTGACACAATACTCTCCAAGATTTTCTGACCACTTTGTCTCTCTCACTCAATGGAATTGGAGCTGCAAAAAGGAAAGAGTATAAATGAAGGCACACAAAACGTCCCTGTCACCTTCCAGGGTTGTACCATCTGTCTATGCTCATAAATCCTAGGAGGGAAATGAAAGCAAGCCAATAAATAAATGAGTAAATAAATGAGTAAAGAGAATGGGAGACGTTGTCTATGAAACAATAAACACTAAGTAAATCCTAAAAAGTTGCAAAAGAAAACGTAAAACTACTTATGCAAGTGAAGCCAGTATAGAAGAGGGAAGGGGCTCCAGTGGCTCATATGAATGGAAACTATTTAGATGGGAAGAGGCTGGAGGTCAGAGCATGGAACAAACAGGCTTTCTATTTGATAGCAAAAATAATTTATTGATGAGAAGTAGAAATTACAAAGCTAGAAATATAATTAAATTTCCTTTTTCTGTTTACAAAGGTGGAGACTGAATTTTAAAAGGGCCATATTCATTTTATTTCTGGAAGAGAAGAAATATGAAAGAAAATCAAGTTTGTATTCCAAGCCAGCATTAAGATATTACCAAATCTAAAGACTGACAAAGTTCTTAAGGTGGAAAGGAGCTCTTTCTAATACATGTCAATTTTTTTTAAAATATCAGTTAAAAATAAAGGCAAAACTTTGCAACTACATTTAAGTCTATCTTTTAAACAATGACCTGAAGAAAAAGCAACCCCCTTGTTTTAAGAAAACTCATCTTGGGCACATTGTACCACGTTACAAAAAGTTACGCTCTTTAGTTCAGCCCAGGGGAAGCTATAACTAATGCTAACCTCTGTAAGTATGGGAATTAGGAAGAAAAATTATTTTAATTTAAAATTGCCAGCAGTCAACAAAAGGAGGCACCACTGGAGAATGCAATAAACAGCCCTTTTTAATTTCAGAAAATAATTCAATGTAATTAAACTGAACAAAAATATTAACCCGTCGAACATCTGGATGATCCCAAAGCAGCAATCGGGGGAATTTAAGAAATGTGTAAACTATATAACCACAGTTAGGTTTTGTTTTCTTTCTTTGATGCCAAAATGCTCTAAGTAAAGATGTTCCAAGAGTTTTCCTCCAGAAAGGAAAGAAATTGATTATATTTTTTAATATGCTATACAACTTTGGTCCTGGGTCAGTGGCCAAATCTACAAAGCCCTGACTTCATTCTAATGACAAAATACTAGGAAGGAAATATTAGTAAGCAAAATAGAGAAGTACGACTTATGCAGAGTAGGCTCAGGGAAAATAATGTGAAACGCTGAGAACAGTGCCATGCTTACAGTAAATATCCAAATTAACCTTTTGACAACAGTGATGAAGAATAAATATGGCACTCCAAAAGTACTTGCACTTTTTTGTAATTATTTCCTATCATCTGGAAGAACTTGAATTTATTTCCTCTAATGGAATATGGGAACCACTTAGTTAAGTGATTTTATAGAAGCAGCTAGATTTTTAATTGCATAGTATGTACTGTAACAGAAAGTAGTATATTCAGAAACAACACAGCAAGAATGGTCTAGAAGGGTCTAGAAGTTTCTGGGAGGGTCTAGAAATTGGATGGGCAGCAGGGATTGAGACAGACTCAGAGTGAGTATCTAAACAAATACCGGTTCTGAACATCGCATCATCCCCAAATTTATTTTGCATCAGACAAGGAAACTCTTTTATATCCATAGCAAAAATGAGATAAGAAAATAATATTGTATGAAGAATATATGGTGAACTATACATTGGCACAGATTAATGAGGAACTGGCTCCTTAATTTAAACAAGAGCAACTACGCTTTTAAAAAAGAACTTCCCATATCCTACAATGCAGAACTGCCTGCATTACTACAGCTGCGTGATTAAAGCAGCTCCCTGCATGTCTCCTCCTGGTCCCCACCCCAGTGAGGTTAGAGTCTGTCGTCAAGTCAGCAAGACTGCAAAACATTCTGCTCACCATCTGCATCCCAAACTTTCTCTTCCTGTAACCACCATTCAATTGAGTCAGTGGCGTCATTTACCAATCACCCTCCTCCCAACTTCTAGATGGCAAATGCTGTCCTTTCCCCATCCCCTTTCCCTCCAAAACATGAAAAAAAAAAAAAAAGAAAAACTAAAAATCCATCTTTTATACTTGATTGACCAACCAGATTACAACTGAGTCGAAGCTCTTCACAGTAAATATCACCTCCTCAGACAACTGAATGAGAGCCTGGCTGTGGGAGGACGAGGTTTTTTTCCTCCTTCCCATCTAAGAGTGACATCACACACCAGCCATGCAGGATGATATCCAGGAGGTTGGCAGAAACCCTAACATGAGCCTGGATCTACTTATCTGACCTTGCGTGTAAAGCTAATTCAGACCATCACGGGGTCACGGTTGACAGTTTCTGCTTCCCTGGTTGGCGCCTAAGGCTGGCTGAAGACTGGGCCCAAGACCCACAGTGCAGGGAAGTGGCTGTGTCCACCCATATTGGTGGATAACTTCCCTCCAGTTTTCCCTTGACTTAGGCACAAATGCCTGCCCTTCTAGAGGGTCAATGGACAGTCCTCGCCTTACTCCAAACCTGTTTTCCTTTCCCTTTGTCCCAAGACAAATAACAATATTGGCGTTTTCTGATTCACCTGATGTCATTTGAATTCACATTTGATGATATTTAATTAGATGTCCTAGAAAACATCTTAATCCCTTTGACTATCTGTGTCTCTGATAAACAAGGTAACAAAAGGGGTGTGCTCCTGGAGTGCATCCTCTTTGCTTAAAGAGATATTAGGTATGATGGAGATGCTCGAGGCTGACTAATAGCAGTTTCCGTAGGACTGCAGCAGGAACCCATTACAGCACAGCGAGGTGCGATGCTTTTTCTATATTACTTTCCACAATACTTTATTTATACTATGTAATACTTTTTTATATGACCCTCACCAGTATTATTTAAAATGTAGAAAGCAGAGGTAACCTTTTAGTCAGCAGGTGACAAAGAATAAACAAAGCACAGTACAGGAAACAAAAACAGTGACACAACAGAGCCATGAGAAACTGTGTCTGGTACCCGATATGTTATGTGAAGAAAGCATCCCTCATCAGTCATCGCAGAGCCGACCCCGACGTGGCTGTGAGTAGGGCTGTGTATACAGAAGGTGAGAAAGAGAAACGGCACCTTCTTTGGGATGCCCCCTTCAGAAAGCAATCACCCCAGAAATGCTGCCTGGTCCTGGTCGAGTGACATGTTTGCCGGGACTGGAATGAATCAACTTCTGTAACTTCCTCGCAAGCCACCTGCTGAGGAAAAACTCCATACAGGGACTTAGCCTCCTCGCTAACAACTTCTATGGAATTGAGAACAAACGACAAAATGAAAAAAATAAATACAGTAGTAACTGTCCTTTCTCACATAAAGAAAAAGATTAAGTTTATGCAAAAATGGCTTTCAAGTTAAATGTAAGCCGAAAGGCAAGAGGGGAAAAGACTGTCGTGGAAATAATTCAAAGAAACAAATTCAGGAGATACGAGCATTACATGTAAGCATCTGCACTACAACCAAATAAATGAGGATGAGTGCAAGTGGCATTTGGCTGAAAACCAAAAACTAATTCTCCATCAGACGTCTTGTGAAAGGACTTAGTAACAGACGCTCGTGAGCAGCAATCACCTCCCGCAGCATCAGCTCAGACATAAAAAACGGAGATATGTGACGTGATAAAAACCAGCAAAACAAATATACGAGGAGGCTGAGGGCAAAACCAGAAAATGGAGACAAGAAAATAAACTCCATAAAGGAAAATTCAGGAAAGCACTCTCCAAATTATTGGATTAGAGCTTTATATGCAGTGACCACAGTGTCCCTCATTGGTCTGATCACATAGGAAGATTCTGTCTGAAACTCATGGACTCTTTCTGTACCAAACCGGGAAGCTTAGACATTCTACCAGCTACTTTTGCCAAAAGTCAGTTAGTCAATCACAAGTTTGGCTGAAGAAACCAAGTTTCTATAGAACTATTTTCCTGCTGTGCAGAATCAAAGGACTAACACTTGGGAAAGCACACTTTTCTTTCAAGGTATCTTTCTAGAGGGATCTGCCTGCTTGCATGCTTGCTTCATCAAAGAAAAAAGATCAGAGGTGGGAGGCGAAGAAGGGAAACCAGTTTTTGCTTTTAAAGAGTAATGGGATGTGGAGGTAACAGGAAAACCATCTGACAAGAAAGTGGTGCCGAGACAGAAGCCGAGAAAAAGCCAAGGAAGGGAGGAAAGAGAAGGAGGCAGAGAAGAAAGGAAGGAATTAAATGCATTCCCTCAAAAACATAAATCTGCAAACTAAAATTCAAATGCCTGTGAGGACAGTTAATGCTAAGAAAGACAACGAAAAACACCCAATAATGAGATTGTATCTATTCCAGCGAAATGCAAAGAATCAGGTAACCTTTGGAAAGGACTTTTAAATATAAGTATGTTTCCAATAGTCATGGAGATGAACTGAGGAACACCTCTCACCCCGACCATGGACCACTCTGCAGCTGCCGCATGCGCAGGCTGCCCCCAAAGCATCACTGGGCATGGGGGAGGGAGAGCTTTCCTGGGAAAGGGGGAGCCACGAGCCAAGCATCAGAAAAGAAGAGAAGGCATGTGTCCCCCAGCCCTCCAGCATTCCAGAGACGTGCTGGATGCTCAGCTGGACACCAGCGTGGGTCTACATTTCTGAGCAACCACCTCCCCTAACCCTTCCTCACAGCAACTTCTTATGGGGCAGGTTTGAGAGTAACGGATCAATGAATGTACACAGAACTTCTCAGGCACCAGGCAGTCTGGATTGGGGCGCCTGCTGTTCGTAGGAATTGATCAGGAACACTAGCTGTGGGGGTCCTCCTGCTGAGAGGCAGAAGCCACAGGTCCCGTGGGAAGTCAAATCAGTGCACAGACTCTTAGAAGAGAAGACGTGAGTCACCCCCCAACCCAAACCCCCACCCACCCCCAGCCCTGCAAGTGGCCAGCCAACCTGTTGCCCAGGCAACCTAGAGAGAGCCCCTTAGGGACATTTTTTCAGTGAATTCTGTTCCTCACATCACACATCTATTAAAAGAACAAAAAATTATAAAGCGAAAACAGGCAGCTACCAATCAAGAATACACAGATATTCTTGAACCAATTAGAAACCAATTAGAACCAATTAGAAACCCCGCAAATGAAACAAATTAGAAACCCCGCAAATGAAAACAAAAGTCCTTGAAGCAAAAACTAGGTAGAAGGTTTGAACATCAAACTTTAGTTCCGTGAGAGTCTAAGTTTTCTTAAAGAAGCAAGCAACTGCATTTAGGTGAGCAGATAGATACAGATATAAATACAGACCTACAGATACAGAGGCACAAGCATCGTGAAGAAAAGTTAATAATAAAAATATCTAACGTGAGTGGGAACTTCTCTCTGAGGCCCTGTGATGCCCATGTGGCCTGCTTCTTAACTCTTAACGAGGCTGGATGAGCGTTCAGGGCAATCCTGACTTAACCCACTCGGATCTGGTTTCCTGAGTTAATCCCTCCTTCCTATATTTAGAAGTCAACACGCATCTGAATGTATAAACCAGGGATGCCACCGAGACGGTCAGCCTGTTACGCCCTATTCTTTAAGCTTTCAGCAACAATGCTGCAGTCTTTTAATGCCCTGGAAGATAAGTTAATAAAGGGAACCACCGGAAGATACAACAGGTCATGAAGCTCACAGGTACCAGGGATGCAATGCACTTACCAAGAGGACCAAATCCACCCCATCCTCCTCCAGGTTTTTATGAGATCAACTACAGTGAATGGGATAACTTTGGACCATACGCTGAAGACTTGTTAAGTGTTAGCAGACGGATGATCAACTCACATCTATTGCTCTGAGTAAACAGAACTTACCACTGAGTAAACACACACACACACACACTTTTATGTTATTGGCAACATTTCTTATTATTAAAATGAAGAACCACATTAATGTTGTCTGGTCTTCTGCTATCTAAGCAGGCACAAAGTTAGGCCATTATGAGCTGTTTTAAAACAATGCCAGTTGCCCTGTGTTTAGAGCCTTTGTAAAGATTTACTAAACAACAAAGGATTATTATGCGTACCGCCTGCCAGAGCGCATGCTGCCTGCTACTGGCTGTTTCCATTGATACTGTGATATATTTCATCCTGTTTACAATAAATTGGCAGTTGGTTCATTGCATAACGGAGATTATTTGGCTGTGCACAAGTCAGTAACTTTGAAGTTTCTCACTTTTTCTCCTCTTATTAATCTATTATCAATGTACCATTCTCCTGGCTTCTCAACCCATCGGCTCGTGTGCATTGCTAAGGCCGCCTCCCAAGTTCATGCTCACATAACCTCACACCTGGAATCGGGCAAGAGGCTCTTAACTGGTGCCCCCACCAGTTAAGTCTCTTTCTGCTGAACCATCCCGGGTTCTTCTGGGTGAAATTTTCTGAGACAGTATATTCACGTCCCTTCCCCCAAATCTTCAAAGGCTCCCGATTTCCAGCCACTTCAAATACAAATCACTTATTCTTGAACTCTGCTTCTCTCGTGATTATTCTTGAATACATTAGCCAACGAAATCCTCCCAATCTTTCAAAACAGTGACGCCTTCTCCAAGGGGTCAGGCCTACAGTGACCTCTCCCTTTTCTGCGCTATACAGGTCGGTGTTAATTACATGTCATACATTTTGTCGTATTGTTTCATGTGTGTTGTTCTGCGTGTTCCATTCTTTGAGGGCAAGAGTCTTATCTCAAATATACTTGATTCTAGACATCAAACTTTAAGAAGGGAAATGAGAAATTCAGGCGTGTACAAAGGCATGGAAGTATGATGGTGAAGAGATGAAATCATACTTTAAGCAAGATGTTCAAAAGGACGCACGTCCTCTTGGGAAACGCGACGGCAAATCAAGGAGAGAAGGTTCAGATACAGTCCATGCTGCCTTAACCCGAGCACCAGTAGACAGACCGTGCAAGGATTAACATATGGGTTCAAAATAACGAAGAGTTTTCTGCTGTTAAGAACTGCTAAATATAGAAAATGCTGAGGTAGGACTGCAGAGAAATCCTCTGGCTATACAACACCTAGAAGTGATAGAGAAAAATACTTCAATCTCTTTTTGATAAAGAGAAGGAAGCAAATGGAGGCCAAAATCCATAAAAATACATGAAATTTCCAAGCAGCAATCAAGCACGTTGTTGGCCCTGAGGGTATCAGCCTGAGATAATAACCAACAAGTGAGTCTTAACTTGTTTCGCACACACAGAACAGAAAGGAAACAAAGTCTGGATCCCAAGGAAGAGGGGAGGTCTGATCAGAGACCAGCCTTAGGACCAAGAATCTCAAAAGGAGACACCCGCAGTGATAAACCAGGCCCAGAGAAGATCAAAGGGGACCTTGGCTTGGCTTGGCTTGGCTGAAACCAAAAAAAAGGAGAAAAACTCTCTTAAGCTTCTACATACAAAGACAAGCCCATTTTCACTCAAGATTTGGGACCAGAATTCCCACTCATAAAAGGCCCCCAAAGTCCCACGTCAAAAACTTTGTTTAACACGGTCACAAAGTGCAGCCTCCCACAGTGCCTCTGGGAGGCAAATGAAATCTTCTCCGGATTAAACACAGGCTTCGGAGGAATTCACACATAAACTTCCAAAGAATCTTAAGTTCCTAATACATTTTTTTAATTACTAAATATCTCAGTAAACACGTTCCCAAGGACTTCTGCAAGAACAGTGAACTTATAACTGCAAATGGCCCTCCTGTGACAGAACAGCTAGATCCTAGAGGTGGAACCTGTTTTAAATACATTTCTGGGCACACTGAAAATGAAGGGCTGAAACACCCCACCCACCCTCCATCTACACAGGAAAAAAAAGGTAGCCTGAAACCAGATCAGAGAGTTGGAGCTTCAAGCCAACATGGTAAGTGTCCCTAAGGAAAACACCAACTCTGCAACCCTGACAGACAAGTCAGCCCTCAACAAGTGTCAAGTTTGAGGAGCGAAACCCAAGACTCCTGCCTTCAGACAGGTGTGTGGGGAGGGAGCGCTGTGGTCCCAGGCCAACAGCGCCCCCTGGCCACAGGCCGAGGCAATCACAAACACTCCAAGGAGGAAAACAGGCCAGCTTTCAAGCCTGAAGTTGGAAGCCAACAAGATACAAGCTTGCGGACAGACTGGGAGTTGCAGATTTGTAGCTACTGACAGGTACATATAGAATAGATAAACAAGTTTACACTGCATGTAGCACAGGGAAATATATACAAGATCTTGTGGTAGCTCGCGGTGAAAAAGAATGTGACAATGAATACGTCTATGTTCATGTATGACTGAAAAATTGTGCTCCACACCAGAAATTGACACAATGGTGTAAACTGACTATAACTCAATTAAAAAAAGAAAAGATACGAGCTCAAAACCTACACTCTGGATGCAGTGTCACTTGGCCTTTGGAAAACAACTGGCATTATTGGGTGAGGGTAAACACGCTAGATGTTTACACCTAAATATAAATCCTGAAGGGGCTTCTTAAACATGTGCATCAGGTGACATTAATAAAAAGTTTTCAAAGCACCTTTTGGTAGCAGATTTTCTTTTAAAACACTAGAACTGTAAAGAATGAAATGTTCATCAATGTTAATGAGATAAACATGTGCATAAAATGTAATAATACACATTAGAGGCAAGGAACGCGCTCCTGCTGTACAACAACAAAGGTGGAGAACAAAAACACATCTAAAACAGACCAAATGAAATACTTTTCTTTTTTGTGTTTTAGAAATACAGATATACATGGTGAGGCCATTAAGAAAAGCAGGGAAATTATTAACATTAAACTCATGACAGAGGATTCCTCTGGGATATAGGGATGGGCCACAGGGACTTCGTGTTGGTAACATTCTGTTTCTCAAGCTATACATTAATTTCAACAGGATGTCCTCTGTCAGGAGGTACTGAATTTCCCATCACAGAAATTTGTTTCGTTTCAAGAAATCTTCACCTAGCTGAGCTATTTAGAGCAAGAACAACTATTACATAGGAACTGAACTTGATAATGCTACAAGCATCTTGCAATTTAACAAGTATCTTTAAGATTTCATAACTTCATACTCATCATAGTAAACAGCACAGCAAAGTGCACACAAAAACCAATCATAATGATGACAACCATCACTCACTGACTGCTGCCTTGGCGGACACTGCTGGTCGCTAACCTATATCCTTTTTCCTTTCTTCCCTGCCAGCAAATCCTGACTTTGTTTTGCCACTTATCCTTCCCCTGTGTAACTCAGGGGAGAGGATGCTGGCTGTGGAGCATCTTTTATTTAGCTTAAGCCAATCATATATAGTCCATGGTTTGGAGGTAAACATGTGGTCCTGCTCCAGCCAAGGAGTCAGGAGATAGGATCTACTGAAGGGCACCTGGGAAAAGTCTGCTTGTTCCTGAACAGGGGACCCAGAAAAGCACAGATATTCCTTCTTGGTGGTGGTGTGCAGAGGTGTGACATCTGCGATGCTGCTGTCATGATGCAACCATGAGAAAAAGCAGTCTCAGAAGTAAGACCATTGGTCCATGATGATCGCATAGACACAATAAATTAATTAAAGCTCCTTGACTTGTTGGTAAATAATATGTCATCTTGTGGTGTATATTTTCCCACTGAAGTCATATCAACCGGCATGCTACATGCACAGTTTGCTCATTTAATCTTCACAATAATCCTGTGAGCTAAGAAGCTTTTTTATGTCCATCGAACAGACAATGGAAACAAAACTTAGAGAACTAAAATTAATTGTCCAAAGTCATACAGATACTTAGTGGTAAATTCTGGGGTGCCTGATTCCAAAACCTATACCCTTAATACCCTATCCATTCAAGTCCACCTTCCTGTAGCTATGAGGGCTGGAAAGCACATTCCAGTGGATTCGAAGGCTCCATTATCTGGTCACACGCTTCTATGGTACGAGTTGGTGTTGGTGGCAGCAGTAGCCTTGACCTCTGAATTGCAGCTACATCAGTAGTCCAGTGTCAGCCTCTAAACTGTACTCCTCCAGACTTTCCAAAAACTTAATTCCTTGTAGTAAATTGCTTCCTGCTTTAAGCACCTAAAATTACCATTTCCTGAACTGATAAATCCTGAACTGAACAAGTAATTAAATACATTCCAGCTTCATTGACTTGTATTTGTCTGAAGTCCCTAGAAGAGCAGTTTCATAAGCCCACAGGTAACGCGGCTTTATCTTTAAGCCATCCTCGGGTGACTTGTTCACCCTCTTTCTCACATCAATATGAACTGTTTATTAATCCGCCAAGAGCAGGCCATGGGCATGGACTGTAACAGAGGTTCTTCCTCCACTTTCCCTCATGACTGGGAACTTAAACTGTAGACTAGTGACTAACATCCTATACGGAACATCTCATCTCTACTCCTAGGAGATTTTGTGGGGGCAAACTTTTACAAAGAGCATACTGCATTTTCCTAAAGTTTGGAGCTGTTCTCCATTTTAAAAAAAGAATGAAAGGTTCTGAAAGGGCAAGCGACATTCTATTTATCTTCTAGAATATTCACAAAATATGTATTTATAAGAAGAGGAGGTATCCTAGTCTTGTGGAAGCACAATACATCTCTTAACAACTTTAAATATTATATTAGAAAGTGCAATCTTACATTAAAGAGCCTGGAACTTATCATCAAAAAGACTTGAGTTAAAATCACATAGAGCTGTTTGAATGAGAAAATCCTTGGGTTTTCTGAATTTCAGTTGATTCATCCTTAGAAATGTGATCTCTGTGACCATCTCCAAAGTTTGTTGTAACATTTAAAAAGATATACCACATACAATCATGTCTGCTATGAGTTGGTATACAGTGAGTACTAAATAAATGTTGAATTTTCTCTTATTTCTTAAATATGCTATGGAAGAACTCCATTTCAACCAAAAAAAAAAAAAAACCTGTAGATATTCTACATTCTACTAACTTACATTATAAAATCACAGAAAAGGTTCTTAAAAGATTAAGTCAAAAATTTTGTGCAAATTAGCGGTAATGAGTCCTGAGACAAGGTGGAAGTCGTTACCCACCATTGAAATTTCATTTGGAAATTTTCAGCATTCTGATGACTCTAATTTCCTCCCACTCTGTCATCATCACCCTTCACTACAAAATATTTTGGGTATTCAAACAAACAGAAAAGCCAGGGTAGGTAAACCCCTCTAAATAGTTGACATTCCTGGAGGATTGCCAAGCTGGTAAAGTAGAAGGATGTGGTGCTTACCCTCTCCCACAAACACAACAAAAACTCCATCCACACATGGAACAATTCACACAAAATACCTACTGAACTTTGGTAGAATATCTCTTTCTATCAGAACTACAAGTTTCTACTGTAGAGCACAGGGAACTATATTCAATACCTTGTAGTAACCTATAGGAAAAAAAGAATATGAAAACGAATACATGTATGTCTATGTATGACTAAAACATTATGCCGCACTTCAGAAATTGACACAACGTTGTAAACCTACTATACGTCAATAAAAAAATAGCTTACATTCCAGCAGATGAAAATGACAACCAAATAAAACACTAGTTTGGCATTTAAGAAACTTAATGCATTATCAAATTATCACGTTGACAGTGGTTTGCTAAGACACTGCTTCAACATTTTTATTGGTTATTTACTATTTAGTGAAATGTGAAAACAGCAACTAATTAACCCACTGAAAACTAAAACCAATATAACAGAAGACTTATGATCACCATCTCACCATTCTTTGCATCATACATAGATTTTTTTAAGACTTTCATGTTGGCAATAAAGAACACTGTCCTTCCATTTAGGTTTTTTACATATTTATAAGGATATTTAATAATAAAAGGAATGGTTTATAGATTGGCAATAAACAGCCACAATGAATGGTAAAAACAAAAAAGAACCCATTTCTTTTTTTCTCCACCTCATTCCCTCCTGTTGTCTTTACTCCTGGATTGTAAGATTTACAATGGGAAGGAGAAAAGATTAACAAGTAGGCAGATGGGATAACATGTCTTAGCAACTGACAAGAATGAAACAAAGTACAAGTTTATGGGGTTAACTGACTTGGCAAATGGAACTTCCACGCTCTGATTTAAAAGACACTTTGTATTATTTCAAAACAGATCTTGAACACGAACCTCAATGGGCTCTTCACCACCTTTCACTTGATTTTCACCCATTTCTCCATTCTCATAGCTGCTGCTCTTCTCAACCCATAACTCGGATTTTTCTACAGTCAGTCGAAGCTGGTCGAGGTCTGCCTTGATTTGCTTGTAGTTGTCCACATCCTGATTGGACACCAGCAACTGCACCTGGAAACAGAATTTCAATCCTTCATTTACTTATGGAACATTCTTTATTCCTATTTATGTCAAAAATCCCAAGTCTTCGAACAGATTTGTCCCTCAGTTGAAGTTTAATATTTCTAGAATATTTATGGATATTTTAGATCTACACTGAGCATGAAAATTTACCTGGAAGCATTGGTAAACTCTATCCAACATAGTCACATGTTGTAAAGAATCACACATATAAAAAAGGGAGACGTAGCAAAGCTTTTCAAAGTATTAAACAGTGATTTAAAAGATACCCTAACTCTAATTTCACTGCTAAAGTTAATTTTCCTGAGATTCTATCTGTTTGAAAAGTAGAAACATAAAAATAAGTGAAAGGAAATAGTGATACAGTCTAAACTTCACGATATAAACTTATAATTTATAGGTATAATATGACATTTACAAACACATGAAAAATTGTATCTATTTATATAATTACTCTTTTAATTATTTCATATTATGACATATTCTTGTAAAACTTCCTAGTATCAATGCCCTAGTAAACAAATATTAGTGAAATACATGTGAGCACGTAGATATTCCTCACTAACAGTCTCAAGGTTGATGCCACTCAAAGATGACAAAGAAAAAGATTAGATCCATTACAATTCCTTTCTTTGGGGTTTATACATTTTTCAATCACAAAACATTTATTTCAGTGCTACTGTTTTTTTTCCTGCCCAAATTTATCAGTAAAATCTTGGGTCGAAACAAACAGCAGTGACAACAAAATTCCTAATATGGAATTATCCCCCAGTGCCTTCCTAAATCTCAGTGCCTGTCATTTACATTAAAGATATCAACTGAAAAATCACTGGTGGGGAACTCTTTCTAAAACAGATCATGTCTTGGCTTAAGACAAGGCCAGAGCTATCTTTAAAAACAGTCTAAAGCGTCTCCAGGAAAAGTCTGATCAACTCTGCAACCATGAAGGCAGGTTGGATGTTACAAACAGTATTTTCAGAGCCTCTGCGACGGAGCCACTGAGGGCTACTTGATCTCACCTGTTTAAATGCCTGTAAAACTTCTGCTCTCTGGCTGAAGTGCTTGAACAGCAGCTGCAGGGCTCCTGAGAGCAGAGGAGGGTAGTCGTGCATGATCAGATGGATGAGGACCCGTAGAAACGTCCTGCCTCCTTCGTCGTCAAGTTGAACTGGATTTTTTTCCTTTCTGTAAAAGCAAAAATCATTCTAAAATAACTTAGATTAACCTAAAATCTAGTTGCAAGTGGTTAAAATTGTGTATACATTCTCAGAGTTATATCATTTCTCCCCCAAAATTGGAAAGTAAAAAGGAAGAATTTTTCACTTTTTTTCTTATTTCCTTATTTATTTATTTTCTTTTCCTTTTTCTTCTCTTTTTTTTTTTCCCTCATGTAACTGGCGAGGAAATAAAACATAAAGAAAAGCTTGTGAAAAGGAGAGTTGGAAGTAAGGGTGGCCAACCATCCCAGTTTGTTCAAGACTGCAGGGTTCCCGAGATCGGGGACTCCCAGTGCGAGCACTGGGAAGGCAGCAGGCAAGCCGGGATGATTTGGTCATCTAGGCACAGACTAAAGAATCTGAATCAACCCAGAAGCATTTACTATGAAGACATACGAGGCAGGACGTACACCCAACGACTGACTGACTTTCCCCCCGTCCAAACACTCGGGCGGGGTAGGGGGGAGACTGCGCACCCACACAGGCACCCAGCCAGCACCGGCTCTGAGCGTTTGGTGTATTTGGACCCCGAACAAGATTCTCCTGCGTGAAATGTACATTTATTTTAAGGTGAAAATCATACACTGGCTTATTCTCTCTTCTCGGGAATAGTGAAATAGTTGGACAGGAAAACACTAACAATAAAAGCAAAAACTGGCAAAACAATGTAAAAATAAACCTAACCCAAATTGTTCACTCGAGATAAAAATCCTTTTGGGTTCCCCTGATTCTCCATCCTTGTCTTTCTTTGCTAACCAAAGACAATGCCACAGAAGGCTTAGTATAGAAATCTTTTTAGATACTCATGGTAAATGTGTCATAAAAATGAATGCCAGAAAATAACGTGTAACTTAGACACTTTACGTTTTTTATCTTTTGACTATTAGTTTCATTTCTGGAAAAAAAGAGGGGAAAAAAGTAACCTAAAAACAATGAATTAGCAGGCCTCCTAATACCGAAGGAGGGTAGTCATGGCAGAGACACTTTGTTTTCTTTAATCATAGATATTTACAGTTGGCAGAAAACTGCTTTATTTCTTACATATAAAGTTAATGATAATGCTGAAAGGAGTAACTTTCTTGCCTCAAGTTTCTCAGATTCAAGGAAGCAATGTTTTGCAAGATGCAGTGATATTTATACCAGGGGAGTTAAAGGGCATTCCTGTGCTGTCATTATTTGAGGAAAGAAAAGCAAAGAATTCAGGGGAGAGTTCAATATACTGATGTCATCTAGCCTGGTTTTCGGGTTTTTTTGTTTGTTGGTTTTTTTTTACCTGACCTAAAGGAAAGCTATGCTTTCTCTTCTATGGTCAATTAGCAGCTTCGTTTCTGGCAGAAATTATGTTGGCAACAATAAAGGATCTAAACTTACATAGACAGAGATGAACAATAAAGTGTCAATAAAATTCTAAGTAAAATCTTATCCACAAGATAAACATACATAAATGTTACCGTACCTTCCAGCAAACATAGTTTCTGCCTGAGCTGCAATTTCATCTATATCAGGAACAATAGCTGCAATGATACAGGGCAAAATCCAGTCTTTATCTTTTTATAATTAGGAGTCACAATATTAATATTAGCATACCGAAAAGCATTTTTGTCTTAATTTCTTTATGCCACAAAAGTCAATCTACACTTTAAAAAGTCATAACATAGTTCCTCATATATATCAATATTTTAAACTGAAGTTTACATTTTAAAATGTAAATTGTTATAGTCAAAGATACATTCAAAAGACCAGAAGCATCATTTACAAAGTTACCTCCTGTATATAGCTGTGTGTGTCTGCGGATGTGTGTGTGCGCATGTGTGTCTGTGTGTGTGTATAATAACACGGAAGGATAATTTTTTTTTAAAGAATCACAATATTTTTATAAAGAACCTTGTTACTATACGGGACTTCCAAACAACATCATCTTTTTACCTAAACTTGCTTACTTCTATAATTCCAGCCTTTATTCTTGTGGGACAGGGTTCTTGTGTTTTGGTTTTGGTTTTTAATGTGAACCAATCACGATTCTTCAGTCATCCCCACCACTAACACTCTGAAGATGTCTGTGATAAGTACACAATTTATTTCTCATCTCCAAAAGCATAAAAAGAAAACAGAGCAAGATATAAAAAGGGAAAACAGAAGTCTTCCCAGAAAGCTACCTCTTATGGATACAACCAGTGAGAGAGACCAGGTAAATCAGAGAGAACTGCTTTTCTGCCGACGCCCCAGACTTTCCCTCCCACACTTCTTACTGACACTTAGAGCTCCTGTTTCCAGAAGTCTGGCTTCTGAGAGCCAATAATTTTTATGCCACTGTCAATGCAACCGCCAGCAGAAGTTTCTGGTTCTGCCATATCGTTCCTGGAAATAGCCCTTTGGGGTTCTACACTTCTGGGAAACATAAAAACAACACTGTTGCAAACATGCCAGAGAGACTTCTAGCTCAGGAGACCTTGACTCCGTCTCTACAGACATGCTGTCTTTGGATGGTACCAAGGAGTCACAGCTAGCAGGATGTTTGGTCTAGCATCCATTCTAACTGCACACTTACTTACGATCACTGACTCATTCCTGTCAAACTGATCGATGGACAAAGAAGAGGAGGGTTCCTGACATTGCTACAGTGGTTGTGGTTAAGAGAAAGTTTTGTATCTGTGTATGAATCCTGCCCAAAGAAGAAGAATTCTGTCAACTGGCTAAATCTTTAATACGCCATAGTTTCCAGCTTGCCATGACTGGCTGGAGCTATCCAGAAAAACAGTAATTTAATATTTCTTAAGTTTCATAAGGTTCTTTCTAGAGTCACAAAATTTTAATAATAATTTTTATGGTCTTATGTCATTATGCTCCTATACTCAGAAATAAGAGTGGCTTCGTTCTTACACTTTTTAAATATGAAAAACTGATATACAATACCCATTTACAACCACGCAAAGTAATAATAATAGTTTAAAAAAACAACACCTATACACAAAATTAAACCAGCATCCACATCGAGACCTCTGGGGAACTCCATAGCTTTCTTCTTGAATTGGGTGATGTCTTCCTACAAAACACCTTTCCTCCTGACAGCTGCATTTCACTCTGCTCTTTGATCCAGGCCAAAAAAAAAAAAAAAATTCCCTTGGATTTTCACCAAAATAACATAATGCTTAAAAGTTTCAGACTCTGGAATTGGAAAGACCTCAGCAAGTATCCCTCTTCTGCTATTTTCATGACCTTTAGCAAGTGACTTAACTCTTCTGACTTTGGTTTTCTTATCTGTAAAATGGCACCATAAACAGCACCTCGACCTCACGGCGGTGTGACGATTACAAAAGAAACTGCATGCAAAGGACTGAGCACCAGCAGCGGCAAACATCCTCCCTGCTGTTCTGGGCAAGTTACTTGATGTTCTGTCTCAGTTCCTTCATTACACTGGTGGAGTTTATTTTGACACTTTTGTCTCATAGGAATACTTCTTGTTTTAAAAACATAAAAGGAACTTTCAAGTCCTCAGGAAGACACCATACAAAGAGGAAACACTGTCACAAAGG
This sequence comes from Camelus bactrianus, assembly GCF_048773025.1. Lineage (NCBI taxonomy): Eukaryota > Metazoa > Chordata > Mammalia > Artiodactyla > Camelidae > Camelus > Camelus bactrianus. Next base: position 16,962,144 of record NC_133572.1, read on the forward strand.
AGATACCTGATGGCAGCAGCGTATCTGGAGAGCCACTGGCGGACGTCTCAGCATTTCCATTGCTCTCCCCGAATTCCTTCTTATATATTGACAGCATGTATGAGATCCTATAATCGAGTCTGACACTCAGAATAAACTACGAGAAACAAAAACAACGTAAGTTTCTTTTATCAGCCTGCGATGCTTAAAAATTCAACTCATTACGTGACACCAAGAACAACATAACTATCAACGTGCCACACGAACTCGTGAGAAACCTCATTGGTAAACTCATCACACTTCAGCTGCACACGTGATAATCAGTCAGAACCCTAAGGAAAGTGATGCATTTCCATCAGCCAACGTCAGTGAAATCTCTAAGCAGTTTTTGGAAAGAAGAAAATGTGACATTCCCCCCATGATTGCTCTCCGAATACTCCAGGTGGAGGTAACCAGCAAGTCTGGACGAAGAGGTGAGGATGACATAATTTCCTGAGCCTTTTGCAGAGTTCCCATTTTCTCTGTGAGGAAAGTGCTGGGGCTGTGACCCTCATTCACTCACAGGAAGGCCACGATTTCAGCACCAATGGTGTGGACTCTGGCCACGCCACAGCGGGTCCTGGATCCAGGCTACCGAAGGGCAGCGTAAGTTACAGCGTCCAGTACACCAGGGATGTGCCTGACTGGCGTCTGCTTTCCCCTGAGTCTGTACCGTTGCCCTGGTCATGGAAACTTAAGTGCCAGTAAGGTTCCCATCTGTGCCCATCACCATGAAGAATGCAAACGCCCCAAGCCCAGGGCCCTCAAGAAGTCAGTGATCGAGTTGGGAAAACAAAATATAGCACTGTTAACATAACTGGGAAATTAGCACACATCTCATTGTGGTCTCGAGTATAATGCCGATCAGAGAAGGAAGAAGTCTGGGCTGCCAACACCTGAGTGGGGACGGGAAACAGCAGAGAGGTGGTACCTTCCCTCCCGGTTTGCCTGAGACAGGCCAGGGTTGGCCTCTGCTCCCAGTATTGTTATCAGTGTCCCCTACACTCACTTAAGAGAGTCTCACTTGAACAGCAAACAATAATGGTCATCTGAGTTTCAGAAAACTTGGTGTTTGGTGCTACCATCTAACCTTGTCTCTCACTGTCTCCACCATCACTGTATCAGACCCCTCCCTCCCTCCCTCCCGCCTTCTCCTGCCCCCTTTCCCTCACTCTCTCTCCCACTCTCCTCTTTCCACCTGCACAAGATGGAACACCTGCCGTTTCTCTTTTGCCTCCTCACCTTCATCTCCCTGGTTCCCTTTACCTTGGATGCTCTTCTCCTCCACCCCATAATCACCAGCTTTGGAGATAATCCTCCAAGGTGGGGTTTGAACCTCCTTTTTAATGAAACTTTCCCTGGTTCCCCAGTCCAGATCAATGTTTCTCCTTTTTGCTCACCCAACACCTTAGTTACACCTCTAGGTCCACAGTGGAATCCATCTCCCTACCCCACCCCCTCCTTCTCGCCCTCTCTCTCCTCTGCTAGACCTTCATGGTCCTCGTGGCAGTAACCATGCCCCACGTCAGCTGTGTCCGGTCAAGTTCAACAAACTTGTTGAGCCAGGTCCTGAGGAAGGTCCCAAGGGTACAGAAAAGGCTCCAAGGATATAAGACCTGCCTTTGAAGAGCATTTAATCCAGAGGGAAAGGCAAACACCAAAGAGAATCTTTTATTAACATGCTGTGAGCACTGCAACACATAGCGGCGGAACTGGTTCCAGTTAATAAGGAGATTTTCATTCCCAGAATAGGCAGATCTATAGCGACAGAAATAGATTAGTGGTTGCCTAGGGCGGGGGGGGGGGGGGGGAGGTGCAGTGACATTGGGGGAAATGGGGTTACTTTCGGGGATGATGAAAATGTTCCAAAGTTGACTGTGGCAGTGGTTGCCCATTATCTGGGAATATACTAAAATCCTTTGGAATGTATGCTTTAAATGGGTGAATTGTATGGTATGTGAATTATAGCTCAATAAAGCAGTTTTTAAATATAAAAAAGGGGGGATTTTCAAAGAAGACAGACCGTGGGAGAAGAGGGCTGAGAAAGGGCGTGGGTTTGGCGGCCCTGAGCAGACAGGTGGGAGCAGAAGCTTGACTGCAGGTGCCTAAAAAGACGGGTGTTTTTGGAGAAAAAAAAAAAAAAAACCCTTATAGAGAACAAGTTATTAAAATATGAATTAGTGCAACACTTACTAGGTTTTAAATGAAGATTAGTATTCAAGGAATTCTATTTTATAAATAGAGCCAAAATTGAAGCTTTCATCCTCCAATATATTTAATTATGAAAAATAATGGAAGGTAGAAGAAAAGGGGGAAAGGGAAGAGTAAGAAGGAAGGCAGAGAAAGAGAGTGGGGAGGCGGCTGAAGACAGATGGAGAAAGAGAGAGAAGTAAAAAGACAAAAAAAAAAAAAAAGATACATGAAATGATGGAGAACAGAAAGGAAGAGCCTGAGGAGGCATTGCTGGCAGAAAGCAGGAGGCTTGCTTAAGGGACGTCTCGAAGGGACATTCTAAGAAAAACATTCAAGAGCTGCACACAGGAACACAAGCACAGTGAATCAGACCCAGACACAGAGACACAAAAACCAGAGCGAGAGCAGGTTCAACAAGAAAGACATAAAGCACCCAAAAGAGAGGCTGCAAATTAAGCCAGCCCTCGCCCACCCTGCATGGTGTCTCCAGCCCACCATTTTTCAGCTGTTAGACTGCTCTGGAAATGCTGCTTTCCTGTCACTGTTCCTGGGCTGAAATGAGGGCACATATTTCAGAGGCTGTCCCGTGAGGAGGAGGACGTTAAGCTGGGGGCCCATCAGGCCACAGGTCAGGTGATCACTCGCCACCTTCCTGAGTTTCAGAAAGGACCGCTCAGTGATTTCTCAGGGTCGTGAACACAGAGTTGGGAGGCCTGCCAATTATTTCTCAGGGTTCAGCCTTCGGAATTCCTGGAGGAACTGTGAACCCTTTTATGATTATAAATCTCATTACTTTAAATAAAAATGTACAGACCTCTTTCCAGGACTACTAACCCACTTCTGGTACCTCAGTCTACATTAAAATATGATGGAGGACTTAGTAAATTGTATAGATCTTTGAAAACTCCAGGCTCCATTCTTCAAATCTAAAATAAATGCTATAATTAAAGAACCATAAAACTACTTTCCAAACTTAAACAAAAAAAGCTAAGAATTCATAGCTACAGGAATGAGGAATTTATCCACTAAACCAGTAGTTATGAAATAGCAGTTTACCTCCTTTAAACTCATAGAGCTAGGCATTAGACTAGGTTAATTTAAAAATATATATGTATGTATTATATCTAGTCTCTTGGAAACAAAAATGCAAAGTGGGGGGAAGGAATAGCTCAGTGGTACAATGCATGCTTAGCATGCACAAGGGTCCTAGGTTCAATCCCCAGTACTGCCATTAAAATAAATAAACAAATAAACCCAATTACCACCCCCAAAAAAGATGCAAAGAGAGATAGTCACTTATATAAAATGCTAAAACCAATTATTAACATTTTCTTGATAAAAATAAAATTTTATTTGAGTTCTTGCTACAGTAAATCTATGTACATAGAATTGTATGTCCAATTCAATTAAAAATAGGAAAAGAGTTAGAATTCAATCTTAATTTTTCCTGCTCTGAAATCCTACTTAAATCAACGTAAAATTAAGTCAGGGTCAGTACTAAATGAGAAAATACATATGAAAGAAATTATGTCAACCTCAAAGCCCTCTGCAGTTGTTAGACGTCATTAATATATTTAACAGGAATGAACACATGTAATTAATATGTTACATACTGTCAGTGGGAGATTTCTTCCCAGGCTTATAATTAACTTAAATAAAATTAGACAAATAGCATTTCAGAATATTTACATAGTGATCTGGAATGGAACGTGTAAGACATTCAACCAATGAGCACCACTGGGTGTTTGTCACCCCTCACCTCCCAGTTGGGCCCCGTACCTGTAAGATCTCAATAATCTTCAGCTTGGTGTCCATCACAGTGATGTCCTCTTGCTCGGCGGGGGTCCCCTGCTTGCTGGGGAGCAGGCTGGGCTGAATGTCAGGCACACTCATGGGAAAGATGGAACCCCTGCTGAGTACCATCTGGGTCATCATCTCTCCCACCCCATGGATGGTTCTCATGACATTGTTTCCTGGCACGAGAAAAGTCCTTAAGTCAGTGTACAGGCCACCTTGGGAAACAGCGGCTACACCCATTTGGCCACAATCAGACTGGAAATGTAACAGGGAGGGTACCAAGGACAGGAGAGAGCGTCAGCACTGCTCAGGCTCTTTCCCTGCAGACAAAGTGAAGAGAGTGCAGGGACATTGCAAAATGACAGGTTTTAAAAGTGAACATTTACTCTCCTCAGAGAATTTTTTCATACACGCACCCCAGTGTTCATAGCAGCACTATATATAATAGCCAAGACAAGGAAGCAACCTAAACGTCCACCAACAGATGACCGGATAAAGAAGTTGTGGTATATTTATACAATGGAATACTACTCAGCCATAAAAAAGAATAAAATAATGCCTGAACATCGTCATTCTAAGCGAAGTAAGCCAGGAAGAGAAAGAAAAACACCCTATGATATCACTCATATGTGGGATCTTAAAAAGAGAGAGAGAGAGAGAGAAAAGAGGACACTAATGAACTCATCTACAAAATAAAAACAGACTTGCGGACATAGTAAACAATCTTATGGTTACCAGGGGAAAGGGGGTGGGGAAGGGATAAATTTGGGAGTTTGAGATTTGCAAATGTTAGCCCTATATATAAAAATAGATTAAAAAAACAAATTTCTTAGGTATAGAACAGGGAATTATATTCAATATCTTGTAATAACCTTTAATGAAAAAGAATATACGTATTATGCTGTACACCAGAAATCAACACATTGTAACTTCAGTTAAAAACATTTTTTTTCAAAACCAAAAATTTTTCAAAATAAATAAATAAAATAGAAAAAAAAGAAAAAGCTTTCAAGTGATGCACAGGAGGTGAGTTGTTGGTGACTCTGATAAAAATCCAAATCAGGTCCTTCTGGAACACAGTAAGCCCTACCAACCATCATACCAGTAGGGTCTAACTCCTACAATAATGAGAAAGAAAGGTAATTAAGCCCTAGGATAAAGTGAATTGCAAGTGAGGAGACAAAGATTACATGCCCGAGATCACACCATTTTGTTTAAATGGTGACTAATGCCCTAATCCTACCCTCAAACCAGGGGCTTCTTGGCTTTTAGCTTTGCTCTCATGATGCCTGTGGAACAGCTTGGGAGGAGGATTTTTACAACTCCATTTTAAGGGGAAAAAAAACATATCTGGGGAAGAAGCAGGTTTTAGCCCTTCCTTCATCAATTTGAGTAGAAAACCACACTTCAAAATCCACAGAAAGCAATTATGTTTGGGAAACGTATCAGTGACAAACACGATCATTCTCGATAAGATATTATTACTCCTCCTCTGCATCTTCTCTTGAATTTAGCTTCGTTCGCCAAGAAAACCGCCCTCGCACTCATTCCTCACACTGACCACAAGCAGCTGTACCCAAGGACCCTCCTGACACCGCTACTGTTAACCTTCTCCAGCCTGACCGCGTTTCTCACTTCTAAAGCCCTACAGCGGGCGGCAAGGACTCAGAAGAACAACTGTCTCCTTTCCTTTCATGACAGTGGTCTTTGCTTCGTGGGTGTTCATGGAGCTTTGCGTCAAGCAAAGCCTAAGAATCTGGCAAAGAATTTTCCTTTCCCCAAATGTCTCAGGGTGTAAACCAAGAGAAAGGGAAATGGAAATAAGATGGGATGAGATAAAACTCTCAGCTCCAAGTGAAGAGCATAAACTGTGGGAATACCTACAGGACTGAAAGGCAAACACATAAAGAGAAGGAAAATATTTAAAGGATGACTCAAGAGAATCTTCACGGCCCTGTGCACAGACCACAATTACCAGGCAAGCCACTGGTAACCAGTATTATTTGTATGTTGCGAAAGGTGAAATGTCTTTTAAAATTCATCACCGTCTCCAAGTATGAAATTGGTATACACAGAAGAGGATGGTGCTTAAACAGTACATTTCTGAGTAGGCAAAGAAGTAATATTTTTTTCTAGAATGGCATCCCTCAGGCAGAAATGAATTTGTGTTTCCATTCTGAGGGTCTAGGACCTTTTATTACACTGCTGTTTGCATAAGTCAAAAAATGGGGGGATGAGAAAAAATATATATATGGAAGGTAATTTCTAAGTTTGGACAAGGTTGAGACAAAGGATTGAGACAGCCCCATTTTCTGTCAGAGTGACCTCAAGGCAGAATTGTCTGTGGTTCTCAAACAAGCATAGCAGCTGAGTATTTCCAAATCCCCCCACTCTCTGCTACGTGGGCTGCAGGGATGCACATCTGGCTGTTGGCAATGGTTTGGGGTCATCCATGTTCAACCAGGACATTATCCAAGTCTCGATTCCAGTATGTATATGTGTTAGCCTCCAAGAGATGCCTTCTCACCACTAACACAGAGCAGGCTCCTCTGTTACTCGTACCCTTGATTCACACAAAAATCCTTGGCACCCAGGGTGTCTGCATCTTATTTACATTTGCATGGAAAATAAACATTTAATCCAAATTATTGTTACACACGATGTTAGCCCAGACAATTCTTTCCCCCAAATATAGATCCTGTCACCAAGAAATTAAAATCTAGAGGCCAGAACCATAATAATACATAACACATGTTGTCAATGAAATGAGATGGTTCATTCCCATTGTACCACATCCTTGGATGCCTGTGGCACGTGGTTGCCACAAAACTCTCCTAACATCGCCATGTATAGCCAATTCAGAGTTTGCAAATTAAAAGATGCTATATTTTCTAGAGTTGCTTAGTGGTGATGAGAAGGGCTTAAATTGTCAACTATTACAGCTCGAAAAACCTAAGTCAAATGACACAGAAATCACAAACACGCAAGGCTCCCAGTATCCATTTTTCCACAGAAACATGTCTCATTCTGGACTGTTGAGATACGTCAGAGGCAATCAGTCCTCGACATGCAAGAGAAGAAATCACACTATTTCTCTTCTTAACCATAATTAGTTAGTACTACTGAAAAGCTTTCAGTGACAAGGATATTATAATGTAAATCCTCTGAGCAAATTCAGGTTTTCTATGTCTTTTATACTAACCCAGCAGCCAGAATTTGGATTTATGTATGAAGTGTATTGAGATGATTTGAAAAAAGGGAGTCATCTTTGTTAAGTAAAAGTACAAAGGAAGGAATTGCTTAGAAACAAAAGCAGATCGACTTTCCAGGTTCTTTCATTACATAACTGTCCAGATATTTTTTTACTAATCCTAATTCCCTCGGGAGAAAACCTCAAAAGTAAGACAGGTGTCGTCTTACCAGAAATGGCGACGGGGAATATGGGTTGAGAGTACCTTGCTTTGTTTCTTTGATGGTTCCGATGAGCCAAGTTTTCATCACCAACTCCAGAGACGTAAAAAGCAATAAGGAATTTACGTAACACTAAAGACGTGCTGACTTTCACTTGACTTTCCCCTATTCAGAAGTCATTTTACTGACGGTGATCACTAAGGGGTTGAACAATCCTTAGCAGCTACGTGGATTTATAGACAGTGTAAGAAATTTAACAAAATCTTATTTGATGGACATTTACCTTACGTCCATTGGTGTTTTATTTTATTTAAAGTCATCTCTATCTGTTATCTCTCTCTATTAGACATACTTTTCTCCTTTGAACACCTAAGAACAAAAGGGATCATTTGAATTTTCCAGTTGTTTAGGTTTTAGATAGACACTTCTGAAACCTGCTACGCATGTATAAGAGATGACAGACATACCGCATAAGGAGAGCTCTGTGAATATTTGTTCACAGCAAGTTTCTAAGTTTCTTGATTTTGAGCACCGAAGTCAACTCTCAGTGTTCTACAGTAATAGAAGCCAAAACATGGATAATCCAAAAACCATTCTTATTTCTCTGAAACCTATCTTTATAGTTTGATTTGGATAAATATGTCTGCCGTTATAATAATTCATGTGAAACAGAATGATGTTAAACCATGAAGACCTGACTCAGGAAGCCTTCCTCCTTCTCCTCCCTGCTCAGCACCTCCCTATAAACCTCCACTGGCTGGGAAACGCCCACACTCCCTCAGACTAGGGCACTTTTCCATTTTGAACACTCTTTGGATCAGCGCTTCCTCCCAGTGGTTAGGGTCTGGGTTATAAAAGGACTTTTATGTATGCAAAGAAAACAAAAACATTAACCCAAGATTATCACTAGCCTTACTTAAGCCAGTGATATAAGCAGGGTAATAGATAACATGGTATCAACCTGGATTAAAAAGAAAATCAAGGTTTAACAGCCTAGAGGACAACAGATAACCAGCACTCCCACTGTCAAAGTTAGATGACAGTATTCTGGAGAGCTGGATGTCCAGTCCACAGAGGGTTTTTAATCCACGTGTGGGAGCTGGAGGCAACTTGGTGTTCCTCTGCCTGGAGTTCTCTTACTCAGGTGGCCGCTTGGCTTGCTCCCTCAAAATCCCTTCTGATTTCTGGTGCAATGTCACCTCCTCAGGATTCCTCCGGCCACCCTCTCTAAAGAAGGGCTGTCACCACTCTGGATCCTGCTCTTCGTTTCAGTCATGGCATTAGCACCATCTCGTATCACATTTGTATTTGTTTATGTGTTTATTGCATCTCTCTCTCCCCCCAGAAGTAACATAAGTTTCATGAAGACAGGGAGTCTGCCTGGTGTCTCGCTCTGTCTGCAACACCAGGAACAGTGCCTGACACACAGTAGCCATTCAACAAATGCTTGTTGGATTATTGCACAAACAAAAAATAAAGCTGGATGAACAAATGAATTATTAAAAATGATTGTTTTATAAGGTCTGCATAAAAAGTAGGTATTGTTATATTAAAGGTAAGTTTCATCAAGGGGAGGTTTTGCTTGCTTTCTTTTCTACTTTCTGAATTTTCTGAATTTTTTCAGAAAGTATATATAATTTCATGCTACTTAAAAAACTATTTGCAGCGGGGGAGGTACAGCTCAGTGGTAGAGTGTGTGCTTAGCATGCACAAGGTCCTGGGTTCAGTCCTCAGTACCTCCATTAAAAAATAGATTTAAAAAACCCAAATTACCTCCCCCCAAAATTAAAAAAAAAATTTTAAAAATTGTTAAATGTATTTGCTAAAAAAAAAAAAAATTTAATGCCATAGATAACAATGAGGTGAGGAAAATCATGGAGTCTGACTTTATCAAGGGCATTATCACATCCCATGTACTTTGCAGGCCACATACACCCCTCACAGCAGGGTATGGAGTTGGGGGACCCGTCCCATTTTACAGAGCCAGAAAGTGACAGGGCCTCGGATTCAGGTCAACTAATGTCAATGTGCATCTGTTCCCCACATCACGTTGCTTCACTAATAGGCCATCACCTTACAAGTTTCCAAAGATTTTATATAAAACTCAGAAAACCTACCAAATGCAGAAAGAAACTATCCTAATTAAACAGCCCCTGTTCAGAAAGTATTCATTAAGTAGCCAACGTTCATCTGGCCACATACTAGGGACACCAGGCGTTCAAGGCACAAGAGCAGGAATTTACACACAGTGAATGTTAGCTAAGGAGACAGAAAGTATGTCTCCCCAAATTTAAGAACAAATACAAAGCAAATGAGATAGTAACAGTATGGCTTAGGACAATTTTTCTAATTGGTTAAAGCATCTTAGGTGAGGAGAGGGACAGCTGCTTCCCTGAAGAGATACAATTTTGAAGTAGGCTTTGAATGGAGTCAAGGATTCGAGTAGATTCGAGTAGTGTGATCTTTCTCAAATCGCTTCACCGTCCAATGCTGAGAATCATAATCCTAACAAAATACGTTGCAATTCCTTGTGAAAATAAAATATGTGCAAAACAGTCATGAAGAACGAAAAGTATCCTAAGATTGTAAGGTATTACTTCGAGTGAGAAACGGAGGACGTGCAGTGTTTTCACAACACTTCTGAAAAACAGCTCTTCTCCGCTTTAATATGTTCTATATGACAGTGGTCACCACCTTACTAACGAGTCTGTGGTTCCATCACATAATCCTAGCTCATAATCTCTCACTCTATGGCATGGCCGACACAAAAATCTCACCTCTAAAAGGAGAAATCTTGCAGAAGAGTGGTTTACAAAGAATACTCAATGGACAAAGTAGGGGAAATGATACCTAATTTTCTTCATTCTAAATAAACGCTCATTGAATACCATGTGTCGATAAGCCTTTTACAGATTCCAACTTTCCAGGAGCTTAGAAATAGAACAAAGCAAAACCTATTGAAAACATGTTACTCAAATATAGTAAAGCTATTCTCCATCTTTTTTTGAATATCAAGTAGACTGCTTAGAAGAAAATTATTTCCCATCCCACACCCTAAAGAAGTATTATTCAAAGGATGAATTGAAAAAGCAATTCATACAAAACAGTGGTTGAGTTCTATATCTTATTTTGGATTTCATCACTGTCAAATACTGACAGTCTTTTCAGTATTCCAAACCTCAAGATTTTATTCTGATTTGTAGAACTGGTCTTTAATTCTTAACAGCTGGCAATTCAGGCAATCAACGGATTTACATACTATTTTTATAATTGAGATGAAAATTTAAATGCAGTACAATACACAGATCTTAAACAAAAGGTTTTAGCAGTTTGGACAAAGAAGGACATACATCCATATAAACCACATATCCAGATATTCGAAAATTTCCATTACCCTAGAAAGCTCTCTGTGCACTTTTCCAGTTAATCCCCTCCACTTTCCCCCTCCCCACCTCCACCAAAAACAACCACTCCTCTGACTTACTACACCACAGAGCTCTTCGCTGAAGAATGTACAGTTTCATAGGCATGATTTTAGTTAACTGATTATAGCCAAGGAGTCCTATTAAACCAATCATTGCTACAGTATGGAAGGACCTCTAGTTCCTTGCTGCTCTGTTGTTGCCTCCACCAGGTAAGTATTTCTGTCAGTGACGAGTGAAGTCAGAGGTAGCACATTTTGCAAATGCAAAGATAACATGAAACAAGGAAGGGTAACTAATATGGTGAATGACTCCATCAAATCCCAAGACTCCATCAACAGGTTGAAAACTAATGGGTCAAATCCAATGAGGTAAAATCAAAATATAAAATGCCCTGCCACTTAGGTCCAAATGAAAGCAACTCAAGCATGTGATGTGATATTAATAGAGCACAAACTAGAACTTCCGTTGTGCCCAAGTTCAACAGAAATCAATACTATGTCATCATTACCAAAAACACTCATGTTCACTTAGACTGTATTGTGAAAGTAAAGTGTTCAGAATGATTGAGAAAATAACTGGTTTGCCTTCGTCCTGGCCAAACCAATGACCCATCATATTTGAATGCTAAGAGGAACTTTAAAGGAAGTGCAGGTGACTACAGAGAGGAGGAGACACTCAGGTGGCAGGCTGGCCATCTGCAAACAGAAAGAACTAGATTTCAGTGTAGCTCCAGGGAACACAAGCAGGGCTGCCTGTTGGAAGTTAGAGGGAGGCGTCCTTCGGATAACCTAACAAAGAGACCTAATATTTGGAGCTGTTGGAAATAAGTACAGTAACCTTAGTGTAGGTCACTGGTGGATGCTCTTGACCTGAAACTGAGGGAACCGAGGAGCCAACCCCAGTGTATTAACACCTTGAGGCATCAGATTCTGAGGCTCAAACAGTCTTCACAGTTGGAGGAAACACCTGGAGCAGACAGAAGGTGAGGACAACCTGGTCCTCTGTAGTCCTTCTCATTATCTGTGAGGTCGCCTAAGTATTGATTCTGCCTTATTAACTCAATTTGGTAGTGTCAGTAGTTCTTTCTGATGCCAGGAGTCATTCACATCACTCCTAGGGAACTCCACAGGTTTCAGAGTCATTTTATAGCTTAAAGAATAAGAATAAACTCCACACCAAACCAAACATGGTTTGTGATTCATCCATTGTGCAGAGGATACCCTTGGGAAACCCAAACCCCAAAACTACAGACAATGCCTTTGTTTCTCACACATCCCAGAGAAAGACAGACAAACCTAGAATCAAAGACTTCTGCCTCTACTAAGTTAAATTAATTACATAGCATAATAAAACTATTTTTATGTATCATAACTTTATGTGAGCAACCCCTGATGAGAGAGCTGTAAGGAAGTTACAGAGCTGCTTCCCGACTTAGGGTAGTGTGTAAATTACTCATGCATTATGCCCAGTCATGCCCATGAAATTTATTAACCTACACAGTTCACAAGTGACTATTTGAACCATATTATTCTGCTAAGACGGTGCATCAGAGATCACTTAAAAGGTACAACATTAATCACTAAAATTGCAGAAACAAAATATCAGAAAGTATTTTAACATGAACTGGCATTTGTCATATTATTTATCATTCATTAGAAATCTGGAAATCCAATTAAAGGTGCAAAAGTACCAAAAAAAAAAGACAATCATAAATCTAAAATGTCATGGTCTAGAAACTATTTCAAATACATACATATTTATAGAAAACATGCAAATTACATACATTCATCTAATGCATGTCACTCAACAGATATTTCTGAAAGCCAAGCATGCATATAATAATACATTAGGCATGGAACAAGTCAGCTATAGAACCAGAAACAGAATCTTTTCTCATAATTTTTCCACCTACTTTGGTTCTCTTACTCAACACATTTGAATCCTTATTATTGAATTACCTGGTAGTAATTCTAAGAGTCTTGGAGTCTTTTGTAAGTCTCCTAGGAAAAAGGGCATAAAAAATAATTACAAAATCAAAAAAAAAAAGGCGCAAACATGTATTTGGAATTTTAGCGTCTCTAAATATGTCCTTCAAATGCATGCGTATCTATATAAGGCATGTCACATCCATCCATCCTGATGATAAGTGAGTTATGAAAGTATGCACGAAATACAGAAGTAGCTCATAAAAAGGTGCCCTAAGGATAAAATTGTTTAGTCTTACTGAGGAAACAGCAAGAGACAGAACTAGAGACATCGAATGCAGATTATGAAGACCTGTGGGCACCAGCTTAGGGAACTGGTTATTATTCTCTAGAGGTGACAAGACCTAGTAAGGGGTAGAGAGCACGGCATTCGGAAGGATCCGCACGTGGGAATGTGAAGAAAGAACCAAAGACAGTCAGGGGAGACCAGCAGGGAGTAAAGCGGAACATTCAACTTCAAGATATTTAAGTGGTAACATTTTTAAGGCTTGTCACTGAAACTGTTTCTGAGACAAGCCAAACAACGGTTCCTGAAGGCGAGATTCTTGGTTTAAAAATTTTTTTTTTGATCTGGGCTGTGAAATCACCTCAAGCTAAATCAAAACTCCTTGGTAAACACCTACTGTTCTGTACTAAACTTTCTTGGGGAACTTGGAAAAAGTAGAAAGCAGGGTCCCTGCAGGTGAAGAAGCCATCTGTACAAGACAGCAGCGTAACAGTAGAAAGGACAGTCACTGCGGGGCTGTGGGCTTCTGTGAAGAAGGAGAGAAAAAGGAAAAGAAACCTGAATTCAAAATTTGGTCCAGCAAGCTACACGCTGTAGAATCTCAGGCAAAGTATTTAACCTCTCTAAGACCCTATTTCCTGGGCCAAACGTGACCAAACTACCTAACTTGCTGGACTGTGACAAGGATTAGGGATAAAAATATGCAAGATCTAGAGGTGTGCTAGGTGTTAAATATAAATAATAGATACCTTTTAATACATAAATAATAGATTACCCTTTCATAGTAACCCTTTGCCAAATGTGTGGCCTGGCCCGTGGTAGAAACTGTGTGAAGCAGCCACATTACACAGTTACTCTCTGCTGATTTTTATAAATGTGTTTGATTTTTTTAAAGGGATATGATCTGGTGTAGATCCTGTGCTTGGGACCCTCTTGATAATACAGAGACAAAATTAAACTCAGCAAGAAAAAAACCAGCCCTCTCGGGCACCACTGATAACGAAGAGGAAACCTGACAGTTACAGGCATTTTTTTCTAAAACTTACAAAAGCTTAAGCAGAAAAAAAATATACAATAAAAGTGTAAAAGACAGTATCCTATAAGCCAGAAAGGACTCAGAAGTGCAGTCAGCATAGCACAAAGAACCAGACTCAGAAAATGGCAGAATGTCAGAGAAATCGTCCTTCTTATCTGAAGACGAGGATGCCAGGAAACACTTGCTGCCCAGAGCAGGTTTCTGATGCCAGTGATTCTGGGGCATTTGGAAGTAGGCAGCCTTTTGAAAAAAAAAAAATTTTTTTGTCTCTAGAACTTTGTTGTGCATTTAAATGTCTTAATGTTGTTTTTATTTGCCTCCCAAAAATCTCTGTTTCTGATAAGATCCCATCACTTTTATTTTTCTTCCTAATCTGTATCTCCTATGCGATCTTAATCCTGACCTACAGTTTTCCCAGTCATGGTACTTTTCTGGAAGACACCTGTGGTGGGTGCTGTGATGGTCCTGCCCGGATTTCCTTTCAAGAACGAAGGACTATTGCCTGAGCAGAAGGAGGGCTACGTGGCAGACAGCCCTCATAAGTCAGCTCTGTGGGGACTGGCTACTCAGGAGAGAATTGTTTCAAGCAAGGCCACACCCCATTCCAGGACAGCCCACAGGGGCATAAAGACACAGCTCCCCCACTTCAATGGGAGACAACTCTGAAAGGACATCCCAACTTCAGACTTCCCAGAAGCTCCCGCTAAGATTGCATCACAACTCAATTTCTTCCTTGGCCCAATCCTGCCTATCTCCCTTCTATTCCACCGACGTTGATCCTCTCAGGCTCTCCCTGATAAACCTCCTGCAAGCTCATCTCTGTCCAGAGTCTGCTCCCAGGGAACACAACCTACAGAAAGGAACTGCAAAGATCCAGGGAGGTAGCTGTCGGTGGAAGAATCAAGGCATTAGAAGAACACGCTCAGCTGACACAGTGCACAAGCACAGAGGACAAGAGAGACCCATCACCACGGACAGGACTGCACACATGCCCCGGCCTCTTCTCTAAGTCTACAGCTTCCTTTACTAGAAGCATATGATGTGGACGGAGAGAAGCTGGAGGCAGAAGGGAGAAACATATGGGAAGCAGGCAGGTGTGAGGAATGAGACCCAGAATGGATGAGACAGAACTGCCTGATGGCAAGGGACAGGCTGGAAGCAGAGAGAGGGAGGACAGGTATAATGGGGCAAAGCCATCTAAAAGGAGCATTCAGCACCTTGTTGTAATCTCTGCTGGAAAAGAATATGAAAACGAAGATATGTATGTCTACGTACGATTGAAATATTATGCTGTACTCCAGAAATTGACATATTGTAACTGACTATACGTCAATTAATAAATAAGTATATAAAAATAAATAGAAAGACCATCTCAAGAGGCAGAACGGGGGTGAGAAAAGTTAAATCCAGAAATCCAGAAGAGAGACGTTCAAATGACGACTGGTAATTGTGGCCTCTTCCCCCTGCAGGTCAACTTGGCTAACGCTTCAGAGGACTGTGAGCTCTGCTCCAAACTTGAGTCCTTTGTCCAGACCTGGGAAGAGCTCAGCCCGATGAAACATTAACAGTAACACTGGAGAAGGTCCTTAAAATGAAGCTGCCTGGACTTCGGTTATGGTCTTTGTACTAAACCTCATTTCCATTCTTTCTCATCTGTCACTTCCATGTATACATACACCTCCTTGGAGTCTCCCCTTGCACCCAGGTATGTCTTTCTTGCTTGTTTTTTTGTGTGACACACTCAATATTTTACGTGAACTAAGGACTCTTGGTTTCAAGGCATTCTAGCTGGTGTCTTTACAAAGGGCAATCACAGCTCTTAACCAGAAGACATGCTTCATGGGTATTTGCTAAAAGGAGTGTTTTGCAATACACATGAAAAAGAACACCTTTTAGTGAGCAAATGAGAATGACATACAAATCGTCAAAGAATCACAGTTTCAAACCGAAAGAGACCACAAAGATCACATTTAGACTAACCTCTTAATTTTACAAAGGAAGAAACTATTTGCTGGCAGATTTTTTGCTGCAAATAGTTTCTTCCTTTCCCACCGGTATAACACCATTAAAAAAATGTTTCAGCCCCACCTCCCGTCTCCATTTCCCTTCTCCCTTTTAACAGCAACTATGCTGCCAGAAAAAGCATTTTAAGGTGGATCATGTGAAGTCCCAGCCGAGGTAAAAAAAAAAAAAAGTTAAATTGAAGCAGCAGCTGGTTCTTTGCCACTAGATGGGGAGTTCAAGTGCCCTTACCCTCTTCTCCCAATCTCCTGGGGCAATCTCTACGAGGCATTCATACATCTAGAGTGCCTCTCACTCCCGCCTCCTTATGTCTTCCCTACCCTGGGATGGGCCCACAGGGCTCCATGAGTCTCCCAATGCAGCTCGTATCCTTGTAGGGCAAGAGGATAATTTCAGGCTGGTGCGGTCACCTATATCTTACTCTCTAAGACTAAAGGCACTTCAGCTCCAACCCTGAAACCTTACAGTGCGGGGAGGGTAAGTAGATCAATGGAAGAGTGCATGCTTGGCATGCACGAGGCCTTGGGTTCAATCCCCAGTAACTCCATCTAAAAAAAAAAAATTTTTTTTTAAAGGTAAAACACTTGAAACCTCAATGGAAAGGAAATCCTAAAATTAAATGGAATTCTCCAATGATTTTGTTTTTTGGTGATTTCCATTCTTCAATATTATCACATATATGCCAGAAAAAGAGATTATCTGGTTACTGACTGGGAACAAGCCCACATTTCAAGGTTTGATTATGGAAACTCCCAAGAATTTGGAACTGTGAAAAAAGCGAAATGATAGATGATCAAAAGAAACTATTCAGCTCTTGTTTGGTCTCTTGGTAGCTTTCTGATCTGTTGTCTTTTCAAACTGTGGTGAGTTCAAGGGTGGGGGAATAATTGTGAAAAGAAACGACAGTGGTGGCCTAGACACCCTAACTGGCCCAAGTTTTACTCAATGGTTAGACTTTCTTTTTTGCTCCATTTTGGAGGTTTAAATTTGAACCCCAATTCCATTCAAACAACAAACAGGTAAATGAAAGGATCTTGACAGGATAACTAAATAACAAATTAGACCTGAACCATTTCCAGACTGTGTCTCTGCTCTGTTCAAATGGAGGCGATACTCTCACCATCCGGAGGTAACGTGCTGTGTTGCTTATTAGAAGAACGTGTAAGGAGGATTCACATTAGCCCCAACTATGTAAACAACTTTCTGACAGAACAAAACATACCCAGACACCTGCAATAAGTGATCTTAACTAATGATTCGTACAGACACACCTCAGAGATATGGCAGGTCCCATTCCAGACCACCACAACCAACTGAGTATCAAAATGAAGCAGGTCACATGAATTCTGTTGGCTTCCCAGTGTATACAAAAATTTTATTTACACCCTGCTTTAGTCTATTAAGTGTGCAATAGCATTATGTCTAAAAACACAATGTATATACCTTAACTAAAAATGTATTCTATTGCTAAAAAATATCAACTATCATCTGAACCTTCATTGAATTGCAATCGTTTTTGCTGTGGAGGGCTTCGCTTTGATGTTGACGGCTGCTGACTGATCAGGGTGGTGGTTGCTGAAGACTGGGTGGCTGTGGCAATTTCTTAAAATAAGACAACAATGAAGTTTGCTGCATTGATTGACTTCCTATCGTGAACAATTCTTCTATAGCTGTTTGACAGCATTTTAACCACAGCAGAACTTGTTTCAAATTTGGAGTTGATCCTCTCAAACCCTGCCACTGCCTTACCAACTCAGTTTATGGAATATTCTAAATCCTTTGTTGTCATTTCAACAATCTTCACAGCATCTTCGACAGTAGATTCCAGTTCAAGAAACTGTTTTCTTTGCTCATCCAAGAGAAACAATTCCTCATCCATTCGCAGCAATTCAGTGACATCCTCAGGCTCCACTCCTAATTCTCTTGCTATTTATACCACATCTGCAGTTACTTCCTCCACTGAAGTCTTGAACCCCTCAAAGTCATCCAGGAGGATTCTGGAATCAACTTCTTCCAAACTCCTGTTAATGTTGGTATTTTGATCTCTTCTCATGAATCACAAATGTTCTGAGCAGCGTCTACAATCAGAAGGCTTTACAGAAGGTTTTCAATTTACTTTGCCCAGATCCATCAGGAGACGCACCATCTATGGCAACTACAGCCTTACAAGATGTATTTCTCAATAAGACTTGAAAGTCAAAATGACTCCTTGATCCATGTGCTGCAGAGTGGATGTCGTGTTAGCAGGCATGAAAACAACATGAATCTCACTGTACACCTCCAACAGAGCTCTGGGGTGACCAGGTGTGTTGTCAAAGAGCAGTGATATTTTGAAAGAAATCTTTTTCTGAGCAGTGGTTTAAATAGTTGGCTTAAAATATTCACTAAACCACGTTGTAAACAGAAGTACTGTCATATGGGCTTTGTTGTTCCAGTAGAGCACAGGCAAACTAGATTTTGCATAATTCTTCAGGGCCCAAGGATTGTCAGGATGGTAAATGAGCACTGACTTCAACTTCAAGTCACCAGCTACATTAGCCCCTAATAAGAGAGTCAGCCCGTCCTTTGAAGCTTTGAAGCCAGGCATTGACTTCTCCTCTCCAGCTATGAAAGTCCTAGATGGCATCTTCTTCCAATAGAAGACTGTTTGATCTACACTGAAAATCTGTTGTTTGGTGTAGCCACCTTCACGAATTATCTGAGCTGGATCTTCTGGATAACTTGCCAAAGCTTCCACATCATCGCCTGCTGCTTCACCTTGCATTTTGATGTGATGGAGACGGCTTCTTTCTTTCAACCTTGTGAACCAGCCTCTGCTAGCTTCAATCGTTTCTTCTGGAGCTTCCTCACCTCTCTCAGCCTTCGTGGAACTGAACAGAGTTAATACCTTGCTCTGGAGGCACTGTGGCTGGGTTGATCTTCCGTCCAGACCGCTACCACCTTCTCCGTATCAGCGATAAGGCTGCTCCCCTTTCTCATCTTTCGTGGGTTCACTGGAGCAGCACTTTTAATTTCCTTCGAGAACTTTTCCTTTGCATTCACTGCCTGGTAACTGGCTTAAGAGGCCCAGCTTTCGGTCCGTCTTGGCTTTTGACACGCCTTCCTCACTGAGCTTAATCACTTCTAGCTTTTGATTTAAAGTGAGAGACGTGCAATTCTTCCTATCACTTGTACACAGAGGCCACTGTAGGGTTATTCATTGGCCTAATTTCTATACCATTATGTCTCAGGGAATAGAGGGGCCCAAGGAAAGGGGGAAAGGTGGGGGAATGGCAGGTTGGCGGAGCAGTCAGAATACACATAATATTTATTAAGTCAGCCAGCTTATGTGGGTGTGGCTAGTGGTGCCCCAAAACAATGACAATAGCAACATCAAAGATCACAGATCACCGTGACAAATATATTAATAATGAAAAAGTTTAAAATATTGTGAGAATTACCAAAATGTGACACAGAGACACAAAGTGAGCAAATGCTGTTGGAAAAATGGCTCTGATAGACTTGCTAGCCTCAGGGATGCCACAAACTTTCAGTTTTAAAAAACACAAAATCTGTGAAGCACAATAAAGCAAAGTGCAATAAAAGGAGGTCTGCCTGTAGTAGTATTAACTCTTGGATTGTATATCCTTCTGCAAACATGAAGAAGAGCGCATAATTTCTTAAATAAAATAAACTTTCACAAGTCTATTGAAAATACCCAGTTGTCAGCTGGTGTATGCATTTGCTTTTAACTTCTGTACAGGGCAAAGAAGAGCACTGCCTCACATAATCCTTCAACCCAAAAGATCAATTACACTGAACGGTGCTTGTGCATTTTAAATCGCTGAGAGTAAATGATACGTATTAGGCAAAGCAAATTGACTGAACAACATAGCCTGCTGGGAGTGCATACATTTGTTTGAAAACAGTATTTCTTTTCTGAAGTGAGGACATTGCCAATGAAGGGTTGATGGCTGATAGTTCTGAAGATCAGAATCTTCCATCTCACTAGGAAAGGCCAGGGCAGTGTCAGCTCCCTGTGCCTCCATGTGAGAATGCCTGGAAATTTTTCTGAATGGACCACCTCTAGGGCAAAAAAATGAGAAGCTGTTTCTGAGCTTAGCAATTTCTGCTGAGCGTGCCAACTAAAAGCCACTGGGAGCAGTCACGGCCTGGGAGCAGGTCTCAGACCCCCAGCTCGCTCTAGGATGAGGACAACCCCCAGGGACAGGAGGGGGGCTGTGCTGTAACCAAGGACCCAGAAGACGAAAACTTCTGTAACTGCCACTTTCCAAGCCAGCCATCCCCATCACCTCAAAGACTCATCGCTAACGTCTAAACCTACAGGGTTTCCCAGAAAAAAACACATGAATGCTGTGTGGACAGCCTACTTAAAACAGGTGCCATCGAGGCCGGCACGGACTGGAACTCCAGGAACCATAAGCCTTTACCTTCTCCACATGCTTCTTTTTCTGCTCCCCTGGGTCTGACCTGCCAAACGACGAGCAAACACACTTCTCCGAATGTCTAACCCCAACTGCGCTGGAGTAAAACTCATAAGCGGGAAGCAGATCAGAAGGATAAAAAAAAATAAAAGACATAGTTCTACTGCACACAATTTTCCAGACATAGTATGAGACAAGAAAACTGTTATCACTTACTGGAAAGAGCTAATTTGTCTAGCAACGATGCTTTTAAAATTACCTCCTATTTTTCAAAAATTGTGCTTTGCAAATGACTTCCAATTAAAACTAAAGTTTGACTAAAATAAGAAAACAGAACTCAAACTGTCTGAAGATAAATGAGCCAAGATGATGCTACGCCGGATTCTGTAATGGCAACACTGCCGTGACTCCCTGACTTGTCCTTGACAATAACAAGTCGTTTTTCCCCAGGTACTTCCCATAATCTGGGATTTCCTCTCTGGCATCAACCTCTGTCTCACCCTGTACCACAGGAATTTTTCCCAGGCCTGACAATTCCTGTCTCCACATTTGGAGATTCCAGAAATGTGCTCTCTCTTGCTTCTTTTGCTAAGAATTTATAGGGTCTAATTGGACTTTTTAAGGAATTTACAGCCTAATAGAACTCAGCTATAATAACATGCCTCCTAGAAGCGTTGCAAGATAATGCTGTAAGTTGGAAATCATCTTAGGTATAACAAATCATTTTCTTATTTGGCTAATTATTTAAGCCATTAACTTTTCTGTCGTGAAATACTTTCAAGTTTATGGGAAGAGTTGCGAGAATAGTACAAAGAACTCTCATAATACCCTCTGCCCACATTTACCAGATTCACAAATTTTGCCACATTCTCTCTCTACATACACACACACACACACACACACAAAATCTTTCCTGCACTATTTGAGGGTTAGCTCCAGACACCATGACCATTTAACTCTCAATTCTTCAGCAAGTATTTGCTAAAAACAAGTACATGCTCTTACATAACCACAGTCCAGTCCAGCTATAAAATTCAGGAATTCTGGTGCAATGCTACAACCGAATATACAATCCCTATTCCAGTTTTACCAATTGTGCCAATAATGTCTTCTGTAGATAATAATTTTCCCAATCCAAAACCATATACTGTATTTAGCTGTCATGTCTCTTTAATCTCCTGTATCCTGGAACAGTTTCTCAAACTTTCTTTATCTTTCGTGACACTGACATCTTTGAAAAGTTCAAAGCAATTGTTCTACAGACTACCCCCAAATTTGTATTTGTCCGACAATTCTTCAGGACTAGCTGGAGACGATGAATCTGTGTCAGTAACACTGAGTAGGTGATATCGGGTCCTTCTCTGTACTTCACATCTATGATGTTGCCTTGCCCTGATTTTATTTTGTTCTTTGTAAAAAATTTTATATTAAATTCTGTATTTTGTTTTCCTAGTTTAAAGAAGGTCTCTGATTGATGTCCTACAGAAGTGTTAAATTTAAAAAAAAAATTATGAACCAAAATTCTGCCCTCAATAACAGTTTTTCTTAAATATTAGCTCATTGGACTAATAAATAACCAAGTGGTGCAAAGAATACAAAGAATTAATTTCTTGCACTTTAATTCTTAGCAGCGTCAGGTAAGTTAATTCAACCCCCTGAAGATGCTTTTCTATATTGGCACTTGAAAAGGAAACTTTTTATAGCACAGTGTGGAATCCATGCACAATCCAATTACATTTGCCTATTGGCAATTTTTATGAGTGAATGATGTAGCCCTGTGAGGTACATTCTTTTCTATATTATAGAATGCAAATAAAGCCACGTGCTTTTTCGAATGTACCTCAAGGCAATACTGACAAAAAGTATCGTACCCTTTTTTTGTCTTGCGAGTATAAATATGCTCCAAAGAAATCTGAATCAGATTTAGATTGGTCCTTCCAAATGTACGCAAGCATTGTCCTTCCAAATGTACGCAAGATGATGACATTAGACACATGTTTAACATCAGTAAAAGCAAAAAAGATGCCTTGAGAAGGACTTTCAGAGTTGAGAGAAACGAAGAAAGCCCACCATAACAACTTCTCTCAAGGGTACCATGTGTAGTATAATTACAATTGTCATCAAATCGTGCTTAACAACAAACTATATTTTCTCACAGTTTATATTACATACCCAATAATAGCAATGCATGAAAGAAATAGTTTATCCTCTCATTTGCAAAGAGAAGAGACCTTAAGACTCTAATCCTTAAATGGAAATTAATTTCAATACACCAAGAACCAGAATAACAGATTTCAAGGATATTTACTACCAAATAGAGGGATGAAAATATTCTTCCAGATTCCAAAAATCTAACCAAAGTCCACAAACCCTTGCAACAAATTAGGAAAATGCACTTCCCCAAATGAAGAGCCACCACTCTCCACGCCATACTGGTCTCCAATGGAAGGGACGGTTCATGAAGAACACATCTAGGTATCTTCTATCCACACAGCAAGAAGTTTCTTAGAAAATTTAAATTGGCTGATGACACCTGTCATGTACTACTTTTAATACTGGAATAGAATTATGGTGTTTCATATTTCACTAATGGAGTAAAACTGAGTGTCAGGGTTAAGCACAGGCCATACTACATGGAAGGGAATCCACGTAAAACCACTGAACACATCAAGCACTCAGTGAATAGTAGCTACCGAGGAAGCATATTTATTTATCTAAGCCAACAAATGATTAAAATTACTTTTCATTTGGCCTCCAGGGCATCCTGTTCTCATGGTTTTCTTCTTTACTCACAAGCACTCCGTTCTGTTCCAGTCTCTTTTGCTGGCTCCTCCCCTATCTCATAGTTCAATATTGGAGCTTCCAGGATTCCATCTTTAGACATCATTTCTTTCCAATCAACAATCACTGCTTTGGTGATCGCATTCAGTCTGGTAACCTTGAAAGTCTCCCACGTACTCATTCTCACATTCATATTTCCCACCCTGACAACACCCTAAGTTCACTCACATATCCAGCTGTCATAATGTCCCCCACCTCACGTGACCAATAGGCATTTCAAACCTGATGTGCCCAAAGAGAAGTCGATTGTCCCTCCAACCCCGCGGATCCACCAATCTTTCTCATCCCAATAAACAAGGGCTTTCAAAACCCAGGAATAATCTTTGACTCTCCTTTCCTTCCCATTCCACACCCAAGTCCGATCAGTCAGGACTGAACCATTCCAAATCCATCCACTTCTCACCACCTCTACCACTATTACACAGTCCAACACCACCATCCAGTTCTGCATCAGCCTCGCTGCTGTGGTCTTTCTAGCCCTTGTGTCCACACAGATGCTCTCCACTGTCCAGTCAACATGATCAAATCCTATCAGTCCCTTCTCAAATCCCTCTGAAGCTGCCCATCAAACACAGGATACAATTCAAATTCAGGGAGGTGCCAAGATGGTGGAGTAGAGAGACTTCACAGCTTGCCCTTTCCCACAGATACACCAAGAATTACATCTGCAGACCCACTGAATCGCACAGAACACCTAACTGCACTCTGGCAGAGGGCCTCTCGCTTCAAAATATGAGAAGATTCTCACAAAATCCGATAAACAACAAGTTCATACTGTAGAGCACAGGGATCTATATTGAATATCTTGCAGTAACTTACGGTGAAAAACAATATGAAACGAATATATCATGTATGACTGAAGCATTGTGCTGTACACCAGAAACTGACACAACATTGTAAACTGTACTTCAATTAAATAATAGATATACACATATATAAAAAGTTCAAAGTCAAAGGCCTGCAAGTCTTCATGGTCTGGGCTTCTCCGACCTTCTCTCCTACTGTGCTCCCTTCCCTCACTCTTCCTGGGCCAGAATGGCCTTCCGGCTGCTCCTCACTCATGTCAAGCTTATTCTGCCCCGGGGCTGTCTTCCTCGATGCACGCAGGTCTCAGCTCAGGTGTCAGAGAGGTGGCCCCATCCACTCCAGCTAAAAATCACTGCCCCTCCCTTACTCCATCACACTCCATATTGTCCTACTTGACTTTCCTCCATAGCATTATCCGATGTAACACTGTCATTCATTTGCTTATTATGACTATCTCCCCCAATAGGGGGAGGGGAGGGAGTCTGCCTATTTATTTATTTATTGTCTGTCCTCCCTGTGGCTAAGGACGTAATGTTGTTCATCACTTATCCCAGTGACTAGAATAGTGTCTGGCATCACAACATTGTAAAATGATTATAAATCAATAAAAAATGTTACATTGTTAAAAAAAAAAAAAAGAATAGTGTCTGGCATGCAACAGTTGTTCAATAATTTCTTATTGGATAATTTGATTAATGGTTCTCAGATAACTGAAAGAATGATTAAGGTAACCAGAGGTGAATGGAGCTCATGAGAAAACATGAGAATTATAAAATACTGAAAAGAGTTAAAAAAAAAAATGCGTCTCAGAGGGCAGACATGCATAGGACAGCGGAGCGTACGTACAAGATACTAGCAAATTTTCAAGGGAATAAAATACTTCTCTTTGGGGTAAAAATGCTGAAAGCAGATTATAAGCACCAAGACCAAAAGTTAAGATCAATTTCCAACTTTTAAAGGGTGGTTTGATGTAAAGGAAACTGGATATTGTAAAAGCATCATTCCAGGAAGCATCTTTCCTTTCCTTTTCCCTCCACTTGCTTCCATAGTTCCTCCCTGTCCCCTTCAATACTCTCTCTGAATATATATTGCTATGTATTATGTATCCATATATAATTGTTTCATTAGGCTGTGTCTTAAGTCTTGAAGATTACCATTCTGCACAACTTCACCAGGTAGAATTCAGGTTATTTTTTATTTCCAGAATGTTTTCTTGGATTGGAGTTTTAAATCTCCATTCTGTTCCACTGCTTTGTTTCCCTTCTTTTTGTTTCACTGCTTTGTTTTCAGGGACTCCAATTATTCATACGATGACTCTTCTTTGCCTCTCTTCCATTTCAGCTACTTTCTCTCTGACTTTTTTTACTTTTTTATTTAAATCCTTCCCATTCTCATCATTGTTCTCCTGCCTCCCTTCAGGGGTGTTTACTACACTTTCATTCAAATCTATTCTCCCTTTGATAGCCTGTAATTTAGTCTGTTATTTCTAAAAATAATAATAAAGTTCACCATTTCAGTCTATTTATTTCTTGAGTCCAATCAACTTTCATTTCATTCCTTACTGATTTTTTGGGTCCATCTCTAACCTTAGTTCTTGGATGTATGATTCAAGGTGTTTTTTCATGTGTTCATGTTTTCGTATCTGAAGATACTTAATTCCGCTTGGAGTATCATGTTACAATTTTCTTCTCTTCCGTGGTTGTTTTTCAGAGAAAAATTCACATCAGTTGAAATGTTGTGATCCTCCCTTCTGTTTTGATCTTGTATTGTATCCTTTCATCTGGATAAAGACTGATTACAGCTCTGCGTTTCATGGACAAGGGGACAATAGGAGCTGGTTTACATGATCTTTAGTTCAAGAGCACCCTCTCCTGTTCAAGTTGTGAAGTGCAGTTTCTTTAAAGTTTGGCTTTTGTTGGGGGGCAGTGGAGGAGGAGCTATATTTTCTTTTTTATTTGTTTTCCTTTATCTTGTGGTAGTCTAGATTTCCCCACCTTGCTTCTTTTTCTCTCCACCAGCAAGACACCAAAAGGTGCCTCTTCCCTGCTTCTAACCTTGTTCACCCCTCGAAGCACTGCCTCCCCACGACTACCACCTGGGTACTTTCAAGTTCCATCCTCTTTACTCCGCACTCTTACCTACCTGGATTCTCCTTCTCTAAGTGGTGGTTTTCACACAATCTCTTCTTGTCTCTTCCACATGGCTTTTCCAGAACCCACTAACTGTCCAGAAAGGCTAGCAGAGGGAACTTGCGAGACAGCACCACTAATGTTACTTTTCCACTTAGAATAACTGAAGTTTGTACTGTCCTCTGTCTTCTAGTTCTGCTGAAGGTGAGAGGTTTGTGGGGGTTAATTTGCTTCTTATTGCTCTGTATGGATTTTTGGAAGAGGCAGAGGGAACTGAGATGTAGAGCAGCAACAATGAATTATCTCAGCTACCTTTTTGTTATCATTCTTAGCCAGATATTCCCTCCTTATGTCTGAAATTAGACTTCTGGCTTTCCTTTTTCAATCCTGTAGTGGATACTGTAGTAGATACACTGTACTCCACACATATCACCTCTTCAGAAGTGAGGCATCTACTTCCTCAGTTGCTGCTGCCTTCTCACTAAGAGTGACCCCTGGCCAAGGGAAGGGAACCTGCCTTACCCAAGGCTCCCTAAACTGTCAATGATGAAGCCAGTAGTCAAAACTGGCTACTGCAAAGATACAAAGCTCAGGCCCCTTGCCTTAATTCGTGGCAACTCTGAAGGGCCATCCCAGCTCCAGAACTCTCTAAAGGATCAGCGAAGATCTCAGCTGCACCTGCACCATGGGTCAGCTTCTCTGCCCGCCCCATCCTACCTTCCTCACTTCCTTACAGATGCATATCCTAAATGCACACTTCCATACACATTCTGCAAACAATTCGATACCACAGGGTATTTTCAGGGCATCCAACCTAAGACAATCATCTTCCAACAAAAATTTTTATTGAGTTATGAGACCGGCACTGTTAAAAGTGCTTTGAATATGTTGTAGATATTCACTTAACTCTCATACGGAAACTGTGAAGAAAATACTATTACCATCATCATCATATCTTAGATGAGAAAAGGAACTCTTAAGAGAAGATAACTGCCTTGCCTAAGCTAATAAATGGTAAAGGCAGGATGTGAATATAGGCACTCTGACTCAAAAGCCCATTCTCTTGTCCACTTTCCAATACCATCTCCTGTGCTAGCTTTGCACCAACTGCTTCTCCCGCGTGACCCTGAGTGTGCCTGTTATTTGCATTTTTCTAAGCCCTGCTAGGAAGCACAGCCAGCACATGACATATACCATGGTGATCACAAATATTAAGACGTTTTCATTTTGTAATACATAATATTTTCACTAGTGGACTGACCATCACGTTAGCTGCTCAAGATGGAATTCCTTGATCTTATGAAGTTGTCTTTCACAGCTTTTCATTAAAAAACAGAGAAGCATGTTTATAAATCCAGCCTATGGTCACTCAGTCCTATCATAGGATTACTTCTCATTAGCACACACATGTTAGCAGGAACATATTAACAACCACTTCTCTATAGATTTGGTTTTTTTTTTTAATCTCACCTCAAAGTAATACCAAAAAGATTTAACTGTTCTCAAAAGTTCTTACCTCCATCCTGAAATTTGCTTAATCTTTCAAAATACGATGACATGGGGACCTGCACGATATCCAGGATAGCCAGAAGTGTTCTCGTTAGCCTTAATAATTCACTGAAGCTGTAAAATCCAAAGTATATGAGATTCCGAGCCAAGTGGACTACCTTAATTTTAAAAGGGGGAGGGGCGAGAGGATGGAAAAGAAAAACATTAGGAACTGAAATAAACACTGACTTTTTATTATCTAAGTTAATGCAGGCATTTCATTCTTCAATATGTACGAATTGAAATCCCTGCCAAAGCAACTGAATACTGATTGATTCAAGTTTAGAACTAAATCCAAATAAGACCAGTTTATCAACCCCATCAAAGGCCCAGTGACGAGAAGATGAGATGTCTGGTTAACAGCCAGCGAGGAAGCAAGAAGACAAGACTTTAGTTGTAACATAGTAGTTAACAGAGGTTTTCACTAGAATGATTTACCTCTTATTTAAGTACTAACTTAAATTTAAGTCAGTAGGATACCACTTAATAAGTAGTTACATTAATGAATAATAAATGGATATTATCCATGAAATTTGTCTAGAAATATATGTTCTCCATGTCACTTTGTGGTCTTCTAGGATACACAGGACATACTAGGAGAGAGAACCAGCTTCCAAGATGACCCCCAATGTAGGGTCTCCTTCTGCAGTGCCCCAGGATTGGTCTGTGTCACCAACAGGACATAGCAGAAGTGATGGTATGGTACTTCTAAGACTGGGTTATAGAAGATTGCAACTTCCATCTTGGGCTCTCTCTCCCTCTCAAATGGTTGCTCTGGGGGAAGCCGGGCACCATACCATAAGGACATGCAGCAGCCAATGGAAAGGCCCACGTGGCAGGGGGACGAGACGTCTAGGGAGAAGGAAGTAAAGCCACCAACAGCCACGCAAGTGAGCTCAGAAGCAGAGGCAGACTATCTAGCTCCCGATGACTGCCACCTCAATCAATAGTCTGATTCCAGCCTCATGAGAGATCCTGGCCCCGAATCCCCGAACAAATAAGCCCCCCCAGATTCCTGACCCACAGAAACCATGAGATAATAAATGCTTGTTGCCTTGGGCTGCTAAATTGGCGTGTAATCTGTGACACACCAGTAGGTACCTAAACACCAGATATCATACAATGGCATCTTCCCTTTAGTTTAGTCACTATATCCCCCAAATGATATTGTAACTGGAGGTATTTCAATTCAGTTTAATGAGACTAAAAGCATCACCCTCATCGAGATGAAAAAAATGTATCTGAACATACGACACATATACCAAATTGTCTTTGTTTATTAAATGCAATAAAGTATACACAGATAAATGAAACTTTTTTTTAAAAAATCAAAGAAAAAAGTAACAGATAATTAGAAATCAAATATTTTGTGGTATAATTAAAGCATTAAATGTATCTTTTAAAAAATGGCACAAGGAATCACACCTCCGTGAACTTAACTACCTAATTACCAAAACATCCTAAATAGTCTTAAGAAAAAAATCTTTGGTGTTCAATGTATCTAATTTTAGACAGGGGAAAATTGGATAACCGCATGAATTAATTGTAAAAATTACCTCAAATGTCAGTTTGTTTTTTTCTTTATCTCCGAACGGAAAAGGCTGATTTACAACCTCTTTCAAGTATTCTTCAACAAATTCCATGGTCAGTGCAAATTTCCTCTTCATATCGTTTCTGGAAGAGTCTGTTATTGAATCATATCTGGGAAGACAGAATGAGTTTAAAGCAAGTTAAATTGATTGTAATCACTTAAAAATAGGAAAACACATATACTTTAACCTCCTGACTTCCAAGCTTGGGTAAATTAATTAACCTTTCTAGGTGCTGTGTCCTCATCTGTAAAGTGCAGCTGTTTTGAAATGAGTTAATATATGTAAAGAACTTAAATCAGAGTCCACCATAATATTAAAGGCTTAACAAATTGTTACCCCATCATTAATATGATTTCTGTTGATTGGTTTTCAGAATAACATTTCTATTTTCAAGAGTTATCATTTTACTTTCCAAAAATAGGATCTTATTTGCATTTGGAAGATTAACAACCCGAGTTTGAACACAGCAATGCCTTTCCTTATATTTCACTTCAGAATTGAAGACATTTAATTTTGAGTTCGTCTGCCGAATTTGAAGTCCTCGAGAAATTTTTTCAAACGTACTCATGAATCGTGATCTTTGTGGGGATTTCCGTCCAGAGCCTGGCATAGCGAACAGGGACCACGGACTCCTGGGGGTCCCGGTCAACATGCATGTGGAGCATGAGGCGACAAAAAGATGCTCGGAGGTCAAAGGGCAGGCTCTCGTCTGACATACACCGCAGGATCAAATCAACGGAGAGCTGCACAGAAATCTGGTTTATGGCCAGATACTGGCGATCCAAGCACATCCTTGCGAAGAGGTTCAGCTGGTACCTTAACAATATTAAACACGTTACATTATTTGTCTTTTCTGGATAAAGGCTGTAAATATTGTGGTATCAGTCAGCATCTACTTTTATGACACCAGTATTTCCGAATGTATGTGATGCTGTAGTCAACCCTTTGGGTACTGGCTTAAGTGAGCAGATGACAACACACAGATGGAGTCATCTCTATGCTCATTCAGTTGCAACTTCTCTTACTTGTTCCAGCAACACGTGTCTTGTGGAGAGTGTCATTAGGCTCTCGGTTCTCGGCTTCCTAGGATTACAAATACACGAAGCCTGAAGGCTATGGACAAGAGCTCACCTAAAGCCATCTCTCTCTGCCTTGCCCAGTCTCACTCCGCTCCAGGCTCTGGAATCTGCACTCCAAGTAGAGACCCCCTCGGTTCCCAAACCAAACATGATCAATCCAAATGACATCAGTACCCCTGGATCCATCAGCCCCTGAGATCAAGAAGTGGCCATTGGCTTTGCGGCTGTAGCTGTAAAAACCTTGTGGGAACACAAAGAATTCTCTGCTTTTCTAAAGATTCCTGTCATGTGGGTCCTGCCTGGCCCGAGGGCTTCTGCCTTGGGTGTCCATGCCTTAGACTTGAAAACACCAGCTGGCTTCTTGCTCCCAATCTGCTGACCAGTTACTTCGCTGCCATGTGCCACCGCTGACCTTCACAACCACAGACATGTTTCTCTGAAGCCCTAGGTCTTCACATAATTGCTTGTGATTACAAGCAATATTCGCATAACTACTTGTTAACTTTCTCTGAAGCCACCTCGACAGCTGTAGCAGCGTCCCCAGCCCCAGTTCCACCTCCCATGCAACTGGATTACCTCGGTCCCAACGTGTCTCTCACCTGCACCCACCCTAGGCAGTAAGAGGAAACAACCCTTTGCCGCGCAGCAATTCCAAACCAGTGGAAAAAGCAGAAAACTGCAAATGCAATACGTGGAAAACACAAATGTGCATGTTTACTGCAAATAATTTCAATAATACTGAATATTTCAGCCACCCTAGTTCTGACACAACTTCTTAAATTTCTTCTTCATAGATAATGGGCTTCAGGTTTCAGGGAGTCATCTCTCAACGAATGTGTGAGACTTAGGATTACGATTCTCCACAATACTGCACCTGTAATAGGTAAGAACTTCTAAATCAGCTTTGGTGCCTTCCTTGGCCTCTTGAGCAAGATGCCTGATAGCTTTGCCGTGAGGCTCCTTGTTGCTGTCAATCCAGTAGAGCCAGACCTCCTCGTCGTCAATGTCATCTGACAGGATGGTGCTCTCCATGGGGCTGTCTCCCTGCATTGAGACCAACCTTGAAATAAATCACACACACATAAAACTAAGAACCAGCTCACTGGCAAGCATGATCAGTAACTGTAATGCTTACAAGGAATGAACAGAAAAAAAAAAAAAAAAAAAGGTGCCTCCATCGTCTGGGCTTACTTGGTTTGAATGAGAATGTCAGCGTTGCCTGGGCTCAACATAAATTTGCAGATGAGTTCTTGAGTTACAGGGATCGCGGTGGTATTAGACACACACAGATCCGATAAATAATCCAAAAATCTGACGGGAGGAAACATTAAATGGAACATTAATAAACAGCATCTTATAAAAGCATCCTCCAAAACCCCTCAAATATACTCTGGGATATAATGAAAGTAGCTTTTTAGACATATTCTTCATCTAACTTCCATACAACATTTTTCTAATGTGTTGCTTATCTGCTGCATCATTAGAAACAAATAAAACATCCAACGATTTGTGTTTAGTCCAAATCTTGTTTTTGAAAATCACTCATTTGCTTCTATTTATTTCTGATGTTCATACCACAGTGCTGTGACTTGTTGTGTTTGGAAAATCATGTATCTATCCTAAACGGAGACCACCCCAGAACTGAATAGCAAAACAGAGGCAGATCAAAGCCAATGTCGTACTGAGTAAAACAGACGTACAGCACACGCTGACCCCGAGTGACTACGGCCTGGTCAAGTCCAAGGCCCTGTACTACCTTCTAACGCTTATTTGCTGTGTGAGTTAAGAAAGCTTTGTCCATCTGCTTGACCCTTCTGCCTTCATTTCTCCCAGATCAGGCAGCATGATGCCAGAGAAAGGGAACATGATCTGGAGTCAGAAACCGTTCATTTACCTCCCCTTGTATCCCTGACTACTGAGGTATTCTTGGGCAAGTCAGCCTCCAGGCTTCTGTTTTCTCATCTCTAAACGTGGATAATATTACACGAGCAGTGCAGTTCACGAGAATGTGTGAGGATTTAAACAAAACAACGTACATGAATATATTTTGTAAACTGACAGAGTACTAGAAAAACCTAAGCTATCAGAGAGAAAAACCACTACATTTAAATCCGTCTATAAAGGGTTTTGCTCTCCTCTAAGTTAAGAACCCTTTATGATATGTAATTATTACAGCCATATGCCCAACATCGCTTGTCCATGAAAGAATCCTAACTTTTAAAAAAAAAAGTTCTAAAAATAAAGCAAAATGTCGCAATCCCCACAAGAAAAAAAACGCTGCAAGAACCACTTCCAACCTTGGCTCGCGGTTTCTCCTGAGCAAACTAACAAATGTTTCTATTTCTTTTGCTGTGATGTGTTTCTCTAGTAGTTTTCTGTTGTTGTGCAACAAAGCTGTGATGGTATCTTCTGCCAAAATATCATAGCCAATCTGGGACTGCATGACACAGAAATTCTTAGCAATATATTCCTGCAAAGAAGAAAGACTGTCAGAATGCACTGCCGCACAGCTTAGAAATAATAGCACGTTCTGTTAGGGTCGGCAACGTTGACTGATTTATTCATATCAGAAAACTCGCTAAAAATTATTTTCAAAAGAACAGCAAGCAAATAATTCTTCAATAAGCAGGATTTTTGGAGGAAAGAAATGAAAATACATTAGCATATACCAAATTTAAATTGTAAAGGAAAATTATGTGCCTAGAAATACTTTTTAATACCGATGCTTACATTCCTATACGGTAGAAAAATAAAAATAAAGCTAGTTACAATAACCATTTTTTAAGACATAGTAACTAAGGATTTCACCAGGTAACAGAGGAGCTTCTTCTAATACTAAAAGTCATAACCTATGAATTTGGCATAATTATAGAAACAAAAATGACCCTCTGACGTTTTGCTCACGAAGGACGAGCTCTGTACTGTTACATGAAGATCCCAGGTGAACCGAGGTGATTTCTGTTTTGTACACATTACCACCACGATCTATTAAATCTTCTCTTTAAAATAACAGTAAAATTTTGTACCACTTTTTGCCTTTAAAAAAGCTATCAAATGATTTAAAAAAAAAAGCTATCAAACGGTAACGTGATAAATCTGTGATTAATCAATATATTGATCAGATTCATTAGTCCCAAAGGTATTTCTGGAAAGCCATTCCAGGCACTGTCTGAGAGACAAGGGATGTGGCACTGAACAGGACAGGTAAGCTCTGACGGAGGTTACATCCCAGCGAGGAGA
Organism: Camelus bactrianus; assembly: GCF_048773025.1. Lineage (NCBI taxonomy): Eukaryota > Metazoa > Chordata > Mammalia > Artiodactyla > Camelidae > Camelus > Camelus bactrianus. Next base: position 16,995,917 of record NC_133572.1, read on the forward strand.
TAAACGTGATCGTTTTACACGTTGGTAAGTGAAATGAAACTAACAGAGGGTGGGGGAACGGTGGCAACTTTGGATGTGGTAAACGCCAAAGAGGTGACCTTTGACCTAGGATGGAAATGGTGAAAATGATGAAATGATGGAAATGATCAGGAGGAGGCAATTGTGGGGAGAGAAGCCATCGAGGCAGTGGGGACAGCAAGGGCGAAGGCCATGGGGTGGTGGAACCCAGACTTGTAAGCTCTGTAAACACGAGGTGGCCCTTGCAGCGCGAGGGCAGGGAGTGAGGAGAAAGCCAGAGAGGACGTGGGAGAGCTGGGTCCTTCTGAGCCACGGAGAAAACCAGAAACATCCATTCTAAAAGCCAGAGAAAGCCACCGGGGACCCTCAGTCACGCCTTATCCCACCTGCTCCTCACTGTCCACACGGCTCTCCTACATTCCAGCCACCATCACCCTTTTCTCACATCTCAGAAACCGCAGCACGGTGAGCTTAACCCCTTCCCCAGTCCAGCAGTTTCACCTCAATTTCTTGGGGATTTCTCCTTGGGAATTTGTCTCTGTTTCTATCATGGGAGAATTTATTGATCAGAAAGTGGTTTTGCCTTCAGTAAAATTCACTGGAACCTATCTATTGCTTGAAATTGATATTGGTTACAAAACCTAATTATACTTTAGGCAGCAATTTTGTTGGCCTTCTTCAAAATGATGGCTTTGTTTATCAGTAGCCAGTTAAGTAAAGTAAATGTTTGCTGTTACTGTGTCTTTTTAAAGATATGTATTGATTTATACATGTTTACCACTGTTGTAAAAACCTCCAAGACATGTTTGCTAATAGATCAAGACGTTGATAAATAATCAAATGAAGTTAGAGTCTCAACATTAAAGTCTTGGGTTAGCACTAAATCACAAAAGAATTCCCTACTAGGACTCTATAAAACATAGGTGAGGATAAAGTAGAAAGTCTTCCTGCTTTTATATAAAAATCATGATCTAAAAACATCAAAAATCTACATTGTGTTAGCACAAAGCATTCTCTCTTTTTTTACACCTTTATTGTGGTGTGGTTCCTGTACAGTAAACTACACATATTTCAGATGTACACTTTGATGAATACTGATAGATGTGTACACCCATGGTACCACCATCACAATTAAGACAGCTAACATTTCCATCACTCCCCAAGAGGTGCAAATTTCAAATTCCCAATTTATCCCTTCCCACGCCCTTTAACGCCTGGTAACCATAAGTTTGTTCTCTATGGCTGTGAGCCTGTTTCTGTTTTGTAGATAAGATCATTTAACACAAAGCATTCTTAATGCAACAGAAATGAAAAAAACATTTCTCGACTATCAGTGAGATTCGACGGGAGCAGGCAGAGAATGTGAAGCAAAATACAATCTACCCCTCAGTGAATGCTGGAGATGCTCTATTCTCTTGTAAGTTCAATGCTCTACCTCTTGGGGAGACATCCTCAAAGACAGGAGTCGCCCACCCACCATCACATGCTCTAAAGAAATCAGAAAGCTGGTCCCCCAAAGTGAATAAACATTTACCCGGAGAAATGATGTGCCTAGGTGGGGCGAACTGAGAGCAAAAGAGAGGAGAAATTATCAAGGAGGAACACGTGTGTGTGTGAGTGTGTCTACTTGTCAGAAGGAAGAGTGTTTTCATAGGAGAGACCGCACACGCCCCTGAGCACACCAGGCATGTGAGTCCCCAACTTGGACAGAGAGGCGTGAGAAAGAACTTTGTGCGAGACCTTGAGGGCATGAGAAAGGACACCAGTTAAGACGTGCTGCCTTGGGGAAGGGACCTGGGGCTGGCGGTGGGGTAGGGCAGGAAGGAGGTAGATGTGGTTTAAAGGGGCTGCGTGAGGGGGATCCTTGAATTGTTGGAATATTCAGTATCTTGACTCTGGTAGCAGATACATAAACCTACACAGATGATAAAATTGTATAGCACTTCATAAACATGCATACATGCAAACAAATGTGTATCAGTAAACCTAGGGAAATGTGAGTAAGATCGTGTATTGTAGCCATGTCAATTACCTCACTGTAATATTATACTATAATTTGGCAACTTGTTACCATCAGGGGAAACTGGATGAAGTATAAAGACATGCTCTGTATTATTTCTTACGACTGCATGTAAATCTACAGTTATTGCAACAGAAATTTCAATTAAAATGTTGTGGGGGAAAAAAAAAAAAGATGTGCTGCCGTGGACACACCTGCCTGCACATGGTTGCATCTAGAGACCAGCAGAACAGCCAGCCCCCAAGGAGATCTGGTGCTGAAGCACAGGACTCTGCCGTAGGAAGCGGACCCATGGGACCCTGCAAAGGCTGAGCACAGTCGAGGACGTGTGCACTGGGGGACCCAGTGGGCCCGAGGGCACCAGGTAAACTCTGTAGACCTGTCGGTTTTCTCAGTTAATTCGACCTCTCTTGTAGAATACTGAGCATGTTGTGTGGAGTGGTGGCCTCCAAGAGGATGAGTGAGGCCACGCAGAGAACACTGAGTGACCATTAGCCCCGCCCCCACTGCTGAGCCCCCCTGAACAACGTGGGCCCTGGTATTCAGGGCTCTCGACGCTGGTCCTCTGAGCACATAAAGGTCTGTCCTTTAACGTTCTGGAATTTAATTTTTCTTCCAATAAAACAAGAACAGCTCTACCTATGATATCTTGCCATCTTAAAGGAATGCAATGAAGTTGGGGAAAATCTTTCCAATGACAGCATTTTCCATTGGAAAGAAGAAGCTTTAGAACTCAGGTACCCCCTGTGCCTCCACCTTACATTTCAGGTGCACACGTCGTGTCTTTTCCACGAGACAATGACCTCTTTAGCCTACACATGACGATGTGGTACCTCATGTGCTCCTCGAAACGCCAAGAAAGGCCTCCTTCCTCTTTACATAATACATCCCGCACACCTCCTGCCCAGCGGGAGCTAATACCACACACAGAGAAGGACTTAAGACATCCTCATCCAATGGTTCTAGTTTTACGTGGAAGAATACATACAGATGTCTGCCCAAGGACATTTACAGGTCATGTTTGTGTGTTGCCAACATAAAACGTTTCACTGCAAAGCAGAATTTCCCTTTCCTCTTCTGTATGTTTCAGAACAGTAACCACGGAAACTTGCCCATCCTGTAAATGCTGAACAGAGGTGAAAATGAGCGCCCCCCAACCTGGTTTTTCCGGTAGTCCTGCTGCGAGTGTCTCAGCACACGGTAGCACAGCCTCAGCATGTACTTGTAGGGAGCGTATCTTTGATCTCCCAGATCTTCAAGCCTCAGCATTGAGCCTTCTCCCGCTTTCTCCTTAAAGGGCGCTTTAAGAATCCCAAATACCTATCAGGAAAACACACACACACACACACACACACAAAGAAAACAAGAAAACCACTTATTCTGATGAATGGAGGGGCATGTTTTGCAAAGTTTTGATTTTTTTTTTTTTTTTACAAACAAGCACACAGACTCAAAAACACTTTTGTAATATTTGAGTAGAATTAAAGTTAAAAAGAAAGATGTAGGATATAAGACCAATATATTAAGGAACAGAAAAATACTGCTAAAAGGGTTCCCTGAATTGAATGACAAAAACATTATCTAAATAAAATGCTTAATTTTGTCTAGAAATTATATTTTATTAAAGGAAAAAAATATAATGATGTTACATTGTACCACTTTACATGAAATATGCAGATAAACTAAAATATAGTTTGATTTTGACAATATATAAAATTTGATTTTGACAACGTATAAAATGGATGGACAACGGGTTTCTGCTGTATAGCACAGGGAGATCTGTATTCAATGTCTCGTGGAGGCCTATGTTGGCAAAGAATATGAAAAGGAATATACGCATGCATGTGTATGACAATGTGTATGACAATGTTGTACTGTACACCGGAAACTGACAACATTGTAAACGGACTATACGTCAATAAAAAAATAGTAATATAAGGAAAACATTTATTTTTCATCTGACACTGACAGAAAAACACAAAAAAACCTGTCTTCAAATATTGCTTCTAAACCTCTTCATTAAAGAGTTAATTCATTGTCCCTGTACATAAAGATGTGGCCAAATCAATGAATGTACCATCATTCAAAACAAGGAGGGGGCCAGATGGGCAGCTGGTGACACCCAGTGACTCAGATTCTTCTTGTAAGAAGATTAGCATTTGGGAAGTATGTCAAAAGCACTGAGGAACATAACTCTTTTAGGCAGCAAGACAGCAGGTAGGATCACCTGGAGATGAGCTCATAGGATGAGCAAACTGCTTATGACAGAGCACCTAGACCAAGGCATGAGGATTCACACACGAAAGCCAAATGGAGGGAAATGCTCCTTCGTAGTTCATGAAGCATAAGATGAATTAGAGTTTCTTCAATAATTCTATATTCACAAAACCTTGAATTTTATATTTATCACATTGAAATAAAATGTTTGACATATGTTGGTTGAAATAATATGAATAAATCATTCAAGGTCCTAAAAGTCCCTGAAATCAAATGTTTTATACAAAAGCAATGCTAATGTCAGGAAAGACTTTGTCTCATAAGATTTGCAACCTTTATTTTCTTTGAGAAAATGGTTGATTTTATATACTCAGACAATCAGCAATAGAATATTAATGGACAATATATCTACTGTTTTCCTTTCCCAGCTCCATAAGAACATTGGTATTAATAACATAATTTTTATTTTTTAAGTATCTTCCTTCAGTCCACAATTAACGCAGAAGCTCATTACTTTATATAGTAATTAAGAGAATAAAAAGAATGCATGAAAGTAGGCATGTCCATATGTGTATATTATTAGGAAGTGAATTAATTTACTGGCATGTTATGAACAATTTTGGGAAGACACAGTATAAAGGAGCAGCTCTAGACTTTCAGGGGAAAAACCCAGAATACTGTATAGAGCACTTGTGAGCTGATGAACTGACTGTCCCACTTTCCTTGGGAAGAAAGGGGAAGAAGTAGAAAGCAGATGGAGGTGGCAGTTTCCAAGTTTCCCTGGAAATTCTTCCTAGAGTATTATTCCGGTACATTTTCTGGAGATAGTCTGACCATGGAGGGTCTTTAGAGGTTATCGGTAGACTGTCTTCCAGATGGGGCCCAATGATCTCTGCCTCCTGGAATTCACACTCTTATGAAATCCTGTCTCCTTGACTGTGGGCTGGATTATTGACTCACTTCTAACTAACAGAATACAGTAGAACGGATGAGATGCTACTCCTAAGATTAGGTTATAAAAAGACTGTGGCCTCCATCTGAGTGCCCTCTCTTGTTCTCTCTTAGATCCCTCACTTCTAAGGATAGCAAGCTGCCAAGTGTTGAGGCAGCACTGTGGAGAGGCCCAGGCCAGGGAGCTGGGTAGTGAATCTTCTCCCATTGCAGCCTCGCGATGACTGCAGCCCAGCCAACATCTTGACTATAGCCTGTGAAACACCCTGAGCAAGAATTTCCCACCTAAACCACCCAGATTCCTAATCCAAAGGCACTTTAAGTACCTGCTGTTTTCAAATGCTAAGCTTAGGGCTAACTTGTTACACAGCAATAGACAACTAATACAAGGACTTTGCTGATACTACAACTCAGATAAAATATGCAAATTTAGTACACGGAAACATTCACCTGTGCCAGTATGTTTTGTTCCCTCATTAATTTCTGACGTTCTCGGTTTGGCTTCGTGATAACCACATCCAGAACTTCCTGTCCGTTGTTAAGTACATCAGCAACAAAGAAGATGAGGTCTTCCAATAATTTGGTTACAAATCTACCAAAAAATGAAAAGGCAACTTCATGGTGTGTTTAATTTTGGAAATTTTTTTAATAAACACTGAAGAATTGAAACACTGCAAAACTGAAAGCATTGAATCATAAAAATTCTTTAATCAACAAAATACCTACTGCAGTTAATATTTACCTAAATCTTTACAAAGAGCATCCCTTCTCCAGTTCCTCCAAACTCCACTCCCACCTCCAGCTCTAATCAAGTATTTGCAAAGATTATTACGAAATAAAACCACACGAGCCCCAGCAACAGATGTGTGGCTAGGATAACGCCTACCAACAGATGTTTTTCCACGACTGACCAGCAAAGAAGAGTATTTCTGCCTTAAGGGAGAACGGCTAAACGTGTAAATTCTTAAACTCAAATTCTTCTTTTTTTGACTATTGACTTAAACTATATTTCTTAATCATCACATTTCAATTTCTCTCTGTCCAGAATAGGAAAAATTTAAATTACCTGTGAAGAGACAAGAGTAAGCAATCAGATGCTCTAAACTGTCCTGGAAATATTACCTGATCTATAAAAATTACAATATTCCAAAATCAGACACTAATGTTCACATTTAATTCTACATTTTGGTTATTATTTTAACTATTACGTGAACTTCAGTTGCATCTAGGACCTAAAGTGTCTTAAGACCCCTTCCTCCCTGAGTCGTCTCCTTCGTCCTTCCTCTGCTTGAGCTTTATCATTTTCTAGATGAATTTTTTCTTTTATGATCCCAGGCAGGAAGAAAAGTAAATCCAGAGAGAAGCAAGATGCAAGGAGCAAAAGCAAGCAGGACAAGAGGTAAAATACATTAAGAAATATAATTAATAACTGAAAAACAATTTTTAGGAACTGAGTTTTCAGTTTAAAAAAATGTGATACAGCATCATTCACACAAGTAATTTAAAGAATAAACAGAGAACTATGGTTCTAGACAACTATTCTAAAAAAAGATTAGAGGTAGAAATATCTAATTAAAGCATTTGAGGGTATTTTTATCCCATGAGAGAAAGAAAGAAATATTTAATATCTTTGTAAGAAAGAGTATGTAGTTAAAATGTATGACAAGAACATAAGGGCAATCGCTGAAGAAGAGAAACATGATCTGTAGCTTCTAAACCAGGGGAAGAAAAGGAAAAAGGGGAGAAAATATAAACTCCATCAATCTAACAGAAAGCAAGAAAGAAGTGGAGGGAAAAGACAAAAAGTTACACCAACGAAAGAAAATAACAAAATAAGATACCCAGAGGTATGAAAGCCGCCCAAACACATTATTGATCAAATGCAAAGTAATTAAATTTTAGCAAATTCAAGTAGACTATCAAATCAGATTTTTTTTTAAATCGAGCTCTCTGCTGCTCACAAGAGACGCTAACAAAGCAAAATGACCGGGGAACGTTAAATAAAGGGATACCAAAAAAGAGGCAAACGCTAAACAAAAGCTGGCTGGTGTCAAGGTAGCAGTATCAGGCAAATAAAGTTCAAGGGGAAATGATGTAGCTATAGGAAGAAATTGACTTTCAGTCAGAAGGACATCTGACCCGATGATCTCATGTTGGATGACCCTTCCTGTAGATCCTGAGCTCCTGTCAGGGGATTTCAAACCAGTTCCCAAGCCTGGAAACTGCAGGAAGACATGGCCAGAGTCTGGGCTGTTCGCCACTGCATTGCCACCGAATGCACACCAGCTGCATGGCCCAGTGCCTGGCATGTCCCAGGAGTTCAATGATACTGAAAACAAATGGATGTTGAACTATAAACGCAGCAGAGGAAGCCCCATTTGTCTTCTGTACCCTCAGTGGTAAAACATGGTGCAGAAAGTCTGGTTTACAAGCGCACAGGTCACCTCCTCCAGCTCTGAACAGCCGCTAACCCAGCCCCTTTCTCCCGGCTCTCCCTCCCCAGCATGTTCCCAACACTCTCTGTTTTGTTGATGCAGCTATACGGAAGAGTATCAGAAAATCCCACTAAAAGGATATCCGAGGCTGAGGATCTTGGCGCAAATAAGGCAGGAGTGATGCCTCCAGAGTCCGCTCCTGGGGTGAGTAAAAGAGGAGCTAAGAGACAGAGACAGGACGAGGACGATGCAGGCGTTCTGAGACAGATCTTCAATATTCTAACACTTTCCCTCTGATTTTGTATCATTCTCCATGGTTTTGAGTAAAAGAATCTCAAAATAATTTCATTCCCCAGAGGGGGGAAAAGTCAGGGCCATGAGATTTTTTCAGAAAGAATTTTGTATCAAATTCTACAGCCAAGAAAATAATACAAACACATTCGACGAGGCCGGTAAGCTCTCCTGTGTGGAGGCGCAGCTTTGAACGTGTTTTGATGGAAGGTGGCTTTTCTGAAATTACTAAATTAAGATCAGTAATTGCAACTTCCTATTTCTCAGGCAAGGTCTTCATTTTTCTATGATGTGTTCCACTCTGAAACATCAGAGCGGAAATAAAAATGTATGATTCCTGGTCAGTCCTGGTCTACCGCCTTCTAGAGAATTGTCTCAAGAAGTTAAAAGAATCTCTCCGGCAGTAACTGAAAAAGAATTACAGTCGGCAATGGCGGCGGGCTCATAACCTTAATCGTTACTTGTCCTTCTCTTCAAGGAACATCTTAATATTTAGCAAGGGAGACATTTTATGTGCATATGTGACAATGACAAAGAAACAGTCATCAAAAGAAAAGCTAATAGATAAATAATAGGAAAAAAAGTCTTATCTGCACATGGGATTCCACTGCCTGTCATAATTTAGCTCTGGTACTGAACTACCTGTAGTCCAGAAGAGGGTAGCAGCTGTTTCAGCTTGTGGCCTTTATTCATCTCCCCCAACAAGGTTGGAGGTAGATTGCACACTCAACAGTTGTTTTCAAATGCCGGTGTGTTGCGGGCAAAACAGAGCTAAGAACAGAGGAGGCTGAGAAGTAACTATTCCACGTGTTTGCATATTTATGATGGGTTTCTATTAATAGGGCTGGAAGGAAGCAAGCTGGATTTTTTGCTCCTTTGTACTGTGAGTTAGATCTAAAAGTTCATAAAACATACATTTTTTTGTTCTGGAAAACTTATGTGAAGCTCATAAAGCCACCATGCAGAGTAGGAAATGGGACGCTGAGACAGCCTCCTGCCATCCCTCCCCTCTGAAAACACCATCCTGATTCTTGTGACGATTATTTCCTTGCATTTCTTTATAGTTCTGCCAATTTCTTAAACCCCATGAAAAGAGTTTAGTTTTGTTTGATTTTGAACTTTACAAATACTATTACAGTGTCTAGTTCTTACTCAATCTAAATCTAAAGTTTATTAGGCTTATCCATGTAGTTACACATAGATGTGGGTCATGTATTTTCATGGCTATATTGTATTCCACTGTATGATCTAAATCAAAATTGGATTTACCTATTCAGCTGGTGATGGACATGGAATGGTTTTCAGTTTGGGATTATTGAGAATAAGGCTGAACATTCTTAAACATGTGTCCTGGTGTAAAAGCTTATCTTCGACAGATGTTCAAGCACGTTTAGCCAAGGAATGGAATTGGTAAGTCATGGAGTATTTGCTTCTGCATGTGTGTGTATGCATGCATGTGTGTGCATTAAGAACACTTATGGTATTGTAAGTCAACTATATTTCAATAAAAAAGATTGAAAAAACTTATGAGATCTACCATCTTACATTTTTATGTGTATAATACAGTATTGTTAACTAAAGGCACAAGGTTGTACAGCATGTCTCTAGAATTTATTCATCCTGCATAAATGAAACTTTATACCCGTTAAACAGCAACTCCTCATTCCCTCTTCCCTCAGCCCCTGGCAACTACCATGCTATTCTGTTTCTATGAGTTAGATTATTTTTGCAACTTTATTAACAATAGGCAAACATGGAAACAACCTAAATGTCCATCGATGGATGGAAAAAGAAAGTGCAATATATACGTACAAGAGAACATTATTCAACCTTTAAACAATAAGGAAATCCTGTCCCATGTGAAACACAGTGAACCCGAGGGACATTATCATAAGTAAAACAAGCCAGTCACAGGACAAACCCTACGTGATTCCACTTACATGAGGAGTGACTGGCTCTTTAACTTTGCAAGTTACCGTCAAGCCTTGTCCCAAAGTGCTTATACCAATTATCATCTCACCAGCTGTGAATTAGAGTCCCCCGTAGAAATGCCTGGGAAATTGGTAAACAGCCCCTTCTCGTCCAAAAGTAAAGGCATATAGCAGATCATGAAGTGGAGACATACAGAGAATGCTTGTGCTCTGGCATGGGGACTTTAAAACCACACAGGAGTAAGTCAACCACTTTCTGCTTGACGTTACCTAACCCTTAAGTGCTTAACCCTTCAATTCTCCTTTATGTAAAATGGGAATAATGCCCATCTCAGGGCTGCCTGAAGGACTGGAGAAATGTATCTACAGTGCCTGACACGGTACCAACATGAAATGATTGACAGCTATCAGAATCGTTCCCTCTTTCACTTATTTCCAAAACCAGACTTGAAGAACCAACAACGCAGTTCTCCTGAGGGAGTTACAGGGCAGACAGCCACGCTTTGCAGGGCGTTTTCTGGTATTATAGATGTGTTGTTTTGTGCTACCTGAGCAGAGAAAAGTATCTTGAATAAATAAGAACAGAAAGACATAAAACCTCTTTAGAACCTTTTACTCCAAATATCAAATCTAGTGCAGCAAAAGGTATCTCTTGTGAAACATTTAAAAGGAAAGATCAGAAGTAACTAAAGTCAACTGTATTGCAGCCAAGCTAAAATGGAAAAAAGTACATATTCCACCAGATTTGCATGTCGCCCTTTTCCTTCAGTCGCCGTGACCCGCTCATCCGGAAGCAGGTGTGCCGCTAAGGAGACCATCCTACTTACCCGCTTCGAGGCGTCCGCCCGCCTGACGTCTACCGCAAGAGCTGACGACTGAGTCTCGATGATTTAAGAGCCACTGTAGAAAGTTACTAACCTCCTTTCGTTCTGAGTTATCGTGCCGTTTTCCAGCTTTTTGACTGTGGTCGCTAGCACTTTATTCGCGTCATTGGCGAAGTCTAGGTCTCGGACCTCAGACAGCGGGACAGACACGATGGCAAAGGCTTCTTTATCTTCTTTCGTTTGGCAAGTTCCAATCTGCAATGCGGTTTTCCATTACGATTAGTTTGTTTTTCTGTAACTACGCGATATTCTTCAAGCCCTAACACTTCTCAGTACTGCTTAGGAAATAAAACAGGGGTAGATAATCCAAACACAGTAATTCCTCCGGGCATCATCCACTGGGAAAGACTGTGGGGGCACAGAGTTCCCAGGTCCACTTCCTGCCTTGTTCTCATTTGCCCTTTGCTACAGTTTCAACAGAGTAGAGAAACTGCCCTCCTGGAATCTTCTTCCCTTTCTACCTGCTCCTCCCCATCTTTTAGCCTCTTTGCTGTATCTTCCTGAATCCCAGCTCTGCTGCAGCGAAGCCATGTGGTTCAGCTCCCTGAAGCAACTGGCAGCCATGAGTCCCTGATGAAATTAATTGCAATCATCTCTAATATGGGTAAAGCTGGATTGTAAGAACACGTCAGTCACCCCCTAATCCTCTTCACGCACCATTTGGCGGAAAATTAAACCATGCTCAGCAACATTTACCTTCAACATAACAGGCCTCTCTTCATCTGTGTCTATGGGGATGCTGGTACTGGTGACCCACGTGTTGGTACACAAATGCCTTAACCGAACATACGAGTTCCTAAAAGCAAAATAATATAAAAAACAGCACAACTCACATATTAACATATTTAACAGTTTCATGCATATGAATACAAATATATTTTAGACTAGCAACTGAATCAAGTGTAGATCAGTCTGGTTTAAGGAAAAACTCTGAACTGCAGACTATTTGAAAGCACGCAGTATTATTATCTAGCTTGCTGGCTCTCAAAATGTGGTCCCTGGAAAAGCAACAGCAGCTTCACCAGAGACCTTGGTAGAAATGCCAGTCCAAGTCCACTAAATCAGAAAGTCTGAAGGCGAGGCCCAACAGCAGGCACTTCACCAGCCTCTCCAGGCAATTCTGATGCATAAGAACCACTGGCTGTGTGACCACCTCAGTTAAAACTGCTGTCTGATCGTACAGTACCTTATGAGGTTTGACCATCTGCATGTAAAAGTACACAGTACAGTCAGTCCCCATTATTTGCTGATTCCCGACTCATGAATTTGCCTGCTCACAAAAGTGTATCTGTAACCCCCAAATCAACACGTGGGGCCCTCTGGCAGTCCTTCTCAGACATGCGCAGAGTGGCAAAAAATGTGCTTCCCCCGCCACTCACATTCCCCGTGAGGCTGAACAAGGTGATGCTCTGCCTTCTTGTTTCTGCTCTCAGACCGTCAACCAGTGCCCACTTCGTGGTCTATTTAGTGCCATGTTTTTCACTTACTGTCAATTGTCGGTGACTTCATTGTTTAAAACAGCCCCCGAGCAAAAAACCTTTCCACGTCAACAAAAAGAAAGAAAGAAAACAGCCCCCAAGCATAGGGCTGAAGTGCTGTTTGGGTTCCTAAGAGCAAGGCTGTGATGGGCATCTAGGGAAAAAATCTCATGTTAGACAAGCTTCACTCAGGCATGAGTTACGGTGCTGCTGGCCGTGAGTTCAGTGTTAATGAACTAACCATATATATTAGATAAGGTGTCTTCAAACAAAAACACATATAAAACAAGGTTGCATACTGATTAACTGACAAAGGTGTTGTGACCAGAGGCTCGCAGGAACCTAACCCTGTATTTCCGCTAGGAGCAATGGCTCAGTATTTGCTAATAATTCATGTACCAGGAACAGTAAGAATCAACTGCAGGTGAACTGTGAGCGGGTACATGAAAAAAAAGACAGCTAAAGCTTCATCCAACTCAAATATTACCATTTTTAGTGAATCTTTTCTTATCATTTCTTTAACAAAATGGGTCAAGTGTCTATTAAAAGAAAAACATTGCAGCGAGTTGTCTGCCTTCAAGTTGCTGAGAGTTCAGTAGGAAAGATGAGACATAAAATCAATCATAAAACATGAGGCAGGAAGCATCAAAGCCAAAAGAGAAACTCAAATAAAACACACAGGGCTTCAGGGAAAGAGGTTCATTCAACCTCACGGTTCTGCTCATTCAGGAAAGGTGATAAAATACAGGCTGAGTTTCAACAATCTAAAACAGCAAAGGTCCAATCCTCATCCAAAGAGTCAGAAATTCTGAAATACCTGTGTTTCCACTTATCGTCTTTTGCGTGGAATCACACAGGAGGTGTCACCTGCACTCTGTATCCTTCCCACTGTATTTTAAGCATCTGGAAAGCGGGGCCACAGCTTATTCAGCTCTGAGGTCACTCTCCCAATTCTTACCCTGCTCTTGTTCAATAATTGCTTATTGACTCAACCTAGATTACTAGGTTCCAAGCTAAAGGATCTAGACTTGAGCATAATAACTTGCAATTTCCAAGAATTGTGGAAATGCATAACCCTTTAGGACCTACACCACATAAATCTGCTTGTTCAAATCTTGATACAATCTGAATGTCTAAAATATGAAGCCATTGTAGCCTCGTAGTTGAAAGCCCAGACTCTTGAGTTCACACACTCCAAGATCAAATTCCATAGCATGAGCTTGACACGGGCCAATTAACCTAATTGGTTAATGAGGCGAGGGGTTCCCAGACTCGGCTGTACATTAGAATCACCTGGAAAGCTCTGACAATCCTATTGGCCAGGCTGTACTACACACCACTGAAATCGGAACATCTGGGAGAAGAGGGGGTGTCCGTATGTTTTTAAAGACCCCCTGATGTTCCAATGTGCAGCCAAGGCTGGGGACCACTGCTCTAAGCCCTTGATACTTAAAGTCCAGTCTGCAAACCAGGAGCATCAACATCCCCAGAGGGCCAATTAGAAATGCAGCACTCAGACCCCACCGCAGACCAAACGGATGGGAATCTGCATTGTCCTCAGATCCCGAGGTGATTCAGTGCACATTAAACTTTGAGGAGCACTGACTATACAGAGTAAAGTTTGAGGGGTATTTGACCCTTCACTGGACTCAGTTGGGTAATAATTTTAAAAAGTAAAGCCTGCATGCCACTCAAGACCAATTTCACTGGTCTTGGCGAAGGCAGAGCGTAGAGAGGGCGCAATGCTGCCCGGCTGATTCCAACTTAGTGCCAGCTGGAAAAGCACCGCTCTGAGTCTTTAGCTCCTGCTTGGTAAGAGTTACCGCAAGAATTAAGTAAGATATTTACAAAGCAGTTGACATAGTGCTTGGCACATAGCAAGGGCTCCAGAGTTATAATCACAATTATTATTGTTAATTAGTGTTAGCTTTAAAACAATCAATGACAAATGAATCTATGTTGACACAAAATTCTGATCCATACAGAGAATGGCTTCAGCAGTCTGCACAGTAATGCATGTCCCCTTCCACATAAAGCAAGGCTCAGGGGCTTGTCTTGCGTCTACACACTTTATAGTGAAGTCTTTCTATCATTTCCTTATGGAAACTTTCTTGCATAGAGTTCAAGAAGGACTCTATTTTCCTGAGTTGAAATCTAAAATGAATAGTCACAGTAAGGATGTGTTAAGATGCAATCCTCAGAAGAAAATGTCAGACACCTGCATTGGGTACAACCTTCAGAGGGCATCTCTTTTCACAGGCTTCTATTGGCAGAACAAAAGAATGAGAGGAAGAGTGAGAGACGGCTCATGTGAGGCCAAGATTCAGTAACATTTCTCATGAATGAGAACAGCCATGAGAACAGCGCGGGAAGCCCAGTGCTTCTCGGCAGTGTTAGCACAACAACTTGTCACCTTCCCCGAAAGTCACCCACACAAGAATGTCTGCATTTGGAGCAGGTACCTTCAGCCTAAGCACTGCCATCTGGCCAAGGCCAAGGCCAATAATACTGGTTCAAGGACATTTGGAGCCATCCCACTAAACCTAACAGTATGCACAAAACTCCTCAGCGTATCCACAGACTGCACCGTAGTGCTACTGTTGGAAGGTAGACAGCCAAAGGCAAAAAAATCTTAATCAAAATAATCAAATCCAGGCAAAAGAATGTGAACGACTCTCTTACATTAAGTTCCGGCGACCTCATTAGCAGCCCCCCGCCCCCTCCCTCGCTCAGGTCCAGCTGGTCTCTTCGCTGGCCCACCTAGTAAATGTCTAAGATTTTCCCATTTCCTGCTCCTGCTGCCTGAAACACTTCTCCCAGATGGAGAGGACTCGATCCTTCATCTCATTCAGATCTTTCCTCAAATGTCCTAAATCAGAGAGGCCTCATACCTAATAATAGAACTCTCCATACTCTTCAGTTTTTCTTCAAAGCATTTTTATTATCTGACCTTATATTTCTGTGTGTTTGTTTATTGCCTCTCTCTCCCATGTGAATTTAAGTCCATAACCAGTTTGTTCACGATTGTCTTCCCACTGCCAAGGGCAATGCCTGGAATGTAATTGATGTTCAATAAGGATCTGTTAACTGAATGACTAAATGAATGAACAAATGGACGAGTGAACGAATGAATGAATCTGGAATTTGACATAATAAAAATAAATGCCGTAAGTATTGATGGAAATGCTTCTAGATTATTTTTCATTTTAGTAACCATGGGCCATATGAGTAATAAGAAAAAATGATTCTTACAAAATTCTCAAACTACATCAATTACTCACAAAAGAAGCATGATTTTTCACACTCTTGTTCTTCACTTACGCTTGCTCTCTTGACATCACAAAAATTTCATTACCTTGGAACCAGGCAGTCTGCTCTCTGAAGAGTTGTGGCATCCAGTTCAAAAAGGGATGCGATGTCATTTCCATGTGGGACTGAGACCAAAGTGTACATGATCTTCTCCCCTGCCTGGCGTTTCTTCTTTGAAGTTGGAAGATCTCCATCTCTCTGTTAAGAAGGTACAAGGTTTTTACCTTTTATTGGATTTCTTACTAAACTCTCCAATTAGTTGGGAGATAAGGTTTAAATTTGCATTTACTTCTTCATTGGATTATACCAACGTCTAGTTCACGCCATCCAGAAAGAGCAAGTCAGGCTTGACAGCCTCTGAAGTAATGATTCTCCACAGGGACATGCTCCCAGGGGGCGGCCTGAACTGGGCAAGTTATCCAAGCACCAGTGTCACAGTGGGTATGGTCCTGTCTCCAGCATTAAACCTATTTTCACAGTAGTAATTTTGACCATTCCACACTTAAACCCAGAGAAGAAACAGTGTGTTGAAGCATCTAGATTTCGTAAATTAAAGAGTAGGCACGGCAGTGGGTCAGAGTTCCTGCCTAACTCCCAAAACACCACTGGGATGTTAACCTGGAGTGAAGAGGAATGAACAGCAGCATTTCCATCGGCTTGTTGCATGAGACCTGAGAACGTACCACAAAGGCACATAAAGTGAAACAAAATGGGATGGACAAATAGAAGCCCTCATGAAGATGTGAAACTGAGTCAACGTTTCCAGTACACCTCTACCATTTGAAGCAGGAAACAACACAAAACAGATGATTATGTATTTTCACTTGAACTTCCCCAAGTTCCAATGTCCCATGGAAGAATTTTGGTGTATAGGAAAACCAAAATGTGACACAGTAAATGTAATGTAAGCTTTGTAATAAGGTGCATAACCATAGTGACTTATACGTATTTATTAAACCAAATTAAATTTGAAAATGAGAGAGAAAGATTATGCTTGCACCATCACAGGAAGCTGGAAGGAAACAGAGGAGGACAGGGAGGCTTAAAGGCAACTGAAAGCAGTCCATTTGCAAAGACCAGCATCTCTTTAAAGGCTGCTATGACAATGAAATAGTACACCTGATCATCCAAAACATTCACGTGAAGCCCCAGCCCAAGACTGTGAAATCATTTTCCTTAGATCAGAAAACCCTTGCAGTTTCCTTCTGGTATCCTCTGTAAATGATGCACAAATTGGTAGCCCCACTGACATGTGGACGGGCAGAGGAACCACAAGGGTTCCTAGGCAGAAGCAGGATTGTTATCTGCTAGACACCACACAGCCAGGCAGCACCTGCTAGCTCCTGTCATCTTTGATTTATGCATCTTCTGCAGAGACCAAAGTTCAGAGTTCAATGAAGACAGGGGTCTGGCAAACTCTCCCCAGGTGGTTTGACCCCCATAACAGGTATTTCTAATCAGCAAGTATGAAATAGGTTTATCTGTCAGAAAAAGGTATACTTCACTTTCTAGACATTATAAGGGAGCATAGGGATATAGGAAAGAAGGAAATGCAAAAACAGTTAGCAAACTACACTTCTGAAATCACACCAAGCTTCTCGTGATGCCCAAACTAGTCCTTGGTTGTTCTCGCTAATCTTACAACAAAAATTTGAGAGAGAGGAAGATGAGCATTTTTCCTTTAAGCAAAGAAATGAATGCAGTTACCTACAGAAGATAAAGGATGAGGGAAGAAGCGACGGAAAGGGGATGGAGAGAGAGGACCAGAGGAGAAAGAGGGGGAGGGAAGGGAAGAGGAAGGGAAGGGAGAGGGGAAGGAGGGGGAGGGTGGGGAGGAGGGAGTGAAAACCAGAAAAGGAAGGGGAAAGAGGAAGCAGAGGAGCAGTGGGCAGCATCGTGAATGCTCCACCCCAAAATCAACTAGCCACGCCTCCATATGCAAATGAACCATAGCCAGAGGCCTGGCCTACAGTCCTTAAGCACTGAGTGAGCCACTCCTCAAAGCGCAGGCGTGAAGTCTCCTAGCTAAGAGCCTTCTTTAAGTCTTCTGAAAAAATTCACGGGTCAGGAGACCCATTTCACAGGGATCTGCACTGAGGCCATGGAAGTCTGTGAACTGAAGACAAAAATCTTTGAAGGGCAAAAACTTCCTCACATCCTGACAGGAGAAAATTTAAATGTCTTTTTTTTTTTTAACTTTTCCCATTTTTTTTTTTTTAATTGAAGTATAGTCAGTCACAATGTGTCAATTTCTGGTGTACAGCACAATGTCCCAGTCATATATATACATACATATATTCGTTTTCATATTCTTTTTCATTAAAGGTTATTACAAGATATTGAATACAGTTCCCTGTGCTATACAGAAGAAATTTGTTTTTTTTAAATCTATTTCTGTATATGGTGGTTAACATTTGCAAATTTCAAACTCCCAAATTTGTCCCTTCCCATTCCCTTTCCCTCAGTAACCGTAAGATTATTTACTATGTCTGCCAGTCTGTTTCTGTTTTGTAATGAGTTCATTAGTGTCTCCCTTTTCTTTTTCTTTTATTTTCTTTTAGATTCCACATATGAGTGATATCATATGGTATTTTTCTTTCTCCTTCTGGCTTACTTCACTTAGAATGACAATCTCCAGGTCTATCCATGTTGCTGCAAATGGCATTATTTTAGTCTTTTTTATGGCTGAGTGGTATTCCATTGTATAAATACACCACAACTTCTTTGTCCAGTCATCTGTTGATGGGCATTTACGTTGTTTCCATGTGTTGGCTATTTATTGTATATAGCACTGCTATGAACATTGGGGTGTATGTATCTTTTTGAATTAGAGTTCCCCCTGGATATATGCCCAGGAGTGGGATTGCTGGATCATATGGTAAGTCTATTTTTAGTTTTTTGAGGAATCTCCATACTGTTTTCCAAAGTGGCTGCATCAAACTACACTCCCACCAGCAGATTAGTGAACAGAATCCAACAGCACATAAAGATCATACACCAAAATCAAGCTGGATTCATCCCAGGGACACAAGGATGGTTCAACACACACAAACCAATCAATATGATACACCACATCAACAAAAGAAAGGACAAAAGTCACATGATCATCTCGATAAATGTCTTTAAATAGCCAATAAGAGTAGTCTGGCCAGACAAGTGAGTTGAGAGAGGAGGCTGCCTACATAACACAGAAGCTTACGATCATGGACTCTCAAGCTTAGGAAGGTCTTTAAAGATCATCTGTGAGCTAAAAAGACTTCTTCCCAAATAAATCTCTGGAAGCAGCCAGTCAAGTGAAATTCTATTACTTGGAATTTATTCCTTTGGATCTTGAAAACATTGGTCTTTAATTATTCCCTACTGAAATTTGGACAGCCTTTGTAGAGTATTTATTTCTTGTATTTCAACTCTCACAGTGGTTTGGGAGAAAGGGTCCAAACAAAGAGAAATAGTTGGAATGAGAAGGTAGAAACAGGGGAAAGAGAAGAAAAGGGGAATGACTGTGCACACTAGAAGAAAGTAGGAGTGTGCAAGAGAAATACGACACCAAAGACAACTTCCATGAAAGTAAGAATTGACAGACTAGTTTTCATGAAAACCAATTTCTCTTGCTCCATGAAAGATACTGTCAAAAGAATAAGAAGATAAGTCACAGAGTAGGAGAAAATATTTGCAAAAGACATATTTGATAAAGAACTGGTATCCAAAATATACAAAGAACTCTTAAAATTCAACAATAAGAAAACCCAATTTAAAGATGGGCAAAAGACTTGAATAAATACCTTATCAGAGATGACATACAGGTGCTAAATACATATATGAAAAGATGCTCAACACCATATATCATTAGGGAATAGCAGTTCTCTCCTGAGATACCACTCATAACAGTGAGATACCACACACACCTATCAGAATAGCCAAAGGCCAAAACGTTAACAACACCAAATGCTAGTGAGGATGTGGAGCAACATGAACTCTCATTCATCTTTGAATCTCACCACCTCATTGCTGGTGGGAATGCAAAATAGTACAGCCATTTTGGAAGACAGTTCAGTGGTTTTACACAAAACAAAACATTCTCTGTATCATATGATTTGGCAATCACGCTCCTTGGTATTTACCTAAATGAGTTGAAAAGCTGTGTCCACAAAAAAAAAAAAAAAAAAAAAAAAAAACCTGAATAGCAACCTTACTCATAACTACCAAAACTTGGAAGCAACCAAGGAATCTTTCAATAGGTGAGTGGATAAACTGTGGGACCACCACACAGTGGAATATTATTCAGCACTAAAGAGAAATGATTAAGCCATGAAAAGACATAAAGGAAACTTAAATGCATATCACAAAGTGAAAGAAGCCAATCTGAAAAGACTACCTACTGTGTGATTCCAACTGTATGACAGTATGATATTTTGGAAAAACCAAGCTATGGACACAGTAAAAAGATCAGTGGCTTCTAGGGGTTTGGGGAAGGGAGGGATGAATAGGAAAAACATAGGATTTTTAAGGCAGAAAGTACACTATTCTGTATAATACTACACTGGTGGATACATGTCATTCTATTTTGTCAAATTGGTATAATGTACAACACCAAGAGGGAACCCTAATGTGAACTATGGACTTTTGGGTGATGACAATGTGTCCAGGCAGGTTTACCACTGTAACATATGTACCACTCTGGTGTAGGATGTTGAGGGGAGGCTGTACTTGTGTGTAGGCAGGGGTATGTGGGAATCCTCTGCACCTTCCACTAAATTTTGCTATGGATCTAAAACTGCTCTAAAAACTAGTGTCTCTTCTAAAAAAAACCACACAGTCCAAGAGGAAATATTTGTAAATTATATATCTAATAAAAGACTTGTACAAAGAATAAATAAAGAACACTTACAACTCAAGAATAAAAAGACAAATAGCCCGATTAAAAACTGAGCAAAGAATGACTAGACATATCTCCATAAAAGATATACAAATGGCCAATAACCACATGCAAAGATGCTCAGTATCATTACTAATTAGAAAAATGCACTAGGATGGCTATAATCAAAGACACAGGCAATAACAAATGTTAGTGAAGATGTGGACAAATTATAACACTCATATATTGTTGAGGGGACAGAAAATGGTATAGCCACTTACGAAGAGTTTGGCAGTTCCTCAAAATGTTAAATATATGACCAGCAATTCTAATTCTCAGTATCTACCCAAGAGAAATCAAAGTATATGACCACACAAAACTTTGCACATTGATGCTCACACCAGCTTTATTTATAATAGCCAAAAAGTAGAAACAATGTAAATATCCATCAACTGATGGATAAGCAAACTGTGGTATATGTACGTGATGGAATATTATTTGGCCATAAAAAGGAATGAAGTATAAATATGTACTACAATATGCAGGCACCTTGAAAACATGCTAAGTGAAAGAAGCCAGACACTAATGGCAATATATTGTACGATTCCACATGTGAAATGTCCAGTATAGGCAAATCCATAGAGACAGGAGATTTGGGTTGCCAGGGGCTGAGGGAGAGAGGGAATAGGGAGTGGCTGCTAATGGATATTGGCTTTCTTTGCAGGGTAGAGTGATAAAATGTTCTGAAATTAGATCGTGGTTATGGTTTCACAACTCTGTGAATATACTGAACACCACTGCTTTGTGCATTCTAAACAGGAGAATTTTTATGTGAATTATATCTCAATAAAGCTATTAAAGGGAGAGGGGAAGGGAGGGGAAGAGGGAGGAAAGGAGGAACTAACTCAAAAGTGTGTTGTTTTGTTGGTCTCTGCCATACAGCTCAACATGAAAATCCAAGTGTTATGCTAAGAAATGGATGGCAAAGGAGCAGTTTTCCCTGGAGGCTCTGAAATGTAACAGTGACACAGGAACCACACTTCTGTCTGACTGCAAATAACTGCATCAAGGTCTCAAGAAGATCTCCACAATCCTCTTATACAGGACCCAGTAGAATACCACGTGCAACTAGGAGCTCCTTCTCAATGGGAAAAATGGTGGTGACATCTGATAACAATGATAATCATCACTATGATGAAGAAAGAAGGCAGAGAAGAGGGAAGAGGGACATTTAAGAAGACAAAGTCCTAATTCTAAAAGGAAGGAAAGAAGTTCCTTTTAATTCTATCAGAACATGGAAACTTGGGGAGAAATAGACCAGGAGAATTACGAACATGAAGAAATACTATAAAAGGGTTCTTTTCTGGGTTTGGCCATGCCACTGTAGCCAAGAGAAAGAACCACCAACATAACGAGTCTTACTACTACATGTGAGGGAAGATTGCCTCAGAATGCAAGAACACAGAAATAACAGATGAGATCAGTCAGTTGTAGACATAACTCAAAGGATTTTTGTGAATATGCAGGCAAAGGGATTTAAGCATAAGTGGTTTAAGTGGAGTATTAACAGAGGCACAGTTAAATTACGATTTTAACTAAGGAAAATAAAATCTAACTGATTATATTGAACCATAATTGAAGAAAGGCTTTATTAATAGAAAATGAGCATGTAATCTAAATAAATAAAGAGTCAAGGAACAGGAATTTGAAGTTTCACTCACCATAGGCTGGCATCGATGCAACAAATTACTATTCCATACCCCTGAAAAGAATGTGTGTCATCTAATTTCTTGAGTCCCTCCACACCAATCTTCTAATCATAGTTGAGCTTTCAAAAAGGTTTTAAAAATGCACTAACTGACCAAAGGATTTAAATCTACTTAGCTATTGGAAGTTGGCACTATGGTTTATACATCAGTCATTTGTGAATTCATTTAGTGGGAGTCAGTCCTTCTACACGCACTCCCCTCTGGAAAAGTTTATAAAGTGAATTTTCTGGACATAAAAAGAGAGCAGATCCAGATTCCCAGAAACTGCCCTCCTATGCCATCCCCCGTGGGAATATCTCTCTGTGGGATCCTGGCAAGAGTAGTCAGGGACCTCTCTATTTTGACACTTTCACAGTGAATAATAAAAATCTTCTCCATTAGAAAAGCCACGCTTATTAGGGCTAATTAAAACAGGTCACTCTAAATTACACACTCTGTTTAAGACCTGCGGTTTAATTTTAATTACATAGTGTAAGTGGAATGTACGACTATACCACCAAATAATTTGCTTAGGTCCTTGGGTAAAAAAAGCTTTAACGAATAGATACGTTCCATTTATAAACAGCATAACAATTATTTATGTGTGAATAAGAGCTTCTAATATGTTCAGAAGCTTTTTTAAACAGTGCTACAGCCTTAAGCATTCTGCTTTTAAACTCTTGTACTCCGTTAATTTGCTTAACAAAGCGTCGCAAGCAGTTTGACAGTAAACTTCAAGCCAGCCCCCTGGAATTTTTAAATAATGAAATGTGGATAATGAGTTGCAAGTATACAATTTTTAAATGAATGGATCAAGCTTCAATAGACAGAAAAACCAGTATTATATTTCTATCGTATGAAGGCAGTTCTGTTCAAAATTACGTGCTTGTGGCTTTTGTTTATAAACATATACCCTTTTTAAGTAAGAAAAAAACACTCGTTCCCTACGCAGAATTACAGAAGCACACTGCCCTCCCTCCTGCATCTTGAAAATACATTAAGGTACAACAGAGCTTAAACAGGTGTTAAATTTAACATCAGCTCGCCCTCCAAAACATTCTCAATTTAGGAAGTGCAGGGCCTCAGAATGTTAACCTAGTCTGTTGGGCTTTTATAAAACCAGCATTTTCATTTGGAGGAGAAGGCACACAGCCTCTCACATTATGCAAGTCGAAAATCCCGTATGAAAAGCCAGCGAGGTTACTGAAGGCTTGCAGGTTTCTCCTGCATCCCAGGGCCTGCCTGTGGCGCACACCAGGGAGCCTCCTGCAACACCTTCTCTGTTGACTCATTTGTGAGTCACCGCATTTTGAGCAGAGACATCACATTGCAATTCTGCTGTGAGGAGCCAGAGACATTAGGTAAGAAACAACGTATGCGTTTTCAGGGCTGATTCAGACCTGTGTGCAGCCACGGGCAGCATAACGACGTGCAGGCATGTGCGATTCCATCCAGACCCTCTGGGGCTCTCACTGCAGACTTTATGTAACAGACACAACCTTGCCATTTAAAGCTGCAAACGTTTCTCTGGCCAAGGTTTCTGAACAAGCGAGTACTCTCCAACTAATTCCTAATGTGACCCTTTTTTTTTCTTTCTTTTCCTTATCATCTTACAACTGATGAATACATAATAAAAACTCAAGGAAACCTGGGGGTCTTCTTTCAGAATCTGGTTCCTCCCCTCAAAGAAAATTGCTATGAAATCAAATTTTCAAGTCTATTTCAGCCAAGTTTCATGGTTCCTAGAACATTTTCTGTTTAGTCTATGTGTATGCACAAAGACTGATGGTTCTCAAAGGGAAAGTTTAGCCCCCAGGGGGCATTTGACAATTTCCAGAAACATTTTTAGTTGCCACAACTGGGGGTGGAGGGAGAGGGGTAAACAGGGAGACATCTAGTGAGTAGCACCCACGAGCTGCCATACACCCTCCAGTGCACAGAACAGCCCCCCACAGCAAAGAATTATCAATATATCAATATTGCTGAGGTTGAGAATTCTCAGCCTAAACAAAAGACATTCTCTCGAAAAGTCAGATCACATTCCACATAAATAAGGTAATGTTAAAATAGGTGGTGTTATTCCAGAAAAAAAAAAAATCCCCTTCAAAGAGCCATTTGAAAAGATGCAGGCTTTCAAGGAGAAAAAAACTAATGACTGTCAGGTTCCCAGCTGGGCTTGACACAGTTCCAATATTTACAGGGTCCCTGTGGATGCTGTACATTTATAAGATTGGAAATAATAGGCTTCTTTGTAGAATAAATACAGCAATTTGGGTCTTAATGGGAGCTCTGACACACGCTGCCTCATTTCAGCGGCACCATCCATTAACCTTTGAAACTTCAAAAATGGAAGGCAACATTTGATAAAGGTTCCTAAATTACAGGAAAAAAATATTAACTGGGTTTTAAATAGACAACATAGGGGAAATTAAGAAAGAAAATAATTAGCATGGTCACAGTGAACTCAGTGTTACTGGAACCCAGATCTGAGGTGAGATAGCATAGTTTTGGGAAACTGATTGCATTTTTCACAGGCTAAACTCTAAATTCTCCTTTGTTTTCTTTTTTAGACAGAAACATCACTATTGCTGCGTGGCAAATGGTCTATAAAATAAGAAGCCATACTGGTAGCTTTCTTGTTCCATATTCTCAGGTTTACTTACTTTCAAGCTAGAGGTTTTAGAGAGGAAAAAATGAAATCAAATGTCTCCAGTTGGATGGGTCTCTGAAATGACAGATGAGATCCAGTCGTAAAAGTCTACAGCAGAAGCAGACCCACCTGTGTTGTATGCAATTAAAGTCTTGCTAGTAACAACTGTTTAAACAAAAGAGTGTTCTTTCTCACCTTTAGAGATGGATAAAGAAACTAAATTTAAGAATAAAAACGGAAAAAAAATCTAGCAAGTCTAACTAAAAGCTTGATTAACACAGAGTGAACTTCACCACGGATTTATTACTTAGTTATATGCTCTGTGTTGCTTCATAAACCTTCATACACTATATTCTCCCACTCAGCTCTGCCCAGAATCTCCAAATGGTACGTAGCTAAAAAGGATGAGCACAGAGATTTAATTCAATTGCACAATCTGAAGCTTTGATATGATGCCCTTTTAACAGAAACAGCTTACATTTTTAGCCTACTAACATCTTTTATTCAAAGAGTTTTCCGTTTGATCGCATTTTTTCCTCATGGCATGCAGGTGGGCAAACATCCCCATCCTATCAAAACTGAGTCTCAGGAAAGCTATCTGACTTGTCCCAGGCCACACAAGTTCATGGTGGTGCTAGGATAGAGCTCTCCTGTCTCCACACCATGCTCGAGAAGTCACATAAAATATCACAAAAAATAAACCTTGACAATGAGAAAAGCAGTCCCTGACATCCAGCAGCTGGCCTGGTGTATCAGCCAGGCCTTGGTGTTGCTAGGAGCTGGCCTGACACTCAAGCTGGGCCATGATGTTCTTCTGCTGAGTGTGGACACTTTCACAAAACAGCGGCACCAGACAAGGCCGCTTCATGACCGCAATAGATCAAGACAAAACAATCCCACTCCATAATCACGTCTGCACACCAACAGAATATGAACATTGTCCAAGCCACAAAAATGACTATGCCCCGCCTCTCCTCCAGCAAATACGAGTGACTTCGGATTCTTCAGCAATTACAGCTTCTGCCTGGATCCACCAGCCCTACCCGTAGGTGAAATGTACTGAGATACCTCGTCTTCCTGGCAGCACTCCTACCCACAGCAAAGCCCCACTTCTTTACATCCTCCCCCAAATCAAGTGCACAAGCCCAAATCCTAAAATAGGTTCTTTCTATCACTTTCCTACTAAGAGGCCCCACGGTTCCCCATGGTGTACATGCAGTGAGTAATAAACCCACTTGTTTAAGTTCCAGGATGTTCCTGGTGTTCTCTGGCTGGAAACCACTGGGACCACCGACAAGCTTATAGAAAGAACCAAAAAAGCCATGATTCATGCTTAGCTTTTTAAACATGGCTACTGACAGCATTCCCCTAAGTCAGAGGGACAAATTCAAAATCCTGGGATGGTCATTTGAAAACCAAAGGAAGAAAAGCCCACACAGGGGGATAAAATTGAGTGACAAATAAAAGATACAACTGATCTAACAAATCTATATTTAAAGACATTTTGACACAAATTCAAGGTTTCACTGGGTCAATGACCTGATACTTTAGCTTATCTCTATTGCAAACATGACAATCATATGGAGAGAGGAGTCAAACAGGATTGACTCAGGTCCAGAAATTCTTGTTTGATTCACCTCCCCCACATCAATATCTTCATAAAACATAAATCTGTGTACCAATGTGAAAACAGCAGTCATTTTAATTAAGCATTCCAACTCTTTCTATCAAAGAGTAGAATTCTGGATGATGCAGTAGTCATGCCTACCCATTCCAAAAGGGAGGGCTAAGTTCCTAACAAAATTGTATTATAGACTATGTCTATTTGTATCAAAGTATCTGGCTAAATATGATCCAGCAATCCCATTCCTGAGCATTTATCTGGAGAAAACTCCAGTTTGAAAAGATACGTGCACCTCAGTGTTCATAGCAGCATTATTTACAATAGCCAAGACATGGAAGCAAATGTCCAATGACAGATGACTAGCTAAAGAAGATGTGGGAGATATACATATGAATACTACTATATATATGTGTGTGTGTGTGTGTGTGTGTGTGTGTGTGTGTGTGTGCGCGCGCGCGCGTGTGTATATGTATATATATATATATATATATATATATATATATATATATATATATATATAGAATACTACTCAGCTATAAAAAAGAATGAAATAATGCCTTTTGCAGCAACATGGATGGATCTAGAGATGATCATACTAAATGAAATAAATCAGGCAGAGAAAGACAAATATCATACGATACCCCTTATATGTGGAATCTTAAAAAAAATTTAGATAAATGAACTTCATTACAAAACAGAAACAGACTCATAGACACAGAAAACAAACATGATTACCAAAGGCCGGGGAGGGATAAATTAGGAGTTTGGGATTAGCAGATACAAAGTACTATATACAGAATAGACAGACAACAAGGTCCTAAGGTAGAGCACAGGGAACTATTTTCAATAACTTGCAATAATCTATAATGAAAAGGGATATATATATGTATAACTGAATCGCTATGCTGTACACTGGAAACACAACACTGTATATCAACTATACTTCAATTCTAAAAAAGCAATAAAGTAAGTGGTTACATTGTGGTGATGGCAAATACACATCTATTCAAGAAATAAAAAATAAAAACAAAACAGAACAGAATCTTGCTAAATAGCTTTTAAAGAAATCCAGCCCATCATCCAGGTTTTATCTGCATCACATCAAACTTTCCCGAATTTCCGACATTTTTTGTAAGTTTCAGGTGTCCAGCATTATAGCTGGACAGCTGAACACACTGCAAAGTGGTCACCACCACAGGTCTAGTTGCCATCCATCACCATACAATTAATTGCCTTCACCCTATGCACCTGTCCCCCAACCCTGTCCCCCTCGGGCAATTCCCTTCCCCTCTGAATTTTTCATTGAACTAAGTCATGTTGACATGATTAAGTCATTTTCTTTACAAATGATGATGAGATGAGCAAGCTAAATAATGATAAGTATTTTTAACGAAAACTGGCTTTAAACAAGGACTGAGATTTTTTTGAATAGCACACTTTAGAATATAAGAAATATCAGTTATCTAGTTGCTTAATGTTTCAATGTCTCAATGTCTCCATAAATAGAACCCAAATTATTTTGAGTCAGAAAGGATTACTGTCCTAGTTTAATATGATGCCACAACTCGATTCCCCCTTCCTAATTTCTGTGCACTTCTGAAAACTAAATGTAGACTCAACATATCTCGTAGGTCCAGCTGCCGCCAGTGCTCTGTCACAAATGGCCCCCAAGCTGCTAGAAATCTCCCTGAACACCCACTAATGGTCATTTCCTTATAGTCCAAGCCATACCATCTTCTACTTTTTGTCTTTCATCCACAGCCTCTACTCAGAGAATCTCTCTCAGAGTCCCTAGTCTTCGAGTTTTCTACTAACTTTTCCATTTGTTCATATAAAATATAAATAATATGCTTGTTATTTGATGGGGGAAAAACAATTCTACTCACCACGTTTTTTCCTTCATTTTGGGCATCTCGATAATCAGGGTTAAGCTAAAAAACAAACAAAAAAACTAGTTATGAATTGCTGTTAAAAGCACATTAATAAGACCAGTGATCTTTAATTTTGGTTCACTATTGTACCTTTAACTAAGCTTAACATAAAAAGAGGCTAAGAAAGAAACGATCAGTAAACAGTTACCTCCAGACCCTAGTTGCAGGAGAAAAGAGCTAAAATGCCAAGTTTATGGCCTTTGTTTATCTCAAACAGTGGACATCCTTGAGCCAGTGAGAGTTGACAATCTCACCTCCTCTGGGGAGGCATTCAAGACAGTTCATCCTTTTGCCCACCACAAAATCTGCCGCTGACCGATAACACAGACATCAGTTTTTAAAAACAGACCAAAAGAAAGTTTTAACAATGATTCAAGATCATGCTCCAAGTGCTACACACACAAGAAAAGAAAAATCAAGCAAAAGAAGAGCTATGTATCCGAACAGAGACACATATCAGATATGTCAGTGCATAAGGACCATTGAAACTAACAAACAAGAACATGTCTCTGGGTTGGGAGTTTAGGGGTCATTCCGATGAGAAGGATGAGTTCTGGATATGCTGTGTACTGGCCCACACCTTCCAGCGGCTTAGATTCCCATAACTCCTGACTCCCACCTGACTACACAGTTTCAAAAAGACTTCCTCATTGTACAGAAATAACTAGATGATCTGTCAAACAACAGGTTTATAAGGTGTCTTCTCAAAATAGCAAGTTGTCCGACTGAATTTAATCCTACCAATGCGAATCAGCTGGTGCATACAGTATGCACCTCCAGGCCATTAAAGTCACCACATGAGATGTAAAGCCGGTGTCTTTCTCAGAATGACACTTATCACTAAATAATAATGAAAAGTGCTGGAAAAAAATCAAAAGCAAAACAAAGCAAAAAACTGTCAATCTCATTGAACACTAAGGCTGAAAACAACCTAAACTCCAAATCTTCAATGAATTGACAATAATTATAAAGCCGATATTGCAGGGGAAGAGTGGATAACTCCCCAGTTGTCATCTCATGGCAAATCTCAATCTCACTTGAAGCC
The DNA here is from genome assembly GCF_048773025.1 of Camelus bactrianus. Lineage (NCBI taxonomy): Eukaryota > Metazoa > Chordata > Mammalia > Artiodactyla > Camelidae > Camelus > Camelus bactrianus. The sequence goes on from NC_133572.1 coordinate 17,025,304, forward strand.
AGTGGCCAAGGGAACACAGTTAAGAAGATGCTTCCTGCAGTTCCACTATTCACCCACTGACCTGGAGAGTCCGATTATTCACCAACCAAAAACCTATACAGAAGGGCTTCTCCATCAGTGAGAAGCTGCTGTGAGATGGAGCAGAAAACTGTTCCTCCAATCCTCCCCTCCACTGTCCACTACCCCCTCTGTCTTCTCATGGCCAGAGAGACACAACAAAGCTCAGAAAGCAAACAGGCAGAGAGTGGACAGAGCAGATGGTGGCAGAGGACTTTCCAAGCAGGACTGCCCGGAGAAAGGGAGAGAAGAGAAAGCACTGTGGCTGCCACGGGCTGGAAGGGCACTGCGGGCTGGAAGGGCGCTGCGGGCTGGAAGGGCGCTGCGGGTTGGAAGGGCGCTGCGTGATACACTAGAAAAGCAGAGAAGCCGGAGGGAGGAGCAACCACAGCTGAGCCCAGGGATGCAGATCCGGCGCCCCCTGGAACTGGGAACTACACGGCCCGGGCCCTGCAGGCTACCCTGAAGCTGAAGGTTTAACAAGAGGATTGAGAAGAAAGAAGTGGAACAAAAGGACCATCCACTCAAGCCTTCTGCTTCTGCACAGAGCTCACCTGACTGAGGAAAAGGGAGGAAACAAGAAAAAAACAACACGCGACTGACTGGAAAATATATCAGAATGGGAGGAGTTCTTTCTCAGAGTCTTTCTGAATATTATCTATGGTATGATACAAAATAAATTTTCAGGGAAAGGTTTGGCATCTTCAAGAAAGTGCAAGTAAACATTGCCTCTATGTGAAGGCAGTGGAAGATGAACAGCTAAAACTATGACATAAAAATAATACAATAAATAATAAAATAGTACAAAAAATAAAGACTCACAATATAAAGAAGTTAAAGTAAGGGGGGTTTCAATAAAAATGAAAACATAAACATAAAATTAAAGTCCACCTTGGCAGCGGAAACAAGCATAGTTGACATTACAGGAAATGAGCGATACAAAGGCTAAAAGGTGAACAGCTGTCCTTCAGCTCAGAGGAAGGATGTAAAGAAATGAAAATGAGGAAAAAGGGAGTAGTCATGGAGGACCAGAGAAGGGTGTATCAACTAGTGGACGACCAGGTGCTAGACGGGAGAGAAAGTAAGGAGAACACAAGCAATAATCGAAGACAATGGACAGTCAGGCCTTCCTCAGCTGAAAAAAAAGCTGTGTACGCGGAGGTGACCATATTCCAGGAGAGTCAACGAAGACGGACAGACACATTCGAAGATGATGGGGAGCCGGGGGAGAACAGTGGTCGGGGCATCAAACAGAGCCAGAAAGAAGGCTTAGACAAAAATGCCTATCATGTAACAGGAGAATGGATAAACAAAACACGGCATGTTCACACAACGGAGCACAACTCAGCAACAAAATGATGAGCTGCTGATGTCACAACAGGATGGATCCCAACAATACATACAATGGAATATTATTCCATCATAAAAAAGTAGGAAATCCTGCCATTTGCAACAACGCGGATGGACCTTGAGGGCACAATGCTAAGTGAAATAAGTCAGACAGAGAAAGGTAAATACTGTGTGATCTTGCTTATGTGTGGAATCTAAAAATATAAAACAAACTTACGTAAACAGGGATCAGTTTTGTGGTTACCAGAGGCAGGGGTAGGAATGGGTGAAATCAGTAAATGGGGTCAAAAGGTACAAACTTCCAATTAAAAGAATACAAGTCCTGAGGATGTAATGTACAGCATGGAGATAAATTTTTAAGGTACAGTCCATTTACAAAGCTGTGTTAATTTCTGGTGTATAGCACAGTGATTCAGAGATATATATATATATATTATATATTCCTTTTCATATTATTTTTCATTATAGGCTATTACAAGGTAGTGAATATAGTTCCCTGTGCTGGACAGTAGGACCCTGGTGGACCGTGGTGACTACATTTCATAGTACTGTATATTTGAAAGTTGCTAAGAGAACAGATCTCAAAAGTTCTCATCACAAGAAAAAAAATGTATAACTGTGAGTGTTGATGGATGTTATCAAGATTTACTGTGGTAATCACTTCAATCTATCTATCTATCTATCTATCTATCTATCTATATATAGTTATATATAGTTATATGTAGATATATATAATTTTATATATACATGTCTCAAATCATTAGGTTGCATACCTAAAACTAATACAATGTTATATGTCAATGATATCTCAATTTTAAAAACACATTATAAATGGAAGAAAGAAGACACTGTATGACTCCATTTATATGAAATCTAAAAACAGACAAAACCAAAGTATGGTTAAACAAATCGGAAAGTGGGTGGGGGTATTAGGGAAAGGAGAGTCTGGAAAGCAGAACCTGGTCCAAGAGCTACTTGACAGCAGACTTTCAGTTTTCAGAGCGGGTACACAAGGGGGGAGATGGGGTGTGGAGGAGGGTTGATGAAACAGGAATCCAGTTACAAGTTGCCTGTTGGTGCAGGCCAGCCACTGGGGAGGTCTAAGCATGAACTTTATTTTTCTTTGGAGATCCATACCTCATGCTCCTTAAATTCCCTTGAATTATGAATAAAACAATTAGTTTCAAAACAGGATAATCCCTGGTTCTGGAATCCAAGAGTGATAGGTAAAAAGCCAAAAAGACAGTGATTTAATCAGCTGCCTGTCTACTGATTAATCAAACTTGAAAGGCACACTTTTTACTCCATAGTAATGAAAGTTCCAGCACAGTACGCAGAAGGGGTTTATTCAGCTCTTTTAGCCAAAGATTACTATATTTTTAAATTTGTTTTCAGTTCGAAAAAACTCAGACTTTCCTTTTAAATTAAAAAAATACATAGTAAAATTATAGCTAAATTATATTCAAAAGACATAAAACATGTTTAATCAAGCTATACCTTATGGTTGAAGTTTTCATTCCACAAGCATTTAGAATAGTTAGTTACAGACATTGTAAAGTAAATTCATGCTGGAAACTATGATGTAGCCATAACTGAAATGTGTACAGAAACAGGAATTAATGAACCTAAGCCAAATAGTCATTCATGCCTCTTAAAATGTAGGTCATATTCTACCTTAAAAACAATTTTAATTTCAAAAACTGCCTTCACATATTTCACCCTTTCAGGATCACCCAGTTCAGCCCTTGAGGGACGTGTGGGGAACTGGATTCCAAACTCAGCTCCGTAAGGAAATACTATCGGCTTTAGGAAAGGTTGCCTAACCCCCAAGCAACACAGGGTCCTTAATGTAAAATGAGAAAAATCTCTGACTAAAGCCTAATCCTACTAATTATGTGTCATCAAATTTTATATATTCATGTCTTTGACAACAAGACTAAAGATGGTGCTGATCAGTTAGGTTTTGCCTCATCTTGCATCTTACAGGCTGCAATGTGGTCTTTTTAATATAGAGTTGTTGCTTCAGTACATTCACTAAAGTGATAATAATAATGAGGAGGAGAAGAAGAGGAAGTAGAAAGAAGAGGAGGAACTGTGATATATATACACATATATGTATATGTATATCATGGAATACTATTCAGCTGTGAAAAAGAATAAAATAATGCCATTTGCAGCAACATGGATGGACCTGGAGATCATCATTCTAAGTGAAGTAAGCCAGAAAGAGACAGAAAAATACCATAGGATATCACGTACATGTGGAATCTAAAAAAAAAAAAGAACAGACAAATGAACTTACTTACAAAACAGAAACAGACTCACAGACATAGAAAACAAACTTATAGTTACCAGGGTGGAAAGGGGGTGGGAAGGGATAAATTGGGAGTCTGAGATTTGCAGATGTAACTACTATGCATAAAACAGATAAACAACAAGTTTATACTGTAAAGCTCAGGGAACTATATTCAGTATCTTGTTCTAAGCTATAATGAAAAAGAATGTGAAAAGAAGTATTTGTATGTACATGTAAGATTAAAACATGATGCTGTATACCAGAAATTGACACAACACTGTAAACTGACTAAATTTCAACAAAAAAAAAATTTTAATTAAAAAAATAAGAGGTGGAAGAGCCACCAAAATAAACAAAACATTCTCTGTATAAATTCACCAATATTAACTAAAGGCCAGATAAATATATGCTTTAATATATGTTTTAAATGTATACTGCTGATTTCCTTGTCCAGCTATAATAATAACAGTAATCATTAAAGTTATTAGACTAAAGATGAATCAAAAAAATATTTCTAAAGAAGAGGAAAAAAGATATGGTCATATAGAGATTCCTAAATCTTTTAGGACTTCAACGGAAATATTTCCTTATGTTAAAAAATAAATGATAAATCTGGCATTGGAGAAAAGAGATTTAATATGCTGTTCAATCATTAATACTCAGTAAATATTAACAGAGCATCTATAATGGACAAAGCATGGTGGCATATGGTATTTTAGCAAAGACGAAAGAGACTATGGTCCCTGACCACAAGACCTTACAATCTAGGACGGAAAATAAGACATAAATACAGTTAGCTGTAATACCAAACAGAATGTGACAAGAGATATAAGACAGAAATGAATAATTTATAAATAATATAGGTCAGAAGAAGGAGGGACAAATTTATTCCAGAATTATTCATGGAGAAGGCAGCATATGAGCATGGCCCTGAAGGATGGGCAGAATTATCTCGGGCAGAGAAGGAAGAAAGGACTGATGAGGGACAGGCGGTGCAGGGGGAGCGAGAGCCAAGCAGGTGAGAAAATCAGCCTTGATCAGAGAAGACACATAACTGTCATTTATGGAATATTTTTTATATGCTTTTAAAGGTGAATTCATCTCCCCTTACAGTTATCCTATTAGAAGGGCGCCTTAACCCCACTTTACAGTCATGAAGCAGCCCATGCAAAGCCACATGGCTGGGGAGTGGTAGGGCTATTCAGAAGCACACGTCTGATGATTCCAAAGCCACAACTTTTAGTGCCGACAGCACGTGACTTCCCTCCCCACTCCGTAAGGAGGACTGGCGTGATCCCAGGTAGGAAGGCAGGCCAGGCCAATGGGGCTTTTGCCACAGGCTACCGGGTTTGCATCTTCAGAAAGATTTTGAATATCGCCGGGAAAATGTTTGCAGAAACAGCACGTTAAAAATCCTCAATTGAAAAAAGAAAAAGGAATATATATATATGTATATGTAAGACTGAAACATGATGCTGTACACTGGAAATCGACACAACTTTGTAAACTGACTATACTTCAATAACAATAAATAAAAATAAAAATGCTCAACCGGCCATCGTGAGTAGGACACAGAGACAGATGATGAAAAAGGCAAAGCAACCAAGTGCGGGGTTCCAGTAAGAGGTGGTAGAGCCCCAGTAACAATCACAGTGCCGAAATGGAAAAGAGAAAGCGGATGCAGAAGAGTTTAGAGACAGTTTAAAGAGTAGAATCTGAATGTGCAAACTGAGAGAGAAAAAAAACATTTATCATGACTCTCAAGTTTTTAACCCAGAAAAGAAGAAAACTCACTCTTTGCAGAGAAACAATTCCATCTTAGGTAAGATTACTGAGAGAACAACTCAAAAGAACACAAGCAAATAAAGGCGGCTGGCTTCCATGACTGGACAGGGCAGAGGTGGGTCTGATCTAAAACCACTGGACCCAGGGCTCAAATAATTTCTGGGTACCTGTCTGGGCTCTGTAATCCCTGTTACTGTCCTCATTCTCTCCCGCCAAAGACTAGCTTCCTTCAAGTGCTCGGGGAAGCTGGTGGTTCCAGGTGTAGTGTCTTCACTGCGAAAGGAGAACACCTTGCTCATAAATCCCCAGGGAAGAGTCTGCCTGGCCCTGCTGAGTCGTGCATCCTCCGTCTGAACCAACTGCTGCGTCAGACGGACAGCACACCCTGATCAGCGATTGGCAGTCCCGTCAACGGAGGGAAAGCAAGGCAGCTTTTGAAAAATAGGAATGTCAGGCAGTCCAAAATAATGAATTTCCACTACATTTTGGCCTTAGTCAAGTCACTTAACCTTGGTGAGCCCCAGTTGCACCATCTATTAAAAAGTAATAATACCAATTGTATGGGATTCTTCTGAGGTATTAAAAATCATATGAAACAAACAAACAAGCCAAAGAAAAAAAGATTATTGCGTCTCAATGTCAGTGGGACAGCCAAGGTCAAATTCAGGACCTGGGAGCGAGGGACAGAAAGAGAATAAAATACCCACCACGAAGCTTTGGAGGGAGTCTTCATTTAAGTGGCCACAGAGGCCCAGAATGGAGTCAGGTAGAGAGTGTGACGAGTCAGAATAGAAACGTGGCAGAGGGACAGAGCAGTGTCATGGACACCAAGACAGTGGACGGTCATGGTGGTGCCACTATCCAATGAAAGTCACCTGCCACCAACCCTCTGTCACCAGAGCAGGAAGCAGACCCAAAGTTGTAAGTCCATAATTTATGTTCATTTTTTAAAAGAAAAAGGCTACTTTTTTATAATGAAATATCTTTTGATCAATTTTTAGTACATATAACATTGAAGTCATAAAATCATCACGTATGTATTTTTAAATAATTATATATGTGTATGTTCCTCTTCCCAATGACTAGGCACTTCAGAGCCAACTTATTATTCTGATTGTTAGGTCTAGAAAAGAAAAGAAGGGAAAAATAGCCTTTACTGGATGCTTATATGTGCCAGGCATCATTTGTATTTTGATACATACTTACATGTGTGTACAGGGGCTGGTATGTATGCTCCTTTCTTGTATGTGTCTGTGTACATCTTTTTTAAAAAGACCCTCCTCATATACTATGGCTGATACATTTGACAGAGAACTAAACATTGGGATATTTAAAACTACAGCCCTAATATCCATAAGATTCTATGCTAATATATAGGTTCCTGAGTACTAGGTTTTTAATTAATTAAATCCAAAGGCTACTGCATAGTTAGGAAATAAGTGTTTACTGCCATCTGGTGGAAGTCTGGTCCATCTACAAACAAATAAGCTAGTCATCTTTAAACAGGCAATTATAACATCTTTAACAAAATTATTTTGCTCTAATCGCTCTATCTTGTTTTTGGAAGGATCATCAAAAGCTACTGTTTTAATAATATCCAAAGAAAGAAATTGCAGCGGATGAGAAATTGTGATTCTTGATTCATTTCCCATGACCGTGGAAGAACTATTTACTAAGGCTCCCATAGTATCCTACTCAGGATATACTTTCTTCCCCACAGACATGGTAAGGGAACTCCCTGCACCAGTAAGGACAGACGAATAAAAGGTCTACGGCAAAATGGCAAGGAGTGCACTGAGAACTGCGCTGTGCGTTAAAGGCAAAGCTCCACGGCAGTTACTTCCCCCTCATGGCACCTGGTTTCTCCCGTGGCCCACAGAAACTGACGCTATAGGAAGACGGCCTAATAACACAGCGCTGCAACGCATTGTCTGATGAAGCCAGAAATGCCTTTATTACCGAATTCATAATCAAATGCCTTGTTCCGTATTTTGTCCACGAATTTCAAGCATTGTCGATTACTCAAAAATAAATCTCGAATTCGCTAAAACAATACCGTTAAAGGTGTTGAAATGGAAGAAGGGTCCATTTCTAAAACCTTGTCTCTCTTTAGCAACTCAGAGAATAAAATCTAAACAGATTAACATTTTACACCATTGTCCTAATTCCTAGATGGTTTCCACAGTTCACACAGACATACACACAAAGTATGGCGCTCTTCTTCAACAGCTTACAATTTATGTGTTTTGTCTCTACAGTTAAGACCACAGAATCTTCAGCGTATGAAATGGTCTAATTTTCTTCAGCTAGTTCCTCCTTCATTTCTAAACAAACCATAATAAGCTTTTCGTGTTTTCCTGAATAACTTAGTCACCCAGTAAGTACTAGTTAAATAGAATATCATGCTTAGGAAGTATACATATAAGTAAAAAGTTTAGGTGTTTCTTTTCTAAGATGCCTAGATTTAACGTTGCAGCCTTTAAACTTACCGTGAGATTTACCATGGTCGTCTACAGGTGTTAATAATTTAAACACTACACAAAGCCAGATATCTCAGATGTGCCTGTATGCTGGAAGCAATTGCAAAAGAGATGTTCCAGTGATGAGTTAATATAATTCTCTAGATTGCAAACTCTTAAAGGACAAAGACAAACTTTAATCATTTTTGTTTTCTTCACAATAAAAAACAGTGCTCCTACCTGGGAGGCTGTCAACCAATGATTGTGTAATTTCAGTATAACATAGATCAGGGGTTCTAAGCCTTGGCACCACTGGCATTTGGGGTCAGATAATTCTTTGCTGTGGGGGCTATCCTACACATCATAGGATGTTCAGTCGCATCCCCAGCCTCTACCTACTAGATAGCCAGTAGCTCCCTCTCCCCAGCTGTGACAATAAAAATGTCTCAGGACATTGCCTAATATCCCCTGGGGACAAGATCACCCTCAGTTGAGAACCACTGATACAACAAAGCGAAGAACACTTGTTTCTTTCAGCCTGAATAAGATCATTCTCTTGTTTTTTAACTCGGGATCACCTCTCTGAGCCTGGGTTTCCCTTTCTGTAAAGTGAAGTGATTGGATTTACAACCTCACTGAACCTCTGATTCATTCATTAGACCATCTGATATTTACTGAGTGTAAATTAAATATCAGGCACCATTCTGGGCACAAGGTAGCCAGTGGTGAGCCCTGAACATTTTCCCCTTGGGTTATCTGCCTGACAAAGAAATACCAGTTCTGGATCATGAAAATAATAAAAATAATGTTTAAAATAATAATAATAATAATAATAATAATAATAATGCACTACTTCACATTTTTTGTCCCCTTCCTCTCAGTGGAAGCAACAGGACTTAACACTTACTGAATGCCTTTTAGGTACAAGGTGCTGAAAGTTCACAATTCCCCAAAAATCCCATATAATATATATTATCACCTTTTTTACATACAAGGGGACTGAGGTTCAGAGAGGTTACATAGTTGCTTAAGGCAGAGAGATTGTGAGCAGTATACCTGGGGCTTTTCTTCCCACTGCACAAGGCTCTCTTTGCCACACTGGCCAACATAAACACCATGAACTCAAAGGCAATTCAAGAATGACATCATGCAATTTACCAGGAATGCCTCAAGCACATTAAATTAATATTTCCAATTATAAATATGTGTTGAAAGTAGACAAGCTGAGGGCAAATGCTGCCAACTCCTGCCCTCTGATAGGACCTTCCCTTTAAAGCAAAAACAGCTCAGTTCTCAGCCATCTTAATTTTTAAAAAATACTTTATAAACATCAGCCTAACAGGACTCTTACTTTCCTTTAATGAGTCTGCTTCCCACCCTTTTACAGCCATTGTACAAGGACTCCGTCTCCACTTCCTCCCGCTTCCTGGCTTCCTCCTCAGTCCTCCGCCTCCTGCATTCTGGCTTCCGTTAAAAGTGCTCTCGGAGAAGTCACAGATGACCATGTTCTTTGCCAAATGCTGTAAAGACATTTCATTCCTGACCTTTTTGGGAGCACTCCCTCCTTGCTGAAATTCCATCTTCCCTCACTTGGCATCTGCGAGTCAGCCCACTGGACCTTCCAGTGGCTTCTATGACTTCTCAGACCGCCAGACTTTCTAACTTTACTTGACTTCAGGAATATTCGTTTTAATTTAAATAGCCAGCACGTGGCTGGTGACTACTGTAGTGGACAGTGGACCACTCTGGAGTGGTCTTTCTTTGAACACAAATCACTTAGAACACTGCTCTTTAAGTGAAAAAACCCATTCTTCTTGTCTTAATATATATGGTCTGAAAAAAAACAGCTGCCCTACCTTTCTGGCCCCAGCACTCCCCTCCCACGTTCTAGCACGACTTCCAAACTCACACACATCTTATGTGTGACACAGACATGCACTATCCACATGAAACCAGGTTGTATAATGCCACACACCTCCCTGTCCTCATTGCCTGAACACGCCTTCTCTCTCTTCCCTTCCCCATCTGCCTTACTCATCCATCAAGCATCCTTGCACCTCCCTGGTACCCCCTACCACAGGTGTGTTGCACTTGAGTTCTCCCCATCTCCAAGAGAATAATAACCCTAACTTCTAATCTTTATGGGACATCCAGTAGACTTTTCTAATTCTTATTTTAGACAAGATTCACCCCCCGCCTCTTACTGTTCAATTTTGCTTAAAAAGGTTACTTTTCAAAAAAGTTACTTTAAAACACTTACAGTATAAACAGCCTATAAATTGCAAAGCTGTATTTCATCTAGCCAAGCAGATTCATTAAAAATGAGTCAGATATTTATAAAGAGAGAACAATCCCTACTTACCATGTAATAAATTAATCATGCCAGCATCCCTTACTGGAGGCTTAGCATAGTCACACATTATGCTGAGCACTTTACCTCACTTCATTCTCTTATAATCTTATTACACAAAAACTGTGATGATCTCCATTTTTCCAGGGGAGGAAATAGGAGATAAGAGATTAATTTGCCAAATATGGCTCCAAATGCCTCGCACATAACAAATCCCGAAATTTCCTTCTTCCTACCCACTAAGCTTATAGAAGCCTGAATAGCTTCCTCGTCTTCATTCATTCATTCAAAAACTATTCACCAAATGCTTTCTAAGTACCAGGCACTGTCCTAGGTGCTGGGCACACAGTGGTGATGTTAAAAAAAAAAAAAAATCCCTGCCTTCAGAGAATGTCCATTCTGACAGAGAAAGTCAATGAAATAAAACATACAATAAGTGAGACAGTGTTAAGTACTACAAAGAAAATCATCACAGATTAACAGAGTGGGCGAGGAGGAAACTTCCTGTTTCCACACGTTTTTCTCATCAGTTTTCCATCCCTACTTCCTCACCCTCCCTCACGTCCAAAACCAAAAGTTAGACACATAATACTAAAATTCCCAACACCAAATTCTGGTTTAGAATCCCAGAAGAAACTCTAAATTGAAAGGCGGAGTTGAGGAGAGTTAAGAACGAATGGATATTTTCAGACACCTAAAAACAAATATTTTCAAAATTAGTTTTAAACTAGATAACTGACCTTTAATTAAATCATTTCTAAAATTTGTACGTGGCTATTTCTACCCACCCTTCATTCTACCTGACTGTCAACATGCATTTCATGGAGAAAGAAAAGACCTCTATATGTTTTTACCATTTTTATTGACAGGACAGTTCAGTCTCTTACGGAAAAACCTCTTTCCTCTCTGATAGTTTGAACAATAAGAGCCACTCACCAGGGAAAGACTGATCACAGAAGATCAGCCTGAAGCTATGTAGGCTACACCACATCAACAATGGGCTGATCATGGCTCCAAAGCAGACATTCTGATAGAGTGAAGCTAAATAGGAACTCTCAAGACGGATCCCATATGGTTGCAAATCGGATCCCTGCTTCCCCGTGTCCTACAGCAAACCAACCACAGGGTTCTGTTGTTGCTGTTGATGTTTTAACGTTCAAGACAAAGGCCATCTTAAGGTTTCAATTAACATCTACATCTTGAGAACAATTTACACGCCAATCCAGAACTTGATAGGCAATAATCAAATGTGCACAAAAACTGTTCCTACAGATACAACATCTTTTGTATCGCCCGTTTCACTATTTCAGAATCAGAGACTTAACAGCACCACATCCATTCAACTTACCTCTGCAGCTAAATAGTTCCCGGTGGCAAGATGTTTAAATCTGAACAAGCTGTTCCACTGTCCGGCACCCCCTCGGCACGGGTCGTGGTGAACCACCTACAGCCAAAAAAAGAGAAATGAAAACAACGGCTAACAGATAGGCATGTTCCTGGCAAGCAAATGCCCACACTTTACATGGAGTGCCCACCTGTTCATGCTCAACTTGTCAAATCGAATATACGTTTTCATGAAAACAATGTGGCAGAAAAACAAAATTCCCCACAGATGAGTAAGAGAACAGTTAACTCACTGGGCTTACATGATTCTCACACCTCACATGTGCAAATACAGCCTTACTCTAAAAGACATTTTCCTAGACCCAAATTGGAAATACGATGGAGTTTCCCCACATTTGTTATTCAAATATTCATTCAACAGATTATATTAAGAGCCTGGTACACGCCAGGTACTCCTCTAGGCAATACAGCCCACAGCAATGAATAAGACTGGAGCTTTCAGCCAATAAGATTTGGCTACTGTCAGGGGGAAATAAACAGGGCACGTGATGGGGGACCTAGAGGCTACCTGAGATATGGCCATCAGCCTGGGCACTCTGAGGAGATGATTTATGAGCAGAAACCAGAAAGATAAGAAAGAGATAGTCATACAGAGAGATTGGAAGGGACCATGCCAAGCAGAGAACCATAAACACCAAAGCCTGGATGTCTGGACTCAACTCTTGGTCCTTCCCATGTGCTGCTTGTTTATTAACACCATGTCCTTTGATACCTGTCCTGGAAACCAGCCTTGCCCCCAGTGTGGAGCCACCAGGCTCATTGAGAACGAAAGCGGTAGAGGGTCTGAGACAGTTGGTTGCAACAGGTGGGGCTGGTCTTCCAGCCCAAAGACGACTGTGTGAGTCCCAGCTCTGCCAATTACTACAGTAGGATCACAGCAAGCAATGTGACGTCTTCAAGGCTGTTTCTTCTTTTACAAAGTGGGTTTAAATCATAGGATTGTTGTGAAGATTAAACATCATAAGGCATCCTGAAGTGCTCAGATGACTTTCCATTATTCTCCAACAGATTACCTTCTTCTTGTTAATAGGAACCACGCTTTGCCTCCTGCCCCAACCTCAAATTCTGTGTGCTAATGCAGAGAACATTCCGATGCCTTTTGCTAGACTCCAGCTTCTATGTCTTCCCTTACCCCAGAAGCTCAAATAAGATAATTATGAAAACACTTCAAAGTGCACGGAGTCTTACAAAAGTGTTCCCCCTGCAGCCAAACACCAGCATCCTTCAAAGTTCAGTTCTCACATCAACCTTCCACCACCAAGCCTTTGCTACTTCCACGGGCTAGTGTGATCTCGTCAGTGTTTGAACTCTGACTCCTTTGGGGGAGGCATGGATACCTTTGAGAATTTGATAAAATCTATTGGTGGTCTCACATGCACACAATACGCACACACACCTTCTGTATACAACTGCTAAACGTAACTAACAATGTGAAGCTTATCATGAATCACAGACTAAAAACTCCCGTCCTGTACACTAGCTGGTCTAGCAACAGACAATTTGGAGATAGGGAAGTGAAGGTGTTTTTATTATCACGATGATTTTGGAGGGACGCTACTGGCACTCATGGGCAATGGCCGAGACATTATATATCCTGCACAGGGGAGTGCAGCATAGGCTAGACTTTGTGTGCAATACTTGGGACTGTCCTTACCCTCCTGTTATCAAGGGGCTCGGGGGGAAGCAGAGGGAAGTGGCTCCTCTTAGGGCTCCAGTGAAGGTGGTGGCAGCTGCCTCGTGCAGGCTCCCACAGGGAGGCGGGGTGACGACTCCTGGGGCACAAGAGGAGGCAGTGGAGGCTGTGGCACTGCCAGATCTTCAGGTAAGACCACGTTCCTCACCCCGCTTTTCCCCATCCAGTCCCTCCAACAACTCTGGCGCCTCATTTCCTATATTAAATACCCCCTTGCTTGAAACACCTGGTGCTCAGGCTTCCTGGCGGGAGCCTGGCTGATGCAACACACAATGAAGAAACGTCCCGTGGTACCGCTTTCAAATCTCCGACAGAAATAAACTCACTGCAAACACATATTGGTAATGCTTTAATATATAATCTTATTTAAAAGTTTTTACATCAAGTTATTTGAAAAATCCAATAATTTCAGAGAAATTCACTACGGAGAGGGAAGCTTAAATGAATTCAAGACATTATCTCAAAATTATTGAATAATTTATTCACTCTCTCCACTCTGACTGCTCAGTGGGTCATAGCGTTTCCATCTACGTGTTTTCTTGGAAAGGATTTCGGTGCACTGGCACAATTACAGCAAAAGCTATAAAACTAATAATAAATATAAGAAAGAAGATTCAAAACTCCTTTTAACAGACCTAGAACCAAACATTAAATAGACAGAGACACATGAAATGCAGGGAACTCACCGTATAGGGAAATCACTATATGACTTTGCCATCGCTGTATTTTGCCAAAAAAGTTTTAAAATAGTATTTTACATTATTGCTATTCCTATGTTTTGAACATTTTTGGAGCACAATGATAAGAACTCTATGGCATGAAAAATGCCATATTTTAATTATGCATTTATGTTCTCTTTCTCTTACTCTGACAAGAGACACTGGGAGGTGGGCTTCTGGGAAGCAGATCATGTAGGTGTGGTGGGGGCTGTTTTCCCCAGACCTTGCCGTCCCCGTCACCTTTTCCCCAGATCTCGCCATCCCGTCACCTACTGAAGGACACGGTCTCCAGATACATGGGAAGATAGGGTCTCTTCTGAATGTGAGAGGCTGAAAGTATGTCTTAACATGAGTAGAGTTCCAAGATAAAAACCATGCTTTTGGGGGTTATTTCATCTCTATTCTAAGTCATGTCATAACTGAGAGAATTATTTTGATGTTCTATTTGTAACTAAGGCTCAGCTCATTTGCATAAACATTATACTTTCTCATTATCTCCGTTTCAATAGTTCGTAATCTGCCTTATGAATCCCATTTCAGTTATGGTGATTTCCCTCTTTTTTTAATCACGTACAAATACGTCTGTTCTGTTATTACTTCTCCTAATTCTAGATACTACCCGAGGGCCCACGTTTGCCTCTGCTCTTTCGTTTCCCTGTACCTACACAGAATGTATTCCGAGCCTCTTCTTCCACCGTTTCTCTCAAATCCAAATGTATCCATCAAAGACTCACACAAATATTGTATCTTCTAGAGTTGGTACTTACATGTTGAAATACGTATTATTTTTATTGTAAGTTATCTCCCTCTTATTTCTTCCTTATATTAGAATTTGGCCTTTTTATTTTTAATCATGAGAATATATAATAATATTAACTATGAATTTCATTTTAGGACGTTAAAGGAAATGTAACAAAACATATGCTGTAAAAAGGGGGTGATGGGTTTGAAATGGTTGAGAAGCACTGCTGTAGGTCTGGATGTCCATTAAATCAAGAAGGAACTTATCAAATGACGGCTTGTTTGTAGTTAATTATGTATATCTCTCTCCTCCACTGTATAGAAAGGTCCTTTAAAGACAAATCCAAACCTTAAATTTCCTTAATTATCATATTAGCACATTTGAGAAATACTTCTTTTTTTTTTAATCTATACCCACCACTTAAAAAAAAATTCTGTTGACATATAGTGGATTTACTAACTATCTTAGTTTCTGGTATACAGCATAGTGATTCAGTTACATGTATATAAATATATGTGTTCGTTTTCATATTCTTTCCCATTACAGTTTATTACAAGATACTGAATATAGTTCCCTGCACTATACAGTACGGCCTTATTGTTTATGTATTTTAGATATAGTAGCTTGTATCTGCTGATCCCAAACTCCTAATTTATCCCTCCCCCACCTCTCTCCTTTGGTAACCATAAGTTTGTTTTCTATATCTGAGTCTATTTTTGTTTTGTAAATAAGTTTATTCATGTTATTTTTTAGACTCCACAAATAAGTGATATCTTACATTTGTCTTTCTCTGTCTGAGTTACTTCACTTAGCAGGATAATCTCTAGGTCCATCCATCTTGCTGCAAATGGCACTATTTCATTTTTTTACGGCTGAGTAGTATTCCACTGTATATAAAATAAAATACTTAGGAAAGAATACTTCTTAAAAGATGAATGGAATCTTAACTATGGGTCTCCTCACTCCAATAGAAACGGCATCCCCAGAAGCCATAAATGTTCTTTTTGGTAACTGTGGACTTACGATCTTCACTTACAGTGAGTTATCCTTCTCCATCTTAACTCCAATGCCATTTGAAGCCCAAGACCTTAAGTCTGATCAGTCTTGACAACATTCACAATGGAATTTTAAAAAGCAAAATCATAGATATGCCCTTGTTAAATAAAAGAGAGAGAGATGCTCTGAGAAGACAGGCAAAGGGTCACAGCAGTGAAGAGGTACAAGCCGGTTCACAGAAATTACTGTTTTATGGGTCTATCGAAGAAGATGCCTATAACAATAAAACAATCAGCCTAGGGACCGTGTCTTTTTGATGTAAGTATTTATTAAATGCCAAAAAAAAGGGGCGTACACACCTCTATTTCCCAGAGTGCTTTAGAACTGGTGGCAGAAGTGGCTGATTGACGCAAGGTTGTGCGAAGGAAAATGTGCTGCTTTTTCTCGTATTCGTCACAAGTCAGAAACTTCTCTTGTTCCGCATGAAACAGTCGGACAACATCACCCTAGAAAAACAGGTCAAGAAAGCTGCATTTCCAACAAAGCCCTAAGCAAGCAGACATAAGAAGCGGGTGTCTCTTTCTGGTTTTGATACTCGGGGCCCTTCTGCTAACACTTGGCTTTTAATGATTACTTATACATTCCCGAATATAGCGGGGAGATAAGAGAGTTCAATGTGAGGATTAAGGTGTACACTCACAGCCTAAACTTCAAACGCCAGGGAACACACAGGGTTCGCAACCAGAAGCTCAGGAAAGCTACCTTCAATTCTTCCACCAAGTGCGCTACACGGGACATACTTACGCCTTTCAGTACATCCTCTCGATAGGAACTATATTTCATGAATAAAGTGATTTTCCAGCTAGTGTTGCAATTAACAGCATTCACCTATTAATGAAGAGATGTTAAGTTACAAGACTGCAGATTGCATTTCATACCAGAAATTATTACTTCAACCAGCAGAAGGAGAAAAAAGAACAGATTTGGACAATGGGGCATGTATGTGAACACAAACATCGTCAAAGGCCCGTCTGAAATTTACACGTACCTTAGGAAGACAGACTGGCATATCTGGGCTTACGCTTATGAAAACAATGAAAGAAACTGTAGGACTTTTTTTTTTCCTCTCTCGTGAGAAAAATCAACAAATTCATTTCCTTTCCTCTTAAGCTTACCTCCTTACACCCTGGATTATCAAGAAGCTCTATGTTGCTGGCATGTAGCGGCTGTCCTGCATTCACGGGCATCAAAACAACTTTATCTCCTACAACAATCTAGGGAATCAGAAATAAGTTGCAAATGAGACATTGCACGGATCTTTGGTGCTACATTTAAAGCTAAAAGTAACAGCACAGAAATCCTTGTTATTGACCTAACATCTGGCCCATTTAACCCCCATACAAATTTTAGTTCAATTTTTTTTTCCTCCTTGAGGTAAAACACCTTCTGATAAATGATCATATAATCATGTCCCACGGTGCCCACCAGTCTGGATTCATAAAGCTGGTGTAGATCCTTTTCTTATTGGTCTCCATTTCAGTGAGAGCTTTCTTAAATAGGTCAATAAACAGGCCAGCATCCCTCCACACCAGGTCTGATGCCATGTGCACAGGAGATTATAAAAGTGGATGCATGTGCCACAAAAAGCCACTCTGCCTAAAGGTTAGAATGACTTCAAGCACACGCAGGAAGTCTCATACATGTGTATTACCTCTGCAATGAAAAACATATCTCTTATATCTCATATTCCCCATAATCTCAGAAATTTATTAAACATTCAAAGGTCATGTGGATTCAGGAAATGGAGAATTAGGTACGACCTTATAGGGACACATTTATAGTCTGGGCCTTGGGCAACTGGTTCACTGTTATCTTAAACAACCAACACTAATATTGCTCCTTAAACCTGGTGCTCGCTTTTAAATCACAATTAAAATTGGTTATGGGAAAGGTACTTTAAAGAAGTTAAGTCTAAGGTGACTTTTTATTTATGCTACCGTTAACAATGTCTGCTTGATCTTCAAGTTTTTTATTCACAACTCAAACTGTGGGGAAATGAAGTTATGCTTTCTTGATGATAATAATGAACATTTATTTCATAGTTATTCAAGTGAAGTTCTTCTGTTGTTAAGTTCCGTTAGAAGACATCACTGCAGTACCTACACGCTCTCAGAAATGAAAACCAGTACCTTCCCTTTGCATACTTCGTACCAACTAAACATTGGACTAGATTAACAGACAACTGAAAAACAAATAAGGACGCAGACGATTAAAATGAACAGTATCTTAACCTAGACCAAGACTTTAAGGAACACAATTTCTCATTTTCAAAATAAATTAACCTTTAATAAATCATATACAGGTGTCTACATTCACATATAGGACTGTTGCCACAAACTACGTCTTTAGATTCAAATATGGTAAGAGAAGTCTCAAGCTCACTAACGGAGCAAAAGAAGGTTGTTCTTTGGTCTGCAGAGATGGCTCCTATTATTTGCAGGACTGGTATCTATCCAGTGCCTTTCAAGTTCGTAATCAGTCAGATGCTGTGACTCAAAAAGATCCATTAAAAAGTTCTTTATATGTACCAATTAAGGAAAAGTCATCAAGAAAACGTGTTACGTGAGAGGATGAGGGGGCAGCACTGGGCTATGTTTGTGTGAAAAACGGAGAGGGAGAGAGTAGGAGCGTATGCATAAGAAATCCTCCTGGGGTTAACTGTGCAAGAGAGAAGTTGGAATTGGGGACGTGGGGAAAAGGACACAGACTTCTCCCAATGTATCTTCATATTGTTTTCTGTCTTTGAATCGTGAATTGGTATCTATTTTAAACAATCAAATGACAAACAAATAAACAAAAGTCAACACGATATAGACATATTTGCAACATCCCCCTCCTCAAAAAACAAAAACATTTGCTATTGCACATGACACCAAGGCAGCTCCAAGTCTCAGAGTCGTGTAGAAGCCTGAGTCGTCTTCCATCCTATACGCACTGGGGCTGGAGACCACTCTCTGCCAGCGCTGTCTGGTCTTCCAGTTTCTTAAAGAACAATTGGATTTGGCTCACCGTGTCACTCTTACCTGTACCATATAAATATTCACCAGTAAGCTGCTAAATAGAATGACATGTTTTAGTTGTACCCTTCCAATTAAAAGAACCCTTTTGGTTGCACCCATATTCACTGCTCTAAGTCGTATTATTTTACCATAGCTGTCTATAAGTCTTGGGTCAATCCCTATGTTACTTTTACTTCAAATCACCACCTGTAAAGTCTTATACAATTTTAAGGGACTAATCACATAGCCAAAATGTTAAAAACATCAAGGATTCGTAAGAATGGTATTCATAAGGAGAAGCTAACATTAATTCATTAATACCAGGTCCTGGGTCATGTTCTTAACAATGGTCACTTTTACAATCCAAGCTGAATAAACTTACAAGTGAAATGGACAAGATGCTAATTGTAAGATATGAAAAGAACAGTAAGAAGTGCCAGGAAGAATACAAGTGTGTAAGAAAGAGTCCCTGTTCTTGGGGAATTCACATCTACTTAGATAACTTGGTAAATATGGACCTTGGTAATGATACTCTCAGAAGAGAGCAGGCATGAAGCCTGAACCACTGGTGGGATCAGATGCACCCCGAGAAGCCACAGGCTTAACACAGAACTGGAGGGTGAAGTCATTTTCTGCCACATCACATTCACCCTAGTGCACAAACATTTTTAAAAATCACAATTCCAAAAGCACTTCTGTTGCTTCTATTTAACAGACATGCACGATTCATGCTGGGATTTTGCCGAAAATGAAGAGCAATGCAACTCCGGCTGCTACCCCTCTTCTGCAGTGGCACCTGGTGTGGTGAAAAGCATATTGCAGTAAAAATCAAAACACCAGGGATCAAGTCCCACCTTCGCTAGTTCCAAGGGGTCCAGTTTTGAAGAAGACTGAAATCTACTTGCTGTCTAAAGAAGCTCTTTCCCTAAGGGTTGGGGTTGGTTTTGGTTTTTTTTTTTCTTGATTGAAAGAATATTGAACCTTTTCTCCATTTTAAAATCTACCATCCAGGTAAAGAACTAATGTCTTCTTAGACCAAAGTTGGAAATGAAAAATTAACCACTCAATCATGGGAAGATAAGTGAAAATGAAATATTTATGTACTCTGCTCAAGGCTGTCCCCAGTGACTTTCGAACTGCTCAACAGCAAGCAAGGACTTCTACACAGCTGAAAGCTGAGGGATCCAGGAATCTACTTTCCCCCCAAAACTACCCACCCCGGAATTCTATGAGGTATTTAACAGACATATTCTTAAATGGTAGACACCAGTGACTTTTGACGATGGGAGCCTTTTTCTCCACAGACCATCATCAGCCTCATTCTTCCATTTCATTTCAGCCGCCAAACATCCTGTGGCTATTTACAACCTAAATCACAATGTCACCAACTGCTAAATAGTAAAATAGAAATTTTAAAGTCCTTTAAATCTTGTGCTTTTCTCCTCTTAGATTAACAGGCTTCTAAAGAAAATCAATAGTAATTAAACCTCCTGTTACGAAAGGATAGCATTTCCAGTTGTCTTCAATAAAATACGGCAGGCGTGGCTTTTAGAGAAATGCTACCTGTTCATAGGGAGGAAGATGGGCATCACAGGACAACTGTTCATGTGGCAGGTATGGGGCCGTGGGTGTGCTTATGCTTCACAGCACTGTAATCACACACAAAAGCTGCACAGTGGCGAGCAAAAACAGTGAGCTACTTCAGCAAAAAGCAACGTGTAAGGTTGTTTCAGCCATGCTTTATGGAGCACATCCACACAAGAAGGATTTCTATGCTGCACTTAACAATCACATTGTCTGTTTTAACCAAGATGGAGAGTTTGGGTGGTAGGTTGCACCCAAACCGGCCCAGCAACCCAGTACAACTAATTATTTGAAATAGTTCATTACACTCAACTCTCTTTGATCTGGTAGGGACCTTGTAGTCTCCTTTGATGAGGGAGCAGGGAAAGGAATAGATGGAATGGAAAAAAAAACAGACAGAATGAATCAATAAAATCCACAGCTAGTCTCCAGGCCCCTCCTGGTCCAATCATTTCATCACATTCCTCCAGAGCTTGAGTTCAGGTTTTGTTTTTTTTGATGTTTAATTTTCTTTGACCACCTACAAGCAGGGACCCTGCTCAGTGTGCGGCTGGAGAGGGCACCAAGCATTAGAAAGCAGGGCATCCAAAGACCTAGGTTTTTCATAAACTGCATCATCAGTCTCTGAATAACTGAGAGTTGACTGTAATTAACTACCTACTGAAACTGAAATATATGGCATGCTCCCCCACACATCACTTGATGCCAAAAGAAAAAAAAAAGGAGAAAGTATTTATAAGGAATCCAACACAAGAGGTAAAGTGCATTACATTCCTGCGTGCCATGCCTCTCCCAAACCTTACCTAAGGAGGACATCATCAGATAAGTTATTAACCAAATTAAACCATGAAGCTGGAAGCCTGTGGAATTGAATTTACACTTCAAAATTCAGTGGAAAAATACATTCACTACAATAGAAGACATTTCTAAGACAAGAAACAGCCAGTGCATTTTAAGATGTCATCACCATATTGACTGAGAAAACAGTCAGAAAAATTACACTTTCACATAGCTTCGACTTCATGTTAATTTTTTAAATCTCAACTACTTTTCTTGATCGCCTGACCCAGTATTTGTAAAGTATTCTATTTATGACAGTTATTCAGTATTTGGCGTCTACCAGAATTTAGTAAGCATCTCCCATGTGTTAGGGACTGTCACCTGCTACTTCATTTTTGACACACAAAAGTATCTAACTATTGATGCTGTTGAATCATTTCACATAATTTTTATTTACTCTATAAAGTGGCAGAAAAAATTTTTCAGCAACTACTAAAACTCACATGATGCAACATGCTCGTATTCCACAATGTATTTAAATACTGTCATCAATGACAACACTGCCAATCTATAGCTCCTCATTCGTAAAACATCTACACATCTTAATGTATAGACTGTAAACAACTGGTCACAGAGCCAGTAAACAAAATACTGTCATGATTCACTGTGTTACTCTATTAATTCAAAGGGTAGACACCATCTTCTAAGCACAGCATTTTGTCCTTACAGACAAGCTCCCTCCTGATGAGGCAGAGAAGCAAACTCTGCCTCTTCCCTTAAAAGGCTCAGCCAATATTAACGTTACTTAAGTTCTTTCACACAAATCCTGGCTGGAAGATGATTTTCAATTAATCTGATCTTTGTCTTTTTACAATTCCTGAGCACAATTTGTACAACAGATAGATGCTTTTAACATTAAAGAAATTAACATAAAAATAAATCCTTTCTTTGCACTTTCTGGACTCTCTTACTTATCAAGAACTATTCTTTTTAAGAATGCACTGTTTTCTCTTAATTTTATAGTTACATACATTGTCACCCTCGCTTCTCAGCTTCCAGAAGGGATGGATATAAAACCAAGACCCTTCATTCCCTGCAGCATCCAAGGACACGCGCATGGCATTCTTCTCCAGTAAAGCAGGGAGTCTCTTGTTGACAGTCAGATACTTGTTGCTTTTTATATGCAGCAGCTGTAGGAGAAAGAAATGGATGACCACCTTTATTCTCTGATCTCCTCTGCTTATACCTACATCACGTGCCCACATAACATGGCTCAGGGTAGAGATCAAACACAGGAGCTCTTTGCAGACTCCACACTGCCACCTTTCCAAACTGACTTTCTTTGAATCTCTCCTCACCTCCACCCCCAGTTCGGTTTCATTATAAAGTGAGTACATGAGGAAAGCAAACCAGGGGACACCACGGAATAATTTTCATCAACTGATAAGAGAATAAAACCAGGCTTTCCAAAGGAAACCTGGAGGTTCCCCCAAACCACATTCTTTCTTTCTCAATTCCAGCACAGCCACCAAAACAGAATATACAAAAGAATAACCAAGGACCTGTAATAATGCACCCACCTACTTCATATTATTAACCACTCCAGCCCGCAGACAACCCTGCTGTGCGAGGAGGCAGACCGCACGTCCTGACCAACCCTGCCACTCCCACCAGAGGACGCTCCATTTCAGATGAGGGCGGGCACACTGCTGCGTGGGTTATCTGGACTCCACCGGCAAAACCTTTCCAGGACACTATTCTGCTGAGTAGAAAGCTAAGACAAATAAACTTCCTGTCTATTATTCCAATCGCTTCAAAAAATAATGGTCGTCTTGATATCCACACACTAAGAAGGAAATTATCTCAGAAACCAATGGAAACCCTCAGGGGCCAACCTCACTCCTTGGGGATCCACCCTGTTAGAGCACGTGGCTCAGCCCCTAACTCACCACGCAAACATTTGTATGTCAGGTTCTTGATAAGACACAACAGCCCCACATGCTGGCACTTAGTATCAATGAAAACTTGGCTAAGAGAAAGTCTATTTGTGGAGGACCAGACGGTCCGAGGGACATGCAGCCACAGGGACCACAGAATCCATCACTGGATTAACTCATATGTCCAGGGAGCCACAGACCCAGGCACTGTCATCCTGTCCCATCAGAAAACTGCTGTGACGGTCCTCTGCTCGGACATTTTGCCACTGGCCAGTAACAAAACATCAGGGGGTGTTATTTTTTTCAAGCAGCTCTATTGTAGTATTTACGATAAGGAAGTTGTTCAGGTTATTGTTTACAATATTAAACAGTGTCCTCTTTGTGAGAGCACATTGGAGAAACAGTTCTCTGGTCTTCTTCCTGGGAACGCTTTGCTTCTAAACTTCTGACTTAGTTCCACGTTATGGGCCTTCTATGTGAACACTGTAATTATCTTATGCTTTCCTTATAGCCAAGGGGACAACAGAAAGGCTTCCAGCCAAAGTTTACCAACCTTTTGATCACGGATTTTATAAACATGCCTCACCCTTGACTTCACTTTATCTGTCCAATCACTATTTTCCCTTCGATCTAGTTGCTTTATTTATTTCTATTTTATCTTGTTATGAGGAATGTATTTTTGAAAATGCCTTACATTCTTTTTGGAACAAGGTGGGGCATATATTAACAAATACCTAAGTAAAAAGCTAAAAGATCTAAGTGAAGCATGAGAAAGGAATGCAGCTGAGATAAATCAGTGTGTGCACTAACTAAAAGTCAAAATCCTGGGGGTGAGGAGTATGCTCAGTGGTAGAGCGCATGCTTGGTGCGCACAAGGTCCTGGGTTCAATCCCCAGTGCCTCTGTTAAGGAAAAAAAAATCTAGTAACAATTCAGGAACAATTTCCATCTAAAATTACAATTTGAAAACTTTCCTCTGTCTACAAAATGAAAAGATAAAGCTTCATATGTTATACATTAGTCCCATTAATTCTAAAGGACTATTTCATTACAGGCTACCCCCTCATCATCTTCCTTTTGATTTAATAATTTGTGCATATGTCTAGAAAAGCTCACTTCTCTCTATGTATCCAGCAGATGTGTTTGTACAGAATGGTGTGCTGAATAAAACTGGAAATATCATACTAAGAACAAACTGTCGTATTCCCAAATTTTAATGCAGCTTGGCATTGCTACCAAATGTGTTATCCATAAAATTCATCTCTATTTAAGAGAAAGTTAAATCGACACTTACTTGTATGACGTTGCTGTATTTCACAATTTCTCCCAACAGTTTCTTATTCTCTGATTCATTTTGCTTTTGTTCCAGTTCAGCAGCATGCTATAAAATGATTATCACATATTTAGTGGGAAGCATAGGAAACAGAGCACAGTAAGTGACAACGAAATAAGGTTTATTTTAAGAACAAAGACTACAACCATGACTAAAATAGGCTGGTTGCTTGACTCTTGGTGCTCGGGGAGAAGTGGGGCAGTAATTAAATACATGATTCTAATGTGTGATGATTCTCTCAATTTAATGCTGAAATGTAACGAAAAATATATTGGGATTTTTTTTGTTAGAAATTTCAGGAAAGTACCAGGCTCTTTGGTCCTATAAAATTACTTTCAGAAGCACTATTGCTAGAGAAATCAACCAGGACAGCAGGTGAATTTCAAAAGCATCAAAATACAGTTTCAGCTCTGAAAGTAACAGGAATTTTCATGACACAAATTAAGTTCTATTAAATGTACACTCAGCCCAAATCAGAAACAATAGACTTTCAATTTTTTTCCAACGGTCTTTCCAAAAAAATTAGGTGCTACGCCAAGTAAAATATAACTGGATTTGATATTCCTACAGGGATTGAGTTGGTTTTCAGTTCGATGTGACTATCTGAATTAGCCTGGCACACCCTAATAAATGGGAGAAATGTATTACCTACATGCCAGGAAACCAGTGGTCACACCCCATGACCTCAAAGTCCTTTCCACTCTCAGAGTGTTGCCACATCCACTCGGAATCTCAGTGCACTGAGTGAAATCACCAAGCTACGATCTTTTGTTATTGCTATACTTGCGCTGGCCTGAGCCAGGCAGGTGGGAGGCTGGCCCTTACCTGCAATTTCTTCAGCAAGGCTGCCTCTGTGTGGTTCCCCTGTTTAGCTTGCTTGGCTTTCCAATATTGTTTCTGAGCAGAATATCGGTTCATAGGGCACACCTTAAAGAGGCAGTCTACGGCAAACCAACAAACAAAACACCGTAACCAAGGAGGACCAGCGTTTCTTTGATCTCTCCTGTAGCCTAGCCCTGGAATCTTGAGATCCCTGAGATCAACTAACACTTAAGCATCATCCAGCCCCTTCCCCTGTCAACTCTTAAACTCCCCCTGTACCATCCTTCTTGAATAATTATTTAGCCTGTTAAAATACCACGTTCTTCATTAATTGAGCTGTTTTTTTTTTTAAGAAAACCATAGGTAGTGTGATTTATAAAGAAAGCAAGCCAATGTAATTATTATAAAGCCTTTCTTAATTGTAACGGGGGTACATGGTCTTAGAAAGTGAACAGAGTGAGATGCGTGACTTTCACTGCCTTCTCTGACCTTGCATAATTAATTACTTATGCATGGTGTGTTACGTTTGACCGAAGTGATCTAAGAAGTAGAAACAATCACAGTTACCACAACAATCACATTTCAGTCATTCATTCTCCAAGTCTCCACATACCCAGGGTGAATATGGCATGGAAATCTGAGATGCAGGTGTTACAAGGGGAAAAAACGAAGCAAAACAAAAACACAAAAAACCAAACCAAGGTTATAGTCCTAACTCTTCTACTAAACACCAGGTTGGGAAATCATGGTGGAATAAAGCAGTCAGTGAGATCTCTAAGGCAGAAAACAAAGTGTTTGTTTTTCTGTTGAATGAGGAAAATGGAAGTTGGACTAAACAATGCTTCCATACGCTAATGATGGGGGAATGGATTACAATCCAGATCAAAGGTCAATCCCGGCAGTCTACACTAACGGAGTATGGACATAGAAGATCCAAACATTTCATTTTTCTCACAAAAAAAGTATGAGAACTCTACATAACAAATTCACTTTGTTTTGCTTGATACGTTAATATTTACAATCATTTTCATTTTTCAAAAATGTTTCACAAAAATAAAATTCAGTCAACTCAAATACCCATTTTAGACACATTCTTGATGATATTCTATATATATGCTCATTCTGTCACTCTCATAAAAATTAATTATAAAATTAAATGAGGGGCTCGACCTCTTTTCAAATCTCACTGGTTCTAATGGCACACACAATCAAGAACTATGACTATTTTCTAAGGAATTTTTAAAATTCAGAAGGAATCATGACTTTTTTCCCTACAGCTTGTAATTATAAACACCAATTCTATTGATTGCCTCCCCTCCTACACATACAAAGCTAGAGAAAACATTATTAATTTCTGGTCTAAAAGTTATTGATGTGGATGAGTAAATATTTTATATGAAAGTAGCAGAAAACAGACATCTTCTAACTACTTAAAGTAGGTTGAGTGACTATCAAAATTACAATATGATGCAGGAATCATTATCACTTGGCAAAAGTGTGTGAAAACCAAATAACTAGACGTGAAAAGTGTTCTCCTTGGCAGCATATCTTAGAAGCCCTAGAAAATATCTCCTATATATTAACACCTACAAAGAGAATATACGATTTTTTCAAGCTCAGATATAGAGATTGTTTACAGGTTGTCTCCAAAAGAGGACTCCCAGTTTAAAGCAGCAGACTATATTGACCATCCTATGTTAGGCAGGTGGCCAAACCCTACATTGCTGAGTGCAGCAAAAACACAGATCCGTATTCAAGTCGAACTGAACTCTACAATCTGCAGTTTCTACTTCTGACTTCCTTTATCTATGAAAAGAAAAGAGAAGAAAAAAAGCGTTCTCCATTACTTCACATTCCTAATTAAACTCATTAGAAAATGGTCTTTTGACAAAGAAAATGTTTTTTTTCCTAAATTCTAGACCACCTGACTAGCATTCCTGATTAGTGGCACCCTGGGGTAGTTAGCAAAGAAACTGGGTGTCGTGGTCCTCATGCTCGTGGCTGAAGAGATTGTGAGATGAAGCCATACATCCAGCCTGGCAGGGTTACGTGAGGTTGTGCCTCTGGGTGACTCAGGCCCTGTCCTCAGAAAGTTCTCGGTCCACTGGGTGAAACAGGCAACAACCCTGTGCTGAAGTTTCACAATGGAGCCTTGGAGAAGGTACTGGGGCTCAAGGATGCATGTGACCTTTCTCATTCTTTAGGGGAGGCCAGAAAAGTCTTCCCAAAGGAGAAGACATAAGCCAAGGGGTAAAGGGTCAATAGTAAGTCAGTACATCGGCAAGAGGGTCCAAATGCTCAGGCGGGCGGAGCCTCCCAGAGCCCATGACCCACACAGTGGCAGAGAAGTGGCAGGCCCAGGGACCTGCCAACCACGCAGGAAAGCTACGGCCCAGGCTGCGAAATGAAAACAGAGAGGCTGCAGAGTGCAACCTTCTAGGTTAGGAGTACGGACTTCATCCCACAGAAAATGCCGAACTCTTACAGGGTTTCAGCTCAAACAGTCTGTGAAGGATGATGTGAACAAGAAGGCGAGAAACACAGCAGGAAAGCCCACTGCCCGTGTGATGAGAGAGTGAGGATCTGAAGTTGGGCATTCGCGAGTTTCAGGGTAGCTGTTGATTTGAAGAGAAAACAGCAGAACCACCAGGCTTCACCTTATCTATCAGTGTGGGGTGGGGAAGGGCGAGGGAGAGTGAGGACGGCCATACAGGCTTCCACCCACTCTGTCTGAGACACCAAGCCTTAGATTTCAAAAGCCCTTTCCATTTTTGGGGCCTCAGCTGTATGGTCCTTTCCAGGAACCTCCCCCAGGAGGCATCTCATTTTGTAAATAACTGATCTGTTTCTGCATGGGAACTCATATCACAGGACTATTCTGGCTGATGGGAGGGAACCTAGGGCATGCAGATTTCAGTAAAAATACTTTTTGTGTGGTGGTGGCTGCGATGGGTGTGGGAGTGTGTGTGTGTGTTTAATTCTCTCTGCTTCCTTTAGAAAACATTTTTTTTAATCTACTGGTCTTGGGCTAGTCACGTATTTTGTCTGATTCTAAATGTACTACATAATAATTGTGTTAATAATACTGCCACGCCTAAGGCACAGGACTGCTGAGATGAGCAGAAAAGATAATCTGAGAAACTGCTCTGTGAACTTTAAAGCGCTATTGTTAAGTGTTCGGTGTAAGGTACTATTATTAATATTGCTTCATTCATTCAGCAAAAGCTTCATGAAGATTAAGAGGTGACTAAACTCTTACAGAGCTCTCAGCAAAGAACATCAAAACGTAGAGTTCTCGGATTAAACCCAAACACAACCCCGAAGTGCCCAATTCACAACAAGGTGTTCATCCCTTTGGTTTAAGATACCACAAGTATATTTGTAGACAGTTCCTGAATTCCCTGAAACCCCATGGCAAGGAGCAAAGGATGCATTCTCTACTACCCTGTATTATTGTTTCAAATATGTGGAAGCAATCATTAACACCAGCATGGGTGCAGCCTTTGACAAAAAGAGTCCACGTTCCTTGGCACACAGGAACTCGGCTATTTCAAAGCTATCCGCTCTCAGCCAGCTTTCAGAACTAGCTCTCTAGTATCCTTAGGTCTGCTCACCCTCTGAAATTAGAGATGTATATACCGCTAGGAAAAAAAAGAAATTCAGGGAGATTTCCAATTAGAAACCAGTTCAGTGTCGTTTAATAATTAGGTAACAACAATCTCTTTAGCATTTCAAGACTCAAAGAATAATAAAAAAGGAAAGGTTTCCTTCATAGAGTGAACACCAAAAGCACAAACAGAAAGAGGTAATTTTGAGTCACGTTTTTTAAAAAGCTTAACCTGAAGACCTGAGGCCAGCAATTTTACAGAATTACAGAAGCTCAGGAAATGTTAAAAATCCGACAAAACCAGCTATGTTCAGTCAGGCAATACCGTAAAAATAATGTCCTAGAATTAGAACACATTTTTATAACCATGGAAGGAAATCAAGCCTCCCAAAATTGTTCACGTTAAATTGAAAGAAAGGGTGGCCTCGTAATCTGCTAATAAATGCTAGTGGCGGGAAGAAATATGAAAGCCATTCAAACTGTGTGGAGCACGTAATCCACGGCATATAAAGCTGTAAATCAAAGAACTAACCTTCCCATGTGACTCCCTGTAACTCTGGGAGGAAACCAGTCTAAATCAACCTCCACTTACAATACCTAGCTAAATAGGTTTGAAATGTTTTGCTTTTGTCCATAAACAACCACCTCCAAAAATATTTGTATCTAAGGCAGTTTCTGCAACCCAGTTCAAGCTATACAGTAGCCAGCAATTTCCTTTCGTAATGGTGGAAAGAAAACTTTCTGTTTCATTTCTCCTTGCTCCAAAAGATGTTGTAAGATTTAAATAAGGCAAAGATATTAAACCATCGGCGAATGCCTGTCACAAAGGGGGCATTCAACAAATGTCTCTTTCATGGTAGCTTGTAAAATTACCTCATACTGATTGCTGGGAACGTGGTTGCCAAGGGCTCTATTATCTCCACATGGAGAAGGTGGGGAGGGGGTGCGTCAGGAGCTTTTCTTTTTCTCTTTGTGATATAAACAGGATGGAGCAGAGTTCCAGGAAGACAATCGGACCTTCCCAATGATAAAATGGAAAGTGGTAACAAAACTCTCCCCAGGGTAAGGGACAGGCAGACAAGGAGCCACTGGGCACTAGCAGTTAGAATTCAGAGCTGGTCAGGGGAGGGGTACACGTTCATTAGCCAAAAACATAACTGTAGCTCTGTTTTTGTTTTTCAGTTTCCTAAGAAATGCATCCTGAAATAACTGTGTATAGAAGCCTCGATGTTTAAAGTGTGTTTTTAAAAGGATCCTGCTTTGTTTTGTTTCTGCGTGGAAATTTCAAACCAAACGTCTATTCCCTTGATCACAGTGAAAGGCAAGTATAGAAAGGGTGTCTAGGAGGGAAAGTGTCCTCCAGAACGTTACAAAGGCCAAAGAAAATGCATCGCAGGTGTTAGCAAACATTAAAATACATGTATGTTCATGTATAAATGAAAAATTGCGCTCTACACTGGAATTAGACGCAACTTTGTAAAATGACTATAACTCAATAAAAAAAAGTTTCAAAAAAATTTATCCCAACACATGGATGGGCAACTATGAAGACTACAGGATAAATTTCTCTCGGCAAAAGTCAGCTGTTTTACTACTGAAGAGGGAGATAAATGGCCTTTCATAGTTACAGGCTTGTAGACTCTGAAAATGTTAGAACTTAAAGGGGCCCCAGATAAAATCCCACCTTTCCTGTCTCTGAGATAAGGAAGCAGAAACTCAGAGTGATTTGCCTTGGTCGTTCATGAGAGAATCTCTAGGTTAAAATAAGTTATAAATACGAGTAAGTTCAACCACACATAGGATGCCTGGAAGCCCCGACCTGGGAGGTTAACACTATACTTGGTTTGCTCATTACACTTTACTGACACGGAGTACTTGGTAAGCTATACTGAGTACTACATACTGAGATTAAGGATCATTTGAGCTTCACAGCCACCTTGAGAGTTAACCAGGATTATTTTCTCCATATTCCAGAGAAGGAGACTGAGACTTTTCTTAAGTCTACAAAGTTGGTAAGGAATTGAGCTGGAATTTGAACTGAGATCCTCTGATATATACCTACATCTATCTACACCTATAGATACACAGACAGATACCTGATACCTAGATAGATAAACAGATACACAACAGTTCTAATACTGCAAAAGAAACATGAATGTTTTCTCATAGGAAATATGCCACATGTCCGTACATAATTAAATGTTAAGACATCAATAGGAATGTTATAAAATTATAGGCTCAAAAATAGGAATTACCTTATTCCTACATGAATGGCTAAATACTCAAAAACAAATGAAATTTTATATTTTGCTTCCTTTGGAGTGAGGCGGAAAAATAAAATTCAATGCTAATTTTCATTCTTGTCAAGGTTTGAATTTTAGCATTAAGCAAACCATTACACTAGAAATAAGTAGGATTTGCTATCGGAACATCATAATGGTATAGTTTTCCCATTCCCAGAGTATCATATTAACACTGATTATCAAAAAAGTATAAACACAGATTCCAAAATCAAAATGCAAGTCTATAAATCCCATTACACAAATATCAAGTCTGAAAGAAAAGAAATGAAAGTAAATTTATACACACATAAATTTGTCTATTCATATAGGCACACACAATACTTTTATGTACATATTTTATGTTTATTTGTATTCTTATTTATAAGTATATAATATGCTTTCATAGTGTTGCCTATGTATCACAAGTTGTCACATTCCCTGATCTTTTTTGTTACTGAAGTATGGTCAGTTACAATGTGTCAGTTTCTGGTGTACAGTATAATGTCCCAATCATGCATTTATATACATATATTCCTTTCCATATTCTTTTTCATTAAAGGTTATTACAAGGTATTAAATATTTCTTCTGTGGTATACAGAAGAAATTTCTTTTTTATCTATTTCTACATATAGTGGTTAATATTTGCAAATCTCATAAACTCCCAAATTTATCCCTTCCCACCACCATTCCCCAATAATCACAAGACTGTTTACTATGTCTGTGAGCCTGTTTCTTTTATAGATGAGTTTATTAGTGTTCTCTTTTTTCTTTTTTTTTCTGATTCACATACAAGTGATGTCTCATGGTATTTTTCTTCCTGTTTCTGGCTTACTTCACTTAGAATGACGATCTCCAGGTCCATTCATGTCCATTCACTGAGTAGTACTCCATTGTATAAATATACCACAATTTCTTTATTCAGTCATCTGTCGATGGACATTTAGGTGGCTTCCATGTCTTGGCTATTGTAAATAGTGCTGCTATGAACATTGGGATGCACGTATCTTTTTGAATTAGAGTTCCCTCCAGATATATGCCCAAGAGTGGGATTGCTGGATCATATGGTAAGTCTATTTTTAGTTTTTTGCGGAATCTCCATATTGTTTTCCATAATGTCTGCACCAAACTACATTCCCACCAGCAGTGTAGGAGGGTTCCCCTTTCTTTACACCCTTTCCAGCCACATTCCCTTGTTTAATTCTTCTAAAAACCCTTTGAGGTAAGTATTAGCTTTATAAATGAAGAAAGAGAAACTCTGAACATTTTGAAGATCTATCCTAAAGTCTCAAACTAGTTTTTGGACTTAATCCAGATCAATCTGTCTCCAAAGCCCATCTTCATAATTTAATAGAAGATGCTCTATATTTCTGAAATTAAAACTTTAAAAAAATCTACTTCACTTCCATTAGGACAGCTATTAATTTTTTAAAAGCAGAAAATACCAAGAATGGGGAGAAATTGGAACCCTTACACTGTTGGTGGGAGTATAAAATGGTGCAGCCACTTTGAAAAACAGTACGGCAACTGCTCAAAAAATTAAACACAGTATTATCATATAATCCAGTAATTCCACTTCCGAGTATCCAACATAATTGAAAGTAGGGTCTTGAACAGATAATTATACTTATGGTCACAGCAGCATTGTTCATAATGGACAAAAAGTAAAAGCAATTCAAATGTCCATCAAGAGATGGACGGACAAACAAAATGTGGTATACACTTACAACGGAATATTATTCAGCCATAAAAAGAATAAAATTCTGATATATGCCAAAAAAAAAAGTACATTAGGTACATTCACTGAAATTAAAACACACAACATGATTTCATACTCCTGGAGATGCTGAAAATCTCCAAGGACCGAAAAAGAGACTATCTGAGAATCTGTAACTATGACTTAATAGCATAACAAAGTAGCCGCCTAGAAACAGCCAGGCAGGGAATGTTATGGCCTCAAGCTCTACACTTGGCAAGTAATAATTTTCAAACGGCTGAACAACTAAACTCTCACGACAGGTAAATTAAATTTATAGAGATCGGCTTTTTAAACCAAATTTAGCATCCAATAATAAATCTTGGCCTAATTTATTTAAGTTGAACACAGGATGTTGCATGCCAAGTTATAGTTATGTAATGGAGAGTTATGTAATATTTAGATTGAAGAAGTGTTTGCATTCATTGTCTAGCTATTAAATTAATTGCTATTCTATTATGGGAGAACCAAAAGAAAAATCAGTTTATTGTTCTCAGTCCTCTGTGAGCAGATATTTACCCACAAGAACAAAAAAGATCATAAAGCCTTAATCATCATAATTATTTTAAGTTTATGCCAAAGTGACACTAGCTTTCTGTAGATTGTTACAACAAAGCATCTACCTCTACAGATAATTTAGAAGTCAATGCACAATAACCTGAAAGCAGCGTTCTTAAAACTTTAACTGTGCAAACCAGGTTTGAAGTCAGTGTACCTGGTGAAAGTCAGCCCTTTTTGAATGGAGTAAAATGGAACAGAACGGAATGGAACTGGAAGGGCAGGGAAGGGAAACAGAGGACATCACAACAGCAAGTGCTCTTCTCAAGAAGCTTGTTTCGGGGTGTGTGTGTGTGTGTGTACATGCTGGATTACAATGTGAAATGTTCAGTATTATTGAGAGTTGTAATAAAAAGTGTTTGAAAGTCACTATTATAGAGGACTATACATATGTGCAGGTTAAAGTTAAAGGAACTGCAATTTAAAAAAAAACAGAGAGAGAGGAGAAGCGGGGGAGGGAGAGGAAGGAAAGGAAGGAAGGAAGGAAAGAAAGAAAGAGGGAAAGAAGGAATCCTGTGGTCAAGAGAAGAGAAACCTCAAACAACCAAGGACACTTTTTTGCTCTATGGATGACCTGAAATCCAGTTTTTCAAATCTATGTATGTATGTGCATGACTGGGACATCGTGCTGTACACCAGGAAGTGACACACTGTAACTGACTGAACTTCAATTAAGATAAATAAATAAATACTTAGAGTTCAAAAAAATAAAATAAAATTATAGATATGTGAAAAAAAAAGAAATCCAGTTTTCATTTTTAAATAAAAACGAGCCTTTTTTTAATTGCTCTATCAAACCTTTATATAGGCAATTACAATGGAACAGGAAGATGACCTGTTAAAAATATCTTCCTCCTTCTTGACCCCTGCTCTGGTCGACCTCCACCTCTACTCTAGCGCCGACCTATCAGAAGCTGTCTTTCCTTAGTTAACATGCTTGCGTGTAACTCCACATTCAGCACCTATTACTGGTACACAGAAGATGCTCAGAAACTGCAGAAGCACATTCCTGCCAAGTCACCCGAGAAATAATCATTAGATTTCTGTTCTTTCTGCTCTGAATGGTCTTTGTCTTTTTTTTTTTTTTTTTTTTTTTGTCTCCTATTAAAATGCAAATATCTGAGCAGGGAACACACGAAGATCTTGGTTCTCAGTTCAAAACTGGAAGTTCCATGCGTGACATGGGGTTGGCACTGCAGATCTGAGGAAGGCGCCTTTTAGATTGCTGATGACTGCAAGGCTAGGCAGGGAAGGTGTTTATCAAATTTTCAGATGGCAGGGACTGAGGAGGAGTAACTAACTCAACAGATAAAAATCTAGATTTTAAATAATCTCTACAGGACAAACATCAACCCAATTAAATTTTAAACATATATAAACATAAATTTCTACATTGAAGTTCAGAAAAATTCAACTGCTTGCACACGTGATAGACTTAAGTTCCACTTTATAATTAAAGTGACCATGCAGCCCTGTGTGCCCAGGACAGTCCTGCTGTTTGCTTGTTGCGTGAGCCTATTAATTGCGTCCTTTTATGCTCTCAAAAGTGCCCTGGTTTAGACGATAAAGCATATGCTCACTTCAAATATAATAAATGAATACCATGATGTGGCAGCTGGAAAGCTGATGTGGCCATTTGAGGCTGACTCATGGAAGAACGGAGCCTCAACCAGAGAAAAGGAACACATCCAGAATATTAGGCTCAATTATACACCTCCAGAGTGTGGGCTCAATGATAGCTGGCACATTTTAAGTGGCACCCTGACAAGATCGCCTGGACCCAAAGCTGGATAAACAGGCCAGCAGGCATAATATACAAATCCTGTTGTTTGAAGAACAGTGGCAGAACTGGAAAATACTGTCCAATGGAGGAAAATGGAATAGACATTATCTACTTTCTATAGCTGAAGGTCGACATAGGAGAGGGAAGAAACTTTCTTCTATACCGCTCTAGAATCAGTTTGTTGGATGTAATGAAGATCTTGGCAGCAGTTGGAAAAGTCCAAAAATACAAATTAATCACAGGCAAGTAAACTTTTACAATAGCATCCGGGCAGAGGCAGGTGAAAAATGCCGTCGAAGGGACCTTGCATCGGAAAAGGAGGCCCCTTCCAAACACTCCCTTCTGTTTTATGATGGGAACTGTGGCAGAGGTGACTGGCATGAGAGGGCAGAGTTCACACCTCGTATTTAGGGATGGAAAGTTCAGACTGCACACCTGCCGCAGCTGTATTTATCACACCGTGGTTTGGTTTGGCACCTCACTATTACAGACACCAGGAAATTGCAGCCCTGGAACTTAGAAGTCTTCTGCTACTAAATATTTGTCAGCGCTAGGTTAAAATACCCAAAGCACTATGCAAATATGCCTTATTATTACTTCCAACTTTATTTCTAGATGAGCAAATACAGTTGTGTTTACGGCTCAGATGCTTGTGGTGACATTTTTTCACTTAAGTTTTTTAACTTCGTAAGAGACTCCCAGATGAAAAGACAATGAACAGAGAACCAAAGTTTAAAAGACACCTTCTCCCTGCAAACCCTCCCATGCATCCACCCACACACACACACTATGCACCAAGCACCATGATACATGCTTCACATGGGTTCTTAAACCTTCACAGAAAATGTGAGATAGGTCCTGTTAGCATCCCCATTTTACAGATGGTGCAACTGGAGCTTGAAGGTTAGGTTCTGCCCAGGGTCACACAGTTAAGCAAGTGGCAGAGCTGGGATTCAAACCCACACGACTAACTTCAGAGTCTGTGCTTTTATACACTGAAGATGGAAAGGACACACACAACCCAGCTATGTTGCACGTTTGAAAGACAAGGCAGGAAGACATTGAAGAACTGGGAAGCAGCAGGAAAGGTAAGGCGTCCGGAAAGCAGGCTGGACAGGAGAAGGAGGAAACAGAGACGAGGAGACAGAGGAACTGGGGCAGGAGACAGGACGGGGGGAGTCAGAGCAACAGCGGAGGACTTGTCTTCTTGCGTTCTTTTGTTTTGTTTTGTTCTTTTTTTCCTTTTTGTCTTCTCCTTTCATATCTGTTTCCTTTTTCCTTCACAACTGTAAATCTTTGTGTTTTCCTCTTGCTTCACTTCTTAAGCCCTCATTCCATCCCTCTTCTCGGTATTGGTTCATACTTTCTCTTCTCCTAGTCATTTTTTTCCTTTCACTCTCATTTTATTCTTTCCCCAGTGTTTCCTTTATCTCTTCTCTGAACTTTCCCTTTACTTTTCTTTGTTTCTTTCTTTCTTTCCTTACATGATTACAAAATTGTGCTTCAAATGTCTTCTTACTCTCCTTGGATAAGATGATCTCTTTTGTATTTCAAATAAAAATATGGATGACTTGGACATTTCTTATCAAAACTTAACTTAAAATTAACTTTCAAAAGCAAAACGGATATCTAACAAAGGACTTGGGTCCAGGATGCAGAAATCAGTTTCACAGCTCAGTTAAAATACAAAACACCTACAACCCAATAGACGTGAACAGACACTTCAAAAAAAAGATACATGGAAGGCCAGTAAGCACAGGAAAAGACGCTCAGCATCACTGGTGATTAGGGAAACACAAATTAATACCACAGTTACACACCACTACACACCCACTAGGAAGGCTAAAATTAAAAAGAAGGACAATACTGTAAGTTGGTGAGGATGTGGAGCAACTGGCACCCCCCTACACGGTACACACGTACATAGACACACCCTCGCTCACAGGATGAATGCCAATGGTCCAGCTGCTTCTGAAAACATTTTGGTAATTTCTTGAAAACTTAAACACACACTGAATATAGGATTCAGCGATCCCCATTCCAAAAGAATTAAAACACATGTCCACACAAAGCCTTGTACACAATCGTTCACATCAGCATCATTCACAATAGCCACACCAAACAAAGGGAGGCAACACAGCTCCACGTGTGGCAGAGTGTCCAGACAGCGGAATACTCCTTAGGCCAGCAATAAGGACTGAGCTGCTGACACACACACAGCACAGATAAATCTCAAAAAACACACGCTAAGTGAAAGAAACCAGACTCAAAAGATGGCATACCATGTGATGCCATTTATATGAAATTCTAGAAAAGGCAAAACTGTAACATCCAAGAGAAAGTCAGTGGTTGCCTAGAACTGGGGTGGTGGGGGCAAGGACTGATGGCAGAGAGGCAGGAGGAATTCTCAGGGGGTGATGGAAGTATGACTGGAGCATTGGCTGTACAACTGTATACATTTACCAAAACTCTTGGAACTGAGCACTTAAAATGGGTGGATGTTACTGCCTGTTAAGTTACTATTGTAATAAAACTGGAAAAACAGTAAATGACTAGATGTGTATACAGCCCTCAACTGCTTTCTTTTCTATGGATCAGTGATGTCCCATAAATAGTCTTAAGATAAAAGATGAACTTTAAAGACATAATAAGGACTTGTTTCTGTTGCTTGGGTTGTGGTTGGCTTGCTGTGGGAGGGAGAGGAAGCCTCGGTGGCTTGCTGGCTACACAGCAGGACCTAGCTGCCCTCCCTGCACCTGGTCGCTCTCAAACATATTTGGTGACGGACGGATAAGGCACGCCCCGGGCTGCAGCAGGCAGATCGGGTTAAACCCAGCGAGACAAATTTCCCTAAACTCAGCATGAAAACATAATAGAGGCTTAATCCCAAATTTAACTTTAGTAATTTGGAGCAAAGAGCAGCCTGGAATACCTTGTCATACCTGAAAGGGAGGAAGCCCACACAGACTACTGGGTCACCTCCACGGGCCTTGAAGAGGCTCCCGCTGAACAGGGATGAGGCCATCTGAGCCTAAGGACTGATGACTACATTGGATGAACGCATGTCAAGTATGTTAAAAATCCATGAGTTCTAATACATATAAAATAGATAAACAACATGATTATATGGTATAGCCCGGGGAACAATATTCAATATCTTGTAGTAACTTCTGGTGAAAAGAACATGAAAATGAATGTATGTGTGTTCCTGTATGACTGAAGCACTGTGCTGTGCACCAGAAACTGACACAACAGTGTAAACTGACTATACTTCAATAAATATATGTATAAATATATATATATATATACATAATTTTTTTAAGTCCATGAGTTCATAGTCATAAGAAAAATACTTGTTAGTCCTCTTTGGAGGTCAGTGTACCAACTCATTAGTCTCAATACGAGTAAGTAAAGGAAATTCAGCACTAAAAAGACAGACAAAAGCGGGGAGAGAACAGCTGGTGGTGTTAGAGCACGTGCTTAGCATGTGGAGGGTCCTGGGTTCAATCCCCAGTACCTCCTCTATAAATAAATAAATAAACCTAATTACCTCCACACACACACACACACACACACACACACACACACACACACACAAGACAGACAAGAAAAGAGGAAGGAAAATCAGCACACGCACAGAAGCCTGCCTGTGCTACCCTGTAAGCTGCACAACACGGCGCAGCATGACCTCAGGGCTGCAAAAACAAACAAATCTACACCACGCTATTATATGCTTGATAAAAAAAGACCCTGGGAAGAGAAACTATTAACCCTGAGGAATGGAGATGGGCATTGTAGACGAGGGGAGATGCTGTTCCCTTTTGTGCTGTTTATTACTTTTGTAAAAATTTTAAACCGGTAAATTTTTAAACAAAAAAATTCTTTTTGGACTGCTTGTCTACTTCATTTAGTCCACATGTGTTCTCTTCCATGGAATTCTGCGTTGAGCAGCACCCAGTTATTCACCCATTAATAAGACACGAGACAGGAAACTCGCCCTGGCAGAGGAGGGGAAGGCTCCTGGGGAGGGAGGAAGCGGGAGGCTGCACGTCCCACTCGGATGCCAGCAGCGGTCCCTGCGGCCAGGGCGACGCCCCCTCGGCCTGGGAGGGTCCAGCTCAGCTGCAATGTATTCCTTTTGATCTCCAGTTAAGGAGTTTAACAGGAGTGGTGAAGGACACAGTTAGAAAAGTTCTCACACGCTAGCAGAACTGAAGAATGAGGAGGACCCCACAACAATGACAGTGACCCGTGCTGGCAATTCTTACCTCTTCTGCCAGCGAGGGCAGGATCTCTGTATTAGCCAGATTTACATCTATGCATGTATGGTCCTTCCTATGTGTGCATCGGTTGACTGCTCGGAAGAGAAGATCTTAAAGAGTAAGAGAAGGTTGGAGAGTATTGATATTTTTAAGGCATTACAAAATTAAGAAAATTCTTAACCTAAGAACCATGAACACACAATTGGATGGGATTCATGAAGGTCCACAAATCCCCCAAAGGTGTAAGATAAATTTTGTGTGTGTGTGTGTGTGTGTGTATGAGTGTGTGTGTTCACAGGTAAATTTTCTGTCAAAGGGCCAATAGCTTTTATCAGATTCTGAGAGTGATCGAGGCCCCTCGAAAACCCATAGTAACCACTACTGTAAGGTAATGAGCTTTTTATAAATCACTTTAGGCTCTCAAGCTGGAAAATGTACAAACACAGTGAGTCGTAGACAGGCCTGGGCTGAAGTCTGCTTTGTTAATCAATAGGAAAAAAGTATGTAAGGAAAGAGAGGACTGTCACAAGATGCTTTAGAGAGACTAGACAGAAGAAAAGTTGATCTCAAATGTGTGCCCAGGCAGGGAAGGGCTCCTGCGGCAGGTCTGCAAGAAGCCAAGGGCGTGCCAGCACCGACGTGAATGAGCACGCCAGGCTGATGCGGGAAGACAGATAAATAAGGTTGGCCTAGCAACGTCTCTTCTGTGTACTTACCCAAGAGAAATGAGTGCTTTTTCCACCAAAAAGCATGTAAAGACTGTTCACAGCAGTATTCATCATCGCCCCAAACCGGAATCAACCCAAATGCCCGTCAACCAGAGATGGATAAATAAACTGTGGTATGTTCATAGAATGGAATCTTAAAAAGGTAATGAAAAAGAATAAAAGGCTGCAACATGCAACAACGTCAGTGAATTAATTACACAGACACGCTGCTGAGCAGGAGAAACCAGCGACAAGAGGACGTGCTTCTCACTCCTAAGGTCTACACCCCAGAGAACCAAAACCGTATGCCCACCAAAATCCTGTACACGAATGTTTAAAGCAATATTATTCACAATAGCCTAAAACTGGAACCAACACAAATTTCCATCAACTGAGGACAGATAAGATATGGTATATTCACGCAGTAGAGTATTATTCGGGAATAAAAGGGAACGATTTACTGATCCATGATATAACATGGATAAACCTTGAAAATATTACACTCAGTGAAAGAAGCCACTCACAAAAGGCCACATATTGTATGCTCCCATTTATATGAAATGCCTAGAATATACAAATCCATAAGGATGGGAAGTGGTGGCCGCCAGGGGTAGACGTGGGAGTGATCGGGGAGTCACTGCTAATGGCTACATCTTTGGAGGATGCTGAAAAAATTCTGGCATTAGAAAATGTTGATGGTCCAGAGACAGAAAACAAACTTACAGTTACCAGAGGGGAAGGGAGTTGGAAGGGATAAACTGGGAGTTCGAGATTTGTAGATACCGACTAATATATATATACATAATAGATAAATAAGTTTATACTGTATAGCACAGGGAATTCAATATCTTGTAATAGTTTATGGTGAAAAGAATATGAAAATATGTGTGTTCATGGATGACTGAAGCACTGTGCTGTACACCAGAAATTGACACATTGTAAACTGACTATAACTCAATTAAAAACAAAAAAAGAAAATGGTGATATTCGCACAAATCTGTGAATACACTAAAACCACTGAATTGTGCATGCACTATGAATTGTATGGTATGTGAATTATATCTCATGAAAAAACTTAATTTAAAAAACCGTATGTATGATAGGATCCCATTTACATAAAGTTCAAAACCAGACAAAATTACCCTAATGTGTGAAGAGGGTAAAAATAATGGTTAGATTAAGCAGAGGAACCGACAAGGCGTGAGAATTGCATGAGGAAACCTCTCCAGGCTGAAATATTTTATATCTTGATCAAGATGGTAGTTACATGAATAAATATTATATGTAAAAATTTACCAAACCTACACTTGATCCACTTAAGCTTACACTGAATAGCCATGTGTTTTATTGAATGTTAGTTAAACATTTTAGCTGAGAACTTTTTGGAGAAAAAAGCTTTTTGCAATCCATAACCCTGTGGCTTGTGAACCCCACAGAACATTCTCCAGCACACAGCACGTGCTCAGTGAAGCAATTCCACGTTTCCAGCTGCCTTGTTTAAAAACCCTAGAGCCGTCTTTGGCTCCCACCTCTTATACCTCATGTCCAAAATAATAAATCCCCATAGGTTCTACCTGTAAAAGGTAGCTAGAAATCTGCTTTCTTACCAACTCAGCAATCTGATCCAAACCAGCATCATTTCTCTCCTGGCTACAGCAATAGCCTCCTAACAAGTCTTCCTATTTCTTTCTTCCTTTTTTTTTTTTTAATGGAGATCCTGGGAATTGAACCCGGGACCTCATGCATACGCTCCACCGCTGAGCTCCACCCCCAACCCCCAAGTCTCCTTGTTTCTGCCCCTGCTCCTCTGACTGCTGAGTCTCCACAAACCTGGGGAGTGAGCCCACTGAAACACAAACCTGGTGGCATCAGTCTCTGCTCAAAACCACCCAGTGGCTCTAGTCTTCCACTGCCACCACTTCCAACGACCATCCTGACTTCACAGGCCACGCCAAGCTGCTCCCTAGGTACCCCCACCAGCCACCCCATCTGCTTGTGATTGCTGGCGCTTATCCAGGAAACCCCGACCTCAGGGCCTTTGCCCTTGCTGCTCCCTCTGCCTTTGCGTTTCCCCCAGCGTTTCTGCATGGTCCACTCTGACCCCTGCTTCAGGCCGCTGCTCAAATATCAGCAAGGTGCCTCCTGGCACTGTAAAAACAGCAAGCCCCTTCCAGCCAGCACTCTTGGCTGCCCTGCTTTGTTCTCCTACCTAGCGTCTCACCACCTGATAAATGCCTGGCACTTAGTAGGCGCTCCAAGAACGTGTCCTAAATGAATGAACACACACGCAAGAATAAAGCAGTCAACGAAGTGAATAAACATGAGTGATGTTAATTCCCGGATGTGGAATAAAATCCCCCAACTTTTGGTATAATCTAAGTTTCTTAGCACAAGTATGGATTATTCTGACCATAAACAGGAGACAGAAGGCACAGTCACAGAAGCCGCACACATGATAAGCCTAAAAAGAAAAACCCAAACAGTGAAGCCTAAGGAAATGTGCTGTCTTCTACCTGTCTTACCATCAGCATAGCCTTGTTAAGAAAGTGGCTACTCTGATCTTTTAAAAGGAAAAGGAGAGCCTGGATGAAAATAAATGTGCAGGCAAAATGTTATTCATTTATATTTTTGTGTATCCTGTGAGGGAGTGTTCTAACTTCACTGATTTACACGCTGCTGTCCAGTTTTCCCAACACCATCTGCTGAAAAGACTTCATAGCAGCACTATATACAACAGCCAAGACATGGAAGCAACCTAAATGTCCATCAACAGAGGACTGGATAAAGATGGTGTGGTGTATATATGTATATATACACTGGAATACTATTCAGCCATAAAAAAGAATGAAATAATGCCATTTGCAGCAACATGAGTGGACCTAGAGATCATCATTCTAAGTGAAGCAAGCTAGAAAGAGAAAGTAAAATGCCATATGATATCACTCATATGTGGAATCTAAAAAAAAAAAAAGAGGACACTAACGAACTCATCTACAAAACAGAAACAGATTCCCAGACATAGTAAACAATCTTATGGTTCCCAGGAAAAGCGGGTGGGAAGGGATAAATGTGGGAATTTGAGATCTTTAAATGTTAGCCACTATATATAAAAATAGATTTTTTTTAAGTTTCTTTTGTATAGCACAGGGAACTATATTCAATATCTTATAATAACCAACCTTTAATGAAAAAGAACATGAAAACTAATATGTGTGTATATGCATGACTGGGACATTGTGCTGTACACCAGAAACTGACACATTGTAACTGACTGTACTTGAATCTTTTTTTTTTTTTAATGTTATTCTTCTATAGATAGTCAGGAGCAGTTCTCTGTTTAAAAGTTAGGCAAATCATGGCAGGTGCCACTTTTTTCAGATAAAAATGTTTTGTGAAAGTGAGAAATCTTTCCCAGAGAGCAGCATTATCACCGTTCTCAAGGGTCAGAGAGGCCTGCCCTGTCTCCAGATGATTTGTGACTTTGCCAGAACCAGCAGGCTTTGATGTAATCCAGGAAGAGCCAACCACAGGCCTCCCGCGCTCCTTGCCCGCTGGATGAAAACATGGGAACAGAAAGGACCCCGGGTGCTTTTGCCTTTTATCCTTGAACAAACACAGACATAAAGCAGCGGTGACTTCGCTGAATATGAGCGGTCCGATGGGGGCGCAGTTCTGACGGCACTTCTAATGACACATCGTGATGCTCCTGTTCTGTGGGGCTGAATCCAGGCAAAGGGTGACAGCAACCCTCTGCACCGCGGACATGAAAGTTTATGTGAGGCATAAATTCTGGATACTCTAACAATCTGGTAAATGGTACAGGCTTATTTTTCGACAGCCTGACGTGCAGAGTTGAACTGTTGGCTTGTTAGAACAATTGCTCCCCAGAAAGCTGACTCACACTGTATGAAGCAGCAGCTTGATCTCCTTCCCAGAACCACCGCCTCAAGAAAGGAGAAGAAATGCCTTAACGAAGCCCTCACGTACAGAAGTCAGTAGGGGAGTCACAGTTTCACCAGGCAAAAATTGGGAAACATTTGGTTTAAAAAAGAGAGTGAAAACAAAAATGTGGTGGCCATCCTGTTGTTTTGTGGAATGCAATTATCAAAAAGCATTTTAAGTGGCTCTCTTTAATATATACAAAGAGAATGACACCAGAGCGGTTTCTTATTCGTAACTCAAATTTTAATCCTTACTGAGAACAGAGTCTGACATCATAGATGTTCAATAAATGCCAGTTTAATAGAAATTTACTTCTAAAACATACACCTCATTCTTCCAGGAAGCCATCCCTGACTACAGCTCATAAGAAACCCCTTCCTCAGACCCCTCCAATACTTACGATCCAATGATGATTTGAAACTGTTTTTGTTGTTCTTTAATTATTTCATGACACTTTTTAAAATTTTAATTTTAATAAATTTTATGCTTCTTTATGATTATTTTATTTAAGATGCTTATCTCCCCAACTTACCTCCCAACTCCCTCAAATTCAGAGACTGAGAATTAAATTTATTTTGTATAACCCAGCAGTACCTAATCAGGGAGGACACAGAGTGGGATTCATCCCATGGGAGCACAAAACAGCTCGAAATGTAATATTCCTGCTAAACACACACACACACACACACACACACACACACGTTCTTGTACGGCTCTTTGTAAGCTGCTTCTTTGAA
This sequence comes from Camelus bactrianus, assembly GCF_048773025.1. Taxonomy (NCBI): domain Eukaryota; kingdom Metazoa; phylum Chordata; class Mammalia; order Artiodactyla; family Camelidae; genus Camelus; species Camelus bactrianus. The sequence goes on from NC_133572.1 coordinate 17,070,301, forward strand.
GATCCAGTAAACTATGCATGCACATGGAGGCAACCTGCAGAATGAGCCCATTCTATTCCACCCCATGTCCCCCATTTGCTGAGCGAGAGAAGACAGGGCTAGTGTTTTCTGTGCTGCTCAGGAAGCACTGGACGTGAGTTTGAATAGCAAATGAGCAGAAACAACCTGACAATTTGCCACTCTGAAGCGTGTAAACTTCTTTCCTCAGCTGCTGCCTGGTCCTACTCAGGAAGGCACGCCCCCTTGGAGATCTGGTCCCGTGACTCGCATCTTTTTCAAAGAAATCTGCTGGAGATTTCACCACCACCCTGGGTTTGCTGCGAGCATCAGAAATTTAATCTGGCAATTCTGCTTTCTTTATGCTGCTGAAGCACATGTGGACCACTTATGACTAATTTATACCCACCAATAGGATCAGCATGAAGAAAAGCAGAGGATAATCAAAGTAACACAAACTGGGCATTTCAAAACAGCGTGGTGTTGTTTCTCCAAAGATCTCAATATTCCTCTTATCCGTTGTGTGTGTGTATGTGTGTCAAAGGGCATTATTCTGTCCACAATCATTCAGACATATTACTCATATAAATTTCTCAGGGGAAAGTTACTTCTTATTCTATAATGTAAAAAATATCAAGAATTAGTGGAAACATCTGAATGTAGCCATATTTAAGTCAAAATTGATTTTTGAACCATAGTAATCATACAGTGTCAGCAATCACTATTTGTTTGCTCCTGGAAAAGCAATGAAATGCTGGTATGGTGCACTGCACTCACCACCTGCTCCTGATTCTATGAGAGGAAATAAAGACCTTTGTTTTCCAGTGTTGTGCCAGGGTTGTAACATTTCAGCTCTAAGGACTACAACCAAACATTATGCTCATTTTAGGAAACCAAGCCTACAGATCTCAGGTAATGTAAAAGTGAACTTGTCCATTCATTTCTTATATGATCAATTCCTGCAAATGTCATGAAAATCAGAATAAACACAAAAAAACTCATTATCTTTGTTATGACACATGTCATCTGCCTGTGATTCCCTAAATAATCTAGTAGCTTTAAATACTATGCATCAGGAATACAATTACAGGATCATTTGAAAGCGGAAAACGTGCGTGATTTACTAATCACGTATGTTTTCTCCCCCTGGCACTGTTAGAATAACCTTCACAACTGCTAATTGATATTTGCTGAGTGTCCAGCAGGGGTAAAGCTCAGAGCCAGAGTTGAAAACAACCCACAGGACAAGAAGCAACAGTCTCGAGTGAAACATCAGGAGAACAAGAAACTCTTCTGCTCCTTCTTGAGAGCCTGGGAGTGATCAAGAAGACCTGTTTCTAACTCCTATTATGAACTTGAGTGTAATCTTACATAATAGTGGCACATCTCGCTCCAAAGCGAAAGAACGTTTTACTCTGCTTGGGAAACGTTCACCATGATGTTGAGCTGCAGGTCGCAGAGGCAGATTCCCAAGTTCAATATCCGATCAATTGCTGACTTTCATTCTGCAGTCTAGGTAGTCGGTGGTTACACTAGACACCTCCCTGAGGGCATGCTGTGCTTACACTCCCCGGGTCATTTCCCTATAGACAGTAAGTCATGAGTCCCCTCTCCTCTGGTAACAGCTAGGGTAAACTAGAGATTAACAGCTCATCTGAAGACAGCCGTCTCGGCTGTGCATTGTCAAGGAGGTGACCTTCATTCAAGAGGTCTGCACCCCACAGGGTCCTCTATACTTGCTGGTGACCAATTAATAGGGGGACCATGCCCTTTTCTCTAAACTAGGACACCTTTAAAAGTTTAAAGAACTACTGTAATTACCCTAGGACAATGGGTGAACAGCAGTAAAATGGGACACATGGTTGTAACAAATTAGCCCAAATAGACATTGGGGGGGGGGGGGAGTCAGCAGAAACACACAGAGTGAAAGGAGTAAGCAAAACTCTTAAGGCAGAAGAGTAGGAAGTAGGCAAATGGAGAGAGACTCATCAGTGGCACTGGGAAAAGGAGCTCACTTTTCAGACACTGCTCACAACTTCAGATGTCTTAGTGCAACTCCATGAGATAGCTACAACTACCCAATATTCTAAATGAGTTAAGCGAGGATAGCTGCTCAAGATCGGATAGCTAGTTAACACCACTCAGGTGATGAAAACAACTGAGTCATCATAATGGCAAAATACCAGGGTAAGAGGTTCCCAAAACATGTGCCCATTCTCAGGGAGTGCCCAGTCTACCAGGGTGTGGAAGAAAATGCTAGAAGCGAACTTATATTCATTTTTATCCCCTATTTTTAAATTTATTTTTGTGTATGTGCAACAATGTATACCACTTAGTATTAAAATAATGTACACATATATGATTTATAAGTAAACATATCTATTTTTTACTGAAGTATAGTCAGTTACAATGTGTCAATTTCTGGTGTACAGCATAATGTCCTAGCCATGTGTATGTATATATATATACACACACACACACATATATATACACACACATATATTCATCTTCATATTCTTTTTCATTAAAGGTTATTACAAGATAATATAGTTCCCCATTCTATACAGAAGAAATTTGTTTTTTATCTATTTTTATATATAGTGGTTAACATTTGCAAATCTCAAACTCCCAAATTTATCCCTTACCACCCGCTTCGCCTAGTAACCATAAGATTGTCTACTACGTCTGCGAGTCTGTTTCTTTTGTAGATGAGTTCATTAGTGTCCTCTTTTTTCTTTTTTTTTTTTTAGATTCTACATAGGGGATGATAAAAGCACTGAAGGAAATAAGAGAGACTAAAAACATGTATCTGTTATTCCCACTTTGTTTCTGATGAGGCATATGATCAAAAAAGTTGAAAGACTACTGCCCTAGAGTTCAGAGCAGTGGACACCACTTCTGAGGGGGGTGGTTCCTACAGCCACTGTGTCATCATCTGGACTCATCTCACACTACTAGAGCCAGTGTCAGAGCCAAGTGGTGGTGACATAGACTGATTCAAGTCCCCCCTTACTTCGCTATACATTCCAACAGTTACCTCTCCTCAACTCAAATCAGCTGAGCTTGAACAGTCAAAAAGCATCATCTTATACTAGAAGTTTAAAGGTCCTAAACAAACAGTATCAAACAGCGTGAGTTTAAACCCACACATAAGATTATTTTTACCACATGACCAGTCCTACAGAGTTATGAGCTATGTGTGTACACTCTCGTTAAATTATTTAAACAGGAGGCCATCAGACTGAGGCGGTTCTAACACCTTGGTCTCCTACTAAAACCTAAGAATCAATGGACTCAAATCTGAGAAAGTGAAACCAACCACAAACAGCCAACCAGATTTTCCCAAATGTGGCGACAGATGAAGCTATAACCAATCAATTGCTTTGCTTTGCTTCTGCATCTTCTCCATAGAAACCTTGGTCCTAGCTCCTGTCCTGTCAATTTGGCACTGTCCAACAGAATCGGTGTTTGCTCAAAAAAACTCTTCAAAACGTTCATGTGCCTCAGTTTATCTTTTCACAGTCCTGAGAGGTCAAATGTAAATGCAGGATTAATAATAAGCTTTTTTAAAGATTTCACTTTATTTTTTCTCTTTCTCTGGGTTCTTGTACTTTTTTCTTTTGGTTTTTTAAATTGAGTTATAGTTAATGTACAGTATTATATAAATTACAGGTGTATAATATAGCGACTCACAATTTTTAAAAGCTATAATTCATTTATAGTTGTTACAAAATAAGGGCTATATTCCCTCTGTTGTACCATATACCCTTGTAGCGTGTTTTAGACATTATAATCTCTACGTCTTAGTCCCCTACCCCTATGTTGCCCTTCCCGTATTTCCTCGCCACACTGGTACCCACTAGTTTGTTCTCTAGATAAAGATTTCACTTAAGACACCTAAAAACGCCTCTTAATTTCAACAGACCTCTTTGTTAGTAACAAAGCGCTTCTTGTTTAAGCTACATGAATCAGAATGCTTAAGCCTTTTCTCCTATTACATCCTCAGCTGAGATCATGGCTACTTTTGCATAACTATTCGAATATGAGGAAACGTTTATTTAACTCAACTGTCCTTCTATCGCTGATGATCTGATCCACATTCATCTCAGTTTGAGTTTACTGGCCTCTCAGGAAGGATCCTATGTTGTGACGATGCTTCAGCCAGAGTCCTTAGGAAAATAATCCTCCTTAGGAAGTGGAAGATGAGGAAGTGAGGCTAGGAGGTGACTGCTACAACTGTCCTACTTGAGAATTTGTAAAACGTCAAAGACGGCTCTCGAAGTGTTAAGTAAGAATAACTGCTTATACATTACTTAGAATTTCAAAGAGCCAAAATAGTCACTAGTATTTGATGCTGATGAAAACTGTCCAAATTAACAGCCCAGGGTGAGGATCTCTCCTCCTGCCTCCTCCTCCCTCCTCCTCCCTCCATGCGGTGCTCTCTTCCATCTCTGTTCTGTCACCTGGAGCCACCTCCTCCTGGTCCTCTCTTCCCTCCCACCTCCTCACTCTCCATCTTCCCCTCTTCTAATCTTCTCTCTTCACCAACTGAACAGAGTAGATAAAACTTTATTATAAGTATCCATTTAATATACATTGATGTCTCCTTGTCTCAGTTTTAAAAGGTGAGTTGAACAAGAAAATTGAGACATAACCGAATACTACCTAGTACATTACAGATGATTGTTAGTATCAGTCCTCCCCTCTTGGCTTGTTTGCTGTTTGTTGTTGCGTTGCAATTGGCCCTTACCTGATTAATTCTGTGAGGATTAATGGCCCTTCATGAAGGATTCCTCACGCTAACACTAGGCTTTTCCTGTAACACAGTCTTTCTAGACATAATGGCTCTAAAAAATTCCAACTCTACAATGTTTCTGTTAAAAGGCACAAATCTAGTATAGGAAGCCTCTTATCAGGAAAGAGCATGTCCAAGTCTTTACAGACTAGATATAGAGAGAGATGCCCCAGGTATAACAGGGCATCTGATTCAGTAGCCAGACTATCCTACTGAGTTTCAAATGCCACCAAGGTGTTTCAACTGCTGTAAACTACCTGTCCATCTCTCAGTGATCTACAGCTTCCCTCTTTGAACTAGGCACATGGATGGAAAGAAGGGTTTTCTATGTTCTTGTTAACTCAAAGGACATCAGCCAGCATTGTCTTTAAACTTTTCTTATTAAATGCCAAGAGAAATATAAAATGAAATATTAACAAAACATACGGCTTCTCAAGCAAGTTACTGATCCTTTATGGGCCACATCTGACCCTGTATCCAGTCTCCTCTGTGATCAAAGTCAAGAGGCCAAACTTAAATCTTCTGGGCATTGTGGGTCATTTGCACCACAAGGGCAGAGACAGTATCTTTATTCTGTACATTAAGATCACCTGTGTCTACCAAAGTACCTAACACATACATATATCAAATCGTCAACTTGGACACTTTAAATATGTGTAATTTTATTAGTAAATTAACCCCCATAAAGCTGGGGAAAATAAAAATTTTTAAAGTATCTAACACATAAAGTCTTCATTGGATACTTAGAAATAAATGAATGATGCACACATATAAATTGTCATCTTTCAGAAGAAACACTCCTCCAGAAGTAGGAGATGGATCAGACCCATTACAAGAACGAACAGATAAGAATTTTCTTCTCTGTTAACTAACAAGACAGTTAGTCTTTCAAAATTTTCTCACAGGAATCGAACTTGTGTCACATTCGCAAACAAATTCAAATGAGTAGGGTTTTTCCCTTTGCCCATGTAAATCAAACCACAGTAGCAGATCCAGGTATGCCCTAAAATAACATTCTTCATTTCATCACAGCTTAGCTCTTTTGCAAAGGAACAGAAAGCAGCTGGTAACTGTCTGCCTTCCCTCAACAGCTGCTATTGAAATCGTGAGGTGTCATTCGACTGTAAACCATATCTTAACCTAAGGAAACGACACAAGCTTTGCAAACATCAAGCAAATCTAGACAAATAAAATACAAAATTACTAATACTATGAGCTGGCACACACAATCTACCTAATGAAAGGTAAGAAAGATTCCTTCAAAGACTAAAGAATAATTTGAGGTAGTGGAGCAGACTAAAGGACAGTGTGATAAGACACTGAAAATAGCAGCTTTGGGCAAAGCCAAGAACAAGATCCATGACTACCACATCTCCTTTTCTGGGGCTGCAGTGATTCGTGTCCACTAAGTCCAAGCAAAGTCCGAACTAAAGAAAGTCACAGCAGCACGGAGGTCACCAGAATCACAACATGATTGCAAATGGAATAATAAAGATGAAATCAGATGCAAGTCCTTTACGAGGTACGCGATTCGCAACCACATGGGGACTGTCTTCAGCCTGCTTGGTTGCTTTACACCATCACGACATGGCTCACAGGGCACTTGTAGCAAATGCAAACCTTTGTTTTCCCTTCAAAAAGTGATCAGATTCCAAGTTCTAAAGGTTTTATTCAGCTAAGTCAATGTTTCTAGGCTACTTAAGTTCTGGGCTATTTAAGTGATGAAACCTTGAACCCCAGGCTGTTTAATCAATTTTATTCAGGAGGACATGGAAGGGACAGGCAGAATATCCAAGGAAGCCGCTAGAACAGTGCTACCCACGTCTTGTGTTAGGTGGAAGCAAGAAACTTGCTTGCTCTTCTGACTCATCTATATGGAAGTCCATGAGTGAAGACACCTGCCTTTAATTTTACTAACAAGGCTGGCCAAATATATAAAAGAAAACAAGGATAAGAACTAGATTTTTTTTAATTTATTTTTATTTTTTGTTGGGGGGAGAGGCAATTAGGTTTATCTCTTTATTTTCAGAGGAGGTACTGGGGATTGAACCTAGGACCTCATGCATGCTAAGCACACGGTCTACCACTTGAGCTGTACCCCCCCCCCGTTTGTGCAGTCAAACTGTAATAATTCTTCCTAAAAAAACTGAAACAGGAAAAAAAAAAAAAACAACATGCACTTTTGACTTGCAGAAATACAAAATAATTAATGAGTCTCATTTCAAGCTCTTAAAAAAAAGGATGAAAAAGACATAGGAATTATAGAATTTCCACTGTTACTGTTTTAAGTCAAAGTATCAGTTACGCACAGTCAGCTGCTCTTTGCTTTGTTTGCACACTTGCCCACTGGACAGTCACACTGTTTTTTTTTTAACATGCCATTTCAGGAACTGGATTTTTTTCTTTTCTATGGTAACATTACAAAACCCAACTCCCAACCTTGCCACACAATTAAATTTGTTTTAACTCCTTTCCTTCTAATATTTATCCTCCTGGAGGTTTTAATTAATGCAGATCCCACCAGAGTACACGCTGTATAACTGTGAAGCTCTCTACAACAACCACAGCCAGACTTGCGTTTCACACAGCACATCTACATGGAACCGGAAGGACAAACTCCACAGGCCTGTTTCTCAACAGAGCTGAAGCTTGTGTTGTTTAGAAAATGGTGGCTTAAAGTCGTTTTTAGCCTACTTACACCTTTGCTTCCAAGACAGGACCACACACACACACACACACACACCAATCACATTAGAGAAGTAGTAAGACTCAGTGAGCTCCTGGGACCCACTGCTTCCACTTTCAGGGCATAAATCTGTCTTTGCAGGGGTCCCCAGCCAACAAAGGACAGCAAGGCTGGAAAAGAATACAGGGAGAGGGTGGGGTGTCACCATCTGAGGCTGGATTTCGCCCCTAAGGGCTGCTTTATTAGATATTTCACCTCTAATTCTTTAAAAGGCAAAGTTTCCAAACTACTTCCAAGCATTTGTAAAACAAACATCGCCACCAGCCAGCAGTTTGCTTTATTCTGAAATTGCTGTATTTACCTTGAAAACCACAAAATGTAAACAAGGGCACCTGATCAGAGAGGATCCTTAAACTGCTCTCTCACTAAATCAACACGGTAGAAAAGGCAGTTGAACCTGGACTTGAATACGCAATATACAAATCAATCTTCTATCTTAGCAGCTGCTTGAATAAGTTAATGATTAGTATGCTTTATGGAGATGCATAGAGACTTTCATAAACAAAATGTAACTTTTATTAATTTATTTAATACTCAGAAGAGACTCAAACAAGCAAGGCCCACCTACCATCCACCGCAGAAGTAAAGTCTTAATTCACACACACTTCCACTTCAAATAACAAACATGTGTAAGACACTGCCTTGCACTGGAGATACTTTATGCTATACATTATGGGAAAACTGAAGTGATTGACTTTTTAATAGGCCTAATACATGTCAAAATAAGAGAAAATAGGGAAACAGTTTATTTAAAAATAGCTACTATTTAATTCACTGAAGAATTCTTGAGTGAGCCATGGTTTCAGTTCTATAAACAGTCCATACTTCTTACCACAATGTGTTCCTGAAAGCTATATTATAAAAGCAATGCATTTCCTGTAGGAAATTCCACTGGAACAATATAATTGGGGTTACTTTCCTGAAGAATACAAAGTTAATAATGGACATAGCATAGACAAAAATACTCCAACCCTCCAAATCATTTAGAACAAACATCCTGTAAAAGTAATTAAAAGGTGCTTTGACATACTTTCACGAAGATCATTCTTTTCCCCCAAATTAATACTATATCCGAAGACCCAGAGAGGCAGAGTCCTGAATGAATAAAGTCTCTCTCCATCTTCCCACACAGCCAGACTCAGAGGAGGAAAAAAAAGTCACCGAAGTGTAGAATGGGGAAACTTCATCTTTTTTTCAGTGAAGTCAAGAGATTATTTTTGAGTCAAGTGAACTTCCAACCACCTCAGGGCTGTTTTCCCTCCAGACTATCTTGAATTGGCTAAATTCACCTCTCCTGCCTCGGCCTTTCCCAGGATGGCATATAAAAGGAGTCACACATTACACAGCCTTGAGACTGGCTCCCTTCACCTCGCATAATGCATCTGAGGTTCATCCGTGTTGCTGGGTGTATCCGTGGTTCATTCCTTTTTATTGTTGAGTGGTATTCCACTGCATGTATTGTTTATCCATTCACCACGTAAAAGAGATTTTTTTAAATTGTTTCCAGTTTTTGCTATAAACATGGATACATGGATCTTAGTATGAACTTAAGTTTTCACTGCTTTGGGTAAATATTTAAGAGTGATGCTTGGGGGTCACTTGGTATGTGTGTGTTTACCTTTATAAGAAACTGCTAAACTCTTCTCCAAAATGGCTGTACCGTTTTGTACACCACCAGCAATGTCTGAGACTCCTAGTTGATCTGCATCCTTGGCAACACTTGGTATTGTCAGTGCCTTTTATTTTAGTCATTTTTGTAGCGGTTCTTCATTACGGCTCTTGATGTTTTGTTTCAGGGCAGCTTAAATGTTGGTTTTCCAAGGGGTTCCATTTTAGGGCACCCTTTTCTTCTCACTCTCACAGCTTTAAATTCTATCTACATACTATTAAGCTTGCTATCTGTATTTTCCATCTAGATTTCTCTCCTGAGCCTCCAGACTGACATATCCACCCATCTTCTAGATCTACCTCTGGCAGAAAGGATGCCAGAACCAAGTTCATTACTGTGGTAAATTGCAAACGGCCACAAGTTCTTCCCATCACTGTATGCATATGGTGACTTTGCTGTTGCTCCCATCAAGAGACAGAGTCAACTTCTCCTCCCTTTTCCTCCAAACTTAGGCACGTAACACTGCCAAGTGTGACACAAGCAGAGGTCTGAAGAGAGCTTGAGCACTGGGCTTTGCCCTTTCTTGCTGTTCTCATACCAACCCTATGGGAAGCATCTGAGCTAGCCTGCCAGACAGTGAGAGACACATGCCCCAGCCATCCCGCCAACAACCATCACAGGCAGATCCGTGGGTGAAGCCAGCACAGACCGTCCAGCTGCCAACTGACCACAGGTACCTGGGCAAGTTTATCAGCCAAGCCAGCTCAGAGCAAAAGAATCAGCAAGCAAACCCACAGATTTATGAGTTAAGTAAGTAAATGAATGTTCAGAAAGCCACTCAGCTTGGGGGTGTTTTATTACGTGGTGATACAGAACTGATACTATTACCCTCCCCTACCAAGCAGTTTGTTATATATTCCATATTTCAATAAATGCCACTAACATATATCACACTGCCCAAGTCTGACATCTGGGAGAATCCTGGGAGGCACCTCCTCCCTCCCCCCAACCTCCTACCATATGCCCCCATACGGTCAGTCACCAAATCCTAACACAGTCAAATATTACAGCAACTGTCTTAGGCCATTAACATATTTTTCTTAACTATTTTAATCATCTCTTAGTTGATATCCCACCCAACATTTTCATCCTCTCCATGAAGGAAAATAGTCTTTCAAAATTTCAATTCTGTGTATCTGTTTCTGTTTTATAGATAAGTTCATGTGTGTCCTTTTTTCAGATTCCACATATAAGCGATATCATATGGCATTTTTCTTTCTCTTTCTGGCTTACTTAACTTAAAATGATGATCTCCAAGTCCATCCATGTTGCAGCAAATGGCATTATTTCATTCTTTTTTATGGCTGAGTAGTATTCCATCTTATAAATACACCACAGCTTCTTTATCCACTCATCTGTCAATGGACATTTGGGTTGTTTCCACATCTTAGCTATTGTAAATAGTGCTGCTATGAATATTGGGGCTCACAGACATAGAAAACAAACTGATGGTTACCAGGGGTTAAAGGGGGTGGGAAAGGATAATTTGGGAATTTGAAAATTGCACCTCTTGGGAAGTGATGGAAATGTTAGCTATCCTGATTGTGGTGGTAGTTTTATGGATGTGTATATCTATCAAACTTCATCAAATTGTACATCTGAAATATGTTTAGTTTACTGTACAGGAACCATACTATCAAAAAGGTGTTAAAAAAACACAGACTATGGAACACAAGCTGTCAATAAACTAAAGTCTGTATCTATTTTTTTTAACGCACTTCTGATCACGTCATAGCCCAGCTTAAAATGCTTTAAGAGTTCTCCACTGTGTTTGACATAAAAATGAAAATGCCTCAGCATACAAGGCCATGGGGCATCGGGACCCTCCCGTAAGCTCATCTCTGCCACTTTTCCACATTCTCCTCAGCTTTTAACATTCTTAAAAGCCACAACCACAAGTGGGTTACCTACTCCACACCTCTGTGCCTCTTTCTCCTCAGCCCTCTCCTGTCGACTTGGTTAACAACTGCCCATTCTCCCACAGCTCCAGCGCACCGCCAGTCTTGCTCTGAACACCCAAGCCAATTACAGTCCTCTTCTCTCACTTTTGTAGCTCCTTGGGCCTAAAGGCAGTATAGTTAGTGGTTAATTATCTGGAATTCAATCAAACCTTTGCTTCTTTCTAGTTATGTGACCTTGGGCAAGTTACTTAACTTCTCTGGACCTCAGTGTTCTCATCTATAAAATGGGGTGTGGCAAAGATGTTACCCCTCACCCCCAGTGTCCACTCTCTTCTTCCTTTAGGTAACAGAACTCTTGAGGTGGGTGTGTGGCCAGCCCACTACGCACCGGACTCCTCAGCCTCCTTGCAGCAGATGTAGTTACGTGTATGAGTCTCCCGTGGCTGCTGTAACAAATCACCACAAACGTGGTGCCTTAAAACAACAGACATTTATCCTCTTGTAGTTCCTGAAGACAGAAGTCCAGAGTCAATGTGCAGGCACCACCATTTTCCCTCTGAAGGCTCTAGGACAGAATTCTCTCTTGTCTCTCCCAGCTTCTGGTGGCTCCAGGTCTTCCTTGGCTTGTGGCTGCGTAACTCCGTTCTCTGTCTCTGTCTTCACAAGCTCTCTCCTCTGGGTCTGTTTTTTCTCCACTTTTGTCTCTTATAAAGTCACTTATCATTGGATTTGGGGCCCACCTGGGTGACCAAGGCTGATCTCATCTCAAAATTCTTAACTGACTTCCATTTGCAAAGACTCTTTTTCCTAATAAAGCAATGTTCACAGTGTCTGGGTTTTAGGACATGGACTTATCTTGGGGGACCACCATTCAACCCCACGTACTATGTAACTATAAGACAGGAGTAGGAGTAACATATGCAATTCCAGATGCCCTCCTGAAAGAAGAACCTACTTGCCCTGGATTCCTCTTGCCCCCTTTCTACTGACTAGGAGGTGATGACTCTTGAAGCAACTTTGGAAGCCATGTGTTGGAAACAGTGATTTGCAAGATGGTTGGGGATTACTCACCCAGGAACTATTAAGTGAAAGAGAAATGCACTTCTCTCCTATATAAGCCACTGGTTTAATTTCTATTATAGCAACTTATCTAATACATGCAGACAATAACAGTATCTTAACAATAATACATACCTCTCAGGGTTGCTTAGGGATTAAATGGATTAATAGACTGTAAAGCACTTCAGACATCACCTGAAATATGGTAAGGACTAAATAAATGTCAGTGATGAGCAGCAGGGTTAGGAGTGTGGCCCCGTTCACATTCAGTAATCATTGGTGTACTTGTCTGTCTCCTGCAGAAAACCAAACTTACCAGGGTAATGGCTTGGCACTTACGTCTCAGTTTTATACTGGAAAAAAATACCAAACATTCTATTACTGTTTAAATGGAAAATGCAATTTAGCTTTGACCCTCGGAAGTACTTTCACGAGAAGGTAAATACTAAGCCTGGAAAGCCTAGATGGTCCTTTGCCGGAGGCACCTGCGCCTTTCAAGTCACAGGTCAAAGGTTATCTTAATTAAGAAGCTTTTCTCATCTCTCAAAACAGGAAATTAAAATCTGCATCCTCCCACAGTGCCTTCACCATGCCTCTTTAATTAGCCCTTATCACGTTCCACCTTGGGTTGTAATTATTCACACACACATCTTATCTCTCTCATTAGATTATAAATTCCTTGAGAGCAGCATTCGTTTCTGACTTGTTTGACCCTTAGCAACTAGTTCACACACTGCACTGCACACAGTGGATCATCAATGAATCTCTAATAAATGTATGAAGATCTCACAGTGTTGGGAAAAAAAACACCAGCTTCAAACAAAGCCTGCCTCACCACCTACTAGTGGTGTGACCTTGATCATGTAACTTTCACTTCTCTCTAGTGTGGTTTCCACATTCGGGAAAATGGGGCTATTAAGTTTAGACACACACTTAATTTCATACACAACACTGGAAGGGAGGCTTTTGCACATGACCCCCCGGCTCAGGAAAATTGGCCCATGACTACAGGATCAGTAAGCAAGGGAGTCAGAGAGTTATTCTAACGCCACTAAACCACCTGCATCCCATGTGCTCATTTGCTGTCCATTGCTTTTCACTCTGAAAGGAGAAAATTAACCTTCACAAGTTAAAGCCACAAATCAAAGTTCATACAGCATATATATAATTTTTTTGATACACAATTAACTGGATGAGGGCTGCCCTAAACAGAAATTCATGAGATTTCCAGAGCAGTCCTCTCTGACCGTTGAGAACCACAGCAACTTCCCTCCAGGAGAGGGTAAAGTAGTTTAAAGTACCAGTACTTTTACAATCCTGGCTAGTTTCAACAGGAGAAGCAAAGAGGCAAAAAGCAGTCGGTTTTCATTTCATCCTTCGGCCCGTCTTTGAAACCTCACTGAGAAGAGTCAACTTATTAACCAATTTCCACTGCCACTTAAGAGTTTAATAATAGGGGACTAGCTGCAGAAGGTTCTTAATATGATGACTTCCCACAAACACACAGAATCAGCCTAGCAGTAACATTCAACTGGAGAATTTTAAAGATGATTTTGAGTAAATCGTGTATTCTGGCTTGGAAATCCATTGCAATTTTCTAAACTTCTTTGAGTGCCAGCAAACTACAAAATGCTACAACCTAAAAGAGCTTCACTTAACACATGTGGAAGTTGTTGGCTTCTGCTATTCACACTACAGATTTATCTGATAGAATGCACATTTAACACCAATGAACTTAAATTCAGAGATGTAGCATATAAGACTGTAACAACATAACAGGTCCATACCTTGCTTTCTTATAAACGAAGCAATCAGCTAACAGCTACATTACATGCTGAGTAGTATGAAGACCCCCAGCAAAAAGCATGTGTTGACAGAACTGAAATTATATTGCCTTTAAGAATTACAATTTTTTTCTAGAACTTTGATCATTCATTCAACAAAAATTAATTCAGCCCCAACAATATGCAAAACACTGTTCTTGATCTTGATAATTCAACAGAGGAGTCTTCACCCTCATACACTTTGCAGTCTAATTGCAGGTCTCTCAAACAAAGAAGTGGGTGCAAATTCTGAGCATGCACAAGTGACATGGCTGTGGGCTCCCAGGCCCAAGTTCACTGATAACAACCACAGTGGACAGTTTCCAGCGTGTGGTTTCCGAACTCAAGCTCTCGCATCTCTCCTCTCATCTTCGTGAGGGCTTCTGTGACGGAGAACTTGCTCAGCTGCAAGCAGGAGCAACCCAGAAGTTTGCGTGGCAGGGGTGATGACACAACCCACAGAGAATGGAAGTTGGCCCCAGCCTTCCCATCCTTGGGTAGGAGATTTTGAGGCATGTTCCGCATGGTTGCTCAGAGGCCATGGCAGGACTGACTTCCAGTTGCCACAGTGGTGGGTCTGATGCACAATTCACTACCTTTTATTTCTTTAGGCTCACTCTCCCTCGCTTCCTCGCTCACACTTCCCAGGACCACCTCCCAAACTGATTACCTCCATCCATATCTTCCAGGGTCTGACTTGTAGATACTCCGACTAACACAGTCCTAATGTATTTCTCTTTAGATAACATTCAGTAACACCAGACTAACACATGAAGTGACAGTATCACATACATACCTGTTATCAACTTACATTTCAAGATGTCATGAGGTTGAGAATTTAAATAAATAATTTGGGTGAGAGTTAAGATCAAAAAAGAAAGAGAGAAAAACTTGGCAGGCTAGAAGGATGACCAGGGTTAAACGTGTTAAAAGATTCTCCACTAGGTTCCAAAATACCAATTATGCAGCACAGGAGGAGGGAAATGAGCGTCCAGAGATGCCAGTGAAAAAGCACCAGGAGTTTGGGTTGACTCACAGCTGGCGGTGAGTTACGGATTCCTGCTCAGGACTCCTGGGCTCTAAGTGTGACATCCAAAAAAGAGGGAGATTCTCATCCGACCACACCCAAACGTTCTACATTCAGTTCTTCCTACACCGCTAAGAAGTACATTGACAAGCAGGCAGGAGCCTAACCAGAAATCAAACACAGCAGCATGATGAAAACTAGAGAAATCACGGAGGAATTTGTAGCTGGCAAGAGGTGAAACAATGTTTTTTATTAAGACTATAAAAGAGAAGATCTGCAGGAATATGACCATTCTAAACAAATAAGTCAAGCCCCACTGTGTGGCAGAGGGATGAGATGTAACCTCTGTGGCTTTAGGGGACCAACAGGTAAAAACTGATGGGAGGGTGCTATTCAATAGACAGTATGGGATAGTGACAAACAGCTCTGGAGTCAGACCAGCTTGTTTTGAGTCCCAGCTCTACCACTAGTAGGTTTGGCGACTTTAAAACGGTTGTATGACTTCTTTATACTTAACTCTCTCAACTGCAAGAGCGGGATAACAAAAATTCCTACTTTACAGGGTTACTGAGATGACTAAATATTAATGCACAGAAAGCCCCAAGCACAGCACAGCATGTGTTAAATGCTCGATAAATGTTAGTTGTTTCAAATCTGAAACAGTCTGTCTGCATCCAAAAAAAAAAAAAATTGCACAAACACCAAAGCTGAATAAATTCAATAAAGCAATTGTCGGATTTGTAGACAGAGTATTTATAATTGGCTCACACTGGTGAATTACTGCGTTAAACAAGACTGGCATGTTCGACCACATAAAAAGTCAAAGCTGGCTAGATGGCTTTTTCACTTACGCTCTTAAGTGTATAACCAAACCCTAAACGGTGAGAGTGTCCGCCTTAAAAATGACTTCCCTTAAAAATGAGTTACATGAAGAGAAGGAACTGAGTTAAAGAAATGAACTTGTAAGTGTTCCCCGAAGTCCCTGATTTTCACTTTCGCTGATTCTCATGTGCCACTGCACAGCAGAGACAGTCTCAATTTTAGTTCCAGTTCCTGAAGCATTCTAACTTACTGCTTCAGAGCAACTTCTTGCTTCCAGAAGCAGCCACTTGGTAGGCTGGATGGATTATGAAATAGTCACATGTGTCAAATGACCACAGAATCTCAGAGCTGGAAATTTCAAGACCAAATGGTCCGAGGCTGCGGGACTAACTAACCAGCCAGGAGAAGGGGCTGTTTTCCCTTCCCTCGTCCCGCCGGGGGAGTGGCTCCCTGGGTTCTCCATTACTTCTGTGTTTTATCACCCTGATGGGAATAAAAGGACACACAAACCTCTCTTGTTTTGATTTAGATATGTCTCTCCTCCTAACAGAAAAGGCACACATATCGGTAGACACAAACTTTTGGAAAAATCTGTGCCAGAGAAGAGTTTTCTAGAGATGAGGGGGGAAGTACACAAAGAGACTAGGAGAGAAAAAAAGAAAAAGAAAAAAAAAACAGAAAATATAAAGTCAACAAAAATAACTCCTACCATTTAGTGTGAAGGAGGAGGGTTAACTGTATATCAAAAAATAGGACCAGTGACACCTCGTGTTGATAATACGCGCCCCTGATATGAAGCAAGGAGAAGGGCCGTCAGCCTCCTTCTCAAAACCTTAGTCCCAGTCTAATCATGGCCAAAACACCAACCAGAGCCAGACCAACGAACATTCTACAAAATACTGGCCATTACTCTTCCAAGTATCAAGGTTACCAAAAAACAATGAAAGACTGAGAAAGTGTCACAGGCCAGAGACGGCTGAGGAGCCATGATGACTAACATGGGATCAGGACTGGAGACAGGACATCAATGGAAAATGGGTGGCATCCGAAGGAAGCCTGGAATTGAGTCAACAGTAATGGTAAACGGTAATTTCTTAGTTTTGACAAACGTACCACAGTTACATAAGACGCTAACATAATGAAACTGGGTGGAAGGGAGCTCTCTATACTGCCTTACATCTAAACAGATTCCAAAGTTTAAAGTTCGTCTTTAAAAATTACAGAATATTTGATCATGAAAAAGTTTTTGCACTCACTTAAAGCCACTGTGCTTCTGTTAATACTATTATGACTGTGTGGTTTCCACTGAAAAATAGCTGTCCATCTGCCAGGCTGTAAATAACCCTTGGGAAGTTGTTCATTTGTTAAAACTTCATTTCCTCTATTCACATGAGAGGCAGTGTGACACGATCAAAGGAACATTTCTTGCACAATTGTGTCTATTGGTTAGTCTTGTTAACCCCTTTAGAACTTTGGCTCCTCATTCAAAACGTTGGGGGAGCTGTATTAGATTTACTTTGAATTGCCTAGAGCCCTAAAATTTGATGATTCACTTGAACAAACCATGGAGTGAGTATGAAAAATAAAATACTTTTCAAAGTACTTTGAGAACATCGTTTGTCTGGCTGAGGCAAGAGGGACCGAGGTGCAGCTGAACTATTGCGGATAGACAGCTATTGTGTCTTCGTGTTACCTAAAAAGTAACATGAAGGGAGGGGGCTCTGGACACTTGCCAGAGGATTCTGGAAATATAGGCGTGGTGATTCTGGGAGGCAAATCTAGTAAAAAATGATGACCTTTACAGTCAAAAGGTACAGGAGAAATACATCCAGGCAGAGAAGGGTGAAGCTGCAGAAAGGACAAGGTAGGTGAAAGGATGTGGCATCTGGGACCACACGGTCTGCTCAGGGCTGCTGAGTACTGTGAAGGCCAGGGCAGAGACAAGCCTGGGGAACTCTCCTCCGGGGCTCCTCCGTCAGGATAGGCTTCCAAGAATCAGACGATGAGAGTCAGAGTTTTAAGATAAAAGGGAACCTTGAATTGCCAACAGAAAAATACCCTCCTTCTCCAAAGATGAGCGGAGTGAGACACGATTTAGTCTTAAGCTACAGGTAGAAAATGAGAGCAAACGAGCAAGGACAATGACCTGAAGTATTAGATTACGGGAAAAGCCAGCCTCCCAGGGGCGGACGGAGCACCTGAGTGACTCATACATTGAACCGGTGCCCGCTGAATCAGAGGACACTGAGTATCTGTGTATAGTCACCTACTGGGTACAGAGCTGGTACCCCAGGGTGCCCTCGGATACACTGAAATAGTCTTTGCACTTAAAACAATTCCCTTCACTGGGAAAGAGGAAAAGAAAAAAAGGCAGCCACAAACCCTGAAGGTTTATCTTTGACAGATCAACCTCCCCGGACTGACAGAGGAATAAAGCTACCCAAGCTCACGGCAGTGAAGCATGGAGCACCCCTGGGAGCCAAGCTGTATCACATGATCCCGGGAAAGTCTGGGTCTCTCACCTACAAGCATCTAATGGCTTTTTTTTTTTTTTTTGGATGTCTATGGTGGGCAAAGCTCTATGCTTGTAAAGCACAAAAAGAAAAAGGATAAAATCCTGCCCTTGTAGAGGTTATAATGTAAGAACAGAGCCAAATACATTTAAAGGAAATACATTATGCCTTTCTGTGGTAAGTTAGCTGCCATTTGTGTAATGGCTTAAAACACTTTTACATTTATGCTCTGGAAAGATTTCAAGCCTCACAAAGCATTGTGTGGTGGGATTGTTCTTGTTCTCATCCACCCTGGCTCCCACCAGCCAATGACAGATGTCCTCCAAGGCACAAAGTCATTGGGTGACCTACTTAAGATGACACAGCCAGCGAGCGGCACAGTCAAAACCCGAACCCCAAGCTTTTGTCTGCTACAAATGCAGATTTGTTGTCCCGGTTTGTGTTTTAAAACTTTGTTTTTATCTTTAACAAGCTGCATTTCACAAAAGAGTGTCTGTGGACCCGGTTTTGTTTATCATCACAACTCTGAACTCAGGGTGCCTCTCCCACCTGAGGAGCATTGGGTTTCTTCAGCTTCAGGAAGTTCTCGCCCGTATCTCTTCCCACATTACCTCATTCTCGTGCGCACCAGCCTCACCTCCTGGAACGGGATGAGATGCTCCCGGACCTTCTCAGTCCAGCCTCCACACTTTTTATGACTCATTCATTTCCTCTGCGCTGCGTTCTGGGTAATCTCAGCTCTCTTTTCCAAAACAATACCTGTTTCTTCATCTTTATATAATATGCCAGGTCATGCTTTTTAGAACCTGTATGCTCTTTTTTCATATTGTCCGTTCTTCCATTAGGGCTCATCTGGCCTCTTCTGTCTCTGAAATCATTTCCACACCCTTACCCACAGTCCCCTGTCCTGGAGCACTTCTTGTCTGTTTGTCACAACTGCTGGCTCTCCTTCATGGAGTTTTATTGTGAGTCCACCTGCCGTGGGGACTGTGTGCAGTGGGAATACTGAATTAGGGGAACATCCCCACTGAGCACTCTTACAAGTGCTTCTAACAGGCAGTCTGTCCCCCACCGCCTGCTCGATGTTAATTCCTCTACCTGGGGAGACATCTGGACCACTTATTCAAAGTGACCAAGTTTACCCAAAGGATATTTATTGGGCTTGGCACGCTTTCTGTAAGATTCTAAGTTTACTGCAAATGCCATACATAAGACAGTCTTATAAAAAGAATTGTGTAGAACGTGCCCATCACAGAAAGTGAAACATGGAAACCATTTACCACATGTTAAACATCTCCCTTCCCCCGTGCAGGCAGAGCACATCCTGACTTGGCCTTGGGGCCAGGGGAATCCCTTTCACTCTCTCTCCAGATCTGTATCTCTTATTAAAGCTACTTTTCGGTACTGTGTAAGTAGGAATACATTTGAACACAGTGTGTTCAAAATGAACGCTGTTTTAAAGTTGTTCTTATTATAAGTCCACACAAACTATGAAACTGATTTGCACACGCTCTTAATTACTGGTTTTAGTTGACTATGATTCTCTGCAAATCCCATTAACCCTTCTCTCGGTAACAGTCGAGTTATAATGTCTCCTACTATGAACAATTTCTTAGTTGATATTTATGAAGGTACCTCTAAGATGATACCTAGAAAGGAGTTCTAAGACAACTGCTAGTCACTAGACATCATCCAAAATGACATTTTAAAAACTAAGCAAACACATTGATGTCACCGTCCTGAAGATTTCACAAAGACAACTTAAATAGCTAATAATGAAATACTAACATTTACTGTACCACTGTCACAAAAATACACAAATACTTATCATTCAGCTGTATTTACTGGTTTGCAAAGTGGCCTCTCACAGCTATTTACCAAGATGTCCTTTGAACACACAGACCAGCAAAACAAAACTTGGAACTATTCTTTCAATATCAGCCCTTCAATGTGTAAAAGAAGAAAAATAATGGGAAATTTGGGGGGAAAAAAATTCAGTGGATACACTTCTATTTGAAAGTTTTATAGTGAATAAAGTTCTAACATTACTTATTTTAAGACACAAAAATAACACCCCCCCTCTTTAGGTCGCATGGTAAAAAAAAAAAATACATATTTATTTCTTACCTCTGAACTTCTTGGGAGGGTTGGCAAGGTCCCCCGCCTCTGGGTTTACGACACATCTGTCGTCCACTAGCCTAGAAGGAAAAGCATGCTGTTAACATCATTCTGTTCACAGAGTACAGACCCCACGTGGATATTGTATAAATATTTCCAAAGAGTTTTAATACAATTCTTCGCTCAGAAATGTTTTAATGCTCATAGATTTGTAAAATGATTTGGTGATCCAGGCATTAGCTAAAGCAGGGTTTATGAAATTCAAAATTAAGAAACATTGTTAAGTGGTAGGAAACTGGTTAGATAAATCCTCGTAGATCATGATACAGACAAACCACGGAACACTGCTCAGCTAGTTACGCTCATATTTTTCAAATGCACGGCCTGCAAAACATTTATCACATGTTGTGAAAAGAAGTGGTGACAGATCAATAAGATATCATATACATTTAAACACACGCACACACGCACACACACACGTGCGCACACACACATGTGCACACACACATGTGCACACACACATATGAGGGCTGGAACAGAGACTCCAAAACATTAACAATAGTCAGACTGCCCGTAGTGTTTATCTTCTTCTCTGTGTGTGCACGCGTTTGTTTTGTTTTGTTTTGTTTTGTTTTGTTGTTACGAAGAATGTGTAAACTTACAAAATCAGGCCTAGAGTGACCGTACACTCGGGGCTCATCCTGTGCTCAGCCCTGGCCCGGCCACCTCCCAGCCAGGTGATGCCGACCCTCCTTCCCACCTTCTGCAGAACAAGGATCAGAGTGCCTACCTCACCGCATTGGCAGGAGGTTTAAGTGACTTAACATCATCTGTAAAGTACCCGGTACAGTTTCCGGCACACAGTAAGCCCTGAAATAAGTTCTAATAGATAAATAAAATCAGGGACTTTGCCTGCCTTATTCCTCACCACGTGTCTGTCTCTTGAAGGATGCCTGACACAGAGTGGGCACTCAACAAACATGACTCAAAGGAATAAAATACCTTTGTAGTCACAAAAACATGTTTAATACCTATTAAATTTTTTATAAGAAGCCCATTTCTAGGACAATTCTGAGAGAAGCCGAATCTCTGATCTGAGAGCCAGGAGACATGAATCTCCTGCTCAGAGAGGAACATCTAACAGCCAAAGACTCACTAACATTCATTTTCTCCATTGACTAAGCGATGCAGTAACTGGGGTCGCCTCCAGAATATTGTAAGAATGCATGTGAATTAATTCTAAATTTGTGAATTCATTTGGAGAGATGCCCAAGTTGCAATTTTGTTTCTTTTTAAAAAATGCTGTTAACCAGACTCAAGAGTATGCATCAATTCCAGCACAAAGTAAACCCCAATTTGTGATCAACTGTCCTCTTGAACTAGGATGATTATCCAAAATGAAAACTTTTGGTTTCTGGTTTATCTCGTTACAACAGCAAACACATCCTAAATCACCAGATTTTTCTATGGGATCCAATTTCCACAAAACAAAATGCTACTTTGGTCAAGCAACATGGTTCTTTCTTTGATTTTTTTTTTTAATATATACTTCATTCACACTGGTTTACTAAAATGTGGTTTTACAGGAGCTGCCAAGCATGCAAGAAATTCCTTTTAAGAGTCTTTAAAACTGTTTTCTTAGAAACAGGAAATCACATTGGGTCAAGAGAAAGCAAACGCAAGCCTTCACAACATCCAGCTTCAGGCTCTAACACTGAACGTGAAAGACTCAGTCCTGAGATTGTCACAATGTAATATTTAAATTTTTTAAAAAATGCTCTGAGGGAAAGGTCAGGTTTCCTAATCAGTTAAGATACGTTGTTTTGCAGATACTGACTGGTATATATAAAATAGATAAACAAGTTTACACTGCATAGCACAGGGAACTATATTCGATATCTTGTAGCAGCTCACGGTGAAAAAGAATATGAAAACGAATATATAAATGTGCATGTATGACTGAAGCAATGTGCTGTACAACGGAAATTGACACATTGTAAACTGTCTATATTTCAATTTAAAAAGTTAAAAAAAAAGACATGATGTTAAGAATTCAAAACATGATGGTCACAAGAAAGCCATAGTCTCATTAAGAGCACATAACAATTATACAGTAAGCGGCATTGACATTTTTACCCACTCTTTGTGCCTGCCCATCCCCATAGAAATGCAGGTCCCCCGAGAGTCCCCACCTGCACGGGCTAGCCACCAAGAGGAACGGGGAAGACTAAAGGCATAAAATCAGGTCACAGGGCGTTTATATAAACACTTGCGCCTCTCCTCAATTATCTGGTAGCCCAGATAAAAACATAATAATTAAGAGTGACTTCAGTTCTAAGAATCTGTCCTATCCCTTATAAACAAAGGTCTGTTAAACTGCAAAGAAAATCATCTCATCACGCAGACTTAAAGACCTGGAACTGAGTTTGGAGCAAATGGAGGAAAGGGAAGATTAGGATAGAAAGGGTGGAAAGAGAAACAAGGAGTGTGAAATCTGTTATAAAAACATATATGCTGTTTATCTATTTTACATATAGTAGGCAGTATACTGTACAGCACAGGGAACTATATTCAACACCTTGTAGTAACCTATAATAAAAAAGAATATGAAAACGAATATATGTATGTCTATGTATGACTGAAGCACTGTGCTCTACACCAGAAATTGACACAACATTGTAAACTGACTATACTTCAATAAAAAAAAAGACATGTGATCATTGATGTTAAAAGTTAAATAGGGTTTAATGGTAGTTGTCAGCACAACTTCTACAGTATCTCCAAGAAGCCTCTTCTTGAATATCTCCAGGGCCAGAGTATTCACCATTCGCCATCTTTCTGACAGTACTAATACTGGAAATGTGTTTTACATGAAGGTGAAGCAGCACCCTGTTCTTCACGTCACAGTACTTATAGTTTCTTGTAACTGTGTGCTTAACCTGTTTGATCCTCCAGCAAATCTTAGGTCCCAGAAGTCAGGAACTGACTCCATCCTGTTTACCATTATATCCTTGGCATCCACTTGAATGAGTTACAGTAGATACTAAAAAAAAATCTGTTAAATAAATACATGAGTCAATGAATAAATGAGACTTGCTTCCCAAATAACTTTCCCTTTCTGGTCCCAGTTCTTTCTTCTGGAACTATAGCTCTAAGCTTTCTTTTTCTGGGATGAACAAGACCATTTCTCTCCAGTTCTTCCTCCCAAGGATATTTGCCAAGGAGCTCAATGTCCTCTCAGACACCCAAGTGCCAGCATCCCCCTTAAATGGGATCCTGGAGACCATCCACAGGAGTCCAGGTGTGCAGGGGACCGGGGACTCTTACCTCCTTCTTTCCGATACAAAGCTCATAGTTACACATACTAAGGTGCAGTAGCTTCCAGGCCCGCCAAGCCCACCTCTGACTTCCACTGGGCTTATAATAGCTAAACGATGTCAGGTCCTTCTCCTGTGTGCTACTGATAAGCCAGGCTTTCCCATCCAACACTGGGACAGTTAACTTTTACAGGCTATGTAACAAGAATTTATAATTGAATAGGAACAAATATAAATCTGCCTTTGGCCTGGGAGCAGAAATCATCAAAAAATTATTTACTCCATCCCTGACTAAGTCATTTAGAAACTTTGTCGTGATTACTGCCCATTTTTAATGACTCATCAACAGTGTATCCCAAATGTGGCTACCTGGCTGAACTGTATTAGGAGGTAATAATAAAAACAATAACAACAAGAAGTTTCTTTGGTCCAGACTTACTCCAACCACAATGTCTGGGGATAAGGCTTAAGAATCTGTACTTTCTAAAGGCTCTCTAGTCTTTCTGAAACGGATTCGGAGTGCCTGTTCTGCACTGCCATCCCACCCGAGGCCATCCACCATCAAGAGAACTTCTCACACTCCATCAAGATCTCTTATTTATGCATATTTCTCTAGCACTATAAATCATAAATTCTAAGAGAATGAGCCCAATTCTGTGCTGCTCACCATAATACGGCCGGATCTAAGTATTAGGCCCCAAACATGGAAGGTGCTAAAGAATTATTAACTGAGTGAATGACTGAGTCACTTTTTGAATAACTGAGTCCATGTTAATCACGTTGTTCTGGGTAGATGCCATAAACAGTAAAAATAACTGGATCTGACAAATGGCCATCTGGTAATGGAAGGCAGAAAGGGCAGGAAATATTCCCCAACCAGATGTGTCTCAGAAAAATACCAAACACATCAAATCCGAAAAAGGACCAAGACAGCCTGCTCTAAATAACGATATCTTATGTAGCATCTCTCCCAATGTATCAGTGCACTTTTTAATGGGCTGCATTAATTTTGCCCCTGTCTGAATCAGCAAGTAAGCCCCACAGGCAATTGCAGCGATACCCTAAACCTCTCAATCTGTCACTGAAACTCAACTAACATAAAATCTATTAGCCCTCATATCTATCTTCTCTTCATAAGGTCATAACTGTAAATAGTTGTTCACTTTAACTAATAAGAAAAAAATCATTCAACAATTAGACCTTCTAAGTTATCGATAAGGAGATGTCATTAGCTACTCTGAATTATTTTATACATATATGTGAACCAAATTTCAACTGGACAGATATGCCCCCTAAAGAAATCCTGCACATGTGCATCTGGAGACATGTATAAGAGTGTCTGAGGCAGCACCGTTTAGGAGAGCAAACACTGGAAAAACCCAAATGTTCGTCAATAATTGTACTATGGATAAATAAATTATGACAAATGAATAATTTCATATAAAAGATAACTATTTCAGCTGATGCAACGCTGAAAATCTCAAAGACATAAAGCTGAGCTTAGAAAAAAGCAAGTCCCAAATGTTATATAATTCCATTTATGTAGAAGCCATAAGTAGGCAAAAGTAAATAGCATATGTTTTAGGACTACACATGGAGTGTAAATACATTATTGCATAACAATGCATGGCTATCAGATTTTTAAATAGATTTCCAAAAGAAAGTTAATGACTCCCTGGTCCCTTCTTACTCTATCAACTACAAAGAAAATGCCACGAAATAGTTAAAATATATTAGTCATATATTTTTCCTTATGAAGCCATAAATGGTATTTCTACCTTGCACACTTTGTAAAATAAGTGTATTATCTTCCTAATGTTTGCTTACCACATACATCTGATCCTTGTACAACTGAGTGATAAAGTTCATTTCTAATAAAATGACTCAGTAGTGCATTTAAATAAAATAAATTTGAGGGAAAAGAGAAAGTGGAGAATCCCCAAGGGACATTAAAAAAGATCAGTAAGAAAGATGTCTAATCTTGTGGCTAGGGTTCATTAGTATGACGGAACTGCCTTTAAAGCACCCTCAGAACTCTGTCACAAAAAAACTTCATCCCCAACTCTGGGATTTTGACTCTGCTGGCCACATGAACTTCTCCCTTAGCTGCAATCTTCTGGCTTCTTAGCAAAACTGTCTCTCCGCCCGACACAACCCCACCACTCACCACCGCCAGAGCCCTCCAACAGCCCTGACACACCAGTCAACCCCCTCCTTCACCTGCATTTAGAAGCAGTACCAGAAGAGAAGAGAAAATTTTGAGTTCTAATCTTGACCTGCCACTACACAGCCAGCTGTGTTATGTGTTTAGCCACGTAACCTCTGTGTCTCATTCTTTAAATGGGGCAGCTGCGATCTCACAAATTCCTTCTATTTTTGTGGGTTCTCATTTCTCTGATCCTGTTTTGTAATTAAACTTGGCTTGCGGTATCATCTTTCCATAGCAGATTCTGACTTTGTAATATTTTGTACTTTGTAGTTTGAAAGCTTAACTGTTCAGAATCAATCGGGGTGGGGGTAGGTAATTAGGTTTATTTATTTTAATGGAGTTAATGGGGATTGAACCCAGGACCCCGCGTATGCTAAGCATCCGCTCTACCCCTAAGCTGTACCCTCCTCCCAAGAATCAATTTTTTAAGTTTATTCTATTGATTATTTCAGTCCTAGTAAAGTACTAGTATGTGATTTTTGTTCCATTCATTCACCATAGTCTTTAGAAACACAGCATTTTAACATCTTAAGGTTTTGCGATTTAGTAATGTGAACATTTTCTTACCTAGCAATACTCAAATTGCCTTAAGTAAGGAGCCAACCTCAAGACCTGTAGATTCTTGCTTGTAAGCAAATTAATCTGTCTTATAATTCAGAGTACCTTAACAGGAAATACTAGGTTCCACAAACGTCCAGTTCCATACTTTACATCTGATAAGTCCAGTGGGTACACCCCGTACAAGGCCGTAAACAATTCTAATCACGCAAAGAGGGAAGTAATGTTATTGGAAAACCTTCTGCCAAAAAGAGTTCTAACTTGTAAGTGCAGAACAAATGCAACACAGAAAATTTACTCCTAGCTGTATTCATATTTTACCTACACTGACAAGCAGAGCTAAATTCACTTTTGCCATTTGAAATGGGAGATTTTTAAAAGTGAAACCAATAAAGCTTAACATTATCTTCTCTCTTTAGATTTCTTATTTCAATAATATATTTTTACTAACACAAGTATTTTACGCTTAACTATTAAAAGTACATTTAATTCTGTATGTAAGTTTTTCAACCATGCACAGGGTTATTGCTGCTAATATCTCTAAAACGGGTTCCTTCTAAAGTCAAAATTGTGTTTGCTCTTAAGTATTGAAAATGTTTCCAGTTGTTCTCCCATGAAAGATAAAATTAATCTAAACCACATATAAATTACAGCATAAACACTAAATTTTGAAGTACATGGAAACCCCGATAAATACCATATGAATCCTTATGCTTAAATTTTTTTATCAGTTTTATCGCCTAGACGAAATGACTCAAAGACCTTTAAAAAAAAAAAAAAGGTATTATGAGGACTACACAGGGAACGCTGTCACTCACATATTAACTTTTTCAGAAATCACCACAAGAAGCCATCGTTTTGTGCAACAATTATGTTGAGAATATGGATGCTACGTGAACCTGGAGGTGGGGGTGGGGGTGGGGCACTAGAAGAGTTACACGTTGTCTTTCAAAGAAAAGTATGTGTATGTGACCGTGACTTCAAAAAAGATTTTCCTGTATCTTTTGAAAGCTTAAAATCTTAACCCAGCCAAATAAAGCAATCCGACTTCTTCTCAGATTTTCCTTCGCCGTATCATAGCTTCCTTTCCTTGATCCTCTCTCTTGATCCTGCCTGCTCAACCTCTTTGAACTCAATACTATTGCAAGTCAGTATGTGCAGCATTTTGTTCTAGCTTGTCCATTACCATTCTCATGAAACGCAAAGCATTTGCAAAGTGTCTTTCTCAGGACGTGAATGGGAATCTATACCAGATAAGATCAATTATTTAGTGACGGCTAAGTTCTCAATCATCTTTAAAGAGCTAGAAGATCGTTGGCATTGGTAAAAGTGACTCACTAGGCAAAGTTCAGGTCCAGATGTTTACTACTATCAGACTGTCATCCCTATCTGAGTTTTTGCCACCTAGTTGGCACCAGCTTAAAAGTGCTCTCAGGAAAAAAGGCTATAAAATGGGAAACTCACCTAGTGACACTCTCTTATTCCAAGGGGACACCTCCCCACCGCAGGTTTTGCCTGGTTTGGGTCACTCCCTCACACTTTCACATTTTTTTTTATATCTTGTCCAGAGTTTATAGTAGTTAAACTGCAGGTTACATTCAAGAAATACGAGTTCAAATATTTTTTAAATTACTAATAAGACAACGCAACAAACTGCTATGTATGTATCAACAAAAACAATAATAAACAGGTATTATAATTATCAACTTAAAATATAACTATTATGAATGTTTAAAGACATTAGAGAACGTTTTTTAAAAGAGCAAAGAGTGAGAGCACATCAAAAATGGCCAAACAGATTAGATGAAGAATTTCTAGAGATGAAAAAATAATTGTTGAATTAAGTAGATGGGTTTAAGACAGTAAATTAGACACAACTAATTAATGACCTGGAAGATAGTTCTTAAGAAATTACTCAAAATGAAACAGAGGACAAGAAAGACAAAGAAAATAGGGAAACGGGGTTAAGAAATATAAGGGACAGGACAAGAAGGTAACTGTGTATATATAATCAGCATCCTGGAAAGACAGAACAGAGAGATGGAAGAGAGGCAATATTTGAAGAGATAATAGCTGAGAATGTCCTAAACGAATGAAAGATATGAATCTACAGACACAGAAAACACAACATATTGGTCTGTTAACTTCTCAGATTCTACAGTACAAGCCAGGAGATACTGGAATCATTTCTTAGAATGCTGAGAGAAAATTTAATTGTCAAGTTAAAATTGCTTACCCAGCAAAACTAACTTTTAGGAATAGGGTAATGTCAAAGTCTTTTTAGATAGATAAAAACTAAAATTTACCACTAACAAATTTTCACTAAAAAATCCAGTAGGATATTCTTCAGGTAGAAGGAAAAATGTGTTAGTAGAAAAACAGGAATAGGAAGGAAAAATTGTTAACCATGTGAATAAATTTAAATACACATTATTGTTATAAAAGAATAATAATGACTAATTTGTGAGTTTTTAAAAGTACAGCACTACATACCAGACATCTGCATATACGTAGAAAGGGAGTGATCAGAGTTAAATAGCTCCATGGTTCTGAATTGCACAGGAACGAGTTAAAATATCAATTAACTTTATATTTTATCGAGGGTGCATATGATAAGTTTAAAAGAAAATACTGAAACAACAGAAATAGTATATAAACACAAATCCAGTAGAGAAGGAGGAATGGAACAAGAAGAAAAATAAGCAAAAATTCAACTGATTCAAAAAGAATTAAGAGAGAAGAAAAAAATCAAGGAAAATCATGATTAACATACAGCACAAAGAGGGTAGAAATAGATCAATTTTAATCATAATAAATTTAAGTTTTAACTTACCACTTCAAAGACAGATTTTTAAAAACAGAAAACAAAACAAAACAACAAGCAAAAAACACAGATTTCCAGATTGGATGAAAAAAAGCTAACCATATGCTATTTACAAGAGTCATGCCTAGAACATAAGGACAGAAAAAGGCACAGCAAAGAAACAGTGCTCAAAAGAATGCTATGATAGCTGTGACAGTATCAGAAAAACAGACTTTAAAAAAGCATTATTCAGGACAAATAAGGCCACTGTGTAATGAGAAGTGTTTCAGTTCTCTAAGAATACATAAGAATTCTAAATGTAAATGTAACAGCCTCAAATTATATAAAACAAAATTTACAGAACTACAAGGAGAATTGAACAAAGACATTATCATAGTGGGAGATTTCAACACACTTCTCAATCACGGATAGGGCAAACAGACAAAACATAGTCAGGGTATGTGCTCCGAAACCCATAATTAGCAAGCCTGATCTAACAGACATATATAAAACATATAACTTCTCACGGAAACACCTGGACTCAGCAGCTGGAGAAAATATTTTCTTTTTGAGCACATATGGAACATGAATATACCAGATCCTTCAACTCTTTTCAGATTATACAGTTTGCCTGTCCCTACTATATTTCTAAAATATAGCCTAAATTTACAGGGTTTTAAAAAAATTCTCTTGGCTCACAGCGCACTTACGTTTAACTTAGAGTCCCATACTCATCCATCCTCCAGTCTCTTTCTAGGATCCCACCATATTTGATATACACCCTTTCAAGCTGTTATTTACTGCATTATACCTCCAGGTCCACGTCTCTAGGAAACAGTGAGCTCCTTGGGGACTGCAGCAGAATATCTTAAACGTTCCTATGCTCAATACTGAGCACGGTGACTGGCACGTAGCCAATACATAAAAAGCATCGTTGACTGAATGAACTTACAGTCCAGTGGGCCCCCAAGCTAAGCAAAACAAATTGCAAAAGACTAAATGACGCTGATGATGATATAGCAGGAAGAACAGAGTCAGAAAAGATGAACTAAGTATTTAATAATGATCGGACTATTCCTCCTTGGCTCACGCCCTCTGCAAACCATAAAGTAACATTTAATTATACATTCTAGATGTGTATGGTTAAAAGAGACCTCAAAAAAATAATCCAGTCAATAGAAGCTCCTAGGCAGAACAGGACATAATTTAGCCAAAAACGTTTCTTTCCTTTGAAACTGCCAGAGTGCAAAGCAACTGGTGTGAGGACCTGCCTCTTCCGTGTTCTTTCAAGTATGCTACCTTCTTCAAAAAGAGATGAATATGGGGCCCAAACACCACCTCCTAGCTAATCAGACATAAAAGAGAAGGAAGAAATAGTTGGCAAGAGAAATTTCCTGGCCAGAAAAACCTCTGGCAACTATAAACTAAGCCCCACAATTATTATAGCATGAGAAACTAGACATTTGTTTCCCAGAAAGTTGGAGGGTATAAAAGTTACCTTGTTAAAGCTACAAGCAGATGAATCTTGTTTCTGAGTCAACGAGGAACTGGGACATTTCTAAGAACTACCAAAAAAGGAGAAAGCTAAAAACTCTTCTTATTATAAATAAATAAATAAATAAACAAACAAACAAACAAACATAAAACTTCACACTCTCACATAATTCCTTCAGAGACATAGCTTCCAACACTTAATTAACAGTGGCTAAATGTGAACAAATATGGGTTAAAAAAAAAAACAACATGTCATTCTATGGTCACGCCTTTAATTGGTACGGTTGGAATCAAGAGATGTTAAGACCCTCTTTTAAGTCATTTCTGTGCCCAAAGGAAATAATCTCAGACTTATCTGTGTTACCAGCAAGGATCTAATTGAAGCTGAAATGACAGATACACTTTTTTCTGCAGTGTTTTAATTAAAGAGCAGACACCTCTCTTTCTGGGATGGAATAAATGAATCTTTACTTGAAAATGATGAAGCAACCCACGTGACCTCTGAAAGCAGAGCCAGCTGAAGGGAAAATCAAAGGTAAACAAAAACAAGCAGAAAAGTCTGATGGCTGAGAAGAGCCACACCTATGTGTTAAATTAAACTATTCCTTCTTGCTTCCACCCCTAGAAGCAGAAATAGCAGTACTTTTAAAATAGAACGCGTAATTAATCCTAAGTAATGAATTTATCCTAGTTCTAAACCCTAATCTTCCAGACGGTGATCATCAAAACCACAAATAAAAGTTCCCAAAGAGACATACTGGCTTCTGCTAGATTAGGACAAAATGGGATTACATAAATTTAACAATACACGTCTCCTTTTAAGATTCTAACATCCCCACTGTACCTATCCCATACTAAATGTGTGACATTGGGAAGTTCAGCAGTTACATTACCTATAGCACTGAGATGCCTCTAGTCCTAACTTCATAGAGATGGTCTGAAAAAGAACTGTATTTGATAATGCAAAGTGTCCAGCACAAAGTCAACACTCAACACAGGGTGGTCGCCATCATCATTATCATCATTATAATCATCCTCAGCATCATTTATTATA
This sequence comes from Camelus bactrianus, assembly GCF_048773025.1. Lineage (NCBI taxonomy): Eukaryota > Metazoa > Chordata > Mammalia > Artiodactyla > Camelidae > Camelus > Camelus bactrianus. Next base: position 17,102,206 of record NC_133572.1, read on the forward strand.
AACGCCCAGCACAAAGTACGTCCTCAGTAATGACTAGGATTCATCATTTGCATCATTATTATTTCTTTTTACCACTTAATTGCTGAAAGAAGTTCGCAGTAAGGTAATCACTTCAGAGAAAATGAGTTTAAATCTCTTCATCAGGAAATTCATTCATTCCACCAATATTTACCAAGCAGCTACCATGTGCCAGGCATTGTTCTAAAAGCAAACAAAACCAACAGTCTTGCAAGGAGTAGTAGGGAGGAGACAAATAGGAAACAATAAACATAATAAATCCATAAATTATATAGCGTGCTAAGGGATAAATGCTATTAAAAAAAAAAAGGAAACATAAAACATGGTAAAAGACATAATAGAGGTGACGGAGCTGTCCAGGCAGAGGGAAGAGCCAATGCGAAGACCCGACAATGGGAGCATGCTTGCTGTGTCTGAGGACCTGCAAGGAACCAAGATGGCTGATGGGAGTGAGAAGCAGATGAGCGATTGGCAAGGAGGCCAGCAAGGTCAAGGAATGGAAGACCAGGTCCTAGAGGACCTCCTGTGTCACAGTAAAGACCCTGGCTCCAATTATTCCCAAACTTGCATGATAACTATAGAAAGAAAACAGTCTTCTTCTCTTTAAAAAAAAAATAGACATTATTAGAAAGTCAATGTTGAGTGAAATATGTCAAAGAAAGAATAATTGAAATTATGATTGAAATAAATACATAGAAAAGTATTTCAACAACACTCATACATTTCAAGGTATTTCCTTCCCCAGCCGGGGCCAACCTGCACTGGCTCCAATTATGAGCCTGGCCAAGCACGGTGTGTCAGCACCCATTGAAGCCCTGCTGGACGGACCACAGCGCAAGTGAGAAGCCAAAGCTAGAACAGGATGTCGCACACAGCAAATCCAAACCACCGCCTTTGCAATCTGAAGACAGCAGCTCTCTCTGATTTATAATAGGTTTCACAAGATTCCTAGTTTTTTTCCCTCATATACAAATATTGGTATTCATTCTGTTACTTCTTACAAATTCCACAAGAAAGATAGAAATCTTTTCTTTGGTGGGGGGCAATTTATAGCTCAAGTGGTAGAGCACATGCTTAGCAAGCATGAGGTCCTGGGCTCAACCCCCAGTACCTCCTCTAAAACTAAATACACAAATAAACCTAATTACACCTCCCCCCACCAAAAGAAGTCTATCCTTTGAGGATGTAAGTGCCTTTGGGGATATCATCCAGAAAACCAGCTGCTCAGTAAAGGACCCACTGGCATCCTAAGACCACAATATCAATCTGAAATTGAATCATGAAAGGTGCCTTGGACACTTACTTTTTATTCTGCCCCTTACCCTTTTAGAAACTTCCATTTCTCACTTAAAACTCTTAACATAACATAGTTAAGAACCAACAGGATCCCTCCACCATCCAAGGGAGGGGAAGACCTGGGCTGGCCCCTCCTGCTCGTGTCTGCCTGGACACAGCACTTGGTCCAGAGGAGCCAAAGTGCCTTTACAGAATCAGATACGAACAATGAAAGGGAAAAGGCCAGGTTCTACTCCTTCTAAGATCAAGCATTGTAAGAGAAAGTGTAGGCCTAACACAGCCAGGAAACATTCTTCCCCACCACGGGTGGAAAAAGTCTGCCAGAGAATAAAACCTTGGAAGGAGGGAAAAAGTGAAGAAAAAGACAAAATCTTGCTCTCATCAACGGAACCCATGGTTCCAGCTGAACCCAAAGCCACAGCCTCCTCTTGGACTTCCCAGCAATGCAAACCCAAAAGCCTCTATTTCACTTAAACTGATTGGGTTTCTGTTCTTTGCAAAAGAAGTAAACGTAGCCATGAAGGCCACAGAGCTGGTAAAGTACCGCCAACCAGAACATCCAGACTAGCCACATACCAAAAAATAAAACACGTTCATTTTGTCATTGATTCATTTGTTCAACAAAGATTCACTGGGTGCTAATTGTGAGCTAGACACTGTCCTCGGCACTGGGGAAACAGCAGAGTACAAGACACACCCAGGCCAGAGCTTCACTTTCACGTAAGGGCCATTATTACAAGTCAGGACAAGCACTGCCAAGCTTTAGGAGTGGACTTTACGGAATCCTGAATACCCTCAAATACATGTAAAATCTTGTGTTTGTGTATATTTATGGGAAGTTGCAGAGTAAATTTTCTTTCAGTCTCAAGGGGACACATAACCCCCTCAAAAGATTAAGAAAAACTCAGAGCATAAATATATCTTAGGATGGAGAAGTCTGACTTCTCATGGAAATTCTCACAGCTTCATCTTAGCACGGTTTTGTCCAAAGAAGACACACTCAATTCAACAGGCATTTTACAGAAATATCGTTGTCCTTTAAAATATATTATGAAGCTAACTCCTTTAATAAGTCCTTTTCCTATACTGTATAGCACAGGGAAATATATACAAGATCTTGTGGTAGCTCACGGTGAAAAAGAATGCAACAATGAATACATGTACGGTCACGTAAAACTGAAAAATCGTGCTCTGCAGGGGAAATTGACACAATATGGTAAACTGACTATAACTCAATAAAATAAAACTTTTTTAAAAAAGTCCTTTTCCTCTGTAAACAAAACTAACAGCTAATAACCAGTTGACTTAATCCTTAATCAGCTGGAGAGCATCTCAAATATTGGTGCTTCAATTAAGGGCTGTAGGGAACAGAGGATAAAACAGACCCTCTCTTTAAGATCACAGTCTCATCTTCCTAGGAAGCTGTCTGTGGCCAACATGTAGCTGAATACCTTTTTGAAACGGATGGAAAGCAAAGGAATTGCAACGCAGGAGGAAGATTCCCCCACAAACACACACATTAAGCTTCAAAGGGCCCAGTTCACACAAACGGCTGTCATCCATAGCCAGTTTTTTTTTTCTTTTCCCTTAACAATTTAATCTGAATTTGGAAGTTTCCATGTTGTCATTTCATACAACTAAAGAGCAATCAAGCTGCAACAAGCAAGCGTCAGAGGGGAAAGTACCATCAGAGAAGCGTCTCTTGAAGTTCTATGTCTCATCTTTAGAGTTTTAAGTGAGCGGAAACTAGTTTGACAAAGACAAACTCAAGAAAGGTATCATCTCCTGCATTCTGCCCTGCATCTGAATGGATGGGAATAGCCTGCCCTACTTTCCAATTCCTTTTCTACACAGGCTGTCTATGTTTCACACTTGCATTTCCTGGACCCAAAAGCAAAGGTATCTCCTTTCATCTGCAAAATGGTTTTCTTCTAAACTGATACCGATCAGAGTCCTATCTGGTAAAAAAGAAAAAAAAAAAAAAAGAACCAAGGTCATTGCTTTCCCTTATTCAGAAAAGGTTTTTTGAAGATGCCTCACCAGCAGCTGATTCATTATAATTATTTTCTCACCAAAATTTCCCGTAAGAATGTAATCCTGGTGGCTTTCATTTCGGCTGCTCCTACTTCTAAGCTACCAAAAGCAGATCCCTTTTCAAGGCAAAACAATCTCCTGCCATTGTGTGGAATGAAACTGAGGACCAAGTAATCAGAAGTCCATAATGAATTCTTTTCATCCTGCCCAGATGATTCACTGACTCATATTCCCCAGGGACCCACAACCTTCACTCTTCTCTAAAAGATGTCTCCCTAGGGACACGCAACATTTGAGTTTTAATAGGGTTTTTCCCAATTCCCTCCAAGGTGGTGTGACTCTCTTGCCCCCTGGAGAGGTGACAGAAAAACAGTGTCACCAGCAGCCATTCCGCTCCATGAATAAAACCAGCCACAGTCTTTCGGTAACACATGCTCTCCTAAGTCCTGTATCTGTATCTGTCTCTCTCATCCTTTCCCTTTTATAATGTCAAGCTTTAAATAGATTTTGAGAAAAACTTATCCAAAATGTTCTCTAAACTGTCTTTTGGAGTAACTGTTTTTAGGGCCCAGTCACCCTGCCAAACTGATGATTTCAAACCAACCTTCTAATCAAGAGGAGAAAGACAAACCTCCACGGTTACCCGATCTTGTTGGACGTCCTCTAAGAAAGAAATACAGATTTAGTAACATGCGCCATCTCTCCCACAAACCATTACAACTTACAGCTTTTTAAAAGAAATTTGTTAGCTTTGCACATTTAGTCTCAGTACCATACACAGAAACAAATTACACGGAAAAAATACGTCTGCAAGTGCGTGTTGGTTGTGGATTGTACACGAAGGGCTTTGTCCCTGGGAGGGCCTCCTCCATGCAGATGATGGCATCTGCTGACAGGAGTTTTGTCCTGTCTGAAGAAGGTCTATGAAAGGCACGTGATTCACTCTGGCCCGAGACTGAATATCACCAATAGAATCACCTTATTTCTTTTTCAGTTTTCTCTCTCCAAGTAATTCAATGGATCGTCCCTATAGGAAACGGTCCCCCCAAAGGCTTATAGTTTTTCCCCCTCAGTGAGTCCTATATTTCAGTGTTAAATTAGTGCAGTGACATCTCTTCAGTTACCTGCTGAATTCAATATTCTAAACCACTGAACTCTCCCTGAAAGTAAAGAAAGGCAGTTCAGTAGGGACTTGCCGCTTCCCTGGTGTCCATCCTTTCTAACTTTCCCCTCCCCTCGGCGCAGCACCACAGGGATGTTCAGTCCTCCCTCCCTTTCACACACCAATCAAAAGCTTCTGCCCTCACTGTCCAAAATCTAAATTGCAAGAACTTGGCAGTCCAGCGGCTGTTCCTGGGCCAGGCTCATAAGCATTCCATCCAGGGCCTAAAGAATTACTAAGGAGCTAAAGTTTTCTTTAAAGAGCTTGGAATTTAAAAACAGGAAAAGAAAGGATGTGATAGGAAATGTTCTATTTTCTCTCTTTTAGTATTATATCAATTTATGAATATCTTGATTTAGCTCTGTAAATGTGTTTAGTATTTCATCCTTTAAACTTCCCTGAACACTGGAGTTCTAAGAAACAGCTTCACCAGATTTCTTTTTAACGATCAATGAATCTTAAATCTATGTCTCATCTCCTCTTTCATGTTTCAAGGTTGAAAAAAAAAAGTAATAAGGTAGGTTACCTTAACGGCACTCCAAATATCATGACTGATCTGTTGAATTGTAATCAGATGATATTTGGAGTGTAGTTTTAAAAGCACAGCCTAAAACGAGATATTTAATTATGCATATAACTAACATAAATTATTCTCTTTTCCAAATATGTTTCTTCATCAATAAACACAAAATACAATCAAGAAAATACTGAGGTATGTAACTAATTCAACATTTTCTTTTTATTTGCATCACTGCTACCAGAGAAACGTTTTCTTGCTTTTCAAATTATAGCTGGAAATCTGGAAAAGTAAGCCACTTGTATTAAAATGTGTAGTATGAGTCACCCTTTGCTAATATATGTTTAGGTGACCTCTTTATGATTTTATCCTTTTTTTAAAAACCCTAGGAAAAAATTTAACCAAGGAGGTAAAACACCTGTATATTGAAAACTGCAAGATATTGAAAGAAACTGAAGAAGACATAAATAAATGGAAAAATATTCCATGCTTTCCAGAAGAATTAATGTTAAAGTGTCCCTATTACCCAAAGCAATATATAGGTTCGGAGGGATCTTTATCAAAATTCCAATGGTATTTCTCACAGAAGAAGAACAAATAATCCTAAAATTTGTATGGAACCACCAAAGACTCAAATAGCCAAAGCAATCTTGAGGAAGAAGAACAAAGCTGGAAGCATTTCGCTCCCTGGTTTCAAGCTTTATTATAAAGCTGCATTAATCAAAAAGGTATGGTACTGGCACAAAAACAGACACAGAGACCAAGGGAACAGAACAGAGAGCCCAGAAATAAACCCATGTAAGTATGGTCAACTAATTTATGACAAAGGAGCCAAGAATATACAACAGGGAAAGAACAGCCTCTTCAATAAACAGTGCTTGGGAAAATGGAAAACCAAATGCAAAAGAATGAAACTGGACCACTATTTTGCACAACACATATGAATTAAGTGAAAATAGATTCAAGACTTGAATGTAAGACCTGAAATCATAAGACTCCCAAAAGAAAACATAGGCGGTAAGCTCCCTGACATGGCTCTGAGAAACAATTTTTTGAATTTGACACCAAAATCAAAAACAACGAAAGCAAAAATAAACAAGTGGGACTACATCAAACTCAAAAGCATCTGCACAGCAAAGGAAACCATCAACAAAGTGAAAAGGCCACCTACTGAATGGGAGAGAATAATTGCAAATCATTTGTCTGATAAGGGGCTAATGTCCAAAATATACAAAGTACTTATACAAGTTAATAGCAAAAAAACAAAAACATCTGATTTTAAAATGGGCAGAAGACCTGAATAGACATTTTTCCAAATAAGACACACAGATGGCCAAGAGGTACATAAAAAGATGCTCAATATCACTAATCGTCTGGGAAATACAAATCAAAACCACAATGAGGTATCTCCTACCTGATGGGCTATTATCAAAAATACAAGAACTAACAAGTGTTCATGAGAATGTGGAGAAAAGGGAACCCTTGTGTACTATACATGGATATGCAAATTGGTACAACCACTATAGAAAGCATTATGGAGGTTCCTCAAAAAACAAAAAATATAATTACCATATGATCCAGCAATTCCACTCCTGGGTATTTATCCAAAGAAAACAAAAACACTAATTCAAAAAGATATATACACCCCTCCATATTCACTGCAGCATTATTTACAGTAGCCAAGAAATGGAAACAACCTAAGTGTCCAGCAATGAAGGTATGGATAAAGAAAATGTGGTATACACCACACAGATTAGAATATTGATGGAATGGAATATATACAATGGAATATTATTCAGCCATAAGAAGGGAAGGAACTCTTGCTATTGTTATAACATGAATGGACCTTGAGGGCCTTATGCTAAGTGGAGTAAGTCACAGACAAATACCTAAGATCCCTCTTATATGTAGAATCTGAAAACAGCAACCCAGGCTCACAGATGAAGAGAACAGACTGGTGGTTACAAGAGGTGTGGGGGGCGGGGAGTAGGAGAGCTGTGAACTAAGGGGGTTTTTTAGTTTAAGTAAATTGAATAAAAGAAAGATTTTTAATCCTAATACTAATTTTTAAAATTCTAGCAGGTGCCAGTATAGCTTTCCAAATACTCACACGGATATAACGTCATTTCATACTCATAAAGGACCACTGAGGAACAGAAGACAAAGAGCATTAGCACTCTCAATTTTAAAATGGGGAACTGAATTCAGAGGTTAAATAATCTGTCCACATTATCAACCTCTTCTGGGCAGACCAGAATTCAAACCTCAGCACTTAAACACCTCTTTCCAAAATCCACACTGCCTTTAAAAGCTCACTGTCAACCATCTATTTAATCAATGGTTTGACTTCAACCTTGAAATTAAATATGATTTCCAGATAGTCATTTCATAACCAACCAATTTCTTCATTAGTTCACGATGGGCCCAAATTTTTACAATTTAAGATGGGATCAAAGAGTTGAAAAGATTGACTCTCAAGAGTTAGAAAAATTTACTGCGTTTTTTTTAAAAGGTTATACAAAGATCACATTTCAAATATGACAAATTAATTAGGAACTATAATTCCTATCTACGTCTGGCATAAAATAGTTTTGTTTTACAGAGGGAATTTTTAATTAAAAGCATTTTAGCAACAGAATTTTCTAAGTTTTGAGAACTCAATTAATTAACTAATAAATTTTTAATTTTTAAATTTGTATTTTAAATCCTGCTTATATTACACCTGCTTTGTACACATTTCCATCACAATAATTAATTCTTGTACATCGTGTACACATACGGTGCCACCATTATTCCATAAAGTAAACTACTTGTGTCTAAACGAAAGCTTTCTAAACTGAAAGCAAATACATTCACAATCAAATTTACTGGGAGAAGGAGGTTCCAATGCATATACCTTCATGGATGAGACTCATTTATCAAAGCACGTTTATTCATATACTTGTGAATAGTGTACACATTTTGAAAAAGGGTGTTTCCTGAACTCCTCCCCCTCTGCGAATTTTGTATCAGCATTCCTGAGGTGTCATTTAGGAACAAGAAGCTGCTGCCTTCCCTTCTCGACGCCTCACTACAACCCCCACCCTCGATATCCTCGGAATCCCTTCCTTCAGGAGCTGATGCCAAAGAAAAGTTTACACGAGACCAGACTAATGGGGCTTGATTATAGTACGTCAAGTACTCAGATAATTCTCCTTTTTATCAGAAAGTAGACTCCACCTGAAACAGTGCTAGTATCAAGCCCAAAACTGCTAAACTGGAAAGAGAATGGTCTTATTTAAGTACCAAAAATGATTAAGGGCTTCACATTTTAAAACCTGATGGTAAGGACATAGGAAATGGTGGCTTTCAAGGTGTCCTACAGCAGACAGATGTTGTCTTTGCCTCTCAAGCATCCACTGCCTTCCTTCTGACAACTGAGCCCTGAAAGAGGAACAGAGAAGGGCTCTTCCTCCATCCATCATCAGAGGTGATGACGTCACCTCTGTCAGCAGAGCATCTCATCCCCTGGCCACAGGGTTTGGCTGAAGGTGGGGCTGTTACCCCACTCACTGCAACAGTGATGACTGCAGCGCTTCATCTAGCGTTTGAGGAGACGAGACACTCTTTCTAGCTGTGCGTGTAAGAAGACAGGGTCTGGGACGGCTGAAGCTGCTGGCAGCTCTGCTGCTACCAGAGGCAGAAGACCTGCCTGAGGATGCACGGGACTGACACTGATGACAAAACAGAATCCAGGATAAAGAGAGTGAATCCACAGTATTCTATGCCTAGACTTCTCAGTTACCTTGATCACAAAGTTCTCTTCTTTGCTGACAACTGTTCCAATTAGGTTTTCTGTTTCTTGCAACCAAAAAAAAAAAAATTCCTGATTAATAAACGGTCTTCAGAGTCATTAGTTCACTGTCATAGCAAGGAATGGGGCCCTTTTCAAGCTCATAGCCACTACCAATTACTCCAGTCTAACTAGAAATCGCAAACTGGCATCAACTACACCATAAGGAATTTATGTTAACTAAAAGGAAATATCTTCTTATAGAGAAATTTTCGAATAAGAGTTTGCAAAGTGGGTTTTCATAAGTATTTTTTAATACTTTAATTTTCAAAAGTTCTTCCATAGTTTGTGTGCACACATATACTAAGATTCTGGTAAACAGTAAAATCTCCTTCTGTGGCATAATTAAAAGAAGGCTAAAGCCAGAATAATTTTTGTTCATTAGGTATGAGCCAAGAGGCAGGAGTAGGACACACTCTCTATGCCTTTCAGATCCTTATGGTTCTGTCTGAAAGTCACTCATATTCCAAAGAGAAGGAAACCATTACAATTTGATTAGTCAATGTTTAAAATTTGACAAGATTGTCCTAGACAATTTGTTTATTTGTAAACTGACTTATTATCCAAGTTGGATAAATGTTTTCGCTGATCCCTCTAACAGTCACAGAAGTTCAACAGGAATTCTCGGCCAAGAGGAAACGTCAGAGAAGGGACAGTAGCATCAGCTGCCCAGTGGAAACTTGTGCAAAACCTATATTCCAATGGCTCCAAAGCTAACATTTGTTTTGTCTCATTAAGTAAAACAAAACTGTTTCCTTTCATCACTATGTTCCAGTAGGGAAGAAATGTTAGCAACTGAAATAACATGTTGGCTTTCAAATGTGATAAGACTTGGAAATTCGAGTCAAGGAAGCAATGGTGTACATATGCCGAGCAATTCTAAGGTTATTACTTAATGCTGATACTTAAGGTTATTACTTCAAGTGTTTGCATTACATCAAAGAGATAGCAGGCATCAAACCACTAATAAAAGATAAATACAAGTGCCTGCAACTTAGTAGTATGCTTTATCAAAGTAAGGAAGGGGGAAAAAAGGCCAAAACCAAAATAAATAATAGATAAGGCAGAGTCCCTTTGAACAGCCTACTAAACAAACAACCAGCTGAAAAACTGGTTTACTGCAAATTTTTATAAACATAACACAGCAGAACTTTTCAATCAATATGCAGTATGAACTTGGCCAAGCTTCCAAAGAGACTCCTATTGATTTTTCAGATGTAATAGTAGTAGCAGTAATCATCATAATCATAATCATAATCATAATAATGGTTTCCAGCTATTTGACATTTAGCTGCCTAATTCTAAGGGCCTGATGCTTACTAAGGGTTTTATATATGTTAATTGCCATCAGTCATCGTGGCAATGCTATCAACTAGGCAACAGTCCCATTTTACAGATAAGGAAATTGAGGTTTTCAGTATTAAGTAGCTTTTGAAGATCATATCATGAGGAGTGGAGCTGTAATTTGAAACCAGGTTTTTCTGAATCAAAAACTCAGCCTCTTAACCATTAGGCTAACAAGTTATTCATTCAACATATTTCTTTGAGTACCTATCACGTGGCAGACACTGTGCAAGGCACTGGGGAGGTCATTGTGATCAACACAGTTGCTGGCCTCACAGTTTAAAGTCTACTGGGAGAAAAAAAACGTAATCCAATAATCCTATAAATGGAAGTGAAATTAAAACTAAAAGTGGGATCAATTTTCTGAAGGACAAGAATATGGCGCTGTCTTTGGATGCATGTAGCAGAAGGAGCTCACACAGCCTGGGAGGTCAAGAGAAGTTCACTGCAGAAGAGTCACAGAGCTGAAACCCTGGGGGTTCAGAGGGAAAACCAACCAGACAGGGGAAAAAACATGTGAAAAGGCCCTGTGCTAAAGAGGGAGCTCAGAATGTTTGCGCAACTAAAAAGGAAAAAAAGGGCTTTATGCCTGAGCCAGAGAGCGGGAACCTGGGACAGGATGAGGCTTGTACCTCATCCCAGAACCTTGGAAAGACTGAGCTTCTGTTGGGCGTAATGACATTTTACCCAACTGTAAGCAAATGAAACAGAAACTTCTTTCAAGTCTATAGGTTCCATTTTTTTAATGTAATAAAGCCTCAAAAGCAACAGTGAATATTTTAATTCATAAATGTTTTCAGGTCTAAAGTCAAACACTAAACAAAGATACTGTCCCTTCAGTGATTCTGAGGACAAGCCACCTTTCATCCCCACTACAGCTGCTGGATGCAGGCTGCCTTCAAGTGTCACCTGATTCCTCCCAGGCCCACCATTCGCAGCCCTCTTCCATTCTCTCTCTTTACCGCTGTCTGATCTCCCTAGAGCAAAACCTGATTATTTCATTCTCCCGCTTAACAATCCTTCAACAGCTTCACATTGCCTAATGGGGAATGTGTGTTCTAGCCCACATCTGCCCAGATAGTGTCAGCTTCTGTTCGAATATACATCTGTCCAGAGAACAGGTTCCTTTCTCAACACTCCATTATTCCTGAAGTATTGGCCTCATTCACATGGTTCAAGATGGCTTCGTCCCCGACATATGACAAATAGCTGAATAGGGGAGGGCTGGGGGGAAATGTTGAGGTGGGTGAACACCTCCTTTAAGGACCTGACCACACATATTAGAGTCTGAGGCCGCACCTGGTTACAAGAGAGGCTAGCAAACGTGGTCTTTATTCTCACATCCACAAACTCAAGTACATCTGTTAACATGGAAAAGGGAAAAATTAATTTGGGAGGATAACTAGCAGTCTCAGAAACTGAAATTAACATGCATTTTGCTAAATTAAATGAGGCCCAAACTAAATAATGTAGTTAATATTGATTCTTTGAGAGTTTATTATCACTTCTATTTTGAAAAAAAATGTGCAATGTGAATGTTGATCTATGCTTTAGAAAATGTTTATGGTATAACTTTACAGATATTTTGTTGCCAAAGTAATTACTGCCTCTCAAAACTTGTATATGGCAGTTTACCTAAGCAATCCTTTACTCCCTCCGATTCCCCAATGATTAACAAACTGTTTTTCTATATGCAATTTGATATTTTAAAAGATGGTCCTGAGAGATTCTTTAGCTGCTAAGACTTCGGAAATAAGCACTTGGTTTCACCCTGACAGATAACAATGACTTCATTTGTACTGACCAGGAAAGGAGGCTCATTCCTGACATGGGTTTAGAATCGGAACTCAATTATTAAACCATATCCTGACAGGTAAATAGGGAAGAAAGGTCAATAAAGGCCCTTTTCTCATTTGTTACTAATCCTAGAGATGGATTGATTTAGTCAAGTTTTAAGTAACACTTTCATTGACAATGAATCTTGATTGGACTTAAAGTGTCACAGTATTTACTATTCCTAGCCACAAGTAAAGTCCTGAATACAACAATACTCCTTTCTTTACCTTTCCCGCCTATTTCAACAAACCAAGACTGAAATTACCTCTTTGAAAACATGGCTGAAACCAAAAATCTACCTGAAATGCAAATGTTTAAGTAGTTATATTCCTGATACTAGCAATAACCTTGAACACTTAAGCCAAACACAAGTAACTAATCCCTAAATCATTAACTTACACTGGATTCTTAATGTAACTGTGTTTGGTGATTTGGGTAAGAGATTTTTTTTAAGTCACTGTCTTTATTTGGTATGATACACTTCAACTGGATTAATCTGGATGTTACAGAAATGAAGCAAAACTCTAATATACTTCGTATCTTTCATCGCAAAATTACTTTTCTAAAGATATTATACTTTTAAGCATCTATCACAGTGGACCATATCATGTTAGGACTAGAGAGAATAGAATGACGCTGTTTCACTTTTTTAAATTATTTTGTAATGTGTACATCTCTGTATTTTTCACTTTACTTGTCCATCGTGTATGCAAACACGCTCTCAAACAAGTTCTCATCTGAACATTGCTACCAGTGAGGATTCCAACAATAAGAGTGAATAACGACACTGGAGAATTTCAAGTCCTTAAAGAGAATGGCCAAACATGTCTTTTACAATAAAACTGAGGCAAAGCACATTATAACAGACTGAGTCAATAGAAAGAATGGAAAGTAATAAAGAACAAAAATACCGTTCATTTGTTCTCCTCAACCTATATTTAAATGTCTATTCCTTTCCAGATACTTATTCTTAAATTTCAAAAGTAAAAATTATAAGTTGTCACCTACCCTCTTCCATTTTTCTAAAGTTCTAAAGTTCCCCAACTAGTTACTGGTTTTGTATTAGCAAATTATTTCCAACTAAACTTTTCTGCTGATAGCTGTTAAAGCACAAAATGTTTCTTTCCCTGGGTGTATTATACATTATCCACTAAGGGAAAGGGCTGATCGAAATTAAGAAATGGTCTCACAAATTGCTTACAAATTCTCTCTTTGCAAACATAAAAACCAAACTGAACTTTCAGAAAAAACTTTTCTTTAATGTGCTTATAACATGCAAACCATTAAATGAGGCTCAATACATTACTTTTTCCAGGCTGTAAGTTTCCTCACATGTTGGGCCAGGTAGGTGCAGGGATATGACGCAAGAGATTATTAAAACACCTATTATAGCAAGAGTTAATGGTATCATAAATCCAGTGACAACTTTCATCCATTTTAAAAGAATTACCCATATAGAGTCTCAAAACATTTAGGAAGAACAATTACACTGACTTTTTTCCAACAAGGGAGTGATGTTAACAGCGACTTAGGTATCCAGGAATATGCACATCCTCATTCAACAAATATTCATTCAATAAATATTTATGGAGCCAAGCATTCAAGACACTCAGTGACAAAACAAAAGATCTCTGCCTTCAAAGAGCTTATGAAAAAAAGGTAAAGAAAGGTAAGGAGAGCCAGGAAGGCTGAGACAAAGTGTTAAATAAGAGTTACTATATGACTTAGCAATTCCTCTGCTTAAGTGTATACCCAAAGGAATTAAGAATATATGTCCATACAGACCTTGTACACAAATATTCATCACAGCATAATTCATAATAGTCAAAAAAGTAGAAACAATCCAAATGACAATCCACTGATAAATGAATAAACACAAAGCACTGTATCCTTGCAATGGAATATTATTCAGTCATAAAAAGGAAAGGAGTGCTGGCCTGCACTACAATGTGAATGATCCTTGAAAACATTATGCTTCGTAAAATAAGCCAGACACAAAAGGACAAATATTGTGTGATTCCACTTACATAAGGCACCTAGAACAGGTAAATTCATAGAGACAGAAAGTAGACTAGGGGTCATGGGCAGGGGGTGGGAATGTGCAGTTATTGTCAAAAAGGTAAAAAGTCTGTTTGGGATAATGAAAAAGTTCTGGAAATGGATAATGGTGATGGCTGCCCACCACTGTAAATGGCCCTAAAGCCACTGAATTTTACACTTAAAAATGAAAAAGATGGTAAATTTCATATTAGACATATTACCATAATTTATTTTAAAAGATGCTAAGAAGTTACTATTAAATCACCTACTAATTACCACTGTTGAATTACCTACTAAGTGGTGACATCGCAGCTCACGCCCAGGTCCTCTTTGCCCGCTTTCTGCCATACTACACGGCCCCAGAAGCAGGAAGAAATCCAAGTCCTGGTCATCTGACCTCCCTGGTCATCAGATCTGGCACTGTGACTTGTTGTCGTGGACATAAGTGAGTAATCCAAGTGGGGCCAAATTCCATCACTCTGTATTTTTAATGTTAAGAAGAGATACAGATTATAGGGATTACTATGTGCCAGTTATGAAAATGTCAGGACCCAGAGAGAAGGTTCTGCTATTGGCGATGCCAATAGCAGCCCTGGGTTTCTGCCTTTCTCGATGCTCAGTTGTTGAGCGCATCATTCAGTTCCTTGACGCTCCTCCAGTATCCTTATACTAATAAATTTCCTTCCTTGCTTAAGCTAGCCAAAGATGGTTTCTGTTCCCTACAAACAATAGAAACTGTACTTCTAATATTATACAGTTTTCCAATTCTTAAGCTTTATCCGTGTGGGCAAAATGATAATGCAAGTATCCTTTGCCTTCCAAATCTCTTGTGTCTTTGGGATCAGACAGTAAGAATCAGGATAGCAAGGGACAACTATAGGTGGTTTTTCAAGAGTTTCAAGACAATTCAATACAAGGCTTGCAAATAATTTAACTAAATGTGAGCTGGAGAGCACTTTATTCTCTGAAAGTTTTACAAATAATATACTTTTATTTGCCACTAGAAAAGTTAATCAACAATTTTTTAATCCAGTTGGGTTTTTGGGTTTTTGTTGGGTTTTTGTTTGAGCTCTTACAGTTAGCTCTGACGACCATCGATTCCCTCCATAACTTGAAGACTCCTCTTTTCAATAGGAGATCTGTGTGGGGAGTAGCCGTGTCTGCTCTTAGGGACTGTTTCGTAACTATTCATCACCACAAAGTCTTGGAGAGCTAGACATCCAGGAATTAAAGACCTGAAAGTTTCTCCTAGGACTCTGCTGAAGAATTGCTTTGGATAACTAATATATAATGAAAGTCCAGCATTTCATCATTTTTCACAAAGAGGTTTTTATGATGATAGTTTAACAGACAGAACCGCAGTAACACATGTTTGAATTCTAAGAATTTAGAAATGCACGTAGACGATGCTTTGTTTGCTTCCTAAGCCTGTCCCTGTGTTCATGGGACTCCATCGCTTGTTTAAATACCAAGAGAGAAAGAGGGCAGGATGGACTCCACACATACTACCAAGTGTGTGTGTGTGTTTGTGTGTTGAATATTCATAGGTACAAGGAGACCAAACAATTTAGAACTATTTTAGATAGTAAATTGTCCTTATTGCCAAAGTTTCCAGGGATCTATTAAATAGAAGACTATTTAAGTTCATGGTAACTGAAGAAAAAGTATGTAACATTGGGGATGAGGAGAAATAAGGAGGAAAGGAGTGAAAACAGAATATCCAAAGGAGCTGGGAAACATTGTATAAGTTCCCCCAAATAACTGCCAAGCTTCTGGCTTTCTATCCTGCCGTCAGTATCTCAGGTTTTGGTACACTGAGTGCACATGACAAGGATTGAAGGCAGTCCAAATACACTCAGAGGGTCTGAATCAAACTTAAAGCTCTCACATTTCATAAATCAGTATAAAACACGTTCTTAGATTATTTCTTTCATCTTTGCGTATCTCAATAACATCAAATGGTTTCTTCCCATTTTGGACCTATTAAAATGAACAGTAAAATTTCACCAATATTTTTTACAAAAGAAACAAGTATCAAGAACACAAATTATAGGGTATAGATTTGAGACAAATATCCATCCTAATAATCCTTGAAAGTTCACCTAAATGCCACCTCCTCCTTGAAGCCCGCCCCAATTCATACCAGCCAGAGAAAGAATCCTCTTTTGTGTCTAATCATCTTTATTTGAAAAGAATTGCTTTATGTCGTGGTGATTCAATACCAGTCTCATCTCATACTAAATAATCACTACACCGACTTCACTAATATTTAGTAACCACTTACTGTCTACCTCAGGAATTGTGTGAGGTGCTGAGCATACAAGGATTATAAGGTCAGAGTCAGTTCCTGATCTTGTGGCATTTACAACACTGAGAGCAAAGGTACCACATGCCCTGATGTCTCCTGTTGATCCTATCCAAGTGTCATACCACAAATTCTCAAAGGAAGTTTGAGTTCTTAAGATAACACCTTAAAATAGCACAATATCTGGCATCTTTTCATACTGTATCTCTAGCACATGGTCAGGGCTCGATAAACATGTGTCAAAGGAACCAATGATTCAGTCTACAGCATGCTCCAGCGTAAACCACATTACCGGGAAAGGTGCATGAACTTGATTCAGGGTGTGGACACATCCTAAATTTTATGATTACATTTTTTCTGAATAGCCTGATAGTTTGACTTATTCTGAATTCAAGGTTGGAGATCTGTAGGTTTGTGTTGAAATAAACTATAAAATAGCTATCATTAACGAATCATTGATTTGAATTCTGAGACAGCTAATCCATCCGCTTCAAAGACATTCAGTAAAAACAACTTAATCAAATGATTTCAGTCACACACACACACACAAATCCTGCACAAACTAATGCCTACAGAAAGTGACTCAGACAACAGAACTTCGAAAGTGGGTACTAAGATTACGAAAATGAACAAGCCAGCCACGCTGAAGGGCGTATTTCTTACATGTGTAAACAAGGCTTCTAAAATAAAACAGACCATATATTTACTGCATAAGTTAAACCAACCATTCATAAATGCTCAGCATTACTGGCCAAACATTCTTCCATATGACGTTTTAAAACACCAAAAATAACCAGAAACAAAAATTTCTTATGGTAAACATATGACCATCTATTTCAGCAACAGGCAGTTTCCCACTTCGTGGTTTTCTTCCACTGACCATGACCAGAAAAACACTTCACGTATGCTTTTTAAAACAAACATTGTTGATGAAGAGTAGTAAGAAATTGGAGAATCCTTAAAAACATTATTTTCATTTTAGTTAACTTTCCTGACTATAACAGTAATAGGTGTCTAATTAAAGAAACGTATATAAATCTGGGAAATACAGGAGACACAAAAATGAAAACGAAAATAAAAATCACCCGCCCATCCACCATGCGGCGTCACCGTTGTTAGTAAATACGCTGTTTTATTCTCTCTCACTGTTTTCCATGTACCTTATTTTCTACATTTTTAAATTAGAATTATGGTTTTCTAAAGGTATACAGTAAAAATTTTCCCATGTAAATCTGCATGGGAGTAGAAAGATGACCACCAAAAAAAGGCATTCATGTATCTGAAAGGCACCAAAGGAATGAATGAATAAATGAATGACCATTAAAGTTTCACTCCTCTGATTATAATCTGGTGACCTATTATCAAATTCTGATGTTAAAAAAAAAAAGAGTAAAATTCAATCTGCTATAATGCTATAAATTTGTCATAGAAGCCCGCTGTTGCTTCTTTTATGTTTATATATGAAGGTACACCGTGTGCCTGGAATTTAAGTTTTCAAGTTTAAGTCTATAGCATTCTGCCTATATTCTGTAAGTTATACACACCCCACCTGTCCAAGAATAGTTCCAAAGGGAAAACATGACTATGAAGAATGCTACCTATGCAAAAAAAAAAAAAAAAATTTTTTTTTAAGCAAGAAAACTCTGTTAAACCTAGAATGAGGCCAAGCAGTTGCCTCTGAATTCTCTTCCATCAACGTCAAGCATCAGGGGCACTTGAGAAGGGATGGTTGTTTACCGGACTGAGCTTTCTACCAGAGAGGGTCTGAAAGCTGCAATGTTATTTATGGAATGACTTCAAAGTTTAAGAAATAGTCGACCTTTCAGCTTAAAATAGGCCTTGTGTTCACCACTTCAGAAACTGTCTCTGTACTCCAGCTGATTTCAAGTTCCATAACATGACATGAGCAACCCTTAGACTTTCCAAAACAACTCAGGATTCAAGATTATACTGTCTTCCTCCTCCCCACTAAACACACAGGCACACATCCAATGGATTTTTAGATAACTTTTATCACAGTGATAGATGCCCTAGGCAAAACAAAGCTAGGTTTATACACCTAGTTACAGCTGGAAACAATGGCTATTACTTGGAAGTGTTCTGTTTGGAAGAGACCAAAGATAACTTACAAATCATGCAGATGTGAAAGTTGGCTGTAACCATTCCTAGCTTCATCTGTGCCTCTACTGATCAGACAGTGCTGTTAAGGGGAAGATTTTTTAAACTGGGATAAGGAGACCACAGTAAAATGAGTAAAAGAAGAAAAAAATAATAATAAATCTGCAAATATTTAAATATTTAAAACTTCAAGCAACAAAAACAAAAGATCAGGAAGGGAAATTCAAGGGACCATAAATGGGAAAAATAAAACCTAAACCTTTACACAGTTTTACTCACCTGTCTAAGGATTTAAGTCAGAATTATAAACCGTGTGACACACCAGCCGCCTACCTGATGTCCATCAATGAACATGGAAACAAAGGACTTAAAAAGCTCACTGAATAGGCCAAAATCAAACCGCAAGTAAAAATAAGGGCCCCAATCTTTTGCCATTCTGGCTAAGAAACTACTGTGATGCTTGGCAGTCACTGCTTCAGTGGGTCACCTGACAGTCTTGTCAGACCTTAACTAGTGGCTGTTGATTCTTGGTGGATCCCGAGAAGAAAGCTCAGGCCAAAGGCAACAATCACTTAAACACAGGTACGTAGGTGTACACACAGAGACACACACGTGCACACTTGTTCACTAACCTCTCAGCCCTGGGGGGGAACAGACAATGAAACAATTATATACCTTTCACTGATTCTCCTATCCCACCCTTCCTGGGACTTCCGCCATGCTCACTACGCCCTCTGGTCCCTGACTATTGGTCAAGCTGACGGACCCCAAAATACAAAGTGTCAGTGACCAGGGAAGTGAATCTCAGAATAAAGAAAATGGAAGAAGAGGGAAGGAGCAATTAACGTCGCATTTGAAATTGTACAGCACATCCCCAAACTCCTTCCTTCCCTTTTAAGAGAAAAATTAAACCTATAACCCTAAAATATGCCAGTACCATAAAAATTGTTTAATATATTCACCATCATCATCCAATAGGATTTAAAGTAGTTCCCCTGAACTCAATGTATTTCCTAATTAGATCTTTAGGTGAGCAATTAAGTTAGAATATACAAACCAGACCCCTTTTGCACCAACACAACCTCAGGTAGAGGCAACTCAGGATCCAGAAAGATCGGGTATATCCTGGTTAAAGGATAACTGAGAGAATAAGAGGAAATGCAAATCTTCGCTTCTGGGACAATCCAATTTCTCAGACTGAGAAATCAGACTTAAAAGCTGGGTCCACATTACCAGGTGGAAGGACCTCTAAAAGGGCCTGCTAAATTCTAATAGATTGAAACTTTGATTATGTTTTCAGCTGAAAAACTCATTACCTTATGGCAAAAATGCCCAAAAGCCAAATAATAACAACGTATATCCTCCCAAATAAATTTACACACTAAATATTAAAATCAGACAAAATTTACTTGCAGACAAATAAATATCTCTGAGTTACCCTGAAATGCTGTAAACTCCATTCTCATTAACCACCTCTTGAACTGAATTTGAAAAACCATCATGTGACCAAAAGTGTCAAACAGATAAAGAGCGAAAATAGAAATCAGAAACTTTCAGCCTCATTTTTAGCTCTTCCGTTGAGTTCTTGATATTGCAGTGGAACAAACTTTCCGAGCTAAAGAGATTCAATGCCCATGTCTCCAATCCAGCTCTCCAATTCACTTTAACAATTCACACGCCTTTGAAGACATTTCAGGGCCACAAAAATCTAAGCATAATGTGGATTTTCCCAGCAATTCTCTTGAAAAAGAATTGGGCTCTTTCATTTCTGTCTCTTTCATTCACTTTTGTAATACCCCAGCGGTGAGGACAGCATATACTCTTTTTCTGAGTCTCCACAAAGACATGCTGACAGGAAAAGAGAATAAACTATATGAACAAGGTCACATGAAAAATTAGCAACAGACCTAGGACAACTGACCTCCAACCATAGAAGAGCAAGGAAATCCAACTCAAAGTATGCATTCTGTCTTTGATAGAAAAAGTGTGTAGGGGGGAGGAGGGTATCTCTCAAGTGGTAGACTGGGTGCTTAGCATGCAGGAGGTCCTGGGTTCAATCCCCACTACCTCCTACAAGAACAAATAAATAAGTAAACCTAATTACTACCCCCGTCAAAAACAAACAAAAACAAAACAAAAAATCAACAACAACAACAACAAAAAGAAAAAGTGTATAAATATTGAACCAATAACAACACAATGAAAAACCATAATGTTGCTTTGATTTCATGGCCCTAAAAAGAACTTGCAAAGTAAATTATCTACCAATTATATTCTCAGTTAACAAAGTAGGTGATGCTGCTTCCCCTGGAGAACATGTCATATGGCGCAGACACATGCTCCTGCCAGCTGGGCAACTCCTAACCCTCTTGAGGGCAATGGAACTCCACAAGTTAAAGAAACGGAATATCCAACCAATCCACTGAGCTTCACCAAAGCAGTATCTCCAAAGATCCATCCTCACCTCAGGCTCGAGCTGCACAGAAGTCCTGTCATCTTAACCTCAACAGGACTCAGTTTGTCAACAGAAAAATAATACATTCTAAGGCAACTCAACTTCCAAAACACCACCAAAAAATGTTGAAAACAAGTAAGAAATATTAATATAAACCTATATGCTAGATAAAAGGTCAAGCTTCTTTTTCGCAAGGCTTAAAGATACAATGTGTAACCAAAGAAACACACACTTGGATGAAAATCTGGGGACAGGGTTACAGTTTCAGCTTTTGGCATTAATGTTCTCTTCCCCCTGTTTCTCAATCTCTAAAAAGAGCAGAAGAAACTCCACAACTGCTAAAAATTACATAGTTCCCCAAACACATAACTTTACTCCAAATAGACAGTACAAAAGCATGCCCTTTTATTTTTCGAGGTTTTATACTCTATCCCTAATTCTTATCATTTTGTACGCAAGCGTTACTATAGCTCACAGTCACCAAGGTAGTGATAATCACAATAGCTAACATTTTATACAAGTGTTTATTTTGTACCAGGTACTCTGCTAAGCACTTAACATACATTAACTCACTTCTTCCTTAGCACAACCCTATGAGGCCATAACCATTGATTTTCCCATTGTAAGGAAACTAAGATGCAATTATGTAACTTGCCCAGGGTCATACGGGTCTCAGGAGGAGAGGCCAGGATTTGACCCCAAGCATTTGGCCCTGGAACCCTTCCCCCTTAACCACCACACTACACAAACCTAGAGAGTCTGGGGGAGGGGGAGGGGGAGCTGCAGCAGAGTTCATCTGCAAAACGTTGTTGGGGCCCAAACAATGACCTTGTACTATGAATGCTCTCAGACACAAATGGTAGCTTATGACAAGCACTTGTCACCGGTATTTTTTTTCTTCCACATTTCAGTTTCACAATTAACTAACATTGACCTTAGAGAGATTGAATCAAATCTACCTCCTTTCTTCCACCCATTAGGGAAGATGCTCCAGTAACAGAAACTGTGGATGTTCTGGTGACTTCCACATCCCCAACCGAGTAGCCACCACTCAGTTAAGGGCCTGGCTCAAAGTCACAGACCAGGGACACTGAACGTTAAGTCACGTGCCCTAAAGACTAACAGCAGAACACAGTGACCAGCCAGGAGGGGAAGCAGCAGTTCTTGGACCTGAAGTCTCTAAGTCTGGGGAGTCCAGGTACTGAGACCCGGCGGTAGCGACAACAAACGTGCGCATCAGCATACAGTGCAGTGTGCGTTTAAACTGAGAACCGGTATCCACGCTCAGGACAGAGAGAAAGTACTAGTAATCAAGGAAGTCCTCTTTAACGGTGATGTTTATATATCTATTTCCCCCATTCATAAATCAACTCGAATCTCAAGAGCCCCGCACTTGGCTGAGTCCCAGGAGAGGTGCAGCATTCCAGTGGGCCGAGGCCCGGGAAGGGAGAAAGCAGGTGTGAGTTCTAGAACCCAGACGGCCGTCGGAGCCCTTTGGGGGGCTCACAGCGCGGCAGACACCCCCGGGTGCCCCCGAGGCTGGGCGAGTCCCCGTTCGGTAAGGCCAAATGGAAATTCCTTAAGCGAAGCGGGGACGGTGACCTCCTCCCCCAGGGCAAAGCCACACTCCGGCTCACCACATCGCCTGAGTTCCATGTCCAAGGCCACGGACTTTTATCGACTGCCCTTACAAACTCGGCCCCTGAGGGACAAGGGCTCGAGAGCGGCGGCAGGCTCGGATGGAGGGAGGAGGCGTTCTGCTTCACCTCTGAGGGAAAACAAACATTTTAACCAAAACAACCCACGGAGAAGCCAGCAAAGGCTTCTTCGCCGGGCCTGTCTCCGGGCTTTTGAATCACTTCCTCCTTTTCTGAGGCGTCTCTGAGCTGGAGATTACGAAGTTGCTGAGAAAGACTTGCCTCTCCAGGCAGCTTCCTGCGAGTGAGCGAGCGAGCCGAGCGCACGGCGCTGTCCGCGGGCGCGGAGCCTGCCCGGCCGCCGGGCCACCGCAGGCGGGAGCGGGAGCCAGAGCGGAGGACGCGCGGCGCCAGGAGGGACGCGGATGGGTTCCGAGGCGACCGCGCGCCAGCGCTCCCCAGCCCGCGCCCCGGCTTACCCCAGCGTGTTGATGAAGCCGTTGACCGAGCCCTCCGCGTACAGGGACACGATGTCCCCTATGTAGAGGAAGCTGGACATTTTATCAGACATGCTGCTTCATGCTCCGAAGAAGACGTCCCTCCGCTTCTCGGCGCCCTCGGCGCCCTCTCCAGCGAGCCGCCGCGGCAGAGGCGGAACGGGGCGCCCGCCTGCAGCTCCCAGAGCGGCGGCGGCGGCGGCGGCGGCGGCGGCGGCGGGCACGGCCCGAGGGACAGAGCGTGGGGCTCAGCCTGAAGCCGCAGCTCCGGACGCCCCGCGACGTGCGCGGCCCAGACGCTCCGAGAGCCGCAGCTGCCGCCTCCCCGGCAGGTTTCCTGTTCCTTTCAGAAGTTTTCTTTCCAACACCTTTGCTCCTCCTCCTCCCTCCTCCGCTCCCCCTTCCGCGTCCCCTCCCCGCTCCGCGCGCCGCTGCGATCGTCCCCGCCGCCCGGCCCGAGCGGGCGCTCGCACAGCCCCTCGGTCCCCTCGGGGGAATTTTTGGACCAGGTGGTGGTGCCCATTGGGCGAAGGGGAGGAAGGCAGCCCGGGACGACGGGGCAGAGGCCAATCAGGCGGCGGCGGCCGTGGGCGGAGCCGGGCCGGGCCGAGGCGACGCCGAGGGAGACACTGCCACCCGGGAAGCTGCGGCGCGCGGGGACCGAACGCCGGGAGGCGCTCGAGGGACCGCGGGAGCCCCGAGCCGGGAAGCGGGCGCGGCAGGGCCGCCCTGGAGAGGCTAGAATTGGGGTGCGACAGTTCCCGCCTGGGAAAGCGAAGGGTGGCGTGGCCGAGACCCTTTCATGGGTCTTAAGGGGGCGGGGAGGATGGGAATTGGCCATGGGGCGGGCGGGCGCGCAGGACCGGAGCCAGACGAGCCCGCGATGTGCCTGGAGCTGAAACTGAGGTGAAGGAGTGAGCCGGGTGGAACGGGTGGGTAATTTGCTGACAAAGGGAGAGGAAGGAAGATGTTAAAGAAAAGGAAAAAATAGAAATAAAAAAACAAATACACAGCAAAGAAAGAAAGTAAGAAAGAGAAGAAGGGGAAAGGGAGAGAGGGAGGGGCTGCCCCTATTTGGGGTATGCAGTTTTGGGGTTTTGTCTCTAGTATTCGGAGTTGGTGAAACTTGACCCGTCTGAAGTTGTCCAGGTGGACACAAAATCACTTGTCCAAGCTGGCAGGTTTTTTAGCCAGTCGCTGGCGGTGAACCTCCTCTTAAGGCCTCTTGCTCTTAAACTCGGAGACCAGGTTTAACCTTTCACCTCCGGGAGCCCGTTGTCACCGTCTCACTGACAGTCTTGGTCTGTTTGCTTATAAAGCTTCTGACTCAAGGCTCCAGTGGTTAGTGAATGAAACTGGCGACAGGACTCGTTTCCACACCTTCTCTTGCTTTTGTAACCCTCATCTTATCATTTTAGAAGACTTTCTCCCACCTTTGTGGAAGACCTGGAGAAGGCAAACTCATCAAAGAAGTACGACCTAGGTAATCCCCCTAAAGCAACGTTTTCTGAAAGGTGGAGGAATCCAGGGTGTTCAAAGTGGTGTGTGTCAAACTGCAACCGACCAAAATTTAAACTTGCATTTCGAAGCTGTCTTGACAGTTCAAAGATGGCTTGGGTTAAGACTTATAATCACCTAATGGAATATGAAAGAATAAGCTTAATATTCAGATGTTTATGTTTAGAAAGGCTGCAGGATAGAGAATAACGTACTAGACCCAGAATCCAGGAAATGTCAGCACAAAGCCTGTTTGTGTTGAGATAAACTGGACCCAGTCATTGGGCTGCCATGCAGCTGACAGATCTCTACTTCTGGGTTCTCCTTTGGAAATGGTTACTTAGCAACTTAGAAATGCTTGTTATATGATAGAAGCCCTCTTCTCTACATGACACATGATATCACTGTTGGGAGCCTCCAAGACATTGGACAGATGAGCTATTTAAAAGCTTGTGATGGAACAAGATGATGACCCAGGAAACTGAGGTTTCTATTTATCTAAGAGATCCATGGATTACATTCAATGATTTCCAAAATTGCAGTCTTGTGCCATACATCCAAATGGATGCTCCACATTGTCAAAGTCATGAATGTTTTTCTTTGTTTCCTCTAGGTGCAGACTGTCTCTGGACAACATACTACAAAACAAGTAGGTGATTGTTTATGCCAATGAACAGGTTAAAAACTTTAAGCCACCTACCCAAGTCTGATGTCTTTCTTCGTCCTCACCCTATCCCACCACCCACCACCCACCGTCCACTGGATGTCCTATTTCGTCTGAAGCCTGGATCTGGTCACACTTCTGCATTAGCTTGGCCAAGATGGTCAGCCAACCACTAAAGGTTTGGGCTCTCCTTCCAAGGCAGTCAAGCCTCCTTAAAAGGGTCTTCCCAGCCTTAGCTATTAGTGCAAATCCATCCTTCATTTGCTCAGCTCAGAAACCTTGGGGTGGTTTCTGACTCCCTCTCACACCCCACATTCAGTCCGTCAATCAATACTAGAAGTGAAAGGGTTTGTAATTTGTTATATGTCAACTGTTTTTCATGAATAGCTTTCCTCACTCCCCTGCTTTGTAATAAATATAAATTTTAATATGTTACTAATTGATTGAGCAGTCTGCTTTACAAGATACAAATAAAGTACAGATGTTTGAATCACACCCTTGCAAGAACCAAATCTATATGTTCCATTCCTTAATGATATTTCAAGGAGAGCACTTGGATTTAGTTACTTTCTGTTATTAAACACACACACACCCTGTTCCAGTCCAGTTTAAAATGTTGGTCTCATCTCTTTCAGGCCTCCTTAGGTCAGTGTGACAGCCATGAGGAAGGGAGTGTGGTCCATTCTTTACTTTTACCCAGACATCTTCACATTTGAGCTCCTTGGGTGTTGGCATAGGGAAGTGAGGATCAGGATGAAATGGGCAAGCATATCATTCTGAACTGAGTGTGTGATTTCTTTTCTTTTGACTTTTGCTGCTCGTATGACCAACATTGACTGGGTGCAAGGGCCTCCTTGTCAGATAGATGTCAAATGTTGGCTCTCTGTTGGGCACGTGGATGAGGTTTTAGTAGCTCTAAGTAACCTCTGCCATGCACACTTCTTTGAAGTGGGAGAGCTGACCCTGTCCTGACTTCGTTCAAACCCCCTTAGTTCCGCCACTGACGGTACACCCTACAGGCAGACCTCCCTCTTGGGTGGAGTTCTAGCAAATCTGGTCTCCTTTTGACCACCGGAGATTCAGGCAGGCAGGGCCTACTGCCTGGCTGTGCAACCTGTGCAGTCGCACAGGGCCTGGGTTTCAAGGGCTGCATACTTGGTTTGAGGTTCTGCTGGTGGCATCTTGAAATTCTTGATCATTTTCTCACAAGAGGCCTGCATTTCCATTTTGCACTGGGCCATGCCAATTACGTAGTCAGTCCTGAATTCTGGCACCCTTTCCATGCCAGAGTGGGCATATGAACTGCTCCCCTGGCTCCCCTTACTCTATTCATCTTCGTCTCTCCAATTCCTTCTTCCTTACTCAGGGCAACAAGTCTGATGTACCAAGTACCAAGCGTCCTCCAATTACCAGAGTCAAGGCCAGGCTCCTCCTCTCATGGACACGACCACTCTTTACAAGTTTCCATGCAATACACCCTCCATGGAGACAAAGGAAAAGTTCCACCATCCCTCACTGCCTCACCAGTCCCCAGATGGACAGCTCTGCCCATTCCCCATATGCAACCTACACTCCTCGGGAAGAGATCTGCGGATTTGTTCTCTAACAAATCTGTGTTAGTCATTTGTACAGCCTGCTGTGAAATTTTGGACTAAAAAAATGCTGTTACCTGCCTCTAGACACAAGCAGGAAGAAGAGTAGACGATCCAGGGGAGCACGTAGGGGAATCTCACAGCCATGCTCAGCCGCGGCTGCAAGGTCCAGCCCGGATACCCGTCCTCCTCTCCTGCATGGCTAACAGCCTGAGTGGGGTTACCACCACCCCCAGCTCCAAGCACGGGTCCTGACTAGTCTAAACCAATGCCTCTCAAACTTCAGCATGTGTAAGAACCATCTTAAAGCTTCCTGGGCCCCATCCCATGAGATTTTGAGTTAGCAGGTCTAGAGTAGGGCTTACGAGCATTTCTGAAGGGGGTGGTTATGTGTGGGCAGGGGTGGGGCGAGATGGGAGTGAAACAGACCTTGGCTAGTGGGAAGGCACTGCTGCGAAAATGACTTTTCATTTTTATTTTGAAACAATCTCAAACAGAAAAGTTACAAAAAGAGTAACTTTTTACAAAGTACATAACTTTGACTCAAATTCATCAATTTTTCAGTTTGCCAGCTTTGTTTCATTATTGTCTTTCTCTACAAACACACACATGCACACATATAATTTACTGTTAGAACCATCTGACCGTAGGTTGCACACATCATGCCCCTTTACCTAACATTTCGTGTATTCCTAAGAACAAAGATACCCTCTTACATATCCATAGCATAGCTTTCAAGCTTAGAAAAGTTAACATGGATCTAAAACTTGAATCTGCTGTCCATATTACAATGTTGTCAATTGTCCAGATTGTATCCTTTACAGCATTTTTTTCCTCCAGGACAGAATACCATCCAGGATCACATACAGCATTTAGTTGTCATAGCTCTTCAGTCTCTTTTGATCTGTACCAACTCCCCAGCCATCCTTTGTCTTTAATGACACTGACATTTTTGAAGAATCAGGCCATTTATTTATAGGATATTCCTCAATTTGGGTTTATCTTGCCTTTTCTCATAATTGGATTAGCCTAAGTGTTTCCAACGAGAAGTGTACCCACGTGATGACATGCATGTCCCTGGGTGCCTTGACCTCAGGCGCACGGTGTCCATCCACCCCGTTGTTGACGACGTTAGTTCTGATCACTGTCAAAGTGTTGCCTGGTGGACAAGAGTTTAGCAATCATCCCAAACCAGTTCTCTCTTCAAAGTGTGGTCCACAAGAAACACTCTCTTAGCCTGGGAAAACTCCAGAAATGCAGGCCCATCTCAGAGCAGCAGCAAGTCTAAATTTCCTGCCAAAAATGCTGCCCAACCCATCTCCTTTAACCTTTAACCTCTCTATTGCTAAATCTGGAGTTTGACATCGGTCTACTGTGTTTTCCTACCTGCAGGGGATAAATACCAAGCTCCCCGAGCTGTGCCTTTGAAGTCCTTCCCACTGAACTAGATCCCTTCCACACCCTCCCCCCAACACACACACACACACACACACTGAACTAGATCCCTTCCACACCCTCCCCCCAACACACACACACACACACACACACACACACACACACACACACACACACACACACACACACACACACACACACACTGAACTAGATCCCTTCCACACCCTCCCCCCAACACACACACACACACACACCTGCCTTTCCCATGCGCTGGGGGCTGGGCAGGACTCAGAACACAGCCACAGCGCAGTCCGAAGCACTCCAAAATAGGCTTTCATCCCCAACAGCCCAATTCAAAATGCTCCCCTTCTCAAATGGCATCTTGGTCCTCACTATTGTATTTCACTGCCTCCACTGAAATTCTCAACTTAACATCCTATTAAAATATTTTTCCAACCTATTTGATAGAGTCACGGCTCTTAGAGATACTTACACGACCTGCTGTTAAATTGCTCAAGTATTTTAAACCTTGCTTACTTCAGTTTGCAACAATTCTTCCCCCGATATAATTTCAGATTCTCAGCTAGATATCAGAACCAGCGTTCATCAATCGTAACTGTATACCAGGACACTTAGGGGAACAAGCATCACGTCGACTTGTGTAAGTTACTAACTCACTAATTTACTCTCTGCTAATCTTTATGCAAACATTTAACCTCTGATGCCCCATTTTCTGTATCTGAAGAATGAGGGCAGCAATAGTACCTACCTCCTAGGTCCTTGTGAGATTTGAATTAGAAAATACACTTAAAGGGTTCTGCATGGTGCCTGGTCAATCATGCTAACTATTTTTGTGATTATCCAAAAGAAAGCAATATTTAAGGTCATAAGAAAACCAGGCACCAGAGATGCTGTGACTCATGCAAGAAGACACATTAGTGACTGAGCCACACCAGACCTGTCTCCAGAGAGTCTGCGTCAATAGCTCTCTCGTTTACACGTCTGTGCCTTCAGTAAACAGTAGTAAATGCTTGATAATCTCTTTCAGGGATAGTTGAATAGTTTTAATTTCTGAAAAAGAAAGAAATTCAATTTTTAACAGGGACATCAGACAGAAAAGAGAAAAATTTGAAACAAAAGAAACAGAGGTGGCTAAATTCCCAGCCTGGGGCTACAGAGCCACCCCCAAAATGTCCCACGGGAACTCTGCCTTCCATAAGCTGACAGTTTTTATCTCTTCACAGAAGGGGGCAGATAAAACCCACAGAGAAAACTGCCGTCTAACAGCAGAGAAAGCTGTCACGCTTGCGGTCCCCTGGATGATAACAGGGAAGATGTAATGCAGAACTTTGACTCTCCCTAGCGTTTTACAAACTTCCAGTAACCGTAAGAAATGCAGCTGTGGCTGTTAAGGTCCTACAATGTAAATTAGAGCAGTTTCTCAATGTGTAATCCAGTTTCCCAGATCCCCCAGGATTTCCCAGATCCCCCAGGATTTCTGGGCTGCTCTAAAGGTTTACTTCAGGAATTTTAACCTTGTCCTAATGAATGGAAACAAACTACTAAGGCCAAACTCATAAATGCCAAAGGGAGTGAAAGATTTGAGAGCAAGTTTTGGTAGGGAGGAAAGAGATGGAGGAAGGAAAGTAATGAATATTAATAATTTATATATTTAAGTCTCTGTGCTGAGCACTCTTCATATATTAACTGAGAACCTCCAAGAGAGCATTACTTTTTTTGACCCCATTTTGCAGCTAAAAAAAATGAGGCTTAGAAGTTAAGGAACCTTTAACCCAAGGTCACCCAAATAGTAAAATACACAGGGAGAAAAGACAAAATAGCACCACAACTCAGAAGAGGGCAAAAACAGGAAGGATGAACCCAATGAGAACTTCCTAAACTCTTTCTTCTCACCCCTTGACCCTTCTCCACATTTGCCTTGGTTTCCTCTCACCTGTGTGCACAGTGTGAATGGTTGTACAGTTGTCTCTCAGTGTCCATAGGGGATTGATTCCAGGAGCCCTTCCAGATACCAAAATCCCTGGAGTATATAAAATGGTTGTTGGTACATTTGGCCCTCCAGATCCACGAGTTTTTGTATATGAGGATTCAGCCAACACCCAGCCATATGCACACCCATGTAAAACTGTACCACATTGGCATACTGCGGAAAAATTTAGTTTAACACAGTTTTAGAATATCACACAGTATCTTAAGATCAAAATAAATTCAGGGAACATATTGTTATTCAATATAAGAAAAAAATGAAATTTGACATTTTAAATTCTACAAATAAAGGATTTCTTAGCTTAGAAATACACATGTATTCATATAAAAAATAAGGCAAAATATCGAGTAGATTTAATTTACAACTGCAAATTTTTATATCAAAATTCTAACAAAATTTAAAAGGAAAACAACAAAATGGGTAAGCTCCATGCTACAAATGTTATAGGCCAAGCAAGAAACGGAAGTAATATAATACTGAGATATCATTTCACACGTATCAGATTAGCAAGAAATTTTTTTTTCATTATAATAACCAATGCTGATAGCGAAACAACTAATCTTAAATCTGTACAACCATTTTAAATGACAATGCAGAACTATGGAATATAGCCTAAGGAAATAATCCCATCAAGGAAAAATACTTTAATCGCAATTATGCTTTTATCATAGTATTAAAAATAACAATAAACATTAGAAACAAAGTAAATATTGAACAATAGCAAATTAATGATGTAGAAATGAGTAGCTGACAGGACTTATATATATGATTTTTATTAAGAATATGTAATAACATGTAAAATAATTTATATCTTGACTTTAAAAGTAGGCTAAACGTTTATATGAGTACGATCGCTAAAGTGTTGGAGAAAATTTCTCTCCTTTCCTAATGTGTTAGAGAGTTTATATTGTTTTTTAAGTGAAAAATTAAGCCATACAGCAATAAATGACATTTGCTTTTAAGTGGAAAATTTTCCAAAGAAGAAACCATGAGATTTTTTTTTTCAATGTTTGACACAGAAAAAGCAGAATCATCAGATTCAGCTGTGCAGAAGACATGGTTGGAAACTATCTTTTGATTCTGGTGTTTTAATTGACCATCTCCTATTAATGCATATTTTGAAGACACTGTTTATCACATTCTTTGTAGCAAAATTATGAGCAGAGCACATCCAGCTTCATAGCACTTCAGTAATTCAATTTTGGCTGGGCCAGTGTCTCCTGGCATCATTCAGAACATCTCAGTAGACAAAGATGCTAAGTGGTAATTCAAGAAGCCTGTAGGATTCAAATCCACCCTTCTTGGCAAAAACAGATTTAAGATTGGAATGTAGCTCTCCATGACAACCTTATCAGCGTTTGAGGGCTGCTTATTTCTGGGTACCATGTTCCAGGAAAGTGTTGCAACTAAACCTGTTAGCGTTTTTGCCTTAGCTCTGGGCCTTTGGCTAAGCAAGGATTTGGCTACGCTCACCATTATAATCTCTGCTTATCAAACTGGAACAGGTTTGATATTGAGTAAACCTTGCCATAAATGACACAGAAACATCGATAGAGAGATAAAATGCTGAACTCTTTTCAATAGGAACTTTTTACAGATACTCAAATCTATGGGCCTTAACTCAGCTCCCCAAAGCTCTCCCAAATCAGACTGCATCTACTCTTGAGAATGCCTAAAGGCTCTCGTATAAATCTAACCCAGTATTTTTCCTATTGAAGTAAGTTTACACTAGAAAAAAATGTTCACTTGCCTTCAAATATTGCGAACAGCACAGCTGCTTCACATAGACTTTCATTTCCCTCAAAGGATGGACACCTGCCTCAGACATCACTTCCTCCCGACGTTTGCATGTGGACTCAGATAACACAACACCAGGTTTTGAATACATGCTCACTTCCTTGTAGTCTGTCTTTGCATTGCAGAATCGCTGAGAGAAGGTGTAAGTAGCTGTGGGTGGAACTGGAGGAGGGGCAGAGGGTAGTGGTAGAACGTTTGAGAAAACTTGCTACCAGCATCTGTTCTGTTTGCTTCTGGCGAACGTGCAATTTTACTCGCAGGTCACAATCCCTCCATTCCCACAGCATTTGAAACATTCTCCCCTAGAGTCATTCCATAATTGTCCAGATCTCTGGTATTAAGACTTCTCAGTACATGCCATCTCCCCTAACACAGGCATACACAACACCGTGTAAAGTCGTACCCTGTTGGTGTTTTGGCTGCGATATTACAAATCTTAAATATTAAAACATTGCATCCTTAGAGTTTTAAAATCATCTGGTTTTAGTCATTAGTTATTTTCTTCCAATTTAATATTTATCTAACTTCTTTTCACAGCTGTTCTTATTGTCGATGTATTCTCGCATCAAAGACAGGGATATGGAGAGAGAGGAGAGTCCTCATTCTATCTGATCCTTGTTAAAATGTATCTGCGTTAGATGCTGTCAGGTTGCTCCACTCCTGATAGCCATCCACTTCCTCCACTAACTTGTTGGAAGTCTCAGCCTTCTCTTCTTCGCAAGCTGAGACTCCCTGTGTTCTTTTCCTCCACGACTACAGGTCAGTTTGTACACAGGATTTGGAAACATAAAACTAATCGTGTTGTCATTCACCTGACAATGTTCTTATAAAGCAAGAAGACAGGAACATCTTAAATGCTTTAAATATAAGTTTATCCAAGGTTAACGGGATATACTGGCACTCATTTTACTCATTCAGTAAATATTCATTGAGCACCTATTATGCGCCAACACCTACGCTGAGTGCCGTTATTCAAGAGTGACAAGAAACTGTTTCTGCCCTCAAGGAGTTTGACCTAAACCTCCTTTAGAAAATGCCAACCTATTTTTGTAAGTCATGTAAAATTGGATAGGCACTGAAGAAAAAGAAAAAATTGATATGAAATATTTTATGAATTATCCAGTCCAGTTCTGTCTAAAATCAGAATCAGATGAAAATTGAATAAAGTAAAAAAAAAATTATCCTCTAAGCATTTGAATCTGTTCAAGAACTGTCACGTGCTCACACTTCCAAAGGTCAGATGCTGCTGAAACAGAGAAGAGCAGGTGAACAACTCCCCTCTCATCCTCTCCCTGGAGCTGCTATACCGAGAGAGGCAGCAAAACCTCCTCCCCTACTAAAATTGTTATTTTCCCCTTTTTTTCTGAACAAAATATTAAAGTGCAAATTAAATGTAGCCATATTTCAACTTCACAATAAAAATTAAGCCCCTGAATATGAAATGTGCAGTGTAGGGAATACGGTCAATAACCACATAAGACATTTCTTCGTGCGGTGACTTAACTATAGGCTCATTGTGGTGACCGGTGTGAACTGTACAGAAATACCAAATCACTGTGTTATGTACCAGGAACTAGCCAGTATTGTCAGCCAATTATATTTCAAAAACAAGTGAACAAACTCATAGGAAGAGATCAGATCTGTGGCTACCAGGGGTGGGGG
This sequence comes from Camelus bactrianus, assembly GCF_048773025.1. Classification (NCBI taxonomy): domain Eukaryota; kingdom Metazoa; phylum Chordata; class Mammalia; order Artiodactyla; family Camelidae; genus Camelus; species Camelus bactrianus. Next base: position 17,135,912 of record NC_133572.1, read on the forward strand.
TGGGGGGTGAGGAAACAGGCTGAAGGCAGTCAACCGGTATAAACTTCCAGTTATAAGATGAAATAAGTACCAGGGATGTCATGTACAAGACGATAAATATAAGTAACAGTGCTGTACGTTATATATGAAAGTTGTTAAGAAAGTAAATTCTACCCCCCCCAAAAAAGAAAGTAAATTCTAAGAGCTTTCATCACAACAACTGATGTTTTTCTCTCTTTAATTTTGTATCTATACAAGAGGATGGATGTTCACTAAACGTACTGTGATACTCACTTCATGATGAACGTTAACTCAAATCATTAAGCCACACACCTTAAGTTTATACCGTGCTGTCTGTCAATCAGACCTCAATAAAACTGGAAGAAAAAAGTTAAGCTCATGGATTTTTTGGACTGACTCTTTCCTCTGACAGGCATGTATTCTTGTGCCTGTTACTGAGAAAGCATTTGGTGGGGGAATGAGAATTTAGAAAACTGGTGCCCTGAGGGGCAAAAGAATGAAACCATACACTGTCACCCACGAAGCGTTAAGCATAATGACACAGTCCTCCAAAGCATATATACAAAAAACTCCAAATAATTATATTTATAATTATTTTATAGAGACTCTGAAGGAAAGAAAAGGCAGATTTGAGTGGTTTGTATGACCATTAACGGATGTCAAATATTTTCACATAAAAAATATATTAAAACTTTAGCTCAATGAAATAGCTAATCAATAAAGTTTGGTGTCTGTGAGCACAGTCTTCTCTACCTACAAAAGCTGAACACATTTTATTATTTGTTGCTATCATTTACTCCAGATTGAAATAGATTCATGTTTTCTGCCTGTATGTGTGGATTTCTTATAATCAAATATCATTTTGATAGTGTATCTTTAACAGCATAGTGACACTTAAACAAATGTATTTTAGCAATTCTAAAGAAGACAAAACTAGGAACTTTTTTTAAGTTATCCAAACTTACAGAAAGAGAAGGAAAGGAGAGCAAAAGGAATGGAAAGAAAAGAAACAGAGAGGGTAGAAGAGCAGAGGGAGGGAGGGCAAGCAAGGGAGCAATAAAGGAAACGGTCCTCCCACCCCTCCCCCACGCGATGCAGAACAAGGTAGCCGGACGAGGGCGGCAAGAGCCAGCCTTTCTAGGTGGGATCAGCTTACTTATTAAGGTGAGTTTATTCTTTGTTTGGCTTTTAGAATGTCAGTGCCACGGGGGCTTTCATGGAATGCTTTTCAAAGAATAAAAGGATGCATTTCGATTGAAAACAATTGCCTCCCGTGTAGAATAATTAAACAGCAAAATCCTTACCAATACTGAGAATTTCTGGTTTTGTTCTCTCAAGCTTTTTATTGCTTCTAGAACATAGCTTGTTCCAAAACAATTTTTTTTAACTTGCACATTAATTTTGATCAGATCTATAATATATTTTGGATTCATGTCACGTTTGCAGAAGTCGCCACTGAGAGCACATCGTTGGCTGGTCTTACGCCTTTTTAAAGTTAGTACGTTTTAATGTGGATAATAAAGACGTGTTTGCAAAGCCAAAGCAAAGCAGGAAATTGTGGTAATTATCAAATCAAACACCACATACCATCAACTACCCATTGTTCACTGGCCATTCTCAATAAATCTGGACCAACAGCTCTCTGAATGCCAGGAAGGGCAATTCTCACTGTCACAATTCCTCCTCAAGAACATGGTCTGCTTATAAGACAGAAACTTAGCTGTCTACACATCAATATTTAATATGCATTCTCATAACAAAATCCTCTTGGCCTAAGCATTTGTATAAAGACTGCTGAGAACAACTTTATCACTTATTATTATAAGTTTTTATAATTTTTAAAATTACTTTTATATCCAGTTAAGCTACATTCAAAGAGATACAGTGGAAAAAAAAAGGAGAAAGAGTGAAAAATCCTGTCTGAAAATAGGGAGGGTATCAGTAAATGGAAAAACAAAACCATGATGTATATTAACAGATTACCAGAACTTGTTTCTTTGGTAACGTTTTTGGGAAAATAAGTTGCATTTTCTCTTTTTTTAATCAATCTCTCATTTTGCAATGAAAATTACTGCTGCACACTTAGTTTGTCCATCTTTAGATTCTTCATCTTTATTCTGAGTTAAAGAAATACTCAAATTGGACTTATTAGAAGAAAATGCATCTACTCTCTTATTTGGTACAATTCCAAAGGTTATATTGGAATTTTATGTAATCTGAAGAAAATTGCCATATAAATCGGTGGCAACAGTGTAAGGATTAAATCGATATTCTGGCGGACATTGAACAAGTCACCATTAACCTTAAAATGAACCTTCTTTTGCTTTACTGCAACACTTGCATATTCCAGAAGGATTGGAAATTCCTTATTCATCAGTTTGTCTAACATAATTCATACTCCAAGATGTATTATAGGGGCAGAGGTACACCTGAGAGAAGTGAAAGGGTCATCAGCTTTGTGGCCGACGTAGCTGAGGAGTCCAAGATGCCTTGGAGTTGGCGTCAGCCTGCTGGTGAGCAGAGTCAGGTCGTGGGGTCTCTGGCTGGAGGGCCCGGGGCGGGGGGTGGGGGTTGGGGGTTGGAGCTGGTGTAGGCCCAGTGGTGGGTGGGGCTAGATCCCCGGGCAGCTGGCTGAGGGGCCCAAGGTGTCCCAGAGCTGCTGTTGGCCTGCTGGTGGGCAGGGGCCCGGGCCCAGGGGGTCCTTGCGCTGGTGTCTACTCACGGGTGAGCAAGGCCAGGTCCTGGGGCTAGTGCTGGCCCACTTCTTAACAATCTCTTAAAGGATATGACAAAGTTCTATTTTTCCTGCAATGCCCAGCAATTGCTTATTCAGCCAGTAGCAGATACAAAACTTCATCTCCGGAGAAAAGTTTAACATATAAATATGTGAAAATCTGGTAAAAGCAAGAAGCACTCAGGGAGCGGATAAGCTCACGATCGTGACAAGACAGAACAAAGACGTGATCATTCTACACCTGAGTTCCAAAACATTGGCCTCCAAATATAAAACTGTTTACCCTGGTAGAAGGGCAGTAAATGCTTGTGGACAGATCACCTCAATGTCACAAGCTGAATGCAACCAAATTTTAGATGGCACTGGAGGAATTCTGAAATCATTTTATTTTTCTCTTTTTTGGGTAAACAAAAAAGCCTCACTCCGCTTCATTGCTCATAAGTTGTCTGTTCTCTAACATGACATCCCCTGATTCTCCTCAAACACGGGACTTAGCTCTCCTTTTAACGTTGTCAAAAATTCCTTTTTAAATAGAAGAAAAGGAGGGGGGACATTTCTTTTATCGAAACATAAGGAAAGAGGGAGATGGTGCAGAAATAGGCATGTTCAGAAGACTGCTCATGGGAAGACCCGAGAGCACCATAGGATGCTCAATAGACTGGGATGGAGAGGGAGAAATGGGAGAAACAGGGAAGGTTACAAAAGAGAGGAGAGCATGTAAATAATCAAAGAGAGAGAGGAACTTATTAGAAAAATTCTTACTTGTAAAATGGAAAATGAACAGATGCACACAAGGAACACATGAGAGGGTGTTAAGATGCTGCTGGGTAGAAATAAATTCTCTATTTCTGTGTTCAGAATAAAAGCACCTATACAAAGTCAAAGCTTTAGGTAAATTACATGTTGTGTAACTAAATTCAATGTAAACCTTTACCTTGAAATTATGAGGTTTTAGGTTTATAACTCTGAAACAAATAGCTACCTATTTGCCTGTGATGAAAATAATACAGAAAAAAAAGAATCAGCAGGAATTCTGTTAATGGTCACTTGAGCAAAACCATTTCCTTTCTTTGAAATCCAGCTGGAAATTTTCACAGGGCAAGAAGTTTGTTGCTAACGCAAGGTACAAACACTCATTACAGGACAAACAGAGGAAATTATTCCACCGTAAATCTGTCAGTCATCAAAACAGCCCATTCAGACCCCTACAAAGGCCCTATTTGCTCACTGGTTCTTGGGCTCTGGCTAAATTTCTCTTTCCTTTCCCCAAGAAGGGCTAGACATTTAGTCACTGGAATCATGGAACTTGAACTCTGGGAGAGGCACTGAAATTCATCTGGCTCGGTGCTCTCCATATGTTTGCACTGCTTATTTCTATAAATCACAGAGTGTGCACGAGATTCTCCACTGAAAGAAAACTCAGTAGCTCTGCAGGGAACCCGTTCCCAGGTTGAACAGCTCTTCCTTCCATTGACCTGAAATGATTTCCCTGCTGTGTCCAGCTCTTTCCTGAGTTTGTCCCATTAATAAATTTTCACAACAATTTTAATGCTTATTCCATATGCTCTCCCTTCAAAGAGGGAAGAGAGCGATCACGTACTCCCCCAATCTTCTTTCTCCAGTAGACATCTCCAATCAATGTCTTATCCCAGTGCCCTCTTCTTAGATCCTTTCTCAATATTCCTTTGATTGTGCCCCTGTTTGGCTGTATTTTAAAGTGTGGTGTCCAGAGCTGAACAGTTTTCCATGTATTCCCTGGTAAAGAAGAATAGAGTAAAACTAGAATCTCTTTCATTGGAAGTGTTATGTTACTTTTATTGTTCGCTATATTATTCATATGTTTACTATATGTTATCACAATAATATTTTATTCAAAATATTAGTACATCCAATGATCTCGTAACTTTTGGCAATAACATCACTGTGGAAGGCTGAATAATGGTCCTCCAAGGATGTCCACATCCTAACCCCAGGAGCCCGTGAATGTTACCTTACACAGCAAAAAGGACTTTGCAGATGCAATTGAATTAAGGATCTTGAAAAGGGGAAATTATTCTGGATTACCTGGGTAGGCTCAATGTAACCACAACATAAGCATAATAAGGAGGCAGCAGGGCTAGAGAGTCACAGAAGCAGGGATCAGAGTGACGCAGGGTCACAGGTGGGCACAATGTCACAGGTCACAATGTGGGCAGCCTCTGGAAGCTGGAAAAGGCATGAAACAAATTCTTCTCTAGACCCCCCGGAAGGAACGCAGCATTACTGAACCATTTTAGACTTCTGACCTCTACAACTGTAAGAGAATAAATGTGTGTTCCTTTAAGCCACTGACTTTGTGATAATTTTTATATAGCAGCAGTAGGAAACAAATATACTCGTATTTAGTTTAGATTAATACAGGTTTTGTTCATATATGTTGTAGCCAAACTCCATATTACATTTACATGATTGATTTTCTGGATATAAGAATAAAACCTTCACAATTATCGGCATCAACTTTATTTTACTTGCTTCATCTCATCCCTTCAACTATCAAGAAATTACTAAAACCTGATTCTGACATCCAAGTATTCCTGGGGTCTACTGATATTTTTATTAGCATTTCTTTCTATATTATTGATCAAATCACCAATCAAAATGTTTAATAAGGGAGGACAAAGGGAAAAATCAAGAAAGATATACCTTCTTCCAGATTTTGAAAAACCACTGCTTATCAATGACCCAGTACTTCATCCAACCTATATTTTTCAACTGCACCCAAAAGAACATCATGAGACTTTCACAAAGCCCTTGAACTGGTCCACACTTCCCTGACAGTAATCCTATCAAAGAAGGAGATGGAATCAATCCAATGAACTTGCTCCTTGTGAATCTGTGCTGGTTTCTCGCGACCAAAGCTTTCTTTTGTAGGTGCTCATCAATCACTACTTTACTAACATGATCTAGAATTTTGCCCAGGACCAATGATGCATTCATAGGGTTTCATTCTGATGAGTATAAATGCTTAATTATTTCATAGTATTCAAGAGATAGCAGAGTATTTGCACATGGCTTATTTTTTAAAACTTATATTGACTAATTTTAACTCTTTCTTGCATATTTTCCAGAATATTAGGATACTAATAATGACCTAGAAAATAGCAAGCATTAGTATGGTGGCCAGGTACTTCCTTAACGACACTTTCATCCCCTTGAAAATGAAAGAAAACGAAGCAAAGAATTTCTACAGTAGTAGAAAAGTATCTTAATGTTCTGTGTTTTGTTTAATTTGTTCTAGAATAAAAGATTTAGAGACATAGACTTTTACTAGATCAGTCCAAAATCAACATTCAGAAGACCCAGTTTACATCAATAGTTTGGGATAGTAACGTAACAATAATAGATGACAATTATTGGTGTTTACTATATGTGGGCATTATTGACTAGGTCCTATAAAAGCTCTTAGAGATAGACACTGTCATGATCCCTGTTTACAGATTAAGAAACTGAAGTCCCAGATGGTTTAGTAACTCGCTCCAAGTCACATAACCAGTGGCTGTAGAGCTAGGACACGAAACTAAAAATCTAAAATTAGAGGCTGATTCCTTAATCAGTGTGCCTTGCTGCGTTGTCAGCTAGTGCTCCGACTGAACAAATCTGTTTCCTTTTCATCTTTATTTTGAAAATTTTCAAACATACAGAAGAGACATTCCCTAGATTTAACAGATGTCAGAATTCTATCACTTTTGATTCATCTCTTTTAATTTTTATTTTTAAACCAATGTAGAGTGAAACTATCACATGTATCGATTCATATAATCACCACCACAATCAGGAGGTAGAACTCTTTTATTTCGCCCCTCAGGGCATCCCTTTGCAGTCACACCTTCCACCTGCCTATAATTCCTGGTAACCACCAATTTGTTCTCTATCACTACAACTGTTTGTCTTTCCAAGAATGTCAAAAAATGCAATTCTATAATATTAGCCTCTTAAGACTAGTCTCTTGTAACATGGCATCATTTCTTTTAGATTCATCCAAGTTGTTATATGACTAGTATTCCAACATATGGACGTACTACAGTTTGTTTATTTGTTTACTTATTGAAGGACATTGTGTAATTTCCAGTTTTTTGGCAATTATGACATTATATTCTATTATAATTATATTAACTAATAATGTTATTTTTAAATTTATTGATTAGTGTGTTGATTAATTTAATTATTATGATATAAACATTCATATACAAGTTAATTAATGCATCATCCTAGGCCCCTTGTCTCTTTCCCAACTTTACCCTTTTTCTTCATGGAAACCATTGTCTGGTTTACATTAAAAGTGCACTTCAGTCAGCTTGCCGCCTAATGTTATTGAGGAGAAAACAAAAACTTAATTATAAATAAAATAATTAAACAACAAAAGGATATCATTAGAGCTTTACTGCTTTAATGTAAAAAGGACTTACTCAGGGGGAGGGTATAGCTCAGTGGTAGAGCACGTGCTTAGCATGCACAAGGTCCTGGGTACAAGCCCCAGTATCTCCATTAAATAAATAAATAAATGAATAAAATCTAATTACCCCCCGAAAAAAGAGACTCATCCTCTAATCATTTTGTTCATTTCTCTTGAATTTTCTTTTTCAGAAAAGAGTACCTCCTTGTCTCATTTCACAGGAAATGTCTCCACACAATGCATATATTTCCTACCAGTTGTTCTGTCTTGAGCAGGTTCTACCCAGGTGGGTAGCTTTTTCTTCTTTCTTTTTCTTTTTTTTTTTTTTTTTGCAGAAGTTGTTCAAATTGAGTGCATACTGACTTCTCTCACACAGAAGCCACAGGTCTCAGTTTCTCCTAAGTTGAGGCAAAATGATTCTCCCCATCATATCAGCAGTTATCTGGCATACTTACTATTTCATGATCCTTCTGTTTCATAAACGTGACCATGTCAGTGATCATTAACCCACAGAATTGGCCAAGGCCTAGCAGTGTTGCCCGTACCTGTCATGAAGTAATACATGTGTACAAGGACATTTTTAAATAGGTGAATGGAGCCCGGAGGCATTTTTGGGAACTGTAAGGTACTATGTAAGTGAGGGAGAACCCCTCAGCACTAGAGCAGATGTGACAGCCTCAGTTCAGATCCTGGTTTGGCCACTTCCTAATTCTGTGACTTTGGGCACATTGCTCAACCTCTCCGTGCTTCAGTTTCTTCAAAGGCAGGTTATCCTGTTTGTCCTTATGCCCTGTACTGACCCTCCCTGGGACTGGTACCTCAAGCCTATATCACCCGGACTGCCTTGCCCTCAGGCTTCCAGTTGTTTCAGCCAACAGGATATCAGAGGAAGGACGAGAACTTGTTTCCCCTGCACCTCACCAACCTCCACGCTGTTCCCTTCCCTGCTGCCCCTGCCCCCACGCCCCTGGGGCTCCCACCTGTTCCTCCAGGACTGCTGAGTGGCTCCTGAGAGCAGGTCTTCCTGGAACAGCTCCTCATCAGGCTCTAACGACACAGTTTTCTCAACTGCCTTTTCCACCTGGGGAAGGAAAATCTTCCTACTATGGCTAGTTTCCTGGGTGCCTCAGTACTCCTGACTGGTTCCTTTAAATCTGCCTACACATTTACAAATAGTCCCTTCTTTGAATTCTCTTCAGAACTCCATCTGTGTGTGACTCCTATTTCTTGCTGGACCTTTGAGTAACATACCTCATAGGACTGTTGTAAGGGTTAAATAAATTAATACATATAAAGTACTCAGAACAGTCCAGGACACAGATTAAACACTACGTGATTAGCTCTGTTCCTTTCCTCTGGCTTGCCAAAATGGTAGGAGACCCATCCCTAGAAAGCCTCAGGTGTCTGGAGGGCCTCCACCAACCTCCCTCCGTGAGGACATCAGCACAGGCTCGGATGGGGACGCTTGTGTGAAACTGACTCAGATACAGATGGAAAACCAACAAGCCGGGGCAGGCGGGAGCCGAAGGAGCATCAGGGTGTCTCGAGAAGTAAACAGCAGAGGCTGAAGAACTCAGTCCTTCTGGCAAGATCTGGGCTCCGGGAATTGAAAATTAGAGGAGTCTCTGTTTGAGAGGATACTTAGAGGGTATGGCAGAGGGCAGAGTTGTCTAAAATGCCCAAGACAAACTTTGTCCATTTCACGACTTGGCCAAGGGCCAACCTGGCTGCTTTCCAAGTTTCTGAAGACCAGGTGGACTTAAGTGTTTGGGACTAAAAGGATCTTATCTAAAAGAGTGCCAGCTGGCAGAATGCACGTTCACATATTTATACTGGTGAAATCCAGTCCAGGCAGGAACCAAGACCATTCTTCATTAACAGGACCAAGGACATAAACAGAGGATTAAGAGGCTATTATACAGCAGTGATTGAAATACAGGCTCTTGGGACAGGCTGACAAGATTTAACATCAGCTCTACCCCTTTTTAACAGGGCAGCACTCAGGCTCTCTTAAGTCTCAAAATTTTAGTATGTAAAAATGTTGCTAACAGATTCTGCCCTGAGAGTGGTTAGGAGAACTAAAAAGGAAATTCAGGTGCAGTGCTTTACACAGCGCCTGACACGTAGTAAGTGCTCAGAAATGTGTGCTGTCGTAATTCTCATTATCATGAATCTGCATCACGGTTCTTAACAGTCAACTGGTAAAAATCTTGCAGGCACAAGTTAATGAAAGGATAACGAGGGTTGTGAAAATATTATAAAGGAAATGGAAGGTGTACTGTGTAATAATATTAAATCAACCAACCTATTATTTTTCCTTTTCTCATAAAAACAGATGCACAAAATCGAGACGCAGGAAAACAATCATTAGCCAGACCTCGGGGTGTATCTGCTCTTCAGCAAAGCGATTTAAAAGTCAAGTTCCAGTCTGTAATAATTCTACATAATAAAACTGAAAAAGGGGAAAAAAAAAGTCAAGTTCTAGACTCAGACCAATCTGAACTCAAATTCCAGCTCTGCCACTTAAGAGCTTTTTGACCTTGGGGCACTCCCTTTCTCTCATTAAGCTTCAGTTTTCACATCTGTAAAATAAAAGAAGTACTAGTTCATGCCTCACAGGACAGTTTTGAATATTGAGGCGATGTGGCCCATATTGGCTCTCATTAGTTTACTTCCAACAGATGGAAGTTGTGAGAATTCGAATGTTTAAAATAGAAGACATCAAATAAAATCAAATAAAATAGAAGACATCCCTAAGGACGTTCAGGGGCTCTCACAATTAAAAAAAAAATTTCTCCAAACAGCATGGTACTGGCACAAAAACAGGCACATAGATCAATGGAACAGGATAGAAAATCCAGACATAAACCCACGCACATATGGTGAATTAATCTACAACAAAGGAAGCAAGAATATACAATGGAGAAAAGACAAGTCTCTTCAATAAGTGGTGCTGGGAAAACTGGACAGCTTCATGTAAAAGACTGAAATTAGGACATTCTCTAACACCATATGCAAAAATGAACTCAAAATGGATTAAAGACCTAAATGTAAGACTGGGTACTCTAAAACTCCTAGAGGAAAACATAGGACACTCTTTGACATAAATCACAGCAATATTTTTTTCAAACCTAGAGTCATGGAAATAAAAGCAAAAATAAACAAACGGTACCCAATTAAACTTATAAGCTTTTACACAGCAAAGGATACCATAAACAAAATGAAAAGACAACTTACAGAAACGGAGAAAATATTTGCAAGTGATGACACTGACAAGGGATTTGTTTCCAAAATAAATGAACTGCTCAGACAGCTTAATATATATATATAAAAAATTAAAAATAAAAAAAAATGAGCAGAAGACCCTAAATAGACATTTCTCCAAAGATGTACAGATGGCCAACAGGCACATGAAAATGTGCTCTGTATCACTAATTATCAGAGAAATGCAAATCAAAACTAGAATGAAATATCACGTCACATCAGTCAGAATGGCCATTGTTAAAAATCTACAAATAATAAATGCTGGAGAGGGTGTGGAGAAAAAGGAACCCTCCTACACTGTTGGTGAGAAAGTAAATTTGTGCAGCTACTATGGAGGACAGTATGGAGGGTCCTTAAAAAACTAAAAATAGACTTACCATATGATCCAGCAATCCCACTCCTGGGCATATATCCGGAGGGAACTCTAATTTGAAAAGACACATGTACCCCAATATTCACAGCAGCACTATTTGCAGTAGCACATGGACCCAACCTACATGTCCATCAACAGATGACTGGATAAAGAAGATGTGGTGTATATAGACAATGGAATATTACTCAGCCATAAAAAGAATGAAATAATGCCACTTGCAGCAACATGGATGGACCTAGAGGTTATCGTATTAAGTGAAGTAAGTCAGACAGAGAAAAACAAGTATCATATGATATCACTTATATGCAGAATCTAAAGAAAAAGAAACAAATTTTATTTACAAACCAGAAAGACTCAGACATAGAATACAGACTTGTGGTTGCCAGCGGGGAAGGGGGTGGGAAGGGATAAACTAAGAGTTCAAAATTTGCAGATACTGACTGGTACATATAAAATAGATAAACAAGTTTATACTGTACAGCACAGGGAAACAAATTCAGTATCTTGTAGTAGCTTATGGTGAAAAAGAATATGAAAATGAATATATATATATATCCACGTATGACATGGTGCTGTACACCAGAAATTGACACATTGTAAACTGACTATACTTCAATAATTAAAAAAAAAAGATCCACATAAAGCATGAAGTTGCATCTGATTTAAGAGGTACATGCCAAACCGAGGTCCCCAGGTTAATACAAAAGTCCGTTGGTCTTCCTGCTCCAAAGGAGAGTTGAAAATGCAACCACCTGACTACAGTCAGCTAGGTACCCCGCCCCCACCACGGGTAATTTAAAAAAGTACCTCTGGGTAAATGTAGGCTAAATGGTCTGTGTTAATTTTGCCCTGAACAAATGTGAGATTATAAAAGTTATCTTCTTTATGTTATATGCCTCCTTTCTCTTGATGCCTAACTCACCTCCACCAAGACCATCACCAGCACCCAGGGCTCCCACACAGCATCCCATCTACAGTCTATATCCTAAGAAATAACATTTCATTTTCTTGGGACTCATGAAAACATTCTTCTATGTCTCATTCGTTAAGACAGTTCTCTTTGTGACAATGTGCGACAAAGGGTCAGGTACCTTAAACTAAGCCCTCTAAATAAGGTAGTATTTTTAACATACATACGGATTGTTTTCTCATTAAGAGAGAATAAGCAAACATTTCAGGTAGGACTAGTGATGAGAAGGGCATATGGAGCTGGAGAATATTACTGAAGACACGAAAAATATAAGGATTTCTCCTCCTGCCAGGCAATCTTGATAAGCCTGATGCCTGTCATCTTCCCTATTTAAAACTAGGCTTTTCCACTTCCTCACCTGCTTCCCCTCAGGGTGAATGGGGGTTGCCCTCATCTGCTGATCTAGAGAGAACAGTGCTTGGGGAGGGGGCCAGGTGGCCAGGGCCCAAGGGAAAATACAGCAACCTTGGCTTCTCCCGGCAAGATGCAGAAGAAAGCTGGTCGACCTGGAATCAGGCTTCCACTACAAACAATAGAGGAAGGATCGGGTATTTCCTGCCACAGTCGCTATGGAAACGGTCGCTAGAATAGTTTACCAAACTTCACTTCTGTGCCCGGAGCTCCAGCAGAGAGAACACAGAGAAGCCAGGCGCTGACAAGCAGCAACGACCACATTGTAAGGCACGTGCGGTAGGGGGCGCTGGTGAGTAAGCCAGCTCTCACGTTTGACGTCTGAAAAGGGAGAGAAGATGGTCTCAATGTTCCAATGGACGTGTTAAGCTTTATCTATTATTCCTGAGAAATGCCAACAATGCTAGTGCTGGAGCCACTCCTGTTCGTTTAAGAGCCTGTGCGTTGATGGGCTTTTTATTCTGTAATATCTGATTCTCTTACGTGGCGGCCTTATAAGGCGGATGTGCTCAGAGCTCACAAGCAAGATGCAAAATATTTCTTTTCAAACAAAACTTCTTTTAGAGCAGTTTTAGGTTCACAGCAAAATTGAGTGGAAGGTTCAGAGATTTCCTGTGCACTCCTGCCCCCACAGACGCACGGCCTCGCCATTATCAACGTCACCCACCAGAGTGGTACATTTGTTACACTGATGAACCAACGTTGACACCTACTTCATAATCGTCCAAAGTCCATGGTTCACATTAGGGGTCACTCTTGGTGTTGTATATTCTATGCATTTGGACAAATATATAATGACATGTGTCCATCATAATGATATCATACAGCGTATTTTCACTGCCCTAAAAAATATTCTTTACATCAAGATTTAATTTCTTCTTTTGGGGGGGGGTGCAGGGAAGAAGTAATTAGGCTTATTTATTTACTTTCTTTTCAATGGAGGTACTGGGGATTGAACCCAGGACCTCGTGCATGCTAAGCATGTGCTCCTACAATTTGAGCTATACCCTCCCCTCCTAGTTTTTAAAATAAAGCTATTTTGGGGATCATGGAAAAATACTGAAATTTGATTTTTTAGTTCCAAACTAAAAACTTTCTTCACTTCCTTTTCCCACTCCTGTCTAAAAGTTACATGGGCCAGGCAAACATGCCAATGTTTCTTTATTAAACAGCTTTTCTAGATATATTTGAAACTTCTCTGAAAGATCAAAAAGGATCAAATAATTGTAATAGTTTCATCATCATTCTTTGCTCCCTTTCCCAGCCCACCCTCCATATCTCTGTTATTCTAGGGAGACAGTTTCTAGCATACTGTTTCACATGCTGTGTTGTGACATGCAACATATACAATTGTGACTGCAGGGCTCCAGGGGGAACCAGGAGAGGGGACATAGAGATGGTTAGGTGGCAGTTTCCGCCATCCTCATTAAACTCTAGCAATGGGATGATCTCTCGTCTCGTCCATCCTCCACTAGAGGACTGTGAGCTGTAGGAATGGGGTTGTTTGGCTCACTACTACATCCCTGGCACATAGAACAATGCTGGACCACAGTGGACATACAATAAATATTTTTTAAATTATTGAATAAGCCGCTGTTTGTGAGCGCTTTTACTCGGGCTTTCTGAACTACTTAACTATCTCTTTTTAACCAGCATCCTAGATTGCCTACTTGAACAGCACTTGAGGGTTCAGAGGTGGTGTCACCACTGGCCATGGGCTACTCTCCCTGTAGTGAGGAGCCACGTTCAACTGACTGCTTTCCCAGAGATAGTGGAAGTTTCTATTAATAGCCTGCAGTAAATCAAAAAATGTTAGCATTTTTAAGCTAGAAGAAATGTTGGGTTCATGTGGGCTACAGGAAGCAGTAGCTAAGTATGGAGTTTCCTTCTTTTTGTTGATTTGGTTGAGAAACTCTTAAGATGACAGCAGGTTTCACTGTGTCCTGTAGAGGCAGGAACAGGGATGTAGCCGTTTGCCTTTTTCTAGGGACATGATATTTACCAACTTGCTATTGGCATTAAGAGTAGTTTGTTCATAGCAGCACAGTGGCCAAGACATGGAAACAATCGAAATGTCCATCGACAGATGACTGGATAAAGAAGTTGTAGTATATTTATACAGTGGAATACTACTCGGCCATAAAAAAGGACAAAATAATGCCATTTGTAGCAACATAGATGGACCTGGAGATCATCATTCTAAGTGAAGTAAGCCAGAAAGAGACAGAAAAATGTCATATGATATCACTTATATGTGGAATCTAAAAAAAGAGAGAGACACACACAAATGAACCTATCTACAAAATAGAAACAGACTCACAGACATAGAAAACAAACTTTTGGTTACCAGCAGGGAAAGGGGTGGGAAGGGATGAACTGGGAGCTTGAGATTTGCAGATATTAACTACCATAGATAAACATCAGATTTCTTCTGTATAGCACAGGGAACTATGTTCAATATCTTGTGTTAATCTATAATGAAAAATAATACCAAAATTAAAAAAAAACACTACCTTCCCTTTAAAAAAAAAAAAGAAGTTTGTTCATATGAATTTCCAAAGTGAACTATTTTTCAGAACTGTTCTCAGGAAACAATGCCAGTTCCTGATCACAGGGCAACTGAGCAAGTCAAAAGAGAAAAAGAAAGGCGAGGAGGAATATTTTCCTGGGTGCCAGCACAGCACACCTGGCTATAGCCATCAGTGGGAATTTTCACCTCCAGATCCAGTATCACGTGGGAAGCACTCCCAGGGTGGATCTTGCACTTAAATCAGTATAATTTGTTTATTAACAGTAAGTTACTAGGAGTGATTCAGTCAAGTCTTTTTTAAAACTCACATTTCACATTTTAAATTCAATGATACAGACCTTGAGTAAAGTAAATTCTGAAAGCTGGCAAGTGTCAGGGTCTACGTGCCCTGGATGTTATAAGAAACAGAACTACAGTTCCATTTACCTTGTAATAATTCTCATTTGCTCTTTAGCTAAGCTTGATCCAAACTGTGTGACTTTTTAATCACCAGCTCTTTGTGTCAAAAATGAAATTCACTGACAAAAATAAATTGTATTCAACTTGGAATTGTATAAGACCAATCCATTTCCAGCAGTTTGGCAGACAGGGTGCCCTAAATGACTCTCACAATAGAAACAAATGAAATGTTGGATAAAAGGAGCAGGAAAGTGAGAAATATTTGTATCTTCTAACCAAGTAAAAGCACTCTCGGCAGAAATTAACAGCTGACCCTCACAGGGATTTATAACCTGAGATGTGATTTACAGCCTGTCCGTATGGCCCAAAACAAAACAAAACTTAAGAAAACAATTTTATTCAAAGCAGTGACATTGTCTCCTAGATGTTCGGCTGAAGAGAGTAAAATCCAGGCTTCAAAAATTCCCATGGATAAAGAGTCAAGGAAAAGGAGTAACTCACATGTGAACATCACAAAACACAAGGAAGCAAGGCACTATGAAAATGACATAGAAGCAGCAGCAGGATCCCAAAAGGCTTCTAATGTTGGAATTATTAGATACAGAATATAAAATAACTACATTTAATATGCTTAAATACATAAAAGTGAAAACTCAAAATATGAGTAAAGATACCAGACGCAAAAGACAAACAAACAGATTTTAAAGAAAGTCAAACAGGATTTCTAGAGGTCAACAACTGAATTAATAAAGTATCAAGGGACAAGAGTCATAGATTAGCTACATCCGAAGAGAGAATCTGAGAACTGGAAGAAAGCTACAAAGAAATTCAGCAAATATCTTAGCCAGAGGCAGTAGAAGTTAGAAGATATGGAATGTAAAGTGAGGCTAATTATCATTCCAGAATGAGGTAACAAAATTGGTAAGAAGTAATATTTGTCAAAGTAATGGCTAGGAATGTCCCAGAATGGTTAAAGGACACAGATCTAGGAAAACCGAAGCAAACCAAACAAAAGCAAAAGGCAGGATGGAAAACAATTCCGTATCTAATCACAACTGCAAAACACCAAAGACAAAATGACTTCAACAGCACGCAGAGAGAAGACACGTTACCCACACAGGAATAGCAATTAGGCTGACAGCTGACTTCTCAACAGCAATGATAGAAACCAGGGGTGGTGGAATGTCTTCAACAGGCTGAGATACTGAGATAAAACAATTGACAATCTATTAGTCTATATCCTTTAAGAACTTGGGAGAGAAGAAAATAATTTTCAGACAAATTAAAAACTAACAGATTTTACCACCAAACGGCTCACTAAAGGAATTTTAAAGGGAGGACTTCATTGGAAAAAAAAAAAATATATGGTGAACTAAGACATTGGTAATACATGGGCAAAATAAAGCCACATTGATTGTTTATAATAATTGATCACACTGATCGTAATGTAACAAAAAAATCCATGAGAATAATTGGTCTAAAATACCATGACAGTAGCTTATAAATAGTGAGGGGTGGTCAGAATGAAAATATTCTAAGGTCTTTGTGTTTTGGGGGAAGGTAGAAATATTCAACAACTATAAACTCTGCCAAGTGATCACATTAAAATAATCTGAATAACCACAAAAATAAAAGACACAGAGCAGATTACTTCCAAGTTAGTACATTTGAAAGAATCACATAAAAGGAGGAAAGGAAAACTCGATGAATTCGAAAGACAGCATTAGTGAAAAGCAGACAGAAAAGGTAGCACAAAAAGAAAGGACATAAAAAGATTTATTTCTACAATCCTAATATTTTAATAACCACAATAAGTGAAAATACATTAAATTTTCCCACTGAAAGAAAGCAAAGTTCAGACTGGATTTTTTTTAAATCCACAGTTTAAAGCTGGAATTCCTAAAACATAAGAATACAGGAAGTTTGAAAATCAAACTGATAATCAATGAAATAAATCATTCAGTGTTTGCGTTTTCACTGAATTTTCTAGC
The DNA here is from genome assembly GCF_048773025.1 of Camelus bactrianus. NCBI lineage: Eukaryota > Metazoa > Chordata > Mammalia > Artiodactyla > Camelidae > Camelus > Camelus bactrianus. Next base: position 17,153,016 of record NC_133572.1, read on the forward strand.
TTTAGAATTAGGCTGCAGGGAAGTGGCCCCCACAGTGGCTGTAAATAAACAGTTACTAGGCAACCGTTGTACACAGTGTATCTAAATATGTGCTGCTGGAGTACTCAGGGAACAAGGAGCAACCTCCAATCCTTATAAACTCAAAATTTCATGAATTCCCTAGCCACAGATTCTTTTATTAGCCTGGTTTTGAGATCTTGCATATGAAATGTGCTTTTCTTCTGGGAAAATACCTTAAAACCAAGATTTTTGAGAGTGAGGTCATTCTCTATTGTTTGCTTCTTCAATCATCCTGTTCACCAAAAGGAACAGAGGATCTCAAACTCTGGCAAAGCCTGTCCTGTTTATGCTCTAGCTGTTATCACTTGTCATGGGGAATAGGAAAAAAAAAATCCGTAAGTTCCTACCTATTTAAGTGAACAGTAAGTTTCTAATGGACTCAAACACATATTCTCAAGCTACCCAGTAAATCTGTTTTAGGATTCCTTTATCAGTGTGTATTATGAAATGGAATTTGAAGTGTTCAGTCTCTTCAGCTCTCTGGAATCACTGAAGTGCTTCCCTCTTGAGAGCCAAGTAAGCAAGGGTAGTTCCTTCGGTTCATTCTCTTATGATTCACTTTAGTAAGGTGTTGACACCTATCAGCACAAAACCATAAAAAGGCAAGAAGCAAAAGAAGCCATAGGGAACTTCCAGTCCTAGCCCCTCTGATTCAACAATTGCAACATCTGAGACCCAGAGAAAGGAAGTGATTTTCCCAAGGTGTACCATCTAGTTAATTGCAAAAGGGACAAGAATCAGGTCCCTTACCTCTCTCCAATTCAGACAGCCTCCCATTCACTTCACCACTTTCCATTTATCATTCTGCTGATAAAGCCTTAAATACCTAAAAAGAAGACTACAAACTGTTGACTGGAGGGCGCTTTCTATTTTCGGGACTCATCAGAATGATGGATTCTAACTTTCCTGGGTCATTAACGCCAAGATGCCACAGTGAAACAAATGGCAGTTTGTCCAGACCCACATTCCCTTTCTGAGGCATACACACATTTCCTCCTGGCACCTCCATCCTATTCACAGGGAGCTCAAAGCCGAACCCCAGCAGATGTGGGAAACGTGGAGAGGTGGCCATCATTCTCATACAATCAGCTAAGTCACATTTCCCCCTAGGAATCACTTCAGCGAAATGGTCTTTTTCACACAACATTTGCACAAGATGAAATCCTTCCTTAATGTCTACTTTCACTCTCATGTGAAAGAATGCTGGTGAGCTTAAAGAGAGTCTAAGATTAGCAACTTAGACTTAAAGGATGGGAAGTGGTCTCTCTGCAGGAGTCATGCAGTGAAGATGTTTACGTAAAGAAGAGACAGCTAAGTGGTGATTTAAGTGCAGAAAAAATACATTAAGAAATATCGTAAGGAGGGATGGCCTCATTAAAAAGCAAAATGCTAATCTTTAAGGGAACTTCAAATTTGGGGTTCTGAAATGTTATGTTGCCACTGGAAATAATAATAAAAAACCATATATTTGATCAATTCTACAGTAAGTGATTAGCTCTGTAAGAAACTATCAATGTGTTTTTCAAAGTGGCTACCCCATTTGGTAACTCCATTAGCAATGTATGGAACTCCAGTCTTTCCATGTCATTGCCAGCCCTTGCTATTGTCAACTTTAAAAAAAATTAACCATTTTAGAAATTATGTGTTTTTTATATCCTAAGAATTGAGTGTCTAGTCCAAGGTCATTAAGTTTTCCCCCAAGTTTTCTTCCAGAAGTTTTATAGTTTTAACTCATATTTAGATATAACCTTGATTTTTCAATCTAAAATTAAGTGTGAGGCACAAGCTAAGGAATGGGCTTAGGAATCCCTTGGCAAAAAAAAAAAAAAAAGTAAACTGTGGGCAACAGTTGTTAAGGTGAGTAGTATTTTACTTTATTTTGTTTTGCTTTTGCAATTTACAAGTAAAAGCAATAATCATTTCAGTATTTCTTGACATTCTGTGTGTAATGTACACAAGCAGGAACTGTGGGCAGGGAAGACTCAAGAAGTGGTAGACCTATGCCTTCTTCCGAATGCATTCCCATTTATTTAAAGAGATGAAGCGTTGGGAATTTAAATAATAGAAGATGTTTTCAAAGTAGCACGCATTTCCTTGAGAAACATAAGGTATAGACCAGTGATTCTCAACAGGGATGGGGTCATATCCCTCTATGCAGACATATCACAATCACAGGGGAGACGCTTTCAAATTATACATGGCCCCCCCACCTACGTAAGATTCCAGCAAAAACCCTCTCTTTTCCCATTGAGGATAAAGAAAATTGAGCCACTGTTACAAAAACGCATATTTTATCTCTAAGTTGCTCTGGGAAAATCTGTGAATCACTGCTCTAAGTGCCTTGGGAGTTGTCTACAGAAGATTCATGGATGGTTTTAAACTGGGTCTTAAAGCATAGGGTTTGGAGAGACAGAGAGGATGAAGATTATTTCAGGTTTGATCATTGGTAGGGAGGCAGGGAAATGACAAGAAGCTGTTTGCTTTCCCCTGGAGCACATGTTAATGCAGGGAGATAAGCCTGGAAGGATAGATAAGGGTTAAATTGTGGCATATAAACTCCATAAAAGTAGAGGTTTTGCCTATCTTACTCACTTCTGTACACCCGGCAACCGCGACAGTGCCTTACACATTACAGGCCCTCCTGCATGTTGAATAAATGAAGTCTTGACTGTCACATTAAGAGTTTAGGACATTATCTTCCAGCAACTAGACAGTGGAGAGTAACTGAAGATAGTAATGGAGAGGTCAGCCTATGGTTCCAGCAAGAGAGCAAGATGGAGCTACAGTATGAGAAACTAAGGCACAGAGAGAGTCTAGAACCAGTCTCCTGGAAACATTGAGAGAGAGGGTTGGGATAAAGAAAGTAAGAGGGAAGGGCTGTGAGGTAAAACCACGAACATAAAATGTCACCTTGTAATTTACAAACGCTTCCGTATGCATGATAGCAGGTGAGAGCCGCGTTGCTTCTCCCGTTTTACTAGACTTCAGGGGTGGAATACTAATAATCAAACAGTAACAACACGGCGATCAGAGAAGAGGCAAGCCAAACACAGGAACTAAAAGTAATGTTAAGAATAAGAGGTGAATCAGTCTGGACAATCGGGAAACGGAAAACATAGTAATCTGAACAGGAACGGTTTTACGTAAAGAATTATTAACCCAGAATAGAAGAGTAACTAAAAAGGGTGAAAAGAGGACTCTACAAAGGGTCACGCGGGCTGCTGGAGGGTGCCGAAGCAAAAGCAAACTTGGGGGAGGACCCACTCGCAAGAATAGGGTATAGGCCTCTTTAGAGAAAGCATGGTTGCAGCCCACGGGACGGCAGGGAAGTTTACTGGGTTACCTGAGCCAGAGCTGGTCCACAGTCACCAGGCAGCAGGAAGCAATCTTCCAGGGGACAGGCGCGCCAAGGCTGGTGTGCGCATGCCTGGAGAGCGAGGGTCTGGGTGCCACGGCCGATGGGAGGTCTGGAACAGGCCAGCGTCCGGGTCAGGAGGGTCCCGGTGACGTGGCCAGCTGGGCCTGGACCGGGCTGCAAGGTCCCCAAGGGACAGCGTGTGGCTGGTGCCGAGTGCCCTGATGTTTCTTCCACGCACAACCTCTCTGCGCCCTGCAAAGCAGGAGCCGGCAAACGCAGCAGAGCACACGGACACCGGACGCCCCCGTGTTCCCGCGCTGTCTCTCCCGCGCCCTCTACTGGCGGAGCTTCGCATCGTGCTCACTGTAAAGAAATGCTCTCGAGGCCGGTCCATCGGGAGCCGAAAAGGAATAAATTGTAACGAGCACTATGGATTATTCGACGTTTTCCAGAGTGCCTGTATATGACCGGGCTGTTCTATAACAAGTCCCAGAAACCAGAGGAGGCTGGTCCGGGGGTGCTGGGAGAATACTGCATTGGAGTGGGGAGGGGAAGGAGGGGTGGGTGATAGGTAGCTAACTGCAGGTTAAAACAGCGACCCTAGAGGAAAGGGAGAGGTTTTATGTCCCAGCACGTTCATAGAAAACCCCAGAAAACACTAAAAGGATCTGGTAAGCCTCGCCTGGGTCTCCTCCCCAAACCTGGTCTTTCGGCACAGCCAGAGGCACTGAAGATCATGACTGACCAGCCCAGAGTCATTTGCTCGTCTCTTTGGCCAGAGAGGTAGGTGACTGAGACTGGGAGCTACATCGTTTGGTCATGAGGTGGGAGACGGGTGTTCTCCCAGAGGGAGGCTGTTATGACCAAAAGAGGGAGAGGGGTGCTGAGAAACTTCTCAGGTCTATTACAGGGACACAGATCTTTTTTTTTTTTTTTTATCACAGTTTATGTTTTGTTTGTTTGTTTTAAGGCTGCCTCTGAGGAAGACTTTTTTGTTGTATTTGTTTTCACTGTATTATTACATTAACATCTTTTTATGAGTCCCATATTAATCTGAGTAGAGCAGGATGGAGATCACTAAAGGAAGCAATGCAGGGCTGGCTCTATGTCCAAGAGCATCAGTGAGCTCCCTCTCTCTCACTTTATTGTCACCACCGAGCAGTGATGTCCTGAGACAGTGGGAATCTTTATTTGAATTCTCCACTACTTGATGCAAATGACACATGAAAACAAAAGGATTCTAAACCTTACTTACTGCTCTGAAGATAGATGAGTACTAATTGGTTGGGCTCAAATCTCGCTGTTTTTGTTCTTAAGCAGTTTGAGGTTCAGTGAGGTGATATCCAGTTAGTTACCCAAGTGGAGCTAATTGCCCGGCGGCCATGGGTCCCAGTAAGAAATGCCCGGGAGCAGACGTCACCGGCACCCACTTGTCCCTGGGCTGGATCAGAAGAGTTTTAGTAATACTAAGTCTTAAGCTGTTGCTGACATCTGTCCCCATGAATACGCTGACTGACCACTCACTATTCATGTGAAAAGCTCCGAGTTCTTCACGGCGTGCCACACCCAGTCTCTATTATTGGAAAGTTATTCTATTATCCAATTTCTCCAAATGCCTTCCAGGGCAAAGTAAGTCAGCTTCAGGTAAGCACTAAGTATCTCTAACCCATCTGCTCACTATTGTGTTCTTATAGATATTAAAAATGAACAGGGTTCAAGCTTTCCAAGTTGTCCCTGTAATAATTTACGTATCTCAGAACACTAGCCAAGAAAATGTATTTTTAAAGGCTCACAAGTTACAGTCTACTCTAAGGAGCCTGGTCTGAGAAGAAAAACAATTCGATATTTGAATTTAATAGAATATAGCAGTTTTAGACACAAGCCTTAATTGTCAGTCGTATTAAATAGTTGCCAGGTTCTTGGTAAATATTTTTTAGTGAAACATTTGGCCAAGTATTTTAATGAGTTTCATGATTATTCTGTGAATTCTACTCAAAGTTTATGTTTTTCATAAGGACTTTGGGAGGCTGAGATAAAAGAATGTCTGTTCCTTTATCTCAAGGTTTAAAAAAATCTGGTTTATGATGCAACTTGACATTTATACCTCAACAGAGATATTTAACTCTCATTATCAGTGCTCTGCTGTAGGGACAGAGCAAACACATATAAAACCTCTTCCGAAAGGCAAGTTCGGACTTTATTTCATGTGTGATTGAACAGGTCACACTGGTTCACAACGTCAAACTGCCGAGATGGCTGGAATATAATTCTTCCAGCAAGACCTTGCAAGGACTGCCCTTAGAAGCCGAAGGAAGAGATTACCAAATCATGGTGCTACTGCCTGGGGATTTCTGTTTCCAGCAAACACGAACAGCCTCCATCATCTTTACCCTTCGTGTGCTGGATAGGAAAGAAGTGAGCCTGATTCCTTCTCCAACTGGGTAGGTGTCCTCGTTAAACAGTCCCAGGGCAGCTGGCGGTGGTGCTCAGTCTGTGAGTTTAGTCAAAAGAGGAAGAGCAGGATATGAAGAAGCCAAACCTTGCACTACAAAGAGGAGGGAACATAAGACCATCCCAAAGGGGACAAGCAGACATATTTCACAACGTTGCTGAGCAATAGAATCTCAGAATAAAGCTTATTATGGTAAGTCCTTGAATTGGAAAACAACCTCCCCAAATAAATGAACTCTTGGGATCCAAGTTTTAGTTTCTCATGCTATTTTATTTTACACTTATGGACCATGAAAACAGTCCTTTCTCTTTTTCCCTTTCGAAAGGGAATATATGTATGCCTTGTAAGCATAGAGTACACTGGAATGTTATGGTAACAGTAAAGGAGGGAAACTGAGAGACTGGGCAGCCAGGATGACAGGGGTAAAAAAGGAATGTTGGGTATTTTATATGATTTTTATTTTTGTGCCTTGTGAATTTTATATTATGTGCATGTATTATCTATTTTTAAATTGATTGAAAGGCAATTCTATATAGTTTAACAAATCACATTTTGAGTATTTTCTTATTTTCCTTAAATCATTTTCCAATCTGGAAGTAACCATGTTGTTAATACGTTTCCCTCTTAATCTAAATTTTTGAAGTTTTTCTCTAGAAAAATTCCTTTTAACTTCTAAAAGAATTTGTATGCAAAACAATGAAAATTATAGATTAGGCCAATAATAATCAACTCTTAACACAGCAATTCACAATGTATAAAGTGTTTTCACCCATGACATGCATTTTTTCTTTTTTTTTTTTTTTTTTTTGTTCATTTATCTACTCATTCATTCAATAAACATGTAGTAAGTGCCTACTATTTGCCAGATCCCTGAGCTGGGAGTAGGAGGTGATATAAATAAGTTGTTGCTGAGGAACTCAGTCTAATAGTCCAGTAGGGGATGTAGAAATGCAATAAAAATTATAATACAATGTGACAGATGCATTAACAGAACCATATGTAAGCTACAGAGGCTAAATTAATAGCTTAACTTAGCTGAGGGGAGAATGTTGGCAAAACATGGGGGATGAGGTAATGTCCGTGATGGATTTTTAAAGTTGAAGTCAGCTGGCCAGAGGAGGAGGAAAGGTACCATAGGCTCAAAGAAGGACCTGTTCAGTGGTTACAAAAGCATTAAACAGGATGGTATGCTGGGGAAGCCACACACAATTTGGCGTGGCTGGAACACAGGGTGAGTTCATTGGGTTGTGGCAGGAAGTAAGGCTGAGAAGTTGGCAGAGCCTGGATCTTGAAAAGCCCTGTGGACTCCATGGAACATTTGAAAGTCTTGGAGATAAAGGCAAGAAGTAGAAGCCTTCAGTGGGGAGGATATACGTCAGTGGTAGAGTGTGTGCTTAGAATGCGTGGGGTCCTGGGTTCAAGCCCCAGTAACTCCGTTAAAAAATAAACAAAAATAAATAAACCTAATTACCTCCCCCCAACAAAAAGAAACAGAAGCCTTCGGAATGCATTAAAAGCAGAATCTAATCATGTCACCCTAAAAATAAATCTCGTTTTCCTTCTCTTGAAAGAACTTCCATTTTTTTTTCTACTTTTCGGTTTAGCATGCCTGTTCATTTCAACAGTAAACTAGGGCTATCCTACGCTCAGATCCTTTCTAGATCTGTGAGAGAATGCATTTGAGTTTGTGTTCGGCTAAGCCACAGTCTTCTAGAGACATTGGCCTCATGATCTCAACTCTGGACTAAAGTTGAATCATAGGGTGTTACTTAAAAGAGCATGTTTAGTAACTGCAGGGGCTACTAACCAGGAGTTCCATTTAAGAGGAGATCTACCGTTGGTCTAGATGCAGAGATGAGAGATGAAGAAATGCAGCAAAGCAAAGCAAAAGGGAGGATGCAGGGAAGAGAAGGATGCAGAAGGATGAAAGGAGAGGAAGAACGTAGGGAAGGACCCAGAGATGGGAAGGAGAGGAAAGCTCACAGGGAAACAAGGAGAAGGGACAGAAAGGAACCAGAAGGGCACAGTTAGAGTGAAAGTCTTACTGGGTGCCAGGTAGCTCACAAAGTGCCATATGTCAATTCATATTCAAAATATCCCTGCAGATTAAGTATTGTTCCCATTTTCTATTCAAAGAAACTGAAGCTCAGATCAGTTACATAACTCAAAACTTTCTAACTTCAAAAACTACTTTTCCCCTGAAATCCTTACCTTCTGATTTGAAGTCAGAACACCTGGATTTGGATCAGGCACTTTACTCGGTGCCTTCGGACGTTTTGCTAAGCACTTTTGAATCTCAGTTTCTTCAACTATGAATTAGGGATTGTGATGATTGTCCTCCCTACCCTCCTAGTTACTGGAGGGAGCAATAAAATGGTGTATGTGAGAATACTACTACATAAAAACAAGGGATTCCAAATAAAGCAATAATCCATACTGTGTTAAATTTTCAGTGTTAGGATGCAAGGAGGCTCAAAGGAGTTTTCCACCGTCATAGCTGAAACTACTCTTAAAGCACCTGCTGAAAATCTTGGTGTTCAAGACTGTCTCTTTTTGGTACACACCCTGGCAGACTGTTTCCATTTGGATCCTTCTGTGAGCTCATTCAGAAGCAAGATAAACAAGCACCTCTGGAACCTTCCAGTGTTGGCTGAATGTCCTAGGCCAGTCATTCCTTCACAAGGTCGCTCTGTACAATTCCACTGGTCTATGGAGTATGAGGTTTCTACAAGACTGCCAGAGCTAATGCAAGTGTTTCAGCAGCATGCTTCCTCTAAGTATCTTGCCCAAATTTTAGGATATAGGGTTGGAGGTTGGAGGTTACTTCAAAAATCTCAAAAGAGACGACCCAGGCAGTTGAGAGCTACCCCGATTACAACAATGGGGCCAAATGAAATAACAGAATTAAGCAAGCCTTTCTCTGTTTCATTACACACCTTAATGACTCACTGGATCCCTAAGGATGAGGCATGGTCAGTTCCCAGCTCATTTGCTGCCTTAAGACAGACCACTCCTATCTTGGATCCTGACTTTACTCCAGGTACTCCAAGGTGCACAAAAGTGACAGGCCCCTGCGTACGGTGGTATCACAGGATTCACTAATGGAAATGTCCTCGACAGCAAACCTTGAACATTCTCTTGCTTTCCCTGAGGTCACTCCTTCTATGGTATTAAGGGCGACTTCACTCACAGATCCCGACCTCCTTCAGAGTAGAACATCTACAGTATCAAAGTTACTCAAAAAACCAGACTATAGAGTGGGACATAACGGAGTACACCCTGCTCCACGGCACAGAAATACGAAAGCATCCTGTTTTATCTGATCTTGTCTCGGGATCAGTTAGTCAAGCTTGGTATTCACAAGCCCTCCTTGATGTAGCCAAGTCCTCTCATTTTCTTGGTCCTCGGTCTCTGAGGAGGCCACACAGGACACAGCCAGACCTTCCGAGGGACTCTCTTCCACGACAACGTTCCTCAGCACATGGAGTGGCTCTAACTCAGTCTACCTGGAAGGGTTTGCACAGTCACCTAACAGCCTCTTGCTCCCTTCAGGTTCAGCAAGGGAGACCCTGGCAGCCTCCCGTTTGCCCCTCGAGTTTAGCCAGTCACCCCTGTCAAGCCAGCTGAGGCAGAAGCATCTTCATGAACATCATCATGGGCCGGAGACTCCTAAAGTTTCTCAGCAGATTGATTCATTCCCCACTCTTACAGAAACAATCTCACCTCTTGGCATGAGCAGAAATACAAAATTTATACGGAATAATATATTTGACTGAACTCTTTTGCTGTGGGAAACTGCTTGTTTCCCCAGCAACCAATTAGAGGAAGACTCACCGTGTGATATGACTACGACAACTCCATCTTGTTCTAAGAAGACCTCATCATTTACTCAGTTACCTGGCTTATCTGATTCATCCCTTTCTGAGCTGCCCAAATTTGCAAATGCATCTGGGTTACCTTGAAAGTATGGGCCCAGACTATAATGCATTTTCTTAGAGACCGGTATTCAGACATAGAACATTTAGCTTTCAGCAAATTCTTAAAATCTAGCAAAACTTCACCAAGTAACACAGTGTTTAACATGGATTCTATTGAAATGGTGCTAAATCACTGATATACCTCCAAAAACTTACTGACAAGGTATGACAGTATTTCTGACTTTAACAACATACAAGGTAAGATTGTGGTAGTTGCTGAGTTTTCTGTTTTCTATATTTTTCAGTGTATCTCTATACCAACAAGTAGTAACTAACTAATGTTGGTTAAAATATTCAACTAAGAATGTTAAGATGAAAATATAGTGCCTAATGTTAACTGGGGTGATACTATGATTGCTTGAATTCCTTCTCTCTGTATTTCCTGTACTTTTCAGTATTTCCACAAGGAACATAGTGATTTTTAAGGAGGAAAAAATTTTAAGAAAACGTTATGTAAGGAAAATCAACACAAAATACAGTAACCATTTTTTGCCCTGTACACAATTAAATACAATTCAGATTTATTAAAGGTTCACAAACCTGGAAGGAACTTCAAGCCATCACTCAGACCATGCTCTGTCTAGTTATTATTATTCCTAAATTATTTTAGAAAAACACTAATCATCTGTTGCAACCTTGTGGTTTACTGTACTTAGAAAAAGGCTTAGAGGGAGGGTGTAGCTCAAGTGGTAGAGTGCGTGCTTAGTACACACAAGGTCCTGGGTTCAATCCCCAGTACCTCCATCTAAATAAATAAATAAACCTAATTACCACCGCCCCCCCCCCCCAAAAACAGGCTTGCTAACAAATTCACTCTCTATTGGTAAAATTAAGACCATCTTCTCATTCACCAAACTGCAAACACAGGCAGTATTGTGATTAAGAATTTAGTATCTGTAGTCAGACAGGGGTCCCAAAATCTGGTTCCATAACATACTATTTGTGTGACCTTAGATAGCTACTTAATTTTATTATTTCATTTTTATTATTTATAAATTGAGGATAATTACTATCCCAATATATTTGTCATGAAGATAAAAGGAAATATTTGCTCAGAGCAGCTCCTGGCATCTGATGAATGTTCTTTCAATACAACCTGTTATCATCTCTGCCCGTTTTCTCTTTTCTGAGCTGGGGTACTCAGAGCGATTCACTTAGAACTTATTTCATATTGAAGCATACCTGTATGGTAACTTCTGTGGAAAATTTCACGGATGATTTTTAATTCTGGGGGATTTCCTATGTTTGAATTAAATATCTAATTTAAATTGATGCTCACCATTTTATCTGGATTCCCTACCAAGCCCCCAGAGACATCATTTAGACAGGGTACATCCAGTCTGTCTCTCACTAAATATGAATTGCTTCACGCAACAAAGATTCTGAAAACATGTACTCTCCATCCCGAATCTCAGAAACCTGAGGACATGTCAGCCCCAGGTAAGCAATTCTGTCACCCAGGAGAGAAAGCTGATGGAATTTGAGCCTGTTTGAAACTTATCTCCCTGGTAGTGAGAACATACACTGTTAACCAGTCCCATGAAATATGCAACAGTGCTCAGATCTCACTTCAAAACGGTCTTCCTGTTCATCTAGTAATTGCCCCAGTCTGTCTTCCAGATTCATTATTTTTTTCCCCAGGAGTATGCCTCTCTTCTTCTTTCCAACTTAGTGTGACTCCCAGTATCGAAAGCCACCCGCCTTTGTTATGCTGCAGCACATCTCGGTTTTACGGTAATCCATCACCTCATCTTTCTCTCCCAGACAACACCTTTTCTGTGCAGAGCTTGAATTCTTTTTCTAGCTTCCTTGAGATTTAAATGTATTAATTGAAATTAGAGCAGTAGTTCATTACTATGTTTCTGTTCAGGTTAGTAACTTTCATGTCCTGAACACTAAGAAATGTCCCTGCTGAACTTTTAACCACACACACAGACCACAATCAGTTTAGAACTTTGGGCCCGCTGCCAAAGTGTTGTTTTTCTGAAGCCCTCTAACCCAGACTTAGTTACTTGATAGTACTAACGAGCTAATTTTAAGGTCTTCTTCCATACTATAATTTAAGACTAAAAGAATCAGGAGATTTAGAAATTTACAGACTTGATGAATATGCAGACGCAGCATCAAGGCTGTATAATACAGAATCTACCAGTTGATGATAAGAGAAAAGATGAAAAAGGGTGAAGAAGAGGGAAATGGGGGAAATAAAACAGAAGAGGAAGGGCAGACAGAGCTTAAGATGGAAGAACCTGACCCTTGAGTGGATGGAGGAAGTGTCTCCAAATCAAAGGCTAAAAACAGAGATGAAACACTGTCTCCTGGGGCTCCTTATGTGGTACCACCCAGATACAGGATGTATGCACATTCCTATGCAAATCAGGCAAAAAAATGAATATGGAGGGAAATAAGTCAACCATCAAGACAACCTTAAACATTTAAATAAGAGCGGTGTTTGTTGCCATTTGTTTCTTGTTTGTTCCTTCTAGGTCAGTCCAACACATTTCAAACGGTTGTTCATCCAATTCAATTGATAACAGCAACTATCGGGCACAGACTTAATTCCCCAGTCCCTCCAGACACGTTTCATGGTCAGGAAGACAGCAGCTCAACTCACCCGGCACTTGGAATAAAATCAGTAAGTGAATATCCTTCAGGTTCAGAAAGTTGGCTGCAATTTAATTCAACTCATCAAATACTATATGGATATCCCCTGGAATTGGATTTACAATATTTCCCTCAGGAATTTATTCTTCATGCCACCGATTCTGTGGTGGCTGGCTGCTTAGATGATTTTCACCATTGAACTGAAGCTGCCCAGAGTCACACTCTGCCACACTTAACACTCTGCACACAAAAAACAGTTTCTACTCGTTTATAGAGAAGAGGGAGAGGACTGGTTTGTTTTTTGCTAAACTCACTGACTATCCAAACTCCAGTATCCTTGAACAAATTGTATTGACCACCCTGAGACCAGGGTCTACTGTCATATCCTGGTATAACAACCTTATGCTTAGTCTGCGGCAGTTCTCGGAAAAGGTGTTCTAACAGAAAAATTCAGGAAGTGATGTTTAAACGAAGGAGACCTGAGGGAAACATCCATCCAAACTTCGCATCTGCTATGTCACCAGAATACAAAGTCGGCATAGTTGAGAACATTGCATAGAGTGGAATCTGCCTTATTCTGGAGCCAGACCCTGGATCATTAATTGAAAGCAGCATTCTTGCCTCATCTAATGTGGAAAATAGCCCCCGGATCAGCAGTCTCTTCCTGGCCCTGGTGGTAAGTGTAGGTATGCTGACTATGGGTGCAGATTACCATTTCTGTAAGAACTAAAAGACTTTTCTTATTCCTCAGCCCCTCGTATTCCAAGGGAGAACCTTAATAAGTACCACAGAGCAAGAAATGGATGTGCCAAGGCCCCGAAAGCCACCTATCCTGGAGAGTAAAGTTCCACCCTCACCTCCGCTGTGGAGAGGGGCGCCGGGGTCTTCTCAACATCAACCTTAGGGAGGAAACGTGACCTCCGCGACAGACACAAGAGCAGCCGTGCTTCCCGCCTCTGAAATACCACCCCTCATCCCATAGTGAAATGGGTCTCCCTAGCCAGAGGACCACTAATACGCTCAGAAGTCCAAATGTGTCAGCAGCTGTAGGAGAAACAGGGATAACTGGTCTAGAAATCAGGTAAAATAAACAATTGCTGAATCAGATTGTCAAAAGAGACGCAATAAATAATTCATCCTCTGTGTTAATTGTGCTAACATACTACCAATTAATTCTAATCACTTATTTCCCTTTAGAAGCCCAATGGTGAATTATAAATCGATGTCACCCAGGCCACCTCTACCATAAACAGATCATGTAATGAATGACTCATTCATTATGGAACACAATTGCACTGTTGGCAACCGCATCTCCAAACGTAAAAAATGCTGTCAACTGCCAGTCCAAGCTACTCATTATGAAGGCATAAATAATTCAACTGTAAATAATAAATTCTGCACTAGGTTAGAGTTCGACTATGTATAAGAAAGAATTACTAAAATTTTACCTCGCCATTGTATTTTTAAAATTTCTTCCGGTTTTATTGAGACGTAGTTGACATACAGCACTGTATATGACTTCATTTACATACGTCATTAAATGATTACCTTGATAGATTGAGGGAACACCCATTATCTCATATAGATACATTAAAGAAATTTTTTAAAATTTTCCTTGTTATGAGAATTCAGAGTATACTCTCCTAACAGCTTTCATTTATAACGAATGCCAGTGTAATTAATTATCTTTATCATAGTGTATGTTACCCCCCTAGTTACTTATTCATCTTGTTAAGTTGCTGTTGGATGGAGTATTTTGTATGTCTGTTAGGTTCATTTGGTCTAAGTAATGTTGGTTACAATACAATTATTTTGTTGCTGTTGGTTTTCTATCTGGATTATTTATCTATTGTTGAAATTAGGGTACTAAAGTCCCCTACTATTATTGTATTGTTACAATACAATAATATTTCTCCTTTCAGATCAGTTAGCATTTGCTCAGAATATTAAGGTGCTCAGTTATGGGTGCATATGTGATTCTTAGATCTTCTTGATGAAATGACCCCTTTACCATCTTAATAATGAACTTCTTTGTCTCTCGTTACCATTTTTGGCTTTAAGTCTATATTGTCTGATATAAGTACAGCTACCCTGCCTTTCCTACTTGCATGGAATATCTTTTTCTCTCCATTTTGAGCCTATGTGTGTCCTTAAAGCTGGAGTGATTCTCTTATAGACAGCGTATATTTGTCTCACGTATATTTTTTCATCCATCCAGCCACTGCATGTCTTTTAATTGGAGAATTCAATCTGTTTACGTTTAGAGTATTTACTGATAGACAAGAACTTAGTAATGTCATCTTGTTTCCCAGCTGTTTTGTATTTCTTTTGTTCCTTTCTTCCTCCCACGCTACCTTCCTTTGTGAATTGATGGTTTTCTGAAGCGCTTTGCTTTGATTCCCTTCTGTTTATGTTTTGTGAATCTACTATAGGTTTTTGCTTTGTGGTTACGATGAGACTTACATAAAACATCTTACAGACATCAGTCTGTTTTACACTGGTAATAACTTTGATCACATACAGAAACTCTACGCTTTTCATGCTTTAGGTGTCAGTTTACGTCTTTTTATATTGCATATTCTTAATAAATTATTGCCACTATAGTTACTTTTAACATTCTTGTCCTTTAACCTTTATACTGGCATTAAGTGGTTAACACTACATCTTATTACAGTATTAGAGTGTTCGGAACTTGACTATATACACTTACCTTTACCAGTGTATTTTCATGTTTCTATGTTACTAGTTAATGTCCTTTTCATTTCAACTTGAAGAATTCTTTTCCGTATTTCTCATGAGGCAGGTCTAGCGGTGATGATGCCCTCAGCTTTAGTTTGTCTGGGAGAGTTCTTTCTTTCACCTTCATTTCTGAAGAACAGCTTTGCCATGTAAAAATATTCTTGTTTGGCAGATTTTTCTTTCAGCAATTTGAATGTATCATCCCACCCTCTCTTGGCCTATAATGTGGCTGATGAAAAATCCACTGATAGTCTTTTGGGAGTTCCTGTGTAGACTGCAAGCTTGTTTCCCCTCCTGCTGCTTTTAAGATTCTCTGTCTTTGATTTTTTTTTTTTTGGACACTTTTATTAGAATATATTTTGGGAAGATACTGTTAAGTTAGTTTTGTTTGATGACATATGAACTGCATAAACTTGGGTATTTAAATCTTCCCCCAGATGTGGGAAGTTCTCAGTCATTATTTCTTTAAAGCTTTCTGCCCCCTTCTTGCTCTCTTCTTCTGGAACTCTAGTAATTCACAAATCGGTCCTTTCGATGGTATCCCATAGAGCACATAGGCTTGTTTCACTTTTTTTCATTCTTTTTTCTTTGCACTCCTCTGATTGGATAATTTCGAAGTTCCGTCTCCTGTCTCACAGATTCTTCTGAGTGATCCCTTCTGTTTTTGATGCTGTCTGTTGCATTTTTCCATTTCATTTCATTCATTGTATTTTTCATCTCCAAAATTTGTATGGTTCTTTTTTTTTATGATTTCTCTTTGTTAAGCTTCTCATTTTGTTCATGTATTTCTGTCCCTGATTTTGTTGAATTGTCTTTGTTTTCTTGTAGCTTATCGTGTTTCTTGGTAAACAGCTGTTTTTAACATTTTTTATTGATTTATAATCATTTTACAATGTTGTGTCAAATTCCAGTCTTGGTAAACAGCTATTTTTAATTCTTTATCGGGTAAACTGCAGATTTCCAACTTGGGGGTTGTTACTGGAAGATTGTGAGCCTTTGGTGGTGTCATGTTATCATGTTACCTTGGTTTTTCATATTCCTTGAAGTTTTACATTGCTTTTTTTTTTTTTTTTTTTTGCTTTTGAAGAAGCAGTCACCTCATCCTGTCTTAACTAACTGCCTGTGGGAGACAGGTAACTTCTGTCAGCCCTGCTAGGGCTTCTGAACGCGTCTCAGACCTTCTGTGAGCACACCTGGCTCCATGCTTTTTGCTCCCTCTTGTGGCAGATTTCTTAAGCTTATACGCTTCCTCTGGATTCTGCAATTTACCAGGCTAAGTGCTAAAGCTCAAGTTTGTGGTTTCGCCCTGGCCTGCAGATTTCTGCATGTGCTCACTAGCTGTCTGTCAAAGCTCACTCTCACTGCTGCCATCAGCAGCACACAAAGGGAGCTGGCCACAGGGTGGTGGGGCGTCTGGGTGAGGCATGCAGAGGGTTGCCCATGGGCTAGTTGAGGGGAATCCAAGGTGAAGTGTCCCCAGCAACTGGTGGATTGGCTTCCTAATAGAATCTACAATGGTTAAGACCTACATCCCTTTAATGCCCTCTGAGAGCCCTATCTGCCACTCTCCCAGCATCTTCCCACCCCTTCCACCTGGCCCCCTGTCACAGAGCTCATGATTCAGTACTCTGGGTGGGACAAGAAAGAAATGAGCCCCTCTGGCAATGTCCCACACGGCTGGGGAAGCTGGGTGCTCGCTCACACGCTCTCCCTTTCTCCCTTTCCCCCACGGGAGAAATCATGGGCTGAGATCTCTCTTGGCCCTAAGCTTGCCTTGAAGGAAGAATGAGCCAGGTAAAGTGAAGCTGTTTCTCTCATTCACTCCAGTGCCTCTAGGCACTTATTTTTTTTTCTCCAGTGGTGTGCTGAAACTTCTCATCCAGAAACCTGGAGTTCCATAAAGGCTCTCATGTCCATGGGTGACTGTCTAAGACAGTGTCTTCCAGGGGCTCCCAGACTGGCTGAGAGGAGTGGAGCCTCTTCATGGCCCACTGCAGGGTCCAGAGCTGGGACCAAGGTTTGTCTGCCTAGTTACCCAACACGCAGGTGGGTGAGACTCCCCCAGGTCCCTTGGCATATGGTACGAGATGCCACAGCTCCTTTACTCCATGATGGATGCCAAATTGTTCAAGGAGGCAAGGGGACAAAAATAAGGGACATCTTTTGCTACCATGATACTGATGTCAGGATCTTTGTAACTGAAAATGCTCCTGTTCTCTGTAGGGTAATTTTGAGTCCCGCAATCATTAAGCCTGGACTTAAGCTTAGATTCCAGTACAATATGAATGGTGATTTTTTTTAATTAAAATTTTGTTCACTTCTCTTGACTAGAAAATCCTCAATATGGATCCTGTTCTAAAAAAAGAAAGCCAGCATCCACCAGTCATTCTTCAATTTTTGTCCTGAAATAGTCACTTCCATCAAAAGGCAGTAATATGTATCTCTAGATAAGACCAAGCGTAGCCTGACCCTCTGAAGGGGGTGGAGGAGGGGCTCAATTTGAGGTGCTCAGAAGGCATTTAGTTAAGCAGGTAGAATGAGTCTGCTGGACAATCTTAACAACCAACAATATATGGAATAATACAGAAAGCTGCTGGTACAGTAGTTCCAAATGCTGCCATAGAAACATTCTCCCACTTGGCAGAACGTACTAACAGCAGTATATGTGCATAAATAGGCTGAAATGTAGATAAGTCTGTCAACAGGCAGCATGGCCTTAGCCCATGGGAAAGGAGGAAGCACAAACTGAGAGTGAAAAAGGATCTCTTTTCAAACGAGTTGTAAAGAAAATATTTTTGGATCAAGAAATAAACCCAGGACCCCAACTTGGTACAAGGTAAAGGGGTATCAAGAATAAGACACACGGTGGGGGAGGGTAGTATCTCAGCAGCAGAGAGCACGCCTGGCACGCACAAGGTCCTGGGTTCAATCCCCAGTACCTCCATTAAAAATAAACAAACAAATAATTAGAAAAAACAAAAGAATTAAGACACAAAAGGTCAGAGCTCAACCACAAGTAAATGTGATCCAGTGGGTTGGTGCTGGGTTACAGCTCCTTGAATCTTGCAAGTCTAGGTACTCATTAGGCTGGTCATGCTTTTCTATGATTTGCGTGGTGTGTATCTAAACCCAGGGGTAAGCAATAAAAATGGCTCCAGCTTACGGGAGAGGCAAGGGCTAAGGATGAGACAGGAGGTGAGAGAGAACAGTGTCAATTTCACTAGATATGACAAGAGAGCCTGCTGAAGCCTTGTTTAACCACCAGGTTTTTTTTTAAAACAAAAAATATTGACTCTATATTTAAACAAAGAGCTTTTTCCCCTCTCTAACAGATACTCAAGGAAAAACGACAAACTTAGAATTAGCATTTAACACTGAAATAACATGTTATGAGGTTCCAGAATCAGCGCAGGAAGAAGCCTCCCCAAACGTACACCAAACAACCATGACATTTCTGCGAGATGAGGAGGTAAGATTCTATTCAGGGATTAAAACAAATAACATAGTAACTTTTCTCTCTTTCAAGTCTGCAAAGAAATCTCCTTCATGCTTCTCTTTCAATATGAAAAGCTAATAGTAAGTTTTTTGCAGAAAAAAAAATGTAATATCCAACATGGGTAAATAAATTTACTCCAACTACCTGGAAACTCTGCTTTTAAATGTGCAACACACACAATAGCTAAAATAAAATACAAAACAAACAAAAACATTATTTTTTGGAAAAGCACTGCATATGCTGCAGATTAACAGGCAATATTTCATATTAAAATTGCAAATCTCACCCAAATTCTGTTCAAGTTTCTTAAAAATTTCTCAACGTTGTCAATCATTATATGAATATCTTATTCCTAAAGGAATACTCCGGTATTTTGCATTTCAGATATTTTAATAGTTTATTTGGCAAAGAGAAGCCTGAGAATTTTTTAAAAAACATTTCCAGAGGGAATACCCTTTACCATAAAATAAACTTGTTTAATTTGGGAGGACAAATGTATATTTTTGACGTATGTGCCAATTTTACAATTAATACAAAAAAGATAAAGTTAGTTGAAATATTTTAAAAATGTAAAAACCAGTCCAGGCAGCATAACTATACAATCTTGCTGTAAAAGTACTTGTATCAAATTCCGTCCAAAATATTTATGCAATATACTAAATTCAGGTGCTCAAGTCACTCTTCACTGCCGGCTGGCTTTTCCATTTTCTGTTGTCTCCATTCTGAAAAATAGGAGGAAAAAAATGAGTTGGTAAAATAAAACATTCATTAGCTATCCATGTTTTTTCTCCTTACATGACTTTCAAATGAAATTAAAACCTAATGCATTCATACAACAGACGAATATAAGAACTTTAGAAAAGGACTTTAGAAAAGTTACATTCCCCTGGTTAGTTTACTTATTCATCTCACAGATGAGTGAAAATTGAGGGAGGCCCAGAGGTTTCATTTCAAAGGCTACTAGTCTGTTTTTTTCTCACTTTACCTCTCCAAGCAGAACCTAGGGAAAAACTCTTTACCATTTAGTCAAGGATTTATTTCCTTTTCCATTAAAGAAATTCCTTTATCAATACATGTTTAAGAGGATTTCTTCTTTAAAAGAGATTAAAATAATCATTTAAATTATTTTAGACTTACTTATTCTAACAAATTTTTAATTATTTTTAGATTTTAGATTTATTCAATTAAAATCAATATTCCTAATATTGTTTTACTAACTAGGAAAATACTTTCTCCGTGTTATTTTAAACGAAATTCAGTGTTGTATACTAAGTTTTCTCTGTGATTTTCCCCTCTATGATGTTTACAGATCATTCAGGTTTACAATCAATATAATCAGGTCTTTTACAGGTACTAAGAATCAAAGGTAATTTTTTTCTCTCTGTAAGTAGCATGTATCAGATCATAATACTAGTAATAAAAAAAACTGCTGGACACAACCAACAAGCAGTGTTTATTATTTTAAACTTATTATATGATAAGGCAATTAACAAAACTAATTTCTACAATAAATAATACAAACCCATTTTCCTCTTTAAGGTGTTGATATAACTCAGCTCTGTTATTAACAGAGTTCAAACGTCCAGCAAATTCTTGATGTTTTCTGGAATTGGCAGTATTGATTCTATTACTCCATAAAGATAGTAAGGACACGGGCCCTGGCGGCATGTTCGAAAGAAGAGAAAAAAGAATAATTCACTACTTCAAAATTTACAAATTTAACAAAATTTAACCTTAATTCTATTGTTTATTTTATATAATTAAAGCAGTATCATCGCCCCTTTATTCTAAAATTTGTATGTGTTTAGGGGTTCCCAAGAGCACCTACTAATTCAGTGATTTGCTGGAAGGACTCAAATGACTAAATATAAAGTTACAGTCACAGCTGAGAATCATTACAACAGCACAGTAAGGACACAGAGCCAGACCAGGGCAGGGAAGACACATTAGACAAAGACTAGAGAAACCCATTCGCAGGCTTTCCACGCTCTCTTCCTCCCGTGAGGGTTCACACAGAGTGCATACTCCTTCCAGCAGCAAAAATGCAGCCATGTGTGTACAGTATTTCTGCCAGAAAAGCACATTTAAGACTCAAGAGTTCAAGGTTTTTCTGGGGACTGGTCACGTAGGCGTTCTCTCCCTAACTACAACTACCAAAATTCCAGACTCCCAGAAGGAAAGCAGGTGTTCAGTTCAGATATAAGGCAAATAACTCTCTCGTTTGGGGAATATTTCAAAAGCCATATTCCCAGATGTCAGCCAACAGCCAAACTTGCAGGCAAGCTTTTCTAATGATAACTCAATGAAGAACGGACAGTCTTTTTAACAAATGCATGCAAAAACATGAACACTCACCCCACCCTGCACCTTACTAAAAAAATAAAAATAAAAGATGGATCATAGTCTAAATGTAAAGTCTAAAATTATAGCACTCCTAAAAGAAAACATAGGAATAAATCTTTGTGACTTCGGGTTGTGCAATGTTTCTTCAATATAACACCAAAAGCATAATCATAACATTTAAAAATTGATATATTGGACTTCATGAAAATTAGAAACTTCTGCTCTGCAAAAGTCACAATTAGGAGACGGACAATTCACAGACCAGGAGAAAATATCTGCAAATCACATCTCCAACACAGGATTCGTATCCAGAATAAAGTTTAAAATTCTCAAAATTCAACAACAACAACAACAAAAATCCCAAACCACCTAATATAAAAAAGAGCAAAATACTGGAATGGACCTTTCATTGAAGAAGACAAACAGATGGCAAACAAACAAATGAAAAAGGCTCATCATCATTAGCCATGAGAGCAAATATGAATTAAAACCACGAGGAAACACTACTACACACCTATTAGAAGAGGGGCGAAAAAAATCCTGATAATACCAAGTGCTGTCGAGGAGGCGGAATAACCAGAACTCTCAGTAACTGCTGGTGGGAATGCACCTTGGTACAGCCACTTGGAAAAAGGAGTTGGCCGTTTCTAATAGTTAGTCATACACATGGAACAAAAAAAAAAAACACTGATAAACGCACAACACAGATGAACCAGTAATCCATTATGCTACGTGAAATAAGCCAATCTCACACAGCAGCACACTTTGATTTTACTTATATGACATCTTGAAAAAGGCACAATTATAGGAAGAGAAAACACATCAGTGGCCATGAGAGCTGGGGGTAGGAGAGTATGGGGTGACTACAGTGTAGGGCAAGAGAATCTTGTGGGGTGATCAAACTATCCTATACCTGATTGTGGTAGTGCTTGTTACACAAACTATACATAAGGTCTAAACTCACAGAACTGTACACAAAAAGAGTTAATGTTACTGCATCTAAACCTTTCATAAATAACAAAATAAAACTTTTTCTTATTATAAAACTAATACATATTCATTTCATAAAATTTAGAAAACAGCGAAACATATAAAAAGGAAATAAAACCACCCATAATACTACTGCTCTAACAACTGTATGTATTTTGGTTTTTTTCAATGCCAACCTGTATCAATAAAATTACAGTTTGGTTATTCTGTTATTGAATCATACGAAGAGAGTAGAACAGATTTCTACCAAATCTAGAGGGCATGTTTGGGATAACCCAACCTTCCATGCAGACTACACAGCAGACACAAAATTCACTTTGGAGAGCCCTAGGAAGTCATTTTCCAAAACAGATGGAAACCAGGGTACATTAGAGCCCCATATAAAATTGCTGATCAGAAGACACATACAACTTAGATTGTAAAACAGAATGAAAGGAAAGAAACAGACAAGTTCCAGGTACCAGTCTTGAATGGCAAAGTTACAAGGGCAGTAAGTGATCTGCAATCAAGCTGCTTCTCATACAGGCCATTCTGTAGTGTTTCCAGGATGAGAAGCATCAGGGATCCATGTAATTTAATTTAGCTGATATCTCATCTGAGTGACAAGCTGGTGCGCATGTGTATAAAAACTTACTTTAAAACAAAGTGGAGATCATGGTACATGTGGTTTTGTATCCTGCTTTTTAAAATTTATTTATTTATTTATTATTTTTACTGAGTTACAGTCAGTTTAATGTTGTGTCAATTTCTAGTGTACAGCAGTCATACGTGAATATACATATATTCATTTTCACCGTCAGCTACTACAAGATCTTGTCTATAGTTCCCTGTGCTATATAGTATAAACTCGTTTATCTATTTTATAGATACCAGTCAGTATCTGCATATCTCAAACTCCCAGTTTATCCCTTCCTACCCCGCCCCCCAACCTTGGCAACCACAAGTCTGTATTCTATGTCTGTGAGTCTGTTTCTGTTTTATATGTAAGTTCATTTGCCTATTTTTTTTAGATTCCACATATGAGCGATATCATACGGTATTTTTCTTTCTCTTTCGTGCAGCCTGCTTTTTAAGTTTAACTTATTATATATTTAATTAACTTACTTGTTCAATAAATAAGAACTGAACTCCTACTGTGGGTCAGGGACTGTGGTGGTAGAGATACAACAGTAAATTTTTAAAAACCCCACCTTTAAAACATTTCAGACTAACAGTAGAGGCAAGATGTCAAGCAATGCCAACGCGGTAAGCGCTACCATAGCATTAATCCTGGGATGCAAGGGAGACACAGAGAAGCAGCACTTAACTTAATTGTGAGAGGAGTTCAGGGAAGTCTTTCTCAAAAAAAGGGTTGCTTAAGTTAAAATCTCAATGATACACATTAGCGAGAGGGAAGAGTGGGCATTCGTGACAATAGTTATTCTGGGGCTTTAAAAATTCCACCCTATGGACACACCACCATTTAGTCATTCTCTTACTAACACGTGAAAGATAAATCTCGTAGGATCACCCTTATCTCTGATCTCAAAGAAATCAGTGAACTAGAGACTATTAACATGAATCACAATACATACTGCAACAAAAGTACATACAAAAAACAAGCCTACCTTCCCCCAAGGATGAGCTGCCAGTAACCGTAACCTAGCCAGCCCTGAGGTCTTACTGTATTGTAAAGATACAGTGGGAAGAACTCAGTCCTGTTGACATAGGACAGGACCATTTCCCATTTATCCGAAAGTAACAGAATTTAGTTTACCTTCAAGATAACGAAGGCCTACAATGATTTCAAGAGCTCCCAAACCCAAATCTTATCTTTGATGCCTAGAATTCCTCAAGAGGAAATTGAGCTTCTCAGTCTATAAATAAGACATAAAAGGCTTTTACAGTAAGAATACTGTTCATAATACCTTTTCTGAAAATCGTTCACATGACATTTTAAATTATCAATAAATGGATGATATTAGGTCCTCCCCTAAATTCAGTAAGCGTTTAGGACAAAGAGTCTGGTTTTCAATAATCTACCACTTAGCATAGTGTTAGGAACATAAACAGATTCAAATTCATGTAATTAAAATTTCTTAAAACACAGACTTTATACTAAAAGTGCTTATTTTCCAAAGGCTTCATTAATAAACATATGACACTATGTTTTCTTTAAAGCTGACAAATATATTTACCACCTATATTTTCCAAGGCTCTGAACAAAGGGTCTTCTAAGCCACATGAGGAACAGTGAGTAGCTCCTCCTCATACAGAGCAGTAAAGGACCCTGCACAACAGATCTAAATTGGAAAACTTTTTATGAACACAGTTACCGCAGTTCTGTCTCACCTTTCGATTTTTCTACTGGTGGAGTTTCATCCATCTCAACAAGAGGCTTTTTATTTGGAGGTTCTGGGGAGTCAGGTGAATCTTTTATAATCTCAGCTTCAGCCAACTCTTCTTTTCCACGTTCTAAGATTCCTTTTAATCTTTTAAAGAGACAAACAGTAAAAACTAAGTTTAAATCTAAGTTTAAATTCTTAGAAATCTAAATGGCTCAATAATTAAACTAGATTTTGCATATTAGTCTTAAAAGGTATCTGCTCTCACAACGTAAACCTAGGAACTAATCAGCAGCCAAACCTCAATCTAAAATCGGGTAAGAGAGCTTAATGAACTTAAACACAAGTTTCCCTTTTCCTTTACTATAGAGAAACAAATCAGTAATGCAGTTAGCTGTAAAATGAAGCTATTTTTTTTTAATGGAGGAAATTTTAAGAAGATAAAATTAAAAAGGCCAGCAATAATGTGATCTTTGGAAGATACTTCATAATTTTAATTTCTAAAGATATTGACAAAATACTACAAATTACAAAGAAGATTAAGAAATCTACTAGCATTTGTCCCCTAGTTTATGGACTGTGGAAATGTATTTATATTCCACAAGTTAGGAACTTAACTCCAAGCTTATTTTGAGTTTCATACACCTGAAGATCTGAATGAGAATACTCTTTCCCTCCTCTTCTTAAAGCAAGACCACTCTGTTTCAGAAGCTCAGAAGCCCTAAGGAAGAAGTAAACTTCTAAGGCCAAAGAGATTAAAGTGTTCTACTTATTTATGAATGAAATCATACCATTTCCAGAAGTAGCTTCAAAATATCCTTGTGGGGTAGGCGGAGTGTGGTGGTAATGAGGGGAATGGATGCGGATATATATGAAATGAGATTGGCCATGACTTGATAACTGATTTGTTCTACTGCCGTATATGTTTGAAATTTTCCATATTAAGTTCTGTTGTTTCTGAGGGACCGACTACAACGCCATTATAATACTTACCTGGTTCTTTGCCTGATTTCTGGCAAGAAGGTAGAAAATGAAACCAACTACTATGTTAATGATATTTTTATTTGGAAACCTTTATTACTTTTTATGTTTTTTTCAGATTTAGCCTTGATATCACTATATAAATCAAGAACTAAGGGAAAAGAGTGTACTATTGATAAAGGTTTTCAGAATTAAGACTATGATCTTTCATGCTTTCAAGGCTTTCCTGTGCCTCTTTTTTGGTTTCTCTATCTTTTTTTTTCTTTTTCAGATGGAGGTGTGGGAATCGAACTAAGTACCTCGTACATGCTCAGCAGGCACTCTACCAAGTGAGCTACATGGCCCCCCCACCCCCCGCCGTGCCTCTTTTTATAACAGCATCTTCCACACTTGGCCACCACCGCTGGTTTGCCTGCCTCTACCACAACACTGCACATTCTTCCAGGGCAAGGATCTTATGCCAAATGCCTGGCACATCGCGGGCATTTAACAGTCACTGAACAAAGACATAAAGCTATGTCTTTGATATTCATAACACATAAATGCAACTACCGATACCAAAAATCATGTAGTGTGATTTTCAGAAGTTAATTAGGAAAGAATTAAACACTGTCTTTGCCCCTAACAGTAAAACAAACAAAAAAATTATACTTCTCTAAGGCCAAGAAAAACCTTCCAGATTTTAAGAATGATAAAAATCACAGTAAGCTACAATAAACACATTAAATGAGTTACTAATAAATAAGGTTTGACTGTTCACATGTGCTATATGCAGAATGTGATTTGACAAAAGGCACCACAGTGCTATATTAACATCAACAAATCACCTCTCTGAATCTTGCCAAGATTTCTCCTGTTCATAATCTTTCACTGCTTTCTCCGACTTGTCCTCTTTGTCCTCCCTCTTTCTTCCTCGTTTCTTTCGTTCCTCTTCTTCTGGGGGTTTGCTCCGACACGCCATTAGACATTCCAAGACTCTTTGATGTTTCTCCGAATTGCTGATATGGGCTCTGACAAGCGTTTCTAATTCATTCCACATGATGCGGTACTGTTCATCTCTAAAGTAAAGATTTAAAATAACGTTCTCACAAAATACTCTTTTAAATAATATGGAAGTGTCACTCGGTACTGATAAAGCAAAAAGATGCAATTAAACACGGGGTTCCTTTCTCTTTCCAGATAGTTAATGGTGCAATTCTAAGTTATAATGGGTTTAGTTTCGTTATTCTATATTCTGTATCATTTCATCTTAATCACATGTATGTGTATACATACTCCCAAACATATAAATTACACATGGAATAAGTCAGCTGAAAAAAACAGTAAGTATCAAGTAAATGTGATATATGAGAAAGTATGAAAAAAACCTACCTTTTGGGGCCTTTTCCTCTTGTACCAACTGTGGAAATAGGCAGAGGATCATTTTTTCTTTCCATATCAACTAAGTTGTATATTGTTTTTTGACAGTTTAACACATCTTCTTCTGTCAAAGATTCTTTCACAATAACACTGGCTAAGGGGACTACCTGTTAGATTAAAAAAGAAGAAAGAAAAAGAAAAGTCTGTCTTGAAATACAAGTACCAAAGCATCTAGGCAGAACTCGAATTGATTTTAAACATCATGGTGAGATAATCCATAACCATCACTTCAATTTTCTATCACTGATTCTTTAACTGTAGCAAACTCATATATTTCACTCTTTGCTTGATAAATGGAATCTGTAAACAATATATACCCAATCTAGAAGAAAAACAAACTATGAAACACTTACCGCTTGCATGTTAAAAATGGTGGTTTGTGAAATAATCATAGGCCAGTAGCGGGTGTGCTTTTCTAACTGATCTTTTGCTCGTTCCAAAGGGATCTCAAGACTTCCATCGATTTTATATCTGGGGTCTAGAAAAGGAGTTAATCTGTTTTCCCTCATAAATTCACCAAAATCCTAATGATAACCAAATAAGATAAAATTAGAAACTATTTTCTAATGTTTCAGTATGGATTACATGTAACAGTCTGTTCCCCTGATGTCTTCCATCCTGTGATACGCAACAAAGCATTTCCTCTAACAGCTTCCCCAACACACAATTTTTTCCCTTCTTTTTGAGCATGAAACCTATCAGCCCTTATACAACGGAGAGGAAGAACACCTCAAACATAAATACATTAATGGTTCTTTCCACTTTTTAAAACACTCATTTTTGTTCACTTCTGTAATGTAACTCTTTTCTATTATATTCAGATAAAAGAATGAGTTAATCACATTACAATACCATTTTGCTTACTTAAAATTACCTTGATGCAACATCAAAATGTTAAGTGATTATCTCTGAATGATGGAATTATAGGTAATTCATAGTTTCTGTTTTTTATTTTTAAAGATATCTATATTTTCTAAATTTTCTATAATGAATAGTTACCAGACTCTCCTTATTTAAAAAACTATGTGAAAATAAAAAGCCTGATCAAAAATGATTAATTACAGTACATAAAACTTTGTAGTTTACAAAGTATATTCATATATATCATTCACATTTAATTTTTATAACCACCTCAAAAAGTATAGTCATGAAATATTGAATATAAAAGAGGGGTGAGGGAGTGAAAAACTCAAATTAGAACAATACAATTTCTACCCAAAATAGGCACAATTTCCTTGTATGCATCTCTCAGTAATACAAAAATTTACAGCATTATTTCAAAGGAGCAGCAATCCAAATATTCAAATGTTTATGGCTGGCACTTGAGTTACTAGAAAGTTCCCCCTAAAATATTAATTTG
Organism: Camelus bactrianus; assembly: GCF_048773025.1. Classification (NCBI taxonomy): domain Eukaryota; kingdom Metazoa; phylum Chordata; class Mammalia; order Artiodactyla; family Camelidae; genus Camelus; species Camelus bactrianus. The sequence goes on from NC_133572.1 coordinate 17,181,119, forward strand.
AATCAATTTCCATTCTTTCCTGTAACTCCAGTGTGTCAATGCCATCCAGATACTTCTCAGCACACACAAATACATAAGGAAGACTAGTGATAAATAGTTCTTCTGAGCAAGTACTGCAGGAATAATATTAAATTAAATTAATAATTAAAATAATAATAAGAAAATTAACTTCTCTAAACTTCTTTTTGTCACAGATCTTAGCACATAATAGCATTCAATAACTACTCGCTGAATGATGACAGACTCAAAATATAAAATTTATAGATTAGTTAGAGTCTTACTGTAATCCGGTAGTCTGTGACTCTTCCTCCACATCCTTCACTAATTGAAGGCGGATCCTCTAGAATGGATCGAGAACTACTAAGGACGTGCAAAAAAATCTCTCCTCCATGGCTACTAAGCATATGACTAATGACTTTGGAACCCGACTTTCGTGGTTGTTCCAATAAAACAGAACGACCTGTCAAAAGCAAGATTATTCTGTCAGTAAAGAAATGCAAAAGGGTTCTTAATTTTTCTCTTAAGATTGATGTCTAGATTTTTCATTTTGTTTATTGTTCTCCATATTTTAACCAGCATTGCTAATTGAGTATATCTGCATTTCAAGTCGTAAAACTCTGAATTCTGGCCTTAGCTTTCTCTTGCTTACCCTCAGCTTACACAGTCATACAGACAGGTTTCCAAAATAATTATAGTGGTCTGTGGTATAATGTTTGGTTATATTGTTCATTCAATTGCAAGTTCATATAAAAGTTTTCTCCTGGACGTCAGGAAGAAAGTGGGATAACGCACATAGAACCCTCAGGTTGCCACAGCTACAAGCCGTCTGGGGGAGAAGGCACAGTCTTAACTCACTAACTGGTTTCTAGTCTACGTGACCAAATGCTGTTTAATCTGGACTCTACATGGTCTGATAATCAAATTGTGCTTCATATAACAATTAAATTAACCTTATGATAAAGGCAAAGTAACTCTTTACAGCAGTAGTTCCAAAATCTAGTTATTATAAGAATCACCAGAGGAGCCAGCAGAATTTAGATTTAGTAAGTGGAGTGCAGTTAATCTGGTCTTTTAAAAAGACTTTTTACACAAGGAAACAACAGATTTGACATCCTGTCTATAAGAATGGTGGTACAGTGTTGAAAATAGAATGTTTATTTATTAAAGGTATAGTGTTTAAAGGGAAATAAGTCCATATAAATTTTGTAATTTAAAATTCAATAGGCCAAGATAAATGGTCTGGATTATTCTATCGTCCCCCCAAAATCAGCTTAGACTCTAAATGTCAAATATTTAAACTAAAAATACTAAAAACCATACTAAGTAAAATTTACGTAGATGCAACAGTCTGAAAGACATGAAGTCATCTTATTTTTAAACATTAGTAAAACTGAAACTGTCAAATAGTATTTACAATTATGGAACTTTAAAACAGTTTTAGGAAATAAAATGGTTAGACTATACTGAAGAAAACAGCCTTCCAGAATTCACATTTTTCACATATTCTCACCAGTGATTTCACTTGTAAAAATCTCAGTGAAAACAATTAAATGATGAAAGTTACCATTTAGAAGAAAATTAGTAAGGCAGGAGGAGGGTCTACTGTTTACGTCTACAGGTGAAATTCGGTAAGCGCCAGTGCAATAGTGTAATTCTGAAACAGAAGAACACACTGATTTGAAAGAATATAAAGAAATATTTCCACAATTAAAAGAGGAAAAAAAAACCCCCACGTGTTCCTTGATCCCCTGAAACAACGAAAAACAAAAACTCAAGAAGAAACAAATGATCCCCACGTAATACTTAAAGAACCATTCCATTTATTCTCTTCTCTTTCAATTGTTTTTAAATACCTACCAATGTTATTCGTCCTTGGTGTGCACCACTTCAATGTTATCGATTCTTTAAATGAGCCTTCTCTACTGCTGCCACCTAAGTGGTTATCACCTTTAAAAATAAGTCAGAGAAATAGTAACATTACTAAATAGATCACAAACTTCAAATGTTTACCAAGGTTTCCAAAAGAGTTTTTAAGCTCTGTAAAAGAAAATACCTCTAGAATAACATCTTTTACTATAAAGTCTTCTAGGAAAATACCAAATAAAGTTTAGATATTAACTATGATTAAAATAAATATTTTCCTCCAAACTTCTCATTAACTAAAGTCATTTCAGTCACTACACTAAAAAGCCAACAGCTAACACTTTTTTAAACTTCTAGAATCTATAACTGCTCCCCTCTGACACCATTAAATGATAAAATTACACAGTTATGTACTCAAAGAAAGCTTTGGGAATCTAAAATGCACAAATAATTATAGTGAATCCCAATAAACTTATTAGAAGAAACATAAAATGAGGGATCTATACGGTAAATATATAAGAAGATATGTAATAGTGAGCATTTTTTGCCTTAATGGAGTCTACAGTAAACAGATGTTAAAATAATAATGAACATCAAAGTCTTAAACCCCTCAAAGTCATCCATGAAGGTTGGAACCAAACTTCTTCCAAACTCCTGTTAATGCTGATATTTTGCCCTCTTCTCATAAATCACAAATGTTCTTAACAGCATCTAGAATGGTGAATCCTTTCCAGAAGGTTTTCAACTTTCTCTGCCCAGATACATCAGAGCAATCACTTTCTATGGGAAGTATAGCTTTCTGAAATATACTTCTTAAGATCTGAAAGTCAAAATTACTCCTTAGTCCACGGGCTGCAGAATGGATGTCGTGTTAGCAGGCATGAAAACTGTTCATCTCTTTGTACATCTCCATCAGAGCTCTTGGGTGACCAGGTGCACTGTCAGTGAGCAGTAATATTTTGAAAGGAATATTTTCTTCTGAGCAGTAGATCTAAACAGTGGGCTTAAAATACTCAGTAAACCATATTCTCAAAAGATGTGCTGTCATCCAGGATTTGCTGTTCCATTTACAAAGCACAGGCAGAGTAGACTTGGCGTAACTCTGAAGGGCTGTAGGACTGTCAGGATGGTAAATGAGCATTGGCTTCAACTTAAAGCTACCGATTACATTAGCCCCTAATAAGAGAGTCAGTCTGTCCTCTGAAGCTTTGAAGCCAGGCACTGACTTCTCCTTTCTAGTTTGAAAGCCCTAGACGGCATCTTCTTCTGATAGAAGACTTTGTCTATGTAGTCATCCTCATGAATCATCTGAGCTGGATCTTCGGGACAACTTGCTGCAGTTTCTCCATCAGCACTGGCTGCTTCACCTTGCATTTGGATGTTATGGAGACAGCTTCTTTCCTTAAACGTCATGAACCAACCTCTGCTAGCCTCAACCTTTTCTCCTGCAGCTTCGTCACCACTCTCAGCCTTCACAGAATTGAAGCGAGTTAGGGTCTTGCCCTGGATTTAGGCTTTGGCTTAAGGGAATGCTGTGGCTGGCTTGATCTTCTATCCAGACCACTGCAACTTCCTCCGTATCAGCAACAAGGCTGTTTCACTTTCTTATCATCCTTGTGTTCTTTGGAGTAGCACTTTTAATTTCCTTTGTATTCACAATCTGGCTAACTGTTTGGCACAAGAGGCCTATCTTTCAGCCTGTCTCAGCTATCAACATGCCTTCCTCACTAAGCTTTCTAGTTTTTTATTCAAAGTGAGAGACATGCAACTCCTCCTTTCATGTGAACACTTAGAGGCCAATACAGAGTTACTAACTGACCTAATTTCAATACTGTGTTTCAGGGAATAGAGAGGCCCAAGGAGAGGGAGAGAGGTGGGGAACAGCCAGTCAGTGGAGCAGTCAGAACACACAACATCTATCCATTAAGGTTACCATCTTACATGGGTACGGTTTGTGGCAACCCAAAACAATTACAATAGCAATAGCAGAGATCATTGATCACAGACCTCCGTAACAAATATAACAACAATGAAAAAGTCTGAAATATTGTATTACCAAAATGCGACACAGAGACATGAACTGAGCAAATGCTGTTGAAAAAATGGCACCAACAGACTTGCTCAACCCAGGTGGCCACAAACCTTCAATTTGTAAAAAACACAACATCTGCGAAGTGCAATAAAGCAAAGCACGATAAAATGAGGTATGCTTGTATCTGTCCCATTAGCCTAGACTTTCCCAAAGTAAATTCAACAGAACACGAGTTCCATGGCCATTAATAGGTGATACTGTCAGATAAGTTTGGAAAGGGATGAACTAAACTCAATCAGGTTTATTTACTGAAGAACTTCTCAAAGCTGTTAGTGTGCTTTCCCATGTCAGATCTTACAAAATAATACTTTCCAATGTCTCTTACTTACCACTTTTCAGGAAATCTACATGTGCATCTTTGTGATGAAGTAGCTCCACGTCATAATTGGCAGATGTGTTAGCATGTTGTTCTTCCTTAAAGTAAAATTTAAAATAACTTGGTTTTGTTTTTAAAATAATGAAGTTATTAATTATTCACTTTGCTTAAAGTGAGATTAAATATACCCAACAATTAGCTATAATAATGGGAGAGTTTGCTCAGTAATTAATCTATTTAAAGATGCAATAATTTTCCACAGCAATATAAACTGGCTATGTATCACTAATAAAATATAAGTGATTTTCCTTATGTTATGTCAGAATTAACAAAGACAACTCATCCAGAAATTCAAAGATATTTTTTACTCTGAATGCACCGTCTTGACAATATTCTTTATACACAGATATGATGTAATTGAAATAGTTTACATAAATTCAATGTGAAATAGTTGTTCAAAGGAGGAAATAGCATCTTTAAATACCTACAGTAAATTAGCAAACACTAATCATATAAAATGGCAAATACAGACTAATAAACAAGTTTAGTAACTTGTTTTTCCTCGATAGTAGATAGAAACTTCAATATTATCTATTTACAAGCAAGAGACAAAGATTGGAGAGTCACAGCAGCAGCACACATCAGCAAGAGAAAGGACAAAAACCACATGTCATCTCAACAGATGCGGAAAAAGCAGCTGATAAAATTCAACATCCATTCATGACGTTACCAAAGTGCATACAGAGGGAACATACCTCAACATAATAAAAGCTACTTAAGACAAACCCACAGCCAACATAACACTCAATGTGAGCTGCTGAAAACCAGTAGCACACAAATGTGGTCAAATTTAAACAGTAAGGTATCTGTCACCCTCAGCGTGTTTTTCTTAAAACTCATGAAATTAGATATATTAAAGTACACCTATTATGCTACTTTACTTATCAATTGCTTCCTCACTCAAACTGTTCTATTGGTTAAGGCTGTAATTTTTCATTAAAGAGCCAGTCAGTAGTATAAGGAGGAAATTAGTAATGGAAAGATTACATTTCTCATGCGATTTAATTTTCATCATATGGTGGCAAAAAAATGAAACTGGACTTATAAGCAAGCTAATTTAAATTTTTAGATATAGTGACTATTTTATATTTGTAAACATAATCAATAAAATTAAGTTCCACTCAGTAAAAATTTATTTAAAGCTTACTATGGGCCAGGCATTGTGCTGATTCTAGACAACAAAATGACAATATAATGAAAATGACAAAAATGTAATAGATTCCTAAGAATATCCATTAGTAAAATTATAAGACTCATATGGATGGTTTTTCAGCTGGAGTAATAAACTTTTTTAAAACTATGAATTATTTTTCCCTAGTCAGACCTATCAGTTACAAGCACCTTTATATACTGAGTAGGCAAGAACAAAAATATAGAAAATAAAAGATCTACTACAAAATATAAAGTAAGGAAAATCTAATAACAACTGTCAGGAAAAGAATCACAGAAAAAGTAATCATTTCAGATAGAAATTATATTTTGATGAAAATAACGAGAAATAAAAAACAAAAGCTGATATAAAGTGTTCTTATTAAAAAGAAAAATACAGCGTTTTGTTCTGTGATCCTTTCTTGTTGCTTTTCATTATTTACTAACCTGGTCAAAGACACTGAATGTGGGCTAGCGAAACAGAAAATATGATATGGGGAGAAAAAGTTAAGGTTCATTAAAATAAATAATATATGTCAAACAAATATTTAAAAAGCAAAGCAGAGCTTTCAAAATAGGAAAAGAACTGCCTACCTTCATTGGAATATTTGTAATAGTAGTTGAAGCCAAGTCGAAATGTTGCTGTACTAAAATATTTAACTTGGTAGCAAGATGCCGTCCTGCACGAACGCTATGAACTTCGCTGGTTAAAACAGGGGACAACTACAGAGAAGTATGAAAAAAACCCACAGAACATTAACACATTGTAACTTAGTGCTAAAATATTTTACTTCAACCCATAAAAATTAAGTACTTTCACTTATAAGAATTTGGGAAAAAAAAAAGGTCCATAAATTAACCATGATCATTATTTTAGTAATAGACTTACACACATTCAGTTACTCAACAGATAGGTATTAAGGAGAACTTACTGTATTAATTGCCGGAAATCGTGTGAGCTACTGGAGGATACAGCAGTGAACAGGCAAAGTCCCTGTCCTCTTGAAACTTAGTCTTTGATTAAAATATATATTTTAATTAATATTTTACTTATATTTATATAAATGCAAAATTGATTTGAAGTAGCCCACAGAAATACTGAGGAACAAATAATCCATTTTGTGGAGAGGACAAACCCCTGCAGACAGAACTGCTTATTACAAAGAATGGAAATCGCTACAAACACCGTATTTTGTCATCAGTAAAAGCGATACGGCAGCCGAAAGTTCCTTATAACAAGGTAACACAAAATTTTACTCATTGCAGGGTAATAATATTTATTGCAAGTAAAATTTAGTTATCACAAAGTAAAGCCAATATACTGTCATGTTAACAAGAGTCAGAAAAAAGCTAACAAAAAATGGGCTTACACTGGAAACCACCTAAAACACATGATAGAGATGACCTAAAAAACCAATCAACTATAAAAAATTTATGGACTAATACTTCATATGTTTATATTAAATAATGCTAAATGAAAAACCAGAACTAAGAACATAAACATTTAATATAATTACATAAATACATATATCTGTATTTCTAAACACAGACCACTGATGAAGAATATTACATGATATGAATCCATTGAATAATCAACAGATTCATCTCTTCCTTTAAAATTATTCAAATTTATTTAAAAAGTAAAATCAAGGTTGGAAATTAGCTTTTCCCTCCTCTGGAGAGATAAAATTAATTTCTTTGTTATAGAAGTGTATTTTGATTAAAGAGTGTATTGTTTTCCTAATGAGGAGGAAAAAAAGATTTTTACAGAATAAAAAGTTATTAAAGCAATTGAACACCATTACAACACTTGAACTCTGAGGAACAATACAAATGTGGACAGTCTGACAACACATTTATTTAAAATAAACAACAACAGGCAAGAAAAGCAGAAAATGCTTTTAAAATATACCATTATGACATGAAGAACCAATCTAGGTGTTATGCCATACAGGTTGCTTTTAAAATTCTAAGTATCTTCTTGGCAGAAAATTTTGGCAATGTGATCATTTTCAGGCTAAAACTTCTCAGCATTTATTAATAATAACTAACAACAAACAATCTTTCTTCCATTCCTTCTGCACTCACCTCTTTTTTAGGACGATCAGACACAAGGCTGTCTTCACCAACTGGGTAGGTATGGATCAAGACCAGTTCACACTTCTGAATCTGCATGAGACTTAAAGAGAAACTTTTCACTTAGAATATAAGAATACATACTATGTAAAAGTTCAGGCAGGTAAACTATAAAAAGTATAATAAAACAAGTGTATCTCTATAATTAGATAATACAGTTAACATAAAAGCTAAATATTTAGAAAAACTGCTGTACTTGTATGAACATTTAATGAATAATTTACATGAATTTAATTCAAATGCAAAAATAATTTTCTGTGTATTGTAGGATAAAATAAAAGGAAAAGTCTTATAATCAGGTATAATTTTCAATAGTAACTGCCACAGAGAAAATGAATATATTGTATATTAATTTCCCTTTTACTAATTTTTTTTAAGGACAAGTTCAGGCAATATTATTACCTATAACTGATTATTTCCAAGAACACAGAATTTGTAATGCTAAAAAGTTGCTCCCAGCTTTTTATTTTATTTATTTATTTTTTGCCGCCTCCATTTTATTTCATTTCATTTTTTTTACTAAGGTATAGGTGATATACAATAATAAAAGTTTCAGGTATACAATACAGTGATTTACAATTTTCAAAGGTTATACTCCATTTATAGTTAGTATAAAAAATTGGCCAAATTCCCCATATCGTATAATATATCCTTGTAGCTTATTTATTTTATACATAATAGTTTGTACCTCTTAATCCCTGCCCCCATAATACCCTTCTCCCTTTCCCTGTCCCCACTGGTAACTACTAGTTTGTTCTGAGAGCCAACTCTTTATTCTAAAATTTCCAAACCTACAGAAAAATTGAAAGAAAAGTACTATTCAATGAACACCCATATATCCTTAAGCTACATTCACCACTAGCTATAATTTTTGTCTCTATAAATGCCTAAATAAGTGTACTTTTTTTTTTAACTAAGTCATTTGAGAGTAAGTTGCAGAGGAAATGATACTTCATTCCTAAACACCTCAGCATGCTTCCTTCTCCTGCTGAGAACAACCCTACTCGTTAACAGTCATACCAGTACTTCACCTAGAAAATTAATAGTAACTCAGCCTAACACAGACTCCACATTGCAATGGTCCCAAACATGTCTTTAGTAGCTTGTTTCTTTTTTAAAAATTCATACAACTCAATCAGTCATTATGTTCTGATTTGGTACACACTGAATAATGCCACCAACAATTTGCTCATTTTACAGATTTCTAACACAGAGTGTGAGAGCAAGACATCAAAAAATATGCATTATAAATTTATGTATTATTTTATCCTTTTGATCACCTTTCCTCTGAGCAAACAGTTAAATTTCAAAGTGAAAGGGAAAATGGGACAAGAAGTTTCTGATCAAACATACATTTTTCAACTGATTTGTAGAGCCAGTAGAGAATTTAAGGGAATGCTACCAATACTAGAATTTTTAGAATAATTATAGTGAAATATATATGACCATAAAATGGAATATTTATTCCATTTGTGGATTATACTTACTGATCTGAATTTGCAGCAAGCTTGTTGTGTTCATGAATTGTTTCCTGAACACAGTCCTCAAGCATCCGCACGTGACTATCACTATGGCATAAAAAAGACATAACCAATTTAAAGAAATAAACAGTAAGAGAAAAAAATTAACAAGTACTCTTCAGCTGTAATATCCTGTTATAGGCACTTAAAATTACTTTAATCAGGGACTATCTTTAGTGTGCTGATTCATGACACCCAACAACCAACTAAATGAAAACACTAGTGAGAAAAAGTCAAATTGACCTACATGATAACAAAGTAAATAGTTTTCATTGAGATGAGTGTTTATTTTAGAACTGGATAAATAGAACTTTGATATTAGAAAGGCCACACGTGATATGCTTAAATGTTTACATGCTGTCCCTGCCTTTTTAAATAAAAACTGCAACAGGACATTAAAATTCCCTCAGTGAAAGAATTACTGGGGTTAACATCTTACCTTTTCGCATTAGTAATGCAAATTATTCGTCCTCTATTGCCAACTCGTTCTGCATTCTCCATTAGTAGAGTACGAGCCTCATGCTGGTATTCTGTAATTTTACAAAGGGTTTCCACTGCTGCAACGAGCCCATGCAGAATACTGCAGCATTCTGGATCTGCCCGTGGGTTAGGAGGCCCGACAGCAGCTAGTGCTGCCATGAGCTAAGGGAAAGGGAAAACAACCACGTGGACAAGAATAAGCACAAGTCAGACAAAGGCACCACAAGGAAGGGAAACTGTAGGACCAATGTACCTTATAAATACGGACACAAATATCCTCAACAACACACTAGCCCACTGAATCCAGCAACATATAAAAAGAACTATACACCATGACCAGGCAGGACTTATCCCAGGAATGCAAAGTTGATTTAAATTCTGAAAATTAACTAATGCAAATATGCAATATGCAACAGAATTTTTAAAAATCAGATGATCATCTCCATAAATACAGAAAAGCATTTGACAAAACCTAAGACCCTTTATGATAAAAACACTCAACAAACTAGAAATAGAAGGGAACTTCCTCAAGATGTGTTCCTTCTAAGGTCAGAAGGAAGTTTAGTCTCATCACTTCTATTCAGTGCTTCACTAGAAGTCCTAACCTGAGCAATTAGGAAAGAAAAAGAAATAAATAGGATTCAGACTGGAAAGGAAGAAGTAAAACTATCTCTATGTGGCAGGTGATGATCTTGTGTGTAGAAGATCCTAAGGAATCCATTAAAAAATTTTTTAGAAGTAATAAGCAAGTTCAGCCAGGTTGCAGGTTACGTGACCAGCACACAAAAACTGACTATATTGCTATCTACTTGCAAAGAGCAATCTAAAATTGAAATTAAGGAAATAATTCTATTTACAGAAGCACCAAAAACAATAAAATGCTTAGGAATAAATTTAACAAAGGAAATGCAAATTTTACACTCTGAGAACTACAAAATATTATTAAAAGAAATTAGAGGTCTAAATGAATGGAAAACATCCCATGTTCGTGGACTGGAAGACTTAATACTGTGAAGACGAAAATATCACCCAAACTGAACTACAGATTAAATGTAATCTCTATCAGAACCCCAGCTGACTTCTTTATAGAAATTAACAAGCTGATTCTAAAATTCATATGGAATTGCAAGGCACCCAGAAAGCCAAAACAATCTTAGAAAAGAATAAAGTGTGAGGATTTTGCTTTATATATGCATAAAGGTACACTGGAAGGACCCATTAAAAACTAATAGTGGTGTGGATAAACACTGATGTGCTGGTAACCAGCTATCCAAAGAGGGGAAAAAACCCTAATTTGCAATGCTTGCCAGTATCTATGGTTAAATACTACCATAATCACTAATTTCAAGCTTTCACTGAATGCAAAGTTGGTAGCTCTTCCACGTTGGTATAAGCAGCCTCTAGTACACCACTAACCAGGGCAGGGGATGAATGGGAAATGTTTCAAGGCTTCGCTTTTGCTTACACACACATATACACGTACATATGTATATACATGCAAGTATATGTAAAATTTATTTTTAAACTACATAGTTATTACCAATTCATAAAAAGTAATGAAAAAAGAAAGAAAAAAATACTGTGTATATATGACTATATGAAGTCACTGCGACACAGGAGAAGCTCAATAAAAAGCTGCTTTTTAGGGGAGGGGGTACTGTGATCCTGGGAAAGCAGCAGTAAGCAAGCTTAGCTTTTGGAGGCAGATAAATCTGCACTGAAATTCCGGCTCTGCCTTTTAATACTGTGTGACCCTGGTCAATCTCCCCTCGCCCTTTCCTAATCTGAAAGTGAAACTAACAACAGAACCTGCTCCCCACTGGTTTGCTACCTTCAAACTTCATTTAATTTAACCAACAAAAACAAGACCAAAACTCCTGACTCTGACAAATTTTTGTCATAAAACCTATGATATATAGAATAGAGGTATATATGTGCTCTAAGGGAAACAGCCCCGGACTCAGGTGTGGAAGTCAAAAACCTCTGGCCCCTGGGAGTTTCAGTTCCTTCACCAGCACAACGAAGGAGCCAAAAGAAAACATGCATTCTTCAATCAATCTACTTCAACTGTTTCTCACCATTACTCACAATAACTAGAGAAAGGTGTCACATGGATAACCAAAGCTAAACATTAAATGTGTTAACATAGACAAGGTTACACATAATTTATACAAAATGTCAATTACTTCGTATCATCTTAAACATCAGTGATTTGCTACTTAGTTGCCTTCACAACTGGAGTTTCCCCTTCTGATCATAAGCTAAAAGCAGTGAGTGAGATATAACGTGCCTTCACCTTCAGAAAGCAGACGGAAGCAGTAATTCTTGTATCATCAGTACCCCCATTATCATCAAATGCATACCTTTTACTGCACTGCAGAGGTGCAGTAAGGAAAACCTATCCGAACTTGTACTTATTTTTATTCATACACAACTAGAAAAGCTTCAGGCTTCTTTCACAGTGCCTCTTGAAAGAAAGCAAGCAGAATATGTGCTATTTCAAAAAGATAGTACAGGAGGAGTGTATAGAATCCTTAGTATTTTTTTAAAGCAGTGAAAGAATAAAGAACATTCTGAAATGATACAAATGCAAAGCCAAGCCAATAAAAGTCCCCGCCCTGCCGTTTCAGTGAGTTACCTCAAAAGACAAAAAGGTTAGAAATGTTTACATATTATAATATTAATCACAACATTTTAAGACCAAACACTGTGATAAACACACTTTCTTTACAAAGTGTCCCATTTAGAAAAAAATATGAAAACGAATAAATGTATGTATATGCAAGACTGGGACACTGTGCTGTACACCAGAGATTGACACACTGTAATTGATTGTACTTCAATTTAAAAAAACAGTCCCATTTAAAACACATTTGGATGAGATTATTTCCACCAAAGGGCATCCATTAATAGAAAATTTTTAACATAAAAGAGTTTAAATAATACATTCAAATATTTCACTAATGCCTGTCTCTCATGTTCATATTCACTGGTAGTAAACTGAAGTCTTCTACCCAACTGAACAAATGCAAAGAAGGTAATCTACCGTAAGCTCAATATCCTGAGACAAATGTTTAAAACGTACACATCTGATGTATTGAGGATTGGTTAATTTCTGCTCTCTCCTAAAACTCCACTAAAACTGTAGTAAAAGAACTTAATTTAAGAAACCAAACACCAAAGAGGGGGAAAAAACACATAAACCTGCAAAGACAAAGGAATGGAGGAGGAGATGAGAGCAAACAAGAGATGTCAGCAAGACTGTATGAAAATGGATGGAGAAAGTGCAATGGACTTAGTAGGACTGGCTATGCTGAAATCTAAGTGCCTCCAGGGCAAAATGGCAAGCTGATCTGCCTGTCAGAATCCAGGAGAAGTTCAGGACTTGGAGCTATCAAGCACCACATAAAGCAGGGGTGAGGCAAGATATTGAAAACCATGAAGGGATTGAAGTCAGAATGAGGAACAGCCGGACTCCTAATCTTACTCACAGCCTACCCATGTCAGTGCCTACCTCTTCCTGATCCCCCCACATACAGAATCGCATGCTTCGGAGGAACGGAACCAGAAAGGTACCAGCACGGGGGCCACAAAGCACAGCAGAGGGTAAGGGTAAGAGACTAGACCAGTGCTGCCCAAAAGAACTTTCTGTGATGATGGAAATGTTCTATATCTTATCGTATTTAATTTTAATTAATTTAAATGTAAATAGTAGCTATAGAATAGCTAAGTGTAGCTCTACAGGGCTGGTAGCTACTATATTGGACAGCACAGTACTCGCCCAAAAACAGAAAGACTGAGTAAAGGTTTGACTTCTGGATGGTGAAACCTACCATCTCCTGTGGCTCCCAGAAGGCAGACAGCCAAGTTTGCAGCACACAGGCAGGTCTTCTCTGGAGACACTGAACAGTTCCAGAGAGAGGATCTGTCCAGTCTGACAGCTGGCAGTCTCCCAGGGAAAACAATTCGACTGAACTACGATGAAGGCCAGTCAGTAATACTCCACAACATGCAGATGGTCTCATCTGCTGTACATTTAGTGCCTTGCTTTTAAATAAGGCTGCGTAGCTAAATACTAGCCAGCATTTAGGAAAGGCCTCAACATGAGATGAATGCAAAGAGATCAAAAGAAAACTTCGAATAAATATTAGTAATACCTTCAGATTAAAAAATTATACCCACAGAACAAGAAAAGGATATGAGAAAAATGGACATAATTAGAGCAAAGTAGAAGTTCTTGGAAATTAAAAATATGATCAAATAAAAAGTTCCAGTGGGGAGGGTATAGCTCAGTGGTATAGTGTGTGCTTAGCATGCATGAGGTCCTGGGTTCAATCCCCAGCACCTCCATTAAAAAATAAATAAATGAATAAACTTAGTTACCTCCCCCCCACCAAAAAAAGTTCCATATAAGGGTTAAAAGGAAATAGGAAAAGGCTCACAAAAGGAGAGTAACAACAAGAGGACCAATGAGAAAAAGAATAAGGAATTGAATCCAGAAGATGCAACACTCTACTCACAGGGATTCCAGAAAGACACAGAAACACAGAGACAAGAACATCATCAAAGAAACAATCCAGGGGGATTTTCCCGAAGAATAATAGCCTAGTGCCATGAATGAGAAAAGACTATCACCAAAGCAGATCACTGAGAAACTTCAGAACATAAGGGAGGAAAGAAATGATTCTAAAAGCTTTCGGAGAGAAATTATGAAAAAGATTAATACTGAACTTCTCAACAACACTGGAAGCTGTAGAGCAGTAGAGGAAGGCACTCAGAATTTTGAGGAAAAAATTATTTCCAACCTGAAATTCTTATACCCCAAGTATCAATAAACTGTAAGTTACAGGAATTCTGGAGGTTGTATTCTACCCAAAAAAGAGATTACACCCCCCAAAATAGAGGGGAAAAGTCAGGATCTGAAAAACAGGGGGAGAGGGAGACAGCCGGGCACCAGGCCTAGGAAGCAACCAATTCAAACTGCAGCTGAAGACTGCGCTCCAAGAAGTTTTTCAAGGGAAAAAAAAAAAAAAACTGCTAAATTTCTAATACACCAATGATAAAAATATCAAGAAGTTTTGTAGAGACATGAGGAAAAGCAGCAACAGATACTCAGCAAACTAAGTAAATTAAAGGGGAAAAAAAGGAAATGATAAGTTCCAGGAACACACAGAAAGTTTTACAAAAAAGGAAATACCACGTAAGTCAAATCATCATGCTGTATACCTTAAACTTATACAGTGCTGCCAGTCAACTTTGTCTTAATAAAATCTTAAAAGAAGCAAAAGAAAGGAAATAACCACATGCCCTACTTGGCTTAGCAGCGGGTAACGCTTTACGTAGACATCATAATGTAAACATGGAATTTTTAATTAACCAAAACCTCTGATATAACAATATTAAGTAAATGAGAGAAGGGGAGGGGGCAGTCATAGTGGTGTGGGTGAGAGGAAGTATAAAAGGTAAATTCCCATTAACAATAATGATAAATAAACTTTAAATTGAGAACTCTATATAAATAGCAGTAAAAACATGTTATTTACAAATACGGAAGTAAATACTAGATAAGTAAAGAGTTGAAAATTTGCTTCCAGAAAGCGGGCAAAGACTGGACTCCAAACAGTTGTTTTTCTTTTAGTAGTAGTTGATGTTTTAAAACTATGTACAAATATTATACCAATTTCTAAAAATTAATCATTTTTAAAGAAAGTATTACCATGTTCACATAATTTTCAAAAACGGTCACAGCTCAAAACCTAAGCATACCTCCTGCAAATTTTGGTCTTCTTGAGTCCAAGAATTTAAAACATGTGCTCCAGAGTCACTCACAATGAAATTCACCTAATAGAGTTGAAAGAAATAATTAGTATTCAACTCCAATTCCACTCCATCACACCATATTTAAGATATTTATTTTATTATAAATGTTTTAATATAAACAATATAAATATAAACAGAGAATGCAGTCCATAGCACAGGTTTGTTGATTGATTGATTCATTCATTTTATAGTTATAGTCACATGCCAGGTGCTATTCTCAGCACTGGGGATATGGGAATACAGTGATGAATCAAACAGTTCTGCTGCTAACAATGGGGAAAGCCAGGGGTTCGGGGATGTAGTCAGATAGAGGGCAGTGTAAGGAGAATATAAACAAAAATAAATGAACAGGATAATTTCAAAGAGTGATAAATGCTATGAAAAAGAAGTTGTTTTTAGCTACTTCAGGTTGGGTGATCAGAGAAGGGCTCTCTATAGAAGTGGCAATTGAGGGGAATCCAAAATGACCAAAAGCAACCAGCTATGGAAAGAGCTGGGGGCAGAATTCCAGGTATAGCAAATAGCAAATGCAAAAGCCTCCAAGTGTGTACCCTCAAAAACGTGAAGGTCAAAGTGGGCAGAGAGGTAGGAGGTAAGGTCAGAAAAATAAGCAATAGCCGTATCACACAGGGCACTGAAAGCCGAAAGAATGGGTTTGGGCTTTACTCTAAATTTTAAAGAAAGTAAAATGCAAACAAAAAAAACCACTATGCGATAATACGGTGACAGTAAGGATGTATTAGAAAGTACACCAAATGATGGCTATGTTCTCTTTTGGGAGGAGGGCGAGATTATTTCTTTCCCCTGGACTATATGATCTAATTCATGATCTTTTTTCCAAATACCCATGAAATACTAGCTTTGCTTCCCCAGCAAGTTTGGTAAGTAGCCTTCTCTCCTAAGGCTCGTCTGACAGGAGCGTATTTTAGTAGCCACTTTACTTACATTAACCTCACTGCAATTGCACAACAATCACAGGAAGGAGGTGTCATGCTTACATAGGAGGAAACTGAGGCTTGGAGAGATTAAGCAAAAAGATCAAGGTTATATGGCTGGTAGTCCAATGATGCCAGGATGTGAATCAAAATCTGCCCCCTAAAATCACTACATCATGCCTCCTCTCATATATATATATATGTAAATTTTTTTAGCCTACATGCACAATTTACAGAGGGACTAAACACAATTTAAATCTGGAATATATCTGAATGCACAATATATATTAGATTCTCTATACTCAGCCTTCCTGTTACTGCCCTGCTTGTGCCAGTCTAATTGGCGAGGTCCCGGCCTAGGCTACTCCAAGTGAGACAGAAAGCAACTCACCCACTTGTGGCTAACCAAATGACCTTCCCAAAATAAAACAGTTGAGATTCTGAAATCCGAAGATAATTTTCACCCTTGGAATTTCTAACAATCTTCAAATTTTCTTCTGATAAAAACAATTTCTGCTTAGCATTCTTAAGAGCATTTCTTCCCAATTCTGCAGCAGTTTAGTAAACAGTCACTAAAACTCTAACCAGCCCAGTTCAGATTCTGATTCTGCCTCTAACTAGTCATATGATTCAGGGCAAGTTTCTTCTCTTTATCTCAGTTTCTGCATCTCCATCATGGCAGTAATAAACAAGGCTGATCTTCAGGTGGTACATACCAAAACGCTCTGACAAAACTGCCTACAGCCAACCTCCCTTCTGCTGATGCTGGCAACAGTTCTCAACGCTCCGTGCCTGTTCCATTCTGCTTATTATATAGTTTGAATACCGTCCCCGTAATTACAGTAGCTACCCCATAGGACTGTTGTCAGAGTTAAAGGAGTTAATAAATACGAAGCACATGTAAGTGCTCCATATGTTAGCTGTTATTATTATTGCTGGCCCCAATTAAATACACATATTAATTCCAAAGGGGAGTTCTATATACCACATTTGTAAAGTAGTAAATAAACAGTTGAAAGTCAAATCCACAGCAAACTCATATATAAAAAATGTAATAGGCAGTTAAGCACATCCCCCAAATCATGATTTTACTTGTAATTCACACTCACCAGCTTTTTGAAAGGAAATATATCATACATTATTCTACAGTATTCCATGGAAGACTCTACTGAGCAAGTCCACAATGATTTAGATATGGGGGCCAAAGGGATGATTCCTTGGGTCCTGTTCTTCACCAGCATATCGAACTCGACATGCTGTCTGCATGATTCTGCCATGTAAGGGCAGTGATCCACAACAAATACTGTTTTATGAGATTCAGAAAAAATCTTCATTTTGTTTCAACCTGTAAGAGATAAAATACATTAGCCAAACATCTTACACATGACATTTACTATCTTAAAAGTATTTCTAATTGATGTGTCTTTTCCTCAAGAAGATTTGATAGGAAATATGAATAATCAGTATTCAAAGAAATTTATCCAACAAAGGACAAGATTTAATGAGGTCATAACCAGAAAGTAACTATCAATTCAAGAGATGAGCTACAGCATCTTAAGGGGTCTCTCTACCAGTCACAGGCAAAATACAATCCATGCATTTTTTTTTTTTTGCCTTTTGAATGAACTTAAAATTTGTCAGAAGAAAACATTTTTACAAATATTTTGTACTTTACTCCCTTCCATAATACCAAACATAATAAACAGCAAATACTCTTCAAATACACTTTTGATGATCCTTGCTAATTGACATCAAGCACATATAAACCCTTCAATTAACATAAGTCAGCATTTTGGGGCTTCCCTCCAAAAAAACTCAAGACTTCTGAAAAAGTGTGGGGGAGAATTAACTGGAAAGAGTGACAACAAAAGGGAAGCCCAAAGCATAACATCTCCTAAGATACGTGCATATCAGGTCTTAGCATTAGGAATAAGGACCTCAAATTCACACTCTTCCCCTTAGCTTTTGAAACAACAGTAATTTACCACGTAGAACAGAAAAACTTAGGTACTGCCATCACACTGATGGGGAAGAGGAACTTTTAAAAACTTTTTCTTATAAAAACTCCCTTGCTTCGCTAATAAAATCTCATACTGAATAGACAATCCACATTCGAAAAGCACATGGTAAACAGAGCAAAAGTGTTCATCAAAACGAACCGACGTTTTACAATCCAGCTATTTTCTTCTCCTGCTTTCAAACGCATTTCCCCTTCATGCAAAACTCTTCTTTGAGAAACCTAGACACACTCTGCTGGAGAGTGGGGGGTGGAAAGTACAAGGTGAGTGGATAGGGAAGACCTCAGGATCGAGGTTCGCTTACTTTCGTGCCTGGTCCTGCAGTGAAAACGAACAGAGGCTATGGACCACAGCCTCTCTGGAAAAGGCTGCTGGCTGGGTGGGGAGGGTCAGCGCACAGTCAGGAGTGCCTGGCACCAAAGACAGGGGGCTATGCTTTCCCCGCTCATCTCATAGCACACCGGTCCTTCCCAGGCTTCCTAAATGCAGGAGCGCGCGCGCGCCTGCGCGTGAACACAAACACTCACACACTCGGACTGGCGCGTGCGCAAAGCACCCTTCGACAGCCCCGCCAAACTGCCCTTCCCCCTCGGTGGGCCAGCCGTCCGGGTCCCTAACAGGAAGAGGGCGGAGCCAAGGGAAAAAATGCCTCCGACCCTCAAGATTTTCTTCTACCCGCTAATTTTCTCAATCACGCATTGGGAAGATTGATCCGGGCGACCTGAGAGCCTCCCCAACAGCGAAGCACCAACCACAGCGGCGGCTAAACCAGCCACCGTCCCCTAAACGCAAGGCCCTCCCACTCGGTCTCCCCTTCTCGGTCTCTCCACCCAGGCCAGTGCCCCTAGCAAAACTCGCGAGACTTTGCGAGAGGCCGAGCGAAAGCTTGAGAGTAGATTAATAGGGAGGGACGTGAAATGGCCCGCCCCTACCTCTCGCGCATGTCAGCTAGCGGCCTCAAATGAATCGCTCGGCTCTCCCCCACGGTAACTCGAGGAAGGAAATCTCGCGAGATTGAAGCGCTCTGAGAGCGCCGGTCGGAGGCGGTCAGCGGAGGTTTTCCTCCGGCCAGTGATGGGGCTGATCCGCTGTGACCCCGTCGGTCGCCGCCGCACTGCTCTGCTGGGTTCTGCGTCTGCTCGCTGAAGAAGCTGAGCGGGCGAGAGGCGTCTCTTCCCTTGGGTGCATAGGTCCCGTTGGCAGAGGCTTTGAGTCCTAATCGCCACGGCTGACAGCTGCGAGGGATTGAGACCAGAGTAAGTGGAATCAGTCCAGGGACGAGAGCGAAAATAGGGAGTCTGAAGCTTCCCTCCCCTGGCGGTGCTTTTGCTCCACCTTTTGAACTGCCGGCGGGCCGATCCTGGGCGCGGTACTTCCTCTCGCTGTTCTCCGCTCTGAGCACCTTTCCCCGGAACCGAGGTGCGGAAAGTTCGGTGAAAACCTTGACCCTTACCCTGTGGTCCCACCTTCTCTCTCTTTTCTTCTTGCCGAACCCACTTGGGAGGTCACCGTTTGCAGGGTGGGGTGGGGGATGGTCGGCAGGGATGGCAGAGGGGTCCTTGTCAGTTTTCAGTTTACCTCTGTGCAGCACATGACGTGGGTAACCATTCCCTCTTTCTTGAAACTGCCCTCCAAGAAATATCCATCTTTTCCTGATCCTTGTCATGGATAACCAGACTGTCTTGAAATTGCCTTTCAAAGAATCCCACTCTCTTCCTGGTTTTCTTCCTGCCTTTCTTCTGTATCCCACCTCAGATAATGGTATCCATCCTGCTGCCCAAACTAGAAGCCTAAGGCTCACCCGTAACTGTGTATTTACACTTGCACTGCCCTATGCTCTTTCTTCTTTCACCAGAATTATTACGGTTGCACCCCCCCCCAAGTTGATTTCCCCCCATCATCCTTCCCTAGAGTTACCATCCTGAAATACAAATCTATTTATATTAGTCCTTTCTTTAAACTTTTTCGATAACCGTATTGCTAACAGAATTAAGTCCTAATTGTTAAACATATCACTTAGGACCTTTTACTATCTGTCGCAATCCATTTTACGTTTTCCGTCTTATTTTGCCTCTCCTCCAAATACCTCAATATCCAGTCATGCCTGGCTCCTGGCTGTTTCGCCAAACATGCCAAGCACTTTTTCACAGCCCTGTGCCTTTGTATGTGCTGTACCATCTGGCTTGAATGCTTACTCTTCTTTTTTTTTTTTCAATCACCTATCAAGATCCGATTCATAGACCATTGTCATCTCAGACTCCCCCAGATGACATTGATAGTACCACTGTGCTCCCAGAGCACTTGAAACAGTACTTCTGCAGGTATTTTTTCTAAGTTGTGTAACATTATTTGTTTAAGTACCTGTGTCTAATGCCAGTTTGAGCTCGAGTCTGCAATCATGTCTTTATTCATCTTTGTAACAAAAGTTAGTCCAATGCTTGGCACATAGCAGGCATATTTATATGTACAGATGTATACACATTTATAATGTAAATAGCTCTCAAGATTCACCATAGGAGTAGGAGTCCTTAGCATCCTTAAAACCGAAGAATTTTAGAACCAGGAGGAATCTTGTATATTAGCTTAGAGAACCCTAACCTGTTTTGAATATGAAGGACCCTGGACCCCTAATACACAAGTAATTGTACTCTTAGTATCTCTTACTTGAGATTATGCATAATGGCAAAAAAAAACACTACTATGCTTTTAAGTGATTTTGTATTTTATTATAACTAGTCTCTTGTCTGTAAAAAAAAAAAAATAGTGGGATATGTGTGTGAGAGAAATATGTAGACTGTAGACCATGCTTGGTGTTTGCACATCCATGCAACCCTTCCAGTGATTCCTTACCCATAGGTTAGAAATAACTGGCTAAGATTAGGTTAGTTCCTTCTTGAATTGTCTACTTGTTTGAACATATCTGTATGTGTAACTTATATTTAGCCACAAGTCAAAGGTAACATGTAATTAAAAGAAAAATTCTCCTGTGTCCTTTCAAATTCTGTACCTTCTAACTTTAAAAATTCATTTTTTTCATTAAGCTACAAACGTATGTTCATTCCATCATTTTTAAGGACAATGAAAATTTTTTGTGCTTTCAGATACAGTGATATGTCTGTATAAGATGCTTTTTTAGAATATGTAATTTGTAATTTTACTTACATTCTTTCCTGATCTCTTTGCATAAGTTTCTAAGAAAGCCATAACTATGACATTTAATTTTCCTGCTGGCATATGTGTCAGTTAATATCATCCACTTATTAGAGGCACCTGCCTGAACAATCCAAGTTTTTAACTAAACTAGATTGTTGACATTTATAGACACATCTATGGTATGTCAGCGCTCACAGTATTTCTATGTAGTTCCAGCTATAGGATTTGTGGAGAAAGGAGAAGGAAGAGTGACATGAATTTCTTTAACATTTTCTTAACCAAAATCTGAAACTAAACAGTTGGCAGTTGCTGTCTTTGGTGGGTGGTAGTTTCTCTTTTATCAGCAGCAAAATGTTCTGAACCCTTTGCCAGGATTCTGACTGCAAATGTCTTTGGGTGGTAAAGTGGGTGAGAATGTAAGGGGAGAGGGGGTAGGGAGGAAACTGCTTTAAAAAAATTTCACCTGTAATTTGAACCTACCTATAGAAGGTAATGTAAGTAAGTACACTGTGACTAGTTAAAACATGCACTATAAAAATATATAAATGGAAAATATCTTTTTTTTTTAATTGGAGTTTTTAAAAATTTAAAATTTGTTAGAAAATGTGAAAAACAATCTTCCTCCCACTCTAGTTACCAGGCAAAAAGTTGGGGAAAGCACGATGGTTTTCAAAAAGTTGGCAAAGTAAATGCATATTATAAAATATTTTAAACTTTTCTGTGGTTTCACATACAGGAAATGAACGTGCAGATTCTTAGAAATTTTGTCACTGTTTTTCTGAAATGCTAATAAAAGTATGCTTTTAATTATTTGCTATTTATAATTCCTTTCCCTGAGTAGGTATGTTTTTGTAGTTACAAGACAAATTTTAAATAGAGTTCATTTTGATACTAATAATTCATTATGCAATCTAAAGAATTTTTTTGAAGTGGATGTTAAATTATTATTTCAAAAAGCCTAATTGGTCTTGTTAAAAAACAAAATTCAACTGAGTAAACTTTAAAGACCTTATTGACTATATTCATGATTCATGTCAGACTGCATCCCATCTAGCAGATAAAAAGGAGTTCCAACGAGCTGTACAAAATGAAAGACTTATAGGTGAAGGGAGTTTTAAATTTAAAAAAAGACTCCATTTAAAAAAAAGATATTTTCCACTTATCTATTTTTATAGTGCATATCTTAACTAGTCACAGTGTACTTAACTTACAAGGAAGCTATAGTAGCAAAAAGCAGATTGGTTGTGACAAGGCCACTTTCCACTGGGGAATGGTAGGGGTCAGTCAGGCAGATTACCTCAGTAGTGCTGACCAGGCAATTCGTGAGTGACTGATTTAGGTTCCAATTCTGGAAGAGGCTGGTCAAAAAATAAGAATATGCCACTTTTTATTTGTTCATTCATCCCTTAATGGACGTTTGGGTTATTTCTGCTTTGAATGAATATTATGAATAATATTACTATGAAGATTCATATGCAATTTTTTGCAAGGACGTGCTTTCATTTCTTGGCGTATACCTAGAAACAGGATTGCTAGATCATATGTTTGACCTTTTGAGGAACTGCCAGACTGGTTTCCAGAGTGGCTACACCATTTTACATTCCAACCAGCAGCCTGTGAAAGCCCCAAATTCTCTGCATCCTACCTGACACTATCTTTTTTATTATGGCCATCCTAGTACATGTGAAGTAGAATCTTACTGTGGTTTTAGTTGGCATTTCTCTGACAGCTAATCACATTGAGCATATTTCGGGTGCTTACAATTAGCGCACTGGCTTTCTTTTGATTGATGTTTATATAGTATGTCTTTTTCCATCCTTTTAACCTACCTATATCACATTTGAAGTGAGTTTCACATAGTCAACATATAATTGTGTCCTTTTTTAAAATTCTGAGTAAAGAGATTATCCAATGGTATATTCTAATGTGTTTAGAACATTTACATTTAGTGTAATTATTAATATGTTTGTATTTAGGTCCACCATCTTACCATTTGTTTTCTGTTTGTACCCTCAGTATTTTGTTCTTTTATTTCCTCTTCTTCTTTTGGATTATTGAAACTTTTTAATTCATTTTAATTCATCTGTTATGATTTTGACTATTACCTCTGTACAACTTTTTTTAGGGGTTCCTCTAGGATTACAATTATATATGTGATTTTTTTTTTTACAGTTTACAATTGACATTTTAAAATTGACATTTTGAAATTATCATTTCAAGTGAAATGTTGAAACCTTATTACAATATAGGTCCAGTTATCCTCCTCCTTTATGTTGTAGTTATATATTACAGCTACATAAATTGAAAATTCCATCACAAAAGGTACAGTTTTTGTTTTCAAACATCAGACACTTTAAAGCACTCAAAAAGAGAATACTCTATTATTTTTACCTAGATATTTATGGTTTCTGTTGCTCTTCCTTTATTCCTGATGCTCTAAGTTTCCTTGTGATATCATTTTGCTTCTCTCTGAAGAATTTACTTCTGAACAAACCTACCAGAAACAGGTTCTCGTTTTCTTTATCTGAGAATGACTTTTATTTCACCTTCATATATAAAGAGTATTTTCACTGGATATGGGATTCTGGGTTGAGAGTTCTGTTCTGTCAGCACTTTCCACTGGCCTTCGTGATTTCTTTCGTTTTTAAAAATTCCATGCTTATTAGGTATAGTAGATGACTGATAAGCTATACATATTTGAAATGTATAATTTCATGGTTTTTGACATATGGATGCCCTTAAAATCACTGCCACAATCAAGATAATGAACATATTACTCCCAAAAGATTCCTCATGCCTCTTTTTAAATCATCCCTCCCTCCCCCTGACCATCCCCAGGCAACCACTGATCTTTTTTCCTTCACCAGATATTAGTTTGTACTTTCTATAATTTTATATAAATGGAAGCAAACAGTATAGACCCTTTTTTGTTGTTTGACTTTTTTCACTTGCGTTCTTGCGATTCATCATATTATTGGTTGTGTCAGTAGTTTATTTCGTTTTATTTCTGAGTGGTATTCTGGTGTATGGATTTGCCACATTGGGTATTTCCATTCACCTGTTGATGGACATTTAGGTTGTTTCCATTTTCCAGTTTTTCATTATTACAGACAAAACTGTTATGAACATCTGTATGCAAGTCTGCTGGCCTTCATGATTTCTGATGAGAAATCTAAGTCATTCAAATTGTTGGTTCTCTATAAGTAATGTGTTATTTTTCTCTGGCTACTTTTAAGATTTTTTCATTGTCTTTTGTTTTCAGAAATTTGATTATGATGTGTCTGAACTTGGACCTTCTTGGATTTATTCTGTTTAGGGTTTGCTGAGGACTGGGAATGATACAAACAAAGATTTCTAAGAAAGAAGCAAAGAGTTGCATGACTTAAATTCATGAATAACTGTTCCAGTTACATATGCTTACATATTACCTGATTGACAAGTTGGAATGTTCTTGGAAGAAAACACAAAATAGAATAGTATTTTAACCATTGTGAGTATTATGACTTTTCAGTAGGGGACTTAAATCCATCCATCATATAAACATACAATTATTAGTATATTGCTAGTATATATAGGAATGCTGTATATTCCTAAACCATATGGAAGCACAGTCATGAGATTTCTTTTTCAGTAGGTATGGTCGTTGGCGCGAGAATCTTGTACCAGTTGATGGTAATATGAAAAACAGAAAATAACAGTATTTCATAATTATTCAACTAGTAGAAAGTTTAGGGTGGCTTCATTTAGCAGCAGGGATTAGCATATGGGAACATTGGCTATAAAACCCTAGTATAAACTGAAGATTCTATGACTTAGTTGAGGCAGGAAGAGTGAGCCTTAGCTACTGAATTAAAGCGTAGAATTTGACAGGCAGTGGGTCTTTGGTGCCATGTTGTCTCAAGTTGATACCCCCAGAACACAGCATAACTTTCTCATATTTCAAAAAGAAAGATTTATCTTTATCTAGAAAGAGCCCAGATTTGGTTTTCTGTTTCAGTTAATCTATAGATTCTTTTGCCCTTAGGATTCTAAGGACATGGCTTTTGGGGAGGGGGCAACTTACTGAATTATACACAGTACAGGTATTCTCAGGTCGAAATCACATGTCATATTTTCATATGTAGGAACTTTTGTCCATTTTGTTTGGAAGCGCATCCTACCTATTAAGTTAGTAGAGGCTGTATTATTGCAAAGCATAAAGAAATATTCTTCTGATAATTTTCCCAGCAATCTCATTTATAGGTTGAGACCTAGGACTTTAAAGGTTCCTCATACTTGAGTTGTTATATTAAATCAAGAGAAACCTTTATTACTTCTCTCAAATCTTTTACAATTTTCTCTAGACTTTCAATTTTTAAAAAATTTTCTTTTCACCATCTGTTACAACCAGTTATTTTTATTGTAAGACAAAATTTTTTTCTATTTTTAGTTTTTTTTAACTTATTACAAGTCAGTTTGCTCCTTATTCCTCCCTTCTTTCCTGACTTTTTTTTTTTTTTAACATACTAACTTTAAAATTTTACTGTGAAGCATCTTGTGTTCTATGGTAGAAGGATTAATGGGAGATACGGAGCTATAGTGACTACCATATAGTTAGGAAAGCTGTATTACTGCCTACCTACCCGTGACTTTCATTTCCCTTGGAAGTTTAGAGGAAGGACAAGGCATTGTTGGAGGCTAATGTCTCCCTTGGAGCAGCATCCTAGATGGATTTTGGATGGTTGTCCTTTTGTGTTTTAACCAGTATGAGGCATTGGTTCCTTTAATGGCCCTTTTGCTTGTTGTATTTTGAAGTACACTTATCTAAACCTCCTAAATCTTAGAAGACAGATCTTTTGGTTGTTTTGTTTTGTTTTGTTTTGTGTTGTTTTTCTAGAGAGCTAGAAATTTTATTAATTTCTGGCTTAATTCTTAAAGCTCTCTGGAAATGTCTAGTCATATGTTAAATATTTTCTAAATTGGCAGTTTTACATTTTAGTTTATTTTGATTGAATCCTTTTCTTCAGCTTTGAACCTATTTATATTAACAGGACAAGATACCCTTTGCTTCAGCTGTTGAGTACAACCAAGAATACTGTTCGAATGTTTCATCTTTTATTTAGTTTGCAATTTTGAATCTTTGTTAGATATGACCTTAAAGGAAAGCCTACTAAAATGGCCTGATGTGTTGTGTTTGCTTTTTTTCTTTTAAAATGTTACACAGTCGGGTTAAGTCTCTTTCCTACTTTGCTGCATTTTTCCATCTCTGAGAGACTAATAATTGAACTAGCCGGTACAGATCTAAAGCCCAGGACAGTAGTATCTAACAAAGTCCTGCATTCTGTAGCAGATTCTTGTCTTCCTAAACTTGATGAAAATCGTTAATTATAGCCCTTAACTTGGATCTGTACCTGATAACTGCTGTAGACCTGGCTTCTGGCCTAGTAATTTTACAGAGTGATTTTATTTTTTGAGAAAATCCTGAAGAAAGTGTGGCTCATCTAGAAGATAAGGTAAAACTTAATAGAGAAGAATTCAAGAATGGTATGTTTCAGAAGGTTAAGATTTTTGAGAGAGATTATTTTAAAATTAAAATTTTGTTTTTAAGTCTCAGCATACCAGTTGAAGAAGCTAACTACTGGCTATTTCACGTTTTGTCTCCTAATTTTTTGAGCTTCTTTTAAACATATTAATTACTGATTTTAATATTTCAGAGGTTTCCCATAATGGCTATTGTTCTAAGTCAAACCTTTTTTTTTTTTTTTTTTTTTTTGCCATTTACTAAAGAAAGTGAAAGAGTTAGGATTATAATGCAATTTTATGTAAGAAGTCGAATTTCCTCCAGAAGGAGGTTGACACTTTGACATAGCATTGACCCATAGAGACCATGTAGCTAGTCAGTATGCATTAATGTTTATGAATTGTGTCTCAGGTCACCTGACTGAGCAGAGGCTAAGAAGGGTCATATGGTCAGAGACCTGACAATCATTGCAGAATAAGATTAATAAAGTAACCTTTTTAACAAACAATGTACTAGGGATTGCCTTCACAAAGAGCACAATTTCTATATTATAGATTGTTTTCTTTGGATGTGTACTTTTTCCCCCACCATAAATTCAGGGTGTTTTAAATACATTCTGATTATGTCTGTAAATCACTTTTATATGTTCTAATTACTTTGAATATTATAAATTCACTTTCAAGCTTATGCCATCCTAGCGGAAGCAAAACCACAGCTGTTCTTAGATGGCTTTTCTCCCCAGTGAACAACCCAGTAACAAATGTAACCTGAACTTATCTGTGTTAATGTGAAACTGAAATAAGATGACACCCCACCTGTGTTTTTAATCTTGATTTTGATTTTTAATTATAGGTATTCCCTTAGAAATGAGTTGCACAATTGAGAAGGCACTTGCTGACGCTAAAGCTCTTGTGGAAAGATTACGAGATCACGACGATGCAGCAGAATCTCTGATTGAGCAAACCACAGCTCTCAACAAGCGAGTAGAAGCTATGAAGCAGGTTTGATTTTTTTCTTTCTTGTTGATTTCATTATAAAAAGGCAGTCATTGGCATTTATGTGTGGCTGAAACTTTGCTTAATTAGTATTTCATTAATTTTTTTAATGTTCTCTAAAATTTAAAAGTAGCTTGACTTCTATGCCTCAAATTAGGTTGGAATATAATTTTTCAAGTTCAGGAGACATGAATGTGTGTGTGTGTATATATATATATATTCTAAAACTTGTAGACTTGATCACTAATTTTTCTGACAGTGATACACATTTGAGTTTAGAAAATATGTGAATTTTTTAGGTCTAGATATATTTGACAAAGACCAGATTGTATCTTTTACTAATATTGACATATATTTTGCTCTTTCTCTTATTTCTATAATGTAGAAATGTTGTATTTTTCCTTGTAAGAGTATTTAGGTGATGCTATTAATAAAATTGTTTTTAAAAAGATGCAAAGCAATGTCTGGTTTACAACTTTTGCAGTTAACTGCATTCATACTTGCTACCTTATTTTTCATTTAATGCTTCCAGTTAAAGAAAAACTAGAAGTGGCTTCACTTCTTGTTACCCTTAGCATTGTATGTAAGCACTTCCCAGTGGGCCATGGAGTTGAGCTACTATTTTAAGCCCTCTTTTGATAAAAAATGTTCAACTCTTAAGAAAATTTTAAAATCTCTAACATTATGTTGGAAATCACTGGAGGTAAATAGACCTTCACAGCCTACTCTCTTGAAATGCATCCATTTTGTAAAAGGAAGCAACTCGGGGGTGCTTCTTTTAACAAAGCTGCTGAAAATAGCGGAGCAAGTTTACTTATTTTGGTTTGCAACTCTGTGGCCCTAGATGCCTTACATACCTCCCGGTCTAGCTTGACTCAGGTGTTCCAGTGAACATACATCTGGTATTGAGTTGTGAAAAAAGGAGTTTGACAACCAAAGTTAAGAACCATACCATAAAGTTTAGCCTTTTGAAGGGTACAGTTCATTGGATTTTAGTATATTCACATGCTGTGCAACCATAATCACTGTCTAATTTCACAACGGTTCATCACCCCAAAAACCCATATCCAATAGCACCCACTCGCTAGGTCTCCCTTCCCCCAGCCCCTGGCAACCATAAATCTTTCTATCTCTATGGATTTTCCTGTTTTGGACACTTCATATGAATAGAATCATACAATATGTTACTTTTTGTGACTTTTTTTAATGTAATGTTTTCAGGTTTCATCCATGTTGGAGCATGTATCAGTACTTTATTAGTTTTTATTTCTAAGTCATATTCATTGTAAGAGTACAGCACATTGTGTTTATCTACTCATCAGTTGATGGAGTTTGGTTTGCTTCTACTTTCTGGTTATAGATATAATACTATGAATACTAGCTTATAAGTTTCTGTGTGGACATAGGTCTTCAGTTTTGGAGGGTATATGCCTATTCATAGAATGGATGGGTCATATAACTCAATGTTTAACTCTTTGAAGATCTGCCTGGTTGTTCTTCAAGCAGCTGCATCATTTTACATTACCATCAACAATATATGAGAGTTAACAATTTCTCCACATCCTCTCCAATGCTTGTTACTATTTGCTTTTTGATTAAGGTTATCTTAGTGGTTGTAAGGTGGTATCTCATTGTTATATTGAATTGTATTTCCCTAATGACTAATGATGTTAAGCATCTCTCATGTGTTTACTGGCCATTTGTGTAATTTAGCGAAATGTCTCTTTGAATGTCTTGCCCATTTTTTTCAGCTTTATTGAGATATTCTTGACATGCAATATTGTATAAATTTAAGGTGTACAATTTCTATTGATATATGTGTATATTGTGAAATGATTACCTACCACAATAAGGTTAGTTAATACCTCCATCACCTTACATAATTACTGTGTGTGTGTGTGTGTGTGTGTGTGTGTGTGTGTGTTGAGAACGTTGGAGGTGTACTCTTGGCAACTTCCAAGTATATAATACAGTCTTGTTAACTGTAGTCACCATGATGTACATTACATCCTCAGAACTTACTCATCTTGTTTGCCCATTTTTAAATTGGGTTCTTTTTATTGCTGAGTAATAAGAGTTCTTTAGCAAACATATATATATATATATCAGATACATATTTTCAATTATTTTCTCCACATTTTTTTTTAATCTTTTCATTAGTATCAAGAAGAAATTCAGGAACTTAATGAAGTTGCAAGACATCGGCCACGGTCCACATTAGTTATGGGAATACAGCAAGAAAACAGACAGATCAGAGAATTGCAACAAGAAAACAAAGGCAAGATATAACTACGTATAGCAAATCAAAAGAGAACTTTAATCTGCAATTGTACTGTCAACCTGGGACCAATTTTTTTTTTAAATGGGAAAATAGCCAATTATAGTTACTTCTTGGCATTAATCTCATTTCTAGTCCAGTATGCCTAAGTCTTATTTATTGCTCTTTATCCTGTGCTGTATATGAATGTCTTCCTCACTTGAAAGTCACCTTAGATTCTCACCCGCAATATCCAGTTTGTCCCATTGCTGTTACCTATGAAGTAGCTCAGTTTCTTTCTCTAATCCCATCACTTTGACCCCCAGCTGTCCTAACTGGTCTCCCTGATTTCAGTCTCTTTTCCCCTTCCAATCATCTTCAACACAAGCATCAGATTGATATTTTCAAAAATATATCTGCTCATGTTATTCTTTTGCTTGAGAACCTTCACTGCGTACTAGTTCCCCATCCAGAGGCCCTCAGGGTCACCTCCAAGCCTTTGTTTTCGTACTCTCCCCAACCTCTCCTCTCCATGGAACCTTTCCTCTTGCCATCAGACTCATTCCTGAACACACCATCCACGCCATGCCTCCCTGCTTAGAATGCCCTGTCCTTTATTTTTCAACTCAAAGAACACAGGTTCATCTCAATAGTATACTTCTGTGAAGCTTTCACCACTTTTTCCTCTCAGACCTTTTACACGTATTTGAGTAGAGCTTATTGTATTATAATTATTTACGATTTGTTTTCTCCACTAGACTCTTCCCTGGCGTTTTGGTATTCCTAATATAGGGCACCATCTGATACTTAATTATCATTTGGTATATATTTGTTAAAATGGTTCTCAAAAAATGAGTTTAAAATAGTCATTTAAATAACTAATGGGGGAAAGGGTATAGCTCAAGTGATAGAGTGGATGCTCAGCATGCAGGAGGTTGTGGGTTCAATCCCCAGTACCGCCATAGAAAAACCAAATAAACCTAATTACCTCCCCGCCTGCAAAAAAAAGAAAAATTAAATTTTAAAAAATAAATAGATAAAATAAAAAACTAATAGAAGACTCCATTTGGTGTCCTTTATTTCCATGTGGCTAGATTTTTGTGCATCATGTTTTCTTTTTAAAATATCCCCTTTACAAATTGCTTTTTTGATAAACGTAATGTGGAAGAGAATGTTTTGTACATCTTGCACTCAAGTTTGAATACAATATACTGTTATTCTTGACAGAACTGCGTACGTCCCTGGAAGAACATCAGTCTGCCTTGGAACTTATAATGAGCAAGTATCGAGAGCAAATGTTCAGACTGCTAATGGCTAGCAAAAAGGATGATCCGGGTGTAACAATGAAGCTGAAAGAGCAGCACTCTAAGGTAATCCGTTCCGTAAATATAATTTGAGGTGGAACAGAGGGACGGTCGGCTAACTTGTGTTCCGATTTTTCTTTTTAAATCACAGGTGTCTTACATAATATTGAATACTTCTCTTTTTGACATTTTCTGCTTTTCCTTATTTTGTTCATGTTACGTACGTGTCGTTTTCTGCTTGATTTACTCTTCTCACTCCCATTCTTTCCTAGTAGCTTTAATATATATTCAAAAATAAACTTTATTTAGAAAATAAAGGTAAGTCTATTCAAAATTATTTTTCAAGGTTATCTGCTTTTAAGAAATATTTCTTGTAATAAATGTGTGTATTGATATCTGTTGCAAAAACAAAAATTTAAATGCTTAAAACTAAAAAAATTCTGAAAGCAGCTAAAGGTAGATTTGTTTTTCTTAGGACTGTTTTCTGGATGAGGCTAATTATTAATGGAAACACCGTGGGGTGAGGGAGAAGAAAAGAACAAACATATTAAAATATTGCCTTCCCCACCCCCACCTCCCTAGCCAGTCACATATCAGTTAACAACATTTTTAGAGCCAGAGCTGAACTGGTTAGAACTTAACGTTTTTTCCTGCTGTTCATGTTACTCATTGTGATCCCTGTGTCTGTTCCCTTTGTGTATGTCCCTGTGTTTGCTAGCAACTGCTACAAAAACAGGCAGAATAATCCTTTCCCATTTACATTTTATTTTAAACTGATTTTTAACTGCTGGTGTGAAATAAAAATATCAGAACAGACTGTGACTACTAGACCATTATTCATATTGGATAATGATGAGCTAACTATTAGTTATAATATTATTTAAGAAATATTGATTGTTATAAGATGTGTTTTTCTCTTTCATTACTGAAACACATTTTAGATTCCTAAATACCTCATCCATCATGGTGCTTGACAGTATTTTTTAATTATTAATTATATTAAAATTAAATACCTAGTAAATTGCTTTGGTATGTGAATTCTACTTTACATATTAAGGAAGTTAGTAATGAATACCTCCTATGTCAAATAGTAAACAATATGTAAATAAATATGGGTTTAATATTATCTAATTATGCTATTCATCTCTGACCCAAAAGGAAAACCTTGGATAGTTAAGAGTTAATTTTTTGAATATAAAATGTATCTGTTGTTGTGAGATCATTTGAAAAACATTTAAATTTAAATGTATCAAGTTTTTTTAAGGTACAAATATGAATTGACTTAAAGTTATTGGTAAAATAAATATCATCTTGAAAAATTCCGAAAGGCCCTTAGGTTTAACAAGCTAAGAAGTAAACTTTTTAAGATCTAAAGAGAACATTCTGGCAAAAAAGTACTTAGAATACGATACTGAAGCTCGCTAGTCCCTTATGGTAGCAGATATATCAGAAGCAGATGTGCTCTGAAACACATTAGATTTTACCATTCCTCAGAGCTTTTTTATTAATTAGCAGAGTTACACATTTCGTAAGATAGCTGTAAACCATCCTTTTTCACTATGTAGATTAAATTCTTCATCTAAGTGCTGATCCTTGCCTTCCATAAAATGACTGTTTGGTTACTTGTTATTAATTCTAACTAATACATATTAATGTTTGTGGTTTTGATTTTTCCCAAAAAGGAGACATTTTGACTCAAACAAATATTTATTAACACTCGGCACTGGCATAGTTTATTACTAAGATGAATGAATAAGTTTCATTACTCTTCCATAGGAGCTTTCAGTATAATGGGAGATACAGACACAAAAACATAGTTATCGAATATAAGGTAGGATGTGATGAATCCTAAAATAGAGATGAATTATTACTGGGATACTGGAGGGAAGCAAGATTAGTTCTCATGAAGAGAATCTGGGAAGGTGGCAGAGAAAGGTAGAACATCCATCTACATCCAGCCTTGCATTAATTACTGGGGGAGGGAGGTGTCACAAGCAGAAGTGGGTGAGCAGAGAAACGTGCATGATAAAGACACAGAAATATGTGAGCTTCCAGGATATGTGTAGGTGCTAGCGCTCTGAGAGGCCGAAACACAGAAATAATTTTATAATACATTTAGGGATAATAAACAGAGTTACACATAACAGCATCCTGGAGTGAGAGACCCTTCTGAGACTGCTGTAATGTAGAATTTTGCGCTCACCCAGAAGGTTTTGAGCACACGTTTAAAAATCAGTGAAAAGTTCGAGCAGAACTGATTTTCATTCAGATACTCATTCTTACATTATTCTTGTACTGATACCTTTTTGGAAATCTTAAAAAAACAAACATTTCAAACAGTTGGCTAACACGCATGAACTAACACTCATTCAGTTTTTAAATTACGGATAATGTCCGTATTAACATTATAATGACTCTGTACTACAGATTGACATGGTGCATCGTAACCACTCCGAAGGATTCTTCCTTGATGCATCTCGACACATCCTTGAAGCACCTCAACATGGACTGGAGAGGAGGCACTTGGAAGCAAATCAGAATGTACACTAAATAAAACAGTCGACTTTTGGGATGTGGGTGGAAGGGGGGGCCCATTA
This sequence comes from Camelus bactrianus, assembly GCF_048773025.1. NCBI lineage: Eukaryota > Metazoa > Chordata > Mammalia > Artiodactyla > Camelidae > Camelus > Camelus bactrianus. Next base: position 17,215,314 of record NC_133572.1, read on the forward strand.
AAAAAATACTTTTACATTGGATTTTCCTCCCAAATTAAATAAGCAAATAAATGAAATTGCTTTTTTAAAAAATGCTGTGCTTTTGATAGCCTTCCAGAAATACTTAGTGTAGCAACTTGAAGTCTGTCATTGCCTCTCTGTGTATGGTCATCATAGCCCGCCTGCTGGATAATCACAGGCTTTAAAGAAAGGTTCGTTCTCTAGGCCGGCCTTTCATTGTGTTGCTCCGTCTAACTGCTGCTGCAGGATTGTAGTGAGCTTTAAACAGTCGTCCTCCTTCTGGACATCAAAGATATTTTCTTGGCAGTCATTTTACTCTGACTTCATAAAAATTTTGTTCAACCAAACTGTTAAATTGTTTTAATTCAGGTTTCTGATAGTTTATAGTCCTTTACCTTGTGTTCACAATGAAGGATGCCTTTGTTTAAGTGTTACAATTAAGTATAACAGTACGCTCTCCGTTGTGTTTTGACAGTTTTTTTTTTTTAAATTTCATTGTGGCAGGCCTTTATTGAGCAAAGTTGAAATGAACCTAAACGAAAGTTTACCAATGAAGGGCATTTCAAGACAGTTCAGGGGTTATGTTGCTAGCCCTTCTTACCTTTAAGTCAGTTTGGAAAGCACAGGTCTTGCCCTCTTGTGCCCATTGAAAGATGTATGATACTTCCCTAAAGATTTTGTTGTAATAAGTGAACCATCCAGGAACTGAGCCTATAGAAATATGCTGCTTTTTGAAGTATTGGGGGTTTTTTTCTTATGATGATTTTGCAAGAATAAGCTACACAGTTGAGATTTAGTAGTTTCTTGTTTTTTGTTTTAAAGACAGATAATGATCTGCTTCCTGTGTAATTGTTTATCCTAAGTCAGTGCCTAGACACGAAACCATAAACCGAGAAAGCTGTGGCTTTTCAGAGTTTTTACCCACCACCCTGATTTTATTTGCTGCTGCAGTTTTTTGTGCTTAACTTGCTTTTACACATTATGCTTCCTTTACAGTGGGAGGGATTTTAAATCATTTTTTTAACTGTTCCAGAAAATGATAGCTGTTTGTCTCGGCATCATTCTCGCTGCTGTAATCTAATCCAGAGCCGTCCAGTAGGACTTTGTGCGGTGCTGGAAGTGTTCTTTATCTGCGCTGTTCAGTATGGAAGCCACCAGCCACATGTGGCTGTTGAGCACTTGAAGTGTCACTAGTGCAGCTGAGGAACTGAATTGTTAATTTCTTAAAATGTATTTGACCTCTGGTAATTGTAATGTAAATGGTACCATGTTGGACAGCATAGCCCTTTATTTTGCCTTTTTCCTGCATACTAGCATTGTATAGAGCGCATTAAAATAGTATGAAGATCTCTATGTTAATTAAGAAGATGTTAAACGTGTGGTTTGCTAAAGATATTCCTGTTTGTTCTCTATTTCTTCCATAGTTTACTAGTTTTATAGGTTTTGGGGGGCAGGTCTTGTTCAAATCCTTTTTACAAATAGAGTATATACAACTATTTAAGAGATTTAATGCTTATTTTGGAAACTATTAACTTTTATATGTAAGTTTTGGCTTTAGTATAATAAAATAACTCTTGATTGCCAGTGAACAATGGTCTATAGAAGTTGTTCATTTAAAAAATTATTATTCTGTTTCTGTTGATTTTAAACCTTTTGTCTGTCTCTTTCATTGACTGTAAGCTCCTTGAAATCAGGGAACATTTCTTAACAGGCTTCATATTCCTACTGCCCAGCACAGTGCCTGGCACATCATAGGTGTGCAGAAAAGAATAAGAGAACAAGATGAGGAGAACTTTATGCTACTTGCTGTGCCAAGCAAATGTGGATGTCTGTTTTACACTGGAATTATATTTTGAACAGTTTGCAAACAAGACCATTTTATGTTTGAATACTTAAAAGCAGAACTCTGTTCATTTTACTCAATACTTATTATCTATCATGTACCTAACATTAAATGATAGGCAATACGAACACTATACAGTTCCTGCTCTCAGGAGGATTCTAATCTAGAAAAGCTTCAGAGTGAATTGAGATCAGTTTTTAAGAATGGATAATACAGAAAATATTTGTAAATCATGAAGACTTCAGGGAGGAAAAGAGAGTGAATGTTTATCTTTCCAATTACTCTGATCAGTAGAGGGTGTGTGGGTGTAACAAAGAGAAAGTTGCTGATCATTTGTCCTGAGAGGAATGTGAAATACGGGTATCCTTGTTAGTGGGTTTAGTTATATTATGCGGCTCATCCTTAATCCTAGTCCTAACAGAAACCTAATTTCAAAAGCCCATTCACAGTCAGTCAACTTTCCTGTAAATATCTGTTTGATATTTACATTTATGTTAAATGGCAGTGTAAAGATACTATGTTCGTATTAAGTGTCAATGTAGTTTTTATAAAAAGGAGACGATCCTAAAATAAAAATAATGAAGTATTTCACCAATTCACAACGCCATCTCTTTTTTTTTTTTCAGGAATTACAAGCACATGTTGACCAGATAACTGAAATGGCAGCAGTAATGAGGAAAGCCATTGAAATTGATGAGCAGCAGGGTTGCAAGGAACAGGAACGAATATTTCAACTTGAAGTAAGTTTTAAATTGCAGATGTAGGTGAAAACTGTTCATTCAAAGATTTATGCCTGAAAATATGTCCTATTTTTAAATATATACTTTCTGGGATACTGGTAATGTTCTTTTTCTTAATCTGGATACTGGTTATATGAGTGTATAATGCAAGACCATTTATAGAGTAATGCAGGAGTTTAGGATCAATAGTAAACTTACACCAGTAATTGAGAAAATTGATTTTTTTCTGATCCTGTGTTGCTTCTGTTATATTAGGTGAATATAGTTTTTGAGTTTAGCAGTTTTTTAAAAAATGCCTTTATTCTATTGGAGATCACAATGATGCTGTTTTTCTGGGGAATATAAAAGCTTTTATCTCATCTGGCCTTTATTTTGTGGTGGCAGAAGCACAAGTCATTGTTGAATAACTCAAGTCAGTAGAATAGACTTTTATAACTTTAAAAGCTTCATTTTGAAATCATGGTGGAGAAATTGGTTTTAGAAGGCCAGAAATGATTTCTCTAAGCATACACATTCTCTCATTCTTTTATAACCAAGGTAGTCAAACTTTTTCCATAAAAGGCCAGGCAAAAATCTTGTGAGATTTGCACACCAGACATTTGGTCACTTAATTTCCTTCTTGAAAAATATCAGTCTATTGAGCCAGCCCTGCTGCTGTTAAGTTCCAGTGAGGAAAGCAAGCCAGACGGCTTGCCCTGCGCTCCATGCCATCATGGAGAAATTAAAAAAGTGCTAACGTACTGAGAGGTTCTAGTCCCAAGGTGTCATTCACAGACTTTCTGAGTTTATGTAAGTATAAATCTTGGTGTTAGTTTATCTGTCCTGTGATGGTAAAATAAGGCAGTTTCTGAGGTTCTGTCTGCAGTTACGCTGCAGAAGTAGCCAGGCTTTGCAGTGGTGGAAGGCACTGAACACATGATTTCAACCTCTCTAAAAAAAGTGTTCCCTACATTCAGGTTGCCCCCTTGCGCTGTCATTTATCATTTAGTACATTTCTGCCAATTACAGTACTTGCCTTTTATTTTTCATGCCTTCATATGTTTGGCTTTTCTTAAGCTCCGTTTGTACTCTGGTAGCCACCGTGGTGACTGCTTCTTTGTCTTTGCTTTCTTATAGCAAGAAAATAAAGGCTTGAGAGAGATCCTTCAAATAACTCGAGAATCATTCTTGAACCTTAGGAAAGACGATGGCTCGGAAAGTACGTCTTTGTCAGCGTTAGTGACCAATAGTGACCTGAGCCTGAGGAAGAGCTGAAGAGCTTTTCAGTCTGTGAACTTGTTACAAGGCTCCAACCGTCACTGGGACTGGCCTATTAAGTGAATAAATTAAAAGAGAAATCCATCTCAAGCTACCCTTTGTTTTATTTTTTTTTCTATCATGTGTATAGTGCACTGGCAATGACATTTTTGAAAGATAGCAGCAAAAAATGCATAGTTAATGGTCCTAGACTTTTATTCCAAAATATAAATTGAAAAATAGAAAGGAAGCCTCTGTTAATTGGTGAACAAGTTAAAGATTTTCACAATGACCGCTGAACGTTGTCAAGAACTTTCAGCAGTGCTCTTGGCTTTCTGGATGATACTTGGATAAGCATGAATAGTCTCAACACATGTCTGGTAATTCATTAAATTATCCCAATTTAAAAATATAGATTTTTGCCACAGTATGGTGAATGGAAGAGCATCATACTTAATTACATCCTCCCTGTTTGGTGAAGGTTAACACATAGCTTATGTACCATGAGACTTCAGCTTCAGTGATTACCTGTTTACCTTCTCATTAATTTAAATTTTTGTCAAAAAAAATGCAGTTTGAAAGTCTGTTAGGGATGTTTCATATGCATCATAAACAAAAGAGGTAATTTAATCTCAGCTAATTTATCATAATTAATACTGAGCTAACAATTGTCCATGACTTGCATAAGTGTATGAAATATCATTTCAGGAATGAAAGAGAAGGAATACTACTTTCTAAGAAAGAAGATCTTATAAGAGACATATTTAGTAGGTTAAACTACTTATTTGAAGGAATAAGTTTTGGTTCTAAATCAGTAATGAAAACGAGAGGGAAAATCTCATGCAGCTCATTTAGCTAACGGTGGAAATGTTTGATATGGTGGGCTAGGTCTGGTGATTTCAAAGTAAGCTGGGAATTCCTCTGCCTCAGAACCTTTTTTTTTTTTTAAAGTAATCACTCTTAAGAGATACAGATGCAGTAAATTAAAATTAAAAAAAAATTTTTTCTAGATCTATTCTTAAGCTCCACTTGGTCCTCAGAGCCTATGAGATGTTTCTTGTCACCTTTCAGTCAAAGGACTGGGGGGTGGCATAGGGGAAATCTGTGGCTTTATAAATATTTGTTTTACTTTTTACAAAATATATATCCAGTGTATAAATTTTTAAAAGCTGCTAGAAATAGGAATGTGCTTTAACATCAACTGAAATCTAAATTTTTTGTATTTTGTGGTGATTTTAAAAGAAAAGGATGTGTCAAATATGATTAATATACTGTACTCACTTATACTAAATATGTATTAAAATCAGCATGATAGAACATTCTACTTTTGAGTATATAATTCGTTAAGGTAATATTCATGTAGTAACTTTAATGTATAATTTCATATATTGGTGAAATTCAAAACTGCTTTTCACTTCGGAATTTTTTATCTTAAGTTTGGAGTAAGTGGGGTTGATGGGACAGATTGAACAGAAAAGGGCAAATGGCTCAAACATTAAATTGATTTCTTTTCTCATTCAGAGGCCTTAATTGATATTTTATAAACAAGTGACAGTTTTCATTTTTAAACTTTTCTATTGATTTTGGGGAAAGTATCCTTTAATTTGATGGCACATCATTCATAGAGTTTTTATCCCCAGTAAGAATTAGAATAAACTACATAATTGAGATTAAGTCTGAGGCAATTCATTGGGGCAGCTCTATTATAAAAACTGAGAAATAATTATTTTTGTAAAACAAATAAGTTGAGTTAATTTATTCTTGCTCTTCTTCAATATTATTTCAAGAACTTGATGTTTAAAGACATTTACTTTGTTATATAGCAACAGTGTTCTATTCTTTTTTTTTTTTTTCAAGCAGAACCTTAAATTTATGTCTGAGAATATGTATTGCTGGGAACCTATTTTGTCAATAAAGATGAATGATTGAAATTGGTATGATCTCCAAGTTAATTTGAAAACAGTGTTTACATTTATTCTTACATACAGTTTATTTTTAGGGCTTTTTATTTATCTTTTCTTACCACAGATTTAGTACTTAGCAACAGCTCCTGTCTGTATTTCTTAGGAGTTGGCCAGCAACTTTTTGCTGATTCTGCAGAAATTTTGATCATCTGTAGTGGGTTTAATAGTGTCCCCCAGAGGAATGTCCAGGTCCTGTAACCTGCCATACCTGTGGATGTGAGCATATTTGCAGATAGAGTCTTTGTAGGTTTAAAGATCTCAGGATAAGATCATCCTGGTTTTAGTATGGGCCCCAAATCCAATGACTGGTGTTCTTATAAGAAAGAAGGAGATTTGAAACACAGACAGAAGGAGAATGTCCTATGAAGACAGAGACAGAGAGATACACAAACCAAGGAACCCTAAGTTTTATGAGGTGCCCCCCAGAAGCTAGGAGACGTGTGGGGAGCGATGTTGTCCCCGTCAGAGCCTCCAGAAGGGACCAACCCTGCTTGATTTCACACTGCTGGCCGCCTTGATTTTCAGAACTCTGAGACAATCAATACATTTCTGTTAAGCCATCCAGCCTGCAGTAATTGGTTACAGCAGCCCTGGAGACAAATACATCACCCGTTGTTTATCTTCTGTCCGCTGTATTATTTATTTTATAAGTGGAGTGCAGCTCTAAAAAACCAGTTATGTACAGCTTCACAGATGAAGTGTTTTCTGCTCAAACAATATTCTTTGATATTCTTAAATATCAAGATGACTTCCAAAATTTTGTGTTTCTAAACTGACTCAATGAATGGGAGATCAGAGATGCTTCACTTAATTTGGGGTGACTATTGTCTTTTTTGACTATCAGTGTAAAACAGGAGTACATTTTTTAGTGAAGTATCAATGAACAATAATTTCTAATGAATTTGAGGGGACGTCTTCTTTTTACCTCACTGACTGCCCCTCAGTCTCCTTTGTTTTCTTCTTTCTGACTTCTTAGTGTTAGGGAACCACAGACCTCGGGCCTTACTCCTGCTCTGTATCTATACTCACTTCCCTGATGATCTCACCCAGGCTCGTGACTCTAATTACCACCTGTATGCTGGATGACTCCCAGATCCACAGCTCCCTAGACCTCTCATTAACTCCTGACTCATCCAACTGTGACTATCAAAGAAATATCTCGAACTTAAGACATCCAAAGCTGCATTCCCAATCTTACTCTCAGATCTCTCCCATCTCAGTTGATGACAACTCCGTATGTCCAACTACAAGGGCCAAAACCCTTGGTGGCATCTTTGACTCCATTTCTTCCTGAATCTTGCACTCAATTCATTAGCAAATTCTGTTGATACTCCCTTCTACATACAGTTGACCCTTGAACAACTCGGGGGGATTAGGAGCACCAACTCTACACAGTCGAAAATCTGAGTATAACTTATAGTCGACCCTTCACATTTGCAGTTCCTCCATATCCAAGGTTCTGAATCCACGGATTGACCAACCACAGATCATGGGCTGTAGTATTTACTACTGAAAAATTTTGTATGTAAGTGGACCCATGCAGTTCAAACCTGTATTGTCAAAGGTCAACTGTATATCAGAATCCTACCATTTCTCAGCATCACTCCTGATTAAATCCACATCATGATACTGTTAGAACAAATTGGATTCAATATAAATACCCTACAATAAGAGCTACAGTAATCAAAACAATATGGTACTGGCACAAAAACGGACATACAGATCAATGGAATAAGAAAGTCCAAAAATAAACCCATGAACTTATGGTCAATTAATCTATGACAAAGAAGGCTATACAATGGAGAAAAGAGTCTCTTTGATAAGTGGTGCTGGGAAAACTGGACAGCTGCCTGTAAAAGAAGGAAACTAGACCATTTTCTCACACCACGTACAAAGATAAACTCAAAATGAATTAAAGACCTAAATGTAAGAATGGATACTATAACTCCTGGAGGAAAACATAAGCAGAACCCTCTATGACATAAATTGCAGTAATATTTTTTGGATCCACCTCCTAGAATAATGGAAATTAAAAACAAGAATAAACCAGTGGACCTAATTAATCTTAAAAGCTTTTTGCACAGCAAAGGAAACCATAAACAAAATGAAAGGACAACATACAGAATGGAAAAAATAAATATTTGAAAATGATGCAACCAACAAGGGATTAACTTCCAAAATATAAAAACAGCTCACACAGCTCAATATCAAAAAAACAACTCAGTAAAAAAAACGGGCAGATCTAAATAGACATTTCTCCAAAGAAGAAATATCGATGTCCAAGAGGCACACGAAAAGATGCTCAATGATGCTATTTGGGAAATGCAAATCAAAACTACAATAAGATCTGACCTCACACTAATCAAAATGGCCATCATTAAAAAATGCACAAAAGATAAATGCTGGAGAGGGTGTGGAGAAAAAAGAACTCTCCTACATTGTTGGTGGGAATGTAAATTGGCGCAGCCACTATGGAGGACAGTGTGGAAGTTCCTTAAGAAACTGAAAATAGAGTTGCTGTATGATCCAGTAGTCCCACTCCTGGGCATATATCCAGAGAACACTCTAATTTGAAAAGTTACGTGCACCCCAATGTTCATAGCAGCACTTTTTACAATAGTCAAGACATGGAAGTAACCTACATGTCCATCAACAGATGACTGGATAAAGAAGATGTAGTATATGAATACAGTGGAATACTACCCAGCCATAAAAAGGAATGAAATAATGTCATTAGCAGTAACATGGATGAACCTAGAGATTACCATACTAAATCAGGTAAGTCAGAGGAAGACAAATACATGATATCACTTATATGTAGAATCAAAAAAAATGATACAATTGAACTTATTTACAAACAGAAAAAGACTCAGACATAGAAAACAAACTTATGGTTACCAGGAGGGGACCAGGGCAGGGAGGGATAAATTGGGAGTTTGGGATTAGCAAGAAAAAAAAACAAAACTATGTATAGAATAGATAAACAACAAGGTCCTACTGCCTAGCATAGGGAACTATATTCAATGTTTTGTAGTAACCTGTAATGAAAAAGAATATGTATATATTTATAGGTATAGCTGAATCATGCTGTACACCAGAAATTAATACAACATTGTAAATCAACTATACTTCAGTTTTTTAGAAGGGGAAAAAATACCCTACAATAGGGAAATAGTAAATTTAATTAATCTAAATTTAGTTAATTTAATAGTCTAAAAGTATTGATACCTACTCAGTGAAGTTTATTATATACTATGGCTTGAAGATTCTAGCAACAGGAATGAAAATATGAATCTAAATTTGCATAATAAAAAGCTTAGTACTAAATTGCACATTTAATTACAATCATGTAAAAATCAAATGCATTGGGGGATATTGACTATAAGCAAATAATATCAGTATACTAACAACTTATTCCATTGTTTATACACACTAGCCAATTCGTTTCTGTGGCCTGCTAACCAAAAGCCTTCAGAAAATTCACTACATTAAAATCAGTATCAGTGGGTAGAGTTGTGCCCCGAATAAAAATATGCTAATCTTGAAACACATGGTATACTTCTTTAGTATCAGAAGGCTACATTTGGGCTTCCTGTAAAACTAACAATGAAGACATGTGGTTAGAATCACTGTTCCCTAAGAGTGTGTCCCTGTCATGTGTGTGTGTAACCCTGAGCCTCAGGACAGAGCTTTGACTGGTGGAAACAGTTGATAAGGGGCTAGTGGCTCTTGGCTGCTTTAAACGCCTGAGGATTTGTCAGCTTCATCTCAGATTTCAGCCCCAATCAGGGGTCAAGTGCTCAGTCCTATCAAGCCAAAGCTGATGTGAGAGCAAGTGAATGAATTTTTCAAATATAAGCTTCTCCTAGAATATGTTCTTTTGAAGGTCTGGCTCAATGATCATAGGCTTTTGTCCTATGATCAGGCTAAGTCAGGCAGACTCAAGACCTATACAGAATACAAGAGGTGAAAACATCTCTAGTCAGTAGAAAGAAAATCATGGTGTGTTATCATTGAAGGGCTTCAGAGGCACAGCTGGTTTGGAAGAAAGGTTGAGTAATTCATGGAATGGGAAACTGTCCTCTGTTCAAAAACCTTCAGGCATCAATACACAAGATGAGGGAGTGAGTTTTTTTTTCAGAGAAGCCTTCAATCCCATCCCTGAAATCAGTCCCCTAGAACCCTAGGCCCAGCCCTAACAATATATATATTTAAGTCATTTTGAGGAATTTTGATACATGGATGGTCTCAAAATGAGACAGCTGGTTTACTTAAAAAAAGGAGTTGAGGTCTACTTCAATTCCTGAAAACACCGTCCCCGGAGAAGTTGGGTGCAAAGGCCTGCTTAGTCATACATCTTACCAGCTGCATTCATCTTCTGATGCTCTACCTGCTTCCTCAAAACTCCCAGCACAGGTTCCCATGCTCTTCCCAGTATGTACACCACGAGTTCAGGCAAGCTGATCACATGCAAGTCTGGGCAATAAAGAATCCACTCACTGGAGCCATAAAACCTCATGTGAGACAGAATAACCTCTTTGCCCTTAAGAACTTCAAAGGCAAAAGATTTCAAAAAGAAAAAAAAAAGAATGTGGCCATTCTTTAACCTCCTTCCAGGGGAAGGCATTCACCCTGGGGCAGCAGAGTTAGGTATATTATTATACTTGTATGTGCAGGACTCTGGAATAGAAGGAATGATTCCAAGGGCCATGGTGTGTGGGTCACTCAGGTGTTCTGATGTGCCTGCCAGGGAATAATTGCTAAATTCTAAGGTCTTGGGAAGAATGGAAAAAGAAAGGTAAATGAAAAGACGCAGTGCGCTCTGTGCCATTTTGTAGTACGGTTAAAATTTAATGAGGAAAAGAAGACGATAAAAATAGAACCAACATGACCCAGCAATGCCACTTCTGGATACGTATCCAAAGAAACCGGCAACAGGATATTGAAAAAATATCTGTACTCCCATGTTGATTGCAGCATTATCCACAATAGCCAAGATAGGGGAGCAACCTAAGTGTCCTTCAATGGAGGAATGGAAACAGATGTTGCTTATACGTACAATCGAATGTTATTCAGCCATGGGAAAGAAGGGAATTCTGCCATTTGTGACAACATGGATGGACCTTGAGAGCATTATGCCCAGTGAGAAAAGTCAGCAGAGAAAGACAAATACTGTGTGACATCACTTAAACAACAGAAATTCATTTTCTTACCGTTCTGGAGCCTGGGAGTCCAAGATCTGGTTGGTTTCATCTGAGGCCTCTCTCTGCTGGCAGACAGCTGGCATCCTAGTGTCCTCAAATGTACTTTGCTCCAGTGTCTCTGTGTGTTCTCATCTTTTTGTAAAGACACAAGTCAGATGAGATAAGGGCCTACTCTAGTGGCCTCATTTTTAACATAATTACCTCTTTAATAAAGCCCTCTCTCCAAATACAGTCACATTCCAAAGAACTGAGAGGCTGGGGCTTCAACACATGAATTTGGAGGGAGACACAGTTCAGCCCGTATCAAAACGGAAAACACAGGTAACCTCCCTCCCTGGGCGCGGTGGGAAAGCTTCAGCCCAGTTCTCAGGAAACGAGAGCCCAGAATTCTGAGGTTTTAATGATAGTTAATAACAGGTATCAAGTACATCATCAAAAAATAAACTTTATACCAAAAAAAAAAAAAAAAAACCTACACAAATGCGGCTGTGCAGAAATACTTACAGACACTGGAAATTTTATCTATCATATACCCTGCACTGAATAGGAAATGGTCCAGGACCACAGAGAATTAACTTGGAAAAAAACATGTTTTCACTGTGTAAAATTGATAATTCCCCAAAAGATATCATGGCAATATAAACATTAGGCGCTCCCTACCAATTCACCAGCAGAAGGATATTGAAAATAATCAATGAGGTACATTTTCATAATGATAAGAATGTAAAGCACATCTGAACAGGGAGTTAGGCATCCCAGATTTTGGTCTGGGCACTACTATTTGATACTGTGACTTCATATAATTGATTGAGAATTTCCTCAAGTGTAAAATAACATGCTAACATATTAGATCAGACAACATGATCTCTAAAGTTCATTCCTGGTCTAATATTCTAGCAATTTCTTTGTTAGAATCAGTTTTCTATCCCATTTTAAACAGAACTCAGCTGGTCCATAGCACTGGTTAGCTGCTGGGCTTTGACAACCTGGTAGCTAATCTTTAAGAGGTTAGTCAGAACCAAAACTCTTAAAGAACAGTAGGACCAAGTTTACGGTAACACTGCTGTTTTTCTGAGTTGACACGATTGAAGGGCTAATGACACCAACACAAACTAACGCATTCAAGACATCAGCTTTCCTTCTAACAAAGCTTACAACTTTTAACCCATGCCCCCAAGTTCCCTTCAATTCCTATCATTCCATTTATGCTTAAACTGATTTTTTAAGATAAAGAATTATTTGTCCAGATGAAATGATTTCATTTTTATAGCTGTGAAATTATCTTCTCATATCTTATTACTTTGGTACCAATACAGCTGGGAAAAAATTTTATAAGAATTTTATAATAAGGAGACTTTTAGCATTTTTTTTCAAAATAGGTATTTATTATTTAAAAAATTATACAAACTGGCTTTTTATTACTCACAAATTATCATGAAAAATTTTAAACAATTTGTAACCCCTTACCCCCCCAAGAAAGTGTGTTCTGTCTTTACAATCCTCACTGGCAGTGCATTTTGATGGTATAGAAAATAACTCACAAATATTCCATGTAACTTTGTTAGAATTTACAGTGATATGGCAGAAGCCAGAATCCCTATGGTGAATTATAAAAAAAAATATTTTTCTCTTCACGTTTAAGTGTTATTGAAGTTATCTAAACAGTGAAGTTTACAAAATAAATAAACGAACAATTGTGTATAATTTTTCAAAGCAGAAAGGATTAGTTATAATTTTTTTTTCATTTTGTTTCAGCCTTTCCAAAACACTTTGAAAAGCAAAAGTTGAAAATTTTCCAGTCAACTGAAACTTCAAAAATCTATTTTGAAAAACTCTTAGAAGCAGCATCGTTTAAACAGTGGTTCACTCACAAGTGGAAATGCAGCAACCACACCCAGGCTCACCATCACCCAGGCTTGTCAGAGTCACCAGCCTCGAATCCAAGGCAGAACCTGGGGAGAGGCTCTGAAAGTTAAGAGGAAAGGCCATGAGGAGTAGGGACGCAACCCAGGGCATTCGAGTGCCTCGTGGTGGACAAAAAAAGAGTCAAAACCGAAGAGACTCTCCTTACAGAATCCAAGGTCCTCATTAAAAGCAGCTCTATTAAACACCTGAATCCCTTCTGAATCCCCCCTTATCACTTTGAAGCACAGAGAGCACGAAGGCTTCATACAGAAATGTTTTGAAACTGTATTTTACATCAATGCTCTAACAACTCATTTAGCAGAAAGAACTACAAAACGCAGATTTTTTAAAGATTTCCTTAGTAATGGGACTACATGTAGATGAAGTTAGGAGCCAACCTCTTTCCTAACAACAAAACAATTCTTATGTCATCTAATACAGTTTACTAGAGATCAACTGTCAATATTATTTTAAAAGGTCTTGAAAGGGAAAAAAAAAGGGCCCTTTTTAAATCTGGAATATAAATAAATCATTCATATAGAAGTTGTATTATTCATATAAATTGACCTATTTTCAAATAATTGAAATAATTTAGCTATTTAAATTACCATTTGGGGCAATAAAAGGCAAAGACAAAGGGTACCTGCTGAACTACACACTTAAAAATGACTGGAACGTAAGTATGTATTTTACCACAATTAAATAAACAAAAGAGTGGTATCTTTTGATAACACAGGATACTAAGAAAGGTGCAACTAAGTAATCAGACTGCTTTTAGTAAGAAAATAAGTTGGTTCTACCTCTTTTGTACTCTGAAGTTCAAAGGTGCAGTATTGAATCCTCTAAACACAGTAGCAAATAAAAATACAGTCCAAGCCTTAAATAAAACCACCCTCTGCGCCCCAGCCCCAGAGTTTAGACAGTCAGGTGAGAGAATTGTTCCAGGAGTTATAAAAAGAAAGTATCAGAACAACTGATTTTTAATTTTTCTTTTTTCTTTTTTTTTTTTTTTGAGTGTATTTATTTAACGGAATAAGTTGATCATATATTTATAAACCAGAGGGGAATTTCTTAGGCATTCGGTAATAAGGAAAAACCTCCCTACCAGCATTTTTGGTCATCCTTCTCACTCTGACTGAGAATTACTGTCATCTCCCCAGCACACCCTTACCCCATGCCCACAAGGACACCACAATACTGTACAAAGCGCAGGTGCAGAGGCCGGTTTCTCAGCAGCCGGCCGTCAACACCAACTCCGAGGCGGTGCCTGGGCCGCGCTGCAAGATTACACTTGTGCCGCCAGCCTGCTGGCCTCTACAGAAGCAGGGGCGTCCTCTCTCCGGCGGGCTGTTCCTTCCGGAAGAGCTCTTTGATCCGGGCCAACCGGCCGCGGAGCCGCTCTCTCAGCGGAGGGATGTGGTGGCTGGGGTCCAGGATGTTGGTCACTCTGCGCTCTCGCTCTCGCTTCCACAGCTTGTAGGGGTGGGGAGGGAAGAACGGCTGCCCTCTTTCTCTGCGAATCTGAAACGTGATGCCACTCACAGCCAGCATCCCCCACACTGCGAGGATAATGAAGTCTAGAAGCCAGGAGAAAAGCGCAGCGTGAACTCTCGAATTTTAAAACCTAACACAGATCTAACACAACACTGCCTAGCCTCCCTCCGTTTCATCCTTCCTCAGTTAATATTAGGCTTTCTGGTAAGTCAGTCCAAACGTACGTGTATTTCCTCACCTACAAACCAAGGAATGAGCGAGGAAGCTCTGGTCTCACATTTTAAAATAGGAATTTCCTATTACAGGCATTTGAAATCCAGACAGGTTGTAAAGGAATTAGTTGTTTGGATCCTTGTCATTCCAATATCTTGTGACTAGTGCCCACAGGCAGAGCTGTTTGTTGTGTTTCTCCAGAGGAGGTGGGGAAAAGGCAGTGATCTAGGTGTACCTCACTAATGTACATCATGGAACATTAGAGGCCACCATGCTGTTTTTCCCCATTCGAACCTGTATGGTATTTCTATATCCATCCCCCTTGGGTAGGATGGGTACAGAAATGCATGAAGAGATTCAACAAATTGTACTGAGCTTCCAATAAAAGGCTTGGCAAAATATTGTCAAACTTCCAAGACACATGGCTTTCAAGGTCTCCACTGTCAACCTCTCAAACAACGTGGGCAGGCTGAGGACAGCAGAGGGAAAGACTTGCCCTTAAATATTCAAAACAATCACAATTGGATTATGGGTCTTCAATTCTAAGACCTGCTCTTCCATCCTCTCTATTTTAACATTTCTGAAACCAACGTATCATAAACCTTGGTGAACATTTGATTCAGTAGTCATTTTTTTTTCCCTTCAAAAAGTTAATGGAAAGTTTTAACGGGCAGACTCTTACAGTTGAGGAAACCATACAATTACTGATTGAAAAATCACTTTAACCTTTTTTTAAAAAAAAAAGTTTTAAATCTCAGCACATCTTTTTTTTATTGCAGTATAGTCAGTTTACAATGTTGAGTTAATTTCTGTACAGCACAGTGATTCATTTATACATATATATTCCTTTTCTTTTTTTAAATTCTTTTTTAATTGAAGTATAGTAAGTTACAATGTGTCAGTTTCCGGTGTACAGCATAATGTCCCAGTCATGCATATATATAAATATATATATATACACATATATTCATTTTCATATTCTTTTTCATTAAAGGTTATTACGAGATATTGAATATAGTTCCCTGTGCTATACAGAAGAAATTTGTTTTTAATCTATTTTTATATATAGTGGTTAACATTTGCAAATCTCAATCTCCCCAGTTTATCCCTTCCCACTCCCTTTCCCAGGGAACCATAAGATTGTTTACTATGTCTCCGAGTCTGTTTCTCACTTTTGATGAGCAAATTACCTGCTTCTTTACAGGCGGGAAACAAGGGAACAGCTTACAAAATCAGGTTGCCATTCTCACCCCTTATCCCACCCCAATTCCTCAGGGGTGCAACAGCTTTATTCTCAGCATTTTCCCCTCAACTAGGAATTGACCAGGTGAATCTTAGTAATTCTGGTTTAGAAATGTCTTAATGAAGTCCACAGAGCAGATTTTTAGAAGCATGAACTTCGACCACCTTACAAATTTAAATTCTCTGCTCCCGGGATCATAAGTTATCACTGACACAGGACACTAAAGGCATCTGTACTCTGTGAGTTTCCTCCTTTGGTCCAGGGAATCCTTCTTCCAATCTAGTTACCGAGTGCTCTCGTTAGCACAGGTGGGCCACTGTTCCTATTTGACTATCACTCTGGTTCTTGGATTTGGAGTCTTACCATTCGTTTGAAAAGGCACGTTTAGGAAAGCCCCGCGGAAATCCACGTGGAGCGCTCTCTTGAGTACGTTCAAAGTGATGTAAGAAAGGCTCGTGTACAAGTAACTGTGAATGGCCAGGACCATCGAATAGGAGCCAACGAGTCCACAAGTCAGGATGTTCAGCTGGGGAAGAAAAGAAGGGTTTAGGCATCACCTCTGGCAGAACAATAATAGCTCTGAACTCGCACCACTGGCCTCAGTCTCTGGGAACCACTTCCGCTCCCTCAGGGCACATGAAGAGGAACCAAGTCTTAGAGCTGAGTGAAGCTTTGTTCTCTGAGAAGATGAACTGCAAAGAACCTGCAACACCCACAGTTCGTAAAACACACGTTCCCTCATCATAGGAAATATCTTCTCTACGAAAGAGCTTCAACAATGAACTCTAATTAGATGAAGAACCATTCCTCTGGAGAGAGAGCTGAAACTAACCACCCATCTGGTGGTGGCATTACTGTAAGCCCTACCTTCTCTGCTTCCACTGTTAAAAGCATGATGAGCATGATGAATGCCTGCTCTATTTGATGGAAAAAAACAGGGTGGTAATCGTAACTAGAACTTCTCTCGCTTTCGCAGCAACCAGGCTATGTAAAAATCAATCATCTGATACAGATTATCAGACTCTCCCTAGTGAATAAAAATGCAAAATGATGCAACAAGTGAACAAATGAAGGCCCGGGAGAATAGAAGGAATAAACTGACCCCATAAAACACTTACTATTCTTAGGCAGCCTATGAAAACCACTGGAATGACAACAGCTATACAAGAGAAGGTCACCCAGAATATTGCGTCATCACGGAAAAGCTTTAGGTTTCCTGAAAAAGCAAAAAAAAAATCAAGGGTACACAAACAGGTTCACTAAGTCAAATTTCACTTTCTCAACACATGAACACAGATACACATTGAAGATTTCATGTAACAACCAGGGACTACATTGGCGATTAGAAATGAATTGATATTTTTTTCATTTAACAGTCAATACAGTCCCCTTTGAAGGGTGCGTTCGAAGAAGGTAGAGGAGTGGGAGGAAAACCAAGTAGGTAAATGCTCTGCACTTATGACCAGGATAATTTAGAAGAGGCTGGACTAGTCCAAGCTCTTCCCTTCATTAGCTGTCATGCTGGGTCTCAGTTTCCTAACCTATGAGGTAAGAAGGTTGAACTACTCCATCTCCAAGCTCCAAATTATCCTTTCTCGCTATCAGTGTCTACAATTCCATGATTTTGTTCTGCAAAGTGAAAAATACAAGTGGCATTCAGAGCTAACCATATGAACTGCAATACAGCAGCAAAATCCATTGAAGAGATTTTTACCATCAATTCATTTCCCGCCCAGCGACTGCACACTGGAGATGCGATTTCCTCAGGCATGATGAGAGACAGGAGCCAGCCTCTTATTTGCCCTACTAAACCCTCTCCAAAACTCGGCACACCTCGGGGTGACTCATGATGGATACATTAGAACTCCTATTATAAATTATGCTTAAATAGCAAGAAGATAAGCCTGAGAATTATTTAATATGACACTGGCACCAGCACTCAGTCCAACTGGAGGTGGCCATGCATCTTGAGACCCATGTGCCAAGAGTGGGGGTTCCGTGGTCAGGGGATCTGACCTGGAGACCCCACAATCTCAGAAAACAAACTCCAACCCGCTGCAGGGAGTGTGTGGACCATCTTCTCTAGTTCAACTATACTAACCTTCACAAAATACACATGGGGCTTTAAAAAAAAGTCTTTCGAGGAATCCAGGGATTAAAAATAGTAGTTATGACCCAGGCTTGTGAAGACTGACCCTTTCAGAGTACAAGCTCTTTGTGAGCCACATAATAAGGTGAAAACAGTCATTTAATTAGATCTGAGAGGTCAGCCAAAGACTTTTCAAATTTTAATGCTTAAAAATAGGAGTTTGCACCCACTCTCATGAAGGAGACACTTACCCTAAATATCCTTGAGCAATGAGATAGTTCATATGCATTAGCTACTAAAAATAAGACAGTTTGACATATTAGCTATAAAAAACTCTAACCAATCACCCCTCCATCCTCCAAGCATTAACGAAAAGGGAGGAAGCTCACTAAGCGGTATTTGATTTAGCGCTTCTAACGTCCTGAACCTGCATTGTCAACGAACATCCCTGTGGATCTGTCATCTGGCCAAATCTAAACAATGCTACTTTGCAGGTAGATTAAAAAGCTGCCTGTAAGGGGGACTGTGGGAATGGACTTGGCTATAGGTTTGCTAAAACCAGAACAAAGGGCCTTGGAATGGTCAGTAAACTCACAGGTCAGCAATTCTCTCTGGTCTTAAAAAGATCTTTAGAGAGCCAACTGCTCTCTGTATCCTGCATTCTCAAGAGTGGACAGCCTCAAGAGACAGCTATTCTTCTTTTAAAAAATTTTTATTGAAGTATGGTTGATTTATAATGTTGTGTTAGTTTCAGGTATACAGCAAAGTGATTTGGTTTTATATATGTATATATAAGTTTATATATATATATACATATATATTTGGTTTTATATATATTTTTTCTTTCTCCAGTTCTTTTCCATTATAGGTTATTACAAGACATTGAATACAGTTCCCTGTGCTACACAGCAGGTCCTTGTTGGTTATCTATTTTATATATAGTAGTGTGCATCTCTTAATCCCAAAGTCCTAATTTATCCCTCCCCCAACTCTCCCTTTTGGTAACAATTTAAGTTCATTTTCTATGCCTGTGAGTCTGTTTCTGTTTTGTGAATAAGTTCATTTGTATCATTTTTTTAGATTTCACAAATAAGTGATATCTTATGATCTTTGTCTTTCTCTGACTTACTTCACTTAGTTTGATCATCTCTAGGTCCACCCATGTTGTTGCATATGGCATTATTTCATTCTTTTTTATGCCTGAGTAGTATTCCATGTTGTGTGTGTGTCTCTGTATGTGTGTGTGTACACACATCTTCTTTCTCCATTCATCTGAGGAGACACCTATTCTTATATCTAACATTCCCATAACCTTTAATCTGATATTGAAATATAAGAACTAAACATTATCACAAGAAATAGCTTAATAGAGAACCTTTGACTATAGATACTCCTCTTTGTTTTTGCAGTTTTGACAACAACCAGGAAGTGTAAGGTACTGTACAACTGCAAAGTGACGGAGGACAGAATAGGCCACCCTAAAATGTGCCCCTTGGGCATGTGGATTATTTTGTGCTAAAGACAATCAAGACCCTGGGATTCAGGAAAAACGTTTCTCCCCTTCTACTGCCTAAAAGAATTTAGATCATGGGGATTGGCCCAGAAAGCAAGCAACTACCAGAGATAGCGTTTTATCTGCAAGACTCAGCTGCATCGCGGGGCAAACATCTGACCACCAAACACCTGCTCTTCTTAAGCTCCTCTGAATTGCCCTCCTCCCCTTTGAAGCCCCAGACTCCCTTCATGTCTTAGCTCAGGACGGCAGATAAGCCTCAACTGCTGAACTGCCTCTGGGTTTATATTTTTAAATGGGACTCCAGGACATACGAAATTCAATTTGTTTTCCTCCTATACGCTGTCTTATGTCAATTTAACTATTAGAGCAGCCAAAGAACCTGGAAGGGCAGAAGGAAAATTTTTCTCCCCTACAAGAGAAAGTCAACTTACAAGTTAACTAAAAAAATCCGCAGAACCATCCCTGAGCTACAGTCCTAGGAGGACTGCAAGTCGGTGCCTTAGGAACACTCGGGGTCTAGCCAGGGGTGGGAGCAGAGGCCAGGGGTGTAAGAGTACACCGGGAACCAAGCATCAGGTTCCCCAACTCAGCTGCCATCAGAGCAGCACCGAATGTATCCGTGGGATGTACTGGGCTCCTGCTGAAGAGTCACTTGAAGAAAGAGTTCCAGGGTTTTAAAAAAATAACAAACAAAACCCACCATTGTGCCATATATTAACAATCCCCTCTGCTTTCATTAATTCTAACTCACACACACGTTATCACAACAAACAGGTACAAAGCCACCTCCAAAGAGGTTGTATAATTCATCTTTGAAGACAGAGGGACTCTTATGAGTACTGACTCTCCCAAAAGTGCCACATTTTCATCCCCAATGTCCAGAATTCTCCAGGAGAAGCCCTGAATCCCGGATGCAGCAGTATGCGTGGAGGGTCGAAACAGTCTTTAAAACAGTAAACTGAACACACACAAAACATTAGTTGGGCATCTCCTACCCAGCGGAGTGAAGAAGGTCACTGACGAGACGAGGAAGCCCAGCACGAGTCCGACACACAGCAGGCAGGGCGCGAGGACCCCGAATCGCCACCACACGGCGGCCAAGAAGACCCCACCAACGCTTCCAGCGACGGCGGTCAGCGCCAGCAGGACTGCACGAGGGGAGAGGAAAACCGGGGATCAAAGGCCGCCTAGACACACGGTGCTGTCCCCAGAGCCAGCCTTAGCCTTTCTGTCGCTCGGGTGCCGCGAAACCAGCGTGGGAAAGCCCTCTCCAGGGAGGGAGCCTCTCGTCTGAGGCTGGAAACCCGCTGGGAAGCTACACCCCCCAGGTCCAGCGACAGGCGGGGTTTGGCCCAACATACAACTGGGACTGAGGAAGAAGGGGCGACAAGCACTCTGTTCAATGAGACAAGGAAGGAGTCGTCGTGTTGTTTTAAGGTAAAGAAAATCTTAATGTTCTGAAGCTGGAAATGTCATCTCTTCAATACGCCACACAGCTGGAACACAAGTGGATAATCAGTATGGCCCTTCGTTTCCCTAAGTACCTGAGAATTCACCACGCGGATGGAGAACCCGGAAGGGAAGGCGTGAATAAGAAGCTGAGGGAAGATGTGTCGAGCACGGGCGGCCCCTTACTTCACACACACAGGAGGACGTCACTCTCAGCTCTGGGCCAACGTAGGAGAGGTGGGTGTCAACACGGCACCTTCTTTCTGAACCCTCAGTCAAGCGAGATGTTTTTCACTTACCATCGTACGTCAGAGGGGTCAGTCTTGTAATCAGTATGTAAAAGAAGAATCCCACGAAGATAAAGCCCATGAAGAATAGTTCTAGCAGGAAACCACCAGGGAAGGGAAAAAACAAAAGAAAACAAAACAAAAAGCCATGAGCTATGGTTAAGTAGTCCTTTTACAACGCAGTTTAAATGTCTAACCTACAAATACATGTTTAAATTCCCAGAAGGTACACATGAGGGCATTCAGAGAAGAGAAATAATTATCTAAAAGGCAGGAAAAATGTCAAAGCCATTGGGAGGATATGTTATTATTAAATGAGTATAATATTAAAGTATTAACTGTAGGATACATTTTCTTATTTATAGGTCAATTTTAATTGATAAGGTAACTTAATTTTGTGGCTCATTTTAATATATTTATACTTCCTACTTAAAACAAAAATACTACTTTTGTCATTGTTTCTTTTTTTTCTTAACTTTTTTTTATTGAGTTATAGTCATTTTACAATGTTGTGTCAAATTCTAGTGTAGAGCACAATTTTTCAGTTATACGTGAACATACATTCATTGTCACATTCACTTTCGCTGTGAGCCACCACAAGATCCTGTATGTATTTCCCTGTGTTACACAGTACCTTCCTTTTGTCATTGTTTCTGATCAGAATCAAATACTAAATTTCAATTCATTACATGAGCAACAATATAATTTGAAAGATTAAAAAAAAAATATATATATATGTAACAAAATATTCCAAAGCAAAATGTGACTTTTTGTCTTCTTTAATTCATCCTTTCCTGTTGAGGATAAACATCAATCATTGTCCTCATCCACTAAAATACCTTAGTAATACCTTTGGGATCATGCACACAGCTCAGTAATTAAATTCTGTACTATAGAATCATTCTACACTTTGAGGAATTAAATATTCTTCATGATTTTCTCAATCAAGAAAAAAAGTATAGTAATAGAGAGAGGAGTTGCTATTTCAGTTTATTAAAGCAAGTTTGAAGAGTTTTTATAAGACCAGGATTAGGTTCACTCTCCCATTGATTCTCTGATCACCCCTTGTTAATGAATTAAATAAGGATAAGGTTTTTTTTTTTTTTTTTTTTTAGTAATTGCAAACGTTAGTGACATAAAAGGCAGCCCAAAGAATTCAAATCAATTTAATAGCATAATATATATTCTACTCCCCACACTGGGTTTCACTGAGCAGATTGCGGAGTTCCCATGTGCTGTCTGAACCTCCCAGGACTGAGCAGACATTTCAAACTCACTGTCCACTGCAGCCTTGCAGCCTAAGTTATATGAAACCCTGCCGATCAACATCAGCAAAACCCACATATATTTGGACACAGACGTCCTGATTTCTAACCTCCGTTATCTTTGGTCAACTAGCCAATCTAGCAACTGAAGAAGTTCGATGCGCAAATCAAATTTTATTCTCCTCCTAATAAGAGGAGGTTGCACTCCATTGCTGAGAAAAGAAAAAATAAAAATGCAGAATAACCCAGCAGAATCTTTACTAAAGACCCCAGCCACAAATCCATAAAGACAGTGGAGATAACCAGCGGCTCATGCTCCTTACAAGTCAGAAATTCCCCAAGAGCGTTTTAGAAAAAAGACCACGAGGCACGTAAACAGCTACATCAGACAAGATACCTGTTTTCCAGAATCTGTGTCCAAAGAAACAAATGAAGAGACCAAGCAGGGCAAAAAGAGTGAAGAACACTTTGGAAGACACTCTTCCTAAAAATAGTGAACATTTAGTGAATGATACATCCAACTTGATACATTGCAGTTAATCAATATAGAGCAAAGTTTCAAGAAAAAAGCAAAGTGAACTGACAGTAATTTATTCCATACATAAACAATTTATATTACAAACACTCTTTCCACCCCTGAGGAATTATTCTAGCTGGGCAATGAATACCAGTGGCTGCTGGTATACTAAAAAGAGAAACCAGACGGTATTGCTTCCTGACGGGCATCTGCAGCACTAACTCCGACATATACCTGGGGGAAGGAGGTGGGGGAAAGAGGGAAAGGAGGAGGAGAGAGAGTGTGCCTGCAACAATCAGTTCTGCTTCTTCACAAATAGACTACAGGAGACAAAGGAGGGAGGGAGGGGCGAGAACTAAGGCTTCAAAGAGATTTAAGAGACACGTCAACTAAACATAACGGTCAGACCTCATCAGAAACCTGACTGAAATAAACGAACAAAAAAACTGAAAAGCAATCAAGGCAGGCTCCCAGGTGGGGGCCTCTGCTGGCTGCCCCCTCTGCCTACCCCCACCCTCCCCCAGCCATGTGCATGGCTCCCTGCCTCTCTTGGGTCTTCACTCAAATGCTACCTGTGCAGCAGGCCTTCCCCAGCCATGCCTTCTCCAGTTCTCTTGCCCTCACTCGTTCTCTCCCTTTCCTATTTCATTTTTGCTTCTTAGCCCTCATCGCTTATCTCAGATACTGTATATTTTACAGAAGTACCTTGTCTGTCTCGTTACCACCCCCCCCCCACTAAAATACAGGTTCCAGGAGGGCAGATATGTTGTTTCTTTTGTCCGCTGCTGTAACCCAGTGCCTAGAACAGAGAGGGCAATAAAGGAAGGGCTCAGGAGATGTGTGTCGAATGAATGAATGAGACAAACGTACTTTAAAAAATTCTTAAGCTCCGTACCAGTTGATAACACCTGCAAAGCTAAAGAAGAATTGTCACAGTTTAAATCCATATACTCACCCAGGGAAGAACAATTACCCTCTGTTGTCACAAAACTGCAAGTGTACGTGTGAGCAGGAACGTAGGCAGCAGATGTATTTAGAAACGGATCCCGAACGATGACATTGTAAATGACACCTTGTCCCCGGAGGGAGGAGAAAGAAACACTTGTCTTATCATTTGCTGTTAGGGTAACCACCTAAAGCCAAAAATAAAGCGTGATTAGTGTTTGGATTTCAAAAAAAACCAAAAACAAATTCCACAAGCTTTTCTATTATAACCGCACCTACACGTAATATTAAATTCGAATATTAAAGTATAATTCTTGTTTAAGATACACACCGACCCATCTGGCTTTGTCAAAAGACTGTCCTACACGGTCTGCATGTGCTGATATGAACCACCTCTTACACAAAATGCATTTAAAGCTTTCGTATAGCATTAGATGTCCATAATTTAAGTAAAATGTCATATAAATAATGGGTAAATGTTCATCAGGACAAAGTAAAAAAGTTTTTCTCATCTGCTAGATTGTAAATGACGTTAAGGGCAGGCATCTGCTTGATCTTGTTAACTAGCCTCCCCTGAATACTTAGCGTGGTGCTTGGCACAGTTAAGTGGCCAACAAAACATTAGCGATCGCTGCGAGCTACGAACCCACGTAAGCCACGTGGGCTAACATCTCAGAGAGAACTCCCATTTGTCTTTGCCTACCAGGTTCTGAAATGAGAAAAATTACATATAGCTATGTTATGCTGTCATCTTTGGCTTCAAATATTCCCTTTGAAAGGCTGTTTTTTAGATAGGCAATACATGTAACAGAAATAAAAGCCCCGCCCCCACAGACATCATAGCCCTAATACACAGAGTATCAGAAGTAAATAATTAGGAGCCTCTGAGAAAACTTCTACCATATAAAAATAGTGCTCAACCTTCAAAAACTTGTTTTCTGGGCCAAGAATTGGTCAAGCCCAACAAAAATGTTAACACTACCTCCTACTCTCCCAAGTTTTAATTACGAGACATCCAACTTGAGAGAAATACTGAAAGAATAACATGATGAATGAGTTACATCCCACCACTTAGACGCAACAATTGTGACTATTTCACTGTATTTGCTTTTCTGTGCCTCCCTCCTACTCCCCCACCCCTCTCTTTCTCTCTTTTAATTTTGCTGAACCATTTTAAAGTAAGTTATGGGTATTGTGACATTTCACTTGTAACTCCTTCAGCATGCATGTCCTAACACCGTGTTTCTCAAACTTAATGGCCTATGAGTCACTGGGGAGCTTGTTAAACACAGACTCAGGTTCTGTGGGTCAGAGGGGCCCTGAGATTCTGCTTTTCTGAGACTCTCCTGGGTGATGCACTGCTGTGCACGGATCTGCCACACCTTGAGGAGCAAAGTGCTGAGCACAAACATACTCTCCTATATGCCCACGATGCCTTAGCTCACCTAAGAAAATTAATAATTTCTTATTATCTAATACAGAGTCCATATTCAAATTTTCCTAAATGTCTTTTATAGCTGTTTTCTCCCCTTTAACCAAAATCCAATCAAGTTTCATGAATGGTGTTTATCTCCAGTCTCTGTAATCTAGAACAATCCTTCCCACCACCCTTCTC
Organism: Camelus bactrianus; assembly: GCF_048773025.1. Lineage (NCBI taxonomy): Eukaryota > Metazoa > Chordata > Mammalia > Artiodactyla > Camelidae > Camelus > Camelus bactrianus. Next base: position 17,240,839 of record NC_133572.1, read on the forward strand.
CCACCCGCCCAGTGTATTCTGAGAGATGAAGGAAGTCATCTGATAGACTAGATAGTTTTCTGGTACAGGGCTCGCTCTCAGCACGAGGCAATGACGACCCAGGTGACAGAGTAACGAAATGAGACCTTGCTCTGAGAGAGACTGGGCCCCTGGGCTAAGCACACACACCTTGTTTTAGTCACTTCTTTCTATGTAACCTGGTCATCGACAACCTCCTGGGAAGATCAGAGCAGTCCAGAGAAACTCTACACATAGACCATTAGACTAAAGGATGACCCGGGTATTAGACTGGCGTATCAGGCATCTTTTAAGACATAAAGATAAAACCTTGCACTCCAAATACGGACCTAGAGCATTAGTCTCAAATTTTTAAGTGCATAGGAATCCCCTGGGGAATATCTCATTAGATGCAGATTCTGCTTTAGCAGGTCTGGGGTGGAGTCTTGAGTCTGCAACTCTAAGAGACTCCCAGGTGAAGCCAATGCTGCCGGCTTGTACCCCACGCTCGGAGGAGGAAGAGTTTTCAGGGCTTAAAAAGTTCGGAGAAAATTTTTGCTCCAAGTTGGAGACTTTGGGTTTAAACATTAATGATAATGTTTATATCCATAAATAGTTTCAGGTTATTTTTTTCTCGAAACACTATATAACCTTTATACTTGCCAGAAGTTTTTATCTAACAGTTACGGGAGTACGTAGAAAACCACCACCCACTTCCATCCATAGCTCAAGATTACCAGGTCATACATGTGGCTGTAACTAAAACATAACAAGGCGGAGGGTACAGCTCAGAGGTAGAGCACATGCTTAGAATCACAAAGTCCTGGGTTCAATCCCCAGGACCTCCACGGAAAAAAAAAAAAAAAAAAGGTAAAACATAATGTAATTTACATGCATCTCCTCAAAAAGTCAGCACGATTTTGAGCTATCACTAGCAATGACGCCCAAAATGATAACAAAATAAAAGACAATGAGGTGAGAATCCCAGAAAGGCCCAGAAAACAGCACACACACAAAAGCTCCCGGTAGCTTCTCCCCTGCTCAACTCTTATAAAAGTGTCAGGATCTGGCCACGCAAAGGAGGGGAATCAGATTTACCTTGACAGCACTGGCCTTCACCTGCGGCACCTCGGCCATCCTCCGCAGGTGCCTGAGCAGCGCCTCCTCGGTGAGGTCGTTCTCGGGCAGAAAATACTGGTAGACATCGTACTGCAGCCTCCACCTGGAGCCCCGGCCTGTCTGGATATCACACGGCGGAGGGTCCGCGCCTCTAAAGTCAACCAACAAAACTAACTGAGCATCACTCTCGTGCGGGGCAAGTCTCATCTATGGGAAGGAACCAAAAGCTCGAACGTCACACTTCTGCGACAATTCTGAGTGTGGCATCGGGAAGAAAAGAGAGGTGGTAAGGTTAAATAACCAGATGTGCCTGTTGGGCAGGCCGAGCGGATGGCCAGCTTTGCCATTTGTTAGCTGTGTGCCCGTGGGCAAGTCCCTTAACCTCAACAACCCTTGGGGATCCTTTCTGGAAAATAAGAACAACAGCCTCTTCTTCGTAACATCCTTAGGATTAAATGACAAAGAACAGACAGCACCCGGCACTGGAAGATGCCCGGGGGCATTCAAGTGCTGCTCAAATGTCGGCGATCATCACGATCATCACCGTTAAAGTAGAAACCAGGGCAGACTTTTAATTAAAATATTAAAATCCTCACAAACATGTAGGAGTGTTTAATGCCTCCAGAATGCTTTCCATATGTAAAACTCTTTGCGAAAAAAACTGAGATGTACTTCTAAGCTCCTAATAAAGACTCAACATCTGGCTCTTCGTAAGAATGGGGGGAAACAACATTCATTGTAAAGGAGAGCTCCAGTACTAGCAAGAAAGCTTAAATTACTTCCATTCCAAACAAAAACATGAGACAATTCAATTTTCCTAAAGAGAGCTATTGATTTTGAAACCTACACAACAGCTAAAAGCAGTTTCAGGAGATGGGAGACAGACGTACCTCGCATAGCCTAGGTTTGCTGGGGCGAATTTGATAGTTGTTTCAAAGAAATTATATTCCAAGTAAATGTTGGGATCGATATCTAAATCAAACTCCAAATTACAGCCTCCGGGGATAGGATCTGGATGGAAAATAAGAAAGTCACTTAACACAGAATTCTTTTTTGGGGGGGTGTAGGGGGGAGTGGTAGTTAGGTTTATTTATTTATTTAGAGGAGGTGCTGGGGATTGAACCCAGGACCTTATGCATGCTAAGCATGCGCTCTACCACTTGAGCTACACCCTCCCTCTTAACACAGAATTCTTTGTATGCAAATCATACGCAGATAAACAGAACCCCACTCTCACAAGAACTCACAATACAGAAGTTAAGTAGAGAGCTTCAAGTTTTGTGCTACCTCATGGACCAAGGGGAACGTTAACTGAGGTTACAAGCCATAGAACAGGGGTTAGCAGATCTTTTCTGTAAAGGGCCAGATGGTAAATATTTTAGGCTTTTTGGACTTGATGGTGTCTGTGGCAGCTACTCAACCCTGCCCCTGTGGCAGGAAAGCAGCCACAGATGATAGTAAACGAATGGACTGTGTTCTAGTAAGACTTGACATGCAGAACAGGCAGCGAGCTGGATTTGGCTTGTGGTCTGCAGTTTGCCAACCTCTGCTCTAGAGTCAAAAAAGTCAGCACAGACAGAGATTCTTAAGCTGGGGGTCCAAGAATCGGTTTCAGGGGCTCCGTGCACACTCTGAAACTGCATGCCAAATGCTGCATGTGTGCATTTCCTAGAGGGCGAAAATTTTTAATAGAAGAAAAGTGTCCACTCTCCATCTGACCCTTTCAACAGGGAGAAAGATGGTGTTATCCTCAGCACTGGAAGAGTCTCTGTGTGCATATAAAAGAGTAAAAATAAAAGACCTCAAGGACCCCAAGACCATGTATTGGAATAGTACGTGTATGTTTAACCAAACACAAAATACATTTGGGATATTTAATTTACGCTAACAGTGTGCTCAAAACAGCTCTTCTTTTCTTATTAGGAATGCTATTCATGACTTTCAAGCATGACAAAGCTTAAATCACTTGACATTCGTTCAACTCCAAGCCTGGTGGACTCAAGTGGAGAGGCTGACAGAAGACAAAACAAGGTAAACCAATTTAAAGACTTTTTAAGAGCTCAACTTCATACACTCATCCAATCACTCCCACGGTGGGGTCTTAGATTCCATAAACTGTTGGAATCCTGCAGATCGGGAATAGAGACACCCAGAGTGCACAGGTTTCAGTATCACGGGGAATCTTTCTCAGGATTCTGGGCTCCTCTCTCACAGTCTCCTTTGCCTGCATTTACCAATATTTACCACACCTGGGAGAAGGATATGTGTTGTAACTGACGCGCCACTGTTCATAGATTTCCTTTGTACACGGACCTCAGTGGAAGTTTGAAGTATAGCGGCTTTTTGTAACTCAGGTAATTACCCTTCTGCTACAGATGACATTATCTTTCTTCAACTCCAACCACTTTTTGGATTCTACCTCCTTTACTAGCAATTGCTCCCTCCCCTTCCCTTTACCACCAAACTTTAAGAGTATGTAAATTTCCTCATCTCACCTTCACCCCTCAATTGGGATTATGTAGTTTGCATCCTCGCTGTGCCACAAAAATGATGCTCACTCAAGGCCACTGCTGACTCTGGATCGTGCCAGCACACGGACACTTTCAGTCACCTCTCCTGACCTCTCTGCAATGTACTGTTTACCACTCCTACTTCACGCAGGACGGCCAGGCTCTTCTCTTATCTCCCTGTCTACTTCTCAGTCTTACGATTATTCTTCAGCAGTTAGCATCCCCCAGAAGCAGTGCCTGGCATGTGGTAGGCACGATCCAGTTATCTGCTATTATTTCCCCCCTAAATCTCTACGTTTATGCCTGGACAATCTCACTCACTTCCGTGGCTTTTACTAATAGCTATTCAGTTGGCTATCGAACCCCACTCCTCCACTCCAGGCCCTTAAACTGGCTACTACGCATGCCCATTCAGATATCCTACAAGCAGCTCAGGTGCATTGTGTCCCAAACTTATGTCACTATCTACCCCACTCCAACCCCCTGAAACATCCAGCACCACCACAACCCTATCTCCACAGCTATTCTGCATCACTATCTCCCAGCTGCACAAATGGGACGTCTACGCTCCCCACTTTCACAATCCATAACCACTGGTCATTATGTCCTTTCAAGTCTACTTTCCAAACACCTCAAATCCATCCGCTTCCCTATCCCCCACTCTTGGCCTCTGTTCAGATCCTCATTTCTCACTTTGAGTCCTGAATGCTGGGCTGTCTTGACTCTGCTATGTCCTCTCTGATCCACTCCCCCCACGGCTTCTAGAGTTAACCTTCCAAGAGATGAAATGCATCGATCACATCACTCCTTCATTTAGAAACACTCTACGCTTCCTCAGAAGCGCCCTCAGAATAGAGAGCAAACCTCACATTGAATACAAGGCCCCTCACACTCTGGCTCCAGCCATATCCACTATTCACCATTCTCCAAATATCCCAATCTTCTTCTATGCCCCCCTCTGCCTAGAATAACCACCTAATGTGTTAAGGATCATGTCCTGTCTTTCTGTGTCTTCTCTTTCTATTACAGGTTCCCCAAGGGCCACCTAAATGTTTTCCAAATGAATGTGTCCCTACAAGGACTTTCAAGCATCACACTGTCTGTCTCCCTTGCTCTTAAAATGTTTCTGATTCAACATATTATACTCGTAATAATTATGTTTAATAGGATTATAGTTTCCCCTAAATTTTCATGAACAAGTCCTGCCTTCTGGAGAGTAACAGGGAGTCAAAGATAGACAAGTTAATGTTAACCACTATATATAAAAATAGATAAAAAAACAAATTGCTTCTGTATAGCACAGGGAACTGTATATTCAGTATCTTGTAATAACGTTTAATGAAAAAGAATATCAAAATGAATATATGTATGTATATTCATGATTGGGACATTATGCTGTACACCAGAAATTGACACATTGTAATTGACTATACTTCAATCAAGAAATAAAAAAAAGAAGAAGACTAGTTACCTCTTTCTGAGTAGGAGAGTGGGATGGCCACATTCTGGACAGGCTTAGCATCTAAAGTCGCCAAGTGCCAAGTGCACATACTCTGCTCTGGTCTAAGAATGAAAACCAGTCCTTTGTCAGTGCCTGTTTCCGAGGCATTGGGAAGGAGAGTCTGCCATGAGAAAAGAAGAGTCATCATGAATTGGGAGATTTTAAAGTCCAGAGCTGACCTAGTGTGCATGCCCTGTTCCAAATCTTCTCAAAACAAAAACGAGTAAAAACAGACCTTCCTTAAGCAATGAAAGAATTCTCTACACCTCTATGCACTCATACGTACACATGGAGAGAACTAGTTAACATATATGCTCTTTGATCAGGAATGGCAGATACACAGTAAAATTCCCAAGTTTTTCAATCTCTTCCATTAGGATTTACTACGTCAAGTACTAAGACTACTGTGGGAAGGACTATTGTGTGAATGACAAACCTAAAACAATTTAGTAACGAGTCTAATGGCCTTTGCTCAAGAGGAAACTCCCCATGGGCTGGGGGAGGATGATGCCTTGTGAGCTGTGGAGCACTATTCCCAAGGAATCTGGGGCATGAACTAGTTTTATAGACATCAGAAGGGCATGATTGGCTAGGAGGCTGGAAATTTCCTTAGAAGGGGAGCAAGTCCTGATTTCTAGGGTGAGGCGACCTTGCTGAACTGAGTTGGAGGATGGTGATTGGTTAGGTTTTCTTGACAGAGGTTCCCTGTAAATGCAGGCTGACTTAGATTTGGATTTGGGATGTGGGCCAGGCCACCAGGCCAGCCTCCATCTGTGGTCCTGATATACAAACTAACTTGACCAATACCAAGACGAAAGGCTGAGCTCTGCCCCCAAGGAGTTCAGTTTTTGGAAAGCTTTTTTAAAAAATTTGAGTTGTGATTGACATAAACCTCATATAAAGTATACAAGTAAGTTTTGATCAACGTAGACTCCTGTAACACCATCACCTCAACCAGGACAGTCAACATGCACATCGCCTTCTTTGTGCCCTGCTCTTACCCTTCCTCACGCCCCCTCCACTCTCCCATCCCCTGCCTCCACCTGCTTGGAAAGCTGAGTGGGTAACAACACACTAAGTTAAGAGGTAGTAGATTCAGAGTGCTTTCTTAGAGCGAAGGAAATGGGAAGAAACAATTGCCAGATGGGTTTCAGTTTGACAAGCATAAGAGAGAATGACCCAAATACTAACTGAGGAACTACAGGGTCCACGGTTTCAGTGAACCCACTGCTAAGATGACTCAGAAACCCCAAAGTGCCACACTTCACCAAGATGTCTCCACCGAAACAGCTCTCTTCACACAGACCACTCACTTCCAGGGCCACGTGCGCCTCTGGTTACCATCTTCTCAGTGGTATAAATACGGCGGGAACTAAAGGCAGCCCAGGAAGGAACGTGACTAGGGTTGAGGATAACTAAGACCCTATCTGCATGAAAACTGAAGCCCAAGATGCTGTTCATACAGGCCACTTTTGTCACATTAGTTATACCAACATCCCTTTATCCAAGTTCCGTGTCCTCAAGTGCAAAAATAGGCATTAGAACTACTTTGTTGAGCTGTTGTGAGAATTACATTAACTATATTGAAAATTAAATGCAAGGGTTCCTCATAGGAGCTCCAGTGAGTTTCCAGAGGTGCCCATGAAATTACACAGGTGTAGCCACGCATTTTGCCAGGTGGAGAGTCCAGAGATTTCAACAGATTCTAAGTCTATGGCCCCAGGAGCATAAGGCATTTATATTTATTGCATGCCTACTGTGTGCCACCACTGGCCTAGCACACAGTAGGCATGCCATAAATACAAATGCCTTTTTTCTCCATTCTTTCTCTTCCTTCAAATGTTGTCTTTGTTGTGATGTTGTTAAGAAAGAAATCATCTATGTGCCATCTATGTTTCCTATGTAAGGGCCTGAATAGAAAGTTTTCCTTTGCATTTAGAGCCAGAAAAAACTTGGCTTCCCCTGAAGAACTGGCATGTTTCTTCCTTGTAAGAAAGTTATAAAATTGAACATGCTTTGATTTCTGTTCTGGCTGCAAAGAACTCTGGCAAAATCAACTATGGGTCATAGACACTGTTATCTCTTCAATTAACGTAATTTATTCCTTCCTCTCTTTCTCGATCAAATTCTTTCATTTCTGGTCTATGAAGACACTACACACACACATGCACACACAGTTTCAAAATCTCTGTGGTAGAGGCAGAAAGGCAGGAACAAAAAAATACAAAATATTTAGTTTGAAAGATACTATAACCAATGCCCATAAAATATATACCCATTGGACTAAGACAGCTTTGTTTAGCAAATTCCAGAGTATCAGAAGGTAGGCTTAGGACAAATAAAAAGCACAACTTATGCAGAATGAAATTCATTTATTAGTCTAAGAGGTCATGTAGACTAAACAGAAACAGATTTGTAAAAAAAAAAAAAAACATTCACACTGAAGACAAGCCCCCAAAATGTGGAAATGGCTTTTACAGAAGTAATTCTCCGTACTTACCTCAGAAAAAGAAATTGTTGTATTCTGATACTGTGAGTGTATCTGGAAAATGAGAAAAGTCACATTGCTGGAAATATGACGCAAGATAGCTTCCTCTGGAGAGGGCCTTTTGAGCGTGAAATATCTAAATTTCCCCACAGAAAATTCAAGAAGACCTACAATGGGAGAAATGTTTCATTGTAACATTTGTACCTCTAAGCGATTTGTAGGAATTACATACTTAAATATACACGCAGGGCTAATTTAATCCTCAGAAAAATCCGTTGAGATTAATATTATCATTACTGACCCCATTTCACTGAGGAGGACAATGGAGCTTCAAAGGGGTGACACAGCCCACCCAGGGTGACTGGGTGGAGCTGAGAACTGAAATGGAAGAAAGGTTATTTCCAAAGATGCGAACAATACTTAACGTCCTGAGGATGCTCAAGGACCTGGGCTCCCAGAGCCCAGCCCAGCTGGTAGTAGCAATAACATCTCCATTCGGAACAGGGTCTCTGAATTTAAGGATTAGTAACGCTGATGAGCTACTAACAATCATGAATGAACAACAAGTTCATACTGTACAGCACAGGGAACTATATTCAATATCTTGTAGTAACATGATTAAAAAGAACATGAGAATGAATATATATATGTTCTCATATGATTGAAGTATTGTGCTGTACACCAGAAATTGACACAACATTGTAAACTGACTATACTTCAACAAAAAGATATTAAAAAAAAAACCAACCAAAAAAAAAAAAATCGTGAATGCACTGGTATTAGAGAACATGACGATCTAGTGATTTGTGAAGTCAGCCCAGCTGGAGAAACCCAGCTGCCTTCAGTTTGATCCCACCACTTACTAGCTGTGTGATCTTAGGCGAGTTACTTAATTCCCTTAAACCTCCATTTCTCCATCTGTCAAATGGGACTACGTTACCAGGCTTGCAAAGGAAGGTGCCTCAACATGGTCAAAAAATGTCTGCTGAGTGCCCACACCAGGTATTTTGTATACAGTCTCGAACCACAGGGCCTTCTGCAAGAAGGAGTTGTTTGTTCGTTTGTTTAAGGATTGAGTTCAGAGTCCACACAACAGACAGGCTGTAACAACAGCTGACACCTCGCTAGGTCTTTCCTGTCTGTCTACTCGCCCCCACTGTCTGCTTGTGTTTCACTCCCTCCCTCTGTGCCTTTCTCCCAGCTGCACACCCCTTCTTTCTTTTTCTGCCCTAATTCTCAAGGAATCCACTACAGAGGTTTGCTCTGACTTCTGTGTGGTTCTGGGTTCCCATCTAAGCCCCGCCCTATGGTCAGTGTATCTCAGCACATGGAGCAGAGAGGCATAAGCAGTCTTGGGGGTTCAAGAAAAGAAAGACTTCAATCTAGAATAGATGCAAAGGAGTTGATGAGGTAAAGGTTACTGTCACCAGAGTCCCACAGTGGAAAGATCATGTTCTATCTTAGAAGAAAATTAGAGTCAGTGGGAGCTAAAAAAACACTCCAGACACTAAATAACTTCCCAAATCATTCTTATGCACTGTTTCCCAAGAAGGCTAAATTTTTTCAACACTGTTTTCGTTGTTAACACATGCACTCCACCTGGATGATTGAAAAAAAAAAAAAAGATTATCAAGAAAGGCTAACCAAGAAAACTAAACAGAACATACAAATAGTGTTAGGGCTAGAACAAAGGTTAACAAATGTTCTCCAAACTCCATGATGTTATTATAGTACCTTCATGATTAACTTAATTTTTTAAGTGATGATAGAAAAAACGGTTATCTGTGGTTATAATTTAACTTCTAAAAATCCAGAGACTATTTTAATAGATGTGGCAGTGATGAATGAAGTATTTCTTATTTATATAAATAGAGAGACATTTTTAAACTTTTATGTGGGACCAAACTCCAGCCCAAAAAGAGGTAAAAATATTAGAGAATGGCTAATAGAATCTATGGAAGTCTGGAAAATGTAGAGAGTTTTCTGGGTTTTTTTCAGAGGGAAATAAGGAAAACATTTTAACATTCCCTAGTCTTCCCATCATCACAATGACTTTATTAGGAAACCAAATTATACATAAAACTAAGTGGGTCTCAGTAGATGGCACTAAAAACCTTCCATGTTTTGCACTTTAATTTTGGTCCCATCTTTTCTCCATCTTCCAAGTCTCAAAACCATCCACAAATTCTAGTCTGTCAAACTAAGAGCAGTAGCAGTTTATTTTCCTAGGAATTAATTGGATTTCCATCCTTTAACTGTCCAAAGCACTCAGCTCATTTACCAGCCTGCCTTATCTAGTTACATTCTCAGTTTTTCTGTTTTTTTTTTTTTTTCAGTCCCTCCCCCATTTCCTTTGACATTTGACATTTCATTTGACAAACATTCATTTCAGTACTTACGGACTAGTTGCTCTGCCTGGGTATTGTGACCAAACCTGATGTAAGTAAAATTCATAAAGGTTATGATTACTTATCACTTAAATTTGCCCTTAAGCCTAGCTTGGAAACTGTTTTAATAATCCTTATCAATACATGGGCTTTAAATTAAACTACTACCTGAAATCTTTACAAGCCCTGGAAGAGACTAAAGCCATCAACTAGTGAAGCCTTGGTTTTACCAAGTGTGACAGATTAACCTTGCCTTATTCTGTCACACAAGGGTGAAGATAAATCACAACTCAGAAATGCCTTGAGAACCAAAACTTTCAGTGATTTAAGACAGGGCCATAGAAATGGAAACATATTACTAAACAACTGGTAACTTAAAATAAGCAGGGGTATCAAAAGTAGGCATTCCTGGGAATGTATGTTAAATGATTTTTCTCTTCTTTGCACATTTCATTGTTTATCAAATTTCCATAGCGATCACGAGGTGTTCTCATCAGAAAGAAAATGCACAATTCGAAAAAAATCCTCCATCCTTGATGGTACTCAAAACCCGGATTCCACCTCAACTCTTCATCTGAAGTTTATCAAACAGGGACACACCCACCCTAGACAAAATGGTGACACTCTCAACATTTCTGTCACCTGTTTTGTTTTTCCCTTAAAATGGTAATATTTTTCCAGATCATATATAAGCCATATTAAAAAGAAAAAGGCAAGAAATGTAGAGAAAGCAAATTCCTGCAGCAAGTACACTGTACGGGAACAATCACTATTCGCAGTCTGGTATAGCAGGATTTAGGCAGATATCAGCATGAGTATTTCTACGCAGATGCATAAAGAAAGACACAAACATGTTTGGGCTAGCCCATTTACTAGACCTTCGGTATCCTTCCACATCAACACAGATAATCCTAGTTTTACCATTTTAAAAGCTATATAATATTCCAGTCTATGTAATAATGATTATTCAACCAGTCCCCTACTGATGAACATATAGGCTGTTACCATTCCAGCATGAACAAAAAATAAGAAATAAAAAAGTTCTATTTTGTGAAGGAGTATTCTAGAAAGTATATATATATATATATAGTATAATATATCTGGCAATAAACCTGTCAGAGATGGTTTTTGCTGTGACAGTGTAACAGATCAGCTTTGATCTTAAATGGTTAAAATACTTAAGAAGTCTTGTTCTAAGAAAATCAGAAATGAAAACAAATAGCTTCTGGGAGAATACATAATGATCAGGACCAAAAAATTAGTCCCTGCTTCTGACTCCAAGAAGAACACCTGGCATTTCAGAAGGTTACAACTTTCATCTATTACTTCCCAGATTTCCAAAAGCTTCCAAAAAGAGGATGAAGCCTCACCAACCCTCCTTCTCCAGTCAAAAGTCTGTAGCAAGAACCAGGCAGAAGCCAGATAATAAACGGGAGACACACTGTGCACATTACTCTAAAAACTGATTGCTTGACCAAATTAGTAGGAGCATTAAAAGCAAATACCTCTAGGGGTATATTTTAAGTGATTTTTTTCTTTTCTTTACACATGTCTTTATTTTTCATCTTTTCTGTCTGTGCTCACGAGGTGTTCTTATTAGAAAGAAATTCTGATACAGTGGTCATCCGCCTTGGTTGTGCATTACAATTATCTGAAGATGCTTTGTAAAATATACTATTGCCTGGGCCCCTCTCCTGACCAGTTAAATAAAAGTCCCTGGGGTTAGGGTCCAAGTATCAATTAAAAAACAAGTACTTATTAAAATAACATGCACACAATGAGGTGCAGAAGTTCACGCTGCCAGGTTAAGAAACAGCAAGCATTTCCGAGGTCTTCTAGGGACCCCTTCCAATCACCACCTCTTCCCTCCTCCCCAGAGGTAACCCCTTTCCTAACTTCTAACACCACAGATGCGCGCAGTATTTTTTTTATTTTTTTGGAAATCTAATTAAATGAAATCATATAGCATGAATTCTTTTGTGTCTAGCCTTTTAAAAATCAACATGTTTGCAAGATTCATCCCCGCTGCTACAGTAATTATTATTCAATTTCATTACTATATACGTCATGAAATAAATATACCATAATTTATCTATCTATTCTACTGTTAATGAACATTTGGATTATTTCTAGTTTGGAGTTATCATGAATAACTCCATTCCGGTATTTTTTTGTATGTCTTTTGGTGCATATATACACATTTCTATTGGGTAAACTTATCAGTAGAAATTATCAAGTAACAGGGTAAACCTGTGTTCAGTTTTAGCAGCTACTCCCAAATAGTTACCTACAGGGTTTTGCCAATTTATACGCCTAGCAACTCGTGAGAAGGTAGTCCAGTTACCCAACTGTCTCACCAACACTGGGTAAGAACATGCTGTTTTATTTAATGGCAATTTAAATATCCTCTTTGTGAAAGGATCTGTTTCAGTCTTTTGCCCACTTTAAAAATTGGATTATCTGTCCTTATTGAATTTTAGGAATTCTTCAGGTATCACTGATACCAGTATTCTGCCAGATATACGTTACAAATATCTTCTCCCACTCTTTACAGCTTGTCTTTCACTCTTTTCTTACCTTGAGATTAACAGAAGCTTAAGGGTGTTTTTAATTATTAAAGTATAGCTGATTTACAATGTGGTGTTAGTTTCAGAGGGACAGCATGGTGATTCAGTTATACACACATACATATGTATTTTTTTCCCTTTGTCAGATTCTTTTCCATTACAGATTATTACAAGATATTGAATATAGATCCCTATGCTATATGGTAGGTCCTTGTTGTCTAGCTATTTTATATATAGTAGTGTGTCTCTCTTAATCCCAAACCCCTAATTTATCCCCATCCCCTTCCCCTTTGGTAACCATAAATTTGTTTTCTATAAGTCTGTTTCTGTTTTGTAAATAAGTTCATCTGTATCATTTCTTTTAGCTTCCACATTTAAGTGATACCTGTCTTACTTCACTTAGTATGATCTCTAAGTCCATCCGTGTTGCTGCAAATGGCATTATTTCATTCTTTGCCATGGCTAAGTAATACTTCATTGCATGTATATGTGTGTGTGTGTGTGTGTGTGTGTGTGTGTGTGTGTGTGTGTGTGTGTGTGTGTGTGTATACATACATATATACACACACCACATCTTCTTTATCCATTCATCTGTTGATGGACATTTAGGTTGCTTCCATATCTTGGCTATTGTAAATAGTGTTATGAACATGAGGTTCATGCATCACTTTGAGTTAAGAGCTTTCTCCAGTTATATGCCCAGGAATGGGATTGCTGGATCATATGGTAACTTTATTTTCAGTTTTTAAAGAAACCTCTATACTGTTCTCCATACTGGCTGCATCAACTTATATTCTGACCAATAGCATAGGAGGGACTACACCATTCTCCACACCCTCTCCAGCATTTATTATTTGTAGATTTTTTTGATGATGGCCTCTGACCAGTATGAGGTGATACCTTAAGGTAGCTTTGTATTTCTCTAATAATTAGCAATGTGGAACATCTCTTCATGTGCCTGTTGGCCATCTGTATGTCTTCTTTGGTGAAATGTCTGTTTAGGGTTTCTGCACATTTTTTAATTGGGTTGTTTTATTGATATTGAGCTGTTTGAATATTTTGGAAATTAAGCCCTTGTCAATCACATCGTTTGCAAATATTTTCTCCCATCCCATAGGTTGTATTTTCATTCTATTTATGGTTTCCTTTGTTGTGCAAAAGCTTATAAGTTTGATCAGATCCCATTTGTTTATTTTTGCTTTTGTTCCTATTGCCTTAAGAGACTGACATTCTCTGTATGTCAGACAATGTTCTGCCTCTGCTCTCTGCTAGGAGTTTATGGTATCATGTTTTGTATTTAAGTCTTTAAGCCATTTTGGGTTTATTTTTGTGTATGGTGTGTGGGTGTGTTCCAACGTCACTGATTTACACGCAGCTGTCCAGCTTTCCCAACACCACTAACGGAAAAGGCTGTGTCTTCCCCACTGTATATTCTTGTCTCCTTTGTCAAAGATTAATTGACCGTAGGTGAGTGGGTTTATTTCTCAGCTCTCTATTCTATTCCATTGATGATCCATAAGTCTGCTTTTTTGTTCCAATACCATGCTATTTTAATCACTGTAGCTTTGTAGTATTGTCTGAAGTCTGGGAGGGTTATGCCTCAGGCTTTGTTCTTTTTCCTCAGGATTGCTTGGGCAATTCTGGGTCTTTTGTGGTTTCATATAAATTTTAGGATTATTTGTTCTAGTTCTGTGAAAAATGTCCTGGGTATCCTGCAGACATAGTAGCCTTTACTGAAAACCGTTTCCCCACCGCTCGGCGATACCACCCTTCACGTAAGTGACCACATGTGAGGGTTTGTTTCTGAACCCTTAACGGCCTTCCATTAACATCAACACACTGTCTTAATTTCTGCTCCAAATCTGTTCTTCCTCTTCAAGACTACTTTGACTATTTTTGGTTCTTTTTCATTTCCGTATAAATTTTAGAAAGCAGCGTGTGAAATTCCACAAAAACAGCCTGCTGGGATTTGATCGGATGGCAATGAATGTATTAATTTAGGGAAAAATGACACCTTTATAATACAGAATTTTTCTAATCTATGGATTCGAGGTATCCCTCTATTTATTCAGTTTCTCAATTTATCTCAAGAATGTTGCCTTGTTTTCTCTGAAAAGATCGTTACATATTCCCATTATCATTATCCCTAAATAGTTCATGCTTCCTGATAGTATTGTAAATCTGCTTCTTCTTTCAAATGTCAATTTCTAGTTGTCTCTTCACAAACATGACTTTTTTCCAGGTTCTCCAGGTGATTCTAATGTTCAGCCAGGTTTGAGAACTTAACACAATGTTGGATGAATTTGGAAAGGAGAAATTCTTTTTTCTTCCTATTCTTAGTTATCTTTTTCTAACTTCTGTGTGAACATCCTTTGGCAGCGTTCCTCTGGCAAACTACAAGCCATTTCACAATTTTTATAGAAGATTGCATATTAAACAAGCCAGTTCAGGTTTGACCCCTGGCTTGTAGAGCTTTGTTATATTTGATGTTTCAGAGCCTCATATAGTACCAGGCACCTGGTTGTCATACATTAAACGTTTAGTAAATGATCGCTGACTTTTGTGACCTCAGGCAAGTAATTAATTCCTCCGGGCCTCATGGTAAAATCCAAGTAACTGCACTACGTACATCACTTGGCTGCTGAAAGTATCAAATGGAAAATTTTTGTAAATTCTCCAATACTATTGCAATAAAATATCATTATTAACTTTCATAAGCTTCCCAATGTTTCAGAGCCTCATCTCAAAAAAAAAAAAAAAAAAGCAGGCATTCAGTATGGTCCTCCTCCAAATAAACTGTGGGAAGAAGAGGACAAACAGGTGTAAAAGCTCAGCACATCCATCATAAACATCAAGTTGCGAAAGTGCCTTCCACACAGTGACAAGGAAAAATACTGAAAGTCGAGACAGCTTTAACAGCCGGGCAGAGACTGCCTTTACTTTCTACTCATAAAAACAGACATGACAAAAGAAGACAAGACTACAAAACACATCCTGAAGAGGTTCACAGGAGCTTAACTGCACGTCTCAGTCATCTGGAAAAGGAGTCATTAGAAACATTTTATGAGGGATAATTAGATCTTATGACTTGGGGAGTGGGTGGGAAACAGACAGCACATCAAACGGTATTACAGAGCAAATGGCTCACACCGAGACAGCACTTACGCTGTAGCTCCCCTCTAAAAAGCGGTGGCTCTGCTTTTTCAGCCCAAAATATTTTTTACCATCTGATCTGTAGCAGGAAACCCTTTTCTATTCTTCATAGCCTTCCTCCATTCCTACCCAGAGCTACCTCTTCTTTCCAATAATTCCTTTCTAAAAAGAGCTGCCCAATCCTAGTATTTTCCTTTTCATTCTCAATCAGATCCTAACCTTGCAACTTTAGAAATTTCCAACTCTTTCCTTTTTACGATTTTCCTAAAGTGCACTCCATCCTTGGTGCTTTGACACAAGGTCAAATTCTGGGAAAGGTCTGTCAAAATGTAGGCTTCATAATTCTCTTCAGATGAAATATTAAGAACCAAAACAGTTCAGCTGCTTGGGCTGGCCGGCATTCAGCTGCCCCTCCCAATTTCTCATTGACATCTTCTCATGAATTTTCATTAGCTCTAGCAGGAGAAAGGAAACACAAAAGTGTACACACTTTTGAGAGAAAGAGACCTCTTGCAACTAACTACACAAGTGGCCTGCCACCTTACTGAAAGCACAATGGATACCACAAACTTGAGAAGGTTCAAATGACATTCTGCTCGACTCCAGTTACTAGGAACGCTCATGTAAGTTACTGGATATGACTCTGAAACAATAATAAAAGGACTGGGGACTGAGACTCCAAGAGAAAATTGTTCAGGTGTATGATTTGTCTCCTGTGCTGTTGGTCACAGAAAGCATCGTCCTCAGACATTCTAGGAACTCGATCTGCCACCTTCAAAGATCCACTTTGCTTCCGAGCCACTACTTAAGGTGTCAAGTTAGCGCTTCCTGCTAAAGATGGGTAAATCCTAACTTACAGCACTTGCTTAAGTTCAAGTTCCTACAGAATTCTCAAATAGAAATCCAGCCCTTTTCCAGGAGGATCTGGCAAGCCCTGAATTAAGTCTTCCTTAATTTTCACACTGCTCTTTATCTGACAGATGTGGAGAATGACAGCCTTTATTAACCCTCATTAGTTAAGTTCCCACATACTGCCCCTGTCCTGCACAGAACAACAATACTGATGAAAGGCCAAAATAACGTGGCTGAGGAAATATCGGTGGTGTAATGATAGAAAAGAGGGGAGAAACAGTGTCTGAAACACATTAATTTCTCAAATTACTTCCCTGGTCTGATCATTTGAAGACTCAATCTCTTGCATTCTTCACCATGGAAGAATGGAGACAGCCTTATGAGGGAGACCTTTATTTTGAGGGATGAGAATTCACAGAAGGAAGTGGAAAGCACCATAGTAAGTAGAATATTCTCTCTGGACGGCAGCTCTATAGAAGTGCAGGGTCATGAAATTTACAGCAAGACACACTTGGGTTTAATTGCCGCTTGTGCCCCTATTAGCTGCTTACTTGTGTAACAAGCATCCTCTTGGGCCTCAGCTTCATCCTCTGCTGGGGAGGACAGTAATTATCTTATAGGGTTGTGAGGATTAAATAACACTGCCATGAAAAGCACCTGGTACATGCTGCACGCGGTGAATGTCAGGGCCCTATGACAAACAAGGCTATTTTTTTCTGCAAAAATATAACTGCCCTTTTCAGCTTTGGCCTTAAGTCCTAGGCAAAAATTCTAGGATTCAGTGTGCACAAGGGCTTTTCAAAGATAAACATTTAGAAACACAATCAGATTATTCAGAAATTATGTTTCAGAACTACAACGAGTCTCTTAAGCTCAAAATAAAACCAAGAATGTGCTTAACCTCACAGAACAGCACATGATTATCAGCTTGGTACAATTAGCGCTTTTTACAGTTTATATTAACAAACCACCAATTACTGCTAAAACTCATTCACCAAGCACATGACCTATAATCTAAAGTCCTGTTCTGGGTTCACTTTTCCTCTGAAACTCCGTAGAGCATAACCAATTTGAAAAGGATCTAGATTTTGGAGTGTAAAAAAAACCCGCTGCAGCTTGGCGGGTCATCAACCATCAAACCCTCAGTTCTGCACCAAGCTTCGCTGTCCAGAGGCTCAGATAAGCCACTTGGGAGCAAAGAGGTGTTGGACAGTGTTAAATTAAACCTACAAACATGGCTGCGCCCTAAGGGAGAGAATAATGTGTCCGAACAAGAGAGTTGCCCATCTTCTCCCATTTCCCCAGCCTAAATTAGTAAATTAGGAGGTTGACAGTAAGGCCTCCTTAGCAAAGGGATTTTCCTTCTGCAGGAAAAGACCCTGATTCATTCCAGCTGGCTCTGAACTCACCGCCTCCCCTGCCAGGTAGACAGACCCTGGGATGGATTTTGACCTCGCAAGAAATGGAAAACCAACTTTGGGTTGCACAAGCGCCGCGCCCCGGACCTTACCCTCGCTCGAGTTGCCCACGGTCTCGGCTCCGCCGGCCGCCCGTGGCTCCGACGCCAGCACCGCCAGGACTAGCAGCCGAAGGAGCCCCATCGCTGCTCCGTCCGGGACTCGCCGCCGCGCGCGCGCTACCCCGGGGCGTCCGCGCCCCGCGCCATCGCTCGCCAGGTGCACACGCCGCACACCTGCCAGCCCCGCCGAGCCGGCGCGCGCCCCCGCCCCAGCGGGAGGGTTCCTGTTCCGGCAACGAGCCCCGCAGCGCCGCCCCGCGCCTCCTCCCCCGCCCCTCACGTCACGGCGGCGGGGCCCCGGGGGGCGGGGGCTGGAGCGCAGGGGCGTGTCCGGGCGGCGCGCGCCCCTGGCCCGCCGGCCGCGCTCCCGGGATCCCCGCGCGGGGGGGCACCCGCGCCCCCAGGAAGTTTTGAGGTGTATCTGTCTTCACTTACGAAAACCACCGTTCGAGTTAAAAAAATAACCCCTTCTGTTGTGGCCTAACGTCTCAAGGCTCCCGTTCCCACGTTTAACGGTCCTTTGCAAACAGAAAAAAAAAAGAGGAATCTGGTGCTCAAAACGCTAGAAATGATCGTTTCTCCCTGTCGCAATTGCCTTAGCTGTCCATGGAGATGTTGGTACGAAAATGCGGGGGCAGCGCTGTTTCTGCAGCGGTTGCTGCGCATTGGGGGGGAAAGTTTCGTTTTCTGGAAGCGAAATATCCTCGAAGACTCAAGACTTTCATCTGAACTTCCTCTCAGATTTTATACCTGAGGGCGTGTAAAGGACAGCAGTCCATGTGACAGATGGCTCGTGAGACGACTGTGGAATTAGATCTATAGACGATCTATAGACTCAAAATTATTTGGGGAAGATTGCCCTGCTTTCTTTTTCCTGATCTTTAACTTTTTCATTTATACAGTTTAATGAGCAACTATCTTGAAAATTACATATTCGGCTGTTCCACTACCGACTATAGCAATCACCATAATACTAACAGGCACAAATCTTTTCCTGTCCTTCCTCTGCCTGGTCCAAACGTTCACACCTGTGGTACCACGGTTTAGTCCCACGTTGTTTACTGTCCGACATGCCCTCATTCCTGTGACTCTCAGTAGACGAAATCCCAGGACGGTACTAGGAGCGATTATAAGGGTAGCTTTTGGATCAGTGGATGGATTTTTCAATAAATTGTCTGATAACTGCTTAGCTGCACTGTATTGGAGAGGGAGGAGTAAAACTCCGCCTCACGCTGCCAAAATGAAATCCCAAAGTGATTCATAAAACCTTAAGAGAGCTAGAAGAAATACATGTAAAAACAAAAACAAAAAACTCCTCTCTGAAAGGGAGGAACTGCCTTCTTTTTTTTCTTTTAAGAGTTTATTTGAGCAAGAATCTATTGGAATCTGGCAGCGCCAAACTGGAAGTGGTTAGAAACATTCAGTGGAGGAAATTTTTAAGCCAAAAAGCAAAGGAGGAAACTATAAAGGAAAAGATTGGTAGATTTGGCTACTTAAATTTTTAGTTTTATTAAAGACAAAAAACACCATAGACAGGGAGAGGGTACAGCTCAGTGGTAGAGTGTGTGCTTAGCATGCACGAAGTACTGAGTTCAGTCCCCAGTACCTCCATTAAAAATAAAAAAGACCTAATTACCTCCCCAAACAACTACAAAAACATAGACAATAAATGATATGAGAAGTCAAGTTGATGACCAAACATAAAAACTAGCGAAGAACAGAATAGGGAATTTAAAAAAATAAAGGAAGAAGAAATACAAATGGCCAACAAATACATTTTTTAAAAGTTCAAATTCACTAGTAACACACACAAAAAAATCAAATTAAGAAACTAAACTGTAAATATTTTAAAATAAAAACCTATTTGGTGGATGAAAGAGCTGAGAAGTAGACATTCCAAGACGGGACTAGTGAGAGTGTAATTTCATACAATTTTATGAAGTTGCATGATTTGCATTAAAGAATCTTGAAAAAGATTCATGGTTTTAGTATGATAATTCCACTTTTAGATTTAAACATGTCTAAAATTAGAGATATGTATAAAAACTAGTGTACAAAACTGCTCAAGGTGTTACTTACAACAGCAAAAAACCCTAAAACAGCCTCAATGCCCAGCAATAAGGAATTAAATAACCTGTGATCATCCATATAATAGAATACTGTGTAGCCGTTCAAAAATCATGTTTTAGAAGGCAACTGATTGATCAGGAAGTGCTTATAAAAAGGCAAATTAAAGCAATAAATATACATAGTATAATCTTTTTTGTTATCTTTTTAATATGCATTTGTGTTTATAAGCATAGAAAGGTTGAAAGAAAATTATCAAAATGTTTAAAATCGTTTCTCTTCAGGTGATTGGATTAAGAATGATTTTCTTTGCACATTTCTGCACTTTGTAAAAATTCTACATTGAATGTGTATGGCTTTTGAATAAGAAAATAAAAATTTTAAAAAGATACGTATAGTTTGAAAGGTTCTCTTCTAAAAGCATTCTAGATAAGAGCCCATCTTCCTGAGAATGACACAGTGCTTTTCAAGCTGTAGCTCCTGTCCCGCTCTCCAGGGTCTACACCTCCGCTCCTCTATGCTGACTGTGCTGAATGAATTTCACTTCCCTGAACTAAGCCCGTTCTCTCTCCTCCACAGTTCTGCACTGCAGTTCCCTGTGCCTGCAGACAGCTGACGACAGACGTGTCAGTAATTAGAAGAGGGCCTCATTACCTCGGCTCTGAAATCTGTGACAGCTTGGGAATATTGGCTGAGGTTCCTTGTTCATGTCAGAGTTCCGCTGGAAACCAGTGAAGCAAATGGGCTCCCAGCTTTGCAGATGAGTTTTTATTCCTAGGAACTGAAAGGAAGCACAAAAACTAACAAGATTCCCAAATCCAAGATAGAGATAACTAGAGCCATAAGGTCTGCTTAAAGTTTAGGAAAGGAAGGCAGGCAACCTATCCGAGGTTTTTGACAAAACCCAAGACACCCTGGATGGAAGTGGGGATACGACTTCAGGGGAAAGGCAGGAATGGTCCTGTTTGAGGCTTTCCTATTTATCACATCCCATCCTAACTTCACCTTTTCCCTATATTTTTTAATAACCATTAAAAATTTGAAGTATAATTAACTTACAATGTTGTGTTAGTTTCAGATGTACAGCAAAGAGATTCAGCTATATTCTTTTCTGGATTCTTTTCCATTATAGGTTATTATAAGATATTGAATATAGTTCCCTGTGCTATACAGTAGATCTTTGTCATTTATCTATAGTATATCTATGTGTATTTCTATTTTATATATAGTAGTATATATCTGTTAACCCCAAACTCCTAATTTATCCCTCCACCCCTCCACTCTATATTTTTTTTAACACTTTTGTTCTTGTGAGTTACATTCTTTGGACTGTGTTTATTAAATCAAATTCAATAAATGTTTATTTAGTAACGTATATGGAAATCATTATGCTAGGAAATTTGTTCATTTAGCCCATAAATATGCATTCAATGGCTTCCATATGTCAGGCTAAATGCTAGGTGCTAGGTATTGGAAACATGGAAACAATTAAAATATGTTTCCTGCCCCCAAGTAGCTCATGGTGGTGAGTGAATTAGAGTCATGTATGGATAATTAAACTTCAATATGCTAAGTGTAAAAGCAGAAGTAGAAGGAACAATTGTGGTGAAGATTGGGAGCTATTAACTTCTCTCTAGGGTTTCAGGAAAGGTTTTATAAAGAGAGAAATGTTTAAAATGAGGTTTGAAAGCTGAGTGGATGATCAACAAGGGAACAAATTAGAGGCAGGGATGTAAGTGTAGGCATTTCATGGGAGAAAGAGAGTTAATGCGTCTGACATGGTGTGCAAGGGGAGAGTGAAACAGCAGAGCATCTGTAGGAATGACAAGGAATTTAAAGAAGCAAATGCTTATTTATAGTATTTCAGCTCAGTGCTTGGGGCAGTTTAGATGTTTAATAAATTGTGACTGAGTAGGTAATAAAAGTAGTTAAGGGTCTAGAATGTCAAGTGAAAGCACTGTAAAAGAAATTTTTCTGAAAATATACAGATTTTAAAAAATCAACGTACTTACTACAAGATTGGCTATGAGTTTTAACTGAAGCTAGGTGATCGGTACATGAGTGTTCACCATACCATTCAATTTTTGTACATGTTTGAAACTTTTAATAATATAAAGTTTAAAAGAACATACTTACAAAATTCTGTGTTCAAACGGTAACAGATACATAATATTCGGTTTCTGCTCTTAACTGTCCAGTTGGGGATTCAAGAAAAGCAAATGCAAAAGCATATGAAAAAGTATCAAAATCATGAAAGGAGAGAGCAGGGGTGGACTCTAGTCATTCATAAAATTTATGTGAGAAAAAGTAAAACTTTAAAAGATAGACTATGAACTAAATAGCAGCAAAGAAATTGTTTTGATAAAGGTAAAGAACTGAGTGGTTGTCAATTGGGGGCAATTTTGCCCTACACTTTCCAGGAGATATTTGGGAATGTCTGGAGATATTTTGTGTTGTCACCACTGGGGGAAGGGGTTGCTATTGCCACCTCATTTGTAGAGGACAGTGATTTTGGTAAATAGCCTACAATGTAGAGGACAGCATCCCAGAAAAAAGAATAATCCAGCCTAAAATGTCAATAGAGCCACCGCTGAGACCTTCTGAGCTAGACACATAAGACTGTATCTAGCAGGTGGGTTATTACCTGAAGTCTCCAGCTTCAGGAGATTCATAAATTCCTTTAAAAAATGTATACAAAATTTTGAGAGCCTGGTCTGAGGAGAGGTCCATAGATTTTATCTGATTCTTAAAGGGGTCTGTGGCCAGAAAAGGCTGAAAGAGCCCGGGAAAACCAAGATTCTAGGAGCTGTGGCTGAATAACCTGAAGTGATTATTTCACTCAGAAAGTTATTGCAAGAGGAGGCAGGATCTGTTTCCTAGAGCCAGATTAGACTGAGTCTTGAAGCCTAAGCAGGGACGGCGGGACATCAACCTGATGGCTCTGGAGCTACTGACAACTGCAAGGAAGATAATGGCGGGTGGACAGCTGTGTGGTGACAGGAGTTGTCTGAGGTGGTTCTTCTACCCCAGGCGCCCAGATTCTCTTTAGTCAGGATACAAAACTCAGTATTCTCCCTCCCTCTCATTCATCACTCTTGTGTCCAACCAGGCACCAATCCACGTGAATTTTTCCTTCAAAACTAGCCTCTTCTTCTCTCCTCAGGGTCAACACCCTAGTCTAGGCCCAATTCACCTCATCCTTGAATAACTGCAAAACCCTCCTCCTTGTGAGCCCCTGGCTTAGCCATCTTTGCAAACCCAGCACCCAACATTCTTCCTTGTAGGTTTGGTTGTTTGGAGATGGGGTGGGGGTCGGCTTGAAGCAGAAGTAGAGCTTCCCAGCTACGGCTGGGGTAAATCCCACCAGCTGCTTCCCAGCGGATAGTTTTCGCCACCTTCCCACAACCCCACGAAGCTAATTAGGGATAATTAGCCTGAGGAGGAGGGCCTGTGAGTTAGTCTGAAGTTCACAAATCAAGTCATTAGCTGATTCCAGCCTCATTTCTTTCCAGACTATCCCCAGGCTAACTTTCCTTAAATACCAAGTTTCTACTATCACTCTTCATACCGATACCCTCAACAGGTCCCAAGTCTCAGCCTGAATAGCACAGCTTTTCTTTTTAAAAACTGAACTTACCCCAAATACGCACCTGGCGTCTTTCCCTCTCTTCCGGCTACACACTGTGAAACCTCCACTCTCCTCTCCACTAACCCTCCTCTGTTCCTTACCGGGTTCCTCGCTGTCACACAAAACAAGAGATGCTTATCAGTGACCTAGTTCACACCTTACTTCTTCCCTTACCATCTCCAGATGCTCTTCTTTCTCCTCTCACCTTTGTCCACGAGACCTCCCTTTTCCGTACTCTTCCAACACCGCCATTACAACTCAGTTGCGTACTTAATTGTTTCGGACGCTTTCCGTCCCACGTGGGTCAGCTTCCTCAGCACACCCACCCTCAGAAGTAAACACGCACCAGTCTCCACGTGGGTAAGGCCTTCTGCACCTGAAAGCAACAGAGGGGCATCCTAACCCAGCCCGTCCTGATTGCCTGGTGAATTTTACTTTGGATTTCTTAAACCAAAAGTTGGTACCGTGACTCCCAAGTATTCCTTAGTTCCTTGCTGTGTACCTTTTCTGGTCTACCTAGAAAGCAAAAGCAACGTAAAGTAAGTATTTGAGGCGGTATTTAAAAATGAATACAAGGGAGGGCAGGGAAAATTACTTTTAAAAACCGCATAATCCAACAATCTCCGCAAAGTGTTTAATACCTAAAAGCCACGAGAAAGCACGTTGGCCCCAGAACAGAGTGGACCCAAAGGAGTTTCCCCAGGTGGAGCCCGTCTCTAAATTAAGCCGACCTCAGGCAAGGCCCGCCCCCTCCGGGCGGGGCGAAAAGTTCGGTTTGACTCCAACCCCTCCGAGAACGCAGCCCTGTGATTGGCCAGGATGCGTCCTGCAGCTGCCCAATTGCGTACGAGCAGGGGCTTCAGCGTCCCTTTGTTTGCGGGAAGAACATGGCGGATCGGCTCACGCAGCTGCAGGACGCCGTGAACTCGGTGAGCAACTGCACCTGATTAAAGTCTCCGGCCTCTTCTCTCCTGAGGGAAGGCAAGGCAGAAAAAGGGGTCCGAGAGGCAAAGCTCGGAAGTGGCGGGGGGCGGGCTGAGGCCGGGCTTAAGCAACAACGCCCGGGCCGTGGGAGGTCTGAGGCCGGCGGCCGGGAGGTGCGGAGAGCTGCGGGAGCCTGCGGCCTCTTTCGCACGTCGCTGCCGGGACTGCCACGCTCCACGGGCTTGTCATTTCTCTGGGAACGGCCTTATTTTATTGTTAGTGGTGCTTTTGGGCCCTCTTCTTTGCTGGAAAGGGAGAGGAAGCGGAAGCCCCCCTCCACCCCCTTATCAACTTTTAACCCACGGAGGGAAATCCGTGTTTTTAGTAGTTGGGTCTTTGCCATGAGACATTAGCCGAGAGTATTCCTTCGCCACACTTTTCAGGTTGGGGCGGGAGTGATGGTAAAGTGAGTAATTTTGTTTACCTTAGTTGGTTCCTGTAGTCCAAAGGTCTCGTTCTATCTCTTAGCCACTCCCCCAGGGGGAATCAGCTTTGGGAAAACTGACATCTTTATGATAGTTAATCTTAGGATCTTCGTATATCTTCACTTAAGTTTTTCTAAGTGTCTACTAGAAGGTCTACTCCCTATTAAAGGTCCGTTCTTGTAAGTAGTCCCCCTTTACTTTGATCCTTTCGGTTATTTTTCCTGTTAGGTCTACGTGGAAAGTATATGCAATCTAAAGGATTCATAGACTTATTACCATTAAGAACTAAGTAGTTTTCCGTTGGTAGTTACGTTTCTCACTGTCATTCTATTTGTAATTTGATGTCTCAGGTAAGACTCCTAGAGATAGAGAGTATGTTGACTGGAAAATCCAAGTACCTGTTCTCTTGCCTGTTTTTTCTCACTGGAAGCTGATAAGTTGGCATTCTTGTTATTACTCAGTCTTTGTACGCTTAAAGAGTGTGAATGTGCTTATAGAAAAGGATCTACTTTTGTGTATAAGGGCCAGCCCCTAAATGTTGATGAATTTACCAAGATAAGTTACACCTTTTGGGGTCTTGCCTGTTCTGCCAGCCAGCCGCCCTCAAGGAGCTGCTCCTTTGAGGTTTTACAAAATCAAATTGTAATGAT
The DNA here is from genome assembly GCF_048773025.1 of Camelus bactrianus. Lineage (NCBI taxonomy): Eukaryota > Metazoa > Chordata > Mammalia > Artiodactyla > Camelidae > Camelus > Camelus bactrianus. The sequence continues at coordinate 17,266,686 of NC_133572.1, forward strand.
GCTCCTGGACAGAAATGTTCTTTTAGGGGAAATGTTGCATATTCATAGATGTCTCCCAGCCAGAAGGATAGTAAGAACAAAGTGAATATGGCCTTAGCTCCAAGGTGGGCATTGCCAGTCATTGGGTTTTGGAGAGAAGTCTCTAGGTTAACTAGTATGAGTGCCTGCTGTGCATATAAACACTCATGTTTGCAGAGAGATACTCCTTAAGGAGTTCACAGTCTGATTAGAAAGGTATCATACACTCAAGAGACATTTAAATGATGCAAAAGCAGTATGTGGTTAGGGAGTTGCAATGAATCCAGTGTTTTCAGCTGTAAGTAAAGTGGTATATTGAGTGATATTAACTACACGGAGTTCTGTTGGCATGTATCTAATTTGTAATGATTTGTAAAATTATTAGAATAAAATATATTTTACCCTCCAAGCACTCCATGAGAGCAGAAACATCTTGTTCACCATATTGCTATAATGTGTACACAGTTATATACAGTGCTTGTCATAGAGTTGATTTTTAATGTTTGTTGACTAAATGCATCTTGAGAGCTTCGTAAGGACAGCAGAGAGCCACTGCGTTGAATACTTTTGTGTGTGTTTTCTCTATTCCTCATAACAGTGCTGTAACGTGAGAATGTTCCCAGTTTAAAAATTAAAAAAACAACTCAGATTACCAGAACCAGGATTAGAATCCACAGTTGTGCAGCTTCGAAGCACTTACTGCTGCTTTATTACATTTGCAAAATGTGAGCAAAAGCTGTGTAGTCAGGAGTGAATTTATCACCAGTCGGGTGTATATGAAAGAGTGGGAGATAATGAACAAGTAGAGTTGACTTAGATCATTGACAACTTTGAAACAGCCTGATGAGTTAAGAGATTCGCCTTGAAGACCATGCTGGGCTGCGCTCAAAATTTTTGAGCAGGTAAGATAACATAGTGAACTAGAGAATGATGAGGAGGCTATGTAAACTGTGAGGTAATTGGTTGGACTAACATAACAACCGTGATGGTAGAAGGAAAATGGAAAGAGGTGTCAGAGTATTAGAAGGATTTGAAGATGAAAGGAAAGTTAAGAGTCTGAAGTTAGGCTGGTTGAGTAGGAGGTTCTCAATATAAGTTAGGTATTAAACAAAGGAAACAATTGACTCTGAGTTCTGTCATTGAGATAATGGCAGTGAAACAGTGGAAATGCTTATTCATTGATGCAAGGTAAGGAACTGAGATTTGAGAGGTGGGGACTATTGAGAGAAGTTGGTGGGGAGGATAGAAATCTTAAGTTTGGTGATGGTAATGCTACCAAACCAGGTTTGTTTGTTGAACGCCCTGTGGTGACCCATACATCAGGAGCATTATCTATGGGGGTGGTAGGAAGTCTGGTGATACATTACCTAGGCTACATGTGAAGCATGGAGGGTATGCGATTAGAGAAAGAAAGAAAACACAGCTAAGGCAGGCTTACTCAGTAAAGGCAGGTTATAAGCAGGGGGTTTCTGACAAACTCTTCCCATATCAGGTGTTCTGTAAGACACACTCAGGTATTTCTGTTAAGGTGCCAGCTTCTGTTAACTCTTTGGGATGTGGTTTCAGTAAGGACTTGGTATTCCCAGTCTTCAAAACTGTTTAAGGAATACCGTAGAGCACTAGGAGTTTAACTTGAGTCCTAGAGAAAAACATTTCAGAATACTTAAGGTGCAGTCTTTTCCCCACTATTCCTTTATACGTATAACTACCCTGATTTCAGGAAGAGGATCATATACTTTGTACATGAGTCACATTTTAAAATTTACTGTGGGATAATTGCCTGTTGAATTTGCTTCTTTTACCCCACTACTCTCCCAAAAGTTTTAGCTTGTGCTTGCAATATGTGTCTGCATATATTTCTCTTGTCATTCTGTTATCTTGGGAAGAAAAGAAAGATTCTTTTGTATTTCTTGTTAACTATTTCAGCTAAATTGATACCAAATGTTTCTTTGCATAATTAGAACATGTAATCCTTGTTAGTACACTGGCTTATGTTATCCAGAATTACTCTTTCCTGTTTTATTCTCTTGCTTGAAATCATTATTATAGAAATATTGCTGCCATTGCCAATAAAATCCTTAAAACTGATCAATTCTTTCTAACTTTGCCACGTTTCCTTTGACCTCAAGCTTGCGGATCAGTTTTGTAATGCCATTGGAGTGTTGCAGCAGTGTGGTCCTCCTGCTTCATTTAGTAATATTCAGACAGCAATTAACAAAGATCAGCCAGCTAATCCTACAGAAGGTAAACGGATTTTCTTGGCTTCTCTTAGTTTGATTCTCACATTACCTGTAATTCTTTAAAATTAGATTTATTGAAAAATTCAATTTATTTATGGCTTTCTAAAAATGTTACTGTCATAAAAGAAATGAATTTGTTACAGTTAATTTACATAACACCTTATAATTCTTTTCATGTCAGGTAACAGATTGTTACTCCTTTAGGGGAGAATTATATGAATTTAGCTGAATTTTACTTGAGGGACCTTAGTAAGAAAGGCATCCCATTTACAGATTCCTTTATGCAAGTGACCACCATGTTGTCTTAATAAATGAAATGATGTACATTATGCTTAATTCCCAATTGGAGTTAATAGTAAAGCTAATTCTCAAACATGTAATAGGATTGATGTGTTAAAATTACACTTTCATCATCAGAAGCCTAGTACAGAAAATGTGAAGTTCTCTGGTTTTTTGAAGTTAAAATTTAATTTCTATTTCTGAAAACTTGAGGTTCTCTGATGTCTTTTTTTAAAATTATTTTTATTTTTATTTATTTATTTATTTATTTATTTATTTTTTTTTTTTTTTTTTTTTTTTTTTTACTCTGATGTCTTAAACGAGTGATCTCTTTCTCTAGAATACGCCCAGCTTTTTGCAGCGCTGATTGCACGAACAGCAAAGGACATTGATGTTTTGATAGATTCTTTACCCAGTGAAGAGTCTACAGCTGCTTTACAGGTAAAAATTTCTTTTCCTTCGAGAATTTTGCTAGTAGAGAATTTTGAATTAAAGGAGATAGATTTAGTACCTTTCATTATAATATTCAAACTTTAAAGTTACTCTGAATTTTAAAATGGGAATTGTGAACTACTGTAGTCTGTTAAAGACTGTGCTGAATATGTATATAGTTGTCCAGTTTTGAGTTACAAGGAAACTTCCCATTTTCTCCTGTTTGGTTCTCTTCCTTGCAAAGAGTGAGAGGAGGGTGGCGTTTTGGATGTGGAGTAACGTAGCAGTGTCCAAAAGCAGTGTGGAAGGGAATCTTCGGATAGTCATCCAGAGATCTCTAGTTGAAAAGTCATCCTTTTCAATAATTCACACAGGAAAAACTCTTCAAAGTCGTACCTGATCTTCGTATTTCTGCCACTGCAAAATCTGTCACAATGATTGCATAGTCATCCAGATTTAAAATTAAATACTTCTCCTGCAGTTTCTTTCCTCCTCAGCTTTTAATCTCCAAGGTTTCCATTTCTCAGAAGAGTCTTAAATTTGTGTCTTGCAAAGGCTGCTAGCTTGTATAAGTTGGAAGAAGAAAACCACGAAGCCGCCACCTGTCTGGAGGATGTGGTTTATCGAGGGGACATGCTTCTGGAGAAGATACAGAGTGCCCTTGCTGATATCGCACAGTCACAGCTGAAGACAAGAAGTGGTACCCACAGCCAGTCTCTTCCAGACTCGTAGCACCGGTGCATGTGTACCATGTGGCTGAGAAAGAACTGTCAGTGCCATTAAGGATTCGGCATCAGATTGAGATGTAAGCCTTACCAGCAGTTACAGAAACGTTAAGCACTATGACACATGTTATCTTTTTAGCTATTTTTAATAGTCTTCTATTTTCACTCTTGATAAATAAGCTTGTAAAATTGTGAACCAGTTTTAAACTGTCAATATGCCATTATTTTTTAATATCTGAGTGAAGTTACTGTGGCAGATACTGCATTAATGGTCATAATATGATTAAACAGATGTAGTGTAAAATTCTACTGTGACATAATTTCTGTCTTTATTTCTGTTGTATTTCTACAGTCTTTACAAATCAAAAAAGCCCCCACGCTGCAGGAGAAGAGATAGTGGACACTTGAATTCAGGTTGCTATCCTTCTCCCTCTTTAAAGGTGTGTTGGCTAAATTTGGAGCTTGAGCAAGAAATGGTTCTGAAACCACATTGCCTTTTAAGAAAGTGTGGCTGGTTGAGAAATTAGGTCGCTTTTATGGAAGCTTTTCCCTCTTTTTCTAGAACCTTATAACCATTCTAGCTCATCTCCACATTTGTTTCTGATAAGAAATCCTCTTCTCTGTGGAATTCCCGTGCCATTGTGAGAAAAATTTTCTTCATTCTCAACCGTTTTTCCCCATGTCTTCACCTGCTTTCCCCCCCACCCATTTTTCTCCTTAATTTGCACAGTTAAGTATGTTTCCTGAGTCACTGATTCCTTCTCATTCTTTTTATTTATCCAAAGTTTCTGTCTTCTGATCTTGTAAACCTCTCAGCCTTCATTGCTGCATTCAAATCTGACCAGAACATACTTCCATTACATCAGTCACTTCAGTATCATTGTCTCCCCAGCACCTTTGATACTGCTGACATTTGTGTCAGCGTTGTATAAATAAAGTTACCCATCCAACTCTTGGTTCGCCTCGAAATCCACTGATGATCTCCACTAGGAAGCTGGAGTTGAAATGTGTTCCATGTTGTAACTGGTTCTGTCTCCTGAGATGACATTTTTTCCAGAACATCTTGAGCTGCGTTTCCTGCAATGTATTACTCTCCGAAGTTTAAGAAAACATAAGAACAATAGAGATTCTGCCTATTCCCATCATAATCAGGCTCTCCTACAGTTCTTGAAAAATGCTGCTTAGAGGCACACATTATAACTCTCGCAAGACAATTTATAGAATCACTAACTTATAAAATGGTTCAGTGTTACCCATACTAATAGATAATTAAAATGTTAGGCTTATACTCTCTGACATCACTTAAAATTCACTTCATGTTTAAACACTGGAATGAAGTAGAAGATACGGAGCTCACAGAAGAAAGTAATCTTCAAAATACTGAAACCCGTTCAATACAATTAGCCCCCAGAGAGAAATAAGACAAGTTACAGCCTTAAAGCTGGTAGACTGGCTGCTGTTAAAATACTACTCTCACCTTTCTTAGATTTGAAATTGCTTTTTTTCCCCCCAGTTTAAGGTATTCTAGAAAAAGGACATTACACATGCTGAACTATTCATAAAGATTGTATAACATAATTCACAAAGATTGTTTGCAGCAGATTTGCTCAGCCGTCATCTTGTGGACGTGCTGTTGGGTCGGGAGGTCCTCTGCGCTGAAGTGGACGTCAGGGCAGAGGTGGCCTTGCTGCCTAGTACACGGCTTCAGGAGGACTGAAAACAGTGGATGTCTATGTCTCTCATCCGCTGGTTCCTCCCTTCCCTTTTACCCATATTTAAGTTGTTGTAAGGAGAAAAATCTCTTCCCGAAGGATTACAGGTCCTGTTCCCCCGCTGGCATTTTCTGGAGACCCCAGGGAAGGGAGGGATGTACACATTCATGGCTTTGTTGGATACAGGTGCCCAAGTTTTCATGATACGTGGTCCAGTGGAGAGAAAGGGTGCCTTAATTCAACCTGGGGTCCAGGTAAAGTGACCAGTGAGGGAGGGACATAAATTTTGTGGCTAAGACCTTTGAGACCAATCTGATAGGTGTGGTCATGGCTTCCACTGTGAATGCATTACTGGAATAGACACCCTGTACACTTGGAGTTCTCCCAACACAGGTGCCAGAGAGGATGCTCCCATTCAGGGTGTGCTGAATGTAGAGAGGTAGTGTAGTGTGGCATGTGAAGCAGTCCCCAGCCCATCTCCCTGTCCCTTGCTGATGAAGACCTAGCCACTGACAGTGTACTTGAACCCCGTGCTCACTTGTGCTCCTGGAAAACAGTGAAGTTAAGACATCCCTCTACTTTGTTGTATTCCAGGAAATGGCTTACTGCAAAGAACCACCTTCCTCAGTATGACCAAGGTAAGATCTGTAGATGACTCCCTTGATTACCTGTGACAGAGCCTCCAAATTCCCATTCTTTTTTTTTCTTTTTTTAATTGAGGTTTAGTTAACTTATAATGTGTTAGTTTCTGGGGTACAGAATCGTGATTCAGTTATATATATTGCTTTTCATATTCTTTTTCATTATAGGTTATTACAAGATATTGAATGTAGTTCCTGGTGCTATACATTAGGACCTTGTTTATCTATTTATATATGGTAGTTTGTATCTCCTAATCCCAAACTCCTAATTTATCCCCCCTGCCACCTCCTTCCCCTTTGGTAACCATAAGTTTGTTTTTTCTGTCTGTGAGCCTCTTTCTGTTTTGTAAATAAAATCGTTTGTATTATTCTACTTTTTCAAGTTACATATATGAATGATATGATACTTGTCTTTCTCTGTCTGACTTACTTTACTTGGTATGATAATCTCTAATTCTGTCCATGTCATGTTGCTGCAAATGGCATTATTTCATTCTTTTTTATGGCTGAATAGTATTCCATTATATATATATATGTGTGTGTGTGTGTGTGTATACACATATATATGCATGCATACATACACACACATAACATATCTTTATCTAGTCATTGGTTGATGGACATTTAGGTTGCTTCTTTGTTTTGCTTATTGCAAATAGTGCTACTGTGGGCTTTTTAATGAAGACCATTCTGACCAGTGTGAGGTGATACCTCACTGTAGTTTTGATTTGTATTTCTCTGATAATTAGTGATATTGAGCATATTCTCACATGCCTATCTTTGGAGAAATGTCTGTTCAGGTCTTCTGCCCATTTTTGGATTGAGCTGTTTGTTTTTTTGTTACTGAGTTGTATGAGCTGTTTGTATATTCTAGAAATTAAGCCCTCATCAGTCACATCATTTGCAAATATTTTCTCCCGTTCCTTGGGCTGTCTTTTTGTTTCATTTATGGCTTCCATTGCTGTGCAGAAGCTTATAAGTTTGATTAGATTCCATTTGCTTATTTTTGCTTTTATTTCTTTTGCCTTGGAAGACTGAGCTAGGAAAACATTGCCATAATTTATGTCAGAAAATGTTTTGCCTATGTTCTCTTCTAGGAGATTTACGGTATCCTGTCTTATGTTTATAAATCTTTAAGCCATTTTGAGTTTATTTTTGTGTATGGTGTGAGGGAGTCTTCTAACTGCATTGATTTACATGCAGCTTTGCAGCTTTGTTAACACCACTTCTGAAGTGACTGTCTTTTCTTGATTGTATATTCTTGCCTCCTGTGTCAAAAATTAAGTGACCATAGGTATGTGGATGTATTTCTGGGCATTATTCTGTTCCCATTGATTCATATGTCTGGTTTTGTGCCAATACCACACTATTTTGATTACTGTAACTTTGTACTATTGTGTGAAGTCTGGGAGGATTACGTCTCCAGTTTTGTTCTTTTACCTAAATATTGCTTTGGCAGTTCTGAGTCTTTTGTGGTTCCATGTAAATTTTAGTAATATTTATTTTAGTTCTTGAAAAATGTCATGGGTAATTTGATAGGGACCACATTAAATCTGTAGATTGCTTTGGATAGTATGGCCATTTTAACAATATTAATTCTTCTAATCCAAGAGCATGGGATATCTTTCCAGTCTCTGAATCATCTTTGATTTCCCTAATCAGTGTTTTATAGTTCTCTGTGTATAAGTGTTTCACCTCCTTGGTTCAGTTTATTCCTAAGTTTTTTGGGTGTTTTGGCTTTTTTGATGCAGTTTTAAAAGGCAGTTTTTTTTTAAACTTTCCTTTTCTGATGTTTCATTGACAGTATAAAGAAATAAAAGAGATTCCCTTCTGTAAGTTAATCCTGTATCCTGCTACTTTGATGGCTTTCTTTATAGGTCCTAGTAGTTTTTGTGTGGAGCTTTCAGGGTTTTCTATTTTTACTATTGTGTCATCTGCATGTATTGACAATTTTACCTCTTCCTTTCCAGTTTGAATCCCTTTTGTTTCTTTTTCTTACCTGAGTCCTGCGGCTAGGACCTCCAATACTTTGCTGAATGTAAGTGGTAAGGGTGGGCATCATTGTCGTGTTCCAGATTTTAGCAGGAAAGCTTTCAGCTTTTTACCATTGAGCATTGTGTGGGCTGTAGGTTTGTCATAAATGGCTTTTATTATGTTAAGATGCATTCCCTCTGTACCCACTTTGGTAAGAGTTTTTATCATGAATGGATGTTGAATTTTATCAAATGCTTTTTCTGCACCTATTGAGATGATTGTGTGGTTTTTGTCTTTTGTCGATATGGTGTATCACAATGATCTGCGTATGTTTGAACCTTCCTTGTGATGCTGGGATGAATCCAGTTTAATCGTGGTGTATGATCTTTTATTATGTGTTGCTGGATTCAGTTTGCTAATATTTCGTTGAGAATTTTTGCATCTGTATTCATCAAAGGTATTGGCCTGTAATTTTCTTTTTTGGTAGTGTCTTTGTCTGGTTTTGGTATTAGGGTGACAGTGGCCTCGCAGAATGAGTTTGAAAGGATTCCCTCCTCTTCAGTCTTCTGGAAGAGTTTGAGAAGGATCAGTATGAGTTCTATGTATGTTTGGTACAATTCCCCAGTGAAGCCATCTGTCTGGTCCTGGACTTTTGTTTGCAGGGAGGTTTTTTATTGCTGATTCTATTTCACTTCTAGTAATCGGTCTGTTCAGATGATCTGTTTCTTCGTGATTCAGTTTTGGTAGACTGTATGTTTCTAAAAACTTGTCCATTTCTTCTAGGTTGTCCAGCTTGTTTCCATATAGTTGTTCATAGTATTTGCTTATGATGTTTTCTATTTCTGTGGTATTAGTTGTAATTTCTCCATTTTCCTTTCTTATTTGTGCTCTCTTTCTCTTTTCTTGGTGAGCCTGGCCAGAAGTTTGTCAATTCTGTGTACTTTTTCAAAAAAACAACTCTTGGGTTTATTGATTTTTTCTATTTATTTTAAATCTCTATTTTATTTTCTGTCTGATCTGTTATTTCTTTCTTTCTGCTGACTTTAGGTTTTGCTTATTCTTCTTTTTCTAATTCTTTTAGGTGGTAGATTAGTTTATGTATTTGAGATTGTTCATTTTTGAGGAAGGCCTGTATTGCTGTGAACGTCCTCTTAGGACTGCTTTTGTTGCATCCCATACATTTTGTGTGGTTGTGTTTTCAGTGTCATTTATCTCAAGGTATTTTCAAATTTTGTCTTTGATTTTATCGTTGAGTCATTGATTTTTAGTAGCATGTTGTTTAGTCTCCATGCAGTCTTTTTTTTTTTTTTCCTCATTTCTTTTTTCGGTGGTTGATTTCTAGTTTCATACTGTTGTGGTCGGAAAAGATGCTTGAAATAATTTCTGTCCTCTTAAATTTGTTGAGGCTTGTTTTGTGTACTTATGTGATCTATCCTAGAGAATGTTCCATGTGCACTTGAAAAGTTTGTATATTCTGGTTTCTTTTGGATGTAATGTCCTAAAAATATCCAACTAAGTCTAACTGTTCTATTGTGTCATTTAGGATCTCTGTTGCTTTGTTGATTTTCTGTCTGGAAGATCTGTCCATTGATGTTAGTGAGATGTTAAAAGTCTCCTGCTATTATTGTGTTCCCATCAAGTTTCTTCCTTACTTGTGTATTTGTTTTATGTATTTAGGTACTCCTAGATTGGGTGCATGTGTTAACGAGGTAGTATCCTCATCTTGTATTGCCTTACGGGGATTCCTAGTAACTAACTTGGTTTTTCTCTTGCTGCCTTTAGAATCTTTTTTATCTTTAACTTTGTCCATCTTAATTATATGTCTTGCTGTAGGTCTGTTTGGGTTCTTCTTGTTTGGGACTCTCTGTGCTCCCTGTACATGGGTATCTGTTACCTTCTTTAGGTTTGAGAAGTTTCCAGCAATATTTACTTCAGGTACACTTTTCACCCCCTTTTCTCATTCTTCCCCTTCTGGGACACCTATTATGCATAGGTTGACATGCTTTATGTTATCCTGTAGTTCTTTTATATTGTTTTCATTTTTTTCATTTGTCTTTGCGTGTTGTTCTGATTGGGTGGCTTCCTTTATTCTATCTTCAAAATAATTTATTCATTGTTCTACTTTGTTTAGTTTGCTATTTATTGTCTTTATCTCAGTTTTTGTCTTGGCAAATGAGTGTTCTAATTTTACTTGGTTCCTCTTTATAGTTTCTAGTTCCTTGTTACAGTAATCTGCATTTCTATCAATAGCCATTTTTAATTCCTTTAGTATTTTTATTATCTCCTTTTTGAACTCAGGTTCTGGTAGACTGAACAGGTCTGCTTCATTGTTCTTTCAGGGGGTTTCTTTTGTTCTTTTAATTGAGAGTGGTTTCTCTACTTCTTCAATTTACTTATATTTCTTTGACTCTGTATTTAGGAGTAACAGCTATCTGCCATGGTCTTGAAGGGCTGATTTTATGTGAGAGCATCCCTGTGTACATCTAATATTTTTGCTGTGAGAGCTTCTTTTAGTATGGATGCCTGCCATGTCTTTCTTCCATGTGTGATGGCTGTTATCCCTTTGAGGGGGGTTGTGATAGGGTTGTGGTCACCAGAACCAACACTGGATGTGGAGTGGAGCCTCCTCTTTGCTCTGTGGTTGTCACAGCCCTGTCAGGGGCTGAGTCTGCTCCCCAGTTTTGGAGTAGTAGCCCCCAGATCCATTTCTGAGCCTTGGTGTGAGGTGGGCGGGACTGGAGCGCTTCCACGGGCAGAGGAGCCGCTGGGTGTTCCTCTGCAGTTTTCCACCAGGAAGTGCACTCTGTGGTGTCACCTGTCGTGTGGGCTCACAAAGTACACTGTTGTTGGTGCTACCCTCGGCCCCACCTCGGCCGTGGGAATGCAAGCAGTCTGTCCTGGTGTCCTCCATGCGCTGTGCTCACTAAGCCACCTTGAGAAGATGCGTCAAAGTCCGGCACCAGGACCCACTGTAGGTGCGTGAAGTCACACTCCCGGATCAGCCCAGACCCCCGCTTTGCCGCTGCCTTTGCATGCCCTCTGCTAATCCAGACCTGCCCCAGCCACACACCAGTTACTCCTTGGATATCTTGCAAGCGCTGGGCTTCCAAAGGCACTAGTGGTGTAAATCTGCCAAAGCTGTCTGGGACACAGCTCATATTTTAGCCCCGCTTCTTCTTGAGGCAACCCGCCAGCGCTTGTGCACTCCCAGAAGGAGCTGCACCTGCTGCGAGGCAGGGGGTAGAGAGAGGCTGCTACCCAGGGGTCCTGCCCCTCCCTCCTTCTGCCCGAGTTAACAGTGGGGCTTCTATGGAGGAACCACACCCTTCAAATTCTCATTCTTTATTTCGTAACTAATTATTTGAACTGTTTGTCCTCAAAGACCAACCTGGAGAAAATGCCCTGTACCTTGACTTGATGAAACATTAGGCTTCTCCCCCCCAGGCCCCTAAACTTTAATCCACCCTCAGCCTGGTCACCACTGGGGTGTGGAACAGTCTCCACAATGACACCTCCTGAAAATTGGCCACAACAAAAGACATCCCTGATCAACTATCCCATTCTGTCGTCTGCCCACCTCCCTCCCTCACACCCACATCTTTCTAGCCCTGTTTATCCTTTCCTACTGAAAGTCATTTTCCACCTGTTTCTGAAGTGTTCACAGGTCTTACGGTCAGAGCTGTCTCCCAATTACTGTCGTATCCCTGCCCCTGTTGCAGTAGCTCCTCTCTCCCTATCGCAATAAAGGCAAATAAAGTCCTGTACCTAAGTGTGGATTTGTTTTTACTGATCACCACTCTTTTGTAGGCAAAAAACCCCAGGAATCTCATCGCATAGCCACACAGCTAAGTCTGGGGCAAAGAGGGCAGAGATACTTACTGACCTTGAGGTAAGAAGAAATCTATCTCTGATTCAGAACATCTTGTGTACACATTTAGGATAAAATTAATAAGAGCAAATGTTAACAACCTAACACTTAGAGACAACTTGGGGATCAAAAAGGAGATGATAATGGAGATTGGGACATAATGCAGAACTGAATGCAAACGAACTACATATGGAAACTTCAGGCATTCTGCTACGACAGCACTTAGATGCACTGTTACCTTCCTTGCTTATATTAGAAAAAGAGAAGTTGAAAATTAATTCACTAAGCTTCAAACGGAAATAAAGAAGAAGGGAATAATAAAGGTAACAGAAGAAGTTAAGGAGGCAACCATACCATGATAGAATGAGGAAAGTCCAAAATTTAAATTCAAGAAGAGTAACAAAATGGATAATTTAGGCAAGTTTAATGAAGGGGAAAAGAGAGCTGGCGTAAATAAGCGATGTGCAGAATTTAAAAGTCATGTACATTGATCTTAAAATATTGAGAAAATTTGAATAACTTCACGCCAATACATTTGAGAATTTTGGTGAAAAGGATATATTCCTAGAAAAAAAAACTTCAGCCAATAGGTTCAGGAAGATCTACAAATCATGGTCCTTTAACCTTCATAAAGAAATTCAATCAGTAGTCAAAACTGTAACCCACCAATAAAGCACCAAGCCTAGAGAGTTTTACTAAACAATTCAGAGGAAAAAATTCCAGTATTATACAAAATAGATAAATCTCATTCCTCAAATCTGACAGGGACGGTACAAAAATAAAAATTACAGCCCATATCACTCATGAACATGCAAAAATAATAGCAAATTAAAGCCAGAGGGTAATGAAAAAGTGAATACATCACAATAAACTTGTGTTTAATCCCAGGAATGCATGGCAGTTTTATCTTTATAAATTAGTTTGTATTTTATCAGTTCTTAGATGCCTATATTTTTTCTTAACTGTATCTTAAAGGGAAATTACTCAGTGGGAAGCTATTTTTTCTTTCCTTATTGGAGGATAAAATAATAGTATGTTTTAGAATTGATGGAATCTTTGATTTGATTAGAAGTTGTAATTTGTCACATTAATAGATTAAAATAAAAATCATGATCATCTAACTTGATGCAGGAAAAGCATTTGATAAAATTCAACATCATTTATGGAGAAACTCTTGGCAAAGAGAAACAAAAGTTTTATAATGTGAAGAGTAACTTACAAAGTACAGCAAGCTTATTGAAAGGTCAAATGTACTCCCTCTAAGTTTGGGAACAAGACAAAGATGCCTGCTATAGCCAAATGTATTTTTTGCCAGTGGCGTGCCAATTCATTTAAGCATCAAAAAGAAATAAAAATTACACAAAGGAAACAAAATCTTACTATTTAAAGATGAAATAATTACCTGGGGAGAAAATCAAGAAGATTCTATCGATAAATTTTGGAAGGGTCATTGGACATAAAAACAATGTGCATGCACTATGCCAACAAATGGTAGGAAAAGATACTTTGAAAAGAACATTTTCAATAGCATTTTAAAAATGAACTTTTAAGGTTACAATAAAAATGTGATACATTTTGGGAGAAACAGTGAAAATTGAAAAATTGCGAAATTTTAGAATATTTTAAAAAACTGGAATAAGTGGAGAGAAATATCTTTATGGGACAGAAGAGTCAGTATTGTGAATATGAATTTTCCTCAAGGTTTAACACAGCTTTAGTGAAGTTTCTAACGAATTTCTGTGGAAATTGCTAAGTTATTTCTAAGATGTGTATGGAAGTACAAAGTGTCAGTAGATACCGAGATTCTCATGAGAAAAGACAATGACAGCTTGCTTTGATGGGAATTCGAACAGCACATATTAATCAGTGCAGGGATAGTCAAGTAGACTAATGGAAGAGAATGAAGATCTAACAGAACTCAACACAAACACTAAAACTTGATTTGTGACAGAGATGATGTTGCAAATCATTGGGGAAAGAATAGAAATGGTGCTGGAATACTGGTTATCTGTATGCTGTTTATTAAAGCCAGTGCTTACGGGGTTTCTTCTTCGAGTGATGAAAATGTTCTGGAATTAGTGGTAATTGTTGTACAACTCTGTGCATATACTGAAAAACACTGAATTATATAATTTAATAGGGTGACTTTTTAAAAATGGAGGTACTGGGGATTGAACCCAGGACCTCACTCATGCTAAGCACGTGCTCTACCACTGAGCTATACTCACCCCCCTAAAAGGGCAACCTTTATGGAATGCTATTTGTATCTCAGTAAAGCTTTTATTAACAAAAAGAAGGAAAAAACCATGCCAGGTGAAGGGCAAATATCTGATTCTTTTAGGAGACATTCTTGGGAAAATATCTGTATAACTTCAGAATAAGAAAGGCTTTTTTAAAGTAGATATAAAAAGCTATAGCTATAAAGGAAAATAATATAAAAATTACAATAATATGCATCAGGCACTGCTTCAAACTTTTAACATATATTTACTAATTTAGAAAAGTTAATAAATTTAACTACATTAAAATTTAGAGCTTCTGTTCATGAAAGTTCTCCAAAAAGTATGAAAGTGCGTGCTCAACCTGGGAGCGGGTATGTGCAACACTTGTAACTGAACAAACGGTTAGTATCTAGAATATGTGAAAATAAACCAATAAGAAAAAGACAAAGAACCCATTGGAAAAATCACAAAATAGTCATTTCACAGCAGAGGAATGGCCAGTAAATGTGTAAAAATGCTCAACTTCGTCGGTCATCTGAGAAATTTGAATCCAATTTTCTGGGTTTTTAGAAAGGTTCACTTTCCCAGGCAGGAGGACAAACATTTTTTAAATTAATAATTGGCTAGCTTGATTTATGAATTTCATTCATTTGGATATATGGTCCATTGGCTTCCATGGATTCTTGGCCAGGGTTGCATATGTTCAGGACAAACTCATAAATGTCTGTTTATATGACTTAAAAGCAAGGAGATTCCAAAGACAAAATTCAGGGCAGTGATTACCTCTCTGGTGGAAAGAAGCAGTTGTCAGGAGTGAAGAGGGCCTTTTAAGGTCATGTGATGATGTTCTGTCTCTTCAACTGGGGGACATGTATTTAATAAAACTCAGTATTTAATGTGAACTATATTTAGGGGTCATGGTCAATAATAAGGTCTAAGGCAGCACATTTCTAAGCTGCGTAATACATTGTTTCACTCCTGTTTGAATTCGGCAGAACTGCTTGCCCCTGCCTATTGAGGGTTGCAAATTTGCCTTTCTTCTGGTTGCCTGAGAAAGGCCTCAGATGGTGGGAAAGCCCCATTCGGGCACTGATGCTGCGAATTGGAGCTTCTGAGACCAAACACGTAGCAATCTGTCACCACAAGAGGGCAGTTTGACCCTGAACTTTGGTTCTATTCAGGAAGTGGTCAGGCAAGATGTTTTGTGACCTTGAGCGGTCCCTGGGGACTAACTAGCTTGGTAGTGGTCGTCACAAGGTAGAGGAGTCCCCTGGAATCCACTCAAAGTGCGGGTTACGATTCTGATTTGACCTGGTGATCTGCAGCCAGTAACTTGAATCTGATGGCCAAACCTCTACTTTTCATCTGAAAACAAAAGGACAGGGACACAACTTCATGGCTCTTCATAGAAGGGTTGTTAAGCGCTCACAAAGCGAGTTATGTGAGCACTTCCTCTGGATGGCAGGTGATCTTATATGTCCAAGTTTATGCATGTGAGTGTGTTACGCAGCTCCACGTCAGAAATCTGCTGCTCCCTGGCTGAAGAGCAGCCCTATGTGAAGGGGCAGTGTAAAAAGTGATGAATAGCATACGCTCCTGTGCCTCCCTGCTTAAGCACTGCCACTTACTGGTTGTATGACCTTGGCAGGTTACTTCTGTCTCAGCACAGCTGAAAAATAGGGGCAATATTGCCAGTGACCGCATGGGGTTGTTATGGAGGGTAAATGAGTATACATGTGCAGGAGTCCAGCACCCACTCTGGGACATGATTTTATAGGAGCTACGCTAGTGGATTGAGTAGGGATGTGATGGTGACCACAGTGCCTGCGTCCTTCTGGCCTTTAAGGGTGACTTTAATCTCTGCCATAGTTCTAGGCAGAATTTTTTTTTTAATTTACAATATTTATAATAATTTTTTATAAAATTGTTCTCATGTTTACAGTACTTACAAATATTTATGATATTTGGTTTTTGTTTACAATATTGCCAGTGCACTGTTGTTTTTTATTTACTATTTTGACCAAGGCAGGGTGGGAGGGACAGTTTCAGAGCTTCCACTTGGCTTCTTCCACTTGCATAGCGCTCTTGTGGCGATGATGCTAACTGCAGGGTTTAGCAGCTGGGGAGAGGGTCACTGGATAAATTGTGGAACCAGTGAACCTATTACGTGTGTGGGATCTTTGCCAGGACACCATTTATTATTTCCCAACAAGAGAGCCATGATAATGCTTTGGATTCTCAGGTATTAATGTCAAATCAGACCCTACAGCCAACACTCCTCAAAACGCCATGGTATTTCTCTTTCCCGTGTACACGGCTACCTGAACAAATAGCCGTGGGCCCCTGTGGGGTAGGTCAGGAGAATTATTGTCATAGACACTTGCTCCAGTGTTGTCGGGGAGCCTCATGAGATCGGTGGGTTCTGAATCTGAAAGGGGACTCAGGATTGGAAATAGGGAAGAGATCATGACTTTTTACTGGGGCAGCTCCCCTCTGGAGTTTAATCATTCACCCTTGGTTTCGTCTGATTCTGTTGATTCCCTCTCCTGCCCTTAAGGACTCATTTTCTCTTCATCGCCATAGTTCCCCGAGAGTCAGGGTCCCCACTGCTGCTCATGACCATAGTTGCTCCCACCTTGCTTCTGATGAGCATTGCCACCTGGCCCCTGTTTTGGGGGGATCCTGTCGTTTCTGCTGCTATCAGGTATCCCAGCTGGGTGCCAGCATCTCCCACCATCTGCCGTAGGCAGCGGTGTGCTAGGGCTGGCTGGCTCTTTTCAGCTCTTACAGGAGCCAATTGTGACGTTTAAGGAATTTTATTAGCCAGTTGTTAAACACAAGATTTTAAATGTTATCTGACAAGCGAATGACCGAATATGGATAAACTCTCCCTTCTATGACTTTATTTTTTGTCTCGATTCTGTACTCATGTCATGTCCCAGTCTTGTACGTATTTCCCCAGCTCCTCCAGTCCACGTTAGCTAGGTCCTGCAGCTCCTTGTCCTTCTTTGCAGGCCCAGCACCTCCTCAGTTGGGTTAGATCGTGAGTGAACCTAGTTTACTATCTGGTAGCCAGGATAAGAGGTGAGGGTGTATCCTGGGCAGAGGTGTGTGGGGATGGCATTTGTCTTGCAAAGCAGAGGGTTCCACATCATGTTCAAGGAGGTAAGTAGAGCTAGCCTTGAGTAGGGAGGAGTGGGCCACTTGTTCAGGCCCAGAGGAATCTGGGGATTCAAGATTTTTGCATGCTTTAACCAAGAAGCCCCCATTCTATGCCTGAGGGTCACAATCCTTCCCAATCAATGCGCTGATGGTGGTGAAGCTGACTTGCCTGGGTTGAGAATCAAATGTTTCTGGCGCTTCACTTCTCTTATAATTAAAGGCTGAATATGGTCCTCAGCTTTTTCTGCCTTCAAGCTACCTACAAGAGCTGAGTGTCTGCTGTCAAGGACGTTTTCCAGCTCCCATGCTTTGCCTAAAATTGCTGATAAAACACCTTTAGCCTCTTATTACCCTCCACCTCCTCCATGCATTGATTGTAGCACCTGACACCCACTCTCATATTCCAGTTCTTTGTTGCTACAGATTTCTCTGGGTGCAATGGATGACAATATGCTGCATGTGGGGGGGGGGGGAGCAGTGTACAACTGGATAAGTTTGACATACACTCATGAAACCATTATCAAAGCCAAGGTAACAAACGTTTCTAACAACTCCTAATGGTTCCTCCTACCCCTTTTTAATTTATCCCTCCTTTCACTCTCATCCCCAGGGAAATTCTGATCTGCTTTTTGTCACTATAGATCTGTTTGTATTTTCTAGACTTTTGCATAAATGGAATCATACAGTGGGTATTATTTTTTGGTCTGGCATCTTTAAGTATAATGATTTTGAGATTTACATATGTTGAGTTTTTCAGTTACTCATTCCTTTTTTATTGCTGAGTAGTATTCCGTTTAATGGATGTACCAAAAAGTTTACTTTTTTACCTGTTGATGTATAGTTGGGCTGTTTCTAGGTTTGGGTTATTGTGAATACAGCTGCTACTGGATATAAGTCTTTGTGTGAACATGTTATAATTTTTCTTGAATAAATATGTAGGAGTGGAATGGCTGGGTGTTTATTAAGTATATATTTAACTTTTTAAGAAGCTGCCAAACTCTTCCAAAATTAACCATTTTACTTTTTCATCGGCAGTGGATGAGAGTTCTGATTGTCCCACACCTTCATCAACACTTAGAACGGTCTTTTAACTTTAGCCACTCCAGTAGGTGTGTAACTCCACAAAGTTTTCCTCACGTCTCTTTGAAATTCCTTTCGCTATCCCCTCCCTGCTCCTGCTTCCTGACCCTATGCAACCACTAACCTGCTTTCTGTCACTGTAGATTAGTTTGTATTTTCTAGACTTTTATATAAATGGAATCATACAGTATGTACTTTGTATGGTTTCTTTCACTCAGCATAATTATTTTTAGAGTCATCCATACTGCAGTATGTATAAATAACTCATTCCATTTTACTGCTGAGTCTTATTCCAGTGTCTGGATATACCACAGTTTATCAGTTCACCTGTTGATGGACATTTAGATCGTTTCCAGTTTTTGTCCAACACAAATAAATTTGCTTATAAACATTTAGATATAAGTGCTTCTATGGACATATGCTTTCATTTCTCTTGGGTAAATGCCTACGAGCAGAATGGCTGGATAATATGATTGGTGTATATTTAACATTTTTTAAGAATCTGCAGAACTGTTTTCAAAGTGGTTGTAATGAAATAAAAATGAGAAACAAAATAAAACAAACACACACAAAAAACCACATTTACTCTGTCATTTCAAGTGAAAGAGAGCATTTAACAGTAAGTGAGAATATGTATCTGCAGTTTGAAAGGAACTCCTCTAATGTAAAAGGCATTTTGAAGTCAGTGCCTGGCTTCAAAGTTTCAAAGAACAGGCTCACTCTCTTAGGGGCTAATGTAGCTGGCAATTTTATGTTGAAGCCAATGCTCATTTACCATTCTGAAAATCCTTGGGCCCTTGAGAATTATGCTAAATCTATTCTGCCTATGCCTTCTATTTTTGTTTTCCTTTTTTGGGAGGAGGGTTGTTTTTGGGGGGTGGGGTGGGTAATCAGGTTTATTTCTTAATTTATTTGTTAGTGGAAGCACTGGGGCTTGAACCCAGGACCTCGTGCATGCTAAGCACGTGCTCTACCACTGAGCTATACCACCTACCCCTGCTTATGGCCTCTAAATGGAACAGCAAAGCCTGGATGACAGCACATCTGTTTACAACATAGTTTACTGAGTATTTTAGGCCCAGTGTTGAGATCTACCGCTCAGGAAAGAGAAAGGTTCCCTTTAAAATATTACTGCCCTTTGACAGTGCACATGGTCACCCAAGAGCTCTGATGGAGATGTTCAATGAGATTCATGTTGTTTTCATGCCTGCTAATGCAACATCCATTCTGCAGCCCATGGACCAAGGGGTAATTTTGCCTTTCAAGTCTTATTATTTAAGAAACAGATTTTGTAAGGCAATAGCTGCTATCTGGGCAAAGTAAACCGAAGTCTTCTGGGAAGGATCCACAATTCTAAATGCCATCAAGAACACTTGTGATTCATGGGAAGAACTCAAAATATCAACATTCACAGGAGGTTGGAAGAAGTTGAACTCAACCTCCTGGATGACTTTGAGGAGTTCAAGACTTCAGTGGAGGAAGTAACTGCAGATGGGGTGGAAACAGCAAGAGAACTCGAAATTAGAAGTGGAGCCTACAGATGGGGCTAATGGCTGCAATCTCATGATAAACTTTGGATGGATGAGGAGTTGCTTCTTACAGATGAGCAAAGAAGGTGGTTACTTGAGATGAAACCTATTCCTGTGGAAGATTATGCAACTGACCACAAAGGATTTAGAATATTACATAAACTTAGCTGATAAAGCAGCAGCAGGGTAGGAGAGGACGGACTCCAATTTTGAAAGAAGTTCTACCGCGAATAAAATGCTATCAAACAGCATTGCATGCTACAGAGAAATGTTTGTGAAAAGAAACTTCATTGTTGTCTTATTTTAAGAAATTGCCACGGCTGCCCCACCCTTCAGCAACTACCACCCTGATCAGTCTGCAGCCGTTAACACTGAGGCAAGAGCCTCCACCAGCAAAAAGATTATGACTCATTGAAGGCTCAGATGATGGTTAGCTTTTTTTTTTTTTTTAGCAATAAAGGAATTTTAAACTAAGGTGTGTACATCTTTTAGACAAAATGCTACTGCAGTATAGTGTAAATATAACTTTTATATGCAGTAGGAAACAAAAAATCCATGTGAGTTGCTTTATTGGGAGATTCCTTTTATTGTGGTGGAACAGAACCCTCAAAATCTCTGAGGTCTGCCTGAATGTTGAGAATTTCTTGTTTTATTTGATATAATCCAACCGAAAGTTCTTTGAAGTCCTTGATAATTTTTAAGACTATAAAGAGGTCTTGAGACTAAAAACTTTGAGAACTGTTACCTCAAAATAAAGATAAGACAGTACAGTCTAGGCAAGATTGCTTAAGGGTCTAGGTAAAAGGAGAAGATGCTGACATCAAACAGTGTTGGGACAGATGTAACAGTTGGTGGGTACGTGTTTTCACTCTTTCCCCTTTGGTTGAAGTCTGTCACAGCCTGGTATTTTGTCTTAGTGGTTTTGTTCCCGTGAGAAGAACCCTGACGTGATGAACGCTCGTAAGTCACATAACCCTGCTGAGAGTGAGAGGGGGGCACTTCCTTGTCAGTTATCCAGACTATTTACACGGATCTTACTTATTTTTCAGACCTGGGATCGGCTCAGATTGGATGATCCTTCTTCAATTACAATTTCCTTATGCCCAAGCTAAAAATTTAAGAAAAATCCCTAGACACCAGGGTCCTATCTATGAACTTGAAGTTACTATTCTCAACCTACAGGGAAGAAATTACTTATTGAAAACAAGTGCTTTTCAAAGAAAGAAATCCAATAAGAGATTGAACGTGCACTTTAATTTTAGAAGAGTTAAGCTCCTTTCTGACGTAGCCTGCTCTCTCAGACAGTGGCTTATTCTAAATGCTTCAGCAAATAACGCAAAACAGCACAGTAAATCCCTGCCCTACCTAACAGCGCTGCTGGAAGAGATTTCTCTCTAACCCCGGCTGAGGCTCTTTTTATTTATTAGGGGGATTAAACTTAATTCCCTTCATTTGTACTTATTCTTTCTAACAATGGTTGATACGTAGGAATTCAGAGAGGCTTTTTCAGATTTGAGATGCAAGTTCAATGTCAGCCTTTTTTTTTTTTTTTTTTTTGATTTGGCTAAATCAAAACAATGGATTAGTTGCCCATGCAGAATCAGGACTTCCATGGTGACTCAGGGTTGAATTTTACTCCCATGATTTTGCTGAAAATTCGATGCTATTAAGAATACCAGAAGCACTGGCTTCAGGCTTAGTAGATATAAGTTGAGCTTAGGCAAGACAGACTCTCACTGGGCAGTGCCCTGATTATGGCTGCAAGAACTTCTTGGTTGAAAGGTTATTGACACACCACCTTTGAACAACTCTTTACTGTTTAGAAGACATAAAACAGAATGGTTTAGAGCATAAGAGTCTGGGTTTAAACCCTGGCCAAACCACTTACAAATTGTATGATCTTGGTTAAGCCACATGACCATGCTGGGTGTCAGATACTGTATCTATAAAATAAGAATTATAATGACCCCCCTCCTAGGATTACAGAGTTGAGATGAATAGTAAATGTCAGGTATTTAGTCTGATCTGAAGTGACCCATAAACATTATTTATAATTGATTTTCTTTTATTTCTTAAACCTCACACATCCTTGTGGTTATTGTGGGGTAAATATCCCTATTCCTAAAGGTAAACTGAGGTTCAGGGGTTAATTGTCCATCAACCCAGAGCCAGCCTGGGACAGGCCCTCTGATCCCAAAGTCGGGGCACTTCTCAGTACTTTATCCTAACTCTTGTAGGTATAGGGCTCAGAATCATAAAAGCTTGATCTCTTACATAGTTTTAGACCTCATTTAATAAACTCAGAGGATTTGCAGAAACCAGATAAGTATATAAACTTGAAATTGGAGCCTTTGTGAAACAAAGCATACATTATCTAATGATTGGGTTTATTCAATTTTTTGTTGCCTCTATAGTGTTTTATTACTTTCACATGACATTAAAATCTGTCTTTCTTCCATAATGTGTATGGACCCTGACTTTACACTTAGCAACACTGGCTTACACTTGATGTGCTGGTTTCTCAAAATTCTAGAGAACAGGGACCATCTTAACCTCGTAGGGATCTAGCACAGTGGCCTGAACAATTAACTGAGTGTACTAGGGGAAAAACCGATTTAAAAAAAATGGTTTTTTGCCTTAATGGAGGCACTGGGAATTGAACCCAGGACCTTGTGCATACCAGGCATGTGTTCTACCACTGAGTTATACCCCCCACCCCCTTGAGGGTACAAGGGGAGATCATTTACTTACTCCTTCATTATACAAATGTTTACTGCACCCCAACTGTGTGCAGGCACTGCCCTGGGATATAGCAATGAGTAAGCCAGACCAGGTCTTTACTCTTAAAGAGATCACATTATGGAAGGAGGAGATAAACAATCAACAAATAAACAAGTACATCAAAACAGTAATTTCAGCTGGTGTAAGTAGATGCTAAGAAGACAATAAAACAGGGTGATGGGATACAGACTGATGGGGAGAGACGGTGGGGGGTGGAGGGGAAGTCTCAATACAGTTGTCCGGGAAAATCTATCTGTGGGGGCGGCAATTTGAGCTGAGACTTTGATCATTAAAGGGAAACAGCATAGAGCCAGGGCTCAGGCAGTGGGAACAAGCTTGCGTGTTATAAGAATAAAAAGGAAGACTCATTATGAATAATGAAACTCAAAATCCCTATGAGGTCTTTTCTGTCCATATAAGGAAAATACAGGCTTTGGATCACCCGTTGCTTTAATCACCTTTATTTACCTTCTAGAAAAAAGGAGTGGCCGAAGTACACCTTTCCTTTGAAGGGCAAAACTGGCTTCGGCTTGTTGGCTCTTACTGCACTGCTGAAAGTCACTGTGTGTAGTCTTTCTGCAGCAGATATTTGAGAACCAAAACTTTTCCACTTAAGAGATTGGTTCATCTGTGAAATGTCCGTTTCTCTTAGTAAACTTCACCAAGGACATGGAATTCCATATCCCTATTTATTAACCTGATCTTTCAGCACACCTGCTTGTCCGTGCTCAAGAAAATATAAAGTCTTACTCTAGTCACACTTCTAATTTCTTGTCATTTTTCCTTATTTAATATGTTATTCACAACTTCCCTCTTTTCCTTCTTAGTTTCTTACACACACATACAAACACACACACTCAGACAATACCACACTCATACCCCTTGAGGCTATTTTCCCAAACATTTATATGAAGTGCCCAGAACAGATGAGTTTGTAGAGACAGAAAATAGTGGTTGCCTAGGACTGGGGGACGTGGGAGATGGGATGGTGATGGCTAAGGGGTACAGGGTTTCTTTTTGAGGTCATGAAAATGTCGTAAAGTTGATTGCGGTAGGTAGGGGCACATCTTTTTGAATATACTAACAGCCATGGGATTGTATACCTTAAATGGGTGAATTGCATGGTATGTGAATTATATCTCAATGAAGCTGTTTAAAAAGCTAATAGAGGAGACAAATGGACCTATAATAGTGTGATACAAAACAAGGCAAGAAAGGAGAAATAAAGGAATGAAAACAGATGGACAAATTAAAAAACAAGAATAGTACACTTGTATCCAGGCATTTCAATAATTACATTAAATTGGACTAAAGACTCTCTTTAAAAATATATATATATGGAAATACAAAGGGCCACGAATAAAGAAGGCAGTCGTGGAGGGGAAAAAAACTAGAGGTTTTACACTATCATATGTCAAGGATAACATTAAACATACAATAACTAAGACTTTAATATTGGTGCAGGAATAGACGAATGGGGGGAGGGTGTAGCTCAGTGGTACAGCGTGTGCTTAGCATGCACGTGGTCCTGGGTTCGATCTTCAGTACCTCCACTAAAAATAAATAAGTAAATAAATAAACCTAATTACCTCCCCCTTCAAAAAAAAAAAAAAAAAAAAGACAAATAGAATTCTGAGTCTAGAACAGACCTAGGTATGTGTAGTCACCTGATTTACAGTCAAGAGGCCACTGCACCTCAGCAGGGGAAAGGATGGTCATTTCAATAAGTGATGCCAGATCCATTGGATATCCATGTGGACAAAAATTAAACTTCACCTCTCCCTAAAAAATTAATCTGAGATGACCTGAATGTATCACAAATAAAGCTTCTCAAGAAAATACATGAAAATCACCCCATAACCTTGGTGCAGACAAAAATATCTTAAACAAGACAGAAAATACACTGCTTGTGATAGAGAAGATTGATAGACTATACTGCATTAAAATTAATAACTTCTAGGTGGAGGGATAAATTGGGAGTTTGGGATTTGCAGGTACTAACTACCATATATAAAATCGATAAAACGTTTCTCCTGTATAGCACAGGGAACTATGTTCAATATCTTGTAGTAACCTATAATGAAAAAGAATAGGAAAACAAATGTATGTATGTATATGTATGACTGAAACATTATGCTGTACATAAGAAATTGACTCAACATTGTAAACTGACTATACTTCAATAAAAAAGAAATGTAAAATTAAGTAATTAATTAAAATAAGAAAATCACACACACACGAAATAGATAAATAACAATATCCTCCTGTATAGCACAGGGAACTATATTCGATATCTTGTAATAGCCTATAGTGAAAAAGAATATGCAATGGAATTTATAGATATATAAGACGTACTCACTATGCTGTATGCCAGAAATTAACACCATATTGTAAACCAACTATACATCAATTTAAAAAATTAAAAAATTAAAAATAAAGTACTTCCCACATAAAAGAGAACTTTATTTATCAAAAGATAAAATCAATTGAATGGAAATGTAAGCAATAGACTGGGAGGAGATATTTTCAATACATATATCTGGCAAAAGACCTACCAGAATATATAAAAGCTCCTACAGCTTAAAGATTTAAAAAAACCCAACAACTGAATATTTTTAAGTGAGCACGAATTTATACCTCACACAGAGAAGGTATCCGTATAGCCAGTAAGTGCAAATGGCGCTCATCATGCTTAGGTATCAAGAAAGCAAATGTATGGTGCGATGAAATCCCACCACACCTGCACCAGAATGTCGGCATCAAGGTTTGGTGAGGATGTGGAGCAAATGGAACTCTCATACATTGCTCATGGGGATTCAGACTTGTACAACCACTTTGAAAAACTCTTTGGCAATATTTGCTAAAGCCAAACATATGAATACACCCTGGAACCCAGCAATTCTACTTTTGAGTATGTACCTAACAGACCTAGAGTGCTTATATCCATCAAAAGACGTGTGTAAGAATGTCCATAGTGCATTATTTGTGATGGCCCCAACCAGGTAAAAACTCAAATGTCCATCATGAGTTGAATGGATAAATAACCTGCGAATGAGTGATAGAGTGATGTAATAATAATAATAGTAATACAGCGATAAAAGTGAACAAGCTGCTACTACATTCAACAACATGAATGAATCTGACATACAAAATATTGAGAGAAGCCAGACGTGAAAGAATACATACAACAGGATTCCATTACGTGAAGTTCAAAACAAGCACAACCGTGGTACAGTTCAGAAAAGTCACTATCTTTAATGGAATATTGACAGAGTGGCATGAGGAAGCTTTATGGGATGCTGGAAATGTTCTATATTGTTATTTGATACATGTACAGTATATAAATATATTTATATTACATATAAAAATTAAGCTGTACACTTGATGTGTGCACTTTTTACTGCATATATCTCAAAAATAAATTGACAACTGTCTCTAGGTCAGTACACAGAACGATGGTGAACAAAATAAATCTGATATTTGATCTTATAGGTATCAATAAGGATTCTTAGGTGAAATGTGAATGGGATATGGAATTTAAGTAATACTTTGGTCAAAAATATGTAATAAAACAGAAGGAATAATAGTATTGTATTTATTACTATTTATAGAAAAAAGCAACAACTAGGAAACAGAATAAAAGTAGAGAATTTGGGCTGTTTGCCTTCCCTAAACTATGCCATGCACAAAACAACAGTCATAAAAGATGTTATGTTTTCTGGGGGGAAAATACGGTGTTAGTATTTTTTCAGTGTGTAGTCAGAACAATAGAAACAGCTCAGGTATTTCCAACCTTTAGCCACTAATGCAGAGAACTGTTTGCAGAAGTGTTTAAGGGCTGAAGGGGTAAAGGGATGAAAGGATGTTCCCCAGATACCAGGAGTTCCAGGAAGCTGCCGGAAGGGCACGGGGTGCTTGCCGCCCAGGTCCCAGGAGCGCTGCGCTGCCGAGGCTTCTAGAGCTTGGGACCGCCACAGCTGCTACTTCACCGGAAGCCAGGGGTCCCAGTCCTCACTGGGACTTCAGGCTTCTGGAAGCTACAGTCCTGTGCTTGCCGATCGACTTGCCGCCGCTGCTGCTGGAGCGGCTAATTGTCCTCTGCCACCACTGCTGCCCCAGCCACAGCACAGGGAGGAAAATAGGGCTCCTCTCCTCCTCCTGCTTTCTGACCTCTTGCCAGGACCTCCTGTGCCAGACCCAGCTGGTGAGAGAGTCTGGGAGATGTCGTTTTCAGGCTTCCAGCCTCCAAGATGCAAAAATTAAGACAGTGCAGAGTCGAAGGCCAATAGTCAAATAACTAGAAAAATACTCCAATAAGAATAGTCAAAGCTGAGTTAAAATTAAATCCATATCTTTACTTCAAGATTTCCCCAAACCTTTACTATGCTACTGGGCTTCGAAAATTTTCAAAAGAGAGATATCATTTGCAGTGCTTCTCAATTTTACATGACAGATTTCCCCCCAGAGAACACGTTTTTAACATGTCATAGGACCCCAGATTAGGATGAAAACAGGGACAAACAGACATGCTATTGTTGTTGGATTATAATGAGGACGTAGGAAGGTAGATTTTATAAAACATGCTTTCCTCATATAAATTATAAAAAACTACAGAGGGACAAGTTAGAGTGGTAATGTAAGAATTCAAACACACCAACGTCCTGAAAACTAGTTATGTTAAAGGAATGACACTGACAAAATCTTACATTTCTTGGAGATTTTTCTAATGGTCACTTACTGTTTTGGTAGCCCAGTATGCGAACATCTCTTTTTTGGGGGGAAGAATCACAAAGGGAGAAATAAGGAATGAAGAGCTCTGACTGACATCATGGAAATTGAAGAGGAATGATCATCTTTCTGGTTAATTCGTAGTTAATTCTAGTAACATCAGCACAGTCACTTTATCCAGAGACAGCATGAGTTCAGAGGCATAAGAGTAAGTGTGCAGAGGGAGCAGATGCCAGTGGCACAGCTGTGACTCTCCAGCAGGGACAGTGCCAGTAGGGCACACCTCACAGATGGCTCTTTTGGCAGGACCTTGGCTGTGCTTTGTCCATCTATGTTTCTGCCCGAGTCTGTTTATTCAGCCCTCTTGCCTATTGTGCAACTTTCAACCCCTCCAAAAATTATTTTTCCCCTTAACTGAACTAGGTGTATTTTCTTTGTTTACAACCAAGAACTCTAACCAAAACATTCTTAGAAAGTAGAGAAAGCCAAAGGGAGACCCAATATTCTAATTTTTTTCCTAACCGATAGGTCAAGAAGACCAATTATATGGGAAAAAACTACTATGAAATAATTGCATCCTAACAGAATGGATTGGTTTAGAAAACTACGTTTGGAAAGATTCAGAGAAATACCATATGTAATGGGGGAAAAAAGGAGAAAGTTCTAAAATAATATCTGACTGCACAAATGTGGAAAATTCCAAAGGGAAACCAGTAGGAGTGATGTCTAAACACACCAGGATGGCTGCAAAGGTTAAAGTCAGGAATAAGCATAAGTCTGTGAATATTTTTAATAAAAATGGAAAGACCTTTTTATTAAAGTATAGTTGATTTACAATGTTGTGTTCATTTCTAGTGTACAGCATACTGATTTAGTTATACATATATATTCCTTTTCATATTCCTTTTCATTTTAGACTATTACAAGGTACTGAATATAGTTCCCTGTGCTATCTAGTAGGACCTTATTGTTTATCTATTTTATATATAGTAGTTAGTATCTGCAAATTCCAAACTCCCAGTTTATCCCTTCCCACCCCCTTCCCCTACTGGTAGCCATAAGTTTGTTTTCTATGTCTATGAGTCTGTTTCTGTTTTATAAATAAGTTCGTTTGTTTCCTTTTTGTTTTTTGTTTTTTTAGATTCTACATATAAATGATATCATATGGTATTTTTCTTTCTCTTTTTGGCTTACTTCCCTTAGTATAACGATCTCCAGGTCCATCCATGTTGCTGTAAATGGCATTATTTTATTATTTTTTATGGCTGTGTAGAATTCAAACATGGAAAGACTCTTAAGGCATGGTTTTAACAAGAACAAGAGAAGGCTGGGCCAGCATCCTGGAAAGAATGATACAAGGTTAGACGAAGGCAGAACTCATAAGCTAGATGATCATTGTGGCCCCTGCCATATGCAGAACTTTATAATAGTCAATTTACTCAGTTTTTACCTTTGCCCTAGCTTCTCTAGCAAGAAGAATTCTCTTCAGTTTATAAATGGCAGGCCAGTCAGCCTAAATAAGAATGTTCAGTTCAATTAAGACAGGTCAGATATGAGAGAATCTGGTCACATTTGTAAATACATCATTAATTGAAAAAGACGTATGAGAAGTCCTTGTGAGAATGTGAACCACAGCTGCCAGCAGCCCTGTCATGTGAAAAAAGAAAATCCTTCATGAAGTGGGAGAGGATGAAGCCAAGGAGCTGAAAATATTGGAGACAAGGACAAAGAGAGAGTCCTGGAGACTCAAGTCCATTAGATTACAGCTCCATCCCTGCCCTTTACAATTACGGGAACAAATAATTCCTTTTTTTTTTTTTTTTTTGCTTAATTGTGTTCCAGGTTTTTTTTCTTTTTAGTAAAAAGGCCAGAATGATAATCAATTCATAAGTGAGGATTCTGACACTCAATTACTCAAGTTACAAGCAGTAAGCAACAGATCCAAGCTTCCAACAAATCGCTCTGAGTCACAAACCTAATTTCCTTTTCCTTTTGCCTCTATAGATCAATAGTTCTGTCAGTCTGTTGTTTGCTGAAAAGTTCCAGGGTCCTGTAGGAGAATCTCCCATGCAGTTTATTGCCGCTCCTAATTATTTTCTCCTCTGCCAGTAAGAAGAGCCTGCATACACTCTTGTTGTGCTTCCCTGGGGGAGAATATACATTTCTGCCTGCAGTGCCCCCCACAGGGTATTCTTAGGTTCAACTCAGCATTCAGGTGCACGAAACTACCATCGACCACTTGGGCACTCAGAAGAACGTAGGACAGGAACCACAGTTTGCCAGCAGGGCAGCGTCAAGTATTCCTCTTCTATAGGACACCAGATCACACAGCTGCCCAGGGACAGCTCAAGTGGAAAAAGGTGGGATTCTTCTGGGGCAGGTGCTGGAACCACTCGTTCCCCACGAGAGCCAGTGTCTCCTGTAACAACTTCAGAGGCAAAGCCTCTAGCATCCCCATAAGGACACGCCCAGTGAAAACAGCCGCCACACTCAGGGACCCTAAAAGCCACCCAGCCTCCACCGAAAACCTATAGTGCATTGATAGTTCCTCCCGGTACAGATACAATTTCCAATCAGAGGTCATTTTTATTATAAGCAGTGTTGTTGAAGAATGTTGTTAACACAATAATCTGATTCCAGGGGAACAGAGTTAGTGAGTTAACTAAAGGTCAGATTCTTACATAATATGGAAAGGATTTTTGTTAACCCTTTATCCAAACTGCCTCACTGATAGCGGGTTTGACCGTATGACTTACTTTGATTAACAGACACAAGTGGAGGTGACTTAGGTGCCTCCTCCTAGCAGCTGTTGCCTGGTTCCACTCTTACCCTCTTTCCTCTGCTGGGAAACTAGGAAGGGAGCATCACCTTTTGTTGGTCTCAGTCCCCAGATGTGGAAGATATTTGGAGCAGAGCCATGGAACAGAGCTGCAGCAAATCCTCATCTGCCAGGAAACCTCCAAGATGGGTAAAGATTTATTGTTCTAAGCCATTGCTAATCAGAGAGTTGTTAGTTTTTGCAGAATAACCTGTCTATGATTAATACAACCCCTTTGGAAAGACCTAGACTGGATTTATCACTCTCCAACCAGGATTCCCTAAGGACAGCCTTCCAACTGGGCCATCCAGTTTTTTGGTGTGTCACAGCTTTGATTCTGACAATAATCCCCACCTCAAGGGGCTGATGGAAAGTTTCCCCTTCTTGAGTAGTTTGGCTGTTAGGGCAGTTAGAGTGATGTCTGGAAAATACCACATATGTAGATTGTGACCATTCATTGCTGTATTTCATCTTCTTCTTTGTACCAGTCAGGGTCTGGTCAAGAGATAGAAATGACAGTTATTCAAGAAAGAGATTTCAATCTAATGAACTGTCACCAGGGTATAAAATTATCAATTTGGTAACCGTATAGGTATAAAGAGAAATCTAACATACTGCTGAGGTAGCAACTGCAGGAAACTTACTTGCCTTCAGGACTGAGGGGTCAAAGTCAAGAAGTTGGAGTTACTATTAAAAACGTAGAAATTTACCATAAAAATAATAAGATAATGCTATTTGCAGCAACATGGATGGACCTGGAGATTGTCATTCTAAGTGAAGTAAGCCAGAAAGAGAAAGAAAAATACCGTATATCAATCATATGTGAAATCTAAAAAAAAAAAAAAAAAAAAGACAAATGAACTTATTTATAAAACAGAAACAGACTCAAAGACAGAAAAGAAACTTATGGTTACTAGCGGGGGAAGTGGGTGGGAAGGGAAAAACTGGGAGTTTGAGATTTGAGTATACTATTACATATAAAATAGTTAAACAGCGAGTTTATACTGTATAGCACAGGGAACTATGTTCAATATCTTGTAGTAACTTATGGTGGAAAAGAATATGAAAACGGATATATGCACGTTCATGTATGACTGAAGCATTATGCTGTACACCAGAAACTGACACAACATTGTAAACCGACTATACTTCAATTTAAATAAATTTAAATAAATAAACACACACACACACACACACACACACACACACACACACACACACACACACACACACACACACACACACACACACACACACACACACACACACACACACACACACACACACACACACACACACCCAAAATGTAGAAACTTAGAGGAAGGGCCCTGTGGAGCTGACACTCAGACCTCTGAGGAGGGGGTAGCTCCTCAGGGGGCGCTGGTGTTTCTGGGTTTGGAGGAGGTGTCTCAGTGAGTAGGGACCCACCTATGAGGAAGGGTCTAGTGCCTGGTGTCTTTGAGGGGCCGCGTTGCAACTAGTTCTGCAAGTGTTGGGAAACTGCCAACTGGATCTAACTGCTGCTTTGGGGAAGAAGGGTTCATGTGCTGCTGCTGGCAAAACATAGCAAACAGGAGGGTCACAGGAAGGGGCAAGTCCCTTCTTCCTCCTCCTCCATCCCTTTAGGCTCGCTCTAGCGCCCCCTACTGTCAGAGCCTAACGAGGAGCCCGCTGGCAAAGCTGAGATGTGGTTTGGAGAGTCCCTGCAAACCACTCTGATCAGTGCACAGGGGACGCCTGGCCAAGGTGAGGAGTGAGAGGGAAAGCCTAACCTGCGCTGTCCTCCCCGAGCGCTAAGCTGTGTCCGCCTGGGGAAGGGTCACCTTTTTCTAATTTGCACACGGGTGCCATGTAGACCAGTGTGCACATTGCTGAGTCTAACATCAGCAATCAAATCTTCCTTCCGTCTTCTAAGTGGCTGTGAAAAGCGTGGATTTTTATTGTAATGTTCCAGGCCGACTTACATGACATCAGCATGCGATTTTTTGCAGTCATATAAACATACGGCCCGCCCTTGTACACTATCAAAGCTTTGTGCAGGTTTGTTTGAAATCAGTTCCTCGTTCTAACACCTTTTCTCACCGTGGGTACCACTTCTGATACGCAATGTCGGCTCACTTCCCTCTCTTCTTTTAAGCGGGACTTCCTGCTATGTATCTGGAGCAAGTCGTTGCCGCATCCATAGGTCTCTTTCTTACTTTCTCTGCCGTTGTCTTTTCACTAGAGTTACGGAGTGAGCTGCTTTGTTCTTGTCCTGTCTCTTTTCGCCCTCCTAGCCGTAGGTTTGACATTTTTAATAAAAAATTTAAGTGAAGGCTTAGAAGAAATGATCTTCAAATTTGCTGATGACACAAAAATGGGAGGGTTAGCTCAAGTGACAGATTATAAAATCAGGATTCCTACTGATTTCTGTAGACTGAAATGCTGTGTTGATAGCGAAAAGATAAAATCTATGAGATAACGGGGAAAACCCAGGAGAATTTAAAATAAGGACAAGAGATAATTAAAGTGACATAACAGAAATGAAGACAAACCTTTATTTTTGAAAACCTGGTGGCAATATTACTCACGTGGCAGCTTTAGAAAGGAATCATGCCATTTCTGTGATAAGCACACAGCAGCTATTCAATGAAGGTTTACATAATTTAATATTTGACAAAAGATCATGGAAAAGGATAATTAATTATAGTTGAGGGGGGAAGTGCTTTTTTAAATTTTTTGCTTACTCAACCACCTCATGAAAATTCTGAGGAGATACAATGAATTATATATAAATATAAATATATGTAGGTATGCAACAAAATCTTAATGGTGATTATCTCTGACTCACGGCTGGTAAATTTTATTTTACTACTGAAAATTTTATTTTCTCTGTTATGATAAGAATAAACTTAAAAAAAAAAACAGATAAAAGCAACCAAATGAAAAGTTACCAAATATATTTGGAGTTTTAAGAATATTTTGATATAAGAAATACCTTCTTTACAGTGATTCAGGATGAATAATAAAGCAATAAATAAAAATAAAAATTACCTAATGCATTCCATTCAATCAAATGTAAGTGAGGAGGTTGTAAAATGATTATAAATCAATAAAAAATGTTTTAAAAAAATGTAAGTGAGGAGGAATTTGATCTAGAGTTACAGATTTCCAAAGGGGCAAAAAAGATTATGTTTTGAATCTACAATGGCAATATCTTTGGAGATAAGAATCCATGAAACATCTTTTGTTTTAATATAGAAAACATGTCAAAAGGGTAATTCATTTGACAGAGAAGCAAAAAGATGAAAAATTGCTGGGAATTTTTTTTCGCTCTTTTCTCCCCACTTAGATAATTTATGGAAATAGCTGGGGGAGTGGGGTGGGGGGTGGTGCCTGTAAAATGTATGTGCTTAGATGGGTGATGATAAATATTTCCTCTCAGATGAGAAGGAACAATTTTGGTGGAGAAAGGGCCAAGATTCAATTTTATTCTACTTATCTTCAGAATTAATAAAAAGGCTGTTTGTTTGGCTTACTGCAGTGTCATCATGAAAAGAAATTAAATCCTGGGTTATAGATCCAACCAGATTTGGTCCTTGATATGTTATTTGTTTGTTTCCTCTGAGAAGCCTGGCTGTCCCTCTGGTCTGGGTGAGGTCCCTATTGTTTGGGCTCTAAGATGGTGTGTGTGTGTGTGTGTGTTTTTCAGAACGTGAACATCAGGTCATAGTTATACATCCATTACTGTGATTTTTTGATTAATATCTGAATGCCCCATTAGATGCTCAGCTCCATAAGAGCAGGGGAGGTGTCTATGCTTGCCATGGCATCCCCAGAAACTAACCCAGGTCCTGGAACAGTTAAGTGCTCAATTAGTATTTGTTGAATAAATAAATAAGTGGATGAATGAGAAACAGTAAATGTAAGTAATCAGAATAGATTCCTGGGTGTGGCAGGGAGGAGGGGGGCAGTGGAAAAATTTAGAGTTAACTGTAAAAGAATATCTTTAAAATATTTCTTGTAGATTTAGCAGAAGAAGATAAAGAGCCAATACAGCATATCAGAAAGAATATGAAAAACTCTCAAGTTCCCAGAAAAATCTGATAAATTCCTTATGTATATCAAAGGAGTTTAATACTTTCTACTCTGAGTTATATTTGAGTGTTTTTCTAAAATAGCATTCTTTTTTTAATATGGCTTTAAAAGGCTGTCTCTTTTCTTGAGTAAAATATTTTCCTAACCTAGTATCATGGGTTAATAAAAGGTCTTTATACTGGAAGATCTGGAATAGAAAGACTCATTGAACCTTTTAGTAAATAGAAAAGTTAGAGTACAAGAGAAGAGGCTTTGCCTTAAATTTTTTTTAACCTCTTTGTAGTTTTCAGGGATTTTTTTCTGCTGATTCCTGGTTGGTAGGTGTCAAGATTTTTTTGACATCTTTTATAGCTTTTATTCAATACTTCCACATAAAAAAAAAAATACTCCTTTCCTACCATCTTATAACTTTAGGGGGAAAAGTTCTAAAAGATTTCCACCGTGAGGGGAGAACATTTTTATTCACTCTGGAAAACTGGGTCATCTTCTTTTCAGAACATTTTTTTCTTTTTTTTTTTCCCCCAAAACCTGAGAACATATTCAAGGAAAACAAAGGTGGAAAGTTTTCTACAATCCGTGGGGAATTCCTCTTAGGGACAAAAGAAGTAAGATGGCTAGAGAAAATGGTGGCACAGTGTTAGCAAGGTTGAAATAAATGTTTTTAGTGGCTTAAAAAAGTGTGTGAATTAGTGGGTTTAACAACTGATTAAATGAGAGACAGAAATGGATTGGGTTCTCCGTTTTGTAGGAGAACAAAAATCAACTGACTTTCCTCAAATTTAAATGTATTGATTTATCAGTTCCTTAGAGTACTGACTCATGTGGCTTTTAGGTTTATGGTTCTTAGTGTCAGAGAGGAAGATAAGCCACATAGTAGCTTTGAAAGGAAAGGAGGAAAAAAAGCAGCAGTTGGCATTTTTACAACGATTTTACTTAAGAATCTGTTGAACACTTTAAAAGGAAGAACCCCAAGGCTCATAGATGAGTTTGGGAAAAACCTATAACTGAGTTTGAGGAGAAACAAAGTCACACTTGGAGAAAGGCAAAATCAGAGGGAATCCAGTAAAATCTCCCTAATGACAAGATGGTATATTTAATTTTTTCTCTCTAGCTCTTGGGAAATTTATCCAATCAAGTCGTCCTCTGTCTTTCCTTGTCATTAATACCTAAAACCTTTGTATTTCTGTTATTTGCTAAATGGAAGAAGCATAATTAAAATTATTTTATTCACAGAATATCTACTTCAGTTTTCAAATTCAGTCTAATGAGTTGTTTTTAAAGCTTTGGTTTTATAAAATAAACCAACATTAAACTAATTATCTACAACTAAAGTAAGATAAAAATGAACAAATGAGTAAAATATCCAAGCTAATAAAGGCAAAATTGTTTAAAATACCTTTCAGTGTCTTAAGATATCTAAAGGCAATGGGATAAGAAAAATCTTACTAAATTTGAGGTTTATGGAAGTTGTCATTATATATAATTAGAGGAATTCAAAATATTTCTCCATTTTCCTTAGAGATTCCCATGGAGAGAAAGTTAATTTCCACAATCATAAACCATATTTTTATCATTAATTTTTAGTTTCCCTTTATTCATAAGTAGTTAATATCCTTGGAGATAATTTAGAATATCCAGATTTTGAAAAAGAAGAAAATAAAAACCATCCATGATTTCATCACTCAGAAATAACCACTGTGAACATTTCGGTGTCTGTCTCTTCAGACTTTTTATGGCCTTCTTATGTGATATATATCATTTCAATTAAAAAATGGTATCACAATACATATTATTTTTATATGCCTGCCTTTTTCATTTAAATATATTGAAAGTAAGTTTATATTTCACTTAAAAATTAAATATTATCTTGATATTTTAACCATTTGTTTATTGTTAGACACCTGGTTTGTTTATAATCGGTGATAAAGATACTTATTAGATAAGTTATTTATATAAAAGACATTAAAAACTACCAACAATTTATTCTGCTGGATTTATGGGATAAAAATGCCCCTGATCTTGGAGAGAAAAAGTAAGTCAGGATTAGACTTTGATAAAATTTTATTTAGCAGCATATAATTCTTACTACCTACCCTTCTAAATAGTTTAGGAGAATAAAATCATTTAATCCTACCTACCATTCTGAGTACTTCAGGAAGATAAAATCATTTAATCCTCCTAATCATTCTATGAGGTACATACTGTTACTATCCCCATTTTACAGATGGGAAAATAAGGCACAGAGAGCTTAACCAACTTGCCCAGTGTTACACAGGTGGTAAGTGGTGGAGTTAGTTTAGCGTTAGGGTCTGTGCTCTTAACCATTCCCTTACAAGGGTTCACTCTATTGTTTTTTTTCTGGGTTACCTGGGAAGTGGGATTTGAGACGTTAATTGGACAGCATGAGGGTATCTCAGAGAATTTGGTGAGTTGAGCATGGAGAAGTTTCTGGGAATGGAGTGAGTCTTGCTCAATCATTTTGAAATGAAAGGAAACTAGAGCTTCTTTGATCAGAAACAGGATGCCAGGCATCAGATATTTTGTTAAGACCAAAAGAAATCCATATCACCTGAAGAAATCCATATCACCCTCTCTTCAAACCTTTTGTGATTTTATAATGCAGTTTTCCAGCACATAATTATTATGCAGATGTGGTTTTTTTCTCCTTCCTTTCAGCATTTTGCTGTGAAATAAATTGAGTTAATATAATTTACTTAATGAGAAAAGATTTTTAAGCTACATGTATAGATACGTGCTCTCTTAAGTGGCCCCAAACTCTGCTTTAATGTAGTTAATTCTAAGAAACCCTGTTCTCATATATGTTGTCATAATACTACTTGTTTACAATCAAAGTTGGTGACTATAAAGATTAATTTAAAAACAGACTGTCTTAAAAGCAGCCTCTAAGCAGGCAGCTAAAACCAGCAAAAGACCTGGCTTAACTGTGACGATGAAACATCTTCGGAGCAACTAGAGAAAGGCTCCAAGAACAGAACTCTTCAGAAGTCTTTGGAATTGCGTGGAAGGCAAATTTAGCAAGAGAGATTAGCTGTTCTGAGGAAGAACAAAGGCCCTTCTGATCCTCTCTGAGGCCGCCCTTCGGTGGGGAAGTTTGCGGCAGCTCCTGTTTGCTGTGAGAGTTACAGGGCCTGGAGTGCTCGGTGATGCTTAAAACTACCAGCGCAGGGCGTAAAATTTAATTCTGACCCGTTAATAAGCCCAGTCAGTCGTGAGGTCGGAGGAGGAGAGGAATTCATGCAGGCAATGGAACAGGGGAGGGAGCACAGACAGAAGAAATGACCAGCAGGAGTAAGGCTTAACATATTTTCTGACACTGTATCTCATATTTCAGAGCTAGTTCAGACCACATACACTAAGTCAGAGGTAACTCTGGGAAAATTAAATTTGCTGAACTGAAAACATTACTATGCTGGGTGCTAGTGGAAGTTACTCCATTGAAAAGACTTGGCTTTCATATAACATCTCACAGCAACCCGTCTTTATCCCCCAAGAATTGTTCTGGAACTTCACGGTGCTAGTAACAATGCCCCAGTGAGGCTGGATTCGCCACTGCACTGTTGAGAAGGGGGATAAGTCTAGACAGGCCCAGGAGAGGGTTCGGGCGCAGAAGCATCTCTCTGAGGGCAATTTCTCCGTCTTCCCGTAGCTGCCCTCACCAACCACACAGTACGGTCAACTTAATGAAAGGAATCAGACTCTTTCTATGTATGTAGTCTACGAGAAAGTGGAGTGACAACAAAAGTCAGCTGAATAACTCTCAGTAAATCAGACTGAAGCTTGATCAGTGCAATATAAAAGGGTGGTTTAGTTTCACTACCACTGGGCCAAAAGGCATAGACATAGTATGATGACACGATAAACATGACAAAGGGTCGAGTGGGGAGAGTCTGTGGGACCGTCATTTGCTTGGTCACACTATTTGAGGATTCTCTCTCTAAATTTAAGACACTGGAAGCAACCTATTCTGAACATCGACCTAGATTTATTCTATAAGTGGCCTCAAAACTACAGGAACTCCGAGAACCAGCAAACAGAAACCGAGGTATAGGACAATGCTCAAGAGGAGCTCCAAGCAAATATTTTCAAAGATGCTTAAAAAAAAAAAAAAAAAGGAAAATGACCCATCCATTCATTCATGCAACCAATCACTCAGCAAACATTTATTAATGGTACCAGGTGCCAGGAGCATCCGGAGGCGAGTGAGACAGGTCCCAGCTTTGGGATCTTTAAAGTCTACCGAGGGGAAGCCCAGTGCTGTCAGAGACATGCCCCTCCTGTGTGACCATGCCTATCATGCTGGGCTTGGATTCTGACTTCCGTTTTTAGCTTAAGCTTTCAGTACCTGGTGGACCTGGCCGCAACAGAACACAGCGGGAGCTACCATTGATTACAACTTACTAGGTGCTTTACACATGTGATCTCACTTAAATCCTGGCAGCAGGCAGGCCTGAGGTATCCAGAGAGGGCCTTGTGCACATTAGAACTAGGTACCTCTGCGTGGCGGGTGCTGCCCAGGGATCTGGGCCCAGGTGGGACGGCAGCTCCTTCTCACCTCCTCCGCTAGGTAGCTTTGTGCAGTTCACAGGCTGCACGACTGTACTTGGCAGGCCTCTCAAGAACCTAGTTAAAGTGTCATCCACCTTGTTTCACAAAGAAGGAAACTGAGGTTGCGAGGGATTA
This sequence comes from Camelus bactrianus, assembly GCF_048773025.1. Classification (NCBI taxonomy): domain Eukaryota; kingdom Metazoa; phylum Chordata; class Mammalia; order Artiodactyla; family Camelidae; genus Camelus; species Camelus bactrianus. The sequence continues at coordinate 17,305,673 of NC_133572.1, forward strand.
AATCGCTTTCCCAAAGTCATACACTTAGTAGGTGGCGGAGCCTTGACTCAAAGTCACATTTGTCTGGTTCTGAAACCCTGCTGGCCTTCTGCTATTTTAACTTGCCTCCTTGTTCTTTTGCTAAGGCTTACCGAATCTCCCACTGCAGAGGCCGTGATAACAGAATTCTCTAGAGCCTATTACTTCCCATGCACGTTCTCTATGTGGTCTTGAAAGTCTTCCCTTTCCATTCACGCTTACTGACGCTGTTAATGATAATAGCTAAATATTTAATTTTTCATTATTGATGATGCAACTTAAATCCAGAGAATTCAAACGAACAGTACAAATATTGTTTTTAAGCCCTATATAAATCGTGTGGGTCTACAAAGACAACTTAATGATTTTTTTAAAAAAAGTGATGTGCCTTTTAAGAGGACTGGCCGGCCCTCTGTCCTTCAAGGCTTACCTGCTCTCACTCTGTATGTTGCATTCATCTCTCCGTGTGCCTCTGTGCTTTGTAGGGAATGGCTGCGTGGCATGGAATCCTATCACACAGTGCAACTGAAATAAGTCAACACTGCCTCACCTCTGGACGTTAATTTCCCAGCTCTGTTATTCTAAAGCAGTGCTGTGTTTTACATCCTTAAAGCTATTTAAGAAGCAGCAGTAGGTGGGGAGGGTATAGCTCAGTGGTAGAGCGTGACCTTAGTGTGTACGAGGTCTGGGGTTCAATCCTCAGTACCTCCATTAAAAATAAATAAACGAACCTAATTACCTACCCTCCAAAAAAAATGTAAAAAAAGAGACTGTTACTTAAAAAAAAAAAGTAGCAGTAGATGTGGTATCACTTACATGTGGAATATTTTTTAAAAAGCCAGTTTCATAGAAACTGAAAATAGAATGCTGGTTGCCAGGGGTTAGGGGAGAGGAAAATGGGGACGTAGGTCAAAGGAAACAAACTTTCAGTTATAAAAAACCAAAATTTGAATATCTAATGAGCAGCATGGTGACTACAGTTAATAATATGGTATTGTATACTTGAAAGTTGCTGGAGTTGATCTTAAGTATTCCTACCACATACACACAGAGTTAACTATGTGAGGTGATAGATGTAATTATTTGTAATTATTTGTAATTATTTCATTATGTGTGTGTGTGTGTGTATACATACATCATACACTTTAAATATATATGACTTTATCTGTCAATTATTCTTTAGAAAAGTTGGGAAAAACGAGATTGCTAGGAAAAGACCATACATTTGGAAATTAAGAAGTCTGTAGGTCAAAGAAGAAATAGAGAAGAAAAGAAGCGACAGTATACCATAGTGCTTGAAATTTCACACAAGCTGAGGAGTCAGGTTGACTGATTTAAATCCTGGCTTCTCGACCTCTTAGTTATGGAATTTTTAACAAGTTTCTCAAATTTACACAAGCTCAGAGTCCTTGTGTAAAAGTGTACTAATAATAGGTTATAATAATAATGTCATACACCGTAGGACTGCTATCAGCATTCTAAATTAATTTGTCCAAAGTGCTTAGAATAGCGTCTGATGCGTAATAATTGTTCAATAAAATTTAGCCACTATTACTGATTATTTCATAAGGATTAATTCCTAAAAGTAGACTTGTTTGGTCCAAAGATAAGTATTTTTGAGACTTTTGATATAAATTGCCAAATTTAAGCTTAGAATTAATATTCCTAAATCAGTATTCATACCATCATTAAAATCAGTGATATTTCCATGGGAGTAAATATGTGTATTGTTTTTAATAAAAGAGGCTAAATGTAAATATTCTTTAAAAAATCATATTTTTTTATTTGGGAATAATGCCAGGAGTTGTCTGGTTCCATTTTTTAATCAGCAAGGATAGACTAGTTTATGCTGTGGTAACAAGCAATCCCATAATCTCAGGAATTTGAAACAACAAAGGTTATTTCCCATTCACGCTACAGGTCCAACGTTACTGTGGTGGGGTGGGAGGGAGCGTGTCTACTCCTTGCAAGTCATGGACTCTGGCTCACAGAGGTTCCATGATGCTTCATGATCCACAACGCAGGAAAAAGAGGGGCTGGTAATACATGCACTGGCTCTTAAACCTTCTGCCTGAATGTGACACATGTTAGTTCTGCTCACATTTTATTCTACAAATAAGTCATGTAGCCACACCTAACTTCAACAGGGACAGGGAATTACAGTCCTACCATGTGCTTAAGAGAAAAGTATCAGGCTATTTTTGAACAGCCTTAATGACTACCACCAACTTCCTTGTTTTTACATTTATTTTCATTTTTTAAATTTAAATTTACATGTTATTTATTTTTAGAAATAGGTAATATAGTCCAATGGTTCAACATTCAAAAGCTGCGAAATGTTACAGAGTGAACAAGTTTATGTCCTTCAACTTTTCTCCTTTTCTGGAGCCAACCAGTGTTAACAAGTTTCTTGTGCTTCTTCCAGAAATATTTCCTGTGTATACTTTACTAGCAAATACTTACGCACATGTGTGTGTTTGCACTCCGATCCATTATCCACATTTTATGGATCTGCTCTGTGCTCTTGTGAGTTGACCCCTATGCAAACATTGCCCAACTTGCCTTATGCTGACTTAGAGTTGTGTTTGGCCAGTGTGAGTCATCAGTGGAGTGAAGGGCAGGAGAGAACGAGGTTGGGCTACTCCACATCGCCACCACCAGCTTCCTCTGCTTCACGGCTACTGTTGGAGCAGTGGCTGGATCCCTCCACAACTGCACCTTCTTGGGGTCTTCATCTCACACAGGCTCTGGGAACACCGTTCCATCCTCTTCCCCATAAGACATAGAGATGGTGGTGACTTCCTGCCACCGCTAGTCCCTGGGAACTTTAGCATCTCTCTCTTTTTTAAAAATAGCTTCGTCGAGAGATAATTCACATACCATACAATACACCCACTTAAATTCTATAGCTTTTAGTATATTCACAGAGTTGTCAGCCTCTCTTTGTGTTTCCTTAACCTTGATCATGCCCTTCAATACATTTTCTTTGGATTTTCATTTAAGTGTGTTTTCTGTTTCCTGATGGGACACTATCTAATTGTATATGTGGTCATATGCTGGCACGAGTTCATACCAGTTCATGAGTGCTGATTGTTAAATTTTCAGGAATTTTATGTGCTGGTTATTAAACAGAGCTATGATTTTAAAATAAATTAAATAAACTTACAATTAAATAAATTATAACATAATAAATATTAAAATTTCATTGCTTCCTAATTATCTTACTAATTTTACTATTAAATATGCATCATAAGGTTATTTATATCTACTGTATCTGGATAGGGTAAATTCTATATAATGATATTCATGTGGGTATGTGCATCCCTTCCCACTCTGTATTCAGTGATGTCACATTGGTAGCTTGAAATTAGCCGTAGTGGGACTATTTCCACCACAGAAATCAGCAAATCATACAAATCAGGACTTAATTTTTTGTTTCATTGATTGTCTAGACTTAAGAAAACGAAGGTAGACATGTTAATCCAAATGAAACCTAAATGTTTGTCATTGTGAATATAATAAAAATTGAGGAAATGTTCTTCCAGTATTTGAAATTATTATCCGATTTGGCAAAGAAGTCACTCACATCATGGGTGAACCAGTGAAGCTCCAGAATACATCTTCACTGGTTTACTTTCATCTTACTTGTCAACCAACATTCATGGAACTACACTAGGGGAACTGGGGGTTGGACATTTATCAGCACACCACAGTACAAACACACATGTACACACACGCATGTGCAGTTTACTTTCCTTCCATATCACCAACAGAGCTCTCTCAGTCTTTTTAGGTACACATTGTATAGACCCTATTGATGGATGGTTAGACCTGGAATCTTTTGCTGTTACTGAACAATGCTACAATGAATCACCTATGAATCACCTGTAAATGCATTTGTAATTTCAACTGTTATTGCCAACTGCTGTCTATGAAAAGTTTCATCAGTTGCTACTCCTACCAGCAATATATGGGAATGACTGTTTTTCCACACCCTCAGCAAGATAGCATGCTGTCAAGTGCTTTGTATTTTGCTGTACCATTCTTGTTAATGATTGTTAGTAACCTACCCAAGATTTTTAAAAAATGCAACTTGGCTAATCCAATGCATCAATTACTGCATTTAATAACAATTGCAATTCTATTTTAAATGAGCCTTGAAGTGATTTGTTTGAGAGATGAAAACATTTGTTCTTGGAGACACAATGCAAGAAGCTACCTTTCTCGGGAGCGGACAGATCACGCCAGGGGCATAAGAACTGGCAATTGAAAAGGAATCCTTGCTGGTAGCCTATCTTGGAAGCAGAAGGGTACAGCACTATTTTCAAGGTTTCTGCTGAGAATGGAATAAGTCGCATAAGGAATTAATATCTTGTCTCTTTCACTTCAAAAGTGATGTGGGAGTATTTTTCCAGTAGACACCCGACAAAGTAAAAGAGAAATGTCAGTGGACAAAAGAAATGTCCGTATAAACGAAGCCACTACTTGGAAGTGCTTGACATTTGCGCACTGGCGCCCCCTGGGGCCCGGGCTGCGGAGCTCCCCGCGGACAGTGGAGGAGCCATCCAGGCGAAGGCAGAACGGTTTCTGCTGGCCCGCTGCCAAGGTCCTAAGGGATTTTGAGCACAGCCTCCACATATCCACACGTCGTTATCAGCTGAAGTTTGAGCAGGAAATATGCATTCATCTACTTTCACTCCCTCAGCATCTCTCCCTTTCCCACTCCCTTTTCGACTTCAAAAATAATGTCTTCTGTACCTGTGCCGGAGAAAGACTCAGTCCTTAAGAAGGGCGTGTGCACTTTGAGACCTGATTGTCTGATGGATAAGTCTGAGACCTAATCGGCCACATCTCCTTACCCATGTTACTTATGGGTTGTGGTCATTCCCTTCGTAAATGGGTGCTAGTAACTGACATCAAAATTATCTCTACGTCCCTTAAATTCCCTGGAGTCAGGTTCAGTCTTTGATTCCTAGCTCACTGCTCAGTAGCTCTGTAACACCGGGAAGTTACTTGACCTTCTGACCTTCAGTTTCCTCTTCTCTAAAATGGCAATAATAGTTCCCCTTGTAGGGTTATTGTGAGGAAAATGAGATGATCTATACAAGATATACAGACATACACATGCTACTGGTTAATGTATGTCACCCATTATTTTATAGAAACATACACACTGTAGGCATCCTTATTAAAGCAGTGGAAGTCCAGTCATTCACAACTGATTTTTTTTTCTGTTGCCTTTTTGAAATCCTGGGCTAAAGAACTCCATGAGATATTCCTGTTTGGAGATCATTGGCAAAGCCGATCTTGACTGATTGGAGTAGAGGAAAGCGGAAAACACAGGTGCTTCTCACAACCACTGTCATGAGCTTTCTGTCTGTCTGGGTTGGCTACATGATACATTTGAGCTGCTCCAGGCTTAATTTTAAGTAACCGTTTATTTTGCTGAACAAAATTAGAGCTTACGTGTACCTATTATAACGTATATCCAGGCCCTATTTCATCTCCTAGGAGAAGAAATTTACTAAATGATACCCTGGTGTCCCAGGAGGGCTTAGCCAACTTAGTAAAGGAGACCCTTCATTAAGTTAGAGTAGATTAGACACGCTGCTGCTTTCTGATGATTCTGGGTTGGAATTTAGCTGACCTGGGAATTGGTCATGCCTGAAAAAGCATGGAACACACCTTTCTTTTGCCCACAGTTTAATTATCTAGAGAGAGTGGAATAGAGTTTTGCCAAGGAAGCCTAACATGGCCTCACAGACGTCGAGTGCCTGGCAAAGATTCTGTTCCTCTCTCTCTTCTGTTTCAAGCAGCAAAGCAACTGAACCTGATTATAAAAGACTGATTTTTGAACAACAGATTCAGTTCAAATGGAGAAGTGTTTATGGAGAATGTAATTAGCTGTAAGGCGCTGTGCTGGATGGTGTGACTAACAATGAGACAGAGAAGGAATAAATGGCTCTGCCCTCAAGGAACCACTGCCTACAGGAGCAGACAAGTAAGTGCCGAACAGACAGTAGCAAAAGGTAAGAGTTACACTGGCAGTATGCAAAAACAAAAAGTTAGGTGGTGAGAAAGCCACTAATTCCACCAGACTGGCAGGGAGGAAGGTGCTAAGGTCGACTTTGCAGAAGAAGCATGAGTGGGATCTTAGAGGATCTGCAAGGCTTTTGGAGGCAGAGTAGAGAAACAGAGCAGAGGCAGAGAAACTCCGTGGTGGGAGACAAAGGTCAGAAGATTTGCTAAGACCAGGTTAGGAAGGAGTCAATGAGTCTTCCCAGGGTGTGTGAGCTTCATCCTGAAACCAACAGTGAAATTGGAGGGTTCTTCGTTGGGGGAGTGACCTGACCAGGTTTGGTTTGGAGAAGGTTGTTGCAGAAGCTGTGGCTGAGATCAGGGAAGCTAGGAGACAAGCTTGCCAAGGGGACTTGTGGCCAGAGAAGAGACTAGAATGATAGCTCTGGAGAGCATCTAAGGGTGAGTCGTGGAAGAGAAACAGGTGAAGGAGGCTCGTAAGACATGAACTTCAGAGTCAAGAGAATCATGGGACAAGTATAAGGAAGCAAAGAAAGAGAAGGGCGAGGGAGAGGAGTTGATCTGCAGTATCAACCACAGGACACAGTTCCAGTGGGAAGGAAATGAGAAAGAATCCACTGGATTGGGCAACTAGACTATTTTTAGCTACTCTTCTGAGACAAGTTTCAGTAGAAGGAGCGGAATGGAAACCAGATACTGTGCCAGACGTAGAAAAATATTTATAACATAGAGGAAATTTAAAGATAGGCAAAAACTGGTGTTGCCTCCCTCAAGGAGGGGAGTGTTTGAGAGCAACTGATGGAAATCATGAGCAAGAGAAGCCCCTAAGTCTCAGGCCAAAACCCAGACAGACGAGAAACATTTGCAGAATGATGTCATCCTGCCCCTTGGATGATATCATTTTGTTCCTCAGATGTTTCACCCAGACTGCATGAGTCAACCTCTATATTTGGGCATAAGGAGAACTACCTTGTGCTCTGTGTGCCAACTCAGAAGTTTGTTTGTGCTAGTCTGGTTTAGCTCTGCCAAATTATTTTAAGCTATGACCTCACCAACAGCCCACGGTAGTTACTCTGTTTAATATCTCACAGCTTGAATTCCAGTACACTCTGTTTTGTGCATTGTAATCTTCACTGCGTTTTTTTTCCCCTCCCCTTTGCATTTGGAAGACACCATGTTTATTTTTACAAGTACATTCATAACCAATATAAAAAAGGCAAAAGTAGAATGTCAGAAGTGACCATAAATAGATCCAAGAGATTCTGTAGATTACTGGCCATGACTAGAATAATAGTAATAGTTTCCATGAATTAAATGCTTATCATTTGCCAGACAGTTTTCATAGCTTTGTCTCTGGTTCTCACTACAGCTCAAAAATGTAACTGATTTCCAGCTGAAAAAAACCAGCGAACTTAATGTCCACTCAGGCAGCAAATGAAGAGTAGGAACTCAAAGCCAGACCTGACCCCAAAGCCCTGATCTTTCATCACACTATGTTCTCTGCTCTAAAATATCATAATTAGAAAGGAAAAGTGAGCAGGTCAGATCAGGTATGTTCACAATGGATAGCTTGGGCGTTAATTTCTCGAAGCTCTTATGTAAATTGCTCACCTAACTTTTATTTAGACAAAAGTATTACAGATTGTATGCGGTTGACCAAACTTAATAGTGAGTGACTCCTTTCTTTGATGGGGGATCAGAGGAGAAGGCAAGAAGAGAGAGAAGACAGGAGGATTATGTAACAGGAACTATGCCTGGAGGGAAATTCAACATTAAAGAATAGCTGGAGATGAGTTCTTGTAAGATCCTGAGTAGGCATAACTTTTCTGAAATTTTGAACTATAGTGATTCTTTCTTTGGCTAAATTAAAGTGAGATCACTCATCAGAATTTTATTTCTTCTGTGCTGAACTCATTGCTATGATCAGCAAGCAAATCTGTGATACTTATTTAGGAAGAAAAAGGAAAGGAACATTTGGTCAGCGCCCATCCCAGTGCTTGGTGCAGAGTAGTTGTGAATGTGAATGAATGTCTGCTTTTTCCCGGACACTGTGCTGTGTCTCTTTGCTCTGTGGTATAGGGTTTGAATAGAAGGTAAGGTGAGGGACGCTGAGGCATTGATTTGGGTTTTTCAGGCTGGAATGCTGAGTGATTGAGTGTTTGGTATTTGATACTATTATGGGACTATTTCCAAATAAAGCACGCCAATCAAAAAAATGATTTTAGGGAGGTAGTGGGGACAAAAATGTCTTGTAGATTGGCTGTGTCTAAAGATTCCATGGAACTGGGAAGGAGAAACTAAAATTGGGGGAGTAAAGAGGATGCTGCTTCTGAATGTCGGTACCAAGCACAATGCCTGGTATGCAGGAGGCAATCCACAAACATTTGTTGTGCTGCACATCACTTTAAAAAAAAAAAATGAAGTGTAGTCAGTTACAATGTGTCAACTTCTGGCGTACAGCATAGAGACCCAGGCATGCATATATATATACATATGTTCGTTTTCATATTCCACTTTTTAATCAGTGCCAGTCTTGTTCTCAACTCAGTTTCCTGGGGTCACATTTTTCTTTATATCCAAACAACAACACCCTTCAAATTCTCACCCTCCTTGATCACAAAGAAATTCTCAAGAGCAGGGATTAGCCTCCTGTTGCTCAGCGTTTTATCCCCAACCCCAACAAGATACTTGGCATGTAGCAGATATTTGAGGAATGCTGTTGGATGGGTGCATAAAGCCTGCATCATTAAAGATTTTGTCTGCAAGCCTCTCTGAGAACACCCAGGTAGTCCTGGTTTTCATTGTCCTCTGAGATCAACCCGGCTGAGTATGTGGTAACTGCCTCTCTGGGCGGCTGTGATCTCCTCCCACACTTTGCTTAATCATGGACGCAACTTCTCGGAGCCATTTCCTGAAGCACTTCCTAAAAGGCTTTAGTGGTTTAAAAATTTAACCCAATTCTTGAGGATAACAGAAGGGATTGATGATGTTGGAAACACAGTTAAAATTGTAGAGCAAAGTAACGTAGCTCCAAGACTCTATAGACCACGCCTCTCAGGAGGACCCCACACTTTTCCTTCCTCTTTAGTCTCTGGGTGACAGGTTCCTGGGGTATATTTCCTCCCACTGATGAGATTTCGAGCTAACTGTTGTGGGCTGAAGAGTGCCCCCCAGCCCCAAATTCACGTCTACCCAGAATGTGTGAATATGACATTATTGGCAGTAGGGTTTTGCAGATGTAATCAAGTGAGCATGAGGTCATATTGGGTTAGAGTAGGTCCTCCTAAATCCGATGACTGGTCTCTTTATAAAAAGAGGGAAATTTTTATTTAAAGATCTTAAAATTTTTTTAATAAAAAGAGACACCGTGGAGATATGGGGAAGAAGGCCACGTGAAGATTTAGGCAGAGATGAAAGTTACGCTGTCCCAAGACAAGGAACACCAAGGATGCTAGCAGCCACCAGAAGCTAGGAAGATGCAAGAAGGGTCCTTCCCCAGAGTCTCCGGAAGGAACATCGCCCTGCTGACAACTCGATTTTGGACTTCTAGCCTCCAGAACTGTGAGAGCATAAATGTCTGTTTAAAGCTCCCCCTAGTTGGTGGGGATTGATGATGGCAGTCGGAGGAAACGAATACGCTGTGCCTGCTTCCCGAAATCCAGCATCCTGCCATCTTCTCTCCCAGCTTCAACCAGAACAAATGGGAAAAGAATGAAAAATCAGTTCTCATCAAAAGCATCTCCCTAAGGCTGTTTCCTATCCTCAGTATCACTGAAGAAGGCTTTTAGCACATTACATAGGGAAGCTCTACTTATTTTTCTCAATCCTTCCTTGATAGACCAGGCTGGGACTGAGAGGCGTGGCTTACTTTGCAGGCCCCCTACCCAGAGAACCTTCCCTTGGCATCAGATCTGAAGTAACCCCCCACCCCACCCCAGCACTCTCTAGCACATTATGGGGCCATCACCCCACCACCTCCCCGGCACTCTCTAGCAGATACACAGCTTTACTGGGTTATATATTCTTCATAGCAATACCCCCAATTATCTTGCTCATTCATTTTTTTTTAATTAACTGACTCACTCCCCACTCCCCGAAATTTAAGGTTCTTGAGATCAGACCTTGTTTCTTTGTTTCATGGCTAAATCTGAAGTTCTCAGAACAATGTCTGAAACATAGCAAGTGCTAAAAAATTTTTATTGACTGACTGAATGAATAACATTGTCAAATGCACAGTCATGTCAATTCTCAACTTAGAATGATTTCCACTCAAGAGAAAAACTCTCCATCTCTCCAAGAGGGGAGACAGCAAGAAGGGGTGGGGCTCGTTTATGTCAATAGGCTATGAAGAGGAGACTAGGAACAATGGTTTACTGCAAACTCACGAATAGAGCCGAATAGATTCTAAAGAATCTCCTTCTCCTAAAGTGAAGAGTAGACCTAGAGACATCCAAACAGATCTTGACATTGAGGCAAAAGGATGCTTGGTTCAACAGCAGGCACATGAAAGCTGTCAAGTGATGCAAATAGATGCAAATAATTAAAATCAATTCAGGCCTGATATGATGTTGAATTTGCTATTGTCCAGGACTTCTTCTTCTTCCTCTTCTTCCTCTTTCTCTCCTCCCCCTCCCCCTCTCCTCCTCCTCCTTCTTTTTTTTTTTTTTTTTTTGGTAGGTCAGAATTTCAAAAGCAGTTCTGAATAGAGGGAAGTTTTTATCCTAGTAGGGTCTTACAGCATGGAATATCTTATCAGTTCTTAGTGCTATGTGTGCTGGGGTGCTTCAAAAAGACAGAAGTAAGATGGTTAGCACTTTTAGTTGACATGGCTGGGTGCATGAGGCAGATTGCCTTTCATAAAGAAGTCCATTCACTGAGGTAGAGAACAGCCCGTCTTCACCTAATCCAGATAAGATGTGTGGGTCAGAGGCATCTGCGCATGAGTGTGCTTTTACATTTCTCTTTAATAAATTCCTGTTTGTTGCACCAAAAGGCACCCTGGTACGTTTTTGAACAAGTTGTTGAAAAAGTATATCTTCCTAATGAAAAATGATTATCGTGTCACTGAAAACTGGGAAACCACATACCTCAGACACGTGTATTTTTCTGCAGCATTTTATAATGTTCAGAAATCATCCTAGTTAATCACCCAGGCATATTATCAGAAATTGAACAAAGGAAAATCGAAGTGTGAAGTTAAGTGAAAGAAAGCAAAACAATTTACAAAGGAGGACAAGTCACAGTCAGAGACTGATTTCAATCAATAGGACCTACACCACTTGTTTTATCTGATGTTGTATATCAGAGCGTCCCCAAATTCTGTGGCTTAATTTAAAGTGATACCACTCATCTCTTTGTTTATGATTTTGCCATTTGGTCAGGACTTCGGAGGCACAGCTCATCTTTGTTCCATCTGAGGTTGTCTGGGTGGCTCAATTGCTACCAGGGGGATGAAGGACCCACTTTCAAGAGAGTTCGTTCACATGACTGGCAAGTTGACACTGAACGTAGCTAGCTAAGGCTGCCAGCCAAGGGGATGGTTGTCATCCACATGGTCCTTGCGTGGCTGTTTGGGCTTCCTTACAGCTTGGTGGCTGGGCTGCAAGAGGACAAAATTAGAAGTTGCCAGTCCTCTTAAAAGTGCGGCCCGGAATTAGCATAGAGTCATTTCGACCTTATGCCATTAGTCAAATCAGTTGCAGGCATGTCCAGATTCAAGGAGGTGGAGAAATAGATGCCACCTTTGAGGGGACAGGGAGTGACAAAGAGTTTGAATCCCTGCATTTATCTGTTTACTGGTCAGTCCTTTTCAAGGACCTATCCTGTGCCAGTCATTGCACTAAAACAGCCGTTCAAAGTGGAATAAGACACAGTTTCTACTTTCAAGTAGCTGACACCCTAGTGGGAGTGGATGGGGGTCAATGCATTAAAAGGCAATGTGCAATGATACAGGGAAGCCTGGAGTTCAGAGAAAGACTACTTCACCCAGCCTTGACTGGGGAAGTCAGTAAAGATTGTGAGGGTCAGTAAAGATTTTCCAGGGGATGTGGATCTGGCCTGAGTCTCCAATGATGAGATAAAGTTAGCCAGGAGGCGGGAGTATGGGAGGCAGATGGCATTCCACTTAGGGCTGGCTCCTTAGCAAAAGCACAGATTCCAAAAACAGTGGTGGGGGAGGGGATTTAAAGCTGTTCATTGCACAGGGAGGAGAGAGAGTACCCAAAGATGAAGTTTGGGTTCCGTTCTGCCGATCAGAAAAGTCAAATACACATAACTGGGGCCGTCACTGTTTCTTCCCGTATCAGTGACAGATATTATTCATAAGAATAATCCTTCTCAGCACAAGACTCTAGAAGTTACCACCAGATGATTGGACTTGGCCTGGAAGAGGGGAGAACTCTTTGCTGTAACAGCTCTAGCAAATGGGAACCCAGGGAGGTACAGGTGCTGGGGGGAGGGGCTCAGAGGTAGAGCATTGCATCAGAGCTCTGGGCAGCTGCGGGGGGATGGAGTTGAAGACAGTAGTCCTGGAGGCAGGGAGGACACTTGGGGGCTGGTTGGATGGTCCAGATGAGCGGTAGTAAGAGTCTGAGTCTGGATGAAGGAACTTTGGAGAGGAAAAGACAGATTTAAGAGATATTTAGGACATGGTATTGTTAGAATAGGTAGCGTGTTTGATTATGTGAAAGGGCTAAAAGGAGAGAAGGAAAGAGATTAAATTATAAATTATATTGAATATCTTCCCCCTCTAACCTTGCTTCCTGGGTCAGACCCAGGACTTGTGTGTGTGTAGAATTGAGGTAAGGGGCAAAGCAGAAACAAGGTCAAGACAGCCAGAACAAGGAGGTTAATCTCATAATATCAAAAAGTCATAAAAGGGGAGAAGGGGCCGATGAATCTCCAAGCAGAAATGTCAGCAGAAATTTGACTTCAGTGGGAGTAAAAAGAGAGCTAGAGCGGACGGCAGCTGTCAGACGTCAGCCGTGTAAGTCCGTTTATAGACCTGGAAAGTACACTTCAGGAAGCTTGGCTATGTGTGGATTCTCCTCAACTGCGTTCTTAGAAAGAACCCTGAAAGGATTTGAGTTGCTTTTCCATGATTTTTGTGTTGTCAGAGGACTGTTTCTTGGAATGCGATTGTATGTTTGAAGTGTGCCGCGGGCCGCTTGATATTTTGCAGCTTTATAATTCAATGAGAAATGTGCAAAAGCAATCAAGGAAGTATCACTTGGATCTAACTTGGATCCTTAAGTAGTGCCACAACAGAGAATGATGGAGAAGCACGGAAAGAGGGGAATAATTTGGGGCGTGTTTACTTGCAGGGTCTGTGGTGGTGGATTGCAATGGGTATGATGAACAGTTACATTTGTGTGTCTGAAGCCTTAGGTGGAGGTATGGGTTTGGGCGACTGGGTGTTCAGGTAGCTGTTACAACTGAGAAAGGGTGTGAGGTCTGCTAGGGAGGACACAGAGAACAAAAAGAGAAGAGAGCTAGTGGGAAAGTGGGAGCATATCCAGGCTTATGGAGTGGACGGTGGAAGGGAAGCTTAGGAAGGTGGCCGAGAAGAAAGGGTTAGACAGGTTTAAGGAGCACTGGGAATGTACGGTGTCACCGAAGCCAAGGGTTGAGAGTTTTAAGAAGGAAGAAGTAGTTCCTGGCATTACATTCAGCAGAAAGATCTACTAAAATAAGAATGAAAAATAATCACTGGATTTCTCAATAGAAGGTCATTGATCACTGCTCTTGCAAATCATGTTTTAGTGGAATGGTTGGGACAGAGCTATGATGCAACTATGGGCTTTGAAGAAGTGAAGGCTTCCGGCAGGTGTAGATGACTTTCAAAAGTCTGATGGGGAGACAGGGAGAGAGATGGTAGAAGAGACGGGCGGATGTGGGGTCAAAGGAACGTTCGGGGGTTTTTAACACATTTTTAATAGAAAAAGATCATTTTCTTCTCCATTTTGACCAAAGAAACTCAAGCAGCCCTAAGGCAGTGCCTCTTTATCTACGCTGGTGCATTATTTTCTTCTTGTTAAAACTCTTTTTGGTAAATTCAACAAACAAAAATGACAAACATACACACACACACAAATTAGAGTCTTGCTTTCCTTGGATCCCATTTGACACAGAAGAAAAGCAAATATTCTGATTGTGTTCTATTATGTTTTATTTTGAATGTTGTGTCTAAGTAGGTGAACGAATTCACCAGCAAGCCTTTGTCTGAAGAACCACTGAATTAAAGTCATAGCCTTGTGTGTTTAACCTAGGACTTGCTTCCCTGATTGTGAATGTTATAGATGCTCATAGATATTATAGACACAAACACACACACACACACACACACACACACACACCCAGGAAAGAAGTAAGAAGGAAAACACTGCGTTTTAAAAATGGCCTGTAAATGTGAAACTCTACTAGAAGTTCGATGGCAGAAATTTCAGTCGTCTGTGCTGGAAAGGTAGATTTACCCATGATCTGATGTGTGCCTATTTGTGACTATTGGAGTCTTTCTGTTTGTTCTTGAGTCTTAGTTTTTGATTTAAACAAGATAGTGCTCAGAATGGGTAAAAGTTTGGTGGAAATACAAACTGTTATTACCTTCCTGTATCAGAACCTTTAAAGTCACTATCCTCGGACCCAGTAATTCTAAGAATTTAGCTAGTGAAATGATTAGACGTTTTCACAAACGTTTAAGTACAAGACTCTTTATTGAATCTTGGAAAAACAATCCAAAATCCAATAATGTAAAATCATTAGTAAGTATGGTAAATCCACATGATACAATCAGTAAACACAGATTTTCCAAGATATTTAATGATTTGGAAGAATGTTTATGATACAGTAAAAATTTGGATTTTTAGGGTTTTTTAAAAGTAGTTTTTCAGAATGTTCTGTATTTTGTAAAAAGAAAACACACACATTAGTGTGTAAACATTTAAAAATTGTCTGGAAGTAAAATAAATTTAAAAATACAGTAAGATGCTCAGAGCTCTATATTCAGGTGGTTCTATTATGGCTAATTTATATTTTTCTATCGTGCACTTTTAGGCATTCCTAAATTTTCTACAATGACATGTGCTATTTTCAACAATCAGGAAAAAAATTAATAATAAAAATGACATATCTGGTGTTGAGTCTGTGAATTCTGATGACTGTGTGCCAAAACTCATTAAGTTCTGACTCAGTGTCATTCAGACCAAGGGTATTTGAAGCTCTCTAAAAACCTGAGAATTCTGAAATGATATAATGTCACTCTGAATAATGTTTCCCTTGGGAACCAATCAGCGATACTCCCCGTGTTTTGGCAAGCAGCCTTTACAGGGAACAACTGCAGGAAATTTAGACAGTCTTGTTAAAAATGGTAGCGAGTTGGTATTTCAATTAGTTACAGAGTGGTAGATTAAAATGGAGTTACTTGGCGTATGTTTGCAGTTAGCCCCGAGCCGGTGATAAATCGGGTACAGTGCTAACTGGTTATTGCCCTTGTTGACATTTGTCACTTCTCTGGGCGGAGTGCTCATGAGTCCGGATACGTGTGAAAAATGGCGTGAATTTCCTTAGAATCAGAGCCACTCCCTATGTGCGATTATTTTCTTTAATCCTTTAAGTTTGAAGACAATTTTTTTCTAGGGCTTTATTTAGAAATCTAGAATGAGAGAGTCTTTGTCCCAGTTGTGAGCTAGCACCATATATGGGTGAGCATGGATCTGTGCTTCCTGTTTTTGAGCCACACTGTCGGGGAGAAAACAAGGGACAAATTTTACTGGAGCCCTTTATACACAAGGCACTGTGGGGTGCTGAGCCAAGGTGTCATTTCTTAGCCCCCAAAGCCTGGGACCCAGTCTCACCTGGTGCAGGAGTGTCAGTCCTCAACCTTGAAGAAAGGGCCCGGTCAGCCCGGCACGAGTTGCTTTGACTCAACACGCCATTTAACAGCGGGAAACCAGCTCCTGATCTTTGTGGAAGCACGGCCTTCCATGAGCTGGTTAGAAATTACATCCATCCTGAGCTGTCACACTGCCTGTCCCACCCTTGGAGATGTCCGGGGACTCTGAGCATCTCACAGTGTGCCACCTCCCTCAGCTCCTCGCCCGGTAGCCGCCATACCTGTCACATCCCCCTGTCATGTTAGTGTCCTATTCCTGCTGTAAGAAATTACCGCATTACCTTTGGTAATTACCAAAGTACCTCTCCTTGCTTTCACTCTTACCTTGGCCATCCTTCTATAGATAAGCCAGGTAACATCACTTCACTGTTCAACCCTCTCCGGGGGCTTATGACTAATCTTAAACAAATCCAAAGTCCTAATTACAGCCTACAAGGCTCTGTGATCTGGCTCTGGCCTACTTCTCTGATCTTGTTTCCTACCATTTTTCCTTACTCACACTTCTTGAGCCACACTGGATTTCCTTGCTCTCTCAAGAACACCCCAAAAGCATGTGCCTGCCCCAGGACCTTTGCACATGCTATTTCCTTTGCTTACAATACTCTTCCCTAGAGACAGTCTCACAATTTGTATCCTCACTCCATTCAGATCTTTGTCAAATACCATCTCCACACAGAGGCCTCTTCTTACTACCCTATATAAAAAAGCATTCTCGATGATATTTTCTTTAGAATGCTTATTATTACCTGCCACTGTATTAGCTACTGTGTTGTATATTGGTTTACTATATATCTGCCACGCCACTAGAATAGAAGCTCCACGTTCACCAATATATTTTCACCACTTAAAACAGCACTTGATTCATGGTGGGGACTTGACACGTGTTTTTAATTAAAACTGATTGAGATGCTCATGCTACAAAGAAAAAAGTCCTAAAAGGCCAACAACCACAGGACAGCAGAACATGTGGTACTGGAGGGCAGGAGCTCAGCACAGAGGTGGCTGCTGTGCTGGGAGGCGGTGGACAGGGCTCCCCCTGTCTCTCGGATGCTCTCCTGAGGCTGCGACCACAGTGTTGTTGGAGAGTGGCAGTCAGGAGTGGGCAGAACGGGGGCAGTACCCGGGAGGTGGGGTGAACAGCAACCCCAGTCCGGTCCCGGCACAAGTGGCAATAGGATGTCTTCATTTCTTCCTTTCCTTTCCCTCTTTCCTGTCTCTACTCCTCACCGTTTCTCTCCTTGAAACTCAGACTGTCTTTCTAGCTCTTTTCTGTAAAGTAGAAGAAAATGCTGGCATGAAAATACATTATTTTTCAGTACATTATTTGTGGAGAAGGGTATAGCTCAAGTGTTAGAGCACGTGCTTAGCATGCACAAGGTCCTGGGTTAAATCCCCAGTACCTCCTCTAAAAAATAAATAAATAAATAAATAAATAAATAAATAAATAAATAAATAAATAAATAAATAAATAAACCTAATTACCTCCCCTCTAAAAATAGTTTAAAAAAAGAGAATTAAAAAAAAAAGAAAATTTGAAAAGCAAAGTATATAATTGCAGCTGAAAAGAGGCGGTGTGGCTGGGCCACCTTGTTGAGTCATGACCAGCCTCCATCCTTCCCCTCAGTGCCAGTCTCGACCATCACATGGACAGAGGAGGTGGGGGGGGGGTGAGAAACACTGCCGGGATGTAAGTCTGCTCAGTGGCAGAGTCCGTCTCCACTTTCCCAAGCCTCTTCCCTAGGGAGACCCTGGTTCTTTCTTGTATTCATATTAGGGGCCTACTATGTGCCAAGTATGGGTGCTGTGCCTACAGCGATAATAAACAGCAAGATCAGCAAGAAACAAAAGTCACTGAAGTAATTGCAAGAGTGATGCATGCTACCCAGAGCATGTTAAGGGCACCACGGGAGCAGTGAGGGGCTGACCTGATTCCCTTTACCTGTAGGCTCAGCCCTGCCTGTGATACGAGCCCCTGCCCATCAGCTGGTGAACACTTAGAATTAGACTTGCCAGCGACGGACCTAGAAAGCTAGGTACCTTGGGCGTCCATGTCCACCCACCAGATAACTGCCTTCCCCAGTCAGCTACCAGGTCAACCCAGTAAGTCTGGGCTTGATCTCCGGTTCTGCTGTCCTGCACTCTAATTCTTGGCTGTGTTTGGGCCCTCTCACCCTTCTTAGCTCTTTCCAGGTCCTTCTCCTATAACATCAAATCCTTTCTCTCATATCTTCAGCCACTGACTAGGTTCTGCCAGGACTGGACTGTTCTCCATCCACCTGGCTTGGATTCTAGCCTGTCGCTGGGACTCATGCTGTCTGGCCCAGATTGGACCGACTTGCCCAAACCCAGCCCAAGCTGGCCCCGAACCACGGATGGTTTCCAGAGCTGGCTTGGTTGTCCCCTCTGTCCTGATTCTTCTGACTCCTTGTTTCGCTCTCAATTCTCTCTCAGTGTGCTGTGACCCAGCAGGCTTTGTGGCTAAGTCTGAGTTGTGACATTGTTACCCAGAGTGCCCTGGGTTTGCTGATAACTGCATACCTATTGATTTGTTTTCTCCTCCCTTGCACGCAGTGTAAGTATTGGCTATTCATTCAATAAGACTTTTCCCAGAGCCCACCATCCACCAAGCACTATTCTGAGCACTGAAGAAATGCCAGTGAATAAAACAGGATCCCTGTCCTCCTGAACGTATCCATTCTGTGTGTGGTCTCTGTATACCTAGGCCTTTAAAATCAAACACACCCTGACGTGAGATTAGCGGGGCTTCCACTTTATGTAGAAGACACACTGTACCTCGAAACCACCCCCCCCCCCAGTTTTCCCAGATGAAGGGACCCAGGTATTACCTTACTCCATGCGTCTCACTTCCTCCACTGACAATGAATTCCGGACCATTTCCAAACCACCCTGCTGGACTCATGACATCAACTCACAAATTGCTGCACTGAGTTTATAAACTCCCACTGATAAATGAGTTTAGGACTTGGAAATCAAATAATTGCCCTTTGAGACTTGCAGACTAGACAACACAAACTGCTCACTGCTGACACAAAGATTCCAAGCTCATGCTTCTCATTTCAGAGACTTGAACCGTGCTATTTAAGGGAACACAAATTGACTCTTGCTCCAATTAAAACCTATTATAATAACATGGATCATGTTGGATAAATACTCCCTTATTTCTCCTTCTAATAGGCATAGTAATTTGGTGATAAACACACACACACACACACACACACACACACACACACACACACACACACATTTTATGTGGGGTGTGTATAGCCATGAACACATTCTTCTACACTTTTCCTCTCTTCCCAGTTTCAGAGTTCTCCTATTGACTATCATCATTACTGAGCAAACAAAAATATTACTTATCTATCAAGAGCAATTACTACTAAGTGAAAATTTAAAATCATGTCCTAGGACTGAACCCTTTCCTTGAGGCTTGAGACAATTGTCGCCCTGCATGGTCGCTAAGTAGCAGACAAGCTGAGGTCAGGATGGTCTCCCAGATTCCCCCAGCAACCACAGGATGTGCCGGTGATGTGAGGCAGACATCAGATAGGTGGAGTGGGTAACTGGCCATGTGGTGTGATGTGAGAGACTCCCAAAAAAGGTACTGGATTGAGAACGTCCTTCGTCTCCTCTACAGACAGAGCTGTGGTTGTTGGAATTAATGTGAGGTAAGCCTCACCACTCTGGCTCTTCCTGCGTCTGCCAACATCTTATTCAAATAGGAGGTAAATCCTAGGGAGTGGCCTCTATCCTCAGCTCCCTGGCCACTGGCTTGGAGCTAAGCTGGATCATAGACTGTCCAAGATTCCAGGCAACTGTCCCTGGTCTCCATGGATGGAATCCCCTTCCATTTTTCCATCCTTGCTTCCACAGACATTTAGCAGTGCCTTCCAAGAGCAAAGCACCACACAAGACTCTGAAAACACGAAGCCAAATAATATATATGTCCTTTCTCTCTGATGCAAATTTTAAAAAGAAAGAAACAAAGAGATGCGGCTGAGGGAGCTCTTAGTGGCGATGGGACAGGTCTGTATGTTGATTGCAGTGGCTGTTCCACAAATCTGCACAGGTGGTAACACGGCGTAGAGCCACGCCCGACGTTCCAATGTCAGTTTCCTGGCTTTACTATTGTACTATAGTTACGTAGAACGTGACCACTGGGGGCAACTGGGTGAAGGGCGTAGGGACCTCTCTGTATTGTCTTTGTAACTTTCTGTGAATCCAAAATTATTTCAAGATTTTAAAAAATTTAAAGGATACAAGAGGTAGGTATCACGTTTTCATTTTACACCCAAGAATCAAGGTTAAGAGAAGTTTAGTAAGTTGGCCAATGTGACAGGTTTGAGTGTGTGCCTGAAGCAAATGCATATTGAGATCTGGAGTTCAGCAGAGAAATCTGGGCTGCTTCTGTCGATCTAGAAGTTATCCTCTCAGCATGATAATTAGAGGTGAGGAAGCGGGTGAGAGCACTGGTGGAGAGCGCTGAAGAGCTGAGGACGGCATCATTTAAGAGATGAATAAAGACACTAAAGGGGTGTGACCAGAGAGAAAAGAGCAAAACCAAAAGAATCAGATATCACAGAAGCCCAGGGTGAAAGTAATCTGCAGAGTCGAATGCTCCGGAGAGGGCTAGAGAGACGAGGACAGGCATCCTCTGACTTTTGCCACCAGGAGGCCATTTGTGGCCCTAGTGAGAGAGGTTACTGTGGAACAGGAAGACGTGACTGGGAGGAGAGGTACTGGGGGTCATGTTGATAAGATGCTCTTTCAAAGACCTGGTGTGATGAGGAGGAGGGAGATAAGGCAGCAGGTGGAGTGGGAGGTGAATTCTAGGGAGGGTTGTTCATGTGTTTAAGGTGGGAGACAGGAGGCGAGGGAGACAGAGGCTGAAGACTCACGAGAGAGAAAAAGCAATCAGTTGAGGAACATCACCAAGAAGATGGAAGGAAGGGTCAAGAAAGGCAGAGATGCTGACCTTGGATAGGAAGAGCCATGCCTATTTTATTGAAGAGAGAAGAGAGACATGATGAGTGTCGATGTAGATGGAGTGTTAGAATTCTTAGCAGAAATCTCATGAGTTCCTTTCTGAGAACTTCATTGTTTCTCTGTGAACTAGGAGGCAAGGTCCTCTGCTGAGAGTGAAGGGACAACAAAGAGCATCAGAAGTTTGAAGTGAAGAAGGAATTTTGAAATGGTTTAGGGAGGGGAGACAAAAGTGACTAGGATAACACTGCAAGGATGCTGGGTCACGTCGAGGCTGCAGCATATGCGGTAGGTGGTCCACCACCATCCCCTGGGCACCCATAATTCCAGCGCAAACATGCCGATGGCTTTCCACTGCAAGCACCTACAACTTCCGGGGGTGTCCTCTGGTGAGGAGCTTGTGGGACCTGTGCACAAGGCAGCCTGGAATAAGAGGGAGTTAATGCCCCTGGGAGCAGTCCTCAACCAACGGCAGAGAGGATGAGGGATGGTTCAAAGGTGGGCTCTACATGGTCTCTTGGAGGTCCTCCAGCTGCCCATAGGGGGCATCTGCTCATTGACACACCCTGTACGGGTTCCTCTCCCCCACCTCATTTCTCTCTCCTGATTCTTAGCCTTTTCTCCCTCTTTCTCTCCTCTTCCCTCTCCCTCCTTTATTTTACTACTTGGGATTATTTCCAAGTAAACCATTTACATTTGGATCTTTGCCTCAGGCTCTGCTTTTGTGGGCACCGAACTCAAGACTAGGACCCGGTTGAAATTAGTGAATATCGAGTAAGAGTGATACCTGCCTTCCAGGATGTGATCCTCTGGCATTGCTTGGTAGCCAGGGTATGAAAAAACAAAACAAAACAGATAATACACATCACGAAGGGCAGGAGATTTCGCAGCAAGTCCAGTGAGAATAATGAGGTAAAGAAGTTCAAAATATTGGCAAGAGCATGTCTGAAGTGGTCAATCATTAAGTCTACAATGAATAGAGGGGTGGACCAGAGGATCTGAAGCAAGAGAAAAACAAATGTATTATGAGAACTGAGCAAGCTAGTTGAGAGGCTAAGAGATGTGAATACAGAGAACAACTGATTTAGTAATTTTAGAAACCATGGCCATGCAAGCAGGTGACAACAGTGTGTCATCTATATTATTGTAAATAAAGAATTCAAGAATTCCTGAGACTAGAAGGGGTATGACTTGTCCACATAGATATTTAAGTCACCTTGGGTGATAGTGGTTTGGAAGACTATGAACCAAGTGCCAAAATCTATGATGAATAAGGGGAGATTTATCAAAAACTCTGCTGATAAGGAAGGATAGTGGTTGATATGATTGAATGACGTGGGCCTCAAAGAATCAGTAATTGAAGTTATCTTTTTGTGTTGATACAGATTTACACCATTCTTTTTAAGGGCTGTATAGTAGTCCATGGATGCTTATACCACAATTGCCTAACTAGCCCCTGCGGGGGAACATTAAGGTTGTTTCTTATTTTTCTCAATTGTAAACAAACTCTGAATACATCTTTTCACATGTGTATGATAATCTTTTTAAAGTCCTGTACACAGAATTGTTGCACCAAAGAGTACGTACATCTTATGTTTTGAAACCATTGCCCTCTGGAAGAGTCGCGCTATTTTACATGCCCACAGGAAAAGCATGAAGTATGTGTTTCCCTCAAGCCTGTCAGTTTGTGAGTTTGATCAATTAAAAACTTTTGCCAATCCGATAGGTGAAGGTTTTCTCATTACTGTTTCAGTTTGCTTCTTTGAATATTAGTGAAGTTGAACACTTTAGTATTTATTGACCATTTGCATTTCAGTTATCTGTTTGTGGCTTTTGTCCATTTTTTTCCTATTGAAGCTTTGATTTTTCTTGATTTGTATGAGCTCTTCTAATATTACGGATAGTAACCCTTTGCCTCGCATGATCCTTATTACTTTCCTCAGTTTGTCACTTGTCTTTCAGACTTACAAGTGATGTTAAAGTGTTTGCCACACAGAAGTTTCCAATTGTTTGTACTCAACATCATTTGTCATTATTTTTCCTGTTTTGAAATTACTTTTAATGTTTAAAATGTTTTAAACATTTAATGAAAATGTTTCCATTAAATCTTGGCCTGTCTGTATTTCCTTAGATGCAGTGAAGTAGTAAGCTAATATTTCCCCTCCTAATTCCTGTTCAATTTGCCCAGTATTTTTTAATGATCCGTTCTTTTCTTCAGTTTGAATGTCACTTTTTGTTACCTACATGCATAACTAGTGCCCAGTTCTTTCCCTGTCCCTGTCCCCTGTGGCTCTATGCTGGCGTCAGAGGACACCCAGCCCAGCCCCTCATTCTTGCACAGTCTTGGTGAGCGGTGTCTCAGATGGAGTCCAGGAAGTGGGGGGAGAGGCTGGAATGACGGCAGCATTGCAGCAGCTCATGGGGAACAGGACTCTGACTCATGCAGTGACTGGAACATTCATGGGCGGCTCCTTCAAAGGACAAAAATAAACGAGGATCTAACAGCACCATGGCAGACTGCCTGGGCACCAGTTCCCTGGACTGCGGTGCTGACGGTGGTTCCACTATGCTGGCCATTGCTTTGGGCTCGGGCATGATGCCCGCTTGCAGCAGAAATGTCCCTTGATCGCCCAGGATCCTGGTGGTCAGGACCTCCAACATGCTGCTGCCTCTCTTTTGGGTACCCGCCTTAGATGGGCTGATTCCTCCCTCTTTGGGGACAATGGGGTGTGGCTTCTCTTCAAAGAGTGGCTACCGTATGACTCTGAATACAACCTTATAAAAACGGCATCTCTAAATCCTCACGTTACTTTTTCCAAGTAGTTACTTTTTCCTTAAATCCTCACACAGTCATCCCCGTCGAAGGGGAGTTATTTTTAATGTTTCAAAGGTAAAAATACAGGAGGCAAAAAAGTTTCATCTCTACCAAGGCATTCTGCTATGTTAAGTTCTTGATTTAAAAAAACCAACCCTGTTTTTAATTGGGAGAGAAAGCCGTGCGTGGACCGTGGTCACTGTTGCTCCTGGAATCACTCCAGGAGCCTCAGAAGCTAGGGCTGCTTCCGCCGTCGCTCAGCCAGTGGAGTTTGCTGCTGGCCTCTCCACTCCCAGGGATGTCCCTCTGGCTCCGGCACCCAAGGATGGACTGTCCATCCCTAGAGTCCTTTGAGTTCAGCCATCGTTGCCATTCCCGCTACTGTCTTCCGTCACCAACCAAGCGACCACCGAGACTTACTTCCACTGACATGGAGAGTCCTTGCTTTTGCAGAAGGGGCGGCCCACCTACGTCACCTCCCTCTGGCTGGGCCAGGGGTGCCATAGATGCTTGTGCAGGTGGACCCTGCCCAAGGGGCCTGGCTGAAGGGTACGGGAGGCCAAACTTTAACACCCAACAAGGAGTCCTGGCGGGGTGCTAGGGAGGTGGGCTGGGTCAGTCGCGACGAAGGTTTGCCTTTCTAATCTGCACAAAGGTACTGCGTGGGCTGGCTGCAGTCCTGGGGCAGGGCTTGGAGAAACCATAAAGCGGTCTGGAGTTTACGATCTTCTGCATTAGGAAAGCAGACCAGACCCCTCCCAGTAGGTTCCATTTCAGATGCTACACATGTTAGGTGCTGCTTGTCAGCTCCTCTCAATGCCCTTGGATGGGAAGCCTGTTGTCACTGACTACAGTGAAATAGACATTTCACCTGTCCCTGTCTTTCGCTGAGGGCTCCCTGTGCTACTGTCATCAAAGTCTGTTCTCTGAGGCCAACTGTCCAGCGTATGGCCCTTCACTCATCCGTTTTTGTCTTTCCAGAAGCTTAGGAATTTGTTTGTAAAAAGAACAGCCCATGCCCTCAAAAAAAAAAAAAAAAAGCAAAGAGTATCTATGGAATTGTTAACCCAATACCTTTCCAGCTCCCTTCTCCTAGGAACTGTCTCTCCTCCATCCTCTCTCCTTCTCTCCCTTCATGGCTATGTCAAGTGTTATTTTCTTATATGACATCTCCTATTAGGTTTGCTCCAAGGTGGACCCAAAGGTTTTCCTTGGGATTTTTCTAATTAAAATTGAGACATTGCCCCTCTCTAGGAATAAAGCTGCAAGATTTGAAAGAAAAAAAAAAAAAAGAACTATGTATGGTTAGATTTCCTCCTGGTAGAGAAGACTGATCTACACCGAGAATGAGGGAGCATGTGGAGTGAAGCAGATTCCAAATGGAGAAGGAGAGAGTTCTGGCAGCTTTCCAGTCTCTGGTTCCCATTGTTTCAGATGCTCTGCTGCCTCCCAATTTTCTCCATCATTTGGATGTTCACCTCTTTCTTGGATTTTGCGAACGAGCAACCCCTGCCCCCATCCCCTTCTCTTAAATTCAAGCTGTGTTTCTATCACCTTGCAACCAAGAGCTCTACTTAGGCAAGTGAAGTTCCCTAGGGATGCCTTGTTTCCCTAGTTAGCGTCCACCGAGCCTGGAATATAAACATCACTTCAGGCTTCTGATCACGCATCACTTGGATGGCTAAATGGGATTCCTTACCTGCTGAAGTTTGATAGTGAAGGAAAGAGTTAAGGAAGTGAAGTCCAGAGGGGTGTTCTGGCTCACAATAATGTTAGTTTCCTGAGAAAATGGCCTCAGGCAAGGCATTTACTTTTTCAAGAGAATTGTTCTGTCTTGCTGTTGTTGTTGTTTTTAACAACAGAGTGCCATTGTATAGTAGGCATTGTATAGTAGGCATGACTTCTTTCCTATACACATGTGTGAGCAAATTAAACAGGGATATTAGCGGAATAAACAGGATTGAAAATGTGCCTGCGTGAAGTGTAGTACGAAGAACCCTGCTGAGGGTTTGCCTGTGGTGTCATAAGATCAATGTATCGTAAATGTATTTTTCACATTTGCCTTAATGACATTCATTCATTCAATCACCATTTAGCAATACCTGTTTTGGGAAAACTGTGGAGGCTATGGGGTTGGACGAAAGCGTTCTTCACCACAGGGTGCTTATAGCCCTCGTCTGGAAGTACGGTCATGAAAAGAAATGAATGCAAAGCCAACTGAAATAGATGCCATAACAGAGAGAATGACGTGTTCTGAAGGCACTGGGGGAGGAGAGATTAACTCCAGTTGGGGAGGAGAACATGTGGCAGGTTCATATTATCCAGGTTCAGAGAAAATTATCTACAAATCTAAAATGTCAGGTCATTATTCTTTAATGATAACCAGACACTTTTTAGATATTTTGGTTGCACATGAATTTACTACAGGGCCCTTAATGGACACCTGATACTTCCTGAACTGAGATTCTATTTAATGATGAATATTCCTCAAAATACCGCACAATTCTAATGCTTGTAGATTTTTAAGGCAAGAAGGAAAGCAGTGAGTGGTTTAATGGAATAAGCCCAAGGGCAAATCTCTTTCCTTACAAAAAATGAACAAGGATTGGTAAGCCTTTTTTTGTAGATGGCCAGATAATAAATATTTCTGGCTTTGTAGGCTGTAAGATTTCTGTCACAATGAACTAACATGGTCGTTTTAGAGCAAAAGCAGCCACAGGCAATATATAACTGATGAATGTGGCTGTGTCCCAATAAAACTTTATTTGCAAGAACAGGTAGTGGGCTGAATTTAGCCCACATGCTGTAGTTTGCTGACATTTGAACTAAAAGAAAGGGGAAAAGTTATGAGCATCTAATAAAAAGAACCTACCAGCACTGTGTTGTGCACTGTGGAGAGACGTGAAAATGCAAAACGCACAGTCCCAAATCCAGCACAGTGGAGGGGATCTGTAAGCAGACAACCAGAATATGACGTGAAATGGAGTGGACCAAATATTCTTGGCTTTGAAAAGCCAGCAGGTATAGGATCAGCTTACCTGGAAAGAGGGAGAGGGACTGTAGGCAGGAGGAGTTATGTAAGAAGATGAACAGGGGCGAGAGGACACTAGGAGGGAACCAGGATGCTGAGGAGGAAAGTCCGATATGTTTTTATGAGCTCCCGCTGGTCTTCTGTCTTTGCCCACTCTAGGACTCATCACCCTCAGGACCTAGCTCAGCAGCGGTGGCCTCACCAAGGTGGCCTGGAATAAAGTCATGCTCCTGGGTCCCTGAATCTGGTGGCACCAGCCCTGGACTCCCACAGTCATGCCCCACTGAGTTTCCTTCACGATGGCATTTGCCATGCCTTACGTTTACGTTGTCTTTAATCGACTTTCAACTTTGTCTAGTTTCTCCTCCTGAGTTTCCCTGACTGGTACTCACATGCCTCTTTAGGGCTAGGACCTTGCTGCCCAGACCATCACCTTCCAGCCTTTCCTTCCAGGAGCTGGATCCTGCACCCAAAACTCTCTGCTCGTGGGTATTAAGTCTGCTGTACCTGGGCAGATATCCAGATAATTGACCAATGTCCCAACTGACTTCCAAATTACACTGGCCCCATCTTTGCTCATGCGGTCGTGATATCCGAGCTGGGTTTGCCCTTCAGACGTTGAACTTTGGGCCACCTGACTGACCTTTTCGTTAGCCAAGTCTTTCCACGGCCTCTGTCCAGACCAAAGAAGCCAGTCTCCAACCATTCTGGCTTACTTTCTGTTCTTGCCGGCCCTCCGTTGCAGGGACTCCCCATACCCTGTGTCTAAGCCCAACTGAGTTAGTGTCATGAGCTTCACGCCCACCCAGCCTGAAATGGGTCGGGCTGAGATGTGGGTAGCTTCCAAGTCATTCTTTGATGCCAAGAGCGAGCGAGAAGCAGGCAGAAGCGCTGTTACCATTTATGACCTAGCCTTCGAGGTTACTCCTGCCACGTTCTCCTGGTCAAAGGCAGCTACAAAGGTCTGCTCAGGTCCAAGGGGAGGAATCTAGACCCCTACCCTTCTTCCCCCTCCAGCTTTAATGAAATAAAATTGACATACAACATTGTATTAGTTTAAGGTATACGATGTAGTGATTTTGTATGTGTATATGTTGCAAAACGATTACCACAATAAGTAACACATCCATCTTCCTCACACGGTTACAATTTTGTGTGTGTGTGTGGTGAGAACTTTTAAAATCTACTTTTAGCAACTTTCAAATATTCAACGCAGTTTTGTTAACTAGAATCACCATGTTGTACATCACATCCCCATAACTTATGCATCTTGTAACTGGAAGTTTGTGCCTTTTGACCACCTTCACCCATTCCCCTCATTCCCCAATCCCAGCCCTGGCGAAACCTTCTGATCTGTTCTCTGTTTCTGTGAGTTCGAGACTCCACCTCTTGATGGAAAAGTGTCAGCATCTCATTAGAGAAGAGAGTGTGGGCTGCACTATATACTGTGCAACCTCCTTTGGAAAACACAACCCGCCACAGTATATTATGTATACTTCTGTGCTATTTTACTTTTTACCATGAATGTGGATTATCTTGGAATGAGCAAAAACAACATAAAATTACTTCAATTTTTAAATCTATAAAACTAAAAAGGAACAAGGTATTTCTTCTATTCTACCAACATAAAGAGATTTTAAAAATCACATTACAGCTGCCTATACTGTAGCAGAGTGTTTAAGCTGGAGCAATTCTATATATACTATACCTTATAGTTGTCACAAAGGGATCCATTTCAGAGCAGCCCCTGTTAAATCTACAGTTGTGTTGCAATGGCCTGATTTAAAACAGAGCTCTGAATTAGAGGCTTATCTACTCTGCCCAAGACTGGTGTTTGTTTTTGTTTTTGTTTTTCACTGTAAAGTTAAGTTGGAGAAATGATCTTAATTCCTGAGGATAATCATATCACCCAAAGTTCTACAGCAAATAAATGATTCGTAATGTGACCAACTTACCAACAAGTAAACCTTAACTAACCACTTCCTTACCCCGATTTCAGGAGTTCTAGGGAAACCTGCTACCCCAGAGAGTTTTTCTCTAGCAACTGAGACCCAGAGTTCTATCCAGTTTTGTTCCTTGATTGTGAAAGCTCCCTATCTTTTCAATCGAAATATCCACAAAGAAAGTAATACTTCAAGCTTCTTTGGTAATTTACAGTGGAGTAAATAAATTTCTGATCCTTGCAGGTGAGAAGTGTCTGAAGAATGAAAATAGTAGCTCTCAGGTGGACAGAAAGGAAAGAAGTCTGTAAAAAAGAAAAATGTAGTGGTTTGGGGGCACCAAACACAACCTTTGCCTGTTCATTGATTACTAGGGTCCACTCTGTTGGTCACTATTACTGATTAATTGTAACAGCTCTCTTGCTACGCCATCCTGTTTATTCCAAGAAGATAAAATTCCATGCATAGTTAGTGCTCTCCTCTTCATATTTTAATTTCCTGGGAAAAAATTCAATCACAGGATTTTTAAAAAGTCTAACAATACACAGTAATTTATACTGAAAGGCAATGGTGGGAGGGTACAGCTCGGTGGTAGAGCACACACTTAAGCATGCACGAGGTCCTGGGTTCAATCCTTAGTACCTCCATTAAAAATATATAAATTAATTAAAACCTAATTACCTCCCCCCCAAAAAATTTTTTTTAAAAAAGGCAATAGCTTCCTGCCCCACTCCACCCAAATCCAAAAGGAACATTTAAAAATAATCTATACATTTAACAATTTATAATTTATCAGTGTTAAGCATGGTTTATTGGCATCCTATTACAATGATGGTGAAACAGCTCGCTTCCCCACATCTTCCTCAACTTCCCCTCTGCTCTTCTTTTAAAATAATTACATCATCACTTTTATTTCTATACTTGTTACTTTAAAGTTAA
Source organism: Camelus bactrianus (assembly GCF_048773025.1). Taxonomy (NCBI): domain Eukaryota; kingdom Metazoa; phylum Chordata; class Mammalia; order Artiodactyla; family Camelidae; genus Camelus; species Camelus bactrianus. Next base: position 17,335,348 of record NC_133572.1, read on the forward strand.
TGAAGTACTATAAAAGCAGAGAGAGAAGACATTTTACATAGGGAGGAGGACCCAAAGATTTAAGTTACACATTTAACGTGACAAGTTACATTAGAATTCAGTTATGAGCTAAGCGCCTGTCCCTCTGTTCACCTCTCAAGGGAAACCTCCAATATACGATGGAGTTTATTGTGCTGCTAAAAATAAAGGCATTTTAATATTGGAATTGTACTTGATGAGAAACTCTAGTGAAAACTAAGACTGGCTAATTACTCTAGGGACAGGGAGAGGAAACAGGGAGTTAAAAATTGGAAGATAAAGCAACAGAAGGAAACAAGGCTGGCCGTGGCAGGGGCCGCCAGTGGACTGCTCACCTTCCAAGTAAATGCCCCATGTTGCTGGGTATGACAGTGCATCCTGTCACATAAAAATACTGTTTGCCAGCCCAACAAATTAAAAACATAGGACTCTCCGTTAATTTTGTATTTCAGATAAACTGAATAATTTCTTAGGATAAGAATGCCCCATGCAATCTTTTATCTGGCAATCCTGAGAAATATATTTGCCAACCTGTCTTGCAGATAGGGGTGGTCAGTGAGATGTCACAAGCCATTGGGTGGAGCATTCCGGAAGTTCTTCTTTAAAAAAACCCTTTTCTGCAGGGGTGGTAATTAGGTTTGTAATTTGTTTATTTTTAATTTCTCATTTTTATGGCGGTACTGGGGACTGAACCCAGGACCTTGTGCATGCTAAAGTATGCACTTTACCACTGAGCTGTATCCTCTTCCCGTCTATGGAAGTTCTTAAAAGGGGATTGATTTACCAGGCAAGCACACACTTCTTTTCTCTTCCTCTTTCTTTCTGTTTGCAGTGATAACGTACAGCAGCTGTCTGGTAATCAGGAGGCAACCCTGAGGGTGGAATCCACCACTATAGACGGGATTACAGGCTGAGAAGGGAGACTGGTGAACACTGATGACATTACAGAGCAACTCGACAGCCTGGATTTATCTTACGTGAGAAAAAAAGCCCAAATTTCTTACTTGTGTACACTAGTTGTTTTAGTTTTCTATTTTATGTAATTGAACTCAATACTAATTCAAACACTGTGTTCATGTGCTATTAGCGAAAGGTCAGAACCACTGTCAAAGCAACCATCTCTACCCAAGGAGTGAAGAAGAAATACAGTGGATCCAAGGACAAAGCTGCAGATAATTAGCAAAGACCCATATGGACAAGTGACTGGCGTCAGAGAATTCAAGCAAGAGGCATCAAAGACCTGGTCAAAAAGGTCATAATTCCGAGCAAGGAAATTTAACTCCTGTGGAAAATGGAGTGGACGGCAGAGGCTTCCTCCTAGAGGGACCAGGAAGTCAGATCAATTTTGACTCAAGGCTTCCTTGAGCGACGTGCTGACTTCTCTTTTCCTTTACTGAAACCAGGCCTGGCTTCCAGGGGATGAAAAACAGGTTAACTAGCCTCAACCGCACAGGTCAGAGAACAAAGCCGTAGCCAGTGTTTCTACTAGCAAATGAGGGCTTATGATATGCCAGGCAGGGCTCTAAATGTCTCTTGTGTCTCAGCTTACGTAGTTGTCCTAACAGTGCTGTGGAGAAAGCACTGTGATTACAGTGATTAATTTATAACTAAAAGTGCCACGGTTCTCCATCAAAGTCCAGAGAACCAAAGACTGGATGTTATGCTGCTTTATGCACCCAGGTCCCACCCCCAGGGCTCTTTTTGGCTTGCCTTTCTCTGGAAGACTCTGTGGGTCTTGATTTCCTTGATTCCACTCTCAACCAACCCACTCTCAGTGTTAGATCCGTCAGCCAGCTGCCCAGGCAGGAATCTGTAAGTGGCACAAAGCGTGTCCCCAACCCTGGCACAGCTGGAAATTTGATGCTGCTAAACCCAGATTTTTTACGTGCACCTCCTTATGTAAATAGGGAAGTTGAAGTTAGGCCAACTGTTATTTTAATGCATTTAATAATCCATTACTTTGAATATGAACATGCCAGAGGCAAATTTATTTATGATTAATCATCCTTTCCTGACTTCTAAGGAAAAGGGATCCACATTAACTGGAGGATCCATCCAAGAGCCTTTGATACATGGGAAGACAGGGGCAAGTAGTAACAAATGGCTGTTGTGCAAGTTTGGAACAAGGCGCTGGGGCAGAGCAGAAATGTTTGGTGTAAGACAGAGTTTGGGAGGGGAGGAGAGAGCGCAAGCAGGCAGGGGCAGCTCCAGCTTCAGGCTGGGGGGAGAAAGAGTGGTTTCAAGCCAGGTATAGAGACTGAAAGAAGAGATAAAGCTAATAGACTCCTTTCCTCCCTTCCTGTTTTTTTCCTTTGGTGAAAAGCTCTTCACTGTTCTTCAGTGGAATTTTCAGGGGAAAAAAATATACTGGAATCACTAACATTATCGTTACATGGAGTTCTGTTGGGGGAAGCTTAAAAAAGAGGGTGAGTATACGGCCGGCATCAGGGTTAGAGACAGGAAGGAAAAGCATACAGATTCAATTTGCAGAAAATCAGTTGATCCCTTAATCACACGTACACACAAGTTAAGGGAATGTTTTTAAGATACTGGTTTGAAGAATCATCAAATGAGTAGCTTATCTAGAGCCCACAGACACCTGAGCACAACCCTGGCAGTACTTTCTGTGCATGGCTCTGTAACGCTTTACCTTCCGGACACTGAATAATGTCTGAAGGATGAAGGATTGTCACGGTGGTACTGCCTGCCGGTTAGTTTGATGGCACTGTTATTTCTCCTAAACACTAGTATGTGTCATTTTTAGAATAGTTTAATGGCATCCTGTCCTAAATTTGATAAAGAGGACTACAAAGCAGAAAAATAAATGCTGATACTTAGAAAAACTATAAAGTTGTCAACTCAATATAACTGAGAGAGGAGATCTAAGAATAGAGGATCCAACGTAAGAAAATGACAAAATAAAGTCCCTGGATGTCATCCTGTGCCTCAAAACCAGTCAGGATTGCAGCTGGGATTGGGGGGTCCAGAGTGGAGGGCTTGAGGGAAAAATAAATTCAGTTGAATAAGCTGATGTGTCTGGCATTTGGAAAACAACCATTGCTACAAGAACAACAAATTGATAAAAAAAAAAAAAATAAGGATTATAACACTGGAAATTTAAGCACATGAACAAATGAGGCAGTGGTTAACTGTGGGGAAAATAGAAAGAGAAAACCAAAAAAAAAAAAAACCCCACTATTTATTTCAATAGTAAATAACAATTGCATAGTTGTGATAATATTATTGATTTAATCCTCAGATATTGTGACCTAACTCTATGGAATGAATGAGACTAGGAAAGGTAGAGTTCCAATTTTATCCTCCATGAAAAGAAGTTAGTAGATTTCTAAGATTAGTCAAGAAATAGCGATTTAAGCATTTTATTTAGAAATACACCAGAAGAAATAGGTTAAAAAGGAAAGAGTCACCTCTTATGACAGGTATAGGGGATTGGTGAAGTGGGAACTGCTGTTTCTCATTGTAAGCCTTTGTTTGTTTGTTTACTATTTGTTTTAAATGCACATGTGTTATTTCGATAAGATTTAATTAATCCGTTAAACTTTCTTTTTAGGGGACTGGCTGTATCATCTACTAGTTTGCTCCCCTTTGACATGTAAATTACATGGTACTGACAAGGACCTTGATTGAACATCTGAAGATTGTTTGTTTTTTAATATTACTTTTTTTTTTTTTTTTTTGAAGATGTTTTAACTGTGGGGAGTCAGATAGTCAATATTTCAAGACCTGCTTGTTGGGGGCTTTGCAGCAGAGCAGCCCACCTGTCGGCAGCTAATTTTAATTCCAGCTGCTGCCTAAAGATGTCTGCGCTTGTGTTCTGGCTCTGGCCTTTCAGTATGGATACTTCTGTTGGCTCCTACGTGCAGGCTTTCTTTAGTTCTGAGTACTTTGGCTTGGCTCTGTGAATGCCGAGATCCTCCTTGACCCAGTCTAAGTTTACCTTCTCATCTTTCTGGAAACTTGTTTTACCTAACTTTTTTTTTTTTCACACTCCACTTAAAAAAACAAAAACAAAATCTATTAATTCATCCAGGAAACATTTTTAAAGCCACTACTCTAGGTCAATTCCTGTGCCACAACCTGGAGACATAGGAGAAGAATATATAGTTCCACCCAGGAAAAGAGATAAGGTTTCTTAAGTTACAGTTTGGATTTCTTTTAGGGGATTAAGGTGCCACCAGCCCTCTTCTCTTCTAGGAACACACGTGAAAAGAGCACTAGGCGAATGAGAAGGATACAGGCTGCTCTCCTAATCCAGGCCGTCCCCCAAGAATGCAAGGCCGCGATAAGCCGCAGTGTTGGAGGCTGAATTTTGAGTCTGGCCGAGCCTGCCCTGGGGTTTCCTCCTTTGCACATTGATCAGTTGACCTTGTACCTGCATTTCCAGGCTCGCGGCTGTGAAACACAAGCCGGGCCTTCAGAACAGCGCCTGCTGTTAGGCCGTTTACCCAGACGGCACACAAACGCAGGGACCCCAGTTTCTCTTCAAAACCTGGGCCCCGGGCCCCGCCCACCTGCACTTGCCACTCCGACAGGAAGTGACGTCAGACTTGGGTTTGGACGTGAACAGAACAGGACAGTCACGAGCACCGACCTTTAGCCTTTAAAACAGGTCTACCCACCAGGAAAACCAGTCCAACGAATGTCCCCGGCTCTGACCAGTCGCCTCAGTCACTCCTCTGAGGAGCAGCCAAGAAAGGCGTGAAGCGAGAGAGGACAGAAGTGCAGTGCCTTTCCCTCTGCTCTGGGAGAAGGCAGACACCCGAGAAAAGGGTGAAAGGATGTCCCTCCCTCTTCAACAGTTTCCTTGATCCGTATGTCTTCTTTTCTTAAAAAATATTAAGGGGGGAAGATATAGCTCAAGTGGTAGAGTGCATGCTTAGCCTACACAAGATCCTGGGTTCAATCCCCAGTACCTCCTCTAAAAATAAAGAAGTGAACTTAATTGCCTCCGCCTCTCCCCTAAAAAGAATAATTAGAAGCACAAAGATGTACAAGTGTCTCAGTGTTTAATGTGATCATAATTAAACACATTTTTTAAATTTCCTGTTACTCATTAACATATGAAAATACCAGTGAAACATGTTTGCTTCACAATAAATACGTTAGGGTGGCCACGCATAAAACACAGAATGGCCCTGAGGATATTCGAGGTCCTAGTTTTCTGGGTCTCATAGTCACATTGCATAATGTTGGGTTGTTGTGAGGATTAAATGAGTTAAAATGAAAAAACGATGTAGAGCAGTGTCTGGCAGACAGAGTCTTGGTGGTTGTTACTGTTGTTATTATTAACTTATATTCGTGTATCATATTACAGTAATTATCTCACTTGATTTCCACGACACCCAGTGAGAAAGGTAAGACAAACCATATGCCCACCTTCACAGATGCAGCCATTCAGCGCACTAGGTCTGCAATTCAGATTTTCTGATTTCTGGTGCAAAACCCTTTCTACTACCTCATGCCTGGGTAGCAGCCTGGTTTTCGTTATTCAGAAATTTAAAGTTTGTGGGGAGGGTATAGTTCAAGTGGTAGAGCATAGGCTTAGTATGCATGAGGTCCTAGGTTCAATCCCTAGTACAGCCATTAAAAAAATTACTAATAAATAAATAAATAGACCTAATGACCCCCTCAAAATTAAAATAAATAAACAAAAGGTAAAAAAAAAAAAAAAAAGAAATTTAAAGGTTGGGTGTCCTGCCTTGTCATTGGGAACTCCCAGATGATGCCATGGTAGAAATCTGCAATTCTCTTACTTTACTAGGAAAAGAGTTGCTTGGCTTGTATTATATGCAGCATTTGGCTTTGCAGTTTCCTGGGTAAATCAGTACGGGTATTACACAATTGATAAACATTTGCTTTCCGTCTTGCACATGAAATATTTCACATGCTGATTGTTTTATTCCCCATGAGTTAAACAATTACCGGAGAAGGCAAGGATAAACTGATGTTTAACTGGTGACCCCCTATCATTTCGATAGGTGGATATCACCATGCACCTCCTCTTCTTAAGCACATGTTTTAGCTTTATATGGATAAAGTGTGTATATGTGTAAAAATGTGTATATAAAAGTTACACATATGTGAGCATGTATGTACACACAAATAATTAGGACCATGCTCTGTACATATTCTATAACCTACAGGTTTTGCTTAACAACATGCTCCATACCAAGAACATTTTCCTATGTCCTATGAATTAACTAGATTTACATTCCACTGTAATGCCTTCCACATCAAGTCTTAAAGAAGTAAGGGGGTTATTTGTGACACAAAATAAGAAAGGTACACAGTCCAAGGCTAGTATGATCCCTTCACAATTCTTTCCAGGACCCAGGCTGTTTCAGGTTTCCACCCGGCCATCCTCAGTATGTGGTTTTAGACCTTGTGTTTTTTACCTCCCACCCTTCAAAACACATCTGTATCCCAGGCAAAAAGAAGGGAAAATGTGAAGACCAAAACGTGCATCTCAGTTGAGACTGCTTCTGTTTCCAGTGCTTTTCTAGACTCCCAGCTTGCAACTTCCGCTTACACCTCACTGGCCAGAACTGTGTCGTGTGGCTGCCCAAAGCCACAAAGGAAGCTGGGTGTTGCCGGTTGTGTTCTTCAGGAAGCAGATGCGGAGACAGTGAGGAGTGAAAAAGGCTTAGGGGAATAACACCTGTGAAAAGAGCAGGACGCTGTATTGGGCAGGGGGAGCCAGCATTCCTTGATGCAGACTTGACAAAATCTCTGCCAGCCCGGCTGCAGGTCCAGAGCAAGGACTGCTCGCGAGAGGAACCCTGCGTTGGGTAGAAATGGCTCTGCCTCTGTACTACCATCTTGCTTAGTCATTGGCCGGGGACTGTCCTGAGGAGGGCATGATCTCAGCTAATAACTGGAGATTGTCAGCTAACCACATGCTTTGAAACGGGAAGCAAATCCCTTCCTGAAGCAAGGGGATTTGAGTGGGACATCCCCAGGTATGCTGCCCTGGGAAAAGGAGGTTTTAAGCTGTACATATTGCCATCCCAAAGACATTTGGAGTTTTGTTAATAAGGAAGAAGAAAGGGTATAGTATAGGCAACTGTTGTATCAGATACACTTAAAGTTCCTACCTGAGAGACAAGAACAATTTTGCCAGATAAAGGGGACTGTATGTTGAACAAACTTGTGCAAGTCGTTGTGTCCCATGGTGGAAGGGTGTCAAGACACAGAAATGTCCTTTCCATTAAGAGCACCCACCCGTGGCATCAGACTGCCTCTGATGGTGGGTTATTCAAACAGAGATGGGCTGGCTTCTAGGTGAAATGATGAACATGAGTAATGATAGAAATAAATGAACATGAATGTTGCTTTCTGTCCTGCCTCTTAATGTTGTGCTTCTCTAAAAGTCATTGGCATAATTAAGGTTTTTCTTTTGGGGCTTGTAAAGATTTGGCTCATTGATATTTTGTTGGTAAACTGGGGAGAGACCAATGATTCAATCCTCTCTCCTGCAGTCGGGTAATCCAGAGGCTCTTTGGATGGTGCAGAGTCTCATTCAAGGAGGGAATTTTCCAGGAAACATTGAAACGAGTGAAGTAAGTGATTTAAGAGCTAAGGTTTATTTATTTAGGATGTTCATTTCTCTCTGTTTTGCTGCAGTAGTTTCCTCTAATCTGAATATTTCTGATACTGTGGAGAAAAAGTCCTGGTCTCTAGAAGTACAAAATGCATTTCGCTTTCTGCAGACACATTCAAGAGTAATCGTGAAGATTAGAAAGACTACCTTGAGCCTCTCTCTGCGCAGCTCTGAGGACCTGTGCTTTGAGCATAGATCTGGCTGGTTGATTAATTCTGAAAGATTTAGCAGTGGGCATACAAAAAACCTCAAATATGGAAATGTGACATAATGGAGAATACATCTGGGTCTTAGCTAATCTTAGAAAATGGGTGAATAATTTATTCTCCAAATTAGTTTCCTTAAAGTCTAACCAGAGTTTGCTCTTTACCAGTGATTATGGTCTCCATTTCAGATCCTGCTTTCACGAGAGAAATAACCGTGATCAGTTTTACATTGGTAGTGAGGAATTAAATTCTTTAAATAATATTTTGAATTAGAAAAGATACATACTGACTGTAGAAAATGGAGAAAAGTCCAAGAATGATTAAAATTACTCCTAATTTCACCAACTAGAAGTAATCAACATTATCTATTCTTTGAGTCTTTCAAAAATGTTTACACAAGATATTTTTATAGATAAAGTGTGTACATGTGTAAAAATGTGGATAAATTGGGACACTGCACACTATTGTTATGCTTAACAACATACCATAAACGCTTTTTTCTTCAGCAACACACTTTTCAAAGGTGGCATAGTGTTACACTGAATACATGTACCATAATTTATTCCACTAACCCCTTGTTATTGAATATTTCCATTCTTTTTGGTTTTGCATTATTATAAATCATTCTGGGGTGAATCACCGTGGAACTCTCTCACACCTCTGATTAGTTCCTAAGGGTAAACATGTAGAAGAAGATGAGCATTGGAAATAGATGTCCCTTGTTTCTGCCTGCCCAGAATTCCTTCCATTTTTCAGATGGTAGAACTGACCTCATACTCCACTTATGCACTGCCATCTAGGAATTGCTTCTCCCCTACCTGGTGGAATTTTTTGTCACATGGCTGGGATTAATCAGAGTGTTCTGTTTCCTACCATTCCAGGCACAGGGAGTGGTCTATGATCTAAGCAGGGCCAATAAGACAGAATTTTTCTTAAGTCTGATAATGATACTTGGATAAAAAACATCTTTTCTTCTGATGGGCACCAAGGACCATTTAAGATTGGAACTGACAATGGGGTTAACACAGAAGAAAGCAGAGCTGGGAGATGGAGAGAGAAGGGAGAATTTCTTTCTCTTTATTTATCGAAGTGTAATAAGTTTACAATGTTGTGTCAATTTCTGCTGTACAGCAGAATGTTTCAGTCATACATATACATACATATATTTGTTTTCATATTCTTTTTCATTATAGGTAACTAAGATATTGAATATAGTTCCCTGTGCTATACAGTATAAACTTGCTGTTTATCTATTTTATAGAAAGTAGTTAATATTTACAAATCTCGAACTTCCAATTTATCCCTTCCTTCCCCATTCCTCCCCCCACCCCCGGTAAACATAAGTTTGTTTACTGTGTCTGTGAGTCTGTTTCTGTTTTGTAGATGAGTTCATTTGGATCTTCTTCTTCTTCTTCTTCTTCTTCTTTTTTTTGGTTCCACATATGAATGATCTCATGTTGTATTTTTCTGTCTCTTTCTGGCTTACTTCACTTAGAATGACGATCCCCAGTTCCATCCATGTTGCTGCAAATGGCATTTAAAAATTTTCTTATGGCTGGCTAGTATTCCATTGTATAAATATACCACAACTTTTTTATCCAGTCATCTGTCGATGGACATTTAGGTTGCTTCCATGTCTTGGCTATTGTAATAGTGCGGCTATGAACATTGGGGTGCCTGTATCTTTTCGAATTAGAGTTCCCTCCAGCTATATGCCCAGGAGTGGGATTGCTGGATCATATGGCAAGTCTATTTTTAGCTTTTTGAGGAATCTCCATACTGTTTTCCATAACGGCTGCATCAAACTTCACTCCCACCAACAGTGCAGCACCACACTCTAGCCAGCGCTTGTTGTTTGTGAACTCTTCAATGACAGCCATTCCGACTGGTGTGAAGAGATACCTCGTTGTGGTTTGGATTTGCATTTCTCTAACAAGTAGTAACATTGAGCACCTTTTCATGTGCCTATTGTCCATTTGTATGTCTTCACCGGAGAATTGCTTATTTAGGTTTTCTGCAGAAGGGAGATTTCTAATGACATCTTTCTAGTTCCTGGTTCCAGCCACGCCAGAAGCAAGATGCTCCCCTAGACTATTCCAATTAGTTGACCTAATAAGTTCCCCTTTTGGCTTAAAATAATTTGAACCACCTTTCTGTCTTTTGACTAATATACTCTTAAGATTTTGATACATATTTCCAAATTACCTTCCAGAACAATATTGCCAAATATATTTACGGAATGTGGAATTTTGAATTGAATTATAGTTGATATTTGCTGCAATGGGTCAGTGTAGAATTACAGTATGAATCAATCTTATCTCTTCTTTTCATACCCCATCCCCTCCCGACTAAAGACGAGCGTCCCCATCAGATCATCACACTCGTGTGAGTAAAGGTGGGGATTGCGATGCGTGAAGAACAGTTAGGGTTACTCCGCCCATACACCAGGCCAAGCGCAAGTCCTGGCTGTCAGGTCCATGTACTCCGTAGCCGATTACGTAGTGAGCCTCTAACACCTTCACTTTTTTTCTATCCTCAGAAGTGAAAGTTAAGAGAAGTCTAAAGGGGAGGTAGTTAAATTATGCAAAAGTAAGTTGTCAACATCAAGTCAGTAAGTCAAGGAAGAGTATTTTAGAAAGAAACCATGTGACTGGACTAGGTGGGACCAAAATTTCGAGCCATATTAAAGAGGAAGGCTAGTGGGCCGCTGTGGAAAGAAGTGGATGAGGGGAGGGGTGATTTTTAAAAGGATCTTAAAATTAACACTGGCAAAAACAAATCAGAGCCAATATTTCGCTGGAATGAGCTGGAAAGCAGTATCCTTTAACTCTGATTTTTCTGTCAATTCCTTATGTCGCTAAGGAAATGAAAATTGGTTCCAGTCTCACTGAGGGAGACACTGTCCTTCCTCAAAGGGAAATGAAAACAGCACACTTTATTAGCAGCAGCTCATCTCATCTGGACATTTTTGAGATGCACTTGTGCACTAGGGGTCAGCGGAGACTCCTGAATCAATTAGTGTGCAGCCTAAAACTGTTTCTTGAGAGTGAGTGGTTTGTTTTCCCCACCCTTTCATATGCCTCTCAAAATGTTTTCTGGTTCATAAAATTACAAATGAGCAAAACTCAAAAGAGAAGAGAGCTTCTGAAAAATGGGAACTGACTGTTGAAATTTTTTTTTTAGAACATTTCCTCTTCTTCAGTTAGTGGAAGTAAATTAGTGATAAATATGTTTCTAAATACATTTTTTGTTGATTTTAAAAAAGTTGATCCATATCATGACCAAATCAACATTGAACAAACATTTGTAGAATATTTGCCTGTAGGGACCACTTGACTTAGCCCAGGACTTCCAGGAGTTTGGGACAGAGGAGTAGGATAACGCAGCAAAGGTATCTTTTTTTGAAAGTTCTGAGGTTGCTCCATTGAGGATGTACCTCTCTGAAGACCAGCTGGGTAACCAGGGTTGCAAAAGAGAGAACTTGAAGACCAGCCAATTGCACACTAGAAACTCTGGAAGCATCGTACCAGGTCCTGAGAACAAGGTGGCATCTCCAGCCATCCCTGGCTATTTGGGTAAAGGAAACACTTGGGGGAACAATCAGACAAAAATCAGACAAAAGATTTGAAAAATTGGTGAAGAAATTACCTTAATCACCTACTGTCTCATCCTTTCACTATCCTTCCAAGTGCCTTGACCACAAACTTGATCTGAATTGCAGCTCTGCTCACTTCAGTCTGGGAACCCAGAGGGAAAACTATCTGCCCTTCCCCCAGCTCTGCTTCTCCACTGGATGTAACTGAAACAAAACACAGGTATAACAAACCTTAAAAGAACATAAGCTGCCTATATAGAAAATCTGAAAGAATAGATGAAAAAATCCTCTGGAACTAATAAGCTCTTATAGCAAGGTTGTTGGATATAAGCTTAATAGACAAAAATCAGTCACTTTCCTATGCCGTCAATGAACAAGTAAAATTTGAAATAAAATACACAAAATCATTTCCATAAGTAGCCCCCAAAAGAAATATTTGGCTATAAATCTTAGGAAAAAAATATAAGGTCTATATGAGGAAAACTACAAAACTGATGAAATAAATCAAAGAAGAAATAAATAAATGAAGAGTTACTCCATGTTCATGGATAGAAGACCCAATCTTGTCAAGATGTCATTTCTTCCCAACTTGATCTATAGATTTAAGGCAATCTCAATAAAAATTCCAGCAACTTACTTTGACAAAAAGACAAAGACAATACGATGGAGGAAAGATAACTTTTTCAACAGATGGTGCTGGAACAACTGGACAATCACATGCAAAAAATGAATCTAGACAAAGACCTTACATCCTTCAAAAAAATTAACTCAAAGTGGTTCATAGAACTAATTGTAAAATACAAAACTATAAAACTCCTACAAGATCACATAGGAGGCAGTCTAGGTGATCTTGGGTGTGGAAATAACTTTTAAATACAATACTAAAGGCATTTTCCATGAAAGAAATAATTGATAAGATAGATTTCATTAAAATAAAAAAACTTCTGCTCTGTGAAAGGCACTATCAAGAGAATGAGAAGACACAAGATGGGAGAAAATATTTGCAAAAGACACATTCAATAAGGGACTTATACAAAATATACAAAGAGCTCAACAATAAGAAAAACTCAACAGTAAAAAATTAACAATCTGAACAAAAAAATCAGTGAAAGACTTAAACAGACACGTCACCAAGGAAGATATATAGATGGCAAATAAGCATATGAAAGAATGCTCAACATCATATATCCTTAGGGAAGGAAGCAACCAAAATGTCCTTCACTAGGTGAATGGATAAATAAACTGTGGTACCTCCAGACAATGGAATATTATTTATCACTAAAAAGAAAGAGTCTATTAAGCCAAAAAAGATGTGGAGAAACCTTAAATGCATATTACCAAGAAGCCAACCTGAGAAGGCTACATACTATAGGATTCCTACTGTATGACATTCTGGACATGGAAAAAGATCCGTGGTTGCCAGGTGTTACCAGGTAGGGGTAGATGAATAGGCAGAATGGAGGAATTTTAGGGCAGTGAAATTATTTTGTGTGGTACTTTAATGGTGGATTACATTCATCATACTTTTTTTTTTTTAATCCCAAAGAATGTGTACAACACCAAGAGTGAACCCTACTGTAAACAATAGACTATAGGTGATAATTGTGTGTCTGTATAAGTTCGTCCATGTAACGAATGTACCATTCTGGTTCTGGATGTTGAAAGTAGTGGGGGTTGTGCTTATGAGGGGACAGGAAGTATGTAGGAACTCTCTGTACCTCCACTCAGTTTTGCTGTGAACCTAAAACTGCTCTAAAGAATAAAGTTCATTTGTAAGAGTGTAAATGAAGAGTCAGTGAGAGAGGGATAAAAGTGTTGCAGGGCAGGGGCTAGTTTCTCTTGCCACTGCCCTACTGAGGAGAGTTTGCTTTCTCCCCTGACATCCTGCATTCCCCACTCCATCCCTGTCTCTACCCTTTTAAGCATTCAGTCTCTTTGTGTTTCTCCATGTGCTCATTTTATCAGCCTGACATCAGCCATATTTCAGAGTGGATATGCTTTATGGCCTAGACTATATTTTTATTTTTTTAATTGAAATATAGTCAGTTGTAATGTGTCAATTTCTGGCTTATAGCATAATGTCCCAGTCATTATAACCTAGGCTATAGACAGACTGTGTTAAGTCTCAGGGTGATGGACTCACGCTTAGCTGAGCAGCATCCTATGTGTCTGATTTATACCTGTTTGCTCCCAAACTATCCTGTTCTCTCCCGTCTTTGCTTTATGTCTCTAGCTCCTTGGTGCTCTGGGTCCAGAAACCCTGGGCCCACAGTACAGTGGCCACGCTGGGCTAGACTGGCCTGGCTTGGCCATTACCAGCCCCCAGCTCCCAAGTTTCTTTTGGTCTCACCCAGATATCTAAGTCTGGCCTTTCGGGAGGGAGTGGGGCTGCAAAGGAGATACCTCAAAGAAGGGAGCATGCAGACATTTGGATGGCCAGAGAGGTAAGCTGTGGTAGAAGCTGCCGTCCTCCCAGAGTAATAGAACTGGCCGCCCAGGCGGACTAAATTTCCCAGCCTGCCTTGCGATGACAACACGTCTAAATTCCCAACAACGCCAAGTGAACAGAGGTGATGGATGCCACTTTCAGATCTGGGACCTGCAACCTTCATGCCCTCTTCCCCTTACATGCTAGCCAGAACCCATACCTGATGCCAACCCTGCTTCGATCATGCACATGATGGCAGTGTTCTAGGAGATGGTGGAACAACAACTTGGAAGGAACCTAAATGACTTCAAGGAGAAGACCTGCCAGGTCAGCCTGGACTGTCTGCATTGACACTACTCCCTATGAGAAAAATTCACTTCTTTGTCCACTTAAGTGTTAGTTCTTTTTGTTACAATGATCTTACCATCACTAGCATACATGGCTGATGTCAGAAACCCATCTCTTCATACACTCTGGATCTGTGAAGAAGTCTTGGGGGAAATTTTCTGCATGTGTGTTTATATATGCCTACATGTGCAGTTAACATAAAAGCTGGTTAAAGAAAAAAAAAGGATATACGTCATACTTTTTCATTAATTACTTCCACTTCAGAGGGCTTTACCGACTCCTAAGATGAGCTGATTTGTTATGTTTCTCAGTGGACATGCCACAGGTTACAGGTGTCTGTGAGATGTAGATGACTTGAAATTTTTATAGACTTTAAAATGTTTTAAACCATCTGAGAACTATGAAACATTTTACAGCATTTGAAGTTATTTTTGCATTTTTGTAGATAATTGTATCATACAAAGAAAATACAGTGTTTTCACCAGACCTCATAGAGTATAGTTCCTGTCCCCTCCAGTTTACGGATGGTTTCTGATGAGGTGAATTCTTACCCTGGAAGTCAACACACCCAAGTTTAATCTCAGTTGCCCTCAGTGACTTCTTTATATCTTAGCTTCCTCGTTTATAAAAAAGAAGGGAGGGCAACCAGATAATGTCAAGTCTATTCCAGCTTTAGCATTTGATGATTCCTATACTTTAAATGCAGGTGCAGATGGTGACTGGTTAAGCCAGCACCTCCTGTATCATATTTCTCTCCAAGTGAAACCTGCAAACCTGAAGAGGTTTTCATTTCAGATTTCATCGACTCCCAAAGCAGATGGTCTTTGGTTCAGAAACTTTCATTTTGAAAAAGGGCAAGTCCTAACTCGTACATGTGTTCTTTCCACTCAAATGCAGACAGTTCTTGTGGAAATAGTAGGGAAACTTGGCCAGCCAGAGGTCCCTGTCTGAGGGGATTGAAAGGTCTCCCAAGGCAGCCACTCCCAAAGGCGGATCGGGTTTCTGGGAGCCGTTTCTTGCCTGAACAAACAGCCCCTCCCAAGCCCTTGAGGCTGAACTGGTTCAGGGACCATCCTTTGGGATCAAGTCCACCACGGAGGCCAGTGAGACTTGGACAAAAATAACTGTGAAGAAAGTGTCCCCTGGGTTTGACTCGATGGCAGCCCCAGAAATAACATGGTTTTTCAGTCTGTTAATAAATAACCTGAGCCTGGGCCAAACCGGGAACTCATTCCCAGGTCTGTCTTGGTTCAAACATGTCAGCGTGACACAGACGGATCTGGCCATGGGGAAACAGGAGCCAGGACTCTTGGTTAAAGCCTGGCTCTTGGCCACGTTGGGAGGTTGTTTGTCTTGGAGTTCTCCAAGGTCGTTGCCTTTTGATCTGTCCTCTCCCCTCCCACTGTTTGCTCTCCTGGCAAATGGGCCCCTCTCCCTCTCTCAGTTGCCTACCATGCTGCCTTTGCGCTCAGATGGGGACCAAGGCTGGAAACGATTTGATGAATTCAAACGAGTTTGCAGCAGATGAGAATTTAAGATGTCATTCCTCTCGAGAGAAGGTACTTCACAGGGGACTCTAAAAGTTGGTAAAGTGAGGGGAGGACATAGCTCAGTGGCAGAGCGCATGCTTAGTGTGCATGAGGTCTTGGGTACCTTCATTTAAAAAAAAGTTTAAAAATAAATAATTAGAAGATTGTAAAGCCTTTGACAAAATTTCTGATAATGGAATTTCATACCTGTCGGAGAGAGAAATTCGGATGGAGCACTTTTCTATTACCCTCTTATCATACCCTGCTGTATAATTTAAGGAACCACTAACTTAGTGACAACCATGTGCAAATACTGTTCCTACTTCTCATTTATTTTTTATATTGAAGTATAGTTGATTTACATTGTTGTGTTAGTTTCTGGTGTACAGCATAGTGATTCAGTTATACATATATAATATATATATTCTTTTTTTAGATTCTTTTCCATTACAGGTTATTACAAGATACGGAGTATAGTTCCCTGTGCTCTACAGTAGGACATTGTTGGTTATCTATTTTATATATAGCAGTGTGTAATATATGTTAATTGCAAACTCCTAATTTATCCCTCCACCCTCTTTTCCCCTTTGGTAATTATAAATTTGTTTTCTATGTTTGAGTCTACTTCTGTTTTTTAAATATGTTCATTTGTGTCATTTTTTTAGATTCCACATATGAGAGATACATATGATATTTATCTTTCTCTGTCTGACTTACTTCACTTAGTATAATGATCTCTAGGTTCATCCATGTTGCTGCAAATGGCATTGTTCCATTCTTTTTTATGACTGAGTAATATACCATTGTATATTTATATTTATATTTATATATATCACAACCTCTTTATCCAGTCATCTGTTGATGGACATTTAGGTAACTTCCATGTTTTGGTTATTGTAAATAGTGCTGCTGTGAACATTGGGGCACATGTATCTTTTCAAGTTAGGGTTTTCTCCAGATAGATGCCCAAGAGTGGGATGGCTGGATCATAGTATATCTCTATTTTTAGTTTTTTAAGGGACCTCTGTATTGTTCTCCACAGTGGCTGCACCAATTTACATTTCCACCAACAGCATAGGGGGGTTCCTTTATCTCCACACCCTCACCAGCATTTATTATTTGTAGACTTTTTGATGATGGCCATTCTGACCAGTGTGAGGTGTTACCTCATTGTAGTTTGGACTTGCATTTCTTTAATAATTAGTGATGTTGAGTGTCTTTTCATGTGCACAAAAACTGTTCTATCTACCTTACAAATATTGACTTATTTAGTCCTTACAGCTGTATGAGGTACTTTTATTATCCACATTTTACAGGAAAGGAAACTGAAGAACAGAGGATCTGAATTCAGGTATCTGCTTTTAGAAGCCATGCTTACAACTACTGTGCTGGTCTGCTTCCTCTGTTTAATGCTTCCTTCAGTTCCATCCTAAAAATGGAAAGTCAATAACAAGTATTTACATTTTTGTGTTGGGTTAAATATCTTTCAGTGGAGAGGTAGTAATGTGCTATGATTACCCTTATTTTCTTGTATTTCCCGGCTAGAATTTCAAATTACCTTCCATTTTTTTCTTTCTATTCTTGGCCTTGATCCTTAATATTTTCCATTATTTCAATCATAAAGTTATGCCCATGAAATTCTCCTTTTTCTATATTCCTCCATTGTCCTGCTCACTTCATTCTTTTGCTCAAAACCCTTATCATTTATCAATGACATATCGGCGCAGTTAACAGGGCAGAGAAACCCTCCTGGTTGGGCCCCTGCTTGTTTCTCTCACTTCATCTCCTACCATTCTTTGTGTGCCTCCTCACCCCTTATTCTGGCTACAGTTGCCTTCTTCCTCCTCTTCAAATACACAAAGCTCATTTCTGCCTCAGGGCCCTTGCACTTGCTGTTTCTCCTTCCTGAAATATCTTTTTCCCAGAGTTTCCTGGGACCCAGCTCCTCATTTCATTCAAGCCTCATTTCAAGTGCCACCCCTCACAGAGGCTTTCCTTGTCCACCTGCCTGAACTAGCATATCTCTCCTTCCCCTGCTTCATTTTTTGTTGTAGCACTGATCACTGTCTACAATTAGTTATATGCACATTAGTTTACTTCTGTTTTGTCTCCCTGGTTGGAATGTAAGCATTATGATGATTTTCTTGATCACTAATGACTTCCCAGCACCTGTGAGAGTGCTTAGCACATAGTAGGTACACAAAAAGTATTTGCTGGATAAATGAAGGAAGTTTCTCTCCTAAATTTGCTAAATAGGTGCCATCCTGGGACATCCTGTCATCGCTCTCCTGGATTGATTTTGTGGATTTCTATTTCCATGCTGCTGGAAACTGTATTCAGATACTTTCTAAGGATGCATTGGGAGTAAAATTTCCAGATTCTTACATATTTGAAAAGTCTGTATTTAGTCTTCAACATAATTGATAGTTTGGCTGGACATAGAATTCTAGACTGAAACTCGTTTTCTCTTAGAATTTTGACAGCACTACCACTAAGGAGAAGTCAGAGGCATGCCTGCTGCTCATTCCTTTGATGACAGACCTATGTGTGTGTGTGTGTGTGTGTGTGTGTGAAATTTCTTTCCAGAAGCTTTTAGGATTTTATCTTTATACATTCCCAGTGATGTTCCAGAGTTTCTTCTTTGTGTTCCCCCCACCCCCACTCATCCCATTTTGCAATCAAAGGGCTTTTGCAATATGAAGACAGTCTGTTTTTCCATTTAGTTGTTTGTTTGTTTCTTCTTTCTTTCTGAAATGCTTTTTAGTCAGTTGAGACTTTCTGGAATGATCTCCCATTTCTTAACTTTCCTATTTTTTACCTTAATGTTTTTTTTAATCTATATTTGCCAAATCTCCTAAGTTTTAAAGCAATTTTGGCAGCTGTATTTTCAAATTCCAAGGATGAGGTTTGTTCTCTGACTTTTCTTTTCTTTTTATTGCATCTCATTCATGTTTGAGGAACACATCAGCTCAATTTTTCTGAGGATTTTATTAGCATTTTTTAAAGGTTCTATCCTATTCCCTGAATTAGCTGTTTTCTCTAGGGCCACTTTTTTGTATTTATTTATCTTGATCTTTCTCTTTAACGTTGTAGGCCTTCATCAGATGCTTGGTTATCTCTTCATATTTAAGAATGAGACAACTGAAAGTTTAACTTGCATCTGGGTGGGATTTGCTGGGGGGCTGACTTCACCTTGGATGCCAGCTGTTACGCCAGTCCCTCCAAATTCCTGAATGCAAAGGGAAACACCGGGGAAGCCTGACACCCACACTGGCTGCCCATGGTCTTCTCTTAGGAAAGAATCCTCCACATTGTGGCTAATGGTAAGACTGCCAGATTTAGCAAAAACAAAACAAAAAAAATCCATTGACTTGGATGGCTTAGTTGGGTAGCTGTACGATTCTCACTTGTAGTCTTTCAGGCAGTTGCAGTCAGATTGCAGTGAGAGCTGCAGCTGGGACTGGATGTCTGGTGCTTTGATGATTTTCCTGGTGTCATCGTATCCCCATGGCCTGTCTCTCTTCAGCAGGGAATCCTAGACTTCTTACCTGATGGGCTTAGAGCTCCAGGAGGGAGAAAGTGAGCTGCTAAGCCTTCCTAATGCCTGAGTTTAGATGTCCCAGAACATCACTTCCTCCGCATTCTACTGGTGGAAGCCATCCATGCACAGCCAGGTTCCAGGGGAGAGGTCATACACTCTACCTCTCTTGATGGGAGAAGCAGCTTGAATGTACAGGGAGGGCTGCAATGGTTTGGAAGCATCTTCAAGACTAGCTGCCATAGCCACATGGTAATGTAGTATAATTCTTTACTTCTTTCCCTGCCCTTAACCATAGCCAGTCTACCATAAAGACTATTTCTGCAACATGTCTCCTGAATATCTCTGTTTTACCATAGGGTCACAAACAAATAAAATTTCTCTCTTGTCTGTCTTTGCTTTTCTCTTTTCAAAGCCACCCCCAAGTTCTTGCCTTTTTGGCTTGGACCACTGCCCTGGCTTTTTAACTGGTCTCTGCATCTTCCCCTCCCTCATTCAACTAATCCATCCCACTCCTCACCACTAGACTAAACTCCCTGAAAAATTTCTTTGATTTTATCATCTCTTAATCCAAAACTTCATTGCCTTCCTTTTGCCTAGAACATCAAGTTAAAAATCCTTACTCTGATGTTCAAACCCAACCTACTTTCTAAACTTTGTGTTTGAAATTCTCCTTCCTGGAACCTCTAGCCTAGTCACTGTTTTGTAAACATGTTTGTTTCTGCTTCTGCACCTTGGCCCCCATTGGCCAACCTGTCCCCGAATGTCCAATCCTTTAATTTCTCCAAACTTTTTAAGATTCAGGCAAAAGATATTTTTTTTAATTCACTCATTTACTCAGTCAGTCTTTCAAAAAGGATTTCTTTATGGCCTTTTATCTGCCAGGCTTAATGGCAATCATTGGAGATGTGGTGGCGAATGAAATAGAGTTTCTACCTTCAAGGACATTTGTGCCTAGTGGCAGAAACAGAGAAGAAAAGGCAGTTTCAATACCTCCTACTATGAAAGTGATGACACAGAGGAACATCTAACCCAATCTTAGGTCATCAGGCAAAGGCTCTCAGAGAGGGTGAATCTAAGCTAAGACCTCACCTGCTCTAATCTGGGTCACAGTGATCTTGTAGTCTCCTGCAAGTTTACTGTCCTTATCATTCATTTGACCTTTACTTATGTGGAGCTTTGTACTTTTGTACTGAACACAAGGCATTTTTAAACTTTTAATCTTAGCTTCCCTAGCATAATTTTAATCTTGTTAGTGGCAGAAGGCATAATCTTACATTTCTTTGTCCTCACTCCCCTCCCCCCAATTTAGAACAATGTCTTCCACATTGTCTAGTGAGCACCTGTGTGTTCAGAAGAGCGAATTTCCAGTAGACTATTTTTCACTTGCCTGAATGCTTTTCTTTCTCTCAGTCTTTTCTTCAAAAAATACTTATTGATGTTTATTGTATATCAATACTCACTCTGGGAGCTTGGAATGTTGCAAATGCTATGATAAAATGCGTACAGGATACAAACAGAGTCTAAAGGAGGGACTGATTGCTTCCTTTTTGTTTCACTTAGTTTTCATTTTTAAGGAATAGTTACAACATACGAATTAAAGGTAATTTAATTGCTGTACACAATAGCCATACACATGGCTATACACAATAGCTGTTTTACTCATTTAGTCACCTTTTAGCCTCATCTGTCTTTATATATAAAATATGAATAATTTGAAAATCTATACAGTACTAAATTTTAGTGGGATGATGATGGTGGTGGTGGTGGTGCTAGGGTCAAGATCCAATGTTATTGGAGGAAGCCATTCATTAACATATTTCTCGCTTCTGTTTTGCCAAAGTCTGTTATTCCTCACATCTCTGAGAGTTCTGTTGATGTGTTTTTTGATTTTATGTTTTTCCTAGTCAACCTTTCTATTATGAAGTTTCAAGCCTTTGAACTTTAACAACTTCTGTTCTCGGTGCTATGAAGTTTAAGACTGGGCTCACAAGAGGCTAGGAGCAACATGCAATTCTGTTCTGTACCACTATTTGTATAGACACTTCCTCAAAAAATGTCAAGTTAAAATATTTGGTGGAGAATGCAAAAGCCCATACGTAAGTTGACTTTTATAATAGAACAAAGTGAGAATTTAACTTCATAGGACCACATGACCAGACCATAATTTAGTAACTAGTGGGCTCCCTGATTTTTATAGTGAATTTTCATTGATTTACCTTGGGGAAAAAAAGCTAAAGTTCTACTTAGAGTGACCAATTTTTCTGCTTTGCCTGGTACTGAGGAAATTTCTAGGGCCCAGGATTTTCAGGGCTAGAACTAAGACAGTCCCTGGCAAACTGGGGTGAGTTGTCATCATATATATAAAGGTATACATTAGAGTTATAAAAACAAGTAAATAAAGGGCATTAGGTCTGTGTGGTAAATGTCGTTTTCTATTAATTTTATACTCCATATAAGAACTTAGATATATACATTAATTCAACTTATTTATTTTTATTTTATTGTATTATTTATTTTATTTTGGCAAGGGATAGGTAATTAGGTTTATTTATTTTTAGAGGAGGTACTGGGGATTGAACACAGGACCTGGTGCATATTAATCGTGCGCTCTACCATTTGAACTATACCCTTACCCCGAACTTAGATATATACATTATCTATGTATACATATTATATATGCATCTGTCTATCTATCTACCTATCTATCTATCTCCTTCTAATTTTTCTTTAGTTGAATCATCTTTCAAGCGATGATAATAATAAGCAGTGTGTTTACAGGAATGTTCAGTTGCTTAATTAATACTGGTAAATTGCTTTGGGATCCTTTGATAACAGTACTAAGTAACTGTAAAGGGTTACAACAATATTATTCTTATTTTATTCAGGAGGACTCAGCAGGCACCTTATTGACTGAACACAGAGAAATTATTTTACCATTATTTAAAAACTGTAATTCCCACAGAGGTTCACTAACAATATTTACATAATATGGAACTAGTTCTTAAAAATGAACAAATTGTTCTTTAAAAAAATATCAAAGAGGGAAGGTAAATGATATAAGGCCATTGGACCTAAGGAACAAAACACACGGGCAGGAAGGAGGTAGTTGCACACGTCTGAAATAAATAAAGCCTCCTGGCTTTTGTAATAAAAAAAAAAAAAACTGTTCAGAAAAGGCCCTTTTAGAAAGTGGGATCTATTCTTCTTGTATGCATTCTAGGTAAACATATTTCTGTGAGATGTAATTAGTCTTAGTTACTGAAAATGTCATGTTCTCCATTGATAGATAGAGTAGTTTTTTTTTTTTTTGAGGGCAAAATTGGAAATATTTGAGATAAAAATAAATGGTATTGTTCAAATGGAACATTTTACCATTTTATACTTAAATATTCCTGTGTGTATTTCTTAGGAACAAGGATATTCTCTTACACAGAATGATTATCAAAATCAGAAAATGTACATTAACTTTATCTAATTTAGCGGTCTTATACACATCTTCATCAACTGTCCCAGTAATGTCCTTTATAGCAAATGAGAATAAAATTCTGGTCAGAGATCTAGTTGGGGATTAAATGTTGTGTTTAGCTGTCTTATCTCTTTAGTTCTTAAAAATCAAGAACAATTTCTCAGCCTGTCTTTTCTTCATGACAGTTGTATTTTGAAGAGTACAGGGCAGTTATTCTGTGTGTTATCTCTTACTTTTGGTTTGTCTGATGTTCTTCATGATTAAATTGAGGGTGTGCAGGGTAATACAGAAGTAATGTGACCTCAGTATATCATATCAGGAGGCAAAATGGGACATTTTTAAAGGGCAGTGTTTTATGGGTACATACAACATAACAAGCCTGGGACCAAGGATGAAGTGTAGGACCACTTCAGTGGGCTGGTAGTGGATGATGTGGGGCACCACCCAGATCCACAGCTGCTGCGAATGTTGGCTTCTGAAAGCCCACAGCCAAGTCCCTCTTGTTTTTCCCTCAGCCACGTGAGCTGCCTCTCCCACATTCAACAGCTGATTGAGGTTGGCATAAAAAGGCCTGGACCCTTGTCTCAACTGGGATAACTCAGAAAAATCATGCCAGAGCTTCCTGTAGGAAGACCTGTTGCATCTGCATCTGAGTCCACCTTCTTCCTCTACCTAACCCAGCTGCCATCTCTCAGTCACCTGAGTGGTTCCAGAGATCACGCCCCAGAAAATCTCCTGATCTTTAATCTGAGAGTTTTAGGGTCTTTTCCTCCAGGGAGCCTGACCTCCAACTGGGCCATATTACATATATGAGTTTACTAATCATTACAAGCGTTAAAACAGGCCCATTCCAAGCATATTAAAGTTATTAAAATAACTTTGCAT
This sequence comes from Camelus bactrianus, assembly GCF_048773025.1. Lineage (NCBI taxonomy): Eukaryota > Metazoa > Chordata > Mammalia > Artiodactyla > Camelidae > Camelus > Camelus bactrianus. Next base: position 17,358,985 of record NC_133572.1, read on the forward strand.
ATAAAACCTCTTATAAGAATTTTACCCCAGTGAGAGTCTACCATAGACAGTGATAATCAGAGAACAACCACACCAATGTGTCAACAAGAGAATTTGTTGCTTAGGATCAAGCTTGATCCTTAGCTTTGCATAGTCAGAAGTGTAACTTTGTCAGAGGTGATCCTACTCAGAAAAACTAGTACAGAATAAGAGTAATCTAATTCAGAAAAGGACACACAGCAATTTACAATGAGAAGTGTAATTGCCTAGCAAAATGAAGATTTCTATTGGCTAACTGACACACTCTTAATCTATATGAAAATCTACATGAGAAGCCAAACAGAAATTTACTTGATGACTATGATGAATTATCTGATGTTAATTTATCCGATTTATCATATCTGATCATATTTGCACCATTCAGCCCTGGTGGCACACATCTACAAGTAGACCAGACGTTCATTTCTGCTTACCATGGCGTTCTTGCCCCATACAGTTTACAATATACAACTTAATACTTACAAGACCAGTTCTCCATTGAGGCATCAGAATATTTTTTAAATGCAAACCTGACATGTCACCTCTCTGCCTAAATCCCTCCAATAGCTTCCAATTGCTATTAAGTGAAGATAAATCTCCTTAACCTTGTCCACAAGGGCCTGTGCAACTTAATCAGAAAAAAGAAAAAGATCAATTTTTTGAAAGCCTTGATTTGGGTTACTTCCTCCAGGAAACGAAATCAGCATAAAACACATGAGACTAAGCCTCTGAAAACAACCCGACGCCCAGGGAGGCTGGAGAGTGTGGCCGAGTGAGAGGCGGGTCCAGTAACTTCTCCCTCGGCCACCCCCCATCCCTACCTCTAGATTTATAAAATTATTTAGTGAAGAGAAATTATCAACATAGCAGCAAACGACACTAGTAGTGACCTTGCCTGCCCCAGACCCTACCTGAATCCTCTGTGTTCATACAAACCACAGGATTTGTGACTTACTTCCTTACACAGTCTTGTTCCCAACCTTAGCTCCAGAACTGAAAGGAAGAAGAGGAACTCAGACTGAGTGCCTATAAGGTGGCTGTCATTTTATGTACCTTGTTTCATTTAGTTTTCACAACCCAGTCAGTTGGAGGGAGGGGATCCGCCTTATCCAGGCACTCATTCCCCGAGTCCTTGTTGTGATAAGGTTGTTTGAGGGAACAAAAGTCACCCAAACATGAAAATAATTACTAACCAAACTGACCTATGACAAAATGAGTCTCCTCGTGAACTTCCCTTCTGCTTAACACTAGGGTTTCTCTCTAATAGCGTGCCAAGGTCTCAGGCTCTCTTTCTTTGGCAAGATAAAACTGCGGACCAAGCCCGCTGTGAACAAGCACGTGGGGGAATGGGAATTTTGTTGTGCTGCTTCCTGGTAACAGTGGAAATTTGTGCAACCTCTGGATGGTAGTTTGGCAATTGGTGTGGGCAATGTAAAATGCGCGTTCCCTTCGCCCCACTTCTAGGAATTTGCCCTTAAGTCGACTGGCTCTCATGGGAAGAGATAACTGAGAAGGAAGTTCAATTGTTTCAACTGTTTTCACAAAGTGGAAACTGTTGCAAACAATGGGTTAAAATAGAAAAATGTGAACATCAAAAGATTTCAGAAGACATATCTTTTAAATGCAACTTTCTACATGATTGTGATGTGGTGTAATGTTAAATGAAAACTGAGGGATGTGAACCCATAATATTGTACAATTGTCTCAGAAAAATTATGTTTTAAAAAATCCCTAGTGTGATTCAGCCTTTTGCTCAATCTAAGTATTGCATGGCTGTGGTTGGAACCTCATATTTTTTTCTGATTATCTCTATTGTGGTAAAATACATCTAGAATAAATTTTTTTTCTGTATTCACTATAAAATATTGGCCTTCCCTCTGATATTTACTTTTTTTTTTCTGGTAACAATTATCCTCTAATAGTGAGAAGTTCCTAAATGTTCCCAACTATGAATGAGAAAATTGAGGTTTAGAGAGTCTAAGTAACCAAGACCACAAGACAAAGGATTCAGCTTCTAGTCCAAATTTGGACCCCAAATGTGGTCCTCAGATGTGGTCTTCCTTCCATTGTATAGTGTGACACAGTTGGGACCCTCTGCCCTCTTGACTGTTTGATCTGTCTTGTCCATCACCTCTGAGCATGGGCAGTTTACTTCAAACCATGGAAGATGATTGCCCAGATGGCCAACCTTTCCTCCAGGCTCAGACCACAGTACTGGAGGGACATCTACATTGAGGGTGTGAGTTGGAGACATTCTCCATCTTGCTTGTTCCTCTGGTCCCAGGAACGTGAACAACTAAAAAATAGAAATAAAAAATAAGGAAAGTAGATTGAAAGTAGAAAATAGTAGTTGAGGAGTAGGACCTGCCCTTAGAGTCACTGAATACGGAGGCTGTGAGAAAAGAAAAGACATACCCACCCCAAAAAGATGGGAGGTGTAAGCAAGAAACCTTTCTAACCCCTCTTAGTTCATAGATTTTCTGAGACCTGACATCATCTCTAAAGAATTCATTATAACAATTCAAATAAATTTTAAAGCAGAGTCATAATCACTTATAAGAAATCACCTTTAAAAAAATATATTCTGTATTAAATGGGCTAATAAATTATAGAAGAGGAACCAAATAAAGTATAGGAACTCTGGTGCAGATCCAAAAACCAAACTAAACACACACAACTTATAGTTAAAAATAGGAGTGTCACCATTAAATTTTCTTTTAAAACTGGAAAGTGATTGCTTTTTAATGGTATAATAATTATAAGTACTAGATTCACAAAATATGAATAGACATTCTACAAATAAGTGACTATACTAATTTCCTAGAATGTATTCCAATTATTTTACCTTTTCTTAACCATGAATGTCTTGTTTTATGAGTTGAATTCCACTATTGTGAGGAAAACTGTCTCGGAGGAGTATTCTTTTTCTTACTTGAGAAAATAAAATTTCTGGACTTAGTCCTAAAATTAGGAATGGGAAAGGTGAATGAGATTTAAGGAAAAAAAAACACTTTTTAGTTTTAAAAAGAAAGTCTTTTTAAAATTTAATGTTAATATAATGTTAGTGAATTTCCAATGTCAGTGAACATTACTTTTAGGAGACTGAAGACACCAAATAGAAGTTTTTTTTTTTTTCTGTTTTAATTTGATATTTTAAAATGTTAAACCATATCAAATATAGCATATATTATTACAAAATACTATATAGTGTCTTGCATTTTTCTTTTGTAAAGAGGTTACCATCAATTTTTCTTTAAGAGGTGGAGAAAGGGAATCATGTAACATCTAGCATTTGGACAGTATTTTTCACATATACAATATGTAATGGTCATCAGTACTATTTCCAAACATTCCTGGTTTCTCTCCTTCCTGAAACACCAGAAGACTGCATCTCTTAGCTTTCTTTTATTTGTATGGGGCCATTCGACAACTTCTGGTCAATGAGTTGTGAGCAGAAGTCATACTGAGACCCTCCAATCTTGTCTTTTCCTCTGGCATGAAGATTCGCAATGTTCAAGGTGATATAGCTGCTCCATTGTCTGGACCCTTGAGTGGCCCTGATGAGCAAGCCTCATTGCTGACCTGCAAAGGACATAGAACCCTAGCAATAAATTATTCCTCACCATTTTAAGCCACTAAAATTCTGTGATTGTCCACAGCATTACTTAGCCTTGTCTGACTTATGCACTATGCATTATGTTTTCTATTTGACATAGAAAATCCACTGTATTTCTGTTCATATCAAGAATTTGTAAAAATTAATAGGGAGCAGATAAGAATCAAAGCAGGAAAGATGTGACAGGGACTTTTTCTCTCTTCATGGATGTAAATAGCACCAAAAATTTTCTGTGGATGCTGAGAATCAATTTAACTTGCAGTTGACCAAAAAAAAAAAAAAAAAAAAAGGAAAAGGGTTCCATTCTGAAACATGTGTTTTTGTTATATCACTAATTATTAGTAATAGTGATAGTAACAGCTATCTTGAATTGAGTGTGAATATATTCTGAGTCCTATACTAGGTGTTTAATTTATATTATCCCTTTTTAATTTAATTTAATTTAATTCTAAAAGGTAGCTATTATGCAAATTGAGATGTTTTTCTGTCTTCAGTATTCTTTCCATTACAGCGATGGTGTTTTATGTTTCACAAATGTTTCAGCATACATAATCATTTCAACTTTGCAGCTACTGCAACTATTGTGTTGATATTCACCCATCTTACAGATGAGGAAATAGGACTTCACAGAACTTTATTCATCTGTGCAAGGTCATACAGTAGTAACAGAACCAGGTCTTTGGAATATAAGTCTCATGTGGTTCTTTGTTATACTTTGCAGAGCAATAAATATAGTGCAAAGGGACAGATAGACATAATATATTTTTCACTTTTCCTTAATGCTTTTCTTCAGGTTTCTGATTTACGTAAGTGCTTTTTAACTTTGGGGAAAAAATAGCCTAAACCCTGGAATGCTTTCAACTCTAGGTGATAGTTTGCAGTTTAATCGAGCCAGTTAAAAGTCAAAGCATGCATCAATTAGAAGTCATTGTTTCCAGGTTTATAAAGTGTTTTGCAGAAGGCAGTCTGGTGAGAGTTCTGAACGGATTGTCTTGTGTTTGATTAAATGGTCCAATGAAAGTCCCCTGAAGCTTGTAGAAAAGAGCCTTTCTTTTCAAACAAACAAACTCCATTGCATTTAGCCAGTCTGGGCAAGAGCCCCTTTGAAAGTCTTGGCTATGAGAGAAGGAGCCAGGGGTCAGGAATCTGGCAAGGCTTAGCTCAGGGTCCTTCACCAACCAGGCTGCAATCAAGGTGTCAGCTGGGTCTGCAATCATCTCGAGGGAGGTTCCACTGGGAGAGAATCTGCTTCCAGACAGTTGTGGGCAGGATTCAGTTCCTCATGGGTTGCTGGACTAAATGCCTCAATTCCTTGGTGGCTGTTGACTGGAGACCTTGCTCCGTTTCTTACCACGTGGGCTTCTCCATAAGACAGGGCACAGCACAGCAGCTGGCTTCCATCAGAGTGAGTAAGGAATGCAGGAAGAGAGGATGGGCAAGACGGAAGCCAGAGTCTTTTGTAATCTAATCGTGGAAGTGACATCCCATCATTTTAGCCATGTTCTCTTTTTCAAAACCAAGTCACTAGGTCCAGCCCACACTCAAAAGGAGGGGGTTGTGCAAGACAGGAATACTGGAAGGTGAATATTACTGGCATCATATTAGAAGCTGCCTACCACAGAACTATATCAAAAACTCACTTTTTAGTATTTTAGTAATTGTATATTAACAAAATCAATTTCCTTTATAGACCTAGGTAGTTTATTTTATGCATTTAAAAACACTATTCTGAAAAAGGGTCCATAGATTCCACCAAACTTCCAAAAGGGCATAGAGCTCTAATTTGATTCATTTCAGGTACCTTCAACAACCTAGGAAAATGTGTTTAGAATGGCTTCAACTTAGGAGCTGGAAGTCAAAGCTTTAGCCTGCCCCATGTTATCCTAGTCTGATACCCTAAATTAGTCCATATTACTCATAAAAATAACATGGCACATTTGAAAATATAAATTTGCTATAGAATACACTATAAGCTATTTTGAATGAGTATGTGTGTTGGTGGGAGGGAGGCATACAGGCCTCTGTCAGACATGTCTGACCACAATTACAACCTCCAGAGCTCATGTATGCCAATTGTCATTTGAGCCTCAAAATGACCATATGCTACAGGAGGAACTGATTTCCCCAAGAATACACTAATTTCCAGACTACACAGTGATTTTTCTGCTATCAAGCTATGTATGAGAAAGCAGAGATTGTAAAAAGAGAAGTGATGTTATGATTCTTCCCTTTGTCATGTGTCACCTGCTCTTGGTGAAACTAAAGATAATGGTTGGCATCTCTGAATTACATTTTCTGCAAGCACAGTACCAACTTTGTGTATTGTCTTAATAGTCTAAAAGTTAAAGGGATTTTATAAAATCTCCAATATTCAGACAGAAGATAAATTTGTCAACAATAATTGGGAATGATTCTCTTATTCAACCTGCCCAGTAAGTTTTCTCCCCAGTCAAATGCGTCAAATTCCAAAAGCCGTACTACAGGGAGGTGATTTTCCTCATAGTTCTCTAATCCTAAATAAGTGCCCAGTATTGTCAGTTATTTTAGGTTTTCCAAGATAAGTCAGGCAAGTTTTTCATGTATGCCGCAGAGTTTTTTTTGTTTTGTTTTTGTTTGTTTGTTTGTTTGTTTTTGTAGCTTTTCCAAATGTGAATCCCTCTCAAGTCTCTAGAGTCGAGTTAGGGTGAAAAGCAAAAAGGTTAAGGAACCTGGTGGCTTCTAGATCCCACAGCTACTAACTAAGCAACTTGGTCAGCCAATCCATTTTGTTGACCACATTTTCCTACTCTGCAAAATGTTTCAAAAAAATAATTGTAGTGATCCCTAAGCCCCTTCCACTTCTAACATTCACACTGCATAGTGAAGTATCAAGAAAAACTCTGACGACATTAAGGACACGTGCCTAAAGTGGCAACACTAAAGAGCAGCCTGAATTAGCTTTGGGCAGAGAATAGGGAGTGGGGTGAGGCTGCGAAGGGAGGGGCGCGGTGCCTCCCGGCGCAACGCCGCCCGGGCCAATCAGGAACTCACTAGGCACAAGTGGGTGGGGCTGGGGGGGGCCGGCGTTGACGACAGAAGGCTACTTCCGGCTGTGGTGCGTATGACGTCAGGGCCGAGTCGGACCGGCCCAGCCACCGAGAAGCCGAGGAGGGAGGGCTCGCGAGAGTTCAGGAGGGCCGCCCCGAGATTCCGGCGCGGCGGCCGGTCCCACCTCCCGGGGGCGGGGCGAGGGCGGAGCGGGCAGAAGGGAGCGGACGGGCGCCGGGCCGGCTGCGGTCCGTGTGGAGGCTGAGCCGGCCGCGGGCGCGACCGGAGGCAGGTGAGTGCGCGGATGCGGCGTTCCGCGGCGGCGGGAGCCGGGGCCGTGGCTGGCCGCGCCAGCGCCAACTCCGCGAGCGGGAGCGGGAGGAGAGCTTACGTGCCTTCGGGTGTCCAGGGAAAGCCGGGCTAATTTCGGGGCTGGAAATGTCTCCGGGGAAGCTCCGGCGGCGGCCTTGGCCCTCTTGTTCCGCGGGCTGATGCTGGCCCCGGGTGTCCGGAGAGGTGGCCTCGAGCCCGAGGAGGCATCTTTGTCCTTCCCGGCTTCTTTCCCCTTCCACCCCTCGGCCCCCGAGCGCCGCGCTCCGGGTTCTGGCTGGGCTTCATAAACAATAACAAACGTCGCGGATCCTCTCCCGTGTCCCCTGCTCTCCCGTCCCGTGCCCTCCAGCCGATGCCGCCGAGGGGGAGGATTCTGGGCATGGCTCTGAAATTGTGGGGGCTGTTTGTGTACCATTCCTAAAAACTGATGCGTCAGATTGCTAAACATTTCTCAGATAGACACAGTAAAGCCGCCCAGCTCCCTGAAGCCACGGAATGTTCAAAACCGGTCTCCAAACCTGCCCCCACCACGGGAACCCTGGACCCTTCTTTTCAACATCTTTCCCCCCACCCCACTCCCTTTTTTCCCACCTTTGCCTCCGGGGACAAACGAGTGGTCGGTTGTTCCGTATGGGAATAGGAAAGCTTGTGCCCGATTGAGTAAGACACATTTCACCTTTAAAAAGTTGTCAGGTTAATAGGAAAGGAGCAAACTTTATTTTTCAAAACCAGTGACCCTCCGTTTACTGATGCCGCGTTTGTTTTGTGGAATCGCTTTTCGGGTTGTAAGTTTGGAGGAAAGATATTAAAAAAAAAAAAAAATGGGGAGTGGGGCAGGGAGAGCTGGTGGTGCTGGAGCAGTTGGCTCGTCCAGAAAGTGTGATGTCGTTCCTCACTTGATGAAACGCAGAAGCAACGCTCTTGTACATTTCACGCAACTTGTGATAAGTTTTGACAGAAGCCAGTTGCTTGGAAAAGGTGGCCCGAGTATTAACTTTACTACTACTAAAATTTGAGGAAACAACTTTATGTGTTTTTAATGTATGCCTCCTGGCTGTAAGATGGAAGTGAGATTTTGTCTTTTAGGGACTGAGTGGAGTGGGGGCTTAAACTTGTCCGGTCTCCCTACTTTAAGGGAGGGTCTATTGTTTAAGCCCAGTTTTGCTTATCCAGGGCAGATCTTTGAAAGTTCTTTGTCTCAATCGTAGATGTATATAAGATACTGTAAACCTCTTTGTGTTTGGCCTTTCTTTGTATGCCTCAGGATATATAAAACAATTAAGTTTATTATACTCTCTACCCCTGAGAGGTATTGTATGTGAATTGGTCACTCTTGTGACTATTTGAGGGGAGAGAAATTAGTCCAAAATAGGATGTTAAATTATGATGACATTTGTTCATTGCCTAGGTTCATCAAAGTACTTTTATGTAAAGAACCTTCATCTCAAAGGATGGACACAATGAGATCAATGGATAAATACAATGGATTAAAAATTTATTTTGTTTCGATCTGGTCTATCTCTGTGGTACTCTCCTTGTTAAGATGGCTGATAACGTTTCCCATTTGGTTGGGATATGTTTAGAATGAGAAACAAACTGGGTGTGTTAATGTGCTCCTTTGAAAGGCCCTGCCACTGGGAAATGAAAAAAAAATTAGACTTAGAAAAACTACATTAAATGGGTGCAATTCTTTTTGAGCCTTTTGTTTTTGAGTTTGTTTTAAAATAAATCAAAGAATAGAGACCAGGGATCTTGGTGCAAATAAAAAGATGTCCTCAGCAGTTTTACGCTGAAAACATTAATTTCAAAAGGTAGGACACTATTTAAAAAAAAAAAAAAAGGAAAAATTGTACTTTGTAGAAAGTGGTAACAAAGCCATGGAGTCAATTCAGCCATTTGTTTTCAGAAAAGTTCTGTCCTTTCAAAGTAAGGGCAACATCATTATGTTAGTAAAGTTGAATAACACTTTAAAAAGTGTTTTGCCAGTGATCTGAGATAAGCTGGAAGGGTTTTTTTGCATGTGTGTGGCACTTTTTTGAGTGAGAAAAGAGGGCACAAATCAGAGCTGGAAAGATTTGCATCTCAATGTAATGTTAAAATGATTTTATTTTACATAAACAGTGGAGGGTCAATCAAGCAAGCATATTGTCCTCTAGCACCCCCAAGATTACATTAAAATCAGCAGATGGGCAAGTTATGATTAGGTAGACTTAACATATGCAGAAATTATGCTACTGTATTTTTATATTAAAAGCACCATAGACTTTTTGAATGAAATAATGGAAGTAAGCTTTTAAAGCATAAGAAATTAAAAAATAGTAATTTAAAAAGATAACCTCAGTCAGTAGTTTAAAAATAATAAGTGAATCCTTCTTTTCCTCCCCTCCACCCCCCAAATGTTCCAGTCTTCAGAGACTATTTAGCAAGGTATGCCCAGTGCTTCAGCGCACTGATTACATAAAGCTCCTGTCTGCAGGTAAAGTTTTGCTAATTGACAGGGCATTATTATTCAGAACCTTTAGAGAGAAGGAGCTGAAGGGCAGCCATGAACAGTATTTGCTGCCAGGTATACTCAGATGAGCTGTGGTCTCTATCCTCAAGGAGATAAAAGCTAATGGAGGGAAATATACCCAGATAACTAAAATACACAGTGCATTTTGTGGAGAAGCCAAGGAGGGAGGGATTAAATTCTGCCAGACCAATTAAGGAAGGCTTTCAGCAAGGAAAGGCATTTGTGTATGATTTAGTCATGTGGTAATTAAAATAAGCAGCCACTTTATGTAATGCTGCTTGCTGCTAAACCCTTACAGTACTGATTTACCTGGGTTTGATCCTTACAACAGTTGTATGGAGGAGGTGTTTTTATTCCCATTTGGCAGACAGGGTAACTGAGGTACCTAGAAAGTGGTAAAGCGAGGATTCCCGCCCAGGCATTTTGCCTTACTATACCTGTCTCTGTGCTTCACCACTCTCCTTATTTTCTGTTCCACCTCTGATGGTCTTTGTCAAGTCTGTAGTTTCAAAGATGTGATGTGAGAAAATATATTCCTCTGGCACCTAAATGTAGGGCTCTATTTTCTAGAAAGAGCTTCTAAATAATGAAAACCCAGGTTAATAATTTATTTTTGGCATTTTAGATATTTCACTTTTGGAAGTTGCTTTTGGGGCAAGTTAAATGTAATCATTGAGTGGGACTTCTGAGAAATTTGATTTATTATCTAGCACCGTACCCATAAGGATTTAGAAGTAAGAAGTTATAACTATATTAACTCCTTTACCTAATGGAATGTTTGAATCATGGTATATTTTGGCTTGTAATTTTTTTTTTTAAACCACTTGGCACTGGATATTTTTTGGATTGAATTGTGAGGTTGGAATTTAGTTAATGATTGGATTTCAGTCTCAGCCCTTTTAGTTTTTATGTCCATAAGCAGCTAAATTTATAATGGCTGAATGAGTGTTTTGGCTAGAGTGTTGTATGTGTATAAAGTGAGAGAAGTCCAGTCACTGATACTTTATGTTTGGGCAACTTTGGAAGCTCTTTGGGACTGTGAAATGAAAGGTGCTGTAGAAATGCACTGGGTCCGGTAGAAGTCTACTTAGTAAATGCTTTGTTGAATGAATGGTCCTGCTCAGTTTGTCCATGAAGTTTTAGGAATAGGACACTTTTGTTATTGGTTATCTAAGTACTGAAATCACAATAAACTCAGGTTTGTCTAGGCAGTGGATGGGGTACTGTCTGTCCTTACCTGCCTAGCAAGACGCAGACCCTGGTGGACCTACCTCGTGGCTTTAGGTAGAGCTGCAGAGAAACAGTCTTTGTGAATGAATTTAGTAAGTGTCGTCTTCTGTGAGTGGCACAGGTCCTAGAAAACCTTGATCAGCTTAAAGCCTAATGGGAAAGGTAGCAGAACTGAAGCCAGGATTTAGAGCCCATGTATTTACATTTCATTACCATAAGATAAAAATGGCAAAACACGTTTTTAAAAAAGGTATTTTTTCCACTCAGCTTAAATCAATAGTGATGGTACATTATTTCCATTTACGACCCCTGATTGACAAAATTTTCAGGATGATCAGCCCATAATTTCAGGGAGATGCTTTTAAGTCCACTGTGCTTTGTTATTTAAAAAAAAAGTTACATGTTCCTCTAAGTACAGGTTTTGTTTTGAAAGGCTATTCTCAGTAAAAAGGAGTGTGAGCTGGGAAAAGTCAAAGGGAAACCAAGCATCCTCTCACCTCCTTGCTGATAGATTTGGGGGGGCACCTTTTCCCATTATAGGCTAGTGTTTGTCTCCATTGAAAATCTGCTGAGACAGGTAGCCGCCCTAAGACCTTAGCAGTTACAGGGCAGATGGTGAGCCACTCATTCACACCGATGTTGTGTAAAATCAAAAAGGCCTCAAACTTTTGCAGTTTGTCTGTGGCTTATGATAATAGTACCTGTATTATGCTCAGCTTTTAAATTCTTAAAGAAGCGCCTTGCTTTTCCCTGAACTAACACCAGACCAGTTGACAACCCAAACCGATGCAGATTCCCTGGCCACACATACGGAAGGCTTCCTGTTTCCCTTGTCCTTTGCTGATTCTTACTGATTCCAGGGGTGTAGACTTTTCACCTGTTTACATGGTATGTAAGCCGCTGATCCCGTGCGCAAAGGTAGCATCTGTTGTTTTTTCACCTTTTACAGTTACTTGCCGTCTCTCTTGTCTCATTCCAGTGGGGATTCTATTCCCCTTCGTCCTAATTTTGGAACACTTACTGCTTTTGCAGTTACCGAGTATGTTGGAGTTAATAATGGTTAACACCTCAAAATCAACCACAGGTACAACTACTTCCCCAGAATACAGAACAAGATGGCAGAGACTTAAAGGACTATGCCTGATTGCTAATACCATCGATTTTGGGCAAGCAGAGTTGTTCCATCTTTGCTGTACAGCCTCACTTTCATTCTGTCTATGCAAATTTAGAAAATTGAAAGTTTGGAATCAGAGAAGCTTCTGTACACATCAATAAGTGCCTTTTTTTTTTTTTTCTTCCCAGTCCTGCTCTCTGTCCATACAGTCATTGCACTTCTGCTTTTATGACTTGGAGATTCTGGCTACGCTTCTCTAGATTCTTCAGCGGTGCAGGAGACACGGTAAGTGATGTGTGAGTTTATTATGAAAAATGCTCTGTGTAATCTGTATTTCTCAAACACTGTCCCGCCACACAGTGGTGTGTAGCCTCAGCTCTCTGTACATCACCTTCCCAGCTGACATGTTCTTGGCTCCTTTTTCTTCCTGAATGTCACCGATCAGGGTACAGGTCTAATAATAACGTTATCAGCAACAGTAATCGTTTACTTAACACTTACTATCTACCAGATACAGTGCTAAGTACTTTATATAAATATCTCATTTAATCCCCACGGCAACCCTCTGAGTTATCATCTCTGCTTACAAATGAGGAAACTGGAGCCTAGTAAAGTGAAGGGCCTAGGGCCGCTCTGGGTTAAGTGGCGGAGTTGGAAACTGGTCCCTGAGGTCTGGGTTTCCTTTCTCTTATATTGCTTAATTTTATTACAAAACTTCTCCTTTGCTATTTAATTTACCTCCTTCTTCTAGTCCAGCCTGAATTTTCTATCTTCCCTCTTTCCCCTCCTTTTTTAGGAATTATTTACAGTTTTGCTGTAAATCACAAATTCTCTTGGAAAAAGTGTACAGAAACATTTCAGCTCTATTCAGATTTCCTGTAGAGGGGACTTGCTCTTGGAGACAGCTACTGTAAAAATAATACTGGTAACAACCTTATATTTGTACTGTGCTTTAGAGCTTTGTAAGGCATTTTTACACATTTCTCACTTACTCCTCAAAGCAAACTTAAATTCGGGTCTTTAGATTAAAAGCTGCCACAGGCAGTTTGCTAAGCTGATATCTGAGTAGTAGTCTTGCCCTGAGTAGTCTTAATGCCAAAACAAATGATGTGATCAAATGTTCTGACTTTACTCGAGCCAGTTAGGAGCAGGTGTATATATCATGGCAGCACACTGTTTTCTTAAAACATGTTGTAGTTTTGAGCTTCCTTTTTGGCCAAAATTGAGAAGTTGGAACTTTAGTTCTGCATTTTTAAATCATATAATGTTTTAAGTCCTCAGTTCTTGTGATTGAGGTGAATGGTAGTTAGATTGCCGTCTACCTCATTCTGCACGAAACTGTTGCATTTAACTAAACTAATTATAATGAAGGAATGGGCTGGAGAGAGGAGAGGTATTATTTCAAACGTGAAATGAAAGAATTGGGGGTTCTAACAAGGGCTTGATGAGATGTCTTACATTAGCCCTGTTGAAGGAAGTCGGTTGTAAACTTTAAAGAATGGATAAGCTACAAGTATTCACCTCTAGAAAGTTGTGTTATTTGAGGGACCAGAGAGTTTATTTAAGGATCCATTTTAAAAATATCTTGTGCCAGTATCTTGTTTTATGCCATTTCGTTTTTACTGAGCTGTGGACCTTTTCACTTGTTAAGCACTTGCCCATTGACTAGTCCCCATTATGGAAACACCACGCCATGTTTACCCTTCGTATCTTTTCTGTATTTGTCAGCAGGGGCTGGTTGCCTGCTTTTTAACACTAGGGAGTTGCCTTTGTTGTGTTTTTACAATAGAGATCCATTTCATTTGGGCGCATCTTTCAAATCTGGTTAAGGGTATTCTCCATATGTCCACTATTAATCTCGCCAAACAGAATAGACTTTCTGTTTTTGTGGCCAGAGTGGAAAAATTTCAGTCTTCTGAATTGTATGTATTTGACCCACTGATACTCTTATTACTAGCAAATCCGAAAGGAATCACAGACTCAGAATATTTTAATGAGATTAAGCATCCCAGTTCAATATTTATCAGCTATTTTCTGGGCAACTGTGTTAGGTACCATGGCAAGAGAGAGACGAGTAAAATGTATTGCGCTTTTACTTAGAAAGGTTCAATCCGGGAAGAGACATAATGTATGGGTGCAAATAACTATAATTCAAGCAGAAAGTAGTAAGCAAGTAACAGGGCACGGTGGGAGCAGAGGAAGGAAAGACTGCTGGCTGGAGAGATTAGGGAGGCTTCCTATATTAAGGTGAAATAGGAATCGACCATTTATGAGTGAAGGACACTCCAGGCAGAGAGAGATTAGCGTGAGTTGGAAATATCTCTGCAACACCTGAGAAATTATATGTTAATTATTTACTTCTTTCTCCGCCCTATTGGATTTGAGCCCGTTCAGCTTAGAGAACAGGTGTTTTTCAGCTTTTCATTCTCTGCATCATCAACTGCTCAGCCCGGTACAGTTAAAATTGTGCTTTAGTAAGAGTTCAGTATCAGTGGTGCATATGGAATGGACTCAAGGGAAGAGGGAGCAGAAGTGAGAAGACCAACGAAGAGGCTACTTTAATCTAGCAGATCGATAACGAAGTTCTAAACCAGGTGGACTGGGACAGAGAGGCTTGGATGGATGGGTGTTGCCTCTTCATGTTGAGACGTCGGGAGTTCTTTGACTCTGAAGTACCTATGTGGTACAGGTCGTGCACCAGGAGATGCAGTGATGGAGAGACGTGGTACCGCTCCAGAAGGCAGGCAGGCAAGCAGGCAGGCAGGCAACTACAGAGCTGCTCACAGGTTTAGAAATCACTGCGATGGCACGGAGCTGCTGTAACGGAGGAGCACTGAGGGAGCACCTGAGGAAGGGGAGCATCTATTGGGGAGAATCAAAGCAGCTTTCCAGGGAGGTGGTAGTGTTTGAGCTTAGACTTGAAGGGTGAGTAGGAGTTTTTCAGGCCAGCAAGCAGCAGGAAGACATTATGACATAGAACGTAAGTGACAGTTCAGGGAGCCATAAGAACCTGAGTTATTTTAGTGTCGGGACAGGAGGCTGGAAAGGATAAATGGGTTTGTCCTAATGCAATAACATTTTATTTGCCACGTTTTCTCATACTTACTTTTCATCAGCTTTAGCGCTCTGAGCTTTTGTAAGGAAGTGTATCTGTTGCCCCTTCCAGCCTCGGGGCAGCGCCCCTGCTGTGTTTCCCACTCAGCCTGCAAGTTTGCTGCCAGCGATAAACTATCTCTTGCTTCCATTCTGTGAAATTAGACAGAAAAGGGAATGTTACCATTAGCTAGAGAGAGAGAAAGAAACCCACTAAAACCCCTTTCTTGGGTGAATGCCTGGAGCAGCGAGGGTGGCTGTGTAAGGAGAATGCAGCATCAAAGCGTAGCTTCAAGAGCACTTGGCTTGAGGGAGGGGATTGTGGTTGGAACGTAATTATTCACCTTTCCCATAAAGTTTTATGGCACCCCTGAAACTTTCCCGGAATTGTAATATCTAGGGCTGAAGTCCTTTTATTATGGATCTAGCCTTGATTTTTTTACCCCAATCTTCTTTACTCTAGTGCTTATTATGTTTTAATAACAGCATGACTCTAAACTTCATATGGTGTCATTGTCTCTAGTTTGCCCCGCGTCCACCCTTTTCAGTCGTTCAGGAGCCCCCATCTGCAAGTTGTGATTCTGAACCTTGCTCCACATGAGAGCTAGAGCTGAGCAGCAGTCTAGGTTCCTTTTCACAAGGACTTACTTTCTATAGTCCTTTGTTACTTCTGTCCTGCGAATTGGGCCACTGACACAGACTATAGTTGTTTTCTAAGGGCAACCAAAAAGTATATTGTAGATGCCCCAATTAGATTTATATCCCTTGTATTTCGAGGCAGGAGAGTTGGCAGCTGTGTTAGCTTTAACGCCATCAGTGGTAATAAAAGTTTATGGGCAGTGCCAGGAGGAAAATGAAAGACAAGAACAGGAGGAGAAGAAGCCTTGTGGAGGGCGGAAGGCTGGGGACAGGACGTGCGTATGGTTAAAAGAGGTCAAGTGCCTCTAACACCTGTTCCAGGTGCCCCTTGGTGGGGCCGGTGCCGTATTTTAAGGTTAAGTTGAGCTGCCTGTAGTCCTGTCTAAAAATGACGGTTTGTTTTAATCAGATATTTCTGGATTTAATTTTTAAAAATGTGTGTACCTCTCTCTCTCTGTTTGTAGAACTGAGCAGAAAGGGAAACAGAAACCAAGACAACTTTAAATAGTAGTGAAAATTATGGCTGCGTTTCTGATGTGTAGTAAAACATTTAAGGACTTTAAACTGTAGGTTATGTGTAGTCCCCGTCAGACAGAAGGTGACAGAAAAGGAAGGAAGGAATAAGCAGGCACACGTGTTTGGGTGAAAACTGCATTCTCATACCAGCCATGTGGCCAGACCCACAGAGGGAAAAATAGGATGAAGAATTAGATCTAGAGCCTGTGCATCCTGTCCAGGTCAACCAAGCACTCATTCCCTCTCCGAAGCAACAGCATCGAACAGGAAGACACGTTAGTTCTTCAAAATGTTTTTTCATCATTGGAATAAAAACAGGTATGATTTTAGTTTTTCTGTAATGATGATAATAAATTATTTCTCAGATTGTGGGAAATAACTGGATTGAATGAACGTCTGTGAGTCATTTGCAGAGTTGAAAGAAGCTGTGGAGGTCAAATAGGCCAGTTCTCTACTGTGAACGCCCCCTGATCTGTGAATTCCCTCTAGGCCCTGAGAAGTGGGAGTTTAGTCTTCGCCTAAATATTTTAGTTCCTTGCCTAAAGATAAGGAACTTAACAGATCGCAGGAGAGCTGACTGGTCTTTGAGCCCTTGCTGTTTCCAGTCCTCTTCTCACGCCACGCACCCTGGCGTCTGGACCATCTCATGTGCTCTCATGTCTTCTTTGGTGACAACTCTGTGATAATGACTTCCACATCTGACCCCCCTTCTGACCTTGAGACTCCACTGTCCATCTCTTTCCTAGCTATCACCACCTGGACGTGTTCCACAAGTAACTCGGATTCAAGGGGAGTATCTTCCCCCTTCTCCAAATCTTTCTCACGCTCCTTCCTTCCTCCAGTGCATGACATTATTCTCTATTTGGTTGCCCAAGCCTTAAACCTGGGAATCATCCTTGACGGCTCCTGCTTGATGGTCACTCACATCCCGGGCTTTGTTAAGTCCTCCTTACCACCTCTTGAATTCCTTCCATCTTTGCTCTGTCTACAGTGTGAGAATCTTCACGTGGACTCCAAATTACTGACACAGCCATCTTTCTGCATCAGTCTTGCCCTCTTCCAATCCGCCCGTCTTCCACGTGGTTGCCAAGAGGTTTCTCCTAAAACATAAATCTGATTATATAACTCCCGCAGTTAAAATTTCCAGTGATTCCCCACAGCCTCCTCCAGACTCCTTAGCTTGGCATGTGAGTCTGAGTCCTTTTAAGAAGTAGTGCCCATTTGCTTCTCTAGCCTTATCTTTCATGGCTCCCTCTACTCACCTTTGCAGCTGTACTGAACCGCTGGCATTCTCTGACCTAGGGTCTTACCAGCTGCTTTCTGGAATGCCCTTTCCCACACTCTTCCTGGGTAAGTCCTGTGCTTTCTTCAGTCCTCGGCTTAGGCATCTCTGCTCTCAGGGATGCTCTCCTGGACGGCTTCTTTTGTTCAGAGTTGTTTGCGCCTCCTTTGCTTTCCCACAGCATCTTGTTCATAGCTCTTTCATGACATTTCTTTTTTTATCTAAAACACAGCCATACTAACATGGTAAACGTTCACCACGTGCCAGGACTTGTTGAGCTTTTACCATGTGCCAGACGTGGGGACAGTGTTAATTGGAAAGTTCGTCCTTATGCAGCTTTCAGCGGGTTCTCATCACAGAATTAGAGAATTTCGTGTCACCACAAAAGTGATATTTGAAGACAGTTATCTTCTATCTTCTCTGTTTCGGGCTAAGTATGTTCATTTTATTTGTTGACACCTCAGATTCCAGACTTTTTACCTTCCTGGCCACTCTCCTCCATATGTGTTATATTTTGTTAGTTTTTTCTCTTAAAACGTGTGGTTCAGTTTTAGGTAAAATACAGTTGTCATAAAGAGAGGCAGGACTTCACAGGCGTGTAGTACCTGGATGTAGATCATTATATTTAAGGTATAGACCTTACTTTCCCAGGTCCACAAATGTGAATTTGTGTGTATGAGTGTCCAGAAATAATCAGGATTATGGAATTGACTTACATTTAGCAAGTGACCAGGAGACTGACATAGAAACAAGAATGTCAGCTAATGAATTTGTTAATGTAACTGAGTAGAATGGAAACTTACGTCATTTGGTCGGTGCACTGTCACCCCAGAAGGGCAGTTTGCATGGGAAGCGGTCATTCTGACCATAACGGGTCATCTTAATGGGGCATGTCACCAAGCATGATAGCTGACAGAACCTCTTTTATCTAAGGATGCCCCTGCCCAGCCCTGCCCGGGATGTGGTCAGACTTTTCCATCCCGGACAGTGTTAGGGGAACGCAGGCAAAATCTTGCTTGTTAAACTCCTGCTTTTTCCTCTCTAGGTTAATGGAATGCTCTTCTGTTAACACAGTCTTTTCTTTAGCCGGAAGGAAACACAGTTGACAAGGCTTCAGCTTTCTTAATGCACATTCTGATCCTGCCTCCCAGAGAGTACACCCTGCTCACTTGTGATTGGGTTTGGGTGTTCCCAAATATTTTCAATTACACATTTGCTTGGAATGACTTATGTTGATAGCTCATTTCTGATCCATTTGGTTCACCCTGTTATGACTCCCAGAGAGTAACTTAATTTTCAAATTGTGAGGACCTTTTACTTTGTCCCTCTGTGCTGACTGTAGGGCATTGCCGACTATTGAAAACTCCTCCGGGGAGGAGGCTGACTGATACGCCACGGAGCACGGCATTCACTTTACCTGTTACTAACCAATGTCTATTAACTCAGCCTAAGGTTAAGATCATGTAAATTTGCGGGGCAGCCATTCCACACTTAATTTGTGTCAAGTTTTTATTCAACAAAAATCTTTAGTTATTCTTTGTGTATATAACAATTTATCACAATTTATACTTAGCATTTGATCATATTTGCATCCAAATGTAATTTATACCTCCTCTCTATTAAATTTCATTTGTTAAAGTTAATACTCTATAAAAATTGGCTTGGATTCTGACCCTGCTGTCCCACCTTTGATTATTCTATAGGTTCCGTTCATCCTCATGTTTTGATAAGGATGTTGTCGAAAGCTTTATCTGGCTCATTAGTAATATAACTGCCTAAGCCGAGTGAGTTTTACAGAACTTACTTATGAGCATTCTGGATTTTTGTTGCTTATTCAATTATAAACACATCTACTACTCAGCCCATTTTTCTTCATCTTTGTCCCTTATTCCCCTAAAAAGAATTGGAGAGTGGAGCTTGTTAAATACCTTTCAAAGAGTCACATAGATTGTCTTGTAGATTTGCCAAGAAAAGAAATAAAGTTACTGGGCAAGACTTGCTCCCCCTAAATCTGTGCTGATTTAAAAAAAAATTTTTTTATCTTTTAACTTTTCTTTTTCTTTTCTTTCTTTTTTTAAAAATGTAAATACTGGGAATTGAACCCAGGACCTTGTGCGTGCTAAGCACATGCTTTGTCACTGAGCTGTAACCCACTCCTCGCCCTGTGCTGATTTTCAGTGATCACCTGGCTCTGGTCAGAAGCCATCTGCTTTATGGTCAGTTCTAGAATTTTCCTCAGGCTGGATGATAAACACAGCCGTTTGTATTTCGTAATGTCCATGTTCTTTTGTAATGTTCATGCTCTTTCCTCATTTTGAAATGATGGGCAGCTAGTCTCCTGTCTTTCAGCAAAGCTCTCTGGGCTCTGTCTTTCATCAAAGTGTACTGTAACATTTGACAGAGTTCCCATGCAGGCCCCTGACACGCGAGCTGGTGAGCTGGCCGAGTCAGAAGATCTGCAGGGCGCTGGGGCGGCTGTCCTGTGGCCTCCCCTGTCTGGGGGCTTCCCCTCCCTCATCCCGGGTCTCTGCCTTCATACGTCCTTCTCAGGAACGAGGCTGAGCTCGAGTGGGGAACGTGCACTGGATGGAGAGTTCTCCTTAACGTAGGGGGTTGCATCTGCCTTTCGAGGATGCTGTAAAAATAGAAAGATGTAAACTGTAAGGTGGTATTCAAGTGTGAGATTTTTAAAAAGCAAAAGAGGAATGGAGGTGGTTCCTTTTTTCCTGCCATGTATTAACTACACCATTAGCCAGCGTACCCAGGCCTGTTGTAAATTTTCTCTTCCAGACATAAATCCAGAAGCCCCTTAATGGTTTCTTAGGGGCGGCTCACTGTGGGCATTTTGCCTCCTGCTGTCATTCTGAGTGTGTTTTGTAGGTGCCCGTGTTCTGTGTGCCTCCTACCTTTTTATCTGTGTGTTTTTTTTGAATCTAAGTTCATCAGGAGAGCTCTTTGTGTGGCTTGTCTTTTCAGAATCTTCCCCTTTTTTCTGTTGTTAGTATCCGTTGCAGGTTATAACCAGAACTCCTTTTTTTTTTTTAATACTAAATCATTTCAAGTTTTACATTTTCCTGTGTGACTAGAATGAGTAGGGATGATATCGTTTGGTTATACCTTCCTTTTCCCTGTGTTTTTCTGACTCATTTTCTTTCTTTAATTCTCTTTCAGAACTTCTTTCCTGAATCCTTCTAGTGATGTAACTTTAGGAATTATTTACACTAAAACCCAGACGTTTAAACCTGGTATTCGATCAAGTCCTGTATCGATATGGAACATTTTCCCTTGTTATTTTTAAAAATTCATTTGCAGTTTATAATTTACTTTCAACAGAGTTTAACACGGACACTGTCTCCAGGGCAATATTTATGTTTTCTGCTTCTTTTTTATTTTCCTCAGAGAACTTCGTAAAATAAAGGTATTTCACACAGGCATTTAACATAGCAGAGCCCAATAAGTGGAAGTTCTTGTGTGTGTAATCAGGAGTCACCCAGAATCCTCGCGGTCTCCAGAAGCCCTGTGCAGTCTGGCACCTCGTAACGCTGAGCTCTTTGTGCCTTACCGCTCCCCCCACCCACTGTGTTCTTGCCGTGCCAATTCCCTCACTGTCGCTTACACCTGCCTGCCCCAGGGTCTTTGCATCGACTGTTGCCTGTGTGGTGCC
The DNA here is from genome assembly GCF_048773025.1 of Camelus bactrianus. Classification (NCBI taxonomy): domain Eukaryota; kingdom Metazoa; phylum Chordata; class Mammalia; order Artiodactyla; family Camelidae; genus Camelus; species Camelus bactrianus. Next base: position 17,380,029 of record NC_133572.1, read on the forward strand.
CCTTTCCCCCCCCCCCGGTTCTGAAATCACTTTTTCACCTTATTACAATTTTCTTCCCGGTGGAACCTTTCCTAATGACCTTATTTAAAATGCTAATGCCCCTCCCAGCCCCTGCTGCTATTCCCTTCCTAACTCGGACTCAGGCCCCGTAAGGGCAGGTATTTTGTGTCGCCTGTGCCCTTAGTGCCAAGGACAGGTCCTGGCCCACAGTGGTTGCTCAGTAAATATTTGTTGGGTTAATTAATCAAGGCTAGTGTAACTAGAGCTGTACTCTTGAGAACTTCCTAAAACGTCCAGTGCATCTTCCCTTTTAGAGCCTTAGGCCGGTTTCACTTTTCTTCCCTCTGAACTTTCTGAAATCTGTGTTCCCTAATTATGTCTCATGTTCCCATTCCTACCCATTGTAACAAACCTCGTAATTACTCCCAGGTTTCCCAGTTAATTATTTCCATTTATTCAGCTAATTTCTTCCCAGTGGTTCCATTCATATCCTGAATGTTTCTTTCCCTATCTGAGAGATGGAAGACTAAACAAGGCATTTTTCAGATGCCTTGAGTTTTAGCTGTGGGAGAGTTCTAGCAGATATTCCAAAAGTTGAAGTCCCCATTACAGCTCAAGTTATTTCCATGTCAGCTTCAGTCTCTAAAATATTCCAGATCAACAGTTCTTTAAGCTTCTACTTTTTTATCATTGTTCAGTTCCCCAGTTCTGAGTCCCATCCCGTCAAATCTCAGTGATGCTTAGTGGTATCATTATTTTTAAAATGTCAATTTTCTTTCTTTCTTTAATACCTATATTCTCTGTGTGGGTTTGTGGGGACCTAAGACCGTATTGTTGCTAACACCCTTCCTATTTGTTTTTCTGCAAACAAATAACTTGCTAGACCATTCTCATTATTGTCTTTTTTTTTTTAGAGCTTGTCCAGCTTCTTTTATATTTACAGTAATACCTAGACTTTTTCTACCTCTTCTTCCATTTTATGCTTAAAGTCCACTTAATCAGTGACTCAAAATTACACAGTGCCTTCTAGGAATATAGTCAAAGGAAACAAAAACACTAACTTGAAAAGATATCTGCACCCCCCATGTTCACAGCAGCATTATTTACACTAGCCAGGGCATGGAAACAGCCTTAGTGTCCATCGATGGGATGAATGGATGGAGAACTTGTGTACACACACACATGACAAGTTCTGAAAAGTGAAGCCTAAATGAGGTTGGAGAAATTAAGAAAAGCTTTATAGAAGAGGGGAATTCACCACATTCTTTAAATCCAAGTAGAGGGGAGAGGAAGGGCCGTTTTTATGTTTAGCTCTTCCAGGACTTGACAGTAAAGTTGATTATGGCATGTCTGTGGGTTGATGAGGGATGAGACTGGCAAATAATGGAAAATAAAGTTATGTAGTTAGGGTGGAGCCAAATTACGGGGTTTAATAAAAACCAGGAAAAGAAGTTTAGATTGGAGTGGAAGAAAGAAGGAGGCTTCAGACGTTTGTGAGCCTAGGAATGACTTCATTTGAGGTTTATATCAGGAGCAGTGACTTCAAGATGAGGAGAATGGCGTGAGGCAGACCCACCTGAAGACTGCTACAGTGATGTCACTGACCGCGCAGGCAGGGCCTGGGCTGTGTGGTGATGGAAGTGAGCAGAGCGAGTAAGGCGGGATGGGAGGGAGGTTTTGACAGATTTTATTAATGTACTTAAAGTGGGAAATGGAGAGGTGGGAAAGGGAGAATTCAGACTGCTTTCCAAGCTTTCTGATGGGGAGGAAGGTTACTGCCAGGATAGAAATAGGATTACTGGAAGATTGGCTGCACGGGAAAAGTTAGGTGTTTACTTTCAGACATAATTAAATACGAGTTATCCGTGAGGTGTTTAAGTTGAAATGACAGCTAGAAATATGAGCCTGCCGGTAGGATGGAAAAATCAGAAGGTGTGTCACTCAGGTGTATGGCTCATCCTTGCAGAGTGGTGCCTAAAGGCACGAGGAAAGGTGGCCTCTCTCTCTTGAGAGTTCGGAGACAGAGTCAGGGTCTGGCATTCATGGATAGCTTCTTACAGATAAATCCGAAGTGATGCCAGTATTTGTGATGATTGAAATTAATTTAAAAGTAATTTTTTCTTCAATGACAAAGGGCACTGAAGACAAAAGGTAATGCTATTTCAGGAAATCAGAAAATTTGAAAAGGTATCGAGGAAAAAAAGATCATTATTAACAGTACTTTGGTGACTTTCTAGTCTCTTATGCATATAAAGGGATAAGAAATATATGCAGATGTGTGTTATATGTGTGATACGTGTATGTGTGTGTGTATGATCATACACTATATATGCTTTTGTAGCTTGCTTTTTTCATTTAACATTGTATCATGATAATTTTTCCATGTCGTGAATTACTGCTTAAAAGTTCTGTTCTTAAAAAAAAATGCATTTTCTTCATCATTTGGATTTATCATTATTTAATCACAACTTTATCATTGAACATTCAGATTGCTTCCAAAAATTTTTGCTCTTATTAATAATATTATAGTTAAACTGTGAAATACAAACTCTTCAGCTGTTACTTAAATATGTAGCTGTCTGAAAGCAGAGACCTCTGTACCCTAGGACCTAGAGGAATGCCTGCACATAATAGTTGCTTAATTAAAAAGAACAATTATTGACAGGATGAAAGACGGCCATGTAACACTCAATTCCTCTTACTTCCTTAATTCTGATTCCATGCATACTCAGGAACTGTCTGATCATGATTTGACTGTCAGTATGAATCTGGCTGTAATGAGATTATTGGCCATGTATGGCCATGAGCAGGCCTTTCTCCTTCAGTCACGGTTGTATTTGTCATTCTGTGTTAATAGGTTTATATTCTAACTTCTGTTGAAGCTTAATTAATTTTTGTTTGCTTCTAAAAGATGGAGATAACCTTGTTGATGCCCATAAAATCAAATTTCTGAATCTGTAAGGTGACTGATTGGGCCTGGGTTGGGGTAAATCACCAGGTAATGATGCCTCTTCGTCAAGAGCCCTCTGCAGAAGCCAGTCTGTTACCTTCACTTGACAGAAACCTGTTGCAGGACCATGTTTTCCAGTCTGGATCCCTGTGCTGTCCTAAAAAGACAAGATGTGCGATTCTTTTCCAATTATATTTTAACATATTTGAGATACAAAGGCAGTATATCTGACAACATTTTCCTTAAAAAGGTAGCGTTTCACTGCCACCCAGAAGTTAGTTTCCAAGAGAAGTGTGTGCATTAGTGGTCTAATCATAAAATTTAAAAAACTAAATGTGCAGTGTTTATATTTTCTTTTGAAGAGCCTTACCATCTTATTTTCCTTTGATAATAAACACACATGATGAAGAAGTTTCAGATCCACTTCACAGGTTTGTGGTACCTAGGGAAAACTTCAGTGACAACTAGAGAATTTCTAATTTTATTAGGGGAAGCCTAGTGGAAAAACCTTTTAACTGCGAGGTCTGATTTGAAGCAGATTTTTGTGCTGGAGGCTTCTATTGAACTCTACCTAATTCATATAAAACCCTCTGTTTGTTAGTCTACTGTGACCCTCAGGGCTGTAGAAATATTTCTTCATATTCCATCTACATCTTTTCTGTTGGACTTTATGCCTATATTGTGTTTTGCCCCAAGGAAATCACATAAAGCCATCTCCACAAGCACATCAAATGACTGTTCACTTAGTTACTAAAGGGTTGTATTTGGTTATGGGTTTTAATCCCAGTGGCCCAGGGTTTGGCTTGGACAGATCAGCTACTGAAGATTAGGTATCTGAGTACCTTGTACTGGTGTCTCTCCTGCTCTCAACCTGTCTTTGGGCAATATTCTTCCTAGCATAGCCTCTGTGTTATAAACTGTTTCCCAATTTGTGTTATAGGAAGCACAAGTCTTCAGAGACTCACTGTGTAATTTACCATGTTGAAAGATTCCAGAGTCAAGGAGTTTGGGATATTCTGCTTCTCCTTTAGGAGTCTTACTTGTTTAACTCATTTGTCCTCAAATTTATGTCACTCCAACCACCGGTTTTCCCTCAGACGTCTAAGACAAAAATGTTTTGTAGAACATACATGGACAAATGATACTTTGGGTCATTATTGTGTTGTTTCTCTGCTTGTGAATTAGTATGGTTCAATTTTAGAGTTACAGGACTTTGTTTCTGTTGCAGCATTTAAGATTTTCTTACATTCTTTATCCTAAGATAGTTACTAGTTTCCAATGTATACGTTGTTTCAGTGATAGAGTCATTATGTAGACTTGCCAGCAAGGCATTGAAAAGAATACATTTTAAATTGTTTTTTAAAGTTTTGAATTTTGTGCCCCATCTTAGAATATAAAATGTATCTGTACAGAGTAAGGAAAAATAATGAAACAGACAACACCGTATCTTCCAGAGAGTTTAAGAACAGAGCTTGACCAACATCCCAGAAGCTCCCTCGATGCCCTTCCTCCTCCTGGTGGTAACTGCCCAGGCACCTCCTTGTCTTTACTTATAGTTTCATCACCGAGGAACACATGAGTTAATATTATTTTTTAGGATTGCTTGTTGTTGAACTCTTTATAAATGGAAACATACAGTGTGTATTCTTCTATGACTTGCTTCTTTTTTTTTTCAACTTTGCGTTTCCGAGATTCATCCATGTAGTGGTATCTTGTTCATTTTCAGTGTTGTGTAGTTTTCAGTTAGATAAATATACCAGAGTATTTTTTCGTTACTGCACTTCTATTGATGGTCATTTGTTCCATATTTTTGTTTTTGTCTGTAGAAACAATATCCAGTGACTGCTGTTAGGCACTGCCCCCTGTTCCCCACATGCAAGAGTGTCTTTACTGTATATACCTGGGAGTGGGATTGCTTGCTCATTGGGTGCTCATTTTTGCTGAGTAATAGCCAGCTGTTCTCCAGAGCAGTTATACCTGTACAGACCTTCACCAGCAGTGGACGAATTCTCGTTGTTCTACTTCCTCAGTCAAACTAGATGCAGACAGCCTTTCAAGTGTCTGCCCGTCTAGGGTGTGAACTGATCCCTTGTCAGTACTTTAGTTTTCATTTCCCCAATTTGAGCTGTGGTTGAGCACCTTTCATTATGTGTATGGACCATTTGTGTCTTATGTGGGATTTTTGCTCATTTAAAATGTTTATTGCTTGTGTTTTTCTTATTCATAGGCATTCTTCATGTACTAACAATGTATATTGTTTGCCACGGTCCCTGATACATAGTAAGAACTATGTAAGAATAGCTATCAATACTGTATTACCATTGTATTTAGTTCTTTGTTTCCTTGTGTTGCAAATATTTTAAGCTAGTTTGCTTATTTTTCATTCTATGATGCTAATGTGTTTTCTCTACCTTAGTATTTTAATATGTATAAATTAAGTTTTATATAAAATCTTGATTCACATATTCATAACTATGGAAAATTCGTAGTGCAAATGTTATATTTCATAACCTATAATTTTTCTACCTTCAGTATCATTTTTTGTTGCTGCTGCTGCTTTTTTTTTTAACCCCAGGAAAAATTAACCTATATAATTTTCTGTTCAAATTACTGTAGTTTTGTTTTCTGTGTTGTAGCCTAGCTATAGATGCATATGCCTCTCCAAATGTATTGTGATTATTTTGAAGGCAAAACGTTTTTGGTGTCATGATTTCAAAAGTTTAATGCCCATAACTTACGACTGCCTGAAATCTCTAACAGTTGCCCGTAAGAGAGTCAAATGGATCCTAAACCGTTATTATAGTTGAGTTGTTGAGTCCTTGTAATGTTAGATCACAGACTTCAGTTCTTTGGAATGTGCAAGTTGCTGACCAAAATGTTAATATATTATTTTCTTTAGCTCACTAGTAGTTCAGAGATCTCATTACCTCTGGATAGGTTCTTCCATATATTGGAAGGATGGCAAAAGGGACATGTTAACAGGTTATCAAATTAGCAACAGTGATGATAAGTACCAATGATAATGATAATAATAGTTTCTTCAAATTGACCACTTACCATGTGTCAGGTACTGTTCTGAATGCATTACACGTGTAACTGACAAGAATCTCTTTGGTCAGTGAGAAAACCAAGGCTCTGACAGGCGAACTAGCTTCTTGAAGATCACATAGCTAGCAAGAGTGGAACTAGGGATTCAGACTCAGGGAGTCTAACTGCAGTCTTAGAAGTGGATTCCTAAGATGGTTATCAGCTTGGTATCTGAAAAAGTATTACTTCGTTTTTCGTTTTAAAAGAAGAATTTACCTAAAACTTTGTATTGTTTTTTAATGTGGTGATGAAAGCGTGGTAGACGGGATCAAGAAGGAGCAGAGCCTGGACTTGGAGTTGCTTGATGTGTCAGGCTTCCACTGCGAACAGCTTTGGATCTTTGGGAGTGGACAGTGGCCTGTGAACGATTTCAGGAAATCCGTAGCCTTTAATTCAGTCCCCCGTATGCCATATTCAAATGTTTGGAGAGTAATCAGTGGAAAATGGTTTTAAAAGTACCACAGAGGTCTCCAACTGATTTTAGAGCTTGGATGCAGCCCTCCTAAAAGATTTAGTAGGGAAATCTTACACAACTATTTGGGAAACAGGTAAACTTATTTGAAAAGTGTCCACTCCTTGACTTTATTTCATTTTATTTTTTTACTGAAGTACAGTCAGTTACAATGTCAATTTCTGGTGTACAGCACAATGTCCCAGTCATGCATGTACATACATATATTCATTTTCATACACTCATTGACTTTAGGTTAAGAGAATCCACACCCCCTCCCCCTGCATAATCTTTGTTTTGGATTTAAAACATTCTCATTGGTTTGTGAAGGGATTTTCTTTATGTTGCTATTACTGCTTTGGCTATTGGCTGTTTTCAGATTTAATTTTCACTCAGTTGTGGTTTCTTTATTCATTCAGCTGTAGATTAAGCACTTAAGTGAATTAAGGCCAATGCATTTACTCTAAAAATCATAAGGTTAAATGACTAAGTGAAAAGAATGGAACAAATGACAGCTTCTTACCCATTCTGTTTTGAGTAAATTAGCAGAGTTGGAACGACCACGTATAGGAAAGGTAGTTAGTATTGAGGTTAAGCCACTGTAGGGTTTTGTACTGATGACTCAGCTAGGGTGTGTATCTTAATGGAAAAGTTTTAAAACTTTGCTATGAGATTTAAATATGATGCTTTTTTCTCTGTTGCTTCCCCCTCAAGGAAGGACTAGGAAAGTAGCTCTTTTCCCTCCCTTGTATGGTCACAATGAAGGACTGCAAATTAATTAGCCACATTCAAGGCATCACCCAGATTGAATTCCATATTTGTCCTGGAGGGAAGTCCAGACTTCTGTTTGGGGTGATGGAATCTGTGCTTTGTGAGACTGGGCGCAACTTCCTTGTATTCAAGGACAGGATCATCTTGTCAACAGCCAAATGCCTTATGAGATGTAAGTCACTTAGAAGAAATGAGCCACCCAAGTGTGGGTTGTGTGTGTGTGTGTGTGTGGTTTATTTGTAACATTTCTTTCTGACCCCTTTCATCCCCCACCCCAACCCCAGCACAAGTGCATCGGAGAAATAGTGCACCTGCTTGCTATTTGGCAGTACATTCTGTGAGAGTTAATTGTATACCTTGTTTTCTGTATGGGTTGGGACAGAAAATTGCTCTTTAACCTTTTCCCAAATCTCTGATAAGTACTGAAAACTCTGACAATTGAATATGGTCTGCAAAAGAAGCACATAGATAAATATTGGGAAGGCAAAAATAAATGCACAATTAGAAATCTGAAAAGTATTATTTTTTAAATTAGCTCCTTTTATGATTTGCGTGGCCTTGATGTGTCAAAAAGAAATCTTACTGGCTTTTTCTTTTTTTTAAAGAACCTCATGACCTTTATGCTATGTTGACAAAGCCATTTGTGTTTGATTTTCTTTTTTTTAAACAGGGTGGGGAATTTATACTTGGCTGATTCCTGTGGGGTGGTTATGACTTGTTTCTTGGAAGAGATCCACTATCAGAGGTAGAGAGGTTGAGGCTCTGAACCAGGAGCCTGATGCTGGCTTTCTTTGTAAATGTGTGACCTTAGGTAAGTCTTGTCAACAGTCTGAGCTTCAGGGTTTTTTTTTTTAATCCTTAAATATAGTACCTGCCCACCTACCTGACATGGTTTGGGAGAGACGGTCCTGCAGAGTGGTGAGGAGTTCTGGGCTACTGAGTCAGACAGGCTTGTTTTGCTTATATAGTATCAGATAAGATACATCTCCAAGCCCCATTTTTTTCTACTGAAAAATGGCAGTAACTTTATGTACGACTTCTTTGGGTTAGTGTGAGCACCAGAATCGAAGGAGATAATATATATACAGTGTTAAGCCTATCACCTGGCACATAATTATTGTTCAGTTAATTATTATTAATTATATATTGTTATAATTGTCAGTAACATTTGGGGTGATATTAACATTTTATAAAGTTGTGGCTTGGGAGTAGAATGATCAGATTTCCAATAATGGCAGTTAAACAGTTTATTTTAGTTTGGGGACTTTTTTTGAAAGCCTTATTATGGAAAAATTTAAATATACACAGAAGTAAATAGAGTATAGTATGTTCCCATGTACTGTCACCAGCTTAAATGATTACACACATCATGATCAGTCTTATTTCATCTATATGCACACCCACTCCCTCCATATGATTTTGCAGCAAATTCTTAATGTTGTATTACTTCATCTGGGAATATTTTAGTATGTATGGGATATGTTTTTAATCTTTTAAATACAGCTCTCTCTGGTATTCTGGGAAGTCATGATGCTTCAAACAAAATAATGAAGCCTCACTGAAGACTTGGCTCCAGAAATCTGGTGGCCTCCCCCGTGGGTGGTGCTCTTCTGTCTCAGTGCCCCGCCACCCCCCCGCTGTTCCCAGGACCACAGGTCCACTGAGCCCATCTCCCTGAGCTGCCTTTGCCCACATGCCCTGGAGAGAGTTGTGCTTTTTCATTTAAACTGTCAGATAGCGATGTAAGGAAGAAAAGAGATGGTGATGACATTAACAAGGAAAATAGTGGAAAGCAAGATACTCTGTTTATATGTAGAGTTAAATAGTTTTTAAAAAATTGATCTATAAGAATCCTTTAAAAGTTCTTGGAATCTTTGTCATTTTTATTTTCTCAACATTACATTAGAAACTTATAGTTGACATTTTTATTATGAATCATTATAAAGTTACAGAGAAAAATGTAAGAAACATTTATGTGTCTGCTGCACAGATCGTAACTTTTTGCTATGTTTGCCTCAGATTTTATTAAAGTAGGAAAACATTACAGATAGTGTTTTTTTTTAATTGAAATACAGTTGATTTACCATGTTGTGTTAGTTTCTGGTGTACAGCATAGTGATTCAGTTATACATATATGTGTGTTCCTTTTCATACTCCTTTTCATTATAGGTTATTATAAGATATTGAATATAGTTCCCTGTGCTGTACAGTAGGACCTTGTTGTTTATCTGTTTTATATATAGTAGTTAGTACAGGCAAATCCTGAACTCCCAATTTATCCCTTCCCACCACCAAACCACCCCCCTGTTTCCATAGTTTGTTTTCTGTGTCTGTGAGTCTCTGTTTTGTAAATAAGTTCATTTGTGTCATTTTTTAAGATTCCACATATTAGTGATATATATTTGTCTTTCTTTTTCTGGCTTACTTCACTTAGTATGATAATCTCTAGGTCCATCCATGTTGCTGCAAATGGCATTATTTCATTCTTTTTTATGGCCAAGTAGTATTCCATTGTATATACATGCCACATCATATAGATAGAGTTTGAGATGCCTTTTTAAAAAGTCCTCCCTCCTCTTCCTCCCCAGAAATAACCCTTATCTTTGATTTAGGAGTTCCATTGTTCCAGTACCTATATAACTGTACCCTGAGTAGTGTTTTGCCTTTTAGAAAGCAATTTTACCTTTTCCAGTTGACCTTCAGAACTCTTGAAGTATGTAGGGAACTATATAGAGTGTTTATTTCACTTCTAAAAATGTGCAACCCACCAAATTACCCCAATTTCACTTAATAAAAGCTATAGGATATGAAGTGATGTTTTATGATTTACAGTATGTCTCATTAGAAATTGAGTTCTGAGGCTTGTCTGTGAAAGCTCTTCACATCCTGCCAGATTCTCTGCCTAATTTAGAGGACTAATAATTACCTTTAAAAAGTACAAACAGTGTAATAGGACTGGGAAGGAACCTCAGATGGTTAAATTGTTTTAACTTCCTGATTTTAGTGAAATTGCTTTAAAACTTAGAGGTAAGGTTTCTGCTCATTTTCAGAGAACATACCCTTCCTAAGTGATGCTTACGGACATGTCAGGTTGGTAAAGAAGTCACTGAGATGTCTGTCTTTGCATTATCTAATAATGCTTTTAGAATTAATAACTGTAGAGTTTGCATATGATTTAAATTTTTGAAAATTTCCACCCCAATTCCTCCCAACTAGTTTTCCCAGCTATGTTTAGCTTTTTTTTTTTTCTCCTTGGAAGGAGATACAGTGCTCATCCTGTTTATTCAACTAAAAAAAAAAAAGATTTTTTTTTTTTCCTTTTAAACAGATCTAGTGCTGGTAAAAATTTCTGACTCAGTACTTTTGGAAAGACTACCTCTTTCCACAAATAGATGAGCCCACATACTAGGTCTTCTGAGTGAACTAGTAAATTTCCATGATGTCAGGAAACTGGGTGGTGTTTTTGTGGATGCCAGTCCTAAGGCATGGGGACTCTTGAGGTTGAGTATGGGGGAGGAGGATCAGGTTCTGGGATTGAATAGCCCTGCAGCCACCCAGTATTGGGGGATTTCCCATTGGGTTAATCTCGTGTCAACCACAGTCATCCGCATGTCATCTGGAGTAGCTGCTGTAAGAACAGTGAGAGATGCTTGCTTATAGGATCTCCACCCTTTTATCAGGGTGCTGGAAGTTTGGCTCAGTCGTGATGTATAAACCAAGTTGAGAGCATCACTGTTTCTCTTCACATGGGCTTCTAAATAGCTGGCGTTGAATGTGGTTACCACGTTCTGTTAAGCTAGAGCCGAGCCTCCCCCATGTGTTAGTTTTTCTTGAGCACTCACTCTGATCTCTCCCTGCTTGTATCAGAAAGGCCCGCCCAGGCTTATAGGTCACTTGCACTAATTGGTTTTGTGGGTTAGTCTTGCTTTTTTCAAAAGATTATAGGAGTTTAAGCGCCCACGTCATCTCTCCTACTATTTGGGTCTCTTCCTGCGAGCAAAGTGTCTGGTGTCCTACAGGTGCTATGATGCCAGTTATTTGATTAGGCTTATGCAGAACCTGTGGGACTATTAGCTTAGCTGCTTTCCCCTATTTCTCTACTTTTGGTCATCCTGAAGCCCTAACTGTCCTGCAGACACCGCCTGATGGGGGTATAGAATATCTCATTTTGTTTTCTGTGATCAATAACAGATGCTGTAAGTTGGGATGCAGCTTCTTAGAAGGGACTTTTAAAAAAAACCTTAACCTTTGTTTTGTTAATATTCAGTTTGGATATTTGTTTCCCAGGTGGCAGAAATACCTTGGCCAAGGAACTGAAATCAAGTGGGTAATTTTAATCCTGAGGTTGAGGCTGGATTTCTTTAACCCATGCCTTTTTCCTCTTCAAAATATTGATACCCAAACAAAATCCCAACAGTATTTTTAATTGAACTTTACAAGCAGAAAATAAACTCCGGATGAAAGTGTCTGAAAATTTGTGGGGGAAACAAAGGAAAAAGGGGAGAGGCCCAACTGGATGTTAAAATGTATTTTACTGTTCTGAAAATAGTTTGGGTTAGGTATGAGAATAAATGAGAAAGAGATCGGTAGAACTGAGTAGGATTTCAAAGTGGACCTCTACCAGGTGGTTACCTAGTACAAAATTTCTATAGTTGCTCAAATCAGGCTCCTAAGTCTTGGTACACATTTTTTTTTTTCCCGTAGTTTTATAAGATGTTTGTCACATTCTTAAGTATGACTCTCTTTCATTTGGTGACCCCTTGGGGTTTGTTATATTTGCACAATAGACAGTCATGAGGAAGATAAAACGTATCAAGAAGAACCTGGTGCTCTCAGGAGCAAAGTGCTGTACCAGCGGAGGCTTACCCACTTACAGATAAAGGTCAGGTGAGCGATGATGTAGCGGACGGGGCCGTGAGCTTAGACTCTGGTCTGAGGCAGACCCGCTTCCGCTTACTACGTGTATGTCTAGGGTGGCAGCTTAACTCAGCCTCAGTTTCCTCATTTGTAAGTGTGGGAAGCATCGACTTCGTGGAACTGTCATGAAGATGAAAGAACGTCACACATGCTAAATGTTTAGCGCTACCCCTGACACACAAGTGTTTGATACAAGTTACGTAAGGTTTCACTTTTGTTAATAAAGACCTTTAAAAGCACCATGAAGGGCTTTTGTTTTTTTAAAATTCTCAGATTGGTGCTAGTTGTGAAGATTTATAAATAAAGCAACTTTCTTTTCAAGCCAGTTTCACAGTTTTCTTGAGAGAGACAAGCAATTCTTCCTTTAGCAAAAAGGACTGAAAATTTAAGACTTTTGATTATGCAATGAAGAGGATCAAAGAAAATCAGCACGGATTCCAGCTGCCTTTTTCTCATTTGCTGTGAGAATTTGAGCAAGTTCCTTACTGCAGTGAAGTTCTTCCTTTTTGTGGGGAATATGAGAAAAGGAAATGGGTTTGAATTTCAGAGGGAGGGATTTAGGTTAGCTGTGAGAACTCTGATTGTAGGGCTGCCAAGCAGATAAGAAGGACTCCTTTTCACCAGCAGGAGGCCTTTCTGGCCTCCTGAGGTTATGTCAGGGCTCCTGAGAACCCATCTAGATGTAGCTTCAACCTGGACTTCAACCCTAATGATGGTATCTTTGCCAAGATTTCTAGCTGCCTCTCAAAGTTGGTTAATCCTCCCGCTCATACAGCAGAGCATTCGGATACCTCCCCCCTATTTAGTCAAGTAAATGAGGACAGCAAAGTTTCCCAACAAGATTATAAAACCCTTTAAACAGCTTATAGAGCTGTTCGGGCAAGAGGGCAGATTGAGTGGGAGGAAGGTTAACACAGCCTTGTTGCTGGTAGAAGAATGGGCAAGTCAGTCCTTTTAAGTTTCTTTAAAACTAGGAATTAATACAGCAATTTTAGGTTTATCGAGAATAAATAAGGTGATCACGTAAGAAAAGACCAGTCATTCTTCTGAGTTGTCTCTCGGAAGTTACGGATTTATTTTTGGCTTCAGCTTTGTTTCACTGCGTCTGGTCATACAGGGTAGGCATGGTGTTGGAACAATAGGACAATAGCTCTGGAGTCAGACGGGGTTGAAATCCCGGCTCTGCTCTTTTGTAGTTGAGAGGCCTCTGGCAAGTAACTTAACCTCTCTGAATCTGTTTCTCATTTGTAAAATGCGGAACTAGTACCTACCTCACATGGTTGGTGTGAAGGTGGAGGTGATGCACACCGCACTGTCTGGCCCATCGCAGTGGCTACCATGGTGACAAGTGATGACCCTGGTAACAGTAAGGACACTGATTAGTTGCTTTCCAGAGAGCACTCGACTAAATCTCAGGCACACAGCTAAGTGCTTTCACACAGAACAATCAACTACTTTATTAAAATTGGTTAATATGTCGTCAGTGCTTGGAACAATACCTACACTTTGTAAAGTACTTTGTCAACACTGGTTAATAATTCTCATGTGCTGTCATTACCTCTGTTTTGTAGATAAGGACACTGACACCCTGAGAGGTCTTACAGTTCATAAGTGGCTGAGCCAGAATTTAATCCAGGCAGTCTTAGCTCCAGGTGATCACCTAAGAGTTAAAACTAGATATTATGGGAGGTAGGATTGTGAGGTCCCTGAAAGCTTTGCAATTTATGTACTTCTGGGTATTTTCACATTTTTACATAAAAGATATTTTACTTTCTTAAACAGAAAAAAAAAGATATTTCCAGTTTGGGGGAAAAGTGCATTTTTATATGTAGAAACCTTATTTCATCTGTTACAGATCTCCTATGGCAAATTGCAGAGACCTGAATATTTGTACACGTAGGCTTACCCTCACACTCAGGTGTCTTGGACAAGGAGCACACAGGACAGTACGTATGCTTTTGAGAACCACACTTGGGAGCATAATTTTATAAGGAAGTAATTATAGGTAGCGGTAGGGTCCCAAGCTGAATCTGCATCACTCAATGGTGACTAACTTATGTAATCGCAGTCCTTGTGGCCTTCAAGAAGCTTTGTCACAGTATTTTAGTTTCTAGGAAGTTAGGGGTAAAAAATGTCATTCTTCTGTCATCTGAAAAGCAGGCAGAAACCAGTTATTTGATCCACAGACCCATAATCATAAGATAGGAAGCAGTCACTCAGTGGTAGACACGGGCACGGTGTCAGAGCCTGTAGGTACCACTGTAGCCGGCACTGCCCTGGCTGTCGGCGCTCTGATGGGCCGCTTCCCTGCAGGTGTCCTGACACGCTTCACCCAGTGACCCAGAGCCAGCGCCGCCCGGGGACTTTCCAGCTGGGTCGGGAGCTCCGCTTGAAGGTTGAGTGGCCTGTTCTATCTAGTCCAGGCTTTTCCAGCAGGTATCCAAGTGACTGTGGGCTTCACGTCTGTAAAATGAGGGAGATGGACTAGGTAATAGTTTCTGTTTTCAGGTTCTGTGATTTCTAACCATCTTGCCTGTTCGTGAACTAAATTTGTGACCATAGACCTTCAGTGGAGTCTAGAAAAATGCTGAGCAGAATTGGACTCGTAAGCTGGCTTAGGGAAGGGTTTGCCAGTATACTCACTTGAATTACAGGATATCCTTGATGACAGAAACTATACTATTTACTTTTTATTCCATTTTAGGCATTTTTTCCCCTCCTATATTTGTCTTCCAAACAAACCAGAATTGTGTTCTAAAGATTACAGGTCAATAAAATGGAATGGCCCTGTTTAATACTTAGATAATAAGCTGTTTCAGGTATTAATTTATTATAAAGGTCACTAGCACCCCAAATTTTTTTTTCTACCGTGAAGTTTTTGGTTCTCTGATGTCTTAATGAGGTGGACACCACCTGGATTTTCTCACAGGTGCAGAAGTTAGGTAATCCGTGTGTTACACACACTAGGTTTGCTGAGTCACGTGGTATGTCTGCTTTTCGCTGGGAGCAGTTTTCGGTGGTCACTTGCAATGGTCAAAAAGTCTCTTGGGAAAGTTTAAGTCACTCAGAATAACTAAAAGTAACTCATAGCTACTTACGTCTTAAAATTGTAAGCATGGTGATATGTTTTAGTTTGAGTCTAATGCAATCTTTTCCCTTGAAAAGGACTCCTGTTTATGGCTCTTGTGCTGTTAACTTGGTCTGATCTCTTTTCATTTAGAAAAGAAAAGCACACAAAAAGCAACATGGCAATTTTAAAATTAAACTTAAGAAATATAAAAGAAATTGATACTATGGAGGAATCTACATGAGCCTCTCCTGAAGCTATTCAGTGATGCAGAAGCTTTGAATATTCTGAAAGAATAGGAAAATTAAAATACGAGTTTATATTTTTAATTAGAGTCATTTTGGAAAGTATATTAAACTCAGAGTGCAGAGATGACCAAGCTTTTTATAACTGGGCTGCTGAGGGATTTCTGTGTTCAGGCTGCTTCCCAAAGCTCGCTCCTCCCCTTTGTTTCACCCGCAGGTCACACCTCGTCTCACCCCTCATCGTCTTCCTGCCTCGCGCATTCATTACTTGTTCCGGGTCACACCAAACCTTCACCTTTTAGCACAAAATAGGCATTTGGGGTTGTACGGGTGTTTTGAATCAGGCATTATTACATCCTCTAAGCCAGGCCAAGAAGGAGTAGAAGGGAGTGGGGATGTTCATTAAACTAGAGCATTCCTTTCATCCCTCTTAGGATTTTCGGGGAGTAACGCCCTCCCCTTAAATAAGACTTGAAGTTAATTTAGCTAAGATTTCTGCTGCCTTGCTTTCTGATTTTGGTATGGGCTTTTTGAGTCATCAGTAGAAAAGCTATTTGAGGGGAGAGTGACAATTTGAGCCCTTGTAAATATGCACAAATATAAGCCACTAAAAAAAGTTTCCCTAAAAAGAAGTGTAAAGTAGGACTGAAGAACTTTCCAGAATTCCCATTAGTCTTGTGGTTTGCCTTTAGTTTTATTCTGTGACTTCAGACTCTTTTTGCTGTTCTTCATAATCTTCCAGTAAACCACAACTAAGAATTTGGTTCCTAGGGGGAAAAGTCAAGTACAGAGGTACTTAGAAACCACCTCTGTGGGCTGAGGAGTGAAATTTGGTTTCCTCTTACTATTCCTACCCACACCCTCACACACTCTTAAATACTTTTTTTCTTGTTATAAAAATGATTGTTTTCCCATTATGGAAAAATGAGAAAATTCAAAAAATGATAAAGGACAATATTTAAATCATCCGTAATTTCACACCGTATTTCACCATAATTTACCCCTTCCCCCCCATATGGTGGAGTTCATATTTTACCTGAAGATAGAACTTTGTATCCTATTTATTTAACATTATTTCTCATGCTCTTAATTTGGGGGGGAAATTTTTCTTCGGTGTTATTTCTATAATATTTCATGCTATCATCATTCACTTACTTTTAAATGTTTGCTATTTTAAATTTATCTATCTGCTATTTTAAATAATGCTTTGATTAAAAAAACTCTATAAATCTTTGCTATAATTTTGATTATTTTCTTAGCATAGATTCCTGAAGGTGGAATTATTTATGTCAAAAGATTTTAAACTTTAAACTTATTGATACAAATTGCCATATTTTCTACCAGAGACGGATTACATCCCTACCAGTTAACATAAGCACAGGGAATGCTACCATCAAGATGGTGACATAGGCCACTCCTGACTTCAGTTGCCCTCGCAAGAAGGCCAACTGGCAATTGACACCCACTGTGAAGATCCCAGAACCCAGGGTTGAGGCTGGACTGTGGAGACCGAGAAGGACACGTTGGAAGGATAAAAGGAGCAGCTACCCTCCAACGTGTTGCTGCTTCCCTAGACCAGCACTGCGCCACAGCAAGAGAGCCCCCCCGAGTCTGTGATTTTTCCAGTGGGAAGAAGAGCCCAAGGTGGACTTCCAGCTTCCCCAGTGTGATGGGACACTTCCCAGGAAGCCTTCCAGGGTCTTACCTTACAGGGTTCGCTGGGAAAATCTGCAGGACTCAGCCACTGGGAGACACTAGAGACGGAGAAGTAGGGTGGGGTTCCCAGCAACCAGCGCTCAGATCTTGGCAGACCACACTCCTGCTTACAGTGATGCCTGAGCAGAGATGCCAGCCGCTGGCTCTGTCCAACTGCAGAACCAGGCTGGTGGCCCTGTCTGGCCAGGGAGCTCAGCTAGCAGCTCTGCCTGATTTGGGTCTCTAGCCAATGAGCAGACTGGCCATGGAGCCCACTCTGTGGTCCGACCCAGGCGGGGAAGTGCATTCCCAGTCCTGCCTGATGGCTGAGTGTATCCTCCATCCTGTCTGACCAGGAGGCCTGGCCAGAGAGCCTGTGGCCACAGAGCCCATCCTGCAGCCCTGCTTGGGCAGGAAGCCAAGCCGGCAGCCTTGTTAAGTGGCCTGAACAGTGACTCTGGACAGCCATGGAGCCCAGTCTGCGATCCTGCCCAGCTATGGAGCCACCCTGCTGCTCTGCAGCAGGGCCCCGTCTGTGATCCTGCCCAGTTGCTGATTACAGCATGCAGCCTTGCCCAGGTGGGGAGCCCAGCCAGTGATCCACCAATCTCAGAGCATAACCTGCAGCCCCACCTGTTGAAGGAGCCCGGACAGCAACCCTGGCCATCTGTAGAGTACCGTCCGTGACCCACCCAGCTTCAGGATGCAGCCCCTCCTAAACAGCAAATCTGGCCAGTGACCTCACCCAACAGTAGGGCCCAGCCAGCAGCCGCCTTAATTGTGAAGCCCAGCCAGGGGCCCCACCTCAATATGGAGTCTAGCCAGGAGCACCATCTGGTCAGGAAGCACTACCTGAGACCCCACCCAGCCAGGAGCAATTGCAGCGCCTAGGCCATAGCCCTGCCTGTTTATGGAGTCTGACCAGCAGCACCACCTTGCCAGGGAACACAGCCCCCTACCTCATCCTACCAGAGGTGATTACAGAACTGAGCTAGTGGCCCCACCCAGGTAGGGGGCTCTCCTAGCAGCCCTGCTTGAATTTGGAGCTCAGCCAGCAGGCTCACCCAATAACAGCACCCCCACTTACTTCAGAACATGGGCAGTGGCCTCACCCAGTTAGAAACCCCAGTAGCAAGCTCTGCCTGCCCGCAGACACCACCAGCTCACCTGTCCAGTATCCCAAGCTGAACTGACTGGTGAATGTCTTCCCCCAGCAAAGCAAACCTACAAAGACTGGAGGGGGAGACCATTTCCCTTAATGCGCAGATACCAACACGAGAAATCAAGGAACACAAAGGATCAGGTAAACATGGCAGTACCAAAGGGAGTTATTAAATCTCTGACAACTGACCCTAAAGCAATGGAGATCTAGGAACTGTCTGACAAAGAATTTATAATAATCCTCTTAAAGAAGTTCAGTGAACTATAAGAACACACGGACAGACAGCTAGATGAAATTAGGAAAAAACTGCATGAACAGAAGGGCAAGTTCAGCAGAGAAATAGAAACTATCAACAAACAAATAAACAACCCAGACAGAAATCTTAGATCTGAAAAATACAATGACTGAACTGAAAAATTCAGTTGAGATTTCAAAAACAAACTTGACCAAGCATAAAAAGAATGAATGAACTATAAGATAGGTCACTGAAATTATTTAGTCAGAGTTGCAAAAAGAAGAAGGAAAAAGAGCAAAGTAAACCTACAGACTTATGGGCCACAATTAAGAGATGCAAATATTTGAAATCCTAGAAGGAGAAGAGAAGGAGAAAGGAATTGCTGAAAACTCTCCAAATGTGGGGAAAGAAATGGACATCCAGATTCAAGGAGCCCAGTGGATTCCAAATAGGTTGAACCCAAAAAGGACTCTACTGAAACACATTACAATTACGTTATCAAAATTCAAAGAAAAAGAGAGTTTTGAAAGCAGCAAGAGAAAATTGACTTCTTATGTACAAGGAAGGCTGCATAAGATTATGAGTGGGATGATAATATTCAAAATATTGAAAGAAAAAGCTTTCAACCAAGAATGCTATACCCAATAAAGCTGTTTTTCATAAATGAAGGAGAGAAAAAGATTTCCCCAAACAGACAAAAGCTGAGGGGTTTTATTACCCCTACACCTAACTTAGAAGAAATCCTGAAGGATATTTTTCAAGCAGAAATAAAAGGATGCTTTTAATAACATCATAAAAACACATGAATGTGTAAAACTTACTGGTAATGGTAGATAAGTCAGAGTCTTTAAAATTGAAATGATGATATATAATTCATAACTCTAGTTTAAAAGTTAAAAAGCAAATGTATTAAAAATAACCAGAATTACAATAATTTGTTATTGGACATGCAATATTAAAAAGATATAAACTGTAATACCAATAACTTATAAAGGGGAGGAGGAGTATAAGTATAAGGTTTCCATATGCTATTGAAGTTAAGTTGTTCTCAGCTTAAGGTAGGATGTTTTATATAAGCCTCATGGTAGTCACACAGGAAAAACCTTCTATGGTAGGTACACAAAAGATAATGATACAGAAATCAAAGCATACTGCCACAAAAAGTCATCATTCATAAAACAAGACAGCAGGAGAGGAAGAAAAGAACAAAGGGTCTACAGAATAGTCAGAAAACAACAAAATGGCAGTAAATGGATTAAATTCTCAGATCAAAAGACATAAAGTGGCTGAATGGATTAAAAAAAAACAAGATCCAATAATGTGCTGCCTACAGGAGACTTTAGCTTTAAGGATATACATAGACTGAGAGTGAAGGGAAGGAAAAAGTCATTTCAAGCAACTAGTAACCAAAAGAAAGCAGGGGGAGCTATACTTACATCAGACAAAATAGACTTTAAGCTAAAAATGGTCAAAAGTGACAAGAAGGTCATTATATAATGATAAAGGGGTCAATCCATCAAGAAGATGGAATAATTGTAAATAATTATTCACCCAACATCAGAGCACCAAATAGAGCAAATACTAACAATGAAAAGGGGAAATGAACAGCCATACAATAATAGTTGAGGACTTTAATACCCGTTTCAATAAAGGATAGATCATTCCGACAGAGGATCAATAAGGAACCAACAGATTTGAATTAGACCAACTAGATCTAACAGACAAAAACAGAACATTCCATTCCAGTAGCAGCAGAATGCACATTCGTCTCAGGTGTACAGGAACATTTTCTAAGAGAGATCGTGTGTTAGGCCACAAGACAAGTCTCAACAAATTAAAAAAAAAAATTATATCGAGTATCTTGTCTGCCCACACTGGTATGAAACTAGAAATCAGTAACAGGAGGAAGGCTAGAAAATTTACAGAAACATGAAACTGAATAACACAGTCCTGAACAACCAGTGGGTCAAAGAAGAAATCAAAAGAGAAATTTTTAAAATGTGAAATAACTGAAAATGAAACATACCAAAACTTATGGGATGCAGCAAAAGCTTCTAAGAAGGAAGTTTACAGTGATAAAAGCAAAGCATACCTTAAGGAAAAAGAAAGCTTTCAAGTCAACAACCTAACTTTATACACCTACAGGGACTAGAAAAAGAACAAACTAAGCCTAAACTTAGTAGAAGAAAGGAAATAATAAAGATCAGAACAGAAGTGAATGAAATAGAGAATAGGTAAGCCATACAAAAGATTAACAAAACTAAGTTGATTCTTTGAAAAAACAAAATTGAGAAATCTTTAGCTAGACTAACCAAGAAAATAAAAAAGCGAGGACTCATAAATAATGTAAGTGAAAGGGGAGATGTTATTCTGATGCCACAGTAATACAAAGGATCATAAGAGACCACTATGAACAATTACATGCCAACAAATTGGACAGCCTAGGAGTAAATTCCTAGAAACATATAGCCCACTAAGGCTGAATCCCAAAGAAACGGAGAATCTGAACAGACCAATAATGAACAAGGAGATTGAATCAGTAATCAAAAATCTCTCAACAAAGAAAAGCCCAGAACTAGGGGTTAATATCCTAAATATACAAGAAACTCATACAACTCAGTAGCAAAATAACAACCCAGTTACAAAATGGGCAGAGGAACGCATAGAAGCAAAGAGCAGATTGGTGGTTTTATTGTGCCGGAGGTGAGGGTAGAATGAGGAGGGGGAATAGGTGAAGGTGGTCACAGTGTACAAACTTCCAGTTTTAAGATGAGTAAGTTCTCGGGATGTAATCTGGTGACTATATTTAACAGTATTATACTGTTATTTGAAAGTTGAAAGTATTTGAAAGTATTATATACTTTCAAGTTGCTAAGAGAATAGATTGTAAAAGTTCTCAGTAGACACACAAAAATTGTAACTATATGGGGTTATGAATATGTTAACTATATTATGATAATCACTTCACAATATATACATATATCAAATCATTCTGTTGTACATCTTAAGGTTTCACAATCTTATAATGTCAGTTATATCTCAATAAAGCTAGAAAAAACATACACATGAGCACAGATGATGTGTATAAAAGTGTCCGATGGTCGGCTGGACCCCACCAAGAAGGTTTTCCACAAAATTGTGGCTACTTTCATGTAGGGAGTATATTGCATTATTTTAAAGTTTTTCTGTCTTTGATTTACTGGTAAAATTGGACAGTTTTCATAAATTTGTTAGCTACTCATATATTTGGCAATCAGTATTATCCATTTATTATTAGGGTTTTATTGTCCCTTTACAGCTTGAATGTTCGAAAGCTGTGTTATGAACTTTATGTATATTTTAAGAAATATAATTTGTTATTTTTAACATAGGTATAAGGTATTTTTAACACAAAGGTTTAAAATATACTTTTAAATACACTGTTATTTTGAGGTTTTCCTTTAAAGTACTGTCTTTTCATCTTGTTTGACATCCGTATGTGTATATTCCAAATTTTTGTGTAATGATACCTAGTGCTGTTTTCAGTATGATTGCCTTTTAAGACCCTTTTCCTTTAAGTTATTCATCTTATTTTTAAGTCATTCATCTTATTTTCGTTTAAGTTATTCATCTCATTTTCTTGTAATCTTTTGAAGTTTAATTTTTCCCCTGTTCCTTTCCTTCCTTTCCTTTCTCTTCCCTTTCTTTTTCTTTCTTTTCCTTTTTTTTTAAATATAGTTTTTATGTTCCCCCTTTTGAACCATTTAAAATTTATTTTGCCTTTTGGAGTGAAATGAACATGTGACTTGCTTTTTTTCCCAAATGGATAACCAATTGTTCCAACACATTACTTGAATGATTCTTCTGTTCCTTCCACAGTCTGTGATTAGATTTCTTCATAAAAAGGGCAACACTTTGGTTTTTTTGGATCGAGATTATCCTTAGGCATTTTATGAATGTTGAGCCCTGTCTCTTCTTCCTTGCTACTTTTGTGAGCAGGATTATTTTTCCATTTCTAAATGTGTATCTTTAAAATTAACCTTTTTAAAGCATAAATTTTAAACTTTACATTGAACCCTTTATTTAAAAAATCGTTTGTCTTATTTTCACTGATCCATATTCTTTATAATTGAAGTGAAAGGTATAGAAAACTCATGTTGTTGGGCATTGAAAGTAGATGGGGATGGGGGAGGGTATAGCTCAGCTGTAGAGCACATGCTTAGTATGCACGAGGTCCTGGGTTCAATCCCCAGTACCTCCATTAAATAAATAAATAAACCTAATTACCCCCACCCCCAATAAATACAATTGAAAAAAAAAAGAAAGAAAGTTGATGGGAACATGACTGACAGGGCAAAGGGTGGGCTAGTTCCTTTGGGTGCATAAGTATCCTGGTACCTTCTTTGTTCATCCTGCTCCTCCATTTCCCAATTCAGAGCCACAGCTTAAATCTCGTAGCCCAGAATTCTCCAAATCGCTGTCATCTCTCCCTCTCACAGTCTCTCGCTCTCCAAGAACTTCTTTAGGCTACTAAATTCATGTCTGTAAATTCTATGACTTCTCCATATATGAATTCTATATAAATAAATTATTAATAAAATAAAGGTATATCTCTATGTTCATAATCTATTAGTTCTTGTTTTTCTTTTTTTTTCCCCTTGTCAGTTTTGTTTTAGCTCTGAGGAGTTCTCCATTGCCAATAGCTTCGAAGTCCTCACTCTGGTCCTCCCTCATTCCCCCACCTCCCTGTGGCCCCCCACTTCCTGCCTTGTAAATTGTGATTTTTTTTCTCTTTTAGTCTAATAAAGGCGAGTATGTTCCTGTGTGTGCTTACGTGTGTACTAATTAATAGAAATTGATTTAAAACTCTTTTAGGGATCCTGCTACTGTCTAAAAGTTTCTCCCCACCCCCCGTTCTGGTGCTAAATTACAAGTATCTCAAGTTGTTCGGCATTTCAGCTGAGGTAGTTGGTTTTTTGCTTTTGTTTTTTTTAATTTAACTGTGACTTGGTAGATTCAGCTGAGCAACTTTTGCAGGCAAAATCTAATCCATTACTGGACAGAGACAGAGCAATAGAAAAAAATAATCATGTAAGTATATTTAAGAGTGGGTGGCTTCTTTCCAAATATTTTTGAGAAAAATGGGTTACTTCTGTACTTAAACACTAAGATCTGTAAACAGCCCAGTTTTTAGATAAAATTACTACAAATTTAACTCTTAGTTTAATTGTTTACATTTGCTTCATAAACACTTTCCCTTCTCATTGCAAATTTAAAAAATAACGTGCAGAGGGTTTTTGGTAATTATTTGGACCAACATACTTAAGTAGTCTGCTATGAACAGAATTACTGTAGCCAGATAAGCTTTAGGGAGCTCAACCTTTGAACTGTAATTTGATCAGCAGAGAAAAATGTCTCTTTTTAAAACAGTTTTGAAAATAGAAACAGTAACGTTGGCCTCAGCACAACTGTGCCATCACCACCAGGCTCCTGACACACGGACGGCGAGGACAGCTGTCTGTCTATGAATTCGCTCCCCTGGACTAGAGAACAGGGCACACACCACGTTAACTAATTAAAAACAAAAACAAAAGCTCTTGGCACGAAACCCAGTAAATGGATTATAAATAGATTGGATGTCTGTTGCCTCGTGAGAATTACTCCATCTTGGGAGAGGAGAGGTTAGTTCTTTGGAACACTTTCTCCTGTCTGGGTCATACCCCCCAAATCACCGCTGACTTCTAGTAAGACTTCTACTGAAAGTTTTCTTTTTTCTTTTAACTTCAAGCCTTTCTGTTTAGAAAACTAGTAAGTTGGGGGAGGGTATAGCTCAGTGGTGGAGCACATGCCTAGCATGCACAAGGTCCTAGGTTCAATCCCCAGTACCTCCACCAAAATAAATAAACAAACCTAATTACCTCTCCCCAAAACAAAAGACAATTAGAAAAAACTCAAAAAAATAAAAATTCAAAAAAATTTTAAAAACCCTGATAAGTACTTTCTGATACATTTCCCTTCTCTCTCCATAAAAGCAATCTAAATTTTCAAATCAAGTAGGTTTTAAGACTACAAGACATAGGGAATATCCAGTGGAGAAGAGATTTCCAAACTAACTTACTAGGCAGTTTGGAACAAGGCAAAAAGAACGGGCAGGACAATTAGGTAAGAAAGGGAAGAAAACTAATCATTTTCGTGCATTGAATGTGAGCCACGAAATGTTTTAAAAATATTTTTTCATTTATGTATTGATTTACCAAACACTTACATGCCATTTCTCTGTGCTAGGCATGAAGTCCTTTAGAAATACTAACTTTTATAATTCGTATAAGTCTTGTATTAACATAATAAGCATGTACACAAGTTGGCCATCATTATCTTTATTATCTTTATTTTAGTCAACAGAAAACTGAAGCACAGAAAGTTTAAGTAACTTGCTTGAAGTCACACAGCTCGTGCGTGTCTAGGCCACTGTGCGCTGCCATCCTGGGGGCATCACATCCGCTCTGAGGGTTGGCATGGGTTATATCTATTGCATTTCATTTTATTTTGCTTATTTTATTTTATTTTTGTTTATTTTTAATTTTTATTTTTAAACACCTTTATTGTAGTATGGTTCCTGTACAGTAAACTACACATTTCACATTTACAATTTGATGAATTTTGATAGATGTCTACACCAATGAAATCACTACCACAATCAAGATAACTAACATTTCCATCCCTCCCCAAGAATTATATCCATTTTAGAGACGTGGCTCCCGTGTCTGGTGAAATAACTAGACAGGATCAGCCTTGAACTTCTTTTCTGAAACCCAGAGGTAATTATAGATTTCAGTCTTTTCAGCTGAGTATCTGAGCCCTTCTTTTAATCTCATCTGCTACTGTCTTACACTGGGCCCTCATTACCCTGTACTTAACCAAGGATTGTAATCTCAAATGCTTATGGGGAGCAGGCAGGTAGTAAGACCAGTGCAGGGCGCTGGGCCTGAGGGAAGGGGACTCTGGCTAGATGCAGGATTGCAAGGGGTCGACTGCTTCTCTGGCAAGGATGTCCTCTGTTTCCAGGCAGGAATGTGTGCTCATGTGTGATAGATTGGATTTTTCAGGGGGAACCAGAAGTCTGGATTTTTATGTGAAATTTTCCAATTTCTAAGTCATGGTACAAGCCAAACAAAATATGGCTGCAGGCCACCAGTTTGCAGCCCTGCTGTTATTGGCTGAGCCCCGGTAACGTGATGTGCTCTCCTCCGGTCTAATCTCCGCCCAGCCCTTTTGCCTTCCTCCCTGTCCTGGCATCGTCTAACTGAAGTGCCAGTCAGAATTGCAGGGGTGGCTGGGAGGACTACATGCATTAAAACATAAGCTTTTTAGAAGAGTTTTGGTACTTGGGTGATCACGCAGTAAAAGTTCTTTATTGGCTGCTAGTTCTCCACTTAATTAAAAGCCTTGAATGACTCCCATTCATACTCAGGAGGATTTTTCACTTAGCATGGCGAAAGAGGAACTGTATGATCCCTAGCTGCCCTTCCACCCTCATCTTTGGCTGTTTCACCACGCCATTCTCTGTATTCGTGTGTCAGTTTATTTCGTGCTCTTAGACTTCTTCCTGCTCTGCTCTATCCATCTAACTTGTGAACTCACCCCACCACCGCTCCCCCCAACAGGATTCAGCCCAGGCGTCTCCTCCTCTCTGAAATCTCTGATGACACTTTTCCTGGGAGAACTGATTTTTCCCTTCTTTGTGTCCCTGTAGGATGTGAACTCCCTAAGGGCAGAGACTGTGTTTGATCCACCTTCGAGCTCTCAGTGCTCTGTGCAGTGCTGACAGTGTGTATCTGCAGGCATGTTGGTTGGAAATAATACAGCTGGTAAAAGTTCGTGCTGGGACTTGAAGTGTCACCTGATTATGAATTTCTTGCTCTTTCGGATTGTGCCGCAGAGAGGAAAGAGGCTGTGGCTGCCCTGTTATCATCAGGGACTCAGCAGAGACTGTGTCCAACCTGAGGACCTGGTGTAGCCTAGGGCACTGTGGTTGCATTTAAGGAAACTTTGATGCTGAAGGCATTAAGGATACGCTTTCCTCTGAAGTGCAGTATGTGCAGACTAAGGTGAAATCACTGGTTAAATAGTGTGTTTTACGAGTCAGGTAAAGCGGCTCTGTTTTCCTATTTTGGAAGTTTGATGGTAAATGGTTGCAGACACCACATCTATTTATAGATGGCCTGAGTGCCAGATTTGTTATCTCCTTTCCCCAGGCTTGACAGACGAAAGAATGCTGGAGTCTACTCTTGGTAGTGTCTCCATTAATGAATAGGGGAGGCTGGAGAAAACACGTGAACAGGAAATTCAAGGGCACCTCGTGTTGTTTTTATCAGTCCAGGAATTCTAGACTTGCAAATTGTATCCTGTTCTTTTTCTAGCGAAAGAAAGGGCTTTAATAAAAGACAAAGAACAGTGTGAAATCCATTAAAGGAGTAAATTTGCCATTATAATAAGTGCCAATCTTCCAGATCATTCTCTGTCATAATTTGGTCACTTCTGTTCTCAGTTTTGTTTCATTTGAATTTTATAGAGCCTATTTTTGTCTGATTACAGAGCAGTAACTTTTTCTTGTTTTTTTTTTTTTCTTTTGGGCTAATTTCTAAAAGATATTATTTAATCAAGACTAAGGGGTGAGAGTTTCGGCTTTTTCTGCAAGTTGTATTTCTCAAGCAGGATTTGTCTCTTTGAAGGTTAACATAACACTAAATGATTCTGTGGTTTTTCAATCCAAAGGAAATTATGAGATACGAAACACATGTAATTTACAGTCCATTAAATTTGAGGTCGGTTACTCCCCATCATTTGCTGGATGCCTGTTGTGTGCTCAGCACTTTGCCATGTGCGCGATACCTTCATTCCAAAGATAAGTAAGACAGAGGTTTTCCTCTGATGTGGTTTTTCAACAAGGTGGACATACTTGCATGTATGTGTAACGAGAATAGAAGGAACAGCCAGTGATCATGGTTAAATTACATAGTGTTTGGAAGTTGTTTTTCATTACTTGATACTGACTTCTGGATTTCAGAGTTATAAACTCATTACATCTTTATAGGGTAGAAACCTGATCTTCTGTTTACCCCTCTTTTATAAAGACCATACCCTACCCAGATTCATACATTTTTATCTAAAACAACTGCATATTGATTTCTGTACTGTGAATGCAGACCATTTCCATTGTTTGCAAGTGTTTTCAACTCCCTAACATTGTTTTTATGTTTCATAAAAATTTCTCCCAAAGCTTTGCTCAGTAACATTTCTGCCCACTGCTAGCCACCCCCCCCCCCCAATTTTGCATCATCTGTAAAGCCCAGTCAGCAGCCAGGCTTAATATTGGCCACTCCTCCAGCCACTTTCCAGTGGGCAGAGATGTCCCAGGCAAGATAGCAATCAGTCTTTTTTTTTATTATTATTTTTTTAAAGATTCCACCTTATCCTATGCCAGTAAACAGTTAAATTGAATAACGGCTCTCTTGTTTTGGTTCCATGCCCACCAAGCAATCTTCTTAAGTCTTGACATCCTGCTCCGCCTGCAAGAACAGAATGCATTTGCCAGAAGACGCAAGTATCTGTTTCAGGTTCCTCAGTTTCTTACTGTGTAAATCAGTAAATTGCCATTATGTGTTGTCTGTCAGTCTCTCGTGGATTTTGTGAGGATAACGTGGCTTCCAGAATTGGATTGCCCTGGGACACTGGCAGCTGAAGGCCAGACCTTGCTCCTTGGCAGACGGAGCAGAGCAGCCTGTTCTGCAGGGCTTCTTGGCAGCCTGTCAGCTGCCTTCCAAGGCCACACCCTCAGTTCATCATTCATCTTTCTTTCCGACTTCTACAAGCATTACTGATGTGTAAGTTCTTTGTGCTTCTTTCAAGAGGCATTTTAAAAGGTTTTGTTTGTTAGTTTTTTCACCGTTTGCTTTTTGAAAGGAAAATGTAGACCTTGGACAACTCTAGTTGGGTCTTGACCTTTTTCCTCCTGGAAGTTGGCAGACCAACTTGAAAATTCTCTGTCAGCTAAAGATACTCTGGACAAATCAGAAAGCATTCTAAAATCCCTAGGTCCTGCTCTCTGTTAGAGTTTCTAAGCTCCCCCCTCCCCATATTGAAAAAAAGTAGCAGGCACTTTTTTTTTTTTTACTAGTGTTTGAAGATCATTACCTATATGAACTTAGATTTGATGTGCCTAAAGGAGGCGGCTTAGGCAAATTGTATACCCATCCCCCTTTTGAGAGTTTAGGATATATATTAACATATTAAACGATGCTGGGAAGTCTTGCAGTAGGAAACTTTGTATAACATGGATTTCCTGCATTGATTTGAATTCTTCAACTTCCAGTCCATCCTCCCCAGCTCCCACCTTCCCATCAAATCCCCAAATGCCAATTAGCAAACATGATTTGGGATGTTTGCCATATACCATCCCTTTTCTTCTTTTCCTTTCTTTGACTTATTCTGCATCTGATCCTGAAACACAGAACACGAACTCGGTGATTCTGAGGTTTCCGAACGAGGCGTGGCAGTATAGTGCCTTCGATAGCGTACCAAACCAACAGCTTGGTGCTGAGAAACCACTTGGCCAGGATAATTCTTGAGCTTAATTGTATTATTGTTTAAAAAAGAACACTCGTTATTATTAAAGCATTTAACATACTAAAAAATTAAACTAGGTGCATGAAAAAATGTCTTATATTTGTGTTAGATGACCTTAGACTCGGCCTGTGAACTAGGCAGAGCAAATATAATCTTTGTCTTGGGGGAAAGTGACTTGAGTTCAGAGTGTTCTGGTGATCTGACAAAGCCCATGTGATCAGTTAGCGGCAGGGTCTGGATTAGATCTCTAAATTTCTGACTCCAAGTTTCAGTATATTTCTTTTTCCACAGTGGCTAACTTTTGTAGGCCATTTTTGCCAATGCTTTCAACTCTCCTCCCACCCCACCCCCCATTTGATAGGTTGACTCATTCATTCATGAATGCCTACTGTGTGTCCAATATGGTGCTGTCAGGGTGAACACTTGAAGATGAATCAGAAGTTCCTGCCCAGAGGTGCTCCGAGTTTAGTGGGATGGGCAGATGGTGTGATCAGCACCAGCTCCTGGGATATATTGTTACAAAAGTTAGAGAACACACTTGAATGAATGCGATTTGGTCTCTTCTGGTAGATTGACGTCTCATCCGATGGGGAATGTCAGAGAAGTCGCCACTGTAAGATTTCAGCTAAATTGGGCTGTAAAGGATCGGCAGGAGTCCTGCAAATCCAGTGTAGGACATGACAGGGCAGGAGGGGTCATGTGAGGGCTCGGAGGCACGAGAGAGCCAAGTATGTTGGAGAAGAGTGAGTGGTGAGGGAGGGCAGCAGATAACGCCGAAAGGCACGTTGGAGATAGCACTTGGGTGGGGTGGGACCCCGCAGCTCACAGCTGGGTGACTATTCTGAGCTTCAGTTCCTTTCCTTGCCGGGCTGTTGTGAGGATGAAATGCATTCATACCTGGGAGTGTCACCGTCCTTGATCTTCAGGGAAAAAAAAAAAAGGAGAAATTGATGAAATAAACGATCATAAAGTTCCTGGTGTGTACCAGCAGTCTGGGTGTGTGAGTTGGTCTTATCTTGCTAAGTTAATTTGACTTGCTATCCATGCCATGAACAATTTTAAACAAGTAAGTTGATCAGCTTCTTGCTACAAAAAGATTTAGAGTAGCCAGCAGAGGAACAAGTTTATGATGTGAAAGTAATAGATGCACTTTTAGGCATAATGAGGCTCAAGCAGGAAGTGGAGGTATAAACCCAGTAAAGTGGCAACAGTGCAGCTGGGAGTTTGCCATCGTTAAATTGTTTACTTTCCACCTGTTTTTGGCTTGTTTGATGTGAAGAACAAGAGAGATCTTTGGTTCATTCCATTATCCCTGGAGTCTAGTCCAGTTCAGGCCCACATCCAGGGGTCTGAGTCTTTCTGTAATTAAGGAGAGGTGGGTGTTGGAGAGTAAATGGCAGATCTGGGGGGACTCTTTTCAGCTGAGAATGCAACATTGGATGGTCACCCTGCTAGGCTGCATCTTCTCTAGGATGGTCTGTTATGTTCTCCATCCAGAGAAGCAAAAATCACTTTAATGTATGCAACCATTCTAGGTTCTTTTTTTTTTTTTTTTTTTTTTTTGGCCCAGTTGCAGACTGTGCTAAGCAAGTCTGTTAGGGTCAGTGCCCATCAATAGCTTCCACCAGAATTCAGTCTGCCCCCCTCTGGAGTAGTCATCTTACTACATTCCTTATCTCGTCTAATGGTCCACATTATCTTCTTTAAACCAGTATTTTGTTTGGCTGGCCCAGTGGGTTTTAAAAAATTTGACACTTGGATGGCTTTAAGTAGACAAACACTGTCCAGGTAAAGCCATCAAGCTTCCCTGTTGTCACCTGGCTTGATTCATACTTTTGTGTTTCCTGCCTCGTTCCTGTAGGCATTTGAGTTTCATTTGAAAATGAAATGGACCTTACCATCTGGAGTGGTATGCTAGACCTTGTCATAGTGCTGTTTGGAATGACATAGGATACAGGATGAAATAGGGCATCGTGGGCTCCATCCAAAGGGGGCTTGCCTCTAAAAGTACTTTGTCCCCAAAATGTATACCCATAAGAATTGCTTTAGGCTGATGCTTGTGTGCATGTTTGATGTAACACATCAGGATTTATAGACTTTATATGGTAGAAGCCACTACTTTCGACTGAACTTCATTAACTCTTAGGAGACTTCTGTTTATTGAGGACACAAGTGTTAGCAAGCTTTTATGGATTTTGTTTAGCAATCAATAAAACAACCACAAAATAGATCGAACTTTTCTTGTTTTGAATGCTTGTTGAATATGATATTTTGTATATAATTGTATCCGTATTGTGTGCGGCCTGCCACCGGTGCTTCTTTGCTGTAAGTTGCCCCTGGTTTCGCCAGCACAAAGCTAATTTCTGTTTGGGGGCGTTGTGCATCTTTCTCTTTCTTTACTATAGCATTTACATTATGTAAATGTATATTTATGTATATTTACAATATATTTACATTATATCACTTACAACGTTAACGACTCAGGTATCTTAACTGTTAGGGTACAGTTTTGCCTGGTAGAACTTAAGCCATTTCTAGAGTTTGTTAAAAGGAATAGGAAGATTTTTTTTCTACTGAGTAACTTGTGTGTCTGTTGTTCTAGGTTCTGTTACTATGGCAATGACGGCAGGGACCACAACCACCTTTCCTATGAGCAACCATACCCGGGAAAGGGTGACTGTGGCCAAGCTCACGCTGGAGAATTTTTACAGCAACCTAATTTTACAGCATGAAGAGAGAGAGACCAGGTATAGCAAAGGCTGGTCAGAATTTTTGTGTAGTTGAAGAAGATATTATGCTGCAAGTGGGGAATAAACATGCCCATTAATAACATAAATATTACGCATCCTGATACGCTGTTTTTAAGCTTCCTATGCTGACAGTGTGCCTAGTTAGTTGCTTTATATTCACAAAATAGCATCTCATTCTGTGCACCCATATACTGATACCACATGTCAGTTGATGTGTTAAGTAAAATGTTTCTAACCATGAAATTATGATATATCTTTATGTTTTCTTTTAGCAGGATGCTTTGTGAATGACTGCCTTTAATCCAAAAACAGTTACAGTGTTGTGTGTTTATCACTGGGAATGGGAGAATTAAAAAAAAAAATGAATGACATGTTATTTTGCCCTTCCGGACGCTTACAGTCAGGGAGATCACGCACATAAATATTACACGAAAGAGTGAAAAGTGAATCCTTTGCTAAGGGCACAGCAGGGAGAGAGTGTTTTTGACTAAGGCAACTGGGAAGGCTTCATAAGTGGTGGTGAGATTTAAACAGGACTCCAAAGGGAGAAGGAAGAGGTCAAGGAGCAGGAGGAAGGATCATGGAGACAGAAGAAGCCAGCTTCAGTGCTGGGTCAGGTGCTGTCCAGTTTAGCTCAGGCTGGATTTTCCATTTCTTGAGAGCCAGGGGTGCTTGGTTAATGGAGCTATTCTCTGGTAGTAAAGAGCCTTGAAGACTTTTGAACAGAAGATTTAAATGATCACTGGTGTTTCTCTGGAAGACTCTTTTAGTTGTGATGTACAGAATGGGTTGTGGGAGGAGGGGTTAGAAACAGGGAAGGCTAGTGTAGACCAGGCTGGTGGAAAGGAGGCTCACATCAGGATATGACAGCTAGAGAGAGGAGAACCGAGTGAGAAAGACAGTAGCAGCATGGCGACTACCAGTCCAACTTTGTGAAC
Source organism: Camelus bactrianus (assembly GCF_048773025.1). Taxonomy (NCBI): domain Eukaryota; kingdom Metazoa; phylum Chordata; class Mammalia; order Artiodactyla; family Camelidae; genus Camelus; species Camelus bactrianus. The sequence goes on from NC_133572.1 coordinate 17,412,902, forward strand.
TAGGACTCGAGGGGAAGAATCAGGTTTTGGGCATAATTTAGGGGCAGGTCTAAGTGCAGACTAGACAGGGCTGAGGAGAGAATTAGAATTAGAAAATGAAACTGAACCAGCTGCTCCAGAGTCAACTTAGAGTAAGGAAATACGAACGAGAGCTCAGAAGCGTGGAGAAGAGTGAGGAGAACCAACGTATTTTTGATCAGAGTTTCTAAAGGAAGAGAGGAGAAAAATGGAACAGAGAGGCAAGATAAACTAAGAGTTCGCCATCAGCAGAAATTCCAAAAGTTTCAACTTAAGCAGAAGGAAGGTGATCACAATCAGGAGGTCTAGATGTAAATATATGGATAAATCTCAACAAAAAATGACTCTACAAAAAAAATCAACAATAATGATAATGTCTTATGTGTTTTAAAAATAGAATTAAAATATTTTTCTGCAGTAGATCATCAGTTTGGAGGAAAGTAAGTAAGGATTAAATTGTTCTTAGAGATAATACAGATACAACATGTACATTTCTTAAATGGGAATACTTAGAAACATATTTAAAATTTAAATTATTTTTTCTTTTGAAAAGGCAGAAGAAATTAGAAGTGGCTATGGAAGAAGAAGGATTAGCAGATGAAGAGGTAACGTAAACTGTAATTACTGTGCCTGGATTAACAATACTGTGTTCTACACTTGCAAATTGCTGAGAGAGTAAATTTTAAATGCTCTCACTACAAAAAAAACCCAGTAGTAATGTGAGGTAATGGACGTGTTAACTAACCTTATTGTTGTAATCATTCCATAATATATACATGTGTTAAATCATCACATTGTACATTTTAAACTTACACAATATTGTATGTCAGTTATATCTCAGTAAAGGGGGAAAAACTGTAACCGCAATACAAAAGCAACCCGTGACTTTTTCACTTATTGGTGTAAGATAATTTTATAACTTAGGTAACATGGATTTCCTATTTGAATGTGGGCTCCTTACTTTTTTGCTATGATGGCTATCTTTGAAAGTAGGCAGCTTTTTTTAAATTCCAAGAAAAAAAAATACATATACTTTTTAATAGAAGTCCTGGGAATTGAACCCAGGACCTCGTGCACACTGAGCATGCGCTCTACCACTGAGCTATACCCTCCCTCAAGAACATATATTCAGTGAACAGTATCTACAATATTCTAGGTGTGAGGAGTGAGAAGGGCTCCAAAAAGAATGAATCAATTGCCAAATCTTAAAAGTTTTTCCTAAATATTTCTTAAAACCCCCCAGTTCTTTAGTCCAGCGTCACTAACCTAGTAGCTTAAAGTGCTGTGAGTTTCACCTGCAGCTTCGCTGCATCTCGACATGAGGAGCTCACAGACTAGAAGGAGACTTTACTTGTGTGTGTGTGTGTGTGTGTGTGTGTGTGTGTGTGCGCGCGCGCAGGTAAAACTATGTATATGTGATGGAATGTGGTGAACTTTGAAAATACAGAGATTTTTTTCCCCGCCTAATTCAGAGGATCAGAAAAGGTTTCAAGGAGGAGTTAACAATTGATTTGAATCTTAAAGAAATAGGTAGAATTTACATTATCACTAAGAGGTATCTACCAAATAAGGAATCTATGCAGGATATTGAACTTTAATAATGAACTCTACAAAAACAGATGCCCAAGGGCTGAGCAGGTGACGTAAATGGGAGAAGCCGGCCAGCTTGGTTTCGTAGTGACATCTTAGGTTATACTCTTTTGATCTAACATACCTTGCATAGTCAACTCATGAGAATGTTTTTTCACCTCCACAAAGAAATGGAATTTTTTTTTTTGCCTTGTTGTAAAGTATTTGCTCATCACAGTTTATCTTTTGATAAATTTATCTCAGCTCTTCACTTTGCTGAGAGAAGACAAGAGCGCCAGCCTGATCATCGCCACCGCATCCCCATCACCGGGTGACTGGGGCCGTGGCAGGTCTGGACTGGTCACGAAGCTGCGTCCCGCCCACCCAGAGGGGCCGCCCTGTGGGCCAAGGGAGGCCAAGGGAAATCTGGGCTTTTATGAAATCACCTGCTTTTTAAAATATTGACAGGTCATTAGAGTGTTTTAAAAACAACTTGGCCAAATCACATGCGTCTGTGAGTCGGACGCAGCTTGGAGCTTCCAGCTGGCAAACACCTGGTGTCCATGCCAGGAAGTACTGAGTTCATCTCCAGCTGTTTTCTTTAACCCTCCTAATAACTTACAGAAAATGTAAGGTGATTTTTACCGTTAAAAATGCTCCGTGGCCCATAATAACCATTTATAAAACACCTGAAATTTTCAGTAGAGATATTTGAATTCCACAAACGCGTATTGTAAGGCCCCATGCTGGATCCTAGACTCTTTCGTGTTCTATAAAACAGACATCCTCTCTCAATTCAGTGTACAGTTCGGTGAAACTATCTTTATGTGGGGTGAGTCTTTTCAGTGTAAAATTGTTTTATAACAATATATTCATCCTTAATTCATCCGGTAACAGAAAGTTATTTGTGAAATCTGTGAAAGTTACTTGTGAAAACCCAACCATATGTAATGTGGCTGTGAAAAGCATCCGGACAGAGATGAAGTTGTGAGCTGACCCCTTTCATGTCCTAAAACTTCTGTGCCCACTGTCTGTTACAAAAGCTGAGCACCCTGCAGATGGAGAGTTTGCAGAATGCCCATTTGAAAAGGAATGAGGGGAAAAAAAGAAAACAATGTATGTCTAGTTTCATCTCACTTAAAAATCCCAAACGCAGAATATTATTTACTGTAATGGAAAACCAAAGTGGGCAAATTTAAGCTGCAAGAGAGCCATGTAATGTTAAGCCTGTCCCCAGGTTTTTGTTGTTGTCTTTGGAGGGGAAAGAATGCGATTACCACCAAAATGTTATTTATTTTTCAAGGCGACTTAATCTTCACAAGTCGGGAGCAGATATACCAACATGCTTTTTATCATTGATTTTTTTTTTTAATGTGAACTGGCTTCAGCTTCCTCTGGACCACAACATGGGCTTTAATATCATGGAATATAGTTTTTTTGTTTTTGTTTTTGTTTCTGTTTTTGTTTTTTAAGTAAGGTAGCAGTAACGTAAGTGATTTCTGTTTTTTGTGGGATTAAATATTCCATAACCTGTGATTTTCCTCTTGGCCATTAAGTAGCTGTCCTCAAACTCCGTGAACGTTGTTCACTTGCTGCATTACACAACCTGTCAGATAGTAACGAACTTTTTTTTTTTGCTTGCCTCTCTTGTCTGTTGATTTTGAGCATAATTTATGAAACTGTGTGATGAGATCTTCTTTTCCATTCAGATTAGACAAGTTTCTGAGTATCCATTCAACTGTACTCTGTTTTATAATCCATAAAGTTGGAAATCCAGAATGCCTTTCAAAATGCCCATATTTAATCATTTATGTAACTTTTTAAAGGTCTTTACTGCTTTGAAAGACGGTACTACAGTGCCACCACGTGGCCTTTTTTATTATAGTCAGTTTAAAACAAGCTACATTTTTGAGCGATTCTTTCATTTTACTAGTAATTCATTTTTCAACATTATTCCAAAGGCATTTTTAAACAAAAATATCTTTGCTGTTTCTACCACTGATGTGCCTGAGTGTGTGACTCCATTTAGCTATTTAAAGATGTTTAGACATAATTTCTTAACTTTTATCCTCTTGGATTAACTTTGTCAGAAGTATCAGAATCCCATTGCGTGGGTGTTACATAGTTGCATATTTCTAATTAATAGTTCACCTTACTCTTTTGAAAACAGATGTACACAGGGCTAGGAAGGGACTAATCAGTGGTTACACCTTGAGCTGCATTTAGGAGTAATGGTTCTGAGCTGTTTCAGCCGTTTAAGACTTGTCTCCTCCTCAGACCTGGACCGCTGGGAGCTTGATAGGGTTCAGCTGAAGATGAACTGGAGTTTAATTTTTTTCACTGATTTTGTTTGTTACCTATTCTATGTGACCTCTACTAGGCAGAGGTAGTTTGACATAATCCTATGTCAAAAAACCAGAATTTTGTTAGGTAAGGGGAGAAGTGAGGTTTAGAACAATTAAATAAATGCCCATTCTGAGTGTAAGCTTCAGGCAGTTCATGATGTTTCTTATTAATGATAATTAATAATAATGTGATCTTTGGAGAATGACTTATGAAATTCTTGAATATTTTAAAGAATTCTTGTGTAATTATTTTTTGTCACAATTTTATATTTTCAAGGAAGTTGTGTGCCAGGTCTCAAGCAGTTTATTAAAAAATTTGTCCAAGAATAAATTCTACCATAAATAAATCTGTATAGAAATACTGCTTTTGTGTTATTATGGTGTCATAAGTCTCAGTAGTTATGACAGGGCAACCTTGGAAATTAGGGAATTGAAGCAAAATAGATTTCTTAGAGTAAAATCAATATCAGAATACTATTAGCACTTTCTAAAGTTTAATTTTTATTTTTGAATTAAGTTAGTGTATAGATGAAAGAATATGTGAAGTAGTTAAGATGAGATATTTAATGGAGTCCACCCAAGAATAAAGATTTATCAGTTGTTAAAACATTTTAAAAATCTTTGGATGGTTTTCTTTTTTTCCAGGCTGAATAAACATTCAGCTTTGGCCAACAAGTTATAGCACTAATATTTAAGATGCCTTACCCCCATTATACTGTGTCTCATCTTTTAATACTATAGGCTTCCTTTGAAACAGTCCGATTTTAAAGTCATCCTTTTAAACTGTCCTTTTTTTAATAGAAAAAGCTACGCCGATCACAACATGCTCGCAAGGAAACAGAGTTCTTAAGGCTCAAGAGGACCAGGCTGGGCCTGGATGACTTTGAGTCTCTGAAGGTTATAGGAAGAGGAGCATTCGGAGAGGTGCGCGTCCTCCCTAAGTTGCCGCTGCCAACAGTGTCCATCTTGCCACACTTTACAAGATGTATTAAAATAGTTTAATCTGTGTTAAAGCAGTATAATGTATTAAAATGTGTATTAAAATAGCTTAATTTTAGTAGAATTTCGAAAATACCAGCCATGGCAAATTACAGGAGCCTACCTTTCACTCCTAAATAAGCAGGAGTGGCTGCTTGACATTGATGATACTAAGTTTTACATTCCAGGTGCGGTTGGTCCAGAAGAAAGACACAGGCCATATCTATGCAATGAAGATACTGAGAAAAGCTGACATGCTTGAAAAAGAGCAGGTACGAGTTCTCTAACACAGGTGACCAAACTGACGGTGTGAGAGGAAACGTTACGCATTAGGGTTTTTAAAAAAAAACGGACACATCTTAGTTAGAATCCATGCTTTTTTTTTTTTTTTTTGGTAGCCTGTTTCATTGTTTCTCAATTCTTGCAGTTAAAATTGCTCCCAAACTGATAATCTAATTTAGACATCTGTTCGGGCTGCCATGACAGTACACCGCAGACTGGGGGCTTAAACAGCAGGAACTTACTTTCTCACAGCTCTGGAGGCTGGAGTCCAAGATCAGGGCAGGGTTTGGTTTCTGGTGAGAGCTCTGTCCTGGCTCCAGATGGCTGTCTTCTCACTGAGTCCCAGAGAGCCTTTCCTCGGTGTGTGCCCAGGGGGAGGCGGAGGGGGAGCCCCCTGGGTTCTCTTCTTACAAGGACACTGAACCGCCCTCTTACGGACTCACTTAATTAACCTTGATTGCTTCCTTGGAGGCCCTGTGTCCGGATTCATTCATTCACACTGCAGGTTGGGGCATCGCCATAGGAACCTTAGGGGGGTCACAAACATTCAGTCCGTAAGAAAATACCTACTTTTCTGACTTGAGTGAAAATAAAGATGCATTCTCAGCCCTCCTAATCCTGTCACACATCCAGTAAGCAAACCAGGCTCCTGAGAATTTGCTGAGTTTACTTACTTCCAAAATCTGTAACCACTCCAGTTTCATACTTCTGGGCTCTCTCTGTATCTCCTGTAACTTAATACAGCTTATGGAATGGCCATAAATCTGAAAACATCCATAGTGTTATTTTATGTGCTCACCTGCCTTTCCAGTCTGGATGGACGCCCTTAGAAGCCTCAGCTGAATACATGTGCTCATGAAGGACTCAACAGTGGGGTAAAGAGGGAGAGGGCACCGCTCTGGACCTGGTGCTTTATTTGCTTAGTCTTTTAGTCCCACTTAATGCTTACTTGTTACTACGGTAGCATGATGTTGATTTTTATTTAAATATGGCCCGCTTGAATTTTCACTGCATTGTTTTACTTTATTTCTACTCCATTCATTCAACAAGTATTTATCAGGTACCTGTGATATGTCAGATACGGTTCTGGGAATACAGTGATTCCCAGGACAAGCCTGATTCTTGTTCATTTATAGTCATGTGGAAAATGGGCAGACAGCTGCTTCAAATAGTCATGATTGACAAGTACTATGAAGAAGAATTTTACAAAAGGATAAAGTGATGCAGGTGACCTGGCTTTAGGAGGAAGAATTAGATGAGGGAAGGTTCTTTGAGAAGGGCGTATTCGATGAGGGACTGAGTAATGAGAGTGACATCTAACCATCCAGTAGAATAAAGATCCGGGGAGCAGATGCAGAGGACCTGAGGCAGGAAGAACCTTGGCGTGCTCAGAGAAGAGGAGGAAGCCACTGTGGCTGGAACTCAGTGGGAGAGGGAAGCAGGGACCAGATCTCACAGAGCTCCGAAGGCCGAGAAGTGGAGTGCGGGTCTTACTCTGAATGCAGTGGGAAGACTCAGGAATCTTCTAACTGAGCCATACAGGATTAGTCCCGGGTGGGGTTTTAGAGGAAGGACAAAAGGCAGCAGTTAGTTCCAGCTGCATCTTCAATTACCAGCCACACGTGGCTACTGGGCGCTTCAGCGTAGCTGGTCTGAATGGAGATACGCTGTGAATGGAAAATATCCACCAAATTTTGAAGACTTGGTGGGAAAAAAAAATGTAAAACATCTCAATAATTTTTATATTGATTCCATATTGAAATGATAACATTTTGGATTGGATCTATGGGGGTCACAGAAACTGTATTAAAAATAATTTCACCCATTTCTTTTTTACCTTTTGCATGAAATGACATACTTAAAATGACGTACGGGGCTTGCGTTCTATTTCTGTTGGACAGCCCTGATCTAGAATATTTTGCAGGAGAAATCTCCCTGGAGCCCAGCATCAAGTCTGTCTTACACTTTGGTTGCTTCCCCCCCGCCCCATATAAATTAATCTGCTTTTGTCACCATTGAATTTTCATTTTTTCAGTCTACAAAGTGTTCACGTAATAGTTGCTCTAGTAAATATGTGTCTGACAAAAGTCAGTAGCAAAACTCCCAAAAATTGTACAATAATTTGCTGTAGATCATGTTCATAGATATTATAACGGTTTATATCATGACAAAATAATATAGAATTATTATATATGTTTTTATTTCTTAAACAAACAACTTAATGGCTAAAGACCAAGTCAGGCCCTTTGTTGGACTAGTAACAGTTAAAAATAGTTTGCTGAGGACCCTGACTTTGTTGTACTAATCTATAGGATATTGGTTACTAATTTTAACATTTAAAAGTCAGACCAAGGCCCTAAGTTTATATGACAAAGCCAAGATCCTTGGCGAGGTGGAGATCCTGGTTAGAGGGTTTTTCAGACTAATCATTGTTCTACCTCGAAGGCCTCAGCTTCCCTAATATACCTCCTGTGGTTCCAACTTGCCAGCCTAAAGCTATCAGCTAAAATTAACTATTTCCTGAATTCCATATTTAATGAGGATACGAACATGCATATAGGTTTCAGATCTTTTCTAAAACTCCCACTTTCCTCTATGACTGTTAAGGAACTGGACTGATAATTGTTAAGAAGTAAGCTTGAAAACTGTATAATGTGTTACAATTCTTATTTCAAAATACATTCATCCAGGTGGCCCATATCCGAGCAGAGAGAGATATTTTGGTAGAAGCAGATGGTGCCTGGGTGGTGAAGATGTTTTACAGTTTTCAAGATAAGAGGAACCTATATCTGATCATGGAATTTCTCCCTGGAGGTAAATCAAATATGACAGCAGTGACAGGCTAATACAGGCACATACTTGTATGCAATTATAATTGTATTGATTAGGTGCACTTTTATATTCCTGGCTCTGAGGCTTTACAGTCAATCATGGTTTTCTGATAGTTGCTCGCATAATAATGCTAGTTTTGACCACAAATCAGATTATTTATGAAGAAACGATAAAGTTGGTACATTTTAAATATTACCATTCTGTCTTTACTGTATATAATTATTAAGATTGTTATCTAAGTTTAGAGTTAAGAATAACGAGTCACTTAGGAAGAAGACAGACAACCCAGTGGGCACATGGTAGGCTGTGAACAGAAGAGAAACTCTGACTTGTCTACAAATATATAGGAAAATGTTCAGCTTCACCCGCATTCAGGGAAATGCAAATTAAAACAGGAGTGATTCCACTTCTTACCCAACTGACTAGTAAAAACAGTAAGTCTGATGAGGCTGTGGGGGGAGCCGGCCTCTTATCCATGCAACGGAATCCCCAGCTCTCATGGAGAGCAGTTCATAGACACCAAGTGAAGCTGAAAATGTGTGTGTCCTGCAGCCCGGCAGCCCAGCCCGCTGTGTTCCCCGGGGAGTCTCCCCCGCAGGCGCACGGGCGGCCTGTAAAAGGATGCTCATGGCAGCAGTGTCGTGATGGTAAAAAAACCCAATGCAAGATAAATGTCCATCAGCAGAAGAATGGATAAATAAAGTGTGGCATAATTACGTGATGAGATGTTTTAACAGAGTGAAAAGTCAGGAGCTTTATCTGTTTCAACAGTAAGACCTCAGAAACAAGAATAATAACGCAAGCTGTGGAATTATGTATATATATAGTTGATGTCACTTATGTGATTTTTAGAAACATACAAAAGGCCGTAAATTTGCAGATTAATACACGTGTATGAAAACATATTTCAAAACTAAGCTGGAAGGATACACACCAAAGCAAATCCGTGATAATGGCTGCTCAGCAAAAAGGGGACTGGCCCAGGATGGGAGAGCAGGGCAGAGACTCTGCATGGGGTTTGTCTTTAAAGACTTGAAGCATCATGGAAAAATATTAATAGTTGTCAGTTCTGAGTTGTTAAGTCCACCAGTGTATATTCTTTGCCCCTTTAAAAGAACAGAATTTCTTGAAAATAAAAGAATGTCTAGAGGTGACCCTTTTAGTGGGACAATGGCCTATTTTTGCTGGCCCCAAGAGCTCTGAGTGTTTTTTTTTTTTTTGGAACTTGAATTTGAAAGAATATATCCCATTTCCAGGTGTGCTTACACTGATTCATTTTCACAGCTTGATGTGTTTTCTTCAGCAACTTATTCTGGATGTTGAGTGGTACATATGACATCATCACCAGCTCTGTTCTGATTTGATTTCACATAGTTTCTACATGAAAATCTTTCAACAGGGGGAGGGTATAGCTCAAGTGGTAGAGTGCATGCGGTCCTGGGTTCAATCCCCAGTACCTCCTCCAAAAATAAGTAAATAAATAAACAAACAAACAAACAAACCTAAATACCGCCCCCATCCCCCCCCCCAAAAAATCATTAAATGTCATGAAAAGCTTTTGCTATGCAACAACACTTTTTAAAATTTGGCCCTAGAGTGGGTGGGAGTATAGCTCAGTTGGTAGAGCGCATGCTAAGCATGCACGAGGTACTGGGTTCAATTCCCAGTACCTCCATTTGAAAAAGAAAAAGAAAAAGAAAAAAAAAAGTAGAGAAAACTACATTTAGCCCTAGAGATGGTTGAGAGTACACTGGGTGGATCATAAAATGCAAAAATCAGGCAAATGTTGTGTATTACAAAGACATCTTTCCGAGGTGTTTCCCCCCCCCCCCATGAGGCACTTCTTATCCCTGGTGCCTGTTTTCCTTTACTTAGGTGACATGATGACGTTGCTAATGAAGAAGGACACTCTGACGGAGGAGGAGACACAGTTCTACATCTCAGAGACTGTGCTGGCAATAGATGCGATCCACCAGCTGGGTTTCATCCATCGGGACATTAAACCAGACAACCTCTTGTTGGATGCCAAGGCACGTGAAGAAGCCGGTGAACTGTTAGGTTGCTGATTATTTTATGCAGTAATAGGGCTGACTTTGTGATTGGAAACGGGCAACTGCTGCTTCTCTCATTGCTCACCTACGTTATTTCATAAAGTGACACAACAGGAGAGGACTCTGAGGTGACATGGCGTCAAGGGAAAACTGGCTGTCTTTGTCTTCCGTTGTCTGCCTCTTAAAATCATCATCATCAGATAGTTAATCTGCATTTCACCTGTATGAATTCTAAACTAAGCATTTTTACAATAATTGCATTTAGAAGAGTTTATTATAAGACTTTGTCTCAAAGTCAACATAATGTATTGATTTTATTTGAGTGTTTTTTGTTGTTGTTTTTCTAGGGTCATGTGAAATTATCTGATTTTGGTTTGTGCACGGGATTAAAGAAAGCTCATAGGACTGAATTCTACAGAAATCTTACACACAACCCCCCAAGTGACTTCTGTAAGTTTGATTTTTATCGAGTGGAGGTGGTGCGGCTGGTTTAATTCAGGACCGTTGGGAACTGAAGCTTGTCTCTCTCTCCTCACCCCTTAAACCACTGTATTTTCAGTGCATCTGTGTGAATTTGTTTTTTTGGGGAGAGTTGTTCCCTCGTGATTACAGTTCTTCTGTCTTGTTGAAATTAGCATTCCAGAACATGAACTCAAAGAGGAAAGCAGAAACGTGGAAAAAGAACAGGAGACAACTGGTGAGTAGCCACGTTTTGAAGAGAGAACTTTGTGCCTTGGTCCTCAAATCTCATTTGGTCTTTGCTTGATAATTGGGATCTTCAGAATGGTTAGTTCTTACTTCATAGCAATGTTAGAGCTTGCTCAGGGGTCATGCAGTTTTCTTAGTTTCTCTGTACATTTCCTGGCCTGTAAAGGAAAATGCGATTTTTAGCACTTAGTAATTAGCACTTTCTGTAAAACTCACCGAGCCGAGTGTGATTGTAGTAAACGCCTTGTGATTTCTGCGGCTCCATTTTCCACACCTGTCCTGATACAACGAATACCAACCAGCATACGTAATGTGGTTGCGTGTTTCTGAGAACTTCTTCATAGACAGACAGAAAGTTTGGCGTGGTAACAGTGTTACAGTAAAACAGATAAAGTGAAGTTGGAAAAGCAGACTTGACCGCAGATAAACTTAATGACTCCTTTCATGTGGAGCAACACTATTTTTAACCCCACACGATTTCTCCTCCATTACTTAGCACGTACTAGAATTGTTTGCCCCTTTCCTCTTTCCTTTTATCCTGTTCACTAGGTCCGTGAACATTGTCAGGGTTAGCCGTGTGCTTTTTGACTTTAATTTCCTAACTTCTTGTACAACGTACCATACCTATCAACATTCTAAATATTTGTTAAATCCGACCAAGCGACGAAGGGAAACTGAAACTCACTCAGCATTCCCTCAGGAAGGTAAACAGGCCAAAGGCAGTGGCCTGATATCCTCTCAAAGCAAAGAAAATGACCTTTGCATTACTGAGCTCACTCTCTCACTCGCCCAAGCAGTTGCAAACGTCTTGTGCTTGCAAAACATTTCAGGGTCTTTAAAAGTGTTTTGAAAATATTTTGAGCAGTGCAGTAACGACAGAGTCTTCCTTCTACTTTTAAATGTGTCACTTTTAGATCAGATTTTACAATTGAGAAAAGGATCGCAGTATTTCGTACCTGTAAAGGGAAAACTGAATACTGCTTAGAACCGTGGTGGGAATTTTCTGTGCCCCAATCACAGAATATTCACAGCTGATCGCTCATGTACAGGTCTTACTATTCTCATGACCATCACTATGACTTACATCAGTGTTTCCCAGTGGAGAAACAGAGGTACTCTTGGTATTCGGGGCAGGAAAGTCCTTTAGAACCTGTGTCCCCTGACCACTGAATGCCAGGCATGTCCTCCCCCAGGTCACTGAAGTCACAAAATCTGCTGTCACACATTTTCAAGTGGCCCCTCGAGTACTACCTTTAGTTGAAAACTATTGCCTTAAAGAAAGTTTTTATAAGATTTTATATGAATTAAGAATGATAAACTGCATTGCTTTCTAATGGATAAGCAGTGCCCTGGAAATAAGTTTATAATGAAAATACCTGATGTTATGTTGTAGGTTATAGTTTACAGACATATTCCTTTGCTTGTTTCATCCCCATATCCACCCGGTATTATTATTCCAGTTTTATGTTGGCAGAAGCTGGGGTTCAGAAGGGTTGAATAACTTGGCCTGAGAACACATTAGTTGTGAGTGGGGAAGCCAGGCCTACTGGGTGCAACCTCTTTGTTTATTTATTTTTGGAATGGATTTAGGCCTAAATATGTAAATAACTTAGTTGAGCTCTTTAGGGGACAGAAATCATGTCTTAAACGATGGATTATCTGACTCAGTTCCTATCACCAAGCCTTATACATGGTAAGCAACACAAATATTAAAGAAAAGGTTAGCTTCTGTATATGTTGGTTTTTCCGGTAGAGTCACACTGTGATCTTTCAAAAAAGAAAGACTGAGAACACTGATCTGACGAGCTGTTCCTTTGCAGGCATATTCCACCGTTGGGACACCGGATTACATCGCTCCAGAAGTCTTCATGCAGACTGGTTACAACAAATTGTGTGACTGGTGGTCTTTGGGAGTAATTATGTACGAGATGCTAATAGGTGTGTTTTATCAATTCATTTGTGTGCATACTGTGCACATTCCCTGGGTGCTGCTGATTGATCATGTTGTAGGTATTATGGGCTAAAATATCTGAACTCTTGAAAGTGAGTTCTGACCACCCCGAGAGTTAAATACACGATGATAAATATCAACAACTTCTCTAGGGACCCTGCTTCAGGAAGGGGGTATTTAACTAAACTCCCACGTATCAGAAGTATCTGCATGGCCTTTTGGGTAAAAAGGGGGCGGTGCTTTAAATCCTTTATTTTATTGACTTCATTACCGATTTTATTATACATTGATGACTGGTGGTATTTTTTATTGCTTAGTAGAGCACTCAGGGCCGTATATAGTAGATAAAACATATTTGATCATAAAAGCTAATGAAACTTTTATTTTCTCTGATACGTAGGATATCCACCCTTCTGCTCTGAAACACCTCAAGAAACATATAGGAAAGTGATGAACTGGAAAGAAACTCTGGTATTTCCTCCAGAGGTGCCTATATCTGAGAAAGCCAAGGACTTAATTCTTAGGTTAGTGGTTAAATCCCTAGAAGAGTTTGTTGTATCTTAAAACTTCACAGGTGCCAAGAAGACTAGGTTGCGTATTTCAGCTTGGTGGTGGGAGGAGAAGGACTGTCACTGATCTGTAAATCAGAAGGGTCAATAAAGAAAAGGTGTTTTGTTTTAAAAAAAAAATGTAGCCTCTTAAAAGGGAGTATGCAGAAAAAAAAGTAAGAGTTAAGAAGAGGGGAGAGGTCTTATATTATTTCAAAGATCACTCCTGTTGGAATGCAGTGACTTTATCCCCTAAAGAGAAAGAGAAAATAAATTGTTAGTAGCAGTTCATATCACAAAAGTCCATATATAAAACCTTCTCTAAGCAATATTCCATTTGTTTTCTCAACTAAGATGATGTGTTTTGGTACTGTTGTGAGATGGCTAGAAGAAATATAAATTGGAACAACCTGTGGGAACAGCCAAGTAGCAGCATATTCTTAAAAAAAAAAATCTTTAAACTATATATGACCTTTGACCCAGTAATTCTACTTCTAGGAATTTTGATTATGCAGATAATTAGATATGTGTAAAGACAGATACAATATGTTATCTTGATACTGTTTTTACTAATGAAAAATTGAAAACCATCTAAATGTTCACCAATTGTGGACTGGTTAAATACAGTGTTTCCATGTGTAAATTTTAGGAAATGAAGTAATAGAAAAATATTTAATGACTTTGGGACATGTTCTCAGTATATTAAGTGGAAAGAAAACAGTACTAAAATGGTAATTACTGTATCAATACAATATTTTTGAACTTATAATGAAAGACTAGAAGGAAATGGCTTCAAAGAAGTTGTGTCTAAGTAGTGCAATTAAAGATGATTTCTGTTCTTTTCCCACCGTAAACAGACTTAAATATAATAATATAAAAAAATATTTGAAATAATGCAAAGAGTACTTTAGACATAATTGGCATATGATGATTTCTCTGTTTCCATTTTCTAGGTTTTGTATTGATTCTGAAAACAGAATTGGAAATAGTGGAGTAGAAGAAATAAAAGGGCATGCTTTTTTTGAGGGTGTAGACTGGGGGCACATCAGGTATGTTTTTAGGCTTTGAGCGGGAGAGGTCTGAGTGAAAGCTTTTTTACTAGACTTAGTGATTAAATTTGTCTCTGATTCTGCTAGATTAAATATAAGAAGTAACACTGTGATAACGTTATTAAGCCAGTGTTTTGTGTATTAGATAAATGACTGAGCATAGTGACTGTAGCTAAATAGCTCATTTTATCTCATGTCCACTTTATGGAAAAAGCACATATGATGCATCTGTTTATTTTTTATTTTTTTAAACAACTTTATCGTGGTGTCATGTGTGTACAGTAAACTACACATATTGCAGATACACAGTTTGATGAATTTTGGTATATGTATGCACCACAATCAAGACACCTCTCATTTCCATCTCTCCCCCAGAGGTCTGTGCACCTGTTCAGGTTGCGCTATTCAGGGTTACATGATAAAGGCTGTTAGCACAACGATGATATATTTACATTTCACACTATAACCCTTCAGTTTTGTCTCTAATACACCATACGGTGTCTCCGTTGTTAATTTGTAAGAGTGTACAATCCCTCTTTTAAACATTGTGGAAAAAGTTAAATAATGCAAGTAACTTTTATTTATTTATTCATTTTTAATGGCAGTACTGGGGATTGAACCCCGGGCCTCATGCATGCTAGGCACGCACTTTACCACTGAACTACACCCTCCCCCTTAAGTATGCAAGTAACTTTTAAGACTTTGCTTATAGTTAGTTGTGAGCACGGGCCTTGATTCCGTTTGCAGCCAAACTACCTCCAATAGTCTTGGTCTCTTCTCCACAGAGCAGTGGTTTAGGAACAAATCTAATCGGTCATTTCCTCTTAGAATAAAACTAAGGATCCTTAAATGCATTTTGGGACTGTGGGGCGTGGCTCTTGCCTCATCTGTACAAGGAGCATCTTGTGTGGTCTTTCCCACTTCTCCCGCCCCAGAGCTTTGTCACTTGCTATTCGCTGTGACGGAAATCTCCTCCGTGTCCCCGTTCCTGCCTCTGCCCCACCTAGCCCGCCCCTTCTCACTTTCAAGACAGCTGGCATGTCACTTCACTGGAGATCTTTGCCGGAGTTCCCGCAGTGTGCCAGGCATCCTGTCTGATTATAACCACTTGTTGGGGAGCAGGGGGAGGATTTACTGTGTGTCCAGTACTGTTCTGAGTACTTTCTGTACTTTTCTTAACCTCATAATAAACCTTGTAAAGTAGGTACTGTTATGACCCCTACGTTACAAATGAGGAAACTAAGTCACAGAGAAGGAATTTGCCTCCAGTGCCTCAGCCAGTGAATGACCTAGCTAGAACTACTAACTAGAGCTGGACCCAGGCAGTTTGATTCTGGTGTCCTGACTCTTAGCTGCTACACTGTATTATACCGTCCAGACATCATCTCATTGAGCGGAACTGTGATTCCCGCCTTGTTACAGTTGGAAGGATGCTTAGAGATCACTGGTCCAGCCTGCTGGTTTTGTAGGAGGGGACGGTCACTGTGCCCTCATACAAAGGTCACTCTGCTAGTTAATGACAAGAGATTAGATCTCAGGGCACCAGGGTTTATGCTTCTTTTCACTAAATTGATGTAAATCTATTAAGTTAGGACATTAAATATAAATAGGTTAGAGTAACTTGGGGGAAAATATATGCTTGATTTTGCATAATTTTATAAACTTATCACTTCAAAGATCCAATAAGTACTTGTTGGAAAGACAGAAGCAATAAAAATTGATACCTTTTAACTATTTTTAGCATGATAAGAAGGCATTTTCATGGCTTATTTTCGAACCTAATGCCCCTAATTCCCTTAAAATTTATATGATTAAGAAATTTTTGGATTCAGATTTCATCGCAAATGTGTAGTCCCTTCACCCTCTGAGCCCCGTGTTTTCCCAAATGACTTTTGACTTACAGATCCTCTACTAGAAGAATTCTATACCTGAATTAACTAGTTAGGGTCCAGTCCCCACAATATCTAGGGTACTTTATATAATGATACATTTTTTTAAATGAAATCTCTTCTGTTCTACTTTTCCCTTCATTGATTGTTGTTTTTTCACTTAAAAAAAAAAAACAGCATGAGAAAATCTTGGTACAAAGAAATAAAAGTTCCAAGTAAATGATAATATTTTAATAAAAAGTTAGACCTAACTCTGAAATCCCACTTAACTACAGGTATTTTCCAATCTACAATAAATTTCCTTGGCTCCTCTCATATCTAGAGAACAGCATGCAGAATTTACACGTGAAATTATGTTTTGGAAAATCGAACTCAAGAAAATTGACCATTTTTACTCAATCCCTCTTTCCAGGGAAAGGCCAGCAGCGATCCCTATAGAAATCAAAAGCATTGATGACACATCAAATTTTGATGACTTTCCTGAATCTGATATTTTACAACCAGGTAGGACCACGTACAACACGATTAACACGGTTGAAAGTCTCTGAAGAGGATGGCATTTTCACTAATGAAATTCCTTTGCTCTGGGTTCATTTCTCTCTCTCTAGTGCCAAACAGCACAGAACCGGACTACAAATCTAAAGACTGGGTTTTTCTCAATTATACCTACAAAAGGTTTGAAGGGTTGACTCAGCGTGGCTCTATCCCCACCTACATGAAAGCTGGGAAATTATGAATGCAGGTCACCTTCGCGCACAACCAAGAGAACTCAGGTAGCTGCATCACCAGGCTTGCTTGGCGTAGATGACAAGACACTGAGTTGACGGCGGTGCTTCTGACTACAAGGGGAAATTCTGCAGGACTAGGATTTCTAAGACTACTACAGGAATTGGTTGGCAGTGCCAGCTGGCTTTTTTTTTTTTTTTAATATTTTATTATTTTTGTTAACTTTATTATATGAAGGTACTGGAATAAAAGAAGCGTACATCCCTTTCTAACCGCACTGCCTACATGCGTAGTAGGGTCCATTCTGCCTGTGCGTGCTGTGGCTTTGTACTGTAACACCTCTAATCAATTCAGGAGAAACACATATCATTTAAAGCGGCGTAGGCTCACCTGTAGGTAACCCTGCAGTATTGCTGTTATACTGCAAATCTTATGGGTCTAGATAATCAATAAAACAAAAGCCATCTTCCATAGTTGGTATTAGAACACTTGCCCTGTGGGTTGGGACACCTGTAGAATATGTATGAAGACAATTTCTGTAATGGTTTTAAGAAGTTTTAAAATGGAAATACACTGGTTATTTAAAAAATAGAGTTTATCATCATGTTATTCCACAAGCTCCACAGTAGGGAGTGACAAGTTTATAAGAAGGAGGAAGTTTGACACCTTCACTCAAGCACTCCACTAATATATTCACTTTGCATTCAGAAATACTGACGACTTTATATACGTAGTTGTATACTCATAGGGAAATGTACTGTATTATATAAAGTGTAAAGTTGCTTTTCTTGTGACAAAAGGACTTCTTTTTTAACCAGAGGACATGGCATTATTTTAATTTGATTCTGGTGAGTTGAATTTAAGAAATGACCACGAAGGCTGCCTGTAGAACTAGCGTATTTTTATTAAACTATTTTTTTAAATGTCAAACTTCTGATCATGTAAATGGACTTGTAGAGAACAAAGAGCTATTTACTTTGGTTTTTCTAGAAAGTTGTTACATATCATGGCTGGTTAACTTTGATTTCTTTCGAAGAAAACCTTTCCTTTGATAGCACTTGTATTATTGTGCCATTATTTTCCTATGCTCCAAATGTACCAAAGATCCTGAACAGAGTGGATGTTCACAAGTGAGGAGAGTCTCACTGTGCTGTGCGAACGCGGTCTTCAGACGTGGCCGACCTTTGATGGAGGCCTGCGCATTCAAGGGCAATAGAGTTCGCGTTTAGCTACATCGCTGTAGTTAATGTAAATGGAATTAAGGAAGTACATGCAGGCCCCGGGGGTCATGATTAGAGGATAGGGAGATGATGTCAGCATCAAATTTTGGGGATATTTCCCTAAAAAATAGTCTTTTCTAGCTCACCATTTTAATTTTAAAATGACTCTCTGAGGTTTTGGTTTCATCAATACTAGTGGAGGAGTAACACTTGATCAAAAAATGGCCTAATGTTTGTCTACTAATTGGTAGAATTTTTTTTTTTAAAGATACAATTATAGCCATTACGAATGGTCTGTGATCCAAATGTAAAATGATCATTTATTTGTACAGATGTTCTTAATGGGGAAGAATTGCATAGGATCATTATGCAAATCTACAAAAGCTTTTATAAATGTTGCTGCTTGCTAGGGAGCACCACAGGGTTGCGGTAAGGCCATCCTGAGGTTTTGTTGCCCCCGCCCCATTCTCCCCTTCCAATCCTTCCCTTTCTCCCTTCCCTTCCCCTCTGCCCTCCTCCTCCCTCCTCTCCCTCCCTAGTGTTTGTTTGATACTTATTACGTGTTCATCTAATAGCTCATCTCCATTTTTCTTGTTTGGATCATGTGGCTGCATATCTAGGAGAGAGAACTATGATAATTCTGGGGTTATCTCAATTTGACTAACTCTGGGTTTTCTTACTATAACTGCCTCTAATTTTTAAAAATCTTTAAAATCTTTAAAAAACCTGCTCTATTTTATGAGATTTTCTCATTCCCCACCTTTAAAAAAAAAAAAAAAAGACTGTTTTGCTAGTGTGATAGTGAATGGGTTAAGTTACGAGCATATTGCAACATCTAATATGGTAACTATTCTAGTATAAAAAAATTTTCATTAATTCAAGTTAGAGAGAGATTGATATAAAGGAGCTGAATTAGCTAGGTTTACCTTTTAATTGAATAAGAATAGAGCATTTTTTATTTCCATCTCCTTATTCTTATTAATAAGAAGAACGTGGGGATAGTTATGGTTGCTTGGCAATGGAAGGGCAGTTATGGAAAGTTTGCTTTGTCTGGAGTCTCATCTTTCCCTGGAGTTAACAGAGTGATTCATAATCTTTGGGGTTTCCTCCTCATCAAAAGCATTTCTTAAGTGCCTATCTAAAAGCAATTAAGGACCGTGTCTGCCCTTTGGAAGCTGAGAATTTGATTCATGATGCAAATTAGCTAGATAATTTGCAGAACACCCCTGAGACTGAATTTTCTCTATAATATACTTCCTGTACTTCAGGTGAACCATTTAATTTAAATGACAAAACCCTATCCAATCAACTGAGCATAATGACGTTTTCTTTAAATTAGACTCTATTTTGAATTAAAGAGTTTTGTTATAAACTGTGTGTTTTTGGTTTTTCTAAGTATATAGAAAGCTTGTATAATTCAGATTTATTGATTTCCTGATTTAATGTAGATTTTGACTTTTTTATTAAAAAAAACCTTTGTATTAAAGCAAGTTATGTTATTTTTCTTTTATTCTTTTCTTATTAACATAGCTTTAAATCTTTAAATTTGTTGAAGCAGCATGCTGCCTGAAAATAGGGGATTTCTTATACATCAACCTTTTCTGAATGGAACATATAGCTGATTTAATAAGCTATAAGTTGAATGGAAAATAACACGTGTGGAATATTCAAAACTGTCTTTGGTTGCTAAGGCTTAAGATAGGGTCTCGTTTATTTCTATAATGGCATACTTTTTCTGTTTTTTAAACACCTGCGTATCTTTGTGTAAATCTGTAAATCTTAAAATATTTTTAAGTACATTTATTTTTGGCGTTTTATTTTAGAAAACCTTTAGACAATCAATCAATCCGTATCTTCTGGTAGGAGAAATACGTATCCATCTTTCAGTGATCTACAAACAAATGAATTGGGATTTAATCCTTAGAGAGGTCCCTGGGTAAT
Organism: Camelus bactrianus; assembly: GCF_048773025.1. Taxonomy (NCBI): domain Eukaryota; kingdom Metazoa; phylum Chordata; class Mammalia; order Artiodactyla; family Camelidae; genus Camelus; species Camelus bactrianus. Next base: position 17,433,009 of record NC_133572.1, read on the forward strand.
AAGCACGTTCTCTCTTGGAATTGCTAAGATTCAGAACGTTCAAAGTAACTGTTTTGCTACAACCATGATTATTTCCTCTTGTCTTTATCTAAATTTTACGTTCTCTGTAGAAGTGCACTTATTTCTGGAAAATTTTAATGAAACACACTTGGAACAAATATAAATACAAGACACTTGGGACTACTGAAGATATTTTAGATTTTTATGGACAAAATGTGAGGCAGATATTGCTGCTTTAAAAAGGACTGAAGTAATAAAAATAGATCTTAGTTATTTTTTAAAAAGCAATATAAATTATTCAGCAGTTGTCTGGAAAAATAACCATCAGGCTATGGAGTTCTGTGTTCAGTTACTGAGTTTCAAAAAAATGTTTTGGTGGCATGAGGCCTTTTTCATTGAAGGTAAGAAAAGAATAAAAACTATGTTTATAATATTTCTGTTGGTGAGGTTTTTTTGGTTTTATCTTCAAAGTTTTCAGATAGGTGTTATCCAAAATTCAAGAAAGGCGGTTTTGTAAATGTACCCAACTTTCACACTGAAAGATCACATCAAGAACAAAATAAATATTTCATTTCAATTGTGTTATGTTTAAACAATCAGGACAGTTGTATGGGTTTATATACAATTCGCACATGAGGCTGAAACCAATTAGTAGGCAGAACTGGAAGAGAAAATGCTTCAAAGTTAAGTTGAAAAGGCCTCAGAATAGGTGGAAGTTAGTGATGTAAGTCCCCGGGGCTCAGGTACCCTGGCATCTTGTCCTGTGGAAGACACTGATGGCTCATCATGGGTCTCTTCCTACTGAGCTCAGCGGGAGCCAGCTGGAGTCCTGCTCGCCCGAGACGAGCTCCCCACCGCTCCCTGACTGAGGTCACATCAGGAATGCCGTTGCCAAGACAAGGTGGTGAAAACACTGAATCTCAACATTTGGACCTTGGAGCAAACTTGGACAGTCATCTTCCAAAAGCATCTTGTGATTAAAAAACTTACATTTATATACAAATGCTTTCACTTACATTATTCATTTTGGTTTTTACTACCACTCTTTGAAATAAGCAGAATCACTTATTTCACAGGTGATGCACACGAGGCTGAGCATGACTTACCCAGTACGGGTAGTAAATTGCTCTTGAACCCACGTCCGGTGCTCCTTCCACTCCTCCAAATCATAGAGCAGGTTTCATTGACAAATTACCTCATGTGCTTCTAGACCTCAGAAAAATACATGGGAAGCTAGTGACAGAGTTGTCACTTTGGGTGCTTTTGACTGCCACTCCCCCCCAAAAAAAGTATCAGAAGATGCGAGTAAAAATAGCTTCACCAATAAGGAAAATGAGTAACACTAAGACACAAGATGGGAACCTTCCAGAGGAGTCAGTTAAGCATCTCAAAAACATCATCAAGAACATCGGTTCTTTGCACTTTTCTGCTTTGTCATCCTCCAAGTGTTGGCTTTGTCCTTGGTCTTGTTTTCTCAGAGGGATGAGATGGCCACGGGCTCTGAAGATCAAATCCTCATGCAACAGAAAAGGGGAACTACTGGTTGTTCATCCTCTTTTTTTTAAGAGCAAGGAAAATCTCCCTCAGGAGTATTCTAAGTAAAGTTAACCCCCACATTCTGTTGGCCATGATTATGTCATCCATCCATTCCTACAACAGTACCTGGTCTGGTGATTGGTTTAAAACTAATCAGGATTCCCTCCCTGGTACTAGGCTGCTGCTCGCCTAAAGCCCGTGGGCACCTGATACCAGAAGCAAATTGGAGTTACCTCCGAGATAATTATTAAAAGGGTGCCACACAGGTTTATAGCAATGGTTCTTACCTGAAGCCACTGCACCTGGATTTTTTTGTTGTTTCTGCCATTGCCTATGTGTGAACTGAAAGCTGGTCCATAAACATCTTTCTTGACCTATCCAGAACAGGAGTACTGAGTACCACTGTGCTAGACCATGGCTCAGCCGCTGGGGTCCCAGGTTTCTTGCCCTTCAGAGAACCAGGAGTAAGAGTGGGTCTCTGGACATTATACAAATAATGGGCGCTTGGCCCATTGACCAGGGCAATGACTCCATAGATGAAGAGATGCCTGCACAACTATTCCATCTTGCCCTAAGTTTTGTTCTCCCTGAATTTTTCTTGCAATTTTAATTTATTGCTACTTCTGTCCTCTGGCTTGTGGAAATACACACACACACAGATACACAACTTATCCCCTGCAACAACCTAGGCTTAAGAAAAATTCATTTTTGACAAGTTGAAGCAATATTTCCTGTAGAGTACTCAGAGCAACTGTTTCAAAAATCAACTAGGGTGCTTATTTGAAATTAGGATTTAGTGTGTCTTGCCCCAGACCTAGTAAGTCAGAATTTCTGGGATGGGTCTGAACTTAAGCACAGTCTCATGCACATCCAACTTGGGGAACTACTGAGCTAAAGGACAAAGGACACTGGGCTCTTCTAGATTTAAATATACCTGCTTCATCGATTGTCGTGAGAATGTCTATATGAATGAAGTAATGGATGCCCAGGACGTGATGTAAGGAAGCCAGTGCTGACAGCCGTGCTGGGCACAGTGTAGGTGCTCTATAAACATTTATGAATAAATGAATTAAATAACTGCATTTTGTGGGCAGCCAGCCCTACGTTCCATTAAAGGCCAATTTCAAAATGTTTTCACTTTTAATAACAAAGCAACTCCAAAATTATTGAAAAGGAATGCAGATTTTGTAAAGTTGTTATTTTCTGGGGAACTAATGTAACTGAGTTTCTGTTACACAGTGAAGCTCCCCAAATACCCTTTTAAAAGCTCTCAAATTTCTACTCCCTGTGGCAGCTGCCACCACCTCCTTCCCTCTCTCTCCTGAGTACACCCTCCTGCAGTTACCTTCTCTGCTTCTCCTGTCTACAGGCAAGCCCAAGCTGATCCTTCCCGTTCCAGAAATACACTATATAGGCCATCTATCCCTCTAAACACATTTGCCCCCCACCCCTTTCTCCTAACTGCACCCCTACTCATCAGCCTGCTCCGCACATCCAGGAATCTTACCCAGTGTTCACCCTCCATAGACTGCTGGGGGTTGGGAGGGGGAGTGTTGAGGAAGAAAGTGTAGTTTTAAATATTAGTAATTTAATTATTTTCCTCAGTCACTTAGGAGCTAGTTAATGGGTAGTTGTTACTTACTTTTATGCATCACTGAAATGGTATCTTCAATTTAACTACCCTCTGAAGCAGGTCGATTTTTTTTTTTTTTTTTGTCCTGAACCAACTGAAATGTCTAAGTGACCTTCAAGGAAACCCCAACCTAAATTACATTGTTACAGTCCCCACAGGAGGTTGACAAGAAGTGGAATTGATGGTGTGCAAGGCAGTGGTTCCTAAAGCCAGTACTGCTCTCGCCTGAGTACTTGGCAGTGAAGCAAACTGCTGAACAAACCAAGTTCCCCCAAGATCAGTGATGCTTCGTGAAGAGCAAAGCCATTCCTGGGCTTTTGGCAAGGAAACCACACTGACCCCAAGGAACTATACCATGCACTCCGCAAGTTATGTTTCAAAGCATTTGCTTATACTTTGCCCAAGGAGAAAAACGAAAAGACCAATAGTTGGAAATGAGCAATTACTTTACTATCTATCTGTCAAGATATTATGCGACTCTACCTTATCCTATGAGGTATAATAAATAGAACTACTCTTAAAAAAAAAATCATGTCTTAGGAAATAAAGCTCCAGAATGTAAAGAAGTACCAAGTAGAATTAAACTTGAACAATCGGGGGAATACATACTAAACTATGAGAGTGATTTGCCCCCAAGGAATCTTGTGGGTCTAACTTCTCCTTGTGCCTTACATTTCCTGCTATCTTATGTAGGTTCTGGGTTCCTCTCTCTTGCTTTCAGGCTTCTGGTGGCAGTGAATCATCGTTCCTAAGAAACGAGGACTGCGATGACCGACCTGCAAGCGTGTAACAACACCACGGATGAACTCCTAAGAAGGAGATCTGACTTTTACCATCTGGCTCCTGCCGTCTACGGAGAGATCGTGGACAAAAGACTCATCTCTGAACCGCTGTTTGCCTACTGAGAAGAATTGTAAGTGTTCAACCACCTCACAAAGTTGTTGGGAGGCTCACATGAGATGACAAAGAGGAAAATGTTTGTAAGGGAAACAGTCTGTACTGCACATCTCAACCAGCAATTTCACTTCGCCGTGAAGGCAGCCAGCCTCCTTGAACACATGTGCGGGTCTAAGAGAATCTCCCCGCCTCCCCGACTACAGTCTGGGTAAACTACCTCAAAACTGCGTACACTTGTCTGGAAAGCCAGAGTCCGAACACGTTCAGGAAACCTAAGCCAGAGTTCAAGACTATCTGCTAGGCTGTCCGTAGGATTTTTCTTTCTGAGCTGTCAGCCTAAGTTGGTGTCGTGTCCGTGGATTTCGGGTTGAGTTCCAAGTCAAAGCTAGGACGGGGATGTTTCAAGAATGGTTTTGGAGACGTGTCTCGGTGTGTGTTACTGAGGGCAGGACCTCCTTCCACTCCCGAGCAGGAGACCAGTCCGCGCTCAACGCTGCAACAGTTCTCCCCGGGCCACGCCTTCTTCCGCCCAGGAACGCGCGCCCCACACCCGCGCCCAGTGGCCCTCAGGACATAAAATGCAACTAGTTAAGATGCTGTGATGCAGCGCCCTGGTAGGAAAATTAATAGATTTAGGCTGGTTGCTGCGACGCTTTGGTGTTTTCCCTGCCGTTCCTTTCCCGCACTGCCTCTACTAGACGAACTGTAACCAAGGCACCCGAGGGGCCCGTGGGCGGGGAGCCAACCAGCGTATGATGGGGGGCCGTCAAGTGAGCCCCCAAGGATCTTGCTTCTGGAGTTACCCAACCGTTGCAGGATCCCCAACGGCTTCTTCGGTGACCCCCCTCGGTCATCGTACCCTCGTCTCTGCAGTTAAGCCCTTCCACGGCAGAAAAGAAAAGGGGGCCCGGGAAGTCCCGCTTCCAGCTCCCCCGCACTCCCCGCTCCGTAGCCCCCACCATGGATGATCTCCATCCATCCTTCACTTCTCCCCGCAGAGGAACCAACTCCAACCTCCAGAACAGCTGGCAGACAACGAATCTTAAAGTGATCGTGGAAAACTGTTTTAAATAGGCCGCTTTCCAGAAAAGCTCAAGGTGCTACGTCGGCAGCCTTTCGCACTTTGCCTCCAGCCGCAGGGGTCGGCGGGGCGGGGCCGCCGTGGCTCCTCCCCGCGCGCGGTCCCTTTCTCCCGGGGCGTGCGGGCGAGCCCCAGCCGCACACTCGGGACCCCGGCCGGCCGGGCGGAGGGTCGGCGCCGGCCGCGCGCCCGGGGGGCTGCAGTGGCGGCCGCCGCGGCACCCGGCAGAGCCCCGCGGGTGCCGGCGCCCCCGCCCCGGGGCCGCCGCCTGGGCCGGCGCAGGGCGGGCCGCGAGCGCTCCATGCTGCTCGCCCCGGGGCTGCGGAGCCGGCCGGGTGGCTCGTGCGATGGCGGCGGAGGAGGCGGCGGCGGCGGCGGCGAGAGGTGAGGCTCCAGGTGGGGGCGCGGCGCCCGGCGCACGGAAGGCGCTCGGGTCCGGCCGGGGGGCGGGGGGCGGGCGCGGCGACTCCAGGTGGGAGCGCTTTGCGGGGGGCCCTCGGGTCAGGCATCACCTCCGATTGGCTCCGGGGGCCAAGGGCGTCCCTTGCGACACAGGTGCGGCGCCGCGCCCAGCGGGTCCTCTCCGGGAGCCGGAGGTGGGGAGTGACGCCCCGGGTCGCCGCCGGCTTTCGTAGCCTCATTTCTTGGCCCCAGGCTGGACGTTTGGGCAAAGGTGAGTGGCGAAGTACCATCCACCCCGTGATGGCGAGCAGCCTCCCTCGCCCCCCGCTGGGCGTCCACTTCGCGGTCTGCAGGGATTGCTGCGCGGACTCCTTAGATTTCATTTTTCTCTTGTGTAAACCGGTTGTCATCAGCCATTGAAGGAGCTCGTGCGAGCCCATCGTCTCTGAACTGGAAATGCTCACTTCTGCTCCCCCTCCAAAAACTGCCCCGCGGTGCGGCGGGCAGGGCGCGCGAGGAGGCAGGTCCCTCGCATCTCTTAGCCTCAGAAACGGATTGCACCGCGACAGCTCTCCTTAGCGAGAGGCGGCTCTTGTCTTTTGCCATTACAGCGTAAGGGAAGCCGTCAGTGGAATTTGCTTTGTTTTGTTATATGTATTTTTTTTTTTTTAGAGTTTTTGGTGAATGGAGCTGGGAGCGTTGCTATGTCTTTTTCCTCTCTCCAGTATTCGCTGGCGATATTCCGTGGTCTCTTCCAAGGGACTACTCAATTATGGGTTGATCATAAAATATTTGTTACTTAAGACAAACAGGAGGTGGCAAAAAAAAAAAAAAAACAGAAATAAAGGAAGATAGACTGGCAGAGAGAAATTCAGGGAAGCAGTTTCTTAAATCTCCACTCTCCTTTTCTAATATTGTGATGAGTTTAGCAATGAGAAGCAGTGCTTTGGAAAATCGAATACAGTTGTGGGGATTTGGATCGTGGGGAGATTTCTAAAATTCTCTTATTTGAATATTTGAAGTCTTTCTGGATGATATTACAACATGAGCACTGGTTTGAAAAGAGAAGGCATTATGCACGGTGTTAAGCTCAGACATCCTCTCTGCTCTGGCTGTGACTGAACTCTGCCCTTTACTTTGTTACCCGGGTTAAGTTATTTAGCCTTAGTTTCTTCATCTGTAAAATGGGGATAATTATAGTATCTGTTTTTATAGGATTGTTCGGATTAAATGAGATATAAATGCATTTAAATACATAAAAAATGCTTCGCCCAGTATGTACTCCATAAATGATAGCTTAATATAGTCATTAATTTACAGTTTCAATTTGCTTTGTGAAAGTAATGACTCTTGTTTAGTCTATTAAGAAAGGGTCGTTGCACACAAGTTAAAATTGGCCAAATTTAAAGAATATTTGGGCTTTACTGAAAAAAGGAAGGAGATATGAAAAATGTACCTACTAATTCAAAGAGGGGTTTTCACCAGTTAAGTTTTAAGGACATATGACAACTTTTTGGACAGAGAAGTTTATTGCCGTTTGGCTGAATGCCAGGTGTTAGGTTGGGAATGATCAAAATTAATCTTTCTTGGGTAAGAGGGGTGAAGTTTCAGTGGGGGCTGGGAGGGCCAGCATTTACTGAGGTTCTGTTACGTACCAGGCATTTCATAAGGGATTCTGCCATTAGTCTCACAGCAGCCCTGGTCCCATTCAAGATGAGATGAGATGAGAAAACTGAGTCTGTCCCATGTTAGCCAGAAAGTGGCAAAACTGAAGTTGAAAGCTGTGGCTCCTGCGCAGGCTGCCCTCCTTTTCTGTCTCCCTAGATGGTTGATGACCAGGGCACACTCACTTCGAGATGCTGCTTTACCGAAAGAGGGAGCAAAAAAATATTGTTTCTACTTCTCCCGTTACTGGAGGGAAAAACAAAACAAAAGAGGTGTCTGTATCAGAATCCAGGGCCATTTGAATTTTTTTTTTCCTGGCACAAAATCCCTGCAGATTCCTTTTTCCTAGGAGGTTGGTTGACATGAGGGCCCTCCTGATAAAATATAAATCTAAGACTGGTGGTGCAGAGAAAACCCCTTATGGTTTGGTGTCACTGTTGGAAAAAATTGGTGGGCCGGTTTTGAAGATGGCCGCCAAAGATCAGCGGGTGTCTAACATAATTGCCTGCTCACTGACTTTTTTTGGCAGGCTTCTGGTAAACACCAAGATTAAGCAAGCTGCCAAGTGACTGGGCGTCCTCCTGGTAAATGATTCCAGAATCCTTGGTGTTAGTGAGCAGGCGATCTTGGGGGTGGGGCAGCCCGTTCCCAAGACTGACTGCCAGACTTAGTCTCGGGTCTAGGCATCTGAGGGGCAGCTTTGTCACCTTCCCCCCCACTTTTTTTTTTAACAGACTCATGTTTTCACCTGTGATGTTATCAGACCAAATTCTTTTGAGATGTACGTCTGCAATTAGAGTGGCTTACATTCATTTCTGTGACTCAGGCATCAAGAGTTCCATTGATGTCCCAATCAACTTTGCATAAACTCCTCCTGGCCTAGATCCTGAGGCAGAGTTTCAGCCTGAAAGTGCATTACTCAGGATAAACCAGGATGCACTAACGTTACTTTTCACATGTTTTAGGGGGAGGAAAGAGAGAGGAGGAAAGAAGGGGGAGGGGTGAGGGAAGACAGGCTGAAGAGGGGAGGACAGAGTGGGAAGAGATGAGGGAGAGGGAGATGGGAGGAGGAGGAGAGAGGGAAGATAAAAAAGGAGCACAGGGGAAAGAGTGATGAGGGGTGAGGAGGGCTGGAGCTGAGGAGCGGAGGGGAGAGAAGGAAGGCAGGGTAGAGACTGCTATCCATAAAAGTTTGACTCCAGGGGAAAAAAAAGATGTTTAAATGTTTAAAATACATGGGAAAGCCAAAATATGAGTGAATACAGTGATCTCAGTTTACTTTTTCGTTTGTGGAAGACTTCCTGGTTCTAAAAAGCGTGATCTCTTTCTGTGCAGTGAACATTGAGTAGAGCATCCTTTTAAAGTCTCTCCCTGTACATAGCGTTCGGGTCATCATCCACAAGGTAATCACATTTCATTCTGTAGCCCTAATGTCTGTTTTCCCATTTAATTGAAGACCTCCAGTGTGCCGCCGGGACAGCTGAGTTACTCAAGGGCCTGGGATTGGGGTCATTAGTCAGGGGCTCAGTGAGCCGGGTGCCTCGCAGGAGGCAAGTGGACCCGAGCCATCTGCCCTCCCTGGGAGACAGCGGTTTCCTGTTCTGGTTTTTTGCGAGTGTGCTAACTTGAGGGGCTCCTGCCAGATCCCTGCTTCCCCTCGTGCCTCTCTCTTTCCCGGTGGCAGGAGGCTGTAAGAACTTAGAAGAACCTGGAATTTAAGCTCTTGGTGGACCTGGGACCACAGGTGAAAGATGTCCTCTGTAGTAGTGTGTAGTATTTCTGAGTATGTACTGCGAATTTACAAAGCACTTAGCTACGCACGCTCCCCTACCCTGTTTTCATCTCTTCCTTGGGTCAAGTCACACTTACTGGTCCGTGATACAATATACTATTTATATTATATCGTTTTAGGCTAATAAGATCTCATTTACCCTGCTCTCAGTTTTTAAACTTACAATGTTTGAAAACTTCTCGAAATATTTAAATCCAGTCCAGTTATATAACATTGAGATTCTCACTTGAAAATACTTAAATGTTGGTTGGCGTGATAGGAAGTTGGTCATTTACCTAAGTAAATTATTGGTATTTCGTTTCTCTAGTCTTAAATGTTATGGTTTAAATCTCCAGATAGTACCTTTACAGAGGGAGAAAAACAAAGATGAAAAGGAAAAGGAAGCGTAAAGAGAAACATTCTTCCACTCAACATGGTTTGCATTACAAGACATTTACAACTGAGCGTCAAGATGACTGCCATAAAGCAGCAGTTTCCAATACACTCAAGATGTTTTACTTACAATAGTTATTAATTTTTTTACTTAGATAGGAAATACACTTTACCATCTGCTGCAAGCGTATCACAGGGGAAGTGGGGTACCACCCACTAGCTTTCTCTTCCAAAACATCTCGGCTATGTGTCCCTCGTACATCCTAGACTCAGTACGCGAGGAAGTCTGCCTTTCCCCATAGGGTTTAAACTCTCCCACATCCAGGCCTTCGCTCAAGCTGTTGGCTGCCCCTGGAGAGCCCTGCCCTGCCTCCCCTCCCTCCCCTTCCTCCCCTCCCTCCCCTCCCTCCAGTCCAGCCTGAAGAAGCCTTGTGTGGGCTTGAAGGCTGAGCTCAGGTGTCACTGTGTTTCATCTGCCTGTGGAGGAGGGGAGCCACTGTAGGAAAATCAGCATGAGCTTTGGAGCCAGGCCATTGGGAATGTGGGTGTCAGTGTATTTACTAGCCATGTGAGATTGGTTGAATTACTTAACTTCTCTGAGCCCCATTTTCCTTGCCTATAAAATGGGGATTAAAAAAAACCTAACTTGGAGAGTTATGTGTGAATTAAATGAGATGCTTACAAACTATTTAGTGAGATCTGACCTTCAGCAGATGATTTTTCCTCTTCTCACGAACCCTTCCCAGAACCTTCGCCCATCCCCACCCTCACCCCGCCGCATGGAAATGATTCTCGCTCCTCTCCTGTTTCCACACTGTAGTTTTTTGTGTTCCTATGAGAACACGTGTGCCTGCTTGCCCCGGCTTATTTAGGTACGTATCTTAGCTCCATCCTTGGGCTGCATGTTCCCAGGAGAGCAGGATGGGTTCTTCCTCACCTTTGCGATCTTCCACTCCTTGCACCTGTTAAGTGCCTAGTAAAGTTTTATTGTTTTTAAGTGAATGATGGTTTGAGGTGCCAGCAGGGCTGGTTCATTCATAAAGTATGAATGAATGTACGTACTCCTGTTCCAGGCAGAGACGAAGAAACTGATAAAGGAAGCAGAAGGGTTAAAGAGCTTATAAAACGTATGAGGCAAGGTGGAAAGCAGCCAAACATGTGTCATACAAGACAGAACCGGTGAAATCTATAGTTTAACTGCTAGGAGGGAGCCTCCCCATCCAAAGTTGGAAGAAATTATCTAGTTCATGGGGGAGGGAGGGACTCACAGAAGGCTTCAGAGAAGGGGCCAGCTTTAGTATTGATGGACAGAAAATTCTACGGAGGCGGTGGAGAAGAGGGTCCTTCAGGGCAGAGACTAGGCGTAGATATGGAAACTCGTCAGTGACACGCTTGGAAGAAGCGGTGCGAGGATCCTGCGGCTCTGGCCCGGACAAGTGGAAGAGGAAGGAGTCACTGCCTCGTTAGTGTCCTGGAGGGCTCTCCCCCCCGCCCCCCGCCTGTGATGTGGCGGGACTGTTAACACAGAAGCCTGAGTTACAGGCTGGTGACTCGCCTCGCCTTCTAAAGGAAAGGTCCGTGCATCTTTTTTTTTTTTTTGGTTCCTGCTCAGTAGTTGAGCTTTGTATCACCCTGAAAGGCTACTTGTGGCGTATTTCTGATCAGAAAGGAAAAAAAGTATCCTGCCTGATAATTGGTTTTGTGGTCTCAGCCTTCACTCCAGGTCCATCTGGGCCACAGCTTTCTCTCATCTTTTCCTTGAAAAGAAGTAGCTGCTTATATCTTTAAATCCATTTCACATTCTTTCCTCTGAAAAGCATCACAAGTGCAATTTCACTTATTCCCATGGCAGCCCCTTGGGAAGCAGGTTTCTGGACTTCCGTTGTCTGTTAACGTAATGACCTGGGTTGTTCCACTGTCCCCATCACTGACGTGCTCCCGACATGGGCATGTTCTCCAGGTCTGCTCTCAGACCCTTCCCATGCAGCCATGTGCGACAGAGCTGAACGATACCCTCAGCCTTGGCTTCCAATATGAACAGTGAAGGTTCATAAACCAAAAGGAATCCAGCGTCCTGCACACCTGAACATGTTCCTGATGTGAAAAGAGCACACCTGGAAACACCTATGTGTGATGACATCAGACGTTCTTAATTGGACTCAGATACAATGTAGAGGATCTGTGGCTTACACGTTACTTAAAAGCAGGAGCGTTAGCATCAAAATACCTCTTCATCTTCCCCTCCACCCAGGAGAGGAGGATGTAGGGAGAAGAGATTGCTGTTGAGTCTAGATAGTACCAAACCCATATGTGTTTTACAGAAACACAGATTTAAAAAGATAGATCAGGGTACAATGTCCAGAACTGAACCTGAACACTTCACAGAGCAGAGATCAACAGAGGTTTAAATGAGTAAAAGATTGTGAAGATTAATCATTGTTAACGATCTGGAGGGAGTTTTGATTAAAATATTGAACACGACCTCCAGCCCTACATTTATTTCTCTTACTAGCTCCCTGGTTGGAGAATTGGATTTCCTCTCTGAGTGACATGGTCCCCAAAGGTAGGCTATGCTCACACTACCAAGGAGACAAACGCCATTGCGTTCTAGGTGGGCCATCTCTGCTGTAATGAGTCATCCAGGCAGCAACACTGACCTAGAAAAGAGAGACCAAACCCTATTTTCCACGCATCCTGGGGCTAGTGGCTTCTTGAGGACAATTCTCCTTTCTTCAGTTTTCAACCTTGAGTTTCACCAGCACTTTTGGCTTGTCAGTGCCTTTTTGACAGTGATCATGGCTACCTCTGGGACATGTGGTTTTAAGCAAAGCAGCCAGATCTTGGATGTTCAAATTCACACCTCGAATTTTAGAAGACATCTGGGATATTTATGAAGGGGCTTTTAAATAATTTTGTATCAGCTATGTGCTTAGGAACAGCCTGCAGGCAGCTTTAGATCTGATCATCATTATAACTATGGTGTATCATGTATACCTAGGTAATATTAAAGTAAGAAATGTCACATGGGTTTTATTACTTTTAAAACTCATGGTTTCAGTTTGTTTGTAGAACTTTAGCGTTTTCTGGTTGCAATGTCGGTGCTTCCTTCCGATCCGAACCCCCTTTTAAGGGGTCTTTCTTCTTTCTAGAATAATCGCCATTTGGTGAAAAGATACACAAGTATTTTTGTGAACAATGATGAATTTTTCCACTCAAAGCTAACTGAAGATATCTTATTATTTTGTTGATACTTTTGATGTCAGGAACCACTGTGTCTTTTATAGTTTCTGTATCAAACTTGGCATCTCCAATCATGCCTAATATTAATCATGACACTAGCCTCCGTCGTGTTTTCTGTGTACTCATAACCTGCAAGAATTGTACTTTCCTGTGTAACAATGACGTCGGCGTAAACCATCAGAATCTAAATATGTTTGTGTGCCTTTTGGAGAAATCTGCTGATGCTGAAAATGCTGAACGCTGCATTCTTCTTATGCGTGAGGATCAATCAGGCCTGGAGCAAGTTAGGGGACTGTTCTGTTTCCATGTGGAACAAATCCTGGTGAACGACTTGTTCTTGCTTTTGCCCATCCCTGGCTTAGGTTATAGTGCTTATGAAACGTTGGCCTTTTCTGGAATTGTCATCAACAGGAAAGCATTCTTTGGTGCTTATATCATTTGATTATGTTCTGCGTAACGACTGAGTGGTTTCCCGTGACTCCCCTTTCCTTACAGTCATCCTGGCTGTTTCTACTCCCCCTTTGCCCCGTTTCAAAAGCTTAGCGTGGACCATTCTCACTTTTTGGTTCTACCAAGTAGCTGATAACTCTTAACTTCTATTGAGTACTTACTATGTGCTAGGTGTCTAAATGCTTTATGTGGTATAATTCAGTGAATCCTCAGCAAATATGTAAAGTAGGTACCATTATTGTTCCATGTTTCCAACAAGGAAATTGAGACACAGGATTTAAGGACGTTGCCCGAGGTCAAGTTTGTATAGTTAAGTAGCAGAAGCAGGATTTGAACCCAAGGAGACTGGCCTCAGAGCTTTTAGCCTCTGCTTCAGTGCCCTGCTAGCCCTTTGGGTGAGGTGCCGTTTCTGTGATATGCTGATGTCTAAAACTGAGCTTCTTCTGTTGGGAGGGACTGTGGAATCCTGGCCTACTTTTGGCTTTGAGAGAATCTGAGCTTTGTCACCTAATAGCTGTGTGATCTTTGGCATGTGTATCAGGCAGGGTTCAACCGGAGGAGCAGAACCAGTGGGAGATATGTATATTCGCGATTTATTACAAGCAATCAGCTTATGCAAATGTGCGAGCAGGCCAGGCAAGTTTGGAATCGGTAGGGCAGGCCATCAGGAAAGGCAGGCCAGAGCCCCGGCACAGACTGAAGCAGCCGGCCATAGGTGGAGTTCCTCCAAGGAAGCCTCGACTCTGTTTTTAAGGCCTTTCAACTGATTAAATCAGGCCCACCCAGATTATCTAGCACAACCCTAGGTAACCCTCACCCTAACTCTAACCCTAATCCTAATCTAGGATAATCTTCTTTATTAAGATCAGCTGATTATGGAGTTTAATCACATCCACAAACAACCTTCAACAGCATCACTTAGATTAGTGTTTGAGTCACTGAGGACTGCAGCCAGCCAAGCTGACACAGGAAAAAGACCATCACACAAGTTAGCCTAATTTTTTTGAGCCTGTCTCCGCATAGGCCAGACCATCACTATAGGGCTGGTGTGAAGATTGTGTCAGATCAGGTGTGTAAAGGTTATGGTGCCTGGAATGCAAGGAATCAGTGAAAGATGATTTAATTTGTGGTCCCACCTACAATAGTGTTGGAATCCCCACCTTTGTCGCTCTTCTGGCTGGTCTGATTTACTGCAGTGCTTGGCTGCCTGACTGGTATTCCTGCCTGAAATTTCATCTCAGCCATCTTGGTCTGTTTCTCAAGACTACATTGGAGGCTTAAAGTAGCTCACTACTCTTGATCTTTGAAAAAATGTCTTAGTGAAATCCTGACCCACTGTGTTTATAGCTTTTCTCAATGTATCAGTGCAATACTATAGTGCCCTCCCCGAAAGGTGCCCCCGACCCCTGCTTGCTAAAAGCTAGTGATTGGGAGGACTGCCTTCCCCAATGGCATCAAATGTTTTGGGGTTTTTTGTTTTTTTTTTAAATTTCTGTAGTGACTGAGAGTGGGACATGCATGAGAACTGTTTCTCCAAAATAGGCTGTTGTATTTATGTTGTTTCTGTCTCCTTTATTGAAACTGCAGTGTAACACACAGCTGGGCATCTTATTTCACACTCTGAGCCTCAGTTTTCTTAACAGTAATGTGAGTAATAAATGGAATAGGATATCTTTTGTTCCTTTTCCCTCTTCTTAATCTTTTATTGTAAATTCAGAAAACCAGATTTTTTAAAAAAGGATTTTCTCCAAAAGTATTTTACAGTAGTGTTTAAGAGCAAAACTTGTTTTTTCCAAATCAAAACAGATACTTAAAAGGCAGTACTTAACTATAGTTGAATCAAATAGCAAATAAAAAATTAGCCGGGAAGAGTCTTCATTTCCCTATTCCATCAGATGAGAAACCACGTGAACAAATGAATGAACTTAGGAACGGTTAAAGTCCATAGGAATGAGATCTTTGGCAATGAATGTCACTCAGGCACACGAGTGGGCTATGTACCTTGACACTTTAATATCACGTACTAGATTTTATTCACAGAAATGCGTAAATGATACCATTTCCTAATAATTTGTCCTTCCTCTCCATTTCACCGTTCCATCAGCAGCACTCACACCTGTGGCAAGTACCTGGTAGAACTCCAGGATACGCAGGAAGATCTAGTAGGTTTTCAGCTCCATGAAGGAGCAGTGTCTGCTCACCATCATATTCCCAGCCCTTAAAGCACGCCGTCTGCTTCATAGTAGCTTGATGGATATATAGTGATGGAAAGCGGGACGTTCTAGGACCACAGCTGACAAGCTCCACTCGCCAGGTGACTGTCTCAGGAGGGGAACAGGCTAGGACTTTTCCCACCATGCCCTTTGCACCTGTTGGACTATACCTGTCATGCTGCAAACTGGAGAACTGGTTTTTGAGTTCATTCTAAGGTTTACAGGCCATACATTTCATATCCCTCTGCATCCAGCTTCTCGCATTCACACCCACGCGACTGGCTTGTGTCCCACCCTGAACACTGTGCCCTGGTGACCAGGTACAGACAGCCTTAGTCCATGCCATGCAGGAGATCCAGGGCGTCTGCTTATTTTAGTACCAAGTCCGGTGGGAGTGATATAAGCAGATGCACATCTAACCTCACACATTCTCTGGAATATAAATGCCTTTGCACAGAACAAGCCTGGGAAATCCCTGGCCTCCCTTTACTAGTAGGAGGGATGTGTCATATAGGAAACCAGTTTCCCCTCTGGCTCATTTTAAGCCATGAGGATCAACATAGTCCATGCAGTTAACACAACTTAATCCCCGAGCCTCTCTGACACCCTTGCATTGTTTCCAGTCTTACTCCCAGACTGCTTTCCCCAACCCTACGTGGTTCCTGAGTGACTGTTTGAGTCCACCCTAGCCACTCATCTCCCTTTCCTGGTGTCGACCTTTTGCTTACTTCTCTGACGCTTACGTGGGCTCTCACGTTGCCTCCACTGTGTTTGGTCATTCCCTGCCGTCCCCTCTTCGGCTTTTTTTGTTCAACATGCTAGCCGGAAGTTTGGTTTGAAAATGTAAGTGTCATGCTGGTCACTTCTGCGGATGGCATATTTTGAGGAGGCTTAGTCAATCTGGTAGACAGAATCTGAATCCCCAAAGGTGTTGTGAGACCAAAGAAGATTAAACTTGACAACAACAACAGAAGGCTAGCACTTAAGTATAAAAAAAAATGCAAATGTATGAAATGGTAAAGAGGTGGCTTAACAGCAGCCTGTAGAGAAGACAGGTTTGGGTTTAGCCAAGGAAAGCCCCGTCTGGGAGTCGGGAGACTTAAACAGTTTCCTTCCTCCATCAGCGTCTGGCTGGGTGGTAAAGGGCAAGGGACGTGATCGGCTCTGGAACTCTGCTTCTCTCTTGGAAAAAGAGGGAGTTATTCTAGACCATCTGTAGTGTCAGTTCTAAAATATATAAAGGAATGAAGCAACAGCATGAAGTGAAGGTTCAACATATAAAATAAAAGTGAATGCAGTCTTCTAAATAATGAAAGTATGATCAAAACATTATCACTGAAAGCTCCTCTCTCTGTGGACGAGACATCTCCTAGGTGTTGAATTCCGATTACACCACACATCAAAAATCCGTGTCCATCTGTATCTTTCACGTGGCCCTGAGCCCGATGTACGTACCCAGTTCACATAAGTCATTAATACCTAATAACTCTCCAACAGAACTTCATAGATTCTAAAAGGCTTCAACATTGATCTCATTTTTTTTCCTTATAAAAGCTCTGTGGGGCAACTCTAGTCTGTATCGTAACCTCTGTTTTACGGATGAGGAGTCCACAGAGAGGGTGGACGACTCACCTAGAGCCACACAGTGAGTCGGGGCTGGGGGGCTGGCGGGGGGCTTGGACGAAAGTGCTCTTGCTGTGCCCGGGGCCCCCTCGTGGCCATCCAGTCCCACGGTCAGTGGCGGCGGTGGGCTGCTCCCGTGCAGCGGGGGCTGGACTTGAGCTCAGATCCGTCAAGTCCGTGCAGTCGGGAGGTTCTTCCCTGAGAGTCCTCAGGCATCAGTGCGGGCTGGCAGGGCTGCTCAGGCACTCCCCATGGGGAAAAGCAGTGCCTTTGGCAGGCCAGGCGCTGTTCCCTGCCCCCAACAGCTCTTTCTGGGCTGTCTGACGCCACAGTTCTTTCCAGAGCATGAAACGTGGTGCCCAAGGGATGCTTTCAATCAGTTATCCAGTGTGTTATCTGGTGTGGCTGCCACTTTCTGAAATCAGGACAGTTACCTGCCCTCCTGCCTCTGCAACAAAGAGAATCCTCTGTAGGCAGATAACGTGTGTGGGAAGTTTCTTCTTAACTCTTTCTTAAATACTTCACCAAGATCTCTCTTTTCACACACAGTTCAGGACAAGGGTCAGTCTGGACTCCTGTGCATTTGATTAGAAACTCCCCGTCCCTTCTCTTAAGGAAAACATTAAAATGTTCCTTGAAAGTGGCTCAGTGGCTCCGTACAAGAAATATCTTCAGCAACACCAAGTTCACGGCGTCCACAGTCTGTATTTACTCTTTGGGTTTAAAAAACAATATGAGTACCTGCAGATCTCAAACTCCCAATCTACTATGTATAGAATAGATTAACAACAAGTTCATACTGTATAGCACAGGGAACTATAATCCAAATATATATTTTTATTGAAGTATAGTCAGTTTGCATTGTTATGTCAACTTCTGGTGTACAGCATAATGCTTCAGTCATACAGGAACATACATATATTTGTTTTCATATTCTTTTTCACCATAAGTTACCACAAGATACTGAATATAGTTCCCTGTACTATACCGTATGAACTTGTTTATCTATTTTATATATACTAGTGTGTATCTGCAAATCTCAAACTCTCAATTTATCCCTTCCCACCCTCTTCTACCCCAGTAACCATAAGTTTGTTTTCTGTGTCTGTGAGTATGTTTCTCGTTTGTCTTTTTTTAGATTCCACATATAAGTGATATCATGTGGTATTTTTCTTTCTCTTTCTGGCTTACTTCACTTAGTATGACGATCTCCAGATCCATCCATGTTGCTGCAAATGACATTATTTTATCATTTTTATGGCTGAATAGTATTCCACTGTGTATATATACTACAACTTCTTTATCCAGTCCTCTGTTGCTGGACATTTAGGTTGTTTCCATGTCTTGGCTATTGTAAATAATGAGACTGAACGTTGGGGTGCATGTATCTAGAAAGGCTATTTTTATGTGTTGATTTTACATACGGCAACTTGATACACTTTCTAATTTTAATAATTTATATGTTGGTTATTTTGGGTTTTCTGTATACTCAATCATACCATTTCTCAACAACAGCAAAAAAATTTTTTTTCTTCCTTTCCAATTCTTATACTTTATATATCTTTCTCTTGCCTTATTTCACTGGCAGATCCTCTAATACAGTGTTGAAAAAGGGTAGGGACGAAAGATACTGTTTCCACTTGTAAAAAGAATGCTTTCAGTATTTCTTTATTGATATTTCTGAGTCTATTGAGATAATAATATTTTGCCATTAAGCTGTTACCATGGTAAGTTATATTGATTAATTTACAGATATTAAACCAGTCTTGCATTCCTGGGATAAAACTATTTTGGTCATGATGGGTTGTTCTTTTTATACATTTCTGAATTTTGTTTGCTAGTGTTTTTTGTATCTTTGTTCATGAATGAGACAGGCGTATAGTTATCCGTTCTAAAATCTGTCATTATCAGGTTTTAATATCAAACTTATATAACCTCATAAAAAAGACTTGAGGGACAAGGTATTCCTTCTTTTTCTATTTATTAGAATAGTATGTGTAAGAAAGAATATAAGAATATTCGTTTTTATTTCTTTTTGCTTCATTTTTTGTCAGTTAAAATTCCTTAGGAATTTTTCCATTTCATCTAAATTTCTTAAATATTTAGAAGAATATTTTTCAAGGTAATTTATTATCTTTTAAACCTCTGGAGCATCTAAAATTATGACCCCCTCTTTATTCCTATCTTTATTCCTTTATGCCCTCTTTCTTTTCTTTTTTTTAATTCTTGTCATAGGGTTATTAGAGTTTTCAATCTTTTGGAAGAAACTATGTTTAGTTTTTTTGATCTATACTAATTTGTATTCTATTTCATTATTTCTGATATTGTTTTAATGATTTCTTTTCTCCTAATTCTTTAGATTTATTTTAGTCATGTTTTCCTAATTTCTTAAATTGTTAGCTCATTAGATATCCATCTTTCTTTATTTAAACATTAATGGTTAAAATATCCTTCTAAGTAATGCCTTCGTTATACACATTTTGGTGTAAAATATTTTTATTATTTAGTTCCACACATTTTGTAATTTTTACATTGGGATTTTTCTTGTCTCATGAGTTATTTGTGTATTTCTTGATTTCCAAAGATATAGGGATTTTCTGGCTATCTTCTTGTCATGGTGTCTAGCCTAATTACAGCCTATCAGATGTTTCATGTATAATATCAGTCTTTTTGGTCCAGTATAAATGCCCCATGGGTGCCCCAAGATAAACGACACTGGATTTTGAAGCTACTAGGTTTAGCAGTCTGTATATGTCTATTGTATCAAGTTTTTCCATTGTGTGGATCAGATTTTCTAAATCATTATTTTTGAATGCTTACTCTATCTGTTATTGATAGAGATGTGTTAGAAAGCTCCCAGTATTACTGTAGGTTGACTGAATTCTCCTTGTAAATATTGCTTGTATATTTCATTCTATGTTGTAAGGTACAAATGAGCTTAAACTCGTTAGGTCAATTTTAATATGAAAATATAGTTATTCAGGGAGGCCTACATAGGGGCGATAGATTATTTTTAGTTCAGTGATTCTGATTTTTACATTTTATAAAACATTAAATAAACTACACTTGAGTAAAAGGATTTTACTATCTCATTTGGCAATTCAGGATTAAAAATACTCATGTCCCCTGACCTGGTTAACTCACTTCTGGGATGCTATCCAAAAGAAATAAATGGAAAATGAAAGAAATAACCAGTAGATAAAAAGCTTTATACATATAGATAAAAGCAAAATACACATTTATAATGGTGAAAAAATAAAAACAAACATAGATTCCAACAATAGAAGGATTGTTATGTAACTATGCCACAGATACATGATGGTGTGTTATGCAACCATTGGAATCATTTATAAAGAATTTGTAGTAACAACACTGTAAAGTTATTATCATAATGATATATAAATAACAGAATATACACTATGATTTTAACTTCTATAATGACAATTATAGAAAAAATTCAAAAGGAAGTATTTCTAAATAGTAGTGTTGGTTGGAGAAATTTGGTTTCCCCCTGCCCTTTCTACTTTTTTTGTGTTTTCCATATTTCCTGCAATATTCAGGTCTGTTTCTTACAACTAGATGGGGAAAATAAACTTAAAAATATAGACGACCAAATACATTTCTAACTAATATTTGGGTATGTATATTTAGTCTTTCTTATGTTATGTTGTTATTTAGTTGACATTTAAAAAGTATCAAAGTAGAAAGCCATTTTAAATGTGTGATGAGGATATGTGTAAAGTAAAAGTTCATGTTTCAAACAGATGCCTTCTTGTGCTTTCTGTCTCATAGGTAAACTGTTGATCCAAGAGAATCAGTGTGTTGCTTCCATGGTTTCCGGTCATCTGAGCCCGTGGACAAAACCAACAGCTGTCGGAACCTTCAACCCACATGTGACCAAGTTTCCAAGAAAACGAAAAGGAAGTGATTCAGACCCATCCCAGTAAGCGAATTTGTTCCCCTCACCCTGTGAAACCTTTGACTCTAGGGGAAAAAAAGAAAGAGATTACTTTTTAAATCATAAAGAGATTAGGGTCAATTATTTATCCACCCAGCTGCCACCTCTGCCGTTGACTGATCTGGAACTTTTTCATCCAACTCTGAAGGTCATTAGGTGTCCGGGAAGGTCATCTGGAGTCTGAAAGACATAGGAACATAAGGTTGATTTGCTTAACGTTTATGGTCACAGTGAGATGTTTGCCTTCCTACCCGAAATACTTAACCATGAGGAAAACATCTTGAACGTTTGGCTGGCTTCTCGCCTTACTCATCATTTAGGTAATAACTGACCCCTGGTCATCTGTGGCCTCTTAAATAAAACACTTGTTTTCCATGTTAATTAAGCCAAGCAGATAATAAAATCAGTGTTAAGGATTCTTGTTATCTCCTTGTTCATTTTGCTTGCTGAATGCAGCTTGCAGTTCCAAATATGCTAATGACCTCCCCAAATTTAGGGTTTAGTTGGTGAAAATAATAGGGCAAGGTAAATATAACAATCTAGAGCCATTCATTTTAGGCTGGTCCTTTACATAAATGTGAAAGTCGATGATAGTTCTCCGTTATGAATGAAGGGAAATGAGGACATAATGAATCATCTTAGCTCTTTTTAATTTAGTTCTTCCCAGTATACTTTATAATTTAGTTTCAATTTCCAAGGCAGCAGAATCAGTGTTATTTAAATGGAGGTACCAACGCACTTCCCAAGCCACATTTAAATGACTTGAAGATTGCCCGCTGTTTTTAGTTGTCTGTATTCTCTTAGTGTCTTCCAATAATGTGAATGATTATAAATGACTACGTTTGACCAAGTGACAGTCTGTTTTGAACTGTTTGCTGTTCCACATGCTAAATTAGCGGTGTAGTCCCTGCTCACTTGAAGCTAGAAGTGACTGTTAGTCCTTTTTATTTGCTTCCTTTTTCTCCAGAATCATAAGCACCATTGTTCTTTCTTAATATCTAAATAAGACTGTGGCTTTTAAAGTGAAAACTAGAGTCACACAATTTTCTGCCATATAGTGGGGCATGGTTGAGACCTTACAGTGATTTTTTGAGAGTGAATGGAAAGATGAGGTCAGTTTTAAGGGAAATACTAGAAACGTGCAAATTACTGACAGATAGTGATTTTTTTTTTTTTTTGGCAGTAGGCAACGCTAAAGATTATTTAGTCAATTGCCTGCCTTTATAGAAAATGAAGTAGCTAGGACTCAGAGATATCAGGTTGTTTGCCCAACATTATCCAGCCAGTTGGAATGCCTGGTTGTTGGTGTGCAAGTTTTTCACCACGCCCAGCTTCCTGTCTCTGTGCAGCTGGACAGGGTAGGGTGCTTCCAGCACGTGACGACAGCCATGCTTTTCGCTTCCCAGCATGTCTGAGGAGGGGTGACCCAAGACCTCCTTCCTTCCAGGTCAGGAATCATGAAAGAAAAAGTGGTGGAAAAGCTTTCTCAGAATCCCTTTACCTATCTCCTTTCGAACAGGGGTAGAAATATCAGCATCCAGGGGCAGCAGGTGAGTCCTGGACCATCACTGGACATCATTCCTACCTGAAGAGGGCGTATAGTGGCAGCAGAAAGAGCGTCTGCCCCACTGATTGGCTCGTTATCTATCCCCGGGCTCCTCCATTCTGCCCCAGCCCTTTCATCCCAGCATCTTCCATTCTCTCTAATGAGATGAGGGATGTCACAGGACTTCACGGATTTTACAAAGCCCTGGTTGTATAGCATCCTTTCCAGAGACTCAGGGCGCAAAAGCCCGTCAATAGATAGGAAGTTGATCTCACTGGTGGAGCCTCTGAGTTTTGCATGTTTTTAAAAAGAAGAATGTGTGAGAAGGTTCACCCTTTCTGCAGCCCTGTTGGTTCTGAGTGGAAAGCTGGTTCTGTAAAAGGATCATTGGTGAAGATAGCCTGGAATGTGGTCATTAAACATTTACTGAGTACCTACTATGTGACACCCAGTAGATGGGGAAAGGAGACATAAGACATGAGAAATTGTACAAGTGGGAAAGATACAAGTAAGTAATACACATCATGATACCTGCTGTGGGAGGGACCCTAGGTGTTATGGCAACAAGGAACGTTGGGCATTTAAATAATACTGGGATCAGGAGTGAAGGACAGTTTCCTGGAGATGTTGACTTAAGCTGAGCTTTAAGTGAAGAATGGAAATGAGCCAATCAGAGCAGGAGTAGAGAAGGCATTTTAGGCAGAAGGAGCAGCTGTGCACAAGCACAGGGTCTGAAGCGGCACACTGCTGATCGGGGGCAGCAAGTGGTGGTCACGGTAGAGCGGGGGTGCACGAAGAGGCGGGTGAGCTGTGAGGCTGGAGGGATGAATGTGGACCAGGCCATGAAGGGCTGCTGAATGAGGAATCTGGAAACTGTCTTTTTTTTTTTTTTAATTGAGTTATAGTCAGTTTACAATGTTGTGTCAGTTTCTGGTGTACAGCTCAATTCTTCAGTCATACATGAATATACATCTATTCATTGAAAATTGTCCTGAATGCAGTAAGGAAAATGGAAGGCTTTTAAGCATGAAAAAGGATTTGATCAGATGATGTTTTTTTAACATTTTTGCTTGTCTTTCTACTTTCTTAAAATCTTTTTATTGTACTAAAGTAATACATAACATAAAATTTGCCATTTTAATCATTTTATTTTATTTTTTAAATTATTTTTATTTTTTATTTTTTAAATTTTTTATTAAAAAAATTTTTTTAACATTTTTTCATTTTAACCATTTTAAGCATACAGTTCAGCGGCATTAATTACATTCGCAGTGTCGTGTGACCATCACCTCTGTTTCTAAAACTTTTTATCACCCTAGTCACAAATACTGTACATTAAACAGTAATTCTCCATACCTCCCTTCCCCCAAGCCCCTGGTAACCTCTAACTTACTTTCTAGCTCTATGAATTTGCATATTCTAGGTATTTCGTATAAATGGAATCATACAGTATTTGTCATTTTGTCTCTGGCATATTTCACTTAGTGTAATGTTTTCAAATTTCATCTATGTTGTACCGTGTATCAGAATTTCATTCTTTTTTATGGCTGAATAATATTCCATTGTGTGTATATTACCACACTTGGCTTATCTATTTATTTGTTGATGGACATTTGGGCTGTTCCCACCTTTTGGCTATTGTGCATAATGCTGCTCTGAACATAGATGTACAAATATCTGAGTCCCTGCTTTCAGTTCTTTTGGGTATATAGCTATGAGTAGAATCTGGGACATATGATAATTCTATGTTTAGTTTTTGAGAAACTACCAAACTGTTTTCCACAGTGCCTGTACTGTTGTACATTCCCACCAGGCATGTGTGAAGAGATCCAATTTCTTCAAATCTTTGCTGACACCTATTTTCCACTAACAAAACAAAAACTATCCTAGTAAGTGTGAAGTAATACAGGCTTATATTTCAAAGGATCACTCTGGAAACAGTATGGAGGAAGATCTAGCAGGCAGAGAAAACAGCCGAGAGATGGTTTCTAAGGAATAGGTTTTCTGAGCATTGGTCCAAGAGAGTGGCTCTGGATAGGAAGGGCATGGAGAGGCAGGGACATATTGTGACACATTTAGAAGATAAAATCTCTTAAGATTTCATGTTTGTTTATGGGGGAGCAGAGATTTAAAAAGCTTCCGAGTTTTCTGCCTTGGACACCTAGATGGAGGATGGGATTATTGTTCACCTAGATTGAAGGGAAGGTGATGAGTTCTGCTTTGGCCACAATGAGAATGAGAATGAGAATTTATGAGATCTTCAAGTAGGCAGTTGGGTATGAGGGTCTGGCCTTCAGGGTTGAGGCCTGGACCAGAGATGGAGTTTCAGACACCACTGATGCACAGAAAGCAAGTGCGGTGCAGTGACTGGCATGGGTGTAGACACTGGGGAAGCGTGTGGAGTGGGAAGACTAGGGGGCTGAGAGAGGAGGGGAGTCCTGCCCAGAATGTGAGAAGGCAGGGCTCTGAAGTGGGAGCGGCATCTCAGAAACCAGAGGGAGAAAGTAGCAAGTCCGGAGAATGTTTTGATCATATTTGCTTCCAGTTTCATTTGTCCTTGGTTGATTTAGGGAGAGGGCCTATATTTCATTTGAAATGCAGTGAAAGCAGTTTTCAAGAAAAGCTTGCACTGTATTTTGAAACAATTATGTTACTATACTATAAGCTGCTACGTTAAGAAAATGCATCTAAGTAATGCGAACGTTAATAATATCAGACAGCTAATTAAAATCCAGAAGTAAAAATATTATGACAATAGACCAAATGCCAGCAAGGAGGAAAAAATACAAAGAGCAAACTTACTAATTATCGAGGTTCATGCTGCAAACAAAGAAATGAATTGTTGGACTAACAAGATCATGCCTTATTCTATTCTGCAAGGGACCATTAAAGAAAAGTGTATTTGCGTAGCCTAAGTACAATGGATTTGGATTTCACCAAGGAGGCAAGTTCAGTCAGTGAGTTAGATTTGCTGAAACACGTATAATCAAAGCAAAAGCATGATTTACACCAGCCAAACTTTACTTTTTGAAATTGAAGTAATGTATATGTTTATACAATTCTAGACCATTAGGAAGAAAAGTATTCACCTGTATAATTATTTTTTTATTTCATCTTGTTTAAATATGAAGTCAGGCTGAAAAGAGAAAAGAAAAAAAGAAGCTGACTTAATTTGACCCTTTCTTTTGCTTCAGAGAAGCTGTTCCATTTTATACGCACCAGCCACAGAGCAGGCTGACAATGATCAAGGCATAGAGGAAGGCACAGAATAAACTTCACCTGGCTTCCTGTTAGGTCTGTGACCTTGAGCAGTCACCTCGCTGGGCCTCAATTCCTTCATCTGTAAAACGGGGGTAGTAATAACTACATGATTCTCAAATGCTGTGAGACTCAAATAACACAGGTGAAAGTATTTTTGATCAAGTATCATAAATATGAAAGCTATTCTTTATTTAGACAGTGAGAAGAAGAAATAGCCTTTGGACCACTAGGTCCTTTTTATGTGGGATATTTATACACATCTCTTCATAAATTTGATTATATTTTCTATAAGCAGCATGTATTTTTTAAGCAGAAAAATATTAAAACCTCAAATATATCATGTGAATAAAATAGTTCAAAGGGAGGTCACGCTTTTTTGAAGCCTGGAAAATGGTCATTGTTGAGTCTACTAAGAGAGAAATATGGCACGATGAATCAGAAGCCATGAGATGGTTATCCGTAAGTTGTACTTCTAGGGTTTTATCCTAAAATAATCAAAGACGCTTGCATCACAATAGTATTAGCCGCACTACTTATAATACTGAAAAATTAGAATATTGAGGTATCTAATAAGAGAAAATTATTAACTAACTTATAGTATAGCTAACCAATGAGCTACTATTTAATAATTTCAAATCATGTTCTTCAAGAGAATGTGAAGCTGTGGGAAAATATTCATGTTACAGTGTTAAGTGAATAAGACAAATGAAAAATTTTACACTACGATCTGAAGTTTATGTATATATATGTTATATACACATAACATATGTGTAACACAGAAACACCTACATAAATACCTTCTCCCCCATCCCCCCTTCCCACCATGGCTAAGTTAAAGAGTCAGAGCTATTTTTTGTGTGTATTTAGATACATGTTTAGGAAAGAGACCCATTAAAACACTAACTGTGATTATTCCCATATGAGATTGTGGGAGCTTTGCCCTGAATTGCCCTAAATGCCCTTTCAGAAAGTGATGTATTTGGAAATATATTTTTAAAAATATGTATTTTAAAAAAGCTATTCAGCCTCCGTAGTTTTTTAACGTGGAAAGTATTCTACCACCATCAATATCTTTCACTTTGGTAGTGATCTGACGACTGCACTTCTGAATGAAGAACCACACATATGTAAAGTATGTATGTATATGTACATGTAAATATTGATACACACATAAATACATTTACTATATTCCACTAGGGAGTATACTAATGTGTAAATTAATATTAGTTGCAAATGATCAGTTTACTATTTTCAAAAGTATTTCCTACCACCTAGATGAATTTTCGGGCAAAATAAATTCCTTTTGGTTAAAGGTCTGAGATTCTTAATGTATTTTTAGGCTAGTTTAATAGCGCTAATATAAAAAAGTTTTACTAAGCCATCAATTGTTTTAAGAATAACTATTTTTAAAAATTTTTTTTCATTATTTTTTATTTAACGGAGGTACTGGGGATCGAACCCATGACCTTGTGCATGTTAAGCTTGCGCTCTACCACTGAGCTATACCCTCCCCCCTAAAAATAGCTATTTTACTTAATGTTGTTTCTGTGAATATTATATCCCTCTTTCAAGATTGGCATAGGGTAATTTCTAAATAAAGCACCAGTTGTTACTCATTGTCAGTTATCACAGGTTTTGTTGCCCGATGGGGATGAGGTGCCTGTCAGCTTTGTCAGGAGAACGACTCACACGGACAGCGGTGGTCCCTTCAGTTAGGCGCTCGGGGTACCACGTGTAACTGAGGACTTAATAGGCATTAGGATGATTGGACTGAATCTCACCTTTGTCTCTCTCTGGACAATTACAGGAAATCTGTTTCATGTAGTTTGATATTTTATCCTGCTTTTTTGTAGAATGGAAGATGATGAACAACAAGTAGAAATGAAGTCCTTCAGGTATATTGACCCGTGGAGAGGTTACCTGGTGGGTGGGAAAGGTCGCGCATGCCGACCTGCTTGCTAAAGTGAATAGTGATGTCAAGACAGAATGAATTCAGCAATATTAGGTTCTTCTCGTATGTTATGCTCCAAGAAGCAGTGATCATCAGGTACATAATCTCTTTCTTCTCCATCTACTTGAGTAACATTTTGGCTTACGTGTCTTTAAATTTATCCCAGAATAGCTGTTTATTGAAAATAACTATTATTTTCTGTAAGCACTAGAGAAATCCTGATTCATCCTATAAACAAATCAGAATTACTTATAAGGAGCATCTGACTATTAGGAATCCATCACCATAAATTCTGTCAACTGTTTCAACATCTTCTTTCAACATGAACACATTTTTTTTTCTACACCTGACAACACGGCCAGATCTCAGTTTTGCTTTTTCTCCTTTTATTCTGTTTTTTAATATGATTCTTCAAAACACTGGCATGGTTCAAAGAGAAAGGAACAGTTCACAGAATTAAGAGCCAGAGCCCTGATAAATTACTAAGCAGAGAACTAGCCTCTGGGTAAATATGCCTGTCTTTGATACAGTCAGCCAAGAAATCTTTTCTCCTTTAAGTAAAGTACCTTGTTCAGAAACTGGCTGTTTCTCCTTCCTCCATGTTTCCTAGCCCTGTCATTATCACTTATTATTCTCACATTGTTCAGTCCCATTAGATTGCTCCCACCCATTCTCATCTCCCTCCCAACCCTCCCTTTGAGAGAAGGTACCTCTGTCCCTTGCTACTGTCCATGGTAATGGGTAATATTGTTAGAAAGAAGAGGTGAACATTCTAGCAAAAGATAACTATAATATTTTTTAAATCATATATCTTTAATCTAAAAATTGCTCACGAATAGACCAAAGCATGAGTAGATAACTAAATTTTATGTAAATACACATGTAATTTGAATTCCATCCCATTCACCCCAGAGTCCGTATTTTGTTTCAGGGGTGGCATTGCCCAAGGGTGAGTGGTTGGGGTGGGGCTGTTAGCTCCATCACTGCTTCTCCCCCTTCCCCTGACTCTTCCATCTAGTTTAAAGTCTCTAAAAACAGATCAGGACAAGTCTTCTATCTTCCCTCATTCCCATTAGATTGCCTTCCCCAAATTCTTCTTATGTAGACATTCTGGAGTTGCCATGATCTGAGTGTTGTAGGAGAAACAGACAAATGTTTATAGGAAAGTCTAAAAAGTAAAATTACCTAATTCTTGACATCAAAGATGTACATCACCCCCGCGTTTTATCATGTATGAAAAATATCTTACCATCAGTGGCATCTTTCTCTTAACTGGCAGCATTTTTCTTTCCTGGTGACGCTTTATGTAAGAGTGCATCTTATACTTGATGGTGTCTTCGGTTTGATGACATGTGGTCCTGGTGTGAAAGGTGCTGAGGCGGTGACAGAGGGAGGTGATTAATCATGCAGTTGTCGAAGAAAGCTTCCCGGAAGAATAAGTGAGCTGGGTTTTGAAGAAGGAAGAGGGTTTTTCCAAGACTGTAGAAAGGAAGGACAGTCTAAGCCCAGTAAAGAGCCAGGCGTAGAGGGGAGGTGAGACGACTTGGCATGTTGGAGGACCAGAGGGTCGTTTGGCATTGCTGCTCTGTGACATCCAGAGCTGTAGGGAGAAGCCATGGATGGAAAGGCCGAACTGGAGATGAAGCCAGGTCGTGAGAACATTGGGATGTCAGGAGGGAGTGTGACCTTTCCTCTTAAGCTGCGGAAATGCATTTTAGCAGTTTTTTGCAATGGGATCAGATGATTTGATTTTTTAAAACAATATTTCTGGAAGTAGTGGGTAGGATAGAGTGGATCAGGAAGACACCCGAAGAAGCAGGAATATTCGTTTAAAAGGCTTTTGGGAGTCGTGCAGTCAGCTGTCATAAGGGCCTGAATGAAGGCAGGAACAGAGTGGATGGAGATGGAGGAGAAGACAATTTAAGAAATTCTTGAAGAACCAGGATCTGTAGGAGTTTGTGAGTATTTGACTCTTCAGGGTGAAGAAGAAGGAAGGGTCTACAATAAGTCTAGTAGGGTCACCCATCATGATGAACCCTCTGGAAGGAAGAGTGATCAGGGCTGGTGGAGGAAGGAGAATTAAAATGGCGTCCATTGTATTCAGAGAATGTGTCAGTTTGGGATTTCTTGGTGCATAATTCTAGTTCTGAAGGTCGGGAATTGGATGAAGTATGAACGAGATCGGTACTTAATGGTAAGTAGCGCGTGAGCCGTTGTAAAGCCCTATGAGGGAATGAGATCTCTTAGGGGAAGCTACAGGGTGAGGAAGGAGTGGTGCCAAGGAAGGAATCTTGGGGGAGCCAGTGTTGAAGGACAGGGGCAGGGCTGGGTACGGAGACTACGGGGACCGGGCTGAGCAGCGAGGATGGAGCAGGAGAGGTCACGGAAGCCAGCGAGGAATGAGAAGTGGCAACAGCATCAAAGTCAAGGCAGGGATCAGCCAGGGTTGCGTAAGAGAAGGATGACCTTGCTAGGGTAGTAGTAGTGGGGCCGGGGTTGTGGAAGCTTGATTTTAATAGATGGAGAGATGTCTGGGAGATGAAAGGTGGGGTGGAGACTGTGCTCTCTCAGGAAGTTGGCAGAGAAGGGAAGACGGTAACAAGGGGGAGGTACCCCTAGAATTAGGGAAAGGTTTTTTTTCAATTGAAGTATAGTCACTTTACAATTGAGTTGTGTCAGTTTCTGGTGTACAGCACAGTGCTTCAGTCATACATGAACATACATATATTCCTTTTCATATTCTTTTTCATTATAGGTTACTACAAGATACTGACTATAATTCCCTGTGCTGTACAGAAGAAACTTGTTGTTTACCTATTTTATATACAGCAGTTAGTATCTGCAAATCTTGAACTCCCAAAGTATCCTTTGGAGAGGGTTTCTTCCCCAAAGGAAGAGACTTGAGCCCATTTATCGACCCATCGAAGGAGCTGGGAAAGAGAATGCGGTTAAGATGCTGATAACTACTCCAGGGAGGAGCCAGCTTTGAATAGAAGGCATCCCATCTTTTCCTCTGAGACTGGAGGGAAGCTAAAAGCCCACCCGCCCCAGCTCTCAGACAGAGGTCTTAGTTCTCCAAGGTTTCAGGGAACAAGGTGGGAAGGGAAGGAGCAAGGGGAGTGGGGTGGAGGGTAAAGCAGTGTGGATGAGCCCTGTCCCCGCTCCCCGCCGCCCCCTCCTCCTCCCTGAATGCCAGCTGCAGGGCTGAGGTTGGGAGGAAGAACACGTGTGCTTGCTGGCCTCACCTGAGCTCCCGCTGGTGCCTCTGGGGTAACGGGGGGTCTGCTGAGTGTGAAATATGAACGAGGTTCTTTTTCCTTCTTAGAGAAGCTCATAGCCAGACCGAAAAGCGGAGGAGAGAGAAAATGAACCACCTGATTGAAAAACTGTCTGCCATGATCCCTCAGTGCAACCCCGTGACACGGAAACTGGACAAACTTACAGTTTTAAGAATGGCTGTGCAGCACTTGAGATCTTTAAAAGGTGAGTTTGCAAGCGGCCTCCACACTCGGATGCGTGAAGTCTTGCCTGTTGCTGAGGTCCCTGAGGGGTTGGTTTTGTTGTTACTGGCTGTTGAGATTTATACAAATGAGTCTTTCAGCTTTATAGGCATTAATTTTGATACTTGTCCATGTTCTGGATGTACAGAGAATAATAATTTGAATGTCAGAAAACTTGGTTTCACTAAAAGCTTCACCTTAAGTTCACTATGTGAACTTGAAAGTCTTTTTATTTCTGCTTGTTTCCCGTGTATAATGTGAAGATGGTAATATCTGCTGTGTGTACCTCTCGGTATTTTAGGAGAGGTTCTGAAATGTCTTAATTCTAATTTTAAGTTATTGTCAGATTTGCATTATTAGAAAAGAAAAATGTCTTTAAATTCTGCAATTTCTATTAAAACTTCATTCAGACTTATAAGCAGCACCTTAAAGTGCGTCATACCTTACTATTCCAAGGTGTCCTCACATAAATGAGACACTGGGGGGAGGAGGTGCTTATCCCTTGCTTCTTGGGGTGTGTGTGATCAGTTCTGACTTTAGCAACTCCCCTACTTGGGCTTGAATTTTAAATCAAAGTGTGGTAAGTATTCACTTGTACATGTAGTGTCAATATCACGTCTGGTTTGGGA
The DNA here is from genome assembly GCF_048773025.1 of Camelus bactrianus. Taxonomy (NCBI): domain Eukaryota; kingdom Metazoa; phylum Chordata; class Mammalia; order Artiodactyla; family Camelidae; genus Camelus; species Camelus bactrianus. Next base: position 17,464,758 of record NC_133572.1, read on the forward strand.
ATAACCCCAGTCCAACTTGTGGGGCGGAATGATGGAAATAGAATTGAGTGTCAGATATGTGAATGTCAATGACATAAATTTATATTGAGAAGATCAGAAGACCTGGCAGAGGCGTGAGCTGCAGACCACAGAGGAGGGACTCTGAGGGTTCAGATTTGTAAAGACCGAAAAAGATGATAGTGAAATCCGGCTTAGAAAGTATGAGAAGGGAAAAAGCAAAGGAAGACCAAGGGTCTTATTCAGATCTCAGCCCTACGCTGCATGCCAGGGGAAGGAAGATCTGTTTCAGGGAAGGGAAGTTCTGTGGTCAGCACACAGGGACTTGGCCACGTCGGGTTAAGGTGGCTTAGAGGAGAGCAGTGTTACCTGGACTCCAGGCACAAACTGGAGCCCAAAGAGGATCTTATTTCATAATGAACAAAAAAATAATCCTGGCAAATCTGTTCACATTGGAGGAGGTGGGGGTCATATACAAATCAGGATGTAAAACTAGACACAGTGGTTAAAGGGCTATTTCAGAGTAACTGGTGCAAGTTGTGCTTTAAATCACCTTCCTCCCATCTCTGCACATGGCAGAAAGGCGGCATATGCACCCCGACCGGCTGAGTGCATGCAGATGTGGAGAGCCAGAACAGCCCCCGGTCCCACCATGCAGAGCAGCGCGGGTGCCGGGGGGACACTGCCTGGCAGGCTTCCTCTGGGGAGCCTGATTGGAGGTCTTCTTTTCAAAACTGTCTGTTGTGAAATAAGATTCTCTTTTACCCACAAGTGGGTCTTGCCTAAGTTGTAAGCAATGTTTCCCTTAAATCTTTTAGCAACGACCGTAAGTAGGCTCAGCTGAGGTCATTTGATTGCAACCCTGAAATTACCTGACATTTCACATTCACAACGTCCTCAGGGAGGAGGATCTAAGGAAAAAGCCATGAATCAGTCAACTGACCACAGATGTGAACTGAGCACCTCCTCGGTTCCTGTTCTGTGCTGAGGTTATGAAAATGGAGGCAAGATCTCTGTGCTTGAGGGGTTCGTGGTGGGCAAGGGAGACAGACCCATGAAGAATGCATTAAAACCTAGTGTGATAAATGTGTGAGTGTGAGGAGGGCCAAGGGAATCTCAGTGGAGAGGAGACACTACCTAAATCTGGAAGGGGTTCTTTGGAACAGAGTATAGATTTCATCATTGGCCCTTCTAAGCTGAAGTCAGGTGCTCATGCATTCGTCACACATCCTGACCAGATCCTAGTCAGTGCTACCCCCAGATGAGATGACTTAAAGCAGCTGGGGCTGGATTCCAGTGCCCTGGCCAGAGTGTACCCCCAACTCACTCCACGAATGCCTGATCATGAGAGATCTGCCTGTCGGTGCTGTTCGTTTGGTCCACACATAATTACTTCTAAGACAGAGGATGGTGAAATGATTTTTTTACTCTACAGTCTACAAGAGTGCTTCTCAAACAATTTGGGGGAAAGGCAAGTGTTCCCTGCCCCCATCTGTTCTAAAATATGGTACCAATGATTAGTGGAAAAATGCTCGCGGGCTGTGATGCCACAGCAATGTTATTTCCATCAAAGTGTCTAAGTGCTTATTCTTAACTTCCGTGTTCATCTCACCACAGTTTGGTGGTGACAGTGGTTTGCAGACCACATTTGGAGTGAGCCCTGGGAGAGCCTGTGGGCGTTCTGTGCGTGGGTCTGAGTACCAGGAGCCGGTGGTTCCTGCGTGAGTCCTGGAGGCAAACCCGGGTTCAAATCCTGGCTCCCTGCCTTCATTGTTATGTGACTTACTCAAGTGTTTTAACCTTCTAATCCTCAACTTCCACACCTGCAAAACGAGGATAAAGTGTTGGTCTCATTGGGTTGTTGTTAAGAGGATAGAATAATGTGTTTCTTAATGGTGGAGGTGGTAGTCAGAGGACCAGGAGGGAGAGTTGTTATGGTCATTTTGATCTTTATTATCATTATCATTATTCTCATTTTGTCATTTCTTTAATCGCAATGATGAACATTTTATACTAAGAGTAAGTGACCGTGTTTCCTCGTTGGTTTTTGCCGTTACCGCTCCGGGGCAGGTGGACAGAGCGGCACTGCAGGCGTTTTATGAACTCACCGCATCCTAGCTTCAGCTCTGCGCTCACTGCCCTCTTTTTCTCACCGGCACGTCCTCACGTCCTCACTCGCCTGTTCAACCAGGGCACGCCCATCCTGGCCGATCTACACTTTCGGGGTTTCCTCCGCACTCCTCTGCCAGCCTTGCTTCAGGCCAGACCTGGCGGTGTCCCTGCCTCGCTCACACTGATTTATTGCTGCGCCCGGCCTGGCACGCAGCGTCTGCACCTCCCAGCCCTTTCTCAGCTCCCTCCCACCAGGCTACTGTGTTGTAACAGTAAGTCATTTGCAGAACGTCTCTGAGGGCTCCCTAGAAGTTAGGCTCCAAAAGAGATTTCGTTTGCTTATGCCAGGCCTTTTGGGAGTTCTGCCAGTTTGAGACTTTACCAAATCATACCATGAGGGTTTTTGATTTTCTGGTTTTGTTTTTTCCCCCATCACTTAGGTAATTAATTGGTGAATTTGGGCTACAAATCCATCTGAGGGCCAATTAGTAGTTAACACATCTGATGGTGTTACCCATCTTTCTTTTGCAGAAGCATCTTTCCTTGCAGTCCCCCGGAGGAAGGGGTCAGGGTTAGGGAGGCTGGGAAGTGTAAGGGAGGGAAATTTGATTTATTTTTGCATCACCTTTGCCTGGGGATTGTCTGGGGGCAGCACACCTTGCCTTGGCGAACTGTCTCGTGCGCCCCCTTGTGGCCATGAAGGGCTTTCCCGTCCAGGTTGGTGGATGCCCTCAGGACAAATGTAGCTTTAGTTCTTCCCTTACTTCTGTCTGTTTTGACCTGGTAATTCCCATCATTTCCCCAGCTTTTCTGGTGGCTTTAGTAGCTTTCATTTTAATACAATAAGCTCTGTGTTAAGGGCTTGAAATGAATTATTTCATTTATGTTTTATACTTTTTTGTATATTTTGTCTATTATCAGAAGTCTCCATGTGATCTTTAAAGGATCATTCTGATGCAAAAATCCTACGAACCCATAAAATTTGCTTAGCATCCCAGATGCTCCCTATTCAGGATAATTCATGTGATCAGATTTAATAAGCTAAGAAATTGTAAAAATAATTTGAATTATTTTTCAGTCTTGAATATTGTTGCATGTTATTATGTTATAGATAATAGACTGCAGACAGCTCTTTCTGCACATTTGCAGATAAAGGAATAAGTGAATTCAAAGAATTTACAATCTGAAAGCAGAAAATTTCAGTCTAGATAAAACGAAGAGAGGAACGATTACAGAACAGACGTTGGAGCGGCTAGAACAGAAAACACCATCGTCACGGTCATCACCAACAGCAGCCTCGGACTCCTAATGTTCACTGAGCATTTAGTACATTTCCATCTGTACGATATTTTTTAATAACTTTTTGTCTTCTTCATTTTCAGGTATGGCAAATTCGTATGCAGGAAGTAATCGTAGACCTTCATTCATTCAGGATAATGAGCTTAGACACTTAATTCTTAAGGTAAGTAAAGAGATACATTTGTGTAAGTTGTATGTGTCCTTGCGTTTCTGTTTGAATGGGAAGAAGAATTTTTTTCAGTTCACTTCCTACTGTATATAAACATAACAGGACTCCATATTACACCGAATTTCCTTTAATAGAAAAATTTAAGTTATACAAGTAACCTTGTCTTGTGAGTGTAGGATTTCCAAAATAGGGCAACTCGCTTGTCTTTAACGCAAAGCTCCTCGCTCTGCCTAATGCCCCACCTCCCGTACCGCAGGCTCTGTTCTCCACTGTTACCGCCTCCTTCAAAGCCATCTACCTTGGATTCTGTTCCCCCAGCATCCCGTTCTCTGCCGAGGAGCCAGTCACCGCTTCTTTAAATGAGCTGTTAGTGGGTGCTTTGCCGTTTCTGCCCTCATCATTTCATCTGCATGGGTTTTCAGATTCACTGCTCCAGAGGTTTCCCTGATGTGGAAAATGTGACCATATCATTGGCTTATCCTGCCCCCCCGGAGGTCCTGTGTGTCTGGATCTCATGCTATTACCAGTAGGCTTTACGCCATAGTATGACTGAATAGAAAGGTTTAGATATCTATTTGTCCATTTTTCTTTTAATTTTTTAAAAGCCCCTCTTTTATTTGAACAGCTGAATTCAAATACAGTATTCCTGGTACTTCCTTCATCCCAGTCTGCAGAGTCTTCCATCTCAATACATTTGCAGGCAGCTGTTATTGGTGTGTTTTGATATTTTTACAGAGTTTCTGTATGTGTGTAGAATTTAACACATGTGACTTTTATATTATAAAATATCTCAACTAAATATTCCCCGCCTGAGCTTGCCCTGTCAGCAACATTAGACTGGGGTTCCATTTGATGCTATCAATCTTTTTACATATTGAGAAAATGCCTTAAAATGAATTTTCCTAGCTCTTAGGACCACTCTATTAATTCTATTGCTACAGTAGTTTCCTCAAAATCTGAATGTGTGTATGAGAGGGACAGAAGATCTTCTTTAAATATTCACTTTATATTTTTAAATCCTAGACTGCAGAAGGCTTCCTATTTGTGGTTGGATGTGAAAGAGGAAAAATTCTCTTCGTTTCTAAATCAGTCTCCAAAACACTTAATTATGATCAGGTACCCAAAACAGAGGACTTTCTCATACTATGTTTTGTTTTGTTTTGCTTTGTTTTTAAATCACATATCTTGAAGCTCTTTTTCTGAACCTTTCTTCCCACTGGGCTGTGGGATTCGGTTCTGCTAAGTTAAACTCTGAGAGAGATGGGAAGATGTGTAGAAAGAGTATGAGTTTTTATTACTGACAAGAGTGTTTACTTCCTTCAGCGAGTTATTTCAGTTTCCTGAACCTCAGCTTCCCCCTATGTAAAACGTGGAAATTGTGATTATACCTGTCTCTCTTGATGTAAGCACAAAGCAAGCTATCATATGTGAGTGTCTGAAAATATTTGTCACCCTTCTCTGTTCCCTCTAAGAGACAGCATTATTATTTATTAAGTATGTGCGTCACATAACAGCTTTTGATCTATACTCTGGCAACAAAGTCTGAAATACATCTTTTATTTAACTCGTGGTAGGGTTGATTTGCCTCCTCATTACTGAACACTGTTTAATTTAAACTAACTAGTTTAACTCAAACTGTAACACTGAAATCAAGAGTGAATAAACTAGCACCTGTGGTCTCCTTTAAAATAGAAATAAGATAGAAATAGAATAATATAATAAACAATATGATAAATGTAATATATAAATATGATAAATAATAAATATAAGACAGATAAATGATATAATACTATAGAAATCAGATATAGCCCACAGCTTTAATCTTACATAACTCCCATTTAATCTTATATAACTCCTATTTAATCTTATATAACTCCCAGCCTGTTTCCCCAAAACTCGAAGATTTGGAGAGCTAGACGGCATTCATAGATAGTGAGTTAAATAACAGAAAAACATATTATGAGCCTACATCCAGAAGGAATGAAAACCAAATGCATCACGCAGCTGGTTATAGCTGGGGACACAAAAGCAGGGCAAGGCTTGATTATTCTATCTTCTAATTGAAAATGGAGACCATCACACACATACACGCACACCAAGATACTTGATAATTCAGGTTGCTCTTAAGTTCCAAGTTAGTGACTTGGAGCCCAGTCCCACTGGACACTGACTTTGCATTTCAGAGACCTTTCAGGAGACTCACTGACTGCTCAGGAGGGCTTTGGGATCCCCGTAGATCCAGGGTCTGGTCCTCAGCTTTTCAGATTCAGAAATCCGATTTGCTCAGGAGCAGGGTTGGGCATAGACTTGTATTAGCCAGTCACACAATAGACTGATGTATAAATCAGATTGCTATTCATTTTAGTCTGAGATATCTAACTGCCAAGCACTCCAGGCTGCTTGGACCAGTTGGTCCATTTGTTCTGCCTTCTATAGGAATGTCTACTTGGGTAATAAAGGAGTTCAAAAGAGGGGTGATCACTGTGGGTCAAGGAGGGCTTCATATGTGAAGTAGAATGTCTGCTAGGCTTTGAGATGAGCAGGAAGGGGAGGAAGACATTTCAGGTTGGGAATGGGAGTCTTGGAATTTAGGGAGTAGAAGGCAATTGGTCAGACTGCCCAGGGAATTAAGTTTATAGAGAAGAGGTAATGAATTTCAGGCGACGGGACCATGCGAGCAAAGGCATGGACCAGAGAATGCTCTGCATGTGGGAAGAAGTGGAATGCGGAGTGGAGGGCAGTCCAGGTTGGATTTTGGTTGTCAACAGTGTGGTAATTTTTTTAAAACAGTGTGGCAAATTTCTGAGTCACACCATAAGACCACAGCTATTCTGTGACTTCTATAGTGTGCCATAATATAATCTCTGCACTTCTACCAATGGTAAAGTTTTAAGTAAATCATAATATGACCTAGTAGTAATGTGTAAATCTGGGGACGTTAACAAGAGTAACAAGAGCAAATAGAACGTTAGTGATTAGGTGTGTGTACCCAATCATGGGTCTGTGTGCATGTATTTTTTTCCATCTTCAGGTATCATTCTGCTTTTAATGCAGACTAAGCTAATGTCATTCAGTGTAGCAGATGATTCTGAGCTTAAGAAAAAGCAACTTTAACAAAAGAAAGAGCATCATTTGTCTGTATGAGGAAATGTAGAAAAATGATACTGATTTTAAATGAATGTCTACCTTATAAATAGGCTGATTTGACTGGACAAAGCTTATTTGACTTCTTACATCCAAAAGATGTTGCCAAAGTAAAGGAACAACTTTCTTCCTCTGATATTTCACCAAGAGAGATGCTAATCGATGCCAAAAGTAAGTACTCATTTCAGCATTATTACAATTTTATGTAAATATGTATAAAAGGACAGCAATACAGTGTTTTGAAAAGTTAGCTGATAATGATTTTATCAAGAGGAGGTTTATTTAGTAAACTTTATAATCACCAGCCTCAGTTAAAAAAATTAATTTAAATTATCTTTACTATCTGCCCCCCTGGGGAAATACATAAATTGCAAGTGATTATAAGGTATGAAAACATGATTACTTGACAAATACTTTTTCTTGGTATGTTTCCCTTTGGGGTTTACTGTAAAATGATGTCAATAACCATTTCTCAAGTAACAGATGACCAGAAAATGTTAGGAAATGAACGTCAAAATTACTTTAAAATATTATTTTCTACCTATTCTCTTGCCTCCTTGCTCTATGAAAGCTGGTTTGCAGGTTCACAGTAATTTCCATACTGCAAGGAGTCGTGTGTATTCGGGCTCAAGACGATCGTTTTTCTGTCGAATCAAGAGTTGTAAAATCTCTGTCAAAGAAGAGCATGACTGCTTACCCAACTCAAAGAAGAAAGGTATTGTCCTTTTGAAATGTCAGGTGATCTGAGGCTTGGGTATAAAATTAATGTCCTAAATACTTCCTACATTAAAAAAATAAGCTGTATGGTCAAGGCAAATAATTGAAGCCAAAAACATGTATTTATCTAAATAATTCTGGTTCTGGTGAACCAGTACCGTGTTGCGTAGATCCAACCAGAAGTGAATCATCTCATCTACACAGCAGTCCCTGTGAGAGAACATGGTGGCCAACGCAGCTACCTTAACATGGCCGAAACCTCTGCGGTGTTTGATGCAAGTTATAAATTGAGTAAAGGCTAAAATTATCAAGTTTTATAAGTGTTTTGAAGATTGCCGGATTACTTTCTCTCTCCTTCTGGGAAGACTTATTTAGTACTCGTGTTTCAGTCATGTGTTTGTCTTGCTGCATGGCCAGTGCCCAGTAAAACCATTTCACTTCTGTAAACCTGATCTCGCCCTCTGCCCCTTTGCTTCTAAACCTTGCAACCCCACAGGTTGGATTCTCAACCTCTCTATTCTTTTTGAGAACCACTGCTTTAGACATTTCTCTCAAGTATGAGATTCTCTGGGAGCCCACGAGGAGGAAAGAGCGAGAAAGAGTAGAGGAAGAAGGGATGTCCTGGGCAGCAGTGCCCAAACCTGGGGCTGAAGCCCTGCGGGTGGGGGCTCCTCCCCAACTTGCATCTTCCCACAGCTTCTGTCATAATCTTATTTCTAAAGAGATCATTGCATATTGGCTATGATTATATGAAAATGGTAGCAATAAGCCTGAGACGGTTTCCTGACATAATAGTCTCTAATTAAATAGACTTTGGCCAGTCAGTGATTACTGACTACCTGCCATGTGCCAAGTACAAAGGATACCCTGGAAGCAGGCAGACAAGTCATGGCTCTAATGAACTTCATTAGAGGGACAGGAGGCAGCCAGGCAACATGGAAATTGATGAATATTTTAGGTACTGGAAAGTGCAATGAAGTCAATAAAATGGGTTACGGAAGACGGGGATTCGGGAGAAGGAGTTCCTTTGGAGGACTCAGAGAAGGTCTCTCTTATGGGACGTTTGACCTGAGACCAGAACAGTGAGAAGGAGCCAGCTATGGAGAAGCCTGTGGGGAGAAAGTCCTGACGGAAGGGCCTGCATAGGGACCTAGAGGCAGGGAGAATGTGGTATTTGGGGGGAACTCAACAAAGATCAGTGTGACAACAAAGATCTGCAGAAGATGGTGTTAGGAAGCGAGGCAGCTGGGGCCAGGTCATGGGCGGCGGTGTACTGGTTCAACAGCCAGCTCTCTGGGTCAGGTTCTGATAGGAACGTTGGTTGCTGTTTTCCTTTACATAAGCAAGTAAGGGAAGAGTGAAACCATGTTGTCAGAACGTCACTCATTTTTTTTTTAATGATACGAGTGACTTTGCTCAAATAGTTTTTTGGGTGGAGTAATTAGATTTATTTATCTTTATTTAATTTATTTTTAATGGAAGTACTGGGGATTGAACCCAGGACCTTGTACATGCTAAGCACACACTCTACCACTGAGCTATACCCTCCCTATCGCTAAAATAATTTTTTAATACCAGAAGATTATTTATTCAGTTTGTTGGTGCTATTCACGATATAAAAACTACAGATACGATGCACTTTTAAGTCCAGTCTTCATTATGAGCAGTTTGTCCATCGCTTTCATAGATCAGGAAAACAAACAAACAATAACTCAAGCCCTGATTTGTAGCTTGGCCACTTTCTGTTATGTAAATAGTCACACGTGGCTAATTTCAAGCTACCAACACGAGGTTGTTGAACGTGGAGTAGGGGAGGGATAGACAACACACCATTATATGGTATCATGTTCAAAAAAGATTTTCTTCAGTAAATGTTTATGAAGTACACACCATCGGCCAGACACTGGTCTATATGCCATGGCTTATTTTGAACAAAACAAAAACCTTGCCAATAGTGATTAGTGCTATGAAGGAAAAGAAAATAGAATTGGACATTAGATTTTGAATCAGATCTTCAAATCACTATTTCCCAATGTGTTAAAACATGGTTTAAAACAAGAATAAAGCATAATTAATTATACTGATTCATTAAATAATATATATTATGATTTTTAAAGAACAAAAAACTTTTACCATGAATACAATTTGTCCTTATAACATTGTTTTTCATCTTTTTCTCTTATATTTTAATTTCAGTTTTGTGTTTATAATGCACGTAATATATTAGTGCAGGAGTGGATTGTGTAGTTTATACACGTGAAGGGTGCTTACAATTTTTTAATAGCATGCAAAATGAATAATATTTGAAGGCCATTGCGTTAGAGATCAGAGAAATAGCAGGTGAGCCTCAGGATGCCCCTAGAAACATCTCTGCGCTTTTAGTAGACCCCTAACCTGAGAGTGAGGAAGAACGTCTTCACGTTATATTAGGTCCAGTGGGAACTAAGGGACCATTGCCGTCACTGCAGTAACCTATGAAGTATTAAGTCAGACGCCCTGGGTCTGCCCTACTTAGGACTTCATATTAAGACCATAGGAGGACCAAGGCATGTAGGTAGGCTTTCAAAGGATCTGTTCCCCAATAAGACAGACTCTTCAGGATGATGAGTGGAGATGTGAAAGATTTCAGAGGCAGCTGGATGATGTGTTTCATGCTGGACTGAGAAGTGCCCAGTACGGAGGAGACGGTTGCAGCCTGTCAAGCCTGTGGCTCAGGCACCTGCCCAGATGACCCTGGAGGCTTCCCAGACTCGGATCTCCAGAACAGAACCCCAGCAGCCGCACCAGGCCTTCCTGCTGGAAGGGATGGAGAACGCAAACCTGTTGGCAGATAATGGACCATTAAGGCACAGGAGCACCTCTTTCCAGGAAAACCCTCCTGCTGCCCTTTCTGGCTGGCTTAAGTCCCAAATACCCACTTTGGTAATCCATTAATAATCCTGAGCACCTCGTATCACTGCCCTTTCCACACTGTATTAACATTATTATTATTATTATGATGTTATATTTGTCTCCCACACTAGACCTAGAGCTTCATTTCTTTTTCCATGGTACCTGGCACATAGTAGACACTCAGACATTTACTGAAGGCTTAATTAAGGGACCATCCTCTTGTCCTGTGTTCCTGATTTGCCACACATAATTGCTGTCTAATCCACACGAACAATGGAACAATCCAGTGAATTAATCTACATTAGTTTTTGTTTTACCCTGGAAGCAATTTAAACTGTTGAAAAAGATTTTATCCCAGGAAGTTTTTAGCAGATACTCTGGGCTGAATTGCATCCCCTAAAATTCATGTTGATGCCCAGTGTGGTAGTGTTGGGAGGGAGGACTTTTGTGAGATAATTAGGTTCAGGGGTAGCCACGAGGGTGGGGCCCTCGTGATGCCATTCGTGCCCGTGTACACCAGAGCTTGCCGTCTGTGAGCGCACAGCGAGGTGGTAGCTGTCTGCAAGCCAGGACGAGAGCCCCCACCGGGACTCAGCTGCGCTGCCATCCGGGACTCAGCTGCGCTGCCATCCTGGTCTCAGAACCGTGAGGAAGTAACCTTCCGGTGTGTGAGCCGCCCAGCCTGCTTGCCCTGTCGCTTTGTTCGGGGAGCCCTACGAGGCTAAGATGGCAAACAGCTTGGGTCATTTTCCCTACCGTGGCCCTCGTGAGAAGTAAACCTGAAAAGGCTCTGCAGTGGGAACCAGAGGAATCTGGGCCTCTTTGCTGAAGATGCATGTTTGTTACGTCGGCACTTTGCAGTCTGGCTTGAAGCCACACATCGGTGGCAGGACCCTGCCTTGTCTGGGTTCTGCCTTCTTTCTGCCACTTCAGATGTTTTTTTTCGGCTTTTGTCAAATTCTAGGACAACACAGGACTGAATGTATAGAGTCAGCCACTGGTAATAATCTTAGAAGTGTAACAGCCCCTGTGTCTAGTCCTAATTAACCTTTTGTAAAGGCACAAAAAGGAAACTGAGGCAGCCTCCGTGAGACGACGGTACTGTTACAGTATTCTGAAGCAGTCTTGTAAATATTGAATCTTCAGCAAAAACACACGTGTAATAGTCATAAGTTAAAAAAAATCCAAGCAGCAGTCTTAAAGAATGTGATGATCAAACTTCAGTCCTTCCATGTGGCTTTTGAAAGGATTTTTTCTCAACGGTTAAGTTTTAGAGATTTATAGAAGAGGTAGGGAAAATTTCTTCTCTTCGAAATAAATATTGATAATCCTACTGAGAAAATGGAGATATTTCAGAATATCTGGTAAATGGCCAACTAGAGCTAATTTATAGCTGAATTCTGTGATGAGCTAAAAGAACCGAGATATTTTTAAGTCCTTCCGGTGCCCCAGGATCTTACACTGGCTCCGCCCAGCAACAGCCCTGCTGGTGGATGGGCTTTGGATGGAGTAGAAAGGGCCTGGGCTCTGAGTCCAGTAGGTTTTTGTTTTTTTGTTTTTCTTCTTGCCTTTTCACTAATGTACAGTTGATTTACAGTGTTGTGTTAGTTTCTGGTATACAGCAGAGTAATTCAGTTATACATATATATATATAATGTCAATTCTTTTTCATTATAGGTTATTACAAGCAATTGAATACTATACAGTAGGACCTTGTTTTTATCTATTTTATACATAATAGTGTGTATCTGCTAATCGCAAACTCCTAATTTATCCCTCCCTCCCACCTCCCCTTTGGGAACCATAAGTTTGTGTTCGTGAATTCAGTAGGGTTTTAACGCCAGATCTGCTGTTTAACAGCCGTGTGACCTGAGGCAGTGTCCTCTCAATATATGGAAAATGGGTATGGACTGAACTGTGCTTCCCCAAAATTCACACATAGAAGCCTTAACTCCCAGTGTGACTGTATTTGGAGCTCGGGCCTTTAAAGAGGTAATTAAGGTGAAATGATGTCATAAGAATGGGGCCCTAATCCAGCATGATGGGTGTCCTCCAAGAAGAGGAGGAGACAGCAGGGATGGCCACATAAGGACGTGGTGAGAAGCCGGCCACCTACAAGCCAGAGAGAGGCCTCGGGAGAAACCAGACCTTCCAACACCTTGATCTTCTCGCCCCTAGGACTGTGGAAAATAAATTTCTATTATTTAAACCACCCAGTCCATGGCATTTCAGATGCCCGAGCAGAGTGATATGATGGGTTTAATAGCAGCGCCTCATGCCCGTGTGGTTAGGATTACACACGGCTAAAGCAGTACTTGGCTCCCAGGAAGCATTCAGTAAATGGAAGCCACTATTTGTGGCCCAGAAAGGTGAGAAGGACAATAAAAGAGCAAGAAGAGAAGCAGTAATTATTTAAACTCTGCCTGCCGAGCACTTGGCATAAGTGCCTGATTTAATCTGTATAGCAGCCCTGTGCAAACCATCCCAGTCTCGCGAGTGAGAAAGCCGAAGCCTAAAAGTTCTGTAACTTGTCCGAAGAGAGTGGCAGAATCAGGAATCTGGCTTTAAAATCTGTATTCTTTCCACTCTGCCAGGCCACCTACTAGGGCAGCTTCCTAGATGCCAAAGGTTATTAATGAAAGAGATCCATTCTGGATGGTTCCTGCAGCGGACGCATAGCCAGGGGCTTGGCTCCTGCTGCCGGAACGGGTCCCTGGCCACACGCGATGATCATTCCCACACCAGGCTGGGCCACACAGACGCCTGCAGTCAGAGTCAAGCATCTTTTCAAAGAGGGCTTTTTCATCTGCCCAAGTCCTTGACCAAGTATTCACTTAACACCCCAGAGCTCTGGGCCAAAGGCATGAGGCCGACTCGGCCTAAAGGAATGACGAGGGCATGTGTTAGCAATCAGCACCGCCCTCCCTTGCAGTGAAAGAGCTGGAAATTGGGGAGAGCTGTATGTGGACAGAGGCGTAGACAGACGCCCGGGCCAGGGGAAGGCAACTGCCAAATGCCGTCCTGACTGGCCACGTGGACGACCTCCCACTCGTGAGATGCTTTTGTTTCCTACTTTAACCAAAGGGAGTGTCTGGCAAGTGAAATGAGTGTATTTCACATACAGGTGCTACGAAATTGTCAATGCCGTTAGAACACTCCCTCATACCATACACAAGAATAAACTCAAAGTGGCTTAAAGACTTAAATATAAGACACGATAAGCCTCCTAGAAGAAAACACAGGCAAAACATTCTCTGATATAAATCTTAGCAGTGTTCTCCTAGGGCAGTTTACCCAGGCAATAGAAATAAAAGCAAAAATAAACAAATGGGACCTAATTAAACTTGTAAGCTTTGGCACAGCAAAAGAAACCATAAGCAAAACAAAAAGACAACCTAAAGAATGGAAGAAAATATTTGCAAATGATATGACTGACAAAGTTTTAACTTCCAGAACAATAAACAGTGCATACAACTTAATAACAACAACAAAAAAACCCAAACAACCCAATGGAAAAATAGGCAGAAGACGTCAAGAAGCAATTCTCCAGCGAAGACATACAAATGGCCAATAGGCACATGAAAAAATGCTCAATATCACTAATTATCAGAGAAATGCAAATCAAAAGTACAATGAGGTATCACCTCACACCAGTCAGAATGGCTTTCATTAAAGAATTCACAAATGATAAAAGCTGGAGAGGGTGTGGAGAAAAGGGAACCCTCCTACACTGTTGGTGGGAAGGTAGTTTGGTGCAATCGTTATGGAAAACAGTATGGAGATTCCTCAAAAAACTAAAAATAGACTTACCATATGATCCAGCAATCCCACTCCTGGGCATATATCTGGAGGGAACTCTAATTGAAAAAGATACGTGCACCCCAGTGTTCATAGCAGCACTATATACAATAGCTTACACATAGAAACAACCTGTTGATGTCCATCAACAGATGACTGGATAAAGAAGCTGTGGTATATTTATACAATGGAATGCTACTCAGTCATAAAAATGAATAAAATAATGCCATTTGCAGCAACATTGATGAACCTGGAGATTGTCATTCTAAGTGAAGTTAAGTCAGAAAGACAAAGAAAAATACCATATGATATCACTCATATGTGGAATGTAAAAACAGAAAAAAGAAGGCACTAATGAACTGATGTACAAAACAGAAACAGATTCCCAGACATAGTAAATTAATGGTTACTAGCGGGGGAAAGGGGGTGGAAGGGGTAAATTTAGGAGTTGGATAATTTGCATTATTAACTACTATATATAAATATAGATAAAAACAAATTTCTTCTGTATAGCACAGGGAACTGTTCAATATCTTGTAATAACCTTTAATGAAAAAGAATATGAAAACAAATACATGTACGTACATGTATGTCTTAGACATTATGCTGTACATCAGAAATTGACACATTGTAACTGACTATACTTCAATTTAAAAAAAAAAAGATTGGCCATGGGTCACTCAAGTGGGGCTTCATTGTTCTGTTCTCTCTGATTTTATGTGTGTTTGAGATTTTCCATAATAAAATTCTTTAAAAACATGATTGGCATTAAAAACATTTCAACCCTGATTCTAACATGAATGTCATGGATGCAAACTTTGAAAAAAGGTTTTAAGGCTGGGATGAGATTAGTCATGTATCTCCACTTGTGAAATCAAAGCCTGATAAGGATGGGTGACTATTACCAAGTATCTTAGGTCTTTCTTAAATTTATCTTGGTAAGATAATCAGTACTCCACTGGCTTCTTGTGCAAGCATGGCAGGTGCTGTCAGAACCCAATGGCATCCTCCCATGGCATTAGGCTCCCAGTGTTACACACTTGACTCTCTGCTTGACCCCTTTCTCTGATTCTTAGAGACAGTTCTGCCTGGACCGGCTAGGGCAGGCGTCCGTGCTGGGGCGTCAGGGCTCCCCGGGTGCATCCCCATCCACCGGCTAAAGAGAGCTGATGGATGAGCACCCCAGCTCTCTCTCCTTGACGTCCCTCAGGCCACATTATTCTGAAGCTCTTGCTCTGCATGTTTTCCCAGAACACCCCTAATCGATTTAGCTTCGGTTTCCTGAAGTGGCAAAACACTTGTTGGAAAGTGTCTCTCTTACTAGCTTCTTTCTCTCCTCTGGGATCAGCTCTCAAATACACTCCTTGGACTTGAATCCTTGTCTCAGGATCAGCTTCTGAGAGAATTCAAACGAAGGCAGCAAGATACCAGGTTGAGAGACCTAGCCTGCAGCTTGTTGAAGAAAAATGTCACAGAGCATTTTGAAAAGATGTCCTGTGGACTCAGGCAGTGTTTGGGTTAAAATGGTTTTTTTTCCCCTCTTATTAAAATCATGGAGTAGACTGCACATGAATCTACCCTGTGGATCTGATGTAAATAGTTTGGTGATGCTGAGGGAGGGATCAAATTAGGAGTCTGGGATTAACAAATACACACTACTATATATAAAATAGATAAAGAACAAGGACCTACTGTATAGCACAGGGAACTATATTCAATATCTTGTAATAACCTAAAATGGAAAAGAATCTGAAAAAGAATACATATGTATATGTATGTATAACTGAATCACTTTGAGGTATACCAGAAACTAACACAGCATTGTAAATCAACTATATTTCAATAAGAAAAAATAGTTTGGTGAGGATTGGGGCCCATGACCCCAATATTTAGGTAAAAGTCTAAAGAATTCTTGGGATAAGAGGATTTTTAATGTATTTTTTAAAGCTTTAGATAATTGATCAAATGGGTCAAATTCCATCATTTGCCAACTGAATAAATGTTCACTGGGAGAGTTGAGGGAAAAGATTAATTTGGAATTGTCGGGCACCTTGTTGTCAGAGAAGAATTGAAGTAAAAGGCTGAGTTCTGTATGATGAGACTCCATGTGCAAATGTAAAAAAATTTTAGTCTATTTTCAGTTGAGTAGAATATTTTTAGTCAGCACCATTTGTACATTTGCAAGCATCATCAGAAATGCCTAAGTCAGTGCACAAGCCTTTAAAAAATTTTTTTAATCGAGATAACTGGTTTGTAACATTATCTAAGTGTCACGTGTACAACATTCTATTTCTGCTCCTGTACACACTACAGCCTGCTCACCACCAAACAGGGTCCATCCATCACCATGTAGTCGATCTCCTTTACCCATTTTATCCTCCCTTCGCCCCTCTCCCCTCTGGTAACCACCATTCTGTTCTCTGTCTCTGTGTTTGTTTTTGTTTGGTTTGGTTTGCTCATTTTTTGTTTGTTTTTTGCATTCCACGTATCACTGAAATCATATACTGTTTGTCTTTCTCTGTCTGATTTATTTCACTTAGCATAATCCACTCAAGGTCCATCCAAGTTATCCCAAGTGTAAGCCTTTTTATTTTTGATTGCCATCCCGTTTTGTTAACATGAATGAAAACCGTGTATTTACACTTATCCCAGTTTTTAATTCCTTTAAGGTATGTTGGATGTTGGGTGAGGTAAAGGGAGGAGCCTGGCGTAGCTACTCCCAGGTTTCTCATTTAACAACCTGGGTTGATGGTGGTGCCATTAAGCAGGATAGGGAATAAGTGTTAGAGGCTTCGTTTGGGGTTGGGAGAGAGAATGGCTTGTAATTTAAGGCATCTGTGGGCGGTGGAGGGGGTGGGTGATGTCTGTTGGGTGTTGGGTACAAGGTCCTCTGCAGGGTTTCCAGGAGCTTAAACTGTCTTTCCCTGCTTTAATCTCCAGCCACTTCCCCATCGCAGATGGTGCTTCAGCCCCTCTGACTTCTCACTCTGGACTCTGTTTGCATTAGCTGTTCCCTCTGGCTGGAACACCTTTTCATAGCCTCCCCTCCGTCACCCAGGCAACTCCAGTCTGAACACCTTCCATGACAGAGCACTCACTACCATCAAATAGCACCACATCTGTGGTTCAGAAAGGGAGCTCCGTAGCCAGCCCTCTGGATGTAACCCTTGGCTCCACCCTTCCCTGCTCTGGTCTTGGCAGTACCTCTCAGTTTCCTAAGATAATGGGGAAAATATGAGAACCCCTCATAGGACTATTAAGAAGATTAAATGAATTATCCATTTAGAGCACTTAAAACAGAGCGTGGCACACGAAGTGTTCTCTGCACCTTCGCTCTCACTCTCAGTGGCTGTAAGACAGCCCACATCATCCCCCATTAAAATCTTTCTTTTAAAAGATCTGTAATAACAGTCTTCGCAAATAGTGCCGACTTAAAACAACGACGGTTCTGGTCTTTTCTAAATCTTATCAGAAACAACTGTTTTAAATAATTTTTACCAGCTCTCTCCACCTCTTTTAACCTTTCAGTCACTTTTTGTAGGTTACTGTCATCTGTATACTGCCCTTCTTTAATACTGTCGTCGTTTTCTCAGGCATTTCTTGATATTTGAACATACAGATTTCCAATTTTTTATTTTTCTGGTTGGATCCGTTTGATGAGCTTTTTCTTATGAGTTAATTGCTTGGTATTTTTCTAAAAAGTGAAATTTGAGCCAAATTTTATTTTTATACATTTTAGTATAAATTTCTCTAAATATTCTCAGTAGTGTCTCTATAATGTAATAATCATAAATATCTATTAACTGTTATAAGTGCTAACATAAGAAATTTGAGTATATGCATAACTGTCCTTTAAATTTATGTATATAAATGATAATGTACCAAAATTTAAATAAGTTGAAAACAATACTTATGTGGCTAAAAGCAAGGGAGCATGAAATTTTACTTTTTCTAGCATATAAATTAATGTAACTTTAAAAATTGACTTGGAAATAATTAAATAGCTATAGACTTACTTAAATCAAAATTAAAACAGTCATTTTGATGTAGTACATATAGTTTAGTTCTTGAGAAAAATAACCCATTAAGAATAAAGTTGTTAAGTAAATGTGATTGATGATTTTTTTAATTCAATCCTATTCCCCTGTTATATTTAGTGTATTTAAAGAATATTTCAGAGCACAATTAGAAGTATTATAAATGTCAGTGTAACAAATTTAAGAATTTATATATGAAAACGAACATATGTATATATATGCATGACTGGGACATTGTGCTGTACACCAGAAACTAACACATTGTAACTGACTATTCCAATTTAACAAAAAAAGAATTTATTCATAATGATTCAAATGCTTTTTAAAATTTTTGTCTTTTTTTGGTTTTATTGAGATATAATTGACAAATGTTATTTTTTTTTTAAACTTCTGAATTAGATCATAGAAAATTCTATACCATCCACTGCACTGGCTATTTGAGAAGCTGGCCTCCAAATATTGCTGGGATGGAAGAAGAAAGGGAAAATAAGAAAGACAGGAGCAACTCTACCTGCCTCGTTGCCCTTGGCAGGTTACGTCCATGTATTGTCCCACAGAACAGTGGGGAGATTAAAGTGAAACCAACTGAATTTATAACCCGTTTTGCAATGAATGGAAAGTTTGTCTATGTGGACCAAAGGTAAACATTTATGTGCCGTAATGATTAGAATTCAATGAAGTATTTAAGGGTATTAAAGATGTGGCTTAGTAGCACTGCTGGATTTTTTTTTTTTTTTTTTTTAGGCTTTAGAACAGGAAATAAAGTTTAAATGAAATAAGGATGTGGCTAGATCAGTAAATTTGTTCAAGCCAAATTGTAAAATGGAAATATTTCTTAGCCAATGGTGCAGAAACTGGGCATGGTCTGTGGCCACAGCTTTAGTGGTGAATGGTCGGGATAGCGTATCCTGGGTTGGGTGGGTGGCTTCGAGCAGCCTGGTGCCTGCATGTCCATTCTGCTTTGCAGCTCTAATTGTGGTCCAGGGCAGCCAAAGGGAGCCCCGTGAGACACACGGGTTACTTATCCCCCGGTCTCCTTCCCTGCTGTCCTGACCATGTGTGGACCTACAGTATTCTGAAACAGAATACATTCGCCAATCCTGAACTTGATTTTCAATTTTACAACCAGGGCAACAGCAATTTTAGGATACCTGCCTCAGGAGCTTTTGGGAACTTCTTGTTACGAATATTTTCATCAAGATGACCATAGTAATTTGACTGACAAGCACAAAGCAGGTATGCATTCAATGGGGTCATTTTTGGGGTACTTTTTAATTTTACAGCTTCAGTTCTCAATTTCTCATTCCTATGAAATCTGAACCTTGAATTAATCCTCCAGGGATTGATTTATATAGTTATGCTGATTATTTTCTTTTCTTGTTAAGTTCTACAGAGTAAAGAGAAAATACTTACAGATTCATACAAATTCAGAGCGAAAGATGGCTCTTTCGTAACTTTAAAAAGCCAGTGGTTTAGTTTCACAAATCCTTGGACCAAAGAACTGGAATATATTGTGTCTGTCAACACTTTAGTTTTGTAAGTAATTTTTTATGTTGTTAAGACCTTTGTGTTAATTTCAAACAAGTATCTTTGCTTCCCTCTTCTCATCTTGCTAAACCATTAAGACTGTATGACCCTCTGGCTTTATAACGTGAGTATATATTTTGAGTAGTTCATTCACTGTTCATTGGCATTCATTCTCAGAATTAAGCTAAAAGTTTGCCCCTTTGTAATAAATTCCTTTTAGTTTAAATTAAATTCCATTTTAGTATAAAATGTGTCAGTATATGCATTTATTTGGGCATTGTTTTCCCTCGCCTTGTCCCTCTGAAAAACGATGTGAATGTGACTTTAAACTGTGTATGGTTGGAAGACATTGTTTTGTCCTCTGCATCATTTTTGCATGTCCATCTTCTAAGCCAAGGGACCACATGTACTAATGCAGGAGTGCCTGGCTGAGAGATAAGCAGAAATCCTGCCTGTGCACTGCTTGCCAAGCCCTGATCTATGGCTGTGTCAGCCCGAATGAAGAGCCAGCTTTTCCTGATTTACTTAAGATGCTAACATGGCCCTGTTCTAAGTATCATTTTTCTATGTTTCTCTTTGAAGTTGCTGTAAGTTTTCATCAAACCAATTCTATTTACTTATCTACAATATTTAGAAAAAGAAAAAGAGCCCCCAAATCTTGTACCCCAGTACCTCTGGCAGTATCCTCTATTACCCATCGCAATAATTCTTGTCTTCATACCATTAGTATACAAACTGAGAGTGCGTAACTGTGAGAATGGGTACTTTACAGGGTAATGATGGCATTTGGTGAAAGTCATTACCTTGATCTCTTGTGATGACATTAACAATATGTGTATATAAAACACAAATGGGTCGAGAATGGGTCATTCAAATGCACAGAGCTTAATGTTGCTTTAACAATTTCCTTCACCTATAAAAAGTCACCTATGGTGTTTCTTAATGCTAGGGAACACGGTGAGACTGGAGAAGCATCATTGCATCTTTGCAGCTCTCAGTCATCAGAAGGTAAGCGTAGCTTTGGATGATGGCGACTTATTACTAAGATTGTTATTATTAAGTTACTGTCTTTTTTTGTCTTGGAGAGGGAAGAATTTCAAGGTGAAATCAAAAAGACTTTCAGCGGGTTGAGTGATTCTCCTTGGAATTTAGTTACATTTCTGTTATAATCTTATGTTGTATTGCAATTAGTTGTTCACTCAACTGGCTTGCTGCTAGACTGAGTTCTTGAAGAGTAAGAATGGTTTTACCCATTATCTGTCCCCTGCAGCTAGCGTAGTTCCTTGTACATTAAGGCACTCAAATATCTGTTGGATAAGTTAATAAAAAGCATTAAGGGGGAGTTTTTTGCTTATCTTAGTTTTTCTCCACAGGAATATTTTAATGTATTACTTACATTAAAAAACCCAAAAATGTTAGGAAATATTAAAACTAAAATAGTATTCAGCTATATAAAAGAATGAAATATTGCCATTTGCAGCAACATCAATGGACCTAGAGATTATCATACTAAGTGAAGTGAGTCAGACAGAGCAAGACAAATATCATATGATATCACTTATATGTGGAATCTTAAAAAAACAATACACATGAACTTATTTATAAAACTGACTCACAGACATAGAAAACAAACTATGGTTACCAAATGGGGAAAGGGGTGGGAGGAGGGATAAATTAGGAGTATGGGGTTAACAGATTCACTTTACTATATATAAACTAGATAAACAACAAGGTCCTACGGTACAGCACAGGGAACTATATTCAATATCTTATAATAATCTATAATGAAAGAGAACCTGAAAAAGAATGTGTGTATATATATATACATATGTATATAACTGAATCTCTTTCCTCTATACCTGAAACTAACACAATATTGTAAATCAACTATACTTCAATAACAACAAAAAAAAAAGTAGCGTTGCTCTGGCTTTAATGTGGAGTTTAAAGTCAGGAGGAACTGCCTGTACTCAAGGGTCACAGGTCATGATTGAACCCTCAGTGACTTTCCACATATTTGATTCATATCATTCTTCACAAGCATCTAAACCATCATGAGTTATGTTTATAATGTAAACATGAATGTTCCTAATATTTTAGTCTCTTTCTTTCAAAGAAGGAAATAGGAAATATATTTGAATTGAAAGGAAGATATTGACCAAAGTTATATACTTTTTTAAAGTCCTCAACTGAATTTCTCCTTTTGTTATTTTTTAGGGTCCTCTAGGCAGTCTTGTAGTAGCGTGCCCAGCATGTCTACTGGGACAGTCCTTGGTGCTGGTGGTATTGGAACAGACATTGCAAATGAACTCCTGGGCGTACAAAGGTGATGTTTTACTGCTGTAAATACTTTAACAAGTAAAATTTTCATTACATTTATGAAACCAATATTGAAAAATCAATAGGTTTCCTATATGCAAACAATAACTAGTTCAATAATATAATGGAAGAGAAAAATCACCTTTACAGTAGCAACTTAGTTTGGAAAGTCCCTTTCTAAACGTCACACAAACTCCAGAGTTCATTAAGGAAAAAAATAAATTTAATTGTATGAAAACTGAAAACTTAAGCAGAACTATAACCATTAAGTTAACAAGGTTAAAAGACAAATAATAAACCACAGAAAGTATATATATTTCACATGATAAAGTGTTGTATTAATTATCTTAATTTATTAAGTTTTATGGCATAAAGTTATTAAATTTTATACTAAATTTTAAGTATTATAACCTTTATATAATTTTATACATATTAAACTTTGTGTAGTTATTAAAGAAGTGGTAAAAATAATTCAATAATAAAAGTTGGAGAGTAGACATGAATAGAAAAAAAGATACGAATGACCAAGAAACTTTAAAAATTGCTCAACCCCACTCACAGTTAAAATTATATATATACAAAATTAAACAGTGAGATACCTTTTTTCTCTTCAGAGACTGTCAAAAATTTGAAAGTTTGGTAATACTGGTGAGACTGAGAGGAAACAGTCCCTCTTAAATGGTCCATGGGAGTATAAATTTAGTGCAAGCTCTTTGGAGGGCAATTTGACAATACCCATCAAAAATATAGGTGTGTAAGGGGGGAGGGTATAGCTCAAGTGGTAGAGTGCATGCTTAGCACACACAAGGTCCTGGGTTTAATCCCCAGTACCCCCTCTAAAAATAAATAAATAAATAAACCTAATTACCTCCCCCCAAAATAAAATAATAATAATAAATTAAAAAAAAATATATATATATAGGTGTGTATATCATGAAGTCGGCAACTCCACCCCAGGAGCAAATATTCTTACACAGCCACACAAAGATCCATGAACAAGAGTGTTCTTTGCTACATTGTTTACAGTAGTGATTCAAATATTTAAATATTTATCATAACCATAATTTATCATGGTATATCCATACAATGGAGTACTCTGTAACTTCTAAAAATTAGGTAGCTCTATTCATGCTAATATGGGAAGCGCTTTATATGATTAATAGAAAAAAAGCGCAGAAATAGAAGGAATAATATGTATTATAACCACTTGTATAAAAAAAAAGATGTGTGGATATATGTGAATATGTGTATATTCAGGCCCATAATTGCTCATCTAAAACCCTTTAGATCAGACAGGTTTTGAACTCAGAATTTCTCTAAGAAAGATAGTGTTTTGGAATTCAGTTTTTTAAGAGGTATGTGTAATACCACCAGAGAGCAGTCATATAATGGGCAGCATGCCATGATCAATCAAATCAGTATTTCTGCAGTGAGAAGTATTTACAGTTTAAATGGCAAAGTGTCTGGGAGGAGAGGGGAAGTATGAGTTTGGAGTATATACATTTAACAAGATTAGGAAAGAATATTTATTGAAGCTGTTTGGTGGGTATATGAGATTTCATTATATTATCAACTTTTATATCTGTTTTGAAGTTTTCCATAATAAAAGCTTAAAAATGTATTTCTGGAGTAAATTGTAAATATTTGTACTAAACAGGACAAAGTTTAACAAGGAAATTACGGAGAAAGGTTAGAGTCCAGCTTCCTTTGTCTGCATGTAGATACACAGTTTTCTCACATCATTTCCTGAAAAGACTGCCCATTCCTCCTTTGAATGGTCTTGGCACCATCGTTGAAAATCATTTGACCATACATGCTGGAAAGGCATCGTAAGGAAAGTGGAAATTGAGTCAAACGTAGCAAGCCTGGGTACCATTAGAATGTCCAGGATGCAGTGGGGAGAGCATTTCTATATTGAGGCACCTCTGCCAATGTATGGAGGTGGGTGGTTTCAGCAAACAAGGAGACTCATGGAGAGAAGAGTCAGGTTGCTAAGCAACAGATTTTTAACTCAGTTAAAGGGAGTTTTAACTAAGGCGAAGTCAAGTAGTGGAGGGACTTAAACAGCAAGTTTCTGCCCAGTGGACTAAAACGGAGAAAGCCATATTTCAGAAGATTAATCTGGTAGTGAAGTGCATGGGGGGAGGGGTGGTTTTCATCTTTGAACAAAGGCTAATTGAACAAGCGGTGATTTTAAATGATGAATCACAGAATGAGAAGCCAGCCAAGCTATGTTGACTGCCCTGTGAAAAATCCCCAAGGCTTATCATTCATCCTTTCATCTGTATTTCCTCCCTAATTCATGTCATTCCTCTGTTTTAATTCCTCCCTCTATAGTTTCTTGTCAACTGCCTTCTTGGGAGTAGATAAGGACATAAAGTTACGCTCATGCCATTATGTTTCACATAATTGAGCGTTTAATAATATGTGATGCTGTCAGTTGTAGATCTTAAGCCTTGAAGAGATTTATGATCAAAGCACATGACTGTATTTATGCCTTTATGTGTTTCACTGATTCTGTACTTGGGGATGACCTATCACAGTACCAATACGACACATTTTCCACTTTAAAAAAGGCTGCAGGATGTTAGGAAGTCTTTCTTTACTGCTAGTTCTGCTTTTTGGTGTCACGTATAGGAACTTGATGTGAATGCCTGTTTTGAACTGTGTTGTTATTCCGTTACTTTGCCACGTGCTACATTAAGCCAGGTAGCATGAGCTACTTAAGAGCTTTCACCTCAGAGTTTTATATTTCTATTTACTGTAGAGTGTTTTCAGCACTTCGTAGTCAAAAATAAATCTGGCCCTGAACGAGTCTGTCTGATTATCAAAACTGTCGTAATACTCAGTCTCATTTTGCTCACTGTGGTTTTTATCAGTAGATTATGTATTCAGAGGGGAAATTTTTCTGAACTATGTGTAAGCAGACACATAAAATGTTTTATGTATCACTTTTTGAAGGTTACAGTCTTCGTCATCCCTTGATGATTCAAGTCCAACAGATTTATTGAAAGAGACTCACACTACAGACAGCAAGAATGTAAGTGCAATTGTAAGTGATAACATTCATGAAATAAATGAGCAATGAAATTTCCTGCTTGCTGATGATTTCTTTTGAGAACCAAAGCCATCCTATAAAAAATGAACTCTTTCTAGATAACTCATAGTTTTTAAGAGGCAATGTAGAATGGTGGTTAAGAGTCTGTGGGTCCAAGTTGTGATTCAGACACTTACTACCGGGTCCCTTCCTACATGTTATTTAAACTCTGTGCCTCAGTTTCCTCATCTGTAAAGAATGAATTAATAAGAGCCCCAGTCTCTTGGAGGGGTGTATGAATTCAGTGATGTAATACGCAAAGAAACAAAAACTTTAACAGTGCCTGGTACACAACATGTGCTCAATAAATGGCAGTTAATATTGTGTGTTATTTTAATAGATTCCAATTCAGTGAATTAACTGTATTCCTTATGGTCTCAGAAAAAAGTTGAAATAATATAAGCTACAAATTAAGTATTACCTACTACTTAATTCAATTAAACAAATACGAGCTATTTGAAGTGCATTGTTGCATACACAAAAATGACTAACCATAGTGCTGAGTATCTGAAAGGTTCACATGCAGTGTAATTCTGATGTATCCCAGACAACTAAAACCTCTAAAGTAGATATATAAACTAAGTGGTATAATAATATAGGAGAAAAGAGACATTAAATCTGACCAGGGACAAAAGGAACTTGAAAGTATCTGTTTATACTCATATAGACCTTTGACCTAGTATTTTCAAGTTTTACTCATACATTTAGCAAATGTTTATTGGGTACCCATTTTGTGCCAGACAACCTGCTAGAAACAGGGATTTAAGTCCTTGTAATGCACAAAAATCTCCAAGTAGTGTATGTTACTTAGACATTCTCTGGTGAAGTTCAACAACTTAATAAGACAATATAGGTAAATGATTTCTTCGTTTGATAGGCTGCATTGAACATTAAATTTGTTTTGTGTGTAAGAGTGTGATGACTTTTTGGTGAGAGTCTCTGATTTAATCCATTCCCTTCTCCAAAGCAGTATTTCATATTGTTAGTTTCATGTGAGATACAGTTTTACCATCATTAAAAAAAAAAACTGAAATAGCTTTTCTTCTTAATCCAAAACTTCTCCTTATATATGTAACTCAGTTACGGCTGTGAATAATGTGGGGGCTTCGGAGTCAGGGAGACTTGGGTTAGAATCTGTAGCCCCAACACTTTGGGCAAGAGGATAGCCTCTTTAGGCCTCAGAATCCTGACCTCACAACATCTGTGACATGAAACGAAATGATGCTTGTGGAGTGCTTAGCACAGGGCACACAGTGCAGGCTGCCGTGCTGTTGACAGCCATGGTGGCAGGGCCACATCTGAAAACTGCTACGAGATCTTTGTTTCCCCTAATATAGTAGGAAACTTACTGTTTATTATTCTGCCTATTCAGATGTCAAGTAAGGAGCTGATTACACTAAGTCCTTCTGAAATAGGGGAGCTAGAGGCCGCAAAGCAAAACCAGAGTGCTGTTGCTACCCACAGTCAGGAACCACTCCTTGGTAAGTTTTCTTTGACAACTGCCCGCCATTTTGGTTTTCCAAAAACTCTTTGTTAATCACTGCATTTTGAGGTACAGAAGATTTCTAGAAATGCAGATAGTTTTAGAACGAACATTTTCCCATCCTAAATACAGTGATCTTAGTGTTTTAAGTATTATGTTACTTGGACCTGTCACTGAAAATTTGATCATCAACTGCATCAGTTATGGGTATTATTAAAACACACAATTTAAATAAAACTAAAGCTCTCCTGTCCAGGGAAACTTGTCCATTCTCAAAAAATTTTAAATATGCCAAGTCCTGAGAAGTTTATGATGTAATAATTATTCATGTTAACTCATTTATGCAAAGTCCAAATCAAGTAAATTGAAATGACACAATTTTATACCCCCCATAACTGACTCTGATCTACTGAAAATGTATGTTAAAGGAATCAAGGGACTTGAAGGAACATGGTGATCACTTCACACAGAGCCATGTATTAATCACCTCAAATTCTGTTGTGCTTTACAGCTACCTAGAAAACCTCAGTTAATCTGTAGCTGTGTTTTAATCTTTAATTTCTAGAACCTCTTCCTTGTCTCTGATTTAAATCTCCTTTCCATGGTTTCTCCTTATTTCCTTTTTCAATCAAACACCTGGGGACTCCCCTTTTGTAGAATCTTTTGGATTTTGGGAAGATGATGGGATTAAACAAACAATACTTTCACAAGGCAGATGAAAATAAAATTTCTCCTTCCAGGCTCTATATATACACACGTAAGTAAACCCCAGCCCCCAGCTTCCAACTGTCTGGGAGTCTGTACCTTTTAGGGCTGTTAGAAGACTCGTAGACTAGGTCACTTACGTTCATCAAACGAGTTAAGTGCAATTTATCTGACAGCAGGTTGGTATAAAAATAGGCGATCCATTTAAAAACTATCTCAAGCTACTGCAATTTAAGACGTACATTTTGCCTTCAATACATTGTATGGTTTCCTAGCCTTGCTTTGCCATTTTTGGGGATACTCATTTTCGAAACTCCAAGTGTACTTACATGGGCCTGTTGAATTCAATAGGAGAAGGTGCCCCACTGGATTTTGATGCCCTCTGTGACCATGACGATACAGCCATGGCTGCCTTCATGAATTACTTGGAAGCAGAGGGGGGCCTGGGCGACCCTGGGGACTTCAGTGACATCCACTGGACACTCTAGCACTTGATTTAACTCTAAAAATGAGAAACATTTTAAAGCATTTCATTTACAAAAGACTGTATATTCTTCCGTACTGTATTGATACTGTTTTCATCTCTTATTCCTATTCATGGTCTACCATTTTTATAGCTTTGCACCTGTCTTTCCCAGGGGTCTGGGGAAATGTGATGTTTCCCTTCAAATTCTCAGAATTTTCTATAAACCACCCTACTCATTGAAGTGGCTTAAAACCCACTAGTGGCTATATTTTTGCTAAAATATTTCTAACCAAGAATATCACATGTATCTCGTTTTGGCATTTCTTTATTTTTTTTTGAGCAGTTGTTTAGAGTTGGGGGAATTTAATGGACTGACAATTTCCTTGTGTCTAAGATTCATTTATAATTTACTTATAAGAGAAGATTGTGTAATTTGGAACACTTCCATTCCTTGTATATTTCCTTAATTGAGGCTTATGCTTATCGGCCTTCAGGAAATGGTAAGTACTTGAATATTTAAAGGGACAGTGCAGTGTGTAGTGGAAATGACAAAAAGTACTGTGCTCAGTCTTTGCAGACTTGGGCAAACACAGAGCCAGGATAGTTATGCTCAGTTGAGCACTCTGAGATGGATTTTAAGTGAGATGATTTCTTATCTAAAAACAAAACAAAACAAATCAAAAAAAGGCTGAGAGAGTTTCAACTTTGCTTACAGAAAAGGACAGATCATGGGCCCTAGATCTTGGTGATTAACCTTTGTATATAAAATATACTCTTCATATAGCCACTCAAGATTTTTATCAGAGACGAACAGGTTTTTGATGCTGAAAATGGATTAATCGTAGAGGAGGAAACAGGTCCAGGCAGCTTTAAATGCCTTGTGCAACGTCACAATTAAGTTCATATGTCTTTGAATGTTTAATGTGCATAACCCAGTTTCTTACTGCACATTTGGGAAAGCAGTAGTCTCACTGGTTAAATGATTAGTTAACTGGCCTAGAAACTAGTTGTTGGCTCTCTATATTATTAGGCAATTACATTTACCATTTATATAATTCCCTTTGGTTACAGGCAGTAGTAAGTACATTGTTAAAAACCATGAGGCAGTGAGAAAGAATTTAAAAGCCGATTTTCTAGCTGTAATTAAAAATAGAGAGCACTTTTTAAACCAGTAATTAATCCAGAGGTGGCTCACATTGAGTGTAAGAATTAAGAACATTTAAAATGCTGTATGTATATCTACCCTCTTGAAGATCATACTTCCATGATGCCTGTGTTTTTATGGCTCTTCCTTGTTGACCAAGTGTGTTCCCATATATTCAGTTTTGTGCCCCACCAGTAAAAATAAGTGGGAAAAGTCTGAGGCTCGGATGCAGGGATCAAACCCAGTTTTCCTTTTCTGTATGTGCCTTCCCAGCAGATTTCCCTCAGAGCCCGTCACCAAAACAGAGCATGCTTTCGACCTTGCATACTTCCTAAGTATAAGTAATAGATTAGACCGTTCCGATGGGTTGATGGCAAACACAGTAACAGGCAACAACCAAAAGCAAACATCCCTTCACGCGTGACAATCGCAGTGGCCGTGTGGGCAAGGGTGTCCTGGCCTGCTGTCTTGAGCTGACAGAATGTTCCAGCAACACCAGAGGGGCAGCACCACTCCTGGTTCTGACAGTCACTTGAGGACTTGAGAGACACCCAGGTTTAGAATAAACCAAAGGAACCCCACAAAATGGGGGAGGTTGATCTGTGGCAGCCTGAGTATGATGGTTAAGTCTGATGAAGCTTAAATGATCACATTTGTTCTCTTAAGTCAGGCAGGGGCGTCTGCCTACAAATGTAACATGTTAGGGGTCTGAACCATTGCTGGCTGGACTTGTCCTTCAGAGTTGGCCTCAGACAGTAGTAGCAGGATAGGTCACTGTGGCCACATGACCTCCAAAGCAGGTGGGGCAAACCCTCATGACGCAAGGGTCTGAGAGGCAGAGTTTCTGGAATCTGGCCATTGCAGTTTGCTTAGTAGCAACTCTCTCTTTGCAAGAGGAGGGGTTATTGCATAGACCTGTGGGTGGAAAGCCAGTTGAATGCTTTGATCCTTTGGTAGCCCACTCTGATATTTATCTCCATGCCCTGGACCCAGAATCCAATCCATACATGGTATGATACTGTAGCTCTAAGTTTAGCGCTTTCTTCAAAAATGCATTCTATTTACATATGATTGCTATCAGGAGTGACATATTTTCATGGTTTACACTCTATTCCTTTTTTCCCTACCAATTAATTTCTTGCACTCTGATGAAAAATATCTGCAAATTTAATGAAACTATCATAAAAAGAATACTCTCTTTTTTTGTTTTTAATTCTAAGAATTACCTGCAGTCATGTAGTGGAGTGGGAGGAGTGCCTGGTATCAGGAAGAATGCCCGCTCAACCTACATTTAGCTGTGTGACCCCAAGCAAGCCGTTTAAAGTCTCTGTACCTCAGTTTCCTTATCTGTAAAAAGAAGTTTCATCTCAGTTTACTTCCGGTTCCGATTCTGGGGTTCTAATCCACAGGACTCGAGCGTTAGTCAGAACAGCTAGAAATGTGCTGTTCATATGATAGCCACTGGCCATGTGTGGCAACCGAGCCCTTGAAACGTGGCTGGTACATATTGAGGTGTGCTGTGAATGTAAAATACATACCAGATTTCAAAGACTTCATATAGAAAAAAGGAATTCAAAACCTCACATTAATAACCTGTATGGATGACACGTTCAAATAGTATTTTGGATATCCTGAATTAAACATTAAAGTTATTTTATTTTTGCACTCTTCTAATGTGGCTACCAGAAAGTTTTAAGTTACACATGTGGCACACATGACATTTCTGTTCTACTGCCCAGCTCTTGAACATTTTATTACGTGGACATTATTTAAGTAAACCAAACATTATACCATAAGTATGATATGTACCTTTAAATATTATGGTTTAAAGGACATTTATTGACCCTTGATTCAGATAACAATTAACTTCTATCAATGGATCAAATTTAAAACTTTTTTGAAATTAGTAAACTTGAAAGTGTTAGATATTTTATTAGCCTGAAGTCAAATAAAACTTGAGGTATATGTTGACACATTATTGTAGTCACTAAATTTGGAAATCTGTTGATAAACAGGGAGATACAGAGCAGACTTGTGGTAAATACATGGAATTAAAAGGATGTGTCTGATTACAGTGTCACAACGGGAAAAGGCTGTCTTCACTGGTTGTCATAATCTTTGAGGAATCTCTGTGGAGTCTAGGGCACAGGTGTATGAAACAGGCATTCTCTAGGTCTTGGACCACGTTTAGAGGGTCCATTTCAGATCTTGCTCTAAAGAGGAATCTACCCCTCAAGTAGGTCACTGTTGGGCTCTGGAATTAGAGACTCAGATTTGCCAAGCACAGTATTGTGGGCACAAGTTGGGCTGACATCTAGAATTATCAGAAGCCATAAAGAAAACCTGCTGGTAGCCGCTAGGTGTCACTGTCCCATTCTTATGGGGCCTTGTTTGCATTAGATTAATTTTTCCAAGTTCCATGGGGCCTAGGAGAGGCATTTATGACTTTTGTGCCTATAAGTCTGCCTCTGTTTCGTAAGAAATGCTTTTTAAGAAAAATCTTAGCGGATCCTTTCCACATAAAATCAGAATTCTGAACTGGAGACATTTCAACTTGTGGCTCCAATAAAAACTGTCTTTAGAAAGAAAACCCATCCAACCTGGAAGATGCTTTCTGAGCTCATCTGAGACGTTATGGTGTATGTGTCATTGCTCACACTATCCTGAGTTTAGATCTGTCTTTTATACAATTTTTAGCTCTTTTCCATTTCACTTGCTCTTGCCTGTATGTGGGTATTTTTTAAATTTTGTGGTAAATAAAAAGAGTGAAATTAAACTATATTTTATAATAATACTAGTTTGGAGTTTTTATTTTATGTATTAAACTTCCTCCAAAAAAAAAGTGTGTCCTTTATTACTTTCTAAAGTAGAAACACAGACTAGAAGATCCAGTCCTGAGACCACTGGGAAGGGCGGTATACATTACTATACATGTGCTTGGGTGTGTTTATCAGGCTGTGCTGACTGCAGTAACAACCTGAAAGTATCATGGCTTAACCCGAGAAAGGTTTCCTTCTGCCCATATCACATCCGGTGTCATTAGCAGGGTCCGTCTCTCTGACTTGACTCCTCCCCGCTCCCTGCCTCTCCCTCTTTCCATTTCTCCGCTTTGCTTTTCCTGTAAGTGGGTTTCATCCTCTAGTGGACCTTCTTCCTCACACTGATGCTCAGAAGCTCCAAGCACATACTGTTCTTATACTCGGCAATTACAACAGAAAGAGTGCGTCTCTGTCTCCAGGTAATTCACAAAAATGTCCATTGATGAAGCCCCCATTTCTGCTTGGTTCCCATGAACTTTTCTGTGGTCAACAGGCTGGAAAGTTTTTTTATGTGTTTACGTAGATATAATTTTGATGAGCATTTATTAAATTGGTCCTTTTCCAGAGACTATAGGAAGTAAATCAAGTCATTAAAAATTGTATCAGCAGTTGCTGTGAATATTCAAGGTTGCGAAACATCTTAAGGCTTTATGTTTTTCACTCTCAGATATGTGCGCTCACAAAAATGCTTGTTATAAAGAACTGAATCTTACCTTTCTCTAGCAGAGTAACACTATATGGTACTGAAATCTTATAAAGACCTGATTTCTTAAACATAGTTTAACATGGAAATAGAATTCATCAAAAATAAATGTGAAAATCCACAATGGTTCTCAGTGTGTGGTCCTGGGATGAGTATTGCCAGCATCACTCGGTCAGGTGCACCTCGTCAGAATGCACATTCTTGGGCCCCACCTCGGGCCTACTGATTTAGAAATTCTGGAAATGAGGCCCCAGGAATCTGTGTTTTACCAAGTTTTCCCAAGTAATTCTGATACATTCTAAGGTTGGAGAATTATTACTCTAGTTTGCATCTGCTATTAGCTTGCTTTATCTTACCTAGGCTCACTGAGGCTTCTCATTCTGTGTGATCTTGCTAATAATGGAATTTCCCCACAGTTGAGGAGTGGAATACAGAGGCTGTTTTTCAAATATAACATCTAATGAGCAATCAGAAGTGACCCTCTGTGGCAAAACAGAATACAGAAGTTATCTCTGTATTTTTAGAACAAAAAAAGATTTGCTAGTGTTTTCAGGAAAACAAATCAGCTATAAAAGATCCATTCTCTCGTCACTAGATTTAGATGATTGGTCTATAAATAACAAATAGAAGGGAAAATTACAGGGTAAGACTATGGTATAGCTATGAAACTGACCAGTATCTGTGGCAGTTTAAAAACAAAATAGTGTAGCTATTCCCCAGCTATGAAAACAATCCAGACCCCCATAAATAGAGGATATTTTACATCGCGTAGGCTGCCTCCAAGCCAAATAAGAGGGCATCTTTGCTCTAGGGACTGAAGGGACATCCCACCCACGGGGCAGATCCAGTGGTTGGGCCTCTGTAGGAGGCTGTCTGCTATACAGAAGTGGCATTTGGTACCAGGCCATGGTGGGTGGCCTCTAGTCAACGCCACCACCTTCTACGGGGTTCCTGAAATCCACCTGCCCTCTCGTAGACCTTCGTATTCACCTTCATAGCAGTGTGAACTGTGCTGAAAAACTGGGTTCCCTAGCCAGGCATTGAAAAAACAATCCTGGATAATGATTCCATTTGGGGAGACACTTCATAGTTTTCAGATTATAGTGATAATCTGTCTGGGGGCAGAGTTTCTGCACCTTGTCACTATTCACATCTTTGGCTGGGTAATTCTTTGTTATGAGAGGTTATACTATATACTGTGAGATGCTCAGTAGCACCCCTGGCCTTTACCCACTAGCTGCCAGTAGGAGGCCCCATGGTGACAACCAAAAATGTCTCCAGGCATTGTCAAATGTCTTCTGGAGAAGAGGGTGCAAAATCCCCCTCCTCTCCTCCAAGTTGAGAGCCACTGTTCGAGAGAGAGAGCTTCCTCTTTTTGGTACAGGGAGGTAGAAAAAAAAATCACCCTTCCTATTCCTTACTTTCATTAAAACCACGACTCCTTTGATCCCTCTCATTTTTCCTTGTTTATCCCCTCCCCTCAGCCACCCCCCTCTTCTCCCCCAAAACACAGTCTTTACTTCCTTCCGTACCTGGACTGGTGCTCGAAGGCTACTCTTTGTCAATGCTCAGCGCCCTCGCCCCATTGTTCTTCAGCCTCACTGAACTCCAGAAAATTCCAGGTATGGATCAAACATTTACCAATTACCGAAATGGCCATATCTATGAATAATTAGTCTAATGTAAATGGACTAAATTATCTAAAAGACAGAGTGGCTGAATGGATTTAAAAAAAAGACTCACTATATGTTGCCTACAAGAAACACACTTGGCCTTTAAGGCCACTATGAACTCATCTACAAAACAGAAACAGACTCAGAGACTTAGCAGACAATCTTATGGTTACCAGGGAAAGTGGGTGGGAGGGGATAAATTTGGGAGTTTGAGATTTACCATTATGTATAAAAATAGATTAAAAAGTAGTTTCTTGTGTATAGTACAGGGAACTATGCTCAGTATCTTGTAATAACCTTTAATGGAAAAATATGAAAACAAATACATGTATGTATATGCAAGACTGGGACACTGTGCTGTACACCAGAGATTGACACATTGTAATTGACTGTACTTCAATTAAAAAAAATGTTCATACTACCCAAAACAATCTTCAGATTAAATACAATCTCTATCAAAACTCCAATGGCATCTTTCACAGACATAGAAAAGATGATCCTAAAATTTGTATGGAGCCACAAAAGAATCTGAGCAGCCAAGATAATCTAGAGAGGAAAAACGCTCTAGGCATCACACTTTCTGATTTCAAATTATATTACAAATCTACAGTATAGGACCATCACCACAGTATAGGACTGGCATAAAAACAGACACATGGATCAATGGAACAAAATAGAGAATCCAGAAATAAACCTATACATGGTCAATTAATTTTTGACAAAGAAGAATATACAAGGCGAAAGGAGAGTCCCTTCAGTAAATTGTGTTGGGAAAAGTCAACAGCCACATTCAAAAGAATGAAACTGAATCCCTCCCTTACACCATACACAACAGTCAGCTCAAAATGAATTAAACACTTGAATGTAAGGCCTGAAACCATAAAACTCTTGGAAGAAAACAGAGGGTAAGCTCCTTGACATCAGTCTTTGCAATGAGTTGTTGGATTTGGCACTGAAAAGTAAAGGCAACTAAAGCAAAATAAACAAGTGGGACCACATCAAACTAAAAAACAAACAAACAAATAAACAAACAAAAAACAAAAAACACTTTTGTACAGCAAAGGAAACCATCAACAAAATGAAAAGGCAGCCTACAGAATGAGGTAAAGCATTTGCAAATTATATATCTAATAATATACTAGGAACTCATAGAACTCAACAGCAAAAAACCAAACAAACCAATTTTTTTTTAAATGGGCAAAGGACCTGAATAGATATTTTTCCAGAGAAGACATACAAATAACCAACAAAAATATGAAAAGATGCTCAACATCACTAATTATCAAGGAAATGCAAATCAAAACCACAATGACATTATCAGTTCACATTTGTCAGAACGGCTATCATCAAAAAGACAAGAGATAACAAGTGTTGGTGAGGATGTGGAGAAAAGGGAGCTGTTGTACACTGCTGGTTGGGAAGGTGAATTGGTACAGCCAATTGGAAAACAGTATGGCGGGTCCTTGAAATAATTAAAAATAGAACTATCATGTGATCCAGCGATCCCATTTCCAAGTATTCTATGATCAAAGGAAAAGACGTTAGTATCTCAAAGTGTTATCTGCACCCCCACATTCACTGCAGCATTATTCACAGTAGCCAAGATATGGAAACAAATAATGTGTGTCCATTGACAAAATGAATAGAGAAAATATGGTATATGTAATATTCAACCATTAAAAAAGAAGAAAATCCTGCGATTTGTGATGAGGCATTGAACTTGGCGGACATTATGCTTAGTGATAAGCCAGACCCAATAAGACAAATGCTGAATGATTCCACACATACGCAGAATCTACAAAGTAGAGCTCAGAGTAACAGAGAGTGGAATGGTCATTACCAGGGGCAGAGGTGTGGGAGAAAAGGGGAGATGTTGGTCAAAGGGTACAAACTTCAGTTCGAAGATGAATACATTCTGGAGACCTAATATACAGCATGGTGACTATAGTTAATAACATAGTGTATCCTTGAAATCTGCTAAGAGAGTAGATTTCAAGTGTTCTCAAAACACACATAAAAATGATAGCTCTGTGATGATGAATGTTCATTAGCTTGATTATGGTAATCATTTCACAGTGTATACATATATCAAATCACACTGTACACCTTAAATATATACAATTTTTGTCAATCATATAACCATAAAACTAGAAGGAATTATTGTAAATACACTTAAAAAACCACATAGGGAGACACTTTAAAATGATATATGTATAACAAACATTTTGTTTTAACCTAAAAAGTATGCCTGCATTTGTTAATATTCTGAGTTAGGACCAAGGCATTTTTGAGGGGGTACGTTAATTGGAGTTCTGCAGAAACCATGCCAATGTTTTATCATTTGTGTTGTCTAATTTGACTGAATTTCTTTAGGTAAAGCAGTATGAGTGCAAAATGCTACTAGGGTTTTTATTTTTGTTTTTGTTTTTAATCCAAACATTTACAGTTACCTTACTCACAACTATTTTAACAAAGAACAACAACAACAACAAAAAACAGAGCAACTTACTGTTTTAAGATTTTTTCCAAAGCTTGGCTTTTATAAAAACATAAAACAACCATTTTTTTTTTCATAAAAACAACCATTTTATTTTAAACTTTTATTCCATCCCTTTGCAGTGTCCAGTATGCTGAGTACAACTGCCATGAACAGGTCACAAAAGGAAGAGAGTTTGCCGAGGGTCTGTGCACAGAGCTCCTGCCACACTCTCCTTCCCCCGAGCCCACCCGCGGGCACAGCCATCCCTCCACCCCCCTTCCCGTCTGAACAGAAAAGGGCTCCCCTCTTTGTGTAAAGAAGCCCTTCCCCCGGGCTCTGCATCTAGTCTCCCAATAACCTCAGGAACCTCAGTCTGTCTCCTCTTTGGTCTTCAACATTTCCCTCTTTTCAACATTACCTCCTTCCCTTCAGCATGTAAACCCACTCTACTGACTGTTACTAACAATCATCCTTAGACTCGTATCTCATCAGGGTCACCAGCGACCTCCTTGCCGTCTCTAGCATTTCCTTCTTTGTAGTATCCATCATTGCAGAATCTTGCATCCCCTTCTCAAATCTGCCTTCCTGAGTTCCTGTGACATCTTGATCCTGGCCTCACTCAATTCTCAGGCTATTCAAACGTGCTGTTCAAATGTCAGAATTCCTTCAGGCTTTGTCCGAGGCTTTTTCTATGTGGCCTATTTTCTGTGATCTCAGCCACAACCAGAGCTTCCCTATCACCTAATTGCTTAGGATTCCCAGATCTATGATTCTATCCTGATCTTTCTCCTGAGCTCCAGATCTGTATCTCCGACAGCCTGCTGGTTACGACTCCTTATAAGCTCCAGAAAGACCTTAATCTCAGCATGTCCACAATGTAACTCATCACTTTGCCCTTCCTCCTCAATCAGCTTTTCCTCAGGGTCCCTTATGTTCCTGTAGGGCACAAAGACTACTCAGTTTCCAAGCCAGACACCTGTAAGGCATCACCAACTCATCACACCCCTCACCTGATACATCTGATCAACCACATCATCCATTTGATGAATGAATATTTATTCATCTATCTGTATTAATTTTTTATAGGTTAGAGTCCAGTTTGCAAAAAAAAATACAGGATACCCACTTACATTTTAATTTCAGACAAACAATGAATTATTTTTTACTGTAAGTATAATCCATGCACTATTAGGTGCATACTTATAGTAAAAAATTATTTGCTGTGTATCTGAAATTCACATTTAACTGAGCATCCTGTATTTTATCTGGCAACGCCATTATACAGTCTTTCAATTCCAGTTACTCAGACCACTGCGTTAGTTTAGAGTACTGAAAAATGAAACAGAAGTCACAGTCGCAAAACTGATCACTCACAACACAAGCTATCTGAGCTCCGTTAGTTACAGCTAAAACTTGTCCAGACCCACGTGTTCCAAGAAAAGAGCACAATGTGTTTTAACAGTAACTCCACAGGGACCTATGTGTCTCAACAAAAACTGCTTACTGTTCCAGAAATGTCTTAGCACAGGCTGCCATAACAAAATACCATAGATCGGGTGGTTTAAACAACAGAAATTTGCTTACTTCACCA
This sequence comes from Camelus bactrianus, assembly GCF_048773025.1. Lineage (NCBI taxonomy): Eukaryota > Metazoa > Chordata > Mammalia > Artiodactyla > Camelidae > Camelus > Camelus bactrianus. Next base: position 17,502,929 of record NC_133572.1, read on the forward strand.
TTCCAGAGGCTGGGAAGTCCAGGACGGAGATGCTGGTGTGGTCGGTTCCTGGTGAGAGTGCTCTTTTGGCCTGTGGCTGCTTTCTCTCTCTGTCCTCATATGTGGTGGGAAGAGAGAGGGAGAGAGAAGATGAGAGCTCTCGACAGCTTTTCTTATAAGGGCACTGACTCATCATGAGGGCCCCACCCCCACAACGTCATCTGAACCTAATTACCTCCCAAAGGCTCCATCTCCAAACACCATTGCACTGAGGCGGGGTGGGGGGACTTCAACATGGATTTTAGGGGGACATAATTCAGTCCACAACACGGAAACTTACCTAGGTTATACATCAGTCCAGTCTCTGCCCAAATACCACTTAAAAACTTCCGCACAGAAACTACCCCATGATCAACCAGCATCCTAAACTCCCTGCTTTGAGACGCCACTGGGACTCTGTCAGGATGATGTTCTCCATTGCTCAACAAAGTTAAAAAATCTTGATGTGGGGACCAACAGCACTATCATCTCTCTGCTTCCTAACTGGTAAAGCAGACTCTCTCTCTCTTCCCTACCTTTTTCCTTCTACAGTCGTTCTCAAACATCAGCTGCCTCAGAGTCACCTGGGGGCTGCTTGTTAAAACCCAGACAGCTGGGCCCACCCTCAGAGTCCCTGATTCAGTAAATCTGGACTGAGGCCTGGGAATGTGCATATCTGACAAGGTCCTAGGTGCTGCAGCTGCTGTTGGTCCAAGGGCCACACTTTGAGAAGCTCTCCCTAGAGATGCTCTTTAACTGGCTGGCGTAGGGGGTGAGCAGTGGTGTTTTTCAAAGCTCCCCAGGTGATTCTAACATGCAACCGTGAAAAGTCTGTTCTAATGCATTTTCTACACTACAGCCAGCATGCTTTTTGGAAAGCCCAAATCCAAGAAAGGAATACATCAGCTGAAAACATGGAAAGGCATCTCACTGACCTCTGGGTTAGACAAAGCTCCTTACCATGTCTTACAGGTCAGCTGCCAGCTGACTCTCTGCTGTCACCTCCAGCCCCAGGGCAGGCTCCTTCACTACCTCATGCTCCCTTTTTCTGTCTCACTGTTTGAACTGGTCATCTCATCATCTCTCACTCTTGGACATTGGCTCCCCTGATTCTCGGGTCTTTAGACTCAGACTGCATCACACCATTGGCTTTCCTGGGGTTCCAGCCTGCAGCCCAAGAGTCATTATAAAGAAATGGATTCTGCAATTATGGAGGAAGAGAAGCCTCAAGAGCTGCCATGTGCAAGCTGGAGTCCCAGGAAAGCCAGTGATGCAATTCAGTATTACGGAATATCTATCGATCTATCTGTCTGTCTATCTATCTATCTATCTATCTATCTATCTATCTATCTATCTATCTATCTATCTATCTATCTATCTCCTATTGCTTCTGTTTTTCTGAAAAACCCTAAAATGACAGGAAACTGCTTGTCAAGTTTGGATTAAAAGACTGACAAAAGGGAATAATAAGGCTCCTCTCCCTGCCTTGCCTTCTTGGAAATTTTTTTCTGCTTAGAGATATTTGGTTTAAAAATCTATTGTGTCTTTGATCGAGTTAAATATAACACCAGAGGAATTACATGGAATTAGTTTTCATCTGGTCCCCTGAAGAGGGGAAAATTTAAGCTCTCTAATATAAATCCACTCAGTAATCCACTGGTAACACGAATATGTCTCACGCCCCTCTTTGCACATTGTAATTCCATTTCTCTACTTAGGTATTTCCATTTGTCCTACAGTAAAACCATGGGCTCTTAAAAAGCCAGTCTTCTCCCCAGACCAGAAGAAAGGACTGACCCAGCTGGCTTAAATGCCTGGCTACCTGGGTCTCGGATCTCTAGCCACGCCGCTCCCGCAGGAGTTTTCAGACCAGAGCGGCTGGCTCCCAGCGTGGCTGCCCCTTCTTCCCCTCACCTGTGTCTTCCCATCTGTCTGCCAGTTGTAGCTCCGGGCTCCAACTCCAACCAGAGCAGCCTCTTAAGGCAATCTCATTGTCTGCAGCAGGAATGAATTCTGTGGACCTCGAGCAGGCACGCAGTGTTCCTCCAGGGCTCGGCTCCATCCCTTTCAGGAAGGAACTGTTCCCCTGGCAACCTTGGCCAGTCCCGCCCCGAGGGTCACACCTGGTCACCTAAGCATATTCCCCTCAAGGCTGTTGATCCTCTCTCTACTCCTGATTCAGGCTTCTTGTCCCTTCCTTCAGCATCAGCCCCCCTGCTCCACTCCAACCTCCACCCCCTCTACCCACCCCCCCACCCCCGCAGACCTGGCTGTGTTGTCTCCTAAGCACCACTTGACCTCTGTCTCTTCTGATGCCCGGTTTTCGCTGCACCACTTGTGTACTCACCCTAAGTGGATGTTGCCAGTCAGCTGAGACTTCTTCTTCCCCAGATAAGCTTGTTAGACTCCAGCACTACTGAGTCTAGGACTGTTAACTTCAGCATACATTGTGTGATGGACACGTGTGTCAATTAGCATTAATCCACCCCTCCTCCACCCCGGGGGTGGGGCTCTTGGGAACCCAGACTTCCGGACTGGTAAATTAGCATCCAGGGTCCTCACAGAGAGGGCAGCACTTCTGATCCGTATCTAAATCTGGGAGAGAGAATTCCTTAATAACAGAGGTGTTAGAAATACTGTCCATCAGGAAAGGATTGTTCTTGTAGTTATTTTAAAATGGCATAGCAAAAAAAAATGTAGTGGCATTGCAGAGAAATGAGTCTGTCATATTAAAATAAAATTATGAAAATTATAGGCAAAGATTAAGGTAAAATGGGCTAAATCTTTCTAGGTAGAGGCTTCTCAGCCTTTTTGGACTCTTGGTTCCGCACAGTGAGTACCACCAGGGCATGTCGGTGCATGACGTTATCCTCACAGGGAGGGACTGCTGCCCTGAGTGACTCCTTGGGGGACGTGAAAGAGGAATTTTAGGATCGATATTGTCCCAGGAATTCTAGATTTTGATGAAGTTTACAGACTGCCAAGCTGAGGCGCTCATTCATCTTTTCTCATGGGAATAACAGGAAGATACAAATGATGTCATTTATTTTATTACTACGGACAGTTGCCGTTTCTCCTCCTTCCAAAATTTCAGAGCCCAGTCGATTCTCATTATTTGCGGTAATGTTCTGTAAGGTTGCCCTGAACACCTCCAATTAGCAAATACCAAACCACTGCCCCGAGGGGAAATGCAGGGCTAGGCTTCTGCGAGCCTCTGGTCACAACTTTGTCATCAACAATCGGTACATAACCTCGTTTTGTCTGTTTCTGTTTAAAGGCACCATATTTAATGTATACTATGACTCTAACACTGACCTACCAGCCAACAGCTCTGTAACTCATGTCTGAATGAAGCTTATCTAATTCACTTTTTTATTCTTTTTCTGTGAGGCACATCACTGCCTTCTTGTGCAAAGGAATACCAGACAGTATTGTAGCACTCTGCTTGGGGGCCGTTTTAAACAATGAAATCAATAAACACACCAAAATGCAAAAACATAGCACTCTATGTTTCCCCAAAGGTTGCTTGTTTACACTATCAGAGCTGAATCAGGAAGGTGCGCATCTCCTTGTCCAACCTCAGCTGGGAACCTGTGGTCAGGACACTCAAGAATTGTCCCTGCTGTGTTCAAGCCCATCAGTGACTGCAAAAACGCCAAGAGTTATTGACTTTGAAGTTTATAAATAAATTTTAATGAGTGGGTCAATTTGCAAATATGGAGTCTGTGAATAATGAGGACTGACAGTACGTCGTCTGGGTTCCCCAGCCACCTCTCCTTCAAGTAGCCTCATTCGAGAACCCTCCTGGGCCTGCTTTCCTGAGGCAAAGCTTTAATAGGACCCCTTCCCTCCCCACTGTTGAAGTGGGCTGATATCGATCACTCACTGCAGGGCACACGCGTGAGCTAGCAGGAATCTGCTGTGATAAATTCAATCACGCTTGAGAAGTCGTTGCTGATGTGACCCTGTTCCGGAGATACTTATAATCTTGTGAAATCGGTTCCTTGATTAAATAGAAACTTTAATAAGAGGATTGCAGAGTGGTAGGGTGGATGCTAAAGGAATTGAGGATAAAGAAGGCACGTTTCTGGTATCATACTGTATAAGGGACCACCTACTCAGGGAACTGAAACTTTCTCCCTAAGCCCACAGTTGTAATACATTGTCCTAGGAAGTCTACACCCCTGGAGTTCTGTTTGATGCCAGTAGTCTCAGAGCATGAGCCCACAGCCCACTCCGCCTGGGGTCTCCGTGAGTCTTTCAAACTTCCATTTCAAAAATGTCTGAGGACAGACATACCTGTCAATTGGCCCCAAGTTTTGAACCAGATGGGATTCTGGGGTTGAGCATCCATCACACCATAGGAGATCCCTGGCCTTTTAGGACCTCCTCCAGGGGGCTTGGCTGGCCGGGAAAGCGTGTTCCATGACAGCCCCTCACATGTGGTCAGGATTCCTTCAGGTGGTTGGGGTCTGCCATCCATTGTTTAAGGGTTTATCATTATGGAAAGATGATTCTAGCCAGAGCCTGCTGGGATAAAAGCGGCTGCCACATCCCGTGCTGGGGAGGATGAGTGTTATTTCAGTGGCCATGTACCCAGCTCTGTAAATCTATACCTTGGCTTCAAGCCCAGCTGGAGAATGGAACATTCGCTTGTATGTATTCCCTGAAGAGCAGTCACATATGCTCAGACATGAAAGAACAGCCCTGGCAGCTCCCCACACTGCAGAATTTCAGAAATGCCTGCGGCCCCACCAAAACGAACTGTCTGAACAAAAGGAGGTAGAAAGAGTGCAAGGAGACTGGGTGTCGTTGGCTGGCTTCTCGGCCTCTCCATCCCTCCCCCGCACGCCTCCCTCCCTGCAGATGTTTTTGCTGAACTCCCATCAGCCTCCTTAGCTTACTCTTTGGCTCACTCCCCAGGGAGCTGTATTCAAGCAAGTCCAGCGAACATATGCATCAAGAAGAAAGATGGCTTTTTCCTAGCTGAGTAACTTTTAGCTTACTTTTCAAATGACTCTTTTTTTTTTCTAATTATGAACATTGTCAGGCTCGTGGCAAACAATGTTGAAAAATGCAGATAAGCAACATAGCAAATGACAAAACTCAAGTATAGGCCCATCATCCGGACATAATCATTGCAGACATTTTTGTTGTTTTAGCCTTTCTTTAAGAATCAGTACAAATAAACATGTTTCCAATGGGATCATATTGGGTATACTGTTCTGCATAGCATTTTTCCCTACTTGGTATAGTTTAAATATCTTGCAATGATGTTACGTAATTTCAGACTATCATTTTTTTAAAATACACTTTATTTTTTAGAGCAGTTTTTAAGTTCAGGGAAAAATTGAGTGGAAGGTGCAGAGATTTACCATAAACCCCTTGCCCCCACATATGTGTGGATTCCCCCATTTTCAACGTCCCCCAAACCACCATTTTTAATAGCTACATGGTCTTCCAAGGATAGTAATTCTCTTAACCAGTTCCTGTTCCTGAACTTTCACATTATTTCCAGGGATTACGTTCAAAATACATAGAAAGCACGTAACAGCCAGCAGGCATGGACCAGCCAATTAGAATGATCAGTCAGTCAGAGCCAAGCTGGGCTCTGGAGGCCCCAGACAGTCAGGCATGAACCTTAGTTCAGTGTTTGAGTGACAGGGAGGAACTGGGGGGCAGGCGGTGCGGGGGGACTTGACGGGAGGGCTATGAGCAGCATCCATTTAGCATTCACAGCAAAAGATTTTCAATATTTTAATAACCCATATGGCCACATTGGTGCAAATTTTCTGAGCATCAGAATGTTTATCAGTATTACAAATAGAACAGCTATGAACATCTCTACAGAGATACCTTTGCACAGATCTCTGTTTATTCCTAGATGCACATTTGCTGAGTCAAAAGATATGATATAGTCATGTATCTATGAGGTATTGGGGGAAAAAAAATCAAAACCTGGTTCTCTAACAGGAATGCTTTAAAACGTACTGCTCTGGAGAGGGAACAACACTCTTGTCCAAACTTTCTTATTATTATCGTATATCTAAATATAGTTTACTACTGAATGTGTGCTGTACTCAATATGTATTTCTGGTTGAGGTACTAGGGTAAACTTCCCAAATGAATAAAGAATTTCAAATACCAAAAAAAAAAAAATATGATATAGTCATACAGCTTTTAGTACATCGTCCCACCCCGTTTTTCCAAAGATAATGCAATTTATACTTTTACCAAGCTTATTATTCTTTTTACCAACTTTCCCATTAAAACCTGTGTACCATGGGGTAGGTTTTCAGCATCTCCATTCCTCTTAATCCAGCAAGTCCACGTATATAGTTTATGGATCCAAGAAAAATACTCTTGTATGTACAAAAAGAGACACACAGACATACACTGTAGTATTATTATAAAAACAACAATCCCCCAAGTTGAAAATAAATTAAATACTCAGGAATGAGGAAATGGATGGTTTAAATACTTCATGGTAATCCAGAATATGAAATATTAGGCAACAAAAATTTTTTTTAAATGAGGAAGATGTATAAGACTGACATGGAAAGTTACAAGATATTGAGAGGAAAAAAAGCAAGTTATAGGACAGAATATTCATTTCAGCACAGTCATGTTATATTTTTAAAAAGCATTTGAATACATAAAGTAATGTATATATGAATAAATAAGTATGTGGGAAGAATAAACAGTGAAATGTTGATACACACCTCTGAGGAGAGAAATAGGATTACAGGACAAGTAAAGAGTTTTCTCATTTCCAGCCTGCGTGTTTTTATAGTGTTTTCATGCTTATAATGTTAAACTGTTCTTACTGTGTGATTTTTAACAGTATTCTTTATAAAAGGATTGAAGTCAGTTGTTGCCCTTCTGGTTTTTTGGCTGTAGCTGTTGCTTTTTTCTAGCAGAAGAAGCCTTTCCCCTCCTAACTTTTAAGTGAAATTCCAGCATATGTTGAAATCTAAAATCAGTGCTGGCTTAACCACAAACTAGCTTCAAGGGCCTGAGGTGGGTGCGGTCACATGAGCCCCTACTTGATTTAGTGTCCTGCTGCTGCTGTCCTGAGATTCTTAATAACTTTTTAATAAGGAGCCCCACATTTTCGCTTTCACTGGGCCCCATAAATTACGTAGTTGGTCATGACAGTTAATTGGATGCTCTCTGAGTCCCAAGAGTCTTGTGAGTATCAGGACCACACTCACTAGCCAATGGGGGGTGGGGTGGTATGAGTCGGGGTAGGTATGAGTGGGGGTGGGCAGAGCCTTGGAAGTCAGACCACCGAGCCAGAGTTCTGAGCAGCCCTCCAGGTCCTAAAACTCATAGCTTCAAATGACTGAGGATTTCAAGCAACATTTGGGCTCAAGTCTTTGCAGTCAAAAGCATGTCAATGCCAAGTGTGTCTGTAGCACTTTTGTTGCACAGCATTTCTTTCCAAATGCCTTCCTGATTTCTGCAGACACGCCCTGAGAGGACAGGGTAAGCCCAAATCTGCATATGACATCAGAAATGAAAACTGTTTAACCAGAACTTTTGGTTAAAAATGAAACATAATATCTTCTTGTTATCTCACTTTCGAGGAGGTAGGGGTGGCTGTTGTGTTGGTATTTCAGGTGGAGAAAGAAAATGAGAAAAACCTGTGTTCTACCTTTTTTTTTTTTTTGCATTAGCAGAAAATTTAAATTTTTTTCTCATGGCTTAGTTATATGGGCTTCCATAATGATTCCACTTTTCTCATTTTTTTTTAGGGGGAAGGCAATTAGGTTTACTTAAGGTTTTTTTTTTTTTTAATAGAGGTACTGGGGATTGAACCTATGACCTTGTACATGCTAAGCATACACTCTACCACTTGAGCTATACCCTCCCCTACCTGCTTTTCTCATTTAACGTCCATTGTATTGTTAAGTGTTTGAGAGATTTTTGTGTGCAGAAGAGAAGATTGCTTCTCTGTTACGCGAAAGGAAATGAAATGAGTCTTCTAGGGCTTGTCTTGGAAAACCCATCCCAGTGCCCAGAAACCACTGCTTCCTTTTCTAACAGCTTGCTTAGAAACCAGGGGTTCCTTTCTAAAACCTTGCCTGACATGGTTGTGTTCCTATAGCTTGACTGTTTTATGTCACGCCCTTTCATGGGAATCCTAACTAACTCCCTTTTAACCAGCAACCTTGTCTGTCTTCCTGCCTTTCTTCCTTTCTTTTCTCTTTCCTGAAACCTGTGTGTACAGAAAATCACAAAATGACCACCACTCCAAAACAGCCCCTTTTATCCACTGGGTGAACATCCTGCAAATTATCTATGTGAAGTAAAAAATATACGTATGGCTGTAAATATGTATTGACATAAATGTCTTTCACCATTGCCTTCTCGTCTGTTTAATTGGTTACAACATCAATTAAATTATAACTGAATAAAATACAATGAAATTTGTCAGAAAAATTATTCTATTTAAGTCTGAACTCTTTATGTTAGTGTTTAATACAGTTTCTGTTCCCTGGAAGACTTATTTCCCTATTCTTCATGTATGTGAACAATATTTGAAGTCATACTTACTATGTGAAAGTCTTTAAAAGTGTCAGAAATCATGCAGACATCCATTCAATAACCCCTTCCCTCCACAGTCCTGGAGCAATCCTATGTGTCACTCAGCATTTGCCATTCAACATAGGCTGACTGCTCTTGTTTCTCTTTTTCTGAACCGAAGGTAAAGACTGTCTTGCACATCGTTTTATCTCCTGCCTTATTTAGCTCAGTGCCCTAGATTCAAAAAGCAGCCGATGAATATTCGATTAAGAGGGCTGAGGATGCTGTCACCACTACGTAAGGGGTCTTCAGACAGATACTGATTCCCAGATATCTGTGGAGGTGGGGGCACCACTTGCCCTCATCTCTCTCATCCTCCGGGCTCCATGACAATTTCTAGAACTCCAACTCTGACATCCCTTTTGTTTAGGGTCTAATGAGAGTTTTGGCTTCTAAGATTTTTTGCCTTAACGTCATAGGACATAATACAGTTTTCCTCCCTCTATCTCTTATGTCCTTTCTTTCAGCTCAACATCCTTAAAAACAGTGATTTTTATCATTTTATTAAATGGCCAGAATATGTTTTAAAGGGCCGTGAGCCAGGGGCTTCCCAGAGGCAGAATGAATAATGTCCTCCTTATGCCGGGGGTCAAGACCTTCCGGGAGCTTTTACGTATTCTGCTCCTCCAGGCCGGGACTTCTCTGTTTCGGTGCCCGCTGTGTTCCAGGGACTCTCGTCAGGTGCTCCAGACACAGTGCTTCTCTTCCTACTCACAATGAGCCTGCAAGGCTGATGTTCCTCCATTTTGCTGATGAAAAAGGGGAAGTTCAGAGACACAAGGTAACTTGCAGATCCCCCTCTGTCCTGGCGAAGTTGAACAAGGGGGACATTCAAAGCAGATGAGCTGAACTAGCTGCTGGCTTCACAGCAATGTTAGGAACGAAAGTATTACATAACCCGCCGAGGAAAGGTGCTGGTGAGCAGTTCCCATTCCTTTGAGAATATACATAAAGACGTATCCACACCTTTCTAAGTTTAATTCCTGAAATCTCCGAGCCCTCGGTGAAGACTTTTGCCAACTTTTTCGGGGCTTACGGTTTTCACAGGGACCCTTCTTGATGCTAAGGCCGCATCTCAGGATTCGCTGGGCTGACCTGGTGACAGGTAGCTTAGACCTAGCTGAGGCCTGGGAGGGAGTCTATTTCTGAGCACCCAGAGATGATCACACTGGACAAGGAGTCGTTCCAAAAAATTGCCAAGATCGTGAATTGTGAGATTCAACAGTGAGGATGCTCTACGGTTTGTGGTCGCTGCTGTTCACGAGAGCTTCCTGTGTGCCTAGAACTCCACTTACAGTCTCTATCATCTTAAAAAAAAAAAAAAAAAAAAGGGTTTCCTGGCTGGGGGGGAGGGTATAGTTCAAGTGGCAGAGCGCATGTTTAGCACATACAAGGTCCTGGGTTCAATCCCTGGTACCTGCTCCAAAAATGAATAAATAAATAAACCTAATTAACCCCTTCCCCATTTTTTTAAAGGGTTTCCCAAAGTGTAGTCCATGAAACACAGCGTTTTGAGCACAGAAGCAGCTCTGGAGTCAAATAATTGTGAGAAACAAAAGGTACAATTTCCATCCCACCAAAGAAATCATATTATTAAAGGCTCACAAAATAGAAAAATAAACAGAAAACAGACAAACAAAACCCTTGTGATCAAGAAGCCGTACTGAAAGCAGTTAGGATAGGAATATGTAACGAGCAACATATAATCTCTGAAATTTTGAGAACTTTTTGGTAAAAGGAAGGAGACCAGATGGGAGCTCAGATACACAGGGTGAAGGATGCTTTCCGACAAGATGGGAACCAGGACCAGGTTTGCACACAGTGGCAAAGGCAGAGCTTGGAGATGGAAGAAATATATTTCTATGTCTGTTTCCTCAAAGAAATTGTGCGCTCCTTAGTGGAACGCCTGAAGTGGCTCTCAGAAAGAGGCTTTGAAATTGCGAGAGATTTTATAACTAATGAAATCCAATCCCCAGGGAACAACAAGGGTCTGATTCAAGGGAGCCTGAGGAAGGAGAGTGGAAAAGGAACTTTCTTTGAGCTAGAAGGGCAGTGGGAGAAGATGCGGGGAACACGTGAGTATTCTGACACAGAGGAGCTGTTTGGTGGTGGGGCGGACTCACATCAGGTGGCCTCCATCAGCACAGTAATGTGGGGCGTGGGGGCAGTAGAGTAGGAAAGGAGGCCGGCAAGACAGGACTCAGCTGCTGGCGCCCACGTGTTTGGGAGGCATCAAGAGATGCATAAAGTTTTGCTGGCTAACAGCTAGAACCCCACGTAGAGGATAGTTGCATCCAGTGATGCTTAAGGACATGGTCCCTGGACCCAGACTACCCAGGTTTCAGTTTGAATCTCAGAACCCTCTGTTTGAAAAGTGGTAAGAATAAATTAGGTCATTTACATAAAACACTTAGAAGAGTGCCTGGCACATTAGTAAACATTCAGTAAGTATTAGATATCACTATTATTGTTATTGCTATCAGTTGTGGTGGAACTGCTCAAAGAATCTTGTGGTTTTTCCTAAAGAAACATGAGGTCACCTGGGACAACCAAAGCTGGAGCCTGGTCACGGTCATATAAGGCAGGAACCCTCTGAAGACTGAAGGTTGGCCCGGCAGGCACCATGGGAGGTCACAAGATGAGGGAATCTGGGTTCATCACTAGGCAGAGAGTATAATAAAGCCCAGAAGGAGACAGGTGAGACAACTCAGCTTGAGCTCCTAGCTGAGAAAACGCTCAGGGTGATAAGACCAAAAGTGTTGCCTGAAGAATCACGGCCACCGTCTGAGCATCCATCCCACTCCTTTGACAAAATCTGGCTGAGCACCTATTATGTGCCAGACACTCTTCTAGTGACGTGTGTACACAGTCAACACAACACACGAACATCGCTGTCTTCATGGAACCCACCTCCTAGTGGGAAGGCTAGCAACCGTCCAGCTCTTCCCTAAACTCCTTTCTCACATTATTGCCTTAATCTTCTTGACAAACCAATTAGGCAGGTATTAGCAAATTCATTTTTCAGACACAAAAAATATAATTGTGCTGCCAATCAAACAGCTGATAAATTGCAAAACCCTGTTTCCAACTCTGATCTAATTCTCATGTTCAGGCTTGTAAAAACTGTCCTGTATTTCATCTCTGTTCTGCTCACTAATTTTGGCAGGTGACGAGGAAAGCCTTAAGCGTTGAGGGGCTGAGGACCTGTAAAGTCAAAATGTTGGGCCCCTCCCATAGGTGCCGAGCTCCCCAAGAATGACGGGAGAAGATGAGCTACAGAGGGAAACGTGAACTTCGCACTGGAGCCCTGGAGGAAGTGGAAGTGGGTTGTGGAGGGTGGTAAGAGGAAGTGTGGACTTTGAAGGCAAATAAGTGACCGAGCAACCCTGGTTGGCAAGATCAACCGTTCCTCATTCCTGCTGAGGGGGGAGGAGCAGGTGATGTCATGTCCTCCGTCACAGAGTCCCCAATTCTTTGTTCAGGCAAGAAGATGAAAGGGCAGTCAAGGGAGAAGCTGAGGTCAGAAGAGCGTCCCAGAGGCTAGTAGATGAATGGACAGAGAGCTGGGGCAGGAGGAGGATTTAGTTTCCAAAGAGTCATTAAGAAAAGCAAGGAAGCTGGGAGACAGGCTGGAGATGCATGTAAAGAAAAGCAGGAGCACGCCTGGAATCTCGTGAGAGGGGGTTAAAGGGTCACAGGTGTCGCATTCCAAGTAGAATGTCAGAGAGGGCCAGCCCAACTGCAAACTCACCTCCTACATGCGCACCCTCGTAAATGGCCGCCTCTCTGCCACTGGCGGGGGGAGAGCAGGACCTGCCATCACCAGAACTTTCCAGGGAAGTTTGACTGTTGCTGGTCTACCCCACTGAACTTGGAAGTATCTGTGATCGCCAAACTGGGAGGAGAAAGGATACCACCAGGTACATATGATTTCACAGCTGTACCAGCTCGTTACCACTTTGCCAGGGTGACGCCGAATCCTTGATTATTGGAACCCTGTTCTAAGATTTCTGAGATCCCAAATTGTCCAGCTAGCAGGTCATCTGGGTGGTTTGGCCTGGAGAAAATGCCCACCGAATGGAAGTTAGAGAATTCGTGGCCTTTTTTTTTTAAAAAAAACAGTTGATCTGTTCCTTTTGACCAATGCTTCTCCAAACTTGTCATTTTAAAGATTCGGATGAGGTGGCGGGCAGGAGGAGGGATTCATTCCAGCTGTGCCACACAGTCCTAGAGGCCAGGAGTGGACAACACGCAGGGATGAGATAGGGGGTAGGAAGAAGAGGGATTCTAGTTCACAAGGTCTAGAGTACGAGTACTTCCAAAAGAAGCTGAATAGGAATCACCTGGGATCTGGTTAAAATGCAGGTGCTTAGTCAGTGGGTCTGGGTGGGACCTGAGGTTCTGTATGTTTAGCAAGCGCCCAGCTGGTATGGATGCTGCTGATTTCCTGACCACACTTTGAGTAGCAAGAACCCACACGACATAACTAGCCAAAGGTTAGCTTCGAAAGATGGCTTCTTTTGAGGTCAGAAGGTTACTAATGGATCCATGAAAACATACGGGGCATCAAATGTATGCATAATAGGAGGATGGCTGCCAAACCTGCAGCCAGAATTTGCAGGTCTAGATCCTGTTTCTACCCTTTTTTAGCAATAAAACTTTGAGCAAATCATGGATCATCTCTGAGTGTCAGTTTCTGCATCTAAAAAAATAGAGGTAATAAGACTTCCCTTGGTTGACTGACCACACGGGGGTGATGTGAGAATTAAAGAAACAACTCAGTGAAAGTGCATTATAAACTGAAGCTGCTGCACATGTGTAAGCATATTATTATTATTATTATTATTATTATTATTATTATTATTATTATTATTATTGTAATATTTGGAGCTAAAGAGACCTTACAATAGTTCCCGTTTCTACTATTTTTATTATTAATAGATACATAGCATTGCCAAGTGTTTGCGTCTATCTGACCCTGTGTTAAGCCTCATTTTATAGATGAGGAAGGTAAGACCTAGAACCTGAAGATAATGCCCAGCTGCCAAGTGTTAATGCCGTGGTATGAACTCAACTCGACTCTACAAAATCTGAGCTCTTACCTGCTGTATTCAGTTTGTTCTCCGTAGCAAACATCATAGAAAAAGGTGATGGTCTAAAACAGAGATTGGTAATTTGTTTTTAGTAAATATTTTAGGCTCTGCATGCTAAATCAAGGTCTCTCTTGCAACCATTCCCCTCTGTCTGTGCAGCGCAAAGGCAGTCACAGTACGTGACGGAGTGGGTGTGGCTGTGTTCCAACAAAACGTTATTTACAGAAACAGGTGGCAGGATGAGTTTGGCCTGCAGACTCTAGTTTGCTAATCCCTGGTCTAGAAAATTCTGAGCTGTCCAATACGGTAGCCACCAGCCCCATGTGGCTGTTTAAATTTCAGTGTATTTCAATTAAATTCCTTGGTTGTGTTAGCCACATCTCAAGTGCTCAAGAGACACATGTGGCTGGTGCTACTGAACTGAATAGGGTTGAGAACATTTCCAGCATCACACAGAGTTTATTGGAGAGCCTTGGCCTGGATCATCTATGGGACTAGGGAGGAATCCCTTACGAGTAGCTATGAGGACATGGGAGTTCTGGGTCCTGGCTTCGCTATACGATTCTAAGTAAATCACACCATTTCCCAGAACCTCAGTCACTGCACACAGAAAATGAGGCTAACCCCTTCCTCACCTTGTTGTTGTGGGAACGGAATAAGAAAATATATAAAAGGTACTTTGTCATCCTTAGGAGCTGCACGCACATAAACCATCATTAGGACTCTATTATTTGAAATGTGAGAAAATGTACGGAGGCAGAATTTATGTAGGTGCCTGAACTGAGAGGAAACAGATTTTCCTTTAAATCACCCCATGGAAGCCATCGGGATGTCAAAGAGTTACCAAAATAAGGAAATCTTATCATTTGTTCAGATTTCTATCTTTTTGGACAGGAAAGGGCCATGACTAAGCAGATCTCAGTGGCCATTCATCTTTCAGAGCTTGGAATTGCCTTGGTAATGCTTACCACGTTCAGGAAACAGAACTGTCCGGATGGGAGCTGTGACGAGATGGGGCAGGTCTGTCCTTCCTGAAAGAGATCAGAGGTTTATTCTTCTTTGTCGCACTCAAGGTTCTAGGCTTTTCCTGTTGCTCCTCCTTCACGGGAGTTGCCTTTGCACCACGTCCACTGTGGATCTCCACACAGGTTAAGGATAAAGCTCAATTTTGCCATGGAGTGAGAGAGCAGACCCGTGGTTGCTCAGCTGATTCCAGTATCTCTGTGGTTCCCAGCAGCTCTCTCCTGCTTCCGTCTGTTCCTAATCACAGCCATTAAATCGCTCCACTAGGAAAATCCCTGCTGTCACTTCCCCTCCTGTCAGTCTGCGGTCCCCTCTGTCCCTTAGGGTCCTAGGGGCCAGACCACCCCCCAGTGACAACTGACTACAGTCACTGACTTGAGTACACAGAGGAGACAGTTTCCCCCTGGTTGGGGCTGGGTGCAACCCTTCTGACCTCTGCTAGTAACTAGGAGTTAACATTTTGCGTGAATCCTTTCATACTGGCTTTTCATACGAGCTTCCTAGAACCTGTCGCATCCTTTTCTACCTTCTTCCCTATTTCCCTTCACTATTCTTTTTCTCACTACTTAAATACTCTTAATTCAATTCTCTGCTCTCCATCTAACACTTGCCTATCAGGCTGGAATCAAGGTTCCCATTCTCATGCACAACTGCTGCTGGTATATGTTGGTTGAACCTTTAAGAAAGTAATTTAGGAAGAATTCCCCCAATCCTTAAAAAATCTGTATATCATATTCCCAGTAGTTCCATTTCTAGGGAAGGATTCTAAGTAATAGAGATGCGCTGAAAATTACTAAACAGGGATATTCATTAGTAGAGTGTTTATAATAGTGAAAAATTAGAAATCATCATCAACAGTAGGAAAAGAATAAAACAAACATGAATTTACAAATAGAGATCTACCATCGCCCCTGCAGTGCTGGAGAAATGGCTCTCACCAAGCTAAGCGACAAGAAGCCTCCGCAGATGAAGGCAGTTGTGAAGGAACAGGAGTTGACAGAGAAAAACAAAGGCTTTCTCCAAAATATCAACGCAGCTGAAGGTGTGAGGCAGAAGTGAGTCAGAGCTGAGCTCCCAGGGGCAGTTTCTGGGGCCCTATCTGGAGACTTCCTCAGGCTGGTAGGACACAAATGATGAGATTGCCAAGTTCAGGGTTGGGGCTGACATTCTTCACCAAAATTCTTCTAATTTTGACTTTATGATTATCTAGTGTGGTATGTCCTGTGAGACACCAAGGGGACCTATGGTCATAAACCAGGCAGACATCAGCTGAATAGGAATGATCAAGATTTTCATCTCAATTTGTGAAAATTGTTGATTCTTTTGTGCCTTCATTATCTTCACTTGCTAAAGATATAAACCATTTAACATAGTTTCTAGAAAAGAGGAAGCACTGATATTCATATAAATACACAAATACATAGGTTACTACATGATAGGAATGTATATGAATAAAAACCAGTGGTTGACAACATTTTTAAAAAGGAAGAAATCAAAGTAAAAGATTTTTCCAGAACCCCTCATATGTCAAAAAAGCTATGATATCAAAGATGTTTTTAAGTGCACTTATAATTTATTAATAACAGTAGCATATATATTTCGAAACTTTCAGCAGTATTTATTTCATCAATAGAAGTGTACATAAATGGCAGGACCGCTTTCTGTGCAGAGTAGGTGTAGAGCCCACCCCAACCTCAGGGTTCAAGGCACGGGTAGGAAACCACTGCTGTGGGTGCCCGTTGCAAACCTACTGTGATTCATTCAAAAGTACATGTGAGCGTGTGCGTGCACATCTATACACACCCAGGAAAACAACAATAGCCCAACAGGGAGTGGGAAAGGGATTCTATCAACACAATTGCCTTAGAAAAAGAAAGACATGAGTTTTGTCTGCACAGGCAAAGCCGTTCAACCTCACTCATAAAAAGAGATGAAAACTACAATGAGATACTGGTTGAAATGTACTAGATTGGCAAAGGTCAAAACCTCTGCTAATACGTGGTTTTAGAGGAGGAGCAGGGAAACAGGCACTCGCATCACTTTTGCAACAAAAAATGACTTTAACCTCTTGAAAGCATACTTTGGTAAAATCTATCAAAATTTTAAGTATATTTTGATCTATTGACCCGGGAATTCTCCTTTTAGGCTTACCCAGTGGATTCTTGTACACATACACATAGACGTGTAGGGATATTCATCACAGCGTTGTTTGCAGTAGCAATTGATTAGAAACAATGTATATAAACATTAATAAAGAACTGATTAGCAAATTATGCTAATCACCTTACAATGGAATCCCATACAACCATTTTTAAAATGAGGCAGCTCTATACGTACTGATATGAATTGGACTTCAAGATAAGTTGTCAAAGAGAAAAACAAGGTACATAAAACGTGTATAATAGCCTCTCATTTATATGTAAAAAGGCGTGTATATATTTAATAAATGTAGCTGCTTATTTATGCATAGAATCTCTGTGGAAGAATAAAGAAGAAACTAGTAACTGTTGAGAAGAGGACACCTGGGGGCTAGCCATCAAGATATATCACTCATTTTCTCCTTTCTTTTGAAACATATGATGCTTTTAAACTACTTTTAAAAGAAATGTATTTATTTATTATTTGTTTATTTTATACACACATTTGCACATACACACACACGGAGCTGCAATGACTTTAGAATGCAGACACTCGCTGATGCATCATTTATGGATTCAGTCAACAAGTATTTATCCAGCCTCCCTATTTCTGTCTTGTACAATACACAGTGTGCTAGACATCATTCACACAGAATAAAATCAGTACAAGAGTAGCAGGTGCTCTCTGGGGCCAGAAAGATCCCAGTGTTCTCGCTCTAGAAATGTTTAGGGCAGGCCTGACCTGCAGACTGAAGGCAGAATAACGGCATCTCTTCTGATTGTGTGACTTACAGTTTGCTGAGGGAATTCACCAGAACGAACCCCACCTTGGACAGGTTGGATGAGGAGGACGTTGTCTCTGAAAACCCTCAAACTGGCTTCCTTCATGATTTGGAGACTAAACGATGGGTAAGGGACAGACTTCAATGCCACAGCAGGTGAAGAGAGGAACTTCACATCTCATATCAAAGCAGGTCATTTTCTTCATAACAGGTGCAAAAGGTTCAGAGCTTTAAATCAGGAGAGAGCCATCCTCTCCCCTGCGGGCTGCAGTTACCACACAAGGGACTTACTGACATCCCCATGCAAAGTTATGTTGTTACGTTGTGCGTTATGTTATTTTTGTCTTTGGCATTTGTGAAATAACTGTGACGTTTTCCACCTTAGAACAAGTTAATATCTGTAGCATTGCCCCCTGGATTGCAGATTGTCTTCTAATAGGATGGATCAGAAAGATTCAGTTACTCCTTCTTCACTGAAGTACGGTTGGTTTACAATATTGTATTAGTTTCAGGTGTACAGCATAGTGATTCAGTATTTTTGCAGACTATACTCCATTCAAAGTTATTACAAGATAATGGCTATAATTCCCTGTGCTGTACAAGATGTCCTTGTTCCTTATCATTTTATATATAGTAGTTTGTATGTCTTAATCCCATATCCCTAATTTGTGCTCTCTCCTTCCCTCTCCCCTTTGGTTAACCACTTGTTTCGTTTTCTTTATCTTTTGAGTCCATTTCTGTTTTGCTATATACTTTCATTTGTATTGTTTTTTAGATTCTACATACAAGTGATATTAGATTCTACATATAAGTATTTGCTTTTCTTTGACTTTTTTCACTAAGCATAATCTTCTCTAGGTCCATCCACGTTGCTGCAAATGTTACTCATTGAGCGGTGGTATCATTGTTTGTCAGCCCAGGACAGAATAAGTCTAATTAGATAATAAAATTATTTACTCTGTAAGAGTTTATCAGATAGTCTACACTCTCAGAGTATAAGGCGTTTTTATAGACTATTTCTTAAAAACTTCAGGTCAAGGCATTAAGGTTTAACAGAATATTTTTTAAAGTAATTATTGTATTTCTTTATGTGAATTTGTTTATACAGAAAATTCTATAATTATGCAAACTAAATCACAGGCAATTGCATAGTTAACAAAGAATTATTAATAAATGTGGCTCTCTGCTGACAAAAGGGCAAATATGTGACTTCTTGGGAAAGAAAACCTTTTTCGCTTATTCTCTGAAAGCAAACCAAGGGGTCTGTACTTTGCATAATCTTACATTTGTCTCTTATAAGAGAAATCATAAGACTTATGATCATAAAAAAGATTATAATCGTAAAGGATAGGTTCAGAAAATGGACAAAGAGTTAATAGGAGCAAAAAAGAAATCAATTTTAATGAACAAAATAGACTTTTTTAGCCAGACTGCCATAGTTGCTGTATCTAACCATCAAAACTCCTCCAAAATATTTAGAAATGAATATTTTGCTCTGGTTTCACATTTCTGATCCCTGGCACTGTTATATACAGTGTCAATTTCAGATGCCAGGTCAGTGAACAGACTTTCCTATTTCCTGCTTTTGTTTGCATCTCTTATAAGCAGAGTGTATTTGCCTATTTCTGAAGTCTATTTGTTCTCCAACCACTTACTGAGCATCCGCTATGTGCTAGGACACACATATATATAAAATCCTTTCACCTCAGTGAGCTCACAAGCCAGGAAGGACTCAGACAGGAATGTGGCTATGGATGATAAAGTCCATCCTAGATGCAGATGTGCTGTGAAGTACACAGGAGGGCTGAACAGGGAGAAGACTAGGGGGATATGACAGCTGAGGTTTGAAGGATGAACTGGAGGGAAGAAAAAGATTTCAGAAAGAAGGAGCAGCACATGCAAAGACAAAGGGGCCAAAGAGAAACTGTTCTGAGAGAGGGACGGGGAAGGAAAAGGCATGACAAGCAAGCAGGCAGGCAGGACGCGAAGGAGATGGAGATAGAGCAGGATGCAGACTGGAAGTCAGGACACCAGGAGGAGTCGAGGACTGATGAGGACTGGAGGTAGGGCGCTGACTGGGATGCCCTGAGCAGGGATGCCAGGAGGATGGGGAAAGAGGACACCAGTTTAAAAGACAGGTGTTCCTGTACTATATACAGTAGATAAACAGTGGGGAGAGCATAGCTCAAGTGGTATAGAGCGCATGCCTAGCATGCACAAGGTCCCAGGTTCAATCCCTAGTACCTCCTCTAAAAATAAAATAAATAAACCTTCAATCCCACTCCTGGGCATATACCTGGAGAAAAATATAATTCAAAAAGACACATGCACCCCAGTGTTCACAGCAGCACTACTTACAATAGCCAAGACATGGAAACAACCCAAATGTCCATCAACAGATGACTGGATAAAGAAGATGTGGTGTATACATATTGGAGTACTATTCAGCCATAAAAAATGCCCTTTGCAGCAACATGGATGGAACTGGAGATCGTCATTCTAAGTGAAGTAAGCCAGAAAGAGAAAGAGAAGTGCCATATGATATTGCTTATATATGAAATCTAAAAAAAAGGACACAAATGAACTTATCTATAACACAGAAACAGATTCACAGGCATAGAGAACAAACTTATGGTTACCAGTGGGTAAAAGAGGTGGGAAGAGATAAATTGGGAATTTGAAAGTTGCACTTCTTGGACTGATGGATATGTTAGCTGTCTTTATTGTGGTAGTGGTTTCATTGGTGCATATATCTAGTAAAATTCATCAAGTTGTACATTTGAAATATGCATAGCTTACTGTATAGGGAATATACCACAATAAGAGTGTAAACAAACAAACAAACCTAATTACCTCCTCCTCCCCCCAAAAAAGGAAAAAATAAGGAAAATAATTTTTTAATTATTAAAAAATAAAATATATAAATAACAAAGTCCTGCTGTATAACACAGGGACCTATATTCAATACTTTGTAATGGACTATAGTGATAAAGAACATGAAAAGGAATATATATATATATATATATATATATATATATATATATATATAAATGAAAATATATATATAAATGAAAAAATATATATAAATGAATATATATATATATATAAATGAATCACTATGCTGTACACCAGAAATTAACACATTGTAAATCAACTATACTTCAATAAAAATAAATAAGTTAGGTGTTAGAGGCTATGACACCAAGCGGATATGACATGCATAATGAAGAGGGGAAAGACTGCCTCCCATGACATTTCAAGGGCTGCTCGGGTTTCTGGCAGAGCATCTGGATGGATAGGGAGACCATATGCAAGGATGGGGAACCCGGACAAGGCAGAGGGGAAATACGATGGGTTCCATTTTTTACTTTCTGAGTTTGAGGTGACCCATGAGCTCTTCAAAGAGCTGCATGTGAATGGAAAGTCATATCCTTGGACTGTGTGTTTTATGCAAGTACAAGTCTGTGACTTAAAACAACACACATTTCTTTATGTATTCAGTCCTGCAGATTTTAAAAACTCTTTTTTTTTTCAACTTCTACTTCCTGCCTTTGGACTCTTTTGGGGTATATTAACCATTACAGTGAAATGACTGATGAAGATAAGAAGTGTCACTGTTGATTACTGGATGTGGACAGAACTCTAGAGATGATCTGGCCCAGTTTTCTTATCACAGACCAGGAAGCTGAGCTTTGCAGTGGTCCAGTGACTTGTTCCACATCCACAGCAGGAGGACAAGACTTAGAATTCCGGTCCTCTGATTCCCACTGGGGTGTATTCCATCACAGTGTTTCCGCTGCTTTTGAATATCCTGGCCAAAGATTTCGTGGAAAGAAACTGAAATTGTGGATGTGTTTTATTTTTGAAGAGGTAGCTAAGAGATAGTGGAGTTGCATAATCCTTGGGAAACCTAGCCTTGGTTTCTTCACCTGTAAATGTGGTAATAATCCTGCCTCACTGGTGAGGTGTCCCTGAGTTGTGAAGGTGCCGGTGGCAGGGACTAGGTATTCCTTCATCTGAACCCAGGTCCTAGGATATGACGAAAAGAGCCATGGTCTTGGAATCAGAAAACCTAGCTCAAGTTCTAGTCTACACACTTACTAGCCATATGGAATGGTTTCCTGTGGCAGCTATAACAAATTAGACTTGGTGGTTTAACGCCATAAAAACGTATTTTCTCATGGTTCTGGAGGCCAGAATTCCAAAATCAAGGGGTCAGCCAGGGCACGCTCCCTCTGAAGTCTCTTGGGGAGAAACCTTCCTTGCCTTTTCCAGGTTTTGGTGGCTCCCGGCATTCCTTGCTTTGTGGCCATATAAACTCCAGACTGCCTCCATCTTTTTTGTTTCTTTGTTTTGATGGTGGTACTGGGGATTGAATCCAGGACCTCCTGCATGCAGGCATGAAGCTCTACCACTGAGCTCTACCCACCCAACCATCCTACCTCCACCTCCATCTTCACTCCATTTCTCTATCTGTGTCTTCTCCTCTTCTGTTTATCATTTGGGCACTTGTCATTGAATTTAGGACCCACCCAGGTAATCCAAGATAATCTCATCTCAAGATCATTAACTTAATTACATCTGAAAAGATCCTTTTTCCCAAATAAGGGCACATTCTCAGGAGCCTACCATTAGGACACGGACAAACCTTTTTGGGGGTCACCGTTTAACTCACTGTACCATGTGACCTTGGCCAAATCACTAAAAGTGAGTGGCCTAGGGGATTTCAGTACCTACCCTTATCCACCTGAGGGCTATCATGAGGATAAGAAGAAATGGTGTACATGAAGGCAACTTGTAGAGGTATGTGAATGTTACTCCCATTGACTTATGCAGATTATTTCAATAATAGACTGATCTGGTCTCCCTGCTCTACACGTTCCCATCCCAGCCTTCCTCTGTCAACAGAGCAGGAGGGCATGTCTGCCCATCTCACAAATGCCTTTGGAGGCTCCAGCCTCAGAGAGGGCTATGCGCTTGCCCCCAGAGAAGGGGGTATGGGTACCCTAGAGGGCCCAGCGCCTCTTGTGATAAACCTTTTGGTTCTACTTTGCTTCCTTCATAATCTTTATCAGGATACGTTGGAGCTGGAGGCTGGGCATGACCAGGACCTGCAGAATGAACAAGATGAGCAAGAAAGAGATTGCATTCAACATGAAGATCCCCAAGTGCCCACATCTGTGCCGTTTTCAGATGACAGCATCCCTGAACTGTAAGCCTTGGCTCATGCAAGACAGAACATTTAATAATGTTTTGGGGAGGGAAAAATGAAACTTAGCACAGAACTTAGGGAAAGCCGAGAAGATTTAAAATCCAAACATGTCTTGAACCATAAAGCGTTCATGTGCACACGTAACTACCTACATGTTCCAGCCAGAATGCAGAACAAGGACATTTCTAGGCATGTAGGCAGAGCCACGGGGTTCTCTTTGCAAACTTTTCTTTGGAGCCTGGAATTAATACACATCTCATCACTCTCAGATAATTTTCTAGAGCTGAAAATTATTATAATTATATTAAAAATGTATTATTAAATCCTTATGGACTCTTTCCCTGTTATATACCTCTTCTCCCCCACCAAGATGCAACCACTATCCTGAAAACAATACTTAACATTCATTCTTTACGGGGAAAGATAAAAATATATCTATATTTTTAACGGACTATAAAATACACCTTGTTCTCTCTAGCCTTGTAAGGGTTTGTTAACATGGATATTAAATAAATGTCCAAACTTCTTTCTTGTGGCCTAAGTGCCTGCCTGGTCCTGGTGACAGAAAATGAATAAGCAGACCGATTTGTCATCCAAAGGAAGAGACTTTCAGGCTATGTGAGCTGTTTCCCATTTTCTACCTTCATACTGATCATGATGATATTTCTGTAGGAGTCAGAAGAGCGTGTTCTTCCAGCTAAACCACTGGAATACGCAGATGGGTCTACAAGGGAAAGAACTTGGAGCTGACAGTACAGACTGGATGGAGAAAATTAAAAATATTATACAAAAAATAAACCTAACAGAAAACATAGTGAAGAGGTAATTGTAGGGTGCTGGGATTGGTCAGAAAATAAGTGAAAAGTTTCATAGCTCCAGAAACTTAAGAAATTTTGGGTTTCAGGTGGTAAAGTCTTTAGGATAAGACGTATAAGGCCTTATGATTAAAAGTCAACGTCACTAGAAAACAAACTCATGGTTATGGGGGTGGGGAGGATGGGGGTGGGAAGGGATAAACTGGGAGTTCGAGATTTGCAAATTTTAACTGCTATACATAAAATAGATCAACAACAAGTTTCTTCTGTACAGCACAGGGAACTATATTCAATATCTTGTAGTAACTTATGGTGAAAAAGAATATGAAAATGAATATATGTATGTACGTGTATGACTGAAACACAATGCTGTACACCAAAAATTGACACAACATTGTAAACAGACTATACTTCAATTTAAAAACAAGTCAACGACACAAAACCTCAAAGCCTACATCAAAGTTATCTGCATCTTGGCTCTCTCTTCTCTCGAGGGATGGAGTTCCCTCAGAGACTCTCTCCTTGAAGCCACGTTAATAGTTATCAAAACGATGTATTGAGGTTCCCAGTGATCCTCGAGTTTTATTCAGTGTTTTCCAAAGGGATCCAACCAGTGTGACATGAAAGAACCATTAAAGTATATTTGTTAATGCATATCTGAATTAAAGTGGAAAATTCCAAGATGAAACAGAAATGAGAGAGCTGTTATTTATCCAGTCACTAGCATAAAGATGGGCTTTGGGGTCAGAGGGACCCCGGTTTGAATCCAGACATTGACATTTCTTGGGTAGGCTAATAAACCTTTTTTAAGCCTTGACTTTTCTCTTCTATAAAAAGGGACTAATGACAGCCACCTCATTAGTTTATTGTGGGTATGAAATAAAATACCGCATGTAAAGCATTTAATACAGGGCCTGGTACATAATAAACAATGAATAAATGGAAGCTATCTTTAGAAATAAATTTCTCTGGCTTTCTAAACCTTCCTACCACATTCCAAACTCTTCCCTACTGCAGGGCCTCTCTTCTAGATGTTTCTTTACCTTTCAATTAAACGTCTTCACATTCAGTTAAACGTCACCATACCTTTCAGCTCAATAGCTCTTTATCTTGGCCTTCTCCTGACGATTCAATTCAAGATGACCTTTCTTTTTTTGTTTTCCTTCCAGAGCATGAATACTATTTGGATTTGAAAAGATTCCTTGTTTTTATTAAGTCAAATCCTATACATTAAAATTTCTTCCTGTTTTAAAAATTAAGGCATAATTCACATACAGTAAAATTATGGTTTTTATTGTACAGCGCTGCTAGTTTTGGAAAATGCATACTGTTACGTAGCCATCACGGTGAAGATACAGAACACTCTCATTGCTCCCCAAATCTCTCATGGACTTTTGTAGTTAACGCCTCTCCCCAGGGCAGGCTGCTGGGGACCACTGACCTGATCTTTGTCCCTACAGTTTTGCCGTTTCTAGAATGCCACGTAAATGGAATCACGTTGTACATAGACTTGTTTTGTTTTGTTTTTTAAAAAAATTAATTAGTTTATTTGTTGGCTGGGGGGAGGTAATTAGGTTTATTTATTTATTTATTTATTTATTTATTTTTAGAGGAGGTACCAGGGATTGAACCCAGAACTTTGTGCACGCTAAGCATGCACTCCATCGCTTGAGCTATACCCTCCCCTCTGCATAGCCTTTTGAGTGTACCTTCTTTCCCTTAGTGTAATGCATTTGAGATTCATTCATGTTGCATACAGTGGTACTTTATTCCTTTTTGTTGCTGGATAGTATCCCATTATATAAATATACCACAGTTTATCTATTCACTAGTTGATGCACATTTAGGTCTTTTTCAGCAATCATAAGTAAAGACAGTATGGGGGGAGGGTACAGCTCAGTGGTAGAGCGCATGCTTAGCATGCACGAAGTTCTGGGTTCAAACTCCAAGTACCTCCATTAAAATAAGTAAGTAAATAAGTAAACCTATTTACCCTCCTAAAACAAAAACAAACAAAATAAATAAACAATTTTTTTAAAAAAACAAAGACACTATAAACACTCACATAAAGGTTTTTGTGTGAACACACATTTTTAAATTTTCTTTGGGTAAACAATCAGGAGTCAGAATGCTGGGTCATATCATAAGTGTATGTTTATATCTGTGGAAAAAAACTGCCGAACTGTTTGAAAATGGCTATGCCGTTTGCATGATGGCTACCCTCTCACTGTTTCCTCCTGTGGTGGGCAGTGTTCTAGTCTCTCTCCTCTTGTAAGGATACTAATCCCATTACAGAGTCTCCACCTCATGACTTTCATCTAAACCTAACTACCTCCCTAAGATCCCACCTCCCAGTACCATCCCACTGGGGGTTAGGGTTTCAGTGTATGAATTTTGTGGAGACACAAACATGAAGTCCTTAATAGACAGAGATCAAAGTTCCTTTTTTTTTTTTTTAATACATGTATCCTAAGATTCCTTTCTTTTTGCTTTTTTTAGCCTATGTATAGCCAGTTGTTACAGCAACATTTATTGAAAAGAGTTTTACTTTCTCCATGGAATGACCTTGCACCATTGTTGAAAATCAATGGGTCATGTATGTGTGAGTCTCTTTCTGGGTTCTTTATTCTGTTCCAATAATACATGTTTATACTTTTGGTAATGCCACACTGCCTTGATTACTGTAGCTTTACATTAAGTCTTGACATTAGGTAGTGAGCATTATTCAGTTTCGTTCTACTTTTTCAAAATTGCTTTGCGTATTCTAACTTTTTTTTTTCTTTTTCATGTAAAGTTTAGAATCAGCCTGTCAATCCTCCTATGATTTTGACTGGAACTACTATTAACATATAGATAGATTTGGGAAGAATTAACAGTTTTTAGCAATATCAACATTTCCAGTTCATGAATACAGTATTTCTCTCTACATCTTCTTTGATTCCTTCCATCAGGGTTGTATAGTGTTCAGTGTACAGATACTTCACATTTGGTTAGATTTATGTCTAAGTATTTCACGGTTTTGGTGTTATTATAAACGGTACTTTAAATTTTTCAATTCCTTTTTAATTGCTAGTATATAGAAATGCCGTCGATTTTTCTATATTGATCTTGTGTTGTCCCCTTGCTAAACTCATTTATTAGTTCCAGTAGTTTTTAGGTTATTTGGGGTTTTCCACGTAGATAATTATGTTGTCTGCAAATAGAGACAGCTTTCTATCTTCTTTTCCAATCTGTGTTCCTTTTACTTCTTTTTCTTGCCTTATATTGACTAGAATTTCTAGTACGATGTGGACTAGGAGGGGCGACAGCAGATAGCAGACATCCTTACTTTGTTCTCAATATTACAGGAAAAACAGTGTGTGATATTAGCTGGATTTTTTGTTTGTTTTAAAAGACACCCTTTCTCAGATTGAGAAAGTCTCTTCTATTCTTGTTTCCTGGGTTGTTTTTAAAATCAGAAGCGATAACCGAATTTTTCAATAGCTTTTGTTGCATTTATGAATGATCACATTTTTTGTTTGTTTATAATTCTCTTGACATGGCGAATTATAATGACTGAGTTTTGAATGCTGAACTAGCCTTGAATTCCCAGAATAAACCCCACTTGGTCCTAATATATTATCCTTTTTATATGTTGTTGGATTCAGCTTACTAAAAATGGAAATTTTACATGTATGTTAATGAGAAATATTGATGTGTGATTTTCTTTCTTGTAATGTCTACTGTTAGTATCAGACTAATGCTTGCCTCATAGAATAATAGAAAAAATTGGGATGTTTTCCCACCTTTTCTGTTTTCTGGAAGACTTTGTGTAAACAGGCTTAATTTCTTTCTTAAATAGTTGGTTGAATTCACCAGTGAAGCCTGGAGATTTCGTTGTGGTAAGATTTTTAAGTACAAATTTAATTTCTTTAATGATATATAGAGTTACAGGGCCACTCCGGCTACCCAGCTCTTGAGTATGTTTTAATGGTAGATTGCGTCTTTCAAGGAATTTGCCCATTCCACCTAAATTGTCAAATTTATTGGTTTAAAGTTGTTAATAATATTCTTTTGTTTATTTTTATTTTATATTTTCTCTTGTTTATTATTTATTTATTTATAGATTCACAGGGGATTTCAAAGAAGTGTACAGAATAGCCCCATGCACCCTCTCCTCTGCCTTTCCAAATGGTAACATGTTGTCCAACTCTAATAAACCATAGAAACCAAGAAATTGACCTTGGTATTATCGACAGAGCGTATTCAGACTTCACCAGTTATAAGTGCACTCATTTGTGTGTGTGTGTGTGTGTGTGTGTGTGTGTGCAGGGTTTACACAATTTTATCATATGTGTGGCCTTGCATAACCACCACCACAATCAAGATTCTCCCCTGTAACCACTGCACAGGGCTCCTTTGTGTTACCCCGTTATAGTCACACTCATTGTCTCCCATCCATCCCTAAACCCTGGCAAGACAAATCTGTTCCACATATTTATAAATATATTATTTCATAAATGTTACATAAATCAAACCATGAAGTTGTGTATCACTGGACATAAGTTCCCTGAGGTTTATCCAGACTGTTGCATGAATCAATAGTTCCTTCCCTTCAATTACTGAGTAGCATTCTATGACATAATTCATATGTGTATATATATACACACATATCTATATTCATTCTAGTTTTGGCCTAGCATGAATAAAGCTACTCTGAACATTCATGGACAGCTTCCAGTGTGAAAACAGGTCTTCCTTTCTCAGGAATAATTGCCCAAGAGTGAAATTGTTGGGTTATATGATAAGCCTGCTTTTAGCTTTGACAGGAATTGCCGAACTGTTTTCCAGAGTGGCTATACCGTTTTACATCCCCACCATCAATATATGAGTGATATAATTTCTCTACATCCATACTACCATTTGGTGTTATCACTATTTTTGGTCTTAGCCATTCTGGTAAGTTTATCTTGATATATTGTAGTTTAAATTTGCATTTCTCTAATAGCGAATGCTGCTGAACATTCTTTCATGTGTTTACTTGCCTTCTGTGTATCCTCTTGGTTAAGTGTCTGAGATGTCTTTTGTCCATTTGCTAATTGCATAGTTTGTTTTTTAATGTTGAGTTTTGAGAGCTTTTCATATATTCTAGATATAAGACCTTTGCTGGATATATGACATGCAAATCTACTTAAGAGAGTCTTTGGCCAAGCGAAAGTTTTACGTTTTGATGAGGTCTGGTTTATCAGTGTTCCCTCTTATGGGTCGTGTTCTTGACGTTGTCTGAGAACTCCTTGCCTACTCCTAGATCCCAAAGATTTTCTGTGATTTTTTTTTTCTAGAAATTTAACTAAACTTGCATTTTAATCATTTTAAATGTCTCCTGTATCCAGTTAGATTGCATTTCTTTACTATCATCTAGATTATTTACAGTGTTTTTTACTTTCTTGAATTGTGTTTATGACTTCCAAGTTCTATGCAATCACTACCTAAAAGTCCTGTTGTTCAGAAATAGGATCAAAAAAGATTGTCCATTGGCAAGTTTACTTAATCCACAGAATTTAGTCCATCTCTTGGTCTGTTTGCAGCTTATTAAGTGAGGTGATGTCCCTGGAGGGCCAAATTGAAAAGCTGGAGTCACACCAGGATCTTGACCCTGATCAGGGGTCAAACATTGAGGTAAGCTGGCGGCTTGGACAAGATGATCTGGGAGGCTGTCGGGACTCTGCCACCTCTTCCCACCCCTTTGATTGTCTGACAGGTCAGAACGAGAATTCAAACCCGTCTTCTGTCACAAGGAGAGCTCCCTGGTGGTCAGTTCTGAGCATATTTCACCTGGGTATCACCACCTCTAGTCTCTAATAGCACAAAAAGGCTAGACATTTCTTTTCTACCTAGACACTCAGTCAGACAAATTTGGGAGGTGTGTATCTCGGTACTATCTTAAGATAATGATGAGAACCTTAAGGGAAAACTTCTCTCCTTAATATTCGTACCCCAGCACCTAACAGTACAAAGACGTGCAGGAAATACACATCAGTGAGGAACTGCATCGTTGGAATCTAAGAGAGATATTTGTGTTTCTTGAATGCCTTCGTGAAGAGTGCTTGGGTTGGTTTTCACAGTCTGCAGAGTTTTCCTGTTGTTTCGCCTCCTTGCATTTCTTAGAGACTCTTTTCTGAGAATGGTTTAATTTTCCCTTTTTAACAGAGTCGTCGAATGTTAGAAAGGTAGTGACCAACTGTAGATAAGAATTAGACTTCAGAGCCCTGGCTGATAATTTTTCTTCTGTACTAAACTTCAGGCATTTGAAGAAAAGTCTCTAAAAATGGAAAAAGTCTATGTCTAACCTCTTTTTTATTGAAATTGCCAGCCTCTGCTTTAGTTCAAGCCAAATTTAAATTAAGTGGGTTTCAAAAGAAGTAAAAGAGAAAAATGCCTCTTTTATTGTAGAAAGGTAATATTTATTTAGACCCCTCACATATTAAAAAGCCATCTACAGATCAGCACAGATTTATCACCAAGGGAAAAAAATACCTTTAACTAAGAGTCAGTCCAGTATTTTAAAGTAGCAACCTCATTTCGGCTAGTTGAAGAGTTTTTTTCAATATTTTGGGCTTTGGAAATTGCAAAGTATGAAGAAAGGGAAGAGGACAAGGACCAAGAAATATTCTGCCTTAAAAATTTCCTCCAAAAGTCAGCTGTACTATAAGAACGTGGATTTCAGCAGGAGGGGAGATAGGGAAGGATGGATATCGTTAAGAATGAAGAGAGAAAGACAGAGGGCCACAAAGACAAATTTAAGTGAAATAAAAAACCAAACCAACAAGGACTTGGGATGATATGAAAAGGGAAAGCATCGCAAATACATATGGAGATGCTCTGTCCTGGAAATGCACAGCTTTGTACACACTCTGAGAAAACAGGCACGGACTTGAAAGCCAGCAACAACCCAAATATCCACCAACTGGTGTGTGGATAAACTGTGGCAATGCTATATGATGGAATACTACTCAGTGATAAAAAAGCAACGGACTTCTTAATCATCCAGCAGCATAAAGAATCTCAAATGCATTACGCTAAGAAAGAAGCTGGGCTCAGATTACAGACTGATCTAACATTCTGAAAAAGGCAAAACTATAGAAACAGAAGATAGATTAGTGTTTTCTAGAGTCCAGTGGGGAAAGGGAGGAGGGGATCGACAAAGGGACACAAGGAAATATTGGGTGTGATGGAAATATTCCATATCTTATGGTGGTGACTGATTACATGACAGTGACAAGTAAGCATCTGTCAAAATTCATAGCACTGCACACCTATAAAAGGTGAGTTTTACTCTATGTAAATTATGCCCCAATAAACGCGACTAGTAAAAATTGATGCAAGTTCGGTCCTCAGTAAGACTAAAGGCTGATGGGAAAGGCTGTGTAAAAACAAATGCAGTGACATAATAAATAAGAAACTTTAAGTATAATTATTTCAGAAGCCAAGTCGGAAGGGATGGCTGTAGGTTTACTCTGCAGAGGGAAAAGTGAAGATTGTTAGAAAGAAATATAGGAACAGTAAACAAAGGATGGAAAAATGAAAGGAGGAGTAAGTTAATCAAGCTAAAGTAATATCACATGTATTGGCTCACTTATTTCTAATGAGGAAATGGGATGACTCAGAAAGGCATGAAAAAGGGAGGAGGGGGAAATTGGTAAACGTATTTAAACACACACACACGCACACGCACGCGCACATGCACCAGGAACAAATTTAAAAGAACTTTAAGCTGAGGAGAGGACTTCGAGATGGCCTTTGGGTGTTGCCTGATACTGAGTGAAGTTCAATGTCCATGAAGCTTTCTGAAATCTCCATACAAACATCCCAACTTCCATTCTGAGACTGATTCCTATCTCAGTTATCTTTGGTACAATTATCTTTGGTAAATACTGTGTAAAGATACTTACTGTGTAAATTAACTACAACAATGTAAAATGTGATGATCATATCACAGCCTCTTTCCAAATCATTAAATCACACAATTCAGGGGTCGGTGATGAATGAACTCGGTAAAAGAAGGGTGTAGACTGTATATTTTCTCTAAGCAGTCTGAGGGTAAACACTTATTACTAGTATCCAACCAGGAGAATGGCCACTTACATAGGATGTGGTCAGTAGTATCTTGTTGATTTAGTGTTGATTTTGGAGATCAGCACCCAGAACAGTATGGGGGAAAAAAGCCAAAAACAAAACAACAAAAAAAACCCAGCTTCTGTTAAATCTCTACCCATTTGATCACAACTGAGCTTTCTTCTAAAAATCGCCATTTGTTTCATTTCAATTCCACACATCATCATTCATTACAACGTTTGTTCTGTATCCTTTTGTTTTAAAGAAGAAGATCGCGGAGATCAAAAAGCACATGGGAGAAATGGATAACAAATTTGTCCAGGTAATGATAAGACGGCTTTGTAATTAAGGAAGAAAAACAGTTCTTGAAAGAAAGCTCAGATTCAGAGAATTTTAGTGAATGGAATTCAAAATTCAATGAAAGAGACCCAGAATTTTAGAAAGGAACTTAGTTAGTTACGCCCACATTTTCAGAAGAGAAAAGCAGAACTCAGAAACATGAAGTGACGTGCCCATACTTCCACAGGAAAAGAACCAGTCTTGTTCTTCCTCTCCCATTAAAAACATATATATTTTTTCCTTCTAACAAAAGTAATGCATGCTTATTTAAATAATTAAAACATTATAGAGCAATTTCATATAAAAATAATCCCGCTCGCTCAAAAACAGTGAACATTTTAGTATACTTACATTCTTCTAAATGTCTATGTACATATTTAACCCATTATTATTATTTTAATGGGATTATATATATATTAGTTTGCATCTTGCCTTTTTTCACTTAGCATTTTTTCTTCAACAACTTTCTAGGCCACTAAATGTCATTTTAGCTTTTTCCTGTTTATATAAGGCAGGGTTTGATTTTTGGATTTATTAAATTTATTTTGTTGGATATTTGTGGCTTTATAACCAACGTTTGCCATTACAAACTACACCTCAAAAGTCCATACTTTGCCTGCTTTTGCAAGTACCTCTTTAAGAATCAGTTTCTGTAAAGGGCACCCCTAGAACCCCAGAACTATCTTGAATCCCAGAACCCTCTTTTCCCTGCTCTAGCTCTGCTTTTCAAGGTATCCTGCAAGTCTATTGTGGAATGATTAACTTAAAACCTTTAAAAGCATTATTTACCCCAGACATAGGTGCAATTGGCATTCACGTCCTAGAAGGGGATGGCTTGCTTTCAGTCTGTGTCTTGATCTTACTGATAGAAACCGACCCAAACCATCTGCCACCTCTACCTGACAATATAAAGGAGACCTGGGAAGAAAAGAGGAACCAGAAACTTTTTGTGGACAGCTCTTTTGCTAAACCATAAGGCCCGGATAACATAATGAGGACTTACATGTATATGTTACAAAATTTAAAATCTTTAAAAGAAAATACGACTTTCTTTTTTCCCTTGGAGACAGATCATGTTTCTCCAACTAATGTCCTGGTGGAAATTTTTTAAGGAGCAGGGAGAAAATAATGAATAGAGAAAAAGATGGTTTATAATAAGCTGCTGTTGTGTAAATGTATACTTCTAAAGTATTGAAAATAATTTTTTTAACATTTTGGTTATACCTCCTGCAAGTTACTGTGATTGTTCTAAGAGGAAGGGTTTTATTGAATAAAAGCAGGTTTCAGTGAGGCCGCTTTACAACTACGTGCTATCAAGAATGAGTAAGGTTTTATCATATAAACCAAAAAATACGATTTATGTTCCACCCCAAATTGTGGCTGTCTTTTCAGGCAGGTGCTTGTAATGAAGCCCATGAATTAAAGGAAAAACTCATTGTGAGAATAGAGGTAAGATTTCACAGTTACACAAGTTCAAATGTTGATAAAATTAGATGATTTAAATCTAACTACAGGGGTAATTCTTTCCCTTGAAGTTGACAGCATACCACATACTCTTTCTAGACTTTTCGCCTTCTTCTCCCTCTCCTGACCTTCTGCTTTGGGCCAACAGAACGTCTCCCAGGTGTGGTGTGCTCCCAGGCTCTCACACCCCTGCTTCTACAGCTCCTCCCTCTGGTGCTTACCCTCCACTTCCACACATTACCCATTCAGGTCTCAGCTCAGATGTCAGCTCATCTCCCAGGCCCTGCTAATCTCCCATGCCAGAAAAAAATGACTCCATCTCTGAATTCCTCCCACAAGATTTTATACATCAAGGTAAATGAAAATAGGTGAATGAAGCAATGAAGGAATGAATCCCCTGTCACTCGTTCAGAGGTGCCTAACCATCCCACCCATCTAGACTAGATGTCCGACACCCAGACCTCAGCTACTCTGTCTCATCACCTTATCTACTCTCTCGTCAGCATAGTTTAATCTGTAACATCTAATGAATATGTGTTTGGTTGTTTATTGCCTGTCGTCTAACCCCTATAAACACACATGTGATCCCTTATCTGTTTTGTTAAAAAACGCACATGCAATAGAATGCCCTTTCCTTATCTATTTTGGGAACCGGTTTATCTTAGAATAGCGCCTGGTAGGAATCACTCAATAAATATGTTTTGCGTCAATGAACTAACTGAATAGATGAATTCAATACAAAGATAATTATCTTCCTACTTGAATAACCCAGTAGTTAAAGATTAGCGTGTGGGTTTCATTTAATTTTCTACCATGAATGTCAGTCTCTTTCATTAGTGGAGTACAGTAAGGACCTCGTCACATGACTCACATGTGACTTGCAATGTGGGCCCCTAAAATGTTTCAGAGGAAAAACACTCTGCATGATCTACAACGAGACGGGCAGAACACCTAGAATCATTTTTTAAAGATGATAGTTGATTGCTCTTTTTTCCCAGAACTTTTGCAAGGACATGACTCTGCTGAATACAAAGTTGGGGATGTACCAAGTGCAAGAAGGGAAAACAGACTCTCAGAGCCCTGAAGAAATGGCCGTGGAAGGAAGGGAGCCCCTGCTTCCTCAGGCTCCACCCCCGCCCTTAGTGCAGAACGCTCCTCCCCGCATCGCAATGTGGTAAGCGAGAGACAGGGGCTCTGGGGCTGGACAAAAGCCAAAAACATGTAAAGACTACAGTAAGACTGAGTTTCTTCAAGAATTGACTAAAAAACTTGTTTTACCTCCTTTTATAAATTATTCTTGTTCTTTGAAAGTCTATTTATTTATTAAGTCGTATTTTTTCTTATTATTTTAGACGTGTATCTGTTGCATGAGATATATAGATACAGAGATTTCTTTCTTATTGCTTTGGATAACTCTATATACATAAATGTTAAAGGATGGTGTCTGCAACCTATGATGCAGCCACCCCCAGCCGAGAGAACATACCTGCTAAACAGATTTGAAAACCTTTGTTTGCTGGACAGGATGTCTCTCCCTTGGAAGGGATTGAAGACTGGCAAATTCTGACTCTTTGGGTCTTTTTCTGGAGATGCCACACCATCATATATACTTTGAATAGTACCCCACTCTAAGGGAACTTTTTTGACTCTTTATCTCCAACCACCAACCCAGGTAGAACCCTCAGCTCTCTCTCTTGTGTGTGTGCACTGGACCTGGCATGTAATCCGGACATAGTGCCCACAGCGTATTACTGCAATTAAATTGTTTCAAATCTGTCTTCTCCTAATACTCCCTAGGCTACTTGAAGGCAGGAATCTTGATCACTTGGGGACATGAAATGTAAAATGTGTTCATCATGCTCAACAAATACTAGGTTAATAAGTGAGGAGTGCTGTCAATGACTATGGAAGCTTCCAGAAAGCTTCCTCCTCCCAGAAAGATCAATGAGAGCAGGAAAAAATTGTCAGAATCAACTTTTTCAGAACTCTGGAAATCAAGAATTTAGTATCCAGAATAGATAAAGAACTCTTAAAACTCAACAAAGAAAAACAACCTAATTTTTTAAATGAACGAAAAACCAGAATAGACATTTTTTTCCAAAGAAAAA
This sequence comes from Camelus bactrianus, assembly GCF_048773025.1. NCBI lineage: Eukaryota > Metazoa > Chordata > Mammalia > Artiodactyla > Camelidae > Camelus > Camelus bactrianus. The sequence goes on from NC_133572.1 coordinate 17,538,604, forward strand.
TGGCCACACAAATGGCCAATAAACAGATGAAAAGATGCTCAATGAAAAAGCATAATGAGAGCATCATTGGTCATTGGGGGAAACGCAAATCAAAATCACAAGATACCATTCTATACCACTTAGAAAACTATAATTAAAAAGATGGACAATGACAAGCACTGGATATGATGTGGAGAAATTAGAACCTTCAGACAGTGCTACTGGGATTGTAAAATGGTGCAGCCTCTTTGGAAAACAGTTTGGCAGTTCCTGAAAATGTTAAGCTACCATATGACCCGCTCCCAAGTATGCACCCAAAGAACTGAAAATACATGTCTACACAAAAACCTGCACAGAAATATTCATAGTAGCTAAAAAGTGGAAACTATACAAATGTCCATCAACTGATAAAGAGGTGAACAAAATGTAGGCTACCCACACAGCGGAGTATAATTCAGCCACACACACAACAGTACTGACACATGCTGCAACATGAATGACCTTTGAAAACATTATGCTAAGTGAAAGAAGTCAGACCCGAGAGGCTACATGTTACATGATTCTATTCACATGAAATGTTCAAAATAGGAAAATCCATGTAGATAGAAAGCAGATTAGTGGTTGCCAGGCCTGGAGATAGTGGGAAATAGGGAGTGACTGTTCTGGGGAATTTTGACAAAAATTTCCTGTAATTAGAAAGTGGTGATGGTACAACCTTGTGAATAAACTAAAAGCCGCTGAATTGTACACTTTAAAGGGTAGATTTCATGGCATGTGAATTATATCTCAAAAACAGACAAATAAACAAATAAGGGAATGCCTTTCAATGATCACTTAATTGTGTTCTACAGGCAGATAATCCAGCTGAGTTGATCATCTTTCATCACATCATTACATTCTAGTTAAGATTGCTTAAGACTTGTCAGCGAACTGGAAACACACTGGTTCCGTTTAAGCATATTTATACATTAACTCTTTGGGGAACGTTTATCTTGCAGACTAAGTCAATTATCTTGCTGTTTTTAGCTTCAGAGAGTGACCTCTCCCTGTTATTATCCCCAATTCCTCAGTTCTCTTGTAGTCTTCCCCCATGTATTGATCACAAATAATGTGAACATTTTGGAAAAGATTAAAGGTTTTATCCATGGCAAGTTTTGAAAAACAAGGAAACAGTATTCAAAAATCAAAAGAATGTTGTTAATCCTTACAGAAGATAAACTCAAAATGAATGAAATTGTAAATGACACTAATTTTTGGTTCTACACAGGTGATATCATGAAAAAAACTTATCTTGATTCAGCTGCTATGATGTTTTCCAAAGAAAAATGTCTGAACCTTTTAAAATATTATACATGTTCTTTTATTTGCTTAATAGTAAAAACTTTTTAAAATTTTGTTATATCACATTGACTTGTAAATAAAAGTCAAATGATTCAGTAGTGTCAGTAAATAAATCTGTCCAATCAGTTTTGCTTTAAGTTCTCAAAAATACAAAATCCATTTAAAAATATTTAGTGTGGGAGAGTCTGCTGGAAAGATGAAAGGATGTAGACTGAAAAATAATAAAGATCTGACTCTCTTAGTGAGAAAAAAAATCTGAATCCATCCATACCTTTAATGTTCACTGAAGGAAAGAAAAAACTAGAAGGACTTATCTAAAACGAAACAAAACAAAACAAAACAAAAATCACACAAACAAGCAAAAACCACCAAACAAATAAAATAAAACAAAAATAAAATAAAATAAGAAGAAAGAAAGAATAAATAACTGGAAGAGACATAAGAAAGGAAAAAGAAAACCTCGCTGATTGTGTTAAGCTAGTTATAGCTAAGTGATGGGACTGTAGTTTTGTCATTTCTCTGTTTTCCAAGCTATCTGTAATTTAGGGGAAAAAAAGATTTTTCTCTTTAAAAAAATTAATGTTAAAATGTCCCAGTTTAGTATTTCCAAAGATGATCAATTTTGGAATTTGGGAAGAATGGTGTTCATTTAGTGGATATGTTTTGGTAGTGAGCCATTTTTCTTTTCACAAGAAAGAACAAATCTAGACTCAGGGCTCCTTGAGGACAGACCATCTCTGCTTCACCTTTGCAGCCTTCGAAGCCTCTTCCTAATAGACTATTTCAAGAACATTGGCTCTCTCATAAGTGTGTGAAGTAGAAGCAATTTTTTTGTGTAACTGCCAAGAGATAGCCAGTGGCAATAACGCCACGAAACTTGGCTCAGGTTCATGGAATCCACCAAGTTGGGCCACACAAAGCAGAGCGTTAGCCAGCTTTAACTCTGCTCTAGATTTGCTCTTCTGAAACGTGTCCCAGATGGTCATTATCGCCAGGTAACTGGATTATCTGTGACAATCTCTTTTCTTCTTTGTGATCTTCTGGGTTTTCCAGATCTTCTACCTTAATCATGTATTGCACTTATAATTTGAAGATAATAATGCAAAGACTTAAAAGCAAATAAATAAAGTACATCATAGACGCAGCCCAGAGGGAGGAGGCCTCAAAGACTTGAAAAAGCTTCTGTTACTTTAAAAGGGCAGGTCTGGTGCTACGATAAAACTGGTGATACAGAGACCTGCATTCCACTTGTATTTTGTATCTTAAGGAAAATCTAATTGCCTGTGCCTTTATTTCTCCCAAAATAGGGATCATATACCTCATAAGTGAGGTTAAGATGGTAAGAATTGCTAGAGGGCGAGAAGAGCATTTATCTTCTTTTTTTTAAGAATAGTTGACTTACAATATCATGTTAGTTTCAGGTGTATAGCAAAGTGATTCAGTTATATGTATTTATATATATATATTTTTTCAGATTCATTTCACTATAGGTTATTATAAGATATTGAATATAGTTCCCTGTGCTATACAGAAAATCCTTGTTGTTTACCTATTTTATATATAGTAGTGTGTATCTGTTAGTCCCAAACTCCTAATTTATCCCTCCCACCTCCTTTCCCCTTTGGTAACCATAAGTTTGTTTTCTATGTCTGTGAATTGTGTCGTCGGTTGTGCTTCAATATTCAATATTTTGTAAATTATTCTCTATTTAAAGTTACTACACAATAATGTCTATATTGTCCTGTGCTTGTACAATGTAATCTTGTTGCTTACTCATTTTATACATAGTAGTTTGTGTCTCTTAATCCCCATCCCTATCTTGCCCCCCTCCTCCCTCTCCCCCCTGTAACCACTAGTTCGTTCTCTACATCCTTCAGAATGCTCTTAACACAGGTGTTTTCTTTCCTTGCAGGAAACGTGTACTGAGGCTTGTCATCATGTTTTATATCCTCACCTTCACTGGACTTTCATGTTACATACTATTTTTTGATGCTACATTTATCTTTGAAAGGGTGCTCCCTGTTATGCTCGGGCGCCGCAGGATGTGGGAACTACGGGAGATCATTGCACCTTTCTTGAATTTGGAAGTGGAAGACTTGTTACCCTCCTAAAGATACAGAAGTTACTGTTACCCTACTGACTTTCTTCCCCATAAAATTCTGGCTGTTCCTGTATTATGATGGTTAATTTCTTTTTTTAAAAAAACACAATAGGGTGTTTGCAAAGAACTTTGTAGTTATGTAGGAGTTGGTTGATAACAGACAGAAAAAATGAAAACAATTTATCTTTATCCTCATGACTCACAATGACATCCTGAATCATTCCACACATTGTTTAAAACGTATACTTCAAACCACTAGCCTCTCTTCTCCCGCAACCCTGAGGACACTGAGACTATCAAGCATTAGCTTTCATGGGTGGTTATTTCCCCCATTTTGACTTCTGATGTCAGAGAAAAGAAAGCTCAGAATTCCTCTCCACTTTGACTTCAGTTGAATCGGGGCTATATTTTGGTTGGAGTGGACATTTCTTGGTTTTGCTCCTTAACCTTCATTTCTCCTTTTTGTAACAGCATCCTAATTTTGCTTTGAAGGGACTTTCTTTCCTCAGTAAGTGTAATTGTAGGTGATCTTTCAGTCAATGTCTGCTGTCTTCCAAGTAACGAAAGTTGCAAATATGCTGAATCAGACATTCTCTAAGAATAAGAATTTTCAGAAGAATCATACAAAGAAGGGAAATGATGGGAACTTAATTTTGTTAACTAGCTTATATCTTTTTCTGCTAAAGGTAGCCAGTGTTGGTTCTGTTATTTATTTTTTTAAAAATGAAGTCTAATTGATGCAGTAGTTTTGTTTTCTTTTTGTTTTTTGGTTTTTTCAATTGAAGTATAGTCAGTTTACAATGTGTCAATTTCTGGTGTACACGTAATAGTTCAGTCATACTTATACGTACATATGTTTTCATATTTTTCATTGTAGGTTACTACTCACATTTGAATGGGTCTTGAAGGATGGATATGGCAGAGAGAAGGAAAAGGCATTTCAGAGAAAAATATCATGAGTAAAACTTAGAAGCCATGGATATAAGGAAGAGACAGGAAACTTAGTAGAACATATTGCTCAAAATAAGAGTTAGTATGTTCCTCTATTTTTAAAAAAAAAGTTTTAAAATTATATACAGTTTTTAAAGGTTATTTCAATTTACAGTTATTACAAAATATTGGCTCTGTTCCCCATGTTATACAGTACATCCTTGAGCTTATCTTACACCCAGTAGTTTGTGCCTTCCTCTCCCCCACCCCTATTTTGCCCCTCTCTCCACCTGTGCTGGTAACAACTGGTTTGTCCTCTATATCCGTGAGTCTACTTCTTTTTTGTTATATTCATGAGTTTGTTGCATTTTTCAAGATTCCACATATAAGTGACAACACACAGTATTTGTCTTTCTCTGTCTCACTTATTTCGCTTAGTGTAATGCCCTCCAAGTCCATCCATGTTGCTGGGAAATGGCAAAATTTCATTCTTTTTATGGCTAAGTAGTATTTCATTGTATGTACATACCACATTTTCTTTATCCATTCATCTGTTGATGGACATTGAAGTTGCTTCCATATCTTGACAATTGTAAATAATGCTGCTATGAACACTGGGGTGCCTGGATCATTTCAAAATGGTGTTTTTAATTTTTGGGGGTTTATACCTAGGAGTGGAATTCCTGGGTAGTTGTATTTTTTGTTTTTTGAAAAATCTCCATACTGTTTTTCCCAGTGGCTTCACTAATTTACATTCCCACCAACAGTGTAGTTTTCACATTCCTTTAAAGCAAACACTCTGCCTCGTTCATTCTATGGTCATTCTGGAATAGTGATGCCCAGATACTGGTCCTCAACTGGATGCATCAGAATCGCCTGGAAAGCTTCATACATTAGAGATTTCCAGCTCCATCCCCAGATACTTAGATTCAGCAGAAATAATATGGGACCTCAGAACTTTATTTTTAAAAATCTCCCCAGCTAAATTCAATACAAATCCGAATTTGGGAACCATGCCTTGCTTTAGGGCAATGCTGTGCACATAGTAACTACTCGATGTACACCTATTGAAGTTAATTAAATTAGGTATTATTACCTTGTGGCCTCCCTATCACCTCACCCAGTGCTCCATTCAATATTTGTTCAATAATTTCATTATAGCCTTTTTCCCAATGTCCCCTTCTTCTCACACCCTTGAAGTAATCAGCTCCTTTACTATCTTTTTCTTTTAACATTCCAGGAGTCACCAGGTCCTTGCAATTCTTCTACAGAAAATTTTCTCAGATCAGCCCCCGTTCTTTGCATTTATAATGTTTCCATTCTGATAGGCCTTATCATACAAATGGATTGCTGCCGAGAAAGGCCAGCTTGTTTTCACTTCCATAAAGCTGCTTTTATTCACACAACCTTAGAAAAGAATAGACCCCAAACACCACTTTTGTCCTGATAGTGTAGCCAGAAAACGACACCAGTCGCTAGAAATGTGAAATTTGCTTACGAGTGGTTCTCAAGCCACAATGCCTAACAGACTTCCACAAAGAGATATTTAATTATATATTTGTCTGAGCATCACACCCAGAAGTTCTGAATCTTTAGAGCTAGGATGAACCTCTAGTATCTTCTATTTTAATCATTTCCCCTAACAATTTTTGCAGATCAAAGTTTAAGAACTACCATGCTATGCTATGGGCAAAAGTTGCCTGGGATTGCAATTTGGCTGAGATCCCATACAAGGTTAGATAGAGATGAGTAACTTTTAGGGGCAGGGAGGGGGAAAGGGGGATGGGTGAGGGAAATTCCAGGATACATGGGAAGAGAAAAAGCCAAAAGCTCTGGGAACCATGAGTTTTATATTCAAAAGGTCTTGTGATAGAGAGTATGCTGACATTAAAAAAAAGTCACAGTTAAACTTGTTTACAGATAAAAAGACTATTCAGACTGATTTGTGGACAGAACTTGATGTATGTTGTTTTAATAATCTTAAGGTAAAATTCCCATTGCTGGATACAGTTTCAGCTGATTTATTTGTAAAACAAAAAATAAGTATTGAGTTTAAGCATCTCAAATAAAACTAAAAGTCTTGCAAGAACCATATAGCACTAGTGATGAAGTAAGGTAGGGAACTAGACTCTTTTAAAAAGTAAATATTTTACTAACTTCCAAGATACATTTTTATTAGGATTTTGACTAGGAATAATTTTCCCTGGGGGATGAATATCCTTAAAGTGGAAACAGTGCTATTTCCCATCAATTTATTTTCAATTTGTCAGCATCTCAAGCTGGAAAGCTGGATGTCACAACGTTCCACTCTACTGAGAGAGGGAAATGTTTTGTAAAGGACTGTAATATTAGGATGATGTAAATGTCTGCATGTGGTAATTCAGCTCAGTGCTTTGGTTGATTGGGTTTTTCATTTCAGATCTTTAAAATGCCATATTCAATTGAGTCAACTACTATGCTCAAAATCATGTACTAAAAATACTGGTATCACTTTACAAGTATGGTCTTGGTTTCGAAGTAGGAGGAAGGAAAATGAGTGGTCACAGAATCTCCACGTGTTGTTTGTTTGTAGTGAAGACAGCTATGCTGTAATGAAAAGAGCTTTCAACTTGGATGAAAGTTGAGTTAAACTCACAATTGGCTGTCAACAGGATGCCAGTCTCCACCTTTCCCCCACCTCAAACGGGATCAAAATGGGATCAAAGCAGTGTTCCCCAGCTGCCCAGAGTGTTGGCTGCTGAGAGTTCACAGCATCCTAGGTGATGGCTAGGGGTGCAGACTTGACTCTTTATGGTTGGTTCTAAGTTGAAAGGAGGGACAAAAATGATAGGAGCTCTCAGTTAATAATCACATTTTTGTTTACAACACGTGTATATTGAGGAAAATAATAACTGCCTCATGAGAGGGTTGGATTAAAGGACCTGATATTTAATAGGTAGAAGGGCATTATTATTATTACTGTTATTGTTATTATTACTGTTGTTGTTATTATGACTATTATTATCTTGGGCAATATTTTTAAACATGTGAGATTATCTAATTAAGAATTTTGGGTCTGACCTAATAGGGAAGAAATGAATCTGAACATACTTCCTGATAGGCTACATCTTGCAGTAAAAATGAATGAACCACAAATTTTGACTCCTTTCTTTTTCACGATCCCACTCACGGTCTGGCAGGAAATCTTGTTGATTCTACCTTAAAACACATGCAGAGCACAACCACTTCTCACCACCTCCCTGATACCAGCTACCCTGCAAGCCATGATTATTGCAAACATCTACCAATTCTCTCTCTGATTCTCCCTGATTCTACCCTTGCGCACATATAATTCAGCAGTCAGAATGATACGGTTATAAACATAGGTCAAATCACATCATCTCTCTGTTCCAAACTCCTTCAGTGGCTTCCTATTTCTTTCAGAACAGAAGCCCAAGTCCCTGCAATGGGCTTCAACAACCTGTCTTTGGCCCTCCACCAGCTCTCTCACCTCATCCTGTTCTGCTTGCCCTCTTAATCACACCTCTCCAGTTTCACTATCTTGCCCATCAGACACACTTACCTCAAGGGCTTTGCCCTGGCTGGCCCCCCGACCTGGCAGCCTCTGCCCCCAAATATCTACATGGCTCACTCCCTCAGGGCCTTTACCTCTTAGCTCAAATGTCCTCTTCTTGGCTACCATCAAAGAGGCAGATAATAGCCAGTGTTGGTGTGGCTGTGGAGCCATTGGAATGCTGACATATTGCTGATGGCCGTGTAAACTGATACAGCCACTTAGGAAAACAGTTCTCTAAAAAGTTAATGTAGAGTTAGCATTACTAGCATACTAGCATAACCTAGTAATTCCACTCTCCTAGGTTATCCCCAAAAGAACTGAAAACAAATGTCCACGCAAAAACCTGTATGTGAATGTTCACAGCAGCATTTGAGAATAGCTAAAAAGTAGAAACAATTCAAATATCCATCAACTGATGAATGGATGAACAAAATGTGGTAAGTACACACAAGGGAGCATTACGCAACCACAAAGAAGAATGAAGTACTGATACATGTTGCAACATGGATGAGCCTTAAAAAATTATGCTCAGTGGAAAAAGCCAGACAGAAAAGGTCACATATTGTATGATTCCATTTATATGAAATGTCCAGAATAGGTAAGTCCATAGAGACAAGGTAGATGAATGGCTTGAGGGGAGTCGGACTAGGGAGTGACCACCCATGAGTACAGGATTTCCTTCTGGAGTGGAGAAATATTTTGGAATTTGATAGTGGTGATGGTTGCACAACTTGGTGAATGTACTAAAGAAAATCACAGAATTGTACACTTGAAAATGGTGAATTTTATGGTATGTGAATTATACGTCAGTTTTTAAACATTTCATCTTCTTAATGAGACCTACACGACCATCATGTTTAAAATTGCAATCCTTGCATTCCCAACCCCATCCCTCCCAGTTACTCGTCTCTGTTCTACTTTTTGCCATGACTTCTAACATAGTATATAACTTATTAGATTTTGTTGTATCCAACTTATTAGATCCATTGTTCATCTGTCTCTTCTCCTTGAAATGTAAGTTCTACAAGAGCAGAAGCTAAACTAGGACCATACAGATACCAAGTTATCTATAATGTCAGAGAATATGTTCATTTGAGCACAAGGATACTAGAATTATAATCACTACAAAAATAAATTTCTTGAGAAGGACTACTTTGCTCTGTATGTTTAAAGGCTGAAGAGGAATTACGTATACTCAAGGTGAGAGAGTCAAAGTTTAAAAGGAGTAGGGAATCATAAGGGAGGAAGCGAGAAAAGGAAAACATGTTCCGTGTATGGCAGGTGGGCTTCCCCGTTATCCGGACTAAAGTCATTCGTACAGACCATGTCACCACCTCAGGCTGGAGAGGAGAGGACAGATTGGTGGGAACAAATGAAACAAAGTGTGCAGTACTTACTGGGTCCCAAGGACGCAAAAGGAAGTTCATTGGCTGATGGAATTTAGCCAAAGGTTGTACTGGTCTCCCTGGTTTGAGACTGAATGACACAGTATCCTCAAATTAAGCATCCCCAGGCCTGTGGCCAGGCAGAACTGGGGACAGGTAGAAATTGCCCACAGGACACTCAGTTTGCAGTGGAGGGCGGTGTGTGTGAGGAAGGGCCTGTTAGTTACCTAGGAGATTAGCTTCAATTTTGGCATAACCTCATGAAGTGTGAAACCAATTTAGTTTTTAGGTTTTTTTTTTAATTTCAGTTTTTGAATTTCTTTTTCTACATGGATTTTATGAGATTCATTAATACTCAATGTCACAGAATAGTTACTAACCAAGTGACACGTGGTTTTGGTTTCAATTTGACTGTTTGAGATGAAGCCTCTTTTTTTTCTATTTCTCTTAATTTGACTCTGACTGATTTTATTGATACAGACTAATCTCCAAGTGATTTTGCCTAACAAATAAGGCAAAGTATAGAATAATCTAGCAAAGCCTATCCAGTCACCATTCCCCAGTTCCTCGCCCTACAGTTCAGGTATCCACCCTTGCCCTGTATGACTCTGGATCAGATCCTAGCTGGCTTAAAGCAATCACAGTGAGCCTGATCCCCTTGCCAGTGATTGGTTTAGATGTAACCACGTGACTCAGTTCTGACCAATGAAACTTGAAGATATATCTACAGGAGGAAGGAATGTTTCTGAGCAAAAGTTTCCTTTATCTTAAAGAGAAAAGACCTCTTTTTCACTTTTGGATGTCACTGTGTGTGGGTTTGATACTTGAAATTCTCTAGGTCATCTTACAACCATGAGGAAAATGTACAATCTAGTTTGGACTTGCAACCATCAGCCAAGGCTGAGAGGTACCACAGAGAGAGACAGAAACTGCCTGGGTGCTCAGTGGCATCTGAAGTAAGCCAAACTACAGTCCTATTGTGTATGCCTTCTTATTGTTCAAGACTCAGATTCAGATCTGAGGAGGGGAAATGCAGAGGTGGGAGCAGGGGTGGGTGAGATTGTTACTTTTCAAAGTTCAGTTTGATTTGTTTTAAACCATGTATTTTATACATGTATATATAATTTAAAACTAAGTTGAATGATTTTTATTTTCTTTAGTAAGTGGATCCAGAGAAATCTTAAGTTTTATTTATGGGTAGCTGCCATCTTGAAATTAAACAGCCGTGAATAAAAGTTTTAATGCGTCCATCATCAAAGACATAATTAAACGTAGTTGAGTGAAATTTGGGCTTAGGGAGAGGATGAAGCCATGTGTGCTTGAATTAAGGGAGTTCCTTTAGTGATTGAGCTACTGCTTGACCAAACGCCTGTGTTTTTTTGTGTGGTTGTTTGGCTTTCCAGAATAAGAACAAGCAGTAGTATCTGTGGTGACATCTGAGTTTGCTGAATGAAGAGCATTTGACTAAGAACATGGCCAGATATCCTACTGACTGCACCTGATGGGATCCAGGCCTTTCCAAAACAATACCAAATGTGATCTTCTGACTACACTGCAGTGAATGTTCCCATGTGTGGATTCAGAGATAATTTGTTTCTTGTTTTCACATTTTCTTCCTTGAGATATGGTCTGTGAGGCACTAGAGGGAAAGAGAAAAATTCTTTCCCAAAGTCCTCTGGCTTTGGGGGACTTTGAATGATACATATCGCTTCCAAAAGTGATTTTCTCTGCATTTGGAAAGGTGCATTCTCACCTCTCGGATTGAGGTGATCTCTCCAGGAGAGATTATGGCTGATGTGAGGAGAGTACTGTCTTGTGCCTCCTGAGAACTTCAGTCTCTGACATTCAAGTTTTCATGTATTTATGTGAAAGATGTTGAGGTAAAGAGAGTAATGAATGCTTTTTGACTCCAACATTATTTTTGACTCCACATGAACCCAACCCACCCTCCCCTGGTGGTTTTGCAGAAAAGGCTACATTCAGTTTTAGAACAGATTAACTTCAGCAAAATTCCAGAATCTTTAGTATGAAAACACAAATGTAAATAATAATAATATTAGTAACAATGTAGCAATTGTTAACTAATAATATACCCATAACAATACATATGATAATATAAAAATAACAATAAGTTAGAACAACAGTCATGTTTAGCGAGTGGTTCCTATGTTCCATGTACTATGTTCAGCACTTCAGATACATTTTATTATTTAATCTTCACAATTACTTTATAAGCCAGGTATGGTTATCCTCATTTTTATACACAGGGTAACTGAGGCACAGAAGTAACTTGTTCACGGTCAAACTGAAAATGGTAGAGTCAGGATTTCAATCTGGATCTGTCTGGCTGCAGTAGCTGTGTCCTTTTCACGTGACACACAGCCCCCCAAAAGTGGATTGTAAGCTCCATGAGAGCAGGAACAATGCCATGTTAAGCCCTGGATCTTTAGCATCAAGTATATTACTTAGAATATCACAAGTGCCCAATAGATATTTGTTAATGAATCAATGAATTAATATTTGCTGAGTCAAGTACAGCTTCCATCAGTGCCGAAGCTTTCACATACCACTGCCACGTTGCTCCTCCCCAGCACTCTCTCTGCCATTGACCACTACTCTTGGGAGCCATACTGATGCAGAGGTCACTGACATAGTCTTGGAATGGCCAATGGCCACTCTTCACCCAGTCTGTCTGCGAGCCGCAGACGGTGAGCTAGTCCAAGGACTACAAACTTTGCTGCTTCCTCCACTCCCCACTCCCCACACTGAATTCCCTTCAGGAAGCCTAAGCAAGTCTAAAGTCCAGCTATGTTTTCCAGTACTCGGGACCTCTCTGCACCAGAGAGTAAGGCTGGACCTTTCTCACTTTCTGGGCATGAAGCCCATACTGCCTGTCTCAATCTGGAAAACTGTGTTCCCTTTAGCTTCTGGCTGGTGAACTTGCCACATGCTCAGAATTCAGATTTGGTCCCATGACATGTTTTTCTTTGGAAGGGCTTTTGCCACATGTGGTTCATACACGAGCAGAACACATGGTTGCATTATCTTATCTGACAGTGAGGTTTGACAGTGAGGTGCTTTTTCTGTAATAGTATACCTAAATGATATTGGCTTAAAGAATAAGGACATTTATTACCTCATGTGATGAAATGTCTGCAGCTGGGGTGGTTAATTAAGCAGCTCGATGATGTCAGCGTTTTGAATCACCTTATTTTACATTTTTTTGGCTTTCCCCTAACGATCCCAAGATGGCTACTCCAAACATGGTCCCGTGATACAATGCGCAACAGAAGAAAACAACGGAGAGAAAAATCTTTCCTAGAAGCTCCCAGTGGACCTCCTCTTGGGAATCATTGGCCAGACTACATAACCGGCCCCAACAAACTAACTAACTGATCCTGATCTGCAACCCTCTCCCCTCCCTTGTACTTGGAAGCACAATAAACACTTACTGTGCCCAGCTGTCACCAATGAACTTCATCAAAAGAAATCCAGTATATAGAAAAGCTTCCTGGGTAGAGGAATTGCAAGTGATTTTTCTTCTTCAAAAAATTCTATACAAAGAACATGTATTACTTTAAAAAAAAGTTTCATTTTAAAATAATTTCAAACTTACAAAGAATTTGCAAGAACAGAATGAAGAACTATATGTCCTTTACCCAGATTCACCAATATTTAACATTTTGCCACCATTTGCTTTATTAATTGCTTTATTAATTTATCTTTCTTTATATGTTTTCTGAACCATTTCAAAGTCTTCATATATCATTCTTTTTTCTTTATAATATTTAAATATATATTTATAATATACATATATATATATAATCTCCTGAGAATGAAAATATTCTCTTACAGATCAACAGTGTGGTTATAAAATTTAGGAAATTTAACATTGATACATTAATACTACCCATATTCTAATCTTGTCAATTGTCCTAAAATTGCCCTTAATAGAAATTTTTTTCTATATGGGATTCTGTCCAGAATCATGTATTACTTATCTTTGTCTTTTTAATCTCCTTTTTTTCTGAACAGCTTCGTCAACTTTGTTTTTCATGCCACTGTCATTTTTAAAGAGGAGGACAATTATTTTTACAGAATGTCCTCAATTTGGGTTTATTTAATGTTTCCTCATGATTCGGTTCAGATTATGCATTTTAGACCAGAATATTACCTACGTGATGTTGCGTCCTCAGAGTATTCCATCTTAAGGCATTCAGAGTTTATCTGACCCTCATGAGTGATGTTAATTTTAAACACCTGGTCAAGGTGTTGTTGGGTTTCCCCATTGATGTATGATTTTTTTATCATAAAGGAAAATGTCTTTTAAAAATAACAAATTTTAAAAGATCATATTTCAATAGCTAGAAACTGAATTTAATAAAAAAATTGTATGTCATGCTCTCATTTGTACAAAGAACACTACTGAATCCCATCAACAATTGATTGAATTTGAGACATAGAATGGGACTTTAAAGCATCAAGCTGCTTAGAAGAACCTAAGGTCGGGAGACGTAAAGCGACTTGCCCAACATTAGTATCAGAGCCAGGACGTCCCTAACCTGCCACCCTTCCTGTCCCCCACCCGCGAGCCAGAGCTCAACAAAACGCTTTCCCTGCCCAGCTGTCACAAAATAATTCTTTTCTTCGAAAGAAGACAGCGGGTGCCCCTCTCCTTGTCACTCTGTGTGATAATAGTCCCAGGTCTTCAGTCCAGACTCCAGATCTGTTCACATTAAACCACTATCCACGTCCAAACTGGAAATGGGTTTCCTGTTTTATCATTTAAATGAGTTACCTTACTCTCCGGTTATCTCGGCAAACTCACCTCTCACTGCTCACGGCTCACAGCTTGGAGCCAGCAAAAGAATGTGATATGGAGGCTACCCCCTGGCACGTTGGATGCGCTCCACAGAGATGTCTTTGTCTAACGTGTGAATAGAAGAGTAATGACTTCTTTTTCCCTGGCTAGCATCAGAGTCCACTGTGCTATTTTGAAATCTATGAGAAGGCAGACAGTTCAAGAACCTATCATTGGGGAGGGACTGTCTTTTCTGGCAGCGGCGTCTGCGTGTGCAGGTTGTAAAAGGCAATAATGGCCCAGGAGGAGATGCAGTGCCGGGAGAGCTGAGGCTTGGACCAGCGCTATCATTATGCTGATGTGTTTCCATTTCGTTTCACAATAGCAAGTACTGACCTTTCTGTGTTATCCTCCTGGTGGGAAGACGCACCACTCTTACCTGTTCATACAGGTATAAATATTTATACAGGCATTTGTGAAGACAAGTAGACCAGAGTGAATGGTTATCATCTCTTTTTTTTTTTTTAACGGATTTTCTTTTTTTTTGCAGGGAGACAGTGGGAAGTAATTAGGTTCATTTATCTTTGGTGGAGGTACTGAGGATCGAACCCCGGACCTCATGCATGCTGAGCATGTGCTCTATGACTTGAGCTATACCCTCCCCTTTTAGAGCAGGGTGAATGGAACACATCTTAGTGGCCCTTCTACTTACTGGTTGTTATGGCCTGAATCGTGTGCCCCCTTCCCAATTCATCCGTCAAAGTCCTAGCCATACCTCAGAATGTGACGGAGTTGGGAGCTAGGGTATTTAAAGAGGTAATTAAGTTAACATGAAGTCGTTCGGGTGGGCCGTAATCCCAGAGATGACCTGATGATGCAGAAGGCAACTGTCTACAAGCCAAGGAGAAAGGCTTCAGAAGAATCCAGTCCTGCCAATACCTTGCTCTTAGACTTCTAGTCTCCAGAATTGAGAGAAAATAAATTTCTCTTGCCTAAGGCACCCAGAAACTTTGTTATGCAGCCCCAGCAAACTGATACAGGGACTTTGGGAACGTTATTTAGCCTTTCTTGGAAGGAAAAAATGACATCATTTGTGGGGCCCAGTTCAAAATGATAATGTAGGGCCGTCGATAAAAAACTATTAAGAATTTCAAGATGGCGACCACAGAGCATTAAACCAAGTGTGGGGCCCCTCTAAGGGCTGGCCCTTTGCCATGGGACATGTCTCCCAACCATGAAGCCAGTTCTGGTTCTAGACTTCAGTTTCCCTCTCTGGAAAGTGCTGATCGTAACTGCACTTGCTTTTAGGTTTGCTGAGAAGATTAAATCAGATTCTAGGACTAAGCTCTCAGAGAACGTGAAAGGGTGACCAAGAAAGGTGCTCCAAGCTTAACCTTATATGTCTTGTCTGGGTTGAGTTCCAGGATCACAAGAATAGTTTGTTTTCTTTCTCTATTTATGGACAATGAACCATTAGTCAGCGAGAGGAGAGAGTGTGTATGTGTGTTGGGGGAGAGAGGGGGAGGGGGAGGGGGAGGGCCATCTCTGAGCTGAGAGACTCCGCTGGGGTGAAAAGTGCAGATTGTTTGATAATTTGCTTATTTATGGTCATAGGGTCCCTGCCACAGGGCATGAAATTTCTTCCTCCTCCTCCCTCCCTCTCTCCTGCTCTCGGGTGGGGGTGGGGGGAGTATGCTCCACTGAGAGTGGCATTTGGACCCCCAGAGCTTCCTCACTGCTGCCTGACTTTCTGACAAAAGTGTTATTATTTCCACACATATGATTCTTTTATTCTATAAATAAATAAAGCTTTAGAAGGCAACTGAACACAACCCTGATGTCTAAAATAGGACAAAACAAAGCTGATCCTCATAAATTTCACCCTCATTAGGAGGTAAAGAAGGTCAGGGGATTTTGAGTGGCATTTTGGAAGGAGGCAAATATTTTCTTTGACATATTTATTATCTCCTGAAAGCCAATGGTTTGAATGAATTAGAATAAAATGCCCAACACTAATAATTTTTCAAACAAAAATATCATTTGGAAATATGTTTTGGTACAAGACATGAAGTTCTTAATCTTCTGAAGTATTTCAGCAGATTTCAATTTTTTTGTGATACAACCTTTCCTAAGATAGGGTTGAATTCTTTTCCTTCATAACATGATGCTGGAGACACTGATTCACAATATCCATTGATAGCATCCTTTTGATAGCGAAGCTTAGAACCTTGCGAATGAATCATACAAGAAAGCTGCACCTGGCCTTGGACCAGAAGTCACTCTCACAAATGTGCTCAATAAAAGCAAACTGGGGCTGATCGAGAAGTTTTATTTTTAGTGAAACAAGAAGATGGTAGTTTGTTCTCATTATAATTAAAATAAATCTAAACTCCTGCAAGACCCTAAGTGATCTGCTGGCTGCTGTTGTGAGAGATGGCAGAAAGATAAAACAATATTCAAGCTTTTTTTCTTTTGGTCTTTGTTCATTGCCCCTGTAATCACAGGCTCTTCATTCAAGCTGCTTAGAGAAGGAATGAGGTAGAACAGGGTCATGTAACTAATACAATTATATTTAATTAATATGTAATGATAATTACATGTTGAAAATGAATACATACTAAAATTCCCACAGTGTGTGACAAAATATACCGCCAAGACAGACGGAGGCTGGCCCAGAGTGATGTCACAAAGGAAGAGGATTTTGAGACAAACTCAATCTTGACCACCAGACCATGTCTTCAGAACTTTTACCTCATTTCAGAATCAAAACGCTTCATATTTTTGCCTTTTTACTTTAGGGAAGTTAAAATGCTCTCTTGTTTATTATCTCATTTGAAGTCCCGATCTTAGTTAGGTTCTTTCGTAAGTGGCAAGGCGTTAAAGAGTGTTCAGGTTACCTCAGGTGATGGAGATTTAGTGTGAGCACCCCAGGAACGACGGAAATGCAGGAAACCACTGGACCGCCAAGCCTGCATGTGGTTAAGGACTCAACAGGGCATCTACATGTCTATCATTCTTGTAACTCAGCTTTTCTCTCAGCACAGACTCTAATGCCAAACCGGTTTGTACATCCAGCATGTAACCTTGGGCAAGTTACTTAAATGCTCTGTGGCTTGGTTTCCACGTCTGTCAAATGGAAATAGACCTCACAGGGTTGCAGTTAATATATTCAAAGCACTTAAGACAGCACTATATTAGGCACACAGAAATTGGTGTTTCACTATCATTTTCATTATTGATGTTATATTTTTCATTACTTCTGCAGCCACTGTCCACTATCCTCATGGCTTCTGCTGCTTCATACCTCGGATTACTACCTTTTCTACATGTGATTCTCATAGTGAAACAAGAGATCTTAGCATCCATCCCTTTCTGCTTCATATTTTACTTGAGGTACAGATGTTCTTCTGATCCCATTTTCTATTATTCATGCTTCTACTTACTTACGCTTCATTTTATTGCCTTCATTCTATATACTTCTTTGCTTTTTTTTTTTTTTTTTTCTCCCTGTTCTACTCTATTGTCTGGTTTTCCATGTATCTGACATTCAAGGTCTTGAGCAAGGATTGGGTCAGGCCACTCAGTGACTATTCAGGGTGGAGCTCTGCTGAGGAGTTCCTATGCTTCTTTGCCCCAGGCTCCTGCCAAGTTTATACTTGACCGTTGTGATTCAGGTGGGAATCCATGGTCAGTCCACACTGTTCAAGGCAGCAAGGGTCTCAGGACGTTAACTGAGAATCCTGTGTGTAGGGAACCACGTTAGACTGTCCCAAGGAGGGCAGCAGCAGCCAGGGTGTCTTGGCTCCACCCCAATGCATTCTTTCTTTAGCATTATTGCCACCCCATTTATAGATAAGAAACTGAAACTCAAAAGTGTCAAGTGATCCTAGATCTTATAACTCAGAGTACATGCAGTGCTTTATTTAATTTTACCAAAGAAGAGGTGCTATTTCTTACACTTCTTTTTATTCAGCAATGGGTGATGATCTTTTTCAGAAATGGCATCTTGCGATGTAAAAGGCAGTTCTATGGCTATGACACCGTATCTAATTCAGAATTCAAGCAATGTCGGGTCAAATGGAAATTGTCTAAGGTGAAATAAGAGGAAAGAGGTTTAAAGCATTTAAAAGACAGACATCCTAAAGTGATGGTTGTGACACTCTCTTTCCTTTCTTAATACCTTGGCTAGTTTAACAAACCACAGTACTAATTATCTGGCAGTTCAGATGTTACACAATCAGCATCCATCAGTGAAAAGGCCCATCTGAAGACAGGATCTGGAAGAGCAAGAGGAAGCAGCAGTGAAACACATTTTTTTAAAAGGCTTTGGGAGCCAAGATGCTCTACCCTGAAGATAAGTTTATCAGCAACGTGTTTCAACTTGCAAGAAAGTTCCTTTAATGAAAACATTTATTTAAACCAGTTGTCCCATCCTCATCTTACATCTGTTTTAGCTAAAACTCATTCCTCTTAGTCCTTGTAGACAGAAGTTTCTGGACTGGAGTCTGGCATGCCATCTTAAAATGTAAATTCTAGTTAAGTAGAAGAATTCTATTCAAGAATTAGGAGACTGAATAAAGAAGCAGTAAATTAATGATTGTCCAGGTGAAAAGGTGGGTGAGTAGGAATTAATGGATCAGTTGGAGGCCTGGGAGTCACTGGTCCGGAGAGTGGGGTGCACTACAATGCCAAACTGGATAAATTTTGATTGGTAGTAAGCTGTGATATGTTATTTTAAAAGTGAGCCTTACTTGGGTTGGGGAGAGTGTAGCTCAGTGGTAGAGTGTGTGCTTAACACGCATGAGGTCCTGGGTTCAATCCCTAGTACCTCCACTTGAAAAATAAATAAAACTAATTACCTCCCCTCTTGCAAAAAAAAAAAAAAATTTAAAAAAAGTGAGCCTTACTTAATACTGTGGCAGGTGAAAATCCAAGTGGGAGTTACTGGTTATGAGCAACGCTCAGTTGTTGACTGAGCACGTTCCCAGGACCTCTCAAGAGGTCTGTGTACAGTGCGTGTTGGTAGGAAGAAATGGCAGTGACCTGTCACCCCAGGAAAGGCCTGCCAGCCGGCAGAAAGGCTTGCCTGCTGGGGAGGAATGCTGCGCAGACCACGTGTGTGGAATGGAAAATAAGAATTGCTGTTGTGTGTTGAAAGGGCTGACTCTCCATCCTGTTGACCTCTCTCAGAGTATGGGACTCGGACACACTTTTAAGAAATTGAATTAACTACCTTTGTAAATGGGATTAATTGTTCAAGGGCATTTAATTTGTTTAACTGAGTCATTAATCGACCATTAATCAAACACCAATGAAAAGAGATAGTTTCTATTTTCAGTTAAAATATTTCTGGCTAGAATGATGAAATGGGGAAGTTGAATGTAACCAGGTTTTTGGATTTCCTTGGCAGATAACTGGAGAATACCCAGCACAGCCTGGGTTGCAAGGCACTAGTGATTAAAATAAGATGCCGCTCAGAATGTGATATCGGGCCAATTTCTCACCTATCTCCAGGGGCAGGCAGGGAATGGCGAGGACGGCTGGGTTCATAAATGGTATCAGTGGTGATAGCTGAGTGGTGGCTTCGTATTCAGCTAAAGGATATTAAAAATGGTGTCTGGGTCATCGCCAGTGCCATGTCTAGAATCAGACAGAATAAGTAGCAATTTCCTCTAGAAGGAATTCTAAAGCTAAGCTTGTTTCATTTGAATTTGGGTTCATGATTTATACCATGTGTTCAACCCACCCTGTGTCTGGCGATGTGACTGGGATGAGCTCAATCTGAGGCACCCAGGTCCTTTAAGATCACATGGGTGAGTTCTTCCTGAACTTACAAAGATGTAGCCCACAGCAGGTTAGACGCTTTAAACAAAAGGCAGCATTCATTCATTCATTCATTCATTTGGTGACTTTTTATTGAATGTCCACAGGACAAGGCACGGTTCTGAATTCCATTGGGATGTACAGATGAAACAAATTGGCATCTTCCCCCCAAGGATTGTAAGGAACTTAGAGTCAGTGAAGGCTATAAGCCATATATAAAAATAACAGTACAAGTGTTTTGTGTCATAAGAAAAAGGAAAATCTGTGTATTGATGACTCACTATGTGTCAGGCAATATGCTCTGTTATCTTGCATATGACATCAGATCATGGCAATAACCCTAGAAGGTGAATTTTAATAGAAACGGACAAACATCTTCCTTAACCAAGGAAACATTCTTAGAGAATATGGATGCAAAGTCATCTGTTTAAGTGTTTTGAAAGTAGCCAAGAGTGATCAGGACTGTGCTTTGGAGAGCCACAGCTGGAACCCTGTACAGACCAGACAGCAAAGGACATGACCTTTAGGAGTGGGGCCAGCCTCTCCTGGTGTCTGCATCTAAACAAACTAAAAAGGGATGTGTCCTTGTACGTGCTCAGGCTTGGGGGTGGGAGGAACGAAATAAAGCCAGCCTGTTCTCTGTTACTCCAGAGCACAGAACTGAGAGAGAGCAGATTGTGGACAATCAATGCTTTGGATAAAGAAAAAAGGGCTTGCAGTGACAAAGACCTTGGTTTCCATCCCAGCTCTGGGTGTTCTGGAGCAATTTACTTATATGACTATGCTGAGACTTTGATTCCTTATTTTAAAATAGAGCTGATGACACTCACCTTACAGGATGTTGTGAGGATTAGGTAGGACACAAGACAGAGGTCTTCGGGGGACTGGTCAGAAAAGCAGGACCTGGATCCCCAGGGGAAAGAGTTCCAGTGGTGAGCTGTCCTTTGAGTTCCTGTGCCCCTTGCTGCCAGATACATTCAGGCAGGGGCTAGAAGGCTACTTGTCAGGACCGCTGTGGGATGGGTTTTGGCATCCAATAGGCGGTTGCATCAGATGACCTTTAGGGTCCATTTCAAGTTACACTATTGTTATTCTCTGCAGGCTTTTTCCTGCTTTTGTAGTGTCCCCTTCCCTACTCCTACCCCACAGTCATATTATCTGGCAAAACTCTTAGGTCAGGCAGTTCATAGGAATAACTAGGCAGAAAACAGGTATGGACCTTCTAGTTAATTAGTGCTGAAATCACAGAAGTTGTGAATTGACTTGCCTCCCGCCCATTCTTTCCTCACCAACTCTGGAACCCCTGGCTTGAACACTACTCCTCCAGCCCCGGCCTGTTTTCAGTTTTCCTCTGAAGTCTTTTGTTTTCTGGACTCCGGTGGCAGCTGTTATCACTCCAGCTGCAGAGGGGATGGGAGGCAACTTCCTGTTATTCTATCCTGCCATCCCTGTGGGGGTGGGACACTCCCTCCCCCATCTCCTGCTGCTGGTTGCAGAACGTGAGCCCGGGCAGGCTTCCTATGAGTGGGGCTGGAAGAAAGATGGGTGGCCATCCGGCCGCTGTTGGAATGCATTCGGGAGAGCAAGGCAGGCAGCAGGCGAGACAGACAAGTGTGTCCCTGACTGAGGGAGAGGGAGGGGTGAGGGACTAAGAGGCAGGTTACCTGACTGGTGCAGAAAATACCTGATGGGGTTAAGGGTTGTTGCATGAACCGTAGGAGAGTGAAAAGAGGGAAGGGCTGCGGCCCAAGCACTGAGAGAGGAAATAGTTATGCAGTTATGGTCTCTGATTATAAGACTGCTTGGGGTTTGAGTGCATTTCAGGGATGGAGCGGGGAGTTAGAGGTGATCTGATGATCCATTTTCCATCCTATATTTTTATGGAACATTTTCCTTGAATTAGGTGGGAATACAAAGAGGTATTAGGCATGGAACATCCTTCAGATTCTGGAAAGATAGGAAATGTATATGACCAGACATATAAAACCACATGTTTACCCATCTGTACAATCTCAGTGAGGCTTACGATAACCTTTGATGTATTATCAGCCTCATTTTATAAAAAAGCTAATTAGGTTTCTGATGGCTGTTTCAATGACTTGGGCAAAGTTACACAGCGAGTAGGTGGCAGACCTGGGCAACGGAACCTCTTTTCTGTCCACTGGAGAGCACAGCAAGGACAAGGACTAATCAGGCTTTGAGAGAAGGTGGGGCTTAACGCCCAGAAGAAGGGGGTCAAAAGGTACAAACTTCCAGTTATAAAACGAGTAAATCGGGGAATGTAACGTACAACATGGTGACTGTAGTTAACAATACTGTATTGCATCTTTGAAAGTTGCTACGAGAGTAGATCTTAAAAGTTCTCAGAAAACAAAATAAAACAAAGCAAAACAAAACAACCCCCACAAAACTCAGGCCAGAAGGTGAGAAGCAAGCAGGGATCTGTGAGTAGCTCGGTTTGCCTGTAGCGAAGTGCTTCCCAGGAGTGAGGTGGGAGATAAGGTGGGAAAGGTATATAGAAGCCAGATCAGGGGGAGGTTAAATGGCCAGTTAAGAATTGCAGGGAAAAGGGGGCCCGGTTTAGAGGGCAAGATCTTCATAGCAAAACCAAACAGTGTTTCAGAAAATTCATTTGGAAGTGGTACACGGAAAGGTTTAGAGTTGGGGGAAAATGGACTCAGAAATATAAATTAGATGTTTGGAATAGAGTAGGTGTGACAAACAGCATGATGGTAATAGTATAGAGTAGGTCGGTGAGATCACTGGCCTGGGTCTGTGGATTTTTTCTTTCTTTCTTTCTTTCTTTTTTTAGCATTACTGTATTTGAGTGAGTGTAGATTGTGGGCAATCACTACTTTAAAGAGAAGAAATAGCTTAGGAGTCAAATGAACCTCGGTTTCAACCCCAGTCCTGGGTGTTTTGGAGCAATTTACTTACATAACCTTGCTGAGCCTTGGATTCCTTTATGTTAAAATGGGGCTACCGATACTTCACAGGACGGCTGTGAGGATTAAACGAGACACAGCGGTGGAGTCTGTGCGCCCCACCACAATTTTTGGCAGAATGGGAAAATGTGTGACATGTTGTCATCCATCAAAACACAGACAATAAAAACCAACAGAAAGTCAATAATTAATTCACTGTACTTCTAGAAGACGATGGGTAATGCATCTATATCACATAAAGGGGACCATTTTCCACCACTGAGTTCTGCCTTGGAGTAGTTATCAGGCAAATTGAAAGACCCATTTCCTGGGAATCTTTCTCTTCTCTTACCCAGGGGTATTATTCTGCCTGATATCCGTCAGGATAATGTTAGTTAATTCTTAATTGATAGCTCAGCCCGTGCAATTGGTTCCATTCAACAGTAATTATTCTCATGTGGCTTGTTGAACTCAGTTGTGAGATTTTGCCCCCTTTTCAGTTGTGCGTGAAAACAGCAGCCTTAAGGTCTTTAAAAAGGTAAATAGTGATTTTTCTTACTTCGGAGGTTCAATTTTATTTGCCTGGAAGCTCGCGCGCTGTGATTTTCGTCGCTAAAAGCAAAAGCAACCACATGGTCGATAACGCCCCCGGGTTAACAATCCAGGGCTGGGTCGCCGTTTCTAGGATTCTCCTCCAAATCTTCCCCAAGTGCTTTTGAAGTTCTCAGTTCCCCGTCTAAGGGAACGCCCAGCAGTCCCGAGATAAAAGGGGAGCCGAGGGAGCTGGCGTTTCTTTTCTTTGCCTGACTTCAAGCTGGCCATTTTCTGCTCCACGCGCCGCCGGACTCGGACTTGCCCGTGACACAGAGGCGATTGTTTTTCCTTCAAAAGGGGGCTTGGGTGGCTCAGTTTCGCTTCTGTCCTGGGAGATGGTAAATACGCCAAGGAAAGTTTAAAACACGACCCGCAAGGATCTTCCCCGTACCATTATTCTCCTTCCCTCAGAGATAGCAGGAAAGACAGCATTTTTTTCCATCAACACCCACTTCCAGCCATCGCCCGGCTCAGCGAGGAATGTGTAAAATTAGTGGGCTCCTCTGAGCGACAGTCCGCGGGCCCAATCAGCGGGAGCTCGGGCCCCGCCACCGCCCCCTCGCGCACTCTCGTTGGCTGATTCCTGCGGGGAGGGGGCGGGCGGAGGGAGGGCGCGAGGGAGGGGGTGGTACCTGGGGCTGGGAGTGATGTCAGCTCCCAGCTCGGTGCCTGCCCGGATTCCTGACATGGTGTAGGGCCCGGAGGGTGGAGAAGGCGGGAGCGGGGCGGGAGAGGACTCGGGTAGCGAGCCTGCGGCGGGGCCAGAGTGCCCGCGCTTTGAACTCCCGGCGAAGGTGAAGCAGAACTTTGCAACTAGTGCCCGCGGCTCTCCTCCCCCAGGTAAGGGCGTTTGACTCCTCTCAGGGACCGGAGGGCAGTGGCACCGTTGTGTGGTTGCAGCTGCTCCTCCTTTTCCCCACTCGATTTCCTTTTCCAGCTCGCTCCTGTTTCCCAGTGGGAACGGACACCTTTTTTCGGGGGGGTGGGGTAGGGCTTAACTCCTGGGGCTCCCAACTGGCTTATATGGGAAAAATACCTCCAGGATTAGACATGTAAGATCCTGTCTGTGTCCTTAGACACCCCAACTCCCCGCCCCAAGTCTCCTAATAATACTTGAAAACCCCAGAGAAGTGTGTGCTGTGCTCTGTGTGTGTGTATAGAGGGGATGTTGTTTTAAAATGTCACAAAAAGTTTATGAAATATTGACTCAAATATTATGTTCTTTGAGAGAGAACAAAAGTTTTGTAATTTTTTTTTGGTTCCCCTGTGTCCTATTACATGTTGACTTAAATGAAAGAATATCATTGCTATTCTTATATATGCTTATATAGTAACATAAAATATATCTTTTATATAGTGCACTCAGGATGGGAGAAATTCACTTGGGGTGTATTAATTATGAGCTTGTGGGAAAACCGGTCTCTTGGAGGCACACTTCAATGCCAGCTTCTTTTTTCTCTCACATTTTAACAGAGGATCCCTTTGGTTGCCAACTTTGTGATCTGGAGGGGTTGGGAAGGCTGCTGAGAACCTTCAGGTCTGTTTTCTGTGGCTGCTGGAGAGGACGAGGGCTGCTGGTAGTTGTTTTTCTGGATCCTTTTCAGAGAAGGGAGTTTTAACAGGGAAATGTGGCAAAAGGCGTGGCATCCAAACTCTTAATTATAGGAACATGGATTTTTCTACATGTAGGACCAAAACAAATCCTTGCTTTCAGTAAGAAGTGCAGGGAGCAATAGAAGAAGCACTTGATTTAGTGTCCCAGTTTGGTATTTAGGGAAAGCAGTTGCCTGCCAGGAAGTAAAGTATATTTTAATAAGTGGAAGCACAGAATTCCTATTTTTGTTTATTTCCTGTTTCAAACTCTTTCTGTTTCTTGCTTGGAGATTTTGGGTATGATTGACTTTCTGGGGAAAAAAAAAACTAACTACATAAACTGGTTCAGGACCCTCACTGATCAATGCTGAAGGCTTTTTCTTTTGGAGAAGGAAAAGAAGTGCCTTGGCTCAGACTCCTGGGTCCAGTTTCCCTTTTCTTTCACCAGAGTTCCTCAGCAGTGAGGATCCTTCTGTGGCCAGGTCTGGAGGAAACGGGTGTGGACTTCAGTGTGAGTCAAAAGCTGCATCCCAGGTGCCTAAACGAAAGGGCATTTCTGGGAGAGGAGGAAAGAAAGAAGTCACAATGTTGCATCCGATAAACCCAAGTCGGGAAGTATGGACATACAGGACTTTGGAGATGGGATTCTCCATCTTCTAGCCAGATGTCAGATAAGTTTCAGGGCTAGAAAGAAGTATTTTGTTTTGCTGTTGTTAATAAAACACCTGGGTCTGTATTGCTGTTCTTGAAAATTTTAATTAGCACACAGAGGATAAGGAGCAGGCTTCTTGCACATGCTTTACTGGACAGGCTGGAACATTTTCATTTTAGTCTGCGTTTTGGACTAAGGAACAGAAATGGCTTAATATCTCTGAAAGAAAGGTGACCAAGTCTTTTCTATTTACGTTCTGTAGGAAGTACATACAACATACTGTAATTTCCAGTGCACTTTTTCAGCAAGAAAGAGCAGGAGGTGAGGTGGAATTTCTGTGGGCTGGTGTGAGCTCACCAGAGCCTTGACTGATGGAGTGTACAAACTGCCGTTTGTAGTCAAGTGGTATCTTGAGGATGTTATCCTGATGTGCCCAGTTCAGACTGACACCTCTTTCCAAGAAATGAGTCCTGGCTTAAGGACTTGAATATATCAAAGCTTTAAATTTCATTCACAGTTTGAGTAGTAACAGTAATTTTACATACTTAGTTTTAACCAATATTTGTCTTTCTCCATCTGTGTGTGGGAGGCAGATGTGGTGTAGGAAAACAGTACTTTTAAAGGACAATACTTGAAAGATGTTTGGGTTGTTGAGAAAGGTAGGATCAGGTTCTGGTTAAATTCTTTGACCAACAACTCTCATAGTTAGGATAGCTACTTTGAAAAAATAGGATAATCTAGCCTTTGTGGCCAGATGTTGACTTGAAATCCAGGGCACACTGTAGCTACAGATCAATAGTGCCTAATTTCAAGGGCATCATAGACATTTTTTGGAAACAAGTACAGTGAGGGAGGGCTCATTAACTGTTCGTGTAGTCTTTTTGTTACTCACTGTACCAGCATGAGATCATTCAGCACAAGGTCATTTTTTTCCCCTCTGTTACTGACTAGCTGACTTCTCTTTAAAACCTGTCTTTCATGTTCGTGAAATACTTGTATTTTTGTAGTTAATTTAGATGACATTGGTAATCTGTTACATTCAAAGTAACTTTGAAGTTATCATCTCCCATCTTTAAAAATACCCATGTCCCAAATAGCACATCTTTCGAACTGTCAACTAAAAGAAGACCTCATTCATCATTCTGTCTTTTCAGAGGTATTATTACATGTTTGTAACCTGATTTGAATTACCTTTTTAAAACAGTGAATGACTGCGTGAGTGAATGTATGGCTACCCATTCCCATTTGGGTCTGTGTCTTGATTCTTTATTAAAGAAACGTTCCTTCAAGGTGAAAACATAGGCTAGAGATATTGCATAATGATAGCTTTTTTAATTCCCAGAGATTTCCCTAGAAAGTCATATTAGTATTGAAATTAAGGGAAAAAAAATCCCAGTTGAGCAGGCAATTGTGAAATCTTTCAGGGAGCCATGATTTTCTGATTATTTTTTTTTAACCATGGTGGAACAGATGGGTTTAAGGATGAGATTCAAAGCTGTTAAGGTTAGTGACACCGGGTCTTGTTTGGGGACAAAGGGAACTGTCCTCTGGCCAGCATTTCCCTTCAACTAGAGGTTGATAATTTCACAATTAAATCAGTCATCAAACTGTCCAAAAATTGACACTATCCAAAAGCTGCTCCGGGCTTGCGCAGTTCCTTGCATCTGTAGTGTATTATGTCATTTGTTTCTCAGATTCATCGCAGCGCATGTCAGAACCATTTTCCTAGCCAAAAGCCTACAGCTTTTGTCACATATATCACTACCACAAACACTAATGTTTCATTAAGTGGAGCTAGTGGATTAAAAAAAGAAACTGAACTCTTTTACACTCTATTTTAAATGTAGTAATTATTGATGCCAGTTTGGCATTAGTTGATAATGTTTCGAAAAGCCAAGTGGTGAGAGTTTCTTTTACTTCAATACTGTTTTCCACTTTGAAGGATCTAAAACACCCAACGAATGGATTTTAGGTTTAAAAATGGGCCCTTCCAGGAGTTTTAAGTTTGCACACTCGTCAGGCAGTTTTTGGAGGTGGGGAGGGTTTGAGTGAAACCTGTAACCAGTCTGTTCCTGCGGAGGAGCTTCTGTTTCTGAAATGTGGGTTGGGACTCTGAGTGATCCAGGTGGGTGTGTTGTCAGTCTGTGCCTGAACATTGGGCTGTGTGTCTCCCTGGAACTTGGTGTGACTCACGTTTTGACTGGCCCACGTTCACACCCTTGTTTTTGTTGTTAAATGTAATGAGTTCAGAATAGAAGGACCATGTAGTGGTTTCTGTCCAGCGGTGCACCTAAAAGGCCCGCGACTGAAGGACTTGTACAAACTCGGATTGCGTTGAGTATCAATCATTACGCTCATCTCTCAGATTTGGATCGTGGAGGAAGAAGATCGAGTTCTGTAACGTTTGGGGCTGGCTGTAGATTTTATGGGCACGCTTTGAACTCCGGAGTAAGGCTAAGTATTTTTACCTCTCCTTTAACTTAGAGAAATTAAGCATGTGACAGAAAAACAGATGCAAGTTCAAGAGAGCAGATGTGCTGATTCCTAGTGTTGTGTAGGGGTTAACAAAGGAACGTTTAATTTTACCTGATGAGAGACAGACTGAAGATGCTGTGCTCAGTGGCGAGTCCATTCATAAATAAGTCGCCAAATTCTTCAGGCAAGCAAGGTAGTTCTTGGGAAGAAGTAGGCCCATTGGAAACTCTATGAACTCTTCCATGCTATGAATGTAAGTCTGAAGCTGTCATTGAATATGCAGACATCATCTCGTATTTCTCTGCCTAGGATGTAGCTCACAGAAGTCCTTTTGCTGGCTTTTCGTCACCCTCTCCATATACAATACATTGCACAAATGTAATCTCGCCATCACAGAGTTGTGTGAGGTTATTATGAGGAAAGTGTATTAAATTTACTTTATTTGAAAGTGAAAACAAGGCTAAAACACTATGGCCTACTTTCTTAACATAGTAACTGGATCGTGTGGCCGCGGTTGTGAACACCCCTGCAGCCATTATCTTTTTCTGTAAGATGCTGCTTCTGGTAACCCCACACGGTGGAGGATTTTATTTTGTTTGAATTGGAATTTGAACACGCCCTACTTTTTCTTATGAGTGATGTTAGCGTCAGATGAGCCTGTAGGTTCCCATCTAAATTAACTCTGGGAAGTGAGGAAGCGGGAGGAAGGGAAGCAGTGAGGACTCCGAGGAAACACCGACTGAAACTGTGAGTTCGCCAGGACGATGTGTGTGAAGTCACCTGGGTCTCAGTGTTTTTCCTCTGGATCAGCTGCTTGGATGCTTTTGCAAAACTTTTCCATTCTTCCGGCTTCCATCCCCATTAGTGGGTGAGTTTGCACGAGAAGGCTTTTCAACACAGATTTAAGGGTCTTTTATCACTTTCTTCTCAAGGTACCTTGATTCTCTAGGATGACTTGCACTCTACATCACCCTGTGGGCAGGCACAAACTGACCACTTTCCCCCGCAGCTGAATCATTTTAATTCGCCACTGGGGCCAGTTAAAAAAAAAAAAAAAAAAAAAAAAAAAAAAAAAAAAAAGCTTGATTTCCCAGAACCCCTTGCATCTGGGGCGTGTCTGAGTGACGCATTCCTGGCCAATGAGATGCAGGTAGGTGGGAGGAGCTCTCCGCAGACTTATAAGGGGACGGCCTCGATGCGCTCGCTAGTTATGCCTGTTGCTCTTTTTGCTGTTGCTTTCTCTCTGGAACATGGATGCTGTATTCCAAGTGGAGAATCCAACTTGTGGTCAGAGAAGCTTGAGGGGTAAGTAGGTTGGGAAACTGATGGCATTCTGAAACTGCCGTATAAGACCTGGTCTGCCCACCTTTTTTTTTTTTTTTTTTGTAAGAAAAATAAATCTCCATTTGGTTAAACCATTGAAGTTGGATCTATTACCTGCAGGCAAATGTGATCCTGAGTTTAAATTTTAAAAAAAGTCAGAGTTCGTCTTTACTTACAGGATTAAAAGGCAACGTCTGTATGACAGAAAAAAAAAAGAGGGGTCAGACTTTGGAGGCCTAAGACCCTCAGCTTGAATCTTGGCTTTGTTCATTATAGTCTAATCTTGGCCAGTAATTTAACTTCTTTGCGTCTCAGTTTTCCCCTATGTAAAGTGGTGGTCCTGATAATTTTCTCATAGTGTTTTTGTCAGTGTTGGTAAGCATTAGAAATTATTAACAGGAATAGTAACGAAACATTTGGTACATAGATTTTCAACACGTGGTGGCAGCTTTTACTGAAGGGGAGTGTGGTGATGAGACTGAAGAAGGGTAGGCTGGCAGTTCATCGTCTGGAAGGTTCTCCGCAGACACAGACTGAATGACTGAATGGTGGATTAGCCTCATGGCTGCAACCACTTGCCTCCATCTACCCCCTGCTGGTTGCAGCACCCATCTCTTATCCTCAGTCCCACCTGCCTACACTGGATTACTTGGAGCTCGTCTGTTCTCCAACTTTGGCTGAAAAAGCAGAGTGTGTTCTTTTGACAGTTTAATTACCTATAAACATAGAGTTGATGTATGGAGCAGGCTCTGGAGTCAGACAAATGTAGATTAGAGTCTCTTAACCTTACGAGCTGTGTGATTTTGTCTTCTGTGAAATGGGGATACTTGGGCAAGTTATAAGGATTACGTGTGATAATATAGGTGAAGCATTAACAGCTGTTTCCCCAGCACACCATTAACTCTGGATTGAGGACAGATACTGTTACTATTTCATTGAACATTTGTGAAGCAATTCTTGCCCTTGGTACAAAGTCCTCTTGGAGATCTAAGGACAAATAAAACATGGTTTTTACCCTTAAGAATATTCATATACAGGAGGTGGGGGCAGAAAAGGGATGACTCCCCCCCACCCTTATATATGACTCCCCCCCCTTATACATAACCATAATGAAGAACAGATTTAGAATACTACTTAGCTGTTAAAAAGTTGGGGGAAATATACTGACTTAAACAGATGTCTGTGATATATATTTTAAGAAAAAAAGTAACCAGCCACACATGTGTGTAGTTTATACTGGTCAATGCATGAAAAATTGCTAATTGGGGTGATTTGTGGGGGATGAGATGAGGATGGCAGGGAAGATGAGGGGCCTTTGATTTATTTTTATAGCATATTAATGTCCATTTTACAACATTCATGCATTACTCTTGAAATGTAAAAAGTATGAAAGTTTAAAAAATCAATTTGTTGGGCCTTTTGGTGGTGTTAGAAGATTGTATGATGAATTAGTAAATCATGCAGTGAACTTGAGCAAAGGGTTGTGTTTAATGGGATCCCACTGGAGGAGGTGGGGTTTGAATGGGCCGTGAAGGATGAATAGGAGATTTTGAGGAGGCAGGGCGGGGAGAGGAGCACACTTGGGTTTGGAGCAAAAGGTAGAATATGGTGAAATTAGTTTTAAGAGAAAGGTAAGATAGAGCGATATTGTTAAAAGGAGTAAGATATTCTCTAGTTAGATCTTAAAGGGTTTTAAAGAGAGTGACAAGACTATGCTTTAAAATGAGAATTTTTGTGTGTAAAGTGGGGAGGGATGTGAGAACTATCACTTTATAGAAATGACTCTTGAAGTAGTATGTTGGTTGTTAGGAGGGTATGTGTGGTGAGGGCAGTGGGGAGGGGTAGGACCACCTTAAGAAAGGTACACAGCTTGAATTTTAATGAGAAATATGATGAATTAAG
Source organism: Camelus bactrianus (assembly GCF_048773025.1). NCBI lineage: Eukaryota > Metazoa > Chordata > Mammalia > Artiodactyla > Camelidae > Camelus > Camelus bactrianus. The sequence goes on from NC_133572.1 coordinate 17,569,983, forward strand.
ATTTGAAGTTTGAGATTCCATCATGACCCACAATAACCTACCTTCATTTTCTCATTGTGTAAATGCATAAAATGATAGAACCTGTCTCATTAGGTTTTTAGGAGAATAACAGCAACAACGGTAATAATGTTTACCTAGCACTTGGTATGTACCAAGCACTCATCTAAGTGTCTTACCTGTTTTAACTTAGATTTAATCCCTACATCAGCCCTGAGGAAAGGTCCTGTTCTTATTCTTATAGATGAGAAATCTGAGGCACAGAGAGGCTAAGGGAATTTCCTGAGGTCACACAGATTGTGTGTATTGGACTCGGGATTTAAATGCACTTACGTTCAGTCTCCTGGGTCAATATCCTCAGCCTCTTCATATTCCTGCCACTGGCTTAGTTCTGTACTTGGCCTGTTAGAAGCTATCAGGAACTGTTTGTTGATTTTATTCATATGAAGGTGTGAAGCAGGAATTTAGAAATTCAGGTTTGGAGTTTCAGTCAAAACCCTGGAGGGTTGGACCATCTCCATACGGCTGCTGCTTCAGGACTAAGAGTAGCTGAACTTGCCAAAGAAGAGGACGTAGAATCAAAAGAGAAGCAAGTCCACAGCCTTCAGGGAACCCTTGACACGTGGACACGGTCAGGCCAAAGAAAGCCATTACAGGGGTTAGAGCAGGAGCGACCAGAGAGGTGGAGGGTGGTGGTGCACAGGGATGTTGTGCACCCAACACAGTGGACTGGCCACGCCATCCAATGCAGCAGACCCGTTATAGGGATGGTTTGAGAAATGGCAGCCGCCAGGACATCCGTGAACTGGGAGAGCAGTTTCAGCAGCACAGTAGAGGCAGAATGCAGAGTGCAGAAACTGAGGACTGCAGGGCAGGTGATGAACCGCAGGTGGTCCCGTTAGCCCTGCCTATCAAGGAGTTGAACAGGGGGAGACACGCTCTGACAGCGGGTTTGGGGACGGTGCAGGCAGAGAGGCTGGTATGAGAGCAGCTAAAGAGAGTGAGGAAGGAGTGCAGGGTCTGGCGAGGAGGACCGGGACAGGTCATCAGCGTGCTTCTTCAGAGGGAATGAAAGCAAGGATGGGGGCGAATTGAAAAACTAAATGTGATTGGAAGAGATAAGAGTTGAGTGAGTTCACTGCAGGCAGTCTATTTTCTTTTCAGTTTAATAGGAGGCAGTGAAAGGAAATTCGTAGACAAGTAACTCAGGCTCCTGAGAGGCTGGCTCTCGGGCTGATGGGGACAGAGGAAAAATTTGAAAGAATGACAGAAGTCTCTCATCTAAACAATGCAAACTGACACTTTTGCCAGGATGTGTCTCCGGGCAGGAAATCCATTTACTGAAGTGGAAAGTAGTGGTGCAAAAGAAGAAGAGGAGGGTGAAATGAGACAAAGGAAAACCTGACTGTATTTGAGGGAGGAAGTTTTAGACACCAGACTGGTTCGCAGAGCAACCTCCCAGGGGAAACCTGAGTGCTCTGAGTGACGAGAAACAGCCTGGTTCTGGAACCACAGCCTGGGTTTGGTTAAAACCAAACCACCAGTGCACCAGGAAATACTCTGTAGGGGGGATGTGTCCAGCAGAGAGCCCTCCGCATTACATGCTGCTCCTGGTGAGGTCTTTTTTTAACCTTCAGTTAAACTAATTATTTCTAGAAGGATCTTTATCTGAGGAGACATTGGGTCGTGGTGTTTCAGCAGATTTGTTGATGTAATGACATGAATGAGATGGGAAAAGGGCTGAAGCAGTCTGATAATTAAGAAAGTGGTACAAAAAATCAGCACCACTTCCATCCATCCATAGGTAGGAGTTTTGAGGGTTACCTTGAGCCACATCAGTAAAATCGTACCCAAGTGTGGGCAGCGTATTTAGATGGGCATAATATTCTTGAGTTCACTGGTCCTCGGTGCGGCCAGCTGCACGATTTGTGGAGCCCAGCGTAAGATGAAAACGTGTGACCCCTTGTTCAAAAGCAGGAAAAAGCACTGTTAAAGGTACTAACGTGCAGAGCTTTTCCTTTTCTTCTGTAGTTCTCTCTTCACTCATCATGGTGTTTATTCACTGTTTAATGTCATTCCAAGTGAAGGAAAATTAAAACTCAGCATGGATTTTTGTTGTGCATCTTTATATTGTGCAATGTCCGTGTTAAGTGCAAGTATAAGAGGATTTAACACTTGCAGGATTACTAAAATCACACACTTCGTAGTAGTTTGTAAATGCAGTTGTGTATCTTTCTTCCTGGAACAGAGGAAACACTGCACACAGCTAACTCACTAGCCTTATGTCACTTCTCGAACGGTGCCCAGTCTGTCATCCTTCGCTTAAGTGAGGGAAGGACTGAAAGGACCAAGAGCTGTGAGTTCTTCTATTTCCCCTTTCCATCTGTGCCATCATTTTCAGGGTAAGTGTTGGTTAATACAGAGGAGCAAGAGGATATGTAAGGATTCCTTGGTTGTTTGTGTTTCTTAGAAAGACACTGCCTTGTTTCTGCATGTACAGCAAGTTCTGGTTCGAATGGAAAACTTGGAGCTGTCATCACCCTCCCACCCGCTTACTCAGTTGTATTTGTAACATACTTACCTTGAACTCATTTGGAGTCTTGCAGAACTCCATGCATCACAAGTCTGCTGGAATTCTGAAATTCTGTGCTTGCCGGGCATTGCAAACACCACGTGTGAATGGGGTGGCAAGGAATGTTGGCCACGCATGCAGAACAGATCTCCTCTGCTCACGTGTACGCTCCATTGTGCCATTAGATCTCATTGGCAAAACACAAGTTCAAAATGCAAATTATTAGGACTCTCGACGATGAGGGCAGCAGAGCATTAAACCAGGTGCGGGGCCTTTCTGAGCAGAGGGTTCTATGTGTGACAGCAGTTTACAAGTCCACAAAGATGGCTCTGGTTCTTAGAAGTCAAAAGCTCACTTTTAAGCCTGAGCTATCCTCTGATCTTTATTTTTTTTTTTTAATTGTAGTATAGTCAGTTTACAATGTTGTGTCAGTTTCTGGTGTACAACATAGTGTTTCAGTCATACATGTACATACATATATTATTTTGATCTTAAAGTCTCAAGGATCAAAGTTTATAGTGGGTCAGGTTTGTGTCTGGTATCCTAGAGACCCCCTTCCTGGCTATTAGCACTGTCATTTTTGCCTTTCAAGTATTTTTTGGACTCACTCTCCATCCCCTCCACCAGTGCCTTGGTTTACACCCTCCATCATCTCTGATATAAACCCTGCAGTTAGTCTGTTCCCTGTATTCTGCACCTCATCGTCAGGCAAATCTTCCCCATAAAGCCTTTGGTACAAGGCCACCCTGCCTGGTCCTTCTGGTCCTTTCTTTGGCCTGGGGGGACAGCTTAGAGCAGAGTCCTCATACGGATGGGCCTGGAGGGAGACTACATGGAGACAGCTTTGGTTTGAATCACAAAGTATTTTAAGAAACTTACGGCAATAGTTGAATTTTGGGAGAATTCACCAATTGAAATTCAGAATTAAAAAGGATAAGACTCTGGGTGCTAGTTTCCTTGTGCTGTGCTGGTGCCCTAGAGACCAGGAGGACCTGCGGACATGGGCAGGATGACGGCCTCCTTTTTTTCTGACAAAATCTTCACATTTGTAGATCTGAAGCATGTGTTTGCCTGTGGTTCTCAGGGATGCTGTGGAGCAATTGGAACGGAATGCTGAGCTTTTAGTCTGAGAAGTTAATTTCTCCAACTTGATGATGTAAATTGGGTGTATGCTTTGTAACAGCCTTTTTTTTTTTTTTTTAAAGCCCTTGATTGCTTTTTTGGGAGAAATGTTTCCTAGGTCTCGCCTGGCCTGTGTCACCACTGTGTCACTGTGATGTCACTGTGTCGCTTGTGACCTCATCTGATCTTGACCTCTTTCTCCAAGCTCGTCTTCCCTGCCCGCCTGTGCTCAGGCCCAGGCTCTGCCCCCCCTGGACTGCTTTAAGGCTGCTCACTTTTCTCCTTTTCCTATTGATTGTCTCTTGGCTTAAACCCTCCTCTTTCCTCCAGCCCCGCCCTTAAAGCAGTTTACCAGGGGACCCTTGCTGAGAGCATCTGTCTGAGCTCAGCCTGAAAACTCTGCTGGAAGCAGGTAATTACATTTTTTGAGTTTTAAATGCTCGAGTACCAAGTGGGTGGTGAGTTCAGGTTGATTTTGAAGGTTCCTTCCAGCCCAGTGATTTTGAAATGCTGTGATCCTTCCAATGCCCGTGCCTGTTTATTTCCTTGCCATTGGTATCTAGTTGGTTTCTGAAGTTGTACTTTGTGATAGGAGCTTTGCCAACACTGTCTCAATTACGAGGGTGGCAGTGGTGTCATCTCCATTTTACAGATGAGGAACCTGAGGGTTTTCTCTAAAACTGATGCTCCAAATGGCTTATGTCTGGTTATCTGATTTCTTCAAATAGATTGTAAATTGTTGGAGCCATGACTACCTGTGCTGCTGGGCCCTGCTGCCCAGCAGGGACTCAGTAAGTGTTTATGTGACAAGATTCATTCATTTGGCCAATATGCACTGAATCCTAGACGAGGCTCCATGAGGGTGCAGAGGAGATAGGCCTCTGACCTGTGCACAAAGACAGGATAGAGTTTTTGATCTATTTTGTGGGGGATGGGGGGCAGCGCAGTAATTTGACTGATTTTAATGGAGGTACTGGGGATTGAACCCTGGACCTCGTACACCCTAAGCACTCACTCTACCACTGAGCTATACCTTACCTCCTAGAGTTTTTGATCTTGGGCTGTGGATTTAGATGGACATATACCTGTGTCTCAGTTTCCTCATTTGTAAATTGGGGACAGTAACAGTATGTAATTTGTAGCGGTGGTTTTAAGCCGGGGTGACTTTGCCCCGTAGGAGTCATTTGGCCATGTCAGAAAACACTTCTGGTGTCACAGCTGGGGCTGGAGGGAAGACTGACTTTTAGTAAGAAGAGTCCGGGGACGATGCTGAATAACGATGCCCGGGACAGCGCCCTCCCCAACCCGATGACGAAGAAATACCTGGCCCCAAAAGTCAATGCCGCTGAGGTTGAGAAATCCTGCCTTATGGGGTCTTGAAGATGAAACAAGATAATGAACGCAGAGAGTTTGTCATAGTTAACTATTGCTCTAAGAAAGCCAATTCAAAGACTGCAAAATCCGCTTTTGAAAGGGCAAACCCTCAAAAGCTTAATTTCAGCAACATCTGTGATTCTTGCTGAGGAAAAGCCTTATGTTAAAGATTTCATGCTCTCCTGCTCAGAAGTGACAGACTCACTGGAGAAGAGCGTGTGTGTTACACTGTGTACTAACAAGGGCTGGCATGGATGTATCAAAGCTGCGAAAACAATTACTAATTTTTAGGGTGTTCCTGGTAAACTTCCTGCTTGCTGAACTGGTTTGTTCTGTGGAGATAATTTTGGTGTGTGGCTTTAAATCCTCTGATGGAAAATGTTTTGGTTAGTGAATTTCCAAAATATGTTTTGATAAGTGGGACATGAAAAGTTTTTGTTTTCACATCAAGAAGCGTATTGTTTCTGGAGCCCTAGATTTAAAACAAAGCTGCTTTCCCACTACTTAGCTGCCTTACCTGCCTACTGCCCAGTGTTTTGGTATTTGTAAGAGTGACTTAGCTGTTGGACTTCCACTTACTGTTTGTTTTTGTGTGTGTGTGTGTGTGTGGATTTGAAGTTGAGACTGTTGTTTAAATTTTTCATAATTATTAAAGTAATATATGATACGTATTTACATGTAATATAATGTATATGTGCAGTCAAACTGTAATAATTCTACCTAATAAAACTGAAAAAGGAAAAAAATACAATTATTCTTAAAAAATACTGTAAAAAATAATTTAAAAAAAAGTGATATATGCACCTTCTAGAAGATTTGAGTAGTATAGAAAAAAACAAAGACACAGTTAAAATCCTCAATAATACTGCCACACAAAGGTACAACTACTGTTGGTGTTTCCTTCCATTTTTTCCATTCATATTTTATTCCATATTTGAAATACTCTAATTTTGTGTCCTTTATTTAATTTTTTTTTTAATTGAAGTCTGGGCAGTTGACAATGTGTGTCAATTTCTGGTGTATAGCACAGTGCCTCAGTCATACATATGCATGAATAAATTCATTTTCACATGCTTTTTCATTATAGGTTACTATAAGATATTGAATATAGTTCCCTGTGCTATACAGAAGAAACTTGTTTATTTTATATATAGTTTATTTTATTTTTATTTATTAGATGTATGTTTTAATATTTTCAAATCTCAAACTCCCAATTTATCCCCTTCCACCCCTTTTCCCCTCTCTGGTAACCATAAGTTTGTTTACTATGTCTGAATCTGTTTCTGTTTTGTAGATAAGTTCATTTGTGTCTTTTTTTTTTTTTTTCTTCTATTAGATTCCACATGTAAGTGATATCATATGGTATTTTTCTTTCTCTTTCTGGCTTACTTCACTTGGAATGACGATCTCCAGGTCCTTCTTTATTTTTGTTTAACATTGTTTTATTTGCATTTCCTCACACTACCACAATATCTCTAAGTATTATTTCTAAGGACTGTAAGATATTCTATCTATGGGTATTTTGATGATTTATTTAATCCCATTACAGAACTTACAGCCTGTTTTCAACTTTTGATGAGCATCTTTATGCAATTTCAGATCATTTCAGATCATTCCCGTCTTTACAGGAAATGACCAGAAGGAGAACCAAAGGGTGTGGGTCACAGTGCCTGAGTATCTTGATTGATATTGTAGTAGTTGCCAAAAATTTTCAACTAATTTTTGCTGCCATTAGCAGAGTGATAATTCCCATTTTAATAACATTTGATAACTTTCTAGGAGAAAAGGTATTTGTTTTTCTTTTTTATTTGTTAGTCATGAACTCAAATGTGTCTATGACCTTTGGCTATATTTCCTGTTTAACAAACTGTTCATGTACTTTCCCCATCTGTGTTTCTTATTTGTCATAAACCCTAGTAACCCTTTCTCATAGTTATGGCAGATATTTTCACCTAGTCGTTTTTTTCCTTTGTAATGTTTAAAAATTTGTTTTCAGTGATGCAGAAGTTTAAAATTTTATGTAGTCAAACCTGTTGATTTTCTTTCCCACCTGGGGTCTTCAGCCTTCCTTGGTCTATACTCATATGAACCCTTTCTGCTCTGAAGTCACTATGTTGAGTCATCAGTGTTTAAAATTATTTTCAAATAGACTGTTACAGAGTTTCCTAATGAGGATAAAAGTGTTTAGTCTCATATGGGCACCCGTTATGCATGGACACATGTATGTGTGTGTGTATGTGTGTGTGAGAGAGAGAAAAAGAGAGAATAGGGAAAACTGAGGTTCTTGTTGGGCTCATCTATTTGGTTTTGTTTTTGATTTCCTTTCTCTCAGGGTGGAAGTGAGCTTACTGCAGGCAGGGGCATCCCCTAGAGATCCCCAAGCTGGTTGAGCAGACTGTGGCTGTGCTCGGCACTGAGTTGGCCCACGACAATTTATTTGTTTAGTGCAGGAGTAGGTAGACTGAGCCGAGAGCAGGGCCCCATCAAGTTCCATTCTCTTGGGCTCCAGACTGGGTGGTGGTGGCTCCCTGCCCTGTGGCTGGACTCCGACAGGAGCCCGCAGCCCTGTTCACCGGCGGGTCACCAGCTGCATTAGCCGAAGCCCTAAGAGGGAGGTAACAATTACAACCAGGGCTCACCTGTTTTGCAAAGCCCTTTCACTCGGGCTTTTTTTATATGCTTCTCACCTCAACTTTATGAGGTTAAGTACTATTTTCATCTCCATTAATTTGGAGGAAATCACCACTCAATAGAAGCATAATTAAAATCTGAATCTTCTGACTCCAGAACTAATCCTCTCTGCTTATGAAACAATTCCATCATTGTAATTTCTGGTTATAATTTCTTGGCGATGCTACTGGGCAAAGGGTAGTAGTAGCTGTTTTAGGTTTTGGTGTCAGGCATAGCTTGGATGGAATCCCAAGGGAGTCATGTCTTAGCATTGTGACTTGGTTTTCTCACCTCTAAAATGGGAACAATAGTATCTATCTTGTAGAAATATTAGGTTAAACTGAGGTAGTACGTGCAAGATGTCTAGCACAGTATCTCACCCATTCACTGCGGGAGCTCAGTAACAATTGTTTCCTGGTCTCAAAGTGGAATATACTGCTACTCTTTTTTGTTTAAGAAATTCAGAATGGTTGGTAAACCTGCTCAGACTTGCGAAATTTTAGTAATTGTAATTCATGGTTAAGTGCAAGAAACGTTTCTTTGTCTGCCCTGCTTACTTTCTGGTTCGATAGATTTTCTTTCCTGGTGTGGATAAATCACCGACTAGTCTGAAATCCTTCTGCTTGGAGAATTTCATGATGACCCTCCAGTTTAGGACTATACTCAGAGCCAAAATGAAACATGTTTTGTCTGTGTGTTTATGTAAAAAGCCCAGACAGCTCTTTGGAAGGGCAGTAGCAGTCATTCCTTTACACATAGTTGAGAATTTTGGCGTTATTCATGGAGTTGTGTCTTGCCCATGTATCAGAAACATACAGGTAATAGAACAGCCTTTAAAAAAAAGTTGTAGAAGATCATGAGAAAAGACTAAATAACTCAGGAGAAGAATTGTTAAATAAATCTTCATTTTTCATACCATCTAAAAGTTGGGTTAGATCTGACTGACCCTTGTGCTAGACCTTGTTAACCACTCTAAAAAAAACTTCGCTAATGTTATTTCTGCCTGAAGAATTTCAGCATGAGGGTTGTCTTGCCATTTGACCTCTACTATATTTTTATTCAGACTTTTCCATTTTAATAGAGTCAAGTAATTATAAATGTCATCTTAGAATTATACTATAATCCAGTGCAGTCTTGTTTCTGTGGAGTAAAAGATACCCTTTGGGAATCTTTAAAATATGCCTTGGACCTTCTTATTTTTTTGTCCCTGAAGCCATGGTTGCATTTTCAACAATACATCAACTTAGTAGTGAAACAGGGGAAAGGTTAATGAAGATAGGGCTTTATTGGGTTAATAACGAATGCTCTTGTTACTCTTCTGGGAAATTTAGACCCGTTGCTCTATGGTTTTTCCATTCCCTGTCCCCTCTTTAGTAGTAACTGAGAGACAAAGATGGGAAAGCCTTTTAAAATATAATTTATAATAAATGCGTAACTTAAGAGTTGCATTTTTATATAATTAGTGCCATATGTATATGCTCTACGTAAAGCATGGATACAGTTAAGGATCAGTGATTAAGTGAAATTTACATGATTCCTAAGTTCCCTTTTATGCCCCGAGTTCAAGGATCAAAGTGAGGGACCTGTTGGCCAAATCTTGTGACTGTTGCAAACAGAGTGTAAGTACATTGTAAAATACCACACCCAATTCTAATGGTCAGCAGGCAATTGTTTTCCTAAAATTCCGGGCCGACTGTTTTGATTTCTTAATTTGCAGCCAAAGTGGATATTTGGGTGCAGAGGCAGTAGTGGTGATAATGGTGAAGAGGGTAGATTCAGTCTGGAAGAATGAAATTGGTGTTGCCATGTCTACTGATTCACAGGATACAAAGGACTTAAAAGATCAGGCTTTGTGATCCTGAGACGACAATCCACTTGGGCAGCTCTGTGCCAATCACTTCAGCCAAACTATTTTGGCACCGGCCCTTTGAACAAAGCCTGAGAACCCAGCAAGTTTTACCAAGCATTTCTTGTTGCAGCTGGCTGACTTATGGGCAGATAGAGTAATTAGCTCTCATTAGGCCTCCTACAAACTGTAATGCATCCACCTGAGGCAGAGAGAGAGGCTTGCGTCTGTTCCTGAAAACTTGAACATCCCCACCTGATCTCTTTAGTCCCCAGCGTTTTTGTATTGCAGAAGCAGAATGCCAACTTGGCAGGAGTAAAATCCACCAAGTGCCTCAAATGACAGTGGCAAAACCTCCTGACCAGGGTTGGAAGGCTTTTCTGAGAATGATGACCGAGTCTGAGAAATTGGTGAGCTTGAAGTTGAAAGCTTTTTCTTCTTTTCCCCCATCTTGTGGATGCAACTCACACGAACCAGGTTAGTCACAGACACTGAACACTGGTAGTCCTATAACTTGATCCCATTAGCCTCCTGTCAGCCGTGCTTCAAAAGCTGTGGTCTCTGTCAACAAAGAGTCTGGAGTGTCAAGTCGCTGAGAGAGAGGGACAGCTCTGATGGTGATTTGTGACCCTGTTCAGGACCCAAGGCCATTGGTATTCCTTGTTCCCATGAGATAAAGGTCTGTAGTAGGAAGGTGGGAACCAGGGAGGCAGAAGGAGGGAGGCAAGATTTTGGGGCTTCATACACAAACCTGGAGAAATATATAGACAAATTGCCATGGGAAAAAAACCCTGAAACAGGAATCTGGCAATCTGAGCCCAACATTGATGAGCTAGTCACTTACCCAGGCAAAAACTTGAGATGGTAATACCAGCTGTGAGCATCAGATGAGACAATGTATAAAAAGCTATAAAACACTAAGAAGTAGTGTGACTTTTACGTTGAGTTATTCATAGAGGGTACATCGGCTACTTTTTCTTTTTAATGCTCTGAACCCAAATCTCTATAGTAAGATGCAGACGCCGAGCAGGTCCTTGTTTTCCCCTGACTTCTACTCCTGTGACACTCCTGACCCCACTGGACTGGTGACCCCTGGGTAGTTCCTGGAGGTTTTCTGGGAGCGGGCGCTGCCTCCTGGGCAGCCCGGGTGCAGTAGCTCTTGACTCCTGCTCTCCGAGGGCCGCAGTAAAGATTAGTACGGAGTCATCGGTAATCCATCAGCTCCAGGAATTGTTCCCGGTGATTGAAAGTTTGGAATTTTGGGGTTCAAGTCATCAGGACTCATTTTCATACTTACATGTGCAACTGTTCTTTTCAAGTAGCATTATAGTAAAGATTTCCTGGGATCTGAGGTTATAAGCAAGTGTGTTTTATGGAGGGAGAGGAGGTCCACTATAATGGTTAGGGGTGAAAAGCACAGATCCGCCGCCGCCTACCCCGCCCCTGCCGTGCCCTGGTGTTGGTTTCAGTACCATGTGATGCTCTGATATCAGCACAGATGACCGGCGAGTCTCACCTCCCTTACTTGTGATGCTCCTGTCCTGTTGACCGCATTGGGTGGGTGTTCAGAAAGTGAGCTGAGCTGATTACCCCAAATTTGTGATTTTTAAACGGACTCACAGGTACTTTTCAAATACTGTCTTGGGCCTTCACTGGACCTCTGACAGCACGTGTTTCTCTAGGGCCCTTAATGTCCTCAGTGCAATGTAAACAATGACTTCTTACGCTTAGAAAAACTGCTCATCTTTGGTTGGATTCGCTGGAAGCACGCCAGGTGTTGGATGCTCAGGGAGTTTAAGGGCGAGGACAAGCTGCCTGGTGATGTGGGTGTACCTGAGGCCCTGCTGCCTGTAATGGGGAGCTCTGGAGCTGGGTGGCCCTTCCCAGTTGTCTCTGAGTGAGGCAAAGGGCTGGACCTCTGTTTTCCTGAATCAGCTCAGTTGTTGGCAGCTGGCCGCCCCTCTTGGGAGCGTAACTTTGAGTGAAGTAGTGTCTTGCAGCTGGCTGAGGGCTTTCCCTGGGAACCAACAGCAGCCTGGGATGGGCACACTGGCCCTACACATGAGGTCTGGTCGGAGCACAGCAGGGACCACGACCCTGTCCCAAAGAATCTAAAAGAAAGAAAAAAACAGAAACAGACAAAATATGTAGCACCGAAATCCCACCAGGTTGGTAAGTCCCTTTATCTGCAAAGTTAGAGTTTGCAGCCTTTAGCAAAACTGAAGGAAGAGGTCCTACCCTTTTGTCAATGATAAATCAAACAGACCTCTAGCCTCTCAGAAGTTTATGAGCCACTTGGATAATATTTACACCTGGTTATAGTGTAGCAGGGACCGGCTTCTATATTTGTGAAATGACTGGCCTGTAATTGAATAATTTTTCCCAAGCATGAATTATTTCATGTTTGGAATATTAATATGTGTATATAAATGCAAGTGTGTCTGAGATATTTAATTCATGTTGAATTTGTAGATGTAATGGGTTACCTGCCATCGTAAAAGGCAGGTAAGGCACACACACCATGAAACCCAGAACATCCCAGAGGACCGTAGGGATGGGGGGCGAACCCGAGAGAGTCTAGCTTTTGTTGAAGTGACCTGATACAGCATTTTAGTCATGGGTGAGGAGGATGATTTAGGAGTTCTGTTGCCAAAGGACAAGTTAATGCACTTGAAAAAAAATGAGTCAGTTTTCTGGCATTTCCAAAAGCCAGTTGTACTCAGCAAGCGTCTGGAACCGTCTGGTATGGTTTGTGGTGTGAGTGGGGCGAAGAAACAAGGCCAAAGTCGTACATAATCTCTTTCCAACTGCAGAGTAAGTCGCATCTGCAAAAGTGAGCCCTGTTCTCCTGCGTGTCCTGTCTTCTAGTAAGGGAAGGACGTGGTGGGTTCAGCCGACCCATTGTCTCAGTAGTTTGAGTCGTGGATGATTTGGACCTGGTACCGGCACGGGTGATGGAGTTTGTGTGTTCTGACCCATGACCCTCACTTCCAGTGAGCACCCCCTTCAGCTCCTTTGTGCCCCTTGTGCCTTTGCCTCGATCTGCGTTATCCCCCGGGTGCTCCGTGATGCCAAGTCACGGGAGATGTTGCTAGCCTGCTTTAATTACGGGTGAAGTGGAGAGAGAAACAGGTCACTGCCCCGAATTCAGAAACAGAACAACTCCAGCTGCCTTGGCTTGAGGTTCTGCATTCAAAACATACATCCCTCAACCTCTTGGAGGGACGTGACGGTTTGGTGATGGCGTGCGAAGTGGGTGATGTACCAGCTGGTTTACCATATTGCCTAGAAGTGGGAGACAGAGTAAAATAAAAGGCTCTCCAGGTTTCTTCAGATGAGAAGGAAGTTAATGCAGCAGAGTGACTGCTGTAGAGGGAAGGCTGAGGGAGACTCGAACACTCGGCGTGTTTTCTTGAACCTTCCACTTGGATGATCCTTCTCTGGGTGATCCCTGGGGGCTCAGGTGATCTGGTGGTGCGAGGGACAGACCTCCTACTTGGGGGCAAGGAACGTTGTAACGTTGTTCAGGTCTTCCGCTGGCTTCTCCATCCCTCTAACATGCCTGCTCATGTGCATTTATCATTGGCGTTCTGGAAAATTCAGATGAGGAATCTCCAACTATGACTTTTCATTGTGACTCACATCTGCAAAGGATGAATAAGAGAGAGTTTCTTGGCCAGGAAGTGCAGTCCTGGGTAGAGAGAAATAACTGTGGTTAGGAGAGAAACTGTTGAAGAACCAGAATCTTTTAAAAAGAGAAAAGAAAAAGGTGGAGGAAGCCTATCGGGAAAAGGAAGGACCAGAGGTGATCTGCAGGGTGTTGCCTGGAGCTCTGGGAACTACATCAAGATGGAGCAAAATGGAAAAAGGTCAAATAAAAAACATAGCCTGTTGGGGCTGGCCGGAGGCCAAGGGCAGAGGCAGCACTCCCTGGGCTTGGAAACCCGCTGAAAAGACACCTACAGAACCACCCCATCTGCTGCCCCTTTTGTCTCTATCTGCCTGGAGCAGGACCTGACACACTCCTGGCAAGGATGCTGCTTGGTGAGACCTTGGAGTTTAGGAGAACCTGGCCCCCTTCCCCTGCTGATGTTCATAGCCAGGAGAAGACACGGTGGTTAAGGACACAGGCTATGGAGCCAGGCAGATTTCTGTGCCTTATTAAGGTGTGACTTAAACGCTGGGCCTCAGAAAACAGGAATGCTGAGAAGCTCAGCTGTATTTCATAGGGTGGTTGTGAAGGGTTTAGCGGAGCTTAATGAAGTAAGTGCTCAAAACTGGGTAACTTACCACATGTCAAGAATTGTAACTGGATTTGTAAAAAGTACCTTCCTGTCCTGTCTGGCCTTACCGTATGAACCTTGACCCTGATATTGACGCTACCAGTGGTCTCAGCTGGGATTTAGATGCTGTCAGTGGCTCCATGTCGGGGCTGGACAGTCGTCTGAGGCTCTGGGTGGGGTGCTGAGAGCAGCTATGTGTCCTTGCACAGGTCTCTGGATGTCCATCCATTGCCCCTCCTGAGAGTTCCTATTCTTAAAGCCTCTGACCTTTTCTGCAGGCCACTCCAGCAGGGACATCCGCATACGTTAGCTTGGAATGGATATAGGTCCTGTTTTTAAACTTCCATGGATAATAGGTTGCTCCATTACATAGATACAAATATTTATTCACCTCCTAAGAATCTCCTATATACAAGACCCTGGACCCTTAAAGGTGCAAAACGAAATGGTCTGTCAGGGCTGCCTGTTGTGCGTTCGGGGGTTAAATGATTGTTATGTGCACTTTGCTACCTAGGAGAGGGAGGTAATATCACCAGTTTTGCAGAGATTAAATAACACTCAAGATCAGAGATCGTACCCACTTTGACTGAACATGACGACACATTTCAGTTTCAGCGATGTTAAAATGTGGAAAGGTGTGTATTCTAAATTGAAGTATAGTTGATTTACAATGTTGTGTTAGTTTCAGGTGTACAGCAAAGTGATTTAATAACTTGGATTAAACTATAATGGAAAAAAGTGTATCTTTTAAATTAATGAGATGTAGTACATAGCAGAGTCTGGGTGCTACCCCATCCTGTCTGATTTCAAAGCTTGTTTTTCTCTGCATCATGTACAAAGGCTTATCTGGCCGGTGAAGGTTAAAAGAAAGCATGGATAAGGACATCTAATGTGTTAGGATCTGTAAGGGCAGTAATAATAGTTGGTGTTTATTGACTCCTTGTGATGTTGCAATGCTTTTATGTGCTCTGACTCATAGGTGCTTAAATCTTTACATTCGCTCGGAGGTGGATATGGTTATGTTCTTTTTTTTTTTTTTTTTTTTTTACAATCAAGGAACCTGAGATGGTACTCTTACTCCCATTTTCAAGTGAGAAAACTGATACAGAAAACTTCCCAAGCTCACATAGCTCATACTGAAAGTGAATTCTGTAAGGTGGCACGTGACAGTTCCAGTTTGTTTATGATCACGGCAGACCTGGTTAAGGCTCCAGAAGAACGTGACCTGATACAGGGCTGCTCGTTGTCCTCGGGGAGCACCTCGCCCAGGCCTGGGTCAGGCAGAATTCCCAAAGAGGGTGGCACCTCTGCTGAGATCGAAGTGTCCCTCTCTGCATCCCTGCCCACTGCGATGCTAAAAATAATCGTGGTTACCCTGGGCTACAGACCTCTGCTAGTCCCAGCTTTCTAAGCCTGGCATTAGCTAGGAGGAACTGGCTTTATTTATAATTTATGTCCTTTCCACCTCCAAAAAGCAACTGATGAAGTTTTAAAGAAACATTGTAAATTGGGGAGTTGTTTGAGCACTAGAAAGATGGCTGCATGGAAGGTCTTGGAAATCCTCAAAATAGGAAGAAAAACAAAACAAAACAAAGCCCCAAACACTTGATGACATTGTGTAATTTAAGTTACCTGCAGGTGACCAGCCGAGTCATCTTTTGACAGCTTTTATGTTCTGTCCTGCCTTCCCAGGCCCTGGGAGAACCCCATCTGTGCTCACACGTTCTCTGGCTGAAGTCTCTGTGGCAGCCCCGCTAGTGCTTGGCTTTTCATTTTCCTCCTGTTCCTTTGATGGAACCAGTGATTTTTGATCTCAAGTTGATGTGTTGCTGAAGGATGTGAAGATTGTATGTCGAGCTGTCATCTAGAAATAAAACAGTGTGTTTTTAAATGGATAGGTTTTCTGTCATTTAAAAATAAACTGTGACAGACTCCCGGTCCATAAGGAGACAGAGATATTTGAAGACATTGAAGGAGCCTGTGGAACATGGAGTGCTGACTTCTGATGAGCAGACTTCGTTTCAGCTTTGTTTTTGCCCCTCAGGAACCCCTGACCCCTAGTTTTCCTTGTCTTTAAAACGAGTTGGAGGGGGATGAGTTAGATGTTCCTGAACATTTCGGGCTCTGAAATTCTTTTGATCCAAACATTTCTAATCAGTTCCAACAGGGCTTTTGTTTGGATTCACCAGGGTGCCTGCCTAAGGCCAAATGTTGAATTTGTTCGGTAGGATGCTACGTTTTAAATTCTGATCACCTGCAGACTGCATTTCAAAGGGAAAGTATTGTGGGCCTTTTTCTTTTCCGTCTTTTGAATAGAGACACTCATTGTTAATGAAGAGAATTGAGCTGTGGTAGGTTTGGGGGGTCAAGGTGGCCTTTTGCGGCAGTAATCACTGATGGTCAGCCCCAGAGCCAGTCTCCCCGCAGAGTGGTCCTGAACTGCTGTCAGGAGCCCTGATGCTCTGGGTCGGTTTAAAGGAGGGATGGCGGGAGCGGAGGACAGCTGTTTGGGTAGCTTTGAGGGAGGCGTGCTGTGCAATGGGACCTGCAGTTCGGTCAGGATGAAGCGACAGACAGGGCTGAGGACGGGAGAGGAAAATTTGTCCATCTTCAGCCCACGGGCCAGAGTGTGACTCCATAGCGTTTCATGGGGGGAAGGTTTCTTCCTCTTTCCTCTGGTTCAAGGCTGTTTGGTGACACTGAACTTAATATACCACAGCATGACCCTGGTCACTGCCTTGGGTTGGGGCATCTTTATTGAAAATAAAGATGAACTCAGGCGAAACGTCTTTAAACCGATGACTGACAAGTCTGATCTCTCCCGTGAGCCCTCAACAGTGCTGCCTCTGTCACCCCTCAGTCCAGCTGGGTTGGGACTGTGCGCCCCAGGGCGCCTTGTGAATGCTGTTTTGTGCCCTGTTGTGTTGCGTTTTTCTGCAGCCCTTTGTGGCTTACAGATAGGTTGCCCCCAACTGCTCTCTTAACTGTCTGGAGGCTGAAGGCCTTTGACAGCCCTGCTGGATAAACAGCCTGTTTGCCATGTATGAACCGACTTCATGAATCGCCCTGCAGAAGCCAAGAGTGTGAAAGAGGAGAGAACTGACAAGATGGCTAGTGAGTTGTTCGGGCCTGTGCTTCTAGCTCGGCTGGTCTTGTGACTAACACACTCCCCTCCTTGTGGATTTTCTTTTCTTAGAATAGCTTATCTTTTTACCCTCGAGTTCTTGGAAAAGGTCATGGACTGAACTTCAAGAAAATGGGCAGAGCCTCCTAAATTCCTCCATAAAAACAGCAAGTTCTTGTCAAGAAGAAGGAAATGTAGTCCCTGTTCACACCCTGATTGGTATCACCCTCCTGTCCCCATTTTTCTATAGAACCCCAGGACCCTTACCCCAAGATGGGTTCACGGTCTTTAAGGCAGTAGTCCGCTGTGACTCCCTTTGCCTGCCTGACAAAGCGATAAAGCTGTTCTTTTCCAGTTCTCCCAAAACTCTGCCTCCGACTCTCAATCCGGCTGTCAGGGTACAGAGGCCGGTTTTTCGGCAACAAGTATCAGCGTATTATTGGAGTTGATGTGTTAGGTGAGGTGTGATGGAAGACTCTCCGGTGCCTGATGAGTTCTCAGTAAGCACCCTTCGCGTTCTGTGGCTAACTCTCCAGGGGCCACTGGTTTCCTACAAATTGGTGATCTGTTAATTGAGTAGAAAACAGTTCTTGTTGACGAAGTTCATGAGAGGTAAGATGATAAGGAAAAGGTTTCTAACAACAGTCCTTGTCTCTTTGAACCTTATGTTCAGGGACCTAGCCCGCACAGCTCCAGGGATTCTGTTCACATCATTTATATCGCTGGCCCTCATCTGATTGTCTTAGTAATCCCCTGGACCTTTGAGAACACTTTAGGGTGTCCTCTGTTAGAACAGGGAGATGTCTGTGGTCAAAGATCAAATGAGTCCTACTTTTCTCCCCTTCTTCAGGTCTTCCAACTGGGTAACTAGAATGCTTTCTGAATTGTATGTATTATTTAAATCACTAAAGAGGCAGTTTATAAGCAACTCTTGCTTAGTGCGTTGGATAAACCAGCTGTCTCACAGAATTAAGCAGGGCACAAAAAGGCGTCTTTGGGGAATGCCAGTGTTTCAGCAAAATTTAATTTGATATCAGGGCTGCTTAAAAATACCCAGCTGGTTAGATGGGAGGATATAATTCAGTGGTAGAGTGCGTGCTTAGCGTGCACAAGGTCCTGGGTTCAATTCCCCAGGACCTCCATTTAAAAGTAAATAAATGAATAAACCAAATTACCTCTCCCTGGCCCAAAAACAGAACATAAAAAAGCAAAACAAAACAGTACCCATCTGGCTAACACTGAATGCTTAGATGCGTATTATAGTAAATGACTTCGAACTGGCAACAGATAGTCATTAACTGGCAATCCTGGTAAGACTGCTAAATTCTGGAGATAATGCAGAGCTGAGCATCATCAAAATAACGGTGGTGGGGACATCACAGCTGTTGGGGTCGCCACCATACTCGGTCCAACGAAGCTCTTTTTTTTTTTTTTTAACCACTTATTCCTTCCATGTTGGCGTTCACCAGTCTTCTCAGCCTAGTGAAGCTGTTCTGTTTAAAATGATTGCTTTATGAAAATTTGTATTTTTCTTGCTTAAAAAAAAAGATGTGCGCTGGGAGGAAATGGTTTGGAATTTAGCTCACCGCAGGGTTCTTATTCAGCATTTTATTCAGTGACTGGGGGAGTTGTGGTTGAAACCTAGCTGGGAGAGACAGCCGGTGACAGTCAAAATTCAGAAAAATAATCTGTAGACAATGACATG
This sequence comes from Camelus bactrianus, assembly GCF_048773025.1. NCBI lineage: Eukaryota > Metazoa > Chordata > Mammalia > Artiodactyla > Camelidae > Camelus > Camelus bactrianus. The sequence goes on from NC_133572.1 coordinate 17,588,676, forward strand.
GTCAAGTGAAGCTGATAAGATTCTAATTAACAGGGCACTATGTCATGTTGTGGATTTTCATCTTAATTCAAAGTGGTGATAACTTGATTTGACGAAAGCTTCCCGGGGGTCTTTGTCGAGGGCAAACATTGGAATGCCCTGCGAACGGAAAGTTAAGGTAACCTGACCACGTTTAGCAGATTTAACACAAGTTAGTGTCCAGTTTCTTGGAGATAATGGTCCTTTTTTGTTCTGAGTCAGAGATTCTAGTGCTGGACTCCATACACTCTGTTTTAAGAGGGATGTTGCCAAATTGGAAGGTTTCCAGTGATGGAGGTGTAGAGACAGTGTGACCAGGGGCTGGGAATTTTTGTCCTGTTAGGAGTGGTTTGAAGACTTGGGGCTTGATGTTCTAGGAAGTTAAGGGGACAGGACAGCTATTAAAAAACTTGTCTGCTTGCCAGGCAGAAGAGGGAAATAAGGCTTGTATTGTTGTGATCCCTGAGGACAGTCCTCAGCTGGTGGTGGCGCTGGGGTGGGGCAGGCGGTCTGACTCAGGGAGGCCCTTCCAGTAACCCAGTGAGTCTAGCCATTTAGAGGAGGCTGTAGGATTCTTGCAGATGCATCGGAAAACATTCAGGCTTTGACTGGACAGTTGAATGTAGATGTTGGCTCGGTCCCCCTTCAACAATAAGGGTCTGTGATTTGGTAGAATAGCCAGCTCCTTCTGGTTCTTTACAAAAATTATTTGATTCAGAGAGATAGCATGGTGGAAGAAGGGCATCTCTTTCCTGTGGCTAAGGTCATAGAAAGTACAATAACCGCTTGTTTCTGGTGAGAGCTGAAAAAGCTCTGGAAAGTTCTCTAAATATGGCTTTTCTGGTTTCTTATTTTCTGCAGATCCGGTTAAGACTATAGACTCCTTATTCCTTTCTTTGGTTTTTGTGTGTCTTGAATGGGCTAAATAATGGTGATTATTATATGCAAAAAAGGTTGCTGCTGGTTTATTTGTTTTTTTCCTTTCTGATGTGAAAGCTAAGCCTTGTTTTTGTCTTCTTGGCAGAAGTTGTGCTTTTCTTTAGAGGAAATCATAAATCAGGATTGAAAGCAAAAAATATTTTAACCCAACTTTTCCCCTTTCTCTAAGAAGTAACAGTCACTTGGCTATGATACAGCACTGCAAAGACAGAACTAAAGCTCTAAAGCCTTGTACCTATTAGCAAGCTTGTATTTTCATTGGCTCACATCCTTTTAAGAAATACTATTTTTTGGGGAAAAAAACCCCTGTTTTATGTTAATCATCCTTATCCTATTGTCAAGTATATTTATTCTTTTAAACATACTGGACACCATTTTACATAAAATTATGAATAGCTCATATCAGATGTCTTATGGTTGAAAGAGGCTGTGCTCTGGAAAGACACCCCAATTATTTGTCAATTTTAAGCTTCACAATTTAAGTTTTAAACACTGGATGAAAGATTAAGTTGAATTATGAGTAATGAATATAGAATATTTTGAAATTAGCCATTAGCCCGCTAAATTTAACTACTTTCTGAATACATCTATTCCTTTTGGAGTAAAGAATTTTTTTGGCATAACAGAATGCTGGTTTTGAGTCATCTTGTGGTTGATATGCTAGTTCCAAGATCTGCTGGAGAAATCAAAGTTCCAGGGTAGGTTTTTGATTTTCTACATGCCTAAGTGTAGGGTTTCTAATGTATAAATGGCTAATGTGGCCATTCCCGGGGCCACCTGGGAGGAATATAGCATATTAACATTCATTTCTGTATTTTAATGAAACACAGATCGAAAGAAATGTTGCATGAGATCTGAGTTTTTATTGATGTTTCTATTCTTTGCCAATGATAACATTTATTATCATAGAGTGAAAAACCAGTTTTTGGGATGTCATCAGCAGAAGCAATCATGGTAATACCCCCAAATTGATAAAAGGGTAGCTGTTGTGTGCTTAGCTTACATTACTAGTTACACAGATTTTTGTGAAAGATTTGATATGAGGTGAGTTTACAGGAGTTAGGAATTCAAAATGGGGGTCTCGTGTTTATTGTTTCTTCCTGCCAAGGATTAAGAATGTTGTCCACATTAGGGTTGTTGCCATTTACCGAGGGAACAGGAAACGTCTGTCGTGCTTTGCTGTTGGCAGTCTGGATTTGTCTTGTTTTAGAAGAGGTCTTTTCTCGCAGGCTACTTTTAGGCCAACCTCATATCAGATCTCAGTGCTGACATCCAGCACTGACCCGAAGAGAGCAAGTTGGAAGGGTGACTCGTAGAATTCCTAGTGAATCATCTAACCTCTCTGCCTCTGATTTTCAAACTGGTTACTTCTTGGAATTATTGAAGGCTAATAAATTAATCTTTATAGGCCTGGAGTTCTAAGACGAGTGATTATTTTACGTTTGCTCAGGCACGTGTATTTGGAGGACGAGGGAGCGAGAAGGATTAAAAGACCTCCTTTTATGTCCCCGCACCTCCCCAGCCCCCCCCCCCCCCATCAGTCAGGGCTTACTGACTTGTCCAAGGGGCTGCGATTTTGTTTAATTTCAAAATCTGAAATTACATGGAGTCCTCTTATTTGATAGTCCTCCGTTCCTGGTTTCATATGCATTTTAGAAAAAAGAAGAGGGAGTCTGCTTTAGGAATCTCTTATAGCTTGAGTTATTTTTAAATCAGTGAAGGAAAAAAAATTTTCCTCCTCTTCAGCTCTTTCATATGAAACTAAATTTTTAGGAGTAGCGTCATGGTAACAATATTTTTTCACAAGGAAAGGGAATAATCCGAAAAAAAAAGTAAAAAAGTGAAGATGTTTATCAAGTACCTAAAAAGTCTGTAGAATGATAGTCCATGGGGATGTTTACATGGTTACATTTACTATGGACAAGACCTCAGTCTTTTGAATGTCAGCTTCTATACTCATTAAGTTATTTTTACCCCCAGGTCAGTTCATAAAAAGTTTCCAACACTGTGGACATTTTGTCCAAGTGCTCAGTGCCCCCTCCCATAATAGGTTTTATATGAGAAATGAGTGATGCAAATTTATTGGGGACAAACCTGGAACTGAGTGTGAACTGCCTCCTTGTATTTCCAATTGTTCAGGAACGTTCTGTCTTCCTCACAAGTTACTAAATAGATCCTCTAATTTTGTTTTCTGCTAATCCTGGATGCTGAGAATCACTTAGTTCTTTAAAGGATCTTATCTTATTTGAAGCTGTTTTCCTTTATTTCCTGGAGTCAATTGGTTGCTTCAACATGACTTTGGGTTTGCGCATACTTTATATACTCACAGGATTTTATATACTCATAAGATTTTAGTAACAAGTGGGGTATGTTTGAATGGAAGTTGGCTCTTAAAAAATATTTGGAATAAAATTATTAGGTATGTTTATAAATGCTTTAGTAGCATGCTCACATACTCTTGTTTCTCATACGTTTGTCTTTTCCCTGAAGACCCTCCTGGTCTTTCCAGTAATTAGATCATACAATCAAGAATTGAGATTGCTTATTTTCATTTTATCTTTCTCTTTTCCAGAATGGAAGCAGTACAGAAAAGTGGGAATATGTGTAGTTATATATAATATTATTTATCACACACTGGCCTATATAGATCAAGAAATACCCTACTCTTTTTTTGAGGGCAGCTCAGGAAAAATAGTTTCACTGTATGCTCCCCCCAACAGCCTCCCACCTCTACACACAAAAATCACACACACAAACGTGCTGCTTGGACTTGAGTAAGACCTATACATTGTACATGTGTTTCCTCTTCTGCGTAATATAAGCATAAAGGAGCATGTGTAGAGTGCACTCACTGTATGACCTCAATGAGGAATTTGTTATTGCAGAGTCCTATTAGCATCATTACCAGAGATAATAAGATTCAATATACTTATATAAGCTTGCTATTAACCTGTTTTGCTGGGTATAACTCATAGCTGCCATGATGATTTTTTTAAGCGTCAACTAGTACATATGAAAGTCTCATCAGTGTTAAATACTAGTAGCAGTTTGTATTAGCTTGGTTTCTTTATCTTGAAGAGAAAAAAGAGAGAGAAAACCTTTTTAACTATAAGATTTTCTCATGCTTCCAGAGGATAGAGGAATGTGATGGCTCAAGGAGGGAAGAAAGCCAGGCCAATAACACAGTGCTAGAAGTCTCAGTTATTTTACAATTGGATCATAGGGATACCTATGGTATTTGAAAACCTAATTATAGTTATACCTCCTGGCGTAATTATAAGCTCCTTTCCTTCCAGACATGAAAATTAAATGGTGAAATTTCTATGCACATACAAAGCACCCATGTGGAACAAACCCTGTTATTTCCCTACATGAAAAATAAATGTAATTGGGCCAAGTTGACATTCTAGAGAGGACACATAGACTAGGAGATGGTAGAGTTGTTTATTCCTCCCCCTCCGAAGACAAAACATTATCATTGTCATTTAAATTAGAATGTTGAATGCAAGTGGCTGAGGCCTCCCTTAATGATGAAATAAAGTCTGTATAACAGTGTTCTTCATCTGTGGAGAGAATTTGTGTTGTCAGGTAAAAAATTACACACGGAAAACTTTACACATTTGAATGTCTTCAAAATTTACACCCAGAAATTTGTCCGTGTGTAAAATACATTACTGCTTTTTTAATCTTTGAAAATCCAAGTTTTTTTTTTTTGTTGTTTTTTGTTTTTTGTTTTTGCCTCTCATTCCCATACAGCAGTCAGTAATCCTGCATTTTAAATATAAGTTATTGACTGGCTTGGGTCTTGACTGAAAAATTTGAGAGCAATAAAGGAACACAGATTTGCCTGAAGAGAGATGAGTTCTCAGAACCTCAGGAATGAATTCAATGCAAAATAAGTTCATTTGTCTTGGTGGTTTGGGTTTGGCGTCCTTGGCTGCAGAACCTCGTGGATTCTATCAGTTTAGGTTTTGGAAATTACATTAGATTGGGCCGGGATTATCTTTTAGATTGGACAGTTACTCAGAGGGAGACAAAGGGAGAAAGCCCAGGATGGGTTAACACATGATCTGCATCCAGTGCGGGCTCCACATTGCTGGTATGTTTTAGCTGTTCCTTAAAGCAGACCTGGCTGAGTCTGTGCTTGGAGGTGACACTAACAGATGCCACCTTGGGGGCTTTTCTTATGAGCTCAGTACTGTTCAAGCGCTTTCCTTCCAACAAAACAGCCAGATGAGGTGGGTATTATTACCTTCATTTCAAGCAAAGTGTACTGAGGTTGACAGACGTTGGGGAAACCAAATGGACACAAAGTGAGCAAACCAGATCCAGCCCTCCTGATCCAGAGCCCATGAGTCTAACCCCGTCCCCCCAGCACTACTCTTAGTTCACTTCTGTGCCCTTGAGATTCTGTGCACCAGAACTTTTCTTTTAAACAATAAGTAAAACTGGAAAACAAACGTTCATAAATAATCATCTCATCATAAAGAGGTAATTATCGCTGGATTTGGTGTTTTGAACTTCAGTTCTTCATTTATGGATAAACTGTATCATTTTTTTTGAACGCAGAACCTCTGTTGGTTTCCCATTTCCCTCAGAAGGAAATCCCACCCAAAGTCTTTCAAATGGTACAAAAGTCCATTGTCATCTCCCGCCCACGACTTCTGTAACTCCTCTGACCTCTCCCCCTGCTTCTTCCCACCTTGTTTACTTTGTTGCAGCTACAACTTTCTCCAGTCTCTTCCTTTAGTTCTCTGAGCACACTCCTGCCCCAGGGCATTTGCACCTGCTGTTCCCTCTACTTGTAATGCTTCCCTACAGAGAACTTCATGGCTTGCATCCTTCAGGGGGCTGAGTTCTGCTGTCACCTTATCAGAGTCACCTTCCCTGACCAGCTCATATAAAATAGCAACCCTCCTCTCTGAGTTCTCTGTTTCCTTACTTCACTTTATTCTCCGTGGTATTGTCACTATCTCTTATATTTTCATTGGTTTACTTATTTATTTGCTGTTTCTAGGCAAGGACTTTGTTTTGTTTATTGCTATATCCCTAGCAACTAGACAAGTGTCTGGCACATAGGAGATTCTCTATAAATATTATCTGAATACAGGAAATAAATGAGAGTGTGTGTGTGCACACATACACGCACAGTATTATACATGGGATTTTGTAGCCTGCTTAGCATTAGGACTAGTATTCCATTGTATGACTATTTTATAATTTTCAAAATTACTAGGACTTTTGGTTATGTAAATTGTCTTCCACACCCTCTTGGTAGAAATTACAGGTTTCTTTGGATCTACATGATGTGTTAACCTCAGTTTGTCCTTCACATGGTGGTTGGCTTTGATTTGATTTTTTCCTTCACCTTTAATATACAGAACCAATTAGTTGCTAATTGCTGTTGGGTTTTCTCCCCCTCCACTTTCAACATCAATATTACTTACTCCTGTTACTGTTACTGTTACATTACTAAGCCATTCTTTTTTTAAAGTCATAATTGTGCCCTGTTTTCAGAAATAGTAGAGGCAGTGGGCTTTTTAGACTCCTAAAATCGGGCTTAATTCTGACTCTCGTGTCCTCAGGCAAGTTATTTAACTTCTGAGTTGTAGTTTTGTTGGTTATAAAGATAGCTGTGATATTTAGCAGAGCTGTTTGTGCGTTTAATCGAAATAACTCATGCAAAGGCAGTGCCGGTTTGTTACTATACTCTGAAAAATCCAGGTAGGTTGGAATACTTGCATCATCATTTTTTTTTAACCTCAGAATATAAATGAACGTGGTAGGCATCATTCTGAAGATGTTCCCCCAGGATTCCTGTCGTCTGGTTGTTAAATCGAACACTCATGTAGGTACTGCTGTGAAGGAACTTCGAGTAATGTTAGTAATCAGCTGACCTTAACATAGGGACGGTGGCCTCGATTATCCAGGTGGGCAAACTCTAAGTAATTAACGCATAAGCCTTTTTTAAAGACTCAGAGATGGGGTGGAAGGGGAGGGGACCCAGAAGGGCAGCTGAGAGGGACTTGACCCGCCACTGCTGACTCTGAAGGAGGCTACCAGCCAAGTGGTCTTTAGAAGTGGAGAGTGATCTCTGGCCCACAGCCGGGGAGGAAATGGGGGCCCCAATCCTGCAGCCGCACGGAATGAATTCTGCCCACGATCTGAATGAGCTCATGCACCGAGCTTCCAGAAAGGACCACAGCCCTGCCACCACATTGATTTCTGCCTGTGAAACTGGGTGCAGACAGCCACGGAGAGCCACGCTCTGCCCAGACTTCTGACCCACGGGAAGCTGTGTGATGATACATGGGTGTTGTTTCGGGATGTAGTCATTTGTCGTGGCAGCCATCAAACACTAATAAATGAGTCCCCTGAGTTTGAGAAATAAGGTTGATGGATATTGGACGTGTTTTGGGGCCTAGTTGCTGTAAAAAGCCATTTCCTGATGTCAGCTGTAGTGTTTCTGAATGAACATGGCCTTGGGGAGTTTTCGCCTTTCCAAGAGAGGTTTATCTGCTGGGAGGGCTGGGAAACTTGCAGGGAATCAGTGAATGCATCTTTTCCCTCGATCAGCACTGGAGATGGAGGGACGCGAATGCATCCCTGCCCTTTCCCTCCACGTGCTCACCACGGCACTTCCTCAGAACGTACTATCTGTTCTTGGATTAAAGTTTATCTTCTGTAGTTTATGCCCAGCTTCTCCGGAAGGAGGTTTTGGCTTCTGGCTGAAATTTAGAAAGTGGACCTGAGGAATCTTTCTAGACATCTTCTAGAATTCCCAGATTTAGAATACTTTTTATTTCTTAGCTCTCTTTCTTTCCTTGACTGTTATCACCTTTCTTCGTCCAATCTCAGTATTTTCAATCACTTTATGAAAGTTTTTGAGTTTGGGTCAGTAAGAAGAGACAGAAACTTGCATTTTTTGGATGACTGGGCCCTTCTGGCTTCGCTCCCCAGCTGTGGGACTCTGGGTCTAGCATCCCTCAGCCTGCGTGACTCCCGTTCGTCCTTCAGTGTAACCACGCCTTAGTTCACACCTGGGCCTTTGGGGCAGCTCTTGAATGTTAAATCTGTACCTGTCATATCTTAGTCTTTTTAATAACATGCGTGCATAATATTTTTACAGATGTTGGCTTTCACTCATGTAATACTGATTTCTATTAGCTTCTTTTTTTAAAAACTTAATTCTTAAAATTCTTAAGTTACAAAAGCAATATGTACTCAGTGTGACTCTCAAATAATATCATAGTATTGAAAAATGGAATCCTTCCCCTGTTCTTTCCTCTATTTCTTTTCCATTTCTAATCCCCTAATTAATTTCTAATTAGCACAAATTACAAATTGCTTGAATGTTTATATGTGCAGCATTCCTACACACCGGTATGCATATCTAGAATTTTTCTGTTGGCTTACAAAAACGCTATCACACTGTTACGGTGTTTGGCAGCTTCCTTCTTTTTCCTCCCCAGTGTGTTATGAAACATCCTTCCGTATCAGCCTAACAGTTAACCCTTGAATAACGTGGGTTTGAACTGTATGAGTCCACTTATACTCAGATTTTTATATACGTACAGGAGTACTACACGATCCATTGTTGGTTGAATCTTTGGATGCAGAACTGCAGATACTGAGGGCCAACTTGAGTTATACTCAGATTGTCTAATGTGCAGAGAATCGGTTCCGCTAACCCCCTACCGCACCCCACCCCCAAGGGTCAACAGTGTATAGCTCTCTCAGGTTTTATAAGGACCATGCAATGTTCTGTTGGATAGGTACTTACTTATACTTACGCAGTTTCCAATTATTCTTTATCTCTAAAATGTTGCAGTGAGCATCGAGGTTCATGGATCATTTTTTCTAAGCCTGCGCGTAGAGTTGCGAGGTAACAAGGCATGTGTATTTCAGTAGATGGCTGCTAAACTTTCATTGGATGAAGTGTATTGATTTATATAGTCCACACATGACGCAGGAGACTCTTTGAAGGACGCCCACGGTAGTTTATTCCAAGGAGAGGAACTGGTGTTTGGGGCATAGGAGAGGGAAGAAGACTTGGTTTTTAGAACTAAGATCTTTTGTACCTTTTAAATTTTGTGCCAGGGGCATGCATCATCTATTCAGAGAAAAACAGCCACAACCACACTGTTAAATTTCCTGTTGTCCTCCCCACGCCCTTTACAGGTATTTTGCCTCACCAGTCTTTTTTGGTTTGATATGAAATAAATGGTCTCATTTTAAAGTATATTTCTTTGATAATTAGAAAGGTTACTTTAGCATCATTTTATTAATGTTTAATTAAAACCTTTTTTGAAATTATGAGTACATTCCCATGGTAAAAACAAATAACTCATAATCATTCTTAAGTTACAAAAGCAATATGTACTCATTGTGACTCTCAAATAATATCATAGTATTGAAAAATGGAAACCTTAATCTCCCCCATCCTGACTCCCTTGGCCAGGCTGCCAGTCGCGGTGTAACCTTGTAGAATCACTCTCTGCATTTAATATGTCATTTTGTTTTGTGTGTACGTGTTTCTTTTCAACATAAAGAGACTTAGGGAATATGTAGCCCCCAAAGATTCAGGCACTGGGCAGTGGGTGTGAACCCCGGGTCCCTTCCCTTTGTGCGCGCATGTGCTGTGTGGGGCATTGAGAACCTTCCGAACTTGGAACATTTGATCTCCTTTCTTCTTCACTCGAGATAATGTATACAACTCTCTGCGTATAAGAACAAAGAATGAGTGTACTTTTTATCTCGAAAATTGTAGTTAAGGATATTTGAAAGGAAGTCAAGCGTGTAGTTGAAAAATAGTTATCTTTAACATTCACGTGGCTCATTTCACAAAAACACAATTCTCTGAATTAAATTTATCATGATTTACCATATCCGGTTTTATTTTCACTTTTTTTCTTTAAAAGAAAAGCTAATCTAGTGGATTTCCAGGAGTCGAATACCAAGAACACGAAGAGACACTAAAGGTAAAGTTTTGCAGGACTAACTTTTCTCTTTTGTACTAATTTTACTTTCCTCCCAGAGTCTCCCAGTGCTTCCATTTGGCCTTTGATGTGTGTCTATCCACTAATATTTTAATACAATAAGATGGTACTTCCAAGTTCCTGCCAGAAAAATTCCAGGAAAACCCCTTTTTATCTTGCCTTCCAGGCCTCTCCCACCTTCTTCTCTCCCTCCCTCCATCCTCCTGGTTGGCAGTTTGTTCCTACGATGTCTCTTCTAAATTTTCCCAGGACACCAGCCCCTTCGGACCCTCCATCAAGGGCAGGTGCGGGCCAGTCTCTGCACTCAGGTCCTGCATCACCTAGAATCCTTTGTCTTCCTGTCTTATGCCACGGCTGCCCTGTGACCTCAGCGTCCAGGCTGCAGGGCACTTGTCAGGCAGAATGCTGAGTCCCCTCTCTCTTCAGAGGACCGACAGACAGCGATCCTTTGATTAGTCATCTCCTTTTGACTTCTAACCCATTTCCTCCAGTGACTATTACTACAGCTTTTCCAAGTTTTCAAGTCTCAGTCTACAGTCCTCACTCTCAGGATGACATCATCCCTCTTTTTTCAATGAAAAAGATCTAAGTCAGGGGTCACAAACTCATCTGCCAACAGAGACCGTGTGGAAATGACCGAAATGAAAGGGGACGGTGATACCACCCGTGTCTCGGCTCGGGCAGCAGCAGCTGTCCCGTGGGAGCTTGGCCCGGTGTTGCCCATCTTCTGTTTTCTTTAGAAAAATCAAATGTCTCATTTTCTCTCTATAAGTTAGAATCATTTTTTTTTGAAACTTGACAAAGGCCAACGAGACAGATCTGACAGCTGGTCATCTTGACTTTCAAGCTTCACTTTCCTTCTTCACCTTCACGGATTTCTGTCTTTGCATTTGCCTCTGTTCCTTGGTCCCCACGGTCACGCGTTTCCTTTCCCATCTCAGGTGTTTTTCCCTCCCCATCACCCTTGATCTGCAAAAAACAGTCAGACGGTCCCCCTTCCCAAAAAATGAATACCTCTTCCTTTGGTGCTCTGGCCTGTGTCCCCTCCTTTATTCTTTCGCGTTTGTTGAGCCAGGGGCTGCATTCATTGCCTTTGTGTCCCAGCTTTAACCTCTACCATCTGTCCTCTGTCTTCGTGACTCTTCTGAAGCGCTTCCCTCCTTTGGATCCTGTGATCTGTGCTAGGCTGATGGTTCTCTGCGCACCACTTCTCCCTCCGTTATCACTAACCCAGCCTGCTTCGTTCTAAACTCATTGCTCCCAGGTTCCTCACTGGCCCTCTCTGCATGTGCCCTGTTGGTCCTGGCGGCCTGCTGTGTGTGTTCTGCCGTACGTGAAAATTCAGCGCGTTCCTGTGGGGTTTATCACATCACCTCTCTCCCCACTCCAGCTCTTTGAACCAGCTTATATTTGTGTTAATGGCACCGTTGTTTTTTCTGGACATTTAGGTTCAAAATTTTGGAGCTGTCTTTGGATTCTCCTTCACCTCTTCTCATTCAGTTACCAAGTCATGTTTCTTCCCTCCAAAATATAGCTGATACTTGTGTCTTCCCTTCTCTGCCATGATTCAGAGGGCCTTGCTTAGGGTACAGGTGGTCTCCCCCACCTCCATGCGTCCGTATTAGCTTGTATAAAACACAGCTCCGAGCATGCCACTCACGGGCTCAGAAAACCTCAAACCCTCTCAATGACTTACCAAATCTAGTCCAACTTCTTTACCACCACTCATCAAAGGCTTTTAGAATCTGGCCACCTCTTTCACTGTCCTTTCTCATGTCCCACGCTCCATCCCACCAGACCTACTGCCATTCTCTGGACAACCCCCCCCCCCAAACACACACTTTAGCCCCAGGCTCCTGCTCCCTCAGTCTGAAATTCTCTTTCTTCTTGTTTCTTTTACCTTCCTGTGGTGTTCTTAAATTCTGTATATTGTTCAAACTTTCATCCTACCCATACTTTATATTTTTTTGAATTTTTTAAATTGAAGTACAATCAGTACAGTGAGGTACGCACAGTGTCCCAGTCATGCATATACATACATATATTTGTTTTCATATTTTTTCCCGTTAAAGGTTTACCCACACTTTAAATAGCTCCCCATAACTACTCTTAGCTCTGAGTTATTTTTCCCACCACTTCACCTGCCCCTCTCATGGCATCTTATGTTATGCTGCATAACGAATCATCAGTGTACCTCTCTCTCTCCTAATGGACGATAAACTTCTTTTTTAGAGACTGTGCCTTATTGTTAAATATTCACTCCCTGCAGCCTGTCGCCCAGCGGTAGGTACTGAATACATATTTAAAATGAGAACTTTCGGGTTATTAACAATTAAAACATAGACCACTGGATTCCCCCGACCCCGACACCCAGCAGATAGGAATTCATCAAGTGTCTCTGCTAAATGTCAAGCTTGGCACATGGTAGGCTCTTAGTCAAAGGGAACAAAAATTGCTGTCCCTCACTTGAATGCTTCCTAAACAGGCCAGGAGATTAATTCTGTGACTGTAAAAGGACAGCTGATCCTGCCTGCTGTTTGCAAAGTATGGAAGATGCATTATCACACAGCGGGGGTAGTTTTTGTTCAGAAGTACCATTATAGACAGAAATTGGCGAAAGTGCAACAATTCAGAGTAGTCACTTGGGGGAAGAAAAGAGGTGGCACCCCAAGGTGGAGCTTTAGTTTTGAGGAAGAGGCTTTCCCTTTTGATTAGGGATCGTCATGATTTTAAAAGGATAATAATGACAGCTTTTGGGTGGGGGGGAGCTAACTGTGTGCCAAGCTCTTTTTCTGAATGATCTCAATGCATTCTCACACAGTAGGTGTGAAGTATTAATCTCCATTTTGTGGATAAAGACCCTGAAGCACAGAGACGTTAAGTAAGCCGGTTAAAGACCACACAGCTGGAGAGTGGTGGAGCTGGGTTTCAACCCAAACTGCTTGCTCTGGAGTTCTTGAAAACTAGCCCTCAGTTTGTTTTCCATATTACTTAATGTCAGCAGAATAGAAAGGCATGCTAGTTTTGTTCAGCGTACCATGATCTGTCTCCCTCTCTTACCAACAAGGGGCAGGAAAAAAATTAACCAACCTGAATATTATATGTGAGCTAGAACGTGTTAATTGTACCTGGGAATACAGTCAGGCTGTGGGCTGCTCTCCATGGAAGACAACCCAGTTTCTTCAAGAAATGACTTGCAAGGAGGAAGAAGAGAGGGAAAGAGGGGATAGCTATAGATTAAAAAATTCTGAGGAAATTTTCATGGGAACTCTCGGTACCTTCCTCTCAATTTTGTTGTAAACCTAAAAGAGCTCTTAAAAAATAGTCTTTGGAAAAATGAGCCCCCCAAATACAGACCTATCAACCAACCACCATGGTGGACCTTGAGGAGATCCTGATGCAAACAAAGAAATGGTGTTTTACAATATGATTTTTATGAGACAATTGGAAATATGATTAACTGGAAATGTGGTATTGAAATAGAAATTCCTCTTGCTAACAATGATTATTGCAAATTTTGGGAGGGTATGGTAATAGTTTTATAGTTATAGTATCTTTTAGAGAGATTTACTGTCATACTCATAGAAGAAATGTTAGGATTTCTGGGACTTGCTTCAAGATAGTATAGGGGTGTGGGTGGAGAGGGTGTAGATGGAACAGATCCTCTGAGGGTAGTGATTGTTAGCTGGTGGTGGGTGCAGGGCACCCATTGTATTAATCTACTATGCCCGTGTGTCTTTGAAATTTTCTGTAATAAAAATTTTGGCAAAAAAGTAAGCTGATAATTCAACTTATGGTACTAAGTCCAAGAGGGTTGTTTAGCCTTCTTCATGAAGTCAGTATTCAGACCAAGTAGAATCAGACACTGATTCAAACCCAAGATAAAATTTGTGTCTTTATCATTATGGAGAGACTCCAGACTAAAAAAAAAAAATTTAAGGACATTGGAAAAATAGTAAAATTTGCCTTTAATCTAGCTTTTATTTCTTCTTAAGAGAGGACACTGAACAGATCCATGGTTACATCAAAAAGCCAAAGCCCAGCCCAGACTCACATCGTGCAGGAGGGCCTTCAGGGTCTGATGGGAAAGAGGGGTGGTCCCTCACGGCTGGATGGGCAGCTGAGCACATTTAGCAAGAGCAGTATCACAAGTTATTTTTCTCATGTTTTCTGGGGAGGTTTTGTTCTTATCTTGGAAAGTATTTGTTTTTATTAATTGACTATTAAAAATCAAAGTTTATGAGGACACTGTTTTTTTTATCCCTAGTAATAAGTGGTTTACGATAGCTCGATCCTGACTGTTGACTGTGCTTCCTCACGCGTTTGTGCAGAATATAAAGCTGCCAGGATCATGCCTTTCTTTACCAAGCTCCTGTCTTTCAACTTCCTAAACGTGTAAGGGGGAGGAGTGGTAGCCCAGGGGCTTCACTGTGCTCGGGAAGCACATGTGACGCCGGATGTTCCTCCCCCACCGGTGGTCACAATAGCTACCCAACCCCCCGCCCCTAGCCTTCTGCATGGTCTCTCACTCTCATTCCCCCCTCTCTGGGGCCTCTCCCATGTCCCAGTCCCATCACTTCTTTTCATCCTCCCTCCCTCCTTTCCTCCCTCCTTCCTCCCTTCCTTCCTTACCACTGGTTCTTGTGGTTCCTTCCTTGCTGGCCCCCTTCTGTCTAGGTATCCTCCCCCAGTGCACTTACCAAAACCCATCCTGTCAGTCACCACTTAGAACCTGATGAAGCGCAACCATGAATGATCCCAGGGCTCCATCCTGAACTCTCCAGACCTGTTTTCCCCACAGCACTGTGTGCATTCACCCTGTGATTCCGTGAGCATTGCAGTCTCAATGCAATCCAAATTCCATCCCCTACCCCCCACTCAAAACACACACACTTTGTTTTATATTCTCTTCTGATTCTCTGTCGCCATGAGTCGGAAACCGCAGCGCCATCGCTGACTTGCGCTCCTCCGTGCCTCCATAAATCTCCTAGAGCTTTACCCAGCCTTCCTCTTCCCTCTGTTCTCTCTGCTGGCTCACATTTTCAGAAACCATAATTGCATCCCCTGCCTCCAGATTCATCCTCTGATGCTGTCTCCAGGATGAACTTCTTGAAATGAAATTTGATTGTGTTTTTCTCCTGCTTTAAAGTCGTCTGCAGTGGTCTCAGACTTTCTGTTAGGGTACTGCTGCCACTAATTTGTGAGCGTCTCCTCCTGTCTATGTATATTTATTATAAATAATATACACATTGCACAAATATATTAAATATTTTAAACTCAAATGTAGGAATTAAAAGGATATAAAAATGTTTTAAAATAATGTGATATTTATTAATGGTGTTAAAAACTGTAATAAATACTCTCAATTTTTAAAATTTTTGACTCTTTTTCCCTTTCATTCAATGATAATTCTAGTGAGAGTAATGTGATTGCAAATGCTTCCTTATTTTAAGAAATCTGTTTCCACTTTGTGATACGGTCATTTTAAGGTCTGCTTCTAAGTTCATTTTATTTAAATAATTATTTTTTAAGCTGTCATCATTGAAAAAGTTAATTTATAAGGCACATATAGATCCACATGGGAGACATGCAATTTGGTTGAGATCAGCCAGTAAATTGCAATCTAGTGTAGTTTTCTGAGGGGTTAAGAAGAGCAGACCTTCTGGGGTTAAAGTGCCTAGGCTGGAATCCTATCTTGGCTGTTTACTAGATTAGCAAATTTGCTTAATCTCTGTGTATCTCAGTTTTTATATCTGTGAAATGAAGTACCAATAGTCTCTCCATCAGGGATAGTGTTGAAGATTGAATGTTAACACACATCAGGCCCTGAGAATAGTCATCAATAAATGGTATCTATTGTGTTCTTCTTTAATGTTAATTAAAAAAAAAAAAAAAGAATGGGAACATGTGGCAATTTCCTATATTTAATAGGGCTTTACAAGTACAAACTCTTAACTTTGTACATTTTAAGAACAGATTAGAAAATTCTGTGTTCACATTTTTAGAGAGTGCAGATAGGAGAGATTTTTATGGATGTGACATTATTTGGGGGAAAAAAAAACCCACAGTGGAAATATTTTCAAATTTCTTATTTTCAAAACGCACACGTTTCTTTCGGAAACATTTCTTGCTGTGACAGTGTCATCTTTACTGTAGACGGACCAGGGACCCGGTATGGATTGTGTGATTCGAACAAGCAGAGGTAGCAGACTCTCCCATTTCTGGTGTCAGTTGTGTATACATTACTTGTGTCATCATCCATCCATGGTGTTCTTCCATTACTGGTGTTATCATCCATCTATGGTGACTTTAAGCCATTTGTCCATTTTTGTGGGAGTCAGCTTGGTTAAATTAGAATGATACCATCGTCGATCCATCCATCCATCCATCCATCCACTTATGGGTGCGTGTAAACTGTAATACCTCGTGGCTGTGGAACTCCCGGTCTCCTTTCAGAGTCCTTTGGCATCTTGTGTGACCAGCTGGCATCTGGGCTGAGAGAGAGTGCCAGTGGCAATGCATTCATAAAATGTTAGTGAAATTTGGTCTCCCTCCCTGCCTTCCTGGAAGTCTGGTATTGTCTTCCTCGTAACAGATAGTTAGCCTGGCCAATCGTGTCTTCTGGTCCAGCTGCTGAGGGCACCGTGCTGGTCCACGCCTCTGCCTTTTGCTCGCTGCTCCTCCCCATGCCCCACGTGCTCCTCCTCACTCCTGTGCACAGGTCTGTACATTCATACAGCAACAGAGGGTAGATATTTTGGATCCTATTGTCTTTAGTTAAAAGTATGTCAAACTATTTTGTTTCATTATGCTCTTCATTATGACAACCTGGGTGGTTTCTTAGCTTTATTGTTTTGACATCTCTGATGTTAGTTAAATTACTCACTAGCCCTCTAAAAATAGTTACTGTTATTTAGAATTCGGTGATGAACACCTTTGTGCATATTAAATTTTGTTTTAAGCAAATTATTTCCTAAGATAAATGCACTGGAGTGGAATTACTGACTCCTACTGCAGCAGAGCTTTAATGCTTCCCTAAAGTACGGAAGAATTAAATATGTTGCCAGTTACAATAAATGACCAGCAATTTCACTACAACGTTGGAACTGTGAATATTAGGATTTTTTGGTTTGTTTTAGTATATGTAAAACAGTAATTCAGGGCTACTTAATATACGTTTTTGGTTATCTTCTAATGAAATTTTCCCTATGTATTTATGTATATTTTTTTCTCCTGTGAGACTGCGGTTTAGAATTTTTTTCCTTAAAAGTATAAACACTTAAACTTGTATTTTATATATCTATAATAATCATTTCTTTTATCCAATATGGCATTTCTATTAGCATCTCTAAAGAAAAGATACCTCTAATATTATTCTGCCCGTTTGTTGGATGAGGAAACTTGAGGCTTAGGTTAAGTAAGTTGACCAAAAGTTACGAAAAGTTATGGACCTAGAATATTAAAACCCAGGCAGATCTGCTCCAAATTCTACATTTTGAGTCATCATGCTTTGCTCCCTTTGACAGAAGTAGTACATAATCTTTATTGTAAAATTATAAAAATAAAGATAAGCAAAGAAGAAAAGAAAATCACACTCATTTGAAATTACATCGCTGCCAGCCTGCTGCAGTATGACACCCTATCTCAGAGGGGGGCAGAAGACCTATCACTAGGAGTGGGGGTGGTTTTGGAAAAATATGCACAGACTTCTCCCTTCATTTGCCACCTCCACCCCCCATTTCCACTCCATTCCTTTCTAATGAAAGCTGGGACTTCTCTGCAGGGTCAGTGATGAAGAGGAAGAAGGAGGCATTGAAAACCATAGATGGTTATCCTTGCTGATTTTTTACCTTATGTACATGTGTATTTACAGAAATCAATTAATATATCATGAATGTCCTTCCGTGTCATTGATTGTTGGTAACATCCCCCTGCCTCCGTGACCCTGGCCTGCTTGATATTCTGTCCAATGAATGTACCCCAATATAGCTACTGCTGGACACGATTAGATTGTTCCCATCTTTTCTTACTATAAATAACGCTGTGAAAATTAGGTGCAAAATCTGCCTACTTGTCCAGGTATTTAGCTTAATTAATATGGAATGCTGGGTCAAAGGCTGTTACATTTTTAAGGCTTTTGATAACCACTGCCAGTTGCCAATATACCCTTGAAAAAAACATCTACCAGTTTGGCCCCTGATAGAATGAGAAAGGGGGCAAGGAGAGGGAAAGAAAGAGAGCGAACAATTTCTTGATGGGGTGAAAAGATTAGGAAAAGCTAGGATGTCAGCCTTTGATGGTAGGATTGGAAGGAAATAGGGTTGCCTTTTCGTGAGATAGAACCTTTGGTGATAGGTGAGCTGCATTTTGTCCCTTGTATTTTTATTAGTTTCTTTACTTTCTTATCTGTGGTTAGGGGTACATGAGGAGTGGAGCATTAAACTTTTCATCCTGTATCCTTTTTTAGAGTTGCAGTGGTTTCTCTTTTGAGACTTAGAAAATATTAGAAAATATGTAGGTTGTTGTGTCTTTCTGCATGTGGAAGCTGAAAATTAACTAGGTATTTTAACTGGTGTTCTCCTAAAAGAATATATCCTTTTCCCTATTCTAGTTTAAGTAAATCTTTAAAGCTCCAGTGTCTTATGTTGGTTGACAGGATTTTTTTTTTTTTTTAAAGGTAGCAGAGTAGGACTTATCTTAGGCAGGAAACCCTCAGTTTTGGATGTAACTCTTGGGCACTTCTTTATTATAAGGTGGTCTTATATTTTGAATGTCCCACTGTAAGCCTATATATATATTTTTTTCAGTTCCTTGTATTTCAGGAGTGTAATTCTTAGGAAGTAAGTCAGTGAACCCACCAACCCACTTCTTTCTAAGTACATGTGATGCCGAGATGATGAATCTTGTATGATAATGAAAGTGCATGTGTTCCACGTGGGGCCGTTTAACGGGAAGCGTCCTCACTGCTTGGTCAGCAATGATAGAGTTCATAGCGGGCCAACCCCCTTTCCAGAGCTGTGGTGACCTCACTGGGCTACACTGGTTCTCAGAGTTCTCCTGGCATGATAAGTGTCGTATACCAGTCAGCTGAAGTCATTGTTTTTATTCAAACAATCAGTACACAAATTTAACATGAGTTCAGAATGCTCTCTCAGAAGACTGCTCATGGGATTGAAGTGGTTTGACTTCATACTTTCTGAATGATATTTGCAATAACGCATTAATGATGTAGGTGAGGACTTGATTCTACAAGATTTCTTGGGTATGGAGGCCAGAGTTTTAGGGGTGGTGCAAGTGTTTTTCCTACATTTTCATTAGGGCATATTTTAGAGCATTTATAGAATATTGTTCCCTCTGAGGACACAGCTGACTGTAGTTAGCAATCTCTGATTTCTACCAAACTACCCCCAAGCTTCAAGTAGTGTGCAAATAATGGGAACATCTACTCTAAAATTCTGGCCCCCAATTAAAATCCATTCTTTAAATGTATGTAGAAAATGCAGATTTTGCATTATAGTTCATAATATTTTCATATGAAGTTTTAACATGTTATGTAAAATTTTTGCTATGGTCCATGGTATTTGTCATTAAAAAAAGTTTAGAGTATTTGTCACAAAAGAAAATCAGCGGGCTTGGAAGTTCAACTGTGTTCATTCTCTCACCCCAACCCCCAGCATACTGCCCCATGGCATGTACCTGTTTATTTTTGTATAAAACTTTATGGCTGACTTGTGGGGGAAGGTGTAGCCCAGTGGCAGAGTGCACGCCTAGCATGCACGAGGTCCTGGGTTCAAGCCCTAGTACCTCTATTAAAAATAAGTAAATAAACATAATTACCCCCCCACCCCCACCAAAAAAAAAAACCTTTGTGCCTGACTAATCATTCCAATCAATTCAGTAAAAACTTGCAAAGAGTAACCACTTTTGAATTCCGAAACTGCTTAGAATCTTTTAGTTAAGTTCTTTCCGTGGGGGATAAAATAATTTGCCAGTATTGGCAAAGCTGGGCACAAAACTTTAGAATTAAAAGAAAAAAAGGCAAGCCATTACTAACCACTACAAATATGATTATGAAGCAACATGTCAGTTTAAAAATATGTGACCCTTATTTGATGTAATATGTCAACAGACATTGTGAATAATCAAATTTTGGAACTTTGAGGGAAATTTGACTGTATTGAATTTGATTTTGGCATGGAAAATGGGTTCACTGAGGACTTTGGGACAATGGAGATGATGAGATTATTCATTCAGCTGGTATTTACAGTGTTTAGTACTGTGAGAACACACAAAAAAACTGTACACTTAACCCCTTTAACACATAAGGGATTAGTCCAAAGCCCTTTGTCCAGCCTCAGATTTGCAAATATACTGTAACATATAATTTCTTCAACTCTTTAACTTCTTTATTTTATTTCTTATTTTTTGGCTAAGAGCCATCACTTTCTTGTACTGCTTAATTTGATTTTTGCTTCTATCACTCGTCCTCGCCCTTGGCTTTTGTCTGATCATTCCACAAAGAAAGAAGTTTTAAATCTGTTCATATGAGTTGCTGGATAGGCAGAAAACAAAGCCGTGTTGGAATACAGATGTTCATGGTTGACTGGGCCCCCTGTAACTAACCAGCCAAACAGCCCAAACTTGTAATTTACATTTGCTTCTCAGCTCAACTAGCCTTACTTGTCGGGCACCTTGAACCTAAAATTTGAAAATGCCGAGGGTCTCTTTGAAAGAATCTATTCTTTGGTAACAAAGTCTCATTGAGGAGGCAAAACATACTTTGGGAATATTTAAACAGTGAAAACCAATGTGTGATCAGACGCCAGGATGAACGAATGTGTCGAAATACGAAATGCTGTTGGCAAGGAAGGGGAGGTCTACAAAGGGACATAATATAAAAGGCTTTATTATTGGAGCAGGACGTAAGAACTGGCTGCAGATATAGTTTTGAGCGTGGTTAGGCATCAACCTGAGTTACTTGGTTGTAATTCTTGCATACTCTGTTTCCACTCAAAGGGAGCTTTCCAGTCAAAGGGAGCCAGCATTTTGGACCCATGTCTGTCTGGCTTTGAAGTTTATGGTGTAAACCTTTGTCCTACAACTTTATAAACTTGACTACTGTAAGGTTCTCCCATCCTTCAAGGTCCACCACAGTGATGGCCTCTCTCTAAAGTCTTTTTAGATCCCCTCATCAGAGTCCTGTAGTGCTTTGAACCTTTTTTTTTTTAAATCAATTTTATTTTATTCTTTTTTTTTTTTTTTTTTTTTGATGGGGATACCGGGGATTGAACCCAGGACCTTGTGCATGCTAAGCATGTGCTCTACCACTGAGCTATACCCACCTCCTCGTGGAACCTTTAAAACACAGCCTTAGTTTAGTCTTCTGTGTACTTGTTTACCCTGCTAGATCATGAGGGTTCAACACTCACAGGAGATACAAATTATATCCTACAGTGTTTAACACAGCGATCTGGCCTGTACCCTGGATGTGATGAAGGCAGTAGAAGAGGAAATAGAGTAAGGAGTGAGTATATCCTTAGAAGCAGGAGTAGACATCACGTGCTGAGGAAACAGGCCATCCTGGTTACGCGAAAGACCAAAAACAGAAGGAGGAAGATTGGAAAAGTAGGTAAGGAATGAAAATGAGGAAGGTCTTAAATGTCATACTCAAGGATTTGGACTTGACTCTGCAGACATGGGAAACTAACTAATGATTAGCCTAATTAGAAATTTGGCCAAGACCATCTCTATCTAAATGTGAAACTGATGCTGAGTAATTGAGCAATGTGTTTTCCCCTCACTTTATTTGGGTCGTGGAAACCTGTCTCAGTACGGAAGAGCACTGAGTCATGTTTAGGTGACACGTTTCCTCCAGACATCCTGGAGAACTTCAGGAAGTGGTGGGGATGACTCAGTTAAGGGGACACTTCCCTGGACCACGTGACAGTTGAGGTCTGGACAGAGCTCCCTTTCCAGGCGATGAAGAGCAGTCATTCCATAGTTTCTGTTGGTGCTCCCTGAGCCTTTTCCCAGATGGAAACCAGGTGGAGAATAAGATGCAATGGGAACACATTTGGAAGAATTAGCGTCTCTCTGGTAAGTATCCTGAAGGCTTTCTGAAGGGCCGGAACTGCCTGGAGAGGCCTCATTTACCGAGGGAAAGATAGACATTGGTCAGTTCTTTTGATCGTTTGATTGCTTGTGGTAAAGAAAATAAAGAGTATCGTGGGCTTTTGTATCCCCCATACCCCAAGGTTAGCTCTGATCTTGGAATCGGAAGGCTCTTAAAAGTCTATGGAAGTTCGTTTATCTTATCATTTTAGGTATCTTATCCTAAACCTAAAGTGCACAGGGGTGCACTTTACTGGCTTGCCCAACATTTCTCACAAACCTTTTGAGATTTCCTTTTATTATCTACAACTTTTATGAAATTAAAATAATAATCAGTACAGCACAGAGATGAATAATACCAGCTTGGGACCTAGGTTGCCTGAGTTCTGATCCTAACTTTTCCACTTAACAGTGGTGTGACCTTAAGCAAGTTATTTAACCCCTCTGCCTTAGTTTTCCTTATCCATAAGATGGGGATAATCACTTACTTACCTCACAGGATTTTCGCCAGAATTAAATGAATGAATATTTTGTCCATTTACTAAAAGTAAAGCCGCTAGAATAGTGCCTGGTACATAGGTTCCCAATAAAGACGACCTGTTGTTGTGTTGTAAGTAAGACAATTAAAACAGCTAAAGGTGAAATGACTTAGGGAGTCACCCAGTGAGATGACTACACCAGGGTTATTATTTCTCATTTTAGGATTTGTTTCCTAGACCAGAGGTCAGCAAACTTTTTCTTAAAGGGCCAGATCAGATAATTCATATTTTATGTTCTGCAGACCTTACTTACTGTCTCTGTTGCAACTACTCAGCTCTGTCATCGTGTCTTGCAAAAGCAGCCACAGACAATATGTAAACAAATGAGGATGGCTGTGTGCCAATAAAACTTTATGAAAACAGATGGCAGACAGCACTTGCCCTGCCTCCTGCTGTAGACACTTAAGTCTAACGTGAGTAGAGACTTTGGATTCTGTTTCAAGTACGAAGTATGGCGTTATTATAATAAACAGTAGCTTCACTTCTAATGATTATTGGTCTCGCATGTTACTCAGCTCTGATGGCCATGCTGTACAAGATCAAAGGGATTTGGAAAACAGGCAGTAGTAATAAATGTGTTTTCCAGCTCGAAGCGATGTACAGAAGTCACTTACTTAGTGGCTTGGAGAATTTTCTTGGTAGTTGAAATCGGAGATTTGGGCAGGGTGTTAAGGATTTGTTTTATTATACGGATGCACATACAGGCTGTTTTTTGTCTTTTTGTTTTTTGGTTTTTTGTGATCTCTATATAGGAAAGGTTTGTGAGTCATAGAAAAAGTTTTGTAGTTATCCTTGTCATTACACTAGGGTTTTTGTACTAGGAATGTGGTTTGCATGGGGTTAGATTTTTTTTTATGGCTTACTTTTCAGTTTAATAACGTGTTCTTTTTAAATTAAGCTTGTCAGCGAGCCTTTCTGTGAGTGGTTGGCTGTGTTGGTTAGTGCGTATTTATAGCTTATGTCTGTTTCTGAGGAAGCGACTAAAGCCTCTTGAATTCGATCAAAACTGTACAACAAAGGATAGCTTTGACTTACTTAAACCAGGCTCACGATGGGAAGTCAAAAAAAAAATCTAATGGTTCATGTTTATAAATGTTTTTTATGTATTCAGTCCCGGTTGGGCCAGATAATCAGAGTTCTGTGCTCAGGGAGGGATTGAATATCCTTAGTGCCTCTTAGTTAACATGAAATTCCTCTGGAGCAAGTTCAGGCAACACTTTCTTATAAGACTTTAAAAAAAAAAAAAAGTCATTTTCTAATTGTATGTGTTGCTTGGAACTGGCTCTTACAGATGTAAGTGGCCCTGATGTGTGAAGTACCTAAACTTTGCACATGTAATTTCTAGCAAGGAGGCTGATGGGGTGGGGCAGGGCCTGGAGTGGGGGAGTGACTGGCTCCCAGGAGCCTCTGCATCTTGCTCCCTGCTGGGGCCTCCTGTTTCCCAGCCTCTGGAATATCCACCGGCCCTCCTCACCCTAGTCTCGACCCCTCGCTGGCAGCTCGGCCCTCACAGCGGCGCAGAGGTCCCACATTCCGCTCTTTGTTCCAGGGCACTGGGTGGGAAGGAAGGCAAGGCCTGGCTCCTGCCTGCTCAGGCCTGGGCCGACCTGTGCTCTGGGACCCAGGCTGGAACTCACATTTTCCCATCAAGTCTCTGTTAGAAATGGTGGTTGGATTTGGAGGGTGATTATGGTTCTAGATCAGCTATGTTTAGAGCTCATTGTGATTTCTGCCCTAGCTTTTAATGGAATCACCCGTTTAGTTTGAACCCTTTTATAAGCAGCTCAAGGAACCAATCCTCCAGCCAAATCTTGGATCAAAATATAAAACAGATAAAGGGGAGATTGCTCCATCCACTACCACCCTCCCCCCAGCTCTGCCTGCTTCCATTCTTAAAATCACCCATGGGGTAGGGTTCCTAGACACTCGCGTTGAAAACTGCTGATTAACATGTGTTTACTTCTGGAGCACTCTTTTTAAAAATCAGGCTTGCCTCTTTGTGCGTCATTTGCTTAAAATTTGCCTGGACTGGTGTGTATAAATTGGTCATACATGAAGCTGGTTTTAGGGGAGGCTGAAATGAACAGAAACTTAACTTGAGAAATTCCTTCAAGACAACCTCTATCCCCCATTCATACCTAAATTCCATTGTCAGTAACGTGTTTTATTTTCAGTGTTAAGCACCTGCCTCTTCTCAAGCTTTTTTTTTCTTTTAAATGAAAATGTTCTCAAGAAGCACATCCATTAAGTTGTTGGAATCTTGGAGCTGATCTTGTTGCTTCTCTACTTAATTAAACATCTGGGGTCACTGACTTCTCAAAAGGGCAGAGAGAAGGAAGCAGCTATGCTTCCTATTTCACAGTTTTGTCTAGGACTGGCCCCGGTCTTATATACGTTTGAAAAACACATGTGAGGTGACGTCTCTAGTATTCAACTTGGAGATACTCAGCTTTCTTGGGAGGTGGAGGTAGTTATGAAGTCTTTGAAGAATGAGCACCTCAAAAGGAACTTCCACTATTCCTAAATATTTCCTCACCACCAAAATCTCCTTTACTGCTATGATGGTGAGGATATACATGCCCATATACATATTACTGGGAATTTTTTTCCCAAGTATATGTTATTTAAAAGAGATAGGGGAATCAGAATCACAGGTCTAAAAAACAGACATTCAAATATTAACTGCTACAGATAAAATAGATTTAAAAAATTTTCTTCTGTGTAGCACAGGGAATGATAATCAATATCTTGTAGCCTATAATGAAAAAGAATATGAAAATGAATATATGTATGTGTATGTATGACTGAAACATTATGCTGTACATCAGAAATTGATACATTGTAACTAACTATACTTCAAATAAAAAACCCCCAGCAATTAAAAACAAGCAAGTCTAAAAAACACTGTATATGTTTCTATATAATGTCTATGTATTTTTCTTGGGCACGAAGAGAATAAATTTCCTCACTTTTTTAACCTTAACTAAATATTGGTAAACTATGGTTCATTCATGTACTCAGCAGACAGAGAGTACCTAACTCTACAGTGTATTTTATAGTGAGCCAGGTACTTTGTGCTGTAAAAATTAATGATGATGGTTTTCTGCTGAAGTTCAGGCTTCAAGGAATATTTGAGGTTGTCCGGTAACTGAGGAAGTAAGGAAAGAGCTAGGTGGGGAGGGGTGATAGGGAGGCGGAAGGAACAACGGAATGAGAGATGGAAGGAAGTTAGTTAAATCTACTGGTCCTTAACATATTTTATGGTTTTTAATTGCACATGTGTTATCTAGTTTGATGTTCTTTGCTGAGAAACTAATTTACCATCTAATTGACTTCTAATTTGAAGTTAGTTTTAATTTATCTTTTTTATATTTCTTTTCAGCCTAAAACAACTTAATGGATCAGATTGCTAAGAAGTACATGGAAGATTTGAAGAGCTGAAGAAAAAAAATCAGCATTAAACTTGGCTTTTTAGAACGTAAGTGAACTCCCTCCTCACCACTGTTCATTTGTGGCATCTTTTAAAGCCTGTAATTACCTCTCTGTCCGCTCAGTGTTTGCATTTTTTCCCAGTCGTAAAGTTACTAGACTGTATAGTGTACTCATTAAGACTATGAGAATTTATCACCCACCCCCGTCTTTAAAAATGTTTTAATTCTAAAAGTCACGTGACTAACATAGGTGCCTGTGGAACTTAGACATGTTGTGACAGTCAGTGAGCAAATCTCTGCTTGGCACCGAGAAGGAAAACACAGACCTGGTAGCACTTAAAAAGCACTGCCCTTTTCTTAAATCCTTTATTGCTCTTTGCCCCGCAGATCGTTTTAGTGCCTCCTGTAAGTCAGTGAGAATTGTAGGTCGACCCGTTAATGATCCCGTAGGCTTAGAAAAATGAGGTGTTTTTGTGTAAGCTTATTTACTCCTTTTCTCGCTGTTTCTCTTGCTGAGTAATGAGAATAATACTTAACTATTTATTCAACTTCAATTAAGTGACAGGCACTTGACTAATTCAGTTCAAGCAATATTCACTCAATGAATACTTTTTCTGAGTGCTTGCCACGTGCCAGGCACTGCTCTGACACTGTTACCTCATAACCCTTGTGGCAACCTTGCAAAGTGGGAGTTGATATTTCGGGGACTCAGATGAGGATGCTGAAGTTCAGAGAGAGGGAGGGAGCGTGCAGACGATCATGCAGCCAGGAAAGGGAAGAATCTAGGGTGTGAACACAATGCCGTGTGACTTCTCTGATTTGCCGTATTCCAATAGCGTTTAAATGCTCATCCTGGCACCGTTGTTGGTAGGAGCCCGGAACCTTCCGGGTTATGTTCCTGAGGGGAATGTGATCCTAATCCTTCTAAACCTTGGCTATAGTCACAGCAAGGAAGGAAGTTCAGAGAAACATCCTCCCAAGTTTGAGAGGTAGCTTTGGTACCTGGATGGGAAGTTGAGATCCAGTGTCTAGACCCAGCCTTTTCATGGATTTCCTGTGTGCCTTTGAGATATTTCACATCTACAGGAAGCAGTTACTTGTATGCTGACAAGGGGAGCAGACCAGGTGTCCTCCAGGGTCTCTTTCGGTCAGCTTTCTGTTGAAGTATCTTATACACAAAGCAAAGTGCATGCATCGTAAGTGGATGGCTTAGTGGGGAGGCTATAGCCCAAGTGGTAGAGCACAGGCTTGGCATGCACGAGGTCCCGGGTTCAATCCCCAGGACCTCCTCTAAAAATAAATAAATAAACCAAATTACCCACCCCCCAAAAAAACCTAAAAAAAAAGTGGATGACTTTATGGACTGATTGTCACAAAGTGGACACATCTGTGTAACCAGCCCAAGATTAACAGAAAATTACCAGCATCCCAGAGCTCTCCTCCCCTAATGCTCCCAGGAGTAACCAATTTCCTGATTTCTAATGCTGTTGATAGTTTTGCCTGTTGTTAAAGTTTATATAAATAGAATCATATGGTATATATTCTTCTGTGCCTGGCTTATTTTGCTTATTACATTCGTGATTCATCTCTGACAATGCAGATGGTTGATTTTTTTCATGCTCCTTACTATCATGGTATTCAGTTGTATATTTGTTTTATAGTCGCTGGCCATTTGGGTGGTTTCCAGTTTGGATGTATTACAGATGGCGCTCCAGTGAATGATTCTGTGCATATCTTTTGGCGATGACTGTATTTTGTTCAGGGACTGCTCAGTAATTTGGACTCAGCAGCCCTGTGGAATGATGTTGAAGTAAACATCTTTGAAAGCAGACAAGTTGATTTTAGGTGGGCGGGTGGTGTGTCTGCTTCAGCGTGAAGTTCTGAGCTCGCTGTCAGGAACAGATGAAGACGTCTTCGTAGGTTACTCTCTGGGGCTGTGGCCGCTGGAAGCTCTCTCTGGTAAGTGTATGATGTGACCAGACTGGGTTCAGGAAGGGATTATGAAGAGGAAGAGAAAATTGATCTGGAAGACAGGTGCGTCTGGGCTCCCCTAGAAACAGGAGGTTGTCACCAGCCAGATCAGGAGCCCGGAAAAGCAACAACCTAGAGGAAGAATCAGCTCAGGGGACTGAAGAGTCTAGGAGACCGAACAAAGAAATAAAAATTGATCTGAGCAAGGAAGCTGGAGACCTCAAGGCTATTTTTGAGCGAATTTATTAAGTCTAACGTTTGTTTTGAGGAAGCTTTGAAAAAGCAGTCTGTAAAGTATTTGAGACAAGAATGAACTTAGCAAAATCACCAAACTAGGAATATATTCTGAACAAATACAGGATCACAGCTCCACCACCTTCTTTCCCCACGATTTCTGCGTGTCAGCTTCCTGATCTGTGAAATGGGGCTATTGTTATGCCTGCCTTGCAGCTTTGCTGTGACAATCTGCTGCACGAGTATGCTGCTGGCCGAATGGTGCTGACACTAAAAATAAGAACCATTATTTTTACTCTTTTTCTGATTTTTGTTATTACTGATATTACCTGTTTGGCTCTGTCTCTGATACTTTGTAGAAGTTTTCAGATCATTTTTTAAACATAAGAGATTCACTTAGTTTCTTTTTTAAATACGGTGAACACTAACAAAAATATTTTCCTACACTAACAAAAATATTTTCCTACTTGCCCCGCCTTAAGCTGAAACTCAGAGGAAAGATGAAGGGAAACATTTGTCCCTGTGTCCTTGGCAGGTCCCTCCCCAGGCTGAGTCAGTGAAGACACTCTTGGCTGTTGGAACTGCTTTACTCAGTGTGTTCAAGAAGCAGCCAGAGGAGCTGAGATTCACAGGAAAGCTGGGTCGTTTTGCACAGAGGAAAATAATTTCTGTAGTGTGCTCTCAATCCTTGCCAAGCATTTTGCAAACAAGTGTCCTTATTTACCAGGGAGCTTTGGAGAGAGGCTTGTGGGTGATTGACTACAGACACAGCTGGTACAGGGTGTCTGTTCCAGCTGGCCATGGTTGGGGACATCTTTCCACCTGTTGGTGAATTCTGGCCCAGCCATTGGGGCATATGGTGTAGATGAAGCTTCATTTTGCCCTCGGTGAGATTATGATCTAACAAGTGAATAATCCAGTGTTCTAAAAGAGAAACTTTTAGATACAAATGAACTTATTTACAAAACAGAAACAGACACACAGACATAAAAAACAAACTTATGGTTACCAGAGGGGAAAGGGAGTGGGAAGGGATAAATTGGGAGTTCGAGATTTGCAGATACTGATTACTATATATAAAATTAAATAAACAACAGGTTTCTACTGTATAGTGCAGGGAACTGTATTCAGTATCTTGTAGTAACCTATAATGAAAAAGAATATGAAAAGGAATATATGTATGTATATGTATGACTGAAACATGTTGTACATCAGAAATTGACACAGCACTGTAAACTAATTTTAAAAAGAGAAAAGAAGAGAAACTTTTAGAATGAATTGAGTCAAAGAGAACATTTGACCCAAGACTCTGAAATTCTAGTGCTGACTTCTCTACTAATTAACTGTGGAACTTAAGGTATATGATTAATCCTGGGTCTCAGCTTTCTCATCTGTAAAATCAGAAGGTTAGATGGGGACTTTGAGGCACAAGGGAATTCTGTGAAGTCTCTAAAAGTAATAATACCTGGTTTTGGGTGTAGTTGCGTTTTTCTAAATGTTGTATTCTTTCATGGGTTGATCACAAGGCGAAAGTTTTTGTGACAACAGATTTTGGCACTTATGATAGTAGGGGAAGGAATAGTTTTAAGATGTGACCTCAGTTCACAAAATTGTTAATGTCCGCAGCAGATAAAAAACAGATGACCACAGATTTAATGCCATCCCTATCAAATTCCCCAGGACAGTTTTTCACAGAACTGGAACAAATAATCATAAAATTTATATGAAATCACAAAAGACCCAGAATTGCCAAAGCAATACTGAAGAAAAAGAAGGAAGCTGCAGGAATAACAGCCTTCAGACAATATTACAGAGCTACAGAAATCAAAACAGCATGGTATTGATACAAAAACAGACATATGGACCAATTTAGCAGGATATAGAACCCAGAAATAAACCCACAAACTTTTGATCAATTAATCTTTGACAAAGGAGGCAAGAACATACAATGGAGTAAAGACAGTCTCTTCAGCAAATGGTGTTAGGAAAACTGGACAGCAGCATGTAAAGCAGTGAAGTTAGAACACTCCCTTACACCATACATAAAAAAATAAACACAAAATGGCTTAAAAACTTAAACATAAGATAAGACACTATAAACCTCTTAGAAGAAAACATAGGCAAAACATTCTCTGACATAAATCTCAGCAGTGTTCTCCTAGGGCAGGTACCCAGGCAATAGAAATAAGAGCAAAAATAAACAAATAGGACCTAATTAAACTTATAAACTTTTGCGCAGCAAAGGAAACCATAAGCAAAACAAAAGACCTACAGAATAGGAGAAAAGTTTTGCAAAAGATGAGACTGACAAGTGCTTAATCTCCAGAATATATAAACAGCTCATACAACTTAATAAGAAAAAAACCAAACAACCCAATCCAAAAATGAGCAGAAGTCCTAAACAAACAATTCTCCAGTGAAAACATACAAATGGCCAATAGGCACATGAAAAAATGCTCAATATCACTAATTATCAGAGAAATGCAAATCAAAACTACAGTGAGGTATCACCTCCCACCAGTCAGAATGACCATCATTCAAAAGTCCACAAACAATAAATGCTGGAGAGGCTGTGGAGAAAAAGGAACCCTCCTACACTGCTGGTGGGAACGTAGTTTGGTGTATCCATTACGGAAAACAGTATGGAGATTCCTCAAAAAACTAAAAACAGACTTATCATATGATCCAGCAATCCCACTTCTGGTCATATATCCAGAGGGAACCTTAATTCAAAAAGATACATGCACCCCAGTGTTCATAACAGCACTGTATACAATAGCCAAGACATGGAAACAACCTAAATGTCCATTGACAGATGGCTGGGTAAAGAAGCTGTGGTATATTTATACAATGGAATGCTACTCAGCCATAAAAAAGAATAAAATAATGCCATTTGCAGCAACATGGATGGACCTGGAGATGGTCATTCTAAGTGAAATAAGCCAGAAAGAGAAATACCACATGATACAATTTATATGCGGAATCTTAAAAAAAAAAAAAAAAAGACAAACTTTATTTGCAAAACAGAAACAGACTCCCAGACATAGAGAACAAACTTGTGGTTACCGGTGGGGAGGGTGACGGGAAGGGATAAATTGGGAGTAGAGATTTGCACATACTAACTGATATATATAAAACAGATAAACAACAAGTTCATACCGTACAGCACAGGGAACTAGATTCAATATCTTGTAGTAACTTAATGGTGAAAGAGAATGTGAAAATGAATATATGTATATTCACGTATGACTGAAGCATTATGCTGTACACTGGAAATTGACACATTGTAAACTGACTATATGTCAATAAAAAAAAAATATATATGTATATATATACACACAACCCCCCCCAAAACAGGTGACCAGATGGTTGTGACTGATTTAAGGCTGTGTGAGTATATATAAATTCATTTTCTCACCAACCCCTACTTTAACTAGCTCACATACACTTGCTTTATCCATTAAAGGATGTTTGTATTTTTGTTAAACTACAAAAAGAAATATTCAAGACATTGCATTAAATACATGGCATAGCTGGATTACGAAAGGTGTGTCTGGCTTTATCTCATGTCTCTATTTAAATTCTCGGTTCTCACGGTACAGTCACACAGTTGGGAGTGTCACACATTAAATTTGGGTTTGTTTTGTTGTTCCAGACGTTGAAGAAAATATTTATTTGAAAAACGATATTGAAAAATTAGCATTGAAATGAAATACTGGGTTCAGTTGAATGAATAAAATAAGAATCCTCGATAGTGTTCTCACTTAATGACTTTTAAGTTCTGACCTCTGTCCTCTTATACCCAAGGGTATCTGTAAGAAGCTGATACAAGAGGACATATAGGAAGGAATTAAAGTAAACTGGAAACTTTGGAATATTTGTACTTCGAGCCATTTGGATGTTCTAGCAATTGGCAAATGGAAATACTGTTTGCCCCAGAGCCCAGGCCACACCCGAGTCTCTCTGGTGTGGCAATTGTCCTTGAGGTCACCGGTGATGATGGTGAAAGCTGTCCAGTTCTGCTTTTGAGGCCGAGTGGACCCAGGCAGAGGAATGAGGTGGGGCTTCTCGCCTGGCCTGGTCCCTGCCTTCTCTTCTCGAGGCCGAGGAAGGCCGTGGGGATGGCCAGTCATCACTCAGGCCTGCCCACGTGGTCACTCCACCTGGGCGTGCGGTGGTTTCTGAGCAGCTGAGATAATGTCATCCCTGAAGAAAAGCATCCACAACAGCTCTGTCCCTTTGTGCCTTTTCTTCCATACCCTTCTTGCCATCTCTGTCACTTTAATTATTACATGGGCTCTGAGGTCTCCTGACTACATATCGTGGACCTGACATTCTATTTTTTGGGGGGTGGGGTGGGGGAGGTAATTAGGTTCATTTATTTATTTATTCTTAGAGGAGGTACTGGGGGTCGAACCCAGGACCTTGTGCAGGCTGAGCATGCGCTCTACCACTGAGCTATACCCTCTCCCTTTTTTTTTTTTTCCTTTTGGTGGGACCTAACATTCTTTATTCCAGGCAATCCGTGCTAAACCTTCCGGACACACTGCCTGGGGAATGGCTGCCTTATTTGGAGTCATGGGCCACATGGGCGGTTTTGTCTCAGGCTTCCCTGGCTCATCATCACTTGAGATAATATGTAAATGAATCTCTTTTCTTTATGAAACTTAGGAAACTTCTTCCTTTTTGTTTTTCTTCCCTCTAGTAACCTCTCCCTCCTTTACCAAACAGCGACCCTCACCCTTACAATCAAATGGGGATTTAGTTCGGCTTCTGGAGCTGTTCCTTCAAACAGATGCTTCCGTGTGTGTGAGCGCAGGGATGGGGTTTGGAGGGCCGCTCAGAGCTCTGTGCCCCACTTACCAAAGCCCACAGCCAGCCCTTTTTTTTTTCTTCCTTTTTATTCCCCTTTTTCCCTTTTCCCCCCTTTTTTCCCTCTTTCCCTTTTTTCCCCTTTTTTCTTTTTTTCTCCCTTTTCCTTGCTTGTTTTCTCCTTGCCTCGTGGGAAACTGGCAGTCAGCGCCTTTGACTTTTTCTCTCCTTACTACAGATATGCAAGAGCGAAACTGTAGACAGACAGAAAGGACATTTTACAGATTTAACAAATAATCAAAATATGTGGTGGGGTGGTGCAGATGCTGGCTCTGTAGCTGCACAGGCGGCATGCGTTTCTCTCAAGTCACCGTGCGTTTCTGCCTTTAATGAGGAGGCCTTGGCACCTCTGATGGCACTCAGTTGTGTAGTCTCAGCAGTGTTGTAAGAAGGAAGAAGAGGGTCAAGGGAATTTTGACTCTCGCTTATTGGATCTACGGTTTAATATTGCGATATTTTAGAGAAACCTGGGTTCTGGCACCAGAATTTCAATCAGCGAAGCCTCTCCATCGCTTTGGGAGTGAGGAAGTGGGAGAAGAGATTTCTATCGTTCTTAAATCTGTTATTCAGCAGCAGCCCAAAGCTTCGTGCATCATAATCGCAGAAATGAGGTTGAGTCCCCAGGGTGTGTTCTGTGTTCCTTGTGCACCATAATGCTGGCCTCTCCTTGTCAGATCACAGCCCAG
Source organism: Camelus bactrianus (assembly GCF_048773025.1). Taxonomy (NCBI): domain Eukaryota; kingdom Metazoa; phylum Chordata; class Mammalia; order Artiodactyla; family Camelidae; genus Camelus; species Camelus bactrianus. The sequence goes on from NC_133572.1 coordinate 17,622,476, forward strand.
AGCTGCTCCAACCAAAAGAAGGCTTAAATTTGGGGTGTGGCATTTTATAGCCAGTGCAGCGGGATTCAGTTAAGTCTTCAGGCAAAAAACAATACATGCTATCTCCTTAGAAATTAACGGTTGCTTTCAGAGCTTGAAATAGCCTTAGACAGCTTCCCGTGACCATTGCGTTGACCTGAGATGTGATCCCTGCCAATGATTAACTCCCAAGTATGATATGGTAGTTGCATTTTAGTTTGTATTTCAAACACGAGTTATTGTTACACCATCATCTCTTCTTGTTTGCGTGTTGGTTTTTACTTTATTCCTTTACCTTCATGGTAGTAATTATGTGCTTGGTGTTAGATACTTGTGCCATTTGATACTGTGATATTAAGAGATTTCAGAAAAAAAAATCATCAGCTGTCTTTCTGGGCTGTTCTGGGCATTTTGTACTATATTTATTTTGGACCCAGCGTTTCTTGCCCTTGGTTTCTGATTAGCTGTTCCTCATCCTTGCCATGGCCTCTCCTCTTGCTTGGAAGCTTTTCAACAGATCTCTGTTTGGATGACTGTTTTGTTTAATAAGTAAACACTATGTCAACCTTGGGAGAGAGTCAAGAGGACAGGATAGAACTCTCCATTAATGCTTCTGGTTCTAAAGTGTGGAATTCCTGGAGCAGGGAAGCTGGCTTCTGGTGCACTGATGTCCGGAAGTTATTCCCTGTTGGAGGAAGGAACAGCTTTTGCAAAGGGAAACAGGGACCCTGGGGCATTCTCAGAAGTTTTGGATAATTTGGTGGGACTTAAATGATCTTACTGTTTATAAATTTTTAGAAATTAAAGAACAGATTATTTTCTTAGAAAAGTGGGCTTTTTGCATCTTCAGGGTCTAACCTGATCTTGCGTGAGGCCTGGCGCAGAATATTCTCTTCAGGGGCCTTTCACCTAAATTGGGCCTCCTGTGTTGCTGGGGTTGTTAAAAAACCAAGCAGGAAATAAGCAGCCTTCAAGGAGCATCAGGCTTTAAGCATAAAACTTCTCCCAAGGGAAAACAGCAACACTCTTTCCTTGCTTTGTGACCTTCCTGACTCCTGAGAAGGTACAGCTGAAAGAAAGTCATTGTGTTATGGCTGGTTCTTTGCACCCTTTACCTGGTAGAACACAGCTGAGTCTTGTTATTTGCAGTAGTTAAATTCCCTAAAGTTACGGGAACACTGAGTTGGCACCTGCTGAAGCATTGCCCCGAGGAGACGCACAGAACGAGGTTCCCGTGAGCCTCTCTCAGCGTTTTCTTAACTGACCAATACATAACCTTGTTTCTGTTTAAAGGGACCTTGGTTGATGTTGATTTCGTTAGCACTGAATTCACAATCCACAGCACTGTGATTCATGCCTGAGCTAAGCTTATCTAACACGTGCATTTTCTCTGCAAGGCGCATCACAGCCTTCTTGCACTTGGAAACACTGAACAGCTCTTCGGCCCCATGCTCGGGGACCATTTTAAACACTGAAATTACCAACAAAGAACACAGAAAAGTGAAAAGCATGGCAGAGGATAAGACCAGAAAAGAACACTTATTTGTGTTAAGAGAGTGGACTGAAACAGTCACAGCTGGGACCATGCACACAGATGCGCACATTTTTTGCTGATCTGTGCATGGCCGTGAATGACCACAAAGCACCACCAGTACTGATTTGGGGATTACAAATAAATCTTAGTGAGCGAGCAAATTCACACGTATCTACTATACAGTATAAGCAAAGGAACCCCAGATAGTGTAGCAGGAACCTCAGCCCATCTATACAGTTCATGCATAGATAACCAGTCATTTAAGGTAAAAATGAGCTACAAGTGGGTACTGTGACCGATGTCCAGAACACATTTTTAAACAGCTTCATGTAAGATGAAGAGCGTCAAGGAGGACTTGCCCGACGAGTCATTCCCTTTGGGGGACAGATGACAGCTAACACCTCTGCCACGCGTTGAATGTCTGTAGAGTAGGAACAACGTCTTGTGTATCCTCATGTCCTTGGCTTCAAGGGTAATAATGGCCAACACTTAGTGGGACCTCAGCAAGTGAATGAACACTCAGTAGATGAAGGAAAAAAGAGCAAGGAGAAATCTACTTGGTGGAGCCTGACAGTTTATTTCAGGGCACGTTAGGAATCTGATGCATCTTTTCAACTTAGATAATTTCCTGCCCACTGTGTTTACTAAATTAACTCAAGTAAATGCTTACTAATTGTCAGAGATAGTAGTGTCTTGGAGCTAGTGTAGCTTGGAAGGGATGGCAGCTGGACCTGCAAAGGGAGCAGGAAGACCAGCAGCCAGACTGAGAAAACCGCCGAAGGGCTGGACCTGGCGTTGGGCTCCTCCTATCTTGCCATGGAGCCCAGCTGGCAGGGTTTTTTTTTTTTTTCCCCTAATATTCCTGCTACCAGCTTCTCTCCACTTCAGTCCCATTCCCACCCTGCTCTTAATGTGGGTTGGAATGTGGGTTGGGTCATCATGGATTGCTTCAAAAACTCCATTCTCCCCATAAGAAACAGTTCAAAACTCCGTGCTGACCTGGCTCCATCCCTGCCGCTCAGACTTGTGTGTCTTACCGTTGCTCTGAAATCCACCATGAGCCTGAGCTGACCTGGATTCTTCACTGTATCCCAAACGTGCCTTTTAGGGCTCCTGGCTGTTGGATCGGCTGTCCCCTCTGCCAGCGTCGTCTGCTGCTTCTCCCACCTCTTCCTCTCAGCTTGAGCTCAAATGACAGCCTCTGTGCTCTGTCTGGCAAGATGCCCATCTCCCCCCAAGTACGAACTCCGAAAAAGAAGGGTCTGTCATACCCATCTTTTTTTCTTAATTGAAGTATCATTGGTTTACAATATTGTGTTAGTTTCTGGTGCACAGCGATTCAGTTGTGCATGAATGTATTCTCTTCCTTTATAGGTTATTGTAAGATACTGAATGTAGTTCTCTGTGCTATACAATAGGACCTTGTTTATCTATTTTATACATAGTATATATCTGTTAATTTCAAATCCCTTAATTGTCCCTTTTCCTCCCTTTCCCCCTTGGTAACCGTAAGTTTATTTTCTGTGTCTGTGAGTCTGTTTCTGTTTTACAAATCAGTTTCTTTGTGGCACTTTTTTAGCTGCCACATATAAGTGATATCATGTAGCATTTGTCTTTCTCTGACTTCCTTCACTTAGTATGATCATCTCTAGGGCCATCCAATCATATGTATCTTTGTACACAGCTTCTAGCATGTTAATGTTCAGTCAATGTATTTGAAAGAGTGAATGAATCTAAACATTATCCAGAGGAAAAATGAAGGCTTAAACAAAATCCTTTTAAATGAAAAAAGAGAAGCTAGAATATCGGTTTCTACTCAGGTAAGTAGAGAGCTGTGGCTGTCCTCCTGTTAACTAGCTTTGTCTGTTGTTCAAAGCTGAGCTTTTCTGCTCCGGAAACACCTACCCTGGGCCACACTCTCTGGCCCCCAATATAAACATCCAGGGACTGGGCTTAATTAAAGTAGAAGCCAGTTAAATTTTATATGAGAGGAAATGACATTCTGTTTCAGATGTTATCTGTTTCAATTATTTCCTGCAGATTAACCATTCATTTTGCCAAATATTTATCGTGAGGCTACTATGTACAAGTAACTGGGACAGGGCTTTGGAGTGTGAAGAGATAAGCAGAACACATGGGCTTTTGTCTAGTGGGAGAGGAAGACATGGGAGCACATTTCTGTAAAACAAGATGAAATGTACACTTACTCCAGGTAGTGCTATGGTCATGTCAATGAGGGAGAGATTATTTGCAGCCTGCTCAGTTCCATAGGAGAGCTTGGATTTAACCTGAGCTTTGAAGGGTGCATCTGGGAGTAGGTAGGTATCAGGGCGGACTGAAGGATAGGCTTGGTTAGGGCAGCTCCAAAGAGCAGGAATGGTATGAGCAAAGGCACTGAGGCAGGAAAGGTCAGGGAGCAGCATCACGGACAAGTGCTGCAAGGAGCTTGGGGGAGAAGGTGGAGCATCGTCAAATAAGAATTGGGAAGTACATCATGGTCTGATAGAAATTTTTTTTTAATTGAATGAAGTACACAGTCAATTACAATGTGTCAGTCTCTGGTGTATAGCACAATGTCCCAGTCATTTAATAGCAGTTCGCTTGGACTTACTTCTGTGGTCATGAGGAGCCAGGCAGCTTTGTAAAACAAAAGAAGTATAGGACAGTCAGAGCAGCAGCTAGAATTTGCAAGCATTTGCTACGTGTCGGGCACTTCTGCTAAATCCTAACCACGACACTTTGAGGTTAGTACTATTGGTATCCCATTTTAGAGATAAAATGGAGAGGCCAGAGAGCTTAAGTAACTTCCCCAGGATCCACTGCAAATAAGGGGTGGACCTGGGGTTTGAAGCCAGGAAGTTTTATTTAAACTTGTGTTTTGAACCTGGGATTGAAGAGTAGGCTTCAGGGAGTCTCTGAACTTTTTGCATTGTTTGCAAAGTGTTTAGTCTGTATGAATGTGTGCATTTGTTTAAGAGAAAATCTGTAGCTTTAATCATATAAAAGGTACACCTCATAAAAGGTTAACGAAGACTCCAGTAGTTCTCTCTTTTGCTCTCAAAAGTCCCTTCGTGTGCTCAGTGCATCATCTGGAGACTTTGTCCTGATGCTGCTTCCTGGGTTGGGAGAAGCAGAACGATTCAGCATCACGCGAAATAAGAGGAAACATCAAACTAGCTTGTAGGAATTGTTAGTATTATGCGTGGCAAGCTGCTGTTGATTTGTGAGAAACAGAAAATGCCCAGGAAGTTCTTTTGAAAGTCAACGTGAGCTATCCAGGCCTTGAAACTTGTGGTCAGATGAGGACAGAGAGCCTGGCTCTCCACTGGGCAAAAATTATTCTTGCAAATAAATAAATTCCTGAAATTTGAAATGTTTTTGAAAAGTGTTGAGATGCTCATCATCTTTCAGCTGGACCAGTGTTTCTTTATACGGTTAGAGGGACTTATGGGGGAGGGTATTTATTACTCCGTGAGACTGGAAAGTCCTTGCAGGCAGTGGTGAATCCAAAGACAGGTCCCAGGACGATTGAATCCACAGTAAAGAATCTCCTAGTTTATATCACTTGAGAATCAGATTCATACCTAAGATTTGTGTAGAGTAAACATTTTAATGCTTTAAATATGTATGTCTTTAAGATTTACTATCACACAGGTATAGCAAATCTAATACTTTATTTAAAACCAGATCTGGATTCCCTGTTTACTGGAATTTTTCTTAACATTTTCCCCATCTTTGTTGTCTCATTTTCTTTCTGTATCTATCTTATATTTCTATTTTCCTGGACTGTTTGAAAGTATTTAATATATAGCCCCCATCCAGATTTCTCCAACTGTTAAAAAAAAAAAATAATCTTTTATCGTAGTTTTGTAGATTTAAAGGATTCAGTCAAGGATAATAAATAGCGCTTGGTTGTCACATCTCTTTAGTTTCTTTTTTAATTTCAATTTACTCTTTTTAATTGAAGTATAGTCGGTCTGGTGTACAACATGTTTCAGTCATACATATACATGCATATATTGATTTTCATATTCTTTTTCATTATAGGTTACTACAAGATATTGAATATAGTTCCCTGTGATATACAGAAGAAATTTGGTTTTTTTAATCTATTTTGTATATAATAGTTAATATTTGCAAATCTCGAACTCCCAATTTATCCCTTCATACCCCTTTTCCCCCTGGTAAACATAGGTTTGTTTACTTTGATTTAGTCTCTTTTTTGAACTATCTTGTTTCCCTGCCCTTTTTTTTTTTTTTGTATTTTGTATTTCATGACATTAACATGTTTGAAAAGTTAAGACAGTTGTCTAGAAGTGAATTTTTCAATATGGGTTCATCCAACTGTTGATTTCCTAGTGATTAGTTTCAGATTAAATGCTGCTAGCAAGAATTCACTGCTTCTCTTCAGAAGGTCCAGGGTGGCGTTCAGGCTAAATTTAATCACCTGATTAAGTTGGTGTTCACTGGACCTCTCCCTTGTGAGGATACCATTCCTTAATAACTAATAAGTAATCCGTGGAATAATTCTTGGGGACCGTGTGCATCCCTTGTTCCCACCTAATGGTTTTAGCTTTCACCTTTGATCCTTATGTGAATCAGTTATTACACTGGTGGTTGCAGGACAGTACTAGCTGAATTTTTGAAGTCACTTTCCTGGAGAAAAATTTTCCTTTTCATCCTCATCCCTGGGGAAAATCTAGGCCCCAAAGACAGGTGACAGAAGAGTTGATGAAAGAGAAACTCGTAAACAAACATCCAAACATATATTAACATTTAAAGATGTCTGAAGTGTTTCCTTTCTTGAGTGCGGGAAAGTTCTAGGAGAAAGAGAGAAGTCGGGGAAATCTTTTAGCTTCGGGTGTTTGTTCTTAAAATAATAAATCTATTGGTACAGATGAGGAAAAACAAAAGTAAATGGCCATTCTGATTTCCTTCTAGACTGGGAGGATTCAATAATAAGGAGATGAAGTTTCATTCGACAGCCACAGTCTGAAAAGATATTTGACATTTGCCCCACCCCCACCCCCGTTTGAAAATCCTCAGTAGTTCTTTATAAAGCATGTTAGATTAAAATCAAATGGGCATCAAAACCATGAAATTCCTAGGAAAAGTGGGATAGTAAACAGAAGATGTTGAGAAGGGGGATTTCTTGATCTAAGCTTATAATTCTTCGGGGGATTTATCTTAAGGCTTTTATACCTACCCCAACTCATGCCTGGCTCACACAGGGACTCTGTGTTATCTGATGGGGATCTTATTTCACTTCTGAAAGCAGAGTGTTGTTCTCTTTGTTGGGGTAGTGAGGGGGTGGGTGGCAGGAAGACTGAGCTGAGCCATGCAATATAAAACCCCCATCCCTCCTGAGATAAGGGAGTACCCTGCAGGCAACATCAGCTCTCCCACTTGCGGTTCTTAATGAAAAGACTTGTTTTTGAAGCACAAATGTGTTCTTAAGTATCGGAGTACTTATCAGGTACTCTTTGTGAATGCATTTATAATTTGCTTTATGTTTCTTTTCATTGTTTTGTAAGAGAATTTTGGATGCTATTTTTGTGACCAGGTAGACCTGGACCCGTGCATCCTTTCCTGCCATGAATTTTCACATTATGTTCTTCAAGTCTGGAAACATAATTTGCCCCTGTTTTGCTGGTATGGGATGATCACACACGTTTTTCTCTCACTGGGATCTTGCAGAGTAAGAAACTGACGAGGCATGGGGCAGTCTATGAAATGTACATTAGCTTCTCCCAACCCTGTGTTTGGAGACAGCTCAATACTCCTTACCTTTGTTGATAATGTCTCACGCTACATGCTGGCCTACACTATGGTGTTGTTATAGATTCCAGAATATAAATCTGTAAGGCAAAACCTCACTAATTCAAGCACCTGACCCTTAAGGGATTCAAGGTTGAGCAGTTGACTTAAAGGAATGATTTTCGTTTTGAGTCTCGAAGCAGTGGATGCCCAAACTTATTGGTTAATTAGATTAGCATGTGCCCTGCAAGTGCAATCAGCAAAGCCAGTGCCTCTCCATGGGCACTTCCAGTTTGCTCTCAGTCCTTCGGACATGGAGTGGCTTCCTCCAGCCCCAGCCTTGCGTATATGATGCAGCAGAGAACCTCGTCCTAGCTTGGCGTGTAGTTAAGAGCTTCATAGCATATTTTACACTCTAATAAATGAGGAGGTACTGAAATATTTCCTACTTTTAAACACTTTGACTTACTTTCTAAGATGTAGCGTAACAACTCTAAAGAATATTTAGAATTCCAAATCTTTACAAAGAATATTTATTATAAAGGCTTGTAAAGTGCATTGCTTGAATTGTAGAGGTGGATTCCTACTTGTCAAACAGGTTTATACAACACTGAAAAATAAACGCAGGTATGTCAGAAATCTTCCTAATGAACAGGGCTTCTTATTCAGTGTGGGCAATCTCAAAGTAGTTCGTTTTGGGTGAGTTCGTAGAGGTTGACTTAATCACTAGAGGAAGAATTGAACTAAGACTGGTTACAAGTGCCGTGACAGCAGGAGATGTCATCTCTTAGGCGCACCATAATGTCTAGTCTAAAGCAATAGTAAGGTTCCCTCTATACTTATTGAACTAAAATTTCAAACCGTTTGCTAAGTTCCTCTGGTCTTGGGTTTCTCAGTCTGTAGGTCGGCACCTCGCTTGACCTTTTGCAGCTTGCCGTTTTCTCTTCTTCCTGTCTCCTCCCACCCCCTCCTCTTCTGCTCTTAGTCCTGCTGGCCAGGAACTTTTGACATAAGAGTAGCAACTCTAAGCTGGTGTATTTCATTTCTTAAAAAATTACATAGGAATAAAGTCAAAGATACAGGATATATTCAAATCATTTAAAAAATTATATAGAGACAGAGAGCCCACTCTGTACCAGATAGTGTATTAGGGTCTTGGAGTGAAAAGGAACTAAGACCTTATTCTTGCCCTCAATGGGTTAAAATTATCATATAAGGAGAGCTGAAAAGTGCAAGTCATGGTGTGAGGGTGGCTGGGTGGAGGCTGAGGGATAGCTTAAGTGAAGTTGCAACTTCACCTGGAAGGATCAGTGTTGGCCTCATTGTAACCCTAGGATGAGTTCCCCAGGCTGTGGGGGACTTGAGAAGGCACTGTGGAGAATTCTCTAGGGAATGGAGAAAGTAATTCCTAAGTTGGTGTGTTGGCTCCTCTCAGAAGCAAGACTGTTCTTTTGGGGAATTTGATGAGTACAGATTCAGAGAAGACCTGGAGAAGGAAAGGGCAAGGCATCGTGCATGCCAGGAGATGTGGTGGATCTGCGCTGGGTTGGGAAGGAGGTGCAAAGGTTGCATCTGGAAGGCAGTGAGTGAAAGTCGTGGAATAGGTAGAGTAATGGGACCAAAGTCTCGGTGAAGTCAAAGAGCTCCTGAAGGTGGAGGAAGGCGTTGGAGTGAGCTAGTCAAATGGGAAGAAGTTCTCAGAGAGGTGGATAAAGTGAGGAGTCTGGCTGTGCAAAGACGCGGGGTGTGGCCATAAGCATAAGAAGGTCCCAGTCTTTGATTTCTCCCTTCCCGTTGTACTGTCTTTCCTCAGGCAGTATCATCCTCGGTGTCTCTCACGTATAACCAGCCAAGACTGCACACTTGAACCCCACACCAATTTATCCAGCAGCTTAAACTAACCACATGTGTAACTCAAGCAACCTCATATGTGAAATCTTTTAAAATCAGCCTCCCCATGTTGAATTGATTATCCTTTACTCCTCACTATGTACAGTGTACAAACTATTACCGCCCCTGGAACCCTTTATAGTCCTATGTTTACCTGGCATTCTGTCTTAAATAGTAAGCCACCTGAGTGCAAAGATTGAGTTTGTTTTTGGGTTTTTTTTCTGTAAGCTCAGAAATTAGCTTTGTATTCCTATGTGCTAAATATTTGTGGAAGGAAGGAAAATAGAGAGAGGGGGGAAGAGATAAAGGAATTAAAATTGAGGAAAGGCAAGAATTTGAGACTAAAGAATCATGTAAACTCTGAAGGTCATGTAGGAGGGTAGCCAAAGCTGAAGAAAGAGGGCTCTTGGGTAAACCTGGCGGTGCATGAGGAGGAGGGTGGTCGTACTGGGGAGGTGGGTTGATAACAATAAGAGGGAAAGGTCAAGGTGAGAAGGGTGAGCACAGCCTTCCTCACAGAAGTTGACATTTATAGGAAAGGTTAGTGACAATTGCCAGGTAATTTCAGAAGGCGCAGTGGGGAATGGGTGGGAAAGGACTTGACTGAGTCAAGATCTGCTGAAACCCATAACTTTCTGTGAGTACTGTTTCTGTGTGGGAAATATTTCCATGAGAATTGACTCTTAAACTCTCATTCATGGATGTTTCTTGGATCACGGCTCCTGGGGAATATCCTCAGGAGAATGAACAAGAGGAACTACAACAATAATAATGTTTATCAGGTGCTTGTGTTGTTCATCACTCCTCACAACAACTTGATGAGGTATGCGTTATTATCTTCCCCATTGCAGGAGTCAGGGAAGTTAGGCTTAGAGACGCTAAGTAGCGTTCGCAGTCCTCGCATTCGTCCTAAGTGGGGGCTGCTTGTTCTAGCCAAGGCAAGGCATGCTAGAACCAGCCAGGTCTTAAAGGAACATCCGATCCTGCCTCCTGAACTCCTGAACTCAGCTTCCCGAGGGACTCAGCACCCTCTGCTGCTTGCTCGAGCCCTGCTAGTTCACCTTCAACCCAAACCATGCTGCCGTGTTGGGAATTTGATGGGCTGTCCTGCTGCCTTCTGAAAATGGGGATTTGGGTTAATGATAACATAGGTTAAAATATATAAAATGAAATAGGGTGAAATACAGTCAGAATTGGGGAGAAGAGAGAAAAAGAATGCCTTCTGGTTAGGAAGGGAAGAATCCTGGAAGTTCCCAGAGAAATGTATTTCCATCTTCTAGACAACATATATACTTTCAGCCCGAGTCAGGATGATGAGTTGGGAGAGGAAGACATGGAAAACAAGAATCTGTGTTTTGTTTATTGGGGGTAAAAAATAGCTCACGGGAACTGGAGAATAGGGGCCGTCAAAAAGTTTAAAAGTCTGGCGATACAGGGTGTCCTAATTTGAGGGGTTCTTGAGGTTGGATTCTCTTGCTTCTGTGAGAGAATCTTGCCTTTTGTGGCAGCTGACGGGAGCTCTCCGTGGCCTTCTTGGGGTGCCCTCTCCTCAAACGTGAGGAGAGGACTTGCTGCCTTAGCCAGCGGAAGATCCACCCCAAGTGCAGACAGGAGAGGGCTCGTGTGCAGGAGGCAGTGTCCTCCTCCTCTGGTGGACCTGCTGAGACTGGGACTGGGGAGGACGTCCCTGCAGTTCTGGTCCTCTGGCTGCCGGTTGCCTGGCTTATTATCTGCCAAGAAAATGAATGTTAGATATGTGGAACCTGACAACAGTGGCGTCAGTATTTATCCATTCATGGAACTCAAATCCTTTAACCAAAAATAACCCAACTGTATATACAGAGTCTCAATACTCACTAATGCTGAAACACACGCAGAGTGTATTTTGGTCATAATTGTTGGCCTTTCTTTACTTTCCTGCACTCTTCTCTCCTTAGAGCTCCTTGGCATTGTGCCTTCAACTCCACCCTGACCCTTCCCTTGCCGCCAGCCCTTCTCCCACTCCCAGCCACGTCAGACACCCAGGGGGCCCAGCCCTGCTTCATGGCAGGGAGTGATGCTCCGTGTGTTCCCGCCTGGCCCCGCCACCAGGCCTGGCCCCTGCTTGCCAGCGAGGTGTCTCTGTGCTCACCTCAGCATCTCTGTGCTCACCTCAGCAAGCTCATGTCTCCAAGGCCTTGGAGGAGTCTGTGGAAACTGGATGACATCTTCCTTCTCTGCTGGGTTGAACGTGGCCAAGTCTTGACAAGTGTCATCTTCTCGATGACTGACCTGAGCCATACCTGGAGGGGAGCTGCTGGGCAGCTGGGCCTCTTCCTCCCGCGCAGATTCAGGAAACAGAGAGTCATCATCTTCGTCCTCTTTCTGGTTCTCCAGAAATTCCTCGAGCTTTTGCACAAGACCATCCAGTTTGCTGCGGGTCAGTGGTGTCTTCTCTTTGGGACACTTGTCTGTCCACTGATTGTCTCCTCTTGGGTCCCAGTTAGCCGTCGAGTCTGAATTGTCAGAGGCCACGTCCACATCCCAGGCCAGGGTGATGCTTAGTTTGCAGAACTGCTCTGGGTCATCCTGTGTCTGGTCTCGCCTCCCCAGGAGTCTCCCTATGTTTTCAGTCCGCCATGTTCCTTGGAGAGGAGGGACAAAGTGACCTGAAGGGCCCTCAGGAGGTGTGTCTTCATTGGAGATGGTGTTTTCATAGGAGAAGGTGTCCTCACAGGGGAAATAGCCCACAGAGACACTCAGGCTTGATTCGGAGCTGCTGGAGAATGAGGGCACCATGGCATTCCAAGGCGCAAATTGCAGGTCTCCCTCATCCCAGGGATCTACAAAAGAAAGGAAAAATAGGTAGGATTGGGAAAAAGAAGAGATAATCTTGGTACTTGTGAATAGAACTGCCTCACTCTGATAGAAGTTCATCCTCTCTTTCAGTCTCCAAAGGACAGAAGAGGCAGCCCTCTCCATTTAAAAACCTGTTTCAACTTGACACAACATTGTTAAATGACTATAACTCAATTAAAAAAAAAGTAAAAAAAAACAAAACAAAACCCTGATTCTATTTATAACCCCCTCGACTAAGCATCTTCGCCAGATGCTTTGCATCACCTGTTACTACAATTGAAAGAACTTGTATTATAAAAGAAAAAATGATCACTGCATAACATTTGAAAAACATAAAAGTGTAAAAATGAAAATAAATATGCCTGTGATCCCACTGCCCAGAGATAACGATAACATCATGAAGACATTTTGGTGGATTTGCTTATAACCTTTTTTTCTTCATAAGTAATTATGTGTATACACATGTATTCATTCACACATATATGTAGATATGGAAGTCACACCAGTTAAAACTGAGATTATTATATTTTAGGGCACAATCTACAATAAACATATATATGGCCATTCTGCTAATGACCGTTAGGTGGTTATTGTTTTTAATAGATAAATCTGCAGTAAACCCCCTTGTTAATAGATCTTTGTGTCTCTCTTTATATTTCTATACGTGGGTTCAGTGGATCAAAGATCGCAAATGTATTAAAGGCTCCTAATAGTTGACACCAGATTGCTTCCCAGAAAGATTATAGCCGTTTAAATGCCCATCCTCCCATCCTCTGATAGCACTTTTTAGCGCAGGGTTTTCTATGATGCCCCGGGGAGTAGCTGGCGGGGAGGCTGAGGGTAAGAACATGCGCACGCACATGCTGTGGTCTGTGTAACGCTCTGCTCTGGTGGCTGCCCACGTGAAAGAGGTGTTGCCAACTCCTGAGCCATAAAAAAAAAATCCTTCAGATCCTGCGTCTCAGTGGCTAAATGTCCAACTGCCAGAAGTCTGTGTTCGGGGACCGTTGGTAACCACGGCAACACAAGGACCCTGGTTTCTGAGAGAAACAAGAGACAGAAAGCTTCGGGAGCCAGCCTCTTGCTCCCCAGCTGACCTGTGCTCATGCCATCCCAGCAGACGAGGGTCCCTCTCGAGGGCAGAAGGACATTCAGCGGGGCATTTGTTTCCCTCTTGTCGCGTGGGTGTCTAGGATGGTTCCTGGCTTGAGGGAATTTAGAGCCTGTTTGCTGAGACAGACCTTAGCAGCCTGTTACAGGACAGAATGGTAAGTGCGGCGACAGAACTTAAAAGCGACGTTGTGGGAGAACCGGAGGCACTGCGTGCAGCCAGGGCAGAGGTTGGGGAGGAGGGGGTGTCAAGAAAAGCCTCCCAGAGGAGACCACCTCTGATCTGAGGGTTTAAGGGGGTGAGGAAGTTAGTGAGGTGAAATGGGGGAAATTTTGAGGGAGGGGTCCTTCCAAGCAGAGGGGACACCCAAGCCAGGACCCCCAGGTGAGAAACAGCCAGGTGTGTGTGGAGATCAAGCATGAGGGATGCGGGGTCAGTGAGGTCATGGAAGAGCTCCCACCCCCATTAGGGAACTTGGATTGTTCCTGTAAGCCTGTACTTGGATCGTGGCTTCACGTATCAGACTCAAAGTGTATTGAAATACTTGACATGATTGAGACAAATGGGACAAAGCTTCCAGCGGACTTGGCAGCCTGAGTGCTGTGGGCTGGTGTTCATGAGGACGGAATCTGTAGGTCTGCACTGGGTGGAGGAATGAGTGGCAGGAGAGGAGGTGAGGATGGTGGTCATAGACTCTAGAAATGTCTGAATGAGCAAGTGCGAGGAGGAGACGGAGTCAAGGTCAGTTACTGCATCCCCCACCCCAAATAAAAAAGAGGTACATGGTCAGAGAATTTCAAAATCTAAAAGGTTGGCTTCTTTTGGAGAGAGGAAGGGTGGGATCTGTGGCATGGGCAGGGGGCTTGGTTGTAGTAAAAGGAGTGTATTATTTCCTGGTATTAGAAGGAAAAAAAGTAAAGATGGATGTGGATGGGTTTGGAGGAGTGCGTGGTTGAGGACCTGCATTTTCTTCTTTGAGTTTCCCAGTGAGGCTCCTGCTTCATTCCTGAGACTGTCCGCCTTGTCCGGCAGTTCTGTTCCCTGGAACTCTGTCTCTGGTCGTGTTTCCTTGTTCCCAGTGTTACCTCCCTTGACAGCCTCGTCTGTAACATGAGGCTCCTTGGTTTGTCTAGAATTGGAGCTTGGCTTTTCCTTGTCTTCTTCCTCTAGGCGTCCCTCCTGCTCACCAAGCCCTGCCACCTCCCAGGCCGCCCCTCCCCTCCCTTCCCATCGGCATCATGAAATTAGGTGGAGATTGGTCAGGTCTCTGTGGGTGCTTTGTAGGTGGAGGTAATAAATCTTTCATTGTCTGTTTCCAAATGTGCAGTTCTGAGGACAAATGTGAGTCGTTGCGTAGGATTGAAGGTTCTCGGTTGCATAGACTAAACAAAAAATAACCTTTTCTAAGAGCAAAATCATCTTGGCAAATGTAGTTACGGCAACCGCCAGCTGGTCTAACCTGCGGGCCAATGGGATACTGTTTCTTTGTCAGTTCAGTGATTCTCAGGAAGGGAGTAGGACTTTCGCTCAGAGTTTCCAAGGAATAGAGTGTATGTGTGCTTTGAAAAAGCATGGTCTTAAATTAACATTGCTTAGATTTCTTTCGGTCACTTTTTTAAATTTCAAGTTTTAAATAGCATTAGAAGAAATCATACGGTTTTTATATTTATCCAAAAAGAGGCATGAATTTAAACACACACACACACACGCACACGCACACACACGAAAAGGGAAAAAGCCAAGAAACACTGGTTGATTTAACCTCAACTCACTGAAATCTTAAAGATCTTTTTCAAATATTTTTTTGTCTTTATTTCCATTTAACAGGATTACATTTAAAGTTTGCTGTGACTCTCAGGCTTTTTGCTGTTGGACCGATTGAATTTTGAGGTTCTGTTAAGTAGGATTGTTTCAGATGAGTCTGTCGCAGGAGTTATGATGGCCACAGCACGATGGAAGAAGTCGGCAGAGCTGGAGCTGAGGAGAAACCATCTCCCAG
The DNA here is from genome assembly GCF_048773025.1 of Camelus bactrianus. NCBI lineage: Eukaryota > Metazoa > Chordata > Mammalia > Artiodactyla > Camelidae > Camelus > Camelus bactrianus. Next base: position 17,637,623 of record NC_133572.1, read on the forward strand.
CTGAGGCCACCTGGCAAGTGGCCACAGACTGCCCATAATTCCCCGGGGTGACTGGGGACCTAGATTAATCCAGGGGGTGCAAGTCAGGAGCAACATACTCCTTAGCATTTATTGAGCACTTACTGCATACCAGGTCCAGTTCTAAGCACTTTACGTGCATTTATTGTTTAACTTCACAGCAGCTCAATCAGTTAAGTGTCATAGTTCTGTTTTATAGATGGAGGAACCGGGGCATGAGCAGTTATGTAATTGTCCACATTCCCAAACGATGAACCCTAGAACCTGGATTGAAACGTGGGCAGTCTGACTCCAGAGCCCGTCCTTTCTCCCTCCTCGCGCTCCTGTCTCTCAGGGGGCTGACTGCGCACCTCCTCCCTGGAAGGTACCTGGGAGAGCTGACTCAGTCCAAAACCAAACCTGTGTTCTGGCTCCTTAAAAGGAACTCCTTTGAGTGGAACAGTGTGTCCTGAGAATGTGGTACATATGACTGGCCCCAAACAATGGTGTCCACATGTGGGGCAGGCTCAGATGGGTTTTAAAGTAAATACTCAGCTTCCTCTTGGGCACGATGAGATCTGGATCCCTCTGCTCTGGCTTCTCATAGAAACTCTGGGACTGCCTCCCAGGACACTGGGAGCCTGAAAGAGGACTCAAGAGTAGCTTTCTTTCCATGTAGCTGGGGTGAAGGTGAGGGAGAAGTTGTATGTTGTACCGTTACCCATGGAAGTGGAACACTTGGAACCCAACAGAAACATTTAAGTAGGAAAAAAAGATTTCTCAGCCTAAACTTCTAAAGTTTAGAGCAATCCTGGAGACGGAGCTTCAAACGGGATAAGCCTCAGAGAGAACTAGACATTTTATTTGTTTTTACCATATCACCATTTGCCTATATTCTCTCTCTCTCCCCCTCTTCTGAGTGTGCGTGTGTGTATACATACATATGTATACATATATATTTCATTTTTAAATTTTATTTCTTAAAAAAAATTTTTAGAGGAAGTACTGGGGATTGAACCCAGGACCTCATGCATACCAAGTGTACACTCTACCAGTTGAGCTATATCCTCCCCCAATAGAGATTTCATTTTAAATGTACAGCTCCGATAGTGAAACTCCCTGAAACTCACCTTCTCTCCTGCCCCAGAAAAAAGGGTAATCATTGTTAATTGTTTGATATATTTTACATAATTTGTTCAGATGTGTTTTTCTAAAGCGTCACTGAGGTAGCAGTGACACATGCCACCTTTAGGATGCTGTGCTGAGGAGTGTAGTCACTTCTAAGAGATAAGTTAGCTTTTACCTCTGACAGCAGGAAATTCAGGGTCCTCATTAACTTGTGTTAATTTCTTTGTCAGGCCCTTTGACTTGGTGGTGTCGCTTTCCTTGGATCATGGGTGTATTAGCTAAGTAGTACAGCTGGATCATCACTGCCTTTTCTCTTGAAGCAAAAATCACCTGTGATAAAGCCTCATGAGGGTTTGAAAACGATAGTATGTTGTGAATTTACAGTGTTTTAGGACTGAAGCCAGTAATAGTGGTAACTTTAAAAATTGGAGCACTTCCTAAAATCCATCTGATTTGATGGAATTTGGGACCTAAACATATAGTGTGGCAAGTTTCTAACTTAGAAATCGAGCTACTGTTACAGTTAATTTTGTGTGTTAACTTGACTAGGCTGCAGGCTACCCAGATACTTGGTTCAACATTATTCTGGGTGTGTCTGTGAGGTGCTTCTGGATGAGATTAACATTTGAATCAGTCGACTGAGGAAAGCAGACTACCCTCCCCAGTGTGGTTGGGCATCCTCCCATCCTCTGAAACCTGAGGAGAGTAAGGGAGAGTTTGCTCTCTGCCTGGATGTCTGCGCTGGGACGTTGGTTTTGTCCTGCCTTTGGACCCAGACTGGAACTTACACCATCAGCTCTTCTGGTTCTCAGGCCGTTGGACTTGGAGTTGGCATTGTCCCTCTAAGGAAAGTGTTTTTACTTCCTTTTAAAATTTCAAACATAGACCTGTTGGTAACTCTGATCATTAAAATGATGTGTGCATTTGATAAACATACTTGTATTTGTATGGTTATCTGAATGTGTCCCCTCACTGGACTGGAGCCTCCACGAGACAAGGCAGGTCCGTGTCATTGTAGTTAGCATCTGTGTCCGCCAGCAGGTCACCTGATCTGTGAACCGCTCGGGGATTCTGGTGGTCAGAGGGAACCATCCTTTTTCCAATGTGTCACTTACGTGGGAGCCACACTAGGGGCTTTTCCATTTCTAGCGCATTTTCCAGTTGGGGTGGAAATACTCAGAAGGGATCTTGCTGGGGCTGAGCATCGGTGACGTGAGCGTCATCCCATCTGGTTGTTCAGACGGCATAGATGCAAATTGTTTGAGGCCAACAGTCATTCTCCCTTTGTTACTATTCTAAGTTGGTTAGATGGTCCCCTTGGTGGAAGAAGTTTTCCACAAGACATTTTTAAGGGGAGGATGCGGAAGCTGTAGACTCCACAGGTACTTTTAGTTATCTCAGGGGAAATGAGACCACAGACCACCAAAGAGCCCAGTTAGCATTTTACCACCTTTTAACTACCTTTCCTTAAAGGACTAGCAATTAGATGCTCAAAATGCGAAGACCTTTGTTCACATTCTCTAGGGGACTGCAAAGGAAAGGGGTGGAGGTGGGAGCCAGGGGTGGACACCTAAGGAGATGTGCTGAAGGAGATGTGCTGATTATCCGGAAGGATCTCAGGAGTTCAGAGGCAGGTAGCCTGACGTGCGGCACCCCAGCTAACCCAGTGGGACAGAATGTGGATAGGAGGTGGCCACAGTGTTTTCCTTATATTCTGGAGAATCAGAAAGATGGTATATAGTTCCTGAAGAATGAATGAAGGGTGACTGGAATAGGAGCAGGATGTGTGAATACCCATTATAAATAATAATTAACCTCAATTTAATGAGAAGGGAATTGGAAGAAAAGCAGAATGGGAACAGGTGAGCCTGGGTTGGGGGCTGGGGCAGCATGTGGAATCCATCTCTTGGCCATTGTCATAAACCAGCACAGAGTTCCCACCAGTGGATCCTGCCTGTGGCCAAAGCCTCCTGTCCCTGTGCCCCCTCCCATCTTTAAATGATTTACCGATTCGGTGCCTTACGTTTCTATTTCCGTCCAACCTTTTCTTAGCACAGATAAAGCTTTTTCTCCACTTCCCTGAGGCTGAATAAAATTAAGCTACGGGAGGTTCCCCACCTCTGGCTCAGATCTCCAGCAGCATCTGTGAATGGCCGCTGTTGTGTGTCTGCACAATGGTCTCCATTCAGTTATGAACCACTTGTGCGTGTCTCCTTTTGGAAGACAGTTTACTACTCAGAATGCCTTTGTGGTGGCTTTGGAACTGGTTAATAAAAATGATACTGGCTGATGAAAATTACAGAAAGTGATCAGGCAAGGCTTTTTCATATCCTTTAAAGTTAAAAATATCTTTTTAAAAGAAACTATAGAAACAGTACAAGATGATTATGGAAAATTCGAAGATACAAGGCAAAAAGAGGATATATTTTTAAAAGCAAACCTTTAGGGATAGAAATCAGATCAGTGGTTGCCAGGAGCTGGGGGGAGGGACATGATGTCTGTTGTAAAGGGACCGGAGGGAGCTCTTTGAGGGGTGGAAATAATCTGTGTCAGCTCTGTCCAATAAAAAGATAATTTGAACCACAGATGCAAGCAAGTGCCTTTTAACTTTTAATTTCCCAATAGGTAAATAAAAAAAGGAAAAAGAAACAGGTAAAATTAATTATACTGTATTATATTAAACACAATGTGGAAAATGCTATAATTTCACCATATGTTAATAAGATCTTCTGCTTTTTTTTTTAAACCAAGTCTCTGGAGTCTGGTGTGTATTTAACACGTCGACGTGTCTGACTTTGGACCAGCCACCTTTCAAGGGCTCAGTATCCACGTGTGGCAGCTCTGTTGGGCAACACAGTTCAACACTGTTTTGCTGGTGTTTACACAACTATGTATGTTTATCAACAATCATTGAATCGTACACCTAAAAAGGATGGCTTTTACTTTATTTAAATTATACATTAATTAAAAAAAATTTTCCTGCTAGCCCAAGTGAGCCAGTATAGATTCCTTCCATGAGCACCTATTAAAATCATCCTCTTAAAATGAATCTCAGAAATGGAACCTGGCTATTTTTTAAAAAGTAAAACTTAAGAGCATACATTAGAACCATGCAAGGTTAGTAATTTTGACAAACTTCAGATATGTGTGTGTGTGTCTGTGTCTGTCTGTTTCTCCATTACTCGGCTCAGTTTCGAAAGGGCTGGTGAAAATTAGGATGGTGCAGTTTTTAAAGAAGGATTTCCATATGTTTGACAAAAAAAGATGAACACAGATTGTTTCGAGAAAGACTGAATGCTAATTCTAGGAAAGAGTTTGTCGTTTTCTCTTCTGTTTCGCAACTGTTTCTCTTGCAGTGGTATTAAAGACCACGTGGCTCTTCCTTCTGCTCCTGTTACATAATACACTTTGTAGGGAATCTTTGTTTTGACACTGTATCTGTCTGCAGGCATTTTGGGGGTGTGTAGTGGTGTACAAGGGTGAGGCTCATGCTCCTACTTGATTGGAGGAGGTCATAGGGTAGTTGGTTGTGGGGGACTAAGTTTAACTTTCATAACCAAAGCCAGGAAACATTTATGGCTGTGGAACTATGTGTCACTAGTTATAAATAATGTCCTTTGTCATTGGGCAGCTATTTTGGTATTTTCTTTTTACACCTAAAATTCCGTGTTTACATTCTGTTGAAGCTAATCTTCTAAGAGAAATAGACCAAAAGGATATCTTAAGATAAATAGTCTTAAAGTCCAGGTATCTGGACTGACAATAAAAAGGTAAAATTCATTAGGGCTGAAAAGTCAATCCATAAGTGTAGGCTGGGGAAGACACACCGATAAGAAATTATCCTGCAGTATTTGTAGAGGACAAACTATGATGTCATTGTTTTAAGACTGCAGAATACAGTTAACCAGTGGACCACAGGTTAGGAACAAGGCAAGCTCTACTCATTTTGTTCCACCTTAGTTCAGGGCTCAGTTCAGTGTTCTGTGCTCAAAAAGCAGTTCATCTAGGCCTGTGGTTAACAAGCCGAAGCTCGTCTACGGCAGGGGTGATCAGTTTCAATGCACAGTAAGAATGCAGGTCCCTGTCCACGGAATTTTCTAGTTTAGTAGACTAGAAATGGGGCCTAGAATCGGACCTCTCAACATGCACTTGCCCACAGACCTTGAGAAACACTAATCTCGAACAACCATTTAGACTTCTGTTAGGTTTTCTCTATTAGACACTGATGAATTCAAATAAAAGGGAGGCTCCCATTGGGAACGTGCCGACATAGCTTATACAGGCATCATTCCGAGTGGAGTGAAGTGAGAGCTCAGAGCAGAAGGGCGATGCCACCAACAGTTGACTCAAGGATGTGGTTAGGATTCACATTAGTGGAGACAAAGCTGGGTGCCCAGGCACTTGAAGGAGGGTCCCTTTTACATCCCAAAAGGGAGATGGCATTACCTGGGGAAGGAGCCTTACTTAGATGTTGACTGATTTTGAGGCACCAAGGAAATTTTAATAGGAAAAGAGAATTATGAAAATTGGGAAGCAAACCCGTGAAGGAAATCTGATTGATTCTTGTCAGTAGTTCTTGAACTTGAATGTGCACTAGAATCACCAGGAGGACTTGTGAAAGATTAGGTTGCCAAGGCCCACCCTCAGAGTTTCTGATTTCATGAGTCTGGGATAAGGCCTAATTATCATTTAAATTGCTAAGTTCTACCGTTGCTGCTTGATCTGGGGACCACTCCCTGAGACTCACTGCTCTTAATGAAATTGGTGTCTTGATTGATCAAAAATCCATGGATGAGGATCGGAACAAATTGTAGGGGCAAGATGGAGAAGGGGATGGCCATCAGGGTGTTACGTGACCTGGAATGCCTGCCATCGGGGCTGTCTGTTCCCCTCTTTTCTTAGATTTCTTTACTCTCAGAGTGACTGGTGAAACCAAAAGTCCCTTGGGGGTGGCGTCAGGAATGTAGTCATAGAGAATAACTTGAAAACTATAATCTTACATTCAGCATATGGCCAGAGTACTTCTAAAACTTGGATTAAAATTGTATTTCTCAGGTTTTATTTTAAAAACATGTAAGTATGGTATATCATATTTTAGGACCAGCATTTACCAGAAGGCATCTTCACCCACTACTTTATAGAAATCTCAACTCTAAAACTGAACTCATAACCTTAACCCCTCAAACTTGCCCCTCCTGCAGTGTTCTTTGTAAGTGGTAGGACACCTGCCCAGTTTTTTGTGTCGTAGGCTGAACATCGTTCCTTCTCTCTCTCACTTCCTGCCTGTATCTGATCATTCACAGAGTCGCATCGAGTACATCACTAGTATGTCCTGTCCACCTCACTGTCATCACTTTATCCATCCGCTAGTTCTCACCTGGACCTTCCCACATCTTCTCTGCCTCCCTCTGATTCATTATCTGCATAGGAGTCAGAGAGATTTTTTAGGAACACGAATCACGCCAGGTCACCCCCATGCTTAAGACCATTCAGTGCCATCCCTCAGTGTAGGGTAATCTTTAAAGTCTCAAAATGGCGCACATGGGCTCTACACGACAAGGCCCCGGCCAACATCTCCAGCCTCATTTTGAGATACTCCCGTTTTTATTCTTTAAACTCCAGTCCCACTGACTATGTTACTTCCTGAGCTAAACATGTTTAAAACCAGTGCTTTTCGCTGAGGTGATACTAGACCTATGTCCCAAGGGTATCCAGAGGAGAAGGTGAATTTGGCACTGGTCCTTAGAGAGCTTTTGTGCAACTAAGAAATGGTGACCCTCCAGGCAGATGCAGTGCCTGGGCTGGAACTGGCTGGGTTTCAGCCTTCACTCACCAGGACAGGACACAGCCTGTGCAGCCAGAATGGTGACCCTGGCTCCAGGACGTCATCTGGTTTACCTCCAAATTAAAAATAGCTCTGTCCTATTTGGAGGCAGAAAATTGGACAACTTCTGGAAAGGCCTGCTGGCCCTATGATTTAGTAATAATTGTAGGTATGAAAAGGCTTTTACCATGAAGCTGTAGGAAATTATTCTTTGCAAGACCAAGATAACATGTATATGTGTTTCCACGCCAGTGTGCTTACATCTGCACTGCTTACTTGGTGATAGACTTGTCTCATGGTTGAAGATCAGGAATGAGTTACAATCTAGGATGTCGCCGTTTCCTAGCATCCAAGTGTGGAACTGAGCACATAAAACCCCCAGACTACTGTGGTTTCCCTTCGTGGAGGAGGGCCTCTGACTCGCCCAAGAGGCATGACATTCTTTCACATGATATGTTTGCTCTTGTGAAAAATGACTGGAAGTATTCGAGACCTGGCAGCAGAAGAAATGGGAGGAGACCTAATTCTTGCTGGTCATGAGTCATCTTATTAAAAATTTAAATCGCACATTTTATTAAGCAGTTTCATTGTTGGTACCGAACGATTCATCAGCCCTAGATTGCTTTGATGTATGTGTGATATATCCACGTGTCCTCTGCCAGGATCCTAGCATGGATCTTCCCCAGAACAAACACTGAGTAAGTATTAATATGATAATTTTGCCCTTGATTTTTGGGGGCAGTTTTGTTTCTTGTTTTTAAACTCTGTGTTGAATATTCAGGGATTTTTTTGCGGTCATTTTTCAGATTGATGGAAGTGCCTAAGTCTTATTTGGGGAGGAGTCTTAAGAGAGAATGAAAAACAACCATACATACTCGATGCCTTTGTAATTTCAAACACGAATGGACACTCCCTGCAGGCCGTGGTCCGGTCACTCAGTAGGAACAGGATTTGCATCTGGGAGCAGACAGTTGCTCTGTAAGTGTTTGTTACGATATCGCAGGTGCTGAATATGCTGTATCTAACTGAATTAGTGTATCCTGTTCGTTCCTGGGTCATAAAGGCAAGTGTTGAATGTTGTCACTGGAGAGAGTGTCTCGTGGCTAGCACACTGTTGCCTTAGGAAACTCGTTCTTCTATGCAGAGCTGTAGCTGGGTTTTTCAGGCCAGCTCCACTTGAAACCCTGCCTCGTAGGATGCCCTGTGCCTATGTAATCATGGGACCTCTTACCCCCGGTGGCTGGGCGATCTGCTGCTGCCACAGCCCAGCTTCTCATGCCAGACCTCCCGCCTTGGGATGGTCTGCTAGGCTGCCATAACCAAGTACCAGACTGGGTGCCTTGAACAACAGAAGTGTAATATCCCAGTTCTGGGGGCTGGAGGTCCAAAGTCAAAATGCTGGCCGGCTTGGAGCCTTCTGAGGGCGGTGAGGGAGTCACCTGTTCCAGGCTTCTCTCCTTGGCCTGTAGATGACCATCTTCTCCTTGTGTTTTCACATCGTCTCCCATCTCTGCATCTCTCTCTGTCCAAATTTCCCCGTTTATGAGGATGCCAGTCATACTAGTATAGGGCCCCCCTGAATGACCCCGTTTTCACTTCAGTATCTCTGTCAAGACCCTCCCTCCAAACGAGGGGTCACATTCTGAGGCACTGGGGGTTAGGACTTCAACATGTGAATTTGTGAGGGAGACACAGTTCAACCCATCACACCACTTAGAGTTGAGCCTTGATACAAAGTAGGCTCAGAAATCTAGCTGTACTCATTTTGGAATCGTCTTTAGATCATTTACCAAAAGAAATATGTAAATTAGCTGAATTGTCACCCTTTTCGCTACCCATTCGGGCACCTTCGTGTCAGCAGTGTGACCTCTGCAGTTAACAGTGCTCTCTCTTCCGAGCACCTCATGAGTTATTAGGCCAAAAAGTGTCAGATAAGTGAAAACAAATATGAGAGTGACACCATTAGTAAGGGGGCTTCAGCTGCACCCTTCCCCCCCAAGCCCAGGACCTGTAAAATGTCTAACCCATTCCAAGTCCTGAGGATTTAAAACCCTGTAATGTGTTGATCTGTGGTGTGTTTTGACGTGACACTTGTTTTGGTTACATCGTTCACGCGTGTCCTTTATTTTCCACATGAGCCTTGCTTAGCTGAGTGGTTTTGACACTCACAGCTCTCCAGTGCTTCGGACTGACTGTTTATTCCAAGAGGTCCCAGCTGAACTTCCTGGCAGGTTGTTGTGATACCTTCCGAGACGTAGGTTCTTGAGCTGAAGGATGCCTTCGTTTCCCCTCTGGGCTTTTCCCAGCTTCTGGAAGGTGGAGGCATCTGCCAAGCCTCTTTCTCTGCAGACCCTTGGCTCCTGTCAACGCTTGTGTGCCCCTGTCTATGTTTTTAAACTTGCCCCGCCCCCTGTTTTCCCACCGTATCATGTGCTAGTGTGACTGGTATGCACCTTCTTAGGCTTCTGGGCGTTGAGACAAAACCCGTATTTCATGTCTTCCAGCCTAAGAGGCCAGGACAGGTGGCAGTTTTCTCCCCTTGCTACTAAACGAGTCAGGTTTGTCTGGTCTCTGGCATATTCTGTAACATCAGCAACCTGTTAGTAAAACCGTACATCCCTGAAGGAAGCAGCCTTGGGATGCTCAGAGACTGCATGACGTCCTCCTCACCCGTACGTCTGTGAGCCTGTAGCCGTGTGCACGGGGACCAAGGGCCAGGCTCCTTCCTGCCTCTGGTGAAAGGCCCTGGTAATCTTTACTATTAAGATGAAGTGGAATATTATAAAATTTCTACTAAATAAGGAATATATCTACTTCCCTGAGACAAAAATCTGCTCTCTGTTTCTTCATTATACAGCCAACTCTCCCTTCCTCCTTCCTGCCCTCCCCGCAGACTGAATACCCTCTAAACAAGGAGTTCTTTGCAGGTGAAGGTCCTTGGTTAGCTTGGGGGATCCCCCCACCCCATGCTCTGCTTTTGCTGAGTCTCTGGAAGAAAGGCACCTCTTGGGGAAGCCTCACGTGGAATCGGAACAGGCCTGCGGCCTACTCGACCTCTTGGTGTTTAAAAAAAAAAAAAGATTTAATGAATGAGACTCATTTTCTCTGTCACCCTCTGAAGGGATGGATTTCTTGGTTAAAACAAAGCAGTGGGCCACATTTTAAACAAAACTAATAAACAGTAAGGATATCAGCTGTCCTTTAAAGCACAGATTTCTACCCCAGAAGTTCTGTGTCTCTGGCTGGTTTCTTTTTATTGACTGTACCTGAGCAGAGGAAGGCCTGGGACCCTCTCCCTTCAGAGGCAGCCAGGTAGCTCGAGAGGCTCTCCTAGATCTGGATCGTTCCAGGGCCAAGGACCAAAAACCCCTCCTTAAGCTATGGTTCCTCCTCCTGATAGCCATGGCTGAGTTCCGACTGGAGGGGACCCCAGGGGACAACAGAAACTTTCAAGAAGCTCCAGAGAGGAGCCCACGTTTTCTAACATCCACCTGGTAACCAGATGGTCCTGACACTTGATCTCTCTGAAGAACAGAAGCCCAGGGGCTACCATGTGACCACCTTCTGAGCTAGTTTTCCATCTGGCTTGTGGACTGTTTTTTGAGAGTAGTCCTGCCTCCCTCAGACTTCCTCTCCTTGGGGCACAGGACAATCAGACTAGCCCCCGGTTTCTTCCTTTGCATAAATAACTATCCGATCTTCCCTGTCCACTCAGATGCACTCTGTTATTCAGACCTCACTCCACAGGCCTCAGACATTCCGGGTGGCTACACAAGGTTTAATCTCTCTTCCTATCCCCTGGTAAGATGGTTTTAGCAGAGGTTTGTCTCTGGTAGCTGTTCCCCTCTTGTCACTGTAGCAAGACTTTCTAGCCCCTTTAACTTTTGGTTTACATATTGGGGCTTCCAGCAAGTTCAGAAGAACTCAGTAAGCTACTGACTGGTGGCACATGTATACATTAAGAGTCCTGGCGTACGTTAATGGTTCTGCTTAGGTTTTAGAAAATAAGAGAGATGCTATACTTAGCCAGGGAAAAGCTGCATCTATGGCAGGTGGGCTCAGTTTACCAGGTCCCTGAGATGGACTTTATTGGAAAGCAAATGCGGAAATTGGGGATGGTCACTTGAATGAAAGCTCCTCAGTACCTAGAACAGCTCCAGGCATGTGGTGGGTGAATGATAAATGTTCTTGGAGTAAATATATAGACGTGTGTGTATGAGTGAAGGTATAAGTTGGCCGTGTCATTTTGAAACACTAGTTCTACCAGATAAAGTACTGAAAATCCTGATTATTTTTGGTCGCCTGACCCTAGGCAAGTCAATATATAGCGATACTGAAAGCAAGCTCTCAAATTCCTAAGACAATTCAGCATCTTTTACTTGCTCCACTTTTCTTCTCTGTCTCCTGAAAGCTATGGGTTGCCAGAACTTTTATTTATACGAAAACAAAATCTAGGTTGATGATCTAAGACACAAAAGGGTCGAACAAGCCCATTAATGGGCTCTCCTTTCATATGCAGTACTCCATAGCATGTTTGGTGGTGATTAATGAGTGACTCTGATTGATGGATGTAAACAGACGGCCATTCATCTCTTCATCAAACCGTTGTTGAGCACCATGTCCTGAGCTAAGCTTGGTATAGAAATTATTAAGTGTGGGACCTTCATTCTTAAAAAGCTCAGTCTGGAAGAGACGACATTCTGTGGACCTAGTCAAGTGAGCCCACCTGCCAGAGACGTTCCTTTTCTTTAGCCAAGTACAGCATCTAGTAGAGATAGCCAGTGGTTCCATACGGTACCTGGTGGTAGAGGTTTTTTTTTTAAAAAAAAAGAGTGCTTGATGCTGTGGTCGTGGATTTCCCTTGGCTATTCTGCCATGACATACACGAATGAAACATTCGTGTATGTCATTTCATTCGTGTAAAGGCTGGTTTCATTCGTGTAAAGCCTGGTGGGGCTGACTCTCCGTGGGGGATAGTTTCATAGTTCTTCTTGCTTCCTTTGGTGGGTGGAAGGAGTACTTGTCACGTTTGGGTTGGAAGTGGGCGGGTAGTCACCTCAGTAAATGGCTACTCCATCTTTCTGTGGATTGGGCCATGGCCTTGAATCCTTTCTTTTTCCTAAACGCTGTATCAGGTTCTGTTATCTTTTTCATCAAAACATGCACGAGGTGATAGGAATGTTGGTATCTTGTTAGAGGGTGTGTGCGCTTGTCAGAACTCATCACAATGTGTAGTTAAGATCTGTGCATTTCACTCTATGTAAATTCCCCTCCTCCGTTCTCCTCTCCCCATGCTGACCTCAGATACCTGAAGCTCTCCTTCCTCAGGGCCTTTGCACTGGCTGTTGTTTCTACGTGGAAGCTCTTCCTGTGTATTCATCTGATTTTCTCTCTCACTTCTTTCAGGGCTTTGTTCATTGTCATTTTATCAGTAGGACCTTCCCTGATCACCATATTAAAATTGTAACTCCCTGCCATTCCCTTTCTGCACAAAGAGCCAGCAGAATGTGCAGTTAAGATCGTGGGCTCTGGCTTCAAATCCATTCTGGTTGTATGACTTGGGTCCCCTTCCTGTACCTCAGTTTTATCACCTATAAAAGAGGAGTAAGTATCATGTCAGTAGGGTTATTGTGAAGATTTAATGAATTAATACATGAAAAGCACTGAAAACAGTGCTTAATAGGTCGTAAGCTAATGTTGTATTTATCACCCTTCCCTGCTTTGTTTTCCCCATACTGTTTATCACCATCTGATCTACCATATATCTATTTGTTTATGGTTTCTTGCCATTAGAGCAGATACTTCATCAGAGCAACTACTTTTCATTTACTTTTTTTTTCTTTTCCATTTTCTTTCTTTCTTTCTTTTTTTTTTTTATTGCTGTATCATCAATATATTCACCACTTAGAATAGGGCCTGATATATAATGTTCTCAATAAACATTGTGCAGTCAGTGGGCAAATGAGCAAATAGGAAAGGGGTCTGTGTACTACTTTCTGGAGGCTGAGGGATGTGTTGGGGCGGAGGTCGGGAAACCTTTTCTGCAAAAGGCCAGATGGTAGATGTTTGTAGGCTTTGTGATTATAGCCGTTCAAATCTGCTGTTGTAGCGTGAAAGCAGCTACAGAACCGAATGAGTGGGACTGTGCGCGCAATGAGACCTTGTTTACAAAAACAGGCAGCCCGTCAGATTTGGCGTACGGGCTGTAGTCAGCCAACCCCTGGGTTTGGGAAATAAATTTTGGCCTCGCTTTCCTGATTCTTGTTACCCCCCCCCCCCTTTAACCACATCTTCCACTGAAGTAATTAGTGCTAGTCACACAGACCTGAAATATTAATAACTTAATAATTATATTATTAAAAAACCATTATGACCTATTATCACTTGGTTCAGTACTCATTAATTGTACAAAATTTGCATGTGTCTTTTGATGTCTTAATACTGCACAACAATGTTAAGAATATATTTTGTATTTTCAGCTGTATGATTTCAGGGCTCTGGTTTTCGTTTTCTTTTTTTTTCTTCCTATAACAGCAGAAAACATATTTGTCCTGCTGATTATGGCTAGAGGCATGTGTGCTATAAAAGAAAAAAAAATGTTGACCCTCCACTTACTACACAGCCAAGACTGTAACTGACACTCAATTGAGATAGAAACAAATAGAAATTGTCTACCAGTTTAGTTTTAAAAGTTATTACAGTCTTATTTTGGTACAAAACTGTTCCCAAGCCCACAATTTTTACCACTCTTCCCAGTCAATTTGGTATGCTGGCACGATTCTTCCATTTTTAAATACAGTATGTTTTGGGCCATGTTGTATGAATGACAAACTATGAAACTTTAGGGCAAAATGTTACAGCGTTTATTGCTGTATTAAAGCAGTAGATCAGAAATTGTATGTGTTTTGCTGCTGAAATGCATTTAATTAAACATATAAGTAGTTCAAGTTACAGACATATAGCTTGGAGATATTGTGGGTTTGTTTCCAGACCACTGCAATAAAGCAAATATTGCAATAAAGGGAGTCACAGGAATTTTTTGGTTTCCCAGTGCACATAAAAGTTATGTTTACCCTATACTATGGTCTGTTAAATGCGCAATAGCATTGTGTCTTAAAAAACAACAATGTACATACCGTCATTAAAAAAACACAAACACTTTATTGCTAAAAAAAAATGCTAACCATCATTTGAGCCTCCTGCGAGTCGAGACGTGTGTACTGGTCTGGTGGAGGGTCTTGCTTCAGTGAGATGTTGTCAGCTGCTGACTGATCAGGGTGGTGGTTGCTGAAGGTTGGGGTGGCTGTGGCAGTTTCTTAAAATAAGACAATGAAGTTTGCCTCATCAATGGACTCTTCCTTTCATAAATGATTTCTCTGTCACATGCAGTGCTGTTCAATAGCACGTTTTGCTCACAGCAGAACTTTTTTTGGAATTGGAATTCTCTCAAACCCTGTCACTGCTTTATCAACTCAGTTTATGCGATATTCTCACTCCTTTGTTGTCATTTCAACAGCCTTCACAGCGTCTTCACGAGGGGGAGATTCCATCTCCAGAAACCATGTTTTTTTGCTCATGCACAAGAAGCAACTCCTCATCCCTTCAAGTTTTATCATGAGATTGCAGCAGTTCAGTCCCATCTTCAGGCTCCACCTCTAATTCTACTTCTCTTGCTGTTTCACCACATCTGCAGTTAACTTCCTCCGCTGGAGTCTTGAACCCTTCAAAGTCATCCAGGAGGGTTGGAATCAACTTCTTCCAAACTCCTCTGAATGTTTATATTTTGACCTCTTCCCACGAATCACAAATGTTCTTAGTGGCATCTGGAATGGTGAGTCCTTTCCATAAGGTTTTCAGTTTAATTTGCCCAGATCCATCAGAGGAATTACTGTCTTTGGTAGCTACAGCCTTACAAAAAGTATTTCTTAATAAGACTTGAAAGTTGAAATGACTCCTTGATCCATGGGCTGCAGAATGGATGTTGTGTTAGCAGACATGAAAACAGCAGTCATCTCATTGTACGTCTCCAGTCAGAGTTCTTGGGTGACCAGGTGCATTGTCAATGAAATGAAAGGAACCTTTTTTTTTTTTTTTTTTTTTTTCTGGGCAGTAGATCTCAACAGTGGGCTTAGAATATTCAGTAAACAATGCTGTCAACAGATGTGCTGTCATCCAGGCTTTGTTGTTCCATCGAGAGGGCACAGGCAGAGTAGATTTAGCGCAATTGTGACGGGTCTAGGATTGTCAGGATGGCAAAGGAGCATTGGCTTCAACTTAAAGTCACCAGCTGCATTCGCCCCTAAAAAGAGAATCTGCCTGTCTTTGAAGCTTTGAAGCCAGACATTGACTTCTCCTCCCTAGTTATGAAAGTCCTAGGTGGCTTTCAGAGAAGACTGTCTCATCTGCATTGAAAAATCTGTTGTCTAGTGCAGCCACCTTCAGGAGTTATCTGAGCTGGACCATCTCCATAACTTGCTGCAGCTTCTACATGAGCTCTTGTTCCTTCACCTTGCACTTTGATGTTATAGAGACGGCTTCTTCCCTTAAATGTTATAAACAAACCTCTGCTAGCTTCAGCCTTTTTTCATGCAGCTTCCTCACCTCTCAGCCCTCATAGAATTGAAGCGAGTTAGGGCCTTGCTGTGGATTAGGCTTTGACTGGAATGAATGCTGTGGCTGGCTTGATCTTCTTTCCAGACCTCTACAACTTTTCTCCTTAGCAGCAGTAAGGCTGTTTCACGTTCTCATCATCCGTGTGCTCACTGGAGTGGCAATTTTAATTTCCTTCAGGAAGTTTTCCTTTGCGCTCACAACTTGGCTAATTATTTGGCATATGAGGCCTCGCCTTCAGCCTGTCTTGGCTTTCAACATGCCCTCCTCACTAAGCTTAATCACCTCTAGCTTTTGGTTTCAAGTGAGAGGCTTGCGACTCTTCCTTTCGCTGGAACACTGCTCACGTCTTGGCTAGTGAAGGCTAGGTTGGCCGACCTGGGGAGGAAAACAGGAGAGAGAGGAGTCTCCAGGTTTTCAAGACCTAAAAAGAAGAGAAGGGTAGGGCTGAGGGTAAGAGTGGATGGAAATATTAGAAGTTGAAACCTGCTCAGGCCCCCTGATGCTCCTCCATCATATTAGGAATTAAGTTTGCAAACTCGTCGGAATAACATCATTCCAAAGTAACATCATGATCTGGTTCACCTACCTTCTAAAGAGCGTGAAAACTCACTGTATGGGATTGTAGCCAGCGAGGGTGATGGCAGTGATCAGACTGATCCAAATTTATCTTAAAGTTAAGGTGAGAAGATGGGTTTCTGGCCTGTGCAGCCAAGAGGAAGCTCACACTATTAGCCAGAACAGAGTGTGCAGGAGGTAGAGTGGTTACGGCATGAAAGCGTGCATGTTTGAGGAACCCCTGGGGCTTACGCATTTGTACCGTAAGCATTTGCTGTCTATCACGTGAGATGATGGGGATGCAGAGATCAGAAATACAGTCTCCGTTTTCAAGGAGCTCACAGCCTAGTCAAGGAGACAGATAGTGTAAAATTAGGGCTCTTGGGAAGCATGCCCAGGATGCCCTGGGAGGGGTAACCAGGGCCTCGGAGGAAAGGATGCCTGAGCTGGGTCTTGAAAGTGTGTATCCCAGGGCTTCGGAGGGGTGGTACCAGGAGGGAAGCGACAGCCAGAGGTGAGGGAGCAGAGTGTGCTCAGAGAAGGGTGTGTCGTCCAGCATAAGAGGCAGGCAGGGGTGGGTGACCTGGAGGTAGTATGTAATTTGGACTAGAATCGTGTGAGATAGGTCACGGGTGGTGACCCTAGCTAGGGCACACCAGCGGTTTGATAAAAACCTGTTGAGAGGTATACTTGGGTTTGGGACTCCCTTCTTGAGTGACCTTAGGCAAATCCATAATTTTGTGCAGTGGTATCAATAGCTAATAATGGTAGAGAGAAGTGTGACGTTCTTTCAGTTTATCCCAGCATCTTCAAGTTTACTGACATTTCATGCACATCAGTTTTTCAAATAGCAGCAGCAGCATTTTATTCAAGAAGTAGATGATCCTGGCTTATGGTAATGAACTTCTTAAAATCAACTCCCTTTTTGTTACCATTCCTAAGTATTAATAGCATAGAGCCGAAAGGTTCATTTCTCTTTATTTTTTTTTCCAGTTTTCCTTGCTGCTTCATTTATTTGAATGCTTGCCACCTTTTGTGGCTTTCCGTTTTAGTAAGCGAGGGAAGGAACTTCTACTAATACGCAGTCATGAGTATGCCCTCGTTTATGCTCTGTCTTAACAGCTCTCTGTGAGAGGCTATTCCATTTTCTGAGCGTGTGTTTATGTTTTTGCAGGTGGTTAAAATAACAAGTATTTTCTTATTTGGTTTGTAAATATTTGGGGAGCCCTTCATATGCTTAAGGTTATGATAGAAAAATATTCAAGACAATTATATCATGCTCAAGGCTGTTTGAAAGTCCTATTGTCTGAAGATATGGGGGGCAGGGTACAGCTCAAGTGGTAGAGCGCGTGCTTAGCATGCACAAGGTCCTGGGTTCGATACCCAGTACCTCCTCCAAAAATGAATAAACCTAATTTAGGAGGGAATCATATAGCTCAGTGACAGAGCACGTGCTTAGCATGTACGAGGTCATGGGTTCAATCCCCCGTACCTCCATTAAAATAAATAAATAAAAATAAAACCTAATAACCCTCCCTTGAAAAAAAAAAAAAGACAAAGCTGAAGATATGGATGAAGATTTTTAAATGTTTTATAATGGAAATGCTCAAATAGATAAAAATGTAGATAGAATAGTATCATGTTGGCCCACGTGCTTATCCGCCCTCTTCAACAATGATCAAATTGTGGCTTAGCTTGTTTCATCTCTATCTTTACCCTTATTAACTCTTCTCCTTTATCATTTTAAAGCTAATTCCAGATGTCATATCATTTCATCCATGAATATTTTGCTCATCTCTAGAAAATAAGAACCCTTTAAGAAAAAGACAACTATTATAACATAAAATGTAAAATAATTCCTTAATATCATCACATGCATAATGTTCAAATTTCCAGTTGTGTCACCAATGTTATACTTACTTTTACAGTTTGACAAACTTCCTACACGTGTGTTGTAACCGTGGATATCACCCCTGCTGCCAGCGTCCCCACCCCTACTGTTTTCAGCACCTCCCCTGCCCCACCCCCGACCCCCACTTCTTACCACGTTGTACTTGTCAAGTGATCCTGGATTAATTTTCTAGGGATGTCAGAGGAGACTGGAGGCAAAAGGATTTGGACTAATACAGTGGAGAGGAGGAAATACGTGATGACAGATACATAGCAGAGAACCAGGAAGGAGGGTTGCATAAGAATCTTAAAATGTTGCAGACATCCCGACTTAGTTGAAGTTTAAAGGGAGAGATATTTTGGATTAAAATCTGAGTTGCCTCTTCAGAGCTGTTACTTTTGGATCCGAAGTAAGAAGTCGGAGCTGGGGAGAGGAGCTCTGCCCTTGTTTGCTTTGGTAGCCGGTCCCACCTCACCTGGGCAGGGCTTGTCCCAGGGGAAGGAGGGCCTCCTGTGCGCCAGCACCGGACGGTGTGCACCTCAGAGTCGCCGGCAGCTCATTAAAACCCAGGGGCCCCAGGTTTCTGATTCAGAAGGTGTTGGCCCAAGGATTTACATCTAGCTGAGCTCACAGGTGAGATGCTGATGCCGCTGCTGGCCAGGCCCCTCACCTGGAGAACCACTCAATACTTCCTCCTCCAGTTTTTTAAGACATTTCTTTGTTACGATTGTATTGCTGCCTCCATGGGAAATCATTTTGCACTGACATCCCTAGCGAGCTTCTTGGGGGGAAGAAATTGGTGAGAGATCTGTGGGTAATTTATATGAAGCTGTATTGTTTTCAAAATGACCACATGGCACCCCCTCCACCGCCACCTTGGTTGATTGGTTGAATGTTTGTAAACACCCTGTCTTCCACAGGAGGGATTTCTTCTTTAAAATGTCTTAGCACACCTCACGAAATTAGAAGGTCCCTTTCAAACCTAAACATTTTACCCAAGGAAAGCTGAGAAAGCTAGAACAAAAGTCATTCTCACCACTGTTTAGAAACAGACTTTCTAATTTTCTTAGTGTTTTTTTTTTCTTTCTTTTCCTTCTTCTCTTTTCTCTCCTTTTCTTTCTTTCTTCCTTTTCTTTCTTTCTTTTCTTTCTCTTTCCTTTCTTTCCTCTCTCTTTCTCTTTCTCTTCTTTCCTTCCTCTTTTCTTTCTTCCTTTCTTCAGGGAGAGGTTGGGCAGCTGGCCTGACCTAAAACATCAGTTAGTTAGCAATCCTGTAAAAAGTGTGGTTTTCTGCCAGCCCTATGGCCACCACACCCGTTGCTGGAACTTTCCCTGCTGTTTTACCATATTCATATCTGTTCTAAACGAGTCCTTACCAAGTTTGAAATACACCCCAAACATGCTTTACTTGATTTTTTTGTTTGTTTGTTTGTTTGACCTTACTTTAATATATGAATGTTATCCCCAGGAGATTGTTTTCCTAGAACTTTTCTGAACTTATTTTTATAAACCATTGGAATAGGAAACCACAAGACTGAGGACTCTTGCAGGCAGAACTGATCTGTTGTTGATATCACTCAACAAATAAGGGTTTGTCCAGTTTGAACTACGACCTTGAACTCAAATCCTCTGTTGTATATTTTCTGGTGCCTTTTCCTTTGGCAAGTCATTCAAAGAAGTATGCATTAAGTACTTAGAAGGCAGAAATACATTTGATTTCTTGTGAGAATTATTGGACGTTAAAGTTTTAATTTTCTAAATGGTTTTATCCACCCAGAAGACGAAATTGTAATTGGCAGGCTTCTGGGTAAGCAAAGAATTAGAACAAAGGAAGCTGCATATTCTGAGTATCATTTTGGACTTCAGGCACGTATAATTGGATTACTTATTATCCTTTATTCACAACATATTATTTTAAGGCCATGTATATCCTACTTATATCCATCCATTTATTTATTTGGCTCATTTAAAAATACTGTTTCATTTCTAATTTCTAACAACTATTTTCAATCCTTATTTTTAAAATTTGAGGTGAAATTTATATACAGTGAAATACACACGTCTTAAATGCACAATTTGATGAGTTTTGACAAATGTATAAACTGGTATAACCAACACCTCCATCAAAATATTGAGCAGAAAGTTCCCAGTATCTCCTTCAATTATTCATCACTTTCTGCAAGTAATTATTGTTCCACTTTCTGTACATACATACTTTTTATTGAATTTCAAATAAAAGGAATCACACAGTACGTAGTCATTTATGTCTGTCTTCTTTGGCTCAGCATAATATTATCGTCTGTATCAATCTTTTTTTTCATTGTGGAGTAATAATTCCATTGTCTTGGAATAATATTCCATTGTATTAAGTACATGAAGTGGCCCAGGGGAATCTTCCTCTCGGAAATGTTTTTGAGGATACAGGAAAATCTTTACAGAGCATGGGATTTTCTGAAACCTTCTCATTTAGCCTTTCTATTTTAAAAAATACTTTCATCCAGCCATGAAAATTGACATATAGCCTCTTCAACACAGATGTTCACAAAGTAAGGCTGCCTCTTAAACAGCTCAAGCCAGACTTTTAACACATATGGAAATTCTATTCTTAAAATTAGTACTTTACCACTTTGGGCTGCCTTTTCTTCTGTGTACTCTTTTAACGCCCATTTGGAATTTACTATGAATTACTTTGTGGCCTTGCCTATCTGCATGGTGTATCCTGGTAAATGTAACACGTGAATTGAAAAGAATGTTTATTCTGCATTTAGACGTTTTGTTCTATAAATTGAATTAGGTCAAGATGGTTGATAGTGTTGCTCAAATCTGTATTGTTACTGGATTTTTCCGTACTTTGGCATTCCAAAAGAAGGTTGAAAAGGAGGACAAACGGTATATAAGACAAACAAACAAACAAAAAAATGGCAGGACAGTAGACTTTAATCTGTCAATATCAACAATTACATTAAATATAAACGGACTAAATTTGTGTAATTCTCCCTTAATTGTGTCAGTTTTTGCTTCATGTAATTTGAAACTCTGTTACTAGTTGCAGAAACATTTGTGATTGTCAGGACTTCCTGGTGAATTGACTCTTATCATTATAAAATAATCCCTCTTTCTTTCTGGTAACACTTCTTGATTGGAAATTATTTTTCTTGTATTAATTAAGCCGCTTCTTCTTTCCCAGGTTTACAATGTGCTTCCTTTCTTTCCTAGTCTATCCCCCTGCATCCCTGGCTTGGGGCAGCCATCATCCTGAATTTCGTATTATCATTCCCTTTTTCTTTTTGTATAGTTACATTGAATCTATATGTATTTCTAATATATATTATGTGTATTTATATATTTCTATTTAATTGTTTTAACTTAACAAAAAGTCTTGCTGAATTTACCAGAGACTTTCTGTTTTATGTGCTATTATATTGCATAGATTTGTCCATACTACACATATATTGCTTTAATTTGTTTTGAAAATTGTAATTGCATTGCATAAACATTCCTGTTTATTTATCTCCTCTAACGTTGATGGACATTTGGGTTGTTTCCACGTTTTTGTCCTTGTGGCAAGTCCTGCTATGAACATTTGTATATTTCTCATGGTAATATACCTTGGTGTAAATATTGCTAGATTGAAAATGAATGTGGATGTTTAATTTTAGCCCGTTTTACATTCCCATTACCACTCTGTAAGAGATTCTGTGAATTCACATCCTTTTACAATACTTGGTAGTATCAATTTTTTTGGCCAACTGAGTAGGTTTAAAATGACATCACATGGTTGTCTTAAATTCCTTGGCTATTAATAACATTAAGCATCTCTTCAAAATGGTTCCTCTTCTGTTACATGTCTGTCCATATCTTCACCCCTCCCTTTTTTCTAATCGATTTGTGAGAATTCTATACTTGGAATACCACTGAACTACCACCTGTATTTAACTACTTTTAATTTATTAAAGAGATCTTTGGCCTTTGAATCCGTCATCCTCCCTGACCTCCCTGTTGAATTTGCAAACCCCGTCAAATTCCTGACCCCTTCATCCTGCTCAGTTTTTCTCCCTTAGCACCTACCACGTGCGCCATATTATATTCACACTTGTTCACTGTGTTTGCTGTCTGTCTCTCCTTACTGTTACACATAGGCTACTGTGTGATACGTATAGAGGTCCAGGGTAAGTATTTATAAACTTTTGTAACAATTTAATGTCATCATATTTTTATTATGTTAAACAAAGACTTGGTGTCTAACAAACTAAATTTTTTAAAAAACTGATTCTTCACCAACACTTTGAAAAGCAGAGCCTAGGTTTTCATACCTCCATGTCATAGCATTTGAAAGGTTCATTGAACAGAACAGAGAAGAAATAGATAACTACCTTTCTTTCTTGAAAACGTGTTCATGCTCTATACAAAATACAGTTGCTAACGAAGAGGATTATTTGTTTTTTTCATTTAGTGAGGTGATGAGTTTTTCTAATGTGAGCATTATTTTATTAGCATTCCCCGTGTTTATAGCTAAGCCTGGCATGTATCTCTGCCTTCCCCCATATATATATGCATCTATCTTATAATATATATGCTTCTATCTTACATATGCCTTTATCTTATAATATATACCTCTATCTTATAATATATGTATGCCTCTATCTTACATATAATATACACATCTGTCTTATATATATATATTAACATCTATCTAGAGCTCTTTGAAGTGCAACTTTTAAAATGAAGGGGAATGCAAGCCGCTTAATTATATAAAATTCAGGGACTGAATACTCTTTGGCTTAATCCTTTATGTCCTCAGTTTTCATGTTTTGAGTTTTTCAGCCTGAAGTGTGCTTATTAAATGTGTGCGCCAGCTCTTTGGACTGTATACTTGCCAATTGTGCAAGTAAATTTTTGAGAACTCCTAGGTTCATAACCTAGCTTGTTAACCCCCTTATTTCTAGGTGACTGTAAATACAAGCCCTGGTTATTTTTGTACTGTAGTATTTCTACATAAAATGGTAATGCTATTTTATACCTTCTGAAGGGAGAAAAGTTCTGGGAAATTCTCAGATGAAATCTGTGAAAACTATAAAAACAAAGTAAGATTTTGCAATGATTAAATGGCATTCTGTTAAAGTGGACGCACAGTGAAGAACTGATCCAAGAAGTCGTTTATCAGAACTGTAAATATGTTTGTAAAAATAAAGTGGTGAGATCTGGTTGCTTAGAAACAGAGGGCAAAGGTTTCTGTTAAACAGCATACCCTTTAGTTCCCAGATATTTGCTACTGTAGTATCTGCAAAGTAGCTTTATTTGGGCCTGTTGGGAGAATTTATAGGGGGGCTTAGCTGGTACCTAAAATGTATTCATTAATATTGAAAATCACATGATTTGACTTTTTCCTGTTAATGACCAAATTTTTTTTTTTTTGTCAAGGATCATTTCAATTTATTTTTTAACTGGTAAAAGAGTGAGTAGATTGTGACACAATTTCAGTATAAATCCATCTTTCAGATAGGATCAGATAAACAAATTCAATAGAATAGCAGAAATCAGACAGACCTAGGTTTAAAACTGGTCTTTGTAAACTGTTTTTTGTTATATTTACTTGCTGTCTTTACAGGCAAAAAAATCAACAGACATTTTTGCTCTCCTTTACAAAATGGAGATGAATTTACACATTTTATAGAGTTGCCGTCATGATAAAGGGTTATGGATAACTGATGTAAATGTGCAGGAACCACTATAGGCACTCAGTGCATGGTGGCTATTGTTACACTGGAAAATGTGAGCAGATGTGTGTGTGCTTAGTATAAATGTTCCTGCACCATTTTCCTAGACAAATCTTCCAGTAAGTCCTTATTGAGAAAAAAACAAATAAAGGCAAAATCAAGAGAGCAGAGATCGGGTGGGGCTGGTGCAGAGAAGCAGGAAGTCTTGTATACCCTGGATCTCTCGTGGCCCTCAGCAAGGCTCCACACCACCCCGATGCCCTCACAGAGACCTAGAGCTGTACAGAGTGCAGCATGGAAACCATCCTCCTGGGGCCGAAACCCCGGGTGCAGGGACTGAATCACACTTATTCTATTAACTAACCCGGCATGGCATGGGGTCCTGCAGCACAGTAGCCAGGCAACGGTTGGCCACAGCTTCTTAATGACTCAGTTAATTCAGCTCTAAGACTTCAGAAATTCTCCATATTTGTTTGACTGCTAGGTGGAGTCATAACTTGACGCAGAGTTATCATTACCTGCCAGGAAGCATGTGTCGTCTAAAGGATGTGACGATAACATTGTTATTTTTTTCAGATCGAGGTTGGAATTTGCCCTTGACAAATAGCAAAATGATGAGTGATGCAAGTGACATGTTGGCTGCGGCGTTGGAGCAGATGGATGGTATTATAGCAGGTAGTAATCTGCATCCTCTAAAAGACGCAGTCGTGACATTTACTTTGCTCTCTTGGCTTTTTCATTACAACTCTTTTACTATGTGTCCACTTTAATATTTTCATTTATTGGCTCTTTCCAACGCCTTTAGGTTCCCCACGGTTTCATCTTTATCTCTCTTCAATTTCTATCAGAATTATTATTTCTTTCTTTTCTTTTCTTTTAAATGGCCGTACTGGGGATTGAACCCAGGACCTCATGCATGCTAAGCATGTGCTCTACCACTGAGCTATACCCACCCCCTGTACCAGAATTATTCTTAAGTTTTATTTCAAAATGTCAACAATTCTAGTACCATAGTAGGCTTCTGATCAAGGATACGGAATCTGCATGTCAGGTGAATTCTGGTGCAGCTTGTCTGTGGGTGGCACTTTGAGAGACACTGCTCTCCCAGTATCCAGGAACGTTCTAGTCTGTTCCACTGGCCTCAACATTCACTTTCCCACCAATGACTCTCATATCTGTTTATTTTTCCAATTCTTTGCTAAGCTTCAGGTCCCTGTCTCTTAACAGCCATCCAGGTATCGGCCCTGAAATGTCCTACAGACGCATCAGTGTCATTATCCTTCCTCAGAAGCCCAGCTAGTGGTCTTTATCTTGGCTAATTTCATAGTCCTCCATCCATACAGTTTCCTAAAACAGAAGTTTAAGCCATTCTAGACACTTCTGTCCCACACGTTCCCCATTTAGTTAAGCAAATTCAGTCAATTCTACCTCCTCCCAAATGCTGCCATTCCCTTTTTTTCTCTCTCAAGTCTGTCCTGTCTTTGCCACCACTGTCTTGCTTTATCTAAATAACCCTCTCATGCACTGTCCCCGACACGCCTGCTTTCCCACTCTGCTCCATCCTTTTCCGCACCACCAGAATCTTTTTTCCAAAGCCCCAGTCTGATCATCTTACTTCCTTGTTAAGAATCTTCAGCAGCGCAATAGACCGTCCCTTCCTGGTTTTGTCTCCATGGCCGAGGTGACTGACTCATGTAGGTGAGCCCGTTCGCTCCCTCACCATCTCCCAGGAGTGGTGGCTACCTAAGGTCTCAGGTCCCAGTGTGTGTTTTGTCTCCAGAGTGTGTTTCGGAGCCCATTACAGTGAGGAGATGGCTGAATGGGCTGTCGGGTGGGGTTGTCACGCAGGAACCTGATGGTCGGGGTCAGCATGCAGTTGGCCTCTACCAGCTACCGGGCCGGGGTGTGGCTGTCCTGGCCCAGCTGCTTAGCTTTCCCGGTCATAAATTTGACCAGTAGCTTTGTGGGCAGAGTTACATTTCCAAATTGCCATCAGTAATTCTCCAGCTGAGTTAAGAGGCAAAGGAGAACTGACTACAGACGTTGGGGAAGTTTTCTAAATGCACATCTCTCCCCTCTCGCCACTTTGTTTTGATGGAGACTGAACGGGGTAGAGGGTTACCATGGGCTTGTGCACTGTCAGCGACATCATCGGATAAGCCTAATAGTTAAAACTGCTAGAAGAAGACAGCAGAGTCTGTCTGGGTTTTACTGCTTTTCTGTTCCTCCCGCCTCCTGACATAACTCTTTTCACTTTATGTTTTTCTGAGTTCCCATCTCAGCTTTACGGAGTTTCCTGCGAGGGTTGATTCAGACGGTTTACATGACTCAGTTGGCACTTAGCACTGAGTGTAGCGTGTCAGTGGTTCGCACCATCACAGTTTGGTAGATGTTTGGTTCAGATCGTTGGGTCCAGCATGAGGAATGTCAGTGGAGTGAACTAGCTGAACGAGAATTCCTTTCCCCATTGTTAGCATTGATCCTGTCACATGGCCAACTGGAGAGAGAACTTACATGTTGGTTCGCAGGTCTCATCCAGCTGTGAGACCTTCTGATTTAGGAGGTGACGGCCTAAATGTCATAGGTACTGAAATTTAAGTACAAAGAGTTAGTATGCATATTTGATGCTTACTATCCATGAGTAATAGAAAACAAAAATGGTCGTAAAGCTATTTTTTGAAGCGAACATTAGCAAGGGCATTTGATGATAGGCTGCAAACAGAACCGTGGTGGAAACTGTTTATACACACACGCTCACACATACATACACAAATGTACATGTGCAATTCGTTGAGCTTCTTAAGAGATTAAATTCTGGTAAGTTACCTGGGATAACTGGCCCTCTTCCCTTTGAAATTATGCCATGCAGTTTGTACATCAATGTGCAACTTCTTTAGGGGAAATTTAAAAACTTTATGATTTCTAAAATTTGTGCTTTGAGGAATACACGGCTCCACCCAAACGGATGTGCTGCCTTCTTAGCGTCTGTTCCTTTGAGGTCAGCACGTTCTGCACCAAAGCCCACCGTCCTCTTACTACGCCACACAGCTGGCCTCCCTGTTAGGTATTTGACCTCTGATATTTATCATCAAGTATATAGTTTTTATTTTTGCACCAAATAACTATGCCTTGGAGAGGTGTGCGTGACTGAACTCTCTTTTCCCTGTTCCTTGTTTGGTCATTCCTCGCTGTGACTAGACTTGCTTGCCACCTTCAGCTTTGGCATATCATCTGACATAAATTCCATTGCTCTCTCTGTGAATTTTTGTAAACCTAGGTTCTAAGGCCCTGGAATATTCCAATGGGATTTTCGACTGCCAGTCTCCCACGTCCCCATTCATGGGAAGCTTGCGAGCTCTGCACCTCGTGGAAGACCTGCGCGGAGTGTTGGAGGTGATGGAAACAGATGAGAAGGAAGGCTTGAGGTGCCAGATCCCCGACTCGACGGCAGAAACGCTCATCGAATGGCTCCAGAGTCATATGGTAGATGTCTGCACGTTACCAGTCCCATGCCATGAATATTCTGTTCTTTTTTTTTTTAACAGACTTAATTTTTTTAGAGCAGTTTCAGGTTCACAGCAGAATTGAGCAGAAAATAGAGTTCACACATAGCCCTCCCCACCCACACATATACACTCCCCTACCCTCAACATCCCTCATCCGTATGGCATATTTGGTACAATCGATGAACCAACATGGGCACATTATTATCAACCAAAGCCCATAGTTTACATGAGGGTTCACTCTTGATGTTGTACATGCTATGGTGAATCTTGTTCCAAAATTTAGAACATAGCGTAGTTGATCAGAACAGGAAAAATCAGTTATAGGGCAACTAGTATGCCCTGATTTTATCCCTTAAGAGATCCTGATTCCCCTTTGACTCTAAGGATAGTTTTTTTGAAAGGCATTGTTAACGACACTTTCATTGTGCATTTCATATTATGCCTTTCATGAGTGTCAACTGGTCACCTGATTTTACCCATAAAAGTAGACTAACTTTTCAGTTGTGCTTGAATGACCTGCTGTGTCTTAAAACATATAGTCCTGTAAGGGAAAGAGCTTTGTACTTAATAGATGCTTTCCTGGTAACACTGGGAAGGTTACTGTAAAAGGACCCAGTAGCAATTCGAAATAGGAAGTACAGTGAATAATGAATGCTTCTAATAGCAAAGGAGGTTGGTAGCAGTATTTGATATCAAGCGCCATCTAGTGGTTGTGGCAGTCATTTCAATTCCAGTGCATGAGCTAAGCACTGGATTGGGCTTTAAATGGTGCTCTTATTCACTGAACAATGAGCCTCTTTCTAGGCATCCTTCTTGAAAATTGACGGCTTGGCAGATCTGCCCTTTCCCTGAACACGATGGTAAATACTATGCTTTTAGTATGTGTACACATAAAATCTAAAGAATGTTATAAAAACATTCAAAAGAAAAAGACAGAAAAACATGTTTATTTTGTAAGTATTTTAAAGGATGCTCAAGTTTTCAGGAAATGCATTAATAAGCTTATTAATTATGTTAAAAACATGTTTATTTTGTAAGTATTTTAAAGGATGCTCAAGTTTTCAGGAAATGCATTAATAAGCTTATTAATTAATTATGTTTATATAAAAGCTAGTGAAAATTGCATGAAAGAACCAAGATCTATTTTTTTGGTCTGCGGTGGAAACGTAAGCTGTTTGCTTTGGGAACCTTAATAGTACATCGTACAGCTAAAACATTTTCGTGTGATGTGACAGAAGTACTGGTGGTCCAACCAGTCCTGGGCTAACTGTTCTTACGTTCCCAGCCAGCATCCCTCCCTTTTCTAGGTGTGGACAGTACGTTCCATCGTCTAGTGGTGATGTAGTTATGCGACCTTGACAGTTAGAGATATTTTACTTTTTATAATACACGATGCCTCATTATTGTGCTTTATAGTTGCTCTGCAAGCTTCTCCTCTACAGAGGTGTAGGTATCCAGGTTTGCTGATTTCTTTGGGGAGCTGCTTCATGCTCTGAGATCAGACATTTCCTACCGTGTTCCTTAGGCTATTTCCTCTCTCACCCCTTCTTTACTCTGTATTTTTTCTGACCATTCAGCACGTAGTAAGAAGGGACTTACCCCTGGTAGAAGAACCCATTCCGAGCCCGCGTGCAGAGGCAGCCAGTGGCAGCCATGGCTTGAGGGTACTGTGGTGGGATTTTTTTTACTCGTGTCCAAAACATTTCCATTAAATATATGCTCAGCCTCTTCTGTTAAAGTATATCTGGAGCAGATTAAAAGTGGTGATGATGGTACCCGCACATAACTCGTGTTGTTCAGTCCTGTCTGAGCCTTCCAGGGATAGTCACAGCTCTCTGAGCGATGGAAGCCACAGTGCTCCCTGGATTGCCTGGTCTTTAGGACGTGCTCCTCACTGCTTTCTGACCTCTTGTTTCCTTGTACTTCTCCTCTTTCCTCCCACGTCAGGTGCATGGGCTTCCCCACTGATTCTCAAACATGCTTGGGAAACTGGCCTCAGGGCTTTTGCACTGGCTGTTCACGCTGCCTGGACAGATAGCTGCATGGCTAGCTTTCTTGCATTCTCCTTGTATTAAAAGTTGTGCTCTCAGTGAGGCCTTCCCCGGCCACCCTATCTAGCATTTCACATATTTATTCTTCATAGTACATCTCCCTGCTTTGTTTTTTCTTAGAACTCCCCACTTTCTTACATACTTCGTATCTGCCATTTTTATATGTATTTTCTGTCTCTCCAACTGGAATGGAAGCATCATGAATCAGAGATTCTATGCCTGTATTTAACCAAACCAAACCAAACCACTGTATCCATGGTGCCTAGAACAACACTTGGCATGTAGTAGGGGGTCAGTAACTATTTGTGATGAAAGATGTTCTAGGAATGGGAAAGTGATATATACATTTGAGTGAACTGAAGTCATTTATTGTGTTCAGTTTATTCCTTGGATGGGTAATGGCTTGTTAATTTGTGCTTTTGGTTGCTCTCAATCTTTGTTTTTTAAATTTCCTCTCTTGGTGACTGTTAAGCCTTTTAAAACTGTATATTTAAAGTTCTGTTTATCATCCAATCAACTTTGTAATAATTTATTTAAAAATAATTTTTCTTTAATTTTAGGGGGAAAGTGATTTTTAAAATTTATTTATCTTTGAAGGAGGTACTGAGGATTGAACCCAGGACCTCATGCATGCTAGACACACACTCTACCACTGAGCTACACCCTCCCCCCCTCGATCTTAATATATGACATTTTAAAGTTAAGTATCCACACAATGACCAATGTTTTACACCATACGAAGATTCAGTTTTCATCCAAAAAAAAAAAAAAAAAAACCATAGTAAAAACGTTAACTAGATGTGGGTCCAGAGAGGTAAGTTTTTTGGGTTGAACTTATGTATATCTACCGAACTGTATTATTTCTGTCCCCTCATCTTGATCCCAGTCCTTCCAAATTCTGTATCTTTTCTCAAGGACTTAAAAAGTGAGAGAATAAAAGAGGGAAAATGGCAAAGGGCAAAGCGAGAAGGGGAGAGTGGGAATGAGTGTTGGGAATAATAAAGGTGTAGGCGTGACATGAGGAGTCAGAGCCAAGCCTGTGGCCGACTTAAATTTTAGAACCAGAGGGAACCCAGGCAGCATCAAGAATCCAAAAGGGAGAGAGCCTTACACTTAAACAACTTAATGATTTGCTGGTAATACTGCTTCCTCTCATTATAATGTACACGTTTTTAGATGGGATTTTTTTTTAATAGTAAAGTACCTAGAGTAGTCAAATTCACAGAGGCAGAAGGTGGAATGGTGGTTGCCATGGGCTGGGGGGAGGGAGGGACGGGGGGGTTAATGTTTAATGGGTGCAGAGCTTCAGTCGGGCAGATGGCTGACCGTGACAATTGCTCAGTAGTGTGTGTACCTAACACCACGGAACTGTACACTTCCAAGTGGTCAAGGTGGTAAAAAAAAAAACTTTACATGTGTTTTACTCCAACAAAAATTTTAGAATTAATAATTTGATAAAATTTGATGGCATCTTAGAATGGAAGAAATGCAGACTCCAACAAGTTGTGCCGTACACAGGGAAATCATCAAACTAATGAATGAAGGACATCCTGCTATTAAAAGCAGTGGATGC
The DNA here is from genome assembly GCF_048773025.1 of Camelus bactrianus. Lineage (NCBI taxonomy): Eukaryota > Metazoa > Chordata > Mammalia > Artiodactyla > Camelidae > Camelus > Camelus bactrianus. The sequence goes on from NC_133572.1 coordinate 17,668,477, forward strand.
TAACGGAGGCGGGATTGTGTCCTGGCAGTTACGAATGCCGGCTCTGGAGACGCGAAATTTAATGTTGGCTCTGACTCAGAAGGTTGTGGGATTGGGGAGATTCTCTTAAGTTGTTGGTCTCAAGTTTCCTCATCCGTAAAATGGGGATGAGGGTTTCTGCCACACAGGGTCGTGAGGATCCCAGGAGCTAATGTATGTTGAGGGCTAAGCAGTGAGCCTGGCGGATGGTTTGTCAAAAAGGTAACGTTGAACAATGGATTGTGGAGAGCAGAGGGAAAGAAATGAACAGAACCCTTTGCAATGAGGGAAACAAGGGCTTGCTTCCAGTTACAAGGGGGGCTACGTTGCAAATTATTCATACTCGCTTCACTTTGACGAAAGAGTACAGACATTTCTCAGACGATGGAGAAGCTTCCACAATATTTTAGAAAAACCTTTCAGTGATACTAGTTACATAATTAAGGTCTCATTCGTGTTTAATGGTGGACTTGAGGGTGCACGTCCTTAAGACTGACTGATACTAATCTTCTCGTTAGTGCAACTGGGCACTTGCGGTTCTCATTATTATTTTGCCCAGGCCAGGAAGATTCCCCCGGTTTCCCACAGGGTGTAGGTTATCCCTTCACTACTAATTTCTGCTGCCTGTTTCATTATTTCATGTGACCGGAAGTTGGATTAAAAAAAAGAAAATCGTAACACTAGCAGCCTGTTTAATCGGGTGAGTTACACCTGTAGCCTTCTAGAAATTAACAGGTTTCTTTTAAGACTCAAAAGTTTATCTCCTGTGGTTAAAAAAAAAAAAAAGATGAATCTATTGCATATGGTACATTTGTTCAATTACTGAGGTATAATTCTCAGTTTTTATTGAGAAATGTCATGTGTCAACACAAATATTGATAATGGAGAATTACATTCTTTAATCAAGCTCAAAGTTTAAGAGGGCAAATTGGAAAATATGTCTGTTTGAGCCAAGCAAGTAGCTTTTGTTTACTTTAGATCTAACTTGATGAGCTGCCCTAAAACATTTTTACAATGCTTTTTGCAGTAGTCAAAGCTGCGGATGGTGACCTTGACCAGGGCAGGAAATCCTAAAATGTCTGATTATTTGGCAGTTTTAGTTACGAAGCAATCTCAAAATCGGCAGAAATTACAAAAATACTGTTTTCAACAAAGTGAATGAAAATCCTGGAAGTGATAACTGCGAATCAGGCATCATAACCCATGAGGTACATGGACCTCTTTGAAACGTTGCTGTAAAAATAACAGTGCTCATAATTTATGTAGAGTTCAGACACGGGGCACGTTCTTTCCGGGGCTGCTGGCTGTTTTCCCCGTGTCCCTGACTCTCAGCCACACAGCCCCTCCCTGATCCCCGCTGCTCTCTGACAGCTTCTCTTTTCATGTGTGCCTCCAGGGAATGTTTCTTCAAGCCTTGGCAAACAAGGTTCATCTTAAGATTGTACCCTGCATGTGGTCACAAGTATCTGGGTGAGGCTGCGTCTCACTGAGACGTCCTGGCTGAAGTTCAACCTGTTTTGCCCTCAGGCCTCTGGGAAACTCCCATGTAAAGGGTCCACAGAAACAGGGAAGCAGATAGACCAAGTCAGCAGAATTCTCAATTGAGAGGAGCACTTCCGGTGGAAACCCAGGCTACTGGGAGTCGTTGGGATGAAATAAAGATTTCTCTGTTCTTTTATGGAAGTGAGTTAAGAAGGAATAAATAGTAGGAAAAATAGGGACATTTGTTTTTCTCTTGATCTCAAGTGACCCTTCCTAAAGTGGAAGAGATTCTTTTGCTCATCCTGTCACAGAGCTGGACTTAATGAATAAATAACGAATGAATGAATGATTTTGGTGCTCTCAGAATAGGAGCTGGGCCTTAGCTTCCAGGGACCTTCAGTAACTCAGGGGACGTTGGAGGATACTTGTGACCAGGATAATGCGGCAGTCTCAACAGGCACCCCTCTCCCCTCCACAGAAGCTTTGGGGAGTATGGTGATGTGCATGGAGATAAGACGAAGAGGGGCTGGAGCCCATCTTCCCTGCTCAAGACAGGTGTCGAAGGAACCTTCCAGGAGACACTAGAGCAGTCTGCTGCCTCGCCCTGTGCTGGCGTGGATGCACAAGTGAGGAGGTGCTGGCCATGCGTTAGCTGTCTAACAGGAGAGCCACTGTATCTTGGCAATAAATGTTTTAATTTGGCACCAGTACTCCAAGGGAAGCTCCCTCCCAGTATTTCTAGTAAGACTGGTGGATGGAAGCACATGGGCGTCTGCTGCTCTCACTAGCATTTCGGGTGACATTCCATTTTTGGAGAAGTGAATCTTAGAGGCCATCCTACTGCTGTGGTTTCTTTTGCTCTGGATCACTTGTTTTTGCTCCAATTGGCTGTTCAGTGACGAAGATGCTTTCTGTCTCTGGAAAACAAGCCCTGAGAAAATGAAAACCCAGAAAAACAAAGCCCAAAAGCCAGAGTCTGATCTTGACCACATCTGGCATCTTGACTTGGAAAGGACAGTATATACTTTTCTGAGTTTCAGTCTTCGATGCACTTACTTTTTTTTTTTTTTTTTTTTTTGGTTTAATTGAAGTACAGTCATTTACAATGTGTCAATTTCTGGTGCACAGCACAATGTCCCAGTCATACATATATATACATATATTCATTTTCATATTCTTTTTTCATTAAAGGTTTTTACAAGATATTGAATATAGTTTCCTGTGCTGTACAGAAGAAATTTGTTTTTTATCTATTTGTATAAATAGTTGTTAATGATGCACTTTCTGACAACACCGAATAAACTGATGTCTTTCTAGGAGAAGGTCAGGATTGGGCTTTTTGGGTGTAAGGAAACGTACCTGAGATTTATTTCCCTTTTGGATTCTTAGTGAGCAGAGATGATGAGATCTTGGGATAAACAGAAGGCTTCTTGAAGAGGTTGTTCTTGTTGCCTTGGCGTCAAATTTCCTCTTTTGAACAGCAGTGGACATTTAGGAGGGAAAATAAGTGGGCTGTTTGCAAGACTGACCCAGACTCAGAGGTGCTGTAGGACATAGGGACACTGGCCAGTTGGAAGGATGCTCAATGGCCCGGAATAGTAGCAGTGTTGCCCTGCAATGATTATTTACAGCACGAGGATGACGGCCTCACTGCCCTAATTACACCACGTCAAGCGAGGGGACTGGGGAGCGGGGTGCTGCCTCTGCCCAGTGGCTTGATTTCCGATGTTATTAGCATCGTGTTCTTTGACTCTTTGGACAGCAGAGCGTGAGATGCCTTATTGTGGTGTTGGACCCAAGTGAAATAAGTAGACAAGGGATGGTACGCTTTTAGGAAGTAGTTAAGACTGAGTTCCCCCCCAAGACTGGCAGGAAGAAAGACAGGGAAGACATGGGAGGCAATATGTGATATTGTGCATTGAAGAAGAAAGTGTATGAGGGAGTTCATGCAAGAAGGCCTCAATTATTGTCCTTTAAAAAGGCTCTGAGGTCACCTCTTAAACGTGGCAGGAAGAGGGAGTGCAAGCTTGAGGGGAAAGGGGCTAGTCTAGAGGTTGACCAGGGAGTGCGCACCAGGTGGTAGAGGAAACATCGTGAGAAAAAGTCTTACTGAGAAGCAAGGAGGCCAGGTTCAAACCAAACATTCCTTCCTCTTTTATTCATGTGATGGTTACTGAACACCTGTCATTGTTCCTTCACTCAGCACCCACTGTGTGTCAGAGGGAAAGGGGGAATGTATCACACAGGATGCAGAGTCTACTGGAAGAGACATGTACATGGCCAAGTCCAGCCTAGTCCGTTCAGTGTGACGACTGCTGTAATGAAGTTTCCTCTGGATGCTGTAACTGACTTACGAGTGAACAGGTGATTCAAGGAAGACTGTACGGACCAAGCCCCAGGCGAGGTGGACCTTAAGGAATGAGGAACAAGAAGGGAAGGGCAGGCAGCAGAATCTGCAGGAGTAGAATTAGTGTGGGGGAGCGTGCTGGGTTTGGGGAGGTTTGAGGCGGTCTGGTATACAGACCAGGAGATGGAGAAGAATAGAAGCTGTAGGCTATTTGCCTAATGGAATTTACCTCTTTCTAACATTTTTGAGGTAGCCCAATTAGCAGAAACAGAAATAAACATGTGAAATGAATAGACCTTTACCTACTTAAGTCAGCACGATGCTTTCAAAAGTGTGTAACTATTCCAGTGGTGGGTCTTCTGCTTTATGTTCCCGTAGTGACGTTCAGTGTTTAAAAATAAACCACTCCTGAGTGTTATGAATGCTTGTAAATCTCAATACAGTGTTGAGAAATGAGAGCATGCTCATTGTGATCAATTTGTAGTATTTTTTTAAGGATATAATTTTGCAGAACTGGTTTTAGAACAGTTTATTTTCATCTCATAAACAGTGGCTTCATGAAACACGTCTAATCTTGCTGTAATTTCCTGCAGGCAGAAGAAAGAGGGCTTTTACTTTTTGTCCTCCCTGAGCAGAAAGCTTTTTTTTTTCCTACCCAATGAAATGTGCCTGTTTATCAAGCATCGCTTGCGTAGTTTTAAAAGCAGATGCCCTTTAATGTTCATAATCAAGTGAGGAATTTAAACCCTGCAGGGCCAGTCCCAGCACTTTCTTAGATTGAGAACGCGCGTTACACAATCCAGGCTCTTTCCCAAAAAACCGTCCTCAAGAACAGTTACGTAAATTTCGATTTCGTGGCAGTCCTCGGGGATGGAAGTCGTCCCGGCCACTCCATCAGACTCCCCCGATGCTTGTAATTTAATTCTGGGCACTTCAGTTTACAACAGGGATGGGATTCTGCTGTGCTAATTGTACAGGTATGTGGTCCAAGAGCTGGTGTTCCAAATTTTATCCACCCTGAATACACAGTCACGTGCTTACTAAATAAGTTTCACAGTCTTTTGTGGCCTTGTGGGAAATGTATCCAGCATGCCTGCGTTTTTACGAGAAACATCCTGCAATTTTCTTTTTTGTTAAAGTTCCGTTTTTGTTTGTTTTTGTTTCCTTCCCCTCCCACGACTTTTGTTATTCCCAGAATTTATCCTAGAAACTGCCTTAATTGGAAAGGTGGAATAGTAAAAGCAGTTCATCCTGGAACAATAATCGCTGTCACGTCACATGCCTCCTGGGCGGCGAGGCTGTGCAGCGTGTGTTTTCTCTGGTGTCAAATCCGAGGCAGTGATTTGCTCCCTGGGTTGAACTCTGGGTGGCCCCGTCTGACCATTTTGGGCTCCACTGGCTCTCATTTCTGTTGTATTTGAATGAGGAATCGGGAAATTCTGCTGGGGTTACATATTATGTGATTATGAACTATTTAAATGGAGACAACGAGACACATCACGTATACCACTCAATTTCAAAGTGACGTTTTTATGTTGTTTGCTCTGTGAGCCTTTTCACTGTCTCCCTTAGTCACTTGTGTATATAAGACGGCTGAGGAAGAAAAATCTGCACTTCCTTTCCTAATCTGTGCTTCCTTTGGCATTTGTACCATCTGTAAAGAAACCCAAATCTGATAAAAGAGGGGCAGAAGGGAGGAGAAGGAAGAGTGAGCAGCAGTCTAAGCAGGGTGCTGGGCCGGCAGTGGGGGAGGGTGCAGGGTGACACCCATTCTCAGGCTCTGCCTGGAAGCTCAGCGTCCTGGTAGATGAGCAGACAAACTCGCAAGACGTTAATGAATTCAGGACCAAAAGTGATACATCGCTGAGGAGCATGGCTCGTCACTGCTGTGAGGGGGAGTCGTTGCAGACTGAGGGCTTAAAGCATTGCTGGGAAAAGAGAAAGGCTTCAGAGAGGAAGGGAAGATCCGTCCTGTGATTTGGAGATTGAGTAGCAGGAAGGGGCGGGGCGGGTAAGATGCCCCTGTTGCCTCCCATTTAAAGGCAGGCATTTGCAGCCCTGGATTTGGGACTTTGGAGGAGAGAGGAGGAATGGAAGGGCCTCCCAGGTCATTCCGCCTGTCCCCACCCAGAATCAGTGACACTCAGGGGTTCATAGCAGGTTTGTGTCCAACTACACACTCGCAAAGCTTGGCAGGCGCCAGGTGTGCATCCGCTGTCAGTGACAATCAGTGGCCACTGTTGCTTCTGGGTTGTTATTTTCTGCTTCATGAGAAGTTGTTTATTTTGGTGAAAACATGCCTAAATGCCAAATGTGCCTGCCTTACCCGTTCTCAGGTAACTGAACCACGTTGCACACTCATATTGCCTGTCAGTGGCAGACACGGCTGGGCTGAATTCAGTGCGGGTTCCTGGGAGTGAAAACACATGCACGTTTTATTTACCCACCAGAGTTCCGTTTTAAAGAGGGTCGGCCTATACCCATGTTATTTCTTTTTCAGACGAATGGACACCTACCCGGGAACGGAGATGTATATCAAGAAAGGCTAGCACGTTTAGAAAATGACAAAGAATCTCTCATTCTTCAGGCAAGTGATTTTTTTTTAAAATGCTGGTTGTTTTTTCCTTATGACATACTTACAGAGACCGTTTTAAATTGGGATGGCAAATTCAGATTCTTACGGGAGCTGGACTGCTAATGGAAATAAGCGCTGTAGGCGGTCTGTGCACACCAGGGAGTGGTGGGGACTGTGGCAGAACAAGGGTGTCCACACCCAGTCTAGAGTGAGCCACCCTTAGGCAGCCTCAGCTCTTCAAGGGCCAGTCCTATGACAGGCACAGTGTCACCTGATCTTCTGACAATCAGGTTTTTAAAAAATACATAGCATGAATTCTGACTTTATACTCTACATATATATGTGTTCATGTATCTATTCCATAAAAAGGAATATGTATTTCTGAATCTGAATATATATTTAATTTTTCAGTTTTAAAAATGATACCATGGGCTAAAAAAAAAACAAACCACAGAGTGTGTAGTGAAGTCCTATTTGTAGGCTAAATTTGAGCTTTCTTCTTCATGATGTTTTAACTCCTTGACACATATTTCTGCTTGGGTGTTTTGGCGAAAAGGACCAAAGCTTATTGACTGAGGATGAAGGACCAACCATTGGCTCCTCTTGGGCTTTTGACCACATTTGGGGAACTTTCCATGAAAGATCTCATGGAATTTGGGTTCCCTGGGTTCTTTCCTTTATTCTTTGTGAAGTGGCAAACTTGAAAAGTCCTTGATAACTTCTCTTTCAAATAGTAACTCCACTTCCTCTCAGTCTTTAATACTACCTCCTACTCCCCACCCCCCCAAAAAGGTAATTCGTGTACGTGCTCCTTCTCATAAACAGTTGAAATGGTTTTACCCTGTAAAGTGTTACACGTCCCCAAACGGCCCTAACTTTCTTAAAAATTAAATAGGAGTCTTCAGACCAATAAGCATCACATAAGAGTGCAAAGGACTGGTGTCTTATTAATTCTCAGATTTCTTCCTTTACAACCCAGTGAGTGGTACCATCATCCCAGTTTTTGTTCCATGCAGAGAAACCACATTTGCAGTGGCACCCACATTCTTCCTCATCCATTTACAGTGTTTTGCTCTAAATACAGGTAAGTGTGTTAACAGACCAGGTAGAGGCTCAGGGGGAGAAGATTCGAGATTTGGAGTTTTGCCTCGAAGAGCACAGAGAGAAGCTGAACGCCACGGAAGAGATGCTGCAGCAGGTACGTGCGGGAGCCAGCACCGAGGCGGGCTCCTCCTGCTTGGCTGTGAGAGATGCTGCGTTTGTATGTTGTGTTTGCTCCGATGCTGTGGTAAATTTCGTGATTCACTTAAACTGGCATATGTTAAGCCGGAATCTAGAGTAGCGGGTCTCAAAACACAACAGAAAGTGCTCATTGCATTTAGAGTCTAGAGTAAAATATGAGTAGGCTTGTAGATAATTTAAATTTTCTTCTTTATGCTCTGATATGGTTTCCTGATTTCCAGCCATAAGTGTATATTTTATGATTGAGAAAAAAGTTAAGTGCCTTATATGACCTTTATTGGAAAAAAATGTGTTATATACGTAGGCAGCACATAGGATTCTCATCCACAAGAGGACCTAGAATACAGCATAGACTACACACTGGAGCGAGACTGTTTAGCTTGAGTCCCTGCTTTGCCATTTCCTTGCTCTGTTGTGCAAGTTCTTAGCCTTTGGGTTCCTTAGTTTCCTCGTCTGTTGAATAAGGGTAATAATTCCCGCATTATCCTTGTGAGTTTGTCTCATAAAGTTGTTCTGAGGACTGAACCACTTAGTACGTGTAGGAACAGTGCCTGGCACATGGCAAACATAATGTCATCCTCCGCGTTCTCATCAGGCTTAAGAATATATAAGGTTTATATATGTGAGGATCCATCTGTGTCTCCCCAGTAAGCAGACGTGAGCTGTTTCTTGAGCATTAGTTCAGCTGGGTTGAAGGTTATCTAAAGCAAATCATTTTTTCCCCCCGTGTATCTATTTGGTAGTTTGTCTGCACATCCTGTGCTTAATAGTTACTGCTTTGTAAGTCGTAAGTGAGACACATCCAGTGGGGGGGAGGGTGTAGCTCAAGTGGTAGAGCGCGTGCTCAGCACACACAAGGTGCTGGGTTCAATCCCCGGCACCTCCTCTAAAAATAAATAAATAAAACCTAATTACCCCGCCCCCCACCGCAAACAGAAAGTAAGTGAGACACATCCATGTGTAGCTGTTTATAATAAAAACAACTTTTGAATGTCTCTCTTAAATTCTAATAGGAGCTTCTGAGTAGGACATCCTTAGAAACTCAGAAGTTGGATCTGATGGCTGAAATATCTAACTTGAAGTTAAAACTGACGGCTGTAGAGAAGGACAGATTGGATTATGAAGATAGGTTCAGAGACACAGAGGTAAGTGATACCCTTTCTCTCTTTATCCACATGTTCATATATACGTACGTATTTATCTCACACACGTTCCTAGAGCAAGCTGAAATTCCCTGGACGTGTGGAAGGATGGCAGTTAATTACTATATGCCCTCATTATCCATGCTGCTTTTTAAGGATAAACTTTAATTACGTTGACTTTTTAATCACTAAACGTTAATGGCAATTTTTATTTTGAGACGTCAGATATGAAATGTTAATCCTTTCATTAGCCTTTAGAAGTACTTTTGACTTTAGGACATTTTGGAGCTTCTGTCCGTCTGTCTAGCCATCCATGCATCCATCTGTCCATCTGTCCATCTGTTCATCCATACTGATTTCTTCGTTGTGGAAATAAATGGGTTTAAGTGCATGACTTTACTAGTAGTTCTTATTTTGGCATACTGCTTATTTACTATATAATAGGTGGATTTTAAACCATGTGTAGAGAACATGCTTTTGTTGTATAATATTAAAATCACAGGTTTTTAGAGGTCATTTAATTTGGCCTTCTACTTTTGGTCTATTCCACATGTAAATCACCCCAGTTAAATACAGCCCACTATCCTTTTGTGAAATTCAACCTGAAGTACCCATTTTCCTGGCTAAACATGCTTTCTTGTTTGTTCGACTGATTTTATTGTTAATCCAGGTTTTCTAGTTTGTTCATTGCTTTTTGTGGTGTTGGTGGGGATACAGAGCATATCCATAGGAAATCGATTCATTTGAAAAGAAATACAAAGAGCTGCAGGATTTTTTTTTCCCCTAGGGCCATCTCTTCTTTTTTCTTTTTTTCTTTCCTTGACTGGGATGTGGAGAGGCGTCATACTAGATTTATTCCAAATATTTATTTTATGCCAACTACATGCCATCGTGATGTGAGATACATTTCTTGTCCATTATGTTGAAGTCCTTCATAGAGCTGAATTTAATAATGTTTTCTGCATCACTGTTTTTCAAATTAAATGTTCTGTCAAAGATGTAACTATTAATGGAAAGTCTTGGTATATGTGTTGCTTCCTCAGCAGCAAAAAGGAAATCCCCAACCTGGTTCGTGTTTTAATCTTGAAGGTCTCTGTCAGTGACCTGTATAAGCATGTTTCTCATTTGATTGAGACTGGGGCTCTTAAAATAAAACTTAGAAAGTTACCTAGTATTTTTTAAAATTCTTGCTCTTGTACTTTCTTTAAAAAATCGGATTGGATATTTCCTCTTTTCCCTTTCTGTCTTTCCCTGACTCCACAGTTGCTGTATAACACAGCGGTAGAACTCGGCCATCAGATGGTTAACATGGCTGTGGAGCTAACGCTGGTGTCGGAAAAGAAGTTTACAGTTTTAGGGGATCAAGAGGTGGCCTTCTACATTAAATACACAAAGTTTAGGAACAGCCGTAACCTGCACAATTGTGGTTAATTTGGATACGAGATGTTAACCAAACGCTGGGACTAAATTGAAGTCGATGTTTTATGATTTTTTTTTTTTATAAGACCCCAGAGCAGTATATACATCTCTCAAGTTTATCTGCATTTTTGTAAAACCTTTTTTTGGTGCTTCCTTGCTTCACTTGTGCATCCACTCAGTCATATTCAAGGTGATCTTGTCATCCAACTTGTAGTAAACTCAATCCCTGATAATTTTCTAATAAATACTCAATACCATTGGTAAAATAAAATATGCACATACTCAGAGATTGTAGGATATTTGATAAACTCTGTTATAAGTGAAAAGAATTAAAGTATTCTTCAAAATTAAAACTAAAAAAAATTAAAATTGAATATGCTCATTTTCCTATTTTTCCCCCTTAATTGAAATGTTTCTCTGGCTGTTTCATAAATCCAGAATTCTTTAACTTTGTCTCAGAACTGTAGATTATTTGGAGATTAATTTCTAAGAAAACATTGGAGTGGGGAAGAAGTAAAGTCACTTCTAACAGATGGGGGTGAAAGTCTTGAAACCTTGAAAGACTGAGGGCTTACCTGTCCCAGGAGTTGCTGATGGGTGGTTAGCATTGATCAACAGTGCCCCCTTCTGGTGAGAGCACAGGTGTCAGAAACTGAGTTTCTGTGGAGCCCTGAAGCATACTCTGAAAGGGAAAAGGGAAAGGTAACGGGGATTTTCTTTTTAAAAAGTGCTGAACTTGTGATGAGAAAGTAGTTGGAAATAATTTGTATTCCATTTTTAGAAGTTTCATATTAAGGAGCCACTTCTAGACTTTCCAACTTGAGTTGTCATAAGAAGATAGGGCTTTTTTCAGATTATAAATTTACGTTCGTATTTGTAGTGTTGCCACAAAGAATAACTGGATATTTTTTTTAAATAGGAAAATGACACCAATTTATAATTCTATTTTCTTCTATTGTTTCTTCTTCTTTGCAAATTGCCACTATTTCTAAAGGAAGTGGTAAAATAGAGTAATCCAAATAGGAATTCAAAGCTGTTTCTTAACAATAAGAAAGTAGGAAATATATATAAGAAAGACCAAATTGATGAAGAAAGATTACTAAGAACACACACAAGGATGGATAATAAACGGGAGATAAATAAATGGGAGAAACTTTTCCCTTGAACTTGAATTTTGAACTTTTTTTTTTTTATTGAGTAATAGTCATTTTACAATGTTGTGTCAAATTCCAGTATAGAGCACAATTTTTCAGTTATACATGAACATACATATATTCATTGTCACATTTTTTTTTTCGCTGTGAGCTACCACAAGATCTTGTATATATTTCCCTGTGCTACACAGTATAACCTTATCTATTCTACATTTTGAAACCCCAGTCTGTCCCTTCCCACCCCCCGCCCTCTTGGCAACCTTGAACTTGTTGGTAAGGAATCACAACTAAAGTTATTAAATGATGTCAAACAGTTACTTACCTCATTCATAAAAGGAGAAAATAGACGTCTTATTGAAACATTGTATTAATAATAGTTATTATAATTAATATTTATAAGTAATTATTATATAATAATGCTAGGTAGCACTTTTCCTTGTTTTACAAGAAACCACAATTTAAAAGCCTGTGGGTTTTCTGGGAAGTGTGTTTCACTACAGCATCCCTTTCTCCTGGCCTTTGTGAGGTTGAATCCTGACACTTAGGAGTTTAGAATAAAACCTCCTTAGCAAAGTTTTATTTCTGATAGCATTAATCCATTTGTTTTTAATGGGTTTTTTGTATAATTCTATTCTTTTGTCTAAGAATTTGTGACTCAGGAATAGATGTCTTGAAAAGTGAGGAATAAAAACACATTAACCATTGCTGGGACCTTCGGGGCTTGTGGGGGAAAAGGTTTCACAGAGTATTTGAGCCCTTCTTTTGAAAGAGTTGGTATTGTTTAGCATTCTGATTACCTTTTCCTACTCTCTGGACGCTGGACAAAAATAGGTCACTATTGCGCAGAACAAATTTTACAAAATACTAGTTTTTTTTAAAGTGGGAAGTAGTAACATTATGTATTATGAAAACATTAGGGTTGCTTTCTTTTTTATTTTCCAAATAGAAAATTATTTTATGATACTGAATATATTTGCAAATAGCAGGGCCTTCATCCACACTCAAGTTGAGAACCCTTGGCTTAAAGCATTTAAATTTCATTCCATGCTCCCACACTGGGGTGATGAACAATCTATATTTTTATAGACAAATGAGGAGATTACGAAAATATTTTTACAATTATCCATATAGCACTAAAAAGGCTCTAAAAATAAATGGATTTACTAAAGAAAATTTCCCCGGTTTGTTTATATAGTGATTTTGTTTAGTCTAAAAATATTTGATCAATAGTAGGTGATTATCTACCTTTCTTAATTAAAACGACAGTGACCTTTAGTTTTTATAATCCCATCACTTTAAGGCAGAGGCATCGGGAATTTAAAGCAGTGTTTTAAATGGAAAGAAGCTTTGGTTTCCAAGGAGACACATCCATTTCCATTTGTCTGATCTAATTTGTGCAACTTTAATCCAGGAGCTATTGACTCAAGATTTGCAAGCTGCTGTTTTGGTGTACATGAGTGTGTTTGGCTCTCCCAATGTATCTCTTTGTTTCTTCTGGACAGGGCCTAATGCAGGAAATCAATGATCTGAGGTTAAGAGTCAGTGAAATGGACAGTGAAAGACTTCAGTATGAAAAAAAGCTGAAATCTACCAAAGTAAGTTTTCTCAATGGCAGAAATTTTCAAACAAATGGCTCCACTGCTTCTCTATGATTAATAATATAAATAAAATACATTTTCTGCTTAGTACATGATACAGAAGAATATATTGTACAAGTGAGTGAAGTTTTTCCCCAAGCTGGAGACCGTCTTGAATTTAAGCACTGCTATTCTGAATAAAAATCAGGGTGTCACTAATCTGATAGAACGTAACCTATGTCATTTCTCTTGATTGCCTAACCTCCTTTACAAACTGATAACTGTTTTCTTGGTTACTTAGCTTGTCTTTTTCTATCTGTAGTTTTCTTTCACTCCTCTGTCTCTCTGCCAGTCTTTAATGGCCAAACTTTCTAGCATGAAAATCAAGGTGGGTCAGATGCAGTATGAAAAGCAGCGGATGGAACAAAAGTGGGAGTCCCTGAAGGTGTAGTAGACCTTGGGTAATGGGGTCCATGGCCTGTGGCTTTCTGGCTTGTGTCGTTTTGCTGTGATGGTGTTTTTAGTGGCGTGTGCATTCATTTTGTGTGTGTGTGTGTGTATCACCTGTTTTTTGAAAATATGTTCAAAGCTGATTAAAGGGACCATGTGACCCCTAATAGTGTTTTCAGAAACATGTGAAAGGGTGAAAAACAACAAACAGGTAACATGAAAGTGTTAGTTTATCATTTAAATCTCACTCTTTTAGACTGAGATCCAAGCATGATAAAATAACCAAAGTTCACCCGTGCAAGAACTCTGTTTGGTATCAATAAGAGAGAGACACTGTTTTCTTCCTTCGGGACGTTCTTGAAGGTAAATGTGTAGAGCAGTTAACGGTGGTGGCAGTGAATAGGAATCACTGCTTAGAAGAAGCACAGTGAGAACAGGGCAGCATTTCTTGCCAGAGCTGCTGAAAATCTCTCATATTTGTTACCCATTCCTAGTATAGGTAAAAGCTGTTCAACTAACGTCTTAGCTCCATTGGAGAGCTACGTTTTCTCATAATACTAAGCATAATACATATCTTTAGAGACTGAACATAAAATGTGTTAGTAAAAATAAAAGTGCACTGAATTAGCACTGTACAGATTTCTTTTCTGTGTTAAATACTGCCAGCAAAACTGAAATTTGCCAAAGCTAATTCTTTACCAAGATGAAACTGAAACAGACATTAGTAAATAGAATGTTGGGCTTGGGGTCTTAAATAGCTGTGTAGTTAAAAAAAAAAAAAAAGACCTAAAATCTGTTTTCTAAATTTTTTTTCCATTGTTGTAGGAGACTCTGTTCTTTTACCTTAGTGATGAGGATGAATTATTTAGTCCCATGATTTGGCAAAAGTTGTTCACCACCTGCTGTCTTCCCCACTAATTAAGCTCCGTCCTGTCCAGGGAACATGAGTGCCACCTTGAAATGCTGAATAAATATCAAGCAAGTCTTAAAATATAGTTTCCAATCTGCATTTTGTTTTGCTTTTATGACACTAAGCTTCTAAGTGGATTATCTTCCTTGATTAACTTGGTCAGATTTTTTATTTAACATAAGATTTAAACCTTAGGGCTCCCCTAGTCCTAATTACACTTTAAAAGATTTATTTTTAACTTGGTCACGAAGGAACATGAAATAATTATACCTCAGTTATTGTAACGTGGACTTTCATTAGTCGTCTCGCTTCCTGCTTATCATCGCCACTGTCTGATTTCTGACATTTGCGTCTCAGTTCTTGTAGCTTTTTGTTTCATTCACAAAAACTAATTATTGACTGAAGAGTTAACAGACTCTTTGAGTATTCTCTTTTAGTCCCTAATCTACTCCTTTTAAATGAATTTATCATCTATAGGAGGAACTGGCGTTGCTGAAAGAACAGCTGGAAGAGAAGGAATCTGAAGTAAAAAGGCTACAAGAAAAACTGGTTTGCAAGATGAAAGGGGAAGGGATTGAAATTCTTGATCGAGGTAAGACTATAAATTTGACGTCTGCTATTTTATTAAAATCGTCCAAGGTCTATAAAAGAAACTGACATTGGATAATATGTAATATTAGCATCAAAGAGAGAGAAGAGGAGCAGAAGCCACTGGGCCCTGGGCCCCAGGGACTCCTCTGAGGCTCTGTGCTGTCCCTGGACATCTATGAACTCCCTCTTCAGCAGCTGGAGAAGGGCACCTCTGTGCCTCCTGGGTGTTTATTTTAGGTTACTGTATGGTAAAGTCCCATCAGGAGAGAGTTCCTGTCCAAACTGCAACCCAAGAGAGTGTTAAAAAGAATTAAAAGGTACCAGAACTATGTCCCAAGATTATTTCCCTCTGAACTGAACCTGAGACAACATAAAGTAAGACATGTCAGAACCTTGCCTGCCTTTTTGAGAAGAGAGAGGGAAGGCTCTGTATCCCTGGAGAATTAATAAACATTTCTTCTCACTCAGTGAGCCCTCAACCTTCTAGAAAGCAAAATAAGTTAATTCTGGTTTGGGGAAAACTGTATGAATTTATTTTTTTAAAAATCATAAATGGAGGTTTATCCTGGATATTATATGGACGATAATTTCTAATAGTGTTGGTTATACCTGATAGAAAATAACTTGAATGTAATGTGTTTTTTGAATTAGATTTGGAAGTATAAATGCCTGGAACATCTGACAACACTAAGTCAGATTTAACCTTCCTTTGTTATTACAAGTGATGTGGCAGAAGCAACTTCTGACTTATGCAAAACAGAGCAAATTCCAGTTGGTATAGCTTTGGTACATTTTTTATCTATTAGGTGAACACTGGTAACATTATTGTCTGTACAGTGAGGGACTTGGGTTGGGTTACTTCTGAAGTCTTCTTGGCCGTAGAATACCCTGGCTGCAGGGTCACAATTGCCTCTCTGTCCAAAAACTCAATTCATCAAACATTGAGGGAAGGGGCTTTTATCCCCTTCTGTTCTGGCATTTGTAGAATGCATGTTCGTAAAGGACATTAACAAGCAGCTCATGCTTTCAGGATTTTTAAGGGGAAAAAAATGGAATTTTAGGACTTGTAGGCTAAAGGACGTGTTTGTGTAATGCCACCCAGAGTCAGATCTGAGGACTAGCTCTGGTCTGTGAAGTGCTTGTTGGCAGGACACAGCCAGATGAATACAGGTACTGAGGGCAAGTGTTCAGAAACTTCATGGAATCTGATGTTGACATAACATCTAACTGTGTGATCAGCGGACTCACCTCATTGAACAGGAGATAGAGCATTTCAGTGTTGTTGCACTTGAGCAGTGAGATAAATGTGACCTAAACAGTGTCGTCATCCCGTTCCCAAGGCCATATATTGGCCTGTAATGGAAATGTAAAAAAAAAAAAAAACAACCAGTGCATCACCAGCTGGTTTTTCATCACTGTTAGTGTAAGAAGCACTTGTGCTCCAAAAGCCCAGTGTGAACACGAGAAAACCAAGGTTCAGAAAAATGAAATAACAGAGACATAACTCCAATTTAGGTCTTCTGATTAATTGCATCTCTTTCTAACCTCACAGAGAGCATATTGTATTGTAGAACCAATCCCAAAGTCATAAAACAGCACTTAATATTCAGTCGGTATGAGGTTGGGTCTCTTTATTTTAGGTAAAAAGAGACTAAATAGTAGCGCTATTTACTTATTTACTTATATTACTTATTGTTGTAATGTGTGCTAACTTCCAATCTGATGGGTTTTCCTGCACAGATGAAAATTTTAAAAAGAAGCTCAAAGACAAAAGTAAGGTTTCTGGTGTATTTCCATCAGCCTCTACATTCACCAAAAGTACTACTTGGGCTGTTCTTTGCATGTGTTTTTAAAACATCCCTCTCACCAAAGATGGAAAGTTGCTTCATCAATAAGCTGCCCATTTCTTCTGAGAGGACAAAACTAGACGGTAAACAAACAAACAGCAGAAACAAGGAGTAAAAGGCTGTTTTGTAGGTTGTTATCTGATTCAGGCCTTTTGCTCTGTAGGATTCAGCAGGGGCACCCAGAGTGATGGAGGGGAGGAAGCTTTCTCCGGGAGATACGGGGGGTCAGAGGAGAAAATAACGTTTATACGCCTATGGAAACCTGCTGTGTTTGAGGTTTACCATAGCTGAAGACCGTTTTGAGCTTCCTTTTGCTTTCCAATGTTTTGTAACCCACTTTTTCGCTGACATCTATATTAGGGGCTTCTGCAAACATGCCCTCTTGTGCTAACAAAAGAAATTGTGCCCAGGCCGACTAACAGAGCCTGGATTATTTAGTGCAGTGTGAAAATAAAGCCTTAGCGGGCTCTTTCCTCCAGACCATTGAGTTCTTAAGGGAATTTGTCTTAAAAAGAAAAAAAAAAGAAAGAAAGAAAAGCAGTTCCTGTAGAGTATAGCTTAATTGAAAGTGTTACATCACTGCTGAATGATGTACCATTTTATTTTATTTTTTTAATTCTAACGTTTTATTTTTTATATTTTTAAAATTTATTATCGTATTATTTAATTATTTTATTTTGGCAGGAGGGGGAGGTAATGAGGTTGATGTATTTTTAGAGGAGATACTGGGGATTGAACCCAGGAACTCATGCATGCTAAGCTCGCGCTCTGCTGCTTGAGCTACACCCTCCTCCTGATGTACCATTTTAAAGTTTACCTGCAGTAGTTTTTTTTTTTTCTTAAAAGCAGACAACTTGAGCTGAATTTTTTTCTCTCTTTCAATTTTTTAAATTTGTGATTTTCATTTTAGATTCACTTTCCATGTTTAAAATATTTGGTGGTATTATTATTATTATTATTATTATTATTATTATTATTATTATTATTATTATTATTATTATTATTATTATTATTATTATTATTACAGTAACATGCTTAACATGGTTTTGTATTTAAATGATCAAATTTTAAGGAGAATCCCAGTCAGCTTGCTTGGGCCTTTATGTTGTACAGTGGTCCTGGAAATGAAGTTTATAGATGAAGCAAAGTGTTACTCATTCTCCCTCCGTATGGAGCCGACAGCCAGCAGCTTAGCATGACACTCACGTAAACCTCACGTTCCATCAGGCTCTGACCATCCGTGTCTCCATCTTGGTTATAACTGAACATCATTTCCTCTGCTTTTGTTAGAGATACACCGTTCACTGCTTTCACCTGCTTCATGGGTTTCTTTTTTGAAAACGCCATGCTTTTACAGTTGAGGTGCTGAAATTTCACATGCGGTGGTCTCATGGGGGTTTTGTTCCTCCTCTGAGGGAGGGTAGTTTTTCTCTTTCTGGAATGATGACTGTTGAGGTGAGAGAGGAGGTGTTCATTCCTCAGGTATCCCCTAAATTAGAAAAATGAATGGTACATGTGCCTTTAGAAACAAAGAGAATAAATGATGAACATCTTTACCTTCAAACGTTTCCATTCTTGTCCTTATCGTGTGTGTGAACTAAACTGACTTCTGATTTGATGTTGTGATGTTTTCAGATATTGAAGTACAAAAAATGAAAAAAGCTGTGGAGTCTTTGATGGCAGCAAATGAAGAAAAGGTATCTAGATGAAATTTAAGCATTGATGTGGATGTGTCATAACATCATTTGGGTCATTTCATGCATTTTCTCCAGATAATCCCTGTTTGAAAGAACCCCTAAACACTTCTGACATTAAGGGGCAAGCATTCTCCCTTCCTGCCCAAGAGCGCCTGCTCCCGGGGGTCGCGGATGTATTCCTGTCGTGCACAAGGATGGAGACCAGTGGCACTGACTCCCCTGAGAATCCCACCCCCCCCCACCACCTTGAATTTAGAAAATGTTCAGGCTGTCAGATCAGCTCTCTATGTTCAACTGACAAATGAGAGAAAGACTACAGTCCATGATACATCCTTCCTGTGGTCCCTGGAAATTCTGGGCTACTGCAGGAATGCTGGAGGAGGGAGCCGTGGCAACTTTAGCTTCATGATCATGTTGATTTTCTTCTCTGTGAGCATGTTATTTCGTTCACGCTCCTGGCCTCTTTTGCATGTGGGGCTGACTCTGCTCTCCTGAGTGGTGAGATAGCAGAAACCGGGCACAGGCACCGTGAAATCAAAGATGGCGCTGGGTTTTGTTTTCGCTACACTGGTCCAATGCCAAGGTCTTTGGGAGTGCTTTTCCTCTAGCTGTTGCTTCTCCTTACTTCAACCTGCTCAGAGCAGGGATGCAGTGACCTGACTAAGGAAATGCATTTCTTCATGACTTCCCTGACCAGCCACGTATCCAGCAGGCAACAACGGTCAGGTTCAACTCCGATCATCAGAACCACTCTCCTCTCGTGTCTCTGAGTAAATAGAACGAGGAGACGCTTCCCCAAGGAAAGAGTAACTTCAAGGAAGTAAAACCCAAGAAAATACCCAAGATCTCTGTCTTGATCTTTTCCGCTCATCATAAGTTTCTTTCTCTTAATTCTTGCCTACTCTGTTTCACTCTGTTCATTTATCTATTTATTTATGTTTGCCTTCATTCTCTTTGTTCTTTATTCCATAGAAATACATTCTCCTACCCACCCACCCATATATAGGTTTCTTTTTGCTAGCCTTTCCCATGTCAAATAAAAAGGAAAGTCATTACCAAGCTGCCCATATACATTTAATTTGAAAAAAAAAAATCACTGAAATTCATTTTGTTTCCATTTCTCTCCCTCAATAAGGAAAAATAAAAGCAAAACTCCCAATGTTGAGTGAGGGCTTACTAGGTGCTCAGACTTTTCTGTAGGAGCACCAAGAGTGGCGTGACTTCTTGGTGGTTCCAAGAAGCCTTCAAAGAGGATGTATTTGGGCAAATTCCAAGGGAGAGCAAGAGTCATTCATCAGGAAAATGAAGGAATCTGGGCAAAGGATCCCTGAGCAAAAACATGTCTCAAAACCAACGCTTGAAACAGCCAGTGCCTGCTGGGAAAGTTCTGGAGCATGAGATGCAGGTGGAGGGCATGGGTGTGTGAGGTGAGGCTAATGGTTTAATGACTCAGGGTCTCAGCTCAGAGACCTTGGACGGTGACATAATTAAGTTGCCATTTTAGAACGCTAGCTCTGGTGGCAGAATGGAAGCAAGAGCGGGCAAGAGAGAATGAAGACAGAACAGTTAAGATGCTGTTAAAATAGTCCAGGGGTTGAAATACGGCGATGGCAGTGAAGTGGTAAGAAGGGAAGGGAATATAGAACAATTCATAGATTGACAAGGTTTTAGAATCTTTGGGATTTGGGAGAATCTTTGCCGGTTTGGGCAGCATGGTGAATGATGGCACCTATAAAAGAGTTAAGGGAATCCAAACAGAGGCTCACGTCCTGGGAGCTTCATTTTAGATACTGAATTTGGTGTGTTCACCGGACATGAAAAGGAGATTTCTCATGAAAGTTGGATTCTTATAGAAATGAATCTAAATTTTAGGAATAATGTAGAATTATAGATCTGGAGACAAAACTGTAGGTGACATATCAGTTAGCTTTTGCTCCATGATAATCACATTTATTATTTTTCATACTTCTGTAGGTTGGCTCGACTGTTCTAGTCTGGGCTGGCTTTGCTGATCTCTGCTGTTAGCCAGTGGCTGGGATGGGGATGGATGGTTTAGCGTGGTGTAACTCACATGTCAGGTGGTTGACAGACTGGTCTAGGTTGGCCCCAGATGGGCTGTCTCTCCTCTAAATGGTCTCCCCCTCTGGTAGACTAGCCTATGCCTCTTCGCATAGTGGCCCCAGGGTTCCCGAGAGCAGCGAGAGAGGGCAAGTCCCAATGTGCAAATACTTTTCAAGCCTTTGCTGTGAACCACGTTGGCTGATATATCAATGGCCAAAGCCAGTCACATGGCCAAGCCCAAAATCCATGTTGGGGGAGCTAGGGAGCTAATCTACCACACTGAGGGCATGGGAAAAGAGAAGAAGGTAAAGGACAAAACCTTGAATTTTCTAACATTTTATATTCTGGGTTGGGAGGTGGTAGGGGTTATGTAAATAGAATATTTATCTGGTCAAGGGATTAAAAAAATCAAAACAGAGAAAAGAGAGAGAAGGAAAGAATGGAGTCAGTGAAATGCCACCTGAAGGTCAAATTGGAAAAAAAGAAGATGAAAAGTGTCTTTTGTTTTTAGTAAAGAGAAGGTCATTGATGACTTATTGAAGCAACTCTGGTGGAGCGTTTTGAGAAGGAAAAAGCCAGGTGATGATTATTGCCGGCCGATAAAGATAACAGTAGATCTTTCTTTCAAGCTCTGATTTATATAAGGGAGGAGAGTAATTAATGTTGAATTATTTCTTGGGTTGTTTTTCTTTGTTTTGTATCTTATTACCTTGTTTTGTTTTTGTTTTTTAAAGATGGCAGCTGAAGGATAGAATCTCTAAATTTAGAGGTACTTTTTCTATCTCTCTGATGTACGTAGGAAAAATACTCTAGACATTACCAGTTTTACTAAAGTTTAGAAATATTCCTTGAATAATGTAAATAATTCACGTCTGCTTATTCTTTGTGTCACAGTTACTTTTATTGTTTTAAAATCATAATATTGAAGATGATAATTTTATTTCATTAATAGGATCGGAAAATAGAAGACCTTCGACAGTGCCTGAACAGGTACAAGAAAATGCAAGATACAGCAGTACTGGCCCAAGGTAAAAAATGTAGCATGGTCCTAATGGCTTTCCTGCTTTCCTGGATTTTAAGTGGCCTAAGAACTTTTATATTTGGCCTCAATTTCTTCCATGAAGTATATCCATTACTTCAAATTCAGATAACCTATTCATTCGTTCAACCATATTAGTAGGCATCTGTTCTCTGCCAGGAAGTGTGTAGGCTGATGAGTATACTGTTGATTGGTTGCTCAGGGAGAAGGTTCTCCAAGGAGTTGATTGGATGGCATTCTAGAGAGAGGGACCAACCGCATGCGCAAGAGCCTCGGGAGGAAAAAGACTTTGGTGTGTTTAAGACTCAAAAGGAGACGAGGGTGACTGGAAGGTAGTGAGCAGAGGGTGCATGAGATGAGATGAGTTAATGGAGGTGAGCAGCGACCTGGTCACACAAGGTGAAAAGTTTGAGTCCTAACAAGTGAGCGACATGGTCTTTGTGACCAATGGACCCCAGCGGGGCTATGAACTGCTGGACCTGTCGCAGCAGTGTTGGGAGGAGGGGAAGCCAGTCAGGAGACTCTTGCAGTGTTCCAAGTGGGAAGATGTGATGGTACTGGTTGGAAATATATTTTGGTGTTAGAATCAACCCAATAGTCTGATGAATTAGGAGAGTGAAGAAGAGGAAAGAATCAAGAAAGGCCAGCGTTTCTGACTAAAGCAACTAGCAGATGATGGTTCCATTTACCAATGGGGAGAAGCCTAGAGAATGAACATTGGAATAGTTGAGGGGGATTGTTTCTAGCTTTGAAAGTGTTTAAAAAAAAAAACAACCTGTAAAACATCTAAGTAAAGATAGTACACATTTTGTTGTATTTATTATTGTTCTATCTGCCCATGGGCCAGTTGGCCATTCTCAAGTGTGGCAAAGCTTTGGGGGTCATTCAGAACAAACAGAAATGTTAAGAACTTTTAATAGATAGGGTCATGTGCTCTGAAAGTAAGCACTGGAAATAAGTCTTTTGGAAGGTCCTTGTGGGACACTCAGATTTTGATGGGTTTAGAGAGAAAGAAAATCTTACTTTGGGCTAGGATCTTTGAGGAATTTTGAAATTTTAATCTTGATGGGTTTACGGAGAAAGAAAATCTTACTTTGGGCTGGGATCTTTGGGGAAAAAAACAACTAATCTTCACGTTTTTGTCCATAGGGCCTGGCGTATAGTAAGACTTTATAAATATCCAAATGAGCAAACAAACATCTGATTCTCAGTGTTGACTTCTGCAATTCCCATCACTCAGCATTTTTTATGCCTTCAAAAGAGCCTCTCTTTGTAAACAGTATTATAAATTCTCAAGTAATTGATTTTTTCATAGTTACAGCATTTAAAATATTGTTTGATTTTATGGAATCTCAACCCAGTAAATCTTATGTTTAAAAATCAAAAAAGAGCATTTTAATTGCTGTCATGAGACTACAATGTAAAACATTTAAAAATTAGAGAAAGGGGTAAAAATAACGCATAATTCTACTGACATGATCATTACCAGTACTTTCACGTAATTCTAGCCTTTTTTTCTGTGCATATAAACGTGTAGTTAAAAGGAGTTTTAAACTATGTACATCAGCAGATATTTTCATAAACCATTGAAAATTTTATCCTGTTCTAATGAAGAGTTATATAAATAGTGACTACTCACCAGGGTTTGTATTTATTCAGATAATCCTTGGGCAATTCTACGAATACCTGAATTCTAATAAAATTAGAGTGAAAATCTAATAAAACTTAAGAAGCTGTGTCTGGTTCATATCTTTAAACAAGTATCTGACATTTTGTATTATTCAGAGAATAGTTGGAAGGACTATTCTTTCTGTTTTTAAAAAAGAGTATCTGGTACCTAATCCTTAATTCTAAAAGCACTTGATCCTTTTCATTTCTCGAGATGTAAAAAATTCTGCTTTGCTGGTTATGTTGTCACTTTTCTCCATCAGGCCATTCTTTATGCTTTAAAATGAAATGAATGGCATAAAAAGATCCTCTTAAGGGATCAAAAGGTCATCTATTTTTTTTTTCTTTTCCTTTTTTCCTGTCTGTGTTTCCTTTCAGGAGCTCAGTAGTGATGGAAAAGAAGTTGTTTAAACAGTGACTACGAAGTCATTTATGTTTTTCTGATTTCTGTTCAGAATCCCTTTTGTTGTACCACTGGTATTTCTCAGCTGGGTTATTTCTGAACTGAAATTTGTAAAGCCCCGAATGTGGACACAAAATTACAGGAGGGTTGTTGAACTGAATTAACTTTTAACATCAGTGCTGTGAGTCCGTGACTGCGTCTGTTAAACCACTATTAATACTTCTGTTAATACCACCGCTGGATACCCACGTGGCCCAAGAGCCCCTGGGCCTGAGGCACTCACAGTTTAAGATGTTGCGTCCTAGGTCCCATGTTGTTGTTCTTCAAGTGATGCCAGTAGTTGACTCTTTGATTTTTGAGGATCAGAAAAATTTTTTATGTTCAATCTAATTGGGAGTCAAAGAGAAAAATGAAAAGCTGCCGTTGTCCACTTTCTGCTTTGTCGCTCCCTAGGCCAAGACGGCGACTTTGAAGATCTGCTCCCTTCCGGTTCCATCTCCACTTTGCTAGACGCGCAGAGTTTTAGTGATCTGGAGAAAAATCTGTCGCCTATGCCAGGAACGGGATCTCCCAGCCGTGACCTGCTTAACACAAGTGTTCCAGAAGAGGTATTTAACAATTTTTTCATGTTAGACCGTCATTGAAAGTTAACAGGCTATTGATAACATCAAAGACACGGGTTCTCTTCTCAGTTGGATTACTGACCTGCTTTGCCCTGGCAGTTTTTGTGATCTCCAGGTCTTTATTTGAAATGTGTGATTTCCACCCCCCCCTTTAATAAATAAACTCAGGTAATGTCAATTGCTTATATAATTCAGGAAAAAAATATGAAAACATCCATCTCCCTTTTAAGCTGGATGTCATCTTCAATATGAGATTATAATCTCCTTATTAAAGAATATGTAGGGAATATGTAAAGTGAGGGTACAGTGAGGATAAATTGATTTTAGTCACTTGTGATGATAACTCTGAAAGGTGATGGACTTCAGTTAACATGCTGGGGATTGTAGAGCCATGTGTTACATGGGGGTACCCAAACCTGAGGTCAGCAAAGGAACTGATCTACAAGTGTAGTTATGGTAAAACAACACGAAGCAAATTGCCCTGACAGCTAACACACTGATGCTTGGTCTCCTGGTGAATATGGCGTCATCTGCATGGAGAATCTGATTCACGAGATCTGTAGTGTTGGGAAATGCTTCAAAGAAGCAAACACCTGCCTGTGCCCCTTCAAATTATCTTCACCAGGTGGGATGAAGAAAAGACCACTGATTTTGTAGAAGATGGAGATGCTGGCAACAGGGTAGACCAGATCAACAGGTCGATTAGAAGGATGAACTAAGATGTCTACCATGATTATTTTTGTAATCTGGTTGGTTAATAAACAATGACTGCTTTCAAATTCTTTGTAAAAAGATGATGGAAGAAAATTTCCCCCTGATTTTGCTTAAGTTGTAAAAAGGAACTGGAGGGGAATGAACAGTCTTAAACTTGTAAGATTTGAGGCTTTCACTTCAAACTGGCACTAAAATCTGTTTTTGTTACCTGTTGCACACCGCGCCCAAACTTTGCGGCTTGAATGACAACATTCATTTTGCTTGATGAGTCTGCACTTTGATCAAGGCTGTGCGGGGATGTCTCGTCTCTGCTCCACTCGGCTTCAGCTGGGATGGCGGGAAGGCTGGGGTCTTAAGTCACCTGAAGGCTACTCATTCATGCTTCTGGTGGTAGAGGCTGTCTGTCGGCTGGGACCTCAGCTGAGGCTCTGGCCGGAGCAACTACATGTCCCTGCTTGGCTTCCTCACAGTATGGTGGCTGGCTCTTAAGGATAAGCGTCCTGAGAAGGGGACCAGACAGACGGGATCACCTTTTAGACATATCCCAGAGGTCATATAGAATCTCTTCTGTAGTCACAGGCCCACCCAGATTCAAGGAGAGGGAATGTAGACCCTACTTCTTGATGGACAAGTGACAAAATCACATTATAAGAAGAACACGTGGGACGGGATATATTGGTGCAAACTACATTTGAAAAATGCAGTCTGCTCCTCCCCTCCTTGGTTACAACAGTATACGTTCCTCCCCCGTGGAAAATACATTCATCCTTTCTGCAAGGACCCCTTCTTGAACAGAACAGTGTTGGCTCCTTTATATTTATCAATTCCTTCCCTGGTTGTCTCTTTTCTAACATTTTATTATAAGAAGTGAGAAGAAATCAAATGACATCTTTCCTTTTTATATGTGTTGTTCATAATGACATAATGAGAATATGAAATTTGAATTGAATGAAAATGAACTCAAGGAGAAAACAACGTTTCTCTTTTAAACATAAGAGAGGGCTAATGTGTGTCATTAACAAGCAATGAGTGGGAGGGGCAATTAGATGAAGGCAGTTAGTCAAAAGGTCCAGACTTCTAGCTGTAAGTACTGGGGGTATAATGCCCAGTGTGATGACTGTAGCTAGCACTGCTATGTTGTGTATTTGAAAGTTCCTAAGAGAGTAGATCCTAAAAGTTCTTATTAGAAGGAAAAAAAGACTTCCTTTTTTTTTTGGTATCTGTATGAGGTGATAGATGTTGACTAAACTTAACTACGGTAATCGTATCACAATGTATGTAAGTCAAGTCATGATGCTGTACGCCTAAAACTTACACAGTAGCTCTATGTCAATTTTCTCTCAGTGAGGCTGAAAGAAAAAAAAAACCGAGTTAGTTAAAGAATAAGAACTATTTTAGAGGGAAAACCCCCCGAAGTGTTGAATATTTATCCTGAAGGGGAAAAGTAACATCTGACAGCCAGGTGCATGTGCTGCATTTACAGAGGGAGGCCGTTGTGCCATATAGGATACAGCCAGATAATCTCACTTCCTTACCGAAAAAAAGTCTTTGCTCTGTGAATTGTAGTTTAATGATACATTTTTAGTTTGGAACAAGATTGATTTGAGGAGGATTCAGGGTGTTCACCCACGTTTGGAAAGAAAAGCCAGGAGGGCGATTTGAGGTTGGAGTTAAAGCCCTAAAGTGTGAAAGGAAATCAGGAGGGTGGGTCAGCCTGCTGGTGTTGCAACTTCTCCCTGTGGTGGGGAACCCACGGAGATGCATGAGCCTCAGGAAGTGGGGATGGTGGCTCCGTAAACTGCCCAGGATGGATCATAAAGATGCAGACTGGAAAAAATGATAGTGAAATAATCTCCTATTTTAGAATAATGTGACTTATCATTTAATTTCACTTTGCATCAATTCTGTAAATGAAGTTGGTCAACTTGTTCACAAATAGAATAACAGTTAACTGGCCTGACCGATGTTCTGTGTCAGACTAGGGGCAGAAGTTAAAGTGAAAACAGTGCCGGGTTTGGTAACTAGTGCTTAGCAGAAAGTGCCGATTGGTCTTAACCAAAATCTCATCTAAAACCATTGCAGTCCTATAAGGTAGGCATTGTCATTGTTAATTGACGGAGGAGAAAACTGATGCCCAGTTAAGTGACTTGCCTAAGGTCAAGAGGGTCACTTAAGCAAGTGCATCAGAGCCAAGATTGCAACCAAGGCTTAAGGTTGGTAGGATCTACTATTAACTTAATTTATTATGTCTTATTTTCAATATGTGATGTCATCTTCAGAACCAAGTTCAGGAATTACCGTCTGCCAGAATATTTTCTCTGTTTAACACTTCTAGATGTTTGTATCCTGAAAGTATTTTATAAATATAAGAACAGAGTTCTAAGCACAGGTATATGAAATTTTATCAATAGGCCATTTAATTGTCTTATTTATTTTATGTTACTCTGTGGCGTGTGTTTTGTTTGTTTGATGGATTGATTTTGGGCCTTCTATCATTATATTCCAGTTTCACACCAGCATCTTGCAAGTTTCAATCCCTTCATCATTGCCAGCATCTAAAGGCTTGGAAACTTTGGAAAAAGCAAAATTGCCTCCTAAGCCCGAGACTTCATTGGAAGAGAAGTATGTCATTTATGGTCTAACACACTGTAGTATAAATGCTCCAAAAAATAAATCCACCAAAAGCAAGAGTGCACTGCGTTTATTTACAGACAGAATGTTTTACCCAGAGAAGCAAGAAACAGCAAGACGCGTGCCAGGGAACCGGCTAGCGGTTCTGTAGTATTAAGATAAAAGGTGTGAAGCAGGGAGTACCTGGAGATGAGGCTGGGGAAGTGTGCTGGTCAACTTAGCAGGGATTGGGGAACTTGGATTTTATGTCCTAGGTTATGGGTGGCCATCAAAGTGTTGCAAGCAAGATAGTGACAGTCAGATGTCCAGGCTGTTTGGAAGATGACTGTGAAGAAGACAGGACAGGGATACGGTAGTTTTTCTGTAGGCAACATATTCTCAAATTAATGGCCTTGTCTTATAATTAGAGCACATAAAATTAAGTACAATAGAATATCGAAAGAAAGAAAAATAGCTTTCTTCGCACAATTTTTTAGTTTTGACAGTTCTGTTCACTTGGAATGTATATGGCCTTTTTTTTTTAAATAAAGCTCATAAATACTTTTTTTTTTTTTTTGTATTTTAGTGATGGAAAAATAATCCTTGGTTCTGCTGCTGAGACCCAATCGTGTGATGGTCTTTTGTAAGTTATATTTGAAATGTGAATGTGAAAAATGTGATTGACACTTGGGGAGAGGAAGCTTCTGGTACACTAACAATAACCAGTGTTACAAGCAAATGGCCTGAGGCCTGAATGAATTGATGCAGCTGAAACGACTGGGTGGGGGTGGGGGTAGGGGTTGAAAATTAACAAATACTTGCTCTTTTACCATTATCTCATGCCAACTTTCTGCCCATCTTTGGCCTTCCTTTGTCAGTTTTCGTTTGAAGTTCAGTGCCTTTATTTATTTTTTTTTAACATTTTTATTGATTTATAATCATTTTACAATGTTGTGTCAAATTCCAGCATAGAGCACAATTTTTCAATTATACATGAACATACATATATATATATTCATTGTCACATTACTTTCTCTGTGAGCTACCATAAGATCTTGTATATATTTCCCTGTGCTATACAGTATAATCTTGTTTATCTGTTCTACAATTTTGAAATCCCAGTCTATCTCAGTGCCTTTAATTTCATTTTTGAACTTATGTTTTGAATATAAGTCTAACAGAAAAGCATCACAGAGAATGATGTGATGGCTGGTAAGCCTGCCAGCGGTGTTTTCCATTTTCAGTTTAATAAGCTGACTTAATATCTAAGTTTATCCAAGTTAAAGTCTGGATTAAATTAGGAAAATCTGTTTTCAGAGCAGTACTCAAAGATGAGATCTTCTCTCTTCTCTTCGTTATCTTTGACTTTATTTGGTAATGGACCTTTCGAGCAGCTTATTTACAGACAAATAGATGAGAAATGCCTTTTAAACGTTTGTTAACGTATTATATTATTCTGTTTCTTAGAGCAAAGATGTTACTTCTTTTTTTTCTCATTTTTAAACTGGTCACTTTCCGTATTTGAGTAACACCAGCTCTGTATAATTGAATGCTACTTACGTGAAAGAGAAATGCTTTCCAGATGTTTATTTACATTGTCATTGTACCTTCAGCAGGACAGCAAAGGAATTATTCTAGACAGCAGTAGGGGTTCCTCTATTTTCCTTGATTAGAAATATAAAGTGAAGTGCTTTGCTAGACTCAGAAGATTGATTCCTTTGTGAATTGGAAAGCAAAACTTTTATCCTTCATTTTAATTAGGAGAATTATATATAAATAGTACCTGAGTATTTTTTAAGTTCCTGGTGTAAATGTATATATGTGAAGGGTGCACCACTAGTCTGTGGAAAACACTGTTTTATTTTCAAATATCGACATCACAGGGTAGTCCTAAGTGTTTTTCCAGCTATTCTAACGTGTGCGAGGCATTCAGAGTTATTGGCAGAACAGTTAACCAGCCCTGCTTTTAAAAGAACTAAACGTTATAATTTAGTTAAGCACATAAGTGACTGTCTGAATCCAGGTTTTCTTTAATTACCAGGATTCCACTCACATACAATTTTCATTTCTTTCCAAGGTATTCTACTTAGAACCAGTGGCACCAGGGCCACTTATTATTAATCGTAATTATTCTTCTTCTTATTTTTAGAACTTCAAGTCTGCAAAAGTCTAGCAGCCTGGGCAATCTGAAGAAAGAGTCATCAGACGGGGTTGGTTCTGTGTTTTTTCTGTCTGTTACCCTGAGAAGAAAATATTTAGGGATCTTCATCTTTTCCCATTTTGCAAATAAAACTCTTAAGAGCTTTTGGCTTTGATAATGGAAAATGACGAATAGCACGGTTAATGATAAACAGTAAGATATAAATATAAAGGATTGAAATTAGTACGTAAAACCGGAAATGGAGACTTTAATAAAACGTTATAGGAAATAAATGAAATTGAGGTTTTTGTAGCTCAGAAATAGATGTAAATTTATTTTAATGTGCTGAATTATATGTGACAAATTCTGAATAGATAAAGGATTCCTATAACAATCTTAAATATTGTTGTTTTGAACAGGAAAAGGAGTCTATTCCGAGGCCTTCAGAGGTAATTTTTATGTCTAGATTATAATATAAAAATGTTTGAGACTTCTAATACGTGTAGTAGACTTCTAATACTTAAGACTGCTTAAATGTCTCCAGTAAACCAAAACTCTCAGAACCTACAAAACATGCCAAATGAACGAAGCCAAACACCAAAGATCCCATATGGTTTTATTTATGTGAAATACCCAGAACAGATAAATCCATAGGGACAGAGCACAGATTGGATGGTGGCCAGGGGTGGAGGAGAGAGGGATGGGGAGAGGCTGCTCAGTGAAGAAGGGGGTTGGCTGGAGAATGATGGAAATGCTTTAGAACTGGATGGAGGCCTTAGTTACACAACAGGGTGAACGTACTAAATGCTACCGAGTCGCTCACTTTAAAGTAGTTACTTCTATGTTACACGACTCTCCCCTCAGTAAGTAATTGAAAAAACAAAAACAAAACCCCAAACTCTCAGTCGTGCAATTTGATGACCATGATGACCATAACTGGGCTTCCTTAGGCTTCACAGAAAGCCCTTCTCAGATGGGGTACCAGCAGTTTATTTTCTATAACCACTGTCCAACTATAGCAGACATTTTGGTATTTTTAAAGGCATTGTCAACATGGGCTCTGGTCCTTCTTCTTCTTCTTCTTTTTTTTTTAATTTTCGTAAAAGAATTTTTTTCTCTTGGCAGAGGTAGGTAATTAGGTTTATTTATTTATTTATTTGTAGAGGAGGTGCTGGGGATTGAACCCAGGACCTCATGCATGCTAAGCATGCACTCTACTGCCTGAGCTATACCCTCCCTCCTTGGTTCTTCTTTCTTCTGATTTTCGATCATTAACCTTGCGGAGGTAACAGTCTGGTAGACAGACTACCTCCAGATGCAGTCGCTTGACTGTTGGTTCTTAGTGCCTTGAGTCATGATATAGGTGTAACTGATGAAGCACAGAGAGTGGACACGGCTGTACGCAAAGGCGTTGTCTGTTCTTTTGGTCTTGCTAATTCAGTAAATGGTGAAATGAGTTTGACGTCAGCATTGAGACACAGACAATAGTACCACTAAATTGTGGCATCTGTAAATTTTTGGTTACTATGAACGGTAGGTACGTAAAGTAAAATAATCTCCTTCAAAGTCTGTTTCCTCTCCCTTCTCTCCACTTCTGCAAAAAAGGAAGAGAGGGCAAGAGATGTCCAAGAAACAAGAACGTGCAAACTAAAGAATCCGTGGGTAATACTAAAACTGTACGAGAGACTATGTTACTGTAATTGCCCATTCAAATAACCAGAAAGCTCAAAAATCAGCTACAGGCATACCTGTATTGCAGGTTCGGTCCAGGCCACCACAATGAAGCAAATACTACAATAAAGTAAATATTGCAATGAAGTGAGTCACACAAACCTTTTGGTTTCCTAGTGCATATAAAACTGTGTTTGCAGTATGCTGTAGCCTATTGCACATGCAACAAACAGCATTATGTCTAAAAAAGAAAGTACATACCTTCATTAAAGAGTTCTTTATTGCTGAGAAATGCTAAGCATCATCTGAGCCTTCAGCAAGTTGTAATCTTTTTGCAAGAGTAACATCTAAGATCACTGGTCACAGATCACCATAATGAATAGAATAATAATGGAAACGTTTGAAATATGGTGAGAATTACCGAAATGTGACACAGAGACACAAAGTGAGCAAATGCTGTTGGAAAAACGGCGCCAGTGCAGGGTTGCCACAGACTTTCAATTTGTGAAAAAAAACAACAGTATCTATGTGGCATAATAAAGCAGAGCCCAATAAAATGAAGTATGCCTATATTTTAAAATCACAATTGAAGTTCTTGATACAGATTCTGAAATATTGTCAAGATCTAAAATGGCTTATAAGTCAACCAAGAAAATTTTAATTTTGGAGCGTTTAGTCTTAATAAGAGTATCTGAACGTATCACAGTCTTTGAAAATTGGTGAGTCCATGTTTCATAACTCTCGGGCAAGATGTGAGTTTAACCCAGAATCCCATTTTTTTAAAAAAAAGTTTTTAAGTTACTGATTGTGCCTTCATTTTATTGCTAATTCTTTAAGGAGGAATATTTGATTAATTTATTTAATGGTGGTACTGGGGACTGAACCCAGGACCTCTGTATGCTAGGCACATGCTCAACCACTGAGCTACACCCTCCCCTGCAAGGAATATTTAAAATGACTGGAGTAGAAACTCATACTGCTGGTATAGAAGCTTGGGACTAACGCCTACTTTGTAGAATAATTACATTAAATTGGGCTACTACCGATGTAGTTATAAAGACTGTGAACTGTATCATAGCCAAAGCTGTGTCATAATTGTTAGAAAAGTAAGAAATCTACTGCTTATCTAGTTATGTAATAATATCCATGTCTTGGTGGGAATGAGGCAAATAAAATTAAGATAAAACTTGAGAATTTCTGTATCTATCCTAAATATTTGAAGTCCCAAACACATGGGTTAAGATTAGTGATGAACATGTTTCGTTGTTCCTTCAGTAGTTTTCAGAATTGACTTTCTTAACTTCTAATGTGGCATTTGACATTCATAATCGGTTTGTTCAGTTATTTTCAATAAAATCACGCATGTAGCATATTTAGTACTGCGTCAGTCATGTACTAATAATTATGCACCTTTGTGCTGTGTTGCATTTATTGTGACGTCTCTCTCAGGATAAAGCCCCGGTAGAAAGCAGCCCATTTGGGAGCCTCCCTCCCAAAGCCCCAGGACATGATGCCTCGGTGGATGACAATCCCTTCGGCACTCGAAAAGCCAGGTCTTCCTTTGGTCGTGGCTTTTTTAAAATTAAAAGTAACAAGAGGACAGCGAGCGCACCGAACTTGGGTACGTGCGGCCAAAGTGCCTTTGCCTTAATTCTTTGTGAATGAGGAAAAGAGCAATCTCTTCCCTTCCCTTATTCATCTTGTTTGTACATTTCTCTTTCTCAGAAATGAAGGTGAATGACTTGGGGGGGAAGGTCAGCCAAAAAAAAAAAAAAAAAATTCCATGGGCTTAATTCAGGGGTAGAGTTAGCTCGATGCGGCCGCTCATCCTGCCCTGTTCCGGGGTGTAACCGTGGAGGCAAGCCCAAACACCGTGATCCTCTCTGACTTCATCATCAACAGCTTCCCATCCGTCTTGAAAGCGGGTAGATTAACCCACACTGACGCTGCTGGTGGAGTCTGTGTGCGGCGTGGGAGGCTGCCTTCCCTCGCACCGTGTGTACTTTGTGAGCAGGCGTTTGATCTGTGTTTCATTTTGTCATTCCCCTGTGTTCTCTCCACTGGGCTGCGTGTGATTGTGTGCGTTGGTGGGATATCTGAAGATCGTAAACGAAGTGCCAGTGCACCCACCCTAGGTACCGTACCCTGCATGCCCGCCTTCGCCAGCGCTGCGCTCCCATCCGAGCTAATCCCCGCTCTCGGCATCTCTGATCTCTACAAAGCGAGCTGCCAAGCCTCCGAAAGAAACGGAGTCCTTGACTCCAGGCTGTTCCTCCCACCCTCTCTGTAGAGCCTTTGCTTCCAAGCCTAAACGCTGTTGTAACCAATGCTAACGACACGTCGCGAGTAGCTCTGCGGGCAGGGCGGGACCGTCCTGGCGTCACAAGTCCTGCTGCATCACCCCGAAGCGCAGAGCATCTCACACTAACTCCCAGGTTCCTTCTCCATGGTTACATTTCCCCCAGCCTCCAGAAAGAAAGGTTTAATTTAGCCAAATAGAGAAGAGAGGTCTGTGGAAGACATTGGAAATGATCGTTTTAGACTTAACTTCCCTTAGAGGAACATTCTTCTGACACACTCTTGCCTTTTGAAGATGGAGGTAACGTTTGGTGTCGACAGAGGTAACTTTATGCGGTATCTGAGGAGTCACCCCCAAAGCAATTTTAGGATGGGGGAAAGCTCAGTTTTCCTCTTGAAAGGGCAGAGTACAGTAGGTGAAAAAAATCCTCAAAATAAAAAATAAAAACAGGATGCTTTTTAAATGAGGGTGGGCTGGGCAGCATTTTCAGGGACACCTGTACCCATCGTGGCTGTAGGTTTCGAACGGAAAGGTTCCCTTGGGTCTTCCCAGTAGGTTCTGTTACCTTGTGTAGGTATTCACATATCTGTTCACATGCATCTGCAAAGGTGACTTTCTCTGTAGCCTTGAATGTCCAGAATGAACACAGGGTGGATAAAAATGATAATTCAGACAACTGTTTTCGAATGTTTTTGCATCTTTCTTAGAAGAAACATATTGTCAATATAACTGACAATCTTAGGCAAATGCTGCTTACTATAACCCGTAATCACAGCTCTGCTTCATAGAAAAGTCAGCTTCTGCAGCTTTCAGATCTTGCTGAAACACTGCCCCTGTGATTACTGTACAGCTGTTACTTTGCTCTGAAAGTGCACAGTCTCACATTGAGGAGGCAGCATCCCGTGTGTTTGCTAGCGTGGGGTCACCCGTGAAGGGACAGCTGAGAGAACTAGGATATTTGATGCTGGGAGGTCTGGGAGTAGCAGATGTGGCTGTTACTCTTTTAAGGCAAGGCAAAAATCGACAGGCACTAATTTTATATCAAAAGAAAAATGTGTGCATATCCAGTTCATTCTTCTCTCGGTGCCTAGAACATCGCAGGTCATAAACAGGAATAAATTTCTTAAAGAATTGCCAGAACTTGGTAACCAATTTGATGTAAATGCCAAAGGAGAGGAAGGAATGCAAAGAAAATGAGAGTCCGGACTGGAGTAACAGGGAGACTATTAACTAGTTGTGATGAGCTGTGAAATAAGAAAATGTAAGAAGACTCTCAGGGAAGTTGGGTGGGTTTGTTAAGTTCCATTCCCTGGCACATCGAATTGGGGATATCCACAGACATTCAGATACTGAGGCTGGGGAGAGAGACCAGGCTATAAATGAGTGAAGCCATCACCAGTGCTGAGCGTAGAGTGGGTGAGCTGGTCAAAAGATCCTGCAGAGGAAACCCAGGACGGAATCTTGGAGTGGGCGAGGAAGCGAAAATGGGTGCCACAGCAAAGGAACTAGCAGATGACAGGTGCAGGAGCGTGTCGTGACAAGAAGCTAAGGGAGATAATGGTTTTGTAGAAGGTATTCAACAGTACCACATGCTGCAGCAAGACTGAGAATCAGTTCATTATGAATTCAGACCCAGTCAAGGAAAGAATATGGTAACCCTGTCACACCTTTGAATCTCCAAGAGGTGGTAATTTGTGAGTTAATGAGCTTGATGCACAGAATAGACGGTAGAGTAGAACACAGATTCGTGTTCCATTTTTAATATTTGTAGGATGCTTTTTGTAAGTCACTGATAGGCCAACAGAAGAGGAATTCTTGACAGTTGCTTAAACCAAGGAGGTTAACATCTAGTCGT
This sequence comes from Camelus bactrianus, assembly GCF_048773025.1. Taxonomy (NCBI): domain Eukaryota; kingdom Metazoa; phylum Chordata; class Mammalia; order Artiodactyla; family Camelidae; genus Camelus; species Camelus bactrianus. Next base: position 17,704,011 of record NC_133572.1, read on the forward strand.
GTTCATTCCATATTTTAAACTTCATCAAGTTTGTCTTCTGTTCTTGGAACAGCTGAAACAGAAAAGGAGACACCTGAGCACTTAGATCTGGCTGGTGTGTCTTCTCGGCCAAAAGACTCACAGGCGAGCAGTCCCTTCCAGGTGTCTCCACCGTCGCCGGATTCCAAAAAGAAATCCAGAGGGATCATGAAGCTCTTTGGCAAGTAAGTAACAGGGCAGACAAATGGAGTGGCCTTTGTCTTATATGTTGCTCAAATGGAGGAAAAAATGGAAAACTGGCTGAAAATGGTTATAAAGTTGTAAGGCTTTTGTGTTCCTTTTATGGAAGGAAGATTATGACTTGAGATTCATTAATTCATTGAGTCTCAGTTAAAGCTTAAATCCAAATGTCTCTTCTTACCGTACTTAATATGCGTCAGTTCAAAATGTTCTGATTAACCTTGAAGTCGAAGGCCTCCTCGGGTCTCACGCAAGGCGACGTGTGTTGTGTCTTCTCTTCAGACTGAGGAGAAGTCAATCAACTACATTCAACCCAGATGACATGTCTGAGCCTGAATTCAAAAGAGGAGGGACAAGGGCGACTGCAGGCCCCCGACTGGGTTGGTCTCGAGACTTGGGACAATCTAACAGGTGAGAACAGCCCAAACGGGTGGACTTTTGCATCTCTGTCCAGGCACCAGGATCTCGTGAGCACCTGCGGGGTTAGGATGGACCCTGGGTTAACCAATCAAATCCATTGCTTACTTCTGTGCCTAGTGGGAGGGACGGGCCGTCATCTTTAGAGCAGTGCAATTTGGCAGTGGTTGGTGAGAAACTATACAGAAGATGAGGACTGTGTGAGCTCAGCAAGGAACCAGAGCCAAAGTGTCAGCAACATCTGTACTAGAAGCTCTTGGACTTGATTTTACATAAAAATAACTGTAAATACTCTAAAGCGTAGCTCTGGGAAGACGAGACAGAAAAGTGGTTAAGAAGGGGTTCTGGTCGGGGAAGGGTACAGCTCAGTGGTGGAGCATGTGCCTCGTGTGCATGAGGTCCTGGGTTCCATCCCCAGCACCTCCATTAAAAATGAATAAATAAACCTAATTACCCTTCCTCCGCCCCTCCAAAAAAGAAAGCTTCTAGAGGTAGACTGCTTGGATCTTACTGCTTCCAACAAGCCAAGTAACCTTGAGCAACGACTTTCGTGCTCTGTGCCTCCGTTTCCCATAGTATTAACGAGTACTTACCCAAAAGGAGATTGTAGTAACTAAACGAGTTAATACGTATTAAGCATCTGGCAAATAATAACTGTTCAGTGAGCATTAGCAATTGGTGGAGTCTGTGAAAGCACTTAAAGACATACAGTCTATCAGAATTGTTAAATTTATCAGAACTGTGTAATGATTTCTCTATTAAGAACTTTTCCGACACCCTTATCACAGTTTAGGGCCAGTTGGGCACTGCTGCACTGACTGGTAAACATGAACGGGTGGAGATGGCAAACACATAGCACAGATCATGGATACTACATCTTTTAAAATGACCTGGGCTAGACACCTTTCACACATGGTCCCTCCCAGCCAGGCGGAAGGCTGGGCACAAATTTTGCCAAGGAGGAAACTCTCCTCTCCTCGGCCTTCTTCAATTACCCCGCAGTCTCGTCTGCCATATGTTCTCTTTGTCCACAGTAGAGGACCTTCTTGTGCTGTTTAAAAAAAAAAAATTTTTGTTCATCTCCACATTTTTTCCCCCAAATGTGGACACTATTTGTGCGCCCAAATAAAAGAAAACAGAAATTTGCTTTGATTGCACTGTCTCATACTCAATGATGGCATGTGGCCCTCTTATTGAATACCATCTGGATGGAAACCATAATTCTACTAAAGTTAATTCAAGTTCGACTCGAGTTTCTTTGACTCTGACCTAGTATTTTCGGTTTGGAAATTCAACCTTCAACATTCAACATTGGTTGAAACTAGTGTAATAACTTGACTTGTTGGTTTAACTCAGTCTCCTTCTATAGAACGTGTTCTTGTTAAATCATGTTAAATCTTTAGTGGTTTTGTTTGAAATGAAGACTGTGGCTTTACAAGGTAGCTTTCATCTCCAGGACCACTTCCTCCCCCAAATACATACTAAAAATTAGGCTTTTCATAGTCAAATATGTATCACCAGGGAATTTGCGTTATCTGTTGAATATGCAGTTGTTAAACCCTGGTGGTAAGTTGCAGGACTGGCTTTGAATTGTGTTTCATGCAGTCATTCATTTTCCTGCAGTGACCTGGATATGCCATTTGCCAAGTGGACCAAGGAGCAGGTTTGCAGTTGGCTTGTGGAACAGGGCTTGGGGTCCTACCTGAATTCTGGCAAGCACTGGATTTCATCTGGCCAAACACTTCTGCAGGCTTCTCAGCAAGATCTAGAGAAGGTGACTACTTCTCTATTTTGTTTACACAATGGAGACAGAGAGAGAGAGAGGACATGAACGTAGAGTTGTTTTATCCTCCAGAAAGGGGGGGGGGGATGGGTAGAGCCCCTGAGCACTCTGGGGAAAGTTTGGGTTTCCTGCTTCATGCCTGTTTTAGCCCATGGACCTCAAAGGAAGGACCTGGTCTTAATGATTCCTTATAAAACACTTAGGCCACTGGGCATTTTAATGAAAAATAATTTGTATGGCCATCACAGTACACTTTCAGCTCATATTTTTCAGAATCGTTCTGTGGCTTTATCATTGACCCATCTTCTTAATGAAAGATACACAACTTAATTTCACTTTACAAAAGGGGGGGGAAGAGCCCCAAACTTTATGTCCCATTATGTAACATTTCTTCCCAATTGTTTAACATTTAGTGTAAGATGAGAGTAGAATTCCTGTTCTGCCTGTCTTGCAAAGGCAGGAGGTTAGTGAGAAATATCTAACATAGCACTAAACCAGCCACAGTGGTCTTGGCTTTCTATGGGCCTTTGGTTCAGCAACATTTCAGAGCCCAGGGTAGCATTCTGACTTAATGTAATTGTTGGGTCTTCAATGCTAGTAGCTTCATTTTAGAGGAATTTGTATCCTTTGCCAGTGGCGTCCAGCCCCTGTTGACAGAGCTGTAAAGCCAGTGTTTCTGTTTATTATTTCAGGAACTTGGAATCAAGCATTCGCTTCATCGAAAGAAACTCCAGCTGGCACTGCAAGCCCTGGGATCTGAAGAAGAAACCAATCATGGAAAGCTGGATTTCAACTGGGTCACTAGTAAGAAGAGGTTTTAAATTTATGAGTGAATGAATACATGAATTTTATATATATATATATTTTTTATATATTTATACACGCACAGCTGCTTTCCCTTTTTCATCACTAGAACAGGTGTTCTGTGGCTCAGTAACGACACTGATTTCTATCCCTAGGATGGTTGGATGACATTGGCCTCCCCCAGTACAAGACCCAGTTTGATGAAGGACGGGTCGACGGTCGGATGCTCCACTACATGACGGTTGTAAGTGCCTCTCTCCTGTGGTTGGAAGGGGTTGAAATTGTTCTTCTCTGAGAAACACAGAAACAGAGTGAACTTAATGTTTCCATGGTGATTCCACCAGGGGCAGGCATGTTTTTCCGATAAGTTGAAGTTGTAGGCTTTGGTCATGGCAGCAGCCTTGGGAAGTTTTGAAACCCTGGTTTAAGCTCCATGAAACCTCATGTAAACTAAACTATCTAGAAAGTTGATTTTATATTTATGCACAGTGTTGACACTGAAGGGTACACTTCGGGTGAATTTTATGGTACGTGAATTATAGCTCATAAAAATGTTTAAAACAGAATGCAGAGTTTTGCAGCCCCGGCAGTTTCTAATTGACATATCCGTAGGAGAGGCTGCCCTCTGACCTGTCATGCCTTTGGACTTTCTTCTCCCTTCCCTGCCGCTTTGGAGAGCTGTTCCCTGAAGTCCCCTGACCCTTCTCACTTCAGCCCAGTCCTGCTGGAGTCTCTGGGGAAAGGTAGACCTGGACTCCGAATCCTTCATTACCACTTCGTATTCCGGGGCTTCCACCCAGCAGGTCGCAGGGCTCTTCCCTACTTCGCAGCAGTGGGGAGAGGTGGGTTCCAGGAGAACTGGTTCTGAATTCCACGGTACCAGGAGCGTTCTACCGAAGGTGGATTACTTTTATGTAAATGGCCTTCCCTGGGCTGGGCTGCAGAACCAGCTACCATAGATACGTTTCTAGATAAATTGAAGGTGTCAAGCAGCCAACTTACTAGGAATTGTTAAGTATGAAAGAAATTTGGGATTCAGCCCATGGGGTTTGTTTTCTTCTCCTTCACTGAACCAAAGTCTGAACCGTGGGGGACATGTCATGTAAACCACGGGTTAAAAGAACACTAGCTTGTGGTGTGTTGCACACTTACTGTGTTCCAGGCGCTCTTTCAAACACTTTTCGCATAATGCATACTCAGATCTCAGCCATCCTTGAGCTGGCATTCTTCCTATCCTCAGCTTTTCGATGGGGAAACGAAAGAATTGAGAAATGAGGTACCTTAGCCAAGTTTCCACTGTAGAAAGCAGTTCTTAGAAAGTAGTAGAAAGTTATAGAGCAACTGTGCCTCTCGCTTGCCTGTCTGGGAGTGAGTACATCGTGTGGGAATGTGACCAGATTCAGGCTGAAAATCACAAAAGATAAACATACAACTTTGTCACGGTCAGAGAACACATTACCGTGAAAGATTTGACCCCAGAAACCCTAAATCACGAAAAGTCCACTTCAGTATGGTCTCCTGGCCTGGCTCCTGGGTCAGAAGGACCTGGTGGGAAACCTGGTGACGTCTGATTAGAGTCTGGGGTTTCGGTTGAATTGTATTTTTGTTTCTGTTAATTTCTTAGTTTTGCTGAATATCATGGTAATAATGTAAGATGTCAGCACTAGAGGAAGCCACATGAAGGGTCTGTGGGACGCTGTAGTATCTTTGACAGCTCTTCTGTAAATCTAAAACTAAAAATAAGAGATTTTTTTAAATCCTCCCCAAAAGAGTGTATTTTGATTTAAAAGAATATGGCCCTTACTTTTAAAATCCCTTAAACTAAAATAATTAACATTTCATTTACTTTGTAAATATTATGCATTTTAATTTTTTTTTTTTAATCTGGCCGACTTTGTTGAAAATAGCCTACGTGGAAGTGTTTTGAATGGGTATCTCAGTCTTAGATTAAAACAGGCTAAATGCCTTTTCTAACTTATCATAAGGCACTGCTTTTAAGAAATAAACCTAGAAAAAATTCAGGAAATAATCTTTGCTCAGTTAGTAGCCTTAAGAATGTAAAATGTTTTATAATCTTATTTTTTAAAACATTTTTTATTGAGTTATAGTCATTTTACAATGTTGTGTCAAATTCCAGTGTATAATTGTATTTTTAAAATATTTCTATAATAGATTAATTTTTCCCCCACAAGAAATGTATTATCAGGAAGGTGTGCCTAAAATGGATGTTTTCCTTGTTTATTTTCTGGGTGTGTTTGGAAGTAGACTGGTGCTTATCTTGACACTGCCCCCTAAATCACCTTCTTTTAAAGTAATTTGTTTGGGTGTGTTTGGTGTGTGTGAAAAGTTCCCAGTAGCCACAGACACCTGGTGAAAGTTACTCCTTAAAGGGATCCCACGGTGATACGTTGCAGCTCGTAACTTCATCTCTCTTCTCTCCTTTACCCTCACCAAAACCTTTGTATTCATTGACATAATTTTTTCCAAAACTGTTCACAATGCCTACTAGATAAAGCACAATAATCTAAAAGCAGAGATTTCTTGAGGCTGGGGAGATTCTGTAACACGATCACTCTGCCAGTTTTCCCCAAAACCGTGATGTGCCTTTGCTCAGAAAGCCGCCTCTCAGTCATCAGTGAATGTTGCCGGCCCTCGGTTACCTGCTTTACCAGATCAGGTCGAAGCGGGTCACCTTTCGTTGTGACCCAGCGAGCGCTTTTCCAGCTGTGTTTTTCAGAGCCGTTCGGTCCAGCAGTCCTGTCTTAGAATGTCTGGCAGAGAGAGAAGCAGGTGGAAGTCAGCTTCAGTAGAGACAACATGAATTTTAGTTTTCTTATATGCTGGGGTCTGGGAGAAAATTCTTTTCAGAACAGGAGGAAGGGTTTTGGGACTGACACGCCCTTGGGTCCTATTGGGAGAGAGGCTCTTCTACCTTTTTTTTTTTTTTTTAATTTTTTGGGGGGAGTAATTAGGTTTATTTATTTATTTTTGGAGAAGGTACTGGGGCTTGAACCCAGGACCCTCGTGCATGCTAAGCATGCGCTCTACCACTGAGGTATACGTTCCCCATCTTCTGCTATTGCCCTGAGAAGGTTCTCCGGCTCTAGGTCAGCTCACTGTGCTCTTCTTTTTGTTCACCTTGTTTTGCAGGACGACTTACTGTCTTTGAAGGTTGTGAGTGTGCTCCACCATCTCAGCATCAAAAGGGCCATCCAGGTCCTGAGGATCAATAACTTTGAACCAAACTGTCTACGGAGGCGGCCATCTGACGAGGTAGCACCGAGGTGGAGGTTCACACAGCCTGCACTTTCCGTGCGTGTGACTGTCCATGTGTGAAAACTGAGCCCCGTTTCCTCTTGGAGCCTGCAGGAAGGGCAGGTTCCTGGCTCCCTCACAGCCTCACATCCAGCCTCGTTTACTTCTTAGGCTTTGTGTTCCTAAATCCCTTCCTTTCGCCCCCAGTGGTGGTTCTACCTGTGTGACAGACGCCAGGATTGTGCTTTAGCTGCCATCCCTCCTTTCTTGGGTGTATTTTATTTTCCTGCCTCCTTAAGCCACAGAGTTAAATATCACTACAAAGACTTCCTTTCCTAAAGCTTTATTTGCGTGTAAAAAAGCCGGAAACTCTGTGAAGAGAATTCAAATTAGCAAACACCTTTTGACCTTTTCTCTAAACATTTAGTGGAATGTCTGAGTAACTCTGGCCGCATGGAGCAGACTCTTTAGAATGAGCATTTAGAGCCCCAGTTGTCAGTGACTGAAGCTCTGGGTGGTTGTCTGTTCCCGTAGAACAGCGTCACCCCATCAGAAGTCCAGCAGTGGACCAACCATCGGGTGATGGAGTGGCTGCGCTCCGTGGACCTGGCGGAATACGCCCCCAACCTCAGAGGCAGTGGTGTCCACGGCGGGCTCATGGTAATGCTCTGTTGTAATTTAAAATGGACTTCTTACAGGGAGAGGGTAGAGCTCAAGTGGTAGAGCGCATGCTTAGCATGCACGAGGTTGTGGGTTCAATCCCCAGTACCTCCTCTAAAAATAAAAAGATATGAGTAAACCCGATTACTTCCCCCTCCCAAAAACCCTAAATAAATAAATCACTCTCAAAACGGACTTCTTACCATTTTGTTTCCATTAGTCAAATGAGGAGGATGTAATCAGTTTGCTCATCATAATCCTAAAGTCATCTGAACCCTCCTGCACTATTTCTAGTTAGTCTTTGCTTTCAGAGTATTCTTTCCCATTTTTTAAAATTTATATTGTGTAACTCTCAGTTGGATTTAGACTCATTTCTCCTCTACTGTCCTTTCGTACGTTGGATAACGTCTGGCCACTGGCTTTCCAACGATCATGTTTTAAAACCTCTGCAAAGGTAAAGACTATAGTTCTGCACATTGATGTTGCATAAGGAGTTGGCCCCCAAAGGGACCACTTCAGAGAGGTGGAAGCCCCAGCTTTGTAACGCCTGGATGTCAGGGCCAGCTCTGCTTCTCACTCGCTTGGGCAAAACAAAACAAAACAAAACAAAAGATTTTAAATTGAAGATCAAAGTCCATAGTCTGTCTATCCCACTGGGCTGTTGAGAGGTCATTGGAGATAATGAAACAGCTTTGCAGATTATAAAGCACAGTGCGGAAAGATGCTACATGGTGCCTCAAACAGTCTTAATTTTTCTTATAGGTTCTAGAACCTCGTTTTAATGTAGAAACAATGGCTCAGTTATTGAACATCCCACCAAGTAAGACCCTGTTGCGAAGACACTTGGCCACTCATTTCAACCTTCTGGTCGGAGCTGAGGCCCAACACCAGAAGCGTGATGCCATGGAGTTGCCAGATTATGTGCTTTTAACAGCTACTGCCAAAGTGAAGGTTGGTTCAAGCTCATCCCGTTGAATAACTGCCTACAGCAGAGGCTCAGTTTTGGATTGTTACCTGGCTGTCCCATTTTCTGAGGTTTACTAAATGTTGTGGATGGGTTGAAGGTAAACGCATCTTTAAGGTAATTAGGAAAATGCATTTTTGAAGGTTTCCTTCTGGGGGAATCTTCGCTCAAATCGTTTATTTGATTAGCGTTAACAGTAGGAAAGAACATGACGTTGACTTCTACAGCTGACGTACTGCCGACGCAGAAGGCCCGTGACTTGGGCCCACTTTGATTGCAACTATCCTACAGATAAATCAAGCATAAGAGGAGGATTCTTCTCATAATTAACCACCTTGGAAATTAGGGAAAGATATTTAAGAAATGATTCAAGGTAGACCAGCAGAGAGTGGATATTTCCAGTTCTACCTAGAATTTGGATCATACCAAATTCAGATCACGTTTTCTTCTTTAAGTCATTCCTTGGTGAGCTCTCTGACTCTGTTATTTCAACTAACTTAATGGGGAGGTAGAGTTTCTTGGCTCCTCCACTAAAACGTACAGAGTTCTTTTTTTTTTTTTTTTTTTTTAACCCTCTCTACCTGCCTGACACTTTCTCTTTAGCTCCCTTTCTCCCTTAAAAGATGTGCCAGGTTTGAAACCTCTGGGAGATTCTGTTCTTAAATTCTCAGCATCAGCCCGATGGCCATCTCCCTGACATTTGGTCTCAGGGACTATCCAGTGACTAAGATGGAGCTGCTCTTCCGTCACTGGAAGTTCTCTCTTCAAAAGAGCAGAATTCTTTTAGCAGTCACCAGCCCTGCTGTGGGAGCATAACGGGCATGCAAGGCAATCATAGCCTCACCCAAAAAGAAAGTATAGTAAAGGCCATTTTCTGCCCATCTTAGCTTGGAAAACCTTGCAAAATTGGACTCAGCCCTGAGACATCTCATTGCATTAAGTTCTGTTTATCAAAACTAAGGCTCTTGGCATATTTTGCTATTCACAATGACTCCCCAGCTAGTTGGTTTAAATAAGGAGAACAAGATTGATCTTCTGAGATTCATAATAAGGATGATTTATCATATTTGGATACATCGTTCACGTGCCTCAGATGCCTTTGTTTTTGTTAACACCCGTTTAATTATCAGATTGCTTTTCTCTACAGATGGTGTCAATAATTAAATTATACATGTTATTGGTTGTTTGTCATATGAATTTTATCAAGTCCTTGCACATCTGTGTTTGCTTTTCTTTTAAAAGCCAAAGAAACTCACCTTCAGCAATTTTGGGAATCTGAGAAAGAAGAAACAGGAAGATGGGGAAGAGTATGTTTGCCCAATGGAACTGGGACAGGCATCAGGAGGTACCAAGAAAGGATTTAAGCCAGGTCTGGACATGCACCTGTATGACGAGGATGATCTGGACCGGTTAGAGCAGGTAAACGTAGCACTGTGTGCCTCTTTTCAAGTTCTTCCAAGACTGAAGCACTAAATGAAAACTTTGTGCCTTATGGCTACTAACCAAAGAAATTTTCTTCAAGTACCTAAGAATAGAGGTAATAATAAGGTAATAACTATGAGCACTGACAGATGGCTCACTCCATTCCAGGCACTACCCTAAGAACTTAACATACGTAAACGTTCAGGGTAATCCTAAAACACAGGGAGTATTGTTAGCGTCATTTCAGAGATAAGGAAGCTGAGGCACCAAATGGTTAGGTAACTTACCCAAGACAGAAGAGCTGGTAAGATGGCTGGGATTCCAACCTGCCAGGCTGGCTTCACAGCATGTGCTGTTTACCTGTGTCGCAGTATGAAATGTATGTATAAAACAAGGCAGGCGTGGACAGCTCATACTGCTTAGCCTTTTCAGTATGAGATCACAGAGCATTGCCTTCCAATTAACAATCCTTTGGTGCCATTGGCAATGTCCAAGCGTGAGGTCAGATGTGCCGGCAAAATGTCTCCTTTCATTTTTAACGTCCAGCTGCAGCAGGGAGAGGAGATGCCACCAGAAGTGTTCTGTTGCTCCCACCCCGTTCAGTACCCACTTGCATGATTTCTTCTGTGAGACTCGTGTTCATTTCGCCGCCCCTTCCTTGAAATTATGCAAATGGGGATGTCATGTCATGGTACGTTCATTGCAGATGGAAGATTCAGAAGGGACAGTGAGGCAGATAGGTGCGTTCTCCGAAGGCATCAACAATCTAACCGTAAGTTGTAAAACGAACTGAAAACGCGTTTGAAAATGACCCCAAAGGACCGCGTGTGTGGTGGAGGGTGCAAGGCGCTGAGCTCTGCTTCTCGGTGTGTGTGACCCCGTCTCCTTGTCTTCCAGCACATGTTAAAGGAAGACGACATGTTTAAAGATTTCGCCGCCCGCTCCCCCAGCGCCAGCATTACCGACGAAGACTCCAACGTCTGACCGCGGCGCCTGGAGCAGCGCCGGGAGCCCCGCATCCTTCTTCCGCTTTATTTCTCAAACCCTCACGGATCTACAGCAAGCAACAGATTGCATATCGTTTGTTTATGGTTCCAACGTCTCCTTTAGAAGTGGAAACGGAACGCAGGGGCTAGATGCCTATTCTAAAGTTGCCGCGAAAACTGAGACACTGGTGAATGAGAGTGTAATTGTTCTTCCTCTATTTAATGTAAAAATCTGTGATATATTCTATTTAAAGTGATGCGTTTGATGAATACTTTATCCTAGTGTTTCCATTCGCGTTAACAGTGTAGAGGATTTGGGAGGTAGCAACCAGCATGTGAATGGTTTTGTCACGTCAGTGTGCCAGCACTGCCACCGTGGAAGCAGGACATTATATGCTCACAAAGTCAACATATGCAATTTCTGTCAGCTTTCAGTGTGCCCGCTAAATGCCAGCCACACCTCCACTGGCCTCTTAGTGTCCTGTTTTTATATATTTTTCTAAATATGTGTATATACTTCGTACATAGAAAATGGAACTTTTATTTTGTGACATAAAGAAGATGGGGAAAAGATCACATTAAAAACAGCCAGTGATCAAAGTCTTCATATACCAGCCAGTTCCTGGGGAGGTCAGGATGATCTTGCTTTGTCCACAAGGGAATTTTAATGATTTGATCATTCAGACCCAGTTAGTGTATATGAAATACCCCTTCTTTGATGACACATCGCAAAATTGTTGAATACCTTTGTAAGAATTTCAGTCTTAATCTTGGATCTTGTTACCTCCTAAGGAAGAACTTGAGGGACATTTAAATACCACTAACTTGAATGCATTCAGAAACTCCCCACGAATTTGTAGAAATAATTTCCAGAGAAACCACACCAAAACAAAAGCCTTTACAGTATTAAGCTTCTTAGTTTCCTCTTTGCTAATGATCTCATTACATCGAAATACTAACAGTCTGCCTGATGTTATTAATATGTGCCCATTTCTCAGGCTCTCAGCAAATGGGATTTTTTTTTTCTAAGCTGAATATTTGTCTCCATCAGAGTTCAGTAACTCTGAGGCTGCAAAGCTAGTTTCATAATGGCTATAACATGATACTAAAATGAAGTTTATGGCTTTCTGTAGCACGGGGCCCAAATATTCTTTATGAAGAAAATAGAAAAACCCCAACAAAAAAAAAAGTTACTGTTTATTGTTTTCTAGAGGTATTAGAAAAAATATTCTGTTTTTTAATTCAGTACCACGTCATTACTCATGATAGCCAATGGAGGTAAAGACAGGTTTTCACAAAGTGGCAGAGAGGTGGGCAGCTCCGTATATGCAGGGGACTTACTTCATAAACTGTATTTGAATGTTGGTGGTATGCTCTTTGAAGTTAGCAGCAAGTTACACAGCTTTGCATCAAGGAACCTGTGATACTAAATTACTATTTATTCCTAACTAAAATGATTCGATGCCAATAATAAACCTTTGCTCCCTACCATTCATTATTTGGTAACTGTATCGGACTCATACTGTATTTGTGTTTTATTTTAATGTGAATATATGTCACCATTTGAAAAACGATTTGTTATTCGAACCTGGTTAAAAGTACCAGGAGACTGTTATAGATGCCAAACATCCTTTATTCAGGACATTGTAACATCACTGATGATGTGTGATAAGGTTAAGTTTTTTTGATGATATATATTTTATTTACAAAATATTATACACTGCTGGTATTACCATATGAAAAGGAATAAAGTCAATTGATAACTGCCACATTTTTTTTTTTTTTTTGTCTGTTACCTTATTTTCCTTTGCTTGGAATAGCCAGTAGGCTTTATTTCTGATCTAGAGAATAAGAACACCAACTCTTTACAATTCACAAACTCTCATAAATTTGTTTGAGTGGGGTTTATACATGTATCAACAGATAGAAATTTTCTAATTTTTAGTTTTTTTTTAGGGGGGAAGGTAATTAGGTTTGTTTATTTAACAGAGATATTGAGGATTGAACCCAGGACCTTGTGCATGCAAAGCTCACACTCTTACCACTGAGCTGTGCCCTTGCCCAACAGAGCCTTTGCTTGAGAAACTTTTGTATGAAAGGAACCACAGGCAGCTGAGTTGGGAGATAAGGAATCTTGGCACTGGGGTGTCGGAAAAGCAAAGGAAATGACTTGCCTGCCGATTGGAAGAAGTGAGTTGTAGAAAGAAGTAGTTATTTATGTCTGACTCTTTAAAGAACTAAATGTTATTTTGAATTAAACTAAAATTTGAAAAGAGGAAACAGGTCTTGGAAGAGGTTACTAAATATTAACAGTAGAGTGACTATAACTAGGGAACAGATGGTTTTTGTGAAAGTTAGTATCTTTAACTTAATAAACCAGCAGGAATCTACAAGGACAACACACCCAGTTGGCAAACAGCAAGACCTCACATGTTTGTTTAGCTGTGTGTATATATATGCGCTTACCTGTAGAGGCAGAAAACCGGGACCGTGGTGACAGATGGGATTTCACTGCAAAAAATTACGCTAAAACAGAAGTCATTCTGCACAAGGTTCACATGGTTGATTTTTGGAAGTAGTGTTGAGTGGGTGCAGAGAAAATGGGGCAAAAACCATCGCAACAGATGACTCTAAAGGACAGTGAAGAGGTTCTCAGCATCTGTGAGCTGGTCAGTGGAGCTATAGTCCATGCAGCTCAAAAACTGAAGGAGTATCTTGGATTTGAAGACACCCTGGGCAATCTCTGCCCAGCTCCAAACACTCTCAATGAGATCTTCTTAATCCACTTTGTCACCTTCTGCCAAGAAAAAGGAGTTGATGAGTGGCTCACCACCACCAAGATGACCAAGCACCAAGCCTCACTGTTTGGGGCAGACTGGATTTGGACCTTCTGGGGACCCGATAAGCAAATAAGGCTTCAGCTGGCAGTACAGACTGTGCAGATGTCTTCCCTTCCCCGGGTGGAATCTAACCCAGAATCCAGGGCAGAGGCGTCTTCCAGCAAGAGGAGTAGGTTTGAGAAGCTGGAAGAATTCTGTAACTTGATAGGAGAGGACTGTCTGGGCCTGTTTATCATCTTTGGTGTGCCAGGAAAGCCTAAAGACATCAGGGGAGTTGTCCTGGACAGTGTCAAAGGTGAGACAGTGAGTCTGCGAGGAGGGACGGCTGTGGCACAATTCGTCCTGGAAACTGAAGATTGTGTCTCCATCAGGGAGCTGCTTGGAAACTGTCTGAGTAAGAAAGACGGGCTGAGAGAGGTGGGCAGGGTTTATATTAGCATCCTCTGAACTGGAGATGTGTGATAAGACTGACCCGGCCTGTAAGATGAAAACAAAAAAATATTTACCCCCTTGCATCATTTCTTTAGGGTTTTTTTTTCCTTCCCCTGCTCCCTAACTCCATTGAATGAAAACTATCACCTGGGTCAAAACAGATGATTATGGACAGGAGGAAAAAATAAAAACCTGCCTGTATCTCAGGGAAAATTTAATAATTTAGCTTAATTTTTGATTCAACAATAAAAGTGGAGAGGATAATAAAGTCACCTTTAAAGTTTGATTTGGAAAAAAAACCTGAAATAAGTCTAGCATTTGAAAATGTAAAGTGTGTTTTTACTGCTGTGTGTGGTGGGGGGCAGGTAGGGGAAAGTGGAGCGTAAGACGGGTTTAATGACATTGACAAAACTACTTTAGCTCAGGACTCCCAGGCAAAACCTGGTACGGCTCTCTTCCTCCGATCCCTGCCCTGACCCCCACCTCATCCCAAGCTGCTTCCTCTGCAGAGGGGACCTTGGTGGGATGCCCTTCGGTACTCACTTGAGTGTTAGCCTTACCTATGATTTAAACACAGAAACCCATATAACTGTCCTTCGTAATAATGATGAACATTTCTTTAGCATTCATGTATAAAAACCATCTTTACTTTAAAAGCCTGGGTGGCTGTAACAGAACTGTAGGGGAAGAAAAATACTTTTTCCTCTAGGCTTCTAGCAGGTAGAAGCAAAAAGTTGCTTTAAAGTGTAAATGGAAGATGGATTCATTCACACGTGATTGTTAAATGCCTATGACTTGTGGGGCTCTGTCTATGCCCAGCCGGTCCAGCAGTGAAAAGAACAACGTCCCCACCCTCAGGGAGATTCTCTCTCAAAGGTGGAAGATAGACAATAAACAAATACATGCAAATATGTTTTAAATGCATATTTACATAAATGTCAGGGGTGCTGTAAAGAAAGATTAAGCAATGGGTGAGGGGGTAGAGAGTGAAGGAGATACAATTTTATATGGTGGTGAAGGGAGGGCCTCAGAGATCTGAATAGAGAAAGAGAACATCCTTGCAGGTATCTGGGAAAGAGTGTTCAAGGCAAAGGGGACTGCAGATGCAGTGGGAATGCAAAGGGGGCTGTGTGGATGGAGCAGAGTGAGCCAGGAGGAGACGGACAGGCGATAGTTCAGAGAAGTAGCCAGCAAGCAGGAGCAGCAGATCCTACCGGTGAGGACTTCAGTCTGAATGATAGGGGAGAGAAGTGCCTTGATCTGACATAGAATTTAAAAAGTTAAGGAAAGGAATTTTTTTTAATTTAACTATAGTCAGTTTACAATATTGTGTTAATTTCTGGTGTACAGGACAGTGATTCGGTTAAATACATTCCTTCCCATATTCTTTTTCCTTACAGGCTATTATAAGATATTGAATATAGCTCCTTATGCTATAGTAGGACCTTGCTGTTTATCTGTTTTATATATAGTAGTATCTCCAAATCCCAATCTCCCAATTTCTTTCTCCACCCTTCCCTTTCCCAGCTGGTAACCATAATTTTTTTTCATGCCTGCAAGTCTCTTTCTGTTTTGTAAGTTCTTTTGTGTCATTTTTTTTAGATTCCACATATAAGTGATATCATATGGTATTTTTCTTTCTCTGTCTGACTTCACTTAGTATGACAATCTCCAGGTCCATCCATGTTGCTGCAAATGGCATTATTTTATTCTTTTTTATGGCTGAGTAGTATTCCATTATATCTATCTATCTATCTATCTATCTATCTATCTATCTATCTATCTATATCACATCTTTATCCATTCATCTGTTGTTGGGCATTTAGGTTGCTTCCATGTCTTGGCTACTGTAAATAATGCTGCTGTGAAATTGGGATGCATGGATTTTTTTCAAATTAGAGTTAAGGAAAGCATGTTAACTCTCTCCGTTCAGTAAGCAGACAAAAATACGCCCAAGAGGCATCTCTCGAAGTTGGTAAGCAATAATTATTACTACTTGGAATGTGCCTGGAGGTTACAGTTCTCAGTCAAATTATGTTTCCTTGCGAACAGTGCCCCCTGTCTGCAGCAGTGCTGTGTAGAGTGGGCTATCAAGGGGGTGGGGTAACAGAGTCAAAAGAGTCTTCCACTTGGTGTCAGATGTGAGTTTGAGTCTCAATTCTCTTAGGAGCAGAGTCTAGTGGTTTAACTCTGTTTTCTTACTTGTAAAATGGGAATGACTTCAACTAATTCAAAGGAGATAATGCATGTTACATTTTTCTATACTGATAGTATAAGCTTCCCAAAATTTTGAAGAGTCTGGTACAAACTGTAAGTATTTACAAACAGCTGGAAGCTATAAATCAAACACTCACCATGTTCTTTTTAAATGAAAATAAAAATGTGAAGCTTTCGATTTAAAAAATATTGTATTCTTGTGTTGTTGTTTTTAATCTGCATTTTGGTCTAAAAATTTAAGTATAAAAGTGTAGAAAGGTAAATCTTCAGAAGTCTCACCCCTACCCCCACACCAGTTTACTGTTCACCCTTCCAGAATGTGTACATTAAAAACAGTTACACATATGGAATCCTATGATCTATAAATGCCTTACAATCTACATTTTAGAAAAACAACTACGTATTGTAGACAATTTTACACGCTAATAATACATTTATTTCCACTTCATCTGCTTTAAGGCTGATATCAGTGGTTCTCAATCCTGCCTGCATCTTAGATTTACTTGGGAAACTCAAAACAGATACACCAAGGCTATAAATATACGGAGACCAACTGATCAACATCTCAGAAGGAGGGGACCTAGACAAATTTTTTTTAACCTCCTAATGTGAGTCCAATGTTCAACCAGGATTAAGATATATGCATAGGTAGCACTACACTGTATGTACATAGCATAATATATTTATACTGTTTTGGTGGATATTTGAGTTGCAGGGTCCATCCATATACCTAGATATTTGCATATTGTCTATTTTGCCGTGTTTGTGAATAGACATGGTTTATTCATTCACTTTTTTGTAAGTGCATATTTACTTGTTTTTGAGTTAATTTTTTCCAGTGTTATTGAAACAGAATTGACATGCATTACTGTATAAGTTTAAGGTGTACGACACAATGATTTTACTTACACATATTATGAAATAATTACAGCGATAAATTTAGTTAACATCCATCATCTCCTATAGATACAAAAAAAAAAGGAAAAAAATTCTAAGGGATGAGAACTCTTGGGATCTACTCTCTTAGAAACTTTCAAATATACACACAGCAGAATGAACTATAGTTATGTTGTACATTACATCATTAATATTTTTAATCTTGTAACGAAGTTTGGCTCACTCTTCTTATAAAGAAGTTAGTTTTGATTAAAAATAGCTCTCTGACAAAGTCATTGGATTGATGCGGGTTTCAAATATAGTAAAAACCCATCATTAAAAATCTTGACATTTAACACTGTTCTGCACAGGACTGACTATATAATTTGTGGGGCCCAGTGCAAACTGAAAATGTGGAGTCCTTTGTTAAAAAAATTATTAAAAATTTCAAGACAGGGACAGTGGAGCATTAAGCCAAGCGCGGGGCTCTTCTAAATAGAAGTCACAAGCCCGTGAAACTAGCGTGGCTTCTACAGAATTTTTGGTTATTTGCTCATCAAGGCTGAAGAAAAGATTTTTATCATGAGTGACTGATTGCACCTCTAAGATCTTTTCCAACTGAAAAATTACATAATTCATAGCAACTCCTACGTACATCATTGCACATTCTCTGCACTGCAGGAAACATTTCATTATTGCCTGGTGATGGCATTACACATGATTTTTAACTTTTAATATAGAATGAACTTTATAGTACTTGATGCCTAGGAAAACAAGCATTTTTCTGGCTCCTTTAATTCTAGTCTTAGCAATGGACTTTAGTCTTAGGGAGAGGGTAAAACAAAAGATAGAAAGCACAGGCAGTTAGAAGGAGGAACAAAGTCTCTTAACATCTTGCTCAGAAATGGAGAAGTCTCTGGATATGAACTAATTCTATTAGGATTCATACTTATTTGTCCCTAAATTTCTATGGGATAGGATGTCTACTTTATCCTACTAAAACACACAAAATCAAGAGGAAAAAAAGTGGCTGTTGCATTGACCCTGAGCTTAATTCCAATGGCCACCTTTTATATTATGCCATCTGAAACACAACTCACATAATCACAATGGTCCTCATGAAGATATTGTTTCCATTTTTCTTTGAAACTGAAGTTCAGAGAGGTTAGGTGGACTTGCCCAAGATCACAAAGAAACAAAGCCTGGATTCAAATCCCACATCCATCTGACTTAAAGGCTATGCTTTTAATCTTAAAAACAGAGGAGAGGGGAGAACACCATGTGAAGACAGAAGTAGAGATTGGAGTGGTGTATCTACAAGTCAAGGGATGCCAAAAATTGCCAGCAACCATCAGACACTAGGAGAGAAGCATAAACAGATTTCTCCCTCAGAACCTCTGAAATGAACCATCACTTGCCAACACCTGGATTTTGGATTCCTAGCTTTCGGATCTGCGAGAGAATAAACTCCTGCTGTTTTAAGGCACCCGGTTTGTGTTACTTTGTTACAGCAGTCCTAGGAAACCAGCGCACCTAATACTCCACACTCCTGCTTTGGAGCAATAATGGGACGGTAAAAGGCCAGAAAAGATGAGGATGGTGATTATTACAAACACGTGCCCTTATCATGCTATAAAATACTTCTTTTAAAAAGTGAATATATACTCTTTACAAAGACACTGATCTAGTGGAAGATTATGTTGGAATCTGGAAAAGAAATCATGTGATCTAATTTGTTGTACCTGCTGATTGGTGCCCGTGGCACACGGGACGTTCACATGTAGGACACTCTGGGACACCTGCATACCTCTGCTCTGCTTTGGTATGCTCACCAAGAATCACTTGTGTTTGTTCCCAGTTGTTCTTGTCACTAAAATGTTTAACTTTTGAGTATTATACACCGATAGAAAAAAATAGAGGATACTTTTATTAAGGGTTGTAAGTTAATCCATCCTAGGGTAGAAAATAAGAGTTCATTAAAAGATGACCATTATTTTCTAGGTCCTGATGAGTTCTGACTTTTGTAATTCTAACCTGATCTACAAACAAGCTAACCAAATCATTGATGATGCGCATAGCTTATGCGCACAGGGTGCTCACTTTTGCCAATATTGCAGCCAGACGTTTGTCTCTATTAACTTTGACTGATTTAGGATCACACAGCCCAGAGATGGTGAAACTCAAGCGCCAGTCTGACTCAAGATGCCATCCTTTTGACTACTATCGGATGCTGCCTCTCCCCTCAGAGTATATCCCTCGCATTAGCTGAAGGCTTTCATTCAAGGAAGTGCAGAAAAGCAGACTGCGAAGAAGCAGGGCCTTAGGGTAGACTGCCTGATTCCTGGGCCATCTGAGGATCCACCCTCACTGGCCGTCTGTAAGTCACATTTCCCCCATCCCTTATGGTCCTTATTTGCAATTGTTTTTAGACTGACTGCTTAGATTTAAAAAAACAAAAAAAACAAAAAAACTTTTTGTTTTCTTTTCGTTAGTTTTTCTGTGGGCGGGCGATGTTCTCTTGCACGGCTACAGCGCGCGCCGACCTCGCCGGCACGCGTGTCTCCTGTTCCTCCCTCCCAGGGGCGGGGCGCGACGCGCGAGCCTGCGCAGTAGGGCCTCGGGCCCGCGCCGTGACGCGGCCCGGCGCTTGGCCCTTCCCGCTTGCCGTCTTCGCAGCCATGGCGGCCGCCGCGCTCCCCGCGTGGCTGGCCCTGCCGCCGCGGGCCGGGACCCTTCGGGCCTTTTCCAC
Source organism: Camelus bactrianus (assembly GCF_048773025.1). NCBI lineage: Eukaryota > Metazoa > Chordata > Mammalia > Artiodactyla > Camelidae > Camelus > Camelus bactrianus. The sequence continues at coordinate 17,723,635 of NC_133572.1, forward strand.
CGCTGTGTCCCCGGCCACCCGCTCTCCGAGGTCAAGACTGCGTGAGTGTCTGCCGCGTCGCCTCCGGGCTGTGGGGCGGTGAGGGGGCGCAGCGCGGGCCCGTGATGGCCGCCGCGGTGACGGGGCCCGCGCGTCCCCGCGGAGCCCGGCGCGCCCTCCGCCAGCCGGTCGCTGGCCCGCCTTCTGGGAAAGCGGGGAATGTGGGTCTGCGCTGTGCCCGGAGTGTCGCCTGGTTCCTGGCAGCCGGTGTCTGTTCCTGGGTCCTCCGGGCGCCGCGAGCTTGCGCCCTCCTCCGCGCCCTGCCTTTGGCGCTCCCTCCCGGGGTCACCGGCACACGTCTCTCTCTCTGGTTGCTGGTGCTCGGTAGTGTTTGTTGGGAAATGTTGAGCTACGAATTTCCCCCGGAAATTTAAGTATACACATGTCCTAGAACAAACTACAGCTCTGAATTCCAGGCCTAACAATGCCGCCAAATGGAGTGACCTTCGCTCAGTAGGCATTGGTGAGGTCACCTTCATTCAAGAGAGATTTTAGGGATGCCTGGTACCGTCCTGGCCCTGGAGGAGCCTAGTGGAAGAGTCTGGTTGTGCTGAGTACTAGTTGTACGTGGACTAGAAGTACTGTGCAGTGTGCAGTGCTAACAGAAGCGGGAATACAGTGACGAGGTGAGGGCACCGAGGAGGAGTCCTCAAGGGTCAGGAAAAGCTCAGTCGAGGGAGCGCCTGTAATCATTGACCAGATCTGTCCGTGCTACTTTCTATACTATTTCTAATCTTCGTACTCCTAACTGCCCAGTTTAGGCCACCGTCTCTCACTCCTATGATGGTTTCTTTACTGGTCTCCCTGTCTGCTCTTGCAGAATTCTCACAACAGCCAGAAGTGAAGTGTTCAAAAAAGCAAATCTGAACTTGCTGCCCCTGTGTTGAAAATCTACACATGGTTTTTCATTGCTTTAAGATTAAAGAGTAAATTCCTTAATGCGTCATAGTGGCTCTTCATAGTCTTAACACTTACAAGTTTTCATTCATTTATTCATTCTACAAATACTTAACTCCTACTGTGTGCTAGGTAGTGTTCTGGATACTGGGATACAGCAGGACTCTTCATCTCATGAACTTAACATTCTTTGAGGGGAAGTCAGATTATAAACAGGTAAACAACATCAGTACAATGTCAGGTAGTGACTAGTGCTATAAAGAAAACTAAAGCAGGTGTTGACAGTGAAGGATGGGGGGTAGTGGCTGAAGGGTAAGATAAGGTAGGTGGTCAGGAAAGAACTCCCTAGGGAAGTGACATTTGAGCGGATCTGCGGGAAGAGCATTGTTGGCATACGGAACTGCAGATGCAAAAGCCCAAAAGTGAGAACAAGCTTAGGGGTGTGACCAAGGAACAGAGAGCAGGCCAACGTGGCTGGAGGAGAAGGCCAACGTGGCTGGAGCTAAGGGAGTAAAGAGGAGAGTGGGAGTATGAGATGTCAGAAAGGTAAGGAATGGCCCGATCCTGTAAAGGCTTATGGGCATTTGGCTTGGATTTTATTGTAAGTTTGAGATCACATTGAGGGGTTTTGAACAGGAATTGATATGATGTGATTTATACTTTTACAAGATGCTGCGTGGAGAACTGGGGCTAGGCATGGAAGCCAGAGAGCAGTTTGGAAGCTGCTGTAGTCCTCCACGTGAGATGATAGAGACTTGGATTGAAGTGATGGTGTGAGGAGAAGCTGGTGTGGTTGGATCAGGGATTTATTTTGAAGGTAGTGCTAACAGGATTTCCTGATGGATTTGATATGCAGCTTGAGGAAAAGTCTTGAGGACCATGTTAGATTTGTCCTGAGCAATTGGAAGAATGGTGATACCATTCACAGGGACTGGGAAGACTGGAAGAAGGAAATCAAGAGCTCTGCCTATGATGTGTTACAGTTGAGATGCCTGTTAAATATCACTGACCTCTTTTCTTAGTGCTCTCTGTGCTATACTCTTGAATTTCAGCCATACTGAACCTATTTACTGTGATTTTTCCTCTTCTCGCTCGCTCTAGAACACTTTTTCTCGCATGGCTACCTCCTGCTCATCTTTAAGGTTTTAGCTTAAAAAGTCTGCTTCTTCAGAGATATTTTCCCCAACAAATTGAATAGGTTGGATCCCCTGCTATATGTTTCCATTAATACTTATCACCGTTTATTGAAATTACTTGCTAGTTAGTTGTCCTGTTGGACAGATCTACATTCCGTGAGAACAAGGACTGTGGTTTTGTTGTTCGTTGCTGTCTCCCTAGTTGCTGGTACACAAGATCACTCAAATAAGTTTTGACTGAATCAGTGAATTACTACTGAGGGATGATCCAATAAAAATTTTGTCAGATGAAGATAATGAGGGGAGGAGGGAGTAGGGGACAGAAACCAGGCAGGTGAAAGGGAGGCACCTTCCAGGCAGAGAGAACAGTAGGTTCAGAGGAAGACTCAAGGGTCCAGTACTGGACGTTCAGTGTAGCTCTGGGGCCTCGTGAAGGGAAATGAAGCTAGAGAGGTTCAGAGTGTGAAGTGTGTTATGCTGTGCTGTCGTCACCTGACTCCTTGCTCTTTCGTTTTCTTGGCTGAGTGACCTGTAAATAAGGATAATAATAGTACTTAAAGTTATCGTGAAGAATAAGATTGAGATACTAATGAAAAGCATTTAGCACAGTAGTTACGTGGAAGTGCTGAGTAAATACACTTACTATTTCAGTGTAGTAAAACATTAATTTAGAGAGGCTTAAGTTAATATTTTAAAAGGTATTTACTGTACGTAACTTATCCTCTTGCACAGTTACGTAATTTACTAGGGATAGCTACGATTTATGTTATTGATGTTATTGTAGCATCGGCAGTTCTAATATACAATAGAGAAGGAAACTGGAGTTCATTTGTGTGTGTAAAGAACAGAATAATTCCGAGTATGAGTAAGTATATATATTAGAACATTTCAAGTCAGTTATCTTTAACGATGCAAGATACTAATTTCTAGCTAGATATTTTAATGTGGGAAAGTGAGTCTGTTTGACAGTGAACCTTAAAAGTCACTGAAAATATTTCTTTAGATGATGAGTTCACTATATCATCAGTCACAATATATTTTAAAGTCAAGTAACTCGAATTTTCTTAACTATTCTTGACTTTTCATTTTCATTAAAATGATTTAATCCCTTAGCTTACAGAAAATGGGTAATTGTTTCATTTCTATATTACCGAATACTTTACATTATGTGAGAATTGTGGGAGCATGAACAGTGTTGAACTGTAACTGTCCTGTTGTCTTTTACCTACAACAGAAAGAACATCCAGAAATGAAAGGCCGCTGAGGAGAAAGGTAAGCGGTTAAGGTGCTCTAGTGTGTGCTGTCTTCCTGACTTCCGAAATTCTAAAGTGAGGCAGATGCTCCTTACGAGGCAGAAGGGTGCTGCCCGAGGAGGCTTCGCGAGGGGACATTGACTTGGTGACTGCTTCAGCCCTGGCTCTGTTCTTCCACTGGTTTTTATCAGTGCCCTGAGAATGGATCATCTTTGAGAGGTGGGCCCACTCACATACTCCCAGGAAATAGGTATATAAACTAGAATATAGAATTATTTTTGATGATGCCTTGAACAGTCATGCAGCCTGGGGTGTGTGTGTTAATCTGATCAGTTTGGCCTCACCCTGTGGACATCTCTATGGAGGAATCCAAATTATAAGGTCATTTAGTAAGTGTGGAGTCAGAACAAAGGCACACTGGGTGGGAGTTAAATGGCACCAATTATAATCGTCTAAGTAGCCATTTTCACAGGAGTATTAACTGCTTCCAGGACATACACTGCACTGGTATATTGCTTAGTTGGGTGTGGCCGAGTTTTGCCTTCTCTAAGCCTCCTTTTGGGTTTAAAGGGAATGCTAGCCATCCCTGTCTATCAAGTACAGTTTAAAAAATAACTATGCTAATGTGATTCACTAAGCCATCATGTAGCTATTCTCTGGGCCTGGGAGACATATTATTTCTCATTATGTATCCATTCAATTAGTTTCATCCTAATTTGTTTATTTCCAAGTTCTTATTCTTTATTTTCCTTATTTCTCGTTTTCTTTATTTCCAAGTTCTCATTGTCACCTCATGTACTGACTTTCACTGAAGAAGTTTTAAAAATTACTTCAGAATATATTGTTACTCACCCCTCTATGAACAATATGTAAAAAGTTTGCTAAATGTCTAAGTAAGGAAATAGAGAAGTTTTTTTTTGCGAAGGAAATGTGCTGCTAAAGGGGATCCTTGCCACTGGGTTTGAGGAAACCGCAGAGCTGTTTTGGTAGGTTTGATGGGTTTTCATTTCACCAGCAACAGCTATGGGAGGTCAGATTTTCTGTAGGTGGCAATTCTGCTTGTGTTTCTCTTAATTACAGTTTTTTTGCTCTAAAATGAAAGAACATGTTTATATTTAAAATATTAAACTCTCTTCTGTTCCTCAGGCACTGCCTCCTAGGACAGAGAAAATGGCTGTGGACCAGGACTGGCCTAGTGTTTACCCTGTCGCGGCACCGTTTAAACCCTCAGCAGTACCTCTTCCTGTTCGAATGGGTTATCCAGTAAAAAGGGGGGTGCCCATGGCCAAGGAGGGGAATCTGGAACTTTTAAAGGTGAGATAAGTTGCTGATTCACTGGCTAGAACTTACATCTAAATACATGCTGATCTCCCTCTGACACCTCCCCTCCCCCCAGTTCATCAAGGTTCAGTACATAGCAGCTTACTATGTTTTAATTTAAATTTTTTCCAGGTAATAATAGGTATTATATTTTGCTTATCCATGGTAAAGAAGACTCAAAGAATCTAGGCATTTAAGAATGTAATTAATTGGTCCCATGGCTTCCTCTTTTCTGCTGTATCTTTTCCATGTTGTGTCTTTCAACTAGAACTAAAAAAAATGAAATAGCCTAATTTGAGATTGAGAATTGGAGGGGTGAGGTTTCTACTTCTAAGAGATTTATTTAAAAACCTCCCGGAAAACGATTCAATATCATTGTTAGAGTCCTTAACTTCTTTTTTCTTGAAGCAAACTAGGTTATATTAAATGCTTCACTTGATAGTATCTGTAATGATTTACGAACAATAGACTTCGTAAAGAAGATACAAATGTGCATGGCCTGGGAATGCATGTCTTAGATGGTTTTCTTTTACACACAATGGAATGATCAAGAAGTTGTATTTTCGACTAATGAGGGTTCTTGTGAAAAACAAATATTTGCTAAAAGCTGATGGTAAAAAATGAGATGGTAACTGAAGAGGGAGTTGTCTGCTGCTGGAGACAGATGAAATTTGGAAATGGGAATATTTCAGGAGACAAGAAATCAGACACCTACAAAACTAATCTTTTCTTCAAATGAAAGAGGAGAATTGAACTTAGTTGAAGAAAAGGTCTTTGGAAAATATCACTTGGTGAGAAAGAATAAGCAATGTATTTGTAATGATGGTTGTGAATGGAATTTTAATAAACATAAAAATCCAAACATTTAATGTATACTAGCCCTTTTAAGAATCACCTACATGCTTAGTCCAGTGATACGATCTGTTCCTAGTAAGTCCTACTGAATAAGCTTATAAACTGAGGTAATATATACAGAGTTCATAGAATAGTGCCAATATAAATGCTGTGTAAACGTAAGCTATAATTTTTTCCCTTTTATGATTTTTGAGTCATGTTTTAAAAATATAAGTATAGAAGATGAAGTCACCCACCCCATAATACCAATATTCAGTGCTTGTTTTCTCTTGATTAAAATAAACATTTTCTGATCAGCACTTAAGAGCCCAGATATAATGCTTAGAGTAACTTCCCATTTGTTCAGATTTTCTTTCCAAATGAGTTTCTTTAAACTAAATTTTCTATTTAGATATTTAACATTATTCAAGAAGTATGCCTGGAAATGTTAATTATATATTTGAAAGAGTCAAATCTGTGACCTTACCTAAATTTGCATTGGCCCTATAAATGAGTAGATAGCTTCTCAGTATATCATAAAGATATTCCATTCTTCATTAAACTGTTAAGATTTGCTAGCTTCATTTATTCATCCATTCAATTCATAAAATGTTAAGTACAAAGTAGAAAATGTATCACATTTGTATGTATTCCGGGGCAATTAGGATTATTAAACAATGATGTGTGTCCTGAAGTGCTTTCAGTTTTATATATTTGTGGCAGGAATAACACTATAAAAATAATTTTTCTTCTCCACCATCATTGTCATTGTCATTCGGTACTGAATCTTTATTTCAAGGAATTCATTTCTTGAATTTACAACACCTGTGACACGGAATCAACATTGTGAAAAACAGATTTTATTTATGACAAGGCTTGTGGGGCTTACGATTTAGTCTTACTGGAAAATTTTCTTTTTCATGTTTTAAGACAGTTAGCTAATTTATCCCTTGAAACTCTCTATTTTAGATCCCCAATTTTCTGCATTTGACTCCAGTAGCAATTAAAAAGCACTGTGAAGCTCTTAAAGGTACGTGGTTGTTTTAGAATATGAACTTAATATTTTATTAACTTCATAGGAGTCTCATTTCTAATGATAAAGGGGTCGGTTCATCAAGAGGATATAATATTTATAAATATTTATGCACCCAAAATAGGAGCACTTAAATATATAAAGCAAATATTACAGAACTGAAGAAAGAGCTAGAAAGCAATACAGTAATATTAGGGGACGTCAGTCCTCCGCTTTCAACAATGGTAGAGCATCCAGACAGAAAGTCAGTAAGGGAACATTGGACTTAAGCTACACATTAGACCAAGTGGATTTAACAAACATTTATAGAACATTCTATCCCATAGCAGTAGCATACACGTTCTTCTCAAGCCCATGTGAAACATTTTTCAGGATAGATCACATGTTAGGCCACAAAATAAGTCTTAAGCAATTTAAGAAGATTAAAATCATATCAAGCATTTTTTCCAACCATAATGATATGAAGCTAGAAATCTATTACAAGAAGGAAACTAGAAAATTCGCAGATATGTGGAGATTAGATAACATGCCCCTAAACAAATACTGGTTCAAAGAAGCCACCAAAGGGAAATCAAAAAATAAAAACTATCTTGAGATATGGGATGTCCCCAAAGCAGTTCCAAGAGGGAAGTTTATAGCAATAAATGCCTACATTAAGAATAAAGAAAAATGTCAAATAAACCACCTAAATTTAGACCCCAAGGAACTGGAAAATGAAGAATAACTTAGCCCAAAGTTAGTAGAAGGATGGAAAAATAATGGTCTGAGTGGAAGTAAATTGAGACTAAAAGGACAACAGAAAAGATCAATGAAACAGAGCTTGTTTTTTGAAAAGATAAACATAGACAAACCTTTATCTAGACTCACCAAGAAAAATAGAGGCCTCAAAATTGTGAGTGAAATAGGAGACATAACTCATATCACAGAAATACAAAAGATCTAAGAGACCACTATGAACAGTTTTATGCCAGCGAATTGGACAGCTGTGAAGAAATGCATATGTTCCTGGAAACATAATATACCAAGACTAAATCATGAAGAAGTAGAAAATCTGAATGGATCAGTTACTAGTAAGGAGACTGAATCATTGATCAGAAACCTCCCACCAGGAAAAGTCTAGAACCAGATGGCTTCATTGGTGAATTCCACTAAACATTTAAAGAATTAATACCAATCTTTCTCAAATTCTTTTAAAAAACAGAACAGGAGGGACCACCCGAACTCATTTTACAAACACAGCATTACCCTAATGCCAAAACCAGACAAAGTAGAATTACAGGCCAATATTCCTGGTGAACATAGATGTAAAAATCCTCAACAAATATGAGCAAGCCAGATTCAGCAGTACATTAAAGGGGTCATACACCGTGATCAAGAAGGATTTGTTCTAGGGATGTGAAGATGGTTCAACATCCGCAAATAAATCGTTGTGATACACCACTTCAACAAAACGGAGGGTAAAAATCATATCATCTCAACAGATGCAGAAAAAGCATTTGATAGAATTCAACATCCTTTCACAAGAAAACTCATCACAGTGGGTTTAGAGGGAACAGACATCAACATAATAAAAGCCACATGTGACAAGCCCACAACTAGGGTTACTCAGCAGTGGAAAGCTAAAATCTTTCCCTCTAAGATCAGGATAAGACAGAGATGCCCACTGTCACCAATTTTATTCAACATAGTACTGGAAGTTCTAGTCAGAGCAGTTAGGCAAGAAAAAGAAATAAGACATTCATTCAGATTGTAAACAAAGAAGTGAAACTCTACTTGCTGATGACATTATCTTATACATAGAAAATCCTAGACCACCAAAACAGCTGTTGAAATTAATAAACGATTCAGTAAAGTTGCAAGATACAAACTCAGGATACAAAAATCAGTTGCATCTTCTGCAATGAACATGGGAGTTCAGAAAGAAATTGAGAAAACAAATCTTATTTATAATAGTATGACAAAATGAAATACTAGATGAGGGGAGGAGGAATTTAGAACACAGTGAAAAGGCACAAACTTGCAGGTTCAGAGTAAATACTCTGGATGTAATGTACAACATGATAAATACAATGAACACTGCTCTATGCTATATATGAAAGTTGCTAAAAGTAAATCCTAAGAGTTCTCATCACAAGAAAGAGTATTTGTTTTCTATTTATTTTTTGTCTGTATGAAATGATAGATATTCACTAAATTTATTGTGATCATTTCATGGTCTATGAAAGTCATCATTATGCTGTACACCTTAAACTTATGCCGTATAGTATGTCAGTTATATCTCAATAAACTGGAAGAAAATAAATAAAAATAAAATATATGAACATGTGATAAAATAAAGCAAGAATAAAGTATTTAGGAATACATTTAACCAAGGGGGTTGAAAAATCTGTACACTGAAAACTGTAAGATATTGATGAAAGAAACTGAAGAAGACACAAATAAATGTAAAATACTCATGTCCATGGATTAGAAGAATTAGTATTGTTAAAATGTCCATAAAACCTAAAGCAGCCTGCAGATTCAGTGCAGTCTCTGTCAGAATTCCAGTGGCATTTTTCAGAGAAATGGAACAAACTCCTAAAATCTGTACAGAACCGCAAAAGGCCCCAAATAGCCAAAACAATCTTGAGAAGGAAGAACAAAGCTGGAGGCATCACACATCCTGATTGCAAACTATGTTCCAAAGCCATAGTAGTAATCAAACTGCTCTGCCCTGCTGGTAATCATTTTGCAGTATTTATGTGTATGGAATCAATGAGGTGTATGTCTTAAACTTACAGACTGTTTTATGTCTATTACATCAATAAAGATTGGGGGGCAAAATAACACTGTTTCTGTAATGCTATATAGCCTTATATTCTGAATGATTGCTGAATCATTGCTTTTTTCTCCTTTCTTTAAGAAAGATTTTCAAGTCATATTCAGTGAATTATTAGATGTCAAATCTGCAGGATTTTTTTTTTTTTTTTGCAGACTACTTTACAAAGTGCTATGAATAGTAAGAATCAGAACTCATAATCCTTGCTCAGGTAGGCTAGGACTTGTTGTTGAATTATAGAAAGCATATGCATAAAAAAGACTGAAGAAAATATTGCAGAATGTTGCCAACAAATGCAAATCAGTATGATCCAAACTGGAGGTAGTGTGGAATGATACTGAATAGCTGAGTAGAGGGGTGGAGAGAGGAATGGGATACTTTGCAGAGAAGTGTTATCTTGAAGAAATTGTTCAAAATTTTAAAGAAATTAGAAGTGATGTATACATGTAGTAAAATTAAATGGTACAGAAGCTTTCTTCTTCCCACATACATGGAGGTAAAGGCGAAGAACTTTTTTTGTTCGTGATTCTGTGTGCTTTCATATTATATGCAGTATTCCAATTCAGTTTCTGTTCTAATCTGTATTGGGCTCTATACAGATAAGCAAATTTGAGTTGTTTTAGGTTTGTAGCTGTTACTTACTGATTGTGTAATTTAATACAGGAGTACTTTTGGATGAAGTCTTAAATTTATGCTGATTTTAAAGGTGATGTGTGCACACTCAGTATACATGTTAAGGCTTTTCAGGAAAGAAAATGAAACCTGGAAACTCTTCACAGGTAGCCTGTGTATGCTGAAGGGAGAAATAAGTTAGTGAACATGATTATGATGAAATTTGAGCTTTTGGGAGGGTCTTCCATTGGAAAAATATAAGGAAGAAGAGAAAGAGTTCATAAAAAGAGGTCTAAAAAGGAGGAATAGTAACCTTACTCTTAAAATGAAGGAAGAAAAATCTCTTCTATTTTCATTCATGTGTGGTCTTCTGTTTTGAAATGTAAGGATGCATTTCTATGCCCTAGATTGTTTGTTTCTGTATTTGTTGGTGCCTGATGTTAGACTGACACAGTTGCAAATTTGTACCCACATATCATTTTTTGATCCTTTGTAAAAACAGTTTTGATCCTTTGTAAAAACAAGTGTGTTACACTGATAAATTCCATTGTTTTCCTTTCTACACATTATTTTTAAATGTGCATTTATAATTTAGAAACTGGTCATTGTAATAAGATAGTTCTAAAATAATTCATAATTTTTAAATGAAAGACTTCCATACAGCACATTCAGAAGAGTAGCGTTTTATTTTACAGTATTTGAGTGAATGTTTTATTCTTTCCTTAATTTTGCCTTTACACTTCTGCCAGCTTCTAGATTTAGATTATATCTTCCAAATAACTTGAAGGCTTTTCAGATATTTCTTCTCAGTTTTCTTGCAAAGTAGGTCAGTTCAGATTTTTGTATCTAACTTGCAAATGGAAAATCTGAAGCACGGGAAAGTTAGGTAATTTACCAAAACTTTAATAATCAGTGGTAGAAGTTAAGTAAAAACCAAGGCCTTCCAAAGTCTAGTTTATTGCTCTACCTATCAGAGGAATAAAAGGCTAATGGGGGTCTATTATGTACTTTCCAGTTGGCTGAATTTTTTGAAACATATGTAATTGGGTGATTTAGTTTAAAAGCTGAAATTATCATCTAGTGATTGAAATAACTTATCCAAAATTTTTTTTGTTTTTTTTTTTTAAAGAGTTGGTACAAACTCAGTAACTCATAAAATTCCCCAAACTAGTCTGTCTTATAAAGTGCCTGGCAGTGTTGCCTCTTACAGTACAGGATGCTGGAATTAGTCCATAATGGGAATGAAATTTAACCTCAGTAATTTTGCTGTTCATTCCATTTAAATGTCAAAATGTTCTTAATGGCAAAGATACTTCTTTCCCCTCAAAGTGTCTGAGTATTGATCTCTTAAACACAGTATTTAGGGAATGGTGTGAGCTATACTTAATTCGCTAACATATGTTTACTCCCAGATCTTGGAAAGTCTCTGTAATCCAGAGTGACATTTTGCTGACTGACATTAAAGCCAAAATGGGAGCTAAATATAATACCTGCTGTAAGAAAGTTGTTAGCTCGGGGGACAAGTTATTGGAGAAAGCATTGGTCCATGAGGTCTAATATCTCTGACCTAAGAAGCCCATTACTTCTGCTCTTCTTAAGATGAGGATGTTTAGGAAATGAGATTCCCATCGAGGGGAACCTGATAATTCCGGAAGTTTTCATCCCAAGCTAGGAGCCCTCTGCCGCACTGACATGGTGGGAATAGGGCAAAATGAAATCAGCTGCCTGCCTCCTGAGCCCCTCAGTGCTGATAGCTGTGGGAGGCTGGGATCTCTTTTTCTTTAAAGACTTTTTTCCCCCAGTTGAGGCCCAAGATCAGGTGCTGTAAGCAGTGTTCTCAGTGCTTGGAACTCCCTGTTGTAGCCCAGGTCTCGGACCTAGACCCACCTCCTCTCTCGGCCAGCTCTCCTGCCCGAATCTGAGGGCAAGTCTGTTCCTCTTTCCATTTAGCCCCAGTGGCTCAGAAGTCACACTGAAGAAACGTGAATTACTGTTAAGGACCCATTTAAGGGGGACCGAGCCTTTGTACCTGTTTCAGTGAGAGGCCTGTTCAGCTCTGTTTCTTAAAGAATGCTGCCCACATCTCAGTTCCCTCTCAGAGCTTTTTCAGAGCTGCTTTCACTTCCCTTCAGCTGATGTTTAGCAATCTTCATTTGGGTGTGAATTAAGTAATATTATCTGTTGCCTTTTAAAATAGTAACGCTCCGGGTACCGTGAACTGTTTGCTTTTAGTTGGTGAGAAGGAATTAAACTCTCATAACAGGTATGTGCACAGCTGTCATAAGCTTCCATCAAGTCATAGCTCCCTTTTAACTCAGTGTACTGCTCCCCACCGAGCCTGAACAATCCAGGTCATTCCCTTAGTTAAATCACCTAATTAGGATGCACCTAAGAAGAAAAGGGATGCAGGATGACGATGTGTACATAAAGTGCAGAAGAGAATCTGTCCTTTCGTTTCACGTATCCTAACAGTGGTCTGTCTCAATAATCTGATTTTGTCTGATAGCATACGTTACAATGAGAATTTACTTACAAAACTATAACTGAGGTCTTTTTTTTTTTTTTTAATTCTCAGACTTTTGCACTGAGTGGCCAGCTGCGTTAGACAGTGATGAGAAATGCGAGAAGCATTTTCCGATTGAAATTGACACGGCTGATTACGTTTCAGCAGGACCGTCCATTCGAAACCCCAAAGCCCGAGTAGTAACCTTGAGGGTAAGAGTTAGTTATTTTTTTAAATAAGAATTATTACAACACAGTATTTTGAGATAGTATTTTGTATGTGTGGTTATAAAACTGATACATATTTATCCTAGAAATTTAGAAACTATAAGTTTTTTAAAGTATAAAATGAAACTGCCTATTATAGTTCCACCATTCATAAACACCACTATGGACTGTGGGAGTGCATTTTAGTATGTATACAGACAGCCTCTGTGCGTGTTATTGGGCTGATGTGATTAGTTATCTGCTCTTTTTCATTTAATAATGCAATTTAAAATCTCCCACTTACCAAACATTCTTTAATTTTATTTTTAATGGCTGCATGGACTCGTGTGTAAATGAGGGTCTGTTAAGGTGCCAAGACAATGTTTGCTGGTGAAACTGTAAAATAGTGCAGCCGCTTTGTAAAACAGCTTGGCAGTTCCTCAGAATGTTACACACGGAGTTACTCTGTGACCCAACAATTCTACCGATCAGCTCAGATGTAGTCCTTTTTCTGAGACTGAAGTGGGAGATGCTGGAGCAAGAGATACAAATGAATGATTCCATAGCATAGATCTACCATAATTTATTTATGTAAGTTTCCCATATTTTGGGACATTTAGGCTTTCTAACAGTTTCCTTTATTAGAAAAATACAATGAATATCCTCAGAGATTAATATTTATATATATCCCTAATTATGTTTCTAGGATAACTGACTAAAATGAGAAGTCAGCTCAAAGCAGGTGGATCTTTTAAAGATAAACATTTTCTGATTATGTGTTATACAGTTCCTGCAGGAAATGTAACAAATACAACACCAAGATTGTGAGAAAGCCTGTTTTCCTGTACTCTCACCAACCTAGACATTATTGTTACTACCTGTCAGTTTGATAGGTAAAAAATATATCATATTTAAAATATGTATGCCTTTGAATTCAAATGAAGGTGAGAATTTATTCCTTTGTAAAATGCTTTTTTTTTTTTTGGTCATTTGCCCATTTTGATGGTGTAGTGATTTCTTACATACTTATTTTTTTCTTTTTAATAACAGCTTTATTGAGATATAATTCACATACAATAGGATTCACCCTTTCAAAAGTTTACAAATCAGTGGTTTTTAATATAGTCACAGAGTTGTGCAGCCATCACCACTACCTAACTCCAGAGATTTTCATCACCATAGAAAGAAACCCCATACTCATAACCAGTCACTCCCTGTTCTCCCCTACTCTTCATTACCCACAAGCTCCTGTCAACTACTAATCTACTTTCTTTCTTTGTGGATTTGCCTGTTCCTGACAGTTGATATAAATGAATCATACAGTAAGTATACTTTCACTTAGTATAATGCTTTCACTGTTTCATCTTTTGTAGCATGGATCAGTTCTCTCCTTTTTATTGCCAAATAATATTTAATTTTATGGATAATACCGTATTTTATTTATCCTCACATCAGTTGCTAGACATTTGGGTTGTTTGCACTTTGGGCTGTTATGAATAATGCTGCTGTGAACATTCGTGGACAGATTTTTGTGTGGACATATGTGTTCAGTTCTTTAGGCTCTATACCTAAGAGTAGAATTGTTGGGTCATATAGTAACTCCATGTGTAACATTTGAGGAACTGCCAAGCTGTTTTACAAAGTGGCTGCACTATTTTACAGTTACGCCAGCCATGTTTGAGGGTTTTTAAATTTTTAAATTCAAAGAAAGAAGGGTAGTGCCATATTTTTCCTGATAGTCGTAAAAGTAGTTTAGGATTAAAACCAACTTGTATTTGTATAAAATTTTACTGTAAAAGTGCTTTCTTCTACTTAATCTCATTTATTCCTGACAACAATTCTGTGAATCCTTCCTATTTTATAAATGAGGAAACAATAATCCCATGATTTGCTTAGGGTCACTTAGCTGGTAAGTAGCAAATCTGGAAGTCAAGCCCAGTTCTTGCCTTACAGGTAACACCATGGTTCTTTCACTGCCTGCACTGTACTTGAAAATAGACACTTCACATGTTTAGACAATTTTTTCATGTTGTTCTTTTAAATGAGATCTTTGAGGATACACACATATAAACACAGCCTCTTATGATCTGAAATGTCAGCATTGTTTTGGGGATAATGTTAATAGAACAATATTGATTCTTTACAGTAATAGTAACCTGGAAAAAGAAAAGCCTAAGGATTCTTTTGAATTTTGGAAAAAGAATGACAAATGAATGTCACCCAACTTCAAACTAAGAGTATTAGTCCCAAGTTAAAGGCTGCAGTTTTGCAGTGCCTATGAGTGCTACCAGGTGGCGTGCGTGCACCACACAGCTGTTAGGAGTTTCTGGCATAAAACTCTATGTAATTTTTGAACATTAAAATGTTAATGTGAACATGGGTTTTAAAGCAGCTGTTACAGTAATGATCAGCATTGCTGCCATTTTTTTTTTTTACTACTTAATACATAAAAAGGTAGAAATTGAAATTTTTTGAACGGTAAATTTAAAATTTTTTCATTAATATGGTTGCATTGAAGGAGTTTTAAAAGGAAAAAAATCACTACATTCCATTATTCTAATGTAAAAACTCTTTATACTGTATCTCTGTGCATGTATGTATGCATATGTTTTTTATAATTATAATTAGGTACATTTTATGGTTTTCTTATAGGTAATTCTCCTTATTGTTAACAATCAGAGTCATAAAATTGCTTATTTTACCCATCAAGCTGATAACCTGGTTGTTGACGTGTAGTCTTTTCAGGGGGCTGAGGTAATTTCACATTGTCTGTAACATATGGCCATTCTGTGAGATTGGTATTTAATAGCATTCTTACTACATACATTCTTTAGGGGTGCATTTATGTTTGTTTTCTATTTTCTCTAGTCCAAATAAAAAAATCACTGTGCTAAAAATTATATAGATACAGATACAGATATAGATATGTATGTATGTTATCTCCTCTTCCTCTTTTAAAATTTATGCATTCATTCTGCCAATTTATGTTGCGTGCTTTTTAGCTGCTAGGCCGTTCCAGAAACAAGACAGGTATTGTTCTTACTCTCAAGGGTTTGCTGTCTAGTGGGACAAATAGAAAAATAAATAAGCTCTTAGGCTATGGTTGTCTTGAGGGAAATGCAGGGATTTCAAAGTCTTATTTAGCCTTTTCTTCTTCATACAGTTTTGTCTCTTATTCTTAATCCTCACCAGGGAAAATAGTCTATAATTTACCTTATTTAACTGTATTCTAGTGTCTCACCTATTTTTCTGGGTCAAGCTTATTCATCTCTAGATAATACCTTTCAGCCTAGACCATAATTCTCTGCAAATTAAACAGTATGTTCATTTAGCATAACATTTCCTGAAATATGTTTTAAGGAAGACTCATTCGATGAACTGTTGCAAAGTAGAATCTGAGGTAAAATAAATTTGGGAATTATTGCATAACAACCCTGCATCTTGAAATTTCAGAATGCTCTTTAACATGTTACCTCCTCTAAGAAATCCTGCTGCTAAACAACCCAATTTAACTCAGCATTTCCTAAATGTATTCAATAGAAACAGGCTTTTTAAAGAAATCTTTTTTTTTTAGCAGCCTATGGGACTAGTATTAACATTCTGAGAAATACTGAGCTGAATTATTTCAAATATTGTGATCTTTCATGGATGCTGTATTCTAGCCTCCATGAGGTATTTGTAACTTTTAAAATAAATGTCCCTAAACTATTGCAGTGATATGGGTCTCATAATTGCATGGTAGGAATTCTTAAAACCCTTATGTTTATCCCTTTCTTTCTCTCTTCCTCTATTCCTCTCTTCCTCTCTCCCCCTCTCCCCCTCTCCCCCTCTCTCTCTCTCCCTATTTATTTATTTATGCTAACTTTTGGGGGGTTTGTTTGTTTATTTCTTTCTTAATGAAGGTACTGGGATTGAACCCAGGACTCCTGCATGCTAAGTACGTGCTCTACCACTGAGCTACACCCTCCCTCCATCTGATTTTTCTTATATTCCAGCTTTACTAATACTGATTGAGTTGAATTCTGTTAGTACTACTCATATGGATTGTAATTTCATTTGCGAGACTTTAATTGGTTCTTTCAGGAAAAGGTACTAATGCCCAGAACTTTCAAAGGACTCCAGTTTGCTCCTCTCTTTTTCCCATGAGTAAGGTCAGCCTTCATTAATACATGCAAATTGCTAACTCTATATAGAAAGGAGTTTGAAAAGGTTTCTTTCCAGTTGGTTTACTATTAATAGAAAGAATATTGCCAGTTTTTTTTTCATTAAATAAAGTATATAAAGTAATTTTTTCAAAAATTTTTTTCCTTATATTTTTAAGGTTAAACTTTCCAGTTTGAATTTAGATGATCACGCAAAGAAGAAACTTATTAAACTTGTAGGAGACCGGTACTGCAAGACCACAGATGTGCTTACCATCCAGACAGATAGGTAAAGAAAGGAAGGTTCAGCTGGTCGGTCACATATGCTGTTTTATTGTCCTCCAGGCCCTTTGCAGTCCTTGTATTAACCTATTAGGTCAGAGAAGTTGTGAGAGTCACATTTTTAATCCCTCACACTGGCTGCTGTTGCTGCGATGATCTTTATGTAAACACAAGGGGAGGCTTGCCTAGCTGAGTTAAATTATTGTTTTGGAATTTTTTTATTGAAATATAGTCAGTTTACGATGTTGTATCAATTTCTGGTGTACAACATAATAGTTCAGTTGTACGTATACATACATTTATTCGTTTTTGTATTCTTTTTCATTATAGGTTATTGCAAGATATTGAATATAGTTCCCTGTGCTATACAGTGTAAACTTGTTTATCTATTTTATATATAGTAGTTCGTATCTGCAAATTAAATTATTGTTATTTTTTATCTTGACTTTGATATATTTGTGTATATAAAACTCAGGGAAGATGTTAGTTTACCAAGGTGCTTTTGTAAATAAGCAAAATTTCAGTGCTAGTGTAGAAGTTTATAAATGCAGTATTACGTTTATTGTATATGAATTTATAGGTTAGGTCATCTGAAGTAAGGAATTGGTATATTTTTGCTAAATACTTATTTTATTTCTTGAATTATACTTTGGCTGTGTCTAAATTATGTCAAAATATGAAAGACCTGCCTTTAGAGAAAAACAGGTGGGCAGATACCTTTCTCCCTTGCTGTCCTAGTTTCCAGGCATTTGGAGGTGTCAGTATCCGTTAGGTTTTGTCTTCTTCTTGGTAGTAAAGTAGCAACATGACACACATACAGAGATGGGAACAGTGTGGAGGTGGGAACAGCTTGGGGACCATGATTTTAGATTATTACCATATGGGAGAAAAATATATTTGTAATATATTAATATCTTTTTACTAGCTTTGGAGAGTATAAAATAATGCTGTTTTTAATTTGCAATTAAAAAATACCTTTAAATATTATTGTTAGAAATTCTGTAAGTTTCTGATAATGTTGCTTTTTTTCTAAGTTTACAAATGTCAGTGTATGTATGTTTTATGGTAACAGCTGTGTAGAATGGAGGACTATTAAACCTAAGTACAGAATAAACAGAGTACAGTTAAAATCACTTGTCATGTGATAGTTTTATATTTAAATAAATTAGAAGTAATTATTTCCTTTTCTATATTATTTTATAACCCAGAAGTTAAACATATTTTACACATATAAACATATGACGTGCCATCTCATTTATGTAGAAGTTTTCTCTGATATTAAGTCATTAGTTCCATTTTAAATGCGGCAGCAAAAGAATGCAGCAGCAAAAGAATGCAGCTTTGTACAGTGTAGCTCATTTTTAAAGGAATCAGCTCTGGAGAAATCAAGATGAGCATTCAGATTAGCATCAGTCTCTCTAGATTTTTAAATGAGCTCATCAGGTATGTTCATGCCATCCAACAGACTCTTAACCCTGAGACTGTGAAGAGAACTTCAATTGGACATAATTATGTTAAAAATAGCATAAAGCTGTTATCAGATATAAATAACTCCATTAGTGATGAAAGCAAAGAAATCCTCTAAATAAAAATAAAAATTATGTCAGTTTTCAATATCCTCAAGTAATACGCTACATAGGTTATTGTTATTCTAAGAACAGAATTTTCCTAAGGCAGATAGGGAATTCCTGAATGTAAGTTACCCTTCATATTTAGTATTTGTGTATTTTGCAAATTATTCCATGTACTGAATTTCTCGAATTTTGACTTCCTCTCTCTCTCTCTTTTAAAGGTGCCCTTTAAAGAGACAGAATTATGATTATGCAATGTATCTACTAACAGTTTTATACCATGAGTCTTGGGTAAGTGATTGTATGTGAATGTTTAATAGTTTTGTCAAATTTAGATGATGTTAACCTTTCAAAACAGTCTGTGTAAAGCAGGTACTCAATTGAGTGTTTAATGAACTACTAGTTAAGATAAAGATATATGAAATATAGATAACTTCTATTGACACTGAAAGTGAGGATCTTAAAACAGATTATGCAGCCCATCTCAGGACCTTGCAGAAATCAGATGACTAAAATGCCTTTAAAATTCAGAGTTTCTGACTTAGACTGAAAAAATTCAGAATTTTTTACTTTGCTTGTTTGACTTTGGGTGAAAGTTGTCACATTTATGGAAGGGAAATCATCATCTGTGTAACTTGACACTATTTAATTCATCTTGTTACTTAAACAAACTACAGAACAAAGCTCTAAAACGTTATAGAAAGGTACTGTAAATTAATATTTTAGTTAACAAATAGCCTTTCATGTGAGCATTTCACTGGTATACATTAGGGACAATTAAGGGCAATTAATTACTTAAATAGTATATAAATAGTCTTGTGTCTGACTGAGTTTATTGAATTTTAGTGTAAGTGTCCACATCGATGAGGAAGATTTTGCTATGTGCGAGCATCACCTCATCTCATTTAAAGTTGGTAACTAAATGTTTAGATAACTCAAAGTTTTAAATAATATTTTGAAAAATTAAAATAATTTTAGATATGCACATAAATTTTTTGAAGCTTGCCCAACATTGACATGGGACTCAATAACATTTCATGTCAGGAACATTTGAAGGAATGGAGGTAGCTGGAGAAAGTCACCCTTTTTAGATGTTCCAAGGACTTTGTATGAAAGAGGAGTTGGATTGTTTTCCATGACTTTTAAGGATACAACAAAGTAAAGCAGTGAGTAGTGAGACAGATTTATTCACTGAGTAAAACTTTCTACAACATTGACCTAAAGGTAGAGTGGGCTACTTTGCTAGTTAAAAAATGTCCCATCCATTGGCTGCTTCATGGGGATTTGGTGAAAGGAACAAGCTCCGTGGATGGTCAGTTGCCTCAGGTGGTCTTTGGAATCTCCTTCCACGTCCAAGTCATTCTGTGAACACAGCTATTCTCGTTGCAGATGTCATTGCTACTAATGAGGTAGCCCGGGAGGATGTGTGGAAAATAAATAAAACTTTGTTGCAAGTTTAGTAAAGAACAAAAAGTGGCTGGTAGCTCTTCTTTTCTTGTGAGTTAGTCTAATTATCATAATTCATCCGAATTTCTAGTTCCTGGCTTCAGGAACAGCATCGTAATTGCAGTTAATCTCTCTTTCCTGTCAGTTGGTTATATAAATGCCTTTGGCTTCAGGTTATTAAGTTCCCTTTTGAACCAGCAACATGGCTGTTGGCTACAGCTCTGTGGCTGCCACTTAAAGAGTTAATACCAAACAATAAAAGCTGACCAGTTTTGAGTCTCTTACTTTGCCAGAGGCCTGTAAAATGAGTTTGCCCCAAAGGAAATGACAGGCATAAATAAATTCAGCAAAGTTGACTTACTGGATTCTTTCTGTGGTTCTGTGACATAAAATCCAAACAAGCTTGTATTCTGGATTCATGCAAGAAGCCTTTAATCTTCAGTGCTAATTACTTTGATGCCAGAAGAAGTAGCCACATACAACTGTCCTAAACAGATATAATTAAATAATTCCTATATTAAACTTGGCTCCTGACCCTTTCTAAACAAGTACCATCAGTGAAGAAGCTTTAAGAGAAGGCAGATGAGCCGTGAAATTTTGCAGAGCTGGTGGAACAGAATTTTTATTGAATTGAAACTCTTTTTTCCTTCCCCAGCATGGGATTCATACTTGAAATTGATGTTCCCACCTGGTATTTAATCAAATATTTAGAGTACCCCTTTTAATCCATTTCTTTATTTTTAAAGACTAGTTTCAGAGCATTTAATCCCTAAAAGCTAAACTCTATGGAGGTTACCCCTAAGTAGTGTTTAAAGTAGCTGGTAGTTTTATGTAACATAGTGCTGAAGCTTCTCTGAAAAGCTATTCCTCTGGACTTCAGTGTAAGAAAGTAACTGTTGTGTGCTATTCGAAACAGTTTATAGAAGTATCAAAGTAGACTGTGTTGACGTAAAACAATAAAATGGGTTTATTTAGAAATAGCAAAGGATTGCAAATTGGGACAGGCAATCTAGGGTGAACTGTAGGCAAGTTCAAAGAACAGAGGAAAAGAAGGGGGTTGGGAGGGGCTGTTCTAAATGAAGGTTCATTGGAGGAAGGTCAGAGTTTGGGTGGCGATGGCATTTCATTTACCGCGCTGAGACTGTTGCTGAGCGAGGGGAAGTTCTTCCTTGGGGATTGTGAAATAGTTGCACTTTGTGTTTGGGTGTGCTCCTTCCTTCCAGTGGGGTGAGTTCGTGAAGGTCGGTGCATGCAAATGATGGAGGTTGAAAATGCGCGAGAGCTCCCTCTACAGGCCATTCCTGACTCTAATTTTAGTTGAGGTTTTCTTTATTAATTTTCATATTCAAAAAGCATTGACTTCACAAAACAGACGTCAGGCCTAGAGGCTTAGTAATGCATCAGAGAATGAATATTGTAGTGCTAAGGAGGTGGTAAGAAACAGATAACACATTAAACCATTTATCCTTAAGCCGTTCAAAGAAGCGGAGACTTGTAGAAAGTTGCTTTAGTATTTCAGTATTACACATTGTTAGCATAGGAGTGAATTAAGTTTTAACCTTTGGAACCATTCAGATCTGGATTTGAACCCCCGTTACCTGTTATTTAACCTCTGGGGCTCAGATTTCTTCTAAGTGCTTTTGGGTGGATGAGAGTGAATTTATATGAAATATCCGGCAGAGAGTGGGTGCTCAGTAAGTGGTGGCTGTTAATATTGTTGTTAATACTGAAATGAAGAAAGATTTAGAATTTCAATTTCAGTTATTCCCAGTTTCTGTATACAGCTTACATTTAACTTGACGAAGCCTTCATACAGGTGAAGTCGGATCTCTGCCCTGCTGTATTTGAATTTTTAGAACATGTGTCTGACTCACACTCAGACACAAGTGATAATAACAAAACTTCCTAAGTGTTAACTTTGTTGTCTGATAGCCTTTAAACCTTTCGTAAGTGATTTGGTTAAGAGAAGACTGAATGAAGCATTTTACAAAGTGACCTGCACAAAAGATAGACTAAGACACAGACAGTGAGGGAAAGAAAAGAAACACTGGCTGTAGAAAATGTAGAGATCTGCAGTCACATTCAAAGGGTTGTTGGACAATTTTTAAATGGTTGCTTTTTAAAATTTGAATTTTTGGTTGTCTTCTTTGGACTTCACGATAGTCTTATTGCCAGTCAGAACTAGATCTTGGTTTGGAATAAAGTGGTTCTGAAAATTCATGGAATGAAGCAGATAAAATGGATAATTTTATACTCACTAATAGAGTTTGTTTTTAAAGGGGACCTTATCTCAAATATTTCTGATAAAAATGACGAACCCTTTTGTAGAGCCATAATCACTTAATCTGGCGGTTCATGGGTTTATTGTGATCTTTCGTGTGTGCTCGCATACACATACATTTCCAGGTTGCATTAGAGAATGCTTGAATGATGTTTATGTTGCGTTCTTTGCATTCATCAGTGATTTTGTTCTTATAAGGTACAGGGAGAGGTATTGGTGGGATTATCAAAATGAATGAGCCGCTGCTCTTAGGTGCCTTTATTTCTGGGTGCAATTGGTGGTTATAATATAGTCTATTTCACTAGGTGATGGAGGTTGGAACATACTGCTGTGAGAGGTGCAGATGAAGATTAATTCTACCTAGAAGCTTCACAGAAGTGGTGGCTGGTTTTGGAAGAGGAGTAGGAGTGTGCACCAGGGGAGGGGCAAAGGATTCTGGGCCGGGGGGGTTAGCGAGTGGGCAGAAGTTTGGGGTGGCTAGGATATATGACCAACAGGGCAGAGATGACAGGAGATAAGACTGAAAAAATAATTCAGAGCCAGGCTGTGAACAGGTTGAGTAGCTTGTTTACAGAGTGTAGATTTGTATCCAGGGTTAGGATTGAACTTCTATGTGTCTTCCTTGGAAAAATGTCTATTCAGAGCCTCTGCCCATTTTTCGATCAGCCCATTTTTTTGCTGTTGGGTTGTATGAGTTCTTTATGTATTTTGGGTATCACTCCGTTGTCAGGTTATCTTTGCACCTCTTACTCTTTGTCTAACTCCTGCTTTGCACAGACAGCAAGTTATACTGTCGTATTTTCTTGACTGCAGAAGTTGCCGTTGTCCGTGTTCCACAGATTGTTTTCCACGTGTGTTTTGTCCTCTAACTAATCTTGCACGACTCTCATTAACATGCGTCTGACCTTACTCTGTTTGTTCTTCACAGTGTCTGGGTCAGCACTGGGTAAGAACACCAAATGTTTAATAATAGCTATTTAATAACAGTCTACTCTTTTCGATATCCATAAACAGATTTTTGAACTTCAAAAGTTTTCAACCTCAGAAGTAAAGTGACAGAGTAACAAATAAACTGCCTTTTCAGTAATATAAAATGCAGCATACTTGTTAGGTGCTAGCAACAATGAGCTTACTGACGTAGCTTATTAATGATCTATTAATAAAGTTACTAATAATCAACAATCAAATTATGTCCAATTTTTAGGAAATACCTTTGCAACAGTTTGAGATACTTAATTTTCATGAGTGTATGTTGTGGGTTATGTGTAGATCAGGTTTGATTTTCATTTTATTATATGATTTTTCAAGTATTTAAATGAAAATTGTTCTAATTTCTGCATTATTGTGGAAGTTCTCTACAAAGGTTTGCTTCTGTGAGTTTATTTCATGATGCTGATCTGTATTTGACAGTGTTAATGGAGTCTGTAGTCTAGGATAATATTGGCTGCTCCCAACAAGATGCATCTCTTTAATGTGAAATGTACTTATGCATAAACTTACATATTAACTAATTATACATAAACTAATATTACAGTCTTCGTTTAAGAAAACCAATCAATTAAACATATTAATTGAGCTCCCGTGAAGAGTCTAAGCATTCTGGCTAGCCCAGTGACAGTAAAGGGTGCTTACCTGCTGCCTGTCCCTTGATTCCAGACAAATAGCACATCTGGTCTTTGTTTTAAAAGTGTATCTGTGGTGTTGCTCTGAGAGTCACCTGTGTCTGTCTCTCACTTTCTTCTTTACCTCAATGCTGTTTTCAAATGATCACGTTGGATGAATACAAAAAGAGAGTGGGGGATGGGAGAAGAGTTCCATTTTTTTAAAGTACTTTAAAACAGTATGTCTTTTTTAAAAGACACAAAACACCCATTTTTAATTCGGGCTAACTTTAAAGATCAGGAACCAAAAATTTATCTGTTATAACTTCTTCATTATATACACTGAGAAATTAAGACTTAAGAGGAGAGAGTGAGTGCTTTGCCCAAGGTCACCAGTGTGTGAACTGAAGAACTCAGCCCTGAACTGTGGCTCCAAGGTTCATATCTTTTCATGATGTCATATCATTTAGTTTTGTTCAACTTTGACTTCTGTTATAAAATATTAGGAAGTAAAAGAGATGAAATGAAACCTGAACTTGAGCTGCTAGTTCTTCTCAAACTCAATTATTGGGTAACTGAGAATTTATCTGTCTCCATAACCAGCTTTCAGCTGGGGCTTATGTCAGACTCACCTGTGAAGCTTTCTGAACCTGCAAATACTTACGCCCTGCAGAATCCAAATCTCGCGAGGTGGAACTTCACCAGGCGTATTTTATTCTAAAGGCTCTGATGCTGAGCTCCTGATGGTGAATGATTCCCCCAGTCTTTGGGTGTTACTAATAAAGAGACTGATTAGAAGGTTGGTATATCTCTTTTAAGACAGTTTTTGTACATGTGTCTAGTGTCAGCACTGAGGGTCTGATAGGGGAATTAGAATGAAAGGGACAAGAAAAAGGAAGGATTTGTGCATCAGACATACATAGACCCTTTTTGACTTGCTGTGGCTGGTAGGCAGCTCGCAGCTGTGGTTTGATGATATAAGGAAGTGGCACTTCTCATACTCCTTTGCCTTCAGACAAGGCTTCGTTTTATATCTCGTGCAGGAGCCGACCATATACTTACAGGCCATTAAGAAAAATTCATGATCGTTCCACCCAGTGGCTGAAGTCATGAACCTGAGAGGGCATCCCCTCTCCCCTGAGACCTAACACGTCACCAGGTCTTTTCCATTTTAGCTGTTAAATGTCTGTTCAAACTGCTTTCTCCTCTTTATCGCTACCGCTGCTCTCCTAGTGTGGGGCTTCATCATTTTCACCTGAATAACTGTAATAGTCTTATTGATTTCCCTGTCTCATCCATCGTCCATATTGCTGTTAAAGTAATTGTTCTAAAAAACAAGCCTGTTGTATCACATTCCTTTATAAAATCCTTCAGTGGTTCCCAGTTACCTAGGTAAAAAATCAGACTCCTCAGTGTGTCTGTTCACGGCAGTTGGCCTCCTCATTACCAGCTCCTCCGGAGATGTGGGCGACACATCCGGTACCACGATGAGCGTCATGTGTTCTTTCATGCCTCTGCATGTGCTCTTCTCTTTGTTTATAACCTATTTTCAGATTGATCAGCCTTGCAGATTCATGTGCATACTGTAATACACCTCAGATGTAACCTCTCTTAGATGTTTCCTCCCATCCTTTCCCCCTCCTCCCTCCAGCAGTTAACATTTCTGGTAATTGGCTGTGTACATGTCTGCCTGACTCCATCCGACTGCAAGGTCACTCAGGACAAGGACTGTGTGTTTCATTCATCTTTATCCCTGGGACCTAGTACAATGTCTGCCATATCAGCAGTGAATTTAAAAAAAAAAACAAAACCGACTCTGATTTGAATTGAATTCCTTGATATAGTTAAAAACTTAGCTTTGGTAACTAGATGAATTGGCAGTGAATTTTTTATCCATTGTGGATATTTACCTCTTCGCATTTTTTATGACTCTCGAATAACTTGTTTTTTTTGAATAGGTAAACTGTTTTCCCTCATCTAGCACAGTGCCTCACTTGTCATCATGAGAAGTGGAATATTACTGTGATTCATGCCCCCGGCAGAGGGAGTTGTAAATAAGACGGCAGAAGGTGACACGTGTGTGTGTTTGGTGGAACAGATGGTTCTTTGCCTTCTGTTACATCAGAATTCACTGACCGCTGCGTGAAGTAGCTACTGTGTTTTCCTTCGTATGGAATTTATGCTTACAAAGAGAGAAGAGCTGATAGGTTCAACTTCCGTTATTCTTCTGTTCTTTTTACCACGTCTCTGTGTTCCTTGGAACATGTATTATCACTAAGCAGCAGCATGATTTGGGGCAGATTATGTAACTGCTCTGGGCTTCAATTTCCAGGTCTGCAAAACAGATGGTAATAGTACTACCTTAGGGTTGTTGTGAAAGTTAGATGAACTCGTGTATGTGAGCTGTTTACTCGTTCCCTGCCACTTTCCTCACCTTGGCCTTCATTCAGCCCCGAACGTACTAAGCTTCCTGCCTCCAGCCTTTGTGGACGCTCTTTCCTCTACGGGGACCCCAGGCGTCACCTGACTGACTCCTGCTCACCTCCAAGGCCCCTGCTAGGCCGGCAGCCCCAGGGCAGCACAGCGCCTGGGACAGTAGTTGTGCAATAAACATGTCCCGAGTGAACGGATGGGAGAATGAATAATGGAGCCAGCTGTGTGGACAAGGGAACAGGATCGTGTGGGGTGGAAGGTTGCTTCCTCCAGGGTTGTGGTCGGCAGACTCTCGTTGTAGGCCGGGAAGGAGAGACTGTGTATGTGTATGTGTATTATACACACACATACATAACGTTAAATGGTTAACTTGTAAGTGTCTCAAGGTCAAGGCATTAAAATAGAAGTCTGTAAACTAATCAGGCCCTGCCTGAATGATGATTGATCTGAGCTTCCTTTGGTATTTTTAATTCCCCCCTCCATAGATTGAATATACTGTTGTTTATGCTTTAAAGTTAATACATGGCAACTGCACTTTACAAGTTAAAATACAAAAAATTTTGAAATCTGAAACATCCCCAGGTGACTGTGGCCCTCTGTTTAACTTCTGTGATATGTTCTGTCTGTAGAGATGTTACAGTCTAATCCAGCAGGTCTTGATAAGGACTATATTAGGTAATACATACATAGACGTGTCTGAGATGCCTGGTATATAGCAGGTATTCAGTTTGGGGGGATTGTTACTATTATCGTCTCAGAATTTATTTCAGCTGTGCAGAGTTGGATCGTAAAGCTGGAGTATGTGGAGAACGTGAGTTCTGTTTAGCTGGTGGCCGAGGCCCACACTGCATTGCATCTGTATGGGAGGAGTAGCAGGCTGTGCCCTTCACAGAATTTGGTGGCTGTCCCTTACCAGTGACTGTTTAGAACAGCAGTAAATGTAAATGGACATTATCCTGTAGGGTAGGATTTCCCAACCTCTTTGCTGTCGGTGCGCACACAGAAAAGTCCTTACTGAGATGAACGGAGGAGGACGCTTGCGGGGGCCCCTGCCGCTCCAGGCTCCCGCTGGAGTCAGCATCACGGCACGCCTGTAAACACGCCTCGGCAAGCCAGTGCAGTCCAGAACTGTATATACCAAACGTAAGGGGAGGAGTTAAAAACGTTGACATTGTGAGTGGATTTACTTTGGTCATCGCCTCTGGTTAAGCATCCATTTCAAACTAGTTCAAAAGGTCCAGGTAAACCTAGGTGAAATACATAGTTTTTTAAACAGCTGAGTCTCTTAGTTGCTTGTCTTCTAACCGTTCAGAGTGCGATGGAGTGATAATTTTGCTTAACGCTTTATAAAATGTATTTGTTGACCTCTTCAATTAAGTGTACTTCACTTGTAAGTTAGAATCATGAAGAAGCTATGACATCATCTTGAAACAGTTACAGCATTGGCAAGAGTAGGTAGGCCCAATGATGTACTTAATGTAGGGCATTTCGTTTTTCAAGGGGTGACATTTATTCTTTCCTTACATATTACAGTAAAAATCAGGTAGAGAAGGGTAATTTTGTCGGTTATTTTTTTGTAACGTATAAATTCAGAGTTTGGCTGTTAGAAGTTATTTGCGACAGGCTTGTTGGGGTGGGGCACAACAAGAAGTTATTTTACATTATGCCTGCCCCCTCTGCCAAGCTTAAAGCCTCCCTACCAGGTAGAAAGGAGGCACAGAGTTGATCCTCACCCGCATAAGATGTTTCTAGAACACAAGTAGGAACACTGTCCTCGGCCGTAAACTCAGTACAGCGGGTGGAGCAGACAAAGGGGAGCTGCGAAGACAGACACCCTACTTTGGCCCAGGAATTTGGGATCTGAGGAAACACCCTACCTCCTGTTTCCCTGGTAGGAGAGGGTACACGGTGAGACGGACTGAAGGGGGGTTTCTCCTCGTGGGTCTGTGGTGGGGGAGCTTCTTTCCTGGGCTTCAGTGATCTGAGTGGGTTCGCTGAGTCGGCGGCATCCCCAGTGGCCTGCTTGCCGTTGGTGGGGCCCCTCCTTATCCTCGGAGGGATGGTGTTCGGTGCTTTTCTCTCTCTGTGGGTGCCTGGAGTCGGGGTGGGGATGCGGGTGGCACGGGTGGACGCTGCTTGTCTCCTGGCAGGTGCTCACTTGGTTCTGAGGACCTTGGAGCTCTGTCTGCTCAAGCTGAGGTCTGTTTCAAGAGCAGTTTTCAGATTTAAATATTTCTGATAGCCTTACAAATCTACCTAACTTTTAATACTTTAAAAAACTATAATTTGGGGGTTTACAACCTTCAAAAATTGTTGAGACTAGTGGATCATTTTGTAATAGCCTACGGCTCAGAATATTGTTATGTGTTAATTTGGAAAGAATGTGGCTGGTATGAAGCACTTCTGTGAACCAGGGCAAGTTACGTATTAGCTGTGTTGCCTGATTTTTTTCACAGAATGTTACATCTTCATTTAAATCCTAAATCTGAATTTCATTACCCCACCAGTGTTCCCTAAATAACCGGTAGTAATTTTTGTAAGAAAGAATAGTAACAAAAGTTATTTCCATTATCGGAACAGAAAATAAAGATTATAACAAAATTCCAGAAGATACGAAGTCATTATGACTAAAAATCACATGTACTTTATGTTTTAAATATTATTATAATAATTGGTCTTCCCTGTCAGCCCCACAGGCTTGTTACAGAGAGAAGTACCGTCTCCTTTCAGCTCTCATTATTTTTAACCTCAGAAATTTAAAGGGTTGGTGTGTTAGAGTTTAGGGACTAGAAGGCTGTGAGGAGGGAGGGGGTTTTCTGTATATTTCGGGAAACAGCAGTGCTTTGTAAGTGCAGCTTGCAAGGCAGGTGATGTGTAACCCATGTGGGTGGAGTTAGCGGGTGGTAAGGAAGACTGGAGTGTGCGGCCCGCAGCTGCTGGTGCAGGGGCACAGCCATGCTGGGGACGGGAGGTGGGTCACAGTGCACGTACGGTGTTGACCAGACTGTGGATGATAATTCTCCAAATTCGGGACTTGTTTTTTACCTTTCAGAAAATGGAAGAATGGGAGAAAAAGAAGACTGAAGCAGACATGGAAGAGTATGTGTGGGAAAATAGCTCCTCAGAGAAAAACATCCTGGAAACACTTCTCCAGATTAAAGCTGCTGAGAAAAATCTGGAATTAAGTAAAGAAGAACTCCTGGCTACTAAAGAAGTTGAGGATTATAGAAAGTCTGTTGTTAGTCTTAAGAATGAGGGGGACAATGAAAATACCCTTTCTCAGTACAAAGAATCAGTGAAGAAACTATTAAATTTGACATGAATTATGTAGAAAAATTGCCTTGATTTATTAATTTTATGACATATATCTAATCATCTAAGCTGATATAAAGTTGAAAATGTTTGAAAGAAACCATTGTTTTACATCAGAGTTAATATTATTCCTTTCATCCTAATGCACAATGGCAATGATTGTCCAAAAGTTTTCAATGATTTTCAGAAGTCTGGGGTGGTCAGACTGATTAGATGTGATTTCCTCTGGTTCTAAAGTGCTTGGATTTTGTTCCTTCCATAACAAATTTAGTATTCATACATATACATTTTTTGTTATTTTATCACCTGCTATGTTTCTTTCCCTACAAATTATCACTCATTGGTTGCTTTTGCATAAAGATTTTGGTTATTTGGGAAGCTAGGCCCAGAACCCAGCCCGCTGACTGAAATTCAGTGCGGTGTTTACATTACTACTGTCTCCCTAACCGGTTTTTTTGGCAGATGCTGACGGATGAGAAACAGGTCATTGGCAGTATCTTCTAACCCAGAAAGTCTGTTCCATCCGCCTGTTTTGGGGTCACTTTATGTTGATTCAGTTCTGCTTGGCGTTCCGCTTCACATTTTCTGCAGCTCATTTTTCCAAGCCCAAGCTTGCAGACAAGTGGAAATGGAGATCAGCTGGTATAGTATTCGCCTCTCTGGATGCCCCAGCTAGAACTTCCACAGCTCGGGACAGAGATGAGGTATAAGGACCTTGTATTTAATTGGAGTAAATGGCAAAAGGATAACTGCCTTAAGAAACATTTCATTCAGTTTAGCTGTCACTTCAGTATTTTTAAGTGTGTCTGTTAAGTAATTTCTTTAAAAGTAGTTGACAAGTGACTAACTTAAAATCAAAATAAAGGAATTATTCAGGTTGGTAATTGCCTAAAACTTACTCTGCTTGACGAAATTAGAGAACATAAAATGCCAAAAGGAATTTCAAAACAATTGCCTGAAAGAGTTTTTAATAAATTGAAGGTATGATTTGGTATCAGCAAGGCCTGGAGTTTGTAGGTTAAAAGGACAGTAGGGCCTTGAGCACAAAAAGGAAGTGGAGGTGTGTTGTATTCTATTGGATGGAAATAGCAAATAAAATACAAAGTAGAAATAACTGAATTTTTGATCAGGTTTAAAGCATACTAAAAGTATTGAAATGTTACATTTCTTAGAGACTCAGTTAAGTAAAATTCAGATGCGGAAACAATATTGAAGAAAGAAACATCTGGAAACAGCAGAAGCTCAGGAGAGGTGGTCATCTGAGAACATGTGACGAGGTGGGAGACTAGGGTCCCGGTCCTGTAGGACCAGCGCCATGCAGATGGAAGCGGATGGAGTAAATATGTGCAGTAAAGAACCTGGCGCAGAGAGAGGCCTGGCCTCTCCCCTCAGCTCCTGGGAGGTACTCTGTCGTACCTCATCAGGTGTCTTTGTTTAGGGCAGGACTTGGTCGCAGTGGATTTTAGGGTGGGCTGGCTACACCTGATCATCTTCGGCATGCCAGAAAAGCCAACCAGATGTCTAGGGTGGGGAGCTTTGAGTCACCTGGTAAATCAGTCCACCTGGCAGCTGAGACCATCTGCCCAGGTAACTGGTCAGTCACACCTGTTTTAATGGGGCCTCAGTAAACACTGAGGCTCAGGTAAGCTTCCCTGGCTGACAGTGCGCTGGGCTTCCCGTCACACACTAGCACTGGGAGCGTGCTGTGTCCTGCCCCCACGGGCAGAGGACGCCAGGAGCTGTGAGTTTGGAACCTGCCAGAACCTCATCCTGGGTGCTTCTTCCCTTGGCTGGTTTTAATCCGTATCCTCTCCCTGTGGTAAACCATAACTGAGCATAACAGCTTTCACTGAATGTGAATTCCTCTAGTGAGTTACCGAACCTGCAAGTGTTTTGGGGCCCCTCCCACTCCTCCGAACTTACAGTTGGTGTCAGGAGTAAGGGCGGCCTCGTAGAAGGCCGTGCTCTTCCAGCCTCTGCAGTTTGGCTAACTCTGAGCGACTGACCTAAAGGCTGGGGCTGTGGCCTTGATGCCTAACGGCAAAATCTTAGAGCTGTAAGATGGATACAAAACTGCCTGAAAAGGGTAGCAATTTGCTGTCATTGTGACATTAGCAATAACTAATCAGCACTACTTGTCATTAGATTCTTGTCCTTTAAGTTATTAATTGACCCAGTATATACCATGAACATCATTTTCATCCTGATAATGAGGATTCTAGGGGACACTTTGCTGTGTTGATACGCAGTCACTTTCGCTCCCCCCTCTAGAATTACATAGTACGTAAGAAGTAGAGCAAACCTGTTTTCTTAATTGTATGGTGCTTTAGTTTTTTCTTGGCATGTTTTGTTTCCAAAATTGGTAAATACAATACTGGACTATTATAGACTATTTTTCCCCCCCAAATTTCTGGCTACTTTCAGTGCTGGAAAGACTTCCACGTCATGGTCACTTCCTAATTGGGTGTAACAACCTTATCCTTAGCTGTTGACCGGGCCCTCAGATCTCTGTTTCTTTAAAAGTTTTAAATTCTTTTCAGAAGTTCTCTTTGGTCCCTTCTGCTTCCAGTTAAGGACATGGTTTCTAGGCCCAGTCGGTCTTGCTCCTTGGCTGACTGTTCAGGTTGCCTCTCCAGTCGAAGTTTACTCAGTTTATGTGATGGTGGAAGGTAGGGGCTGAAGAAGAGGAGTATGAGTTTGTTTTCTTACAAAGGTAAATATGCTTTTCCCCAAATTACAGTCATTACTATAAAACAACATCAATTTTGGGGAATGAATAAAATTCTGAGAAACCTCAAGGATGAGACCCCCCCCCCCCCTTTTCTGGCAGCTCTAGTTTGTTGGGAAAGCTTTAAACAGTTTGCATATACTTGAAAGAAAAGTAAGTAGTCTTTTACATATGGACAAGTAATTTTTAAAGACAGCTTCCTGAATAATTTATGTATCACTTTAGGATCATTTGAATCTTGATATCTACCCCCACCACGGCCCCCCAAATTGCATGGTTTTGTTCCTAAGGCATTAAGAAACAGAAATTTATGGCATTTATTATGAATAGCAAATTAAGGTAAATTGATTAAATTTTTTCATTCGGGCTTTCATTTGTGGTTATTCTGAGGAGACAGAATAAAACAACTGTTTTATTAACTTGATAACAGAATTTCCTCTCACCTGTTCATTATCTTTAATGGCTGCCTTTTAATGTCTGTTCTCATATTTAAAAAGATTTTCAGGGATGAGATTAAGGGCCTAAAATTTTAAATCACCGAGACTTGAATTACAATTTTCTATACTGGAGAGTCTAAGATTTAGGGGTGTGTCTGTTGTGAGAAGTGGACGGAGCTGAAATACCCAGGGCTAACATTTCCACCTGGGAAAACAGTTTATACAACCGAGGGATGTGAACTAAACTGCCAAGGTTTATTCAGCAGAAGTCAACAGAAAACTCAAAGATCTCAGTGCCATAATTACTGAAAGCCAGGCCAATTTTAGAAAAAAGAAGATGATGGATTAGGATTGAGAAAAACTCATCAATTGAACACAGAAAATTAAGTAAAAATCAGCAAACTTTTGCTCATAGGTTAGTAACTATAATTGGTTAGAATGTTTTTTTGCTTAAACCACTAAAAGATTTCATCAACGTATGTGACAATAATTTGACCTTGATGGGAGACAAGTATGATGTTACAGTGTCTTCCTGTATCTTTTTTCCATGCTTATTAGGGAAATGGAGGCTTTTAGTCCAACAGTGGTTTCAAGCCTGGACTTTTGAACCAGATTGTCTCCTAAGTCCTGGCTTCCCTACATCCTAGCCGTGTGAGCTTAGGCAGAAACTTAGCCTCTCTGCTCCTCAGTTTCTTTGTCTGTAAAATGGGATGGTAACAGTATCATGGTTAGTAATAGTATAGCTAACTCAGAGTTGTAAGGATTCAACAAATTTATACATGTACAGCACTCAGAGCTGTACCCACATGGTGCTAAATCACTGCAGGGGTCAGAATTTTGGAACTCTGGCAAAGGGTGCACTATTCAAAAAAACAAATAAAAATATCAAACATGGGCCTTTTAGAGATTGGTATGAATGGGCATCTGTGCTTTTTTTTTTTTTTTAAACCAAACTGCCCTCGTCTTACGGAAAACTAAAAATGATACTCTTGAAAGCTACACTGCTCCCATCTTTTACTCTCAGGATCTCTCCTTCAGAATGGTACATTTTTTAATCTGCCTGGATCCCGACTTTCTCTGTCCTGGTTTGTACTGGCCCTGCCGCCTTCGACAGAACCCAGATACCAGGATGACCACGCAACAGCAGAGAAAGACGACAGAGGTGCCGAGGGCCACAGGAACCAGCCACGTCGCGGACGTCCCAGGCGCCCCGTCAGCTGCTGGGTCCTCACTCTCAGCTGTCTGGTTTCTGCTGCTGTACCCTTTGGTTTTGTTCAGTAGTTGTTTGCTGCTGTTGAGTCGGGATGGAATAGGCATATGAGACAGTTTTGTGTCTATGGGCACAAAGAAAGGAGAAATAGTCTTGTTATCTGGATTGCCGATGAACTCAGTACTGGGTGACACCACATTTACTTTTGCGGTAGTGGCGTCGTTCAGGGAAATGAATCTTGCCCAGGAGTCTGTGGTTAATTCCTTTGAATACCTGGTGGTGGTGGTGTTTGCGACCAAATCTTGACGTGTGGTTGACGATGGAGCCTCCATTGACGGTAGCATTTGGTGTATCTCGGTGGCTTGTTGTTTATCTAAATTCATAGTTTTTAGAATCCTTAGTCTCTCCCACGTATTGGAGGAAGAACGAGTATTTAGATATGTGGGCAGTGACTGTTCAAACACCAGCAAGTCTGGATCTATACCTGAAAGATAGACAAAGCATTGTTTAAATTGTATTTTTAATTTAAAAGAGAGGACCTTCGAGCACCGTTTGGAGAAGTCTTGGATTTTGCCACTATGGTTATTGAACTAAGCTAATTTCAAGTTCCACTGCTGTATACTTCCGCTAGGCTCGGAGACACAGCGGCCACATCAGAATTCATCTTAACTTTCTAAGGCAGTTTCTGTTGTGATGGAACTTGGCTACAAGGTGGAGAAAACGTTGTGTCCGCTGGGGCTTTGGGGGCAACAACAGCAGGGTTAGGGCAGGGGCTGCAGAAACAGTAACCATCTGATATGTTTAACGTGTTAACGTTAAAATGGGGCCTGAGATGTGGAACTATTTAAAATTAGCAGAGCCGAAAGTCTCATCCCTTTCCAGGTGGTGCCTGCGGGTCTTCAGTGTGCTCTCTTTTCTTGTAAACTAACTCCTTTCTCTCTGACTTCGAAAGCTCTCAGCAGCTTTCCGCTTCCCCTGATGGTGGTCACACTGCTTCCCTTTCAGTCTCTCCCTGTTCTCTTTTCCTCCCAACACAGCAATGTCCACTTCCTGCATTTCCTTTCTGACTGTTTTGTGCCTTCTGAATCTTGTTTCCATTCTCCCAAACTCTGCCAAAATTCTGCTTTCCTTATTTCCTGATCACTTGTGTCTCACTGCTTTGGCTTCTCTCTTGTCCCCGAGACTGCTGGCCATCCTCTGCCTGAATTCTTCTCCCATGACTCCCTGGACCCCACATTCCTCTGGCACGTTACCTCGGACTGCCTGCCTCTTGTTTTTTCTTTGTTTTGCTGGTTCTCTCCCAGGTCCTAATGGTTGTGCGGTTTCCACAGTCGTTAGTCCCTGGTTTTCTGCTGTATTTCTCTTCATCCCATACCAACCCCCTCCAAAGAGATTGTCCTCACCAACTGTCACCACTACACGGATGGCCCTGAAATCCACATCCCCAGTTTCTCCCTCCTTGAGCTCTGATCTCATTTCTCCTGTGCTCTGGCGAGGTTCCCACTTAGACATCCCACATCCTCATGAACATTCTCAAGGCCATCATTTTGCCTGCCCCCTCGCCTTGTTCAGCAGCGTCGTCATTCTTCTGTCACCCATGCTGGACTCGGCACTGCAAAGGGATTTTTGGCTCCTCCGTTCTCTCCTTTTTCTTTATCCAAAAAGTAACCAAGTGCCTTTCAACTCCTTCCCAATATGCTGGTAACCACCCCTTCTCTTTGTCGCAACTACAATCACCTTGTCCAGATGTAACGTTGCCCTGACTGCATTTTTTAACCTGCACCATGCATCTAATTCTCCTAGATTAAGATAACCAGACACATCACTTTAATGATAGCTTTTTCTCATTAAATACCTTTGTTGGTTCCATATTTCTGACAAAGTTAAACCAAAACTCTCCTCTGTCCTTTTGTCACCTGGCCTACCTATCTCACGCGTATGTCCCCTGTAGCCCTAGATGTCCGCGTATTGTAGCCACATCAGTTTCCTTACTTTCCCAAGTATGACACGGGCTCCTCCTCTTGCCTCTCCCTGGCCTCTTCCATGAAGCCTCCTCTGAATAATCGAGGTTTCTTTAGCCTCTCCTGCTTTTGAGCCTTGGCAGCTGGTTGAGGCAGCATCACACATTTTTGTATTTACTTACTAGTTTCACACTAATTGTAAGATGTGTCTCATCAACTAGATTTTAAGGAACTCGAGGGCAGAGACATGGCCGCAGTCTCCTGCAGTGCTGCGCACAGCCCGGCGCGTTCCGTGTTCAGTAAGTTCAGGTTGACGAAGACGTTTACCTCCTTTGTACTGTGGTGGCAAAAATGTATTCTTTGATGTTTACTCATTTGTACCTTGAGATTACATACACGGGCAAAGGACACTTAAGTATGTATTTTTCTAAAGTAAAATGCCCTGGTTATCGTGGGACCAGTGATACCCTGCTGTGTGGCAGGAAGTGCATTTCCCCGCCCCTCACGTGAGTATTTGTAACATCTTTGTACATAGTGTCAGATGCCCTCACAACTCACACTCAGCATTTTCTTTATTTCCTAGTGGCATCTTTAACCACTGTAGTAGAAATACCTACTTTGGCTCTGGCTGAAGGCTCTTGGGATAAATGTGTTCATTTTTGAATCCTGTTCAATCACATATGATTTGTTATCCAGGGTGCACTCATTGCTGATGATCATGCCAAACTAAAGGGAATTTCTTCTTAGTTTTCTGCCCTGGAAGCCCCAGACTTTTCCAGACAGAGTTCACCAGAAAATAATGATCTAGAGATTCATCCGTGGCTACCGTCAGCCCATTTCTAGGTTACACACCTCTACTAAAATATTACCGACATTCTTCAAAATACATACAAAGTACATGGATCATTACCGTCTGTTATGTTGTATAAAATGGCACTGGTTCCAGGCTCCAATATGCAGCTGTCCAGGGTTGGGCAGTGGACATGCAGACAGTTGACATTGTCATGAATGGGGTCGTGGAAGAAGACAGCCAAGTTACAGGAAACTGAAAAGGAAGCAGGCAACGTACATCGGCAGACGGGCCTGATTCCTCCCGCCTGCTGATCTCTGCGTAGCTGACATTTCTTTCAAGAACCCGGGATTAATGGTACGTTGCAGGGCTATGTTCAGACTTCTGACATTATGAACTACAGGAACTATGACTCTGGGAAAATGCCGTTTCAACAGGAAATATCTACTGGTTTTCTCTGAGTAGTCTTCCACACATTCCATGCTCCACCGGGTTGCCTGGAATGCTTCCCAGTCCCAGTGTTTTTTGTTCATGAGAAGTTCAGTTGGCTACAAACAAACCTGTGGGGATTTATACATATCACATTTCTAGGTGTAATACCCTCTCGGAATGCTAAGGCACCGCAGTCCACCAGAGAAAGAAATTGGCAAATAAATGGACAAATGCTGTCACAGAAGGGAGAGTAACAGGAAGGGCAGAAACAGGGATGACCTCATTGCTGGGCGAGGCCCAGGTGGTGTGAAGGCAGCAGGCTGGGTGAACATGACTTTGACCCCGACTGCAGGTGTGCACCAGCCCCAGGCTGCAAAACCACGTCCAGTGAAAAGCTAATCAGTGTCATTCAAAGAGGAAGGGAGCAGACAGACAAGGCTGCTAGCATTAGGAACTCCAGTGGGTAGGGGTACATCACTTGCTCATGCTGCCTCCCCTGTCCTAAGTAAACTGGCTCCTTAAAACACATGGTGTTATTTCTGGAAAAACCATTGGTTGAGTGCAGATCCTCAGTCTGTCCTCCCTGAAGTGCAACACAGATTTTCTTCCTGCTGCAGTGCAGTGGGAACCATGTGGTAGGGAATATTCATTGGCCCAAAGGTATCAGCTTCTTTAATAAAATGAGATTACAGAGGGATAGTGTATGATTACCAGATCTCAGAGTATGCCTACAACTGCTGTGGAATTGTGGCCAGAACCTGCCTGGCTTCTGTGTAAGGTTAACTGCGAGAGTGACGCCTCCCCCCATGACTTCTGGGACACCCCATGTTTCTGCACTCTTTATTTTTCCAGGAGAAAGAATAGAACGAAAGTCAATTAACGATACATTGCTAATGTATTACAGATTACAAATGCATTCTTCAAGGACTGTGCTGTAAAACTGAAGGAAAAGAGATAAAAAATACTCAAATGTTGACATCTAAATTTCTGATAAAAAAGTATTTGATGCTGTAGGGAGCAATTTTTAAAGATGTTTGACATTTTGCATGTCCATTTCAGAGTCCCAGCTCTGAGCAGGTTAGCTATTACAGGATTGTGTCATTTTAAAGTTCTGGCTTCCAGCTAAAAACTGGGCTCTACGTTCATCCCTTTTCTTCATCTGGAGAAAGAAAGCCACAACGTGGAAGCCACGGGGGCTCTGAAGTCTTGGAATTCTATTAGATGCTTCTAGTACCCCTGGAAGTCCAGAGGCCACAGCATCTCTCGTGTGGAGAGTCAGGTAAATCCACGTCCCAGGAAAAGGTTGAAAAGGTACCACTCCTCCCTCATCTCCTTTCAGTGAAGGCTTACGGGGTGAGAAGCATCTGCAAGCTGAATACCCAGATTTGCTATCTTTTCAAAAAATTTCCCTTTAATAAATTAGCTGCTGTCACCTGTGCCTGATTAGCTTCTGAGGGCTTACTTAGTCTGTGACAGCTTCTCACACTGTGGTCTCCTGACAGTCGGTTTCAACACTCTGAGGCGCTCCAGTCTGCATCACGGAAATCTTACGTGGATAATTGGAAAGGAGGCCTCGGCAGTTAACGTCAATATCAGACCACCAACATGTGGAACAAGAAGAGAATTACTGTAAAGTGTTGTCGCTTTTCTTGTTTCTTTCTAAGCATCTCTCAAAATCTTGGAAAATTAAAAAATAAAGTCTTTAGACAAACGTAACTTGAAATTCCTCAGCGATGAAAGGTTTTCCCAATTACAGGCCTTATTATCGTATTATATGAATGATAGTTCACCTTGATTCTGGATTTCAGACCAAAAAAGCTGTTAGGATACTCTGAAATCTTATGTTTGTTTGTTTGTTTATTTGGTGGGGGGAGGTAATTGGGTTTATTTGTTTATTTTTAGAGGAGGTCCAGGGGGTTGAACCCAGGACCTCATACATGCTAAGCATGCGCTCTACCACTGAGCTATACCCTGCATGCTAGGATACTTTGAAATTTAATTTATTTCTTCCTTTCTTTCTTTCCCTCCCTCTCTCCCTTCCTTCCTTCGTTTTTCTATTTGACATATATCTCCTTATTTCTTTCAAATCATGAACCACAATCTAAATTCCTGTTCAGTGCACCCCACATTTGGTCAACCCAAGAAAGCATATTTTAAAAGTGTGATATGATATCAATATCACCAAAAGAGCTTTGAAAAGGAAATTATTATAAATATTTTGGAAACTATATATGCTGTATTCTGAGCCATAGAAATATTGGTAGTTGGCCCTCAAGGAAATATTTTCACTTAACACTTCAGTGAAGAAAAGAGATTCTCTGTTACCTGTAGGTGCATAGACTCCTAGGTCATGATTAGATTTGTAAACCGAGCCTGCACTGGCCCCAACTGCAAAACCAGTCTCAATGTGTCTCCCTCTCTGCGCTCCCCCACCGCCCAGCCCCACCTCATCCCAGGGCATATTCCCCAGACCTTCTCCACCGTTGACTGGACCCTCTGCCTAGGGCTCCTTTCTTAGGTCTTCATGTTTGAAGTTTCCCCCAATTTTTGCTCAGGCGGGTCATGAACACTTACCATCCTTCCTCAGACAGCAGCTCCGGCTGCATTTCTGACCAGTGCTCTCGGAATAATACTTCAAGAACTGGGCGCCCAGCTTCTGAGACTCCTCCAGGTCAATTAGCAGACCTGGGAAGCGACGGATCCAGCAGCCTCTGTAAAAAATGTTGGGGGAGCAGAGAGCTTCTGAGGTCGACCCCATGCTGAGGAGCAGCACCACGCCTGCTGCCACCACCGCCGTGTGCATTTCCCTGGAATGAAGACTCGCCAGTAAGTCTGATGACCGGGCAGAAGCTGGAGCTGACCATCGGGGTTTAGAAGAGTTTCTGGAAATTCAGGGCTGTTGCCAAGGGAGAGCTTCCTTGGACCTTTCCTGGCAGGTCACTTGCTAGAAAAATGAAGCGGCTCTTTGACGGCACATTGAGTTTTCTTTTGTTTCTTCCCAGTTGTGCCCTGGGTGAACATTTGACCTGCTGGGGTTAATTCTGAATGCTTTCCAGGCCATGTCAAGACTCTGTCCCTTAGCTTCTTGAAGACGTAGACTCTCCCCTCTGCCTTTCTTCCTTCTCTAAAAGCGAATAGTCACAGACACCTTTTACTAAGTAAATATAAAGACAAGTCGAAATCCTAGCCAAGAGTCTTTCTGGAGAAAACAATGGTTTAGTCACTTGATGTCAGATAAAGGGAGGATCCGTTTCACCAGAAACAAGACATCATTTTGTAAGGGCGCCTCTGTATGGTTTTTTAAAGAAACTTGTGCCGGCAGATTATTTTGTTTGTTTCAGTCATCTTTTTTTTTTCTTTGAAATGTATTCAGATTCATTAGAAAACTAATTTAAGCACTGGTTTAAATTTTTTGCTTTTACTAAAAAAAAAAAAAAAAAATCTGAAAAGTAGATGAAAACTCAAAATAAAATAAAAATTTAAAAATTTGCGGTGATTTTAAAAACACTGACTATGAATACTAGTCATTTCTTGGGGCCAGGCGTTTTTTTTGCAAAGGTCAGCCACAAGCTTTTTTCAAAGAAGATGAAAGATCCAGCCAAAAGAATATCCTTAAATTGTAGATGGAACATCCATTTAAGTATATTTTGTTCAATCAAGGAAAAAAGAGCATAATTTACAGTGAAGATTGGGAAGATGTTCAAACTGGGGGTTGCCTGTTTTCTGATATTTGTGTTTTCAAGTTACAAAGAAGACTTTGTGAAGCACAGACATAAAAGTATATGCACCTCAGAAGCAGATGCAGAAGCCAGAAATGCGCATTAGGAAAAAAGTTTTAAACTTCTAAATATTAATAAAGTAGCTTTAATGATAATGCCAAAGCATTTGAAAAAATATTTAAGGCACTGAAAATAGCCTACTTTGGTGAAGATCGTGTGTTCCATATCCCATAATATCCAAGATGAAATTAGTTCAAAGCATAGAACTGTTGCTTTTTTTGTATCCATTTTCACACAAAGCATTAGTGGTAATTAGTTTGGGACATAAAGTAATGTACTGCTCTCTTTTTAAAAAAAAAGATGAAACTTTTTCTCTCATCTGTGATCTATGTTCCTCTCATACTTTTTTGCACACTCACTCACTCACTCACTTGACACAAAAATGTTAACATTCTTTGAACTTTCATCTGTCCACCTGTCTCCTAATGATAGCTTAATTATCAAATCTTTTGATTTTTAGAAACATATAATATTAATAATTGGTAATGAAGAGGATGATATTCAAAAGGCTGAACAGCTTTAAAAACAAACATTTCACTTCTGAGCAAAAATTATATTACAGACTAACTGCTAACCTTGCATAATCCACAGAAAATGCACTAAAAATGATAAATACTTTATTCTAGTGAACTTCTCTTAGAAAGCAAGTTTCAGTGGCTTACCTGCAAATAATCTGTTCATCTGTTCCAAGGAAAATGAGAAAAGAGGCTTCCTAAAGGCAAAACAAGAAGACAGATGAGAAACAAAAGATCACTCTCAGTTTTATCACAAGATTCCATAGCCATTTTGATTAGTTCATGCCCTGGGAACATAAACTGGAAAGTCAACTTTCTGACCTTCTAACCTCCATCTTTCAGTCACATTAAATGTGGTTTCTTTTGTGTGACATATAATTCCTTGAAGTTCTCATGTTCCCTGCAGGCATAATGGAACAATCCACAGTTGTCTAATCCTTTTGCGGTCAGACGATGGTCAAGGGGAGATCAAAGTTGCATTTTAAAGAATCTACCAGTTTCAGTGTAAAGGCATGCTTTAAAATTAAACAACAACAACAACAAAAACAAATTTGGGGGTGATTGATAAACACTGAGCCTGGAAACAGGTACCTTCTTGGAACCAAGCATTTTGCAAAGAAGAGATTAAAAACCAGACTGCAGGGGCAGAGAGAGGAATTCAAAAAGAACTGAGACATGTGGACCAGAAGCATCCCCCCCCCCACCAGCCTGATTCAGTAGCTCTAGTGTGGGAACCAGAATTCTTATTTTAATAAAAAGTGCCTCAGGTGATTTCCTAAGGTTTTTGGAAAACCCTGAAATAAGTGGTTGAAATAAACGAATGTTTTGCCCACGAGAAGATGCTCAACTGGGATGAAATAGAACCATTCAAGAACTGCGCTACTTTAAACTAATTTAAACTGCCCCACGTGCTTTAGTGAAAGCAAGATATTTGGACTTGCTTATTAAAAACAAAAAGAAACAAAGTTGTTTTAGAAATACTGGAGGGACTAAAAAATAGAAATAACTTTCAAGTGATAGTGAAGTAATAGCATGGGTTTACTAAATCCAAAAGACATTTGAATAACAGTCAATATCTCATCCTTATTTTAAAGATGCTAATTGTTTATCTACATTTTCATTTCATCGGGTCATAAAATTGGTGGACATCGTTTTCAAAAATGGGGCCTGAGAAATTGGAATATGTCATTACTTTTTCTTAAAATATTTTGCTTCTATTAAATTGATATACATTCACTTTAAAAATCCAAACCATACAGAAAAATACAAAGAGAAATAATAACCATTCAAGATCTTACAATTTTAACATTTCAGTAAACATCCTTCTAGACATCTCTATTAAAAAATAGACACATATATGCAATTTTACAAAAATGCAATCATAGTTCCAGAAACTCTTTTTAAAAAATCCAGTGGAAAATTATATGCTCAGTGTCTCTAAAGAAACCTACATCCAAAGATGTAATAGCTCTATGGTATTTCATTCTACATGTGTACCAAAATTTTCTGTTCCTCAACTTCCTACAATACTTAAAATAGTATTATAACCCACGTAAAGCACTTACAACATGCCTGAAATATATTAAACATTCAATAAATATTAGCTACTACTATTACTAAACACTTTTCAACTTCTTTATTATTCAAAGCAACACTGTAATAAACATCTTGTACTTTGGTATTTTTCCATTCTAGGTCAAAAGGTATATTTTTCCATAAATTATTTTTTTTTAAATTAAAAAAAATTGAAGTATAGTTGATTTACGATGTTGTGTTACTTTCTGGGGTACAGCAAAGTGATTCAGTTAACATATGTATATATTCTTCTTCATTATAG
This sequence comes from Camelus bactrianus, assembly GCF_048773025.1. NCBI lineage: Eukaryota > Metazoa > Chordata > Mammalia > Artiodactyla > Camelidae > Camelus > Camelus bactrianus. The sequence continues at coordinate 17,767,043 of NC_133572.1, forward strand.
GTTATTACAATCTATTGAATATAGTTCCCTGTGCTATACAGTAGGACTTTATTTATTCTGTATATAGTAGTTTGTAGATTTTCCAAGAATTCTTAAAGAAATCATTTATTTGACCATTATTTTAGTCTTTTGTAAAACAGATCATGATGTAAAGTGTTTGAAGTGAATCATAGTACCACAAAGGCCAGTCTTTATTACTCACTGATCACTTAATAACAGATCTATAAATCTCCAGGTATAGACAAGCAACATTTTTACGAAGCTTAAACTACTATATATAAAATAGATAAACAAGTTTATTCAATATCTTGTAGTAACCTATAATGCAAAAGAATATAAAAAGGAATATATGTATGTATATGTATGACGGAAACATTATGCTACACAGCAGAAACTGACACAACATTGTAAACTGACTATACCTCCATTAAAAAAAAAAGAAAAAAATAGTCTTTTGTAAATGAAAGAGTTTATATAAATTTGACTGCATTTCTAGCTTAACAGAAAACTTGACTTTGGGCCTTGATAAAATGATTTGATCTTTAAGAGGCCTTACAGGATAAATGCCCAGTGCTGTCAAACTGAAACCACAGATTACCTGCCAGAGATCTACTCCGATAATATTACTGTGTGTGAACTGCCTTTCTAATGCACATGATTTTTTGGGTCTATTTTTAAAAGGCCAGAAAATGCCATCTGAGGCATATCTATGACAGTTGGGAGACAAAAGCATCCATTGGTGGAAGATTCTAAAGGGACGGAGCAGAGACTAAGAGCCTGCTCTTCCTGGCTGACCCACTGAATCTGGCATTGTTGCTGATGGAGGCAGGTGCAAATCAACCCCAGGTCCAAGGCTCTTTGACACAGGGGGCGCCGCCGGGCAAAAGTTTCCCAGCTCAATGCCTAACGCTGGATGTGGAACTTTACCTACCCAAAGAGGTTGCTAAATTCATGATCACTCAACCCCAAAGAACCGTAGATGTCTCGGCTACACGCTCATTGAGAACAGAAGTGTGAGAGGTCCACGTGAGAAAGGAGTCTTATCAGTAATGATTTAAAGGGCAGGTGAAGGAAGGTAAAGGCTAGAAGTTTTCCCCAGAATCCAAGAAAATAACTTGAAGGAGGCAAGTCATAGGTCCATCTTTATTTCCTTTACTTTTCCCAGAGACACTAGAGTCTACCAGAATTTTTTTTCCTATGTCTTTAAAGTTTTAGTTCCTAATTCATGGTGTATTATAAAGAAAATAAAGAATGACAACACCTCACTATGAAACAGCTAATTTACACAAAAAGAAGCACAAGTGTAACCCAACAGTGTGTTGAAAGGATGTCACATTTTACGAAATGACTTTCTTCTCTGATTTTTAACCCTTTCCCTTCCTAACATAAAAAGTTAGCGCTGTAGGAGGTATCACTTGCTTGAAAGACGGGAAATGTACTTATGAAGAAGTTACTATTTAACAATGTTGTCATTCATAAGGAAAACTGAAGCTTGTAATTAAAAAAAAAAAAAAGAAAAGTCCAAACACATATTCTTTCCAAATTGAGGACTACTGTAGATGGTTCTCAATCTTGGTCTGGGAAAGTTTCCAAGGGGTTTTTGGTAAGAAAAAGTGAACACATACACTCTGCTCGCTCCCAGTCCTCTCTCTCCTTCTTCTCAAAGATAACCTAACGATTACCGCCCACTCCCCCTTTCTGGGATTAATTCTTATCTCATGAGCAACACAAGGTCCTTATTATTGGGGGAGAGGTTTCTATTTGCAGTGTTCGGTGGGAGAAGACGGGCGAGAAGCATCCTTCCTCTAGGCAGTTCTCAGCCGGCGGGACAGGGGTAGGGGTAGGGGTGAGAGTGGCAAGAAAAGCCACCGCTGTAGGCAAGTATGAGCGAAAGAGACCAGACTTTCTACTCAGAGATACCATTCTGTGCCTGTTCACCCAACCAAACTGAAATAGGGAACGCAATGGCCATTAGAAAATATTTTACAAGAAGGTACGTTATCTAACTGTGTTCAGTTGAGTTGTACTTCTTTCTTTTAGCAGCATAAGGATAACGGGCCCCAGCAGCAAATATGAGCTCCTCTGCTTCCCAACCATCGGGTGCACCCCGAGCATTGAGTCCCGCAGAACCTGGGCATCTGGCTGGACCCCCTCTTCCTGCAAGATGGCTCCTACCCGATGGCCACTCAGGACGCTCAGCCCTAGGTGCCACCTACACGTCCAGAGACGGCCCGCGCGCCTCAGCCCCCCGGGACACGATGCCGGACTCGTCCAGCTGGGCGATTCCGGACGTGATGTCCTCTGGACTCCCTGGACCCCGGCTCATTTCATCCCCTTCCAAAAGAAAAGCCCGTTTCTTCTGCTCTCCCCTTCGCGCTGCTAAGGCGGCGCGCAAGAGAAGGCAACCGGCTTCCTCCCGCATCCTGCGCGCCGGGAGCATCACTGCAGACGCCGCGGCCCTCGGAGTCGCAGCGCCCGGCCTGCGAGGGCGGCCGCGGGGACGCGCCTTCCTGGGTCCCGCCGCCCGGGCCCCCGGCCTCCCAGCCCTGCCCGCGGGGCTGGCGCGCGGCGGGGGTCCGGGGGGCGGATGTGCGACGCCGGGCGTGCGAGGCGGCGGCCCGCGCGGGCCGGGATCCCCTCCCCGCGGCCCGCCGGGGCGACCCCAGCGGGGAGCGCGCGCGCCGCCCGGGCCTTTTTTGGCGAGGCCGGAGGCCGGAGAGGCCGGGCCGCCGCGCCGGCGGAGGACGAGGGGCGAGGCTGAGCCGCCGCCCCCCGGGGCCGGGAGGAGGGGCTGCCTGGGGAGGCGCCGCCAAGGCCGTGAGGCGCTGGGCGGGCGCGGGCAGCCCTGCGCTGCCGCCGCCTCCTCCCGGCGCCCTCGTCCGGCGCCCGCCCCGGAACCCGGCGAGCGCGCGGGGGCGGGAGGTGAGCGCGCAGAGCCGGCGGGAGCCCCCGCCGCCCCCAGGCCCCCGGCCATGTCGGCCGAGGAGATGGTGCAGATCCGCCTGGAGGACCGCTGCTACCCGGTGAGCAAGAGGAAGCTGATCGAGCAGAGCGACTACTTCCGCGCCCTCTACCGCTCCGGCATGCGCGAGGCCCTGAGCCCCGAGGCCGGCGGCCCCGAGGTGCAGCAGCTGCGCGGCCTCAGCGCCCCGGGCCTGCGCCTGGTGCTGGACTTCATCAACGCCGGCGGGGCCCGCGAAGGCTGGCTCCTGGGCCCGCGCAGGGGGCAGGGCGGCGGGCTGGAGGAGGAGGAGGACGACATGGACGAGGTGAGCCTGCTGTCCGAGCTGGTGGAGGCGGCCTCCTTCCTGCAGGTCACGTCCCTGCTGCAGCTGCTGCTGTCCCAGGTGCGGCTCAGCAACTGCATGGAGCTGTACCGCCTGGCGCAGGTGTACGGGCTGCCCGACCTGCAGGAGGCCTGCCTGCGCTTCATGGCCGTGCACTTCCACGAGGTGCTGTGCAAGCCCCAGTTCCACCTCCTGGGCTCTTCTCCTCAGGCCCCCGGGGATGTCAACCTCAAGCAGAGCCTGAGAGAGGCCCGGATGACAGGCACTCCTGTCCTCGTGGCGCTGGGGGATTTCTTGGGGGGACCCCTGGCCCCTCACCCCTACCAAGGGGAGCCCCCGTCCATGCTCAGGTATGAGGAGATGACTGAGCGCTGGTTCCCGCTGGCCAACAACCTTCCCCCCGACCTGGTGAATGTCAGGGGGTACGGGTCCGCCATCCTGGACAACTACCTCTTCATAGTGGGCGGGTACCGCATCACCAGCCAGGAGATCTCCGCGGCGCATTCCTACAACCCCAGCACCAACGAGTGGCTCCAGGTGGCCTCCATGAACCAGAAGAGGTAAGCGCCAGCCGCGCTGCTGCTTTCCCATGCACTCACCTGCTCATGAATCGTCCCCCTGATGTTTACCGAGCAGCCCCAGGAGGCTGCGCTGAGATGGGAATGCCGTCCCTGGGAGCGGGAGCGTCGCTGGCCTTGACTTTGGCAAAGTTCCCGATGAACTAAGAACTTGCAAGGAGGAGGAGGCCCCAGGGAGGTCAGCTAACTGAGTAGTTTCCTTGCAGGTACTGCCCTTCAGACAAACTGCCTTTTCCTTCTTCCTTTTTTTCCCCCTGTCTATCTCAGTGGAAGAAAGATGTCTGTGGTTTCCTAGAAGGATACTTTCAAAGAAAACTTTCATTTTGCTTTTGTTTTTACCAATTTTATTTTTTAGGAACTAATCCTGTTTATAATGACACACGAGGCAGTCAGCTGTAACACTGAATTTCGAGCATCTTTGTTGTTAATGACTTTGAAGCCTTTCACACTGGAACACCAGCTGTGATCAGAAAATAATCATTGGAATTCTAATAATCTTAGCTATCACCTTTCTTCTTCTTATTATTTTTTTAATCCTCTCTTTGCATCTCACTTTATCCCAGTCTTCATCATGGACCCAAAACCTGGAATTGGTCACCTGCAGAATCAGGATGTTTCCATCCACCCCAGCCTTCTCCCTTCCCATCCTGCAAATCCTTCCCAACATGCACTTGGGTGATTCGAAGAAAGGAAAAGAAAAGGAGGAGATTGGGGGCAGGGGGAGGGAACAGAGCCAGGAAAGGACTGGGAAAGCGAGAGCAAAGAGCATCATAGGAAGAAGTGGTAGGACAAAAAGATGGGAGGGCCCAGGATGGCCCAGAGCCATTCAGAAGGAAGGACAGGAACACCCTGTCTTCTGGTCCACTTGTAGCCATCTCAAGCTCCATCATGGTTCCTGCCCTAAAGTGTGGAGTGAGGAGTCGGGGACTCACAGCCAGGCCAAGAGTCTTAACCGGAATAGGAAAGTCATTATGCATATTTACTTGACTTAAGTTTCCCCCCCAGGCTAGGGGCATACATTGAGTTTATTTCTATTATAATATAAAATTAAATTTGAAAAGTGTTCTTTTTTTCTAATGATAAAAAATGTATAGTTATTCTGGAAAACTGGAAAAGAATGAAGCAGCAGGAAGACTGTCACCCTTACTCCCCACTTCCTGGAGGAGATAACCATCCGCAGGTTGGCGTATTTTCTTCCAGCCCCTCTTTGGTGCATCATAAATAATTGGGATGATAGTGTGTTTAAAACTTGACATCAGAGAGTTATTTTTAAACACATTCTAAGAACTTTCGTTGAAGCAACGAACATGCAGTGGTGATGGGCGGTGCTCAGATTACGGGTAGAGGCCCAGGAGGGCTGTCTGTCACCTTTACACACGTGTCTCCCACTGTGTCATTTAGTGCTCAGCAGGCCACCCCTAGCTCCACAACTCCAACACCACACCTCACAGGATTCTCTTTTTATCTCCACAAATCGTTGGTAGTCCTGAATGTCCTTTCTGTCCTTTTTGGGGGAAAAAAAGTATTCAAGTAATGCATGAATACATGCTTAGAAAAACTGCAAATGACATGAAAAACCATGTGGTAAAAAATGTGTAGTTATTGACATGTTATATTTATATAGGTATATCTAAACATTTATATTTATAAATTAATAAATGTATATTTATAGTATTAGTATGTTGATAGTGGTTAATAGGGAAAGATGTATATATGTATGCATGTACATATAAGGCTGTATATGCATCTTATATATATTTTTACTCTAAAATTGATTAAGTTATGCTGATTATTATGGCCCTTGATATTTCTACTCTAAATGTTTTTTCTTTAAAAAAAAATTTTTTTTTTGGTGACGGGGAGGTAATTAGGTTAATTAATTAATTTATTTTTAGAGCAGGTACTAGGGATTGAACCTAGGACCCCATGCATGCCAAGCATGTGCTCTACCACTTGAGCTATATCCTCCCCCTCTGAAAGTTTTTTTTATATCAGCAAATGTAGATCCACTTCACTCTTGTTAATGGCTGTATAGTATTCCAGTTTGTAGGTACTGTAATTAGCCCCTCCCTTATTCTTGAGCATTTAGGGCTTCCATTTGCCATTATAAACAATGCCATGTTGAACATCTTGATATATGTGTGCCTATCATAGTAGGCATATGTGAGTTAGTTCTATATGGCAAATGCTGGGAATCCCTGGATAGGTGGGGCAAAGTGTACGTGCATTTAAAATTTTGGTAGCTCCTGCCAAGTTGCCCGTGAGAAAATTGTTCTGATTTTTCTCTGTCAACAGTGTTTGAGCTTGTCGGTTCCCTGTACTCTTGTGAAGATGTAATCATTTTTTATTTTTACCAGTCTAATGGGCAGAAACACTGGTGTAGATATCTCTGCTTGGAAGAGGAATTGTTCATTTCATATGTCTGTTGGCCATTTGTATATCTTTTATATATGGCCTTTAGTTTTTAAAAAATGTGTTATTTTTTTTTTTTTTTGTATTCATTGTAAAAATTCTCTTCATGCATATAGATACTGATCCCTTGTTTCTTAGGTAATGCTGCCTGTGTTCTTCCCTTGCCCTTATTTGATCATAAGGCTCAGAAGTGAAATGCTGGAAGCGACCAGGCAGGTAGGATCAGTGAGTGGAGGGGGTGGGTGAGAGTTACGAACCGGAGAGCTACTGACCCACCGCAAGAGGGCGCCACCTCCCGGCCACAGCTGGGTAATGCCGCATAGGCGCGGGGAATGGTGTGTCAGACCTCCAGATAACCCAGATTTTTAGAGCAACTCGCTCCATCTAAAAAACAAACAAATCGACAAGATCAACAAAAACACTGTAGACCAAACAAAGTGTAGGCCAGAACTGGCCTTGTGAGCCTTCAGTTTTGGACTTCAGATTTATAGTGTATTCTTATAGGAGGAGATTTTAAATGTTTTGTAGTCAAATTTGTCATGTGTGTCCTACGAGCTTTTTATCTTGCGTGGGAAAGCTAGAGGTTCTTGTACATCACTCGTGTATTTCGTGACCTATTCCTTTTACACTTTGGCCATTTTATCTCGACATCTGAATTTGTTTGGGGTTTATTTTCACATAAGGTATAATGTAAGGTTATAATATGTTTTCTGATGTCCCAGTAACCTCAGTTCTTCACTGTGATTTGCTAAACCAGTTACATGCTTATTTTCCTGTTTCCAGATGGACAGACTGGCCATTCCGGTATCAGTAACACATTTTTAAGTTATTGTAGCTTGTGAATCTGTTTTATTCACAAAGACGCATTTGTTCTGTCTTGTTTTATTTTAATTCTCTTGGCTATTCTCCACATATTTTTCTCCTTCAGATAAACTTTAGAATCAGCTTGTCAAGTCCTGTTGGAATCTTGATTGGAATTGCATTGTATTCATAGGTTAATTTGGAGGAGGATTCACAGCTTTATGATACTTTGTAGCTGGATAAATGGTTTATTTCTCTATGTATTTATTTGGGTCTTTTGGTCCCTCAGAAAGGATTTCTTTTATTACCTTTGTATGTATATTTTTTGTTAGGATTTTTGTTTGGTATTTTCTAGTTATTATTTTTTTCTACATAGTTACTTTTTTTCCATTAGATTTTTGAAGTTGAGTGCCATGTTGGAATTTGTGTCTTTCTTTATCTCCTTCAGACTTTGACTCAAATCTGACATAATCTCAACCAAGAGTCCCTTCCTGAACCCTCAGTTAGGCTAAATGTTCAAACTCCTTGCTTTTCTATCATACTCCCCACCTTGAATTGAAATTTTCTGTTTCTGTTTGTTTCTCTGCCTTCTGATTCTGGCCTGTTCAATGCTTATGTATATTCACCCGGCTGATATGGTTTCCAATAAATAATAGATGCTTAAAATGCATGGCTTTTTTGGATTGTGGAATATAGTTTACCTTATTGTAGTAAAAGTAAATGTATATATTTGTATTCTTTTAAAGTGTAACATCACAGTGGAGATTTTTCTCTTGCAACAGTCATGATAGTTATTTAGAATAGCTGAAAAAAAATGATAGGTAGCATTTAATTAAACACTTAACTCTTTACCAGGTACTATTCCTACTACTTTGTGTGCATCGTCTCATTTTGCCTTCACAAGGATTATATGAAGCAGGTTCCCATTTTGCAGAGGCAGAAACTGAGGCTCAGAAAGTAAATTGCTCAAGGTGTGGAAAAAGTAGGGTAACCAAAATGTACATCGCCATTGACTAGGTTATAACCATTTAGAGTGTTGACAAGTTTTGGCTTATAGATTGACAGTGACCATCTCAAGCAGATCTTTAACTTTTCCTTTAAAAAATGATTTTCTTCCAAGAAGTGGAGCACAGGTATTTCATGGTACTCTGCTGCTTGTCAGAGTTTCCTCACGTGTGCCTCAGCGTCACCCAGCCTCTGTGCAGGCAGTGTTCTAGTCACCACTGAATAAACAAACAACAAAGAGGACATGGTTCCTGCCCCACAGGAGCTTATAGTTGAGTTTGGATAATGAGACAAGTGAAAATGAAACCTAGAAGGGGACTGTCCCTGAATAACGCATCTGGCACAGGTTCCAGAAATGCTGCAGGAAACTTAGAATCTTGAGTAGAAAGGGCGGATTTCAGCCTCTGGTTACACAGCATTTCACATCTGCCTTGATTCACCGCCTCGGCCATGTGTCTGTATGGTTTTACTTTGACAGAAGGGTCAAAGGCAGAGCAGCCCGCGTTCCCCAGGGACTGAACAGTGCAGTGATCCCAGGATCTTAAGTAACAAGGGACAGGCGGGAACCCTGGGACTAGGAGATTCTATAAAGCCCTTTGCACCCTGGAGAAATGCTGCCATATGACCAGCAGTGGACCAAAAAAAAGAAAAAGAAAAATGTTTGGTGCTGTGGCCACTACTTGAAAATAGCAGTGTGAGCACACAGCACTGTCGGAGAGGGTGCCTTGAAGTCCAGGCACGCACCACTGCCCAGCGGTCTGAGCGTGGATTTGATCTCAGGAGTTGTCAGGACATAACTCGTCACATGTGAAAGCTTGTGTGCCCACAAGATCGCTTGCTTCCTGTCCCCACTTTAATTAGCGATAACTTGCAGGCATCAGGTTGTTAATTTCTCTCTTTCCAAAGTTGTCTCTGGTCTCTCCCGTTGCCCCGCACCCTTGCTCTGAAATCGGAGTCGGGTTGTGCCCTCCTGCTCTGCGTGTGAACACAGCGAGGCTGGGAGAGACACCCACACGAGTGTCCCACAGAGATGGCGTTCCCGACGTCGGCTCTGGCTGTCCCCTTTCCTCTGAGCCCAAGTTTAGTACTTTAGAGCATTTCTAGAGTCATGGAAACTTCAAGAGATTTTGCCCTCTATGAATAACTAGATGGTGTGAAATAAATAAAGCGTTGTGTCTGTTCACCTCCCCCACCAATATGATTTTGGCCAACAGTTTAAATTGCTTTTGTGTGTGAGTTTCTCAGAGAGTAGGGAGTAGGTAGCAATGGGGACACTTGTTCCTGACCTTCCCTCTCGGCTTCCTGGTCCCCAGGGAGGCTGATACGTGGGGAAGCAGCAGACGGGGAAAGAGGAGACAGAGGTCTCTGATGCCCCACCGACCGCCCAGCCTGCCTCAGAGTGCTTGAGAAAGGGGCTTGCCTTTCAAAGTTTCACTCTGATGGGAACACACTTTTCTGTGCAGCAGGTCCTCACAGCGGTTCACATTTCTTGAGCTCTTACTCAGGGCTGTATACTGTGGTCACGACTTTAGATGTCTTTCCTGTGTCATGCTCACAGCATCTCTGTGAGATGGGTGTTGTTATTGGCCCTGATTCTCCAGAGGGGAAACCGAAGCTCAGCGAGTTTCATTAACTCGCACAGGTTCACAGAACCCGCACCCTGAGCCGCGCAGACCCCCCCTGCATCCCGCATCCCTGCGGTCGTGTAAGTTCTCATGGGTCACTGATTCCTGTGCGCTGCTGGTTAGCGTGTTTCGTGTTCCTTAGCTCTTAAGGATTTAGAGAGCTTTTCATCTCTTCTAAGTGAAGTAGAAATTAAATCGGCATCTAATTTTTCTCACCTTCATTTCTGTTTACTGTAAGTCAAGTATGTAGCTACAACAAATTTATGATTTGGTTTAAAAATTCTTTTTGCCTCCTGAGTGGAGTATGTTGGGGACCCATATTAAGGATACACTGACGAGATGATAATTTTAAAAAATAATGGATAGCCTGGATTCATTCCTTGACCCTTCAGGAGGTGAAGAGTGGAAGAGGCACTGTCAGAGGATGGGCAACGACGTGCTGACTGGCAGGAACTTATGGATGAGGGAGCACTTTGTACATTACGGCCTGTGGCTGCTGCACTTGACAGATGAGAAACTGATCCTCCTGAGGTTAAGAAATGCAGGCAGTGACGTGCAGAAAGGCATCGCCTCTAAGTGACCTCTTGCTGCAGGTTGCCCTCTCAGCTTTCTCAGCGCGCCCTTCTCTCTCCTACTTCACAGATGGGGAAACTGAGCCTCAGATCACCTGAGATTCAGTGACTCGTTCGAGGTCGCAGAGCTGTTGAGTGGTGGGGCTGAGAGTCCCTGGTACAAGCCTGGGGACCTCATAACCCTCGGCGTCTGCCTCTGCATCAAGTGGCCTGCTTTCGGGTGGCAATTTCATCATCAAACAAATTCAATATTGAAAAGTGTTTCTCTCTTCAAGTGAATCTGAGCATGTTGGGGTCTGGCGAGATGGAGCTGTGTACTTGTCACTGCCTATTCATTCAGCCTCAAAAAGAAGCCCCTTACGTATTGCTCAGGACAAATGATTATGCTGGATGGAAATCAAAACCTGTTTTGATCTTACAAAATTTACTATCTGTGTATCTTGGGGAGCAAACACAAATTGTGGGCTGGTAAAATTTAGTGCTTATTTGCAAGCTTTATTTCCTTTGGTTCCCCAAATTTGCACACACAGAGAGGGCATCGTGGTCAGATTTTAAGGACCATTGGCAGCAGGAAAGGTAAGCAACATGAACCAGGGACCCCCCCAGTCACTGCCACCCCGGTGAAGTCTGTTGACATGAAAACCTGAATGGCTGGCTGCGTTTAATGGACAGTGTGAGGCTGTTGATGAAGAAGACTCTATTCACTCTCTGATTTGAAAGGCAAAGCTAAACTAAAACTCATTTATTTATTTATTTTAAAATTTTACTTATTTATTTAGTTTTATTGAAGCACAGTCAGTTACAATGTGTCGGTCTCTGGTGTACAGCACAGTGTCCCAGTCACACATGTACATACATATATTCGTTTTCATATTTTTTTCCATTAAAGTTTATTGCAAGATATTGAGCATAGTTCCCTGTACTATACAAAAGAAACTTTAAAAAAAAATCTATTTTTATACATAGTGGCTAACATTTGTAAATATAAAAACGTATTTAAATGTAAGCATTACAGGCACCTTTAAAAAAAAAAAAAAGTCAGTTTTTAGTGGGTGGCGGTTACTAACATATGATCTCTGTTGCAATGCACCAAAACATCTGTCAGGAGACGAGGCAGGGCTCCTGGTTCACGGCTGCTTTTTTTTTTCTTTGTATTATTTAATTATTTTATTTTTGGCAGGGGTGGGGGAGGTAATTAGGTTTATTTATTTACTTTGTTTTTTAGAGGAGGTAGTGGGGATTGAACCCAGGACCTTGTGCATGTTAATAAGCATGTGCTCTACCACTTGAGCTACTCCCTCCCTCTCACTGCTGCTTTTTAACCTACCCTCTTACATCGTTTTTTCATTTGTAGCTTCTACCCCCATTCTTTCTCATCACATTGTCACTTTTGAAGAAATCATTGTGTTGGCTTTAGATGGCCTCTAAATTCACCTGGTCTAGAGTCATTATTTCAAACACTAGAACACTGAGAAACTACGTTGACAGTGCCTTATCTCTGTGTAGTACTCTCTGATGCACTGTTTGCCTTAATGGTCTCGACCACCCTGTGATGGGTCATTATCCCCAGGGCAGAGATGAGGGTCAGGGAGCTGGTTGTGAGCAGAGCAGGGACTGGATCCAGGTCTCTCGCTTTGTGTGGCTGCTCACACTGTTGTAAACTTGAGACAAGTGGCGACATCGCAGTCGCCTGACCCAGCGCTTCTGAATGCTTACCCTTCCTGGCCTTCAAGGAGTCCATGAATCCCTGTGTACCACATCGAAACAAATTAACTCTTTCTTTTCAGCTCAAAAGTCATGAGACTTTTATTCAGTGTCTGAAGCTAATAAGCAGAGTTTAATTTTCTTACTGGATATGGGGCTTAAAACCAGTGTATTTCTCTTTTTAAAATTATTTTACTCTTATGGTAGGCGAGCATTAGTTGATAGAAGTGTTTGTTGAGTTAACATGTATAAATACCCTAAGAATGCTGGATCCAAATATTTTCAATTCGTTCGGTGCTTACCTGCCCCTATTTTCTGTGTTGTGACCCAGGATAGAAGATGTCCTCACAGGGAGGAAGGCGGGCGAGTGATCTGCTTAGGGGAAGTCGTGGTAGACAGGTGCCTGGCCCACCCTGTCTCAGCCACCCTTTGCACGCGCTTGTCTGCGTGCGCAGCGCTGGTGTGCGCCGAGGACGGAGCCCGCCCGCCGGGGGCGGGGAGACAAGGGGTGGGGCGGTGCTTGCTCCCGCTTCCGCAAGAGGTACTGAGTTTAGCGTATACAAGATGTCTTCGGTTCTTGGCTTGAACAAAGCAAGGTTAGTTCTTGTCGTATGGAATTGTTTATCTGCAACAGCTAAAGGTCAGAGACTGCACCATTCTTGTGGGCTCTTGGGCATGAGTGAAATTTGAGATGCCGCTGGGTCATTCCTGTCCCCAGGCGGAGCGCACCCAGCTCCGAGCGCCCGTTTTCTCCGGATGTGCCGCGGGTCCACACGCTGCCTTGGCAGATCACGCTGTTCGCTGTCTCACTTCTGAAATGATCAAAAGAACTGACTTTGGGGGCCTTTGTGTCTCTTTCAGGTCTAACTTCAAACTTGTGGCTGTTAATTCAAAACTCTATGCCATCGGTGGGCAGGCCGTTTCTAACGTTGAGTGTTACAACCCTGAACAGGATGCCTGGAATTTCGTGGCACCCTTACCAAACCCCCTGGCTGAGTTCTCTGCGTGTGAGTGTAAGGGGAAAATTTATGTCATTGGAGGATACACTACCAGAGGTAAGTGAAGGGGGCCTAGAAAGTGGTCCTACGTGTGAGCTTTGGCGGGCGGGGGGAGGGCGGGGGGGCCGCAGGAAACACCAGTGCACCAAGTGTGAGTTCTCTGTCACATGCTACGTATTTACCTTTCTGGAAGGGAGAGCCCTGGATAACCGGGGTGGTTTGGACAGAAGGGGCCTTGACGCCTTTGTGTGAGCATGAAGATTGAGTAAGGTAGGGGGAGCTGTGAGCAGATTTGTGTATGTTCTTCCTTCTCCGGAAACTCCACCTGGTGGTCAGCCGTCCTGGGACTCAGCAGGGTAACTCCCATCCTTCTCCCAAACGCACACCGGATCTGCCCCCTCCAACACTTCGGAGTTTCGTGCCAGCGCATCCTTGCAGGTCTCCGTTTTCCCTTTTGCCCTTGTGTTTGAGCACCATCGTGTCAGATACAGATTCCAGAAATGCAGCTCCAGGCTGTTGTGCGTGAGTCACAGGAGGAGCAAAGAACGGGAATGTAAGAGAATTCTTTCCTGCCCAGCGGCGGGAGGTGGTCGTGCTGTTTAGTAAAGCACACAGATGTGTTCTTCACTTCTTTGGGAGGGCATTTTATTGTTAATAATTTGGAAATAAAAAGATCCTCCAGCAGGTTTTATATGGCTGGCCTTGGTAGGGAGCATCTCGCAATTTGCTCTTCCGTCATCTCCTAGCCAAGGCAGTCTACTCCCTCACTAGGTCTGTCTGACTGTGTCATGCCCAGAACTTACAGAAAAGGCACAACTGGCCTGTTCAGGCTTTCAGCCACATGTAGAGCTACTGTTATGATTGACATAGTGAAATAACCTGTTACCCTCTCTGGTGTGATACGGGCAAGACAGAGCTCTCCAGCCCTGGCAGGTAACAAGCATGGACAAATGATGCTGGTGGCCCCATTAAGCTACATGTGACCATCTGTAACTTTGTGAAGGACAGAAATCCACATCATCATAATATAGTGTAGGTGCTAAAAATTCATTTCGCCATGACCAAATGTGTCTTGCTTTGGGATATACATTCGAGGAAGAAGTTGAATGTAAGGTGTTTTATAAGCAGCTGATTGACTTTTTTGGGGGAGGGTTAGGGGGTTTTGATGAACGTGGAGTTCCTCTAACAGTTGATTTGGGGGTGAGGATGGTAGGCAGTGTTTTAGTTTCCTGTGGCTGACTTAACCAGTGACCACACACCTGGTGGCTTACAGCAACAGAAATGTACCCTGCGCAGGTCTGGAGACCAGAAGCCTGACATCAAGGTGTCGGCAGGTGCGAATCCTTCCTGGCTCTTCCCAGCTCCGGTGGCTCCAGGCACCCCTTGGCTAGTGGCTGTCCCTCCGACCCCCGGCTCCGTCTTCTCATGCCCTCTCCTCTGCGTGTGTCCATGGCTTTCCCTCTTCTGTTCCCTTATAAGGACACCTTTCTCATTGGATTTGGAGCCAACCTGGGTATCCCAGGATCTCATCTTGAGATCCTTGACCTAATTACACCTGCAAAGACCCTTTTTCCAAGGAAGGTCACATTGAGAGGTTCTGGGGGTCAGAAGGTGGACATGTCTTTTGAGGGGCCACCATTCTACTCGCTCCAGGTGGGGTGTTTATTTGCACATTTAAGGGGAGGCAGTGATGAAAAGGAGCATGATCCTGCCGACACCCCGATGTCCCATGGGAAGCAGTGAGCTTTTTCATTTTTCACTCCAAGTTCTCATCAATTGTGGAGCTATTCCCAGTGTCCCTAGTGATGCTCCCCTGATGATAAGATAATTGGCAGCTTTTCCTTTACAACTAATTGAAGGAAAAAAAAAGAGAGACATAGAAGTCACTGCTTTTACCTTCAACACTGGTGTTCAGGTTACAGTGGTCAACTTTATATACTCAATGAAACCATAGACCCCGGAGAATTCCTGTGTGTGCACATGTACCTCTGTGTGTATCTGTGTGTCTTTTCTCCCAGGAAAGTAAATGCAGTTATTTACTCTTGAACATTTCTAAGAATTCTGATTCCTCCCTAGATTTTGTAACACAGAATGTGCCCTGTGGGCTGACCTAATGCACACATAGCCCCTGGCTTCGCTTCTAACCGGGAGCCGGCAAGCACTGACAGGCAGCTCTGTGACCCAAAGACTGCTCTGCTGGTAGATTTCATGGTTTTTCCATGACCCTGGCTGAGCAAATGTTCTTTAGATTTGACCTGGAAAACCCTTGCTTGTGTGTTTTCTCGTTTCACAAGCCACTACGAAGGTGCCTTCTTTACTTGGGCCACCCACTGTGATTCCTGTCCCGGCCTCCCCGAGTCAAAGCCCCGCGATGGGATGGTTGGGTGATGCGGATGGATGACTGTAACGGTTGAAAACGAGTTTTCTAGTGAGAGGGCAGGACCATTCCCGGTACTCTGAAGCTCCTCTCCTCCTCTGCTTGGCTCTTCCCAGCACTTCCTAATAGTCTCTTGTCTTTAAAACAAGAAATCATAATTGTCATGGAAAAAAAAAATTCTGGACTCAAAGTTGGGGTCTTACCCTGCTGACTTCTTACATTAGGTGAGACTCTTAAAATTTAGTCAGGACGAGTTCATGGTTTTTAGGATAGCTGTTTGATTATTTTAATTCTTTGGCAGGCACTGAAGAAATGAAAAGAAATTCAATTTAAAGTTGTAGTAACCTCTAAAGGGAAGAAGGGTGATTTGTTAAATGTCAGACTCAACTCTAAATGTAAGAGCAAAAAGGTCCACCAATTCAAACCACCTCATCATAGTCTCAGTCCTTGTTGGGTGAGCAGAGAAAACATTTACAGAAGACCTGGAAGGACCTTCAGACCCGGGGCTGAGAAATCCATGGGAGCCTCACTAGAATAAGTCCTTTCTTTATTCATGGGATGGGGAGCCAGGTGGCCTAGGAGCACTTGTTGATAAATTAGTAACTAGACCCCCTAGAGCTGTCTCCTGGGGTGAGCTGTATCACAATTGCTACACAGAAAAGAAACAGACCAAGGTAACAGTGTGGGTGGAAAACAGAAGGACAGTTCCCTAAAGCTGTGACAGTTCTGATACGTCTGCAGGCTTGGGGACGTGTGCAGGCACGGGATCTGGTCTCCTATCAGTGGCTTCTGTGCCCTCTTAGGAGGCACTTGACTTGATGGCGGACAGAGTGATGTAGCCCCTGAAATACTGCCCACCGTGGGTGGGTGCTTCTGTCTCAGGAGGAAGCACGGCCACCAGCTTCTGCAGCAGTCAGCGTGCTGTGCACTTGAGCTGTGCGTCCGTTCCCAAGCCGAGCTGTCTCTCACACTGATAGTTTGTTGTTTAAAAAACAACAACAAACAGAAAGTTCATTCTTTCTGATAACTCAGAGCATTTTTCCTTTTTCTTTTTGCTGAGGCTAAATTATTCCATTTATTCTTTCCCTAAGGAGAAAAGAAAAGAAAAGAAAAGAAAGAACAATTTAAAAAAAAATGTAACAAGGTATTTTAAATTTCACAAGCATTTTTTTTTCCCAAAAGAGAGTAGGCAGTTTTTTTTCCTGAAAACAACTATTAATTCAAAATAATTTCAGGGCACTCTTATCTACTATCTGATTTTATCTACGCAGTAATTAACCCTCTCTTGTGACATGGGCAGGGGAAAGGGGAAGGGCCCTTGTCAGCGTGTCTCTGGTGTTAACGATGGGGAAACAGAATTGCCAAGCGACTCTGGCTTGAAGGCCAGAGGTGAGGTTTTCTCGCGTCTCTCCTGACTCACACACAGCTCTGCGTCCTGTCGGTGAGACAGCCCCGAAACTCCGGCTGGGCTCTCTTGCCTTGTTTGGTAGCATCTGGGGCTCAGCCTGTCATCTGCATTAAGCAGTCAGTAATTCTGTAGAACAGATGTGGGTTCTGCGGCTCGGATTCTTTGTTGACTGGCCTGCTGGTTCTAAAAGGTGTTAAGGGCCCCAGCGAGGAGGGGACGAGCTGCATCGCAGGGGCTCATCTCGGGGCCTTACGGACTCCGAGAGCCTCCTAGGGAGGGGACGGGCCTGAATGCGAGGCCCAGGGTGGGGGGTGGGAGGGTGATTCTAGGCGGATCTCCTCCCAGCCCCTGCTGCCCTGAGACAGCCTTGCCCCTGTGCGCCCAGACCCTTCGGGCGGGACAGAGGGCCGGGTGACAGCCCGGGCGGCCGGGGCGTGACCGGGCCCCTCTCTCTGCGTTGCAGACCGCAACATGAGCATCCTGCAGTACTGCCCCTCCGCCGACCTCTGGACGCTCTTCGAGACGTGCGCCGTGCACATCCGCAAGCAGCAGATGGTGTCGGTGGAGGAGACCATCTACATCGTGGGCGGCTGTCTGCACGAGCTGGGCCCGGGCCGCAGGGGCGGCCAGAGCGAGGACACGCTGGCCGTGCAGTCCTACAACACGGCCACGCGCCGGTGGCTCTGCCTCAAGGAGAACACGTCCAAGTCGGGCCTGAACCTGACGTGCGCGCTGCACAACGACGGGATCTACATCATGAGCCGCGACGTGACGCTGTCCACCAGCCTGGAGCACCGCGTCTTCCTCAAGTACAACATCTTCTCCGACAGCTGGGAGGCCTTCCGGCGCTTCCCCGCCTTCGGCCACAACCTGCTGGTCTCCTCCCTCTACCTGCCCAAGAAGGCAGAAACATGACTGCGCTGACCTAGTGTCTTACATGCTAAGTATTTAAGAGAAACCTGGTTAAAAACCCGCCCCCCCCCCGCCCCCCAAATTGTGTCCAATTTCAAAAGAGACCAATTTTTAAAGGGAAAAAATGTGCATTTTAGGCCACATATACAAAGGCTGTACATAAGCTTACTTGAACTAATTACTTGAAAACTTGTGGAGAAAAGAGACCAACTTGTTTATTTTTTTAATGCTTGATTTTTAAATTATGGGAGCAAATCCATGGTAATGTTTTCACACAGGCAGGATACCCCTTGGGCCAGTGACTGAAACTGATTCTCAAAAAAGAAGATTCATTGTGTCTGCTTAGTAAAGGGCCAAAGTCAATAATTCACATGAATGGTAAAGATGATTTTAAAGCCTGCTTTGTTTAGATCACTTGAAATAGTGATACCTTAAGTGAGAAGGTTTTTTTGTTTTTGTTTTTTTGGTTGTTAATTTACTTGACAAACATATTAACACTATCTTTCTCTTCTTTTCTCCCCCAGTCACATGCACATGTACTTCCAATGTGTTTAAAACAG
Source organism: Camelus bactrianus (assembly GCF_048773025.1). Taxonomy (NCBI): domain Eukaryota; kingdom Metazoa; phylum Chordata; class Mammalia; order Artiodactyla; family Camelidae; genus Camelus; species Camelus bactrianus. The sequence goes on from NC_133572.1 coordinate 17,785,282, forward strand.
GGTTCTACGTTCATGTATTTTATTTACACACAGCTTTCCAGGAAATGTGCACCAATGGAACCCAGCATTCCAGTCCTCCTCCAAACCTGCAGAAAGACATTCTCAGTCTTTTTTTCCCCAGTCTTTTTTCCCAGTTATGTATGAATGCTGAGTAAATAGGAAGGTATTTCATGTGTGTAACACATTGCAGATTTATGTGATCAGATGAGTTGCACTGCTAGGCATTCTGTATTGCTTAAGAGAGGATATATTGTTCAAAAGGATGGATCTCTATATTTTTAAAATTGAGTCTTACATTTAAATGGGAAGGGAAGGAAGCACCAAATAAGGAAAAAGAAATTGCCTTTAAGAGTTGACTTATATTGAATGTATTTGACTTAGTTCTTATTTTAAGCATGAAACGTATTATATTTAGATCAGGCACCTTTCTGATTTAATCTTGGTTTTTTAAATTTATGCTTTTATGGGGTAAGGTCAGGACAGCTTTGACATGTTTGTGCTGGTGACAGGGGATGAGTCCCTTCCTGAGGCTGAAGTGGCATTTGGTGAGATTTCTGAAGTTCAGTGAGGTGCCCTACTTGCCTTGGTTGTTAAATCAGGTAGAACCCAGCTCGAGCAGGTGTTTGTTTACAGCGAGTCAGTTGTCAGTGAATAAAGTCTTCTGCCAATCATAGATCAGCATTTCCTGAAAGATACGCAGGCATATCTCGGAGACATTGCAGTCTGGGTCCAGACCACTGTGATCAAACTGATGAAGCAAGTTGTGAATTTTCTGGTTTCCCAGTCAATGCATATGAAGGATACCCCATCCTGTAGTCTGTTAAGTGTGCAACAATATTACGTCTTAAAAAAAACAATGTACGTACCTTAATTAAAAAAAATACTTGATTGCCAAAAAAAAGCTAACCATCATATCTGATAAGGCAAGATTGCCGCAAAGCTTCAATTTGTGAAAAAAAAAAAAAAAAAAAAAAAAAAAGAAGCAGTGTCTTTGAAGTGCAGTGCGGTGAAGCGCCACACAATGAGGTGTGCCTGTGTCCACTCACGGAAGGAAATTTCATTTTGATTGAAAAACACGTTCTGAAATTTTCTGATCTTTTTGCAGTGGAATCAGTTTAAACCGTGAGCTGGGTCCCATCTGTCTGTCCTGACATTCCAGTTCCAGCATGCCTCACTTTAAGAAAGTCCTAGAAAAACAAAAACTGTTACGCAAATCCACACACGCAGCAGACACTGGCCGAGTGCCGCTGGCATGCATTCTCCACGCACATGTGGGACAGGGACATCGATGGCTTTACCAGTGCTTCAGTTTATCCAACAAGTCACTACACGGTTTCTTTACAATCGTGACCTCCTCATGGATTTAAAATAAAGGTCTGGTTGTAAAAATGCTAGTGGCACAGCTTTTCTATTAGGTAAGATGCGGTACGCCTTTATTGTGGACATGGAGACAGATCTTTGTAGCTGTCACCAAATAACCTCACCAGTATCACTGATTTAACTTACAACACTATTTAAGGGTTTCCAAGCCATATCCATTTATTCTCAAATACTTAGTCTTCTTTCTTTTAAAAACTCAACTGAAATCTTCCTGGGAATGGTCCTTTAATAATAGATTTATATTAATTTATATTCACTATAGAATTGAATTTCCAGTGACTTGTAATTTCATGACATATATTTAAAAATCTAATTTATTTTAGATAGTGTTAACTTTTGTTGCTACAAATCTTAGCGCCTTTAAGGCTTAACCTTATATATTTGGCAGATTCTAGTCAGTTAAATTCGTTCTGGACAAACAATTGGAGATTAGCTGGTAAATACCCACATTATATAAAATACAGTATTGTTCCTGCCAACTAGCTCTCTTCCTGATTGCATTCTTGGATCTGTTTTCCTAATGCTGACAATTAGTTTCTTGGGCCAAGTGAAGGCGTACTCCGATCCACAAAGCTCTTTTTATAAACCAGGTTAGATGTGTGTACATGTGCCTATCTGTGTGTCTGTATCTGGCATATTAAGCTCTCTCTAAGATACACAGACTCCTAACAAGACAGTTTCTTGGGGCTGCCAGCAGTACTTAGGCTAAGTGGAAAGTGCAATAAGGCAGATCTGCGGATTTGGGACCTGATCCGTCCTGCTGGGCACATCAGCTGTGTTGACATTTTGAGGGTAATTTTAATTTGGCCCCCACCTTCCTGGTGCTGATGTTATACTGAAGACTCTGCCTGTGATGAAGGCAACGTTGCTCTGAAAGGCTCCCTTTGTTTTCTCCTTCTCTAAATGCTTTCTTCCTCTTTTCTGAGGTGCTTCTGAGGGTGCTGACCTCCCACTGCGGGGAGGGGAGTTACTGGGAGGACCCCAGTGGTGACCACCCTGCACGGGGCAGCCCATTTCACATGGCAGGGTGAGTCCTGGTGTGAACTGTGGAGGGAAGTTGTTAGTTCCTCCTGTCATTCTTCCTGGCTTTCTTTTCTGTACCCTTAGTTTCAGAGGCCTCTGAAAAGTTTTTCTGATGACTGTGTAGGAGTTGATTATTTCAACAGTATTTCTTAAATCTTCATAATGAAGCACTGAGAAGGTTATGGATACTAGTAAGAAACAAGTAGATGAAGATTAAGCATGAATACCAAAGAGAATTTAACCCTGACTTTTTTTTTTGAACCAAAATCCTAAGTAATTCCAAATGCCTTAGATATCAATTGAAGTTGTACTGAGATGGACAAAGCTCTCTCTTTTCCAAGAGAGTAATCAAATGAATGCCTGTTCTTGTTCCATAAACCATTACTTCTAGGGCATGGTGGATACTGTGTTCTCAGGTTTCCAGGTAAAGTCATGACCCTACCTGTTTGGCTGCACAGGTAAATCAAGCGGAAAGGCTTTGGCCTTCATGGCCAACCAGCAATGCAGAGCACTCGAGAGACAGTGTAGCAACAGGAGGGGAATACGGGTGAGCTGTTGGATGCCTTTCTCCTGGACCAGGGATGGGGGATGCGTAACATCTGTGCCACCATTCTTTCAAGGGGGCATTGTGAATGAGTGGCACTCCTTTCCCTCTGGCTGGGAATTGGTCTCAGAGTCCATGTCATTAATGCCTCCAAGCATCCATTACAGCCATCAGTGAGATGAGGTCTCTTTGTCATCCCTGCCTTAGGCAGAGGAGTGAGTGAATTAGGTGAGTAGACATCATCCAAAATGACTTTGAAAGCAGTGAGCTGATTCAGGTTCCCGGAAATACTTATCAAATGTCTATCACGTGCAAGAAAGCACTAAGAAGCAGGGATACAGACACAAGTAAGCCACCATCCCTGACCTTGAAGAGCTCACCGCCTTGTGAGGTTTGCTGCGATGATAACTAGACGGTCCACCTGAAAGATGCCCGCTTTTGTCAGCTCACTGGGGCTCCCTGGCCTTCCTGCCGCTTCAGTCCTGGCCCAGTCTGTCCACTACCTTATGGTTTACTAACACTCAGCATAAACCAGCTTTCCTCTAAATTTGAACATCCCATGCTATGGTTTTTGTTTTTGTTTTTCACAGTATGCTTTTTTTTTCTCTCACTGCTTTCCATAGTTTTCTCTGTACTTCATTATTCAGGAAAAGATGGTATGAAATCTGCTTTATTTAGAAGTACTTACTAGGCTCCACAGCCTATGGACCTGTGGGCTTAGCCGCTTGATCCCGTGAAAAGGAGGAGCAGAGCTTGGAAGGAAGTACCTGGAGAGAAGCAGGCTGTTCACATGTGCATTTATACCTATGCCTTTAAAACACTCCCATAAAAAGTACTTTCAGAGAAATGGACATTAAGACACTATCCCTGACAGAAAGTCAGTTGATTTTGCCTTTGTGATAACTATCAAGGGGTATGTTTCATTCACATAAGAGTATTTTTTATTTTCTGGTATTAACTTAGGAACACGACATAAAATACACACCAGTTGACAGGCTGTGCACAGGCTGACTTCTGCACTTGACATAACCACTTTTATCCATTCCTACAGATTAAGTGTCAATGATGGTCAATTTTGAGTTGCAAAAGGGTGCTGACATGACTTTGGTAGGGTTGGCTGGTGCTTTGTCAAATCAGTGTCCCAGTTTATTACTAGTAAAGAAAAAAAATGTAATTTGCATCATTGTGTCATTTTTTTCCCTTAAACTTAATAGGGGCTCTTTAGATGTCTCTAACAATGTTTTTATTTCTAGTGGTCATTTAAGGAAAAATAATCTGTAGGATGAACAGCTATGTTTTGTTATGACTGATTCTTTATTAAAAAAGCTTGTATTGAGCCTTCAATTTCAAGTGCAGCTTAAAATGTAAACAGTTCACACGATTCATTCAAATACAGTGATGCCTCTGAAGCACTCAGACAGCATTCGTTTTGTGTTTATGACTAGAACTACAGAAGAAAATCTCTTTGAATAAAGTAGTTCTGGATTAGCGGTGGTTGTTCGGTAAGTACCAGCTCTGTACTGGGGGCTGCACCGAGGCTGGGAGGAGAAGGCAGGCGGAGTGCGCCGGGTCCCCGTCTCCCTGCGGGTGGGAGCTTCTGATTGGCTGGGACGACCAGACTCACACCCCGGGAGCCAATTAGAGGAGAGGTGGCCGCCCCGATGGAGGAAGAGCCGGAAGACAGCGCTGGTTATGAGAGCTTCTAGCGTTTGGAGACGATGGCTCTGGGAGGAGGCTCTCTGCATCTTTGTAATTCTGGATGAAAGAATGAAGTCTGAATTCCACAGTTTAGCAATTTTGGCCCCCCCACAATCTGTTCCTCCGTATGTTTTCTAACATTTTCCACTATTTAAGGCACCCCTTTAATAGGAAATAGTTTCAGGAAAACTGAAACACACAACTTCTCGCCTTCCTATTGTGTTCGTTATGACTGATTGGCTGTGAGGCTGAATCAGTGTCACAACATGGGGGTCCGTCAGTTACTAGGTGGTGGCCCACGCATGCCCATTCCCTTCTATCCTTTGGCTAAGTGTAGGAACACGTGTGCACACACGTGCCCTCCTTATACACACAATTTTAATAATGATCCAACTAAAATACTACTACTACCCCATTAAAAGCCAAAGACACACCCAGCTTTTCTCCAACGAAAATAATACAAAGTCACATCCAGCTGCTGTATCCGAAGGTGGCATCACAGCTCACTGAGTCCCAGGCCCAGGACTGTAAGGGCTTATTCATTCCTCCAAAGTCCGTGGGTGACTACTGTGTTCTGACAAATCTCTAACTTGGTGAAGAATTGAACTATTTCATACACAACACTAATGAAGCACCGACTCTGCCAGATATGGTAAGGATATTTTATTTACTTTATTTAACCCTTAGACAGCAATCCCATGTGGCAAATATGCGTATGATCCCACTTTACAGTTGAGGAAACTGAGGCACTGCAGGTCACCAACTGCCATTTGGGAAAACGGAGTAGGGAAAACTGTATGCAGTGGTCACTCGTCCAAACAGTTTACTTTGCCCAGTAGATAGGAGCATGCAAGCAGTCCCTGCCCTGGTGGTGGCGTGGGTTTCTGGTCAACCAGTCCGGGAACCCTTGGTTCTGCCCTGCAGCTGGATGTTCTGTGGTGTGCCTGAACGGTGTGCCCACGTGGCGGCCCTCTTCCTGTTGGGGTCGTAGGAGGTGTGGGGAGGAAGCCTGAGAATTTCTGTAGAGGCCGTGGAATACCAGGCCATAAACATTTCCTTGGAAATAAAGCCCTTTAAAAACCCAGTTAGGTGCTGGTGGGTCTGATCTCTGGCAGCTTTGTGGGCCAGTGGCCCAGATCGAGTGGAGCCCACCTCCATGAACTCGGAGCCCGCCTTTGTGATTTCTGTCTCTTGGCCGCGGAGTTCCTGCCTCTCCCCTTACCCCTCAGTTTCATGGCTCCCATCTCTTCCTTAGCTTCGGGACAACCTGCAACAGCAGGGGTCTGCCCCTGCCGGACAACCTCCCAGGGAATGCTGCTTTGGTAGAGATGATTGCCTCTGTGTGGCGGGGGGTGAGGTGGGGGGGGTTGGGGATGAAATTCCCACTGTATTTCTCTGCCTCCTCTAAGACTCCAGTCCTACTATATTTTCCTGACTCTTTGTTCACACGCCTTTGATTGAAACAGACTTATCCAGCTCTCGCAGCTCTACAAGGCACATAAAATCTGACCCCCTACAGTTGGCTGGCTGCAGGTAGAAAGGTTAAAAGTGTGGGATCGAGAGCACAGCTGGCTGAGTTTGCTTCCTGGTCCTGCCACTTGCCAGCTGCCCAGCTTTGGTCAGATTACTGCATCTCTGGGACCTCAGTTTCTTCATCTGTAAAGTGGGGGTAACAAGAGTCTCCAGTCTATGGGATTATTGTGACCACTGAATGAGAAAATCCATGATTCAAAAACAGCTTATACCAAAGAAGTAAGGGAGGACTTCAACATCTATGTTTATTTGGAGAAGGTGCTGGATGGAAGGCAGTAGAAGAGAATGTCCTGTGTTTCCCGGGACTGTGGGGGCCATGGATGAATGTGGGCTCAGGGAGGGCCACCCAGCTGTCCTGTAACAGAGGGCCGGTGCCCCTGGGACAAGTGCCTGTTCTGGAGAGGAGGTTCTGGCTACAGCCTCTGGGCTGGTGGTAAAGGACCAGCCCCTGTGCTGGGGCAGATTCATGCAGAGTGATTCAGTACCACCAAAACCTAAGGAAAAGGCATGGTCTGTGCGTTTTCCCAGCTCTGTTTTCTGAGAGGCGAAGAGGTGTTTTCTAGGAGTGCTGTTTATTTGTTCTGAAGTCTTTTCTGCTCTGTTGTGGGTCTTGAACTTCACCCGTCTTCAAAGGCAGCTTTGTACAGTGGGGTTTCAGTGTCACATACTCCCGGATTTGTTGCGTAGCTTCAAAATATTTCCCATCGTGGTGCCAGCCCAGGGGTCTCTGTCAAGTATGGTGTTTGTTTCTCTGACACAATCACCCTCCTGTTTCCTTCTGAGCTTTGTAGTTATTCAGGCTCTACTGTATGGACAGTGGGGTAAAACTTACTGAGAGGAGGCTGGAGTGAAACAGCCGTGGCTGGGCATTCAGCATAAAGTAAACCCTGGTCCCTACACTCACTGTCCCGCTTAGAGCTGGACACATCAACTTATAGAAAAGTCCAAGCGAAGAAAAGTTTGATGTTGAGAGAAAACTGGAGAAAATTACCACCAGAGTAGGTTTATTTGCATGGGACAGAAACCCTAAATTAACAGTACCCTAAATACAATAAAAGTTAATTTTTCTCTGATGGAACAGAAGCCTGGAGCTGGTACAGCCAGTGGTGTGCCAGGCTGGCTTGTTCCAGCTTGTGAGAACCTGTTGTTAGCATCTCTTCCCAACTCTGTGTTCAATGATGTCACATTGGTAACTGGAAACTGACCATGGTGGAGTATTTACATCACAGAAATTGGCAAATGCTACAAGTCAAGGTTTTTCCCTCCAAAGATCCTGTTATTTAACACATAACAGCACACCTCTGGATATAACTCACTACAGAATTAGGGACCCAGGCCTTTTCTATCCTACTGCTCCACCATCTTTGTATGTGGCTCACACTCTTATGGCCATTCATGTCCACAATTGCTGCAAAAGCTCCAGCCATTGAATTATGCATTCCAGGTGGCAAGAATGAATTTAAAAAAATGGCCAAATATTGGGCACTGGCAGTATTTTAAGGAAGTTTCTGGGAAGCTGCTATACAACATTTCTTTGGCCAGCACTTAGGTACATGGCTGTACCTCACTGTAAGATGGGAGACGTAATCTGTATTCGGGAATCCACCTGTCAAGCTAAAAGGTAGGGGTCCGTGGTAGACAGAGCTCTAAGACATCCCAGTGCTCTTCACCCTTGTGTAATGTCTTCCCCCTGAGTAAGGGTGAAACTTGCAAGTATGATGAGCTATCACTCCTGTGATTATGCTACATCCCAAATTAATCATCTTTAAGACACAGGGAGATTTCCTGGGTGGGCCAGACCTAATCACAAAAGCCCTTTAAATCCAAGTCTGGAGGTCAGAGATGGAGAAAGATAGAGATTAGAAGCGTGAGAAAGATTCAGTGTGCCATTGCTGGTTTGAAGATGGAGATGGCCCTGAGGCAAGGAATGCGGGAAGCCTCTGGGAGCTGAACGTGACCCCCTGCTGACACCCAGCAAGGAAATGAGCACCTCAGTCCTACAGCCACAAGGAGCCAAATTCTGCCAGCCTGGTGAGGAAATTGGCTTTTTTCTCTTAGACTCTTAATTGTTCTAAAGCTGTCAGTATCCTAAATTCTAGCATATTTTGTGCTGACTTGAATATGCTAAATTCTTCATCAATAGATACTTACTATTATACTAGCATGGCTGCCATTGGAATATAAAATACATAGAAACTTTCTGTCCTAACAGGAGCTTGAAGTCTATTTCAGGGATAGACACGAACATGAATGCACTTAGAGAAAAGGGAGTGTTCATATATTCACATTATAGCGGACCCAGAAATGAGTGCAGTCAAGCCTAGAACTGTATGCTGAATGTGGGATGCTGGCTGCATTCACCAGGATGTTTTGGACTGTGAGTAAGAGAAAACTCAGAACAAACTCATCTAAACAATAAAGGGAATCTTTAGATAGAAGATAAACGAGAAGCCTGAGTATAGCGCAGGCTTTAGCCAAGATTTGACCCAGCAGCTTAACTGTATCACCAAGTATCAGGCCTCCTCACGTCATCTTGAGGAGATCTGCTTTTGTAGTTTCAAGATGACGCATCCAGAGGGGAAAAGATCATCTTTGTCATGGCATTTCCTGTGTTAGTTCTGAGATTTGCTCTGATTGGACTGGCCTAGGTAACACTGAACTGACATTGTGTTTGGGGGAATGGAGGAGTATAGAATGAGCTGATTGTTTTAGCAAAGGTCACTGCTCCCCTGGGACCAGAGCTGAAGTCAGCTTTCCTGGATCCCCACATGAGAGAAAGAATATACATATGTATCTCTGTGTGTTTGTGTGTGTCTGTATGTGTGTGTAGCTGGGACACCGGGGCAGGAAGGAGATGTTGGGAAGAGGAGAAGGAACTAGAAGGTGGGTAATAACTACAAATATCCACGACTCTACACCAGCCACAAGTGGTTATGGAAGGGAGATGTTATTTGGAGGTGATACAATTATTTTTGATTTTCCAAAGGTGGTGGTGTGTGCAATGGATTAAGGTGTAGGGAAGCAGAGACAGGAAGATCAATTCACAGATAATTGTGGTAAAACACACAAGAGGTTCTGAAGCCCTGAAACAGGATGGTAGCAGTGAAAATGGATGCTTTTTTGGAGATATTATGAGAGAGAAGATCTCCAGGATTTGTTGAGGGGTGAAAGTAAGGGGAACTAATTATTATTTCAAGATTTTGATTCTGAAAGGTTAAAAGTACTGTAGTGCTACTAACAGAGAAGGAGCGTTGGGAGGGAAAGTAGTTTGTGGGACAGAGAGAGAAGGAATTAGCCATTTTGAATTTAGAGTAGTCATGGAATATCAAGAGGAACTGGATAAACGTAGCTACAGAGAAGAGCATCAGGTCAGGGAGCGAGCCTCAGGGGCACCCACAGTTAAAGAAGTTGAAAGGAACAAAGACAGTGCAATGTCAACATGGTCAGGAAAGGGATTTCTGAGGGGAGTGATGTGGAAGAAGATGGAATTCATGACCTCTGTGGATTTAAGTTGCAGGCCTAGAGATTAGACCTAAGGATGATAATAAAACACGGAAGCGTGTTAAAAAATGTTTTATATACAAAAGCAACGGAATCAAACATAACTTGACTGATACGGCAGAAACTACTGGCTACCTCACTGAACACATTTTCTGATTCTCCCTTGATATAATAGTCACCCCTTGCTGTATAACAAATTGCCATAAACACTGTGACTTAAAACAACACACATTTATTGTCCTACAAGTTTGGTAGATCAGGAGTCTGGTTATGACTTAGCTGGATCTTTTGTTTAGAGTCTCACAAAGCTGCAGTTAAGGTGTTATCTGAGCTGCATTCTTATCTGGAGACTTGACTGGGGAAGAACCTACGTTACTCAAGTTGCCAGGAGAGTTCGTTTCCTTGCTGTGGTAGGACTGAGAATCTTGGCTTCTTGCTAGCTCAGCTCTGTAGAGGCCATCCTCAGCTCCTTGGCATGTGGGCCTCCCAACTCATCTTTCTTCAGAGCCAGCTAGGGAGAGAGAGTCTCTGGAACGAGCCTTAGCAAGACAGAATTGTGTATGATGCAACATAATAGTGGACGTTTCATCATTTCTGCCATATTCTATTGGCTAGAAGCAACTCACAGCTCCCACCCACACTGAGGGAGAAGGAATTGAGCAAGAGTGTTAAAGCCAAAAAGTGGGGGGTCACTCTAGAGTCTGTGATGGTTGACCTCAATTTTTTTGGGGGGGAGGCGGTCCTCTGTGTGCCTAGTTCTAGATCATGGTCGATCTAAGCTAACTGATTCTACTCTGTTTCCTGCTTTTCTGATCTCCCTTCCTGTGAGGAGTGGTCATATGCACCAGATGTAGCAATAGCAACTAAGCAAAATCTCCTGGGAGTTTCTGGGGAATCTTCTGGGCTCCCCTGATAAACAGGAATGATTACAGATAATACCACTCTTTCTCCTTTTTAAGTCTCAAATGCATATATGGATGTACAACAGCCCAGGGCCATGAGGGGGAGGCCAAGAGAATCATAGAGAAATCAGCCTGAGGCTAGTAATGCCAGTAGCTGGACTCCTTGGTATGTCAGAATAATACATTTTCATTTATTTAAGCTATGTACCGTGTTTTGTGTCTCTTGCTGCCCAAAGCATTCCTAACTAATACAGTTGGGCTGTGTTTGTTCTCCCCTCAGCCCTGGGTAATTATGTTTCTGACTAAAGTAACCAATACTGAAGATATCTGCTAAGGCTGGGATCTCTGTTCTCTGCCTGAGAATTTTGGTATGTGACCTTGGCCCTGGTTATAGTTGGTTGGACCTAGAATGCACTTGTGACCAGAGCTGGGCCAATCAGAATTTCTTTATCACTTAAACTGTGAGACACAAGAGAAAGGTGTTGGGAGCTGAGTCACATTCATTCCAGAGCCTTGAAATACAGGTTTGTGAACTTCTGTGGCTAAGGTCCTGGAGCTAAGTTCCAACCCTCTCTGAGGGTTGCCTGTTCAGCTATACTTTGGATTCTATGAAAGACATGTGTATGAACTGAGCTGCACTGTGCCTTGTTTTTCAGAGAATACTGGGTGTCCCTGCGGGGCTGGAGCATAAGAGCTCTGTGTGTGTGTATGTGTGAGTGAGTGTGTAGGATGTAGCGGTGGGTGGATTCGGGGTGTAGTGGAAAGGAACTGGGAAAGGCCATATTCTGGAAGACTTTGCACACAAGGCTAAGGTTCTTGACATTTATTTTACACGTAACAAAGAAATATAAGAGTATTTTATGCACACATGTAATTGGAGTGAGGGGTAGGCGGACTAACTTATAAGCTTTTAAATCGTTCAGAAAATAAATAACAAATGATTTAACTGGGTGTGGAGAGCGGTAGAAATAGAAAAGAGTACCAACTTTCAAGAGCTAATTGTTAATTTTTTAAGAATTTGGTGAGCTAAATGTTAAACTTTTGGTAGTTTTAAGTTGATCATAGTGGGAATATTTATACTACAGAAACTGGCAAACACTACAAATTAGGGCTTTAAAAAGTCTCATCTTTTTGATATCATTTTACTAGCACGCCACCAAGAAAGGTTTCAGAGAGACATTTGGGTGGAACTGATGATTGGTTGGGGTTGAAAAATGGTTCAGATGGTTCTAACGTTTCTTATCTGAGGTTGTGACTCTGGGTGACTTGGAGGATAAGGATATTGTTAGTCAATAGTGGAAACACCAGGGCAGAGACTAAGTTTTGGGGAAAAGGTGATGAATGTGATTTGCTACATGAATTTGGGGTATAGCACAACATGGATGTGTCTCATCCAAAACCAGAACTGATGCCTCTGTTAGATGCTCAGATCTGTCAGACCTGGTGTGTAGATTTGGAATCAGCTGTGTAGAGATGGTGACTGAAGCTTTATGAGTGGATACATTTTTCCACGGAAGACGATCAGAGTGAGAGAATGGGGCAACACCTACATTCAAGAAGCAGGCAGGAGAAGGCAAATCTGAGAAGTCAAGAGCCATCTGTCTGTAGAGCAGAAGCACGTCCTAATTTCCAGGTCCTCATTCTAGTGTTTCTATTTGTTTGGTCTTTTGATCTTCTTTTGGATTTTAGGTTCCAGGGAAATTGCTTATACCAGTGACCTCAACCCTATTTATTCCTTTTTATTGTATTATATATATTAAATGTTCCCTCCTCTACTTTGCGATGTAGTTTATAAACAACATAGCCTCCCTGCACACTTCATTACAAATCCGTATGATGCCCTGATGGCGAGAGGAAGGAGTAATAAAAAAAATCCATAAATAAGTAATATGTTTACCCATATGTACACGTTTGGGCACAACTATGTTAAAAGAGACAATGAAGTCGTCAGATACCTGTACCTACTTGGAATCATGGCATACGTGACGGCTGCAAATGCAAACTGATAAAGATGTACTATGCCAGTGACTCACGTACCTGCCATGGCCGTGCTGTTGGTGACGTGGATTTCCACAACAGTAAATAACTCCTGGCAAAATTTTGAACGCAAAAAAGGAAGACAAGCATCTCTTGATTTATACATGGTTATATTTCTGGACAATTCAGCATACAGTCATACTATGCTGATGCCTGTATATAAAATGGACTTAGGTTCTAGGCAAGAAAGTTATAAACAGAATTTTTTAACGACAAATGTCTTTGGGCTGCACAAAAGTTGCTGGACAACTCATTGTATAGGACCATTCTGTTTATTGCAGAATATGTCACACGGGGAATACTGCGCATTAAGTACAGGAAATATAACCACTGAAAGACCATACCAGTCTCCAAAATGCCCCGCAGAGGGCAGTTCCATCTCTAGTGAGAACTCTGGTTCTGCTTAGTGCTCAGTGGTTTGGTAAAAAGGCAGCGGCACCAAGACCAGGTGGCATTAACCACTGTGTGTGGACACCTCCCGATTTTGGGGGGAATTTAGGGTAAATGGATCTGCGAGTCAGCTGGCCAAGAAGAATAGACCAAGGATCCTAGCTGGGAAGGCGGTTTGCTCCTCCAAAAGTCATCTTTGGTATCGACCTCGAGAACTTGGTCTAAAAAACATTCTTTAAGAGGGGCAGATAATAGCTCAGTGGTAGAGCGTATGCTTAGCATGCATGAGGGCCTGATTTCTATCCCCAGGACCTCCACTAGTAAAAAAGATATTAAAGAACTCAGCCATAAAAAAGAATAAAATAATGCCATTTGCAGCACTATGGATGGACCTGAAGACTGTCGTTCAAAGTGAAGTGGGCCGGAAAGAGAAAGAAAAATGCCATGTGACATCATTTATATGAGGGATCTAAAAATAATAATAATAATAATAATAATAAGGCCACAAATAAACTAATTTTTATTTTGATTTCTTGCATATGTGTAAGCACACCTGACTGTCCTTTATGATTGGATCACCGCGTTCTGTTGTTTCTTATTTTGTAGTTGGCTTTATTCCTTTGATAACTATGTAAGTTTAAAAAGCTAAAGATCTAATCTGTCCTTAGAAACAATAATTAGTACATATATGAAAACTAAAAAAATGTGCGGTATACTGTTTATATGTGTTTACATGCAATATAATGTGTATGTGCAGTCGAACTATAATAATTCTACATAATAAAACTGGGGAAAAAAAGAAAAAGAATAGGGAAAAGTAACATATGTATAAATTAATCATTATGCTGTACACCCAAAATAAACACAACAACAGAAAAAGAAATGGTGCTACCAATTGGCTGAATATTGTGAACTGACCATACTTCAATAAAAAAGAATGCAACAAAACAAAACAGCCACGTTATTTTCACAAATTAAAATAATAAATAACAATGCAAGCGTATTGTTTAAAATCCAACCACTCACACACACAAAGTCAGGAAAGCAAAGGTATCTGTTGTGGATGTCTCTCATCCACTTAATTTCTTCCCCTTTCTTTAACAAGATTTGAGAATGTCAAAAATATATATTTAATTCTTGTCATTAACATTCTTATATACGTTTAAAACTTTTAGATGGAGTGTTAACAGGAATTCCAGAGAGATGTTCCCTTGACGAGGTATTTGAGCAGCCCAGGCTGCTATCCTAGTCTAAGGACAGGGGGCTGGAACTAGCTGCACTTTCCCTTTGCCTCACCCCTTCTCTCTCACCCTCTTATTCCCAATGATTCCTTCCCATCTCCTAAGATTTAAAACGATCAGCCCCAACCTTGCAGCAGCCCGGGAGGTGGGGTAGCAGGAGCTGGGGTGGGCGCAGCTGTAACCTTGCAGATCACCCCCTCCTCCGAGTCTTAATTTCACAAACACATAGTTCTATGGTTGCTAGAACCACTCATTGCTTCTTGGCATCTAAAGAATGCACTTTCGTGCTCCTCAGTTTTAATGAACTCTCTCAAATATTAAAGCAGTTTGCTGAGTTTGCCAATGAGACAGAGTCCAAGTGACTCTGTGCAGCTCCCACCCTCACGGTCCACATTTTCAGATTCAAGCCTGGGGTGCACATGGGGGACATTCACAGAAGCAATGCCATGGTGCCTGCTCCATTTAATTACGAATGGATCTGAAAAGGGGAGACACTTGGATAATTTCGAGTAGACATCTGAAAAGAGGTAAATTGCTAACATGTGCTATTTTGTCCACAGGGTCAGAGTTTTGAGGGAAATGCATCTTGCTTTCTGCCATTAATGTTATGCTTTCATTTGCATTGGGACAAGGATTGAGGTTCTGCTTTGCTAACAAGCGCGTGGTAAATGCAGGTGCTGCTGGCCAGAGAACAGGGCTCCCGAGCAGAAAGGTTTTCGTGGAGGAATGACAGGTTGGGCTAAAAGGGAAGATCACCTTTCAGAGCCCACAAACCACCTGGGAAAGTAAGAGACAGGAAGAGGGGAGAAGAGGTGTGTACATGTGATCACATATTTACGTATATCAATGTGTAAGATTTATATGAACGTATAAACTGTTTAAAACTGGCATCATTCAATAGGCATTTGGCATAAACATTTAAAAAGGAGCTATGAAGCTATTTAGGAATGTCTTCTAGATAATTAATGTTTGATGTGTCATACCTTAAAATGAGTTAAAATATGTATAAAATGCTTATGTAGTGACTGGCCTATTTTAAGCACAGTGGAAGCCTTAACTATTACATTTATTATTATCATTATTATAGTTCTATGCTGATTCTAGGATTCAAAGGTCCAGGAATTAGAATGGAAAGGAGTTTCTTGGAGAAATAAATCATTCCTGATTGTAAAGGGCAGTCAGGGGGATGGTCACCAGGGAATGGGACAAGCCAAAGGCCACCCACGTCCTCGTTTAAGTCTTCCACCACATGAGAGTCACAGAAGCTCGAGGAGAGGCCGGGAGGTAGGTTCTTCCCCCGAGTTCTCACAATGCGGATTAGCTGTGCCGTGAGAGGCTGTAGGAGCTTCTAACCTCAGTCACGTATGAAGTCTGACTCCTCTGACAACCGAGACTCCATATATGGAAAAAAAATTTAAAGTTTTCTTTTTAAAAATACAAAAAGTAAAACCAAAGTTAGATTCAGCAGTAATCAGCAGTAATTGAATTTTAGTGAGAAAGGCACCAAATTCTAGCAATTTAAAGGCTTCCCTTTGTTCCAAATCAGATTAGTTAGTTCTTACGCTTATTTAAGAAAAGAGGTTACTTTTACAAAACAACATAATTAAGTAGGGTTTGGTATTATCAATGAGATTTTTTTTTATACCACATGGCTTTATTGTTCTCTCGTCCCTTTTAAATGATAAAATCTTGTTTTTTAGTGGAGCTCATAAGCTTTGATTAAAGCTGGCATAACTGACTTTATAAACTTAAATGTTTATCAGTTCCTGGGGAGTTATTCAGCAGAACTGTTAACAAGTGTACAAAGCACTACCATCCACCTAGTGGTAAAAATCTAAATTGCAAGCGTTGTGCTTGGAATCACGTTGAGAGGCTTCAAACTGCTTCTGAGGGGTCAGCCAGACAGACCCCAGCCTCTGTAACCACAGGGGCCATGTGTGGTTAGCTATGCGCTGTCATTTCGGGGGAGAGGGTCCAGCAGACCCAAAGAAATGTGGGCGACTCACGCATTGCCTTTGAGGTTGGAGCTAATACACCTGCCGGCAAAGTTCGCTGCTTATTTCCTTCTTAAGAATTTACTAATACATGTTAGACCTCTCGGTATATGAGGGAAAAACGGATAATACTCTAATTACCATAAATGTACTCAAAATTGAGTAGTACTTTCCCAAGTTTGTGAATAGAATGGAAGAAATGAAATGTGTATTTAAAAGCTGTATTACTACTGATAGAACTTAAGTGACAGTGACAGCGATCAGAGTGAAACACGCGTAAGAGGCTCGCAGAATGTTTCACACCATTTTAATTCTTGCTTCTTGCTCTTTATTGTGAGGCAGGGTAATATACGAGAAAGAGCACTGGTAAGGCATAAGCTTGGTTGGGGAGCATTGGCAAGCTCTCTGAGCCTCAGTTTCTTCATCTTTAAAATGGGACAATAATATGGAATACACATTGTTGAGATTAAACAATACGTTTACAGCAGTTAGTACAGTGCCATCTTAGAGCCTGGTTTAAGGAGCAGTAGCAAAGCTCGTAAGTTTTTCCTTGGTTTTTGTGTATTTGCGAGGAGTTCAGCCCCTCCAGGAACGCAGAACCCCCAGCACCACCTGGGCTCATGAGCTCAGCATTGAGTCAGAGGAAAGGAGGTCGCTTTCTGATTCATGATTCCACATCCTGAGTTTCCTTAGTCATCCGAACTGGTCCAGACGAGGCTGCCCCTACTGAGAAATGCTCATGCCCCGTTTTGAGTCAAATTACATTATTTACTGATAGTCTTGGCTAGATGGAAATGGTGTTTGTGTACTGGTGCATGATGTGGCCAAGGTAACACATATGTTCTTCCAAAGCTGGCTTTTATTTCTTTGGAGAAAATTATGAATAGCCACGGAGGGCTGGAAACTGTCTTGCAGCTCAGGGGAGCGGCGGAAGTTGGTGCTAGGTGGAGCAGAAGCTGACTAACTTGCAGGGTAGCCTCTGGGGAGGTGACCCAGAGCTCTGGGTTTGCCACCTGCACAGCAGAAGCCATGATCGCAGGGTTGCTGCCCTGCTGCTGGGGAGGGATGAATTCCAGAGTAGTTTCCAAGCACTTTGATTAAACATGAGCATTTCAATCACAATGATTGCCACATTTACGGCCGTCAGCACTTCTCTGACTGTGGTGGTGAATAATTTGAATTATGCGAGTTTGTTTAAAGTAAAATGGAGAACACTTTTATTTCATTAAAAGACACAATTAAGAGAATGAAAAGGCAAGTTCCAGGCTGGGAGAAGAGATTTTTAATCCATGTATCCTACAAAACCTCATACCCAGTATAAATAAAGAATTCCTACATTCAGCAATCAAAAGATGGACAACTCGTTTCTATTTTAATGGGAAAAATACTTGATACTTATGAAGGCACTTCATAAAAGAGTATATTCAGATGACCAATAAGCATATGAAAAAGTGCTCAGCATTATTAGTCATCTAGAAAATTAAAATTAAAATCACAACCCACACCCACCCACACGGCCAAACTGACAATACAAGGGGTTTCGTGGAGAGTATCTCAAATTCTAATACACCACTGGTGGGAGGATGTATCAGTTTTCTAATGCTGCGTGAGCAATATTGCCACAAGTTTAGCAGCGTAAAAGATCACACAGTTACTGTCTCCTGGTTTCTGCAAGTCAGGAGTCCAGGCTTGACTTGACCGGGTCCTGGGATCTGGGTCTCACAAGGCTAATTATGCGAGTTTTAATTTATGATTTGGATGAAAAAAATGTATATCCACAGGAGTCAGAACTAAAAGCGTCTTTGTTTAAAAAAAAGGGTGCACTGCACTGCCTCTCTCCTTATTGAAACGATCCCTGCTCAAGACAGAACATTTGATGTCTGCACAGCATAATGAAAACCATTGCTCCCAATCAGGTCATACACACGAGTCCACCCAGGACAGATGCCGTCCAATTAGCACTTCCTTTTACTCTCAAAAGTGTTTCTTTGGGATGATAGCTAATGTGGTCACTCTGTCCTGCTGCTCCCCGTGGGGCAGACAGGTAATGACTGTAGAGGTCAAAACCAGGCACCTGTAGGTCTATAGATTCTTTTTTTCCTAACAGTAGAGTCAAAGCAGAGTGATGAAGAGCTTGTGTGCTGGGGAGCCCGATAAACTGGCTCTGGAGTTCCTGGGTCACTCACCACGATTAAGCCAATGCCTTTTTAAAAAGAAAAAAGAAAGAAATTATTTTCTTCTCACTAAAAATGCATCAAATCATAAAAATGGTAAATAATTCCTAACAGTATAAAAGAGTCCAAGATACCTTCTATCGCACGTCTACCCTCCTCCCCAGAGGTGGTCATCTGCAGTTGGATGGGTTACTTCACCTTTTCGCACCTCAGTCTCTCATCTGTAAAATGGGCATTATGAGCGCATGTCACATCCACTCACCTCTACGGACCTGACGTGCCCAGCACAGGTCCCGATGTATAGGAAATGCTAACAGTGTTACTACGATGATGGTGACTGGCCATGCTCTTCTGTAGCCTGCTTATTTTCACTTAGCAAGTATATGGAATGGTTTCTTAACCTCATCGGTAATAAACAAAAACCCCCCAGTAAATATGGAAATGTGAGTTTTCTGAGGGGCCTCTATTCAAATGTTGTTCTTAAGCAAATATTACCAGGCTCGAAAAGCATAGACACGGAACCATCATCCCTCTACGAGAAACTGGTCCTTCCAGGTGGCGTTTGGGGCAGTCTGGGTGTGTGGGAGGCAGCGGGGTGGAACATTTACACTGCTGTTTGTGGTGTACCTGTTCAGTCATAAACAGAGAGCTTTAGTTTCCATCTGGCTTCTCTCACTGGCACTAAACGCACATTAAAAAGAGAGAAAGGGAGGAATGAAAAAAGAAAGACATCTAAATGGCTCCACGGAGAGGATCAAAAACAAAACTTGGGCCCAGGATCCCAGGTTCTACTGGGGTCAGGAGGAGGCGGGAGATGGAGGTTTCCGAAAGAAACGAACCCCAGGAGATGTATTTTGATGCGTAGAAGATTTGTTCTTGTCAGTTTTCAGTGACGAGTGCTACTCACTCTGTAGTCAAAACATCCCGCTGAAACTGGGAATTGCTGACAAGAATGTCTTCCCTTTCCTGTTGCTTTATTTAGTTACAGGCCGTTACAGCTTGTTTTGTCCCAGTCAGGCGGTAGGGAGATGCCTCAGTTATCCCCAATAGGATGGAAACTTTGGTTATAACAGCATTTACTCTTTCAGGCTCTTCCAGCCCCCTGTCTCTCCTCTCCCAGGCTCCACCCTGACTGTCTGTCACATTGGGTTTGAAAATCCTTTCCCAAGGGTGGGGATCCAGAGTTTGTGCTGTGGTCATTAGAATGCCCGGCCCCTGCTTTCATCCACGCCTGTCTTCTTGAGCCCTTTTGAGTGGATTAAAATCCAATCTCCCTCTTACCCCCAGGTGGGGAGCATACAGAATAATAAACACTAGCATTTTTTCCAATTATAGAGCTATTCTGGCACCATATATATGGGGGCGGGGGAGAGAGAGAGAGAATGCATTTATTCAGAAGACATTCTTGGCCCATTGGTAAAAGCAAACGATTTTTTTTTAACCAATCTAAAGACTAATGAGGTATAGATCTGTGCTCCTTTCTCCAGAGATGACACCTTGACTCTAGAAAGCATTTCTGTACGTTCATGTCCTTTACACACATAGAGTGACATGTAGCAAATGGATCTTAATTATTATATTCCATGTCTTCTAGTAAAATATGTCTTTAGGTAGCAAATCTTTTTTACCACACAGACATTTGTTGTTTTTCACCACATTAATGTGACACTTTAAAGAAACTTTTCTGTATTATCTCTCTGTATCTGTTATCTATAGCTGCATAACAAGTCTCTCCCAAACTGAGCAGCTTAAAACAACAAACATTTGTTATTCACACACTTTCTGAGCTTCAGGAATCCAGGAGCTGGGTGATTCTGGCTCAGTGTGATGTTTCCATCACGATGTTGGCTGGGGCTCCAGTTGTCTGAAAACTTGACGGGGCCGGAGAATCCACCTCCAAGCTCATTCACATGGCTGTTGGCTGGAGGCTTCAGTTTTTGTTTTCTGTTTAAAAAAATTTTTTTTGTTTTTACTGCACAGGCCTCTCCATAGAGCTGCTCACAGCATAGCAGTTGGCTTTCCCCAGGGTGAGGGATGCGAGAGAGAGAGAACAAGTCAGAGTCCACAGTGTCCTTTATAACCTAATCTCAGAAGTGAAATAACACCATGTCTGCCAGATTCTATTAATCACTCAGACCAATTCTGGTACAGTAGAGAAGGGCGTGAATGATAGGCGCCATCTTGGAAGCTGGCTACCACAGTCCAGTTTCTAGGGCTGAATGGTTCGTCTCTCTTCCACAGGCAAAGCACATCCACTTCTCTCTCCAGGTCCCCCATCTCATCGCATTAGAGCATCAGCTTGCGGTCTAGAATATTGTCATCTAAATCGGGTCCAGGTACAGAAGAGGCTTGGCAGGTGTGGTTTCCTATTTACATAGTTCCTTAAATATGATTCCTCTCTCTGTATAGACCTGGGGGTGAAGAGACAAGTTTTCTGCCCCATGCACTCAACAGGCAATGTTTAGAAAGGCACAGAATAACCACCGTCTGTATTTCTGCTCAAAAGTGGGGAAAGTGGGAGGCACGCAGGGACCCTGAACTGTTCCGGAATTCAGCCGGGCAGATGCGGACGTTCCTGGATTAGGATTCAGGCACACTCCTGATGAGGGGTTATGCCCCATCACACTTCCTCTGCCTTCTGCACTCCTATTTCTGCCCTCTGAGTCATCCTTCTTTCATGAAAATGAGCATGTGTTTGCAACTGAGTATTTTTCTTAACCGTCTTTTCAGTAGAATTTTTGACGTCTAATGGCCTCTTTTCATTTTCTCCTCTTCTCTGTAATTTTCAGTCAAAGCTGAAATAATTCTTTAAAAAATTTTGTGGGCCTCCTGAGAATCCTACCAGGGTTTATTCCATTCGATAAAAGCCCATAGATCTCTTCGAGAGAGGTCCTCCTAAAGGGCCGAAGCTTCTGCTGAGGGACAATGTCCCTAAACATCTTAAAAGTTCTGTTGTTTGATTGCGAGTCAAGCTCTTAAAATCTTTATGGGGCCTCCATTTAAATGAATAGTACTCGGAGGCACAATGTTTTCCTGAAAGTGTCCTGTATTTGATCTTTGTTTGAAAGCCCTTTGTAAAATTTATCATTGTTTGCCATTGGGAAGGGCTGAGAATGTTCAAGACCATTGTTTTTTTTAGTGGTTTTAATGGTTTCCTGGCAAGTTCAATTTAAGGCTTTCATATGACAGGCTTACCTCCTGTAAATGTCAGGAAGAAACCCGGTATCACTTTAATACTCTGGTGGGGAATAGCAGAGGCTCACTCAGTTCATTGCGTACATGTTGTGCTTTCGTCTCCAGTGGCAGGTGGCCGTGTTGCTAAACTTTCTGCCACTTCATAACAAGAATCTCCTTTCGTCTAGTCTCCAATAAGATTTTCTTCAATTTCCTTTTAGACGTCACTAGCATTTTCCTCAAAGTCCAAAATTATATGGCCTGTGTATT
Organism: Camelus bactrianus; assembly: GCF_048773025.1. Lineage (NCBI taxonomy): Eukaryota > Metazoa > Chordata > Mammalia > Artiodactyla > Camelidae > Camelus > Camelus bactrianus. Next base: position 17,807,143 of record NC_133572.1, read on the forward strand.
CACGGCACTTAAATTTTTCACTAACCTTCTTCTCAAACTCCTTACAGCTTTTCCAGTTTCCACCCACTGCTTGGTTCCAAAGCTGTTCTCACATTTTAGGTTTTAGTTATGGTACTCCCCTTCCAAGTAACAAAACCTTTAGGACAGTAATTCCAGATCAATGTATTTATTTCCCATCCCAGACTGGGATAGAAAAACTCAGGAGACTGTAACTTGCTTAAGGTCCCACAGCCAGTACGTGGACGAATTATGACTCAAAACTAAGAATAATCGAAGTGCGTCTTCCCTTCACCTCAGTACCGCGCTCTCTCTGGAGGAAAAACGGCAAACAGAATTTATGAACAATTTGGAATTGCTGAAGTCTTGACAAGAACATCAAATCATACAATTCTAGGTGGCCCTGTTTGGATTGTACTTGACTGTTCTGTCCAGCGCAGAGACCCTGAGTCTACAGATGGCCCCATTTTACAAATGAAGAAATGGCGAAGTATTAGAATCTGGATTTAAACAAGTGTCTAGTGACCTCAAAATACTTTATCTTCCCAGTGTCCAACCATCCACATCATGCCTTATTCATTCATCTTTGAACCACGTCAAAGGTATTATGTTGACCAAGTAGGGACAGAATGGGACTAACTGTAAGACCTCACGTTCTCCGTACTTGGGGGCCCTTCATCTATAAAAGGGGGAAATGGTAGGCTTCCCATGGGATGTTGCTGGATCTGAGTGAGGCAGTGCACGTAAAGCCGAGCAGCGCTGGGCCTGTCGTCAGCTTTCCATAAACATTCTCGCGTGGTTGGGGGTCCTTAAGAGATTCGCGTTCCAGCCCCAGTTAGCGCGGGCTGGTCATCTCAACTGTTCAGGGCCCTGCTTCAGGTCCGCTTCAAAACAAAGACGAAAGTCATCCATTCTGGATGCCACTAAGACTTGATGAGGAAAAAAACGAAATGAATTACCTGACAGGTATTGGGTTCCACGGCAGAAAGTTATTCCGGAGGCCTGGCCTCCTGTATCACCATCTCCGAGGGTATGAAAGAAGTTCATTCTGCGTCTGTAATGCCCCTTTGGCTCCAGCCTGGAGCCGGCGATTCATTAAAAACTGTGAGCAGTGCCAATCTGTCTGGGGCTTTATGAGGCAGATGAAACGGGGCCTCGGAAGAGACCGTCGGTTCCACCGTGGCTCGGGCTGGGCGCTGGCCCCTTGAGTCGTGTGGGGAGATGAAGGCACCAGCTCACCCACTTCGCTTCAGACGGGGCTGCCCTCAAGGGCCAGGGCACTGGTCTGCCCCCGAGGCTTGGAACGAGGCTCCAGCCTCATCCCCCAGCCTCCCGAGGCCCCGCAGTCGGCCTCACACTTTCCCGGGCTTATTCCTGGTGGCAACTGGTCTCACAAGGTAGGAAAGTATGAATTTGGAGCTTTGCGGTCATTTTTATGTAACAATGTTTTAATACATAAGATGTTAGAGTCAAGCTTTCTATGCTTTCCAAACGGTGTCTGTATTTTGATTTTTAATGTGCTCCTGAACGAGGCTGTCTGCCAGCACCGGCCAAATCTGGTTAAGAAGGGCTCCTGTACCTGGAAAGGGTCCCTCGAGAAAGCACTTCAAGTCATTTATCCAGGGCTGGCTGCTTTCGCTCTTGGCTTGGAGACTGTCAACTTTCCACCAGACCTGCCGCAGAGCAGAGTACCTCCTCTCGGAGAGGGCGAGAGAGCCAGGAGGGAGCAGGTTGCAGGCACGGAGGCCATAAAGCAGATGTTATTAGTGGGCATTGGGTGAGGTTGGGAGGCCGAGTACAGCAGCTTTATTTCAGCCTCCACGGTGGGCCACAAGACTGTGGTCTAGGAGGAAAGCTACTCCCACTTGGCCGGGCCTGGCATCCTGAGAATCCCCAGGCGAAGAAACACTTCTGCCTGGTGTGTAAATTCAGAGCTCGGGTCTGGAAGGAGGGATGTTGGTGAAATGCAACAGCCCTGCGAGCTGTCAAAAAGACACCAGTTTGAGAACTCAGAGCGAGGGGTTGAAATAGCTCATGACCACCTAGTTTTCATTTGGTTTTGATGATTCTTAAAGTAATAAACCTGGCTAATAACAACAACAACAACAACAAGAAATAAAGGAAAGGAAGAAAGAAGGAAAGGAAGAAAGAAAGAAAGAAAAAGAAAGAAGAGAAAAAGGACCAGAGAAGATCAGATCGGGTGGAATCTGGTTTCCCTTCACTGAGTGGGGCTCGTGTGTCTGGGTTCTGCGTGCTGCTGGGTCTGGGGGCAAGAAGCTCACGTGTCATTTACCCAGCTTAGGATACACACGCCACATTGCACCTCTGGGGCCCCGGGTCGTCTTCCTGTCACTCTGATGTCTTCATTCTGAAAGAAAATCTGTGTACTTCAGTGTTCCCACACCCCCTCAGGGTCTAGAGAAACTCTCCTGGCAGCTGATGACAGAATTGAACCAGATAAACTGAACCCTTGCCTAGTAGTCTGCGTTTGGGTTTCTTTTTTTTTCCTCCCAGAGAAGTGAAATAAGGATAACTCGTTGACTCTGAATTTGACCAGCTTTAGATAAGATTCCTCCACATCACCAGGGGGTCTGTAAGTTCCTCTGAGTTCCTCCTGAGCAGCCCCCCTGGGGTTGAAGGCCTTTACTGATACTTCCCCCTGCCATCTTCTCCCTCCCACCCCTCTTATTCATGTATCCCCTTGGGAAGATTCTAGCAAAATGTTCCGGTGATTATTTCTAGCATTGGAAATGATGACATGGAATGAAATCTGCAGAGGCCAGACTGGTCTCACTGAGACATATCTGAGCATTTCACACTCAAGTGATGTGACTGTGTGTGTGTGTGTGATGAACAGCCACCGGGACGATCCCCAGAGAGATGTATGCACGTCGCATAGAACACGCCACAGATGGAGATGTTGTTCCTTACGGGTTTGTCTGTTGTGCAGAATTACCTTTTCAAAAATAAATGTATTTATGATTTTTTTTTACCACCCTTTGAGCTTATGGAGATCAGGACCAATTCAAAAAGGCTCCTTTTTGTCTTTAAGAATTATCTACAGATGTGAACTCTGTGTGGTAGTATAACTTATTAGGCTGGATTGGGTGTTTAAACTGGAGAGGGTTAAAAGGAGATAGTTCTCACTTTCCATACCTCTTCAAAGAGAAGTCCAACTGTTGTGTGCCAAAGCCTAAATATCTAAAAGCTGAAACCGACTGGAAGCTTGGGCACATCCTGGAGGAGTACTTTTAACCTCCCAAACTTCAGGCGTGTAGCATCGAGCCATTAATTCCTTGCTCTACGCGTTCATTCATTCTGTAGCCCTTTCTCCTCCTACTCAGCGTTGTCACTTTCTGTACTCACAGTGGTTTGTCTTTCCTGTTGTGATCTGTGAAGCAACCATTAACTTCAGGGTTTCATCAGTTCAAAGTTAGGAGTAGGCAGTTGACTCTTCCAAATGTAATTGGAAAGCAACCCGGAAGACATAGGATGGAGAATTAACGCAGAGAGCAGCCTCGAACTAAGAAAGTTAAAGTTGGGCCCAGGGAAAAGCCTGGGAGCCAGGAGAGATGGTCTTTGGTCTCTTTATCCTTGCTCTCTGCATTGTTTTTCTCTCGTGGAATGCAGTTCTGTGCTCCGTCTTTGTCCTGCCAGCACCTGAAACACAAGTCCACACCCCCATGACAGTGATTGAAAGTGCCTTTTTTCCCAGGGGCTTCAGAGGTTGAATGCAGAGGGCAGGGCTTAACTCCCGAAGTGAATGTCTAATGATGGATTTGATTCTTGTGGCAGTCAACTAACATAGGTTGTCTGGAAGCAGACTTCTACAACGACCCCTAAAATCCACTAGGGACTTGTCCACTCAGATGGTTCTCCTGCCAGCCTACTCAAAGAGCTTCATGTATTTTAACCTTCAGCATGACTTAAAGGTAGACAAGCTCCCCGCTATTGCACATGTAGGAAATTGAGGAACAGAGCATTTAGAGAAACTAAGAAAAGAGACTAGAAACCATCACTAGTTTTTAAGCTAATCTCTTTCTGCTCTGTAACCATAACACATACTTGGCGATTTCCAGGAAGTAGATCTCAGACCCTCTCGGATGAAGGCTTTTAATGATGTGCCGGTGAATTAATATGGAGTGATTGCCGGCAAAACTGCACCTCTACACTCCCACTATGGGTACAGGAATTTTGAATTACTGCTTTCCCTAAGTCATTATCATCAGGTAATAACTATATATTTCTTTCTCCAAAATGTATATTTAGCCTGAGAATTTCTGATTAAATTGGATATTTCTATCTGATACAAACTGATGTAACTTAGCAGTTGAAAAATTATTGTGTTATGGATGAAGATGAACAGTGTAACATTTTTCTATAAACTGAAAATCAGTGTATAGAACACTTTGAATTCTCTTTCTGCAAGGGATGGGATTATTGGTTTTCAGTATTCCAGTAGTCTGGCATACTGTACTATTTTTAACTACCAAATCATCACATTTTACTTGGATAGTAATGTTATTATTTAAAATACCTGGAACCTGAATCAATTTTGTCTCAAAGAACAAGAGCAATGACTCAATTTTTCAACTGAAATGAAAAGACAATCTGATGCACAGTCTACAAGTCTAGACAGATCTGCTCTGTGCAAGATACAATAAGCAACTGGATTGTGCTATTGCAAGTTTCTATTACAAGAATATTTATTTTTGCTCAAAGATTTTTCGAACCAGTGGAATGTGAACACAATAGTATTGAACTTTTTGTAAAATCTTTTTTTAAAGTTTTATTTTTTTAATTGAAGTGTAGTTGATTTACAATGTTAGTTTCAGGTGTACAGCACAATGATTCAATGTCTATACTTTCAGGTTCTTTTGCATTATAGCTTATTACAAGAAATTGAATATAGTTCCCTGTGCTGTACCGTAGGTTAGTATTGAACTTTAAACGTGATAAAATAAAGGAATTGGAATAAGTCATAAATACATTCTTTGAAACAAAAACTATAGGATGCTATCAATAAAAGACAGCTTTTGCAATAAAAAAAAGTTTAAAAAGATCTCCTTAAAATTATTAACAAAAAGATGACATTATTTAAAGATATAAGAACCTGAGGAAAATATCTGAAGTTAGCTCATAATTATCTCCTCACTGACCTTAAGACTGTTAGAGTCAGAAAAAGCTTTTGTCAACAGCTGGAAAATTTCTTGTGAAAATGTGTGTGTTATTTAAAACTGACACATTGCTTTTTTTTAAAGATAACATTTAAAATATTAAATAATATTCCTTATTAACCTTTGACTATTCCCTCCGTATTTTTCTTTCATGTTAGTGACTTTGTTTTTGGAACATTTATTTTTATTAATAATATTTGTAAGTACTTTAAGATGGCAATGTTATATTTAATGTTTACATTTATATAAATACATTTTTACTGGAGATGATTTTAGTTTGTAAATGTTGTATCTGAACGCGTGATATATTTATGACATTTTATATGAAAAAATTTAAATTAAAAAATGCCCAGCCTTAAGTGAAGTAAGTACAAATAACGGTAAGCTAGTTTTAGTTTTTTAAAGGGCTTTGGACTCCTAAAGTATTTCATGCCTAATCCACTACCCAAAACAATTTGTATTCAAAGTTTAAAAAGTTATCTGTTAGTACAACATTTTCAAAGAATTTTTATCATCATCATATTACAAGCAAGGAAACTGAGAGATGTGGGTTATGCCTCTATTACTAATGGTCAGGTTTATGTAGTTATTGGTGTAATTTAACAATTTACAGTTGCTATTTCATAAAAATTCCTTAGTTTTTATGACACTATTAATCTTCCAACTAATTCCTGTGGATTGAAGAAGTTCATTTAAATTTGTATCAACAGGTAGTTTAGAAAGCAAATGATGTTGAATGCCTTGTTATGGAAAATAGTGGCTGCTCATTTTTCATCTCTACTCCTGTCCTGATCCCCAGAAGTGATCATTTTGAATCTTTATATAAATGTATTTTTTGGCATTAACCTTTTAGTTCAGTCTTTTGATTTATGAATTTTATATGTTTGTTGACTTCTAGTACTGTCCTCAATTTCTGCTCAAATACAATATTCAGTCTTGTCATTATTATGACTATGTTAATACCGCCAAGCCAAGTAGTTTGCTATGGTTATTTGTCCTTTTGTACAACTTTTTCTTCTACCTGGAGGTAATATTATTATATAGAATTATGGTGACTAGTAATATTTATTAATATATAGTCACTATATTGTAGTCACTTCATTTCTTCAACTGTTTAGTTTTCTAAGAACATATGATGAAACCTTCCCACACCTTCCAATAGCTTCATAACAAGCTTATGAATCAACACATTTCACTGCACAGTTGAAGCTGTCAGGTACTTTCTTACTTCCGCTCCTCTCACCCCCACCTTTGGGGAGGGGAAAGGTCTGAAGGCATCATCTATTTACTGTGCAGAGCATCACCCTGGTCTTTCTCTGTGCTTTGTGTCTGGCATCTCCCTGGTTCAGTTTCTCCAGGGGAAGCATTGCTGGAGAGAAAGCCCCTTGTCTGCAATGGAGGGGCAGGGGGTTTGGAGAGGCAGCGTTACCTGACAGCCTAGGGTGGGAGCAGGACCCAGGGCCCAAGTGTTCCTTATACAGACTTTCAGACATGTCTTCTCTTTTTAGTGTCTTGGCCTCATCTCTAACACATGCCTTGAATTCTGGAATTTTCCAGCATTTGCTTTTCAAAACCATATCTCCCCTCAACTCCCCCTACTTTTCAGGCATTGAGTTTGGCCCTCCTCCTCGCACCTAAATGATTTATAGTTCTCCTGTTCACCTTTGCCATTTGATTCAGGGCTATAGATTTTTTGATTTCCATGAAAAATACATAGTACGGTTTGTTTTCTATTTTCCTGGTTTTGAGATGATTTTTTGGAGCGACTGGAGCCATCTTGGCTCTTCCAACTGAAAACTGGATGCCTTTTATAGATTTTTTTAGAAGGCTTTGTTTTTAATTTTCTGGCCAACAGTCTGTGGTATACTCGTCCAGTGGGCTTTTAGGATTCATAGAGTTCCTTTATATTCAGATGTTTTGGTTGGGGCCGTTGGGTAGCAAACAACAGAGACCGTGTCTGGTTAACTTCAGCTCACAGAATCCCAGGGCAAGCCGGTGGCCAGGTCTCAGAAGGGGCAGAGCCTAGGGAAGCTCTGAGCATCTAGCAGGAACCAATGGGCAGTCTGTCCACTGGGCTGTTTTGAGAGGATTGCACCTCACCGCTCCTGTTCTTTCGTCACTTCATTCAGTCAGATTCCAAGCAGAGCAAATATGATTGTCCAAACTGGGATCACATGCCCATTTTTAAAGAATTCTTAGCCAAAAGAAAGGCAAAGGGATGTTGGCAGGCAAAACAAAGCAAATAAATAAATAGATGTCCACCCAGGCGATAATTTTATAGGGTTGGAGAGGTTAATGGAAGCTGGCTTTGCTTTTTTGAGATCTTTCAGGCAAAATTCTCCTTGGGAGATGCCCGTACCACTGGCAGGTCACTTTTATTGCCCTGTGCCTGGCTGGTACAGGCTGTACGCTTAGGAGAGACACAGTGCACTTGCCACCAAAAACCCATCTGAAATAAGTACGACTCTCTTGAAATGCTTTCCATAGGATGTTTGGGGCTAGAATTCTTTGGAGCAGACTTAAAAAAATCTTTCTAGGGAGTCGGTGATTTATTTATTTATTTATTTTGCACTCAAGTTCAAAGAGAATTCTTTCTAGGAAGAGCCCCTGACATAATCATGCAGTTTTCAGCGGGGAGAAAGTTTAGTTCTTTACTCTGGGTCCCTGTGAGGACTCAGGGTCATACATCTCAAATGTTCAGGGTAGTCAACAGAGTAATTTATGACCTGGGGTTTCAGGAGTCGGCTTAACTCAAGCATTTGAGAGAAGGAGGGACAATCCAGTGTGTTTTCCCAAGTCCTTTTCTTTGCAGATCAGATGGTGATCTTTGTAGCCAGGCACCCATCTAAAATAACATCAATATTTCAGTCTCGAGGGGGAAAGCAGTTTCAAAAGTTTGTGAGCTGTCAGCATAATTACGCCAAGAGCCTGGCAGAGCACAAAGACATTTCCCAGAAACTTTAGGCCCCAGAGAAGAGTTATGTTAAACAGATAGAATAGTTTCGAATTTCTTGAGAAAAGGAAAATTACAGTAATATTTATAAGGGGAATCTGTACAAATCCAATGTTTTCCTAAAGTCATCAGTGCTCAGACTTCAGCCTGAGAGTGCTTTTGGATAAATAATCTGAAGTTGGTGTGAATTTTTGGTGTTTGGAAAATTTATTAGTAAAGTGAAACTCAGGGACATTGCCCTCTTCTGGAAGCACTAGTCAATATCCTTCCTGCAGGGAGGTGTAATAATACAAAGTGAACTTAAGGAGGAACATACGGGTACCAGGTCTGAACTTCACCCATCAGATGAACATGTTTCAGCCACGGAGAAGTTGCAATACAGATAGAAATATCACATTTGAGATGCTGCTAAAGTTAGGGCCTGAGAATTGCGATGCTGACGAGTTAGTTGTTTTCAAAAGACTTGGCTGTTAGCAAATTGCTGTAAAACATCATTTGTCTTAGTGCAAGCAATCCACAGTCTTACCCTCAGTTTCCCAAAGAGAATGCCGAACAGGCAAGGGAATGTGAGAGACAAGTATTGAATCGAAGGAAGGGATGAGGCAGGCACTTAAGTAACTTCAGTTAGTGGTTCCCACTGCTTGTGAATTTCAGAAGACAGAAATTGCTGAAGATAACGTGGCCTGAAGCAGTAGACAGGATTCAGCAAAGCACAAAACTGGTTGATTGTTGGAGAGATGACTTAGTGAATTGTTAAGTCTCACACAATTATCACCAAGAGAAGTGACTTTTTTTTAAATTGCTGGATTTGAAAAAGACAATAGCGCTGAAAAGGGGTTTCGTCAATCTCGTCAGCTAATTGGCTTAAAAGGGTGAGTGGGGGTAATGCTTGTGGGTTTCAACCAACTAGAACAAAGTACCTTACCCTGCTGAGCTGTAAGAAGTTCTAAGCACGGTATGTGTGCTTTTCTGATGGTCGCCTCATGGCAGCCCCAACAATTCTATGAGGATAGATGAAGTCTGGCAACTCTGGGATAAAAACGAATTCAAATGAAATTTCATCCCAACAGTATTGTGCCTTTATGTTTAACAAGTCTGATTCACTTCCATGAATATTTTTTGAGCACCTCTGATTTTTTTTTTAAACTAGCCCTAGTGTTAATATCAATGCGTCTAGAAATTTTATAATAATGAATTTCTTGTGAAATATAGCAAGCAGGTCATTAATCCCTTTAAAGTCCAATTTAATGCAATGCTTCATGACAGGAAGTGAGCAGGATAATAAAAACCTTTACTGCTTAAAACCACCTTAATTTTTTTATGGCCTAGTTGGCCTGACAAAATATTCTCTCTGAGTTATCTTTTCAAAGTGAGGTCCTGGGGACTTATTAAAGACATAGCAGCAGGTCTCATTGTCCATTGACTAAGGCCCTCAAAACTTGAACCACTCAGGCAAGACCTTTTAAGTAAGAGGGACACTGCTGAATGTCTTTGTGTGGCCCGTGGTCCGGGAAACGATGTGCCCTTCTTTCAGATCTTTAAATCGTATTCCTGACAAGCCAGCCTTGTATAGTTTTACATTTACTTATAACTGACCACATTTTTACTGACGAAAGAGATCGTAAAGCCCGACATGGTTCTATCTGGCTTGTTAAGTGTTGAAATAGTTATATCAAGTTCATTAAGGTACAGATTGAACGTGGAGCCATTTGCCAAGTACGGGCTGAGGGGAGGAGCGATTTGTAATTTGCCAGCCGCTGCTCCAGTCTTTGGCCAATAGCCAGGAATCCCCAGCACCAGTTTTAAACCAACAGAAGAGCAAGGAAGGGAACAGAGAAGTCTCTCTGGCTTGTATGTAGGACTTTTGAATCTTACTGCTACTGTCATTAACCTATTTTTGAATCTCTTTTCTTATTAATCTCTGGAGGTTAGAAATCCCACGTTGATATCCTCGATAACGTTTTAAAGAATTCACAGCCAGAACTGTTTTCTATCCACATTTTCTAAGTATTACAATTTGAAAGCTGTTTTCCCCTTTTCTTCAGATTTCAAAAGAAATGGATTCACTTATAACTTAAAGCTTGTTTATTTCTTGAGTGTGCTCTATGCCCAGACACTCGAGGGACAGGAAATCCAGGGCCGAATGGTCCCTGCCCTCAGGGAGCTTCCGTTGGATGGTTGTCATCTTCTGTGGTGTGCTCCTTCTCACCCGAGTATGGCAGCCGGCAGCAACTTTCCATGTTCCTCAGAGGAAGCCGCTTGTTAAAACTAAATGATTATCATCTGGCTTTCGTTTTGGTCCACAACTTTTCAACCTTTTCCCCCAACTCTGCTGTCCCACTGTGTACACTGCCTCTTGGTTTTCATTCTCCAAGTACCCTAAGAAAGAAAAGAAAGTAGAAGGCAAAACAAAACAAAGAAACAAACACAAAAATCCCAGAGAAACAGCTGCTTGGGAACACTGCCCTCCGTCCTGTCTCTTTAGGAACAGAAGCAGTTTGAAATCAGGAAGCTAGGCCTGTTTTCAGGTAGACCTACCAGGTTCATTCATTCATTCATTCATTCGTCCAGTAAGTATTTAAATTATTCATTTGTAGAAATGTCTCAACTGTAGAAAAATACAAGGAGAAAATACCACCCACTTCTACCCCCACCACTCAGAATTAACCACAGTTAACATCCTGGCATAATTGCTTCCAGTCTTGTGAGCATTTAACGTGGAGTATAAGAATGACCAGAAATCTTACTAATAAATGCTCATCCTGTTTCACAGCACTTCACTCAATAGCGGGACCCACGAGGCACCTAATTACGTTCATTGACTGAGGAGCAGAATGAATGGTTTTTCGGGGAAGTTTCTCAAAACGTTTCTTCAGATGCAGTGGAATGACTTGCTGTGACTCTCACTGCAGAGCCCTCACGTCCGTGGTCGCTCTCCTGGGTCCTCCCCGCACTGCCACAAAGCTTGTCTGTGTACAGTCAGACAGGCATAAGCGGCAATGGGTCTTCTGTTATCTACAAAGTGTTTGGGTGTGGGTTTGGCGGTTGGACTCTGCTGAACTCAAAAGCTCTTGTGAACACAGACTTAACTGCAAGTGATTAAACACACACACTCACTCACTCCCCTCTTTCTGTAACACACACACACACACACACACACACACCATTGGCTGAAATAATTACAAAATGCTTAGAATAAATTGTCTTTGACAGTGATTGGCCCTGGGGGAGGGTAGCACGTTACACTGCGAATTTCTTCCCCACTGTCTTCTCCAGTGGTGCATCCACTGTCTGAGGGGAATTTCCCAGCAAACCTCTCCCACCCCTTTGATTCCCTGGCAGCCTTTTTTCAGGGATTGAGTGTGTCTGAGTTCAGCCTTGATAAGTGACACAGAGGGAAAGATTTCAGCTGCCCATGGCTCTCACAGGAAAAGGGATCTTCTTCTGTCTGGTGTGGGTTTGTGGTGGGTGTTCAGAGGAGCCGATTAAGCCCCAGGTGCAGCCCGTGTCATTGCCTGCTTTTCCCTCTCTGCTCAGTCCTGAACCAAGTATGAGACCAGACACGTTCGGTCCGCCCTTCCCCGATGGGCTGACGGCAGTGGGAACCCTGATCTGAAGCCCTTGTTTGACTCCAGGCCAAGCGTTTCAAACAGGCCTTTCATAGCCGGGAAAACCCCTGCTAGACCTGCGGGACCCGCCACACAACCACACATGGCTCAGCTCGTGTCAACAGAACTGATAACCAAATTGGGCTTCTTGGCTTCCTGGCCCCGGCAGCCTTGCCAAGCCGCTACCCTCCGAGTCCCAATTAACACGCGGCTGCCCTCGATCCGTGAGGTGGGAGCTGAGGGTTTGTTTACCACATAGTTAACAGGCAAACACAACTTAATCACAAGGAAAACAGCTTTTATGAGAATCATCTTGAAGTCCTTCTACGGCCCTAGTAAACCATCCTAGGAAGCCAAAACCTAGAGTTCCCTCCGATTTCGTTACTGTCGGAGGAGAGGCTGGTACGGTCTTGCTTTTTGACCAGGCGAAGAGATGTCTCGCCCTATTCTGAAGGCCTCTCCAGGTGACCACCCTCCAGGATCCTCTGTCCTGGGCTGCACTTTGGGAAGAGAGACAAGGCTGGGGAAAAAAAAAAAACAAAAACACAACGTGTCTTTTAATCAGGGCCCACCGAGCACCAGGCAGTTTTCACACACTCTCTCCCATCCTCATTCCATCACTGTGCGCAGGACAGTGACCTCCTTTCACAGAGAAAACCAAGGCTCTTGCGGTAAGTCACTTCTGCAGATTACCTAGTTTAAGTCCAACCCTGGGATTTGAACCCAGGTCAAGAGGACTCCAAACCCCATTTCTTTCCACACTGCCTCATCTTCTATTGGAAGATCTGGACTCTGCTTTGGACCCACAGGATGCTAGGCAAATCTCCCAACAGCACAGCATCAATTTCTTTATCAGTAAACTTTTTTTTTACAGAATCAGATTTGATAATATAAACTTGTAAAGCATTATGCCAACAAACCCTGGAGTATTACATCAAAGAAAGGAGCATGCCAGGGCTGGGCAGTGGCCGTTCTGAGCTATTATTTATTACTGCAAGGCTTGTTGGTTAAAAATGAAGAATGGAGTCATGTGGATGTAGTATAAAGCACAGGAAAATAGTCAATAATGTTGTGATAACTTCACTGCTGACAGATGCTACCTGTTCTTATCTTGGTGATCATTTTGTAATGTATAGAAATAATTAAATCACCATGTTGTATACCTGAACCTAAACACTGCGTGTCCATTATAATTCAATTAAAAAGAAGAGTGGATGTTTTATTTGAAATTCTGATTTTTTAAAATTAGGGAGCATTTCATGAAATGTCGAGAACATGTTTTAAGACATAGGCTACTTATGAATGGAAAGAACGGCTGTCTTTCGGATGTGTAATCTATTCCATGGGAACTCAGACTTGAGTGTTCAAAAGAATCAGGTCATGCTGCTGGGGTGGGGAGGGTTTGCAGAATTCTTAGTCTCACCCAGCATCCATTCCTCTCTTTCTCTTTTCAAATAGGACCTAAATTTTTTTTTTTTTCACTTAACCTCTCACTTCTAACTGACCCCATCCTTAAGTCCGAATACAAAGGTAATGTGAAGAGAGGTTTGCTGGGGTTTCTGGGAAAGTTCTTCCGGGAAAGTTGGGATTTTAGCCCAGGTTGGAAGAATCCATCATCCCCTAAACTGTGAGATCTGTACCTACTAAAGGTGTGCACATAAGTTTAAATCATCTTCTCATGTGGATAATTTTTTCCTCTCCTTTTCATGTATATGAAAGTAATTGTATTAATACTGTTGTTTATTTAAGCTAATTTTTTTAACATTGTCAAAACATGAGAGTATGAAGAAGTCATGGTCTAGCAATTTGATTTTCTCATCCTAATGTGGTGGTAACATGAATAACCCCAAAGCTGAATAATTTTACAGAGCTGGGGGAGGGTTTATGTGATTTAGGGTTGAATGGGTGGTACTATTATCACTGCCTGAGTTCTAAAATGATAGAGGGTTAGAAGAGTTGGGGAAGGAGAGAAAAGTCTTTTTTTTTTTAATTGAAGTATAGTCATTTTACAATGTTGTGTCAATTTCTGGAGTACAGCATAATGTTTCAGTCACACATCTACATTCATATATTCATTTTCATAGTCTTTTTCATTACAGGTTACTACAAGATAGTGAATGTAGTTCCCTGTGCTATACAGAAGACATTTGTTTCTTTATTTTATATAGAGTAGTTAGTATTTGCAAATCTCAAACTCCCAATTTATTCCTTCCCATCCCCTTTCCCCTGGTAACCATAAGTTTATTTACTATGTCTGTCTGTTTCTGTTTTGTAGATGGGTTCATTAGTGTCCTCTTTTTTCTTTTAGATTCCACATATAAGTGATATCATATGGTATTTTTCTTTCTCTTTCTGGCTTACTTCACTTAGAATGACAATCTCCAGGTCCATCCATGTTGCTGCAAATGGCATTATTTTATTCCTTTTTATGGCTGAGCAGTATTCCATTGTATAAATATACCACAACTTCTTTATCTAGTCATCTGTTGATGGACATTTAGGTTGTTCCCATGTCTTGCCTATTGTATATAGTGCTGCTATGAACATTGGACTGTGTGTATCTTTTCAAATTAGAGTTCCTTTTGGAAATATGCCTAGATGTGGGATTGCTGGGTCATATGGTAAGTCTGTTTTTAGTTGTTTGAGGAATCTTCATACTGTTTTCCATAATGGCTGCACCAAATGGCATTCCCACCAACAGTGCAGAAGGGTTCCTTTTAAGGAGAGAGAAGTCTTAATTGGAATCTGATTAGATTTGTATAGTTGAAGAAGCAAGGAAGCTCTTTTCAGAATGGGGAAAGGAAACAGCTTAAGAAAAATCACAGAGGTGGGAACAAGGAAGGCATTTCTCGAGAAGAGAGTTGACTTCGTTTTGGAAGACTGATTCGGTAGGGCCTTGAATACTGCATTTAGGAATATGGATTTTAATCTCTGACACTGGTGAGCCCTTGAAAGTTTCTAAATCAGGAGTTACATGATGAAACTATTGTTTTAGGGAAAATAATTTGAGGATATTGGGGATTAGTAGCCCCTCTAAGTATTTCAGTGCTACGGCTTGTTATTAATTACCTACGTACTCATTTCTTTTAGGTTTGGGGTAATTTTTTTCCAGGTCACTTGGGCTTTTAGAGCTGCGCTAATACATGTGGGTGAGTCTACTGCTCAATTTGCTCATTTTAGTTTCTTACTTTCTCTTTTTCTATTCACCTCTGCCTCTGTCCAGCTCTGCAGCACACCCACCTATCACCCCCACACACTCACGTGTATCCCACCCGTTCCCTTCTCCTCACCTCCATCCAACAGACTTACTTCTCCCTATTATCATTCACACTCTCCATCCTTCCTCATTTCCCTGATAAGTTCAGTTTGGATTTTTTTTTTAAGGTCATAAGAAAACCCTGGAATAAATGTACCTTTTTAATCTTTTATTTATTGAGAGCCTGCTGTATGGCAGGTAGTGTGGTAGCCTCTGGGGACACCAAGTTAGGCCATGGTACCTGTCCTTCAGTGTCAGTCTAGTGGGGAGGACAAACATCTATGCTATTAAAGCACAATATGATGGGAACTCCAAGAGGTCCGAATAATTCACTACGCTGATCAAAAGAGGCCAGCTCCTTGCCTGTCAAGTCTTCCAGGAAACCAGGACACAGGAATGTCACCTAGTTTTGGCCAATCAGATGCCTCTCCTCCGGACTTGGGATCTTGATCTAGTGAAGCAGAAAACGAGGAAGGAAGGGGTTCATTCTGGGCAGAATTATAATGGTAAGAATGTCAGTGGCAGCATCCTGTGGCCTGGGCTGGTGGTGGCTGCTGGACCACTGTCTCCATGATCAGACCGGTCCTGTCAGGTCACCTTGGCTGACTCTGGCCGCCTTGGCTTTCTTGGTTCCTGTTAGGTTAACTGAGTTGGTTCTCAAGACCCTCCAGCAATTCTGGGAGCAACTTCTTATCCCTTAATACATTTTATTTTTGACTTAAATCAGAGTTGCTTTCTGTTGCTTACAATGAAGCACCCTGGCTAATCGTCAACGAGTGGCCACAACGGGTCAGGGAAATTAGTGCAGGGGAATTTGGGTCTTGTTGGACTAATTGCAGTGAAAACATAGCAATGTTTAAGAGATGGCAAACTGTAGCTCATGAAATACAATGAAGAAATAACGAAGTCATGGTTTATGTAGTCTGTAACAAGCACTGAAGGCCACTGTCGTAGACCAGGATGAAGGGTGTGAGAAATTCCACAGCCATAGGGTTAGAGCACTACTTCTAGTATCTCTGAACAGCCTCAAGAAAGACAATGTGAGGTTCAAGACCTTAAATTATTGGCTTTAATTCAGGGAGTTTCAGGGAATTTCTATGATTGTACTCAAATAATTCAGGCCTAAAATTCAGGGGATTTCTATGATTGTGCTAAAATAATTTCTCATCTCTTTCAGCTGCAGACTAAATGGACTTTAATTTGAGCCTTGCCAATTACAACATCAATTGGATGTGCAACTTTACCATATCTTTTATTGAATAATAAAGATGTACGTTGGGAAAGGATGGGATCCAGAGAACAGAAAGGAAAATTCAGGGTGCGTTAAATACTCAGGCCTCAAGCAAGTTCTGTTTGCTTGTTGTGATAGATAGAATAATTCCAAAGCGGTCCATATCCTAATCTCTGGAACGTATGAATGCGTTACGTACGTACAGAGCCAAAAAAGATTTGGCAGGTGTGATTAAGGTTAAGGACCTCGAGATGGGGAGATTATCCTGGACTACCCAGGAAGGCCCAATCAAATCACAGGAAACTTTAAAAGTGAAGAGCCTTTCCCAGCTGTGGCCAGAGGGGGATGTGGCCGTGGAAGCAAGGTCAAAGGGAGATGCAACATTGCTGATGTTGGAGATGCAGGAAGGGGACCACAAACTAAGGGATGCAGGCAGCCTCTAAGAGCTGAAAAATACAAGGAAATGAATTTTCCCCTAGAGCCACCAGAAGAGAGTGCAGCCCTGCCGACCCCTTGGTTTTAGTTCAGTGAGACCTGCGTCAGTCTTCTATCCTCCAGAACTATAAGGTAATACATCTGTGTTAGTTTAAGCCACTAACGTTTTGCGTGTTACAGTGACAATAGAAAATACAGCACCCGAAGACGTTCCTTCTCCATTTTTGGATAAGGCTGCTCCCTTTGAGATCATATAACTGTTCCATGTCAGGGATTGACGTGCGGGGAGAAAGCATTTGTCCTTGTGTTCCCCTCACCAGCCACTCATTTTCCTTAGACCCAGAAGCAAAGTTAGATCCCAGCCCGGCCAGATATAAACTCACACTTGGGAGAAGAATGTTGCACACCAATAAAATAAGATTAAAAAATTATCTCTGCAAAAATCTGTAGAATATGTGTGGGCATGGATTCTCAAGGTGCTAAACTAAGGAGAGAAAAGTATAATTTTAAGTCAGCTTAAAGTTTTTGAGATGGTGCAACTCTCAGAGAGTTAAAATTCAACTGGCCATCTTGAACAGCTGGGTAAATTTTTATTAATTATTCACTTGGGTGACTTAAACTTGAACTAGACAATATCCTATTTTGGATAAAATGGAGATATCATAAATTCCTTGGAATAATATAGTGGAATGAATCTTAAGATTTAGGAAGATAGGGAAAGCTGGAGTGGGTTTATCATACACAACTGATCTCTTATAAGACAGCATAGAAGGTGCTTTCTTTGCCAAGATCTTAGTAAATACATCATTGTATTTACTCTGAAAGGTGCTTTAGTGAATGTTTTCTGTAGGCCAGGAATGCTGATGGGAGCTTCTGCATTTAAAATGAGCTCCCTGGGGTGGGGGCAGGGTATAGCTCAGTGGTAGAGCACACGCTTAGCATGCACGAGGTCCTGGGTTAAATCCCTAGTATCTCCATTAAAAAATAAATAAATACAAGCTACTATGTACACAATAGATAAACAACAAGGTCCTACTGTCTAGCACAGAGAGCTATATTCAATGGCTTGTAGTAATCTTTAATGAAAAATAATATGAAAAAAAATGTATTACCGAATCATTATGCTGTACACCAGAAACTAATACATTGTAAATCAAAAAATAAAAATAAATTAAAAAAAATGAGCTCCTGGGTTTCATTGAGAAATGAGAGGAGCTCAGGATGGCAGAGGCCAAGTAAAAGTACTTACCACTGTGGACAGGGTCCCCAGAACGTTCCCCAGGATGGCTAACGATCCTGTGGTCCCCAGGCCTGAGACTGACAGGCTGCCCACAAGGATTCTGTTTGATTTGTACAATAGAAAAAACAAAACAAAACAGCAAAAAAACAAAAAAGCTCCCTTTGTTTCTGCCTGCCTTCTAATCTGGGTTCTCTGGCCTATCCAGAGATTCAGCGAGTGCCTCAATATTCTCTGAGTCAATTAGTTTGCTTCTTAAATCATCTAGAGTTGGTTTATGTTGCGTGTATTTAAGAACCTTGCCTTGGAGGACCATGAAGAAAGAAGACAGAGCTGGAGAGATAGATTAGAATCAGATTGTCAGGAGCTTTGTGGGATTATTAAAAAGTTTGGACTTTGTCCTGAAGGCAAAGAAAGCTTACTGGAAGATTTTAAAGAGAGATAAGTGTAATCAGAGGAGGGTTTTAAAATTGTCTTCCTGCTAGACCGAAGGGAGGGAGAAAACGAAGGCAGGGGTGGGGGGAGCAGTTAGGAGGATGTTGTAATAATTCAGGTGACAGCTGATGACAATACAGAAAAATCACAGTCGTGGAGGAGCTGAAGAGAGTAGGATGGATTCAAAGATACTTGAAAGGCTGTCCAGGGGTTGGTGACTGGGTAGAAAACAAGAGAGTGAAGATTGAAGATGACTTCAAAGTTTGTAACTTGATTGAACAGAGGGATAGTGGTGCCTTGGACTGAGTTAGAAGGACAGGAAAGAAAGATGGGTCTTGGGGAGAAGAGAATTTAAGGCATACTGAATTTGAGATCCTCTTCCCCAGGTGGAGATGCCCCTTAAGCAGCAAGAAACCTGGGGCGAGGATTTAGCAGCGAAGTACAGCCTGCAGGAGCAGGCGTGGGAGCCATTGTAGGAGTGCTAGCTGAAGCCAGGTAAGTAGAGGAGGTTCTCGAGGAGCACAGAAAAGTCGGAACTTTTCAATGAATTTGAAGATCCTGAATTGATGAGAACGACTTCTTAGTTACGACTTTGTACATACCCACAGGGTCTCATCATGACTTTCGTGGCAACCCTAGTTGCCTCAGGATGCCTGGCCATCCCCTGCCCCCACCCCATCTCCCCAGCACTCACTATTCCAGCTCACACCACCTGCCAGCATCCCTGACTCTGCCTCCCAGCCCACGGCAGGGCAGGTCAGAAGCAGCAGGGAGTTCATGCCTCTGAGAGCAGCCCTCAGCCCTGAAGGATGAGCACTGGAACAGAACCATCCCAGATTCCTCACACCTCCCATGGAATGACTTGGAGGCATATTCCAGCCCATGTCCCAGAGTTACCCAGCGGGGCTGACCCTCCGCTGCCCACACTAGTAAACTGCCTGATTATACACGAACTATTGACTTTGGGCCCGTCCCTGGCTTCTTCCCAGTCCCCACGGCTACTTCTTGGGATCACCTCCCAAATAAACTACTTGCATTCGAGTCCCTGTCTCAGGATCTGCTTCTGGGGGAATCCAGAGTCAGACAGGCTTTCCGTTCTTCCTGGTCTCCCGAGCATGAGCCATTTGAAATGTGTAAGCTGCTTTTCTTCTTTCTCACCTGCTGCCCATATTTTCTGCCTTATCCTCCGCCGTCGTCCCTCAGTTCTGCCTATCTCTCCTCTCCCGAAACAGACATGGAAGTATACATGAACCTCCTCAACCCTGAAGACACAAAGGGATAATAGACACCTGGAGAGAAAGTCCCTTATCTATTCTAGGAAACAGGTGCAATGATAGTCATATTTTGTATTTACTAAATCCTTTCCTTCCAAGAGTTCAAAGTGTTCCTTGTGGATCCCCTGTGGGCGGGAGGAGGACTGCCTTCTAGCCCAGCTGTAAATCACGTGAAATGTAAATTCTATGAAACTGGGCTTGAGAAATCGTTCTAGGTCCCCTTCAAGGGGCTCTCTCTCTGCTCCCTTCCTTGCTGGCACCTGGGCCTCTTCCTGCTGCCCCATTTCTGTTTTCGCTGCACCTCATTTCTGGCCATGGTGACTTGCTCTTAGTCGCCTTTCAAGCGGTCTTGGCTGACAGGGGTGATTATGACTATTATTAATACGGTGTTATTTTCCCCCAAGACGTTTGCATTTTAATAGGACACATTTACAAACTGAAAAGCTAAAGCAATTGAGTAGCAGGATCATAGGCAAGTAAGAACTTTTGGTCAAGCACAGTATTAGTCCATTTAGCAATCTGCATGATCTCAAACTGATTGCTGGGCAACTTTTAAGAGGGAAAAGCATGGGTTCATGGAGCTCTAGTCATTTCTGTTTCAGAGACTCTTTTTAAAAAAAGGAAACAAACAATGATGAGATTCCATGTGGAAGGTGCATTTGATTACCCAGAGTGAGCTTTCGGTTAAGTTTTTTTTTCATTTTTCATTTATATTAGGTAGCACTGTTACAATTTGACTGCACATATACAATGTATTGCATGTAAATACATATACACAATATACTGCCCATATTTTAAAAAATTTATGAATATGTACTGTTCATTGTTTTTAAGAATGTTAAGAGCTTCAGCTTTTTTAACTTGCATAGTTATCAAAGGAATAAAGCCAACCACAAAATAAGAATTAATTCAAAAAGATACATACACCCTGCTACTAACAGCAACATTATTTATAATTGCCAAGATATGGAAGCATCCTAAGTGCGCATCAATAGTTGAATAGATAATGAAGATGCTGCATATATACGTGATGGAATACAACTCACCCGTAAGAAGAAAGAACGGTATTTTGCCGTTTGCAGCCCTTCATTCACTTTCTGTTTTCCACTTCAAAAACCAGATTTTATAACTGGCACGAACATTTCCATTACATCAAAAACAACAAAATACCTAGAAATAAACTAAACCGAGGAGGTGACCTTTACTCTGAGAACTATAAAACATTAATGAAGGAAACTGAAGATGATACAAAGAAATGGGAAGCTATCTTGTGCTCTTGGATTAGAAGATTCAACATTATCAAGATGGGTTAAGTGTTATTGAGTGTTTGCTGTGTGCAGGGCACTCACTGAG
This sequence comes from Camelus bactrianus, assembly GCF_048773025.1. Lineage (NCBI taxonomy): Eukaryota > Metazoa > Chordata > Mammalia > Artiodactyla > Camelidae > Camelus > Camelus bactrianus. The sequence continues at coordinate 17,828,099 of NC_133572.1, forward strand.
GCAGAGGGCGGAGAAGGCACAGGTGTGAATGCTTTTCCTGTCTCACTGGATTTTACCTTCTCTCTGTCTCGGGGTTGAAGGATGAAGACTTCTGCTCTCAAAATGGGCTCCAGAAGCAGCCTGCAGAAGAGGGGTGGGAACTTCAGCTCTGATCAGAATCCAGAACATCGGCCCAAGTTCAAGAAAATACCAATTTGGAGGGTTTTAAAAGCGTCTCCTTTTCCCTAAGCCCCATGCTCAGGAAGAAAGCAGAGCATGAAAAACCACTTCCTTCCACAACTTATTTTCAAAAAATAATGAGGGTGAGAGGGTAGAGCATTCTTCCCCAAAGTGTCTCCCTTAAAAGACGTGCTCCACCGAGGAAAGACGTTGATTGAAAAACAGCACAAATGCATTGTTTTCCTCTCCCCCCTCAAATATGAAACATCAGCTCCAGGAAGAGGAAATATTACACCAGCAACTTAGCAATACAAACATCCAACTTCAAACCCCAGAGGAATTTCCCTGCCGAGGGGAGGAGAGCTCCCCCTTTGCTGGGTATAGGCTGGCCTTCCTGCTAGAGACAACTGTCAAACGCTGCTGCCTCTCGTGACTGTGGCCCGAACGCTTTGTTAGTCCAGTGCCCCAGAATGCACTCAGCAGAAAGTCTACTTTCCAAGTGTTTCTTCTTCTTCTTTTTTTTTTTTTAATGGAGGGACCTGGGATTGAACCCAGGACCTTGTGCATGCTAAGCACTGCACTCTACCACTGAGCTATACCTTCCCCCCAAGTGTGTAAATGAAGGCTGGAGAAGCAGCCCCCCTGTGTTGGGGCTTTCTATATACCTCCAGGCCTTCCCTGACCAAATCGATTCAAACTCCATGAAAAAAAAAAAAAAAATATATATATATATAATTTTTTCCCCCCAGTGACCATAACAACTCTTTCCATAAAGAGGTCCAGATGTTTAATTTTTCCAAAAGAAATTTTAACAAAAACAAAATAAAAGTAACTGAGGAAGGATCATTTTTCCATTGACTTCTTAACCCAAATGGGACTGGTTACGCCAGTCAAAACCACAGATTCACCACCCCTGGGGGACTCCGCCTTTCGTCGTCCCTGGTATCGGCCTGGGTACAGGTGCCTTCCCAGAATGCCTCTGGTCAGGCCCCTGCAGACACTGTATTTAATTTCAAGAAGCTGTTTTTTTTTCAAAAGCCAGCTGCGGACAGTGTAGGTTGTCATACTTTGTCTCCAACACCCTGGGCCTAATAATAAGTAGAAGATGGTTTCATCAGCTTGAGCTGCATTTTCCTAAGTCCATTAGGAAATCCCCTCCTTCAGTAGTTGGCAAAGGCCGGTGCAGCTTCAGAAAGAATGGGGTTTTCTAAAGGCATCGACCCGTACGTATCTCCTGTGAGCAAGAAGAGGGGTCTTTGGGGAGGTGACAAGGAACAGGGGTGAGTGACCAGAGCGGGAAGCAGTCACTTGAAATAGCACCAACCCAGCCATGAAGTCAGGCTTTAGAGTTTTTATTTCTCGTCCCGACGGTTTTGATGTCTGAGCTTAGAAAGGGTTGCTCCTTCTAAAGTTTCTAAACCTTCTTATGGTTGTTGTTAAGATCAATGTCTCTGGGCAGTTGTTAAGATCGATGTCTGTGAAGATTGCAGGCCTCTCCGGGAGCAGTAGGGTACCTGGACACCTACCTGGACATCATAAAAATAAGAGATGCCTGTGGGTGTCCCATAGCTTGTTTGGTTAATGCAATGGCTCATAACTAAAATGCCAGTTGAACCACCAGTTTGTTTTGCTGGTGCTTGGTTTATACATAAACATGAGTGGGAAGGGACCAACATTTCTTTTTTTTTTTTAAAGCACAAATTTTATTTTTATTACCGCTGCTTTGTTTTTTGTTTCAAAGGGATGGCACGGACTCAGGGTACAACAGCTGTACACAGCCCAGCTGGAAGGTCCCGGATTTTGAACTTCTACTTCTTAAAGAGGGGTTATGTGTTGAACATTCAAGTGCTGGTAACCATTCTGTTTTATTTGCCCTACGGCTTCTTGGAGGGCAGAATCCAAGACCACCTCCAGCTCAGACGGATGGAAAGGGTTGTGGCAGAGCAACCAGCAAAGGCGGTTTAGACCAAGACATCTCATGAGGGGTTGGGTTCCTACCCTCCAGGGCCTTCTCACTTGCCGTCATTTTTCAAGGGCACATTGAAGCTCTGTCTTTGTGCCTCTCCTGTCCTCTCCGTAGCCCATAGATTACATCCCCGAGGAATCGGCTTAATATACTGTGTCCATCAGAGGTGAAAACAGAGCCAACTGGGACTATAACTCACACAACACAGACACTCAGCAAGTACTAACTGACTTACATGTTGGATCACAAAATGATCTGAATGATGAATGGGTCCTCCCAGTGGGTGAAAAAAACCCTCAATCTCTGTGTTGTTTCCCAAGGCCATTTGATGTTTCTTAAAAGATCAGACACACAGGCCTAACCCTGATCAAAGTCTAATCTCCAAAGTAGACCTGGAGCAAGATGGGTTTGTGGGAGCATCAAATTCTCTTTCTTGTTCTGTGTTCACTTAAAATTTTTTTTTAATTGTAAGTACCCTTTCATCAAATTAAAATCCTGAGTGTAGTGACAGCAGTGATTCAGTGACAAAACATGGTTTATGAGGATAAATTTGAACCCAGGTGCAATAATTTAGTAACATTTTAGGTGATTAATTTTTCCAAACGATCTCATCGCTCCTCCTAGACAAGAGGGAATCAAGGTCTCTGTGGTCCAGGATGGGTCCCTACGGAAGATTCTGGCTGAGCCAGGAATACTTCTTGACCATAGGTTGTATGTAGGGAGTCAAAGGGGTTAATCCAAGTTGCAGCATCTTAGACAGGAGACAAAGCCAAGGCTGACTTTCCAAATGAGTTGTCCGTTTGAAGGGCCTGGAAAGTCAGGGGAAAATCTATGCACACACTAATAATGAGATGAAAACCAGCGAGATGAGGCTGGGATGAAAGTCCAAAGCAGAGAATAAGTGGCAAAGTTGAGAAATAGCTTGACTGGTGAGAAGGTAATGGCAGCAGCTTTTTATGGTTTTTTTTGTGTGTGTGTGTGTGTGTATGTGGTTTGGGGTGTGGCCCGGGAGAGAGCTATTAAATACCCTAACTTGGTGTGAACGCTTCTTAAATTTGTTTCTAGGAAAAACAGATTGGAAAATCAATTAACTAAGAATTATGGGAAAGTGAAACCAGTGGGCAGGATCGAAAGAACAAGGAAAATAAAAGAATACGTTTGGAAGGTGGCTCATCTCATTGGAATAAGAACGTCTCGTGGGGGAGGGTATAGCTCAGTGGTAGAGCGCATGCTTAGCATGCACAAGGTCCTGGGTTCAATCCCCAGTACCTCCATTAATAAATAAAAATAAATAAACCTAATTACACCCCCAAAGTTAAAAAATGAAAACAAATAAAATAAAATAAAAAGAACATCTCAGAGCACGCAAGTGATTTTGGAGGCGTACAATCAAGCTTCCAGAAGAAGTGATTTCTATTCTCCCACCAGTGTGGACGGGTGGAAGGTGTAATCCTGGGTTATCTGGAAGGAGTGGCAGTATTAACAGCTGGAAGGTAAACTATTCAATCATTGTCCTAGAGCGGAAAGACTTCCATTTTTATTTTATTTTGTTTTGTTCTGTTTTTTTTTTTTTTATATAAAGCTTTTCTTCTAAATAACTAAGTAGGAACTCTACTCAAGATACTGGCTACACCAGGTGTAGACCTAAATGCCACTTGATCTAACTTAACGAGACTGATGATGCCTTGAAAGCAGGGTCCAGGAATGCGTTGTTTCATGGTTGCTGTTATGAGAAATTTTTATATTTCATAGTGTTTTATTCTTCTACATAACAGCTTATTAATTTCAAATTATCCTATTCACCAGTACTTTTTTGAATCTAATTCTCTGCCTCAAAAATACATATTTTACCCTAGTCTATTTCCATATATATTTAAATAAGTTTGAATGATGATCTACTTATTTTTTTTCTGGTTAGAAAAGAAACATACAAGCTCATTTCAAAAAATAATGCAAAGGTGTATAAATGTGAAAGTTTCCACTAATCACCGCCATCCCAGATAACAGTTGTTACAATTTAGATCAGCGAATCTGCCCAGAGCACCTGCTGCGTGTCAGGCTCTGGGCCAAGGTGGGATCAAGCAATGGCCTGGACACGGCTGCTGCCCTCAAGAGGTCGCCACTCAACTAGTGTTTAACTGGGGCTTCATACTGGAGTCACTGAGAGTCTGTTTAAAAAGGCAATTGGCCTAGTTCTCCCTAGAACTGCTGATAAGAATCCTTGCTGAGCAAACCAAGTTAAGAATTACTCAGCTCTGGAGTGCCGAGAGCCATTCAGTAAGAGATCTCCTTTCCTTTCTTATCAAATTTTACTTACACGCGTGGTTTCCAGTACCCTGGAAAATTTGCACCCCTTACACTTGAGGCTGTTAAAAAGACTCAGAGTGACATTATTTTGCCTGTGTGAATGGGAAGGAGTCAAAAATCGTTAACATCATGATTCTAGTGAGGTGGTAGTGTCTCCGTGTCTCATTGCTGACGTATGGGACAGTGGTCAGCAGGAATGTGATGTATAGGAAGTAAGGTTCGTACAGTTGTACCTCTATACACATTAAAGTGCTTAATAATAATTTTATGAATATTTAACCAATTAATTGGATTATATAATGAACTCCAATATGTTTAACAACTAAATTATTCACCTTTATTGAGGAGCATTTATTCATTTTTTTTGATGCCTGTTGAACAGTGTACTTTTACAGTCCTTATGGGTAATCAAGTACATATAGTATTACAGAACAATTTGGAACATTCTACGATCCTGCTTTGGATTCTCATTCATTCGTTTATTCACTCATTCGACATAACATTCTTTTGCACGCATCATATCCATCCATCCAGGTACTACCCTAGATACTGAGCACATGGGAGCATCGAAGACAGACATGGTCCCAGAACTTACAGTCTAGCAGCCGACAGACAATTAAACAAGGCCTAGTGGCAAAGCACGATGCAAGGTCGAGGTACTGGGAGAGCACTTAGCTGGAGTCCCTGAGTGGTCTAGGGTGGTGGGCAGAGAACGTCCATGAGGGGATGGCTTTTGAGTGGTGATCTAAAGGACACAGGACATGGAGGATGGGCTTCAGGGGACAGAATTGTTCCACTCAGAGAGGAAACAGCCTGTTTGAGGGCCCAGAGGCCAGAGCAGCTAGATGTATGTGTGGACAGATGTTCAGAAGGACTGGAGCACAGAGTGTGGAGAGGTCAAGGGGCCTCATCCTCAAGTGCTAACTGGGTGGTGGTCAAAGATGTTCACTTTTATCTGAAAGGAGCTAGGAAGCTATTGCAGAGTTTTTCAACAGTAGAGTGACTCATTCATATTTATGTTTTTGAAAGATCTTTGACTGCAGGGTAGAGAATGAGTTAGAGAAGAGCCAAACAGGACACAGGAGACCAGTTAGAAGGGCTGCTGTGGTAATTTGGAGGAGAGATGCTCGTAGCCCACACCAGCCGTCAGCCAGCTCCAGCCTGTGGGCCCCACCCGCCCATCTGCTTGTGTATTTCTGTGGCTTCGTTTGCACAACAACAGTGGAATTGAGTAGCTGTGGCAGACAGTCTGGCTCACAAAGTCTCAAATGTTTACTATCTGGCCCTTGGTAGAAAGAGTTTGACCACCCCTGGATGACCCAAAGACGATGACAGCATGGGGGGGCTAGAGAAATGAGAACTGTTTGGCAGGTACACTCAGCAGAAGGGGATGACTGATTGGGTGTGGCTTGCACAGCTGGGTGGATGCGAGCGCCACTTTCTGTGGTTGGTGCTGTGGAACTGGGACGGTGTGTCCGTGTGTTCGTCTGTGTGTGCCCATGCTTGTGTATGTGTGTGTGTGGTGGGGGTGTGGCGCAGGTGGCTCCAGCTCGGTGAGGCAAGTTAGATTCACAATGCACTTTGGCTGAAAGATGGCTTTAGTGAGCTCTGGCGTGTGACTGTTACGGAGCCAAACACACGGAGTTTCAGAAAAGATAAGGCTTGTATTTGTTTTCCATATTTATGACGTAAGGTGCATCCAGGGAAGAGGGCTTTAATTCACTCTATATGAGCTTGTCTGAATATCCAATCTGTCTAGCGTACTTCCTATTTGATCCCAGAGGTCTCGTTAGGGGAACAGGACATTTAAGGGGAACCAAAGCTCTGTTCCTCTATCTCCTTCTCTGAAACCAACCGAGAGACGGTTTCCTGTACTGGGAAGAATCTCGCTCTCCAACTTGGTGATTTATGATTCTCTTAGTTGCATCTGTTTATTTTGCTTGCAGCCAATTCATGTTGGTTTTCAAGAAATATAAGTGCAGCAAAAGAGGAAACATTGGAAAGACAGAGGAAGGAAGACTTTGGGGTCCGGTAAGGGTGAGAAGAATTTAGGAAAAACAGAAGTGCATCTGGATCTGAGGTGGGGGCGGCTGCTCAAAATACAAAGACCAGAAAGGGAAAGAAATAAGAGGAGAGGGGAGTGGATGGATTCGTTGGGCAAAATCTTGTTGACCCGGGGCCTGAATCCAGTCCAAATTGACCCCTGATCTCATCCAAGTACTGTCCACCCCCTTTACAGTTTGTAACCTCAGGCCAAAGTGTTGTGGCTGGAGGCTGTGGACCTGGGGAGGCATCTTGCCAGTGGGGTGATGTGGGAAGACTGAGTGCCAAGCTGGCCAGACGCTGGTGTCTAATGCTATGTAATGAAGGTTAAGTGACAGGCGGATATCCACTTAACTGCTGATTCCATCTCTCCACACCCTGTTATCATCCTTCGGCCGCTTTGTAGAAGGCAGATTTTTGCCAGCAAATATGTTTTAGGTTACTTGAGTGTCTTGGTTCTCAGTTATTAAACAACTTCCTTTTTCCCCTCAAGGGTTGAGGTCAAGGTGAAAGTTGGAGGTGGTGCCTTTCCGGAGCTGTCCATGGAATCACCCCCCTGAGATTTCAGATGGCGGGGATTGGGGGAAACTGCCAATGGGGGAATTGACTCTGAAGACAAGGAGGCGGTTTCCACACAGGGAGCCCTCTGAAGCCCAGTGGCTTTTGTGGATGGTGTGCGCGTGCGGGGAGGTGGGGGGCGGCCACATTTCAGAGGCACTGGGCTCCAGTGGTTTATCTATGTGATCACTTGTCTCTGCTTGTGGGTAATGCTGGTGTTGCACTTGTTCCAATCAGCTTGGCTTCTGTGTTTCTGTTTGTGGGAGCTCCAAAAATCCTCAACATCTGGGGTTAGAGATTAGAGAGTTCCAAGAAATACAGGAAGCAATTGGTAACAAAGAGGCTAAACATTAGAGATAAGACCCTTCTCATGAAACCCTCATTCGTTTAGAAATAAGAAGCTCTCTTTCCGAAAAACAAAACAGAAAACCCCTGCTTGGTGTTCCTTATTCCTTTTTTTTTTTGGCAGTTTTGTCTAACCCAGAAAAACACAGTCAAGATTAGAGAGGAATCTGGAACCTGAGAGCCAGGAGGAGGCATATGTATGTAGTCTTTACGCAACTGCAAATAATTGTGGGCTTCTGTCCTGCAAGAAGAAGTAGAAATGGCCTGAACCGATGGTGGGTTAACCAAGGGTCTGCAGCCTTATTTGCCATCACAGTGAAAAACAGCCCCCATTTCAGAAAGGAGAATGCCAGGGTTTCTTCAAGTGAAGGCAAGTGACTGAGAGTCTTTTCTAATTAATAAAGAAGCTTCACTTACCAGGATGTTGAGCACCACCTGGCACCCTTTATTCTTCCTTTGCCCTTCCATCTGCTCCACTGTCTCCTCTTTCTTCTTTCCCCAAATGTGTACTGAGTTTCTATCATGAGTCCAACCTGGCTAGATACCGGAATACAGCTATGAATCTGGCAGACACACCTTTAAGGAACTCACTACTTATATTTCTGAGAACTTTTTCTTCTGTTCTGAGTCCTTAAAAAGGCCCTCTATACAAAGTCTCCTAAATTGATGACTAGTTCTTGGAGTACTAATCTTCTTTTCTGTGCAGAGTGTATCCAAAATAAATGTAACCCAAAACAATAACCGCCGTAATAATGTTGATACTTTTCATAATATGCAAATTTCAGTTCTATGGAACATTCACTTTAACTGCGAGCTGCTTTCATGGCAAATCAAAGAACGAAATTTTTACTTGGTAGTATACCCTAAAATACCTTCCTTTTCATCAGACATGCTTTGAGTAGTTTCCAAAATCTTTGGAGGGCTGTCCAAGGAGTTTCGTGTGCGAGTTTGTCTTTCAGGGGTTCCAGCAGCAAGGGTTGCTGCCCCCAGGGGAAGCCTTCCAAGAAGAGTCCTCCATCTTGGAGAAAGGAAAGCATAATTTTTGGGCGACACCCTGTCTATTTTAAATCATTGGAGAGGGGAAAAAATATTTGTCTCCAAGACTGTAATTTTCCAGATGACGCCATATTGTTGCACGATTGCCATACCATGAGAAAGAGCGTTCTTGTGGCTTCCGTACTGGAAATCCTGTAGGAATGCTATTTCTGGCATCTTTTCATAATGAAGCCAGGCGAGTATGGGGAGGAGACGGGCCAACCAGATACAGTCTGTGGTCTCTCGGCATCTTAGAAAAGTCCCTTGGCCACGGCGTTTTTTTACAGGATTTCTCAGTCTATGAGGTGTTGAGTGGGATGGATGGTGAGAAGTAGGGGGTGGAAATACTAGTTCAGGTCAAATCCCAGAGCAGTGGTCTGGTCAGACATCTGGACTTTCATGTGATTATTCTCTCATAAAAGTAATTTTGAACCTCCAATTTTGTCTTTTTAGTACTGGGGATACATACTTCTTTTCAAAATTAGGGACCACAACTAAGTATGCATTCTAATAAAAATAAAAGTGACTAGATGGGTAGATGGATAGTCCATGGCCATTTTTCAGATGGAGTTTGGTGCCTGTGAAAACTACTTTCTGAATCTGAGCTGCAATGTTGTGTTTAAGGTTAAAAAATTATACAGAACTCTTTTTTTTTAATATGAAAATTATTATGATTTTTAAAACTCTGGCAACATTTGGCCCAGGTAACATTTTTTCTCTTTCACTTAGAAAGTTACCTTCCCATACTGTGTTGAAATAGCAGCGTCCAGAAATACTTCCAAATTGTCCTTCTCCTTGAAGGTGAAAATGCCAATAAGGAAACACAAAAGCCTTAAAACTCTGCGTAACACCTACGTGTATAAATTATTATTTACCTGAGTATGTAGATTATTTTGACAACACTACTAGAATTAGAAGACATTTCCTGGGCACACCTGACATTAGAGTGTGGAACTCAATTGTTCTACCCAATAATTGAATTGCAAATACATTAGCTGTGGGTGGGTTGGGGAGATAATACGCTTGGCCCCATTGGGAGGGTGTGGAGAGACCATATGGTTTCTCTGGCGGTTGTTGGGAGCAGTGTTGACAGGCTTGGGAGAGAGCCGAGGTCCGAGTTTCCTGTGCCAGGAGGGAAGGAGGGAGTCTTGAGAGGCCCAAGGCTCTGGACGGTCTGAGTTTAATGCCTAGTTAAACTATTCAAGAAAACAACCTTTAAATGGAAAAATCCCTCTCTTCCACTAGGGAGGGTGGTCTCTGTCTTTTAGGCTGATCCTTGCAAATAAGAAAACTCTCAATTGCTTTTATTAGTACAATTAATGTAGCTGAGGAATTTTAAGTGGTAGACGAGGAGATCCTCTGTTGAATCATAACTTTTATTAGGTCCTTGGAAGAGAGAGGGTGTGTACAGCTAGAGCCTGGTTGTCATCTGGAAAACATGGACTTTTAAGAGAGAGGTGGAACATATTTCTGAAATTTCTCTACCGACAGAGAGAAAGGCCGTAAGTGAAGAAGCAAGGGTGTTTGGAAAGTTGGGGAGATGGAGCTTGGGGCTGTCCTTTCCAGTTTTCATTCGGAAGTCATTAAAACAACAACGGTTTTTGAGAAATGACCAGTGGCCGTGTGTGTGAAAGGTGGGAGCTGCCAGTCAAGTTGCACCCCGAGGCCCTGGGCGAGGCTGCTGCTCTGCTACATGCCTCCTAGGGAAGAGTCTGTCAGCGGCTGAGTTTCCTTCAGGAAGAAAGTGTCCCTTAGGGTGTCCCTAAGTACATCAGAAGCCTGCCCTTTGGTGATGCCGTTGGTACCGAACCAAACTTGGGTCCACTTGCCCGCATGCAGTAAAGCCAATCTACTGACCCGGGTTGTGAAGGAGGAAAGTGCAGCGTTTATTGCGGGGCGCCAGGCAAGGAGTTCAGGGCAGCTGGTGCTCAAGACACCCGAACTCGCCGGCGATGGGTCTCAGCAAAGCATTTTTAAAGGCCAGGTGAGGGAGGGGGAGTCCTGGGATATGTGATCAGCTCGTGTGCAATTCTGACTGGCTGATGGAGAGGTAACGGGTGATGTCACAGGGGTTAAAGTTATCAGTCCTTAGGCACCAATACATTGGGGGCTACATGCTCAGGGTCATTAAGTAGTTAATTTCTTCCATTTGGTGGTGGTTTTAGCATCTGTAGAACAACCCAGGAAATCTGCACCAGATACTGTTATCTGGGGACTTCAGAGAGGAGCGAAAGCAGAGGATGAGGGAGACAGGTCTGCCCTGGGGAGGCCCCATAGGGTCCTGCTCGGTTACACTGTGATGCTGTGGCATGGCTCCTGGCATGTCAGAGCCAGTGGAAGAAGAGGGAGCCCTAAGGGGATGTGCATGGGAAAATTTTGGTCTCCTCATGGGCCCGTCAGGGTCACACACCATGGTCCTTTTGCTCTGCGGGCCACCGAAGATAATTTGCTCCATTCTATTTTCACTGTGTCACTTCCGCTGCCTGGAGTGTTTTTTCTGTGGTTCTCATAAACCTGGGAAGACAGATTCTCACAGAAACCTGAGAGAAAGGCAGCGAGGAAAGAGGGAGAGGTTACTGTGTTCAGAATCCTGGTCAGATTCCTCCGAGCCTCTGCCTGGTTTCCTTTTGGGTTGGCCTGTTTCCTCTCATATCCTGGACAACATAATTATTTGCGTGGCTAGTCAAAAAGCAATGGCAGCTTTCAACAAAAGTACCATTTCAATTAAAATCGCAGAAAGAACTGAGAGACTAACACAATTATGTCATCTTTTGCCAGCCAGGGGAGCACAGGGTGCTATCTGGGCTGGCTGGCCATCCAGAGTTTTCAAGAATTAACAAGAAGAGTTAGTGAGGGGATCTGTGGTCACACAGGAATTTGCTACATTATCTTGTGGGCTTTTCTGGAACTTGATTTGTTTCAGGGGAAAAAGCGAGACTGGATTAATGCCACTTGCGGAATCTTGATACCTTGATCTCAGCTACATCTCCAGGCCTGAATTTAAACCTATGTCGGATTGGAAGGCGCTTCTGATGACAGCTTGACCAAAATATTATGAAATAATGGAAGAAAAGGTACAACATAATGATAGAGAATTAGCCTCTGAATTTCTGGTTTGCCCCTCAATATGGAAAAACTAAACACAATAGTTAATGATCTTTGTGTAGCTTGTGGGAGCAAAATTGTGAATGTGTTTTCACTCCCTGCAACACTTGATGCAAAGATTTAAAAAGTTATCTTCAGAAAATGGCTACAACTGTATGGATTACAGGCAGTCTTTGAATCCTAGAAGTATTGATGTGGTCTTGGAGTGCATACCATTTTCTTAAAACTGTTAATAACTTTCCAGGAAAGAGTCATCTCTTTCTGGGAAGGCCTTGTGCTGCATAATGTGGGTTTTGACAAGAGTAGATCAATCTGTTAAGATTTAATAATGTTTGCTCATTTCATAAGTCAGGGCAAACAAAAAAAGGCAAACTATGCAGTGTTTCACTGTAATAAATTATGAGAGTTAAAAGCAGTCCCCTTTTATACCTATCCACTGATCTTTGTATGGGGCTGATATGCTTGTTTCCAACAATTTGATCCATTTTCTTAATTAAATTAAAAAAAAAGAAAAAACCCTTAAAAATTCATCTTCCTCATGTGACCTTTCGCAAGCTGAAGAATATGCAAAGATTTAATTACAATGGACTGTAATCAAGCCCTCTTTCTGTTACGGTGTAATTAAATACCTGTCAACTGTGGGCAACCCTTAATTTTCCTTGAGTGAAAGCAGTTGATGAACTTAAAAACGAATCCTACCCTTAAGGCTTGCTTTATGAAAGCCTATAATTAGCAATAGAGTTTCATCCAAACTTAAAAGGTTTTTTTTTTCTTCTTCTTTGTCTGGAAACATTTTTACTTTGACAAAAGCTGTAAAATTTTGTTCTTAGTGTTGGGCAAAGCATCACGAAGATTTTTCCTTTTTTTGGTGACGGGAGGAGGCAACTGGGTTTATTTATTTGGCAGGGGAGATGCTGGGGATTGAGCCCAGGGCCTCATGCGTGCTAAGCATGCACTCTACCACTGAGCTATACCCCTTTACCTCCAAAGTATAATCAATTTTAAACCAGCACCAAAGAGCAGACGTGTGCAGAGCTGTGATTGCTGGGATGGGAGGGCTGTGCATCACTGGCATGCTTTGCTGCTCAAAGTGTGGTCCAGGGACCGGCAGCATCGTCCTCACCTGGGATCTCGTTAGGACAGCAGAACAGGTCCAGCCCCACCCCGCTGAATCAGCAAATTGTTAAGAATCCTAGATGCCTCGGATGCACATTCATGCTTAAGATACACTGGTTTATAATGCTGACTGGTTTGTTGTGGAAAAGGTGAACTTTAAAGTAAATAAGTTGACTGTTCCTAGGGGAAGAAAAATTTGTAAGTTAAAGGGCATTCAGTTTTATACATTGAATCTTAACAATCTAGGGGGCTAGTGTTGCCAAAAGAATTATTTGGAGCTTGCTTTTACCTCCAGGAGGTCCCCTAAGAAATGGCTTTGCCTTAGATTCTGGAATGTATTTTGTTTCCAGAGCTGCACAAGGAGTGAACCCTCTGGTCGACAGGGTAGATCTGGCTCTTGGTTATTTTTCTCACAGTAAATGTAGTTTCCATGCAAGAGTGTCTAACTGAAAGTAGTTGGTCAGTAAGTTTTTTTTTTAATGAATTATTGAATATATTCAGGTCACAGCTAGTTCTGTAAAACAAAATGTGCACAAGACACTCTGTCTTGGTTCCCTCTCTCTTCCATGTGGAAATCCAGTTTTCCCAGTACAATTTGTTGAAAAGACTGTATTTCCCCATTGAACAGTCTCTGTACCCTTGTCAAAAATCACTTGACTGTATATATGAGGGTTAATTTTTGAGCTCTCTATTCTATTCCATTGGTCTATAGATTTAGTTGCAGGCCAGTACCATACTGTTTTGATTACTATATTTTTGCAGTAAGTTTTAAAATCAGGAACTGTGAGACCTCTAACTTTGTTCTTTTTCAAAATTGTTTTGGCTATTTGGGGTCCCCTTGAGATTCCATATGAATTTTAGAGTGGACTTTTACATTTCTTCCAAAAAATCATTGGAATTTTGATAGGTCAATAATATTTTTTGAATGCATACATGAATAAATGAATGAAGAATGAATTTTAAAAGCTAGCTTATGACTATAGTTATGGAAAACATGTTATAAAAATCTTTAACAACGATGTCCTAAAATGGGAGATTTCTCCATGAAAGAGATACACTTTTCTCTACAAGTAAAATTTTATTTGGATTTACTCATTTATCTTCCTATTTCTATTTTTCAAAAGGATTTGACATAAGTCACAATTAAAAGAATGATAAAGGAATAAAAGTCAAGCAATTAAAATGGTAGTAAAAAATGGCCAAGACATGGAAACAACCTAAATGTTCGACAAATGATTGAATAAAGTACTTGTGGAGATGTGTGTATACACACACACACACACACACACACACACACACACACACACACACACATATGAATATTACTCAGTCATAAAAAAGAATGAAATAATGCCATATGAAGCAACATGAATGGATGTGGAGATTGTCATACTAAGTGAAGTAAGCCAGAAAAAGAAAGAAAAATACTATATGAAATCACTTTTAAGTGGAATCTAAAACAAAAGACAAACTAGCTTATTTACAAAACAGAAACAGACTACAGACATAGGAAACAACCTTATGGTTACCAGAGCTTAAAGGGGTGGGAAGGGATAAACTGGGAGTTTAGGATTTGCAGATACTAACTACTATATATAAGATAGATAAACAAGGTCCTACTGTGTAGCACAGGGAACTATGAGAGCTTATAATGAAAAAGAATAGGAAAAGAAATATACATATATGTATAACTAAATCACAGTGCTGTACACCAGAAACTAACACAACATTGTAAGTGGACTATACTTAAAAAGGTGGTAGAGGAAGAATAAGAAGTTAGGTGGGAAGAAGGGACAGTCTCTTGCATATTAGGCTTGGTTTTAAGTTTCCCGGCAACTGAGTAAAGAGGGAAACGTAACAAGGCAATGGTATCTCAATACCAAATAAGAGCTAATAGTCTCTCTTATGTATCAAGAGAGAAATCGTGAGCACCTGCCTTTCAACTGCTGCCTCCACCTGTGCCCGTCCTGAGGGCCAGGTCTATTGAGCTCAATTGTAGGCTTGTTTTTTTTTTTATTGATACTGAGAAAGGGGCCCCTCTTCATAGAGCAATAAGGGTTTTAGAATGAGAACACCTGGATAATCTGAAACCACACTCTGATAACTACCAGTGTTTTTTCAGTGTTTGCCATGGTCCAGGCACTGAACTTTACTCCTAACAACATCTCTGCCGGACAGGTGTTGAATCATGCTTCTGTGTTTCCAACCAAAGATGTGGTGCCTGGTGCTGAGCAAGGAGCTTCTGAGGCCCCAGCTTCTGTGTGGTGGCCTCACTCAGTACCTGAATTGGTCTGTCTGAACCCCATCTCAGCATTATAACTGGCTTTCTGCCTTGCCCCTTCTTTCTGAGTTCCTGTTTTGGTACCTTAGCTACTCTCCCAAGTCCAGATGTATCCTAAGACTGGGCTCTGCCTTGTCTTTGCTCTTTTTCACTCTGAGCCTGCAGCGCAGCTCCAGATTGCTAACTCCTGGTGGACCCTAGTGCCTTTGGGCTGACATCCCCCATGGATTTCTGCTCCGTATTTGTCATCACTATGGTGTATCACTTATTACGTATCTTTCTATTCTTGGCCCCTTATGCGGACCATTTGCCTGAACCGTGATGTGCACGAGGTCTCTTTAGAGGAACGCTCTGGCCGGAGCTTGTCCTCTGCCTTGCCTCTGTCTTGCCTTGCCTTGAGAAAACTGCCATGGGTTCATCTGTGACTTCCAGAAGTTGATGAGCGTTCTTGACCCTTTCATATGCTGCAGATTGATGAAAACTAAGGGGATGACGCCGAGTTGATTCCTGCTGAAACAGTGTGAGTTCTCAAGGAAGCTGGCTCTAAAGATGGCGTATCATGTTGGGACTATTTATTGGGTGTGTTCTCAAGATCAACATCTGTGGGCAGGAGGGGATGGAAGGAGGATTGGGCAGAGGGACAAATCCAACTGTGATGCAGGCCGATCAGCCTCGGTCACACCCTGCGGGGAGCGCTAGAGTTGGAATGTTTGGTCAAGGATGCCCAGGACTTGTATCTCCCTGCTTCAGTCAGTCACTGGTTGTGGGATACTCCTGAAAGAATGTGATATTGAGCTGGTCTGGAGCCGAGGCACTCCTTCCAACAGTTGACAGCTGGAGGCAGTCTCCACTAATAAGTACTCCCAGCAACTGGGTAACAAGACCTTCCTTGAAGGAGTGTCTTGTGGTGCATCTCTGCATCTACCTTGCTCTGGAAGTAACTGGGACCATACTGTCTAGGTAAGATAATGTCTAGTGATTGGACATGGCTCAGGGATGGAGTTTAGAATGTCCTTTAATCCTCCAGAAAATAAATAATCTCAGAGAGACTCCTGACTGGGGATGGACAATGAAAAATTAGAGATTGAATTTGTGGAGTGCCGAAAAGGAGACATTCTTCATGATGGATACAAATACAACATATGCTTACATATCACTGTCAGCCGAGGGAGGCTGATGTGGGGTTCTAGGAGGTGAGCAGCCCAAATGAAAAAATGCACGAGGAGTTGCCATACTGCCGGACAGACTTCAGCCGGAGACACCATGGGGTTAACAACACTTTATTGCCACAGGGAGGTGCACGCCTATGCTGCACCTGTCCTGCTGTTTATCTGTTCTCTGCCAGCACATGCACAATCTGAGTTTCTTTGTTCATTAGGCTTACAGAATATCTCTAGCACATGTATACTTCTATTTTCTTTGTTCTAAATCTTATGTAATTGACACATGCATGTAGCATACTACATACATGTTCTGATCATGGCCTTGGGTCCCACTGCCTTAACTCATCTCAAGGCCAGCTCACAATCAGGTATGTAGGTGACAGAGTTATAGTTAGCTATAAATATCAGAGTTTTGATTTTCTACAGACTTGTATTTTTTGCCCAGGTTTGGAAACATTCAACCTCTGCAAGGTGCACTGGTATTGGAGGCCAAGAATGCTTTTGTTGTTTTTGTTTTTAAATCACAAAGTCTCTGTGTATCTACATTTGGACAAGTGCTTCATTGACCCCAGAGTACCAGACGGTTAAGAAATGAAAATTAAATGTTTGTGAAAAAAATAGTGACTACAGGCATTATCATTACTTCTCTCAAAAATTAGCCTAAAATGGTTCCTGTGGAATTTTTGCATCTCAATGAATGTCAAGATGATTTAGTGGCAAACTACACCCTTAAATAAGTTAACCTATTCAATGGAATTTTTAGTATTATTTATCTTCAAGCTGAGACGTATCTGAAAATGATGATGATTTTGAATACAAGGGACATACAGTTGTTCTTTTGCTGCAAAGTTAGATTCTGCAAAAAATGTAAAATCCTCCTCTTTTCTCCATAGGTTTAACATCAGGTGCACAAAAGATAAGCAGTAGAAAAGTCAAGAGGCACAGAGGGGTGAGAAACGAAAAATAAATCTCTTGCTTTCCCCCGTTTGATTCCTAATTCCGTATTTCAGTATTAGTCATTCTTAATATTTTTGGTGTGCTCTTCCAGAAATTTTTTGTGCACATAGAAGTATATATAAATGTATGTTTGTATAGTTATTTATATAGCTACATATGTATTCACTCACAATGGACAGCACTACACATACATTGTTCTGTAACTTGTTTTATTCAGTTAATATACAACTTGGACATCTTTGCATAGTTGTCAATATACAGATCTACTTAAAATCCTAAAAAGTATAAAATATTTTATTCTATGGGTGTAGCACGCTGTATTTAACCAGTAACATTCATGCCATTTTGGGTTTTTGTTCTTCCAGTTTCTCTATGGACATCTCTGCACGTATATTTTTAAACCTTTGTGCAATAGTTGCCTTCAGGTAAATTCCTAGAAGTAGGATTGCTGGGTCATAGAATGCCTGTGAGTAATGTTTTTATTTATATTGCCAAACCACCCTCCAAAACATTGTACCAATTTGTATCTAACCAGTAGTGTACAGAGAATGTCGGTTTTGCCAAACTATTGCCAACATTGGATATCATCAGATGTTCCATCTTTGCCCACCTGTTGGATAAAAAGCAGCAAGTCATTAATTTAATTTGTATCCTGTAGTTGTGACTGCGGTTGGACATTTTTTGTTGCGTGTTTGTTGATCCTTTTGTTTCTTCTTCAGTGAACTATCTGGCCAACTTATTTGCCTGTTTTTCTATTAGATTGTTTACTGTCTGTTTTTTGACTCAGAAAGGCTGTTTTATAGAAAGGATACAATTATTAATCCTTTGTCATAAATGTCACAAATATTTTCCCTAGTTTTTTATTTATACTTTGATTATGTTTATAGTATTTTACATGGGAAATTTTAATTTTTAGGCAGTAAAATTTATCACTCTTTTTCTTTATGGCTTCTGAAATTTGTGATGTGCTGATTCTACTCAAAGGATGAAAACCAATTCAGTCATGTTTTTGTCTAATGTTTTCATTGTTTTATTATTTATACTTAAATCCTTAGCTATAAAATGGGGGTTATACTAGAATCTAGGTTATAAGATTATGGGAGGGTCAATGGAATAGGGCGGAAAACATTTTTATCTGGTATGTTCTTGTTTTGTTTTAACGCTTTTTAAAGAAGAATATGTTAATGAATTATATAAAATAAGTAGATAAATAAACACATTTATTAATAAAGTTAAGAATTTATTAATTTTATAATTAGCACATTTCTCTTACTAAATTATCTCATAAATTTCAAGTTCCTCTTTTGGTTTTTTTGAATTTAGAGTCATGTCAACTGCAAATAATGATAATTTATTCCTCTTATCTTTTATGTTATTTTTTATTTTACTTTTTTTGAGGGGGAAGGTAATGAGGTTTGTTTGTTTATTTATTTATTAAATGGAGTTACTGGGGATTGAACCTAGGACCTCGTGCATGCTAAGCATACACTCCATCACTGAGCTACACCCTTCCCCCCTTCCCTCTTAATGGTTAATACTTAGTAAAAAATGTTAAATAATAATGATGATAGACTTTTTTTTCACTTGATACTAAATGCTTATTTAAGAATGATGCTGGCTCTTGGTTTGAAGTATACACACATATGTAAAGGACTTTTCTTATAACATTGTTTGAAAAGTTAACACATGCCCAAGGTGCAGAAAAACAAAAGGGTAAATAGTGAAAAGTAACTCTTTTTCATACTTCTTTTCTTCCTCCATCTCGTTCTCCTTTTAGAGGCAGCCATTGTTAGAGACAGACAGCTGTTTTCTTATTGTCTCAGGGAGATACCAGACATTTATAAATATGTATATAAATATAGTAGAATTCTTATTGAAGCAGATCTGTCCTTTCTTCTAAATTACAGTGTATAGAGAGGCTAAGGCATTTACCAAGATGTCAGTTAAAAGAAAAAGACGAGATTTCCATGTAATCCTTTTTTTAGGGCATATTTCTTTATTTTTTATCATTGGTCTCAGTCATGTAGTTGTCATTGTGGGTGCTGTCGACTTTCTTTTTATTTTTGTTTTTTTCAGTCAGGCAGTAACAGTAGCTCCACATGTGTGCCCTTCCCTTGCTATGTATTTTCCAGCCTCCTCTCATGTGCCCTGGTTGTTTGCTGTCCTTGGTACACAACCATCATTCTAGAGCTTTCCCTTGCCTTTCCAGTGTGGGTTCTTCTGTTATCTGTCCCCCATGTTATTTCTATTCTTTGCTAATTTTAATAGAACACAATTTCAAAGACCTTTCTGAAAAAGTTTATGAGAAATTAAATGCTTTGAATTTTTGCATCTGAGAATATTCTTCATTCCGTGCTGCCATTAGGTTGATAGTTCGGCTGGGTATAGAAGTAGGGGCTAAAATTATTTTTCTTCAGAATTTTGGAAGGTTTATTCTAAATTTCTGCTGTATGGTATCAGTGTTGTTGTTAAGAATTCAAAGCAATTTTAATTCCTTATTCCTTCTAGGTGGTCTTTTTTTTTTTTTTTTTTTCTTTTTGGCTTCTTTAAAAAATTTTTGTCCTCAGTGTTTGGAAATGTTACCATTACGTACCTTAGTGTGGATCTATTTTGCCCACTCTGTTAGACATTTAATTCATTTAATTTGTAAACTCATGTACTTCTCATCTGGGAAATTTTCTTTAATTATTTTATTGCTATTTTTCTCTCCTCTAATTTCTCTATTTCTTTTCCTTCTGAATTTTCTTTTTTTAAAAAGATTACCCTGTTCATTCATTATGGATGCAAAAGCATTTATCTCTCTGGGGGTAATAATGATAGATTTTTTAAAAATTTTTATTATTTTTTATTTTAATGGAGGCACTGGGGATTGAACCCAGGATCTTATGCATGCTAAGCACACGCTCTACCACTAAGCTGTACCCTCCCTGATAGGTAATCAGGTTTATTTATTAGAGTTTTTGAAGATTGAAAAAAAAAAAACACTTAGTCTCCATTTTCCAAGTTGTTATTTTTCTCTTCTCTTCGTTTTTATATTCAACGTTAGAAGTCAGATATTCATAATCGTTACTGGTCTATTCATGGTTAAGAGTGAGAGATTAGAAAACTGGAACCTCTGAGCATATGGATGGGGTTTATTGACTTTGAACTTCACTATTAGGGCAGTCAGGCCATTGTAGAGGAACTTGGATGTTATCTTGGGCTGGTCAGGTTTGCCAGGGAGGAATCTTTTAATCTCCTGCTTGGGAGGTAGAGGACTGGCTGAAAGCCTTTTGAAAACCATGTTAGGACTGGGGTAGGGGCCAGCAGTGTCAGCATTTGGCATTCAATAAGCTTAACTTAATTTAGTTCTCTATTTTTAGTATGGTACTCCCCAGTTGAGAAACCTTTTATTTTACCCTCTTCAGTGATTTAGTCTCAAGATTTCTTCTAAGAAGGGGATAGGACAGTCACCCAGCAGCTTGGAGTGGAAGATGGGATTTGAGAATTTAATTGCTTTTCAAAGAATTTTCACTCAGTCCTCCTTGCTGCTCCCCCTGTCCTATCATTAACTTTCAGCTCCGTTCCAAGAGGAAAGGGTGATGTTTGTTCTTGGGCTTTTAGAGAATTCTGTGTTGTAAATAAAATAGTTTCTCAGAAGATTTCTCCCTTGATGACAGCAAGGATGGTGATGGGATGGCCAGGAAAATCATACTGGAAAGGAGGCAAGCATTGGCTACATCTCTCCTAGGTGTCCCAGGGTATCAATTTGTCCCAGTGGTTTGTTTTTTCAGCTTTCCACACTGCCCATTTAGGGTTTGGCTATCTTTAGTCTGCTAAGTGAGATACCATTAATCTATTTGGTTTCCAGATTCTAGCTTACTTTTGGTCTTTTTTATTCTTCCTATTGTACCAATGTATGCAACTCCTCAGATTTGTTCGTCTCCACCTACCCACTGGGCTTCATCCATTTGCTCAAGGGGGAGCCCTGGTGGCTGCTGCCGCCTCTTTGTCTCCTAACACTGCCAACTGTCCAAGCCTGCTCTGGGATGAAGGTCAGGCTTTGGCACAATCACTGTTGTCTCTGCTGCCACAGAGCCACAGATGATTTTGTCCCCCCCCCCCCAATTCAGAGGAGACATAAAGCTGTAGGGTGTAGGATCTTGCTTCGTCAGCTGCTGTTTTAGCAGGGCTGGGCAATATAGCCTAGAAATGTGGGTGGGTGGGGAAGGGAACATTAATGCTCTACATGGCTGACTTGGACCCAGTGAGAGACATAAGATGGGAAAGAGGAGCTGTTCCTAGAACCACGATACCATCAGGCCTCTCTGAATAAGTCCTATGTGATGATGCAAATGGTTGTGCTTTCTTGTGAAGCTGTGACCAGTCTGGCCACTCCCCACCTTGTATTTATTTCCACCTTCTCTGCTTCCTTCTCTTGTGACTTAAGGATTAGCTCCCTCATTACTGTGCTAGTAAGCTTTGCCTTGGACTCTGTTTTCCAAGGATCACAGGCTTAGACACCATCTTAGTGTTTTATGTAAAAAATAAAACAAAAACAAAAAACCTTTCGGGAAGGAGCGAAATAAGTATGCTAATTTAATTCTGCAATCTTAAAATTAAACCTCTGAGACATGTTATATATGTATATAAATCAGTTTTGTTGGGAGTTATTATGTAAAAAAAACTTTTTATTAGTGATGAATGTCAAACTTTATCAAATGCTTTTGTGGCATATTATTGAAGTAATTTTTTCTCTATTGAATTATGTGGATTACTCAACAATCATCCATCTTTATAGTCCTAAGATAAAGCTTTCTTGAATGTAGAATATAGCACTTTATTTAGGATTTGTAATAATATTTGTAAATGATACTGTCTAAAATTTCCTTTTTTATGAATATTATTTTGTTAGGATTTAGTATTATTTTATGTTGGTTTTTAATTCATGAAAAATACAATAAATATCTATGAATCCACTAAAAATTCAACCCTCCCATTCTCAACATTTCATGTAGTTATTCCTGGACTCTTAAAAATGTTATTTGTGTGTTGTTTATTGAATTTGCCTTTGCGGTTGGGGCTACAGTAAGTCGTACACCCTGATTTGGCTGTGCTATGAAATTAGGAATATGTTTGAGTGTTTTCACAAGCAAAGGTTACATATATACATATACAATTAACCTTTGAACAACAGGAGTTGGGGCGCCAACCTTCGCCCTGCGGATTCAGTCAACCACAGATTGTGTAGTATTTAGGAATATATTGAAAAAAATCCGTATATAAGAGGACTTGTGCAGTTCAAACTTGTGTTGTCTGTGTTGTTCAAGGATCAGCTCTCTCTCTCTCTCTCTCTATTTTTGTTGTTGCTGTTTTTTGAGGAGGGGCCTGCTTCAAGACCTCACTTAAAGAAAAAGTGTTTTCATTTCCAGAGCCGGTGAATGCCACTTAGAACATTGCAAATGTGTAATTCCTCTTAAGGCCTTGAAAGAGCTGGGGATTTTCCTTTCAACTATCATAAACTCCTTTTTCTTGGACTGTGAAATTATGTTCTTCCTCTGTAACCCTTATTTCCATAAATACGCTCATTTGATTGTTTTTACCACAACAGAATATATCTTTTCTTCAAATAAGTGAACATGTTATTTCTCCTCTTTTTGCCTTTGAGTTTTCTAGTTTGGGAATGTAACCTGGTCGCTTTTTGAAAAAAATCTTGTAATTGCTGAATGTGCCTTATCTTTATAATAGTTCTTCACTCTTGAATCAGTAAGACAATATTTGTTTGGACAATATTTTGTATGTCATATTCAGGCATTAAAAAGCTGGCTTTTATATTGTAAGTAAAATTCTGGTGTGATATTTTAACGCTGTTTCATCACTGCTGAATAATTTTAACTAGACTGTTTACCAGAATTTACAGTCTACTTTTCTATTTTAAAGAAAAAGAAAATTAGGTCTTTCTGAGTTAGTTATGACAAGAAATGAAGTGGCAGGAAAAACCTTCAGGAGAGGACCCTAAGAGACTGGGACAACATTCAAGTCAACACTGAATTAGAGTTTCTGGTGTTCTGTGCTATCAGCTGATTTCCTGACTTTGTAAATTTTTATAAATTTTAGCTACATTTTGTAAGTGAAGACCTTTATGTACCTGATGCTTCTTAATATGCCTGTTGGTACTATTAGCCTTGGGGCAAATTTAGAAATTGAGAAATTAAAAAAACTAGTTTAAAAATTGGTGACAAAGCCAGAGTTACAACCTCCAGCCCTAAATTCTGAATCTTTGCCAAGGAAACATTACAATGTTTTCAGGTGTCCCAGAAACAGATTTTCAGGCCGAAGGGCTTTAAGAGGTCAGCCAGTTCAATTTCTTCATTTTGTAAGAACTAGAATTCAGGCTCAAAGAAAGTCTGAATGATTTTTCTAAGGCAGAACAAAGTTAAGGCTAAAACATTTCTTCACGAACACATTTCTCCACGAACACATTTCTCCGGACAGGTGTTCTGTCCCCTGGTCCACCGTCTCTGAGATCGCCTGAGTTAGCAGTGAAGTGCGTCAGATAAAATGAACAGTTGAGGTCAAAATCCATATATATTAGTGTGAAATATTTTTCCCCCAGAGTTGTAACACAGTAAGTCTTTTAAAAAATGTATTAAAATCCAAATAAAGCACCGCCTTAGTTAGTAATAATATATCAATATGTGTTCATTAGTTATGATAAATTTATTGTTTCAAAGAGCTTAACAACAGAGAAACTGGGCACAGGATCTAAGGGGACCCTTTGTGCTGTCTGCAACTTTTCTGTGAATCTAAAGCTGTTCTAAAATTGAAAGTGTACTTAAAAAATAAATTCTTGTGCTTTACTGAAATATTAGTGCAAAATCTTTATTTTTTTCCTTTAGGAATTTTCTGAGGAAGCAGTTTAGACGAATGTGAATATGACCAGTAATGGGAAATTGAAATACTGAAATGTTTCAGGTAGTGAAAGGGTTCGTTTTGCCCCTCTCCTCTCAGAGCGTGCAGTCACGTGAGGTCTGGGCGGTAGTGTTGGACCTGGTTAAAAATGACTACAGCAAGAGAGAGCCTTTAAAATCCACATCAGATAAGTTTTGCGCTGTAATCACAATATTGACAATCTTTTTACTTCCTTTTTTAGTTGAAGCACAATTGATAGGCAATATGATATTAGTTTCAGGTATATGACATAGTGATTCAATATTTTTGTAGATTATACTCCATTTAAAGCTATTATAATATATTGGCTGTTTCCCCTGTGCTGTACAATATATCTTTGTAACTTATTTATTTTATACATGGTAGTTTGTACCTCTTAATGTTGGTTATTTTTAATCTTTTAAAATTGAGATAAAAGTGACATATAACATTATATCAGTTTCAGATGTACAACATAATGATTTAATATTTGCCTATATTGCGAAACGATCACCACAATAATTCTAGCAAGCATATGTCACCACACCCAGTTACAGATTTGTTTTTTCTTGTGATGAGAACTTTAAAGATTTTTCTCTCTTAGCAACTTCCAAATATACAATACAGTATTACTAACTATAGTCACCATGCTGCACATTTCATCCCCAGGGCTAATTTATTTTATAACCAGACATTTTTACATTTTGACCCCCTTTGTGCATTTTTCCCACTCCCTTAACCCCCACCCCTAGACCACCACTCACTGGTCTGGCAATCTGTTCTCTGAATCTATGAGTTCAGTTTTTGTCTGTTTGTTTGCTTGGTTTATATTTTATTTTTTTTCTTTTTTTAGATTCCACATATAAGTGAGATCATGCAGTGTTTGTTTTGTTTTTCTCTGTCTGACTTATTTCACTTAGCATTATGCCCTCAAGGTCCATCCATGTTGTCACAAATGTCAAGATTTCTGTCTTTTTTATGACTGAATAATATTCCTCTGTGTGTGTGTGTGTGTGTGTGTGTGTGTGTGTGTGTGTGTGTGTGTGTGTGTAGCTCACATATTCTTTATCCATTCTTCCATTGGTGGACACTTAGGTTGCTTCCATGTTTTAGCTATTGTCAATAATGCTACAATAAACATACATGCATCTAACATCTTGAGTTAGTGTTTTCATTTCCTATGGATAAATATCCAGAAGTGGGTTTGCTGGATCATACAGTAAGTCTATTTTTAATTTTCTGAGGAGCCTCCATTCTGTTTTCCACAGTGGCTGCAGCAATTTGCATTCCCACCTACAGTGCACAGGGTTTGCTTTTTCCCCACATCCTCACCAACATATGTTATTTCTTGTCTTTGTGATAATAGTCATTGTAGCAGGTGGGAGGTGATATCCTATCGTGGTTTTGATTTGCATTTGCCTGATGGTTAGTGATGCTGAGAAACTTTTCAGGTGCCTGTTGGCCATCTGTTCTTCCTTGGGAAAAAAAAAACCTATTCATAACCCAATTCTGCCCATATTTAATTGATTTATTTGCTTGTTTTTGCTATTAAGTTGTATGAGTTCTTTATATATTTTGGATATTAACCTCTTATCAGATATATGACTTGAAAATATTTTTTTCCATTTGGTAGATTGTCTTTTCATTTTGTTTATTATTTCCTTTGCCATGAAGAAGCTTTTTATTTTGATGGAGCCCCCTGTGTATTTTTGCTTTTGTTGTCTTGGCTTTTGGTGTCAAATCCCCCAAATCATCCAGACCTTTGTCAAAGAGGGTGCTGCCTGTGTTTCCGTCTATGAATTTTATGGTTTCAGGTCTTATGTTCCAACTTTTAATCCATTTTGAGTTAATTTTTGTGTATGGTGTAAGTTAATGATCCAGTGTCATTCTTTTGCATGTGTCGTATTATATTTTATCTTTAAAGCATGGAGATTGGGGATATTCAAAGATACGATTTCTCCTGTAATAGTTGTTTGCTTGCAGAGATTACATTGATGAACACTGTGGTAGTTGATTTATAATAAGATCTAAAATTATGTATTTTTTTCCAATTTTTCTCCCCCTAAAGTTTAGAAAGAGTTCTTACTGTAGTTTAAGACTTTGGGAATGGTTCTGGTGATGTGAGGAAGTGGTTAGAGTGACAGGGACAGTTTTCCACCCCTGAGTTGCAAGGGTCTGGGTGACAAATGTTACCAGGAAGTGTGGTCCACTTAGAAGATCAGTTGTTGTGTTCATATTCGTCTCCACCTCCTCCCGCTTCCCAAAGTTTTACTCTCCATAACAACTTTAAAACATTTTAAATCTTGGATTCATGTACACGTAGGATTCAAACACTTTGCAAAGTAAGCATTCGTGTAGGGCTCTGCTTCTGACTGGTCCCCGGCTGTGCGGAGCAGCCCACTGAGCCCTGCTTGCTTATCTTCCTGAGTGAGGTTTTCTCTCCATCACCCCCAGCGCGAGCTATGGCGTTACAAGGGTGTTGTTTTTCATGTGAAATCATCTGTCAACACTGACTCCGAAGTCAGCAGCAAATTCCCCTCTTCTTGTTCTAGCAGAGGAAAATGTGAGCTGAGTGGGCTTGCATTTTCCGTCGCTTGCTCAGATGTCGCAACCATGATGACTCTTCATTCACGCATGTTATGGCTTGAGAGGCTGAAAACACAACCCAGGCATTGTTCACACTGTCAGCCAAGCGTGCGTGTGTGTGTGTGTGTGTGTGTGTGTGTGTGTGTGTGGTTTGGAGGAGTCATCATCCACCTCTCTGCACAGCCCTGGACCCCAATACTTTGGTTCCTAATTCCACTTATCCTACTTCCAGACCTATGGTACCCTCTGGAATGGACCTTATTTTCAGACTCAAGCTTAAACTTAACTTGAAACTATGGGATAAATGACAAATGATTTGCCTGCCATATGTATTCTGGAAAAGGTAGGGTATGTATATCACAGGGTGATTTATTTAACCATTTAAAAATATTTCTTGAGCAGCTGCCTAGTGCTAGATCCTGTCTTAGACACTCAGGAAATGACTTGGTCATGTAACACTGTAGCCTCACAGACACTGAATTTGTGCTCATACCTTCAATTTGCTCTGCCACCCTTCTCTGTCCTGGACTGAGCCCCGGGAGGCTGAATCACATAGACTCTGTGGAAGGGCTTTTTCATCCTCTGATCATCCCTTGTGTTGGCCAATGAAATGCACTGGCAGGGGGCTGGAGGGCAGGAGGAGAGTGGGGCCGGGTGTTTATTCCCCAGCTCCGCCCCTGGGGGCAACTGCAGCTCCCGTGAGACAGT
Organism: Camelus bactrianus; assembly: GCF_048773025.1. Lineage (NCBI taxonomy): Eukaryota > Metazoa > Chordata > Mammalia > Artiodactyla > Camelidae > Camelus > Camelus bactrianus. Next base: position 17,855,337 of record NC_133572.1, read on the forward strand.
CCCTCCCCACAGCCTTCCTTCTGGGGGTTCCTTGAGGCTTCATTAAGGCTTAGGTGTAAAAGGGTAGCCATTCCAACCCCTGAGACACTGCACTATCCCCTCACGATTTCCCTACACCTGGCCTACTGCCTTTGTAAGAAGTCTTTTTAGTGGACCCTTTTTAAATTGCCCCTCTGTTTCTTGCCAGAAGCCTGGATACAGTCTGATGATGACGATGACGACCATGATGAGTACTGAGCAGTAATAACGACTAATACCGAGCATAGACCACGTCCCAGGTGACACACGACTTTCAGATGTATGATTTGATGATTTCCCAAACCCAAACAAGGTAAATGTCATTCCTTAACTTTGGTCAATAAAGAAACTGAACTTTGAAAAGATTTGGCAATTTCCCCAAGTCCATACAGTGAGCACAAGGCAGACGCGAGCCCTGTGGCTTCCAGGTCCACGCTGTGAACTGTCCCAGCTCTCTCGTGTGCCCCGGTCTGTGTGCTGCAGCTTTTCCGTCAGTGTCCCTAACAGAGAAGGGCCACCAGACAAGCCTCTGTCGCACCTTGTATCTGGCATTACGAACTCTGTTACATTCCATTCAGTTTTGAGAGATGGAAGTAAGAACATGCAGTTGCTTCTGTTAATTATCATCATTTATGTATTTGAAGCCCTGGAACATGATTATGGAGGACACCTTAGATCATTATGATGAATTTAATTACGTGGCAAATCAATAGATATAATGACCCCTCCCCCTGCTAAAATCAGCAAAGTTAGAAGAAATGACCTAACTATAACCCTAACTATAAATCCAGATGTTAAACTGGCACGACCTGACTTGTGTTCCCCAGACTCAGATGACTTTGGCAAATGGTGTGGGGATGTCCCTTTGCGTCTATTGTGCTGGTAGGTAGACTCCAAGGACAGTCTGCTGCCACAGTGTATGATATTGTCACCTTCCTCAACAGAGAGTCCTCTAGGGTGTCAATTTCATATTTAATCTTTTGCAATATTATTCTGTGGTTTCTACCCAGATATTGTAGATGCTCATAGGATAGAAAAAATGAACTCCCCGTGGAAATACAAACACAGTAGGAAAGAAAGTAAAGGTCATTTGTCAAATGTTGGTGGGGCTTTGGCTCTTACTGGAGCCTTTGCAGAGTTTAAAAATCATTCACTACTTAATACACACTTGGAATCATGTAACCCCATGTCCCTCTAATTTTTACCCTTATGAATGTGTGTCCAGGTTTTCCCCCATTCTCTTCTCCTTTCTCCTTCCCCTCTTCTCCTTCCCCTTTAATGCTTTAGCTCTAGGCTGAAGTTTCTTGAGAAATCCTTCCATGACATTTCAGAAGTCTAGGGATTTGAGCTCAGAGACTTGGCTTTCAACACCTTTCGAATAGTTGCCTTCAAGTTTGGTGATTCACACATCAGTCATCTTTTAAATGTCTAGTGCAGGCATAAAAAGTGGGCACAGAAAACAAAAGGATAAAGAAGCCAGACCCTTGCCACTAAAAACTGATTTCACCTCTGAAGGGGCTACAGGTGATGTTCGTTGAGAATGGATGCTCTCTGGGTAGCTGGGGGAGCTGTCGACACTCTATAATTTCTGTCTTTCTTTTTTTTTTTTTTTAATTGAAGAATGGTCAGTTACAGTGTGTCAGTTTCTTGTGTACAGCGTAATGTCTCAGCCATACATATATATACATATGTTCATCTTCATATTCTTACAGTCTCTTGACTTAGTTAAGTTGCTGATACTTCCTATGAGATGGATGCTAATGGAAATTTCAAACAATGAATTTGGTAGGAGAGGGGGGAGTGCTTGATAAGGTGGGTCATTCACAGAAAAGGTGGGGAAAGCTCCTTTTCTACGGAGTCCACCTTAATCTTTCTTCCCTAAAAGGTAATGCTAATCATCAAAGGAGACGTCTCTCTCTCTGAATCAGAAACCCTTCTGCAGGATCTTACTTCCTCCTGTTCCGTCTCCTCACTTCCATTCATCATGTTTCTCCATGTGTCTGATTGATAACTTAGCTTCCCCTCTTTACAGCTCAATTAAGCATGAATGAGTGAAAAATACTGTAGGGTCTGGCTGTCCTTGATTTCTTTTTACTCTTTTTTTTTTTTTTCTTCTTTTCACTGTTTGCTGCTCTTCACAGCTACAGCCCTCAAGTGTGTGAACCCGTCTCACAGCAGGAAGTAATTTCTAAATGAAATCGGCACTAGACTTTTGACCGTACCATTAGTTATTTGCTGTATTAGCTGGTGCCCATCCCTCTGCCTGTCTTGTCTTCATGTACAGTGTAGATTTGATCTCTTAGGTTCGTATTAGAAGGTAATCCTTTGGGTTTTTTTTCCCCTGGGCATTTTCTAAGGCAGGAAAGAATTTCTCACCCCTGGAGCTCTACGCTGCTGCAGGTAAAGAATTTAACAGCTGTGGGGGTGATAATTAGAGCCTCTAATAATTTGACTGACCTGCCCTAGGTACTCAATCGTACAGTAGGCCTTTCTTCCATGTTGTAAGATGGCTATTTAGCTCTCTACCTATGTGGTTTAGGAGATCTACATGGCCTTAAATTCACTGACAATATGATTCAGCCCAAGGCACATGAATGAATGTTGCCCATAGAGAATTCTGTGGGCAAGCTTCAAAATTTATTTGGAAATAATTTAAAAATTTTTTTTCCAGCGGGGGAGGGTATAGCTCAGTGGTAGAGTGCATGCTTACCATGCATGAGGTCCTGGGTTCAATCCCCAGTATCTCCATTAAAAAAAATATTTTCCCTGTTCAATATTGGGATGAAGGGGCAGTTCTGAAATTGGTCATCTGTTTTGGCTGTGTTACAGGAGGAGTTGGGGACCTTTGGGCTCAGAGGGGTGGGGCAGCAACATTCACCAAGAAGGTGGCAGGAGGAACATGGATCTGGGTTCCAACAGCCCAAGCCAGATGCTTTGGGATCTTGCTTAGGATCTGAGAGTTGGAGAGAGAGAGGGCATTAATATACTTGCAGTTTGGGGCCTTGGTGAAAACAGGAGGAGAGGTGGGTGGTTCTTGCAGGGAAGCTAAGTATAAAGGGAAGGGTTTTTGGAGGAGTGAATGAAAGAAAAGGAAATAACAAAACTGCTGTTACCACCGCCACGGTTTACTGAAGGTAAAGACATATTGTCACAATTTTATATAACAAGCATTGTGCCAGAAGCCTGTTCCTAAGTTTCACAACAGCCGCATGAAGTTGGGCACATCTGTTCCCTTTTCTCAGTAGGAGGAAAAAGTTGTCCAGAAGTCATTCAATGTGGAGGTGGTGAACCCAAGGTCTGAACCCCAGGCTAACTGAGTCCCAAGTCAGGAAAAACAATGTTTCCAAAACCAGCTTCTTTCTAAAATGTCATTGTATCTTATTTAGAAAAGGGAGAAGTTGGCAATGGAGAAAAGAGGAAGGATGAATACCAGAAAAGAAACAGCACAGGCCTTGGAGGAGACAAGGCTAATAATGATGGTAGTCAACACTATAAAAATAAATTCTGTAAAATATAGATAATGTACTGCCCTGAATTGCATCCTATATGTATCACTTCTTCTGCCACCTCACCCCAGAAACTTGCATGGTGCTCAGACCCTGTCTTTCCTGATTGATCAGTTTCTAGCTTTTCACAGTGGTATTCTGGAGGCATCCAGCTGTAACTCCTAGTCGTGAAAATGAATACTGGTCTCTCTTTTTTAAAAAGTAACAAATGTTTTTCATCGTAGGCATTATAATCTTAAAGATAATTATAGCTTTAGTCCTCAATTAAAAAATAAACCATGATACAGTATTTTTCACAGCCTCCCACTTTTATTATAGTCTTAATGTTTTCAGCCTCTGACTTTGCTGGAGCAACTTTCCTGTAACATCTGCGTGAACTGTTGTGTGGGAAGATTGGTGCCTTTCGTGAGGTTCCTGAGGGTGCCCGGGGTGGGGCGCTGGAGAATGGGGTACGTGATGCCTGCTCTGAGGGAACGAGTGGCCCCCAATCCCTGCTCCGTGTGAACGCTCAACCCCTGTCTGTGGCTTTGCCTCTGGAACGTCTCTCTCCATCCATACAGTGTTACCTGCAGCCTCGTCCCTCTCGTTCTCCAAAGCACAGAACAGCAAAGCTGCTGAAAACTGGGGAACACGGATGCGTGGACAGGGACCACAGCAGAGCGTTTGTGGGTTGATGTTTCCTTAGGCCTTGCTGCCTCCGGTTTGGTCAGGTACCCTTCCTCCACCAAGATCATTTCCCCAACCCCCTCATCTGCTCTGAGGTCCCGGGTCCTCATCCAGTCTCTGAGAGGTGCCGCCTGAAAACTTCGAGTCCCTATTACCATACACAGGGGGATGTTTAAGTCCGGTCCTCTTGCTCAGTTCTGGGCCAGATATATATCTTAAAAGGCCCGTTAACGAGCTCCTCTAAAGACAAACACATAGAATTGATAGGTCCGGAAATTTTGGGGGCAGTTTTCCTCTAATGTAGGTCAAACCTAATTCATACACAGGGCTACCCGTGTCCGCTGCCCACCCGCTCCTTCCTGTTTCCGCCCAGAACTCCTCCAGGGAGCAATCTTGGTTTATTTTTTCTTTTACATTAAAATGACACTGATGATATTATCATCATGATGCTATTAGTAACCTGAAAATTAGAAAATCTTGCCGAATACTGACTCCAAATGTTGAAATTAAAAATAGAATTGATCTTACATCCTGATTTCTTTCCCAGCCTGAGTCAGAAATCTTCTGCTAAAGTGTATGGTGGTCCTGATACTTGCCAGCAGGGCTTTTCAAATCTTTTTGTGTATTACATCTCTGTTTCTTATTTATAAACAGAAAAACTTGAAATATGTGAGACTGTAAAGTACGAGCACGGAACTAGAGATGAAATGCTCTATCTCATAGGACACTTGGAATGGAGGAGGAGAGAAAGTAAATGTTAAAGCATATTCTTTAGACTTGAGCGGAGAAATCCAGGTCAGGGATATTGGAGAGAAATTGTATTTGACAGGCCATGTCTTTTTTTTTTTTTTTTTAAGCATTTTTTTAATTGAATTATAGTCATTTTCCAAAGTTGTGTCAAATTCCAGTGTACAGCACAATTTTTCAGTTATACACGAACATACATATATTCATTGACAGGCCATGTCTTTGGAGTGAGAAAGATTTGGGTTCCAATATCAGTTCTGTCTCTAATTAGCTGGGCAAGTAAGCTTGGACAATCCTCTCTGTGCCTCCCTTTCTTCATTTATAAAATGGGGGTTATAATTATAATATAAACATCTGAGAGTTACAGTGAGGGTTAAATATACCGGGAGTGTGGCTGGTATGTGACAACTGTTCCGTAAATACCAACATCCTTCTATTTTCCCTTCCTCTCTGATTCATTCTAAGTGGGGTGCTGCAGCAGTAAAAAAATACAAAATTCTATAAATTAGAAATTCTTATAATTAGGATGAGGTGACTCCTGATGAGCCTTAAATAGAATTAGGAAGGGGGCTGGTTACCAGAGGAACCAAGCGTGTGATTTGAGAGTCTGAACTTTTAGCCCCACTTCTGAGCTCCAGGGAGGGGAAGGTGGCTGAATATCAAGTTCATTTACCAACAGCTAAAGATTTAATCAATCATGACCAAGTAATGAAACTTAGATAAAAACTGAGAAAGAATGAGGCTAAGGGAGCTTCCAGGTTGGGAGGATGGCAGGCCCAGAGTTGGGCAGGGAAACCCGGCAGCCCTCCCTCTTCCCCTCTCCACTTCTTCATCTGATGGTTCATTTGTGTCCTTTATGATATTATAAAACAAACAGATACTTGAATGCTGCTGCAGGTGTGTTCTCTGGAAAGTAGACTGAGACAAAGTCTAGCCGCAGGGAACTTGTTGGGGGCTGCTCCTGGGATCAGGGCCTGTGGCGGGAGGAACAGCAGTAGGGCTGGACAGAGGAGAGCTGGGCTCAGATGTAGAGACATCAAGGATGCTGCCAAGCCCGCAGGGAGCCCTGTAGCCGAGATGGCGCCTCAGGGCGGTACCAAGTTGGGGCGAGGCATGTGCGCCTTTAACCCTGCATTGACCAGTCACTGGATGTGGGCAGCTCCAGGGACAGGTGCGTGACTTTGAGGAAAAAGGGTGAAACATTGAGGGCTGTCAGCTGGTAGCACTGCCAGCAGCTGGAGGAAGAAGGTGTCCGGTCCTGAAGGGAGAGCAGGGCAGCATCGTACAGTGTCCACTACAGATGCCGGCTGGAGATTTGACGAAATTAGAAAATGACTTTCCATCTTCTTTGGGTGTGATAATTTTATTATAATTAAAAAAACCCTGAGTTCTTATTTTTTAGATGTAGAGACTGAAATATTTATTCATGAAATGATATCACAGTTGGGATTTACCCCAAAATACTGTTGAGGGGTGAGGGGAGTATATTGTGGGAGGACAAATGAAACATGAGTTGACAATCATTGAAGGGGGTACATGGGCATCACTGTGCTATTCTCTTCATTTTTGTATACTTTGACTCTTTCCATAATTTAAAATGTAGAAAAAAAGATACTAAAATTTAAAAGTCACTTATAAAACAAAAATGTCCGTTACTGGGGCATAACAGGTGACATTTCTGTGAGCGTGATTAATGTTCCTCTTAATACCATTCTTCCTTTCCATATAAAATATTAATAATTAGATGGAGATCTACATTACGTTTTAATTTCACAGAGAAGATAATAAGAAAAATCATGGGAGAAGGGTGAATTTAGGTTTGAATGAAGGACAAGTGCCCTCAGAAATAAAAAATTATTAAATTTCAGACTACAGGGAAAGAGCATTGTGGGCATCTGAAGAGTGGAACAGACGTGCATCCTTCTAAGACGCCTCACGTGAAATCTGACTGAGGGCGATCTGGGGAACTGAAGTCCTCTGCTTGTCTTTCATGTCATAGAATGTAGCCGTGTATTTTTTTTTCCTTTCAATGCATGGCAATTATTTCTCCCCTTCAAAGGGAAAAATGGCTCGTATGTGTGCCATGAACAAAAAGACAATTTTTGCTCTTGGTAATGAGGTATTTGTACATCTAGTTGAAGAATACATGATAAATAAAGCCAGGTTAAAAATAACAGAGCAAATGTTATTTTTCTTAAGTGAGAATTCTTTCCTATAGCACCCTTCCTGGCTGTGCTCTTTGTCATTTCTGTTTTAGTTCCTGCACTCCTTGTTAAGAGGAAAAGTGGGTCACACTAGCTGTATATAATGTTACCTGGAGCTCTCTTCTAGCTTGTGATTCAGCAGAAAGACTCTGTGTGTGTGTGCGTGTGTGTGTGTGACACTAAAAACCATTTTGGGAGAAAAAAGCTTACATCAAGCTTAAAATCCACATAACTCTTTCAATGGCATGATAAGGTACGTTTGTGGGTACCACGTGCATCTTTAATAATTGGGAAATACACCCCATTGCCCATGCTTCACACCATCCCATGTGGGGGACCTGTCTTCACACTAGAAGGATAAAAGCGCATCTGTTCCCTGGCAGCTTTGGTCTCCCTGGGGCCTCATTTGGCCCTCTCCATTTGGACCGGACTCCTAGCAAAATGGGATGCGGGCCCTGCATCCTCTAATTAATCTTGCTGTATTTCTTGCTCTTTTCAGGGCTACTTTTCTTCTACCTTTCACTTTGGGTCCCTGTCTCAGATGTCACGCCAAGATAAGTTGAGAGAAAAATCCAAAGGTCTCCTGGGTTTTTGGAAACATTAAGGTTTTAGACAGTGCTAAGTAGGGTAAAAGCAGAATATTAATGCTAATGCCCTTGAAATCTCCCCTGAACTGAGCATGGCTAATACATCCCTGCCTGTATTACAAAATACCTGGGTCACTCATTCATGGGGAGGTTTGTTCTCTTCGTGGCCCGGATACCAGAGGTGCCAAATTATCAAAGGGGCCCCTCACCTGGACACGGGCCGGGCGGCTCTGAGTTAGCAGGCCATGTCTGGTTCTTGCTGATTCTGATCCTTTTCTTTTTTTTTTTTTTTTTTTGAACTTCAGTTCTTTGCCCTGCTTTCTGCCACTTTCCTCTTTTTCATGGTCCTTCCTTCACCCGATTTCTCTCATCACGTGCTTCTCTGTCTCACCGGGCTTCTCTCACCTTCGAGGACGCCCAAAGCCAAAGCGCGAAGTCAGAGGGCTCATCTCGGGCCCCTCTCCTGCTCCGTTAGTCCACACCCCTCCTCACTGTCAAAAATGCTTTCCTCACCCTCCCTCCGACCACAGCTACCTGGCAGGAAAGGCGCTGCTGGACTCAGGGAAGCTCTGAGGCACAAATAACCAGGCTGCACCCCCCCTCCACCAGTGAGACTGGTAGTTTAATAGTTGCTCCCTTGCCCCCATTTTCGCACTTCACCCTCCTGTTCCTTACCCATCCTTCCTACCGTCCCTTCTCTTCCTTCCAATGGCTGGTTATTACCATTTCCCCCAACTCTTCTTGCCAAGTACCTGCCTTCATTGTATCCTCTCTCTTTGACCTACAATGTGCACCTCATTCTTTGTTTGCAACTCGGTCACTGCTAGAGGGCAGGGTAGCCCTCCTCTCGACATGACTCTCTTTGACCTTCATGGCATCCCCGTAGATGTCAGCTTTTAAAACTCGGTGCCTGATGAAAAGGACCAGGAGTATTTCCTTCCTTGTAACTTGCTTTCCAGCTCCTTAGAGCGCCCGAGTCGACAACAACCACAGCCAAGTGGTGCTCTTGCGGTAGAATTGTGTGCGCGCAGGTCCTTGAGATGCATCAGTAAGGATGTTCGGTTGGGACCAAAAAGAGACATTCTGGCTAACACAGGGGGAGAGGAATTTATTGGAAGGATCTGGAGTAGCTCCAGGAAAAGCTAAACCAAAGAGTCACAAAAGGGACAAGGATAGGGCCAGCTCTGGGGGTCCGGGTGGCAGGAACAAAATCACAGGCGCCCTGAGGTGGTGCAGCCTGGTGGCATGCGGTCAGCCACTCCCCCGCTCTCTGGTGCCCTATGCTCAAGACACAAATGCCAGGGAAAGAGAGGATGATGGGCCAAGCTTGGGTCACAGGTCCACCCTTCCCCGGGGGAGAGGTGAGGGAGTGGGGGAAAAGGGGAGTTTAGGTCCCTGATAGAAAGAAGCCTGGCCAGGAGGTGATCCAGACGCAGCCAGAGCTCTCCGAAGCCACATCGCGGTGCTGTGCTCTGAACAGGAGGATGCTAAGTGGACAAAACTGACAAGTGGCCACTTGAGGAAGAAGTAGATTCAAGGGAGGACAAGTGGATTCAATCGTTTTTAAAAATCATTTTCTGTCAGTTCAGAGCAGCACCTCCCTCTCCCACCTTTAAAAGATGGAAAGCCAAGACACTAGGGTCAGGGTTCAAGGTCAGGCTGTGAAGAGGATTTGTTCATTAAGAGTAGTAAACATGACAGAACCCCGTGAGTCAGTATATCGCTAAGTACTTTCCGTATATTAATTAATTCCCTCAATAACCCAAAGAGGTGGGTGTTATTATCAACCCCATTTTATGGAGGAGGAAACTGAGGCCCAGAGAAGTTAAGTAACTCGCCCGAGACTACACAGCTGGTACCATGTGCAGCAGAGTAAGGATTCAAGCCTAGGCAGTCTGGGTTACTCTGTGTTCCTATCCATCATGTGATCTACCTCAGAATCTCTGTATAACAAAACAAATGTTTAGAACAAAATACTTCAAGAAAATGGGCAGCTCTGATCATCTTTGCTGTGTGGAACAGAAGGGCATCGGGAACAGGGACATTTTAAATGATAGTTGATAATCCCTCCCCCAGGAGCCCAACTTGGGGATTTCATCAATAAACACCTGTTCCCACGCAGACGTAACACACGGGGACAGGAATCACTGGCCCGCGGAGACACACGCTCACCTCCTGGGAAGACGGCTCTATGATTTTACTTCCTTGGGGCAGTTATTCGAAAGTACAGTCGTTTTATTTTTAGTTACCTTCAGATTATACCCCAGAGCACATCTCTTCACTGTCTCTCCCCGACACTCCTCTGCTTCTCAAAAAGAGAAACACTGAAACTTCTCTCCTCCACACTAAAAGGCCTTTGTCCGAAACCACACATGTCGATTTTAAACAGAAAATAATATTAAAGCACAGTGCTTCCTTTATGTGCCTCCCGCAGCTTTCTGAGTTCCTGTGTCCCTGGATTTATGATGTGCTCTGCACTTTCCACATTCTCAGTCCTGTTTTCCCACATTTGAAGGAGAAATGATCAAGAGATTTGTGCTGGAGTAAATTTATTCTGTCTTGAGCTGGGGGAAGGTTCCAAATTCACCACAGCATGGAAAATAGAAATGCTGTAAGCATCAGGCTTTCTTCCCAGACCCGCCGGCAGGCAAGCGCTGGGCCTGGGGCAGAAATGAATGGACGATGCGTTCTTGTAATCACGCCTCTGCTCAGAGCCATTTGGGTTTCACTTGCGGGGAGAGAAATCTGGGCCCTTTATAGCTCCCTGGCTCTCTTGTGCGGGATGAGGGGGCTGTGAGCTTTGGGGGCTGAGCACTGAACTGGGGATTTGCCCTCGGTCTCTCGGAACAGGACACCCGGGATAGGAGGCGGGGAGCCATAGGAGAATACGGAGAGTGTAAGTTCATTTTCACCTTTCAAGAAATTAACCTGTTGACTCTCAGTCGTAATCCTAGGGATGTACGTCATTCTGTTTAAGAATAAGAAGCTCAGGCAAAAGGAGCTGAAACTTGGAAATAAAGGTTTACTGGCTGGGATTTTCTCTCAGTGTGTCTGCTTATTTCAGCCTTCTCTTCTGTTTACCTCTCTGTGTAACGTAACTGTCCACCAGCTGCTGTCCCGTCTTGTCAAGAAGACTGCGTTCTGTAGCGGACTTGGCCCTTCGACTCCCAGGGTTGGGTAGGACATTAGCAGACAGACCAATCTGCAGAGTTGGCCAGGGGACTAGCCACCTCCTCCTGGTGTCTGAGTCAGGCGCTGTCCCATCGGCAAGCATCTTCAACACGTGAATTTGGTTAGGTTGGAGGGTCCTAGTTTTTAAGCCCTTTGTGTGTTGCTGCTTTTTTTCTTGCTCCTTTATTATTTTTTAAAAATCACTTATTCCATAGTCTCTTTCAGTGTCATAATTGGTAAGACAGCAGGGCAAGGGCAGACAATATTCTGCCGCTTGGTGACCTGCTCGGTAAGACCAAGAATACCTTTCATTTAAAAGCAGAGACAAGTGACAGGATAGCATTGAAAATCAAAGCAGGGGAGGGTATAGCGCAGCGGGAGAGTGTGTGCTTAGCATGCACGAGGTCCTGGGTTCAGTCCCCAGCACCTCCGTTAAAAAATAAATAAAAACATAAATAATAAACCTAATCACACTCCCATGCCCCCCAAAAAGCTTAAATAAATCAGTGGAGGAAGATATGGGCTAATGAATAAGGGAAGCTGAAACTATTGATTATCTTTGTGGAAAAAAAAATAAGACCTTTGCTTATTACCATGTTAATATCTCAGTTCCACGCTTACTAAGATCTAAACAGACAAAATCAAAAGTGTAAAGCTTTTAAATAAAATACAAAATTCTGTTCAGAAGACTTTCTTTAAAAGGGACACCAAAGATTGCACACCAAAATTGAAAAGTTGATACATTTGACTATATTAAACTGAAAATTTCTGTTTAAAAAAAAGACACAAAAACAAATCGAGAAGATAAACTATAAGCTGAAGGAGAATATTTGCAACACACATATAAATACATTAAAAAAAATAATAAAAGCGGAGATCTTTCATTTCTTCCTTGGTCTGGATCTTGTCTCTTCCCTCACTTTCTCGTCTCCAGCCAGGCTAGCCTCCTAGCCATTTCTACAAATCTCCAGACACTCTCCCACCTCAGGGCCTTTGCTCTGGCTGTTCCCACTGCCTGTAATTCTCTTGCCCCACTTGGCGTCCCCTTGGCGTATATCCTCATGCTCGTCAGTCTTGGCTCACTCTCTCCTGAGACGTCCCCGGAGCCTCCTATTTCACTCAGCAACTGCCCTGTCCTTCCCACTCCCAGCCCCCTCGCCTGCTTCCTTAATTTCAAAGCACTTATCCCTTCTCACAGCTATAGACTCTATTCATTTATTATGTTTAATACAAGTTTCTTATGTTTCCTCCCAACGTAATCAAAGCTCGTGGGACAGGGATCTCTCTCTGGTTCACTGGTGTAGCCCAAGTTAGGGGCTGGTACAATCACTCAAAATTTTTATAGGAGCGCGAGAGTATTTGAATGAGTGAGCGAATGATCCTTATTGGAAGTCAGAGGTTACCAATGTGACCCCACCCTCTGATGTAAACTGGCGAGTTACAGATATGCTGAGAGATGGTCGCCCTCACCCCTGAGGCAGCTGGCCAGGGTCTGGGGCAGCCAAAGGTCCGAGCAATTTTTTCCCACTACAAGTTGCCTTCTCCACTTACCCCAATGTCCTTTGTAGTAGTATGGCCACTTTCTAGGTGTGCCAGGACATTAAAAGTTCAGGAAACACTGCCCTAGCTAAGGTGTGCCTCATTGGGCAAAAATGGAGACATCATGCACTTTTCACCCTGTGAGGGGTCCCTCCCTGGAAGTGCCTGTCTCTTGACATCAGTATTCCCGAAGCTCAATCAAATGTTAGTTCAACAACCATTTCCGTTGTGGATCAATGAAATGTTCTTTTACACAAATGATTTTATGCGATAAATTGTGTGTTTTAAAACATAAAGAATATATAGGAAATGAATAAAAGAATTAATATATAGCAAGAGAGTGGGAGAAATATTTAAAGTGTTAAAATTATTGGTGGGTGTTGCCGAGAGTGGTGGTGAGAAAATCAGGTGGCCTGAAAGAGGATGCTAATGAATGTAGCCTTACATTTTTATGCCTGGCTGTTCTAAAATGGAAGTTCCTTTAAGAGGGAGGGCTGATGGGAGACCTTCCCTACAAAGAGCTCAAAGTCTGGGGATCTGCCTCCCCGAATATTCCTCCTGGGTCCCTTGTTTATCACAAAGAAAGCTCTCAGCATCACCTCTAGCTGAATCCTAACCTGGGGATGATAAGGACAGTCATGGTACTAGGTCTGTTTGCACCAGGTTTCTTAGGAAAACATCACTGTGGGGCAGATGCAAGATCTCAGCCGCTGGGCAAGCAGGTATTAAGCCAGAGCTATAAAGGACCGAGTGGCGGTGGGCCAGAGATTGAGAATCAGGACCAGAAGAGCCAGGGGAAGCCTGGGAGGAAGGCCCAGGGCCAGACGAGGCAGTTGGCTGAATCTGGCAGTGCCCGGAATCTGGCAAGCATGAGAGATCTGGGAGCCAGGAGTCAGGCAGAAGCCAGGAAACTCCGGGTTCATGAGGTGAAGGCTGAATGGTGTGGGGAGGGAGAGTCAGGAACAAGACAGCAGGAAGCAGCATCAGGGATGTCTTGAAACCAAGACAACAGTTTCTGCCAGGAAGACTCGTCTATGCCTCTTGCCAAGGCGAAATGCAGCATCTGGAAGAGTGTGCTCAGGCCTGCAGGTGGGAGCAGGGTGAAGAGGCCAGCGTGGTTCGATAGCCAGGATGGAGCTGCAGCCAAGGGAAGGTGCTGGCACTCAGCCTCTCTGAGAAGGCGATCTTTCCCATCCCCTCTTTCTAGATCTTATGCAGCACTGAAGGATGACAGTTACATGCACTATGACAACCTGTTAAGAGTTTGGGGGACAGTCATTAGCCTCAAGCGTCCCATCCCTACTGGAGGTGACCCTGCACTGGCCCCTCCTCTGGCATCTCTCATGTTAGCCTGGTCATTGGAACCCCCACTTCGAACCTAAAAACTCTGGGACAGACTGACCAGGAGGCCCAAAATGAGGATGCACGTCCTCTGAGGTCCCTTCAACAATGGGGTCAGGGCTGGAGGGGCCACAGGACTCAGGGAAAGGTTGGTCACTCCCCAGATGAGGGGAGTTCAGGACAGGATATGCCCAGGGTCTGACCATCACACAAAGGGCCCAGGTTCCATATTTGTGATTTTAAGAATTCACGGTTGCCAATTGATGTCCCGAACATGGTTTCTTTCCTCCATTTATCAGATTAATGTTTACTGAGTGCTTACTGCATGCCAGGCCGTGCTGCTCCCTACTAGCAGTGCCCCGACTCCCCTGGCCAGCCCTGGGTCTCTGCGTTCTCTCATTGCACACCGTTCTCCATTTGGCTGGCACTCTGCCCTCTGAATGAAGTTTGCTATAACTTTATGTTACTCTGTTCTGCTAAAGGTTCTTGCTGGTGTCTGATTTTCTAACCATTTTTCAGGCATGTCGAAGATGGCTCTCTGGCTTCTGCATGTTCTTTTGCTGTGACATATTCCAAAGTAAGAAAGGGCATTTATAAGGAAGATGCAAACCCAAGAAGCAAACAGTTACAAAGTAGCCTGCACCCTGTTCTCCAGACCCAAATGCACTTGGGCTTGGTGTTCTGGGCCTGGCAAGCCATCTGGGCACAGTCTACTAAGGTGACACAGTTGTACCCTGGGGACACATGCATTGTACAGAGTAGGTCTGATTTAGCAAAGGACAGACAGAAAGAATAGATGATAATAAAGATATATAATAATGATGATGATGATGATGATGATGATGATGATGAAATAACAATAAGAATAGTAATTTGGGAGTCATTATAATGTAATTATGGGGGGAACACAGACTTTGAAGTCAAGAAGACATGAGTTCAAGTATGCTTACAATCTGTGTAAATCTAACCACGTTTCTTAACTTTTAGTGTCTTAGTTTCTTTACCTTGATATAAAAATAAGAACGCCTGCCTCATAGTGAGAGTTGCTTTAATGGTTAAATTAACAAGGTCATGTATTTAAAGTGCCAGAGGACAAGTCCTGTGGCTGTGATACGAATCAGGTGCTTAAGAAAGGGAAGTTAATAGTAAGAGTAGCTTCTACGTATTGAGCGCTTATGAAACGCGAGACCCTGAAGCTGGAACAATAATGTTTTCTCACTTACTGTCACCTAGGAGATAAGAATTACGCACATCTTAGAACTGAGGGACCTGAGACTTAGGGAAATTTAATAAATTACTCAGATTCACGTAGTTAATCAGAGAGCTTGGCCAGGGAAGTAAGAAAAGGGGAAGCAGGTGAACATTTACGGAATGCTTACTGCGTACCAAGCACTGTACCAGATACATCACAAGCATTAACTGGTTGAATTATTATTATAACCGTAAGAGTTAGATGTTACTATCTCATTTTACATGAGGAAATGGCAATTTTCTCAAAGTTGTACAGATGCCTATAGGTAGAGAGTCAGGATTCCAGCCCAGACCTGGCCACCCCCAAAGCTTATGGTCTTTCCCTTGAAAGAAGGAAGGGAAGTTAGGGTTCAGGTTTTGTTTACCATGAAATAAAGCTTGGGTCTTTAGAATTTTTTTAATGACTGATTTCAGAAATAGAGAACAGATTCTGACATTGCTTTTAAAACTTTTGACTATCTTGAGACTCATAACCTCCTCTGATGGTTCCCTTAGCTTTGCTTCCATCCTCAGTCACCCCAGCTGTACTCCAGGAAAAGCGGGAGCTGGCTGGTCCCCTTCCTGGGAGATTCAGCTCTGTGCACATTCCTGATGCCTGGTCATTTGGAGAATCAGTGTCCCTGGTTGTGAAGTCCAGGCCAATGTATCAGATGGTCTCCAGACCTGAACAGAAGACCGAGCTCTAAGAAAGGCGAAGAAAACCCTCATGTTGAGAAACTGAGAATATTGCTTTTTTAGAAAAAAAAAAATCAAAATATGTGAAAAGTAAAGAGAGGGAAACTCAGGTCAGATGCAGCCTCTCAGCTTGACGAGCTTCCGGTTTCGCTCGCTCCATTTCCAGGACGGTTCAGTCCTGATTGAGAATCTCCTTGGCTGTGTCTGTAGATGGGGGAGACGTGCCTGCTGAGGAAAGCAGGGAGAGAAAGGAGTGTTCTCCACCAGGTGTGCCGTGACAGAGAGCAGCGGGGTGAGAAGGATGGAATTAAATAAGCACATTACTCTGGGAAAGTCTCCATCAAATTAAATTCCTTGCATCTTGACCATGGCAGGAGTGGGTTCACTGGTACGCTTGGAGGAAGGGAGGGACTTACACCCCAACACTGTGCTAGGGGTTTTATTTTCATTTATTCAACATTCAATAAATAGTTACTGAGTACCTGTTATGTGCTGGCTGGGATACAGCAGTGGGTAAAGTCACTGTCACCTGGGTCTTATATTCTAATGGAAGGGGGCGTGAAAAGATGATTACCCAAGTTAAGTAAGTAATGTAGAATACTTTACACAATGATAACTTTTATGGAGAAAAATAAAGTTAAAAAATGAGGACTGGGGGTGTGATACAATCACTCAGAAAGAAAGATATTCTTATTGTATTACTTTTCCAAGTGAGAAAATGAGGTCGAGACGAATTAGGTTCTTCAGGTCACGCAGCTGAGTGGCAGAGCGTCGGCTGTAAACCAGGTCAGTTTGAAGAAAGCTCATTCTCTATCTTTTTAAAGTACCAGCTTTTTATTTCAGAGTAAAGAATATTAAAAAAAAAAAAACCTACCATCTGTTATCCCCCTCATTCTACAAAATAAATAATTAAAAATCTTTAACTTTGCATCGATCATTCTCTGTTTTCTTGCCATCTGCCTTAGCTACGTGCTGAAACAAAGGAAGATGGGCGAATACAAGACAATCCGTTATTGAGGAGTCTTTTCCGATGGCTCAGGGGGCAGTTACAGAATTCTTTTGCACGTGGCGATGGAGCATGTATGAGGACCATATGGTCCAGTTAAGAAACGCTCTTTCTCCGGCTAGCAGCAAAAATGTTTTTGAGGTTAGCCTGAAAGCTGAAGATGAGCAAGGAGGAAAAGTCAAAAAATTCTAAGAAAACAATTTGTATTTCCATTGTGTGCAAACCCTTGGGAGCGCTAACGTGAAGTTCTGAGCTTTGCTGTTGACAAGCATTGTTACCGATCGGCAGCCCATTTCCAGCATTGTGGTAATCATTTGATCTTTTATTAAAGAACATTCTTCCAAAAATATTAATTTAAAAATTAATGTCAACACTTTCTGACATTCCATCCCTGAATGCTGAAGAAGAAAAAAGTTTTAGAGTTTTTTAATAATCTTGGTAAATATTATTTGAACTTTACTTCAAGCCAAAACAAGTTTCATGGGGGAAAAAAAAATCCTTTCTTCAGCCATGGGCAATAAATTTGGCCAGGAGGGCCTGGAAGCAAGGAACTGAACATGCTAAATTCTAAGTGGGCATTCATACCCGCGGACACCATAATTTTCAGAGACTTGATTTTATTCCCCTAAAATAAGAAAATGTTTTCAAGAAAATCCTCAATTCTTGCCCATCGTCTCTTTATCTCCTGGGTGGGTGGGTGGATGGATACACCTCATGGGCTTGGCTTTTTTTTTTTTTTTTTTTTTTTAAATATCCAGTGGTTAATAAAAAAGCCACTGACTGGACTCATTATCCAGTGTTCCTTATGTTTGGTGGAAAGAAGAAAGAAATGAGAGGCTAATGATTCACTCTGAATCCAAACATCTCTCTCCAAGATCAAGGTTTTTTAAGGATTAAGGGTTGTGTGTGCATGCGTGCGTGTGGGCACGTGTGTGTGTTTGTAGTGACTGGTGTGTCAGCTAAGCTTCCCCTCCTTTCCTGTAAATGGAGCTTTTACTTTTTAATTCTTTTCACCGTGGCTGCTTAGGAAGGTATCTCAAGGGCTTGGAGTAGCAGAAAGGATTCCTAGTAGTTCTTTCCCACCAAGCGAGAGTGTTTACTCTCTCTTGTTCAGTAGTTGCTTGAGAGGGGAAGACAGAGAAACAGAAACAAGGAAAGTGAGGAAGAGCATGTTAGGGGGAAAAGAAAAGCAGTGGGGTGTCCAGAGGGCTCTGGAGAGGCGGAGAAGAATGAAAACTGCCCGAGGAACTGGATAGTAATCTCTCGGCTCCCCCGACGCCAGAGAACCCTGAACCTAGAAAATTAGCTTTAGGTGGTGGAATGAATTTAGCCCAGAGACGTTACTTGGTAAAGAAGGAAACAAGTGATTTCTGTTTTCTCACGAAGAGGTTAGATCTACTCACTGTAAAGGGTGGGATGGGAGGCCATTGAGTCCCGGCTTCAGTCTGACTCTGCGGCTCTCTAGCTGGGTGACCTTGGCCAAGCCGCTACAACATGCTGACAGTGACATTCCTCTTGATTCCTCACTCACAGGGTTGCCTGGAGCAGCCAATGAAATAATTTATTACACATTCATGCTTTTATTCAACAAGAATTCGTTGAGTACCTACTGTGAAGAAATGGACAAACTCGGTATATTCTAAATATATTTCAGTATGTATGAAATACACACACACATGCCATTCTGTAATATATTGCAATATACAGAAACACATTTACTTTATCATGATACTGCGTTACTCTCGCATGTGGTCAAAGTTCATCAGAGCAACCTCTTGTGGGCCGCATACTGTATATGATTGTGTGAGGTGTGTGAATTAAAAATTTAATTGAGCACATTTATGGATGATGGGTGGGCCTCTTCCCTGACAGTTGGCTGCATCCAGTTTATCGCTATGCATTTAGGTTTTCCAACACATAACTGGTGTTGCCAGAAAAAAGAACACCTTAAAAAAAAAAAAAAGAGCAGAAACTTTGGTAAGTAACCCAAGCAAGAGATGTTAACCGCTTCAGTCTGGACAGAATGTTCACACCCTGGTGGGCTCACTGCTCTCAGGCTCACGGAGTGAGCTACTACACCGTCCTCGAAGGCCAAGAAAACCACTGCCACCGTTGTTAGGGCTGTCTGAGTGAATTGCACTCAAATTGGCTCTTGCTGGAAATAGCAGGCTTTCTGGAGCACGATCAAGATTCTTTTTTAGTCTTCTTGCCTCCCACCCTTTCCCATTCCAGATTTGTTCAGATCGTTTACCACAAGGTGGAGGTAGCCAAGGTCAAGGGGAATGGAAGTTCATCTACCTCCAGGATAGTCACCCTGAACCCTGACCGATCCCAGTTGTTAAGAGCGATAAGCTTGAGGATGGAAGAGATAGCAGTGCCGGGGACGGAGATTTGGCAAATGGAAAACAGGTCTGTAAATTATTATTACTTTTATTTTATGAAGAGGAGAATGAAAGGCTTGGTTCAAGATCTTAGAGAGGTGATTGCCAAGAGATATGTTCTTATAATTACTATTATTTTTTTCTATGTTCTGTTCCTGGAAGTTGTGGTGTGGCTCTGTGGTACTTTTTGCATGACCTTGTAAGTTCGTTCTTTGAAAGTACTTTCCTACCCATCCAGTTTCCACTACCACATCTCTCCCTGGACACCAAAGCGAGAAAACCAACACGTAAAACGGTAGGGATGGAATGAACAGAATGAAGTACAGTACTGATTTTATTTCATTCTGTTTAATTCCATCTGCATCACTGCTACTAATTGACAATAATTTGTACCATTTAGTGATCACAATGTGCCAGACATTTGTTAGTTGCTTTACAGACGTTATTTTAATTAATCACCCAACAATCCCATGAGCTAGACTTAAGTATTATTCCCACTTTATGATTGAGGGAACAAGCCTAAGGAACTGAGCAGCTCGTCCAAGTCACCCAGCTGGAGAGCACGAAAGCCTGGTTTTGAAATCACAACTTCATTCCATGTTCTCAATCCCTCACCGTCCTGCCTTGCCTTAGATTTTCTCTTTCTCCTCTTTCCAGGCTTCGTGGGTCTCCTCTCTTCCTTTCTTTCCCTCCACCCTACTCCCCACCTCCGGTTTTTCTCTCCCACCAGGTGGTTAAAGAAACCAAATTGTAACATTTATTGAAAACAACCACCAAAAAAAAAAAAAAAAAAAAAAGGAACGAAAAGAAAGGTAAACTCTAGGAACACACAGAACACAAAACCTTTTTTCTCACTCTTCCATGTTTGGAAACCCATGTGGATTTCACGATGGCTTAGGAGCTGACCCAGTCTTCCCCAGTCTGCACCAAGTCTTGTGTGAGTTTCAGTGGTAGCATTTCTTGCGCAGCCTCAGAGCAGATTTCAAGCATGGCAGGGAACTTGCATTTTACTAGAAGGTGGGTTTCTAAAGGCTTCGCCCTCGCCGAGAACAGCGCTGTCAGACAATTACAGGCCATTGGTGGTCTGCGGCCACCAGCGTGCTCCAGCCTCCTTGCTGCTCCTCAAGAAGACAGGCAGTAAATATCGGAAACCTTACATGAAACAAATTTCAAACCTGATTAAATGAAATTGAACACCGAGAGGTGAGAGATGCTTCTAGAAAGGTTTACAGAAGTAAAAAGAACAAATATAAATAACTGAAAAAAAAAGGAATAAATTGCCCCAAAGAAAACTCTCTATAGTAATTAGGAATCATGTCTTGAGTGTTTTTTTTTTTTTTTTTTTTTAAAGCAGTAGTTCCATTGGGCTGGAGTGCTTCCGCCTGTTCCGTTGGGATTGGGGTGGTCTAAGAAAGGGACGGGCCTCCACATTTCAAAGCTGGATGGCGGGTAAAGAGCAGGGCTCCAGTTGAGGGAACAAGCGAAAACAACATGGATTTACAATGCGCTAATCCTACATATAGACCCCGCCCAGATGCCAGGCCTGAATTAAATTAGGATGGAAAATTTTGGTCTGCTCCATTCACTGCAACTCATCTGTGTGGGGCATTTAAAGTATAGGTCTGGCAGATGCACTGGGAGTATTATTAAGTTATTTGCGAATATATAAAACCTATTTATAAAATACTAATACTTAATATTTTTGCCCGTAATTCACATGGCATCCATTAAACTGGAGTGGAGACATGGTGGTACATCCTTTACGAGCTCTTTCCCCTTCTAGGCTCAGCCAGAGGTCTCTCCACACACACACAACGGCCTCCAGCCTCCACCGTCCGAGTCTGCTCCTTCTTATCTGTGTATTGTTTCCGTCAACTTTTGTTTTTGATTTGTGTGTTTCTCTCCAGCTTCGTGTTGAATGCTTCGGATTTTCTCTTGCTTTCTGGACCTGCTCCATTTGGAGAAAACATTTCAGGTACCACTTTCTCTGTGCCTTGCAGCTGAAGGTCCGTTCTGCCCTCCCCCAAGATCAGCCAGATTCCCCCATCCAGACTGAAAGCAGGAACCTGGCCTGTCCCCGCCCCTTCCCCTCAGATAGGGGAAGGAGCGTGCCATTAAACAACGCTGGAAATGGGTAGTTTGTATGAATGTCCTGTGTAGCGATATATGCCCGACTGTCGTCTGCTCCTCATCTACGGATTCAGGGTGGGCACAACAATCTCGTTACTCCCCAGAATCACAGGTAGATTCTAATCTCCATTGTCTCCCTTTTTCATGCATTGCACTGCAATTTCATTAGCCTGGATCCACCTCTCAGGGGATGTCCGGTGTTGCGTCTTGGTTTTTGGAAGGAGAAAGAGAAACCTGAGAAACAGTTTCTCTCGAATGTCACCCTTTCAGAGGCATTTGGGCCTCCACACTCTGAGCCTGTGAACCAGAATAACTTCTTTCCATAACTGAGTGTTAAAGTACTTTTCTAACTTACTGAGTCATCACGGGTCCGCAAGAGTTCACTTCACAGGTAATGTTCTCACTTAAGAACACAGACGATGCTAAAGTTTGTTGCCAAGTCGCTTCTGAGCACTTCACATTATATCCAACGGCAGGTGCACTGCAAGGGTTCAGAAAAATGTTCACTCCCTTTCTCATCTTTTTCTTATTTTCTCATTCCTTTCTCCTCCTCTCCCTCCATTTTTCTTCTGCTCACAAGTTTTCATCTTTCCTCCTTTCCTCCCCATGCCTCCCCATCTACTGGTGGCTCTCTGGCTTGGAGAGGTTCCTTGGGTCTAGACCTGGCTATCCAGGACGGCAGCCACAAGCACCATGTGGCCACGGAGCACTGGACACATGGCTAGTTTACTTTGAGATAGTCTGAAAGTGTAGCATGCACATTAGATGTCAAAGATTTATTACGAAAAAATAATGGTAACTATCTCCCCAGTAATTTTTACAATGATTATGTGCTGAAATGATATTATTTGTGACATATTGGGTTAAATAATATACATTAAAATCAGCTGTTTTTCTTTCTGTTTTAAAATATGGCTACCAGAAAATTAAAAATTTTCTGTTTGTGGCTCACATTTTATTTCTACTACAAAGTGTTGATCTAGGCTGTGTGCAGGTCATCTTTTTGGCACTAGGAGAAAGATCTGACTCAAATACAAAAAAACAAATAACCCAATTAAAAATAAGTAGAGGATTTGCATAGACATTTCTCCAAGGAAGATGTACAAGTGGCCAACAAGCACATGAAAAGATGTTCTCCATCATTAATCATTACAGAAATACAAATCCAAACCACACTGAATGGCACTTCGCACACACTTGCATGGCTATTATAAAAAAGACAGACAATAACAAGTGTTGATGAAGATGTGGAGAAACTGGAACTCTTACACACTGCTGCTGGGAGTGCAAAGTGATGCCACTGCTTTGGTAAACAGTTTGGCAGTTCCTTGAAGAGTAAACGTAGAGTTACCATATGACCCAGACATTCCACTCCTAGGTATATATGCAAGAAAAAAAGATTATATATTCATATATATGTCCACACAAAAACTTGCACACAAATGCTCACAGCTGCATTATTCAAAATAGCCTCAAAGTGGAAATAAACCAAATATTCATCAATTAATAAATGGATAAACAAAGTGTAGTATATCCGTACATTAGAATATTATTTGGCCATAAAATAGAATGTAATATTGGTACATGCAACAACATGAATGAACATTGACAACTAGTGAAAGAAATTCACCATAAAAGGCCATGTTTCGTCTAATCCTATTGACATGAAATGTCCAGAATAGGAAAATACATAGAAACAGAAAGCAGAGTAGTTCTACCAGAGGCTGAGGGAGGGGAGGATGGGACTTTCTGCTGACAGGTGGGTGGTTTCTTTTCAAGGTGTTGAAAATGTTCTAGAATTAGTTGGTGATGGTTGCACAACTCTGTGAATACACAAAAAAGCCCTGAATTGTACACTTTAGTGTGAATTATGTCCCAATAAATTTGTTATTAAAATTAACTAGTTCATATAAGTGATTTTAATATAGAGTTGAGTCATTACAAAACTGAAAGGAAAGGAAAGATGATTCAATAAATGGTATTAAGATTATCTACTGTTTTGAAAAAGTAGTAAATTTACATGTACCCTAGTGTTTCAAAGTAAATTTCAGTGGGATTAAAAATTTAAATATTAAAATTGAATCACAGAAAAAAACAAAACAAGAAGGTAGAAATAAATATTTATCAGAGATTTATATATGGAGCTAAAATAAATTTCTATGCTAGAAACCATAGAAGAAACCACAAATTAAAAGCTCAACATGAATGGCCACATTAAAAATAAATACGTAAAAAGTAAGAACTATATAAGTTTTAAAACACTAATAAAAAGGAAAATAGATTGGCCAAGAACGTATTGCAAAGGTATGACTGACAAAGGTTAATATCTTTATTTCAGAAAAATTAAATAGTTTGATAAAATATAAAAATAAAAAAGCAGGGCTGAGGATACAAACAGATAACTCACAAAAGAGTAAGTCATACAACACAAGGCAGGATAAAAGTTGTGGAATAACTTTTGTTGTAAAAAGGTTTGTGCTGTGGTCTGCAGAGAAAGGAAATGTCTGTTCAGTTTGGAGGGGAGAAATAGTAAGGAGTGGGTAGTGTAATTAAAATGTGGAGAAGTATTCATCCATGCATGTAATCAAAGATGTGTACTTAAAAATAATAATTACCCTTTCTCCCTCTATTAAATTAGCAAACATTGTAATTCTGAAAGATGGTGTGAAGAAAAGGTGAAAGGGGGATATTCTCAAACACAATGTAGTGTCATGAAAATATCACTCCTGGTTTTGGAGTGATGAACATCAAATTATTCTGTCGCAAGAGCTGTGTGATTTGGGGCAACAAATACAATCTCTGAACCTATCTTATTAACCATAAATAGCCCAATTCCTAGAGACAGACAGGAAAATGGGGGTCACCAGGGGCTGGGAGAAGGGAGAAATGGGGAGATGTTTAATGGATAACGAGTTTCAGTTCTGCAAGACGACAGAGTCTTGGAGATCCGTTGCACAACCATGTGAATACACTCTGCTGAACTGTGCACTTAAAATTAGTGATGATGGTAAATTATATGCGATGCGGGTTTTTTTTTTTACAACAATTAAAAAATTTTTTTTGAGAATAATAAAAATGGATTGAGTGCTCGTCTCTGTGCTGGTGCTGCAGGCTGAGCGGAGAAGACTTTGAGAGGTAAAGGCCAGATGGACCATCCAGGGCCATTTGGAAGGAGGAAAAAGAAGCCACTGAACCACTGAAAAATTTAAAGCAGGCATACAGAACTATTCTGTTTAAATTTTGAAAATATCGATCTGACTGCAGTGTGGAAAATGGATTCGGTGAATAGAAAACTGGTCACTCCAACCGTGCAAAAACAAGCACACGACGGAAAAAACAAAGGGAATAAGCTAATGGGTGACTGTTTTTCCACCATGAAAAGAAAATTCTTGTTCTTGTCTTCCCGAACTCATAAAGGGGGTGGCCAGAAAAGCCCCACGATTTTGAAATCAACAGAAGGAGTGGCCTGTCTAATCCCCTTCCATACCTTCCTCTAGCCTGTCCTACCCGCCTGTGATGCCAATTAAAGTTCCGTTCAAAGGCTGAGTGTCTCCTGTGCCGCCACCTAGTGGTAACTCCCAGGATGTCAACAGAATTGAAGATGATGCCAATAACGTTTTGCTTCACGTCAAATAATCAAAGCAAAATCTAGCAATATGGTTGAAATTATTCTAGTAAATAACCTTAAAATATGTCCTCTCGATGCTAGTCTTGATTGCAAGTGGTTGGAGAATGAACCTTGTGACCTCTTCAAATCTCTTCCAGCTCTCTTTTATGTGGTTTAAATTGGAAAAAAAATTTTTTTTTGAAACTCTGGACATTTTACATTAACATGGTATAATTCACAGTAAGAAATTCTGTTGGTTTGGGTTTTTTAAATGTCAATATTTAATAATGATGAAAAAATCTAGAGGTTTTATAAAAGAGTGATGATCTTTAGACATAGACACCATAGCTAAATTTTTTAAGTTGGCAAATTTGACTATTTTCTTTGCCAATTTGTTATTTTGCAATAAGCAACTTCCTAAAGTAGATGATCAGATAATCCTCAGGGGCCAAAGGTGGTATATTTTGAGACTCAAAAATGCCCATAATGTTTTAATATAAGAAAATCTGTGGTGCTTGTTAATTAAACATTTTAAAATAGACACAGTATAAAATAAGGATTTTATCCCATAACTTTAAACTATTTTGTAATTAATGGGAAGTGTTAATTTTTTTCAGAAAAAAAAATAGACATCAAATCAATGTAGGATATTTCAAAATCTTACCTTATGCGTTTGAGTTTTCTCCTTTCTTTTTCCAGTTTATCAATTGTAAAGACAATTCACGATCTACTCTGATTTTTAAATTCTCAAATGATATCTCAACTTACGGATGAATCCGTATTTTTATGAAAAACAGAGAAAGGCTTTGGACTCATTGCCTGCTTCTAATTCTGACCATGACCTTTCTAGGTACGTGTTCCTTGGACCAATGACTCTAAAGGTCCTCTTCTGAAAAATGGGATAAAAACCCTACCAACTCACAGGGGCTTTGAAGGATCAAACAAAATAATGCATGCAAGGCACTTACAGTGCCTGGTTCCTCAGAAATGCTCAGACAATCTTAGCTAACATTATTACGAATGAAGATAATCTAATGCTAATGAAATAGATCTGTAATTATCAAAACATCATTACTCAAGTATCTCCTATCAGATCCGTGGTGTGAGTTTTAAAAAACTTGCGTGTGTGTTGAATGATTGATACGTTTTATTTTATTTAGGAGTTGCTTTTTGGGAGTTGTTTATTTATTTAGGAGTTGTTATGTTGAAGAAATGATCACATATGGATATCAGAGTCTGTTTTTCCTTAAATATTGATCCTACACAAAATGTTCAGAATAGACACAAGAAAATGTACTTGACTCAGAGTAAGATATGTTATAAAGTTTTAAAGGAGAGAAGAGTAATTCAAATATTACATAGATTTATTCCCACACCAAAATATTTAAAACTACTTCTTTTTGTACATTCATGGTTGTTAAGTAAAGTTTTAATAACACTTGAATGAAGCATTTTTTAGTTAACACTTAAAATTTATTTTAACAAATGTCTCCTAAATGCCACTGAAGTTTTCTTAAAGCATTAATTTTTGGGGAAGCAGAACAACTGAAGAATCTTTTATGATGTGATGGACCAGAAATACAAATACGTCTGGTACATTAAGTACAAAAATCAGAGGGGTGCAGAGAAGAGCTCAGAGTCAGAAGGAGAGCGAGGAAGTCACCTATGGAATGTTCGGCAAGGCAGTTTGTTGGCGAAGTTCTGGATTGTTGGAGAGATTGTCATGGACTGTCATGAACTAAGACTGTGACCAAGGGTCAGGCTGTTCAGAGTAAGCTTGATAGACAAAAGAAGAAGATGTCTCCACTGGAGCCTGCAAAACAGGGAAGGGGCGTTCGGAGTCAAGGTACCCAGGCAGGGGAGGTGGAGTGGGCAGAAAGGCAGAATCTGAAATACACATGCTGCGGTTTGGCTGAAGGAAAAATGGGTACCTGGATGGTGCCTCTGTTAAACATCAAATTAAGTCTCGTCCAAGGGTTCTGTCCCAGCCTCGGGGCTCCAGCAGCCAAGGATGCCTGCTTACGGAGACAACTGCTATGTCTCACTCATCTAGTGGACATGTGTTTATTTAGCTTGTGTAGCAGAAACCATGCCACACACTAAGGGACATGACGTAGTCCTCGCCTCAGAAAGCTTGGTGGGTGACAGCTATGCGAACTTTCAGTAACAGAACAGCGTGATAAGTGCTTGATCAGCAAAAGAGCGGAACGCTTAGAGCAAGGGTTTGGGCATCATCTGGACCCAGGTCTTGCTGTGTAACCTTGGCTGGGTCGCTTGGTCTTTCTGAGCCTCAGGTTCCTCATCCATACAAACGGAGGCACTAACAAAACCTATTGCATTTGGATGGTTATGGGATTTATGTGATATGACGCCAGCAGAGTTCTTAGCATAATCCCGGCCCAGGGGGAGCACCTATTAAATGCTAGCTATTGGGAGGAAGAAAAGCAGAGGTCTGGGATATATGGGAAACAGTCCAAGTATGAGGCAGTCAAAGAAATAACAGAAGACGGGGCATAAAGCAAGGCCCAAAGAAGTTAAACTGATAAAAGTAGGGACTTGAGGAGTTAGAGAGGAGTAGTTGTAGAGAGGAATTCCAGAGGTGAGAGAGTAAAAAGCATGGGGGGACTAAAGAAATGGATAAATGAAGGTTAAATGGAGTCCAGGGCGATGGGAAGGGCTTTGAGTGTATTATAGAGTTCTTTAGCCTGTCTCGTGGGCAATGGCTTGATGTTCCTTCTGCCCGCAATGCTGTTCTTCCAGACACCCTCATTCCTCTTTCCTTTGCCCCCTTCAAGCTTTTGCTCAAAAGTCTCCATATTGAGGAGGTCTTCCTTGACCTCCCTGTGTCACATAGGGGTTTGTGGAATACAGGGCCCTGTAAAGGATATAGATTCTGGAGTCAGGATGCTGGGACTGGCATCCCAGCTCTGCCCCTTCCCTGCAGCGAGTTACTGAGCCTCATATGTAAGATGTGAACAGGGACAGTACTGAGGCAGAGGGCTGCTGTAAAGGCGAAATGAATTGATAGGAGTTGAAGGTTTGCTGCTGTTACGGTTACTGTTACAATGATTGTTGTTCCAAATAACAGTCGAGACATGCCGTGGAGGTTACCCCACGGCTGAAGTCAGCACCCATTTCTCTCTGCTCCCTGCTTTGGGGGAAGCTAAACTTCCAGGAGGGAGATGATATTTTTAATGTTTGCTTTTGTTTTTGTAATTAGGAAATAAATCAAGCATGTCAAAAAGTATATAGAATTAAATCATGAATACCTGTACACCCACTTGTGGACTAAAACATTACAAATGCAACTGAAGCATCTTAAGGTGTTTTGGTTCTGCTTTCCTTGTTGCCGGGCTACACCGGCTTTTCCCAAGTGGGCCACTTGCAAGCTACTTCCGTGGAATGTTATGTGGGGAGGAAGTTGGGGGCTCGGGTTCGAATTCATTTGGGGAGTCCTGGGTTTTTACAAACTAAAATAGGGTTATTTTCTGCAGGGCTACTCAAAGCTTCCCTAACTGAACACAGACCCCCCTTTTTATGCCACGTCTTTGGAACTTTGCTTCACACAAAACATTTTTGAAAACACTAAGTTATACTGCAACCTCGACTCCAAAAAGTACTAGTAACCTGATCATTTTCACATCATTGAAAGGGTGGATTCATTTTAAATATTAAGTAAAAAAATAGGGCTTAATGATGAATAATCTGAGCGCCAAGATCAGAGCTTAATGGGCAGTTCGGCTTTAATAACCATGGAGGACTCTATGACCTGGTTACTTATGTTCCAGTTTTCTCTGAAATCTTGGTGTTTTGTTCTATCCACATTTCCCCTGGTCTTGATATTTATTTTTAATTGTCATTGTTTGCCATGTGTTGTTGAAATCTCAAAACCCTTGTGGAGCAAGGCAGGGAAGAGAGTCGTTAAAATCAGATGAAATATACCTAATTGTCTTCACTATGAAAGGCAAAATTTTATAATGGTGATTTAATGACTATTGAATATTTCTTTTGGTTCTTTCCAAATTTAACGTTGATTAATACTGAGATCAAGCCACGAGTATTGACGCAATCCAGAAGTTGGACTACAGCCACACCATACTTATAAATTCAGTCATTTCAAGGTTAGGTTGTGGTAGGAGTCAGGGTCAGCGATGATCTGATGGATTGGAAGATGGGTGGGAAAAAAACTCCTTGGAGCAGTTGGTCCTTGAGCTGTGATTTAAAGAGGAGAAACTTGTGGTTTGGTTGTTGTTCCATAGATATGGAAAAAATGGAAGAGAGGCTCACAGCCAGGAGAGGAAGAAACAGTGGAAGGAACCACATGACAATAAATTTAGTTGGTCTGGAAGGTGAAGACTAGGTTAGAGCAGGGGATGAAAACAGCTAGAGGATGGGTCATGCTGGGAGAAGCCTTTGAAAGAAATATGAGGGAATTTGTGTTTGACTTAAAGTGTAATAGGATTTCAACGTAAGGCTCCCAGAGGATATGGTCAAAACAATGAACACGGGAAACAAAAAGAGAAAAGAAATGACTTTAGAAACTATAGCCCTATGAGCATAATTTATGTAACTGTAAATATTTATAATATGGTGTATTTGAAAGCAAGTAAACCATTTTTGTTGAATGATGAGTAGACAAATGTTTATGCTACTGGGGGCAATTCAGGTTACAGTACCCAAGTATTTAGGTTAAGTGCCCATAATCAGGAGGGTGGTTTGTCAGAGCCTTCCTGTGGGAAAAATCAAGAGAAGTAGTAGTAGTAATAGTAATTAATAATAATAATAATAATACATAATAATGTAATACACACATATATTTGTGTTTCAGGCACTGCTTTGATGAACCTACAATAAAAGAGGTGAGGTAGATAAGATTCTTGCCTTTAGGGAGCTTAAAATCTAGAGGTAACATATTCTTACCTGTTCAACAAACTCTTACTGAACACCTAATATTGGCCAAGCTATGCTCTATGTTGGTGATGGAGCAAAAGATACAGTCATCATGGAATTTACAGTCTACTAGGATACAGAGAAGTAGCTGGGCACTTAAAATACAGTGTGAAAAGAACGTCTGTAGGAAAGATACAGAGTGCCAGAGCAAGACCGAAGGGGTGGGTAGTTGTGCAGGGTGTTAAAACATCACTGCCGGTGTACAGGATGGAGCAAATTGTGTTTCTGAAACTTGGGGGACTATGATTGTGGTTGAAGGACTACTTTGATAAGCATCTCGCAGTGGGGTGAGTGAGACAGCCCCGGGACAATGATGGATTGCTACATTGCCCTCTCTGGAGGCTGAGGCTGCTTATCTTTGGGGCTTTCCTTCTGCTAAACTAGGAACTGTGAATCTGATGCTATAGGGAAACTGTTCACAGGCAACAGAAGAGAAGCTAATTGCTGGCTACCCCAAGAGTTTTCCCTTCCCTACTGTTTCATCACATAGCACATGGCTTCTCCTTTATGTAACTGTTTTAAATATTTATTGATTTGTGGAGTCACCCTTTGTTGCCTCATTTTTCTTGGTCTTGATTCTGTTTTGTAGGGTGCTATAGGAGAAGACAAAGGCCACTGTGGCAGTTAATTTTATGTGTCAACTTGACTGGGCTATTGGGTGCCCATGTGTGGTTCAACATTATTTCTGAGTGTGTCTGTGAGGATGTTTCCAGATGAGATTAACATTTGAATCAGTAGGCTGGGCAAAGCAGACTATCCTCCCTTTGGGGGGCCTTATCCAACCTGCTGGAGGCCTGAATAGAATAAAAGGCTGACAAGAAAGAATTCTGCCTCACTGCCTTCAACCTGGGGTATCAATCTTTTCTTGCTTTTGGACTCGTACTGGAACTGACGCCCTTGGCTCTCCTGGTTCTTAGGCCTTTGATCACAGACTGGATCTACACCATCAGCTGTCTTGGGTCCCTAGATTGCTGACTGCAGATCTTGGACTTACCTCCGCGATGACACAAGCCTATTCCTTATAGCGAGTCAATGTCTCTCTCCCTCTCCTGTTGGTTCTATTTCTCTGGAGAACTCAACTACAGGTAGCCCGTATTGTTGGGCTGGGGAGAGGGGTGGACAGTGCTTGAAGATGTAGTAGTCTGCTTGGGATGATAAAAAAAAGAACTGTGAACTCAGGGGTAACAGAAGAAGTTACTGCTGCCTTGGAAAGTGTGTGGTAACGAGAAACCCCAGAAGAGGCTGCCTGCTGCTTTAAGCCTGTCCTCATAAAAGTGAGCAGTGTGTTACTCCTTTATCTCTGTGGTCTTCAAATGATCTGCTGTTGCAGCTTAACTTCTCACAGACATTCTCTGCAGTAGAGAGATTGTTGTTGGAAAAAAAAGGAAAAATCAGGAAAAGTCAGAAGTCAGGCTTGTTTTTCAGAATGCTTTAGACCTAAGGGACAGAACCTAACCAGACTGATTTAAGAAGAAGGAGGTTGTTCCTCCTCCCCTCCCATCCGCCCCCACTACTCCTTGCCATGTGACTAAGAACTCTAGGAACAGGTGGATCCAAATCACAAACCGTGGTGTCAGGATTATCTTTTTTCATCTCTTGTCTCTGATTTTCTTTCTGAGTTGCCTTCTTTCCTTCCTGTACTGGGCAGCTTCCTTTACGCATCTGGGGAAGACGACGAACATGAGAAAAACGCAGATGTTTTTCTTACAACCCAAGAATGCCAGGGAAGCAAGAACATCGTTCCCATCATGCTCAGCAGAAGAGCCCGGGGAGAACTCTAAACTCTGATTGGCTGTTTTTGATTGTGTGCCCATCCCTAAACCAATCAGGGATAATGCAGTTCTCTGTTCGACCAAGTTTGGGTCATCTACCCATTCCATGGACTAGAATTTTGCATTAACCCTCTTGTCCCCCAAAACACATGGAATGGAGAAAGAGTGGACCTCTCAAGTGGAAGACACTGGTATTACAAGATGATTTTTAAAAATCAAAAGTATATAGATATATAAATGAACGTGCGTTAAAGATTTGTTCCCCATACTAATCAATGAGGGGACAAGACAGATGTTACAACACATTCAAAAAAGATTGAAGTGAATGTGCAAATGGAAGCAAAACTATTTTTTTCCCCAAGGGGAGGGGAGTTGAGAAGAAGTTAATTGAACCTCGACAGGCCAAAATTATAGACAAGAATTGTTTTGTTCTAACCAGTTACCCACAATTCACAGAATTATGAAATAACTCCCACAGAATCAGAATCTGATAACCCAGAAGAGTTTCCTCTAGAATCTAGTTGCATAGTTTTCAAGTGGAAGCACAAATATTTTCCCTTCACTGGGAAGACAAACAACATGTGTTCACGAAACAAGGGACGCAGTATTTGAAGCAGAAATATTTCTCCTCCTAATTCCAGGTGGTACCAGCAGAAAGCTTACCAAAGCCTTCAATTGCAGTAAGTAATCTATTGGTTTATTGAAATAGGGACTATGCCTCAGTCATCTTTGTGTCCTCTGGGCCTGACTCATGAGAAATGTTTATTAAGTGTGTGGAATCCATGTTGAAGAGGGCGCCTGCCATGTGGACTTCTCTGGAACAACAGGAAAGCACCCTACGTTTCTGTGGAACCTCTCTGGAACTTCTCAGCTATGAGAAAAGCCCTGCAATTTTACTACCACAGAATACATTGCATGTCCTTAGACACTCAAAGTTTGAATTTTTATTATGGATTACCGAAGGTTGACTTGGTTCTGCGAAGACACTATTACGAAGTGGTTGAGTACACAATCATGAGAGGTTAGCATTATTGTTGCCGTTACAACTACAGTAAAAAGTGACTGACACTGTCTGGGATTTGTATTCAGCTATGGTCTGTGTTGAATACAAGAAGATGCAATTCCAACTCCAATGAATAAGGTGTTTCCAGGGGACCCAGTCACTCCCAACTAACAAGATATGTATTTACTAGGCAGTAGACTGCTGCTGGGCCAACCCTCAAAGAAAAACATAAACTCAATAGGAAATGAGTGGCTAGATCATATTTGGAATCAGAAGAGCTAAAATAAGCAACTGTAGGTTCAACATGGCATCCGGAAAGACCAAGAAGTATATGAACTGTGAGCTCAACAACCAAATCAGTTTCCTCTAGTCTGTTTTGATATTTCTTTTTCCAGGTAATTGCCTCTTGATTGTGATACCGTAAGAGCAGGTGGTTATCAGGACAACCAGTTATCCACGGGGAAGGATAGAGTTGAATCTGCCTTTAGCGTCATGCTGCAGCCATCAGTCACTGCTCAGGCGTATGACTCTATGTGATTCTTGGAAAATGCAGGACACGGAGATCGGAGATCGATAACAAATGCTATAGCCAATTGGAGAAACATGGTTTAATAGTCTAGCACAGTAAAAGCTAAAGATTCGGTTTTTTACCCCTAATCAGTGAATTAATAAAAGTATGTGCAGCCATTTCCCTAAGACCTGTGTGCTCCTCTGGGTAATAAAATATGTATTTGAGTTGCATCTCTTTAGAAGATTCACCTATTGTAAAATAGAAAGGCAGCTCTGGGCTGGGCAGGATGCTTCGCGATTCGGTCGAGAGCTGCAGAAGCAGAAGGCTGTAACTGACTTCAAAAGGTAGGGAAATTCAGACTCTTGGAGGTTTCAAGCGGCCGGGGCTCGCAAACCCAAGTCAAGTCGGCGCCTCCAGGAGCTGGCCTGTGACTGTCACCTTCACCCCCCCAGGGTGACTTCCAACAGACAGAAGCTGAAACCCAAATCAGGCCGGGCTCGGCCCCTCCACAGCGCCCTCCCGTGACCAACGGCATTCTTCTGCCCTCAACCAAGGGGATCTCAGTGGAAAGCTTTTCTTTCCTCTTTTTCAGTCAATGCAAAAAAAAAAAAAAGTACATCAAGTAGCCCACAGCCAACCCAGAGAGGAAAACCCGTCGGAAAGAAAGGATGCTGGCTCGCTCCTCGTGCCCCGGTGTGGGCAGGGGCTGGACGCGCGCGCAGACTGGGCACGCGCGTCTGTTTGCAGGGGAAGGAATGAAATGCAGAGGCCGCTTCTGCCTGCTGAACGCAGCTGCTCCGCGGCGTGCCAAGTGCTCACAGAGAGACCAGCAAACCCCAGGGAGGGGCAGCGCGAGGGGGAGGGGGGAGCGGGGGAGACTTGGAAAAACGGAATATTGCAGTTTTGGAGCAGGTTGAGAGGTAACAGGAGGGGGAAGATTTCATCTCTGAGGTGGTCCCGTTTTAAATATGTTTTAGGCTTCTTACAGAAAGTGGCTCTCTGTATACGTTTACACACCCGCCTGCCAGCCAGCGCTCCCTCGCCTGCTCTGCCGCCCTCCTTTTAAAGCAACAGCTGCTCATTCATGGGGCTGTGCAAACACCTGGGCTTCTTGGCTGTGTGTGTGTGTGGTGTGTGTGTGTGTTTCTGTGTGTGTGTGTGTGTGTGTGTGAGAGAGAGAGAGAGAGAGAGAGCACACTTTATGAGCTTCGTGGAATATAAGGCTGTAGTCAGCCTTAGAAGATGCTATGGACAAGGGCAGCTGGTAAATGACGCCCTCACAGAGGGAAGAGAATGGAGCAGAACAGACCTATGAGTTCACTGAACTTACCGAAAGCAAGACCCAAATAGTTTTGTCTCAGAGAGGTCTATTCTGAATGGAGCTTTACTGCAACGCTGTAGCAATGGCACAGGGATTCCAGATGCAGGAGTCAGTCAGACGCCACCGGCTTTGAGTCCCCCTTCTCTGCCCCGTGACCAGCTGCGTGCTCCCGGGCAAGTTGTCTAATCTGTCTACGGCCAAACTGCATCACCTGTGAAATGAGGCAACTGACACCTCGCTCACGAGATGCTTGGAAAAGTTAAATGAGAGTGTAAATTAGGTTACTGCAACCGGTACATCATGACTCATAGAAAACAAATATTAGCCCGATTGTATTAGGCTATACGGTAACAAACTTATGCTTTATGGCATACTAGTTGTTACAATGTCATGAAATATTGCAATGGAATACAATTTCTGATTCTTGAGGAAGAGGGCAAGGAAGAATCTCTCACTGTGCCGTCTGAAGAGAAAAAATCTTAAGAAAACATGTCTGCTTTCAAAAATTTTCACCTACAGACAGTTATGAAACAATGCTGCCCTGTATTGTTTGTATTCTGCATTGACTCAAGGGGTCTACTGAAACTCATGATGGGGGAAAGAAAGAGTAATGAGTACATGGAATTACCAAATCCAACATGGCGTAGCTTGTTATTGTTTCTGCTTTTATTTTGTAGTCCATGGAGTGGCTCCCTGGAGCCACTTCCCAACAGTTCTTCAATGACAACCCAAATGATTTGCTTTTCAGACCCCAAAGCAATGTAGACTTGGCCAGGAGTAGGAGTCACCATTAAAACAATCCATTTTTTCAGGGGTGACCCATTTTGTAATTTGTAAATGTCTTCCCATTGGGAGGAAAATGTAAGGAAATTCTCTGGGGGATGTTTTGAAGTTTAATTAAAATGCGGTTTGAAAACATATCCCTTGTGCTTTGCGTGGGTAAATACGAGTGTATCCGGAGCTTGCACAGAGATGTGAATGTTCTCATCCTGATGCTGGGTGGCTCTGGCTGGGAACTGTGTACATTAATCTTCTGACAAAATAGCGGTGTGCCTCTTTCTTGCACGGCTGAGCCCTGTAGGTAACTTCTGTGCAGTGTATTCATAGGAAGAAAACCTGGTATTTTAAATTCTCCTCCCTTCCTCTGGGAGGTTGCTGTATACTCAACACAAATGCTTGCTTCTTGTACTTTTAGGGCTGGAAAAGTTCCTATTAAACCAGAAGATGAAAAACAAAAGGCACTCTGGTGAACAGTTGATACCTTGGAGCAGTTAATTATTCTTTGAGCTCCTTGTTATCCAAATTAAAGAATGGCGTGACGTGGGAGTCTGAAATACAACTCTGATCCATCTCCCACCTCCGGCAGACTTTTCGCTGAACTCTGCTTTTCAGTCCATTCATCTAGAAACCGAAAGACCTTTTAAATTCTGTTCAGTGAATATTTATTGAGCACCTGCTATGTACTAATGCTGTTGTTGAGTGTTGGATGGTGTATATTGAATAAGACGAGGTTCCTGTCCTGAAGAAGTTCATAAAATAATTAGGGAAGTAACACTGACAACTTGGAAGGAGTGGTATTTCCCTTAGGGAGTTAACCCAGAACACATTGTAATATAATTCATTGAAGTAATACCTTTAGCCTTTGGAATCTTCATAGCTACCAGTGTTTACTATCCCCCCTGAAATGTTCAATTGAGTCTTAGGAGCAGCTTACCATATGTCCATGTTTTGCTAACTGTGTAATAGAATCTTTGAGAGTAGCCTTACTCTTAACACCTTCTGGGTTATTAAATAAAGGGACGTGGCAAACATTCGTGCTTGGGATGTCTTTTACCCTTTGTTTAATGATGGCTGTATGGAGAACACTTCCTGGGAACACTTAGAACTCTCAATAAAAGTGCCCGCCGTTTGCAGATGAGGAACCCTCTGAAATTCAACATACTGTTTCTGTCCACAGCTTGTTCGGTTTTTCCATGGATTTTTGTGGCCAAAGGGAAAAATAACAGTTAAGCTGTAAGATACTCTAGAATTAAACTCTAGATGATCCTAACGTTAATGCCCTGTGATGGTTTAAGCATCTCAGAATCTCTTACAAAAGGCATTGACTTGTGTTCTTTAAGCAGTTTGGGGCCTCTATTAAATCACATTTCAGGATGTATTTAATGAACTGACGATAAGATAAAACTAAAGTAACACTTGACTTTGTTCTTCTTGTTGGGTCCATTATATAGAGTATATTAAAGAACTTTTTGAATTTTAAAACATTCCTTTGTCCTTGTAGGGTAGATACAGAAAGTTAAATAGCTGCCTCGCTCAACAGGTATGAAGGTTACGTAATGGAAAATTAAAACAAACTTCTTAACCAGCCAGGTGGGGGACCATGCTTTCTTCTAAGAAAAGCTTCAGTTTCTCCATATTTCTCAGACTGAGGCTGCCTGCATTCCCGACTAATTTTTGTCACGAGGAAGGGAGATGCCAATATTGATTTTAGATATTTCCAGGACCAGTAATGTCGACACTGATTTGGGTTCACCACTTAGTGTTCATCACTGTTTTGCAATGATGGCTAAGACAATACAGAGGAAAAGAACAGGGTTTTCACATGTAAGTACCACTCCTTGTCTTTTGTGGCTGGACGCCACAGTGGCCAAAAACATGCATTAGGAACCTAATTAAATACCAGATTGCCGTCTGGTTAAAACTTCAGGAAAGCAATAGAGAGATTAGGTTTTATTTTCTTAATTCCAGAATACTTAGTCCATCCTGCCTTTATTTAAATTGTTACTGCTTTATAAACATTACTTAAGTCAAGGATGAGCCATAGTCACTTAGACTGTAATTGGCTAAGAGTTGATTTACATCCACTTATTATCTTAAATTGTATATTTCAGTTATTTTCATAGAAATAACAATGTCATAAAAAATGACATTTTTTTCCAAAGATTTTTTTTTTTTGCTTCCTTCATCTTCCTATTCCATCCCTTATCCTATGATTTTACTCTTTGTCCCAGCTTGAAGACCAAGGATTTGACTAAAGGCAATAATTGCATTAATAATGTTTTGGTCAAAATTGGTATCACTTCCCCCTTTTCTTTTCAGGAATGGGCTAGTTGTGAATGAAAGCTTAAAGATGACTTGAATCTGATGCTTCCTTGCTCCAGTGTCCAAGTATTTACCAAGCTAGTGTTTTAAAAACACTTTTCATGTGAACAACGCATAACGATTTGGTGCAATCTTAAGATTTAGAGTTTTGAATGGAGTTTTGCAAAATGTGGTTAGATCTGGTTTTAAGGCTCTCCAAGCTGGTTGCTTTATACGGGTTTTAGTGTATTGGCCTTAACTTCTGAATATTCCTTAGACATACAAACCATATCCAACAAATTCATAAGTGAAGCTAAGCACAAATTCTCGTATTTGCTTAAGAACACAGGTTCAAAATTCTTACCCAAAATAGCAGGATGGGCCCTGTTTTGAAGGCTAAGGGACTCAAGTGAAAATATGAAGAAGTTCAGCCTTAGATCCGCCTTCCCAGAAACATCATTCTCCTCACAAGCACTCAGCCTAGTCTCTCCTTATGTGTTTCCACCCCTTTTAAAATTTTCTTAGAATCTTGGATCATTTCAGTTTCTTGCGTACAGCGTTCAGTTGTTTCATGTAGATGTGTGCATAATTTACCTGCCGTAACGAGAGAGTCTTGGATTCAGCATTTGGCTTCCTGTGCCTGCCCCAAATATCTAACAGATACCTAACACTATACTGAGCACAAACAAAGTACTTCCTAAATATGTGCTTGCTTGATTCATAGGCTTTTTGTTTTGTTGTGTTGGGTTTTTACTGGTGAGTTCTAAGCTGCAAAGAAGAAGATTCTGGAGAAGGGAGACGTTTGTGTTTTCATCTTAGCATAGAAGCAAGAAACTAGGATGATACATAAAATGGGGAGAGGGTTGCACGTGGCATCACACCCATGCCGTCTGCAACTAACCTGCAACCCGGATGCCACGGGAAAGCGGTCTTCACCAGTGAAGGTGTTTTGAGTCGCTGCGCATGTCCCAAGCCCGAGTCTCTCTCCCTTCTCTGGCAGGAAATGTTAACAGGAAGAATGCTCCAGTAGCTCTTTTCTGCCTAGTATGTAAGGGCAGACCCTCTCAAATGAAACTTTACATTGCTTCAAATCACCCCTGGCCTTAAAATTCCTGATCTGCCTCTCTCCCGATTTTTCAAGCTCTGGCCGACTCTCTAGAATAAGTTTCTTTAAATTTCTCCGCCTGATTTCTCTCTGCTTTTTTTCTGCCCTCTCCACTCTTCGCTTCAAGTTGGATGTACTTTATAAAACGGTGTCTAGATATTTCAGCCATTCTACCGAACTGAACTTAAAGTTCGGACAAAATATATTTTAAGTGGTTTTGAAACTGAAAGCTAATATGAACATTTTGGAATTTGTACCAATATAAACATATTAAACTTAAGACCATATTCGAATACAGTTAAAAAATTACATCATATTCCTTCTACTAGAAATCTTAAAGGATATATGTATATATGTATATAATTCACCTTCTGAATCATGATGTAATTTAGATTATATTTTATTAGACATTCTTTACAAATTTAAAATACTGCTATTTTTACATGCACAGAGGAAAATCAGTTTGGGTAATTATATTTAGGCATTCATTAAAATCAACCACAAAATAGAGAC
Source organism: Camelus bactrianus (assembly GCF_048773025.1). Lineage (NCBI taxonomy): Eukaryota > Metazoa > Chordata > Mammalia > Artiodactyla > Camelidae > Camelus > Camelus bactrianus. The sequence continues at coordinate 17,894,422 of NC_133572.1, forward strand.
ACTTTATTGTGTCATTTATCAACATACTTGATATGTATATCTAAAGTGCATTATGTTACAAAAAATATAGAAATTCAGCAGCACCAAGATACATTTACAAAATAAATACATCAGTTGACAAAATAAATTATGGTAAATGTGATAATAATAATTGGATTAGCCTTGGCAAAAAAAAAAAATATTCACAATGACCAATGTGCAGTTTCATAGAGCAATGGGGGAGACAGTTTTATTCCAATGCATTTACAGTATTTACAGACAATAAATATTTCTAATACTTTCCATATGTTCACTATTACAGAATCCTGCAATACGTCCTCTGAAGGTCTCTGCTGTAAATTTCAATGCCTCCTGCAAAAGAAAGAAGGGAAAGAAGAGGAGAAAACAGGTTAATTCTCCTTACAAAGGAAGAGACGTAAAATAAAGGATTATAAGTTAAGGAACATAGAGTCACAGTGGAAAGAGATTCAGGGCACTTCTTGTAAGTATCTCCTGCAGGAGGTGCCGGTGGGATCCACCTGTCTCTCTAGAGTTTGGCTAAAGGCAGAGTCTTTAATCCATCAAACAGTCAATGTAGTGCAGAAAAAAAAAAAAGGGCCTGCATTTCTGATTATTCTATGTCAGAAAAATGAGACCCTTGGAGAACTTTCCAAAGCTGCTAATTGGCAAGTTTGGGATGAGAAGGGACACACAAATCTGAGAATTCAGAAATAAGGCTGTGCAATCCATCATTAAAGGCACTTTGCTTAGAAGTTTATCCCCAGTCATGCCCTACGCAGGTGATGCAGAGGTTGCTTTTTTCAGGTTCTTGTTTGGCCAATGTCTCACTAAGACAATGGGTTGTTGTGAAGGTAGAGTGTGTGACTTGGAGTAAATGTTGGGAAGATGTGTAACTAAACAAAGTATGTTTGGTTGATGATTGGAGGACATCTGCCCTTCTTTAGCCACCCTTAAACAGGAATGAATGAAGCTATTATTGGATTTTAGCTTTTGAAGCCAAAACTAAGATACAATTTTGAATGGATCTTGCATTCGAAATTGGGAAAGCCTATTTTAAATTGAAGAATAAGAATCAATTAATTAAAAAGTACAAAATAGCAACATTTCACATCACCGTGTTTATTATCCAGAATTTACCGCTGGGGATTGACACCTTGTCTTCTAGGCACTGTAATGACAGGATTTAAGGGTGGAGATGTTTTCTTCCTCCTGTTCTCGTCCCTCTGTGTGGCCTCTTTCAGGGAATACACACCGGTGTCCAGGAAACAGCTACGGAAAGGAGTCTGATTGGCTGTGTCATTGCATTAACAGCCAGAGTTAGGGGCAAAGTTTTACATGGCCGTGAGACCTACCAAAAAGCAAACCCTCGACCATTCAGGGATTTTATAGGCAGCTTGAAGAATGAAAAGCAAGCTGGGCATTCAGGGTGTTTTCATGTCTTAAGGAACTGACCAATAGTTATGGTTTGGATTATAAAATAGTTCCTAGTTGCGAAGGAAAAAAAAAGTTTAAGATTAAAATTTTAAACGATGAGTGGCTATGGATGGATGTTTTGAATACAGCCCAAGAGGTAAATGTCAAACTCAGTACCGATTTTAAGATGTTTTTGTATGAAATGGTATTTAATGAATCGAGTCTATGAAAGACACAAGCAAGGAGGGGATGCAGAGTCTTTTGAACAGTTATTTCCTCAGTAGGAGAGGCAAAGGAAATAAATTAAAGGACCCAGGAAGAGGTCTTCTAATTATATGTCGCCCTGCCCAGCCAGTTTGCTTGTTACTCTTCCCCCTGGTTTCCCTTTAACAGAGGCATGTATGGAACAGCCAGGTAAAACATACACCATGACCCAAAACAAATGCATATGTTTATCATCCATGTGAGTATGACAATGCTTCAGAGTCTGGGCTCTTTTGAGTACTGAAAAGCTGTTATATTATTTCTAAGTCAGTGTTTACCAAGGCAAAAATACATCGTCTCAATTAAGTGAGTCCTCCTGTATCTGGACATCCCATTTGCAACACCAAAAATTCCAAAATGTTAATTTCCAAAAAAAAAATGTAAAGCCACGTATTTCCCCCTGAAGGGTTCATGTGAGAGGAGCCAGTTAGTATCAGGACAACAGTGTCTTTTAAGAAATACTACCTGTATTACCATAAAGTTCATGCTTGCCACATCATCAGACCTCTCAGGTTGTCGGATCATGATGCACAGAGACCAAACGGAGGACATTAATAAGAGGCTGGTTGTGTATACAACTTCAGAAGAGTTATTCTGAAAAGGTCCTATTTGGCTTACGAAATTGGCATGCTCCATGTATTCTCATCAATACACTCCTGAATTTCCCCACTCCTCCCTGCACCTCTGGTTGGGCTGTACTGGGGAAATGCCAGCATCTGGCTGCCAAACAGCGCTTTCCATGAACGTCCCTTAGAACCAGGGATGAGCAAACAGAAGCAGAATTCGCCGCTTCTCTCAGTCCTAGGTCTGGATCTGATGAGGGCGCTGCCTCAGTTTCGCTCAATCTACTTTAACTTAGAGATGGCTCTGGGGTAAGAATTGATGAGTGCTGGCTTTCATTTCTCCTGATACTGAAGAGCACTGCAAATTTTAAATGAATAGAATTCATTAAAACATATTTCTACTTCTGTTTTTATAACTTACACATAATATATATACTACATATATAAAGTTGATAAAAGCAGGCTTTGGTAATGAAGCAAAGCCCTTGCATTAGTTATAACTATGTACAATTAGGATTGTATTTTAAAATATGCTGAATATGTGCATTCAGCCAAGATTTACAGGGCTTGTTACCCCTTATAGATCCTTTAGGTATTCAGACAATGAGCCATTCACTGTGCTAAAGATTTCTCTAGTGCTCACTGAATACTGAAGCTGTACCACCTAGCCAGTATAATTGTCAGTTTATATGCTATCTCCTGACGGGTTTTGTCAACTAAATTCAAAGAGAGATGTGGTGATGATAAATGGGATCAAAATCCCCTTTGAAACACCACGCTGTAATCCTCTCTCTACCAGTCAGAGGAAGGATTGATAATGAGCTCATTAGCTGCGTGTTATGCATCCTTGTGTTGTTTTCCTCTTTCTCTCAAACCCCCACAGAAGTGCTGCACTGAAAAGTAAGAAACAAAACAGATCCTACCAGTGGAAATGCACGTGCGCAGAGCGGCACTGACATAGGGCGGGCCTGAGTGTCAAGAAGCCAAAGAAACCCAGTGCTGAGGACTGCCTACCCCAGGTCCCGGGTCTGCTCAGTTCCTTTAACTGTGGGAGGTCTTGGTTTTCTGTGTTACAAAGTGAGATTGATGTTTGCCTCTTTTTTTGCCTCACAGAAACACACATACCTAAACTGAGAGATGGATGGATGGATGGATGGATGGTACAACCAGAATGGGATCTAAAAGCACCAAAATGATAATAAGTTGCAATTTACTGAGTGTCTTCGCTATGACAGGCATTTAACCTGTGTAATATCATTTAATCTTCACTCAACCCAATGAGGTTGGTATAAGCAATATCTTCATTTCACAGGAAAGGAAAGTCAGTCTTAGAAAGACCAAGTAACTTGCTCAAGATTGTGAATTTTAATAAGTTTAGTCCCAGGACTTGAACTTGAGGTATATAGCCCCAAAGTCCGTGAATGTGAGCATCCGTGAGGTAAGGATAAACAAGCCACATGGATGTGGTTTTATTGTTCCCCCTACAATACCCTAGAAAAAGTATTTCAACTTGCCAGTGGACAGATAGATACGTGAGAAAAACTTATATCCTTCCCAAATCTATACTTAACATTTTTTAGAAATCATGATTTTCTTTCTTGAACTGGTAGAAACCAGAGTTCAATTTAATTAAATAAATGGAAAGCATGTGCTTAACCATTTTAATTTATTTAAATGAAAATAAATGTAAAATTGAATTCAATAAACTTAATTAAATAAAAAATCTGAATGGCTCAGAATTGTTTTTGGTAAAGATATTTTTCTGTAGTGTTTGTAGATTGTAGCAAAGTCTTCTGTGTTCTCTCTTGAGATGAAAAAAAAAAAGAAAAAGAAAAGAAAAACTAAAGTTTGACATGGTGTGAGAGTTGGGGAATAAATATACTTCTCTAACAAATGATGAAGTGGTCACTAGCTCCTAAAGCTTGAGTGAAATTTAAAATGATTTAGTAGGTATTAAAGGATCGGTGTTGGGGTGTAATGGTGGAGAAGGAAGCGGGTGATTAACCCCTGTGTGTTAAGGAGTTAGGAGCACCCTGCTTTAAGGCAGGCAATATTCTGAGCCATCTTGGCTTTGTAAGCTTGTAAATGATGGAGTGACTGATAGAGAGACAGAAAGAGAAGAAATGCTGGGTTTGTCCCAACCAGGGCAGAATGGAGGCTACACATCCCATCTGAGGACACGAAAGAGGGTGTCCTCACCTACGGGCCCTGGAAGCCGGTTACCGTGAATCGAGCTCCAGCGATGTCCCGGAGATGTCAGACACGTGGTCCCCCTCCAGCCTGCTCCCAGCCACGCCCGAGGTCAGCCAGGCCGAGCGAGTTCTCCGCTTCTTCTTCTCCTGCTCCTTGCGTTTTCCAGGCTTGCCTTTCTTTTTCTTGCCGGGTGTCTTCAGTGGCTGCTCTTTGTACGTCTCCACCTTGTTGGTTTCCTGAGTTAGGTATCTGCCCTCATCGTCAGACCCAAATCGGACGGGGTGGTTCTTCGTGTTGGGAGCAGGCTTGGAGTTGGGGGAAACCTCAGAGGTAGCTCTGATTTCAGCTGTGTGGATTTCTGCGATCAGGTGGTGAAGGAAGAATCGTCGCCGTAAATCTTGGATGGATTTCCCCTTGTCATGGAGGAGCTGGTGTTCAGACACCGCTCTTTTGCTTTAAGGGAAAAAGAGCAGAAGAAGGAAACAATGACATTTTAGTAGCTGGTAGAGACCACAAAGACTTGAGGAAAGCCCTTTAGTTGTCTAGTTGGGCCGGTATGGGGCACAAGGGGAAGGGGCAGCAGGCTGGCTGAGCAGGGAAGGGGAGAGCGGGAAGGGAAGAGCCGGCCTTTCGGAGGCTCCAGCCTTGAGTCCCAGTTCTGCCTCTCTCTGGGTCTGTCACCTTGGTGAGAACAAGGACATTCTTGGGCCTCAAGGACCTCATCTGTTTAAAAGGAAAGGATCAGATTCAGTGATTTCTATGCTCTGTTCTCGATTTAAAATATTATGATTCAGTTATTCAAAGAAACGGACAGGAACCCCTGGGCTTCTTTTTGTGTTTTTCAGAGTTGTGCTGGGGAAATAAATCCAGAAGTCTTAGTCTGGAAATAAAAAGGTGGCTGATTTCACCTGAGGACTCGCCCCAAGCACACCTGTGCAGGAGCCCGTGTGCACGCAGACGTACTGTGCCCCCCCACCCCCCCACCCTCAGTAATAATAATACTGAATCTCAAAGAACAGCAAGCCTGAGTAAAAGCAAACAAAGACTGAAGGATGAAGTGAACAGTGATTCCTGTCTAGGAAACCACCTGACAAACAGACTGAACTTGAACATGATTGATATTAGACTATGGGCTACCGAGAACCTGTATTTGAAGGCTAACTGTCAGAGCATGAATATTTTTCTATAAAGTGGTGGGTGGTCTCTTTAAAACGGCTTTCTTTGGGTGTTTAAATTAAGTGAGATCGTTCTATTTTATCTGTGCATCTTTCTTTTTAAATTTAAAATTTCAGAAGGTATTTATTATCCCTGGTTCTGAATTGAGAAATTCACTTTTCTGCTTACTCTTTGGCTTAAAAATACCTCTAGGAACAAATATGAACTGATTTTTCTATTTAAACAACAACACTCTAATGAAAATGTAGTGAAAAAGAATAAACGAATTCTCTGCCAATCCTTTTAGATGACACCCTGACTCTTGCTTAAATGTCCATTCGTGTATGCTTTTATTATTCTGTGTGTCCTTATTAACCACATTTAAGGATTACATACATTCATTAGTCATATTATGCCTGCTTCAACTATGCTTCACCTAAATCCAATTTCTACCCCCGAAATAACCCTCCAAGTGGCTCACTTTCAAAAGAATCTGAAGGTACTTCCCAGAGCTACATGTCACGAAGTCTCACTTCCCTGACACCGTGATGGGTTTATCTGGCCTCTTCTTACCTTCATTAATACAACTTCTTTAACTCCCCCGAGAAATGTGACAATAATACATTTCAAAGATGGCGGAAGTGAGGTTCAGAGAGGTTAAAGCCCTCAGACTTACGTACAAGATGGAAACAGGCAAAACCAGGGCTCCAAAAACAAAGGCTTCTGATTCTAAAAACCAAGATTGTTTTTCAACTTCCTCGACCTTTTCTCTTGCTGAAGCTGAATTGTATGTTGAGAAAACAAGAAGGGAAGGGCAGGGAGTAAAGAGCCTGCGGTGCGAACCATGGCAATGGGCGAATGGACAGCAACTGCCTGGTTTCCTTGAAGACCAATCTTATTGCCCCAGGAAGTACACTTTGATCACCAAAATCAAGAACCAGGATTTGCAGAGATCGGATTAGCACCGGGGGAATGAGAGATGGTCTAGTTATATTGTGAGTCAAAAAAGGGTAAGACACGAAAACACCAGCATTCTTTCTCTGAACCTTATGGCCTGACTACCAGCTTCCTTTCAGCATCTCAGTGTGTGCATTGACTTTAAGCCATGTAGCTGGTTCAAGAAAGACATGACTTAATGGAAAGGAATTTAACAGGAGCCTGGTTTAAATGAGGCATGAAGGAGTCTCTCTTCCTTTTTGAAGGTGCCACATGTGACAAGATTAGTATTCACTTAATTTGTGGCCATAGTTAGTATCCTGGGAACTTCTAATAAGGTACAAATTTGAGGCTTTGCTACAATATATTATACCAGCTAATAACATTTTAAAAGAACAGGATGGGTATACGTGCATATTTCATAAGTAGTGCAGTTTAATAATCTCCTAGCAAAATATGTCACATTAAAAAAGAAGTTCTTAAGCAGTGATCCTTTGTATGATTTGGAGCTTTTTCTATTTTCTCAATCCCTGGCAGATACCCATGCATCTGTGTTGCTCTACAGATGTATAATACAGCCCATTCTAGCTTAACTCAAAGCCAAAACTTTTAATAGCTGGTCTGTTCCAATCAAGCCACCATTGCTCATGTCCCCTCTGACTGGCGTATGTGCCTGTCATCTTGGCGAGCCTGTCAACTGTGAGTCACAGAGCCTTCCTAACTCAAGCACGGCAATTTCCCGGGGTAGTTCTCATGGGAAATGGAGTGATCATTCCATCCTTCTGTTTTATTAAAAAGCCTACACTCCGGCACACTGTGTCCAGTTTAGGGCAGTACATCTCTCGTGAGGTGATGCCTTTAGGGGGTAATTATTAATATATTTGGAAACATAAGTTTTCTTTTTGTATTTTTTTTTTTGATGGGGGTAGGTAATTAAGTTTATTTATTTTTACAGGAGGTACTGGGGATTGAACCCAGGACCTCGTGCATGCTAAGCATGTGCTCTACCACTTGAGCTGTACCCTTCCCCCCAAAACATAAGTTTTCTTAAATGCTAAATCTGAAATGCCATTACATAATTTACTTACTACTTTGAAGACTTCTGCATGTAAAATATTGTGAAGAATGAATTTCTGATTGAGCAACTGCATTAGAGGATCAGGAATATGATAGTATCTTTATTGTCAACAAGCAAGAAGGTGCACAGAGTGTTCTATCTATTTTCAAAATAAGACATTAGCTGAGATAAGGATAAATGACTAGCATGTACAAATGAGAGATACACAGGCGGTGGGCAATAAATTCTAATTAGGGAGCCTTTCAGTTAGATAATTCTGAAGTATTTAAGTTGCAAATATGGCCTCAATGATAGTCCATGACTTTATATGCCTGCAAACGTTACATAGCACAATGGTCCACATGGCATTTATGACAGACCCAACATGAAAAAACAAGTACACTATGTTCATGGTCTCCTTGGATTATTGTAAAAAAAAATGCAAAAATATGGAGGAGATGCTTAACACAGATAACTCTAAATTCGGTCAAAATACAGCTCTTTTGCCTTAAAAAAGAAATCACTCTCAAGGGAGTTTTCAGGGAAGAAGATTAAATTTCTAAGGAGCTCTCAAGGAACACAGGGAATAGCCGGAGTGATGGGAATTCCTTTTTCGGCACAGGAAGAGGCAGCCCGCACTCGCGCTGATGCTAGCCTCCCAAGGAAGGAGTCTGGGTTTAAGAAAAGTTCTGTGGTACATGGAAGAGTCAGGGTTAGGGTGTTAGAGTTAAGATGACTCACCAGAAGTCCTTTCCAACCCAAATGACTCAGCTAAAAGTTATGCTTTTCATTAAGTGGAATAGACCCAGTCTGGCTCCCAAGCAAATCAGTCAGTGATGGTTTAGGTTTCCGAATCTGCTGGGGTTCTTTCTTTAACTTAAAGCACAAAGATTGCCACCTGCCAACAGCCATGTTCATCTGGACAAGAACGTCCGTAGGCTTCCAACTTTTACTCAAGCTCTAGCCTCATTTGTTAAAGTCTTTTGGATTCGCAGGTCAGGAGATTTACAACCTGTATTGTCTCCTTTGCGTAGCCTGGGAAGTGTTCTTGTTGTAACAGTTTCCTCTCCCTTAAAAGTTAGCCCCTAGTCAGAAAAAACATCTAAAGCAGTTTCCCTCATATTTGGTGTGAAAAGTAATTGGAGAGTCATATGATTTGATTATATGTTAAAATTTCTTTCAAGAAACTAGGTTGATTTATTGTAATAGTAGACGAATATTCTGTCTAGCACATAACATTTACTGTTATTTGGCGATAATGCAAAAATAATGACTTGCTATTTTAAACTCCAGTTGGCTGTAATAATTTGATGAAACATCTTTATCTACTGATGATTTCAGCCTCTCTGAAAAACCATGGCTGTAATGTAATGATCTATTAGCCATTAGCTATAAGAATGTTTTGTGGTAGTTTTATAACCATCTGCTGAGTGTGAGTGTTTAACTGCAATATTATATTTCACCCACAAACAAAACTATAACAGAGTCTCTGGCCGCTAAATGGTTTCTGATGTGTATTTTGCAAGGTGCCACAAAGAAAGAGTTAAAAATAGCCTTTAGGACTAACTTAGCACTATTCTAATGTCATAACTGTAGATTTAATCATGGTCCATTTACAGTTTCTCAAAAGAGAAAACAGATATTTCTAAGTAACTCCGAAGAAAAAAAATTGGCGCTGTTCCAAGACAGTATTTCTTGGCCACATAAATGCAGTATTAAGGTGTGCTTTAAAAAATTTAGACTTCATCTATATTTACATATAGATTTTACATAATTGAATTAAATACAAGTCTCAAAATGAACGGAAAAATCTGAAGACAATCTCCAGAAATACATCAGCAAAATGTTGATTTGAAGAGTACAGAGCACCTTTATCTTCAGTACAATGTTCTACACAATTTGCCTTAGGAGATTCATAATAGATTTTCACGTTGGTGCCAAGGTTCAGACATGTCTAAAGTAATTTCACTTAAGGATTTTCTGCTTTAATAATAATAGACCAAAGGCCCATATAAGAAATTGCCTCTTTGTACACCCTCAGAAATTTACAGGGAAACACCAGGAACTTGATTGTAAATATTAGATACTGCTGTTTTTACTGTTAGTGTAAAAGTTCTCCTTGCTTCCTTCTCCAGAGGCAAACTCCTCTCAGTACCCAAACTTTATGATTTTCCCATCCTGAACACAGGGACTGCAGCTTCAAGATGACCCAAGGACGGGATTACACACATGCATAAACTGCTAGGTCCAACAGATTCTTAAGGCAGTGTTACACCACCACTCTTACAACTTTTCAGTCTTACAGCATGGTGTTATTTCTCCGACGTGCTCTGATGTATGATTATTTTTAAAGTCAAAATTTTCCTTAAAGTATCACCAAAATGGAAATGCCAAGATACAAGTATTCAGTCTACAATGCAAATATTTGACTCCAGATTCAAGAACTGTTAGCAATCATTCCAAGCGGAAAAAAGTTTCCACACCCAATACTCACTTTGGAATCAGACGTTCTTGAACTGTATCAATACCAACGTTGGAGCGGTGCCATGGCAACGTTGTTACTACTTCATTATATAATATGCCTACATTATGTAATGTGGTCCGTTTTATATGCTTAAAGTTATGTCATTCATAATAAAATTAGACGCAAAGTTTTTGCTTTTCACACAGAATCTGCCACCCACATTCAGTATGCACGTATGCAAGTGCACCCAGGCGTCTGACGCCGGGATCCCTCAGCTCCCTGTGCGTTAGATCTAAGCCCCTTGGAATCCTCACGGTTTCAAAATCTTCCCAGGTCCTGAAAGTACCTTTTTCTTTCCCTAGAGGCAGAGGATCTTTGCCTAGAAGAGATTCTGGAAAATGCTCCCTCGCTTGGAAACACATATAATGTGCCTGTCTTCCCTTGACGTTCAACCAGTTCTCCCGCCGGGATCGAGGACCCGGACTCAGCCCCGGGCAGGTAGCGGATCTCTCCGCTCGCTAACCCGGGCGAGGCGCATCAGTGACCGCGGCGAGCCCTCGGCAGCGCCCCAGCCTGGTGCCCTCTCCCACTGGCCTCCCGATCCCTCACCCCGCGCCCTGGGGGAGGACCGGGTACTTACAGTCGGCGGCCGAGCTCCTCCACCGAGCGCCCGCAGGAGGGCACCGAGTAGCTCAATAGGAACACCGCGACGCTCCACTGCTGAACCAGCCTCCACAGCATCGTATCCTCTAGCTCTGGGGACCTGCGACGGAAAGGAAAGGGGCCCAAAGCGTCAGTGCTGCATCTCCATCTCCCCGCACTCCCCTGCCTCCCCCTCCAGCCGGCTCTCAAATAGCCCCTTCAGCTTCAAGGGCATCTCCCAAGTTGCAAAGAAGAAGAAGAAAAAACTTTGTCTGCAGCCGCTGAGCACTTACTTATTTAGGAACCAACTACTCCGACTGTGCTTTTTTTTCCAACCCACAGGCAAAAAGGGACCGAAAAGGAGAAGAGAAGAAAAAAAAAAAAGAATCAGAGGTGCTTCCTCTGAAATAATAACCTAAATGAAATGGCTTTATACAGGCACCAGTGATGAGCAGCGTGTTTACACGTCTCGCATAGCAATATATGATCAATCTGGCCGGCAGTTCTCCTGGGTTCGGGGAGCAGGGCTAACCTCCTCCTAAAAAAGTAGAAAGTTTCTCCCTCTGAAGTCAGCCTCTTTGCGGACTGGGCCCTCTTGTTTCCGAGCCACTTGCAGCGAGACCCACATATATATACCTAAGCTGTCTGTCTGCCTCCTCTGGTGGGCTGGTTGCTTCCGGAAAGCTGATTCCACACACCCTGAGAACAAGTTTCAAGTGCGTGTGTCGTCGATCAGGAGGGCCAGGTGGCAGCGAGGGCGGGTTAAGAGCGGCGCGGAGGGGCGGCGGCGGCCCCGCTTCACGGCCGGGGAGGCATGCCGGCCGGGCGGCGCAGGTTGGAGGCGAGTGGAAAGTCGAGCAGAGGAATGTTCACACGCTCGCAGGCAAACCTGCCGGAGAAGTGAGCGAGTCGCAAAGAGGTGGCGCCCTAGGAACGCGCGCGGGGCGAGTGAGGGCGCGGGCGCGCGGGGGGCGGGGGCGGCGACGGGCGGCCCGAGCGGGCCCCGCGCGGCCGCAGCCAGCGGAGGGGAGCCCCGAGCTGGGAACGTCCGGCGAGCGGCGGGGAGCCACCCCCCCATCCCCACCCCCCCCCAGCTCCGCCGCCCCCGGCGCTGCCCGGAGCTCCGCCGAGCCCCACCCCAGAGCTGCGGCCCCGCCGAGCTATCCCCCGGCCGGGGGCGTGGGCGGATCCGCGAGTTCCCGCCGGGCCCCTCCGGTCCCGGACCGCGCGGCGGATCTGCGAGCCGAGTCCCAGAGGGCGTGCGGACCGGCCCGGGAGCCACGACCCCCGGCGCGCCGCTGCAGCCCAGTCCCTCGGGACGCGCGGGCGCCCAGGCCGCCGGGGGCGGTTAGCAAGGAAGAGGCCGAGGAGCCGGGGCGGAGAGCCGGGCGCCCGGCATCTTCGGCGGGGAGGTCGTGGGCCACTTGCCAGTGCCTTTTAGGAGCCCTAAGCCCTCTTGGGAGCTCGGGGAGCGTGATGGCAACCCTCCTCCCTAGCCCCTTCCTGGGACAGGATGAGCGGGGAGCGTCGGCTGGGGGAGGGGGGAACCCTTAGTTTAGAAGAGTAAAAACGGTTTCAGACTTTAGGTCGAGATGGCATTTCTTGCTGTCTCAGAACAGCTGAGGACATCTGGAACTCGTCCAAGAAAACCCGCGCACAGGATGGAGACCCCCTTGTGAATTGCGAAGGGGGAGCCACACTCCTGGGGAGCGCACGCGGCCCTTTTGCCCACCGACAGGAGTCTAACCCACCCTTTCCCCCGACAACCTTCTCTGTCGCCCGCCCCACCCGGCCCCCAATTCCCCTGTTACATATTCTGGGATGACTCTAGCCGTGTCGCTTCAGCCTGCATATACCGCGGATCTATCTCTCTGCTTCGGAGAAGCGAAGGGAAAGCAGGGGTTCTTCCCAAACTGTTGGGCGGGGAAGAAAGGCTGCTCCGAATTACTGGGCAGTGTCGTCTAGGGAGGGCTTGCAGCGGATGTGAACGCCCGCCCAGCGGGCTCCTCTATCTTTCTGAAATGAACGCGGGTGGTTGGGAAGCATTCAAGCCATGTTTGTCTTCTAGACAGACAATCCGCCTGCAAGGTTTCAATACTCTGTAGAAGGCTAGTGTGATTACGAGATGTGAGATGATTAAGGGAGCCTGACCTTTATCAAGCCTGGCTTTCTGGCTGATGTTCCGCAGATTTCATACCAAGGTTGGGTGAAATAGCGCCCTCTCACCGACCCTCGCTCATCTCGGCTCCCTTTCCCCGTCGTTAACTGCTAGCTAACTAGCTTCAACTAACGTTTTGCTGCTTAGTCTGGAAGGGTGTCAGCTCTTCTCAGAAACTCCTATCTTTCCCATTTGATTACTTTAAACTTCACACTTATTTAAAAAAAAAAAACTTGGCTTCCTCCTACTTAAAAAAAATCTGGGAATTTCCACAACTTCCCTTGAACGTTTAAGGATTTCTAAATGTTAGACCTGTTTGCATGGCATGAAAAGACAAAGTATCAGCACTCAGAAATGTTAATCTTTGAACCGCTAACACTTTCTGGTTTATAATAAATTCTTTCCAAAAAGACACAGAAGCCTTAATGCAATCGTTAGATCTGCAGGGGAAATCTGTAAAAAAAGTAAATCACAAACGGGCCATTTAATACTTGCAAGTTGTTTAACATTAAAATGATAATATTTGCTTCCACAATAAAAAACCCGAAGGTACTTAGCCAAGTTTCAAGCTACCCAGGCTTTAAAAAGTCAACCCTCCCCCAATAAAAGGTTGAAACAAAAATCAGATTGAAAATATTAAATCACTTACACTGTAAATAAATTCATTATACTCTCAGAACAAATTAAAGACTGGCCTCAATAGACTGCTTTGATTTATGTTGCTTTTTCTACTAATTAAACAAAATCAACCCCTTTCTATACCCCCCCACCCGTTCTTTTTCCCCCACACACTTTTCTGGTGTTAATGGCAAAACATCTATCAGATATTTTTAGAATTTCCTCTCCTCCACAAAAAGAGAAAATATAGACACAGGAAAAATAAATAGTCTTTATATACTTGGAATACCTAAGCTTTCCTCCTAATTTATTACTTCACCTTTTCCTTGATTTATAATCTTCTCTGCTCTTCTGGCCAAAGGAGGGAGATCTTCTCAGCAGCCTCTTCCAGAAATAATTTTTTTGGTTGTTGCTCTTCAAAAAAAAGTAAAATTAAGTCTTAAATGAATTAAAAATTTCCTGTAAGGAGCCTTTCTGTTTCCACCCAAGGCAATTATTAGAAAGCAGGTACCTCTTTTAAGCTGCCCTGCTTGTTACTTTCAGTAGAAATTCTCCTCAAATATACCCTCAATATATACCTTTCTGAAAAGGCTGTTTTCTGACATCATATGTTAGCTCCCAATTAACTGAGCAACCTCCGTGATGATGCTGAGAACACATGACTACAAATGAGATGACTCCACACTAGGAGGGTTTTTTTTTTTTTTTAAAGCTTAAGAATAGAAAAAGTGCCAACAGAGCCTGAATGTTTGCTTAGGCCTTGCTATCACATAAAGGCACCTTAGCAAATAGGAAGACTGAACGCCTTCCTTTAATCTGAAGTCTTTCCATGTGATGACAGTTTAGCATTGTGAGGTCCACACCTACATGGATGCCTAGCCCATGAGCAAGCCCCACATTTCCATCTTCCCAACCCCAATGGCAGCATTTTTTCCCAATTTTAGTAAGAGATGTTCTAAATTTTTAAGTGTACTTTTACTCTTAAATGTTTGCATAACCAGCTGATACCTATCTCCAGGGATATCTCCTTTTGCCACTTAAGAAAAAGAAAAAGAAAAAGAAAAACCCCTAGCATTTATGTTTAACTCTCTCATTGTTCTCTCTTTTCCCCTCTTCAACTCAAACAACAAGCCAACAAATAAACATACAAATGAAGAAAAGTACCTATAGCTCTTTAAACAGTGCGCCTGGGCCCAGAAATTCCCTTATCTTATTACCAACAAGCATCTAGATTTAACATTTGCCAATCTGTGGCTCTAAAATCCCATGAAACCAAACAACAAACTCATCCCTTCTCTTCTCCAAAACTTTTGTTTATGTAGAGAAGTTTGCATAATTAGTTCAAGTAAAGTTATCATTTGATTACATGAGAACATGGTTCAAGTCACTTGGAACCATTGCCTGAACTGGGACTTGAGAGCTGACCTCAAGTAGCAAAAAAGGGGACATGATGCCTTTAAATCCCAAATAGGGGCAGGAAAAGGTGTTGTTATTATTATCATTATCATCATTATTATTATTAACTCTCTTTGTACTTAGATGAAACCAGGACTCAAAACTGGGGCTGTCCAGGAACAGGACTGGCTGCTGAGGACTGGAGGCACTGCCTCAGGGAGCAGTGCCCAGACACACATCAAGCTGAAGGGATTCTTTTACTAGAAAAGTGGGTCTCACACCCTCCTGGCCTCTCCCTACTTTCTAGGCAATGTTCAGCCTTCCACAATCAGGACCAGAGAGCCCAGCAGTGGGGCAGTTTCCCTGGGGGTCCCAAGCCAATGTGAGATGAGAAGGTCTTTAAGAAACAGGGTTCTCTGGGACAAATTCTCCAAGGTCAAGTACTTGTGCACCTCCCAAACCCATGACTGTCAAAACATGTTTGAGGAGGAGTCTTCTGGCCAGGGACAGTGCCTTCTGTATGTGTGTGTGTGTGTGTGTGTGTGTGTGTGTGTGAGAGAGAGAGAGAGAGAGAGAGAGGGAGAGAGAGAGGCAGAGAATGGTCCTGTGGTGCAGAGTCCTGATCTCCTGGACTGATGCCTACCTGATGCCCTTGGCTGGGCTGAGTTCTTGGCTCCCTGAAGCAGGCAGCTCTGGACTTGTGTGAGACCACAGGGAGAGTTCCAAGTCCCACCTGGCTCAGATGACAACCTTTCCACCTGAAACTGATCTCAGGAGTGCCACACAGCCTTCCTGGCCAGGATCCAGCTCTCCTGTGAGCAGAGTCGTCCTTTCTTAAAAATTGAGCCCTGTCGTCTGAAAGGTGCTGTCCCCGGGAGTCGCTGGGACCTCAGAAGCAGCTTACATCCCTCACACCATCCCCCACCTCTGCAATACGGACCAGCTCTCAGTCTCTCCTCAAGGCAGCACCGGGCTAGGATGCACACCCTCTCAGGCTGAAAGGCCTCTGGACCACCCACACTTAGACGGTGCCTTGTGTGTATTTTGCTTGGGCTTGTGTCTTCGGGCCCTGCTGGCCCTTACTGGGATTCCTGTCAGAACTAAGGCCTCAGGAAAGCCAACATAAAGGCCATGTTCTCCCTCTCTGGGGTCTCCCTGCCCGGTAGTCACACGCTGGGCGCAGGAAGTGGGGGCGTGTGTCTCCTTATGGCAGGAGTCCCGGTCTTGGAAGAGGCGTGAGGATGACAGGACGATCTTTATCAGCCTCACCACCGTCCCCTACCCCCACCTCCACCTCCCACTGCAGACTAGGATGCCCTTGCGGATATGATACCCGTGGAAGATGCGGGCTTGGCTCCCGGGGACCTTAGACTTGATGGAAAGTTCTGAGGCCTGGGAGCCCCCGGGGGCGGGTCTAGCTACGTTCCCCGGGTTCTCGGGCGTCTCTCCCTGAGCATCTGGACTCCGGTTTCGGCACAGAATCCTGTCCACAGCGGTAGAATTGAGGCCTTCGCGCTCCGCCCCATCCCGCTGGGTTTGCTGCGTGGCTTCGCACCCGGTACAGAGACGCCGGCCCAGCCCGCTCCCTCCTCCCAGGAGGGCCCTGCTTCTGGCTGCAGGGGAAAGGAAGCTTCGGGAACAACGTGACCCTAGGACAGGGTCCGAGGGCCCTAGCAAATTTCCTCCGAGAGGGGTTCTCCCCTCCCTTCTCCCTCCTGGGCAATCTATGACTCAAACTTGACATCAGCCCCTGGCAGACAGTGACGATAATTTCCCAGTGGGGGTGGGGAGAAGAGGGTGGGGCGGCTGTACCCCACCCCCGGCCCTGTCCGGGTCCAGGTCCGGTCCCCAGGGGCGTGCTCCTCCCGGAGCCCTGGGACTCGCTGTCCCTGGGCCGCCTCCCGCGCACCCGTCGGGTTCGGCACGGCCAGAGTCCGGGAGCCCGTCTGTTTTATTTCATTTAACACGATCGGGAAAGCCAAGGCGGGGTGAGAGGCGGCGCGGGCCCCGGGGAGGAAATGAAGGGACGTGGAGCGAAGTTCTCTCTGCCAAGTCTCTCCGTCGGATTCTTAAGAATCCAGTGGCACCTTGAAGTCCTGATGTGAGGGCGAGGAGACGGTTATTAATTCTTGAAGCCCGCTCTATCTATATATAGCTGCTCAGTAGTTGCAGTTGGCGATCGCGGGGGGTGTAGACCGTGGAACACATGGCATCGCTCCAGCGCGTAAAAATCAACCTAGCCGGTGGCTCCTGCCGAGTTCGCGAGCAGCGCGGCGCTGGCTGGGGAAGCCAGTGAGCTGTCCATGGTGGTTAAGAGTCCTTGACGTGCGTTGCGGGCCGTCTGGGCGACGCGCAGACCCCCGCGCCGGGGGCCGCCACACCTCGGGCCGGAGCTTGCCGGCCACCCAGCCGGTGTGCGCCGGGCACGGGCTGGACGTGTTCATTTGCACAAGTCCGGGACGCGCTCTCGCAGGGGCAGAATTCCAGAGATAGACGGAAAAAAACTCTCGAGTCCAAATTGTGGATTTCCTTTTAGCTCCTTCTTGACGGTGTCTTTCGCCCTCAGGCGACATGCCTCGCGCTTTAAGAAGCGCCGGTCCAGCCAGTAGCCTACCTCCCTTGTCCACTGTCAGGTCCTAGTCTGAAAAAAGCGAGAAGCAAGCCGCCGATCTTGTTCTGCTTCCCTTGTTTGTTAAAAGCTTCTACGAACTGACCGTCGCTTTTGTACCGTGTGGTATCGCTATGGTGATGCATCTGCTTCTACTGAGTCGGGAAAATGCTGCTGGGAGATTGTCAGGAGCCTCAGGGATTTCGGACAGTTCCTACCAGAGGGGTGGTTGGCGTCCTTTGTGGAATATTATTGTTGAGAGAAGCGAGTTCTTCATTATTTATCAGAGCCCTGAGCAGCTGTCTGACTGCCACTCTCAGCGAGGGGCGAAACAGAGAAATTGCCATGTAATATTGCAATGTTGCAGGTCTATTCTCTGTGAAGTACAGTTCTGCCTGGTTCCTGAGACACGTTCTTAGGAAGAAATGCTTATGAACTTAATTAAGCTCTTATACATGTTTAAGGCAGAGAATGTCTTACCACATTTTACCTTTCTGTCTTTTCATTTCTCTTGGCACTTTCCCCTCTACTTACCTCTATTAGAGATCCCATCTTCATCTGAATAACAAATTTCCTTAAATATCATGAAAAATTACAAAAACTGTAAACATTCATAACTTTTGCTTGAGTTTTGTTCCTTTATTTATGGGGATATTAACATCCAGACTGTAACAGAACATTTTATTTTTCTGAAAAAGACACATTATTGCTTGCTGCTTTTACCTTTCTTTCTAATCATGATGTGGTACTTAATAAAACAAAGAATGTGTGTGCGTATTTACAACTTCGAGACTGCCTGATGTAAAATAGAAAGTATTATGATTCGATAATTTTTCATAGTTTTTCTCTCTCCCAGTTTCTGCATTTATGAAATAAAGATAATTAGTTGGGGGGGGAATAAAATTTCTATATATTCTTCTAAATATTTTCCCAAGTCAATAAAATTGATATAAACATTTGACTTTCCTTTTCTTTATTTATAAAATTAATGAAGTAAGGCTTGAATGTGTACCTAGTTCCTTGAAAAGTATGAAATAAAGAGGCATGATAATATTTTATTATTATTATTTTGCAATTTAGAATTTAGTTTTGTCCTATGAATTCTTTGGTAGCTAGTCTTTCTGTACGTATCTCTTTACTCTCCTTTCATAGCAAGGAGAAAAAAATGATATAAATAGATTTCTTTCTTTTATCCTTTATCTGCTCATATAACTTAGGAAGCCACCTTCCTCACCACCACCCACACCCCTTGTTGGTAGCTTAGCATTTTCCTCTGTCCCATGTTGATACCAGTTGGGAGTTTCCCCTTTAAAGTTCATCCAAATTCCTTTGGTTTCCTTCATTTTTTTTTTTTAAATTAGTTTTCTCCAACAACTTGTTAGATTTTAAAGATCTCATTCTTTTATCCATTTATTAGAGACGGTATTATTAATCCTTCCCACCAGCAGATCTCTTAAAACTGCCAGACTTCTTTTTTTTTTCTGCTTTCAAGAGGAGAGCATTCAATTAGCACAACTGTCAATGAGCTAAAAAAAAAGACCAAAAAAAAAAAAAAAATCCATTGATCTCTTGTTTCTGTTTTGCTTACCTTCTCAATGTGCCCAGCACTGCTGTGAGCCCAGGAGAGGTCTTCTTAAGATATCTGTGGAATCAAATTGAATTGCAATTCTTTCTACCAGCCCTTTTGAGAAATGAAAGCATATTTTTAATTATTTTAGATCTGCTTCCCAAAGTTCATCTGTAAAACTCATTTCCCTACTGCTGGGAACTTCATGTAAAGCATGTTCTTTTACAAATCACAGTGGGTTTGGGGAACATCCTGTGTGCCATTCAGTCTCAAAAGTCTTTCCCTAATGCTTGGTATATGGTGTTACATGCAGTCCTGAAGATACTTCCCTCTTCATTTCATTTGTGCTTCACTTCCCAGAGACTGGTAAGTGAGGGGGAAAACGTAGACTCTTGATACATCACAGTATATTGAGGACAATTATTATGTGGGAGGACCTATGCTAAGAAAATTTAAAATGACCTTCGCAGGATTTAGTTGCAGTTTTCACTTTTCCTTCTCATCCTGCTAAGCTGTTAATTGTACATAGACCTGCCAAGTTACTTCTAGTAGTTAAAAAAGAGGAAGCTGCTTTTTTTGGAAAAGGGTAATTTTTTTTTTTGTCCAATAAACACAGGTCACATTCTTTGTAAAGCTGTTTTTAAAAGGCAAAAATGTACATGTCTCTAGCAGTTACAATTACTCTTTAAAAGACCCAGGATAGCCTTAAATGGAGCAGCTACCCAAGTGTGGTTAATATCGTTCCCAAAACTCTTCGTTTTAAAAAAAGTTTCATTGTCGAGGTGCACCAGGATGTACTTTTAGGTCTATAATACACGATCTGGGCATCACAACCACATATTTCCCTCATCTCATTCCAGCCCCGGTGTGGTGAAACCAGAGAGACTCCGGATCAAGGAGCGCCTGAGGATTTGCAGGGAAAGGGCTGTGTAAGTACAGTGAGTACAAATCTTTAAGATCTTCCCCAGACTTCTAAACAGTTGAGAAGGTAGCTTGTTTCTAAGTAGGGCAAAGTGTCTCCAAGTCTATCGCTGGAGCTGCTGACATAATTAATGATTTCATTTGGAGACTGAAAGAAGGTACTTGTATTCCCTCTGGCGTGGGCGGGCCAAGTTCATGTCCAAACTCTAATACTTTGGGTTGATTTTAGCTAACAAGACTGTTGGTCCTCCTGTTGCACACCCAAAACTTGAAAGCCAAATATTATATTAGGCTATGATACTTCCCAGCCTTGAGGAGGTTGATACATCCTAAATGTATAAACAGACATTATTATCTAAAGATGAATTACATTCTGGTTAGAGAGTTATTACTCCTAGGTCAAACTGAGAAAACTAAAAATCATGAAACACGCCCCCCCACCCCAAACACACAGCAAACTACTTTAAAAAAATCAGTATTTTCCACTAAACCTTATATGCAAAAATTTTCTTGTTCTACTTTACACTATAAGGGTAATGGCAATCCTTGAAAATTAATTACGGTACTGAAAAGACTTTAATAACATTTCTGCTAAAAATAAACTGGAGGCAGTGTAGTGCCCTGGATTCATGATTGCTTACATCTGGTTTCTATTTCTGTGAGTTGCATTGGGTTCTGAGAGTCCATTCACAGTCATCACAGGTTTAGCTTCCTGTTCTCCAATGGGAGAACTTGTCTTGATGACCCATGTATTTTTCATCTGAAGGCTGCACTTTTTTTTTTTTTTTTTTTTTTTTTTACTTTAGGAAATGTGGGAAGGGAGAATGAAAAACACATCAGGTCTAATTCAAGCAACCTGAAAGCCGAACGGCATCTCTTAGCACCTGACTTGTCCAGAATCCAGTGGCAAATAACAATGAGGGAATTACTCTGTCTTAGACCCTTGTAGAATCAGATAGGAAAGAAAAAAGAAAATGGAAGGAAGCAGGAGGAAGTGAAGACGGAAGGAAAAGAAGGGAGGGGGAGAATGGAAGAAAGTAGAAATTAGAAGAAGGGCTTATTATATTTTTTTAATCAGTAAGAACCCCCACGCCTACTCATTGCCCATAAGACATGAGAAGTATTTTTCTTTCTTACTGTGTTAATTTTCAGATGTTTTTCAAAGAAATTGATAAACTGTGCTGGATACTGGTTGAAAACAATTTCTTGAACTCCTTCCACACACATAGGGAGGGAGGGACAGGATGTCATAAGACCCTTAGTTCCTGCTGATCAAAACTTGAATAGGCCAGTCTGACTCTCGTTTGTAAGTCGTCCTGTCTAACATCTACTTTTCACCATCTAAAACCTCCTACTGGTGCTCCTCTGTGTAAGCAACCTGGCCCCCTTTGGAGACTAGCATTTTATCTAAAGATTTTATCTAGTTCATACTCCAAAGTCTCATGATGCCTGTTCTTTCCACTTTGTCATTTCCTGCATTTTCCTAAATTTCTTTCCTGTCGATATCCCAGAAGTCGAGTCCCCTCAAAATCCCAGATGCTGTCCACGTTCAGTAATGGTGATTACAAATATTACTGAGCTCCTGTACCTAAGAATGTGATGACTTCAAATAGCACTATTTCATTCACAATAGATTGCTGCATTACCTTTCCCAACTAGGGTAAATAATCACTAGAACTGAGACTTGAATTCGGTTTTATCTGACTCCACATTGCGTCTCTCGTATGACGCAGGATCTGGCTGCCGTATCTCGTATCCACTGATCTGTTAGGGTTGATGTGGCTGATGTGCCTGGTCAAGCAACTACTGTCTTCTCTCAACCGCCCATGTGGATTCCTGAGAGCTGTGCACGTAATTGAAGAGTTTGAGAAGAATTATCCTTCCATCCAGGGCTTCTGACATGCTGAGCATCTTCACTGGAAAGCAAGCCATTGGATGCTCTAACGCTTCAGACCAAAATGAAAAGAAGAGCATCTTTTTTTTCCCTACTGATGATTTCATGATCTTATGATGCACTAGAGAAACAGTTTAAGAATCAGCCTTATCTGGTGGTCTTACGTCAACATTTATTGAGATTCTATGTTACGCTAAGTTCTATGCTTGGAACTCTAAAGAAAGCCACAGACATTGGATTATTGCTTTAGTGCCTATAGAGGTGACTTATCAGGACAATTCCTTTCCCTTTTCTTTCAGTATCACATTTGGACATGCCCATCTCAGTTTTTGTTAAGAAACATAGTATATATTTTTAAAAAAGTCATGTGACAAATATGTATGTATTTTTTTGGAAATTGCTATCAAATATACTTTCATTTAAGTTATATTAAGTTATTAAGTTATGTCCAAGCCCTGTATTTTTTAAAAAAGCCGTACACCATGACTACATTTCTTTCTTTATTGCTTGGGCTACATTCGTTTCCTTTCTGTTGTAAGTTACTTCAAATCATTTTTGGAAGTCAGCAGGTAAAAAAAGAAAATCTAGTACAAGGCTGAGATACAGTGTCAGAGCTATTTTCAGAGAATATGAAGCCTGTTCATTTGTTCATTCAGTCATTCAACAAATATTTCTTGAATGCCTACTAGGTCAGGCACCATGCCAGGTGCTGGAGTTACCTTGATGACATGGAGTCCGCAGTCTCTTCAGAACTGTGAATCTCTTGTTTACTAAATATTTGACTGACATTTTTATTATAAATCTTTGAATTTTGACATAGGAAATATTTTACTCACATTGTTTATTGTCTGTCTCCTTCTACTGGAATAAATGCAAACTCTGTGAAGACCAGATCTTTGTTTTTGTTGTATCTCCAGAACCCAGAGCAGTGCTTTCACATGGTAGGAAGTCAATAAATATTTCAATGAATGAAAGAATAAATGAAGATGGAAAGATGCAAATACTTTTCCTTTAAATATGCATCCTGGTACATATATGTATATGCACATTTCTTTGATAAAACAGATTTCTTCCCTGAGTTGGCAATTTTCTTCATGAGTGTCACATATATATTATATCAATAAACTAAAGGATTAATAATAAATGAAAATAATGTCAGTTTAGACCCAATCATCTTTTAAAATATCCTATGTAATAATAAGTTAGACTTGCCCAGAAATGAATTATTTTAAAATCAAAGACAGGTCCTATTTTCATTCCTGTGTGCATTTATTTTACCTCCCAAACTATAACACATTTAGAATAGTCTCTCTTATCCGATCATGCAGGCAAAGTGAAGAATGCTATTTCACCACAGCTCAGGAGGAATTCCTGCTAATGAGAAAGGCTGCCTGTTGTCTTTTAGGTGGTTCCATCAGAGCTGAATCATTAATCAACCAAAGCCTTAAGGATGTTGAATTTGTCTTTTTTTCCTACGGTAATTAAATATATCGGATTGTCATGGCAGATGAGCTGGGCAGAATAGAATCCTACCTGAGTCAGTTCCCCACGCCTTGCTCTGATCGCCACATCCAACTGTAGCATAATGCCTATGAACGCGTCTTTCAGTCATTTTTAAAAACCACACTTTCCCCTCAAGTGACCTGTTGTTTCTGTGGTTTAAGTGTTACATTTTCCTTACAATAGCTCTGAGCCATAGCCGTCCGCTTCACCATGGAATTTTGAGCTTGATAAGTTTGCTGTGTTAATTCAGTAGAATGAAGAATTATATTCAAAACCTAAAATAAATCTGATCTACAAATCCTATCTCTTAGAATCCTATGTATTACCTTTCACGGGCGTTTCAGACATCTGTGAATGCATGAAACCTTATGATTGAGTTCTTTTTCAACCCTGTCAAGAAAGGCTATTGCATAGCCGAATAGGTTAAAACGTAAAATGCAAACAACATTGCCTGTTAGAAACACATCATTGGATAGGACTTGAAAATCATAGGTGCTGTCTTGCTCAGCCATCATAGATCTTGGCCTAGAGTTCTTGGCAGGAACAGTGTTTGAATGGGGCTGATCTCAAGCGCCAACAGAAGATGTTGAAAGAATAAAAGTTGGCAGCATTTTGGGCAGAGATCCAAGGGTAGTGGAAACTACTTTCATATTATAAACTGGAGATAATAGAGCAGACTGACCTCAAGCATCACTTTTTTAAAAAGAGACGTCAGACAACCCTATGTTTAATCATGTATCATATTCTTGATTTAAAGGATGAAGCTCAAATAATTAAAGCCTCAGTGGCGTATCAGCAGTGAACATCAGGGGGGAAGCTGAGGGCTATAACGGTTTCAATGGGAGGAAATTGCTTGGTGTCACTCAGCCAGCCTTCAGCACATTGAACGTTCCAAGTCTCCTTGGGAATACTGCTCATTCATTAAGTTCTCCCAAATGCTCCTCAAAGACACATCACTGGTATCTTACACTGAACCAAAGAGAAACAGACAGGAAGGCAGAGCCACGGGCTCCATGTAAAGGAAGTTAGCTCCAGAACTGCAATCTGTTGGCTTCCAAGTTTTGCTACATTTGTTTAGTTAATGAAGAATATATTCATCTATATTTTGTCATGAATGTATATTGGCAATGTGGGCAGTGGAAAAAGTGAATCAAAGATCTAGAATTCAGTCCTGGCTCTTCCTTTTACCAGCTCACTTTGTAAACTTTAAAAAAAAGGCACAGAACCTCTCAGAGTTAAAGTGTATTCACCTATGAAACGTGGCTAGCATCACCAAGTGTTTCATAGGGCTGTCATGATGATCAAATGAAATAATACAGGTAAAGTTACTTTATAAGCTGTAAATCTTGACTGAGCTATTTAATTAAATGCATCTATTACATGTGACCATTATTCTATATAGACATACATAGATCTTAATCTGAATTATTCCTTCCTTAGGCGTTCAGATGAGGTTTTGATAACACACTGGGACAATCAGACAATGAAAATGACTTTAAGATTGAGAATTATTGTTTGGCTTTTTACTCTCTCAATATTTTCCTTTCTTTACCTGATAAATATTAGCACTGTATAAATCGGTATTCAGGAAATACCACTCTCTCCGATTCCCAGCATGAACACCATACTGGATATCTTTTAAATAAGGGGTAGCTAATTGATTCGTAACAGGGGTTGATCTCTTTCAAGAGCTTTTATTATCTAAGCATCTTTGTCTGGGTAGCTGTTTCAGCTGTGGCTGTTACAGTCCCTGTGGCACCCCATGAGTCAGCAACTTTCAGTTTTGGGGGAGAGTCAGTTTGACCCTTTGGGTAACCATGGCATCTAAGGACTTCTCAGACATAACAACAGACTTCGAGGTTGGGGTCAGAATAGAGAGATAAGAATTGAAAGTCAAGGAATAAGAACCAAAGGGCACAAATCAGTATATTCAGCAAATGTACTGTGCTACAAGAAAAGGGGGGTAAAACCCAAGCTTTTTAAGTAGGAAGATTAAATAAGGAAACTGGATAGTAAGGGGAAAAAAAAGAAAAATCTCAAATCATATAGAGAATTTCATTTAAATTGATTATTTGTGTGTAATGTACATCAGGCTGAACATGGTGAAGTTCTGATATCCCTTCCTAGGAGATTTTCAACCCACTAATTCTTAGGACTGAGGACCCAGCTGATGGGCAAAGCTGAAAGGAAAAGGATTGGTAAGGTCTGAGCGAAGTCTGAATTTTTCCAGATAGTGCTTATTTGATTTAGGAACTGCAATTTCTTTTTTTTTGTTTCCCCACTTAAGACTATACCTTGACCATCAGGAGCATTAGAATTTCAGCCTGAAAGTCCCTGCTTCTGGGTGATATTTATGGTTGGAATCACAGAGAGGAAAGTGCCCTAAAGCCAAAAGATCTTTGCTAAATGCACACAGGTTGGGTATGGACCACACCTGGCTTGGAGCCTTGACTCCGGCTGTCCTAAAGGTTTATGTTAAGCCTGGAAAGAATGAATGAGATTGACAATTCAATTCATCATTCATTTATTGAGTTGAGTTCCTAGCTCCATAGGACATGTAAATATGAAAAAGACACCATCTAGTCCCCCGAGGGGTTTGCAGACTTGTCTGTGTGGGGATTAGGCCGACATGAAATAATGAAGCCCTCCATTCCTACTCCTTCTCTGTCAGAGGAATAACTTAAATAAAAACAATTCAGTTGTAGGCAGTGTCATTTCTCCAATAGGAAAGGACACACAAACCCTCTACCTCCTTTCAATGGCAGGAGGCTTCCAATGGAGCAGAAAAGACCCCAAAGTACTTCAGCCCAATAATGCTTATTCCCAAAGAGGAGGACAGAGTCCTGTCACTGTGAGTGTTTATGCATCAGTGACGATTACTGTGTACCATTTGTAAGAAAAATTAATATTACAGAGAGATTACTTATTTAGTAGATATAGTTGATTATCTAAATTTTTTTTCTCACACATCCTTCCTCCTTTTTGATAGGGTCCTGATTCTGTTCAGGCATGTACCACTCTCTGTGACCACATACTTTGGAGTGGGCAGGCCCCAGCCGTGACCCTAGCTGCAGGGCTGTGTCCTGGTGGGTCTAATCCAGTCACAGTGGCCCTTCCCCTTTGCGTATGATTGGTTAGGGGTAAGCATGTGGTCCAGTTCTGTTCAATAAAGTCCTGAGTCGAGGAGCATTGGGAAATTCTAGGAAGAGTTTCTTTGTTTCCAAGAGAAACAGGGAGAGTCATCTCTACCTTCTGTTGACACTGTTGCATCTGGATATGGTGCCTGGATCTGTGTCCGCCATCTTGCATGCAGTCTACCATCCAGTTTCCTTATTTAATCTTCCTAGTTAAAAAGTTTGGATTTTTCCCCCCTTTTCTTGTAGCACAGTACACTTGCTGAATATACTGATTTGTGCCCTTTGGTTCTTATTCCTCTACCCTATAGAGGAAGGCAGACCCAGGAGGGGCTTGGAGAAGCAGAGTCCATATCACTTCTGTGACACCTCGAGATTGACCTATCTATGGAATTTGTGCCAGAGAGATGATAAATGTCAAAATAGCAAGTCAACTGGAGTTGAGTTTTCTGTGATGTGCAGCCGGGAAATTTCTAACAGATACAGTTACTGTCTGAGGGAACCAGAGCTCTCACGGTGTTCTGCGGTCTGGGAGAACCACCTTCGCCCTTGCCCACAGCCAAAGCCCATCTTTCACACCATGAGATTGAGCAGGAGTGAATGTCAGTGTTGATCTAATTGAAGTCCAGGACACAGCTTGGAGATGGAGAACTCAGAAAACAACCAAATATCAGATTTTATCCTGTGGAAGTAGTGAAGTTTCCCTGAAAGAGAAGTTGGCATTGGGTGGTCTGGGAGACTGAGAAGCATGGCAGCCATGGGAATCTAAGTTTTAAAGTGCCTTCCTTAGTGTGATATATTAGGGAATATATATATATACACACACACACACACACACACACACACACACATATACACACACACACGTATAGACACATATGTATAAATGTATTATTTGATAAAAGATGATTCCAAATTTATAGGGGAAAGATGACATATTCAGGAAGCGGTATTGGCATGACACTTAATCATCAGGAAAGAAAGAAAGTTTTATCCCAATTTCATACTGCATACCTAAATAAACTCCAGATAAAGACTTAAATATATTAAAAGAAGCAATAAATATATTATAAGACAATATTCTTCATTATCTTGAAGTGAGAAAGGCTTTTGAAAGTATGATACAAAATCCAGAGCCATATGAGAAGAAAAAAATAGAATTACTTAAAATTTTTTTTGCTTTTCTTTTTGGGCTCTTTGTCTCTACTAACCGGTTTTTCATTGGATGGATTATAATGCGTTATAGCAATAGAGAGTGACACACAAACCTGGACTCACTGGTAGAGATAGAACATATTTTATTTTTTTAAGACAGTTTTTTTTTTCCCTAGCAAGTTTACCTCTCTGAAATTGGACTGCGTTTCGCAATTGCTGTTGGCCAAGTGGCAGTCATGATGTAGCTTGTCATTGCCTGTTCACAGGCATCAACACTCAGAATTGGCTCTGGTAGCTTAGAAGCAATTCCTAAAGACAATAGCAGAGCACTGTTTTAAGAAATGCTGCATCACGAACAGTCCTGATGGCACAAAGGATGCTATTGTGTGCCAAAACGTGGACGTGGTTGCCTCTGAGTCTGAAAGTCCCTCAGAAAAGTCAGACTCCGAAAGTCAATAACTTAACCAATGTATTTTTCAAGAAACCCCATGTCTCTCTCTCTTTTTTTTTTTATGGCAGTGACTTTTTATTTTTTATTTTATTCTGTTTATTTTTGAGGAGGGAAATAGCATTTATTTATTTTTTTTAACATAGAAACCCCATGTCTCTATATGCCTATATCTCTAACACATTTTCCAATAAATATAAAATAAAAATTCTAAGTTATAAGAACACATTGTATCCTAGCTGTATTGACAGTATTAAACATTGTTTTAGAGGTGTGTGAAATAGTAATGAATTTAGTTGATAACGGCAGATTCAATGAAAACGGTTACTGGATGGTCAGATCGCACTGTCACTGAAGAACCAGATGTTTCTTCTGCTACGTTTGTAGACGGTTCCTTACTCGGAGCACAGTCTCTTCTCATGTTGCTCTTTTTTGAATCAATGCATCAAGTGGGTACTCCCGATTGGCTAGACCCAGTCACATGACCTCTTCCTGCCCATAAAGGAATCTGGGGATATGATTTCTAATTTCTGAGGTGGGAAGATGAGACTCAGGACACGAGAATATGTCCCAAGTTGTAAAAAAGTAGTTGTGCTTCAATAACGAAAAGGCTCTTGAGATGGACTTCAAAGGTTAGGTGCTGTTTTGTAATAAGTAGGGATGGGTGGGGAAGATCATTTTAGCAGAAAAATTAGTATGGAGGTAGGGAAGCATTGCCTATGTCTGGGTAAAAGGGAAAGGTATGGAGATTGTAAGAAAGGTACATGGGAGCTAGATAGTGGAAGGTCTTGGGTTTCCGGGCTTAGGAGTTACTGTGTATTTCAGGGGCCAGATGGAACTATTAGCGTGGGGAAGTGGAAGATGTTGTGGTTCAGTCTTAAATAATCCATGGGCTCCAGCATACTCCCAGAAGGACAGGACTGGTTCAAGGGTACTTCTGGGAATTTAGACGTGATCTGCATTCAAACTTAATTCTTCTTTGCAAGTAGATTTTCTAAGGTACTAAAAAGCATAATACTTAATTACCTACCCCAGCTCCCGGGCAACTTTCTTTATGGAATGCTCAGATTATGTGATTATTTTCTAAAACAGTCATTGTGGGATTTGGTGCGGATATGGGTTCTCTCCTTTGTGCATTCCCCTAGCCCTCTTCCTCCCTTGAGCAAGAGAATTTGAAATGGTTTCAGGTTTGGAAGAAAGATTGAAAGGCACATGAACCAGCATGCCAGTCTTCAATATTGAACGAGTGTTGACATAACATTTTCGTCCTTTTCTCTTTGTTTTTTTTTTTTCTTCTCTTGGCATTCAAAGCATAATTCTTATTTCAGGCTATAAAAACTGTAAGTGAAGTTCCATTTTAATGGGAGATAGATACAGGTAAAGGGTTAGATCCAAACTTGAAAGAGCTGAATCCAGTCATTTCAAGAAGAGTTGCCTCATGCATTCTCATTACCAGCTTAGCTCTCTGTGAAGGATGCGCTGGGGGAGGTAGTGAATCACAGGTTTTTGTTATCAGTAAATCAAGTGGTTGATGCCCAATACCTATTTGTGATTTTTCTGTTGGTACTTTCAAAAACAAGCCACTATGCATAAAATTTATTATGTGCATTTTCTTCTTCTTTTTTTTTTTTTTTAAAAAACACCGCTATTGGCAACTACCAACTCTGAGATTGTGACGTAGAAAACTGGTGTCATTAGCTACCTCTATGCCATGCAGGGTCCTTCTGTTCTTTAGTTTTGCTGCTACCTGCAATGGCTGTTGCTATTTGCAGATGGCATCTTAGCTTCATGATCAGCCTGGTTCTTTTGTTTCCGGGGTCACTCGTTAAATCAATCAGCTTTTGCTAGAGACAAAGCACCTAAAATCTAGTGGCTTAAAAAAATAATCACTTATTGTTGCTCAGGAGCCACAAGTCGTTTGGGTGCTTCTGCTGATCTGTGAGTAGCTCGGCTCACTCATGTCTGCGGTCACCTGGTGACTTGGCTGAGGACCATGTGTGAGGGAAGATGGCCTCACTCATGTATCTGGTGTTTGTCTCACGACTAGTGAGGAAGATGAGGATGGGGATGACTAGGCTGCATATCCCTCACCATCCAACAGTCTGAAAGCTGCTGGGCCCACAGAGGCCCACATGCAAAACGCTCATGGCCTAGCTTCCTCCACGTTCTGTCAATCATGGTAAGTCCCAAGGACAGCCCAAATTCTAGGGATGGGGAAATAGATTTCACCTCCTGATGGAGGAGCTACAAAGTGCTGTGGCCACTTTTTGCAGTCCATCACACTCACTTTCTCTCAAGATAGAGCGACTAGCTGGTATATCTTCCCTTATAGTCTTCTAGTGGCAAAATCCATGCTCTACAAATTGTCCCCCTATTCACTTTGCTTATGGCTGATTAGCTCTAGTTATAGGTGGGAAATTTTGCTCTCTGACCTTCTCCTTAAACACTCAAATAAGTACACCCTGACCCAGCCAGTGTAGGTAGTGGAAGGAGCACTAAGACTGGCTTCATTTTGATGTGTCAAGGCAATGGGAGAGTTCTTGTAAGTAAAGCCTCTGCTACAGTTTTAGAAGTTATGCTCTGTACAAGGTCCCCTAGTTGAGGTGGAGTGGGCACGCCACTCAAAAGAGCGCCATTCCTGCTGCTTCTTTGCAGAGGAAGGGTCGTCTTTTTCTAATTCATACATGGGTACCATACAGGCCAGTGGCATCCTGATGAAAAGCTCTTGGAGTCTCAATTTCATCAACTCCAAATTAAGCAGAGAGGAAACTCTCAATTCAACACCATTTTATGATAAAAACCATCAACAAGCTATATATAGAAGGAATTTACCTCGACATAACACAAGGCATATATGAAAAAGCCACAGCTAACATCATACTCAATGGTGTGAAGTTGAAAGCTTTTCCTCTAAGATCAGGAACAAGACAAGGATACCCACACTCACCACTTCTTTTCAGCATAGTGGTGGAAGACCTAGCTAGAGGAAGTAGGCAAGAAGAAGAGATAAAACTCATCCAAACTGGAAAAGAAGAAGTAAAATAATCTTTGCTTGAAGATTATATGATCTTACAGGTAGAAATCCCTAAAAACTTTGCAAACAAAACTGTTAGAACTAATAAATGATTTCAGGAAAGTGGCAGGGTATGAAATAAACATGCAAAAATAATTACTATATACTTACAGCAAACTATCTGAAAAGGAAACTAAGAAAACAATCCCATTGGATCAAGGAGAATAAAATACTTAGGAATAAACAAACTTAACCA
Source organism: Camelus bactrianus (assembly GCF_048773025.1). Lineage (NCBI taxonomy): Eukaryota > Metazoa > Chordata > Mammalia > Artiodactyla > Camelidae > Camelus > Camelus bactrianus. The sequence continues at coordinate 17,925,779 of NC_133572.1, forward strand.
ACGAGGTGAAAGACTTGTATACTGAAAACTACAAAACACTGATAAAGAAGACACCAATAAGTAGAAAGATTTTGTGTGTTCATAGATTGAGAGACTTCATATTGTTAAAATGTTCATACCACCCAAAGTGATCTACAGAGTCACTGCAATCCCTTATCAAAATCCCAATGACTTTTTTTTTCCACAGAAAAACAACCCTAAAGTTCATATGGAACCACAAAAGATGCTTAATAGCCAAAGTAATCTTGAGAAATAAGAACAAAGCTGGAGGCATCACACTTCCTGATTTCAAAATATATTACAAAACTACAGTAATTAAAATAGTGTGGTATTGGCATTAAGACAGAAATATAGACCAATGGAGCAGAACAGAGATCCCAGAAATAAACCCAAGCAAATACAGCCAACTGACCTTTGACAAGGGTGATAAGAATACACAATAGGGGAAGGATAATTTCTTCAACAAGTGTTACTGAGAAAACTGGACATCCACATGCAAAAAGTGAAATTGGACCCTCATCTTACACCATACCCCCAAATCAACTCAAATGAACTAAAGATTTAAACATAAGGCCTGAAACTATGAAACTCCTAGGTGAAAACATAAGGGAAAAGCTTCAAGACACAAGTCTTGGTAGTGAATATTTGGATATAACACCAAAAGTACAGGCTACAAAAGCAAAAACAGACAAGACTACATCAAACTAAAAACTTCTGCACAGCAAGGAGACAATCAATAGAGTAAAAAGGTGCTCTCTAGAAAGGAAGAAAATATTAGCAAACCCAGTGTCTGACAAAGGGTTAATATCCAAATTATACAGGAATCTCCAAAACACAGTGTCTAAATAAATAAATAAATAAAAAAGTTAGTACATAAGTAAATAAATAAAAATGGGCAAAGAACTTGAGAAGATATTTTTTCAAAGAACACATACAAATGGCCAACAGATATATGATTAGATGTTAAACATCACTAATCATCAGGGAAATGCAAATCAAAACCACAAGTAGATATCACCTCGCACCTGTCAGGATAGTTATTATCAAAAAAAACAAAAGCTAACAAAGTGTTGGCGAGGATGTGGAGAAATTGAAACTTTCGTATACTGTTGATGAGAATGTAAAGTGGAGTGCAGACAGTATGCAAAACAGTATAGAGTTTCCTTTAAAAAATAGAAATAGAATTAGCATATAATCCAGCAATCCCACAATACTAAAATCTATATTTTGATAAATATCCAGAATAATAGAAATCAGTATCTTAAAGAAATATCTTCACTTCCATTGTTCATTGTAGCACTATTCACAATAGCCAACATATGTAAACAACCTAAATTTCTATCTACAGATGAGTGGATAAAAGAAAATGTGGTATATACATAAAATGGAATATTATTCAGCCTTAAAAAAGAAGGAAATCCTGCCATACGCAACAACATGGATGAAGCTAGAAGACATTGTGTTACATGAAACAAGCAGGTCACAGAAGAACAAATACTGCATGATTCCATCCATACAAGGCATCTGAAATAGTCAAACTTATAGAAACAGAAAGTAGAATGGTAATTGCCAGGGGTCAGTGGTAAGGGTCATGGGAAGTTGCTATTCAAAGGTACATAATTTCATTTATGCAAGATGAATACATTCTGGAGATCTGTTGTACAACTTGGTGTCTATAGTTAATAATACTGTATTATGCACTTAAAAATTTGTCATGAAGGTGGGTTCCCTTTTCTCCACAGCCTCTCCAGCATTTGTCATTTGTGGACTTTTGAATGATGGCCATTCTGGCTGGTGTGAGGTGATACCTCATTGTAGTTTTGATTTGCATTTCTCTGATAATTAGTGATACTGAGCATTTTTTCATGTGCCTATTGATCATTTGTATTTCTTCCTTGGAGAATTGCTTGTTTAGGTCTTCTGCCCATTTTTGGATTGGGTTGTTTGTTTTTTTCTTATTAAGTCATATGAGCTGCTTATATATTCTGGAGATCAAGCCTTTGTTACTTTCATCTTTTGCAAAAATTTTCTCCCATTCCATAGGTTGTCGTTTTGTTTTACTTATGGTTTCCTTTGCTGTGCAGAAAATGGATCTCATGTTAAGTGTTCTTACCACAATAATGAAAAAAAAAAAAGAAGAAAAAAAAAAAGCCAAAATTCTTTCCAATTGTAATGTTGTCATGGGGATCCAATGACAGAATTCCCATGGACTCTTTAAAAACTATACAGTTCAGTAAAACGACTCCATTGCTATTCTTACTGCTGTGCTAATAATGTTTAATACCGATGGATGGCTTATATATTTTAGACTCTCCCAGTAATAACTGTGCCTTTGCCGTTTGAAGGATCACTCATCATGACCAATGAAATCATCCAGGAAGACACTATAAAGTGTTAATTGCCATTATTCAACCAAACAACTATTTGCTAAGCTTCTATTGTGTATTCAGCAATGTTCTAGGCACGGTGGGAAATAAAAGTATTAGGTGGACATCATCCTTGTCTTTAAACAGTTTAATGATCTAGTTGGGAAAATGAAGTGCTCACATGCAAGAAAATTAGCAAGGAAGGATATGGTAATGAATCAAGTAATGAGCAGTCTCAGAGCCCAGCTGAAGTTCAGGAAGACCCTGGAGGTGGGGTGCTATGTAACGTCTTCTTGGAAAAGGTGAGACCTCAGAGAATTAGGAAGAGCTGTCCAACCAAGGGGAGAGAGGCTGTTACAATTGCAATGGCCACTCTGTTGGTACTGTCTTGCTTTTTAGGGTCTTCAAAACTGTAAGAGCCTTCTTGATTCAGTTGTCAGTCATTAGACAGTGTGTGGTTTAAAAGCAGAATTCCTTCTCTAGCCTGGAAAGAAATTTCTCCCTACGTGTCGGGTTTCCTTGGTACAGGCTTGTGCATGACCTTGGCCCTTCTTAGATTGCAGAATGTTTTTGTAGAATCTTCACGGCCAGCATCATTTCTGATGGGAGGATATCTCTGATCTTGAAGATAGTCATCAGAAATTTACACTGTTTTATTATGCTCTCAGAGGATGTACAGTTACTAAATAGGATCACCCAGAGATACACATCAATCAGCAAGCAAATTAATTGCCATCCTCGTTTCATAGTGTTTCTTTCTTTTTCCATCAACAGTTTCCTAATGCATTGTTTCTCAAAGTGTGGTCTGTGGGCCACCTACACCTGACTCCAATGATTCTGACCAATGCAGATTCCTGAAACCCAATCCAGGCTTTCTGAACCAGAATCTTTGGAGAGCCCAAGAATCCACATTTGTGCAAGGAGCTTCCCAGGTGATTTTTTGAACTTTGATAGTTAACAATCATGCCTTAATGCTCACTGAACTTAAAAACATCCTGATGTGTTCCCCTGCACCCCATGCCCCCGAGCAAATCAGACCTCTGATATTGGGACCCAGGCATCAGAGTTTTTAAACCTCCAAGGTGAGTCCAGTTTGCAGCCCCAGTTGATGACGGCTGGGTTACAGCAGTCCTTTTCAAGCTTCAATGTGCACATGAACCACCTGAGGATTTTATTAAAATGTGATTCTGATTCAGGAAGTCTGGAGTAAGGTCTTAAATTCTGCGTTTCCAATAAACTCCGAGCTGATGCAGAAACTGCTGGTCCATGGACCACAATCTGAGTAGCAAGAGCTTAGAGAAAAAGACATTTAATTGTTGAATTGGCCCATTCTTCACTGGCACAATCTCCTGCGTGATTATACACGACCAAACCTAATTCCATATTAACGAATTGATGGTATAGCGAAAACTCTGTTCCAAAGAATACTTTCTCCAGCTTCCCATAAAATAGCATTTCTTCCAAACTTCTTACACTGGCCAACAAACCCTGCATCTCTGATTTGACCTCTTTTCTTACCTCTCCCTCTAAACCTGCCTTCTTTCTGTTCCTCTCATATAGTAGCTCATGCCTACTCAAGACCTTTGCGCAGCGGTTTCCTGGAAGGCTCTTCTCGCACTTGATTGCAAGGTTGGCCCTCTCTGTTCTTTTCAGGATTAAGCTTCAGTATTGTCTCTTTAGCAGCAACTTCCCTGACTACCTTCCTCCATCCCACCCCAAACATACATTCTCTATTACATCACTTTGCTTTGTTTCCTTTGCAGGAACCGACTATCTGAAATTCTTGTTGAGTGATCCCTTTCCTTTTAAATTTGTCTATCGCCCCGATCCGCCCCCACCACCGTGGAGTCCACACAAGGGCGAAGGCCTGATCTACCTTGTTCACAGCTCGCCTAGTGCCTGGAACAATGTCTGATAAATGATGATTGGTCAATAAATACTGTCGAAAAAATGAATGGTAATCTGTAAAATCATCTGTTGTGTGTTTGTTTACAATACCAGTTCCTGGGTCCCAACCTTAGAATATCTGTTTCAGCAGTTTGAGGATGGATTCCAAAGACCCTAGGTTGAGAAACAAAGTCCTCAAGAGTGTGTCCTTTACTGACTGACTGAATTTCCTTGGATAATAGCCATGGCTATTAGAATTTTTAACTTCTTTTAGAAAGGCACTATATCATAAAAATAGGATCTATCTCTCTTGGCTTATGAGCTAGGGTAGATTTGATGTGGCTCCCAAACCCTGAGGACCTCATCAGACCACACCTCTGATCTACTGAAGCAATACTTCTGGGTATCAGTTCCAGTCATTTTTAGGTCTTAGAGGATCTCCAGGTGATTCTGAAAAGTACTGAGTTTTGTGCAGCACTGGAGTGTGAGGGGAGGGACCCATTATTAGAACTGACGGGACATGAAGCAAGGACTGATGTTAATTCTTCACATGCATATACATAAGGCTTGTGAATAGCATGCTGTATCTGATAGAAATGCTTTTGGGGCAAGCAACGACAAAAAAATTCTGATCAACAGTAGATTAAACAATGGGTGCTTTTTTTCCTCTTTCATAACAGGAAATCTGAAGTTAGATGTTTCCTGGCATTGATTCAGCAGCTCTGCAGTGCCGTCAAGGATTCAGATGTTTCTGCCTTTCTCTCCCGCCATCTTCATATGCTTACTTTCTTCCGCAGGCTTGTAACTTTGTTTGCATAAAGCGCACACAGCTTCAGGCATCATGTTCGTGTTCAAGGTAAAATGAAGAGTGAAGGGCTCATCTTTTTATCTAGAAAAATCTCTCCCAGGAGCTCCCTCAGAAGACGTCGTGTTTTCCTTTGGCCAGAACTTGGCTTTCTACCCTCGCTGCAAGGAAGTCTGGGGTGTGAGCAGAACAGCTTTCCAGACCATAGTGGGAGGGAGGTGGCCAGCGAGGAGGGGAAGGGGGATGGCTTTCAAGTGGCCAAGGAACAGCACCTGCACCCGTGCCTTTTGTGGGAACACTGTTCAGGCCAAGGTGGTGCGCGAAACGGACACTCCCTCCCTCTCCCGGCTCCATTCAATACATGCTGTTCTAGGATTATCTTTTTCTTCGCCTAGAGAATTTTTACCAAGCGACTGATTTTCACTTCCAAAGTCTTTTTTTTTTTTTTTTAAATTGAGATGTAATTGACATATAACATTATATTAGTTTCAGGTATGCAACATAATGACTTGATATTTGTACATATTAAGAAATGATCACTACAGTTAGTCTAATTAACATCTCTATCACCTCACATAGTCACAATTTTTTTTTCTTGTGATGAGAACGTTTAGAATCTACTCTCTTAGCAGCTTTCAACTATATAATACAGTATTATTAACTATAGTCCCCATGCTGTACATTACATCCCCAGGACTTATTTATTGTATAACTGGAAGTTTGTACCTTTTGACCACCTTCACTCATTTGCTCACCCCCCCCCCACTGCCTCTGTCAACCACGAGTCTGTTGTCTGTATCTATGAGTTCACTTTTTTGTTTGCTTTTTTTTTTAGATTCCACAAGTAAGTCTTTCTCTGCCTGACTTATTTCACTTAGCATAATGTCCTCTAATTTCATCCGTGTTGTTGCAAATGGCAAGAGTTCCTTCTTTTTATGGCTGAATAGTATTCCGTTATCTATCCATCCATCCATATCTGTATTATATTTTGTCTATCCATTCATCTATCTTTATACATTCATCTATTGATGGACACTTAGGTTGCTTCTGGGTCTTGGCTATTGTAAATAATGCTGCAGTGAATGTGGGGGTGCATATATCTTTTTAAGTTAGGGCTTTTGTTTCCTTCAGGTAAACACCCAGAAGTGAAACTCCTGGATCATACAATAGTTCTCTTTTTAATTTTTTGAGGCACCTCCATACTGTTTTCCACAGTGGCTGCTTCAGTTTACAATGCTACCAGCAGTGCACGAGGGTCCTCTTTCCCCACATCCTTGCTAGCATTGGCTATTTCTTGCCTCTTTGATTACAGCCATTCTAACAGGTGTAAGGTAGCTCATTATGGTTTTGATTTGCACTTCCTGATGATTACCAAATTCTTGATTTACCCCTGGTGGTAACAACAACAACTTACATGTTTCGGGCATTATTTATAAGCGTTTTCTATATATTAACTCATTTAGTCTTCATGAAAAACTTATGTAGTAGATCCAGTTAGTATCCTCAGTTAACAGATGAGGAAACTGGGTTAACAGAGAAGTTAAGTAACTTGCCCACAAGGTCACTCAGCTAGTGAGTAGTAGAGTGGGATTCAAAGCCAGGCAATTGGTTCTAAAGTCCATGTTCTTAACCGCAATAATATACCGCACTCCCTTGCACGGGTACTTAGGTTACAGTTCGCTGACTAAAGGAACGTAACTCAGTCAAAGTTGGGCTTCGTTAGTTACTGCAGGAAGGGACACACATCAGGGGAAGAGTGAGGAACCTCAAAAGGGGAAACCAAGTGAGGGTTTGGGGAGCTAGAGTGAGTCCTAGGAAGGTCTTGGCAGAGATAGCTCAAGGATTTGTGTACTAGACGAGTTACCAGAACACTCAGTGACCTTATCTTCAGAACACATGAGGCTATGCGGAATTACTGTTAGAGCAATTCGGTCTGAAAGGGCTGGAGTTGAGAGTTCGAGCTTAGTCTGTCTTCACGTCGTGTTATCTGTTTTGTGAGTTGCCCAGTTTTGCAGGTGCTGATTTATGTTTTGATTTCTAGTCTCCTCACCAGCTAGCTGCCAGCAGGGCCATTTTTCATCCATTACTCATTCTTCAGTCTAAGAGGAAGGGAAGGTCATTATCTTTCAGGGAAATGATGAATCCAGATTCATACCACTGTCCAATGGATTGTAGTAGTATCTCCTATCTCAAGAGACAGGCCTTCTGAATCTTTTTGTTGGATAATTATTTGTGGAAACTTCTGGAGAGAAAGTGGCTCTGGAATTATGCACACTTAGTGGCTACAACACAGAAACCCTGAGACAAGAAATTACTTAAATGAAACATGATCCATGTATCCTTTAAGCTACTTAAATCTTTTGATAACCAAGTGCCCTTTTCCTTTGATATAATGCTGGTGGTTCCACATTGTCCATGTCTGGAGGATGAATCTAGTAAGCGTTGGGAGTGAGGATGTTGGGAGTACTATGAATAAAGGCTAAGAGTGTCTACCCGTAAGTTAGGTCCTTGAACCAGCAAAGAAGGAAGGAAATAACCAAAAAGATAAAGAACTAAAAACTTGCAAAGAAGCATGTGGCAATTAGTGGCTTTGGGCACCTGGGGTCTCGGGCATAAACCATCTATTTCTCATTGTCTTCTTCTTCTGGACCAGAACAGCCCTGCAAACTTGACTCAGTCATAGATAGTGTGCAAAGCGATGGGGTTGGGGGGGGGGATGTTATCTGTGAATTTATTCCCTCTAATATAAATGGTCCTTTATTGAGTTTCTTTAAATGTTTTTTTTCCCCCCAGAAAACTCATTTCCTCAATATTTCAGTGAGAACTCTTAAAGATACATGTTTTGGCCAAGAGAGAGGGGAACTCCATTTCAAGTACCAAGAAAAGGCTCTGAGTTCATGTTCTGTGTACTTAAGGTCAGGTCTACACCAGTGCAGACATATTTGAATAGACAACATAAAAGGGCAATCCGTCATTAATTTCCCCTAAAACACACTTGCACCTGCAGACTTCCTGGAGGTTCTTCTGTTTTTTGTTTTTTGTTTTTTCTTTAAGGGGAGTGTCTTGAAGTACAGGGACTCTCAAACACCTGGAGGCCAACAACTGCAGATGTCTGCCTGAAGGCAGAGATTTGATCGAGTTGATGAAACCAGCATGGTATGTCCTAGCAAAACAATGATCTACAGATTACAAAGCTTGAAGTGGTTTTAATTCTGAAGATATGCAAATCCTATGCCTGCAAGAGGGGTGGGAGATTCCACAACAAAAGTATGAAATGATTTCCAAATGTGTACCATCAAGAACTAGAATTTTGGTTGACATTTACGGTTTTGTTTTATGCACATCAATTCTATGTTGTTTGAATATAGTAAGACAATCTGTGGTTGTATCAAATATGGCTGAAGAAGAAAAGAAAGGAAGGTTCTTTATTGCCTTGCATTCAGGATCTGTTTTGTCAGTGGTCCAATGTGGGACTTCCCTAACTTTTCCCAGAATTTGAACAAAGTATTAAAGATACCAATATTTACTAAAAAAAAAAATCTCTAAAATCTTTTTGGCTACTTAAAATATATCAAATACTGATATTTGGAATAAGTGGGAATGATTAAGTAAATTTCTTTTGATTAAGAAATTAGCTTCCCTTTAAAATAAAGAGGAAAGCAAAACTGTTTGCTCAGAGTTAAATCAGCCAAGATGTCTGTTTGAAAAGATGTTGGGTTTGCTGATCCCAGGCTGTTCTTTTCTGATTCACACAGAGGCCTGTGATGTTGTGGACAAACCTGCCCATTTTCGAATGACTACAGTTACCCTGCTCCGAGTGAGATTCTTTATGGGGCTGTGTAAAAATTAGGCATTTCTCAGGCTCTTGTCACATCACGTAATTGCACAAGTTCTTATGTCTAGGTCAGCTTGAGCAAGTTTGTTCTTGATTTATGTGCTACTTCCAAAAATATGTCCAGGTATTTATTCGCTTTCAGAATAGCCTGTATCTCCGTTTGCAAAGGAGCGGTGAGGTAAGCATGGGTATGATTGCACATCGGCCTGGAAATCTAGGACCAGCTTTTTGGATTTGGGTCGCACCAATTTAAAAACTTGAACTCTTCTGGTCACTTCTTGTTTGCTAATATCATCTTCTCAGTTTTGTTCTCAATTATTTTCTTTGTTTTGTGAGACTAAGAAAGAGCCAGGAGTCCAAAGCCTTCCACTCCTCTGCTCAGTTAAACGCAGGCAATTAGGTGGAAATGCACCTTTAAATACAGGTTTGAGCACATCAGCTGTAATTCTCAGACTTACCTGGATCCAAGGGTTAACCTCAAGAATCTCTTGACTCATGCTATAAGTTTTTCAGAAATATTTACTGGGGGAAAAAAAAATCTAGACTCTGAGCCAGCTAACACATGATCTCTCCATTATTTAAATTGTACATTTAGAAACCATCATGCTGTTCACAGTGGCAGGGTGATAAGATATAGGGCTGACGGAAGATTATTTAGCTTCAGGAATGCTAAGGGGAGTCTCACATTGGAAGAATCAAAATCTTTTTTTTTTTTTGCCGATTTCTAAACATTATTTCAGACAGATTTATTCTATGGCTGTTAGTACTCCAGAGAATGAATATATACCTACCCAGCCAACAAATCACCGTATTCAGAGAGGACTCTATTTTTTTTTCCCAAAGACTTGGTGTATTCTCCCAGATTCATCTACAAACTGATAAAATGATCCACCAACGAAGGCAAAGATGCAAGTCAAGATCATTAAATATCAGTTCCAGGCTCTCTTTTCTCCTCTAGCTGTATTGGCCCCTGCACCCCCCTACTCCCACTTGCCAGCCTCCTGTCCCTCACTTTTCAGTTTATTCTCCACTTTTCTGTCAGAGTCCTCTTTTCCAAACTTCCAGTCTAACCATGTTATTTTTCTGCCTAAAATCTTTGATGGATTCCTGTTCCCTTAGAAAATAAAGTCCAATCACGTCGTGTAGGCACTAGAGGTGTTTCATAATCTGGTCCCTGTCAAAGTTTCTAGACTCTTCTCTCTTGACCCAGCTTGTCCTCAGCCATACGAAGCTTTTCACTGTCTCCTGACCCCACTGACTCACCCGTGTGGTTCTCCTTACCCAGAATGCTCTTACCCTGTCAGGGTCTACACATCCCCGACAGCAACTGAGATCTGTCCATTTTGCCCTCAAAGTAGAAGCAACGCCCCTGCTCTGAACTTGCCATGTGGCATTTTTGGTAGGTAGGTACGTGTCTGTCCTACCACACCGTGAACTTCTTGATGGAAAAGATGATATATTATTTATCTTTATTCTCCCAGTTCCTTGTGTGGATGTGGTGCATAACACACATTCAATAATTGGTGAATTGCAGAGTGTTTGCTGAACAGCAAATTTGGGCAGGATATGCTGCAGACGTGTGATAATAGTGTTAAAATATTGACTTATTTATTTTTGGTTCCTGTTACTTATTCTGCTAAGGCAGTGATGTCCAATATAAATAGAATGTAAGCCACAGATGCAAGCCACATATATAATTTAAAATTTTCCTGTAGCCACATTAGAAAAAGAAACAGGTAAAATTAATTTTAATAGTGTTTGTATTTAACCAAGTAGGTGCAAAATATTATCATTTTAACATGGTATAACATAAAAATGATTAATGAGATAGTTTACATTTTTGAAAAAGTCTTTGAAATCCAGGATGTGTTTTTTCCACATCTCAGTCTGGACTAGGCACATCCCAAGTGCTCAGAAGCCTCATGTGGCTTGCAGCTGCCATATTGGACAGTGGCGTTCTAGAGATTTCTACTGCTTCCATTCTGGAAGTTGCTGTGTGCTCTGTAACAATAGCTTCAAGGCAGTGTGAAGACCCAGAAAGCCAGGGTGAACTTTTTATCCTGGCTTTGGAGTTTCAAAAGTCTAGGTCACTGTGGGGAACGGATAGCTTCATGCAGAGGAAATGAAATAGATTTGAGAGAAAGTTTATGATGTGAAAAGGAGGCTTCCCACACCTCCCACAAGTCCAAGGTGAGCAGGGTCCCCACGCCAAGCAGTGGGGGAAAGCTGAAGGAGCAGGAGAAAGAAAACAGACAGTGAGTGTTCTTGAGAAGGAAAGGCTCACACCTTGCTCTCTTTCTCTCTCTCTCAGGTTTAGAGGAAGAGGACAACTGAAACTCAAGTTGGTTTGGGGCCATGGGAGCAGTGGAGGTCTGGGTTCCTTTTTCCAAGAAGAGATGGAAGACGGGAGATGGCACGTAGAAAGGCTGCTCTGTAGTGTGTCCAGGCTGGTGGCCTTGAGATGGACTCACAGAATTCCCACGGGCCCTGGGGGTTTTGTAATTAGCACCACGCACGCAAGTGTAGCTCAGCCACAATGCCAGCTGGTTAACAGCCCTGTTGGGTTTCCTGTAGCTCATTGTTTTGTAGGAGAGGCAGAAGGATCCTGTGCCCCAGAAGGAGAGAAGCATGAATATTAGCAGAGAGAGACATCAACAGACAAACAAATACAAACAGATACAGACGGGCAGGCAGATGAAACACACAGACCCGGAGGAGCCTTGGGGATAGGCAGGGAGGACAACTGAGCAGTGACCTATGTGGACATGGAATCACAGATCGGAGAGAAACAGGACAGCTGGACAGATGTCAGCATGCACAGGTGGTGACTCTGATAAAACGACACCTCCTCAGGCTTGGGTACCACATACGACTCCCTGGAAATTAGACTCTCTCCGTGGAGAGACTGACAAGCTTGAACTGACCGGGCTTCAGTTTCTCTTACCAAAATATGAAGACATAATTAAAATGAAGTTCCGTTACGAGAAATACAGGAAGCTACGTCTCTCACAGAGCTGATTTCGTGGACTGAGATCCATGACCGGATCAAAGGACATTCTGGACTCCTAGTAACTGGCTGTGTATTTTTAACAGTATTTAGAATGTAGTCTCCTCTCACCCTTAAATGTTTTTATGCAAGAAGGCCTTAAAGTCACACACATAAAAAACCTCTAAATGTTTTCACTTGTGCATTATAATTAAGTATAATTAACTAAGTGTTAGGAGATTCAGAGCATCTGAAAATGGAAAGACAGATGTCTCTGCATGTAGTCAGGAAAGGGGAGAAATGAAAATATAGAGGATGCTGAGAAATACAGGCTTGGTGAAATTAATAATTGTCACTGCTGCTCCAGATTCGTGCTGGCCATGAACCGTGTTATCCTTCTATAGGGCTGCAGTGTGCCCTGTTACTCTTGGTACCTGATTTTAGTAATTATTGGAGAGAGAAGGGGAGGAAACCTAAGCTGTATGAAGATGAGGATTCGGTCATAGATTTCTCATAGGGAAGGAACCAGAGCTCAATGGGCCTGAATTCAGAGGGTGTGGGTGAGCGCCTGCCTGTCTGTGTAAAATCCATGCCCTGTGTAATCATCGTAGGTGGTTGGAGGTATGGGGCTGAGGAGGAATGCAGGTAAACTAAGTCTAGATTCAGGATAGAATATATTTAAGAACCAAGATTTGATGAGGTCACACACAAACTCTAAAGTTACTTAAACGTTAGTCCCCAAGAGACTTAACTTCATATTCTTTGGAAATCCTCTCCTTTTCCAAAACTAAAAGAGAGAAATAACTGAGAGTTCACTGGTTCCAGAGAAAAGATCTTGAGCCCACCGCTTCCAAAAAAACCCTTGATTCGACTCATCCTGGAAGTGTACCTGACCCAGCCAGTCAAGAAGAAATAGATTCCAAACTTTCCAACAAGCTCAGAAACGTACAAGGGAATTAGCTGGCAAGTGACAGATTGAGACCCTTCTGCGAGAACCTACTTCAAATCACGTGACTCATCTGGGGGTTAAATATATTGACAACTCTTAAAGAGCTAGAAAAAGAGAGATTGAAATACCAAGAAAAGCTCCGTCCCTGGATAATGGGGCTGGGCCTTGCCTCCAGGGCTGGCTTTCTTCTTTCCACCACCTCCCCAAGGAAGCCAGTTCTCCCCGCCCCCACCCCGACCACCAGGGCCTTGTTAAACACTGTTTTCCCTTTTTCCGGAGATGAGATAGAGGATGAGAGAATGCAATGTTTCACTTGTGCGATGGGGCTGAGGAATGCAGAACAATAGACAGGCGCTCTCCTTACTTCCCCGGTCAGAAATCTTCGAGGAGATCTCGGCGGGCGATCACTGCAGTGTGGTGGGAACTGCAGGTGCTTCTGGCCGTCTCCTGTTTCTTCAAAGGTGAAATAGTAATTTCAATTCTTGCAGAGGTTTCTTAAAAGTGAGCAGAGGAAAGCTTGGGAGCTAGAACTTGTGCCAGCAGAGAACGTTCCTGAAGATGTTCGCTCTGTGCCCGTGTCAACATCCTCTCCTTGGGATCCAGCTGATTTTTGTGGTAGTTGTAGCAGCAGTCATATTAGCAGTGGTCGTCGCAGGCGTAAGTGGAGTTAGGAGAAAGGAGGAAGGCGTAGGAAGTGAATATTTATTGAGTTTTATTATGGTACCATTTATTATTGGTAGCAAGCCCGTAACCTGGAGTAATGAATTTAGTATTCATTATAACGATTGTTGTTGTTATAATTATTATTTCCATTTTACAGATGAAGAGACTGAGGCTTAGGGAGGTGAAAGAACTTTGCCAAAGTCGCATAAACAGCAAGTGGCTATTTTTTGTCTTTTATCTTAATTTTATTTATTTTTTGAAGGGGGAAGGTCATTAGGTCTGTTTATTTATCTACTAATTTTTTTAATGAAGGTATTGGGGATTGAACCCAGGACCTCGTGCATGCTAAGCACACACTCTACCACTGTGCTACACCCTCCCCCTGTTTTTGTCTTTAATTTTAACAAGAACATTGAATGCCTACTACAACCAGGACAGTATACATAATTGGTAGGGCCTGTTGCAAAGTAAAAATGTGGGGCCCTTAGTTTAAAAATATAAAAATGTCAAGATGGTGCCACAGAGCCTTAAACCAAACTCGGGGCCCTGTGTGACAGCACAGATCTCAGGCCCAGGAAGCCGGTCTTGACTGTATCAAATGTCTGGGGGTGCAACTATGAATAATACACCCAGCTCATGTCCTTTAGGACCTACAGTCTGGTCAGGGGAGTAGACAGGTAACCAGGACATTTCTCTTACTTACCAGGTAAGATAAGGCTGCAGACAGAGAAAATGCCACTCAGCCTGGGGCTTCAGGAAATGCTTAGTAATTATTATTTGTAGTAAATGCAATAAGGGAATGACTTCTCTTAGCTGTCTTTTCTTTCTCACTCCTTTATTTCCTTCCCTGGTTGAGAAATCTGACACAGCAGAGAGAGAGAGAGAGAAAAAAAAAAAACAATGTGGCCGTAATAGTGATAAGCCGATGGGAGAAGTGGCCTCAGAGCGTGGCCGAGTGGGCTGGCCCCCACACCACTCCTGACCGAAGCCCCCGCTGCCTGGTCCCAGGCCCTGTGGGGCAGCTGGGAGCCTGGCAGGCTGCCGAATAAGAGGACCTGCCCCACTCAGTCCCTGGCACACGGAGAGCGGAACTGACCCCCTGGGAGCTGGCAGACCCAACAGAAGTGCTCAAGGTCTTTTCCAAAGGAGCAGGGTGAGTGAGCAGCAGAAAGCTGTCAGGAGTGGTGTCCAGGGGTTTCCCTCCACCTGGAGTCACACGGAGGGCAAAGTGAGCCTCTCTCCCAGCGGGTCTCATAACTTTTGTTTTAGGCTAGATTGGCTCACGTTTTAATCAGAGGACCAAGCCTTTCTATTCTGGCATCTTGTAGGTCCATCAAGATGGAAGTGGTCTTTTACTAAATTCCCCGATCTTTCTTATAATTCTATAATGATTTTTGAAGCGTGGGAAAAGAGTCTGTAATCAGAATATTATTCTTCCAATTTTGTTTCTATCCTTAGGGCATGGGGAAAAGCTTTCTTTCCTTTAGACAGTGAGAAGCTTCTGGTTTATCCTTCTAGAGGCAAAAGATTTCCTTTTAATATTTATTGTTCTGGGTTAGATTAGAGAATGACAAGGTTGAGTGAATAGAGCTTGACTTGACTGAGGTAAGTAGATGAAGACCCCAAAGCCTTCTTTGTTAGAGCTGTTTATTACACCAGTGATTAGGAAACAGGGAAATGTTTTAAAAAAAATTGGACTCCGTATTGGATTTTCTTTTCCCTTCTTTTTAAGTGAATGTTATAAATATGTTTTATTCTTATTTGTTTACTAATGGTGTGAGAAAATTCCAAAGGCAGTTTTCCTGGGGGGTGTGTGTGTGTGTGTGTTTGTGTGTTTGTGTGTGTGTGTGTGTCTAGGATAGTGTCTCTGAAAATATGATTCTTGATTCTTAGGCAAACTATACCAGAATCACCAGGGAAACTGATTAAAAATGTGCATTCCTAGATTCCACCATACCAAATCTGTAGAAGTCTCCATCTGTACTATGCTCCGTAGGTGAGTCATTTACAAACTGAAGATTCGGAGGCCCAGAAATCCATTTAAAATAACCCATCTCTGTCAATACTCAGCACTCTACAGTGGATGTGAAGTAGGGATGGGGTGGTCCTGAATGAAGGTTCAGAGGAGGAAGCATTGACTTCGGGCTGGGTGGCTGGGTGAGGCTATGAGCAGGGGGAAGAGAACAGACTTGAGCAGAGGGAAGGGAGGATATTTCAAACTGGGAGAGGATGAAGGCCATGGGGAAACTCATTGTGGGTCCTCTTCAGGAGGTGGGAGATGTGTATTTCCCCTGGGGGAGATGGGGGGACGTGGAGAGTGTACAAATCACTGACCCTTTCTGCAGTTTTCTCAATCCTGACTTCGAGTGGAAGACAGTCACTGTCTCATGGACAAGACTGTCACTCTCTTGGTCCTACATAGATGGAGGAAGAGATGATGTAGATGCAATCTACAAAGAAGGTATCACAATGAAGATATTGACTGATTCCATGGGAGAGACAGAAGCCAGGGTTCATAATCTCTCTGACATGTGGACCATAAAGTCTCCTATGTCTGGCAGGCCAAAGGAGATGAATGAATACATTTATCAGCCTTCTTTGAAGCCGTAATTTGGGTTTTCAAAAGTCTCATTGGGGAATCTACTTCTACATCAATCTGCACCCCCTGTCAGCTCCCCTAATGAGTTTTCACTCGCACCCCTTGTCACCCCCCACCCGTGAGCACCTGCAGTTGGGGCCCCTTCCCTTGGGAAAGCAGAGCCAAGTTTGAAGCTTGTTCTGGGGTTTGCTGAAAGGTGATCTGTAAGTCAGCAAGCTGAAGGTTGGTGACATAAACCCATAAACCAAGAACTTGTTTTAGAAACACAGCTTAAAATATATTTACAGGATTCTCTGACTACCCCCATTTCATATTTTGCAGCACTTTCTCTATTTAAGTCCATATTATTAAAAAGAGAAGAAGTGAACCCACAACAAGGATTGTGGGTTTTTTTTTTTAAATATTATCTTTTTTTTTAGTTGAAGTAGAGTCAGTTACAATGTGTCGGTTTCTGGTGTACAGTGTAACGTTTCAGTCATACGGATACATACATGTATCCTTTTTCATATTCTTTTTCATTATATTATCTTTGAATACAATGCAGTATTAAATTTCTACAGACTAGGCTGTTCTTTTATTTATTTTCACACTATGTTAAGAGTCCAGGTCGGAGCTCTAGTTACAAAGACTTGGGAGCCGTCTCAGACAGCAGCCTTCCCTGTGTATGCATAGAACACAGGTGGCCATTGTGTTGAGCTGAGGTTGAGAGGATCTGATCAACTGTCATCTGACTTACTCTGCATCCCCTCCTACCCCCATCCCATGCAGCCTTTCTTCTTCTTTCCCTTTTTTGTTGCAATGAAATATATTTCCTCTGTACTTCCAGGAAGTACATGAGAAGAGAGTAGGTCCAGGGTACCTTGTTTGATCCTGGGGTAGCTCAGGAAATCCTAAAAGAAATTGAATCTTTGGAGCCATACAAGACTTTCCTACCAATCGGCTCTGTCCCTGGGTGCTTTGAGACCACCTGAACGCTTGCTTCTTTCTCCCAGGGCCTATCTTACCTGAATTCTACCCACTGCCCCCAACTTCTAGAAGTGTGTATACTTGGAGGTGCAGGGAGTGAAGGGGAGTGGAAGGTAGGAAAAAGATCGCAGGTCAGCGAGACATGAGCAGCACATCTCTCAATAAAGAGAAACCTGTGTGTTGAGATTTGACCCTCCCAGGTGAATCACCTGCTTGCTGGGCTGCTGTGGTCAGTGGCAGTTCTGGCCTGAGGCAGAATTAACCTGCAAGGGATGTTTGTTTCAGCACCCCTTACATTGCTCTCTACACCCCTCGCTCCCCAGTCCTCCGTATTCTGTGGTATCCTTTCTCTTCTGACAGACCTACCTAGTGATCATACAGACCAACATGGTGACATTTACTTTGGATTCTGAAACCAGCTTGAATGTTTCTCCGTGATGGCAGCCAGCGTCTTAGGGTCTCCTATACCTGGCAGGGCATGTGCCACCCAGCTAAGCATATAACTTAGCAAGGTGCTCAGTAAATATTTGTTCATTGAGAACAAAGACCAAAGAATAAAATCACTTGTGGTGAGATGTCAGTTAATGTGATATGCAAGATATTTTGGGGGAAGAGAAACTTCCTTATACTTCCAGTCATATATGTAGTGTTTTTATAGGGTGTGGTGAGCTAGACACTTCCCAGAACTGTAAGGATGTCTGTTGGGGCTATGATGGCCCCAACCTTCCTAGCAGCACATGCGAGGTAGAAAGATTGGGTAGAAAACATGGGGGAAGGGGACTACAGGTCTTCTGAAGACATTTGAATTTCTTCCTAAATCTTTCAAAAAATCTCTACCCACCATTGAAAAATAAACAGCTTGCTTGGGATCAAAAGATTTATGAATATTTGCGTCCTTATCCATCTGAGCCTCTGAAAAGGAGCAGATGCATGAGAACTATTTAGCAACAGTGCACACTCCACTGTTTAATTACTTATATTAATACTTCTTGGAAAAAAATGTGACTTTTATAGTTATGCCAGACTCTATGATATTTGTTGAAGTGTCATAGTTTCTTTAATCCTAGTTAGTATAATTATTAGCCAATTTTTCCATTGTTAAAGGATTATTTTTGTTGCCAGCTAAAATTACTCTTTTCGTTTACATCACAAAACTCTTAAGTGGTTTGGTGGACTGTGAAAACATCGCAAAACTTCCCTTGAGATGCACTGGATACATATTGGAATAATTTTTATTCCTCTGAGTAAAAAATGGAGAATTTGGCTGTTCTATTCATTCTTACCTCAGCAGATTTTTTTTGGACAAGAATAATTGCCATAACAAATTATTTTTCTCATTCTATAAGGGGCAGTGTCTAGTTCAGAGTTCATTTTGGTGTATTTCTTCTTTACAAAATGCAGAGGAAATAAAGCCAGAGGTCTTTGGAAATTCTAACACTGTGTAGTAGCTAAAGAACATAGTGATCGTTATTTTCTCAACAATTTGTACAGTCATATTTGTCACTGTAAGAGGAAATGCTAATTAAAAAAACTAGAATGGGTTAATAAATTGCCTCATTCATATACATATATATACATACATAACACACACATACACACATATGTATGTGTGGTTTTCTTGTCGGTGTGCAATGCTAATTAAAAATTGAAGGAGAACTTGATTTCTTGTAATAACATATAATGGAGAAGAATTTGAAAAGAAAAAAATCTATATGAATGCATATGTATAACTGAATGACTTTACTAAAATTGTACACCTGAAACTAACATTGTAACACCTGAAACTCACATTGTAAATCAACTGAAACTAACACTGTAAATCAACGACCCTTCAATAGGATGTCCTTTTTTTTTTTTAAATTGAAGGGGAACTTGAATTTTTAGTTATTTTTCATGGCTTCTAGGTTAAATTTCAAATGACAAGAATTTCCTCATTTTGATTTGTAGCTCTTCTTGGAACTAGAACATGTTTCAATTAGAAAGAAAGAAAGTAGGTCACATTAGTTAAATAAAAATCAACAATGCCTAATTCAAAGGCTCGAGGCTAATTTATCCCATTGTGCCTCTCATCTTTTTCATCCTTGGCCGAGACCCAAGTGCAGAACTTTTGATCATTTATCTCCTAAATCCACAGCCTGATACTGCACCGTGTTCCCTCCTCTTGATCTGTTCTCTTTTTTCCCCACTATGCTTCCTGGAAACCCATTTCAGAATGTACCAAGATGAATAAATCTTATTTTTTTTCTTTTAGCAGTAACCCCATGAAGTGTTTTGTGGAGTGAATGCCCTGATGCACCCACACAGAGGCTGGGCCTCCTGGGCCTGTGGGTAGACTGCTGCCCCAGGAGAACACGGTCAGAGCTAGACTGCACGAGATAAGAAAGGAGATGGGGTAGATGGAAGTGCCATGTAAGTGTCCAGGAAGAGACAGTGAGACTCAGGAGCTGGTAACCCGATGAGTGCCTTGGAAAGACTACCTAGTGAGGATCTTTGGAAAGAAATGCTGTGTGCTGAGTAATGTATCTCCCTGTGCTCAATCCCAAATTCTTAAGTTAATTTTGTATGTTGAGCTGGTGCCCTGTGTAGCAGTTCTTCTTTGGGGGGAGAAGGTGAAGAAGTTTGACATGAGGCAAAAATAAAGTTGCCCTTGATCTAAAGTGTCCCGGTATCTCTCTCCTTTCGACTGCAGAAAATTTCTAAAAAGACTGGTTCACCGCCTACCTGCACTCCCTCACCTCCCGTGTACCTAACGCACTCTCCCTGGTCAAGTAACCCCTGCCTGTGGCTCACGCTGCTGTTCATAGCTGATTCACAGGAGTGTTCTCTGATCTAATCTGCTCTCCGGAACTTCAGGCTAGCATATCCTTTTCCACCTGGATGTTCCGTAGACCTGAACTTCATCTTGAGACTTCTGGGTTCTCCATCAAAGTCAGCATGTCAAATCTGGACTCCTTAAATCTGCCTCCCCTTTTTCCTACACCTGCTCCTTCTTAGGCTTTTCTGCAACCTAATGTTACCAGGACGGATCAAGCATTCTAAGCCAGACATCATAGGAGACCTCATCTCCAACTGTCAGTCGCCTTCCACAACCTACCCTCGGTGCAGCAATCACTTTATATTTGGCATATAGATTTTAAAGATTTTTCTCTGCTTATTTACAAACTTAAAAAATGGATTCTACTAAAAAAAAATGGAATTTACCTTCAATACCTTGACTGAGCCCTGTATAATTTCTCATTTAGAAAAAAAGTACGTGAAACTTACAACTTCCTTTTTTTAAAGATGGCATTTGTGTTTGTATTCGTCACTCGTCTTGAGTTCTTTGATGGCAAAAACTGTCTTACTCATCCCTTCCTTTGCTTATCTCTTTCTCTAGCGTCTAGAGCTTAACGTAATGGATCATTTATTTATTGCCATGTAACAGACTCCCCTGAAACGTGGAGGCTACAAACAGCAGGTCTTTATTTGCTCATGATTCTGCGGGTCCGTGACATGTGCAGGGCACGTCTGTGATGTCTGGTCTCTGCGCTCCGGGGTGCTGGCTGAGCTCATTCATGCCTTTGCGGTTAGTTGGCACATCAGCTGGGGACTGGCTGGTCTTATTTGGCTTCATGTCCCTGTCTGGCCCTTGACCGGGGCAGTTGGCTGGGGTGTCTTGGTTCTCTGCCACGTGACCTGTCCTCTCTAAGACGGCTCGCCCAGGCTTCCTCGTACAGAAGTCTCCGAGCAGCAGGAAGTGGGGAGAAGTTGCAGGACTTCTTCAGGTCGAGACCCTGAAATTGTATGATGCCACGTCTGCCACATTTTTATAAAGTCAAAGCAAATGGCAAGGTCAGGCCGAATTCAGTGGTAGGAGAAATAAACTAGACCTCCTGATGGGAGGAGCAGCAGTCACACTGCACAGGAGCCCGCACGTGGGGAAGAGGGATTCACTGGGGCCACATGTTGCTTCTGGCAGGTAGTTAAGCTTCACAAATGCCTGAAGAATAAACCAAGTGGATGGCTGGGTGGATGGACAGATGGTAGGACGGATGAGAGACCAGTGTCTTTGGCATGCTACCTAGAACACTGGGTTAGGAACCCTAGTCCTGAGGTGCGTTATTACTAATTATTTGACCCTGGGCAAGCCACTTTCCCTCTCTTATCCACATCTCCTCACCTCTAAAATAAAGGTAGGAGACTAGAGGTAGTCCAAAGCTTTTGTTGAACTAACAATTATGATTCTGTAGCTATTAATCATATAATTATGCCACAGGTAGCAATGACTGCTTGACACTTGCCTTCCTAAAATGACTTGATTCATCCCTGGGCATTGCATGTTGCTAAGGAAAAAATCATGTTGGTGCTCATTTCATGGGAACATCCCAAATGGTGTTTCTATTGTCAGTCGGCCAACTAGAAGCAAGAACACGCCCGTAATAGGTATTCTCTTGGTTTTATTCTTTTTGTATTAGAGGTTCTTTTGAAATGACTGTCAAGACTTCCTACTTAACACTATTAAAAATGTGATTCCTGTCTTGAAATGCAGTGTAGAGTGTAAGGGCTTCCTCTTCATTCATCCCCTTTCATGGAGGCTGGTTGGGAAAATATTGTTGGATACTTAGACAAGATTAAGTTTGCTTAGATTTGTACTCACTTTGCAGAATAGATTCTTTCAACTTTTTTCAACTTTGACTCTGTTTGGTATAAATCAAATAAAACATGTCAACTGGTGAGTTTGCAAAGGCTTAATTGCCAGGTATCAAGTAAGTTATTTCCTTTGTGCACTGAAAATAATATTTAATCTTTCAAGCCCCTGGAAGATCTTCAAATTACATAGTAGGACAGAGTTGAATTATATAAATATTGTTTGAGTTTTACCTTTTCAATTCCTTCTTTGATATGAAACGGGGTAACATGCTATTGATTTTTTCAGTTTTCTGCTCAATATGAATTCATACCACTAATGGTGGTGGGATGAATGGGGAAGAATGAAGGGGGAAAGCAAAAGGCAGCGTTCATAATAGTCCTAAGAATTCAAGGCCATAGTATCTGCCTTAGTCCATTCAGATAATAGGCCTTTTCATGTTCAAACTAGTCTCCTCCTATACATTCTCAGGTTGGTTTTATTTAGATGGCATTTCTTTTAAAAGAAGGAGTGTTAATAAACTCTGAAAAAATAATCAGATGCAATGAATTTACACGTACTCTTATATTAGTTAGGTCTAAGACCTGTGCTAAAATGAGCAACTTGGTTCTGTGAGTGGAATTGCTTATAAAATGAACAACTGAGTTACGTGTGTCTGGATTTTAGTGAATGACCAAACAGCTAAAAATACAAAGCATTCAAATGAAGCAAGAAGGATTAAAGTACAGGTCATATCCTGAGAAAAAAAGGGTTGTGGGGGAGGCAGGGGGTGGTGACATGGAAGGGAATAGGGGGTAATGTCCAGCTGGAAGCAAACGATGCCCTGTAGCCCAGCTGACCATTAATAATTACAGTACATCCTGTGCTGAGGTAGTTACTGCCGTGACAAGTTTAAAATAAAAAGACATCATGGGTAAATAATGCAGTAGAGGTTACTGGAAGGGTGTCAGTTCTTTTGCGGGGAGGAAGTTTAAGATTGAAAGAGTGAAGGGTCAGCTAAGATTAACATTCAATGGTTTTTCTAGACAGCCAACTGGTCTCTGCCTAATTCCTTGAGTAACATCTCAGTATTATGCATGGCTTTCTTATTCTATGGCAATCTTTAGGGTTATTTATGTATAAGCCTTCTACTTCCAAAAAGGATTTGAAGCAGCTTACCATAAAAGGCACAGATATAATAAACCCCTCACATCATTAACAGAAGAGTAAAAGGTAAGAAGTAAATATGGAAAGCAGAGAAGTGGTGGGAACACATTAGAAACAAATGGCTCAAGAAGTTAAACACAGCTCTGAACTTCTCAACAGTCAAGACAAGAAGTTTTGGTAACTTGGAAAAAATTTTCTTGTCCTCCAAATAATATTATGGGCAACTTAGGTCATTTTTAAAGAAGAATATAAGCAATAATTAAGTACATTAAAGAAAATTGTGAGAAATGATTAAAGAAAATCTAATCCTACCCCTCTCACGGAACCATTAACTTTTACTTTTAAAAAACATATTAACTTCCAGTTTTTGTCCTTGTGCAAATATATTTTAATAGTAGGGCAATCACACTGCATTTTGTATTCAGTTTTTTTTCCCATAATGGCTGAATATTCTTCAGGCTTCACTGATGAATGCATATTATTGCGTTTTAGACTGTGAAATAGTCAATCATGTTGCTACAATGCCCTTTGCATAGCCATCTCAGTTTTATTGATCTTGTTTCTCACATTTTACTATTGTAAAGAAGACCTCCATGTATATAACCTTTTTTTTCTCTGCTGATGAGTTAGCCCTTCATTCAGCCAATAAATATTTATTGCTAATTTGTGTGTGTATGCCGGTCACTCTCTGTGCACCAGGGACACAGAGAAGTATTTTCAAGGGACGAAATGTGTGATGCTTTGCCTGGGCAAAGAGATACCAGGAGAGACTTCACAATGAAATGTGAATGTTCAGCTAGTCCCTAAGAGTTAAAAAAACGTGCTTGCCCAATTTCTTTCCACATAGATTTTCTCAAATCATAATGTCGATATTGTAAAAGGTTTCTTCTTTCCTTCATTTTCAAAACTCTACCGGTATTTGTGTTATCATTAAATTAAAGGAAAAAAAAACTTTTAGAATGCTTAAAATTTATCTCAATTTGCTTAGTTCACTTAGATTGTATTTGAAAATAATGTAGTATTTATGTAGATTCTGCTCATGGTCTTCGTGCTTTCACTTTTGTATGGAGGGAAGAAAAATAAAATTTTGGAGTTTCGTTTATAAGATGGCTTTGCCACTGGTTAGTCATGTAAACTGGGGGAAATTACCTAAACTTACCAAACTAGAGTTTCCCCAAAAGTGAAATTAAAATAACAATACTTAACCTTGCATGATTGTTGAAAAGATTAAATCTGAGAATGCCTAAAGCCGCTGGAATATAGTAGGCATTTTAGGAGTAACTTATCACTTATTGGAACATTGGTTATAAGATTGGGGCGTTCTTTATACACATTAACCCCATGTCCTATTTGATGGAAATGACTTCCTCACCGTGTTGCTCTTCTATTTTCAATTTACAGTTTAAGAATTTTATATTTTAAAATTAAAGTTGGGTAAGTTATTGTTTTATTAAATATTTGAGTTTCTGATAGTCACTCTACTGGAAGATGATGTGTAATTCTCTAAACCATCTGGGATTTTTTTGAGTATCTGGAAATTTAATGTTTGACACAGCAAATATTGGTTGAAGTTTCATACAAAATTTTATTTTACAATAAAAACTACTGTCTCAAAGCTTGAGAGTTCAACATCACTACTATTTTCTTTTCAATACCTAAAAGTCACAGGTTCCCCAAGTCGGCTGCAGCAGACCTGCGGCTTGTTGAGATTGCTTTCTAAGGTGAAACCACACGCTCGATGTGAGATCAATGAAGTCATAAAGGCTGAGATAATATTTACAGAGTTATTCATGTCGACAAACACTTAGCTCTGTTCATTGTGTATTTTCTCTTCATAGAGCATTACAGAAAAAGGTAAATATTTCTAGGAACTGTCGCTATTAATGTCTGAGTCTATGACCTGAAGCAAAAATTCTGGGCAATTACGAGATCTAACTTCCATAGTCTGTAAATTAAAATTCTATTTTTGACATGGTTTTTCAAATGGCATCTTACTATTCACATTTACAAGAAGATACAGGAAGCATTCTGTTTAATGGGGAGAAAAACCCATTTGCAGTCTCGCCTGATCGATTTACCCAGCCTCACCTCCCACAGCTTTGAAATTTACACCAGAAACTACAAAATGTGAAGGGCTGATTATGAACTGTCAAAAAACGAACAGACAAAAGCAGACAAACAACAGACATCGATCATTTCAGTTTCTGTGGATCAAGAACCCAGGTGCACCTTAGTTGGGAGCCTAGGCTGCCCTTCGGTTGTCAGCTGGGGCTGCAGTCACTTTGAGCTTCAGCGGGGGGAGGCTACACTCTAAGCTCACTCGTGTGACCAGTGCAGGTGTTAGATCCTTGCTGTGACTGGCCAGAGACATCAGTTCCTTGTCACATGGGCTGCTCCAGAGGGCAGCCCGCACCAGGGCAGTTAACGTCCCTCAAAGCCAGCGAGAGTCTAGGAGGAGGCGCCCAAGACGGTGGCTATAGTTTTCTCGTCATATAATCTTGGAGGTAACAGCCCATCATTGTCAATTTCTTCTTTTTGTTAGAAGCAAGTCCTTCGGTCCGGCTACCCACCAGGTGAAAAAAATCACACAAAGGGGTGAGTGCCAGGAGGAGGACACCATTGGGGACCATCTTGGAGGCTGCCTAGCACAAGGAGGGCTGGAGCTTTCTTGCTAAATCTTGTGTTTTCATGTGTTCAGTGGCATCTGGCTCAGTAAATCCTTACCTCTATCAAGAACTATTTTTCAGATCTGGAAAGAATGAGAGATTTTTAGTTATCAGCTGCTCCACAGTGTTGTTTCATTGGGGAAGAGCTATTACCAAAGCATGATACCCATGAAAGGCAGAAGAATCCTGGTGGGAGCCAATCCACCAGGCGGGACAGGCTGCCAGACGGCGTGTGTGAAAATGATAAAAAAAAAATGGGGAAAATGTACACACATCAGTTACTAATCTAAAAATTGTTTTCACCGTCGTAACCTAGTCCCTCTTTAGATTATGGAAAGAAGAGAAATGTTTAGTGATCTTTCTAAAAATTATTAGATGCCGCTGGATTTAAGGGAAAGAGCAATCAAATTATAATTAACCCGTTAGGACAAGTATCTTTTATGATGCAGCACCTGCTTGTATACGTCTGATTGTCACCATGGTTTCTGTTGATCTGCCTCCTACCAGCTGGCTAAAGAAACTCCTAGCGCGCCAGGCTGCTGGGATGAGCCTCCCTCAGAGACGCCATGGGCTCATGGCTCCGAAGCAGCAGTCTCCTTTCCTCCGATATCACTGAGTGTGGCCGGACGCTGATGGAAAGACGCTGCTCAGTGATCAGTTCCTTATTTTCTTTATGTTAGTCTCCTAACAGGGTAATAACCCCAAAGTCCTCGTGCAGGACACTTAGAAAACAACCCTCCAGTCTCATAAGTTTTCATTGTCCCCTGTGTCCTTTTGAGAATCTTTCATGTTGACGGCTAGAAGTTATTAAAGCAATCCCTGAATGCTGCTTTTATAAATCTTTAGCCACTGACAGGTAGAATTCTTCCCACAGTCTGAGGCGCAGGAATGGCACACTATAGCGCTCCAATAAATGAAAGCTACTGTCGTCATATTATTATGACGCTTTTCTCAAAATGATCCTTGCATGGGGTTATTTCACCTCAGCTAATGACCATGCCCTGTTACTTCTGCATGGATGTGGACAGAGAATCCCAGAGTAATAAGCAGGAGACATGAAATCCCCTCCTGCGAAGGGCCACCCGATCTGGGGTGCAGCCCTTTGGTACTGTTCCCCATTCAGTCGTCCTCTCTTCCTCTCCATTCCTGGTCTCTCATTGTTCTGTTGAACTGGCCAGCTGCCAGTTCGCAGAGCCTCTCGCCACCCAGCTCCCCCTGCCATTCCAGAGCGTTTCTTTCTGTTCCTCCTCTGCGGTACCTTTAGATGTGAAGCTGCAAAGACTCTTCCTTCCCTTTGAGTCATGGAGCACCTACTGCCATCCACACGCCTCTCCACTCGTTCATTTCTTGATACTTTAATTCATTCTTTTAAGGGAACAAAGATAGGGTTTCTGGGCTCAAAGAGCTGTGGTCCAGTGTGGGGTGCTGAGGCCTCAGCATGGAGCAGGGGGATGCAGGGAACAGTAGCAGAGAAGTGGCCTGAGGCTGGAGTCCACGCCCCAGGGTTTGGAGCAGGAGGGTGATCAGAAACGACTTCGTGGAGACCGTGTGGTGGGGAGGGTCCTGACAGGTCGAAGCAATGGGAGAGACATTCCGCACGGTGAGGAGAGCGTGAAGAAGAGGGTGGAGGTGATGGGAAGAAGGCATGCACAGGAGGTGGCTTTGAGCAGGATGGGGCGGGAAGTGCTCTGGGTCCGCGGCGTGGAGGCTGCGTCTGGGTCCCAGGCCCTCCCGGTGAGGAGCACACCAGTGACAAGATGGGAGGCAGGGGCTGAGCAGACGACTCGGCCTTTCCAGGTCTCAGTTCCCTCACCTGGAAAGGGAGGTGGTTTACCTCACAGAAGTGCTGTGAGAATCGAAGGAGACCATGAGGGTACCGTGGCAAGATCATTTAGAAAATATTAACCGAGGTCCACCCCCACCTGCAGCATCGTTGTCCCTTCTCTGTCCCTCCCCCTGCTCCTGGCCTCAGGGCGAGAACGTGGCAGGCTGCAAAGGAGAGGGGAAAAAAAAGAACGGCTTCCTATTTCAGCCTGAGGGGGATGGAGAAGCCTGGAATGGGACGGAAAATAGGCGATTATTCAAATTGTTGAGAGTCTGATGAATGTTGGGATTCTTTGTGTTGTCACCTGAATCCCCCCAGGAGAGATGGGGTGGGGACAGTGGGACCCTGGGTCCCAGAGGGCAGGTCTCCTCACGACCTCCTCAACTGGTAAGCTCTCAAAGCCCCCGGGGGAACATACAGCCTTAGAAGGGAATGGCTGTGCAGGGAGTCTTGGCAAAAAGGGGCCACTGAGAAGGCCCCCTACCCATGGAGAATCCCACATTCTACCCTTGGAAGAAAGTCAGAGTAATCGTCCCGCCGGCACCTGAAGTAGCCAGGAGATGGGAACCGGGGCTGTCTCAGGGCTGAGTTAGGGGACCAGTGCTTGAAGGTGCATAGATTTCTCAGCAAAGACAGAGCACGTGGAGAACCAGGCACATCCCCAGACCCCACAACTGTTTGATGTGGTGTAAACCCTTGGATCTCCCATAAAACCCTGGAGAAAAGAGCGTTCCAGCTAAACCAATAATTCAACTTCGGCAGCCCCCAAGAAATAGGAATCCAAAATAGAAATGAAGTTGTTAGAGGGAAAAACCGAAATGAGACATTTTCCTTGCACATCCAGGTTGTGGACTGGGAAGTATATTCATTCGAGTAACATCCAAAACCTTCAACTGACTTGCACCGTTAAGAACAAAAATGAAGAAAAAAAAAAAAAAAAAGTCAGAAAGCGAAGTACAGATGGAGAATGCCTGGCCCTGGAAGTAGCTCTGAAATGGAGCCTGGCTATTAGGATTCTTTAATTCCCTATTCTCAGCCCCAGAACAGTAAAAACTGTGGCACAGCTGTTCTGGTTGTAAAGGGCAGCTATGTAGGGCAGTATTCCCAGAAGCTTTCTTTGCTCCCAAATCAGCTCCATTAAAAAGTAAGTGTTCTAACTATCAGGCAAGTCGATACTGACAACCACAGCAGATTCGGTGCCAAACGTTTTTGTCTTTGCGGCAGATGGTGGCCTGTTTGTGAAGCAGCACTTCGCAGGGCAAGGATGCCCTTCAGCCCTTGAAATAGCTGATTCCACTTCTCATTCTTAAACGCAGGAACAGCATCAGGCTCTGGAAAAATCCTCCAGGACAACTTAACACTTAGCACCCGCTGCCCCGCGGAAGATCATTGCTCCATCCCTGGCACTTTCTTTCATCCTATAGCTGAGCTTTGTTCATTGGTTGCATCCATTAATATTTATTGAACCCTCTCTCGGCCAGACAGCATGATAGGGGCTGGCGATACAGCAGTAAGAAGGCAGGACACCTTTCCTCAATTATTAAGCAATGACGGTATGTGTTAGTAACAATACATCTGTAAGGTCAGTGGTGGTAGGACCTACAGATGAAGAAACCGAGAT
Organism: Camelus bactrianus; assembly: GCF_048773025.1. Taxonomy (NCBI): domain Eukaryota; kingdom Metazoa; phylum Chordata; class Mammalia; order Artiodactyla; family Camelidae; genus Camelus; species Camelus bactrianus. The sequence goes on from NC_133572.1 coordinate 17,954,720, forward strand.
TTAGGTAAGTTAAAAACCAGCCCGAGGGCACATAGCTAAAGAAGGGAAGACCAGAATTCAGATCATTCTGGATCCAACGTTTACACGCTTCTAACCAGTACTTTCTAGCGTCCAGGGAGGAATGAAGGCAAGCAGGTTGGGGGTTACCTACAAGTGGCCTGCTGGGAGCTCTGATTAGGTGCTCTGTGAGAATCTGAGAAGGCCCCTGACCTGCCACAGAAGGCAGGCAGGTTCCCAGAGGAAGCCACTGTAACAGGAGGACTGTCAAACGGAGCAGCTGAACCAGAGCATTTGCTCTGAGTCTTGGTCGTGGACATTAGCATTTGTCCCTCATTCTCCCATGGATGCAATTTTCATCTGAAGCACACATTCTACAGATTTTTCCTCCCTGGAGCAAGGATGGCTGCTTTTCATCAAGGCTGGATTGTTTATTACTTCTCTTCTTACACTGCAGGTCTAAAGATGGAATGTTCCCGTTCACAGACTGTGGACACTACCTAAGAGGGGAGGCAGTGGTGGGGCCAGCTGCTGCTGACGCAGCCCTGTGGCCGTGGGCCAGCCCGCAGCCCGTGCTGCAACCCCTCACCCAGGAACAGGACTCGGAGTGGGACCACCAGCCGTCCTGGTCGGCCAGCCTCCAGCTGCGTCTGTGTGAGACCACGTTGATCTGAATAACTTGTGGCCAGCAAGTGGCCTCACTAAGTGCCGTGGGGACTGGAGACACAGCGAAGGGGGAACCGAGCTAGAAGAAAGCAGTAAATGATCATCCTTAGCGTCGCACCTCTGACTGGAAGGACAAAGAGATTCTCTGTTCTAGTCAAATCAGCTTCTAACCTTGAGCCCTTGAAAGTACCCAGGGGGTCCTTTCAGAATTACCATCGCCACCCATCCATCTTGTCTTCTCCGATTAAATCTGCCTTTCCTCAGGCATCAGAATTAAAGAGAACTGGGACCAGTCACTTCACTATGTTCCCAACACTGTTTCGTTACAAATGTCCCAACACATCGCAGAAATTACTATGTGTACTTTTTAAAAAACATTTAAAAAAATATTTTTAAAGTATTATCCAAAAGGTATAGGTTTAAATACACATCGAACATCTTGAAGGCCGTCTATTCTATAACATCGGTTTTCTCTTTTTGATTGTACATAGGAAGTATTTCAGCTACACGGGGATCAAATATGCCCAGGAAAGAAGACAGTCCTGGAATTTCACCACTATTTGTAATGTTTCTTTGGAAAATATTAGAAATTAAAGCAACCACGTTCTAACTGAATTTTACTAACACATTAAGCAGGCAATAGCTTGCGTGTGCTTAAGGGGCCGTGATTTTCCACTCATTGGCTGTTTTCTGGGTGTATGTGACAGGTAACCCAGTGACATGCATCAAACTGACAGGCGTTGTTCTCTGTCGCCGTTGATGAGTCAGGACTAGCCCCGGCTCCCCAGAAGTGAGCAGAGCTGTGTGAGGCTCGCAGAGGAATGGGGCCACCCTCTGGGCTTTTGTGGCTTGCTTATGAAGTTTTAAAGCAGCCTGCCAGGAACAAAACAGGCAATATTCGTGTAATTGTAAACAGATCCTTAGATCCTTTATAGCTGGGATTCTGTATAATAGAGCCGGACCTTGCTTAATCACTCTGTGACTGCCCAGTGAGGCCGTGTGGCCTGCAGCCCTGTGTTCTGCTGAGCAAATGGTCGCAAAGTGATAAATTGCTAATCAGGGAGGTCTTCCTGAACTAGTGACGTGAGACAGGCATCGCAGTAATCTGTTCTGAGTGTCTGCAGGACTTGGGTCAGGCCGTCTCCGTGACAGGCCAAGGTGCGGCAGAGAGAACTCTGAGGTGGGCCTCAGGGAGGCAGGTTCCAGGCCTTCTGGCCTTTACAAATTGCCTGGCGTGCCCTAATCCCTTACTTTTTCAGGAGCAGGTTTCCTGGGTCTATAAAATATATTAGAGCCGGGTTTTAAAATGGAGGTGAATGGTAGTGTGAAGTTTGGTGGCTAGGAACACGGACTCGAACCAGCTCACCTGAGCTCAAGTCTGGCTGTCACTCGATAGCTTTGTGACCTTCCATCAATCTCTTACCCCAGTGCCTCAGTTTTACTAAAATGGGGATAAAAGCTATCTCAGCTGGCTGTTCTGAAGAGTGAATGAATTAATATTGAGAGCCTGGCACATAGTAAACTCTCTATAAGGAAGTATTCCCTTCCATGGTTACTGCTGTGTTTTCTGGAACCTAGTTCTGCAAATATATAATTTGATGATCATGTTAAAGTCTACTTTGGTTATTAAAAATCACATGCAAACTTATTTACAATAGCCAAGATATGGAAGCAACCTAAATGTCAATCGACCGATGACTAGATAAAGATGTGAGATATATACACAATGGAGTACTACTCAGCTATAAAAAAGAAAGAAAGAATGCCATTAGCAGCAACATGGATGGATCTAGAGGTTTTCATACTAAGTGAAGTCAGACAGAGAAAGACAAATATCATATGATATCATTTACACGTGGAATGTAAAAAAAATGACACAAATGAACTTATTTACAAAACAGAAACAGACTCACAGACATAGCAAACGAACTTATGGTTACCAAAGAGGGACATGTTGGGGAGAGATAAATTGGGAGTTTGGGATTAGCAGATACAAACTACTACATACAGAAGATAAGCAACAAGGTCCTGAGGCTGGGTATAGTTCAGTGGTAGAGTGTGTACTTAGCATGCACGAAGGTTCAATCCCCAGTACCTCCTTTAAAAAAAATGTTTTTTAAGTGGGGGGTGGATAAGCTCAGTGGTAGAGTACATGCTTAGCATGCATGAGTTCCTGGGTTCAATTCCCAATACCTCCATTAAAAAAAAAAAAAGGTCCTACTGTACAGCAGGGAACTATACTCAATAACTAGAAATAACCTATCATGAAATAGAATACGAAAAAGAATATATATGAATAATTGAGTCACTGTGCTGTATACTAGAAACTAACACAACACTGTAAATCAACTATACTTCAATAAAAAATAACATGCAAACAAAAAGATATTACACGCAGCATGCAATGCTGGCCACAGTCTTTCAGTTTGTGCTCCCTGTTTAACTTTTTCCTGTGTAAACATAGGGACAAGTTTCTCCTGCTGGCCCTTGAGACTATTAAAATTGATGAAGAGTGGTGGTGTTTCTTAAAATCCAGGCCTGCATGTGGGGACCCCCCCCCCCCCCGTGGTATTGACAGCAGGCTGCACAGTGCTAGCACAGAAGCCAGAATCTCAGTTAAATAACAAGAAAGCCAGCCCGATCCAGGCACATCGGTGTCTGACACAGGTGGCTGAGTAGCAGGAAGGGGACCTCTGACAGATCACATCGTAATGCACATGGTATGACGGAGAGTTTACACCCTTCATATATTTTGGAGGCTTCTGATCTGACTTTGGTGTTTGTCATAAAAAATATGTTGGATGGTGTTAGTGATTTGACGTTGAAACAAATATATTCTGTTTTTCTTCTTATAAGCTCCTGCATCAGTTAGAAAGAATCTTGAGCTTCTAAGGAGGATCGTTATAACACCAGTAACGACAAACCATCATTCTTAACTGTTTACTTATGTGAATCAGGATTTCCTGTGAAACCAAAACAAGTTCAGAAGTAAGCTGGATTCTGAGGCTCCTGTAAGGAGGCAACTCTCACTCTGAAAATTACTTTTTCATTTTGGTGGTCATCGAAGTGGCCTAATTGTCTTTCATTGATTGGCTTAGTAATAAATGAGTATTACGAATTTGTATTTATTAAAAAAAATTTACACCTGCAAAACAGAGCTTTTGTCATTTTACAGTAGGGTGACCACTGTCCTGGTTTGCCTGGGACTGCCCCAGTTTCAGCACTGAACGTCCATCATCCTAAAATTCCTCAGTTGTCCAGGTCCAACTGGGATGGCTGGTCACCCTGTCTATATATCGGAGTCCTGTGTAAGATTTGCTATTACAAAAGGATTCTGCTGCCAGAACTGTTTGAAAATAACTATGATGGATGATGTAGTAGGGCCAACAAATGGATTGTTACCCAAATGTGGACACCCTTGAGAGTGAAAGAGACACAGACAAGAAGCAAACCCAACCCTAAGGCACGTGTGATTCTACATGGCTAGTATTCTCTCTGATTGCAAATTAAATTTCAGTAGAAATCATCATGAATATCTCACACCACTCTTTGCTTAAGGATCATTGATCTGCGCATAAATTCGTACTTTTTATTTGATCATAAAAGATGAACAAGATGAGCCAGAAGAGGTCTCTGCTAATACCTGGTTCCACCTTGGGACTGATTGGCTAAAAAAGATTAATCCCTCATGTCAAAGGACTTTCTTGTGATTCACTTCATTTCTCAGCGAAGCAAATGAAAAGGAAAAAATGTTAATTAAAGGTTGTAGTAAGTTAGGCTCCAGTTGACTAAGGCGTTATTTTGTCTAAAACAATCTGTTGGGTGAATAAACGTTAACCATTCCATGAATGAACAAAATTCATGTGGTCTGTTACCTCCGGATAATCTCAAGAAAAAAATACTTTAAAAATCCAGCAACTCGCAAACTTCCTGTTCCGAGAAGGATTAATGGTGGGAGGGATGTTTGGGGGCATGATAACCGGGCTCCTCGCACCCATACCAGCTGCTTTTAAGGCAGAGGGCAGGATCTGGTCTTCCAGCAAGTGTGCTCTGTGCGATCCTGTCTGCACACATTTGGCTCCTCACTTCCTTCAACTGCTTTATTTTAGTGATTATTGAGAACTTTCTTAGTTCTGCATCAGCAAACTCCTCCTTCCCTTCCCACACATCCGGCCTTTTTTTTCTGGAAGGATGTTCAAAGTTCATCCAGCCCACTTCTGTTAAGGTAGAAATAATGCACTATGGCAGTGGGTCCAGTGCTGTTACTTCAAACCAGAGGAGACGCCCTGGATGATTCTGGGATGTGCGGTCTCTCCCACTTTCAATCTTTCACCCTAAATATGATCAGAGCACTTTTCAGTAAAGGGAAGTCCTTGCCCAGTACTGCTAAGGATTTATACCTTTTAATTTAATTTTATTTTATTTTTAGGTATAGCTGTATCTGCCTATTTTCTTTAAATATTTTTTAGGAACAAGGAGTCTTTTCTGGTGAATTACATATTCACATGACAATTTGGGGATACACTTTACATTTTTAATCTTTTTTTTCCACGTTGAACATCAGAAGATTGCATAAATGGTGACAAATGAGCGTTACACTCAAGCCCTTTCCTTAGCGCTTCACGGCTGCCAGTGTTTGCACAAATCTGCTTCATCACTCTGATTCACTGGCTGATTAATGTCTTCTGCCTCTGGTCTCGTCTCTGGTCTCGTCTCCTCCTTTTTCCAACACCCAACTCAGGACTGTTTTAGATAATTCTAAGACCCATTGTATTCTCTACAAAGAAAGCACTTTTAGAAAATTCCTAAAAAGTGTAGTCCTCCAAGGTGTAGCTTTGAAGAATGTGGTGCAGTTTACATGTGAAATTAAATCTCTGAATTTAAATGATTGATCCACTGATTAATATAAAAATTGATAAATCCATTTTTAGTATGGTTAGTAATTTGGCTATTGGTAGGACCGTGATGTAAACAAGGAGGGGTTTGTTTTAAATAGTTGCAAATAAGCATGTATGCAGATCCGATGTTACTTAACGTCACACTATGGCTGATTAGAGCTTGGTCACAGATAATAAAAATCCCTCATGTCTACTGAGTGACCACGTACAGACACCGATCTACACATTGTGCTTTGTGTTTGTTACTCACGTTATCTCCATCACATTATCGAGGTAGGTACTTCATTGCCCCACAGAATTCAGGAATCTTATACAAGCTTCCCCAGCTGGCAAGTTGTAGAGCTAGGGTGACCAGATGTCCCGGTTTGCCCGGGGCTGATGGAGCTCTGAAGAAATGGAACTTTCAGTGCGAAAGTCAGACAGTCTCTGGCAAGCCAAGACAAATTGGTCTCACTCGTGGCGTGGCCAAGAACTGAACCCGGGAAGCTGGGCTGCAGAGGGTGCTCTGCTAACTACCATGTTATACCACCTCTCCTGGGGGAGTTCAGCGGCATGCCTTTGCGAGGGGCATGCCTCGCCTTTTTTCCGAAGTAAATATTCAAGAGCTTGAATAAGCCACTGCTATTAGGGTGGACTTGGGCGCATCCTCACTGACAAGGCTTCCCTACTTCTCTCTTTAGTTGCATAAACCTGCACATGTAAGATGTTCTTATGCAAGTCAACTCAAAATTGCTATTTCCTCCTTTCAGCGTGTAATTTTTTTGAAGCCCGTCTCATATTTTTCCTACCTTACACCCCCAATTCCTGAAGCCTAGTATTTCCAAGCACCACTTTATCCTCACATAAGGGGGGAGCTTTTCTGAAGTTGCTCCATGCTACAGAGCTCTGTTGGATCCAGCAGAGGATTCTGGCTCTGTGTGACTCTAATTGCCTGGTTTACATGATTAAGCGTGCAGAAAATTCAAGGGTTTTCTCCCAAATCCCTAAAAGAGGAGGGCCAACATGCTTGCTGTCTTCTCAAAAAGCTGTTCCTCCTTGGATTCTGGACTCTGAATTAGAGTTGATCTTTCCTTTCCAAAAGAGGAGTCCCTTCTACAGAAATCCTTAAAGAGATAACACTTTTGCCTGAATATCTCTCATGTCGGGGTCTTTGGCAGTTTCAGAGGCAAACCTTTACTTTCAGAAAGTTTTGTCTTTTACCGTGTTGAGGTTTGTCTCATTTGCAACATTATCAATTCTATCTCCTCCTTTCTGAAGCAACCAACCTAAACCACTTCTTGTTCAGCTATTTGAAGGGAGCATGAATGTCTCCCTTTAACTTTTTCTTCTCCAGGCTAAGGATGCTGGTTTCTTCATTTATTCCTCCACGTCAGTGGTTTTCATGTATTTTTTCAAATGAAATCTTATGTTGAAATGGAGGGTGAAACTCTTCATGTGTTTAATCAGTATGTAATTATAAGTTTACATTTATAACATTTCCTTATTATAAAGTCAGTTAAGGGTGATAACGTGACTATACGTTAAAAGCCAGAAAATGGAAATGGAGGCTTACAGAGTATTGTGACAAATTGGCCTCAGCATCCCGTTATCATCTGTATTGGGGAAATCCTGAGTTACCAGGAGTATCCACTTTTTAAAGCAGTACTCATCGCAATCTGAGGATACTCTTTAACTAAACTGATGGAAATGTCTGGAAGAGGAGTACCACGACATTTTTGTGTCAAAATTTAACTGCCGATAATATCTATCACCTGCTTGCTTTTCTTATGGTGCATACGTAAGTCATAGAGAAGGCTTACAATTTGTGCCCAAAACTCTCTCTCTCACATGAAGTCACCATGATTCAACAGGACCTGGTAGTCCCTTCTTTTCATACAATTCATTACTGTATACACCGGGACGAGGGCACCCGCCGGACGGGGTGTGCAGGAGCCTTACCTGACGTGTATGTGAGCGTGGCTTGCCTGCACTCACCTCTCTGGACAAAAGTGCTTACGCATCATTGTGTGTTAGCAGGTATATTCAGGACTGCAATTTGTGTGTGTGTTTGTGCTCTGGGGTCCTGCATGATTGTCATTCTACTATTTTCTGAATTTTTGGAATGTTTTACAGTAAGCATAATACTACATCCACTTTACCCTCAGAAATTATGTATTTCTTCTGTAATTATCATCACATACCTGCCTCAATATTCTAAGAATGTATACTCTAATAATGTAAAAATAATTATAGAACAAGAAACTACAGAGAAGTCACTAATGTAAATAATGGGATGAGAAGGAATATTTCTTCCTACTACTTGTCACGTTTTCTTTTAAGAAAATAGAGTTTTGTTTTTGTTTTTGTTTTGGTGATGGTTGACTAATCTTTCTTCAGTAGGATTCAGTTAAAGAATTACTAAAAAACTTAGACATTTTACTCAGGACTTTATTTTTAAAAAAAGACTAGTGCAAAGCTGCAGCATTTCTGATCGTATTTGCAGGTGATGGAACTGCATGCACAGCGATGTGATGAGGAGCATTGTTCTCAGGACACCACAGTGATGACGTGATGTGGCAGGGCAAGTTAAGGGCATGAGGGTCTGCAGTGCGTCAAATTTTGATACCTAATATATTTGATTATTTTTACTATAGTTTTAAAATATTTAAAATAGAATTTAAAGTAAAATTCAACTGGAACATTTGCAGAACTTCAAAATATCACCATGCAACCTGGTTTGAAAGCTCATGATCTGTCAATACAGTAGAACTATTTCATCAAATAATCCAAATTATGTTTTATACTGCTAGATTTAATTTTAAATTACAGAGTGTATTCGTTTGCTAGGGCCGCCAACATGAAGTCCCACAGACTGTGTGGTTTAAACAACAGAAATGAATTTTCTCACAATTCTGGAGCCAGAAGTCCAAGGTCAAGGTGTGGACAGGGCTGATTTCTCCTGAGACCCCTCTCCTTGGCTTATGGATGCCTGCCTTCTCCCTGCATCTTTCCATGGTCTTCCCTATGTACATGTGTTTCTGTCCAATTTCTTCTTCTTATGAGGTCATCAGTTATATTGGATCAGGGCCCACCCTAATGAGCTCACTGTAACTTAATCACTTTATTAAAGTCTCTTCCTTTTTCTTTTTTTTGAATGGAGGTACCAGGAATTGAACCCAGGACCTCATGCATGCTAATCATGCACTCTACCACTGAGCTACACCCTCCCTGCTAAAGTTTCCCTCTAATTATGGCTACATTCTGAGGTACTGGGGAGTAAGCCTTCATCAAATGAATTTTGTGAGGGACGAGGTTCAGCCCATAGCATGGAGGTTCATGACTTTCTATGTTCTTGTTCAAAAAACTTCTTCCTTTCGCAGAAAACGATGCACAACTTCCCAATTTTTATTTTGTCACGTATGTAGGCACAGTTGTAGAAATGAGACGTTAACTGTATTTGTGCATTACTTTGCACTCACACAAAATTGTTAAATGTCTTTAAAGAATCATTTGACATTTTAAGAAAAAAGACAAACCTGTTTTGGGGGTTCTGGAATGACTTCACCTTTGGCTATTTGCAATTATCACACCGACTTGTGTAAACCAACCAGTATCAAGTTAAAAGAAAATCAGATCAATGGTTAGAAAAATCAAAACAGATGCTCATTAGGTTCGTCTAACTCAGAATTAACCCCACCTTTCAAATTTTGTGGGAATTGTGTTCAACATCTGCAGAACAAAGCAAATACATTTAATTCACCACAGCTTTGAGTTTATAGTTCAAATTTGGCCTCTCTGATCTATTCTATTTGTGCTAAAAAGCTAAGGAAGTAAGTTATAAAAACAGAGAAACTAGGAATATTAATTTTTCTAGTCCAAGATCATCACCCTCCTTAGGTTTCACTTTGTGTAACTCGGGGAAGTTTTTGGTATTAAAATCGAATACTGTCCATTCTCAACTTACAAACCAGATATGTTCCAAAAATTCACTTGAAAGTTGGTTATTAGGTACTTTCAAGAAATTTTCCCATAGAAATAATGTTATTTATGATGAGTATTTTCCTCGGCTAGCCCATAAAACCCTGTTTAATTCCCATCGCAAAGTATGGTACTGGTAGCATAGTGCTATGAAGACTCTACCCAACTAAAATACTGCCTTGATGGAAAAAGAAATAGTGTCATGAGGGTAATATACATTTTTCAATCTATCAGTGTGCCTTTCTTGTTTGTCTTTCTCTCCGATCCGCCAGAGGCATCCATCGAGATCAGGGGGGTTGAGGATTGCTACCACAGGAATGCAAGGAGTCTGCACTCAGCTTTTAACAACTGGAATAGATTTTTTGAGACTCTAGTCTTGAAATCTAGAATTTATCTGGAGAAGAAGGGTTTTTCAGTTTCTTAACCGCTCATGCCAGAGCCACATATCTACAGAGTTGGACCTTAAAGGTACTCGAAGCCAGGGCAGGAGCGAGCTCAGAGCACCACGGAGATGCCCTCCAGCTGCAGGAAGGGCGGGGTGCGGAGCAGGAGAGACAAGCTGGAGGGGAGGCGAACTCTGAGACTGGGCTGTTAAAGACCAAGGAGGGATTTAGATGGATCGAAGGCAAAGCCAAAGGAAGCGAGGATGTTTCATTCTCCTCGCCATTTTGAAGTCCAGCAAAGAGGCCACCAGTCAGGGTATCCTGCAGCTGCGGGAGGCAGCCATCACCGGTCCTCCATCAGGCCCAGGTGAGCAGAGTTCAGACCTTAGGCTCACCAGCTGCCCCTCAGCAGACTCCGGCCTGACAGTTCCAGGCACTCGCCCTGGCATTCTGCAATGGAGAGTCATGAAAGCCAGGGGCTGGACACAGATCCAAGAGCCTTAGAAGGCACAGAGTCACTGCCCCTGGACATCTATGTTCTATTCACTTTTGTTCATAGCATCCACTCCCAGCAGGGTGGGAGCTCACCTGGGGTCTTAGATTAGTTAGAGGAAATAAAGAAGCTTCATTTTCTTTGCATATCACTATACATTTCATAAAGTTTATAGACCATTTATCATTTTAAAAGCACCTAATGTGTGCTTAACCTCAATCTTTAGAGGAGTCCCAGGAGATAAATATTATTCTTTTATCACTGAGGAAATTGAAAAAATTGGGTCCCAAATTACCCAGGTTTTGAAGGGGAGGGTTGGGATTTGAATCAAGATGAGTCAAGCTCTGGAAATTCATGCTCTTCCAAAGAATTCAGTTACTGTATGGAGTCTCTGGATCACATATTCCCTTGAACTCCTTTCTTCCGGACTGGGAAAAGGGTGACTGTAGGTGGTGGCTCGCAGGGCCCTGCCCTGGGAATGGATGAAAGTCAAGGTGTGTGGAGTGAATACACCTGAGGCGCCAAGACCTCAGGTGGATATAATCTCCTAGTGATGGTTTTGCTTCCAGGCTGCTTCCCTGCGGATGCCTTCCTTATTTCCTCGGAGATTCACTTCTCTGCATTTTGTTCCCACTGCCATCACCCGACCAGGGCCTCCCTCGCCTCTTATGCCCTATATCCCTAAACTCATCACCCTTAATCTGCTTTTGCGATGTGTCAGCGTTCTGAAGGGTGTCTAATTCACAAGACAATCTGATATATCTTCCTGGAGACTCGCGTTTACTCAATGATAATTGAACCATTTCTTTTTGAAATATACACATATATTTATTGAGGTATAGTCAGTTTACTATGTTGTATCAATTTCTGGTGTACAGCATAACGCTTCAGTCATACATGAACATACATATATTCATTATCATATTTTTTCACTATAAGTTACTATGAACCATTTCTTAATATTTCAGTATTGAGGGGGAAAACCAGTTTATTGTGAATTTGACGTGTAGGACAAGATGGCTAGTGAAAGCTGCTTTGGACCACAACCCTAGACCCCTGGGGTATGCACTTAATGACCTCTGCTGTTTACGGTAGTGTGTTTTGATGGAAACTTTGGAGAATCACAGCCCTAACGGAAGTATGTCTGAGGTTTCCTTAGAGGCTTTTCTGCTAAGAATAGTGGGCAAGGCAGGCTTTCCCCGGAAAAGTAACGAGGGTAGGGATTTACCCCCAAGAAACCAAAATACAGAGGGAAGGTGACAAAAACAAATTAAACACTAATTTTAAAAGCTTAATACTTACTTACCAAGAATAATTAGCTAAAACAGGAAGTTAGCAGATGGCTCAGCCTTGTTATTAAAACCCATCTGTGAGCCACATGACCAACTGGGCTGCTCATTTGAGGGCGTTCTGTCCTCGTGTCAGCGGCCCTGCTCCAGCTCCCAGAGCTGCCAGGGACGACCCTTCTCCCCGCACCCCTCCTGCCTCAGAGCCCGTCCTCTCTCCTCTACCTGCCCCCAGCCTGGTCCTCTTGAAGACGTTTTTGTAAGAGAGGCTAAATTAGGATTTTGTATTCACAAAAGAAGTCAATCAGCTGCCCCATATATGATTGTTTCTGGGTTGAAAGGGAAAACAGTCTGGGGAAGCGAGAGTCGGGGGAAGGTGGTGTGTGAAAGGGAGGTGTTGGTGATTGTACTTCAGCAAGAGGGCTGCTGGGATGGTGACAAGAACAAAGTGGCTTTGTGGGGGTTTACACACCCTTCCTCACTCTCTTCCCTTCTTTCTGCAGCCACCTGCCTTCACGAGATGGAGATGGATGGTCTGTGGAGGACCCTTCAGCCGGGCAGCCGTTTTGGGACGGTTATGTGCAGTGACACATGGTAGGATTGCTTGTAACCACACACACTGCTGGAGCCTCCTTCATCTCCTGCGGGGCTGGCATCCTATTCTGGATCTACCGTTCATCTGCATTAAGAGCAGGATGCTAGGAATTTCTAAGCAATTTTATTCTACAAATTTGATAACTCCGGCAGCTTTAGGGCCATGTTGTCTACACTTACTGGGTATCTGTTGCATTCCTGCCCTGTATCATCTTTTTTTTTTTTTTTCTTTCCTAGTAACAGCATGTGCATTGTGGTTCAGAGAACAGCCCCACCCCCACTGGATTCAGCCTGGCTGGCATAATCAAACAGAATGTTTTGATCTTTCCTGGCCAATAAAAGAGCACCTTTAGCGTCTGATTTAGTGGAGCCAAAGAGCTACCCTGGTTCCTGTTGAGTCAGAGATCTGGTTTTTCAACTTCCCTTTTATTCTCAGAGTTATTCAATATCCTTCCAATAAATTTCTATCTTTGTTTGTGTTAGCTAGATTTCCTCCATTGGTATATTTAGATGTCCCTTTTTCTAAGAATCTGTTCCAGTATCCTTGAGGCTACTGAGGTAAGTGTCCTAATATAGTTGGAAAAATTAGCCACTAGACATTGCTCCAAATCTCCAAAGCAGTGACTTCTGTTCTCAGTGTCAGGAGACTATCAGTTGCCTAAGGTGAGGTGTGTTTCTTTTGCCAAAAGTCAGTGGTTAAGTGTACGGGCTGAGTTCAAACCCAGCTTATGCAACTTTATAAGTGTGTGACCTGGGGAAAGTTACTGAGTTTCTCTTTGCCTCTGTGGGATGGATAACAGCATGCACTACAAAGGCCATTGTAAGGAGTGTGTGAGAACACATGGAAAGTGCTGGAAACAGGGCCTGGCCATAGTAAACACGAGCAGTCAATCAAACATCAGCTCTTGTTATTTAAAGAAAAGTTGCTTTAGCTTGGAACTTTATAACGACTAAGTAGTTTAGATGCTCTGCTAATGACTCATCAGAAAATGAATGTGCAAGATAATAAAGCTAGTTTGAATCACTAAATATTATTTTTGTATCTTATTCTTCCTATGAGATTATAAACTCTCTTAGAGTTAATCCTCAGTGTTGTAGAGGACACCTGTGTACCTAACAGTGTCTTGTCCATATATCAGTCATTTAATAATATTTATTGAATGAATTAGCTCTAATCCATCGCCTGGGACTTGTGTGCTAGGCAGTTGTGCTGGAGATGGAGGATGCAGCGGAGCACAGCATGGCCCTGTGGACAAGGAACTTCTTTTCTGGTGGGGAAGACACACATATCCTCAATGGTAACACAAATTAGACTCTGGCAAATGCCACCATGGAAATTGGTTTACTCATTCTTTCATTGCAATCAGTCATCAGCAAATGATTGTGTAGCACTGACTTGGCAGCAGGCCCTGTGCTAAGAAAAGAGATATATTAGTGAACCAGAGGAACGTGGTACTGGTCCTCACTTTCTAGAAGGTACATGCTATGGGGTCCAGATAAGGGAGACCCCAGTTCTGACTATGATGTTGGAGAAGGGTTCCCATCAGAGGGAGCGTGGAGAAGGAATCTGCCCGCAGCAGTAAGAGAGGGCATTTCAGGAAGCGAGAACAGTCCACAGCGGCGTGAGAATGGATGACATCTTTGACAAACAGTTAACAGATTGGTGTTGCTAGCACTCAGGACACTTGGAAAGAGCTCCCAGGAGGTTCTTACAGTTCGAGAGGCTGTGTTTTCCATTTTACTACATTACTAAATATCTAGAAGTTCAATATATTTATTGCATAAATGGCTGAAGTAGGGAAATGGACGTAGACTTGGGTGAAAAAATGAGGGGTCGATCGTGAGGTTCTGAGAGCACCACGATCACGCCTTTGGATTTATTCTGAAGCCACTAGCAGGGTATCAGTGCTTTGAGGAGGAGAGTGATACTGTCAGGTGAATGGAAACAGAGAGAGGGAGACAGCTGTACGCTGAGAAACAGAAATGAGCCACTCTTCAAACACATGGGTTGTGTGTGTCGTACACTGAGAACACTGAAGTAGAGACTAGCCATCTGCTGGGGACGTGGTGTAGAAGGTGCTCTCTCACGCCACTGAGTAGGGGTCTGAGTCAGATGGCATTTCTGCAACCCGCACTGAAGGCCTCAGCTGGCTTCTGAAACCCTCTTTTCTTAGACCCACTGGGAACAATCTCATTGGTCATTCATGTTGTGCACCTTCCTGTTTTCAGATCTAATCAAAAGGCTAATCTTTTTAAAGAGCAGAGTCCTTTAAAAATAACATGACTAATAAATTCAAGGAAAGGTTGGAAGAGAAGGACTGCCCCTTGCACTGTTTCATGCAAATTAATCGAAAAGACTGTACCAATTGAACGCTATATTTGGGCAGTGAAATTGGTTAATTTTTCAGGTTGCCAGGAAATGGGATGATTTTGGCTCTAAGTGATACTTTTGTCTCAGAAGCCTTGGGCGAGGGCTGGCCAGGTAGAAGGATTGAGCAATGAGTTTATTGCACCTTAATTTTAAGCCTTATTTTGCCTCCCCTGTGCAGCGCCTGGCCCTGAAATTCTGAGCATGAGGTGTTAGCAGTGACAATAGCTCCTTCAAGTTCCCCTCTTTCTCTCTCTTCCTCATCCCAACTTCCTTTTCTTCCAATGAACATGGATAGAGAAAATCCTCGAGAATCTGTCTGTCCACGTACACTTTGTCTGCCCTAGTAAGACTAGGAGTTCACAATTAGATGTCATTATAGGCATTTGCTTTCCACTCAGAAGACACAACGCTAACAGGCTCAGAAGAAGAGCTGGCGGACGGCACACAGTCCATTCAGAACAGAAGAGGAACGCAGCTCTAACGCAGAGCACGCTTGCTGGCAAATGAAGGCGTCTCATCCAATGTCAGTGGATTTGTTCACCTGGAAATTGTGAACATTAACTCCGCCTCCCTGTTTTAACCGTTTCCCACTTAGAAATTGCATAAAAAGAAAGATATTTACATCAATGGTACGAAAGGCACACAGCAATGAAAACAGATTAAATATATAGAGAAAAAAAATCTCCAAAAAAATCTAGAAAGTTTTCCTAATTTAAATTTACTCTACAGTGTTGAATAAGAGGTAGACAAATGTGAAACTGGAAACAAATTGTTCTAGCTTAAAACTACAAAAACCTTCCCTTTTTTCCCCAAGTTATGACTTTGAATTTTACCAGCATGCATGGTGTACAGAAATGCATAGCACATAGAAAATGCAGCTTTAGAAATTACTGGATCCGGGTAAATTCAGAGGAGCTTTACTGCGTGATGATGAATACATTTCTCTTGGTCTAAAATGCCGTATTAAAGGAAGGTTTAATCCATGCACTGCTATCCTTTCAGTTAAGATTGTTATTTTTAAATGAACTGTTAGGGTCTGAGTTGGTGGCACTTCCAATCAAACTGATTAATGTCACGATGAAAACCAAGACAGGTGGCAATTCAAGGGCAGGAGTCCCCGTTCCGAACAAACTGCAGCTTCAGTGGCCACGAGCTTGTTCCAGGGCAAAGGGGGAGCCAATATAGTCCATTCCAGAGCCTGGAGCCCTCTTTGTCCCCTGTGGCCTCTGCCCTGATGCTGTTCCCCACCCCTCCCACTTCGCTCCTCCTGAAGCGCTGCCTGCAGGAACCTCTGCCTCAGAGAGCAGTGCCTTCCACCTTGGACATAGCCTTGTTTCTTGGGGAGCCTGTTAGCTCTATTCCTCTTTCTTTAGTCTGAGAGCCTCAAACCATCACCAAGCAACCTGGTAAACCGATGTGCTCAGAAGTGTTCATGTGTCATCCTCCCAGGTAACCGTACTGGCATTTTGACATGTGCTTCCTGGAAACTTGTCTTAACTCTGGGGAGTGACTAATGGAGGTGGGGGAAGGGTGCTCCCTGTTAGCCACTGGGGGAAGATATTTTGGATCAAAAGCCTCCGAATAGAATCTTCCTGCTTTTTTTTTTTTTTGCCTGGTTTTAGACCTGTTGCTGCCCAAAACCAGTCTGCAGAGGAAACCCATAGCGGAGCAACCTTTTCTATATCTGTGGTATATCTGTGGTCATTCTGTAGACGGGCTCTGACCATCGGCATCCTCAGCTTTTGTGGTGGCGGCTCTATTTTGCCCTTCTATCCATCACAGAAAGGATTTATCAACCAAATCATTGGACAGGTGTTAACACATAGCCACTGGGGTAACTGCTTTTCATTAACACCCTGGGATGGATTTATATTAGGCTTTTAATGAGATTAAAAATCCCCCTGCCTCTGATTACTTATCTCCTGGTGTAACTCTTCCATCTAAATGGACTTCAGTTTTTCTGGGGTTTTATTAAAGTTGTTTAGCTTGTATGACAGCTAATAATTCTAGTTTCTGGGGAGGAATTAAGTGGCTTATGTTGCACCTTGGCAGCGGTACATTTGGAAATGAAAGCAGACTGAAAGTGCTCATATTAATCTAGGAAAACGAGCTGCCTTCCCCAGCTGGTAGGCCTTCTGCCTTGGCAGACCTGTTCCTGATGCCAGAGCCTGATCTAGGCTTTTTTTTCTGTTTTGTTTTGTCTTTTTTCTCCTTCTTTTGTTGTTGTTTTTTCTTGGAAGAATGAACTCAGCACTACAGTCATGGCAATTTTTCTGTATTGAATTAGGGTTGGGCCTTCGTTCTTTCTGAGCTCCTTTGATCTGGGTGTTTTGGCTGCCCTTGGGGTGAGGGCTGAGCGGCTGCGGCACACTGAGCAGTGCTGGGGGCGACGCTACCTGGGCCCGCGCTGCCCTGCCCTTTCTTCCCAGGAGAGGAACGTACGCTTAGTGTGGGACCCGCACTCCTAAGCTCACTATGAGAAAAAAGGACATAGTCATCACAGAACAGTACACTCTGAGCCTATTCTCAGCAGCACGGTAATTTGGACCGCAGCTGCTACAGTTATGGCTAAATCTTACCAGATGACATGAGAAAAACTAAGTTAAAATAAATAGACTTGAGCCCACGGATCCTTGCTGAGAATAATGGATTACATAAGGGGTGCTATTTACGGACTCGAAATGCTCAACTTTTAGCTACAAACGTGGTGCTTCCTTTAGTTCATTTCTGTCGTGAATTCATATTCTTTGCAAATCTGCGCGTGAATTATCGTAAACAGAGAGGCCAGTTCTTCTTAAGAGAGCAGCATTGCGCGTCGTATTGGGAGACTTAGGGATTAGCAGGGCTTCTGTTTGGGAAATGACTGGGCAGGTTGGAAAACAGACACCAAGGCTTTCATGAATAGGTCATCAGTGTAAATTCAGCACAGGCAGGGGTGGAGAATGTCACTACCCATATGGCCTGAGCCTTCTGGAAATGTCTCTTACTTCTGGCCTTGGGAGGCAAGCACATACTTAAGCTGTGCTGTCGTACCAGGGTTGCAGAGAACAGGAGGGGAAAGGCTAATTTTGGTCCTAGTAATCTGGCCTCCTTACCTTCATATCTATTATGTGATTTGAGAATCACATTAACATTATTTTATCTTATCATCACCACCTTATAGCTGAAGAAAATGCAGTCCAAAGAAATTAAGCAATATGCCTGAGTTCACGTAGCTGCACAGCAAGGCACAGCCAAACCTGAAGTCTCCGGATGCCTGCCTTGGTTCTGGTCCAGCTCAAGTGGAGTATAGTGTTTCTTCCCCACCTCTAAACTTTTCAACTTGTGGGCTGATCCAAATCTGTGAAAACTTTTGTGCTGTTATCAAGAATCTCTGAATCCACTGGTGCACCCAACATGCCTGTGACTTGACAATATCTCCCCCGTTTATGCATTGTTATTTCTCAGATGTATGTAGGTATTCTTCTGATTAATTAAAATAGAAATTCATTTAAATGTTTCTTAACACCTACTAGTAGCATCTGATTATATATTTTCCTAAATAACACACAAGGAAAGTATAAACGCGGCTGTGTTTAGAAATTAAGTTCGTTTGCTGTATGTTTTTCTTTCTCTTTGTTGCTCAAATTAGTGGATTATTCATTGCCAGGAGGAGGCTGCATTTCTTTCATCCTCCTTCCATACAAATTCCCCGCAACAAACGATGAAGAGTCAGTCATTCCACAAATGTGGGAGGGGAACTGGGATGTGGGCAATGAAGGAGTCTCCATGTCCTTTGTTAGCAACCCGGAACGTCTGCTGGAGAAAGTATATGTACCCCAAACTCTCAACGTTCTCTAATCACCAAGCATCTTCATACCTGAGCATCAAGGCCCTCCCTGCAGCCTCTGATCACGAGCAGGAAACAGACGACTGGCCCAAGTGAGATGCAAACGAACTCTGAAACAAACAAACACACAGAAACTTAATGAGCAGGGAGACAGATGACTCATGAACACGTGCCCGTGTGACTTGGTGAGGTTGTCTTCCCAAATGAAAGTGTTGTGGCTTGTCCATGTCGGGCAGTCATGGAAAAATATAAAAAGATATTAAGAGCTCCCTAACTTTGAAGTATGGGAAGGCCAAAGAGATCTTTCTTCAAAAAGACATCCAGCGTTTTGAAGACAGGAACTCTGCGTGGTAGTTTGGGTGTGCTGAATTGCAACAAGGTGGGGAGAAGCCTGCTACACCCAGAAATCAGCTTTAAACATGCCGAAGGACACCCACACATATAAAAGGCACCACGGATGCCTCAGTACAAAGGGACAGCATCCTCCAAGACTAGGGGAGGAAATAATCTCACTTTCTGACATCCATCTTCGGTTGGATTCAGCATCTTCTAGATCCAAGATCGTAAGTGGATGAGACGGAAAAAAGCAACCAACCCACCCGTGACCTTGCATCAGGGAGTTTGAACCACCGTCCCACCTGGAGCCTCTTTTTCCCTGAATGTCACTCTAATTTGAATGTGCTTCCTTGTCTCAACACAGTATTTCACTGCCTTTCAGCAAATGATGGTGGGGTGGTTTGTCCCTCAGTT
This sequence comes from Camelus bactrianus, assembly GCF_048773025.1. Taxonomy (NCBI): domain Eukaryota; kingdom Metazoa; phylum Chordata; class Mammalia; order Artiodactyla; family Camelidae; genus Camelus; species Camelus bactrianus. The sequence continues at coordinate 17,973,944 of NC_133572.1, forward strand.
CCTGCCATAAATCTAGAAAGCACAAAAAGATTTAAAGTTCATGGGGATTTCAGAAACGAGGATGATGGTCTTTTAAGAACACTTCTCGTCTGTTTTCCTTTAAGAGCAGGGTTCTGTCAGTCTTGCTCACTGCTAAATCCCCAGCACCTAGAAGACTTGCCAACTCTTGGCATATAGTAGGCACTCAATAAATATTTGTTGAGGGGATGAATCCATCCCAGTCACACATCTCTTCTTATGATTATGAGAAGGAAGATGCAGGGGAGGCCTGGCCACAGCTGTGAGACTGGGCTGGCTTCCGCTGGCATCCTCTTCAGCTGCAGAAAGGATAACCAATTGCCAGCACTGCTTGATTCATATCAGCCTTTCATCATGAACACTGTCGTCTTGCCTCTTTTGCCAGGGGTCAGATTAGGTGAGGTTAATTAATCAAACAGTTGTGGAGTGACTATTATGTTTCTGATACCGGGCTCTCATGAGCTCTCATGTCCAGTTTCTCGCCTGGGTGGGCTTGGAGAGACAGCCCAGGAGAATGTGAGTTTGGTTCTGTGCTGAAAACATTGGTCTAGAACTAAAGTCTTAGGATGTTCTTGCCTTTAGATACATTAACCAATGCAAAACCATCCCATCAACTGGCTAACTTCATTCGTTCTTACGATGGTTGTATTTTCTGAATTAGTCATACTGTGGGTTTATTTTTCTAATCAGAAAAAAGAAAAGTGAAAACATCACCTACTCCACCTAGGACTTCAAATAGGATGTGGCATTTAGAACGCATGCCTTAATTCTCTTTTTTCAGGGTCTGAATAGCGTATCCGGCTATGCAGAAGGGAAGTAAAACAATGTGAATGCAAGAAATGTGATCGCGTTTGCAATTGGCCTGAATTGACATTTGTGGCGGTTGTTCTGGCTTCCAAACCTGCTGGGGTCTGTGGCCACACTAGTCATTTTGGTAAAGGAAAAAAGTGCTATATTTTATAGAAATTCCAAGTTCTAGAGGAAACACCTGAGACCCGATAAAATGCAATACCAGACGACATACAGTGCATTTCCAAGGCATGGCGGTGTCAGTGGAGAGAGCAGGGGTTCTGGGAGTATGTGTTTGAAATCTGACTTTCTTTCTCAGTGTTCCGTGACTTTGAGTAACTTAGTTATTTTAGCTTAAGTGTACTTATCTGAAGACAGGCCGTGCTGTTACTTTCTTTGCATCACTGTAAGGATTAGATGCAGTAATGTACATGAAGTACTTGTGACAAAACTTGCAACACTGTGGGCACTGGATATATGTTCATTTTTTTGACTCCGTAAGCATGTCCCAGATCCCTGGGGGAGACCTCCTGTGTCTCCGATGCCTCCCTAAGGAGGGCAGATCATTGGAAACAGCGATCTTAAAACCTTTGCCTTCATTTAGGAACTCAAAATCTGGCACCTGAAAACTTACTAAGGGGTTTTGAAGCCTCATCTCTGTGTATGTGAAAGAGATATTCAGTAATGGTTTAAATGCGATACGGTAGTTTTTCATTTCTCTCCAAGGCTTACTATGAATGTTTAATTGTAGGAGAAGGACCAGCCAACAGCTTCCACATCTGTCTCTGCTAGACAGAGGAGGTGGTGCATTAGAAAACCTGATGATTCTGTATCCTCTGCCCGGGAAATGCAAAGGAAGAGGTCAAGTCACTTAGTTTCTGATCAGATACGTTTATTCCTGCCCTGTTGATATGATCAAAAATGGACAAAAATTCACAAATATTTTAGTAAACGAAGACCAAGACTCTTCCTATTTTACAGTGAACACAGAAGGGAATAAAAGCTAGTATAAAAAATGGGAGGGAGGAAGCAAGTAAATAAATCTAGGGTGTCAAAAATTTGAGTTTATGAGAAGGTGCCATCCAAAGGGCAATTGTTTAAAAATGAGATACTTTCAATTTGCAAATAAATCAGAAATAGAGTTTCTTAATTTTAGTTCCCTTGTTTTTTTTTTTTTTTTTTTTTTTTCTGTTTTATGTGTTGGCCTTTGTTTTTGTTCCTCAGAATCTGAAACCCTTCTCTTCAGGGTACAGCTTACTAGGGTTGAAACATGGGACTGAGACTCGGCCACTTGGATGCTCCCTGGGGACTCTACATCTTGAGGGAAAGGTGCAAAGACACCAAGACAGTTTAGACATGCTTCCCAGGGGCTACTGTCCAGTGTCGTGGTGTCCAGCCATGGCCAGGGTGCAGGTGTCTATGGTGATGGCTCACCCAGAATTCCTTCCAGGGATTGCCCCATGGTTCTTGTTCTTCTTAGTTCTGACTTTCTCCCCTCAAAACCTCTATTCTCTTGCCTTCCTATTGATTGTGTCATCTAAGTCACCAAATTACTTCTAGTAATTTCCTTTCTTGCTTAACTAAGCCAGAATGTATTTCTATTGCTTGAAACCAAGACTTGACTAACACATACTGAGTTTTCAAAAATGACATCAACTTTCAACTTTTCAAGAAGACATGTTTAGTGAGGGAAAAAAAATCTCCTTATGTTTAATTATGGAGGGGATATTAAGAGAGTAGAGGACAGGACCAAGCGAGGTTCACCTGTAGAGACTTCCCAGAAGGACATTTTAGAAGGATTTGGAAGACATCATTAGATGTGGGTTAGCCTGGAGAGGGTGGGAAGGCGGGGCAGCTGGTAGGCATATCAGTTATAAAGAAAGATAAGAGCCTTCTTTAAAAGGAGCAATTCTTTTAAAAGAGGATGGAGGCAGCTGAGGGGCCTCAGAGAGAGATCCCCAGTGTGGCTGGTTGGGTGCCATTTCCTATCCAGCTCTCTCTGCAGTTTCAAACCTCCTAAACCATGGGAAACACAGTGGAAGGCGGAAGCTGGCCAACTGCAAGAAACACCTGGAGACCAACCACATCTTTTTTCAATTATGCTTTGGACTTGGACAGGGAGTGAAAATTCCACTGAGGGCCCAACAGGTGATCTCCTCTGGGCTATGGACAAAGGCCACGTGTTCGTGCTACTAGCTAAGCTACCTGTTTTGTGTCTCAGCCAAACATAATACACGACCTATCTGAATAGAAGGCAGTGAGTCATGCCGCCTGAGAAACTCGCTTTCGTGAGGGGATGTGTAGTTGTGCCTGCGTGTGTCATCTGCCCATAACCACAAGATACTACTCCTTGCTTCCTGAAAGGTAATTAAACATCATGTCCCTAGGGGCTTGGGAGGAGCCCTCAAAACTGCTAGGAGAAATCACAAGGATCAGGGCTTACAGTGCCGCTGAAGAGTGAGAATTTCTACAACCCAATAAAAAATTGGACCCTCCTGGCCTCTTCAGCAGTGAGGGTGCCCAGAGCCATCTGGAGAGCAGTGGGCTTACTTCCTCCCTGCATTTGTTTTGGGGTCCTGAGTAGCTGTCAATACCTGGAGTCCAACTGCTTAGGGCTGGGAACAAAGGATTTCTGTTTGAATCTTAAGAGTTTTAAGATACAGAAATGGCAACTTCAAGTGATGACAGGGCACGCGATTGCTGCTGAAAGTCAACAGGAAACTTCAGAGCATGCACTAGACTCTCCGCTTTCCGGTTCCTCTCACGGCGTATCCTGTTAACTGGTGGGTGAAAACTTTGATGTCAAGGTATTCAGGAGTGTTTAAACATGCAGTAGGCTGTGTGTTTAAGAAATTGGTTACTTCCCCTACTCTGTGTTAAGTTTCTCTAAATTGTTACTTTTTTATAATTTCAAAATGATAAAAAAGTTGTAAAAGAAACAGTACAAGGAACTCCATACGTATGCTTTGCCCAGATTCACTGATCTTTTATATTTTGTCTTATTTGGTTTATCATTCTCTGTGCATGTGTGTCTTTTTCTCCCTACATGACGTATGTATTTACATACATATATATGGAAAGAGAGAAATAAACACACATACATACAGAGGAAGAGGAGAGAGAAAGAGAGAAAATAGTCTTATTTATTTACACCAATCCCTATGTATTTCCTAAATTATTTGAAAGCAAGTTGAAAGCATTACGCCTCTTCAAGCCCAGCTATTTCAGTGTGTAAGAAGGACGTATCCTATGTAACCACAGTACCGTTATCAAGTTCAGGAAAATTAACATTAATATCAAACTTTTATGTACTCTCCATACTCCAGTTTTTAATCGTCCCAATAGTATCCTTTATGATATTTTTTTCCTATGAGATAGAATACAGTCCCGGATCATATATAGCGTTTAGTTGTCTTGTGTCTGTAGTCTCCTTTAATCTGAAATCATTTCACAGGTTTTCTTTATCTTTCTCAATCTTGATATATTTGAAGAATCTCTGCATGACTCTTCAAAGTCGGTGCCCCCACTTCTGTTCTCTTAACATCTCTAACTCTCATTGCTAAGTTCCTGCTGCATATTTCAACCATTGACCCTTTGGCTCCCTTATCTCTACTAATCTTTCTGATTTCCTATTTCTTCCCTCTTTCCATCCTGCAATCAGATTTTCTGCACTCCTAGTAGAAAGAGAGGAAATTGTTCCTCTCAGGGTCCTGCAATACAAGAGCAGGCTGCAAAACAGTCCCTGTGTTCGTGTGGACTCAATTGTCTTACTCTCCTCCTTTAATTGACCAAATGATTTAAAGGTGCCTCTTTCTTTAAAGTACAGAAGTTTATCCAGAAAACCTAGCACAGTTTGTACCACTGCCTGGCTTTCTCTCTAAGATCAGGCCCATTTGTAAAGATTTCAGCAATTAGATACATTAGTGATACGTCTTCCAAACGTTATTTAGGACCTGAATTCAAGTGGGACACATTCCTAAATGTCAGGTAAATGGAACCATCCAGACATTCTCAGTCTTCACTTCTTCACGCTGAATGGATAAGGCAAGGCTCCTGCTCCTTAAGCAATTTCTCTTCCGGGAAACACTAGAGAGAAGGGGCAGCTCCACCTCATTGGGTCCAAATGATCTTCGCTTGGCATTTCTTACCCTGGCTCTGTGATGTTTTCCTCGGTACAAGGGTAACCCTGGCAATTGGTTCTCGGCAATCGAAAAAGTCAATTCACCATTCCAAGGCCAGTGAACAGGAGACTAATACACAGAGATAAACTCTTAATAATTACCCTTGTTTCTATGGAATCTGAGTGAGATCAAGATGTTCAGAGTCAAGTTAAAAACTCTCCAGCATTCACTGTGGTCTCCGGGGGAAGTGGGGCTCAGTGTTCTGAGTAAGGAGCTCTGGTTTCTACTGAAGACCTGAACTTCCTGGGTAGTCTGGGCAAACTACTCTCCCCTGTTATTTCCTTCCTCTGTGAAATGGGACTAATTATATCACAGAGATGGTCTGTGACGCGGCTAGGAAAGGGGTAGCAAAAGCCCAAACACAGCAATTGTAAGTATTCAATCAGGGCGGTGGTCATTTATGAGGCTTACTGCAAACTGCTGCTCGTGTTTCACAGAGGGTGGCTTACTGTTTACCTCCGTTTATTTAAAGTAACCTCTGAAAGAGATTATGATGGACAATGCCTCTGGGGTTTTGCTGTCAAACATCCTGGATTAAGCAGCATTATTCAGAGGGCACACTAGCACTGTGCTGAAATTGGCATCCCCAGCGGCTGAAAACAAGGTGACATTTATGAGTGGAGCCTTGTCTGGGCTTGGCATATGCTGTCTCCTCCTCTCCCGATCCTTCAGATGTGAATCTTGATCGCACTGCACATGGTGGGAGGGCACACATGTGTGTGCATGTCATAAACACGTGCGCGCACACACACGCTGTCTCCAATCACCATGTACCAAACGTGGTCTGTCATTCAGTCCCTCACTGCCTCTCCTTCCGGCTGCCCCACCACACCCTCACCCCCTGCCCCATCTGTCTCCCTCTGTTCCCCCCTCCCTCACAAGCTCTCTAGTAGCAACCATATGGGAGCCTTCCCATCCTCTCTCTCCAATTAAACATATCCAGCTCTGGTCTCATCCCTGCAGAGTCCTTTTCCAGAAGACTCTAATCTGTTCTAATGAAATAATGAACACTGTTGGCTTTATGTGTTTCCCCTTCTCTTGCCTTATTTCAACAAAATCTTCCTGCTGTCAGCACCTTTAAGTATCATCACAGAACCAATCAGGAATACTCTCTGCAAGCGGAACTTCCTTTGGCCATTAAATCACACTATTTTGGTTGGTGGTCTGCAAGGGGCTAGCCCTCCATCACGGTACTTGTTTGCTGATTAAGGAAATATTCTGATTAAAGGCAATTCCTGAAATAGAGCATTGAGCCCCCCAGTCTAGGCAAAAGAGAGCTTGGAATTTAAGGCCAAAACAATGGAGAGTGACACTGACGCACTTTGTTTCTGAGCTCCCAGGTCTAGAAGTTTCTAGAAGGTGCTCTCCTGCTCATCAAGGATAAGGTTCACGTCTTACAAGAGTAGACGTCCTTACTAAGCCAGACACTCCCTGCCGTGACAGTAAGATCCTGTTAAAGCAGAATGGATTGCTCTTTTATTTTACAATCTAATTTTATTTCATTTTATTTTACTTTTTAAACACCTTTATTGTGGTACGCGTCCCATACAGTAAACTACACATATTTCAGAAGTACACTTTGATAAATTTTGATAGATGTATACACCCATGAAATCACCACCACAATCAAGATAGCTCACATTTCCATCACTCCCCAAGAAGTGCAATTTTTGAATTCCCAATTTATCCCTTTCCACCCCAATTACCCCCTGGTAACCATATGTTTGTTCTCTATGTCTGTAAGTCTGTTTCTATTTTGTAGATAAGTTTTTTGTGTCCTTTTTTTAGATTCCACATGTAAGTGATATCACATGGCACTTTTCTTTCTCTTTCTGGCTTACTTCACTTAGAAGGACGATCTCCAGGTCCAACCACATTGCTGCAAATGACATTATTCCTTTTTATGGCTGAGTAGTATTCCATTGTATATATACCAGCATGAATTGCTCCTTTGATATTATGAAAAAAATAACGAAGTGAAATAGCTAATTTGAGCTGTGAGGGTTTTTCAAATTTCTATATATAGTGACCAATATTAGTCTTGGATTTTCAGGCTTAGAAAGTAGAATAGTTTTCTGCATTCAATAATTCTTCCCTGTATCATCACCTTCTTTCCTTAATAAATACTTCACTTTCCTTTCTCACTTTTGTTTACATGTATTTTCCCTGTGTTACTCCTTCTTCCTCTTTACGCTCCCTGAATTCCTTTCTTCCCTTTCCACCATCATCCCTCTTCCTTTTTAAGAATGCTTGCCCACTGTTTTAGCTGATTTCCCAGTTCTTTTATCTTGCAGATGCTGGCTTTTCTACCTAATTTAAATGCATCTTCCAAACCCACAAATGATCAGGCGCATTTTCTCTGCCTCATTATAACCGGTTGTCACTGAGACAGGAGAAGGAACAATCAGTTCTATGTTGGCAGGAGCGACATCTTCACCAGACTCTCTGGGCCCATCACTGAATGTACCCTTCTAGAATAAAGTTGCCCTGATCAGCACGCTGGCCATGGAGGGCAATCCTAATTCACACCACCGTTCCCTCCCTGCCTTTGTGCCGCCGTGTACAGACTCACTTATCCACACACACACACACACACATACACACACGCACACACTGACTTTTATAAATGGGATTTGATAGAGCCTTTACCTTGAAGTTTACCTTCAAGGAATTTCATTGTACTTTCAGATATGCTTCCTCAACTGACTCAGTTTTAATGAAACATAAATTAATGGATGGGGGCTTAAATTTGCCAACCCAGATAAAGCGTACAGGATCATTGTAATGTGAGCTTTCTAAAGAAGAACTTGCTGGAATAACTATGATGCCTTGGGGAGAAGTTGGCAATATCATTAGCTAATTAAGGAGAAAGAAACAATGACACCACCTTTGGAAGGAATCTAAGATGCCACATAATTCCACTTTGCTGTTGGGAAACCTTGATTAGTATGACATAGGTGATCCAGATAAAACATTAATTTCAAGACCTTCAGGGAGGGCGAAATTGACTTGTTTTCAGTTCCAGAGCGTATCAGTGGCAGCATCAAGGCTAGATTTCAGTTCTTGGCAATTTGTAGCACAGAAATTTAGAATTTCTTTTTCCCTGAGGATGTTACCTTAAAGGTAGTATGGAATATACAAGATCTTATGGTACCTCACAGAGAAAAAAATGAGACAATGAATATATATATATTCATGTATAACTGAAAAATTGTGCTCTACACTGGAATTTGACATAACATTGTAAATTATTATAAATCAATAAAAAATGTTAAAAAAAAAAAAAGGTACTATGGAATTCCTTAAAAAAAAAAAGTTTCCATGCCGTCTCAGAAGAGAAGCTTTGTTATGGTAACTCCCTGACCACCCGAACCTGGTACTCATTGAGATGGATTCGTGTGAATTGCGTATGGTAGGAAATAAAACACTTGGAATGGTTTGATCTGACATTGTTAGCATGCTGATGACATGACCCCCCCTTTTTAAAATTCTGGCAACTCATTCTCGCTGGGCTTGATACATCTTCAACTTTTATTGAAAAGAGAATGACAACTTTATTTTGAAGTTGGCCAAAAGTTCACTGGCCTGGAAATTATTAAGTGGTTTGTCTCCTACTTACACGGTGAGCAATCATTATATAAACGGAGTGATAAGAGGAGGTTTCCTACAGCAAATGTACAGTGCACTATAATTTAGGTTCATTGGTTCATATTTGAGTGCTTTTAAAGGTTTGGGGCAAATTCAGGCAGATTATAGCAAGCTTTATGTCGACTCATTAGGCGTCCCCAACAATTTCATGAGTATTAACAATTATAAACCCAAGAGTGAAAGGCAGAATTTAGCACAAGAAGTAACTCCTTGTTGGTGTTCCCTCAGAAGGACGCCAAGGCCCAGAGAGCTTGCGTGAGGTCCTCTGACTCTTCTCTCGGTTGCCTGGTAAGAAGATGTTGCAGAATAAATAAAATTTTCCTGACACGAGGAGGATACTAGTAATAGCTTTTTCAGAGCGGAGCACTTTTTTGCCCCCTCAGTCTTTCTCTGAAAGAGGGCTAACATTTGCTGGCCAATTGGTTGGGACAAGATATACAGGACACGGCCCTAGAACAAGGGGTGTTTCCTGAGCACAGTTTACTGGCTTAACCAGAAATCGCACCCTTGATTTCATACAAGTTGAGAGTTAAGTCTTCCCACAACTCGGCATGTGAGGCCAGAAATCTATGAAACACTTGATATCCATGAAAATGGGCAGGAGAGAGACCTACTCTAGGAAAAGAAGAAACACAAATAGCTTAGTGTTTGGCTTTGAAATGCACTGAATGTGAAAAATCCACAGGATTAGACTTATTTTCAAGTCCAAAGAAAATCTTTACACCATTCTATTTATAAACAGAGAGAGAACCGTATGAAATCGCCATCCTTTGTCTGTCAAAAATGGTCAAATACCAGCCGTGTTTTACAGTTCGACCTAATATTATGTAATGAGCTCTGTAGGTCACTAGAATGTGTCCATACATTTCAAATAACTATGATTTCTGCATTCATATCGGTCTCCTTGACAATTAATTGGACTCGGGGGAAGATAAAGCTCATAGTAGAGTGCGTGCCTAGCATGCACGCGGTCCTGGGTTCAGTCCCCAGTACCTCCATCAAATAAATAAATAAATAAACAAACAAACAAACAAATAAATACACTTAATTACCACCTCCCAAAATTAATTGGACTATTCTAGGGTTTACTTGGCTGCAGTGAATTGACAGTGATCTCAAAAATGGGAGAAAATGGATCAGCTATGTTCTGGTCTGTCCTTTGCATGGGTCTAGACCTGACCCCATAATGGCACGTTTCTACCCCCACCAGAAAAATCGCTTCTTCAGGATAGTCTCATGGCATTGCAAGGAAGCCAACTGCCTACTTCAACAGGAATCACACTGCCGTTTCTAGGCTGTGTCTCCCCTCATGCCTTGTCTTTCAGCCCCTTTCCTCCTTCGCTCTCTCTCTGATGAGCCCCTAGAAATGCTCCTTCGTCTCTTTTATCCTCCCTGCTCCGACACTTCTGCTGAGCTAAATGATGGCTAAAAGCGGTGGGATAGGCTGCCGACTATGATGAGTGCTTTGCGTGGAGCCCATCTGAGCTTTCTATTATATAAAAGTGTTAAGCTAGTCATTAAGGGAAGAGAAACCGAAAAGAAGCCGTGTGAAGAAAAACGTGGCAAAGGAGACCTGCTTATAAATCTGTTGACCTTTAACGTTCTCGGAAGCAAGGACTTCCTCCTTATGAATGACGCAAGAAAAGAAAGTTGAAGGCTTATCATCTAATGATAAACCCTGTGTCGGCATCAATTACAGGTGTTCTGGATGAGTGTATCAGGATGCTGATTTCAGGGGCTCAGACCAGACTTTAGTGGTCAAGAAAGCGACTTACTCATAGAGTGATACCGAAAAGCTGACTCAAACGTTGGACTTCGCTGAAAAGGGCAATGGGATTTGGTAATTCAGGTCTTGGTCTTAAATCACACAGGTGATGTAACCCCAAATAGCACAAGAGCTGACATGTATTTGAAAATGTCTAGATTCTACTTACTAAGTGCTTTCAGTTTCCCGCCCCCAAAAGTTAAACTCTAAGCTGTGCTGGCTTTGATCTCTTTTCCTTTTCTTTACTTATTCAATATATAGGAAAAATTTAGTCTGGAAGATACTGCCCTTATTTCGGCAAAGGATAAGAAAAAGTTGCTAGGACTTTTCAGAATGTATCTTGCCCCCACCCCCTGAGCCTTCACCCAAAGCGCTCACTAAACCAAACATTTTTTGAGATTTGAAAGTGTCTGGTTCACGGTTTTTTTTTTCCCCCTTTGGGCACACCTCTGCATTTCAAGATATATTATTATAAATATTATCATTTCCAGGCCAAACACAGGCAAAAAGTCCTGGAAGAACACAATTTTGCAGACGAAAGATTTTCAGAAAAATTTGGATAAGATGTGTATAAGCATCTGAATTTTGAGGGTGCTTAAAATAGAAAGTATCAAAGTGTATCACTAGCCCAAATCCTCATCTGAACCAGGTCTTTTCACGGTTATAGACCTTGAAGGCTGCCCTAAATTAGTCTGTCAAAGACCCTCCCCCCATTCTATTTAAGATCAACTTCTTGGTTTTATAAAACGCAAGGGTCAATTTCTCTAAGGAAGCTTCTGTTTATTTGGTAAGCCGTACTAATCCTTTTCCATCATAACAAAAAGACAATACAGTTTTTCAAAGAAGTAAAAACAGACTGTTGCTGGAAATTTTCACATGCTAACTGGCACCAGAGTCTTGTACACTTTGTTTTCATGAGATATCTAGGTTACATGAATAATACGCTGGGAGGATTGGGTGATTTCTCAAACATTATTTTTGGTAGTTACAGAAACCAAACCCAAGGAGAATGTATATGTTTGTGAGCATTTAATTACATTTCGATGGGCGTAGAAAAGGAAACATCATTTAATCAATACTTACGAGCACCTTGTTAGGATAAAGCTAACCTGTGGTCTGTATGTCCTGAATCAGGCTCTGGTTAAGCTTTTTAACCTTTCTGATACTGTCATTCAAAAATATTTTGTATTCTTTCCTTTTTCTGTTTATCTGATTTGACTCCAATCCATTTTGTGGTGTTGGCTGGGTTTTTAGTTTGAGTCAGATTTTCCATACAACCCAAAACTCCTTTGCTCTCACTCCGAGAATGTTCCTTAAACCCAGAACAGAGAGCTGAGAAAGCACTTGTATTAACCTGCCTGGGAAACAAGTTTGTGTCTTTTTCTTCTTCTTTTCACCCCTGCCCTCCTTCTTTTAATAAAACTAATAACCGGAGGTTTTAGTTGAAATAATGGAGATGTTAAAAGTGGATCTGAAAATCCCCGGTAGCTGCTAATCATGGAGAACTTTCTAGTCCCTCACTTGCCTAATGCTTTCTAATTGATGGAGCAGACATCCTGGGTGTTTGAGTTGAACAGATACATGCCTAGATTTATGTGGCCCCGAGGCTAAGCCAGCGGGAGAACCGAGGGGTCTCCTTCAGCTGGAGTTGGGGCTGAGCTGCTGCAGTGAAGTTTGTGCAGGGAGAAAAAAGTCAACTTCCAAAGGGCAGCTCAGTCTGCAACACGACCGCAACATTTTGTCCTCTGGTACCCTAAACGCAGAACCAGTATAATTATCTGGGTAAATCAAACCACAGAGTGTTTCATACTCCAAGGTCACCACGAAAGGTTACTGATGGTGAGCCCATGCACTTCTCTTTCTTGCCATAAGCTTTCTGTTGCCCCAGACCTCATCTTTGTAAGTTTCCCCCATTTTCCTAAAAAAAATGTGCAACCACCTTGTGGTTCCTTTGCAACAGCCTCTTGGGAGTGTGTGAATTTGGTGGACTTACTGCTTCACCCTTCTCCCCAAATGACCTAAAGTTTTCCTTAAAACAACATTAAACCAACGGATCCCTATATTTCAATTTCTTAAAGTAGGAGAGGAGTAACTAGTACAAGAGAATCAAAAGAGGGAAGAAGAGAAAGGGGAACTGACTTTTACTGAGTGATTGCCATGAGCCAGGTAGTTTATGAGCTTCATCTCATAACCTTCTGTGGTATAATTAAGGTATAGTAGGTTTAAATCATTAGGATAACTATCTGCATTCTCTGCTTCAGTTTGGTAGGTAGATACAGCTTTAGGCTTTTGATCCTCCTCCTGATGGTGTTCTGTGGGTTAGATACCTCCAGGCAAACGGATATTAAATGGTAGCCATCATAAGTAAAATCAGTTTTTTAAAACTCCTTTGCACACCCAAACTTGGCAGACTTCATGCTTTCTGGAGGCACTATATCATGGTGTGTAGCAGGGACAAAGGCCTGAATTCAATTTAGAACCTTGATACTGACTAGCCATGTAAGTTGTTCAACTGCTCAACCCTTCTGTTTCTCATTAGTCCGACAGAGAGAAAAACAGTACCTGCCTCATGGGGTTGTTGTGAAAATTAAATGGCACCCAATAAGTGGTAGGCATTTTTATTATTAATTATCTAACTTGATGGCATCAGCAGATACCGGTTCTTAGAATATAAAGCTAAAAGTGGATGTAAGCAAGGTTATAAAATCAAGGACAATGTGTGTTGGGAAAGGCTATATTCAGAAGGGACGAATAGGTCACAGGACTTCCTTTAGCAGTCTCTCAGATTTCTCCTTTGCCTTCACCTCCCACAGTGGGCAGAAGGCTTATCACCTTATATCCGAATCTTTACTAGCAATTTCTCAATTTTATTCACTTTCCTTATCATCCTAAAATATACCTGCGTTGCATCATTCTCCCTACTGAAAATCCACGTATTTCCCTTCAGCCTTTCTGTGGAAGCCCACATTTCTCAGCACAGTGGTTAAAAACTCTCAGGATCTGACTCTGTTCTCCACTTACTCCAATTCCCATGATCTGTAGCACAACCCTGTTTCATTTGGCTTGTAGCTTTGATATGCCAGCTTCATCTTTCTCTCAGTTCTACAGAGTTTAAAATCTTACATTATTCCCTTGCTTGAAATTCATTTCCCTTTCCTCTTTGTCTATCCAGATTCTATCTAGTTTTCAAAGCCCATATTTAAAAATTTTTTTAATTCTTATGTTTTATTGATGTGTAGTTGATTTAGAATGTCAGTTTCATGTGTACAGCAAAATGATTCAGTTATACATATACATACATATGTACATATTTTCCAGATTCTTTTCCATTACAGCTCATTACAAGACATTGAATATTGATCTCTGGGCTAAATGGTAAGTCTGTATCTTGTGTTATCCTCTACGTGCTAAGCTAATGGAGTGAGTGTGGGCAGGACCTGTGAATATGATGGGATAGTCCCTCCCCTGATTGGATTATATTGCACACAAATGTAATGGGACAGTCATTCCTGTGATGATGTTACATTAGTTAAGACTCCTTAACAGAGGGTCTTGGGAGATTTGAACCAAGAGAAACGCCTCCTGCTGGCCTTGAAGAGGCAAATGGCCACGTGGTAGAGAGGGCTATGTGACAAGAGACTGAAGTTAGCCTCTAGGTTCCAAGAGCAGTGCCCAGCTGACAGCCAGCAAGAAAGAGGGAACCTCAGTCCTACAACTGCAAGGAACTGAATTCTGCTAATAACCAGTAAGCTCAAAAGAGAATCCATTTCTAGACTTTTCATTATGAGATGAGGTCGTGGTCTCAGGAGACACCTTGGTTTCAGCCTTATGAGCAGAAGACCCAGCTAAAATGTGCCAAACTCCTGCCCCACAGAAGCTGTGAGGTAGTACATTGTATTCGTTTTAAGTCACTAAGTCTACGGCAATTTGAAAGCCAATACAGTGAGTGATTTTGAAGGCTCCCAAGACCATGCTTGTGAGTTTTGATGTTTAGTTCCTGGGAGCACAAGGTGGTTCCTTTGTATACTTTCCCATGTGTTACAAAGGCATTGTTTCTGTCTAGGAAACCATTCAGAGCAGCAGAGAAACTCGGAATGTTATGAAATAAGGGATTTACTATAGGAATCAGACTGCACACAATTGTGAGAAGAGCTAGGAAAATTAAGGTCTAGAAGGGAGACTTGGGGAATTAGGGAATTAAGTCACTGACTGGACCTGAAGCACCCACAGGGGCGGACTTCATTCTTAGTGGATAAGAAGGGCCAGTGAAAGCATCTTGTTCACCTTGAGCCTCTAAAAATTTCACGGGGGTGGCAGGCTCAGTTTTTCTTTTTTCTTAAGCAACTTTATTAAAGTACAATTAAATACAATAAATTATACCCATTTTGGTATACAGTTTGGTGAGTTTTGACAAATGTATATATCGGAGTAACCGCTACCAGGATAAGATATAGAACATTGCCATCACGCTAAAAAGTTCCTTGTGTCTCTTGGCAGTTGCTAATTCCCCACTCCCTGGCCCAGGCCACCGTCATCTCCTTTTGGTCACTATAACTTAAGTTTCCCTGTTTCGGAATTTCACATCTATGCAATCAAACACTATGCCCTCTTTTATAAGTGGCTCCTTTCATTTATCATAAGGATTTCTGTTTCGTTGCTGCTTTCATCAATAGTTTTATTGTTAAGTAGCATTCTATTGTGCAGATATAACACAATTAGTTTATTCATTCAGCATTTGATGAATATTTGGATTTCAAGTTTTTGGTAAGTACTTAGTTGGAATAGCTGGGTACTATGAAAAGTGTATGTTCAATTTATAAGAAACTGCCAAACATCTTTTCAAAATAATTATACAATTTTACACTTCCATCAGCAAAATATGAGAGTTTTAGTTGCTCCATTTCCTGGCCAAAATTGGTATTACCGATCTTTTTAATATTAGCCTCAGTAAATATGAAATAGTGCCTCATGATTTTCATCTTTATTTCCATAGTAATTAATGCCACTGAGTATCTTTCACATACTTACTGGCCATTTATGTAACTTCTCACGTAAGGCATTTTGTTTTCCAAGTCTTTTCGCTGTTTAAAAAAATTAGATTCTTTGTCTTATTTTGAGCTGTGAGAATTTGTGTATAATTTGGATCTAAGTCCTTTGTCCTGCAAGTAATTTCTCCCAGTATGTGGCTTGATTTTTCTAGTTCTTAATGATGTCTCTCAAAGACAAGTTTTTAAATTTGATGAAGTATAATTTTTCAGTCATTTTTCTAGGATTAGTGCTTTGTGGGATGTCTCTGAGAAATCTTCACCTATTCCAAGGTTGCAATGACTTTTCTTTTTTTAATGATTTCTTTTAGAACCTAGTTATAGCCTCTATAATTGATCCGTGATCTATTTGGAGTTAATTCTGTATACAGTGAAACTGAGAGATGAAGAGACCATCTTTTCTCTGTTGAATTACTTTGGTATGTTTGTCAAAATCAATTGACCACATATATTTGGATCCATGTCTAGGCTTTTTATTCTGTCCTATTGATTTATCTGTATGTCTAAACATATGCCAATATCACACTGTCTTGATTACTCTAGCTTTATAATAAATCTGGAAATTAGGTACTGTGTGTCTTCCAAATTTTTTCTTTTTCAAAATTGTTTTGGCTAATTTAGGTTCTTTTGGAATTTTCTATAAATTTTAGAACCAGATTGCTAATATCTAAGAAAAAAAAGGCCTTTCATTTGGGATTTTGATTGAGGTTATGTTGTATCTGAAAAACTTATTTGGGGAAAATGACAATTTAGTGATATGACAACTTTCAAATCATAAACATCATGTATCTCTCCATTTCTTAAGGTTTCCTTTAACTTGTCTCTATGCTGTTTTTTTGGTTTTCAGTGTACAATGAATCTACACAGTTTGTTAAGTGTATCCTAAATATTTAATGTTGTGAATGTTAAAGTAAGTAGTACGATTTCAATTCTGTGTTTAATTTTTTACTGCTAGCACATAGAGAAATACTTGGTTTTGGTATATTGACCTTGTATACTGGAACTTTGTTAAAATCACTTGTAACTTAAAAAAATTTATTATGATTTCTACATATACAATCATTCAAATGAAGACTCTTTTTAAACTTCTTTTCCATATTTATGGCTTTACTCATTTTTCGTGCTTGATTGCTTGGCTAGGACCTCCAATACGGTAGTGAATAGAAATGGTGAGAATGTACATTCTTGTCTTGTTCCTGATAAGAGAAAGCATTTACTCTCTTGCCATTGTTATGATCTTAGAAGTAGATTTTTTTTTTGGGTAAATACCCTTTATCAGATGGAACAAGTTGGTTTCAACTCCTAACTTGCTGAGAGTTATTATCATGAATGGATATTGAAATTTTTCAAATGCTCTTCTGGATCACCTTTATTCTGTTAATATGGTGATTTTTAAAAGTTAAACTCACCTTGTATTCATGAAATATATCCAAATTAATCATGAAGTATTATCCTTTTTTTAAAAAAAATTATTTTATTGAGTTATAGTCAGTTTACAATGTTGTGTCAATTTCCAGTGTAGAACACAATTTTCCAGTTATACATGAACATACATACGTTCATTGTTGCATTCTTTATCCTTTTTTAATATTGCTGGATTGTATTTATTGATAATTGTTTAAGAAACTTTTTGTCTATGCTTATGAGCAATGTGGGACTTGAATTTCTTTTCTCATAACGACTTTGGTTTTGATATCAGAGAACTCAGGCTTCATACAACATGTAGGAAGGTGTTCTCACCTCCTCTGTTTTCCAGAAGAGGATTGTTTGTGTAGAATTGTTATTATTTCTCCCATAAATATTTGATAGAATTTACCACTGAGCTAAATTAAGCTTGGAATTTTCTCTGTTGAAAAGTTTTTAGTTTCAAATTCAATTTCTCTGGTAGATATGGGACTATTTTTCCTGTTACAGATTTTTAATTTCATTCATGGTGGTTGAAGAACACGTATGATTTTTAATAATTTTTTTATATTGAGACCTGATTAATAACAGCATATATTCTATTTTAGTGATTATTCCATGTCCATTTTTATGAGTGTACGCTCTGCCACTGTTGGATGCAGTGTTATCTAAGTGTTAAGTCACATTGGTTGACAGCATTCAGATTTTCTCTGTTTTTACTGATTTTCTGCCTACCTGTTCTACCAATTTCTGGGAGAGGAGTATTGATGTCTCCACTTAAATTTGTTGATTTTTTTCTACTTCAGTTGCCAGTTTTTGCTTTATGTATTTTAAAGTTCTGAAATCAGTTACACACATATTAGGGTTGTTAAGATTTCTTTATGAATTGACTCATTTATTATCAAGAAAAGTCCTCCTTTATCTCTGGTAATATTTCTTGTCTAATTTATTGGGTTTAATCACTACGGCTTTCTTGTGATTAGAGTTTTCATGGCATGTTGTTTAATATCCTTTTACTTTAAATCTACCAATGTCTTCATATTTCAAGTGAGTTTCTTATCTGTATAGGCATATAGTTGGATCTTACTTTTTAGTTTAAAAACCACTGCCTTCCAGTTGGTCATTTTAGTACATTTACATGTGACATAATTAAAAATACAGTTGTGGTTAAGTTGAAATCTGTCTGTCTTACTGTTTCTTTTTTGTTATCCTTTTTCCCTCATCTTTTTCTGCCTTCTTTTGGATTAACTGAATTTTCTGGAATTCTTTTTTATCTCGTTTATTGGCGTGTCAGCTATTCCTCTTTGCTTTATTTCTTAGTGATGCTCAAGGGTTTAAAATATGCATCTTTAACTGATCACAATCAAACTTTGAAGAATATTACACCATTTCTTGTCTAATATGGGAACATTTTATTTCTATGTATGTTTTCATTCCACAATACACTGCTAATATATTTTGCCTCAAACTTTCAATTAATTTCTAAGTAATAAATGAGAAAATATGTGTTTCATTTCATGTATATATTTACAGTTTTGCTTCTCTTTTATCCCCCTCTATGTAAACTGAGTTTCCATATGATTTTATTTTCCTTGAGCTTAAAGAACTCATTTTAATATTTCTTTTGATGCAGGTCTGCTGGTGATAAATTCTCTCAACTTTGTTTTTAAAAAGCTTTCTATTTTCCCTCCATTTTCAATAGACAATTTCATCAGATATAAAACTGACTTCTTTTCTTGAGGTTTAAAAAAAAGGTGGCATCCTTTGTCTTTAGGATTGCCTTTTTAAAAAGAAGTCAGTACAAATCATTCTTTGTTCTTCTCTACGTAATGTTTCTTCACACCCCCTCCTAGCCCCTGGCTACCTTTCACGTTTTTCTCTTTATCGCTGATTTTCAAAAATTTGATTATGATATGTCTTGATGTGGTTTTCTTTGTGTTTGTCTTGTTTGGACTTGTTGAGATTCTTGGGCATGCGGGTTTATAGTTCACAATAAATTTGGGAAAAAATTTCAAACATTTTTTCCAGCTCCTTTCTTCTCTTTTTGAGGCTTTAACTACATATATGTTTAATCACTTGATACTGTCTTGCACACTGAGGCTTTGTTAAATTTTTTCAGTCTTTTTTCCCCATGGTGCTTAGGTTTAGATAGTTTTCATTCTCTAGCTGACAATCCGATACGTTTATAATTATACAGTTACAATCTGCTAATCTGGTTGGATTAGCTTCCTATGACTGCTGAAACAAAGTACACTGCGTGGCTTAAAACAACAGACATTTATTGTCTTACAGTTCTGGAGAACTGAAATCAAGAAATCCAGGTGTCAACAGGGCTATGCTCTCACTGAAACCTGTTGGGGAGAATCTTCTGTTGTCTTTTCTAGCTTCTGGTGTTTGTTGACAATTCTTGGCATTCCTTGACTTGTATATGCATTCCTTCCATTTCTGCCTCCGTTTCTGTCTTTCTCCCCATGTGTCTCAAGCCTTTTCTTATAATAACACCAGTCATATCGGATTAAGGACTCATATTACTCCAGTATGATCTCATCTTAAGTATTTACATATGCAATAACCCTGTTTCCAAATTAAGTCACATTCTGAGGTACTGGGGTTTAGGACTTCTGCACATCTTTTTGGGGAAGCACAATTCAACCAGGAAAGCTTTCTTTTAGATATTATGTATTAGAAGTTCTTGTTTCTTCATATTTACAATATTTACAATCGCTATTTTAAAGTCATCACCTGCTGATTCCATCAGCTCTAACATTCCTGGTTCGATTTATGTTGGCTGATTTTCCTTTTCCTTGGGAATAGGTCATGTTAGCTTACTTCTTCTGGGCTGGACGTCAGACACTGAATGTTCTGTTGTCCAGCACTATTTTGGTTGTCTTTCAGTTTATCGGGCTTTGTTCTTGGAGGCAGGTAAATTACTTGTGAATTAGCTTAATCCTTTTTTTTTTTTGGTTTCCTTTTGAAGCTTCTTAAAGGGTGGACCAAGATAGCAATTAGTCTAGAGCAGGTTTGACCCTCCTAGTAACATGTGACTCTTTTGGAGTCTCTGTTGAAAGCCTCCAGTGTTCAGTGACGTCTCTCTTTGGTCAGAACATGAATGCCTCCCGACCCTGCGTGAGTGCTGGAGGGGGTTCACCCTGTTGCCCCCTAACAGGTTATCTTTGCCTGATCTCAGGGAGTCACTCTACTCACTCAGAGCTTAATAATCAGCAGAGACTCAAGGCATCCTATGGGCAGGTTTCCAGAGCTCTCGCTCTGCACAGCTCCCTTCTTTCTGGTACTCAGCTTCACAAATTCCAGCTGCCTCATCCTCCTTAAATTCAAATTTCTCACACTCAGCAAGACCACTGTGTTCTGTGCTGCAGGCTGGACAGTGTTTCCAGGCAGAAACCTAAGGTGATGCGAGGTCTTACCTTGTTTGTCATCTCAGGGAGCTGCCTGTTGTCCCCGTGTCTGAACACTGCTGTTTGATGTACTCTGTCCACTTTTACAACTGATTATGGTGGCAGAAGGGTAAATCTTATGTGAAGTACTTTGCCATGGGCCCCTGAGTTTTGTGGGATTTGTATCCCAACTTCTAACACATATATGTCTTCCCAAGGTTTCCAGAGTCATTGTCACCTCTTGCTCCCCACAGTCAATCAGCGTGATATCTTCAATATATTCGGAAAACACCTGTTCTGTGGGATGGAGGGTGACCAAAGTCCTGTGGGCTAAGCAATAACTGAGTGTAGAGAGTTAATACAGCTCTGGACAGTGAAGGAGCATTCAGAGTATATTGGTGTCAACAAACCAAAAACATTCGCCAGATCAGTAACTGTATACTACATGCCAGAGGATGTATTGATTTGTCCCAGGAAAGTAACTACATTTGTAACAGCAAGTATAATAACTCGAGTCACTGCCTGATTAAGTTTATGATCATACAGTCATTCTCCAGAATTTGTCTGCCTCATGTACAGGCTCAAAAGGTTGTTTGAATAGGGATGTGTTAAGAGTCACCTTCTATGCATCACTCAAGTCCTTGACAACGGCACTAACCTCTACAGTCCTTCCAGAAATGTGGTATTGCTTTGGGTTTAACAGTTTGCTAGGGGGAGGAAAAGTTCTAGGGATTTTTCACTTGGCTTTTCCCATCATAATATCCCTCTCTCCGTAAGTCAGAGAACCAAGAAGGGGTTCTGCCAGTTCCAGCCATGTTTTCTGGAATGTTGGAAATAACATGAGGTGGTTTTGGAGACCACTGGCTCGTTGTGGGACATACCTGGGCTAAAATTACACTGATGACCTTGTAACTGAGCAAGACCCTGTGGGACCTTCGGGGACAGACCCCTTCCCTCATGTCCTCTGCTTTAGTTCCTTCTTGAAGTGCTTAGATAACAGTATCTGATGACATTTCCTGATTTGTTTTACAGATGCTAAAAACTCCACCGAATGGAAGAAGTTAACTGCTTGAGGACCATGAGCACGCAGCCCCCAGACCTACTGGAGCCTGCGGACTGAGGGTGTTAACCCCTGTGACAGCGCCTTATTACTTCACCATCAGCCAATCAGAGAATTATGCACAAGATGCTCACATGCCCCGTGGCTCCCCTCCCTCACCTCTCCCTTAAAAATGCTTTCCTGAAACCCACTGTGGGGCTCAGGTTTTCTGAGCACTAGCTGTCCTTGCCTGGTGCCCTGCCATAAACACTGCCCTTTCCTTCACCCCAGCCCGGTGTTAGTAGATCGGCTTTCCTGTACGCGGGCGAGCGGACCCAGGTTTGGTTCAGTAACAACCTGACCTCCATTAGCCCCTTCTCCAACTGCTGAGTCAGTGTCTTTAGGTCTCAGAAGTTAGTGTCAGTTCAGAGTCAGTGGCCAATAATTTCCCCCCGAAACTGGCTCTTTTCCCTTCTTCCGTGCACAGTCACCATGATAAATGGCTGTGGGGACTTGGGGAAGGCCAGGAAAAAGAATTACAGTATAAACTGTTGGCAGCATATCAAGGTCCTTCCTCCAGCTGAGTGCTGGCTTCTCCGAGAAGCACACACTAACCTCAGGCTACCTCTGTCCCCGGTGTCTTCATTCCTGTATCCATGCGTCTGTGTGCTCCACCCCAGCCAAGCGCCTTTCTCAAGGTGGGAGACAGGGGTGCGATGCAATTATGTGAATCTGATCTCTTCACCTACATCACTATTCCTTCTCCTCACAATCTTCCACACTGTGTCATGCAGGCTTTCTGCTTTCTTTTCCTCTATAAAAGGGCCTTTTCCTACAGCATCTCTAGGTGGCATCTAAGTCTCCCCTCCGTAATCTACAAAGGTTGATGAAAAACAACGCAGAAGGGCATCCCCGTCAGAGAAGATGTCATATCACCCCCTCATTGCAACTTTATTTTGATTTAAACTCGACTATGTGCTCCAATGCAAGGTCTTCTTATTTCATCCTAGCATCTTTATACCTCCTATAATTTTGGCACACGATAGGCACTAATTAAATTTTGTTGAATGCCAAGCATCAATGCTTGAGCGCAAATGTAAACAAGTGTTATCATCAGCAAAAAGCTCAAATTCTAACTGCAAAATTAGGATGATTATTTTGGGTTCATAGTGACTCTGGGCCACTACGTTGAAAAGGTTTTTCTAGGGAACTAACCAAATCAAGAATCCTTCAGTATCGCCCGAGATAGAAAGTCTTGATACACAGAAACCAATCATGTGAAGAAAGAGTTACCAGACTTATTAAAACAAAGGTAGCATCCGGCCCCTCCTTTTGGAGGACAGAGCTCAGGGCAACACTAATAGTTTTAATGATTCCATGTTTGAAGTTTGAAGTTCTGTGAATGATTCACCTTTAGCATATTTAAATGTATTAACTCCCTTGCTTCTGGCAATTTATTTTTGGAAGCATCTTCCTTATGATCCAGTTGGGGAGTCTGGTGGGCAAGTGTGCAGCCAGGTCAGAGTTCTAGGATCAAAGGGAAATGTACTGGCTTTCGCTCCTGAGTCCATAACCCACTCATTCTACCTGCCCACCACCTTCTGGGGCTGGTGCCACTCCTACCAAGGAAAGGAGCTCCGATGGTTGCTCCTTTCTGGAAAGAGAAGGAATATGGGAGGGATGTGTAGGAATACGGTAGAGCCAGAGCTTTCAGAAGATGTCTACCAATTGGGAAAATTATATCCTTTCTTCATTTGACTTTCATCCAAGGCAGAGGAATGAGGCACTTAGCAGGAGAGAAATCTAGGTTTGCCCCCAAAAGGGAAAATAAAGTTCTACCTCAGTTTCTCCATTATGGTGCCTCAGATTTTTTTCACTCTTTCTCTGCTTCAAGATGTTCAGTCGAAAGCTTCCATGACAGATGGAACAGACAGACTCATCATTTATGCCCAGGACCTTGTTCACATAAACCACATTTTAATATACTTTTTCAACTTGAAATTTTAAATAAAACTTCCGTACATGCATTTTTTTAAAGGCAAGCAGTACAGAAGATTATAAAATGCAAGGTATTTTTCCCCCACTTCCTTAACCTCATTTCCAAGCCCCCCAGAATCTGGCACATGAGTTCTGGTTTTATTTCTGCTGGTCAGTGTCTCCCTAGCTTTTTGATTTATCAGCTGTGTGCAATATCTCTGATTCGACATTATAAAAGATGAGGAATTTATTTCACTTATACCGTCTCCCAACTCACCCTCTCAGGTTTCAGTTTTTACGGTTATGTTACTATTTTTGGGCAACAAGTGCAATCCACTTTCCTTCTTCATTTCTTTACACCGACAGCGGTCCCCTCACTCCTGAAGCCCTGGAAGCCAGCCTTCTGGCAAACAGTGAAACAGCTTCCCAGGCTGGGCCGTTTGGCTCTTCGTGGGTAAATCCTCTCTCACATGCTCAAGTGATCTCAGGATTAATTATAAAACATGGCCCTTCTCAGAAACACCTGGGTTTTAATAGATCCCAAAGCCATCAGCTGAAGGTGGCAGTCCCGACACTCGAACTTTAAATCATTGAGGCTTGCTGTTTAAATCCTCCGGGACGTCGTGCCGGTTCTCGAGCTGCAGATTTGAACTGGGCATGACTAGGACGGTGGAACTTACACTTAGTGACTCTGGATCATCAAATGTTTTTATTATGTCTGTATTCCGAGGCTTTCTCTTTGGCTGTTGTCAGATGTATCAAAACAAAACATCTCCAGGAAAAAAAAATATCAAAGGACCTAAAATTAATGTGTTATTTCAGATTTCTTCCAAGCCAGCAAAAGAATGTCCCTCTCTGACTAACGTCTGATAATGCAAGCCTCGCGGGCCAGCCCCTGTAACGTGCTGATTTAGGGCTCCTGCCTGCTTCCCTCGCCCCGCTTTTCATCTTTGTCTCTCTGATGCAATCAGCATGCTGGCCTTAGGCTCACCTCGGTTTTATTTTGTTTTCTAAGGGGGGGGTGTGGAAATAAAACGCTTTTGGTTTTTCAATTGAATTTAAAATGAAGCTCGTCTCCCCTTTTACAGCAGATTCCCTAAGTCTTAGAGTTTGAACGTTCTTATTTACATCCTGCCTTGGAGTGCAGCACAGAAAGGGAAACTGCTCAACGATCTGCTTTGGTAGTGCCCTTTGATTCTTAGCTGCGGATTCCCAGGAAAAGCATTCAGTTTGGAACTGAAAAGCCTTGCTGGGATCCCTGAGGTGCTGTTGATTTGCTATGTGACTCAGGGCAAGTCACCTCAACTCTCTGAGCCACAGCAATTCCAACGGAGCAACGAGGAGAGTAACCCAGGACACAGCTCA
This sequence comes from Camelus bactrianus, assembly GCF_048773025.1. Lineage (NCBI taxonomy): Eukaryota > Metazoa > Chordata > Mammalia > Artiodactyla > Camelidae > Camelus > Camelus bactrianus. Next base: position 17,998,570 of record NC_133572.1, read on the forward strand.
CTGAGCTGTTGTGCTGGTGCGTGACAGATGTTCAATCACTTAACATCATCTCAAGCTTACTGTGTCTAAAACCAAACTTCTGATCGTCTTCCTCAAATCTACTCCATCTTCAGTTTTTCCTAACCCAGCTGATGGCAGCTTCAACCTCCAGTTCCTCAAGTCATGCTTGACCCTCTCTGTCATCTCAGATCCAGTACACCAGCAAGTCCTCTTGGCTCTGCTTTAAAACTATATTCTCACCCTGCTACCTTGCTCTGTTCAAGCCACCGCTGTCTCACACCCGATCACTACAATGGCCGCCCGGTGGATCTCCCTGTTTTGACCCTGGCCTCTCTTGGGTTTATTCTCAACACTTCAGCCAAAGCAATCCTTTAAAAAGTGAACCCAGTCATGTCACTCCTCCACTCAGACCCAGCCGCAGTTTCTTGTTGGGGCTGATCTCCGACTGCCTTCCATTGGGATTGGGATAAGATACTGAAATCCTTCTCTCCCTATTGGTACATGGCATGTCCCCAAAGTCCCTTTCACCTGAAGTTCCCCTGGAATCTACCAAGGGCTCTCTCCACAACACACCAGCCCTAGGGGTAACGCTTGGCACTCCAGGGGAGCTTCTAGGATGCTGCCGCTATGCTGCGGCCAGACCTCCGTGCTGTTTGGTTGGTGTCTGCGCTGTACTTGCTGGTAAATATTTTGATTTCATCACCTGTGTTTGTCACCTCACTCAAAATAAGAGCCAAGTCCCCACAATGATGAAATTCTTTTCTACATTTTTGACTGTATCTCCTGCTGCTCTACACTTGTTCATTCCTTACAAGCCATGAGTGCCTCTTGGCATTTCCTCTGTCAAGCGAAGTATGTGCCTGCCTCAGGGCCTTTGCACTTGCTCTTTCCTCTGCTAGCAATGCTCCCTGCACCAGATTCCCATCTGATCTGATCTTTTACCTCGGGCAACTATCTGCTCAAAGGTTACCTTCTCAAGACACTTCCAAACTGCCTGAGGTAAAATAGAAACCCTTTCCCCTTATTCACTGGTATACCCTCATCCTTGTTCTCAATCGTCGTTTTTTCTCCATTGCATTTATCTCCATCTGACATGCTATACACTTCACCTGCATCTTCATTTATTGTCTATCTCCCTTCTCCCCACCGACTAGAAGGCACGTTCCCTGAAGGCAGGAATTTTGTCTGTTTTGCTGACTGCTTTATCTCCAGTGCCAAGAACAGTGTCTGACATGTAGCAGGCCGTCAGTAAATATTCGTTGAATGAATGAACTCTTCAGTGCCCAATTTTCTCATTTGAATAATAAGGCAAATAATACATCCCAGAGAAGTTACAAAGATTAAATAAATAAAGAGACAGCATCCTGTAAGCTGTGAGGTCCTGCTAACAGGTTAGCTGTCATCAGTCTCCCCTCGTTGGTAAGCAGTCATGGACCACAGGCTCCATCCTCCAACACCGCTGCCCACAGTAGCCTCTGTGTTGTAAGGAATCTCTAAATATTCTGCTCTGGTGTCCTGGGTGCCGCAGCCCTGAATGGCCCGTGATACTGCTTGTTCACCGAACCCTGAGTGAACCAGAGAGGTTTCTCAAGGCATCAGGACAGGTGTGCAGGTCAGCACAGCACATGGCATGTTCTTGCCAGCTCTTTAGTGCATCTCCCATGGGCAAGTGCAGGGGCAGGACCAGTGTCTGGTCATTTGCATCCTGGAACTTGCAACCATAAGCCCTATAAAGGGAAGACAGAGCCAAAGAGGCAGGAGTAGACACCTGCTTGATCCTCCGCGTCTGAAGTGAAGTCCAACACTAGTAATAGGCTGAGCGTGCGGCAGTGTCTACATAACTTTGCCAGCATGTTTTTAAAATTTAAAGATTTACTTCGGGAGACCTCTTGGAGTCATGACTAAGGGAACGGCAAGGAAAAACATGCGGGGAACTTCAGGTAGAAAACATCTGAACCCTCACATCAGGGTTTGCACGGATCTCTGTTACCCATCCTCATCTCTTAAAAAACAAACAAACAAACACAATCATGCACAGCGAGGTGCCCTATGTGTTTGGAGTCTAAACTGCCTGGCTTGCTCTTAAGGCAAACCTGTTCAAGACCCTTGAAGACGTGTGGTCCACCCCCTTAGAGCCTCTCATCCCCTGTAACTCATCAGAGAGTTGGTGTCTTCACTATCCACTTTGAGTATAAAGAGAAAGACAAAACTCTCTTACTAAAGTTATTGGGAGCAGCCTGCCTTGTTAGAGAATCTGTTTTCCCTCCATACCTGAGAGATTTTAGGCATCCGCCCTGAATCAGTCATGAGAATGTGGCAAAACAATGTGATTTGGGAGACTGGCAGGCTTCCTGCTTCCCTGAGCATTTATTACAGGGACTAGACCCCGTCAGGCCCATGCACACATGCACATCTGAGTTGGGCATCCTCCTGCCAGTCATAAGATAAATGTCTGCTTCTGCAAGGGTGGGCGTCTTCAGGTTTGCACAGTGATACACAGCTTTAAGTTAGTGGAAAATAATTTTGGAAAGCAGATCTCAGTTTCCATGTCATAAAAATATTTCTTGCTGGTATTTTTTCCTGACAGCTCAAACAAATATAATACGAGACTCCTACCTTGGCTTAGTTTTTTTCCCCCTTTTGGTTTCTAATGCCGAATTTATAATCTTCTCTAACTTCGTGTGACCACACATATTTAAAATTCCTGTATCAATTTGATTCCCTGCCACATTTCCCTCTGGGGAGAAGAGGAAGTTGCAGACCTCAGATGGCTTTTACGTTGTCTGTGCGATGAGTACACTACACGTATGGAATAGCGGACGCCTCGTTTCAAGGCTACTCTCCTCACTGCTCCTCTTAATGTGTCTTCCATTTGGGACAATTTCCATTTCGTACCAAAAGTCCATCTAAGGGGCGAGGGAAAGTGGGGATGCCAGCAAGCTTCCCAGTGGGTTAAGATCGCCACATCATTCCGAAAAGGGATGCCTGGGGATGGGGGCGGGGGAGGAGGGGGGAGACAGAAAAACAAAATTTGGCAGACCCAAGCTTAGAAGAAAAACAAGACTTTCGCCGAATTTAGCCTCTGCTCTCTGTCAGAGAAAATTAGAACGAGTGCAAGAGAATTGCGCTCAATTTTGGTCCAGTATTATTCTTGGAACATGCGTTAGTCAGAACTGGCCTCATTAGGGGGGCACTTTTTGAGCAGCTCTGTGGTGGCTCACAAAGCAGGCAGACTCCGGAGAGGGTGTGATTCGGAGTTTAACAAGCTGAGTTCACATTTGCTATCATTTACGTTTCAAACCGGGACGCAAACCAGGGCCCATACTGAGCCTTTAAATGACAAGAAGTGGAGGGAAACACATATATACATAAACATGCAATAACGTTATCAGAACTGCCCCAGCACATTAATCGCAAACATAGCCCTAGCTATTGACACTACGACTCAGGGCCTGGATTTCTTTTCTCCCCCCTTCTTGTAAGTCAACACTTTCCATTGAACTTACAAATGCCTTGAATTTACATACTGGTCTACACTGAGGCACATGCTTTTATTTTGCTTCCCTATTTATGATCTTTATTTTGAAAACAACAGTTGCGGTTTGGATTTACCACACGTATAGGCTCATAATATTTTTTCTTTTTTTTTCTGGAGGCTCTTAAATCATTTTTAGTGATTTTATCTGACTTGCCGTCATCCCATCAGGACAGAGGAGGTACAGCACCCATTTCCAAACACATTGAACAGATGAGGAAAATGAGGTAGAAGATGAAGTGGGTTGTCCAAGCCAAAGGACAGTTTTCAGAGTATTTGATTGAGTGAAAAGGGGGCGAAGGAGTAAGTAGGTGCAGACAGGAAACTCTTGCCTCATTTTTACCCCGAGCAGAAGGGCTGAGCACGTTGAAATGTTAACACATTCTGTGTCTGGGTACGAATGTTACTTCAGAGATTTGGGAACCCAGAGCAGAGGAGCCAAAAGTTCAGAAAGGATCAAATCTGTTTACTGGAGGAGATGCTCCTGGGAGGGCTCTGACGCCCTCCCACAGGAGCAAAGGCGTTTCAGGCTGGTTTGGGCTTCTCCCCACAAGCATCCTCGTTGCCCTTTGCTTTTTACCAGGTAAACACACAAACACTTAGGCTGCTTGCTGCCCCCACTGTTTTTGTCTTCAAAACTGGTGCCACTTCCTTCCATGACCACTTACAGGAAAAAGATGGAGCTGCTTGACATCACTGGAGCATGTGTCCAGATTTAAGGGGGGGATGTGAGCTTCCTTAAAGTTTTTTGGGTCTCTCTGAAGTAACAGAGAGACTGTCACTGAAGCCGGGTTACATGCCTGGCCCTGTGTTCCAAGTTCGTCTTTCCCCCAGGATTCTAGCATTTCTTCTTCTGGCCTAAGCCGGGAAGTGCCCAGATGACTAAAATGAAAAGCTATCAGTTTTTTTTTTTTTAAAATGTCTTGCATGTTCGGGTTCAGTTTTATTTGGCAACTAGATTTCAGGCAGGTTCTTATTTCTTTTGAACCAGGTCACCCAGTGCCTGTTTTGCAACCAAAGAATGGCAGTTAACTTCGATTTGTAATTCTCTGACACCCGGCTCTCTGAACCACCACCCGTCCTGCCTCAGTGCCCGGCTCTTTGATTCCACAGAAGGCCTTGAAATGTACTCACCTTATTCAGTGAAAATCCCTCTGGGATGGGGGTGGGGTCTGCCAGCCCCTCAGAAATGCGATCTAGGGTCGCTCTGCTCAAGGCGGGTCGCATCCAGGTTGTAAGATATCAGATATAAAATGAGAGGAAAAAAAAAATTAGCTCACAGCACTTATCAGACCATCTTCTTATAAGTCTTCTTCTTGTTTAGTTTTTTAGTTCATTTCTTGGTTTTTTTCTGGAAAAAATGCTGCAGTTATGTTGCTCACACAGCCAAAAATCTGCACTTAATTGGGCACATAAAAAAATAGCAGACAGGAAGTCTATTTCCTCACAGAGAGATATTGTGGTTTATGGACTCTGCTTTCATACTGCAAAGCCAGTGCATTATTTTATTTTTTTTTTAATACACTCCTGGTAAGATGTCCCTGGCAACCAAAAAACCAGCTGTTTTAAGTGCCCCCCCAACCCCAGAATCCGTATCAGCCCAGGTAGAGTTCCTTGATGACAAAATATTAGTTTAATCTGGGTTTGATTTTGAATCAATCTTGAGTTCTTGAAATTTTCTGGATGCTAGAGAATTAGAGAATTTACTATTGGTGTATGCACTGAAAAAAGTTATATGTGTTTGCGCGAGAGATGGCTGCATCCCACGAGGAGGGTTGCGTTGCTCTCCGTGGGTTCTGGGAAAACATTTAAGCTGCCTGTGTAACTTCCCCTGCACACACCCTCAGTTCACTCCCCTCGGAGCGGGAGAGTTTCCTGAGGGCTATCGAGTTACAAAGGGGGAGGAAGTCTTTATCAAAAGATTGAAGATTCTTACTTTTCCAGGAGTCTTTCCATCTTGTTAGCTCTACCTTTGACCTTCTTCCTCTTTTCATTTATACCTGTCACATTTGAGTCGTAATAATTAAATTCCCAAGAATTCAAACTCAAGAGTTTTAGAGTCCAGCCTCCTATTTATAGATGAGGAAAGGGAGGCAAAAAGTAGTTTCAAGACTTCTTTTCCCCCCCAAGGACGTGCAACTCCAGTAGCAGAGACGGGACTAAAACCTGAATCTTCCCTGACACCACGCTGCCCTTCTGCGTGAGAGGAGAAACCAAAAATGAAGTCACTGTTGTCTTGTCACTTGGTCTGAACTGTGGGACTGGGTACATTCGGTTCTAGGCCCTTTCTATCTGTTCATCTTGGGCATGATGCCTCACAATTTGGAAAAATTATATAAGCCCTAAGTTCTTTCCTAGGGCGTGTGAGAAACTGCCATTTGTTTTTAGCAACCGAGTGTCAGAAAGTTAGTGTGGGACCTAATCCCACTTAAAAGTTAAATGAGAGCTTTGTGTAATTGCTTTGCCTTTTAATTCAGACTAAGCCACAGGCAATCCCGTCTTTGCCTAACACCCCGGGCTTTACAGAAACAGAAGCCCATCCGGCTTGTACAGGTATCTCCAGCCTCAGACTGGAGTTCTCTGATGCTCACGGTCAGCTCGGTCGTGGACAGGACTGGCGTCACGTGAGCGTTTCTGCGTAGCCCCCTGTCTGGGACGAATTTTGACAGTTTGCCTGCCAGAGAGGGTAACACTTAGGGTCTTTCTCTGGTGGCTGCCCGATCCAGACTCTGGGTTGGAAACTTGATCAAGAGGATCAGGGAGCTCAGACTCAGTCTCAGTTTCTCAAACGTGTCTCTGACTCTTTGGCTCAGTCTTCAAAGGAACAAAGTGAACAGGAAACAAACCGCCGCTCACTGCCATGGCCGGCTGCACCGTGTTCGGGGGAGCGGTTCCTGCCCTTTGTTTGCTATAGAGGGGGATCGTGTGCGGGGCTGAGTATCTCCACCAGCTGATTTGAGGGTTTGAGGTGGGGGAGCACAGCTACTCTCTTATTGCTACAGGAATGACTGCTTCGGATTTTTTTTTTTTTTTTTGGTGCTGGCTTGGTACCAACTAGCTCAGACGGAAAGGGAAAACGAATGATAATTCTGACCGTTTGTTATCAAGTCCCTCCTGTGCATCAGGGCTGGTTCCAGTCTTCATCTACATCAGCTTATCTTTCAAACCACTGTAAAGAGGGAGGATTCATTATCCATATTTTATAGGTGATGGGGAAAAAATCAAATTCTTTCCATCACCCTCAGGATGAAGTCCAAACCTCTTAACAGGAAGAGGCAGGAAAGGGTAGCAGTTAAGGGTATGAAGTGTACAGCTAAGCTGTCTGGCTTGAATCCCAGATCTGCCACTTCCTAGCTGCACAAATGTAGGCAAGTTCCTGAAGTTTTCTGTGCCTCAGTTTCTGCGTCTGTAAAATGCCGACACAACTTTCTGTGGTTGTTAGAGAGTTAAACATTTAGTAAATTTAAAGCGCTTAAAGCAATGCCTGGAACAGAGTTCTAAATGTTAGCTTATGTTGCTATTATTATTATTATTATTATTATTATTACCAATAGAATGTTGAATGAGATTTTTATCTTAGATTCCAGCTAAAGCCTCAAAGTTGGAACACTAGATGGCAAGTACCCCCACATTTTAAAGACGAACAATAGACACAACTCTGTGACTTACTGACATGTAGCTGAGTGGCCCTGGTTCACCCAATCTTACTTATTCAGAGACAAGATTAGAAATTCAGGAATCCCTTGACATAGAGAACTCACAGGACTGGCACGTTTTCAGCCTAGTGGGTAGAGCTGGAGCATTTCCCCAGGACAAATAAGAGGCTTGAAACATCGTGAGGTTCCTGAAAGGAGAAACTGGGACCTGGTCCTCACCTGGAGTTTTGCTATGTTGGGGCATCTGTAAGCTGCTCTGGAGTTGTCGCTGGAGCAGAGTGTGGAGAGAGAAGTCTGACAGCCTGGAAACGGGGAGATTCATGCTTACTTCTTCCCTGGTGGACTCTTAAGAAACAGCTCTTGTTGGTTGGGTGAGGAAAGAGGACTAGAATGTCCCAGCCTGCATTCCCCATGGTTCCATGTGGGGAGATCTGTGAGCTTCCTGCGGGTCAGTTGGGCTTGGACCATCTGAAGATAACTTGCCCCAGAGGGAGGACTGTCAACAGTGGGAGATGAAGTACATGGTCAAGGTCAAGGAAGTGGGAGAGGGTAACAAGCGATGGGCTGAAAACCTCCTTAGAAAGCTCTTCTCTGACCCTGGGAGGGGAACAGACAAAGAGGAAAAGAAAAGACCACGATACCTTACACAGTGTGGATCCCCAAGGCCTGGCTCCAGCCACTTCGGGATTGAGACTTTAATTTAGATTTAATAAGCCTCTTTCCCATCTAAGAGTGAGTCCTAATTAACTCAATTAGACTTTTCTTTTAGATACAAGTCATTTAGATGATGAGGACTCTGCCTGAAATATCATCAAGGAGCAAGAAAGGGCTACTCCACAGAATGTGTTTGAGTTCTTAAAGTAAACAATTACGTATTTTGAGTAACTTGCCAAAGACGACACAGCTTAAATGGCAGAGTTTGAATGTCAACCCGTGTCTGATCACTAATGCCGTGGGATTTTTACTACATGGAATTCCGCCTAAAATTTCATGATGAAATTAACCAGAAGAATTCTTTTAAAATGTGCTAGAACTCTTGTAAAAGGCTTGCTAAATTTGCATAACGTATGCAAAATACTGCACAGGAATAAATAAGCCCCTTAACATTTGAGGCATAGTACCTTAGGGAGGAGCATCTACCCGGGAGAGTTAGAAGGGCACCAGAGCTAAGAAATACATGGTAGAGCGCATGCTTAGCATGTACAAGGTCCTGGGTTCAATCCCCAGTACCTCCATTAAAAAAAAAACTTATTACCTCCCTCCCCAAAAATAAAAACGTAACAACAACAAAAACCAGAAAAGAATTTAGAAAAATAAATAAATACATACATACATACATACACACATACACACACAAACACATATATAGACCTAAATATAAGAAACTACACCTAAAGAGGTGAAATCATTTCTCTAAAGTCTCAAGAGACTAAGTGGTAAAGTCTCTTCTTTGTTCCCGGTGTCTGAATTCCCTGCCCAGTGCAGTTACTTCCCTGCTTCCTGCAGCTTAGGGTGCTGGGCGGAGCCAGAGGACATGTGCTTCAGAGCAAGAAGCCACAAAAAAAAAAAAAACAAAAAACCCTTTCTGAAGTTCTGGATGTGACCTCTGCATCCTCAGGTGGTTTCATGGACAACTTCGAAACAGGGCATCCTTTATCAGAGGCTTCGTGAAAGGAAACAGACTTGGCTGAAGACTAGGGCTCGAAGAGGGATAATTCTTGGCCAGGGCAGGCTGAGAGCCGACGGGTGCTTGTGGGCCTACGGACACCTTGGAAGACCTTGACCTTACAAGCAGGAGCTGAGGCCGTGGCTCGGATTAAGTGGATCCCCCACAAGAACTCCTTGGACAGAATGAGTAGGCTACGATTTAACACTCTGGTCAATGTGGGGCAGAATAGGAGGGGACAGTCCCCACTACAAACCAATCTTTGCTTTGGGAATCTAAGTGACACTGAGGTCCTCAGAAAGACCAGAATCCATAGTCTTAAAATCTCTATCAAGACCAGCGCTTTAGCTGTGATTACACACACGTGGAACTGAGCAGAAACAAATGGCCTGGGAGGCATTCTTGTAATTGTAAAGGAATTGTGTTGCCAAAGAAGCCAGAAAACCAGCTTGCCAAAACCTGTGACAAATCAACCCGTCTGTGAGATCTATAAATCGACATCGGCAAGAAATGGAATGTGGAAGTTGTGGTGGCCCCGAGAAAGTGTTCTCGCCTGTGCCTGCTTCAGATGTGGCCATGGGAGACAGTGGACAGAAGAAACGCTCCTGGAGCGCTCAAGCCACAGCTGCCAGATGGGCTGACCAGAGGACTTACACCACCAGTGGGGTCGGAGTTTCCACAGGTTCTTTCCAACAGAGCTCGATCATTCTGATAGATTGATGACAGCTGTGAGTTTCCCATTTTCCCTTTTCCAAGGCGGGGCGTTATTTCAGTCTTCCTGTCCCTACTCCTTCATTTTATGTTGGGTGTTCATGGGCAGAATTCTCGCCTGTTAGTTTAGAGGCCACCATATTACAAAGAGCCACCTTGGGACCTGACGCAAAGGCCTGGTCTCATCCAGAGAATCCTTGACCTTGATCTAGAATGCAAGAACTGAATGTGGCTTTGGGACTGGATTCCTTGGGAAGGGAATAGGGGTGTTCTATGTGGAAAATGAGCAATGCAAGTGCAGCCCAAGAGATGGAATGTGGCCGAGACGGTTATCTGTCCCTCAGGATCTGCCTTGTTCTTCTTCTTGGTTTCAGGTGAACACAAGGACACTTAGAATAAAAATGTTTCCCAGGCTACCTTGTAGATGGGATGGTTCTGTGAAGCTCCCCCTAAAGGGTTATGCACAGAAGTGAAGAACACAGTTCTTTATTCTTGTCTCCCTTAATGGAGGGGACACGTTCTTCCTCCTTCCTCCAAACCATTGTTGGAATGTGGATGTGGGGAGAGCTACCCCGGATCTTGCAGACAGAGGACACCCCAGCAACAGCAGGGCTAGAAGACAAAATGACCCGCCTGCCCACCTTTGGACAGTAACGTGAGAGGGAATTTTCTATTATCTTTACGCAACAGTTATTTGGGGGCTCTGTTACATTCAGCCAACTCTTTATCCTTTTACTCATGCTGTTTTTAGCACAATCTTTAATACATACTCTCAGGGAGTTAACAATACAGACCCTTTTTGCAATCTCTAAACATTAAGATCAGCTCCCTCTCTATTTTGGGCTAAACAACATAGAGCTAGAATGGAATGAACAAGACCTTGCCTGTCTTGCTCACCCTGCATTCCTGGTACTTAGTAGGCACTCAGTCTTTGTTCCTTTGCTCCATGCTGGTAACTGGTCACTTAATTAACCAATTCAGAAATGTTGATTTGGTACCCAGTGTGTGTAAGAGCTTGTGCTTAGAAATAGCAATAATTAGCATTTATCGACCACTTACTGAATCCTAGGTGTCACTCTGAGTGTTTTACATGCACAGCATTTATGCATTTCATCCTCACCATAAACCTATGAAGCAGATTGTATTATCATCTCCGTTGGACATGTTAGGAAACTGAGGCACTGAGAAGTTAAGTGACTTTCCTAAGGTCACACAGATAATAAAAGGGGTATGCAGGACCAGAACCCTGGCAGTCTGCCCAAGAGTCTCCCATCCTAAGCAGGGCACGCTGCTGCCTTTCCAAAGAGTACTAGGCATGAATCTGCCCATTAAACAGTTAATTGAACCTCAAAAGACCACAGTTTCTTTAGTGCATGTTCTGGAAAATGAAAGTTCATATTTGAAAATCACAAAGCCTATTTTAGACAAAACATATTATGCATTTGGTTAAAATGGCAGTTATTTTGTCAGATAGTAATAGAACTCCCCAAAAGACTAATTTTAATGCAATGGAATTAACTTTCTAGTACACAAACTTATTTTCTAATTTTACAAACCAGACAATTTAATTTCCTGGTCATTAATAAAGAGGAAATTTAAAAGTCTTTACTAATTGCTTAATAATATTTTTGGCAAAAATAGACCAGCACTTTTTCCTTTAATAACTATCATTTATACAAACCGAGGAAAGGAATAATTAAGTCTTATCTGAAAATGATTGTCTAACATGATCTAAAAAGACATGCACAAAGTAATTGCTTTTCTTTAATAAATTAAAAATGATTTATTTTAAAAAGATAAATAGAGATATTCAAAGTACAATTCTCACGTGAAACTCTGGCGGCTAAATATAAAACAGCTTATAAGTTAGACGGTATAAAAAGGAAGCAGAGGACACGGTGCTTCCATTTGGAAGGCTTAAAACCAACTGGACCAATTTCCATATGTCAACGCTCTCACCAATGCTGATTTCAAGCTACCAAGGCGAGGTCACTGAACACAGAGCTGGGGAGGGATGTGCACAGTTCGCCCTCCAGAACTCATCTGAGCAGGCTCCAGCTCACCACTGGCTCCCAGTCAAGCAGCCCCACTCTGGATACAAACATGAGAGCCCTCTCTGGGTCTGATGCTGTGCCAGACGTTTCAACAGGAACTCCAAGTAGAAGGTACCCAAGACTGTAAGAGTGAGGATGTCTCGTGCAAGTTCAGAGAAGCATCTGAGCAGAGAGGGATATGGTAGAAAAGTAAAGCCATCTTGGCCCTCCAGGAATTTAGGGGGACAAGACGAGCCTCACAAATCATTGCAAGCGCCACCTGCAGAAGTTGTTCATCAGCCGTGCCGGTTGCATGTTATAGGCGTTCCCTCACGTGCCCTGTAGTCCAAAATGCATATGAAAGGCAAGCTCAGGTCCTTTTCGCGTGGGGATGCCAAACACCGTTGGCATTAACAATAGAAAGCACAGTTTTCATTTTTAGACTTCGCAAGCGCCTGTTTTAATTAGTCTCTCTGCCCTTGCCGTGCTCGAACTTGTGCCTCTATTTCTTTCATCTACCTCCTCTCACTCCAAAGGTGGCAAAATTGATTTAGAAGCAGCATCTTGATCCTGGTTTAGAGATGCAATCTAGATCCGCATGGACGGGGCTTGGGACTTACCATCTGAGTCAATCTAGCACTTTTTTGTTACACATTCTACCTTCCACGTGGGAACTGAGGGGGAGACTCAGAAGGATGACCGTTGTAATCCACAAAATGTTTTCAGATAACGTTTCAACACTGTATGTGGATTTACGTATAGAAGTAAATGCTAGTCTTAGTTTAGCAATGTAATATTTTGTGTGCGGCAAATGGGAAAGGAATAACACATCATAGCTGTCTCCATGGATAAGAATTCTGCGGTTTCCCCAAATATCTTTTTGCTCCACTCTGTAAGGTTTCCTTCTGGCTCTGCAGGAAAAGATGATGAGAAGACAAAACCAACAGCAGCAACAACAACCTATGTCCTTTCTTAAAACTCAGAACCTCTGCCCCTAACTCTTCAGTTAGTCTTGTGTGAGAGCATCTCATGGGCTTAATAACCACGTCCTTTGAAATGATCTCCATGTTTTACTGAAAGGGAGTGTTCGGTTCTCCTGGGATCTCTTGGCCCTGGCAGTAGTCCGTCTAATGTTTTGGAAATGCGATACGACTCTGAGCGACTCACAGAGGAAACGTGAAAGCCAGGGAGAAAGACTGGGCACTGCTTGATCCACTGCCTCTTTCCACCAGAGATTTTCCTTCCAAAGTTAACCTTGGAGAGTCACAGATAGTTTCACTGAAAGATAACCACCACCATCATCAAATTATCCGACCACCGGGGACCTTCAGTTCTTTTCCACTATCTTGATGGAGAAGTGAAGTAGATCCTTTCCTTCTCAGTTCATTAGAGACAATATCCAACTTTTTCAAGGAGTACTTGCATAGTAACCCTCTGCCTACCCCAGAAGAGAATCTAATGGAAATTTAAAATTCATGAAAATATGAGTTTATGGACACAGATTTCTTATCAAAACGTATTTCAGGTCAAATTCACTTTAGTTTGGCTGGAACACTAGTTCCTTTCCTCACCTTAAATTTCCCAGCAGTTTGGACATAAGACCACCTTCCACACCAGGTGGTGAGGGAGCTTCCAACTATCCTTCCTGCCTAGAGCTTTGGTGAGATCCTCCCTCCCGCCAAGAGCAGCTTCCATCTTCCTCTCCTCTGCATTTGACTCCCTGTGGTTGCCTCTGTGCCCAGGATTCCCTGCACGTCTCTCTCCTTAGGGGTCTGTGGGAGCTTCTGGCTCACTGGTACAGAAGGAATTTCTGGAATTTTCCCCAAAGATTTCTCTCCTGTGCTTTGTCCACTCTTATCCTGTACTGCAGATCTTTACTTTGCTGTCTTCTGCTAACCTCCCCTAGCTCCCACAAAAAATTTCTCTTCTCCCCTCCCCCTCCTCCCCTCTCCCTCCCCTCCCCCCTCTCCCTCCCCCCTCCTTCTTCTTCTTCCTCCTCTTCCTCTTCTTCTTCTTCTTCTTCTTCTTCTTCTTCTTCTTCTTCTTCTTCTTCTTCTTCTTCTTCTTCTTCTTCTTCTTCTTCTTCTTCTTCTTCTTCTTCTTCTTCTTCCTCTTCCTCTTCTTCTTCTTCTTCCTCTTCCTCCTCCTCCTTCTTCCTCTTCCTCCTCCTCCTTCTTCCTCTTCCTCCTCCTCCTTCTTCCTCTTCCTCCTCCTCCTTCTTCCTCTTCCTCCTCCTCCTTCTTCTTCCCCTTCCCCTTCTTCATCTTTGTTTTCTTTTTGCTCTTGGAACACTTGTAATTAACTTGTAGAAAGAAGACTTTGGATATAAAACATTTAGAAAGCATTTGTGGGAGAAATATACAACAGCAGATGTAGTGAGTTGCTTATTAAACTAAACAACAATCTTGCTCCTGCCCTTCTCTGTAGCCAGAGGTCTAAAGGCAGACATTCTGGAACCATGTAGCTATACGGAGAAAGTGCTTGCTCTTCTTAGCATGCCTTTATAATATTTATCCTACTTCAGCCACTCAGGGCTCCTATGAAGAAAGACAGGTGCTCTACTGCTTCACAGATGGGAAAATTGAGGCACAAAGAGATGGGGTGACTTGTTCAAGATTAGATGGGCTTTTCATTCCGGAGCATGTTTTTGCATCTAAAGAATTCTTGTCACTGACTGTCTCACTGTATTATTTGGGGTGTCCAAAGCTTAGCCACAAACTTTACATCCAAGCTGGTTCTATTCTTGAGTCAAGCTAATCTGGCCTCTAGGACTGGTCTCTGCACCATCCAAGTGGTCTGAAAGGCTGACATCATTTTCAGGGATCCACCTCTATTTCATCTCAGCACCCACCTCCTCACCAGGATTAACTGAAGGCCATCAACTCTACACATATCCAAGGTCTTCACTCCAGTGAATCTTCCACTTAACCATCTTTTTAGTTCCTATTTCCAGTTTGTTTTCTGAACTTCTTAGCTCTGATTATCAGCTTCATCAGTTACCCCAGCTCCTTAATCATTGTATTATTTGCTTTTTTGCCTTTTCCTTTCTTATAGCAGGAAGAAAGTTAAAAATAGAGAGGAAAAAAATCTTTCACATAGAGTAATGGCAATATACATATGGTAGTAGGTGTCAATGTTCCCAATGGATGAAATTGCTTAAAACTTTAGCATGCTATATTTCAAAATTTGGTGAAGCCTTGCAAGCAACTGAAAATCTAATCTTGTAACAGAGTCAGTGGTTAGGTCTGAGACTGTAGATCTGGAAGCATTTATATACAGGAGGCAATTGAAACTCTATGAGCAATGAGTTCACTAGTGCATATATAAAATAAAAGGAGCAGTTACATCAAAGGCCAGTGTTAAATTATATAGTAATTTCTGGCTTAGATAACTTCTACTGTTAGTTTACGCCATTCTAATATTTGTCATTGTAATACTTATAGAGTGGTAAAAATGTTATACTCATTTAGAACACATTTCACAGTGAATAGTGAATAGACTTTTAAGCCAAACAGAACCTGATTTAAAAATAAATCAGCTTTATCTTTGGCTAGATGTGTGAACACAGACAAGTTAGCCTCAGTTTCCTCATCTGTAAATTAGGATAATAATAATACCTATTTCAAAAAAATCAGATTAAAGTAAATTAAATGATACAATAATAACACTTTATTAAATAGCAGATGCTGTATTAAAAGATAACTCATGATGTAAATATTTGTAGTCCAGATCTCTCTATTTTTCAAGACATTTTATTTCTATAATCCTGTATTTCATTGTTTATTATAAGTTATCTTCTACTCAAGTGAAGGAAGACAAAGAAGTCAAGTATATTATTATTGTTTCCTAAGACTGCGTCAATCAGATGAAAATGCTGCATTGATGGAGTGATTTTCAGTCTACTGAACATTAAGACACATACTCATTTGATATTTTTATAGTATATTAATTGTGGTGTATTTCCCCTGATCTTGGAATAATTTAGTTCCTTCAAAAATGTATGGATATTAAGTTAGAGTTTAAATACAAATTTTAATTAATACTAAAAATTATTGATAATTTATACGTCTATTTAATATTTATTAGGGATAATACAGGACCAGAGTTAGTTGCTTCATCTTCCTGAAAATTAAAGAATTGACAGTATTAAGGGATATTTATTCCTGGAAGCCGGAACCAGATGTAGCAAGCATTTTAAATTGTAGATATTAACCAATTTTTCCTTATCTAAATAATTCAAAATGACTATTTACACTAGAAATACTCATTTAAAATGTTTCTGTTGTTATAGACTCAATACCTGAAAAATCAAAATATTATACTCATCCTTGCAAGCAGTTTCTCTGTTATTAGCTAGAAACATTTGCAGATTTATGCTGCATAAGGAAAATGCTGGTTTAATTTTCTAATGCTTGTCTGTCTTCTGGGAGGTGAGAAGACTGGTAAAAGTTTTAGTGGAATGATCAATGTACTAAACTCCTTCTATGGGAGTAGTTGCCAGTTTTTTATGGTCTAGTTTTCTGAATCACTGTAATTGCATATAATAGGTATCAATCTTTTCAGGTCTCATGCCACAAAAACGAATTATGGATGAAATCGTGTTATAGCAATTCTCTTTTGGCACTTAACAATAACTGAATCTCTTTGGGCAGGATCCAAGAATACAACCTTGCTGAACCAAACTTCGCACCATGGTGAGTTGTGTTATAAAGAGACTCTGATGTTCCCATAATATTTTTCTTTGATGATGGTTTATGAGAAGTTCTTGATCCCTGGTGAGTAAATCCATTGTCAAGTCATTCCCCTTTTGAAAGATTCAGAATTTATTTCTTGCCTCAGAGAATAATTTCTAGCCCCGAAGGTAAGTTTTTGCCTGATTATTTGAAAGTTAAGTTCATCTTTCTCCTTCCTGCCTCACCCTATGCCAATAGAAGACATTGATTCTCAGAGAATGTTCGGGTCTGAGGACTAGTCATTCATTACACCTCTGGGAATGGATGGTGGTCTGAGAGCTGTCATTTCCATTTTGAAGGAAGGAGGGGGAGGAGAGCTAGTAAAGAAAAACAGGTGGCAAGATACTACCCCTGCAAGTCATAGCTTGTGTTGGTTACCACAGTAGCATCTGTCAGACAAGAAATGGCTCAATGTTGCAAGTTGCTAGTTTACTTCATTTAAATCTCATTTATACCTAAAATAAGCCACAGGGTCATTGTTTTTATTTTGCATTTCTACTTTCAAAAAAGAATAAATTATTCATTAATCTCCAGTGGCTTCTCAGTTTATTGTAATCCTCCAAAACCGTCCACATTGGATCAGAACTCTAGCTGATTTTTTTTTTCCTTTGTCTGAAAACAGTGATGTGACCATGTCAAATGACTTAGTGGTTCATCTGGCACAAGAAACTGAAACTTTGAATGCTTATCTGAACTTTATCTGAACTATCCTGAGTTTTCTCGGGTTTGTAAAATTGGAACTGAAATCTCATGGAAACTGGCTTCCTCAAGAAGTTTTTGGTGAGCCAGAAATACTGTGAGAACAGCCTTTCCCGTGGTGTTTTGGCAATTTTTACTTTGGCCCCAGGCAGAACCAGGAAGTTCAGAGGTGAATGAGATTGAAAAATAATGAAATGGTAACTGATCTTCTTCTTTTTTTTTTTTTTTTTTTTTACTTAAGAAAAGTTCAGTTCAAAATTCTTTTGAGAACATATCAAGTCAGTCTTAACAGTAATAGGCCTCTTATTATGCATCAGAAGAGATGTGAGATGATGTTAATAATTCAGCCTGTCTGTGGTAGGAAGTTAGAAATGATCATTTCCTCTTGTTCCTCACACTCTTTCATTACAGATTCTATAGAATTATTGATCAGTTTAATTAGCATATTTCCCCTGACATTAACAATATTATGGCAGTTATTTTAATAAATTAACATCAATTTTCCTTACCATCTCTTAATCTAAATTCTTATCATCAGGTAGATTGCATTTCAATGGATTTTCACATTAAGAAGTTTAGAATCCATCGTTAAGAGTTTTTTAATTTTAGTGATGGATTGCTTTAATAGATGCATTGTTACAGATTGTTCTGGAAATCAATTTTCTGTTTGTAAGCCGGGCATCTAGAAGACACATGAATTACATTCGCAGAAGCATCCTGAGGGAGAAGGGCAACTCTTGTGTATTAAGACAGTCGTCCTCAAACCTTAGTTGACCCTTGGCACTTTTAAATAGGGATGCTCTGGCCCCACCCAAGGCAACCCACCAGGTAGCTGACGGTGGAGCCCAGGGGGCTATATTTTTATCAAGTTCCATTGGTAATTTTGACTTGTACCAAAGTCACGCTGTGTCATGTGACTGGCAAGTGTCATGTCCTTGGGCGTCATGAGCTGTTCAGCAGATTGTGAAAACAATTCACAATGACATATTTAGGAGCCTTGACTGCTCCATTTCATACATTATAATCTTCAATCCTCACCCAAAGCTACGTGATGACTCTACTGCCATTTTATGTGTAAGGGACGGAGGCTCAGAGCTTCGGTACTTTTCCTGGTTATTTAGTGATGAAGCTGAAACTCAAATCCTACTCTTTTGCCTTGAAGCTCTGGAATTCTTCCACTATGACACTCAGGTTCTGCAGGCAGAGAAAGGAGGGATACCTGTTTCTACTATTTAAAAAAATTAAAAAGGGATCCATTGTCCAAGAAAGATGTACCATTATAAACTACAGTAACGCCAAGTGTTTATTTCTAAATGACTTAATTACCAAAAGAGACAGAAAGGTAGTTGAGACGGAGTCTACAGATAACTTCCCTCAGACACTTGTTCCAGTTTGTGAGTGCTCAATAAATCCTTCGTGATAGACTATTGACCTGAGGGTTTTTTTTTTCTCTTTTGCAAACCTTTGCAGAACATAGCAAGGAAAGTGCTAATTGTCAATTCTTGAGGCTGTGTTCTCAGTCCCTGGAAAGGATCCATCTTGTTAACCACTCCACGAATTCTATGTTCATTTTTGTACAGAGGCTTGGAAAGCAAAGGGGATCAGAAACCAGGCTGAGTTACTCTGAGTTGATAATATACAATCCCTGTAGAGTTCCAAAAAGCCAAAGTTTATAAACGCCTGAATATTTTCAAAAAAATGTGTTGAAATGAATGCCCACCCCCCCCCCACCCCCACCCCCTCGAGATTCTTACTTCATTGTTTTTGCTGGCCGGGTTTTAAAAGCCGTTTGCCCTCAGTGAACTGAAGGACTGGACTTTGAATCAAGGATGCCCTTTGGATCAGTTGTGTCTGCTCTGTGATTTGTGCAGGATTGGCATCCATCAGCCTGGCCTTCATCCCAGGCATTCACTGGGGGATACAGTCACCGAGGCTAGGACAGGGGTAGGGGGACGTGAGGGCAGAGAGGGGTGATTTCCAAGCTCAAATACAGTCAAGGGGAGAAGTCAATCCCAAGAGGAAAAAGTAAGTGGCGTTTGAACATAACTGAATGTGTGTAAGTTTTCTGAAAAACACCAGAATGTATACAAGCACATGGAGAGCGCCCTTAAGCGGGTTTAGCGAGTGCCATTGGCATTCATACAAAAGATAACCTACCCTGACGCTAACCCTGCCAGTAGTTCAGGGATAATATTTTCACTAGGATGAACTGCTCTTGAACTGTTTCTGTAATTTATTTGGTGCAAATAGGCTTTCCTTCAACATCAGACATGCATGTATTATGGCCACCATTTGTTTATTGTAAAAACATATTTATTATAGCCAATGCAAGCAAAACCCTCCTTCCCACTGGCGTTTGAATTCCCCTGAAGCCTTCTCATACTGTGTACCACAGCCCCAATGATGAAGTACGCGCAAGCTTGTTCCAAGCCATGTCCCATGTTTTCTTTGGACTCACCTCCAAAATCTGTTGCTAAAGAGCAACTCCTAGTGTTTTATGACCTTTTACCATGACGGCGCTCCTCCTTTGGACCTGAAATCATTTTCTTTCTCTTGATGAAAATGTCAAGTGTGTCTGAGGATCTAGTGGGAAAGTGGACATTGGGCTAAATGGGAAGCAGGGAGAGCAGCTGACTGGATATAATAGGACAGACATGTTTTAGGAAACCACAGGAGTTGTAGTAAATATCAGTTGGTAGAATCTACGTAAAGTACAACAATGTATTTTCATCACCATCATTGTCATTAATATTATTTATCCTACATGGAGTTGTCACTACTTAGCTTCTGGACTGATTCTGAAAATGAAAGGTCTTGGATGAGTCCAGAGATGATGGCATCTATGGATGTTAATTCATTCCAGAAATATTTTCTTAAGTGGTTACTATGTGCCAGGCAGTAAACAACCCAGAAAAAATTTTTTTTTTCTTTTGCCAAATCCAATTATTCTTTTTCTGTTTGGAACTACCCAATCCCCATCTTGAATTAGTAAAGCAAATTGCTTTGGGTTTACTCTCAAACTTTTGGATGTCAACAATCTTTTTTGGATACCAAAAGAGTCCAAAGATCTAATGGGCATTTAAAACTTTACTTATGTGCATAATAAGAAAAGTAAATAAAAAATTACTCATCTATTCTTTGGTGAAGGAACATCTTAGATAGAGTTGAAATGATTCTACAAAAGAATGAACACTTCTTTAATAATATCTGTTAGGACTGTTGCTAGCACGCATGACACCTCTGTGCAAATTAGAAGAAAAGTGCCACTTCCTCATGACACTTTCCTTCAGTATGGAATATTGTTATAACAAATGTACAAATCCATGAGATCTACGCCACTCCCTTAGATGGGCTTTCTTGTGCAGTGCACAACTTGCCCAACCATATGCATTAGCTCTGTATGGCAGCAATCTCAAACAGTTTGGAGGAACTGCAAACAAACCAGAACAACACATCAGTATTGATGTGTGTCCTCCTGACAAGGAACAACTGCTGATAATATTGGGTCAGTCACCAAACATTTCCAATAACCTCCTCCTTCAATGTAGTTCTCTCCCGAACATGTATTCCGCTGGGAACCTGAGTGCATCACCAGCATCTAAACAAAAGCTATTTTACTACCCTTTCTCACTAATCATCCTTTTTTTTTTTCGGTAAATTTCCCTAGGCTTTTCCTCAATTGAAAGCTCTGCTCCTCCAACCTACTCTAATTTCACTTTGCTACTCATCGATTATAACCCATTCATGTTCCTGGTTGACTCCTTTTTTATACACCTTTATCAAAATCAGATGGATGAGACAGTCCATGAATTACCTGACCACGCAATTCTGAATCACTGAACTATGTATCTGAACAGTGTGCCATGGAAATTCTAGAATCCCATGATCCCAAACTAGAAAATCCAAATTAATTTTCCTGCACTTGTCCTGAGTGTACATTCTATGTTAGGTACTTACATGGCAGAAAGAGGAAAGTGAATGCAAAATGAGTTAATGAGGGTCTCACCTTTTCTAGCGTCAACATCTAGTAAATAGGAAGCTCTACCTAAAACTTTAGGCTGCTTTGACACTTAGGCATGGACCTCATGTATTTTGGTAAGACAGAACTGAACTGGAGACCTAATTAAATTTAAAAGCTTTTGCACAGCAAAGGAAACCATCAACAAAATGAAAAGACAACCTACTGAGTAGGAGAAAATATTTGCAAATTGTATGATCGATAAGGGGTTGATATTCAAAATACACAAATAGCTCCTACAACTCAACATCAAAAACAGGCCAATTTAAAAATGAGCATAAGTCCTGAACAGACATTTTTTCCAAAGAAGACATGCAGATGGGCAACAGGCACATGAAAAATGCTCAACATCATTAATCATCGAGAATTGCAAATTAAAACCACAATGAGCTATCACCTCACACCTGTCAGAATGGCTGTCATCAAAAAAGAACACAAATAAATGCTGGGGAGGGCGTGGAGAAAAGGGAACCCTCATACACTGTTGGTGGGAATGTAATTTAGTGCAGTCACTATGGAAAACAGTATCGAGGCTCCTCAAAAAACTAAAAATAGAACTACCACATGACCCAGCAATTCCATGCCTGGGTAGATATCTGAAAAAAAGAAAACACTAATTTGAAAAGATACATGCACCCCAATGTGCAAAGCAGCATTATTTACAATTGCCAAGATATGGAAGCAAACTAAGTGTCCATCAACAGACAAATGGATAAGGAAGATGTTGCATATATATATATATAATGGAATATGACTCAGCCATATAAAATGATATTTTGACATTTGCAAAAACATAGATGGACTTGGAGGGTATTATGCTAATTAAAGTAAGTCAGACAGAAGAAAACCCCCAAATATTGTATGATTTCATTTATATGAGGAATCTAAAAAATAAAACAAAATAGTGAATATGATTTTTTAAAAGACCCAGACTCACAGAGATAGAGAACAAACCAGTGGTTACCAGGGGGGAGAGAAAAGAGGGAATGAGTAAAATAGGGGTAGGGGATTCGGAGGTACAAAAAATTATGTATAAAATAAGCTACAAGGATAAATTATAAAACACAGGGGATATAGCTAATATTTTATGACTATAAATGGAGAACAACCTTTAAAAATTATAAATAACTATATTGTACACCTGTTAACGTATAATATTGTATCTTAACTATACTTCAATAAAAAAAATCCAAACATAACAACAACAACAAACTGAACTAGTTTCTCAGAATTTGGTTGATTTCAAGGTGTCAGCTTCTAAAAACAAGAGCTTATCTCATTTTTATCTCAATCCAAGACCGATCTGGAATGCCTGAATGTATACAATGCTCCTACTGAACACATGAATCCTTTAAATGACAGTGTTTAGAGACATTTGAAGGAACTTTAGTGTCTCATAGTACCCAGCAGTTGACATTGTCATTTAGGGCAGACTTGAGGGACAAAATTGTCAGTAATTCTCACAAAATTTTATCCATTGGAGTTTTTATTTGGAAAGTTTGGTTTGTTTATTTCTCAACTGCCGATTGGTTAATTCTGCAATATGATGAGAAAAAAACATTATCAACTGCCACCTTTCATTCCTTCTTTTTCTACCTTTTCTCTATCCTCGACTTATTTCTACTTTAAAATCGTAGTCTAGTCTGTGGCACAGCTGTTCCAACGCGTATAGCCGGAAATTGCTACCCCTCAAAGTCTCGTGTATGTTAACTTTATCTGTCCTCAGTTGTTTGGATGAAATAAAGATATGTGTGTATACAGTAAGGAAAGGACTAGGAGAGGTCCCCCCCCCCCGCCCCCGAGCTGTGCTCCAAAAATGCTGAGCTTCTATGGAAGAGACTTAAGCATTGCAGGGAGTTAAGATCAGGGACCTAGCAGGAGAGATTCATGGCATCCCATTCTCAGTTCCATCAGAAGAGCCCTGCTTTTATGTGTCTAATAACTTACATATATGGAAGGCAGGATTCAACAGCCGCAGCAAATTTAAAACCCATTTGCTTTGAAAATGCATTACCATGTGTCCCTTAAGTAGTTACTCTGTGTCTACTCCAACCTAACCATTGCCTGCACCTAAATCCTCATCTCCTCAAGGGTAGGCATTCTGTCATAATCAACTCTTTGGGTGGCATAATACTTCTTAAGTAAGCAGGTACACAATAAAACCATTAAAATAATTTTATTCATATCCACTGAAAATAAAGCAGCTGTCACATTTTTAATGTAATTTATAAGGATATCAGTTAGATTTAGAGTAATCAAGACTGATCAGAAAGGAATAGGGCAATCATAATTATAAAGTGAACAATTTTCAAAGAAGAACAAATGTTTTAAAAAATGTAATGAATGCCTGGCATGCCTCCATGACATTGTCTCAAAATGGCATTTCATGTTCTGAAACACTGCATGACTCTAAAAGCAACAATATTTCAAGGAGCATTCTTTATTACTTAATTGCACTTCTGTGTCCTTTTACACTGACGTCCAGGTGCACTTATTTGTCATCTAAGAGAAGAAAGAAATCGCTTTGCTTTTCGTGTACTGTAGAATGTAGTCTGAAAAAAATGTTCTTATACGTCAAATGCCCAGACCTGTTACAAAAATAGAAAATGGTAGAGTGCACTTCTAATGTCCATTATGCATCCCCTTGAAGCCGGGCAGAGTCATGTGACTTGCTTTTACAGCTGACCTGTGACAGGAAGTCACACGTGCCCTTCCATGTGCAAAGTTTAAGGGGCAATGTGTCCTTCCGCCTTCTCCCTTCCTTCTGTGACAGTTATCTACATCCCTGAGTGAGGCTGATAATGAGGAAGGGAGACTCAGCTGACCATTATGGGCACATAGTGTGAGCAGGAAACACAAACAACCGCAACAACAACTTGGGTGTTTTAAGCACAGGGGTGAGAGTGAAAAAGTGGCTTGGGGATGTATATTTTTATTTTTGCGTGTGGACTCTGAGTCCAAATGTGCTATCAGACTCCTTTGTGGTCTTTCTGTGATCTGGGCCAAGTCACGATGTACAAAAACAAACCACATTGGTTTCCAGTCCCCCCAAAAAATCAGAGAAGGGGGAGCCACAGCTGGTACAGCTGTGGCAACAACCTTATTGTTAGAGAACAGGGTGTCTAACTTATGCATCTAAGAAGTTTGATTCTGAAAAAGAGAGACTCTCCATACCAGGGCAGGGCATTTGCCATTTAGTAAGACTCTATTCTTATGTATATTTGTTGATTAGTTATTTTGTTTTCAAAAATCTGGATTTCAGTTTAAATCTCTCATTTTTTACTAATTTAACCAGAATTATTAAATTCTAGAGTCTAGATTTAATGCTACCTTGGACCAACTTACTTTAATCATCTGGGGACCCAGCATTCAACGCTTTCCAGCCCACAGGTTATGTGTGGGCCCGTGATGGAGACTATCTCAGAGTTCTTCTTGGTTAAGCATTAATCGCACCCTCATTGCCTCCCATGGAAAACTTGCCAGGAGCCCAAGCCAATATTTAGACTATTGACATTAATTCCATCCCTCCCCTTCTCTAAGGTGGTATACAGTAACCTCTAAGATCGAATTGTTAGACAAGGAAAAACATTTTCAGATTTCTGATAATTTTATATTTCATTTTATGCCAAAAATTTAAATTTACATTCGGCATTTGCTACAATCACATGGCCCTCCACAGCTACCCAAGCGAGCAGCCAGCAGAAACAGGAAGTTTAATAAAACCCTATACTTCCATAAAATGGAGTCTGAAATGTGTCATGGACTAGGGCCTCCCCCTACCAAACTGATAAAATAACATTTTCTTTTAGAAGTTGTTTATTACTCTAAATATATTTCATCCTTTAAGTGACAAAAGGAAAGGACACTTCTAATAGTTGTAGTCTTTGATATGAGAATACATGTGAAGGTACTTTTTCATCATTAATTGCCACACTATTTCAAAATAATTCTTTTTCATATATATTTACCAATTTCAAATAAAGCATAACTTTTGTTTAATGGTCTTTATGGTAATGAACTGTGATGTTTTTTCTGTATATTATACATTATCATGCTTTCTGCTTATCAGAGAGAAAAAATTTCACTGTGATCTTTTTATTGAACATATAACTATAGTTCTGTACTAAGAAGTGATAATTTAGAAAAATAATATGATTCTGAAATACACACCAGAGGTTGTAGATGAGGCTCTAAAGTAAACTGCTCTTTATGTTTTATAAGGACTATGCCCTTATTTGTAAAATTTAATTGAACAGGATTGAAAGTAAGTTGTAGATAGTCACAAAGGAAGGAAGGAATGTAACTAAGGGTAAGAAATGAAAGCAGTGAAAAAATTCAAAGAGAGTGTTATTAGTCATAGGAACTCTTTAAATACAGAATTTTGTGGGGAAGGTAGAGCTCAAATGGTAGAGTGTATGCTTAGTATGCAGGAGGTCTTGGGTTCAATCCCCAGTACCTCCTCTAAAAATAAATAAAATATTTGCAAATCATATGTCTGATAAAGGGTTAATATTCAAAATATATAAAGAAATCATACAATCAATACTTTTAAAAAACAAACAATTTGACTAAAATATGACCAGAGGACCTGAAAGAACAATTTTTCCAGAGAAGATGTACAAATGGCCAGTAGGAACTCATAAAACAACAGAAAAGTTACTCAACATCACCAATCATCAAATGCAAATTAAAAGCACAATGAGATATCATCTCACACCTGTTAGAATTACTATCATCAAAAAGACAAGAGATGACAAGTGTTGGTGAGTATGCGGAGAAAAGGGAACTGTTATGCATTACCATGTTGGTGGGAAAGTAAATTGGTGGAGCCATTTTGGAAAATAATATGGTGGTTCCTCAAAAAATTAAAAATAGAACCGCTGGGTGCAGGGAGAGGATACAGCTCAGTGGGAAAATGTGTGCTTAGCATACATGAAGTCCTAGGTTCAATCCCCAGTACCTCCATGAAAAATAAATATATAAACCTAATTATCTCCTCACTCTAAAAAAAACTTAAAGAAAAAAAATGGGACTGCCCTATGATCCAGTAATCTCACTTCTGAGTGTTTATACAAAGGAAATGAAAATGGGATCCCAAAGAGGTATCTGCATTCCTATGTACATTGCAGCATTATTTGCAATAGCCAAGACATGGAAACAACCTAAATGTCAATTGATGGATAAATGGATAGATATGGAATATTATTCAGCCATGAAAATAGAGGTACTGCCACCATTTGTGACACTATGGATGAACCTGGAGGACATTATGCAAAGTGAAATAAGTCAGACAGAGAAACACAGATACTGTATGATTTCACTTATATGTGGAATCTAAAAAAATGTTGAACTCATAGAAATAAAGAGTAGATTGGTGGTTTCCAGGGGCTGGGAGATGGGGGAAATGGGTAGATTTGGAGGAAAGGGTACAAACTTACAGTTATAAAATGAGTAAGTTCTGGAGATCTAATGTACTGCATGGTGACTGTAGTGAATAACACTGCATATCTGAAGGTTTCTAAAAGAATAGCGTGTTCTCATCACACATACACACAAAAGGTGATAGATGTGTTAACGAACCTCATTGTGGTCATCATTTCACAATATATATGTATAGTAAATTATTACATTGTACACCTTAAACACAATGTTCTATGTCAATTATATTTCAATAAAACTGTAAAAACATAAAATTAACTGTCAAAAAATGCAAAAATTTAGGGAAAGAAATGAAAATTAAAGCAGTGATATGTCTTTTTTACTTATCAGCATAACAAGGATCAAAGAGTTCGAAACTATATAATTGGTGGGAATGTCTGGGAATTAGAAACTTTCATACGTGGATTTCGAGAGGATGGCTAATCTCACCCACTTCTGTGGGTGAGTAGCTATCCATAAATTGAGAAGCATCTATAATCTTTGGCCCAGCAATTCCATTGTTAGGAATTTATTCCACAAATACACTTCAAACTATTTATTTATTCCACAATTATACTTGAAACTATTTATGTACAAGGGTATTTACTTCAGCATTATTGGCAACAGCAAAAAGTATTAGAAATAACATAAGTGCCAATCTTAATGCGGCTAACTAATTTAATACTGAAACATGTACAATGAAATACTATGCAGCCATTAAACTTAATGAGGGAGTTCATTAGTATGTCATGATAGCTCATTAGTACATAATAATATGAGGCCATCTCCAAGAACATTGCTGTTTTTTTTTTTTATTTTAATTTTGTTTTTAACCTTCTCCAACAATATTGTTAAGCAAGATATAGAACAGATCGAGAAGTGCATGGCAATGATACAGGAGAAAAACAAAAGATATAAAAAGACAAAAAGAGTGGCAAACATAGGATAAATATCTCTGTGAAAAAGAAATTCAATAGCCCGAGGTGGCCTGAAAATATGGGTCCTCCTGGGCTCCAAGACTCCACGAAGCACTTTCCCGGAGACGGCACAGTCAAAGCACGGGGGCTTTGGCATAAGATTGCCTGGGGTCAACGTCAGTGTTTTAGCTGCATGACCTGGAGCAAGAGAAGTCTCCTAACTTCTTTATGCCCTGAATTGAAGAGATGCTGAAAGATCATATGAATATTAAGCAGAAGAAAGAAAGCTGCAGTATTAATATTAATACCAGACAAGATAGATTTGAAAGCAAAAAAGCATTGCTAGGCTAGATGAAGATGTATGTCGCACGATAATAAAAGTAATGATCCATGGAGAATATATATCATGAACTGCTGTAAACTTAACATAACTTCAAATTATATTCAATAGACAAAAAAAAAAAAAAAAGAATATAGAAGTGTTAAATAAAGAACTTTATATAGCTCTATACCCCCCTGGAATAAAAATATACATTTCTTTCAAATATATGGAATATTTATTTTTTAAAAAAATTGATCATGTGCTAGACTATCAAAGATATCTCAAAACATTACAAGAAATTAATATTACGTGGGACTACATTTTCTGATCACAATGCAATTAAATAAGTAATCAACATTAAAAAATAGTTTGAAAGAACCCATATATGTTTGGATTTTAAAATATATTTCATGCGTTAGAAAAATATTTAAATATATATAACAATAAGGGAGGGTATAGCTCAAATGGTAGAGCACATGCCTAGTATGCATGAGGCCCTGGGTTCAATCCCCAGTACCTACTCTAAAAATAAATGAACCAATTATCTCCACCTCCACAAAATAAAAAAACACTGTAAAAAATTAAATATATATATATATAAAACAAGGAAATTAATACTATGCATAACACTTGAGGGATATAGCAAAAGGGTACTTGGTTGCAAAAGTAGAGCCTTTAACATTTTCAAAACAGATTTAAAACAAATCTGTTAAGTGTTCAACTCAGGAAGCTAGGGGCAAAAAAAGAAAACAAAAAAGTATATATAATTTAAGAATATATATTTTAGTACTTCTTTTCTTAAATAAAAGTACAAGTGCAAATTAATAAGTGGAAAATAAAGAAATAATATAGAATATTAATAGGCCTATGAGCTAAAACTTTGATAAAAGATTTTTAAAAATAAAGAGCACATGTAACTAGTAATAAAAGGAGACATAAATACAGACACCATAGAAATATTATAAATAATAAGAACATACTAAGTCAATTAAAAATTTAGAAAAAATGGTAATTTTCTATAAAAATTAAAATGACCGAAGTTGACTGGAGAGGAAAAACAGAAACCATGAATCAACCAATAATTATTAAAGAAATTAAAAGTCCCTTTCCAAAGACACCAAGTCAAGACATCTTTACAGGTGTTTTTTAACAAGCTTTCTAAAAACAAATGTCTACTATTTCATGTAAATTGTTTATGATAAAAGTCCAAGAAGAAAAGCTGGTTGGTTCAACTTGTGAAGCCAGTATGTTGTTGATACCCAAACTAGGCAATGACGTTAAAAACTATAGAACAATTCTTATATGAACATAGAAATAAAAATCCTAAATAAAATATTACAAGTTGAATTCATCAATGTATCAAAAATACATACACATTGTGTTTAAGTAATGTTTATTCCAGGAGAGCAAAGCTGTTTTAACATCAGAAAATCTATCAATCATATTAGCACATGATCAAATCATAGATGCAGGTAAAGGTAATAATACTGACTTTATTGATTTATTTAACAAATATTAACACTAACTATGTGCTAAGCCTTGCCTGGGCAATGGGGATATGACAGGTAAATACAGAGAAAAATTCTCTGCCTCACAGATTTTACATCCAAGTGGATGAATGTGATAATCAAATAAATAGATGGCTAAATGGTATAAAGTCACAATGTAATAATCGCTACAAAGAAAAACAAAGAATAATGAGATAAAATGTGATGCACAGTGTTATTTTGAGAAGATACCTGGATGAGGTGAGGAAGTGAGACAAACAAAATTTTTTCTGAGAGAGCAAATCCGGCAAAGAGAATTGTGGGAGCAAAGACTCCAAGGTAGGAAGCTGCTTGGACCAAGGATCAAGGAGGAACATTTAGAAGCATGCTTGCACGCATAAGGAGCAACAAAACGGATGGAGGAACCGAGCAAAGGTAAGAGATTGGAGAGATTGCTGGAACCCAGATCATGTATGGTTTTGTATGCCAAAATAAGGACTTTGGATTTTATTCTAAATGTGCTGGGAAAAGCTTGGAGGGTGTTCAGAAGAGGAGTTACAAGATCTGACGTGTGTTCTAAATAACCTCTCTGACTCTCATGTAGCCAAGAGGCAGGTATAACTGATATCAAAACCAATCAAAAGGGGAAGCCCAGTTAAGAGAAAATGGTGATACCCCAGATGAAGTGACTTAGTGGCTTATATTAGGGCAGTTGCAGCAGTGAGAGTGATTAAACTGATTCATGGATAAAATCTGGTACCAAATGCCTTGTCCAGGGCTTTCCAGAGGAATAGAAATATATATGCTTTATTATAAGGAAATGGCTTGCACAGTTATGGAGGGTGACAAGTTTTAAAATCGATGGTCAGCAAGCTAGAGACTCAGGATAGCTAATAGTGTAGTTCTGGTCCAAGTCCAAAATCCTGAGAACCGGGAGAGCCTGTGATACAATTCCAGCCTGAGGGCTGCTAAGCTTGAGACCCAGAAGGAGCCAATGGTTCAGTCTGAACCTGAAGGCAGGAAAAAATAAAATACACATCCTGTCTCAAAGGAAGGCCAAGAAGAAGGAGTTCTCTTTTACTCACTAGAGGGTTAACCTTTTGTTCTCTTTTGGCCTTCAACTGATTGGATGGGGCCAACCACATTAAGGACTGCCATCTCCTTTACTCACCTATCCATTCAAATGTTAATCTTGTCCATATGCAGAATAGATAAACAAGATTATACTGTATAGCACAGAGAAATATATACAAGATCTTGCGGTAGCTCACAGCAGAAAAAAAATGTGACAATGAGTATATGTATGTTCATGTACAACACTGGAATTTGACACAACATTGTAAAATGACTATAACTCACTTAAAAAAATGTTAATCTTTTCCAGAAACTCTTATCACGGACAATCCAGACTGTTGACCAAAATGTCTAGGCACTTCATGGCCCAGTCAAATTGACTCATAAAATTAACCATCACAGCAAACTAGGACTAGTAAAGACTGTCTATGGAAAATCTGTAGATTATTACATACAGAGGTGAAATTTTAGAAGTGTTCTCAGCTGCAACAAGGATATCATGATAACCACTTGTAGTCAACAGTATGTTAAAGGTCTCATCCAATGCAATATGAGGAGAAAAGGTTAAGTAGTATAAAATTTGAAAAAGAAACAATAAATCTTTCCTTATTTATAAAAAAAAAGAAAGAAAGAAAAAATGATTTTAAACAAAGAAAAGCGAAGAGCTCATAAAGCGACTAGAACTAGTAAGAAAGTAACCTAGCAGCATGCTAAAATCATTGTCACTTCAACAAAACAATAATAACCAGCTAGAAAATTAAATAGGACCAAAAAAAAAAAACCCATAAAATACCTAGTAATAAACCTAGTATATGACGTTTAAGACCTCAGAAAGGAAAACAAAATATGTTTGAAAAACAAAAAAGATTTGTATACAGACATACACGGTTACATTCAAGAATTGTAAAGATGTCAATCTCCCTCCAAAAAAGTCTATAAACTTAATAATGTTCTAACCAAAATCCAAGAGACTTTGTGAAACTTGACAAGTGAATCTTAAAATGACTACGGAAGCACAAAGCATCAAGAATCGCCAAAATAAATTTGAAGAAGAATAAGTTGGGGGAGGGGGAAATTTGCTTGAGCAAATATACCAGGAATTTACAGAGCTATAGAAAATGAGACAGTGTGGTATTGACATAGGAAGAGTCAAATAAACCAAAAGAACATGACAGAGAGCCCAGAAATAGACACTCATGATGTGGAAACTTGGTATCTGGCCAAGGTGGCGCTACAAATCAATGAAGAAATGCCGGGCTATTCAGTAAATGGTACTAGAACAATGGGTTAACCACATAGAAAAAAAATCAAGTAATATTGGATCCCATTCTCACACCATATACAAAAATGAATTGCAGATGGATTAGAGATCTGAAAGTCAAAAGCAGCAGCTTTTGGTAGAAAATATGGAATACCTTCATAATATTTAGATGTGGAAAATTTTCTTAGACAAGACACACAAGAGCGAAAGATTGGTAATTTGCTGACACCAAGATAAAATTTAAAAACCTCTTATGTTCAACCAAGACACAGAAACAAAGTGAAAAAATAAACCATCACCTGCAAAAAGTCATGTAAATGACAAAGGAATTAATTATATTTTGTAACCCGAGAGAAGAATGAACAAAGTTCATTCACAAGCAATTCGAAGAGAAAGTAACCTGTGAATAAGACACATATGAAAAGATACTCAAACTACTAATAATTAGGGGGGGAAAAGAACAGTGAGATATTATCTCAAATGGACAAAATTTACATTATGACAGTACCAAGAGTTGTCATGGTTGCAGCATAATAGTAACTCTCAAACACTGCTAGTCAGCATGTGAATTGATACCACTGCTTTGGAGAGCAGTTTTGAAATATCTGGTAAAGCTGATCTTTATACTCTCCAACTTAGCAATTCCTCCACGAGGTATATAACTTGGAGAAAATTTGTGTAGAAGTGAACGGATGCAAAAATCTTTATTTCAACATGGTTTCTAGTAAAAAAAATTAAAAACAGAAAAGTCATTCAATAGGAGAGTATATTAATAAATTATAATATAGTCATATAGTGGAATACTATATAGCAGTTTAAAAGAATGCGCTAAGATGAGCAGTGAAAGTAGAGACTGAGGGAAAAAAGCAAATTGCAAAGTGAAACTTACAACCTGATGCCTTTTGAGTAAACTTTAAAAACCGGTAAACATAACCACATTATGTCGCATTATCCTCACTGATGGATATATAAATATTGAGTGAAGATATAAATTAGGCATGGGACTCATAAAACCCTAAGTCTGTGACTATGGTAGGAAGGCAAGATTATAATGCCGTCAAGAAGGGACACTCCAATGACACTCCAATGACCTGTTAAGTTTCAAAAATTTGGAGCAAATATAGTCACTTTGCTATACTTTCGTAAAGCTGTGTGGTGACTGGGGTGCAAAGGTGTTCATTGTGTGTTATTCTCCATAGGGCTGCCCTGCTTCAGAGGGCAGCCAATCACATCATAATCATTATGAAAGGTGTCCCACGGAGCTGTGAGGGCCACAGCCTGTGTGGTTCAATAATGAAGCAGTGTGTTAGCTCTACATTTGAAATGTTTCAAAAGATTTTGAAACATTTAATGAGGTGGGAAAGCAAAGTGCCTAACAGAATGTACCGTATCCCATTATTTGTTTTATGTATTTATCCATGTGTAAGCCTGACGCAGCTCTGAAAGAACAACAAGACACTGCTACTGGTTGTGCTCGCTGTATTTACAGGACAAGGAAATGAGAGACGTACTTACTGTGTATTCTTTTGTACCTATTGACTTTTATTTATTTAAAAATTAAAGTAATTTAAGTGTAAAATACACTTTTACTATGTATTTTTATTTTGTAGTCTTCCATAAAACCTTTACTTGGAAGTCATCGCACCTTAAAAAAGTCACCTCCCTTTCTTTTTCCTCCAGACTCCATTATATGTGAGCACTTTAACGACTGGGAGGGAAGTGTTTGAGCTGCTTGTTAGTCGGTCAGTTATACAGTGTGTGGTTCTAGGTAACTGTGTGACTGTGACTCCAAACCTAGAGTTCTTTATTTGTTTATTTATATTTATACACACACACATACACCTACCCCATACTGCCCTGGGATGGTTTCAAGAAATTAAGAACTGAATTGGGTGGTTTTTAAAGCATACAACATATTGATCCCACTTTTTCCGCAAATGTCATAAACAGCCCATATCTTCTGGCCTCTCACCTGGCCTTTTGGAGGCCAGGACCATTTCATATTTGTCTTTTTATCCTCAGCATGTGAATAAATGTTTGATAAATAAATGAATAAAGGTACACTTCTCAACATATTCTTTATATTTAGAATATGATTACCCACCATGGACCATACCTTTCTAGGGTAAACGTAATACTTCTGAGAAACCTGAACTATCTTCATGGAAGCTGATTTGTTAGAGAATCAGATACTGTAATTTTCAAATAAAATACATTTCAACTAGGATGATTTAAACCGGAAGTATCAGAGATACAAAACAATTGCCTATAATGGTTAGTTCCCTCTCAGATGGGAACGAACTTGGAAGGTAAGGCTTATACTTAAATGAAGGACTATGGAGAAGTTTCAGGGTTTGAAAATAAGTGAGCTGAACAGATTTCCCATTCCTTCAACTTCTTAAGGCAGGCTACAGCTTTCAGAAAGTGCAAACTCAATACTGGAATTCACTGAGCTGGGTTTTTTTTTTTTTTTTTATCCCTATTTACTGTGTGGCATCAACTTCAGAAGCTTTATTAAAACAGTTGTGTCAGATGCCTTGATGAGTTAATGCCCAACTGGGTTTTAAAGTCTTAATTCTTCATTCAAATAGTAATTAAACTCCAAAGCTTAACTCAGTTAAAACTTTTTTTTCCTTCCATTGAACAGGTCTCATGCTTGTCACGGCAGGGGGTTCCTAAACTCTCTAAGCCCTGATTAAAATATTTTTTACAAACATAATACACAGTCACCTGATCTTATGTGGCTTTTTTTTTTTTTTAATCTTACGGGAAGAATGTAAACTGTTGACAAGAAACAACTTTATTTCCTTTTCCACTAATTTATTTAATTCTGCCAGTTAATTTTACTGAAGATTTATTTCATCAAAAAAGCAATTCATACTTACTAGAAAATTTGCAAAATACAGAAAAGTAGAATGTGAAAAATAAGTAAAAAGAATCTATAATCCCTTCACTTAAAGATAACTCCTACTTAAAAGTTGATGCTTTTTGTTTCCATTTAGTCTTTTCTTCATGCATAGTTATTTTTGGTTTGGTTTTTCCATCATTATAACACACCACAGGAAGCATCAGCTTTTGTTTTGTCTTTTGTTTTGTTTTTAAGAAAGGGATACAAGCTAAACAAAATGTTTTAGGCCAGTAGGGCCAACCTAATTTTTTTTTTAAAAGCAAGATCAACTAAATCAACTTTGGTTGTATTTTCTTTGGCATGATTCTTAATTAGTTTCTTTAGTTTGTTCTGATGTAGGGCTTCAAAGCTGTGTGTTGGAGCAGAAAGAACAGGGAGTTTGCCACCTCACCAACCTAGGTTTGAATTCTAGTTTCACCTCTTAGTAACTATATGTATTAAGTATGTTCAGTTTAACAGATATGTACATGGTCCATTTTTTGGTGTGACAGTTGTTAATCAATCTGAAGCAATGTGTTTGACCTCTGGGAATCCCCGTTCCTTACCTTGTGAATTGAGAGTAATGCACCTTTCCTCGCAGGGCTAACGAGAGTACTGAGGCAACAAGTGAAGGATGTGCACCACCAAGTCCAAATTCAGGAAGGGTGACATTTTCGTCACCTAGAAGGAGCTTCATAGATTTTAAACACACTAGCATCAAATTGCACAAGCTATTAAGACAGAAATGAAAGTGGTTCATTCAACAAAGGAGTTAATTCACCCTCAAGAAAATGTTTTAAGTCCAACAACAAAAGGACTTCCAAAAGATTTCACACTAGCTGCTCTGGGCTCAGAAGATCTGTAGAAGACCAGCAAGTTGAGACAGAAGAAGAGGAAGGAGGGGGTGGGTAGGATGAGAGGAGAAGGAAAAAAGGAAAGACGGAAGGAAGGGAGATAGGAAGAAAGGAAGAAGGAAGGTAGGAAGAAGGAAGGGAGGGAGGAAGGGAGGGAGGAAGGAAGGGAGGGTGGAAGGAAGGAAGGAAAGAGGAGGAAAAAGGAGAGAAAAGTGAATTTGTCTCTGACAGAAAGACTAAAGAAGTATGTGCAGGGTGAATTGATTAGAAAAAATACAGGTGTCTGTAAGTAGCTGAAGGATATAAATCCTTAGGATTTATTTATAATTTATATCCTTCAGCTACTTACAGACACCTGTATTTTTTCTAATCAATTCACTATGACCGTCAGACGAGAAGGAAATATCAGAGTAGCTGCGTGACTGGTGACAGTAAAGAATGAATTGGTTTCACAGCTGGGTGGGGTGATCGCTGTGACTGTATTAAAAAACACAGACTCTTTGGAACGAAAAGTAGACCAGTAACTGTCCTCTTCTGACATGGAAATCTGAAAAGAGATTGTGTTACCTCACGTCCATTGGGTTAATTACCTTGTGGGAATAATCTGATCTAAGTGACCGAGTATTATCAAAAACATCCTAGCGTTGGCCAAACTGTCACACATAGTATCCTTCATCTCATTTCCCTCCCAGAGCACCTCTAAAAGGAAAAGGAGTTAAGGGCAGGTGAGGGAGAAAAGCAGTGCTACGCCTTCCTCCCACTGAGGTTAACTAGTGATTGTCGTGAAATAAATAACCTCATTATTAGGCTTGTATTTCTGGTCTTTTAAATAAACACCAACAGAAAAGTCATACACATTTTATAACAAAATGTATTTATCTGGCAATACTAAGTTGCATTAACTTGGAGCTGTGCTTTCTTCATTGTTTTTAAAAGAGTACTTTTTTTAAATTGAAGTTTAGTCAGTTACAATGTGTCCATTTCTGGTGTACAGCCATAATGTTTCAGTCATATATATACATGTACATTTATTTGTTTTCATATTCTTTTTCATTATAAGTTACTACAAGATAATAAATATAGTTCTCTGTGCTATCCAGAAGAAATCTGTTTTTTTATCTTTTTATATATAGTAATTATGTTTAAAAGTTTAAGTAAGTGTTAAATGCACAGTAGTGTATAAATGCTAATGAAGAGATGAAACTATGAACTTGAACTTGGGTTTGGGGGCAGACAGAGGGCTACCGGGATAGACTTAATGGGATTCAGTAACCAGACAGCCAGCTACGTTTCAGCTCTGCTCAGATCCCTCCTCACTAAAGCAATGCTGCTTTTACTATAAAGAAGTGGAAATTCTTCTGATAAGTTTTTCAACATAATTATTGAAATTCACATGTGGTACTCTTTTCTTAATTCTCTGGCTTATAAGTTTTTTGGTTTTTGTTCTTTTAAGATTTTATCTTTTTAAAGAGAATTGCCAGCTTGGTGTATTTTCTACCAAATCAAAAGTATAAGCATTTTGGTGGCACGTTGAAATATATTTTATATTCTCTCTCTCCACTGTTGCCCTCTCAGGTAGGTTTGAGTTTGTCTTTCAGGTAAAGAATGGACCAAAATTAGGACTTTTTCCATTCCTTAACAGCTATAGTTTTTACTGCTTTTCATCAATTTTAATTCTTTTTTTCCCCCTGAAATGTGAAAAGCTCCATCTCAGAGAATTTTAGTCTGAGATATCTCTCCCATATATTGTAGATGATTTCTTTTCATGAAATTTGAAAAGCGCTAATCAAAGGCATTGAAAATAAAAAATTTAAAGGTACAAAATAAAGATACAGAATATGTACCTATATTTAAGGTAAAATTAGATTAGTAAGAAAGTAACATCAAAACAGAAAAGCAATTTCCGCATGAAGCCAAAAAAAGTTTTTAAGATATTTGAAAGCAAAAAAATTCAAGTAGGAATGGAAACAAAAAAATGAAATCGATGCACAAGATGGACTGTGTTTAGGGAATAATAACTTTTAGAAGAAAAAGGGACAAGAAGAGGCAGATAGCCTAACAGCAGTCCTTTGTGATGCCCTATTTCTAAGTGTTTTCTTTAAGAATGAGGTTTTAATTATCAAAAGAATGTTTAAAAGGCATCACGCATATACAAGTATTACTTAAAATAATCTATTGTGAACACCATGTATCAATCATTTTATACCTTTGAAGTTTAAACTTTGACATCCTCAAAGCAATGAAGAAAAATCAAATTCAAGCCCCAGGGTATAAACACTAACAGGGAAAGGTCAGGTTGACTTTTTTTTTTCCCATGTTGATGATGGTGAGAGTGGGTTTAATTCTTTATTGAACAATGTGGACCTTTATTTTGATACAGTTTCTCTCCTTAGAAAATTGGATGAAAAGGGCCGACTTACAGCAGACAAGAGAACTTCTTGCTGTAAGGAACGAATGTAATGCTTAATCAAATTTTTCATAGCTTGAGAAGTGCCACAGAAATCCACATAGATACGATAGAATGCCAACTGGCTTGGGCACAAAGCTCCCAGCTTTGTTGAAAACATCCAAATGCAGTGAAAATATGACATTTCTTTAAATATCTTCCTCTCTCTTTTTGGGTGTATTGCAAATATTTTGATTATGGGTTCCCCACCCCACACACTCTCCCCAATTTACTAATAACATCAACAAATATTATAGTTCTGAATTCCTTGGCTTGCTGTAACTGGCATAACATGTTTATTCTTCTTCCAAGAAATATTTTATGTCTAACCTTTCTTAATATTCTGATGCATGCTGATAACAAAAGGGTCTCCAATACTTTTTGTGTTTCGGATTAGAAAAGAGAAAAAAAGAAGATATCACACATCACGTACTGTCCAAAATAAACAAAACTGAACTGCTTTCAAGCATCTGGTTTGCTGTAGCTTTCAAAGTGCTGGGACCTTAAAGGAGATTCTTTTAAAAAAGGACTTTAGCAATGGAGTATAGTAAAGGAATAAAGATTAATATTAAACAGAAAAAACTTGTTTGGGCATTTGTTTCTTCATCAGCTATGCTCTGTAATTTCTTCTCTGTTCTTGTTTAAAAACTTGTGAATAGAAAGTTCTTATTTCAAATAATTGCAATGATGTTTCTCCTTGATTAATTAGAATCACCCTTTAGATTAGAAAATGATGATGATACAATATATTGATCTAATATTAGCTTTCAGTGAAAAATAATATATCATTAGTCTTAACTGTTATTTGGCCTGCAGAAGTAATACAGGCATTTTTTTCTACTTTTTCCCTCCATTTTCAAAATATGTTATAGTTTCAATTATGAATCACTTATCAAATCGTTTCTTCCCTTCATGTAAGGAAAAAAATTGCAACATCCTATTTCCAGACTTAGAGATTTTTCACTTCTAATAGAAATAATTTTGTAGCAAAAAAACTGAAATAATCCAGATCCTAATGCACAGATGAAATTAAAGATATATAAGTGTGTGTCAAGAGATCCCTCAAATGTTTTATTATATTTTTTGAAACTAATCACTAAATAACATAGGACTATCATGGTAATTATGGGTTCTTCAGATTTTAGTTTCTGATTACTCTGGTTTTTTAAGGTTTGCGTGGCTACAATATTGCGTTCAATTAAGAAGAAGAAAATTGGAAAGTTTTTATCTTCTGAACATCTTATAGATGAATTACCATCATTAACTAATTACAGAACAATTCTGTACTGAATTTTAATGCTCTGAGAAATGCGTTCTTTGATTATAATTTTGTATTATTACATGTAGAAAAAAAATTATCTTACTAACTTACAGACACCTTGTTAAGTTTCATGGAGGAATTATCTTTGTGATCACCGTAACACCCAAGTGCAGCTGTATACATAATTGGTGCTCAATAAATATTGGGTCTTTGACAGAATGTGAAGCCAATATCATTTCACATAAAATGATCTCATGCAAGCTTTCCTGTTCACGTCCCAGAAGAAAAGATTTTATTGAATAACTTTGTCTCTGCCTGGCCTTATTTCAGCCATAAACACTTCCTTTGGCAGCCTTCGATGTAGATTTTTCTCCAGCCTCGGTGTTTGTTTGCTAATTAATTCACTGGTGTTTAATGTTTCATTTACTTGTGCCGCTATACGTTCATTCTCTATTTCCCCGCAAGGGGCCATTATGTGCGTAAGGATGATTATCTGGATCATTTATACCAGTGATCTAAGAACCAATATCTTTTATTTTCTTCTGCTTCACTAGCTCTGGAAAAAAAATTAAAACAAATATTCCCCAAAATGTGGTAAAGGCAAAAATTACGTATCTATACTTCTTTCCCCATAATGTCTGATTTCTTGCAGAGATGACTAAGTGCTTTCAAGTGTATAAAAGCATAAAACGCCTTTTATCGCAACATCCGTTGTTTTTTTTTTTTAAGTTAACACCTGTCATTCTTAAAAACTCTAGAATTCTAAATTCTAAAATGTACCCACATCTGGAATTGAAATTCTATGGTTATGGAAGAGAAGCCCTGAGTCCCTGATCAGTTTCATTCTGCAGTCCTGCGTCTGTCTCGATGAAACACTGAGCAATGACTGAGCCCAGCAGTTGGAACAACCGCCCTTCTGCTTTGACCACGAAGAGAGTGAGAGGAGCATTCTCATTTTTAAAGACACACGAAAGAATGTATAAAATAAATAAGCTACGAGGATATATTGTACAACACAGGGAATGCAGCCAATATTTTAAAAGAACTATAAATGGAGAATAACCTTTAAAAATTTTGATTCACTATGTTGTACACCTGAAACTTATGTGATATTGTGTATCAACTGTACCTCAATTTGAAAAAAAATTTTTAATTAAAAGAAAAAGTATGAAAGAGTTTTTCCACCAATTTCCATTTTTATTTTTACCTCTAGAGGAACTGTTTCCATGGAGATGGCTGGTCACCTCCTGTCTATCAGAGTGAGGCTCAGGGGATTGGCATGTGCAAATTACGCTTACAAAAGACACAGAGGAGTAAAATCTTGTCATCTCATGCTCAACC
Source organism: Camelus bactrianus (assembly GCF_048773025.1). Lineage (NCBI taxonomy): Eukaryota > Metazoa > Chordata > Mammalia > Artiodactyla > Camelidae > Camelus > Camelus bactrianus. The sequence continues at coordinate 18,038,889 of NC_133572.1, forward strand.
CTCCCTACTTTCTCAATAGCTACCCCATAAAAACCAGATTTTTAATAATTACACACCCCACAGCATGCTGATCTGGTGAAGACCAACACGATGGAAGAAGGCACTCAGATTACGTTCCCATTTCCACTGCCCTCCTGACTCCCTGACTCACTAGTACCTTGCTTATGTCATTAGCTATTTTGGGTATCCCGCTGTTCAAATGAAACTGCTAACCGAGGTATCTGCTGACCACCTACCTCACAGCAGTATTGTGAGGCTCAGCTAGTAAGCTATTGCAAAGCAATCTAAAAACATAAAGTGCTACACAGGCATTAATAGGACTGACTCAGTGAGGACAGGGAGCATATAGTACATTGAATCATCATCGCTTCCTTCTTTCAGTCTTTTGTGGCCATTTCCTGGGGGCAAAAAGTGCTATTCCAGGACGACAAGGTCTGAGCCTGCCCCTGGAAGGTAGCTAAGAAGATTGATTTTAAAGACCATAAATCCATGAGCCATATTACATTCTTAATTTGGAAAAATCAGTTTCTTTTTCATTAACAAAAAAATTTTCAGAGCAGTTTTAAGTGCACAGAAGAACTGATTCAAAATTAGAAGGTTACTACATCCCCCTCAACAGGCACTCGGGCATGTGCACGCGTGCACACCCACGTACACACACACACACACACAAACAGAGTTTCCCTGTTATTTACATCTTGTGTTGTTGTGGTTCATTTGTTACAGTTAATGAACTAATATTGATACATTATTATTAACTAAAGTCCACAGTTTATATTAGGTTCACACTTTGTGTTGTATTTTTTAAACCTCTATTTTTTTTAAATGAGCAAAAGTAGTTGCATTGAAAGCACACACACAACACACGAAGAAACAATGACAAAAAAGACCACAGTCAGTTCTTAGAATGGAGAGTGCTTTACATTATTTACCTACACCGTACAGAATTGAGTATGTTAGAGACGAGGGGTTAGAGGCTGGAATAAGAATGCGTATCAATCTGATTATACAAATAAGAAACAAAAAACACTGACGGAAACTTTCAGAGAAAGAATATTCTTTGGGGGAGCCTGGAGTGATGAGAGTTTATTTCAAGCAAATGAGACAGGAGTGGTGGTCCTTTAAACTCTCACCTGCAAGAGGTGGGTAAAAAAAACCTAAAATGAAACTGAGGTTGGGAATTGGAAAAATACCAGGATCACAGGAAAAGAAATTTTAAGCAAAGACTACTGTAGGGGGATTTTGAGAAAATTAGTAGGTTTCAAACATAGAAACTTGAAAATGTTTGAACAGTGACTTCATGAAACCAAAGGAAATCTTAAGAAAAGAAATGTTCAACCAGCACACTGACTTTCTCATTTGGTTACCATTTTTTTTGTACAGAACCAGCTTAAATCTGTCCAGGGAAAAGCCCTTCATTTATTTCACTCCATATAGTATCAGCTCATAATTTATTATAACCACTGATGAAATACGGAGCACCATGAATGAGAAAGGGATTTTGTGGGAGTTCTCATTCCTTATCTAAGCCCAAATAAAGAGCTTGCTTGCTATTAAATAAAGAACACCCTTGAAGGTTATAATAATGAGATCACACAATGGAGAACGAATACAGAATACTGAGACTCACTGAATCTTAAGAAGTCATCCGTTACATGTAGTATTACTTTCTTATGTATCACTAAAGAAAAGAAAACTTTCCCAGTTATGATTTTAATAAGAATGTTAGTTTGGATGTTTAAATATGAAAAAAAAATGTGCCTTAGAGTTGATGAAATACAGCTTATGGAGTAATCTAGAAGAGGAAACACTTGATTCTTTCAGACTCCATGTAGAAATGTATTTAATTGTAGGTAACCGATTAAAGAGATCCTTAAATTGTTTTACATTTAATCCTTCATTATTTTTGGCTATTACATGTTGGTCCATTAAGTATTAATTAACGGCCAAAAATATTAACCAGGTAGCTCAATTTCAACCTTCTATTTTGAGAGACTCCTTTAATCAGAAAAAAAAATTTGTATTTTGTATAATTTGGTTTAATTTTGATTTAATTTTCAGGTTACTCATGCTCACTAAGACTTAATTTTGTGAACTGTAAAGGGAGTGTCATAATAGCGTTTATTTTAAGGGGTTATTATGAGGGATCATTGTTTGGCATAGAGGAGTCATACTGATCTGGGTTTACCTTCTTTCTCTACCATTTTCTAGCCATATTAACTTGAACAAATTGATTATTCTCCATGCCTCCATTTCTTCATCATAAATGGGGGTGGTGACCCCGGTCTTTCAGGGCCTCACGTGGATTGAACAAGCTAAGTGAAATGTGTCACCTGCCCCGCGCGCCGCCAGCCATGTTCCGCTGATTAACTAAAAACCCGATACTAGTACACAAACGTGTGTGTGTGTGTGTGTGTGTGTGTGTGTGTGTGTGTGTGTTCAGACACTCCATACGCACTGACTCATCTAATCCTCACAATAATCCTAGGAGGAAGCTACAGTTATTAGCTTCCTTTTACAAAGGAAACAGGCACAGAGCAGCCAAGCGCGGGTCACACAGCTTTGGCAGAGCTGAACGTTGAGACCGGGGAGCACGTCCCCACGCTTGCAGGCTGCTTAAACTACTTCTCCACTTGCCTTGAGACGTGATGCAAGGCAGCCCCAAGGGATGGACATGGCCTTCCGCTAGGCCAAAACATGGGGGGGAATAGCAATAACCAGAGTTGTGCTTTGCAGTGGAAGGCCAGGGGACGTGCCGTCAAAGGGGCTTGCTCACGGCTGCAGTGTTTGGCACGCAGCTGGTGTTGAGTCATTGAGGAGTCTCTCTGCACAGCCACATAAGCTGGGGAATAATGTGGAAGGTATTTTACAATCTGTATGAACACGTAAACCCAGTGTAATAATGAGCAATCCGTCTCTTAAACTAACAACAACAAAAAAAGAAATCGTTCAAAGCAAATTTGAACATTTATGAAGACAAACCATGTTTAGGGATGAAAGGAATGTCATACTTGTACTGGGAAATATTTAATAAAGTCAAATGAAGTTCAAGGGAAAGCAAGCAGATTGACTAAAATGGGTCAGGAAAAGGGAAAGATTTAATGACACAGGGCCCAGAAAATGACAGTCGAGCTGGTAGGGATGAAGGCGGTATGAAAACTGTTTGAAAAATAGCTCCTGAACCATCATCTCTCATTGTCTTTGTAAATCGTAGTGCACAGTTTTAAGATTTAATTTTTCTTTGTTTCTTGTGTGTTTATGTGGGTTCCTAAGCAAAACCGTAAACTCTGGTGACGGCTGCAGTGCAGTGAAAAATACACTAAAATTGGGATCGGAACAGAGGCGTCTAAGAGCTGGGCTGCCTCTCCCACTGGGTGTCCACAGACAGACCATTTCTTCTGGGGCCAAGTTTCCTCATCTGTGAAATGAAGATAAGAAAATCTACTTAAGATCAGAATATATGAGGAAGAACTTGATAAAATGTACAGTACAAAAATGTAAGTTCAGAAGGAGTGGAAAACAACAGGAGATCAAAAGGAGAAAAAAAAAAAAAACTTGAGATTCAAAGACCTGAGATCAGGACTTTGCCACTGAGTTTTACAACTGACACAGAATAATTCAGTGACGCCTCTTAAACCTCTCTGAACTTCAGTTTCCTTTACCTACAGAGTGAGTTAGTGACTCTTAACCATTTCAGTGGACTTCCGTGCAGGACACATCAGCCCAGCAGGGTAAGCCCATCCCCTCCCCTCCCCCATTTTATAGATGAGAAACCTGTGGAACAATGTTTTTCCTGTCATTGTTACAATGATTCTCATAATGTCTATAACACTTCTGGGCGTGAAACTTGTTTGTTGATGAATCGAAGTGCCTTGTCATCTTAGTGGAAGAGAACCACATATCACAGAAAGCATCTCTTATCAGTTCATGAAGTACATGCTGTAAAATGCCTTCATTGGATGGTTAGTCCAGATGGTCTCTCAGTGTTCCTTTCAGTGATGTGGTTCTGGGAAGTCAAGTAGAAACTGAACAAAGAACTTAACTGGCAGAAGCGAAATTACTGCTTTTCTGGAGACAGTGCTATTTGTCTGAAAATTGTAAAATGTAGATGGGAAGGAGGAAATAATAGGTCTGTGATTCACGACACCAAAAGCAAAGAAAAGGTGGGTTTTCTTTGTGGCTATAAAACAAACAAAAAAGTACATAAACCCAGTGGTTAAATGTTAATTTGCTACAGCCGATCATATGTTTATAGCAAGAACTTGATGGAAGCATCAGATTGAAAAAACCAATCTTTCCCATTGCTTCAGATTGAAAAAACCAAATCTTTCCCATTGCTTTGTGCTTATAAAGATACCCAACTGTCTTCAGCAATGCATATTTACATTTCTGCGGGGAATACCCTGACCTTTTTTGCTGTAGTGACCATGAAATAATACTTCCGTGATGGGGAGTATGAAATATTTCAGAACAAAGGAAAATCTTGTGGTTTCTTAGATAAAGAAAAGGCTACCCTATCTTGCATTTCTTTTACTGGCTGCTATGTTTTTGGTTTATCTATTAGCCAGTGTACCCTGAGTGCTTTGTAACTGGCCTTCAGACTTGGTTAACTCTCCACATTTTAAAGCAGAAATTTGAAAATATAAAAGGGGTTAACATGGTATCTAATATGTTACAGATTTTAGAGAAATTTTGGCAAACAAATTAATAAGGAATTGATTATTCATCTGAAATAATATCCAGGCACAGGACAAGTTTCCCCCAATTTTCTTTGTCCAAACACACTTTTCTCCGCGTTGAGCTCGTCTTATACTGCAGTTTAAATCAAAGAGGAAAAAAGAACTCGCAGAATTCCATAACATTCCATTTTACAAACTGTAATAACCAGGCTGTTCTGTAAAATGTCTGGTCAGGGAAGAGGCTGAAACTACTGCCTAAAATGAGGTCTGAGTTTCTTCTGAGAATTCGAATTGCTTGTGCTCTTCCAAGTCCTAGATGACATAGATAATGGAAAATTAATTTTAATGCTAATGATATGCTTAAATTGGCAGAGATCAGTAGTCATTATGGACTGGTTTTTGTTCCAGTCTTAATTTTGCCATTCTTTAAAACCTTTGAGCAGGTTTTAAAACACTCAATACAGCACTTCCCAGACTCCAGTGTTTACCCTCCTTCAAAAATCCATCTCTCATTATTTTACTTTCCTTCCATGTAGAGAAGTTAAGTTACGAGGGCTTTGGAGCAAGACTGTGACTGAATTAGATCCCAAGGTTTTTGCTAAGCTGTGTGACTGGGGGCAGGTTATCTGACCCCTAGTAAATGAAGATAATAGCGCCTAAGACTGTTGTCTTAGGAGTGAGTGAGGATTAAATGAGATAGTATGTATAACGTGTTCTGCATAGCATCTGGATCAATTCAGGTCTTCTAATAATGTTAGCTTATTATTATTTCATCTGGTAAATGAATATGAATGTGAATATTTGAGTAGCCTTAGTAAACTGTTGGATTTTTAAATTCATTATTCTTTTGTGTTTCTGTAGAGCGTGCTTCCAAAACTCAGAGCTGTGTGTTTGGAATTGAGACTCGGAGCAAGTCACTTAATCCTCTCATCCTTTAGTTTTCTCAACTGCCAAGTGAAGATAGCGTCCCAACTTGGGAGCGCTACTATAAACATAAAATGAGTTAATACATTTGAGAGTTGAATGGTGCCTGACATCTCCAGTGAGTTCTCATTAAATGTTAGCTGCTACTATTATTAATTAATTATTATTCTTTTACAAAGGAGGGAATCAAGGTCAAGAGAGGAGGTGAATTCCCCAATTTTCGTTAATGGTTAAGGGGTGAGGTGTACTATTTCTGAGACAGGAAGAGGGCAGGGCACAGCCATATAAGGAGTAACACAGCAGTTAACACCAGAATGGCGTAAGATTCAACCCCAAGTGGGCCTTGAGGCTCAAGATGGTGGGAGAGTTGACTTCCAGTAGACCTTGAGCTTCATTAAATGCCCATTGTAATATATTAACATGGTGAATAACATGTCCACAGGCGCCATGGCAGTCCCAAGGCTAGCCACAAAAGGTTGAAGAGTGGGACAAGGCCAACTTCCTGGGAATCCCAGCCCCTTCCCCAGGCTACTTAGACTGGTCCTTCCACTTATTAGCATATGAAGCCACCAAGCCCCAAAAACTGGCAACACAGGTGCCTCTTGGCTTCCTCTCTCTCCCTCTCCTTTTTGGAGACGGCCCGCACTCTGTCTATGGAGAGTGTACCTACTTTTACTCTAATCTGAGCACCCAACCCCCCCACCTCGTGGCCTTTCCTCTTGCCTTTTGAAACAGCCTACGCTCTATGCAGTATGTATCTCTCTAAATAAATCTGCCTTTATTCAACTGCGGCTCACTCTTGAATTCTTTCCTGCGTGAAGCCAAGGACCCGCACTTGGCGGGGCACGTCCCAGGACCTCCTCACACTCCACATCTGTTTTTCCTGCATTGTCTCTGATCTCCTGATACCAATTTACCCTTCACTTTGGCTTGGGTTCTCCCACGCTGGACAAGAACTTTGCTTCGTTCATCTGCAGCTTAGCCAGGGAAGATGTGAGCTCTGGGCATTGCTCTTTATTGCTGGTGTTGCAGAAAGATGTGACTTTGGACCATGAAAGGGTTAAGTTCTGCTCTAGATGGAGCGTGAGGTTTCTGCTCAGTTTCTATCTTGGGCCTTTTTCTTGCTTAATCATGAAATACTAAAAACAAACAAACAAAGAAACGAAAACCATAGCAGAGCAAGAGATAAAGATGAAGAAAAATCTTTGAGAAGAAATAAAAACTGTTGCTACCCCTCAAAGAATTCATGAGGTGGTTTAACAGACGACTTAAGACCTCTCCCAAACCTGCACACAATAAAAGCATTTTCAGTGCAGATGAGCTGCAGAAGGGGTCTGTTTACAGCATTTCCCTGAGGAATTTCCCCTGCAGGAAGCAAGCAGCAAAGACAAAGGGAGGCAAGCTTGTTTGAGGAATCAGTTTAAACCTCATTTTATTTTTATCTCTTTGCACATCCCAACTTCACCACCCACTGTAGCCCCTACCTGCTCAATCTCTTGTGTCACAATTCCAGGTGCACTCATCAGCATGCACAAAACACATACGAAGGTGGATCTATTTACATATGAAGATGGATAAATCAAATCTGAAAATGGATAATGACATGAGCAAGTCATCAGTGTGTGCTTGTAAACAAGCTTTCAGTTAGACCTTGGGAACAAGGAACATGATAGTCTTTCTACAAACTAGTGGCTTTCTTATTTGAAGTTAGCTTTTTAGTTTTGTTTGAAGGCAATATTCTGAATCTATTTTAAACATTAGAAATTGGTTGTCTGCTATTAGGAAGTTGGTAGAGCTTAGCTGTTTATGCTTAGATTCCTTTACGCACAACTTCTCCAACTTTTTCACCAAAATCGACCTAACCACAGCTAAGAGTAAACACCAAGGGTTAGGGACAGAACCTGACCAGGTCAGCCAGAAGCAGAATTTTTTTTTTTTCAACTTTTTCACATGTATGGCATGGAGGTTAATCACACAGGTCTGATCTTAATCCTTGTGCCACCACTTATGAGCTGGGTGACCTTGAACAAGCAGCCTGTCCTTTCTGTGCTTCAATGGCTTCAATCTGTTAAGTGGGGACAATAGTAGGGACCGTCATGAGGTTAGGATGAGTTAATTCAAGTGAAGTACTCACAAGAGGGTCTGACATACACTGAGCACTCAATAAATGCTAGCTCTAATTATTTTGAAAATAATCACTTGCCTTCGAATTTACGATTTACCTTGGTTTATTTAAAATAAAAGTAATGGATCTCTACCTTACCCCCTCACCCCAAATCATCCAGCAGTTTATCCATTTTTCAAGAATATATTGAGGGCACATTGAGGATCTCTGTCGTGGAAGACATTATAAGAGCTACAAAGATAAGTAAAACACGAAGTTGGCTCTCAGGGAACTTAAAATCTTCTAGAGGAAGTGCATGAAATAGAGACTGGTCCAATAATAAAAATAAGTATTTATTGGCCGAGTACTATGTACCAAGTTTCTGTAAATTAGGAGGCTCCAAACAATCCTGTAAGGTGGGTATTATTTTTACCATTTTATAGCTGTGGAAACAGAGGCTCAGAGAGGTCAGGTAATATGCCCCAGTCGCATGATTTGCAGGTAATGCAGCAGGGATTTGAACCCATGTCTGTCTGGGTTCACAGCCCACGACTTCTCTGCTGTGCTTCTGTAATTCCAGTTTGTTGAATCTGTGGTCTTGGTTTGGAAATTGGAAACCCCAGATAAGAACTGGTAACCAAGGATGGGCAGAAACGTCGGAAATTGTGTCAGGATGTTTAGAAAATGAGAGGATAAACGAGATCTCAAAGAAAACACAAATAATTGGTTTCACATTGGAAAGCCTCAGCCTGGCCAAGGACAAAGGAGAAAGGTGGATTTCATGTCATGCGCCAGCTCTGCTCGGCGGTGGCTGCTGGGAGCATCAGGTGGGGAAGCATTGTCGATCACCTGGACTCAATGGGCGAAGACTCTTGTCCAATCAGCAGAGTCTCCTGTGGGAACAGGGGTGGGGGAGCGGCAGCGTGGTATCTGCAAGCCCCAGCCTGGGGTAAACACTGAGCCAGAAAAGCAATTAAAGCAGAAACAGATGAGGATAATTAGAAGGGATAGCTCCAAAGGGTAGAAGGAGGCAGTGAGACTAAAACAGAGGATTGAGCTATTTCTGTCCATCCCTTGATGTCTGGAAAAACAGTCTTTTTGGTTCAGACTATGGTACCACGCCTGGAGGAAGACTGCAACTGTTCTAAGCACTGTCCCCCTAGTTTGGATTCCAGTGGTATCTCCTGGATTCTGCTACCAGATTGCCCTGAACAGGACAAAGGTCTACTGGACATCTCCATTTGGAGGTTCAGCAGATTTCTAACTCTACTTAATCAAAACTGGACTCCTCATCTTCCTTCAAAAAGCCGATTCCTTTCTCAATATTCAACATTAGAGTTTAGCAGTACCAAATCCATCCACTCAACCAAATTAGAAACTAGTCTTACTTTTTTAAATGATAAAATGCTTCCTTTAAGCTTCCTGTTTCTGTTCCTGCACTACTTCGCCTCTATTCAAATTATCAGATGAGTCAATTCTTTGAATGAAGATATGTCACCACCATTATGGGTGGAGGGGAGCAATATTGGCCCACAGAGTCCCCAGGAAAGCTCTGTTCAAAGCCAAAGTCACAGGATCCCCAGGGTTAGTGTCCCACAGCTTTATAACAATTGAGAAGGAAATATTGGAGAAGTACATCTTTTTGTGAGAGAAAAGAGGGTCAGGAAAATCGGGGACAGCTGAAAACTTCCAAAAGGAGGAAAGGCACTAAGAAAATTATTATGTGTTATTCTGCTCAGAGAAGACAGTCGTAAAGAAATGGGATTAGAGCTTTTCAACAGTGGCTGGGAAAATGTGAAGACTGAAAAAGCAAATCGGATGGGCCACTTTCTTCTTTCATCTCCTCCCTCCACTACTTCTTTGGCCTCTTAGATGTCTGTCTTCATCAGACATGACCGAGAGGTTGTAATTGCATCATTTGATTTTTCACTAAAGCCCCTAAAACTTTGAACTTTTACTGATGGAGCCCCAGACCTTCAGTGCCGGATTTATGTTATGAAAGCACTAAGCAATGACATCATTTCATATAATTTAGCGTTCTTGGCATACTCAGTTCAGAAGAGACCAAAACCTTGGGTGCGGAAGGTCAGGCCTGAGGTACACAGGCAGGGTTGTCTGTAGGAAATTTCTTCAATGTCCAAGCAGGCATAGATTAAAGATGTGACAAGTTTCTGAATTGCGTTTGCCTTAAGTTTACTGGAGTTTTTGAAGAATAAATCACGTTCACAGGTCAGAGGGACACCTGCGATGTTAAGTCAATAAGTGAGTTGCCCTTTCGAACTACGTTGTTTTACTTAATTGTTCTTAACTCTCTGTGCTACCTTGGGCAAGTTACGTAACTGCTGTAAGCATTAGATTCCTCATCTGTACAGTAAGGGTCGTAATACTGGACCATTTGAAGGTTAAATTAAGCAATCCTGGCACATAGTGCATGCTCAAATAATGTTGGTTTTTCTAATAACAATGATAATTCTACCGATGCACTATTAATTGTGCGACAAATGAATGAGCTCTTGGAAATCTCTACTTCTGCTATTACAGGCAGGGACAGGGAAAGAACATTTGTAAAGTGCCCTGAATAGAAAAGGTTTGGATTTCATTTTGTCTTTCTTAGCCATTCCCTTTTCTATTCCTTGTAAACCAACATACTGTAGGAACATAATCTACAGAACTACAGGAATGATGATGGGAAGTAGTAATTACCTGCACTAGCCCCTCTCCAACCCAGGTCCTGCCCCCCAGGGGTACCCTTTTAACTCTTCTAGCTGTTTCTTCTAGGATTTCTAGATAACATGCTTTGGGTGATATCTCTTCTTTCTTTCCTTATATTTCAATATTAGAATGTATTCACTGACTTCCCAACATGGGAGATAAGAATGCTGCTGTTTCATTTTGCACACACACGTTTCACTATTTTCCTCCTCTTCTCCTTAGAGACTTACGTTATATTTAGTGTCCAGTTTTCCCATTTTGTTCACCACTGAGCCATGTGATTGGTGTGATTACATTTCCTTTATTGTGTGACTTTTTGGTTTTCCTTACAGGGAACATATACCGTGTTTGTTTGGATGGGTTTTTTGTTTCTTTGTTTTCGAGGTACCTGTTATTAACATATACTCAAATTTTCCATCTGATCTAACCATAAAACTGCTGTGAACACAATCTCAGACATATTGGGTAATTTATCAATCCCTTTTATTTATTTACTTATTTTTTGAGTCACATCTTTGAGTCATGTCCCTGTCACTCTCTGTGACTCTACTCCAATCTAAATGGGTTGTTTTTTTGGATTTTCTCCATTGCTGCTCTCTTGAGATTTCTTTGGCCATTATCCTGAAATTTTCTCTCTTTTATTGGAGCTCCTTGTCCTGGATCCCACTTCTTCCTCCCTTGTTTTGGTTTACTTCCCTGGTTTAGTGGCACGTATACCCCAGTAGCTGTCTAAGAAAGATGCAGGTCAGGTGTACTGAGACCCTGCCTGGCAGAAGCTGCTGGCTGTTACCAGTACTCCTGTTTCCCTTCTCTCATAGTTACAGAGTTTTTCGCTGAGCCCGTGGCTACCTTCCCAGATTGAAGACCACGTTTCCCAGCCGCTTGAGCAGCTGCGTGAGGTTACTGTGACTAAATCTGGAGCAAAATCACCGAGTGATAATCTTCTGGGGACCTTCTGTGAGAGAGACCTGCAGTGAACCCTGTTTCATTCTTAGAATGTAGATGCCACCTTGGACTATGAGGACCTGGGTCAAGCCTTGGGATGATGGAGCAAGGAGTTGTAACGGACCTGGGTCCTTGAGGGCATCATGGGGCAAAGCCAGCTCTGGACTGTGTAACCCCGTGGTTTCACGTAAGAGAGAAATAACATCAATTCTGAGCAATCACCTGATCCTTACTATTAGACTTTTCATGTATGGAAATTTCTTTACCTTCAGACTTGAGTGAAAATTTGGTGGAGTTGAGAATTCCAAGCAGGAAACCATGTCGCCCTCAGAATTTTGAACTCTCTTCCAGCTGCCTTCCAGCTTCTAGTGTTGTTGTTGAAAAATGTGTTGCTATTTTGACTCCTTATACTTTAGAGATGTCCATCTTATTTTTAATGTCTTTCTCTGGAAGCTTTTATGGTCAGCCTGATATTTCATGATGACTCGCTTTGATGTGGATCCCTTTTCATTCATTGTGGAGGCAATCCGAGGGGCCTATTCAAAACAGGAATGTATATAACTCAGTACTGGGAAGCGTCCTTAATTTATTTCCTGGGTAATTTCTCCTCCCTTCTGTATCTTCTTCTGGAACTCCTATTACTTGAACTGTTTAGATTGATATTCTAAGTTTGTTCTATTTTTTTTTTTAATATTTTCCATCTCTATCTATATTCTTACATGCAACTCTTCCACTGAAGTTTGATTTCTTCTCTAATTTTCATTCACAGTACAAGTTTTTCTTCTCCTCTAAATGTATCCTTTTAAAATAGCAATCTTATTTCTTGAAGCATATTCATCATTTTTTAAATATATTTTCTCCTCCTCCCTGAATTACCTAATCTCTCTGAATTTCTTTTTACCTTTGCATTGTACTCTGTCTCTCACGCTAGAATTTTCTTCAAATATATGTTGTATGTGAGCATATGCTTGTATTTAAGAGCGATGTACTAAAAAGCACATTGGAAAGTCTGCATGTGTATAGGGTACAGGGAGAGGGGTTTCTCACAGCTCACAAGTAGACTTGCATTTACATCTCCTGTTTTAGGTGTGATGCCTCATTCCTGACCACCACCTGGCCTCCTCTCATCCCGAGTCTCTGTTCAGTTTCTTCAGAGGCTAAACTTCGAGTCTTTGATCAGTCTTGACAAGAGCTAATCACCTGGTTACAAGAAGTTGGAGAGGGGACTAGGGATCTAATTTCTTCCACAGTCAGCTGATCCTCACCATCTTATTTTTCAAATCTACTCTCCACCCTATCCTTCTGGGGTCTCTGGCACCCCCAGTTTCTGAGACTTTCCAAGGCTCTGCCGTGCGACTTGGTTGGTTTCTGCTGCCATTCCACCTGCAGATACTTCGGGTTCAAACTTCTATTCTCAATGATGTCAGTTGTCTCTCATCTACGTGGTCTCCATTTTCGAAAAAAAAATTTTTTTGACATTCCTTAAGCCATTGATTGGCAGTTAATTGACATCATTTTGCCCCTGCTCTCCTAGAGCTTATGTTCTAGGGGAGGAGACAGATAATAAACAAGTAGATAAAGTATGTCTAATGGCAATAAATGCGGTAAAGAAAAATGAATTTGAGAGAGGTAAGAGTGATGGGACTGTTTGATGGGAGCACGATTTTACATGGCATGTGCAGCAAAGGACTCTCTGGAAAGATGGCATTTGAACAGAAGCCTGAAGAAAGTTAGGGAAGGAGATAATTCTGGGGGAAGTGTGCTCCAAGCACAGAGACATTCAAATGCAGAGAACCTGAACAAGGAGCACTAGCTTGGTCTGTGTAAGAAACAGCAAGGAGGCCAGTGTAGTGGGAAAGGAGGCGATGTCAGAGAACAGAGGTGGTGACCGTATTTGTGTAGGGTCTTTGTAGACTTGGCAAGGACCGTAGACATTAAATGAGGTAGGAAGACACTGATGAGTTCTGAGCAGGTAGTGGTAAGATCAGGCATAACTTTACACTGAATGTCATCTCCTCTCCTACTTGCATGATCCTTGTGAGCTTCTTACCCATTTACTGTGTTTTGTGTGAGGTTTGGTTATGGTGTACAAGAGTTCCATCCACATGTTTGACCAGAAGTCTTAGCTTCTTTATTTTAAGAATTTTTTTTTTTTTTTTTAACAATTGGAGTTGTCTCAAAAAGTTGAATGACCTGCCATGAAGGCCAGAAGCATGGATGGACAAGCACAAACACTCTTAACCAAATGAAATTTTGCTTTCCGTGACTCCCTGTAGATCTTCACAGCTAAAATGAGCTAATGAGACAAAGTAAATTCTTGGACTGTCCCACCAGCTAGTGGTTCTTCTCTGGAGTGAAACCCACCCAAAAAGGGGCATTTGGAAATGTATCCATTTAGCCCAAAGGGGGAACTGGGAAAGTGTAGACTCTACAATTTTCATGCTAACTGAGGGTTCCCACTACCCTCTGCCACTGCAGTACCACTAAGAATTCTACCCAAAATCCAACAGCATGCTCTTTGAGAAACAGCTTTAAATCTCCCCCAAAGAGGGAATCCAGGAACCCTAAGGGATCCCATCACATGAGGATGGGAGTGAGCCTGGGGTGCCTGAATTTGGCTCCAAGCATCCAGCTCCTCAGGTGCATTGATTTACATGTGAAGGCAGCTACAACCCTTGAGGGCTACTAAATTGTTAAATGACCTCTATTTTTGAGTTTCAAGTTTTTACCCTCTAAGTCAGACTATGCGCTTCTTAAAGGAGAACAAATGGCTCTTGTATTCATCACAATTGTGGACACATAGTGGTTTCTAAATAAATCCTTGTGGATAAGCCTGGATTCTGATCCTGATTCTGTCATTTGAGGAAGTACTTGTGGAGCAGATGTCTCTAACTTTGTCAAGGCAGTTTTCTGTAAATTAGCTTTTTTGATAAAAAAATAGGATGGTGCATATTACTCTAACTCCCACGTAGTATGAAACTTACCTTCTTCCTTGAAACTCTGTGAGGAATAATTACCATGTGACTACAAATCAACATGAGAGTGTGAAATATTATGTAAGAAGGAGGGGAGGCAGGTCACCATTACATAATGCAGTTCTCTCATGACTTGGCTGTAATGTGGAGGGCCTTGGAGGTGAGCCACAGAGGGCAGACCGTGTTACCCACACACATCAACTCCGAAAAATGAATCCTCACCACTTATAATCATAGATACAGCCGCTCCCACAGGAAATACCTAACCTGCAATCAGTCTCCTCCTCGCTGTGGTCTGGCAGGACAGGTGATACCTGTCCTCATGAATTTGTGTGTGGGGAATTCATTTTTACTTCAGAATCAACATCATAAACCTTTATGGACCAGTTGGAAACATGCTGATGGGCTATTATGCTTTTATTTGTTTTTATAACAGCAAAAGACCATCCATGGCCCCTGCTCTTTGTTTATCTGACAGCATTTTCCACGTAAAAAATTATTTTCTTTCAAAATACTTCCAGAATTGTATCTTGTTACTCTTCCAAACATCTTGTGAAGAGGTGAGTAAAAAAGACTCCTATGACAAACGGAGATCAAAAAGCCCAGGGTGTTAATTGGGAGCTAGAGATTTGCAAATAGTAACTACTATCTATAAAATAGATAAACAACAAGTGTCTTCTGTACAGCACAGGGAACTACATTCAATACCTTGTAGTAACCTATAATGAAAAAGAATATGAAAATGAATATATGTATGTCTCTGTATGACTGAAACATGATGCTGTACACCAGAAACTGACACATTGTAACTGACTGTACTTCAATTAAAGAAAAAAAAAAAGTCCAGGGTATTAAACAAGATGCTCATCAATAACATGGGAAAGTGAATAACTGAATGGTTAAAAAGCCGGTACTGACTATCAATAAAAATATTGTATTACTTGTGAGATTACAGTGCCATTTATTTGCTATGATATAAATATTTGATTTGGCTTGTCAATCTAGTTATTCCAAAAGTCCTTTTCAAGGGCCTGCAATGTGGCAGACACTATGGCAAACCAAGATGTGGCTTATGACAAATTTTAAATCACTTTTGAAGTAACTATTAATCCCTACATTTCACATGTAGAGTATCTGGAAACAGAATTAATACCTCCGTATTTAAAAAAAAAACTACATTGTATGTATAATTAATAGACTCTGCTTATGAGGACAATGAAAAGAAGAGGAAAAAAGTGTGAGAAGGAATAAGTTAAAACAGTATATTTTAATAGCATACTAAATACAAAATGGCTTATTACAGTATCAATGTAGCATCCATTTGAACTTTGTTGACTATTTAGAAATTAAGGTCAAAATATTTCAACATAATATTTGCCTAAAATGGAAACAAGAACACTTAAATATACTCCAGATGGATTAAAGATTTAAATGCATATAAGAAATGATAATATTAATAGAAGTAAATTCTTTTATAAATTTTGAGTCAGGAAAGCTAATCATAAAGGAAAGGATAAATAAAGGATAAGCATTATAAATTTCTATAATCAAAAGAAAATCTATGCAGAATAATGGCAAACTGCACACAAGTTTCATGTTGGCATAATGTATGGCAATCATTAATATACCTAAGATATGAGAAGCATTTACAAATTAATAATAAAAAGGTGTACAGCCCAATAGAAAGATGAGCAAAGACTCTAAACAGTTAGCTCACCAAAGAAGAAATATTTATGATCAATAAATGTATGACTAGACATCCTCCCTTATTTGTAATCAAAGAAATGCAAATTTAAATGGCATTTTTCACATACGTATTAGATTTTCAAAGATGAAAAGAACTGAAAATACACAGTGACAATGAAGTTGTGAGAAAATGGACACACTCATTGGTGGAAACAAATTGATACAGTGTTGTTTCCAGGCAGTAATCTGACAACAATTTCATATATTCCACATGCATTCCCTTTACCCATTCCCTTATCAGGAATTCTGTTTAAGAACACACAAGTGCAGTAAGAGACAGATACATCAATATTCAAATCAGTATTATTTACAGTCAATCCCCCCAAGATTAAATAGCGATTCAAACGGTTTTCTACATCTGTATTCATCTTTCCCAAAACAAATTTCTTTTTTGTTGCACAAAATTCTCCGTATTCTCAAACAATACAAGAGCGAAAATGCCTCTAACACCCCAATATGCAATAGCCCCGGGGGTAAATCCTACTAACAGGTAGACAGATGCCCTTCTGAAAGGTTTTATGTATATATGTATATCATTAACACAAACGACAGCATATTGAACATTGCTCTGCAGTTTCTTTATTCTTAACTTAAAATATGTTGTAGATATGTTTCTTTGGCTGAATAGTTGAGACTTGGTCATTGGTACAGAAAAATGTTTACGACATAAATTAAACGAGCAAAAAAAGATTCCAAGATGGCATCAGGACAGTGATTCTTGAACAGAGAGGTGAGAACGGTAGGAGAAGGGAGTCTGTCATTCACTCTTCACTCCCCTCCCTCAATTTCATTTGCCTTTGCCGGAGTCATGTTTGAGTAAGGTGGGGAACCAGGTGTATTTTGAGAAGGATCCCTTGTCGGTTCTAAATCACCAACCACACCACTCCTTTCCTCCCAGACTCTTCCCAAGTCAAGCATCATGGCTGTATTTTTTTTTTTCCTTTTAGGAAAATAATATATATGAATATAAGCACAGACAAAATATCCAGAAGAATGTTGACTGCAGTCATCTTCGCATGGAAGATAATCAGATGATCTGTTTTATTTTTTTATATTTTTGGGATTTTTTTTGTTGTTGTTGGATTTTTTAATTAATTAAAAAATATTATCTTCATTTAAAAAAATTAAGCAAACATGACCCTTGAAGTCCTTGAAAACCACTGCTGGAGAAGTCAGGTGACACAGCCCAATATGTAGCCACAGTTAAAACAGGCTAAAAAAGTACATAAGAATGGATATCTTTTGGACTAAGCCATAATTATGTGTTTTAACCCAAGGAGCTAGATAAAGTCAAGCACAAGGCATAAATGTTTTGGAGAGATGGTTAAGAATTTGCAGCTTCAATAATGATGATGAAGTGTCAAAAATACCCCTAAGTTTCTAAACTTGTACAGTGTACTGATGACCCTTTTATAAAGGGGAATATCCTCATAAAATTTGCTGAACAGGAATGTAGAAGAAACACATACGTTTTATATGATGGATGGAAAACTTGAACTTCATTATCTTCAGAAGAGAATGGAGACTATGTATGGAAATGGGTTGAAGAAAGAATTACTGCATGGTAAGATTAATAGTAGATTATTAAAAGAAAATGGAGAGTTAGTGAGTATAATGCTAAACATTTTAGTTTGACATTAGAAAGTTCAACTCACATTTCCCTATAAAACAGCTCTGTAATTAGAGACAGAGATCAGAGTTGCATGAATCTGGGTCTGACCAAAAGGGGTTTTTTTGTTTTGTTTGTTGTAAATTCCAATTAATGGAATACGAATAATGATAGTTTACCATTTATTACTTGTGTTCAGAAATGGAAATCTAAGGATTTAAGTGGAAATATTAATGGAATAGATTTTTATAGCTTCGCTAAGAAGCATCAGAATAACACGAAGGTGGTACTGCTCTGCTGCTGGCTTTCCATGCACTTGTTTGTTGATGTCTGACTTGAGGGAGAGCAGATTTTGACTATGCTTGTGCCTGAGACTCCTGGGTTCTGGAAGTGGTGAAGTCACCCCTCTCCCCAAACAAAAAGAGAAAAATTATTAGGGACGATATGAATAATTAGTACAGATAAAAAGGAGAAAAATATGGGTTAAAGATAAGGTGTGCAAGGGAGGAGGAGGAAGAAACAGAAAAAAAAAAACTATGTAAGAGGGAAAGAGACTTGCCAGGCCTGTGGCTCATGGAAGTTCGTTTATTACTGCTTCCTATTCAGAGAAATATTCTTCTGGGTTGTCACTGTGTTTTTTTTCAACCTGACACCACCTAACATCCAAAGAAAGAAATTTCTTTTTTTTAAGCGGAAATGTCTTTTGCAAAGATCTTAATCTGCACTTTTGATCTTAATCTGCATTTTTTATTGTTATTCTTCTCCCTACTCTCACCCAAGGGTTTGTAGAAATCTTCTTCCTGAAAAGCTCTGTTCGTCATTACAATTATCTAGCCGTTGGGTTAAGCTCATAATTCTTTGCTCCAATAGTTCCCAGAATTACGACAAGTCATGCTTTTGTTAACGCGCTTCTTTCCTTGTTTCCTTTTCACATGAACACACAAATGTCTTTCCTATTTAGAAGTTCACCCCATCTAGGCTCCGTTCCCCACAATCTCCACCCCAATTGAAATCATACATTTCTGAATAGGACCTCATGGTCTAGATGCACGCACGGTGTGTTTATTGTCACGTACGGGATCTTATAAAATCAGAGACATGCATGTAGGTGCAGGCTTGTTAGAGGATTTTGCAAGGTGGATGGTGACTCACTTGTCCGTGTTCTGTTCACTGGGCAGAATGGACCCCACAGGCTGTTAAGATTGGTTACTATTTTTCAAATATTTCTAGTGGAAGAATTAACAAATGAGAAACCCAGACCTAATTTCTCTTATTTCATGAGTTAGTAACAACAGGCAAAAGTTTCTCCTTTAAATTAGTTCTGATACTTGCTTTGAGTTAAGAAACCACTTCTTTTGTTATAAAGGAGCTTTGCTTTCAAACTTTTGTTTGATCATGCAGCTCTCTGCTTGTATGAATCTCAGCTTTCAAGAGATTCAAAGAAAATTGTTGTGTAGTATTACATACAGTCCAAATGGCACAGAAAAGGTATACCAAACAGCTTCCACAAGCTACTCTCTATCTAGTCATTTTCTGTATTGATTCACTTGTCATTCATTCAACCGATGTGCATTGAGCACATACTACGCACCAAGCATAGCTTAAAACTCTGAAGTAAAGATGACTAAGATGCCTCTCAGGGAACTTGAGGATTGATGTCCCCTTCCCCCGTGTTATAAACTGCCATATATGGAGAAAAAAAGTCAATGGAGGCAGGTACCTCTGTGATTTGGGTGAGAATGGCTGTTTAAAAAAAAAGCAATTGGAGGGTGATGCTCATGGAATTTTCAAACACTGAGCAGGAATTTATTAGGTGCACAAGAAGGAAAGAGCCTTCCAGGCAAGTGCATCAGCCTGTCCAAAGACTTGGAGATGTGAAATAGTTGGGGCATGTTTAGGAAACTGCAAGGAGACAGTGAAGCCTGAAGCAGAAGAAGAGGGTAGCGGAAAGCAGGGAGAGAAAATTAACAAGGGGGAAGGAGTCAGATCATGAAGGGTCTTTTATGTTCATCAAGGAAAGGAGCTGATTTAAAAAAAAAAAAAGTAGGTGAAGAAAATCATTGAAAGGTGTTAAGCAGAGAATTGCCATGACTCGGTTTGTACTGTAGGTACCAACAATGGAGAACAGAGTCAGGAGAGAGGAAGCGTGGGAGAGCCTGCAGGCTAGGAGAGCTGGACAGAGGCTGTTGCAATGGAACAGGCAAGAAATGATGCAAGTTGGAAGTAAGACAGAAACAGTGGGGATGGAGTGGATCCCAGAGATGTCCATTGACTCAACCAGATGTAACGACTGATTAGGTATGTGAGTAACAAAGAGGAAGTGATTCTGAAGTTTCTGATTTGGATACTAAGAGCTAATGAAATGTGGGGGAGCATGTAACTCAGTGGTAGAGTGTGTGCCTAGCATGCACGGGGATCACGGGTTTAACCCCTAGTACCTCCATTAAAAATAAATAAGTAAATAAATAAATCTAATTACCCACCCAAAAAAAGAAAAAAAGGAAACATGAATAATTGTTTAACAAAAGATCTAATGAAATGAAATGGAGCAGAATTGGAAAGAGGATAAAGAAGAATTTAATTTTGGATCTGTTAAGTTTATGGTGTTTGTGATCTATACAGTAGAGACGTCTGTTATGAGCCAAGAAATATAAATCTGAAGTTCAAGAGGAGGGTCTGTCCTAAAGATAAAAAAATCAAGAGTCAGAAACACCTGAGAGTCCAGGAGTGACTGAGACTTGAGGACAGAATCTTGGAGGAAAGCCAGAGTGTAAAAGGACCGACTGTAGAAAAAAGAAGCCAAAGAAGAGGAAGATAGGACAAATAGAGGTAGAAGAAGATCCAGTAATTGCCACATAAAGTAAGAAAGGCGAGCATTTCAGGTGGAGTTTGGTAAATATTTTGAGTTCTATTAAAAATCTGTTGGAATGATCATTGGTAAGTGCCCAATCAAATTTTGCAGGTCTAGGGTCTTTGGAGACAATCACACAAATAATTTTCTGCGTGCAAAGGAGGGAAAAGCCAAATTATGAGGGATTCAAGACAGAAAAGGAGGGGAGGGAGTGAGAAGGTCAGAGTGGATGACTCTCCCCAGAAGTCTGATCGTGACTAGAGGTGGACCAGAGCGGCTTTCTCTCTCTTCTTCTCTTTTTCTTTCTTTCTCATCTCATCTCTTCTCTTCTCTTTTCTTCTTCTTTGCTCTCTCCCTCACCTCCTGTTTCTTCTTCCCTTTCTCTTTCTGAGACACAAAAGACCTTTAGGCTAAAATAAAGGAAAGAGGTGCTATTCCAAAGAGATGCTCTGACTTTGGAGGTTACTACAGACATCTGCCCTGGGGGACAAGTCTTTCTTCTAAGGTTATTCTCATCTATAATTGTGTTTCCAGGAGCACAATCTGATCTGTGGTAGATCAACTTCTATGTTAATAGCTTTTCATTCTGC
Organism: Camelus bactrianus; assembly: GCF_048773025.1. NCBI lineage: Eukaryota > Metazoa > Chordata > Mammalia > Artiodactyla > Camelidae > Camelus > Camelus bactrianus. The sequence continues at coordinate 18,060,024 of NC_133572.1, forward strand.
AAGAAGATTCTGCTGTACTCACACAGAAGAGGACATGGAGTGAAGCCACCAGCTAGAAATTCCAAGAATACGGAAATTGAAAATCACACAGTAAAATTAGGTCCTTTCAGCCCACGGTGTGAGGGTGTAATGCCTTTCACAGTGTTTTGAATTATTTTCTCTTTATTAAGTCCATTTGATGGATCAAACAAATTTAAAAACCACTCAGGAAGCACTTATTTCGTACAAAGGTGGAAGTGTTATGGGTAATCTTATGACAACTATGTACTAACATACTTGAGTCTCTCTTCTTGGGTTCCTTACAAATGTAAAAAGAAATAAAATGCATAAAGTTCTTTGAATCCATATGGTTCTTATATTTGGGAAACTTAATACCTCTTTCAGATTTTACCTTAGTAATCCTCACAGCTTTTTAGGTTATTGGTTTTTTTTTTTTTTTTTTTTTTCTGAACTCTGTATCATCATCTTGGGTGGAAAGTATGGTTTGTGTCCTCATGACAAACTCTGCCTTCTATCCCCGGAAATACGGCTTGTGCAGACAGCTTTGGCTGACTACCTGGTTTCTGAGTCCTGCTAAAATGAATTCTTTTGCTAACTGTTTTTCCACTCACCGCCTCTATTTTACGGATGAGAAAACTTAAATGTATAGCATCACAGAATTTAAGGGGAGAGAGGAATCTTGAAGATTAGGGCTGTTTGTTGCTAATAACTAAAAACAGAATGACTGGAACTGGTAACAGGAAGGGACTTGAACCCAGTTAGATTCTGTTAGTTATCTCTGGTCTCTGCTTCCTTCTTCCGTATTTCTGTACTGCTCTCCCTCTGTTTCCTTGTCAGTAGGGGAGAGTATGACCCAGATTTATATGCTACAATATTAAATATGCCCAGCAACTGAATCTTTCTGTCCACTGCAGTTCTGTACTCTTGAGGGAGAGATACTGGTTGATGCCACTCATAGTCCAATCAATCAATCAGCTGTGGTCCAGAAATGAGAATCACATGACTTAAAGGAATAGATCCCTGTGGTTTGGGGTGGGGTGGGGGGGATAGTTAACAGGATCCTTGTAGGCTAAGCAGACATTCCAAAATGGGTCCCTTAGAAAGGCTACTCTCATTTCACGCCCCCCCAACCACTACCACAAACACATCATTTTATACATAAGGAAACATCCCCCCCCAAATATTAAATTATTTAGCCAAGGTTATAACATGAGAATTCTACATCTACTGCTATTTTCACGTGTGATTTAGTTTTGTTGACAGTAGACTAACATTCAATAAATTGGACCCAAACTCTTTATATCACTCTGAATCCCATAGTTCCCTTTCCCCTACCTTTCTATTTTTTTCTTTCTAGGAAATTAGAGGAAATGCTAAGTAATTTAAAGAGACAATTTTTCAGAAGAGCTTACCCTGGTAGTATATTGATCTGTCAGTTCTTTTTTATGCTCAACAAGCATGTTTTTACGCATACAAGTGGAGGAAGCTATCCTTAGAACATGAGGACAAAAGAATCAAAACCCAAGACCTATGCTTTCTGCAAATAAGTCTCTTAAATAATTGAGAAAATAATATCTCCATAAATGAACGAAGTAGGGAACAAAAGTCAATGTATAGCAATGTATGCTGAATTGCACATAAATTACTGAAGGAACAGGAAATCAGGACTGCAGGTGGAACCTTCAGAGAGACTTTCTGAAGGCAAATTTTTAACAGAGCTTCAAGGAGATACTGCTAACTATACCTCAGAGGTGGCTAATTTGTGGCTCTCAGACCAAATCAGCTCTACTTCTGTGTTGTTGGGCCAGCATGGTATTTTGAAAAACAACTCAACTTTGAGTATTTTTACATGGGACCTGCTCTTCCCAATTTAACCATACTCTGTACCACTCCTTCGTGTTTTGCTCTATCCCTTACTCCGGCGTGCGCCTGCTACCTGCCCAGTTCCGGAAGACGTCTCAGTTTGCAGGCCCTGGATGTCAATTGTCATGATGGAAGAAGGGGGCATTCATTCAGTCTTGGTAAATCAGCTTGGACAGAGGCCAAGAGGTGTGGGTCATGAATACATGTGAATGAAACAGGGTTGGAATGGAAGCCAGCCTGTATGAAGCTGAGGGACTCTATGGGTGGAATTATAATAGATTAAAAGGGAGAGTTTCAGAAGGACATGGTGATAGAGGCCCATAAGTGATGAGGTCAGAAATGCTAGATTTTCTCCATTAAGCAGTTGTCTATCATTCTAAGTTCTTGTTTGGGAGTGATCTGAGTTATTTGAGAGACAGTACATGACTTCTCTAGAGTGGCTAAACCCAAACAAAGAGAAAGATATGAGCTCAAAACCTTTTCAATAATCTTAGTAGAAGACAACATTTTGGATAAAGGCAGTAGTTCTGATGATGGAAAGGCAAAGAAAGAGAACATGCAGGTAAGAGAAAAATGGGATTAGACAAGAACAAGGAAGGAAAAAAAAGGGGGGATGAGACTGCTGTTTCCACAGAGAGGAAGAGACTTGGAGAGAAACGGCAGAAGGTAGCCCTCTGTTAGAAAGGTGATGAAATTGGTCAAAGCTGGTTTTCCTGTTAACACACAGCAGCGACCCGTCGGCTCGTTGGTGTGTTTCCCGCTGGCACAGTTACTCAGGGCCAGTCAAGAACAGAACAGGCAGCCGCATGGGGTCTTCTGTGCTTTATTCATTACAGCTTCTTTTATTTGTTGTTTTAATGTATTTAATTTCCTAAATGAATACAGATGTTTTGGATTACAATGCTAATAAGAAAAATCTGAAGAGATGCCCAGCGTCTTTTAAGTCGGGTAGAAGTGGAAACATTTTTCCTTCTGCCCGTTCAAGTTTCAGTTGATCCTTTTTGAAAATGCTGACTTGAAAATGGATGGGTCCCTACTCATTTTCAGTGCAGAGAAAGGGGAACAAATTTTAAGTGACATTTTGAAGAAATCATCATGTTGTCCGCTTTGAGAAGGTTCGAGACCTTGAGAATTTGGAAGTCTCGTGAAGATCGTCACAAAGTTCACTAGCATTCTTTCCTAGGATCTGCATTACTATTTGAAAGCATTAAATGTATAGAGAATGCTTATAGCACGCCAGCATTATTTGGTGTTAGTATTTTGAGGGTGTATGTGAAAATCTTAGACCTGGCTTTTGCAGATGACTTTTGTGGGGACGTATACCTCATGTGGAACAAAGAGAAATCGTCTCCCCAAGAACTGTATTTATGTGTGATTCATATTTGTGGATGAGGCCACTTAGGAAAAAACTCAACAAAGAAAAGAAACATTCCCGCTGGGCTTCGTGGTTTATATGAGTTAAATTTGTCATTGTTAAGATAGAAACAGAAGGCTCACTTCAGGTTGTCCTCTCCAAACCCTGGGCTGCAGTCAAGCTTAACGACACAGCCAAAGGTAATGATGTTTGATTTGCTTTGAACTCGTCCTCTAATTGGATCCTTGTCACTACAGAAAGCAGCTGAAATTTAATTAAGGGGCGGGAAACTCCCAAGTCTAATTTAGCCTGGAGCTGCTCTGTGGGTCGCCTCTCAGGACTTTCACAGCTGTTGAGCTAAGGTTTTGGTGCAGATGCTAAATTAAGCCTCCCCCGGCAAGGCAGTCCCCAGTCCCCATGCAGCACAATGGCTTCTTTCTAGGTAGGCTAACTCGCCAACCTACCTGGACACATTGTGTCCCACTGTCAGACTCCTGCTTGCTATCATGCAGTTGTTAAGGGCACCTTCAAATAAAATTTAATCATGATAGATTTAAGTCCTCCAACAAGGAACGAGCTTAATCATGATGAAAGTGTGCACTCCAACAAGGAACTCCATTTCCCTTTCTTCTAGTCCCATTGTAAATTTCCTAGTTGCTTTTGACACTAAACATTCCCCCAGATAATCAGCTCATCTGAACCTAGTGGGGAAAGCTGAGACGCAATTAAATGAGAAAATACACATTAACACAAAATTCACAAAGAGGAAAATCTAAGATATTATCAAAATACTGTTTCAACAAAAACAAATTTCCCAAAGACATTTTGTAAATTTCTGTAAGATTCGTGCCAAGAGGCTCATGAACTCCACTTCCTCCACTGGCTCCTTGGAGCTGGCCCGATGTCTATCTTAGAAGCGTGTCTTTCCACTACCGTGGATTTCCCCAACCACTGTCCAGTGCACAAAGAGGATCCTTAACCACCTGGTTGGCTTAGATTACACAAAACATACTGGATTTTTAACAACCCAATATACTCACCTGCACAGCAATGTACTGTATAAATATCATACCTACTGCGCAATGCCTCTAGTAATAAAAGAAAAAAAAAGCTCTCATCTTTTCATGATGTGAAAAACTTAATTGGCACTGAATAGTTTTTACTCTATCATATGATCTAATGTGTGTATGACTATCTGCAAGTTGAACTGAACTAAATTTTTGGAATGGCAAAAATCCTGAAGGTTCAGTTTGAGACGATAAAGTGATGCAGTGGGCAAAGCCTACACATCTCAGACTGCGTAATGTTAGGACAACCCTTTGTTTGTTTCTGGAAGCAGGGAAGGTAGTTAGGTTTATTAATTAATTTATTTTTTAACGGAGGTACTGGGGATTGAACCCAGGATTTCATGCTAAACGTGCGCTCTACCATTAAGCTCTCCCCTCCCCACCAGGATGACCCTCTAGGGTTAAAGCAGATTCTGAGCACTGCTCTTGTTTGTCTGCCTTCTTTAACATGTGGGCTTACGAATATCAAATGAAGCAGAAGATAAATGTGGTATTGTGAATGAAAAGTATTGCCAGGCCTATTAGCAAACAAAGGGTGCTGCGGCCATCAAGTCATCAGTCGCTACTGCCACTCCCGACAACGAGCAGAGGGAATGCAGGATGCAGACAAGGAGGCAGCCTGGCCTCTGCTGCCACCCCAACAGTGCTCCCTGAGGAAACTCAGGATGTGAAAGAACAGGACACTGGCAGTAGGGAGCTAGGTGCTTAACAAAGGAATGATTTCAATGAGCCCAGACCTCTACACCTTCCCATACATATAAAAGTACTAAATTCCTTAACTTGAGATGCCTGGTTTTCTTTAATTAACAGTAATCTTTCGATGTTCTGACTACCTGGTCTTTGTTGCAAAATCTCCTATATATCTTGGTCCCTCCCTTGCTTTGGCAGAACAATCTCTTAGCACTATCTGAGAGGCTGCCTCTTGGGTTCGAATCCTCAGGAAGTCCACCTCTAACATGCAATGAGCAGTCAGACTACTGAAAGGCACTTTGGGTACCAGCGCTAAATTCCTTTAACCATTTCATTCTTCGGGAAATATGAAGATGGGGGAGTTGGACTAGGAGTCATTTTGACCAGATTGCCTGTGGTGGCTGGAGCTTCACGGCGGGCTGACACGGGTGACTTGTCCTACCTGGAGACGTTCAGCTTTTTTCCCTGGAAATTATATTTGCATATGGAGGAGATACAAGTGGTAAACATCCCCCAAATCATCTCTTCTGACCTTTCCAATACTACTGATATTTCTAAAACACTGGAAATTTATTCACTTCAAGTGAATAAACATTGGGATAATTCAGTGACTCTTTCATTCTCCTTCCAAATATGTTGCTTTGAGTAAATACAGCTTACGAATCCCCGCGACATATTGTCACCGTGTTACCGCGTGCTGTAAATGGAACAGACAGTTAGAGGTCAAGTCTTCACCTCAGCCCTGAGTTTCCTTTGCTTTATACATTTAGATCAGATGCTAAACGTGGCTTTAAGATATTTTCTTTGTGGTTTAATTTTCCTTTGTGATTATTTCTTTTATTTAATGGGAGTGTAAAAATGGCCTAAAGACTAAAAACAAATTGTAGCTTATTTTTAACATAGGCACTAAGAGGTACTCTGTTAAGTCTGCCTACGGGTCAAGATTAAACGTTCAGGATCATTTCGGGTTAAAAATGCAACAGTGAGACATTTACGTTTTCTTAACAAAGCATAGGGGACTATATTCACGTGGCATTCTTTCACACCCCCTTGGGCCCAAGTCTTACAACAAACAAGGAATGAGAAAATGTGGGCTCCACAGTGACTCTCAGTGTATCTCTGGTCTGAGCCTCCCTAGAGATGCCCTGAGGCGCCTGCATGCAACACCACCCTGCAGCTCGTAATGACTCCCGGGAGACGGGGAGGGATTTCTGGACATAGAAGAAGGAAAGGCAAGCTGAGTCATCAGGGCAGCACCCCAGGACCACCGTGAACTTCATAGCAGTGCTAAGAGTGATGTGTATCCATCTCCTAAGTGTTAAAAGCTGCAAAGAGGTTTTTCATTTCAAACTTACTATCCAGCCTATTAATCTGTGTTTGCTTCTGGCACTTCATTCAGTTTATACCCTGATAGTGAACAGGTCTGTTTTAATGGTATGTGTAATTCTCATTTCTTAAGAAAGGTGTTAAAATGTTTGCTTCTTAAACAAGACAGGAGGTTTTTTTGTTTTTGTTTTTGCTTTTGTTTAGACATTCACTTGCCTGTTTGCTTAGTGAGTAGCAGAAATATATTTTCGTATACTTTGGCCTTCATGTGCATAATGCGTTCAGCAAATCCTGAAATGCATCTCTGGCAGAATATCCTTTGATTTTATCCAGGACTTATATATATTTAACACCTGGATAAATTTAGAGTTCTTTTGAACTAAATGAAATCATTGAGAATCTAACAGTTACCGGACAGCTGTTAATAGTTTTAACAACTTCTTACAGTTGCCCAGAGGGAGGAAAATGTGGTCCATTTCAGGTCCTCATGTAAAATAGTGAATTACACTGGGAACAATAGCTTACCTTTAATAAAAGGGAGACCTGTTTATTTTCATAGGATTAGTATTTCAATTAGTTGAAAGATTAAAAATCATCACTTTCTTTGAATTAAAATAAGAATTCCCTAAGAAATAGACACATCAAAAAATGAGAAATGGTTTTCTTTCTATTCCTAGTCTCATTATGGATGGAGAACATATTTTGAAATGACACAGAAAAGTGTATTCTAATAATGTATATTCTTTGAATAACAAGGTGTTATTTTTCTAAAATGTACTGAAAGTCAATGTTATGTTAAATTAATGGCAAAAATAAACATATACAATTTAAAAGTCTCTATTTTTCTAGGAAGATGTAGGATGCTTAAGAAAAGGAAGATGATAATTAAATGAATATTATTCTAAAAGTACAAAAATATCAAAATCAGACACTTAAATAGCTGCTTTTTAATTTTAATATTAATGAAACTTCCTAAATTCTTATTTTTCCACCCAAGAAAATAATCCACTAAACCACTTACCTAATTTGTAAAGATGTGTTTTATTATGTAAACAAATAATTGCAAACAAAACATGGTTGTGCAGAATGTTTGAGACTAAGCATGCTAATTTTAATAAAAATATTTCCCTAGTAAATTCTTAATAGCTAGTTTTTTTTTTTTTGTGAAACATGTGTTTCCACTACTTCCAAAGACCTGGTAATCGTTCATGCAAATGAAAAAAAAAAGTGTATGTTTTCCATACATGCCTAAGTTGTTCCACAAACATCTGGTAACGAATCTTTGAAAACTGCTGGATCCCGAGCCAGCCCAGGTGTTCACTACATCTCCAGAACTCAGCAATTGCCTGCAGTAATTTGTTGCAACTCGTATTGGCATTTTTACGGTTATGATGAGGCAAAGGGTGATGACATCATGTGCTAATGTTACGAAGGTGCTGTGAATTCAGTGTGAAAATTCCATCAATGAGTGATTGTTACCGAAATTGACTACATTGGTGGCCATCACATTTTGCCAACTGAAACATCTGGGCACAAGTTAGTAGTGGCACACCTTGTAAATAACTTAATTGAAATTAATTGCCAGAAGTTTGCAGCTCCCTAGGTAGTTTATAAGTACCATTTCTTATTCTACTGCAATGTTTTGGGCTTAAGAATCTTGTGTTCTCAGATTCTGTTGTAGCAGCTTGTGATGAAAGTGAAAAGTGTAGAAAATATATGAGTAAGACCACATGGAAATAAAAACATTATTTATACATACGGAAGAAAACATTGCTATCTCCTATTTCTACTTTAAAATTAATGTATCTAAAGCAGTTTAACAAAAGAGGATAGTTAAATAATTAGATATGAGTCTCTTTTTCCCCCGAAAGAAATATGTAGTATTTTGCCCATGTTGTAAATATCAAATGCTTATTGTATTGATAAAAACATTTGAAATTATTATAGACTATAAAATTGCATATTTGAAGAGACCAAGGGCAGTTCTGTGGAAAAACTAGGAAACTGGATAGGAAATATGGGCCCTATTTTTGCTGGACAGATTTTAAAGCATTTAGAATAAATTTCTAAATTATTCATAGCTTCATGCATCATAAACACGGAAAGGTAACCAAAAAATTACAAGGATGCTGTACTCAACAAAAATTAATTGTTCAATAAATTTTAATGTCAGTTCCTTGCTTCTTCCCTTTTTAACTACCCATACCTTTGAATTTTTGCCTTTTAAGAAAAGTTTTGCAAATGTAAAGATATTTAAAGATATTAAACGTTGATAGTTTAAAATTGACATGAAAATCCAATTAATAAACTAAAGTTCCTAATTGCCTTGAAAGTACCACGACTTATTTTTCCATATTGCAGTATAAACCTCCATAATGCCCTCAATATTTCAAAACTTTTATAAAACCTCTATCTTTAAAAATAACGGTGGTTTTGTTCTGTATGTTCAATGAGAAGTTTCATCCCTGTATCTAGCTTTTTTAAAAGTTTAACGCTGGGAAGACGTTTTTCTAACTAGTGTGATTCTTCTTATTATGTTAAGAAATCTGTGCAACTCATATATTCTTTTTTTTTCTTTTTTCTTTTTTTGGTTGACTACTAAGAAGTTTAAAGCTAATTTCTGATTAAATCAGTAGTTATCCTGAGTCCCATGCTTTCTGGTTCAACCAAATTGCTTTTTCTACCCTTTCCCCTGTTATATTTCTTGGCTTTTGTGCTTTTATACTTGCTTCCATAATCAGTTATATCTATGTTTTCTGTGTCAATTAAAGTAGATAGAATTTAAATTATAAATAGTTTAGAATATCTTAGACTATCAGATGATATTCTTTCATACAAAATGTTTGCGATTCAAAAGTCTGTTTATTCTTCCCAGACCTGTGGGGTATTTCATATCTTATTTTTCTCTCCTTATAGCTCACTATTGCAAAAATAGCACTTTATAACAACAGTGTTCTGCTTTGTTTTTGATAATAGAAGCCCTTATGTTCACAAATACGCTTTTAATATACCCACACAACCTGGCTAGTACGCTGAAGGATTTGAGTTCCTTTCCTGAACAGAAACAAAAGAATGTATCTCCACACTCATTCGTAAAAGTAATCTTGATGCTTTGTCATAACGGACATATAGGTAGGCAAAGTGAATTAAATGCACTATCCAAATGTAAGAAAGAATTCCATTTAAATTTTGCTTTTGTTAGGAACAAGCATGGAAAGTATGGGCAGAGAAGGAACTTTAACTTATGGTTTTAATCTTCAATGTTTGAGTCCCTGTAAATGTCCTTGAGGTTAATATTTTAATAGTATCAGATTAAATTAAATAAAGAATATATGGAAGGAATGGCAGGCAATTAACAGAGCCATGTGAAATCAATGATAGTTGCTTTTTAATCAGATTTCCACTCAGCTGTTTTTCACTACAAACAAATGTATTTTACAATGAAAATATATTAAATATTTGGAGTTGTAGATAAAGCTATATGATTTTAGGATATATCTTTGTGATTAAAGGAATAAAATAAGCCCTGGTTCTCAAGGATCTTGTTATTAATAACAACAGCTACATTTTTTTAAAGCTATAAAAGAGCCTGAAGTAGAAAAATGAGTCAGGGATTTTGCTAACGAGTTGCAGAATTGAAAGACTATTTGAAAATGTCCTTAGGACACGGTCCTGAGTAATGCGAGAAATAATGAACAAGACATGATACAAACACTAAAGGAAGGGGCAAGCTAAAACTATCCCTCAAGTGGAAATAAATCACTAGTTTTGTGGGTGAAAAATGTTACCTGCCACATCAGCGAACAAATGATGTAGCCATCCAGCCATCAGCCTGAGGGGGTTCCGGATAGAGGAGAGCAGGATGCTGGCAGGCACTGCATAGTTAAGGTGCATATCAAAGGAATGATTTCTATGAGCCTAAACTCTTGCATCCTCCCATACACAGAAAAGCGCTAAATTCATTAGCTTTAGATGTCTGGTTTTTCTTTAACAGAAATGTTTTGATGTTTCTACTACCTGGTCTTTGTTGCAAAAACTCCTATATAGCCTTACTCCTCCCTTACCTCTTTGGAGCAGTCTCTCAGAGCTATCAGTCTGCTGATAAAAAATCATGTGTGGTACCACTCCGTACTCTTTAGGATGGCTACTATCAAAAACCAGGAAATAAATGTCAGCAAAGGTGTGGAGAAATTGGAGCCCTTGTGCATTGGAGAATGTAAATTGGTGCACATTATGAAAAACAACATGGTGCTTCCTCAAAAAATTATAACTAGAATTACCATATGATCCAGCAATTTCAATTCTGGATAAATACCCAAAAGAACAGAAGGAACAACCCAAGTGTCAATGACACATTATATATACAGTGTATATACACAATAGAGTATTATTTAGCCATAAAAAAGGAAGGAAATTCTGACACATGCTAAAACATACATGAACCTTACATTATGCTACATGAATAAGCTTGTCACAAAGAAACAAATACTTGATTCCACTTACATGAGTTACCTTAAGTAGTCAAATTCATAGAGATAGAAAGTAAAATGGTGGTTTCTAGGTGCTGGGGGAAGGAAGGAATGGAGATTTACTCTTTAACTGGTGCAAAGTTTCAGTATTGTAAGACGAAAAGGGTTCCGGAGACAGACGGTGGGGATGGGTGCACAACAGTGTGAATGTACGTTATACCACGGAATATACTTGAAAGTGATTAAGATGGTAAATTTCATGTGTATTTTACCACAATTAATTAGTTAATTATGTACATAACACAAATAAAGATATACTGAAGGGATTATCTGTGGAAAAGGAGACCAGAGATCTTTAAAATTCTTTCATACTTTCTGACCCTTGGATAATTATAATCTCATTTCCTGGTGACTTCCTTTTTTTCCCTTTAGCAGAATACCAGCCAATAGTGTGACCTTTTCCACTGCTGGAAAACTTGGCGCTAAGTGGCTTTTCCACTCCCTTGTTTTCTAACAAGTCGGTGAACTCAGAGTGCTTCTAAATTAGGCACCATCCTTCCCCGCAGATGGCTTACATTCCAGGAGGGGCACCTAAACAAGAGAGGGGCAGTCCCAACACAATGTGGTGGTGCCAGTTTCTGAAAAGTTCACCTGAAGCCCTGATGGTGTTGAATTCCAGAGGGCTTCTTAATAGTACCCTAGCATGTCTAGGTGACTAAGCAGGGTGGTATTAATAGCAGCATAAAACCTTGCTGTTCTAATTTGACAAGACATAATACTGAGAAATATCACGTACAATAGCCCACTGAGATGAAAGGCTTGTTTTTGTTCTAAATAATTATATGGGTATGAGGGCAGGATGGAGAGGACATGATTAGCATGTAGAAAACTTTTTGTGGTTTACTCAGAAAAAAATTTCAAACTATAGGGTCCATAAGTATGGACGAATGCTATACAATAAACAGGTGTTTCAAAGGTCAAGAGTGAAAGGTGAGATTATAGGATTCAACTAAGTGAGGAAAATTTACAACCAGACTTTCTTTTAGCATCCAAGAAAAGAGTCCACACCACTTAGGTCATTTATTTAACTTGAGCAGAAAGACTCAATGAACTCAAGGCCATTCCAAAACTTCCTATATGATTGATTGAAAAATTAGCCGCAAAAGCAGATGCTTTAATTGGAAAATTTTCTTTCATAGCTTGGTCTCTGGGTTTTGTAACTGTTGGCCAAATTGGGGAAAAATATTACAATGTGTTTGGGCCACTGGGACTCCATCATAGTGCTTTCAGTTAATATAAGAAACATGCTTGAAAATATTAAAGGAAATTATATTTTTTCTTTTTGTTTCTTCAACAAAATTATTATCAATCCTTTTAAATGTTCTTCTATATATTTTTCTATTAGAAAGAAAAAATGAATAGAACATGGTTCTTGCAGAGTAAAAGGTTGCAATTCTTTAGTTCTCATTAAGTAAAAATTCACCACTTGGTAAAATTAGGGTATCCTTAATTATTTTTGACAACAATAAAAGTTTACGAATCCTCTTCTCCTCAGTGGTGGGAGAACTCCTGCCATTTAACATGATGGTGTAATTCAAGCCTGTTCATCTGAAAACACAATAAACTCCTCTGAGAATTTCACACTTAAAATTTCAAAACATTTCAATAAACAAAAATTTGTTATTTGAGTGAACTTTTGAGGGTATCAAGAATAATGAGTCGTCCTTATTCATCTGAATTAATTTAGGAAGAAAAAAGGAGAAGTATTTAGCTCCATAGAGATTTTGACTGTGATTTTTCTATTAAAGAATTTGGGGAGATGTATCAATTTCTTTCCCAAACCTGCTTCTTCTGGGACCTATATTTCAGTGAATGAGGCCGTCATCCTCCCACATCTGCTCAAAACCTCAAACTCTACTTTGATGTCTTTCTCTCTTCACCCTACCCACATCTGCATAGTTTTAACTTTTGCAGAACCTCATGTTTGCCTTCTTTGCAATCTCAAAAGCCATTAAGGTTATTGAAGTAACCTTTTAATTCGGCTCCCTACCTTTGGATTCTTACTTATCCAGTCTACACACATGAAGCTGCCCGATCGCCTTCCATGGTATCTCACGCTAATGCTGACCTCATGCTCTTACGACTTCCCCATTATCAATTCAGTTTTTGGAGCATGCCTAGTATCAAATACTCTCAAGGACCCATTCACAACGTAGCCCTCTAACATTGTTTCCCACTACTACCGTTTACGTGCTCTAAGATCGTAGATCTTTTAACTTTCCATGTACAGGATGTTACTTTTACCTAGGATGTGCTTCCATCACTGTGTCTCAATGAGTTTTGACTCACCCGTAAGACAGCTCAGATTCTGAACCCTTCGCAAAAGCCTTCATTTTTCCATCCTCCAAATTCTCATGGTCCTTTATATGCATCACTTTCCTTGGTATAATTTTGATCATGTGTTTAACTTTTCATTTACACTTTAATTCTTTGATATATTTCAAGCTCCTTTTGAGCAGGATTTATAGGTGCTTTGTTTTGTGATAATCCACACTCCAATTGTTCAATAAATACCCATTTAATCTGACATTTAATCTGTTTGTAAGGTTGAAAACCCTTGAGAATTCAGGGGTGAGATGTACAAAGGAAGGTAATTTACCCATATTTGGATAATGTTATGCCTTTGTAAGTCTAAAGAGGAGAACTGAGCTCAGTAATCCCGAAGCTATTGTCATAAATTTGAAACTGTAACACAGATTTTATGAAAAACTCATAAAAAATTCATTACATGATATCTCATGTGGTGATCGATTGATTTCTCAATATGAAAATTTCCATGTAGAGGGCACAGGTACAACAAATACAAGGAAACAACTTCCATACTCTATTATCTTGTCTGTTGTCTGGTTCTGATGATCTGACCTTGGCTTTCCCTTGGAGACATCCAATTCAGGAAACAGTAGAGCCGACTACTGCACACTGCCCTCTGGTGAGCCGCAAAGGTAATCTAGAGGGGAAAATGCATGGTTGAGAGTATAACTTACTTTCCATGCCCAGGATGCCCGCTGGTGCCAAAGAATGATGTCACATTTTATGATGTGATCACTTCTTTCAATTGTGCTCTCTTGAGCCTACCAATTCTTTCCATGCAGGTCATCAAACGGCCATCAGCTGGTAAAACTTTCCTCTTCACTTGGCCAAAAATGGATCCAGAATAGTGGTAATGAGTCTTACTAACCCAAGCTTTAAAACAAATATCACTATTACTCCCACCACGACGTTCCCCTGCATCTTCAAATATCCCCAGAGCGTTGCATGAAAATAGTGGTAAAACATACCCTCTTCAGTCTGCAAAGAAAACAGACTCTTAGTCATGGACATGCTGAATTTCTACTACATCCACATAAACAAGACGTATTTCACATGTAAAAATGTAGAATTTTCTCATCATTAAAGAGAAGGCCAAAGAGAAACTAACCAACCCAATAACATTAGAAGTACTGTTTGACTTGGAAGAACCACGAGTGTATCTGGCTTTTGACCATATTAAAGCAGCCATGTTGTAGGGTGATGTTATGCACTTATTCTTTACCACCTGACCAAATACCGTCCATGACTAAGTCAACAATGAAGAGTTTCAGAATAGAAATGGAACTACTCAAAACTCTTTTTCTAGGAAGGACACGCATAACCCCATGTCCAATGGGGCGTTTCACTGGCTCCTGTCATTGACTTTATTTACTCTTTGTACACAAGGACATTTGTTATTTTCTTATCCTATTCCTACCTTTGGGAAAATACATTTTGTAAGAGCGATACCGATATTGGATGATCTCCAATAAGTGGAAGTTTCCTTCTGAAGGAAAAAAAAAGATTTGTAGGAACATTGAATAATTGCCTTCTTGTTTAATGGAGTACTCAATCTTGTTTTGAAAAAAAGTCCTCTTTTATCAAACATTTGACTTTACTCAAACTCTAAGCAACTGATCTTGCTTTAGAAGGTTCTAACGTTCTAAACTAGGATTGTAAATTTTCCTTAAGTAGAAGTTGCAAATCCTTTCTTGACTCTCAATCTTTTAATTTTCTGAGGCTGTTTACATGCAAATGCAGTAAACTGGTTTTTACTTAAGGTTAATTTATTTCACTTTCAAATAAGAAAACCTTCTGTGGTAGGTATAATACTGGTTTCCAAACTGTCTTCTAAAATGGCTAAAGCCTTTTGCATTCCCACCAGCAATGAATGAGAGTTCCTCTCGCTCCATATCCTTGCCAGCATTTGGTATTGTCGAGTGTTTTAGATTTTGACTATTTTAATAGGTGTGTAGGGGTATCTCATGTTGTTTTATTTTGTAGTGCCCTAACGCCATATGACATTAACATCTTCTCATGGTCACTTGCCCTTTGTACCTCTTTGGTGAGTGTCATTAAAATTTTTGGCCAGTTTTTTAAATTGAGTTGTTCATTTTATTATTGTTGAGGTTTAAGAGTTCTTTGCATATTTTGGATAAAAATCTTCCGTCGTCTTCTTTTTCTCTTGACGTTGTCTTCTGCAGAGCAGAAGTTTTTGATTTTCATGAAGCCCAAGTATTTCTTTCATGGATCATGCGTTTGATGGTATATCTGAAAGTCATCTAAAAGTCATCCCCAAGGTCACCTATGCTATCCTCTAGGAGTTTTAGAATTTTGCATTTTATATTTATGTCTGTGATCCATTTTGAGTTAATTTTGTGTGAAAGGTGTGAGGTCTGTGTCACAAGTCACTTTTTATGTATGTGTGACCAGTTGTTCCAGCATCATTTGTTGAAAAGACTATCTTTGCTCCATTGTATTGTCTTTGTGCCTGAAAAAAATCAGTTATCTATATTTATGTGGGTCTATTTCTGGGCTCTCTATTGTGCTCCATGCTTCTGTTTGTTTCTTCTTTTACTAATACTGTGCTGTCTTGATTATTGTAGCTTTATAGTTAAGTCTTGAAATTGGATCGTGTCAGTCCTCTTGACTTCATTCTTCACCTTCAATATTGGTATTGGCCATTTTGGGTCTTTCCTTCTCCACATAAACTTTAGAATCATTCCATAGATACCCACAAAATAACTTGCTGGGATTTTGATTGGCATTGCATTGAATCTATACATCAAGTTGGGAAGAACTGACATCTTGACAATATTGAGTCTTTTCATCTTTGACCATGAAATAAATCCCTCTTAATTTATTTAGTTCTTTTGTATCTTTCATCAGAGTTACAGTTTCTTTCTATATATCTTGTGCATATTTTGTTAGAGTCAAACATAAGTATTTCATTTTAGGGGGTGCTAATGTAAATGGCAATGAACTTTTAATCTTAAATTCCACTTGTTCATTGCTGGTATATGGGAAAGCAACTGATTTTTGTACATTAACCTTTTATTTTGCAATCTTGCTATAATTGCTTACTAGTTCCAGGGGTTTCTTGATCAATTCATTCAGATTTTCTACAGACAATCATGTCATTTGCAAAGAAAGACAATTTTATTTCTTTATACCCAATCTGTATACCTTCTAATTCCTTCCCTTGTCTTATTGCATTAGTTAGGAATTCCAGTTTGATGTTGAAAATCAGTGGTGGGGGGACATCCTTGCCTTGTTTCTGATCTTAGCAGGAAAGCTTTGAGTCTTTCTCTATTTAGTAGGATAAGATTTGGGAAAGTGTGGTGAAACATGGATTTTAAGGGAATAAGACTGAAGACAGGGAGATCACTTAAGAATTTGTCTAGAAAGTTGGAGAAGTACCTGAATTGGCCAGAAGTATTTGGAGAAAGGAGAAGACAGAAAATAGGAGACATGGTTGAAATCACTTAGGAAGTTGAGGGAGCAGGATCTGGTGAATATGAGCAATGAAGGCAAAAGGAGTTTAGGGAGGCTCTCAGTTTTCTAACTGGGGTGATCAGGTAGCACAATGAAGCCAGACAGAGAAGACAGAAGAAAGAGCAGGTTCGGGGATAGAAAATGACGCACGCCCTTTACAGTATGCTGATACGCTGAGTCTGGGATGTCTTAGGACAGTCAGAAGAAAGTGTCCATCAGGCAGTAAGGTAAATGAACGCAAGGCTTGGGGAAGTAGTCTGAACTGAGTATATGGATTCCAATGTTCTTACTTAGTCTGCCATTAACTTTAAATTGTGTAAAAATGCAATAAAAGAAATGAGTCATTTCAGGACTCTTTTGGGGCCCAAGTTTTACATAGGAGCTAGAGAAAGGGATAGGCTAAAACAAATAGGGTGTCTCATTTATTTAGGAAATATTTATTTACTTATGGTTTCTTACGTGATATATATTGTTTTAGATGTTGCAGGTAGGAAAATGAAACAAACAATCCATGTCTTCAAGGAGTTCACAATATATTGGGCAAAAGGTATAAATGAATTATTCCAATATAGTTTGAGAATGGCCATGACAATGGCATAAACAACATGTAATCAGGCTTCAGAAAATGGGCAACTACTGCAGACTGGAAATTTCAGAGAAGATTTCCCAGAAGGAAGAGTATGCCTGGAAGAGAAAACAGCATATTCAAATGCACAAAGATGGATTTCAGGCATTGGAGAAACGTGCAAGAGTTTCACTGTGCTATATACAGAGATGTACCCCCAGGTTCCCCTTCAAGCAGGACTCCCTACTCAGCTGCAGGAAGTACAGCTGGCACTCTGCAGTTGCCAGCTCTTTTGGGATCTGTTCAGGTGCAGAGAGCTGTCTTTCCAAGAGTCATACCCTTCCTGGGGCAATCTGCATCGGGTGAATGAGAGAAGTGTTAACGTAAAGGTCTGGTCATTTTGACTTGGTGCAGGACTCTGAAAGGCATATTTGCTCCAGAGTGTTTTGACGGGTTAGCTGAAGCTCTGTTGTATCTGCATCACAGTTCAACTTCTCCCTCTGCCCAATCCTGCTTCCTTTTCCCATCCTATTGAGATTTTATCCCTAATAAACAACCCACACCTAAAATTCTATCTCAGCTTCTGCTTCCTGAGAACATAACCTGTGACACATTTGGTTTCCGGGGTGGTCCAAGGGAGTAGGTGCTGAGACAGGATTCTGGCCTGAGTCATTCACGGTCTGCTGGCAATGAAAACCTTATCGTTTGTGGTAAATGGAGCGGAGACAGCCCCCGGCACAAGGTAGTGGCCCACTTGTTAAAATTTTTCACTCTTTGTGAATTGGCCAAGTGAGTCAGCTATTCATGATGTATGGTGAAAAGAGTAGCTATAAAGATAATGGGACTGATGGCTATTTTTAAGCAGCACTGACGCTCTACAAAAGGATAATGAACAACTGAGAGCGAATAACAGGAAAGTAAAAGTCATGTGGGAAGTTGAGGGGGCCTCTTTGGTTGCATCCAAAGAAGCTCCCATTTTCTGCAAGGGGAGACTAGAGGAAGCTGAGGACCAAGACTGAGATTTTATGGTCAGAGTGGCTGAATCTTAAAATGGTTAAATGCCAACCCAGACAGATGGTCCATGCTATGCAAAGGTGAAATGGTAGGATTGCCGTGGCAAAAGGGAGTAAAAGCTCGGGAAAACAGGCATCCTTGAGTGGATATATACACACAAGTGTGGCTGGCAGACTGTGAGAGGAGCATGTCCCATGGGAAGGCACAGAGCAGTCACAGTTTAGCAAAGCCGTAAGAGATGTGCTGGTGAGAGGAGTGCCAGCATCACTATACAGGTGATGTTCCTCTTCAGGCCAGAAATGACCATGAGAGGCCGTTATGGATCTTGTGTCATTGATAGCAAAGGAGGTGATAGGACTCTGAAACTCTAGTGGGTGCATGGGGGCACTGAACTGCCAGAAGCCATGGGTTTTCCATTAGTGTAATGATTGACAAGGTCAGAATGGCAGCCAAGACTCACCAAGTTATGGAAAATTTTAAGGGAATGTGACGTCTGTAGGCAAAACAGATGGGCAGCGACAGTGGAATCTCTCAGCATGTCCCAGCAGAAAAGTGCCAGGATGGATAACTGGGAGGCTGAGAGTGGCCACCACAATAAAAGTGCCATGATCCCTTGCTTAATTTACAGATCTGAGCCAGTTTTCAGACCCCAAACCCATTCATTGCAGCGGGAGGTCTCCATGAGGATGGACCTGGTTTTGGCCATGGCAAGTATAGGGTTCTCATTCGCATAGTCCTTCTCAAAAGGGACCAAAGACCGTTTACAATTTAAAAATGGTTGTGCACTGAGCCCTAGTTGACATTGAAACCGGGAAACCTAACACATCATCAGGCACCCCCGCTTCCCCCACAGTTAGAGTCAGAACATACGAAAGGCAGGTAAAAAATGGAGTTCTGTCCAAGGTTTAGTTTACAATGGGTCCACTGGTTGCAACAGAAACTACATGGCCTTCAGAGCTTAAAATGTTTCTGGCCCTTTACAGAATAAGTTTGCTGACCTCCGGTCTAAAGAATGCCTGGATGGTGGTCCCTAATATCTCCGCTTGATTTACTGTCTGGCTCCTGAAGGAACCGGAATGTGTCCTGGGGGCTGACTACATGTAGACCGTCTCAAGCTCAGTCAAGTTGTATCCCTGACCACAGCTGCTATGCCAGATGTGGTACCTTTGTTAGAGTTAATCCACTTTGTTAGAGTGAATTAACACAGCCTTAGGGACATGGTATATAGCCATTGGTTTGATGAATGCATCCTTTTCCACCCAACTTAGATTACAGGATCAGAAACCATTCAGTGTACATTCACACGAAAAGAATAAATATATATTAACATTGCAGGAGCAGTCGTGAGATATCAGAGCGAAAGAGTTTCTTTTGCAATAGATGTGAGAGGGATCGACACTTGTTCCCCAGTGTATATGAGTCCCTTCCTCTTTTGTAGTAGAAGCTCTGACTTTCAGCAGACACAAAGCTGAAGCTGAAGTGGGCACTTCCCAGCTTCCCTTATAGTTCAGCATGGCTGAGTGGCAAAGTTCCGGCCAGTAGGATGTGAAGTGAAGTGGTATGTGTCTTCTGTGCCCTGCCCTTAACAAGAAAAGGTGTTTCCTGCACTTCCCCCTGTCCTTGTTCTGCCAGTTTGAATGCAGATGTGATGACAAATGCTGGAGCATATATCTTAGACCAATTGAAGGAAGCTACTTGTTAAAAACGGGAGGACAGCAAACTGCAAGGAGGCTGGGTTGGGTATCCATGGAGCCCTGGTTGTCTATTGTTATGTTTCTAGGTGGAATAGAAATCAGAATTTTCTTTTTAAGTGACTATTATTTTCCAGCATTAGTTAAAGGAGCTGAAACTAGTGTTGTCACTAATGCAGGTGCTTATGGAGGCAATGGAGAGAAGAAGCTGAGTAGGTTTAGCAGAGGACAGATAATGCGTTTGTTCTGGAACATGTTAAGCTGCCTGTGGGACATTTGGATGCAAATCCAGTGGGAAGCTATAAAGTCTATTTTGAAATCAAGGGAGAACATTGGGCTGGAAAGCTAAAAAAGCTTCCACGGGATCATCAAAGGTGCATATGGTGAATGGGATTTGGGTGGGAATGTGGAGCCTATAATGCAGGTTGAGAAGATTTTATACAGAAGCCACCTGTGGATCTCAGACTCATCTGTATTAAGGGGATAAAGTCTGTGGTGAGAAGAAAAAATCAACCACAGAGAATGGCTAGATCTGAGTGAGAAGAGAACAAAGAATGAAAACTCACAGAACAGCTACACTGAAGCAGAGGGAGGAGGAAGAAGGGGACCCTTTGAATTGGATAAAGAATAGTCTGAAAAGTCAGAATCAAGGGAGAGTAATTTGGTTGAGGTTGATGGGGGAGTGAATTTCTATAAAGAGACAGTGACTCATCATCTCAAATGCTTGTATATTTTAGTGAGAAAATGTAACTGGAATGTATATATATATACACACACATATATCTTATATATAATGATTATAAAGCATGCTCATGTCACTACAGATTGTTAACAAAAAATCTTTATGCATCTTTATGCTATTATTAAAAAGTTGGAGAAAATGTTGTCTATGCAAGAGGTAATCACGTGGTCATCAAGGATTCATAGCAATTTACTAAAAAAAAAAAGCCTAACATTTTGCATATTCCTTGTAACAGGACTCATGGTCAATGTTTTACTCAAGAGCCTCATTATCAAATATTTCCATAAGATCTTAGATTTTGGGTATCTTATAAATCTGATTTCGCTTATCAAATAACTTCATTAATCTAAAAGTTAACTTTATTGTCACTTAATCTCTAGGCATTATAATCTAAAGGCATTATTGACACTTGTTAAGTTGTTTGGTAGAAAAATTAGGCAAATTATTATATGATGTTGGGGTTTAAGACACACATGTTAAGTAAAGATTCTGATAAATGCATTAAAATAATGCAAACATTTATAATATGAAGAATAGGTAAAACAATGTCTTAGCTGTTAGTAAATTCCCTTTTCTTCCCCCAAAAAGCCATGGTTTTGTGGCTTATTGCCAGAAGCAGATTTAGACACTGCAGGTTTGATACACTTTGCGCCTTTATATCCTTATAATGATGCTTTCAAACTTAGAAAATTGTCATCAAAGACTCAGTGTCTTATTTGTAATTTAAAATTTAAGACAGATATTCCTGAATGATAATATAACAAATATGCAGGCAGAGTTGGTCTCCAATAGGGGTAACTTTCTTTCAGATGTTTTATTAATTTTTTTTCTATGCTAGGTTAAAGTTTGACACAAAGACACAAAATTATCATTAGAATCATTTAGCACCCAATAGAAGTAAATGGAAGGGCCTCCCACTGTTCATATGTAATACTTTGCTTTTCTGGTCAGCTTAAAAGAGTGAGCAAACTCTCAGGAGAACACTGTCTGGGGTTCCACCACGTTCTTTCAAACTCCATTTTTCAAACTTCAGAGTTTTCTCATGATGTGTTAATACTGTGGTGCACCAAGATTTTTGAAAAAGTTTAATTCAAACTCAATCTATCTTAGTTGTAGCAAATCTTGTGTGGCTTTCTGCCCAGCGTATTGCTTGCTCCGTCTGCAAAAGTGGTAGAGTCAGTTCTAAGGAAGTAATATGATATTTAAATATAGATGCAAAACCTAGCTCACTTTTCCATTTTTTAATATGCGTCATAGAAAGTAGTGTTAGCAACCACGATATGACATTTAGTTAAGCATTGGGAATTCTGTGAATAATCTAGGTGTTAGAATTAACCCAGAATATTAAAAAAAAATCCAGCATTTAAAATGGCTTTAGAAAGTTAAATTTAATAGATGCAAGTCAATTCTTTAAGGTTATAATGAGGAGTAAAGGAAAGAGAATGGATGGATGTGGATTTCTCTCCACAGTCCCATTTCTAGGTTATTATTTGGAAATCATAGTTAAAGGCAACTCATCATGTAAGTTAGTTTTTGTTAATTTATTGTAATGATGACATGAATGAAATGAGGGCTTCTCTTGTTTCTCTTTCTGACTTGGGCCTTCTTTTGTGTATCAGGCCCTGAGGTAATAACAGAAACAATTCATATTTTCAGACATTCATGAGTGATTCTTGCCCAGTTAAAAATCAAGCTAAATGGTGCAAAACAACATGGTGAGCAATGACAATTTACAAAAGACTGAGAAGTTAGGACCCACATAGCTCCCACAGAACGAAGGTTTTATAAATGGGTTACATCCTGCACAGAATTCAAAGGAGACCTGGTTGGAGGATGGGCCTGAAAGGTGCTTGTTTAAAGCTTTCACAGTTTATTCTTTATATCTGTCATATACAACGTTATGAATCAATCTTTGAAATAGTTTTCCATTGGTTTAATGAGAAAGCTGAATATCATATGAATCTGAAAGAACTACTCCCAGGGACAGTAGCTCATTTTCAATCTCTGGCACGAGCGTGGACAGAAGAAGGAAAATAAGGCTCTCTTCCAATTTAAGAAAATGACAATTTACTTTCTGACAGTTAAAATGAAGCTGGAGATACCAAATCTTTCTACCAGTTTGAACACCTGGGACTGAAAGTAACAGAAAATCTAATTCAAACTGGATTAAATAATAAATGGAAGTTGTTTACATAAACGAAAAGCCCCATGGAAGTGAAGAAAGCTTTAGAATTGATCTGATCAAGACTTCAGCTCTGTTTCCTGGAATTATATCAGGTTTGTTCTGCAATCTGTATTTGCTTTTATTCTCAGACAGGTTTCCTTCATGGTCACAAGAAGATTGTTGAAAGCAGGAGGAATTACATACTTCTTCACCTCTCTCCTCAGGATGAACGTTCTTCCAACAACCACTGAGCAATTGTCAGGAGCTTTGTGCTGGTTGGATGATTGCTGAAACAATTCATATGGTAACGGTAATGCAATGACTGACTTAGGGCTGGGTTTCCACCCCACACACCCCCAAAATGGCGTGGGGGTTGGACTAATTCTGGTTTACACCGATCAGGACTAACCTTGGAAAAGGTTAGGGTCAGTCTCATCCAGTACACCTGAATGCTGCACTATGAGGAAAGAGTGAAACGCATGCTTGGATAATAACCACCACGTCTATCATGGCATACCCTTCCGCTGCCCAGTCACTATAATTAGGAAATACCTTCTTTCTGTCTCTCCAAAGTGTGTTAGCTTCACTTGGAGTTCCTCATGGTCAAGCAGTGACATGTTACCTACTCCCAACAAATGCAAAACGCAATGGAGGAAAGAGGATGAAGTCATTGCAATAAAACCTCCCAATTAAAAAGAAGCTATTTGGAAAATTACAGTGGTCACTGATTTTTGCCGTGTTCTGCAGACAGGAACAGTGTGGACCGGCTGGCTGTGGTGTGTGTTTTTAGGCAGGTACTGCTTTGCTGTGTCCTTCATGGTCTCAGATGATATTGGGGAAGATGCTCTTTTTAGGAGGTCACGCTATTTACGAAGCTCATTTCCTTTTCAACTGAGTATGGAAGTCTGAGGATTGTCTTAAGATTAGTCAGGCGGTTATCAGTTCGGCTTGAGGTTTATTTAACAACATACTTTCCCTTTAATATTTTAAACTATTTGTTTCTTGTTATTTCTGTAGGAAAGTAACCATGGCTAGAGATGGTGCCCCAGCCACCCAAGCCCAGGCAGCTCTCGCACCACCCGGCTTCCAGCACCTCTGCCCCCGGAAGTTGATTTCGGCCAAGGCCTGCCCAACGCCTCGCCTAATGGATTATTTAATCCAGACTTTGTTCAATGGAAAGATGAGGAAATTAATGTCTAAAATGTTGAAGAATGCCTGTTAGACAATGAACGCTTAAATTCCCAGGTTACCTGTCTGTCTTTCTTACTACACTGTCAGCTCCTTGAAGGGAAACATCTTGAGTGCATCTTGTCCACTCTTGGAGTGTCTCAAGTTGGTCCAGAAGGCCAAGTACACAATTAAAAAACTGTTAAGTAAATGTTCCACAAATCCCTCCCATGTCAAAAATGGAAAAATCTTTAACAAGTGGCCTGGTGATTAACTGTTTCTCTTCCAACAGCTACGGACAGTCTGAAATCCACCCTCTCCCTTCACCCAAATCTATATAACCATGCTTCTTTTCAAGTAAAACTCAGTTCTGTCATTCTCTTTTTCCTTCAGGAGAAGCGGACTGAAGGCTTGGAAAAAAGGGGGTGGCTTGGCAGCTGAAAACAGACTCTGTACGAACTGCTGTGATCTGGGGTTGAAGACAAGAACAAAGGTTAACTCTAGAGCGGAGCTCTTTGGCTGAAGTCACACAGCAGCGGTCTGGGGAGGGCTGGGGTGCGTCCCAGTGCTTCTTCGAGAGTTCCCACAGGCCGAGAGGAGACGGAGCGGTTTTCTAGTCAACGGTTTCTTGAGCACTTACTACATATCAGGCACTTAATTCAGTCCAGTTTTTACAGTGAACTCGGCTTGGAGGTGGTGTAGAGATTAAACCAGACTCTTCTCAGGAACAATCCCAAGTCCCAGATGGGAGTGTCCTTTTGGGAATGGTTTGATTTGCACGGATTAACATGGAAACAGGACGTGTCATTCCTCTTTCAGGGGAAAGAGAAGCTGTAGCCAACAGCAGGTAGCGCCTGAGTCAATGTCTCGCAAAGGACAGCGCTCCGGGAACCACCCCGGCCAGGAGTGGCGGGTCTTGGAAGACGCTGGGGCCCTCAGCGCGGGCCTCAGCCTGGGAGCACGTGACGCGCCGGGGGGCGTTGAGTGACAGGCGCGGCGCTGGGCGGGCCTTGGCGGAAATCAACTTCCGGGGGCAGAGGTGCTGGAAGCCGGCTGGTGCGAGGGCTGCCCCGGCTCGGGTGACTCGGGCGGCGGTTCCCCCGGGTCCTGGGGTCGCGCCCCGGGCGCGCGCGTGCGGGGCCGAGTGCTGGGGCGGCTCACCTGGCCGCGCGGGGCAGCGGCGGCGCGGCGGCGGCGGCGAGCGCGGGGCGCAGGTAAACGGGCGCGCGCCTTCGGGCCCGGGTCTGGGGCCGGGGCCGCGCGAGGCCGGCGGCGCGTCCGGAGGCGGCCTGGGCGCGCGGGCCGGGGGCGCAGCGGGCCCCGGCTTCGCGCCGGGGAGGTGGCCGGGCCGGGGCTCAGGGGGCGTGACCCGCCGCGCGCTGGAGCGGAGCCCGGCTCCCCCGGCAGGCGGTGCCGACCGGCGCTTGGAGTCGCCGGCAGGTTTCGGCCCCCGCACGTTCCGGACTCGAAGTGTTTTTCGAGAAAGTCTGCGCACAAGTACACGTGATGATTGTGTCACCGCAGCTCCCACCGGACGGTGACGTTGAACCTTGCCGAGTTTTCACCGATCGCGCCTGATTTGTTTCCCCTTCGACTTTGCCAAGTCCACGGGGGTGAAAGCGCCACACCGTCCGTCATTCACATTTCCTTGTCGTTCCTTTGGGCCACATGTCGCAATAAAAGTGGCGTTTCGGGGTGAAGGCAGTGGCCGGTGACTTTCCAAGCGGTGAGGCATCCTTCATCCCCTTCAGTGCGCCTTCTCTCCCCACATTAAGGATGTGTCTTCCATCTGCCGTTGTGCACTGCGGAGGAAAGCTTTGGACCTGAAGCCTATTTTTGGCTTCATTTGAAGGAGTAGCAACTCTATTAAAAGCAGCATTGAGTTGTTTTTTGTTTTTGTTTTTGTTTTTGTTTTTTTGGTAGGGTGGTGTTGCCACTGCTCCTCTGACTTGCTTTCCTGATGAGAGTTGGGGCAGAGCCTGATTTCCTGGACGGTGAAGTTCTGGGCACAGCTGTAGGTGATTCAGCGGCCCCTTAAGAATTCCTATTCCCCCCCCCCCCCCGAACTGTGCAGATACTGATGCCACCTTACTCTCCAAATACTTACCTGTGCAGTGGTTTGGTGATGGCTTTTGGAAGTAGTTTCGATGTTGTGTGGTACGTAGTGATTGCGGTGGGTTGACGTTTCATCTCGTGATTAGGGTGGACTGTCATTTCCCCCTACAATTTAAGGCGAAATACCCAGAAAGATTAGTTCGGTGTGGTGACAGGGACTGGCAGTAAATTCTTGTTTTCTGCTACCAGAGAGCTCTATGCTTCATCTCTTTTGCCTTCTGCTGCAATTTCTGTTGCATTAAGGGGATTGACTGTCTTGTACCTGTTAGCTTAATGGAGCAGGAAGATGCCAGGGAGAGTGCACCTGTCTAGTACTGGCTAGCCAGTAAATTGTGTGGTACACAATTGCCCTGGTTACAAAGTTTGGTATCCTCCCGTCTGGCTAGGAGGTTGTTCTGTGAGCCGGGAAATCTTATTATGTACTGGTTTCCTAGCAACAGTACAAGCCAAATGGAATAAACATAAAGAAAACAAAGTGATGAAAGTTACAACTTACCTCTTAACTTTTATTAAATGGAAAAATGTATCTTCTTGGAGTGATCAGCTCAAAACTTCTAAGTGCTTTTTATTTTAATCATCTTAATGCTTAATACCAGACAAAAAGAAACTACTGTCATCACAGAGACAGCTTTTTTTTAATGGCAGTTAAAAAAAAAAAAAAAAAAAGCAAGATGGTTACCAGATAGTTGGCCTGAAGCTTAAATGGACAAATAGGACTTTGCCTAGTAAGAGGCATATTATCTTGTACCCCTGGCTGTAGATGTTAAGATTTGTGAAGTATATATGATTGTTCTGAATAAAGAAAACTATTTGAAATTTTATTATCTTTCTCCTGATAGCAGAAGTTGGAGTGGGAGTGCATTGGGGTAGGTGAGACCGTTTTCACTGATAAATTGGGAAGGAGTGTTTAGGTAAGGTGTTTCCAAATTTTAGCTCATAATCACGGTGCCTCTTTTATCAACCTGTTACTTGTGACTTTTGGTCTTTCTTAAAAGCTCATCAAATTTTGTCATTTTCTGTCTAAACAATGAGAACTTAATAAAAAAAGCACTGCTCTTTAGATTAACACTTTGTATCAGTGTCTGTTTCTTCTTATTTACTAATGACAAATCCATTTTTTGATTTGCAGCATTTCTAAGGATTTTTCATTTCCTCACTGTTTTTCCCCTACCCCCATACCTAATAAGCTGGGTTTAGCTCATTTAACTTGATGCATATTTTTTAAAAGGGCATGTCCTGCGTCTTTTAAAATGTGGGTTTATTTAAAATGAGGTATACTTTACAAGTAAAAAAAAATTATTTTTAGAATCTTGTTCTTTAAACTCTGACAAATGCATAATAGTCATGTAACCACCACCACAATCCAGACAAAGGACATTTCTATCATTCCAAAAAGTTCCCTCATGCCTTTTTGTAGTTAGTTTTCTCCCCTGACCAGTAGATCCTGGCAACCACTCATTTGTTCCCTGTCCCCATAGCTTGTCTCTTCTGGAATGTCATATGAATGGAATCCTACAGCGTGTAGAATTTGTTTCTGATTTCTTTCACTGAGTACTTTTGTGATTCACCCATGTTGATGCAAGTATCAGTGCTTTGCTCTTTTTCTTTAATTGCCGAGTACTATTTCATTGTATGACAATGTCACAATTTATCTAGTCACCAGTTGATGGACATTTAGGTTGTTTACAGTTTTTGGCATTTAGGAATGAAGCTGCTGTAAACATTTATGTACAGAAGAAATTCTGTAATATAGATCCCTGCACTATACAGAAGAAGATTTCACATATGAGTGACATCATATAGTACTTTTCTTTCTCTTTCTGGCATACTTTACTTAGGATAATGATCTCCAGGTCCATTCATGTTGCTGCAAATGGCATTATTTTATTCTTTTTTATGGCTGAGTAGTATTCCATTGTATAAATACATCACCACTTCTTTATACAGTTAATATTTGCAAATCTCAAACCCCCAATTTATCCCTTCCCACTTCCTTCCCCCCAGGAACCATAAGTTTGTTTACTATGTATGTGAGTCTGTTTCTGTATTTTAAACATTTCTGGACCCATATCCTCTTCCCTGTCCTGTCAAATCCCCAACAAATGGTACAAAGACTGTTCTTAGCTATATGCCATAGAATTTTACTTAAAGAATTAGAAATACATTTACTATGTCTCTGCTGTACACAGAAGTAACGTCCTTTTCCCCTTCTGATCCACACGCTGGCAATAGGATATGCGCTGGAAAATTTGACTCTTAGAGTCAGTGAATAAACGGGTGAGCTTATACTTCTTCATAGCTCTTTTTAAATAGGATGCTTATAATTTAAAGGGTGTCCTAGCGGAAAGACAAGGGTACTGGGCAAGAGGCTAGCAGGGGGTACAGTAATTTTTTAAAATTTTGAAGTGAGAAGAATTTTTTAAATTACCAGGTTTAATAGATGAAGGATCAGCGATACTGTTAGCTAATATAAAATGCAACATGTTATAATTCTGGTAAAACTGCGTTCCTCAGAAGAGTATGGACCTTTTGGTATGGACATAATCCAGTTGAACACATATAAACCTATAGGCTAACTATATGAATGAAATAACCACTATTTTGCAAAGTATGAAATAACTTTTTCTTGGTGTTCAGAGAAGACTGAACTGACTTCTCCGTTTGCCAGCCTTGCTAACACTGGCCATGTGCATCTCCTACCAAAAGTAGGTCTAGATAATGGAGAGGCCAGCCAAACTGCCTTTTATTTTGTGTTTAATCTTGTGGTGAAAGAGGGTCTATACGGTCTTTTCAAGATGCTTTACTGGTGTATTACGAGAATTCAGAACTTCTGCAAGTGCAGGGAAGACAGAGCTGTGGTGTTCGGCAAGGCAAGCTCTGTTACTGTATGAGTGTGCTTCGCCGATAGGCACGGGCTTAAGTGAATACCACTGGCAAGCTACATGATTATACATCAATATAAGATAGTGACTAAGGAGAAGTGAGATTAAGTATCATTATTTTAATTATGAACTTAATAAAGGTAACTTCAAATGTGGTTATTCCAAAAGGAATACTCACAGTTTGCCCAAATTGGGCATGAAAAACTGAAAATAAGCCTCTGAAAGCTGAATGGTATTAAATGGGCCACCCTGAGTCAGAAGACAAGTTGAAATGAATACTTATTTTCTGTTCTGCTGAATGGGGAAAAGCTGTTTATGTAATAGCTGATGATAGTTTTCATGAAGCATTTAGGTATTTTAAGTTTTTTCTCTTGTCTGTTATGCAGAGGAGATGTATTTTGTTAATTTCTTTTTAGGATTAGTTTGTGCTTAAAGTGAATAGTGTTTTAAGATGTCACTTGCTCATTTAGTCTATGGGATTTTTCTAGTTGTCCTGTTAAGAACACTCATGTACTTTTTGCTGCAAGAACTTTTTGTAGGAGACTTTATCTTCATTGGCATACTGAGTTGATTTTCCAAAGTTCCAAAATTGGGTGTTATTGGCTTTGCTTTTGTTGTTATCAATGGGAGAAGAAAGGAATGTCACAAAGTTACTGTTGTTGGTGTCACAGTGATGAACATCAAAGGTGACTCCCATGTGATTGATGAGAAGTGCTCTGACCACTCTGTGTCTACTCACATTGCAAAATGTTGTTTTCTTCTGTGATTCCTGCAAAATTTTTTGGAATAGAAAATCATACAAATGAAATAATACACACGTGAAATTTTTGGATTTTTTTTTCTCTCACATAGAAGGGCCATATATATTATCATCAGTTACTTTCATCTGAGGAAAATAATTCAGCATTCAGTTCACAGTGGTGAATTGGGAATTGTAAAGCTGGATTTGATTGTTTAATCAGCATGTAAAGTTGACCCTTGAACAATGTGGGATTTCAGGCACCAACCCCTGGCACAGTCGAAAATCTGGATGTAACTTTTGACTCCCCCAAAACTCAACTACTAATAGCCTCCTGTATTCTTACAATAAAGTAAGCTAGAGAAAAAGTGTTATTAAGAAAATCGTAAGGAAGAGAAAATACATTTCCAGTACTGCATTTATCGATACCATGTTTATGTTGTCTGTTGATAAAATGAATCGTCAGTCAGAACCTTTATCGATATTGTCTTATGTGATACAAAACACTGTAGATGTTATATGTATTACTAATGCTAGGCATCAAAAATGAAAAGATAGTGTGAAAGTGAAATGCACGGTTATTTACAGGCATAATGATTCATGCACTGATAATGAAGAAGGAGCAACAGTGTTACTACTTTATGGTAGCCTAGAGTTTTTGACGTTTGCTTCATGGTAGCCTAGTCTCTACAGGCACAAATGAATTGTTATAAAAATTTTTATGGCATACAGCATTATAGTCATATTCATAATAGAGTATTGGAAACATTGTTACACTTAAAAAAATCACTTACCTGTGATGATAGGATTCTTCAATTATGAGAGAAGCATACTGTATGGTAACGTAATTCTTTGAAAGTAATGTTATGAAACAGCAAATTAGCACATTATTTATTTTGTATTAAATATCACTCAGCTTATGCCTATGTAAGGATAGACCATCCGCTTTAAGTCTTGCGCACAATGTTCTACAGGATGAAAACTTTGATGATGATGACAGAAACGTCTCCTGCAGTTCTTGTACAGTTACTACATTTTCACATGAAGACACACACATACACAGCAGATGAGTATGGCGTGGTGATTATTTACTGTGCATTAAGTGGCAGTGAGTCATCATAAAGGTCTTTGTTGACTTCATGTTGAGTAGGCAGAGGAGGAGGAGGACTTGGTCTTGCGGTCTCAGGGGTAGAAGAGGTGGAGGAGGTGGAAGGGGAGGCAGGAGAAGCAGGCACATGTAGTGTAGCTTTATGAAAATCCATACATCATGATTTCTGTCTGACTTTTTTTCTCCATTTCTCTAAAAATGTTTCTATTTGATAGCAATTCTTTTTCCACCATTTGCATTAATGGCCTGTATCATAGACGAGTTTATGTTGTAAAAGAAAGTCAAAACCAGTCTTTGGATAATTGGAACTCTTCTGCCGGATTGTCTAACGTCAATTTGTTTTCTGACACATCTTTTCCTCACTGTCTGGCGCTGGTTTGGAAGCATTCATCTCCATCAAGTCATCTTCTGTTAATTCCTCTCGTGTGATTTCTGTTAGCTCTTGAATCTCTCTAAGATTCATATCTTGAAATTCTTTACCTCCCCTAGCCCCCCCCCCCCCCCCCATATCCTAGGTCTCTTTCATGATTTTCTTGAGCTCTGTTGTAAATCCTGTGAAGTCATGCATAACACCTGGACACAGTTTTCTCCTGCAAACATTTATTGTTTTGGGCTTGCTGGCTTTCATGGCTTTGTCCGTAACAACAGTGGCATCTTCAGTGGTGTAATCCTTCTAGATTTTCAGGATGTTCTCACATCGGAGTTCTCTTCCATAGTGTTGCTAATCCTTTCCATAGAGTACCATGTGTAGTGAGCCCTAAAGGTCCTTGTGACCCCCTGATCTAGATGCTTCATTAAAGATGATGTGCTTAGGGGCAGGTCGATCACTTTGATGGCATGTGTTCTGGGTGACCCATGGGTATTGGGTTAGGGTTACTAGAAAGATACTTTCTGAGTTTTGGGACAAAGCATCAACAGAACCAATCCAGAAAACGGGTTCTTGTTGTCCAGGCCTTCTTTTTGTACAACTGAAAGACTGGTAGCTGGTGTTTACTTTTCCCTTCAAGACTCGCGGGTTAGTAGCTTTATAGAGAAAGACAGTCCTGATCATAAACCGAACTGCACTTGCACAAAGCAGAGTTAGCCCTCCCCTTCCTTCCTGAAATCCTGGCGCTCCCTTCTCTTCCTTACTAATGAAGCCATTTGTGGCCTTTCTTTCCAGAATAGGGTACTTATGTCTGCATTAGAAACCTGTTCAGACAGTTGTCCTTTTTCCTCAGTGGTCTTTTTAATGGCACTTGGGCACTAGTCTGCTGCTTCTTGGTGGTCGGAAGTTGCTTCTTCTGTTATCTTGACATTTGTAAGCCCACTTTCTTTCTAAAATTATCAAACCATCCTTAGCTGGCATTAAATTCTCTAGCTTAGATCTTTCCCCTTTCTTTTGCTCGAAGTTGTCATATAATGACTTCACTTTTTTCTCAAACCATATGAGAGTCTGTAGGTATGCCCTTCCCATAGAAATCCTGCATCCAGGTTTAGTGGGGGTGCTAGAGGAGCGTAAATTTGTACTAAAAAAGTGAAATTTCAGAGAAACTTTCCTCCAGCCTTTATCATACTTTTACTTTGAAATAACAATAGTACAGAAATAATGGATACACCAAATGGATACTCCAGGTATGTGTGTTAGTAAGGATGTTTGTGATGTTTGTGAGTAAATTACTGGTGATATTTAGGAAATGTGGTTTTTTTTTTTTCATTTATTCTTTTTATCTTTTTGTCTGTGTTATATTTTACAAAGTATACTTTGATTTGCTATGAAGAATAAAGTTTCTCCTCTTAACCTGTCATTAAATCTTTGCATAAAATTTATACCCTCAGCATATGCAGTATATTTTTGAGTAATTTCTGTATCTTAGACATTTTGCTTCCTACTCTCAGTAAACCTTAAGAAACTGGGCATTTCTCATTTCCTATTCATAATGGATCATTTTACTCAGCAGCTATTTAGAAAACACACACTGATTTTCCCATAGTGTGAAGAATTTTGATGTACAGATTTTATGCTGTTTGTTTAATTAGAAATTCTCAGTATAGTTTCCCTATAGTTCATTTTCTGAAATGAGTCTAATCTGATCTTTCTTCAGATCTGTATTCTTTCTGACTAGGCGACAATCCCAGGGATTTCCGTCCTTGGCAATATTATCCTTTTCATTGTCTTGAAACTATAGTTTATTAAGATAGCTACAATTGCACTTGGATGGCTCCAGTGCTCCAGTCTTTTTAGGATTCATGCATGTGGTAACAAATACCACCAATAACATCATTTCCAAAGCATGAAGACTATAGGTATATACAATTTAAAATTGTTTCTTTTGGAAACTCATTTAA
Organism: Camelus bactrianus; assembly: GCF_048773025.1. Classification (NCBI taxonomy): domain Eukaryota; kingdom Metazoa; phylum Chordata; class Mammalia; order Artiodactyla; family Camelidae; genus Camelus; species Camelus bactrianus. The sequence continues at coordinate 18,093,152 of NC_133572.1, forward strand.
TTTTCCATTCTTTCTTTATTTCTTCTGGAAATTTTATGTGTTCTTCAAGGTTATGCAAGCTTTGACAAACTGAGTTTTGCCAACCTATTCAAGGAAAAAGTTAGCACCTTATATAGAGCCAAAGTCGAGGGGAAAAGAAGTCCCCAATTTTTATGGCATTATATCAGGAAATTGAAAGCGTGGTGAAGAGCATGTGTGCAGATATATGTAAACGTGTAGTTCTTGCATGCTGCCTGGTTTTCATTGTGTTCTTTTTATGTTTTGTGCAGACAGTATAACATAAGCCATGGCAAAAAAAAAAATCTGTTTTTCCTACTTACTTAAAGGAATAGGTAAACTTTGAGTGATGCTGAGGGTCAAGATACACTTTCTATTTTCTGTTAATATATCTGGTACATATCTGACATTTCTATACATAACTGGAATTTTTATGCAGTCTTTGTGTTTTACCCTAGGCAATGCTGTGTGCTATACTGTGTTTGGCTCTGGTTTCGTTCGACTTCCTTTTGCTGGACCTCTTACCTATTTCATGTATGCAACCTAACTCCTGTCTTTTCCTGTCATCTGAGCAATAGCCTTTCCTCTGTATTTACTCCTTCCTCTTTTGAAACTTACCTCTCTGGTATACTGTTTCTCCAGGGTACTACTACATATTTTGATAAATTGAGTCATCCTTATGTATTAATGGTATTGCTCCTGATGGTAGAGGGTTTGGTAATTCCAGGAGGTTTTAACTTATGTGTCATTAATTTTATAATGTTAAGCACTTTGAGTGGGATTTGCTTTATTTTATTTTGAGGAGTTTTTAAGCTTTATCTAAGTTCTTACTGTGAGGGGGAAAAGAAAATGTCTTCTTAAAACAAGGACGTGGTCTCTTAAAACTGTTCGGTTCTCCTTGGAGAACGTTATTTCTCTTGAAACTCAGGCCATTGCAGGCATGTTTGCCCTGTTTTTTTTGGTAGCTCCAAATCAGGTATTTTCATGAATTTTCTGCTTGTCCCAGAAAGAGAACCTGAAGCTGAGTCTCTCACTTGGGGAGTGCTTAAATGCTCCACTAGTCAGTGACCAGAGTCATTTCATTTTGTGCCCATGTGGTTTCTGCGGGTGGTTTGTTGTTTTAAAAACTGTTTCAAAGAAGCGCATTTTTTTTTCCTGGCAATCATGTGTATCCTGTGTAAGTATTTTTCATTATTAATAATTTTGAGAAGAACCAACTCCTGGTCATAATGCAGTTGGCTAATGTCATGGGGTTTTATCCAGTGTCCTCCCATATGGTTTGTGTCTGGTTTGCCAAAATTCATTAATTTGAGGTTTTCAAAAGGCAGAGTATTAGTTTCCTCTCCTGTTTTTCACAGTCAGCAACCTGTTTTTGGAAATTATTTCTGTTAATTTGATGTAAATAATAGTCTTTAAGAGAAATTCATGAGACACTTACATTTAATTTCTTCTAGGCCTGTGTGCTGGTTTTACTTTTGTGATAGTCCCACCCCTCCCTCTTACTCTTTATAGAAATTCCTATTTTTGATTATGACTTGAATTCCAGCTCTCTCATTGCGCTTTGATTTTCATCATCGTCTTCATTTAGGCTCAGTGGCTAGGTACCTTGTCTTTGACTGAATTTCGGAGTGGTTGGGTTTTGTCATTTTCCGTTTCCCTGTCCAGCAGTGAGGGCATGCTTCTGTAGGTATACTGCAACCTTTTATTAATGAATTTGGGTTTAAAGGGAAGTTGAATTCTTGAGTTATTTCAGAAGTTGTAACACCGTGCTATTTACATTTCTGGCCACAGTGAAGGTTTTTGTAAAACTGAAGTTTTGTAGGAAAAGCTTGTAGTCTTGGAAGGCATCTTGGAAGCCCAGAATTACAACTTTAAATAGTCTGCATAAATATTCTAGTTAGCAAGTGAGGATTATTTATAACTAGGAATTAACTGTGAAGAAGACTTGAAGATGACCTCTCTGAGGTTTCTAGTTTAACAACGGAGGAAACTGAAACCCAGATGGACTAGGTGACCATCTGTGATGACACTGTGATTTAGTGGAAGACAGAGTTAGGACTAGAGCCCGGTGCCCTGAGTCTGGCACTCTTTTTAGTACCTTGGGATCTCTTGCCATCTTGTCTCCAACAAGGTAACGATTTAAAGAGTAAAATGAAATCAGAGCAGTGGTTTTAAAATACCCAAACACATTCTATTTTTATAAATTTGAGTGATAAAAAACCTTGCATTTTTCTTCTTGACCTATACGTCTCTGAGGTTATCACTTGGTTATCTGAGGAAGGAAATTATTTGGCCCTTATTTTGTTCAAGCCTAATTTTCATTGTATTAAAAGGAGTTTTTAAAACTTCCCCAAAGGTAGGACATCATGCAAATAAGAACCTTCTGTATTGGCTACTGTTGATTGCATAGTTAGCATTATTCCCCTCCTATCTGCCTTTCTAAGAGAACCTGTTTTGCTCAGGCATCTAATCCCCCTGCCCTTGACTCAGAGAAATAGGTCCTCTTTCTTAGTTCCAAGACTGAGTCTGTAAGCCTAAGTGAAACATGGTAATTTCCTTTCTCTGCTAGTGACAGGTTCAAAGATGGGCAGGTCACAATCTCAAAACTATTTTGATTATTTTATGAGCCTGTGGATGGAGTTATACATGGGGGGTCAGATCCAAGGGGATTACAGAGAAGCTCTAAAGCTCTGACTGGCCTGTGGACTTCCTGTTATGTGCGATAAGGAGTGTACATTTCCTTTTAGTTTCAGCCAGTTTGCTTTTTAAATTTTCTGTTACTTCCAGATAAATGTATGCTTTCTAATGCATCTCCTAATGCTTTAACTGTGAGAAAAGACACAGTAAGAATTAAGTTTTGCCAACTAAATTGATGTGAATTTGAAGAAGAGGGAAGACTTACAATAGATTTGAAACTAGGAGAATCTCTTAAGAGATTTGTGACTGAGAAGATCATAAAGTCGTAGCTCATGAGCACTGTGATTTACCTTTCATTCTTGCAGCTCCACTGAACTTTTCATTTGTTTTACCAGTGACCTTCGATACCCAGTGGTTTGTGTTCATTGCTTTCCTTCTTTGACCTTTATTATATTATACCTGTTTCTATCCTTGTATGACTTCTAGGGCATCATTGTATCTTTCTCTTGTTTCTTATCTTTGTTGACTTTTTACCAAGGCTCAGCTTTTGCAGTCTTTTTCAATATCTCTTCATTCTTTCCTGAAACGAATCTTTAACAACATGTATTGCTTCCATATTGCATGGTAGTGGTGAGGGAGAAAAGTGGAAAGAGAAGATGGAAATCTCAGTGGATCCTATGAAAAAAATCCATTCCACTCCCTGGATAGTTCATGTGTAAAGGATAATGTCATTTGTGGACTCTATACTTTATTTCCTAAGGTAGGGAAATTGGCCAGTGTATTTTACAAAGCAATTTTTAAGTTGAAAACAAAGGGACTTCCAAATGTATCTACATGACAGAAAATTTTGTTAACCTGTATTGTTTCACCTTTCAAATATTCTGAGTGTTTTTTTGAGTGATTTTTTTGCTTACTGGTTTTTGGTAGTATTAAAAACTTTGATCAGTATGGCAGTGAAGGCTGCATGGTTTGAATTCTGTATCGCAGTGAGGGGTAAACTGTGTGATAATGTAGACTTCACTATCGTGTTCTTTTTAATAGTTATGCCATTGTCAATTCAGTTTACAGTGTCTGAGCTGGATGAGGTTTGATTCATAACCTAGAACAACTCTTCTCTTAGAGTTCCAAGGTGAGCCTCCTCGTATGTTTGATTATTTAATCGAGATGTTGAAATGTTGTATATCATGGATACAAGAGGCTTTAAAAAATTCCCGAGAAAAGAGCTCTGTGGTGAACTATTTTGCTTTACTATTATTACAGAATTTTAACAACGCTTTTCTATGTTGTAATTTTGGGTTTTGTACATGTGGGTTGTGAGAAATAAACTGGAAATCCTGTCTCTGTGGGTTGGAATCTAGTGTAGCTTCAAACAGCAAACAAAATATTTTAGCATGTATGTGCCAGGTAAAATTTTTCAATGGACTTTCCGTAGGGTGCAAACTTCTGAAGCCAATGAAAGTAAAGTGATTTTATAGTTGCCGACAGACTCCTGTTGACTTACATTCGGTTTTGTTAACTTATGGGGGAAATCAGTAGCCGATTAAGCAAATAATTAAATATCTTTGTGCATCCTTAGTACAGCTTGTTCCTGTTCACTTGTGACAAATTGTTTGGGGAAGAGTTCTGAGATGACGTGCCAAGACTTGATACCCAGAAAGTCTAGTGGGTTTTTTCCTTTATATTTTAAAAACAACAGGTGTATTTCAAGATCTAGACTATCTTGACTTTTTTAAAGGACTTTAGGAGAATTGAAATGAGTACTTTTAGATTCTTCATTATATCTAAATGAAGATAGGTATTTTTTTTCTTTCCTTTTTTTCTAATTTATTTGAGAATCCTAGGAAAGGAACATTGTAGCACTAAATTTAGAACGGCTAGGTGGATTTATTGTCTTTTAACTTCCATTATTCTTATTTATATGCGTGGCTAGAGCTGTCACATGTAATTTGAGGTCTATGTCTGGTTTTATGTTAAGTGAATCTGATCCAAGCTCAGCTATCTTCAATGGTGATTTTCTCAGCTGTAAATTAGGAACTTGGCATTGAAAACCATGTGGTTTTGTGTAAGTAGAATTCAGATTGTGATGTTTTCTGTCACTTCATAATTCTAATTTTAGATTCAGTTTTTAAAGCAGAATAATTCACTCCAGAAAAAATCCAAAATCTGTGATCTTCCATACATTGCCAGGAACACTGATGGTCAAGGGTTTGAATCAAGCTGAATAACCTTTATTAGAAATATGGTGGCACCTTTTACTCACCCACTCATTGAATTGTAACCATGAATTTTCTATCTTTCATGTATAAAAAGACAGGAGACCCTTTGTATTTGCATTCTAAATTTCTTGGAAACAGAGATATTTATGGAATTTTCCTGCACTGGTAATAAAAAGGGGGCAGAGTGGGGAATAAGCCTAGAGCATGAGCCTCTTACTGCTCTTTTGCCTTATTTAAAAAAAAAATTCACTTTTCAAAATATTGGTCTGCATCGCAGAGGGTTTCTTTTGGTTTGAACATTGAAGGTATTGTAAATCCTTTCCTGTAGCTAGTATCTATTGTGTGATGCCATCTATTAGGTTATAAATGCCTTGAAGGGAGAGATGACTATATGTTCATCTTTGTGTTTGGTTATACTTAGCTTCCCATATAATAAGTTACACAGAGTGGGTATAATGGGTTTGTTGAATTAAATTGGACTGACTTGAATTAGAAGGGAGGAATTAGGCAGATGGAAAAACAGTGCTAACCTGAAGGAAGCTAGGTCTTGTAGTCTCTCAAGATATCTTGTTTTAGTTTAAGTAATCAAGACTGGTGATTTTTTAATTTACCTTTGAAAACCCTTATGACTGACTAGTCAGAACTTGTAGCATGTCCTTGTTCATACCAACTAGTGACTTGCCTTTCAGTAAGTTGCTCTATGTAATAGTTCTGGTGGTTAAAAAATACTATTATTTTGTTTCAGGGCATAACTCTTATGAATTAATTTCTAGGCTGATTTCTTTAGTCTCCCCCCCATCCCATATCCCCATTAAAAAAATCAATGTGTAATTTGCATATATTGTGACATGTACAGATCAGAGGTGTCTAGTTTGTTGAGTTTTGACAAATCTGTAACTGTAATACCTACACTCCATTCAAGATACAAAACATTTTCATTTCCCTAGAAAGTTCTCTAGTCCCATGTGCAGTTTCTCTACAGCGCTCTGTCCCCGTCCCCTGACCCACTCTTCTGCTTTCTATTACATAGATTAATTTTACCTGTTTTTAAACTTCATATAACTGGAATTATACAATCTGTCCTCTTTCTGACTGGCTTAGTTTGCCCAATGTAATGTTTTTTAAATTTCTTTTTGATTATTATTATGAAGTCTACTCACTTTGCCGTTAAAATTGACCGTTTTTACCATTCTAAAGTGTACAATTCAGTGGCATTAAGTGCAGTCACATTGTTGTGCTAACATCAGCACTACCATGCATCCACAGAGCTCTTTTCATCTTGCAAAACTGAAACTTCATCCTTATTTCTTAATTTAAAAAACATTTTAAGAAAGAGCTTATAGTACAAACTCCTTTATCCAACTCAGTTTGGCCTGGTAAATGTTAAGTTTATAAAAAAAAAAGTTTGGCTAGAGTGAGTAGTCATAAAAATGATATGTACATACCTTAAAACATAATCTATATTTATAGTTCAGTCTTTTGATACTGGGTCACATCTTTTCTATGAGCGTAGGTCTCTCAGTTGGATTTCCTTCTGGACTTTCTTAAATCACACTTTTAACCACTATCTTCAATTTCTAGTTTCAGTTTCCTTTTAAGTGTACTGAGATAGTTAAAAATAGTTCTAGTGGTCCTTGTACTAAATGTTTATAAATAGTCTTGCCTCTTGACAGTGTTTATTTTGAAAGCAACTAGACTTTATCACTTTGTTTTAAAGTATTCAGCTTATTCATGGAAACAACTACTTCTAGTGCTCATAGATTTAAAAGAATATTTAATAAAATTACATGATTATATTTACAGTTACAACCGAGATGAAAATGTTCAGTACAAAAACGGTGATTCTTGGTAGTGTACAGGTCAGCTGATGGGAGCACAAGTTCAGGGTCATGTCCTAGGAACCTTAACACTTCCCTTCACATTGTGAGAATCAAAAGTAATTGTGAACATTGGTTATTCTCATGACTTACTCATGAATTAGTTAATGAAAGACAATTAAGAGAACTTCTGTAGATAGTAAGTTGATAATTTAAAAGTTTTTAAAAGTTTCATTGCATTACACCTACAAATCGGCTGTCTGCTTTTTTCCTATTGTCATAGTTAGTTTATTCATGCCATAAAATGAAATTGTAGTTCTTGTTTGTGTAATCTGCTTTTGCGCACCAAACATCAAAACTCATTTTATTTTGCTCACAATTTTGTGGGTCAGGAGTTTGGGGAGGGTTTTGCTGGTCGTACGCTGCTGTAGGCAGCTGGTGGCTAAGTGCTGGGGTCATCTGAAGGCCTCTTCATACCCAGCACCAAAGCTACCATTCCTTGAACAGTAGGAGATTCATTGGGTGTTTTTCTTTTCATGTGGTCTCTCCACATGTCTGTTTTGGGTTACCTTACAGCATGGTGGTCTCAGGATAGTCAAATTTCTTCTATGGAGGGTGGTTTCCCCCAGAACAAGTGTTCCAAAAGACGAGAGGTGGAAGCTGTCAGTTTCGTGAAGCCGAGGCCCAGAAAATGGTACCCTGTCATTTCTGCCCCATACTCCTGGTCACAGCAATCAGTCACAGAGCCCATTCACGTTCAGGGGAGGAGACATAGATTATGCTTCTTGATAGAGGCATACCAAAGAATTTGTGGCCATTTTTAGTCTGCCACAGGTTTAAATGGTGTATATGATTAATGACATTTTTATTTTAAAAAGCTTGAGAAGATTTCTGGTGGATGTCAACATTGAGGTCTGTAGAAGAAAACATGGGTCTGTATTTGACTGATTCGAATTATAAATGAATATGAAACATCTGGAGAGAGTCAAACTGATGAAAGATTGAGTGCTGGCAGCAACTTCATTATAATAATGACAATTGTAAAGTTCTTATTTATCAATCTAGCTCCTGTTCCACCATTAGATTGGAGTTACAGTGCCCCATAGCATTAAAAAAGTAAATAAATAAAAGAGGGAGAGAGAGAGGAAAACAAAGCTCAATAGTTTATATAGGTGAATTTAAGTTTTAATCTCTTGGCAGGCTGCAAATCCCATTTGGTATCCTGGTAACAGACATTTTACACAACAGTGTGAGTTGGTTTTAAGTGGACTAGGTCAGGTCTGAGTTTCATATTTTAGAAGGCAGCATTTTAAAATGAATTTAACATTTATAAGTATTTTTTTTTCTTTGTTAAGCAGGATGCAGTGTCATTTTTGTATGTAACTTGGTAAAATTTATTACCTCTGATTTTAAATATAATGTCTTTTATCATCTGTGATAAAGGATAATCAGATGACATGACGTCTGTTATGAGCACCATTGTTTGGTGCCACACGTACTGTGATGATCGTTTTTGAGGACCACTGAAGAAAGTGAAGAGTTTCAGAAATGGTCATTAGAAATAATTTATTTCAGTAGGTTTTGCTATGCTTTGCTGTTGGAAGTAGTATCACTGCTATGAAGATGAGCCAACATTAGAGCGTGTGTTGTGCTTTGTTAGATGCTGAGAATACACCGATCAAAGAAATTTGATGTGTATATTCTTACATAATCAATATCAAATTAATATAATTAATACTGGTATTGAATTACTTTTTTGAATAAAGCAAGAATAGAAATGTTCTCCTTCCTTGTGATTATTTGGTATTGGCACTTGTTTTCATGATGGTACCAAGAGCAATTACTTTCAGATTTTAATTCCACTATAATTTTAAGTCATTATTCTTTTTAGGCAAAGAGTGGTTATCTCTAGTGACATGTAAAATAGTGTTACTGGAAATCGCTCATTAAATTTCTTATGTACTTCATTTTTGTTACATAATTTTTAGAAATAATGATTTTTTATAGTCATTAACTTTGTTCCTTATTTTATATAAATATGTATTAGAAGGTAGAGGCAATTTTATGTGGAATAATGTTTCTGTTCGGTTTTATGTTACTTTATATGTAATATAGATCCTTTTAATAGCAATATAAAATTACATTTATAGGTCTAATATTACTGTTGTATTATAATATGATTTTCCTCTCTTCCATTCAATCTTTTTGGCTTGAATTATTTTATCCCAATAAATTATTTTGTTGTATTCGTAAAATTAAAATTATTTTATTCATGTTTTTATTGAAATATAGTTGACTTACAGGTATACAACAATGATCTGATACTTTTATACAATACAAAATGATCACTACGATAAGTCTAGTTACTATCTGTCACCACACAAACTACTACAGTATTATTGACTATGTTCCCTATGTTGTACATTACAGCCTCATGGTATTTAGTAACTGAAAGTTTGTACTTCTTAATCTCACTTACCTATTTCACTCATCCCCTGACTCCCCTCCCCTCTGGCAACTACCATTTTGTTCTCTGTATCTGTGACCCTGTTTCTGTTTTGTTACGCTAGTTCATTTACTTAGTTTTTTACATTTCACGTGTAAGTGAATCATATGGTATTTGTCCTTCTCTGTGTTACTTATTTCACTTAACTTTATACTCAGTAATCTCTGGGTCTATCCACGTTGTCACGAATGGCTGTTCTTTTTTATGGCTGAGTAACACTCCACTGACTATCTGTATTACATCCTCTTTATCCTTTCATCTTTTGGCTAAGTTGCTTCTGTATCTTGGCTATTCCAAATAATGTTGGCAGTGAACATGAGTGTGCCACATATATGTGTTTGAATTAGTGTTTTCATTTTCTTCAGAAAAATACCCAGAAGTATCACTGGTAGATCAAATGGTAGCTCTGTTTTTAATTCTTTGAGGAACCTCTGTAACATTTTCCATAGTGGATGCACCAGTTTGCATTCTCACCAACAGTGTACCAGGGTTCCCCTTTTCCCGCATCTTTGCCAACACTTGTTTTTGTCTTTTTGATAATAGCTATCGTGACAAGTGTGAGGTGATATCTCAATATGGTTTTTTGATCTGTATTTTCCTGAGTTATGATTTTGAGCATCTTTTCACGTGTCTGTTGGCCACTTGTATGTCTTCTTAGGAAAAATGTCTGCCTGGTTCCTTTGCCCATTTTTAAATCAGAGTGCTTATTTTTTTGATATTGAGGTGTGTGAGTTCTTTTTGTATTTTGGATATTAACCTTTACCAGATATATTGTTTGCAAATATCTTCTCCCATTCAGTAGGTTGCCTTTTCATTTTGTTGATAGTTTCCTTCGCAGTGCAAAAACTTTTGTTTGATCTAGTCCCATTTGTTTATTTTTACTTTCGTTTCTTGCCTGAGGAGAAAGCATTGCTAAGATTGATGTCAAAGAAGTTACTGCCTATGTTTTATTTTAGAAGTTTGTGGTTTCAGGTCTTACATTTAGATCTTTAATCTATTTTAAGTTTATTTTTGTAAATAGTATAAGAAAGTGGCCTAGTTTGATTCTTTTGCATTTAGCGGTCCAGTTTTTCCAACACCATTTATTGAAGAGGCTGTCTCATTGTATATTTTGGCCTCCTTTGTTGTAGATTAGCTGACCATATAAGCATGGATTTATTTCTGGGCTATCTATTCTTTTCTGTTGGTCTATGTGCCTGTTTTTATGCTTGTATCATACTGTCTTGATTACTGTAGCTTTGTAGTGTAATTTGAAATCAGGTAGTGCGATACTTTCACCTTTGTTCTTCTTTCTCAAGGTTGATTTGGCTATTCAGGTTTTTTTGTGTTTCCATACAAATTTTTGATTTTTTTTCTAGTTCTGTAAAAGATGCTATTGGTATCTTGATAAGGATTGCATTGAATCCATAGATTGCCTTAGGTAGTATGGTCATTTTAACAATATTAATTCGTCCAATCCATGAATATGGTATATCTTTTCCTATGTTTGTGTCGTCTTCAGTTTCTTTCAGTGTCTTTTAGTTCTCCTAAGTACAGGTCTTTTACCTCCTTGGTTAGATTTATTCATAGGTATTTTATCCTTTTTGATGTAATTTTAAATGGAATTGTTTCTTATTTTCTGTTGCATGATCGTTCATTATTAATGCATGCGTTATAATGATGCAGCAGATTTCTATATATTATCTTTGTGTCCTGAAACTTTACCAAATTCATTGATGAATTCTAGTAGTTTTTTTGGTGGCATCTTTAGGATTTTCTATGTATAGTGTTATGTCATCTGCAAACAGTGAATTTTCCTTCTTTCTTTCCAATTTGGATTCCTTTTATTTCTTTTTCTTGTCTGAAAAAGACTGTGGCTAAGACTTGCAATTCTATGTAGAATAAAAGTTAAGAGAGTGGGCCTTTTTGTCTTCTTCCTGATCTTAGAAGACATGCTTTCATCTTTTCCCTGTTTAAGTTTGACGTTGGCTGTGGATTTGTCATATATGGCCTCTGTTATTGTTGGGACATGTTGTCTCTATCCCACTTTGTTGAGAGTTTATATCATAAAAGGATGTTAAATTTTGTCAGAAAGGTTTTTCTGTATGTGTGTCTATTGAGACAAGCATATGCTTTTTATTCTTCAGTTTGTTGATGTGATCTGTCACATTGATTGATTTCTGGATATTGAAACCTTCTTGATCCCATGGGATAAATCCCACTTGATCATAGTGTGTGGTCTCTTTAATATATTGTTGAATTCAGTTTGCTAATATTTTGTTGATGGTTTTTGTATCTATGTTCATCAGTGATATTAGCTTATAGTTTTCTTTTCTTTTTTTGTTTTTAGGTCATGTCTTTGTCTAATTTTCATATCAGGATGATGCTTGTCTTCTAGACTGAGTTCAGAGGCATTCTGACCTCTGCAAATCTTTGGAATAATTTGAGAAGGATAGATATTAACTTAAAAAGTGTTTTATAGAATTCGCCTGTGAAGCAGTCTGATCCTGGGCTTTTTTGGGGGAGAGGATTTTTTTTTTATTTAATTACGTATCCATTTTCATTACTGGTAATTGATCTGTTCATTTTTTTCTGTTTCTTCCTGATTCAGTCTTGGAGGTTTTACATTGCTAGGAATTTATCCATTTCCTCTTGGTTTTTCGTTTTATTGGTGTATGCTTGTTTGCAGTTATCTCTTATTCTTTGTATTTCTGTGGTCTTGCTTGTAACTGCTTTTCTTTCATTTCTGATTTTATTTATTTGGGTCCTCTTTTTTTTTTTTCTTGATGAGTTTGTCTAAAGGTTATCAATTTTATCTTTTCAAGAACCAGCTCTTAGTTTCATTGTCTTTTTTTTTTAATAGTCTGTATTTCACTTACTTCACCAGTAAGATCTCCTTGTGCTACCCTTTTATAGTCAGTCCTACTTCCTTCCCCACCATCACTAATCCCTAGTAACCACTAATTTGTTCTCCATATTCACAATTTCATCATTCTGAGAGTGTTATGTAAATAGAGTCTCAGGGTATTTGACCTTTTGAGATTGGCTTTTTTATTTCATTCAGTATAATGCCCCTGAGATCCATCCGACTTGTTGCGTGTATCAGTAGTTCTTTTCTTTTTAATGATGACTAACATTACAATGGTATAGATGTGGCACAATTTGATTAACTATTCACTTATTTTAGGACATTTTGGTTGTTTCTGTTTTTTGACTATTAAAAACAGGCTATGAACAACCATGTACAGATTTTTATGTGGGCATGTTTTCATTTCTTTGGGGAAAATGCCCAAAAGTACAATTGCTAGTTATTTGTAAGTGTATATTTAACATAGCATAAAATACCATAACATTATGTTTTGGAAGGAAATTCTGAAATATGCTACAACATGGAGGAACTTTGAGGACATTTTGCTACATGAAATAAGCCAGTCATAGAAAGACAAGTACTGTGTTATTCCACTTATGTGAGGCACTTAGAATAGTCAAAATTATGTAGACAGAAAATAGAGTGGTGGTTGTCAGGGACTAGGGGAGAGAAGGGGGAGTTATAGTTAATGGGTACAGAGCTTTAGTTTTGCAAGATGAAAAGATGGATGGTGGTAACTTCACAATAATGTGAATGTACTTAATACCACTGAACTGTACACTTTAACATGTTTAAGATAGTAAATTTTATGTTACATTTATTTTACCACAATAAAAATACGACAATACTGTTAACAACCATATGCCAACTGTTTTTTAAAAACTTAGAAGAAATAGACACATTTCTAGAAAAATATTACTTACAAAAAATGAGGAAGAAATTAAAAGTCTGAATCATCCTATAATTATAAGAAATTGAATCTTCCCACAAAGAAAGCAACAAGCCCAGACGATTTGCTAAGCAAGTTTCTACCAAAATTTTAAGAAATAGGTTATTCCAATCTGATGCAATCTCTATTTTAATTAATAGAAAAAGAAGATGTTGCCCCTCCTAGTTCTAAAAGCCCTGCATAAGCCTGATATCTAAACCAGATGAAGGCATTACAAGAAATGACAATTACAGATGTATTTCAGTCATGAGTGTAGATGTAGAAATCTCAAACAAGTTATTAACAGATTGAAACCAATGTAAAAGAAAAAAAATGCTATTACCTAGTTGGTTTTTTCAGGTATGCAAGGATGGTTTATTATATGATCTACAAATGTAAATGATGACATTAATAGATTAAAGGAGAAGAGTCATATGATAATGTCAATAGGTAGGAGGAAAGCATTTGATTGATAATCAATGTAAATTCATGATTAGAGTGCTTAATTAGGAAAAAAAAAGGAAATTCTTTAACCTGTTGGTACTATTAAAATGAAACCCAACAATCATCAGCAGACATCTTTTAAAATGAGGAAATATTAAAAAAAATTCTCTTTAAAAACAGAAATGGTATAGGAATGGATGCTATCACTCATTCTAGTTATTTTATTGCTGCATAACAGATCATTCCAAACTTACTGGCTAAAACAACTTTTTTTTAATGCTTTTGGATTCTGAAGGTCAGGAACTTGGACAGTGCAGAATAGAAAGGTTTGTTGCTGCTCCACTCTTTCTAATGCCCCTGTTGGATGACTTGAACACTGGAATGGCTTGATAGCCAGGGACTAAGTCATCTGGAAGTATCTTCATATATCTGGTGATCTGATTCTGGTTGTTGGCCGGGAACTCAGGCATTCAGTTAGAAAACTTGCTTGTGGCTTCTCCATGTGGTCTCTCCAAGTGGGCTGGTTTGGTTTTTCTCACAACATGGTAGATAGGTTCCTAGTCCATGCAACACAGGGACAGAAGGCAGAAGTTGCATTTTTATGACCTACCTTGGAGAAGTCACACATGTTAATTCTGTGGTACTGTATTGTTGTGGAAGTCATAATGATTTGTGCGGTTCAAAGGGAGAAGACAGAGACCTTACAACTCATTAGAGGGAGTATCAGTGTTTCATTTTTAGGAGAATATGTGGGTTGGGAGATATTTTTCATACCATCTTTGAAAAATAAAATCACCACATTTTCTCTTGTACTTAGCATTGTACTGGAGGATGTAGCCAGTGGTGTGAGATAAGAAAAAGGAATTTGAGAGTAAGAATTAGAAAGGAAGAAATAAAACTGTTGTTATCTGGAGGCAATATGATCATTTACATATAAAATCAAAAGAGTATAGATAAATAATTAGATACGAGTTTAGCAAATATGAATGGATATATGATTAATATATAGAAGTCAACTCTATTGTTATATAACAGCAACAGACAACTAGAAAATACAATTTAAAAGAAGATATTAATGTATCATAGATTATCAGTATTTAAGAGTGAATCTATCAGGAGATATGCAAGACTTTAGGGAAAATTATAATACTTAACCATGTCTTATAACTAAGATATACCATGTTTATGGACAGGAAGGCTTAGTATCATAAATACTTCATTTCTACTGAAATAATTCTATAGCCAGAAACAGCCACACATTTATGAAATTTTCATATATGATAAAGATGACATATCAGATTACTGAGGAAGGAAGTTACTATTCAAGAAATGTAACTAGAAAAATTACCCATATTGGCAAAAAAAGAAAAAAAAAGAAATTGGATCTCTGGTTCTACCATATACAAAAGTTAAATTACAGATAGATAAAGTACTTAAATGTCAAATGTGAAATTTTACTTTTTTTCTCATTTTATTATTACTGTTTTTAGGAAGGGGATATCTCAAGAATGCAAGATTGAATTTGTCATATCCTTGTTCATCATCAACTCTTTTTTTCTTATTAGGTAGAATTAATACAGTTTAACTGCACATATCCATTATATTTCATGCAAATACATATATACAATATACTGCACATTTTTTTTTTTAGTTTACATATATGTACTGATTATTGTTTCTAAGAACAGATTAGAGCTTTAGCTTTTTAAACTTACATAGTTATCAAAGAAATAAAGCCAGCCACAAAAAAAGAATCAACAGAATGCGGTAATCCAATCATAAAGGACAGTCAAATGTGCTTACACATATTCAAGAAATCAGTCATCTAAGTTATAAATAATAACTAGTTCATTTGTGTCCTTTATTTTTAGATTCCACATGTAAGTGATATCAAATGGTATTTTTCCTTCTCTTTCTGGCCCACTTCACTTAGAATGATCTCCAGGTCCATCCGTATTGCTGCAAATGGCATTATTTTATTCCTTTTTATGGCTGAGTAGTATTACATTGTATGAACGTATGTATGTATGTATGGTGTGTATGTATGTTCTTTATCCAGTTATCTGTTGATGGACATTTGAGTTGTTTCCATGTCTTGCCTGTTGTAAACAGTGCTGCTATGAACATTGGGGTGCATGTGTGTTTTTGAATTTTATTTTTCTCCAGGTATATGCCCAGGAGTGGGATTGCTGGATTACTTGGTAAGTCTATTTTTAGTTTTTTAAGGAACCTCCGTACTGTCCTCCATAATGGCTGCACCAGTATACACTTCCACTAACGGTGTAGGAGGGTTCCCTTTTCTCCACACCCTCTCCAGCATCATTTGTAGACTTTTTAATGTTGGCCATTCTGGCTGGTGTGAGGTGATATCTCATTGTAGTTTTGATCTGCATTTCTCTGACAATTAGCAATGCAGAGCATTTTTTCATGTGTCTGTTGGCCATTTGTATGTCTTTATTGGAGAATTGTTTATTTAGATCTTCTGCCCATTTTTGGATTGGGTTGCTTGTTTCTTTGATATTAAGGTGTATGAGCTGTTTGTATATTTTGGAAATTAGTCCTTTGTTGGTCACATCATTTGCAAATATTTTCTCCCATTCTGTAGGTTGTCTTTTTGTTTTGTTGATGGTATCCTTAGCTGTGCAAAAAGCTTTTAAGTTTAATTAGATCCTATTTGTTTATTTTTACTTTTATTTCCATTACTCCAGGAGCTGGTTCAAAAAATATATTATTGTGATTTATGTCTGAGAATATTCTGCCTGTGTTTTCCTCTAGGAGTTTTATAGTATCTGGTCTTACATTTAGGTCATTATGCTCAGCATCGCTAATTGTCAGAGAAATGCAGATCAAAACTACAATGAAATATCACCTCGCATTAGCCATTTTGAATTTCTTTTTGTATATGGTGTTAGGGGAATTTTATTTTATTTGGATAAAATACAAATATTGTATCTTTTTAAACCTAGAGATAGGAAAGAATTTAAGAGATAAGGCTACAAACTGATGAGTTACTGTAAAAGAATAATTGATACAAGTAACATTAAGAATTTTTGTTCATCAAAAGTTGCCTTAAAGAAAGTGAAAAACAGATTGTAAACTAGATGTTTACAATATACACAGCTGACAGGGATTAGTATTAAGAAAAACTACAAATCAAAAAGCACAAGCAACAAAAATAATGAAAAAATAATGAAAGACATAAGTATTTGACAAAAGAGAAACTGTATATGATTAATAATCATAGGAAGAGATATCAACTTTATTAATGATTGGGGAAATCAAATTAAGTACACAGTGAGACACCATTTAAAACCAAATGTTGGAAAGGGTTAGGATTCAGAATACTTTTGTATGTTATTCTCACAGCAATTTGAGCAGCCATTTTGGAAAATAGTTTTTCATGATCCTGTGAAGCTAAACATAGACAAACCTTATAACCCAGTGATTTTCCTTACAGGCATGTACTCAAAAGAAATTCTGTGTGTATACAAAAGTAGACGTGTTGGAAAATGTTCATGCAGTTATGTTTTCAGTAACAAAATATTGTAAGCCACCCAAACGTCTCTTGACAGGAAAGTGTATTATAGAAGTCAAAACAATAAATGGAAGCTAAAATAATATTAGCAACATAATGTTATGTGAAAAAGTTAAGCCCCCCAAATGTATGTCATGGAATACTCTTTAAAAATAGCGAAAATAAAAATAATATGCTTTTTGGTAGTAGATATAGATGAAATGAAACTTTATTAATTTGAAAGCAAAGAAATGATAAAAAATAAATTTAGGATTGTGAGTCTGGAGAGGTCCAAGAAGGGGTTATATGTAATTTATTGTTAAGGTCTTTAGTTTAATGCTGGTTGGTAGGTTTTCATATCTTAATTTTATTTAAGAAACAAAATAAACAGTAAAAAAAAAAAACACCCAGATGCCTTGAGGCAGGAGTATGATCGATAGGGAGGCTATGTGGCAAGAACAAAGTGAGTCAAGGGGAGATGCAGATTAGGTCAGAGAGGTATTAGGGACCTCTAATTATGTCTAGGAGAAGAGTAAAGAAATTTTCAACAAGAGTTTAAAGCTGTCTTTGATAAAAGTATCTGAACACTGAGACACTGAGTTTATAATTTCCCTCTTATCTACCCAAGAGTTTTATGCTTATTGTATCAGAACAGCCATGTTCCAGATAAATAGATTACTAGATATATCTGTCCTACAGACTTCACTGTGAATAGAAAAAAAATGTAGACAAGAGCATATAACACCATGAAAGATATGAAGTAACATTAAATTTGTGATCTTCTGCACTTTTTAGAGTTGTCAACACTAATTCTACTGTGTTATCTGACACTTTTCCCTGTTGTTGTATAGAGTGCCCGCTTAATATTGCTCTAATATTGTAGGCTTTTTACAGGGCATATTTTTCCTTCTAATTATTAGTGCCAGTGCATTTCATAACTTTTATTCGTGTTTCCTTTGCTTACATGATGAAGCTTCAAAGTTCACGTCTCATTGAGGCCTGGATTTGTCACTCTTGTTTTGAAAGATTTGGAGTTGAGATTGACATGATGATGGTTTAGAGTTTAAAACTTACTAGTTTTAGAAAGAGTTATCCAGTGTGATGAATGGATTGGAGAGTGACTGGAAGTAAGTTCTGGTAATTTTCCAGAAACAGTGATAGATATTTGAATCACAAGCATGGTCACCAGGGGAGAAAGTAAAAGAGTGAGGAAAATAAGACAGGATTGAATGATATACCTGGCTGCGGTGCAGAGTGAAGGTTGAAAGACAACACCTAGTTTTTGCATTCTGGATAAATTAAAGAATGATAATACTATTAACTGAAAATAACAGATTTAGAATAGAAAGTCCTTTGAGAAGAAGAAGGGAAGTTTATTTTAGCCATAGAATAATATATTTAGAGGATCTTATAATGCAGTAATAACAGTGATTGTAGAATATGGATGTGCTACAGATGAGGATGGTAGCAACAGCTAGGTTACAAAGATTCATTGATTCGTGTTAAGAATTTTGACTTCATCCAAAAAATAGATGAGAAGGCATTGATAGCTGTAAATAAATGAGTATTTACAAGGATCACTTGGGTGGCAGAGTGGAGAATGTAATAGAAAGGAACAAACTGGAAGCAGAGAACTATTAGAAGGCAGATACTATGAACCCAATGAAAGATAAAGGTGGCCTTAACTAGGATGAAAGTCTTGAAAGTATTGGTGATTGAACAGAGTGGATGCATTCTAAAGGTATTTAGGACATGGGATTTGGTGACTGATTTGATGTATGGAATGAGAGAAGGAGACAAAGATGACTCCAGGTTTTTGTCTTGGCCAACTGTGTTGTAGCTGGAAGTACCAATCACTGGGTGAGGGAATCCTGGAGGAAGAGTCCGTTTGAGGCTGATGGGAGAGAACTTGAGTTCCATTTTGATTGCATTGAATGTGAGGTGCCTGTTAGATTGAAAGAGAAACTGTTCAGTGGTCTGGTGGGTTTATGGATCTGAAAGTCAGGAGATAGATCTAAACTAGAGATTTCTTAGCTTGTTTGTAAGTAAGTCTAAAGGAATGAATGAGGTCATCTAGAGAGTTTATTTAAAGTGAGATAGGAAGAAGGGCTAGATTGGAGTGCTTAGAACACCAACATTTAGAGGGTAGATAGAAGAAGAACCTGGAAGGGAGATTGGGAAGAAGCAGTCAGAGAAACAGGAAGCAAGAGGGAAGAAGTATGGGTGTTTTGCAAACCACGGATTGAGAGTGTTTTGAGAAGGAAAGACTGGTCAAATGCTGTTAGGCTTCAAATAAGACAAGGAATTGAAAGTGTCTTTTTGCATTTAGTGAAAAGGAGGTAATTGGTTGCAGGCATGGGCTGTAAGAATAGAGCATCTCTGATGTTGAGTTGTGAAAAGGAGAGGGCTGTGGTTTAGAGAAGAATGTGTAGTTGAGGATGGTTTTGCTTTTGTTTTTGTTTTGTTTCATTTTTAAAGATGTAGAACCTAGAGCATGTTTCAGTGTTAATAGGAAGGAGCCAAAGATGTGGGGAAAGTTGAATATTTAATTAAGAAAGGGAATAAATAGTTGAGAGAGCCAGGTCTCAGAGCACAGATGGAGGAATTAGCCTTAAGTAGGAGGGATTCCTCTTTCCTTGTGAGCGGGATGAAATGGAATAGTTGGGTACAGATGCTGGTAACCATAGTTTTGGTAGAAAAAAGTTAAGGGCCGTCTCTTAAAATACCTTCCATTTTCTCTGTTCAGGAGGAGGCTGAGTCATGCACTTTGATAACTGAAAGGAGTAGACAGGTTGGATGTTTGAGGAGAGCTGACAATCTGTGAAATAGCTTCCGGAGAATGAAGGCAAGAGGCTTAATTAGAGAAAAAATGATGGGGGAGGCCGCACCATGGGCCCAGCTGAAGACGGGAAACATGAATTTTATAGTGAATTCCTTGACAGTTCTCAGCAGAAGCCAGGCCATTCGATATTGTTGGTGGTTCTTGAGGGGAGCTGTTGCCTTGTAACCACTCCAGATTCTGAAGCTATTGAGAAACAGAACCAAGAGTCGTAGGAATCAGAAAAGTGGGTCTGTTTGTTGTTAAGAGTTTAATGTAAATGCGGCTTGTGCTGAGGCTGAAATGAGGTTTTTTCTCTGGTGAGCTTCTCTCCTAGGAGCTGGACAAGAGAAAGATTATATTGTTTATTGGCACAGAGTTCCCAGCGGGGAACCCCAGGAGCTTGTGCCATACATACATGCTGGCCTGTATACATCCCTCTCACGCAATAGAGAATCTATGGTTGTCCTGGTCTCATCATTATTCTTCTTATTTTGTCTTCTTAGAAGTAAAGAAGGTAGAGAAAGGGACTACAGTATTTCTTTAATCTTGTTTCCTTGTATCCAGAGAAGGTCTGTGTCCTCTTTTAAAATGTGAGAAGAGGTGATGTACATACCCCTTAGCATTCATGGGAGGGTTGAGATATTGCCCGATGGAAGGAGTGTAATTCACAGAGTTGAGAATTTTGAATTGACATATGAAAATATTGTTTGGTTGGGAATATGTGACTGCCCCGGTGAGGTGGTTAACTCTGGAAAATCGGGCAGAGCATTAAGATTATGACAGTGAGATAGAACCAGAAGTCCATCAGCTGAGGGAAAGATTGCTATTAAGGAGTGGGAGGAGGTAGAAGAGTTAGCTAGAGAAGTTGGAAAGCAGATAAGGGTTTGGAGAATCAAAGCGCTTTGCAATTTTTTTTTTCTCATCTGCTGGGACACATGCGTTTTTGGAATCAGGGCTGGTAAACACAAAGACTTAATTGATAGCACAGATGAAAATTATATAAAGGAAAATGTTTAGTTAGAATTATTACTTGATGGGATGTTTTATCCTATCTGATGTTTTATCCTATCTGATCATTTATAAATAGAATATTTTTCAGGTAGTAAATATGTATCTCAGTTTTTTTTTTTTTTAAGTTGTGATAATGTTTTGCCATTGGTCGTAGTATTTATGGTACAGCAGTATTTCTTTAATTTGGTTTCATATGGGACATTTCAAAATTATCATTAGCTGCCATAATAATTGGATAGAAGAGTGGAGGTTGGCACTGTAATTTCTTTTAAGTTGCAGGCCTTCAAGCTTGTGCCTTATTATGAAGTGCTGGCAACTTGATTTTCTACTGCTCAAACTCCAATGTATTTTACTTGGAGAAATAAGAGGAAAAGGGAAGTTATGTGGGAACTATTCGCAACTCATTTGCTTTCATTCAGTCATTTATTACAAAAGCACTGATTTGAAACTTTTTTGAGCTCCTACTGTGTGCAAGGAACTGCACAGTTCAAGGTGCTTAGGAGTAAACAAAAGGTTAAGAAATGACCCCTATACTAGCTTGGAAGAGCTTATGGAAATTCAGGTAAACATAATTTCCTTGAAGAGATAAACTTGAAACTCTGATTTTATATGAGTAGACGCTTCCCTTTAGTTCCATTTTTAACCTTAACTAAGAAGGGGCGGTATGCGTATGTGTGTGTCTGTCTGTGTTTGTATTTCCTTTGTTGTGTTTCTTCTTAACAATTTATTTTCCTTTGGACTGTCTGAAAAAAAAATCATTTGTCTGTTGCTTCTAGGAAACATGGCATGGAACAATATTAAATGGAAAAATATTGTGATGAGGATGTTGGTCAGCTAGTAGTTTTCCAGATGGGAGAGAGATTGAACTGAACGCTGAGTGGACAGTGTTAACCAGTAGGGCACTTTGAGATGATTGAATTAATCTGGGTAATCTCCAGAGATCATATTTTTTGAAGTTAGTTACTTAGGTTGTCTTTTTCTCTATTTGGTGTTTTTTGCATTTGGTTTTGTTTTGAGCAGCTTTGGTGTATGAGATGCATTTTTACCCTTTGCATAAGTATTTGTGATACGGGAAAATGTTATAACGGAGACTAACGTGAAACATTTTAACTTATTCACTGGTTAAATGATAATTTAATATATTTAAGCATACTTCTATAGTTAGTTTTGGGGAAAAAAACTTGCCTTGAGTTTTTTTTTTTTCCCCACAGTAGTATTTTGATGGAAATAATAGGTACTTGGATCATTGTGCCATGATTTTTTTATGGTGTTATTTAAAAAAATCAGTATGTGTGCCCACAGTTTAAAGTTATGACACATAGCCATCTCCCAATGCCCTCTCTTCTTTTCCAGCCTCTCCGTTTCTTGCTATCTAGAAGCAAGATGTTAGCTGATTCTTTTAGTGTTGACCTGTGTATCTCTAAATAACATGTTTTTTATTGCTACTTCTTGATTTTACTTCTTGATTATTGCTACTACTTGATTTGATAGATCCAGGCAGCCTGACTCCACAGTCCCTTTTTTTAACCTTTATACTATTTTGTCTCTTACCAAAATCGGAGCAAATTGGAAATTCTTTGCCTGTGGGTAGTGTTTGTCAAAGCCGTGTTCCCTGAGTCAGCTGTTTCTCTGTGGAACATCTGATGAAGTTCTTTCTTCATGGGTTGATTAGATTCACCAGAGAAGGATCTTGGACTCTGCTGTGCAGAGGCTGAAGCCCAGCTGCCGGCAGCTTGGTTGCCGGGTGGTGGATGAAGCCTGGGGATGGGTCTCAAAATCTAATACAACTTTGACTTAGTCCACCTGTCTCTGGACTGGAAGACCAGAGAGTCTTACCCTAAGGAATAAGCCGTCAGTCTTCTGTGATGAAGAATTGTAAACTGCCCAGTTGTACAGATTCTGGGAGGGGGTGTGGGCTTTATCTGTGACTTTTATTTTGAGTCTCATCTTTACCGACTTTCAGTGGTGCCCACTCCTGAGTCTTGTGGTTTCTGTGATGTAAACGTGATTGACTCTTGTTTTCCCCACTGGTAGTGTCATGTTCATCTTCCTTGTACTTGCTTTCAATTTTTTTTTTTTTTGCAGTTTTCTCATTTTACATTCTCTTTGACCCTGTGTTTATGTGGAAGCAAACAATCAAATCTTTGCTTGATATCTTTTAGGAAAAGATTTTGAAAAAGACTTGAATAAAATGCATGTTTTAAATGTTCCACTTAAAGTCTCTGCTAGGTCTGTTGAAATAGATCTCAGATGTCTCCTTTTACCTGAAGCATTTCATGGTGGCCCAGCTAGACTTATCATTGTCTGAAAACCTTTTTCTCCCACCTTGAATGCTTTTTCCTTCTTTCTTAAGGCCCTTTTATATCTTGTATTAGTTATATCTGCATGTTTTACTTACACTCTGCCCCCCCCTCCACACCAGACCATAACTCCTTGAGGACCTTGAGTGATCTCTTCTACAGAGTTGTTCAATAAAAATGTTACATTAAGTGTTGTGTGTATGTGTTTTTCTTGTGAAATATCCGCAAGATATTAAATACTGGGGATAGTGAAGGAGGGAATTAAAATAATAATTCAACAAAAGAGATTAAATTCAGATATAAAGAAGTCTGAGAGTCGTTAAACCTAGGTATTATGAAATCATTCGGCATAGATACCTTACCATAACAAAGTAAGCAGTTCTTCTGCCGTGACACAAAAGAATGAACCACATGATCTGTCAATTTGTTGGCCAGGCTCCTGATTCTGTAAGTTAGGTGATAGATATAGTTGGTGTTGCTCTGTTCTGTTTGTAGTTTAATGGGATATAATGTTAGGTGCTAGGAATGGTCTAAAAGGTTTATAAATGCACTTTAGATAAAACTGTTTTAAATGTATCGGACTAGCTGAATCCGTAAAGAAGCCCACACTTGTAATCTTTTATTTTAAAAACGAATTTTTAGTTTTTGGATTTTATAAAATGCTGTTAATTTTTCTTTTTGCTCTTCAAAGTGTTCAAAAGGAAACAGAAACTATTGCAGAATTTGCAATGAAATTATTCAGAGAAAGGTTATTGCTTTAAAATGATAATGTTTACTTCTCTGCATTTTTAAAAACTCAGGACATATTTGTATTTTAAGATAAATTAATATTTCTTTGAAAACAGAGGAAGACTCTCATCTGCATTTTAATATGCAATAATGGCTGGGGTATAGAAAAACATCAGTGGTCACTCATAACGTTCCTTTACAGAGCTAAATCATCGCTTAGGGAACTGATGGTATTCGGTTCATTACCACAGGCAACAAGCTGAAATGATTGTTAGAAATAGGTATTTGTTTTTGTTTTCAGATTGTCTGGCACCTAGCAAATAATTTATTGGGATTTGACTTATGGAAACACATAGAAGCATTACTCTAAAAATTCTGTTCTTTTGAAACCATATTATTTGGGTACAGTGTTTATAGATGCTAAAAATATCTTTTGTCTCCTGAGATTCGTGGGACACATGTGAAAAAGACAAACTTGGTGTTTATAGTTTTACTTGGTTAATTCTTCGTATCCATATCACTCATTTCATAATTTCTTCATGAAAAATATAATCACATACAGATTTCTATTTGCTTGCAACACAAAATTAATGTGAATTCCATTTCAAACTAACCACCATCAAAATTTTCTGGAAGTCTGGTTTATATTTTTAAGTGCTGTATGTGGATGACTTGCCTAGCTTTGATTTTTGGAGAAATACATCTTTTAAAAATTTTTCAACAGATTGTTAAATTGTGGATAATGATGACAATACTGGTGTCATATTCTGGTTAATTTAATGTCGTCCCTTTTCATAATGTATTTCTGTCTACATATATTTTAGTGTTATTACCTACTGAGTTTCTGTGAAAATAAAGTTTCTTTGCCAATTAAAACAAAACAGTCCTCGAGGTAGTTTTTGTTGTTTATTCTTCTATATTTTTGAGTTATATTTTTGAAGACATTAGTATTAATTTGACAAGGCAAACAATGCTGTAGATGACTACTGCTTTACCACTCAAAGCAAAACACCTTAGAAAAATACCTTTAGAATTACTGCTTAGTATGTGGTTTAATTTGCTTAGCTGTTTTTTTTTTTTAGAAGTTGGAGAAGATTGTATTTCTACAATCAAAGTCCATCTTGTATTACTGAGTCAAGGAAACTGTAATTAATACTTAAATATGATCACTTTTGAAAAATAGAAAAGGAAACCAGTTATTGACCAGAGTATCACTTCCAGCTACTGATTCACAATTTATTGTGAATTTATTTTTTATTTTGATATCTATCACCTGTTACTTGTTTTACCTTTCCAAGTGTTTTAGTTACTTCGTGGTTTGCTGGATAAAAGCGTCTCCTTTTTATTCTTCCTATCCTTTGATTGTTATGATACGCATCTTGGACAAAATAAAGGATGTATCATCCTGGTGACTGTCTCTCTCACATGCTTTGTAAGGGTAAAGAAGAAAGGAATTGTGGGTGTTCGCTTGCGTTTTTCTCTTCCCTGGCCTCCCATGAATACATGACTTGATTTATCTTGATCAGCCTAGTAACTTGCTCCACATTTTTCCAAAAGTGCAAAGCAGTTTCAGCTAAAAATACACATATCAAAATGCTCCAGAAGTTGTGGCCGCAGCTCAAAAATGCTGATCAATTTTGAAAATCTAAATCAACCTCGGCCATGAAACTGAGGGAAGAACCTTTGTGGTGGGGGACAGATTTCCAAAAATTCACCACAGTTCTGTTCTTAGCTGGAGTCTGTACTGCTGTTGCCAGACAACTGAGGAATAGATGCAAAAAGCAGGAAGCATTATTGAATTGAGCCCTAGTGCCAATTTGGGAAAAGCAAATTAAAATGTAAAAGAATATTTTTCCACTCCTGGCGTCTCAACATAAAATGGCAAAATACATGGTTGCTGAAAAAGTCACAAAAATTGTTAATTTTGCCAGCATGGCTAATTTTGTCCCCCAAACTTAGTCTTTTTGTGTTAAAAAAAATGCATACGCATATAGTTAAAATAAGTTTTTTTTTTTTTTAACAAAAGTGGAATTGTTTTAATTTACAAATCAAAATGTATATACATTTAAGTCAGAGAAGTGTTTTGACATAAATAACTGTGTGGGGTGTGGGCTTATTTCAATGTCTTCTGATATTTTTCAGGTGCCCTTGAAGAATGGATGATGATGATTTTGGTGGTTTTGAGGTGTGTGCTATTATTTACCTCATTTTGCCTATGTAATTGTTTTATCTCTGTGGGATTATAATGGAGTATATACTAAATGTATTATTTATCATTGGCATTCATGGTCTTTTCTTGATCCTTTTGAATGTAACTCTGGAATAAAAAAAACCAAAATCAACAAAAATTAAAACATATCCTTTCTGAAAGTTAAAACTGCTTTATTGCTATTGAACATTTGGTCATGCCCATAGAACTTGGTTTAACCCGAGTACTACTAGTGGAAGCACTGAAGAAGAGGCTTTAGGAGTTGTCAGCAGATGGTTTTGCGGGGATGTGCATGTCTGTTCGGAAATACTTGTGAGATGAGGGATGAATATTGAAGATCTGTCACATATTTTCATGTTTACACCTGTAATGAGTTGATTTAGTATATTAACTACATCTAGCCTTTGGGTGGCTTATGGAGCTAATTAGTACGTCATGTTGTTAGATTATTCTCTCAGGTTTTAGTTGGATGCTTTTGTAAGTGGAAATTGTTAGCTTGAAGAAGCACTGTCTTTTCCTTAATCCTTGTCAGTGTGTGTTCACTTCATTGAAATATTTTGTAACCCAGTTATTTTTATGGAGCCAGTGTAGTCTTGCAGGAAGATCTCTGGATTAGGAGTCGGTCATACTTGCCTGAGCTCAAGTCCTGGAACTACCATCAAGTGAGCTCTGTGATTTTTTTCTTTTCTTTTTTTTCAAAGGAAGGTTTACATCTAGTTTGTAATTTGGTAAAAAGGAGATTGTTACAAAGGGGGGCTATAATCATGACATTAATAGGGTGAATGAGATACTAAGTATATTCAGTGTTCTGAATGTCATGAAAGAATGATGGGGGCTTCTTTTAGTTTAGAATTATTTTTTTCTTTTGTTGATCTTTAATATCTGTTAATATGGAGATATTTTGAATGTGAACTTACCTGTTTTCTACGTTTCACTTAAAACTTTTTAATTTAACATATTGTGTATTGTGTTGTGTTCTGCATTTGCTTCAATATTTTGGGTTTTGTTGGGTGACTGAATCTTATGTTACTGATATAAGTAACATTTAAAATTTTGTTAGAATTCCTTTCATTTTGAGGAAAATAATGTGTTTCAGATATCATCTTAGTGGATTGTTTAGAAGTTGTCAGTTATTTGAAAATTAAAACTCAGTATAGTCTCCTTTATTTCAACCATGCTTGACTTATTATAGCAGAGAGAGAAGTAGAGTAGGTAGTGTTACTTAGAGCAGCAATTATACTTGAGTGCACAGTCAATGGATCTATTCCTTTTAATATTATGTAGTTACAGTGTCAACCAACCATTCCAACTTAATTATGGTTGTTAGGTTTCTTTCTTTCCACATCCTGTTGTAGAAATATGGAAGGTCTCTGTCCTTGGTTATAGAACCCGTGTTTATTTTTCATAGTTCGTAGAGAGTGGCTGTTATATCCCGTGTCACTTAGCTCCTGGGGCAGATTGCCCCCGTTGCCTTCTCCTGGCTGACAACTCAATGCAGAATGCAAACTGAAACTCTGGCTCTATTTTTCAGTAATAATTTTGCTGTGACCTGGACACTTAAGAGACAGAAAACTCTGCACTAATGCTCATAAACTCAACATAGTAATTGACTGTCCTGTAGTTTTCAAACTGTTTAATAGGAGGGCTTGTTAATTTTAAGTGTCAGCTTTAGGAATTCTCTGACTGTTGAATGCAAGCAAGTACAGCTGGTAGATTATTTAAGAACATGGATGAATCCTGTTTCTTTAGATTGATCTCTTTTTAGGTCTTCTGATAGTTAATGAAAAAAGATTGAGTCTCAAGACTTTTGGACTTTTGAAGAAAAATGATAAATGTAGTAAAGTAAATGCAGTTACTTTAGAGTACTTAGAAATAAAGTTCACAAATGAAAATGTAATTGAAGATATATAAAATAAAAATATTGTTAACAGGAGATATATTGGAGTAGGAGGAAAACTTTTACGTAAAGATAATAGAGCACACGTACTGGGGGTAGTGACTGGTAGAGGGGGGTGGCGGCTGAAGACTGAAAAGCAATTGAGTTTTCGCAGGAAATTTGAAAATGTGTGGGGTATTACAGAGAATATGCTTATAGAACTGGGAAACTTCATTGCTTAAAAGCATTTCTGCTTTTCAGATTTTCTAAAATAATTTTGTGTCTGTTTTACAGGCAGCAGAGATTTTTGATGGTGGAAATGGTGAAACCCAAACTACATCTCCGGCTATTCCTTGGGCTGCTTTTCCTACAGGTACTGCTACAGAGTAACTAGGAATCTTTTTGTTTTTTCCTTATTTAACATTTTTAAACTTTTCTTTGAAAACCCGTTTCTACCTTTGCGCTTTGCCATCTTTGATCTGAAAATTGGAATGACCCAGTTTTAACCTCGTTTTTTTAATAACAAATTATGAATTGCATAACAATTTCTGCACTGGTGGCTTGAGGCATGATTCCAAAAATGATATCATGAACAATAAATGAAGTTAAAGTACAATTTACATTTCCAAATTTGTCTTCTTTTTAGGAAGTTGAGCTGCCAGGTAAATTTTTTAGAGGGTTCAGTTCGTTAATTAAAGGCTCCTTCTTCTTAATATTCTAAAAATGGTTTGTCGTGTCCACCAATGTTTAAATTTAGAAGTATTTTGCAGGAAAATTATTCCAAAGTATTAAGAATTAAGCCATCCAGGAAATTAAATAGAAAAGTACATTCCGTTATTGAGAGATATTTTGTGGAAGACCTAATATTCAATATTAGTAAAATTAATGTCTAAATAATATTTTGAATTCCCTAGACTTTTTGTTCTGCAAATCATTATACAGTCAGCAGTAGAAGATGAAAATATCATTCTTGACAGCTCTGCCTCATCTTGGATTGTTAGAATTTTTCATCCTACAAATATTTTTCCAGTGCTCATTATGCATTAAGCACCACGGGGGTATGTCCTTTACTTCAAGGGAAGACAGAGCAGGCACATACATATGTGTAATATGAAGCAGATTTGTGATTTGGGAAGAATGATGATTTCATCAGCCATTCATTTAGCAAATGTTATTTCATGCCTGGTCTGAGTCAAGTATGATCCTTGAAGCTGGGTACATATCGTCGATCTAGGCTTTAAAGGACGCATGTAATTTCAATGGGCAGAAATGGGAGAATAGGGGAAGATTTTGAAGGGAGAAAAATGCGTGGACTAGAGATACAAATGTGGGAAAGACGATGGCATAGGTAGGATGCTCATCCTTGTTGAAAGGCTTTATCCATGCTGTTTCTTTGCCTAGAATTTCTCACCTTGCTTCCCACTGCCACTTTCTCCTCCTCCCTCACCATACTAACTCCTGTTTGTTTCATGTGCTGTTTCTTTTATTAATATTTCTTTTTCTGGGAAGCCTTTCCAGAGAACCCTCCCATATCTACCTGCATGTATTTCCTGACTTTCATGATGGACTCTAAGTTTTGTAAGGTTAGGCGCTATGTCTTTTTGTCCTATGTTGTGACTTAAGTGCTGAACACTTACATTGCCCCTCAGTAAATTTTTGTAGAAGGAATAATTTAAAAAAATGAATGTATGAATAAGTGACTGAATAAATGACTAGGCTAGGGTGATGATGGGCGTCAATAGGAAGCATTGAGATAATGATACGTATGTGATGGTTTAGAATTTTCAGCGTGCTGTCATGTATTTGTTTATTATAAAGTACGTAGGGCACCTACAGTATTCCTATTGTACAGTTGATGAAATGATGGTTTATAAAAGTTTTGGAGTTTGATACAGACAAATATGCTTAGGAATGAAATCTAGACTTTTAAATTCTATCTTTTTTTTTTCCCCAGTGATTTTTTTGAGACCTTCTGAAAGTCGATTTTATTTTTATTTATTTATTTATTTTTAAGTTAAAAGTTTTTTTAATTGAAGTGTAGTTGATTTACAGTGCTAGTTTCAGGTGTACAGCAAAGCAATTCAGTTGTATGTATACATACATATATATATATTTTCTTTTCAGATTCTTTTCTTTTTTGTATATATATGTATTTATTGAATATAGTCAGTTTACTGTGTTGTGTCAATTTCTGGTGTACAGCACAATGCTTCAGTCATACATGCACATACATGTATTCATTTTCACCTATTGAATATAGTTCCCTGTGCTATGTAGTATGAACTTATTACTTACCTATTTTATATATATTAGTAAGTATCTTTTAATCTCGAACTCCCAATTTATCCCTTCCTACCTCCTTCTCCCCCTGGTAACCATAAGTTTGTTTTCTATGTCTGTGAGTCTGTTTCTGTTTTGTAAAAAAGTTTGTCTTCTTTTTTTTTTTTTTTAAAGATTCCACATACATGTGATATTGTTTGGTATTTTTCTTTCTCTTTCTGGCTTACTTCACTTAGAATGACAGTCTCCAGGTCCATCCATGTTGCTGCAAATTGCATTATTTTATTCTTTTATATGGCTGAGTAGTATTCCATTGTATAAATATACCACAGCTTCTTTATCCAGTCATCTGTCAATGGACATTTAGGTTGTATCCATATCTTGGCTGTTGTAAAATAGTGCTGCTGTGACCATTGGGGTGCATGTATCTTTTTGAATTAAGGTTCGCTCTGGATATATGCCCAGGAGTGGGATTGTTGGATCATATGGTAAGTCTATTCCTAGTCTTTTGAGGAATCTCCATACTGTTTTCCACAGTGGCTGCACCAAACTGCATTCCCACCAGCAGTGTAGGAGGGTTCCCCTTTCTCCACAGCCTCTCCAGCACTTGTCATTTGTGGACTTTTGAGTGATGGCCGTTCTGACTGGTGTGAGGTAGTGCTGCATTGTACTTTTGATTTACGTTTCTCTGATAATTAGTGATATTGAGCATTTTTTCATGTGCCTATTGGCCATTTGTATGTCTTCATTGGAAAATTGCTTGGTTAGGTCTTCTGCCCATTTTTAGATTGGGTTTTTTTTTTTTTTATTATTAAGTTGTATGAGCTGTTTTTTTAGTAATTGCTTTTTGTTAAAAGCATCAGCAGAACTGTCTGACTGAGTGGATGTGAGGGGGAAGGAGGGATCAAAATTGATTTTTAAGGTTTCAAGCCTTGTTTCTGAAAGAATGATATTACCATGAACAGAGATAGAGAATTTAAAAGAGTTGATTTAGAACAGTATAAGGCCTTAATGAATTTGTAGTAGACATGTGTATTTAAAGTACCTTGAGTTCAGGAGAAAGATTGGCTTGAGTTCTTGGTTTGGGAGTTTTTGCATTGGTATGACAGTTGAAGTTGTAAGGAGATCACTGGGGGAAAGAGCATGTAGATAGAATAGGGTTAAGTAGAGAAATCTGGATGTCTGTGTTCAGAGAACAGAAGGCAAAAAAGAGACAGGAGATAAGGAGAGTGCGGGCTAGTGTAACACAGCAGGAGTAGAACATTTCAAAGTTGTTCTGGTCACTGGTGTCAGAGGCTGTAGAGGCCAATGAGATGTGAGACTGTGAAAACCCGCAGATGGTCCTAAGTGTCTTTTAAGGAAATGGTTTCAGCAGAGTGGAAGTTGAAGCTAGACTGCACTTCACTTTGTGTGAAAGCAGGAAGAGTGTGTGTTTTTCTGTAGTTCCTTAGGCAGTGTATTAAAGAATTGTGTATTGTGGGCAGTTTATCTAATTCCTGTCTCCAAGAACGAATCTATCTATCTATCTATCTATCTATCTATCTATCTATCTATCTATCTATCTATCTATCTATAGATCACATCTTCAAAGCCTAATGGATTAAAGAACAAGCTTTCTAGTACACACACACACACACACACACACAGCCTCCCCCTCACTCCTGTGAAGAAAGAAAAAAATCAGATTTGAAGAAAGCACTCTTTGGATTTCCTTACTGACTTGCAGATCCGGCCAAGTGTGGAAGTTAAAGGCATGGTAGGTGTTTGCTTAGCCAAGGCAGTCCTCCTCCTTCGTAGAAGATAGTTTGTCTTCCTCTGGCGAAGTCCGCCTCTGATTCCGGTATCTGGAAATTGTTTCAACACGAGTGACGTGAACAACCTGATTGACTTACTAATTTAATCATTTCCACACTAAAGTCCAAAGAAGATAGGAACCTTTAAGAGATCTAACACACATTCTTTTTAGTAGATCAATCTTCTCCTTTTGTCTGTCTTTCTACCTACACTCTAGCTGTCTGTAATCTTTATGAAAAATATTTTTGAAAGAGATGACTATTAACCAAATTCAACCACAGCTTAAAATCCAAGAAGATTATTCAGAAACATTTGGTTTAAGTTTTTAAAGTGCTTGGGGGAGAATAGAAATTTTCATTCTTGGGGTTAGGATAAATGATTTTGTTCAGTTAAGAGCGTAATAGACTTAGTGATTATCCTGCTTCAGGGCTGGTGGTTAGTGGGAGGAGGATTTCATAATAGCAACCAGGACAATTAATCTGTCTCTTAGAATGTCCGTTTATAGCCTTCAGGACTGTTAACGAATCTAGGTACTGTGGGGTGTGCATTTCACTGTAACATTAGCATCATTTACCCTAGTGGGACCTTTTAAAAACGCTGGTTTATATGAAATACTGACAATGAAATTAAAAAATTGCCAGTCAGAATAAATGTGCATGTTGGTTCTTTACACAAATTGTTATCTCTAGGCCCATCTCTCATTAATGTGTGGCATCTAATTTATAAAATGTGTCTCTACATTTCCATTATCATAGGAGTTGGAGAATGGAAGTGAAAGAAGAATGAATGTAAAATTATCAATCTCTTTTTTGTCCTCTTGTGTTTACTCTCAATAAAAGTGTGATGATTATTACTTCATTTCAGTGAAAGCTACTCAATAAGAAGAATTGCCTTCAAGCATTTTCCTTGCCCTTCCAGAGCCGTTACTCTAGCTTGTCTCCACAGCTGTTCTGTTTGTGGCCTGTGTGCTAGTCAGACTGTGATGTACATTGTGTTCCCAGGTGATGTGTGTCCCTGTCTGCTTCCCATTGTTCCTGGTTGTAATACCTTCCCTCATCTCCTGTCTGCTTACTTGATTCTTATTTTTCTTTCAAGAGAAAGTGTAGAGTCTTTACCAAATTTGTTGCATATCTCATAATTGCTTCTTGTTTCAGGATACTGTATCATTTTTTCTGCACCATTTGCTTGGCATTTAGCTTATGCCAATTTGTATCTTTTTAAATTGTGATAAAATACTTATAAAATTTACCATATTAATCAGTTTATGTGTACAGTTTAATATTTTTAAGTATATTCATTGTTATGCAGCCAATCTCTAGAACTTTTTCATTTGTTAAACTGAAACTCTACAGCCACTTAACAATAACTACCCAACTTCTGCTCTCCCCAACTTCCCCTCCCCCTAACTCTCCTTCCCCCCAGCTCCTGGCGGCTACTCTTCTACTTTCTACTTCTATGAACTTGACTACTCTGGACATCTCATATAAATAGAATCATCCAGTATTTGTCTTTTTGTGACTGGTTTATTTCACTTAGCATGATATCCTCAAGGTTCCTCCATGTTGTAGCATGTGTCAGAATTTCCTTCCTTTGTAAGCCTGAATAATCCGCAGTATGTATAGACCACATTTTATTTCTCCATTCATTCATCGACGGGCACCTGGGCTGCTTCCTTTGGTGATAATAAATGTAAATAGTGCTGCTATGCACACTGGTGTACTAATTTGTATTTTGGAAAATACTGTTTTATCCGTATGACTCCCATCTCTGCGTGTCTATCTTAGTCCAAGCCTTGGAAGGCAGAGGCCATGTTTTAAACTTTTTTGAATCATGAATACCTAGTATAGCATTGTACCTTGTTAATAAACAGTGCTCAGTGATTGTTTCTTGATAATTAGTAGAGCAGATTTACATTCAAGTAACTCTTTTTGATTATTTTAATTCCTAGTGGGGGTGGTTAAATAGTCTTTCAATCACAGGTTAGAGGAAGGCAAACCTAAACTTTCCTTAAAAATTATAGTAATCTTGGAAATCTTAGATAATTACTCAAAGATGGCTAAGAGGCTATTTCAAATGACCTGGGGATAAAGATTAGAAGGAGTAGTCACAGATTCTCAGAAGGAGGGAACAGTTATTTTGCTGGTTTTTTTCTAATTTTTTCCCCTGGTCCTACAGTGTATCAGCAGATAACAGTAAAGGACAGCAGAGGTTAAATTAAATTTCAGTTCAAAATATTGGAATTCTAGAGGCAATAGTAGTATTAAGTTCTGTTACCTCTTTTTGTAAAAAAAATTTTTTTCTGAACATTTTCCCAAAGAAAAATCATTTCACATTTTCCGTAACATAGAATATCAGGAAGTTTTTGAATTGGCTTCTCATAGAACTATATTTTTTAGAAAAAAAATTTTTTTGGCCAAAGAATCTCATTTTTTCAGAATCATTCTCAATTAACTATCCTTTAAACTTTTTAAAAGACTGGTAATACTTTGCTTCTTAGAAAACTAACATCTGTCTTCTGATATACACATGTGTATATGTACATTCAAATGCGAATGTGTATATGTAGAGATACATAGATAGATAGATATTCTGATTTTCTTCCTTTTTCCTTACTTTTACCTTCTAATGCAAGTTGTCTTCCCTACCATACCCTTTTGAAGGAAGTACTCTATCTTTACTTGACTTTTCAAATTCTAAGAACATTTGACTATTAGTTTTAGTTTGGCTTTAGTATATTTTTGGTTATGTTTTCTGATTGCAGCAGACCCAAAGTTTCAGAATCTGTGATATTTATTTAAATTAATTATTTAGCTTGTTTATTTCTTCATTCATTCACTAATTCACTCATTCATCACGTTTGAAAATATGTATCAGACACTAAGTGCCATGTGCTATGTCACATTCAGTGATACTTTATAAAACTGTCATCTCAAATGACAAGATGTTTCATGAAATGTAACGTTAATACTGCCATGCACTTTTATCAGTAACTTTAGCCTCAAATCTTTGATAGAGGTTATGTGAAATGTGTATTAGGTCAGAAAGCATTGTCATATTGCCATTGTGTACAATGTGGGTGGTGCTCTTTTAGAGGAAAATGTTCACTTTTTACTTTTAACTGTATAAATATAAATTGTCTAGAAGGCGAGGTGGGAGGCAAAAACTTTGAATATTGTCCTTTCCAATATGTTTTTAAGTTCCTTGCAGCACTACACAGACCACATTAGAATGCATTGACCATCAAAGGGAAAAACAAGTGGTCCAGATAGATACTTTAATCTAAATTAGCTCCTTCAAAACAGCTTATATAGAGGGCAAACTAAACTGTCTTTCACAAGCCGACCCTTTAGAAGGAATAATGGGAATTGGACCAGCAGATGTTGAACCAAATAACTTAGATGTGGTTCACTTTGCATCTGGAGCTATTTGCATACAAAGCCAACAGGAAAGTTCAAACATTTTTCTCAAGACATTGGCAGAGAGAAACCTGGAAGACAGATGCCTTTTTGATTTCATGGTTCAATTTTTCCATTCTCCATTCTCCTGGCCAGGAAAACCTAGGACAACAAATCGGTCATTTGGTTAATATCCCATTACGCTCCTTGCTAACCCTGTTTTTCCAGTAGAATCTGTGTTACACATCTATACGAGCTCAGAACCTGAGTCCACACATTTTTGTTTGAGAAAAAAATGTGATATTTTTCTTCAGTTTAGTCTGTGGTTTGCACGTAGTGATAGTAAACATTAACTGAATTCATTGGTCTGACCTATATTTGAGGTAAAATTTGAAGGTGTTTTATTACATAGTCACATACTGCATTATAATAGGCAGTGTAGGTAATGTTGGAAAACATTTTGTCCCTTCTACTTTGTATCCACGTTGTACTTTTTTTTGCCCGGACATGAGTTTCCATTATAGTGTAATAATTTTGTAATATCTTTACACTGGGTATTTGAATGAAATATTGCCAGATAGCTTCTTTTTGTTACTTCTTTTATATGTGTGTATATATATATATATATTACATTATATATATATATGTATATATATTATATATCTATCTTTTTTAATCTCCTAGATTTTTAACTCACGTTTATTTTTTCTGGAGCCAGTTTTTATACATAATAACTAAGATGGCAGCTTTTATAAAGCTGTGAGATATTACTGTACCTGGAAGTATTAGTCTTTATGTGGATTTTCAGTAATTTATGGCAATTCCTACCTTCATTAATGCATATAATAGGCAATATATTAGTGATTTTTGTTAAGACTTTGAAGATTAGGTTTGTAATGTGGTTTAGAGTCAAATATCTCTGACTGTAGAATGAGGAGTTCTGACTTCACCTTCAGCTGTGTAACTTCTCTGAAACTTAATTATTTAATTTATAAATTAAAAGACTAGACAGTATCTTAAGTATTCTTCCAGGTTTTGAGTTCCAAATTTATTTTTAATTTCTTTTTCTGATTCCAGTGTCTGTAACATGAGTAGCTCCCACCAGGTGAGTCAGGGTACCTGGTTCTAACTGCGTGGTCCAGCTGACGCAGTGCTGATCTAATAAATTACATTTAATCTAAAAACATAGCTGTAAACATGGAAGACCATTGTTAATGTGAAGAACTATAATATTGAAGAGAAACTTGGTCCTTTTCTGTGTGTTTTACTTATTACCAATTACTGCTTAAACTGGTTTTTCTGGTGTTTTATGATACAATCTTAATCTCTTTTATCTGATTCTGAACTTGTTCATTAGAAAAAACAGTGGTTTGGTTTTTGGAATATTAGAGAATACATGTGAAAAAACAATTTTAAAATAGAGTTTTGTAGAGATTTTCTCATATTGAAGGCTTGGCAGTGAGTCTTTTTTTCTATAAGACAAAGGTAGTGCTCTGACTCTGTCATCACAATGCTGAGTTAGCCAGAAAACAATAACAAAAACAAAAGCCTTGGGCTCTGTCTGGCTCAGTGACAGTAGGAGTTATTGTCTAGTCTTCTTAAACCAATATATAAATTTCTAAATAGCTCTCCTGGCTTATGTTCCTTTGAATTCAGAAAATACACTTTTGATTGTTTTTGACAGACAGGCAGACATACACATATGCAGTACAAAAGCCATGAAAGAAAAGGGAAATAATATTACAGGTATGCAGTGAGAATATCTTTCTCATCCTAGTCCTCTAGTCCCACTCCCCTGATACAATGTGTTGACGTTTTCTTTTGGAACCCTCCAGGCATCTTCCAGGCATATAAACAATGTGAATGTGCCCTCCTCCTCTTACGCAGATGACAGCGTACTGTCTATACGTACTAACACCTCTTGCTTCTCCCCACAACAGGAGATGTTGCTGCAGGGGCACGTCTAGATCTCCCAGATTCCTTGCAGTGATTGCATAGTACTCTTTGCATGGATGTACCTTCAATCGTGTAACCAGTGATTTTATGCCCAGTTTTTGCTGTTACAGCAGCCCTGCAGTGAATTTTCAGTGAAGCTACTTTAATTTAGGTCATAATTTATATTGCTCCTGTGACTTAATGGAAAGATTAATTAAAATGAACAAATAGTTCATTTTTGAATTTTACTAATATAAACTTAGGGCACACGTGTTCTCTAACTCTATATAATGTCAAATTTTATATTTACAGGGCCACACAAAAGAACATGTTGATGACATTGAAGGTGATGGTAATTTTATGAGTACATTGAAAATAAAATCTTTGTGGGCGAATGCTCTTTAGTTGTCACACTGGTTTTTTTTTTTAACGTGTTAAGTAATGTTTATTGCACCGTTGTTTATAACAGCTCAAACTAGAACCAACCCAAATGTCAACCAAAAGTAGAAAGTTTAACATTTGGGAGGTATATTTATATAATAGAACATTATATACACTTGGAACACTAACAAACTACAGCTACACATAACAACATGAGAATCTCATAAACATATATACTGTCCTCACAGGATCTGTAAGAATCAGTGAGAGGTCTCAATTGACAAACTGTCCTGTTATCGAGACCTCAGTGCTAGAATCTGAAGCCTGGAGTGTTACCTCCCTTTGGACTCCTGGAACTCTTGTCCTTCATGAGGGTTCCTTGCTTTGGACAGAGAGCTAGGTTTAGGACTGGTCCAGAGTGAGCCCCATGTCTGAATCTGCCAAAGGGCAGAAGTCGTCATCCTTTTCACTCAGGATGGCATGGGGTGGGGCGCGGGGAGTAGACTTCAGATAAGGGAACTGTGGATGGATGGTGCAGTAAGAGACCAGGAAAAATCTCGGACTTGAATTCTGTGGTACAGAGGTCAGAGGACAAGGCCAGGCCTGAAGCTAACTGGACTGCGTACGTCTCTCTCCTCCTTTAGCCTCGAGATTCTTGTTCTGGGCTTTAGGCCTAGTTGTAGCTGGAAACAATAAATTCTTTCACTGTGGGAATGCTCAGGTGGCCATTCTGAGGGTTGAGGCAGCCCAGGAACATGACACTGACAGGACAATAGGACCAGCATAATCAGAGGCTGTGACTGGTCTGCCCTTCTCACACTTGACGTCTCTGGACTGGTGTCTCCGTGAACACTGTTTCTAATGTGTGCATTTTGTGTTCACTCAGGTTGAGTTTTGAAGCACTTCTTCCCATTTTTTTTAAGGTTTGGTATTTGATCTTCTCTAATAAAGTCTCCAGATCTCTGTGCTGTTATCTTCCGTAGACACAACGTTTCTGGAGTGTCCTATTTGGAGAGTGCCATCATTTCTTGAGATTCTTGAATCTTCTGATCCTTCTCTGTTCCTGTCGCCTCCTTGTGGTTCTCTGATGCACAGCCCATCCGTTAGCAAACATGCAGGCTCTAAGTTTAACTAAACTGGGGAATCTTCTCACTTCCCTCTACTTCCCTAGTGACTACCCTAGTCAAAACCACCATCATGTCTTTTCTAGATGACTTCAGCAGTTTTTCCCCACTGTTGCTCCCTTACCCCTTTTCTCTAAGTGGTACCCAGAGGACTAGGCCATAGGGAGTACTTAGCGAGTGTTGGCTGCTTGTGGAATTTGACTTGAAAGTTAGAAGTGTTTGGGGTTTTTTCATTTTTGTTGATTCTTGAATATCAAAGTATAAAATATATTATTTGACTATAGTTTTGGAGATTGTAATTTTGACCTATTATGATATTCTCCTGAATATTTTGTTTTAACCTCCACATTGGGTAGTAAAGGTTATGCCCGTTACTAGGATATTCTCTTGAATATGTCACATAAACTCATTGCAGTTAAAAAAACCCTCCATGAGGTTCCTTAAAAAACTGAAAATAGACTTACAATGTGATCCAGCAATCCCACTCCTGGGCACATACCCGGAGAAAAATAAAATTCAAAAACACACATGCACCCCAGTGTTCATAGCAGCACTGTTTACAACAGCTAAGACATGGAAACAACTCAGATGTCCCTCAACAGATGACTGGATAAAGAAGTTGTGGTATATTTATACAACGGGATACTACTCAGCCATAAAAAAAGAATAAAATAATGCCATATGCAGCAACATGGATGGACCTGGAGATCATCATTCTGAGTGAAGTGGGCCAGAAAGAGAAAGAAAAATACCATATGCTATCACTTATATGTGGAATCTAAAACAAAAGGACACAAGTAAACTACTTTTATTTCTAACTTAGATGATTGATTTCTTGAATATGTGTAAACACATCTGACTGTCCTTTATGATTGGATTACCGCATTCTGTTGATTCTTATTTTGTGGTTGGCTTTATTCCTTTGATAACTATATAAGATTAAAAAG
This sequence comes from Camelus bactrianus, assembly GCF_048773025.1. NCBI lineage: Eukaryota > Metazoa > Chordata > Mammalia > Artiodactyla > Camelidae > Camelus > Camelus bactrianus. The sequence goes on from NC_133572.1 coordinate 18,132,861, forward strand.
CTAAAGCTCTAATCTATTCTTAGAAACAATGATCAGTACATATATGTAAACTAAAAAAAATGCAGTTTATTATATATATGTATTTACATGAAATATAATGTGTATGTGCAGTCAAACTGTAATAATTCTATGTAATAAAACTAAAAAAGGGAAAAAGTTAACTACTGTTTTATTTAATTTTCTTAGAAATTCAGGATTTTGATTCATTAGATCTACTTTTTTTTTCTTAATCTACTTTGACATCTGCATTTTCTTTGTTTTTCCTATTTTAGTTTATGAGCTAGAAATTTAATTCTATTTTTAATTGATTGAAATATTAAGGCTCTAGATTTTTTCCTAAATACTGTTTCAAATGTATCCCATAGATATATACAATTTTAATTATTATTATTTCTTCGAAATTCTGAAACATCTTGACAGTGGGAAATTAAAATTTTATTGTGGTTGTGTGGGTAATGGAGTAGGTGAAATATTCCTGGAAAAGCTTGTTTTAAATATTGACAAATGATCATTTCAGTGACAACTTTCGTTTTCTGAATGTTTGCCAGGTACCTCTCTGGTACAGCTAAGTGGTATATATACATTATCTAATTTAAACTGTATAGCATTGTTTTGAGGTACACAGTTATTTCCCCATTTTGAGAAAAGGAAACTGGCTCAGAGGGATTTGTGAAATTTGCCCAAGGCTGCATAACAAGTAAGTTGTTATTGTTCAAATTTGGATCCGTTCCTGATTCCACAGCTATGGCTTTTACTTGGGCAGGAGTATTGTGACGTCACAGAAGTATTGGACCGTATGGCATAATCAGGGAACAGTACGAAGCACAGTGTGACTGGAGTGAAGCTGGAACTTGGTGGTGTCATTTCTGGCTTGGGCAGATAGTTCATTGAGATGCTGTTGACTAAGATGGAAAACATGAAGCAAAGCAGGTTTATGTAAGAGGATGGGTGAGTTTGATGTACCAACTAGATGGCTAAATGGAACTGTCTGATAGTTAGGTGAGTGTATGGATCTGGAGGTCTGCAGAGGGATTTGTGCTAGAGATATGAATTTAGGTGATAATTTAAATAATGGATTCTGATAGTGGTAAGAATAATGTGAACATTGAGAAGGTCAGAGGATATAGGAAATAATGAAATTAAGATTCAATGGAGAAGAGTCTAAAAAGGAAACCAGAGAAAGAAGAAAAAAAAACAATGTCACGGGGAAGCTAGGATATGGTGGTTCACAGGTGCCAAGGAAAAGGGAGAGTCATTAGTATGTGCTCTGAAGAACTAAAGAAAGATAAAATAGGAAGGGTTCATTTGATTTAATAGCTGAAAGGAAAATTAATATCATAAATGATGGATCTAGTGGAGTGATGTATTTATCCCTTTTCTTTCCTTTCTCCCTCTTTCCCTTCCTTTTACTTCACCCTCTTCCCCGTCTTCTTTCCCTAATATGATATGTAACACTTCATGCTACAGAATGAGAGTTGAACTCATGACAACATGACATCTTGTCTTAGATTATGGCTATGAGTATGAATGACATAAAGAGATGTGAAAATGTTCAAGTATTGGATCAGAATGACTTTTTAAAAGAATTTCTTGAACTCAGAATCATAGTTACACATACCCTTTTTGCCCAGAAATAAACATACTTGTCCAATAACTTTTAACAGTCTTTGAAATAGTAATGAAAATAATTTTAGTGCAGTTCTAAAAGCTTTATGTATTTTAGTCAATTAAAACCTCATCAGAATAAAAAAAGAATAAAAAACTCATCAGCAATTCTATGCCAGTTTTACGGATGAGGAAACTGAGGGAAGTTCAGTAAATTTGCCAGTTGTTGTATACTTGCTTTAGCAATATGATCTCAGAGTGTACGCTCTTAATCACAAGGCTGTTTTCCTTTTTAATATACTGTAGTACTTATTTTCATTTCTTTAACAATTAATTAGTAGTATTTATGTTATAATTGTAACTCAGAATTAGCAGCTAGAATATTTTGACATTTTAGGGAAATCTGTTAGCATATAAAAGAGTGAAGATTAGAAGAATAATTCCTGAAAAAGATATATCAAGTACAAATGTGAGTTGAAATTCCAGTTTTCTATATTTTAGTTAGAATAGTGAAATGCTTGTGAGAGAAACTAGAATACCTTATCCAGTATGGCACGTAGTATTTGAAAAACACAATATTGCTACACAATAAAAGTGTATAAAAGATAATTAAATGATCCTATAGGGTACCAATTAAAAATGGATGCGTTTTTTAAGTTTTTAATACCTAATGACGTTATAAATGTCTTTCTTCAGGGAAAAATGCAATTTCCATTGTGAGCTGCCTTCCAGAATTTATGGTAGAGCTTCGCTGCCGTTGCCACTGATGCCAAAGTGGAATAAAGGTCTTTACAATTTAGAAAGTCAAAATGTATAAATGAATTACTGTTAAAAATGATTTAGTTACTCTTCTTAGACTTCAAGACACATAGTACAAATAAATATTTGAATGTTTAGAAAGAACATTCGAAAATCAAGTTATATCAATATAATATTTATTTTGCCCTCATCAGTATTTTTGTCTTATTTCATGTTTGGAATTGGCTTTTGTTTCCCATGACCTTTGTATTTGAACCCTAATCTCAATCTGATAATGTTTTGTTGTAAAACTAATTACAGAGTTGTATTTCAACATTGTTTTTCTGTAGAAACAACTCAGCAAACTAAAATTGATTTTAATATGAAAGATCTGTTGTTGTAAAAGAAGTTAACACAGAGACAGCGGGTTAGTTCTATTAAAGGAATTGTTCTTCCCCTTGGCTCCCTCTATTGTGATAAATAAAAAGAATGATTTGACTTGCTTCCTGGGTCATACAGGCATTGAGTACGTGGATGCCTGTCCTCACGGCTGTCCCCTCCGTGTGCAGTGCCTGTCACTCGTAGGCATGCTAGTGTTTTTTCTTAACTAACTGAATAGATAAATAATATATTTGAATAATTTCTCTGAGTTGAAAATGTGTTTGTATGTAAGACTAAGACATTATTAAATTGTTTTTGTTTGCCTGGGTCTCACATGGAAATGTCATGTTAAATTTAAAAACACTAGTTTTAGATTTCAAGTAACAGTTCTTGAAAAATAGTCATAGAATCCTGTTTCTGCTTCACTGCTTTTACATTCCTTACCCCTTTTTCCTTTCCCTCCCTCCCTCTACTCTCTTTCTTCCCTTCAACCTGTTCTTTATTTGCTCTTTAATAATCCTTTTTTTTTTTTTTTTTTTGCCTTGTTTGTTTTCCTTTAGTAGCTGGAGTCCATCTTTCTCCAGCTTCTCCTGAAATTGTACTGGACCATGACCACACTTCTCCTTCTGTTGGCTGCCTCTCTTCTGAGCCCATCATTTCCTCACCAGAGAATACACATGCAGACAACAGCATTGTTGGTCAGACGGTTCCTAAAGCACAGGTAAAGACAAGCATATTTTTATGGGAAGTTTATCTACTTAAAAAAGTGCATACTGCTTTAAATGAAGCTTTTCTGATCTTCCTTCCTTCCTTCCTTTTCCTTCCTTTCCCTTCCTTCCTTCCTTCTCTCCCTCCCTCTTCCTTCCTTCCTTCCTTTTCTTCCTTTCTTCCTTTCTTTCTTTCTTTCTTTCTTTCTTTCTTTCTTTCTTTCTTTCTTTCTTTCTTTCTTCTTTCTTTCTTTCTTTCTTTCTTTCTTTCTTTCTTTCTTTCTTTCTTTCTTTCTTTCTTTCTTTCTTTCTTTCTCTTTCTTTCTTTCTTTCTTTCTTTCTTTCTTTCTTTCTTTCTTCCTTCCTTCCTTCCTTCCTTCCTTCCTTCCTTCCTTCCTTCCTTTTTCTCTTTCTCTTTCTTTCTTTCTTTTTTCTTTCTTTCTTTGTTCGTTCTTTCTTTCTTTCTTTCTTTCTTTCTTTCTTTCTTTCTTTCTTTCTTTCTTTCTTTCTTTCTTTCTTTCTTTCTTTCTCTTCCTTCCTTCCTTCCTTCCTTCCTTCCTTCCTTCCTTCCTTCCTTCCTTCCTTCCTTTTTTACTGTAGATAGATACTCTAACTTTGAGGTTAATATCTAGAATTCAAAAACCTGAATAGTATGTTTGTTTTGTGGCACAGTTGCAAGGTATTTAAGGAGACTTAAGTTACCAAAATACTGTTTGGACATCTCGTTTATTAAAATTGACTTAGTTTTGCATAACACATAATGAACTTCAAAAGGGAAAATGATTACAAAAAACTATTTCTCTTTTCAAGGAAACTTACTGTATGTTTTCAGGTATTAGAGTGTTCATTTCACTTTTAGAGTAGAAACAAAAACATACCATAGGGTTTATTCATTCAAATGTTTATTAGTCCAGGCTTTGTGCCAGATGCTGGATTCGTCCAGATTTCCAAAGTCCTCTATACAATCTCAAGTCACCTGTTATCTTTACTAGAAAGTGATGATCAATTAAGGTTATTGGTAAACTTCAAATTCTGATTTACAATTTAAAATATAAACAAATTCTGAATGTATGAGCACATTCAAGAACTGGTGGGTATGAGATGTGTTTACACTTAATTATACACTCTCAAGCATAAATGAAGTTTTAAGGTTTTTAGTGCTTTGCTTACAAAATAGTAAATGCTTTAAACTCTAAAATTTAGAGAAAATTTTGTTTCCTATTACAAAGATCAGGTTGTTATAACAGTTTGAGGTCTTCTGTTGATTTACTTAAAGGGTGAAATAATTTCGGAACCTTTGCTACAACTTAATTTCCAAATGTGGTTTCTGGTGCCCTTCGGATGTTTTCTTTTTGGGTACAGTGTAAACTTTCCCCTCTTGTGTATTTTTTGTTTTTAATGTGGTTTAGATTCAGCAATCAACACACACTCATCTGGATATCTCACTTTTTCCACTGGGTTTAACTGATGAGAAAAGTAATGGAACAATTGCTCCTGTGGGTGATGCTGAGGATCCTGGAGCCAACGTATCAAACATACAGCTTCAGCAGAAAATTGCAAGTCTGGAGATGAAACTCAAAGTTTCTGAAGAAGAAAAACAGAGAATTAAAAAGGTATATTTACATTTGCTTAAAAAATAAATGTTTGACTTGCATATACTGGAAATACGATATAATCCCAACCTCTGATTAAAAACTCATCAGTGGAAAAGTACTAAATAGTCGTGGGCTGTAGGTTTAAATCAGTCATATGAGTTTACCTCTTAGAATATGGTCTTTGATAAGAAATTTCTAGTCTTTTTTTTTTTTACTTTTTTTTATTGAGTTATAATCATTTTACAGTGTTGTGTCAAATAGAAATTTCTAGTCTTAAACATATACTTTGGATTTTTTTTCTCTAATGAATACTTTCCTTCTGGTTTATTTTTACTTACTTCAAAAGCAGGTAGTATTGTATTTCTTATGTAGATTAGAAGATTTGTGGCATTCATTTGTCCCTGTGGGAAGTCGGGCATCGTGGGATATTTGGCCAGAGTACTTGGATGTTCAGCTGTTGTAGTGAATAATTTATGTGTATTCTCATTTCTCTTCCCTTCAAATGTATCTATAGAAAGACCTTAGCAGATTTATAGAAAGTATATGTAGAGGTGAGTGTTGTTTACAATTAGTTTAGATGCTTTTATTTATTTATTAGCATGAATAATTTCTGTGTTGCCTCAATCTTTGATATTGGTCTGGGAATGGGAGTGAAGCATACATTCTATAATATTGTTGAACATTAAAAACCATGATTCCTACAGGGGTAGGGTATAGCTCCAGTGATAGAGCACATGCCTAGCTTGCATGAGGTCCTGGGTTCAATCCCCAGCAGCTCCTCTAGAAATAAATGAACCTAATTACCTCCCCTCACCCACCAAAAAAGTTTAATAATATAATAATAAATAAATAAAATATTAAAAAAAAACCCCATGCTTCCTGTAGATTCTTTCCTTACCAAATATTTTCTAGTACGTTCATTGAAAAAAAGTGAGTATATTTTATGCCTTTAAATATTACAAAATTTATGCTTGGGTTTTTCTTTCAGGATGTGGAATCATTGATGGAAAAACATAGTGTCTTAGAAAAAGATTTCCTTAAAGAAAAAGAGCAAGAGGCCATTTCTTTTCAAGATAGATACAAAGAACTTCAGGTAAACACAGTGGATTAAAAATTTAATATGTAGGCCTTTTGATGGAGTATGTATTATAATTTCAAAAAGTACTCAGTAAATACTTAATGAAGGATCAGATACTTGTTTAAATATGTAAAATATTGACTAACATGGATGACATTAATGATAAATGCCATTTTGAAAAGTATGAATCTGTGAGAAACTATGAAGGTTAGTTGTTTGAGACTCAATCCTGGTGAAAATTATTCTGATTCTGATGGATAAAATCTGGAAATTGGGCATTCTAATTCTTACTGTGATTGTATTTGAAAAGAATTTAGAATCATACAAACCCCAAACTGAGATATTTAACCGTTTTCATAGAGTTTGTAATCAACATTTCCTCTTCTTCTCCTCACATTTCTTTAATAAACTTGTTTCTTCTTCAGCCTTTCACCATCCCAGTAAGTGGCATTTCTCTCTCTCCAACTCCTAAAGCTAAAATCCACATTTATTCTTTTTCGTACTCACCCCACATTTGTTCCTTTAGCAAAACCTGTTTGGCTGTACCTTCAAAATATTCAAGTTTCGACTGTTTATCATTCTGGTCAGTGCTATCCACCTGCCCTAGGCCATTCTCTCTCACTTGGAATACTGAAGAATCTTCTATTCTAACTAATCTTTTTACTTCTGTCATTGCCCACTTACAGACCATTCTCCACATGGCAGCCCCTGTGATCTGTTTAACATTTAAAGCTGCTCATGTCATTTCTCTGCTCTGAAACCTTCAGTGGCTTCTCATCTCACCCAAACTAAAAGTCAAGTAAGTCCTTAAAATGGTTTGCAAGGCCCTATATTTTCCTGTATCCCTTCTCCCTGTCTTTTATCCAGCTCCTTCTCAGTCATTTGGCTTTACCCCTGTTTCTGGAATACTCTTCCCTCAATTTTCTGCATGGTTTACTTTTTTTGTATCATCCAGGTCTCTGTGCAAGTGAGACCTTTCCAGACAGTGCTGACATTCCCTACCTGCCTTCCCGGGCTCTGCTTCATTTCTCTCCATAGCACTTTTACATCGGATGACCTGTGTGTTTCCTCGTTTACTTACCTAGATAATTTTAACAGTCTCCTAAGTGGTCTTTCTAGCTTCCGCCCTTGCTCTTTTCCCTTAACGATTCTTTATTTCAGCAGGTGGAGTAGTGTTTTTAAAAATGTAAATCAAATCATTTTCCAACCTCAATTATTATTCTCCTTCCAGTGTAAATCTTCTATCTTCTCCAACTTTTCCAGTTCACCTGGGGCTATTTACTCACACTGCACTTAATGATTAAGTCCAGAGGAATGTGTGAGTCTGTGTTGGGGAGGATGTTCCTTGACTGTGGGAGTGGTGAGTGGAGGGGCTTGTGATTCGTTCAGTTTCTCTGACTGGAATGCTCTTCCCACAGATATTCTACATGGCTTTGTTTAAAAAAATGCAAAACTTGAAAATAAGGAAAAGGATGAGCAGTGTGTTCTTCCAGTGTCCAGTGGAGACATTATTTACTAGACCTACTCAAGGATTATTTAGGAGAATGGAGTACTTTGACTCACTGTTTATGACTGATTAAAAGTCTCAGTTGTATTGACATTACATGTTAATTAATTAGTTTTTTTTTTACAGAAGGGATGCAAATGATTTCTGTCTGTTAGAACTTCAAAGAATACTGTTTATTGCCCTATAGGACATTCATCAATTTTATCTCTAACCTAGAATTCTTTCTTAGTCTTACACTCCATTATTTAATTTTTAAAACATTTTATTTACTTTTTATTTTTTAATTGCAGTGTAGTCAGTTTGGAATGTTGTGTTAGTTTCTGGTATACAGCATAGTAATTCAATTATACATATATGTATATATATTCTTTTTCAAGATGGGTTATTACAAGATATTGAATATAGTTCCTTGTGCTATTTAGCATGACCTTGTTGTTTATCTATTCTGTATACAGTAGTTAGTATCTGCAAATCCCGAACTCCCAATTTATCCCTCCCCATCCCCTCCCCACCCCCGTAACTAGAAGTCTGTTTCCTATGTCTGTAGCACACTGCTATTTAAATTTTCTACACATATACCTATTCAGATGCTCTTTGAACCAGTCTTAACATCTGATTCATTCAGTGTTAACATAAATGATTCATTTGTTAATAAAGAGTAGCATAGATTTTTGGCATGGTTTTATTTATATTTATATGGGTTACATTTTAGCTTTTTAAAAATTATACTTTTTTAACAACTCTCACTGAACCCTCACTTCCGTTAGAAACTCAAATGCTGGCTTCCTGTGGACACTTTCTTTGACTGTGCTGCAGAAGATAAGAACCTGTGTCCATGCTTAGCATTCCCAAGACCTCTTTCTTTGCCTTTTTCCCCTATCCTCATAGCACCTTTTATTTTGTTTTGATTTATGTTTTGCTTTGCTCCCACCAGTGTGAGCTCCATGTGGTTTGGAACTTTCTTTTCCAGTACCTAGAGCAGTACTCGCCAAGTAACGTGGGCTCACTTAATACTCTTGAGTTGAATGGGTGAATTCACTGATATAGCGTACCCTGCTGCCCAAGGGCTAATCACACCATGTACAGCCACATTTATAGTCTGCGCTTGGAATCATGGTGCTTATTAGAAGGTGCAGTGCTGAATGCTGGAACTTCGTGTTTTCTTCTCTCTACATTGAGTGACTTATTCTGGGCCAGTTAGTGAGACAGATACCTTTGCAAATTCAGTTTCTCAGTCCATTAATGGGAACATTAACATACCTGAGAGACAGTCTAACACCTGACATATGACACTCTGAGCTTCCTACAGTGAAACCCAATATAAATGCCTGGTGGCATTGTCATTGTGGTCTCACTGCTTTTACTATTCATAGTGATAATCTAAGAGTAGCAACTTGAGTCTTCGAAACTAATATTCAGTTTAAAAGTATCTTCCTCTTACTAAGAAGCAGTACTTTCCAAGGAAATAGTTTTTAGGTGATTTTACTTCAGTACCAAGAAGGACCTTGCTCCTTTCTATACTCTGTGGAAAAAAAAGAGTAGACTAACTTAAGGCGTATTTTATCACCTTAGCTAAGTGAATGATAGAAAAGTGTATTAGGAGGTCTGATAGCCAAATTGAACTCACAGGCTGGCGCGCCGTTTAGTTTATCTGTCACTGCTAGGCGGGGCAGAAGCCTGGGCTCAGCGCTTTGGCCATTGCTCATAGAGTGGAGGTGGGATCATATTTTTTCCCGTGGGCTCTGCTCTCCTAAGGCATCTAAGATGTAAAAGTTACCTGTTCTCTGCGTTGCCCCTTTTGTGGTCCTTTGGCTGGCGAGGGATAGCTTTTCCAGTGGCTGTTTTCATTTGTGCCCTTTGGCACTTCCTGGTTGCTGGCCAGAACAGTACCCACACTGGGATGTATGAGGCTGAAAGAACACTCAGAATTTACCACTGTGTCCTCGAGTCCCCAGGTGGTCTGTTTACTCATCACCTTCTGCAGTCTTACTACATTTGTTTTTAAATAGCGTCCAGGCCATTTAGCTCTACTTACTGAGAGAAATAGAAGTGCATCTTCTTCGTCTTAGCCTGGAGGTGAAGGAAAAAGAAACCGTTTAAATTTTAAATATTCTTTATTGTAGCTACAGCAGAATGATTTCAGTCTTAAAACACATTCATTTAAAGCAAGTATTTTGATTAATTTTTTAAGGAAAACAGTTTAAGAAACCAACTCATAGAGTAATTAAAGGTAGAGGAGGTGCAAATGAAAGTATGGATAACTCAAACTGTGAGATAATCTGTACGTCTCTGTGTCTGCTTTATGCTTACCAAGTTTGTGCATATATGGTATATGTGTTAGACTTTCTGGAAGTGTATTTTTAATAAATATTTATTTATTAATAAGTATTTATAACAAAATATATTTTTAATTACTATAATTTAATTTACAATATTGTAATAAGTACAGTATTGTATATTATCAATATATATAAATATATATTTTCATTTTTGTAAAGAAATCTACCTCCAGTTTTGTAACAAAATCTACCTGAAATTTTGTAGTGAAATTTACCTCCACTAAGGCCAATGTTGGGTGTGCCTTTGTCAAGATTTTAGTCTGACCAGAGAAAGAGTAATTAATAAGTGGAATGTTTGTAAAACCTTGAAATGAACCTTTTTTTTTTTTAAACATTAACTATTACAGAGAATTCTAACAGTGTTATTTTATGTGATATGGTCTGATTACCAGGATAGGTGGAGGGGTGTGAATGTGCCCATAACAAATGCCATGAACTCTGTGGTACAATGGGGGTGTGCATGACCCCTCCTTTCCTGCTCTGTCCAGGGTGTGTAGCCTCAGCAGAGGAAGAAAAGTGAGTCATGCTGCATCTGTCAGAGGTCGCTATTTAAAGGACTCCTCATGAAACATGACTAGAGAACTTATCTTAGTACAGCTTGTGTTCCAATCTCTCTTGTCTTCCTTCTCTGACTCCCAGAGCAGGTCCACTCCCACCTGTGACAAGCACCCAAGAAACTGGCAGCTTATCAGATCGCACCTCGCATAAGACAGAAAAAGAAAACAATGTTCAGACCTATTTTGCTACCACATTTTAAAGAATATAATGAATAGATGCAGTTGATCATTAAATTATCATCTCTGGTAGTTGTGAGTGGCTGTGGCTGACTTTGGGAATTGTCTGTATAAACTTTTTAAAGCCCGGGTCCAGTCTTCCATATGCCATTTCTGCTGCTGATTTCACAGGTTATAGCACTGCAGTATGGATAGATATTATTCTCAATATTTTTGTGTACTTAAAACATTTAAAAATTTTTTTTATTTATTTTTACTGAGGTGTATAGTCAGTTTACAATGTTGTGTCAGTTTCTGGTGCACAGCACAGTGCTTCAGTCATACATGAACACACATACATTCATTTTCATATTCTTTTTCACCGTAAGTACTACCAGATAACCGTCTTGACTGTTCGTGGTTTATCTTTACTTGCTTGTATTTTCACATCCATAGAGATACTGTGCCATCTATTTTTGCAATAGATATTGAATTTGAGTTTTTGGTTCTACTTTTTTAGGCACTCTAGATGTTTTTGTGAGGGAGTTTTGTGAGATCTGAAAACTGTACCGTCACTACAACACTCCCAGTGTTCTTTCACGGGTAACGATTATTAAATGGAATTACCTGATATCAAGGCTTAAACGTATGCTTTTCCTGAGGATACTTACCTCTTTCTGGAATTAGTAGTAGATTGCAGGGAGTTACAGATCTCATTCTTGCTTAATAAAAGTTGAGGGAAAAGGCCAGGTTTTATTCATTTTTGTATACGATCGTTTGGTACTTGTAGGTGTCCGTGAGAATTGTTGAAGACAAAAATGTCCAGAGAATTAAAAAAAAAACAAAAAAGACTCGGGAAAACTACTGCTTTATTCTTTGTTTTCATCTTCAATTTTGTAGAAAGTCAATTATATTACATTTTCCTGATGGTCACTGAATTTTGTATGCTTCATTTCATTTTTTTTTAAGGGAAGGTAAAAAGCTTTTAAACAACTAATTTGAAGAGGAGGGTATTTATAAGCGTATAAATGACTACTCATTTGGTTGTTTTTTTGTTTGTTTGTTTTTGTCTTACAACATATAACTTTTATTTGTACCTTTTTACCTATATGTGTAGATGCAGGTCACCAACACCATGATTGATGTTTCTAATAAGGACCTTAAGTCATTCCCTTTCCTCCACAAAATATTATCTTGAGAATACACACTTAAGTTTTATGCTATTTCTTTTCATTTACTATCTTTATTCCCTAATTTAGCTGTTAGCCACCTTTCCTTAACTTAGGTGTGACAACTTTTTCTTTTAAATGAGGATCATTTTTAGAAAATAAAAATGATACACATTTTTCAAATGAAAACAGCTTAAACTGTTGTTTATAAAAACATTAGCTTGTTGGGTTCAGTTTAAACAGTAACAAAGTTATAAACATTTTAAGAAAGCACCTCCAATTTTATCATCCAAATAGGCAATTTTTAGAAAAAAACAAAAAAATTTTTAGTACTTTTCTACCAGTAGGAAAAATGTATACTTTAAAAATTGGATTATTTGTCCCTGAATAACGGTACTAATAAGAAAACTGACCTTTTATTTTCAAAAAAAAAAAAAAAAAAAAAAGCCAAGATTGGGGACATTTTTGAGAACTGAAAATAGAGGTGTAGTTTATTAAACTTTCATGCAGGCTCATATGCTGAAGGTATTATGTGATTTTTCTCATTTCTGTCCTAATAATTTAGAAAATCAAGATGTTCTTTCATTTATTGGAACTAAATTGAATAATTTTGAAGTCATTAGAAGAATACCATCTTCAGTTCTATAGGCTAATTGACCATTGTGAAAATGTTTTTCCTCCCTTACACAATAATAGAAATTTAAAGCGTTAGCTAGTACCTTCACAAATCTAAGATGACATGGATATTTTAGGACACACCATCAATTTGATAATTGATTTTGAGGGGACAGAAAAGATAGCATTTCCAAATTTTAGAAATCTTAAAGTGGGATGAAAAAATGCATCTTCAGTTTGATTTAATATGTAAAATGAGTTTTCGTGTTCCAAATATGTTTCAGTGTATTTAGAATTTGTAAGTAGTTTAGTTAGAAATGTAAAATGTTTAAAAACCAAAAAACCAAGTAAACTGTTTTGACTAGATAAAAATGAAACTTAAAATATTTCAGTAAATAGAAAATAAAGGTTTTTTAACCTATTTTTAAATTTAAAAATAGTTTCTCAGGATTATACTGTATAGCACAGGGAAATATACACAAGTTCTGATGGTAGCTCACAGAGAAAAAAATGTGACAATGAATATAATTTTTCATGTATAACTGAAAAATTGTGCTCTACACTGGAATTTGACTCAACATTGTAAAATGATTATAAATCAATAAAAATGTTAAAAAAAGTTAATCTATTTAAATGAGTTACTTTCATTAAAGAGATTTTCTCCAACAAAAATTAATACCAAAAATTGGATTAAGAGTCTACCGTAAATTTTGGTACCTAAATTCTCATAATATGATTATTCATAAAATTTCTTTGACAAGCATGCATTAATTCTGTATATTCATTTGGTCTTAAAAGTTTTACTCATTTTTAACTATGAGTGATTCAAGGCTGGATGCTAATTTCATAGCCATAATTTCTTTTAAAGTTACATAGTACATGACCCCTTTTGATCTGCGCTAACGTAGAGATTTATGCAGACACGTTTCAGAGATGTTGTAGAATTGTCATTATGAAACTTATTCTGTGGCATTGAGTTTGGTCTTTAAATTGTCTTTTAAATTTAAATAACTTTTAAAATTGTATTTTCAGGCTCACATAATTTGGTAAAATATAATTTTAATGTTTATTTACAGTTATCCCATTTACTATTGGGATGTTTGTAAGTGCATTTGTTACTTTAGAAGCATGTGTTTTACTTTCTTTACTAGATTATAAATTACCCAAGGAGATTTCTTAGAGGGCACAAAGATTTTTTTTTTTGTACCCGCCAGATGTTTTGAGCAGTGTTTAGTGATAGATTTCTGTGTGTGTGTGCATAATGGTATTGCCAAAAAATAGGAAAACATGGACTTACAATGAGACTAGGTCTCACTCTCATCCAGTGGTGAGGCAAACCTATTATTTTTGAATACTCTAGTTTACAGTCTCAAGGGATGTATTTACCCTATTTCCCTACTTATCTGAGGTCAAATTCTGACCTCAGCCATTCTAGAACAAAGTCGCAGACCTCACCAGTAAATGAAAAGACTGGTTTGAAGCAAATTCTTCAAAAATCCATGTAGTTTATTTGGTAGGTAAGTCATGGAGCCTTTTTGTCCCTCAGCCAGGCAGTTAAGTATAAAGTAATGGAAAAAAGAATCCTTTATCAGAGCAGCCAGAGATCAGTGTTAAGGAGAGGACACAACACACCCAAAGCTTCAAAACCTGAGAAACTTGGGGGCAGGGTTAGGTGGCTCCCAGCTCATTCTCGCCCCTTGGCAAATGAAGACATAGGTAGAAGGCAGCCTTCTATAAGCTATAACCTGGGAGAGCTCTCACCAGAAACCAACCAAACTGGCACCTTGGTCTTGGACATCTAGCCTTCAGAACTGTGAGAAAATAAATTTGTGCTGTTTAAGCAACCCAGTCCATGATATTTTGTCATGGCAGCCTGAGCAGATTAAGATGGAGTATAGGTGTTTTATATTTAAGGCTGTAATGTACTTCATGTCCATCTGCATGCTAAAATTTAGGTGGATTCAATTTTTTAAAAGATAAAAGTACAGTACTTTTTATTTCATATTAAAAAGCTACTTAATGAATTTATGGCTTTTGAAGGAGATTTATGTGTTAAAAGTATTAAGAGATGTGTATTTTCTTTCAAGCTAATGTATATACTATCCTTGTATCCTGTTAAATATCATAAGAAAATACTTGGTTTCAGCTGTAGATACAGAGTAGAAACATTTTAATAATGAAAAAGAGATATAAATATGCTGCCTACTCCATTTGCTTCTAAGATCACAGGCTAACTGCCAGGGAGTTTCACAAATTATGGCAGTGCCTGAAATCACACAGCATCACGAAACCTGCAGAATCTGAAAAAGGCAGCCTTCATGGCAAACACTAACCTGCTCTTTACTGCACAGGAATTTATGCATGTGGCAGCCGCTCAGGTCCTGCTTTTGCTTTAAGGCTTCACCAAGGACCTCACACATTTGAAAAATCATTGACCCCTCTTTTGCTTTCATTTCATGAGACTTTTCTCCTATCATTTCAAACTTGGTTGCCACTTGATTTTTGAAGTCTTTCCCATTTTGCTAGAATTTCTTTTTCCCAAATAATATTCTTCCTGAACAGTTTCTTTTTTTTTAATATGTGCACATTTTGTATGTGTCTAGATATACTTTCTCTGCCTTCCTTATTTCTTCTGTCCTATAAATTTTCTTTTATTCTTTTTTTCTTAAAACATAATTTTTCTAGTAACATAATCTAGTAAAAGAAGTCTAATATAGAAATCTGTAACTCTCTGAAAGCTGCTTATAATTTCGCACCTTCCAGATAACATTGTGAAGACAGATACTATCAATTTGTCCTCTGGAATTTTGTACAAATTTACACTTTCACCAAGAAATAAATGAGAGTGCCTGTTTTTTGCATCCTTGCCTACACTGTGTATTACCAGCCTTTTTAATATTTGCTAATTAGAGAAGTAAAACATATCTCTGGCTCTTTTAAATTTTTTCCTATTTGTATGTGTTTTTTTCTTATGCTATTGATCATTTTCACTTAATTCCTAAATTTTGTGTATTTCTCCTTTGTCCATTAAAAATTTCTGTTCATCTTATTTTTAATGATTTATGGGGGCCTTTATATACATGGGTTATTTACACTTTGCCATATAGTATAAGGACTATTTTCTGGTTTATCTTTTATGTTAATAGTATCTTCTACTATAGCAAATGTAAAAAAATAGTTTAGTATATTATGGATGGATTTTGGATTAGAAAATATTCAGCCTTGTTTTATTTCAGTCATTTTATAATTTCATTTTATATTTAAGAATTGATCCGTCTGGACTTCCTGTTGATAAAATGGGATAGGGTCTAATTATCACTTTCCCCAAATGTCTAGCTTGTTGCTCTGACAGTAGTTATGGAATAATTCCTCTCTCCCCTCCTTACTTGGAATGTACCTTTGCCATATACTAAATTTCCATCTATACTTAGATATATTCTAGACTTTTTTTTTCATTCTGTTGATCTGTGTCTATTGATTCCTGTAGCAGGACCATTTACATTGTTATAATCACTATCATTTAATTGTATGTTTAGGTATTTAATAGGGCTGTCCTTCTTTTCCTTAGCTAATCTTGCCTATTAATCTTCCAGTTAAAATTTTAAAATCATTAAACAAGTTAAATGTAGAAAGAAAACCCTGTTGGGATTTTGATAGAAATTTTGGTAAGTTTTTAGATTTGTATATGGAAAGTCAACATTTTCCCCTATATTTAATCTTTCTATTTAGTGGATATGTTTCTCCATTTATTCTATCCTCTTTAAATATTCCTCAATTGGGTTTTGTAGTTTTTTTTTTCTTACAGCTCCTGAACATTTGTTAACTTTTTTCTAAAAATTTTAAGAGTTTTTATTTCATGTATAGTAATATACTTGTTTAAAATTTAAAAGCAGATTTCCTATAATCTCACTCTGGCTTTCAGTCTTAAGGGTTAGAAGCTCCTTAGCACCTAAAATGCTATCAATTTTGTGCCTGAATTCAGTGCAACAAACTAGGATAACAGGATAATGTACTTTCCTAGAAACTATTTCACATGATGAAGACAGAGACATGCAATTTCACTGGGGGAATGAATGAAAGAAGAAATGTAAGCAGTTGCCGTATAGTCTGATGAGGTTGCGGGTAGAGATAGTATACAAGGTTGGGAAGCTCATAAAGGAGGAGAAGTTATTAGAATTTAGACTCAGAAGGTGAACAGGTCTTTGTCAGATTATCAAATGGGGAAGGGAGGTCTTGTAGAGGGAGGGACATGTGCAGAGTCCCTCAGTTATGAAACTGTATGACCTCTTTGAAAAATTGCTAGTACTGGAGTTTCAGTAGTGAGGGTATCTGGTTTGGTATGTTAGTTTGGTTGTGAGGGAGAGGCATGTTAGTAGCAGAATCTGGAAAGTTTTCTGGAGGCTGTCAAAAGGTTTTTAGTAGTTGACTAACACTGAACATCTCAGGAGGATGTTTCTTGCAGTTGATAGCTATGAGTTGGAAAGAGGGGAGATGGATTTAGGGAGACCTCTTTAGAGCCTGATGCATTAGCCCAAGAGAAATGTAATGGGGATCTTCATGAAGTGGAGAAATACAAGTAAAGATAGGAGGAGGAGGTATTGAAAGATACTTAGGCAGAAAAATTTAGAGAACGTAACTGCTGGAAGTGAGGAAGAGGAAGAAGCCTAGCATGGCTTGGCTTTCAAGTTTTCAAAATTATTTAGGCTCTGTAAACTTCCCTTGTGAGACTTTTAAAAAGACGTCTTGTTTATGAAATATTGATGGTTTCATTTACCCTATAGCAAATCAGTAACAACAATGTGATACGAGATTCCTGGGGTAAGGGACTCTCAGAGTGGACATGTATTCTCTGCTTGCATTTAGTCACTGAATGCTCCTGCTGTTCTTCCTCAGGCTCTTTCAAACGCTAAGCGCTGTTCCCCCTCTGTAATGCCATTGTGTTAGCCTAGGGAGCAACATCTTTCACTCATATTATTATCTGTGATTTTGTTTTGCTCCGATCCAATATCCATGCTGACCCGGAATAATTCTCAGGATCATTGTATCCTTTGTTTTACGTCTTCAGGTGGTTCTCTGTTTTCCTTCATATTAAGGCCAACCTTTCAAAACTTCAAAAAGTCTCATTTTTCTTACTTGTAAAATAGAAGTAATAATAATACTTCCTCTCTGGGTTATTGTGAAGATTAAGCGTGTTCCTGTTCTGAGGTGTTTAAGAACGACTGGCACACACAGCTGTATAATGTTAGCTCATGTGATTTCCATTACTTGTTTAGTAACTTTCCATCTAGACTTATATAAGAACAATGAGATTTGAGATGAAATCGGTCTTTCTTTGGTATTATGTTCTGTGTTTAGTACCGAATAGAGTAATACTAAGTACCTAATATGTAGTCATTTTATATATGAATGAATGTATGAATGTTATTTGGAAGCAGATTCTGAAGCATTCAAAAACTTTAAAGAGCAAAGGTAGAAATGCACTCTGTTAAAATGTAATAAATGAAAGAGTCAATGTTCATAGCATCCTGCCTTGCTCAGAGAAGGACCAGTTGCACTTAGCTGCTTCTGTTGTAAGACAGCAGCTCTGAAATACCGTTTATTGTTTGAAGAAAGATGTTAGATAAATAGGGGGTAAACAGTGGTGGATTATGTGCGAACAGAAAAGAAGAGTGGCAACCTTGGGTTATTAACCACAATTAATAGGTGTTGTAACATGTAATATATAAGAAGAAGTTGATCTACTGTAGAGTTTGAATGTCCTTTTTCTCCTGAAATGGGTGAGAAGTAAGTTTGTTCACATGTGAATTCATCCAAGAAATATTTATGAGAAGCCTTCCTTGTGCCAGATACTGTTTGGGATGTTTGATGTATCAGTGGAAACCAACAACAGCGGCAAATTGCTGCTCACAGAACTTACATTTTAGTGATGACAGAGAGTATTTAATAAGTGTAAAGTAAGTTTATTTTAAAATAGAAAGTGATTAAGTGATGAAAAAAAATGAGAGCAGGATGAGGGGGACTCCCGGGGGGAGGGAAGAGTGGGTAGCAGTTTTAAATGCAGTGATCAAGATTTCATTTAAAAGTTGACTTTTGAGCAGAGACTTGAAGATGGTGAGGAGGAGGAGATTTTAGGCCTAGAGAACAGCCAAATAAAAATGCTCTGAAGTCAAAACCTACGAGACCAGTGTGGCTGGAGCAGAATGAATGGGGAGGGAATGTAGGAAGTGATGTCACCTGACAGTGGAGGTGGGGCCGGGGTGGGGTGGGCTTAATGAGTAGCTTCTATTTAAAAAAAATTGTTTTATTTTTATAAATTGTTCAATGTTGCATTTAAAAAATGTATAGATATCACCAAATTGTGTTTAAAGAGGATGCCCCAGTAAGAAGTATTGTAAGAAATAAGAGCTCATTTTTATGTTCTACGAGATAGGGTGCCTGTTGTTCATAGCACGTATATTCTTCTTTGCAGAGGAAGCCGGCTCAGCAGTAGCAATGTTCTCTGTTCCTTCATGGATGACTCAGACATGGCTCGGCACACTCTTTGTCTCAGCTCTTTTGTCTAAAATATTTTTGTGGCATTCCATATTTTTCACTTGCAATGGATCTCATTTTTTTCTCTGTGCCATTAGGGACATGACGCTTACAGTCTGCTTAGAATTAAACCACAAGTCCATCTTTATTCCTTTATTCCTTGTGAGTTGTGGCTGTGACTTGAAGTAGGATTACTTTTCCAGCAAGATTAAACCCGATGGACCATTTGAGATATTCCTTCTACATCTTTTATAGACTTTTAGCAGATTTAATATTTTAATGATTCTTAAAGTCATTTTAAAGACAATTTTAAATCTCCACTCTATTTATAGAAAATTTCACAGCTAATTATTTTTAAAGTGATAAGAGCTGATAAATGAAACAGATTTTGTTGTACACAGAATTCAAAGGATGTCCTTGTATCACGTATCATTGATAATATAGAGGCACTCTGCTAATTTGAATCCTGTAATTTACTTTCAAATCTCTGTACCTTTCAAAGTCATCACAGATTTAATTGATGTTTGTATTGCTATCAACCTTTCAAAGAACACAGAAGAAACAAATCTTGCAGTTATTTCCACCTGTCTTACATCGTTATCTAGGGAAGGACAGCAGGACTACATTTCAGCTCAGATTTCCATCATGGGCATTTGTAGTTTTGGTGGTTGTTTGTTTTCTGACAGCACACAAATGACTGTAGTTTTACGTTTACCTATTTGCAACTCATTTCTTTCCACAAAAGTTTTGGGTGTCTTGTTTGATTTTTAAACATCAAAGTAGAAAACTGTAAATTAAGTAAAAAAAATCAGGATCAGGGAATAAATGGACAGAATGAAACATTAAGGCCAAGAGAAAATTGGGACATACATAATTATTTCTAAACATTTCTTAAAATTGAGCTACAGGTTTTATTCTGATTACTAATTTTATTAAAGAGAAAGGACAACATTGTATTTTTTTAAGAAAAACTTACTAGTTAACTAAGTGGAAGTTGCATAGAAGTTGAGTAGAATTTGTAGTGATGAGGCCTTAGAATGTGGATGAAGGAGTTGTGCTTAAAAGCAGTGTAACTGTAGAAAGTAAAAGGTGTAGTGAGAGGATAAAACTTGTCCCTCTGCCCACACTGATGTTCTGTTGTTCATTTTCTGGAAAAGGCATCACATTTGCCCTATCTTAATAACTGACAAGAATTATTATTACTATTTTCTATGAAGGTTTTCGATGTGAAGTAAACAGATGTCATTTTTTAAAATCTCCCTTTTTGTTTATTAATGAGGTCGTGGAATTTCATATGTGAATACCGTAAGAAAATATATTCTTAAATTTCCTTTTTTAGGCAACTTGGCTAATGGACAATTTTATTGGAAACAGAAACTTAAAATAGGAAATTGTCTTTCAGTTGGTAGCTTAAAAGTAGAGGCAAATGATAAGCTTTAGACAATGGAAAAGAAAAGAGAAATGATGGTGTTTGGTGGAAAAAAAAACTTTAATCCATTTACTTTCCACTAAGCTCATAAACTTGGTCGTTTCAAAAATAAAGATGCATTTTTCATACCTGGACTCTACATATGGTATTGAATGGAAAATAAAGAAGTCTTCCTGAAATAATACTGAAGAAAGCAAGTTAAAATGTGAATCAGTTCCCTGTTATGCAAATAATGATTCAGTTCAGTCTTGGACTTCAGGGGCCAATAATTTTTATGAAAGTATTACTAAAGCAAGGTGTTTGGGTTGGATTTTAAAATCTATGTCCTTTGGTTGACTTTCTTTCTTTCTTTCTTCTTTTTTTCTTCATTTTAGAGTGCTTGTTTATAGTATTGTGGAATTTATTTCATTCCCTCTAAATTTTTCCTTTCACATTCCTGGCACAAATGTGGACATAGAGGATCTAAAACCTAAAGATATAATCCGTAAGCGAAACTGTTTTTCCATATGCTGTAAACCCCATTGAATATACCTAAGTGCATTACCTTTTATTTTACATCATTGAGTCCACATATGCTTGGGACATTTTTTAATTGTGTAAGAGCTGAATCAATAATTAGTGAGCAAATGACAGTTATAGATTGTGGATATAGGTAGTGTAATTATTAGACATTTTTAAGAACATTTTGCCTAATACTGAGTCAGTTGCTAAAACAAGTTAATAGCCTGCTTGTTGGGCACACCGCTAGGCGTTGCAACTAGATTGGTGAATAAGACAGCCAAGGACATTGCTCTTGTGGGGCTTCTTAAAGTCTAATGAGTTATAGATATTTAGCTACTACCACTTCTTACGCTTCAAAGTTTTCTCCCCTTCTTAAAAAAAGAAAACAACTTAGTCATGGGAGAAAGTCTTGGGAAGAGAGTGTTAGTCATCACCAGTGAGGATCGTAAAACTGACTTTAGCCTGTACTTTCTGATTATGTTTTTAATTTCAGCAAAAAAAGTTCATGTTCACAGATTAGAATTTATTTTTGTGTTTTCAACTAAGTATCAAAGTCACAGGCATCTGTCAAAGCTGTGATCTGGTGGTTTTTAAACGAATTTAAAAAAAAATCAGGAAGAGGCAGAGGGCGTCGTTTGTTGATTTCTCCTTATGCTGATTTCCACCTTGGTCGTATAAAAACTGATGAACTGCAAGGTAAATACGACTTCCTGACCTCAGAGGCATGTTTAAATCCTATCTGAACTCCATGCTTGTGGTTTTTGAATTGTCAGTAATCTCCAGGATGAATACTGTGGACTGGTTATTTGCAGCCAACACAGTGTCCTCCTGACAGAGGTTCATGTGAGGGAAAAAAAGTCAAACTGGGCTGAAATTACAGGACAAAAGAGAAGCAGAAGCATTGTAGTCTATGAAAATGGTGTTGCTGTTGCAGTTTTTGCCATAAGCCCTTTTGGAAAATCACTTTTAAAATACTGTGGAAATGCCACCGATCTTGAAAAAAACCTTTTTTTCCTCTTGTTTTGAAGCCTAGGCTTTGGGGATGATACTCATAACAAGTTAGTCTATTTTTGGAAAGATTACTCTGTATGCCACAGTTCTGTACCCTGAGCTCGGAGACAGTTCGCTGTTTTTGTGCAATTGCATTTGCCCTGATACACTTATTTAATACATTTAAGAGAGGTAAAAGTAGAACCACATGTTCATTCTACTAAGTCAGAAGTTAAACATTTTATTTTTCATTAGCGTAATGGCTTCAAGATCATTGTTGGACACTGTGCCCTTTGAAGTGTGCCTTTTTGGGAACTCACTTTTTAAGACTTGAAAAGAAATGAATTCGTACCAACTAAGCTCCTGTTTTGTCCTAGGAATGGGTTTTGAAGGGTATGAAAATGAGTAAGAAATGGTGCCTATTCTTAAAATCTAATATTGGAGATAATATGTATCAGACAAGCCAATATGTGATAGATTTATAACATAGGAGTAGAATTTAGTAGTTATTTTAGATGGGGGTTGCATTTTAAGTTCCAGATCTTCCTTAAAGGAATTGTTTGTTTCTTTCGTAGTTAGAAAACAATGTAATTGAATGTTTTATTAAAATTTGTACAAATTTATATCCTTCATTCAGAAAGACTCAGGATGGTTAATTATACTTATTAGGAAATTACAAACACCAGATGTAAACTTAAACTGTAGAGATACTGTAAGTAAAATATTACTGACAGAAGTATAGTCGTACCAGATGGAATGTATCCCCTCAGTAATGACACAATAGTAAATAAAAATTCAAAATTGTAAGATTGTGAAATATTATCATGAGTTAAGATATATTTTACATCTGTTGGAGCATTTTAAGAGTGGCTTTTCTAGTTTTTATGAAGTTTGTATTTTAAGGACATAATTGAAAACCTTGGAGGGGATTCAGGAAAGAGCTACCTAAATAATTAAAGGGAAAATATGACCTAAAATCATGGTGAACTTTATCTTGAATCTTTCAGAATATTTCTTTTTAATAGTGATGATTTAGAAATACTGCCTTTGTATACCTGTGTATTACCTTTCAAAGAAATAGATTAACAAGTGAGGGGAAAAAAATCCTTGTTTGGACAATTTGTCTTGATATTTATTTGGAAAATGTGTTCTTTCATTTGTGATAGTTAACAAAGATTAGAAGTATTAATGTTTGATTAGCATATAATAGACTGATCCAGATTGATGTCTGTTTCTTCCCTCTGAGTTTTCTAGTCTGTAGCTCTCCTAGTGAATTGGGAGGAGGTAGAGGAATGGGTAAGGGTCTTTATACTTAATTGTTAGTGATGTGAGCCTTGCCTGTTCTTTCTCTGGTTAGCTCTGATTTCATTGGCTGATGGTGGCTCCTACTAATTTCTTGGTCCCCACGTAGATTATGCATGATTTCCCTGGGGCAGTGTTGAGCTTTTGCTGAGAACTTCTTCAGTTTGGTCACCTACTAGCTATGCTGGTGGTCTAGGGTGCGTCTCCTCTCTCGGTGTTGTGACTACTCGCTTAGCTCAGCACCTGTCTAAACAAGTCAAGAGAATCAGGAGCCAGGAACACTTCCTAAGATGATATGAGAGGCTGACTCCATTTTTCCTCTAAACCAGTTACACAGCTGCCATCGTAAGTCCTGTTGACATGGGTTCTTTTTAGGGGGGGAGGGTCTCATGCCTTCAGATATCTTCAGATTAAAAATGTGCCCCAGTCATTTAATTCACACATGCTCACCGACTCCAGAGCACACCAGAGGACTCGTGTCAGGCACTCCCAGCCAGTCCCTCCCTGTTCTGGGCTGGGTGCCATTGACAGGGCGAAGGTGAATCTGCATGTTCTGCAGCTTAGCAAAGACGGGGAAAGACCGAGATGCCAGTTGCGTTTCTTCAGATAATGCTTCCTGTCAGTCTTTGTCTTGCTGGCCACTCCTTCCCCCAGCTTGAATTCAGACGTGAATGACTACATTGCTCTGGGAGGGGAGGGAAAAGCTTTTCTCTGGGAACAGTGTCCTTTCCATGAGACTGAAGACTCCCATTCCTTCCTTATTCCTTTCTTTACGTAGACTGGCGGTGATGGTGGTGGCAGCATAGATATTTGGCAGTGGTAAGGGCCAGTTCTGCTACCGTTTAGTTAACTCTGGGAGCGAGAAGGCACACTGTTACCTCTTGACTTTAGTTTTGGAGCTTAACTGCAATTCTGAATTATCAGAAAAAGTCCTTCTCAACATCCTTCCACAAGCGTTGTTTCTTTCTATTCCTTGTGTATGTGTGTGTGTGTGGTGGAGGGAGGCAGGAGTGTGTGTGTGTTGGCATGGCTGCCATGTTGTTTCTTTTCATGTTGCTCATGTTTGGGTGACTTTGTCCAGAAATTGTATTTGCTGTGACATACAGCTTTGTAGGTAGCATAGTGCTGCTTTTCCCGCTTTAGGTGAGATCAGCTTCCTTTCCTCTGTGAAGTAAGGCCTGAGGTCTGTTCATATTTCTGTCTCATGGGGCAATAGTTTAAGTCTAGGAGTGTTGAGTTAAGAAGTATTTAGATTTGTTTGAATACCTGGGCTCTGACTGCTTCATAGATTTTGTTGAATATTTTCTGTCAGGGTGCAGTGTATCTATTTTTCTTTTCTCTGCATTTAATACCTTTGAGCTTTTAATCTCTTCCTCATCATGGCCGGTAGTTCTGAAGACTTCATTTCCATCTACCTCATCCAGCAGCTATGGCTTCTCCATTCAGAAGAGGAAAAAGGAATAGTGACTGCTGGGAAAAGGCTGTCTGACATACTGGAGAACTAGAGGCAGAGAATCCTGCACTAAGCCCCTTTCCTCTCCCCAGGCCCTACCCACCCCTTCTGTGGCCTTGGTGATGCTGGGTTTGGTTTAGGAATTAGGAGACTCCGGTGCTGATAAACATTCTATTAGATGGAAGCTCATGGACTGTTAATGTAAATTCTTCTGAGATGGTTGATACAAGCCTTGAAAATAAGAGGGTTTTAGCCAGGTGTTTCCTTAGATCTGGCAGGACACCATGTGCCTTAGCGTGGAACCAAAGAGTTAGGGGAAACAATATGGTGTTTAAGCAGTCCTCCTCAGCAGAATGGCCACCTCATTTTAAGTTAGTTATCTTTTCTTGAATTATTGGATCAGGAAATTAAAAGGGGTCTCCTCTCCTGGCCAATCCGTAAATCTACCAGAAACACTGCAGGTAGCCCCTCGGTTTGCTTCTCTTGAGGATATTGGTGGGAGCGAATTCTCCAGAATTACCTGGCGAGGCTTAGGTGAATAAGGGTGGGAGCAGAGCCATGATATGCCTCTCTGTGTCCCCCCAGAATTTCTGTTCTGCTTATTTTCTACACTAAGTTACCCTATTTGAAAACAAATCTCATTAGATATTGGAACAGGAAGATAATGTGCTATAGTTTATTCTGCCGTCTTGAAGCATGTTACTTACTTGATTTTATGTGTATGTATCAATTTGGTATCACTGAGTAACAGGTTATTCAGACCTGGTAGATTAAAACAGTAGTCATCTATTTCTGTTCATGGCATAGGGATCAGCTGGTTCTGCTGATCTAGGCCAGAGTCAGCTGATTTCAGCTGAGCTCGCTCCTCACAAATGTGCAGTCGGTTGATTGGTAAGCCCGGGGCAGCACATCTGGATTGGCCTCGTTTACGTGTGTGGTGGTTGGCCGGCTGTTGGCCATGGTGACAGGGTAAATAGGCCACATGTCTCTCATTATCTAGGAGGCCAGTTCGAATGTCTTCATGTGGTGGCTGAGAAGGTTTCCAAAAACATCAGGAAGGCAAGCTCCAGGATGCAAGCACTTTTTGAGCTTCTGCTTGCATCGTGTTTGCTGACAACCCATTGTCCCCAGTCGATCTCATGACCATGTCCAGAGCCAGCATGGGCAAGCATTACCAAGTAGCACGGATTCTGGGAGATACAAACAGTTTGAGACCATGACTGCAAAAAGCACACGATTTAAAGTGTTTATATTGTCAGACCTGTTTTCCTTTTATTGTTCTTTTCTTTAATGTTTGAAAAAGACCTCCCTTTGGTGATTTCTTTTAAGCTGAGTTTTTTCAGTTCAGGAGACTACTCCAGCTTCTTCGTCCTCTCTCCCCCCAACCCCCTTCCCGGAATTCTTATTCTGATACAGTTAATTCTAGTTGTTTACATAGTTAAGTTCAATAAAATCACTGCAAACACTGAGTTTGCAAAGTGAACCATTGCTCTTAAGGGAAATACAAGGTTGGGTTCCTGAGATCCTCTGATCACAGTATTTGCATCAGCTGATCAGTATATAACCTTATTTTATGTGTCTTTCTTTTAAAAATCACCATATTTAATATATATTGTTGATTCATTAACATTGACCTTAGGGCCAACAGCACTGTAACTCGTGCTTGAACAAAGCTTGTCTAACACAAGTATTGTCTCTGTAAGTCACACCACAGCCTACTTGCACTTAGAAACACTAGACAGCACTTTAGCACTGTGCTTGGGGACCACTTTAAGTGATGAACAACAATAAGCATAAAAAATGCAAAAATCATGACAGTCAGAAGACTGGAAGAGACACTTGTTTATGGCAGGAGAGCTGGAATGAGAAGGTGGAGAGACTTGTGTTGTTTGACCTCGCCTAGGAATGTGTATGTTGGGCCGCTCCGATTTGTCACCACTCTGTGGATGGGCACAGATGACTCTCCCTGGAGGTGCCTGGACTATTGATTTCGGGGTTACAGATAAATTTTAGTTAGTAGGCAAGTTCGCATATATGGAACCTGCAAAGATTGTGGTCAACTCTTTTGAGGAATAAATGGCTCTATTGATGTCTGTTGATTTTTTGCTTTTCACTTTTAACTCTGACTACTGATTTCGGGGTTACAGATAAATTTTAGTTAGTAGGCAAGTTCGCATATATGGAACCTGCGAAGATGGTGATCAACTCTTTTGAGGAATAAATGGCTCTATTGATGTCTTGATTTTTTGCTTTTCACTTTTAACTCCATCTTTCTGTATTTCTGGAGACATTCTTCAGAGAATCTCATATTTCTTTTTTTTTTTTTTTGCATTTTAAAATGTATTCTTCATTGTCTCTGCTGCAGATTTAAATTTAGTAGGCATTGAGGTCATTTTTGCACAGACTTCCCTTATGTCAGAGTATATTACTTTTATGACTGTGTAGTTTTGTTTCAAATGTATATTTGACCTCTTTTAATGCGAATATGATATATAAATTTTCCAAAATGTTTTCCTGTTTTTTTGAGTGACATTTCTGTAGAAGATCTTTCTATATGATTACTCAGTTATCACCATTGTGAAAATATACTTGACAGTTTACTTTGTTTGCCCCTAGACTTGTTTTAAGATGGATGTCTGTGCTTGTCCTTTATTTGGAGTTGAAATGACTTCTGGTAAAATTTGTGTTTGTGTATGTGTATGTGTGTGTGTGTGTGTGTGTGTGTATGTTTTTCCTTCTTAAAAACTCAATTGGGGGTGGGGTGTTTACTAGTCTTGTTTTCTCAGAACTCTAATAGCCTAAGGACTGTGAGGTGCTGAAGGCAGTGGAGATGCTTTCTCCTGTATAGAACAGTTGCTTTTCCGCATTTAGTGCTGGAGTCCGTTTCTTGGCATATTTCTGTTGTTCTTTACCTAGCTTGATTGCCTCAAGCAGTTTAAGAGAATGGATTTTGAAGATGAAAACAGGTTTTGCTTAAAGTAGTTTTTCAAAAGCACCTTAAATATGAGCTCATCATTTCTTTTCACTATTAATGCTAATGCTTCCTTTTCTCAAAGATGAGTTGGCTTAATATCATCTGTTTTTATGTCTTCCCTATCCCTGCATGCAGTATTTTCTTTCTCTTACTCCTTCTGGTCTGCTGAAGGCTTAGAAACTAGATAATTAGTCTTGGTAAAATGATTTGAAGATGGTTTAGTGGCTTCTGTATTAGGCTTTGGAGACATTCTTCTTTATGTAAAACACATAAATTCAGGAGCACAAATTTTTGTCACCTGTTTCTGCTCTCTAGCATGATTTTATTTTATTTTAGTTTTTACTTTAAAAGTGTTTTTCTGATTTGCTCAATAAGGTAAGGAAATCCAGTGGAGTGGCATCACGTATATACATTTAGCTTATTAGGAAATTTAACTTTATGTACTGGCAAAAGCAAAAACATTTGGGCTTCAAAGCAAGCAAGGAGACATAATAGCAACCCTTCTCTTCAAATAGACAAACAAAACTGACTTATGCCTTAGGATGTGAAGTGGTGGGTATGGCTGTGCTGTGCCCTCAGTCAGGCTGTTCCCAGTGTCTCTCTTATGTAGCATTTCACTATGATACATGTAATTCTAATGTTTTAAATCCACCCTCCCAACAAGACCCCTTCGCCAGAGAGAGAGATTTATTCAGTGGTAGAGAAACGGTGTTAGATAAAGGGAGAAGATACGGTCTGTTGCCCTCCTGTGTGTCCCTTTCCGAGGAACCGTCAGGAGTAAATTTGATGGTACACGATTTTCTCCATGTGTTCTGACCACAACCCAGTTTCCAGGTGAGGTCCCTCTTCAATATCTGATGGTCTCCTGTCCACCAGACACTGTACTAATAATCGCTTGACATACTTTCTTTCACCTAATTTTCACTGCAGGACAGTGTGACTGGCATCATTAATCCCATTTTACAGTTGAAGAACGTGACAAAGATAGTAAATTGCTTGTCTTAGCTTCACATAGCTAGTAAATTACATCCCCTAGGTTTAAAATTGGGCTGACCTGACCATGTGTGCTCTTTTTACTGCATTGGCGTTGGAGGTGAAATTTTACTGTAGTTATTTTTTCAGAGGAGGTATCAAATATTAGCTACTGTTTTGTCCAGGGCTTAATTTTGAAAGTGTTTTATTTAAGTACTTTTCACCATCTTGAATAGGCCTCTCTAACATATAGCAAACATTGCTCTAACTCCCTTTTTCCTTTTCGTTTTTGTTTTTAGAGATTATATTAAGTATCTGTTACCATTTGTTTGGTGGAGGGGCAGCTTTGTGAGCACCAGTTCTTATCCTGACATGGAAACTCAGTTGCTGTCATGGTCTGTAGAGTTAGGACTGTATGTCCCTACAAGAAAGTCAAGAGAAAAATATCACATTTTTTTGCCTTCATCTCATATGTAGCAGAGAGATTTGACATGGATTTTAATTTTCTCAGAGATGATTTACTATCGGTTTAGTATCAGAGAGTAATGTTTGAGCTACCTTACTGGTAGATTAAAAAACAAATAGCAGTTCCTTTGCTTTTTTCTTGCCCTCCACCCCCTTTCCCAAAGAAACACAAATATATCATTTTATCTAATTTCTTAGTAATAAATGGAAAAAGTAAACAGGCAACTCCTAGTCACTAGGGCCCTAATTCGGAAGAATGGGATACTCCCAGAATGGAATTGGTTGGAATATTTTATTCTTGTCTAGCCTGGTTAGCTGTGAGCAGAAAATAATTAGTAAATTATGGCAGGGCAGTAAGAGAATCTGATTCATAGATACACTAATCAGAGTAATAATCATTGGAAAATTGGGACATAGCCGTATTATATTGCTAAATGTGATTCTTGAAAGTGTTCCTTAAGTCCTTTTGGAACCAACAAGATTTATACTGTATATTATTACACGTACTGGCCGTTGTAGCACTGGTTACAATGTGGTGACTTTTGTAGTTGCGGTTACATTATCTCTTAGAGAAAACTTGTAAAGGGCTTAATAATTCAACTTCAAAATTATGTCTTAGGCCAACATTTGGCAGGGCTACGCGTAGTCCATTGGTGACTAATTTGTTTTCTAAAGCTTGAAGAGCTCTGTTCAAATCATAATGAATTGTTATTTCTAGCTCGCATGATATTTTTTATTCCTAGAAAATGAAGAAGCATTTTGGAAATGATTACAAACATCAAAGTAGACAGGAGAACAGGAAGGTCTGTTACTGCTTATGCTTTTTGTGGCCACGTTGTTGAATCACCTTAAAGAATAAGATGAAAAATAGTCTTTTCCAGAAGGCCTTGTGTGAAAATTTTTTTCTAAACTCAAATTTGATAACTATTCTAACTTTGGATGTTTGTATGGATCACTTCCATGTAATTTTCCATCTTTAAAGAGTTGCTATTAACTGAAGAAGATATTTTCCATTTTTCAATGTATTTATTCAAATCAATTCCTTCTGTAAGATCTTTGTTTTAATAGTGCTGTGTTTTGTCTGGGTGATATGCAAAATACTTTCCCAGTGCCATTTTTGGTTCAAGTTACTGAGTGTTTATTAAAGCCTCAATATCAGGTAGCTTTTCCAGGCCAGTTGTCACCAATTTGAAATGGTTAATTTTACTATACAGTTCTTTCAATTTATAGCATAATTTTGAAGGTAATCACTGTTACTTGGAGATAAGTGTCTTTCAGGCCAAGAGTTATAAAATTATAATACTTCCAACAAACAACAACATGGATTTGATGTTTTCCTTTCTAATTTTTTGAATGTGGTCAAATTCATACTACTAGTATGCTATTATCCATCTGATATATAACTTAAACATTTCCCAGGTTCTTATAAATTCTTTAGAACTGTAACTCCATAATATTCTGTCCTTGGAATGAATCATAAATTTTCAAAATCATCTGCTTGTTATATATATAGTTATTATTTTTTAATTTTTAAACTCTTTTAAAATCATATTGTCCCCAAATAATTTTACATAGAAAAACCTATCTTGATTTGTGATTTTCTTTTTAGTGAAAATTATTAGGAGAGGGATTACTGGATCAGAGGATGAAAATATAAACATGAAATTAAATTCATTTCATGAAAGTTTGGACTACGTTATGGTGTCAATGCTTGCCTCCTTCTTGCCTTACTGATCAACCTAAATTACATTTTAAGAGGATTTTGTTAATTTGAAGCTCATAAAATCATATCACCCTTAAATTTGAATTTTTAAAAATTATGCATTGTGTTGGACTTAAAAATATTTTCTTCAGGTACTTTTTTGTTTGTTTGTTTTTGGTAATTACCTATTCCCAAATTTTGAACATTTTCCCTTTATGATTGTAGTATTTCTTATCAGCTTCTACAGATACTTTTTATGTTATGCATATTAACAGTTTTTTTATGGTGAATATTTTTCCTAGACTTAATCACTCAAATGAATAGTTAATAGTGAACACCAACTCAGACAAAGTCCTGAATTTATAGATTCTACCTTTTAGTGGGGCTATTGACATGGAACAAACAGTTAAATTTGTAGTTTGTCACGCCATGATAAGCACTATGGGAAAAAAATGGAGAATAAAGGAGCTGGAAAATGATAGGATATGATTAAGTGGTAGTAGAAAGCCTCTCTGACAAGAGGACTTTTGGAAAGAAAGGTATTAGGTCGTATGGATCTTTGTGGGGAGGCGCTGTAAGCAGTGGGTCAGGCGGTAAAGAAGGAAGGCTGTATTTGACATGTTTTTTAGAAAGAGCAAGGAGGTGGGTTTCTGGGAAGGATAATCATAGCAAGTAAGATTAGAGAGAGACCATGATTGTATAAAGCCTTGTAGGCTAAGGTAGGGAGTTTAGATTTTACTCTGATTGACTCTGGAAACTATTTTGAGCAAAAAAGCGATTGGCGCTCCCTGACTTACCATCCAGGTGAAGGAAGTAGGGGCTAGCCCTGTTCCAGGGAAAGGAAGATGGCTTGGGGGTGTGAAGTGGCTAGGTTCTGGTCTATTTCTGAGGCAGAGCTGACAAGGACTTCTGAGAGACTAACATGAAACATGAAGCAGAGAGAGTCCTTTGGATTTTTGGTCTGAGAAGCTTAAACAGTTCCCATGTACTGTCCGGGGAATCTCAGGGAAGAAACTATTTGAGGAGGAGAAGGAATCACTTCAGCTGGGGAGAGGCTGCACTTGAGATGGCTTTTAGTCCTTCAGGTAGTTGTGTTTGATAGGTCCGAGAGCCTGGAGCCCTCGAGGCGTGAGGCTGGAGCTTTTAGACATGCAACGAGATGAGAACACCTTCAGAGTAAAGGTCTGAGCTCAGAAAGGCTGTATTCAACTACAGAACTGAGCCCGACTGCAGAGGTTGGACTCTTACCTCTGCTGTTTAGTGTGACTTTGGGCGTGTTGCCTACTCCTAAAGAAGTGTCATTTCCTCATCTACAAAAAGGATAATCGTAATACTTACCTGTTAGAATTATTGTGAGGATTCAATCATTGTGCAAATACGCATTCTCCTTAGAGCTGTGTTTGGCACATAGAAAGTGTTACAGCAACGGTTCTTAAATGTCTTGATATTTAGGACCATTTTATACTCGTATTAATTATTGTGGATCCCAAAGGGCTTTTGATTATGTGGGTTATAGTTATTGATATTTACCATATCAAAATATAAAATAAAAATAAAAGATGTTTCTCATTTAATAAATATTGATAAACCTATTACATGTTAAAATAAAAATTTTTAATGAAAATCTAGCTATATTTTCCAAAATAAAAACAAATTTAGTGAGAAGAATAGCATCGTTCTATATTTTTGCAGATCTCTCCACACTCTGGCCTCATGGAAGGCAGCTGGGTTCTTATATCTCCTTGTTTATTTAGTTTTTGGTGCTATCACAGGTCCTTCCACCTCTGGAAAAATCCACTGTATATTCATGAGTGAATGAGAGTGAAAAAGACAAATAACATCTTAGAATTTTTTATGAAAATAGTTTTGAGTTTATGAACTTTCAGAAAGGGTTGAAGGGACAGTCAGTGAATTAGATTTGTGTTGCTGTTGTAACACCCTGCATTCCTTGGCTCGTGGCCCCTTCCATCTTCAGAGCCAGAAATGGCTGATTGTGGCTTTGTCTGATCACATCACTCTGACAGGACTCTCCCACATGCAGGGACTCTTGTGATGACATTGGACCCATCAGGATAATCTCCCTTTTTAAAAAACCAGCTGATTAGCAGTGTTAATTCCATTTGCTACCTTAATTCCCCTTTGCCATGTAACCTGATATATTTGTAGGTTCCAGGAATGAGGATGTGTCTGTCTTTGAGAGGCCCTTATTCTGCCTGTTACACTTAGGGTTCCTTGACCACACTTCGAAAACTGCAGGTGTAAGTAGACTTTTTTGTTGTTATTTCCATCATCCTCTTTATCATTACTTCTGAAATTTGAGGCACTCCCATAGTTAGAGAGAAGATGAAGGGGAATTAATAAAAGAGGTTTGAGAGTAGGTGGCCGGTGAGTAGGAGGAGAAGTGAGAGTTGGCTGTCCAGGCCGAGAGAAGGCAGAGTTCCAAAGAGGAGAGACGGGTCAGGTGTGCAAATGCTGCCGGAAGGCTGCCTGAAATGAAGACTGGGGATGACTGTTGTCCAGATGTAGTGGGCAGAAGAATGCCCCCGCCCCAGTGTCCACACCCTCATCCCCAGCACCTGTAAATATTTTACCTTACGTGGCAAAAGGTACTGTACAGAGAAGATTAAGGTTCTGGACTTTGAGGTCCAGAGGTGATCCTCTGTTATCTTGGTGGGTCCAGCCTGATCGCATAGTCCTGAAAAGTAGAGAACCCTTCCTTGCTGTGGTGTGTGAGTGCATGTGTGTGTGTGTGTGTGTGCTTGAGAGAGAAGCATGGGAAGAATCTGACACCCTGTTGCTGGTTCTGAGATGCAGAACTGTTTGCAAGTAACTGAATTCTGCCAACAGCGAGGAAAAGGATCCCTCCTGGACCCTCCAGAAAGGAATGCGGTCCTGTCAGCACCTTGATTTTAACCTGGTGAGACCTGTGTTGATTTGTGTCTTACAGAACCATAAGATAATAACGTTATGTTGCTTTAAGCCATTCAGTTTGTAGTACTTTGTGTGCAGCAGACATGTGTTGTGTTGCCGAGCAGTTTTGGCATAGAGGAGGGGAAAGGAAAGGGACGCATGAGCAGAGACAGTTCTTGAGTGGATGTGAGGCATGGGAAGGTTTTTTTTTCCAATGGAAAATATTATATACGTGTTTGTATTATTATAGGATTGATTCAGTTGAATGGGAAAATTGGCGATCAAGTGAGAGAGATGCCAGGGGAGATCGAAGTCCCTGAATAGATGATGCAGTGCAGGGTCTACCAGATAAGCAAGAAGTGCCCTGTGGAGGGGAGCTGTTGTCTTCAGTTCTTTCACAGTAGCAGCAGGGAAGACTGCACATCTGGGTGCGGGTGCAGACAGCCAGGGGATGTGGCAGGAGGAGCACATGCAAAGTCTTTTCTGTTACTTTCCATTTAGTGAGAATGGAGCAGGCGGGTTGAGTAGATACTGTGGAGGTTTGAGAGTAAAGAAAAAGTGTGAAGTAACTGGCATAGGTTTGTGGACAGACAGGATCACTAATACTACATGTCTGAATTTGATACTTACTTGTCTTTTAATTTAGTGTAGCTGAATAACCTTAGGTACTCTGTTTAGAAGCCTGGTCCTGAAAATTTAAGGTTTTAGAGAGTAGAAAATGCATGTTTCCTGCAGTCGGTTGGGAGTGATATTGAGAGAAAAGGATACATACACACACAGACACACATCATACATGATGTGTGTCTGTGTGTGTATGTATATGTAAAACATGTACATTTATATCCCCTCTATTAATACCCCTATCAATTTCTCATATGTAAGATATAACACGCATATGACACACACACATATGTTTGTGGGTGCTTATACCCGTACACACATACATGTATGTGTACGTA
Source organism: Camelus bactrianus (assembly GCF_048773025.1). Taxonomy (NCBI): domain Eukaryota; kingdom Metazoa; phylum Chordata; class Mammalia; order Artiodactyla; family Camelidae; genus Camelus; species Camelus bactrianus. The sequence goes on from NC_133572.1 coordinate 18,167,496, forward strand.
TACTCATATCCATACGCAGGGGTGGAAAAGGGAGAGATCTGAAGAAAAAGGATCGAGGCAGTGAGTAGCTGAGTCACACATACTCAACTGTTTTTTCTTCCCAGCTCGCAAGAGAGAATTTTCAAATTCTAGCATCCTTTGCAATCTGATAGACTGAGAACCTCCCAAGTCATCTAGAGCTGGTTCCTTCTTGCTTAACATGTCCTCTTTCAACTTATCTCCTTTCCTCTTGCATTTTACCATGAGCAGCAAGGAGACACCAGGCCACATCTTTAATACTTTGCTTAGAAAAGTCTGTAGCTAAGCATGAAAGTTCATCTCTTACAAGTTCAACTTTATACCCAAGCATAGAACATAATCTGGCTAAGTTTCTACCACTTCATAACAAAGATCACCTGTCTTTTAGTTTCTAGTAACATGTTCCTCGTATCCTTCTGAGACTTCACCAGAAGCACCTTTCACATTCGTATTTCACCTGTGTTCTGTTCATGACAATGCATGTGTTCTCTCAGATGATAGCTTTCTCCACTCTGCGCTTCCTATCCCCTGTGCCTTTACTGGAATCAGCTTTAATATCCATATTTCTAGCAGTCATTTATTCAAAGCAGTCTAGGCTTTTTCTATTTTGCGCCTCAAACTTCTTCCAGCCTCTACCTTCTATCCAGTTCCCAAGCTACTTCCACATTTTCAGGCATTTGTTCCGCAGCATCCCTGTCCTCGGCACCAACATCTGTATTCATTTCCTAAAGCTGCTATAACAAAGCTCCACAAACCTTGTGGGTTAAAGAAATCCATAAATTTCTGCCGTTTTAATTTATAAACTTCAGAAGCTTTAGACCTTCCTGGTCTAAGGGGAGACTCTTCCCTTGCCTTTTCTGCTTCTGCCGGCATCTGATGTTCCCTGGCTTGTGGCAGCATAAGTCTGTCTGCTTCCGTCTTCACATGGCCTTCACCCCTCTATCTCTGTCCCAAATCTCACTGTCCTTTCTCATAAGGAAACTAATCTCAGGGCTCAGAGCCCATGGTAAATGTGAGATAATCCAGTCTTGGGATACCAGAGACCCTACTTCTAAACACAACCACGTTCACAGATACCAGATATTAGGACCCGAACGTGTCTTTTCGTGGTGGGGGGTGTTGGATGTGTGCTCACAATCAACCCACTACAAGCGCCAAAGATGAATCTCAGTGTGTTTAAAATGTGAAGGCAAATCGTAACTGTGGACAGAAACACTCAGAATATGAACACAAATGACCAAAACACTGAAAAGCAGTTTTTATGATTAAGCCATTTTTCTTTTCTTGATCAAAATATTAAATATTTTAAGAAGCTGTGTTGTTAGAAACTCCCTTACCGTTACTAGAATTAAAATACAGCCAAACTTTGGGGAGTAGGCTTAAAACGGAAAAAGTCGTAAGAAGTTAGAAGAACTTTGAAGAGGTTTGCATCCTTGTTGAATGGGATAATGTTTGCAGATGTATGCATAAGGCAGACGTCTTTAACAGTAGCTATGGCAAACTGTCTGCTCTTTCCTCTTTTTCTTCCTGCTCCCCTCTCTCCATCTTATTCTTCTTTTTTCCCCCCTCCTTTTCTCCTTTCCATTCCTTTCTCTTTTTCTCTACTTGGCTTGAGTTAGATTTGAGCATCTGCTTCTCAAGGCACTTTGCCTTTGAAGGCTTTAACAAAGTCGAAGATAAATAGTAATTTCTTTTAACTCTGGCACAGAGTAGTTTCTGCCTTTCCTATTGGAGCAAATAATAAGGTGACACTGAAGTAGCAGTCGGACCAGGGCCAATCCAATCAACAAATTAGCCAGGAATTTAGCCAGGGATATGCAAGAGGCCATATTCTTAGGCTTTGCAGGCTTTGGCCTTTATTCTTTAACAGATTGTAGGTGGTAGAGGAGATGTTGTGCTAATGGAGCAATGATAGTGACAACAACAATGTAATAAACACGTCATCTTCTCTTATGAATTTCACATGAGTAGTTGTTTTCATCTGCAGAACAATAAATTAGTTGTGACCTACTTATTCATTTCTCATTTGCTAACTACTGATTCCTTAAAGTTTGGTTGAGACATAAATGAGACGTTGTCATGTCTGGGTTTTGTAAGGTAGCGTATAGAGAAATTAATTACTTCTGTGCGGGCGTGAACACATTGTGGGGTTCTTTGTGAACACATTGTGGGGTTCTTTGAAGGCTTCCATCATTGTATCTATTAGAAGACCTCCGGGAGTTTGTCTTATTGTCTTGTTTTTGACTGAGAGGAGGCCACAAAGCCGACAGTTTTAAATTCTGTATGCTGTTGAATTCCGTGCAGTGTGTTAAGGCAGCCATTAATGGGATAGGGCCAGAGATGAAAATTAATCCTTTGAGAAATTCTGGAAATCTTAAGCTAAAGGGACATACTTATTAAGGGTGTCTGTTTCAGCACTGGGTATAGTTTATTATGGCACAAACGCTTTATTTCCATATGTAGTATTACTTTATACCTTTAAGCTGATTCTTTCATGCTTGTATTATTTCTTTTTCCTCCCATTTTATATTTGGCTAAATATTTGGACTAGTCTGTGAGACTGACTTGGTAAGACTTTGAAGGGCTCCGTCATGTGTTGTTGTTACTGGTTGTTTAGGCAAACTAAGAAAAGAGATAGAACGAGGAGGTAGAGGTTAAACATTTGTTCATTGGGAAAGACTTGCTGTTCCACATGCTGTGTCACGGCAGTGAAACGCGCTTGCCGTTAGAAACCAACCAGGCTTGTTGCAGCTGTCAAATGTGGTGTCGGTGAGAGATGGAGAGGTGGTGTTTTGCTGTTTTTATTCTGTTTTGACAAAGTAGGTGCCTATGGGATAATCTCATCTTCTTTGCATTTCTCTGACATTTACAATTAGGCTACGTCAGTGTGTCGGATTCTTCAGATTTCGGTAGGAGGAGGAGGTGTACCATTTCTTAGAACCTTTCAGTGCATCGGTTAGATGTTATCCCACTATCTTTGTTTTGATTTCTCGCCCTGCAGATTTCCTCTCGGAGTGTCTGCAGGTGTTTATGACTGCCTCATCCAATACAGCTGATTAGTTGTTTTGAAAGGAGTGCAATCTTGTGGCTTCAGAAAAAGTGCTCATGAAGCCTGTGCTAGAAAAACCTTCTCAATCAGACTGTATTAGCTAATTATGTTCTGCTAATTATGTTCAGTCTAATTGTAAACTTGCTTTTGGCCAAAGAATTTGGAAAGTGAGAAGGATTTCTAATAGCTAGAATAGAATGGTTGCCTGGCCTTCGGTGTTTCCTTCCTTCCTTTCTTCCTCCCTCTCTCTCTTTTTTCTTCCGTTTGTTCCTTGCTACCCTCCTCCCTTCTCTCATTTTTAAGTACTGTAGCAATTCATTCCAGATGCATCAATCGAATGTTGACTTTTAACCATCTTTATGGGAAAGGATTCTGTTACTATTCATGGATTAATTTATTAGAGGTGATTAATACGAGTTCTACTTGATTTGGCAGAGACCAACAATAAGATAATGTATATTGAGAAATATTTATCAGTTTTTCCCATAAGCTTGGACTTAAAATTTTCTTTTTATAAATTGTGATTCAAATATCTGAATTGAGTTTTTTTATTAATATAGTAATCAAAATAAAAAGTTTTTAAAAATTGCTGATTTATAATTTTTATGTGAAGCATCTATATTTGTTAATTATGCTGTTCCTATTTACATATATATTTATTCAACAAAAAATTTTTCAATGCCAGGTATATTAAAAATATTAGACCTACGTATATTTAATAATTTCAGCAAGGGGTTGGTTTTGGAGTAATTATGGGTAGTAGACAATTGATTGGAATATGCTTCTGGTTAGCTTTGAAAAGCACCTTAGTGTACATCATTTTTGGCAGACCAGAACTTCTGGTTGACAGTAATGAATTGATGAATAACTATTTCAAGTTTTACCACAGGTGACCAGTTTGTGTCTTATTTTCATCAGAAGGAGGGACTTATGATATATTAGTTTATACATTATTGAGTTTTATACAGAAAATAAATCTGTTGAGAAGTTTGGAATATACTCAAATAATTCTCTTTGACGTGATATTTTTCAGTAAATATTGGGCTGGCTATCAGGAGCTGTGATTTAGTCTTCACCCTGCTCTTACTGATTACTCAATGGTCTTAAATAATTTTCTTGGCCTCTCTAGGCCTCAGTTTCTTCACTTATAAAATGAGTATATTGAAATAGCTTACTTTTAAAGTCTCTTCTTGTTTAAAAATCTGCAGTTTTATTTAAGGTGAGGGCATTTTCCCGAATCTTCCCTTTCTAGTGATGGTTTGGGGTTTGACATTTTGAAAGAAAGCTATCATTGTGGTCAAATTTGGTTTTGACTACTTTGAAGATAGGTTGTAAATTTTTGGCTTGATATTCTTGAAATACGAATTTCAGGCCATGTATAACGATTTGGTTATTCTTGTGTTTTTCTTTTGGTAACTGGGCAGCCTGGTCTGATACAATGTGGTTGTATGATTACTGTCAGTAACTTTGAAATAAGAAAGGAAGTTGATTGATCTAGCTAGTTTTAGCATACGCTATCATGGAATAGTATTAAGAAAGTTGGAAGTGTATTTTAGAAATGATTTAATCCAACTCCCTCATTTAACAGATAAAGAAACATGCCCCAAATGTTAATTTATATGCTAGGCCTGTATCAGAAGAAGAGCATTTAATATAATCTCATTCATTTATTCAACAAAGATGTCTATGAACCTGTTAAGTACCCTCCTTTTTGAAGACCAGGTTTTAAATACATTTTAAACATTCTTTTTTTTTTTAAACATTTTTAATTGAGTTATAGTCATTTTACAATATTGTCATTTTAAACATTCTTAATGGGATGTTAAGTAACTCTCTGATGAAGAATGAAACACCATTCTCACTTCCCAATTATAGGCCTTCAAATCCTATCCATTCTGTCTCTTCTTTATTCAATTCTTATTTATTGAGCAGCATTGTATACAAGGCACCATTTGACATACATATATTCAATGGCAAGTACAATTTCATCTTTCCAAATTGTAAATACAATGAGTCTGCTTTTTGATTTGCCCAAGATAGTCCATATTTATATCTATTATTCTAGTGTAATTATTAGTAGTAACCCCTTTCACTCTCAAAAGTGACCCAGTTGTGTAGTTAATCTAAAATATAAAGTAAAGAAAATTAGATCCATGGCAGACTTAAAAAACATACTTTATGCCAAAATAATGTAACATAATTAAGATGCTCAAAGAAAGAAAATGTAAATCCAAGATTTATGTACAGCTAACTGATTTTCAATTTTAAAGGTGTGAATGGTTCTCATCATTCAAAACCTTAGAGAATGTTTTCCTTGTGGTTCTTTTGTTAAGGAATCTTTGAGACATCTCAATGAATTCCAAGAAATAAAATAGTAAAGTCAGCATTCTCTAATCAAAATGAAACAAAATTAGAAATGAATAACACAAAGAAAAATAACTTAGAGCTTAGAAATTAAATTGATACATACATACTATTTCTTTCTTGCACCAATTTTTTTGTATTAGGATAGAATTCACATTAACATTAAATTTACCATTTAAACCATTTTAAAGGGTAGAGTTCAGTGTTTTTTTTTTTTTTTTTTTTTTTTTTAGTATATTCACAATTTTGTGGTACTATCACTAGTAACTAATGCCAGACATTTTTATCACCTCAAGAAGCAGCCCTGTATATGTTAAGCAGTTACCCCCAATTCCCCTGTCCCCCGGCACCTGGCAATTGCTAACCTACTTCCTGTCTCTGGATTTAACTATTTTGCACATTTCATATAAAGTGAACTCTTGCAACATGTGGCCTTTTGCGTCTAGCCACGTCCACTTAGCATAATGTTCTCAAGGTTTGCCCAGGTTGTAGCACGTATCATTTCATTCCTTGTGTGGATGAATAATATTCCCTTGTATGGATAATACTTCATTTTGTTTAGTCATTTATTTGTTGATGAACATACACGTTGCTTCTCCTTTTTTTTTCTATTCTTAATAATGCTGATATGGACACTCATGTACAAGTTTTTGTGTGAATGCCTGTTTTTAGTGTCCTTGGGTATATAACTAGGAGTGAAATTTCTGGGACATTTGGTAACTCTGTTTAATTTTTTGAGGAACGGCCAAATTGTTTTATATAGTGGAAACACTATTTTACATTTCAACCAGAAAGGTGTGAGGGAGCAGGGTGTGAGGGTTTCAGTGGTGTCACCACTTAATTTCAGTGTTTTGTATTGTAGCCATCCTGTTAGATGTCAGTGGTTTTGACTTGAATTTCCGTAGTGGCTAATAATATTGAACATTTGTATCTTTGGAAAAATATCTACACAAGTTTTTTGCCCATTTTAAAAAAAGTGGTAATCTTTTTGATGCTGAATTAGGAGAGTTATTTATATATTCTGAATATTTTGTACTTGTGTTGTGTTTGACAGGGTTTCGATTAGTGTAAAACTGGCCTCAGAGAATGAGTTAGAACATGTTCCCTCATCTTCTGTTTAGGAAAAGTATGAAAAAGATTGGTGTTAATTCTTTAAACATTTGTTCGAATTCCCCAGTGAAAGTCATTTTGGAAGAAGGGCTTATCTTAGTACAAAGTTTTTTGATTACTGATTCAATCTCTTTACTTGTTATCAGTCTGTTAGATTTTCTGTTTCTTCTTGAGTCAGTTTTGGTAGTTTGCATATTTTTAGCAATCGGTCCACGACAACGTTGTTATCTAATTTTTGGCACACTATTGTTTATGATATTTCTGTATACTCCTTTTTGTTTCTTCAAGTTCAGTAGTAAGTCCTTTCCTTTATTACTTATTTTAATAATTTGAGCTATCACTCTTTTTTTTTCTTCGTCACTCTAGCTAAGATTTGTCAATATTGTTGAATTTTTAAAAATCCAACTTTGGTCAAGTTGATTTTCTCTATTTTTCTGTTCTCTTTATTTTGTTTCCAATATTTTTATTTCCCTCATTATGCTTGCTTTGGGTTTAGTTTTCTTTTTCTAGTTTCTTATGGTGAAAGGGTAAGTTATTGACTTGAGATTTTTCTTCTTTCTTTAATACAGATGTTTAATTTCCCCTGTGATTTCTTCTTTGACTCATTCCTTATTTAGGTGTGTGCTGTTTAATTTCCACACATTTGTGAACTTTCTTAGTTTCTCCCTATTAATTATTTCGAGTTTCATTTCCCCTTGCGGTCAAAGAACATACCTTGTATTATTTCAATATTTAAAATTTTTTTTGGCCTATCGTGTAGTCTGTCCTGGGGAATGTTCCCTGGCCTCTTGAGAGGAATGTATATTCTGCTGTTGGGTGGAATATTCTAGAGCTGTTTGTTTCTTCTACTTGGTTTATATGTTGTTTAGTCTTCTACTGTTTTGCTGATGTTTTGTCTTATAATAATGAATGTGTTTTGTTCATTATTGAAAAGTAGCAGTAACAACTGTGATACTAGTGGCAGCAGTAACGGTACTTTATTTTTGTCTTAATTAACAAAATTATTTCATACATGTTATCACTTTGAAGTTACCATATACAGGTAACCTGTGTTACTAGAATGGAAGTGACTATTAAACTTTCATCATCCTTTTATCCCCAGAGCCCAGTGGAGTGTGGTGTATAGTAATTGTTTAATTAAATATAACGCTTAAAAAGAAAATTTGGTATGAAATAATGGCATCTGGGAAAAGTTTTAGATGATTAGTAACTGTAAATTTCATGGTACTCAGAGAGTCTACATTTTCTACCTTGAATTATGATGAATAATACTGAATATCTCTATATAATTTATCATTTTTTTTCTGAAGTATATATTGAATATAATTAAAATGTTAGTTCTGGTATGTAAATGATTATAGAAACTCAAGATGTCAGTAGTGAGGATTTCAGCATAATCCAGCAAACATTTGTCAACAGTTGCTGTGTGCTAAGGGACTGTGAGAGCCCTGAATTGCTGTGAGAAGATACAGCTATTGAGAAAGTATTTATTTTCAATTATAATAAAACATAATGTAGAACATTTTGAACATTTGCAAATTATCCATTAGAAAAGATCTTTTATATGTGTTACTTAATAAAACATTATACTCTGTATGCACCTTTACTAGCACGCAGACACTGTTTAATGATTCATGTCCTTATTCAGGACCATAGTCATTGAGTGATCAAATTTTATAATTGAAATTGTGCCTATTCACCCTCAGTTTGTAATCAATGAGGTGAAAGTAGAATATGGTCTCAGTTTTACTTAATGGATCTTGGTTAATTTGCTTTGCTTTAGACTAATTAACTCGAAAAAACTTTTTAAACTTTTTCTCAGTTCCTATTCTAAACTGGAGGAGATTAGTTAGTAATATTGTCAAGAGAGAAAAAGAAAAGTAAATTAATATTTAATAAGTTAAGTCTGAAAAATGCTGCTTTCAGTAAAGCTCACTTTTTTTTTTAACTTCTGGGTTTGTAGGAAGTTTAATGTTTAATATATGTTGTTAACTTCTGCAGTTTGATCATGTAGCCTACTTTATATGAGTTTGTCATTAAATCACTGATGCCTAGGAGGCGTATATGAATCCCAAGAACTGCCTAAGATGTGGCTCTATGATGTGAAAAGAAAATGCCAGAATACCTGTTTCTATTTACTTTTTATCTTGGAAAGTAAGAAAAACAAAACTTTGTTAATATTTAAATGGATGCTTTTGCCCTCCTAGAGCCTTGTATGAAATCATCACATCCGCTTAGTGAGGTAACCTGACCTGAATGGCAGTTCCATGATGATGAGTTGGTAGTGGTGCCTACTTTTGTTTGCTTGCTTTTAGTATAACAATGTCTTAAATGTATGCGTGTAACAATATGCTAAATGGATGAGCTTGCTTAACTGGGTAGTTGGATTTTGCTGCTATGTCGTCTAGTTTTTACTAAAACAACTCTCACAGAAATGGGAAAATGACTTTTAAAAAGATTGCTGCCATGAGCCCTAGATTGATAATCATATCAACAAAAATCAGGCTTTATTACAAATGCCCCTGTCGGTTCTTTATGTTTAGGTTATTTTGAGAAATTGATTTAGCTACAATAAGATACACAAAGGGACATAGAGAAAGAGGAATTAGATGTTGATAATGAAATAGAACCTGTTGGATCAGTAAAGTATAACAAATGATGGGAGCTGATATGAGAGACGTTCACATGAGAGAGTGGTAGCAGTAAGTTGACAGGACTATTGGTGTTATCATTTGCCCTAAATATAGTTAATTTTCTCTCAGAGTCCACTGAGGTGGTGGTGCAGTCATTTGCAGTCCTTGACAGGGGTGGTGGTGCTGTATGCAACACGTGGCTTTAATTGTCATCTTGGGCATTAATATCTAGCAAGCAAATAGGGGAAGAAATGGAAGGTGGGAGGTTTAATGCTTGAAATGGTGTATGTCACTTCCGCCAACCTGAAAAAAATCTGACTTGGTTGAAATGTATTATCTTATTTATGTATTGCTAGATTCTATTTGCTATTATTTTGTTTAGAATTTTAGTTTCTATTTTCATAAAAGAGATTGGTTCATACTTTATTTTTTTCCTAAATATCTTTGCTGATTTTAGTATAAAGGATATGCTGTCTATGTGGTGAAGTATTCTATCTTTTTCTGTACACTGGAAGATTTTGTGTAAGATTTCTGTTAAATATTTATTAAAATTTACCTGTTAAGTCATCTGGGCTTGGTCAGCCCCACAGTCCTTGGTCAGAAGATTTATTGTTTGTAATTTTTTAAATTAATACAGGTTTTTTTTTTTAACACTGGTTTATTATTTCATCTTTCAAGTTTGGTTTTCCTAGGAGTATTTGCATTTCATATAAAATTTCATCTTTATTGATATAATATTTAGTAATATATTGTTGTTTATTAGAAATATTTCTAGGTTATGTAATATCCTGAATTCACGTACAATGTTGGAAATTTGTGGTTTTTAATTTTCTTCAAAACTTTGTTATCATCTTACTACATTTCATTTTTTTCCTTCTTTCTTCGGATCCTCTTTTGTTACATGTCTTTGATCTTTTTACTCTATTCCATGTCTTTTTAAAGGTTTTTTTTTCTTTTTTTTGTATTTTCCATCATTTTCCTCTTTTTGCTGCTGTCTATTCCCCGCCTCCCAGTCATTTTGGTTCTCTTATCCTGCTTTCTGCTGTTTCACCTACTGTTTACCTCCTCTACTGAGTTATTAATAGTGCATTTTTCTCAGCTGTAGACTTCCTGTTTTATGAATTCCAGCTCTCTGATGAAAACCTCTATCCTATTGACTTTTTCCATTTCTTCTCTATTTTCTTGAATTTATAAGTCATACATGTTTTAAACCCTTCAATAAGTAATACATGAATCACCTGTGGGTCTATTTCTTTTGTCTTTTCTGCTTTATATTTCTTTAATCTCATCTTTTCTCATCTCTGATAATTTTGTATTGAAAGCTGAACACCGTACTTGAAAAACTGGAAAAGCTCTGTAGGATGTGAACATTCTCCAAGGAGAGTTCAGACTCTCCTTTCCTAGGAAGGTAGAGTGGGGATTGATCACCTTAATTCAGCGGTTCTCAAACTTTTTTATGTATTAAACTATTGGTATATGTGTATTACTGGAGAAGTAATGAAAAAAGAAGAGAGAGACCCTAGCTTGTTGAAGTAACACAGGGCTTTCTGTGTCTAGATCCACGTCCAGAATTGCCAAATGCCCCAACAGAAAACACCATTTCCTAATGTTACCTTCCCTCTCTACATGGTTTTCCTTTCACAATTATTGTTTCTCTTTGATTTCTCATCACCAGAGACCTCCAGAATGCTTTTAAACAGAACTTTTTTTTTTCAAAAACAGCTTTTCTCTTTGTTTTCAGCTATAGCACTGGTGTGCCACAAACCCCTCAATCACTCATGGCTGTGAAAGTCAATGGTTTTACTATTTTGTAAACAAAAGAACAAATCATGGCTTAGTTTCTTATTTTCTTTCAGGAAAAACATAAACAAGAACTGGAAGACATGAGGAAAGCTGGTCATGAAGCCCTCAGCATCATTGTGGATGAATATAAGGTACAGGTTTGAGGTGCTGTTTTCTTTATTCTTTCCACTTTGGCAAACTTTAGTAAAAAAGATTACACACATGGACATATGCAGACATACACAAATTACAGAATTATAGTGTAGTCTTGTTTAGGTATAGACTTCCTTTCGGTTGACCAGTAGGTGTTCATTGAAAGGATACTCTGTGGACTACAAAGGTAATGTTTGAAGTTGCTTTGAGTTTGAGAACTTACAGAGTATTTGAAAACACAAGATTGGCAGTTAAAGTCTGCAAACAAAATACTATATAATGAATTGTTAGATTAGCATTTTTGTTTTTACTATGGTTCCACCTTTTATAGAAAAAGGCATGATACAAATCAGCAAAATATTGTCATATCTTTTTTTCTTAAACAAATTAAACAGGTTTGGGTACATTTAAGTAGTAACAGAAATTACAGTGAATATCAGTGATACACCCAGAATTATTCTTTGATTCTGTGCCAATATAAGAGTAATCATTTAAGGAAAATTGAGAGGTTAATGACAAAATTTTTTCCCCTAAGTTTCATGTTAGATCATTTTTCTCCACCAAGTAACTGAGGAATACATTCTTGTTGAAATGTAATTCACACAGGTCTGCTCAGAGGTAACAGTGTGTACAGTTTGGTGTGCATCCTTCTGGAGATTTTCCTTCATATTTTTGTGTATGTGTGTGTGTGTGTATATTCATATCATGCTATATAATTTTGATATGCTTTTGAAAAATGTTATCCTTAGCAATCTATTCTTTGATTTCATGCTGTATTTACTTGTCAATATATATTTTCCTGTTAGTATGTACAAACATCCTTTTTTTGTCTTTGTTCTATGGTATTTCACAGCATGTGGGTGTGGATATACACACACGCCATAATTAGTTTAACTATACTATGTAAGTAGGCATTTAAGGTTTTTTTATTGTTAATTATTACAGTAAATGTTTAAAAAAAGTCTTTCCTACCACATGTGGAATGTAGTAATTCTTTATTGCTTCAGTTTCATCCCTAGACATGATAGAAGTTACCATCATTTTAATTAGCTGATAATTTAATGTTAAAAAGCTTCCTGTAACAAGAAGTTATTTGGATAAGAGTAGAAAAAGAGGTAGATCCAGAATTAATTTATGTGGAAAGCACTTAAAAAAAAATCCAAAGTATTAAAAAGTCTAGTAGATATGTCTTGGGACATGAAAGGTCATTTTTGTGACCATGCCCAACATAGAAACTGGTGCTGTTATTGAGAAGATTAATTTTTAAAAGTCTCGTTTTTACAGGTGTGATTATTGGCTCCTTTTTTTTTTTTATGTTGTGACTTTTTAGTTTTACTAATATTAACCAGCTTTATGGTTATTGAGTTGGGGAAAGTATAGGATCTATCTTGAACCATCTTCTTTCTTTCCCCAAAGCTAAGGGGGAGGAATTGAAATAGTGGAGTTTACATAATTCTCTTGGTGTATTAAGTAATATATACTTAGATGGATTTATATTTTACTTATTTTTATTTATGAATTCTAAATTATATGTCTTGAAAGTACTTATTATATTGTATGTCTTTATAAAAAGCTCAGTATTTGATATTTTAAATATTTCTTTGGTTCTAGCTTCACATATTTCTTTTGCTGAAAATATTCTTATTGTATATTACTTTCAACACTAGTAACTAATAAGCTTAAAAGTGTATATGAGAAATTTGCAAATGTATTTTGCAAATTGTATTTGAAGAAATTTGGTTTCACCTCTTCTTTGTGTAGTACCATCATTTGACACTCATTTAGAAAGAGGATTTAAAAGTTTGAGGCATTAGGTATTATGATTTGCTTAAAAGGATTATGTATCAAATCAAGTATTCTACAAAGTTATGTTTAATTTATCATATTAGTATCCAAAATATATAAATTTTCTTAGAGTAGGGAACTTTGGTGTAAATACTTTGCATATAGCTTACCATATAGATTTACTGATGAACTTCATATTTTGCACAAAGGTATTACAGTACTCTGAGGAGGAATACATCTGACATTTTATTTATCACATAAAATTTTACTACCAATGTGTCTAAAAACATACAGAGAATCAACTTCATAGTAATATGGAAAAAATAATTTAGATAAGAAAAATAGGCAATGTTTTCTTGGTAGGTTAGATGTCTTTATAATGTAAATATTGATGACTTATGGCCCACTGGGTAATAAGAAACAATTTTTTTCCATTCTAAATTCATGCATAAGAAGTTCATGTGATAATTATCTTATTTTGCTTCTCTTGTTTTAGACAGTAACTTAGTTTTCATTAATATCTTTAAAATACATCTTTAAGGTTTTTAAACATTGTGACGATGGTTCGCTAATCACTAAGTAACTCAGAAACAGCTAGACTGTGTGGTACTGGACTTGTCTTTATAGGAGTTTTTTAAAATTTTTTAAATTAATATAATCTCCTCTTACTGATTCTCCAGATTTTTAATTTTTTTCCTGATTTACTTTGGCAGTTTCATCTTTCTAGGGATCTGCCTCTTTCATCTGAGTGATCTAGTTTTGGGGGATATAGTTGTTCATAGTATTCCTTTTAATTCTTTTTCTTTTTGAAGGTAGGAACTGCTCTCTCCTCCTTCGTTCTTGATTTTATACTTTGAGTCTTCCCTTTTTTATTTGGTCAGTCTATCGAAACATTTGCTCATTTTCTCTCATTTTTCTATTCTCTAATTTATCAGTTTTTACTCTACCATTATTTTGCCTGACTTTTTGTTTGCTTTTTGCCTTAATTTGTAATTTTCTAGGTTTTTTAAGACAGATAATTAGGTTATTGATTTTATATCTTTTTTCTTTTTTAATATAGGCATTTATACTTAATCAGTTTCCCTCTGTATCCTAGCTTATTTCATCCCATAAGTTTTATGGTGTGTTTTTATTTTCATTCATATGTAAGTATTTTATAATCTTCATTGTGATTTCTTCTGTATCCTATTGGTTCTTTAGAAGTATGTTAATTTCTGCATATATGTGAATTTACCAGATTTCTGTCTGTTATTAATTTCTAATTTAGTTCCATTGTAGTCAGAGAACTTTTTTTGGTGATTTTGATTGAGGTGGAGTGTTCTATAGATGTCTATAGGTATATCTACTTAAAAGATATCTCTCTGTGGTAAGGGTTTCTCTGAGCCCTAATATCACTGTTCCAGAATCACTTTCTCACCTTTTTTTAAAATCCATATTAAAATAGCGTTACTCCATTACACGTGTCCTTCCTTTAAAAAATGAATATCTGGGGATCAGTGAATATCCAGGAGTCATGACACTCTTTATTCTCATTGTATTGACTATGTACTGTGTATTCTCATAAGTATTGACAAGACTTAAAGATTTGTTTCCGTCTTGTCTTGTAAGAGTGTCTCAACCCTTGAATTTCTGCTGATTAATTTGTTTTGTTTTCCTGATTGCTTTTTATAATGCTTTTCTAAAATGTGGGATTATTCTTTTACATGGGTAAATTCTGATAATTGTACTTATTATGAATTTTAGAATATGTTTTTTCCCAGCAAATTAACATGGCTTCAAATATTAATTTAAACCTTAATAATCTAAGTGCCAGTCTTTACTTTGGTAATCAGAGTGAAAAAAAAACTTCATAAAGTTCTGATACACTTTGGCTAGCATATCTTGTATCCCTAACATCGTTCAAATGAAATAGCACATTTTAAAGTTCTTGAATGATGAGATCAACAGTTTCTGAGATAGAGATAATCTATGTTATGATTTTAACTCTTCACAAATAATTGAAAATTCTGATTCACATTGAATTAGTCTGTATTTAAGGGAGTAGCTGATCTCATCAAATTGGAATTCATTTCTTTTAGTAATTCTTTATTCATACAACTTCAGATCATCCACTGCAGGAACTGGGCAAAGAAAGTTTGCAACCCAACCTCATATTTAAGTAACTTGAAAATCTGAAGTTATTTTGTACTATTTGTATGTATTATATACTAATAATCTTACCTTTTTCTACCTTGAATAATGATGGGTGATAATTTATATGTCTTTATTCTATTAATTCCTGAAGGAATGCTTCATCTCTTGAAAAATTTCTACTTTGAAATTGCTAAATATTTTTATTAGTAGACCCGATTGATTATTTTAGAGTCAGCCAGAGCTGGGTCTAAGCCCCAGCTCTCATACTTACTAGTGGTGTGACCTAGGGCAGTTTCTTATATATGAACTTTAGTTTCCTCGTGAGTAAATGAGGGAATGAACCATAGAACTTATTCATAGGAGTATCGTGAGGATCCAGTGAGATAACAAATATTGCACAGCTAGCAGTGATGCTGTTAAATAAATTTTAGCTGTTTAGTTATCATTATTACACTTAACTTCCAGCATGGCAATTTCAATGCCTCGTATTATCTTACGGCTGATTA
Organism: Camelus bactrianus; assembly: GCF_048773025.1. Lineage (NCBI taxonomy): Eukaryota > Metazoa > Chordata > Mammalia > Artiodactyla > Camelidae > Camelus > Camelus bactrianus. The sequence continues at coordinate 18,183,029 of NC_133572.1, forward strand.
TTAATTAGCATACTTCTCAAAATTATACAATGTGGATTATTGTTTCAATCTTTTTAGAAAAATTTACTTAAGAGAAAGAGATTGTGGTCCAGCCCTTCATATTCCTAGGCTTCTGTTGAAAAGCCAGCTTTCTTTTGTTCATTTAGAAAGTAAATAGCTTGCTCCAGATTGATGAGAAGGACATGTGAAATTCTGTGCTACATATGCCAACTCTTCCCATAATATTTACTTGATTTTGTTTATTTTTTTTCTTTTATGTCATGATTTTAAAAATCTTTTAACCTGATAATTAACAACAGTAACATAAATGTAGATCTTGGAAGGCTTTCCATAGGAGCACGCCACATCTAAGATTGTTTACTGCAAGCAGCATAAGAATTTTCCTTTACTTGTGTAATTGGGCTTTTGACTTGAAATTGTCGTTCTCCAGGATGTAGACTCAGGCTTCACAGACTTCACAGTTCTTTATGGCTGTCGTTTCCTCTATCACAGATTACTGTCCTTTCTTGTTTAAGGTAATGAGTAGTTGTGTCAGTGCGCTGCTCTTTTGTTTATGACGCTCTGAACAGTTATCAGTGATCAGGGTACCTTAATCCCTCAGTTTGCATCTTTTGCACATGTAATAAATGACTTGTGGTTACTTTAAAAAAATTCATATGTTAAGGCAGATTTCTTCTCTGGAAATCCTAAATCAGTTTATGTAGGTGGGTTCTAGGTATCTGTATTTTCTTTAAAGTTCTAGAAGCCATTGTTTTACCCCAAGGGGGTTGTTAATCATTGTCTTATCCCTTCATATATACTTGCCTGTCAAAAAACTCATCTGTTTCAGTCTGTTGCCATTTTCCCCCCATTTGTATCATCTGACATTGAACCCATCAAGATTGTGTGTGTGTACACGTTTATCATTGAAATCACTGGCAAATTTTTCCATATGAGAAAGATGAGAGATGCTCTAACAGAATTTAAATGACTAGGATGGACTGCTTTCTCTTTTTTGAAAGTTACAAAAGGAGAAAAAAATGTTAGCTATAACTTAGAAACTAGAATTTATCCTAAATTAACATTTTTTTTTTAAACTAATGTCTTGTTTTCCTTGATGTGGGATAAGTGATCAATGTAAGAAAAAATGTTTCATAGTTGAGTATTGGCGTAGTAGGGACTGGTATAGAGAGGACTGTCAAAGCATATCATACATGGAAAAAATACAGACACATTTGTGAAAATAAATATAATTCTGTAACTTAGGGGATATGCTGTCTTGTCTTTTAAAGAGAAAGGATCCCCCGTCTTCATTTCTTGCGCAGAAGTGTTTGCTTCTTGTTTTTCTTTTCAGAAGTCTCTCTGTATACATCTGTCCAGTTAGAATTCCATATATAAGCATTTTAGATGTTGGCATATTCTTAAAAGGAATTTTCTTTTTATCCTAAATAGCTTTTTAGAAGAATTTTCCAGAGGAAGTACTAGTTGACTCAGTGTATTAAAGTTCAAAGCTGGAACTTTTTCTAACATGCTCTAACATTGAGTGGAAAGTACTCAAGAAATTAAGTTCAACATGTTGTTTTTATTTTATCTTACTTTGAGTCCAGTTCATGAAAACTTCCAGTTTGACACAACTAAGATAACGGTTAATGTTTTTGTTTTGCTACTGCATACGTAATCTTTTTCAAGACCATGACAAAAGACTCCCCACCCCATTGATTTATTGATTTACTGGTTTATTTATTTAGCTAGTTAGTTAGTTATTTAGTTAGTTAGTTATTGTGGTGTTTGCTTTAAGATAGATCAGTTAGAGAAAGAGCTTTTTCCTTTTTGAAACTCTTGTGTACAGAATTTTTTATTTCATCCTGAAGTTACAAGTTATTTTCTTGGTTATGGCTCAACTTATTTATTTTTCAGATTAAATTACATTCTGTTGTTTTTGTTTGTTGTTTAAACTTAAGGGATTTAGACATTTTTCAAATCACAGCAGATAGGAGAAGTGTTGAAACATTGACTTTGACATCGTTGACAGATTAGCAAAAATGGAGCTTAGAAAATTAGCCTGAAAAAAGCAAGAAGAAAATGCATTTTGGTTTGATATTTGTATGCAAACACCAGATAAATTGTAACTATAATGGTTTAATGTGTATTATATATTTCTTGGCCCTCCTATGGGTGCCCGATCTACTTTCTGCTTTTATTTATTAATTTTTTTTGTGACATGAAAATTAGTTCCTGGTCGTCACGTTCAACTTGAAACCAGAAGAGTTTCATGTCCTCTTCTCAAACTCTAGATCTTTCTTTTCTCACCCTGATGTTTTGTGTTCATCCTTTTGGCCAAAACTCATTCTTACTTATGTGTATCTACAGGTCTCAAGATATTTCCACCAAACTAGACATACAGACATACACCTGCTTTGCTTTCACAGTCCTTGTTTCTGAAGCCTGCCTGAACTGGTGATCTTAAATTCCGTGTATTCCAACCCAGATGCCAAAAGCCAGTGAATGCTCGACATGAACAGCGTTTATAAATACGTGACTGTTTTAAAGGGAAAGCAAGGAATGGGCAGAATCTTTTCTAAAGTCTTAGAACATTTTACAAAGAGAATTTTCTGATTTACTTTTTTCTTATGTTTAAGTAGCAGAGTAATTGAATCAGGTACACTAGAGTTTTAACTTTTTAGGCACACACATTTTCTGCTACTCATCGTGAAAAATAATGCAAAATTGCTACATAAACTTAAGTAGTTCTGAAATTATCCCGATTAAAATTCTTGATCTGTTCAGTTCCCACATTGACCAACCTTGATTTTATAGAGAGACTTGGTCCACTGTGTGTTTCTAAGAAGGTTAGGTATGCCTTAAGTCCCTTTTGGTAAGGACAGCTTTGAATTTTAGCAGTGCAACATATGTCAAATGCCAGCTTGGAATGTCACATGCCTGCTGTATTCCATTTTTTCAGAAGCGTCCACTTGCTAGTGTTTCATTCGAACTCTTGAGTTGTTTGTACTGTTTTATAAGGGAGAACGTAATACATTTTGGAAACCAATTTTTCCCAGGGTGTAGAATTGCTTTTATCGTATAAAGTTCTGCTCCAAGGAGTGGGGAACAACTTTGTTTTCTCTTCTTTTGATGTTTTTCCCTTGATTAGAGATTGCTAACTTTTTGTGCAAAGAGGATGGAGATACGTGAGATCTGTCACATGTCTGTTTTTTTGAATTCCACCATTTTGTTAACTCAAAGATATGAAATGAAGTTACAGTTTTAGTTATTTGATGGAACGAGGATTCTCATAAATTCCAGCTTTTATCATATGATCAGATTTTTCCTGGACAAAGAAAGCTGTTTGCTGCTGCCAGTAGCGTTTGGACTAACAGCCTGCTAGATACCAGCAATTGGCTTGAAACTAACAACTTGGCTTGTCCATGCTTATCCCTCCCACCAAGCTTAACCTCAGCAGAGGATTGAGAAAGGTTTGGTAGTTGAGAATAGTTCTTAAGTGCCTCTAAATTTCCTGGGCTAAGCCAGAATTTTGCATGCAAGGCTATTCTTGTGGTTTTCCAGCTGGGCCAAAACAAAAAGGCATTGGAAACCTTGCAAGAAAACTTATTCTAATATAGATTTAAGGCTTGCCTTTTTATTGTGGCTGGATCATCAGCCTGACAGTCAGAGGAATGAAGGAGAAGACTTTATTCCGTGTTGAGGATGTACATTTCAAACTTTTGCTGCAGAGCAGACCTTGAAAAATACCTCCGAAGATTAAAAATGAAATAAATGAATGGGGTTTATTTAGTTGCTTCTTAAGACATGTAAGACCTGCCTTTCCCCATTAGTTGTTTTTGGCTCACCTTCCAAAATGCACTTTAAATACTATGAGTTCTGTTTTATGTCACGTCAGGTTAGTATTTGTGACTAATGTTGATCAGACTTGAAACTTTTATCAATACCATCAGCCCTGTCCCACCCAGACACTGTTGACAGATACAGATTTCTGCTTATTGTCATAAAAAGTCAGGCTCCTCTGTCATAAGTATCTTCCATCCATAGTAATGTTCTCTCTCCACATTGACCTGAATGAGGCTGGACTTGTTTTGTTCTGATGGGGTTGAAAGTTTTTTTCAAACCTTCCTTTGATCTAAGGTTATTGAGCAGATTTCTACATCCAGTAATAATGCTGGGAGAGTGATTACATAGTAATATCTGTAAAGAATATCTTTCTGTAACTATTCTAGTCATTGTGATCTATCACTTAATGTGGTTCTTAATCTTCCATTATTCTAATGCTTAAAATTATCAGCAAGGTCTGTCTGATTCAGGCATTCTCAATTTTAGGTAGTGTTGAAAACTGTTACATAGTAGTTAGACTTTAGAAAAAAATAACTGATGTGTGTGTTATAGATTTATTTTTATTCAATTTTTTTATTGGCCATCGATAGTCCAGTTAGTGAAAAGCTGTATACTGTATTTCAGAGGCAGAAATGATAAACTGATAAAAGTTATTTTTATACTAATTTACTTTTCTAAATCCAAATGAAGATATGTATGTAAGAAACTACTTTAAATTTTTTAAATTTCTTGGCTGTTTGAAAGGTTATAAAAGAGGAATTGTCGTCTTTAATCTGAATTACAAAACCGACTCTGAGGAAAGAAAGGAGATGTAAGAACCAGTGGCATTTGGGAGAATATCATTTTAATTTATCGTCGACATTTCTAATTAGTGTGTGATCCAGTATCAAAATAGAAGGTTGCTTTTGATTATATCCGTTAAGTTCCAGTTAATCAGCTATGTGAGAATATAAATTTTATACCAAGGATAAATTATTAGGGAATAGAATGATTTGCCCTATTATTTTCAAAATACCTAATTTTTTGATATGCATGCAATATAAGATTCAAAAGATACGGAAGTGTGCATAGTAAAAATTAAATTTGGCTGCCATTGCCTGGGCCTCAGTCTCTGTCTACTGCTCAGGCATTCTCGTTTCCAGCGGTGGGATACTATGCTTAAAATTGCCATGCTTCTGATTTGCAGTGCATTGATTGTCAGATTGTTTTCTAGCAGTGAAAAAGGAATTCTGTTTGAGGAATAATCCATATACAGTCTGATTTAGTTCATATAGTTAGAAGTACCAAGTTCAAAGGTCATCCTGTTTTGGTATTTTAGCAGGATATTCATGTAGCCAAATTTTTTGGTAATTAAACCCTTCTGACAACCTAATTTGGGTACCAGCAAGCACTGCTTTGTGTTGTCTTATACAGTGAGATATCTATACCTGTTAGTATAGTAACAGTTCCTCTGAGCCACTTTGATGACTTTGTCCCTTCCCCTGAGGCTTCTCCTTATCCCTGCAGAGTCCAGCTAGAGCTCAGCGCGGCGGGACCTCGGGCACCTGCTCCAGTGCTGGGGGTGGCACTTCTGATTGTTTTGTGTCCAGTCCAATGGATTCTAAATAATTTCCATGTCTCTGTGAACATTATCACCTCTGTAGTAATATATGGTTAACTTCTAACTGGAAAAGAAGCCAGCTGAAGTATTTTAAATTGTCATCTAAGTTCACAGTATTCTCTTTGTGTTCAAAAAGAGAACATAAAGCAAAGTTTAATCTTTGTCACTGTGTCTTCCAGTAAAATTGAGTTAAATGAAACCTCTAACCTCTCTCAATGTTGATGGCTTTTCAATGTGAGTAAAAGTTATTTTCTAACCTTAGAGATCTGTATTTGATGAATGGCTCTCTCTCAATTTGGAGGAAAATTCTTTATTTTAATGGCCTTAAATCTAGTAACTTAAAAAATAATATTAATCCTAACTCAAATCCACATGGCATGAATTTTATTTATCATGAAAATGAGGAATTTAGTTCTCAAAAGTCAGCAAATGATTAGAACAACTCTATTTTGAAATTTAATCATTATACAGAATTAAGTTAATGGTCATAATTTCACAGAATTCCTTTATTACTGACAGAGAATAAACTCTTATTATTCTCCCCACTTCTTAGATAAGGAACCTGAGACATGGAGAAACACACACAGCTCCTTGATCAAACACATTCAAGCAGAGAAGCTGTAAATAAAAGCCGGGTCATTCAGAGCTTGACACAGAACTCTCCACGAATTATGCTGCCACCTTGAAACTTAAATGCATGTATATTTAAGCCAATTATTTCTGACACCTAGATGGGTTTCTTTCTTTCTGTGGTTTGTGATATTTCAGAAGATGAGATGCATAGACCTTTCGTGTTTAAAAACTATGTGCTTCATTTAATCCTACGAAAGATTTGGAGGAGATTGATTTAGTTAGAATTTTTTTTTTCCCCTTTTCACTCCTTCCTTCCTTTCTTTCTTCTTTATTCTTTGAACTGAAACTGTAGCTCTTATTCAAGTCACAAGGAACAATATTGTGGCATCTGAGGGAGAGGCATATCCAGATGGCAGCCTTTCAGAAGTTTAAAGGATCTGGAAGGCAGGCATGCAGCGTCTCTCTGCTGTACTTAATTTTAGAAACTTCTTAATTTTAATGTGTTGTCCATGGCACAAAAGAAATTTTCACTGGGAGACTTTTGTGGTGTTTGAGGTAACAACTCTTATGTTACTAGAATCCCTTAACAACAAGGCCAACAGGAATGATTCGCTCTGTCCTGAAGATTTTCTTTGGCTTTCAGAGCTTCCAAAGCACTTTATAGCATGGCTAGACTGTATTGAATTTCCATGTTTAGATCTACACCCATAATTTAACATTTTTCTTTTTGAATTGTATAGTACCAGTGCACTGTAATTCAAATGCGTAGAAAAACCTACGATCACTGCAATTCCAAATGCTTGAGATCTGTAACAAGGTACATTTTTTTTCGGCAGCCTCACCATGACCTTGATACTACCTACCTCTTATTTTTAAGCTAAGGAAAAGGAAGGGAGAAATCTTTTGTTTTCTAATCCATTTACTCATAATTTTAGGTAATAGTTTTTGTCCTGCTTTCTGAAAAGAAATACGACCAAATCCATCACTATCTCTGCTCAGATGTCTGGCGTTTACTCTTGAGAAACATGTACCTTCATTCTCCCCAAGGGTTGAACTTAAAGGTTCTGAATTTGCCTGACTTCTGCCTGCCTGGGGAGCAGGAGACCCTGAACCTGACCTTGAATTTGGATCCAGTTTTGAGTAAGTGGAAGCCTTAAGTTTAGACAGAAGTTTCCCTCTAGAGAACTATCCTCTCTGGTCCTCTGTACGTTGTGCTTTTAAGTCATTTCTTTGTGATAGATTTTAGTCACGTGAGTTCTTTTGGTATTCCAACAAAATTTTCTAAAATGTCTGCGTACCATTTTCAGAGACAGCCTAATGTTTCTCTTCTAATGAGACCATGAAAAACACTCAACTAGTTCTTATTAGGATTAACTCCTTCCTTACAAGGGAGGATAATTGCACTACTTTTAATTCTACTGAATTAAAAAAAAATGTCCATACACAGTGCATTAATTGTAAGTGTTTAACTTACTTGTATGTGGGTAGTCTGCAAAAATCAGTGCTACACGTTTTCATTCCCACAAATTATCTATTGATGGAGAAAGTTCTGATAGCATTTGAGTGCTTTTGGTACTTTGCAATGTTGTTTGAAGGTATTAAAAATAGATTACAGAGAGTTTCTTGTTTGAAGCTTTAGGAGTTTCTCATGACAATTAGAATAAAATTAAAATGCCTTTCCCTGCTTCTACCTGGTTCTGGTCCTCTCCCTGCTTTTGTGATCTCTGATTCACCTTTTAGGCATAGAGCTCAGTAAGACCTCAGGCCCTGTGGCAAGAAGTTTGACCTATTTGAAGATAAAAAAGAAGCCTGGTGCAGCTGTAGCATCTGATGAAATTTTCTGGTTCATATGATCTACACTGGCCTCTTTTTCCTCCTTCTAGAACTCATCAGCCTTATTCCCATGCTAAGATTTTGCACTTTTTCCTTTGATGGAAAAGTTCTTCCCTCGGACTTTATGTGTATATATGACTGAGAGTTTGTTTTTTTTTTCACTTGTGACTTCTCAATTCTATTTGTAAAGAATTCTCAATTCTATTTGTGTGTCTGTTTATCTGTGTGAATCTTTAATAACTTTTTTTTTTGTATTTGGGTTATTATGTTGAACTGTATCCTAAGAGAAACCAGTTTCATCTCACCAAGCCACTGTTAATGACTATGTGTATTAGTTGCACAGGGAGACCTGAAACTGGATGTTACCAGTGAGCTAGGTATGGAACTGGTTTTATCAAACTGGGGTTTGAAAGAGGCTTTTTATATTCTTGTTTCTGCATAACTGGTTTAGTTTAATTTGCCAGACTGATTGCAGGAGTCACCAACTACCAAAGTAAAACTTGAGTTACTGATTCCATACACAGAACATTCAGTTTTTACCACTTCTCTTTAGCAAAGTTGAATACTTACTTATTTTCTGTTCAGATTTAAAAAAAAATCAGATAATCCTAAAAAAAATACAAAGCTTTTGATTTTCTTGTCTGAAAAATTTCTCCTCTATTATTCTTTTCCTCTTTATCCCTTTTTACTTTCTTTGCAGCTTGCAGCACCGTCAGAAATGGTTTGCTTATTGTCTTCCTTCCAGTCTTGCTCTCCCGCTTTCATCCTCCGCCAATACTGTAAATCCAGGAGAGTCAGGCTCATGTCTGTTTTGTTCAGTCTGCATCCCCAGCGCCTAGGACAGTGTATGAAATATAGTATGCGTTCAATAAACGGTAGCTGAACGGATGAAGAATGAATAAATAAAGTGCTATAAAAGTAGAATAAGTGCCTAGTTCATGAAGTGAAATTTGCTTTACCAGGTTAGAACAGCCAAGACGAACAGGACCCAAGTGGATGGATCTGAATTCAGTTCTTTGTTCCACTTAGTCTTTTCAGAGGATTTGGGGCACATTTCTTAACCTCCGTGTCTATTTCTTTACCTGTAAAGCAGGTATGGAGAGCTTATGGAAAAAGATACACAAATGATGCAATAAAATGACTGAGATTCATCATTTTCTCAAGTGTTTCTCGGTTAAGTAGGCTCTTCTTTTGAGCAACAAACTTGCTTATAATATATTGGAAACTTCAGGGTGTATTATAAGACATACTAGCAACAGTTTAAGAGGCTTACAAATTTGAAGTAATATTTTGTTCAAAAATAGGATTTATACCAGATAAAACATAAAAGTACCCCTTCAGAGTCTACCTTACTTATTTTGCTAGTAACTTTTAGTGTTGCTCATTTTCTTTTTTGTTAAAAATTGGAAAAGATCTGAAATAAAGTTTTGAAAAGCAAACCGTGATGTTTTTCCAAGAAAGTTGAAATTGTGCTTGATTTCAGATGACCCTTTACAACAATTAATTTGTATGACTGCAGTCAGACAGCTAAACTAAGAATATAATTACAGACATAATTAACTTAATGTTTTAATAATTTCTCTATGATTAGGCAAGTAATAAGGCTTGGACATGCTGAAATCATGATTCATTTCTTTGGTTCATTTAACACATATTTATCAAATGTCTTCTGTGTATCGGGTACTGTTGTAGGTACAGTGGCTACATCCGTGAATTAGACAAAGATTCCTCGTCTCCTAGGGCTTAATTTTCAGTGGGGCTGTTTATTATTTGTTTTGCCTCTAGCTTGCTCCATAGTTTTATACTTTCCTTCATTTGTAAAGTATGACTTAGAGGATTGACTTTTAAAATAATTTTAGTTACTAATGCCTAAAATTAGCTATGAAGTCTTCTTTTAAAATTATATACTAAATATCAACATGATACCAATGTTTTAGAGACCATCTGCTTCTGTAGACACATGTGTCCTGCAAATCTGGACAAGTTATTTACTTTGATGAGGCTGGAATCAGATCTGTAAGGACTGGGCTATTTCAAAGAAGAAAAAATCCTGTGGATTTGGTGGGACAGTGGCTTGTAGTTTGGTTTGCAGTCGTCTCCTTTCGCTGCACTTCTCTGCTCATTCCAACTCCAGCATATATTCAATTCCATTGAAAATAATCCGTCTACTCTTCATGGGTATTGGTTGGAGTTGGGTGGTTTTTGACTTAATACCTTATTTTCTATTTGTCTAATCATTATAAAATTTATAATATACCTTTTTTTCAAGGAGTTTACAGTCCTTCACATACTCTTTATTTTATTTACTCAAAATTTGTCTTTGTGGAGTAGAAAGAATGAACATTTCTAGTCTAAAATAATAACTTAAAATTTTGAAATTCCGGTAGGGGTTACATGTTCTTGGCAACAAATTTGGCAACTGAAGTTGGTAGGTATGATTTGAAGCTTAGTGAACTTTCCAATGAATATTGGTACCACTTAGACTATAATTTTTAAAATAGTAGTCTTAATACAAGGATCGTCACTCCCCAGACAGCTATTGCATGTGTCTGTCATATATAAGGAGCTCTGTAAGAAGCTGTGTGTGATATATAAAGATGAGTAAGACATCGTTCTTGTACTGAAGAAATCTGCAATGTTGTTCATACCTTTAAAATCACTCCTGAAGAAGTGTTAGTAAATAGTTTTCTTCAAGCTCAGTTGAGTTATGCCCTGGGATGATGTGGAAAATCTCTAATAGGACTGAGGCTAAAACCTAAACGTGCTGAAAATTAATAGAACATTCCCTGCCTTTGGTAGCATTTTTTTTCACTGTGGAATGTTCATATACATCTTTGTTTTTCTGCCACTGCATACCGTTAGAATCTTAATGCTTTGTGCTGAGAATAGTTAAAAATAGCTTATAAAAGAAATAATTCTTGTATGTGTCTTTTTGTAGTGTTTCTTAAGCCCAAAGGAAGGCTTCTTTGTGTCACTGATATCTGTAGGGACAATTATAGAGGGAAAAAAATTGCAGGGAAAGGTGTTCATTTTTATATGTTCAATACACAAGAAATTGAAAGGCAATTACTATAGTACATTACATAGGAAAATAAGTATCCAGTTATATAATGATACAAGCCATGAAAGCATGTAGCTAGTACCACTGTGTATTTCTAAGTATGTTCATAATGATTAATATTCTAGTTCTAGGGATACTTTTTGGAAGTTACCTCCTTTGTTTGGACTGTGGCACGAACAGTTCCACTGTTGAATATTATAGCCCAGTTTTTTAAACAATCTTGTTATGGCATACAAGGTCTTTTAATATCTTGCACCTGCCTGCTTTTCTGCCTTCCTGCCTTGCTATTCACCTCCGCTCTTAACTCCAGCTGCTCTTATCTGTTTAACACTCTCTGTGAATAGGAATGAGCCTTCCAGGCAGGCTTCGGGCATCTTTTCTGTCTCTGATACATCCCTTGCACACCTATGTTGTGTGATTATCAGAGAATGTTTCTCTTCAACATAGACTGAATTCATTAAGGACAGACTTTTTTTTTTAATCTTAATGTTTCCATTACCTACCTTCATGTCCCTTTTGTAGGTGGGTACATATAAATAACTAAAGAAGGCTACGATGAGAGGTTCGAACTATACTGAAAACTGGTTATCTTTGCTTAGCATTTCTCCATTTTTCATAACCACAGCTTTGGCCCTTACATGACTCAGTATCCTATGTGCTCGCCTCCTTGACGTTTAGAAGAAAATGAGTATATATCATACAAATCAATCACTAGAGGGGAAAAAAAACACTTTTCAATTGTGTTTCTTAATTATGGGGGAAAATATTGTTTTATTTCATTAACTTACTTGTCCCTCCAAAGGATATAATTTATGAAAAAATCACAATTGGGTATTCAAACTGAGATTATTTGGAATCTTGGCAAATAGGGAAGTGAAAACATTAAACAAAACAATTCTGCCATAACCCAAGTCCCCCAAAAAGAATGGCACTTTTCTGTCTACAAAAGATGCCATGAATCTGCCCAAGAGAATTGTCTGTAGCTCTGGCATTCTTTAAGTTTTCTGAAGTCTGACAAATAGTGTATTATATTTTGTCAAAGGTAAATTAGAGCTTTATCTAATCACAATTCAAGAGGTTAAATTTTAGTGTCTTTCACAAGTTACCATTATGGGTCTTTAGAGGATGTATAATGTATAAGTGGAGGGCCAAAGCTGTTCTGTTTAGCAGTTCTTTATGTTTTAGTTAAACCTCAGTCAGAGCTTTATTTTCCTTTACTAATTTGCAAGTAATTCTGCAGCTTCAAAGTGACGATCGTTGAATTACAGGAGTCGTAGCATCATCAGACATTTCACCATTTGCAAAAGAAAATTAATTATCTGAAGATTTGGGCCTTACCCAGAAGTGTTAGAAATACTTTGGCCTTAGTTTTTTTTTAAAACACATGCATATTTATTTAGCCTTTTACTGCATGTTGTTCCTAACCAAGTAAATCTATTTTCAAAACAGAGATTATTTAAGAGATTTGGCTTATTTTTCTTTTCTTGGTGAATGTGCCAAAGGTCTGTTTTCTATAAGACATGTGTCTGTTTCAACTTACTATTTTGATTATGAGTAGTTTATTATCCAGATAGACCTTCAAAATAGAATGTTTGCTGAAGAGTTCTCATGTATATGGTTAAGTGCATATTTTAGAATGATTTGGGATTTATAAATAGCATGTAAGATGCTATTAGAAATATGTTAACTATAACATATAATGCCTTTAAAAAAAGGGAAAGGAGAAGAGATGATAGTATTCCAAGCATCTCCAATAAGGAAGTGAGTGGGTGGAACGTCTTCAAATGCTGATCTGGCTTCCCTTAAAACAGTGTTAACATCTTTATATTTAGCTGGCTGAGGTTCCAGCACTTACCCTGCCCACTGGAGTTTGTCTAGCCTCCCAAGTTTTATTACATTTCGTGAATACTGCCTTGAGCTTCTGACTTCCACACTTGGACTTCTACCTTTTCACGTTAGGGGCGTGAACTTCCTGGGGGGCAGTTCTTTTATGTTAGAAATTGCTCAGAGTTTCCATCTGCTTTTACTTGACTTGTGGTCTTGAAGATCATGCTTGGCCCATGGGATATTACAGTGTGCCGAGAGGATGTGGAGTTTTGTCAGCCAGTGAAATATGTCTGGTTTCTTTCTTTTTTTTTTTCAGCAGCTTTCATATGCTCCTCATCCTGTGTGGTCTTCACTAAACTGAATTTATATTTAACAGAACTGCTCACCCTCTTTATCATCTTCTATGACTTGGCCTTTTTTAGGAGAAGGTGTGTGGAAGGAACATCTGAGCCAAAAAAACTGTCATCTTGGCAACAGGAAAACCTAAAACCGAAAGCTTTAAGTTGTGTTATATATGAATGTGCTTTAATATTCACAAATGTGTATTTTGTAATGCAGAAGGGTATCATATTTCAGATATGTACAACCTTCAACAAAATTCTCATGCCAACAGTAGATTCCCAAGCTTTGTCTGTGATCCAAATGACTTTTTTGCTTGTTTTTAGGCACTACTGCAGTCTTCAGTTAAGCAACAAGTAGAAGCAATTGAAAAACAGTACATTTCTGCAGTTGAGAAACAAGCACACAAGTGTGAGGAGCTGTTAAATACTCAGGTAATAAAATCGCACATCCATTGTATATTTATACTTTTCTTCTGACTCTCTTCCCCTGAGGGCTCTGTAACTGTTTGCTCAGTTTCATGCCATTTACTTTCCATGGTGTATTTTGGAGAAAAAAATATGCTTATGTAAACTCAGTGTTAAAATTTGGGAATTTTACGATAGACTAAAAATAGGACTGAAGGCCTAAAATACGTGGCTCTCCCCCAAATTAATGATAATTCTTATGCTAATTTCTGGCTTATCATATTATTCACCAAATAGCAGAAGCAGAAGACATGATTATAAATGTACTATGGCGTGTGAAATGGTTTTGAATGATTTTAGTGATGTAAGATTTATAAATAATATTTGAACTTGAAGCTCTTATGTCTGAGTTACCTTTCATTGCTTATAGGAATTGGTTTCTATTTTATTTTTTTTTCTGGTGTTTTTTTCCCTGTTTTTTGATTTAATGTTTTTAGAAGGCATTGCAGACATGATTAGCTGATTTACATTAATCAGTTGAAAAGTATATATATGTATGTGTCATAGTATAAATAGTTAGTGCCGAAAGTTCCCAGCAACACCTTTGAATAGCATAAAACTTGGTAGGTAAAAATAAAATCAGCTAGATAAAGGACGTATTTTTTATCACTGGAAGAAAATATACTAATAGGGAAAAAATAAGGTCTAGGATTGAAACGGAGATTTATAAACACGCCACTCCATCCCCAAGATTGGGGTCAGTTCTGTTATTTTCAGTATATTTTTAATAGATGGCTTACAAGAGGAAATATATAGGGAATTTTATAAATTCGATGTAACAATTATACTCCTTTGGGTGGAGAAATACCAGGTCGTCAGTAGTATGAAGTATGTGACTTTGTAAATGGATAGAAGAATCGCAGAGAAGAATTAAGGTCGTAACGCTGTGAAACAGTGTGAGGCATGTATTGGCCAGGACAAGCCATGTTATGCCCTAAACCCTCTGGCTTCAGACAGCACAGATGTATATCCCACTAATTCTGCATATATATTGAGGGTTGTTTGGGGTTCAGTCTCATGTTATCCTCATCCTAGAAACTAGCCTGAGTGTAGTTCCTGTGTGGAACACTTCCTGTTATCTTGTACTGTGCAAGCAAGCTCACTCAGATTCCCTACCAGTCAGCTCAGTCTCCTGGACTGGAAGTGACACTTTCATATCAACAGCGCCCCACTCAATCATAATGGGGCCAGGTGGTGAGGTCCTTCTAGGAACCTGGAAGGGAGAGGGCAGGAAATATTTGATAAACAGCACTAATACACTAAGTCTGCTCTTTTGGTCACCAAATATTCCCAGTCTCCATCTCTCAGGCAGATTTACTTATCTGTTCCTATGGGAGGAAATTGGGTAGTTCTATCTGGCTATGGCCTCAGGCTCAGAAGTCAAGGGTCTCTGGCTGACAGGTGGGGAATGATGTGCTGCCGTCTCTCCATGACCAGGTCCGGATGCATATCCCTTCTGACCTAAAGAACTAGAAACGGAAGTACTTGTCGTTTACCCCAGCATATGTGGGGTATCGTGGTGGGATGAAGGATAGGTGTGTACTGTACGTACTCTCCGAAGCTTAGATGGGGAGCCAGACAGACAGCTGTCATGAGTATGTGGCAATTCTAAAATCTCAGTGAACAGATCCAATAAGAATCTCTGCTCTGGGGGTAGGACTGCTCTTTGATTTACCGTCATTCCGTTTTCTGGGTTTAGAGACAGGGTCTCTAGTCCACTGTTCTTTATGATCTTGTAGGTTTAATTTTTTTTTTTCAGTATCTTTGTTGGCTGTACCTAATGTGAGTATTAGAGATATACCGTTTGTCAACCTGCTTCCTATTTATAATGATTTGGAAGTGGTGAGTGATTTTAGGGCAGCAGATGGGCAGCGTTCAGGGTAATGATTCTTTTGGCTTATCTCCTTGGTTACAGTCAGCTCCATTCATCAAATGCAAACCCACAGTTATTTGCAAGACCTTCTGGATTTCACATGTTTATATGCTTTTCACTCTCACGCTTTCCTGTCTGTCTGTCTTTTTCTAATTAAAGATAATGTCGTTTATCAAGCCTGAAGAAGTCTCAGTGATCTCTTTTCTCCAAACCTTTTGGTCCAAAAGAAAGCATATACAGGACAGTCACAGCCTTACTGGCTCTTTGCTTACAGACACTTTAATATATTGTATCTTCAACAGTGGGTGTGAGCAACATGCACTTGGTTTAACACTTGCTACAAGGCTCAATTTGGTTGATCTTCGTTGCTCAAAGACCTTTTCGATTATTTCTTTTATAAGTTGAAGTTGGGAAGGTGGTTGTCCCTGCAGGTCCCCAGATTTCTAATCTTTTTCTGTTATCTACAATTCAGTGTTTGTGATTTGTCTTTTTCTTGTGAATTCAGTACTGAACGTTTTCTTACTATGCCTTGTCAAAGCTAGCCAATATCAGAGCTAATAAATGAATTCAGCAAAGTTGCAGGTTAAAAGATTAACACACAAAAATCAGGTGTGTTTCTTTACACCTGCAATGAACAATCAAAAAGTAAATTAAGAAAGTGATTCAATTTATAATAGCAACTTAAAAATAAAATACCTAGGAATAAATTTAACCAAGGAGGTGAAAGACTTGTGTATCAAAAAGTATAAAACATTGCTGAAAGAAATTAAAAGTAACCTAAATAAAGGGAAAGACATCCCATGTTCATCAATTGGGAAGTATTTGGTAAAGATCTCTCAGGACTACAACGGGACATTTGGAGGATCACAAGCCATCCAGTGTGATAAAATACTATTTAAAAAACTGAACAGGATATGGGCATATAAATATTAGGTAAAATCATGTAAAGTGTAGAAATGGTATCATGGTTTTCAAATCGTATTTCTTGAGATGTCATTTGAAATAACTAAACTTAATTTAACAAAAATTATAGCTGAATGGTTTCTTAAGAATAATTTAGTTTAGCCTTTTTTTTTAATGTGGATCTGTGTGTTTCTTTTTCTCTTTCTCTCTCTCTTTTTTTTTTTTTTTCCATATTAAAAATTAAAGGGGAAAGCAAGTTAACCCTAATGCAGAGAAGTTACAAGCGTGTGCTCCAGAGTCAGACTGCCTGAATCATCCCTGGCTTTGTCACTTACCTATGTTAGTGTGCGATGTCCCTTCACCTCTCTGGGCCTTATTTTTCTCATCTATAAAACATATACGCAAGTAATTCCTACTTGATAGGCTCGTCATGGCTATTATTTGACATGAGATTTGCATAGTGCTTAGACTAGAACTTGGCACATCCTGGTGTTTAGTTGATATTGGCTACATTATTACTGTCTTTGTTATTTTTGGCCAAGATCAATTGTCTGGCCACTCTCAGAATCAGGTCTAGAAATCATTGTTTTTTAATTTCCAGTCTATAGAAGAAGGACTACTTTTGTAGTTTATACTTTGTCTTGTGTCTAAAGAAAGTCATCAACCTTTAAATTTTTAAACATTTACCCTGCGGCCACTTACAATACATAAATGCTGGGTCCACCTTTTGTTCCTCCCTCTGTCTTCCTTATTTAATGAGGGCCTTTTCTATGGCTGACATTCAGCTGGATTATATGATGTAACAGTGAGCAACACAGTCCTTCTAGTACGTAGGGGAGACAGATGATACAGTTACAAAATAGTGTGGTAAGTTATGTGAGAATACATTAAAGGAGTATATAACGTATAGCTCCTTCGTGGTGGGTGAGGGAAGACTTATTGGCTGATGATGAGTTCTCTCAGGGCTCATAGATTTAAGCGAGGTCAGAACTGAGAAGTCAGCATGAGGGAGATATATGGAGGAGCATATTCAGAATCCTTTAGATGAGAGAGTGTCAGTGTTTGGCAGGGAGGGAGGCTGTTTGAGACTGCCAAAAAGATAGCTTTATGACAAAGAAAGGATCATAAAGGACCTTGCCTGCCATTTTGACAGGAAATTGGGTGCTATTAAAAGACATTAACTAGAGAAGTGATATTTGTCCAGATTTGTTGTTACTGTTTGCTTTCTTGTGACTGAGATTTTTTCTTTTTATTATTGAAGTATAGTTGATTTACAATGTTGTGTTCGTTTCTGGTGTACAGCATACTGACTCAGTTACACAAATTATATTCTTTTTCATATTCCTTATCATTATAGGTTATTACAAGATAGTGAATATAGTTCCCTGTGCTAAACCGTAGGACCTTGTTGTTTATCTATTTTATATATAGCAGTGTGTATGTGTTAATCCCAAGCTCTTTATTTATCCCTCCCTGCCCATCTTTACCCTTTTGTAACCATGAATTTGTTTTCTATGTCTGTGAGTCTGTTTCTGTTTTGCAAATAAATTTCTTTGTATCATTCTTTGAGATTCCACATATAAGTGATATCATGTGATATCTTTGACTTACTTCACTTAGTATGATAATCTCTAGTTCCATCCATGCTGCTGCAAATGGCATTTTTCATTCTTTTTTTTGGCTGAGTAATATTCCATTGTATGTATGTGTGTATGTATATATATACCACAACTTCTTTATCTAGTCATGTGTCGATAGACATTTAATTTGCTTCCATGTCTTGGCTGTTGTAAATAGTGCTGCTATGAACATTGGGGTGCATGTATCTTTTCAAATGAGAATTTCCTCTGGATATATCCAGGAGTGGGATTGCTGGATCATATGGTAAGTCTATTTCCAGTTTTTTAAGGAATCTTATGAGTGAGTTTTAAGAGCTCTTTATATATTCTGAATATAAATCTTTCCTCAGATATGAGATGTTCAGATACTTTATCATGATCTATGGCATGTCTTTTCTTCTAATGTATTTCTGGGAGCAGAAGTTTTAAATTATATGAAATCCAGTTTATCAGTTCTTTCCTATGGAGCATTCTTTTGGTGTTGTATCTAAGAAGTATTAGCCTAACTCAAAGAAAAAAAGATTTCCTTTTGTGTTTAATTTTAAAAGTTTTAGTTCATAATTTCAGGTTTACAGATGATCCAAATTATTCATTTGATTTTTGTATCGGGTTCTAGATATGGATTAAAATTTTCCCTTTTTTGCATATGGATATCCTAGCATTACAGTCTTCATTGCTGAAAAGACTATTCTTTCACTCATGAATTTCCTTTATACCTTCATCAAAAATCAATCTTACAAGTGTGGGTTTACTACTTGACTCTCTACCAGTTCCATTTATCTGTCTATCTCAACTCCAGTACTATACTGTTTATTTACAGCATATATTTAATAAATCTTGAAGTCAGATAGTGTAAGTCCTCCTCTATCGTTGTTATATTCAAAGGTGTTTTGATTATTCTAGGTCATTTGCATTTTCACATAAATTTTATAATCAGCCTGTCAGTTTCTACAACAGAGCATGCCAGGATGTTTTGAACTATGTTTACTCACAAAGTTCTTGACACCAAATGTGTGGGTTTCAACACCAAGGAATTTTCTAGTTTTCTGTGGACAACAATGGATGTCTTATAAGTCAGTTTAATTCTGACACTACCCAAAGTTAGTGCAGAGCCCATAGGTAAGGGGTCCTTCCACAAGACTACCCTGCTTCAAATGTAAGTCCCAAGTTCTGGGCCTCCTGTATTTCTGACCAACTGGCTATACATCAAGAGTTCCCACAAACCCCTCCTGGGGTTTGACAATTTGCTGGAATGACTCACAGAACTCAGGAATATGCTCTACTTACTATTACCAATTTATTATCAAGCTTGCAACTCAGGAACAGCCAAATGGAAGAGATGCACAGGGTAAGAGAAGGGTGAGAAGGGGTACCGTGGAGCTTCCATACCCTCTCTGGGTGTGCCATCCTCCCAGCACCTTGATGTGTTAACCTGGAAGCTCTTCAAGTCCTATACTTCGGGGCTTTTATGGAGGCGCCATTACAGGGGCACGATTGATTAAATCATCGGTCATCATTGATTCGCTCTATCTCAGCACCTCTCTCTTACCTAGAGGTTGGGGAAGAGGGTGAGACTGAATGTTCCAACTGTATAGTCACATGGTCGGTTCCTCTGACAGTCAGCCCCATCCTGAAGCTTGCTGGGGACCCACCAAGAATCTCCACATTAGCATAAACTCCTGTATGGTTGAAAGGGTCTTGTTATGAATAACAAAAGATACTCTTCATTCCTGTTACTCTGGAAATTCCAAGGATGTTAGAAGCTCTGTGCTAGGAACCTGGGATGGAAATGTAATGTATATGTCTTATTACGTCGCAGACGTTGATTGGGATGGTGTTGAATCTATTTAAGTGCAGTTGACCACTTTGTAATTTTGAGTCTTCTTACCTAAAAACATGGTTTATTGCTCCACTTATTTGGGTCTTTTAAAATGTCCCTCAGCAAAGTTTTAATTTTTTCACTGTTCAGGTCTAACACTTCTTTTATTTATTTATTTTTTTTGTCAAATTTATCCCAATATATTTCATATTTTTAAATGCTAGTTTGACTTTTATGGTTTTTTAAAAAAATTTTTAATTACCCAGTGCCTGTTGCTAGTATATAGAAATACAAATGATTTTGTAGAGGAGGAAAAAATTGTTTTTGCTGCTGCCAGCCTGGGTTCTCTGGCTGGGGCCTTTAAATTGAACTGACAAAAAGCAGACTAACCAGAGAAAACCATACAGATCTATTTAATATAATTTGACATGACATGGGAGCTTTCATAGGGAAATAAAGACCCAAAGAAATAGTTAAATCTGAGTGTTTTTATACCAAGATTGGTGAAGTAAAGTCAGAGAGAAATGTGATTGGAAAAGAGTATAAGCTAAGGGTAGTAAACTGGGGCGAGCTTAGCAAGACCTGTTTATTTGAAAGAAACAATCCCCTTTAAAATAGCACCCAAAGTAGTAAAATACCTAGGAGTAAATCTAACCAAGGAGGTGAAAGAATTATACACAGAAAACTATAAACCACTGATGAAGGAAATTAAAGAAGACTTTAAAAAGTGGAAAGATATCCCATGCTCTTGGATTGAAAGAATCAGTATTGTTAAAATTGTCACACTGCCCAAGGCAATCTACAGATTTAATGCAATCTCTATAAATTACCCAGGACATATTTCACAGAACTAGAACAAATCATCATAACATTTATATGGAACCATTAAAGACCTAGAATTGCCAAAACATTACTGAAGAAAAAGAAAGAGGCTGGAGTCTCCCAGACTTCAGACAATACTATAGAGCTACAGTCATCAAGACAGCATGGTATTGGTACAAAAACAGACATATAAACCAATGGAACAGAATAGAGAGCCCAGAAATGAACCCACAAACTTTTGGTCAACTCATCTTCGACAAAGGAGGCAAGAATATACAATGGAATAAAGACAGTCTCTTCAGCAAATGGTGTTGGGAAAACTGGACAGCAGCATGTAAAGCAGTGAAGCTAGAGCACTCCCTTACACCATACACAAAAGTAAACTCAAAATGGGTCAAAGACTTAAACATAAGACAAGATACAATAAACCTCCTAGAAGAAAATATAGGCAAAACATTATCTGACATACATCTCAAAAATGTTCTCCTAGGTCAGTCTACCCAAGCAATAGAAATAAAAGCAAGAATAAACAAATGGGACCTAATTAAACTTACAAGCTTCTGCACAGCAAAGGAAACCATAAGTAAAACAAAACGACAACCTGCCAAATGGGAGAAAATTTTTGCAAATGAAGTCGACAAAGGCTTGATCTCCAGAATATATAAGCAGTTCATATGATTTAATAAGAAAAAATCAAACAACCCAATCCAAAAATGTGCAGAAGACCTAAACAAGCAATTCTCCAAGGAAGACATACGAATGATCAATAAGCACATGAAAAAATGCTCAATATCACTAATTATCAGAGAAATGCAAATCAAAACTACGATGAGGTATCACCTCACACCAATCAGAATGGCCATCATTCAAAAATCCACAAATGACAAATGATGGAGAGGCTGTGGAGAAAAGGGAACCCTCCTACACTGCTGGTGGGAGTGTAGTTTGGTGCAGCCACTGTGGGAAACAGTAGGGAGATTCCTCAAAAGACTCGGAATAGACTTACTGTATGACCCAGGAATCCTGCTCCTGGGCATATATCCAGAAGACTTCAAAAGACACCTGCACCCCAGTGTTCATAGCAGCACTGTTTACAATAGCCAAGACATGGAAGAAGCCTAAATGTCCATCAACAGATCACTGGATAAAGAAGTGGTGGTATATTTATACAATGGAATACTATTCAGCCATAAAAACCGACAACATAACGCCATTTGCAGCAACATGGATACTCCTGGAGAATGTCATTCTAAGTGAAGTAAGCCAGAAAGAGAAAGAAAAATACCATATGAGATTGCTCATATGTGGAATCTAAAAAAAACAAAAACAAACAAACAAAACATAAATACAAAACGAAAACAGACTCATAGACAGAATACAAACTTGTGGTTGCCAAGAGGGCAGAGGGTGGGAAAGGATAGATGGGATTTCAAAATGTAGAATAGATAAACAAGATTATACTGTATAGCACAGGGAAATATACACAAGATCTTATGGTAGCTCACAGAGAAAAAAATATGACATTGAATATATGTATTTTCCTGTGTAATTGAAAAATTGTACTCTACACTGGAATTTGACACAACATTGTAAAATGATTATAAATCAATAAAAAACATTAAAAAAAAAAGACCTGTTTATTGGGACGCCTCTTGGCATCGCTCTGTCTTCAGAGGGATAAGGACATTCCTTTCTTCGGGTGTGGAAAGGGCGCTTCTGCTAAGAGGGCCTTAGGATCTGCTTCAGGCAGGAAGGAAGAGGTCAGAGAGTCCTTCCCACACCTGCCTTTTCTCAGACTCCTTTAGGTTAAAATATTCAGTATGTCAAGGTGTCATATTTTGGGATAGTGTGTTCTGAATCCCACCAGTTTCATTACTTCAGATCTTTTTAGTTGGGTGGGGAGAGAGTTACAGATAAAGCTAAGATTCAACTTGGTGGTGGTTTCCTTCCTCCTCCTTCCCTAAAGGACCAACATTACACAGACTGTGCCATGTTTTTGCTCTTACCTCCACGTAGCCACAATTGTTTAGTATTTAGTTCTAGTTTGTTCTTAAGCTCCCCAAAATGTTATTGTTGTTATTTATATTTCTTATTATGATGTATTCACATATTGATGAATTTTTTTGTTTCCTTTCACTTCTTGCCTTCTCTCCTTCCTCATGTGTTCGATTTATTTCTTATACTATAGTCTTTATTAATTATATAATATAAACTTTTTAATATTTGTTTTTTCTGATAACTTTTGTTACACCATAATTTGTGAATTTCGTTTCAGTGCGATATAAAATTCTGTAACAGTTGTTTTTCTTGAAGGTATCATTTCGTTGTCTTTAAATCTCCGTTGTTGTTTATGAGATGTTTAATGTTCATTCAGTTATTGATATTTTATGGATAAGCTATCTTTTCTCTTTGGCTGTTTTCAGTAGTTTGTCTTTTTGATCTTTTATAATTTTACTTTGATAAGCTTGTAATTTATTTTTGAATTTATTTTTTATGCACCCTATGCAGGCATGGCAGTTATAGCTAACTACCCACTGAAATTTGTTCTCCCTCTTCCTTAATTTAGTAGAGTTGTCACTGGCTAGCTGCTGCTCCCCCAGAGAGCCTTTTCCCTTGCTTTTATGGGGTTGCTGCAGTTTGTAAAAGCCTATTTTTGCTTATATCGTCCCTTGAAATATCTGTCAAATGAAACAGTTGATATGAAGTAATTTTTTTAATTCACCAGTTTACTTTATATTATGATTTCCCTAGACAGTAAACAAAGTTCGAGTAGCTTAGTTTTCATCAGTGATTTGTGAGCAAAAGTCGTGTGCGTCACTTCCTGGCCAAGATGGTTAAGAAGCAGATGGGCTCTGTCTGCCACCTCTTTCTTCTTTTCCTTGTAAGAGGAAAGTTAAGATCTTTGTCATTGACAGCAACACAGGTATGGGGAGACTGAATTACCAGCCGGAGGGCATCTATCATTCAGGAATGCTTCCATGAAGAAAACAGAGAACTTGTGTTGTCACTGAAATTTTTGGAATTACTTGTTGATAGTAACTAACATTACCTTACTACATCAAGAGTCATTTCAAAGAAAAAAAGAAAGTTTCTGCTGTATAGCACAGGGAACTATGTTCAGTATCTTGTAATAACGTTTAATAAATAAGAATATGAAAACAAATACATATATATATATATATATATATATATATATATATGTATATGTATATGCATGACTGGGGCATTGGGCTGTGTACCAGAAATTGACATATAATAACTGACGGTACTTCAATTAAAAAAAAAAAAAAAGAAGAGGAATGGAGAAGCAAAAAAAAAAAAAAAGGCTTCATTATCTTTCAAAAACTTTTATATTGTTAGATATATTCTTTTAGAACCCAAATTGTATCACAGAAGTGTATGCATCTATGCATCTAGAAACCTATTGCAAAGTTTAAACAATTAAGAAATCTTATTGTGATAAATAAGCATAGACAAGAAGTCAGACAGTTTGACTCCAACCAAGTAAAAACTCCTTGTTTTGTCTGTGTACAGGGCAGGGTGGAAGGTGAGAGTTCATTTTAGTTGAAAAGTGGGCAAGATTTAAATATTAATGTATGCAGGTATCCAAAATGTAATTGAAAAGGAAAAAAAAGTACCCAACACTTAAAGAATTGGTGTAATTTTAAAAAATTTACCTTGAAGTAGGAAACATTTAAAGTGAAAGAAGATTCTATCCAGGTTTAATTAAGATTAAGGGATGGGTGGCGTGTGCCCGGTCTCCTGCACATCCTGTGTATCACGTGGTTCTCTCCTGTATGGCACCGGGATTTGATCTTACTTGGCTTTTTATCTGAGTGTCATCTCCAGATCACGGGGACGTTTTAGAGTGTTCCCTGCTTTCACTAAGGGGAACATTGGTAGTGATAGGTTGTTACAAGACACCCACTCTTGTTCTGCTTGGGCAGAGCAGAAAAGTACTGTGGTCTTGGCACCTTAAACATAGAAAGAAGAAACAAAAATATGTGGAGAAAAGAACTAAGGGTAAGAAGATAGAAATAAAGCAAGTGGCATTTTGTTAAATCACACACTAGGGAGATACAGTCCATGTGTGAATCCCTTAGAAACAAAGGGAAAACCATCTGCCCTTATTTAAAACAGTGATGCTTTAGAAATGAAAATGCAGTCTTTTTGGTGGACGGGGGAGTGTGATTTTTCTTACTGATCAGTTAGTGTGGAAAACAATTAAATGGAGATAACCCAGGGGTTTCAAGTCACTAGTTTCAAGTCACTAGCTAGCATTTTGGTGATATTATGGGCCAAGATACTCATTTTTTTAATAGTCTACTTTAATGTTTGTCTAATCATTTTTCCCCAATTTTCTTTAAGGCTCGTCTCTTGACATCCAGTTTAGGAGTGAGCTTAATACGTTAATTATTTGTAGAGTAGATTTAAAAACGAATATTCTAAAACAAATTTTATTGTTAATGAGGATATATCCATGAAATCATAAGATATGCAGAGTGTGATATTGTGTGTGATATTGTGATTTGCACATAATCTTTAGAAATGAATATATTACATTAAGAAAACCATAAAAAATATTTAAGGTTTTTTTTCCAGTATAGAAAAATTATTTTGAGTTGAAGTTTGTCTCTTTATCTGAAAAAATTGTGCTAAGAGCTATGTTTAATATATAGTGGTTATGATCAGTATGGGAAATATGATTCAGAAAAAGATTAAAGTGGAAAAAAAGTGTTGAAATTACTTTATGAAGAGTTTGGCATATTTTGTAAAATATAAGTCTATTTTCATTCCTGACATTCAATACAAAAGCTATCTGAATATAACTGTCAGGGTGCTTTCTGAATATTCAATACTGATCAATGATTTACTTTGTTTTTATTGGAAAGTCATTTGTGTGATAATTTGCTCTGAAGCCCGAATGGCCCTTCTGACTTCATATTATATTTGGGTGAGAAGTCAGCCCCTTGGGAGCGTTCCCCATCCCGTCCCTGCTTGGGGCTCCCCAAAATCTCATACAGGGAAAAAAGATACTAGTCTTTACCTGTAATAAACTTCTTATTAGCCTTTTGTCTTTCCAGCCCTGTTTCTGGCGGGAAGGGCTGTGCCGTTGTCACTGTAATTGTTGCAGCTGCACTAGCTGGGGATGTGTGGTAGGAGCTATTTTGGGAACTACTTTTCTTTTACCAGCTTTTTTACTACCCAGAAGCTTCTTGTGTGTGATCGCGGTTATAGATGAGTACGTGTGTGTTTATGTATAATCTTAAGGAAAAAGATTTTTCTGACACTTGTTAAAATGGTAAGGGAGACCTTGTTCAAGACTGTGCAATAGGTGTCAAAACTGTTGCTCTAGAGGAAACAGGAGGGGCTCAGCTCTGAACACAGCAAGAGCAAGTGGGGATTTATCACCAGGGAAGCAGGTGAGGGGGACTGGTGGATGGAAAATTACTCCTGAGACTTCAAGGGGAGAGGGGATTCTTGCCAAACTAATGCAGCAGAATTCTTGTTGAGCACAGGCCATGGGGTTCGGAGATCAAGGACGGGGGTGTGGAACTTGATTACATATGGAGAGTGATCAGTTATCAGGAGTGTGGAATGAAGAATCTGATTGGATATCAAGGGTTGGGAGAGTCTTGCTAAACTGACTTAGCAGGATTCTTGCCAGTACTGGGCTCAGCGGACCTGGCCAGGATGGGGGCCAAGGCTGAGGCCTAGCAGAGAAGAGGGCTTTGAGGACCCTGACACAAGTATGCTCAAGAGGTGTCCTATCAGTGCTCTTCAGTACTCAGACACGTCCACCTGAGTCAATGGCTGTGCACATACTAATTATGTAAATGTTATGTATATGAGTGATTACAGACGTGTAAACTGGCCTTCTCCTCCATTTAGTTATCTTGCTTTGGTGGCCTCTGTGGCTGGCGTCTTGTCCTATGCTGTTACCTGTATTTCTTGGTTCCTCTTCCCATATTCACTAACATTTGCTGTCTGTCTTGATCGATCCCTTGAACCATGGCGGTAGGAACCTATATCGCCTTCTAGATGTTGGGCCTGGAATTTAGAATATCTAGTTTCACATAATTCTTTACATTTAAAGTGGGTGGTTATTGGCTTTTTTCCCCTTTATTTTTCATTTAAAAAGGCTATAATTAGCATACCATGAAATTCATCCATTTGAAAGTACAGTCCTGTGAGTTTTGACAAACACTCATATAAAGAACCACCATTAAAATATAGAAGAATTACATCACCCCAAAATATTTTTCTGTGCTGTTTGTAGCCAGTATTACTTCCCCATTCCTGATATTTGGCAACC
The DNA here is from genome assembly GCF_048773025.1 of Camelus bactrianus. NCBI lineage: Eukaryota > Metazoa > Chordata > Mammalia > Artiodactyla > Camelidae > Camelus > Camelus bactrianus. Next base: position 18,209,906 of record NC_133572.1, read on the forward strand.
ACTGATCTGTTTTATGTCCCTATAGTTTTGCCTTTTCGATAATATCATATAAATGGAACCAAATAGTATGTTGCTTTTGAGTCTGATTTCTTTCACTTATTATAATACATTTCAGATGCATCCATGTTGTACCTTTACCATTAATTTGTTCCTTCAATTACTAAGTAATATTCCATTATATGGATGGACCACAATTTGCTTATCCATTTACCAGTTGATGAAAAGTTGGGTTGTTTTCAATTCGTGGTGGTTATGAATAAAGCTGCTATAAAATTTTCACATGCAATTTTGGAGTAAACGTAAGTTTTCATTTTAAAACTTTTTATCTGAGATGTTAGGTAAGTGTATGTTTTACTTGATATCAGCTGTCAAACTTTTTCAAAGGGGTTGTACCATTTGTATGCCCACCAGCAACATATGAGTGTTCTAGTTTTTCCTCATTTGTTCATTTTTTTATTCTTAATTTTCTTGTTTTGCTTTGAAGATATTTTAAATTCAAGTCTTTTAGCACATACATCATTTGCAAATATTTTCTCCCAGTCTGTAGCTTGACTTTATAGTCTCTTAATGGTGTCTCTGGAAGAACAGAAGTTCTTAATATTGATGCAGTTCAGTTTACCAGTTTTCTTTCTCTTGGTGTCATACAGGAGAACTTCTTAGTTAGCCCAGGTCAAAAAGATATTTTCCCCTGGAAGTTTTGGGTTTTACATTTGAGTTGTTTTTGTGTATGGCATGAGGTACAGATCAAAGTTTGGTTTTGTTTTGTTTTTGCATATAGGTATCCAGTTGTTCCAGCACCATTTATGAAAATCTTTTTCTCCATTGAATTGCCTTTGAAATTTTTTTTGAAAATCAATTGATCATGTATGTGTGGGTACTGTTTTGGAGTCTCTCCTCTATTTTATTGCTCTGTATGCCAGTGTCAGCATAGTCTGGACTACTGTAGCTTTATAGTAAATCTTGAATTTGATAGTGTGATTTCTCCAAGTTTTTTCTTTCATACCTTTTTTGACTCTTGTAATTCCTCTCCTCTTTAGTATAAACCTTAGAATCAGCTTGTCGACTTCTACAAAGAATCTTGATGTGTTTTGAATCAATGAATTTATTGGTTTATTGAATCTTCTGATTGATGAAGAATGATATATGCCTTTATTTGTGGCCTCTTAGATTTCCTTTATCAGTGACTTGTAGTTTTCAATGTATAGATCTTATATGTCTTTTGACTTATAGCTACACACACACACGTGTGCTCGCGCGCGCACACACACACATACACAAAAACTGAGTCATTAGATTGTACACCTGAAACTAATGTTACATTTCAGTTTCAGTTGTATCCCGATTGAAAAAAAGGTGCAGAAGATAACAGGCAATTCAACAGAATCCAACAGTCAAATATGAAAACAAGGTCATTAAATAATTATAGTATCTACTGAGGACTAATCATGTTCTAGGTATTTGTCAGAATGCTTCATATACATTATCTTATTTATCCTTTCCTCTATTCACTTTTCATTTGTCAGCTATTCTGTAAGAACAGTAAACACTTTTGCAGGTTTATATCAAGCCTTGAAGTAGGTCCTCGAAATATAACAAAAAGGTCCATGTTCCCCCCAGCTGACAGCCTAGTGTGGAAAGTCAAACTAGTACCAGACAATTACAATAAAATAAGAGAAACTGGTAAGAAAGGAGGAAGCACAGGATGCTGCGGGAGTCTTCCAAGGACCATCTGATCTCACTGTCTACATTTGTGTAGGAACAGCGTCAGTCCAGCCAACAAGTAAAACTATACTGGCAGTAAATATAAATAACCTTATTTTCCCTCACATTATAAGAATTTCATATCAGATTGAACTTGAAAGTAAAATTCATTCATTTACTACTTACAAGAGACTCATAAAACAAAACGACATGGGATAAATGTGAACAAGGGACTACTGCTTTTTCAATCCTCTCATGAAAAGTAATCAGCAAAGTGTCTACTTTTGTCCAAGTAGAATTTTGGACAAAATTTATTAAAAGGCATTTTATAAGTTCATTTTTATTTATGTAAGTTAATCAGTGATAGAGGCATTAAAAAACAGGAATTATTTAATAATGACAACAAATAGTACCATCAGTATTTACTCTGTGTCTTCCATACCATGCGCTATTTTATTTACTTCTTTATAAAAACACTGAGATTTAGCGGTGGTAATCAGTGAGTCAGCATGATACCACACAAAATTTGGGTTTGATTCTAGATCGAATTTAAAGCAAAACATGTCAGAAATAGAAGAATTTAATAAAAACTCAGTTGGAGTTAATTAAATATACAAGTGCATCTATGACAGATAATGTTGGCAAAAGTAAAAAGTAAGTTTATAATTTAGTGTGAATGGGGTTCTGAAGAAAGAGGGATAAAAAATATTCAGTAGTCACATTTACATAGTATAGGCTTTCAGTTCTGTTACAAAGAAACTTTATCATTTCCCCAGCATCATTCACAATCACACTTTTTGTAACATTGTTTATATCCATGGAATACTGGTGTTCCACTGAATATAATTTTTGGGATTCTGAAATCAAGGTATAGTGTATTTTAAATTAATCATTTACAAAAAAAAGAATACATGATAATGAAGCTTCTCTTTGTCAGATGTCTAGAGGGCATTTATTAAAATTAAATGGTATGAAATCTAAATAAATAATTTAAATCAGAAATACAGAGAATGAATTAAATGAGACTCTTTCTCATTATAATATAAAATATATGTTAAAAATTCTTTAGTAAACTTGAATTTTTAAAGTTCTCCATGTAAACTTAGTAACAATTATTTATTGTCTATAAATGTTCATACTTATATTACTTGCTTTACAGCCAGGCCACTCTATCCTCACAATGCTCTTCTGAGATAGGCTCAATGTCTTACGTGTTATAGACAAGAAAACTACCGCTTAGGGAGGATAAGTACTCTGCCCAAGATCACACAACTGGCAAACAGAAGGGCTCATATCTGTGATTTCAAATATTGCATTCCTTATTTTATATTGCATTCTTTGCATTGCATGCACTTAAAAGCACAGCAAGACAAAACAAAAAACGGTGCCTCTTTGATCACACTTCAGCATCTCTACTGCAACTTTCCCATCTCGTTAAATTACAGGTTTAGTTCACAACTACCTAAAATCCTGAATCCTGACTAGTGCAGTTTGTAACTTCATATTTATTTGCCTCCCTTTGACATTGCCATGACTTTTTAAGGAAGCTTATGTTCTTGGTCATGCTTTTCTATACACACTGTGTGCTATTTGTCTGTGGGAGTTTTGTTTAGCTATTTATATATAGTCCCTGAATGTGCTGGAAAGTCTGCATTTGCATCTGTCACTGTTGTCGCCTTTATTATTTTAGGACATGACCAATGCTTACTGTAAATCATATGATTATTTAGGAAGGTATTGACGAATTCTGGTTGTCGCCTTTACTGTGTATAACCAAAAGTACTGTAATGACGTCGAAATAGTTTAGTTTTCTTATAAACTCAGACGTCATTTAGTTATATTAATTCATCAATTTTTTGCTAATTACTCTTTCATGTTGCTGTTTTTATGGATAAAAGGTGGGAATCAAATTTCGAATTTTGCAAGGATCAATTAATGACAGATATTACTATTTTTTACTTAATTTCATATATAATAGTTATAAAACAGTAACAACACTAATTTTATTGCTTTCGTGAGAGTTATGGTGTTATTATTCTGGTATATTCTTAGCATACCGTCAGGACCATTTGAGTCTCTTTCTCATAAAAAGTGTGCCTTGAGACCATTTATCTGCCAGGAAAAACACATCTTATTACCTCCTAATTATTGTCCCAAATGTATATAGTGATATGTTGGCAGATTGTGGCCAGCCATAAAATTGTTTTTCTCTCTTCCCACATACTGCACTTTTCTTTATTCTTCGCATATAGTAAATTGAAGAGTGAACAGAGGAGTGATGGTTTAAATTGAAATCTACTACACAGAACGTAAGAAGCTTGCTTCCTCTCTCCCCTGACTGTGTTCTTTGAGAGAACGGGCAGATCACCATCCTCATTTAAAATCCTGTAAGTCGTGTCTCGTTGAGAAGAAAGCCGTGGAAAGAGTAATCCAACTCATCGCCTGGGGGGAAATTTGCAATGACCATAAGGAGAAATTAGAACTTCTTAATTCCTGTTTAATTTTTCCTCCTCCAATTCCTGTTGTATTTTTTCCTTTCACTGCTCTCCCTCAGTACAAAAAGCACTTTGACAGAGCACATTGTTAAAGGAGAACAGAAGCCCTGCGGCAGTGGAAAGGTTACTGCTGTGCACCAGCCTGCTGGTAATGTGTGCATAATGGCCTGTCCAGGTGAAATGTGATCAAGGAACTTACAAACGAAAGCACTGAAATACTGCCTGTGATCTTCTGAGGCAGTTTAAAAGAGCTAAATACCCTAGGCTACAAATGCAGAAGTTTTCTTAACTTTCACAAAAAAGAATATTTCACAAGCTGGTGATTGTCATGATGTTTCCTAGAATGATTCCAAAATGAATTGTGAAAGAACGGTAACTTCTGGAACCAAGACTGGTTTCCTAAGAACATACTGTCAGGCTAAACTTATCCTTTTGGAGGGCAGATTTGCTTGGCTAGTTGGGAAAATGGGGCAGGACAGATGATCTCAACTTTAATAAATGAAGTCTCTCACAAGACCACTGTGAACAAAAGTATGAAACGTACGAGGGCAAGGGCATTAGATAAATAATTGGCTAAATGGCCACACAAAATATGTAAACATATACCCACTTAAAGGAATGGTCTGACATGGAATGCTGCAGAGTTCTGTCTTCTTTCTTATTCTGTTTACTGTTATCAATGATTTGAATAAAAATATTGAAAGCACTTTTTCACATTTGTATATAATGTGAAGTTGTATTTAAAGTATTTTAAAAGGTTGGCGTCGTGGGGCTATATCCAAAGTTGAAATTCAAAAGGAATAGTGTTGGAATAAACCTACCTAAGGAGGCAAAAGACCCATGCTCCAAAAACTGTAAGATGCTGATGAAGGAAACTGAAGACAGCACAAACAGATGGAAAGATATCCCATGTTCTTGGACTGAAAGAATCAATACTGTTAAAATGACCATACTACCCAAGGAAGTCTGCAGGTTCAGTGCAATCCCTATCAGTTACCGATGGCATTTTTCACAGAACTGGAATGGAAAATTTTTAAATTTGTATGGAAACACAAAAGACCTGAAATAGCGAAACAATCTTGAGAAAGAACAGAGCTGGGGGAATTCCACTCCTTGACTTCAGGCCTTACTACAAAGTTACCATAATCAAAACAGTATGCTACTGGCACAACAATAGACATATGGATCAATGAAACAAGATAAAAAGCTCAGAAGTAAGCCCACGCATTTATGGCCAGTTAGTCTACAACAAAGGAAGCAAGAACATACAACAAAGAAAAGACAGTCTCTTCAATAAGTGGTGCTGGGAAAACTGGACAGCTACCTGTAAAAGAATGAAATTAGAACATTCTTAACACCATGTACAAAAATAAACTCAAAATGGATTAAAGACCTAAATGTAAGACCAGATACTCTAAAACTCCTAGAGGAAAACATAGGCAGAACACTCTTCGACATAAATGGCAGCAATATTTTTTTGGCCCCATCTCCTAAAGTGATGGAAAAAGAAATAAACAAAAGGGACCTAATTAAACTTAAAAGTAGCACGTGAAAAGGTGCTCAACATCACTAATTATTAGAGAAAGGCAAATGAAAACTACAGTGAGGTATCAATTCACACTGGTCAGAATGGCCATCTTTAAAAAGTCTACAAATAATAAATGCTGGAGAGAGTGTGGAGAAAGGCAACCCTCCTACCCTGTTGGTGGAATCGTAAATTGGTGCAGCTACTAAGAACAGTATGGAAGTTCCTTTAAAAACTAAAAATAGACTTACCATCCCACTCCTGGGCATATATCCAGAAAAGATGAAAATTCTAAGTTGAAAAGATACATGCACCCCTATGTTCATAGCAGCACTATATACTGTATATATTGTTTTTGGCAAGACATGGAAGCAACCTAAATGTCCATTGACAGATAAATGGATAAAGGAGGTATGATATGTGTGTGTGTGTGGAATATTACTCAGCCATAAACGAATACAATAATGCCACTTGCGGCAACATGGATGGACCTAGAGATTATCATACTAAGTGAAGTAAGTCAGACAGAGAAAGACTGTTATCATATGATGTCAGTTATATGTGGAACCTAAAAAAATTATGCAAGGGAACTTATTTATTAAACAAAAACTGACTCACACACATAGAGAACAAACTTATGGTTACCAAAGGGGAAGGGAGGGGAGGGATACATTAAGAATTTGGGATTAACAGATATACACTACTATATGTGAAATAAATAAACAACAAGGACCTACTATATAGCACAAGGAGCTATCTTGTAATAAGCTATAATGGAAAAGCATCTGAAAAAGAATATATTATGTGTGTGTATATGTGTGTGTGTATGTACGTGTGTATATATATACATATATATATATATGTATATGTATATATATAACTGAATCACTTTGCTGTGCACCTGAAACATTTAAAATCAACTATACTTCAATTAAAAAAAAAAGGAACAGTGTTTTATACTTAAAACTTCAGCATTAGTAGAGGATGAGGAGCCAAACTCAGCCATACAACATGCATTTAACATTTAGGGCTTTTATTTAATACTAAGTTTTAAATGCAGGTTTAAAAACTAATGTCATTTTAGTCTGATGTAATTGAAGTTAACTTTCCAAAAAATGGGAAAAGGATGTCCCACTCTTTTTAAACTTACATCACAGAATTCCCTTTAATACAGAATATCATACTTTTAAAAGATTATATTCAAATTGGAAGATATTTAATGGACAGTGGATACAGGGTTTAAGGGACATAAAGATACATAGTAAAAACAGTTGAAGGTACCTGAAATAAGTTGCCTGTTTGGAAAGTTGTTATATGAAAAAAGATTAGACTTATTTTGGATCATTATGGACTAGGGTCGATGTGTTGAAACTAGAAGGAAATACTTTAACTCAACGTGAAAATACAGAGTGTGGTATTAGGGTTCATGTAACCGTGTTGCACTGATGTGAAGTCAGCTCCAGTCGACCGTTCTGACTTCTTTCATGTGGTTCAACCTAGTATAAAGTGGTCGTGAGTAAGTAGTGTTCCCTTAAGGCAGCACATTTCCTTTCTCTGGAGTAACCTTGTCATAACGTGGACAGTCATTTAATGGATAGTTTGTGCAGGGTTCCCAGCATTGGATGAGCTGTCAGATTAAGTGGCCTTTAAGTTCATTTCTGATCCAAAGATTTTGTGATTCTAGAAATTGGATTTAATTTTGTATTTACTGTGTCTGCTGAATGGATATCCAGATAGTGCTATGAGTAAGGTTGACATTATCTTTGCTGACTTAGGACATCCTCAGTTTTCTAGATACATAAATATCTTTTTCTAAATTTAAGGACGTGATAAAAGAATATTTTATGTAGTGGTAGGCTGTTTAATCTTTAATGTGAAAATTTTTAGAACCATTTCTATGCATTGACAACTTAAAAAATTTTTATTTCTGTAAACTAATATCTTGGATATTTTCCTTCAGAAAGACTGTATTTTCTTTAAAATATCCACTATGGATAAAATTAATTCTTTGGGTAGTAATAATTTTTTTTGTGAAATACTTTTTATTAGCTTGTAGAAAATAAAATATTGAAAGTAGGTAGCAGAAATAATAGTAAATAACTGGTTATTGTAGAAAAGTTATCCTGAAAACCATCTTCTAATCCACTAAATGTCTTTGCTCAGAGATTTAAAAAATAATGTATGTTCTGTTTTAGATAATAATTTTGATGAAAAACGAAGATGAGAAAAATCTTTATATTCCATGGCGCTTCTCTGTCATATAAGCAATTTAATAATTCAGTTTGGAAAGCTGATGATTATTTTTGGTACCTTATGATTAAAGCTCATGAATCAAAGTTTGAGATTAGATGAAATATAGTTTTATTACCTGGGCACTCAAAAAATGTTGTTTCAGTGGCCACAAAGGTCCACCTGAATCAAGCTTGGAAATATAACCTGCATTGAAATTCTCAATTGAACTATTTTCAAGGTCTGTTTCAAGAAATGGTGACCCATTAGGGTATCTCAAAAAATTTGTTCATGGATAACTATGATCATGTCTTACCTATTTTAAAGCTTGTAACACTTTGATGAGTATGAGTGGCAGTTAAACAAGGAAGTAAATAGGTGAAGTGACAACTGAGGTTCAGATTATAAAATTATCAGATGTACCGAAAGTAGCACATCCAAAAAATCATGTACAGTCACATTAGTCACATTATACAATATGTGCCTGCTCTACGCATTTTACTGTATTAACTAATTAAATATTTATATTTCATTTTATATTAAAATGAATGGAACAAGTACAGTAGACTGCCTAGAACAGAGCTGCAAGAAGAATTTACAGTAATCCTGTCAGCTCTTCTCAGAGTAGCAGGACCTGGAGTAAATGGAAGGTTCCAGAGTGCCAGCAGCTTCCAGCTGTTCCAGAGAGGCTTCTGTTTACCCCCCTGTACTCTCCTGTCAAAGCCCATGAGTCACTGCCAGGAACTCACCTGTATGGTTTAAAGCTCGCTGCAGCAAGCGATAACGCACACCAGGGGGACTGTGAATTCCTCTGAAAGGGACAGTTGGGGTGAATAATGGTAGGATTGGGGGGATAGGGTTAGTCACAGAACGGTCTTGCAAGAGATTTGCCACAATTTATAAAAAAACAACTGCTGTAACTACCTGTGACCTTTGGAATACATGAATCTGTCTAGAGTTACTGTTCGATTAGTTTTTCTGTGGTCCTGTCTTGGAATGTATGAGTCTGAGTGAAGTGTTGGTAAGAGATTTGAGCTGAGATAGTCTATTATCACACCGTGGCTAGGCCTGGCACAGTTTGTTTATTTTGTGACTCAAGTGTGTTTTGCAAAATGCGGTTTTTGTTTCCATTCACAGTTCACCCTCTTGGGCTAGCCGTCAGTAATACTGTTCTTCACTTTATCAGTGTCGTCGTAACCTTTATCTTTTTTAACGTCAGGTGAGGAAAGTTCATCATACTTACCTCAGTTCTTGGCATATTATCCTGCTGTGTTTTACAAGGCCCTTCTGAGTGTGCATGTGCGAAAGTGTATGTGTGCATACAGATACGAAATTTGTGTCCTTTTTCTCTACTCCTAATGTCTTCCCTCCCATTGGGGAACCATTTTAGTATATGTCCTTATTTGAGTATGTTCTTGCAATCTGGGTTATCATTTTGTGTGCATGTATTTTTATTTTACAAAGATGGCATTGTGTATGGAACTCATTCTGTTTCCTACTTTTGACTGTTCTTCTAAGAGAAATCCACTAAACGTTAAATGCTTTTAAAATCTAAAACTGCTGCTGTGTGTACAAACAATTCCAGTGTTTTGATATCCATCTGTTACTATGTGTAAATTGAATTCATTTTTTTTTTTGAATTACAGAATCCATGGTGTGAATCCACCATTTTTCTCTATGCACCCACCCACGATCGACATCTAGGTTTCTCTTAACTCTTCACCAACCCAGAAACTTTTATGTGCCCTTATAGTTTAGTGCAAGGAAAAAAAAACAAAAACCATGTCTGTTCATCCATGTATCAATTGTTTATCATCATCTCCATCCAAGAGTGTAACTGCTGTATGATAGTCTATGCATGTACTTAACTTCATTAACTCCTGCCAATTTGTTCTCCAAAATGGTGATGACAAGGCCACTTAGTCCTACCAGCAATGCACATTCCTACATCCCTATTTCCCCCAAAGACCTAGCATTATCCAGCTTCTAATTTTTACTTTTTTCACAAGTGACACATCATTCTTAACTTGTATTTCTTAGCGTAAGTTTGTTAACTTTGGGGATTAACTTTTCAATAAGTTGCCTATTCATTTACGCTTTTTTTTCCCCCAGTTCAGGTTGATCTGTTTTTCTTGTCAGTTTGCACAGGTTCTTTGTAAATTGAAATACTGATCCCTGAAGGGTTTTAGATAACACAAATTTCTTTCATCTGTAAATGGAATATAAGTTTTGTTCTCAGTGTCCATTACTTAAAAAAAAATCTCTAATTTTTTATGTAATCCAATTAATCATTTTTGCCTTGTGGTTTGTGCTAAATTTCTTTAAGCATTTCTTTACTGTCCTTACAGCCAAAGGCTTACTTGTACATGTTTTTCTGATTAACTTTGTTTTACTTTTCACATTGTGCTATTTTTATCCCTATAGGGCCCTACTTGGTTTATAATGTTAGATGCAGATCCAGGATCCATCTTCATGTTTCTCCCTAAAATGAGCCCCTTTTCCCAGCAGCATATACTTGAAGAGTCTGGCTCCTGGTTAAAAAACCTATGTGTGATTTTTTTCAGGCCTGACCATAGGCAGCGACAGAGACTTCACCTGACAGGTGTCCCAGGGGAAAACTCCCCTGCTGTTTCTAGATGTGGCACACAGCCAGAGCATTCACGTGTTCAGACCCCAGGCTGGCCGTGCTCGTCACATAGTTGGCTCTTACTTTGGGTACCTCTGTTTCTAGGTCTCTTCATCTGAAGCACTGGATGGAAATCTTCCCCGGGCGCTTCTGCCAAGGCCTCCTTATTGGGCGGAGGAGGGAGGCACTCTTCCTTACTCTGACTCAGTGTTCAGGGGAGCAGGGAGGAGTCAGAGGGTTTGAGCCGCGAGCGCAGTAAGTGACGAAAGGCTTCTTTGTTGCTTTCATTCTGGCTCGTCCTTGCTCAGTCCGCAGCTCCCACACCTGAGAGCGTGCTCTCTCCAGCTCAGCCGAGCTGAAGACGCTAAGGCTGTGGATTTCAGAATACAGTTCTTGGACTAGCAGTTTCAGTGTCAACGTCCCCTGGGAACGGTTAGAAATGCAGGTCCTCTAGCACAACTGCAGAGACTGAATCGGATGCTCTCGGGCTGATCATTCGCTTAACAAATCCTCCAGGTGGTTACGATACCTTGTGCAAAAGTTTGAGAACCACTGAACAGCTTACCCTTCATACGTTGTTTTGTGGTGCTGCGTTTTCATATAAGTTCCCATGTGTACATGGGCGTGACTCTGAGCTTTCTGTTCTGTTGCATTAATCTGTTTGCTTTTCTACAATTACCATACTATTTTTATTCCTATGTTTTATTACATTGTGGTGTGTCTTAATATGTGGTATGGCAAATCTCTGCTCTGTCTTCTTGATGGTTTTTTATTTTAACTCTTTGAATATTTCACTCCTGTCTTTTTTAGCTTGCATGGTTTCCGAAGAGAAGTCTACTGTTATTCTTAGCCTTTTACTCTTGTAAATAAAATGTTTTTCTGGTTTCTTTTAAGATTTTCTTTTTTTCTTTGTTTTTCTGCTGTTTGAATATGATACAAGTAGGTGGAAGATTTGGAGGGGTTTTTTTTGCTTGTTTTTTTTGTTTGGTTTTTTTTTTTTTTTTTTTTTGGTATTTTTCTGGCTTAGTGTTCTCTGTGCTTCCTGGGTCTGTTGTTTGGTGTTTGTTATTAATTTTAGAAAATTCTTAGCCAGTATTATTTCAGATATTTCATCTGCTTAATTCTGTTTTTCTTCTTTTGGTATTCCAGTTATACGTATGTTATTCCTTTGTAAATCATCTCATAGATCTTGACTGTGTTTTTGTTTTGTTTTCCTTTTTCTTGTCTCCTTTTTGCACTTAAGTCTAGGAAGTTTTTATTGGCCTTTGCTCATGATTCGTGCTTGTGGTTCTCTCCTTGGTTGGGTTAACTCTACTGATGAACCCATCAAAGGCACTCTTTCTGTTTTAACATCTAGTATTTCCTTTTGTTTCTATCTTAGCGTTCTCATCTGTACACTGTCTACCTTTTCTTGCATGTTATCTTTTTCCATTAGAGTCCTCAACATATTAATCATTTTTATTTTAAATTTTCAGTCTGATAGTCAGAAATCTCTGTCATATCCGAAACTAGTTCTGATGCTTTTTTTGGTTCCTTCACACTTTTTATTTTCAGCCTTTTAGCATGCCTATAATTTTTTGTTAAAAGATGCTTTTGTAACTGGGTGTGATGACCAGTCTTAACTAGATTTACTGTAGTGATCACTTCTCAACATATACAAATACCAGATCATTACTTTGTATACCTGAAACTAATATAATGTTATATGTCAATTATACCTCACTTAAAAAAAAAAGATGAACATGTTTTTTCAAAATTGAGGGAAATAGACTTTTAGTGGAAGGCTTTGTTAATTTAGCTAGGTGCGAGCAGCTGCGTTTAATGTTTTCTGTTGCTGCAAGTTGCCAGAGGGCTCAGATTCCTGAGAGGTTCTTGCTGTCGTCTCCCGCCTTGTCTTTGGCTTCCCTAAGGGCTACTCCTTAGAAGAGTCTGCTTTTTACCGCTCTTTCAGCTGTCATGCTCTGTTGCTACCCTAGGACCCTGCTGGTTTGGTGACAGAAGGCTTTGGGGAGGGGAGTTATTCTGTGATCTTATGATTAAATCTGCCTCTTGTAGTGGACTTGTGACCTTCACGAGTGTTTGTTGGTTTTTACCCCCTCCTTTATGGAGGGCTAGAGGGAGCTGGAGTCTTGGTAATGCATTTTGCCCAGGTGGAATGTTTTGTAAGGTTTTGATAAAGTCTGTTCACCTGAAGAATAGACCTTTGTTATGGAGAACGCTCTAGGCATAATTCACAGTGGTTACTTTGTCTGCTCCCCTTGCCAGAACTATGAGGGGAAATTTCTTGGCTCTTCATACTGAGATCCTGATGGGATTTCTCGGGGGAAGAACCCATGAGAGTGTATGGAACCCCCTAAGCCATCAGCCCTCAAGAGTGCTCGCCCTCAGCCTCTAGCTGTTCCTCACATTTACTATTAAAGTGCCTACTAGTTTATATCTGCAGCAGCTTCTGCTCCAAGCATGAAGATCTTGGCTGAGACTCATTGGATTTGCCTAGTTGTAAATTTTCTGGTGGCCATCTGCTCTGTCACAGTTCTCTGATGGAGCTAAGGCATGTCATTGATCTTTATTTTGTTCAGCTTTTTCTTGTTTTAAGAATCAGGGTGTATTTCCAAGCTCTTTGCATGTCAAAGCTGAAACCAAGAGTGTGAATATATGTTTTCACTATCTGCTTTAACAATTTTGTTTTAGCCATCAAACCTTTTCTTAAATTAAACTCCTATTGAAGCATTTTCTTACAAGTAAGACCAATAAAGGCATAGTGACTCCAGTTGAAGAGGGGATGGGGATGTCTAGTACTCTGTTGGACATAATTTGGAAACTATTAGTCCCTCCGATAATCTGATCAGAACCAGGGCTGAACCCTTCTGAATATTCTGTTATTTTTTTTTCTTAAGCATTCTGTCTTTAATTGATATAAATACTTAATACTGTATTTTTCATTACATAATGTACTCACTCACGATCATTCAGTGTTTACTGTGTGTCCTCATATACTTCACAGGTATATAGTTTATTTGAGGGGGAAATAATGCATATTATATTTTAAATATGTATTTTATATGACTATAGGAAATAAAATGTTCTGCTTAGAAAATTTTTCCCTTCTCATCTAGGAAATATGTTTTTCTTGCATACAGAGGAGAAAGAGTCATTGTCTGTTTCTACATTCTTTCTCTAGATGGACGGGTAATCTTTTAGGAAAATATGCCAAAGGTGTTTGATGTAATTACTTTATTTCCTATCTAACAGATATTAAAAATGTGATAATCTTTCCCAAGATGTTATTCACCAGATCTACATTTCATGATAATTACAAGGTTCACGTAAGAAAATTGCCAGACCTTTCTTAAGTCTTCCAGCGACTTCAGAGTCTTAAAACTTTCAGCTAAATTTTGAGGAGTGGGGCTGGGAGTCTGATATATAATTCTTTTTATTGACTTTCCAATTTCTGTCATGTTATATATGCTTCTGACCTGTTTTTCAACTGAACCAGTAATTTAGTCCATTACTGGTCTGTGTAAATCTTAGCCACAGCTATTTCCCAAGGTGGTTTTGGGTCTAACGAGTGGTTGGTGTTGATGTCCAGCAGGAAATCTTGCAAACCAGATGATTGGTGTGGTTCAAACTGTAACCTTGTTAAAGCGTTGGTCAGGTTGCACTTAGAGTTATTTAATTAGTTTCCCAATAATATTTGTGTACAATTTTTAGGTGACCACCGCTTTTTTTGCTTCCATCACAGTACAGGAGAAGACAGTTGCTTCTTGTTATCAGAGTGAGATATTAATCCAGTGCTCTTTTTTCTTTAAGTCATCTTTAGGCAGTCATTTTGATAACTTCTTTTGAATACTAGTATCTAAAATGGTGTTATAAACTTAAATTGAAAGCGTTCAGTATATTAGGCACTGTACTGGAAAGGTTTTTAAAAACATAAGAGCATTCTCTGTGTTCAAGAAACGAATAGCCTTATTATGGGGACAGCTATAAATTGAATCACAATAAAGTACAATAAACCATACACTAGTGATAGGAACAAAATACTCTGGGATTATAGATAAGAGGGTAGGCAGTTCTTTCTGAGTTTTCAGGAAAGAATTCAAAAGAGGTAACATTTTCATGGGACTTGAAAGACTGGCTTTTGACTAGAAGAGAGAGGAAGGGTATTTTAACTATACAGAAATGATATGAGTTAAAAATTAATTTAAAATATATGTATATTTTATTCTTAGTTTATTGGAGTGTAATTCACATATAATAAGATCCATACATTTCATATATACCATTCTTTGAATTTTGACAAACCTATATAGTTTCACAACTATCACCTAAATCAAGATTAAAACATTTTTTATCACCCCCTAAAAGCCCCTCATGTCCCTGTGTAGTAATCAGTGTATATATGCATTTTTAAGAGACATCAGGTAGAAATTTGAGTGGATGTTTTTTATCTTCTCTGATATTTATTAATTTCATCCTAGATGGTCTGTTTTACCCGGGGTTGTTTTCCTAGCTTTCCAAGTTTGGATTATTTAGGTGTGTGTCTTAGCAAGTTAATTTACGAAAGACTGTTACAAAAGTTAATTGTTTAATAATTTACAGACATGTATTATTATTCTTATCATCATCATCATCATCATCATCATTTTAACAGGGAGGACAGTTTAATCTTACCAGGAGTCAAAGAAATGCAAACCACAATACCACATTCTCCCTGTCAAATTGGTGAAAGTTTGTGTAACTGATAACCCTTAGCCCTGGTCATGATTAGAGCGTAAAAGGAGACAGACTTCGGGGGATTCCACATGAATACCCACCTTGATCCAGGGCTTCTATTTCTGATTGTCTAAGCTAAGGAACAGTCTCCAAAGACGCAGAAATACTGATGCACAAAAATGTTCATCGCAGGGCAACTGAAAAATGAATAGGAGCACTATGTTCAATATCTTGTAATAACTTGGAAAAAATATGAAAATGAATACATGTATGTATATGCATGACTGGGACATTGTGCTGTCCACCAAGACATGTATTATTTTAAAGCTGATTTTACAATACTTGTTTCTTTTAGTTAGGGGAAGGGATGGGATTAAAAACCATAATGTTAAATACACAGATTTGTTTTGTGATTTTATGAAGGCCAAGGCATGACAAAAGAACAAATTGATGGTTTTGAAAAGAAAAGAAGAGGGATGGAAGGGGAACAGCGGGAGGAAGTAATTAAAATGAGTGTTTTAATACACACTCTTAAGGCAGTTAATGAAAACAATACTCTAAATACGCGAGATTCATCCTATTTTGTCTGTATCATTCTCTGCACCTGCTTGCACAATTTGCAAAAGCAGATGCAGTCAGTGCCCTAAAGAAGCTCGTAGTCTGGAATTGGGAATCTGATTTCTGTCATTATATTTATTTACATAAAACACTATTAGAAAGAGTAGGCACTAATTAAATTTGCTATAAAGAAACTGTATATCTATGGGAAAGAAACATAAGAAGTTGTATATAGATTCAGTTAAAATTGTATATGGAAAATGTTATTAGAATTCACTATTTAAAGGATAATGAATTCTGTTTAGGATGAATACTCCATCAGCGAATTCCTCTGTAATGATGTACCTACTCGTGTGTTATGCTAAAACCATTTCATACCTGCCTTTTTTCTCTGTAAAAGAGAAAAGCGCAGCCTGTGGCAGGTGTGTCCTGTAGTTGCTCAGTCCTGTAGTTGACTACGACAAGTAAGTCAGTCTAATATAGTGTAAAATTATATTCAGAATTTTTTTAATCCGAAGTATTATATTTAAAAATTTCTCTTAATTATTGATTCCTAATTATTATGTATTTGGCAAATTTTCATAAATGTTTCATGTATGCTTGAAAAGAATGTATGTTCTCTACTATTGGTATAGTGTTATGTTTATCACCACTAATCAAGCTTGTTGGTTACGTTTAAATTTTATGTTACTGTACCAATCTTCCGCTACTTGATTTACTGATTATTGAAAGAAATGTGTCAAAATCTCCTAGTCTAATAATGAGACTGTCAGTTTTTCTTTTCAGGTCTGTCAGTTTTTGCTTTATATGTTAGGAGGCTGTGTCATTATATGCATACAAATTTAAATTTTATATCTTCCTGGTATCATTTTGCAGTGATGTCTTTATTCTAGGAATGCCCTTTACCTAAAGTCTGTTGTTGAATAGTTTTATTAATATGACTAAGTTTTATCTTAGTTAGAATTCGCCTAAAGCTCTTTACCACTGATTAATTATCAGTCTTCCTTGGTTTAGGTATATCTCTTATAAGCAGCATATGGCTGGATTTTTATTATTAATTTGACCTGACAATCTTTTTTTCTTAAATAGACTTTCATATTTAGAGCAGTTTTAGATTCATAGTAAAACTGGGCAGAAAGTACAGAGAGTTCCTATGTAGCCACTGCCAACACACAAAATCTTCTCTGCCATCAACATCTCACACCAGAGTGGTACCATATTAATACATCATTATCATCAAAAGTCTATAATTCACATTAAATTTACTCTTGGTATTGTACATTCTGTAGATTTAAACAAGTGTCTCATGACGTGTATCCACCATTGTAGTATCATTTAGAATAGTTTTATTGTTTTAAAAATTCTGTGTTCCTCCTATTCACCCCTCCTTCTATCCTAGCCCCTGGCAACCACTAATATTTTCTTGTCTCCATAGTTTTGCCTTTTCAGAATGTCATACAGTTGCAATCATACTGAATGTAACCTTTTCAGATTGACTTCTTACAATTAGTTACATGAAGTTAAGTTTCTTCCATGTCTTTTCATGGCTTGAAAGGCATTTCCTTCTAGCACTGAATAATACTCTATTGTCTGAATGTACCACAGTTTATTTATACATTCACATACTGAAAGACATCTTGTTTGTTTCCAAGTTTTGGCAGTTATGAATAAAGCTGCTGTAAATACCTGTGTGCAGATTTTTGTGTAAACATAAGTTTTCAACACATTTGGGTAAATACCAAGGAACAAAACTGCTGGATCAAATGCTAAGGGTATATTTAGCTTTATGAAAAACTGCCAAACTGTCTTCTGAAGTGACGATACCATTTTGCATTCCCACTGGCAGTGACTGAGAGTCCCTGTTCCTCCACATCCTCACCAGAATTTGGTGGTGTCAGTATTTTGGATTTTGACCATTCTAATAAGTGTGTACTGATACCTTGTTTTAATTTGTAATTTCCTGATGGCATATGATGTTGAACGTCTTTTCATATGCTGATTTGTCATCTGTATATCTTCTTTGGCAAGTTGTCTGTTTTGGTGTTTTGCCTATTTTTCAGTTGTCTTGTTCATTTTCTTATTTAGTTTTAAGAGATCTTTGTATATTTTGATTAACGACCTTTTATGGAATATGTCTTTTCAGACATGTTCTACCAATCTGTAGCTTCTCTTCTCATTTTCTAGACATTGCCTTTTTCAGACTGAAGTTTTCAATTTTAGTAAAGTCCAACTTACACATTATTTCTTTCATGTATTGTGCTTGTGGTGTTATGTCCGAAAAGTCATTACCCAAAGCCATCTAGGTTTCTTCCTGTGTCATCTTGTAGGAGTTTTATAAGTTTTGCATTTTACATTTAGGTTTCTGATTTATTTTGAGTTAAATTTTGTGAAGGGGATAAGCTCTGTGTCTAGATTCGTATTTTTGCATGTGAATGTCTAATCATTCTAACATTTCTTGAAAAGACTATCTTTGTAACATTGTATTGCCTTTGTCCCTTTGTCAAGATCAGTTAACTGTATTTTTCCAGATCTATTTCTGGACTCTCTTATGTTTCCTTGACCTCTTTGTCTATTTTTAATTACCAACACCATGCTTTCTTGATTATTGTAGCTTGATAGTAAGTCTTAAAGTCAGACAGTGCCTGCCAGTCTTCCAACTTTGTTTTACTTCACTATTATATTGGCTATTCTGGGTTTTTTGTCCTTCCATGTAACCTTTAGAATGAGTGTCAATATCCATAAAATACTTTGCTGGGATTTTGACTGAGATTGCCTTATGTTTATAGATCAAGTTGGGAAGACCTGACATCTTGACAACATTGAGTCTTCCCATCCAAAAACCTGGAATGTATTTCCATTTATTCAATTGTTTGATATCTTTCATCGGAGTTTTGTAGTTTTTCTCATATAAATCTTGTGCATTTTTGTTAAATTTATGCGTAAGGTTTTCATTTTGGGGTGTAGTTGTATTGTGATTTTAATTTCATAGTTGCTACTATATAAGAAAGGGATTGACTTTTGTATATTAATCTTGTATCTTGTAACCTTGTTATAATTGCTAGTTCTAGGAATTTTTTGTCAGTTCCTCTTTTTTCTACAAAAATGGTTATGTCATCTGTGAACAAAGACAGCTCAATTTTGTCTTCCTTTTTATTTCCTTTTCATCCTATTGCATTAGCTAGGACTTTCAGTACAATGATGAAAAGCATTGATAAGAGGACGCCTCCTTGCCTTTTTCCTGATCTTAGCCAGAAAACTTCATGTTTCTCACTGTGAGTTTGTTGTTAGCTGTAGATTTTTTGTAGCTATTCTTTTTCAAGTTGAACAAGTTTTTCTCTCTTCCTCGTTGCAGAGAATATCATAAATGGCTTTTGAATTTTGTCAAATAGTTTCCCTGCATCTATTGATATGATTATGTAATTTTTCTTCTTTAATCTGTTGATGTGGTTGATTGCATTGATATTTTAATGTTGAACCAGCTATATATACCTGAGATAAATTCCACTTGGTCATGGTGTATATTTCTTTGTATACATTTTTGATTCAATTTGTTAATATTTTGTTGAGGATTTTTGCATGTATTTTCATGATAAATTCATGGTTTTCTTCTAATGTCTTTGTCTGGTTTTGGTATTAGGATGACCTCATAGAGTAAGTTAGGAAGTATTCTCTCTTCTTGTTCCTATTTTCTGAAAGAATTTGTAGAGAATTGGTGTAATTTCTTTCTCAAATGTTTGTTCGAATTCACTGTTGAACCAGTCAGGGCTTGTTTCTTTCTATTTTGGAAGGTTATTAATTATTAATTCTATTTCTTTAATAGATATAGGATTATTCAGATTGTCTATTTGAGTCTTGGCAGATTTTGCCTTTCAAAAAGTTCATCCATTTCAACTAGGTAATTAAAAATTTGAACATATAGTTACTCTTAGTAATGCTGTATTATTCTTTTCATATCTTTAGGATCTGTATTGATATTCCCTCTTTCATTTCTAGGATCAGTAAATTGTGTCTTCTCTCTTTTTCTTAGTTAACCTGGGTAGAGGCTTATGTATAATAGAAATCTTTTCAGGGAACCAGCTTTTTGTTTGTTTACTTACTCCATTGATTTCTGGAAAAAAAAATTCTTCTCTGTCTGAAGTTAATATGATTAGTACTGACATGGTGTGTTTTTCTTCCCTTTTAAAAAAGTTTTTAACATAAATTTTTTTTGGCAGGGGTAATTAGGTTTATGTATTACTATTTTTTAAATGGAGGTGCTGGGGATTGAACCTAGGACCTTGTGCATGCTAAGCACGCACCCTACCGCTGGGCTGTACCCTCCCAACAATTATGTTTTTTTTTAAACGCCATTGTTACTTAAAAAAAAAATAAATCTGAGTGAGTTAGAAGATAGGACAAGATCCCACTAGAATGTCCCTGTGCAGGGGTTCCCTGTGCAGTAGCAGGACTGAATCCTTGATTAGCTGCCCTTGCGGTCCACGGTTCTGTTCTCTCAGGTCGTCTCCTTCACCAACTTGTCCTACTGTTTTTTTGTAATTTGACATTTTCTTTCTGGAGTACAGTTTGAAGATATGCATTAAAATATAAAACATGTTCAATCTTCAACCCGCTAATACTTCTAGGAGCTTTTCATAAGTCTGTGATTCACAAGTTCACAAAGACGCATGCATAAAAACCAAGATGTTTTAAAAATGAGATATTGCAAACAACATAAATGTGTGTAGATAGGGCAGTGATAAAAATGTAAATTTAATTTAATGAAACAAAATACAGCACAATTGTATTGACATAGAAATAAGTCTGTACCTTTTTTGAGTGCAAAAGTTTACAGAACAGTTTTTATAAACATATTATGTAAAATGTCTTTGTATACAGAGAACTGTCCAAAAGGATGTTTGCCTGAATGCTATCGGTGATTTTCTTTAGATAATGGAACTCTGGATGATTCTCACTTCTTTACATTTTTCATAGTGAGCATATGTGTCTTACAAAAACAGTACATTTTACTGAACTTCGTATAGTTCTTGATTAACAACTTGTGGATTATTCACTTTACAAATGAACTGTTGAAGACTTAAACTTTTCTCACACCATTCAGCACCTTTCTGAATCATCTCTCCTAATACCGATGTTTATTCAGGTAATTATCTTATTTTAATATTAATCTGAAAAGAACAAAATCAGAAGCAATGATTAGTCAAAATCTTTTAAAGCCAAATGGAAGTGAGGTCTTACCTGACATCCTACATGGATTATGTACTTTTAGTTCCTAGGTAATAACTTGGTAATAATGGGGCTGCTCTCAGCTGTTAGGTAATTACTGCTGCTGGAAATAAGCGTGCAGGTACAGTTCTTGCTGAAGTTCTTCATTCGAGACCTGGCAAGTTACGTAGCCTTCCTGGGTCTCAGATCGCTCATCTGAAAATTAGGAAGAAATTGCCTGATTTATCAGTTTGTTTGTGAGCATTTAGTGTGGTATAACTACATGTAAAGCACTTTTAACAGCATCTGAAACTTTAAATAAAAGTGCTCAAGAGACAATTATTATCTATGAGTACAAGAAAAGTCAGTTATCTTGTATTTTCTTAAGTAGATCAGTGATTTTACTTAGGGTGTATCTTATGTAGGATGCTCCTTCCAAATGATAATTTTGGATTTATTTTAGCTCCAGCTCAAAGATGGTCTTCTGTTGCAGTGTACTGTCAGAATTAAGAAGTGAAATTTAGGAATGAATTTTCTAAACATGGTACTGTGATTTTAGCTAATGTATCCTCTTTGACGAATGCTTTTTGGACCATTGGAGAAACGTGGCCTGCTGATAATTAATACTTACTAATTTCCGTTAGTCTGGCTTATTAACATAACAGTAAACATAACAATTTTCAAATTATTGGTGACTGAAAAGTTTGTTCTCTCATTTAATTCCAACAATTTTAATCTGTTCTATTTTTGTTCTATTTCCCCCACCTCAAAGTCTAGATTGAATATTTTCAGTCTCATGAGGATTGTTATTTATCATATTTAAGTTTAATTATTTGCCTGGTAAAACACATTTCATCGTGTGTTTTATAAGTAGGACTAGTATTGATTCTGATTTTATGAAATTCTGTGTGCATCTGGACTTATATAAAATACACAATTAAAGGCTCAGTTATTATTATTTATTATATGCTAAGTCTACTGATTTATTACTCAAATGCTTTTCACAAACTCATATGGTACTAGTAATTTCTCATAATTGTGTCATGATTTGTATCACAGTTCAGGTTTTTTTGAAGAAAAACCATATCTTTCTTGTAATTTTTCTTATTTTCTTGAAAAAGAATGATAAAAAGTAACATTAATATTAAAAATAGGAAAAATAGATTATCTCAACTTTCTGACTGTTCGGTCACTTGCTCTCAATGTAGACTGCCTGCCTAAAAAAGTTTTAAATCAGAACAACTTGAATGATATAGATCTGTTTTTAAATACTGGGTATCAGAATAAGTTCATATTTAAAGAAGGCTTCTATGTAAATGCAGTCTGAATCTGAGAAAATATCTTATTTGCCTTTAGAAAATGAGAAATCTGAGTAGGAATGTATATCTACATAATATATATGTATATATATAATATATATGTATGTATATCTCTTTTGGTTTTGTTTCCCCTAAGAACACTGTTCAGAAAAAGTATCTGGCTTATCTGTTGAAGATATTGAGTCTACACATAGCACATTTTCTTAAGAAAACTTTGTTCAAACTCTAAGTGCCTAGTCCATGATAACTGGCTCATGGTTCTGTGTGCTTTTTCATTAGCACATTGGAATAAAAATAAATACAAGAACTCTGTATTCTTTAATATCAGCTATCACATAATATTCCTTTGATTGTTTGCATATTCACTTTTTTGAACCTACAGCAAAATCTTGGGATGAGAACAATATTCTTTCAATTTCTATAACGGTACTTTACTAGAAGCACAAATAATCTATTAGGATAATTGATCATCAAGCAAACATCAGTTATCATCTGATTGCTCTCTTGCTGCAAGCTAATATTAATCATTTCAGTGAGTCATTTTTCCATTTAATTATGGGAAAGATATTTTATTTCATTATTTTCTGATTCACTTTCATATTTGGAATAGTTTTGAAGTTATATCTCATGTCGTGTACTTTACTGAGTTTGGGGCAAAAGGAAAATATGTCTTTGCTGATGGAAGAAAGGTGAATTCAGTGTTTCGTGGCTCCTAAGCCTTCATTTTAGCAAAGTTTCCATTGTTTCCTCTACTAACGACTTCAAATGAATTCCACCAGCCGTTCTACGTGTTGATCTCAGTGCCATAATCATGATCCAGTTATCTTTCCTTGTAGCATCAGCGGCTGCTTGACATGCTTGATACAGAGAAGGAACTCTTAAAAGAAAAAATAAAGGAAGCTTTGATTCAGCAATCTCAAGAACAGAAGGTAATAGTTTAAGTTTGATCAGAGTGTGGAAAGAATGTTTTGTTACGTCAAATAATACATTTAATATCTGTCTTATCATTTATAGGAAATATTGGAAAAATGTTTGGAGGAAGAAAGACAAAGAAATAAAGAGGCATTAGTATCTGCTGCAAAGGTATTTCTATCTGAAAAGTTTATCCTGTAGTTTAATTGCAGTAGTTTTTATTAGTTCTGTTTTTGTTGTGTTTACCCCCACCTCAAAGCCTAAATTGAATGCTATTGGTCTCATGTACGAATTGCTTTTTATCATTTTTATGTCTAATTATTTGCCTGGTACAGACCCCCTGATAACAATCAGTTTCTTTGTAAATAAGTAGAACTAACAAACTGAGTTTATTAATGGTATAGTCAGTCTACTTTTAAAAATATTTCATTCCAAAAAAATCAAAAAGAATTTTTTGTCCTCTTCTACTGTTCATATTCTTGTTAAATTTACATTACACAAGATCATGATGATATTGAAATGCTTTACGTTTAGATTATTAATCATTTTTTAAAAGAATGTATGTATATATATAGAGAGAAAGAGAGACTAATATCCACTTGGTAGGTACCATACAAGTAATGAGTATGTATGTGTGTATATGTACATATATTTATGATTTTTAAAGCAACTTTGAAATAGTTCATCTGGGTAGTATATTCATAGATTTTAAATATACATATACTAATAAATACATATGTTGACCTGAAATAAATATACTATCTGATAGTTGTCCAGCAAAGGTGGGTTTACTCAGGATCAGCAGAGAATTGCATTTTGGGGTGTGCAACCATGGTGAGCCGCATACAAGTTCCCACGTGGCAAGGAGAGCACTTTCACAGAGAGAAAAGGAAGTTGGGGCTGTTACAGCAAACAAGGAGTCTCTGGCTTTTCTCAGTCTGAGTCCTAACAGGACATAAGAGGGATCTGTCCTCTTCCATTGGCCTCTGCTGTCTTCGCAGGGAATGGTAGTTCCCCCTAACTGCGTCTCCTGACACTATTTAAATTTTAATTAATTACTTATTTAATTGAAGTTTCTGTTTATTTTCCGCTTTGATCAAGATCTTTCTCTGAAATCACTGCTGATCAAGAGTCAGGTTTTCCAGTTTTAGGACTTTTTGTCCCTCAGTGACAGGAAGGACCCTTCCTGGGTGTAATGTGGACTGGAAACCTATTGCAGTGACATTCAAGTAATGAAGAAAGGTAGGAAGGAGACCTCCCAGGCACTTTTTATCTAAAGTTCATGTGTTATCAAGATTGGAGATCGTCTGAAGTGTTATGTCATCATCAAAGGTTTGGTGACACACTTTCAACAGGCCTGGTCTAGGTTTCTTGGGGAAGCTGTCTCATCAAATGTCATTGCTTTATTTCTGGGAAATCTTTACTTTCATGTCACCAGGTGATATGGAGGTTCAGTTAGGGCTTGGTTCTTCCTTTAGGTGTGTCACATGAATCCAAGAGTCTATTCCTTGGAGTTTGGCAGCACAAGGATTGGTTATCAGTACCTGATAGGGGCCTCTCCAGTGAGGCTGAAGAGAGTTCTTTCAGAACTGTCTTTTCCAGTAGACAAAATCTCCAGGTTGCAAGGTGCGATGCTTAAGGTCATCGTCTCCCAAGGGTGTACGGTGAAAAGATGCTCTGCTGAGCCATGGTTATTTTTAATGGAAGCAATTAGGCCTTTGCAATATTGGGATGTCTCTCCTTTTATCAGTTGGGAGTCAAAATTGACAGGAGCCAAGTGCATTGGGCGTCCCGTGACTATCTCAGAGGGTGAAAATGTATGAGATACCTCCCAAAGAGGTGAATCTGGGATTTAGAAGGATCAGCAGCCTTGCTTTCGGCCAAGGCATTTGGAGGGCCTCTACAGAGTCTTAACGCTATTGTTGCATTCAGCTAAAGTGGAGGATTGAGGGTGATAAGAGCAGGGAAAATGTAAAAACAACCAAGCAGCACACACTTGTTGAAGCGCCTCACCGCTAACATGGATTCCTAGGTCGCTGTGAAGTTTGAGAAGACTTCTTCAGGTAGGGCTAGTCTTTTCCAAAAGGACTTTAGCCACAGAAGAAAGCGTAACCGGTCTGCAAGGGAAGGCTTCTTTCCCTCCAGTGTGAAAACTACAAACCATGACTAAAGCATAGTTATACGCATGAAACAGACGGAGTTGTATGAAATCCATTTACAAATGTGACCTTTTTTTGTTATGATATAATGAAATGTGTCAACATCTGGAGGAGTTGCATAACTCACTGAATCAGTGTTTTCCATATAAAAAAATGTTTTAAAAATTAGATAGAGGGTTCATTCAAAGGGCAAGAGAGGATTATAATGTAAGGCAGTATAAAAAAATCCATTGGCATGGTTTGATTTTCCTTATTGCAACTTACCTTTAAGAACTAGCTCTTGTTAAGTTTTTGTATGGAGTCAAAAAGAATATCTACAGTGATCTCAGCTGGCTTTTCTCTCTATATCTTTGTGAGACTGGGTTTGTTTTTTTTAATATACTTTGATCAAAAAAATATCATTACAGACTTAATACAAAAGGTAGGTCTGAGAATCTAGGCTCTTGTATTAAGTCACATAGTAAGGAGGTTTACATTCTTCTCATTCTTTAATTTTGGAAAATATAATTATTTTTCGTAAAATACAGTATGTGTTACTATACTGTGCATTTAATGGTATGAACTCTAAATGAATTAAGGAGTAAATATTCTTATTTTCTCTTGGTTTGAATTTCTAGTATGTAAAAGCTTAACATGTGTAACCCAAGTAAGCTAAAGCTCTTACAAGGCATCTATAATTTTGAAGAATATAAAGAGATCCTAAGGCCAAACAGTTTGAAAACCGCTACTTAAAGCTAAGCCTTGGTTTCTTTGAAGTTTAGAAATGCCACAGAAATAAGTTGGTTATTTGCACAAAAACAAATAGTTGATTTTATTTTACAGCAATTACAACATCAGAAAGGAACCTATAGAATCAAAGTTTTGTGTTTTTTAGGTTAATTCAAGCCTGTCTTATTTAAGGAATATTGTGTAGTCACTTTTTCAAACATTTTTGTTTTGGTCATTATTTATTTTGAAGCTTGAGAAAGAAGCAATGACGGAAGCAGTTTTAAAAGCCATAGAAGAGGAAAGAAAACATTTGGAAAAAGCTCACGCTGAAGAAAGGGAGTTATGGAAGACTGAGCACGCGAAGGATCAAGAGAAAGTGTCTCAGGAGATTCAAAAAGCTATACAGGAGCAAAGAAAAATTAGTCAGGTTAGTAAAATTCGCTCTTTGTCAATATTTTTTTTTTTTTCTCAAAATAAAGTATTTCTGCTACTATTTTCTTTTACTTGAAATCACCTTATTGGACATAATTGTCTTACCTTTGATTTGAATATTTTAACTGAATAATTTTCAATTTATCTGCGCTTTTACTTTTTAACACCCATCACTTTACCTTTTTACTCTATTTGCAAAGAAGTCAGAATCCAAATTCATGTTCAGTCCTTGCAGCTGCATTAAGGCTCCTGTTTAATATGTTTGCTTTTTCTTTTTCACAAACACACACATACATATACAATCAAAGAAAAAAATATATGTGTATGGAAAACAGTTTAATTGATTAATTTATGTCTAATTTGTATATTTATGTACCTGTGGTTGGTAGCAGTAACAGAACCTGACAAATAACCCCTTAGTCTTGTAAGATACATACGCATCAACACATGTGGCCTGTCTACAAAATAACTTGATTACTTACCTGAACTATTAAAAACTACATTGATTTCATTTTCCATAATTGAATTTGCATGGTTCTATTTTACTTGTGTTTGGTCTTTTCTTTATATAGACAATGAGATATCTGAATAAATCAAGTAAATCTTTCTTCCAACAAGTATAAAGAGAAAAAAAAAATTATGGAAATCTTTGTTTTACAGATCAAAACATTACATATATGTCCATTGTTCATTCAACCGTGCATTATAAATGTACCTGAAATGACTAACTTTTGAGAACAAACAACCTAGAAGATTTACTTATGAGTCATTAGCTAATCTTAATGAAGCCTAGGATGCTGAGTCTTTCTAATATCCAGGATCAATGTTATATGCTTTTAAAAGATGTCACCTAAGTTTATTCTCAAGAACACACAGTTAACTCATTTATTTTAAAAATTATACAGATCTGTAATGACATCTATGGTAAGATAACTGTATAACAGTAGTGTGGTAATAGATCTTATTTTTTTTCCTTGCTTTTTTCCATTAAAGTAATGATTACTTTCTAATTCTTTCTGTAACCTACGTTAGTATCAACAAATATATATATATATTGTATGTGTGTTTAATTGTCTCTCAGTTCATTTGGTTGGAATTCCATGCCAGTAAGGTCATTTGGGAGAGTTTACTTAAAACTTTTTTTGTGACCACAGACCATTCCTTTAAGCTAACACAGATGTGGGTTATTAGTCACCATGAAATTGGGAAAGAGGGCAGGAATAAATCAGCACATACTCATCACCCAAACAACAACAACAAAAATGTATCTTAAAGAGCATCCTCTCTGTCAGTTTGTCAGGAGCATTCTTGTCCACACGAAATACTATAGTATATAATATACTTTGATATTTGTTGTCTGTTGGCTCGGAGTACTGTGACGATAACCCAGTCTTGTTGTGAATAAATACTTTGTGTTTATTTTCTTTAAAAGTGGTTGTATATTTTTCTAGAGAGAGAAGTGTGTATGTGTTTAATTGCCTTGTAGCTGACAGTTGAATAGAGAAGATCTGTAGGAGAGAGAACAGTGTTGCCAAGTAACGCTCAGATTTTCAAATGTGAGTTGGTGCTATCAGATGTATGCCAGGTCCTCCTTAAAGAGCTCACTGCTTTTATTCTTACATGGTTGTAGTAAAACCTAAAATCAAACAGCTGTCGTTCTACCAGCCCCTTAAAACTTCTTAGTTCTATTCTAGAAAATTGAGAAATTACTTTTCTTTGGAGCCAGATAAAGCTTATATATCTTTCATATCTTTTATTTATTTAAGCCAGCAGGATAAGCAAATAAATTGCCATGGTCAAACTTAGTCTTTGGTGTTTTACATTAATAATTGAAAGGACTTCCCATTATATTCCCAGGATTATACTTATTTCTGGGGGTACAGTAGTGAAAAAAAAAATTTTCCCTGCCTTCTTGTGAAGAAAACTGACAGGGAGCTATTAAAGGTATAAGAATGTGAAGTAGTGATCAGTGTCACAAAGGAAAATGAAGCTGTGTAAGAGGCTAGAGAGGGAGGGAACCAATGTATAAATCAGGCAGTCAGGTAAGGACTCTCTAAGGAGGTAGCATCTGAGCTGAGGCCTGCTTTGAAGTGAGGCATTTACTTTGTGAGTGGCTGGGGAAAGAGTGCTTTAGGCATGAGAAATAGCAAGCGCAAAGGCCCTGAGGCAGAAAGATGCTTGGTATAACTAAAACTGTGTGGCACCGTTATGGATATAGACAGACACGCAGACCAGTGGAATAGGATAGAATACAAAGGCACAGATTTTCCTGTAATTTACTAATCTATAAAGATGAAGTTACAAATTAGATAGGATAAGTTACCTTAGCATTTCAGGGTTTTTAATCTGAGTTCAATGGAAGGGGGCCCTAGACAGTCTGTGAATTTACTGAAGTTATGCAAAATTTGTGTACATGTGCAGATTTTTCTGCAGAGATAGTCTAGACCTTTTATTAGATTTTCAAAAGTATCTTACTGATTAACCCAGAATAGATTAAAAATACAGTCATCCCTCAGTATCTGTGGGGGATTGATTCTCAGACCCACTGTTAATTCCAAAATCTGCCAACTCTCAAGTCCTAAAGTCGGCCCTCCATATGGCAGTTCTGCATCTGCGAGTTCAACCAACCGTGGATCATGTAGTACTGTATGTATTTATTGAAAAAAAAAATGTTTAAGTAGACCCATGCCTGTGTTATTCAGGGGTCAATTGTAATTGCTATTGGCTGCCCATTTCCTTCTGGACTTTGTATACCAAATGAATTTCAGATAGATTAAGTCTATACATTTAATATATTATAAAGTATCAAATATTGATACTCTTTGAAAGGGAGGGTCCAGGCAGAACTTGTGGAATGGCAAGACTAAGGACCTTTGCAAATTAGCTTCTCCAGAAAGGCAATGAGAAAACTAGCAAAAATGGACAAAATCAGTTTTTTTTTTTTTAGAACTCTGGAAATTAACCAGTAGCTTCAACAACCCAAGAAGTATTTATTCAAGAAAAATAGTTAAATCTCTGTCTATAAGTACAGCAAGCTTTGTAGAGTTTTATCTTGCCTAATTCCCATCCCCTACTGCCCAACTCCATGGTAGCTTTAAAAACTAGTACAGCATCACAATCACGGCAGCTGTGAACATCAGCAATGGAGAAGGCACTGAACGAGCAGACCAGGTTCAGAGCTCCAGAAAAACTGTCCCCAGAGAATTGTTACTGTTTGGCCTGACTGGCAGTTCCCTAGAAAGTTTGCATTCACAAGGCTTGTTGATGTTCGACCTGACTCAGTGTTTGCTCAGCAGGAAAAGCTCTATACCCACAATGTTTGTCAGAAACAATAAGTGGCAACTGTTTAACTTTTCAGCTGCCTGGGACAAAAATACCACTTGGGGCAAACAAGAGGCCAGCCAAAAAACTTAAAATTGAGAATTCTGGGAAATGTGGTTGCCATAGATAACTTTGAAAAGCTCTTTCTCTTAAAAATGTTCTTGGAATACTTGAAGGTCACACACATACATAAGGTATATGTGCCCAGGAAAGACCTAAGAAGGTCCTAATCTCTTACCACTGGCTGACTGATTCTATGCAAGCAGAAAGTGGAGGCTGAGGTAGAGTTGTAAACTGTGTGTTGAGGGTGTGCCCCAACAGATAGAGGTTGACAAATAATGAAAAACTTATGAGTTCAAGTTACTTAAGAAATAACTAATTTGTCTAATCGTAAGCTGACCACTGAGCTAACCTAGCAGAGACTTAAATGGCTACATACGACAAAGAATATAGACTTGGCAGAATTAGTACAGAAAAGTTGTAGAATGAAAGTTCCTGAAGAAACAAATAGCAGCAACAGTTATTCCTGGGGGATGAAGGAAAGCTAATTTCCGGAGTTGCTGTGTTACATTATTTCAGATGTCTAGTTTTTATCGACAACACACAATTATGAGATATGCAGAGAAACAGTAAGGCATGCTTATAAACAGGAAAAATAGTCAGTAGAAACTACAATGATGTTGGACTTAATAGACAAAGATTTTAATCTGCTATCATAAATAGTGCAAAGAACGAAAGGGGACCATTTCTCAAAATTTATAAGCCCTCATCATATATATTACAGGTATGTGTGCTCTTCAAAAACTAACACTAGAATTTTTTGAAAAACTGCTCTATTAAATTTTCAAAGTGCACCCTCTTTGCTATAAAAACAAGGTTGCATGTACATGAGTGAATATTTCTCTTCCTACTGTACAGTGAAAATGTAATATATGTGTGTACAAATATATATATATTATATATAGTTTACATTTTGTGTATGTTGTACATTTTCACTGTATTCTCTAAGTGTCTTAGTATCACTTCTTTATTTTCCATTTATTTTTCTTTGTTATGTATATGGATGATTTCTTCTATTGTATCTTCTAATTCACTAATTCTCTAATTTGCTTTTAAAAACCCATCTATTACATTCTGAGTTACACCTCTTTTATTTTTTATTTTTCTAGAATATTTATTCATTTATTTATGTCATTCAGATGTGTCATTTTGTTTATTTCTGCTTAATCTCAGAATCAGGAAATAGCCTCAAGACAAATCAAATTTGAGTGGCTGGGCTAACGTGTCTGTCTTCTTCCAGATCATGAAACACTATTTTTAGTATCTAATAAGATTTTTGATGCTTGTAAAGTATTTTGGTTATTTTCTTTTATTTGGATCGGCTTCTTTAGTTTTCTAAAGCAAGAGTCTTGGTGCTAATTACATGTACACCAGTATTAGGAGCCCCATTGTTAACATATTATGAGGCAGAATTTGGAATCCCTTATTTATCATAACACTAAGGAGAAGGAGATACAAAGTGAAATGGAAAGATGGTGTTTTGAATTACTTGTTAGTTTAAGACTTTAATGGCAGTATTTCTTGGTGAAAAGCGCACATGGCTCGGGCTTCAACTTTGGAAAGGCAGTGCTAAGTTACGGACTTGCTTGAATGTGTCTAAAGGAAATTGCTGTATGTGGCCATAGTCTTGAAAACCCTTTCTCATAGCTAGCTTTTTTTAGGTTTTGTTCTCATTCTTGGATCCGTGAGAGCTGGAACTTAGTGTGCCTTTCACATACCAAATTCTTTTGGGATCAGTACTGCTGGTAGAGCCTTATCTGACTCCACGCAGATTGGTCAGCGTAACGTAGCCAAAAGTCCATGCCCACCAGACCTGACGTCTTTCACCACTAATACAGTCTGCCCGTCTCCTCCTCCCTTCAACATGCCCCAGCTTTCCTGCTTGTGACCTAATATGCCTAAAATATGGTCAAGGCATCTGGTCACGTCAGTATGTAAAGGTTAGTCAAGCTTGTTCTTACTTCATTCCTTTACTGAAGGCTTTTGCTAATAATATTCAAAAGAAAAAAAGAACTGATCCTGAAGCACAAAATTGTATTAATCTGTCATCTTTAAGAGATTCTTCTTCCTCACACTTGGAGAAAATGATCCTAAATCTTAGTGTCAATAATTTTCTACCTGATATAATCTCCATATGGGTTTTCAGGAAAAAAAAAATAAGAGATAAATAGGTGAGAAGTTAGGTAGGTAGACTAACTGTCATGAAAGAGTGTGCTTGTTACAGAATAAATCACAATGTGTATAATCTTGGATTTGGTCTGTGTAACAGTGTTTTCTAGAGGGACACATTTGATAGGAAAACTTCTGGAAAGGATTCACCTTTCTAGATGTATTGAGAGCATCCAGATTCATGGAAAGAGGTCAAAATATCAACATTAATAGGTATTTGGAAGAATCTGATTCCTGCCTGCATCACTTTGAGAGGTTCAAGACTTTAGTGGAGGAAGTAACTGCAGATGTGGGGGAAAACAAGAGAACTAAAATTAGAAGTGGAGCCTAAAGATGTGACTCTATTGCTGCAGTCTTATGGTAAACCTTAGGTGAGTAGGGACTTTTCTTCTCATGGATGAGCAAAGAAAGTGGTTTCTTGAGATGGAATCAAGTCCTGGTGAAGATACTGTGAAGATTGTTGAAATGACAACAAAGGAGTTAGAATATTCACAGAAATTGAGCTGGCTAAAACAGTGGCAGGGTTTGAGAGGACTGAGTCCAGTTTTGAAAGAAGTTCTGCTGCATGTAGAACACTGTCAAACAGCACTGTGTGCTCCAGAGATTGTTGGTGAAAAGAAGAGTCAATCAGTGCCGCAAACTTCGTTGTCTTATTTTAAGAAATTGCCACGGCCGCCCCAGCCTTCAGCAGCCACCACCCTCATCAGTCAGCAGCCATCAACACTGAGGCCAGAGCCTCCACCAGTGGAAAGATTACAGCTCTCTGAAAACTCAGATAATGGTTAACATTTTTTAGCAGTAAAGTATTTTAAATTAAGGCATGTACATTTTTAGACAGCTTAATAGATTATAGCATAGTGTAATCATAACTTTTATGTGCCTTGGGAAACCAAAAAATGTCTGTGACTCGCTTTATTGCAATATTTGCTTTATGCCGTGGTCTGGAACCAAAGCCACAATACCCCCAAGGTATGCCTGTATGTGAAATTCTGGAGAAGGCAAAGCTACTTTGAGAGGAAAGAAATCAGCAGTTGACGGGGAGGAGATGGGGGCACTTTTTGAAGGTAATAGAAATGTTTTAATCATAATTGTGGTGGTAATTGCATTTGACGGAATATATCAAAGGATGTATTTTACATCGATGAATGTTACTATATGCAAATAATATTTTCATAAAGCTGACTTTCTAAAACAAATGACTATAAGAATAAATTATTGGATAGATAGTGACTTCAGAGGGTGACTTCATTTACTATGGTGAGTAAGGATTAAGTTTTATGGGGATAAAAATTCCATTTGGTGCATACTAAATTTGAGGTGCCGATTCATAACCCTAGAGGAAATGTTGAGTAGGCAGTTAGAAACATGGCTCTGGGGTTCAGGTGACTTGTCAGGGCTGGAGACCAAAGTTTGGGATTGACAAGCATATAGATGATATTTAAAACTGAATAAATAAAAAGAAAATTGTTCTGGACAACACTCTGCATGACTTTCTTTTATGGAATGTGGCCATTTTCTAACTAGAAGAAAACGATGTCTACTTCAGATTAGCTTGTACTAGTGGAGACGGCCTCACACTTCTGATTGTTGCGTTTCAGATGAAATTGGGAAGGAATTAAAGTTACTGATGCTTTCTGCATCGCAATCCTGTATCACCCAGGGCTGAGGGGCCAGCGCCTCGTCTTTCTGGGATGCTCAGAGCCACCAGCATGACAGCGGGTCCTGCCGGCTCCTGTCTGGTCTCAGGGCCCAACACTCATTCTGTCCGCCAGTTCCTTGGCAGCTGGTTGGGGTCCGTCCACGGAGCCTGAAGACCTCCTGTCCAGGGAACAGACTGCTCGAGCACTGCCTGGACGGCCGACTTTCTAAAGCCTGGAAGCTGTTTTATTAATTCTAAAATGTAGATCACTTCACAGCACTCAAATGTTTCTTTAATTAACAGAATTCTCAGAATAGGGCTTGTAATTAGCAGTACTTAACATCTGTGATCACTAAGTCACACTAGAGATGAGGGGAGGACAGCTTGTGGCAAAGAAAGCACAATCAGTGTAAACTTAACTACAGTTACTCCTGAGAAATGCAAGGGACAAGTCAGCTTCTGCTCCCAGTTGACTTCAAGCTTTTCTCTGCATTCGTACTGACTTTAACTGAGGTGAGAAACATTAAACTGACGGAAAACACTGCCTAATGATTGTGGCACATATTTCTACAGCCTCATTTGAGAGATGATTTTGTTTGGCCTTGGGCGTAAATTAAGACCAAGTCATAGTGGTGATTTTAGGCCTGTACTGTTTTTTCTGATTTATTAAGGAGAAACTTTATGACTCTGGCTTATTTGATTTTCATATTAAATTAATTTTGTGTCCCTTAAAAATCTTTGTTAAAGAAAGCAAATTTGTTACTGACACCGAGGGAGCAAAGAGAAGAGCATCATTAATTTTGCTGGCCTAGCAGAGTCCTGTAAAAAGACTCCAGTGCGTACAGACACTTAAGCTATGTCTGACGTTGGAAGCGCCTCATAACAGTTTATAACCACAGCCGCTGTAATTTGGGGTTATGTTTTCCCCCAAAGCCACAGACATTACAATCAGTGGTTAAATTTTCTTTAAAAAATTTAGCATTGCCACCTGACTCTTCTTTTAAAAAAGGAAATAACATTTCTATTTTAGCTTAGCAGGCCAGATAGTTTTACAGCGCTGAAGTAATTTTTCTGTCTTGACGTACTTCGTTTTGATTCATTAGTTTGTCTTAACATTTTTTATTTCCAGAGTTTTGGTACTAACCTAGTTAAGTATGGGTAAAATCTTAGATTTTAATTGTTTTTAATTTTAATTTAATCTGGGGACAAGTGAACAACACCACATCAACTTACCTTCTCATCTGTCAAGATTTTTCCTTCTATTACATTCCCTATTTCATTCAGTGATGTAACCATCTACCAAGTTACCCAGTCCAGAGGGTGAATTCCTTCTAGACTCGTTCTCTTTCATCCCCGTTTTCATACTTTTTAATCATTAAAGCTTTCCCATTTTACCTGTTAAATAATCCTTAAGCATATGTACTTCCTTCCTACCTGCTATCATTGACTTAATTAGGGTCCTCATTGCTTACGTTGACCTCTTACATAGACGTCTTCGCTTCCAGTTTTGTCTCCTTTCAATTTGGAATAAATGTCATTCTCCCACTTTAACTTCTTCAGTGCCTCCCCATAGCTTCTGGGGTTATATTAAGGCTACTTGGTATGACCCATAAACCTTTCAGAGCATGAAATATAAATCTTTCAGTGACCTGGTCTCTGCATCTCCGGCTCATCCTCTCCGACTCTACTTCACATTTCGTGCTTTTAGTACCAAACTGCTCGTGCACGCACCACGCTATTTATGGTGTTGAGCCTCCAGTCCTACTGTGCCTTCAGCCCAGAGTGCTGCTGTTTTCCTAACTTTCAAAACCCTCTCTTTCTTAATAATTTAGCTTTTTTTTAAATTCAGAAAACTTATTTTTCTACTTCTCAGATGAAGTCTAGTGTTCTTTCTTCTTCATTGGCATTTAGTATAATTCTACCACTGCCCAGCTGTATTATATTAAAATACCTTCTCCACTAGATTACAAGCACTTTGAAAATAGAAACCAAGTCTTTAACAAGCCACAGGAGATTATTAAAGTGATGCCGGGCCATCACTGTTTTAAGGAGACACATTAATTTTTTTTAAACGGACTTGATCTCCAGCAACACAATTCAGCTCTCTTAAAAGTTTTGGTTGGTTTTATATGAAACATATTACCAAAAGCAGCATCACCAAAATTAGTGCTTTGGGCATTTCATGATCCCTTTGTAAAAAGTGTTCATTAGATTGTCCATTGGGTGCCAAACTTAGACGATTCTTACCATTATTGTTATTCAGTGAAATACTTAGAAAGTAATCTGGGAGAAACAAGGACAATTAAATTCAGCTTCAGAAAAGTGTTTACTTTCGAACATTACAAGATTTGTTGTAAGGTAATGAGTGGCTGCATGAGTACAGGTAGACTTTTTAGGAGAGACAATATATTATACACTGATATCTGTGTCACAAGTTTCGGTATCAGCTGTTTTCCAACAGTACTGCAGACTTTTAATGAATCCTTTGTGCAGTGGTATCCTTATTCCCATCTACAATGAAGTATCATGTGACAGGAGAAAAAAAATGTTGAATGTGTAACAAATGTATTGGAATCTATAGCATTTAAAGACTAAATAATATTTTATAGAACTGGTTTAAAGGGACAAAATCTTTAATTTGTACATCTCTTCTGTGAGTCAGGAATAAGACAAAAGACTATGAAAAAAAAAGTATAAATGTTTAAAAGAACCAGAGATAACTTACAGAAGTGAGATAGATAATATTAGAATGTAAAGCTTAATGAATGGACTCTCTTACTGTACTCATTACAACATAGCTTATATAGGACTAGCCTTACACCAAAAGTAACCATAAATGTGCTACAAAATATATAAAATAATTTACTGAAGGCCTTGTCATTGTAGAGCAACTAATGCAGATGGGTTTGGAGGAGCTACAAGTCTTGAGAAAATGGAAACACTCAAGGTGAACTTTACATTCAGACTTTAAAAGCATTTTCTTTTTTGCAGCATGCAGAATTAGGGCTCGAGCAGAAAACGTATGTCTTACAGGGCTGATGAGGCAGAAGGCAAAGTTCAGGCCTGCCAAGGGGCATATTTTCAGAACAAACTCTCAGAATAACAAAAATCAGTTTTCAGATTACCCCCAAGTCACTGGCCAAATTCTCAATTGCATATGCAGAGAGCAAGACTCTTAAAATCCAATAGCAAAAAAGAAGAGCTGAGAGGCTAAAAAGCCAACCAGATTCTTTCAGGAACTTAAGTCCTGTGAAGGTAGAAGAGCTTTAATAAGTCAAAGGCTTTCATCTGAGAAAAGCTGAAAGGCCTTCCTCCTTAGACTAAAGGCCACAACCTAGGAATAAGGGCAGTTTACAAAAGAACATGTAAAAGGCTCCAGTAAGCACATGGAAAAGGGCTCAATATCACTATTCATCCAGGAAATGTGAATTAAAATCACAGTAAGTTACCAGTATACCCCTGCCCTGGGTATGGATATGATTAAAGAGACTTGACAGTACCTACTGTTGACAATGATGTGGACCAACTGGACCTCTCATACATTCTTGCTGGTTTATATTTGTCTACTCACTTTTTAGAAGTGTGTGGCAGTTTTTACTAAGTAGCTCAACACATATATACCCTGATACTCACTATTTCCATATTATGTATACACCCAACAGAAATTAGTGCTCATCCCACTAAAAGATGTTTAAAGGATTGATAGATCTTGCTTTCTTCATAATAATCCCAAATGGAAACTTTCCAAATTATCTGTTATTGGTAAAATGGATGAATATTATTTTCAACATTACACCAAAAAAAAAAAAAAAAAAAAGACTAATGATGCACTCCAGAGTATGGATGAATCTCAAAAATATTATGTTGAACAAAAGTTGGTCACAAAAATATAAATACTACATGATTCATATTTTATGACCTTTAGGAACAGGAAAAAATAATCTGTGGTGATAGAAATCACAATAGTGATTGTCTATGATGGGGAGAAGCATGCGAGAACTTTCTGTAGCATGTAAATGTTCTTTTTCTTCATCTGGGTATTGAGTAAATGGGTTTATTCACATGTAAAAACCCACTGGTTAATGTTTGTGCATTTCACTGTGTGTGACATTTAAAAAGCTAAGTACAAAGGAAAAAATAATGCAGTCCTTATTAAAGTAGGCATTTACTTAAAAAGTTGTGAGAAGCATCTAAAGTATTACTTCAGAGGAAAATCATAGCATCATATACTTAAATTAGAAAATAGAAAAGGCTGGAAAATAATGGACTAACAGTTTATTAAGGAAGATAGATAAGAAAGAATAGAATAATCCAAAGAAAATAGAAGTAAAGAAAAAAGATGATAACAGAAATTCATGACACAGATGGAAAAGCTTAAAAATACTGAATTGTCACTTAAGACAGAAAAGTCACAAGTCTTTGACAAGATTAATGAAGAAAGAGGGATGTTATAATGAACATTATCAAAGCAATGAATAAATTGATCTAATGTAGATGCTATACAAATTTTAAATATGATACAGCAATATAATGAATACCAATCAATTGTAAAGACAAAAATCAATTGTAAAGACAGAACTGACACATGAAGAATTAGAAATGCTAAATAGTTCTGTAGCTGTAGAAGAAACTGTATCTGTAGTTTAAAAATACTCACTTATCTCTTAAAAAACAAATGTAAATATTCCCCCCCTCCAGAAGATGGAGTACAATTTCCCTCCTCTTCAGTGGCTCAACTTAGTTGTTCATATCTAATTAATGGATTATAGAAAGGGAAAAAAGGTTAACTTTAGTTACCAGTTTAACCAAATGATCAAAGTTAAATATTGCCAGTGATAAATAATGTTTAATGCCATGTGCCCCCTGATATGACACAGAAGCATGCTTCACCTGTATGGTATTCTTCCCCAAAATTGATAACCCCAGTCTAGTCATAAGAAAATAAGATGAATCCAAATTTCTTCAAAATACCTG
This sequence comes from Camelus bactrianus, assembly GCF_048773025.1. Classification (NCBI taxonomy): domain Eukaryota; kingdom Metazoa; phylum Chordata; class Mammalia; order Artiodactyla; family Camelidae; genus Camelus; species Camelus bactrianus. Next base: position 18,248,648 of record NC_133572.1, read on the forward strand.
AAAAGTACTCTTTAACAGTGTCAAAGTAATAATAAGGAAAGACTGAGAAACTATCACAGATTGGAGGAGACTAATGACCTGTGATATCTGAATGTCACATTTTACCCTGGTTTAATCCAAAACAGAAGAATGGCATTATTGGAAAAACTGATGAAATATAAATAAAATCTGTGATCTATTTAATATTTTATATGATATTAGTTTCTTAGCTTGATAAATGTGCCATAATTATGTAAGATGTTAATACTAGAAGCTGGATTATGGGCATATGTGGACCCTTTGCAAGTTTTCAAGTAAATCTAAAATTATTTCAAAATAAAATGTTTAATGTATTTTTTTCTAACATGTATCTAGTTAAAAAGAGCATTTTAATCTTCTCCCTTCTAAAACCCCACTGAAACAGAAACTCTGAAATGGAACCCTAAATTAGGAATGGAGATGACTGAGAAGACCAGTGTACACTGTAGAAGTTCTAAAAGGCTTACTAGTTACAACTAGTAAGATGTCTCTTTAGAAGGAAAATGAAGATGAAGCTTCAAATAGAAGAATGTTTGAAAGTCTGTTTACTAAACAGTTAGATCCCCACTCATCCTCTGCCAGTCCTGACAGAAAACTGGGGTTAGTTCTCTGGGAACAAAGAAAATGGAGGTTCTCTGGACCAGGGACCACCAAGCACAGTTGAGGGTATAGATTCTATAATGAAATGGGGTTGAGAGGACGCAAGGTGAAAAGTTTTATGCTGCTTATTAAGAACCTGGGCCATTTTTCCCATCACAGCTCTCAGAATGCTTGCAACCAGACAGGAAATTGGAAGATTCTTTTCTGAGGAATCTCGACAGCCCAAGATAAAAAACCTAAATATATTGGTATCAGAAATTACCCCAGAGAAACAACCCAGCCAAATTTCTCTGCTATTAAGGTCATAGTCCATAAACCACAACTGCAGGCACAGAGGTGTTACTCAGAATTTTACTGCTCTGGTCTTTAAACATGAGCAGATAGTCAAGTCTGAGCAGATAGCTTCTCATGAAAAGCAGGGAATAAAAACAGATTCTATGGAGATATGAAAAGTTAAAAAATAACCCTGTCATCAATTTCCTCAGAGGTAAGAGAAGATGTTGCATCTATGAAACAGGAATAGGATGTTTTTTAAAAGTCAAACAAAAAGATTAAAAATTAAAAATATAGTAGAAAGTTAAAAACAGCAATAACAGGAGTCAGAAGACAAAGTGGCAGAAGTCTTCCAGAGAAAAGCCTATAAAAATACAAAGAAGTGGCAAATAGGAATGAAAAGACCAGAAAATTAGGCAGTGAGTTCAGGAGGTTTATTAGCTAAATCATTGGATTTTGAGAAATAAAAAACAGAAAATAGAATGCAGGAAATAATACTGTAGTAGTAAAAGTAGTAATAGTAGTAGAAGTAGTAGTAGTAATAGAAGTAGAAGTAGTAGTAGTAGTGGAAGTAGTAGTAGTAGTGGTGGTGGTAGAAGCAGTAGTAGTAGTGGTAGTGGTGGTAGAGGTAGTGGTAGTAGAAGTAGAAGCAGTAGTAGTAGAACTACTAGTAGAAGTAGTAGTAGTAGAACTGCTAGTAGAAGTAGTGGCGGTGGTAGAGGTAGTGGTAGAAGTAGTAGTAGAACTGCTAGTAGAAGTAGTAGTAGTAGAACTACAACTAGTAGTAGTGGTAGTGGTGGTAGTATAACTAGTAGTAGTAGAAGTAATAGTAATGGTGGTGGTGGTAGAGGTAGTATAGTAGTAGAAGCAGTAGTAGTAGAACTACTAGTAGTAGAAGTAGTGGTGGTAGAGGTAGTGGTAGTAGTAGTAGTTGTAGTAGTAGTAATAGTATAACTAGTAATAGAAGTAGTAGTAGTAGCAGTAGAGGAGGTGGTGGTGGTAGTAGTAGAAGTAGTAGTAGTAGTAGAACTGCTAGTAGTAGTAAAAGTAGTAGTGGTGGTGGTAGAGGTAGTGGTAGAAGTAGAAGTAGTAGTATAACTAGTAGGAGTAGAAGTAGTAGTAGAACTACAACTAGTAGTAGTGGTGGTGGTAGTAGTATAACTAGTAGTAGTAGAAGTAGTAGTAATGGTGGTGGTAGAGGTAGTATTAGTAGTAGAAGCAGTAGTAGTAGAACTACTAGTAGTAGAAGTAGTGGTGGTAGAGGTAGTGGTAGTAGTTGTAGTAGTAGTAATAGTATAACTAGTAATAGAAGTAGAAGTAGTAGTAGTAGCAGTAGAGGAGGTGGTGGTGGTGGTACAGGTACCGGTAGTAGAAGTAGTAGTAGTAGGGGTGGTGGTGGTGGTGGTGGTGGTAGTTGTAGTAGAAGAAAAAAATCTTCCAGAGTATGTGAGTTTCTAGTTAGGCCTATACCTAAGTCCGTCATGAATTTTTTAGAAACGGGTAAAGAAAATGCATAAAAGTTCTCACAGACGGAGAAAATTTATACAAATGATAAGAATCGGAATGTGATCAGACTTTTCAATAACCTTTAAAACTGTACAAATTTCCAACCTAGAAATCCACACTTAGCCAATCTATAAGTTAAGTGTGAGAGTAGAATAAAAACATTTTCAGACAGAGGCGATGCCAAAACTTTTACTTCCCTTGTGCCTTTTCTCAAGAACCTTCTGGAGGAGGTGCTCTCTCAAAACGAAGGAATAAACCAAGAAAGAAAAATCCAGTAGTTCCTGGAGAGCTGAAGGCACAGTTCAAGAGGGATGTAGTGAATCCCTGGAAAAGTGACTGGGGGAAATCCCAGCATAGACAGCTGTGTAACAGACCTAGAGAGCAACCAGTCCAGACTGGAGATGCGTCCAGGAGATACGTCTCCAAGAAGATAAGCACCATAGAATGTGAGGTATCTTTGAACATACTGGGAAGAATGTTTCCCACAACAACAATTGTTTTCAACAATTAGATGAGAATTTTGGAATTAATGTACATATTTGCCCAGGCCAGTATACTGTGACCACATTGTATCATTCCTGAGCTCATGTTTTAAGAGACTGTACATGCGTTCACTTTATTTTGCAATTCTGTCCGGCTGTTATGTGAAGAATCTTGAGCTGGTCCGCTGGAGATTGGGAGATCACAAATAGGGGAAGCAAGCTTTCCTGTAGTAGGCCGTTCTGGTAGGAGGGGCCACATCAGACCCAGCAGTTGATGGCAGGTACAGGGGACAGCCCAGCCAAGACCAAAAGAACTGTCCAGCTGAGCCCAGCTCAGATTGCCGCTTTGCAGAATCATGACCCAAGTCAGGGATTGGCAGACTTTTTCTATGAAAGGCCAGAAAGTAAATATTTCAGGCATTTATAGATCAAGAGGCTTAATTGAGAATATTTTGTAGGTGCTTACATAATAAGAGAAAAAGCAAATCTTCAAAAATTTTTAATTGATGAAATTCAAAATACAGTAATAACTTTTATGGTGTAGATCTCCTAGCAAATGGAATCCTCTTTGGGGAGGATAACATTTTGCTTCATTGTGATTCACTTAGGTAACCCTATCAAAAATGGTTGCAAAGACTCATTTATTAATGTTAATATGTAATGAGGTTCTACACATTTCATCTTTAAGAATGTCTTTCCCACAGTTAGATGCTGGCACATATTGATATCAGTCAATGAGCATATGATTTCAACTGTGCATATTCACTTGAGAAACAGAATTAGGTTCTTCTATTAGTATTTTCCATTTAGCATGTCATTACAGTGCAGATTAATTACTTCCAATTGAAAGTTAGATGAACGCTCCTCAGTTGCACAGTAAATGGATTTTTAAATACGGAAAGTTCATTTGCACTTGCATCCATGTATGAAAAGCACTGATGGAACTGTAGCCTGAGCTCATAAATTTGTGTAGAACAGGGGTCTCACCATTTTTAACACAGGAACTGCATAAAGCAGCTTGACTTGACTTACGATTCTGACACTCATTTTCTAAGGTGCATTTCCACAACCATGGGCAACTTTTAAAATAATACATAATTAGATAATATGCATACATCATATATAAAAACAAAAATTAAGTAAAGCACACAGTTGCCCTAGAAAATCTTTGGTACTGTGGTTTACAGCCCACAGACCAGAAGTGAGCTGATTGCTGAGGCTTGTTTCCCGTAAATAATTTAACTGTGTTTATCATCTTTAACTAAAGTGCACTGATAAAGAAAAACCAGAGACCATTTACAAGTTCATGATCCTGTTTTTTACTGACGTGTGTGGAGGATTTAATGGATACTAAAGCATAACTATACTTATATGCAATGAGGAGAAATTTTCAAATCTTGTACACAGTGTTATATAAGCTTTTGGCCCTAAATGACATTTATCATGACCTGTTTCATTGTAACAGGGTAGAAACTGATTCCAGTCATTCCTTTTTTAAAAATTAGTATATAGAACTTTTTCTTCCACACTTAAAAACTAGTTATATAATCATCTGGATATGATTTCTTGCAAATATTTTATTTTTAGATAAAATATTTATGATGAGAAGTGTAACATTTATTTGAACAAATTATGACATATATGCAAATGTTTTTTGCTCTCAGCTATTTATTTGAGAGATTGCTTCTCACCTGGAGGCGATTTAGTGAGTAGATGCCAAGTATGCTGCTTATGACAGGACTCCCACCTCCACCCCCAGCAAGGAATTGTCAGCAGTGCCAAGACTGAGAAAACTTGCCTTGGAGGATATACCATGTTCCAATGGTTTGGCCACTACTAAAATATTCTGGAAAATACTCTTCCAGAATTGCCTATTTGAATATACTCATGGGCAGCAAATCTTCATTCCTTGTGAGGTATATTTTATTTTAGACTAATTCTCATCACTCATAGGGACAGTGTAATTCACTCATGGAATTCAGTGAAACGTGCAGGTAGATACTCACAGACACTTGAATATATGCACACAAAAATCATTAATCATTTCCTACTAATTCAGAGTTTGATCTGGTAAGAAAATGCAAAGCTTAAACTTTACTGCTGCATCATATTCAAAGATATTTATTTACTGACAACTAGTATTTAAGGGTGGATTTCACAACCTTGACTGTCACCTAACTCCCAACTTGGGAGGAAAGAATCAAGGGAAACTTCCTTTGTAAATGATTCTTCGTCAGCTCAAAATTTAGGAAAGGAGGATCCTCAGAAATGTGGACAGAGCAGACAATTTAAAGCCTCAGCCCCCTCCCCCCACTCAAAACGTTAACTGAAGAACATACTAGCTAATTCTACATGTTTTTTCTGGATGTATCCCTTTTATTTAAATTGATGCTTTTGCCTTCAACCAAACAGATCTGGTCAAATTTACTATGACCCTTACTAGATAGAAATTCTGATTGATACTTAATATGGTATGGGTTTACCTTTTATATTCAAATAATCCAGGTCTACCGTAGTTTTAAAATTATAAAACCCTTGAAAACCAAGAATTTTTATAACTCAGCTGTTGACAAAACCTGTCCTCAACTGATGTGAAGCTATTTATACTTTTAATTTACCCACATAGTGTAAATTATTTGTACCCTTCACTACAGAATTGTTAGTATATTTTACTTCAGGGGGCTTAGTAATACATGCATTATTTTTTGCCTTTCTAAAATCTGAAAGTTTTCAAATTTCAAATTAATGTGAAACCAATAAGATTATAATAGTGTAGATGCTCTTATTGTACCAGTTTTTAAAAATGTTTTTATTGAAGTATAGTCAGTTTACAATGATGTGTCAATTTCTGGTGTACCACACAGTGCTTCAGTCATACATGAATATAGATATATTCATTTTCACATTTTTTTCACTGTAAGTTATGACAAGATATTAAATATAATTCCCCGTGCTATACAATATAAACTGGTTGCTTATCAGATTTGGTGAGAATCCGCCTGTATTTTGAAGTGAGAGACACTCTGCCAGATTGCAGTATGTGTTCTGTGCGATCCAGTGGGTCTGTAGGTGTGATTCTTGGTGGATGTGTGGGAGAGGGCGAGGTGTGAGTCGTGCCAATCTGCCATCTTGTCTCAACTGATGCGTTTTTAAATAATCTTGTCCTAATTTTTTTCAAAAGTTACTATAGTTTTTCAACTTTAATCTTTTTGGATAATCATGGAAACAAGTTTGTATTCTATTATTTCATCAGTAGAACTAAAGCTTAATATTCTTAGTGATTGAAAATAAATAATAGCAATTGTCAAAGTCACCATTATAGGGCTTTTCAGATTTTTTACTTAATTTTATATGTTAGGGAAGGGATCTAAAAAATGAGTATACCAGTGTTAATGTGGGAAGAGAGCATGATCAAGTAAATGATAAGAGCTAATGTATATATTGCTAATATTTCTATGAAAAATGCTATATGTCATTTAATAACCTTTTAAAATGCAAAATAAAGTTAGATATCATTCTCCCTTAAATAAGCAAGGATTTTAAAAAATGATGAGGCTAAACGTAATCAAAGGTGCAAGAAAACAGCTATTCTCATGGGCTGCTTATGGGAAAAAATTACGCAAAATGTCAAAAGCTATAAGAAGGCTCAAAAATTACGTCCATCGGCCAGAATGATTCTACCTCTTGAATTGAAAATAAGTAAATATCTAACGTGCACCACAAAGATACATACATGGCTGCTCATCACTGCTTTATTAAAAACAACCGAAATATCCAGGAATAAAGGTTGATAAAATAAATTATTATAATCCTAGTAATCGAATATAAATCATAAAAGAATATATAACTGCTTTAAAATATTCCAAATATAGTTTAAGTGAGAAATGAGAGTTACAAAACAGTGTGTATAATGTGAGCCCCACCCTCTTTATACTCAGTTGTGAAAGGTGTGTGTCTTGTTCTGTGTTCATATTTTGCTGTATTTACCAATTTCTACAGTAAATATATTCATAGTAGAAAATTCTTTATGTTGTTTTACATTTTCTAAACAAAAACATACATACACTACAGAGTGAAGAGTCCTCATGAGTAACAAAATGAAGGAAATCTTCCTGAGGAATTTCAAGTCATTTTCTAAATGACTGTGTGTCCAAAAAAAGGATGATACCTATGTACACAAAGGGAAGTTAGAGGCGTTTGTAGCATTCATCCAATCCATAAGGCACTATGTTAGCAGAAAATTATTCCTGGTTTTTGAGAAGCATTACCTTTCTTTTTCAGAATTTTAGCCTGCTTTCTCTTTATCTGAAATTTTGAATTATCTTAGGATTCCCAATTGCTATTTCAGTAAAATGGAGAGTACCGCTTTTCTCCCTAATTTCTCATTTCAGATATTAGCACACATGGTGGAATTTTTACTTCTCATTCCTGGTGTCCAGCTCTCAACATCTTAACCTGGCAGGAGGACCAAACTAGCTGTAAATCTTGCCACCCAGACCACACTTGATTATTGTATGATGGGAAATTAAAGGTGAATAAAACAGCCTAGAGCATTAGGGTGTTCTTGGAAGAATAAACACAAGTTGGAAGTCTTATGTGGATAGTGCAAAGTACAGGAAGGCAATCAATCATGTAAACATCAAATGAAAGGGTGGTAAGGAAGGCACTGGAGTCTGTCAGGCGCTCCCTGCAATAAATGGCTTATTCCATTTCTTTTCCCTTTCACTCAGTTTAGAAAAGTGAATTCTGTGGAATCTCTAACAGAACCTAAAAAATTTTTGTAAGTTCTTACTCCTGTTTAAAGATGTGCTTTGAGCAGAATGAGCTCCACCCATTGAAGGGGGTTTTTAGTTTATATAAAATGGACACAAAAATGTCACAGTGCACACCTCCCTGACTCTTTTCATCCTCTCACAAATAGGAAACTGTTAAGGCAGCAATAATAGAAGAGCAGAAGCGTAGTGAAAAGGCTGTGGAAGAGGCAGTGAAGAGAACAAGAGATGAATTGATAGAGTATGTAAAGGAGCAGAAAAGGGTAAGTGTCCCCTGGAGGGTTTTAATTTGTGCTTCCATCAACTGGAACATTCGCTTCCATCCTGTGACATGAAATTTTAAAATACTAGAATGTCCTTTGTCATCTAGTTTAGTAATTTTTATCTGATTATTTTTCTGATATAGTTATATATTCTAATAGTTATGTCTATAAACATAAATTCCATCTGTGAACAAAAAAAAGTACCCTGAATGATTTCTTGCTAGACTCCTAAAAAGGACCTATAGCATTTCCAATGTAACTTTACACCTATGAAGAAAGTAGACAGTTGTATATTTTTAGTGTTTTTGCCCTAAGTTTGTTATTTCTTACAATACTTGTTGAAATTTTTATGCAATCTTTTGGCCTTCTGACTGTGTTAACAGCAGGGTGGTTCTAATAGACTTGATTCCAGTTACCAAATAAAGGCTCTTCTGCCATAGTTCCATTTCAAAAACAAGATTCAGATTATGCTTATCAAAATTCAGAATGCATGTTGAAGCTTTACAAAATAAATGACATTTCAGTACAATATGGTTTTATTGTGAGTCTGAGCAGTGGCTGAAAATAATAGGTCAAACTTAATTTGTAGTCTTTTCAACAGATCTTTATTCTTCTTAAGTAGTGACCAAGATGAGAAACACCTAAGATGAGATGTTTAATGGTAATCTCTGTAATAAGCATATTGCATTACAGTCTATTATATAATGAATTATATGGTAAATTTTCTCACATGAAATATTTTATATCTTGTTTATATGTTTAGTATAACATGTTCTATATTACAAAGTAATATATTTAAGGACTGTATGTTATACAGTATATAATATTAGGTGTAAATATATAATATACATATAAATAGATTTTGTGGTGTTTATCACGTGGTACCTAACATAATAAAAATATAAATAAAACATAGTACGTATGAGGATATTTGATACATAACATCTAAACTTAATTAATTGTGGTCAAAATGCAAATAAAAGATCATTCTGCACTTTACAGTTAAGTAGAAAGCTAGGAGTGTAGTAAAAACTCTTGACATTTTAGCTCCAGACTCTTGCTCTGAGGTCAAGCTTGGCAGGATACAAAGAAAATTCTCACCCCTCAGCAGCTACCATTAGGTTTCAACACAGGTAGTTGTCAGCAGAGTGAAAAATCACTAAGTAGGCTTTGCAGATAAATTAATCACTCACAGAAGCATTTTATATGGGATTTAATCTCTGTGCATGTTATCTCAAAGCGTTTTTTATTTATTTATTTGTTTATTTTATTTTTTATTGAAATATAGTCCGTTTACAATGTTATGTCAATTTCTGTGTACAGCACATTACTTGTCATACATGAATATATATATATTAATTTTCATACTCTTTTTTACCGTAAGCTACTACAAGATATTGAATATAGTTCCCTGTGCTACGCAGTATAAACTTGTTTATCTACTTTATATATACCAGTCAATATCTGCAAATCGCGAACTCCCAAAAGCAATTTCTCCCAAATTCCCAATAGGTCCCTAACCTTTTGAAGAGAAAATTCAGAGCCGAAAAATAGTCAGTTGACTTTTCAGAAAGTGGTATATTCCCAGAAAATTCCAATTTCCATATGTATTCCCCAAGGAGTTTTGTGTTAATTAACCTGGTTCAGAAGTAGTCATGCAGCAAAGGAATTACAGATGCTTTCCACGTGCAGACAGAAATTGTGATAGAGAACACACTTGAAAAAAATTCAAGAAGTCTTGTGGCTGTCTCCTTTTTTTAATCATCTTGTCTCAGTAATATATAGCCAATTCTTATTCGAGCACTTCATTTAGACAAGAAATTATATTACATAGCAAACCTATTCATAAGATTATTTTAGATTAATATTTCTTTGATCACAATGGAATATTTTTCTTTGAAAAAAACTTAAAAATCATATATTACTTTTTCTTCAAAAGAAATTTGTGGCTGCCATATGAAATGTTTAATATGAGAGCAAGAAATGCTTTTATAGGAGTTATCTGGTCCCTTTTTGAGGTAAATTAACCCTTGAAGAGAACTGACAATGAACTCTGCCATTTAGTCTCTGTTCTTGCAAATCATATTAAAGGATTTGTATTCATTTGTGTTAGGTAAACCAGTTGTCTCCTGTAGAAATGTTCATTAAATGGCAACAACAAAATCATGACAATATTAGATTCTGTTTGCACCTAACTTCCACCTCCATGCTTGTTCCTTTAGATGTTAAGAACAATCAGTTTAATACCTACCTTACAGAACTGCTATGAGTTAATACATGTAACAAAATAGAACAGCTGGAGTCTGGATTCAGTAAATACATGCTGTTATGAAGATCATTCTCACTGTGTTATTAAAGAAAAACGGAAATGCCTAGTAGCATTGTTTTTGCTAATGAAAAGTGTGCTTTTCGGATTAACATTTGGCATTCTGTTTCCTCTGATGTTTACAACATGATTCTAATAGTTTATTTCACTCTTGCTGCTAGATTCACAAAAGATGAAAATGATTTAATCGGTACATTAGTAGGAAGTAATGTATTACTTCCATTTAGGGATTTAGGACTTTTTAAATAACGCATAGTGTGGAATACTTCTAATGTTTGAATGTTTCTATCTCTGTAAACAGAAACACTATAGTAAAGGAAAGTGGATAAAATATCTGTAATGAAAGCACCAACTAATTACGGGTTTTTTTAAATATATAACTTTCTAAAAATTACTGTGCTCTTCTTTCCAAAAGTGTGTTTCAATGTCTCAAGTTAATTTTTATGAATATTTTTGGGCTTGGAAACTTTTCAGATACAAAAAAAAAAAAAAAGGCATCTCATAGCTTCTAAAGGAATGTTTAGATGAAACAAAAGTTTTTTAGAGAATTCATAATCTTTTTGTCTCTTTCCAAAAGACTAAATTAGGGCAACTCATCTCTCCTTCTTCCTTTGTAAGATGGGTTTCTATTTGCATCAGGGAAGAACACTTTTCCAGAACAAAAATTTTCCTTTCTCCTCTCCAGCTTTTTTTAACTAGAGAGTCAACTTGAGATTTTCAACATTAGACACCTCAAAAGCCCGATAGACCTTGGTTCCAACTGGGCTTACATTCCAGTCTGTGAAGTAATCCGTCCCCTCTTGAAGTTTTCCAAAGTCTTTGGAAGAAGAAGTCTAATGTTGTGTTAGTTCCTGTCTTTATATGCCTTTTGTCCTAAACAACCTTTCCTTTGATATCATCTTACCCTTTACAAATTCAGTAAAAGGGTGAAATGAGGACTCCTTTCCTCTACATCTTTTCCTTCAGTCTTCTACTTTTAAAAGACAGAAACACTCAAATTAAAAATCTGAAATGCTTAACTTTTCAAGTAGCTTATGATTTAACCAACAATATTAAATGTCTTTGAATTACAAATCACCATAGAGGATAAGCTTGCCTTTTCTGGGTATCTACAATCAACAAGTTTTAATCAGTGATCCAAGACTTTTGAATATTACAAGTATACTCAGAATTAGAATTAGAATTATACTAGGATTCAAATTAGAGTCATTCTGAGAAAATATTTTACTTTTAAATGTCATTTACCATTTTTGTATCAGATCAATAGTGATGCCACTGAACTTTATAAATGTATTCATCTGGTCTAAATTTCTTAGACAGGACAAAGGGGCTACTTATCCATGTACTAATTATGTGAATCATAATTTAAACTAAAATGGCATACTAAATTATTTACTATTGGATACACAGTAATTGTACTGTTAGTCCAAGTCATAATAATAACCAAAAATTAGTGTGTAATCAAAAATATCTAAACAAGGAGAGCTCTTTAAATGATCAACCAGAAAAATATTTCAAATTAATATCTGCTCCAGTGATAAAAGTACTTTCTTACAAGTATTTTAAATGATAGTTTTAAAAAATCTTCAGTAAAATGTACCTTGTTAAGCCCAGAAAACAAAATTGTTACATTGAATTCACAAATTTACTGTGAAATTTCAATTGAAATTGAAATTGAAATTGCAATCTTAGTTCTCATAAATTTTCAGATTAGTTGATAGAAATTGTCCAGCTTTTTAATAAATTTAGAAATTACCACTATAACTTGTATAATAGAAAAGCAAAGGTAAGCAGAAAAAACCTAAAAAGACTTTAAAATATGCTCAATTTGTCTGAGAATCAGCTAGGTATCTGCAGGTATAATGATTTACATTTGATAGCCATAGTATATTAAAATTAAATTTTTGGTTTCAAACTCTTTCGAATCATTGCAAATTCTAGATTAAAGGGTTGCAAACTATAGCCCATGTGTCAAATTTAACTTGCTACCTTTTTTTGTAAATAAAGTTTTATTGAAACACATAGCCACATCCATTCATTTCCGTATTACTCTTTGACTGGTTTCATGCTGTAACAGCAGAGTTGAGTAGTTCAGAGAAACCATGAGGCCCACATGACCTAAATTATTTACCATCTGGCATTTACAGAAGAATGTTTGTCAACCCCTGTTCTAGGCTATCAAAATAATCTCAGTGAGAAAATGTCTTCTTGTCAGCCCTTTAAAATATTTTTTCATTATGCCTCATTGTAACTAGAAAATAGAAATTCCTAAGGTGCTATTCTGAAAAAGATTTCTCTCTGGATATTAATTGCCAGATAAGGCATTATAATTTTTTAGATCTGGCCGTTAGTGACATGAACTTTATTTTAGACTAAAGGAACTGTAGAAAAATGAGATGGGAAAGACCACATCCCTTGACACTTCCCTAGGGAGGAAGAATTTGTGGTTGAAAATGACCTATGGCCCTTGGATTAGAATGAAGTGTTCCAGCCCATCCCACAAGCTAAGACTGTTACACATGAGCTCGCTGTGAGGGAGGAAGTGTGAATAACACTCAGCAAGCAGCAACTGCTCACAGCCCAGCAGTGATTCCTAAAAAATAAACTCTCATCCAAATGTAATAAAAGATTATTTTTTTTTCCTCTTAAGAACCAGAATTATGGCCTGTGTTTTCTAAATCACCTCCAGGAAAATAATCTTCACTTGAGAGGATCCTTTTAATTTAGATATTTCCAGAAGAGTAAGGAGCAATTATCTTTACTTCAAAGTTTTTGTGGTCAAGGCATTGTTAGAATTTCTTAATTATAAAAGAACTCATTTAATCCAGTTTTTCTACACTATTCTTGAGTGTTTGCATCTCAAACTATTTAATAAAAGGCAATATTTGACTAAAATGAACTCTCTTTAGTTTCTGATCAGTTTTAAAGTTACTTGAATTAAATATGATTTCAAGACGAGTTATTTAATATCTTGTGGTGCCTTACTTTTCTCCCCTTAATAATTTCAATGTTGGACCAGCTGGGCTCTAATGTCTCTTAGAGTTCTCAAATCTATTAAGACTATGAGTAACATTTTCCTTGACAACTGACGAATCTCTCGAGGGGTTTTTAATTCTTGGTATAAATCAGTTGCATCATAGTAGCTATTTTGTGCACTATTTATACATTAGTGTAGAGAAGTGACACTTGTCTGGCATTCCCCAGCCTCCTGCCCCATTCTCATACTAATCAGTTGGCCTTGCTTTCACTGGTCCTGGGGCAGGCTGTATCTGGCTACTTATGCAAGAAGCAGTTCGGTAGCAATTTAACATCTGCCCTTGTCACTTTTGATTTGGGTCTCAGAAAATGCCTTTATCTGACGAAGGCATATTAAAATGAGTAATATACCCTCACACTCAGTTGTTATCCGGGCTTTCAGTTGTACCTTATTTTCTGATGCCAAAAGGAATTTAAAAGTTTACATAGCTAGGGTCTAAACAGTAACTTGCTATTTTTTCTATCTTATACTCTTCTTTGAAAGCTTATTTTATACAGTATACTTTAAAAATCAAATTTATTGCTACTCTTTACTTTATATTTTAAAAATCTTTCAATCCTCTTTCTTATTTTGCTGGATTCCCTTGCAAAAGAATAACCTTGAAAGAACTTACTGATACGTGAACAGTCATGGACTTTGGTAGGCAGATCTGTCGATCATTTCCATTTCAACAGTGGGGTAATTGAGAAGATATTATAGACATAGCTTAATGCTTAGATTAAGTTCCATTGTTCCTGTTTCAGGGAATAAAACAATTGTTCTCACATCAAATTAAAATGAAAATTTATGCATGTACTCAAGAACTAGTTTGGTACAGCAATTAATGTATGCTTCGTTAACTGTTCTTTGGAATAGCATTTTTGTTTAAAGCAAAGCAAAATTTCTAAATCAAAGTACAAAAAGTATAAATACTTTAGTTGGGGTCAGTTAGTATCTAAAATTGTTCATCTCTGTTTTTTTGAAATAACTTTGTGAAATAATATTTATGTAAATAATTACCCAGTCACTTCAAGAAGTCATTATAGTGACAGTTAACTTTATTCTTCATAGAAAAGTTTTAGCTTTTTCTTAAATATTTAGATGACTTCTCCATTAGTGCACTATAGTAAAGTTCTTAAAATTTAGATGGTGGTAAGAATTGATTCAAATCAACGACAGATCAACAAAGTCAGTGTCAACTTGGAGTCATAGGCCATGGCAGTTAGGAGCTGACGCGCCTGATGGGCACATCACAGAAGGCCTACAGTTAGATACAGCTTCTTGAGATGGGCCAAACCAAAGGAAGTTTTTATTCAATAGCTAGATATCTCATAATGCACACGGTGAGCAGCTAGTCAAGGAGGAAACGCAGAAATCAGACCTAGAGGAAGTGGTAGCTATCAAAGGCCCCCGAATTGAAATGATGATGACAACGACAGTGGAAGTTCACACTTACACAGCAGTTACTGTGTTTCTGGCACTCGTCTAAGCATATTATTACTGAAGTGCGTATGTGTATGTATTCATTACTCACAATAATATTATTAGGCACCAAATTGCAAAGTTAGAAAGTGACAGTCTGGCTCTGGAATCTGAGTGGTCAGCTGTTAGGCAAACCGCTTCCGTGGGCAAGATGCACCAATAAAGAATAGGGACCAAAGTGCACGAATGGGTCAGAGACGAAAGTTCCAGGTTAAAAGCCGAGACAGAGAGGCTAACAGAGCCCCACGTTTATGTTGTGTCAGCTGTACAGCTCTGTGCAGTACCTGTCAGCTCAAGGCAGCTGTGGAGGACCAGGACTGCCATGTCTTTAAACAGCTAAGTCTTGTTTCGGAAGGAAAGTACAAGAGCATATTCCCTTAACTAATTACGTAAGGTCAGAGTAATGGCTTGAAGCAGTGTAGACACTGTAACATATGGCAGTGCTTGAATAACGAGCAGAAACATTATGCTGATGATAATTGACGGTGGAATTCCAGAAAGTCAGTTAGGACTCTGGTGGCCAGAGTGAGCCTTTTTATTTCAGTCAGATGGAAACTGAGATGTGGACAAGGCTATGTAGTAAAAAAGAGGATGGACAGTAATCTGTGAGACACCAAAGGACTTGGTCTCCTATAAAAAGAAGCAAATTAATTTATAAAGATTTTATTAAAGAGTCTATTTGTAGATATTTTGATACACTTTTTGGTTGCAGTTCTTGAATGTCTTGGTTCGTGGAGCTGAGATTATTGGGGGCAGTGGAGATGGAGGTTTTTTAGATGTTGGCTTACCCTTTAGCCAACCTGAGGAGTTAAAAAGCATACATGGATATATATGGACCTTCATTTATTCATGAACTATTTATTAACAGCCACAGTTGCCTTTACCGTGCTGTTATTAAACTAGTTAGAAAGAAATGAATAATGAAGTGGTATTCCAAATTGCAGCATCCTGATCTAGCCATATCTCTGTACAGCGTGCCTGTGTGGATGCCCCGTCATGTTCCATTCTAAGCTGGGTACTGACAAGTGTCAGTATAAAAGTTTTTTCCATTCTATAGAGAAGTGTCAGGCATCTTTAATAGTCTGACCACTGTGCCCAGGGCACAAGGATAAATGAGATAATCAAGAGAGTTTATACCGATATCTATTTGTCTAGCAACTAAAATATATAAAGATTTTTACATATATTATTTGACTCTTACAATCACCTACATGCTTATTATTCTGATTTGACAAACCAGAAAGTCAAAGATGATAGGCATGTTGACTTTTCCAAGGTTACATCTAATAAACAGCATAACTGAAACTTGAGTTTTCCTTTTCTTGAGCCTGTGTTCTTTCGTCTACATCACGCCACTTGGCCTTGTCAACTTCATGTACGCTAGCAGTTTCTTTGACTATGTAGGGTGAAGCCACTATCTGGAGATGATTGTCAAAGACCATAGGAGTTGGAATCAGTGAAGAACCCTAACACCAACAGCTAAGAGACCTAGAAGTGCGTGAAATATTCAGTGATAAAGAGAAGGGCTGATCACAGAAACGGGAACGTGCGTGTTACCACTTTCTCTTTCTCTTGCGATGCTTTAGTGTCCAGTTTTGAGTTCCATGCTTGGAAAAGATGTTGATATCTTCATGGAAATCCAAGTTTTCAGAGTAAACTGTTGAAGATAAAAAAAAACTAAGAAAAGGCTTTAGAAGATCTAAGTTTGTTCAACTATAGAAAAAGTTACCATTGAAATTCAGCATACATTGAAACCCCCCAAATATTATCTTAATATAGCCTAAATGCTAAAGAAATAGCTAGAGACTTTCAACTTAAGTGGAACCTAAGTGAAATATTCTATATCAGAAAAAGATACAAAACAACAACTACTTACTGAGTGCCAAGTTTGTCCAAGATCACATGGTGACTGCTTTACTTATACTGTTTCACTGAACCCTCAAAACTAGTCCAAAATAATATCTGTACTTTACACTCAAGGAAAACTGAGTCAGTGATTTGCAATAACTGCCCAACATCAGCAAAAGAGAGAGTCACAATTTTAACTTAGCTCTATCTGACTGCAAACCATATAGGGAAATTCCTCGGTAACTCTTAAAATGTGGTTGTATAATTTACTTTACACATTATTTTTCATATGGTATATTTAGGATTGTCAGTTTCTCCACTCACAAGCTTTTAATAAACCTTTCTACTTTTATAGGCTCCATCTAGACAAGTTAGATAAATTTTGCAGGTATATAAATTAAGTAAATTAGCTTCATCCAGATAAATTAGGAACAAGAGTAGAAAGTCAAAGATAGCATTTGTGCACACACTTACACACACACACCTCACTTGGGAAGTTGCTTGAATTATGTGTCACATACAATTTATGAATTATTTTTAAATAGGTTTTTCACCTACTGTGAACTTTGGAGTATGCAAGCAGCAAAGACTATCGGTTTAGATATTTTATGTATCATTTCATTCCTGCGTGGGTTTAAGGTTTTGATTTATATAAAAAACAGGCCTGGAGTTTTCCAGATTGCCATGACCCTATATAGGTAGTGGTATAAGACTGGCAGAGTCTTAAATAAGGTTCCTATAAAATGTGCAACATCAACTTGGCTCTGAAGTTAAAGCCACCACAAGTGTAGCAACAACAAGTGAACAATAGTTTTGTTTTTTATTTAAACCAAGTCTGGCTCTTCTGGTCTGCGTAGTAGTGTCTGTGGCTTTTGTCCAGTCCAGCCCATTAACACCAGTGTTTAAAGCTAAACCCTTCGCCTGTTCTTTTTAGTTCCTGTAAAGTCCTCACAGGTACATCCTTGGAATTCATGTGCATTTCTAGGGACGTGTTTTGGCTAATGCCAAACTCTGGTAAAATTATACTTCTTCTAGGAATTAAAAAAACTAAGCAGAACTAACGTGTCAGAGTTATTTCAGTCCTTTCAAATATATTCAAGTATACAAGTAATTATTATAAACAAGTTTTTTAATGTAACAAGTTTAGAAAACTGAGTCATGTTCCCAACATACTCTGTTTGAAAACTACTGACGTTGTTAAATTTTGAAGTTAATATTGGCTTGGAGAATATTTTATTTAAAAAAAAACCAAACCTTAATTTTATTCTGTTTTAGCCTGGAGCTAAGCAGTGTAGACCTGGTTTCTCCTCCAGTGTGACACTTCTCTTTGGTGGCTCTCAGTTTTTCATTCTATATCGTGAGACAGAAGAAATTATCGTCCTTTATAAGAAAGGTACAACGACTGAACAATAACAATTCAGGCTTTGCATCAATAGCTATTGTAAAACATTTAAAAATATACTAACTTCCTCCTTTGTACTTTAAAACAACAGGACTGCAAAAATTATACCTATAGGGTTGTGGGTTTATCCCATAATAGGTTAATATTTTCAAACTATACTAGGTATTTATGAATATATATTAGTTCCCATTCCTTGACTTATTTTCAAATATATAAATAGTTAAGAGAGGAGCTATTTTTCATGTGCCGCTTTTTAAATTCTCCTAAAATGACTATTTTCTTATTTTCTTCCACTATCAAAATCTCCAACTTCCAGTAGAAAGGCGATGATATTTTACCAAAAGACACTTGGTAGTCTCAGATTTTAATCTATTTGATTTATTGTATAGGTGTTTTCCATCATATGTATCTCCTCAGCCATCAATTCTTTCCTTTGAAAAAATAGCAAAAATAACAATTTGGTTTGTAACTAATAGTGCCTTGGAAACAGCATGAAAAAATCATTTTCTAAGAGATGCGGTATTTTTCTTCTCATATGAAAACAGAGAAAACCTCCTTGACATTCTGTTCCTTGCTGATTCATATGCACTGACGTGACCTCTCTGTGCTCCTGTCTTGCTCTGGAAGCTTTGTGCTCACTTTGTAAAGGGAGGCCAGTTATTTAATATATGTGAATTCCAGTCTAGAAAAAAGGGAAAAGATATATCACTTATTATCATCACATTATTTTTGGATGAAATCCATTAGATTATGTTTGAATCACATGTCTGACTAAATTGTCTAGTTTTGTTATTTTTTTTTAAACCAGGAATACTAAATAGATCGTGAAGACACTAATTTTACTAGCTCTTCTTCTTCTTCTCTGAGATTGATGTACCAATATGCATCTCTTCTTTTTCTTTCTAAAGATATTTACTATCCTGTATTATTTTCCTGGTAATTTTTCACTCATTCCCTCCTCATTGATTGAGTCAGAGTCTCCATGCATGAGACTCGATAATCCTCAGTTTTATACATAAAGCTCCAACATTCACTTTGGTTTTTCCACCTAAGAACTAATTTTTATCATTGGAATTGAGAATCAGAGAATTTGTATCAGAGAATTTGAGACTGACTTAACATTAAGATCCTATAAATATTTGACAGGTTGTTGGTCTATTTGAATACTAGACTAATTTTAAACTAAGTTTAAACTGCCTGAGTAAAACTGCCAAATTTTAAGCAACGGAAGTTGTCTATGACTGGTTAAGCAGAAAAGTTTACTTATTAAGAGGTTATCCTGATGAGAGAAACAGGTTTTGAAGCTCAGCTTCCAGAAGGAAAGCCTAAAACTGTCACACAGAGGAGCCAGCCTAATGAGACCCGCTGCTCCTGCTCCTTCCCCACCAGGTGCTAAAGGAAACACGGGCAGCTCTTACATTGTCACGTGATGTATCTCCCACCGTGCTGCACTCGCATTAGACTCATAGATGTGTTTTATCAACTTGTTTTTTTTTACAAAGAATCTTGAGTAAGTTGCTACTCCAGGTCCTAGAGACATATGTCCATCAATGTAGGTGTCTTGTGTGATGGTGAGACAGTCATGGTCTTAATGAAATAAGTATGTTGTGGTTCAGAGCCAAATAATTTATATAGCCCCAAGATAAAATGGTTTACTGCTCTCCTTGTCATATGAAAATAGCTATTATAGGTGTTCTCTGTCTACTGGGACAGAGGGGGACAAGCATTTACGGCATGGATAGTCATATGCGTGATGCTAAGAGTTCTGGTAAAGACTGCACATTGCAGCAGAAGCTGCATTGAAATGATTGTCTGATAAATCCTTTAGTAATCTTTTCTCCTTCTTCAATTGCAAGTGTATACTTTATGCATGTTTAGGGCCCAGCTGGCTAGATAGGAGGCAGATGCAGATTGAAAGTCCGTTCATCATTCGAGTCCCACAAGCATCCTTTCTGCCGCTAGTCCACAATGGTGTTCTCGGTCCTGAGATGCAGTGTTAGTTCAGAACTGTCAGACAACAGTTCCCCAAAAACCTGGTATTTCCCTTTCTCCAGTGCAGGAACCATTATGGGGAAGGCCAGGCTGACAGTTTACAGTTTCCACCTATGATGTCCTTGCAGTATATGTCTTCAAGGACTTGCGTTCTCTCCTTCACTCAAAAAACTCTGGGTCTGCAAATTAGGACTAGAAATTGGAAAAGACATTACAAACATTTATTGCAGGGCTCAAGTCAGACCTCTGTTCACTAAACCTGGATATCTTAATAATTTTATTAAGTTGGAATTTTTTGGATGCCTATTCGGTCCATATAAATCAAGTAGTCAAAGCCAGTGGTCACTGCAGGTCAGAACATTGTGATTACAAGTCTAGCAATCACAGTAACCACTTCCTCCAGCCCCTTACACTGAAGTGCGTCTACCTGAGGGCTGCCACCTCCACGTCCCATCGTCTGCACTGAGAGCAGTGGTGCCCATTAGCACTCCCGGCCTGTGGAGGACAGACGATGCTCTTCACTCATGCTGGCTGTTCCCTCCTGGGAAACAGTGTTAGGGAGTGGCTCACGGCTGTGATTCTTGCCTTGAACTGAGAATTGTGAGCATTGTTAGGATTGTGAGCATTTTGTTATCTTTTTTAAAGCTGTGCCATGAAATTAGGAGCAACTAATTTTGTGTTTGAATTCTTTATACTCTTCATACTGTTGCTCAGTGTTACAAGCCACTGGGTCTCCTAAAGTCTTGCCTTCATTGGTCACTTTATTTTAAGTGACTGTAGATAATAATTTGTTACTTTCCTACCGTGGGCCATAGGTTGCCAGATTTTACTCTTTTTTTCCCCCAGAAAATCAGATGGATTTTTAGAGCCATCAGCCCTTACAGAGTCAGATAACCATTTGTAGATCCGATTTTCCAGATGATTTATGGCCTTCAACCCCTTTTAGCAGCCATTTAGAAGCAACCAAGGTTTTCAAATGGCTTTGAAGCAGAAGAAGCTGCCTCTGGCTAGTTAAGCAGCAGGAAAGTTTATTAAAAAGAAACTTAGTAGTTGACCAACTTGCTGAGAGCTGGAGAACCAGGGTCAAGGTAAAATTCCAGAAATAATACCCAAAACTACACCAGAAAAGGTAAGTCCCTCTTTGCTGCAACATTCCAGGCAAGCCCTGTGAGAACCCACTGTTTATTTAGTTCAGTCATCGCAATGCCCAACGTCCAAATGCTGCTCAGCCTTGAGCAAGATGGGTGTTACACAGAGTCTCCGTCCTCTGATTGCTCACTCCTGAATCAGCCTTTCACAGTCGACTCTGATTAGCAGAGCCTTGGGATTAGAGCAGGCTAGATAACTGAGTTTTCTGGGTTTTCTAGCCTAGAGGAGTCATACCTCATAAGGCTAGAAATTCATCAAACATAGAAAGGGTATCAAAAACCAGAGAACATTACAAATGGCCACTACATACTTTGGGAATTTTTTCCAAGTTGCTATGGTTACAGCAGAAATATTTTTCCAGCTTTTTAGTCTCTTGGCTAATTCTAAAACTGATCCTTTGAAGTCAGACTAGGTGGGTTTCATTCTTATTAAAAACAGGGCGTTAGCAATTGCCGGGCGCATCGGATGTCTTGTAGCAGGTCTGTCACTTGGCCACCACGACTTCATTCTTTTTCAGTCTGAGGTTTCGGCCATTATGTCTAAATTATGTGACACTGTTCGAAGGATGTGCAGTCTATTAGATAGATGAGATTTTTGTTTCCATGTACTTATGTTAAAAATAGATCATTTTAGAAGTTACGTATAAATAGACTTTTTTTAGGTTTTAAGTTTTTGTGATTAAACTTGTCCTTGAGTCCAGCAGTAACTTAGGCACACTTTTATATACCGTAGTTGTATTACTTGTTTTCATAGAATGATGGCCACAAAGTTTACTACAAGAAAGGGAGCCAGACTGACCAGTCACCCTACTGAATTCACGTGGATGAAGTTTCAGGTGCTTCTCTGTCCTTGGTGTCACCTTTGTTCTCCGTATTGACGTCACACTCTGACAAGTGGGGCTGTTTCATCTACTCTCCTCCCCATTTCCATGCAGTCAAACCTGCCATCTGTGGCCTCTGCAATTTTTTTTTTCAACTCTTAAGTATACAGCTGAAGGAAATGTTGAGAAACTAGACAGCAAAGTACTCTTTATCCAGTTAAGTCACACACATTCCGAGCCTGAACCAGGAGCGGCTTCAGTTCTATCCTATGTAATAAGTATATAGATTTTGTTGTGTCTGTGTTCACTGGTCCTTGTCCCTTCTGTACTTCGTTAGGGTTGTTACAGAAGATTATCTTCAAACCCTGGCTGCCAATCAGAACATTATTATACTAGTAAGTTGCAAAGTTAGATCTCTCCAGTCCATCTCCAGCTTTTCCAGATGTTTTTTCCCCAAAGTAGATGACTTTATGAACATTTGACTTGAAGTGCAATATTTTAGGATAAATTCTATATCCAGCCTTCAGTGTACATTGGAATTGATTCATTAAATAATCCCACTATTCTTTTCACCATATTTTTTCATATTTTGCTTTTTTGCATGTAGAATGTGATTATTACCTTGTACTAGGAACATATTAATCATAGTTTCTTTGCCATTTTACAAGAATCTTAATGTCTGCTTTTTATTCATCTGTGGGGACATTTGGCATACGAAATAACTTTGTTGCTTAAATTTTCCTTTATAGTTTAGAGTGCTTATTCATTTAAGATTTGGTGTGACTATGATATATTCAACACTTTGCTTTTGTCCTCAATATTTATTCCATTCCTGTGGTTCACATTTTCCTTTTCTTATGTATCATGTGTTGAAAATGAAAATATCTTGTCTTGGGTGGAGCTTAGCCACCGAACTAAATAAACACGCTCTCATTCTGTTCTTAGTTGATCTTAGTGGTTAAATTACTAAAAACCCTGTTAATAAAAAAAAAAAGTTTTACATCTACCTTTTTTTATTATGTACTTTGTTAGTTAATAGAAATCCCTTCCTTTCACCTCCGTCAACAAAATGCAACTTGTTTGCTTGTAATTCTTTTTTTCCATTTTTTTATTGAAGCATAATCAGTTTGCAGTGTTGTGTCAATTTCTAGTGTGCAGCCTAATGCCTCAGTCATACATGCGTATATTCCTTTTCACATTCTTTTTCATTGTAGGTTACTACAAGGTATTGAGTATAGTTCCCTGTGCTGTACAGTATAACACTTGTTACTTATCTTATATATGGTAGGTTTTATATATAAGATTTCCACATCAGTAGTCAAGAGATTAATAAAAGTAGCATAGCCACTCGACCGTCAAAGTCCTGAATTTAGTGAAAGAAATCAGACCGCTTGAACAGAGTTTCCAGAACTCGGAAGGAGTCTGTGATGGGCCATCCAAGGCATGTTCTTCTCATGTCAATGGTGGAAGTGCAAGAGGGAGACCCGAGACACATGAAGACTGCAAGTTACTGATCTAGTCATATCTCTGACCTCTTGCTGGCCTAAGCAGGTCATGTGGCCAAGCCCAAAGTCAAAAGGTGGTGAAGTACATTTCACCCACCACGAGGTCAAGCATGTTGCTCAAATTCAACATTGATGGAGTGGAAAAATCTACTTCTCCCATGAAGGTGGGGAGAGAGAATGGAATATTTGCCAAATAATATTCTAGTCTACCAAGGCACCCCGGCTAGGTTAGCTACCCTCTTTCCTACTAACCTTACTTCATCATTTCACTACCCTGTTTTGTTTTCTTCTTAGCGCACGTTATCTGAAACTGTGGTTATAGTTTATATTATTCATTCAATCAAGAAATATTATCCAGTATTAATGTGTGCCAGGCAGTACTCCAAATACTAGGGATATGTCAGTAAGTAACACATATAAAATAAAAGTGTTAATTGTCTGTCTCCTCTACTAAAATGCAAGCTCTGAGAAAAGACCTTGTCTATTTTGTGTTCTCAGTGTCTAGAATAAGCCTGGAACTTAGCAGATGTTCAATAAAATTTTGCTTCATGAATGAAGCAATAATCTAACTCCCTTTGCTCAGATTCCATGTGCATTAGGCAGCCTTCTGATTGTGATTTCTTTACAACATGGGGGAGTTTTTATAGTCAGCCCTGTGAATTTAAGATACTCCAAGTCTTCTCTTAGGAAAAAGATCTAGGCTTAGTATTTTGACAAATCCAGGGTTTGTACCTCAACAAATGAAAACCAGTCCTTGAATGTAGTAGGTTCACCAAAGTAAAACCACCTTTAGAAACTTCTTAAGGGATAGATACCATTAGTTAAGTGTACATTTAATTCCCTTCCAAACAGAAACAGCATTAAAGATAATGCAAAGATTTTTACGTGGAATATATTACACCCAGTGTCTCATGAGAGTTCTGCTTGCTGTAGGTACTTTATCTTTTTTGCTTCAAGGTTCCTACCAAAAATAATTTTTATGATAAAGTATTTGTCCTTTTTTGTTAGATCCATACGTAGTAAGCACACAGGGTGTGGTGCAGAGCTAAATTAATTAATAGGTAAAATTACCAAGTTTTGAGTCATGAAAACCCGTGCAGCTCACTTACTTTGGGCTTTTATTTATTTTTTTTTTATTGAGTTATAGTCAGTTTACAATGTTGTGTCAATTTCTGGTGCACAGCACAGTTTTTCAGTCATACATGAATATACATACATTCATTTTCATATTCTTTTTCACCATAAGCTACTGCAAGATATTAAATATATTTAAAGTTCTGTTTCAAAAACTTTATCTCAGAGTATGTATATCCTGTACCACACCAAGCAAAGACTTCACAAAAGAGTGGCAGAATAGAATTGTTTATCGAAATCTGAACTGCATTATCAACAGTCAACACTGGGATGTTCCCAGCCCCCATCTCTGTAGCTGTAGTTGCTTCATTTGTACACTCAACCTGTTAGTGTCTCATGGTCCAGGGTCCGGCCAATCTCACGTTCAGATGAAACCAGTCACAGCAATTCTCATATGTACTTCAGGTTTGTAAACCTTTTCCAAGCGCCAGGTTATGAAAAGAAGTATTAGATGCCCGTGATATAATCATTCAAGAGCTACCACCATATGCTGAAGGCTCATAATAAAATTTAAGCGATTGTGGATGATTCTATAGAGTTGATGATACAGCAGTGTTGAAAAATAAGAAGCAGGGTTTTGTACAGTTGTATACCAAGAGAATCTTAAGTCTGTACCATAAACAAGATAGACATGATCCCTACCCTTCCGGGGTTTACAGTCTAGTGAGGATGTGGGGAAAAAAAAAACAAACAGAACAGAACAGGAACTTCCCGCTCCTGTGATGGTGCTGTGAGAGAAGTGGGACAGGGCGCTGTAGGAGCCCATGAAGCGGGGGCTTCATGAAATCCTGGTGGATCAGGGCGCCCTCCCAGTGATGTCCAAGCTAAAACTTGAGGAGTTATTTCTCCCTGCTATAACCAGTGCACAGGGAAGTCTGTCTCTAGACTGCGTCTAGATTCTCGATCGCTGTCGCCGCTGTCCACGGTGCTTGCACCTTTCTCCTGGGCTCCTGCAGAGCCTCCTTGCTGGTAGCTTCACTTCCGATCTCTCATTCCAAAGTCTATTAACACCGTAAGTGAAGTCTTTTTTGAAACGTAAGTCATCTTACGTCACTTCTCTGCATAAACTCTTGAAATAGTTCCATCTCACTCAGTAAGAGGCAGAGTCATTGCAGTGTCCTACAGCATCCCATATGATCCAGCCTCCTGTTTCTTCTCTTACCTCCTGAAGATGCCAAACAGAATAGTAATACACAACTTTTTCACAGGTTTTTAGTGTCCTCTGATACCCAATTCAGTGTTTTCAAAATTTTACTGAACCTGTGGATGAAACTAAAAAAAAAATGAGTGTCTTGATTTAACAATTACAGTTAACTCTACAGTTTCAGATTTGACCTAATACCATTCTGAGGGATCTTTTTCAGCTGTGACGGCCATTAAAACCAAGTGCTAAAACAGACCACAGAGAGAGCCAAAGTGCTGTATCACAATGTACTGAACAAAGATTTTCAAATATAATGAAGCATTGTTCAGTTGCATTAGTCTCACTTTTAAAAAAGTACATACTCCATAATATACATAACACTAGCAGAAAATACCAATATGTATTGATAAACTAATAAGCATTTCTTAGGGGTAACATGTTTCTAGTTTTGACCAGTGGTTTTCTCCATACTCTTGTCTAGAAAAAGACTCTGGTAAAAATTTTGTTAAAGAAACAGTGTGCAAGAGGAGCACTTTCATACACTTATTGATAAAGTTTCACTGTCTTCTTGAAGATTTTATAACTGTGTATTCTGTTCTCCCATTTCTCCCGATTGGAAGATGTGTTTGAAAGGAAAAAATCAAGATGAAAAGATATGCAAAATAGTTGTCATGGTTGATTTGTACCAAAGTTATTTTAATACTAGACTCAAAGTTATTTTAAAATACTACTTCACTGCCTAAGACCTTTGATATATAACAGAATTGGGTTTGTCTCATGTGTTTTGTTTTACTGTTACAATGTTGATGGGGGAGCCATAAACTTAGGGAATAGTAGAGCGTCAGTAAGACTTAAAGCATTTCAGAGAATGGAGAGGTTGCCTGCGGAGTGGTCAAGGGTCAAATAAGTTTTTAAGTTGAGACATAGTTGATGTATAATATTATGTAAATTTCATGTGTACAGTTTAGTGATTCACAATTTTAAAGGTTATAGTCCATTTATAGTTATTATAAAATGTTGGCTATAGTATCTGTGTTTACAATATATCCTTGTTGCTTGTTTATTTTTAGATATAGTAGTTTGTAGCTCTTAATCCCCTACTTCTATATTGTCCCTCCCCCTTCCCTCTCCCCAGTGGTCATCACTAGTTTGTTCTCTGTGTCTGTGAGTCTGTTTCTTCTTTCTTATATTCATTAGTTTGTTGTATTTTTTAGGTTCCATATATAGGTAACATCATAAGTATTTGTCTTTCCCTGTCTGACTTATTTCACCTAGCATATTACCCTCTAAGTCCATCCATGCTGTTGCAAATGAAGTAACTTTTAAAGCGACAATGATAGACTGTCATTTACTTTTCCAGAAAACAGAATTGAGATGAAATTCATGATTAAATTCATCAATAAGTCAAATATCATATTTATGTGATACAGAAGTAATATAAAATTTGACCTCATTTTCAAGGACTTACGGGATGATCAGTCCAAATACATATTTCAAAATTAGTGCATTGCGTGAGGGAGGACATGATTGTTGTCATACATAATTATAAATTTACAAACGCTTGTCATTACTCTGAGCATTCAGAAAAGGGAACATCAAGAAAGATTGAAACGTAGCAGGAAAGACTGTGTAGAGACCACGGTTCTTCCTCCGGCGTTGAAGCACTGCGGCAAACGGTGCTAACTGCCTCCATGACACACAGCCTCCCTTCTGCCTGTGACAGAACCCGGGGTTACTGAAGTTAGCCCTTCAGTAGCTTATTACAAACGCACAGCCCCTCAAACCCCCCTGCAGGCCGTCAGCAACCATGTGACCTGATTCTAGCCACTGCAGTGACAAAGCGGGACTGTTGAGTGAGGCTTCCAAGAAAGCTGCTGTTTTCCTGGTAGAGAGGGACAGACTCCTTTGGCACGTGTGTTTTGTCTGCCCTCCCTCTTTCCCATCTGGAGCATAGGCTAATGCCTGAAGGTGCAACAGCCACCTTATAACAAAAGGAAAAAAAAGATGTGCTGAAGATACCCATGTGGGAAAGTAGGCTGGTTCCTGGACTGCTTGCCAGCGCTGCATGGCTCACCCCCAGAGGCCATGGCATTAAATAATGAACTCTTATTTAAGCCACTGTTGGTCAGATTTCGGTTCCACACAGCTGAATACACTTCAGACTGATGAGAGTGGTGGGGATCGGAATAGGTTAAAGAGTGAAGGAAAAAAAGCATCAGGTCACAAGTGACATTAACAGTATGAACACACAGTCTGGAATCAGGAATGGGTGTTCCTTGTCTGAGAACAGTGTACAGACTGAAGGCCCCAGAGGGAAGTTGGTGTTGACTCAACTACCTTTAGATATATAAATTGCCCTAAATATTCTAGGGGAGGATTTTTAAATTATTTTCTTTGCCATCATCTATGAATTATCAGAAAGAACGTGGCATTCTTCTGTCCATTTTTCTTAAATGGAGGCAGAATCAAATGCAGGTCTCTCCACGTAAGAGTATTCAGTAGTCCACTGGGTCAATGGTAGACTCCTTTGAGCTTTACACATTTTTTAAAAGACCTTAAAATACCATCACAGATAAGCTGTTTCAGTAATTTTGCCTGTGGCTTTCCAATAAGTTTCCAGCACAGAAATGCTATATTCAGACAAGAATTAGTTACCTGAACAGGATGTAGTTTGTCAGCAGCATTATGGCAGAGGGCCAGTCTGTGTAAAGCATTGGCACCCAGCATTATTTCAAAGGAATCATATTTTTTAAACATTTTTTATTGAGTTATAGTCATTTTACAATGTGTCAATTTCCTGTGTAGAGCACAATTTTTCAGTTATACATGAACATACATATATTCATTGTCACATTTTTTTCCGCTGTGAGCTACCACAAGATCCTGTATATATTTCCCTGTGCTACACAGTATAATCTTGTATATCTGTTCTACATATGCCTGTCAGTATCTACAAATTTCGAACTCCCAGTCTGTCCCTTCCCACCCCTGTCCCCCTTGGCAACCACAAGTTTGTATCAAAGAAATCATAGTTTTTAAAATATGCCATCTTCAGGGAAATATATACAAGATCTTGTAGCTCACAAAGAAAAAAATGTGACAATGAATATATATATGTTCATGTATAACTGAAAAATTGTGCTCTACACTGGAATTTGACACAACATTGTAAAATGATTATAACTCAATAAAAAATATTAAAAAATATATAAACCCTCTGAATTTTTTTAAGGGTAAAAGAAAGTGAAATTTCTTTGTTAACAAAAAAAAAATAAAGTATGCTATCTTCTCTTGTTTTCTTAGCTACAGTATAATAATCCCTGATTTAAACTAAGGAAAAATGAAATTCTCGAAAGTAGTAAAATATATAAGGAAGTGAGTATAGCCTAATTGTGTTTGAACTAAAAAAATTCGTTTCTTTAGAAGGAGAAAAGCTTAAAGTCATGCAGCGTAGTAAAAGCAGTTAGCATTCAGTTTGTCTCTGGGGAGAAAGCGTTGGTAGAGTTTCATCTGGGGACAGTGGGAGCCCCTGCGATACCTTGCTCTTCTGGGGCGGGGCAGGCGGAGGGGGGTGGAAGAGTTAATGGGCCCAGCCACGCACTGACCAACATTTACTCTGCTTTCGTGGTTGAAACTAGCATACTGTAAACCTCATGGCACATTTTGAACCAGGCTATCGATTGCAAAATTAGATTGTGGTTTTAAAAGTACCTGCTGAAATAATTGACGACACTTGAACTCTTGTTATGAATAAGGTTATCACTATAAGGAATGTTGTTGAAAATGTCACTTTAATAATTAAAAAGATCGTTGACTGATGAGTTCTATTATGTATTCAGTACAGGGTAATCCATAATATGATGAAATCCCTTGCAGCCAGAGTCCTTACACTTCTCACGAAATGCAGGATTGCTAGCTAGTGGATCGAAAAAGAAGGGTATGCAGCTAGGAAGAAAGAATAATCAAAAGACCACCCTGAATCAATTGCTTCCTTACCACAAGGGGATAAAATATTTCCTAGGAAAAAGGATAAATTATATAATCATTAAATATTTCCATGCCTTCTATAAGATTTTTTTTTTCTAGGAACATTTTGAACCAATTATTAAACTATATGCAGTGAAATGCTATGTCACTTAAAAGGTTCTTACACATATCTTTCACTCACATATAGGTAACAGACTTAAGTGAAGTTCCACAGAAGAACGTCTTCTTTGTGGCCATAACTTAATCTGTAGAGATCCTTCCCCAGTTGCCATTTATGTTTTAGAAACTTGCTACAGAATGGCAGAAAGGTAACGATGCTATAGGACAACCTAAACTATAGGCATTGTAACTGGTAAAAGCCGCTTCAGTGATACTAAAAATAAGGACCGTTACCCATTGCAGCATCTGCTAACAGGCTTCTTTTCTCTTTATACTTTTTAGAAAAAATCTGATGTTTGGCATAATTATTCAGCAGGATTCAGAGTCTTTGACCTTCTTAATTATGTGTTTAGTTTTTCCAAATTTCCCTGCTCAAAGAACTGTTACTGTATGCCTTTAGAATCATCTAATCTGGGATGTGGGAGCACGAATGGAGCACTGAATTTTATATACCAGGCTGTGGGAAAGAACAAATTTCTGTACCCTGCACTGAAATGCCATCTTATCGGCTTCTTTGTATTGCAACCCAGCTGACGGAGGCATAATACTCCATGGCCCTGAAAAAGTTATTCTGGGAAGCAAACGCTAAGTAACTCAGAGAATTGCCATTCTGTCTCCCCTCCCCTCCCCCAGTGAAAAATGAAGTGGATCAAAGCGTCTGTAAAGCAGAACCCAAAGTGATTATTCATTTCTTTCCTTGTTTAAGAGACATACAGTTACACCACTGCTGCACTCCTGTCTGCAACCCTGATGCCAGGACTTGCAGATTCAGACTTACCACACAGAGTCTGACCCACAGCTGTGCCCAGAGAGCAGCCACATCCAAGACACGGAAGGAAAGCCAAAAATAATGAAAGCCTCTGTATCTGAAAAGATTCTTATTTAAGATCTCAGGTGAGCCTATAGAATTGTGGGCCCAGGCAATCAGACATCAATCAGACGTGCAGTTTCTTTTCATTTGCCTTGTATTTCTTGAAGTCCTACCAAGAGCGCTCCAGCGGAGAGCAAACAGAGATGACTGCTTAAACAGCACCTCTGCGCCACAGGGAAGTTTTCATTTAGGTAAACAGTCTTCAATTCCGATATAGATTTCACTGTGTGCAGATATGTACTAGGGCAAAAACCAAAATGCAAATCAATGATTAAATATACTTCTGAAAGCAAAGAGAAGCCATTAAATCGTACTGGCACTTGATTTAATCAAATATTAATTAGATTATGTGTTTGGTGCTGGTGTGAGCTATAGCTCCTGTGTATCTGTAGGGTTCTCTGGTTACAAGCAAGACACCTGGATCAGGCTAACTTTAAGGTAAGGAATTTTGTTAAAAGGATATCCAAGGCTTGCAGAAGTGCTGGAAGGCTGTACGTTGGACTTGGAAATGGGTAAAAGAAGCAAGTCGTCTTTGGAAGTTCAGAGGTAGCAGCATTAACAATAGTATCGCTATTAAAAAAGAACAAACAAACTGGGCAGAGTACTGTTACAAGGAGTGAACAAAACTAACCATAGTCTGTCTTTTAATTTCTCCAGGGAGGGAGCATCTGATTGGATTAGTTTGGGTTACATGCCTGCCTTTTGGCTAGGGGAGGGCAGGGCTCCTAACTCAGTCCATCAGACAGTATGCAGTGGGGAAGAGTGAGTACCCAAATGAAATTCAGGTAGCCGTCAAAAAGGAGAAACAGATGCCGAAAGCCAAAAAGCAGTGGGTATTCAATACAGCTACCATTTATTCAGTGTGCATGGTTTATCAGTCACTGTATTTCGCCTTGTAACAGGACTTGTAGTCCGTTACTGTTTTACAGGTAAGAAAACTTGAGCTCTGAGAAAGGTTAGGCATCTCGTCTGAGGTCACACCACTAGAAGGTGGAACGTTGGTACCCTCGACGGCTAGACTCCACGCTCCCTCTGGGCAGATTTATGCATTACTGATGGTGACAGTATTTACTGAGCCTGTCTCTCAGGGGAAAAAGACAAAAAGATTTTTAGAAAATGCTGTATATAAATATATTAAATGTGCCAGTAGTCCTGTACAATCAAGAACTGCTTTATTAGAATTAAACTTTGGGAATAAATGTCATGTAAATATACAATGCATACATTTGCAACTTTTTTTCTTCTCTGATGCAGATTCAAGGTTTAGCTTCTTAATATAGTGAAGAGTCTGAATTTATCAGTGAATAACAGTCTTGAGCCTGCAGATCAAGCTTTATAAATAGGCTTGGTTTGTAGGGAAGAGATGGAGAGTAAAAATCCCAGTGTTCTCCAGTTAGACAGGGACAGCCATCTGGGCCAGAAAAAAAAAAAAAATTGCGTAAAATGGAATGAACTGCTAGGCCCATGTTTACTGGTAACTTTCTTTTTGACCTTTGTAAAGTCCCTTTTCTGCGCTGACCTCAATTTCACCCTCTGAAATGAGAGATGCTAATAACCCCCTAATTCCAGGAATGAAGTGAGATGATGACTGTAATATGCTTGGTGACCTCTTAACCAGGGCTTTCCAGCATCGGCACAGTTGACATTGTGGTCCTGGTAGTAATTGTTGGTGGGGGTGCACGGCCCTCGGCTGTTGAGCAGCACCCCTGGCCTCTCCCTGGGGCACGCCGTAGCACCCTCTCCCTGGCTGTGGCCATCAGAACAACTGCCTCCAAAAGCACTACGCATCTTCGCAACGACGTTCTTCTGTTTACTAAAATAAGTGTGCCAAGTCATAAAGATATTCTTTCCAAAGGACTCTTCAAAATTGTTTTGAATGTTTTTCAGTTGTCTTTCTACCCTCCCATCACTTTTTGACTTTATCTTTAGGGGCAAAAAAAAAAAAAGTGCCTACTGATGCCCAGGGTGTTCTTCCTGGTCTCCTGCAGCTGTAGGATGTAATGTCTCTGTGCCATTTCCAAATCTAACAATGGGGTAATACTGGCACAGCCTTACTGGTTTGTCGTAAGTCAGATACCCTCCGAAAAGCAGCTCTGAGATGGAGACTTGTATGCAGGAAATTTATTAGAGAATTCCCTTAGGATCAAGTCCTATGTGGGGAGAAGGAAGTAGAATTCGGCAAAGGGAGGAGTTGCAATATGGCTGCATGAGGGCTTTAGCTAATCCCATAGCGCCCTGGCACTGGGCTGGCCCTTTAGAGTTCAGTCACTTTGAGTCAAGGGAACTGGGCCTTTTTACCCCTGGAAGGATCAGTCACTGAATGTGGGACGCTCTCAGGGAGAGGGCGTGACCATGGCCGAAGTAGCAGTTCCCGGAGAGGGGTTCAGCTGAGCGCCACCAGCTGTCAAGACTCTCAGCAACTAAGGGAATTAGTAAATTAGCCCTGAAGGTGGACCCTGGGTGGTGTGCTGCATACAGTCCATCCCTTCCACTACTCAGATCCACTTCCTTTTTGTAAGTTCTTCTAACAGTTCCTCCAGGATTCTGTTTGCTCTTCTGGTTTTCTTTTGTGGGGAAACTTAACAAAGGAAAGTTAGTGGGATGAGCTACTCCTCCTGCTTTACCTGGTCTCAAGGCTGCAAGTAATTCTCATCGCCCTCCTGCACTCCTTGTTCCAGATTCCCCTGCCCTTGGCTGGCCCTGCTGTTCTAGGGGCTTACGATGTGATAGCCCAGATCCACGTTTCTAAGACATCTAAGGCTCTGCTGCCATGCGTTTCTCAGGCTGTGGCCGCTGAGCGTGTCTGTTTACAGTCAGAACAAGGCAAGACAGTTCCAAGAGCTGCCCTGCTGGACCACGTGGGTGTCAGACCCAGCTCTGCCTTACCCCGTTGTGTAGCAGCCCCGTCTCCTCTGGTGGACCAGGACCCCCTACCCTTGCCTTCTCGCCTTGCCTGCAGTTCTTGGAGTGAGGAGCCCGAAGTGACCAGGGGACAGTCACAGCTTGAAGTTTAATGGTGGGATGGCAGTCTTCCAGGAATCAGGACCTCCAAAGCCCAGAGTTTGCTGGAGCGGGAAGCACAAAGCCTCCAAGTCAGTTATTAAGAATGATAATAATTAGGGCCACTCTTACTGCCACCTCTCGGTTCCTAGACCTATGAATTCTATTTCTTGGGAACACAGCTCCTTACAATGGTTGTTGACTTAGGGTGTATTTTGTTTCCTATAGAATGGATTATAGGCTATCATCTCCAAGGTGGATTCTCACCTGTCCTTCAATTCTTTCTTTTTTTTTTTCCTTGTTTAAATCAGAATTTTATTTATTTGCTTTTTTTAAACTTTTTTTTAATTGAGTTATAGTCATTTTACAATGTTGCATCAAATTCCAGTGTAGAGCACAATTTTTCATTTATACATGAACATAGATACATTCATTGTCACATTCTCTTTCGCTGTGAGCCACCACAAGAGCCTGTATATATTTCCCTGTGCTACACAGTACAATCTTGTTTATCTATTCTACATTTTGAAATCCCAGTCTGTCCCTTCACACCCCCATCCCCCTGGCAACCACAAGTTTGTATTCTATGTCTATGAGTCTGTTTCTGTTTTGTATTTATGTTTTGTTTTTTTTTTAAGATTCAGCAAATGAGTGATCTCATACGGTATTTTTCTTTCTCTTTCTGGCTTACTTCACTTAGAATGACATTCTCCAGGGACATCCATGTCACTGAAAATGGCATTATGTTGTCACATTTTTATGGCTGAATAGTATTCCATTGTATAAATATACCATCACTTCTTTATCCAGTCATCTGCTGATGGATATTTAGGCTGTTTCCATGTCTTGGCTATTGTAAATAGTGCTGCTATGAACATTGGGGTGCAGGTGTCATTTTGAAGTAGGGTCCCTTCTGGATATATGCCCAGGAGCGGGATTCCTGGGTCATACGGTAAGTCTATTCCTAGTCTTTTGAGGAAATCTCCCTACTGTTTTCCACAGTGGCTGCACCAAACTGCATTCCCACCAGCAGTGTAGGAGGGTTCCCCTTTCTCCACAGCCTCTCCAGCATTTGTCATTTGTGGACTTTTGAATGATGGCCATTCTGATTGGTGTGAGGTGATACCTCATTGTAGTTTTGATTTGCATTTCTCTGATAATTAGTGATATTGAGCATTTTTTATGTACTTATTGATCATTTGTATGTCTTCCTTGGAGAATTGCTTGTTTAGGTCTTCTGCCCATTTTTGGATTGGGTTGTCTGTTTTTTTCTTATTAAGTCGTATGAGCTGCTTATATATTCTGGAGATCAAGCCTTTGTCGACTTCATTTGCAAAAATTTTCTCCCATTCCGTAGGCTGTCGTTTTGTTTTGCTTGTGGTTTCCTTTGCTGTGCAGAAGCTTGTAAGTTTAATTAGGTCCCATTTGTTTATTCTTGCTTTTATTTCTATTGCTTGGGTAGACTGCCCTAGGAGAACATTTTTGAGATGTATGTCAGATAATGTTTTGCCTATATTTTCTTCTAGGAGGTTTATTGTATCTTGTCTTATGTTTAAGTCTTTGACCCATTTTGAGTTTACTTTTGTGTATGGTGTAAGGGAGTGCTCTAGCTTCACTGCTTTACATGCTGCTGTCCAGTTTTCCCAACACCATTTGCTGAAGAGACTGTCTTTATTCCATTGTATATTCTTGCCTCCTTTGTCGAAGATGAGTTGACCAAAAGTTTGTGGGTTCATTTCTGGGCTCTCTATTCTGTTCCATTGGTCTATATATCTGTTTTTGTATCAATACCATGCTGTCTTGATGACTGTAGCTCTGTAGTATTGTCTGAAGTCTGGGAGAGTTATTCCTCCAGCCTCTTTCTTTCTCTTCAGTAACGCTTTGGCAATTCTAGGTCTTTTGTGGTTCCATATAAATGTTATGATGACTTATTCTAGTTCTGTGAAATATGTCCTGGGTAATTTGATAGGGATTGCATTCAATCTGTAGATTGCCTTGGGCAGTGTGACCATTTTAACAATATTGATTCTTCCACTCCAGGAGCATGGGATACCTTTCCATTTTTTAAAGTCTTCTTTAATTTCCTTCATCAATGGTTTATAGTTTTTTGTGTATAATTCTTTCACCTCCTTGGTTAGATACTTAGGGTGCTGTTTTAAAGGGGATTGTTTCTTTACTTTCTTTTTCTGTTGATTAATCATTACTGTAAAGAAATGCAACTGATTTTTGAACATTAATCTTGTAACCTGCTACCTTGCTGAATTCTTCAATTATTTCTACTATTTTTAGGGTTTTCTATATATAGTATCATGTCATCTGCATGTAGTGACACTTTTACCTCTTCTTTTCCAATTTGGATCCCTTTTATTTCTCTCTCTTGCCTGATTGCTGTGGCTTGGGCTTCCAAGACTATGTTGAATAGGAGTGGTGACAGTGGGCAGCCTTGTCTTGTCCCAGATTTTAGTGGGAAGCTTTTGAGTTTTTCACCGTTGAGTACTATGCTGGCTGTAGGCTTGTCTTATATAGCTTTTATTATGTTGAGATATGTTCCCTCTATACCCACTTTGGTGAGAGTTTTTATCATAAGTGGGTGTTGTATTTTATCAAAAGCTTTTTTCTGCATCTGTTGAGATGATCATGTGGCTTTTGTCCTTTCTCTTGTTGATGTGATGTATTACACTGATTGATTTGTGTATGTTGAACCAGCCTTGTGTCCCTGGGATGAACCCCACTTGGTCATGATGTATAATTTTTTTTATGTGCTGTTGGATTCTGTTTGCTAGTATTTTGGTGAGGATTTTTGTATCTATATTCATCAGTGATATTGGTCTGTAATTCTCTTTTTTGGTGGTGTCTTTGTCTGTTTTTTGTATCAGGGTGATGGTGGCTTCATAGAATGAGTTTTGGAGTATTCCTTCTTTTTAAATCTTCTGGAAGCGTTTGAGAAGGACTGGTGTGAGTTCTTCTTTGTATGTTTGGTTGAATTCCCCGGTGAAGCCGTCCGGTCCTGGACTTTTATTTGTAGGCAGGTTTTTTATTGCTAATTTGATTTCATTTCTAGTGATTGTCCTTCAGTTCTTTCATTCCATCACTACTATGCCAGCAGCTTCTGTGATGGGATTTCTACTGTCTGCTGTAGGTGGTGGCATTTCTACTTCATTTTAGGTGGACCATTGCTTTCTGTATGCTTCCAAGAGCCATCATAGCAATGTCCTAGCATCATCTCTTGCTAAGTAGTCTTGCTAGAGTATTAAATCCTGTGAGAGAATGCTCCCATATCAATAAACTCTCCCTTATCCAAACTTAAATTCTGTCTCTTTTTGATCTAGCACTCCCTTGTACATACTCTCCTGCCTCCTGCTGGTATGTGTTGGCCAGATCCTACAGTTCCCTCTGAGATACAGTCCCTTTCTTTCCTTAACAGGCACAGCACATCCCCGGCTGGATTATGATGTAACTAGACCCATGACAGTGCTCTGGGGGCCAGGTCTTGATGACAAGAGGTACAAATCTTAGTGGGTGGGGGTGGTGGAGGTGCATGTGCCATCTTGCAAGACAGGAGACTATGTCTTGTCTTTAAGCAGCAAGAGAGTGATAGTCTGTAGGTAGAAGTGTAACATATATCACAGTTTAATAGAGTTCGTTCTGGATGATGGCATGAGTGGTTTAACATGTTCTTTTATACCATTTTATTTTATTAAATTCCCTTTAAAAATAAGTCTTTATAGATAATCATTGTATAATTAAGCATACATGATACTTAAAGAGCTATTTATAGGCTATATACTGTATAAAAAGATAACTAGCTAGGTACCATCCAAATGAAAATACTTGGATTACTTTTCAGAACTGATAATTATGGGGACAAGAAAGGGGGAAAAAAAAAAAAAAGGAAGGCTCTGAAACACCCAGTTACAGAATTTCTGTTTCTTATAAGCAGATACTCATATTGTATTGTCTGGTTTCAAGGCTACCGCTAGTCCGGATGTTTAGTGAACGAGTATTGTTTTCCCTCAGTTGTAAAATCTGTACGTCTTGATCAGAGAACTCGTCTATTTTGAGGCTGGTAATAGTTTTGCAAACTCAGCAATGCGTCAGTACTCACACTCACACTCTTCTTCCCTAAGAGTAGAGTTACACCAGCAGAGAGGGGACGAAAGGGACTGTAGCCACCAAAGGTTGAATCTGGAAATTTGGAAGGGAGGAGAAGTTGGGTTTTAGATAAGAGATGGAAATAAATGATTCCCATGAAAGCCTCTGATGCTCCTTAACTAACTTGCTAATCATTTTCACATAATTAGACTTTGAAAACTAGTTGGATAATAGCTTGTTTCATAAATTCACTTATCATGTATTCACTGAACTTCTGTTATGTACATAATCCTTAAGATAACACAAAGAAATGTGAGATGACTACTTTTTCCCTAGAGGAGCACAACAGCCAGACGGCCTCTTTTGTAAAATCAACTTTAGGACATGGGCTGGGCGAAAGACTTAATATGTCTAAAGCAGAGTTCTTGATTTCCACCACCCACCCTTTGCCAGGTTTTCTCCTTCAGAAGTCTTTCTTATCTCAGTAAATGGCACAGTCTGTCAAACCAGGATCCCAGAAGTCATCTTTCTACAATTTACAGTCTTCCAACCAGCCTGACAAATATAGAGAAGTCATTATTCAAAATAATACAGAATTCATCAGCTTTTCACCATCTCTCCATTGCATCCTCTCTCGTCCAAGTTAACACCATCTTCCAGCAGGTCCAATATGCCTTCAGAATAGCTTCTGAATGTATCACCATCTGCACTACCACGTTATAAGACCAAGCCACCATCATCTTTACCAAGACGACTTGCTTCTACTTGCCTCCCTCTCACTACAGTGTATTTCCCACACAGCACCCCGTGATCTGTCTTCCCAAAGTATAAATCTAATCATCACATTACTGTGCTTGAAATCTTCCAAGGGTTTCCTAACTGTTACTTCTTCAGACAGGCCATTCCTTAGCCATCTGAGCTACCATCACCCTGCGCTTTCCTCCCCACACCTGCAGTGCTCTACCAGCAGCACCTTATTTATTCCCTAGTACTTATCAGTAGCTGAAATGATATTATTTACTGTTTTAAATGATGCTGTCTGTTTTCCCCCCCAAGAAGAATGGTGTGCTTTAAAAGAAGAGAAAAAGCCCACACATAACATTGCAATACATACCCCCGTGCCAGCTATTTTGTAGGCATTCAGTAAGTATTTGCTGAATAAATTAGAGTGGAGGTCATAGCAAGGACTGAGCCTGGAGTGATTCCTCTTCCTGGAGCAGGTGTTCTGTTCAGTAAGGGTCTGAGAAAAAGCTGTCTTATTTTGTTCACTTTGTTATTCAGGGACCCCCTGCACTGTGTCTGCATCTCATATGTCAATTTTATGTTGAAAGGAAAAAAAAAAAGTTACTCTGGTCCCTTGCTGTCCTCGTTTGCTGCTATCAGGCTTCTGTCTCCACCATAACCATGAGCATTACTTGTCACTGGCAGATGAAATGACTTTCAGCCATGAGAAAACAATAAAAGGTTCTTAGTTCAAGGGTAGTCTAAGATTTTTCATGGTGTTTTCAGTGAAAAACTCTTTTCATTTTATGGAAACGGCTCTGAATGTCATTAAAAGCACACGTGTTTGTGACTGGATGGATCTGGGTACTTAACATCTTGTGTTAATCTTGCTTTTAAATCCCACTGCCAGCCGCTTCGGCCTGGTTGGACCACCCATATCTGGGTTTCTCTGGTGCAGTCTTTTATGAATAGGGCCTTTTTTCCCAGTGGATTTTCTTACCTTATCTACAAATGTCTGTTTTCTACTTGCAAAGGGACAAGATACCACACCGAACACCTAGCTTATGCTCCCTCATCAGTTTGAATCTCTTGTCAGAATTTTTTTTCCTTTTACTAATATAAGAAAATTCCTTAAATCAGTAGAAGGAATATTCTTCAGAATCTGATTTAAGAGGGGAAGAGGTGCAACCAGGTTAGAAGCAGAAGGGAGATGGATGTGTTCCCTTAGAGAACTCAGAATTAATACCACTTCCCACCCCGGTTTCCTCCATTTCCTTTTCCAACGCTGTTGACTCTGTCCAGCGAGAGGTATTTACTGAGGCCAGCAAGCTGTCCAGCATAATAAAAGATAGTGTAGGATAGAGCAGGGGCTTGCCAACCATGACTGATGGGCCAAATTCAGCTTGCTGCCTAAGTTTTAACAATGTCTTGTTGGAACACAGCTGCACTCATTTATTTGCATAGTATCTATGGCTGCTCGCGTGCTTCTAGAGCAGAGCTGAGTAACTGCGACCAAGACGCCATGGCCCAGAAAGCCTAAAATATTTACTCTCCGGACCTTTACAGAAAAGTTTGCCAACCCCTGGAATAAAAAGCATTGACCCCATTCATAGAGTTATGAATTAATTGGACTGGTGGTTAATGCATAGAGTAATGGGAGAATCAATAAATGACAAATTGTATGATACTGAAGAGAATGGGTGCTGCAGAATGGTCCTTGGTTGGGAGCTAAATCTCACTGACAGAGATGAGATGGGGTGAGTTAAGCATGGGG
This sequence comes from Camelus bactrianus, assembly GCF_048773025.1. NCBI lineage: Eukaryota > Metazoa > Chordata > Mammalia > Artiodactyla > Camelidae > Camelus > Camelus bactrianus. The sequence continues at coordinate 18,288,986 of NC_133572.1, forward strand.
GAGTACAGAAAGCTCCCTCATTCTGTGCTTTTCTTTGTCAAGTCCAGATATGCTATACAGTTAAAAGATATTCGAAACATTGCTGTCAGAGCTTTTCCCAGATGTACGCTCTCCATAATTCCCCCGGAGAGATGCACTGGAGAAACAGGACAGATTCTTAAGACTGCGACATCGTTCAGAACCATGCCTGACATGGCACGGATCCTCAGCTGTGCTCGAGTAAGTGAACAAGCACGCAAACCATAAAGGAAGGAAAATTCTGTGCAAGCAGCAGCTGGTAGTGTTGATATTCGGAATGTGCCTCCTTAGAATGGTGTTTCTCAGCAGGAAAGATCCTAGTTCTTTACAAATCAAATGGCAATAGGCATGCAAACGCCTTAAGTCAGAGCCGGACACGTGGCACAGGTGCTCGGTAGGTCTTTATTGGTGTTACTTAGAGGAAATGGCATGTTTTCTTCCAGACCTGGTACTAATTATACTGATACACATGAAAGTAAGGAAAGCACATACGTTAACCCTTGACTGCATCACCTTCTCAATGAACTGTTAAGACATTTGTACACAGGAATACAAAACAGAGTGATTCACAAAAATGTAAAGCTAGCTGTTGTTTTATCAGTGTAAAAACCCTCTTTTTGGACTGGGTTGGGCTGATTATCAGTAATAACCCATTAATATCTTTTAAATATTAAGAGAAATTAACTACAGTATATGAAGCTGTGTCTTCAGCTGCTTCCCTTTATAAAAGCCTTTTAGTTTAACATAAATTCTAAGAATACCACTCAGTGAGTTTTCACAGAGGAAGCACACCTGTGTAGCCAGCACCTACAGTCAAGCAGAAAGTTGCCAGCATCCCAGACACCCTCAACTCCACACTCATTCCAGTCACTACTGCTCCCCAAAGGAAACCGCCTTCCATAGGAACGTACATTGTAAAAACCGAGAGAGGAGATGTCAGGCCTTCTTGTAAGTCCACAGGCTCCTTAGGCCTCTGAGAACAATCTAGCATTTTCTAGATATTTCTAGAGAACAGTCTTCTAACACTGAAGTGTTTCATGCTAAACGTGTCACAGTGCTTTTTACATCATCAGTAATGTGCTCTGCCATGTTTAATATGAAAGCCTTCAGCGATAGATGATTATTTTCCTCTTCTTAAAATAGAGAATGAGGCCAGGTTTAGCTATATGAAAAAAGTTAATGATTCAAAACGACACCACCATCAACAGTAATCAGTCTGTTGTGGTTTCACTAGAATGCCCGTCAGTCAGTCATGCAAACGTCACTCGACATGTGGACGATGAATTTGAGTGAACCTTTGTTCTGCTATTATCCCCATGCGTTCAGGTAATTTTATTTTTGTATTTTTCACTAATGCCTAAGATAGAATTCATGTCTCCCCTTCCTCCTCCTCTGCTTCCAAGGCCATGCCGATCTACACCGACAATTAATTATGTGCTCTGAGTAATGCATGGATATCCAGGAAAATGCTTTGAAAGGTACCAAGCTTCCTATTTCTTCGAGTTATTCTGCCTTCCTAAGTTTTCTTTGTTTTACTTCATGTTATGTGTCTTTAAATTACTTAAACAAACAAACACAAACAGGGGGTTATTACAGCTCTTGTTCCCAGATGTTTGGCTTGGCATCTGGTGCGAGGCTTCCCTGGCAGGCTGGAGCGCCGGGGGCTCGGGCTGAGGACCAGGACGTGGTGCGCAGGCGTGACGTCAACTCAGGGGGCGTGTTTCTATTTTCCCAGGGGCCTCATTAGCAAGAGTCGAGCCCTGACTCTTACCGCCAACGCATTTTCACAGATTAGCTGTTCTGTTTTGTGGAGGAGAGTGCCATCTTATTTGTGTCCATCTCTAAACAACCTCTTCTCTTTCCATTGCCCTTTAAGCTATGAAAGAAAGTTTAATAGTCAATCATTATCCCATTTCAGATTGCTCAATTTGTCAAATGTCCCATGGCATATACTCACCCAACAGAATTTGACATTTTTTTTGATATTTTCAAAATGTCCATCCAGAGAGGACTGATTAAATGAATTATGTTAAATGGACTACTGTGTATATTAAAAAGAATACTGATCTACATTTGTTGATATGGTTGCAAAACCTCCTCAATCATATGATCCTGTAAATTTAAATACATTTTTCTGCATACCTCTGTGTGTGTGTGGTATTGCAAAATATATTTAAACAAACAAAAGACGAGAAGTGACCGGTGGTCTTCTCTGGGGGGTGAGCTGGGAGAGCTGTTGCTTCCTGCTCCATACTCCTTTGTTTAAATATATGATATATTGGTTTTGTCCTAGTTTTAAAATGAGAAAAATCAGTTTAAATAGACTGTTGTGTTGTTTTGTGACTATTTTTTGTATGTCCACTATTTCAGCCCTTTTTCTTTAAATTTTAAAAGTATATTCAGAACCCCCCCAGAGCTCCGGCTGGAACAGCATGCGGGTCTGACTTGAGCGCACCGGACGGGACGGGGCCAGAGCTTGGTTTCCCCTTTGAGCCCTGCTGTGCTTAGAGGGAAGTGCTGACCAGTGAAGTCGGTGCCAAAAGTGACAGTGGTGGCAGGGTCAGGGAGAGTTCTTCAGCTCAGTTTCCTACTCATTCATCTAAGTCTGTCCTGTGGCTTTAATAGGATTTAAGAAACACTGAGGCTTCGGGGTACTTTCACACGGTGGCACCCACAGAGCAGCATGAGCCCGCAGGGGTGGGATGGGACTTACGCGAAGCCAGTCGGGCGAGCAGAGAGCACGCACCTGGGTCCCTCCTCGTTTCCCACTTGCCGGGGATGGCGCTCCAAGACGGTGGGGACAGACATGCGTGCGTAGGCAAGGGCGTATTTTTCAGGCAGACGTGGTGTGGTGTGTCTCTAAGGAAGTTGTTCCACCTTTTTAAGAAGAAAAGCAAGTCCAGTTGCAAGCGGTTTGTTGAAAGTAGAACTCATAGGGAAAATCATTTGTCTCTCATTATTTGCCTGATCTTCCATATTTGTTATTTCTAAATCTTGCTTTTTCTTAACGTTTTGAGTCCCGTAAAATTGAAGTTATTCTTTCTGACAATAACTCAGGGACCTAGTCTAGCTCTCGTAATTCAGAGAGCTAGACTATTGACATTCCAGCAGTCGTCTGAACTGGAGATGGGATTAACACCCTCAGAAATTGAGAATGCTGAGAAGTGGTATCCAGTTAGGACCTGTGGTGGGTTGCATTCTCCCAGGATGGCCGCAGCAGCCCTCCCAGTCCAGCATTTCCTTGTTCCTCCCCGTCAGAAAGCAGAGCCTCTTCCTCCTCCCCTGAGCCCGGGGCTGAGCTTTGTGAACGTCTCAGCAAATAGAACGTGATGGATGTGACACTGTGTGACTTCGAGTCTGGATCATAAAAGGCAGTAAAGCTTCCATCAGATCTGGGGATGAATGAGTCCCCAGGGGATGCTAGCTCCTGGGCTTCAAGTCTTCCAACGGAGGTCCCGGACTTCAGCGAGCAAAGATAAGCTGCCCCAGCTGCACCATATTCGGATTCCTAACCCACAGAACTTACACGCATAATGGTGTAAATGGTGGTTTCACACCACTGTTTTGGGGTAATTTGTTTTGCAGTCAGAGTACCTGATACAGGGCCACTTCTGCACTCAGAGATGAGTAAGGAAGTATTTGAAGACAAGGGCAAAATTTTTTTTGAGAGATAATTTTATATCTCTACAGTGTGGCCTGGACTCAAATAGTAATTTTTAAAAAACACATATAACTGATACTTTATTTGACATGCACAGAGAATAGCGACCAGAGGACTGGTTATTAAAATTTGCTGAAGCAAGCAGAGCTAATGCATCTGGAGCCCACTGAAAGGAATCTTCGTTTGGTCCAATGAAGCATTCCTGGAGATTCCAGGCTATTTTAGGACTTAGAAGAATACCATCTAGTCTAATAGAGCATTCCAGAATATTGTCTTTTCAGAGAGATCTCAATATGTCATTAATTCTTCTCGTTTTTAGAAACACAAAATTGGCATAAAGAAACTAGGTTGAACACTCATGGCATTAATAGATGTCACAAAGTTTAGAAAATGATTGATTCCCATTAACAACTTTCAGGGATAGGAATTAAACTTGACAGTTTCTTCATTTTATCGTCTTGCTGTAAATCCCAAAATGTATATAATTTTATAGATTATTGTTACTAATTCTTTTATTCCCCCCATTCATCTTGATTCTATCAATGTAGCATACAAATAAAGGTAATCAATTATCCATTATTTAGAATGCAAACCTCAATTCCATGTGATACTGTATTTTATTGAGATTATGTAAATTTAAGGAATATCATCACTACTGTACTCAGTATTTTATAAAATAATTTGCAGCTTCTTTTAATCATTTTAAATCATTTGTACATCTTTTTGAAGGCAAAAATACTGTTTGACACTTGAACATTTTGAAAATGAATTATGGTATTTTTTCTAAGTCCAGTTGCTAAAATAAATTAATAATTATCTCTTCTCTTTTTGTTCTTTATTCAATAAATTCAGCATTTAGTCAGCCCCTATGATGTACCAGGTACTACTTTAGGACTTGGAGATACAGAAGGAAATACACCAGAATTCCTGTTTTCTAGGGGTTTCTAGGAAGCTCACATTTTAGTTGGGCATGGAAGTGACAGTAAACAAATGTATGATATTTAGGGGTGATAAATGCCATGAGGAAGGATCAGGGTGTCAAGTTAGTGATGCAGACAAAGAACAGGATGCTATTTTAAAGTGAGTGAGTAACAAAGCAAGATGGCATTTAATAGCCTTGAATGTGGAGAGTGATCCCGTCCATCTGGAGGAAGGATGTTGCAGATGGAGAGAACACCAGATGCAGCGGCTGATGGAGAAGGGTGCCTGGTTGTGTCTGAGAAAGGGTGAGGAAGGCAGGACGGGCTGGAGCAAAGCGAGCAAAGGGAAGACTGCTGGGAAGTGAAGTTTAACAAGTTGGCCCAAAAGGAATGTGAAAAAGTCATTTCCATGGAAGCGTATCTCTATCAAACGCTACCCGTCTAGTAAATGTGGACTTAAAAGTGAGCAGTCCTTAATTAATGTAATATCTGATAATCTCCCATTGAAGGGACTTCAGAAATTATTATTTAATCTCTAAAAGAGATCAATGGATTTATGGCCATAGCAATTATTTTTAATAATGTATATATTTCAGAGAAGTAAAATAGGGCAATAGTATTGTGTTTTAAACCTAAGATATATTCCTGGGATAAAAATGGTAGGGAACACTGGATGAATGTGAAAGTTTAAAGTAAGCAGACAAACAATGGAAAATTTCCAGATTTTAAAGAAGAGAGTATTTATATATTTTTTAAATGAGCTTTTCATTATAGCAAAATTCTATTTTAAAATATTTTCATTGGGTCTCTTTTCCATATTTTGAGAACTGTGGAATTGCACCTGGCTCATTCACATCAGAATCAGGCACCTGCAATCTCCTAATTTAATTAGGAGCAAGTTTCCAAAACCAACAGTCCTTATTTGTACATTAAATTTGTTCATTTCATTTTCTATCAAATTTCTTTCTGTAAAAATATACACTATGTTTTAAATGTTTTCTTCCAGACTAATTTTTGTGGTTTTGTCCATTAATCAAGTAATTTATGATTAAGTCAGTTTCACAGTAAGTCACTTAAAATGCTTGTCATTGATAACTATCGTTTTGCTATTTTGATTATCTGATACATTTTTCCCTTTTTTGCATTATCAAAGATTATTTTGAGATGTATATAATTAAAAGTTATGTGGCTCCCTTTGTAAGAACTCAGAAATATGGAAAATATAGCCACTGAAATGATCCTTAATATTTATTTATCGTACTCCCCCTCCCCCTTACCTTTTTTGAATTAAATACCCAAGTAATGAGAACCAGACTTTAAAATGCTGTTTTGCCGTGATTTTTTTTCAAACTTTATTTGAAAGGTGTTTCCTTAGCTTTCCCAGCAGCTCCACTATTTGGTTTGGACAACAGAAGTGCTTTGTAGTTTTTATCACATATGGATATTTTGTAGTAATTTTCTAATCAAGTGTTTTTGTTCATTTTTCCTGTACTTTCTGATATCTTAGGATCTGAACAGTCTTTCACACTATTATTCATTCCTCCTACACAATTTACTAAAGTTGATTTAGAAAGATAACCCCCCCAAGTACTGTTTTAATTAAATCTTCCTCTTCTGTCATAAAGCTCTGCACATTAATTCAGCACGCCAGTAGGAGTTTAGTTGCTGAAGCCAAGAACTTAACATGTCTTAAATATGATTTTACTGCCTGTTCTCAGATAGAGAACGTTTTGATGTTTTAATTTCCTCATCTGTAAAAATTGGAGTAAATGATCATATTTGTTAGTGCTTACTTTCCATTCTACTTTTGAGACTTCCTTTGAAAATACAGAGTTAACCTGATGAAATGGAAGAAGGGATGCTGAGGTCCTAAAGTCTACTTGCACAACTTTTTGTTTCAACAAGAGTTCCAATACAGGGAACCTTGTGGAGTGATCATCAGATAGTGGGATGAAGTCCCTCAAGACAAGGAAATGCCAGCTTTCTTCGCTCTCTGGGACTTCATTCCACTTTTGATGGTTGTGCCACATGGTCCCTGATTCAAATTGAGCTGTACCCTACAGGATAGATGTGGAAACTATTCCTGACGCTCCCCAAAGAGCTCATTCTTCTCCTGCTGACCTTAACTGAGCAAGACTCAAAACAGGTCTTTTCTTAACAGACTCCTTAAAAAATGAAGACTCAATTGGTAATTTCTGGAGTAATCTATGAACTAGTGAACTTTTGGTGATTCCAGCTTTAATGCTGCATTTGAGAAAGACTGCTTCTGCAGAGATCTCTAAGATCTGCATTAATATGCTGGTCTTCCTCTCTAAACATTATCCCCACCTGTTCCAGTTTCTCTCTCAGCTAGCAACATAGGCCAGGCTGGATAATTAATTCATTTTTATGTAAAGTTCTCCTATCACCAAAAAGATGAAAAATTTTTTTGGTAAAGTCTGTACTTTTACATATATTCAACATAAATTTAAAAATATACTTCAATATTTTCTTTGAATAAATGAAGAGATGTAAAATGAGACCTCTATACAGGTTTAAAAGAAAAGACTTTATTTTTTTAGAGTAGTTGTAGGTTTACAACAAAACTGAGAGGAAGGTACAGAGATTTACCGTGTACTCCCTCCCACCACAGAGTCTTCCCTGTTATCAACATCCCCCACCAGATTGGTACATTTGTTACAATTGGAGAACACACTTTGAGATACCATAATCACCCAAAGTTTACAGTTTACACTAGGATTTGTTCTTTATGTTGTACATTCTGTGGGTTTAGACAAATACATAAAACATGTATTCACATTCTCTTGATACTGTTTTTCACAGGACAGAAATTGTTAATTTTAATGGATTCCAGCTTTTCAGTAACTCCACGGATTGTATTTTTGGTACTGTATTCAAAATGTCATCACCATACCCAAGGTCTTTTAGGTTTTCTCCAATGTTGTTGTCTAGGAGTTTCATAGTTTTGCATTATACCTTAAGGTCTGTGATCCATTTTGAGTTAATTTTTGTGAAGGGAGTAAAGTCTGTCTATAGATGTTTTTTTTTTTTTTGGCCTGTGGATGTCCAGTTGTTCTGGTGGTTCTTTTCTTGTCTTATTGCATTAGCACAGACTTCTAGTATGATGTTGAAAGGAGTGGTTAAGAGGGGACATCCTTGCTTTGTACCTGATCTTAGTGGGAAAGGTTTGAGTTTATCATCTTAAGTATCATGTTTGAAGCTTTTTGTAGATAGTCTTTATTAAGCTGAGAACATTCTCCTTCCTAGTCTGCTGAGAGTTTTTATCATAAGTGGGTGTTGGATTTTATCAAATAATTTTCTGCATCTAATGATATAATCATGTGCTTTTTTTTCTTATTTAACTTGTTAATGTGATGATTACATAATTCATTTTTAAATATTGAACCAGACTTGCATACTTGGAATAAATCCCACTTGATCATTATATATAATTCTTTTTATACTTTTTGGGGCTTGATTTGCTAATATTTTGTTAAGGACTTTTTCATCTATGTTCATGAGAGATGTCTTTCGTTTTCTCTTAATGTGTTTGTTTTCATAGAAAAGTAGGTAGGACCTCCAGCTGTTCAGAGAATATGATTAGAGTTTTAGTTTGGCATACTTACATTTCACAGATTTTTAATATATATGTTTATATTCAATGTCACTATCTTGGTATTTCCTGAAGACTTTAAACTCCATATTGTCTTTTATTTAGAGAAATCTGGATATACATCAGCAAAACTGTCATTATTTTTCATCCAAGCATAGTGATACCTATATAGTAAATGAAGTGGTAAGTCATCTGGATAGGTCAGACCCATGGAATTTCTATATGATAATAGTCTGCATTTGATTTACCACACACCATTTAGATTACCTGATCCTTCCATTCCTTTGCATAATGTCATTTGCTTACATTAAGACAAGAAGAAAAAAGACTTTCAATGTATTGGCTGGATTTGTTCACATTAAAACGCGAGAAGAAAAAGTTTCAGTGCATTGGCTGCATTGCTTCAATTAAATGGGTCCTCAGACAGTACACTGTAGCAGAGAAAGAGCAGATGTCTTCAAACTGTATCACTTTATATATACATATGTTTCAGGAGCATCTCAATTGCAGTGCGCACTTACGGATAACTTTTTTTTAAGAAAGTTTTCCTCCCACCTTCATTAATCTTACTTCCCAGCTCCAGTGCATTTGCAATGATGCTTGGTAAAAATGGGTTACATAAAGCAGTTTAATTTTTCAGATTTTCATATGAACCTTTCTCACCTGTATATATTGATATAAATATCAGTGAGAAATGAGAATTTTAAATGGGAATTTGTGTTAATTGAGATGGCTATTTCTGTAGGGATACTAGCTTACAACCACTTGCTTACTCTGGATATATAAAAAGCAAATCCAGAAAGTCACTGTTACTTAGTTGACAAGAAAAGTGAATGATTGAAAGAGAAACAGAAGTCCTATAATAGATTTTATACCAGCATCACAGATGTCTCTGGCTATGGACCATCAATTTATGAGATTTCTGCCCAAAATGCCACCAGTACTGCTTTGCAAACTCCCTACAGATTTTAAAAGAAAGGGAGAAGTGTTGGTATTTCTTGCTTTTGTTTGTTTAGCATCATGGGATTGTCCCATTTTATGGAAAAGCCCACTAACTGACACGCAGCACGGCATAGGCACGCTTTCCATCTTAGTGAGAGGAGCACATGATTTAGGAGTGCGGGTTTCTGAATCAGATTTCCTGGGTTAAAACCGAGCTTTGCTGTTTATTTGATGTGTACACTTGGGCAGGTACTTTCACTTCTCCGGGCCGCATTTTGTTCGTCTATAAAGTGGAAATTAAAAATAGTCCCCACTTCACGTAGGATTGTTAGGACAATTAAATGAGTTAGCACGTGTAAAGTGCTTACAACATTACCTGACGTATAAAAAGAGCACTTGCAGTGTTAGCTGTTGATGCTGTTACTGTGTTGTTGAGATGGCTTTCCCTAACTCGTGGTTGAGGTCAGAGTGTCTTTGGTTCTACTCACTGTGTCTTCAAGTAAGTGTTAAATACCTTTTTGTTTCAGAAGTGGTTTGTGACAACTTAAAATATGTAAACTATTAAAAACCACGGTGAATAGAAAATAAGCATCAAATAACGAGTGTGAAACTGATGGAAAGTCAATATAAACATATGTATATATACAAATACATCTGCATGCCATGATGTCTGCTTATCAAAGTTAATCTGCAAAATTGCTTGGAATTTCCTAGGGCCAAAACTGCTATCATATTTTATCTGTAATATTCATAATTTTAAATTGATTAGGAACTTCATGTTTCTTTCCAAACATTGTCAGTTAACTTGATTGGTTAGGCAAAATTTCACTGCTCTAGTTTCAAATTCATCCCCTTTATATATTTTTTAACATCTTTAGGTTTTTGTTTTTTTCACTCTCTAGTTTGTGAATGAAATACTCTATTTAACAGAGAACAGAAAAAAAAAAAAAAGAGTGGGGCACTTGCCAGTGTAGCTTGCATACATAGATGTTCAGGTGGTCGGCATCACCTGGTCATTTTGATTATTTTATTTTTTATCATTCATATACTTTTAAGTTATTGCAGGAGATTATATTCCGTTAGTTGCTTTTCAGCCCCTCCATTCACATTTCCACCTTGATGGAAATTTCAGCCTCGTTCACAACATTTTGAGCTTATCCTTAGGTTCTTAAGCTTATATTCTAAGAAGTAAATTTTTGTTCTGTTATAGAAGTAGACACACACACAGTGTGAAGACGGTACATTTATCAGTGGGATTTATAGAAATAACAGTGGCATACCGAGTCTGCCAAGTCCAAAAGTAAGCCGCTGAAAGCTGAGGAAGGTTAACCAAGTCATAAACCTCCAGGATCCTTCTGTCTTTGTACTTGTTTTACCTTTAGCTCTGGCCCACATCATTAAGGCCACAGAATGGCAGGTGGAGCTCCAGTAAACACATTTGTGGTGGAGGAGAAAGGACAAAGGCAAGAACCAGAAAGAGAAGAGAACTCAGGACAGGTGTCTGCCCCACTTTTAAGGAGCTCTCTGGGAGATCCTCCCCGATGCCGGCCTCTCACATCGCCGTGGCTGCCCCTGGCAGGGAGGGGGTCTTGGGAACGATACCTGGAGCATGTTTACATTGTTCTTGGAACTCAGCTGGAATGTTATTGGTGAGAAGGAAGAGGAGTGGACATTGGAGGAAGAACTCTCAAGCTTTGCCGTAATCCCCGACTTCTCTTGTCTTCTGTTTGGTAGGTGTCCAGGGATCGTTTTTTTTCAGCATCTTCTCTTTGAGGAGCTGCTTTTGCCATTTTTAGGCAACCATATCCAAATTTAGCTTTCTTAATTGAAAGCAAACCTCCTTTACTTGTTCACAAGGAGAAAGGTTAGGGTTTACGTTCTCAATCCAGCTGGGGTTTTAAGAGGACTGGCGAAGTGTTTCCCACTTGGTTCCCTCGGTAGGATAAATCTGTTTTAAAATGTGTCAGACAGATGGTATTATGTTTTTTTCAAGGCTTCAATGATCAAGTACACACTGTAAAATCCTGAATGATGAGGAAAAACAGCCCTATTTATTTAAAACGAGAGGAAAAAAGTCTGTTCTCACTACCTTCCATTTGATTAAAGGGCGCTTTGTTCCACTGGTCCAGTTTTGGGTACTGAGGCCTTTCTGATGGGAATGAGGTTTGCATCCCAACTGTGGAGCAGCTCTCACCCTTGTGCCCTCAGCCTCTTCTGTCCTGCCCAAGCCTCACAGGGACCCCAGGGTGAGGGCCGCCCCACACGCTGCTTTAATGAACGCTCCCCCTTTCTTTCCTTATGGACGTAGAAAGAAGCAGCCTGTTGGTTTTATATACAGCCACTGAGGTTTACAGATTCTTTCAGGCACATGTGATGTGTTTAATATGCCGGCTTTTCTTTAACTGCTCGTGTCGCATTTTCAGGGAACCATTTGTATGTTAATATAACAGACACCTTCGTGAACCTACTGCTTAGGAAGAGAAGATAACTACACGTTTTAATGACTGTATCTACAGGGCTTTTGGCATCTGGAAAGGTTTCTGCACTAGCATATGCAGTGCAAGAAACCTCTACGTATTTATAGCAAAACAGACATTATGCCAAGGCTCCCAGCCTTCACTGAAGTTCTTATCTGAGAAGGCACTGTAGTGTTGTGGTTTACAAAATACCTTGGTGTCATAAACCCCTGGATGTGAATCCTGGCCCTGCCAGTTGGGCAGATAACCTCTCTAAGCCTCAGCGGCTTCATTCATAGAATTTCAAGAAAATAAAAATGAGATGACACACAGTAGATGCTGTCCAGTGATACCCTGCACCTACATGATTCCTCCCCTTGAGTCCGGGCTGGACTGAGTGAGGATGGCTCATAGTGAGATCGTGGCTTCTGTCCTGGGTGCTGTCGCGCTCACTCTCATGCTCTCTGGGGTTTCCTGTGTTGGGAGAAGTCAGCTGTTGTGTTATCGGGCAGCCTTGGGGAGAGGCTCACATGGGCTCTGTCGGGAGTCGATGCTTGAGACCTGTCAGCGGCCCCTGAGTGAGCTTTTTGGGAGCAGATCATTCCCCAGCTGAGCTGTGAGTTGACTACAGCCCAGCCAGCAACGTGATTGCAGCCCCTCAGTGGAGACCGTGAGTGTGAGGCACTCAGTTAAGCAGCGCTTTCCTGACCCACGAAAACTGGGAGATGATAAATATTTGTTGATTTTTGTTTTAAACCAGTAGGTTTGGATGACTGGTTACACAATGATAGGTAACTGATACAACACATAAGGCGGTTCACCTGTGCTGGGCAGGTAGCAACAGTAACACTATTCTCAAAACAAGATGAGATCAGACTGGGTCCAGCATTACAGGATTATTCATTTTGCACTGGAAATCAGTTTCAATCAATTTCAATGTATGTGTGCAGAGAGCTCAAGAAGAAGCGTGGGGACAGTCCTTTGCCTGCTTTTGTAGATTGAAACATAAAAGGCAAAATAAATTAGTCATTTGAGTTTTAAGGTAGCACAGGAAGACAAGAACCCACGAGGTCTTATAGTTCTTTCTCCTATTTTAAAATAAGGTGAAATTTAAATTGCTGGAAGTCAGCACACAGAGGAGACAGTAATTGGCAGATATCATTCTTTAGATTGGTAGAGAAGAATTGCTAAAATCTTTAAAAGCTGAATTGATGAAAATACAAGCGTTGGTGTTTGTTGTACTTGAACAGTCTTGTTACTTAACAATATGTGCTTGGGATCTTTATGTTTATTTAGTTTACAAAAGGCCATCTTACAGATTGCAGTATTTGTACTAACCAAGATCTTGAAAAAAATAACGTAGAAAAAAGTTGTTCACGGTTTGAGAGCATGTAACAAATGTGCATGAGTGTGTTACATTGAGCATGTAACAAATGTGAAAACTTTACATGGAATGTCATATTAACATCAGTCAGTCTGTCTTGCCAGAATCTATCCATATTGTATTTGAGGTAAATTCTTTCCTTTGAATGCTTGAAAGTAGGATATGGAACTTACTAATAGGTGAATATAACTTTCTGGCTCAGAGCCCTAAGACAGGACTTCCACACAACTATGACCATACTACGCAATTCTAATTACCTCTACTTTTGTTCTAAAATTTCCCTTAATCTGTGGCTTTTTTTTTTTAATGTTTTGGAAATTGTCTGAATTAGGAGTAAAGCAGTTATTATCAGAATTCTTTTCAAATTCATTAAACTTCACATGTGGAAGCTTGTACGAGAAAGTCTCGTGGCTGCTATCAGGGAAGGAAGAGTGAAACAGTCACTCAGCACCACATGCATCCTTTTCTGGGCAACTGCTGTTGCTTAACGTACAAGATCGAATAAGGTCGCATTCCAGGGCGGTGTGCCTGCACATTCAAGTCTGGAACACATACTGGTTTATTCCGCCCAGGTGACTTGGTGAAGCACAGAAGTGAGTACTCCCATTGGCCAGTGGGTTCTGTGGCAGTTTGGAATAAAAAGGCGCAACGGCCCAAATATGGAGGACTTACTTTAGATGACTCAAAAACAGAGAACGTACTTACCCAAAGACATCTTAAAACAAAAACAAAACAGCGAAAATCACAGCTCTTTAGTTGTGGCCACTAGGGTTTAAGACTCTGTGTGGCTGTTTTTCATTTGCTTTAATGGAGCGTCTGTAATTCATCTCATGCCTGTGAGAAAATTACACAACTGCTTTATATGGTGACTCTTTAAACTATATAAATAGTCAAACTTTTTAAAATTGAAACGTATTCAATTCTTGAAACGTATTCAAAGGAAAGGAGATGTGAACTCTTAACTGAGAGTCTTCATGGGACCTGCATGATGGCCTGTGACTGTTTTGGTCATGAGGTCAGGCCTGCATCTTCAGAAGTTCAGTGTTGAGGCAGCTGGCACTGCGTTAGTTCAAATCACTGTCCTGATCACATTGAATCTTTTAGAGTCAGAATCATTGTAAACATACATTTTTGTATCTTTGTCATCTTGACGTTGGCTCAGAGTCTCTTCCAACGTGAGTTTACAACAGTGACATTTGAGAAGTTCTATATAAAAGAAACCTTTTTTTATCCTGTATTTCCCAAATTCCTTCCAGTTCATCATGGCACCATCATTCTAAGAACCACCTTTCTCTCTTTTCATCCACACATCTAATCCATCAAGTTGGTCCTATCTCAAAATATATTCCAAATATAAGCTGCTATTATGCGTCTGCTGCCAACAGTCTGAGTAACTGTATATTTTTCCCAGGCCAGTAGCCTCCTAACTGGGTTTTCTTCTTCCACTCTCGCCCCCTCCTACAGTCTCTCGTCCCCAGTAACGAGTGTGATGTCTTTCAAAGACAGAGGATGTTCACATTCTTGCCCAGAACTCTGCCTTCCCGTGACCTGTCGTGTCCTGCCTGCTCTGGCCACTGTCTGCTTCCCTGATCCTCTCTCCTTCCAGTCTCCTCCGTGATCTTTTGGCTCCTATCTTAATTGTATTTATTACTCGTCCTCGTTCAAGGACACATTGAATTCTCATAACAACCCACATTTTGGACTTTTCTTTCGTGGTTTCATCTGCCTTGAAACTTTATTTCCCGACATTTTCGCATGGTGCCTTTCCTCCCTCACTTCTTTTAAGTCTCTTAATTAGTACCTTTGCCAAGTGTTTTTTTCTAATCATCCCGCCCAAAAGGTCTCCCCTCTGTCTCTATTAAATCCTTTGCCCTACTTCATTATTTTTTATAGCACTGATCCATCTCCACCTAAAGAATGTTAATTTCTCTCCTCAAACTGAAATACAAGTTATATAAGAGAAGACAATTGTCTTACTCACCACTGTTTTACTCTAGCGACTGAAACAGTGCCTGGCATGTAGTAGGTGCTAAATAAATATTGAATCAACGAGTGAATGAAAGAATGTGTGACTACTCCTGAGCAGACTTCCTCCACTAAATTCAAGCCTCCTTTCTCCGTGTCTCTAAACAGTCCGTCTTTGTTCCTGCTAATCTGCTTTCCTAGAATTTCTTTCCACATCTCGTTCCTCTAAGAAAACACTTTTGATACTCTGTTCAAGTCCTTTTCAAATCCTATGAAACCGCTGTGGAGGTTTCTCTGCCACCACCCCCCACAGTGATCTCTCCCCCATTCTTACCTTCCACTGGACTGTCTTTACGATACATGTCATCACCTGACGGTTCTTTAATTATTGTGTGTGTGTCCCTTCCAAAAATTTATAAACTTCATAATTTTGGGGGCTCAGAGCAATAATGCACAAATAATGGGCGGTCTTAACTTTTTTTTATTGATGAGCTGATTGACCAGTTAATTAATGGATTGGCTCAATCTCAAACATGGAAATGACTGTAATAAAAACTGAAGAGAAATTTTATTTCTTATTAGAAGGTAAACATGTCCTTCTTACCCAATGTGATGATGTTAACTGGAAAATCTGCCTGAGAAATTACAGTTCTGGGTCATCATCCTTGACCTTTCTTCAGCGCCCATGAAAGCTTGTTACTGAATGTGAAGACAGAACGCATCGCACATATCACTAAACTTACAACATATGTTTGTAAGTAGTTTTTTATCAGTGAATTTGCTGGATATCACTTTTTAAGCATAAGTTTTAAACTATGCAGAAGGGCAGGTTGGAAAAAGTAACACTGATAAAGGTAAACTTAACATTTTCACACCTTCTGGTATATCTTTTTGGTGAAAACCCAGTAGATAGTGAAACCACAATTAGTACTGTGTATTTTATCCTTAACACATATATTTATTTATTATATAATTAAAATGTATTATATAATTAATAGATAAATAATTATATATTTTATATACATATACTTATATTCAAAAACAATGTATCAGATTTTCTGGGATATAAATAGTGTTCTTAACAGTCCCATTAAAATAAGCCATATTTTTTTTTGTAACTGCATTTGAATTTTGCTTTTGAGACCAGTATAAGTTCCCCATCCATCATACTGTATTTTGGTGACTAGGAAATTAAAGCTGAGGTCTAGAGATGTTTTCTTTTTCTTTTTCTGTTGCTATGGCGTGAAACGCTAATGGAAAGGTAAACCTAATACAGGGGATTATTGGAAATTCCCATGTTCTTTTTACCCCCTATGCTTAATATTAACGTCTAACAGGTAACATTTATGCTTCCAAGTGGTTTTCAGCAGTGTGCTGGCCAGCTGCAGAGATGACAAAGATGGGGAAAAGCAGGAGTTCAACACTTTAAGGAGCAACAAGGTGACTGATACTCTGTGAGGAAGAAGATAAAGTGTGTTTCAGAAGCCTCAGAATTTCCAGGGTTTTTTCAGGTATCTCAAAGAGCTGAAAAGCAGCTGAAGCAACAGTAAATAGAAGGTAAAACAAAGCAGTTTGAGCTACACTGTTGTGAAGCGTGTCCAAAAATGTTCACCACCCCTACTCTGGACATAATATTGTCAGCATGAAGTCACTTTGAGATGACTGCCCCAAACACAGAACTAAACCCCACTCTTCAAGGGGGCAAAAAAGAACTATTTTGCCAAAATTTTTCTTGCCTCAATAAAGGATAATAAGGTCACGCCTAATAAAACAGAAACTGTTGAAATTCAGGAATTCGCCAAGAACATCAGTTTGATGTACTTGTTTCAGGGGGAGGAATTCTCTCTGAACTATAAGAGAAAGGACTCAAATGTTCCCCTCACAGGTGTGACCTCCTATACCTGCCCAGCAAGGACCCGCCCGACTGGAAGCTTAGATCTGTGATGGCCCAGTTTATCTTCTCCCTCACTGAGTATCAGTCACCTTGTTGCTCCTTAAAGTGTTCAACTCTTGCTTATTTAATGGAGTCTTGCCTTCAGACGGTTCAGAGAGAGGCACGGGGAAAGATGTGACATGAGCCTTGCAGCTCCCTAAACCCCAAACCAGTACGTCCACCATCTTCTGGTCACTAGTTCCAGGGTGACTTTTAACACGAGCAAGAGAAGGGAAGTGCTTGGTATGTTTTTTAAATAGAAATCTCTCAATGTCTTTATCCTTGTACATATCCTTGCTTTTTTAAAAATTATAGAATAGAATATTCATTCTGATGCATAAATCCAGATGACTTGCTTTGCAAGTCGCAGGTTGAATGCTAGTTCTGAATTATGAGTTTGGGTTATATGTCCTCAGAAGGAGAAGTTTCTCCTCTAACATCTGTGAGTTCTAAGATATTAAATCAATTTTGTTTTTAGTGGAACCCCTGGTTGTTCTGGGGGTGGAGCTTCCAAAAGACTTTGAATTATTGAAACTAACATATACAATATATGTACGTAAGTTATGAACTGTAATGGTAAAACAAACACGCATGAAGCCACCTCCAAAATGAATGTACGTGTTTCATCCTGACTCCACTCTCCAAATACAACTATTCTCAGTTTTGACTGCATAATTTCCTTGCCTTAAAAAGAAACATTTTATTGCCAATTGATGTCACTCAGAATAATATACTTTTTAATTTTGCTTGGTTTTTGCACTGTATGAAAAAAAGGGCATCGGACTCTAGTCTGATTGCTTCCATTTTAAATTCAGTTTTATTACAAGTATTTGCTAATTTGTATTCTGAAGTATTTGATGGTATGGTTTTGGTAATATGGCAGGTAATTTATGATACATTAAATTTTATCATAAAGTTGTAATTAAGACAGCATTATATTTGCATAGGGACAGGTGAATTGTCTATGGGAACAGAATACGGAATCCAAAGACAGAATCCTGCATATGTGGAAACCTGATTTATAAGAGAAGTAGCATTGCAGATGACATTTTTTGGCTCAAGCAATTTCTACAAGATGTGCTAGCCTACATATACAGAGGAGTATGTGGATAAGTGTTCATGACAGCATTGATTATAATAGCAAAAATTAGGAACAGTCCATGTCTATCAATAGATTAATCTTCAAATAAATAATAAAGAAACCATTGTACATATTCAATTATAAATATAGAATGGAAAACTATGTAACTATTTAAAAAAAAAGACAACAAGAAAAACTGGTCCTCTCATACACTATAAATGAGACTTACAAACCCTCAGTCTGGAAAGCAAATTGGTAGTATCTATCACAATTTAAAATATGTAAATTCTAACAAACAACCCAATTTAAAAAATGAGCAGAAGACCTGAATAGACATTCTTCTAAAGAGGAAATGCAGATGGACAACAGGCACATGGAAAGATGCTCAGCATCATCAGGGAAATGCAAATCAGAACGACAGTGAGATATCACCTCACACTGGTCAGAATGGCCATCATCAAAAAGAACACAAATAACAAATGTTGGTGAGAATGTGGAGAAAAGGGAGCCCTTGTACACTGTTGGTGGGAATGTAAATTGGTGCAGCCACTGTGGAAAACAGCATGGGAGTTTTCTCAAAAAACTAAAAGTAGAACTACCATATTACCCAGCAATTCCACTCCTGGGTGTAAATCTGAAAGAAACAAAAAACACTAATTTGAAAAGATACATGCACCCCAATGTTCAATGCAGCATCAAATTTACAATTGCCAAGATATGGAAGCAACCAAGTGTCCATCAACAGATGAATGGATAAAGAAGATGTATGTGTGTGTACACACACACACATACACACACACACACACAGGAATACTACTTAGCCGTAAAATGATAAGATTTTGCTATTTGCAGCAACACAGATGGACTTGAAGGGCATTATGCCAAGTATGAAATAAGTCAGACAGAGAAAGACAAATATTGTGTCATATCACTTACATGTGGAATCTAAAATACAACGAACTAGTGAATAAAACAATAAAGAAGCAAACGCATGGATTAGAGAACAAACTAGTGGTTACCAATGGGGAAAGAGAAGGGGGAAGGGGCAATATAGGGGTATTAGGGGAAAAAAAGGTTATTATGAGATTATGTGAAATTATCTGTGTGAAAATTTTGAAAATTTAAAACATTATAGAATTTAAGGAAACTTTCATTCAATAAAAAAAATAAAAACAAAATAAATAGAAAAGTAGAGAGCAGTAGACAAGAGTGGATGAAGAGGGTGACTTGAGGCTGGCTTTCCCCGTCAAGAATGTTGCGGACTGCTCCTTGGATTCCAAAACGGCACAGCCAGTAGAGAAGAATTTCAAATACTTTGGCATCTAAGAGAGAAGTGTGTGTCTAATAAGGCCATTAGCTATAATACCTTGTGTCAATTACACAGAAGTATCAAAAACCAAGACATTAAAACAATCCTAATTTTTTAAAAAATCTAACTCAGCAGGAAGACAAAGTCAAATTCAAGATTCAACAATATCAACTATTTCTTAAAATACACCTTTCCCAAAACGTTCTCTAATTTCAGGAGATTGTCTATACCTTCACGTATCCTTCGTCCTCATTAAATCTTACCCATGGTGACACGGTGCTGTTGTTCTGTGCTGTTTCTTCTTTTGGTTTTTGCATCTTTTGTATTTTTATAATATTTGTAGTTGCTTGGTCTGTATAGTCATTAAGAACTGGTATTTTTATACTATTTTGTATCTTCTAAAATCCCTCTAATTAAATTTATGGTATTTCTCCAATCACTGAACCTACCAACATCAGTGATAAAATTGTAATGATTATCAACTCATCTTAGGAAATAGGTCAGAAATAATAACGATACTGTCTCCGAGTCTGAAGCCCTATTTGACTTTATTAAAACATCGTCTGAAAAGGTTTCTCTAGAGGGCTTCAGTGACATCATTTTTTTTTATCCCTCAAATAAGTACATTCTTTTTCTCTTTCTCTCTCTCTTTAAAAAATCAACAGCTTGATCAAGTCATCCGCCAGAGAAGCCTGTCCAGCTTGGAACTGTTCCTCTCCTGTGCTCAGAAACAGTTAAGTGCTCTGATAGCCACGGAACCAGCCGGCTTGGAGTGAGGGGAGCACGACAAGCTAGCCGCGCTGGCAACGGTAAATCCCGAGACCCCTGAAATACACGCTGTGAATTGTAAAGATGCTTTCGTTTTCTTTCCAGACCTTGGAAAATTGATTTCCACTCGAACGATAAACCAAAACAGTATTTAGAAAAACTACAAGAGATTTAATTTAGTTTCTTTTGTTTTTCTCCTTCTCCTTTCCCTTTGCTATCATTTTATTACTAGTAGTAATAGCAACAACAGAAAGTAAGACGGGACCCTGAAACCACTGAAAATTGCCACATTACCAGAAGTTAGAAGTACACGTTACGGCCTCTGATGGCCTGTTACATTGTATTTGGCAAAAGTAGTGAGTATCTTTACGTATTGTTTCACAGTGACTCTTGATAAGATTCTAGAATGTAATCATACATTCATTTGATTTTGAGGGTAGAAACAGCATGGTTTTCAACATCACCTATTTATGTAACTTAAATATAAAACACTGATATGACAGCGAATCATTCTGATACTACGAGACCTCTCTTCTGCAGTGGGATCTATGTATTTTCATTGATAATAATTAAAAACACTAAAGATTATTTAATTAATTCAACTTTGATCTGATGTATCACTGAAAGGCATAGATGTGTGTTATATGCTTACTTCCTATTTCTGTTCTTCAAGTCACTATGAATCAATAATATCATTTTTCTTATGAATCATACCATGAACTTAATCTCTAAAAAGAGAGTGTAATATACCTGTTTGTAGGAATTCAGGTTCAGATATGAGAGATGGGAAATCCTTCCCCAGTATTTCAGAATGTACTTAATTCATAAGCAGTATGCTTCAATGTAAAATCATGAGTTTGTTTTTTTTTTAAGATCAAAACTAAAATACTGTCATTAAAAATGTATGCAAATGTCTTGTTTTCTGAAATGCTCCTAGTTTCATGGGCTTTGTACTTTTCTGGGATTTCTCACATAATAAAAAGCTTCAAAAGTGATTTGGTTATTATTCTTTAATCCCTTTTTAAAAATTATTCTTTAAATTTTTTTCTTACTCAAACTTCTGTAGCCATAGATGATGTTTTTAATATATACCTCCCCCTAAATACTTACAATATTTACCAAGAATCTTTAAATGATAATAACTACTTAGATTTATTTATCTTGCGAATTTAAATAAAGGGAGAAAGGGCTTTTAATTCAGGAACAACAACATAATGTTATGGTCATATTTAAAATCAGTCGACTCTTTGTCATCAAATTTTAAATAATAGGCTATTTTACAAGTAATTCTGACACTATGTAGATGAAAATGAAACATACCAGGTCACTGGAACTAAGATCCAGACATAATGATGGTATCAAGGGAAATGTCATAGTCTAAACCTCTCTTTCACCCCCTACCAGCACAGAATATCTTCTGCTTTCATTTGAAGTTCCAACTTTGCTACTGACATAGAATAATTGTCTGAAGTAATGTGTAACAAATTGTTACTGATCAGTCTGTGAATATTTGCAGAACACCCACCATGCACAATAATAAATTTCTTGGATTGCTACGATACTTTTTCCGCACAGAGCTGTCCTTAAAGATAGCTGAGATTAATCATCCGGACATAGAGGATTATTTGATACATTAATCCTTCCAAAGTTAACTAATAATCTGCTTCAGTGATGTTTCGAGTTACAGATTTCTACATTAAGAACTGTATGCTGCTTTTGTCCTGGTTATCACAAGGACATAGACCGTCTCAGGTGGCATTCACTAAGGGAATTAGATGAATAAGAATTGTGCTCCGACCAA
The DNA here is from genome assembly GCF_048773025.1 of Camelus bactrianus. NCBI lineage: Eukaryota > Metazoa > Chordata > Mammalia > Artiodactyla > Camelidae > Camelus > Camelus bactrianus. The sequence goes on from NC_133572.1 coordinate 18,310,837, forward strand.
AGGTAAGAGACTTTCCCTGAAATGTGAGCCCAAAGTCTCAAAGTTGTCAAATGTTTTGTATCTAAAACTTTCCCGGCCTTATTGTGTGATTTCCTTAACTCTTTTTGTCTAGCGTTTTCTACCTTGATGTTTCGGTGAACAAGGCCCCATGTTTGAAAGACTGAGGGTAAGAGGTAATTAGATTTTTTCTGAATGACTGAGCCACTATCAAACTGCGACTCCGTTGTTAGCGGCGTGCTGGAAGGTTCATCATTAGAAGAGTTCTTTCCTCCCCAGAAACTGAGTATCTGCTTTGGGCCAATTATTGTCACATGGTATCTCAAGAACCCTGTGAAGTTAAAATAACCCCGTGAAGGAGACGATGGCTCTACGTTCATTAGTGGAGACGATTAGATGTTCACCTGCCCGTGATGACCAGGTGGAGCTGAGATTCCAGCCCAGAGCTTCCACCGGGCAGCTTTACTCTTTCTAGTACCCTGGAGATAACTAATATTCTCTCCATAATAAATTATCTGGAAGCTTTTATCCCATGTAGTCTTTTCACATTATTTGAATCTTTTAAGAAAGAACCTTCAATCCCTCTTGTAAGCCTAGTTGGAATCTAGCCCTGCCTCATTCTAGCTTGCGGGACACGTTGCCCAACCAATTTGAGTCTGTTTTCTCGTCTGTGAGGTGGAAATAGTGATTTTTATAGGCTTTTTGTGAAAATTAAATTAAACTTGTAAATTGCCCCATTAAGGTAAGACCCTGCTGATGTGGCCACCAGTTCACAGTAAGCCCCCTTTCCCTAGAACTGCCCACAAAAAACATCTGCCCCTCTGACGTTGACTGATGGATGGATCCACAGGTGAAGGCCGACTGGGCCCCCTGTGAAGAGTCATGTGCTGAGACACTTCCACTGCTTACCCTCGGGTGACGGACATGAACTCTACTTCTGAGGTCAGAAGTCGCCTGATCGCTGCCATTCCTGAGTCTTGGATTCTGAGCTACCCAAATATTCTTCCAATATGCCAACACCACTTACTTTTTTCCCTGAAGCTAGCCAGAGCCAGTTTCTATTACATGCAACCAAGAAAGTATTAACCGAGGCAGCCCAGCCCAGAGCCCAGCACATAATCCCTGGATACTCGGCACTTGTAAATTCTTTATTTCCTCCACCATGCTAATTCTCATCCAAAATGGGAACACTCTTTGATTTATTTTAAGGAATGTTAAAAATATAACTGAACCAAAGCCCCTATTGTCTAACACAGCCAAGTAAATCACAGATACCTAAAACTATGAACAAACAGTGCCCTATTTAGAAGTTCTCTGTCACTCAGAATCTGGGGTAGAGGTTTAAACTCAGCTTTGCTAAATGCTGATTCATGGTGCAACTCAAAGGAGACTTGCTCAGTGATTGCTTTGAAATCAAAACCAGAACAATGTCCCTCTGGTTGGTGTTATTCGGCAGTGAGTCAGGTACCCATAATTATAACTTTTTTTTTTCTGACCAGTTAAATTGAATGGAATCAGGAAATGCTATCTCTATTTTCAAGAACAATAGAAAACAAAAGAATTATTCATTCACTGAATTTAAAAAGAGTATTTGCCTAATAAATCCTGAATAAGGAGAAAAAGCCATGTGTAAAAACCTGGAAAACATTGATGAAACTCCAAGAATGAAAGGAGAGTTGTTGGATCAAAGCACTTAGCCCCTAGGCTTCTGTTTACAGACCAGTAAGCAACCCTACTGTGTCTCCCAAGGCTGCTAACACGGAGCAGAAAGCCAGTATGTTCTGAATCCACAAGCCACTTACTTGTAGGCATTACCACCAGCATCGCAGTAAGTGGGCAGAAACGATATATGAAAACTCATAGCTGGGACTGCCAGCACTTTTTTTAAGCCAGGCAAAACTAAAACTATTCCCTTTATTTAATTGAAAAATAAACCCATTTTCATACACCCAATCTGCCATAATGCAGGGGCCACTTGGGCACCAGTCACTGGTACATATAAACAGAAGGGGCTGGTAAAACTTCCTTTGCTCTCATCTAGTTTTCTGTTTCCTTTTTCCCAGAAGCATCCATTCTCAACAAGTTTGATCCCGTTTAAATTCTACCCCCCCCACCCTGGGCATTGCAGAATGGACTCTTCTTAGGGAGTGCGTACAGAATTAAATAATGTTTTGTGTTAATTGCCATTTATAATTAATAGCTTGTGTTCTTGTTTGTATATATGTGTAGATCTCCTCCTGAAGGCATTTCCTAGTGCCCAGAGCTTGTGTGTGGACTTAGTATATATAATTGTAAGTTCATAAATAATTGAATTAATCAATCAGTTATTCCACTCGTAATATGTCAGTATAAGAAGTCAACTAAGCCTGAGCTAATAGATCCTGACTACTAATTTAAAAGATCAGCTAAAATTGCTGTATTTCTAAATGAAGTCCTATGGGAAAATGAAACAACTCTCATAAAACCGTAACCAGCCTCCTGAAGACTCTAAAAGGAATCTGCATTTCCAGGTGCTACTAGAACGACTAAATCATAGCAAGTAGAATGCTGCTAAATTGATACGCTACCCAAATTTACAAGATCCCCTAAGAGTGTAAGTCGGGAAGGACATACAGAAAATTAGATGTGAAATAATTCCTTACGGTGCCAAGAGATACCTGGGCGTATGAGTTAAGAAACAGCCTTCTGGTGAGTGGGATGTAGGGCAGATATTAGACTCACTGGTTCTGGCCCATCAGGTTTCAGTTACAACAAGAGGAAGAAAGGAAGTTTGGAGGAGATTGCATGCATAGGGTTTTGTAATCTAGAATAGGAGAATCAGAGGGCCCAGGAGGTGTGGTGGGTGAGGGTCGGAGAGGGACTGGGATTGGGTCAGACCAGGGAATATTCAGAGCAATGTGGTGTGAGAGGCCTGGTGATAAAGGATCCCAAAGACTATCTGATAGTCTTTTGAAATCCAACTCTGACGCCCAATTGTGACCAAACTGGCCTTGTATTTTTGAGAAGTACACAGAAATCAAATTCACTCAAAAAGGTAGGAAAACTTGACCCAGTCCTGGCCAACATTCGGTTCTCAGAAGTCTGGGAGCCGACTTACAAAGAAATAACTGAAGCCACAGAATGTACAAATCACTGACTTCAACACAGCTCAGATACCAAAGCAGATTATAGGAGAATTTTTGTGGCAAGATATATATGTAATGAGTTTTGAGTTTTTGCTCTTCTGTGTAGGTAGTCTTTTCTGGAAATGTTAGAACCGCTGGACACTGGGGCAACACCACCTTTTATGAAACATAGTTCTGTAACTTTTTAAATCTTTCCTTTTGCCTGCCTTCCAAAACTGCCAAAAATGTAAATATTTAATATAGTTTAACAATTAAATAGTGATTCAATTAGTAAAATGTTAGTTACTGTCTCAGTGACCGATTCTTTAGCATTCATTCTCCCTTATAATTTTACAGGCAAACCACATGTTTTTATGGCCATATGTTTTAGATTGCTAAAAATAAGAACACACTTTATCTTATAAGTTTTTCTTTTCTTTTTTTCCTCATAAAGCAAGGAAAAGACTTTTACACTTTGTATCAAATCAAAACTGACATGTTGGCAGCAGTTACGTAAAGTGACATAAACCCAGTGAAATAACTGGGTAGAAATAATCGAGTCAGATTTATTTTAGAGAATCCTGGTCTGTAGGTTCCAAGTAATCAAGATAACCCGCTACAGTTATTGATGGGTAAGACATGCTCTCTTTTATATGAATTAAATTCTTTCAAAGCATCAGAGTGATTCTACCTAATGTAAACCCGTGGTCCTGCTGGCTGTTACCCACATGAAAAATTCTAGTGCTTAGAAATACGTTTTATCTCTGTTCCTTAGAATTTGAAATGCATTTTCTCTATTACACATATTAAGTAATCCTGGGAAGGATGCAAATTCTATATAACCCCATAACACAATGCTATATAGACCTTCAACGTAAATGTCACAAGGCGGGTGCCCTCATTTTTTTTTTAATTCTCTTTCTCTGTGATCCCTTCTGATTACACAGCTTTATGTAGTCTCCATGTGCTAAAGACCACCAACTTGAAGTCCAGAGTCCTATATTCAGCTACCTACTTAATATTTCCACTGAGATATGATACTTAACATTATCAAATACAGCCCTCTTCATCACTGCCCCACCTCTGCAAACCAAAAGGCTCTTGTCTGTCTTTTCTAATATTTCCCATCTCAGTGAATGTATCAGCCGTCACCTTTTCTCTTTTTCCTCTCCCTCACTCCCTACTTCAAATTCAATCCTATCAGCTTTACTCCAAGACTTCCCCTCAATCCGTCTACTTTCTTCCATTCTCTCCCCTACCTCCCTAACCAAAGCCCTCGTCGTCTCTTGCCTAGACTTCTGAAAGTCTGCCAAGGGAGCCCGGGTGTCCATTCTTGCTCCCAAATAACCAATTTTCCCCATTACAGCTAATTATCTCCTAAAACCTCAATTTATTGAACCAACGAACGTCTCTATGGGAAAATGCATTCAAATCACTTTGGATGCTGGGAACACATACAGTGTAGTACGAACAGATTCAAGTTGTTGGTGTTTTCAGTCTTTGGGGCAAGAACACTGACAGGGTCAAGTGCAGATGATAAAAGTGTAACTGGATTGAAGAAAAGGAGAAAGTTGGCAGAATGGCCGAGACCCCCGAGTCTGCAGTGCACATGTATATGCCCTTTTGGGATCCAGCTGATTCCTCTTCATCCTTTACTTCTGTGTGGCTTCACCTTTGACCTGCCTGCTTCTCTGCTATTACGTATTTTTCTAACGAGTGGTTCTCCTTGAAGGTTTACAGTGGAACAGAATTCAACGTTATAAATATCCACAAGCTCTTAGATGACCCTTTCAGGAATTTTATTCATGGTAGTGGGAAAAGGGAAAGTTAAAAAAGTACTTTTTTCCCCTAACCCTTTTGCTAACAATGAACATTTTCATCCAGAATCATGTACACTGCAAAAGAACATGCAGCTCCAGGCCATTCTGGGAATTTTCTGACTGAGCTGGAGAGGAGAGTGAACAGAACCGAGGTGCATGGTAATGAAAGAACAGCCCTCACTTGGGGCATGAAGGACTGACAGCTTCTCAGCCTTCATTAGCCATCTTCTAGGGAGGAAGAGACAGGCTTCTCAGCCCTCGTGAGACGCTCATTCTCTCTTCTCCTTGCCACGGGGCACCACCAATCCTACCATTACGGTGAATACTGACAAATAACAAGGTAGGGAGCTTAAATAAGATGGGGGTGGGGTTGTAAGAAAGGGGAAATAGCAAAATCCCAGAAATCCCAAACAGAAGCACCCTGCCCTCTTCTGAATAGCTGTTCAAATTATTATGTATTCAATTGACTAAGAAATACTCGCGAGGTGGACTTTGTCAGTACCCCTTGAGTACAGCTCACTTCAGCAGGCTGAGCTCGCTGTCAGGTGGCCATGCTTCCTTCCTCCATGAGACAGAGAACATGGGGCCATGTAAGACCACAAGGTTGGAGCGATTCCATGAAGTCATTTATGTCCGAACAAGGAGTGGGGAGTAAAGGCATGAGGTGATCTTCAGTCTTACACTTTGTGCTGTAAGTCTTTTTACATATTCTTTCTCTTAAAGAATGAGAGAAAGTAAGAGGAAGCCTGTGTCTTAATATGTCAATGAGAAAAAATATATATCACTGGATACCTTTACTGTCAATTATTTAGTGATGCTTCAGGTAGAACTTTCAGAGATGAGGGAAGCTCTCTGTACATGCATTGTGTATTGTGGTAACCACTACCTATGTGGCTGTTGAACACTTGAAGTGTGGCTAGTGTGACTGAGAAAACTAAACTTTATTTTATTTCATTTTAATTAACTTTAATCTATATGGCCACATGTGACCAGTAGCTACCATACTGGAGATTATGAATCTAGAATTTCCTTGCCAGGGACGAAGCAGCGACCAGGTTATTACCTCTGACCTTTAAAACACTCAAATTCTTCCCTCCATCTTTCTTAAGATTGGTGTGGGGAGTGAGCATGTCACGAGTACAAATGCGTGTGAAGCTCTTTAAGGAAATGTATGTACCAGCAGGAGGCCGAGAAGGCAAAGCTGTTGATGTATTACTTAATTTTATCATGACTAAAGAGTAAAAGAGACCTAATAAGATAGAATAACCCTCTGACTAATGTAAGACTCCTGGAGCTAAAAGCATTTCTAGTTTGGTACCTGCAAAGAGAAGTGACTTCTCTGATCTTTGGCCAAAATTGTCCTAAAAATCAGAAACTCATCTCCTAAAGTTGAGAAAATACTAAACACTCAGTCTTGGTTTGCTTCAGAGAGTGACCCAGAGACTCAATATAACTTTAATTTTTAAAAATTAAGCAGAAGCTGAATAACTTTATTATTCAGTTAATTCAGAGTAGTTTAAATTATTCATTATTCAGAATTGAACAAAAAGGATTCAGTCTTCCAAAATGGATTTTTGATTAATAAAAAGTAATGTCTAATTAGTGATGAGTCTTTGAAAATATTTTATTCACACTTCTTCCCCAAATAATTGTATTTGTTGAAAAGTAGCTCTTCCTTAAAAAAAAAAAAAAAATTGTATTGAAGAGGGAGGGGCGCCAAGACGGCAGAGTAGCAGGAAGCTGTTACCTCACCCTCTCCCATGAAGACACCAAGAGACGCAACTACACACCCACCCACTCAGAACACCTGCTGAACTTCAACAGAGCATCTCTTACTTCGAAAGACAAGAAGAGTCCTCACAAAATCTGGTAGGAGGGAAAAAAAAAGGAAGCAAAAGGAAATCAATGTGGGACCTGACCCGCAGGGAGGGAGCAGCAGAGGAGGAGAAGCTGGGACACTGGGTCTCCAGCGGAGAGGGCAGTGGGGGTGGAGGAGGAACCTCCGAGGCTCAGAGGAGTGAAGAGCAGCCACTTGGCCCAAAGAATTGAGAGAAACTGGCACCAAGGGTCCCTGAGATCCCCAGCCCTAGATGCATACCCGCAGGGAAAGGGGGACTGGCTGCTGGAACCAGGGAGAGGGCGGGGGCCGACTGCTCAGAGGCAGCCTGGGGGCTGTGGCTCGGAGTGTATACAGAACAGAACAGCCTGGGTCCCCCATGAAAAAAGCCACACTGCTGGTGCGCCCTGCGGGGAGAGGCACAGTCAGCTTGGCCGCAGCCACTGTCTCTGCAGGCCCATGGCACCAGTCCTGGCATGTCCTAGTGAAGAGAGGCAGGGCTCAGTCACAGCCACCATACATACCGGTGCATGGCTCCCAGGCAGAGGTGGGGTTGAAACCCGAACCCCATACCCAGGGGCCCCACAGCTTCACAGGCAGGACTGAGATTTGTTTGCAGCCCCAGGCAGAGGGGAAGGATTTGCTAGGTGGGGTCTCTGGACCCGCACCTGCAGGATGAGCAAGCAAGGAGCAGAGTTCTGGCGCGCAGCGGACCTGGGTACCATATAGGAACAGGGGGCTGGGGAAGGCACTGACCCAGGAGTGCAGCACGGATCCTGGTGTGTGATGGCACTGCTGCCACTGCGGGTCCCAGCGCCTGGCGGCAGCAGATCTGTACTGGTGGCTCTGCAGGTACAGAACCTGGGGGCACCAGAGCAGCGTGCTGACATCCCCGCAGCTCAGAAACGGGTCCGGAAGCCTCTAGTCCAACCAAAGGGGGGCAGAACTGGCCCCTGTCAGGGCTGTGACAACAACAGGACAAAAAGAAGACCTTACTCAACAACCCTGGCAGGCTACGATCACAACACTGACCGCACCCCCAATCAAAGTGACAACAGCCAACACGCAAGGAAGAAAGATGGGGCAACCATCCATACTAAGAACAGAACTCACAGCAAAATTACTAAATGTGCGGTCTGCACAGGAACACTTCCACTTAAAAGCGAAAGCCCTCCGAGACCACAGTAGATAGCTGATACTGCTTAATCCACAGAACCAGAAAGATGCAAGTAAAACGAAGAAGCGGAGGAACCACTCCCAGTTAAAAAAACCAGAGAAGTCCCCTGAAAGAATGACCAATGAAACAGACCCCGACAGACTACTAGATCACGACAATCTTATGATTACTGGGGGACGAGGGGTGGGAAGGGATAAATTTGGGAGTTTGAGATTTGCAAATATTAACTACTACATTTAAAAATAGATAAAAACTAATTTCTTCTGTATAGCACAGGAAACTATATTCATTATCTTGTAATAACCTTTAATGAAAAAGAGTATGAAAATGAATATGTGTATGCATATGCATGACTGGGACATTATGCTGCACACCAGATACTGACACATTGCAACTGACTGTACTTCAATTAAAAAAAAGGTTTGTGCTCCTATTATGTGCTAGACACATACAGCTAGTTAATGCTTATAACTGTTCTTTTTAAGAAGAGGAAACTAAGGCTGAGTGAGGGTCGGCAACTCCCCAGTGATCACTGCTATATCAGCACCACTTTCTAAGGTGTGAAGCCGGATTCCAACCCAGGTCTACCTGATTCCAAAGTCCATGCTTTCCAGAAGGCGAAAAACATTTCCCTTTGCCAGTTACATGCACCTATTTATTTCACCCAGCCACTCCGTCTGCTTGGATTCCCTTTTGTGATCTGTCACCCACCGAAGGATGCTGATGATCTTTCTCAGTACAAACCCCCGGCTCAGCTCCTTGGCAACCAGACTGCCGAGTGGGGGCACCACCAAACCTGCACTAAACCCTGCAGCTTGCGGGAGTGTCGGGGCTCCTCCTGGTGGGGCAGAGCTGTGGGAAAATCATTTCCCTTCCAAGCCAAATTCCATTGAATTGCTATTGTTTACCTGGTGGGAAAAGATTTATGTTCCACAGCTCAAGCAAGTCAGTGCTGCTTAATACTGTGATTTAACTTGGAATTAGGTCATCAAAGTGACAAGAAAACCTGGGTGGACTCTAAATTCAAGAAATTGACTACTACACGATTAGCTAATATAATATAACAATAAAGATTCTTCCAGAAGACTAATGTCCCAATCAACCATCCAAATCAATAATAACCTGATGGTGCGATGAGCATTATAACCCTACATTTTTCAGAGAAGGAAACAGAAATGGCTAAATAAAGTAAATTCTGTTCTAAATCTGAGTCCTAGAGCACAACACAAAGCAACAATCACTTGCTCCTTTCCTCCAATTTTACCTATTATGTGAAACTGATACAGCTCACCAGTGATATTAACAGCAGAAATTACATCACATATTAAGTAACTTGGAAACACATGGTAGAGTATTGTTTCCATTGCAACAGTTAACTGAGAGAAGCTTTGTATTCTTCCCTTTCATAATTTATCACAATTTATGCAGGATGGAGCCAGGATGTCTGGGTTCAAGTCTCATGTCCATCATTTACCAGCTTAATATTTAACTTCCCCCGTGCCTCATTTTCTAGAGTTTTAGAAAGATAATAGAACTCACTTCATAAGATTGTTAGAAGGTCAATACGCGTAAAGCCATTAAAATAACGTCCGGCCCATAGTTCAGACATTGTTACGTATTCATAAAGTAAAAAAAAAAACTCTGCATACATTATCTTTAAAAATGTTTCACTATCATTATTTTTGTTAATATCTTTCATATTGATAGAATGTCATTTTTTAGCTTTTAAAAATACTTTTGTTATATTGATTCATTTGTTCTGACTGCTGGTTTTTCTCTTCCATCAAATTAGGTCTTAGTTTACTTGAAAAGCATCTATGATCTGTCAGCTTTCAGCCAGATGTCCCATTCGTTTCTCAGTAAGAAGCTTAGAATTCTGTAAAACATCTTCAGAGAGGGCACATAACAATGCTCTACTAAATGACTTTTTTTTTCCAGTGGCAGCAAATATTTTGAGAATTCTAAAATCCCCTTTCCTTTAACTGTTATCTAGAATTAGAGCATCTGACCGCCAGGCTGTTGGGCTGTCTCAGGTATGTTTACCTTCAACAGACTGAGTCCCTAATCTCTTCCTCCTTCTCCTCCTCCTCCCGTCTGCGGCATTCCTGTCTGCTGCAGAGAGTGGTGACAAATACCAATCTGAACTAGACCACAGTCATATGAAGTTAGATGGAGGACTTGGCCTTGTCTCAAACCTTAAAGCAGAGGGGAAGGGTGGAAACTGCTGTCTTGTAAATAGCGAGCCACCCAGGGCGTAAGCCCTGGAAACATGTAAATAGCACTACATCTCATGTGCCTTATTTCTCAATTTTTTCATGCTACCTTGCCAGCTAGTCCAACTGAGTATGACTTGCCATGTTATTTTATTGAACATTTTTTGACAATTTGAGTACAGCTCTGAATGTAGTATTAAATCCTCTTCTGGCTCGGCAGACTGCAAAACTGCACGCTCTGTCTACACATCAAATCCTAGGTCTGGAGGGGAATTCAGACTTGACCTAGTTCAGCACATCCAGAAAGCACTGCATTTGTGCTCTCTCATAGCACATGGCATTTCAAACTACCCTAAATGACATCCATCCAAGAAGATTAATGATATTATTAAAGACTTTCACATGAAGGTTAAAATTAAGCTTGGCTTCCATTTCTTATAAATTCATACAGTGTTTTCTTCTAGTTCAGGATCACTAGCCAACCCCAATGGCTGGATGGACCAGCAGGTTTAATCACACCTCTGTGTCTAAGGAGGAAACTAAATACCATAAATTACGTTAACAATTTAGTTCTAAATTCTTTGTGTCAGATTTATGTGTCAGGTTTGAGATTGGTCAATTTTTTAAACCATCAGAGATCCAGTGTTGAAAAAGTCCCAGAGAAAAGCTACTCTGAAGAACTCTCAGAGAATCAACTCAATTCTGGCAACCCTTTTATAGAGATTTCGGGATGACCAGAAACTACACTGGCACAATACTTAAAGCTTTGGCTTAACATGAATTTAAATTATAATAACATTACATTATACTATTTTTATAAGAATTCCATAAGAAAAAAAATTATATTGTCAAAGGAGGGGAAAATTGCTTTACTCAAATTCCCAGTGATTGAATACCATATATTCAGTGACACAATGAAGATTTACTCAAAACCGTTGGGCCTTCTATCCTCACGGTTTCTATTATTATTTAGAATTGTTTTTCAGCTCTACATTGACAAAGAAAAAATAGACTGCTTTAAAATATTAGATATATGGCATTTTAAAGTTCTTTTAAAATAAATTCACGTTGATTTCAAAGTTACTTTAGATTTTTAAAATGTACTCAAATTGCAGGATTCTTCAAAATTAGCATCTAAGATTTGTTCATTTCATTTGTGATTAAGTAGTTTCTTCATCTCTCTACTTATTTTTTTATGATTTTCCCCATCTTAAAAGAAGCTATTGCTCTGTTCTGTATCTCCTTGGAAAGCTTTAATTAAAAAAAAAAATGGGGGGCGTAATTAAGTTTATTAATTTATTTAATGGAGGTACTGGGGATTGAACCCAGGACCTCATGCATGCCAAGCATGTGCTCTACCACTGAGCTACACCCTCCCCCTGGAAGCCATTTAAACTGAGTAGTGGAGACTTCTGGTCTCCTTCTCGCCAGTTCCCCTCTGTTTCTGGGACACAGGATGGACTTTATCTCCCTAAACCATGGCGGTTAGGTGGGACAGTGCAACAACACTAACGGGCAGAACCAAAGTCGCTGAGATCTGGGAGTTTTCTCTTATTACAGCATAACCTGATCTACCTTAATATAACTAGACAAGATGAAACAAAACTCAGGAGAAAATCTAACTTCCTTGAGAACCTTACTGAGACAAACACAGATTTTGTTGTTTCAGAAAAAAATCACATCAGTTTCCACAACAATGGATGTTGGTTCCAGGCACTGCACAAGATACCCGGGGTACAAAGGTCCTGAGGGTACCACTCCTTGCCGTCAGATTTCTATAAAAGTACTTCCTAGGATGATGTTGTGCCATTCAAATTTGGGGAAATTTACTGAAAACTCTTTTTCTTACCAAAAAGTTTGTTAACCCAAAAATGGCACACCCACCCCCCACCATACACACATTGTGTGTACACGTTATACATACGTCATTATGCATCCAGTCCGCAGAATGTGATAAATATAAGTGTATTTGTACATCTGAAGGGGTCGGGGGAGAGAGAGAAAGATACAAGTTTCCACATCCTTCGGCTGGCCTTTCACTAAATTCCAAAATCCAGACAGAATAAATGTGTAATCAGTGTGGTTGCGGTCTACCTGACACTGTCTTGCACAGAACAAAATAATGGCTCCCAGATAATACGAAAATCACATAATTCATTTCCAGCCAGTCTGTAACTGGTCATCTTCTTTTTGTTTTCTTTCTTTTGCGGAATGGGTCGAAGGTGTCTGAAATGAGTGAGTACAATAGGAAAAAAAAATTTTTTTTCTAGTGTATTGTCTACACCTAGCTGCAGTTCTTTGTATTAAATCAAAGGCATATTTTATTGAGTTACCATTAATGCCAAAGAACCACTGTTCAGTTGCCTAGCTGTGTCACGGCTGGGCCTTCGCTTGCCTCTGGCCCAGCTCTGCCCCCGGGTGCCGACGTTCCCTTTTGGTACTGCGCCTGCGTGAAAACACTGATCTACGGAAAAGAAATTTATGGAAAACCTGGACTTAGCATTTCTTCATTTAGTTGAATAATCTAGTTTTTGAAATTTTTAATAAAAAGAGACTACTATTAACATATCTATCCTACTTTCCATGACTAAGGTTTTTCTTTTTTTTTAATCTGTGTTTCATCCTTAGAATACCTCCTTCGACTGGCTAGTGGTGCTCTTGTGTCACGTGTTAGGAAAGAACCACTAAATAACGTATCTACTATGGTGGTGGCCACATGTCACTATGCATTTGTCAAAGCCCATAGAATGTACAACATCAAGAGTGAACCCTAATGTAAACTATGGACTTTGGTTGATAATAATGTGCCATGTTGGTTCATTGATTGTACCAAACATGCCACACGGATGAGGGATGCTGAGAGTAGGGGAGTGTGTATGTGTGGGTGGGGAGGGCTGTGTGTGAACTCTGTATTTGCTGCTCAGTTCTGCTGTGAGCCTGAAGGTGCTCTAAAAGAATAAAGTCTATTAATTAAAATAAAATAAAACAATGTATCTAAGACACACAGGTATCAGGTGAGCAAACTGTCATCCAAACTCAGGTCTGTGTCTGATGACGTACGCCATCACATTTTTTTAATACCAAAAAAAAATCCTTTTTGCAAATACTCCTTTTATAAAACATTCCTTTTTAAACCACAAGGATTCAGAACTCCAGATTACTCTTAGACTTGCCTAAATCATCTCTCACAGCATTTCTAGACCGTAGTCCACAGGTCACCTGCATCAGAATCAGCTGGAGTGCTTGTTGAAGTCCAGATTCCCGTCCCCTACTTAAACTTCATGAATCAGAATGTTCTAAAGACGGTTCCAGAAAGATTTATTGTTGACTTCTGTTCCAGATGACTCTAACACACCGTGAAGTTTGAGAACGTCTACTGAAACACACTTAAAAACCTTATTCCGGAGCTACTGGGAGAGTCTCTCCACCCTTCCAGAGGTGACTCTGATTTTATCGAAAGGACACCTTAGGAAGACCCTTTATGTTTGGCCGCTTCACCTATGTCAGGAATCTGATCCATGAATTCAGTTTAGCAAAGAGTAGGAACCAGGGAGATGTAGAGGTAACCGAAGAGGTAATAAGAAGAATATTTTTCTTAACTTGAAACACCGAACGTAAATATACAATGGGTTAATTTAACTATGACATTGCATGCTGGCTTTAGGAAATATTTTTTTTAAAAGGCCAAAACTTATGCTAAAGAAGAGTTTGAATATAAAAAAGAAAATGAAGCAGGTGGCAGGGGGTGGAGAAGTTAGGCAAGAAGTCATCTCTCATCGGATGGGGAGAAGAGAAACAGACAAGGAGAGGGGTGTGGAGAGCAGCATTTTGAAAGGGGGGAAGAAAACAATCTTTACACACATTCTTTTAACCCAAGGTTAAGTGGTTGTATCCTGTTTTGCAGCTTCAAAATTTGAGTCACAGAGTTCCATGAATTGCCAAAGTTCAATCAGTTAGTCAGCAGCAGAACCAACCAGATTCCTGGGACTCCAAACCCACTGCTTTTCCACCTAATTATATTTCATTTTCTTTTGTTTCAAGCCTTCCAACTAGTTTTCAGCCCCTCTGAGGACATTGCATCTGTCCAAGGCAATTTGAACTACGATGGTAGGGCCTTGGGTAAGCACAGTAGTATTTTTGAGTTTTTCTTGCAATTTTTGTCCCCTTTGGAATAATTACAAACTGCTGGGTTTTAATTACAAGGACTTTTTGGATGTTCCAGATTTCTTCCCGACAGTTGGCTTCTGTATTTCCTTCCTCTACCTTTCATCATAAGACTTCTAAACTCCTCTGGATCCCAGAGGAATTTTTCCTTAAGAAGAAACACTAACTGATAGAGCTCATCTGAGTGGCAAGGTGGAGGAGCAGAGGTCGGCTCTCCTGAATATTAGCTGTGCGTGCTTTCAGGTGGCTGTTCGTGGTGGAAAGTGGTATAAAGCAATAATACTGTGTTCCAAGTCACCTGGAGGCAATTTACATGCAAAGAACAACACGGTCCACATAAAAGTCATCATTCCTGTTTCCATATGTCATCTGCATGTTTGCACAAATTATTGTAAAATATTCATGGAAATGGAAGTTAGGAAAAAGAGGCAGCTCCACGATCTGCTGTGATTAAAGAATCACCGAGCACCCCTTGCTGGGTTGATAGATAGGATCTATGTTTGTTTATTTTAAAAAATGCAGATTAATGGAATGGCTGCTTCTATAATGAGCGAAGGAAATAGATCATTGTATTTTGAAGGCAGCAGTGGCCTTTCCATAAATAACCCATCTGTCAGGCTTTTCTGCCCATTAAGAGTCACCTTGTGGTATATTTAAGAAAGAAAAGAAATGATTTAGTTTACATTTGTTTCTGAATCTTGTCACTGATTGCTACACCGGAGATAGCTACTCAAAGCTGATGCCCAACGCAAGGTCCTGTGCCCAACGAACTGCGAGGCCGAACAAAGTGAGAAGTCAGCATTTGTTGCAGAGGAAGGTTTACTGCAGGGCTGAGCAAGGAAGGCGGGGTGGCTCACGCCCCAGAAAACCCAGAACTCCCCGAAGGGTTTCAGCAAAGCACATTTAAAGGCCAGGTGAGGGGCGGGGGGCGGTTGCAGGGTACGTGATCATGCGTATGTGGTCAGCTGCCGCACAGTCCTCTGACTGGCTGATGTGGAGGGAACAGGGCGGTCAACACTGTCAACCCTTAGGCGCCAGAAGGTCTGGGGGCCACATGCTCTCCATCATCAAGTAGTTAATTTCTTCCCTTTGATGGTGCTTTTTAGCATCTGAAAACCTCAGGAAATATACATGAGATACCAGTTTCTGGGGACTTCAGAGAGGAGCTGCAGCAGACGATCTGGGGTTCCTGCTCGGTTACCAAGCCTCAGGCGGGAGAGCATAGGAGGGGCTTGGAGAAGGCCTGGTGGGGGTAGGGGTTTTTATGTCTGAAACTAGGGCTGGCCGTGAAGAGGTACCTTCTGACACCATTAGCTCCCGTTAGTAAATTACAGCCACCTACCTGCACTTTCCGCCACCTCCTGACGCAGGAGCAGCCCCGTGTCTCAGCTCGCCGGCCCTGCCCATCTGCTTCTGCATGGTTTTTCTAGGAGGGGTAAAGTGTCACAGGCCTGGCTCAGACCTCCCCGGGACAAACATGAGGCACTCGCCTTGCCATTAGCCAGGGAGCTACCTGTGGTCTCACCTGAGAGAATTAACTGACACCAACCTTACATCGGGAGGCAGGGTCACAGTTTGCAGGTCCGGGAGCGAGCGCATTCCCGCTTTCACTGAATCCTTGTGTTAGGCAGTTAGAAAGAAATGAACACCGGGCAAGGGGAGAGGAAGGGGGAGGGAACAATCCAGAAGATAACAGGACACCTGCCCTCAGGACAAGGGGCTTCAGGGAGTTTCACTTTCTCTAAATAAGTGCTGACAAAGAAGCCGGTTATAACCGGACGCTGCAGCTGCGCCGTAGAGAGAAGGACCCAGCGTAACCTGACCCAGTGCTCATTAAAATGTAATTAGCATGCGGCTTGAGCCCCTCCCATAGGTTTCTCTGCGTGCATCATGGGTAAGAGTGTTCGCAAAGGAGACTGCAAGCCTGAGCACTCAAGGGGTGTGAACTGTCTGTCAATCAGAAGAATGCCCCTAGGGCAGGATATAAGATGGGAGAAACAGAGAGGTACCATTTTCCTGTCTTGGGTTGGCCCACCTCCAGTTTTTTTGTTTTTTGTTTTTAAATTGAAGTAGTCAGTTACAATATGTCAATTTCTGGTGTGCAACACAAAGTCCCGGTCATGCATCTACACACATGTATTTGTTTTCATATTCTTTTTCATTACAGGTTATTACAAGATATTGAATATAGTTCCTGTGCTATACAGAAGAAATTTGTCTTTTTTAATCTATTTTTATATATAGTGGCTAACATTTGCAAATCTCAAACTCCCAAATTTATCCCTTCCCACTCGTTTTCCCAGTAACTATAAGATTGTTTGCTATGTCTGCGAGTCTGTTTCTATTTTGTAGATGAGTTCATAGTGTCTTTTTTTTTTTTTTAGATTCTACATATGAGTGATATCATGTGATATTTTTCTTTCTCTTTCTGGCTTCACTTAGAATGGCGATCTCTAGGTCCATCTATGTTGCTACAAAAGGTATTATTTTATTCTTTATTATGACTGAGTAGTATTCCATTATATACATTTACCACCACTTCTTTATCCAGTCATCTGTCGATGGACATTTAGAATGCTTCCATATCTTGGCCACTGTAAATAGTGCTGCTATGAACTATTGAGGGCAGGTGTCTTTTTGAATTAGAGTTCTCCCCAGATATATACCACCTTCAGGTATACTCTATTCTACTAACTTTTGCTCTTCTAATAAACTTTTCTATTCATACCACACTTTCATTTGAATCCCGTTTGAATCATTCTCTTTCAGGTAAGACAAAGAACCGAGGCCGCCTTCTCGTCCTCCTGGTAACGCCTGGATCACAGCTGGTGCTGCCCGGGCACGTCTGGAAGCCTGGGAGCAGATGCACCACATCTGGAAGAGTGGGAGGGCACATCTGGCACTGTCCCCCCGCCCCACCTGCCTCCTCTCGCTCTCTTCAGGGCACTCGGGACAGGGCTTCAGGACCGCTGGCTTCTGAGCCCCGGCCTCCCGCTGACTGACTGTGAGCTCAAGGGCAAAGTCGCACCACTTCTCTGGGTACAGTCGTGTACCAGGCCATGTTCAAAGTTCCTTCCGGCTCCCAGCTACTATTACTTGGTGACAACCTGGAGAGACAGACTGATGCCGTCCTTGGAAATGGAGATCCTGCTATTCCAAGAACTCGGTCGTTCCTGCCTCATAGCTACATGGGTGGTGCGTGTCTCTGGACACTCGGTGTTTTTCCCACAGTATCACACACACGTGTAGGTCAACCTCGACCTGCGTGGCTCTGGCTCAGATAACCAGACAGAGATGTACAAATCGTGCTTTCAGCTAAACTATGCTCATTACTTGGACAGTAGGAGGCAAAATAAGATTTCGCACACTGACAGCCTGCGGACAGGATGTGTCCTAAGCCCTGTTTTATTTGGCTGCCTGAGTGTTTTGTGGAAAAAAAAAAATTAACACGTTGCTATATTTTAAATTTGGGACATTTTACATAAAAATTGAAATGTTCGGATCCTCCTAAAAACAAAAGATCTGGCTGAAATGAGTTCGTCATGGGTTTTCCAACCTTGGAGCTGCTGAGATGTGGGGCTGGACACCTCCTGGTTGTGGGGGGCTGTCCTGGGTGGTCTAGCTGTCCGCTCCCGTGCCCACCAGGTGCCGGTAGCCGCATCACTTTCCCTTCTGTGTGACGACCAGTGGTGACGTTCTGAATGTCCCCAGGGGAGGCCAGACGGCGTGGGGTGGGGAACCACTGCTGTCACTGGCATTTCAATTGAGATCCCTCGATGACAGAATTTTAGAACCAGAAAAGGTGCAGTGCCACCCTCTCCTTTAATGGAAGAGGACACTGAAGCCCGTCCAAGGGGTGAAGTAACCTCAAGGAGGTACAGCTGCTACCAAACTCAGCTTAGGCTGCTTGTCACCCAAGAATCCAGTGAGAACAAAAAAATAAAAAATAAAAAAATTAAAAAAAAAAAAGAAAGTAGCTTTGCCAGATGGTCATTTTTCACCCAGCTTTGCGACTTGGCCCTTCCTGGATGTCCTGCTGAAAGCGAGAAGCATTTGTGCACGTAATGAAGCATGCATTGCCCCCCTCCCGCCTCTCACCACCCTCGGTCCTGCCCCCCAGTTCAGTGGGATTTGTCAGATGTTTTCCCATATTGTGACCTGGAGCGTGTGGAGTACTGACGTGTGACCCCTCAGCCCCGCCATAGGTGAGCTCTTACTGTCTTGGCTTCCATTCTGGACACATCCCTCCCCAGCATCATTTCCTAGCATCTCCGCTTCTGATTGTCTCATCTCTTTTCTTTTCTTTTCTTTGAACTTGGGGGGAAAAAAGAATCATTGCATGGAAGATAATGATAATAGCAGAACAGGGTATGAAAGGGCTGTGGGTAGCATTCCTTTGGGTCACGTTTTGGGTCGGCCTGGTGGTGAGGTGTGTTTGGACAGGTGCAGCAGGGGCTGAGATGCGGGAATTGGAGAGATGAATTGGGCAGTAAGGGTGGCCTGCAATTTGGGCCCATCCGAGACCCACCAGACTCTGCACGTAGAGCGGGCAGGCTGCCCACCAGAGGGAACCTGATCAGGATGGGCTGAGGAGCTGCGCAAGGCTGGGCGCCTGGATGAAGCCTTTGTGACCTGAAACTCAGCAGGGCCAGGAGGCCAGTGCAGCGCAAGTCACTTTATCCCCAAACCTCAGTCGGACTCAGTCTGACCTACACCGCGTGCCTCTGTGCGGAGGCACGTTTCCTTTTTCCTTCTGGCCTTTTATCAAGGATGAAATCAAATGGACTGATGTAAGTTTCTGGGTAACACTGACCTTGTAGCGAACGTTCTGCCTGTATTATTTTAGCAGAAGATCACCAGAAACACGAAGGGACAATTGCCAGCTGTCCTGGAGCAGGTGCAGCTGGGCACGTGGCACCCCCTGTGAAGACTTCATCTTCTAGCCAGTCTTACAGACAGATGTGGCCACGTGCCTGAGTGGCAGTGGGACGTGAGCTGCTGGGATGTAAACAGCAGGCGGGTCATGCCCTTCCCTTTGCCTTGGCTGCAGTGCGGACGTGGAAGCAAGGCCTTGGGAACAGTTTAGCCCTGAGATGAAAGGTGAGTGTTGAGGACATAAAACAGGCTCGGAGGAGCCTGTCGGCAAACCGCGGGGCGGCCCTCTCCATCTGGACTGCTTATGGTCAGAGGATACCACGAGAGAGAAGGAAACCCCTGCCTCTTCTGAGCCACAATTATTTTGACTTTTGTTGCAACATCCAGACCTGTTTTCTAACTGCCACTTGTATTCCTCTTTGCACCCTTGGTGCAAATGAGCATCGGAGCCTCAGAGACAAATAACTTGCCTAAAATCACACACAGAGCAGTCCCTCCAAGCAACTCAAATGCGATGCTTTCTATTGGACTTTGTCTCCACTGTGGGGAAATGCCAGGGAAATCACACAGCTCCTTCCCCACGCCAAAGTGCCCTAGTCTGAACCGAGGGTGCAGGCTGGGACGCCTGCCTGGCTGAGGGGGCGTTGCTGCTTTCTGCTAACCTCTCGCCTGGGACTCCAACCACCTCAGAGGCTGAGCTAGTTTTGCAATTAAGATAATCCATATGGTAGGTCACTAAGTCACAATCATGATCATCTTTACTTGGTACTAATTTCATTACTAGTACTTTACATTTAAGGGCTTTTGTTGGGAATTTTAGGTATTGAAAACAAAATTGCAGCAACATGGATGGACCTGACTGTCATTCTCAGTGAAGTAAGCCAGAAAGAGAAAAAAAAAAAAAAAAAAAAAAAAAGAGCCATATGATATCATTCATATGTGGAATCTGAAAAAAATGACACAAATGAACTTATTTACAGAACAGAAACAGACTCACAGACATAGAAGACAAACATAGTTACCAGCATGCAGAAGAGGGTGGGAAGGGATAAATTGGGGGCTTGAGATTTGCAGCTACTAACTACCATATACAAAATAGATAAACAACAAGTTTATATAGTATAGCACTGGGAACTATATTCAAAATCTTGTAGTAACCTATAATGAAAAAGAATATAAAAAGAAATACATGTAGGTACATGTAAGACTGAAACATTACCCTGTACCCTAGAAACTAACACAATATTGTAGACTGACTATACTTCAATTAAAAATTTTTTAGAAAATTGTTTAGTACCCAGACAGAGAATATGTTCCAAGGTATTTAATTTGTTCACTAAAATTTTTAAAATATATTGTGCGTTGGTGAGATGTGGGTTGTGAGGTCCACATTAGAGGGCTCTAATTTATTTCCTTTTGGGGGTCCTGAGGGGTACTCGTGAGAAGCCAAGAGAGGGAGAGGACAGACACACCCCCTAGTCAGCTCTGACAAGCTCTCCTTGCAGCTTCGTGGTGGTCTCAGGGCTTCTAATGCCCTTTGGAAATTTCTGGACTTGGTCTACGAACTACTCGGGCAGGACCACTCAGTTATATCTGTGAGCCATAGTTGAATGTCGATCATTGCTGAAGCTGCTTCCAAATCAGGCAGGATCACATGGGCAAACACAGGGAGAGGCAGAAAGAGAACTTTCTTTCCTTCTGCATCATGCCAGCACTCATTAACCACAGACTACAACAAAGACAAGGTATTACGTTATCCGTGCGAACGAAATAGCCCTTTCTCACCCCTGTGTTCAGAAACTTATGTTTTTACTTCTGCCCTTCCCACAGTGTCTCACTGCATATTTCTCCCTCTCCCCACAGGTATCTATCAGTTCTCGAATGCCATTTAACTAGAACATCTGAGTTCTCATTCGCCAGACTTTTTTTTTTTTTGCAGTTTATTATTCTTTATCTAGAGATCACACCCATTTTATACAACTTCTTTTATCAACCGGAAGTGAAATCCAGATCTTAACATTTCTCTTCAGCAATTCTTTATTGCTCAGAGAAATACATTCTTATGGTGATGTATATGTGGTGGAGGGCCAATGATGGCAAGGAGGGGGAGAGATGGCGTTCAGGTGATTAAAAAGTGAGGCTTATTGTCTGTCGTGTCAGGACTGTGAGCAGTTACACAGCATTTATTCAACTATGAACATTCTTTTTTTATTGAAGGATAGTTGACTGATAATGTATTCATTTCAGGTGTACAACATAGTGATTCAATATTTTTATAGATTATACTCCATGTAAAATTATTACAAAATAATGCCTATATTTCCCTGTGCTGTACAATATATCTTCGTAGCTTAGTTATTTTTTACATAGTAGTTTGTAGCTCTTAATCCCCTCCCCCTAATTTGCCCCTCCCCCTTCCCTCTCCCCACTGGTCATCACGAGTTTGTTCTCTGTACCTGTGAGTCTGTTCTTGTTTTGTTATATACATTCGTTTTATTTTTCACATTCCACATATAAGTGATAACATGAATATTTGTCTTTCTCTGACTTATTTCACTAAATGTAACATTCTCCCTACTACCCAAAGCAATCTACAGATTCAGTGCCATCCCTATCAAAATACCCATGATATTTTTCACAGAACTAGAACAAATAATCCTAAAATTTATAGGGAACCACAAAAGACCCTGAGTTGCCAAAGCAATCTTGAGAAAAAAAGAACAGAACTGGAGTTACCAAGCTCCCTGACTTTAGACTATACTACAAAGCTACAGTAATAAAAACAGCATGGTGTTGGCACAAAAATAAACACATTGATCAATGGAATGGGATAGAGAGCCTAGAAATAAACCCACACGCCTATGGTTAATTAATTTATAGAGGAGGTAAGAATGTACAATAGAGAGAAGACAGTCTGTTCAATAAGAGACTGGACAGCTACCTGTAAAAGAATGAGATTAAAACATTTCCTCATACCACATGCAAAAATAAACTCAACACGTAAGATCTGAAACTGTAACACTCCTAGAAGAGAACGTATGCAGAACACTCTTTGACATAAATCGTAGCAAATATTTTTGGAGCTGTTCCCTCAGGCAAAGGAAATAGAAACATTCTTGAAGGTTGCCATGTGCCTCTGCCTAGGAATAAAACTTGGGTGAGCATGTGCCGCCCTCTCAGGAAGCTTACAGTCTCTGGGGCAGCCAGTAACTAGTGCCTTTAATGCCCTGTGCTGGGGGATGGCGTGGGGATGACTATGTCATGCTGGGGGAACAGTTAGCAGTGACATCCAACTCAGTCTTGGAGAATCAGGGATGGCTTTCTGGAAGAGAGGGTGGGGTTTAATTGAGGCCTTTTGTAGAACCTGCCCACGTGAAAAGGCAGAGAACAGCCCCGCAAGGTTCCAGAGATGAGAAGAGTAGGTTTGGGAACACCGAGCGGTTCCAGGCGTCCGGAGCCGAGGGTGGGAGTGGCTGAGTAACGAAAGCCAAAGCAGGGACCAACTTACACGTCCAGGGAGCCAAGAAGCCACGTACGTAGGGGTCAGAGGGCAAAGCAAACCCGCATCCAAGCAGGCTGGGGGAGGCGCATCCACGCCAGCGCCGAAGTTGGAGGCTAGGGGAGAAGGGAAGTGTTGAAGGGGAAGTTAGAGCGCTTTGCTTGCCATGAATATGTCAGCGAGCGAGAAACAGACTGTTCATGGTCAGAGATACTTCACACCCCAAGCTGGTGTGAAATGTGGAGACACGGCATGACAAGCTGCTTATAAAGTGAAAATGAGGAATTTTCCCTTCCCGATGGTCGGTTATTTCAAGGACGGTTTCCAGACGACAGGGGATTGGCTGAAAGCCACTATCTTATACCGTTTAAGGAAGATGCGTTAAGTTCCTTTTATGATTATCAGAGGCATTTACAAGAAATCACCAAGGTTAAGTTGTGCTCATGTTCATGAAATAAGCTAGATTTAATTGTGTTTACATGACTTAAATGCTTTTGTCTGTTGGGGGGAGATCTTCAAGCTTAATTCCCATTTTATTACATTTTAACAAAAGGAAACAAAAATGCTTGAGTGTCTACTGTGTGTCAGACACGGTCTGTTATTTAGTCAGATTCTCACACACATCCTTTTGACGGCTTAATGATCAATATTTCAGAGCTGAGGAACGTGGTGGCCTGGGGAGCGTCACACAGGGGAGGAGGAGTACGTCTGGGTTTCAGAGTGATTTAATTCCAAAGCCTGTGTTCTTTCTGTCCCCAGCAATGACTCCGGAGCAAGAGGCCAGCCAAGAGAGGGTGGGCTGTGACGACCCGGGGAGAGGTGACCGGGAGTCTGACCTGGGCTTTGTGTAACCACACGGGGACAGGGCAACGTCTGGCACAGGACTTTCAGGGAGTGGGCTATTTTGGGGAAAACACATTGATAAACTGCTCTGGGTGTGGAGCAGGAGGTCCCAAGGTTAAGGTCTAGAAGAAGACACAGACAGCACCAAATTTCTCTACAGAGGAAGTTAACCAGAATTTGGAATTTTTGATCTAAGCAAGAAATTAGATGGAAAAGCCACGGGGCGGGGAGCTAGGTTAGTAAAAGCATGGCGGGAGGTGGAAGCTGCAAGAGAAAAGGGGCCAGGGAGTGAGGTCCCTGGTGATGACGGGGCTGAGAGGTTTTGGGGACTGGCAATGTCTACTATTTAATCCTAAAATTGTTTGTTGCAATCTTCCTATGACAACAGTAGGACGCACACTCCTACACGGTATGGCGTTTGAGATGGGCTCAAGGGGGCTATGGGAACAGGAACCAGAGGGCTGCCTGGTGTGGCAGTACCAGGATACCAGAAGGGAGGAGGGCTGTAGAGAACAGAAGGGCCCTCATCTTCACAGAGCGGTCAGCCCTCAGGCCAGAGGCGCCAGCACCATTGTGAAGGACCTCCTCCACAAGTCAAAGATGAATGGAGGTTGAAAGAGTTGCCAAAGGGCTTACCTCCTAAGGCCTGAGAACTCCAAACAATTTCATTTAAATCGAAAAGGGCACATTGACATTAGCTGGCATCTGGCTTATGAAAAGAAGATATTTCAAAAAGAGCTACTCAGGATTCAGTGGGTGACCTTGGGCAGCAGTTCATATTCCATCCTTCGTCATGTTTAGGCAAAGATACTTCCCAGCCCGGGGATGGCGGTGATGGGGGTTCAGGTGTTAGATGGGAATAGACTAACCTGTTCAACTCCCTCCCAACCCTGAGAGTGGAGATTCTAAGTCTAGGAAAGCAACTTACAGGGCTCCTACGTGAATTAAGTGTCCAATAAAACAGGGCTTGGGTTTGGGAACACATGGTGACAAAACTCGGAGTGAAGGGATGAAAAGTCCACCCCAGCAGGTTCAAAGGAAATTTGAGCTATTCACATCCAAGAGATGGATAAAGTTGCCTGGCTATTGGGACGAGTTTCAGACTCCATGCAGACTTTCTCACGCGCTCCCTGCCACTCCATCACTGGTGGCTTGGTTTAGGCTGCCAGGATTTGCTTTCCAAGCAGGTGGCCAGATGTACCTGTCTGAAGATGGAGCTAACCTGTTGAGGACATTTTTGCCTTTTGAGATTTAGGTCTGGACCCCGCCCCGTTGGTCCCAGCGCCTTCATGATGTCCACGGGGCTGGAGGCACCTTGAGGGATGGAAGCCCACCAGCTTCAAGAGAGGAAACGGTGGTAAAGAGAGAAAGGCCGAGAAGCACAACCTACAGAAAAAGTCAGGAACAACCAGCAGTCTTTCCTCCAGGGCCCAGCTAGAAAAAAACTGACCAGATTCTGCTTCAGTCCTAGATGCAAGGACAAAGTACATGCCAATCGCTAAAAATGAGAAAGATTGTACTAAAAAAAAAAAAAAAGCTTCTTGGGTTTTCTCTCAAAACGTGCCTGAAATCATATACACACGCAAGTTGGAGAAAAATACCTAAGTAAGTATGACATCCTGCCAGTGCTCAAATTTTACATGTCAGCCAGGGATGAAGAGTTTGGGTACGTGAAATTCGTAGATAAACCATGCATAAAAAAAAAAAAAAACGACTTTATTGGCTTGAATTTCAGCACGTAAGGTTTTTCTCTACCCACTTGCGGTCGAGCAACAGTGAATCTTCAGAAGAGGGGAAACAGACCTGTATCAACCACAGACCAGATCGTCACGCCTGGAAAACTGTAAGCCTCAAACAGGTGCTGATATTGGAATTAAGACTAGAAGTTCCCGAAGGAAACCAGTCTAGGAAAGGCATTCTGGACAGTTCTCGCTGATTCTCCCGTGTGTTAGACGCCTCCACTGAGCAGGACTGAACACACCTCTGGGGGCCACACCCACCCACCTAGGTTGTGTTTGAGTTACCAGTGTCCCCTGGCAACTAGAAGAAAACTGACAAACTCACCTAGCAATCCCAGAGACTGAATCACATTTCAGCTGACTCTCACCTTTAGAAATGTTTTTTCTTCCAAGAAACCGCATTTTTTTAAATTGAAGTATAGTCAGTTCCAATGTGTCAGTTTCTGGTGTACAGCACAATGTCCCAGTCATGCCTCTACATACAAATATTCATTTTCATATTCTTTTTCATTATAGGTTATTACAAGATATTGAATATAGTTCCTTGTGCTATACAGAAGCAATTTGGCTTTTTATCTATTTTTATACATAGTGGTTAACATTTGCAAATCTCAAACTCCCAAATTTATCCCTTCCCACCCCCTTTACCTGGTAACCATAAGATTGTTTACTATGTCTGTGAGTCAGTTTCTTTTGTAGATGAGTTCATTAGTGTCCCTTTCTTTCTTTTTTAAGATTCCACATCCAAGAAACTATTTTTGAATTAGAAAAAGGTGAGAATGTGTGATCACCCACCCTTTCTTTTAACAAGCATTTTTGAGTCCCTTCCCCAAGCCAGGCATTGTGCTAGATTCCGCGATACAAAGGACTGTCGATGCCCTGAAATCACATAGAGTCTAGGGAATAAGATGTTCACGCGAATATAATCAAAACCCAGCGAACTAACCTCTCCAGTGCAGGAGGGCACCAAGGGCCGAGTGTGCCCTGGGCATTGGGAGGACATCACAGTGGAGGAGAGGAGCCTGGGCTGAGCAGCTGATGGCTGAGTCGGGAGTTAGCAGATGAGAAGCAGGTGCATGGCATTTCAGGAGGAGGGACTAGTACCTGTAAAGGTACCAAAGAGCAGGAGATCATGACAGGCGCAGAGGGGGAATCAGTGGTGCCAGGGTCAAAGTAATAGGCAGGCTCTCCGGACGGAGTTTTCCTAGAAAATGAACAAACGCTTGGTAAAGCGCATGTGCTTTCCTGCATCTGAAGCTCCACGAACACAAAGGTGCTAATTCAGAGCCAAAGGAAATAAAAACGTTTGACTGTTTTTGTGACACCCCAAGACAAGCAGCAAGGGACTCAGGGATGATCGTCTCTGAATAGTCAGGGTGGCTTCACGGGCAGGGGACCTGCAGGAGCCCCGTGATCAGACCTCTGCGCTTGGACGAAAGCTCTACTGTGGCTGTCTTGGAAGTCTTTGGCACATTTTGATCAAAGGGCCCTGAATTTTCATATTTCACTGGATCCTGAAAATGATGTAGCTGATCCTGAGAACAGACATTTTCAGAGAATTTGAAAAAAGTTTAGTATTGTTGTATATAAAGTGGAAGGAGGGAGAGGTGGCTGCTGAGGTTGAGCAGGTAGGCAGAGGCAGGTATTGAAAAGCCTGCAAGTCCTTCGCTAAGCATTTAAAATCTGCCTGTAGGAAAAGGATAGTCACTGAAGACTTCGAACAAGAAAGCAGCATGAGGTCTGACTTCTAGATCACTGGGGTCTGATGTAACAAAGTTCTTTCCCTTTAAAATGAATGCCTTTCATTATTCAGATTTCATTTATTGGGTTTAAAGTTTTGATCCATGTTAAAAAGCAAAGGCCTCTGAGAGGAGGAACTGCTGTGATGTACATTTCAGGGTGAATTAACAAGCAAGGTAGCAAGCACTTTTGAGAACTGACGTAGGAAAGAGAATTGGGAAAACAGGAGGCAGAGAGCTCTGTGGTGGAGATGGGAGGCCACCGAGGGGCTAGGCCTTTAGGGGAAAGCTTAGATTTCTTTCCATTTTGCACAAGACCAGCCTGACCCATACGTCAAGATTTTTTTCCTAAAATTACGTTTAGCTCCTGCTACCCAGATTCCTTCAATGCGGTGGTTCTCCAAGTGTGAGGCCCAGGAAAGTAGCGCCAGCATCACGTGGCGCTTACTAGAAGCACGTTCTCTGCACCTGACTCAGAAACTTCCAGGGCAGGCCCAGCCATCTGTCCTTACAAGCCCTCCAGGGGAGCCTCATGCCTCCAAGAACTGCTGCATCATTATTAGTTATCACGTCCCTGGGACTCAGATATGACAGAAAAAAGTGGAAATGCCCATTTGGTATTAGAATAAACAATCAAAAGTGATTCTGTTACTTATTTATTTAGATGGAGGTGCTGCGGATTGAACCCGGGACCTCCTGCGTGCTAAGCACGCGCTCTACCACTGAGCACTGTCAGAAGCGATTTTTCACACCAAGAAAACGCCAGCCTTGTTCTAAACGTGCTTTTACCTGGATATACATTCGGTGAATGATCTAGGATCCGTATGGCTGCAACACCTTCGCAGGTGGTAATTCCATCATGCCAGAGCACTTTAACCTAATACTGCGCCAGTTGTGACGCATCGCGGCTGAAGCTAATGGTATTTAGCAAAACAAGATAAAGATGATTCTTTTTTTTTCTGCACAAGCATGGTCATTATACGGGAAGAAAGCTTAACTCGTACCAACATCTTTCAAAGGATCATCTCTGCTGATAGCGCTGGAAGTTTTCATCTCTCTGTGCCTTACGTGGGACCAGTAGCATTGCAGCAATGTTAATACGGGTCCAAAAGTTGCAATCTTTTATATAGCCTACAATATTTCTGAAATGCAGTCTGAGTAGCTGCTAAAGCTGGCATTTCTCGGATTCTTTCCATTGTGTTCCAGGAGTAATCCAATATACAAGGAAGGATGGAAGAGTAAACACTTTTGTGATAATCCAAATGTTTCCAACGGAATTTTAAACAGTTTGACAGTTCGGTCTTGTTAAAGAGTGATATAAAATAAATGCTTCTTAGCAAACAACTGTCCAGTAAATATTAGAATTCTGTCTCATATTCTCACAGTGGATTGCTTTCTGAGCCTTTCAGTGGAATTCTTTCAAATTAGTGCTCAATAATCCTCTTTATATTTTATCCAAGGTTTGGAATACATGAACCTGTCTCTTCTTACTTGAACAATGGCCTCTATTATGGTGTCTTTTTCTTTAAATCCAAATATTATACTCAGCATTTTAGGAATTCCCCATTCCAAATACAGGCAATTAAATTGTCTATAAGTTACTCAGAGCCTTAGAAAATGAAATGAAATAGGAGTTGGTACTTTGAAATGAGTTCAAAAATGTGTACCATTTGTCAATGCCAGTCTCTTTCAAATAGTCCTCATTATCTTCTGGTTCTGCAGTTAACAGACGAAATAATCAGACACAGACTTCTTGAACAAAGATGGTTCCTTCCCAGGAGAAGGCTGCCTTTCTCAGTGAGCAGGAACCAAATTCTCAACCTTGAAGATGGGAGAGAGGACAGAATGCTCCCTGGTGCCACGGTCAGCTGGATGAAATCGGAAAACAGCCCCCAAGATAAATAGAGACACACACACGAGCGTTTGTATTGTTTTTGCCAACATCTAGGACTAACTCAGAGCTGACAGCCAGGGAACTTAGAATAAGAGAACACAAGTCTTTGGAAACTTCGGAAACCCCAGAGGTAATGCTTGGGGGCAGGGCTCAGAGGCAAGGCTCACATCAGTGGCCTGGCCTTCCTTTGGCATTGTGACTCTGGGTTGGTACCAGAACAAAATTTGTCCGTATCTTTTTCTGTTCAGTTATTGTTCACCCCAGCCACTTTCGTGCTGGCCTTATAATCTAGGGTCCCCAAAGTGCGGGTCTGTTCTACCCTCTTAGAAACCTTGATAAAACAAGGAAGGAAATAAGGGTTTACTAAACCCATTGACAGGGAGAGATAAACAAATGATGGCCTCCTTTTGAGATGTTTAAATATTAAAATATTAACCCAAATAAATCTAACTGGTAGACTTTTAAGCAGGATGACAGAAATGTTTGGGAGCAAGGCCTCTTCTTCAAAGCAAAGAGGCTGGGGTCACAAACTCTTTCCTCCTGGAACCATCCGACCTCCCTCCACATCGGCTTCTTCCTGCCTGGGGGTAAGGAGCACCCACTGCCGTCTTTCTCTTCCACCACTTCCTCGGCTGGTGTCTGAAGCCCAGACTGTCCTGTCTCAGCTTCATCCCTCGGTCAAAGGCTGAAATGGGAGAACAATTCTTCTTGGATGCTTTAGAGGGACTACACATTGCATGTCTGAAAAATTCTCTCCCTGCCCCCATATCCATTCCCTACCCTGCAGGACCTCTGATAGTTAAGATCTCATCACCCTGGTGGCCAAGCTGAGGGTCTGGAGATGCTAGATTCTCCAGGAGGCATTTAAGGCATCACGAGGGCGTGGGAGTTTTTATGGAACACAGGGAGTTGGGGGGAGGAGATATTTTGGAAGACAGGTTAATTCGCAGCCTGGAGCACGCAAAGGAAGACAGGAGATAGGGAGCAAAGAGCAGGCTTTGTGTGGGTGGGCTCATGCATAAGGCTCTGAAAACCTCAACTAGAGTGGAGGCTGGAGAGCAGGTGCAGGGCAGGGGGAGGGGGCAGAAGGAGCCAGATGTAGTGAAGTTACTAAATTTATTAAAAAATAAATGTTTTTCTAGGAGAGATCCCAACAATTTGTAATAGACATTAGATAAGATGACCCCAAAGAATGTAGATTGTTGTCTGACAGTAACCAGTTTTGTCTCTAATCTAGCGTTCTGTCTTAGTTGAACACGCTGTGAGTAAACTTTGTTTAAATACCAGATCCTTGAATGCCCTTTGAATCAGTCTTAACATGTTATTGACTCCCTTGCTGATTACTGAGTAGAATATATGTTTGACACATGTTCAGTTTCTATTCATAGGGGAGCCACTTCTTGACTTTTTGAAAAATATACTTTAACAACTCTCACTGAACCCCAGCTTCCTTCCAATTCCTGCTCAAAATGCCACTTCCTTGTGAAGGCTTTCTTTGTCCACGCTGTATAAAGTAAGATCTTAAAAGAAACTCAGCATTCCCTGGCCCCCTTTCTTTGTTTTACTTTGTTCACAACACTTATCTTCACCTGGTATTGTATTTTGATTTATTTTCGGTCACCCCACCAGACAGTTAACTCTGTGAGATTAGGGACTCTGCACCCTACTGCCCAGAGCCATACCTCGCGTGTAATGAGTGCTCGATGAATGTGCAATTAATGAATGAATATGCTAATAGCATGCAGCTCTGCCACGTGTATCAATCCTATACTTGGAATTATGGTGCATACTAAAAGGCGCAGTACTGAATACTGAGGGAAATTTGTTTTCTTCTGTCTCCACCGAGTGACTTATTCTGGGCTCTTTATTTATTTTTAAAAATATTTTATTTATTTTTTGTTGTTTTTGTTTGCGGGGAGGTAATTAGGTTTATTTACTGATTTATTTTAATGGAGGTACTGGGGATTGAACCCAGGACCTTGTGCATGCTAAGCACGTGCTCTACCACTGAGCTATACCGTCCCCCCAGGGCCCTTTAATGAGACAGATACCTTTGCAAATTCAGTTCTTCCATCTGTTAACAGGAGCAATAACCCACTTGAGAGACCATCTATATAACCTGACGTACAACACTTGAACGTTTCACAGTAAACATCAATATAAATCAATGCCAAGTGGAATGATCATTCTTGTCTCATTGTTTGTGCTAGTTAATAGTGATTGTCTAGGAGTGATAACTCTCCGACAATCTGAGGCCTTCAAGAGTCTTCGAGACTAATAATCAACCTGAAATCAACCTGACGGCATTTACAAGGAAAACTTTGTTTCCGGTGATTTGACTTTAGTATCTGTGGGCCTCTTTCCTTCTTATGTAGCATGTGAATAAAAGAGCAAACCAATCTATGAAGCATTTTCGCACCTCACCTAAATAAGGGATAGGAAAGTGTACTAGGAAGTCTTATGCTCAAACTGAACTCAAGGTAGGCAGGCATGTCGGCAGCATCTCTGAGAACAGCACCTCTTTTATATACGTATATATATTTTGCACCACGTCAGAAAAACTCAGTAATTTCCAATAGTTTTTTTCCTGCGCAATAATTAGAAAGTGCCTAAGGAGTGACCGCCTCTCATAAAACAACAAACAATCTTCTGCCTTCATATAAAATAAGATGACCTCAGAGATCTGAGTTTCCCCGGCCCCAGCATTTGCAGAAGGCAAGCAGAACAGCAGGAGACTTTTCACCAACGGTAATGACCTAGTGACAGCTGCTTCAGTGCCCCACTGGAGATCTGATTTGGGGAGCTAAAAACCAATGGGAAAGCCTTGACCAGAGAAGGCTCTGAGGCTTAGCAGCTTAGAAAGCAGAGCTGGTAAGATGCTAACAAAGAGGTTATAGCTGGAGAAAACCAGACAGATAGTAGCTAGACATCGTGGTCGCCATTTTGAAATGTACAGAAATACCATATCATTATGTGGTGCACCAGGAACTCACATTGTGTTGTAGGTCGTTATACTTCAAAAACAACAAACAAAGATCAGATCTGTGGTTACCGGAGGCAGGGGGTTGGGAGAAGGAGAATTGGATGAAGGCAGTCAGAAAGTACAAACTTCCAGTTATAAGATAAATAAGCACTAGGGATGTCATGTACAACATGGTGAGTATAATTAACACTGCTGTACGTTACAGATGAAAGGTGTTCAGAGGGGCAGTCCTAAGCATTCTCATCACAGGGAAAGATGCTTTTATTTTTCTTCTTCTTCATTTTGTATCTATATGAGACGATGGATGTTCATGAAACTCACCGTGGTCATCATTTCATGAGGTGTGTAAGTCAAATGATTATGCTGCACACCTTAACCTTACACAGGGTTGTATGTCAACGAAACTAGGAGAAGACGGAGGAGAAGAAAGAGGAGGAGGAGTGGGCGGAAGAGGAGAAGAAGAAAGCCGTCCGCCAGGGAGCACGTTTATTATAACTACATTACAAACCCTCTCATGATTGTAGGCATAGAATGCCTCTATCCAAGTTCAACAGAAATTATGAAAATTCTCAAATTGCTTCCCAGGGGAAGGAGCATGCTCCATGCTAGGCAGTTCTGACGCAGCAATCAGAAAGTGGAGCGGCCTGGAGCTTTTTCTAGGGAAAGAGTGGAAGTTACCAGGGTGTTTGACTCAGTCCACCTTAGTCGGAAGACTCCCTGAGAAGACTTTACTGCTTTCCCCCTGAAGATTCCCTCTTTAAATGCCTTATCAACTCTCTCCCCTCTCCTAGATCAACTCAAAAGATTTTTAGCAAGAGGAAAGTAACCTCTTACTATAAAACAAAAAAAGTTGAGGATTTCTGCCCTGTGCCACCGGAAGACTGGTTAATGGGTGGTTGCATTGTTTTAGTGTCAGTGTAAGTAGGTTCATGCTGCAGGTGTACGTATCACAGGCTGATGGATTAGAAACTTCCTTTCAGGAAGGTGACAGCCGTCCTGCTTGAAACTGATCTCCCCTGTCAAAACAATACTGACAGTACCAGTTACTATACATGGCAAAGAACAGGGGCCACGGAGTCAGGTGAATTCGTGACTGCACTGCTTACCAACTGGTTCCTAAGCAAGTTACTTAAGCTCTGTATGTTTCAGTTTGCTCCATCAAGACAGAGATATCAACAAGCGAGCCAACAACAGCAAACCATTTCAAGTGTCCGCAGGGAGCTAAGCACTGTTCTAGGGTTTTGCCTTCATTAAATAATTGAGTGACACCAACAACCCTAGGCAATGGGTGCTTTTGCTGTGTGACTCCTGAGTACCCCCCTGCATGCACTGGATACAGGTGAAGGAGGATGGCTGGCTTCAGAGGCATTATTTCATTGAATCTTCACAGAAACCTGAAGAGGAAGGCATTCTTACTGGACTGTTTTTACACCTGAGGAAACCGCAGCACAGAGAAGTTAAGTAACTTACCCAAAGACAGTGAGTAGTGGTGCTGGGAATTACAGTCAGCCGGACACTAACCGCTATGCTCTTAAACATTGTGCATCATGCCAGAGGCCCCCCATTTGTGAAAGGGGGCTAAAACCAACTCAAATCACATGTTTGTGAATGGGAAACGTTTAAAAGGATGGCTGAAGAGCTGCCCTTCAATGCTTGCATCAAAATAAACAGAACTGATAGGCACAATCAAAATCTCTGGCTTTAATTTTGTTGTTGTTGGGTTTTTTCCCCCTTTGGTACAGGATTTTATGATGAAGTTTCCATGAGAAAAGGGATCCTGTGGTCATGTAAAATAATCAACAAAAAGAATGAGGAAATAGCTAACAAGATGTTTGTCTCTATAAGGACTTGAAATTCCCCAGACTATTTCACAATCACTAGATGGCAATAAACTGCCCCTAGAGGGCGCCAGAGTGAGCATCACGCTTTTTTTTTTTTTTTTAATTAAAAAAAAATTTTTTTTTTAAATCTCTATTTCTGTAGATCCGGATTTGGCATGGACCCCCTGCATCTCTGAGGGTTTCTGGATGGTCCTTAATAAGCTCCTCAGGGCCTTCCTTTGGTTTGGGGTGTGGGCCAGGGTCACCCAGAAAGCTTAAATGCAGCCGCTGGGTGATAAAAAAGCCCCGCGGTGAACTGACTCCCAGCTCACCGCAGGGCCGCGGAGGGCGTCTAATGCAACCACAAAGTGGTTTGCTGGCACAGAGATTTCCCAGCCTTTGGAACGAGATACCAGGGGATGCTGTTCAGTCTCCATCTTGGAAAGCCGTCTCTCAGAGGGAGGACAATTCTGACATGCATCCGTCTGAGGTCAGTTGGGTCCAACCTGACTTGGAGGCAGGGGAGCAAACTCGCTGGCTGTGGGCTCTCACCACCCCCCAGACCTGTGATCTTAAAGGAGACGCTTACCCAGTTAAGCATGCAACAGGCTTGCAGGCAATGCTGGCGGCATTGACAAACTATGTCGAATGTCAGAGCTCTCTGCAATATGCCTGCTGGGTTTTCCTAAAAATGTTACAAGAGATGAAACTTTAACAGGGAATTCGAAGTCCTCGGTGAGCGTCCACAGTCTTCAGCTACGGTCGCAGCACCCAGCACGCTGTCGTCAGCTTGACACGCACTCCTTCCGAGAGATGCTCTCTGTCAAGGTCACTGCGTGGAGCTTAAACAGAAACATCAGCCCCTTGCAACCAGGCTGCCACTTCGGGAAGCCTGTTCTGAAGAAACTGAGATTGACAGTGTGAAGACCTTGGGTTTTTTTCTTTAAAATGCTGCCACTGCTTTATTCTTCAGCACGGCCTTTGAGCCAGAAATGGATGTACCTAATGGCGGGTATTGGCTGATGAGACTAAATTACATGGAAGAATGGCTTTCATCATATTGCCCAATTTAGGGAGTTCTTTCATTTCAAAGGCAAGGTTAATTACCTCTAGAAAATGTTACGCAATTATCCACTAATAATAGCAGGGGCGATGCTCCTGGAGCAGCCAATTCAAGGGGGAGGGGCTTTGGGGGACGGAGAGGAGACTTTAAGGTTTGAATGAATGCTGAGAAATGAAAACTATGTTAAGCTTTTAAAGACTTTAATGGGGAGAGACAAGGCTGTTGCTTTAGCCCTTCAGCGCCTTGGACCGTCAGTTCACTACTTTTTTTTTTTTTCCCCAAGGAATTGGAGGAAAGGCCTCCTTAATGCACATTTCCTGTGATTTCTGCCCTGTACTCCTCCTCTAACCGCTCATAACCCAGAGCAGAGGAAGCACACGTCTCTGCGCATCAGTGGGCGTCACGTGGGTGGGAGCTCTGTGTTACAGGTAAGGGAGAACGGACCCTGGGGCTTTCAGATCGCATCCAGGGATCCTGCCTTGCTCTGTATGGAGTGCTCACGTGCTCTTGGTTCAAGGCTGAGTGGTGTCCATCAAAAGCCTGGGCCCTGCCCGGGCACAACACATGCACAGGCACACACACACACACACACACACGCGCGCGCGCGCAGTGCTGTTCTCGCTCTCTTTCTCATGCCCAGTTTCAAGTCCCTGAAGATCCACAAAGCTTTCAAATAGAATTCTCTGCCATTTTCTCAGCTCAAAATCCTGCACACAGTGGGGAAGGTATAGCTTAGTGGTAGACTGTCCGCTTCGCATGCGGGAGGTCCTAGGTTCAATCCCCAGAACCTCCATTAAAATTTTTTTAAAATAAAAACTTAATTACCTCCCCCCCAAAACCAAAAATAAAGTGGACAATTATATTAAAAAAGAATCCTATAGCAGATGAATCCAGAAAGCTGAACAATCAACACTTCCTGTTCCGCCTTTGAGTCCTTCAGTACAAGAAGGGAGGCTGTACTTGGCGTGGCCGAGCTTGGTGATTCTTGCTAGACTGTCCTCCCTGCCGGGGACGCACTGTTCTCACCCAACCCGGGATTCCCCTGCACCTTGGAGGAAGCGGATCAGCAGATACCCGGAGATGTTCCGGGGAGTGGACCCAGCCTGGCGCCTAAAGGGGGCCGTTGAGATGCTTCTGTGTCCCCTGGAGTGGGACAGATGACGCGTATTTACCACCTGGCACGGCGCCTCACTGCAGGTAATAACCCTCCTAAAAGCAGCACTGGCAGGAGGCTGACTACTGCTCAGATAAAACCCTGTAGCCACCCAAATGCATTTCTGTCTCTTTCTCTCCAGAAAAAAGCAGCATCCTGATTTCATGGGCTAATCGGCTAATCATAAGATGATCTTTTAGAACTTCCAAATGATAGCTCTTTAAAATCTCCGTATTCATCTTGCACGTGCTTAGGTCTAAATAAGACAGAGTTTGATTTTCAAGTTGCAGAGCAGTTTTGAGGACCCCGCAAGGGCGAGAATCACTGTTTTGCTCTCATGAGCACAGAGACTTCTGGAGTCTCACTTCTCATGGGCGAAAGCACCATCGTCATGTGAGGTCTGTTTTGGACAGTGTGGGACCTACTGCGGAGGCCGACTGGAACACTGAGAGTAAAGAAAAATAAGTCTACATCATGCCACAGGTCTGCCAGCTCCTGCAAAAGGAAATAGAAAACTCTTTTAGACAGCGAGTGAAATCAGTTAAGCTCACTTGACAGAAACCATGCAGTCCAAACAGACTTGTTTTCCGTTCTTTTTCTTCTGCGAAGTTCCCTGGGTATTTTGTCACTTAACTAGGCAAAGCTCAGATTCCAAACATTGTCTTCTTCTCAACTTTGGGCCTACCTATGTATTCCCAGTTGTGAAGTCTCACCGAAATGTTCACTGTTAGAGCTGAAAAGAAACACAGAGACTGTCAGTCCCCACCCTTTCATGCTGCGAACATGGAAATAGAAACTTAGAAAAGGGAAGGAAATTTCCTCAGGCACACAGCTGGTCAGTGACAAGCCTGCCATGGAAAGCCAGCCTTCCTGACTCCCAGCCCAACAACGGTGGGCTCCACACGTGGCCCACGACTAGAGGTCTTCCCTGAGATATGACCTGCGCTGCGGGACTCCAGGCAGAGGGCATCACAAAGGAAAGGAACCTGAGTGAAAGTGAAAAGGACACTGAGGCTCTCTCCACATGCACTGTTAAGTCCACAATCCAGCACCACAATCCAGCAAGAGCAGAGGAAGATTCCAGATCTCCGAGGCCACTCTTCTTTGCTTTCTGTCAGTATCAGCTCTCCGGAGCAAAGTCATTCTGACTCAGGAAATCTCCCTGACGCTTCAGGCATTGAGCTAGGAGTGTTCTTAGGTCTGTATGCGATGCCACAGGAGTTACTACATTTAAACTTAATGTAAGTAGACACTAATCCTAAAGCTAAATCTTTAAAAGCAAATTTCTTTAAGCATTGCAGTGTAGACTTAGCTTGTCCTTATAAATGAGTGCATGTCTCATGACTCTGGTGCCCGTCCATTTATTCATTTCCTCACTGATTCATTCAACAAATGTTGTTGAGCACCTAGTCCAAGTCAGGCGATACAATGGTGATCGGGACAGACACAGCCCTGGCTCCCTCAGAACTTATCATTTAGTGGGTATGACAGATACTGAACAAGGATTTGCAACACATTACAGCAGTCACACCACAGAGCTGCACCAAGTCCCTGCGTTGACCTTCTAGCTTTGAGGTTCTTAAGGAGGACTGCTTGGCAAGTGGTGGGGACGTTTTGGATTGTTACATCACTGGAGGGAAGCTGCTGGCCTCTAGGACTCAAGATAAAATGTTGCTGGATGTCTTGGACTGTGCCCCCCAGCCCCGCAGTGCAGGGAATTGCCCTGCACCCTTCATGATCTTTGAGTCCATGCTGGACATTCACAAAGATGAAAAACCTGCTTGTAATGGCTCGAGCCTGGACTTGTAACTCTGTCCTGTAGATCTGCATGAAGTATGTTTTGCTCAGCTTCAACGTATATTGCATCTTCTAGGAGCGCATTTGATGTGGAAGACTCTGTTTTGCTTTGCTCAAAACTTACATGCGCTGTCCGCAATTTCATAAAAGCATGCGGCCGGTAGTGGTGCTGCCAATAATGCCCACACCGATCAGGTGACATTTCAGGCTCCCTCAGTCGTGCGGGTGGAGCACAGAGGTGTATTGATATGTAATTTACAATGCACATGACTTTCTTTTTATTGCTCCGTTATGTCAGGACAGTGTATTGACCTTTTGGATCTGTGTATAACCGTAGGTTATTGTTTATGAATTTCACTTCTGGTTGGTTTGTGGAGAAAAATGAGCAAGACCTCAAAGAAACCAGACAGACAGCTGTGATGTCTCAGAGTGCCTCTGACGGTGTCCCTCAACTGACAGTCTTTGTGACTCTACCCACTAAGTGGTTACCCCTTTACGGAAGGTAGAGGTGCTTCCAAATCTCTTTTCATGTTTCAATGACTCTGGCTTGAGAAGATGACATTGAAGAGAAACCCAGAGACTTGACAAG
The DNA here is from genome assembly GCF_048773025.1 of Camelus bactrianus. Classification (NCBI taxonomy): domain Eukaryota; kingdom Metazoa; phylum Chordata; class Mammalia; order Artiodactyla; family Camelidae; genus Camelus; species Camelus bactrianus. The sequence goes on from NC_133572.1 coordinate 18,349,143, forward strand.
GTGCAGTCAGTGTGATGGCCCACCTCCATGTAATTTTCAGGCTGCACAAATCTGAAAGCATGTATCAATCTGGACTTAGGTTTACAATGAACTTGGAGAAGATTTTTTTGTAACCGGAGTGTATGCTATGGGGTTAGAGCCACAAGAGAAATTCCGAGATGCTAGATGGTGGCAGTGAATGCAGGGACACCCAGAAGGGTGGGAGGAGGAGCCCACGAGCCTTCTGGACATCAGCCTGTTTTTCAGCTCTACCTGCAACTCCGTTTTTCTGGCTGAGGAATGCAAGAGGAGAGTCTGCATCCATAATGGGAGAGGTACTGGATTGTGGACTTAACAACGGATGCCGAGAGGGCCTCAGTGTCCTTCAGGAGCCCCCCTCCCTGGGCGTTTAGCATCCTCCAGCACTGCGATGCTCAAAGGTACTTTTCTGAAAACATTTTATTTCCTAACTTTCAGTGAAAAAAAGAGTGTAGCAAAGCAGGGTGTAGCTGTGAGAGATGGAGACAGACAGCAAGACTTTGCTGACTTAATCTTCCTGTTGCTGTGCAAACACAGCCATTTGCTAGGACACAGCCAGAGAAGCAAGTGCCCAAGGGCAGGATCCGGGGAAAGTGGGCATTAATGAAAGATGCCTTTCCGGAACCCTCAAGTGCATCTCAGGGCAGGGCAGACCTGGCCCCTGAGAAATAACCTTCTGATGCCTGCAGTAGCTGATCAAGCCACCATTTGCTTTCTTTTAAAATATATGTTGTAGTTGTTTCCTTCCTTCCTTCCTTCCTTTTTCTTTCTTTCTTTCTTCCTTCCTTCCTTCCTTCCTTCCTTCCTTCCTTCCTTTCTTTCTTTCTTCCTTCCTTCCTTTCTTCCTTCCTTCCTTCCTTTCTTTCTTTTTCTTTCTTTCTTTCTTTCTTTCTTTCTTTCTTTCTTTCTTTCTTTCTTTCTTTCTTTCTCTTTCTTTCTTTCTCTCTCTTTATCTATTTCTTTATCTCTTTCTCTCTTTCTTTATTTTTTCTCTCTTTCTTTTTTAAAATCTCTTTAACTCTTAATCTCTTTCTTTATCCCTTTCTCTCTTTCTCTCTTTCTTTCTTTCCTTCTTTCTCTCTAGTGGAGATACTGGGGTTGAACTCAGGACCTAGTGTGTGCTTAATAAAGCATGCACTCTACCACTGAGCTATACCACCCCCCTCCTTTCTTAAAGGAAATCTGAAGACTTACACTTGCCTTAGAAGAGTTCTTTTTTTTAACTTTTTTTTTTTTAAACCTTTGCCATCTTGACTCTCTGGAACCTGGTCCTTCTGGTCACAGAGCTGGAGTCTGTGATCAGAGCATCCTTAATATAATGCTAGTGGGGCTCCTATCTCCCCTGGAAAAAGGAAATGGCTGGTGTGATCATGAGCATCATGAGCTGGGATTTTTGACTTTGGGGAGGTCAGCTCCCCTGGTAGCTGGGATGAGCTGGCAAAGCGGTTTTGCCGAGGCCTCCAAATTGTCTCAAATGGCAACTGATTTTAGTTGAAATGGACTTCATCCAGATTCGAACCAGGGACTGAGAAGAGCAAGGCTCCGTATCCCATTACAAGAGCTATCCAGAGTCTCCCTAATACTGTATATTAAATCCTTATAATAAGCTGCTTTGTGAGTCTTGGTGCCGGTTCAGTATTTTCCTTGCAGTGATTACCCTATGGTCTGCTGGCCAGCGGACGCTGGAGTCCTCTTTCCCTTGATACGTTTCCATAACATCTCTCATCGGCCCAGTGAAACTTGTTGTTAAGGGCAGAGCTAATCTATTGCAGCCCGCCTTGCTCCCCGATGCCAAGAAACTTGGTGTGTTTCTTTCCGCTATTTCCGTGAGGACAGTTCACTTCTTTGGGAGAGTTTTAGCTCCATCGAGTTGTGAGCAGTTCAGCTGCAAAGGACGGCTCTTGAAAACAGCCCCCCCCACCCAGCCCATTCGAAAAGTGGGGGGCCCCCTCGCCTAGCACGCACCACCGTGGAGGCGTCACTTCACACACTGGGCTTTGACGGATGTGTGTGTATGAATATTTAAATATCTATCCGTGGTTCCAAAAGGAATCTGCGGGAATTTTTTTTTTAAGTGCTGGGATTTACATATCCTCGAGGTATATACTGTTTCCTAGTTCCACGTCCACCGCCCACCACTCCTGCTGGTTGTCCGTAGCTTGTAACTGTGCTGAACGCTGGCAGTAGAGAGAGGGCCATGGTGATTCCAGGCTGGTAAAGTAGAGAAACAAACAAATAAGGTGGACTTTTGCGTGAGATGGGTAGAGAAGCCACAATAAACTCCACAATCCCAGCCGATCTGAAGAGAGCCCAGCCAGCGGCGTGCGCTCCGAGCAGGAGGGCCGGGGAGGCAAACACGTGTGTCGGCGGCCGGGCGGCTGGAGCATCCCAGACGAGCGCCGCGCGCTGCAGCCGTCTCCGCCGGCAGGAATGACGTGGACCGTGGGAGGACCCCGCTGACCACACCCCTCACTTGTGTTTTCTCCAGCAGCTCGTTTACGAGACTTCCACCGTTGTGATTTGTCCCCGCCTCTGTTGTGATTCCTGGCACCAGCTGCTCTTGGCTTCATGGCCTCCCCTGGACCCGGCCTCGGGAACAGCGCTGCTCCCCTGGCTGCGGGTCCTCCCCAGCGAGAGGGTCGAGGCCTCCGCCCCGGGGCTGGCCTCCACCTGATCCCCGGTCCCCAGGTGCCAGGGCAGCCCCAGCCACACCCTCGCTCGGTTCTCCGCGGGGCCGAGGGGTTGGGTTTGGTTTGGTTTCCTCCTCAGTTCCCACCCTCACCCTCTTCCTGCCATTTTGAAAGAAAATCCAGGGCTCCAGCCCTCGATAAAACAAACAAACTGACAAATACATGAGCGAGCCAAAGTCTGGGTCCAGAATCAAAACAAAACGGAACTCAGCCCTAGAAAATTTTCCTTTTGTTAGAGGTCTTGTGCCTTTTATTCCCAGCCTCCAGAATACGAAGAGTTATCAGCAGAGCAGCTGCATGAGAGGCGTCAGGGTCAAAGAGAGGCTGCTGAGGGCGTGACCCGCGTCCCAGAGGAAGCCGCCATTAGCCAGCGGTCTTGGGCCTAGTGCTTTTAGGGCAATTTGTGCCAGCACTGCCGACAGAAATATGATGTGAGCCACGTATATAATTTTATTTTCTAGTAGCCACATTTAAAAAGAGCAAAAAGAAAAAAACATTAAAATCATTTAAAAATGGAAAATATTTTAATCCAACATATCCAAAGCATTCTCATTGCAAAATACTACCTGAGAATCAGCAATGATGAATGAATTCTGGGGACCTGCTGCATGGCATCAGGTCTACAGTCAAAATACCGTGTCACGTGCTTAAAACTTTAAGACAGGAGGTCTCATGGGAAGCGATCTTACCACGCACACAAGGAAAGTTCTGGAGGTACTGGTATGTCTACTGTCTCGATCATGGTGATGGTTTCCTGGGTGGATGCATGTCCAAACTCATCAAACTGTGTGCATTAAATATGTGTAGTTTTATGCATGTCATTTACACCTCGACAAAGCTGTTAAACATTTTTATTAATGAGACATTGGATTGTACGAAGCCTTAGAAATATCCATTCAGATGAGGGCTTTTCAACAAATTGTAATACAGCTCTACCAAAACAAAGCCGTGTTTCATGGAAAAATATTTGACATTGCTTAAGCTTCTTTATTTAAATTAATTAAAATAAAGTGAAATAAAACTTGTCAGTTATGCTAGCTGCGTTTCCAGGCCCCAATAGCCGCATATAACTAGTAGCTAACGTAGTTTGCAGCACAGCTTTATAAACAAAGGTGCTTGCTCGTAAGCTGCATTTCACATCAGCTCAACAAAATACAGAGGCTATTCTTCCCGGTGCCTGGTGACAGTCATTGAATGGGAGGGAGGGGGGCGGGCCCCGCCTCCATAACCTTTCAAAAGTCTCCACAAATACCATCAATCTGCAAATTATTTCCTGTAATTTTTAACTTTTCTTCTTAAGCCGAAATTTTTTCAAAGAAAAGAAAAAAGCAGCTCCAATACAACACAGATGACATTTACTAGTAAAATAGAATTTCTTTTTAGCCGTAGACTTGCCATCTGTCCATTACAGAGAGCCACGCCATGCTCTTCCCTGTTGCTTAAAGCTTGGAATCACCGCAGGCACTTCACATTTAACATTTCCCAAACGAACTGCTTTTTTTCCCCTTCTGCAATCTCCACTCCTAGCCTTCTCCCCAAGTCCCCATCCTTTTTTATTTTTATTTTTTAAAAGGCATTTTCATCACAGTCTTTTTTTGGATGACCCCAAAAGTGCAAGTTGCATACTGAGGGGTCATCCCCAAAGTAGGAGTTTGGAGCTGAGAGGAGCCAGGAGAGGAGGAGAGGCCAAAGAAGAGTGAGCTCTTGATCTGACTGCTACCCTTGACAGCTGAGGCTCACCCTCCTGGAGACCTTGGGACCCATGTGGAGCGTGCCTCAGATTTGCCCCTAACGTTACCCTTGCCACCCCCGAGGTCATACATTTCTCCCCATTCCTGGGCTATCTCCATGCTAGGAATTTCCAAAGCCGTGAGGCTGAAAAGCAGGCGCATTTAGCAGGGACTCGCAGAAGGATGCTGACCGCACGTACAGGAACTGTTCATCGCAGCTGCAGCCAGAATCGCAGGTGGGCTGGGGGGGCGTGGGACTGGCCGCCGCCCACTCACCCAGTTGTCCACGTCATGAAGCCTCTGAAATAGAGCTGTCCTTGATTTTCCCCTGGGGTCCACCCTCTTCTCTCTTCCTCCTCTGAGTGCTACATCTGGATTGAGCCCACCTGCTAAATTTGTTCTCAAATTTCTTACTTCCACTCTGTTTCAGTTATTCTATCGGATTGCAAACCTTCACCACCTCTGGTCTCCAGTTACTTCCTGCTCTGTGGTCTGCGTCCATCCCGTCACTGAAGCTGTGTTTCTGAAGTCTGAATCACTTACTTGAGGCTCCTTGTTGCTAATATCAGTGGTGACAAATAGAGATGCCAACTCTTTTAATGAAAAACTTTCCCTGGGACTGTCACGTTGAAGAGGCTTCTAAGGCCACGCCTAGGCTCAGTGGGGAGAGGGATGACTAAGTCGGGGTGGCCAGGGGTGAGGAGGGGAGGTGAGTGGATGTGCTAGCTAGTCACCGGCCACCGTTACAGGAAACAGCCAGCTTCAGTGCAGCACAAGGGGACAGTGCCTGACTCCAGCCCACTGGCCTCGCTTCTCCCATCTCTTTCCTGCCACCTCTTCCTCCTGTCCTTGTCTCCAACCACGTGGAGCTTTGGGCCACTTTCAGAATGGCCCTGCTTCTTTATCTCTCCATGACTTTGCACTCACTGTGCCCTACACCTATGGTGCCTGGCCTGGCTCATGTTCCCTCCTCCCTCAGGGGCCAAATAAAAACCTACCTCACTGGAAGGTGAGTGTGGCTGTCCAAGAAAAAGAAATCTCTGTTACCCCAGTTCCTGTCATCTGCTGCTTTCCATTTGACTTTAATTTGCCTATGGTTCTTTGTATAATCGTATTTTCAATGGAGTTTCTGCCCTTGCATTTGTCCACCATCTACACAAACAAACAAATACTAATTTGATTAATCCAGGTTAGCACTGCATAATCCCAGCACGGAATTCTCTGGGGAAATACAGAAGTAGAATTTTTTTTTTTATTGAAGTATAATTGATTTACAATGTTGTGTTAGTTTCTGGTATATAGCATAGTGATTCAGTCATGCACACACACACACACACACATATACATATATATATATACACACACACACAATTCTTTTTCATTGTAGGTTATTACAAGACATTGAACATAGTTCCCTGTGCTATACAGTAGGACCTTGTTGTTTATCTGTTTTATGTGTAGTAGTTAGTACAGCTAATTCCAAACTCCTAATTTATCCCTGGCCCCCTCTTTCCCTTTTGGTAACTGTAAGTTTGTTTTCTATGTCTGTGAGTCTGTTTCTATTTTATAAATAAGTTCACTTGTCTCATTTTTAAATATTCCATACATAAGTTATATGGCATTTTTCTTTCATTTTCTGCTTTACTTCACTTAGAATTATGATCTCCAGTTCCATTCATGTTGATGCAAATGGCATTACTTTCTATTTTTATGACTGAGTAGTATTCCATTGCATACATATACCACAACTTCTTTATCCATTCATCTGTTGATGGACATTAGGTTGCCTCCATGTCTTGGCTATTGTATATAGTGCTGCTATGAATATTGGGGTACATGGATCTTTTCAAATTAGAGTTCCCTCTGGATATATGCCCAGGAGTGGGATTGCTGGATCATATGGTAAGTCTATTTTTAGTATTTTAAGGAATCTCCATAATATTTTCCGTAATGGCTGCACCAAACTACATTCCCACCAGCAGTGCTCCCTTTTCTCCACACCCTCTCCAGCATTTATTGTTTGTGGGCTTTTTAATGATGCCCATTCTGACTGGTATAAGGTGATACCTCATTATAGTTTTGATTTGCATCTCTGATAATTAGTGATACTGAGCATCTTTTCTTGTGCCTGTTGCCCATCCATACGTCTTTACTGGAGAAATGTCTGTTTAGGTCTTCTGCCCATTTTTGGATTGGGTTGTTTGTTTTCTTGTTATTGAGTTGTATGAGCTGTTTGTATATTCTGGAGGTTAAGCTCTTATCAGTTGCATTGTTTGCAAATATCTTCTCCCAGTTGGTAGGCAGAAGTAGAATTGAGCTGACACACGAAGCCAAATGTGTACTTAGATTCTGACACCTGAAATAGAAATGTCTGGCACCACAGTTCAGTTTTCATAGGGAAACCCGGTCACCGCAGCAAGAAGGTGGTGGCCCTGTGCCTCACCAGCTGCTCCTTGGCCCAGGCCACAAAGCGGCAGGCAGAAATAAATACTGACCAGGAGAAGAAATGACAGCAAAAATCCCAGTATTTCTTTTACATTTGTGATAACAAAACTAAACTAACATTTCGGGAAACAACAAAGCAGATGCAGAATGGGAGGGCTGAGGGCAGTAAAAGCAGATCTTACAATAAGTAGAGGATAATAAAAAGGATAGTGATAAATACGAGACTTTGCTAAGAAAACACAAGTTCCAATGCCTGCAAATGGTTAAGCGTGATCACAGAGAAATCGAAGTCGGAGTGTAAGTTCAAATCCAGCAACTGGAAAAAACAGATCCAAGGAAGTGTGATTGTTCCATTGGAAGAAAGAAAAGGAGGAGGATTTAACGGAGAGGAAAGCATGGCAAATAACAAAAAATAAGGTAAAAGAAGTAAGTTAAAATTTATTATAAATCACAATAAATGCAAATGGGGTAAGTCTATCCATTGAGAGTGGGAAACTCTTATATTAAAAAAAAGTCTAGCTCTGTGCTGTTGAGAAGAGACCCACTTAAGATGAAATGACACTTAAAAGGAAATAAAAGGATGAATAAGGATATAGCAGAGATACTAACCCCCCAAAATCTGATATTAATAGTAACTATGTCCATCACGATAGCATTTAATGCTGAGCAGTAATACAGCCATTTAAACAAGCAAATTATAGCTATGTTAGCAGTAAGGATTGATCTCAAAAACAAAATGTTTAGTAAATAAAACAGATTCACAAATGAGCAATGTGATATGATTTATGTATAATTTTAAAACACGTACTAAGCAATATCATAGTTATTCTATGGCTGTGTACATAAATATGTAAAAAAATTTTTTATAAGTCTTGAAGGCTATACACCAATTTATAATAGTGACTACCCCTTAGAAATGGGGAATGTTTTGAAAAAGAGACTCAGGTTAAAGAGCACTCCCATTTTCATCTGTAAGTTTTTCTTTTTTGAAGAAGAAGACAGTGTAGTCCTACACAGGTGTAATTTCTTCAAACACGTGTTCATAGGAAGAAAACTCGGGGAAAAGAAAACAAATATTAAATAGTGTTTCGTTGTCAATAGTGAGAGTAAGATTGTCTGCCTTCTAATTCTTCATACTCTGTATCTTTCAAATGTCCAAAAAAGAACAGAGGAGGAAGTGGAGAGAGTGATACAGGGAGGGGAAGGTGGCAGGGATGGAGGACATTTCCAGCTACTAAGTTTTATGGTTGCATAGGGCTATGTAACGAAGGCACAGAAACTGAAACCTAGAATGTCGAGAAGACCCTGGAGGATTCCCAAGTGGTCACAGAAGTGACAATGTCCAACCGTCTCTACCGTGGCTTGTCTAAAGCAACCAACTGCTTGCAGTACTTAAAAAAATAATGCAGAACGTTTTGATTGTTTAAAATTTTTCTTAACATTTTTCTCCATTCAAAGCCACGTGTTTAATTAAAAGAATCTTCAATAGTGTAAGTTGCCAATGAGCTGCTTCTTTTCAGATTTCAAAGATCCGGGGGATAATATTTCATAAGCCCATAAAAAAATGTTAAAAGTCTTTTACTATTTAATTACATCACACAAAGTTATGGCTCCTTGCTTAATGGCTGCTATATAAGGAAAAAAAAAAGGGGGGTTTTGGTAAATTCCAGAATGGCCTAGTAAAGCAAGGACTACTGCATTTTATTGCTTCGTGTAACTTCACTTACAAGGTATATTTGCAATAAACCTTGCAAAAATTTTCATGACCATGTGTATGGGTAAAACCGACAAAGTGGTTATAGCTGTTTCATTTTTAAAATGAGGAGCACATTGCAGTGTTCTGACTCATCAGCTGAAATATTCTGCTTCCTTTAAAATCATTAATCAGCTCTGTTTAAGGAAAAGCGTTACCCAGAGTCTTCACCAAATGCCTTAGATAATTAGTGTCCAATAGTGTAACAACTTTCCATGGTGCTCTTTTCAAATACTACTGCAAAACTATTGTACTCTATTGGACAAGATTTTTGAATCAATCAGCCAAGTATTTATTGACCATCTATTGATTTTCCCCTTCCTCCTGCCTCCTAGAAGCCTTTTATTCCAATTGTGTGTGTGTGTGTGTGTGTGTGTGTGTGTGTGTGTGTACAGACCTAAGTCCTTTTGAAGGAAAGTTCTTGTTTTTTAAGGTTAAATCTTTAGTAGACAAAATGGGCCTTTGAAGGAGATTTTACTTTATGATTTCTCTGAACACCATACTTTCTCTGAAACGATACTTAAACAGTACAAAATCGTACAAAATGACATGAAAGAAATAGAAAATGAAACAAGTTCATGACAATTTGGGAGGAAGTGGGTAAGAATTATCAGCCGACTGGACATGCTGATGATTTATTGGAAGACAGAAAACAGGTGGGTTCTGAGGAATCCTCAACCAGGAGAAGAAGAGACTGGTGAAGGTGAAATCCTGAAATAAATTCGAAGCTTGGTATTAGAGAGTGAAAAAGGCAGGAGTAAAAAGTGGGGCTACATCTGGGTGTTAATTGTGAGTCTGCTGTGGAACATCTGGTCCACCCGTCCACTTGTTCTCCATTCTCTCTCCCCACCTCTGCACGTGCAGAGCAGCTGACTGGGACAGGCATCCACAGTCCACAACAAGAGAGATGCTCTGAAGAAGTTAAACAAGCTACCTGCAGAGAAGGAGGCTTTGGGTATGAACGTGTGTGTTCTGTAGCAAATCTTTCCTCATTCTGGCAGAAAATGGTCACTCTTCCAGTTACCCCAGGCGACAGGAGGCTTACTCTGACCAGAGCACACAGCTCAAGAACAACCCTCCACTCAGCGGGGAGGTCTGCTGTGAACACACACTGTGCCTCAGTGGAGGAAATCTGCACAAGTTAATACCAGTCCATCTAATTCCTTTATTTCAGACATGAGTGGGCAACCAAAACAGCTGAGGAAAGCTACCAGCACACAAAGAAGGGCTGAGAAGAAATGTTTAACCCTGAGAAAAATAGAGACAATTCAGAACACTGAAGAGAAGTTTTTAATGAATTGGGAAATTTATTAAATCCAATGACAAGAAAGATTTATTTAAATTTAAAACTTATGATGGCCAATTTTTTTTCAATAGAAGTCTGGAAAGAAACTCATGGAAATCATCCAGCATTCAGAGCAAAAGACAAGAGAAGAAAATGTAATATAAACATTCAGAGGCACACAAGATTAATTCAGGGGATTAAATATCTAAGAGAAATTCCAGAATCAAAGAACAGAGAAAATAGAGGAGAGGAAATAATTTTTAAATTTTCTGAAAGAAATTCTCCTGAGCTGGAGAAAGACATTAATTTTTTTAATTGAAAGGTAGCATAGAATATCAAACTGAAATGAAAGAAAAAAATACCCATGATTGTGCATAGACTCCTGAAGTCTTTAAACATCGATGATAAAAAGAAGTTGGAGAAAGAAACTACAGAGTAGGGAGAAAGAAACAGGCATTATGGAAAGGAATAAAAATCTGATTTGCATCAAAATTTTTTTCAGAAGTACAGGATACTAGAATTAGTGATGCAATGCCTTCAGAGTTCTGAGGGGAAAAAAGTGTTGAACTTAGAATTCTATATAGTTAAATTATCAATCAAATTTGAAGACAAAGGAAGGACATAGTTAGACATGTAAGGCCTGAGAAAATGTTCCCTTCCTTTTTATGAAAAGTTCCTTGAGGATGCACGACTGTGAAACCAAAATGGGATCCAACAAAGAGGAAGCCTTGAGAGTCAAGGTCCAGTTGCTCTACCAGAAATATTATGAAAATAATTCTTAGGATGATGATTGTGCAGTAGGTCAGGGAAGGAATCACTCAAAATTAGAACAGGAAGCCAGGGTTTTAGGTAGAATGTCTTCAAGAACAAAGCAAGTTTACTGTAACAGAGGGCAACTTCAAAAAGCTGGTGTGCTTGGTGGTCATTAGAAACAAATCACTGTCTATAATACTGTGATCTGTTTAAAAAAATAAAGAAAGAAAAAAGAAAGCTAATTAGAAATACTAAAAAAGAAATCTGTGTAAGAAAGTTATGGTATAAATATAAAGCAAACTAAAGATGACAAAATTCTGAGGAAATATTGGAATGCAAGAGAAGAGAAATTGTTTGAACTTAAAGGAAATTAAAGCCCAGATTTTGTGTCATAAGGTTACATTTTCTCCTCCAAGTTCCCATCATAACATGGATGTCTGCAGTCATTCATACCTGCACGATCATTATGTTTTCAGTGTTGTTTTTTAAAATCATTTCATTGACATAGTACAGAATACTTAATTATGGAGAAGGAGCAAGATATATATTTGGTCAAGTTTGATATTTTTTAGAGTATTGGGAGAGTTGACAGAAATGCAGAGGTGACAGAGGTGAGATAGAAAGGAGGGAGGGAAGTGTAAGAAAATTCATTTTCTAATCTTATACCCAAATTTTCTTGAAGTGGAAATGGGTGTCAGTATATTACATAAAGCTAAACATTTCTTCAAAGAGCTGAAAGTATAACCAGCAAATATCAATAGACACAGAGGAGAGAGGGAGCTAGAGGTCATCCTGGGTGAACTCAGCCGGCACCTCTCAACGTGGGTCTAGAGGTTATTTGGAGCGAAAGAGATTGCCAAGGGCAGATTAAGCATGAAACTAATGAATCTTAAGTTTCAGGGCTCCCTCCTCATCCAGCCCCCTTCCAAAACTTGGAACTGTATACACACAGTCAGATGAATTATTTCCCTTTGAAAGAGCCCCACAGAGTGAATACCTTTTAGGCTCCACAAAACCTAAATCTGGCCCTAGTGGCGACAAGGTGAAGAGAGTGAAAAGGTTGAACAATTTACCTCTGGGGAAAGATTTAGGCAGAGGGAGTTGTGAGACCCTCTTGTCCTTTAATATGACTCATTAATACTGTTTAAACTCTTGAATATGTATATATACTACTTGTTTGTCAGTATAAGTTATTTTGAAATATTAATTAGAATGCTTTCCCTCTTTCTGTTCACCTTATATTTCTTCATTGTACCCCAGGGTCCATCATGTCCCCCCATTTCCCCTTCCACAGCTGCCTTCCCTGAAATTCTACATCCACCAACCTAAACAACCAGATTTAAGGTCACTTGCTTGGGACCCAGAAAACAAAGGCTGCAAACACACTTTTATTAATTTTAATAGACACTATTCTAAGTGTCAGACAATTGGGGTGATATTTTCAGAGCAAGGGTTTTTTATTGGTTTTAAATCTCTAGAGAGCAGATTTAAAAATACACAGGTGCTTATATATATGAAAAAGACAAAAACAATTATTCGAAAAGATACATGCACTCCAATGTTCATAGCAGCATTATTTACAATTATCAAGACATGGAAGCAACCTAAATGTCCATCACCAGATGAACAGATAAAGAAGATGTAGTATGGAATATATACATTGTGTGTGTGTGTAAATTGTGTGTGTATACACACACACACACACACACACACAATGGAATATATACATTGTATGTGTGTGTATATATATGTGTGTGTGTGTATACACACAAAGGAGTATTGCTAAGTCATAAAAAAGAACAAAATTTATCATCTGGAGCAACATGGATGGACTTGGAGGGCATTATGCTAAGTAAAAAAAGGCAAACAGAGAAAGATAAATACTGTATGATATCACTTACATGTGGACTCCCCAAAATACAACAAGCTAGTGAATAAAACAAAAAAGAAGCAGCCTTCACAGATACAGAGAACAAACTAGTGGTTACCAGTGGAGAGGGGGAGAGGGGAAGTAAAGGAGTAGGAGAGTGGGAGGTGCCAACTACTGGGTATAAGAGAAGCTCAAGGATGCACTGTGTGATGCAGGGAATAGAGCCAATGTTTTGTAATAACTGTAAATAGAAAGTGACCTCTAAAAAAATCATATAAAATAAAAAATTGAAAGAAAAATTACCAGATGCTGACACAGAGGATGAGGGACAGAGACCACAGCACATGAAAAGGAGATGAGACATTCACATGCACGCTCTGTTGTCGAAGCCAGTGGAGGTTTGTCCTTCTTGTCCAATAGCCAAGGACAGCTGCAGACCCCGGAAAGACAGAGACTGGCTTGAACACCCAGGGTGGTGACAGCATAAAGGGCCCTCGCCCAGCACAGGTAAGTGTAGACAGAGGCAGGGGAGTGGTGACACCTGTTGCCCCGCTCATAAACAGTATGTTTATTACTGTCTGTTGTGTTTGCTATTGTGAGCTTTGGAAGGGGAGATGGCCGAATCTTAGCGCCAATTCTCCCTACCTTCCCCAACAAATATATATATATAATGCCTTAGCAGTCTACCTAAGCCAACCAACACCTAAGCCTGTAATGCCTCAAGGTTATGTATGCACAAAGATATATAAGTTTGTGCAAAAATATTTTCCATTTCTGGTTGTTCCAAGGCTAGTTCGCTAAAACTGGTATGATGGGTTCAAACGGTGTGAACTCTTAAAAGTGCATAATATATTGTGTGTTATGGCTTTGAAGAAGCCTAGTGCCAGTTTATACTTCCACTGGCTGTGTACGTGCTTCCTTCCTCCAGGCAATGCTATTTTTATTGTTAGTTATTTTCAGAGGCCACACAATGAGGGGGAAGGAATTTAGATCCTTTTCCGCCTCCACTTCTTAGCTGTCAAGCATCTGGATGAACCAGTCATCTCCCCGGGCCTCAAATTCCTCACCTGGAAATTAACTGAGGTTGAATTAAATTGGCGACCCTCAAAACGTGGTCCCCAGGTCAGCAGCACCATCTGGAACTTGAGAGACATGCAAATTTTAGGGCCCCACCACAGAGCAACTGAATCAGAAACTCTGGAACTGGGTGGGGCCCATCAATCCTCTTTGGACACGCTCTCACGGTGATTCTGATGCGGCTGAAATGTGAGAAGTGCCAGGCTGGATGATCTGTAAGCCCCTTCTGTTGCTAACAGCCTTGATCCATCGTTTTTAAGCAGATAAGAGAATTAGAGGAAGTTTCAGTGTGGACTGGTTGGCATGACTCTTCAGCGTCCCGAAACCTGGCGTAGACATTATTGCATCCGGCTTCTCAAACATTTTCAACAGCACCACATAAGATAGATCTGATTTTACTGCAGAAAGACAAGACCACCACGATGAGCAGCAACGACCAGGAGCGATTTGGTGCGGCAGGTAAGAGACTTGTCAGTGACATGAGATACACTTGGGTTTGAATCTTACTAGCTGTGTAACGTTGAAACTCAAGGGTTCTTACCTGCAACATGGCGATAATTATTGAGTATTGTTAAATTAATTAAACAAGGAGGTGGTTCTAATGCCTTAGCAGTCTACTTAAGCCAACCAAAACCTAAGCCTGTAATGCCTCAAGGTTAAGAAAGCACAATCAACCAACTTCCCAAATACGGCAACTGCTTACGCTACAGACAATCAAAGAATTTCTCTGCTTTGCTTTCCTGTCTTCTCTGAAAGTCTTGCCCTGGTTCTTGTAGCTGGAGAGCTTCTAACCACTTCCAGTTTGGTGCTGTGAATTCTAACAGAGTTTTTGCTCAAATAAACTCTTAAAAATTTTAATATGCTTCATTTTTTTCTTTTAACAGCTAGTACCTCATAGAATTATTGTAAATATTACATAATAATTACCAAAGTATATTATTTGGTAAAGCACCAAACCCAGTCTGGCACAAAGTATGTGCTCAATGAACAGAAGCTATTACCTGTCGTTAACAGGATGCTAAAGCCCACCTGCGTTCATCTGCATAAAAGCACAACACCTTGTCACACCACGAGGCCACCGAGAAATAAGTACCATTCAGAGCTTGAAGAACCGTTGACTGATGAATTCACAAGACCACAGGCTGAGGGACCAAAGCAACACAGTCAAGCTGTAGAATGCTGGGATGCTGGGAAATCACAGTTGTAGGAACTAGGCTACCCTGATGTGAAGCGGGTCGTTCTTTTAGTAAAGGTTTCCTGCAGCCATTTATAACCTTTCTTTGCTAAAGTGACTATGGGGTGGGAAAGGGTAAGAGTTTTCTCCCCAAAAGACCTGAATCCTGAACTTTTTTCATTATCTTTGGCGATTTTGTGTCCCCTCTGTTTTCCCCATGAGACTTAACACTCTAGGAAATGGTTTATTCATGATGAAGTGGTCTCTTTCTCAGGCACCTTCAGGGCAGCTCTTGAGCTGCTGGAGCATAGCTGCCATCACAGCACTAGGCAGGGTGTTTCCCACGCAAGTGACAGAGCACTTTTTAATGACAGAAGAGCTCCTTTCCAGCCTGACCCCTTCATACCCCTGTTCCGGTCTACTCCACGTGACAGCCCTTTTCACTCTGGTCTTTGAGTTGACATTAGTGGGTTTCTGCAAATAAGTAACATCTCTATGTTACTTTTATTCTCACAGTAGAAATAGACAATTTTCAGCATTTTCTCAATGTCCACGCTGATTCTGCTGAGGATTGGGATTTGGAAAAACATAAAATGTCCTGAGAAGTGCTGGGAAGGGATTTCCTCATGGAAACACCAATCATCGCAGTCTCCTTTTGGAGAGAGGCCACTTGTTTTAAACAGTCAATAAAATAAACTCACTGTGCTTTCTAAAATAGCTTGTCATATGTCTATTTTGTTGTCACACAAGCCTGGGTGACTAACCTTATCCTTGAAAACCTTGTCTCTGATGTCCTGATGGTTTACCAGGAGTCTTAGCTACTTCCCATGTCACCAAGATTGGCTCAGTGGGGTGGTTTCTTGAACAGAAATCCTGGTGGCCCTCCAGGCTCACATGAGCCCTTTTTCCCACCACAGTGTATTGATTGATTAACCCCCCAAGTCCAAGTGCCTACTGATTTCAGAAAAAGGTGGTTGGGGAGGGAGCACTAATTAGAAAAATTGGACCCACAAATATTAACTCATTGTATAAAGATGTTTTGGCCACATAATAGAAGCTATACATCATGATAATATTGGGATTATTAAAAAGAATAAGCCCCAGCATCTGCCTTTGATGAATTAAATAAACAAGTGATAAAAATATGTGTTACTGTGGAGGTTTGTCTCCAAAGAAGTAGGGTGGGAGAATTTTTGTAGAATTTCACAAAGTGTAGTCTTACTGATAAGTGGCTGTTTATGCAAGAAGAAACAGGAAAAAAAATTATTAGTTTCAAGGACAAGCAAATATAAGGCATTTTCCTCTGCAAATCTTTCTGAAAGCTGGTATGTACAGAGGCCTGATGTGTTTGCAAATCAGCAAAGTTTAATACGGCCAGAGGGAAGTGTGCATTAGCAGATTGGCCATTGCTGGGATGAAGATGGAGAGGATTTTTATCCAAAAAGGATGGTGATACGGCCACACAGGCCCCACTTGTCATCCCAAATTGAGACAATCTGTGCGTAGTGGAAAGTTATTGGAGGTTACTGAAACTATTAAATTAGCCATGCCTCGTTACAGTCTCTTATCCAGCAATTTGATAGAAGACGCGTCTGAAGCTTCTCTGTGATTCTTGGTTCTGTTAGTTAGAAAACTGTCAATTCAAGAAATTTATTTCTAATCCAAGTCTCTTGAAGAAGCCAACTTACCCACTCCAATTTCAGTTGTGCTCAACAGATATTTATTTAAGGGCGTCCGGATGCCAAGCATCATGCTAGGTGTTTTGTGTGCAAAGATGGGTGAGGAGGCCTCCCACGAGTGGAGCGTTTTATAATCTCATGGAGCAACAGACATAGGAGAAGGAATGTACAAAACACTGTGGGCTCACCCTCGTGGGGCTTTCATAGGGTATCCTGAACGATTTCCTAGGTTCTGTCATATTTATTTACTGTGGGTCATTAATGAATCACGGTTAGAATGCCAAAGGTTAATAAGGTTTGCTGAGAGTAGACCAGATGCTAAAGCAATTTCTCTGTTTCTTGTCCTGCTTCATGAAAACATTTTTTTTTTTAAATAGGTGATCTTCTTTTGGAAACTATGCAAAAAGGGTATACAGTTTCAATATCAAAAGTAA
Source organism: Camelus bactrianus (assembly GCF_048773025.1). Taxonomy (NCBI): domain Eukaryota; kingdom Metazoa; phylum Chordata; class Mammalia; order Artiodactyla; family Camelidae; genus Camelus; species Camelus bactrianus. The sequence goes on from NC_133572.1 coordinate 18,366,051, forward strand.
AGTATGAGTTTTCTGGGGTTGTTTTAGAAATATGACTTTTAGAGTAATTGATTTTTTAAAGTTGGAATTTATTTCAAAAATCAACTAGTTGAACTGCCTTATTTACCTAATAAGGGAACTGTTCCCAACGACTTTAAAATGTGTGTTTCAGGTTAGACATAGCACTTCTTTGTTTCTATTTGAATGATTCATTCCAGTCACTAACTCATTGGTGAGTATAATGCCTCTTCTGTGCAGTTGGTCAGTATAGTCTCCATTTTAAAAGAATGAGGAAACACAGAGAGGGTGAGTAATTTACTCAAGGCCACACAGCTAGACAGGATTTCAGAAAGAGCAGAATTTGAAGTTCCTGACTGCCAGTCCAAGATGCAGTTCATTAGGCCGAGCAACTTCCTTTTGAAAATAGTTATAAACACCGTCAGGCAATTCTTTTCTTGTTTTAATGAAACATGTTGTCACTGTTTTTTATACTAAGCTCTTGGAAACTCTGGGAATGAATTCGTCTCCTTGCAAATACATTTTTTTTTTCTTAATTTTCCCACACTGGTTTGTTGTCGTAGGGCTGTTCATGAATGCCAGGCTGCTGGCATTGTTTTTTAATTTGATTTTGTTTTTAAGGGAGCAGTGAGTCATCTGCTTTTTAGAATGGATACCCGGAGTAAGATCACTTTCCTCTCCTATTTTGCGTAAGAAACACGAGGGCTCTGTTGGATAAATCAGTGTGCTGAGAAAGGCTGTATTCTAGATCTGCCAGGTAGCATTCAGTTCTTTCTGACCTTGTTCAAAATATTCTGACTCCGAGGTAGTAGTCTTGTAGAATAACATCTTACTTTCTTTTCTACTCCTTTTATTTATGTGTATTGGAAGAGAAAGACAGCTAAAAAGACGATGGAAAAGGTGATTTGAGATAGCCCCTGAAATGAAGGACCCCTGGACTCACAGCCAAATAGCTTCTAAGCACCAAGAGCGTCCTTTCTGGAGAAGAGATTGCCTACCCAGTCATCTTGTTCCTGGAGCTGGGTCATCAACAATGCTTGTAATCCACGGGGATTGTGGCATCCCACTTTCTTTCTCTGTCACTGCCACTCTGTCCTTGGGACTCGCCTTCTGTCCTCTCCCCACCCCACCCATTCTTTCCCATTTTCTCTTCCTCCCTCTTCCTCCCTTGAGCTCCCATTATGTGCCAGGAACCTGCCCAGGCACCCGGAAGGTAGAGATCAAAGACATCTACCCTGGTTACAAACATCTCATCATCGACTGTTGTGGTTTTCAGAAGTTTTTTTTTTTTTTCAACTTTGCTCATGTGGAAAAGGCAAAAGGTTCACCAGTCTTGTTATCTAACTGTTACCACTTTTCAGTAAGAGAAGAAAATGGTGATAACAAAGAATTAGAGGAAATAACGTAATGAAAATTTTTGCTTGAGTTTGATGATTGAGATTGCAGACCTCTGATCCCAACTACCTGAGTTTGAGTTCTGACTCTGTCCCTTATGGGTTATTTCACCTCCTGGAGTTTATCCATCTGCAAAATGGGAATGTTAATACCTATATCATTTGCCTGCTGGGAGGATCAAAGTTTATAGAAGAGGGTCTGGTGCTCAGTAGGCACCATATTATGTCAGCTACTGCTGTGGTCACTATTATAATGAATAACAGTCCTAAGTCATTTGAAAAATAAAGTTTATGTAGCTGTAAATAGAAGAGAAGTTTTACATTTCTGCACACATTGGGAGGACTGTCATGATTCTGGGGGAATGAGGACCATACTTGAGAATCATGTATTAAAAAAACATTAGTGTTAGAGACACAATGCTAGAGGCATGTTCAGGACAGCTTTCAATGGGTGCACAGTGAAGAGAAAGATCTAGCTTGACACGTGCACTTGCTGTTCTAAGGCAGGACTGGAATTGCTCCAAGAGAACACAGGACCTAAGAGAAGAGCACCAAAGAAGAGAAAACACAAGAAGTGTTCGCTGGCAGAAAGCCAGCAGGGTTCCCATCTCAGAGGACCCTAGAGTCAGAGGAAGCCACCAGGTTGCTGGAGACTTTTCACATAAGAGAAATGTTATGAGATGAGGAAGGGAATGAGGTCTTAGCTGAAGGACAAGAAGAGTTGGAACAGAGAGGGCAGAGAAAGGGGAGAGAAACAGAGGTACAGCTTTTGGAAAGTTGACATGGACAAAGGAAGTGGGCTCTGGGGATAAAAAGCCTGTGGGGAGAAGAAGTCTGCCTGTAATGTTTCAAGTTTTTAAGAAAGGGGAGATATTTGTATGTTACTTATGCATAAAATAAAATCCGGTGGAAATAAAAAGAAAAGGCATCTGACTTCTCCACACAGCGAATGGGAGGATGGATGTGAGCAGGTGGCAGATATTACCCCAGGTGGAGGAGGGAATTTTTTATAAGGACTGTCTGCACCCGGAATGGGCTGCTTTGAGCCCATTGGGTGGTCTGACAGAGGCAGGGCGCCCAACCCTCAGCCCAAGCCCTTCCTGCACTGGGCGGGGGGTGGAGGCTCTGGCAAATGACCCCTAACACTCTATTATCCCGTCCTTCCTTAAACTAACACTTACTGTTTACTTTGTACCTGGTGTTCTACCAGATGGGCAAATGTGGGGTTATCTCATTAATCCTCATCATGCTTCTCTGGGGAAAAGAAATACAATTATATACAGTATTTTCTTTTGGCAAATCATAAAATCACAGCTGAGAGTCTTTTGTTTCGGTTTTTTTGTTTTGTTTTGTTTTACTCTGACCTTCTCCTCACCCCTGTTGCTTCCAATCCAAGTCTTGGTTTAAATATGGTGACTCATAGACACCAGCCAGTCACAACAATCTTTAACTCAGAAGGTATAATAAATATGCTGAGAAAACTTGCTTGATGATGTAGTTTGTATGAATGTTCTGAGGGGAGGAGGGAGGGGTTCTTCATTTGAAACATAATCCTTGTACACCAGAAACTGACACATTGTAACTGACTATACTTCAGTTAAAAAAAAAAGGAAGAATAAACATAATCATCGATACCGACTGTGGCTGGGTAGTGGTAAGGGTACCTAGGACACTCTGGTGAGTGGGACTCAGTTCCTGCCCTCAAGGAAGTTTCAGGTTAGCGGGAGACACAGGCTTGGGAAGAGAAAAACTACAAATCAGCAAGTACTCGACTTGGATTTAACACAGATGGTGAACCTCCCTCCAAGTCCTGGGGGCTGAAGGTGGGCATCTTAGAATGGAAGGGCTGTACCACTGAGATTCTTGCTTTCAAAGAAGTGTAAGAATTTCTTAGGATGGGAGGGAGGTGGGGTGGCGCTTGAGATGGACCTTGGAAGGAAAAGGAAGGGCTGAAGCTACAATGTTGGCTGGTTGTCAGTGGTTCCGTTTGGCTGGAGGGCAGGGTGGGAGGGGAAGCCAGGTCTGAGCTGGAAAGGCAGGTGAGCTGAGCTCGTCTCTTCCTTACTTCAACTGATAAATAGATTTATCATGTATTTCTAAAATTAGACTGCAGTGAGACTCCCTCACTCCCAACAAGAACCCTATCATATTTGACGTAACTTTAGATTGGCCGCACTTTCCCCAGAAGGTGAGAGTCCAGCCCTTTGCACATTTAGTTCAGATGAGGTGAGGAACTGGGGCTCCACTTGTCATGCTGTCTCTTCAGACTACTTCACTCAACAGGCTTAAAGAGTCAGGCTGAAAGCACTGTCCCCACCAGCCTTCACAGAGGAGGCAGAGTTTGGGGTGCAGCAGAAAGCGTGTGCCAGGAAGAAATGCTCCCACACTCGAGATGGGGAGTTGGTCACCTGGACAGCTGCTCACGGCCTTGCGGTCAGAAGGTTTGGGGAAGTGGAGAATCTGGGGGGGAAGCTGAGAGGCAGAGCAAGGAAGCAGAGTCATTTGGGTGCAGATCCTAGGGGACATCTTGGGTCAGCCTCACAGTCCTTGGGGAAGCCTAAGGCAGGAGGCACAGACCGCAGTTTCCCTCCCTCGTGCTACCCCACGAGTCGGGTCCTACACCCTGGACCCCACTCACGTTATCAGTGGCTCTACTCAAAGAAATGATACACTTCTGACTAGGGTATGGGGGTAAGTTCTGGAAACCCATCCCAGGATGTTTGTTTCTCTTTGGTGACTCCTGCTTTGTCCTATGTAGTATTCTGCGGTGTATGAAATAAAGAAAACTAACAGGCCGGTAGTCTGAGTCCTTAGAGACAAAAAAGACTTCTATAAAACAGCCCCTTATTTAGAGGTTAATCCATTTATTTCAAAATGCTCTGTCCTCCTTTCTGTCAGAGATGCTGCCGACAAGAAAGCCTGTTGCTCATCCTTGAACAGCTCCTAGTGAGGGATGTCTGCTAACGCAAGGATTTTCCCCTTTTACTAATCTTATTTTAAGATTCTTTTCAGTTTTGTAGGAAATATATAGCATCTGGTGAAAGTATCTTCCGCTATCTGAATTTAATTCCTTCCATCGGGGGACCCATCCAGATTTCCACTGACTTCACTGAAAAATGCCACATATGTGTCTTAGATCAAACAGCACCCCATGGGGGTTTATATATATATTTCATAAAATAACTTTTCCACAAAGAAGCTTGCACATGAAATATTTATGTGTTCCAGTGATGTAGATCCTCCTCAATCCTATGTAACAGCACTCCCTTCCCCCCCACCCCACTGCCGGATCTTACGCATGTTGAATAAAACAAGGGATTCAGATGTCTCAATGTATAGGGAGCCAAGAGAGATGGAGTTTTGAACATATGCATAGGGCTGTGAGGTCAGTTAAGACTCCAAGGAGGAATGTGGGGTGATGGGGCAGTGCTGAATTTAAATAAGCTAAATAATTTGTATATATAAATATATACATACACACACACATGTATTTGCAAACGCATACTTGGGAAAGAGAGATCTTAATAACAAAGGCAAATGACAGGCAGTTAGAAGGCCAGCAGTTGTGAAAGATGACTGTGAGCAGGGCTGGGTGCAGCCAAGGTGAGGTTTTCTATCAAGGGATCCAGGACATGAGCCCTGACTAATGGAGTTCTGTCCTTGATATGGTATTTAAGGAGAGAGACTGGTCACAGAGTTCTAAGCACAGAATCTAGGTGATCCAGACAGCAGGTCCCACAGGCATGGACTAGGCAGTTCCGCCTAGAGCTGTTGTGTCTTGGAGGAAGTCTGGAGAACTAAGTTCTTCCCAGGAGGTAGCCACTGGCTTGGAAGATGCACGATAAAAGCTAATATTAAATATCAAGTAAGATTTATGGAAAACTGAGGGCTTGTAGCTCATCTAGTGATTTATATTTTTAGCCCTAAATGCACCTGACTGCCATAAAGTCCAATATGTATCTGAAGCTATCCTAGTCTCCAATGAGCTGTGGCTGAATCATTATGTCTCCTACCAGTCACACTTGAAAAAATAAAAGGAATGAGAAGAAACCAAAAAAAAAAAAAAAAATTATAAGGAGAAAGAGGGGGGGAAGCATGGATGGAAAGAAAAGAAAGATAACTTCCCGAACAGTTTCCTTCTGTCACAGATGTTGTGTCAGTTCAATAAAATCTTAATATTCTACTTACATTGACAGAACTTCAAAAAACACAGAAACAAATACATACCTGAAACTTGACAGGGGGAAAAGGAGCTCAGTGAAAATCATGGTAGACCTTTCGGAAGCACACTGGGCCATCATGTGACATTCAAAGCACATTTTAGAATTTCTGTTTTCTCTGAAAGCCTAGCGGTTGAAATACCACGACTGATGAATGGGAACGGGCTCCAGTGATGGCTGTTTTGCCATTACTGATTCATCTGCTGGGTCTTCACAAAATATGCCAATGCGTCTTCTTCTAAGAGGAGGCTAGCCTACCTTCCACTCTTTATAGATGATACAGCCCTAAAGTGTGCCTGCCGGCCCCTGTGTGCAATATGTACTCCACTATTGCTCTCGAGGGTTTAATACAAATGTAACATCATGTTGTGCAAAAAAAAAAAAAAAAAAAGACTTTCACTGTGATTTAATAGCTAACATACTCAGAGGGAGACATTATGTAAAACAGCATAAGAGCGCAAGAACCATTTGGCTGGCGAGAACGGAGCCAACGGGGATCAACTACCCTGTCATCATTCGTGCAGCAGAACATAAAGTATGGATCAGATGAAAAGAAATGTGCAGGTCAAATGTAATGGGTTGTTCCAAATTGTCACAACTGAAAGATGATGCTCTGCTTGAGTAGAGAGGAAGAAACAGGCAGACGTTTTCTAAACATTAATACCAGAATGAAACCAAAGCTTTTGAACTGAAGTAACTGCCTCAGTCTAATGACTTCATTTTTGTCTTGTAACCTGGGGAAACAAGATGTCAGAAATAATCCATGAAAAGCACGGAGCAAGAAATGTACAAGACGTGTAGGAAGGAAACTAAGAAGACGTGAATGAGGAAAGGGACACACCATGTTCTTTCATACAAATCCCATGAAGATGTGAAATTACTCCACAGGGCTGTGTAAATTGTACATAATCTCAGAATTCTAATGGGATATTTTATGGAACTTGATGAGTTGTTTCTCAGATTTATCCTCAAAACAATACTGGCAAGAATAGTTAGAAAAAAAAAAAGTAGAACAATTATGAAGGTTTTCCTTAATTAAAATAGGGGGTACTGGTATAGCAATGGGGAAACCGATCATTGAAGCAGAACAAGGTTTAGCAGCCAATCTTTTTAACATATTCATTTCGGTTATGACAAAGTGGTATTTTGAATCAGCAAGAGAAATAACACTATGGGAAAAATTGATAGTCTACTTGGAAAGCATGGCATTAATTTGCTGTATCTAACTCTCATCGTTCCTTTAAAAGCATCTGGATAGATTACAAACGTGTGATGTAAAAGATGAAATTATAGCAGGATTAAAAGTAAGTGGAAGAGAATTTTTTAAATAATGTAGAGGGAAGGCTTTCCTCTCAAACACAAAACCCAGAAGCTGTAAAATAGAACAATAGATTTAATTTACATAATATTTTTGGAGTTCTGCACTCAACAGACATAAAATTGCAAGACTGAGTTGGAGAAAATGTCTACATTGCATAATATAAAGATTAATAGTCAGACCATATTAAAAGCCCCTACAAATCAAGAAAAAAGATAAACGATGCAAAAGGAGAAAGCTAAGGTCAAAGTAAGCACTTCACAGGAAAACAAGTTATTCACAAAGAAGACGTTCAAACAGCCAACAAATGTATGAATATAAATGCCCTATTCATGACCAATCTTGAGAAGTTCAAATTAAGCACAAAAGAATATTTTGCCTATCAGATTAGCAGAAGTGAGAATAATAATACTGTCTGTTATTCGTGCTTTGGCTGGGATACAGGCACTCTCTGTGTGAGAGAACATTCAAAGTCTTTCTTTGGAAGCAAGGAGGTGATATTTATCAGAATATAAATTGTACACATCCCTTGATTCTGTGATTCTGCTTCCAAGACTACGTCTATCCTAAAAATAATTCAAATATGAATAAAGATAAAGGTACAGGAATATTCATTCCAGTATTGTTAACGACATCAGAAAGTTCAAGCGAAACAAAACGGCACTCACCATGGGTTTGACCGAACAAATGAAGGTATGATCTTAGCTTGTAATCTCATATCAGGTAGGTTGGGCTAGGTTATGCTGCTATGAGGAAACCCTATCATATTCTCAATAAAGTTAAATAAGCAAACATTTATTTTCACTCACGGTACATACTCATCCTGCCTCAGCCAGTCATCCACTCTCTGGGACCCAGGCTGATTTAGCTGCCACAGACTGGAACATTGCCAGCCACTACAACAGAGGGAAAGATAGAAAGTGCAGAATTGCAGACAATGAATTTTTAAAGGTCGTACTGAAGTATCTCTTTATCACTTATGGTCACATTTCATTTCATTAAGTGGCCACATCTAACTCCACAGAACATGGGAACTGTGTCCAGATGCTGAATTGAAACGATCAGTACGTAACGCTAACGACTATCACAAACACCCTGCAGTTATTTAACAAGGATACGTCAGCTCCCCGTGTCCTATTTATAAAATGATATACAAGCTAAGTGAAAAATACAAAGTAAAAACAAGTTGCCGACTGTAAATATACTAGCATTCATCGAACTGTATACTTAAAATCGGTGAATTTTATGATATGCAGACCATCTCAATAAAACGATTTTTTTTAAAGTTGCAGAACATGTGGGTAGGACTTAATACTGCATTTGGCTCATGTTAACAGAAACCAACAGAAAAGGGCTTTTGCTTTTTGTCCATTACAATAGAAGTGTGGAGATGGGCAGTCTAGGGCTGGTTTAGCTGCTTGAGGAAGTCCTCAATGATTTGGACTCATTCCAGCTTCTGGCTCACCCATGCACAGCATATGGTTTTAATCCTTACCATTTCAAGATGGATACTTTATCTCCAGGCATTGGCTCATCATTCCTGCAGGCAGCTTCAAGGGACGATAGCAAACATTATCTTTAAATTGGGCACATGGCCACTCCTGATGATGTCAAGGCTTTGTTGGTAAGAAAGAAGGAGGAAAAGGGAGCCTAGTTATTGGGTGGGTAACTAGCTCTTTTGATATCACAGTCTTTTCATTGATAATATAATATGAACGTTGTCTTATATCATTATTTCCCCCTTGCAAACATGCACTATGATGTATTGTACTGTTCCCTAGTTGTCAATTAGGTTATTTCTTCTTTTCACCATTTTACATAATGCTGCAATTAACATTCTTGTGTAAAAATTTATCTAAACCGCTAATTGTTTCTTTAGTATCTTATGGAGCTGATGATATGAAGTTTACAAAGAGTTTAAGTGAGTTTAAGATCTTTTTTTCCAGTTCCAAGTTACTATGTAGCAAAACTTAAAAACCTTTTAAACACTTTCCAATTAGTTAGGACCTGAACAAGACTTCCCTAACTTAAATTATCACGAGAACTTTAAGTCTGGGACTAAAGATTCTGTTTTTTAAGAAGTATGAACACTCAAAGGCAACATTCAGAAAACAGAATTTTGAAACACTTTCAATGACTTGTGTGACTTACTTATATATGGCGGTGGTGGATGAAGGTGGTAATGTAGTCTAACAGGAATGGTGGCCGTGCTGGTGGCAAAGGGACTGGCTGTGGTGTTTCCTGGGGGTGTGGAGGTGGTAATGAGGGAGATGGTGGAGGTGGGGATGGAGGTGCTGGTGGTGGAGGCAGTAGCTAGAGATGATGAAGATGTTCTAGTTATAAGAAGCAAGATGCTCACATGACTGATCACTTGTCACAGAATAATGTATAGGTTTCTTCTTACACACTTCTTTAAACCCTCTCGGGGCTATCACCCCCAGCCATTGCTATAGAAGTAAGCTCCACGTGGGCTTCAACACTCCACCAGGTTTAACTTGATATAACTCGAGTGTGCTTTCTACTGGATCCTTGCTGCCTGCTTCTTACTTCCTGTCCCGAGGCTTCTCTGATGCTACAGCATGGGATGCTCATGGACCCAGGCTTGGCCCTTGTGCATGGAGACTCCAGAAATGCAAGGAAGCTAATGCCCAAGGAGCTGTCCTTGACCAAAGTGGGATGGAAACTGATGGATAAATGCTTTCCAACTTTGTTTCCTGGACAAGCCATGCAGATGTGTATGCCATGAAGTTCTTTCTGAGTATTCCACAGAATCGGGCTGTGCTGTCCTACGCTGGTGGTCGACTTAGTAATACATCTTCCTATAGCCTTTTTCTCCTTCCCTGCTCTGCTTTACTCTTGCTCTTCATTGCTACTTTCTAGAACCACAGCCCAAATTTAGTACCTGATCGTAAGCCTTTGTTTTAGGTTCTGCTTTTAAGGAAACCCAGTCTAAGGCCAACAACAAGGACAGGAAGGCTAGCTCAGGATGGGCTTTCCAGAATGACACTTCCTCAGCTGGTCATTCATGGTTCAGAAATATATTTTTATTTATTCACAAATTACAAATTTGACCCATGGGAATTTATCCCCCTCGAGACCACCAGCGTATCTCCAGTACCCAACATAGTATATAGCACAAAGCTAACGCTCAGTAAAGCACCACGGATGAATAGAAGGCTAAGTCAAAACTAGCCAATTTTAAAGCCAAAGTGCAAAGCTTACATAAATACACACATGTCAGTCAGAACTGGTACCTACTTGTGAAACCAAATAAAATTAGAAAATTACTTGGTGGATTCAGAATTCGAATAGAGTCAGGTAATATAAGAAATAATGCCGTGAAGCAAAAGCTGACTAATAAAATAGACCAACCAATCCGAACCAATCCGACATAAACAACTATGGGACTCATTCTGTGCCTCTTCTCTGGAAAAAAACTATATAAACTTAAAATTTTCTTACTTTTAAATGCTTTATTGTTTTTCTTTCTTTCTTTTTTCAACTCTGCAACTAATCATGTGTTTTCACTCCCCGAGTTTGGTAGTAACAGCACAATTTTCAAGCTTAAATTGACCTTCCTTAGCCTTGGTTACATTTTAAGGGAATCTTTGTTGGTCTCTACGTCACCCCAAATCACAACACAAGATAGACTCTTTGTGGGTCCATTTCTGCAGAAAGCTCATCCCTTAGACCCTACATGGGCTCTTATATCTTGCCCCAAATTTTCACATAAACGTTATAATTGTTGAGTCCTCTACAACCAATCATGCTAGTCTTGGAGCCCAACTGATCATGCTCTGCTGAAGAGGACAGACTCTGTGTTTTCAGTGTTTTCAAATCGTAGACCATGAAGACTGGACAGAGACCACTGGACCACCTACCCCTCCACCACACACACACACACACACCACACACACACAAGTCTTGAGAAATCTTTTCTCAAATTAATAATCATTGCTGAGGTTACAATTTTAAAATATTGATTCTTACATTTTGATTTAAATTCAACAAGCAAATTAAAATAAATTTAAAACACAAGTTTAGGCTGATTTTTAGAACATACTCGCAATTGGCCACAGGACCACCTAGGCCACAGGAGACCACCAATGGCCCTGAGATCACAATTTGGGAACCATTTATCTACACCACAGCAAATGGACCTCCTGGCAGAGGCTGAAATGAAATAAACATGTTTCATATTTGTTAATTTAGCTTTCATCTTCTTTTTCAAAACAAACTTTTTTTTTTTAATCCTCCTTGACTGGGTTGCAAGGGGTCAGCCTTAACATTGTCATCTCCTCCAGTTCTGGGAAAACAGAATCTAGAAACACAAGAAAAAGGCTAAAAGGACCCTTAAAGATGCAGCTCACAGCTGACTGGTGAGTCTGAGAGTGGCTGAGTTAGCCATTTCGGGGAGCTGGCTGAGACAACCCGTTACACGTTTCTGAAGGCAGGTGGTAAGGTTTTCTTCCATGGGCGTGTTATTGCAGCTCACACACGTTTGCTCATTAAAATACACTGAAAACTGTTAAATGAGCTGCGACCAGGACTGCTATGTGCTACTCTCACTCCCACTGTCCCACGGTCCTTTTGGTATTTTGCCCAGCATCCCTCTCCACATTCAGTTAGCTGTGGGTCTGTAACTAAGATCTCACCAGTAAGATACATAAGGTGTGTTGCGTGTGGGTTCCAGGAAGCCTTCTTGAAAGCAGAAGAGGGACATGAGAACTCCTTGGTCACCTCCTTTTTCCTGCTCCCTGAAATATGGATGTGAAGATTTGAAGGTGAGGATCATGAGGATGTGATCCTGGACCTCAGGAACACATCTAAGGACACTAAGGATGATGGATTTTATGCTAAGTAAAAAGAAACTGGGCACTGGTAAAACTGCCACTGAATGGGAGAGAAACTTTGATCTGGTTTAGACCGCCGTTATTTGAGCTTTGCTGACCTATATGCAGGCAAGCATAGTCCCAAATGACACAGAAGGGAAGCCAGAAGAGCGAGTCTGTCCCTAGAGGGCATATGGAGGTACAGCTGCCCTTCCGTCCTGGCTTCTGCCCCTGTTGCCACCAAGTATCTGGAGCCTGGAGGGAGGGATGTCTTCTCAGGTCATGATCTGGGGAGTGCAATACGATCTCTTCCTCTTTCTTTAGCTCATGTGTCCCCTTTTTTTAATGGATGTGCTGGGGACTGACCTGAGGACCTCGTGCATGCTAATCATGTGCACTCCCACTGAGCTACACCCTCCCCGTCACTTTTTATAGGAGTCATTTAAACAAAAACATACCCAGATTTTCTTTTCATCTCCCCTTCCCTCCTTCCTTCCTTCCCTTCTTCCTCCCTTCCTTCCTTCCCTCCTTCTTTCCTTCCCTGTCTACCTCCCTACCCTCACCCCCAACCTCTTCTGAACTTCCTCACCATGTTTCAGAAATTCCTTTGTCTATGAGTCTTGGTGGCATGCAAAGAAATATGAAAACATCAGATTCTTATTTCTCCCACTCCTATAGGCATCAGCCAATCAGACGTGCCCACCTGGGGTTTTGAACCTGGAGCTAATAACACAAAGAAGTAGGGACAGGAGAGTCCCTCTGGAGACAGTTGCAGGGATGGCAGCCTCCTTCAAGGGCAATGGTGGCAGGGAGCAGCTCTGACAGCGGTCAGTGCCCTTCAGCCATCAATGTCACGGGTCGCATCTGGAGTTGAACAAGCTGAGTTTATTACTGGTCGCAGCGAGGGAGTGTGCAAATGGTAGAGAACCGTGGGGCATCTCAGAAAGTGGGTGTTAGAAGAAATCTGTTATAGGATCTGGGCTTTGGTTAACTTCAGGGAAGACCGAAGAAGGCAGGGTTCTGTCCAGACAGGGTGCTGTCAGAACACAGGGGCAGCTCTAGGGCGATCTCAGTGAGGTTCACCCACAGGGAGGGCAGACTGGAGCAAGGATGATGTGGGAATTGGTAAAGAAGTAGTCGGTGCTCATTCAGCAGGAGGGGAGATGGCTGGCGTTTTGTGTTGCACAGGGACCTTGCCTGGGGTGGGTGTTCGGTGACGGTATGCTCGACAGACAGCAATAAGATTTACCTGTGAGCGGCACATCAGGTCCGTTCTTGGACAGGAGGGGCTACTTTTTTTCTCTCTTATGAGCACTATTCCATGTCAACAGTATCAGTGGTGTAAACAGTGACATCGGGTGCACGGAGAGGTGCACGGGGCAGTGCACTCAATAGACAGATTCTGTATTTTAATTTTCTTCATGGTTTTTAATTCCTGCCCATTTTCTGAGGCCAGTTTCCTAATCTTCCAGATAATTCTGTGAACTACCCAATACCCTATCGATCATTATTCTTTCCTACTTAAATCAGTCAGAGTCAACTAAGACCCTTTTCACTTGCAAAACTGTTTCCTTGTGTATAATAATCATTATTTTATAATGGAAAGTGAAAGGAATAGAGCTATCAATTACCTTATGGCTATTCTCTGGGTGGGAATATATCCATTTATTATTTTTCTATTACATGCTGAAGGCGTGTTGCTATTTTAAAACTACAAGTGTATGATTCTGGAAAACCTCTGATCTTCGTATGAATGATGAGTCTTTCAAGAGAAATCAGGGAGCCTAATTGGAACTATCACACCCGAGCTGATCAGCCTGAGTTTCAGGAAACACCCTGCCCTCCCCTTCGTGAACAGCAGACACTGTCCTTTAGGCAGGAAATAGACATGCAGAATGTCACCCTTAAAAGGGTGCAAGGATCTGAATAAGGACGATTTCGGAGTCTGTTTTAGCTTTTCAAAAGCAAGTTCAGGTGAAGCCTTCAGCCGTGTTACTCCCACACGCCCCTGCCCACCAGGCATGCCTGTGTGAACTGGGATTCAGCACCTGAACCGGGTCTTAGTCTAGCCACAGGCTGGATGGAAATATCGGATCTCTATAGAATTCCTGTTCTTGCAATTCTCCTACCGGTTTTGGTGAGGACTCTTCTTGTGTTTCGAAGTAAGAGATACTCTGTTTAAGTTCAGTAGGTGTTCTGTGCGAACGGATGGGTCTGTAGATATAATTCTTGTATTCGCGTATTCGTGAGCTATGTGTCCTTCTTCTCCGCCGTCTTGGCATTCCCCTCTCCGACAATTCATTTGAGTGAACTGAAGTGATTCTATTCCCCAAAAGCAAAATGGCATAACCAAAACGCCCTGCTATGGGCCAGGATGTGTTCTAGGGCTGTGCCGGCTTCTGGAGTGAGGGGTGGGAGGGAATAGCCCCTTGCCTACACCGCGCCCCACCCCTACCTGCTGGCAGGTGAGAAGGCGGAGGACAGACGGCAAGACTGTAATTATAACGAAGTGACAGGGGTGTCAGACGCTCTGTCATTCGCTTCGGCCGCCTTCCTAAGTGTGAAGCTGCCCCCATCCCTGGGTTGCTCTCCCCTTGGACGTCTTGGGGTCTGGGACTGTGGTGTGAGTGGGAAGGGGAATAAAGGTGACAGCGTCAGATGACGTCCAGGGGAATTTGGAGGCATGTCCAGCAGTCACTCCCGCTGACCTGGCAAGAAAAGCGAGTGTGGAGTCAGGACCTTCTCTCTGCTGGTGGAGCAGGCTCCCCCAGAGTATAATCAGAGCTCAGGACAGAGCACGGGCTCCCTCCAGTCACTGCTGGGAGGCACAGAGCCTTGACTCAGGGCTCCTGGGCTCCTAGGTCCTGCAAAGATGCCTCCCACAGTGTCCTTCAGCAAGCCCTGTCCTTGGGACACAGCTCTCGTCCTTCTTGGGCAACCTCCTGGGATGTGGAAGGATCCCCTGGTCTTCCCCTCAATTCTTTCCCCTTCATCTGACATTAGGGGAACCATCCCCCCATCCCCCCCACCCGCCCTAGTCCCTCCTTGCAAACCTTCCATTATCTTCCAGGTTTTTCATAAAGGGTTTGAACCACGTCTTAAACCCTGAGCCACGTCTTGGGCTAATGAAAACCTACTTCCCTTTACTCTAGGGCAGGGACGGCTGGTTTTTCAAATCTTTTTGGGAGATAAAGGGCAATATTTGTATGCCATCATTTTAATGTAGCAAAGGACTTCAAGAAGAGCAAAAGAGCCTTAGTTTATATGTATATTCATATATATATATTTATATATATATATATATGTATACCCCCCCCACACATATATACATACATATTTGACAATTCATCCTCTGTTACAGGAGCTACAATAAGAATTACTGCATGAACCCAAAGAAGGGTCACCAGACAGACTGACCCCTGTAGAAGGTGACAACTGAATGGAAGAATGAGCAGGGTTTTACAGACCAACAAAAATAAAATCTAAGAAAGTTCATTATGGGTAGAGAAAATAGAAAATTATGTGTTACACCTTAATGCACATTATTTCCTCACGAGAGCTGAGTATAAACTACTTTGTCTGAAAATGAAGAAGCTAGAAAATTTGGGTCCTGCCGTTACCAACTGTGTTATCTGGTTTGAGAATGCACAGATAGACAGACATAACAGCTAACATTGGTCAGGCATTTACTAAGCCTTTAAAAATATTGTCCTAAATCTAAAAGATGCTCTATCTTCTTTAATCCCCACAATAATCAAGGTGGACGCCCTTTAATCAGTGTCATTTTACAAAAAAGAGGACTGAGGCTAGAGACAGTAGGTCCCTCGGCCATCCTTACAGGGGTGGCGAATGTAGAAAGTAGCCCCAAAGCATCACACGTGTGTGCGAGTGAATCGGCACGTTCGGAGAACACTCAGCTTATTTGACTTTCAGAACCTGCTTCGAAGGATGCAGCCAGGCGGGGAAGGTCTGGGGCCCCTCCAGAGCTGGCTGCACACGTAGGGGTAGCTTTGGTGGGAAAACATGTCCTTGTGGTGTGTACCAAGTTCATTTCGCCCTTGCTGGCCAGGCCATGAGGGGAGGCCACTGAGGGTGAAGGGCGCAGGGCCTGGCTGGGGAGCAAAGTCCCCGCCTTCAGGAACAGAAACATGTTTCATCAGCAAACTGTCGCATCAGGTTTTCTCCTCCGTCCTGACCAAGGTGGGAACGGTTGTGGCAGAGGGTCAGGGACATGCTCCCTGGGGAGACACTCTTCAGAGTGACCGTGCAGGAGGACGGCTAGACTCTCTTCAGGGGCAGCAGAGAGTGGCTGTCACCGGAGCTTTTCTCCAGCACGCCAGGGAAAGGATGCTCAGGAGCTGAGGGTCTCGGAATAAAATTAAAGACGAGCTCCATGAAGGGCACACGTGGTCTTGGGCAGGAAGCACCCTTGAAGGCCTGCAGACCAGTCAGATACAGAAGTGCAGGGAAGCTGAAAGGCTGGCTATCTCCATCCATGCTTGCTCTGTTCCACACTCTTTCTTCGGTTTAGCGTTTATCCGTGACGATGTCTCGATAATAATAATAAAAAACAAAAACAGCTGCTCCCATACAGCAACTGCGTAAGTGAGGCACTTCTCTAGACAGTTTTCATGAATTGACTCAATCTGAAAGCCAGTTCTTTGTTTAACTGAAGTATTGGTGCTTTACAATGTTATGTTAGTTTCTGGTGTACAGCATAGTGATTCCGTTATGCATATATATATTCTTAGTCATTATAGGTTATTACAAGACATTGAATATAGTTCCCTGTGGTATATAGTAGGACCTTGTTGTTTATCTATTTTATTTTATTTGTTTACTTTTGTTATTATTATTATTTTTTTATTGAGATATAGTCAGTTTACAATGTTGTGTCAATTTCCAGTGTACAGCATAATGCTTCAGTCATACATGAATATATATATATTTGTTTCCATATTCTTTTTCACCATAAGCTACTACAAGATATTGAATATATTTCCCTGTGCTATGCAGTATAAACTTGTTTGTCTATTTTATATATACCAGTCAGTATATATTTTATACATAGTAATTTGTATCTGCTAATTCCAGACTCCTAATTTATCCCTCCCCCTGTTTTTGCTCTTGGTAACCATAAGTTTGTTTTCTGTGTGTAAGTCTGTTTCTGTTTTGTAAATAAGTTCATTTGTGTCCTTTTTTTTTTTTTTTTAAGATTCCACCTATGAGTGATATCATAGAGTATTTGTCTTTCTCTGTCCGACTTACTTTACTTAGTAAGAAAATCTCTAGGTCCATCTATGTTGCTGCAATGGCATTATTTTATTCTTTTTTATGGCTGAGTAGTATTCTGTTGTATAAACATACCACAGCTTCTTTATCTAATCATCTTTCCATGGACATTTAGGTTGTGTCCATATCTTGGCTATTGTAAATAGTGCTGCTGTGAACATTGGGGTGCATGTATCTTTTCAAGTTAGAGTTCCCTCTAGATATATGCCCAGGAGTGGGATTGCTGGATCATATGGTAAGTCTATTTTTAGTTTTTTAAGGAATCTTCAAACTGTTTTCCATAGTGGCTGCACCAAACTGCATTGCCACCAACAGTATAGGAGGGTTCCCTTTTCTCCACACCCTCTCCAGCATTTATTGTTTGTAGACTTTTAAAATCATGGCCATTCTGACTGGTGTGAGAAGATACCCTCATCTGTAGTTTTGATTTGCATTTCTCTGATGATTAGTGATATTGAGCATCTTTTCATATGCCTATTGGCCATTTGTATGTCTTCACTGGAGAAATGTCTGTTTAGGTCTTCTGCCCATTTTTAGATTGGGTTGTTTGTTTGTTTTTTTTGTTATTGAGTTGTATGAGCAGTTTGTATATTTTGGAAATTAAGCCCCTGTCAGTCACATCATTTGCAAATATTTTCTCCCACTCCATAGGTTGTTCAAAGCTAATTCTTGGCATACAGTATCATTATTATTCCCATTTTACAAGTGAGAAAACTGAGGCATTATGAGGTGAAACACTTGCCCACGTTTAGACATCTAACACAGAGACAGAAACAGAGATCTAACGCAGGAACTCTGGCTCCGAGGCTGACAACATAGCCTCTTTTAAACTACTTTTTGTCGGAGTCCAGGAGTGAACTCAACGATAGTGAAGACAATTTCCTTTCTAATAATTCAGGTTTGATTCAGCTTCCCCTTCATAAAATGGGTATGATATTATGGTGGTTTTATATATATATATGTATTCCAACATGGGATTTTGGAAACAGAGTAGATGTTTGTATAGCACTTGGAGACCCATTAAATGTGCAATCAAATGTAGACAAAGAAACATTTTCAGCATTGCTTACTGATGATGGCAGGGGATGTTGAAGTTTCCCTTAAACACACTGCAGCGGGTCCTTCTTTGCAGTGTTTCCTACGGCCCCTTTTTCCAGCTCTCCCACGGAGAAAAAAAACAGAATGGCAGAGTGGACTGCCCACCCACATCAAGTCAGTCACTCATAATTAACTTCCTTAATCAAAGGTAACCTTCCCTTTTTGATTAATCATCTTTTTATAGTACACTTAAGAGGAAAAAGAACCAAAATGAAAATATGAAGTTGGAGGCAACACAAACTAATTCGATAATATTGCCATTACAACTGAGTAAAGAAATACCCGGAGCTCCCCTGGAAATATTTTCCCTGTCAAAATTTATGTCTTTTCGAAAGGGTGTGTGCAAGGGGGGTGTTTTTCTTCACACACTCTATGTGGATGTAATGAGTAAATGTTAGCTTTGTGTCTTTTTTTGGCCCATTAAGAGTTATGCACCGTGGCAATTTACAAACAGGAGGGTGACCAGGTAGGCAGGGCCAAGAGAAGTTTGATGAATCAGGAGAAAAATGAGAAATTACTGACAAATCTAATCGGAGCTGAAACTGTCCTATCACACTTGAGGGGAACACCCTCAACCTCTTAAGGAGCCCCCCAGTTCAGTGGGGCTGGACTGGTTCTTATCTTTAATGACCGGGGGGCCATGGATTCACCCACCATTTGCAACAAAGCACTTCAATATTTTTCAGGAGCAAAAACGCTTTTCACTGGCTGTTCCAGAGCAGCTCATTGAAGTGAGAGCCAAGCGTGTAAACGACCTCCTGAAAGAACTGGCAGTCTGGGAGAACACTGAGCCCCAAAGCAGAGTTGTTTTGCGAAGCGCTCCTCCAGCTGAAACCTGGGGAGGGGAGGCCAGCGAGCAGGGAGGCGGGCGGAGGTGGGCGGCTGTCTGCGGGCGGAGGGGAAATGTTTACACAGAGCGAGTTAAAAGGTGGCCGGCAGACAGATCGCGGTGTGGGGCTGCTCTCGGGACTCGGGAGGTACCCACTTGGCTCCCGAGAGAAAAGGAGAGACGCTGGAGCCAGCAGCGTGGCCCCCTAAACGCGTCTTTCCCACTTGGGGTTAACATCTTTGCTTCCCTGCGGAGCAGGCGCAAGCGCGCCTGCCCCAAATTCCCCTGGGCTCAAGGAGTGCAGAAAGTTTTCCTTGGGAGGTGAGTTGTTTTTATGTGAAACCATTTTGGCCAAGGTGGGGATTTTTCACTTGGGTGTCAGTGGTGCCCTTCTGATGTTTATACAACGTAGCGAATGTACAGTTTGAACAGTTATTTTGGGTAAAAACGTCAATTTCTTCATAGAGGCAGGCACTCGTAAGTTCTGTGTTTGAGACAGATTCTTAGATTTTCCAGCGTTGAGAAAACTTTCACCTTGCTTCACACGGTTCTCAAGTTGAGTTATGACCCTGACAACTCTCTCAAGTGCACTGATGGAGGTCAATTCAAAACAACCCAAAAGAAGAAAATGTAATTTTCTATCTCGTGGAGGAGGGGGGTTACCACAGACCTTTTCAGGGTGGAATTTCTGCTGGCAACTGACCTTAACATTCACTTCTCCTGGAGACCTGGTCACCTTGCTAGGAACGCACTTTGGTGGGGGCGGTCACTGTCTCAACACTGTGCCTTCAACCTGAGTTTTAAAGCTTTTTTCCACCTCAGCCTCTACTTACCAATATGCTTTTGTGGCCACTAAAATGTCCAGATACTCAATATCTTATAATAACCTTTAATGAAAAAGAATATGAAAATGAACATATGTACGTATATGCATGACTGGGACACTGTGCTGTACACCAGAAACTGACACATTGTAACTGACTGTACTTCAATTTTTAAAAAATTGATGTAAGGAGATGTTTGTCTGAATCATCACCACTGTCGTCTGTCTTTGTGACCTCTTGCCTTACACTTTGAATGCCGTAAGTGGGCCCCCGATCTAATTTTCTTGTGTTTCTCTTTTCACTACCTCCCTAAGCTGTTCAAAGTCCCCCTAACTCAGCTGCATTACTGCCTTGGGATCGGAAGGATTTTAGCACCAAGCTCTGCATATACCACGCCAGCAGGGCCAGCGCAGTCAATCCAGTGCAAAGGCTCCTGAGACATCACTCACTCACACGGCTCAGAACTTCTCATGCTCAGAAACGCGTGTCTCCTTCCTGAGCGTACATCTGTTTCTTCGTGTGGATTCTGAGAATGGCGTTTCATCCCTTTACCTGCCCCACTGATAAATTTTGAGAGTGATAAGCGTTCAAGACCAGCCTTCTTTTTCACGTTAGATAATTCCATTTTCTTTTCTTCCTTTTGCCACAGAATTTATTCCTTGCTTCAAACTGTACGATGTATTTTTTAGGGAATCCAGCAGGTGTGGGATAGAGTGTTTCACCGTCATGTTCTTTCTTATATTCTCACTGGATTTTTTTTTTTTTAATCTCTATCCTTCTTTTTCAAAGAACCTCTCAACAAGGATTATTTCCACTTACTGGTGACCTTCTCCGTATTTTATATTTACCAGCACATTCACTCCTTGTAAGAGTCCCTCAAGACGTACGTTCACTACCTCGATTTTGTTGGAGAAGGGGCATGTTCCGAATGCTCAGAATACTTACCCAGATTCCTGGCTAAAGTGCAGTGAAGCAGGACTCACACCCAGACCCACCCACCTCCAGTCTCTGCCTCTGCACGCTTGTGACTAAGAAGACTGGCGTGGGATCAGAACTGTTTCTAAACAAGAACTCTCCGATGGCAGTTCAGCTGTGACCCTCTGCTGCCCGCATCCACCCAAGTGAATCCAACTGTAATCTGTCTCATATTGTACAGATCTGAGTGTGTGTGTGTGTGTGTGTGTGTGTGTGACGAGTTACTGGGCTGCATTTTCCCCTTCTTCTTCTTCTTCGGTCCCTAATTGTCCATTTTACCAGCAAGTCCAATTAGAGTCTTATCTTGTTCTCAGGAGTGAGGAGAGAATCAATTACAGGGAGCGAAATCTGTTTTGTAGCCTTTTAAAGTTTTTAAACATCTAACTTCCAAAGCAACATGAGTACATGCCTTTTGTACAAATTTCAATTAATAGTGAGGCAAAAGGAAGGAAAACATAAAATCTTTCTTCACCAACTTGGGTACCCGTGTAGTTTGCTAGGGATTGTTTTTCTACTCTCTTAAATTATTTGTGGAAATGAGTAGGGGATAAACAAACAGCAAATACCCTATTCAAACTTTCCAATCAAAACTAACCGCAAAAGATTTGAGGGGGCTCCAGAGCTGTTTCGTTCACCAGCTGAACGAGAAACCAGTAAAGTCATCCCTGACCACTCACTGAGTTTCTTTACTTTGGGTTACAACAAAGTCTGCTGGGGCTCCTGCTTCTGGAATCTCTTGGACACCCCTTTTCCAGGCTCACCCTTGATTGTGTCTCTGATCCTGCCCACAAGTTATCACCAGCGTCTGTGGGTTGGATGCTGGAACTGGAAACCTGTGCCTTCCAGAAAAATAGTAGGCAGGCTTCCGGGGTGGGGGTTGCCCTTCAGCTTTCAAAGAGAATGAAAATGGTCCCTGTATTACAAAATTATGATCTGCCTTCATCTCCACTTTTACTGATGCACCTTCTTGTTTATTTCCCGTTTTTGTTTTGAGTCCCCCTCTGTAGATGCTCCCCATGTATTTGGACTGCCCTCATTTGCCTTGTTTTGTGACCTTCATCCCTGCCTTTCTTTACAATTGCAGAGGCCAAGTTTTAATATGAGGCCAACCACCATTGCCGTCTACACAGCACTAATTTGCCCAATTGTTTTGTCTCTTCAAAACACTAGAATCTCCAGAAGAAATAAAACCAGTTGTTCACTTTCTGCTGTAAATGGCGCTCAGAAGCTGTGGCTCTAAGATTTTTATCTGGACTATCCAATAATTACAGTGAGAATGCTTCCCAGGAAAGGGGTTTATTCCTCACCCTCATTGTATCAGTGAGGACAGGCCCAGTTCTGCTGCAGCAACAAATAGCCCCCAAATCTCAGGGGCTTAGATAAACAAAGGCTTACTTCTTCCTCGTGCTGTGTGAGTCTGTACGACCATCTTGGGGCTCTGCTCCATGTTAGTTCCACCCACCGGCTCCCCAAACACCTGCTTCAGTGGTGGTAACTGTCTGAAAGGTGGGGAGTGTGCACTGCTGTGGGGATTCTTGTTGGGGATTTTGCATTCCAACTTGGAATTAGCTTATATAATCTTACCTCTGTAAAGTAATTTCCTACCTTCTGTGCCTTGGGTTTCTGTAGTTCAGCAGTCATTTTATTAATCTTTTTTTAAAAAAATAAAGTAAATACAGTTGGAAAAGAAAACAAAACAATCACGTTTTGTCAGAGTCTTAAGAATTTCCATGTCTTGCTGTTTAGGCCTTTCCATATTCCAGATTCTTCTCTATCTGGTTCATTAAATTTATGAACTATTTTGACATTGTCACAATTTTTGCTTTTCAGTCTTTTTACCTATAAATACTTTCTCATTATTTATACCTTTATGAGAAGACATATTTTGCTTTGTTCTATTTTTTCCATATTCTTTTTTGATATTTAAATATATACTTTTGAATTTAATTTAATTTATTAAAACATTAAAAATTTTATACAATTTTAAAGGTTACTTTCTACTCACAGTTATCACAAAATATTGGCTATAATCCCCGTGTTGTGCAATACATCCTTGAGCATATTTTACACCCAACAGTTTGTACCTCCCACTCTCCCACCCTATATTGCCCCTCCTCCTTCTCTCTTCCCACTGGCAACCACTAGTTGGTTCTCTGTTTATGTGAATCTGCTTCGTTTTGTTATATTCACTAGTTTGTTGTATTTTTTGGATTCCACATATAAGTGATATTATACAGTATTTGTCTTTCTCTGTCTGACTCATTGACTTAGCATAATGCCCTCTGAGTCTATTTATATTGCTGCAAATGGCAAAATTTTGTTCTTTTTTATGACCAAGTAATATTGCATTGTATATATATATACAGTGCATCTTCTTTATCCATTCATTGTTTGATGAATATTTAGGTTGTTTCCATATTTTGGCAGTTGTAAATAATAGTGCTGTGAACATTGGGGTGCCATGTATCTTTTCAAGTTAGTTTTTGTTTTTTTCAGATATATACCCAGGAGTGGAATTGCTGGATAATATGGTAGTTCTATTTTTAGTTTTTTGAGAAACTGCCATACTGTTTTCCACAGTGGCTACACCAATTTACATTCCCACAAAAAAACTGCAGAGGAAGGAACACTTCTGAACTCATTCTATAAGGCCACCATTACCTTAATACCAAAACCAGACAAAGGTATCTCACACACAAAAGAGTTAGAGGCCAGTATCACTGATGAACATTGATCAAAAATGCTCAACAAAATACTAGCACACTGAATCCAACAATACATTAAAAGAATCATACAGCATGATCAAGTGGGATTTATCCCAGGGATGGAGGATTTTTCAATATCTGCAAATCAATCCCCGTAATACATCGCATTAACAAACTGAAGAATAAAAACCATATGATCATCTCAATAGATGCAGAAAAGGTTTTGATAAAATTCAACACCCATTTATAATAAAATCCCTCCAGAAAGTGGGTATAAAGGGAACATACTTCAATGTAATAAAGGTTGTAAATGATAAATCCACAGATAACAGCTAACATCATACTCAATGGTGAAAACCTGAAAGCATTCCCTTTAAGATCAGGAACAAGACAAGGATGCCCACTCTCACCCCTTTCGTCCGGCAGTGTTGGAAGTCCTAGCCACAGCAATCAGCGAAGAAAAATAAATAAAAGGAATTTAAATGGAAAAAAAAGAAGCAAAACTGTCACTGTTTTCAGACGATTGATATTGTACATAGAAAATCCTAAAGATGCCACCAGAAACTATTAGGGCTCATCACTGAATTCAATAAAGTTACAGGATACAAATTTAATATGCAAAAATATGTTGCATTTCTATACACTAACAATGAAATATCAGAAAGAGATTTTTCCACATTTTTGTAACTTAAACAAGTTTTTCTTGTGTGTTGTATTTTGTGCCATTCAAGGATATTCAGCTCATCTAAAATATTTTTGATACTTAAGCTTCTTCCTCATGAATGGCTTCCATTTTCCAATTTTATTATTTGTTTCTCATTCTTTCTCCATTATCATTTATTCTTGTTTTAAAAAATGATTTCCTCTATCTTTGCAGCCAATATTGTTTCTCTCCACCTATAAAATGTCATGTGGCTATAGTGCTATAAATAGAATAACACAAATTCAATGTCTTGCTTGCATGTATATGTAAATATTTAGTATATACCTGACATTCTCAAATATATGCCCATGTATCTGGCATCCTCAAAGAATGGTGAACCGAAATAAATATCCAGAGTGTTATTTAAAATGTTTATCAGCATTCCTTCTGCTGGTCATTGTCTATACTTTTGGCTCCAGTTCTCCATGAGGTAGAACTTTCGGTTTGGTTATATATATTTTTTTGTAAAAATGACAACAATGTATCAATTATACACTGGTGAACCAAAGATAGAACATCCCTGCCTGGGAGCATTGAAACACACAGGAAGATACACTGCAATTTGTTGATTAAAAAGTCATATCAAGGCATTAGACTGACAGTTCACTTGCCTGCTTTGAGAGATGTATATATATACACACACACATACATACATAATTTTTATACTTAATTTAATAGATATTTCATAATCTGAATAAGAAACTGAGGCTGAAAAATTGAATGGTGTTATTAATTCATTCCCAGTCCATTAGTAGGAGTTTAGGCAGTCTGCCTAAGAACACACACGGGGGTAATTTAATCAAATATAATTTATGCCCATGTTGTGCTTTATTGTCTAAATACACACACATATAATATACACCAGGGAAGAGGGATATGTGGACGTGATTGCAAGAATGCTAAGTATTAATAGCTCCATCAAAGCATTATGTCCTCCTACATAATATACATAGTATGTAGTGTGCGTATGTATGTGTGCACTTGTGTGTGTGTGCACGCTAATTTGGAAGTGCCTGAGGGTGACCTGTGGAGACCAGACACAGAGCAGTGGTTGTTGCCCTCGTGGCCAGAATGCTCCTTGGAGATGTTGTCCAGGAGGAGGCTAGTGGATGGGGGTCACGGGAGGCAGGACCCTGCAGGGCGCTTCTCATCTTTTATCATCATCATCCATCAGGACCGTCGTGTCACATATAACATTTTCCATCCTTTTTGCCCCTGTGTTCTGGTACTGCTCAACAGCAGCAACCTGTTGATTCTGGACTGCTGAGTGCTCCTGGCTGGCATATGAGGCTGCGGGGTGACTTAACTGTGGGAGACAGACAGAATTGTTTCCAGTGTACACCTAAGGAGGCCCTCAGCAAAGCAAACATTGATTTTGGAGGGGGATTTTTTTTTTCTCTGTATTTGCCTGCTGCCAGGGGCCTCTAAATAGGATCCCTATTTTTTTTTTCCTGTTACTATTAACCCATGTAGAGGCTGAACGATAAAGTTCAAGCCAATAAGTCTTGCAGGATGTTGTTAAGACGCCATCAGCTCCCCAAACGGAGTGACTCCTCATGAGAATTCAGTAGGTGATTAAACAGCAACTAAAACCTTGGAGGCTGCCCTGAGCGCCTGGGTGGCCCATGGGTTCTGCCGGTTCCCTGGGCTCCTTCTGCCTCAGTGGGCCAGCTCCCAGGATTATAAATCATATAGATGTGAGCTTCTTCCTGGAGTAACTTGTTTGCTTTATTTATTTGGAAAATTTCAGTAACAGCTCTCTCAACGGCCAGGCTGTTGAACTTGCCATAACTGAGGCTTACTCAAGAATGTTTAGTCTTAACACTGTGTGGTTTCCTTTAGTGACTCCCGAGCCACATTTTGAAGAGAGACGTGCTGGTACTAAAGATGGTGAATTCACTTCCAGGTAACCCAGGGGCACCTCAGAATACCTTCGGTTTTGAGACAGAGTGGGTGGCGGTGGTGAAATGAACCTCTCCCTAAACAAACCAGGCCCGCACAACCATCAGCATACCCACACCCACATACACCTTGATGTTTTAGGGGTTGAATATGCAAAAAAAAAAAAAAAAAAAAGAATGCAGTTTTAACTGGGAGATTTAGAGCAATTTTTAAAAATATTTTTGATGTAGAGGTTGTCATGTGAGTCTGCCTTCTGAAATACACCTACTCCACTTCCTCTTGGTGCCTTGCAAGTCTTAAAAAGTGTATTTGAATAAAAGAAAATAAGTACCTAAAAATGAATAAAATCATTCATCGGTAGCAGTGATGTGAGTTTACATTTGGGGCTCCCAAGCCAAACTGTCAGAAAAGGCCACATTATTCTTTGTAATTTGCCAAACGGCTTTCTGGTGGAGAGCAGAGTGAGATGCAGGGGTGGAGGTCAGGGGACTGAGGGCTTTGCTTGGGGCTGTGTCTGAAATGCAGAGGCCACTTACATGGCTTTCAGAGCTGGGATTGGTAAGATAGATGAGGACGTTTTGGCAAACGCTTTAAGTCTGTGAAAAATTTCCTCTAGTTTTTTTTTTTTTCAAGCTTAAGCCCTGGTGCACCTCAGCAGGAAAATAGAGTCAGGTTTTAACTTCACATGGATGCATAGTGACCTTGCGTTGGTGCCTGGATGTGGGACTTTTTCACGTGCCAAATTGCATTAGGAAAACAAACTGAGTGTGGGGGATGGATGCGTTGTTCAAGAAATTCAGTGCTTCACAGTGTGTGGGGAAGGAAGTATATTCCAAATTATTCTCAAAGACTGAGCATCTTCATATCTGTGCTTACATCCCTTCTCTAACTCTTTTAAAAATGCACGTTGCCGTCCAAAATGCTATGTCCTAATAGCCAAGAGCAGAGTTAGAAATGCCAACTTTATGATTTATCAAGCCCTGCTCAGTTCCTTGGGGGCAGATTGTGTTCCACCAAATATTTATTGTTTTGAATATACCTGGGGTGACAAAGAGGAGGCAGAGCACACATGGCAGAAGGAATGAGGATTTAAAAAAAAAAAAACAGACTGAGAAGATTGCATCAGAGAGTGGAAGGTGGCAGTCCAACCAAAAGCCATGCTTATGCCCAAATGACCCAGCTGAAATTGATGGACGACTTGCGGGAAAAGTGAATTTTTCTCTTGCACGTCCCTTCGGTAGCCACGAGTGTGTGTGTCTAAGGGTGGGATTTCCTTTCAGAAAGTGGCTGCATGTTTCCAATCCTCCTACCACGAAGAGCGTAATGAAGGAATTACACAGAGTAGAAATAGGCACTTAAAGAAATAGAACAGCTCCTTGGCCAAGTGGGAACTGTAACCTGTTTGAAAACACTCACATCTGTTCTCATTTGAGGCATGGATATTAAAACCACTTAAAACTTAGTTTAACTTTATTGTGCCTAAGAATCATCCAGAAAGCTTGTCAAATACAGCTTCTTAGGTCCTACCGTTGAGTTTTGCATTCAGAAGGTCAGCAGTTGGGCGTGAGAATTTGCATTCCCTGCAAGCTCCCAGGTGGAACCAACTGATGCTATGGGTTCCTGCACCACACTCTGAATAGCATCTCCTTAAAAGGGTTTTGTCCAAGAAAATAAAGGAGGGGGTGAAGGGGGATGGGGATGGGTCAGTGGTGGGGGTGAGTTAGTGTTTGTGTAGGCGGGTGACTCAGGCGCACACCACGGTACACAGATTTGACAGAGGGGCCCGGCTTGAGCAGAGTGTAAGTCTGAGGCTGGAAGAGTGTCCACATTGTCCCGCATGGTGGCTGCGCTTGTGCAACATTAGTTGGGCCCTGGATTATGAATTCATGGAGACTTCGCCCTTCCTGGGCTCTTATGCAACCTGTGTGGGAAGCTCCCCATGGTGCTGCTACTGAAGGCAAGTTCGTGTGCCCACTGCACCACGAGGCCAAACAAACTGAAACATGAGTTTGGAGCAGAGAAAGGTTTATTGCAGGGCCGATCGAGGAGGATGGGGTGGCTCATGCCCAAGAAAACCCTACACTCCTTGAAGGGTTTCAGCAAAGTATATTTAAAGGCCAGGCAAGTGGGTGGGGAGGGGGAGGGTGTCACAGGGTACGTGATCAGCTGTGCATAGTCCTCTGATTGGTTGATGTGGAGGGAACAGGGCGGTCAACACTATCAACCACCAGGCGCCAGAAGGTCTGGGGGCCACGTGCTCTCAGTCATCAAGTGGTTAATTTCTTCCCTTTAGTAGTGGTTTTAAGCATCTGAAAAACTCAGGAAATAGACACAAGATACTATTATGCCGTGTAATTTAACTTGTCAACCAATTCTAGTTAGTTTATTATTTTTCTCTGAAATACCTCAGGGGGTCCCCTGAAGCATCCCAAAGTTAGCTGAAGTCAAAAGAACTTTGATGAGAATTTGATAGGAAGTTTGTCAACATCATCAAAAAGTTTCATACAATCTGTTGCCAGAAGAAGCACCTGTTATC
Organism: Camelus bactrianus; assembly: GCF_048773025.1. Classification (NCBI taxonomy): domain Eukaryota; kingdom Metazoa; phylum Chordata; class Mammalia; order Artiodactyla; family Camelidae; genus Camelus; species Camelus bactrianus. The sequence continues at coordinate 18,394,676 of NC_133572.1, forward strand.
ACAAGCAAGTAAACTTGTTCTCTTAGCAGAGAGGAACCCAGTCTAGTTCTGCATCAATCTTTTAATAACAAAATCCACTTACCTACCTAAGTTTAATCTAATCTCACCCCCCCACCCCCGATCAGGCACAAAGCTCCTTTTTTAGGGGTCCATTTGTACAAACTTTCTGCAACATTCTGTGTCCATATTAGAATCCTCAACTCTTAAAAACTTTAATTTTTATTAAAAACAAAGAAGTAAGCAAATATGATCTGTCTTTTACATTAGAATTCCATAGATGGGCAAACATAAATATCAATAATAATTTCTAAAAACATGTGCTTTTTTATAGGAAATACCTCAGTGTGGCACCGTACATATCTAATAATAGTCCTAAACACCTTTAGTTTCTCTGTAAAGGGAAGCCAATGTTCAGTAAATAAAGTTCCAGTGTCTTTGTTTGGGAATAATCTAGCTATTTAACAAGCTTCCATCATTTAACTTAAGTTAGCACAACTCCAAAATTTCGAGTTACCAAATATCCAGGGAGATCATTTTTAAGTAGAGATTCTTAAAATTATTTCCAATGAGTTCACCCCAAAACTCTTAAGTTATCTGCATTAAATTTATTTATAAGAATTGTGTCAGATCAAGTTAAATGAATTTTCTTTCTTTCGGACAAACTCTGCAACAGAAACAAAATGAACCTATTGATCTTCAGTAAACCCAGGTACAATAAAAGACATGTCTGTGTTAATTATACCAATAAGCTGAAGCCAGCTTTAATATCACATATTAATTAAAATTGAATATTTCCTAGATCATATGAGCCTGAAGTTTGTTGTCTAGCTTCTTTTATACTTAGAAGTATTTTAATATGTAAGTGCTTACTTGTAAGTCAATTAAATTACTCGTAAGTCAATTAAATAGAGCTCTTTTACATGTTAATTTTTACCTAAAGACAGAACCAGAGATCTCAGTTTTTCTGCTTGTTTAAAAAAACAAACAACCAAACTTTTCCTTTGAGAGCCCAAGTAGCTCATTTACATCTCAAAGGCATAGGAAGAGAAATTTTTCATTCCTCTAAAGGTTTATTAAAAAAAACCAATCATCTTGCTATTTTCAGGGATTTTTTTTCCAGTTCCCAAATACCCACTTCAGTTTAAATAACAGTAATAGACAATTTATATATATACATACACACACACACACATATATATATATATATACACACACACACACACATATATATTCACTACACATATATATTCACTTCCAACAAAATTAGGAAAAGAATAGGATTTGGACTCAAGTACCAAAACAGACACACACACACACACACATGCACAAAATAAAAGCCAAATTGCAAAAGTCTCACTTTGATACAATAGCAGAGCTGTTAGGGCCATGGTTTTCCAGATCTCAGGGAGCACTGTGGTCACACAGTGTTACAATAAAAATATCATTTTCTTTCATTTATGAGAGCACAGCTGAAGATCTCCCAGTTTTGCAAAATATACTCTAGAGGATTATATACAAGACGGAGCAGAGCTCTGATCACCCACACTTAATTATTCACGGCCTATGTTATCAAATATCAAGCAAACAACAAGTCAGAAGGGTCTCTCAGGGTCACAGTTCCCTGTCCCCAAAAGGGGGATTCCTTACCAATGCCCTGTCAATCCAAAAGGAAGAACCGCAAACAATGCCCCATCAGAGATGAAGTGGAATAAAAGACCAAAGCTAGAAAGAGAAAATCTTGACCAACAGTCCACCACAGGTGAGGCCAGTGCAACAAGGACACCCTGGTGTCGTCACGTGCAAGCCCCATTCCTCAGAGATGTCTCAACTGACCAATGCAAGTCTTGACACACACACACACACACCACAAGCAGGGTCCCACAAACAAAAGATCAGATAAAGTGTGGCCCCAAATTTCCACTTCCACCCCCAGACGGAGGCCTCCAAACAGACTAACCCAGCTCTCCAAAGAGAGCAGACCCAGAGTGGCTCCCAATGAGCCCAGAATGGTTCACTCCCTGCGAGGGGAGGAGCCCAGGTGGGGGAGGGTAGAATTTTCCCATCCTGTGCAAGCTGGAGTGGCTCACCCCAAAACCATACACACAAAAACCCAAACAACCAACAAGCGATGATCGCACGGACAATCAGAGGAAGTGTAGTCTAAAAATTTCATTTCCACTCCCAGATGGAGGCCTCCAAACAGATCCAAAGATAATGGGCACAGCAGCTCACGAGCCCAGAGGAGTGGAGGGAATTCCCAGCCCATGTGAGCTGGAGCGACTCACCCCCAGGAGACTCTGAATGTGGACCGTAGCTCCGGATGTTTCTCAGCTCCAAATAGCTTCATGTGTGGGGGTGGCCAGAGCCTGTTGGGGACAGTCCCTCTCAGTTCTTCGGAGCCAAGTGAGCTCCAGCAACTGCTGGGACCAAGGGAAGGGGCTGCCCCTGGCCATGATCGACTTGCCATGAGCTTGCTAAAATTGTTACCAAAGGCAAGTTCATGTGCCTCCTACACCATGAGGCCAAATAAACTGGAACATGAGTTTGGAGCAGAGAAGGATTTGCAGGGCCAAGCCAGGAGGACGGAGTGGCTCATTGACCAAGAAAACCTCAAACTCCTCGAAGGGTTTCAGCAAAGCATATTTAAAGGCCAGGTAAGGGAGTGGGGGAGGGGAAAGGGTGTGTGATCAGCTGTGCACAATCCTCTGATTATTTGATGTGGAAGGAACAGGGTGGTCAACACTATTAACCCCTAGGTGCCAGAAGGTCTGGGGGCCACGTGCTCTCAGCCATCAAGTAGTTAATTTCTTCCCTTTAGTAGTGGTTTTAAGCATCTGAAAAACTAGAGAAATATACATGAAATACAATTATCTGGGTACTTCAGAGAGGCACTCCAGAGGGTCCTGCTTGGTTACAGCGCCCCAGTGACAATGGGCATATTGACTGCAGGACCACTTTTGGACTAGGGCACCGCGTGGCAGCCAGGAACAACCACAGAGATGCCCTCTCAATCTTTTGATGGTTTGCATTGTTTTTGGAAGCAGAATTATTTGCACAGAGTGAGCCCCAAAGTTCTTCAATTCTTAGGTAATTTGGGAACGAGCAATAAGATAGGGGAGGGGGGAGGGAGTTGAACTATTATGTGGAATTCAGTATGACCTCATTTGCATCCTGAGTTTGCGGAGCATAGCATGCTGATTTTTAAAGGGATCAATACATCAGTCAGATGGGAGTGTGGTCACCATGGAAGAAGAGAAAGGGACCGAGAGGCAAACATGAGCAAAGCACCTTCAGCAGTGTCCATAGAAGAAAGCGTGCCCTGATCTACAGAAAACAGTATTTGTTCCTTCTGGAAATTCTTTTCCCATCATAAGGTAACGTCAGCAGGTAATTTCAGTTTAATAATGACCGCCGTTCTGATGACCCATCTCTGTCCTCCGGCTTGGACTCCCGACTCAACGGCAGTGTTGCCAGTCTCCACCAAAGGCCTGCTAGGATTTTTACTGGGGTTGCATTAAGCCTATAGATCAATTTGAAGAGACGCTACGTCTCTTTTTTCTTCTTTATTGAACTGTAGCTGATGTACAATATCACATAAGCTACAGGTGTACAACACAGTGATTCACAATCTCCAAAGTTTGTACTCCATTTATCATTACCACAGAATACTGGCTGCGTTCTCTGTGTTGTGCAATACATCCTCATCACTAATTTTACACATAATAGTCTGTATGTCTTACTCCCCGACCTCTACATTGCACTCCCTCACTATAAAACACTAGTTTGTTTTCTATGTCTGCTTCTTTTTTGTTTTACTCCCTAGTTTGTTGTATGTTTTTAGATTCCACATTTGAGTGATATCACACAGTATTTATCTTTCTCGGTCTGACTAATTTCACTTAGCATAATGCCCTCCAAGTCCATCCATGTTGCTGCAAATGGCAACATTTTGTTCTTTTTTCATGGATGAGTAGTATTCCTCTGTGTGTGTGTGTGTGTGTGTGTGTATCTCACATTTTCTTTATCTATCCATCTTTTGATGGACACTTAGGTTGCTTCCATATCTTGGGAATTGTAAATAATTCTGCTCTGAACATTGAGGTGCATGCATCTTTTTAATTAGTAGGTTTTTTTTTTTTTTTTTTTTGGACATACACCCAGGATCATATGGTAGTTCTATTTTTAGCTTTCTAAGAAAACTCCATACTGTTTCCCACAGTAGGTGCATCAATTTACATTCCCACCAACAGTGTACACATGTCCCTTTTCTCCACATCCTTGCTAACATTTGTTATTTGTGTTCTTTTTGTTGCAGTCCATTCTGACAGGGGATACGGTCATTTTGATTTGCATTTCTCTTCTGATTAGTGATATTGAGCATCTTTTCATGAGCCTGTTGACCATCTGCTTGTCTTCTTGGGAAAAATGTCTGTTCAGGTCGTCTGCCCATTTTTAAATTGTACTGGTTGTTTTTTGTTTGTTTGTTTGTTTTGAGTTGTATAAGCTGTTTATATATGTTGGCTATTAACCCCTTATCAGTCATATCATTTGCAAATATTTTCTCCCACTCCATGGGTTGTCTTTTCATTTTGTCCATGGTTTTCTTTATTGGGCAAAAGCTTTTAAGTTTAAGTCCCATTTGTTTATTTTTGCTTCTACTTCCTTTGCTTTAGGAGACAGATTCCCCCAAAATATTGTTATGATTTCTGTCAAAGAATGTTCTGCCTATGTTTTCCCCTAGGAGTTTTATGGTTTCAGGTCTTACATTTAGGTCTTTAATCCATCTGGAGTTTATTTTTGTATATGATGTTAGAGAATGTCCTAATTTTATTCTTTTATAGTTTTCCCAGCACCATTTATTGAAGAGATTGTCTTTTCTCCATGGTGCATTCTTACCTCCTTAGTCATAGCTTAATTGACCGTAAGAGCATCTTAACAACATTGAATAAGAATTACCACAGCATATTAGATTCTTTCATTTTCCTTGGTAATGTTTAGCAGTTTGCACAATATAAAGATCTTTTGATTTTTTTCATGAGATTTATTCTAGGTGTTTGATGCATTTTGATGCTCTTATAAACAGCAGTCCTTTTACATTTCATTTTGCAAGTTTTTTCTTTTTAAACTAGTACACAGAAATACGATTGATATGGGTTATGTAACAGAGTCTGACTCCACGTTTTGCTGTTTGGCTTCTGACTTCGTACAAGCCCCACCTCCCTCTTCCCCTTCTGCTCCATATCTGGGCAGAATTGATAAGAAAGCCCAAGTGAGCACCTTCCTTTGTCAGATGTGGGAGATTCAAACCTGGCCAATCCCCAATCCTCCCCCAGGAACTTGTCCCTTATCCAGCTCCCATGCTCCGATGCCCCTAGAAAGGCCCAGCCTGTGCTCTCTGCTATGCTCAAGCAGGCTTGGACCTGTTCTTGCCGTATCTGCTCTCCCCCTGAGTCCCTTGTGTGAATAATACACTTTCTTCCAAATTCTCTAGGTATCTGAAATGTTGTCTGCCTCAGCATCATACCTGTTCACTGGGAAGGGTTACATTCCACTCTCTGGGTAAACACAAAACAGGACAGACTCACCTTGTATCCAGCATTCTTTCTAGACACTTGTTATTTCTAACTGCTCATACTTTTTTTGAACTTTCTAAGTATACAGTTATATTATCTGTGAATAATAACAGTTTTACGAGTTACTTTGCAGTCTTGTGTTCTTAAGAGTATTTTTTTATTGCTTTTTCGAACTAGTTAGGACTTCCAGCCTTGAACAGAGCTGCTGCTTGTGTTCTTTGGGTCTTCTTACCACCCTCAGTGTGTGTGGGGAAATGGTTACTATTTGACCCTGTTATGTTTTTGACCATTAAGATTTAATTTTGTAGAAATCTTTTATCAGATTAAGGAAATTCATGGCTATTTCTAGGTTGTTGAGCATTTTCCTTTTAAATATTATACGTGTGTTGGCTTTGATCAAATATGTCTTCTGTGTTTCCTGAAGCATCACATGGTTTATCTCCTGCGTTCACTTCCTAGGTGAATTGTATTGGTTGACTTTTCAAATCAATTTCACCTAGATTTGCTGTATTATCCTTCCTATATATAAAACTAGATTCTGTTAGCTAGGGTTTTAATATATTCATATTTATATTCATAGGAAATTATTGGTCCATATTTACCTTTCTTATAAGTCCTTTTCAGGTTTTGGTATCAGGGTTTTGCTGTCTCATAAGAGTTGGGAGTTGGAAAGTTGCCTGATTTTCTATTCATTAGGAGAATTTACATAAGGTGAGTATTATTTCTTCTTTTACTAGTAGGAAGAATTCACCAGTGAAATCATCTGCCTCTGGTGTTTTTAAGAGGAAAAAATTTTATAATGGATTTGATTTATTTAAGAGATATAAGACTATAAAGATGCCCCATTTCTTCTGGGTCATTTTTTGATAAATTCCATTTTTTCAAGAATCCATACACTGTATTTGTCGTTTGTTGACATAAAGTTGTTTATATCCTCTTACTACCCTTTTGATGTGCACGGGATCTGTAAGAGTGCTCCCTTTTCATTCCTCACATTAGTGATTTGTCTTCTCTCTCTCTCGCTGTGTTAATCAGTGTCACTAATGTGTTCATAGAACCACAACCAAAGCTTTGTTGATTTTTCTTTTATTGATTTCACCACTTACTTTCATTACTTTTATCCTTCTTTCTTGGATTTCAAGGTGCTTCACCTTTTCCATATTCTTGAGTTAGAAGTGCAGATCATTGATTGTAAATCTTCCTTCTTTTCTAATATTTTCATTTAAAGCATTAATGTATGTGTAGCCCTGTTAAGTATTGTTTTTTTTTTTTCTGCATCCCACAAATTCTGATATGTTGTGTTTTTATTATCATTCAGTTCTATACATTTTCTAACTTCATGATTTCTTCTTAAACCTTTGGGTTATTTAGAAGCATGTTGCCTGGTTTCCAAACATTTGGAAAGTTTTCTGGTTATCTTTATCTCCATGTCATACATTAGTTCCATGTTGTTCAGGGGGCATACATTTTATAACTTGAATCCTTTGACACTTGTTGTTTATGGCCCAGAATAAAATCTAAAATAATGTTTATTTTTTTGTGTTTATTTCTTCAGTTGTTGAATGGAATGTTCTCTGTTAATTAAGTCAAGTTGGTTGTTTTTTGTTTTTTGTTTTTTGTTTTTTTTCCAAATCTTTTATATCCTTACTGATGTGTGTGTGTGTGCTTGTTTTATCAGCTATCGAGATGGTGCCAGGAACCGTGAGGGTCTCAGAGCTTATTCTCTGTGCAATCAGCAAGGTAGGTTGCCATAGTTACACGCACGGGACTGTAAGTTATTTACATTTCCTCTTCTGTAAACTGCTTGTGTGTATCCTTTACGCATCCTTTACTGGGTGGTTTATCCTTTTCTTAAAATGAGTTTATAAGGTATTGTTTTGCTTTATATTGATATAAATATAATATTGATAAAATACAACAAATTTATAACAATATATATATTTATATCAAAATATAATATTGATATAAATATATAAATATAGTATTGATATAAATATTATATAATATGATACAAATATATTCATATTATGTTTATAGGTGTTCCTTTAACACCTATGTGTGCTATAAATTAGCATTTTCTAAAAAAAGTTTCTCTTAACTTTTCTTATGATGTCTTTTATTTTAGTTTAATTTATGTAGAATTTCCTTCATGGTTGGCGTGCTCTGTATCTTACGTAGGACACTCTTCCTTCTGGTCATATAGGTACAGCTAGACAGTCATTTTCTTCCCATACAGTCATATAGGTATGGCTATACTTATTTCTGAAAGTTTAAAGTTCACTTTTAAGACTGTCTAAAATCTGCCTAGGATTTATTTTTGCCTATTGTGTGAGTGATCTAAGATTTTTCTACATAGTTCTCTGCTTTTTAATAACTTTGAATAATTTATTTTTTCATTTATGATAACTGCGCCTCTGCCAAAATGACATTTCACTTCCACACAAGTGTGTCTGGAGCTCCATACCCTGTTCCACTGGCCTGTTTGTCTCTCCTTCAGCCCTTGATCCGCTGTCTTATTGTGACCTCAGTGATAGTCCTTAATATCTGACGGAGCAAGTCTTCATCTTTGCTCTTAAAAATCTGTTTTTAGCTATTCTTGTCTAGGCCTTTCCACATGAATTTTTGGCTCATCTTGTCAGATTTTACAGAAGACAATCAGAATTTACTGGAATTGCATAGACTTTATAGATTAACTTGGGTGAAAAGTTATATCCTTAAATTATTATGTAGGACCACAGGACAGATCTCCATTTATTTGGGTTGATGGTGTTATTGAATCATTTTATTTAAACATTTTTTCAAAAGGCGTTGCATATTTTTATTAGATTTATTCCTGGGAATATTGCATTTTTGTTCCTGCTACAAATTGTTTTTTCTACCCCATTCTCCATTGCTATTGCTGGCATATAGTTATGTCATTTATTTTTACATGTTAAAATTTGTCCAGGAGTTGTGCTAAATCCTCTTACATGTTTACCACATTTTATGGACATTTATTGAACTTTCTATGTAGAGATCATCAGCAAAGAGGAATAATTTTGTCTTTTCCTTTCAAATTATTACGTCTTTTTAAAAATAATGTTGAAGAGCAGCCATGATAGCAAGTAGTCTTATCTCCTTCCTCATATAGTGTGAATAATTCTAAAGTTCACCACTTGAAATAAAGGAAGAAGGAAGCTGAAGTAAGTTCAGTTCTATGTTTAGTGAGTATAGTGTTTTTATTACGAATGTTTACCTAAATGAGTACTTTCCTCCAACTGTTGATGAATGCAGGTGTTGGGAGATCATATATCTTATCTCCTTCATTCCATTAATAGAGTAAATAATGATATTAGACTTCTGATGCTGAATTATCTAAGAATTCCTGGGATAAACCCTACCTGATTAAAATGTATTTTTATGCACTGCTGAAATGAGTTTTTTAGTATATTTTAGTATCTTTGTGTCAAAAATAAATGTAAAATGGATTAAGACCTAAATGTAAGACCTGAAACCACAAAACACCTAGAAGAGACCATAGGCAGAACAGTCTGACATAAATTGTAGCAATATTTTTTGGATCTGTCTCCTAAGGCAAAAGATACAGGGAAAAATATACAAGTGGGACCTCATTAAACTTAAAAGTTTTTCTATAGCAAAGGAAACCATCTACAAAATTAAAAGACAACCTACTGAATGGGAGAAAATATTTGCAAATGATAGGACCAATAAGGGGTTAATACCCAAAATATATAAACATTTCAGACAACTCAGCAGTAAAAAAAAAAACAAACAAACAAACAAAAAAAACTAACAGCCCAATAACAAATGGGCAGAAAACCTTAATAGACATTTTTCCAAACAAGACATGCAGATGGGCAACAGGTACATGAAAAAATGCCCAACATTGCTAGTCACCAGAGAAACACAAAGCAAACTACAATGAGATATCACTTCACACCTGTCAGAATGACTGTCTCCAAAAAGACCACAGATAATAAATGTTGGGAAGGATTTGGAGAAAAAGAGAACCCTAGTGCACTGTTGGCCGGAATGTAAATTGATGCAGCCATTGTGGAAAACAGTATGGAGTTCTTTCAGAAAACTACAAATAGAACTAACATATGATCCAGCAATTCCACTCCTGGGTATGTCTCTGAAGAAAACAAAAACACTATGCTTGCACCCCAGTGTTCACATCAGCATTATTTTACAATAGTCAAGTTATGGAAGCAACATGTCCATCAACAGATAAATGGATAAAGATGTGGTGTACACACACACATGCACGCACACACACATACACAATGGGATATTACTCAGCCATAAAAAAGAATGAAATTCTACCATATACAACAAACATGGTTGGACCTGGCAAGTGGTATGCTTTGTGAAATACATCAGACAGAGAAAGACAAATAGTCTATGTTATCACTTACATGTGGAATTTAAAAAATAAAACAAATGAGTGTATATAACAAAAGAGAAACAGACCCACAGATATTGAGGATAAACTAGTAGTTACCAGTGGGGAGAGGGAAGGAAGAGGGGCAAGATAGGGGTATGGGATTAAGAGATACAAACTACTACATATAAAATAAATAAGCAACAAGGATATATTGTACAGCACTGGGAAATATAGCCATTATTTGATAATAACTTTATATGGAGTATAATCTATAAAAATAATTGAATCACTGTGTTGCACACCTGGAACTAATATAATATTGTAAATCAAACTATACTTCAATAGAAAAAAATTACCAAAAAAAAAAAAACCCAAACCCAACTAGTAAGAGATTTTAGCAAGGTAATTGGAACCAAGTTTAGCTTATAAAAATAAATCATCATCTTACATATTAGCAATAACCAATAAGAATTATAACAGCTAATATGACAGAGAATTTTCTACCCGATTTATTTATGCTGTCTCCAAATAGTATTTTGGCTCTGTCTTTCTAGTCTTTTAAATCGCTCATTTTTTATTTTAAATTTAAATACTGGAACATTTCATGATACTGAATTAAATGGGACTAATTCTTCTTTGCTATAATAAAATTTAAATTGTTTATATATATTAAAAAAAAAAAAAACCCTGGCATGCCGTCGGCTGGATTTCTGAAATGCTTGTCTTGATGGAACGTCTCTCTTCACTAGGAGACATAATTTTGAGATCCTTCTCTTGATAATAAGCCCCTACTTGTGTGGCTCTGAGCTTTTTCTCTCCAGAGAGACAATATTCTTATTGTTGAAGTGGATTTAATGGTAATTCTGCCTAAAGGTTTCTGGAAATTGTTGGGGTTTTTTTTGGTGGGGGGGAGTATGGCTTTAGGAAATAACAGTTGAATGAAAGTCTTTGTGATAGTTTAAATACTGCCTATTAAAGTTGTTTCTGCATTTTAGCTGCCTGCATGGCCTATAGGTTACCAAACTGTATTGTTATTGCTATTTATTATTGTTGGTGGAAATAGCAAACTTCATAGGCAGGAAACTGGGGTTTTAAGTCATTTATTATTTATTGAGCCAGCTACATATCTCTTCCTTGTCTTGACTCAATTTTTAAAAGGCACTGAAAGCATCTTTCTTTTTAAATGATGTGAACTGGACAGTGTCTTTCTCTTTGGTTCCTATGTATGAGTTCATCTTTTTTATTTTTGAGTTTATCTTTTTTTTCAAGTTTTTTACTACCTTTTTTTTTTTTTTTTTTAAATACTGATGACTTTTCAAACTATGTCTCCAGCACTGATCTTCCTACAGAGATCCAACTCAGATTTCAAAAATCCCTGCTGGAATCTCCATTTGAATGATGGACAAACACCTTAAATATACTTTGTTCAACATACGACACATGGTCTCATCTCTCAGACTTGATCCTGTCACTGTGTTCCCAGTCTTTGTATATTACATTATTCCCATTGGCACCTGATGAATGACCCTATTAATTTGAAATATTTTCTTAAATGATCCTATAAATTTGAAATATTTTCTTTATTTCTCAATTAAGTAATGTTACTCCATGCTAATGGCAAAACTGTTTTTAAGCTTTTTCTCATATATTTTGTCAGTTTTTTTTTTTTTTTCCTGAATCTGCCTGGAGAATACCCTCTCAATCTTGATGATTTGCAGTTGTGAAAGTCAGCTCCTTCTGTGATTAAGTCAATGGGCCAGAAATGAAGGATATATTCATTCTAACTGAACAATTTGGTTAATCATTGTAGGCTAAAGATTCTCTCTAACAATGTTCTTTCCTGTGAAATGGCTTTTGTCACAGATATAACACCAGTCAACTTCATAGAATTATTCTCTTCTCTCACTATACTTGTGCTCCATGCATGATACTACCCACTCCTGCAATTTTAATTACTATGTGATTATCAAAGCATCCCAAATCAGTTCTCCAGCATAGATCACTCTCTGACCCCAAACCAGCATCACCACATCGCTGACTGGACACTTACACTCAGATGACCGATTGGTAGTCAAGCTGGCCCATTGTTTCTTCTACCTCATTTGCCCAGATGCTACAACCAGAAGGTTTCTTGTCAACCTTGACTTCTTTGACTAATCCACTCCAAATCACCATCACCAAATTCTAGTCATCGGCTTTTTTACCAGCTCTGAATCAGGCCGCTTCTCTCCGTCTCAACTGGTATTAATTAATCAAGTTATTATCTTGTCTTATCCAGACTTTTACAGTAACCATCCAGCTGCTTCCCCTGCCTCTGGTATGATTCACCTTCAATACTGGCTCCAAACTTCTCTTTAAACAAAACAATCTTTCTATTTCCACATCTGATCAAGTTATTTTTCTGTTCAAAGTCCCCAGTCTTTCACATGGCTCCTAAGAGGCTTCATGTTGTGTCTTTAGATTATCTTCAAGGTCACATCTGTCACTACCCACTTTCCACATTTTACTAGGCACCATGTCAGGTCCCCAAAGGTTTGCATTCCCACTTACCTTTGGGGCTTTCCTCTACCTAGCACAGCTTTCCTAACCCTCCTTCTACTGTCTTTCATATTTTCTCACTTCCTTTCAGTTTCAATTTCAGAGTGAGAATTTCAGAAGTGCAAACAAATTCTCGAGCCATCTGTCATAACCACAGGTTTAGCCCAAATGTTAAGAGATTTGAGGCCAATGTTTTTGAAATAAATGCTTCACCTAATCAAATAATTGTTCTAGGCTGAGTTGAGTGTAATGTCTAAAGTATTCAAAAGAACTGTAATAAAGGATTAGAACATAGAAGATAGAAATATTTCCATTTAAGAGCACTTAAAAATTCACTGATCAGGAAACTATTACTATAATATTTTGTAGCCTTTCCTCAAACCGTCTAATCAATAAACAATATGATAATTGAGGAACAATTGCATATTGTGATCTATGAATTTTGACACAATATGAGCATTTCCAAGATTGTAGTCACTGGGTTTAACAACATTCCTAGAAAGACACTAGAACATATTTTTGCTTGAGATCCTTGAAGATGATACATTATAAAGCCATGGACCCCTAAATTCTTGTAGGTTACAGCCTTGTCCCTTTTTACTAAGAGTAAAAGACTAAACTAATCTGTAGAGAGCGAGTGGGAGGAAGAGAGAGAGATGGAGGAGAGGGAGACAGAGACGGAAAATGCAACGTACAGTTGTCCCTCAGTGTCTGTGGGAGGCTGGTTCTAGGACCCCCATGGATATCAAAATCCCGAGATGCTCAAGTCCCTTTTATAAAGTAGTGTCATATTATGATATAACATACACACATCTTCCCATATACTTTAAATATCTCTAGATTACTTATAGTACTTAATACAATGTGTCATGCAAATAGTTGAAAATACAAGGCAAATGCTATATAACTAGTTGCCTGTGTGTGGCAAATTCAAGTTTTGCTTTTTGGAACTTTCTGGAATTGTTTTTTTCCCCCCAAATATTTTCAATCCGTCATTGGTTGAATCTGTGGATGCGGAACTTGCAGATACAGAGGGCTAACGATATGTTGTTCAGAGAAAACTACAGTATTCAAAGTAGAGAAAGAATAGTTATGTGACTCCTGATGGACATCCAGGTTCTTGTTCTTAAGGAGCCAGTCCGTGTTTCCTGCCCTTGAATTTCCATAGATACCCACATATCTGTCTCACATATCCTACCCCAGCAACACCCGTGCTAGAGTTATCAACCATCTCAGCCTTCCTGGAACTGTGTCCCAGGTTTAGCCCAAAAAGCCCTGCATCCTGGGAAACCCTTCACTCCCAGACAAATCGAGACTGATAGTTGCCCTAATCGGTGCATATTTTTTTCTTGAGCTAATGTGATGTGAGTTTTGGAAACTGTCTACCAGAAAAGCCTTGACTAAGGCAGACGTTAAGCTGCATGCAACTGGTGAATGTCTATTTTTATTTTGTTTATCTTTTTAAATTGAAGTATAGTCAGTTACAATGTGTCAATATCTGGTATAGAGCATAATGTCCCAGTCATTCATATATATATATTTGTTTTCATGTTCTTTTTCATTAAGGGTTATTACAAGATATTGAATCTCCCTGTGCTATACAGAAATTTGTTTTTTTTTTAAACCTATTTTCATATGTAGTGGTTAACATTTGCAAATCAGGTGAATGTCTACTTTTTCCAAAACCTGGGTTATACACCTTACCTTCTGCTTTGTTCTGCTATTTAGAACTCAGGACGTGGTGTAGCTGCAGGAAGTAGAGTCACCATAAGCAGAGATGGTTTCATCATAAGTAAATAAAGCAGTTTGGATTGAGATGATCCATGCTGAAAGGAATTGTTCTCAAATGGCTAATCTCTACAGTATGTTGCAACTTTCAGTTGCTTCTAATTAATAACATTAGGTCACAGAGTTGCTCTGAGAGTGCAAATTTTATCAAGCAATGAACTGTACTGAAATAATGCTCTCTTTCCTTTCACGTGCCTATAATAAATGTTTTCCTCTTAGTCTGTATATATGCTTAATCAGGCAAGTTGTGCTTTGTAAATTGGCTTTCCGCCCTCAGAATCATTTGACTATCAATGTCTGCAGGGAATACGGTTTAATAACTGAATGATCTGCAAGAGAGGTCAGTGAATGCTAGGGAGGTCAAGGCCATAAAGAAACTGATGAGAGGACAGCTTAAGAAATGACAGCAGCAGCAGACGGACCACCCAGGGAGGCTGCCTCTCAGTGGGGACTCCCCCGCCACCCACACCCAGTTTGAATAAAGGAATGATGACAGCCTCCTTAAGAGGCACAAGCGGCACCAATAAAAAGACTGTCATCGGCTTTGCAGATGGGCTCAGAAAAGCCTCTTAGCCTATAAAACAGTTATCTCACCCCCAGATACCCCTAGCTGTCTGCATCTTTATTAAGGTCATAAGAAAATGAAGAGCAGCGAAAGCCTGAAAGGAACCTGATGTGTCTTGTACCCATGCAGCTCCTTCGGGGACATTTTAAGTATCCCTCTTAACAAACTGGGAGGGAGGAATGGCGTCACAGTTATTCTGTTTCATTGATCAGAAATCAAGAGCTCTCTGTTGTCTTGCTCCCCTGATTAATGCCACTGTGTTACTACTATTAGCTAACATTTTCAGAGCAACTATAGGTTAGACACTGTGGGTTAAGCCCTTTAAGTAGAATATCTCATTTACCTTCACAGAACGGCTTTAGGGTGGATCATATTATTGTTCCTAATTTAGAGATGAGACGACCTGGGCCCAGAGCGGGGATAACAACTTGTCCAAGAAGAGTCAGAATTCAGCCCGGAGTCTAAAATATATGCTCTCCGCATAGTCTTGACCCTATAATATAAATCAATTTGTTCACTGCTTGAATTATTTTGCTTAAAAAATCTTTTTGGCATCAATCTAACTAATTCTAGACTGTTGTCCTATGAGCTGTGTTAATTATGTCAACATTTATCAAATGGATATTTCTTGAGCACTTAATATGTGCCAGGCACTATTATAAGTTTTGAGAAAAGATTAGTTTCAAAAAGTCTCATTTTCTATATTAAGGTGGTTATATTTGCTTTTCTTTAATTTTTCCATATTGAGTTATGCAAGGGTGCATGTGGCCTCTTGTATGTGAATATTTGGACCATAGCAGGAATCCTGGGGCTAGGATGGCTTCGAGAAGAGGTTTGGAGTTTAAGAGACCTCCAATAAATATGCAATGGACACCAAGAGAAGGGACTTGGCGGACAGTGAAATAACTGGTGTTGGGAGAACCCTTAGCTCCCACTCCTCACAGTTCTCTGCAGAAAAAAACTGCACTGGAGTAACTCTCTTGACCACTCTCTGCCTCCTCATTCACCCTCTCCCAGATTTTCTGAGTCTGGTAGAAGGAACTGGAAGGGCCAGGCTCCGTCTCTTCCAAATCTGGTTTGGGACCTTGTTGCCTGATGGGAGGGTGCCTTTGAGTCTGCTTTTCTCCAAATGTGCTCAGCGAGAGGAGCAGGTGTGCTCCTGGGCGGGGAGGACTGCTGGTGCCCTGAATTCCCAGTGATGGGAGGCCTAAAGTGGATGCTCATTTTCTAATGAGTTGAGTTCTTATGATTTGAATGCAGTTATTTCGGTCTCTCATTCCTGTTTCTTTCTCTTAATTTTGTCAGAACTCAGGAAAGTAAAAGATGTTTTTGCTGACCTCTTATATCCCAGCAGTTGGCAGAGAAGAATCCATAGGCCTGTATCCTCTCCAGATCTACCAACGATGTATCAGAATCGCCTGTCAATTTGCAAGCTTCCTCACTAAAGAAACCAACTTATTATTTTTTTTAGTACATGATACATATATGTATATAAAGTCCTTAAAATGTGCCCAGTAAATATTTGTTGACTTAAAAAAAAAAAGAATGAATGAGCTTCAGTTTTCCTCATTTCTAATATAAAGGGTCTAGATTCGTTTCTCAAGCTCCAAGTAGGATCATTCTGAGATCCTATAAGTGACCTATGGGGTTTAAAAAAAAAATGCAGGAAGAGCTTCCACTTCAGTCAAACTAGAGTAACAGGAACTGAACAGTGTCAAGCAAACAAACAAGCAAAACCGGTCAATACATAGGAAAGAAAGATTTCCAACTATTGGACAACTGGTGGCAACTGCGATCCTCAGGAAAAGAGAAATGGACAAGGTGAGCCCTGCAGCTAAACCAGGTTACAGGCTGCAGGGTAGAGATTAGCAAGGGTTCCCGAGAGAAACAAAACCAACCGGATGGGGATGTATACAATAAGAGATTTATTACAAAGAATTGGCTCATGCAATTATGGGAGGCTGCCAAGTTCAAAATCTGCAGTGGTATGGCCAGCAGTCTAGAGAGCCAGGAGAGAAATGTTTCAGTTCCAGCACAAAGGCTGGTGGGCTGGTGACTCAAGACAGATGATGGTGCAGATGAAGTTCAAAGGGAGTCTCCTGGGGATTCCCCTCATTCTTGGAAGGTCAGTACTATTCAGGCATTCAACTGATTAGATGAGGCCCACCCACATTGGGGAAGGCAATCTATTTTACTCAAAGGTCACTGATTAAATGTTAATTTTATCCCCAAACACCCTCCAATCTGACATATAAAATCAACCATCAGAGATGGGGAACCCAAACAGATCCTGTTCAGTTGAGGAGACAGATAACAGAATCTGTGTAGATCAAAGCAGCTAAAGTAAATAGGGACAGAGAACTGGAGAGAATAGAGCTGCCAGGGAGAGAAAGAGAGGTCCTGATATGTGCTAGTGGGACTTTTCTAGTCTTTTTATGAATACTAATCGGATCTTGTATGAAAGGAAAGTGCCTGATGCCAGGAAAAGTATCACCAGAAAATGTAGACAGAACAATTCCCAAAGCTCACACAGGCTGGAAGTAGTTTTCTCTCACCAACCAGAGTGGAACGATCTCAAAATATAAGGAACGTCAAGTAGAATTCTCAGATGTAGATGTACACTGCCTTGTGGGGTAAAATAGTCCTAGATTAAAGGCTGATTTGGACAACTTTGACAAAAAGCTGGGAAGAGCCCAACTAACACCAAAAACTTAACCTCATGGCACAGGGAAACCCACACAGCACTATTTAAAGGTATAAAATAATGTCCAGCAAACAAAGTGAGTATCATGTCTGGTTTATATCAAATATTATCAGGTATGAAGAGAAATCAGAATATATGACCAATAACAAAGGGAAAAACCAATCAATAGAAACAGACTCAGAGATCTATGTGTATGAGAGAATTTGTAAACAAGAACATTTAAACAACCAGTATAAATATGTCCCATATGTTCAAGAAGGTAGAGGAAAACATGATTATGTTGAGAAGAGAACTGGAAAATCTACGACCAGACCACATGACTTAGGGCTAGGGGAAGAGTTCTTAAACTTAATACCAAAGGCATGGTTCAGAAAAGGGAAAATTGATAAATTGGACCTTATCAAAATTTAAAACTTGTGCTCTGTGAAAGCACCTCTTAAGAGGATGAAAAGATAGCTACAAACTGAGAGAAAATATTTTTCAGATCACATAATTGACAAAGGAATTGTATCTATAATATATAAAGAACTCTCAAAACTCAACAGTAAGAACACTAAACAATTCAGTTAGAAAATGGTCAAAAGTCATGAAAATCTATTTCATTGAAGGATGAAGAAATGTTGAGTAAAAGTCAACGGTGTCTGCTATACATTTCTTGATTCTGTGTGGTCATTCCTGATACTAGACAAGAGAGGATAATTAAAGACTTCAGAGAAGTGGAGATAAATTACTAATGTTTCTCTTACTCAGAAGACATTAGATTTTAAACCATTTATAAAATATTCTTTTTAAAATAATCCATTTTTTGAAGATCAATTTCTTTCCACAGTGAGTGATACACAACATTTGACTTCCTCTTCAATCACCGAAATTGCCTAGGTCAAAAGTAACAATACAGGTTTCAAGCTCATAATTTTCCAGCAAAATTCATTTGAAAAAGAAAATAGGTAGTGAAAGATAAAATCTAATATTAGCCCTCTGAATAAAAAGTGACAAAATCAAGTGAAAATTCACTGGTTTTGAAAAGTAATGGTAATTAACTTTTCCTGCATTAGGGTCTACACAACTTTTTAGGGAGCCTACTTTCTTTCTTTTCATTTATTGCCAGTGAGTAAGATAAGAATTCAATATTATTTTACTGATTTAAAAAATTCAGGTAAAATAAAGCTGAGTGAATTACCAAGATTATAAGGTCAGTCAATGGTTAAGCTGGACAAAAGACAAGAGGACACCCGTGTAAGAGCAAAGCACTGATTGACACGTGGCTGTTTCCTCCAGTGCTCTGCCTTCCCAAGGGCTTCACTGGATTAGACTGAACTGTATATAAAAGGCAGCATCTTATATAAAAGCTTGCTTCAAAATTCTCATTTTCTATTTAATTCTCTCCTACATAGACCTGTTTTTTAAAAAGCCTTTACTTTTAAAACTTAATCTGAATCTACAAGCCCTATAACTGACCCTATGACTTAGAAGAATATTAATTTTTAAAAAATTGGTGTCTTCAGACTGTCTACATGTAATGCCTTTATTGATATAGCTGGATTTAAATCCACCATCTTGCTTATTCTTTCCTATTTATTTCATGTGTTCCTTGATTCAAATTTTCTGTCCTCTCTTAGATTACTTGATCATTTCATATTATTTCATTTTATCTTTGTAGTGGACTTATTCATATATCTTTAATTTTTTTTTTAGTAATTGCCCAAAGTCTTACAATATATGTCTTTAAAAACCAAATTCAAATATTATACTGTTTTGTAGTATAAGAATCTTCTAACAATGTTTCCAATTCTTCTAACCCTTTCAGTCTTTTGTGTGATAGTTACCACATTTTTTACTTTTATGTATGCTACAAACTCATAATACACTGCTACTAATTTGCCGTAGACAGTAAAATTCTCATTTTGTCTTGTACAGATTTGAGAGTTGTGACAAAATAGTCATGTAATCACCGCAATGGAGATAAAGAACAGTTCCATCAGCCTTTCTCCCCCACGTTTCCCTGTGTCTTTTTGTGGTAAATCTCTCCTGCTACCCCCAGCCCTTGGCAACACCAATCTGATTTCTGTCTCTTGGGTTTTCCATTTTCCATAACGTCATTTGGTGGAATCATAGACTTGGCCATTTTGCATCTAGCTTCTTTCTCTTAGCATAATACATTTGGGATTCACCCATGTCGTGACGTGTTGGTGGTTCATTCCTTTTTATTGCTAAGTGGTATTCTATGCTGTGACTATACCACAATTTATTCACATGAGGGTTGAGAAACACTAGAGTTGTTTCCAGTTTGGGGTTATTATGATTAAAGCTACCACATATCTATATACAGGTATTTTTATAGACTTAACTTTTCATTTCATCGAGGAGTGAGAGTCTTGGATGCATGGTTAATTATCTGTGTAAGTTTATAGGAAGTTTCCAATTTATTCCCCAAAGTGGCTGTACCATTTTACATTCTCACTGGCAATGTCCAAGCATTTCAGTCACTCAATCCCCTCACTGGCATTTTTGTGTCATAAGTTTTTCTTTTTTCTTTTAGCCATTGTAATGGGTGAGTAGTGAGATCTTGTGACTTTAATTTGCATTTTCTTAACGACTAATGATATTGAATATATTTTCACGTGCTTTTCACCATCTTGTATTTTCTTCAGTGAAGTGTCTGTTCAAATTTTTCGCCCTTACTGAATTGTTCATTTTCTTGTTGAATCTGAAAGTTTTTTTTTTAATTGAAGTACAATCAGTTACAATGTGTCAATTTCTGGTGTACAGCACATGTCCCAGTCATGCATATACATACATATATTCGTTTCCGTATTCTTTTTCATTATAGGTTATTACAAGATATTGAACATAGTTCCCTGTGCTATACAGAAGAAAAAAATTTTAATCTAGTTTTATATAGAGAGGCTAACATTTGCAAATCTCAAACTCCCAAATCTATCTCCTCCCACTCCCTTTCCCCTGGTAACCATAAGATTGTTTACTATGTCCAAAAAGTTTTTTAAAAATATATTCTGAATACTAATCCTTTATCAGGTATGTATTTTGCAGAGTCTTCTAGTCTGTGGCTCATCTTTTCAATTTCTTCAAAGTGTCTTTCAAAGAGCAATAATTCTTAATGTTAATGAAGCCCACTTTATCATTTCTTTTCTTTTAAAAACTTTGCTTTTGGTGTTGCATCTGAGAACTTTTTGCCTAACCAAAGAATACAAAGATATCCTCCTGTTTTTTCCTACCCAAATTCTGTAGGGTGACATTTAGGTCTGTAATTCATTCCAAGTTAGTTTTTCTGTAAGGTCTGTCCTTTAGATTGAGATAGATTGTTTTGCATGTGGACACTCAGCTGTTCTGCACCATTTGTCGAAGAGATTTAATTTGGTGTGTCAATTTGACTAGGCCAAGGGATGTCCATGTATCTGATCAAAGATTTATTTCCAGGCGTGTCTGGGAGGGTGTTTCTGGAAGAGATTAACATTTGGACTGGTGGGCTGTGTCGTCTCACCCACTGATAGCCTGGATGATAGAACAAAAAGGTAAGGAAGGTTGAATTCTTTCTCCCTGCTTAACTGGTCATGCTGGGACACCAGTCTTCTGCCCTCTGCTGGGACACTCACCCTCTGGTTCTCAAGCCACTGTATATATACACCACATCTTCTTTATCCAGTTGATGGACATTTAGGTTGTTTCCATGTCTTGGCTATTGTAAATAGCGCTACTGTGAACACTGGGGTGCGTGTGTCTTTTCAAATTATAGTGAAAGAAATTTCTTTCAATTCATGATGTATCTCTTCCCTCTGGCTATTGCTAAGATTTTCTCTTTATCACTGGTTCTCCGCAATTTGATCACAAGGTGCCTTGGTGTAGTTTTCTTTATGTTTCTCACGCTTGGTATTTGTTGAGCATCTTGGATCTATGGGATTATATTTTCCACCAAATTTAGAAAATTTTGAGCGATTATTTTTTCAAATATTTTTTCTGGCTCCCCTGGTCCCCTTCCTTGAGGACTCCAGTTACACGTTTACTAGGCTAGTTGAAGTTATCTCATAGCTCATCAATAGTTTATTTCTTAAAATTCTTTTTTCTCTGTGTTTTTTTCAGTACATGTCTTCAAGTTAAGTAATCTTTTCTTCGGCAATGTTTAATCTGCCATTAATCTTATCTTATCTTATACACCAGTATTTTTCTTCTCAGATACTGTAGTTTTCAGCTGTGAATGTTGGAGGCCTTTCCAGGACACTGTCCTGCTAACTCGAGCGGTCTTGGTTTCTTCAGACTGTCAGCTCTGTGTCCTCAACTCAGCCGTGGGCTGAATTCCACTACCATTCTCTTTCCTTGCTCTGAGGCACATAAACTCACTAAAAGCACTGACGCCCAGGCAAACATAGTGTTCACTTCATTTGTTTCCCACTTTTCAGGGATCATTGTCCTTCATTACTTGATATCCAATGTTTTGAAAATATTGTTTCATATATTTAGCACAGTTTTTTTTTTTTCTCCAGGCAGGGGCTTAAATCTGATCTCCTTTGGTTCATCTTTACTAGAAGTAGAAGTCATCTCTGTTACTTTTGTAACTTCAAGTTATACTGAATGCCCTGCCATTTCCACATTCCATCATGTTCTCAGGTGCCTCTGGTCTCTACAGATTCTGGCTGTTCTCTCTCTTTCCTATTTCTCCTTCCTTCCTCATCTGACACATTCTTTATCATCTTTCACATCCTGTTATTGAAATCTCTGTTCATTTATTTAACTGATTGCTTTTTTTGTTTTTCTTTTTCTTTAAAGTTTTTTTGAAGGCTAACTAGATGCTATCATGTAATTTGATTCTCACAACATTTGCAATTTGACTTTCTTAAATTTATCCAGTCCATAAGCGATGGAAGGAGGGTTTGGATTCTGATCTATATCACTCTGCCCATGTTCTTTTCATGACACATTATTATTTTCCTTCATAATTTTCGAGCGTTTACAATGTTTCTAGCCTTGAATTAGAGTGCTTTGGAAGTAGTCCTAGTTCTAGAAAACAAGAAATTGATCCTCAAGCATCTTAAAAATATAGTTAACATTAGTCCACTTGAAACAAGTAAGGAATAATAGGACAAAGGGTTAAACGGAAGAGCCTCAAAGTGCTTCTTAAGAGATCCTAGGAAGCTGTAATCGTTGATACGTGCTTCAGGGGTGATGTAGGAGAGGAGTATGATTTTGATGGGCATTGGGGATTTCACTAGATCATATATTTTCCTAATTAGTTTCTGAAGGTCAGTGGTGTTCCAAAGAAGAATCAGAAATATGTCTAAGATCAGTTCCCTCATGCTCAGGCTGCCTGAAGAGGACCAGAACCCATCCATTTATCCCTTAGTGCCTCATACATAGTTTCATCTTGTACAAAGTAAAACGATTGTGAAGTGCTGGGGTAGATAATTGGAACATGAGATACAGGAAAAGCAAATGAGGATAACAATCATAATGGAGGGGAGAGAGGTGGCAGTGTGGGATGAACGGTCATGAAACAGCTCAGGTTAAGTCAAGAGATATGAGATTGTGCAAAAGCATTTAGACCAGTCACTGTACAAATATAATGCCTATCTGTACTACCATTTGTTCAAAAAGAAAAGAAGGAATGAAGTAAAGAAAGAAAAGAAACAAAACTAGGACAGTATAGGGGAGGTCTTTCAAATAAAAACAATATTCTCTAAATTCTTAAATTCATCTGTTTTTGTTTTCTTACTTTTCTGTAGATTTTATGACATTTGTTCTTTGAGAAAAGGGGGAAGCTATTAACTATTCAGTTAAGTATTTGATTTGTATTTAATGACCTTAAACCTACTTTATTGTGAAATGACAACATTATGAAGTATTAATTACAGTATCTGAGAGTATGTGTTTGGACAGAATGAGTTCTCTTCATCTCTTTCCCCGACTCCTCAAATTAGATCAAGATCGTTCAGCTTTGTTAAGGGGAAGAAGAGCTGGACAGGAAGAAAGATAATAAGCTCCTTATGCAGATCTCAGCTAGATTTGCATCCTGTTATGCCCTGCCCTCTTCCCAAAGTAATCTCCTGGAGCGGAGCTCGGGCAAGCTCCCAAGTGCTCAGCGCCACTGTGGCTTGGGAAGCGGAGAAGTGAGAGAGCTGTGTGGTGTATCTAGGGGAGATAAACCTTAGGAATCCTCCTGGAGTCCCCGAGATGCCCCCAGTGATCTGGAATAGCCGAATATTTTACCATGGTAAATGGTCAGATGTGGTACTGAGATTTGGAAGACCTAGAGGGTCTCGTGGTGAGGATAAGGGCATACCCTCAGCAGATGGGAACTCAGACAGCTCAGTGGGAGAAAAAAAAAAAAAAAAAAAAATGCAGGAAGAGCAATAGTGAGGAACTAGATTCAGTAACGTGTGTATCAGCAAGTGATGCCGCCTCTCCTGTGCTCCTCGCGCTTCACCGACACAACCTGGAGTACCACGTGGACCTTGGGTTCCACTGCGGGGAGAAGAAGCCGTAGGGGAAAATTCGAATTTGCTAACAATAAATCTTGTATTACTGGATTTACCTGGAATGAATCAAGGTTATATTTCCTAACACCAGGTACAATGAGGGTTCAAAGTAGATATCCTACTGTTTTGCAAAATAAAAAAAAAAGTTTTGCACATCTCAATACATGCCTTAAAATTTTGTGCTCTCTGTAACTCTGCTTCGACTCGTTGATTAAGCTACCAGCTTGAGGAGACTTAGGAGATCCCTGGGTCATAACTCGTAACTTCTCCATCAGCTCCTCATGGTGTTTCGCCTCAGTTTCTCTATTTGTAAAAGCAAATTTGGCATGTTTCCTTCTCCTCCACTAATGGCACCTGGGGTAAGGGCCATGTGGTTTCAGTTTTTCAGAGTGCTGGCTCAGGTGCACATTTCACCATCAACCTTAAAGATAGGAGGGAATTTTAAGTATGACTTTTCTTAGGCTTGGCATTCATTTTTCTAATTTTTGTTTACTCGGTGCCTTATGATATGGTAATGTATTCCTGTGACCTTGGGAGAGACATATATTCAAGGTAGAGACTTATGTGGGGGGAAAAAGTCTTTGATTTTATTTTTTAGAAAATAACGTGGTGCACCGCTTCACCTCTGTAGTATGCATACCCTCAATGTGCTGAGTCCTTAGGGTTGAAAGACATTAAACTGGTCCATTTGGACATCTGCAATTAAAAGCTATTAATGTATAACATACATCAGATGCTTCAATTGACTTGGATAGGATTGGCCCCTAGCTTAAAGGGGAAAGATTTCCCTGTACAGAATGTTCCCCTGCTTCCATTCAAGGAGGGAGACCAGCCAGAGGAACTGGCTGTGTATTTTTGAGCCGGTGTAAAAGGAGCTCGTGAGTAGACACCTCCTGCTGTAGCCCGAGCCTGGCAAAGAGGTCATCTTTGTTGCAAGTGGCTGAGGACTTGCCTCCCCTGCTGATGACTGGGGATATTTTTAGCTACAAGCTGAAACTTTTCATTCTTGAAATTGTTTTCATTTCTACCCAAAGAGGCAAACTGCGTGAGTTGGGGGAAAAAAATAACAAAATAGGAGGCATAAGTGCTAATAGGAGCCGTGTGTCCATGTAAAAAGAAACCTGAAAAAATTGCTTCCGCTGGTGCTGACAACTTGGTCCTGGCACCAGGGCGATTCTAATAGCTTTAGGCTAAAAGAATCATTTCCATCGCGCAGCACATAATGATAATGTAAATTTCACTTAAGTACACATGATTACAGAAAATTGCCCAGAATTGCAACAGACTTTGTGCTGTACTGTTTATGGAGCAATATAGATTTACCAATTTTTTTTCACTCAATTCAGTGCAAGACAAACTATTTTGACTTCAGAAGAGGATAGAGGTCTACAGCGTTGTGTTAATGCGTATTAAACATCCTAACACAAGCTTGCCACACATTTGCTGAGTGCTAACAATCAGCTGGGAAATGAAGGGATTCTGCTGCATTGACCAACTGCAGGGTCCCACTTTGAATGAAGTGTTTCATGAAGTCACCAAGTGTCCTCATATGTCCTCTATACGTGTTCAAGGCAGCTGGAAATGCTCCCAAGGCACTCAAGGCTGAAGAGTTGCATGAGGCTACACTTAGGACATTTGCTTTGCTGTGAACTCCTCCAGCACCTTGTGCACGTCTCCTGGGGCACTTCCTTGTCCCGTCACATGTTACTGTGGTTTGTGTACGCGCTGGGTATCTCTCCCTTCTTGTATGTGTCTAGAGAGCTAGCCCTGTGTTTTTCTCTAGCTCTGTTCCTTCTCCCCAGTAGATCTTCAATAACCATTTGTTGAATTAAATTGAACTGGAGTGTGATGACTCCTTACATTAAAAACACAGAATCACCAATGGCATGAACTATTTAAATCATTATTAAAATCTCATTATATTCTTGCAATGGCAGGGCAATCTGTCAGGTGTGGCAGAAAGGAAATGGTTTCATAGAGTGTTTTGACAGAGAACTAACCCGAAAAGAAAGGGAAAGGAACTAACCTTCTCAAAAGGAATTACTGCCCAGTCACTCCTTTAATCTTCACAGCAACACTAAGGAGATACTTTAATTCTCATTTTATAGAAGAGAATATTGAAATTCGTAGAGGTTAAATACATTTCTCAAGCTCATGCCCCGAGGGTTTGACCCCATCTCTGTCTAAATCCCTATCTTAAGTGTCTACCATCACTATGCCACAGTCCCTGAAGAAGAGGTCCTATAGGCATTACCTATGCCCAATGGCAAGGCCAGGTGTCCATTTCCAGTCCAAGTTACTTTTTCTAAAGTGCCATTAATTAAGATAATCTCTAGAGAGAGGACTATAAGATATTGACTTAATCATATTTCAGCCAAGAATCCAAGAAGAATCCCATTGACTTCTCTCCCTCTGTTGATGATTGACCCACATTGATTGATTCCTGGGAGTCACAGTGGACTGTTGCTCATAGCTGGCTCACTCTTTCCCATCCCCATGCATGTTCTGGGATACAAGTGCTGCTACTCGGTTACAGGGCATAATAGCATCCTTGGTGATAATAGTAGCAGACAGGGGTGCTTAAGTCAGGCAGAAAGCTTCCCTGTGGGTTTGATGGGATTGAAAACTCAGGGAGAAGTAGAAGAAAAGGAATGATCATCACATAGGAACCTGCTGTCTTGAAAGATGACTCCTTGGCCATGGGTTTTCTTTTGGAAAAAACAAACAAAAACAATAAAAACAAATGGAGACCTGTCAGGGGAGTATTTCTCTATACCACATACATCCCATTGTTCACTTATATATAGTAGTTAGGCCGTTCATTTTCAAGGCATAAAAACAAAGGCCCTGTGTTGCATCAAAAAGAATAAAATACTTAGGAATAAGCCTACCTAAGGAAGCAAAAGGCCTATACTCTGAAAACTGTAAGACACTGATGAAAGAACTTGAAGATGACACAGACAGGTGGAAAGATATATGGTGTCCCAGGACTGAAAGAATCAATATTGTTAAAATGATCATACTACTCAAGGCAATCTACAGATTCAATGCAAACCCTACCAAACGACCAATGGCATTTTTCACAGAACTAGAACAAAACATTTTAAAATTTGTATGGAAACACAAAAGACCCCAAGTAGCCAAAACAATCTTGAGAAAGAAGAATGGAGCTGGAGGAATCACATTCCCTGACTTCAGACTATACCATAAAACTACAGTAATCAAAACAGTATGGTCTTGGCACAAAAACAGACACATAGATCAATGGAACAGGATAGAAAGCAAGAAATAAACTGACACATTTACGATCAATTAACCTATGACACAGGAAGCAAGAATATAAGATGGAGAAAAGACAGTCTCTTCAATAAATGGAGCTGGGAAAACTGGACAGCTACATATAAGAGAATGGAATTAGAACATTTTCTAATGTCATATACAAAAACAAACTCAAAATGGATTAAAGACTTAAATATAAGACTGGACCTCATAACACTCCCAGAGGAAAACATAGGTAGAACACTCTGACATAAATCATAGCAATATGTTTTTTGGATCTGTTTCCTAAGGCAAAGGAAATAAAAGCAAAAATAAATAAGTGGGACCTAATTAAACTGAAAAACCTTTGTGCTGCAAAGGAAACCATACACAAAATAAAAGGACAACCTATGGAATGTGAGAAAATATTTTCAAATGATGTAATCGACAAAGGATTGATTTCCAAAATATACAGACAGCTCATACAGCTCAATATATTAAAAAAACAAACAACCAAAGTAAAAAAAAAAAAGTGGGCAGAAGACTAAATAGGCATTTCTCCAAAGAAGACATCCAGATGGCCAACAGGCACATGAAAATATGCTCAACATTGCTAATTATTAGAGAAATGAAAATCAAAACTATGAGTATCATCTCACTCCAGTCAGAATGGCCACCATCAAAAAATCTACAAATAATAAATGCTGGAGAGGTGTGGAGAAAAGGGAACCTTCCTACACTGTTGGTGGAAATGTAAATTGGTGCAGTCACTATGAAAACAGTATTAACATTCCTTAAAGAACTAAAAATAGAGTTACCATATGATCCAGCAATCCTACTCCTGGGCATGTATCTGGAGGAAACTAATTTTAAAAGATACATGTACCTCAGTGTTCATAGCAGCATTATTTACAATAGCCAAGACATGGAAGCAAGCTAAATATTCATCAACAGATGATTGGATAAAGAACATGTATAGATATACAATGGAATACTACTCAGCCATAAAAAGAATAAAATAATGCCATTTGCAGCAACATGGATGGACCTAGAGATTATCATACTAAATGAAGTAAGTCAGAGAAAGACAAACATTATATAATATCACTTATATGTGGAATCTAATGAACTTACAAAACAGAAACAGACTCACAGAGATCAAAAAACAAATTTATGGTTACCAAAGGGGAAGGGTAGGGGAAGGGTTAAATATGGAGTTTGGTATTAACAGATATACACTACTATATATAAAATAGATAAACAATAAGGACCTACTGTATAGCACAGGGAACTATATTCAATATCTTGTAATAACCTATAGTGGAAAAGAATTGAAAAATAATATACATATATGTACATGTAAATCTGTGAATCACCATGTACATCTGAAACATTGTAAATCAACTATACTTAAATAAATAAATAAATAAATAAATAAATAAATATTTTCGAAAGGCCCTATGTTATTATCCCATACTTAGCTGGAAATTACAATATCATAAGTGAATTTCTATAAGTATTTCTAGGCCTTCCAGCTACCTTGGTAATTAGACGTGGAGTCCTTAAGAGAATCTGAAGTCGTTGAAAATGCCTTCTGACAGTGTTTGTTATTAGTGCCATATAAAACAGAGTGTGACTAAAATGCACTATGACTTTTTGGCCCTCAGACAGTGTCCCCAAGTATGTATGTGTATTGCCAGCAGCCAAGTCTGTCAGTTGTTTTAATGAAAATCACTAAATACCAAATACTGATTTAAAATAAGTACGTATTTTAGGTATGAAGAAGGCATCCATATATCTCCTCTTTATAATCCTAGGAGACACTTACCCAGCTCCTGCAAGTTACCCATATAAACCCATGTAGGTTCTGCTCATGTGGAACCAGTGGAGGTGACCATGCCCAGCACAGAGAAGGTGAGTCTTGCCAGTGGTCAGTGACATGGAACCCTGGGTTCCTTGATGAAGTCACGCGCTCTGAGGCTTTCCATCACATCGTGTTGAAGTTTTCAAGTGTGAGGCGATCCTTTTGGAAAACTTGAACAGAGTGGTAAAATGAATTTTGCCCAGAAAAAGGTCAAGCTTAAAGAACATCTCTTACTCATCTTTGTGTGTATTCTTCGTTAGCCATTATACAGTTCTTGCAATCCTGCGGTTTCTGTCTTAGCTAACTTTTCGCGTGTTCCTCAGTTGAGACTAGTTGCTCAATAAATAGTTTTAGAATGAACAATGGAAGGGAAGATATGAGAATGTCCAAAGAAATACCAGTATTTATAATAAGGAGAGTGGTATCTTGAAAGTTAATGGTTTAAGGCTTTCTAATTGGCAAATGAGAGTTGAAAGCTGAAAGCTTTGCAAAATGTATGAAATGACAGAAAAGGGGGAATTCATTTCTAAACCCATTTTGTGAGAGTGAAGAATTAAGGAAGGATTCTCGAACTTTTATAGAATACTTCATTACTTTTATTTAAAGATAGGTTTTTTTATGTCATGTGTAATTAGATGTTTTAAGAGATTTATTATATGATCTCAAGCTCAAAATTTGTGCTAATCAGAATTTGACATTAATTACATTCTGATTATAACTTTTTCCCCTTTTCAAGCTGTTTATTATATTTATCATTACCAATGAATTTTCGGTAAATAATTCTCAATTTGCTGGTTTCCTTAGAGATCAAAATCATCCCCTCATTTCTCTACAGCAGTTCTTAAGCTTTTTGGTTCCAGTACTCTTTTCTACTCTTAAAAATTAGTAAGGACCCCACAGGGCTTTAGTTTTACATAGGTTATAACAGTACTGAACATGTTGGAAACTGAAACTAAAGAAGTTTAAAATAATTATTTATTATTTTAAGTAAAACCACAGTAAGAAACATTGCATATAAGCACAAACAGCATTTTTTAAATAACAATAGTTTTTTGAAATAAAAAACATTAGTGAGAAGATTGACATTGTTTCATAGTGGGGCAAATCTCTTTAATTTCTGGACTGATTGAAGAGGGCTGGATTCTTATGTGTCCATCTGCATTCAATCTGTTGTGATTTATTGTTTGGTTGAATTACATGAAGTTGGGAAAGTGTGGGATACTTTACAAGCTTTTCAAATAATTGTGGATATTCTTTGATACTCCACCAAAACTTGACAAGCAGTAGTTTCTTAAAGGTTAGTGCAATGTGAAATCTGGAACCATCATGTTGTACACTAGAAATTGACACATTGTAACTGACTATACTTCAATAAAAAAAATTTTTTAAAAATTAATTGTTCAATCTTGTGCTTTTTTACACATTCATGACTTTATATCATCATTTATTGTCATTTGCAAAAGATTGCTTTATTGAGTCATACAGATCTTCTAGAGAGTGATACATTTTATTACGTAATGTAAAAAAAATCACATTGCTTAATAACTTCACCAATTTCATCAGAAAAGTCAAATGCAGGAATATTGTTAAGCTACCAGTAGTGGAAAAATGTTCTTTGGCAACACAACTATCTGTTGATTTCCTTGTTGTGACAGGCGTAATTGTTTTTCATTTTTTCTGAGAGATTGTTGACCAAATGCCCAAATCTGAATAATCGTAGTTTGTCTGTAATTTGGTATTTCAGGTAAAACTGGTGTTCTGTGAAAAAGAGCTGCTAGCTGCTAATTCAGTTCATAATTTAAAAAATATTCACAGAAGAGCTTTTTTTTTTGAGACAACTTTTCTACTTTGATATGCAGCAAACATGCCTTTATGAATATATTTTCCATTTCATCAATATCACAAAGTCTGAGGAGTTGAGGTTTATAATAAAATTTAAAATGTTAGCTATGTTCACTGCTTTGTCCATAACATTCTTAAGTGAAACTGACCCCCCTCTTTTTTTTTTTTTTTTTTGCAAATGTGTGAAGGTAAAATACAACTACTGTACAATTTGGGGTCACTGACTTAATTTTTGCAAGGGCACAAGCAGTTTTATCCATCATTGCCTTTGCAACATGTCATTTTGTTTGCAAATATCAACCTGATGAAAAGGCAGATCATGTCTTAGTACCATCATGAAAACAGTTTTTAATCTTGTCGACCTCTGAAAAGGTCTTGGGATCCTCAGAGGACCCAGATGATATTTTGAGAACAGCTGTTCTATGACAGTCAATTAAAATAGGATTAAGCCTTATTCACCAAATATGTTTCCAGTACATATTCTGCAGAGACAGGCACTGGTCCATCAAAGAGGAACATATGATGCATTCTTAGCTCTTGAGAAGTGGCTCTGTTGAGCTACACTTATTTAAAGTCATATTACCTTTAAATCATCATAACTCTCTTAACAAATGTGTCTTGCTTGGATAGCTTTATGCATAGTAAAAAAATGAGGTGAACACAAACATTGAGTTGATGGTGGCGTTTAAGATGCTCACAGTTCTGATAATGAGACAAATGGCCCCCCATACAGGTAACACAATGTGATAAGTTTCAAGGCTCATACAAGACACATAGGTCCTCAAGGGAAAAATCATCAGTGAGATGCAGACTGACCAAATTCTCTGGAAATGATTCTTCCCAAAGGAGCGAAGGGCTGTCTCTGTAAATCAACCATTTGTTACATCCTTATCCCAGGACATTGTAAGTTCTCTCTCCTGATTCCACCAACTGTACTCATTCCTTCCTTCCATCCTCACCTTGTGCTTTAGCTGCAGTTCATCCTTTGTCTCAGCAATGAAAAGAGCAGTGGTTTTTTTTTTCTTTCTCAGTAACCTGATCTTTTGCACATACACACACCAGACAAAGGAAATGGAATTGAGCTTCCAAAACTCTATTAAACTTCATTACAACCTTTCAACACAGTCCTCTGAGAAACTATTTTCTATTCTGTCTTCTTCTACATACCACTGAATAGCTGTGGGGCAGTGGGACACAGTTATTAACATCAACAGCAAAACAAAAGTCATCATTTCGTTCTTCCCATTCCAATGTTTTAAAAATTAAGGCATATTGATTTCATATAACAGAGAATAAACTTAATGTTGAAATACTCTTTATTTCAAGTTGTGATGATATATTTGGTTTTATATCATTCTCATACGTCTGTCTTTATTAACTTACATTTTTCCATCTTCCCAGTAAAGGCAGGCAATTATTTAGAGACGGCTATGGATCAATTATAATAACAAATACATGTACAAAAATACATATGTATGTATATAAATGGATTACAAGATGATTTGGGACAGTTTCCATGTGAAAGATAAGAATTCGGCACTGTGTTGATTTTTCTGGATGAAGAATTTAGATTTGTCTTATTCTAAGTAGGGAGATAGCAGTATCACAAAATCACCAATATAACTTGGCTCTGTTGTTTCCAGATCCTGCAAATAATTTGATTGTTTAAGAGACTCAAATGTCCTTTACTTCTAAGGAGTCGTCGTCTCTGGTTAGTTCTGAGTTATACACGGGTGGGAAAATTCCCTTGGTTGTGTTTTATCTTCTTTCTATTCTGAATGAAGAGACATCTAAGATTCTGTTACTCCAGCCAGCACTTTGAATCTTACATTAAAAAAAATTTTTTTTAATAATAGAGGCAGAGAGTAGACAGATGAAGCTTAGTGCAATAAAACAAGCCAATCTTTTTGCTCCTTCTTTATACGTTTATATTCCCCACCCAGCTCCCTTTCTCAAGGGACTGGTCAATGAAGATCATTCACAGAAAAACAAAACTTAGACTGTTGAGTTTGGCTTATTCGACTGTTTAGAAGGTGCGACAATTTTATTCCTCAAATGAAAGAGACAGACTTTGTGAGCCAGAACACACAAGGGAAATCCACTTTCCTTGAAAAGTCTGGCATCTTTTTAACCTGGCACTTAAGGCAGTTCTACAAAAGGTCTACTTTCCATTTCCACACAGTGTCAGGGAAGTTTAAAGCAAGTTCAAAGTCACAGCTGCCTAGAATGGACCTGGGGTCATTGAGAAATGCAGAGTTCAGTACTTAGATGTCCTTTGGAACCTCCTCTGCTTCTCCAGTACTCTCTCTGCATGAGATCTGGCGCAAAGATAGCATATATTTCTGAGAACATCAAAACAAACCACAGGTCTTTATCTCTGTGCGTTAATTTATGACTGGAATAATCCCATTGTTTACCAATTCCAATTCCAACATTTTTCCCCCTAGGAAAATGATGCCACTTCTTATTTTTCAATCCAACATTACTGTGGGGTCTTCTCAAACTGTATTTGGTAGATTATTATCATATATTCAAATAGGAGAAGATAGATGCCAATAATTCACCTTACATTTTTATAGCACTTCAAAGAGTGTTGAAATACTCTCAGCATATTAAATCATAAAAAAATTTCTCAAAACATTACTAAAGTTTATATCTGCAAGTTCCTGAAAATGGTGATATCTAATAAAGCAACCTCTGTATCTATCCAAAGATCTCCAAATCTTTGCCTGGAAAACATACTATTTTGAAAAGCATTTTAGCCTGCTGTGTAAAATGCTGCATGTAGAGATCCGTTGTTGAAAGCCATAAAAGATAAGGTATTCTCACCAAAACATACCTTAAGCACCTGCCACTTCAATGTTTGAGACTCTGACCAAGGTGAAAACATCAGAAATGTAAAAACAACGTAAGCTCAGTAGGCCTTTGTACTGAAAGGCTATGGATGTTTCTTGGATAAATGAAGCCATCATTCTTATTAGCATCCTTCTGCCGGGGTATTAAAACTCAATTAAGATTAAAATTTCCAATTGTTTGTTTCTTATTAAAACTTGATCCCGTGTAAACATTTGATGTGGCCGTGTCTAAGTGACACCAATGCCTTAGTTGAAAAGCGAGCATTTTGGTGACAGGCAACTGCTTGATGGACGTTCCTTAAGTGAGTTGACTGACTTGGCTTGCTGGTTGGCCAACTGCTTTTTTCGTGTAGACACAGTCTAAGAGAAAAATAGGTCCACTTATTTCCTTTGGCACTTACCAGGCAAATAGGTTCCTGTAGTCAAGTTGTTCTCCAGTAATAGAACAGCTAATAAATCTGACCTGAAGACTCTCCTCAGGATACCAATTATCCCTGAGCGTTTGAATCCTGTTTTTATCCACTCACAGTTTAGAGCAAACTTGGTTTTCCTACCATTCATAAATCCCTACTGTTCTTGGCTGTCCGTGGATAGAATTTAGTGCTCTCTGAATCTTTAGGGTCTTAAAAAATGAAATACAATTTCAAGGAATTGAGCATTCACTCTCTTAATGGTTTGATCGGTTGTTTTTTAATTCACATTCACTCTCCCTTAACTGGCCGAGGTAAGAATTCTCAGAGTCTCTCTAATTAACTCACTAACCAGTCAGCTCAATGCAGAAGCCAGCTCTGGTTCTGAATAGGAGTTTTAAGAGGATAACCTTTCTTTCATTGTAATGTGCCCAACGAAGGAAGGGCAAACTGAGGCTGGACAAAGCTCATCTTACTGGACTCACATTCTATAAAATAGTGTATTTAAAAAGAGGTCTCAGAAGTAAAAGGTGCACTTGTGCTAAGGCTCCCTGCCTTCACTGCAGTCCCTGTCCTGTGGAACTCTAGCATCAGTGACAATGTCCTAGAACTTTCTATTGACACAATGATTCCACATGCCGGCAACTCCCTTTATCCTTACATTAGAAAAGAATTCCATATGTGAGCGTACCAGCAATTTCAACGGAAGGGCCAAGTGGTTTGGATAAAACAAGATCTTAGTTGAACCTTTGCCTTAAACTGAAATTGAACCTGAATCTTGTTTGAGGTTCAAAAAGTGGAGTTAACTTTTTCCCCTTTATTTTAATTTTTGTGCATCCCTGCACTTCCTGATTTTGGTTGGGAGTAGAAACCAAAATACCGCAAGAAAAGCTATTCTTGCTGTACTTCCAGCCTTTCAAAGCCAAAAAGCACTAGAAATCTCATGAAGAAAACAGTTCCCACCTAATTTCTAGCCCCAAAAGGTTCAGATAAGTTTGAATAAACTTTGGATAACGTTGCATCTATTTCTTGGAGGCTATCTAAGACAGACAACAGTAAAAAAGCTTTAAGATGATAGAAAGCAGGAAGGAAATAAATGACAATAAATTGGACATTGCTGCAAAGGAAACTCAGGACACTATCATGATCAAACCTGACCTTTTTTGCTTCATGGCAAAAACGTCAGAACATTATAAATTTTGGATGAGAAATCTGGATTCAACTTTCTAACTTCTGAAGTGTTGACATTCAGAAAATACTCTTCCCATTCGGATTATTACTTTCAACTATTTAAAACATAATCACTGAGGGCCATTTTAAAATAATTTCATTTGTCAGCACATCAAGGATCTGCGGGAATAAGTCATAATGTATAATGATAATGTTTCTCAGGCTTAATTGGGTAACTGTCTGCTGGTTCCGGACTATAGTTCTGTGCCGTTTCTACTCTTTTATGCAGCAAGTACTGACCGAATACTTACTATGTGTGAGATGCCTTATAAAGTTCTGGGAAGCTGACGACGAGTGAGACACGTACTTTCCCCAAGAACTCATACTCTGATGGGGGAGACAGGCACCTTAACTGGCAGGACCTAAGAGTTGGCCAGGTGCTGCGATGGAGCAGGCAGGGAGGATCTGGGGAGCTTAGAAAAAGGTCTCTAACCTGGCCTGGGTGCTCACATAAGGTCTCCTGAATGAACTGGCTTCAGGGAGGTTGTAGTGACTAGGATAAAGAACCCTTTCTCTGGATCAAAGTCTTTCCCTCATTCTCTTATTTTTTCCAGGGATAATTTGTCAGAATCAGGACTTGGTTGGCAGCATAAAAGGCCAAATGGAAATGATGAAACCGTGGAGGCAAAAGAGAGACTTGAGACTCCGGGAAGGAGTCTGGGGAGGGCAAAGGTCAAGCTGGGGAGGTGGAGAAGCACCGTGTCAGGAACATCTGGCAACGGACAGCAGCAGCACGCAGCACATCAGACACTGGGGAGAGGGCAGGACCCGAGCGGAGGAAGACCAGCCCCAGCACAGAGGTCCAGCTTCCCTTCGGACTCCACGGGAACAAGATTGTTATTACGATTATCGATATTATTGTTTAATATAGTTTGGTGTTCTGGAAAATCATGGGTTTTGGAATCAGACAGACAAATTTAATTCCTGGCTTCACATCTTGTAAGTTCTGTGGCTTTGGATAATTTGCTTAACTTCACTTAGCCTCTCCGCGATGGGGGTGATGATAGCTTGTCCTAAGCTTCACGCAGGAGTCTAGTGGGATCTGTTATGTGAGTGGGTCTGCCACGATCCCCAGTACACAGGAATCCCAGTGAACGGTAGTTTCCTTCTCTGTTGCTCCAAAGCCCACCCATTTGGCCTCTGCACGAAATTTCCCTCTGAGCAGCAGAGCACCCAACTTACCTACCTCTAACTGGCTCTCCTTAAGAAGAGCATTTTCTCTTCTTTTCTACCGTAGCCTTGGCTCTTGGGGATTCACAGTTGTTCCTAGTCCCCCAAACACCATTTTAGAAATGAGGAAACAGCCTCAGACAAGGTTAAGCCCTTTGCCCAAGGGTAAAGCTGATAAACGATGGGGTTAGCTTCAGACCTGAGCCGCTGTGAATCCCAAGTCTGTGCTCTCTCTCTGTATCTGCAGAACATGTGAGAGGTACACTTACTGGGAAATCGATTTTGTAGTTTGGTGTCTGTGCAGTGGGCCAGACTCCAGGAACACTCACATTGGGAGGTTTCATGTGGGGAGAAGCCTCCATCCATTTCCTTATTTTAGCAACGAAGTGAAAACAGGATAAAGAAAATCTTCACAATCTTTACTAACAAGCAGGAGAGCTAAGCGCTCCCCTACCCTTTTATCCAGGCAAATGAGTGCTTCAGTCCTTGAAGATAAATATGTATTTGTTTAAAGATATTCTATATAAGCTGGTTCAGGTATTAAAAATATGCAAAGCAAATAATCCAACAGTCAGTATTCTTGCCAAAAAAAAGAAGGAAAAAATGGCTTTACCCTGAATACAGACAGCTCATATGTTGGCCACCAGGGCAGATCTGGAATTTAAGTCTGGCTGAATTCGTTGCATGAATTTGCAGTTTTTGCCCCCTCAATTTCTCAGCTCATTTTTGGAGAAGGAGGCCGTTTACCATCAATAGGACCAGTTTGCCATTTTCTTCTCACAGGGGATGGGTACTTTGTCCAAAGGAAAACATTTTTATTCCCTATGATTTTGCGGCTGAGGGGCTGCCACAATGAAGAGACATATTCCTAAACAAGTGATGTGACCCATATATTTAGTCTTCTTTATATATTAGTGTTGCTCGGATTTTTTAACGTGAACTTTCTCCTAAGAGAGGACTCATTCACTCTTGCTAAGGAAAACTTTGAAGTAAAGACACACTCATAGCTGTCTGTTTGCCAGAAACTGAAGTTTCAGGTTTCGCCAGGGGAGGATGACCACAAATGCCACTCACCAGCTTAAATTAAAGTACTCATCTATAGCTGGTGTTTGAGGTTGAGCCATATACAAATAGAATTAGGGCCAGCCTTTACCAAGATGACTCAAGAGAAATGGCCTGTTCCTGCAGTAGGCCGGGACTCGCATCTACAGTGGCCTTCCTTGGTTTTGTGGTGTCCCAAGCAGAGTGTTTTGTGGACAGAGAGGAGAGAGCAAAAGAGTTAGGGGAGGAAATTGCTCCTCATAGGCAGAAGTCTCTGATCTCCGTATTCTTTTCACATGCCACGGCCTCTTTTGACCTGACTTAAAACAATGATTTCCTCCATTTCTTGGGAACATTTGGAGAAAATAATAATCAAAGGTCCTTATTGCAGGTTGAACTGTGTTCCTTCAAAATTCATATTGAAGTCTTAAGCCTCAGGACCTCAGACATGAGACCTTACTTGGAGAAAAGCTCTTTACAGGGGTAATTAGGTTCAAGTGATGCCGTTCTCCCACGTGGCCGGTCCCCTTATAAAAAGGAGAAATTTGCAAGCAGAAATATGCACAAAGGGAAGACAAGGTGAAGATGCAGAGAAAATGGCCAGCTGCACACCTAGGAGAAGGGTTTGGAACCTTCTTCCTCATAGCCTTCAGAAGGAACCATTTCTGCTGACACCTTAAACTTGGACTTCTAGCTTCCAAAGCTGGTAGACAATAAATTTCTGTCGTTTAAGCCACCCATTTTGTGGTGCTGGCAAATAAATGCAGCCCTCGCTGCTGCACACTGATGAGTTAAATACCATCTTACCTGCTTCACACACATGAAGTCATCTAATTCTCATGAAAACCTATTAGGAAAGTTGCTACTAACTCCCCCTACTGGTGAAGAAACTGAGGCTCAGAGAAGCTAAGTAATTTACCCGAGGTCACATATCGGAAGGGGTAGAACCAGGATGCCATCCCATGACGTTTCTCAAATGCCATCCACTTCATAAGGGCAAAGGACTGACACGAGATTACGCACTTCAAAATAACCACACGTATCAAGTCCTTTGCTTGTTTTGAAACTTGGTGTTACGTTCTGAGCACAGTTCCTGGTAACCACAATCCCCTTGAATTGGAAGCCTATGATAGTTCCCCAAGTTTCTTCCCTGATTGCTATTTACCAGCACAGCAGTGATATTAGAAGAACTATAGCAAAATAGCTCTCTAGCTCTAAGTTTTTCTCTTCTTGGCCAGATCTCTTTATTTATGTCTCTATTTTATTTTTGCCAGACCTCTTTAAATGCAATAAAATTGCCACCCTCCTCAAAGAAAAACTTAGCAGAGAATACTTTCATAAGGGCTCACTGAACATATTTATGGATTGGTCCTTTTGAATTTCTGATTTGCAGTTGTATTGAGGACAGTGAATACAATGATGAATAGTTCTAATTTGTCTGCCTGCTGTCATGTGATTTCAAGCATAATTTTTTCTTATTGAAATACAGTTAAACTTGTCATCGTGGATCTAATAAACTATACATATATGGTTTACCTCAATTCTACTTATTGAAATTTATGACCTGTTTGGCCTTATTTCTGACATTTTTGTTTTATGTCCCATGTTTTCTGTGCTTTCTTATTTTGTGTTTTGCCATATTTTATTAGAATATTTGATTTTTCTTTATTCCATATTTTCTTCTAGTGGTTTGGTAATGATACATCTATCACATTCCAATTATTTTATAGGTACCTCAGCATTAAGTAAAAATATTTATTGAGTGAAGTGAGGAAGCCTAGTCCTTCATCCTTTTTCCTCTTTGGATTTTGGACTCACTGGAAAATAGATAGAGCAGCCTGCTAGGAATTAAAGCATCGTATTTACCTCCGTGCTGGTAAAACTGGATTAGAGAAGAAGCTAAGTTTGAGGTTGAACAAAGCTTTCTAGTCCCTTCCCCACAAGTGGACTATACCCCGCTGTAATGAGAGGGCAGGGAGCAACAGGCTGGCCCCAGGGTGCTAGCCCCAAGCCAACAGGAAGAAGAGAAGTTATGGGCGACTTGTGCCAGGCCAAACGCAGAGAGAAGAGAGAGGAGGAGCCCCAGGAGACTCAGCCATGAACAAGCAGAACCATTGGTGACCTCCCCCCAGCCTCGGGAATCAGGTCAGTCTCTTCCCAGACTGTTAGAAGATCTGGCAACTTTCATTTAGGAGGCCTTTAAATGTCAAATCAAATGGATTTAAACACTTTCACATTATTTTTGTTTTGTTTTGTTTTTAACATTTTTTATTGATTTATAATCATTTTACAATGTTGTGTCAAATTCCAGTGTACAGCACAATTTTTCAGTTATACATGAACATATATATATTCATCATCACATTTTTTTCTCTGTGAGCTACCATAAGATCTTGTGTATATTTCCCTGTGCTATACAGTATAATCTTGTTTATCTGTTCTACAATTTTGAAATCCCATCTATCCCTTCCCAACCTCCACCCCCTTGGCAATCACAATTTTGTATTCTATGTCTATGAGTCTGTTTCTGTTTTGTATTTATGCTTTGGTTTTTTGTTTTTGTTTTTTAGATTCCACATATGAGCGATCTCACTTCTCTTTCTGGCTTACTTCACTTAGAATGACATTCTCCAGGAGCGTCCATGTTGCTGCAAATGGTGTTATGTTGTCGGTTTTTATGGCTGAGTAGTATTCCATTGCATAAATATACCACATCTTCTTTATCCAGTCATCCATTGATGGACATTTAGGCTGTTTCCATGTCTTGGCTATTGTAAATAGTGCTGCTATGAACACTGGGGTGCAGGTGTCATCCTGAAGTAGGGTTCCTTTTGGATATAAGCCCAGGAGTGGGATTCCTGGGTCATATGGTAAATCTATTCCTAGTCTTTTGAGGAATCTCCATACTGTTTTCCATAGTGGCTGCACCAAACTGCATTCCCACCAGCAGCATAGGAGGGTTATTATATAATTTTTCTTGATGATTTTTGTGATTTAGATTTCAAGAGTATTTAGCACTGAATAAATCTTAATTTATGCTCAACTACGACATTTTGGCAACCAATACCAGAGTCAGATGTTCTGATTAAGTGAAAACATTAACCTATAAATTGTTTCTAAAAATAATTATTTTTTAAATGCCATATTTAGCAATTAATAAAGTGAATATGTGGTATGTTGTTGGGAATACAATCACATAGTTATTAATAATATTAAAATTTCAACTTTTCAGTTTTCTTTTTGGGAGAAAATACTTTCTTTTTTCCCCCCAGTTCCAACATATTCATGGTTTCTAGACATTGAGGCTGTAGTTCCTGATGGAAAACAGTGTGATACACAGTTCTGTGGGGAGGAGCAGATGGAGAGGGAAGTATGTGAATGACAGGACATCTTCCAGAAGTTCCTAGAACATTTCCAGAACAGTTTCCTAGAACTTCTCTGAGAGGATAAAAATTTCAATTTTAGGAGCGGAGGATGGGATACTTGAAAAGTTAGGGAGCTTCCAGTGACATGGTTACATTTCTCTATTTCGACTTGATTCAATCAGTATCTATGTTCTTCCACATATAAAACAAAAATAGTACGTATTGTGCTTTTACTCCATAATGCTGAAATCACAATTTTCAATCAAATGCTACATTTTTATTTTTATGTTATGCATCAACAATTATTTAGGCTTAATGATGAGATTTACTGAAGAATGAGTGGATAAAGAATGTTTTACACACACACACAATGCAATATCATTCAGCTTTAAAAAAAGAAGGAAATCCTGCCATTTGTGACAATGTGGATAACCTGGAGGACATTCTGCTAAGTGAAATAAACCAGACACAGAAAGACAAATATTGTAAGATCTCACTTATATGTGGAACATTTTTTAAAAAGAATCAAACTCATAGTAACAGAGTCTAGAACCGTGATTACCATTGTCTAAAGTATGGGAGGAAAAGAGATTTAAAAAAGAGGGAGAAAGAAAGAAAGTAAAATGGTGGTTTTTACTTTTCCCAGAGGTCACTGGGAATCATTGTTTAATGAGTACAGAGTTTCATTTTTGCGAAATGAGAAGAGTTCTAGAGATGGACAGTGAGGACGGTGAGGACGGTGAGGATTGCGGCACAGCAACGTGAATTTGCTATACACCGTTGAGCTGTATACTTAAAAATGGTTCATGTAGTAAGGTTTATGTTGTGTCTATTTTACCACAATTCAAAAATGAAAGAACAATGTTTCATTCTTTATATTCATTGCTGGATTTGGTTTGCTAATATTTTGTTTGGAATTTCCTCATATACATGTCTAAGGGAGTTTGGTCAGTAGCTTTTCCTTTCTTGTAATTCCCTTGTCAGATTTTGGTATTAAGATTTGGCCTCAGATGAAGAATTGATGATAAATGTTTTATATTTGGAGAGAAAAGATTTACTGAATTCTTGTTTTTTAAACTAGACTTACTGTTGCATTTACCTTTTGTTTAGCAATTCTTTTATACAAGGTAGATGATAAAATTTGAGCATATAGAGTAGGTCTAAGGCTATAGATTCAAAGTTATGTTTCTTTAAAACTATGAAGCTATTGTTCTCTGGTCTTTTATATTCAGTGCTACCCATGAAAGTGTAGCAGAGGACAAATCTGGTTCCTTACTGAGTCTGTTCCTTTAGCTCTAACTTCTGTGCTCTGTGCCTGTCTGCTTAGTCATGCTGGCTCTGCCATGTTTGTGGAAGAACGTTACCCACAGGCTGAAATGTACAGGATAGCTGGTTCTGTCCTCACGGGGCCTGGGGCCCAGCACAATGGCACATGGAAGTCTTCTGGCTCCCCAGTGTGGAAACTCCACTAAAAGGCTGAAAGCTGCCCTTTGGTGTTTGTATGATGGTTCCATTACATAGTCATGATCAACTAAGTCATTGGCCAATGGCAGTTGATTCAACCTCAAACTCCCCTCCCCAGAAATCAGGGGGTGGGAC
Organism: Camelus bactrianus; assembly: GCF_048773025.1. Taxonomy (NCBI): domain Eukaryota; kingdom Metazoa; phylum Chordata; class Mammalia; order Artiodactyla; family Camelidae; genus Camelus; species Camelus bactrianus. The sequence continues at coordinate 18,437,353 of NC_133572.1, forward strand.
TGAAAGTTCCAACTGTTTATCACATGGCTGGTACTCCTGGCAGCCACCCCTTCCCCTGGGATGGGATCCAAAAGTCACCTTCATGAACATAAACCCAATTGTCATGGAAAGGGCTTGTCATGAATAACAAGATACCCATTTTGCCTTTATGGCCCTGAAGAAACTGAAGATAAGAAACCAAATAATATAACAAAAGGTTTTCCTAGTGCTCTTATTGATCAGAAAACTCCAAGAGTTTTGTGAGCTGTAAGCCAGGAACTGTGAATTAAGACCAAATTATTTGAGAAATATAGTTTGGTCATCTGAATGATGATATATATTTCCTATGAATCACAATATCACAGGTATTCATTGCTTCTGATGAGAAGTTAGTTATTAATCTTGCTGGAGTTCCTTCTAATGTGTGGAGTCATTTCTCTTTTGTTGTTTTTTAAGATTTTTATTTTTGTTTTCATCTTTTAGCATTTTGACCATGGTGTATTTAAATATGGGTCTCTTTCTACTGATCCAACCTAGAGCTCACTGAGCTTTTTAAACATTTAGATTAATGTTTTGCATTAAATGTGAAAAGTTTTCTGCCATTATTTCTTTGACTATTTCACTGTCTCTTTTCCTTTCTCTTCCCCGCCTGGTACTCCCATTACAAATACATTGATCCACTTAATGTTGTCCCACATTTCTCTGAATTCATGTTTCTTTATTTTTTAATCTCTGGTCTTCATAGTACGTAATCTCAATCAATCCACCATCAGTTCAATGGTCTTTCTTTTACCAGTGCAAATCTACTGTTGAGCTCTTCTAGTGAATTTCTCATTTCAGTTATTGTACTTTTCCACTATGGAATTTTCTTTTGTTTCTTTAAAAAAATTCTTTTTGTTTCTTTTATTTCTTTTTCTACTGGTTTATCGCTGTTCGCTATCCATTGAAACATTTGCCATCACATCTTCCTTCACCTCTTTCAGATGTTTTCCTTTAGTTCTTTGAATATATTTACAATATCTACTTTTAAGTCTGTCTGCTAAGGCTTACATCTGGATTTTTTCACAAAGTTTCTCTTGACTGCTTTTTTTCCTGTATATGGATCACATTTTCCTATTTTTGTCTGTCTGTCTGTCTTTCTTTTTCTTTCTTTCTTTCTTTCTTTCTTTCTTTCTTTCTTTCTTTCTTTCTTTTTCTTTTTGGTAAAAGCTGGACATTTTAACCATCGACAGATGACTGGATAAAGAAGTCATGATATATTTATACAATGGAAAACTACTCAGCCATAAAAAATGACAATATAATGCCATTTGCAGCAACATGGATGTCCCTGGAGAATGTCATTCTAAGTGAAGTAAGCCAAAAAGAGAAAGAAAAATACCATATGATATCACTCATATGTGGAATCTAAAAAAAAAAAAAAAAAAAAAGACAAATGAACCTAAATATAAAACAGAAACAGACTCATAGACATAGAATACAAACTTGTGGTTGCCAGGGGGGAGTAGGGTGGAAAGGAACAGACTTGGAGTTTGAAATTTGTAGATACTGACAGGTATATACAGAATAGATAAACAAGTTTATACTGTATAGCACAGGGAAATATAGGCAAGATCTTGTGGTAGTTCACAGTGAAAAAGAATGTGAAAATGAATATATGTATGTTCATGTATGACTGAAAAATTGTTCTCTACACCAGAAATTGAAACAACATTGTAAATTGATTATAACTCAATTAAAAATATTGAAAAGAAAAAGCTAGACATTTTAAATAATAAGTCGTTACAACTCTAAATACTGCTTTCTGTAACCTCTACCCTTCCCTGGCCTTATCTTTTTGGTTTCTTTTTTTTTTTCTCTTGTTTTCTTTAGTGACTTGGCTGGTCTATTTCAGTAAATCTATTTCCACAGCAGTGTTTAGCTTCTTCTGTTGCTCCTCAGAAGGCATAGCCTGTGGTGTGTTCACATTCACCTTGACCCTTTCCTCCTAGAGACGACAGTTGTTTTCACTGTGCTGTCTTTTACAGTAACTTTTCTTGATCTTTCTGTGAAGTTTCTAGATGTTATGCCACTATTGGCGTCATACCTAGCTGTCAGCCTCCACTAATTGCTCAGTGATCATGCTATTGTTTTTGACAACAGCCTGTGGCATAAATTGTTTCTCAATCTGATCCAATCAAGTCCAGGCCTCTTTGCGGGAGTGGTCTTTGAGGGCAGTCTTTGAGGCTGGCTTTGACCACAATAGGCCTCTTGTTAGCTGTCTTTTTTTCCCTGATTTTCTTTATTAAACTTCTAGCTTGTCTACTATTTTGCTTGTGGCTAGCATGGAGCTACAAGTCTCTTCTTAATTGCTTCCTACCAAAATCTCCATTTCTTTTAATAGTGCCTATAAGCTCGCACTTCCCTCTGCTCTATCCCAGGTAACATTAGTACCCTTATGGAGAGGTATAGAGTTTTCTGTTTTTATGAATTGGCCTCTCCCCTCTGGGATGGAATTTTGCACCACTGCTCTGGAGCTGGTGGTAGGGACAATAGTCCATTTCTCTCTGAGTGACACCCTTGCTCCATAAGCAGAAGGATGTGTGAGGTGATAACCTTTGGCCTTGTTGGCTCGCCTCTCTCAGTTTGCAACCTCTGCTCGGCAAGCAAAGTGGAGCAAAGGTGATTAGGGGCAAAAGCTTCCACAAATAGAGTCTGGGTAGAAGATGGGAGCTCCTGCCATCTCAGCCGCGCCTGCTTGATAAAGAGCTTTTGCACACAGGGCTGGGAGTGATAAGAAATACTGGAAATCTGCTTCTCCTGGATAGAAACTGGGAACTGTGGGGAGAGGAGGCCCCATGTTCTTGATTGTACCCATCTGGAGTAGAGCTACTGTCATGCTGAGCTGAGGGTGGGGGAGAGGGCAGGCTGTGGTTCAAATGCCACAGACTTTCCCTGTTCTTACTAAGAGTTAGTGGAATTTCTTGAATAAATATTTCTCCATTTGCTGTATACCCTTAGGACACGTTAAAAAGACTAAATCATTATTTTTTGTAATTTTCACCAGTTATGGTTGTTTTGCTGAGGAGAGGCTCCACATATCTCCTCATGCCTCATAATGCCATTCTGGACTGTTATCCTTTTTTTTTTTTTAATTTTGTTATACTGTTATTTATATGTTTCTGTTTTTAGGAGAAAGCAATCCTAGGGGTGTAAGGGTATGATGATATACCCATCTGCTTGAATGTACACAGACCATTGCCCTCATCATAGCAAGTATGAAACAAGAAGGTAAGTACGAATGTGGGAAGGTAGGTGTTTATTTGGCAAATACTTCAGGTAACAAGAGATGGGGCTTACCTTACACAATTAAGAGATATATTTTCTTCTTTTTCAGAAGGGCTAGGAGAGAAATGAAAGGCTAGCCAAATTGGAAGAGGAGAACCAGAAGTCTTGCATACTACAGACAGAACAATTGTTACTTTTGAAATCCAAACTCTCCTTCGAGTTTAGAGCCTAAAGGGCAATTGACTGAAACAAAAACAGCTTTAGTTAAAAACAAGTGGTGATTCAGTTTAAATGATGAGCAAAATCTAATTTCAACTCTTTTGAGACCGAGCTTAGGCGTGCAGGACAGTTTGGACACATTAGAAACCTGATCGAGGTCTCTGGTCTTAACCAGGGGAGATCAGTCTAAAGAGTTTACCTCCTTGTCTCCCACCCAATCCCAGGACAAAAGGCAAGGGGCGGGGTGGGGGCTGGAGAAACGGAGGTTTAGCCAGACCTTTATGGCAAATCGCAAGTTCAAATAGGTTTTGAAGCTATTTGTAAAGGCTCAGTTTGAATTTTGTTTGTCAAGGTGATGAAAGTATTGGTCTTTTTATTAAAACCTCATGGGATTAAAGTGAATAATGGTATTCAGAATCTGTCGGGGGAAAGTTAGGGTGGATAGAAGGCTCTTTTACCATCTCAAATCACACAATCATAAATTAACCATTTAATCATTGTGTCTAATAAGTTATGATCATTCAACACAAAAGCCTTTGTTAATCCAGGCACAGAAATAAATAAGGCTAAGTAGTTGAGAAAAGTTACGAAATAAACGAGGTTGGTTTTTTGTAGCCTCAGCTAGTTTTTCTGTATTCAGTCATTCAGTGTGCTTGATATTCTCCATTTGCCCCAGAAGATCTGCACTCTACCCTGTTTCACTTTTCACTGTGCCCAGGAGATTGACCTATCTGGAATTCATCAACTGGAATTCTCCCTCGCTCTTTGACTTTGACTTGAATTTGGCCAATGAAAGCCATTGGCAGGAGGTCAGAGGGTAGGAGGGAAGTCTGGAGTATCTTCCCTGCAGTCATATCTCTTTCTGGCCAGGGGTCGACAGGCATTCCTTTGGGGAAGACACTGGTTCTATCAGTGGCCCTCTCCTGCAGCCTCAGCCATAGCCACAGCTCTATCTGATATCCCCTTGCCCTTTCAGGACTACAGGCATCTTTCTGTTGCTGCTAACTTCTTGGTGTTTCTCCTTCTTATCCTTTTCCTTAGACCTGCCTTCATCCCTGTTGGTGGTGTCTCCATTAAACTCTACTCAACAACTCTGTGTCACTGTCTCATCTATCTCCTATCAGGCTTGGAGGATGTACCACCTAAATGGTACACCCTACTGCAGACCTAATAAGTGAGCCAGTACTGGCTAAACTCTCTTTGAAACGTGTCTTCCACCGTTCATCATACATATTGTAATTGTTCAGTTTTAGTAGACATGTATAGTAGTTTCCGAATAGTTAACTCGTCCTCCCATGGGCAATAACTTTACCAACTAAAGTACAGTGTTTAGGTACATTTCCTTCTGCCGTTAGTCTTACTGTCTTTGTTCATTTCCAAAATTGTTTAGGTCTTGCTAATTTTAACTCATCTTTAAAATTTTTATTTTATTCAAGAAACCTTATTGGATGCCAACTGTGAGTCAGGCATGAAGTTTATAGTCTAGTGGGAGAGATAAACTAGTACACCTAACCCTTAACTTCATGACTAATTCATTCCTCCAAATCCTGCCATTAAGTCCAAATCTGTTATATAAAAAAGTGATTTTCATCCATTTTAATGGAAAATTATTTGTTCCATCTTAACCCCAAATGCACAATTTTCACAGCTAGAAGGACATATCATTTGGACAATTTAAACGCATTACATAAGTAAGCACATAGGTAAGTTACATAAGTAAACGTATAAGTGAATAAAGGAAAGTTATAAAGTGTAAAGTTATAAAGATCTACTGCCCTTGCCAAGGTAGGAAGAAAAGACTTGCTGGCACATGGTGACTGGTAGGGAGGAGCATAAGGAGCCAGTCTTTGTGAGATGCCATTAGAGTCAGGTGATGCTCTATCATTTATTAAATACTCATAACTTTTCTCTTTTTTCATCTTTCTGCCCCATTTTTCACCAAATTCTTTAACTTTTGGGTATTTATGATTTTCTTGCATTCAAATCACATTTAACCATTAAGTTAAAGCACAGAAAATCACTTTTAGGGAAAAAATAAAGGGAAAACTTGACAGCATGTCAAAACACACGGCCAAAGCTCTTGCACACATCAGACTGAAAAGCCTTGAAGATGCTACCTCTTCACCCACCCTCCCCCCCTTTTTTTTTTTTTCCGAAATTATAGCACTTTCCAATGTTTTGATCTACTCTTAGTTTCTTTTTTCACTCTTTTTTATCCAATTTTTTTAGGGAAAATTCACATCACATAAAATTAATCATTTTCAAGTAAACAATTCAAGGAGTATTTTAGTATATTCATGACTCTGTACAACCATTACCTTTATCTAGTTGCAAAACATTTTTAATCACCCCAGAAGGAAATCCTGTATTCATTAAGCAGTTTCTCCCCCTTTTCTCCTCCCCCCTAGACCTTGGCAACCACCATTCTGCTTTCCAACTCTGCGGATTTACCTATTCTGGATATTTCGTACCAGTGGAATCATACAATATGTGACCTTTATTGTCTGGCTCCTTTCACTTAGCATAATGTTTTTGAGGTTCATCCATGTTGCGTTTTGCATTGGTTCTTCATCCCTTTTTATGGTTGATTAATATCCCATTGTATAGATACACCACAACTGGTTTATCCACTGATGGGCATTTGGGCTATTTCCACCTTTTGGCTGTTGTCAATAGTGATGCCAATGGATATGTGTGTACATGTATTTGTTTGAATACCTGTTTTCACTTCTTTCGGGTCTATCCCCAGGAGTGGAATTTCTGGGTGATTCAGTTATTCTAAGTTTTAACTTTTTGATCAACAGCCAAACTGTTTTCCACAGTGTCTGAACCATTTACATTCCTGCCAGCAACATACAAGCGTTCCAATTTCCCCACAACTTCACCAACACTTGCTATTTTTCATGGTAACCATCCTAGTGGCTGTGAAGAGGTCTCTCACATTATTGGGATTTGCTCTCAAAGTGGACAAAGTGCTCTAAACCCGTTCTCCGCTTCCACCACCGTCTGCTCCAATGTGGAGTTAGAAGCTCTGTCCATTCCCACCCCAGCCTATCTCCTGACATTAGGGATGTTTTTTTTAACCACCTGCTCAGGGCGATGCCCGGCAGGCATTCACGTACTGCGAGCGTGCAGGTCTTACGTAGGTAGGGATCTTCTCTTGCTCAGATTGTCTGGTTCTGTGACTCAGCTAGACATTCAGATGCAGTTTACAGTGCTCCTTTAGACAATGTAGACCATGAAGACCTCACCCCCAGCACCTGCTATGCCCAGTATGCTTTCTCTTTACCCCCTTCTTATAATACTTTTCTTTAGGTGACTTAGTTATCCCAAGATATAAACTCTCTGTCACTGTGCACTCTTCACTCAAATTCCTGCTGTGATGTCCAGGAATATTAGTCTCTAAATGGAAATAAAAAGAAAAGGTTGCTGATTTGGGAGAAGGGTGGAACAGGATGGGAGAGTAGAGAATGACAGTGACTTTGTCTGACACACATGCCCTAAATGTGTGTTGAATGGGCAGTTACCTTCCTGAGTTGTATATATTCTCACCCTCTGGGTTGGGGCAAAGTTTTTGTTACCTTCTTGGGGCCTTCTGTCCAGTTCTGATTCAGAGGGTGGAGTAGGTGTTGTGTAATCTAAGAACCTGCATTTCGTTCCATTCTCCTGGGTGATTCATTCATGGAAATCCCCCTTGTACTTCGGGCTACGGTCTTTTCTTATTTTTTATTTATAGTACTTCCATCATTTTGCCTTTTTGTTTTAACTTATGAATAGTTCAGTTGGAAGTTTAGCAAAGCTTTACTAGACATAGTGTCTATTACAATCTTAACTTGTAAACCTTTACCTTTTGTTTGTCTGTTTGTTTTAATGAATGGCTATGGAATTGGGGGAGAACACTGATCTTTCAAACACATTTTGTACTGAATCCAGGTTTGTGGCCATCGCTTTTTTTCTACCTTCTTTTTTTTTTTTAAAGAAAGAGATGGAGGAAATTGAATTCCCTGAATACTGAGTACCTCATATGTGCCAGAAATGGCACGAGATATTTTCACATGCAACGTTGCATTTAATCTTATTTAAAACCTTATGAGTAAGTGTTTTTCCATTTAAATGAGGAAATCAAGTCTTAGAAAATATAAAACCTTTTTGACAGAGGCATGTGCTGAAAATAGAATTCAAACCAAAGTCTTCTGACATCAAGTGTTATAGTCAGGAAATTCAATGCCCCAGTCACCTGGACTACCTTCTTTTGTCTACTCTCAAGCTGGTCAGATATGGGTACCATCTTGCCCTTTATTGCAGTGGGGCTTGTGAGTATCCTGGGTCTTTGAATTGGGATTTACAAATGGAATGGACTGGATAAGGCTATGAACTGCATCTCTGGCTCAGATGGACATCACTCAGGTGAGCTCCATGAGACCTGGGTACTTTCCAATAGCACCTCCTTCATTTGGACACAGTAAGGCTGTTGACCAAGTTGCCTATCTCAGTGCTGATATATTTTGCCCAATCCAGATGTTGAAATACAGTTGGCTTGGTTGGTTGGAGATGTCCTTTCAACATTCCTGTGTCTCAATGGCCTCTGCCTCCTTCCTTTGTAGCCCGTCCAGGTCCTGCTTTCCCATGGACTCTCACTCCCACTCAAACACAATCACTTTACCTCCTGAGCCTCAAATCATGTGTCCTCCTGGGTTCTGTTGTTTTTCTCTTTCAGCAAGTTATCTCTTAAGGTTTAATATCATTTTTCTTTTATTAGGGTTCTTTAAGTCACAGTCATTTTTCTGTCCTGGTAACCACTTTTCAGTGATTATCTCTACCTCAATTTCCAGCTACATTTAAAAAAGAAATTTAAATTGAACCACACCTTAGCTATATGTTTCTCTTGCTATTTTTAACAAGAAAATTGTTTCTTAATACAAAATTCTTCTAATCTAAAGGTTTCTACCATGTCTCTGTTGGATGACCTGTGTTTGTACAGTTTTTGTGTCATTGTAAGTCTCAAGGGGAGAGCATCGCTTTTAAACAGATGTTTGGCTTTTGTTTTAATGAGAATTTCAGTCACCTTTCCTTCTACTGTTGTCTAAGTGCAGGCCATACTTACAGTATGTTATGCTAGAGACCCTCATTTCTTATTGTTCCATGCTAAAATCCTCTTCTTTTCTGTGGGTAAAACTGTGTAATTAGCACATGGTAGATCGCATGTGTAATTAGCACATGGTAGATCAAAGGCAGGTGTCACTTGATTTTTGGGTCAGTCCTGCCTTGGCCCAGGATAAAGGTCAATACCTAATATTCCAAGGCCAAAACCTAGTGGTTCACAAAAGTGGCTGAGAGTATCAGACTGTTCAACCCATTAATGCATGCATTGATAAACTTCTCTGTAAAGGGCCAGATGGCAAATATTTTAGGCTTCCCTAAATGATATGATCTCTATTCCCATATGATCTCTATTGCAACCACTCAGTTTTGCCATTGTCATATGAAAATAGTCATAGACTATATGTAAATGAATAGGATTAAACGTGTTCATGAAAGTTGTTTTTGGTCTTTTTGGTTTTGTTTTTTAACAAAATCAGGGAGCCAACCATACTTGGCCTGTGGGGCATGGTTTGCCAACCCTTTACTAACGCTTGAACAACTGGAACATAGAAGCTGTTCTGAAGAGAATTTTGTAAAGAACTAAAGAAAGCAATCAAGGTCAAAGATGGGTATGCCCCTCATTAAAGCCTAAGGCTCAAAGCATGTGTTGTGGCTCCAACAGTTGCCTCTTAGCATATTTTGTGCTTGTTGCTTCTTTCAATTTTGTTTTGTTTTGTCTGCAATTTCCTTTCCCTGTCTCCTTTTTCTCAAAATTCATTGTTCATTGCACTAGATATCGGAGCATGATGGGAGAGACCAGTCATACCATCCTTTTTGCCTATCCAGGTTCCGAACCAATTGAGAAATAAGACAAGGAGGTTGCTATGTGGAGACCAACACCTCACTTTTATAACTAGGAAAGGCCAGAGTGGAGGCTGTGGCTTGTAACTGCAGATAAATGCGTTTCCTAGTATGGAGTTCCAAACTTAGGCATTCTTATCAGCCTAGACCTCCCGCTCCCTGCAGGCAGCTTCCATTGAAGGGAATGGAAGAGGGAAGGGCTCTGCTTACTTTTTCTGCCCACATTTACCATCCAGGTAAGCAATTCAACCTGGCCTGGGCAGGAGTAAGAAAAGGAGCCAAGAAAGTCTAGAAATGCTGTGCCAGTTCGGGGAAGACATATTCCCCACAAATAGCATCAACTCCAGCCACAAGCTGAAAAGGACTCTTTTGTGTTGAGATGAAAAAGGCAACAGCTGATGATACAGTAACGGATGGAGAAAGTCAGCAGGATTTTCAGGCTGAACGACATCCACAGAACTATTTTAAATCATCGTGTTTTAAATAGTGGTCCTGTTCTGTTGCTCCCCACAGGATGCGGAAAAGTCAAGAACATTCTGAAAATAATTTGTTTGATGAAGTGCCAGGTTTCTTATCATTATAATCGTTTCTCTTGCAATAACCCAAAAGCCTTGAGGGCAACTCTTACTGGTCTGTAGCAATTCTTCCTCTTTCCCTCTACCAACCCCTAACACAGGGGTGGTTCTTAATAAACATTGTTTAAACAAATGAATAAATACAACCTCCTGAGGTCTTTATTCTCTTGTTTGAAGGGTTAGTAATAAGTTTCCCAGTAACATTATCTGCCAATCTCTTTAAAGTCCCTGTTCTTTAGCTCATAGAAATTTAGAATTCATCTGATTATCCTGCTTTGTTGATTATTCTTGAGAGAAAGAATAGAAAATTAACACCAGTATCCAAAGCATGGAACGTAGCCAGAGTTGATGGTATACCTGGAATTTGATGATAGCTTTTATATTAAAGAGGCATCTGCTAAGTTGTTGCTACTTTATATTTGGAAATTGGTGTTGTCTCTGAGGCCTTCAATAAGGTCAGGAAAAAATAGAGGCTCCTTTAAAAAGGGAAAATGAAATTTAGAAAAATGTTTCATATTTTCCTTGGTCTGTTGCTTAAGAAGGTTACTGTAGGAAATGTAAATAGACCACAGGAAGCTTTAGAAACTCAGCTCCTTGATTGGAAAAAATGGAAATTCTGTTTTTTATGGAAATAAAGTAATTCAATGAAAATACAAAATGCAGTTGGTTATCATTTAAAAAGGGTTAGTCTTTTGGATTATGGTTTCTTTGATATAGTACAACGCTGGCACAGACCATTCCAAGTATATTTCCGAAAGCAAAATAAATGGAAAACTGTTTTCTCTCTTCATTAATGTCTCACTCTGTTCTATTTGTGGAATGCCAAGAGAAGGAGCAGGCAGAATTTCCCTGGACCACTTTCAGAGGGAGAAGGATGAATGGGGTAAGGGAGTTGACCCTGAAAGAAAAGAGTTGCTCAACTTGAAGAATTAATGCTTCCCCAAACGTAGAGTACAGTTAGAGCCTCTAATTGTGAGAAATAACTCTTTTCCTAGACCTGTGGTCCCATTCTCCCGGAGTGAAAAGAATCCAAAAAATGTGGTGAGTGGAGGAGAAGATTTTGTTTGTTTGTTTACTAACTATAAGGTCCTCATCACCCTACCAGGCTTGTAAGGTACTCTTTTTTTGGATGATTCCTTTGTTTCCTTTCCAAAGACTCGTTTCCTTTTCTCTCTTCTTCTCCAGTTGCCATTTATACCATCTCTTGGTGAAATTCAACTTGGCTCCTTTTCTTTCTTTGAATAAAACTTTGGTGTGAAAATTGTAATATCTTGAAGAAGGTGCTTTTTAATAAGCACTCATTTTTTTTTAATCAATAGTTTTTGATCAATGACTAGATGCCAGGGCCTGGGGGCCCCAGGGAGAATGAGTCAAACATCACCTCTGTCTTCATGGGGCTTAGCTGGCTCAGCAAACTACAGCTCATGGGGCAAATCTGGCCCATCGTCTGAGTTTGTAAATAAAGTTTTATTGGAACAGAGTCATGCTCATTCAGTCACATATTGTCTATAGCTGCTTTTGAGCTACCATAGCTGAGTAGTTGCAACTCAACTATTGGGTTGGCAAAGCCTAAAATATTTACTACCTGTCTCCTCACCAAAAATGTTTGTCAAATGCTGATCGGGGAGGAAAGCTAGTTCCCGTAACACTTGGGCTAAAGAAAGAGACAACCAGCGAAGGATTTCTGTTGAAGGACATGTCAAAGCTTACTAGTTGACTTCCAATATTCATTCTGGACTTCTTTCTTTGAAAAATAGACCTGATTCTCTTTTGGGCATGTGTCACCTGGAATATAGACTGCATTTTCCAGTCTCTTTGGCAGACAGAGGTGGCCTCGTCATTAAGTTCTGGCCAATGGGATGTAAGCAAAAGTGTTATGTGCATTTTCTGAACGTTTCCATGGAGGAGGGAATGAATTCCTCTTTAGTGCTTTCCTCTTCCTGCTGGTTGCAGCTCAGCCATCTGGAACCACGGAACCCAGGAATAGTGACGCAGCAAGGAAAGGACTCTGATTTATGGAGCCAGTCATGCTAATTTTTGGACTAACTTTCTCTGAATTTCATTGACATGGAGGAGAAATAAACTTCTATTGTAATTAGAAATGCAACTAAAAACTCTAGAAGAATTTCTACCTAAGATCCATTTTTGATTTCCCTTCTTTGGTGTCAATCTTTGATAATTTTTTTATCTTTTTATCACAGTGTATTAACATATGGAGAAGCATTCATGTCATAAGTGTACAGTTCAATGAATTTTAATAAACTGAACACAGCAGCGTAACCAGCAGCCAAATAATAAACAGGATATTACCAGTACCCCAGAAGATCCCTACTTCCCCTTTTAATAGCTATCCCCTCCCATGAATAACCACTCTCCAGACTTCTAAGAGCACTGATTGCCTTTTCCTGTCTTTGCTTATTACACAAATGGGTTCACACCATAAGTACTCTTCTATGTCTGGCTTCTTTTGCTCAACGTTGTTTGTGAATGTCATCCATAGGGTAGACCGTAGGTGTGGTAATTCAGTCTCACTGCTGTGCAGTATTTCACTGTGAATGTACTGCACCTTGTTTATCCATTCTGCATTGGCCATCCATTTGAGTAGCTTCTAATTTTTTGACTTCTGCAAGCAGTTCCACTATAAACATTTTAGGACACGTGTTTTGATGAACACTTGGTGAACACATATAGAGGTCTTTGGGCAGATACATATCCCCCACTTTTCTAAAGTTTACTTTATACTACTTTGGTTTTATGGAAGACCTGAATTCGTATCTGTTTTTGCTGAGAGAAATCGAAAGAGGATTTTTGCTTTTACAAAAAAATAAATAAATAAATAAAAGGCAAAAGGTGAAAACTATTTTCCATATCTTGTAATAAACTATGATGGGAAAGAACCTACAGAAGTATATATATCTGAATTACTTTGCTGTACACCTGAAACTAATGCAACATTGTAAATCAGCTCTACTTCAATGTTTAGAAAAAGTGAAAATAGTGTTCACCATTTGTTTTGCCAGGAGCTGTTACAAAGGCAGCATGCACTCTGAGCAGTGAGAGTGGCACTTTCCCTGGGAACCACATTTAGCATCTTAGCATCAAGTTTGAACTGTGTCTGTGAGCATCTGTGCTTTATCTTGACTTATTTTGTGCATCCGTTAGCAACATGTGTACTAAGATAACTGCTGCTTTTGTCTATGCCATCTCAGTTTATGAGGGTTTCCATAGAAATGCTCTACTTTTGCACAGTGGGAGAAACCTGTACACATTTCTGTTTGTTACGTACCTCAGACTGGCATTGTTGGATCATAAGGTATGCATAAGTTCAACTATAATAAATATTGCTAACAATTTTCCAAAGCGACTGAACTGTGTTACATTGCCAACAACAATGTGTGAAGTATTGATTGCCCTAAGTTCCTGCTAACACTTGAGATTTTTCATATTTTTCATTTCAGCCATTTTGGTCTGTATGTAGTAGCATTGCCTTGAGTTTTTATTTGCATCTTTCTTGTGACTTATAGTTCTCTACTGCCACAATAACACTGCGTAACAAGCAACCACAAAATGTCAGTGGCGTTCCACCATAAGCAGGTGCTGACGCCAAGGATGGAGTCAGTGAGGGGCTGTTTGGCAGCCCTGCTGTTCTTGGCTGGCATTGTTCACATGCCTGGGGATGTCAGATGAGTGTCAGCTGATCTAGGCTGGCTGGGCTACTTCCCTCTGCTCTACACGTCCCTCAATCTCCCGCAGGCTAGCCCCAGCGTTCTCCCAGAAAAGGAACAGGTGCAAGAGCAAACAAGCCCATTTGTGCAAGTGCTTTTCCCAACTTTGTTTGCATGACATTTGCTAATATTCCACTGGTCAAAGTGAGTCACACAGCCTCGCTTAGATTCCGAGTCAGTCAGTACTCCAAAGTAACGTGGCAAAGGGCATGGAGACGGGGATGGAAGAAGTGAGCCATTCTTGTGGTCTAACACACTGATGAAGTTAAACACTCTTCAGATGTTCTTGGCCATTTAGGTATCCTCTTTTGTGATGTGGCTGCTTAAGTCTTTCCCATTTTTCTCCTAGGTTGCCAGCCTTCTTTATATTTATAGATATGAGTCTCTTTTTGGACATGTGTAATGTGAGTGGCTTCTTCCCCTCTGTGAGCTGTCTGTCTCTCCCCCAATGATGTCTTTTGAAAAAAAAAATAGAACTTCTTAATTTTAATTTGGTCAATTGATCAGTGTGTTTTATGTTTAATCCTTTCTGTGTTTTTTTAGTAAGTCTTGCCTACTCCAAAGTCATTAAGATGTTTACTTAACTATGGACTTTGGTTCGTAATCATAGGTCCATGTTGGTTCATTGATTGTACCAAACATGCCACACTGGTGAGGGATGTTGAGGGTAGGGGAGTATATATATGTATGGGTGGGGAGGGCTACGTGTGAACTCTCTGTATTTTCTGCTCAATTCTGCTGTGAACCTGAAACTGCTCTAAAAACAAAAGTCTATAAATTAAAAAAAAAAAAGATGTTTACTTATGTTTTTCCCTAAATGTCTTTTTTTATTTTATCTCTCCTATGTAGGTCATAATTCATTTGGAGTTTATATTTGTGACTAGGTTGAGAGAGGAGTAAAAATACCTTTTGCTCCTTTATGGTTAAATAAGTAACCAAGTAGCACTTGCTGAAAAGATCGGCCTTTTCTTCCTGTGTTGCCATCTCACCTTTGTCATTAATCAAGACGGCCATGTATGTGTCAGTCTGTTTCTGCCCTCTCTTTGGTATGCTCCTGAAATACTAGAGCCTAGTTTCAACTGTGCTTTGAGACTTAATACCCAGTCCCGTTTCTGTCCCTAGAGAGATGTTACAAAGATTAACCTGGATGAGCCTGTAGATTCTCACCTGAAGTGAATTTTTGGAGGAGAATTTAGATTTGACATGGTGCAAAAGTTTATTTCATCCTGCTTATTAACTGACTAGGGATAGGAATAAACATGTCATGAGGAAACTTTTTCTTTTTTTTTCTGGGTCAGTATATTGGACAAGCTATTTTTGAAGTATCTGTAGTTCAAAATGTTTCTTTCAGTTTAATCCACAAAACTTCTGCTATTATTTCTATTCCTGGGGTGATAGCTTATGTCTGTTATGGCTTTGATGATTCTCACACCAGGATTTTGGTAGGCACTGACGTGTAGAAGATTCACTTCCTGTCCCTCTGCCCAAGGAGAATTATAACAGAATAAGTATTATTTTATATAAAAACATAACCTTTCTTATTTGTAGAATAGTAAGAAACGCGGGCTCTAAGTTTCTTGATGGAGAATCAGGGGTAGAGAATGACAGTCCGGATTTGCCGGACCATTTGAAACTGCGGTTTAATGGGCCAGAAAGGGAAATTTTCACCACGACACGCCAGCATTAATCTGATTCTCATTCAGGTCAGAACCCAAAATGTTTTGTTCCCGTGTGTTGTCCGCCAAGAGCGGCTGCCTGTCAGACATGGTAGAGTATAAATCTGTATAAATACCAATTTTTAAAATTTGTTATCTGATCAGGTACTTGAGGCTTTTTTATTAGAGAAGGAAGTGGCTGAAAATGCAGGTGCCTGGTTTATGGTTGTAAACGAATAAAATAAATGTTTCCATAAGAAAAGCTGGGAGAGTCTTGAAAGTTCTAGTCTAATTCAGCTGGGAGATATTTTCTTTGCTGTAACTCCTCAGATAGATTTCCTCTTCTTTCTATAAGGTTGATATGTTTTTAAATATTTTAACAAACCCAGAAAAATAGATTTAATTTAAATTACTTTTATTGCAGTAAGGAACTATGAAAACTGAACAGAGGCAGTATTCAAGGCTGAGTACAACTTAGAAAACGGCATTTTCTTCATCTAATTTCCTCTTTGTGTTTCAATTCAAGGAAAGAGAGGGGAAAGTTATTTATCTGGTGGCTTAGTGTTTGTCCTCTTTATCCAAAAAAGAAGAGACATCTCTTCATCATATTTATTTAGTAACTACACTCAGAGGTGTTTGTTCAGTGGTCATTGTCAATTGGTAAATGAATGAATTTTGCCCTCGATCATTTCTCAGAATTTGTATATGTTTATGTAGCATCTGTCTAATTTGGTTGTCAGTTTTCAGGAGATAGAAACTCCATCACTTTTGAATTTTCTCCTATGTTTAGCATGCTGCTGAGCCGAAAGTCAGTACTCAAAAATCTGTTTAGAAAGACAGAATTTCAATCATCAGAGTTAAGAAATCCTAGTGTTCTTTTCTACTTTCCAAGCTACTTTTGTGTTCAATATCTAGAGAAAAGATGTCTAATATAATAAAAGATGATGAGGACTTAGATTAGAAAGCAGCATCAGACGCTGGGTAGTCATTAAAGGAGACTTAAAATAACAAGAAGAGGGGAAATTGGAAATAATATAGTCTAGAATCAAAGGAAGAAAAGAGTTTCGGAAAGAAAAGAGCAGTCGATGATGTCAGTGTCGCAGAGAGGTCAAGTCGAGGGAGGCCGGAATTAGACCCTGAAACGTGGTAAACAGAAGATCACTTGTGAGTTCGGGGAAAGCCATTTCAATAGAATGGCCAGCAGGAGTGAGGTCAGCCGTGGTGAGCTAAGGAGTGAGTAAGACTGAGCTCGGGGAAACATGAATAAGGATGTTCTCTTGGGAAGTTTTAAGCGTTTTGAAGAACAATTAGTGCTGCAGGAGTTCAGAGAAGGAAAAGAGCAAGGAAACTTCATTGAGAAGGTGCAATGAAGGGAGGGACATTCATGACTCATTGGGAAAAGAGCAAAAATAATGGTTTGACGTTAAAATGGGGCACAGAGGGGTGGCATCAAGAATGTGAAAGAGGAGAAAGATACCAGAAGATTGTCATGATGGAAGCTATTGGTAGTTGGTTGAGTTGCCGGGAGGTTGGGAGGTGGGTGACTTGGAAATTTCAGGCTGGAGTCATTAACCACACAGTGGTACATGAACAGAAACTGGGCACCCGGAAGAGCAAGTCGACGTTGCAGGAGGCAGATAATGATTTTAATCTAAAAGCTATTGAACATAAGGTGCAGATGGAACCTTTTGGTGTGAATGAGACGACGGCAGCTGGAACTGCGGACTAGAGGAGCGATTTTACACCATCCAGTCATCATACCCCAGTGCTTGATTTCCCACAGTTTGCCATGTGCACCCTCTTTAGTTCGCGATGTGACATCATTCTTGCTGCTACTGTTCATAGCCGATTCCGAAGTACTTTTTCTAGTCTGCGTCGCTAACAGCCTTTACTGATACTTCATCTAATAATCATTTACTACACAAAGGACCTCTTCTCTCGTGGCATGAGGCGGGAAAGCACGCGTCGTAGCACGTAGCCTCAACAGGTACTCAATTAAATGTCATGTCCCCGACTGCAAGACCCTCATCAGCCCCTGTCTCCTGTGAAATCCTACTTACTCTCTGTATCAGCTTTGTATCAGTTGTTACCATTACCACAAATTTAGGGGCTTAACACACAAAAAATTTATATTATAGTTCTGGAGGTCAGAAGTCTAAGACAGAGTTAAGATCAAGGTGTCAGCTAAAATCAGAGCTGCGTTCCTTTCTGAAAGGGACAATCTGTTTCCCACCTTTCTTGTTCCATGGTCCCCTTCCAGCTTTGGATTCAGTAATACGAGTCGTTTTTGTATCCCATCACTCTGACCCTGACTCTTCAGCCTCCTGATTCCACTTTTAAGGATCCTTGTGATTGTATTGGGTTTACTCAGATAATCCAGCATAATCTCCCCATCTCAGGGGCAGCTGATTAGCAGCCTTAATTGCACCTTCACTCTTATTCCCCTTTCCCATGTAACACAATCTAGTCACAGGTTCTGGGGAGTAGGGTGTAGGTGCCTTTGGGAGGCACCATTCCACCTGCCACATCCTTATAGTTCACAGTGAAGTATCACGTCTTGTGCAAAGCACAGGGCGACTCCCCAAAATCAAATGCATCAAGCTCTTCCAGCATTTCTTCCACATACAGTGGCTACTTCTTGCTACAACTTTTAGCAAATTGTGCTGTGGTTATTTGCTTTTTTGTTTGAATGTTTTGATTTTTCTTTGTTTTTTTTTTAACATGAGAGTTAAATTTTATTAATATTATGATTTTTAAAAATAACGTGTTAGTCTCTGGTATACAGCATAGTGATTCAGTTATACACACACATATATATATTCTTTTTCATTATAAGTTATGAGAAAATATGGAATATAGTTCCCTGTGCTGTACAGTAGGACTTCGTTGTTTATCTAATTTATATGTAGGAGTTAGTATCTGCAAACTGCAAACTCCCAATTTATCCCTCCTCCTCCTCCTACCCTGTTGATAACTGTAAGTTTGTTTTTTGTAGTGGTCCAACATCTTCCCTCCAGGAAGCAAGGCCTTAGTGTCTGGCAAAGAGCAAGGTCTGAATGAAAATCTGCTGAATTGACCAGTGTGGAGAAGGCAGACAGAATCTTGGCAGGGTTTGACTAGCAGAGCGAAGGCTTGATGACAGGGAAGTGAATTTCCGGACCATCTGGTAATAGGACAGGGATACATGAATGAAAGGCAGGTAAACCCGGGCACTTACAGACGAGGCGGAGAAGTCAGCCTCAGTGAGATGGGCACAGTCAACTAAGAACAGGCAACGGCTGGAAGCTGCAGTTTTATCTCACATTACACTGCAATTTAGGGCTAGCTGATCTATGAGAGCTCACCTCATTAGGAAGAGAGCCTGAAATGAAAGGAAGGCTGCATGTAGTAACATGTCATTAAGAGAAGCCATAATGACACAGAATCTGAAACACTATTGTGTGTGTGTGTGTGTGGTTTTTTTTTTTTTTTTTTTTTTTAGGTATAGAAATGAACACAAACAAGTAAATAATGACAATAAGAAAAGAACCATCCTTGTGTTTCCTTCACACTCCTGGAGAGGGGTGCTTTGATTCAAGTGATAAGGAGAGTTCTATTTCCTTCTTCGTCTGAGCTATCCCTTGGGTGGAGAAGGTCAAAGCTACAGTGGGTTGTAGGAGGCTGACGCATATTTCCTTCAGGCAACAATCCATTTCCTTTTTCCGATTCTGTGCTCCCCACACACCCGCTGATAAATAGTCTGGTCTCCCTGGAGGAACCACTCACCAGGAAGGGAGTGCCTGGTTCACATCTGACCAGTCCTGTTCCCAGGCCTGGAGGTGGTTGGCCCACTGTAAATTAATAAATTCTGCCCTGATTTATAACTGTCTTTGTGTGTGTTATTTGAATGAATCAATTTTCCAGAGCTTAGTCGGAAGTCTAGTAAATATAATGTATCTAAAAACATGTTGAAGAGCAGCCCTCGGCCAGCCAGGAGGATGTAGCCTTCTCCGTGGTCTGTCTGAGCCCGCCGTCTGTGAGTGCTGCTGGGATGGTTCATTTTGACTCATCCAGCTCTGCAGCCTAGGTGATGGTCAGCAATAGACAGTCACTGGAGCTTCTTCAGTAATCAGGGGAGTAAGACGGTGGAAATGGAGGTAGATTCACCTGACATTGCTCTGCGCAGAGGATGGAAGAGTAATGAAAGACAAAAGGTCATTGAGAACAGACTGTGAAAATGAGCTTGAGTGGGTGAGGGTCTGCACCGGGAAACGGAGAGGAGGGGTGTTGTCAAGACGTTCTGAAGCAAGAAACTGACCACTACCTTGGATATGGGTCTGAAGAGGAAGCAGCAATCCAAGATGGGTCTTTGATTTTTATTATGCACATCAGAGGGAGGCTGATCTGACAAATCCGTACTTAAGAGATATTTAATCCAAATTTGGTGTGAAATCATTTCAATATAACTTTCTGTTTTGGAAAAAAAAAAGTAATTTTTTTCAAAAGGTTTATTCGCATCAGTTCATAGAAGAGATCAACACCCAGACGTATTTTTGAACTATGAGAACAGCTTCTTTTTTTTTTTTAAACCTTAGCTCTCATTGCTTTTCCATTAATAAGTAATAACTGATAAATTATTTCAGGAAATAGGACAAAGCTAAAATGTTCTCAGAAATAGAATGCTCAAGTTAGTGGAAAATGATAATGAAGTCTGAAAAAATGCAGTTGCCTACCAGGCAAGACCAACTTTAAGTGATGGGTATGTACCACACCTCTTCCTAAATTATTCTAAGTGCCTGGAATCAGGCAAGAAATATTTTGCAAAGCCACCTGGGATTCTAACCAATATCTGGGAAGTGTGACTTGTAGGTAAAAGCTGAGCAGGATTTTAGAGCCCTTAATGAGACCAAGACACACAGCATCTTCAGAAGACTTGCATTTCATTTGCAGTCAAGGTCACATTAAATTCTGTGTAAACACTCTTTGGCTGGACTCCACATCCAATACACTTTTCCAAAGTCATATCAACACAAAAGTTGAGCTTAGATAAATAAATAAAATTCAGAAAGAACAAGAGCCTCATTGTGTGGCCTGATGCTGTCCTCCATCTTACACATGCACACACACACACACGCCCCCCCCCCTTTTTTTTTAATCCTTAATTGAAAAATTAAGCCTCCAGGAGCCAAAACATACATTGCAGAGCTAAAGACATTTGGGTATTGGCATCTCCAGGAACCTGGCACTTGTGTCTGCCATAGCTAGTTTTTGCCCCGTGAGACGCTTTTGATTTATTGCTGTCATAAAACAGAGATAGGTGTAGGTGTAGCGTTGTGACGGTTTGCGATTTGCTCCTAACTCAAAGGGCTCCGGTGGCCTCTTAAACTTATTATAACAACTCGTATTAGGAAAATGGAACTCACTTGACAAGATTCATTCCTTCAGGTCCCACGAAAATTGTGGGGGTTTTCCTTCCCCCGTGGGGGGTTTGAGGAAGGGGTGAGAATGGAGGGATGGGGAGACGGGGAGGAGGTGGCCACTTCATGAACTTGGTCTAAAACAATCAACGGAGAGTTGGAGGGGTTGAGTGTTAGCCATTTAGGTTTCTCCACGTGCAGTTAAAAGCATTTCTAAAGAAACGTTAGTTAGACAAGTTGGGGCAGACAGGTGGAGGAGAGGGAGGATGGTCCAGAAGAGGGCGCTATGCCCGTCTCCAGCATAAAGGGACCTTACTTCTAAGTGAGAGCCAGCAAGAAACTGGTTAGAACCCAACAGCTGAAACTGCTCAGTAGCAAAGAGGACTAAACCGGACATGATGCAGTGCCCACTGTAGTATGATTAACATTGCAGTTAAGCACCCGCACCCCAGCACGGGGTTTCTGTGTGCGCCATGGGTAGGGACTAAGGCATGCAACCATGACTAAGCATTCCAGGGGCAAAAGCCATCAATCAATCAAAACACCACCTCTAAGTGAGGGTGTGAGGGAGAGAGCAGACTGCTATCTCCCCTTGGGTCAGCCTGCCTCGCGTTCTTGGAGGTGTACCTTTCCCGCCCTAAATAAATCCTTTAAAATCTTTCATTACACAACGCTCTCTGTTTCCCATCTGTATTTTTATTTTTTGGGTAAGACAAGAACTGGAGTTTCTCCATTTCCCTTCTGTGGGGGAGGGGGGTAACAGAACCATTTAGGTTCCCATTTTCCTTGCTTCTCTTAACATTTTTCCCTCCAGTGTGAGGGTTCCAGCAGGGCAGGTTTCCTGCCAACCGTTGACAATGGGAATCCACACTGGCTCAAGGCGGCCTGATGGGGCATCAGGGAAAGAACAGCTCAAATGGGCCGCCCAGGACTTCAGAGTGAGTCATCGGAAAGGCCCCCCACCACGTGTGCTGATGCTTGGAAGTACAGAACCGAATGTCAGCACTTGACCTCTCCCAAGAGCACTCAGATCTGTGGGTGGAGGCTGAGGGTAACACCACGCCGGCCTGGAGTTGAGAAAGGAACCTATATGTTATCTGTTTTAAATCACTTGTCAAACATGAGTTTTTCTTGAGCGCTCTTCTTTGGGGAGGAGAAAAAAAATGTAGAGTTTTTGGTATCAATTGCATTGCCTTGGCACCGAGTAGCTGCCATGGACACTGAGAAGGGGGCACCCATACCAGAATGGCAAGCACAGCCATTATTACCAAAAAACAAAGCATTTGGAGATAAAAGATTGGATGGGAGTCCTCATGCTCAGAAATCCTCAAAAACTCTCTAAATTCCAGTTTCCTCACTAACAAAAGGGAATATAATCTTTGTCTACCTAACAGATTTGCCATGAGGAAGAGTGAGGCTTGTCTTTGTTAGATGTGTGTGTGTTGAGGGTGGAGGGGAGATTTTGCATTGTGTAAAGTAGAGTGGATTTAGTGGAGCTGGAAAAGGACACCATGCTCCCATGCCCCCTGCAGAGCTAAGTCAACATCCTCAGTAAAATCTAGCTGGAATATTAATTACCATCTGAGGAGGCAGAAGCATTAAATCCCTTGCAAGACTGCTATGAATAAACAATTGCTTAGGGTCCAACACCAGAGATTTCTCTGCAAAAGAGAAGTTAAACCCTAGGAAAGAGTTGCTTCTACTTTTCTTCCCAATGTCCTTCCATTGGCTAGTGTGACCAAAGAAAGGACAGCACTGTTGGGAAGTCATAATTATGGTTCTAGGTAGCTTGACCTCCTTCTGCACACTTTGGAGGTGATTCTCTGCGATAGGGTGCACAAAGCCCTCTACAAACTTGATTGCCACCCCCCACCTCAAAGTGGTTTACCTCGGCTTAGTTCCATGGAAATTGCGCTGTATTTGGAGTCACGATAACCCAGTTCTAGTCCTGGCTCTGTCGTAAACTCTGAGAAAATCACTTAACCTCTCTGAGCTTGTTTCCTAGTCTACAAGGTGTGATGGGTCAAGGGCAGGGGGAGCTGGATAAGGGAGTGGACTAAGGGTCTAAGTTTCTTCTTTAAGTTCAGGCATCCCTGATGAGGATGTCCTAATGCAAGGTCATCAAATGGAACAGCTAGAACGTGCTTAGTCTAGAAGACGGGGAATAACAGAAACAGCTACCAATCATTTCACTCTTTCTATGTGCAGGGACTTTTTCTAAGCAACTTACACACGTCACCTCATTTCCTCTTCACAGCAAGTCTATGCAATAGGTGTCGTTGCTGTGTGTAATTGATGGATGAGGAAATCAAGGTACAGAGAAAGATTAATTTTCACAAATAACCCCTCTAGGAAGTAGTAGACGCAACATTTGAGCCTAGGTTGTTTGGCTTCACATCCTTTAGCTGCGAACTATGGTGGCTTTTCGCAACATTATTTTCAGAAGAATTTGAAAGCTTCAACAGGAAAGAGTTCCATGGCTGGTTGTGGGTGTTTGCCAAGGGCTTGGAAGTGTGGATTAAGAGCTCTCATGCTGAGTCTGTGCTGATCCTGGTTATAGCACAAATTCTCCAGCGTTCCTGTATTTTCAAACCCAAAGGAATAGTTACAATTTTTGAATACAATGCCTGGATAGCTTTACTCGCTAGGGCATAGTGGGGGGCAGATGCAACCATGCCCCGCATTGAAAAGACAGGCATGGAGCACAAGCCTCTCCCCAGGTAAGATCAATAACTTCAACATCCATTCTAGGGGGAGGGTGTAGCTCAGTGGTAGAGCACATGCTTAGCGCGTGCAAAGTCCTGGGCTCAATCCCCAGTACCTGCATTATAAAACAAAACACACATCTATTCTCCTCCCCCTCACCTCGTTTGTTGTCTCAGGAATTTCATGTCTTTGGGAGCAATCCAAAGCAATTCCTCTGCAGAAAGAAAAAGGCTAGGACCTTCTACTTTAACGAAAACAAGTGGTGGGATTCAGGATGGATGTCCCAAATGGTAGGGAGGAACGTGCGGGTGTGAAAATGCCTCCTCGGTGTCCCAGCCTTGCGTTTCTACACGACCTGAATTTACATGTGGGGAAAGAACATATCTCGTTCCCCATCCTCAGATCATTTGGATATTTTCTTCGGTGGGTAGAAAGATTCCCTTCTTATACTGCTGATAAATGGAATCGAACTCAATTCACGTTAGAGGTTTAGCCAAAGTTTAGCCTTGAATCAGCTGTCATTTGGGAGCACATGTGTGCAGAGAGGAGAAAAAATGAGTATATTTTAAAACATACACTTTTAAACAAACAAAATTATTAACCAGCAGGATCTAGAATTTGATTAGTTATATAAAAAGATCAGGGTTCTCAGGAAATACCTCTAAAGCTGAAAAGGGACTGGTGTGAACTCAACGCGGTGAAACTCTATTTTGGTGGCTACCCATCTTTTTCTTCAGTTTGTTTCTTTTTTCCCAGAATACCTGGTCCAGACCTCTCATAGCACTAACTGTGCTGTGCAGTTGAAGACAACATCTCCTCCGTTAGACTTCGAGTCTCTCAAGGTTAGGAGCTCTCTCTAATTCATCTTGAGGTCCCCGGGGTCCGGGACAATGCCTAGCATGTAAAAAGTACCTTTGTCATCAACCAGTTTGTTGTAAAAATGCTCTGTAACCAACTACACTAAACCTCACCATCACACAAAACTTAGCATTTATATTCCAGAGGGTGGTTCTGAGGCTAACCGTGGGTCAGAAGATTTCGGCTAAGCTCAGCTGGGAGGTCCTTATCAAGCTGTGGGTCCAGCTGGCTTGGCTCCTTGCTGTGGGTTAGATCTGTTCCCAGAATCCAGGTTGAAGGGACAGCCACTAATCAGAAGAAAGCGTTCCCAAGGCAGAGTCTGGAGCACAAGAGCGTAAACCCATCTGCATGCACGTATTTCAAACACTTGATTATATCACGTCCATTAGCCTTGTGTTGGCCAAAGCAGGTCACACGATCAAGGTCAGCATTCACAGAATGGCAAAACAGACACCACATCTGGTGGCAGAAACTTAAGAGCCACGTGGCAAATTTGGCATGCAGACAGAATAGAGTGAAAAACGGGAAATACTCATGCAGCCCACCATGTTAGGTACTCAGTGGAAGCTCAGGGAATTAATGAGTTCATGCTCCTACCCTGTCTCTTCACGGTTTTTTTTTTTCATTTCCTAACTAATGACTACATCAAATGCTTGGGGGGTTTTCTCAGAATAGCATGAGTGGTTGGTAATTGCGAAGTAATTGGAAGCCCAGAAATTATTCCAACGCGATCTGAACCAGAGGGAATAGTACTAAGTACGGCTGGAGTCGCCATCAATAGTCTTCCTAGCAGTGGATCGCATTTCTTTTCATGATCCAGACCTGAGCCAAAAAAAAAAAAGAATCAAAGATGGTAAAAAAAAAAAAAAAAATTTATAGAAATGTCCCCTAGGGTTTGAGCTCCTAAACCTGTGTGGGGTCTGTTCTTTTTAGTTCTTTCATTTGAAGGCGATGATTTGAAGCGGTCAGTTTAACTCACCTATTCCCATCCCAGGCATAAGTAATAGGTCTTTCTTTGAGAGGCAGTAAAAGCCCGTGACCTGTCCGGCTAGAACTCCAACAGCAAAGGTCCTCCAGGAAGCTGCTGCCCTGCTGGGACCCGAGCCTTCCTTCCAGAACCACTGGACGACTTCTGCCACATTGCTATCAGGCTGACACACCTGCTTTGAGTATCAATGTGCCGGTGCCGCTGGATTTCCAGGTGGTGAGTTTTACTGCTTTCCAAAGCATGAAATTTGAACTTGCATTTTCCCTGATGTCAGATTAGCAAAAGCACCTTAACAGTGAGCTTTTGAAATAAAGCAGCTATTTCTGGTGGTTACCTCATATTTTAGGAGCCCGTTAGAACTATATAGAGAGTTTGCTCAAAGGAAGGAAGAAAAATGTTGAACATTTAAAGTTTCAACTGGTCATCTCTTCATTAAAATATTAGACGTAGACTGGCTTACATACTTTTTTTATGTTACAAACCACACATCTCAAAATATAATAATAAGACTCAGAGGCTAGAGATGGAATTTCTTGTCTTTTTTTTTAAAAAGAAGCTTAGGATCATTTAAATTGGGGGAGGGGTATGGAGAAAAATAGTTCTGGATGGTACAGGACGCCGCTGGTGGCTTCAGCATGAGATCATTTCACCCTGCACATCACGGACCACAACATGATCCTTATAAACTCATAACCTACTTTAGCAAACACAAGTAATTACAAACAAAACACCGCACAAGTTGAGCTTTTACACACTACCTCATTTTCCCAAGGCTGGAATGTAAAGCAAATAAAATAAAACTCTGCCTCATTTGCCACGCAAATTGGTTGCCTGAGGTATAATTATCTGATTAGCCCTTGCAAACCCTTGCTTGTAAATTTGTGCAAATTTGACTTAGAGGCCTCTTGCTAGAGGATGGCTAACCACCCTGTGTCTACTGAGCAAAGCCCGGTGCTGAGACAATTTGGCAGGTCTGATGTCGTTGTTCTATGTATAAAGCGAATGGAACTTGTGGGCATAAGTGATGTAGCTTTCTGGATACAGACATCCCTCACCGTCCACGTGTATTCGCCTAGGAAAGCACGCATTTGAGCCACTGTCACAAAACCTTCCCTGCAGAAAATCCAAAGCATTTCTGACCCTTTCTTAAAGCTTTATCTTAAATCAGATTTCTATGATTTTTAGTTCTATCTCTATGAAGCAATAACACTGATTTTTTAAAAAATGATTCAATAATCTCTTGTCAAATGGATAGGAATGTAAAACACTGTGGCCAGGTGATGCCTGAGAATTTGTTGGGTTCAACCGGTTCATTCTGCAGATAAGAAAACTGGAGTTCAGAGAGACAAGGGCCTGTTCAGGTCACAGAACCCCCAGACTAAATTCCAGACCCACAGCCCCCTGTCAAACGTTCTGCTCACCGTCCTAGGCTGCCTCTCTTAGTCGAACTGGAGTGCAGTTTGTATTGGATTTTATTGATCGGCAAACTGAACCTGAAAAGCGTACAACGAATACAACTGGAAATCAGGACTGGGAACGTGGTCTCCCCCCAGTCTACACTCAGACTATTCCCGCCCAAGAATTTCTTTTTGCTATTTCCTCAAGCACAGGAAGCTAAGGATGTAAGAGCATCTTTGCTGAATTCTACGGCTGTACGGGTCAGTGTGGCAGCACTAGCCTTATGTGGCTATTTAAATGGGAATAAAATGAAAAAGTCAGTTCCTCGGTCCCATCAGCCACATTTCTAATGCTCCGTAGCCACACCTGGTTGGCGGCAACTCTCCTGAACAGCAGAGGATCTAAAAACATCGCGACTTTCACAGACAGTTCCATTGAATGGTTCAGCTCACAACGGCCAGGAAATGAACTTTTCTGCTTTCCGTTCTCTGTCTTAGGCCGTTGTTGAGAGCATTTTTCAGAGTTACTGGTGGGGTGAAAATTCTTCCCTGGGAAAGTCCTGTGTCTTTGTCCATTCAGTCTGCTGGAACTGAATACTGTAGACCGGGTGGCTTGTAAAAACCAGAAACTGATTTCTCACTGTTCTGGAAGCTGGGAAGTTAAAGACGCGGGCGGATTCTGTGTCTGGTAAGAGATCTCTCTCTGCTTCACAGGAGCGGTCTTCCCACTGTGTCCTCACAAGGTAGGAGGGGTGAGGGAATTCTCCGGGGTCTCGTTTATAAGGACACGAATCTCATTCAGGAGGACTCCACCCTCAGGACCTAATCACCTCCCAAAGGCCCCACCTGTTAATACCATCCCATCGGGGGTTTGGATTTCAACACGTGACTTTCGTGGGGACGCGTTCAGTCTCTAGCATCTTGACTGCTATCTCTGTGTCAACCTTAACACCACCTGCCTGTGAGACTTATTTTTGGGTGCAGGCTTTTGAGTGTTCAGGCTTATCATGTTCATGTCAATATTTCTTTCTCAAACAGACAAATCTATATCCACGCAGATTTCCAGAGGAAAAATAAGGACTATATTTTGTTGGAAACATCTATGAAATGCAAATCCATCCCTTCCTTTTTTACCTTCTAGCAAAAATAATCAGTGCATTTAAACATAAAGGGTGGTCTATTTGAGCTCAGCATCTAAGTGTGGGATCACGAGAAAGTAAATTTTTATGTCACTTTACTAATGAAATAAATGCTATTGAACCACAAAGTCCAGTGAAAGGCTGTTGTCATCAAGACTGCATATTACAAATATCAAGTATCATGTTTGGATATATTGGTACTTCCAGGTAAACAGGTTTAAAATTACTTGGGCTTCTGGAACTGCCTGACTGTTACAATGACTTACCTCCTCTGACAATGGGAAATGTGTTTGATCTTTCAGGATTTAGAAGAGAAAAATAATTCCACTGTCCTGTGAGCTACTCCAGTCAAGGTAAGGAAAGGTAAGGGAAATTAAAATAGTGACAAAAACAACACGGGCACTGCCAGAACACCAGAGTATTGGAAAAGCTTAAAAGTAATTAAAATATAGTGATTTTGGTGGAGGAAATGATAAAAAAAAAAGTTGTATTTGGAGCAGTATGTGCACTGACTTAAAAGCAGGCTCCAAAGCCCATCCCATTGACTACATAGATTCCAAAATCCAGTTCTACAGTTTTCTTTGTGTGACTTTGAGGAATTTAATTAACTTCCCCATGACTAGTCTAGAAAAGCCCTTATAAGGAGGATGCCACTGCAGATGGGCCGGATTTCTAAAATAATCTCCAAGTCAGCCTTCTATTCATCAGAGCCTCCTCGTGTTTCTGACTCCTAATTTTCAACTCTTGATTCATTTTTCCTTTTCCCTCTACTCTGTCCATCCAGCTTACCATCTGCAAAGCAGCTCCTCATTCTGCGGGTCCAGGATAACTGTGTGGTATGTACAATGCAGAACTGCCCTAGTGAATCTGAGACAGCCAGCATTTTTTTCCTGAACAGTAGCCAAGGGTTCACCCACCTGAACGATGTGGTCCTTCAGGATTCTGTCTGATAGAATCTCTTGAATGGACATCCTCGTAAACTAAGCGTGTTTTGCACGGCTCAGATGCCTCCCCTCTTCCATGCACTGCTGCAGGGTGGTCCTGATTCTGCAGAGATCAGCCCTGACCGCCTGTCTTTTCCTCTTTCTTCCAAGGCCCTGAGGACTAGCAGGGACTTTACCTAATTGATCTGTCGCCCTTTGCCTGGCCCAAATAGGGTACAATGAATGTTAACTGATGAAACCATGCTCGAGATTGTCTGATCTGTTACTCCTCACAGAGTTCCTTATATATGTAGTGACTGGTGCTGGACACTCTGGGGAATGGAAGTCATTTAAAACATAGTCCTTCAAAGGAGGAACTTATGCTTTATTTTGTGAGATCAGTCATACAATTGAAAAGTGTGTTGCAAGAGTAAATAAAGGTTTCTGGGTTCCATAGCTCTTGAGGGAAGGTTCCAAAAACTGGCCTGAATGAAATTTCCACCGTCTTGCTGGGAGCGAATATTTCCTTCCCGCAGCATTAAAACTTCTTTACGTGTTTAAGGTTGTGGGAGATTCAGGTCCAGCCCAGAAGGTCTGGTTCCCAGGAGATAAGCTGAGTTTCTGATTGTTAGGAAGGGAGCCTTTTTCCTGGCACCAGAGGAAAAAGGCTGAGAAACAAAAATATTCTCTTGTTAATGTCAGCAGGACTATACAAATTGCCCGGGGCGAATGTTCTTAAATTGATGTCAATGATCACTTATTACCATTTTCATCTATTAAAATTTGTGGTCATTCAAAGAAATGGCGTTTCCTTGTTGGTGATTTGTGGGTGGTTGGTGTGGTTATATTCTTTGGTGAAGAAGGTCACTGAATTAGTTTCAAATTTCTGACACCCGAGACCAACTCTAGGAACTGATCCTGTCTGGCTGGGAGCTTAGGAAATACCCAAGGGGACTGAAACGTGAGGGACCCTGGTGTAGGAGAAACAGCCCATCGGTGGGACAGACAGGGAGCACGAAAGGAGGAAATTATCAAGCATCTCGGTAGTCAGGTAAAGTTTGTCAAAAAGTCGGGGCCCTGGTGGGTGGCACTGTGCTTTACAATGAAGGGAATTTAGTATAAAATGAAGGGCAAACCGAAGAAGATTGGAGAAGGAAGAACAAGTTGCACAAAACCCCACACTGAGGAGGCGAGGGTACAGCTCAGTGGTAGAGTGTGTGCTTAGCAGGCGTGGGGTCCTGGGCTCGAGCCCAGTGCCTCTACTAAACAAACAAACAGACTTAATTACCACCACCCCTCTTTACCAACACCCCCCGCCCCATTACAAGGTTTAAGTTTTCTTACTGTCTTTCCACAGTCAAATTCCAGACGGAGTTCCCAGCTCCCTGCCCTTCCAGACCCTGCTGGGAACTCCCCTCCCCACTCCCTCCCTTCCACAGAGGCCGTCCTGGTCACACAGGAAGCTCAGGAGCGAGGTGGAGGAAAGGATGATGTCACCCTACGTGTGAAGCTGGTTTGATTGCTGAAGCATTTTCTGGACTGTTTTCCACAGCAGTTTCCCTAATGGCAGATAAGGTCACCAAGTCCAGATCTCACCTAAGGACTGTCCCGGGGTCAGATGGCCGTAGGAAGCCCGCTCAGCCAGGGTGGAGACCCTGATCTCGTGCAAGGCCAGCATTGGGGTGAAGGGACTGAGGCACTCCCCTTGGGGACGTAACGTAGTGGGGTGCCAAAGAAGTCAAGAATCAAGATAGATACAAATTTAACATTTACTACATTACAGTTTACTAACCTCTAATGAAAAATAATATGAAAATGAATATATGTACGTATATGTGTGAGCAAAACATTATGCTGTACACCAGAAACTGACACACTGTAACTGACTGCACTTCAATAAAAAATTAAAAAATTAAATAAAAATATTTCATACAACATTTAAAAAGCAGAATTACTGCAAAAATCCACGAGGAACAAAATATTAACATTTGACATAAAGACAGGTTGGAGCCGCCTACCTGTTTTGCGATTCTGTTACTGTGCAGGGAGAGAGAGTCATGTTCAATCAGGCTGTAGTGGGGTCCTGGACCCGGAGGCCTTTTCCTTCCCCATCAGGAGGGGTGTCAGCGACCATGTGAACAGATTGCAAGATGCAGTGATTTATGTGCGGCTGTGTTTGGTTGTAGAGCGTTTATTAACCCACTGGGCTTAACCTGTGGAGGGTGTTTTGGTAAGTGTGAGCAACAGCACACATTTTTCTTTTTGCGTCAGACTTCAGGACAGCTGGGGATGGCACTGATACCGAACGATCCACTCCCTTCTTCAAGAGGGCGGTGAGAAGGGCCGCTGCTGGCAGAAGAGGCTGAGGGCAGGGCAGCTAATGGCAGACGTCCCTAGCACATTGCTCACATATTAAATGCAGGGGACAGTAACCTATGCAGATCAGTATGACGAGTGGCAGAGGGGATGCAGAGGTGAATCGAAGGTGAAATATGGAATGGCAGAATCAGGACCCCTTGGCTAGCCCACCCCTCCACACTCTGAAAATTCCCTTTCCAGCGCTAACTTATCAAAGGGGTGTATTGTTTTACTGAGGGTGTTACAGGACTAGGGAGGACCGTGAATCCATGTTAGGAGACGCAAACATTTCAAACAACTTCAGAGAGCAGATAAGAAAAAGCCTGGAAGAGAAAACCAGGACCGGATTTTGGAAGATTTAAAATACTGGTATAAAAAATGACACAAATGAATGTATTCACAAAACAGAAACAGACTCACCGACATAGAAAATAAACTATGGTTATCAGGGGGGAAACGGGGTGGGAAGGGATAAATTGGGAGCTTGAGATTTGCAGGTACTAACTACTATATATAAAATAGATAAAAAAAACAAGGCCCTGCTGTATAGCACAGGGAACTATATTCAATATCTCATTTTATCTATAATAAAAAAGAATATGGAAAGGAATACATGTATGTTCGTGGATGACTGAAACATTATGCTGTACACCAGAAACTGACACATTGTAAATTGACTATACATCAATTAGAAATGCTGATATAAGAAGTTTTAATTTTGACTAGACCTTAGGACATCTGATTTAACACAGGCACCTGGGCAGTCGGGCCAGTGTAGTAGAAAGAACACAGGATTAGGAATCAGATGCACCAGGTTTGAATCCCAGCTCTGACATTTGTTGACAGTGAGTCCTTTGGCAAATTATGTGTGTCCTCCAAATTTCAATTTCAACATCTATAAAGAGAATGCTTAAGTCATTGATTATTATACAAATAAAATAAGCACAGCATAGGGCTTCCAGAAATCCCTCCATAAATATTAGCTATTATTATTAATAAGTGCAATAAGATCAGATTTAGTGATTGAATGACAAGGAGAGGCTAGGGATCTAATTTAATCCCAGCAAGACTGAGACAGTGATGGATGGATACCAACTGATATCAAGTGAATTAGGTGCATTCGTTTCCTAGGCTGCATAGCAAATTTAGCAGCTTCAAACAATGCATAAACATTTATTATTGCTCAGTCTCTGTGGGTCGAGAGTCTGGGCACAGCTTATCTGGGTTCTCTGCTTAGGGTCTCACAAAGTTGCAACTAAGATGTCAGTCGGGCGGCGTCTTCCCTGGAGGCTCAACAGGGGAGGAATCCACTTCTAAGCGCATTCAGGCAGAATTCATTTGCTTGTGACTGTACGACTGAGGACTGTACGACTGTGCTTTGCTGGCTGTCGGTTGGAAGCGGCCTCGGAGGCCACTGCACACTATGCCATGTGGGCTTCTTCCACACGACTGCTCGTTTCATCAAGTCAGCCAGGAAACTCTCCTGCTCCGTCAACTGAATTGCTCCATATGACTCCATCATCACAGGAGAAACATTCCATCAGCTCTGTCATGGTCTGTGGGTTAGAAGCAAGTCACAGGCAAGCCCACAGCAAGGGGAGGGCATTACACCAAGGCATGGGCCCCAGGAGGTGGGAAGTCCCTGGGGGGCACCTTAAGGGCTGTCTGCCACACTGACTGAGTAGGCAAATCAGAAGGGAAAACCAATGTTGAGCTTCAGCTGAAAAGTTTGGTCTTAGATATTTTCAAGGTTGTACACAGAACAGTAAACAATTCAATCCAGTAAAGAGTTGGAAATAGAAAGTCAGAATTCAAAAGACAAGTCAGGGATAGACTAAGGATCAAGTTGTTATCCAGTAAAAACAATCACTCAAACTACAGAGGTAGATTTGATTTCCAGGAAAGACAAGATACAGAGAGGAGGATAAAGGATGGGATTAAACCTCCGCCTAGATCTCTGATACGTGGAAGGCAAACAGCAGAGTGAACCATCACATAGAAAAAAGAATAATAAATAGGACATAATAATAAGAGAGTATTAATAAAAAGTATTATTGAGTGAGCAAATCTTCTTAATGTGCCAGGACTACTCAAAGGACGTTATGTGTATTGGCTCATATATTCATGGTACTAACACTATCCCCATTTTACAGATGTGGAAACTGACACAGCATTTAAGTAGCTTGTGTGGGTGACACAGCTCGGCTGACATTAGAACCTGGCACTTGGCTGCTCAAGAAGAGAGCCAGCAAGGCAACTTCAGAGAGGCCCAGTCCGCATCCAGGAGCAGTGACTCAGCTGGTCAGTTGACTGAGGCTGAAAGGCAAAAATCTCTGGATCCAGTGATTAAGCAGCCATTGTTAAGAACCGTGTTGACAGAGGAATAGGCTCACCTCGCCAAGGCAGGGCTAGGAGAGGGTGGGAGATCGGAGAGCCGAGGTTTTAACCTTGGCGGGCTTAACCACACATCTCAGGAAAAGAGCAAAAATGGGGGCCTTCCGTGGGAACCCCAGCTGCTTCTCAACTTCATTGTATTCTTGATGCTCGCACCACATGCCAGCGATTACTTAGTTATTTCCATGAATGCGTTGATCATACTCTTAACTATTTCATGAGGGACTATGATGTATCCCCAACCATTGTCTCCTTTGCCCGGTAGACACAGTGTAACATAGTGGGTAGGAAGTCAGACTGCCCTTCGTGTTGTGGCTTGATTGCTTATCCAGCTGCATGGCGGTCAACTAGTCAAGCATTTCTTTGTTATTTAGTTTCCTCATCCCCTAGTGTAGATAATGGTACCACCTAGTGTGGTTGTGAGTACACATCTAGCTACCACCTAAAAAGTGCTTAAAAGGCCTGTAAATGCCAGCGCTCAGTGTTGCCCCATCCTCCTAATTTGCAGGTGAGCAACCCATGACGAGATGCTCCTCTCCTGTTACTGGGTAGTGCCCTCCCCTCCCATCTTGAGTGCAATAAAAGGCGTTTGATGGCTCCTGGAAAAATGATAAAGAGAGAGAAGTATCATGAGGAAGAATATATGAGAATCTCAGGTGGTAGAAGAGGTGAAAAGTCAAAATGAAAGGTTAAAAAAAGCAGAATTTATTTTTTGGAGTAAAAAGGGACATTGGCAAAGAAACTGTCATCTCAATGGGGCATTTGCGTTAAGACTTGGAAACTGGGCCCTGTGAGCAGGACGCTGCCTTTCCAGCTCCCACTGACACTGTGTGCACAGTGTTCTCATCATCAGGGCCAACGATGGAGTGGGTGCACCGGAAGCTTTTTGTAAACCCTACAGCTAAAAACACATATATCACTATTATTGACCTTAATGAGATGATCTGTGAGTCTGAGTGAGAGTTACCATCCAGCTTTAGTGACTTTCCTGTGGATCACCTAAGTTTAGATCTGAAGTTTTGTCACCCACCATCCTGTTTGAGGTCCCTTGTTTGTATCCCAGGTGGCTGCACACCTAGGACCAATTTCCCACCTTTGCATCTGCTTTTTAGGTTTGGGTCCAGGATTGGCGAAGAACACAGAGCCATTTGCAGGTGAGGTAGTTTGGTAGGACCTGACCTGGGAAGTCATGCTGGGATGGGTAGGCACTACCTGGACAGCTCAGAAGTCAGGTCTGGCTTGGGGTGAGCCTTCTGGCACCCAGATTTCTACTTTTTCTCTTCGATTACAGCCAGCTACAATTGAATTCATCAGTGACTCAGCTCTAAAATCTGTTTAGTCTAACATTCATGTTAAGCTTGCTTCCGTGGCACTCCTGAACGCCAATATGTTCATTCCTCTCAACCTTCACTTTTCCTATAACCATGCTCTTGGCACTATTTTGAAGCTCTTCCAGGTTGTCCTATTGTTGTCTGTTCAAGGTCAAGTCTATGAGAACATCCCACTGTCCGAACGCCAATGGAGCCAGATTGGCTATCCCTTGTCACTCTTCTCAGAGGTTGATTCTGTCTTGAAGAAAGACTCTAAGTCAAGACTCCCTTCTTTCAGAACTAACTTGCCTTTCTTCTTCTTTCCTGTACCATAACTCCACCTGCTGAGGTCACTGAACCATGTAAGACCACTCCAGTCCTTGTCTTGAGCAAGGTCTCCTGAAGAACCTGGGTCCTTTTCTTTATCATTCTTATTAAAACAACTAATGGTCAGTGTCTTTCTAGAGTCTGAATGAGAATAGTGTCTTTTGTTAATCAACAGTAAAGTTATCTATTATTGTTATGTTCTTTTCTCTCCCTTAGGGCTATTTGCATTTCAAAGAGATGTTACTAGGGAAACAGATCTTACATCTAAAGAAATAAATCTTCACAGGTGACATTTCACAAACTGTGTGGTGGTCTGGTAGGGGTTTGGAGAGATTTTTGATAAGAGTAACCCATGAAATGCCATCGCAGAAAGGAAAGCATTATATGTTAATAATTGAGAGGGTCTTGAATTACAGTCTTAATAATTTATGTTTTTCTAAGCAACTTTCATTTGAAATGCCATGCTTTTATATAACATGCAATTTAAAATTCAACAACCCACAGCACCAGTGCAAGATAGTAACAATGGGAAACTGAGGGCAGGGGAGGAAGGGAGGGAGTCTCTAGGAACTCTCTGTACTTCCTGCTCATTGTTTTTCCTTTTTCATCTTCTTTTTTTTTTTTTTTTTGGTAAAGCTAAAACTGCCCTAAAATTAGCCTGTTGATTAAAAAATAAAAAGTTCAATGCTTTGAAACACAAATTTTCATCTGCATTTTACAGGTGAAGAACCACAGATACAGAGCAGAGTTAAGAGCAAGCCCAGATCTGTGACTCAGAGACGGAGCTCAGGACCTCCACCTGTGGCCACTTCATTTCTTCCCTGTGGAAGAAGAACCCTGAGCTTACCTGTTTATGCTTTTGCTTCAAGTTCACCTTCAAGGACCTTGGACAAATTTGTCCTTGAATTCAGAGGGTAAAAAAGAATGAACCAACCAACCAACCAACCAACTAACCAACCAAGACAGCAAAGAGTGGGCACGAGAACATGCAGAGGCATTGTACAAACTGATAGACACCAAATCTCCTTATGTTTCTTCTTTCCCTTCAATGGCAAGATCATGACAACGTTTTAGAGTCTTCTGTCACTATGAGCTGGCACGAAACTACTGAAATCAAGTGACTCTGCCTTGGGTATAGAGATTTCCTTATACCAAGAATAAAGGAAACCATTTTTCTTAGAACCCAAGGGTGAAATCGGTGAAGAAGATGCCAGCATCTCTGTTGAAAGATCCACCATTTGTGTTTGTGATGGCAGGCGAGGCACAGAGAGCTTAGGGGAGGCTCTGATACTTTTAGCAGGCGTCTGGCCTTTGAGACAAGACCATTTACCCAGAAAACTGCCGGCTCCTTCAGCTTGGTAACCATGGACTCGAGCCAGAAGTGATTTTGGCTCGTACTTGTCCTTTCTGAATTCCTCTAAAGAGTGAAGGAGACAGAGGAGAGATTTTTTTTTCCCCCTCTTTGGTAAATTAAATTAAAATAAATAAAAATATCTTCTTATATAGTCAAACATCCTTGGATAAGTACAAAGCTCTGATTGTATGGCTAGAAAGCTAACTATTTGATTAATGTGAAAACACACAAACATACAAAAACTTTTTTTTTTTTTTTTTTAATGGATTGAGACCTCCTAGTTCTGAAGCCAGGGCACACAGATTTTAGCTTACCTTCTCTGGTCTGGCAGCTTCCTTCTGCTGGCAGTAAGTTTGGCTTGTACAGTGAGGGTTTGAAGAGAGGTCTGAGTTTGATTAACTGTGCTTTATGAATAACATCCTCAGAGAATTCCAGGCCATGTTCAGACCCCTGATGTTGGTGTATGGCTAAGCTGTTCCTTGCAAAAGAAGAGTCTGACAGATCATAATTCTTCCAGCCTATAGCAGTCATCACCTTTTTTTTTCAGGCTAGTATTCCTAACATTTTCACTTCACTCCTTCTTCAGCTGATTCGGCAGCGTACGGGGAAGCACCAAATGCATTTTAACATGCAGCTTGTTCCCTGCGGGAAAGTGGTTAATCAGACATCAACTTGGGATGGTCTCAAAGGATAAAGAGATGCCTAGTTGAAGGGTTAAGGCAAATAGAAGAGAAGGGGAAAATCCTCTAAAATTATTTATAGTTGATGGATTTCCTGCTAGTTTAGTCTCAGAGTCTTCCCTTGGTGAGAGTTGCTGTCTGTGGACCATTCAGATCATGGAGAATCAGCAGTGGTAACATGCCGGGGCCACACCCATCATCAATCCAGCTATTGGAGGGAGAAACTTTCTCAGCTGGTCTGTTTGCCAGTTGGTAAATGTAATTGAGTGGAAAATCAGATGGCAACTAATGTTTTTTCCTCCTTAACAGAGACCACCAAAGGGGAAAAAAAAAAAAAAGCCATTAATCTTTCCTGTGTTAATTGAGAACACTGAATGCCGTTATGAAACGATTTCCTTTTGGAGTCACGCTTCTCATTTGAATGCCAGTTCAAGTTTGTTGAAATTGTAATGGTAGTAGGCGTTATCACGTCACAGGGTACCATATTACAGCATGATTGCTTTTCATTCCACGTGGTTCATAAAGCAAAATAAATTTTGAATAACCAACGGTGAGGGTTATAATTGGTATATGAGTATATATTCAGGGAGAAGAAAATGTTCCAATTACTGCATTGGTAATTCAGTAAGTTTTCACCTCACTGTGCCATTAAAGATGCAAGATATTCATATTCTGTTCTGATCTGCTGCCTCCTTTCTGCAGAAGAGGCAAAAATTTCCATGCTCTCAAATGTCATACACATGTGTATTTTGGAGAATGAAAAGATTTTTGTGTTATTAATTTTTAAAAAATCAGCCATATCTCTAATAATCAGTTCTAGAAGAAAAGTCACCTTTATGGAGTTCATCATAGTATGGAAATCGAGAGGGACTAAGCAAGCAGTTGTCAAGCAAATGAGTTTATTTGAAATTCTCACTCAGTCGTCTTTCCTTTTAGGACTTTCCCCCTTCCCACCCTTCTATACTAACTCCTGCACCAGTACGCTATCCACAGTCAGCCTTCTTGGACAATATCTCTTGCTCTGAACTTTCCCTGTTGTTGACCTTCCCCTCTACTCCTTCATCAAACTGTATCATTATTATTTCATAAACAGTAACCAAAAGGAAATAAACAGAATTTCATTCAGCATCAGACATCTCACCAGCAATAATGGATAAAGACCTTAGACTACTATGTAAGACTTATTTTCAACTCAGAATTTCATGTTTAGCCAAACTATCAATCAAATGGCAAGCCATCATGAAAATCTTTTTCAGAAAGGCAAGGCAAGGACCCCAAATATTTATCTTCCTCAGACCCTTTCTTTGAAAGTTACTTGGACATTTATACCTATTAAAATGATTCTAACTAGTACAACATTGTAAATCGACCATACTTCAATTTAAAAAAAAAAAGAACAGGAATGTCCATTACAGAAATATTAAATTAGGAAAAAATTGGAAACAATCCAAATATTCAATAAATGACTGGTTGAATATAAAATAACAATGATTCTGCACCCAATTCCCAATTTGGGAGAGTGAGACATGGTTTCTCACACTGAGACAGGAGAGAAGGGGGCAGGGCACAACCACGCAAGGAACAACAGCAATTTAACACCAAAACGGTGGAAGAGTCACCTCCTAGTGGGCCTTGAGGATTAAGAGGCTTGACTTCTAGGAGACCTTGAGCTTCATTATGTGCTCATTGTAACAGTGTGATCAAATAACACGCCTGCAGGCACCATGACAGCCCCAAGGCTGACCGCAAAAGGCCAAAGAATGGGCGGTGGCCCAATTCCTGGGAATCCCAGCCCCCTCCCCAGGGCAGTTGGAATGGTCCCACCTGTAGGCCTGTGAAGCTACTGAGACCATAAAAACTGACACCACCACACCTGGCTGCACTTTTTTGCTCCCTCCTCTTCGGAGATGGCCCTCACTCTGTCTATGCAGTGTGTGCCTACTTTTACTTTAACCTGCGCACCCAATTCCCACACCTCTTTCCTTGCCTTTCTCTTGCCTTACATTCTGTGCAGTGTGTATCTCTCTAAATAAATCTACATTTACTCAGTGGTGGCTCGCACTTGAATTCTTTCCTGCGCAAAGCCAAGGACCCACACCTGGCGGGGCACGTCCCAGGGGCTCAACTGAGACCTGGGACATGGCCCTCCTCGCACCCCACATCCGTTTTCCCGCATCAACACCACTAAGCGATTCTCAGACACAAGCTTCGTGTTCTACAACTCAACTTAATTCTGATGCTGTCTGCCTGGAGACAGCATCGGATTCCACAGGTTACATGTTTAGTCGTACAAGAGTCTCCCCTGCCCCACCACACACACTTCAGATACCTATGGCAAACCTAGGTTGTCACCTGTACTTCTGATCGACTGGCTGTAAATCAGAGGTGCCCACAACCCTCTCCTTGAGTTGGGTTAGTTTGCTAGAGTAGCTCACAAAACTCAGGAAACCCTTTACTCACTAGATTACTAATTTATTACAAAGGGCAAGAATCAATAGACAAGTGAAGAGATAACATGGGGCAGGGTCTTGAACAAAGGGACTTCTGTCCTCACGGAGTTTGGGTTCCAGGCTTCCACTTCCCACATCTGAAAATTCTCTAACTCCCTCCTTTTGGATTTTTGTGGGGGCTTCATTACCATTGGCTACCGTTGATCTATTCAACCTTTCACCCCTCTCTCCTCCTCAGAAATCCGTGGGTGGGAATGAAAGTTCCAAGTCCTTATTCAAGTTTGTTCCTCTGGCAACCAGCCCCCATCCTTAGGTGCTTGCCAAAAGTCACCTCATTAACATAAACCCAGTTGTGATGAAAGGGGGCTTGTGAATAACAAGGCAGCCATCTCACCTTTATGGGTCTGAAGTGATTTCAGGAACTGAGGACTGGAGACCAATTATTATCATGAAAGGTGCTCCCATTGTTCTTATCTGCCGGAAATTCCAAGGGTTTTGAGAGCTCAGTGCCAGAAATGGATGAACAATGAACGATTGAATATATATTATATAAATATATAATAAATTACAATATCACACCTATAAAACAAGGGAGTAAAAAAACAAACTGTGGGTTCCAAGAACCACTGGATTAAAAGCAGGAAAGGAGTGGCATCTTGTCCCAGATTCACTAGAAAATCCAGATTGAAACAAAAGAATAGAGCCCTCTAGCCATAGGTGGGAAAAATTTGGAGTTCTCTTAGAGGCAAAGACAGATTGTAAAATTAAAGACAACTCATTCCAATTTGATTGTGCAATCATGTTTATCGCAGTGGCATAGGAATCATGATACTGAATAAATATGATATATATAAGACATATAACAAAGAAATGTAAATATAGCATACTGTGCTCTCAGAGTTGAATACTTTTTATTTGGGCACAATGCAAAGACTGTTAATTGATTTTTCAACTCCTAGAATCAATTTCTAAACAACAGTCGAGGATCTGAAGGTAGCAGTATTCTCTGTCTGAATTAGGTTGTGCGTCATCGGGTTTCTCAGTTGTAAGTGACAGAAACTACCTCTGTCTGACTCAAGAAGCAAAGGAAAGCCTCTTTTGAAGGACTGGAGAAACGGGGGCTTGAATGGCCAGGAGCAACTTAAAAAAAAAATCACACAGCAGAAGCGATCTAGTAGCAGAACTCCGCTGTTGGCTGAGCATAAGGATGACAGTTTGTACTTTAAACACAGCTGGGTTGGGAGGCCAGGTGTCCCGATGGGCACTGTTGCCACTGCTACCCAGGAATTTAGTCTTACCGTGACGTGCCTCTGGGTCTTCACCTCACTGTCTGAGAATAAGAGATCTGGGCTTTCAGAATGCTGATGGTTTCTGGCACAGCACTGGTCCCTTGTGCCCGGCGGGGATGGGTGGGGCAGGTGAAGTCACCCCTGTGTTGATTGGTTGGGTGACGGGTCTTGCGGTTGGAAGGGACCTCCTATGCCATGCTTCTGCTTTTCCAGTTTGGACCCCAGACCTGTGGCATTAGCTCACTAGTCTATCACCAGGGAACACTTTTCTCTTCTGTTACTCACCACGGGCTGAGCCATAGCCTGGGAGGGGAAGGTGCAAACCCCGCTCCATCAGGGCCAGGATTATGTAACCTCTTTTATCATTACAAGGGTGTGTTTCCTGAAGCTGGCGAGGAAGATAATAAATAGCTTTCCAGTGTTTCATTTTAAAATCTCAAATAAATACATTTTTTTACTTCTTTTGTTTTGTGAGACTTTTGAACTACATATTTTTTTTTTCTAACTTGGGATCATAACATTTTAACCCATCATCACCAGAAGTCAAGAGAGACATATAATCTTTTTATTTTTTTTTTTTATTGATTTATAATCATTTTACAATGTTGTGAGAGACACATAATCTTTAGTAAGCCATTTCACCTTTCTGGGACTCAAGTTTGCTTACTTATGAGATGGACTAGCTCTCCTCTAAAGTTATTTTCATTTAACGTTTTATGCTTTTGTGATTGGATTCAGTAAATTCATTGTATCCTCCTGTGTACTGTCTGCATTTTTTTCTCTCTCTTTATGAGAGACATTGTCCACAGCTTCAAATTTTTTTGGTAAAAGTAGAAATTTTATCTTTATGAGTACAACCCTCCACCCCATGAAAGAATCTCTTGATTACATACACATATATGTCTGGGAGAAGGATGTAAAGAAAACTGGTGTTTTCAGTGCCTTAAAAATAAGCCTCCATCTTATTCACAATAGCCCCAAAGTAAAACTACCTTAATGTCCATTGACTGATGAATGAATAAATTAAATGTGGTATATCTGCACAATGTAATATTATTTGGCAGTAAAGGGAAATGAAGTTGTGATAAATGCTACAACATGGGTAAATCTTCAAGTCATTCTAAATGAAAGAAGCCAGACACAGCCGATCACGTATTGTGTGATTCCATTTACATAAAATAGCCAGAATAGGCAAATCCGTAGAGACAGGAGGTACATTAGTGCTTGCCAGTGTAAAGATTAATAAACAGAAATCTCATGAAAATAGAGCCAGGAGGCCAAAGGGGAAAGCTCTTCTGCCCCATGGTGAGAACAGAGCCCAACAGGAGGAAGAAAAACTTCCTCTTCTTGCCTGGCACGAGCTCAGCCAATGAAAAGCCACTATACTTTGAACTCTCATTTCCTCCAATGGACTCCTTGTCTTCCTTTTCCCCTCTTTAAAAGAGTTCTTCTCACCCTGCTGCGCAGAGACTTGCACGTGGCTCACCATGGTTGCAAATCCCAAATTGTAATTCTTCGCTGATCCTGAATAAATGCATCTTTTTTTTTTTTCCTGGAGAAATAACTGGTGGTCTATCTGTTTTAGGTCAACAGCCGATATGGGGATCCAGAGATACCCCTGGCAACTGAGGCTGGTGAGCAAATAGGTATGGCACCCGCACTGAGCCCACTGCTGCTCACTGCTTTCCTCGCCAACCCTGGAGTTTTGCCGGGGAGTCGTTCTCTTGGGTCCAAGCTTCCTCTGCCTTTGCATTTTGAAATTCTCTGGATTTTGTTTGAGATCACCTTTAAGGCTTTGTCCTTTCTGGTGACTGCCTTGTTCTGTCTTTAAGTACTCATTTGGCACTTTGGCCTGACTCTTCCAACTCAGTGCCAGTCTTCAGCCCGATTCCTTTTGGAACAGGGGCTGCTGCATTGGAGCTGAACTGTGAAGCCTTCACCCTGCTCCTCAGCGACTACCTAGAGCATTCCCTTAGAACTGCCTGGCATTAGGCATGTAGGCTCCTTGAGCTGTTTGGGTTGTTTGAAAAATTAGCCTTTTACTCTAGAAGAAAACCTCTGGGAAATGGAGTCTCAGTTTTCTAAATATCTTGAGGGTCCCCCCACTCACTGCAGGGATCCCAGCTGATTTTATGTTTAAAATCCATGGCCCTTTCTCACGTGCATTTCTAACTAAATGGACCAACCTAACCAAAGGCAACTTAAGACATCCATTACCATCATGGAGAACTTCTGAAATCCCCAAACTTACTTTTCAAAAAACTGAATTGGACAACCCGTAGCTCTAAAATTCCCAAAACTGAATGGAATGCCTATGGTGAGCAGTATTTTTTGCGGCTTCCAAAGGTTAGCAGGAGCCTAAAATTGCACCTCAACGAAGTAAGATTTTAAGATTAACTGAAGCAAACAAGTGACTAAAGAAAGTTAAAATTGCATTCAAGCCTCATGCTTTTCTCTCCCAGGGCTTTCGTCGCAGGTTCTGCTTCCAGCAACTTCTTTTTCCGTTCCTTGTATACCACCTGTACCTCCTCGACACCCTCAGCTCCCCCACAATGATTTTCTCACTGAACTTCCATTTTTCCCTGAAACTCTCTCTACTCCCTCCTCCTTTGAACTTGTCAGAACCTGTCCCTTTACA
The DNA here is from genome assembly GCF_048773025.1 of Camelus bactrianus. Classification (NCBI taxonomy): domain Eukaryota; kingdom Metazoa; phylum Chordata; class Mammalia; order Artiodactyla; family Camelidae; genus Camelus; species Camelus bactrianus. Next base: position 18,480,923 of record NC_133572.1, read on the forward strand.
ATTAAGCCTTCCAAGGTCCTAGAGGCTAAATTCTTCATTTCTTCTTTCCTGGACTGAAGCTAAACTGTGAGCCATATTCAAAGGTTTCCCCTGAAGTAACTGAAGATCTTCACAGATTTGCTGAGGAACTTAATATGGTCGTTTAAACTTACCTGCCTGGTTTCTCTGACTTACACCAGGTAGTTCACATGCTTGTCGGCAAAGGCCAGACTGAGAATTAGATGAAAACCATGAACTGGGAAAATTCTGAAAGATCTGTAGAACTACAACCAGGAGACCAGCCCACTGACTTATAAGATCAGGCTCAAGCAATCACCACGTGGCTTCACTGGGCAATTGCTAGGGCTTTTCCAAAGCCTCTTAATCAGAACAGAATTCAGGGTTGCACACAAAATCTGACGAACTTGTTCATGACTATTACAATCAACTTTAGATTATTAGTATTTTTTTAAATTCTGGTCTTCCTTTAGAGATTGATTCCATCCAGGTAGCTTTTAACTTGGTTTATTAAACGGGCTGGGAGCTTTCCCTTCTAGTAAAAGGAATCAGGGTGGAATAGGAAACTGTGTCCACTCCAGATTTAATCTGACAAATCAGCTCCCGCACACTCTAGGTGAGTCAGCTAAAAGGCGGATTGCTAAAATACTTCATCTCGGCTTCAGCAAATAGAGGCCCCTCAGTGAAACCAAAATCTTCCTAGTTTCTGCTAATATTGCAAAGAGCCAGGACATTGAAAAAGAGATTGTTACAAATTTAAGCCCCTCAGGGTTTCACTGAGAATTCTTATTTCTCACAAATCCTGAAGGCTGATCTCTGGATGATAGGAAGTTCCCTGCAGGTCCTGGTTCGCTGCAGTATATGAGTGATTTACTTCTTTCCTCTCCTTCTCAAGCCTCTTCACAGGAACACAACACCCACTTGCTAAACCTTTTAGCCTTAAAGCGTCGTATGGTTGTCAAGGAAAAATTGCACAGTTTACTCATACCCAGGTTCAATATTTAGGGCATTTGATATCAGAGTAAAGACCACAACTAGATTCAGATAGACTTCATAGTGTTTTAACTTTCCCTAAACCCAAAAACTAAGTGCCAACTGAAAGGTTTTCTCAGGCCGGTTGGTTATTGCCAAAATTAGACTCCAAATTTTTCTCTTATGGCCAAACCTCTGTATGTTTTACTCAACAATAACAACCGCCACCCAATTTTATGGGAAGAACAGAACAACATAGCCTTCAAGGAATTAAAGGAAAATTCGATGAACCCACCTGCCCTTGGGCATCCCAATTATTCTTTTTGTATAGAGAAGGGAATGCCCTTGGTCCAACTATTTTATTTATTTATTTATTTTTATTTGGGGGGAGGGATGGAGGTCATTAAGTTTATTTTTATATTTATTTATTTAACGAAGGTACTGGGGATTGAACCCGGGACCTAGTGTATGCCAAGCACACACTCTATCACTGAGCTATACCCTCCCTCAAGAAGGGAACGCCCTTGGGGCACTCACTCCAAAACATCAGGACCACCACTGACGCATAGGGTATCGTAGACAGTAACTGAACCCTATGGCACAGGGATATACCCCTTGTCTTAGAGCCATTACAACCGCTGCCCTTTTGGTTAAGACCACCAAGCAAACCGTTGTGGGTTCCCTTTTAACCATTTTTTTGTATTTTAAACAGTAGAAGCTGTCCTGAATTCTCAGCACACGCAGCATTTCTCAGCCAGCCACCTCATCTCCTATGACGTCCTTTAGTTGACATCTGTAACTCTTTGATGTTGTAATGACCTTAACCCGGCTACTCTTCTCCCCTCCATCACAAATGAAGTCCCTCAGGAGGGCTTAAAGCTGACAGATCACCTCCTGATTCCTTGTGATAATGTGCAGTAATCTCCTTTGGGTAATGCTGGCTTTTCGTGCTTCACCGATGGTTCTTATTTAAAAGGTGACAGTGGCAAATGTCATGCTGGGTGTGCCACTGCAACGCCTTCTATTCTGTTGACACAGCATGTTTACCGACGGCTGCTTCAGCCCAATAGGTGAATTATTTGCTCTTAGATGGGCTTGAGAAGACTCTAGAGCGCAAGTGGAATTGAGAACTACTGCTCTCAACAATTCATTAAAAAGTAGAGAAAACACAGCTAAAATCATCACATATTCTATTAGCAAATTTGGGGTACATAGCTTAACAGAATTATTTTATGACTTCTGAATTTAGTTATTGTCAGGCAATTGATTTAAATCAATAGTTTTCAGGCTTTGGGATCTTAGGATCTATGACGCTTTGAAATATTATTGAGGATCCAAAGAGCTTCTGTTTATGTGTTTTGTATCTGTAGATATTTACTACCTTACTGTTTAAGAAATTAAAACTGAGAAAATTTAAATATGTTTTATATTAATTTATTTTAAAATAACAGTAACAAATCCATTACATGCTCACAACAAGAACATAGTTTAAAAAATGATAACTTTATTTTCAAAAACAGTTTCATGAGAGGAGGGGCACCCTTTCATATTTTGTAAATCTTTTCAATGTCTGGCTTAATAGGAGACAGATGGATCCTCATCTCCGCTTGGCTTTCAATCCGTTGTGATATCTCACATGATCTAGGCGCTGAAAAACTCCCCTGGACCCTCAAGAGAGAATGAGAAGGAACGAAGCAAATGATGTTTTAGCTTTGTTATGAACACAGTTTCAACGTCGAGGACTCCACTGAAAGATTCTCAAGGATCCCCATGTTGCATTCATTCTCATAACAATTTTGTTATTTAAGAAAAGGGAGGAAATTGAGGCTTGGGAAGGTAAGGAACCTGCCCAGGATCCCATGGTGGTGACAGCAGGGCTGGGATTTGTTCCCAGGCAGTTGGCTGTGGCGTGAGAACTCTGGCCCGACATGTCACCTCTCAACAGTTTACACAATACTTCACAGCCACTTTATTTCTTCACTCATCTACTGCTGATGTTGATAGGATATTGTTCCCCTTAGACTTGCTGGAAGAACTTAACAAACTCAAGAGTAGTTTTTCTTAATTTTTTCCAAATATCTCAAAGCAACTTTCTAATTCTTTTGGATTAATAAGAGGTCTTTTAGAGTTTCAACAGTTATCAAATGACTTTTCTCATCCCCACAAATTTTAAATCACTGGGAATGATCATAATACTGGCAAGAAGAGCTTAATTTAACTTTTTCTTTAGTTTTAAATACAGTCTGTTCTAGTCTAACCCAATATTTGACATCCTAATACATTTTGTTTTCCAAAAAAAAAAAAAAAAAAAGAAAGAAAAAAAAAGCCATCAAACATTGTTTCAATGAAGTGCAAAAAGGATAGAAATTAGAGAATTTCAGATTCACAATAAAATATTATTTTCCATGCAGGCATTTTAATAAAAATTTTTTAAACCATGAGTATACAACTATAAAAGCTACAACTACTGAGCAAAATCAGGTTCTGATTATAGCTTCCCTTCCTACAAGAGCAATGTCTTTTCCTATGCACCAACAGCACAAATGAGTGCTTTTTTTAATCACCTGTAATTCACCTTTGTTATAGTTAATAAAGCATCAAATCACAAACAAAACAGCTATATTGGATGACAGGAGTTTTTGTTGTGGATGTTACTGTTTTTATGTTTATTTTTGTTTTGATTTTTGCCTTTCTTTCCTAGATATTAGTTACAAGTCTTAAGTCCCTATTATCTGCTGATTAATAGAATGCCCGCATAATGTAACTTGTGCTTACTCTTAATTAGGTCAAATTATTACTATTCAAGGTTGCAGGAACTCGGGCAGTAGAAGAAATAAATGACAGTGTTAACGTTCTCGTATGCACACGAAACCACTGAAATACATGCAAGCACTCTGATACGTAAACACTTTCTCTTCAATCATTTTTTAGCAAGTAATTGTTAAGACAGAGCTATGAACACAAACTTATTTCTAAGATTATTGCTGAAAAAAATGGAAAGCTTACTAAAACTATTTCCCTTTGTTTCTAAGAATATCCCATTTAATCTTTCCTTCCTTATGGATCTTAGAATAAATGATAGAAACAATTAAGACTATTCTTTCAAAGATTTAAATTAGGTAGACAGTTCACACAGCAATAGTCTACAGGTTATAACAGATTCAACAACTGCTTACATTGTTAGCGATATTTTTCACTCTGAGCTGCAAAATTTTAGAAGTGTTTTCTTTCTTCTAAATTTTGGTATGAAAATTACTATTTCACATAGACTTTCCATTTTTATATTATAATATATTTTGAAAATAGCCTCCTGGAAGAGATTGGTAACACTGTAAGAATTGGAAGGAAAATTCTGATGCAGAATCTTCAAAAGCTCTTAGAAATGAGGACGTTTCAATTGAAAAAAAAAAAAAGCATATAAGGATTTGGTCATTATTAGTTTCCTTTCAAGGGTGGTCAGGTTTCTCAGAAATCATATGTTTAGGGACAAAGTTACCTGTATTTTGTTTGAAAAAAAATTTAAATATGATTTTTATGTCTCTCTTGGTATAATTATATTTGAATATTTTTCTCATCTAGAAGAATAACAAATACAATTAGATTAAACAATTTTAGAAATATATACTTTCTAGTTTCCACTAATGTGTATAATCACAATTAAATGAACAATTTTTTTTGAAAAATATTTTTGCTTTTTGAACTCAGAATTTTCGGTGAGTATGCTAATGAGCTTATCAATAGGTCTGCTTTTTCTCAGAAAGCAGGTAAGCAATATCTTTCACTTGGCAGGGCATCACATGAACTCCAGAACTTTTATAGAAATACCTTACTAAAATAAGAAACAATGGCTCTTTTATATTTACAGCAAATGAATCTGATAAAATAGTAAAACATAGAGTTTTTCCCAATCCTTGTTGCCAAAGTGTTTGAGCTTTTATAACATTATGTACAATTATTTCATTTTTTGTTTGAGTGAAATATACTTTTCAATCAAAGTGGAAATTCACTTGTAGAGTAATCTGTTGATTTGAAATGGTAACTGGGCTTAACAGCAAGATTTGCAACTTTGGTTTTCTTTGCCACAGCATCTATGTTAATCTAATTATCTTCATTGAATCTGTCAGAAGAGCTGAACGTGAACACTTGCTGGCTATCGCGCGTACCTGTGAAGGCTAGCTAGATTACATTTGGATGTCAATATTGCCTGGAGGCTATCACATCTCTTTTTAAAAGAATTTTTCCCCCACAGCCTCATTAAAGTAGATTTAAATTGCTCTTGCACTTACTTTGTCACAAAAATAAAATTATACCATTAATTTCAAATGTACCTCAAACAATTGCAAACCACGGGCAAAAATTTGCCTTGAAGGTTAATGCCTAGAAACACACTTTCGTCATTTTTGTCATTGCATTAGGCTTGCCGTCCTACGATTGCGTAGTCATTTATTTTTTTAAGACAATCTTGTGTATTACATAAATTTAAATACATTTTAGGGGGGACTTAATTTTATTTTTTAAATAAAGTTTGTATGTATCTCAGGTGTACAATATGATGATTTGATGTATATATACATAGTGAAGGGATTACTACAGCCAAGCTAATTAACATATTATCTGCTCACATAGTTACCGTAAGTTTTGGTGATGAGAGCACCTGAGATCTACTATCTCAGTAAATTTCCAGTACTCAGTAGTCATCATGCTATACATTAGGTCTCCAGGGTTATCCATCCTACATACCTGCAACCCTTCAACCAACATGGCTCCATTTGCCCCAACTTCCCACCCTTGGTAACCACCATTCTACTCTACTTCTAAGTATTCAACTTTTTTAGACTCCATATGTAAGTGAGATCACACAGTTTTTTTTTTTCTTTCTATGTCTGACTTATTTCACTTAGCATAATGTCCTCTGGTTTCATCCGTGTTTGTTGCAAATGGCAGGGTCTCTTTTTTTAAGGCTGAATGATTTTTCCATTGTACATATCCACAGTTTCTTTATCCATTTATCCATTGATGGGCACTTCAGACTGTTTCCATGTCTTGGCTATTGTGACTAATGCTGCAGTGAACAGGGGAGCACAGATCTCTTTTCAAAGTACTGAAAGAGATTAATTTCCTTTATATACCAGGAGAGAGATTGTTGAAACATATGGAAGCTCTACTTTTAGTTTTTTGAAGAATCACTATACTGTTTTCCATAGTGGCTGTACCAATTTATATTCCCAAGAGCAGAGTACAAGGGTTCCATTTTCTCCACAGCCTCATCAACACTTGTTACCTTTTATTTTAATTTTTAAAAACCAATAGCTCTCCTAACAGGTGTGAGGTGTTATCTCATAGTGATTTTGATTTGCATAATCTGATAATTAGTGAAGTTGAAAACTTTTTCTTATACGTGTTGGCCATTTTATAAGTTATCTTTGGAAAAAATGTCTAATCATCTGCCAGGACCATACTGTTTTGATGACTATATCTTTGTGATATAATTTGAAATTGGGACGTATGATGCTTCCAACTCTGGTCTTTTTTCTCAAGATTGCTTTTTGCTATTCAGGGTATTTTGTAGTTCCATATAGATTTTAGAGTTGTTTTGTCTGTTTCTGTGAAGAATACCACTGGAACTTTTATATGGGTTGAATTGAATCTGAATACTGCTTGGGGTAGTATGGGCATTTTAACAATATTAACATCAAGAGGATTATATACCAAAATCAACCAAGATTTATTCCTGGGATGCAAGGTTGGTTTAACACATGCAGATCAATCAATGTAACATATCACAGTAACAGAATGAAAGATTAAAAACCATATGATTATCAAAATAGACACAGAAAAAAGCAGCTGACAGATTGAAACATCTATTCCTGGTAAAAGCTCTCAACAAAGCAGGTATAAAAGGAAACTTTTTTCCTCAACACAGTAAAGGCTGTTTATGAGAAACCCACATCTAACATCATGATCAATAGGGAGAAGTGAAAGCTTTCATTTCCAGATTTGATACAAGACAAAGATGCCCAGTCTTGCCACTTTTATTCGACATAGTAGTAGGTGTCAGCAAGTGTTAGCTTTCCTTATTTTTCTTTTAAATATACACTCTCCTAAACAGAGTTGTATTGATCAGGACTCTCCTAACTGCGACCACAGAGACAGCACTCACACTTAAGGGGCTTAAGTAAAAAAAAGAATATTCATTGAATATTCATTGACTTACAAAACTGAGAAGTTCTAGGGGCTGAACTTCAACTGCAAATGGATCTCGACCTTTCAAGAGCACAAGCCTCTCCCCCCTCCCCCCAGCTCTGTTTCTCATTCCCTTGGTTTTATTCTCAGACAAGAGCTTCCTATGCTGAGGCAAGATGTCCAGGTGCAAATCCTACCAGTTTGGCAATCTCCTGTGAAATGAAGTGACTCTCCCTCTGTGGTTCTACAAAAATCTTCAGTATGGCTCTTCACTGGCTAAGCATTTGGTCATGTGCCCTCTCTGAACCAATCACTGTGACACAAGTTGGCCAACTTTGGGTCAGGAAACCAAACGTGGAGCCAGGGGTTCTAGCACCTAAACTCATGCCCTGACAATGAGAGATTTCCCTAAGATGAAATCAGAATGTTACACTCAGGAGAAGGGAGACTGGATGCTGGGCAAAAATAACAGATGTTCACAGTAGCAGATATCAAATCATGTCTTTATCCTTCCAACAGGGCCTGATGCATCGTCTTAAACACACGTGCATAGAAGGGTCTCTGTAAGCAGGTGTCATACTCGTGTTTAAAAATTACCAGGAGCCCACAGGAGTGTCCTTTATTTTTTTTGCCCTGTAGATGGGTGTCATGAATACAGGTGTGCAAACCCAAATGTTAACAGTGAACCCCATCTTGGATCCCTTGTTTATCCCTCCAGCGCTATTGCAAATTGTTACCACGAGAATAGAGCTGTTCTTTCAAGCTTATTATTATCATCACCACCTGCTTGTTGCACAATATGTAATAGTAAACATCATCCTAATGGAAGTCATGGAGTGTAGTGGATACTTACAGCAGCTGATCCAAATAGACAGAAGCAGTTAAAGATGAAAACATATTTTTACATGGACACATTTAGGCCAAATCACAGCCATCTTTTAATAAGGACAGGGCAAACACTTGCATCAATCCAGCTAATTGCTAGGCTGACTTAAGTACATACATGTTCAATATTATAAAGGAAAATAATATTCCTGTATAGAGAATGCTCCAGGCAATAATTTTTTTTTCTTTCTTTCTTTTTGGAACATCACTGCATTCTGTGGTGTATTTTTCTAGTCGGGTAATGAGCCAATTTTAGGGGAGATGAAAGCAGGGAGAATGACAGGATTGGCTCTGAGGACTTCATTCTTGCAGATTTCCATCATTTCTACCATGGCATTCCTTTTGTTAACCTCAAAAGATCATGCATGATCCAGTTCGGGGGTGGATATTTTTGCTCCATTGCATAGCCTACATAATGAGCCACTTGTGTCATGAATCGCTCGTCCCATCCTCCCACCCAGTATGATTTAATGTCTTCTGCAAGCACTAACCTTAGCAACCCTTATTGTGTGCAGAAGGAAGGAATGCCCCTTTCTGGCATTTATTGAAATTGAAGTCTGTGAGGCCTTAGACACTGAGTTCAGCCTTTTGGCAACAAAAAGCAAATAAACACACGCGTACAAAGCCCAAACAAAGACCTCAGGAATGTTCTTTGTGCTAAGAGAACGTCCCTCTGAGCCCCCTTGCCCCAGTCCCTGAGCCCTCCTACCCCAGTCAATCCAATCAAATTTTTTTCTTTAGCAGCTGGTTGTGGTCCCTTGCCTACGTTCTGGTGGGCAAATAGAAAAGAAATAGGCAAGTGTAACATCTGGGAAGTGTCCTTGAATGATACTTCCTTTTTGTTTCATTTCCCCCCTTCTCCCTGGCATATAAAGATTTGGTGGTGAGCCGTTTGGACCAGGCAGAGAGGGGAATGCCCAGCAATGGAGGAGCAACAGCCAGAAGAAGCCTGGGTCCTGGCAACATTGCAAAAAAGAGCTTCTTTATCCATTTGAATTTATATATAAAAGAGAAATATCATCTCTAATCTTCTTCAAGTTATGTTTCTTGGGGTCCCTGCTCCACAAAGCCCAACTAATCACATCATAAAATCTATCACTAGAAAAGGAACTGGGACATATTAAGCACCCCATGTTATTATTATTTCAAAATGCTAGTGGAATTAATTTCAATCAGTATATGCATGTGTCTAACATGTCTAACATAAAGACAATCGTGAAATGAATTTGTGATTGAAGCTATATCCTGCTGTTTAATGTTCCTTCAAAGCTTCATCGAGTAAGACCCTTAAAGTCCACGTGAACAGCTAAATGATGCACGTTGCTTTAAAGTTTGCCAAACTGAATATATCTAAATTTATTTCACAGGGAAATCGTTGCTTTGCCGATTGAAGACACAAATCAGGCAATACTTAAAAAGGATCCTTTCTTATCCACGTTACCCAGATGTCAGTGTGGGTCACCTTGCCCTTAAGAATTCTGACGCCCTCCCAAGATTTCTTCAGTTTGCAAGGTGTTTGGTTTCTTAGTTACGTCTGGCTCTGGTTTCTGGCATCTACCAACGCTGTCCAAACTGCATCTTGCAGCTGGGTAGTTATCTCTTCCCTGCAAAACCCTTTCTCCTTGGTTTCCTCCCTCCCAAATATGACTCACATGTGAAGCTGTGTGTGTCAACTAGAGATCCAGTGGCAATGGTCAAACGGGTATGGAGCAATCTTTTTGTCAACTTCAAACTGTGTAATAGACATCCTTGCTCTTCAGAAACCCTCTTTTGCCATTTGCACTAACTTAGATTCCAGCCAGACACCATTTTATTTCATTCTCTCTTCTGTTGTCCCAACTTCACTTATGGTTGCCTTCTTGGACAGACTGGTTTAGTTTTCTCATTGTCAGCAGTATCTAATCCATATCCTCAGGGTCATTTTTTTTCTTCTGTAAATATTTCATCATAGTGTTTTCCTAAAAATGAGTGTCCTTTCCCTGGAATGAACTCTGGTGCCTACTGACTCCATTTGGACCCACCAGCTATTACCCTGGAGGAAATGAAACTCAATCTATCTTATTTTGCGGTTAGATTGTTACTTTTTTGGTCTATGACTTCATAGCTTAAATTTTAGGAAAACCTTATGATGTTCTAACTTCTTTAAAAACTTAGAATAGAATCCAGTTTAGTGTATTGACGTCTCAAACTGCTGTTGCATTGTCTGAATATTACTGCTTATCTTCTGAGTATGATCATGCTTGCCTTACCTCCTTCTGCTGCCTGTGTTCCTGGAAGGGTTATTTCTAAGAGCGAGAGAAGGTCTTCAAGATCTTAACCTTGAGTGCTCCCCTGTAGCTCCAGGCTCAGACTTCCTGCATCCCTCATGTCCCAGGAGCAGTGCTTTGTACCCCATCTGTTACTAATCAGCAGCTCCCGTTTTCCATTCCTTACATCCTCTTCACTTACCTCCTTATGCAGCCTTAACTCCATACACTTATTCAAATGCATTTATTACAGCCACAAAATTCCCTGCTCCCTTAAGCTCTTTGGAAACATTTTCTGTTTATTGCCTCTATGTCTCCTATAGTGGCTGGTACAAAATATCCCTCAATAAATATTTGTTATGCTAAAAAAGAATATGAGAAGTATTTCTTCTAGTTGCTAAAAAATATTTAAAGTTATCAGTTTTCTAACTTGCGCAAGAATGCAATTTTTTTCTCCCTAGCAGATTCCCAGAGAATTCAAGGCCAGCTCCAGAGGGCTTCTGGTTACAGAATCTTGTTCAGGATAATATCTATTTTTCTCTTCTAGTCATATTTAGGTGTTTATATAAGTTGTTTATGTTCTCATTAGAGCTTGCAAGATTTATTACATTTTTCTCCTCTTTTACACTTGGCCTTCTGGAGGGAAAAGATTTAGAATAGTATGTTAAGACTGATTTGTGAACGTTTTCAAAGGATGGTCAGTATTGGTCAATTTCTTACTTTTACCCCTCCCCTACCCCGGGGACCCTGCTTGCTCCTGTGTTCCTTCTTGAGTTCTGTCACATTGCAGTCAGGATTTTGGAGGACAGAGAATTTTAGAGGGCGGATTTTATTTTCAGTGTTCTGGTATAGGTAGGAACTTTTAAATGACTTATTAAGATTTTATAAACAGGTTATTAAAATGAAGTATTTAACTGGTAATGGTTGGGGGTTTTTTTCATTTATTTACTTTTCAGGGTAAGAATTAAAAGAAAGAAGAATTTTGTCAAGTCCTTTGCTGAGAAGCACCACCACATCCTTCTGATGTCTTTCGAGACAGAAGTATATCCCATTGTGTCTATAAGCCCTGACACGCCCTCTGGCAGCCTGTGATCCAACCAGGAACAGCACAGTGGGTTCTCAGGGGCCGTCCATGTAAAGAAGAAGGAGTTGTAACTCTGTATTTCATGGATATGCTTTCATTTACATCCTCATTTTTGAGGCAGGAAATAGCACCGCTTCGCTGTAGACCGCAGGATTTAAAGGGACCGTCACAGGAAAGTCTTTTAAGTGTCAGCCTTTGGACACTAGCTTTGTCCAGTCAGTCCCTTCTGAGGAATTTAGCTGGCCCCGGACTTCATTTCTTCCAACTTTCAACAGTTATTTTAGTCTACCGCATAATTTAAACCTCAATTATATGCTTTTTTGTGTTAATATTGTTATAATTGTGTAGTGCTAGGAGTTTTCATGACATTGGAAGGAGAACAGAAAAGCTGAACTTTAAATGTTGGCTTACTATTTGCTATCCATTTGGATTTACCCAAATCACATCCTCTCCAAACCTCTGTTTCTCATGTGAAAAATGGGAACAAAAACTTACTTCGCTGGATTTTGGGGAACTATTTTTATGCATTTTACAAAGTATTCCCTGAATAAATATTAGCTTTTATTACAAGTTACCATATATTTTATTCTTATCTCTTCCAATATAAATGTAAATGGTATGTTTAGCAAGTATGTTTCAAAAATCACGAAGGGTCTAAGATTTTACCATATTTGCAAGCTATCTAGTCTACCACAGCTTCATGGCTACTAATAGAAGACATGACAGCCCTGGGTCAGAGAGAAAAGACCATTTATTATTGACAGTGATGGCAATAGAATACCAGCATTCTAGCACTTTTGCACTAATTCTTCAAGCCACGGTTCCCACAATCAAGAGGGCCAGAGGATGCCTGGTTTACAGTTAGTTGTTTTATAGGACAGGTACCTCGAGCTCTAGGAACCCAATTCTTTTTAAAGAGAAGTAAGTGTGTCTGTCATTTGCTCCAGAGGGAGGTATCTTCCAAAGCTGTAAGGAACCTTGCCCTTTGTCTGAGGGACATTCACTCTATCTTTCAAGGTTTCTACATAAACACCCTTAAAGTTGTAGCAAAGGGGGATCAATGCCTTGCACACAAGACATACAAGAAATGCTAGAAACTCATCCTCCAACGATGTGATTCATGGGTTACAATCAAAAGACAGTATTAAGGTTTAATTAGTGAGTTTCCACTATGATAGAATAATTGGGATTTGGGCTTACCATATAGTAAACAACTAGAAAACTGGAAAAATAAATGTGCAAATGGTTTTCATACATTGGGCAATAGACAACAGAGGATGCTGTCAGTGTTCCTGAGAGAAGAGAAATGAATGAGGGGAACCCTACAGTTACCCTGGTTTTCTGCTTAGAGGCTTTCCTGGACCTCAGTGCAGTGGGGGAGATTCTGAACAAAGCACGGTAGACTTGCTGAATTAAGTAGGTAGAGGAGAGAGTTCAGAGAAGCAGAAGCACTTGGCAGTTTTAGGGAAAACTATTCAAGAAAGGGGAGATACATGGAGAAAGCCCCCAAAGTCTGCATGAGTCCCTTAGATGACAGCTGAATATTATGCATAAGCATAGGATGGAACCCTATGAGCAAAGTCAAAGAGAAAATTGAGAAGCTGTAAGATAAATAGGTCTTAGAGTTCACACAGGTCTGGGAGACATTCAAGTTCTAACCACCCAGAGGAGCGAGTCCTTGTTAAACACCAGAGCCATCAGTAGAGACCCCAGAAAATCCATGCTTTAGTCATGGTGGGGCTAAACTTCATCAGATAAAAGCTACCCTAGATCTTCTCTTAAAAAGCTTGAAAACAAGCTTCAAAAAGATACATTGATCACAGTAACTTACTGTCTGCTAGACTACAAGTCAATACTCTTTAAAGAATACAATAAAATCCAGTATTTGACAACATAAAAATCAGTCAAATGAAAAAAAAATTACATGTACGAAGAAGCAGGAAAATGTGCCATGTTAACAGGAGAACAATAGAAACAACGTAACACATTGCCAAGCAATAGAAACATACCCAGAAACGGCAGGGATGGTGGAATTAAAAGAAAAGAACTTTAAAGCACGCAATATAACTATTTTTCAATTGTTTGAGAATTTAAAAGAAAGCATTAAGCATAATGAATAGAAAAGTGAAAAATAGAAAAAAATCCAAATGGAACTTCTGGAATATACAATATCTAAAATTAAAATTTCACTTTAAGGGATTAAAAGCAAGTTAGATACTGTGAAAGAAATGATCAGTGAACGTTAAGATATAATGGTAGAAACTTGCCTAAATAAAACAAAGAGGAAAAAAGGATTAAAACTTTTAGCAGAACCTCTGTGACCTGTAGGAGGCAATATATGTAATCAGAAACCCAAAAGAGAGGAGAGAGAAAAAAATTTGAAAAAAGTATAGTTAAAAATTTCTCAAGTTTAATGAAAATTATACATCTACAGACCCAAGGCTGTCAACAAACCCAAGCAGGATAAATACAGAATTTTAAAAACTACTAATAAAGAAAAAATTAAAAGCGACTAGGCAGAATAAAAGAAACATTATACACAGAAGAATAAGGATAAAAATTAGAGAAGATTTCTTGTCTAAAACTATGCAAGACAAAAAATTAAAAGATATATTTAAAATAATTTTTTAAAAATTAGCCTAAAAATCTACAGCCAGTAATACTATATTTTAGAAATTAAAGATAAAATAAATAAATAATTTTGCACATTGAAAAAAATCTGAGAACATCATCTCCCATAAACATGCACTGTAAAAATATTAAATAAAATATTTCAGGTAGAAGGAAAATGGTATTAGTTGGAAATTTTTGTCTATAGGAAAAAGACAAGTGGTGGAAATAGTATGTAAGTGGTAAAGGTAAAAAAAAAAAGAATCTTATTTTAAAAAATGTCTCTAAAATATAATTGACTAGAACCTCAATATTTTGTAGTTTTTAACGTACAACTTGCACTTCTTTTTAAAATTAACTTCTAAGTATTGTACTGTTTCTAATGTTATTGTAAATGGAATTGTTTTTTAAATATTGTTTTAGATTGTTTATTGCTGGTATATAGAAATGCAAATCATTATATATATTATATATAAAATACATATATAATAATCATTTTATCATCAAACAGAGATAGTTTTATTCCTTCCTTTCCAGTTCTATTGTCTTTACATTATTTATTTTATTGCCCAGTTTCCTTGGCTACAACTTCCAATGTCATGTTGAAAAGAAGTGGTAAGAACAGAATCTTTATCTTGTTCCTGTTCATGGCAGGAAAGCTTTCAGTCTCCACTATTAGGTATCATGTTAGCTGTAGGTTTTTCTCTAGATGTCCTTTATTGGGTTAATGAAGTTCCCTATTCTATTTCTGGACAATTGTGTATTTTTGTCATGAAAGGGGTTGAATTTGGTCAAATGCTTTTCCTCTACTGGTTGAGATGATTGTATGTTGCTTAACCTTTATCTTCATTTGGAGAATTGTATTCATTGGTTTTCATATGTTGAACCAACCTTGCATTCCTGGGATGAAGCTCACTTGGTCATGGTATAGAATCCTTTTTATATGCTGCTGGGTTCAATTTGCTTGTGTTTTGCTGAGAAATTTTGCATCCGTATTCATAAGGGATATTGATCTATAGTTTTCTTTTCTGTGATGTCTTTGTTTTTAGTATCAAAGCAATACTGACTTAATAGAATAAGTTAGGAAGTGTTACCTTCTTTTCTCTTTTTGGAAGAGCTTATGAAGAACTAACATTAATTCTTCTTAAAGAATTCGGTAGAATTCACCAGTAAAGTTACCTGTCCCCAGGTTTTCTTTTGTGGGAAGTTTTGTGATTATTAACTCAGTCTGCTTATATGTTATAGGTCTATTCAAATGTTCTATTTCTTGAGTCATTTTCAGTAGTTTATGTCTTTCAACAACTTTGTCCATTTTATCTAGGTTATCTAATTTCTAGGCATATAATTGTTCATGATAGTTCACTTTTATGTAAAGTCTTTAGTAATATCCTTTCATATCATTCATGATTTCAGTAATATTGAGTTTCTTGAATTTTTTTTTTCTCAAAGGTTAGGAGGTACCCTTCCACCTAGTTCTCCTGTTTCTGCTGTTTATTTTAAGTGTCTTTTGATAATGTCTCTTTCTTTGTCTGCTCCCTAAATAATGGTTTCTCCAGGACTCTGACTAGACTGTCTTCTATTCTTTTTCTGCAAGCTTTCCCTACTCAGTATCATCAACTGCCATGGTGTAAAAATTCTACCTATATGCTGATAACTCTCAACAATTTATTACTAGAAGAAATATCTCTTCTGAGCTCCAGACAGTGACTATAGCTGGAATATTTACCTTAATGTGCTAAAGTCACCCCAACATGTCCTAAACTAAAGGTATCTTCTTCTCACATTAAACTTGGTCTGTGTTACCTGATTCAATGAATAGTGTGAGCATCAGTCTAAGCACCTAAGCCAAAGGCCAAGTTTTACGTAACTTCTCACATAACGCAGCCACCAAGACCTAACCAAAGTACTTCCTTATAGCTCTCTTAATACTCCCAACGTTTTTTTTTTTTTCCTGCCTGAAATTCTCTCCCTCTAACTTCCCCAAAGTCTGTTCAGTAAACACATTTATTTTTGGATGCAACACCTCATTTTTATCTTTCCAATCCCCAGATAGCATTATTCATCTGCTCTTTGCGGCCCACATTTTATCCTAGCCTCATTTCAATTCCTCTGACACTTCATTGAATGTATTAATTTACATGTATTTGTCTCTCTTCTGTAATGTAAGATGCTCAGGGGCAGGGGGCCTGTCTACTTCATCTCTGCATTCTTATTGAGAATACTAGGTGCTTAAAATACATTTGTTGAGTGAATGAATGAATCAGTGAGTACAATATTGCTAGATCTCAGTCCTGTCAGACGAGAAAGTAGTGTAGCAGGATCAAAGGGCTTGGAAGGAGGGCACTCAACCTGAGGAAACAGAAGGTGCAAAAGCTCAGTCATGAAATCATATAGAATATTGTAGGAAATACAAGTTTACAAAATTGATGACGGAAAGAAATTGAGAAACAGAAGCATGGTCCTGCACCATATTAAAGGTCTTGAATTTCATTCTAAAGGCAGTGGAGACATGATTCCAGGAGTTGTATCTGAGTCTTTCCCAGGTCCTCCAGCACATGCCTTAGGAGAGTTCCATGCATCTTATACCCAAATCACTAAAACCATCCCTTGAGAGATACTGGCATTATAAAGATGAATAAGTTACAGCCCTTGTCTTCAAGAAACTGGCTGTGTAGAAGAGGAAAGAGGTACACATGTACTGTTGTTGCATCTAATAGTGAGGGAAAAAAAGAGAAAAATGGGGGAAGTACATAACTTTGGCTGGGAAAGGAGGTTTTTGTAGAAAACTTTATAGAGGAGATAGCATTTGATGTGAATCCTTGAGACTAAGTAGGATGTCACAGGTAAGAAAATATATAATTTTCCTTAGCAAGAAAAAGTTGTATGAAAACTAATTTTAATGAAGGGAAACTATTTTATCACCCATAAGGGGAAAATAGCTGTAAGAGAAAGATCTCCTTCATCCCAAGGTGAATTTGTTTAACACTTAATGCAGGGCCTTCTTTGGATAGTGTCCCTTTCTCTTTATGATCCATCTGTGAATTGAAGGAGTTAGGACTTACACTGAACACTTAAATTGGTTTAAAGAAGAATTCCCTTTATTACTAGAGACAGTGTCAGGTGTAGAGGCAAGAAAGCCTTTTGGGGATTGGAATCCTGTTGCATGATGAAATATGGTGGAATCATTTATAAGAATGGAAGAATCTTCAGAACAAGCTCAGACATCATATTCAGAATTTATATTAGAAGAAATAAGAACCTGTTGAATTTAAAAGTCATGTCCCTAAGTCAAGCATTTAAATAGGCACAGCCTGCTTTCATAGTCTGGAGTACACGTCACATCACTGGGCAGCGACATCCCCAGAAGACCAGTCCTCTCTCCCATCAGCTTTCTCCTGATGCACCCAAGAATCTCCTCAGCTTCTTACTCATGCCCAAAGAGTCAACTCTGATTGCTGGCTCCTAATTAGATGAGATGTAAAGAAGATGGGTCCCTTGGAGGCCAGAGGAATCCATATTCACTGCCCAGACTAGGTGATCCTTAGTCCCCCTCTACTATAACTGCAGTCACTAAAGCCAGAGACCAGGGGGCAGCACTAAAACCCACAGTCTAATGGCTGGCACAACTGGCAAGACCAGAGCTTGCTGTTGTCTCTTAAAATCCTAGCAGCCCTGGGTCTGCAGATGCAAGCTCAGAAAGTCCCTGGTACCCGCTCACTGCGGTTGTGAATGCTAAAGCCACAGCGTGGTGTGGAGCCTCCACTAACCTTGGCTGCCCTCAGAAGTGTGGTTTGATAGCACTTCTGTGCTCAGGGAGTTGCTGCTGCTGACATAGATCTCTGCTCGGAATGTAGCAGTTCCTTACAGCATTCGGAAGGCAGCTCCTTTCCTCTGTGGTCCACTAAGCCAGGGGCATTCAAATCAAAACTGTCTTGGGCTCCACGGGTTCAACAGCACAGCTACTTCCCCAGTCCAAGCTGACTCTGGGATGGCTGGGTCAGAGATGCTGGTTTGGGCAGCTGTTTTCTGCCCAGTCCCTGGATGCCAGGCTTCTCTACTGGTGCAACATCATTGTAGATTCTGCCTTGGGTGAATTTGCTCTCAGGGACCTCCTCTCCCTGACTGCTTGACCTTTAACAGGGCCACCTCAGGTGAACCAATGTGTTTTAATTCCTTTGGATTTTAATGAAAAGGGAGCCAGTCCTTTTCCTGTTTAGAGTGCCCTTATACTCTTGTTTAAATTAATTTATCTACTTCTCATAAAGTGCAAATTCTATATATGTGTCCATGTCACGATTAAGTTAAGGAGGACATCCACACACTAAATGTCCTTTTATGAACTAAAGAGCTGATTTCTGTAAATCTCAAATGAACTACACATTATTTTTTAAAATAACTTGCCCAGAAAGACTGTGTGTGTGTGTGTGTGTGTGTGTGTGTGTGTGTGTGTGTGTGTGTGTGTGTGTGTGTATTAGCACAGAAAAGGAGACAGGAGGTCAGCTCAGGGTTCTTCAGTCTGCCTGCATCACTAATAGCATCACTCCAGATGCTGACTTTGAATAACTCAACTAAAATATCTCCGTGCCTCACTTTCCTCATGAAAAAAAAAAAAAAAAAAAAAAGGAGGGGTGGTGTTGAATACTTGCTCTGGTAACTTCCAGCTCTAGGTAATTCTATAAATCTTTTTGATGATCTGAACATAATTTGGAGGCAAACACACCCACCCTCGTGTGTTGTTCTGTAAGATTCATTCCTGACCATTAGGTTCACTCTTGGTCATCAGCTCGATTGAGCCAGCTCCACAGTACTTCTTTTCATAGATGCTGGTGGACTACCCAGGGGTGGCCAGGCTCTTCAAAAGCAATAGGTTAGGCTGGGGGGCTGCCCCAGGGCCCCCCATAGGCCAGGTTCATCCAAATAGAGCCAGAAATAAGGCAGGTGGGTAGAGCCCGAGGCAAGGCACTCCCGGCCCTGCTTGAGAAAGTGCATGTCAAACTGCCTAAAAATTGTTCACAAACACAAATTCCTATGGCAACCTAACAAAATGGAATTGAAAAGAAGAGGGAAGGCTTCGTGAAATCCCTCCAGGCCCTGGACAGGGACTGCTTTTCGAGACTGTCACAAGACTGAGCGCAAGGGTGTAGCCCTTTGGTCAAACTACCCTACACTGTTTGTGTTTTCCTGATGTGCGGTGCTCGCGTCAAATCAGAAATGCATCCAGGCCTTCACCCTCAGACACAACGTGAGTGTTTTGGGAGGTTCCAAACATCTTTGGTTTGTTTTTCAATTTTAATAAGTTCAGTACTTCCTGGGTTTGGCCAGGCCAGACACACCACAGGACGTTTCCAGCCTGAAACCAGAAAGCGTGCAGGCACTCACAGAGGAGACTGATGCAGCGAGCTTTCCACCCTACTTGCCAGACCTAAAAACATCTCGTGTGGTTAGCTGACTCGTGGTTATACCTACCCAGAGCGCATAATGTATGAAGGGAGATTTTATGGATTGGCTGTGTCTTAGTGCCCGATGCGTGCGCTCGCCATCCTGTGTTCACTCCTCATAATGTTTCTAGGAAGGAAGGAAGACTGGCCTTTTCATTAAGTAGATGAATGTGAATATTTCTTGACAGCCAAGACAATGTTTCCATGTTCAATTTACTATTAAAAGAACTCCCCTGGTAATTGCTGTCAATGAGAAGGAAATAGAGGCAGTGACATTTTGAATAATCCTGTTCGGTGTTGTGAGTCACCCCTCCACAGTGTTCAATTCAACAACTATTTAATTGAATGCTACTACCTGAGTGCCGGGATAATTATAGACACCATGGAGGATTAGAAACTTGTAAAACTTTAGGGCTTTGAGAACAGAATGGTCATCCAGGAAACCACTGCCCAGTATCTGGCCTCAAAGAGGTTAGACTCCAGCTTCGGAGACAATATTGACTCCCATGAACGCCATGGCAAAATAAAAGGTGCAGAACAAGTGCCACCAACCTACCTGCCCACTTCCCTTCACAGTTAAGCTTCCTTCCAGAGAAGTTGGTCCTAACAGTCTCTATTTTGTCCTTCCAAGGTCTGGGCAGAACACCCAAACCCTCTAACTTTTAAGTCCAGATGGACACTTTTCAGTCTGCGTCTGACTTGCCCTCTCTGCATCATTTGATGCTCTTGACAACTCTCTTCGGAAAACTCTCCACGTGTTCAATGTTCACTCTATTGTGCCTTCTTTCTTCCTCGGTGCTGGTAGGTGGAAGGCTTGAGTGGATGGGGACATCACTCACCCTTATCCCTTTTATTCACCCTCATGGCTAGTGAGTCACCAAATATTATGGGATTGTCTTTATTAACATCTTATGTGTCTCTTCCTCTGGTTCTCAGTACTATCGCATGGGCTCATGCCCTTATCCTATGTCCCTATATTATTAAAGCATCTATTATTAATTTGGCTGGCTTTTAGACTTAGGCTCTCTTAATCCATCCTGCAGGTTACTATCAAATCTTTTTTTGCAAAAAAAAAAAAAAAATGTAACCAAGCTACTCCCCCATTTAAATTTGACTCCACCATTCCTGGAGGAAAAACTCAAAGTCCACAGCATGACATGCAGGAATACTCATGACCTGGACCCCATTCGCATCCTCACCTTCACCCACAACCTTGTCACTCACGATGATTTGTGGCTCTGGGACAACCTGAGTGCTGTTCCACAGCTCTGTGCCTTTGTTGACTCTGGCCAAAACTCACCTCTCTAGTCCCAAGAATCTTCTTTTCATTTTAATTCACTTTGTCCATACCTCTATAACAGCACTTACCAAGCTGTACAACTTTTACAAAAGCAAGGATTTAAAAACAAACAAACAAATAAAAAAACAATAAATGAGGCATGTTTGGGAAACTACAAATAGTTTCACTTGGTTGAGCTCAGGGCCTTTCGGTGGCCCTCAAAGGTATGGGACATGAAATGAAATGGGTAGTCATTTACAGATTTTAATTAGGGAAGTTAATTGATCAGATCTGCATTTAGAAACCTTATTACAGTTGGGTGTAAGATGCATTGGAAAAAAGACATGATTATTAAGATCTGAATGAGTGCAGGCAAAGTGGCTAAAAAAAAAAAAAAAAGAAGTCATTCCAGAGATATTTATACAGTAGAATTAGCAAGTCTGATGGATCGAGTAAATGAAGTGGAGAATGTATCCATTGATTCAGTGCTCACTGAGCACTAACCATTACTGCAGGTCCTAGAAATACAAAAAAAAATTATAAGACAATGTTCTCACTTGTGTAGAAAATCATCGTAATGCAGTAGAA
Organism: Camelus bactrianus; assembly: GCF_048773025.1. NCBI lineage: Eukaryota > Metazoa > Chordata > Mammalia > Artiodactyla > Camelidae > Camelus > Camelus bactrianus. Next base: position 18,502,205 of record NC_133572.1, read on the forward strand.
AGTCCAGAAGTAGACTCAGATATAGATAGGCGTTTGGTAAATGATAACCTTTGACTTCTTCAATATGTAGGTTTAAGACAACTGACTAACCATTTAGGAAAAACATATGTAGAGTTGTATTTTCCCATACACTACTTACCAAGTTCAGTCCCAAATAAATTGAATGTAAAACGTGAAATAGTAAAAACAATAGAATAACCATAGACCAATATGTATATAAATTCCTGACATTCATTAACCCTTTCTAGACAGAGCACCAGAAACATAAAACATACAATAAAGAGCAATAAATTAGACTGCGTAGAATTGAAAATATGTTTATCACAAAAATATTGCAGTAGAGAAATAGTTGCAACATGAAGGTAAAGAATCAATATGATATTACAGTATCATATTGTAATATTACACAGTTGCTTTTTTTTAATTGAAGTATAATTGGTTTACAATGTTGTGTCAATTTCTGGTGTATAACGTAGTGATTCAGTTATACATAAAGGTATATTCCTTTTCATATTCTTTTTCATTATAGGCCATTACAAGATACTGCACATGGTTGCCTGTGCTATACAGTAGGACTTTTTTGTTTATCTATTTTATATATAGTAGTGTGTGTCTGCAAATCCCAATTTGGCTTCTTCCAAAGGCTGTCAGGAGCAGAGACTGAGGATATGTTTGATTACTTGCTTTTGTGAGAGTGCTGATTGAGTAACCCCCAAATGGTAGCAGCTTTGTGGCAAGGAACTCTAGAAACCCTTCAGAAACACAGATTGGAATCCCCCATTACACTCTTTTGGAGACAGAAAAATACTTGACCTTGAGCAAACATTTCTACTCTGAAGTTTTCCACTGATACTCAGTGTGAGGAGGCAAATCCTTTCCATGCATCCAATAGGCAATGGATGAGAACCTGTTATGAACTAAGGCACAGTGCCAACTACTGGCCTTTACTCAGAACTATCTTCTCAAAGATGAAGAGGACAATGCACTCGCCCTCAAGAGTTTCAAGGGCAGACATTTAAGGAAGAAATAATATTTACAATGCAGACTGTGTTTACTGATACTGAATGCCTTTGAGTCATTCCATGATCCCAACCTGGCTGGATCGAGTACTTTGTGGAGGACACCACACCAGAGAGAGAACATTTAACAACCAGAGCACCGACTTTCCCTTTTTGGTTAGATGGAGCCTCAGTTTGTGGGGCTGTCAGCACAACACCTTCTAAAATGTCACATTCCCTTTCCATGATGTCTAGGAGGCAAAGGGATGTGGATTTAAGAGAGGAAGAAAATGATGCCTATTAGTTTGAATGAGGTCATCTGAGTCACTCCGCAGGATCCTTAAAGGAGAACAGGGTCCACTGCAGACCCACACTAGTTAAAACAGCCTCTGTGGAGTTAAACATTTTGGTGAGTGAGTATACAGAATGCTATCATGTTTTCCCCAAGTATGCTTTTACATGATAAACCCGAGACTTCCGACTTGGGGCTTGAGTACATTAAGCATGTACTATAGCAAGAAGTCTCTAAGCATCTCCACACATGTGTCTCTTTGCCTCGCAAAGGTCACATCCCCAAGCCCATCCACACCCTGCCAACTTCTCTTCTTGATTTCCATCTGCCAGGTTTGCCCTCTCCCCCTCCTTCTGGTTTTCAAACGTCCTCTGAGACTTCTTGTTTGGCAATGCTTCTCCAAGATTTATTTTAAAAAGTTTACTCGGGGCTGCATACTTTGTGTCCTGGCTTTTGACAGATTTGCTGTAGCTCCCTTACCTCGCGCCGTCCGCAGTCCCACCCGTCCCCCATCCCCAGTCGGCCACGTAATCTCCACTGTTATATTCTACAAACACATACTTCGAAGTTTCCTTCTTTTTTTCTTCATTCAGAATTTCCCTCAAGACTTACCTCTTTCTGAGATCATCTCTCAGAATGTTTGGTAAAAGCAAATCAAAAACAAAGATAACCAAAAAACAAAAAACAAAAAAACCCCAGCCAATCAGGGGCAACTACAAATCTTTCAATCTAGGAAAGTCCAGACTCCAACTCCTTCCTTAATTGGCTTCAAGGCTAAATGCTGTACAGAGACCTATGAACAGAAATTGGGAATATATACTGTCCTCCTCACCCATTATCTCTCCGTTCCCTTCCAAATCTGAGGTGAGCTAAGGACACGGATTCTTGGATGCTTGTGGGTTCTTTCTGACCCTCAGTGATTATTAAATCGCATATTTGGGTTAGGTTTTTTCCCCTGCATTGTGGTTTATGTGATTAAATGATGTGCTACATAATGTTCCTGCAACTCCAACAGCCTAACATATTTTCACTGTTTATGTATATTCATTTTTTATTTTCTGGCCCAAAAATCATATTTGCAAAGCAGATAGTGATGTGTTCTTCTTTTTCTTCTCTCCTGTTTAAAGACTTGACAAAATCTTCAAGGACCTCGATGAGATATTGTTCCAATAGATCAGCAAATTATCAAGGGGAGACTATCTTCCTATAGCAAATCCTTCCACTGTACCCGGAAGTCAGGCAGAGTTTCCGAAATTTACATGGACAAACGAAAGGGGGAAAGGGGAGGGAGAAAGGGGAGGAAGAAGGAAGAGAAGGAAAGGGGGCGGGGGGGGGAGGTCTAACATCTTTCCTCACATGCTGGCTCCTGGGTTGGAAAGGTGGTCAGTTTCCCATCTTGCTCTAGGACACAATTTCACATTATACCTCTTCCTTTTGTATTTTGAATTAAAAAAAAAAAATGAAAACAGTGATGCTAAATATTTTGACACTGAGCTTTGGAAAACAATAAAAGACACAGCTAGGACTTTTTTTTTTTTCCCCACAACAGTCAACTTGCATGATTCTCAGCATAATTTAAAGTGATTTAGTTTCCAAAGGGTGAAAGCTGAAATGAGCATACCCAGTTCCCAACAGTCTTTAAAATACACTGTTCTAATTGTAAGAAAATGGCCTTCTCAAGGTGGTACAGTTTGCGTGCACATGGAAACAAAATCAAGCGTGGCCGCGCTTTGTTTTTCTGAGGTTATTGAAGGAAAGAGAGCTTTGCCAAAACTAAACAAAACACAGAACCATTTCTTTGAACCTGAGAACTCTCCAATGCCCAAATATGATTAATACCCATCCTGGGTAAGCCTATTTGATCGGTGTGCCTGTTGTAAAATCTGTTTCTGAGTCCCTGGCAATTTTATGGTCTTATCTGTGTGGTCCTTCTCTTTAGAGGACATTCCACATGATGTGGTCCTGCTGTAGGTCAATGAGGTGCTTCTGGAAGATGTGGTGTAGGGAGCTCAAAGCCCACTGAGAAGGATGCCACAGACACACGCACATCCCCCATAAACCTCATCAAATGTTTTACCTTCCTGTCTCTCTACAAAAGAGACTTTTTGAGAAGAAAAAGTGAAGGACTGGAAGGAAGTTAAGCGAGTACCTCGGGACAGCATAAAGAAATACGCAGACAAATGCTTGACGTGTTTTGGAGTTTTCTTTCTTAAAGACTCTAATTGAATTTCTTTGACTGAAGTTAAGAGCCATGTCTGGAGCACACTGCAGATCTGTTACTTTCCCATTCTATTTATATATCTATGAAGTAGATCATTGTAATGAATACAGATGGGCAATAAGTACAAAGTTATTGCATAATTTTTCAAAATTTTATGATTGCTTTTCCTACTTCCTCTTAGAATAATGGCCCCTCTGTGTAGCCTGGAGACCATTCAGTATATCTTCAGCATATTTTACCATTTCAGCAGATTTTAATTTATTAGAGACACACAAGAAGTGGTGTGTAAACAATCCACAGAAGGAAACTGATTTGCAAGACACGGACGACCTGATCCGGGACTTAGTTACTTCTGAGATCTCTTGGTGAATGCAAGTGCATATGTATTTTTCCCCCTCCATCCCCTCCCTGCCTGCTTCTTGATTTGGCAAAGGCTGGGACTTGGGGACTGGAGGGAAAACCAAATTAAAGCCACCCACCAGCCCATAGCAAACAGAACAGAAAATGTCAGCCTTATGATGGGACGTGTAACAAGACGGAAAGTTTCTCTATGGGTCTGCGCCTCTGAACCAGGCTTTGGCAAGGGTGCAAAGCTGCCAGGTCTGAGTAAACAAACATGGCTTTACAAGATGAAGGATGCTGATGCTGATCCAGCGTCTGCAGGATTGCTTTGGATGGAAAATGACTGACCCTTTACTGCGTTCAGCTCCTATTGCCTTTATGTCCCTACTCTTTTCTCTTCGCTGGAGCTCCTGTCCAGACATGATCATGATGGGAAGAGTTGTCTTAGGGGACAATTCCAGGGCTTGCCGAGCTGAGCCTGCTTCAAGAGTCATTCTTTGTCGTGTTGCATCCAGGACTGTGGTCTTTGCCTCTCCGGGTCTTCCCTCTGGTTTAGGTTTCCCGTTGACTTTGAACTCACAGCTAAAGTGAGTCTGATCCACTGTATATTCGCTGTTCTAGACCTAAGCATGATGGATGAGGGCTTCATGTGCTCATGGAAGCTCCTTAGAGAAAGGTATCGACTCTGCCTGAGCGCGCAGGGGGAGGCTTCGTGGAGGAACAGCATTGGCACTCATCCTGGAACAGCCAGTTGCGGTTGTAGAAACCAGAAGCCATAATATCGTAGTTGATAGACAAGCAGAAGCTTATGATGAATCATCATATACGGAGAGCTTAGAAGGTTAGATGTGCCTTGATGAAGACACCTATTTTCTATGAATCTGCCATCTTGTGATTTTAAATGTGAATATTCACATAAGAGGGGAATGAAATAGGGAAAGCTGGAATTAATTGCAGGAAATATGGGATGTCCATATTTCTCTCGGTTTAAAGAGAACAGTTTAAATCTACACTGAAGAGAATTTAAAATTTTAATTTAATGAACTTTTATAATATGGATTTAAAACTACCAAGGCTGCAGTGAAAGACTAGGGTCACCAGTAGTAAACTGGGACTGTGAAGTAAAGCAGTGGTTCTCAAACAACTTTTTCCATCTACTCCCTAAAAAATATTTGGAAAAATCATGTACCCTCTGACACATTTTCAAGTTGACATCTAAAAAATTTCAACACACGTTTAAATTGCTTCTAAGGATGTAATTTATGACACTTTTAACATTGATGTTTTAGATGATGTTTAAATTAATCAAAGGGAATCTAAAAAGCAGAGCTGGTTGATCAACATTATCATCCATTAAGAGTTTTTCTCTTTTCAAACGAACGAGCTGCTTGTCAGCAGTGGAAATTTTTTTCTCCTTGAATTTACATTTCCATTCCACTTTCCTCACAGTATTTGTTTTCTAATGCAATGTTTTTTAGACTCAAAATCACTTGATTGCTCACTCTATCATATTTCTTTGCAACCAAAAATGTCTATAAATCTATTTTTTATAATTTACTTTGGATATAAGATTCTAAATTCAAAACGCTTTCCTTTGGATTGAGTTACTATAATTATTTTTATGACAAAATTGATCAAACTATAAATATATTATAAATTTTGGAAAAAATTATTAAATGTGAAAATAAAATTTTGTTGGAAACGCATTTCTATTTGAGATGGACAGGGCTTTTTATTTTTCCAATGAGTCCATGTGCGCTATTATTTACTGCTAAAAGGAGCAATGTGCAGCATCATTTCTATTCTTTTTTTTCTAATGGTTAGAGCCATAAGTGCTGAGGAAACTTGTTCTCATAAAAAAGCAAATGAAGGACTTTTATTATAGTACCATCACTCATTTTGAACTCGTGAGCTTGATGCCAACTGTCACGTGGTTTTATATCACGGAAACGGTTTTTAATAACCATCTGCTAATAACTTGATTAATTCTTCTTCCATTTTACTGAAAGCAAAGAGTCTTGATAGTCATTGATACTGAGGGGCTAAAGCTCTTGGAGTAAAGAACTTAGTCACAGGAAAGAAGGTTCCTGAAGTTAGAATCCTGTTAACCACGTATGGGAGGAGGTAGATGAGGAAAAGCGGCCAGTAGACAAATTGAGAAAGGATCTAGGACCCAGAAAGTGTGGTGTTAGGGTGGTAAAAAGAGAACAGAAAGTTTCAAAGAGGAGAGGAACTTAGCAGTGTCAAAACAATTCAGACAGGCACGCTTGAGGAGGACTGAAAAGATGTCATGTTCCTCCAAGGTTTCAAAAAGAAGCTAGACTTCTTCTGTACATGAAACCATGACATTTGGCATTTCAATTATGTTATAGAGGATGTGGGATTTGGGATGTCAAAGCATTATTTTTCATTCTTTTCTTCCAAAATCATTTTTTATGTGTGAGTCTTATTTTAGAATTTTTATTCTGATCCAATTTTCTATTTGTCTAGACCTGGGCTGCTAGCAGGTTAGGTTAGCAGACATTCGGTCCTGTCAAAAAACATCCGTAAGACTTTTGGTCCCTGCCAAAAGGTCCTTTAAATCTGATCCTATCTAAAATGTCCATGAGCATAGTTTGCTCCATACCAATTGGTTTGGGGCAGAATATCAACGACCAGTTGGTATGGACCAAATGTCTTATGGACATTTGAGAGAGGACCAAATGGTCCTTCAGACATCAAGGACCTTTTGGCAGGGACCAGATGTCTTACGGACCAAAAATCTATGGATTTTTCAGCAGGACCAAATGTCCTACAAGGGTAGGTTGTCACACTATTGCTTTATACAAAGTGTTGATTTTAGATAAGGCAAACCCTCTCACGCTGTTTACTAAAATTATCAAAATTACGTCTTTGCAATCATGAATTTCCACATTCATGAAAATATCACACCTGTCTACTTAATTTCTTTTTACTTTTTTCAGTAATGCTTTGTAATTTTCTTTATAAAGGTTTTGTGTGTCTCTGGTTATTTATTTTTAGATACTTTAAGTTTTCTTGCACCTGTGAATAGAATTTATTTTCCCATTGTATTTTTGAGTAATAATTTTTTATGTTGATCTTTTAATGAGCCTAGTGTGGAATTCTCTTAGTTCCTAAACATGTATTGGCAAATTCTCCTGGTTATACCACATACAAAGTCATATTAGTTACAAATAAAGATGCTTTGACCTTTCATTTCTATTTTTTTACTCATTTTATGCCATGTCTTGTCTTCCTGAATTAGATGGAAACAGCAGAAGAATAATGAATACAAGTGGCAACGCTGAGAATCCTACTTTGCTAACAGCTTCATAGGAAATGCTTTTAAAATTTTACCCTTACATATAGTTTTTATTGCAAATCTTTAATGTATAACTTCATGAGATGAAGAGAGTTCCTTTCTGTACTAAGTGTGCTAAGTGCTATATCACACGTGTAAGCTGAACTATCAAATAATTACATTTATCAAAAGAGTCATATTTTTAAATTTCTAATTGTGATTTATTACAATAAGAGATTTGTTAATGTTGGACCATCCTTCGATTCCTGAGAATAATGCTATTTGGATGTGACGCAATGCTTTAATATTCATTGATGAATTCTACTTACTAATGCTTTATTTCAGATTTTTGCAGTATATTGTAAGTGAAACACATCTGTTATTTTATTTTCTTGTATTTCCCTTGTCTACTTTTGGTATCAAAATTGTATTAGCCGTATAAAATGCTGTGCGTATCTCTTATCTGTCTGTCTCTCTCTTATCTCTGTGCTTGGAACAGTTTGTACGTGATAGAGATTAACTCCTGATAAATTGCGAAAATTCACCTGTAAAACTATGTGAGCCTATTGTCTTTTGTGGGAGGAGACTTTTGATGATCCATTTAATTTATTTAATGATTAATTCAATGATATTCATATAAACTTGCTGCAAATTTTTTTGACAAAGTTGTCCATACTATTTTTTTTTTTGTTATTTTTAAAATCTCAACTTATCTTTAATTATTTCTTTCTGGACTTAGTATTGCTTATTTATGATTTTTTTTTTTCTTTTTAAAATCAGTCTTACTAAGTCTTGCTTAATTTATCAGGTTTCAAATAACCACCTGTTGATTTTTATTGATCTCATCTTCTGTGTCTTTGTTTTCTAATTTTTTTAATATCTGCCCTTATCTTTATTATTTCCTTCCATCTAGTTTTCGTTGGTGTATGGTACTTCTTTTCTCTCTAATTTCTTGATTTAATCAACTTTTTTTCCCCAGTCCCCGCCCCCCTTTTTTTAAGAAAGTACTCTCAGGTTTCTCATTCTTTCTGCTTTTGTCCTTGTCTCCTCTCTCTGGTACCTTTTACGATTTTCTTTGTACTCCTGAGTTTCACAAAAATGTGTCTTAGTGTGGGTTGGTTTGTTTTAAGTATTTCTTCGCAGTGCTTGGAAGACTCTTTCAATGAATCAGCCATAAAAAAGAATGAAATTCTGCCATTTGCAGCAACATGGATGAGCCTAGAGAATATTATGCTCAGTGAAATAAGTCAGGCAGAGAGAAAAATATTGTATGCTATCACTTAAATGTGGAGTCTAAAAAGTAAAACAAACAAATGTATATGCAAAACAGAAACAGATTCACAGATAGAGAAAACAAACCAGTGGTTACCAGTGGGAAGAGGAAAGGAAGGGAGGAGTGAGACAGGATTATGGGATTAGGAGATACAAATTAATATGTATAGATAAGCAACAAAGATTTATTGTACAGCACAAGGAATTACAGCCATTAATTTGTAATAACTTTTAATGGAGTACAGCCTATAAAAATATTGAATCACTATGCTATACACTGGAAGCTAATATAATATTGTGAGTCAACTATACTTCAATTAAAACTGAAACACTTGTGTTTCTTCAGTGTAGGACAATTATTAGTCATTATTATCTCTTTACTGACTCCCTCCACTCTCTCACTGATTTTATTAGTGTTAGATGTTGGATTTGCAGAATCATTTTCAATCAAAAAAAACTTTTGCTTGTCTTTTCTTTTTACTTTGTTTTATCTTTGTTAAATTGCCTCTCTTCTCTCACCTTAGCAGTTTTCCTATTTTGTATGTGAGTCTGCTAAGCCCTTTAAAACCAGATCCTATAATGGTGTCGTGTTTTTTTTAATTGAAGTACAGTCAGTTACAATGTGTCAATTTCTGGTGTACAGCACAATGTCCCAGTCATGCATGTACATGCATATATTCTTTTTCATATTCTTTTACATATAGTGGTGTTTTGAACTTCCTGTCCTGCCGTGACTTTGGACTATTCCAGATACAGTCATAAGGCTAGTTAGCAGTTTGGCTTAGTTCTTGATCATAAAGCTGTGTCTTAATTTTTCTGTCTCTTAGACCTATAACATCTTATAAAGCCACAGGCCCAAGCAACGAGTTGACAGCAATTTTAAAGCCTACCTTGACATATAAGGGAGCGTCTCTCCAGGTACTGATTTCAAGAGGTAAGGCTGGATCTGGTCCTCTACCTTGAATTGAGATCTTTTAGTATTGGTTTCCCTTAAAGAGGCAAAAGTTGGTGACCATGCCTACTGCTGGACATGCAAACTAGCAAGACTGCAACTTCCCTCATCCTTACTGCTTTGCATTTCAATTCTATTTCTAGTTTACTAACAAGTTCATTAGGCTTTTGAGCATGCTATGTCTTTTTAGTTATCTCTTTAAAAACATTTAAATTATTTTTGTTATATGGATTAGAGGACAAAAACTAGACTTGTTAGATTTGGGGTCAACTTATGAAGAAAACAAAATGAAATTTTAAGACTTTATGTAAATTGCACATGCTGATTTTAAGTGTTTATTTATATTAGGACTATCCATGATGTTTGAAAAAGCCCTTTGATAGTAAATCTTTTGATGAAAGTTATACTGATTCAGCCTAAAAAAAAAAAAGCCATTAGACGTCAGGATATTTTTAAATGGCCAAATAATATGCAAGACCGTTGCCATCACCTTGGCTCTGGAGTTGACCAGTGAGGCCACTCCAGCCTGATCCTTACCTGCTGTGGAAAATGTGGTGGGGATCAGGTGAGGGCTACCCACAACCTGCAGATAAACCACCCAAAGCAACTCTCTATATGAATCTCTATACAAAATGAAACTTAAAAATACATAAATACAGTCAAAAGCCTCTTGATAAGCCGAGAATGTCTAACATTCAATTAGAAGAAATCTAAACAGTGCAAATATTAATGTAGTTAGTTGATATTTTAGAGAAAGTTGAGGACTTGGTGAAAAATTTCTGGGAAATAACAGAAAGTAACATTCATTCATTCAACAAGTGTTAATCAAGCCAAAACTATGTTATAAGAAAAGAGGAAACCCATAGCCTTTGAAGAGGAAAAACTTACCAAAGTGTTAGATCAGTGGCTGAAAAATTCAAGCATAAAGCTATGGGCCAGTCACTTTTATCTTGTTTGTTCTTCTGGAGCAAAGTAATCTTTAAAATTACTTAAAATAGAAATTTTTCTCTCTCTTTTTTTTTTTTTTTTTTTTTGCTTCCAGGAAATTCAAAGTTAAATTTTATGCCCAATTGTATTATTATCTAAGATTTGAAAATAAGTATCTCAGTCTTCCATCTGTTGAATTTTGAATCCTTTTTTCAAATGTTATTTCCATTATGCGATTCTCTTAAGTTATTTTTGGAATTAAGATATCAGTGAGTGGATTGAAAAAGTGAATTAATAGTATTTGAGCTGTGAGGGAAAAAAAACCATAGAATCAATTCAATCCTAAGACCAACAGAAGTTCCAACATACTTCCAGCTCGTAGGCAGGAACTTGCCAAATGTATTTTATTTGTATTTATAAGTTATGTAATGTACATGAATAACTGCTATATTCTTACTGTCTTCCTTCCTTCCTGGGAACTCTTCAAATGGAATATTATGTCTGGTTAGGAGTAATACAATTTAAGAAGGATGTGGATATACTGGAGAGGATACAATGGAAATTACTTCAAATGATGGGAATTCTAGAAACCATGGTCTGTAAAGGAAAATGGAAAGAAAAATTAGACTTATTCAGCAAAAGGATAAATAGTGCTAGGTTAGGAAGGAGATGAAATTAGGGGGAACTCGTTTTTAACTCTAGCAAAGTTAAATTGTATTTTTAAAAAGACCTGTTAATTATTTTAGTTAAATGTTGAAAATACTTAGACAAGGAGGTTAAGAAAAATTTTCTAAATGGAGGTCTCTCCTAAACCACCCTTCCCCTCAATACTGTTTCGCTCCTCATTCTTCTCGACAAAGAAAGTTTGGTCAATTTTCTTTAGCAATAACACAAGTGATACAATGAGAAAGGACATACTTCCATCCTCATGGAGGAACTGTGTCTTCAACTCTGGAATTGTTGCCAACTATCTTTGTGGGTAATTTAAAGGCTAAAAATATTTTCTTCTTCCAAGAATTCTGCAGCCGATGCCCATCAGAACTTAGCGAGGTGTGTGTGGGGCAGTGGAAAGGGTGAGAGACCTCCTCTTTAAGAGCCAGAAAGACTAGATTCCAGGTGCAGCTCTTTCCTAGCTGGTACTTAGTCACTTCATCTCTTTAAACTTTTGTTTCTTCATCCCTAAAATTAGGTGGGCGTGGGGTGGAAACTTCTGAGGGCTTTGGGAGCTCTGATCAGCTAGGATTCCATCAAATTCTGAGACCTGACCTTGCTGGGGTCAAGCAGGAGCAAAGAGTGAGGCATAGGGTTTTCTCCAGCTACTTTTATCAGCAAATTATTGCATAAGAATGCCAGCTGAAAGAAACCGCTTTGCAGGTCTCACGGCATCCTCGCGGCCCCCATCATGGAGCTTTGTCTTGACTAGACAGGATGCTGGCATCATTGGTGAACTTTGACCTCTGCCCTTTCCCAGCGGAAAGAGAGATTATCGAAAATCTGGTTGTCTGTCTCTGACCCCAGTCTCACCCTGCTTGGCTGCCTCATCATCCCAGCCTCCTTCAACACTGAGACCTTCATTTATACTCCAATAAATCATGCCTTTTAAATACTCAGATCGTGACTTTGATTTTATTCAAGCCCTCAAATTGAACTAAAGGCAGTCCCTCAAAGCCCAAAGGCCTTGAGCTCTTTTTCCCTCCTTAGCATGGGCACACTGTGGTCCTGCCCAGTGTGGAAACTGCTTCCGCATCCTTATCCCCTGTTCACACGTTCCCCATCAATCGGATGACATGAAACCACTTGGCTCATAAACAGGAGTTAGAGAAACAGAAGTTAAACCACGGGCACCAAAAGTGGTTGTGAGTCTGCGAGTGTGGAGAGAGTGGGAAAATCCACAAGCATGCGGCTCTCACCATCTGCCTCAAGAGCTGAGCTGCAGAACCCTATCTAGCAAGAGCTCGCTGTTGGAAATAATGCAGGTGCTTTGCCGCCCTCTCCTTGATAAAGAGCAGTGTGCTTTGCCACAAAACATTTCCTTTCTCAAGCCGCCAATGTCCAAACAGGTGTGTCAACAGCTGTCAGTTTCCTTTTCCTGTAATTGATGGGGGGAGACCCCTAAATCTCTGTATCTCTGGTCCCCTTACACCTGCTGTGTGTTATCTAGTGGCCCGGTAGAGTAATAATTATTGCAGATGCTTACATAGTATATAATATGTAAAAGAAACTGTTCTAGCATTTTATGTACATCAACACCTTTAATGCTTACGACAACCTCATGTCTTGGTATTACGATTATCCATTATACAACACAAGGAAATTAAGTATGGAGAGATTCAGTGACTTTTCCCAGGTCTAACGAGTGACAGAGCTTGGGCACCCAAAGTTTGTGCTCTTAACCATCATGCTCTTCTGAGAAAGAAAAAGATGAAAACCAGGAAAAAAGATGGTGCCGCAGCGATGGCACCAAGATGTAGGAAGGTTTTGAACAGACCAATAGGTCCAGAGCCCCTGGGAGGGTACACCGGGGAGGTGTCAAATAAAAATGGCATGTTTCTTTAATTTTTGTTGTGATCTTGTAGCTCTTACAGAATTGTGTAACTCTGCACCAAGCAGCTGCTTCAGACCCTTAAGGTAATCTTAAGTGTTACGGTGGGTGGACGGGGAGGAGAGAACCGACACTGTGGGCATCGAAGCCAGTTTGGTGGCCACTCTGAAATGCAGAGGGGAATGGAGTGGGGTCATTCAAACACAGCCACTTGAAAGGTTTGAAACTAAACCTCTGCCAGATACTATCATGTAACCTGACATTGTCAAGTGTTCTCTGGACGACTTCTAAGCAAGGTCACTGTGACTAATCATGTGGATCGGGACGATGGCAAACAGCCCTGTGTGGTGAAACACGTTATAACATAGACGTTAATTATTGTAATATAGGTGGAGTGACCCCTAGAGTGACCACAGTGCATCTCATCCCTCTTATTCACCCTCTCCCTCTCCACACCTTTCTGATTTATAATTAAGACATCTCTATTTCACTCTCTGATGAACATCTATGAGGTACCAGGGACTTCCTGTCATCAAGAAACTTAGGCAACAGGCTGATAGATTTTTTTCATCTTTTCAGTGATCAAATGTAGTCATCCTTAAATCTGACGTGGATTTATAACTATAAATAAATAAAGTTCTTTGTTTTGACTGGTGGTATCTGAGAGCACATAAGAAAATCCCTTCCTTTCGCTATGAATTTTGAAGGCAGTGCATTAGAAAGTTCATATATTTTCCTTCTGCGATTCATCATCAATTTGGAGATTTTTTTTTTTTTGGTACAAATGAAATCAGAATGTTTCCTTCCCTTCTATCTTTTCACATTGTGTGGGTTTATTAACTGCATGAGTCATATGGTTAAAACTTTTGAAAATGTCTGACTTAACAATAAACAGTAAGAGAACAGACCTCCTTTATCTCTGGGGCTGGGTCTCCCATCACTTGCAGACAGTCGCCCAGAGCGACGCCATGTGGAGCGTGTGAGGGACTGGCTGGGGGGAGGTGGGTGGGGCAGACACTCAGCCTCTGTCAGGATAATGCTTGTCTGAGCCTGTTTGTCTTCCACCTCTAACCTCGGCAAGTCTGTCTCCCTGACCTGAGAAATGTGGGAGACTTTAGAGGGGTGTGGACAGACTTTTCTTATGAAAAAAAGGGATTCGATTTTAGAAGAACATGAAATAAAGGGACAAGCAAGGATGCTCTAACAACGTACCACAAACTAGGCGGCCCAAACAACAGAACGTTATCGTCTCACAGTTCTGGAGACTAGAAGCCCAAAAGCAAGGTGTTGGCGGGGTTAGTTCCCTCTGAGGCTGAAGGGGAATCTGCCCCATGTCCCTCTCTTAGCTTCTGGTAACACCAGGCATTCCCTGGCTGGTCGATGGCACTCTCCCGTGGCCTCTCATCATCTTCCTCCATGCGTGTCTGCCTCTGTGGCCAAATGTCCCCCTTTTCACAAAGATACTGGTCTTATCGGCTTAGGGTCCCCTCTGCTGATCTCATTTTAACTTGATTATGTCTGTGAAGACTCTATTTCCAATTAAGATCACGTGTGGTACCTGGGACTTATATTCAATATATCTTTTGGGGGAGGAGACAGTTCAACTCAAAATGCTCACCAAGAAAACAAAATGGCGCACGGACAAATGAATCTGCATGAAAACCCTTCCAGCTCTTCCTCCTCATACAGCTTCCATCCTCAGACAGAGTTCTCCCTGACTTAAATAAGGGCTATGCGAACATAATTTTCCACCTCCTGAAAATCTGAATGCATTTTGAAATAAAACCATGGGTTTGCCTCCATTCTAGGGAAGACTTGGGGCAAGAACTCTAATCACAGTGTCAAATCTGTCATTAACTAGCTTGTTTCCAAGGCACTTTTTTTCCCCCCTGAGGCTCCATTTTCTGATCTGTTGGGTTGGCATTGGTGCACATGCCTTAAGTCTCCCACCAGAATAGCTAAACCCTGCAGGCTAAGCTGTTAACTCGCTGTTCTGATGTTTAACCAGAAGTAAGGGGAAGATCAGCCACTGAAGACCCCTGAGCTCAATGCTTTTGTGACGTGCAACGTAGTGTCGACATGTGTTCCTAAGTCAACACGTAGCAGAGGTGAACCCTCTGGTACACACTCTGCCTGCTTTCTCCAGCTTTCTTAGGACGATTATTCATCTGATTCCCTTTGTGCATGGACTTGAACTCCAGCCACTCCCTTGGGAACCAGCTGAAACGGAACCCATCCTCGGGTGTTTAGGGTGGAACCGTGCGAGGGGAGCAGATGCAATATTTAGTCAGGGTTTTTCTCACGTGTATTCTCCACATTTGGTGCAGAATTTCCAAGACATTTCATATGCAGGAAACAACCAGGAATGAAAAGCAGTGGCTTTGGATTCCTTTCCTGGAGTGGTGGGAATTTGGAATTCTTATAATGCAAATCAATAGTAAGCCCATTTAGAATCAGACAAACAAAGTGATGATGATTTTATGTCTCTGGGCCCAGAGCAAAGCCGCTTCCAGCTAGTCTAGGACCTATTAACATTTACAAAGTTCTTTCTAGTAAAAGACCAGTCTTTGGGGGATAGCTTGTGCCTAACGATTTCATGCCTTTTCACACTTGGCACAAACAGATCTAGGTTTTGATGAGGAAATTCTTCCTTGTTATAAGAATTCTGATTCTTGACATCTCCCTTTCCCTCTCTCTCTCTCCCCCGTCTCCTAAAATTACCTGGTGATGAAAGAAGTCAGGAGGGAAGAATTCCTTAAGTAACACTGAAGTTAGCCCGCACGTGAAATCAGGTCTCTTGTCAGAGATGTCGTCTGCCTGGGATGACAATCCTCGTTGGCTCTAGACATGCGTGCAATCTGTCCAGTGCATGTCTTGGGCCCCTCAAGTCTGCCTCATCTTCATTTCTAACAATGTTAACTGTTCAGTTTCCCCGGACAGTCTTATTCTATGAACAACGCATCACCTCAAAGTGAGGACACTGACTCAAACAGGAATCACCCACCTCACACTTACTGATACGCTTGCTTGTGGAGTCCACTGAGAAGTGTGTTTCTCACTCCCTGGGTGGACAGTTACACGTAAAATCCTTTCAACCCTGAACGGTCATGGGACCTTTTGGAATACGGACTCTTTGAGCAATCTTGAAATGATTTACTGATGGTGTTTTCTTTCATATCCAGAAAAGCAGCTACATAGCAGAAATCGTAACAGGTCCTGGGGTAAAGGGTGAACATCATTTGGATTTGCCCTCAGAAACCTTCCAGTACAGGTGGAGAATCAATTTGTACAGAAGCAATTACAACACAGATGTGAATGATAGATGGATGGATAGACAGACAGGACCCACTGTGTAGGGGAGGATTTTTTCCCACCTAAGGATCCTGGGATGGTTGGTCAGAGAAGGTCATATCTGATCTGGCTTTGAAGAATGGGCAGGAGACAGCATTCCTGGCAGAGTGAGAAAAACAAGGACCAAAGCAAAGGTAGGTGTGGTGAAGTGATGATAAATAGTTCTGCATGACTGGAAGATAAGAAATTTTCTGCCAGGGGGAGTGGCCAGCAAGAAACTGGAACGTTTGGACCAGGTCTTGAAAGAACTTCTCCACAAGTACGTTGTCTTTTGGCAGCTCAGCAGCGACCCCTACTGGCCAGGCAGAGTTGGTACCCAGAGTTTTGAATAGTGTCTCCCCTGTCTTTTGTCTAAAACAGCAGTTCTGAAAATATGTCCTATGTACTACCACCCAGCTCCCCACCCTCACTCACCTCCTCAAACTATTCCACTAAAAAGGGGTGTGAGGTCTAACGCTGCATCTGTAAGCTAGCGCAGTTCACCAGCATAGAGATGCCACAAAGATGTGTGGCAATACAGATTAGACCCTACATCGAGATGTATTTGGGAAGAAATCGGGCCTGCTCAATAATTTTGGGTGCTTCCCAAGTAATCCTCCCCCGTGTCACAACTAACAACCATCACTGCGAGCAAATATAGAATAGAGACTCCCACAACAGAATTTGTGTAGTGCTAATTCAACAGTTGATGTCTTCTCTGGTTTTCACTTCCAGAAAGATCATAGTACAGCATGGCTCCCTTTCTCCCTTAGTCTGTCTCCATCCCATTGATTGATTCCTTCAATTTTTTTTTATGTTATTTGCCAGGCATGACCACAAACTTATCCCCAACAGAAGGGAGGGTTTCTCTTTTCAGAGCTTCAGATGAGTTTAACACTCCTGATTTTTGTTCCAAACATTCTATCAATTTGCTTTCCCAGTATTTCCCGGGAAAAACTCTACTTTTCTCCAGAATAGAAATTTTGGGTCATGAGGGTGGAGGAACTCTTCTCAATCCTTCAAGTTTAAGGGTGGCAGCAAGAAGTAAATCAATGCAGTTGCCCCTTAAGTGGAGCATCTAAAGAGGTGGGGAGAGGGGGCCTGGGCTGAGAAGCATGGGATTCCTTCAGGGCTTTGGCCCCTCTGGTGAGCCCCAGTTTTGATCTCAACTCATCTTCTCTAGGAACGTTGGGGGTCCCAGGTCACTCCATTTCCAGGACACAGGGTACCCCTCTAGCTCTGGTAACATATTCTCCTGCAGAAGAAAAGGGGACATTTACCAGAGTCATTGCCCCCTGTGATGTCTTCAGGAATGACGTCCACCCTTAGCCCAAGCTCTAGAGGAAACAGAGGGTAAGGTAGAGTAACAGTCACCTGAGGGCGGGTTTTTGGTTGTTCCCAGGTGTCGAGGCAAGCTCCCCACAGTCTTCCTCACTGTCTATAAACGTTGTAGCCTGGGCCAGACTCTGGGGTCACTCACGAATGTCAGAAAGTAGCTCCAACCCATGTTCTGTGGAAGCTCGGGCCACTCCTGGTGGCTGTTCTGGTCCAGTTAGGGAGTAGTAAAATGCAGGTGTCAGTAGGTCCATTGTAACAAGAGAAGGCCGGCAGAGATGGAAAATTCCATCCAAACTGTAATCCTTGCTGTATTGGTTGGCTCAGGCCGCTGTCACAGCTTGGGTGGCACAAACGACACACATTTATTTTCTTAGTCCTGGAGGGCGAAAGTCCAAAATCAACGTGCTGCCCAATTTGGTGCTTAGTGAGAGCTCCCTTCCTGAATTGTAGATGTTACCGAAGGCAAGTTTGTGGTTCGCTGCACCATGAAGCCAAATAGACTGAAACGTCAGACTTTGGAGCAGGGAAAGGTTCATTGCAGGGCCAGGTAAGGAGGATGGGGTGGCTCATGCCCCAGGAAACTCCGAACTTCCCGAAGGATTTCAGCAAAGCACATCTAAAGGCCAGGTGAGGGGTGGGGGTGGGGGGTCACAGGGTACGTGATCAGCTGTGTACAATCCTCTGATTGGTTGATGTGGAGGGAACAAGGTGGTCAACACTATCAACCCCCAGGGCCAGAAGGTCTGGGGGCCATGTGCTCATGATCATCAAGTAGTTAATTTCTTCCCTTTGGTGGCGATTTTTAGCATCTGAAAAACTCAGGAAATAGACATGAGATACTATTATCTGGGTGCTTCAGAGAGGAGCTGCAGCAGGGGGTATGGGGAAGGGGTCTGACCCTGGAAGACCCCACAGGGTCCTGCTCAGTTACATAGACACCTTGCTGTGTCCTCACATGGTGAATAGAGAGAGCTCTCTCTCTTCCCCTAAATATAAATCTTCTCCTGAGGGCCCCACCTTCATGACCTCATCTAACCCTAATTACCTCCCAAAGGCCTTATCTCTAAATGCATCACATTGCGGGTTGGCAATGCAGAAATCAACCCATAGCACTTGTGTAACAGAGAAAAAGGCTCCACGTGAAGATGGAAGGAGAGAAGAATCTGGCTTCTTAGAAAAGCCAGATACCTTTCGTTGTAACTGCTTCTGGGTTTTAACCTTTCTCGTTGTGGGCAGAGTTGGGAATCCTGATTCTAGCTCGAGGAATGGAAACCACGCTAGGTATTTCAAACTGAAAAGGGATGCAATAAAGGGAAACGTGCTTAGGAAACCGCTGGAAAGGATGAAAGAGTAAAGACTGGAGAAGGTCCACTGACATCCCTGCGTCTCTAGCGCAGCGTCAGGAAAATATTGCTGCACCAGTGAGTCAGGAGACTTCAGGAAACCGTTACTGATGTAAAAGCTGCCCCCATGTCTGTTCAAAAGTTTGTAACCATTAAATGGTAATAAAAGTTCATGGGTGAGGGAGTCCTGGGAAATGCATTTCTAAGGCTTCTGGTCCCTGTGATGTAAGAGGGGATATAAAACAGGGTGGAAATGGGTGCTGGATGCCAGGGGATGCTATCCAGCGAGCTCTCCTCCGGGACATTTGCCTGCTACTCCGTTGTTCACAGCTGTTCGTGTCTTAGCTCATGCTGGGCTTCGACACAAGCTGATCAAGCAGACAAGACTCAGTAGTTTCCCACAGTCAAGAGAAAGGGAGACTGAGCTTGTCAAAAAAACACGTGTTTGTACCCATACAAAATGGCGCACCCCTGGGGGCTTGCTTTGGTTCCACAGTACGAACGTTTCTAATTTTTTCTGTAGTCTTCTGACCTCCATTCCTCCATCCCAAGCATGTCAATAAAACCAAATGGACTTCTACTCATCCAAAAGTGTCACTGAGCCCTTTCCTCCTTGCTAGAGGCCTCAATTCATGTTGTGATTTTAAAGAAGATAAGATTAGTAAGGAGATGAGGGAAGTAGGAAGAAGCTGGGTGAAAATATACAGCAGTGTTAATTTAAATAAATCAAATTGTCCGGAACCCTCTGTAAGTGAAACAAGAGAAGGAAAGGTCCACTGAAGGTCTGAAGCAGACTTTATGGAAAAAGAGAAGATAGGAACTGGGCTTAGAAGGGAGGGTTTGGTCAGAGGGAGCAAGGAGAAGGCATTCCGAATGGGTCTACCTATATGGCTTGTGGCAGAGTCAGAGAAGGGACCTACCGCACTGGAGCTGAAATGGAATAGAAAATCGTACCCAGGAGGGTCTAGGGATTCTCTTGAGGCATTTTCACTCCATGCGGTGGAGGATCCATTAATGGACCTTTCCTATTACTACTCTGCTTCTACATAAATCCAATATTTTGATTCCTTGGGAAATTAAGAAATCCCTTAAAATGAAACTAACAGAGGGTGTTAGTAATTGTCAGGCAGACAAGAAATTTGCTCTCAGTTCTACCCTTCCTTAGATGTTATGTCTGAAACAAACTACTTAATCATATCTTAATTTCTAGATACATTAGGGGGAGAGTTTACATATATGGGATACACACACACACACACACACACACACACACAAAATCTCCCAGAATTATCATAACCCATAAAGAAATCAGGCAAATGGTGCACTTTCCATGATGTCTAGCATATAGCAAGCATTGAAAAATTATCAACTCCCGCTTTTTCCCTTTAATAAATAAAGAAACTAACCACCAACTAACCACAACTAGGTGTACGAGAACTTCTAGATACCAGAATAATCCCAAGATCTATCCTCTTTCAGCTCTCTTTTTGTTATTAAAAAAAAAAAAACAAAACTCAACTTCCAAAATAAAATACACTGGGTAAAGTTTCCACAGTTTGGAATTTTACAAAGCCTCCCTGCGTGCCAAAACTTCACATAAAGTGTCTGGGGTTTGCACTTAGGGAATCAGTGTCTCCAAGATGCACATAAAATGTGAAGAGCTTGCTTCTCATCAGGCCCTGGAAGAATGACTGATTGTAGCATGCCAGACAAGATAATTAGATGGTACAGACAATAGCTATTATCGCAAGCACTAACACATGGTAACTTGCCGGCCACCGTGCCAGAACTGTCAAGAATCCTCAAACTGTATATCCCTGGAAGACACTGAAGGAATCACTCCAGAGCCTGAGCATCTGAGGAGAAAATGAGGGGCAATGACTTCCACCTCCAAAACAAAGAGTGATTTGATTGCTTTAACTTACACTTGCTTAACCATCTTGGCTGAAGGATCGCATAACACAATGTAGAAGTGCCCTCTAACGTTACTTTGGGGACCAAAAAAAAAAAAAGAAATTGGCGGAGGGTGGGGAAAACCTGGCCCCTGCTACTTGCAGGTGTATTTTTCTTGGGAAGCAAGATTGCTAGAGAAACAAAAGATTTGGTTCGTTTGGCATGGCCAGGCAAAAATGCAATCCTAGGGGAAGACTTTATTTAGAAACTTTATTTTTCCCCTGTTAACTTGAATAGTTTGTGGAGGGGAAAAAAAGAACTATAAATGGTTCATAAGTTCGCAATTATTTTTGTTTTGGTTTTAAAAACAAAATACACTCTCCCCACCCAGGTAGACCTTGCTATAGATTAATTTCACTTTTAATTGGCTACTATTCGGTGCCCCACGAAGCTGCAGCTTAGGCTCGGAGACATTCTAAAGAATGTGAGTGTACAGAGAGGATTCAGTTAGCACTACACTCTCCTGAATCTTCAATGGTCCTCTCTCCCCCGGGCTTTCTTCTGAGTCTATGAACATGCACAGCTCTCCCTTTAAATCTAGTCTTTCATATAAAGCCTACTCCATCACCTTCCATAATGTCCAAATCACTGATTTCTGGTTTTTCCTCCACCCTCCATTCACTCTTCAACCCACTGTAATCTCATTTTTTCCCCCACCACTAAAATAAGGCTGAAATTTCTGAGACTATTAGTCATTACCAAGTTCAAAAGAGACAGTCTGTCTTTATTTGTATGAGGCTTCTGAATAATTTGATCCTGTTGATCACCCCCTCCTCCTTGAAACTACTTTTCCCTCAGCTCTTCTCTGGTCCTTCCTCCCTGTGACTCCTTCCATCTCCTTTCTTGCTCCCTCCACACCTGCAGAATACATTTTTCCCTCTCTATGCTCTTGCCAGGTGATCGGGTCCACACCTGTGACCTCAATTTCCCACTCTGTTCCATGACTACCAAGACAATATTCCTCGTCCTCTCAATTTTCCTTAGCTCTAGTCCCATATTTCTAGTTGCCTAGGAGACAAGTCATTCTCACTACCCTACAACAGGAATCTCCAATTCAACATGTTCAAAACTGAGTTTACTCTTCTTGCATGTCCCTTTCGGGGTACCATGGTACCAGATTGATGGATGACATCACCTAGATGCTTGGACTAGAAATCCTTGGGTTACTTATGAATTTTTTTACCCTCAACATTCAAATTCAACCACAGACCAATTCTAATTAATTATACCT
Source organism: Camelus bactrianus (assembly GCF_048773025.1). Lineage (NCBI taxonomy): Eukaryota > Metazoa > Chordata > Mammalia > Artiodactyla > Camelidae > Camelus > Camelus bactrianus. Next base: position 18,524,247 of record NC_133572.1, read on the forward strand.
CATCAATATATCCTGCATCCTTCTTTTCTTCATTCGTCCTGCCACAGCATTAGTTCTAAGTCTACTTATTTCTCATCTCTGATTACTACAGTGAATTGGTCTTTTTCCATCACTTCCTATCCTGTCTCTAATCCATTCTCTATGTCATCTAAGAGTTAACCCTTTAAGACACCATTTTCATGTTTCTCTGCTACAAAGAAGCATACAAATAAAACTAGACAAGTAGATCCTAATGCATGAGATGTGAAGTGCAAAATTCTCAATTTAGGGAAGACAGCAGAAAAACCCCATCACAGTCTGGTGCTAATCTTATGCTTCAGCTTTCTTTGACCAGCCTCCTTTTACACCCCTCCAGACACCAGCCTCAGCCACACCTCTGCCATATCACATTAAACTCCTTCACGTGCTCGCCTTCTCTGAAACCCTCTCTTCACCAGAAAAGGCACCACCCCCCTCTCCCACCGGGTGAACTCCTGCTCATCTCTTAAATTATAGCTCAGCCGTTGGCACCTCTGGGAAGTGATACTGACAACTCTGAGCTGAGCTGGTAGTGACTTCCTTTGAATTTCCATTGTAATTTTCTGTACTATTATTACTGATCGCCACCGTACGATTATTGCATTAAAGTTGCTTACGTGTAAATCTCCCACCTAAGATCATTAAATCCTTGCAGTGAGGGAATGTGTCTGATTTATTTTATACCTCCAGCGTTCACCACGGTGCCTGCCATTTGGGAGCTGGTAAGTCTGTGGAATGAATGAGTACCTTCCATAAAAGTGCAACATGATAATCTTTGGTTAGGCTTATATTTAAAAATTTAAAAAGACTTTTCTAGTGTCCTACTTCACAAGTATTCCTTCTTTCCCTGTTGGAATGGTCTCCAGTAGCCTCTTCTTTCTTTAATTATGCAAATAACCACCTTATGGTACTTTTTCAAAATCTGTTCATTCAGAGAGTGGATAAGATCTCTGCATCCTACAGTTCCAGTAGTACATAATAAGAAATGATATAGTGAAAAGAGCCTGTTAACTCGAGAAAGTTCCACAGGAAGGTGAAATGGTCAGCCCTTGGTGTTTCATAGAACTTTCCCGCATTGGCTTCTCTGCGGGCTCCAACACTTTCTATCCATCTTCCTTCATTTTCATGAACTCAGTTTCTTTACAATACATTTCTTTTCCTCATCTTCTTGAACTCATACCCAAATTTATTAACTTAATTAATGAGATCACTTATTAATCAATCATTATATTAGGATTTCCAAAGCCCATTTTTACATATGGTGTCTTTTCTCCCCCTGCCCATTGAGAAGCATTGTGTTATCATTCCACATAAAAATAAGTGGAGGAGAGGAGAATTTCCTTTCTTTTTTTCAAATGAAGTATACTCAGTTACAATGTGTTATTTTCTGGTGTACAGCATAATGTCCCAGTCATGCCTATAAATAAAATCTTCTTCATCAAAGGTTGTTGTAAGATATTGAATATAGCTCCCTGTGCTATACAGAAGAAATGTGGGTTTTTTTTAATCTATTGTACATATAGTGGTTATCATTTGCAAATCTCAAACTCCCAAATTTATCCCTTCCCACCCCACTTCCTTTGGTAACCATAAGATTGTTTAATATGTCTGCAAGTCACTTTCTGTTTTGTAGATGAGTTCATTAGTGTCCTTTTTTTTCTTTTTCTTTTTCCTTTTCAGATTCCACATATGAGTGATTTCATATGATGTTTTTTCTTTCTCTTTCTGGCTTATTTCACTTAAAATGGCAATCTCCAGGTCCATCCATGTTGATGCAAACACATTATTTTATTCTTTTTTATGGCTGAGTAGTATTCCAGTGTATAAATATACCACAACTTCTTTATCCAGTCATCTGCTGATGGACATTTAGGCTGTTTCCACGTCTTGGCTATTGTTTATAGTGCTGCTATGAACATTGGGGTGCCTGTATCTTTTTGATTTAGAGTTCCCTCCAGATATATGCCAGGAGTGGGATTGCTGGATCATATTATAAGCCTATTTTTTAGTTTTTTCTTTATTCTATTATTTTATTGTTTTTCTCCCAAACCTTAAGAACTAAATCCCATGTCACTGATAAATCAGCTACATAGCTAACGGGTGCTAATGGATTCCATTTGGCTCTAAATTGCAGAGCTGAGAAACTCATTTAAAAGATCCACAGCTGAATTATGGACCAGTCTCCAGCAGCATCTTTAGAGGGTCTTGGGAATTAAAAAAAAAAAACAAAAAACCTAACAGATGTAATTAACCTATGAAAGCAATGGTAAGGTGAGAGTTACAGCAAGGAAGCTTTCTGAAACTGATGTGTAACTTCGAGAATGAGCCAAAAAAGATGAGAGATTGCATGAAAATATACTATCAAAAAACAATTTATGCTATTAACCAAGATTTGGGGCATATGTTTATTTATGAGAGGAAATACTGTCCAGTCAGGGAATGTAACCTGTGGCATCTCTCTCTAAAAAGAAGTCTCTGCATATCCTCTACAAAATAAGAGTCACGTCATGGTAGCCCGGAGACATGCCCATTTTTTATGCCAATCCAGAAAAACAGCAGAATTCAATGAAGGCATATGCTAGACAGCAGCCTTAACCAGCTGCCATGGTAAGAGACGTGGGACCACTCAGGTCAGTCTGCAGATCTCCTCCCCCTCATGCTCCCAAGTCAAACTTTTCTAAGCTTTACCCAATTCTGGGCCCCCAACAGGTTCACTTAAGTCTTCTTTTTCTCCCCTGCAGAAATAGAAATATTCTCATCTACATGATTACCTTGGCTGACAGAATAGCCAATCCTACAGAAAGCTAAGAGGCAATACGAAAAGGGATGCAGAGAATTTGGAAATGACCAATAAAAGAGGAAGACCTGTGTTGACAACAGTCCATTTTCCTCTTAGAAAAAGTAAAAAATATGACTGTATTCTTTACAGTCATGTCAAAAGTGTCTCGTTTGCTTCCCAAATGCCTGGTGGAGCAAGGCAAGGAGAGGCTTACTGAATCGTATTGGTCAGGAGTGTGGGAGGCTGGGCATTCGATGACGTGACCTGAGCGGGTTCCAGCCCCCCAGGACAGTGAGCATTTGGAAGAGAACCTAGGACTTATTCTGGCCTCTTCACAAGCTCCAGGGATCCCTGTCTGCAGAAGGGCAGTTCTTTTCCATGATTCCAGTGTCATTCCTAGGCATTCTTGTGAAGGAGGAAGGGATGGTCATGCAGATAATCGTGCAGACAGAATTACTCATGGTGGAGAATGAACTGAAAGGGACGATTTGACTCCTTAGTGTAAGTGTGTGGAAGGTCCTCTGAGAGCGAAGGGCACCGAGGTGGCTTCCAGGGACGTTCAGCACAGCAGGACTGCTCCCCAGGGTGGGTCTTCATGACTCTGCTCCCTCCTTTCTGTATCCTTCTCCCACTGTATAGCCTCGTTGTCCATATTCCCAGGCATCTATAACTTCCAGCTGTCTTTGGGGTGCCCAGAGTCCCCCACAGAGCCCCTTCCCCACCCCTTGCCCACCCCTCTTCAGTGCCACAAACCTCGAAAACACAACACACTAAAACAAACAAAAACAACAACTCCATTATTAAGAATCTGATCTTTGACAACCATGGAGATAACAAGCTGGTTAAAGTTATTTCCATGAATGAATAAATAATAATGGCTATAAGATTCCTTGCATTCTCATTATGTGCTTTTTCAGCATTTTATGCATTATCTCATTGAATCTTCATCCATGCTGTATGAAGTATTTTTATTATACCCATTTTATAGATAAGGATATTGAGGCTGGAAGAGGGTGATATCGCCTGCTATCAGCAGGCTTCTGCAATTGCAAGTGCCAGGATTCAAACTTGAGTGTGTCTGTCACCCAAAGCTAAGCATACTTTGCCTCAACTTGATCCTTCTCTTTTACTAATCATACTTCTAGGATTTGGACCAATATCATTCCCTTTGCATTGTTTTGTATTGAACAATACCTTTCACTTGTTGTTTGGAAAAACAAAGACAAACTCAAGTTGTTTTGAGAGGAAAAATAATAGAATATGAGCTGTCTGGCAATACCCAAGATTGAAAATGCACTGGCTGCCAGGAAGAGGGCGAACCAGGAACTGGGAAGCTGCGATCTCTTTCCACCTCTCAGCTCTTCTTTCCTGACGTCAGCTTCATCCTTACCATGCTCAACAAATTTTTCTCTGCGTTCAAGTCCAGCTGGTAGTGAACGCATTTGCTCACTATGTCTGCATGACAGCAATTAAGAGTTAAGGCAAAACTAAGCCCAGAATCTTATCATTTTAACTCAAAAATTTTAAAGACGAGATTGTCGTCTGCTCAACTTAGGTCATGGACCCACATTCTCGCACAATCGACTACATCTAAAGGGCTACTGTCGTGTTGTACAAATGGCTGTTCCTGGGGCTTACTGACATTACACCTGTTTTGATGGGAGACGGTGAGGATATGTCCTCGGTACCCATTGTGGATGTGTAGTAAACCTCCATTAAGAGCTGGGAATACAAATCTTGTTGGATAGTAATCAATCGCCTGGTATTTAAGGAGTTCAAAAACCTTTGCCTGTGGAATCCAGAAGTTCAGACCTGAAGAATATAGGTAGAAATATTTTATCTGTTCTCTTATTTTATACTGCAAACCAAATTTAACCAAAACTGATGGAGGAGGACTTCCCGGCCTTTAAGGGCTTCTGAATTCTTCAGTCAACTCTTGAAAAATTTAGTGACAATTTAAAAATATCAGTACATTCCAATTCATCCTTTGTAAGCAAAGGCACTGAAAATTCTCATCGTTAAAATATACTCACCAGTGAGCATAACACAGATTAATAAATGTTTTTTGACCAGAATAAAAGGGGTCTAAGTGAATTTTTCCATTAGTATGTTTCAAAAAATTTATATAATACTATAAACAGATTTTCCCATACTTGTAGTCTATGTAACACTTGCATTAGACAAGAAAATCTATATAAGGTATCACTTTTTTGGATACTGACAAAGTGTATTTTGAAAGTTCAGAGAGGACTCAGTAAAGAAACTTACTTAACTTTGTTTAATCCAGCATTTGCCTAACGGACTTAATGAAGAAATAGCTCATAGGTATTAGCATTATCATGAGCACTGTTTGAAAAACACTGATGCAAAGGCTGTGAAATAAAGCCAGACATGCATGGAAAGTTAGATTTCCTGCTGTTAACTGTAAATGAAAAGGAATCCTACTCCGCAGAACAGAATTCAACCATAATTCCAGAAAAATCAGTTAAGTAAGAGATGACCATCTCTGCTTTTAAAGATAAAGCTGTCAGAGCAGGTAAATAACTTCCCTCAGGTCATATTGCAGAATAAGGCCAACACTCAGGTCTTTAACTTTTAACCATCTGCCCTTTCTACAGGTCCACACATGCAGCAAGAGCTTGTTTGAGATCCAGCAAAAGCAAAACAGTCGGTTCAAATGGTCTTTAACTTTTCCCACAGAACTCACCAGCAGACCTTAAGACACAAAAAGTCAACTCTTCAGAGGTCTGACAGAAACTGGGATCACTCAGAACTGTAAACCGCCACCTGACCCAGCCCCAAATAGTGTTCCAGATATTAAGATGATTTCAAAAGAACAAACGTAATGATTTAAAAAAAGCAGGTGTAAATTTTTTGTTTTTGTTTTTGTTTTTTGTGAGTCACAATTTTTAAAGGCTATACTCCATTTACAGTTATTATCTGCCATGCAGTTTTTTTAAACATCTTTTTAATTGAGTTATAGTCATTTTACAATGTTGTGTCAAATTCCAGCGTACAGCACAATTTTTCAGTTATACGTGAACATACATACATTCATTGTCACATTCTCATTCGCTGTGAGCCACCACAAGATCCTGTATATATTTCCCTGTGCTACACAGTACAATCTTGTTTATCTATTCTACATTTTGAAATCCCGGTCTGTTCCCTCCCACCCCCTGACCCCTGGTAACCATGAGTTTGTATTCTATGTCTATAAGTCTATTTCTGTTTTGTATTTATGTTTGTTCTTTTTTTTAGATTCCACATATGAGTCATCTCATATGGTATTTTTCTTTCTCTTTCTGGCTTACTTCACTTAGAATGACATTCTCCAGGAGCATCCATGTAGCTGCAAATGGCATTATGTTGTTGGTTTTTATGGCTGAATAGTATTCTATTGTATAAATATACCACCATTTCTTTATCCAGTCATCTGTCGATGGACATTTAGGCTGTTTCCATGTCTTGGCTATTGTAAATAGTGCTGCTATGAACATTGGGGTGCAGGTGTCATCCTGAAGTAGGGTTCCTTCTGGATATATGCCCAGGAGCAGGATTACTGGGTCATATGTTAAGTCTATTCCTAGTCTTTTGAGGAATCTCCATACTGTTTTCCACAGTGTCTGCACCAAACTGCATTCCCACCAGCAGTGTAGGAGGGTTCCCCTTTCTCCACAGCCTCTCCAGCACTTGTCATTTGTGGATTTTTGAATCATGGACATTCTGATTGGTGTGAGGTGATACCTCATCGTAGTTTTGATTTGCATTTCTCTGATAATTAGTGATATTGAGTATTTTTTCATGTGCTTATTGATCATTTGTATGTCTTCCTTGGAGAATTGCTTGTTTAGGTCTTCTGCCCATTTTTGGATGGGGTTGTTTGATTTTTTCTTATTAAATCATATGAACTGCTTATATATTCTGGAGATCAAGCCTTTGTCGACTTCATTTGCAAAAATTTTCTCCCATTCCGTAGGTTGTCGTTTTGTTTTACTTACGGTTTCCTTTGCTGTGCAGAAGCTGGTAAGTTTAATTAGGTCCCATTTGTTTATTCTTGCTTTTATTTCCATTGCTTGGGTAGACTGACCTAGAACATTTTTGAGATGTATGTCAGATAATGTTTTGCCTATATTTTCTTCTAGGAGGTTTATTGTATCTTGTCTTATGTTTAAGTCTTTGGCCCATTTTGAGTTGATTTTTGTGTATGGTGTAAGGGAGTGTTCTAGCTTCACTGATTTACATGCTGCTGTCCAGTTTTCCCAACACCATTTGCTGAAGAGACTGTCTTTATTCCATTGTATATTCTTGCCTCCTTTGTCAAAGATTAGTTGACCAAAAGTTTGTGGGTTCATTTCTGGGCTCTCTATTCTGTTCCATTGGTCCATATGTCTGTTCTTGTACCAATACCATGCTGTCTTGATGACTGTAGCTCTGTAGTATTGTCTGAAGTCTGGGAGAGTTATTCCTCCAGCTTCTTTCTTTCTCTTCAGTAATGCTTTGGCAATTCTAGGTCTTTGATGGTTCCATGTAAATGTTACAATGATTTGTTCCAGTTCTGTGAAATATCTCCTGGGTAATTTGATAGGGATTGTATGAAATCTGTAGATTGCCTTGGGCAGTGTGGCAATTTTAACAATATTGATTCTTCCAATCCAGGAGCATGGGATATCTTTCCATTTTTTTAAGTCTTCTTTAATTTCCTTCATCAGTGGTTTATGGTTTTCCATATATAAGTCTTTCATCTCCTTGGTTAGATTTACTCCTAGGCATTTTAATACTTTGGGTGCTATTTTAAAGGGGATTGTTTCTTTACTTTCTATTTCTGTTGATTCATCATTCCTGTAAAGAAATGCAACTGATTTTTGAACATTAATCTTGTAACCTGCTACCTTGCTGAATTCTTCGATGAGCTCTAGTAGTTTTTGTGTGGCCCTTTTAGGGTTTTCTATATATAGTATCATGTCATCTGCATATAGTGACACTTTTACCTCTTCTTTTCCAATTTGGAAATCTTTTATTTCTCTCTCTTGCCTGATTGCTGTGGCTAGGACTTCCAAGACTATGTTGAATAGGAGTGGTGATAGTGGGCAGCCTTGTCTTGTCCCAGATTTTAGTGGGAAGCTTTTGAGTTTTTCACCATTGAGTACTATGCTGGCTGTAGGTTTGTCATATATAGCTTTTATTATGTTGAGATATGTTCCCTCTATACCCACCTTGGTGAGAGTTTTTACCATAAATGGGTGTTGAGTTTTATCAAACGCTTTTTCTGTATCTATTGAGATGATCATGTGGTTTTTGTCCTTTCTCTTGTTGATGTGATGTATTACATTGATTGATTTGTGTATGTTGAACCATCCTTGTGTCCCTGGGATGAACCCCACTTGATCATGATGTATAATCTTTTTTGTGTGCTGTTGGATTCTATTTGCTAGTATTTTGGTAAGGATTTTTTCATCTATGTTCATCAGTGATATTGGTCTGTAATTCTCTTCTTTGGTGGTAACTGTGCCTGGTTTTGGATAGTCCATGCAAATGGAAAAGCCAAAGAAGCAGGTGTAGCAGTACTGATTTCAGACAAAATAGACTTTAAAACAAGGGCCATAAAGAAAGATAAAGAAGGACATTTTATAATGATTAAAGGAGTAATACAAGATAAGGATATTACAATCTTTAATATATATGCACCCAAAATAGGAGCACCTAAGTACATGAAACAACTACTAACAGAGATAAAGGGGGAAACTGATGGGAATACAATCATTGTCGGAGATTTTAACACCACATTAACATCACTGGACAAATCTCCCAGACAGAAAATTAATAAGGCAACAGAGAAATTAAATGATACAATAGGAAAATTAGATTTGGTGGATATTTTCAGAGCATTACACCCCCCAAAAATAGGATATACATTCTTTTCAAGTACACATGGAACATTTTCTAGGATTGATCATGTACTTAGGCACAAAAGAAGCCTCAACAGTTTTAAGAAGATAGAAATTATCTCAAGCATCTTTACTGACCACAATGCCATGAAGCTAGAAATCAACTACAGAAAAACAAAGGAGAAAAAAAGGAAAGTATGGAGATTTAACAACATACTATTAAAAAACCAATGGGTCAATGAGGAAATCAGAAGTGAAATTAAAAAATACATTGAGACAAATGAAAATGAAAACACAACCACACAAAATTCATGGGACGCAGCAAAGGCAGTGCTAAGAGGGAAATTTATAGTGATACAGGCCTTCCTCAAAAAAGAAGAGCAATCTCAAATAAATAATCTAACCCACCAACTAAAAGAATCAGAAAAAGAAGAGCAAAAACACCCAAAAGTCAGTAGAAGGAAAGAAATAATACAGATCAGGGAGGAAATAAATAAAATAGAGATTTAAAAAACAATAGAAAAAAACAATTAAACCAAAAGCTATTTTTTTGAAAGAGTAAATAAAATCAACAAACTTCTGGCCAAACTCACAAAGAAGGAAAAAGAGAGAGCACAAATAAGCAAAATAAGAAAGGAAAATGGAGAAATTACAACAAATAACATAGAAATACAGAATATCATATGAGAATATTATGAAAAACTATATGGAACCAAAATGGATAACCTAGAGGAGATGGACAAGTTTCTGGAAACATACAGTCCACCAAGACTGAACCAAGAAGAAACTGACCACCTGAACAAACCGATCACTAGAAATGAAATTGAATTAGCAATTTAAAAAAAAACTCCCTACACATAAAAGTCCAGGATCAGACAGCTTTACCAGGGAATTCTACCAAACATACAAAGAAGAACTCATACCAGTCCTTCTGAAACTCTTCCAGAAGACTGAAAAGGAGGGAATGCTCCCAAACTCATTCTATGAAGCCACCATTTTTGTTTTTGTTTTAACCTATAGAAGATGTGTTAGGTAATCAGAGAATGCACATGCTCACCCCAACCTCGTCCTGTAGGAAATTCATCCTCCTGAGTTTCCACACTAGGAATTCTGGGAGTTCTCTAGACGATCCCACAGACACCCTTAGGACCTCGACACTGCGTCCACTTCTTCCCTACCATGATGCCAAAGTAAAAGTGACAACTAACCTCCCGAATGCCAAGCAGAGGCATATTGGCTGCTGCTCAGGCAGCTGATACCCACATTGATGTCAGTTTCTAAAACCCAGAGAGAGCTGATGTTTGCAACTAGATGTGGGCGCTCGGACCAACACCACGCCTGCCGCTGTTGGCCACTCCCTGCCATGGAGGCTGCCCGTGCCTGTTCTGCTGACATCTCTGCCTCGTCCACCTTGCCTTCTCACCACCTCTCAGAGATGGTGCAGAGACAGCAGTTTTTAAGTTTTACTTGCACTTTGGTACCACCCCTTCATCCAGTGACTTCTACGGAAGACAGTGGTGACAAGGCCACGGGCAACATTCTCTCTCCCAGACCTGCCTTGTACAACTCGATCCCCGTGAGTGCACCTGGGCTTCTTTTTCCCCTTGGAAAGAGATCTTTCCTGAGTGGCTTCTCATTCCTCTGTGGCTTTTCCCATCACTTATTTCCTTTTCTCAGACACAGGGCAGAATCTCGGGACGGACACAGCAGAGCATCTGTCTAGAGCCCTGGCTGGGACCGCCTACACCCAGCTGTTCTGACCCAAAGTGAGAAGGACACACCTTCACTGACTTTGTTAAACACTGTGCGGCCATTGTGGGCTGGGCAAGCCCAGCTGCAATGAGAGCATCGTTTTCCTAAATAAACATCAGCGTTAACAGGAAGAGGTTCCATGAAGTGGTGAGAAAGCCCTGGCCTGGGAAGCTGGACATCTGGACTCCGATTCCGATTAGTTGCTTGGCCTCACTAAAGTCCTTTAATGTCTCTGGACTTCAGTTTCCTAGCTTGGAAAATCCACTGCTCACTCTGGTCACTAAGTTTCTCTGTAACCCTGACCTTCTCTGCTTGAGTAAGTGAATCAAGATCATCCATTCTCCACAAAGAACCCTAATGCATCTGTTTGTTTTACTGAACAAAACATTTATTATTACTGCTCCATCTAAGTGATTATTATTCACCTTATTTTATCTATAGATAAGCAAATTGAAATCCAAAACTGTTATGTTAACATATGTACAACACCAATATAAGGGTGGCATTCAGAAAAAAAATGAGTTATGCCAATGTATAGCTGATTCAATTTTCTCTTCCACATTAATGGTTCTTTATTATCCTTGTCTTCTACAGCCAAGATCAGTCAATATTTTGACAGCATTATCCTTTGTATCTTTCCCTCCTTTGTATTCTCATTGCTAACGTCCTGATTTGGACCTTCTTTGTCTCAGTCCTCAAGTAGCTCATTGCTAAAGTAGCATCTTTAATGGCGTCTCCTCTAACCTCCTCACCACCCCAATACATCCTTCATAGTCCTGGCAGGTTATTTTATTTTATTTTATTTTATTCCCTACTGTTCTCAAGCCTCCAGAGATTCTTTATGGATCACAGGATAATATCCAAACTCTTTAACCTGGCATTCAAAACTCTCACAATATGGCACCAACATTCCCATCGATTCTTATTTTTCTAATCATCTTCTCTTATATTATGCAAATGGATTTACCTTCCACTTTTCCAAACAGTTCTGAATACTCATTCCTTCAAGAACCTTGTTCCTTGGCTCATGCTGGGGGCATCCTCTACCTGAGACAAAGTTCCCTCCTGTTCAGTAAATGTAAATCTTATTTCTCTTCAAAATCTGAGCTCCAATGAGCCCTTTTTAAAAAGCATCCCTCTATAACCTCCATTGGAAGTCTTTCTGTCTGAATCATCTAGCACTTTGTAAGAATCTCTACTTTGTAGCCTTTATAAATGTTGTGATTTTTGAGTTTATTTGATCAATATCTTTCTTCTTCCTCTAAGCAAACTCCAAATGGGCAAGAACCATGTCTATTTGTGTTTATCATTCTGTCCTCAGGGGCTAGCTCAGTACTTGTCACATTTCAGATGTTCAGGAGGTAATTACCAAACACGTAGCAGAATGAACATCTCTTAACACCCATCATTTTCTAATTTCTAAGGGTAGATATTTGTATCCATGTCTTGTGTCCCATAATAAACTATTAGCTCCTTGAGAACAACAAGTCTGATTCTATTTGGTACCCCTCAAAGAAAAACGCCTTGCATGTTGGAAATACTTGTTTATAAATATTACTAGTAAACATTATTTATAAATATATATTAATAGTTAACTAACTAACAAGGCAATTTTAGGAAAAGAATCAACTTCAGAGTATGTAGCCCTATGTTCAAATTCTGGCTTTTTAAAGTTAAATGAGAAATGTTCAACAACCTTTTCCAATTAAAGTAAGCTTTGTGTTTTACAACATACAAAGCGTTCTCACAGCTGATTGTCAAACAGTGTTGGATAGTATTATCCCCAGTTTACAGATGAGGAAACAGAGGTAAAGATAAGTCAGCTGAGGTTTAAAGAGGTTAATGATCATTCAGCCACTAAATGGAGGAACAGGGATTCAAACTAAGGTTTTTGGAGGCCAAAATCTATGTCTTTCCAGTTCTCATGACTAGAATAGAGATGCAGACCAATGGATCTGTGTCTTTGGATAATATTTTTTTCCCTAGAGTTTAGACCTCTTTTAACCCTTATCTGCTGTTATGGCCTCTGAAAACATTTGAAGGAGCATATTCAGAGTTTCTGGTGTCAGGATAAAAAGGCCAGAGAACAGAAGTGGTAAGTTTTGGAGGAAAAGCAGACTAGGTCCATTTCCTTTTTGACATGAGGAAATTACAGCAAAGTCCTAAAATAATTTTTTTCTCTCTCTCTAAATTCTTCTTCACTGAATAGGTACAAAGTGGAAACTCATCACTTTTATTTAAACCAGGGACCCTGCTTTTTTTCTTTCTGTAAAAACCACTTGATCTTTATATCGAAGCTCAAGTCCAAATCAAGAGGAAAAACAGGCCTTATTTATTATGCTGTTTGCTCTCATCATGTTCTTCCCAGAAATGAATGCCTGTCCCTCTCAGCCTTCCTTTCACAGGACACTCTGATCTGACTCCCTCGCGGCGCTGGGCGCGCTGTTTTGCCTGGCTTAGCCCATCACCAGAAGGCTGAGCTGCCTTTTCTCACACGCAGGATCCAGCAGACCGTTTTCCTTGGTCATCAGCAGAGAAAACGGGAGTCTCTTCTCTTAATGGGCTGAGCTCCTGCCAAGTTCCAAAGCGCTCTCGCCCTTCCTGAAGGACGCTGAATATTTGCTCATTCCCCAAGACATCTGGTTACCTTGTGTGAGTAACCCTCTCCTGAGGGTGGTGGGTTGTTTGAAAGCAGATCATTCCAGCAAAAAAAAAAAAAAAAAAAAAAAAAAAAAAAAATGTTTAGGAACTTTCAAACAATTCTGATAGAACTTGGTCACTTAAAACAAAACACAAAGCTTTCCCATTGCAGTTGCTACTCAATAGCAGGTGAAACAATAAAAAATATTGAACAAGTAAAGTCAATCTGTGTCCAGAGAATTTTAATACAGTTTAAAACAAATAATTCCACATAGATCCTCTGGGGTTTTGCCATTAAGTCTTTAGCAATCTGTTTTTAATAGCCAGGCAATATTCTACAACAGCAGGCATTGAAGAATAATAACAATAAAAAAAAAACTTTGTAAAAAAAAAATAAATAAATAAATAATAATGCTAAACTTAATTTCAAAAAAAGAAATAAAATGGTGACAGCAAATAGTTTGGCTGAAACACAAGGAGTAACAGAAGTTATACCCGTTAAATATTTATCAACAGCATAGCCAAGTATGGTGGCCCTTCCAGTCGTACCCCAGAGCAGTGCGACAGGGATGTATGCAGCTTGACTATGTAACCTTTCCTTCCTCTGAGCCAGACAGCTAAGGGTTAATACAGATCTCGTTAACAATTGTATGGGAATCATGAGATTTAGTTTATTTTTCCTTTTCTTTTATTTGTAGCCCAAAACCTGCCTCAAGACTTCAGGAATAAAAAATGCTTTTTAAGAAGACACTTTTTTGGTAACCATTATCCCTCTAGTTAGAGTAACACCTCATTTGTCTATCATCAATGAGGGAACGCTTATTCTTCACAAATTAATTTTCCTATAAAAGAAAGCAAGTTTAGTGTTCAAAGGAATGCATTTCACTTAGATATTTTTGCTGGAACTCTTTCTAAAAGAGATCACATATTGAACTGGCTTTGACCTTTTCTGATGATTCAGACTTATCATCGTGAGCATCAATCCCTGCAAGTCGCCATCAACTCCTTCCCCTCAGGATTCACAGGTGCTGGAAGCTAGCACAAGCTAAAAGAAAAGTCCCTTTTGACCTTATCTACCTTGAATTACCCTCTTTGCTTTCTTTTTTCAAACAGCTTTGTTGGTATATAATTCATAGACCATCCAATTCACCCACTTAGAGTGTCCAGTTGAATGTTTTTAGTATATTCAAGGATCTCTGCAACCATCAACATAGTTTATTTTAGAGCACCTTCAAAAAGGAACCCATATCCTTCAGCTATGATCCTCCCTGCCATCTGGCACCAGCCCTCCCTGACTCCAGCCCAAATCAACACTAATCTACTTTCTGTCTCTAGACTTCCCTATTCTGGGCATTCAGACCAATGGAATTATGCAGTACAAGGTCTTCTGTGACTGGCTTCTCTCACTTAACATGATGTTTTCAAGGTTCATCCTTGTGGTTGTGTATATCAGCACCTCATTCCTCTTTATGGCTACATAATACTCCATTGTATGGATATAGAGGATTTTTTTTTTAAATCCATTTGTCTATTGACGAACATTTGGGTTGTTTCTACCTTTGACTCTTTGTCTAATGCTGCTAGAAACATTCATGTACACGTTTCAGTATGGACGAACGTTTTCATTTCTCTTTAGTGTGTATACCTAGGAAAGAAATTGCTGGGTCATCTGGCAATTCTGTGTTTAATTGTTTAAGGAACTGCCAGACTGTTTTCCAGAGTGGCTGTACCATTTTCACCCATCCCCAACTCCCCGCACCCTACCCCAGCAGTACATGAGGCTACTGATTTCTCCACATTCTTGCCGGTATTTGTTATCTGACTTTTAAATGATTCTAGCCATTACAGCAGGTGTGAAGCCATAGCTCATTGTGGTTTTGAGTTGCATTTTTCTGATCACTAATGATGTCAAGCATCTTTTCATGGGCTTATTAGTCATTTGCATTCTTTGGAGAATTGTCCATGCAGATCCTTTGCCCAGTTTTTTTGTATATATTTACATATTCTTTTATTGAAGTACAGTCAGTTTACAATATTGTGTCAATTTCATGTACAGCATAATAGTTCAGTCATACATATGCATACATATATTTGTTTTCATATTTCTTTTCATTATAGGTTGCTGTAAGATATTGAATAAAGTCCCCTGTGCTATACAGTATGAATTTGTTGTTTATGTACTTTATATATATTAGTTAATTGGATTGTCTTTTTATTATTGAGTTGTAAGAACTCTTTATATATTCTATATATACCTCTGCAAAGTCCCTTGTCAGATATGTGATTTGAAAGCATTTTCTCCCACTCTGTGGGCTGTTTTTACACTTTTTTTTGATGTTGTCCTTTCCCCCTATTTTCCTTCCTCTCCTGTTGCCCAGCTACTTGAAAGAAGTTCCTCATGGTCCTTGTAGTCTCCTGTGTCTCTCTTCTCATTCATTCCTAAAATCTACTGCAGTGTGGTTTCAATACCCTCTATTCCTTTGAAACCCTCTTACTAAGGCCAAACTGCTCTTATTAGGGCCCAAGAGGACTTTCTTATTGTTAAATCAAAGGCATTTCCTTAATGCTCACTTTCTACTTTCCATTTGACATTTGCAATATTCAATCATCATCTCTTTGAACACTTTAACTTCCATGATATGATTTTCTCCCAATTTCACCCCTATTATAATAAAAACAATTTTTAAATTTCCTTCCTCTGGTCCTTTTATTCTATTTACACTTAAATGTTGATGTTCCCCAGAGTTTAATCTGCTATCATCTTTTCAGAATATTCTTCTTAAGTGATCTCATTTATTCCCATGCCTTCAACTCCATTGATAACTCCCGAAATAAATTTCCAGCCTCCACCTTGTTCTAAAGTCCAGAACTACATTTTTAACTGACTATGAGTAGCTCCCTCTTAATCTCTCTGGGACTCCCGCAGGAAGCTAAAACATGCCATTTTCAAAATCCAAAATAATTCTTCTCTCTAGTTGTGTATCTTCCCTTATTCTCATATCACTGAGGTGTGGACATTTGGATTCATTCTGCACTAATCTTATTCTTTCATGTTGGTCTCACATTTGTCATCATGTTGATCTTACCTTCTAAGTATTTTTCTAATCTTTCCCTTTTGTTTCATCATTACTGTCATTACCTCTCAGAAAACTTTCATCAGCACCTACTAGCATTATTTTGGTACCGCCCAATTCCCTTCTTCCAGCCTCTCTCCTGTGCAATCCATCATTGTCACTTTGGCCAGTTTTAGTAACTTACTAAAATACAAACTTACTATTGGCGCCCTTTACATTAACTCCTTTTAATGACCCCATGTGACCCACAGGATAAATTCAGAAGACTTTTTCATGATGTACCAAACACTTAATTAGTTTTTCCCTTGTCTACATTTCTCCTGTGTCTTGTTCATCTACCCCACGACCCAGAAAAATTAAACTTCTATTCCTCTAAAATGCTGTATTCATTTTTTTATTGGTATATAACAAATTATCAGAAATTTAGCATTTTTAAATGACATAACTTTATTATCTCATAGTTTCTGTGAATCAGGACTCTGGCACATTTTAGCTGGGTCTTGACCCAGGGACTCACTAAGGTAGCATCAAGGTGTCAGCCACCTGTGTACTTACATGGAAGCTTAACTAGGGAGAGATTCACTTCCAGTTGCCTTCAGGTTGTTTGTAGAATTGATATTCTTGCAGCCATGTGAGTGAGGTCGTGTTTTATCACTAGCTGCCATAGGGGCCACTGCCAGCTTCTTAGAGTTAGCTCTCAGATCCCCATCCCAGGCGCCATCCACACTGTGGCAGTTTGCTCCTTCAAGGCCAGCAGGAGAATATCTCTGTTTTGAATCTTTCAGCCTGTTTTAAGAGCTCATTTAATTAGCTCAGACCTACCCAAGCTAATCTCCATTTTGACTAACCCAAATTCAACTGATTAGGGACCTTAATTCCATCCATAAAATCCCTTTGACATACAATGCGATATAATCTTGTGAGTGACATTCCATCACATTCACAGGCATGTCCTGCCCACACTCCAGGGGAAGGGATTATACAGCAGGGGTGGGGACCGTGGGGGCTGTCTTAGAACTCTGCCTGCTGTCACAGCATGCCTTCCCATTGCTCCACACTATTGTGTGCCCTGTTCTTTCTGTCAAATCCTTCATAACATTCCCTCAATATCAATTTGAAAAGCCCCCAACTGGCTTTTCAGACCAACTTCAGGTGTCACTTTTCCGTTAAGCCTTCAAGACAAATCAGCTTTTCCCTTCCCTTTTTACACTTTCTGCCTCTTCCTTTCATAAGCTAAAGTTTCTGCTTTTCCACCTGAACTGTAAAATTCTCAAGGTCATGAGCTACCTTTTACTTGATTTTACTTCTCCAACCCTGGGGATGTGTTCAGTTCTCAACAAATGTGTTGTTGAATGAAGTAATTTATCTCTTTGTTGTTCAGTAAGGTCATGGTGATCTCATGGTCTGCTGTATTGAATAGAGCTTTTGACCACATAGCAAATGTCCTCAGATTGACACTCTTACGTCAGTTTTTGTTTGGTTTGGTTTGGTTTTGATTTTGGTTTTCCCTCTCCCATTGTATTATCAGATTGTCAAAAGTCATTTCTTCTTGGAGTCAGGGAGCCTGGCTGTAAAACTGCTTATCCTGAATTTTTGCCTCCAAACTGATGTGGACCAGAAAACAAACTAATTAAATATATTAGAATTTAAAGGCAAAGTATGAATACAATAGGCTTTCATTGATTGTCACAGAGTCTCTTTTATGGGTGTAGTACATGACCTTTGGCACTGAGACTGCAAAATCAATTTAAAGTTTTTTTGTAGAAATTTTTCCAACTACTTGGAAATCAGCTAGCAGAGATTGCTGGATAACTGACGGTTGAATAAATGAAAAGACAATTTAATGTTCATGAGGTCAACCATTTGGAAAGGTAAATTTAATAGGAGGTAGCTAAAAGCAAGAGAACTTTGTCCATCCTTTTACTGTTCTGTTTATATGATTACTAGCAAATGAAAATTTTCAATGAGCTTAACAGAAAGTCATGAAATTGGAAAAATGCACTCAAAATATTTCTTCCAAACTTAAAAAGTTTAATTCACTTGTTTTTTGTCATGGCATTCATTGGGTCTCCCTGGTGGAGAGATAAGATCATGAATGTGTGCTTTAGAATCAGACATCAAGTTCCCAGCAGACCACAAGAAAGCAGAAATCAATGAAACAGACAGCAGTGGAAAAAGCTATAAATTGTGATCTGCCCAAGCTCTGTATTCCAAGGGCTACAATGGCAACTTGCCAGAAGCCTGAGGGCCACATTTAATTTGCACATGAATTTATACAAAATTTAAAATTTTGAGCATGCATGAACAAGCTTAACACTTGTTTACATGATTAATGAAAACGTCTTGCTTGCTTTCTCCACTTATGAAAACTCCAGGATGGATAAACTTTGTCCCCAGATCACTATTATGCAAAAATGGCACCTCTGGGGTTTACAATCATTGTTTTAAAATAAATATAAGGGTACTATTGTAGGGCCTGCTTGTTGCTGCTCCTGTTGCCTTGTTTAATGTAAAGTATGTTTCATAGATAACATTAATGATACACCACCAGGAACCAAATATTACATTCACAGCAGGTTCAATAAGAAAAACTGTGGTTTCATTTCAAGTCTAGAGGCAGGCCTTCAGTTTGCTTTGATGTTATTCCGGAATCATAGGCTCTCACAGATATATCTTTATCAAATGAATTCTTTGATTAGTTTTTGGTTTTGGTGGGTGATGGCTTACACTGTGTGTGGACAATATGCAGATAGTAGTGACCCATACAGAGCAATGTTTTTTGATAACAAATCTATTAAGAAAGCAAGGACTCAACTCTAACATTCATCTGTGGTCAAGAAGACACATGACATTAGGAAACAGGAGATAACCATAATATAAAGAATTTACACAGAGCAGGGGAGAAAATGGGTCACAGAACATCCACTTGGGAGTGTTCTCTTGCTGCAAGTTTGGAGCTTCTGTAAAACCCTGTTCATTTCAGTGATCTAGTAAGGGAAGTATTTGACAATAGAGTTATATAAATACATTTCCACAAGGAGCGGGTAAACCTCCAATATTTCAATACTGAATTGCCTGTAACTATGTAAAATAAGAATAAAATCAGTTGAAACAACAACAACAAAAGAGTTGATGACGGCCAGATGTTGAGTGACTATAGACATAAACCCAGTGATTCTCTACAGTCTATATGTCAAAAAAGAATGCAGTCACTGAAATGGGAGTGTCATGAGAGTGGGGACCATGTTCACCATATTATCTCCACTGACTGTCCAATTTCAGCACATACAGGCACCCCTTAAATCTTTATGGAGTTAAAGAAGGCTAGAAGATCTGATATGTAACACTGTGACTCAGTCTGACTCTTGGGCTAAAATACGTGATCTTAGAAGGGAATCAGTGGATAATAGAGAATCAGCACAAGAGAAGATGCAGAAGACTCTGACCCAAACCTGGGGAGACATTTTCCCATTCCCAGCGAAGTATTTCATCTTCTCTGGAGAGATGGCATTAATGATGATTGACAAACTCACATGCCAGTGATGCCTCTAAAAATTATCTTTAGCTATTTTATGTACTATGTACAGATGTTTCGATTAAGAGTAGAATACTCTATGATGTTACTTTAGTCCTTTTTCAATACACATAAAGTCTTGAAAGTCTAACCACACTGAACTTGAGTGAATCAGATAATACTTTCCTAGGGATTCTATTGGCCAAAATATAGAGGCAGAGTAAGAAGAAGTTAGGATGACTCATAAAAAGAGCCTATTCTTGTATGGTATAATTTTGCATAGGCTGATCCCTTCAAGCTTAAGAAGGGTAACATAAGCAGAACACAGCTCTATTCCAGGAAACCATATGGTATAATATTAACAAAAAAAATTAAATAATTGAATTTCACTGAGTATTTTGCAGGATTTGGGAGCAAGGTGGAGAACCACAGCTAGAGCAATTTGATAGCAAATATACTATAGCAACACGAATGATATATCAAAAATTCACAAGATTGAGAAACAAGAGACCTCTACAACTAACGGCAACTTCTGCTAAAGAGTGATTTATTCTCAGGAAGGCTCGATTTTCTTGCTGTAAAATGATACTGAACTACATAATATCCAACTTCCCTTCTAACTCCAGCATTCTAAAACTCTAAGCCTGCTTTTTTTTTTTTTTTCTTGGTCATTGTTGTGTTTTACTGCTGTTCCATTTAGTAAGTCCATGATGCATTTTTGTAATTCCCTTCCATTGATGCTTGGAAAGAATGCTAGACTACAGGATAGTTTAAAGATCTGGATTTTTTTCACGTGTCTGATGACTATAGTTTGTTGAGTTAAATTGTGGTTTGTGATCCTACAGCTCATCTAGACCATGAAAAAAGAGGCATGAACAAACACTGGGCAGACATAAAAACAGATGCCCAGTAAGTCTGGTTAAAGATGGAGTAATAACTCTACCACTATTGGAAAACCAGTGATAGACTGAAAGCCAGTGACTGTGTAAAGTTGTCAGATAGATATTGAGTACAATATGAATCACTGAGTAGAAGATGTCGAACAGATCTGTCCATTGACAGTAAAGACTTCGAAAAAGCCTTTGAAATCAATCTCATATACAGGAAAAGCAGAGAAGAACGTTAAATGCCTTTCTTCTCAAATGTACGTAGTATGAAAGAAGAGGATTTGTAAGCTGTAGAAACAGTTTAAATACTTCACATACTTTTCAAAATACATTAAAAGCAGTAAAGCACCCTGGAAGAATGGAGAAAATTAAATCATGGAAACACACTCAGGAGTTCTGGATTTGGAGATATGATTACTTCTTAGGCCTTCACCCTACTGAACTGATTTCAACACTATACATGGCTATTTCATCAAGGACATTGGAACACAATTTTAAGAGCCTCTAAAGATGCTTTGTGGAATGCGTTGGGCAACAGGAGATGTTTACTCTGGGAGTATTTCATTGGGAAATGCATTTATTACTTGGGAATGGATCAACTTCTGGAATCAAGATGATTTTGATAGCACTCATACCACCTCCTTGAAAGTTGAAAGAGTAAGATTTTCTTTTTAAACAAAGTTCTGAAAGAAATGGCCATGAAATAACAAGAGTCTTCCCATTTGTTTTGTCACAGTGATTTCTCTCTTTGGAATGGCCAAGGTTTCAACTTACTGGTAGGACTTCTTTGAGAAGGTCAGCCTTTCTACTCACAGATTTTTTAGCCATTGCCATTCATTCTAAATTTTCTGTTTAAGCACATCATCCAAAGTAAAACTCCCATCTAAAACTATAATGTAAGGTCACTTGTGAGATCTCAATAAAAGTACACTAAATGGAACTGCAAACCTCCCATGCTGGCAGGGTACACACGGTCCTTTAGTAAACCGATCTGCCTTTTTAAATGACTTTTCCTAAACCTCCTGCTTTAATTATTTCTTGTCCTTCCCTCAGGGGCCACTGCTAGCAAAAGACCATAGCAACCTTTTAGATATTTATAAACTATGTTTGTAGATACAGTAAAACTTTTGGTGCAGTCAGCTGAATAAAGTGCCAACCAGCTGTCATTTCTTCCACCGTTTGACTTTGTTTTTGTTTTTTTGTTTTGTTTTGTTTTTTGTTTTCTATTGAAGTATAGTCAGTTTACGGTGTCGTGTTAATTTCTGGTATACAGCATAGTGATTCAGTTGTACATATATATATATATTTTTTTCATATTGTTTTTCATTATAGGATATCACAAGGTATTAATATAGTTCCCTGTGCTATACAGTAGGTCCTTGTTTATCTATTTTATGTACAGTAATTAGTATCTACAAATTCCGAATTCCCAATCTATCCCCCTCAACCTCTTTCCCCCCAGTAACCTTATGTTTGTTTTCTATGTCTCTTTCTGTTTTGTAAATAAGTTCATTGTATCATTTCTTAAATATATATTTTTATTGACTTATTTTTCACACATTTATAGTGGTATGATTCCTGTACAGTACACTACACCTATTTCAGATGCACAATTTGATGAATTTTGATAGATTGATGTATACACCAATGAAACCACCACCACAATCAAGATAGCTAACGTTTCCATCACTCCCCAAGAGGTGAAAATTTTGAATTCCCAATTTACCCCTTCCCACCTCCTTTACCCTCTGGTAATCATAAGTTTCTTCTCTATATCTATAAGTCTGTTTCTGTTTGTAGATAAATTCATGTGTCTTTTTTTAAAAAAATCCCACATAGAAGCAATATCATATGGTATTTTTCTTTCTCTTTCTGACTTACTTCACTTAGAATGATGATCTCCAGGTCCATCCATGTTGCTGCAAATGGCATTATTTTATTCTTTTTTATGTTTGAGTAGTATTCCATTGTGGGTATATACCATAACTTCTTTATACAATCATCTTAAAGTCTAGGCCTGTTTGGAAGGTAAATCACTATGTTTAAGGATGCAGAAGTTAAAAATTCTACCCTTTCTTAGGTCCTCCGTTAAAAAAAAACCAAACTAGCACTTGAATATTTACTTATTTGGTTGCCTGGCTCTGCAATGAGGCCTTGTAGGGTAAAGGCACACAACAAGGTAGCATATATTAAATATCCTGCTTCCACATGTATGTCCATGGGGTCTACAACATTAATTTAAGATACTTATAAATATATAAATTTACTACAGATTATTTCTCCATTCAATGGTGCTGAAACATATATGTTCAGAACTTATCCACTGAGTACCTTCCTTTAAATCAGTTTCATCAAATTAGAGCATCAGAGACATGTGTTTCCTAAGTTGATTGCTGAGTTTGTTTTAGGTAATCTTGCCAGAAAGTTTCCACTTTCTAATCTCTGTTCCTCTTGGCTGAAAACAAACTAGAATGTGCCATTTCCCTGATTATAAACCATTAAAACCCCCCACACTTTTTTTTCCCAAGGAAGGTTGTTTAGTGAGACGAATGGCTCAGATCCTGGTTGATACTCAGTGGCTATGTGACCATCATGTTTTCATTCCTGTACTAGGTATAATATTACCTCTCCCACGGTACTACTGAAGAGTAAAACAAAATAGGTGTAACACCCAGAATGAGTCATGCATTTAGTCAATACTGTTATAATATCTTTTGTTTTAATCAAGTCATGCTTGCCTTCTAACCTTTATTAAATGTAGTCTTCCAACCAAGAATGCCTTTTTCCCTACATTTACTTTCTTACCAAATGAAGTTCTAGACAGCTTTTAAGTCCCAATCTAATAATAGCTTCCTTTCTGAGCTTTCCCTTAGCACCTCCTGATAGAATTAATTGTTCCTGTCTTCTGGGTTCCTAGAGCCACCTTCCAAGTAGCTGTAGCATTTCATTCTTACCAAAGACCTACCATGTGTGAAGCACTGTAGGGACACAAAGAAGAATGTGACTTGATCTCTATCCTTGACACATTAAAAGACTGACATCTTCCATGAAGGTTTTTTGATCTCCCTCACTGGGCTGTGCACTGAATAAGGCATAGCCCAAACCTCACTCATGTTTGCACAGTCATCCCAGTACATGGCACATAGAAGCATTTGATAAATGTGGCTTGTATTAGGTTGAATCATAGCAAAGATGGATTGGTGTTTACTCTCCTTTCATGTAACTCTCTATGCGTGCTTGAAACATCCCTATGAAAACAGGCCAAAATGGTTCTGCAGCCTGGTGGGGCCCTGCACAGGGTATGGAAGCCCAGGCTGGTTTGGGTACTGCTCTCCTGCAGGTGGCCATCGGCTGAACCCCTCTTTCAACCATGCTGCTCTCTAAAGAGGACAGAATATCCTTTCTTGGAATAAAGTACAGTCATATTCCACCTTTTAGTTTCTCTTTCTCATCCCTTCCAAATTGTATGTATCTCTCTGTGGTCTAACCAGTGTTCATCATAAACTCAGAAGCGTTACACAAACTTCCCTCCCCATATGCCTCTACCAGGCCTCTTTTGAGCATACCCTCTCTTCAGTTTAAGTTGAGGGTAACTAAACCCTATTACTCACTCTAAATAGAAGGGGATGGCATTGGAACTGAATGTTCTGTTTTAATTCTGAATATAAATGTTTCATCAGAACCATAAAATCTCCATGGCAGTTCATTTTCACATACTCTTTGCCAGGCCAGTAGAATAAGTAAGGAGATAAATGAATGTTGAATCACATTTTACAGGATGGATCCAATCAACCTTTCCAACACACCCTCAAGAGGAAGGCCATTAATAACCTTTTGGTTTTGAATATCAATGCAACAAGGACTGTCCCAAGAATGTATCACAGGGAATATTCTTGGAGAACCGAATAGAAAGGGAAGTTCCAAGAAATCCTGGAAGTGACTATCTTAGAAGAAAAGGAAAAGCAAAAAAAGAAGAGAGAAAATTCTTTCTATTGAATTGATTCAAGGGTGTATCAAGGGAAAGAAACTAAATCTTCTGCATTAGTTTGCTAGAGCTGCGTAACAAAGTACCACAAACAGAGTGGTTTAAACAACAGAAATTTATTGTCTCAGTTTTGGAGGCCAAAAGCCAGCAAGCAAGATGGCAGCTTGGTTCTTTTGAGGGCTGTGAGGAAGAATTTGTTCTGTGTCTCTCCCCTACAAATTGTATAAAGACACTTCAGTCATATTGGATTAAGGGGTCCACTCCACTCCAGTATGATCTCATCTTAACTAATTACATCTGCACCAACCTTAAGATTTCAACATATGAATTCGGGGGGGGGGCAGGGGGAGGCACACTCAATCCACAGCAGCCCCCTTTTATTATACAGAGAGAGTTCGTGTGGTTTGTGCAATTTTGAAGCACACATGTCGATGGGACTCAGTCCAAGTCTAGGGATCCCCAGAGGTCAGGAAGTTAAGAGACTGAAATAAAAACAAAGGTGGTGAGTAAGAGTAGATTCCAGCAAGATCATCAACAAGGCACTTAGAATGATTAAGAAAACTCATGTAGGAAGGCCTCTACCATTTCCACTTGCCCTGGAGGAGGCCTCTCACCAAGCTGTGAGTGCCTAACACGTATCTATAGAATGAATATAGTAAATGACTGAAATACTAGGGCCATCTTACTTGACCGCTTGGGTTTCTTTGCTTCAGTTGTTCACTTGCTCCTTGGTGACACAATTCTTTTTGGCTTGCATGGCAATTCAACATACACAAATTATCACAAGCAAGTTAGTATCTCCTGAATACTTAGCTGAGGGCCCCAAGCATTTACAGTCATGGTCTTATTCACTACCATCTAAGAGTGAATGACTTCTATATCAGTTTTGACTGTATTTAACTCTTAACAATATAAAAATTTCATTAATAATGGATTAAATATTTATAGGTTTATCTCATATTAAAAAAAAAAAAACAACAACATGAGCTGTCAGTCCAAGGTATTTTAGCGATACCAGAATAATCGAGAAAAATAACACGAAAACCAAAGGATGGGATAGGATGGTTGTGGGCAAAGGACTCCTTCCGTCTGGACAACCCCTGTACCCTCATGAACTCCAGGACTATGGTGCTGCAAACAGGCTCATGTGCCTCCTGTTCATCCTTCCCACTTATCAGTTCTGGACATTTACCAGCAAATAGCTCTTCATGTACCTCAACATTGTTAGTTCCAATATAGGGACACAAAAGTTTGGAAAGTTGCTTCTGAAGGAAAAGCTGCAGGAATCTCTAATTCCCCTTTGCTGACAAGAGCCATGCCCTGTCTGGCTGTCTCCGTAAGGAGAGGAGGGGTAATCTCTGTTTGACCCACGACTCATTTTATTAGTGGCACTCTCACGTCATCCTTTGAAATACCTTATCTTCTCCTCCACAGGCCAGACGTGAGTGACGGAGATTGATCATAAATTGGATGTAGTCAGCGTCTTTCTTTAGAATTTGACTGTACTTATTTCCTGTTATTCTCAGTTTTAGGATTTTAGGGGGAAAAAATGTCAAGATAACAAACAACATCCCAGCTAGTAACCGATCAAATAACACACTGGTTCTATCCATGGTAGTATTTTAGACCCAAGTAGAAAATGAACACTTCACTATTTTCAGTGTTTTATTTGTTACAACTATTCTGTATAATGATGGCTTGGCAGCTTCTTCTTCTCAGTTTGGATGTCATTTTCTCAGAGAGGACTTTGCTGATTATCTTTTCACAGAACCCCCTCCCAGCCACTCTCCCTACTATATCTCCAAGTTTGTGTCATTTGAAATACTTCAGGATCTCAGAGACCACCTTACTCATCTACTTATTGGTCCATAATGCTCTCCCCACTAGAATATGTTTCATTATGGCAATGAGACCTTATTATCCTGTTCATTTTTGTGCCCTAAATGCCTAAAATAATTCCTGACATATTGTGTATAATAAATACACAAGAAATATTTATTGAATGAATAAATAAGTAAATATGCAAAAAAGAATTTTTACAGCATGGCCCAGTCTCATAATTTCATCTTGCTCTTTGAGTATTTTCTCCTTGACAGAAGAGTTTTACATCTGTTGCTCATTTCTAAGTGTTCCCTTTTTCTTGATTTCATTTATCCTCTGTGCATTCTGTCCAGCAGCTGGGAGAAGCACAGGGTTGCCAAGTCTTTGTACCTGTTACTTAGTGATGGCAGAGACAAGCCACTGAATTAGATAAGCCTGTTTCCCAGTATATAAAGAAATAAGCCTGGAGGGGACGTCAGCAAGATGACAGAATAGGAGGTACCCTGCTTGTATCCTTCCAAAGAAGCAATAATTTAGCAACCATCCATGGGCAAAAGTACCCTTGTGGGAGCTTTGGGATTCAGGCAAAAAGCTGTGGAACGCTGATGGAGTCCAAGACTAACGAGGGCCATTTCGATAAGGCAGGACCGTGAGCAGGCAGCAGGCTTGCTGACTGTGGTTCTGGCCACAGACCCAGAAACAGCCCCGTCCCCCTGTGGACTTGGCTACAGCCCCATGTAGTCTTGGTCCTGCCACCAGCATCATCCCCTGAGCAACCCAGGGGGAGCCATGCCTGCCCATGCCTCGGGTAACAGACACACTAACCTTGGTCCTAGCTATGGACCCTGCAGCTGTGGACCTTGTAACAGGCTCTCATCTGCAGACCCGTCTGTGAACCCAGCTGTTATAAAGTATCTTTTCTGACTACAATGATATGAAAGTAGAAATCAATTACAGGAGAAAAATGCGAAAATTCATTAATATGTGGAGATTAATCAACACACTCCTGAACAACCAATGGATCAAAGAAGAATTCAAAAGGGAAACCAAAAAGTATCTTGTGACAAATGAAAATGGAAGCAGAACACACTAAAATGTATGGGATGCAGCAAAAGTGGTTCTTAGAGGGAAGTTTATAATGACAAATGCCTACATTTAGGAAAAAAAGATCGCAAATAAACAACTAAAATGTTTATAGTTTTAACCTAACTTTATACTAGAAAAAGGACACACTAACCTCAAAGTTAGCAGAAGGAAGAAAATAACAAAGATCAGAGAAGAAATAAGTGAAATAGAGACTAAAACGACAATAGAAAAGATCAATGAAAATAGGAGGTTTTTGGTTTTTTTAAGGAAAATAAAATTGACAAATTTTATCTAGACTATAAAGCCCATGATCCAGCTCTGACTCCTCTCAGCCATGGTCCAGGAGTTGTCCTGCCTGCCCGGGAACCTGGCAAGAGACCCATCCATCTGTGACCCTGGAGGCAAATGGAACTACGTCAAACCAAGCAGCTTCTGCACAGTGAAGGAAGTCATCAACAAAATAAAAAAGTCACCTAGGGAACAGGAGAAAATACTTGAAAATATGATAAAGACTTAACATCTAAATAGTATCATGTATACAACTCAACAGCAAAAACACAAAACAAAACAAAACAATAAAACAAATAATCCAATTTAAAAAATGGGCAAAGGACATGAATAGACGTTTCTCCAAAGAAGACATGCAGGTAACTGGCCAATAAAATGGCCAGGAGGTTCATGGAAAGGGGTTCAACACCACTAATCATCAGGGAAATGAAAATCAGAACCTCATACCTGCTATAATGGCTTTTATCAAAAGACAAGAGACAATAAGTATTGACGAGGGTGTAGAGAAAAGGGAACCCTAGCAGACTTGGTGAGAATGTAAATTGGTACAGCTAGTATCAAAGTATGAAAATATGGAAGTATGGAAATTTTTCTTAAAAACATTAAAAAAGAATAAAAGTAGAATGATCATATGATCCAGCAATCCCATTCTGGGTTTACATCCAAAGGGTATGATGATCTGGATTTTGAGACAATATCTGTAATCCCATGTCACCATAACATTATCCACAACAGTAAGATACGGAAATAACTTGTGTCTGTTGATAAATAAGATGTGGTATGTATGACACATCATATATAACATCGTGTATGATTATATCATATCTCATACATCATATAATAATATATAATAGTATAATGTTAATACATAATTATATAATATTAATACATAATAATATATATTATTCAGCCATAAAAAAGAAGGAAACTCTCCCATAGGCAACAACATGGATGAACGTAGAGGGCCTTATGCTAAATGAAATAAGCCAGATAGAGAAAGACAAATACTGCATGATCTCATTCTTACGTGGAATCTAAAAAATTAAATCTCTTAGAAGCAGAAGGTAGAATGGTGGTTGCCAGGGGCTGGGGACTGGGGACATAGGGAAATGTTGGCCGAAGGGTACAAACTTTCAGTTACAAGATGAATAAAACCTGATGACTGTAGTGAATAATACTGTATTGTATACTTACAATTTCCTAAGGAGTAGATCTTAAGTGCTCTCACCACACACACACACACACACACAAATATTAACTGTGCAATGTGATGGACATTTTGATTACCTTGATTGTGGTAATCATCTCACAATGTATACATATATCAAATCACCACTTTGTACACCTTAAATACATTCAATTTTTAAGTGTCAGTTATGCCTTAATAAAACTGGACCAAAATTAGTAATCCTGATTTAGGAGAAAATATTTTCTAAACCTAGTAATCTATTGTTTTATGTCTATTTGCTATAACTAAATGACTAAATGATTAAAATAATTAAATAATAAAGACTTCTTTGGCCTTGCATTTTTGGCATTCTCAGATGTCCTTTTGCAGCATACATTCAGTTGCTGATTAAGCTTAAAACAAGTTCTCTACTTTCAAATTAAAAGTGAGTTTACAAAGAATAATTAAAATGTGTTTGGCCTGGAATATCTTCAATAAAATGTTCCAGCATTCATTGTGGATATATAATATTTTCACTCTCAACCAAAAAGGTGAGTGTGAACATGATAAGAAATGATGTTTGCAACATTTCATGAAGTGAATGAGAAAAGATTTATAGTTAAAAAAAAATTACAGAAATTGTTATACTGGAAAAAAATGTAGATTCTTACAGTATAATCAAATGCATATATAGGGAGGTGTTGACTTTAATGAGAATTCAGTACATATTTCCAGCAATCTTTTTGTGTAAGAAAAGGAGAAACAAATTAGGAAAAGAAAACTGCAGAAATTTGAATACTCTGGCTAAATTTAAAAGATGCCATTTTTTTAGGAAACGTAGTTTATATATATATAAGGCAAAGTCTTTGCAAAGACTTACTCAACTCCTAAGAATCATCTCTGCAGGGACACCTGATCACAAGACAGTCAAAGCACGTGAGAATAACACACGGTGACTTGAAAGAATTCAAACATGTTTAGCATCAGGGGCATATAATGCAGACGGAAAGGAGGCGAGGCACTGTGCTATGTTCATGAATATGCATGAAGGCACTGCTACATTGTGTCATTCAGTCTCCACACCAAGCCTGTGGGACGACCAGAATTTCGTGGTACATGTCACTGAGGGAGGGATTGGCAGTGACCTCCCACCCTCGGAAACTCTGCCTAGTGCCCTGGGAATGTCCTTGGCCGGCTTGGAGAAGGTAATCCGAGGCTGCTCTCAGCTGTAATTACCTGGAAACTCAGCAGAACGGTAGAGTTTAAAGAAGCCTCCACAAATGACTCAGTTTTTCCTCGAGAATTTCTCAAGCCCTGGAAAGAGGTGGCTGATTATACGTAAACATCGCGGAGGGTGTTTTTGTGTGCGAGCGAAGAGTGAGATGTTTGTGTGGTAGGGACCTGGTGGGAACGTTTAAGGAGCTGCAATGAGACCCAGACGTGAGTGAAATGATGAAAGAAGGGGCTTGCTGGCAGCCCAGCTCAACTGATGGAGGGGAGTCTGGGGACCTTTAAGAAAGTCATGTAAACAGAACTCCCAGAAAAGTATTTAAAACAAAGAGCAAGGCGAGAGCCTTCAAGGAACATCCAGAAATTTCATGAGGGAATTCAGTTACACCTCAAAAATAGATGTCAGAAAGATGGAGGTGACAGAAGGCTCAGGTCAGCTCCAAGGGAAAAAATTCTTTGCACAGTGGTGATGATGACCCGACGTTCAAGAGATGGCTTCCTGGAAACAGCTGCTGGCCAGATGTCCCACAGCAAATGGCAAATCAGAGCACAAACCCTCCCTTCTCCAGACACTCCCCAGCCCGAGAGCCCTGTCCCCAAACCTCAAGTCTCAATGCCTCTAATCTTGCCAGTTTTTCATTTCGGAATTTGTTATTCATTCTCAGTGAGGAGTTTCCTGAAAGATCAACAAACTCTCCTCACAAGTGTGACTCACTCTGGGAATGGTGCGGGGAGCTGGGTCTCCCCAGGCTACGTGCTATCTGGGCTCCCAAAGGTGGTCTTGGACCGCCTCCCAAGGGTGGTGCCGGTGAGTGGCTTCCATGCAACCTCTAGAGAGGAACTGGGATTGGTTCTTGGTGGAAGCAGCTGTCATTGACCATAGATTCCCAGGCATGACTCATCACCCATCACAGTGATGGAGGCGCCTCTCTCCTGCCTTTAGCTCCGAGGGGCTTCCAGGAACGCTGTGTTGGCTGCTGCCTGGTGGACAGAGAGGTTCTCAGGGGAGGCTCCAGTTGTGACTGGCTGAAGAGAGGTTATCTATGGACCACATGAAGGGATTTGGAAATAGGAAAACCAGGGGAGGAAAAAGGAAACAGAGGGCGCCAAGAGGCAGTGACAGGACTTACCTGTGAACACACATAAGATACCGGTGGGGATTCTCAGACATAAAAAAGGAGGTCTCTGCCTTTGCGAGGATTTGGAGAACTGTGGCAAGAGGTGTGTTCAACAGCTGGGGTGCTGTTCTGCCCTGTCCCTGGAGCACGAGCTGACACTGGCTCAGAGGATGGTCTCAGCAGTGATACCCACAGCCACGGTGAGGGAGGTGGAACAGCTCCTCCTCTGACCCCAGCAAAGATGAAGGCTCCTGACGAGTGTGGCGTGTGACACTTTGAGGTGTGGGCACTTGGGGTCATGGGAAAACGGATGCAAGTTGCTCCTCAGAGTCAAGGCAGAGAGTCACATTGCTGGGGGTGGGGGGAGTCAGCTCCCACTCGCACCTGTGGGGTTTACAACCCTATTTATCCTCCTTCACTCTGAGTGACCTATGTGTGCCCTGCACAGTGTCCATTCTCACAGTCTTAACTCTTTTATGTTCATTTATAAAATGATGTTATCATTTTGCTTCCTAGGGCACACATTTTAGAGCCTCCTTTATACTAACACCAACTACGTCCTGGCTCATCTAAATGCATGTGTGGGTGACACACTTAAACCAGTGCACCTCTCTTACAAGAATCACCTGGAGATCTTGTTAAGCTGCTGATACTGATCTAACAGTTCTGGGGAAGAGTCATATGCATTTCTTACAGGCTCCCACGTACTGCTGCTGCTGCTGCTCTTGGACCAGCTTCTGAGTAGTGGAGACTTGAAATCTTTGAGCCTCAGTTTCCTCATCTGTAAAATGGGGATAATAATGGTTAGGTTGTCATGAGGATTGAATGAGATGGTGCACGGAGCACAGCGCCTGGCAACAGTTCGGTGATAATTGATAAGAGGGTAAGATATTAGTTGCATTTTATGAGAAAGCCCACGAAGACATCCTATAGGTCTTTGATGTGAATTTGTATGTGTGTTCTGGAACAAATATCTCATTGCAAATTTTCTATTTTACATTTCCAAACACTGCAGTAATTCCCTTAAGTGGTTATTTTTGGTTGTTTATATCGTCTCTCCAGGGCAGTGAATAAAGTTATTGTTATTGGTAATAATAAAAATAATAATATATTTACCTTCGACATAGTCCTGTGCATTAATTCTCCTTGTAGTCAGGTCTCTGGACAAGCTACAAAAGAAATCAGATCTTTATTCATCCCCGGTGGCCTTACCCCATTTGGGTTTTGCTAGCATGTGAAAATGTTTGTTCTGACTTACTTTCTAGAGTTACTTTTTAAGTATGGAATAACTTAATTACCTATCCCCCAGTACTAGTAACTTACAGCTATGAGATTTATGTATATTTTTTTAGACTGAAAGCAAAAACCAAAAAGATGATAGAAAACTTTTGACTTACGTTTATGTCAAAATAGCTTAAAACTTTGTTTAGTACCCATTTCAAGCTTTTATGACTTATTTCCAATTTGAAGTTTTATTTGCAAAGTTAAACATTTAAAAATTTCTGCACTGTATATCTGTAAATTTATATGTAGTATTTTGACTCATTTTTAAAGGATGTGTTTCCCCTTTAATTTTACATCAAATTTTGTGGACCATTTTAGTAGAGCAACTCTCAGTAAGAACTACTAAAAAAATCTGTTTTTTAAAAAAAATCTTGCTGATATTAAGAACACTGGTCTCTTCTTTCTCCACAGAACCTATAAAACACATTAAAGGGCCTTTGTAGCTGCAGAGGAAAGAAATACCATATATGTATACCTTTCCTCCAGCACTGCTAACCACAAGGGGAGGTGAGAACGAACAGATTATTTTTTCAGCCCATAGAATCTCATCTTCTCCATGGTGGCTGGAGAATTGTTATCATTTCAAATTTCCTGAGAAAAAGTTAGTCATCACCACCCTAGAATGATGATTGCTAACGTCATCTGAGCTCTCATCCAATTGGTTTCCAACACTAGCTGCACATTAGAATCACCCGGGGGGCTTTAAAAAGACCACAATCCAGGTCCTACCCCATCTGGCTGGATCAGAATCTCTGAGGTTCAGGCATTTGTATTTTTTTAAGTGCTCCAGGTGACGTTTATGTACAGTGAGGTCTGAGAGACACTTAATCTAATTACTAGAACTTATTCAAAACAATTTTACAGTTACCATGGGAAAGAGGGTGGGAAGAGATTAATTTGGGAGTTTGAGATTTGCAAAGGTTAACCACTATATATAAAAATAGATAAAAAGCAAATTTCTTCTGTATAGCACAGGGAACTATATTCAATATCTTGTAATGGCCTTTAATGAGAAAGAATATGAAAATGAATATATATATATATATATACACACACAAACACACACACATATATATATGCATGACTGAGACATTATGCTGTACATCAGAAGCTGACACATGGTAACTGACTATACATCAATTAAAAAAAAAACCCTAATTACAAATTAGTAAGACGAGATTCACCTTATTATATAATCCCCATAACAATTCACTGAAATCAGTATATGTGGTCAGACCCTAGACTGAAGCTTTAGGAAAATTAATTAGCTCAGCCAAGATCGCAGAGCCAGGACAAACAGCAGACTCAATAATTAGATCCAAATCTGTGTGACTCTTGAGTCCATGCTAATTCCACTGGACCACATTGAAGAAAATGAATAAAATGATAAAATGATTTTAAAAATCATTAAAATAAATTAAATTAAAATAAATGCTAGAGCAGATATTACTGTTTGGCATTGTAGTAAAAGTAAACTTAGTATATCTGCCTTTTAGAGAGTTTTATTGCAATTTAGTCCCAGGGAGACCCAAACTGATCAATGTTTTAGGAAGAAAGGAAGAAATGAGATATGCAGAGAAGATGCTTTTAGACATAGTGCTGACCAAGAATGACAGGTTATCAGATGGTATTTTTCTTTCTCTCTCTGGCTTACTTCATTTAGAATGGCATTCTGACAGCTATATATAAAATAGATAAGCAAATTTATACAGTATAGCACAGGGAACTGTATTCAATATCTTGTAGTAGCTTTTAACTTTGAAAAAGAATATGAAAACAAATCTATGTGTATTCATGTTTGACTGAAGCATTGTGTTGTGCACCAGAAATTGGCACAACATTGTAAACTGACTATACTTCAACTTAAAAAGTAAAAAAGAAAAGAATGATAGGTTAAAAAATGTGTAATAGGTAATAACACCTTTTGGTGAATAGGCAAACATAGCCAAGTTCATGTAAAGCGGCTTACCACCCAGAACTTACACAAGAAGTCACTGAGATAATGTGTGAAGGCAAACCCTAGTCTAGATGAAGCACAACGTATGAGGAACGTGAAGTCTATGCAGGAGGTGGAAATACCAAGAAAGGGAAATAAAACCATGTTCAGCTTTATGCTGAGAAGCTAACATCACCACTCACATGTGTTTCAAATCCCAGATTTCACATGCCTGCTTCCAAAGCTGTCCAATATTCAAAAAGCAGACCTGGTTGTCCACTTTGGATGCAGCCCTTTTAAAGCTGCTGTTTAGTTAACTTCTAACTAGATGTTGGACTTTTCTGACCACCATTCTAGTCCAAAAAACATCATTTGATAAGCCAATAGCTGTATCTGCCAAGGGTTATCAAGTTACATACGTGAAAGTTTGAGTTAACACCACTAGGATCATTCTAAGCAGGATTACAATGCTAATTAGCGTTCAGCTAGTTACCAGAAAGCTGACTTAAGACTGAAACTATCCCCAAACAAGCTGTAATGATAGAATTGCTATGGAAACGACCCCACCAAGATCCTGAAGGCAAACACGATGTTTCTTTCTTTCTTTCCATTGGAATTTCCATTGGATATTATCAGTTTTCGAGATTAAAGAAAAACAGCAACGAAAACAATTCAATGTAGATATCCATTCACTAAAGTTGAATTAAGGGCAATACTTGCTTAGCAATTATCCAGGACACGAATTTCTAAGAGGCACTGGAAATGTAATGAGATAGAGAAAATTGAACTTACGTGAACTCCTTTTAGGCAGAGAACATATGAGTCATATGGGATAAGCTATAAGAATTCTCACCACCACCAGTGTTGCTCACTTGTAAGAACGGTGTTTGTGCAATAGAGGGTGTCTGAAATAATTTGCAAAGGGTTCTCATTAACTGCAAAGCTTTTTCATGTGGAGCTCCTCTTTTTATAAAATGGGATGTGCAAGTTTGGGGCACTGCCACCTCTGGTCCTCCTATCCCACTCTTTGATGTGCAATCTCACCACTCCTCTGAATGAAAGTGAAATGAAATTCTCAAACACCGGTTTGAAAAGGCCTGCCCAGAACAAACAAATCTTGGTCTGCCTGGGGCATTTTTCAGTCTGACTTGCTGATCCTCCTATTTTATAGCCAAGTTACTGAACTAGACCTTGATTAAGATCAATTTAGATCAGGTTCATTTTCATCCAAAGGAAAATTTCACTCAACATTTTCAGGAGCTGACTATGTGCCAGGCAAAAGGAAGAGTCAGATGTGAACCTGACCTTGAGGATCTCTTGGTCTAGCCATGGTTGGGACCAAGGGACATTATTGAAATTCTAAATTCGAGATGTTGTGCAGGGAAAGTGGCAGGAACACAATTCATCTCTTTAAATTAAAGAATTCTACTATATTTGAGGGAAAATTGTTCTCTCCTGTTGTTTCATGTTTAAATGTCTGTGATTCTCAGTCACCCATTCAGCTAACATTTATCAAAAATCTGTTGTGCTCTAGGCACTGTGGAATGGGGGAAACGAAGACTGGTTATACATGGTGGATGGACCACCAGCTCAAATCTTGAAAGTAAAGACATTTTTAGAAAGATATAAACCACAAAGGACAGAGAGAATGGGAGAGGCAAAAACAGTAGGAAGGGAGTCAAATGCAAACTGAAAGAAGGCAAAGTGAAGGGTTCTGTAGGGAATGGTGTCTCATTTTTGCCCTTTGCAGGCACTGGCAATCAGGGATACACCATCCCCAACCCCACACTCTACAGAAGATTGGTGATTTCTTTTTTTTTTTTTTTTTTTTTTTTGCTTTGGAGAGATGGACTGGCTCTAAAGAAAAGACTTACAGTTACTGATATTTGCAGGTACCCTAAATCAGTCTACTATTTGGGCTAATTACAAAAAGCAAAAAATAAACATACAGACTAAAACAAATGGAAGAAAATAAGGAACTTGAAAAAAATATAACAATGCTTAAGATAACTTTAAAAATGCAACTTTGATAAACATACTTAGATAAATACAAGATGATACTGCATCCATAAAATATAATAGGTATCATAAAAAGGAAGGTGAGAATAGGGGCTTTTGAAAATGAACAATACAACAGCACAAATAAAAACTCAGTAGAAGATCTGGAAAAATAATGTTGAAGAAATCATCAGGAAAGGAGGGCAGAAAGGTAAAGAGGTGGAAATGTTGGGGATAAAATGTAAGAAAATTAGAGGATCAATTCTAGCAGCCCAAAATCTAATGATGAAGACTCCTGAAAAAGAACAGGAAAATAGAGAGCAAATGGTTAAAGAAATAATAGAAGAAAATTTGCCAGAACAAAGGGATGTGAGATTCTGACTAAATGTATCAAACAGACCAACACCTAGTCACCATAATAACATGGATTATAGAACACTTGGGATAAAGAGAAGAGCCTAAAGACTTCTAGAGAAACAATTATGTTGTGAAAGAAAGAGAGAGTAGCATGGCTTTTAGTCTAGCAAAACTGATAAATGCAAGACTGTGAGGCAATGCATTAAAAATTGTATGTGTTCTAACCTTATTGTGATGTTTGACTTAAAATAATTGATACTTCAGCTATCAATCTGATAGGTGGATACAAAGAAAGGCACTTTCAGACAGGTAAGTTGGAAAATTACTTACCTCCCATTTTTTTCTTTCTCAAGAGACTTCTAAAGGACCTACTTCAATAAAATCAGAAAATAAATCATACAAAAGGACACTAGGAAGCAGCAAAAGGGAAAATTTAACAACGGAGAGGGGCAAAGTCTGGGTAAGTTCACTCATTCCTTTTGCTTTACAGAGTGGAGGTATCGCTGTTGGGGTGACTGGCCAAGCTCCTACAGAAGTCTCTGAAACGTAACCATAACCGTCTGTCCCTGGAATGCAAACGTTGCCAAACAGTGGTCTCCATTGTTTATCCTGGTAGCATATTCTGTACCTAGAGGAATACTCAGGACTCTGCTAAGCTACAAGGAGCATCATTTACATGCACATGGTCCATAAGTAATGCACCCCAGCACGTTTACCTTAAACAGCTGGTAGTCCAGCCCATCTGACTTTAACTTGGGAACTAACACTATTTCACAGTCTTCATCTATTTGCTGATAGGCAAAATGTCAGGGTGGTGGTTCTAGATCAGTGCTTTCAAAATCTAGTTCAAGGGGGAGGGTATAGCTCAGTGGTAGAGTGCATGCTTACTATTCACAGGGTACTGGGTTCAACCCCCAGTGCCTCCATTAAACAAACAAACCAACCTAATTACCTCCCCCCCCCCAAAAAAAAACAACAAACTGTGGTTCAGAATTGACAACAATAACATTAACTTGGCTACTTATTAAGAATATAGATTATCCAGGGCCAATTTTTCCCTTTTTTTCTTTTCTTTTTCTTTTTCTTTTCCTTTTTTTTTTTTTTTAAAGCAATTTCTTACTTATTTGCACTCCAATATGCTCTGGATTCATCTTGGATTTTTCCTGTCCCAGTTCCAGAATCGTGTATATTTTAAAGAAGACTATTTCAGGACAAATACCATTGTCATGAAATCAGCACTGCCTACGTGGAGGTTTCAGAAAAGACATCTTGAAACAAATCCAGGCATTTATGTTTCCCCTAAATTAGAAACTGAAGTCCTGAATAAACCCCTAGAGCTTACTTACAATCGAATCCTGGGACCCATCCCATTACATAGCCTTTACTTGGAATGGTTACATTGTACCGACGAAGGCCTTTTGCGGGGTCTGTGTTCCATGAATCTGAGCAGAGTGTCTAGAATGTTTCCCCAGTTACACACCTCACCTGCATGAGCAGAGCAAGAATCTGACATCCTGGGCATGTGTGCATTCCTACCATGCACACCTGTACTTACAGAGGCCCCACCTCATTTGTGCTGACGAATGAAAACCAGGGCAGGTTGTGTCTATTCTGTAATTATCACAATGATCAGCATTGTAATTTAAAAAAAAATCCTGGCACTCTCAAGTGTGAACAGATTCATGTAACATTAGCCGCTACCCTTTTTTGTTTATAAGCTGTGATAGTATCTCTTTCCATCCCCACTCGCATACTGCCAAGACTTATTAAACCCATATGAGTTAGACATGCCTGGTATTAATGAGTTAGCATTGTAGTAACTTCAGGAAATTCACTGGGGTGTGATTGACTTTAGATAAACAAACTTGCCTATAAACATCCCAAAGTTAAAAGCATGTTTTCTTAAAACCAAATTCTTATAATAAGACGCTCTCTCATCTGCATTCAATCTTTTCGCAGTAAATAATCATTTATGATATTTGAGAATACTGGAGTTCAAAACATGATTCATTCTCAGTTCTCTTTTCTGTTAGCTCTGTTATTACTTTGTATCATAAAGATGAGAGGTTAAAGAATGGTTGCCTGGTTGTCAAAATGTGGATGTCATTTATTCTTACTTTTAGACTCATTTCGCTCTGCCCCAAGTAGTCTTCAGTGCTGATGGCTATTTGATGAACAACATCAAGGAAGTCCATCTCTCCTCTGATGTCTTGAAGTGTGTGTGCAGTGGTGACCCCACAAGACAATTAAATGTTCTTATATGGCTTGGTAGGGTTCCTTATTTCTTAGAAACCTCATTTCCAGAATGATCTGATTATCATGTTTGATCTTCAGAATGCTTAGTTTGGGTAGAGAACCTTCCAGCATTCAGCTCTATGGAGAGCGACAGTAGTTCCAAGAATGTTCAGATAGTGGTACCGACCAGCGTTGTAGTGAAGGTAACAGAGTCTGACCCTGAGGTGTGTCTGTGACACCCGTGTGTTTCTGGCCACCCTAGTCTCAGCCCACAGCAGAGCTGTTGTTAACCAATGAGTGTAATTCTGACTTAGCCTCAACCTTCAGAACAGGGAAACCCTAATCCAGCTCTAATTCTTCCTCACAGGTTCAAGAACTCAGGAAAGGCCTCTCTAAGAAGGTGACATTGAAGCAGAACCCTCTTGAAATGAGAAAAGAAGCAAGGCCTAGGGAGACAGCAGGCCAGACAGGAGGAAAGGCCAGCACGGGGGCTGCAGTGTTCTGACTTGCTTATGAGACAACAAGAAAGTCCTAATGACTGAAGCAGAGAGAGGGAGAAAGACTGGGAGGAAATAGAGTGGTTGAGGAAAGGGTCAATGCATACAATTTTGTTCACCTTGGCAAAGAGTTTCAGTTTTATTTGGAGTGTGGTGGGAATCCACTGGAGGATAAGA
Organism: Camelus bactrianus; assembly: GCF_048773025.1. Classification (NCBI taxonomy): domain Eukaryota; kingdom Metazoa; phylum Chordata; class Mammalia; order Artiodactyla; family Camelidae; genus Camelus; species Camelus bactrianus. The sequence continues at coordinate 18,563,979 of NC_133572.1, forward strand.
GCGAAAAAACGTGATTTTGATGTAGGCAACTGTGTCTTCAAGTCCTCTGTCCCTTCTTGTGACACTCATCCATTCTTCATTATTCCTTCCAGCGTGTTCCTATAACCCCTTTAGTAAAGGGAAGGAAAATCCTTTATACTCATTTTGTTACACTAGTACACAAAGAGCATCACCTTGAACTCAAAGGTTTGTAGCAGTTTCCTTCATACAGTCCTACCAGTTATAAACCCCTCTCCCCAGGTATCTGGTCCAAGGGCCTGGGTCAGAGTTTGCAAGGCTTTGAGAAAACAGAGTACCTGATATTCTACTGTTCTCGCAATTCTTTTCTTAATCTCACCAGTTTTGTCTCTGGACTAGAGTTTCCCTGTGAGTCCCTGTCTGTCCTTGGGGTCAGGTTTCTCCTCTGTGGTTCCCTGGCATCCTTGCCAAAGACCTGTGACAGGGCAGCCCTTCCTGCCTGCCAGATACAGGAGCTTATGCTGACACTACAGCATATTTCATAATACACGTTCAGCGTGAAACCCGTCCAACGTGGCCTTAGGGCAGTGTTGGTCTCTGGAATGGTAACTCATAACACCAGTCCATTCACTCTGGCTCCTAGGGGTTCTTCTGTATCCCCTACGGAGGGACTCCCTCTGGCTTTCCAATGGGTAACATCATAAGACCTCTTTGAGTAATTAAATAAAATGCCAAATTTTCTTCTCCTGGAAAATTTTGCCTTCATTTTCCTTACTTTCAAGTCTTTTTTAAGAAGGTAAGTATTTGTATTTAATATCTGCTATCCACTCTGTTATTCTCTGTTCAGTTAGCAAATATTTATTTATTAAAGTGCCTCAACTTGTCATCTGGTGAAGAGTGAGGTACCCGTGGAAGTGCGAAGTCAGGGATGCTGAGGTGCCCAATGAGCACAGGGATTTCTTGAGATTAATTGCACCACTGAGGATTTGTGATTTGTGTTTGTTCATGGGCAGTTTTTGTTATTTTTTTTTTTCCCTTTTTGCTTTTGGCAAAGGAAGACGTGTTAGTGATTTAGGCAAACAAAACTTTCTACCACTTTGTAGAAGTGAAATGAAATGGTTCTCACTCTCAACCGGCCACATCTTTAGACATGATTGTCTGATCCGCTTGCTTAAAGAGTTTACATAGAAAGTAATGCATTTGCCTTTTACAAGGAGCTCAGGGTACTGTATTCTTTTTTTCATTTTAGCTATTATTGAAGTGTAGTTGATTTACAATGTTAGTTTCAGGTGTATAGCAGAGTGATTCAGAGATATATATATATAGTCAGATTCTTTTCCATGATAGCTTATTAGAAGAAATTGAATATAGTTCCCTGTGCTATACAGTAGGTCCTTGTTGTTTATCTATTTTATATACAGTAGTGTATATCTGTTCATCACAAACTTCTAATTCACCCCTCCCCTCTTTCCCCTTTGGTAAGAGTGGCATATTTACGGCACTCAAATGCTAAGAAAGAATGTTTCCTTTTTTTCAAGGAAAGATTTTCTGCTAAATGGAGCCCTCACTTAGTAATCCACCAGAATTTAACATTTTTATAAACTTCTGCTGGTACCACCTTGGTGGTGTTTATCATTTTATACACATCTTTGATGTGTATGTCCCATTTTCTACTCTTCTATTTATGAAATTAATTCCTTTTTCAGTTACATCATTTCCATGTTTCACTCTTCTGTTTAAAATCTAAAAGATCATATCCAGAGACATCATCATTGTTTTATCCACAAGGCTGTACTCTGAAATCACGTGTATTAAATTCTTCTTCAAACAAGACAGGTGCCCTTGCCTCCCAATTCATTAAATGTATAAATATTGTGACCAAGGATACTGGAATGGTGCTGAAACACATGGGATTCTTGAGAAATATTAATTTTGTAAAGCTACTTGAAATAATAACCAACGTCTGACATGCTGTCTCATTCTCTGTCACGGCACTGACCATTTCAGGGAATGAGACACTGAAGGTTGTTGCCGGTGGATCCAACCAGTGTTCCAGGTTCTTGTCCCGTCCCAGAAAGAATTCAGAGACAAGACTTAGAGGTTAAGAAAAGTAAAGTGAGGATCTATTAAAGGATGGACAGTACACTCTCAAGGGGAGAGCGGGCAGGCTCAGGTGGGCGGCTGCCCTGAGTTTCTTCAGCAAGTTGGTTACACAGGGTGTAGAAATGAATGGGTGGAATATTCACTGGGGAGGGAAGGGTCTGGGGTCATATTCCCTGATTTTCATCCCAACTCCACCTTCCCAAAGGGAGGAGGGGTTTTTGTCCTTATTTAGTCTGGATCGGAGGTGTCATGGCGTCCGTGCATGATGGGGACTTCTGACCTGCAAGGCTAATTTTATAGAAATGAGGGCATAAAGAGCAAAGGTTACGTTTGGACACTTGAAATTCCTGCCTTTTCTGACCTTTCTTTGTTGGTCTCCAGGCCAAGAGGTGTGGCCCCTTATCAGCCCAAAGGTTCCTGCTTTTCCTTCTCTGCCCAGGGACCCCTGGTGCTTCCATGATGTATGTTTTCCTGCATTTGGCTTGTGCCCCTGCATTCTGCCCAATCCCTGCCATTTGGTCTGTGACCCCTTTTCTCTGCTCGTGTCCAGCTCTCTGCCTGCTCCAACAGGAGGACTTGCCCAGAGCAGCTCTGGCATCCTGGGCTTCCCACATTCGTTACTGCTGCCTCCGTCCAACAGCACTGGTAGGGCAAGAACAGCATAAAATACTGTACATCTTTGGATCGATTTCATTTTGAAAACTCCTTATTGCCACTTTTTAAGTATTGTTTAAATTGTCCAATAATGGTTGCTTTGAAGTTGTTTCTTCTGGCCCCCCTTTTCCTGCTTCCATCACCTGCTCTCAGTTTTAGGGACATTTACATTTAGACTATTGGTTTAATTCTGTTTTAACCTCAGATTTCTGCGTTTTTCCTCCATTGTCCTGTTTGGTTCTGTATTAATCTGCTGCCAGCTGTGAACAGCTTGGGATTGAAATACACCCTTCTGCCAGACACAATCCTGAATCCATTAACTTGCCATTTTCTTTACTCTCCGTGGGACCCAACAGACAAGCACCTCCATGAAGGAGGTATTTACCCAACACCAACATCTGCCAAGAAAAATAGAAAGAAAAACTGGAGGCAAAGAAGGTGGAATGGGTGGGAGACTGCATGTGTTTGGAGACTGGATGCACTTTTTCTTTTGGATGAACTTTTAAAAAGTTATTGTTTAGGGCTCTGGGACCAGGATTTGTGCTGCCTGCCAAAAGCATCGCATCACTGACCCTCACAGACGGGCTAAGATCTGTGCTGAGGGGAAAGCCTTGAACCCCTCACCTCTGACACGACACGGATTCAAACCAGCACAGACTTCTGACAGGGAAACGAACGTTCTGATCTCAGCGGGAGTCTCCGTAGGGTGGTATCCCACTGGATTACAAAATAATCTCGGGTAATTAAACACATTCGGCCTCTTCGTTGTGTGGGAGGAGTCGTGGGTGAACAGACAGGAGGCTCTGATTTAATGCTGGAGGGAGGGTGGTCTTGCTAAGTCAGGGTCAGCTGTGGGGCGAGGAGGCAGGGGCCGGAGCATGCAGTGGGGCCGCCTGACGTAACCCCAGGATCATTCAAGAAACTGACATCATGTCTTGATACTGTCATGATCCCCGAGTCCCAGCACACGCAGGGAGAGGGAAGGAAGACGCATGCGTCCATCCTGGCTTGTGTAAAGCAGAGCCACCCTCGTTCCTCTGTACCCAGCGTCCTTCTCCCCAGGGGTTCCTCCACCCACAAAGACAATAAACAAAACACAGCCTAATCTTCTCTTCCTTTCTTATCTCTGACACTCTAGTAGAAAAAGGACTCTCAGAGAGTTGGGGGTGGGGAGGATGCAGAAGATAAGGATATCTTCCTTCTAGACCATTCCAGAGAATAGATTGTGTCACTTTAGTGACACCTTGCAGAGATGTTGACAGCCACGGGACTGAGCAGCATGCCACGCAAGAGTCACAGCTTTCAGAGACACTGTATTTCCCAGCGAACTGTTTTCCTTTGTTACAGAGAATCATGTGGACGCTTCCACTCAGGGAGATTCCAGCTCGAGCCAGGACTGACTAGAGGCCCTCTACGGTTTTCTGGAATCAACGGTTACCATCCTCATCCTCCACACTCACCTGCAAGGACAAGCAGAGCCAGTGAGGAAGAGCACTGAGCTTCTGGATGGAGACTTCCAGCGCAGTGGGATAGAACCAGTCGCACACACAGAGGCCCGGGCCTTCCTGCCCCACAGGATTTAGACTCCTCTACACGATGGCTTCCCTCCACCCCACTTGAGCTTGAGGGCCTCTCCCTGGGGTGTTAGATCTTGTTTCACGGGACCCTAGGCCTCTCCTCTCCATGTTTGACAAATGCATTTCCCTGGAGTGTTGAGTGGTGTCTCATGAACAGGTATTTCCCAGTCAAACAAGTCCCTGTGCACCGAGGGAGCTTCTAAGTCTTTATGATGCTAACACACGATGTGAACCCCTAAGAGCTTCACGGTAGGTAGCTAGCATCCCCAGAACAGCTTTGACTATGACACCCATGTTGCTACTGTTGTTTTAACCAGAAATCTCCCTGGAAAAACTCTGAGGAGAAACACACAAAAGCAATTTATAGGAGCTCCTGTCTGCTCTTTAAAAACACAGTTTTATGATTCAGGGGCAATGTTGCCTTAAAACTACAGCCCTGTTAGGAATGGAACAGTTCTAGTGCATGAGATGTATCGGAGCCACATTTTCAGATTTCAGTTTAAGGGATTATTCCTGAACTCCCTGATTATATACAGTCCCCCGATTATACAATCCCTTGGCTTGAATGAATAGTACATTCTGCTGTCTACAGCTAATTAGAGCACATGCCTGAAGCATGCTGCCTGTTAAATCACTGTTAAACTGGAGGGGTTTCTATAGTGATTTGCATTGGGGCTTTGCCCTTTATCTTATTATTTTCAATGTTTTTATCAATGGCTTGGATGAAGTCATAGAACGCATGCCTACCAGACGTCCTGGGGACCCCACACCAGAAAGGATGACAGAATCTGTTCTCAACAGACAGACAGGACTGATGGAGCACATCTAGGGAACTGAAATACAATCAGAGGAATGTAAAGTCCTTCCCTAAAGCCTCTAGGCTGAGGAAGGGGTGACTATGTGAAAAAACACTTGGTATCTTCAACTGGGTACAAGATCAATACGAGATCATGATGAAGTAAGGATAGGAAGTCTCGTGTAGGTTAGAAAACAGTGCATGAAATACACTGACTGAGGCAAGATGAAGGCCATTGGCGTCAAGTTTGCAACTCGGCAAGGACCACAGGCTTGAGTGAGATTATGTTCATAAACACCCATCCGCTGTGAGCCAACAGTCCGGTATGTGCAAGAATGTGAACAGGCCGTCACACCCTGCACTCCCCGGGGCAATTCACGCAACATGACTCACTGGAATTGTAATTCAGGAATTGTTACACGTTTAAACAATACTCATAACAGTCTCTTCTGCATTCTTATAATTCAAAGTAATTCTGGTTCATTGACAAGTCCCAACACTTTCCTTGGCTAACAGTGCCTCTCCTCCTGGTCTCTACCCCTCTGTTTCTATGAACAAGACTTTGACTGCAGTCTTACAACTGCACTGTTGAAACAGTCACCTCTTCCTGGCTTGCAGGTGTGTGTGTGCATTAAAGTTGGTGTTTCCCCTAAATGATGATCAGATTATGTTCACAATCTAAAGCAATCACTTTGTCTTTTTCCTTATTAATATTTTCTTTTCTTTTTTAAAATTGAGCTATCATTAACATCCAGTATTATGGTAGTTTCAGATTGCAACATAGTGATGTGGTATTTTTATATATTATGAAATGTACATCACATTAGGACCAGTTACCATTCATCACCATACAAATTTATTACAATATTATTAACTGTACTTCCTTTACTGTACATTTCATCTCCATGACTTCGTCATTTTATAGCTGGAAGTTTGCACCTCTTGACCTCCTTTACCGATTTCATCTGTTCCCACCAACCCCTCTTCCCTCTAACAAAAACAGGTGTGTTCTGTATCTGTGAGTCTGTTTCTGTTTTGGTTTTTTGTTCATTTGTTTTATTTTTTATATTCCATATATATGTAAGATCATATGGTATTTGTTTTTCTCTGCTTGACTTACTTCACTTAACATAATACCCTTCATGTCCATCCATGTTGCCACAAATGGCAAGATTTAATTCTTTTTTTATGGTTAATATTCCACTGCATATGTACACCACATCTTCTTTATCCATCCATCTATTGATGGATACTTAAGTTGATTCTGTATCTTAACTATTGTAAGTAATGCAGCGATAAACATAGGGGTACGTGTGTCTTTTCTAACTACTGTTTTCATTTCTCTCAGTAAAGACCCAGAAGTGGAATTATAGCATCATACAGTAGTTCTATTTTTAGTTTTTTGAGGCACCTCCACACTGTTTTCCACAGTGGCTGCTCCAATTGACATTCCCACCAACAGCGCGCAAAGATTCCCTTTTCTCCGTATTCTCACCATACTTCTTGTTTCTTGTCTTTTTGATACTAGTCATTCTGACAAAAAAACATTATTAAGATCGCTGTCAAAGTAGTTACTGCCTATGTTTTCTTCTAGGAGTTTTATGGTTTTAAGTTTTACAAATAAGTCTTTAATACATTTTATTTTTGTATATGGTTTATGAAGGCAGCCCTTCATCTGAGGACACCTCAGCCTATAAAGTGATTGAAGTTCACTGTCCCTGGCCCCTCGGTTCCAGGTCACACTTACTCCCTACTCATCACATTTTCAGAGAAGGAGAGGAAAGTATGCAAGGGACAGATTTGTCCTCTCTGTCCTCTCACTATGTCCCCATCCTGAGAGGAGTGAGCATTCATGGTCTAGCCCTTTTGGATTCTCTCTTTTAGAACCTGCCTGCCTTTCTTTAAAGGACACATTCTGCTCTGCTATCTTCGGAAGATGTCTGAAAACCCATGTCTCTTTTCCTTTTAGTCCCTGGGGATCACAAAGCAAAGACACCCAGCTTTGCAGACTAAAACTGTCATGTGGGTGGATCAATCCAGTCTTGTCTTCAAATTGGAGGAAGAGAAAATGAGGTGGCCCGGCCATGGCCACAAGCATCAAATTTCATTTCATCAGTTAAAAAAAAAAAAGCTGCTATTTTTGTCCTCCACTTGTCTGAATTGTCAGTCATTTCTCAGCTGAGTAGTTGAGTTATGCAGAAGATTTAAGATTAGCAGACTTAAATCATAAGCTCTGTTCCCACTCTTGCTTTCCCCCATTTTTTTGCTCCAACTTTCAACCAACAATCTCTTGGAAATGCAGCTTTGGTGATGTTTCTCTACTTGCTTAATGCATTTCAGTTGCTGTATGCATCGATGTTCAACATCTTACTATACGTTGTTTGTATTAGTAAAAACCCATTAACAATATATATTTTAAATAGAAAAGCTTCTGGATCCAAATTGCTAATTCCTTCTCCTGCCAGTCAATGACTTAGTTTAGTAAATACTGCAATGTGACATCAGAAGGTGTATCTGTAACATACATTCGCCTTGAATCTTACCTAGATCAGACAATCTTTCACTTACAGAAAATCTTTCAGAAGGAAAGAGATGATGACTGAAAGTTTGGAAAGGTCATAAACGTGCAGGGAAGGAAGACTCCAATGAGGAATCTGGAGCCCCAAAGCTGAGGCCAAGCCTTACAAAGTAATATCTCTCTCAAATTGCTAAGAATATTCCCAGGCGGAGGGCTGCAACTGGCCCACAGGCTGTGGTGCACTTTTGTAAAGTGTGGCTTCTGGAATGTCAAAGGATGGTTTGAGGCTCTGCGTTTGGTTGTTTTGCCATTCCCCCTTCCTGGCTTTTGCACTGAGAAGAAGCACTGAGAACTGCCTGGCTTTCTAGCCCAATGAGGATGCCCTGTGCACCATTCACCCCTCCTTAGAACCTGAGGTTAAGTTTGTTGCCAGCCCAAGTGGGCAATGTTGTCCCTTTGCATAGAGATGATCATCGTGACAATAGTTGGCAGTGCAATGTGCTATTTTTTTTAATGATATTGCTTTTATTTTTTTCTTTACTTTTGTGGGGGAGGGGTGTGATTAGATTTTTTTTTTTTAAGGAAGGTACTGGAGCTTGAACCCAGGACTTCGTGCATACTGGGCATGCACTCTACCACTGAGCTACACCCTCTCCACTACGCGCTATTTGAAGTCCTTCGTGTGAATCAACACACCTAATCATCACAAGAACCATGCGAAGTAGGTGTCGGCATTACCCCAGGTTTATAGATAAGAAACTGAAAATAAAGATTAAGTAATTTCCCAAGGGCACATGACTTTGAAGTGCAGAGCTGAAGTCAAAGCCAGTCTGACCCGAGACAGAGCAGTTCACCCCTCTGCTCCCCTGCCCCGCGGTATACTGAAGTGCTTACTAAGTACTGCCGATTCCTGGAGAGCTGGGAATTTCTGCCCTACCAATAATTTTCCATAATATTCAGCCTGTGTTGTAGGTAAAAATATACTTTCCCCTCTGCCATGGCTATCACTTTTCAATGGACACCACCTACTTCCTTTTCCCTTCAATGAACATCTGTTTCCCAGCATCTAGGTGACCTGGTTAGAATATTGCAACTGGAGAGAGGTGGGTGGTGTTACCGTGAACCCCAGCCAAGGCAAACCTTTAAACCCAGCAGCCCTAATGCTCTCCGACACAGTGCACAATTCTGTTTGGTGGACCGGTTTCGATTTAGCCATCCAAGTAACTTGTCACTGCCTGGTTTACATGAGAGAGTGTACTGTGTGGGCATGCATGTGCATAAAACTAAGTTTCTTTCCACCTTTGTATCTCAGGCCAAATGGCTCCAGGGATATAATTTAAAAGCATTGTAAGTGGAAACAATTCTATTTACTTTCCTACCACACATTTTCTGTGTAGAAAGGGATTCTTTTCTATTTAAAAAAAATTGCTTGAGGACTATATTATTTTTATTTTATATAACGAAGACAATTTATTACCTTCCCACTTTGAAGCAGTTGATGGACGTGAATTGATTTTCACAGCACTGCCGTGTGTGATGTTAGCATGCCCTGCTCTGCAGATACAAAGCAGCGTAAATGATTTTGAGTTGTTAAATGGGGTTGACATTCAACCAGTAACTACAAAACTCTGCCCCTATTGCTTGAAATGAAACTTTACTTTCATTCCTGTCTCTGGACACACGAGCCTCTGTGTTCTCTCTGTGAAATCCATAATAATGAGTGATTATGTCTTGATTTTCACTCACTCCACCATGAATTATCTATTCTTGCATTCAGACCAGTATCTGAGAGTCCACACCAAGGCACTGGGGCAGGTTCTGTGACACAATAATGACACGATTCTAGAAAATCTACTAGTCTCAAAGCTGAAGCCTCTCTGTGGACAACATCTACCATATGCTATAAGCATCGCAGTAGAGCTGGGCAGGAAGTGTCTGCATCACTGCGGATCCTTGAAGAGGGAGCTAACTGACGGGGCAGAGAAGGGGAAAAGCACGGAGTGCTTCCCAGAGGAGGTGATAACTGAACTGTTTCAAAACTGAATACAAAGCTGTGACACAGAGAAAGATGGGAAGGTATTCTGATCAGAGCATGCAGTGTGTGTAAAAAAAAAAAAAAAAAAAAAAAAAAAAGGACAAAGGGATGTGTGTACCATGGCTTGTTCTGAAAGTTGGCTGGTGTGATACAGCTGGGGTGAATCCAGGCTGTATTGGGCCAGCATGAAGAGATAAGGTAAGAAAAATAGTCTGAGGCTGGGATTGCAATGACACCATTTTATAATCTACGGCAAAGAGTCTAGATTTTATTCTGTGAGTTCTAAGGAGCTATATGTGTGTGTAAAGCAGAATGAGAGGGTGAGAGAAAACAGAAACTGTACGAGCAGTTAGATGGTCCTTACTTTTTAAATAGAAAATAGAAGACAAATGAGAACGTACAGTGGAAATTATTTTTTCCTTTCAACCTGTATTTAATTTTTTTTTAATTAAAGAGCTTTTCCATAAGGCAACATTATTTTCATGTGTTCCTATATGTTCAGAAAAATGAGGCACCCTTTAATTTCTAAAGACATATTTGCTCTGGACTCTAAAGCAGGGAGCTGGGTGGCCTCCTATGATACCAGCCAACATTAGCATAACTATTTCTTTGTTTCAGTATATTTTGTCCCATTGTCCAAAACACTCACCAGGGCAAAACGGCTTCTTTTTGGAGCTAAACCATAACTAAACCTCTCTGTTCCGAGACATTGCTGCTAAACAAAAGGAAATGCCTTTCTAGTTTCCTTAGGTATGTGTTTAGCTCTTGTACTGAAATGTTGTCCAAAGTCAAGTACAGAGCATGTGTCAGTATACGAGACAGAAGGGCAATCGTTGCATAGGAATGGCTTTTCAGAAGGTCGGGAGAAACTTCTCAATGCGTGTGTGTTCAGTAAACTCTGTTGCATAAAACTTAACCTCTAGAGAGCATCATTCTTTCATTATGCAACTTCGGCCACACACGAAGAGGTCGCTCAGAGAACTGTCTCCTGCCTGTCTTCTCAGATCTCCTGATTTCATGTAGAACGTATGATTCCATGAATCGATTCTTCTAGGGCATACCAGACATGTGAGTGAGGGCAAAATCTTTTTACCCCAACATCCTATGCCCACTTGCCAGTAAAATAAACTTTAAGACACAACTTTTCCTCCATCTAAAGATGGTGAGAACTGACAAATGCCCATAAAGGGCACAGGGGACTTTTCGGTAAATAAAACTTCTAACTGTGTAATTTAAATAGGCTCCAAAAAGAAATGGAACCTCCCAGTAGTGTTTGAAATGGCAACTCATGCACTAGCAGCGGGCAGTAATGGAAAAATCCTGCTTTGGCGGAAAAAAAAGAAATAGGTTTCATCGTTAAAGGTGTGGCAAAAAGGTTTTGTAAATTAACGCATAAATCAATCAACTTTTATTTTAATTAACTTAGCCAAAAACACTATGAGAAAAAAAATTTGTTGCTGGAGTTCAGAATGCACTATAAATCACTCACTAATTTAACGATGTATCATGCACATACAGAAAAGTGCAGAAATTCTAAGTATACAGCTCAGTGACTATCCACAGGTGAACACGCCCATGTAACTGCTGTCCAAATCCAGAAAGTAAACATTGTTAGCACTCCAGAAGGCTCCGTCTTGCTCCGTCCTTATGACTAACTGCCCCATCCCCAAAAGAGGCCATTTTTCTGATTTCTGACCACATTGGTTAATTTTGCCTGTTTTCGAACTTTATATGAATGAAGTAAATATAGATGGAAGGATACAGTACTTTTTTGTGTCTGGCTCTTCTTTGTTCAACGTTATTTTTGTGAAATAAGTCCATATTGTGTGAAGTTCTAGATTTTTCTTTCTCATGGCTATCTACTGTTCCATTGTGTAAATACAACGCAACTTCATTATTCATTTTTTTCTTGATGGACACTTGGGTAGTTTCCAGGTTTGGGCTATTACTAACAAAGCAGCTGTAAGAATTCTAGTATATTTTAGGTTTTGGTGGATGTACATTTCTGTTGGATATACATTTCTGTTGCATATACCTAAGAGTGGAATTGCTGAGTCATAGATTATGCATGCACTCAGCTTTAGCTGACACTGCAAAACATTTTCCAAATGGTGCGCCAATTAAAATCTCTGTCTGCCATGCACAAAAATTTGAATTGCTCCACATCCTTGTCAACATTTGATATTTTCCATATTTTTCATTTTAGCCATGCTGGTGCTAGTTTACGTTTCTATCATGATTAATACATTTGGCCAGTTGGACATCCTCCCTTGTGAAGTGCCCTCTCAAGTCTTTTGTCCAGTTTTTATTGGGCTGTCTGTCTTATTGACTTATAACAGCCTTTACATGTTCAAATATATATTCATAAAATATGTGTATGTAAGAGTCTGGTGCCAAATAGAGATATTGCAATTATCTTCATACACTCTATAGGTTGCCTTTTACTCTCTTAATGATGTATTTTGGTGAATAAAATATTTAAATTTTAAAGTAATAATAGACTTTATAAATTTTTTCTTTATAGTTAGCCTTTTTAGAGTCTTTTTTATATTTTTCTTCTAAAAGGTTTTTGATTTACGTTTTATATTTCGATCTGGAATCCATCTAAAACTGATTTATGTTTTTATGGTAAAGGTTAAGATACATTTGGAAGCATGTGTTGAGTGTGTGTGTATCTTTTGCCTAGTATCGTTTATTGATAAAAACCTTTCTTTCCTCATCACACTGCAATGTCACGTTTGCCATTAATCTCAAGTATGGATCCATTTCTGGACTGTCTAATTTATTCCATTGGGCATATATTTATCTTTATATTAATCCCATGCTGTCTTATTTACTACAACTATATAATAAGTTTAGCTAGCTAGCAGTGTAATTCCTTTGAAAGATTTACACTATTATGGTAACAACTTTCTTCATAAAAGTGAAAATCCTCTTCTTTTTTCCATTAGCGAAAACAAATGCTAATGTAGATCTTTCCTGAAAGCGGCGTAAAGTGAACTTTTGAAAAGCGACGGATACTCTGCACTTCATGCCATTTTGGTTTACAAAATATACAACATTGTGAAGTGACTATACTTCCATAAGAAATAAATGTAAAAGAATTTTGTAAAGATACCATAGGAAGCTATACTCGCCAATAGCAGGGGAAACCTATTTTGACATCTCTCAAAACACTAAATCTTGGAATTCACTGACATTATATATGCCCCCCATTTATCTTGGGCCTCTCTAATTTCTCTCAGTAATGTTTCTAGTTTTCAGTGTAAAGGTTCCACATTTATTTTCTACTTACTTGTTGTTGGTCTATGTTGAAGTCCAATTGTTTTTTGTCAGTTGACCTTGTAGCCAGCTACTTTGCCAGACTGACTCTTTAGTAGTTTCTCTATAGATGCTTTGGATTTTCGATCTACACAGTTACAGCAACTCTGAATAAGTCTGCTGCTTCCTTTCCTGCTCTCATACATTTCAGTATTTTGCCCTTGCTTGCTGAGTGGCCTAGGACTTAGCATAAGGGAAGTGCTGAAGAGAAGTGATGCTGGTGGGCACCCTTGTTGCATCCCGAACCTCACGGCCCGCTCTCCCTACTTCACCATTGCATGTGTTTGCTCTATGATCTTTACAGTTCCCCTTTATTAGAATAGAAAGTCTCCATCTAGTTCTACTTTCCTGAGAAAATTTTGACCTGCCGTTGGATTGCACTAAATGTATTTCTGCATTTTTGAGGAGGTTACATGATTTCTCTTCTTTGTTCTCTTAATGCATTAAAATGTATTGACTGATTACCAGCGTTAAACAACTCTGCATTTTGCAAACATGATCAGGTTAAGATGTATTATCCTTTCTCTATCTCACTGCTTACAGTTTGCTTAGAATTTTTGCATCTATGTTCGTAAGAGATTGAACTATAATTTTTCTCTATTGCAATGTCTTTGTCATGTTTTGGGATCGAGCGTATGTCGATCTCATAAAATGAAACAGGAAGTGGTCCCACTTTTTTAATTCTCTGGAAGCGTTTGTGTAAGATTAGTGCTTGTTTCTTCTTAAATACTTGGCAGAATTCACTAGTGAAGCCACCTGCATGATCCTGAAATTACTTTTTGGAAAGGTTTTAAATTATACACTCAGATTAATAGTCACATGGCTATTCAGATTTTGTATTTCTCTTTTTTTTTTTTTTTGAATTGAGTTTTGCTAAGAATTTGTCCATTTCTTCTATCTTTTCAAATTCTTCAGCATAAAGTTCATAGCCATATTTTATTTTCGTCTTTGTAATGTGTATAGGATTTGCTTTCATGATTTTTTATTCCTAATATTAGTAATTTTCTCTGCCTCCCACCACTGTCTCTCCTTACCCTTTGTCAATTTTATTGGTCTTTTAAAGAACCCAACTTTGTGGTTTTTTACATTGTTTACATTTAAATTTTTAAATTTTTATATTTATTTATCATTTGATTTATTTCTTCATTGATTTTTGCTGCTGTCTTTATTGTTTTCTTCCTTCTATATCATTGAATTTAATTCTTTCTTATTGAAGTGGATACGTTGTTTTTTCCTTTTCCCTCTTTTCTAATGTATACACATAGGGCTATAAATTTCCTTGCAATCACTGTCTAACCCACAAGATTTGATATGTTACATTTTTATTATCATTCAGCATAAAATATTTTCTGATTTCCACTGTGAGTTCTTCTTTGACCTGTGGATTACTTACAAGCATATGTTTCTTAATTTCCAAAAACATGGGAATTTTCTTATTATCTTCTGTTACCCATTTTCAGCTCAATTACCTTGTATTGGAGAAGACTTCTAGCATAATATTGAAAATAAATAGTACCTTATCTCTTTCCATCTTGTGAATAACCTTTTAGTACTTCTCCATTAAGTAAGATATTTGTTACAGGATTTTTGTAGATACACATTATCATGTCAAGGAGACAAAACCTGTCATCTTAACCACTATGACATATGTCTCATTAAATAATATTCAGAATATTTTCCTTTAGCCTGCTTGTTCTCTAAACTTGGCCTGAGCTAAGAAAGCCCTGTATGGTGACTTAAGCCAGTCAGTGCTCCTTATGGAGGGCAGGGTTTGCACATCCCAATATCTTAATTTTCTGCCCCTCCAATGGATTTCTATATAAACTAATTCACTGGAAAGAAGTTAACTTCTGCTGCTTCTGCTGCTGAAGGATTCACCGAAGCAGATTTCTGGGTCATTGCGGATCATGGTTGATTAAGAAGTGAATCTTAGAGCATTGTCTTCCTGCACCTTTTTTTTCCCATACAGTTGGGCCCCTAGGGCCTTGACCCCTCTTCACTCCTCTCTCCACTCCACATACCCCATTCCACCATCAAAGCAAAAGGATCTGATACCAATCACCTCCTCCATACCTGGAACACAAGTCATGTTTCTTCCTTATTCCGTGATGTTTTCATTGCAAGTTCTGTGTTTGTGGGCTAAAGAGATCCAGTCATTGGCTTGCCACCTCCTCAATTGATTTTCCATTCTCAGCAACCTGTGGATGAAACATTTGTGAGTAACCCTTTTGCAGGTGTGTCTGGAACCACATTGTTTCATCCAGAGAGCAAGTAGGTGGCATTCATGTTACCCCATCTCCCTCAAGTACCACAGCAGACATTATTAATCTTTCACAGGATAGAGTCTTACCATCCTTCCCAACACTGCCCCCTGGCTGCCTCTAAGAGCATTTCTTCTTCATGACTGGGCCAGACACTGACTCTTCTCCTTTGTGACCCATCTTACTTCACTCTGGGCCCCGAAGTTGGGACATCTTTTGATGGAGAATGTGATCGCCAGGTTGCTTCTTAGAAGCAAATCTGGGCTCCCTTTTCAGCTCCATTTGAAGAGTGGAAGAGAACTCTATCTTGAATACAGCATGAAAATATCCTCATTTTTAAGTGGATTTCACTTTTTATATATTGAAAAAAATCAGTGCTTTAGAAAATGGAGCTAGTACCAAAAGAGTCTTTTTTTTTTAATGGGACAAGGGTTGAAATTCACTTGTATCCTGATATTTTTAAATGGTAAAAACAAACAAACAAACAAGCCAGATGAGTCAGTTTTGTGATTGATTTTCATTTGATTTCTTCCTCTTCTAGTGTCCAGTACTCACCCATTCTCCCTAATCTCACAATCTGGAAGTTTTTAAAAATCCCTTTCTTTTTCCATCCCTTTTCTTTACACCTTGAGTTCCCCAGGTCCCCCTTATTAGATGAGTAAATAGTGAACTTTCTCATGACTAGTGCAGCTAATCGGAGGTTCCTTTGTTCCCCGGGCTCCTACACATGCTTCCGGAGCTGAGTAAAGGCCTGGTCACTCTTGGTTACTCCAGAAGAGGTCACAGGAACTGCATTACAACTTCAGCTTGGTTCTCTGTTATACCGGTTTCCTGCGTCTGACTTTCTCTTAAATCAGCAGTCCCTGAGGTAGATGGTTCTCTTCTGAAGAATTATTGACAGCTTCTTTGAGTCCTAAGATGCTTGAAATGTACAGACAGTTGAATGACCCATTAAGTAGGCATTCCGTGTTGAAGTGAACAGGAGACTGTTTTTTGTTTGTTTTGTTTTGTTTTTAATGAATTTTTTTTAATTTATTTTATTTTTTAACATTTTTTATTGAATTATAGTCATTTTACAATGTTGTCAAATTCCAGTGTAGAGCACAAAGTTTTTCAGTTATACATGAACATACATATATTCATTGTCACATTTT
The DNA here is from genome assembly GCF_048773025.1 of Camelus bactrianus. Classification (NCBI taxonomy): domain Eukaryota; kingdom Metazoa; phylum Chordata; class Mammalia; order Artiodactyla; family Camelidae; genus Camelus; species Camelus bactrianus. The sequence goes on from NC_133572.1 coordinate 18,580,356, forward strand.
TTTCGCTGTGAGCTACCACAAGATTTTGTATGTATTTCCCTGTGCTACACAGTATAATCTTGTTTATCTGTTCTGCATATGCCTGTCAGAATCGACAAATTTTGAACTCCCAGTCTATCCCTTCCCACCCCCTTGGCAATCACAGGTTTGTATTCTATGTCTACGAGTCTGTTTCTGTTTTGTATTTATGGTTTTTTTGGTTTTTGGTTTTTTTTTTTTTTGAGATTCCACGTACGAATGATCTCATATGGTATTTTTCTTTCACTTTCTGGCTTACTTCACTTAGGTTGACATTCTCCAGGAACATCCATGTTGCTTCAAATGGCGTTATGTTGTTGGTTTTTATGGCTGAATAGCATTCCATTATATAAATATACCACCTCTTCTTTATCCAGTCACCTATTGATGGACATTTAGGCTGTTTCGATGTCTTGGCTATTGTAAATACTGCTGCTATGAACACTGGGGTGCAGGTGTCATTCTGAAGTAGGGTTCCTCCTGGATTTATGCCCAGGAGAAGGATTCCTGGGTCACATGGTAAGTCTATTCCTAGTCTTTTGAGGACTCTCCATACTGTTTTCCACAGTGGCTGCACCAAACTGCATTGCCACCAGCAGTGTAGGAGGGCTCCCTTTTCTCCACAGCCTCAACAGGAGACTCTTAACAAATGTGACACAAATACATCCTCTTTTTGTTCTTTTTTTTTCTCTTACTTTCAGATTTCTTATATTCTTTTTGAGAAATTAGTTTCAATTGAGAACAGTACATCATAGAACAAGAAATTCAGGTACAATATTCATCTCTAGAGATCCTGGGTCCTAGACAATGACTTTGTACCTCACGTCTTTTATTCAGAGAATCTTCATTGATGTCACTTCATCTCAAACTTTTCATCCCTGCAATGGTATGACAGAGCTTCAAAACTACGGAATGCTTCAGGAATTTGCGCATCATCCTGGTGGAAGGTAATCTTCTCTGTATCTTTCCAATTTTAGCATGTGTGCTGCTGAAGCAAGCAACTTTTTGTTCTTCTTGACCCCTGTAGAGATGTCAGTGAAAAGGCAATTCTCAAACACATTACGGTCCATGTTAGCGTTCCAAAGATGTTTTTCATTGTAAACACAGAGAAGAATCTGTATTGTAGAAGAGCAACTATTTTGCATAGCACAATAGTTATAGCTATTTCTATTTTTCTGACCTCCTATGACCTTGAAGATTGACTGTTGGGTTGCAAGGGGAGAGGTCATGGTCGCTAAGATGATTACAGTTGGTCTACTATGTCTGGCTCTCTGGGCCACTCTGGTCTCTCTTTCTTCCCTCTTGCCATCTTTCTGTGCTGGTATTCAAGATCAGTCACATAAAGGATGGACACATGAGACCCCCCCCCCCCGAACACACACATATTTAAGAAAACATGAAGAATTTGGAATGGAGTGGGGAGGCCAGTGTCTAAGATAAGAGCCAGTTTCTGTTCTATTGACTTCATGTGTATTTCTCAAGAAAGATGTTCCCTTTCAAGAGCCTGGGACCACCCAGGACAGTGAAGCAGTCTTGACACAGATGGCCTCATCAGGTGGGCCTCTTCGGGTAAAAGCTGTCTTACTTCTCAAGAGATTGGCTCGGGAGCTCAGTCACACTGCACATCCCCCATCTCCTGGGGATTCAAACTTTAATACACACAAATCTGGGGAGGGAGGGAGAGAGGGTGGGTTTACAGCCATCCTTAGCACATCTTCCTTTCGAAGCCCCCTGCTGTCCTGCCTGAATCTCCTTTTCTTAGTAATTCCTTGACTCCTCCTACCCCCAGCAAATCCCTGTAACAGGGCACTGAGCTACTTGAAAGTCAGCTTGCAGATTTGAGAATCTCAGCCCTTTCCAAGTCTCTGTGGTTGCCACATTCATTACTCATAAAAGAGACAGGGAGCCCCAACTCTCCGCGGAGCCTCGAGTCTTTACTTTACTTTATTTATTTGTTTATTGATTTTTGCCACAGCTCACACTGGAGCCTCCGGGCGGGTCAGTCTGCTCCACCAAGTCTGTGAGCCCTCAGGCTTTGCTAGAAAGAGCCGTCAGGGCTAGCATCTCAATCAGGTGAGAGGGCTTTTTTTGGTTTGGTTTGGTTTTTTTAAGGTTAGCTCAACCAACGTGTTATGCGTTCATGATTGTTCATACATGTGTGATTTGAAAAATGTGACTTTTCCTGGAGGCAAAGAAAAAAAAAAGTCTTCCCGCATGTGCAAGACTTAAAATAACAATACCGAATGTAAATAAAAAGAGAAGGCACTTCCTGTAAGTTTGTGAAGGATTCTGAAAATAGCTTCAAGCCTCAGCCAATGTTAATACAGCTACACAGCCAGAATTTCCATGAAAGCACTGGTACCCTGGGTGTTTGGACTAGTAAAATTGTGCAAAGAGCTGCAGGCTGGATGCTCTGCTCCCGGCAGCCTGACAGTCCTGCGTACGGTGACCTGAGATTCGTCGGTACTCGAGCCCACTTTTTAACCCCCAATTAGAAAGGTGGCAGTGATGTACCCTCTGATGTCCAAAGATTTTCAGACCTGTGCTGTATTTCGTAAAACAGCATGAAACCGGGCTGTGTCATTAAACCAACACACTGAAGGGTTTTTCATCCCTCCGCGAGGGTACGCGTGTGCGCGTGCGCAGGGGCGGCCCCGGGAACTTTCCTCTGGTTTGCCACAAAAATGAAAAGGCTTTCTCCGTGTTGATTAAAAACAATCGGGGTGTTTCAAAATATTTTCACTTAATTATCTCATTGAATCTTTACAAAAATCCAGTGCAGTGCAGAAGCCAGAAAATTTAAAAAAAAAAAAAAAAAAACAGAAAGTACGATTTTCACCTTAGAGATGAAGAAACTGAGAGTCAGAAAAGGCATAAAATTGAGGAATTCCTGAATTCTCAATTTCATGGACCAGGAAAAACTTTTAAACTAATGAAGGAGGCCATTTGAGGTAGCAAACTGAGTATTTTGGCCAATAAGGACATTAAACAAAAGTTCATCAATAATTGTAATGATCAACACCGCAGGCCGTGCCATGCACTTAACCGTGGGCTGTGAAATCGGCTTCCCCGTGGAGGATGCAAGATTGTCACTTAGTGGCCTCGTAATTTGGGCAAATCAACTCACCTCTTGGTCCATCAATTTCCTCACCTATAAGATAAAATAATAGCATCCATCTCATAAATGTTTTGTGAGCCTTACACGAGTTTTCTGTCAAGAACTCAGAGCAATGTCTGGCTCAGAGTAAGCACTGTAGCCATTTGTTAAGTAAACGAATAATCTCGTTTAATCCTCACAAGAGCCCAAGAGGTGAGTAGCAATTGACCTGAGTTGCCAAAGGCCACACAGCTAACAGGTGGTAAAGGAAATTCTCTCACCCAGAAAATGTGAGTCCAGAAGCCACCCACCAAAGGGCCATGCAATACTGAGCATTAATTAGCCTTTCGATTTTATTTTTAAAGGGGGACATTTTAACCCCAAATCTTAAGTAGAACTTAATGTTAGAATAAAAGGCAATCCTCCTAAGAAAACACAGTTAGAAATTGTCTGTATATACACACAGACACATATAGATTCATGTGTATATATATATACACAAACATACACACACACAAAGTGGTATATATTTATATTTTAATTTACTTAATATATGTATACATGTGGTTATATATGTTTACATTCACTGTATTGTGCATCTTCTAACATTTTTATTATGTAAGAATAAAAACTTGACAATGGGTGGCTTTGGCCCTTGGAACACATTGGAACTGTCGCTTTGGCACATACGGCTCTAGGAGGTTCTCTGACAAATTCTCCTATGTACGTCTCAAGTCCACCCCATTGCCACCTGGAAAGCAAGGCACAGTACATCTGTGTGCTGTTTTCCCAGAAAGAAAATTCCAGATGTTGTAATAGATAAAAGCTATCATGCTGCTTCCATTCTTTTAATGTAACTGACCTGTAGAACTTGCCTCAAAGAAGTAATGGAATCATGAGTGGATGTTACCAGGGCCTCCAGTGCCTTCAGAGGAGATACAATCAGAGAGTTCAGAATGTGCTCCAACTCCTACCACCACTTGGAGAAGGTCATCCGGCCGTCTCTACCCTCCACCCACCGGAAACAAAGAAACAGTGAAGAGACTAAGACTGCTCAGACTTTAGATGAAAGGGTGCTTAACAGCAGAGGGATGAAACCTGTGTGGATAATATCTGAATGGGGTTTAATGATGATTCGGGTAGAGAATAAAAGGTCAGAAGAAGACCTTTGACTGGCCTTTTAAAACAATTATTGTTGAATTTTTTAACTGAAATATAGTTGATGTGCAATATTATGTTAGTTTCAGGTGTGTTACATAATAACGACATTTGCAGACATTATGAATTGCTTACCACGATAAGTCTAATAACCACCTGTCCTCATACAAAAATATTACAATGTTCCTGACCCTGTTCCTTATGCTGTATATTATCCCCATGACTTATTCATCGACTGGTCTCTTGGTACCTGAAATTTTTGTGTCACGGCTTATTAAAGTGACTCCTGTCTCACAACCATCACTACAACCATCTCTATTAACACTTTCCATCTTGCAAAACTGAAATTTTATACCCATTAAACAATGACCACTGTCACCACTTCCCAACTCCCTGGCAGCCATCCTTCTATTTTCTGTTGCTATGATTTTGCCTACTCTAAGTGAGACAGGAGGAAAGGGAGCAGGGCACAACCACTGAAGAAATGACACAGCAATTGAGGACAGGACAAACTGGTTAGAATCAAGATGGCAAAAGATCCGACTTCCAGTAGACCTTTAGCCTCATGGTACACCCACAGGCACCATGACAGTTCCCAGACTGACCAGAAAAGGCCAAAAAGTGGACAGGGGCCCAGTTCCTGGAAATCTCCATCCCTTCCCTGTTTGAATAATTCTCCCAACTTGTTAGCATATGAAATTACCCAGCTTATAAAAATGAACCACCTCCACACCTCATGGCCGCTCTCCCTTCTGAGTCAGATGGATCACACTGTGTCTGTGGACTGTGTATCTCCTGAGGCTGCCTCTCTTGCCTTCTGAGATGGCCCACACTCTATGGAGTGTGTATCTCCCAGAATAAACTTGCTTTCACTTCACTGTGACTTGCACTTGAATTCTTTCCTGTGCAAGACAAGAATCTGTACTCTCTGGCAACATAAATACCTCATGTGAGTGGAATCATACACTATTTATTTTTTTGTAACAGGCTTATTACACTTGGCATAATATCCTCACAGGTTAATCCACATTGTAGCATATGTCAGAATTTATACACTTGAATCCTCTTAAAGCTCAAGAAAAATATCCTATTTTGCCTAATGTATTTGGGAATACTAAAATAAAAATGGCCACCTAACGTTGAAAGCAGTAGCTAGTCTTCCTACTTTTTGACCACAAACGTGGTTAGAAATACAGATAACATGCTACTCATAATTCTCATGGCTTAAAGGTTTTATTCATAAATGAATAGTAATTCATAATTAACTTTTTTCTCACTCCTCTGTGTAAGTTATTTAATTCACTTCGTTTACTAAAACTATTACTGTCTGCAGATCTATTTTGTATCTAAATTTTTAAAATCTAAAATTTATTTTTTAACTTTGGCTCTTTATCTGGATTCTTTTTCTATGTGATTGTTGCTTGCAACATGTATCCATTGAGATAGTTCATCATCACTTCAAATCAGTCATCCCTAAAGGGACTTGTCTTCCCAGTCAAGGGATGACGTCTCAATGAGAGCACGTCTTTAAGCAAAGGCTCCTCTGTTTCCATGGTCCTGAACCAGGTGGGCAACTATTTCAGAGATTTTCTCTTTTACCCAAACTCCACCTAATAAAATTTGAGAGGAAAAAAAAAACTAATAAAGTTCTGAGAGCATTATTTATACATATATATATTTGATATTGATTTTCTGTACTTCCAAGTAAACTACAGTTAGGGCTCTTAGAAAACTGTCATTGTTGTTGTTTTGAAACTGTACTTCTAGTATTATGGTGGTCATTTGATTACCTGAAGAGTTATATAATGAATTCTTTATGTATTTTCCTAGCTATATTTTATTTGAAGGCTTTCAAAGGTGCATATTAAATTAAACACCTTCACTTTAGGAAATGTGGATTAGGCAGCATTAAGTGAAATTGGTTTTCCCTTTGATATTTAAATAAAAGTTTATCCAAGTATCAGAAAAATACTTTTTTCCTTTTATTGGTAATATAATTCTTTTGGGGGAGACAAGACTAAAGCACTGGGAAGAATCTTTTTTTTTATGTTTTTTGTCATTACTGCTTTTTAAATGTACCCTTAATATATTCTTTCCTCTTTATTCTAGTTGTACCTTTAATCAGCCTTAGGCTCTGTTACCATGGAAGTTTTCTCCGAGGTAAGTCATTCTTTTCCAACCCCATTCCACCTTATAGTCTGCTGTAATTCAGAACTTCCTGAAACAAGACCTCACTCTGCCATGCCCTAGCATGAGAATCCAAGGCTAGGAGAATCTCAGTCATGTGAATCCCTTTCTAATTTTAGGAACTTCCATCACCTGCCTACTCCCTTACCCAGGACTTACCAAGTCTGACTTTGACAGATAGTTTGGTTTGTTCACAATTTTTCCTCCCTTCCCCATCCTTGCCCTTGACTTACCTCTAGATATATTTCCCCACCTTATTGATATTGGACATGGATATGTCACTTGGTTTTGCCTAATGGAATGAATGGAAGTGATAAGGCGTTAGTCCTGAGCCAAGCACTTAAAAGGCATGGCAAGATTCTGTGAGCCCTCCTGAGTTTCTGATGTTTGTGAGTGTAAGCCACTGAGATCCGGGGTTTGTTTGATACACAGCAACACTGCAGCAAAAGTGACCAATACACTAACTCCCAACTCTATTTTCCATCTTAAAATATATCTCCCACTTGAATTAGCTTCTCTGCTCTCTGCATACACCAGGCCTATCTCTGCCTCATTCATTCTTCCAGTACCCTTCCCCTGCCCCCTGTACGTTTCTAAATCCCAGCATTTCCTGCTCTGAGGTTTGATTGCCCCCCTCCTCCTGCTGTATAACATGTGGGACAATGACCCAAAAACTTAATAGAAATTACTGTTTCTGTCTTAAATCTTCTGAAACTAGTCACCTTGGAGGTCAATAAATGCAATACCCAGAGGGAGAAAAAGAGAATTATTACAGAATGATGGACATATTTTCACAGTAGATATTTGCATGCTGAGTGAACTAGCTCAGGGGACCCCATCTGACCAAAAGCAGCCAACAAAACAAAGAAGTGGGGAGAGCTAAAGAAAATAAGAAGGTATAAGCCTGCTCTATAAAATCTGAATGTGTATTGTATTAGAAATAAATGTATGATGTCACCAAAGAGTCTATAAATAATAAATGCTGGAGAGGGTGTGTAGTAAAGAAAACCCTCTTATACAGTTGGTGACAATGTAAATTGGTGCAGCCACTATGGAAAGCAGTATGGAAGTTCTTTAAAAAACTAAAAATAGTTACCCTACAATCCAGCAATCCACACCTGGACATATATCTGGAAAAGATGAAAACTCTAACTTGGAAACATGCACCCCAGTGTTCACTGCAGCACTATTTATAATAGCCAAGATATGAAATTAACCCAAGTGCCCATCAACAGATGAATGGATAATGATGTGGTATACATATACAATGGAATATTACTCAGCCATTAAAAAGAATGAAATAATGCCATTTACAGCAACATAAATGGACTTAGAGATTATCATAGTGAAGTAAGTCAGACAGAGAAAGACAAATATGATATGATATCACTTATATGTGGGATTTAAAAAATAATACAAATGAATTTATTTACAAAAGAGTAATAGATTCTCAGACATAGAAAACAGACTATGGTTACCCAAGGGGAAGGGTGAGGGGAGAGACAAATTAAGAATATGAGATTAACAGATACAAACTACTATACATAAAATAGATAAGCAACAAGGATCTAGTGTACAGCACAGGAAACTATAGACAATATCTTGTAATAACCTATAATGGAAAAGAATCTGAAATATATATATATATATATATATATATGTGTGTGTGTGTGTGTGTGTGTGTGTGTGTGTGTGTAACTGAATCACTTTGCAATAAACCTGAAATGAACACAATACTGTAAGTCAACTGTATGTCAATAAAAAAAATTTTAAGAAAAAAATGTATGATGGATATGAATTTGGATAATTTCTGCTCTTAAAACTCTGGAAAAAAAAAAAGAAATGTAGATTTTTGTTTGTTTTAAACCACTCCCAACAGGACCATGGGACCACCATGATAACTGTCTAATACTTCATGGTGGTTTATTATAAAGGAAAATTCATGAAGACTTACAGAAAAGAAGGGAAACAACCCATGTGACAATGGACATCGTGCCCGTAGGTAAAGATGTTAGATCTATGCTTGGAGGATTCACTCTTTGCCAGGCTAACCCTGACCTTCTAGTTATTCCAGGCCACTCTTCAGTTCACCTCAGTGATTCCTTCAGTCCTCATCCCTCATGGCCAGCTCTGTCTTTCTCTTCATTATGAGAAATGCACTTCAAAGTAATGGAACTTTCCTATTCTTTGGCTATTTTTAGATGATAAACCTTCCAGATAAACCAATTATCCTGTTGTAGTCACTTCCTATTTTGTTTTGAAGGCATTTTTCTATGATATCTAGTATTCATTACTTCCTAAAAGACCACTGGACTGACTGATAAAATGCTGGAATAAATTGAGCTTAGAAAGAACAGAAAAGTTCTACAGCCACAGATTCTGGGTAAACACATTGATAATATATTTGAACGGTAGGCACTCAAAGCTCAAGTAGTCCACACACTACTTATTTTCAGTAGCAGGAATCTAGACATAGCCAGTGTAACAGTTTACAGAGGCAGGGGCAAGGATGGGGAGGAGACTGTGGCTGGAGGAGATGGAATCCTTGGATGAGCCAAGTAAAACTTTCAGCTGAATCCTTGATTTCTCAGTGGCAGGTATGGCTCAGCAAATAAGGATTACCCTTGGAAATATTTAATAAAAACCGCCTGTTCTGAACTGCCTTGGGGGTGGGGGTAGGAAGCCCACACAGTTGAGTATCCTCAAGCATTGCTCTTGCCTAGAAGCCCAGGCATTCTTTACAGCTGGATCAGTAACACCCAGGAGGCCCTTGCTCCCATGGTTTCTCATCTGAAAACTGAGTGAGGGTGGTGGCACTTCTCTTACCTGCCACACGGTGTGGTTTTGAATTTAAATGATGGAACCCAGAGTTTAGCAAAGCATAGCACCCCTGCCAAAGCATTGGTTGAGTAAATAATGAATGTTGACAATTTAACTTGACCACATGTGAGTGTGCACTATGCAAATTATTCAACATAGTCCTCACCAAGTCGGGAAAACAGAACTAGGTCTTTTCGGAGAACTTTCCACATCTTAAACCTTCTTTTGTGTGTGTTCTAATATTGCTGTTACTTTTCCCTGTGTTTGCATATACTGTGATCTAAAATGCAAAGGCTAATTTCAAATAATTGAATAAATACCATCCCCTCAAGGAGGTGGAGCATCACACTCCATCTCTTAAGGGTGAGCTGTGCATAATGACATCTTTCCAGAAGGTGTAATATAAATAGGGGGGCAAAGAGTAAGTTTACAGTGGGAGAAATCAACAGACAGTCCCTCAGTCAGGTGACCGAGTTCAACATCAGCAGCGCCAAGTCGCACTGACAGTATGGAGCCTTGACAGATGGGATGGGAATGGCACTTGAGCTCTGACATCTTCCTTCCCCAAACATACAGCCCCAGTCTAATCATGGGAAGAATATCAGGCACCCCAAACTAAAGGACATTCTACCAAACACTTGACCAGTTCATTTCAAAACTTTCCAGGTCATTAAAAATAAGGAAGGTCTAAGAAAGTCACAGCGCCCAAAGACGCTTAGGAGATACGACCAGTGAATGCAACAAGGTACGCTGGGTGGGAATCTGGGTTAGAAACAGAACGACAGCTAAACACAACAGCAATATGCATAAAGCATGGATTTTAGTTAAAATTCGTTTAGGTCATAATGTACCAGTATTGGTTCCTTAGTTATGACAAGTTTCTCACATTCGTGTAAAACCTTGACACTGGCTGTAGGGTGTAGGGGAACTGTGTACCATATTTGACATTTTTCCGTAAATCTAAACCTATTTTAAAATAAAAAGTTCGCTTAAAAAGATCAAAGGCATCATCTTCTCAAGTCTGTTTTAAGGAGAGTCCCACTTCACTCTATTGTTTGTAAAACCTGGCCATGTGGACTCTGTTCTTTTTTGAACTACTGTGTCTTGAGTTCTGATTCCTGGATTCATGTGTGTGTGTGTGTGTGTGTGTTCACCTTGTCTCACATAAAGTTTTTACTGTTTTGTATACATTAACTAAAACAAGGCTGCTTGGCAAATGCCGGTATATATGTGTGTATATATGTATACACACACACATCTCTTCCTTTTCAGTGAATAATATGAATATATTATGAACAATACAATATAGAATTCTTCTGGGAAGGACTATAATATACAGCTTGAGCATCCAGAATGCTGCCTGAAACATTCTGGACAAAAAAAAATGATAGTAAATGAAGTTAAGAATAAAACACTAAATTAGGAATTTGAAGAATTAGACCTTAATTCTATCGCTGTTACTAAATTTCTGTGTGACTTGGACAAATCTGACCATTTCTCTGAGCAGTAGGTGTTTTATCTTAAAACGATATCCCTGGATTCTAGTCATTCACCTGGGAAGTGGTGCTCATGGGTGTTCATCCTGATTTAATTTACTGCCCCTTGAGAAAGCGTTCCCGGGTGTACAGTGTGCCATTACTCCTTGCTACAATGAAAAGAAAGTTAGATATTTAGATGGAAGCAGAAGTTATAGTCCCAAAGCTGGAGCTATAAGCACTGTCAACTGACTCATCACTAGCACCAGAAGGGGAAACACACACACACACACGTCCACACCCACTGCCACCACTGCCACCGCCACCGCCCACACTGCTTGAGTTCCTCCTAACTTGTTGAAAAGTTTCAGGTGCTAGATTCTACAATCTACTATTTGTCTTCGCTTAAAGAAAACAAGAACAGAGAAATTCTGTTTTGTTTTCCTACAGAAGTCTGTATATGGAGGCTGTATGCGTACGCTGAAGCACGCAGCCGCGTCCTTAGGGTTCCTCTTTGGTGGTGAAAAATTAGTTACCATTCTATTCATGAGGCATCGGGGGGGCTGACAGAGGCGCTTTCTGGTTGAACTTTCATCGTCCCCGTTGAGAACCCAGGGTCTGATGCCTTTGTGGATTTCTGTTAGATCCAGGGGCACATCTTCCTTCTTCATGTGACAATGCCACTGAAGAAACTGTGCTCTGGGAACCGTTGTTTAGCATGAGGCAAAGCAGAATTTCATTTAAGAAAAATCAAAGGAGTAATTCACAAATGATTCCCACAACCCTTCGGAGAAGCTTGGGCAGCCACAATAAGTTGATCATGTTGTTGATCCAGACGACAATCTAAACCACCCAGGGGTCTGTGGGAAATCAGGCCTCAAGGGGTGGGGGAGACAGGAGCTTTCTGGGAGCAATTCCCAGGCAGCTCGTGTGAGTGTGGTTCTAAATGAGACTGGTGGGAATTTCCGAAGTAGACAGCAAGCACTTCGTGGGGCCAGGGCAGGGCGGAGGAATGGGAAATCTTTTTCTTCTGGAGCAGGGCTGGGAATGTTTCTTATGAGTAAACACTAAGCACCCGCAAGCTGGACTGGTTTTTGAGAGCCAGGTTATAAATAATTAATTTTATCAAGAAAAAGAAACAGCGCCTCTTTCCTAAGCTTTGTAATGGGGTTCGTATAAATTTGCGTAAAATATGATGTGGGATTAGTGTCGCCAGCCAGGAAGAGAGCTCCGGGAGCCAGGAGGGGGATGGGAGCTCAGCCAATGCAAGAAGCAGGAGATGAGATGGGTGGAGCTCGCCAAGCCCAGGAGACCAGCCAAACCAGAGCGACAGCAGCACAGGATTGAGAAGCGAGTGGCCGGCTCATCGGAGGGGTGCTATCATCTTCATTATTATTGCTGTTGTTGTTTGTACAATAAATTTTCATCTCCTCTTTCTCCCAGACAATAGTCTCACCACTTTCAAGGTTGGTAGGCTATGTGATTATCAACGATGGCAGTAGGGAAATTCAGCTTTTCAGGTTCAGTTTGGCCCGAGCGAGACTGAGCCAAGATCCAGTGGGTTGGGATGTGAGGGGATGGGGATACAGGTGACCCTCCAGCCCCACGACTGCTGGAAGACAGGAGGGAGAGCTGAATGTAGAACATGAGGGGGCACATTATTTACCCTAGAATCCCATGTTACAATCAAAATAGTTTTTCCCAGAGAGTCCGCAAGTCTTCACTTTGGCTCACTGTCTCCACGACATCTTTCTTGGACCACTTTCCCAAGAGTTAGGAATGGAAGCTACCGACTCGTATCTGAATAAGCCTGATGCTGTCTCCTCCGCTGCCCCTTGGGTAACTGAGTGGCTCAGCCATATTCCTATGGGGGAAAAGGGTTGGTTAGAATGAACACGTTTGGGCCACACAGAAGAACTCTGCCACTGTGGCCTGATCAGGTCAGATCCTGAGTGTACACTATGGACCCCCGCCAACCCCCCGGGATGGCCCCGGGCTCCTGGGGAAGATTCCAGGCAGCAGCAAGTGTCCCACCCACCGAGGCTGGGCGCCCCTCCTCACCCTCAAGCAGGCCTCCCTCCTCCACCCCAGGCTTCCCTACGCACTCTCAACACGGAGGTCTAAACTGAAAGGACCCCAGCAATCTGTCAACAGCGTCTCGTCCCGGACAGATGAAGTGGAGCCACCCCCTGTGCGAGCCAGTAGGAGCTGCCCTGCTCCGTCTCCAGAGGGAATTATTCCTGGCTCGACTTCCAGCCCCTCATGCACAACACACACAGTGTACAAGTGCGCGAGGCGAATCCCAGCTCTGAGGTCGTCATTCCAGCCCGTCTGCTGCCCGGCGGCTCCCCCACATGCAAACACGCCGTCACCCCGGGCAGAGACGGCCCCTCCACACCTTCGGCAAAGCCTGTGGGCTCCGCTCAGCTGACAGGAGGGTGACATTCTTTTCACCTTCAGCTGGAGCGAAACCGACAATCTTCTCGTAAACACAAACTGAGAGATTCTTGTTTTCTGGAAAGAGACAGGGCGAAGTCTGGACTTTCTCCCTGAGCCATCGTGGAGGGTTTCCCTCGTGGAAAAGGGAGCCTTGCCAGTTGCGGCTGGCCTCACGAATGCCTAGAAATGGATATTTTCAAGCAAGGTCCCTTTGTCTGAGACTTTTTTTTTTTTTTTTTCATCTAGTCCTGCTTGGGGGAAGCCTACCTATGATTTACTGGAATCCAAGAAAATAAATTTTCCTGGTTGGGCTGCTTTCTGGTGACCTAGGGCACAAGAAACCGAAGAGTTTCCTCTGAAACTGCCACGCACCCACCTTCACTGCCTGCGTGCTGGTCCAGCAGTGTTTGGAGAGAGGAGAGTGGGGTATATAACCATTTACTGAGAACGAGGACATTGGTTCATGTGTTTTTCTTTTAATTCTCATGGCAACCGTGTAAGATGGAATAGCATTTTCATTTTACAGGTGCAGTTACAGATTCTGGGCACATAATTTCCCTTGGACAACCAGCCTAGTAAGTTCTAGGAAGTTCTAGCCCAAGGGGTCAAAGCCAGGTCCCTCTGACTTCAAAGCCCAGGTTTTTGCTGCCGGGCCACCTGTCTTAAAAAGCCCTGGGATTCTGTGTCCCGGCTGATGAGTTCTTAACCTGGCTCGCCTCCTGTAACAAATGAGGGGACTGAGGTCCTACAGAAGTGATCCACCTGAGGACGCGCAGTTAGTGAACTGTGAGGCCAACACTGAAACATAAGACTTCTATTTGTTTTTTTCTTCCCCTCCAGTCATTGGATAGTGGGACAAAATCAGTACTAAGGAAATAAATGAGATAGTCATAAAATAGACACGAAGCCTAATGCGGCCAGGGAAACTGACTGCTATTTCTACCTCTGCTCGTGTGTTTTCCATCCCGCCCCATCACAGATATTAAGAGCAACCAGAAGTGGAAGGAAAAGACTTTTCAATGATACGGAAGGATAAAAAATTATCTTCATTAAAAGGTCAAGCAGGAAGGAAAGTTTCCATACTTGCTTTTGTTTTAAATTTCATGCCAGCTAAATAATCACACAAAGAGCAATCTTCTCTACTAGCTCTGTTTTAAAATTGAACTTCACTGCAGCTAAATAAGCACATAAACTCAGACTGCTCCTTCGGTAGGTGGTCCTGCCCGGAAACCCTTATGTTCAGAGCATCCTCTGCTCAGTAAACAAAGCCGTTTTCCTGAGTTTAGAGATTCAAGAAAGGAAAATGAGTCATCATGATTTGCTGATATTAAGTGATACTTGATCTCTATGTACAATCATCCATCTGCTGTATCAGACACTCCTTATAGGCGGGATTTTTTTTTTTCTTGTTAATCTGTATATTCTCAGTATTGTGCAAAAAGTGATAGATCAATAGGCATTTGAGGAATGACAGGCAAATGAAGAGGGCTGGCAGACCCTCAGGTTACCTGTTCCCTTCCCCCAGGGAGTCAGGATCTATCAGCGAAAACCCATTGAGAGGGAAACCAGATTCCTCCTTAAATGTGAAGGAGCCATTTAGCTGTTTGCTGTTAATTTATCCATTTTATTCACAAGTTGAGGCTTTCATCCTCCCCCGACCCCCCCGCCATGTAGCAGCCCCTGGGCTGGGTGCTCTTAACAGCATCACAGGAGGCAGGTTAGCAAACATGGACAAGCTCAGTAGCAGAGAAGAGACATTCCTAACCTGGATCCCAGGGCCCAGAATGGTGTTAATCTGAAAGAGAGAAAATAACTTGGGTGCTTGAAATGGTAAAGGCTCAGATCACATTGGTAATCCTATGAGTAACTGCAAAGATAATTTGCAAACCCCAAAATCAAAAGGACTGTAGGTACAGCTCTGTCTTTGAGAACGTCACTTCAATGCCCTCTTCCGACTCCTTTCCTCCCAGTCTAAACATACTTTTTGCTGGACAAATAGTTCTCTTCAGTCTCTCTTGGAGTCTCCTTTATCAGTCACTTCTCCAGCTGACCTCTCTTTTCTCTACGCTTGCATTGTGGCCTTGTTATCCAAGAAGCTACCATTGGCACGGTTTTGTGCTGGGATAAATGGGCACATGAAGACATGGGTTCCACTCACAAGAAGATTGGGAGGTTGCTAAAGTTTTATGTTTGGTTTCCCTCAAAGTCTGCATTTAGTTAAATGAATCTACCCGAGCTTTTAGATGTAGGACTGTTTGGATCGCACTGTGATTTTCACATTAGTTTTTAAAAATCAGTGATTAGAATAGCCAACACATGGAAACAACCCACATACCCATCAACAGATGACAGGATAAAGATGTGGTATGTATATATAGAATGGAATACTACTCAGCCATAAACAAGAATAAACTAATGACATTTGTAGCAAAATGGATGGGCCTGGAGATCGTCATTCTAAGTGAAGTAAGACAGAAAGAGAGAGAAAAATGCCATGTGATATCGCTTATGTGTGGAATCTAAAAAAAAAAAAGACACAAATGAACTTATCTACAAAACAGAAACGGACTCACAGACATAGAGAACAAACTTATGGTTAGGGGTTAAGTGGAGTGGTGGGGGGAGTAAATTGGGAATTCGAAAACAGCACCTCTTGGGGAGTGATGGAAATGTTAGCTATTTTGATTGTAGTGATGGTTTCATGGGTGTATACACCTATCAAAATTCATCAAATTGTGCATCTGAAATATGTGTAGTTTACTGTACAGTTAAGTGTGTATGTATTGTGTACATACCACACTAAAGGTGTTAAAAAATCAGCAATTGGAATAAATAAATAAACAAAAATTTTAAAATTAAAAATAGAATTTGTGTGAATTGATGATGTAGTTAAGACTTGGGGAGTCATTGCTGTCTGGATCCATGAAATTAAAGGCCAATTTCAGAAAAATAGAAGGATTTTTCTAGGGTTCCTCCAGTATTTCTCTCTTATTCCTAATATCGTGTAATTTCAGGAAAATTTACAAAATATATTGATACAATTTTCAACATAAAAGATCTCTGAGCTAAGGAAGGTTTACAGAAGTTTGTGGAAGTCACAGAATAAATTAGTCGGTGGATACCTAGCCTGTGGTTCAATGCAGGTGTGCCAGAGATTTTGACGGAGGTAGTGAGGAAACACAGGTAAGACAGAGGAAGATAGAAGTGCCATTTTTCTATTGATCAAAATCTGAGTAACAAGCGATTGTTTCCTTAAATGCTGGTGCATGTGCACATTAAAGTGTACACGTGGGTTTGTATATTACGTCCTTGTCTGCAGAATTACTCATTCTACAGAGGAACAAAAAAATTGTCGGAATAACAGAGATTGGAAGGAGAAACACAATTTTTACACTTGCTTTTTTGAAAAACACACTTTCATTGGAAGAGTTTACGTAAGTTAATTTCATTATATTTCTGGCACACAGGTGTCGGTTACTGTATGTTGTTAATTGTTTCTCGGGCAGTTTCCCTGCCTTGACTTTCTTTTTTAACTGACATATAGTAGATTTACAATATTGTATTAGCTCCAGGTGTACAATGTGGTGATTCAGTATTTTTATAGATTATACTCCCCGTAAGGTTATTACAAAATAATGGCTATATTTTCCTGTGCTGTGCAATACACCCTTGCTGTTTATTTATTTTATACATGGTGCTTTGTGTCTCCTAATCCCACGTGTCCATCCCTGTCTTGATTTTAAACTGGTTAAGTTTAAGACTGCATATCCTCTTTAGCATGGCTCTCTTACGTCCTAGCACGGTGCTGAGCTCATGATAAATCCTTGGTAGCTGTTTGGTAAGTGAGTGAATGGAAGAGCTCCCTGCTTTAAGCAGAAAAGCCTTCATGAAGAAGGTGGGGTGTCAGCCTGGCAGATACCTCAGGGCAAGTTGTTACAAGTGTAGGAAACAGAGCAGGGAAAGATCGTAGGACCTATGGCTTTTGACCTTGGACCATGAACAGATTTGGAAGATTAAGCTGTCAGTCATGCACAAAGGATGAGAGAAAAGTGGACGGAGAGGTTGCTTAATATTGGGGGTCAATGTTTCCATAAATAATACTTCAATAAATACAACATACTTCAATAAATACTATTGACAATTTTACAATATTATAAAGCTTCCATAAATAATAATAGTAATAACAATAATAAACAAAGTGATGGAGGAAACTGTAATTTGTAGCATGTAGTAGAATTTTAGGACCAATGGTAATGCTGTGGAATCTATAGATGAAAAGCCGATTTTGCAATGAGATTTGTTATATTTTGCAGCAGAGGCCAGCAAAATGTATGAACCCTGTGTGAGGACCCTCCCAGCACAGTGGTTTTAAAGAGTATGGCTTTCTGAACAGACTGTCTGGGTTCACACCCCAGCTCTGCCTTTTACCAGCTTTGGACCTTCGGGCAACTTATGCAACCTCTATTGCTCAGGTTTCGGATCTGCAAATTGATGATAATCATATTTATCGCACAGTGTTGCTGTAAGGGTAAAACAAGTCAACACGCTTCAGCATCACAGGCTAATTCTTGCACATATAAAGCTCTCAATAAATGTTTACTTCTTATTTTATTAATGATTTACAGAGATTCAAATGGCTTCTCCAGCTCAGAAATCTCTGCCATGGTTTACTCTTAGCTCTTTCCTGGCCCCAGATTCTCATCAGGGATCATTTTAAGTCTAGAGAAGGCAAACTCTCAGGGAAGGTTTCCAGAGAGCCACTTTTAAAATACACACAAATTACTTGAAAAGGGGAAAAAAATCCATTAAATCATTGCAAAGTGGGTGTGATGGTTAGCTTTCTATGTCGACTTGACTGGTCAGTGAGTGCCCTGATTAAACATTATTTCTGGGTGTCCTGGAAGGTGTGTCCAGCTGAGATTAGCGTTTGAATCGGTGGAATCAGTAAAAGGACACTGGCCTCCTCAAGGTGGGTGTGTAGACACATTTATTTATTTACATTTACATATATATTTAAATATCTATCTTACTGGTTCTGTTTCTCTGGAGAGCCCGAACAGATACAGGGGGCTCAGAAAAATCTGTGGGCATCTTTCCAACCTCATCTTTTTAGGCTGGGAAAGGAAATAGGTCTGAGAGAGAAACAGGTAACTCTCAGAGCTTACGTGTGGACGCAAGCTTATCATTCCATGTATCAGCTCCTAATCCTTTTTACTTCTTTTACTGCTACATCAAACTTCCTCCATTAATATAATTGCCAAGATGAGAGCACACTGATTGGCTGACGCTCATGGGGCTGACGCTCATGGGCTTTCAGAGACCATACACAGAACACCCTACCTTGTAGACAAGCGACAGGAAGAAACTTTTCAAGCAAGGAGCACCCTGGGACAACAAACAGGAGGAAGGGAAGGATGAAGAGGAGGGCAAATTTTGTCTAATTCAGAAAGTTTCTTCTGATATGTGAAAATGTAAAAGGGATAGAGATAGTGCATTCCCCTAGGGGTTTAGTTCAAAGGATGAAAAAGGCAGAAACAGGAATTGACAAAGGCTAGGATGACTGAGTCTGGCTTTGTCTGGGGATTTCCAGAACATCTATTCTGGAACGTCACAGCTGGAAGGAAGTAAACGCCCAAATCCAACAAATGTTCTAAACAAAATTATCCTTAGATAAAGAGTTGAAATGTTGGTTGCCCTCTTCACCAAAATTGGAACTTGGTTGAATTTCATTTTTCTCAGTAAGATCGTATGTCATGCAGAAAGTCTCAGATAAAGTGTAGCTTTTTTCCCGAGAAACCTGAAGGTCTCCAGATTTTTCTTTCACCAGTCAGTGATGATGACCACGTGACTCCAGCAGAGCATCGCTATGAGTAATGGTCTAGGACATCGAAATGTTTTGACTTGATGCTCTTTGCTTTTCTACAATATGCAAGCAAAGTGCTTTGTTGGTAAATTGGATTTTAATTTATGTTTATTCTTTGCCACTCACATATTATAAGACTAGTAGTTTTCATAATTTGAGGGAGTCAGGACACCAGATATTTGCTATGTCATTTTTTTGATATACTCAAATGCCTTTAGACAAAACAAGAACCTAATTTAGCCACCCACTAGCCATGAAAGCATTTGAGGCACATAATATTTTTTTTCCATGGGGCTTGGATGACTGCTTTCGGTGCTTGTTTATTTGCTCTGGGAAAACCCAGCTCACAAACAGCATCTGGATTTCAGAGAAGGTTCCTATATTTGCCCCCGAATTCTCCCTTCGGTCAATGGTATCCAAGTGACTCATCTCCAAGGTCAGAGAGTTGAGTTGCTCAGCAGAGACTGAAACGCCAGGCTGGTTTCTCGGGCTTGTTCCTATAACCACCAAACCCCCCAGTCCCCTCCATGGCTGTGCGGCCTGAGACCCTGCAAGAGCTTTTGGCAGGACCACCAGGGACTAGGAAGAAAACCAGATCCCAGAGCCAAAAGTGGGCAACGCAGGCCTGACAAGGGTAAGAGGGACCCTGGAGAGGTTTTAGAACTTGTTTATTTTATTTAAAGAGTTCCCGGTTAAGAGCAGAAACTGGGGTGGGGTAAGAGGAGGATTTTTTTTTTTTTCATTTAAAGGTGTGACTGAGAACTTGCAATTTTTTGATGACATGTTTCTCCCTGAGAGATCGTCACTGTTTAAGACACTGATGAAAAGCTGTGGGCCACCGTTTTCTGAGGTCTCCAAGAGAAACCCAACAGTTTTAACTTATTCCAGTTCCAGTGGGGTGAGTAGCTCACAGTCGATGAAGAAATAAACAGCAAGTGAGCAGTTGCGTGAACACTTGAGCAAAGGTGAAACAAGGACAGGCATTGCCATGTCAGCTTGACCTGTAGCCCCTGATCAGCCCCAGAATTATGGCTTCCATGGGTTTTGCCCAGTTTCTTCATTCCCTTTATTGTACAACTTCTGGAAACAGGCCACCTGCTTAGCCCGAAGTACCTACCACTGTGATTTTCAGCCACACCAGATTGAATTCCCTGGCTGATTTACTACATTGCTGTTGCGTGATCAAGACATACCTCAGCAGAACAGGAGCGTTCCAAGAACATGGAGACCTCCAGCTGTCGTTGTAAGAAATGCACAGTAAGGCTGGACGAAGTGAGGAAATGTCTCCTCATTTCTTAAACAAGCTTGTTCGCTGGGGACCCCAGCTAGCACCAAACTCTAGGCTCCTCCTACTTTTGTTATGTTCTTTTCTTTGTTTCTTTTTAAAATTTAATTTTTGATGTAAGGTAGAAACCTCCAGTTACTCTGCAACGTGTGAAGTCAGGCTCTGGTTTCATCTACTAAACACTGTAAATCTGCTAAGAATGGAAAAGTATCATTATGTTTAAAAGAATACATGAAATTAAAGTTGATCCTTATACAGCAATAATTACACAGGGACATAGTCTCAAAACAAAAGGAAAAAAATTAAACTTTGCCCATTATCTCATAAGTTGGGCAACACGATATTTAAAATGTCCCTAAAGTCCTACACACAGAGTCAGTATTTCAATCCTGCACTCTTCTTCCATACGTTAGATTAACTCTAAGGCTGGATTAGGCTCCTTTGCTCTACTTACTTTTTCTTTTTTCCCCTTCTCTGACTTTTTCTCCATCTTTTCTTTCGTTTTTCCCTTTTTCTTTGTCTCTACCTATAATTTCACACCTTTTGGCTCTAGGGTATCATTTTATTTGCTTATAATTTTTTTTTGCCCCAAATATCAGGGCATCTCTTGTCTTCATGTAACATTATATTCTTGAGACTCACAGATTTCTTTGTCATCTTAAAATAAATTGATAGTTATAGACAAGACCTGTGCTTGATTTACGTAAACTACGATTTTGAAGAATGTACGTACCATTCAGTAACCTAGTTAGAATTTCTCTCAGATCTTCCCAGTGCTTTTGTAGTGAAACTCCATCCACCTCAAAGCTAGGTATCTTTTGTAACAGCCATGGTCCAGCCCTGAACGACAGTTCTGGCAAAGAAAAACTAGAGATGAGTGTATCCAGTTCAGCCTGTAAAGAAATTCCATACCACAACGTTTCCTTTCCAACATGTTCATAAATTCTCATGATTAAGAGAGGCAGTGTTGTAGGTTGGAACAATCGTTGTCTTTGGAACAGACCAACTTGACTTCAGACGTTGACTCACCAGCTCTGTAATCATGGGTGAGTTCGTCTGTCTCTGCCTCAGTTTCCTCCCAATGCCTACTCCGTAATACTGTGGTGAAGAGCCGTGACAAACTGCATATGCAGCATTAATGTCACTCAGTATGTCACATGATATGTGCTTAGTGGAGTTTTAATGCGATGGGAAAATATTTCTCAGTGGTGGTAAAAGCAATCTCAAAACCACCACCTATGTAAGTCCCATTAGCTTAAACAGCACAACAAAAGGCATACTCTCTCCAGGTTAAACTCAACAGAGGTTGAGTTTTTTATTTCATTGACTTTTTCATGGAGACAGGGTCTTGATCTGAGTCTCAGCTGAGTTAATTTGATTATAGACTCTGGCTTTGGGTGGTCTGGTACTTTACTCGGGATGCAAAGCTCTTTTCTGAGTAAAGCCCGCTCCCTATAGTGGTCACTGGCTGCTTTGATGGTAAAGACAACATTAGGCATATTGTGCTAAACACGTTGGCTTTGCAAAAGTGGCTGTCGGGGGACTCCCGTCCATCACTTCTATAACTCCCCGGGGAGGGCTACCTAGCCCTAAATCTGTATTTCTCCTGTTTTTCCAGGTGTTATGGATGCACTTAAGAGCCATAATGAAAGCTGTAATGTGACATCCATCACTTTTCTCATCAGCTCCAGATCCTTCATAAGTCTGTTTTTGAAGCCTACACAATCCACAAAGTCACAGCTACTGAGTACAACTAGTCCTTACTGGTCGTCAATGCCTTCATGGAAGTATTAGTGCTGCTACGCCAGAAAAACACAGGCATGTGTCTGCTAACCATGATCAGACATGTTTGAATCCCAGAGAGAAACTTGATTGAGACCCAAGGTTGGACACTGTCATGCTCTAGCCTTATTTCATTCTTGCTCAAGTATTTAAGAAGCACCACTTGCTGTTTATTTCTTCTTTTGCTCTGAACTACTCACCCCACTGAAAATAGATTATGTTCAAACTGTAGGGTTTCTCCTGAAACCTGAGAAAATTGTGCCCCGCAGCTTTTCATCAGCATCTCAAATGGGATTGCTAACAGTGAAGCGTGTATATAACTTCTAAGGCAATAGAAGAAAATATTTAACCCATACAAAATGGACAAGAGAAAGACAAAGGGACACAGAAAAGACAACAAATTCTGTTATACAGACTACAATCCCTCACTCCATTTCTTACTACAATTATGCTAGGAATCAATAATAAAAAGATAACTAGAAAAAATCCTCTTATGAGTGGAAATTAAGAAATATACTTCCAAATAACCTAGGGGGTCAAAAGAAATCCCAGTGACTATTAGAAAATATCTTGATCTAACTGAAAATGAAAATACAACATTCGAAATTTGAATTGAAATTTACAGTGAAAATTTGGAACTATTCTGAGCTGACTGAAAATAAAACTACATAGCAAATCTGTGAAATGCTACGAATACCATACTTAGAAGTGAGTAATATTGGGTATATTTATTAGAAAAGAAGACCAGTGAGTTAGTATACATCTTAAGGAGTTAAAAGAACATCCAATTGAACAAGAAGGTAGGAGGAAGGAAATAATAAAGATAAGAGAAATTAATGAAACAACAAACAAACAATAGAGAAGGCCAATAAAGAAGCTTCAATGAAATAGAGAAATTTCAATGCAACTTGAAAGCCTAACAAAATTGATAATGCTGGACAAGACTATCAAGAAAATAAGAGAAAGTGCCAACAAGTAGTATCAAAAATTAAAAAAGAGGAAGCAAGCACTAAAGGTCCTGCAATATCTGAAAAAAAAATCATCAAATGCAAAGAAATGATGTCTGATATTTTACTGCAATCCAGGAAAGCGGGATAGTCGGAAGAATAAAGATGGAATAAATTGGTCACGTGTTGAAAACTGTTGAAGCTGTGAATTAAGTACGTTAGAGTTCATCATGCTATTCTCTCTCATTTGGTGCATGGTTGGAATTTTTCAGAGAGAGAGAGGGAGAGAGACAGGAAGAGAGATGACAGAGGGAGAGAGGGGGAGAGTGGGAGGGAGGAAAGAAGGAAATGGAATTTATCAGAGTATGATTTGTAGAATGATCCAGTTTACACTTTTTGACCTGGTCTCCTAACTGCTTCATATCTCACCTGAGTTTTGCTTTTGTAAGAGAATATTAATCTCAATACTTGCAGTAAAATAATCCTGATGGATTGGGTGGAACTTCTTTTTGTAGTTTCACCTAATGCTACTGCTTTATCTAATTGTATATGCACTATATGTTCAGTGAACAAAGTTCTCATTATAAAACTGAAGGTAGTAAATGGTAATCTGCCACTCTTTTTGCTAACCTTAACCAGACACAGCCTAGTTAACACCTCCCTCCACAGGCAACAAGCAAGTCACCCGCTGATCAATTGAAGTGCACTTTGCAGGAGGGGCAGCCCCCGCTGACTCTGGGCTCTGGCAGAGGTAGAAGAGCATTCAACACCACTGCCCCGTCAGCTAATTGTGTCCTAGTGAGTTGTGCCATGACTCATGCTGTGACCTATGAGATGCATGAAATCACCAGGCTGCCAGTGGTGGAGGCTGTGAGCAAAGTGAGAAATTATAGGTTAAATGAGGAATTTATGTGGGAAAACAGCTGTGTAGTCCTCCCATAAATTGTATAGACTAGAAAAATCTAAACTCTCTTGCTATAATGGTTTGCCATTTATGGAATGGAGTAAAATCTATAACTGTATGCTTCTTCTACTGTTAAGTAATGCTTTCTTATTTTCTAATACTTTTGGCTTTGAATTTTAAAACATTTAGTAAAAAATAAGCATTGAATTTCAGTTTCTCAGGAATGTTGCTAATAAACATGTTGCTTACACAAAATACTAGTTGACATTTGGGAATCATTATAGGAGTCATAGCATTATTCCTGACCACACACACACACACACACACAAAACAGAAAAGACATAAATCTGCTAAAGTATCAGCATTCTACTTTAAAATTAACAGTTATTTTGAGAAGGCTAGTCCTGAAATCAAAAATCAGCAACAGAAGGTATATATTTACATATCATTCTGTGAAGCATGACTTTTCACTTGGATCAAATGATTCTTCTAATTAATTCCACTTGTTTTGTTAAAATAAGTTTTCTTTTGTACATATGAAAAGTGAAGTGACAGCCATGAATATATTGGCTCCATTAGTTCAATAACTTCCCAAACATGTAAATACTGACTTTATACTGGTGTCATCAGATGCGTCACATAGAAAATCAGTTAATTCAGTAATGCCTTTGTTCTTCACACAGAGTCAAGTGCTTGGGAGTTCACTTATGCAGAAGCAAATGCTTGGGAGTTTATTTTGCTGAAAGTCAAAGTGGGGCATTTTTGTGAATGCTATTGTAAATTTCATTTAAAAATTTAACAATGAAGACAAAATAGTTTGCTTTTGTGATAAAAATACAAATTTTGGTGAAGCATGACACCAATATAAGGCAATATTCTTGCTAAATTTCAAACTTGTGTCTTAATCTTTGGTTGTGAGACACACATAATTCATAATTACATCCAAAGAAGCTATTATATTCTACTAATTGAAAGAAAGGCTGTAGTTATCAGTACCTACAGAGATGTGTAAATTTGGACAATGAACTACAAAAATTTTGTGATAAACTTAACACTGAATACTTATATGTGTGTATATATATCAACATGGCAGGGGCATACATTCTTGCCACCACCATTAGATTTTAGGAATGTTTGAGCCTTTGAAGAACTTCTTAATAATTCAACCTCAATGTCCTACAATGCTTTAAAAATTCTTCATAAACAAGACCTCTAAAATTTGGTTTTCTTTTTCTCAAAATCAGTTGAAAAACTTTAATGAAAATATCCACCAAATGGAACAGCCTGAAGCTTCAGCTCTCAGAGTTAGTAGTTGTAATTAAGTAACAAAGCTTTCAGAGGGATATAAATATAAATACATTCCTGTAAAAACAAGGAAGACCTGGAGAAGTAAACTATGGGAATTCCAAGGGTGTTCAAGATTTAACATTAAAATATTACAACTGAGATTTGTGATATTTTAGCTTGTCATAAGAATCATTTAATGGAGTTCCTACTTCTAATTGGGTACATTTATTCTGAACTGGAATGAAATTGAAAAGGCCCAAAATTTTGCAGCATGTAAATCTAGTGAATGCTCAAAAGAGTCAAAACCATAGACAACTTGTTTGATGAATTTTGCCTTGCAAAAATATTTTTCAAAGAAATGTACTCTGAATTGAAGCAAAAAGAACCTGTGAAAATATTTCGACAGAAATATTTATATATTTCATTATGAAAAAAATAATAAAATTTATTCTAGGAAACTACTATGAGCTCTGAGGTACCTCACCACCTGTAGAAAGAGTATGTTCTCAATTTAAAATACTTGAATCTACAAAGAAAAGTCAATGGCAATTGTCAACAATTTCAAATTGAGAAAGATACAATTCAATTTTGAAAACAATACAGGCAATTATGTGAAAAAATTAAAAATAATAAGACAGTATTTTAAAAACTATAATCTTCAGAAAAAATCAGTGATAATATAATGTAAGTGACAAATGCAGCCAAAAAGCTAACTAAATGACATGACTATTTACTAAGAACAAACATTTTTAGGTCATTTTATAATGTTTAGGAATTGAATATAAAGAAGGTTTTTCTTGCATTAATGAAAATAGGAATTCTATTTTTATTTTATAGAAAGAATTTTATCTTTGAAAATAGACTTTCAATAAAAATAATTTTATAAGCATACCAAAACAACAAAATCAATTTTAGGTAAATAAATAAATACTTTAAAAATACAGAATCCTGATTATATGTAGGACCCTTCTCACACTCAAAAGTGTCCAAGTAGGATTATGAATTATATAGTCACTATAATCATGAACAATTTAAAGAAAAGGAACCTGGAAATTTATATGAAAAAGTTTCCAAAAAGCTTTAACTTACCTATAAATATGTAATTACCAAAGATGAAAGAAGGAATTGAAAATGTGAAAAATACTATCACTATTAAATAAACAAACTCTATAAATAAATATCTTCACCCAAAGAAAACTTCAGGGCAAGAGTGGTTATCAATGAATTTTAGCAAGTATTCAGGAAGGAATAATGCCATTTTTACACAAAGACAGAGAACAGAAAAGGTGAGAAAGCATCCCATTTTTATATTATACACTAGAGTAACATTTATAACAAAACAAAGGCATTATGGGGAAAATTATGGACGGATCTAACTCATGAACGTACAAGCAAAATTCTTAAACACAGTATTAGCAAGCCACACCAAGCTTAATACATTATAACCAGTTGGGGTTAGACCAGGAAAGCAACGTTAGAAAATCAATCAATATACCTCACCACATTGAGAGAATTATGGAGATAAAAAATATTATCTCAATATTAGTAGAAAAACATTTGAAGAGATATAATATACATTTATGACTTTTAAAAAATTCCTAGTGCACTAAAAATAAAAAGAAATTTTCTTAATCTGATGAAAAGTATCTACAAAAAAATCTTTAGCAGACATCTTGCTTTATGGTAATACACTTTGAAAGCTTTTCCTCTGAGATCAAAAACAAGAATAAGATGGCCACCATCACCACTTCTACTCAAAATCATAATGTTCTATAAGAAAAATAAGTAAGAGGTATAAAGATTGAAAGGGAAGAAATCAAATTCTTATTATTCACAGATGTTGTAATTATATAGAAAATTCACAGTAACAAATGGCTTTAAAGTTTTCTACTTAAAGATTAACATCCAAAAACATCAATTGGGTTGTGTTCCGTTGCAATTAACAAAAAGAGAAGTTGAATTCTTTTAAAAGATGTCATTATCAGTAGTATCAAAGTACCAAATTTTTAGGGATAAATCTAAAGAAAGCCTCATAAGACCTCTACACAGAAATTTATGAAATATGTGGCAGAAAAATCAAAGAAAACATAATTAAATAAATAGATGAATATATTATACTTATGGAATGGGAAAATTAATATTAAGATGTCAAATTTCACCAAATTGATCTTGATCGTGTAATGCAATTCCCCCAAAACATCATAAAGTGGGTTTTTGTTTTTGTTTTTTTGGGTAATTTTGGTGAGTCTTGAAAAGCTGATTCTAAAATTTCTATTAAAAAATTTAAAAAGCCAAGATCAGGATTTGCTATCCCAAATATCAGATATCAACACTAATTATAAAAATGATAGTAATTAAGACAGTATAATATTGGGTCAAGGATCAACAGATAGATCTATGAGGAAAGTAAAGAATCACATGTGAACACTGGACTGAAGACAAAGGTGAAACCATACAATTACGAAATGATGATGTCTTTTTAATAAGTAGTTTGGGGATAACTGGATATACATAAGGACAAAATGAAACATCCTCTACCTTAAATTGCCAGTGGTTTAGTTTCAGTTAGCTTGTAGATCTAAACGTGAATGGCAAAACTATGAAGTTTATAAAATATACTATAGGACAGTATATGCCTTCCCAGAGAGAGGAAGTGATTTCTTAACCAGAACAAAAAAAGCATTATCCTCGAAGGAAAAGATTAATACATTGAATATATTAAATTAAGCAATATAGTCCTCAAGACATCAAGAGACTGAGAAAGGGAAGTCACAGAGGTGAAGAAGTACATTTACAATCCTTAAATTTACAAAGGGCTCATATCCAGAAAATATAGAGAAAATCAATAAGAAGATGGTCCACATGATAGAAAAAAAATGATCAAACTAATACTTCACAAAAGAGGATATACAAATGACTAATAAAAGTATGAAAAACGCTCAGTTTCATTGTTATCAGGGAAATGCACATTAAAACCACAATGCAATACCTCTGACACATTTGCCAGAATGGCTAAAATGAAAAAGACTTACAAATCACAATTGTTGATGAGGATGCAGAACAATTGGAATTCTTTGCGGGCAGAGTGTAAAACATATCAGAATACGGAAGAACAAATCCGACTTGGTGTTAGATCTGTTCCTTTAGCTCTAACTCTGCTCTGTTGCCTGGGCTTAGTCATGCTGGTTCTGCACCTTTTATAAGGGATCTTGCCTGTAGCCTGAAATATACAGGAGAGCCCATTCTCAAGGCTCTGACCTCAAAGGCTGTAACATTTTCCCATTCATATAGAGATAAAAAGTTGCAGAACAGAGAATAACATTTGTCTTGTTGGAGGTTACAGGAACATCATGACCTGATCTATGTGGACAACAGCTGCAAGAACAAAGGGTTCCAACACCAAGAAGTTTGCAACAACCAGCCACACCTCCTCCCCTTTTTACTATAAAAGGAGCCTGAATTGTGACTTGGGGGAGAGGGTTCTCTAGGACATTAGTCCCTCATCTTCTCTGTCTGCTGGCTTCCCAAATAAAGTCATCAATCCTTGCCCCAACTCTCATCTCAATCTATTGGCCTGTCGTGGGGCAAGCAGAATGAGTTTGGACTCCAACAATATAAGCACTTCAGACAACTGATAGTACTTATTAAAGCTGAACATTCACACATCTTATAATCCAACAATTCTATTTCAACAGAAATGCAAGCACATTTGCACCAAGGGACTGGTACAACATTATTCACATCAGCATTATTCATATAACTCCTAACTGAAAAGTGTCCAAACGTCCAGTTATGGTATATTCCTTCCAGAGAAATGTATTCATTGAAAACAAGTGATCTACAGTTACATGCACAACTTAAATGAACTTTACAAATACATTGTTGAGTGAAAAAAGTCAGATACAAAAGAATCTATGCTATATTCCTGTAGTGTAGAGTTAAGTCAGGACACTCACAGGGGAAATAACCAGATGTTTTCTAGGTTATCAAGGTATCTCAAGATTTCTTTACTAACTCAAGGGGGGAAAAAAATCAATCTTCTTGATCATTAAGTAAAAACTACTTCCACTTTAATAAAATCCAAAGTAGAGCTAAAGATTATTTCCCTGGAGGGAGTTGTGCATGCTTGGTTAGCAGGTCTGGGGAAATGCATGTAATAATATTTTTGCGTCATAGTGCATAAGACCAAATCTTGATTCTACCATTTACCAGCTACGAGATTTCAAGCAAGTTATTTATCTTCTCTGTGTCTCAATGAATTCATCTGTAAAAAGAGGATGATGACATTCACCTGTCAGAACTGTTGGAAGAGTTAAATTATACAATGCAGGCAAAACACGTAAAGCACCTAATATTTAATAGTCACTTAATGACGCTCATTAAGTGGGCGATGTAATTGTGATACGCTTGTGTGTTCTAACAGTTCGGTTCATGGAAAGAAAGACAGCTAATATTCTCTGAGTCTACTGTGCGCCACTTACTGCATTAGCGAACTTCTCTACTTGAATGTAACCCACAAAATAATACTAGTGAGTAAAGATAGTTCCTAACTGATGGTACTAGAGAAGCATATCATGGGAGAGATCAAATAACTTGCCCAAGATCAGATACCTTGTTTTGGAATAAAGGTCCCTTTGTCATAAATAATTGGAATGTCACTTATCTGGCTGTAAAATTTGATATCTTCTCCACGTGTGTCTGCCCTTTTGTTTTATCGAGCAGCCCCTCTTTTCATTTCAGGGTCAGGAAAATTCCCAGACTCAATTTCTTCTCTAGTTTTACATTTCTTGCCTAATCCCTATCTAAGTAGCCAATCCCTCCCCAAACCCCAATCATTTCCTCGTGGATCCAGACCCACAATTAAACTAGTCACCCCCTAGTATCCATGAGTTCCAGGATCTCCCATGAATACCAAAATCCATGGATACCCAAGTCTTTGGTTAATGGAGGGCCAACTGTAAAAGGTAGAAATGAAGTGAATAGAAAGAAATATTCTATTAGTGGCTTTTCACATGTCCGCTCTAGGGGGTAAGGATGGTTTGCTTCACACTTTAGGAAGAGGAATTCCACTTACCACCCCTGTATCACCACCATCACCCCCTCCTAACACATACTCTTTACCATCGTTTAGAGACGGATTTTAAATTAGCCTCTAAGCATATCTCGAAGCGTAAAGAATGTAGAGGTCTTACTACTCCCAGGACCTCACCAAGGAGTCAATTTTTTTTAAGTCATCAAGAACAAGAAACTGCGGCATGGAAGGTCCTTTTCATTGCGGTTAGGAAAAATAAATGCAATATTCAGCTTCCACAAGAAGTAAGGGACACAAGCTTGAGGGAACGAGTTCCAGAAAGTATTAAGAACCACCCCAGGGGTGAGGTAAGAGGAGCCCAATCATGGCATCCACGCCTTGGCCGAGGCCGCCCTCCAGCAGGGTTGCCCAGTCTTCCTGTGGTAAAAGGGGAAGGAGCTTAACTTAAGCATCTGTTAGGAACATAACCGTGATGAACACTGACACTGAGAGGCAAAATGAATGTGCCAACTCTGACTTCTAGAAGTTCCTAAAGTTTCTAAGTGTAGCGAATCTAAGGATGTCAGTTTTCCAGACTTCTTTCTTTGTAAGAGAGATGCAAGGATCCATTTATCACCCTAATTGTATAATTAATTTTTAATGCAAAATAATCATCAAGGTTGTCTTGTGGATACAATCGTCGGCGTGAGAACTGAACGAGTTTGATCTATACCTAGTTTGGCCACATCATTATAATCAAAACCTACAGATAATTAGATAGTTTAAGCAAATCAGACCCTCCCCTCCTAAATTAACATTTTCAAAGCAAACAGATCAGTGGGTGATTATTCACAAACCAAAAGTCTGTTTTTCTAACGTATCCACCAGAGGATTTCTTTTTGAAGTAGAAGGGCTCTCTGGTCCATTTAAAGTATGACTTAAAAAAAAATTTTTTTTTTTTTTACACCAGGGATTCAAACCAAGTGAAATATCAGGTTGGGTCAGGTTGGGTTTGGAGAGCATTTTGATATTCTGGTTTTGTTCCATTTCAATTACTTTAGAAAAATTTATAATGTCAGTCATAGCACGAACTGACTCACAGAGGCTCTTCCGAGGAAGTGGGGTATGGAGTGGGGGGACCTGTGGTCTGTTCACAAAGCCATAGAAAAGAATAACTCGGAATTTTCATTTCTTTCCGACTTGACTCTGTTAGTGGAATTTCTCCTGTTATTTTAGCTCATCATTTGATTTTGGTAAAAAAACTCCTGATTTATATACAATTTTTTAGAAAAGAAAACGTCCTTGCCTAAAATTAGATAAATCTGAAGCACAAACTGATATTTCTACCCTTTGTAAAAGTAGAAGCCAACAAAAAAATTCAGTTTTTATAATGATTCTAGGTATATAGTAAATGCTGCTCTCAAACTCTCCCTCTAAACAGAACAAATCAAATGCCATTAACATTTACCCATAATTTCTGTCTTTCATTTCTTTCATTATTTGGTAGTTTTTCTCTAAATCATCCTTAACTTTCCTATCTTTTCTTTAAGGATAATTCAAATTGCAGTTAATATGCCAGTAAAGGCTTTACCGTTTCTGAGTATGTGAAAAAAGCAGATTTTTCCCGTTTCTCTCTTTTCAATACTATGCCATAGGCTGTCTTAACTCTTCTCTCTTTTTTTTTTTTTAAGCCCTGTCATTTTAAAATAGGCAGTACAATATATATTTTGGCTCCCAGATCATTTTCATATTAGCTTGTGTCAATTAGTCATTCCCTATTTCATATTTCATTGCTTTTATTAAATTTGCATTTTTCTATCAACCATCATTCCATTATTAATATTATGCATTTCTCTTTAAAAAAATAATCTTCCAAGATATTATAATCAATGTCTTTACATAGCACCATCCAGAAGTCTTTTGACTAATTCTACATTTATCATTCGTGTATCTAAAAGAAGATAAAACAACAGTAGCCCCAAGATCCGCAGTGACAAACCCTGAGGCCCATCCTCCCCAGTCACAGATCAGCCTTGTTTGTGTTTGAATGGAGGAGACTGAGAGCATTCTTGCTGAAGAGTATGGGTTTCAAGGCCAACAGACCCAAATTTGAGTCCCAGCCCTGCTACATCCTCACCACGTGACCTTGGGACATTTACTTAATCTGTCCAAAGCCTCAGTTTCTGCGTCTTTAACATGGCGACCATTGAGTTACTGGGACGAATAAATGTCATCTCTCTGGAAATTGTTTAGTGCAGACCTGAATATAAATGATGTCCTTAATGCTATTTTTATTATTTGTATTGTCACCTTTTTGTCCTGTGTGTAAAGTGTTGTGACAATGTTTAAGTCTGGTAGAGAGGAAAATGAGAAATTCTCTGGGGGGCACACGAGCAGAGAAGTCTGACTGTCTCTGAAATTTATAGGAGACTTTCAAATCTGTTGCTGCTCCAAAAGATGAATTTGATACTGACTTCCCAAAATGGATGATGTGATGCATAAAACAGCATCACTATGAGTAAGTACCTCATTTTAAAGCATTAATTCCTAGTAGCTTTCAAGTAGCTTTCATGCTAGTCCCTACCCTCCTTTAAATCATGATTCTTGAAGGCAGGGGGTGTTTTTTTCCCTCCAAGCCTGGGTCATGGTCTTGTGCATACAAGTTGCTGAGAAAAAGCTATGTTGAATTACATTACGTCAATCAGCTCCTTCGAATATCTCACCAATTAGATTATCACTTTAAAGTGTCTAGAAGTCATTCTTCATAAGGCAAAGACCAGTGATGCTTCTCAGTTTCTCAAACTTTGAAACGTGCTCTGGCTCACACGCTGAGCAAACCAGAAGACACAGATAGCTGAGGTTTTCCTTTTTCTCTTCCTGCGCACTGATTAAGCTGAATTTCCTATTGTCAGTTTCTTGTCCTTCCTCCCAAAATTACTTTTGGAAAACATAGCTGCTTTTGGCATAGCTCTTTGCACACAGAACTTTTCTATTCAGTTCTGAGCATAAGAATCAGTTTATTTAATAATAATAATATCCCTAATTTATATATCACTTTACACTCGTAATACACAGGCACATACTCTCTTCGATGATTAGTAAACCGGCCCTCTTGAAATAAGCAGGGTAACTATCATTGAATCCATTATCTATGTGCAAGCTGAAATCATTAGAAGCCTGCCAGTCAGAGTTCAAACTAGGTCTTCTGTCTCCGTATTTATATTCTTTCCACTGCACCAGAAGACATCACATCCCGGTGCTTTTCATCCAGCTTTGCTCAGGGAACATCTAGAAAGCGTTTGTGAGCTCAGGTTTCCTACTCGCCGCCATCTCTCTCTTTCTTGACCACATCTCTTCAAACTCTGCCCTTTGCAGACTTTGACCTCTGAGTGTCTCTGGACTTACATAATGTATTTATTCTTCCCAGGGTAACCAAGTAAAGTATAACAAACAAAAGGAACAGCAGAGTGGGCAAACACAAATATGTGTTGGCCTTTTAAGTCATCTATTCCCAAGAACAATGGTTCACAGAAATTGGAGATGAAAAGGACCTATGAGGTCATCTTATCCACCCTTGTGCCAAAGCAGGTTCAAGCCCAGATCACTAACAGCCAAGTTGTCGTTTTGTTTCCAGCCCTGCCTTTTGAGGCTGTAGATTGTATCTGCTGCTGGAACCTGCTGGAAGGAAGAGAGCAAAGTGATCTCACTCGCTGGGCTCCCAAGGGCCTTACTGCTCTGTGCAGAGGACGCCACGCCTGTAATCGATCAGTTCTTCCCTAATGGATGTGGTTCTGATCGGGAGTAATTCCCGCAGTCACTTTCATAGGTAACGAGCTGAGAAAGAACGTCCAAGCTAATAAAAAGTGCACAAGCTCAAATCCTTTCTGAAGTCAGACGTGAGCAATGGGAATGCCATAACGCACACACACACAGTTAGAGTGACTAGGAAACCTGCCCAAACCAATGCCTTGATTCTTTATCATTTCCTAATTAATCTCTGGGGCAAATCACTCAGCCGCAGAGCTGGCGTGCTGAAAGTTGCTAGGGGTCCCTAATTGTCTCCTTTAAAAACAAAATCATTGTTTGTATAGCACAGGGAACTATATTCAATATCTTATAATAGCCTATAATGAAAAAGAATATGAAAAGGAATATATGTATGTACATGTACGGCTGAAACATTACGCTATACACCAGAAATTGACACAACGCAGTAAATTAACCATACTTCAATTTAAAAAAAAAACCGAAGTAACAACTAGAAAAAAAGTCACTATTTGAAGAGCATTATTAACTTATAGACGCATTATTTATATGGAGCTTTTTAAATTTTATTTTTTATTCTTATTTGAGAGAAGACTTTATTCCATACTTAAAATATCACTGAAAGAAAGCAAGTACATGTTTTTAAAGTATGGGGGGAAAATATTATGCTGAGAATTCTTTTTCTAATGGAATAATAACCAAGTTCTAATCTACTCACATACCAGCTATGTAACCAGGAGCAAGGTATTTCCCTTTTTCACATATAAAATAAGAGCGTAAAGCCATATTGCTTCTAAGATATTTTCTATTTCCAAAACTTACAAAAAGAGCCCCAAAATGCCTGTTTATTTTAAGTAAAGATTGTGGAAAAGTGGCTCCACTTGTTTTCTGCTTTGCCAAGGTGCCCTCAGCCAGACTTAGCAGGAGAACTTGGAATGTTAAGAGAATGGACCTCCTTTTGATGCCTTGGTTTTCAGAATTCAGTTAGATTAGTGCCTTCTATGGAGAGAGAATTTGGAAAACAAACAGTACATTTAGGGGAAAAAAAAATGGTGCCCAGGGTGTAAGTTTGAATTCCTACAGAAGCTTTGGGCTGAAATGAGCACCAAAACCTGCCTCCACCTCTTCCCTCCTGCCCTCTGTCTCCTTCCACTTTCTTCTTTCCTTCCCAGGCCCAGGCCAGTCCCTTTGTACCATCTCCAGGAAGCATTTTTCTCTTTTACACCCCAGGCATTCTTAGTCCAAGAATTCCTAGTCTCCACTCCTTTCTCATTAGAAGAGTAATTGCTTAATTGTGGCCTCAGTGGCCACCTCTGTCTTTATCCTAATCGCTATCTTATCCCTTTAAATAATTGACCTTTGGCCAAAATTATGGGTTTAAACTCAGCCTCACTTGAGGGCGAAATTGTGAAACTTTCTTCTTGTCTTTCTTTCCTTCCCTGGTCACTTTCCAGGTAATTGTTCTAATCACACCAACTATCTTTGTTTCTCTCTCTGTGAATTACTTAGTCTTCCCTGAGGACCAGCCTCCCCCGACTTCACCTCTCCCAGTTTCCTTTCCCTCTACCCCACTGCTATGGTCTTACTGTTTCTTGACCATCTGTCAACAGGTGAGCTGTTAAATAAACCATCAGTGTACCTCAAGGCCTTCAGAATTTCAGGGAAGAGTCACCTCTGACCCTTCGGGCTCCAACTGCTCCACTCCTGAATCAAGTACAGACTTGCAGTCTGCCTGTCGATTAGCTGGTCAACAGTTGTTAAAATAATATATTCACTTGCATAGATTTCTTTTATGCTCTGTTATTTTTATTAACAGAAAAAAAAGGACAGAGTATTGAGAACGGGAGAAAGAAGATGAGGGTGGAAAAACTGAGAACATGTTTTTTCGATTCATCTTTGAGCAAATTGAGAGAAGATGAGTCAAAGCATAATTTGCCCTGTACTTGAACCACTGAATTTGGTTAAGGATAAAAAGGACTGACATAATGGTATCAGAATGAACTGGTCAACGCTCATCTGGAGGAACTAAGTCATTGTAACTCTGTGCGTGAGGACAGAGTCGGGGCATGACAGCTCTGGGCACAAAGAGGCTCACCTTTCCCAAGCACCTGATTTACTGAGAGATGTTTGGAAGACTCAAGGGTGTGGGAGCTGACACCATTAATAATGGAGTAGGAGGAGAAATATCAGAAAACCATCTGGGTTCCGTGCTGTCAATGCCCTCAGTAACTTTGATGGATCTGTTAGTTTCTCAAGCACCATTTATTAAACAAGGATAAAAGCCCAAGGATGCATTAATCAGTGGTGAGAACTGAACTTTGACTCTCTTGGGGTCCACTTCCTTACTCACTGCTCGGACTGACTACTTGAATCCGGTGGGTGTTTGTGGATTAGAACTGAGAAAAGTGGAGTCTTTTTGAAATTTCAACTTTTAGATTTGAATATTTGAAAAGAAGAGGAAAAATCAGGCAGACATTACCAATCACTAACCACTCACACACACACACAAACACACACACATGCAAAACGCACTGTTTTGTTTCAGCAAATTATGCTCAAGATACAGATTATCTTTGTCAATAATTTATTAAGACCAGTCCACTGTGGGAATTATAATTTATGATAATATTTCACAAGCCAATAGCACACAGGATAATGACTTGTAATAAGCCCATAAAGAAATAACATACTCCAAACCAATGACAGATTGATTATACCATTATTTCAAGCAAAGGGGGTGATGAGAGAAATAAAGTTCAAATTTAGTAGAGCTGTACCTTTATCCAAGTTGGTTCTCAGAAGAGTCAGCTTAGCCAACCAAGAGCTGATACCAGCTGTCAGTGCAGATCTAAAGTCCTCTGTCACTAGAGCACAATGCCAGCAGAGCAAAGGCTCCGATGTTGGCAAAAACGATGACCTCCTTCACGGGGCTGCTACACTGTTTTCATCACTGTCAGCAAAGAGTAGCCTCATCATGGGAGGAGCTAATGTCCCAGGGTCTTCAGAGAGCTATTTAGATCAGCAAAGAGTAGCCTTTCCCATATTGAACACTCTCAGTAAGTCTTCACCAATTCTTGGTATTTAAAGTTTAAATGTTTTTTGTTGTTGTTGTTGTTTTTAGATTCCACATATGAGAGATCTCATATGGTATTTTTCTTTCTCTTTCTGGCTTACTTCACTTAGAATGACATTCTCCAGGAGCATCCATGTTGTTGCAAATGGTGTTATGTTGTCAGTTTTTATGGCTGAGTAGTATTCCATTGTATAAATATACCACATCTTAAAAACAAACAAAAAAAGCATGAATACAAAACAGAAATAGACTCATAGACATAGAATACAAACTTGTGGTTGCCAAGGGGGTGGGGAGTGGGAAGAGATAGACTGGGATTTCAAAATTGTAGAATAGATAAACAAGATTATACTGTATAGCACAGGGAAATATATGCAAGAGCTTATGGTAGCTCACAGAGAAAAAAATGTGACAATGAATATATATATGTTCATGTATAATTGAAAAATTGTGCTCTACACTGGAATTTGACACAACATTGTAAAATGATTACAAATCAATAAAAAATGTTAAAATAAAATAAATAAAGTTGAAATGTCCATTATGTCACAGTTGCTCTTCCATGAGTTCATATCAATAAGCGCTCAGGAGCACGACAGTTGGATGACATCATCCTGACGTGGCCTCCCCCACGTAAGCACATTCACCCTTAGAGCAGAACGGCTTTACTTGAACCAAAAGCAAGTGGATGTGAAATCATAATAAACCAATACACAGCAACCCACCCTATGGTTCCAAACCACTCACACACTGATTAATCCTAAGGGCCCAATGCCCCCTACAAGTCTAAGTTCACCAAAATATCATCCACCCTGTGATTCTACATCACTTACAATCTTAGAATTTTCCTCTAACTTCCCATAGTTTTGTTACTGCAGACTTTGTTAAATAAATTCCCAATATTATGAGCAAAACTATATACCAAAAATTATTTAATATGGTGCCAGATCCAATCACAAAGATCAAAAATTAAGTTTCTGAAACCACTTAGTTAAGCTTCCTTGACAATTGCGTGTGCATGTGAAGGACGGTTTTAGGAAACGCCAGGAGGTGCCGTCTCCCGTAGCGCTAGCAAGCACATGTTTGGTTGCCACATCGGCATTCGAGGCTGTCATTATTTTAGAGAATGCACGTTTTTGTTCTCTTTTCAGTTCCTGCAAAGTTATTTGTACTTTGTTCATCTCATCTTCCAGCTGCTTTTTTAGTCATCTTCATTTTTGATTTACATGTATTACATTAATTTTAGGAGCTTCAGCTATTTCTCTAGTTATTTTAATGGTTCCTCTATTTTCTACTGACCTCACATAATGTCTTTTTCAATCTATTGTTGCATTCATTACCTGTTCTAGTTTTATATATCCCATCAGGTTGTGTTCCTTCCTTTCCCCTTGGCTCCCATAGGTTGGGTAGGGCTTGGCTTAGCACGTACCATCACGGTCCAGTTTCCCACATTATGTATGACTGGTTGAGGAAGCATCAAGGCCATAGTCATGGGTACCTGGACCACAGGTATGACCAAAGTCTAGCAGTAGCAACAGTATATTTTGGTCCCATTCTGCCAACATATCCTTAGAAAAACATGTTTTTCTTCTATCATAAGGGGACTTTTTTGACAATCAATCTTGTAAGAAAAATCCTTTATATTGTTTTTTAGGATCTCATTATGTTTAGAATGATCCCCAACAGCCTCCTTCAGAACATCCAGTGCCTTATCTGTTTCTCTTTGAAAATCGTTTCTGTTTTGCAAGATGCTGCTGTTCATTTCCATCTGCAAGTCCAATGGTGAAGCTTCCTTTGCATCTTAAGTGGTGATTGTTTATTTTCAAAAATTTTAAAGTCCAAATTAATTTCCTCGGTTTGAAATCATGAAAAGGCTGCTGCCATCGTGTTTCCAATTCGTTTCCCCACAAATCTGACAGGGAAATATAGGGGTTTCCTTACCTTTAATGAATCAATCCAGGCATACAATTGGATGGATAAAATTGAGCACATACAGGGGATTTATATCTGGCCTTTAACTCCTGTGTGTTGAATTTTAGAGTATATGCTGTTATACTGGCCTCTACTATTACACCTGGAGAAAATCAAGAATGAAACAGGGTTATTTTTATAGAATCTCTGCTGTGTGTCTAATACTGCACTTTATTCAGTAACACAAGGTGGAGGTAAAAATTAAGACCAAGTACCTGGTCACTGGGTGCACACGCTGGGTGACAACACAGAGTCAGTAATTTGGACTAGTCTTCATTTCCCAAGTCAGTGTCTAAAAAGGGACATTGTTCAGGAGCCTCATTGATTCTTGAGGAGACTGACTCGGTTTCTCCATTGATCACAGGTTTCCCAGTAGACGTGCTGATGGCAAAGGGCAGAGTGGAGAGGTTGGCGATGTTGGTGAGTCCTCGGCTGCAATGAAGTGAGCAGGATGGTGATCGTGGAGGGTGCCACTCGTGGTGCCGTCTGTGGAGGAGCCAGAGCTGCGATGAGTATGGTACCCAACAGTGAGTAGCAGGCAAAAGAGTGTGGCCAGTAGGCAGCATGCCACACTGACCCCCTCAGCAATATTTATAAAGTCCAAGATACACAGATGCCTGAAAAATAATCTATAAATTTATAATTCTTTCTTGTTGCTGCTCTTGTCGCTGGAAATCTACAACCATTATGGCCTTTACTGCCATATTCATTGCCCTAAGCATAACAGCCCTGCAGCGTGCTGGGCTACATGTTAGCCATCCAGTAATGATGCCAAAGGAAAAGGTGCCCACTGCTAGGTGTCCCACCATCGTCTACAGAGCAAATATCAATGTTTTTACTGCCAGCATCCAGCGATACAACAGGGGATGATATTCTGCAAATTTTATGGAGGTGTTACATTATTATTTTTTAACTTGATGGAATATGCCTTTGCCTTCAGACACCTCGTAGGTTTTGTTAGTGTCAGACGCTATCATTTCTCAGTACTGCATGTATTATTATACTCTTTTAATTAATCCTTTTCCTTTTAATTTAGATTCTAGGGTGTTGTTAGTGTGTGAAATACTAAATCAACAGGAGTTTCTCCATCCTTTCCATGTCGACGGTTTAGGGATCTTGCCAGCTCCCATGCTGCTTTAGTCCAGGCTTTCACATCTAGACTATCAGTAGGCAACCCCAGCTCTTGCTTGAGCAAGCCATTAGACCTGTCAGCTGATCCAGGGGTGGCTGGGTTGTAAGGTCAGTGGAAGTTTCATTTTATGCCCTGTTCTTTGGCCCAATGATGTATTATTTTTCCTATAAAGTGGGTTCCCTGGTCTGATTCTATGATGGTTAGGATACCAGAGCCAGCAAGCAATTCAGATTTCCAGTGCTCCGATGGTGAATGTGTGATCACTTTTCTTGCAGGGGGAGGGTCATCCGATTCCTGACCATGTGTCCACCGTGGGGTATGCACATTGTCTGTTCTCTGATATAGACAAGAGTCTTGCATAATCAATTCGTGTAATTTGGAAGGGTCTGTCAGCTTTAGCCTTACCTGGAGTATGTATTGATTGATCTTTGAGCTTTAAACTTTTTTTTCTTTTAGATTTCTTTTTTTTAACACTTTTTATTGATTTATAATCATTTTACAATGTTGTGTCAAATTCCATTGTTCAGCACAATTTTTCAGTCATACATTGACATATACACACTCATTGTCACATTTTTTTCTCTGTTAGTTACCATAACGTTTTGTGTAAATTTCCCTGTGCTATACAGTATAATCTTGTTTATCTATTCTACAATTTTGAAATCCCAGTCTATCCCTTCCCACCCTCCGCCCCCCTGGCAACCACAAGTCTGTTTTCTCTGTCTATGAGTCTATTTCTGTCCTGTATTTATGCTTTGTTTTTGTTTGTTTGTTTGTTTGTTTTTTAGATTCCACATATGAGCGATCTCATATAGTATTTTTCTTTCTCTTTCTGGCTTACTTCGCTTAGAATGACATTCTCCAAGAGCATGCATGTTGCTGCAAATGGCGTTAAAACTTTTGACAGCTCTCACATCTCTTACTTTGAAATTGGAGATAGTGGCAGGTGTATATATATGTTTCTTTTCTCTAATCATGTTCTCGTGCCTTGTCAGCTAGCATGGCTTGTTTGCCGATGTGTCCATGCAATGATCCTAGCAACTGGCATATCCGAATGCTCAGTTTTGTGTCCTTGTTGACGTATGATTATGTCTCAAACTGGTTTCCTCCTTACCCACGAATCATTGTGTTTCCTAAGACAAGTCTTGAGAACCCTTGCCTCATTAGTTTCCCTAGTGAATCTGTCCGCCTGGTTATTACATTTGGTTGCTAGGT
Source organism: Camelus bactrianus (assembly GCF_048773025.1). Classification (NCBI taxonomy): domain Eukaryota; kingdom Metazoa; phylum Chordata; class Mammalia; order Artiodactyla; family Camelidae; genus Camelus; species Camelus bactrianus. Next base: position 18,621,785 of record NC_133572.1, read on the forward strand.
TAAGTTGTCCTTCTGATGTGCGGAGACATGTGTGATGGATATGGAAATGCCAGGCTGTGCTATTTTCTGTCATATGTCTTCATCTCATGCGTCTTTATTTCCTATTTTCCAGTCATTTTCCTACCACGTTCCTGACCAAATAGCTATTCCATTAGCTGCTGCGCATGAGTCAGAGAAAAGACGTACCTCATTCTGATTTTCCTTAATAGATGGTACAATCGCCAATTTTGTGGCCATTAGTTCAGCACATTGTGCTGATTCTCTGTCAGGATTAGATCGCTGTTAGCATTCAAGGCTGCAGCCTGCCAGCATGCTCCAGATGGTGTCTGATCCAGCTGTAAACCCTTTGCTGTCAGCATCGTGGACCGGGGTGGTCCTAATTGCCCAACTGCCTGCACTTGGCTAAGCTCATCCCTTGAAAATTCTAGCAATTCCACTATTGGCAATACTGAGATTTCCTCAGTTAATACAGAGGCTCGACCCTCCGTCCATACATCTCACTCAGAAATACACCACCTCCGTGTTAGGACTTCATGGTCCAGGGCCATTCCCCTCTGGTTGCCAGGGGTCTTGGTTCTCCCCAATCCAGAATAGGCTTTTGGAATCTAAAGATGATTGGCTTAATTTTTGTTAGTGGCTCTGAATTTTGCCGCGCCTCCAAAAGAGCTCAGACAAAACTGTCAGTTGGTTGATATCTACTCTTGGACTGTAGGAACTTCCTCGTCTAAAGCCCAGTCAGGCAAAATCTGGGGCTCTGGGATGTTTTAGTCCATGGTGACCATGTTGTAAACCCCTGTGAGTATAGCACTCTAGTTTATATTTGAGCCCTCCTCGCTTGCACTAATGTGTTAAAAGTTCTGTACAAGTTGGTATTAAATCTATTGCTTTTACCTTGATTCAGTTCCTCGGGTGTTCTGATCGAGTCAATCAATCCTCCCATGTTTCTGGTGCCTGGAAATACTGTAAACAGTGTTTGTTCTATCTTGAAGAGGTGCAGCTTTTAAGATGACCTTGGTAGTTCGTTCTGCTGCTTCCGCATATAGTGGTAAGAATGTTTGTTCCCTACCATAAATCATAGTGAATTTTCTTTTTTCTTTTTTTTTTTACTGTTTTTTGTGTTTTTTTAACATTTTTTATTGATTTATAATCATTTTACAATGTTGTATCAAATTCCAGTGAAGAACACAATTTTTCAGTTATACATGAATATATATATATATTCATTGTCATATTTTTTTTCTCCGTGAGCTACCATAAGATCTTGTATATATTTCCCTGTGCTATACAGTATAATCTTGTTTATCTATTCTACAATTTTGAAATTTTCATTATCATCATATCGGCAGCTTTCCTTGCTGTTTTCCATCAAGATGTTCGAAAGGATAAAAATATTAGATACAGGCCATCTTAATATCCAGGCTGCTGCTATTCAGTTAGACATAGATCTTTGAAAATTAGTCTAATTTTCTCCAAATACCCTGAGGTGTTGACTGAATTTAACATCAGTGGTAATGGATCTGATTCACTTAATCTCTGCTCCTATGAGGGTCAGGTTTTGTCCTCCTTTGGACCATAAATCTGAGTCACTGGGTTTCCGTGTCCAGATGAGCTTGTTGGAATTCCATTCTAATGTTTGTTGTTCCTTGTCTAGCACAGACTCTCTGTTCAGTGACTTGGATTGGTTGCATATTGTCGTTTGTTATAGCTTTGTCTGTTCTCATGGGCCTGGCTTCTAGTAGGTTAAAGTTACTGGGTCCAAAAAGATGATAATCACCATCACCCTGGGGGTATGGATTGGTGCCCTCAGGAGCAAGAGTGTCTGGGTTCCTTCCCACTCCGGAGATTGCCTTTTGGGTGACAGTCTTTCCATTCCATCTGTCTGCATCTATGTTGTGAGTTGCTCTTAATAAGAACACTGGAATTTCTTCCTTATTTGCTCTTTTTCACATGGGATAAAACTCACAGGTTGGATGATCAGACCAGCATCTGGAGTTTCCTTAATTTTAAGTTTTGTCCAGATTAAGTCTTCAGTAGGTACCGAGGGATCCTCAGAAGTCAATATATAATCCAATCTATCTCTAAACCACCTCTTGAGAACTTCTGGTAGGGTGAATGTCCTTTTGCCTTTCACAACAATGAAAGTGTTCAAAGTATGTTTTATTATAGAGATGCTAAACGGAACATTCTAACTCATTTATAAAACGGTAAAGCAGTATTAAGACAAGTATTGTGGCCAGCAGCAGCATCCAAACTGTAACAGCTCTATTGGTGTTGTCTATTCACTGGCCATTTATGATTTCAACAGGGTGCCATGGATGTTAAATAGTATATCAAGTTTAAAGTTTGTCAATCCTGGAGAATGTCATTCTAAGTGAAGTAAGCCAGAAAGAGAAAGAAAAATACCATATGAGATGGCTCATATGTGGAATCTAAAACAAAAACAAAAACAAAAAAAGCATAAATACAGAACAGAAATAGACTCATAGACATAGAATGCAGACTTGTGGTTGCCAAGGGGGCAGGGGGTGGGAAGAGATAGACTGGGATTTCAAAATTGTAGAATAGAAAAACAAGATTACGCTGTATAGCACGGGAAATATATACAAGATCTTATGCTCACAGAGGAAACAATATGACAATGAATATATATATATGTTCATGTATAATTGAAAAATTGTGCTCTACACTTGAATTTGACACAACATTGTAAAATGATTATAAAGCAATAAAAAATGTTTAAAAAAATAAAATAAAATAAAGTTTGTCAATCCAGGAATGGTCTTTACCAGATTTTTGTCAATTACAAATATGGTATAATTTATCAACCTGTATTTCAGATTTGACATGAAGTGTGGTATAACTTGTAGCGCCAACCAATATTAGTTATTCCTTAGGGTCAGATCGTCTACTGCGCCAATTTGTTTTCAGCAAATTATGCTCAAGAGACTGAGACTGTCTTTGAAATAAATTACTTTAACACAGGTTCACTACTGAATTATAATTTATGATAATATTTCACAAGCCAGTAGCATACAGGATAGCATCTCTTAATAAGCCAATAAAGAAATGACATACTTCAAACCAGTGACAGATTCATTACACTATTGTTCCAGGCAAAGGAGAGGTGAAAGAAATGAAGTCTAAATTTCGTAGAGGGGTACCTTTATCCAAGATGGTTCTCAAAAGAGTCAGCTTAGCCAGCCAAGAGCTGATGTCCAGCTGCCAGTGCAATTCGCAGTCCCTTGTCACTGGAGCACCATGCTAGCAAAACAAAGGCTCCCATGTTGGCAAAAATGATGACCTCCTTCACGGGGCTGCTACACTGTTTTCCCCACTGTAGACAAAGAGTAGCCATGTCATGGGAGGAGCTAATGTCCCAGGGTCTTCAGAGAGCTGTGTAGATCAGCAAAGTGTAGCCTTGCCCATAATGAACACTCTCAGAAAGTCTTCACCAGTTCTTGGTATTCAAAGTTGAAATGTCCATTACGTCACAGTTGCTCCTCCATGGGTTCATATCAGTAAACACTCAGGAGCACGACAATTGGATGACATCATCCTGACATGGCCTCCCCCACGTAAGCACATTCACCCTTAGAGCGAAACAGCTTCACTTAAACCATAAGCAAGTGGCTTTAAAATAATAATAAACCAATACACAGCAGGTACACACACACACACACACACACACACACACACACACACACACACACACAGGCTGGGAACGGTCCCCTTGCTTTCCAGGCATGAACTTGAGCTCCGCTCTAGACACAGGGGCTCAGAGTCTGCATTTTCACAGGAAGCCCAGGTGAACTGTCGGAGAAGCGGTCTCCTACACCCATCCTAAAAAGCGGAAGAGGAGGAGCACGCTGTGATGAGACAGAAGGGAGGTGCTTTACTGGGAAGAGAGTGCTAGATGCTGGAGAGCGTTTTCCTAGCCCTGTTTTCAGCCTAGGTCAAGTGGACCACTCACTCTCTAAAGAACTATAAAATAAGACAATAATCAATGAGCCCCACTTTGTTGTTTTTAAGGCAAGTCTGAGTATGTTATTTTCACCCTAGAAGCGGAATCTGAAATTCAAACAAGCTTCCTCCAGCAGAACGATGGTGCTTCACCCACAACTGCAAAATTCAACCAGGAAGGCTCTCCTCGGGCAACGTAACCGGGTCCCACCTTACGGTACCCAGTCCAGTGAAAGGTGTTTGTCTAAAAATAAAATACACTTTTAATTAAAAATAGGCGTAAGCCTAAACTCTCCTTGTTCTCTGGCTACAAACTGACCCAACGATACACAATTTCGTGTATGATGAAAAGGAAATGCCATTTGATATCTCTTTCACGAAAGAGTTTTCAATTGCTGTTTAACCTAATTGCTTTATTTCCATAGAAACAAAACTCAGCACAAAGCCTTTCCTTAAAGTCAAAATAGCCTTCCAGGGCTACACAGCTTCAGAAACACTTTGAAGCTTAAGCCCTGACTGGTAGATGGCTTTCTTCTTCATACCAGCAATGCTGACACACAGTTTACACTATGTGGGCTCCAGATTCTCTTCCCAAGTTCTCCATCCTGCGTCTGCTGGAGCTTGGCTAGCGGAAGAAGCAGCTTTCAGATGCCAGCCCCTATCACGAAAGAAACCGCCCCCCCCACCTTTACCAATCCAGCAGGTAACAGGTTTCTCCCAAAGCAGCAGACATCCCACCTCTATTTTTTTTCCCTCCAATTCTCCAGGCTCACCTTGGGACTTCCCTCAGAACTGAATTCTACACTAACATCAGTAGCTCTCTCTGCCCTTTCCCTGCTTTTCCAGAGACTTCAGAGGTTTGCTTTTAATTAAAGAAGACCATTTTTCCCTTTATGAACATTTTTTTAAATAGGCTTTTATATCAACCTACACAGTGGTTTTCCCACATGAAGATAAAGCACGCTTGTTTGAAGAAGTCCCTGCTGGCGGTGCCTACTGAGATGACAAATTACAGGGAAATGTTTTTGTGTGTGTTTGACTTTACTTCCACGTAATTATTTGCTTGTAAAATACATGAGAGGGGGAAAAATAATTCAGGAGGATATTTTCAAGATCAGAGAACTCAGAAGTAGCATTGGGACCATCTGGCCTGAAGATAAAAGTTCTTAATCCTATAGAGGATAAGAATATGAGCCCTGAAGTGTACCGCCATGGTTCAAAGCCTGGCTCTGCCAAAAATGCTTCGGCAAATTGGGCAAATTACTTATCTATGCCTTGGTTTCCCCAGCAGGATAATAAAAGAACCTACTTACTAGTGCCGTGGGGAAGACTGAATGGGTTAACATGCATAAAACACCTAAAATACCTGGCATGTGGCAAGAGCTACACAGAATAATGACTGTTATTAGTTGTCGTCTACCAGGATGTAAGAATGAAGCGATTTTTCTAACGTGTTCACTACTATGCTTGATTTCACCACAATTCTAGGCTTTGTATAATGCAGTTTACTATAATTTTTTAATCTGACAGCCTTGCCCTCAAGGCGTTTGAAAGCATTTTGGATTATCCTCCCAGCAAGGCTATATCCCTGCATCCTTTCCGGAATACGGGGAAACTGAGGAAATAATACTATAACTGACTCAATTACGGGAAAGACAAGGGCCAGCCTTTGGCCCGTCTCTTCTGATGCCCGGCCAAATGTTCTTTCAATTCGAATGCAGTTCTTTAAAGTGTGATTAAATCTGTTTTGACCTTGGAAGGGCTGAGAATCTCTGGTTTCCAGCTTTTTGATGATTTGAGCTTGCCCACCAATCAACAGTCCTTTTATTGCTGGAAAGCCCCTGAAAGATATAAAATGAGATGAGAGAGGCCTGCGGGTGACCAGGGGGCTTGGAGTAGGAATCCACACGACAGAAATTGGAAACGTGCTCAGTGTTTTATTTCCCTGCTCAGCCACACAGAGGCAGCCAGGTCTCAGGTGACTGGGACCACAGCATACAGCTGAAAACAGAAATCTTCAAGAAGCGAAGGGAGAAGGGCCTACATCATCTTCTAAAAAGCAAACATTATGGGGGAAAAAAAGGAACAGTGTCTTTCCTCTCTCTGGGGAGTCTTGGTTTACTGGAAAAACTGAACTGCTCAGCTGCCGGGCTGCTTCGGGTCCCTCGTTCTTTTTCCAAGACAATTGTTTTCTGCAGCATGATCCAGATGTCCCAGAGTCAACCTTAACAACTGGGTGATTCCCCAAAAAACAGGTTTTTGGCCCCCCCAAAACCCTCCAAATTGTGATGCTCCTGTGGACCGTATTCAAACATCTGCCTTCAGTGAATGGGGCTGGACATTGTGTGAGAACATGTTTCCTGGAGGGTCATTTTGAGACGTCTTGCTTCTGGACTCAGTCAAGACCAGAAGAGACAAAGCAGAAGCTGGATTGGAGAGGGAGTAAGAAGACCATTTCACTGGGGTGAACACCTCCATTCCTAGCAAAGGGTTCAATTAAAGCTTGGAGTAGAAGCTTCCATTGGTTCTCATCACCTAAATCCATTTCTTTTTCGCAAGATCATCTCCATCTGTGCTTTGTCATCAGGCTCCCCAAAGACAGCGCACTGCTTCTGACGCTCTGCTCGGAGCTGAAATACTTGGGCCAGGAGGTGAGGCACGTGCCCTGTTGGGGTTGGCACAGCCGTTGCTTTGGTTCTGGGTTGCAGGGCTGTGCTGGGAGCTTGCTGTTAACTTGCCTGTACAAACACCACCCCAGTCTGGGAAATGGGTGTCTGCCTGGCTGTGACTTTGCCTCTGCCCTCCATCCTGGGTGGGCCAGCACTATAGGTTTGGACTCCAACACCTCAAAGTACTTTTTCAAACATTTTGGGTTTGGTAAAACCCTAAAATGTGTTTGGCCAGCTTCTTTTTCCCCCTCCTTTTTCAAACCCCGGCATGTTTCAAGGGAAATTTAATCCATATGTTTCTGATACATTTACTCTTAACTCATCAAAATATTGTTTTGTGAAAACCACTAGCTGTCCAGGGCTCTTTCAGAGTTCTTTTTCATGGAACTTCTGAAAGCTTTTTTTTCTTAGAAACAGGAAGTCCCATTTGTGCCAAAAGTTAAAAGAACTCGAACCTCAAAAAAAAAAAAAAAAAAAAAAAAAGGAATTCTATCTGGAGTTCCAAATCCACAGGTTTCTAGGGGGTTCTAAACTTGGTAAACCATCCCATGTTTTGCAAACCGAGGGTCTATAAACAGAACCCAGCGTCAGGTTCCACATTCTCTGCGTGAGCACCGCCACTCCTATGCTCTGTTTTTTAAGATAAAAAGGCAACTTTCTGCAAAGGAACCGTGGTGATCACCCCGTGCATAAAAGAAAGCCTTAAGTGCTTAGGTAGGACCATCAGAACCTGTGTAGAAAGATCTGCGCTTCCTCCGTGCCTTGGGTTGGATTTGATTGTTTCAAGTGCCAGGTAAATTATAGGTTCCCCTTTATGCCTAAATCCTCGCTATTTAAAAATAGCAAGTGAGAGATTTGGGCCAAAGGTGCTTTGTTGCTGCAGAACCCAAAGTGAGAACCGGGGCCAGAAGCTTCAGTTGTAAAACCAGAGGTTTACAGCTACAAGGAGAAAAATACATTCCCCTCCTGGGCCCTAATTACGATGACTTTGCATCAGGATCTGGCCAAGGGGACTGCTCTGGACCCTGCCCGCCCCGTCTTCTTGTCGAAGCTTTTATTTTCCTGCCCAGGATCTCTAGCTTAAGCCCATGAGAGACAAGTTTAGTCATCTGATTTCTCCCAAGAGTCATCAGTCCTCTGCCAGCCTCGGGTCTGAAGAATTTCATGAAAGCTACCTTACCATGACTGTCTTGACACGACTGTCTACAGCTGCTCCAAATTAAACACTTCTCACCATGGTAAAAGGCAACCATGATTTCCCGGTCAACTTGGGGGCCGATCGCAGCTCCTGTCCTCTTTAGGCGCAAAGTGAAGGACAGTTGCCATCCCACGTGTGCACCTTTCTTCTCTGAGACTGGCTTCCCAGCCTGATGCTTTGATAAAGAAACTTCCCCACTGTCTGCTTTAATCCTCCTGTGCGTGGGGACACAGGAGAGGTGCACAGAGACGTGGGAGGAGCCACCCAAGGGTGACCAGGGAGAGCTCAAAAGTGGGAGCTCCCCCCACTGAGTTTCCCATAATGCAACGCCCTGAATGGGGGTGTCCCCCTAAAACCCACATGTTGAAACCTCAATCCCCACATGCTGGTAGGAGATAAGGCTCTTCTTGGGAGGCAACTAGGGCATGAGGGTGAAAGGGGCTACTACCCTTACAAAAGGACCCCAGAGACATCCCTCACTCTCTTTCCACCCCGCAAGGATGCACCAAGGAGTCAGCGATCTGCAGCCAGAAGGGGGCTCTCACCAGCACCCAACCCTGCAGCCACGCGTGAACCCCGATCTCAGACTTCCAGCCTTCAGAACTGTGAGAAAAAATGTCTGCTGTTTCTCAGCCACCCAGGACTTTGTCGCAGCACCCTGAAGTGAGACACACGGCTTTAGAGGCAGGCCCTCCCTAGACGGTCGAGTACTGTTTTCTCTTTAGCGCTGGCAGTCCCCTGGAGGACAGGAAGCCACTTCCTGGTTGTGCCTCCTCCCACCCCACGTGTGCCCTCAGAAATCTCTGTATTGTCCACAGGGTGCTTGGCTCCATCAGAAACCAGAACTTTCCATGTGTGTCTCCCCTGTTCAGAGCATGGCTAGGGAAAATCTCAGCCTCTCTGTTAACATCATTTCCCTGGGTCTCATACTCCAAAACTGGAACACTCTGAAAACTAGTCCCATGCCACATGCATGTTCTGAGTGCTCATTTAAGGATGCGTGCGTGGATTAAACGCCATACCCACACATGCCAGGTGTACTTACACACAGACAACCTATCCGCTCTGACCGGCTCGGGACCGCACGGCAGCCTTGGGGATGGAGAACGCTAAAGAAGGTACTCAGTTTGTTTCAGCCTGGGCTTCGTCCCCCACACACAGGGCCCCAGTGGCTGCTCATCGAGAGGAAAGGCCCCCGTCTAGGACTCAAGGCACCTTCCTGTTTGCTTGGCTGCCTTTGCACAATCTCTCTGAAAAATCAACTGTCTCCCCTTTCCGCCTCCCCCCGGGGAAGGCTCTGGCAGTCCGTGAAGCACTGCGTACAAGGTCTGTGAAATGAAAAAATTCCCAGGAAAACAGCTTTGGCCCCAGCCGCTTTCTGTTAACCTTGGGTATGCACTTCTGATTTGAAGGCAGGAAAAAAGAAATGCCATATTGTTTCCTCTCAGCCTCTTCTTACCTTGCCTGGCATACCACTTGCCAGCTTAGACCACCTATCATGCAAACCTGCCTTGGAAGAAAAGGTCCTCTGATGACAAGAAAATCCAGGAATTTGTGAAGCAAGAATGCCCTCTAATGGAAATGCAAAGGACACTGCAGGATTCCCAAACATAATATTCTGGTGCCTGATTTTATTCTCATTGGCAACAGCATCGCTCCAGATTTTAGATCTTGGGCTCGGAGTTAACATTTATTTTTGCATATGAGTCCAAAAGAATGAATACTTCAAATGATTGTGACCATCCTATATCTCAGCCCTCAGATCTTGGAAACTGTATTCTGAGAGGTTCCTCAGGGTTGTTCTGGTGTCCTATGCCAATTCAATCTCTATATCCAGCATGCTGTCCAAACGTGCTACAATAAAGCATCACCAAGAACCAACAAAAATTATTCTCTGATTTGTCTAACTGTGCATGGGTTTTGTCTAAAGATGGTTCCTCTTACCACTTTCCCTGACGTCTCTGTCTATAAATGTTTCCCTTCCTCTGAGCCCCTGATGAGTTGAGAAGTGTGAGTTTCCCACACTTAACTTCTTTCAAGTTCAAATGGAGTACCCAATTCTCTCAGACTCATTTCCATCTGAGAAGTTGCTATTTTCTCACAGGAAGGCATATGTTTGCCACGGAGCCAATTTCACTTGGCCCGCAGCACCACCAAAGCCCTCTTGGTCATGCCGTGTTGCAGGATACTGAGCCCAGACATAGCTGTGTCAGACAGCAATAGAAGGGTTTTGTTCAGACTTGCTGACTGCACTCACTGAGAAAAAGCCACATAGGCATTTTCCATAAAGACCGATGATTAGTTTAAATTGAACCTAGGATAAGGCTAAAGGCTCTCCTGGTATTACATCTCTATTTCCTCTGTTGGTCAATTAAATAATTAATTCTGAATGGTGCAGAGGTGGTGGCCTGGGCCCTTAGCAGCCCGTGTTTAAAGGCCCTTCCACCTACAGTCATTTAGCTATGATGACGGCTCAGACAGCCGATGGGCGCTAGCCAGCGTAGGACTCAGTCTACAAACCACCCAAGCAGAATCCCAGAATCTGGGCCATGGGTGGAACGGCAGACCATTGACTTCTGAGGGTGGAGCTGTCTGAGATAAAAGCTGCAGAGATCGGTGCTGGCAATTTAATGTCATTAGAACCAAACCACACGGCCGCTGCCGCTTACTTCTCTGCCACCGGGGTGGAAAACTGCAGTCAGGCCTGTAGGTTGGTGGGTGTGTCCCTGACTTCTGACTGGACTAGTCAACCCTGAGCCGGAAGGCGTGTCTGCTCTGGTCTCAGGGTTTGATTCATGGTCTTATCTCTGACTTGAGCGTGTGGGGGAGGGGAGGAGGAGTATTGGGGAAGGGGGTGGGGGTTGAGGGGGGAGGCCTTCTCTGGAAGGCTTACTATCGAATCTTGCCTATGAAGGTCTCTTGCCAAAAGGCGTCAAGCACCTAGCACCACTGCTGGAGGGGTGAGGACAGAGAGCACGATGTCAGTGCGCCCTGGCCAGTTAACGCTAAGTGCACGTGAGCGGAAAACACGCAGTAAGCCTCTCTTGTTGCCGTCGACCGCAACTTGGAAGAACTGGGTCAGTTCCTCGCCTGCTCTAAGCCTCTGACCTTCCGCCTCTAAAGCACAAACAATGGCATCAGCTGATAAAGGGAAGGAATGGTTTGGTAGATCAGTTACCTCCAAATGAGCAGACAGTTTGCATTTGGCTAATCAACTCGGAGATACGCTTTGCATTGGAACTCTGGTCTTGAAAACTTAGTCATGAACCTGAGATTCAGTATTCCGTTGTTCTCAGTATTTATCTCCTGTGGCTGATTTGACACAACAGGGAAGCACAGAACGAGGTCTTGTTTTCCACCAGATTTTGTCACGAAGGACATGATGACCCTCTCCTGATTTCTTCTGAAGAAAGTCAAGGTCCTGTTGAAAATCATGCCAGAGTTGGAATAATTTCCTTTTCCATGAAATAATTCCTGTTTAAACTTCGGCAGGGTTTTTAGGGATGAGAAGAGCCTATTTAAAGTCCCACTTTAGTTTCCAAACAACTTTCTCTCAAGATAAAGCCTCTGAAACCATTAGTCAGAAGCCAAGTACTCACGAACAGCCGGACACCGTTCTGTCATTCTTTTTGGTGCATGGTAGCGGGTGCTGAAGCTTTGCCCCCAGATTTCATCTTGCTGAGATATGAAATTCCGCCATCACAATATATTGCACTGTGTGCAACATTTCTTCTCTCTCAGGATTTTAAACTGTAAACGTTCCAGGCAGGGTGACATCTTAACTAGCAGGGAGAAGTTGTAGAGAGTAGAAAATGCATTTTGTCTGAACATAGACTGGAACCTTCTTGATCCCTCTTAGGGGCCACCCCTTGCTTTAAGATGGCGCAGGGGCAAAAAGCCTGAAGGCGCACTTTGAAAAATATTCCAAGTCTCCAGCAGTGAACAACTTAGATCCTTGCCCTGGCTGAGGCCTCAGCCCCTAAGGCTCAGTCCAAGGCGGAGGGCAGGAGGAGCTGGCGGTCAGCACAGAGGCTTAATGAAGGCGCAGTGCTGTAGGTCAGGGGTGCAGGTGTATTGGTTGAATTACGTGTGGGTTCGGGACCTGAGAAGCCAAGTGTGGGCGGCCTGGCCTCAGGGCTACATAAAGAACTGTGTGGTAAGATCCTTATATGACCTCTGCCCAAAGTTGACTCAATCTGGTTCCAGCCAAATGTTATTCATGCCTCATTTTTAAGAGTGACAGAGTCACTCACCAACTCCCAAAGACCTGGAATTAATCAAACTTCAGAGAGAACACCAAAAAAAAAAAAAAAAAAAAAAAAAAAGGATTGAAGTTAATACCTGCTGATTGTCTAAAACGCTTAGCATGGGGAGCCCTCCAGTGGCTGTTAGAAAAATGGAACCCTGGTCAGTTTGGGCATCAGATGTTCTCTTAGAAAAGGTACGATCGACATTTTAAAATTACCTGTTAATTCTCTGCAGTCATGTAAAGGCATCTAAGATGAAGTTAGACAAGATCTCCAAGAAGAGGAAAGGGAACTTGCTTTCCTAAAAATATGGGTCACGGCAGGGAAAGAGCTGACACTGATGTTGGCCCTGAGTTTGTTCCGGATTTTCCTGTGGCAAAGTGTGTAACTTTGGACCCTTCATGCCTCTCTCCACTCCCTCAGCTCCCTTCTCTGTTTCTCTCCATAGCACCGTCATCAGGACCCAGTGAAATAAGGGAGTAGACCACCTAGTGGGTAAAAGGGGTCCAAGGATGCTCATTCGGGCCACTTTTCCATCACTTACGGTTGTACCACTAGCTTCGGACCTTACAGAGAACAGAATTGTCCCATTAGTTGTCTGCGTCTGGGATTGAATGTCGTCTCCCCAGCTTTTGCCTGGTGGCTGGTTCTTCACACCTTTTTACATCCACTAACTAGCGTCTGTCTGGTTCATGGTCAGCACCCAGCGAGTGTTGATTACATTTAACTATTTATACAACAAATATTTCCTCGGGGTCTACCATGCCAGGTACTCACCTGGGGACTCACCTGCATCCCCGGCAAAAGGAGGCACTCTCTCGCTCTTTTGGTCTCTCGCTTTTGTGCCCCCTCGCTCTGTCTTCCATTTAAGTAAAAACAAACAAAATAAATCTCACCAGGGGAGGTTTGGGCTAAGATAATGATTCCACACTGTACATAGTGGACCTTTACAGTATAGATATTGATGGATTTAAATTCACCTTCTGCTACAAAGGCTGAAATGTTTCCACTCATCAAAAATCCCTTGCTTCGTATTTATCACTAGGTATTGTTGCAAAGAGCTGTTAGGACTTTCTGAAACTCAAAATTGTGCTTTTTGGTTCTAAAGCCTTTTTGATCAGTTCCCTAGGTGTGGCGAAAGAAGATACTCTGAGAGGACCACTGAGAAGAAATACAGCTATAGAACCATCTGGATAAAAGCTCAACAAAACAGATAAGAGTAACGAAAAGATATCAGAGGAAAGAAAAATGATTGGAGTAGCAAGACGGACAAGCTCAAAGAAATTCTGAAGGTTGCTGCTTGTCCCTGACTATTTTATGTTACATTTTATGTTACAGACCTTGAGCGTAACTCATTGGATAAGTACCAGACCTGGCATATAACTGAATAGGTAAAAGTTCAGAAGGTTGTATGATAAAAAAGAAAGTAAAATATGAATGAATATGGCCATAACTCTCCGGGGTCCAAACTGTTTTCCCATGTACTATTTATATATGGCAGGTTATATTTTCCAAAGATGGTCACAGCAGTGTCTTGTCTCCCATCTCCTTTGCTCTTGTACAATGTGACCTCGCCATCCCCACAAGAGGCAAAGTCTAATGTCCCCTCCCCTTGAATCTGTGACCACTTCCAGCAAAAGAGTGTGTTAGAAATGCTACAGTGAGCTTCCAAAACCAGGTCACACAAGACAAGGCAGCTTCCACGTTGCTTGCTTGACCCTTGCACCTGTCACCCCGGACTTTCACTTAGGAAGGCTGATTACCCTTTCATTGCCACACTGATGAAGCCACGAGTCGGTGCCCTGGTTAGCTGCCAGCCCTGTGAGTGAAACAACGTGGTCGTCCAGCCAAGCTGGTTTCTCTCCCCAGTGTCCGACTACGCCTGCAGGAGCGACTCCAAGTGAGAGCCGCCCGGACGAACCCTGTCCCGACAAATTATGAGCACAATAAAATTGCTGTTTTAAACTGCTAATTTTGAGGGTAATTTGTTCTACAGCAATAGGATTCATAACAGAGTGAGAAGTTGGTGGTTCCCATTTCAAAGATGAGGGTGGCTTCAGATCGTTAACATGTTCTAGGTACTGAGCATCAGTACAAATTCAGCACAAAGGTACTTGCCATGTCTCAGTGATCTCCCAGACTACCAGAGACGATGACTAGTGGGTGAAAAGGGTGTATCGGAAGGGTCGTGAGCAGTAGTACAGAAATGAGGAAAAAGAGATTGCTTTAATCCACAAGACCAGAGAAGGCTTCATATAAATGGTGACATTTGAACTTGACTTCAAACAATAAGATGGATCCTTTTTTGAAGAAGAAATATCATAAACAAAGACCCAGCCACGTGAATGGGAAGTGTCTTTGTGTTAGTGAAGTCTTTCAGCATCTGAACTTTATCTCACGGCCTTCCCACCCCGTCTCTGATCATCGCTTACTTATACCTAAAGTTAAGGTACCTATCAGGAAGCCAGCTAAACAGTTCCACCAGGAAGAGCAATGAACCTTTGAAACTGCTCAGAATTACCAAGGGACACTCACTGCCACATCTCCAAGGCTGAGATTTTCATGGTTTAAAAAAAAAAATCTGTAATGAGAATTCTATGAAAAATTCTTTGCAATTGTGCTTGAAACACTCAGAAGAAAGCTGGAGAATTCCCACTCCTTTTCTGTTCGGCATTTTATATGCCAATGTTTATTTTTAATGTAGCAGAAATTAATCTTGAATGAATAACATGTATTACCTATATCCCAGGACTTAACATCTGAGCTATCCCAATTGTTTGTATGTTCTTGTTGTTTTCAGACATTTTTAAAATGCAAGGCAATTTTTATCACTAACGTGACCTTATAACTTTGAAAAGTAATTCCTTCCCATCCCTTTACCCCCACCCCTTGAAAATACCCACTTTATTAGTTATAAACTTAGAGTCATATCCTGCATCTAAGATACTCAACAAGGGTTTTATTTTTAAAGCATTAAAAGAAACATTACAAAACAAAATTGATAAATACATGAGAAATCAGCAAGGACCAGTAGTTTTAAAATATAACTATATACATAATATATATATATTTTTGATATCGTGGCTTGCCATGCATATGTTATTCTACACCGTGAAAGCAACTTGAAAGAAAACGTATTTAGCTGAGGAGGAAAAAAGTCCAAACACTGTTGATTAGTCCTGGAACACAATATCTAAGAGGTAAGGTTATCTGAGTATGTATTCTAGAGCTGCTCTGTTCAGTTTGGTAGTCACCAGCCCCACACGGCTGTTTAAATTAAAGTTAGGGCGGGGAGGGTATATAGCTCAATGGTAGAGTGCATGTGCTTAGCACACACGAGGTCCTGGGTTCAATCTCCAGCACCTTCATTCATAAATAATTAATTAATTAATTAATTAATACCTAATTACCCCCCAAAACCCCCCAAATTAATTAATTAATTCAAGTTAAATAAAATAAATTATTCATCCCTCTATTGTACTAGCCATACTTCAAGTGCCCAGGAGCCACGTGTGGCTAGTGGCTACCATTTTTGACCGGCGGATATTGAATGTTTCCATCACCACAGAAAGCTCCGTTGAACAGCACTGCTCAAGAGAATTAGCTGGTTCCCTTCATCAGTATTCAGACTGCAGAGAGGATCTAATAATCCTTGCATCACAAAGCACTTATGTTTGTGGCAGGAGCTCATTAATCCCACAAGAGAAGGTCTTATTTGTGTATTAACTTCGCAAAAGGGTTTGATAAGTTTGAATGTGGCTATAGATATTTAATTTCACTTTGAAAATTTTCATCGGTTTTTGCCTCGTGAATATCCAAATAGGTGCTAAGTCAATAAGCCAGTCTTGAATTTGGAGGGCAAACAAATTATTCCTCTACAACATACATGTTAAGTAAGATGACTATTTGTCTGTAATTTCCCCTAACCCTGCCCAGACACCAAATAAAAAAAAAAAGAAAGATAGTAATTGCTTGTTCTGAAATTAGCAGTGATATTCAATATATAGACTGGGTTATTTGTCTTATTTTACATGTTAGCTTTCTTCATCAATAAACGTCACTTGTTTGCTTATTCATTCACTCATTCAACAAATGGTTATAAGACTCGTGTATTAAAAGTTTCTCTTTTCAAAGGATTTCTTCTCCTTCAGAAGAGAACGAGCCAGGATGGGGAAGCCATGGCAAACGGGGACAGTTGAAAGAACTGGGAATATTTTTTCGTGCAAAGAGAATTCTCCAGAGCATGTGGCTTTCTAAAAGCAGGAAGATTTTCATGTGGAAAAGGCATGAGATTAGTTCTTTATGATCCCAATGGGAAAGTGAAATCAATATATGAAAGCTGCAGGGAAAAAATTGATTTGGAATTATTTTCCATTCAAAACTAGTTAAACATAGAGTAGAGTGCTTCAAAAGAAGTGAGCTAAACGTCACAGAAGACATTCAAGTCCAAGCTGGGTTTGTCAGTGATGTAGTGTTAGTAGTCCAAAGATCAGATGTGTGGCTTTACAAGGTCTTCTCTGAGATCCTTTTGAATTATGAACGTCTATGATGCCAAGATTAATCTGCATCTCAGAATTCTTCTGAGAAACAATAGATTATTTTACAGTGTGTATTACTAATGATTTTAACCTAGGACTAAAGTATATAACAGGTAATATTTGTGGAATGAACTTTTTCTTGATGATGTTTGCTTTTACAAACAAGTCACTTCACAAATATATCTAAAAACAAATCATAAATTCTATTCCCCACTCTTTAATTTAATTCCCATGACTCATCGATTTTGTAATAAGAAGTTTATATCTCTAAATCTCCACCTATTTCACTCATCTCCCTGCCCCCTCTCCTCTGGCAACCACCAGTTTGTTCTCTATCTGTCATACATTTCTGCTTTGTTATGTTTGTTCATCTTGTTTTTTAGATTCCACTTGTAAGTGAAATTATACTCTATTTGTCCTCTCTGCCTGACTTATTTCACTAAGCATAATACCCTCTGCTCCAACCATTTTGTCACAAATGGAAATAGTTTATTCTTTTTAATGGCTAAGTAATATTCCATTTTATACATAATTGATATGATACATATTCACATCTTCTTTATCCACTCATCCATCCATGGACATTTAGACTATTTTTATTTATTGACTATTGTAAAAAAATGCTGCAGTGAACATGGGGATGTATCTATCTTTTCCAGTTAGTGTTTTCATTTTCTTCAGACGATAGCCAGAAATAGTATTGCTGGCTCATATGATAGCTCTATTTTTAATTTTTGAAGAACCTCCGTACTGTTTTTCAGAGTGGCTGCACCAATTTACATTCCCAACAACAGTGCACAAGGGCTCCTCCTTTTCCTTCACATCCTCACCGTTACTTGCTATTTGTTGTCTTCAGTAATGACCGCTCTGACAGGTGTGAGGTGATTGACAGCTCATTGCGGTTTAGATTGCCATTTCCCTGATGATTAGTGATATTGAGCATCTTTTCATGTGCCTGTTGGCCATCTGTATGTCTTCTTTGGAAAATTGTCTGCCCAGGTCCTCTGCCCATTTTAAATCAGGTTGTTGTTGTTGTTGTTGTTGTTGTTGTTGTTGTTGAGTTGTATGAGGTTTTGATATATTTTTAGTATTAACCCCTTATCAGATACATCATTTGCAAATATCTTCTCCCATTCCATGAGTGTTCTTTTAGTTTTGTTGGTAGTTTCCTTAGCAGTGCAAGAGCTTTTTAAGTTGATGTAGTCCCCTTTGTTTATTTTTGTTTTTGTTGCCCTTGCCTGAGAAGAAGTATCCAAAAAATGCTGAGACCAACATCAAAGAGCATGTTGCCTGTTTTCTTCTGGAATTTTTATGGTTTCAAGTCTTTAATATTTAAGGCTTTAATCCATTTTGAGTTTATTTGTGTATATGATGTAAGTAGTCAAATTTCATTCTCTTGAACATAGCTGTCCATTTTTCCCAACACCATTTACTGAAGAGGCTGTCTTTTCCCCATTGTATATTTTGGCCTCTGTTGAGATAGACTGACCGTATTAGTGTGGGTTCATTTCTGGGCTTTCTATGCTGTTCCATTGATACATGTATCTGTGTTAGTGCCAGTACCGTATTGTTTAGATTACTGTATTTTGGTAGTGTCATTTGAAATTTGAAAGCATGATGCTTCTGGCTTTGTTATTTTTTCTCAAGAATGTTTTGGCTACTTAGGTTCTTTTGTGTTTCCATATACATTTTAGAATTATTTGTTCTAGTTCTGTGAAAAAATGTCATTGGTATTTTGATAGGAATTGCACTGAATTTGTAGATTGCTTTAGGTAGCATGGTCATTTTAACAATAGTAATTCTTCCAATCCATGAGCAAAGTGTATCTTCACAGTTGTTTTTGTCACCTTCAATTTCATTTGTAAATGTCTTATGAGTGTTCCAAGGACAGATCTTTTACCATTGTAGATTTATGACTAGGTATTTTATTCTTTTAATGAAGTTGAAAATGGGATTGTTTTCTTAACTTCTCTTTCTGATGTTTCATTATTAGTGTATAGAAACACAACAGACTTCCATATATTAATTTTGTATTCTGCAACTTTACTGTATTCATTTATTAGTTCTACAGTTTTTTAATGGTATTGTTAGGATTTCCTGCTTATAGAATCATGTCATCTGCAAGCAGTGATAGTTTTACTTCTTCCTTTCCAATTTGGGATCCTATATTTCTTTTTCTTGTCTCATTTCTGTGGCTAGGACTTCTAAAGCTATGTTGAATAAAAGTGGCAAGTGTGGGCATCTTTGCCTTGTTCCTATTCTTAGAGGAAATGCTTTCAGCTTTTCCCCATTGAGTATGACATTGGCTGTAGGTTTGTCATATATGAACTTCATTATATTGAGCTATGATCCCTCCATTATCACTTCGTTGAGATATTTCATCATAAATTGATGTTGAATTTTATCAAATGTTTTTTCTGCAGTTTTTGAGATGATCCTGTAATTTTTACCCTTTGTTTTGTTAATGTGGTGCATCACACTGATTGGTTTGCAGATATTGAACTACCCTTGCATCCCTGGAATAAATCCCCCTTGATCATGGAGTATGATCCTTTTTCTATATTATCAAATTGGTTTGTTATTTTTTTGAGGATTTTTGCATCTATGTTCATCGGGGATGTTGGCCTATAATATTCTTTCTTGTGGTGTCTTTTCTGGTTTAGATATCAGGGTGATACTGACCTCATAGAATGAGTTTAGAAGCAATTCTTCCCCTATAATTTTTTGGACTAGTTTGAGAAGGATAGATGTTAACTCTGCTTTAAATGTTTGGTAAAATTCCCATGTTAAGTCACCTACGCCTGGACCTTTACTTATTGGAAGCTTTTTTGTTACTGATTCAAGTTCATTGCTGGTAATTGATCTGTTCATATTTTTTATTTCTTCCTGATTCAGTCTTGGGAGATTATGCATTTCTAGGAATTTACTCATTTTTTTCTAGATTGTCCACTTTATTGGTATAAAATTACGATAATCTTTTATGATCCTTTGTATTTCTGTAGTGTCAGTTTTAACTTCTTCGTATCTGGTTTGATTTACTGGGTTCTCTCTCTTCCTCTTGATGAACCTGGCTAAACACTTGTTAACTTTATCTTTTCAAAGAAGCAGCTCTTAATTTTATTAATCTTTTCTATTTTTTTGTGTGTGTCTATTTCATTTATTTCTCTCCGATCTCTGTGATATCTTTCTTTTTACTAACTTGGGATTTTGTTTGCTCTCTTTTTTTCTCATTCCTTGAGGTGTAAGTTTAGGTTGTTTATTTGAGATTTTTCTTGTTTCCAGAAGTAGGCTTCTATTGCTGTAACTTCCTTCCTTGGGCTGTTTTTGCAGGTGGATTTTGGATCTTTGTGCTTCCATTTTTATTTGCCTGCAGGTATTTTTGATTTTCTCTTTGATTTCTTCAATGGCGCATTGGCTGTTTAGTAGCATGTTGTTTAGCCTCCACATGTTTGTGTTTTTTGTAGTTTTTTTCCTTGTAGTTGATTTCCAGTTTCATACTGTTGTGGTCAGAAAAGATGAGTTTGTTTTGTTATATTCAGTCATTTGTTTTATTTTTTAGTTCCACATTAAGTGAAAGCATACAGTATTTATTTTTCTCTGTCCAGCTTATTTCACTAAGCATACTACCCTCCAGATCCATTCATGTTGTTGCAAATAGCAAAATTTAATGGTATTTTATGGCAGTGATATTCCATTATATATGTGTGTTTATATATATAAATATGTATATGTATATGTGTGTGTGTGTATGTATGTGTATATATATATATATATATATGTGTGTGTGTATATATATATATATATATATACCACATCTTATCTATCCATTCATCTGCTGATAGACATTTAGGCTACTTCCATATCTTGGCTATTTTGAATAGTGCTGCTATGAACACTGGGATGCATGTATCTTTTTGAATTCATGATTTGTTTCCTTCAAATATATACCCACAAGTAGTATTACTGAATCATGTGGTATTTCTGTTTTCAGTGTTTTGAGGAACCTCCATACTGTTAACAATAGTGGCCACATCACTTTATATTCCAAACAATAGTGTATGAGGGCTCCCATTTCTCCACATCCTCACCAACATTTGTTGTTTGTGGTTTTTTGATGATAGTCATTCTGACAGGTGTGAGATGATATCTCATTGTGGTTTTAATTTGCATTTTTCTGATGACTAATGATGTTGAGCATCTTTTCATGTGCTTGCTGGCCATCTGTATGTCTCCTTAGAAAAAAATGTCTATTCAGTTCTTCTGCCCATTTTTTAATCAAGTTGTTTGGTTTTTTGTTTTTGTTTTTGTTTTTTTTTTGATAGAGTTCTGTGAGCTGTTTATATTTTGGATATTACCCAATTATTGGACAAATCATTAGCAAATATTTCTCCCATTCTGTAGGTCTTTTCATTTTGTCGATGTTTTCATTTGCTGTGCAAAAGGTTTTAAGTTTAATTAACTTCCATCTGTTTGCTTTTGCTTGTTTCCTTTGTCTGAGGATCTCCTCAAGACAGATTCAAAAAAAAAAGCTATGATTTATGTCAAAGAGTGCTCTCCCTATGTTTTCTTCTACAAGTTTTATGGTTTCTGGTCTTATATTTAAGTCATTAATCCATTTTGAGTTTATTTTTGTATTTGGTGTATGAAAATGTTCTAACTTCATTCTTTTATATATAGTTGTTCAGTTTTCCCAGAACCACTTATTGAATAGACTGTCTTCTCCCCATTGTATATTCTTGCCTCCCTTCTCATAGATAATTGACCATAAGTGCATGGGTTTATTTCTGTGCTCCTATTTCATTGATCTTTGTCTGCTTTTGAGTCACTACCATTCTGTTTCAGTTCCTGTAGCTTTGTCGTGTAGTCTGAAATCAGAGACCATGAAACCTCCAGCTCTGTTCATTTTCCTTAAGATTGCTATAGTTTTTGGGGGGTCTTTTGTGCTCCATACAAATTTTAGAATGACTTGTTCTAATTCAGAGAAAAAAATGTTACAGGTATTTTGATAGGGATTGCATTAAATTTGTAGATTGCTTTGAGTATTATGGCCATTTAAACTATATTAATTATTTCAATCCATAAATAT
This sequence comes from Camelus bactrianus, assembly GCF_048773025.1. Classification (NCBI taxonomy): domain Eukaryota; kingdom Metazoa; phylum Chordata; class Mammalia; order Artiodactyla; family Camelidae; genus Camelus; species Camelus bactrianus. The sequence goes on from NC_133572.1 coordinate 18,643,483, forward strand.
GGGATATCTTTCCAATTCTTTGCATCTTCTTCAAATTCCTTTATCAGTGTTTTATAGTTTTCAGAGTATAGGTCTTCCACCTACTTGGTTAAGTCTATTCCTAGTCATTTTATTATTCTGATGTGATTTTAGGCAGAATTGTTTTCTTGATTTCTCTTTCTGATAGTTTATTCTTAGTATATATAAAAGAAACAGATTTCTGTATATTAATCTGCAACTTTGTTGCATTCATTTTTAGTTCCAATAGTGTTTTGGTGGAGACTTTATGGTTTTCTATATATAGTATCATGTCATCTGCAAATAGGGACAATTTTACTTCTCTTCCAATTTGGATATTAATTATTTCTTTTTCTTGTATGATTGCTGTGACTAGGACTTCAATACTATCTTAAATAGAAGTAGTGAGAGTGAGCATCCTTGTCTTGTTCCTGATTTTAGAGGAAAACTTTCATCTGACAATGAATGTGATGTTGGCTGTGGATTTATCATAAATTGCCTTTATTCTGTTGAGATATATGCCCGCTATACCAACTTTCATGAGTTTTTGTCATGAATGGATATTGAGTTTTGTCAAGCCCTTTGCATCTGTTGAGATAATTGTATGATTTTTGTATTATTTCTTTTATCAGTGTGGTATATCACCTTGATTGATTTGTGGATAATGAATTATCCTTCCATCCCTGGAATAAATCCCACCCAATAATGGTACATGATCCTTTTTGTCTATTGTTAGATTTGGTTTGCTAATATTTTGTGGAGTGTTTTTGCATCCATTTTCATCAAATGTAGGTAACTGAGAGATCCAGTCCTTCAGAGGTCTCTTGCCATGAGTGATCCTTTTGAAAGATTTAAAGGTTCTGTCTAGCCACCAGATGAAGGCAACATGTCTACATTCCCTTGTTTTGTGTGCCTTTCCCCCCAATTTCTAGTAAGCCTTCAGAATGTTAACTTCACCTTCCCTCTGTGCCCCTAAGTTACGTCCTGTGGACACAGAGTGGAGCCATCTTCCTGTGGAGACTTGAGCAAGATGAGGGAGGGACTCCACCTTCTCTCTTCATGGGTTTTCCCCTTTGCTGTCCACTTGTGCAAGTCTCCATGTTCTTTTGCTCAGCAGTCATCCTGCTAGGAAATGTGATGCCAGTCTTTGTTCCCTACTGGCATCTACAAAATTTACAAGCGAGGTTCTTGGGGGCTCCCTGGCACTCTTCCCCACAGGATAGTTACCACTTCTGAACTCTGCTCTTCTTTAAAAGGTGACATCACCTCCACTCTCCCCAGCTTGGTTTTGTTTTGTTTTGTTTGTATAAACTCAAAGGAACAGGGCTTCCTATGCTGATTCTTCTAGAATTCCCCTTTGGACTATTTTCACTCTGATATCCACTCTCAATAACTGTGGGAAAGCAGGAAAGGGTTGTAAGTAATTTGTAACTTTACAAGCCATTGGAGAGGAAGGTAGGCAAACAATATGATAGTGAAGATAAATTATTTTGTGTTTAGCCTTGCTAGTCTACACCAGTCCTACAGAGCTCATGTGTACTCTCCAATTTTTGCTCCTGGAGTTTCCCTAAGAATTCCAATGAGAAACAGAGACCCAGACCATATACTTATTCCCAAACCTTGCTTTTTCAGCTTTTAATCCTCAGACATTGAATAAACATTATTCCCTGAATAAACATTCTTCTCACCATCTATCATCCTTTGCAGCAGAACCAGAACTTTCTGTAAAGGCCTGTTTCTTAGCACAAGTTGAGGAACATGATCAATAGGGTGCAGGGATTGAAAGGAAAACTCAGTTACATTCTCACATCTTCATGCTCAGTATTCCAAAAGTAATGAACGGTAGAGATGGGAGAAGGCCTGCTGTAGTTCTGAGCTCTCACAGTCCTGGAAGAGATGCTATAAAGGAAGCATTACGTCTTTTGAGGTGAGCGTGCTCTATCTAGCTCTTCTCCCCCAAGGGGTTTTGAAATCGTCAGGAGAGAAGTTTGTTCTCCAGAGTCAACAGAGTTTTCTGACTGACGGAAAGAGATATCAGTCTCTTCCTAAATTCAGAATCTGCTCACTCAACTTAAGGCCCTAATTACCTTAATCCCTGAACTGAATCTCTTTATTTACTAAATCCAGACAGGGCTCCATACTTGAAGACACCAGGCAAAAAAAAAAAAAAAAAAAAAAGAAACTGAGTTAATCCTTCAAATCTGGCAGTACTTTTTAAAAACAATCACATGCCTGTAAATACCAGCTACTGCCCACAACTTAAAATATTAGCAAGGCTTATATTTAAAGCCATCCACCCAAACCACTCCAAGACATGTTTTCTCACTATTTTACCCTGTGTGTTGATTTCTTGGGGTTACCCGGCTAATACCGTGCATCAAGTTTGCAAGAAAGAATCAGATTCCTTGTCATTCCATATTCTGATCCAGTTAAAATTTGAAAAGCACAAAATATTTGGTCACCAACATAATAGTTGATCTGGTCAAGAATCATCAGTGAAAGCTACGATCAGTGCATCACAGTTTGTTGTTGAATGGGCTCAAACTATTCATATGTAGGTTACATATTAAATACAAAAGAAAAAGCAATCCCTTTACTGTGGCAAAATTATACCAATCAAGTGGTCAAAGTTAACATCATCTTGAATGGGACAAACCAACATCATGTACATTCTGATGTGAAAATCTGAGGACTGATCATCTATACGTGTAGTAGTCCTGACAAAGATACAAAACCTAAATTAATTATGAGGAAACAATCAGACAGCCGAGGTTCACAGAGCATTCATTAAAAAAAAAAAAACTGAATTGTATTCTCCAATAATGTCAGTGTCATGGAAGCCGAAGAAAGGCTGAGGAACTGTTCCAGATTAAAGGAGATTAAAGACACAAATGTGATGGGAATCTCAGATGGGAATCAATCAGATGGGATCTGGAAAAACAATTCTTATAAAGGACATTTCTGGAGCAATTGGTAAAATCTGAATATGGACTGTGTATTAGATACCAGTATTGTGTCAATGCTAAATTTCTTGAATTTGTTAATTATATTGTAATTATCTAGGAGAACGTCTTTGTTCTTAGAATACATACACTGAAGTATTTAGGAGTGATGGCTCATGACATCATTAAATCTCAAATGGTTCTGAAAAAGTAATAATTATATTACTTTAAGTATATATGCACATATTTATGGAGAGAGATAAAGTATATTTGTAAAATGTTAATAATTGTTGAATCTAGATGAAGTATATATAGGTATTCATTGCCTTATTCTTAAAGATTTTGGGTAGGTTAAACATTTTCAAAATAAAGCACTAAAATATAAATTCAAAGCACATAAAAAATAAAGAGTAAATCTAAAAAATATGTACAAGAGTCAGATTAATGTCCAAATTCCAGCTTTTTATCAGCCTTATTCCTGATTATACTAGATTGGAGAACACAAAGAGTAAAAGAAAAAAAAATTGCTTCCTACTCCTTCTTGAAATGATTTGCTGGAGACAGAGCAGCTGGAGAACTCAAGGCGTTTCCCAAGCTCCTTCAACCTCTCCCCTGAGAAACGTACACTTCTCTAATGAGTTTAACCACACAGAATGTCTGGGGCTTTTTTCTCAACTTTTTATATTGTCACTTGAAACATACATACAATAGTTTTCACCCTAGAGTTCTATTTTTGAAGTCCCTATTCATTCTTGATATTTCAGTATACTCATCATTATAATTTCATACTTTATTATAATATGTAAAACACCTTCATACATACTTTTTCTGCATCCTGTATCTGCAATTCTATATTGTGAGTCTTTTAGTACTTTTATGTTTTTTGTGTCCTGTTTCTGTTGAGAAGCACTCCCGGTGACCACTCGACTTCTCCTTTTCTGGCAATCTTATTTCTGAAGTCATGCTTTTTTTCACCTTCGAGATTCCTCATCTGAGCCAATTCTGAGCAACTTTCCAAATTGTTTCAGCCATATGATCTCCGACACCAGGACGATCTCACACTCTTCAACTATTTTGGCTCAGAGCAGGTGCCTGAAACTCAGCCTTCCCTCTCTTCACTTTTTTGAAAATTGATATCCCCTGGACTCTGATGCTATAGGAATCTGGCTGGCTGTAGGGAAATTCTCACTGCCTGTTGGCCCAGACACAGTCTCTGCCACTCTGGTTTAGAAACTCTCACTCAGCTGCTCCAACCATTGCTCCAAGCCTCTGGAGCTTTGACTTTATTCCACACTGGCCTGGCTTCCAACTATTCCCACCTCAGCTCCTGGCCATAAATATCCAGGCCCTGTCCTCTAGAAAATCCAGCTTTATTTTGTTACTGTCATTTTTAAGTGATTGCTGACTTTGATGATATTCCCTCATCTGTTACTTCAACTTGCATTATCAGCCCATCTTTACCTTTTTCTCCTCCTGTGAAAGCCCTGTGTGCCCTAGGTTGTGAATGTATTCCCTTCAGAATATCCTTGAATTTAATTCCTGAAAAGAGCCCCCCTCCCTCCAAAGTTTTAACTTCTTTGGACCAAATTACTGGTGACTAGAGGTGACTTTTTTCTTCTCTATGAACATTTCCAGGTGGATGACAAGCATTTGCACTATTGTTTCCTCTTCCCAGGTCTGTAGGTAGATTTGTTCTAGTTCATTTTCCACAAATAGGTGGGACTTAAAAGCTTCCAGCTGTATGCAGGAGGGCAGGAGGTTAGTTTCAGCATTTTTGTTGTGTGGACTGAAGACCATAACTTCTTTCCCACATCCCATGTCTGAGACCTGTGTTCTCTTATACTCCTATCTATCAGCTCCTGATTGTTCTTTTGCCTTGAGTTTCCTCTAAGTTCTGACATGTGAGGATATTTCATTTTCTCTTAGAGTTATGCTTATCCACCTGTTCAATGTGTTTGTAGCATGGGGTGGGGAGAAGGTGTCCCATGATCTAACTTATTTCAATCCCCCATTTTTCTGGCTATTCTCATTACACTTCCTCTATAACGACCTCCTTTACTGCCATCAATTGTCTTCACAGTTTGGTAAGGTTAGCCCTACCCTCAAGTCCATGGATGGGCTTAAGCCAATTAGTGAAGTCCATAATCCTGGACAAGGTGAGTCGTTTAGAGATAGGTCACATTAACTTAGTATAGATCAATGAGATGAGAGAATCCATGTTCTGACATACTTGATAAAAGATAGCAACCAAATTTTAAAAGATACAGGATGATAGTTAGGTAACATTATTGATCACAATAGGTATTACAATTTTTATTTCACAATTTTACGTTACATTTTGTTTGATTATGTTCAAAAATCACTCAAAATAATGTAAGTGGCTTATTACAAAATTGTAACATTTATTTACTTTGGAAAAAAGAGGTATGTGTATGGACACTTGGAAACCCTCTCCAGAGAGGCCTTATCTGTTATCTCAAGATGAAAGCCCCTCATTTGTTCTCCATTACATAATACAGTTTAATTTTCTTCATACTGTGTATCACCAGCTGAAGTTACCAATTCATTTGATTACTTATTGTGTCTCCTCCATAAAATTTAATCTCCATAAAACAAAGACCTTGTCTCCCTTATTAGCCACTATATTTTCAGTGTCTAAAGCAATATATGACACATATTAGGGACTCAACATTAGCTGAATAGACCCTTGTCACAACTCAGGATTCTCCTGCTTGACCTCGTCCCAATCACTTGTTCATACATCCAAAAAGAAAAGCTCATCTCAGGTAATAACTCTTTCAGAAGCATAAGGTTGTTTTTTTCCCCAAGAAACCACCAAAAAACGTCTCCACGATCTCACTGGCCTGTATCAGAACAGGTGCACACCCCTGATCCAACTACATTGGCCAGAATCATGGTCTTCACTGACTGACTTAAGCCAAGCAAGACCCGCCCGTATCACAGAGTAACAAGAATCCACTCAAATCAATTTGCTAAGGATGCAACAGAGGCCATTCCCCAAAGAACAGTCTAGTGCAACTGCCATGAAAAAAAAAGTGGCATACACACTAGTACCTCCAGCAGGTGTCCACTATACCTCCCAACCTTTAAGGCAGGATACGACATACGACAGTTTTAGTCCAGGAAGTTCAAGTGACTCATTTGGACATTAGCAAAGGATTAACATAGGAGAGAATGAACGTGTTAAGTTCCCCAAAAGCTAAAATTGGAACAAAATCCCCAACTCTTCTGCTTATTATTTACTATTTAATTTCCTTAGTGTTATTTAATTTCTTGATACACATTCATTCATTCACCAGCAAAAATTTATTGATCATCTGCTATGTGCCAGACACACGCTGTCCCGGATATTGAGGCCAGAGCAGTAAACTATAAAAACAAAGTCCCGATCCTAATGGAGTTTATACTCTAGTGTGAAAGACACTGAGAAACCAAAGAGTAAGTGCTTATATGACATAACGTCAGGTAGCAATAAATAAGTAAATAAGACAGAGTAAGTGAATAGAGAATGACACGGAGTGAGGTCTTATGAAAGGTGACTGGAGAAGTCCCAATGAAGAAGGCACAGTTGAGCAGAAGCCTGTGTGAAATGAATGAGATATGAGGATGTCTGTTGGAAGGGAATTGTAGACAGAAGGAACAGCAAATAGCGAAGGCTTTGCAGTAGAAGCATGCTTGGCTAGCTGTGGAAGAGCAAGGAGATAATGTGATGTGATAAAGCAAACACAGGGTATATAGTCTTGGACAAATTAATCAGTCTCTCCTAACTGTGGTGCCTTCTTTGGTGAACAGGAGGTAACCTACCTTGTACTATGGATAAAAAGGGACTATGCATATAAAGCCTCTGGCACACAATAGGAGTCTCATCAAGAATGATATCTTTATTTTAATGCCTTTTGTCTTTCTTTTGAGTCCAGTCCTCACCTCAAGTCATCTTAGGACACTAACTCAACACATCCTCAGTTTGCCTTTATAAACCCTTTCAGTTTGAAGGCAGCAGCTGCTTTGAAGTGTTCCCTGCCCAAACCATGTGGTTTCGTGTCCCTTTTGTTCATGATCCTCTTACACTAACCACAATCCACAAAGGAGACGGCACCCGCTACCTTCTTCACTCTAGTGAGTGTTTTTTTTTTTTTTTAAGCTAAGTGGGTTGTGTGGATATCTGATCATATGAGTCAAAGGTTCCAACCAGAATATAAATAAAATTCAACTCTTGGTCAAAAGAAGCCAGTGTCAATTGGTATAAACCAGACCATGCGATGTACCATAAGCCCTCGTAAACTATTGCAGTCCATTCTCCGTTAACGTTTCCAAATGCATTAGAATAATATTTTCTGCTTAGTTTCTACATTGCTAACTTTTTCTAAATAGCCAGGTTTCACTTTTTTCATAAATGTTTTATGTAAATGTCTTGTATATATACACATGTATGTGAATATGTGTAGGGTATGTGTGTGTGTAAATAAATAAACTAAACAAATAAACTAGTTAGTCTAAGAATATTTATTTGACTATGCTTTTTATAAATCCCACTAGGGCACTGGTTTTCAACCTCAGCTCCACAAAATCCTGTAGAGCTATAAAGGGACACGGGGGAGTAGAAATATATGTGGGCTATGAGCCATCACTAGCTCAACTGGAACTTTGCCTTTTATCCATTTTACATGCTTGGTAAGATTTCATTTAAATAAAGAGTCCTGTTAATTTTTTTTAAAAATTGAAAATGCCTTAGGATACCATAACAAAAGCAAAGTGAGATATGCCAAGATATATTTAACAAATTATGCCCAGTTATCAGATGATGAAGAGAAGAGGATGTTTGACTTTCTGACTTCCTACAGTCATTGTCAGTGACCAGGAAGCATCCCCTTCCTCTCTCTAATTTATCATATTAGACATCTTTACATATGTGTGGATGAAGCATTTAAGTGAAAGAAGGAAAATCTAGACCACTGCCTTTTCTTGGGGGTATGGACCCTGCCAGAAAGGTAATTATGCTCAAATGCATCAACTGAAGGTGCTGGTACACCATTGGACTGCTGGCTAGAGTTATGCTACTTGTAAAATTCTGTAACTGTTAACACCACATTCATAATCACTGTATTTTTTGACCCTGATTTTTTAAAATGTTATTTTGATGGTGTTCTGGTACTGTTAATAGTATTTTTAAATTATTTAATAACTTTTGGGTATAGGGCAGAAAGGAAGGGTTGGTGTCCAGAGACATGTTAGATTTTACATCCAATCTTACCATCCCCTATTTTTCTCACTCTCATTATACCCTTTTTGTTAAAATTTAAAAGTAAATAAATGAATAAAAAATAATCTCAACTATTGTATAAGTTATAACATTAACGGAATAAATTATTTTGAGCTCTCCAATTAGCATTATTTCTGATTTCCTAGTTGCGTTAGCAGAGAAATGGCTTTGCATTTTACAGTATTTGTCATCCCACAAACTTATAGCCCTTTATTTTTAAAGTTTCAGAGTCAAGATCGTGTAACAAATTTGTATGAACTCTATCAATGAACAAGGTCTTATTACCAATAGAATTGTTGTGAAAATTCTGATTAGTTACTTTTGCATAAGGAAATGTATCAGATTCTCTTTTTTAAACAATTAGAATGATCAGGTTTTCTCTCAGTGAAATTGAAAAAGAGTCATTTTGTGAGAAATTTGCAATGACTTTCCAGCCTGACTGCCTTCCACTCCTGCGGGCCTCTTCAGGGCATCCTCATTTAAAGCAACGGGCTGGTCCCTTTTATCCGGGTCTCTTCCAGCTCACAAGTTCTGAGATCCTATGAAATGCTGCCCGGTGGAGTTTTCCATGTCTCCCATGATGTTGGTGCTGGAACACATCGAGGGAGTGGAGAGTTTCCAGTTCTTTTTAATGATTTGTTTTTGCATTTCCTTCCACCCAGGTTCTGAAGGGGAGGGAGAAGGAGGGACTAGAACCAATTTTTTCTTAAAAAATAAAAAATTCTAGTCTTAAAAATAGCCTTTCAAAAGAGTAAGTTCTTACTAGGCACTTCCTGGGGTTTTTTTTTGTTTTGTTTCGTTTTGTTTACATTCACTGTTCTCTATCTTTGGTGCCAAGCTTTCAAAGTCAGGGGAGAAATGAACTGCATGAGATGGTTGCTGCTCCCAGGTGGCTCCAACCTGCAAATGCTGGTAGTGAACGGTAATAATAAATAATATAATAAGGAGTCTGCTTTGATTAATAATAAATAATACAATGAAGAGTCTGCTTTGATTCCGTTTCTGGGAACAAAGCCCACCAGTCAGCTGAACTGGGAGGCATTATTATCTGCCCTACCCATGTTCCTTCCAAAAGGATACTTTAAATTGTGTCTCGGCTTCTGTATAGATTCCCTGAAATTCTAAAGCCTGGATAGCTGTCTGTCATTCCTGCTTTCAAGACCCCCTCCCTGGCGCCAGCTATGAACATCTCATGTGCTTTATCATATTGACCGAAGGCTTTTGTTCCCTCTTTAAAGTCTTTCTCTTTATCCCGAGTTCTGCCACCATTTTGAATGACATGAAACGCACCGATGCAACACCTACAGCACGACTCCCTTGGTCTCCTGATTTACTCATCTTTGTAGACTCCTGACTTTCCTCTGTTTCCCACTCTCAGGACGACAGTTTGGTCCTTTTCATCACTCTAGAGGGCTCCATCCCTGAAGTCGTCAATTCCAATAATTTAACCATAACTTCTATTCTTCCTACGTACTTACTGTCATTGTGCCAACACTTTAACAGCACCTCTGTATTTTTGACTTTCTTTCTGTTTATCCAGACTTTCTCTTGTCTTTTCTTTTTCTCTATCTACTAATATTCCATAAACCATCACTTCTATGAAATTCTTAGAATATCCTCAGTCATCTTGCTGCTTATTCATTTTATCACTGCCTGGTTCATTTAATCACAAGCCCTGGGTTAATTCAGCTGGCCGCTTTTTATTTTTGAATGTCATAAGCAACTGAAACTGAGTATATCCTAATAAACCCATTATCCTCCCACCAGCTCTAGCCAGCTCTGCGTTATCCTCACTGGATCCTCATGCCCAGTACCACCACCTATCCAGCTGTCTCTTAGAAAGCAAACATTTCACTAGACATGTCTGCCTCCTCACCAACCCCCATATCCACTCTATCCCCAGGCCTTGATGAGTTAGCTCCAGTCCTGATTTCTTTATTCTCACTTCCACTCACTTAGTCTGGTCTCTCTTGGTCCCCTCGACTTCCACAACAGCCTCCAAACTGGTGTCCCTGCATTCAGTCTTGGGCTTGTCCAGTTTATTCTGTACACTGAAGCAGGATGATACTGTCAAGACACAATTCTGATCAAGTTACCCTTCTAATTAAGACCTTCAATGACTAACCATTGCCGTAAGAATGTAGCCCAAACTAATTAAAATGGGGCACAAGATCTTTCATGATCTCAGCCTGTCGCCTTCTGCTGTCTTATATCTGATTGTAGTTCTTTCAATAGACCTTGTTCTCTGGCTTCTAAAACTTTAGTAAGTTCCCTGTTTAAATATCCAGACTTGGGAAAGATACCTTTTCCCCTGATCCACTGACCTGGTTGGCTGCCGGTATTAATTTAAGTAACATTTAGACTTTCCAGATATGAGAAGATATCTTTTCTCTCTTCTCATAGCACTCTGAACTTCCCTTATCATATCGTTTATCATTATCTCGTGATGTAATGCCTGTTTATCTGTTGGTGCCACTCATGCCCCATCAGAGTGAGACTATAATCTCTGAGAGGGCATAAAACTTATTTACATGGTTCACCAATAAAACCCCAGAAACTAGCATTGCAATAGAACATCATGGATACACAATAAATATTTATTGTATTAATGAATGTTTCAATGGATATAGTCAATGCATACTATGTTCCAGTTACTGTTTTAAGTGTGTTACATGTCTTGTTTAACCCTTATAACAACATTATGAAATAGATGGCAATATCTGTATATTACAGATACACAAACTGAGGCAAATGGAGGTTAAATAACTTCTCTAATTTTAGGATGCAAGGGGCAAGGCCAGGTTTTGAACTTAAGCGGTCTGATTCAAGAATCTGTGAAGTGCCCTTTCTCTACAGCAATCGTTTTATCGGGTTATAATTGCTTCTGTGCCCATATTTATTTCCAGACCATTAGTTCCAGCAATGAAGAGACCTTATGAAGTTCAGGTAAACAAAGAAGGTGTATTATGGCCCTGGAGGCTTTCACAGTCTCTGTGTGGGTGTGTGAAAGGCAGAGAATCAGTGATAAACAAGAAATCGTGATCAATGAACAGGGCTGTAGATAGAGCATCCCAAAAGCTCAAAGGAGGTCATGAGCCACTCTGACCCCAGAAAGTTAGGAATCAAGCGAGACTTTGTGAAACCATTTGTATTTAGTTGAGTTCTGAAGGACTGAACAACAAAGGTATAGAGGCAAGTGTATGGATGATGTGGGGCACGAGCCACAATCCAGGCTAGGTCGGGCAGGGGCTGCTTGGGGTATTTTTATAAACCATGAGGCATCAACTTGGGTTAAAGCTCTATGTATCCTGTCAGAAACTTTCCAATGTTATTCTGTGGTGGTGTGGTAGTGGTGGGGTGTCCAACAGAACTCTGACCCCACCTCTTCCAGCCTTGAGACTTTAGGTAAATCACTTAAATTCACCACCTCCGTTTCCCCATCATAAAATAGGGCCAGTAATACTGTCTACTGTACAAGGTAGTCATTATGTGTAAATTAGTACGTATATTCAATATACAGCAATACAGCTAACTAGCACTGTTCTGACTAGAACAATGTCCAGCACATAATAAGTAGAATGTCCATGCTAACTGCTATTTTACTGTAACTGTCAAATATTTTTAAATGAAATCTTTTTTTAACATTTTTATTGAGTTATAGTCATTTTACAGTGTTGTGACAAATTCCAGTGTAGAGCACAATTTTTCAGTTATACATGAACATATATATGTTCTTTGTCACATTTTTTTTCTCTGTGAGCTACCGTAAGATCTTGTATATATTTCCCAGTGCTATACTGTATAATCTTGTTTATCTATTCTACATAAATGAAATCTTATGTGGAATCTACATGTAGAAAATTTAAAGAACAAGCTAATAAACAAGGGCTGCTCCATCCCTGTCCCAGTCCAGAACATCCCTGGACTGTCCTCAGTTTGTTGAGTTGCCCCCAAGGGATTTCCCGGGAGCCTATAAATCCAGGAGGAGAGTTTGCAATCCTCCATGGGAAACCCTGGAAGGAAGCCTCTAACTCAAGGAAAGAAAGGCTTTCTCCAACCTACATTCACTCCTGAAATCCACGTTTAGTATTTAAAACTCAGTTTCCAGGATTTATGGAGTACATGTCCCCACAATTCAATTGGTTTTGAAGCCAAACCCTAGATTCCATTCTGATTCTCACATCATATTTATTCTGACCTGCTTAAAAACATTCATTCAACCTTAACCCATTGCATGTAGCATGAAGTTCAAACTGGTTAATAGGAGCATTCAAAGCCATACATGCTTTGATCTGACCCTCGCCACCTTCTTCAGCATTGTTTTGTATCCCTCACTGGTTGCTATTCTTCCTGGAACATGCCGGCCTGCTTCCTTCCTCAGGGCTTTTGCACTTGATTTTTTTTTCCCATCTATTTCCATCAGTGTAGTAGAGTTTTTTATTATTTGCAGTGGGTGAATTCCTAACCTCTGGAACTCTGTCACTGATTTGATATTATAAGAACTCTTCTGTCTTATGTATTCATCCCTGTTCTTTTCAACTACCTCTTATGGCTTATAAATCTACCACTCCCTTCACTTAGCAGCTTGAAGAGTTTATTTGTCCAAAAGAAAGCCAAAAGCCAGATCATGGAGGGGTTCTGGGATGCATTAGGGAACCTGGACTTGATCCTGGAGACAGTAAGTTTTAAGGTAAGAGTGTCTTGGTCAGATTTGCATTTTAGGCAGATTTCTCTGTCACTCTTATGAAAGCTGGTTTCATCTCCATTTTACAGATGAGAAGTTTTAAGCTTAAGAAATGAAATAAATATACACGTTATAAGGGGAAGAAGGCAGACTTGAATCCTGACTTTCTAACTTCAGTCTCACAGTTATTCATTCCATTTATTGAGTGAAAGGAATGGGTTTTCTAGGTTAAATGTCTGTTTATTCTTTTCTTTCAAATCATTTAATAGAATTCTTATAGTGTGCTTTTCTAGGTCCCGGGAAGAAAGAAAGAAAGAAAATCCAGTCTTACCCTTCAGAGTTCACAGTCCTCTTACGTCTTAGCTTCAGTTTGATTTCCAATAAGCCTATTAGAAATCTATTTCTCTCCCCCACTGAAGTGGATTTCTTCCCTGCTGTGAAGGGAACACGGGACACAGTATCCCTCTGTAGCATTTGTATGGAAATTGCCCGTGTTTCAGTTTGAGAGAAGACTGACCGTTCTGTGGCAACAAAATTGGGTTGGAAGACAAGTAGGAATTTGACCAACAACTACACTTGACGTTGTTTCTACATCATGAGCAAGTGTTCTAAGGATTCTGGTTACACAAACCATCACAAAGTTTCCAAGAGAAGAAAAACTGAACGGATGAGGCTATGAACTTCACCCAAAAGGAGCATTTGTCCAGAGCACTCAATAGCTTCTTTAATATTAAAAGCTAGGAAAAGAAAACATTTATGCATTCTCAGAGGTTTAAGCATTCTTTCATTGTGTCATCTCTGAAAATATTGCATTAACCCCAAGGGTCATAATAACATTTTTGGTTTGAGGACTATTTTAATTATAGGAAAGACGATCTTATATAGTGAACAGTGTGGGGTCATATAGCAGACACATAATAAATTTAATGATGGAAAGTAATGATTAATAGTGCTAAACACTTAAATAGGACTTTCAGCCTTCTCAAACCACATTCTTTTTAACCTTATAAGAACCCTGTGGTTAAACAGAGGAACAGGTAAACATGTGACAAGTGAGGAAAACTGAAGCACAGAAAGCGAAATAATATGTTTAAAGTATTAATTGCTATATATTTCCTATTAAATTATATTCATGTAGTTGAGTCAACAAAAGAACAAAGTCGGAACTCAGACAGATCTAAGGGCAGACTTTTTTGAATACTACTTCATTTGTACTTTTAATATTAGATGTTCTAGTTAAAAAATAAAGCACGCACTAGGGCTTTTACTGTATATGGTGTTTAGGTTCATACTTCCCTTTTAATTTCTATGAAATATTGTTTTTGCTTGATCTAGAAATAGAGCGTCAGGAATCTTGGATCCGAAATTTAAAAGTGATATTAAGATAATTTTTAGATGTGACCTTGAGGCCAGGTGAAGACTGAATAAACCACTCACCTGTCTTTGAGCAATGCTGCAGTGGGAGAGGTGTCCTAGAGTAAGAGAGTCTGAGTTCATGCCTTAATTCTTTATTTTTAATATTTCCATGCCTCAGATTCCACATGTATACGTGTGTTGTAAGAATCTACCATACAAGATGATGAGAATTAACTGGGAGGACACGTGGACAACAAACACTAAGAAAACTGTCTATCAATACTTGGCTCTCAATAAATGGTAGATATGATTGTACTTGCTGCAATCCGTTTACTTAGAGTAGCCCTTTCCCCCATGTGTAACATAACCACCCAACTCTAGTAACTGGCAGTTTTCTTTCAATTTTAATTTCTTTATTATGCTGAATTATTTCTTAAGTGAGACTGCATCATGGCAACCAGCCTTCAGCTATTCTGTCTTCTAACTGTTCTTTGCCTTACAGACTTATGACAGTTGGCAGCCATAAAGACAGCCCACTTTGTTTTAACAAGTAACCTTCCTTTTAAAAATAATTCGATTTCCTTGGAGATTTATGCTTTTCTTGGTTGAGAAAGTGACTCATACCAAGGCCATACTTGGAAAATATTTATGTGTGTTGAGTTTTTCTTAGTTAATTCAATAAACATCCACTGAATACCTAGCTATCCCTGCCCTCAAGAAATGTTACAGTCCATTAGGGAGAAAGGCATATAGAGAAATTATTCTATCACATATTCCCTACTTAAAGCTGACTTTGAGATAAAGCCTTACATGTAGGTGGTTTATTTGAGAATGAAAACCAGGAGGCAAGCATGAGGGGAACTCAACAGGGAAAGAGGAAAAACCATTGAACCATGTATTATAAAATCGGCCATTGCTTTAGGCAATTGACTGATTTCATGGGACCATCCGAAGATCCTTATGAAGTATGTCTCAGAACTACCTGCCCAGGAGACAAAAGAAGGATGAATTTATCCCTTAGCTCCTATATTCCACTGGTCAATTGTGGCCCCACCAACCTAACTCTCCTGCATTTTGCATACCGTGGGTGTTGAACTAATACCCACATACATCCCATATTCTGGCATCCAAAAAAAAAAAACCATGAAGCAGAAAAAAAGAGATACTTATCGTGATGCTCAAGATGAGGCAGAGGTTTGGTCAAGTTTCAGCTTCATGAAGCTTGTCAAAATCTGAGCAGATTTGGTTGCCTCTACGATGGCTGGTGCAAAACGTGGGCCTTAGAATATATGAAATTGTGCACAAGAGTTGTCTGATACAATCTACGTGTCACATCGCTCCAGTCTGCTCAAGCTCTCCATGAAATCCAATACGTCACAGGGTCTGCTTCAAGGGGGTGGCCAGCTACTGTCCCCACAAGGACTCAATACAAAGGGATTAGGTGAAAAAAAAAATGGCGTCCTTGTTGAAACTGGCCATAGGCAAGAATTGACATTCATTATCTCCCTCTTCCACTATCCAATTTAGTTTCTTCTCACTTTTATCAACACTCCAACTTACCTACATGTCTTGGAGAAGAGAGGTAGATCATCATCCCTGAGACATCTAAGCCCTCAGTTGTCTTTCTTTTGTCCAGAAGTGAACGCTGTAAATTGTCATTAATTATTAACACTGGGCATGGAAACAGCAAGAGATGCACCCAGCGAGTTCCTTGAGTTCCAGACATCCTCCTCTCTACCTGCATTTTGTAGAAACAACCTTAGCTCTCCCTAGAAATCAGGATAATCACTGCCATCTTTTCAATCATTTCATTCTTTGCCTGCTGGTCTGATGGCATTTAGAACCAAGAGAATTCTTACTCTGTCCTCTGGTAAGAGCCCAGGAACTAGGGCTTCTGAACAAGCAGAAGCCAGTGTTATGGAGATAGCACAAACTCCACGAGTGGTACCTGAGAGTGATGGTGAGATGGCCTAATCCCACTCCCACCTCTTGCTTGTTTGATGCATCTAGTCTACCTGTTGAGGATAGAGCCATCATATTCTTACTGTTGATTCAACATACATACTGTATCCTAGAGGACAGCACCCCTAGTCAATACTCAGCCAGTGTTAGCCCCAAACTGGCACCTTTGTTGAGCTTCTAAATGGACGTTCCACCAATCTAATATGTCACCTGTTTCAGGATGCTGAGATACTGACATGGTAAGCTGAATAGAGTTCACTGGCATGCACCCAGGGTTGAACCTCTTATATCATAAAATAGATCCCCTGGCTTGAAACAATGTTGTAGGGTATCATGCAGAATAATGGT
Organism: Camelus bactrianus; assembly: GCF_048773025.1. Classification (NCBI taxonomy): domain Eukaryota; kingdom Metazoa; phylum Chordata; class Mammalia; order Artiodactyla; family Camelidae; genus Camelus; species Camelus bactrianus. Next base: position 18,660,053 of record NC_133572.1, read on the forward strand.
TTATTCTAAAGCTTTCAAGTGCTGTTGCTGGCCAAGGTACTATGGGTAGAGAAGGAAAATTCAAATCCAAAACAGATAATTTTGTTAGGGCTAAATCACTGCCCTTTTTAGGGTAGAAGGGGTCTGATATAATCAATTCGCTTTTGAATAGAAGGTTGACTATACCATATTAGGAGCCCAGTGTTGGCCCCTTTGCTGTCAGTTTGGACTTCCAGCCATGGCAATAGCTAAGTCAGTCTTGATTAGAGGGATCCTGTGCTTTAGATCCATACATAATCCCCATCACTGCCACCAAAGCTACCTCCATGGATCCTCTGTGCAAATGATGAGATACTTGAGCATAGAGTCTAGTTGAAATCTACTGAATTAGTCAGTCTGATTGATTGCCTTCTCTATAGCAGATGTTTCCTGTGGGCATTAATGTTAGTACAAAGTCCTCAGACTTTGTGCCGATCTCCCCCAAAATCTGTCTTCATGCTGCTTTCTCAGATCTCCTTGTCCTGGATCTCACTCTTTCCAAGCTACCTGCTGCTGGCCAGCATTCTGTCTGCATCCTCACCACGAGAGACTTCTCTAACCACACAAAAGGGATGCCAAGGGTATCACTCAAAGATTTTCCCGTTTAGCAGATGTCCCCTACTAGTGTCCTTCAGGACATTCCTGAGAGGGGTTATAGTTCTCAAGCATTTAAGTTACAAATAGATTATTTTTATAAACTCATTTCGAACTAGTTCCCAATTTCTCCCACTTTGAGCCGGTGGCCTTAGGAAACTTTCTGTGAGACATGCTGTGAGTTGAAGACTTTTTTTTCAGTAAAGGTGGGTACTGTGGAAGACTTGGGTACCAATTCAAAGAATTTACTTGTACCATATGGACCCGCCCAGATCCATCTCTGAAACACACAATGCACTGCTGCTGTACCCAATCTTGTTACTTCAAGGGTCTGATGCTATCCAGGTCATGACGGGCAGCTCAGGTTTACAGTAACCTGCTTGGAGCCCCGTGACTTGAAACTTGTTCTTTTCTAGGGACCTGCTTCTTAAATGATGGGGAATTCTCTACCAGAGAAAGCATAACCTTCCTCCAGATCCCTGGAGGTAAAAAATGCGAGTCTCTTACTAGGGCTGACCAAGGACCCACATGTGAATCCACCCTGGGATACTGTATTACTTGTCTGCGTGGTGAATGACTGCGTAACAAACTACTCCAACATTTAGGAGCTGCCGCTGCTTCACCTCCCAAATACCGTTTGTTTTGAATCAAATGTCCCTGCCTCCGAGTACGTGCACTCGCCGGCCCGTGACGCGGGGAGCAATAGGAGTCTTGCCGGCGCCTTCTCCCTCACCCATTCTCATCTGTATGGGATGGGATTTGAAAGGTGACGACACGGGACTCTCCTACGCACTCTGTAGTAAGTCATTTGCCACTATGTGGCCAAGTTTAGCCAGGTGGGGTCAGGTAGCTCTGCTTTTCCTTACAGGTGTGGTGTGCCCCTCCTTTAATCTAATACAGCAGGCTGAATGTTCATCCCTGCTGTGGGATTTCCGTCGTTGCAAAAATGGCGGCTAATCGTAGTTCTGGTATTAACCCAAACATATTTTCTACTCAGCCCACTCAGCCGTACCCAAAGCCAGGAACCTACACACAGATAACTAATTCTAAGTAACAGTCTTAACAAAGGCTTCCCGGGGAACTGCTAACGCCCATCGATAAAGTAGCTCAGTTTCTTAACTGTTTATCTTCTTGTTTCCAAGGTCTCTTGTCTTACAACATTTTCCACGTATACTGTGGCTTTTGTAATTACAGGTCAAACAGGAGTAGCTTTCCACTCAAATATTATACCTGCTCAAATTCCTTTGGTTGGAGCTTCGCTTGCTGGCCAAAATGCGAAAATAAACTCAATTTCTGGAGTCGCTTGACTAGCAGAAACAAAATGATTAACAAAACTGTCTGATACTTTGCTGTCAATCTACAAACCCCTCTTAGTCCATTTTCCTATTTTCCTGAGTTCCATATCTGTCACCTCTAAGTACCACTGACAAATTTTCCCCATTGCAGAGCACAAAATGTTTTTGCCACTTCAAACCAAGGATGATTTAATAACCATTTCAGGCACCAAAAGTTTATTTTCATCTCTTTTCTCATCTGTATTAGTCTACTCAGGCTGCTAGAACAAAATACCACACTGAGTGGCTTAAACAACAAAAATTTACTTTTCATAGTTCAGAAGACTGGGGAAGTCCAAAATAAAGGTGCTAATAGCTTCAGTGTCTCTGAAGAGCATGCTTTCCTGGCTTCAAGATGGCCACCTTCTCTATGTGCTCACATGGTCGTTCCTCAGTGTATAAGTGTGGAGAGAAAGAGAGAGATCTGGTCTCTCAGCCTCCTCTTCTAAGGACACTAGTTCCATCATGAAGGCTCTCATGATGGCTTTAAACGAGTGTCTCATTTAAACTTGTCTCCTAAAGATTCGACCTCCAAATACCATGACATTGGGGATTAAAGTTTCAGTGTATGAATCTGGGGGAACATAAGCTGTCAGCCCATAATATCTTTCTCCCCTAAAATAGTCTTAGCCATTTCTCCATAAAATGAGTCAAAGATCTTTTCAGCCATTCTACTTGTGACACCAATAGCACTAATTTATGCTCATGGGGTCTTTTTATTTTTTTAACAGATAAACTCCACAAATTTATTGAAATATAAAAAAACCAGTTTATAATTTGGAAAACACTTTAGATAGACTTTATATATTCTCTATTTTATCTCCCCTTCCCTGATAAAAGCATTCCCCAAAAAATGAAATGAAACATTTCCTAAGCTTCTTATTTAGTGCATTGTTTATGGAAGCACATTCCAACGATGTGATCAGCCTTCGACATCGAAACCCACCACGTTCTACTAAAATTGTCTGCAAAGTCATAACTGGTGAATCTGAGTATTGGTATTAACCAGCGCTAACTGGTAATTGTAACCTGTCCCCCAACAACTCCCCGAATCATGGTTGCAAAATATAATTCATCTGAGTTAGAAGATTCCGTGGCTTTGATCAAGGATCATTCTTCAGGTTACCCTGGGGCTAAGCATGCAGTCAACAAGCACGCAGTCCAGCCTGGCCGAGGTTAACGCCTCCTATACACTAGGAGTCAGCCAACTTTTTCTGTAAGGGGCCAGGTAATAAATATTTTAGGCGTTATGAGACACGTGGTCTCTGTTTCAAATACTAAACTCAACTGTCAGAGCATAAAAACGGCCATAGATCATGCGTAAATGAATATTTAAGACTGTGTTTCAATAAAACTTTCTGTACCAAATTAGGCAGCGGGTCAGCTTTAGCCCACGCCCACTATACACCAGTACTTCTACATATATCCGGGCCTCTTCTGAATCCAACACAGGTGAGCATCTTAGTCATTACGATGCTATAACCGGCCAGCAGTTGTGACTATCCTAGAAGTTACCACCTCTTCACTTCCCACCAGCAATGCTGTCCTCACTGCTTCTGACTCACGAGTGAACCCATTCTATAATCCAATGCTGAGAACTGGCTTTTAAGAACCATTTCTGTGCCAACTGTGTTGCTTTGGAGTCCCTAAAAGCAGAGCCTGAGACAAGGACTGGGGCAAGGGCATTTCATTTAAAATACACACTCCCAGCACACAAGAATAAAATGATGAGGAGAGTGAGACAAGGAAGGATGAGAATAAAACAGGAGAGCGTTATCGAAATCTCTATTGTGGGCAATGAAGATGCCAAATATTTCCCAGTATTGCCACTGAGTGGTACAAGGAATGGCAGGTTGCAACCCTTATATACCAGGTCTCGTCCCATGTGTGTTGACCGATGTTAATTACCCTGAATTTCTGGACTGAGTTTGTGCATGGGCCACACGTCACACAGGCTCCTGCGGAGTTGGAGTCAGCCCTGGAGCAGAAAGTGTAAAGGCACGTGAGGCACTTTGGAGTGGGATGCTGTCAGTGAAGGTGACTCTGAGGTTGTGCTGACTCGTCACAGTCATGGCTGAAATTAGAGGTGAGGCAGGGGAAGGGACCCAGGGTCCCAGAGGTAGAAATACTAAGATGGCACACCAAGGAGAACTCATTTGCCTCACTAAGCAATGACCATCTCAATACACAGAAGCTTCAGAGCAGTACAGAAGTACTGAGAGGAAGAGCAGGTTGAGCTCCCAGACCGACAAGGCAGAAAACACGTGCCACCTTGGACATGGGCGCCAAAGCTAGACCAGTTGCCTAAAGCGTCTTTCGCCTCCCACGTCACAATGACATCTAGTTGAATGGTGCAGGGTTTTAAACCGCTTGAAGACCGAGAAGAATCAGGGCAATTCCCACCTCTTGAGTTCAACATGAGGAGATCCTACTGTTCTCTCAAGCATCTCCATGAAGCCCTACACTCTCAGATCTGTCCTGTGGTCCGGAGGAACCAGGCAGCCCTGAGAGGCAACAGCAACACCCTTTCTCCTGTGTTGTTCTATGAAACCAACAAACCATCGCTTAGAAAACCTGCTAAGCTCCTGCTTCCATTTCACATCAGTTCTACTCCCAAAGAGCATCAGGATAAATAAGAGATGAGATAAGAGGAAGTTAAAGAATCTCTGTTTGCACTTTGATATACACATCCAAGATAAGATCAAAAATGCACAAATAAACAATCTTCAAGAATAAGATACTTAGTGTAATTCTATGTTAACAACTTCTCAGAACTCTAGAATACTAAATGTAAATGTCAACATTCAAGTCAATTATCCCCTACAGGGTTGTACAGTCACATTTTAAAATATTACATACTACTCAACTCATATTTGAAAAGTATAAGAATATTAAAAATGATCGCAGTATCAGTGCAAGTGTGAAATGCAGACTAGAAAAGTGTATAACTATCACTGAGCCTTCATTTTAGACGAGTAAGGGGGTATATATATATATATATATTTTTTTTTTTTTTTCACTGTAAGGTTGATCTTACTGTTGAAGTCCTTCCAAGATGACCATAGTGAAGTTCAGAAGAATGAACACCTATAGAAGATTGAGCCAAGGGTCCTTGCTAGTGGATTCCCAGACACCTATGCCTCTGAGATTGAAGGGCTAAAACGTCTTGTCCTGGCCACGAACACAAGCCAGAGGAAACAGACACACGAAGCCTCAGTTGACTCAGAACTGGGCACTTCTGAAATGTCTACTACGCTAATCAGAGCGTTTGTGGTACAGAACGAATGATAGGTTAGGGGAATGATGACTTGTTCTAAATAATGTTGGGGAAACTGGGGGACTCTTGTAAATATAGAAACAGAAGTAATAAAAAATCTTTCATAACATAGGAATGGAACCAGCAGTGACTAATGTCTTGTGGTTCCTTCTAGGATAATAAAATGTAATGTCTATGGAGTTTGGCCTGAAAATCATTTCAGCTATTTCAGGAACACGGTCTTGGACAATTTGTTGACACCCTGGCAAAAGAAAGATCATTCAAAAATCAGTAAATCAGTCTTCGAAAAGTGAGGAAGACTGATTTTCTGAAATAAAGACAGCATCACGGATCTGGGGAGAATCTAAGCCTAAAAAAGAGGAAGAAAGGAAAGACCAAATTTGTAGGCTAGGATTTTGAAAGAAGATTGGATGCAAATTTTGTAATTGGAAAATCCTCATTTGTGGGGTGGAGGCGGCCAGTTTCATTTTTGAATTCCTGAAGTGATCTAAAAATGCCTCCCCCTTAATTTGGCTTTTTCCAGGCTTCTCTTTAGGGGCCCACACAGTCTCAGAAGCATTGTCAGTGGCAGAGGGGTAAATTAGCAGCCCTGCACCTCTGAAATTTGCTACATGACCATTCTCCTTCACTTTAGTTGGGTCTAGCATCACTTTAATTCAAGAACAAGTTTGGACTTTGGCAGAATCTTTAGCAATTATTTTATTCTTATCCTAAGACTGTTTCGGCTCCTAAGAATCATGGAATTCCTAGGTTCCAGGAATGGGAAATAACTACATCAGAGACATAATAGAAAGAAATCTATTTTTAAAATGCAAAGCCTAGGTCACTTGAAATTTTTAAAGTGTCAGCATACATATGTATGCTGCTAAGGCAATGAAAATTAAAAATTATCATGTATTTGTAGTAAATTTTAAAAATTTAATAGTATCCCAGTGATATTTTGTTCATAGTTAACTGACAAGGCTGTCTCCAACTTAGTGTACCGGCAACATCTTTAGACAACAAGAGTCAGGGGTAACATGTCATGGTGCTAACCTCAGAGCCACTGAACCAGCAGCAGTCCTTCGGTCATTGCTCATCTCTTGTCTTTTGAAAAGGTGGCTCTTCCATTTAGTGTGGATCTGTTTTTAGTTAATTTCCAGTGAAGGACCGGCAATATTAAGTCTTCTTGCTTGACGCAAATGACCTACCAGGAAAAAAAAAAAGAGAGAGAGATGTTATTAATATTAGATAGAAACACCAAAATCTTACGAAGTCATCTACTGTCTTGGGAAAGATAGAAAAATCCAATTTAACTACTGGCCATCATCAGATGGAAGATTTTCTACAATAAAACTAACAAACACAGCCACAGCAAGTAACCACGATTAGCAGTTGAGCTCTCTGAGAAAGTTAACTAAATAAATTATTGCCCATCATACATTTTAGTGCCAAATGCTCAGACTTTTTGTTTCCCATCAAGAATACTGTCTTTCTTCAGTTATTGTTTTTAATGACATCTCTAAAATGTAGCAACAGCCACAACTCAAACACAAAATGTTACAAGTGAGTTGTTCCTCAAAAAACATACACCCACCATTTGGCAATGGTACTAGAGGGGATTCTCAATTTGTTCAGGCCAATGATTTTTCAAGGCACAGTGTTACTGCATGTATTCTTGCATTCTACAAATTTATTCTACATTGATTTTTTTTTACCAATAGAGTAAAACAGAGTAAAAACTGAACAAATTAAAAATGAAGTGCCTATAATATGAAAGTTGTCATGAAAGGTACTACAGAGGTAGCTAATTGTCATTCCTTGTGATAAAGGACCTTATGAGTTAGCAGAGCTGTTAACACAATATCTGCCTCACTAGAAAGCATATGGTTAGTGCCACAAAGAGAAACTCCAACTGATACACTCAAAGAGAGATGAACAAAAGAACAGAATACTGACCCTTCTTTTGTTCACAACAGCACTGACCAATGAGCAAGATTTCAGTGGACCCCAAGAGCATTCTGAGTGGGACACACTCTGAGCAATCACGTAGCTGCAGGAGAGTACACAGCATATTCTGAGGCTAGCAAGGAAAGTCACTGTAGTTTGTATAGAAGAGTAATAGGAGATAAGCTAGGGACATGTATTGGACATCAGCTCTCTCGAGAAAGGAAACAAAGAATCCAACTCAACTATTGGCTCCCAGAGGAATAAAAAATGCATAAAATTTTGTGATGGGTTACATATAAGGATTCATTCTGGACAAAACCGTCAAGGGAATGAAATTTGTCTTTGGTTCCCACACTCTACTCCCTTCAGTGCCCTAATGCTTTCCTTAATCCTATCTAAATCTATTTGTAGCTCCTCACCTCATAGGTAATTGCAAAATTCTGGCTAACATCTTCAACTGTTACCTTAGAGATGCCGTTGATAGATAAAGATAGATAGATAGATAGATAGATAGATAGATAGATAGATAGATAGATAGATAGATAGATAGATAGATAGTCTAATAGAATAAATGCATTATTAAGAATGAAACAGGAAATTCAAGCATAAATCAGTGGATGAAGAAGAATTAGGGAAGGTATTAATAAGCCTTCCTAGATTCCCCAAATCATTTATTACGTGTAGGGATAAGGTTTACTCTAACAATTACCTGGAGACTTAACCTTTCAGGTAGAATTTATTTTTCTTCCACCTCTATGTAAGTCCTTCTGGGAATAAAATTCTAACTGCGTAGAAGATGAAAAACCTCATTAAGGGAGAAGTTCTCAAGTACCTCGTAAGGGAGACTGGAACATTTACTGCTGGTTGGTTAGCCCACACCCATTATGAACTAACCATCTGCCTTCCATAGAAGCTGGAGCATGTACATTGATGTATCCAGCCTTCCTTGCAGCTGCAGACGCCTATTTCACATTCTTCTGGCCAAAGAGTCTGAAGCAGAAGTCTGCTGGGGAACATTTGGGAAAGTTTTGCGTCACTGATGCAGGGGAGAGAGAGAGAGTTGGCAATGCCACTCCAGGGCTGGAATGTGAAGCTGATAGCTAGAGCAGTAGCAGCTGTGACAATGAAGATAAGGTCTAGAGAACTTCACAAATTCCAGATCTGATATCTTTGAGCTGCTGAATCAACACCAGCTGCCACATATTTCTTCTTCTCTGAGAGAATAAACTTTTTTTTACTCAAGCCATTGTTAGCTGGATTTTCTGTTACTTGTAGCTGAAAGTACTCCTAAGAAAAAGCTGGCATCAATTTTAGGCATGGATCGGAGTCTCTCAGTTTTCACCAAATTATTCAGTAATCAAAGCCTCATATTCTAAGTTGTCCAGACCAGTTCAGAAATATCCACTTCACAATGAAGCATATTTATAAACAAATCATTCGCAAAATTGGGAGAGGGGCAAATAATTATTGAACATCTCCTATTACAGTGTTTTGCTATTACTTTTACATATATTATCTCATAAATTGCATATAGCTTTGAGAGATAAGTTTTTTTATCTTTACCAGACTTTCTTGCTCTCTTATGATGAAGAATCTGAGAGCAAGAAGTGAAGTGATTTTTCCTTACTCTTCTAGGAAGAGGCAGAACCAAGATTCAGACTCACATATGCTTATGCTCTTTTCATCACCGTAATGTCTCCTTCATAATTTTAAATCTCTTGATGCTTTAATTCTTTTTATTTTTTAATTACAACATAGTAGAAATTTTAAAATTATGCGAATCATAAGATCCTTTAAAAATAAAGTAAGATGGAATATCACATAAACTCAGTTTCCAAACTTTAGCCTTTCTTGCTCCAAGTTTCTTATACAAAATCAATATTCTAGTAGCTTTATTTCCAATACAATTGACATTGCCATATAGTTTTCACTATTTCATATCACAAATGGATCACTGATTAATTCAATAAAAATTTGGAGAACATGGTGTGGAAAACTGCCTTTGAGAGTGAAATTTGTGATTCACAGAGCTTCTTTGAGAGCTTAATTTTGAGATGGGGAAACTGAGCTCCAGAGAGTTGGGGTGAATAGCTACAGGTCCTATTGTTACTTCAGGTAAAACTAGGTTACAAGAAGTTTCTTGGCATCTGGTGCAATACTGCTTCCATTAAGCTGTAATTCTGGGTCCTCTGCTTGCTGGCTGTGTACCTTTGGCAAGCTATTTAACCTCTTAAGCTATTTTCCCTCTTCAGTCAAAGGAGATGATAGTAATATGTGCTGTAAGAGCCACTCCTTTTCTCTCTGCAGAACCACCTCTGATTCTGATTGAGTCATCACCCTCTTCCACACAGCTTTAATAGCAACCCCTCCCTCAGGAGGGTAACCTTAGCAGTTTAAATCAAGCTTAGGAAACCATCCTGCTGTCAGTTGACACAGGGGTGAATGGATCTAATTTTGACCATTGATACTTGGGAGGACATCTGCTGAGGGAATAAATCTGCCAGTAAAATCTTAGTACAATCTTAAAAGACATTGCCAAAAAGATGAAGGAAGAAAATTACAGGACAATTTACCTCCTTAGTTTAGACACAAAATTTCTTAACAAACTATTTCACAAGCAAATCCAGCAAGATATAAAAGGAATCATACATCATGACCTAGTGGGGTTTATCCAAGGAATGCAAGACTGGTTGAATCTCTCACAATCAATCAGTGGAATTTACCATATTGACGAAATAAAGGAGTAAGAAATATGTGACAATTTCAGTAATTGCAGAAAAATTGTTTAATGAATTCAGCAGCTACTCATGAAAAAAGCTCTCAGCAATTAAGTATTAAGATGAAATTCCTCAACCTAAAAAGGACAACTATAAAAATTGTACAACTACCATTAAACATAATCATAAAGTTAGTTCTTTCCCCCTAAGACAAGGTGTCCACTTCCGTCACCGCTGAGCATTTATGTAATGCAAAAATACTAATAGGAGAGGAATGAAAGAAAGTAGGCACGTAGACTGGAAAGGAAAAAGCAAAACTGATGCCATTTTCAGATGGCATCACTGGGCAGATAGAAAATCCTAAAGAACCTACAAAACAATTTCTACAACTAATAAATGGATTTAGAAAGGTCATAGAATACAAGATTAAAATATAAAAATCTATTTTATTTTTACATGGCAAGAGAAAATAATTGAAAATAAAATTGTCATATCATTTACAATAGCATCAAATAACATAAAGAATTTAGTAATAAATTTAACAAAAGATGTGCAGAATGTTATCACTGAAAATAAAACAATATTGCCAAAAGAATATAAAGAAGACCAAAATAAATGGAGAAATATGTTCATAGATATTTCTCGATATCATAAAGATATTAATTCTCTTCAAATTAATCTATAAATTCAACGCAATTCCAGTCAAAATGCCAGTAGGGTTTTTGTAGATACTTGAAAGCTGGTTATAAAACATAGGGAACTGCAAAGAACCTAGAATATTCAAAGCAAGCCTGGAAAAAAAGAACAAAATTGGAGGATTTACATTATCTGATTTCAAGAGTTACTACAAATATGCAGTAATAAAAATGATACAGTATTGGCCAAACTACAGAGAGAGAGGTCAATGAAATAAAATAGATTGCTCCAAAATAAACCCACACTTATGTAGACATTCAGTTTTCCACAAAGGTGCCAAAGAAATTCAATAGGGGGAAAGTGTGGCTTTTTAACAAATAGCGCTGGAACAATCGAATCCAAATGCAGGAAAGAAAATCTTGGCTACTTTCTCATGCCACACCTAAAATTAATTAGAATTTGAAAGGAAGACATAGGGTAATGTATTTATTTCTTTGGCTTAAGCAATGGTTTTTCAGAAAGAACCCAGAAAGCAGTGACCCAATGATGTAAGACAGATAACTTAGATTTTACCAAAATGTAAAACTTACGCACAACAAAAGATGCCATTACAAAAATGAGTAGGCTAGCCTAGAGAAAATATTCACAAGGCTGGTGTTTAGACTCCGTAATGAAACCATACACCATTATAATAAAAGGATAAGCAGTCCAATAAAAAAAAAATGGGCAAAATGTTTGAACAGTCACTTTACAAGTAATGCATATAAATGATCAACAGCACATTTAAAAGGTGCTTGACATTATTAGCCAGGAAAGAAATTAAAGTCACAATAAAATAGAGCTATCAGAAAAGCCAAAATTATAAAGACTGGCAATATTAAGTGTTGGCAGAGATGTGGAGCAACTGGAATTTTCTTACACTTTTGTATAATTACTTTGGAAAAAAAGAGGTCTGAAAGTTAATTACAAAACTAAAGATACAGCTACTTGTGACTCCCAGATTTTATTTTATAATGTTACCAGAGTTATCAAAGTCTAGTCTATAAACAGACTTGTAAGTGAATGTTTATAGCAGCTCTATTGATATTTGCCAGAAGTTGGAAATATCCAGATGTCCACCAATGGGAGAATAAATCAACAGAACGTGACTTGTTTATACAATGGAGTGCTACTCAAAAATAAAGGAAAGAGCTATTGATACATGCAACAACAGATTAATCTGAAAAACAGTATACTGAATAAAAGAAACCTTACACAAGAATACGTATTGTATGATTCCATTCTTATGAAATCGTAGAACAGTCAAAACTACTCTGTTGTAGAAAAAAATCAGAGATAGGGATTGGAACAGAGGTAGGGATTAACTGGCAGGAGACATGAGAGAAGTTTCTAGGCTGAGGGTGATGTTCTATATCATGACAGAGGTTTGGGTTACATAGATATAATCATTTGTCAAGACAACAAATGTTCATGCAAAATTTGCACATTTGGTTGTGCAATTATGTCATGAAAGGAAAAAATACTGTAAACAAATGCTTAACTTTAGTTAAAAGTAAGCACGCTGAAGTATTTAGGGGAAAGAGTATTCATGTCTGCTGTTTACTTTGAAATGCATCAAAAAAATAAGACGAACTGGTAGATGAAGAGTAGAATAAACAGATGGATGAATATACAGTAAAGATACTATGATGGTCGACATCACCCCTTGTGTCTAACCTGGATATAAACCAGCATCAGAAAGTTTCGATTAACTTATCACCAAAATCTCTCTTTAATGGAAAAACCTTTCAGGGCTGTGCAATCCAGGAAATGCCTGCCATCGCTCAACCTGTCAGAATCTCCATTTGAGCACAGAGCCATTTACAGTGGTATCTGATGAGAAAGCCAAGATCCCTGACAGTGCACTAGTGAGAGCCTTTCCACAGGACTGTTCTAATAAACAGGCTTCTGGCTCATTGCTGAATGCTGGCTAAAGACAGAACCATCTGGAAAGCAGAGTATAGAATGATCTCTATTTTTCCAAGAATCAAAGGAAGGTGGAACATTTCTGAATGAAACCATGGATGTTATTCATAAAATCTGGGCCACATGAGGTTAGAGGCATATTGATTTCCAGTCTAAGGATAGATTGGCCATCTTTGGCCTTTCAGGAAAATGACCACAGATTAAGATGATGAAGACCAGATGCTACAATTTGAAGCTTCAATTAGAAAACCCTAAAAGGGCTTAATTGGCAGGACAGCCATAACAACTGTGTCTTGCCACAGATTGACGGAAAGATGACAAGTGTTTTAATGTGGTGAAGACAAATCTTGGGTCTAGCTGCTTCTGCACAAATGATCCAGCCAGTCTGAAAAGGTTTAAAGGAATAAAACTTGCCAGTGCTTACCAAGATCCAGAAAGGCCTTAGGTTTGAGCAATTCCCTGTTGGAATTAGGTTTGAGAACAAAAGCTAGTTTTTTTTAAAAGAAGTTTTCTTAGAAGACTTCCTTAATGAGAACATCCATACCTAGTAGGGCTTAGAGAAAGCATAGACGTAGATGTGTCCCTGGCTTGTCTGCAAGGCTTCTGCCTCTCTCTTTCTACCTCTTCCTTCCTTCCTTTTTGAAACCCTTCCCTTCCTACTATCCAAAAGCTTCATCTTCTCCTAATGTCCCAGACTATATATTTATTTTTCACACTAGGCAGTAAGTGACAAGTTACTAATGTTGGACTCTTTGCCTTTACGTAAAAATCTATGAAATGCTTAAGTCAGTGAAATGTATCACTAATGGTTGAATTTAAAGCATCAGGGACAAGTTCGAAAAATATTGGAGTCAAAAAGCATTCCATACATAGTTATTGATTCATAAGACAGTTGTTAATAACCCCCTCTTTGGACATATTTTTGTAAGTTATGATGAGAAATACGATGAAATATGTCAGATTTCCTTCCCTCCAACACTTTACAAATAGAGGAGTTAAGATACGTTCATAAATAGCTACATATTTGATGTAGAGAAAATTATTTTAGTCAGATGATTTAATCAAATGACACAGATCATGTGGTTTTTAAAAGATCATTTTAGGGAAGCCTAAAAGTTCAGGGAATGGGGAGAGAGATTCTACATAAGGTATTTGTTCATGGAAGTCTTCCGGGATGAGGATGACAGTGAGTTGTCTGTGAAGGATTCAACTCAAGATGATGGGAATCAGGAAGACAGTGTGGTGGGGAAAATGCCACGAGCAAAGGGGTAGAGGAAAGGCAGATTTGGAGCATGGGCAAACCCTAAGTCTTAGGGGAGTGATCATCTGAGAGTGTGTGAATGTACACCGGGCATCTGCAGGACAGTCAAGGAAACTGCTGTTTATTACAGTCTCTTCCTTGAATTGGCAAATATATCACAAGCTAAAAGTCCTTGTATTACTCTTCATTCTATTACTTTTCACATAAGACTCTTTGGCAGCCATGGTCTACTAATTCATATATGCCACGTTTAAGCTACATTTTAAAAATAGCAAATACACACGAGGCAAACCAATCATTTGAAAACCTCCTTTCATTTTCTTTTGTTTTCCTTCTTGCTGCAATCAAACACATGCTATACATTGCCTCTGAGGTTACCAGCCCTTTGTTTTATTTCTTTAATAAGGAGAAAAACATTACCCATAACTGCAGTCTCAAAATAATCTCCAGAGATTATCCAATCAACACGTCTGTGTCCAGCGCACTTATTTCATTTCAAAAACACAATAAATAGCACTAGTGATAATTAATAGTCCTACAAATGAGTAACAGATTTGAATAATCTGGTGTTAGCATAATAACTAGAAAATTAACTGAGTTCCTTATTATAATTATTTAGATGGGGATTTTCATGCGCAAGACAAAGATTCAGAAGCTTTGTCTTTTAAACGAACACAGGAATATGTGAAATCATTTTTGAGAGTGTTAGTATTATTCCTCGCTCTGAAGTCTTGTCTAAATCATAGCACGTAGGACCTCTGTAAAGAGAAAGTTCACTCAGATTTTAAAGGACCAAACCTAGGTGGTTTCAGGGTGTTTATATCTTCCTGACCTACACACATGGACACGTCCAGCCAGGAAGGAAGCGGGTTGTGTAGGAGGAAAAAGAGCTTGAACTTGGCCTCGGACACTCACTGTCTGTTTGACCTCTGGCAACTGATCTAATTTCACCAAGCCTCAATTTCCTTGAATGCAAAACAGAGACCCAAATGCCTATCACATGTGTGTGTTGGAGGAGTGGGTGACATAAAGTCTGTAAAGCAGCTGCAGGGAACCCACACAGGCGAGCATTCTGGGAGAAACAATTTTCCGAAGTTGATATAATCAATGCTCACATCTCTGAAGAAGTAACTTACTCGAACCGTCTATTTTCAGGGTGACGCGTGGGTTCTAGGCCCAATGATCCAGCCGTTCCATCAGCCCTCAGCCAATGAGAAGACAGCTGGTGCGTTTCCAGCACATCTCACCACTTGAGATGCAGTATTAACTCCCACTGGACTGTGAGTCACAACCACATGGCCCCATGGCTGCCTGATGCGCTTTCGATGAAAATTTAGAGACTTCTTTTTTTCATTTTTTTGGAAGGGAAAAAAACCGAAAATAACACTGGTAAAAGAATCTTCCTCAGAACATAATTCGAAGCAATCTATTCAGAAGACTTATGAACGGCAGAGTGCCATTTCCTTCTGCCTGGCACTGTGTATTAGCCCACAAATGCGTTAGCTTTATTCCTTCCTTATTCTCACTGAGATAATATTTTTAAATCTATAATAAACATTCAGAAAATTTAAAATCAGAGACACACACAGACACAGGACTTGAAATTTCCAAAAGCTTCTATCTTCTTCACATAAAGATATATTTTCTAACATATGAGGTAGAAACTCCATCTCAAACTTTCTCTTAACGATTTCACTAGATTAATTGGAGCTCTCCATTCCCAGCTGTCAACTGATAACCGAGTCTCACTAAATGTTCGCTTGGTACATTCTACCCATCCTACACTCATATGCTATAAATGTACCAAGACATAGCTGTGTTCGTTCTCAAACCTGTGCATGCCAGTTAAGTCTATTATTATTTTAAATTTAATTAAATATTACAAAAGCCTATAAAGTATAAGAAAATAAAGTTGCTGTTTCTATCAAAGTTGAGTAAAATGCTTTGGAAAGACTCAATCAATAGAAATGACAATAAAAATCACAATTAATTAGGTGGAGGCAGAAAAATATAAACAAATTAGAGGGGACAGTAATCAAAGTCCAGAATTCTGCACTTAGAATATTTTTATTTTTTAAAGTTCTTGCTTCACAGTAAAAAAAAGGAAAACAAAAACTAGAACCTGGACATTGAAACTGATGCACAGCTTGTGTAGTTAAAGGATGGGAAACAACATTGAACTTCAAACAGTAGACACTACGCAAAGAAAAGATCCTAGATCCACAAAAGGAAAAAACTGTATGAAGGTCTATTTATATGTTTTAAGTTAACATAAAATGCACAAGTTAGGTGTGACTTTTTCCAAGTTAACCCACGTCATCAATTAGTCAATTGCAGTTCCAGTGTATCTAATTTTAAAAGCTTCCATCATGTTGGAATATTCTTCAGTGAATTTTTCTCCAATGACCAATCAGTCTTATTTGTTGTCTTCCTTTAACAGGAAACCAAAAACGTGAGGTCTTAACTCTGTAAATGAGCTAAATGGGAATTAACACGTTAACAACTACTTAACAATGAAGTTGTTGTTAATTGTCTGTCTTCAGGGATTGTCCATGAATGGGAAGCCTCTCTTGCTCCCAGTGCCTGCTCTCCCTCTGGGTGGCAGTCTCTCTCCTTTAGTCATCCAAGATTCCTTCGTAACTTAGATGACCATGCATCCATGCATCCTGGTCACAGAGGTCAGTCCTGGTTGAAGCCTGTTGTCCCAACATAATTATTAAAAGCACTGCATTTCTCTTCCCTTAGTATCCCCGTTTGGATGATAAATTATATGAGTTCCATATTCCTATGGTAACTCATACCACCTTGTTCTCTGAATGCTTTAGTCTCTCATCTTCTCTTCCTCCTTTTCCCATTTTGCTTTAAGAAAAAAACATGTATACATACAGTTGCTCAGACATTTATTTCTGGCTTAGAGAAGTAGAACTTATTCAACATTTGCAAAAAGTGGAACTTACTTGGAAGGGAAGATGGATATGTCGCAGAACTCTCCTAGGAATGTATAAATCTACCCAATAATTCATGTTCTTTTTTTTAATTCTTTTGCCTCTCGTGTGAAACAAAAATTGATTGTCATCATTGTTGTCATAAGACCATTCTCCTATTTTATTCCATTGTTGCATTTTTTCATTCTCTTATTCTCCACACTATGATCACCAAAGAAATCTATTCTAATGTCCTTGGTATATGTGCAGAGAAAAAGTTATATCATTGTTTTGTTTGGGGTATTATGTGTGTTGTTGTTTTTATTTCCACAAGTGATGTTCTAAGCTGGATCTCATTCTATTGGGGTTTTTTATTCATTATCTCTGATTATCTATGAAGATCTATGTTTTCATACATGCATCTAAGTCATTGCCTCAGCCACATCATAATACGTAATAATCTTCTTATGAGTTTATTTATGCCTTCTCCTAATGACAGAAAGTTATGTTGCCTCCAATTCCCCACCATCATGTACAGTGCTTCAAAAGACATCCTTATGCACATCCCTTCATGGACAGATGTATTTGTTTCTCTGAAGTTTATGCTGTAAGAGGATTAATGGATCATAGGACATATGCATAATCAGTCTATAGTCACGTCAGTGCACGTAGCTTCCTGTTTCCCTATGTTCTTACCAACACTTGTATCATCCTAATTTGTTACTTTTTACAACCTGGTTCTGAAGTGCTATTAATTTCCCTGATTATAAATTGCTTGTTTGCTTGTTACATTTGTTAGCCATTAGAGTTTCTTCTGTGGATAGTTTATTCAGATTGTGTGCCCATTTTTCTTTTTGGCTCTCTACCTTATTCTTTAAAGAATTCCTTCCAGACATTAATCCTATGCCAATCTCAGTCATTGTAATTATCGCCTCCAAATCTAACATCCATGTTTTACCAAAATAGAATACTTCTCTGCTTAAAATCCCCAACCAGAGTCCATTTCTATTGTTTACATCTAAAATTTTTGACTAAAACTGAGTCCATAATGATATCTTTCATTTCTCTGATGGTCAGAGAAAGCTATTTCCAACAATTGTTATTCTGATTGATGAATGACATAATGTTTATATGGTCTTATGTAAAATATTCTCTACCTTTCCCCATGTTTCTCATAAGAAAAGTCCATAATTGTCTTCCAAATACTCCACATTCTCTGCAAAACTGTCTCAAAATAGCAGTACTTTGTAGAGGACACTGTCTATTTCTCAGCAGTACATTGTACAGAACACTGTCTATTTCTCTAGCTTTGGGGGTTCTACATTCATTGTAAATAACTGAAATTTACATAGAATTGGCTATTATTATTGATTGAAAAAGAAAACAATCAATTAATTAATATCTTTAAGGAGCATATTGGTGGACTAGGAGTTTGAGAGTGTTATTTAAACCAAAAAAAAACCCCATTATTTTGAAATATATTATTACTCTAGAACAAGCTAGAAGAATAATTAGTAATGTCATCTATAAAGAGAGGTATTCAGAACTGAGATTCTGAATTTTGGACCATCTACTTTTCATGGGTCACAGCGTGGCTACCTTGACTACCTCCCTGAAGAATTATGTACTTAGAAGACCCTCCCGGAAGAGACACAACTTTCTCCCAAATCTCATACCCTGGCGTATTAGTCAGGGTTCACCAGAGAAACACAACCAATAGAATGTGTATAATATGTAGTGGGAGGTTTCTTATTTTAAGAAATTGTGTCTTTCCATCATGGAGGCTGGCAAGTCCAAAATCATCAGGAGAAGCCACCAGGCTGGAGACTCAGGAAAAAACAATGCTGTGGTTCAAGTCCAAAGGCCAAGGGCCGAAGAATTCCTTCTTGCTCAGGAGAGGTCAGTCTTCGGTTGTATTTAGATGTGTAATGGATTGGAGAAGCCCAGCCACGTTATCGAGGACAATCTGCGTTACTTAAACTCCACCAATTTAAACATTAACCTCTATCTAAATTTTAAAAAGTTTTTTGTTTTTTTTTAAAAGAGAAAAATCTTAGTATATAAATTCCTACGACTACTTTCAGGATAAATTACTAAAGTATATTATGGAGTCACAATGCCCATCCATTTAGAAAATCATATCGTTTCTTTCAACACTTGGCACACAGTCAATAGACAGATAAGAAAGTTCTTATTACGCTTAGAGGAAGAGCAAGAATAATTCGGGGAGAGCAGCCAAGATGGCGGAGTAGGAGGATGCTCTTAGCTCGCCCTCTAAGAGTGACATCCACGGACCCACCCGTCCACTCAGAGCACCTGCTGAACTTTGACAGAGCATTGCATTCTTCAAAAGACAAATTCACCACAGGTCTGATAAACAAGTTTATACTGCATAGCACAGGGAACTATATTCGATATCTTGCAGTAGCCCATGGTGAAAAAGAATATGAAAATGAACATATGTCTATTCATGAATGACTGAAGCACTGTGTTGTGCACCAGAAATTGACACAGCATGGTAAACTGACTATACTTCAATTTAAAAAAAAGTAAAAAAATAATAATAATAATCAGGGAAAGAGTAATTCAATTTGAAGATGGAGCCTCTTTACTTAAAATAAAGTTTGAAAAACTCAGAAAGGGGCATAATAGTAAATAATATGAAAGAAGAGAGATCTTCAGAAGTGTAGGACGTGACTCCTGACCAGATTAAAGGTTTTTCCACTCACGTAAGGTGAATAAAGTCTGTGTGACAAAGTTTTCACATTTGCTTGTTTAAGTTACCTGGAGGCTGGTGCTGTTGTCTGAAAAGAGAGAATTAAAGAAGCCGCTTACAATGTTCACGACTGACTCAGCAACACATTTTTCCAAAAACGTGTCTGCGTGTTTCCTGTCTGTGGTTGTGTTGCAGACCTGCAGACGAAAAAACAACTCACTATGTTCTATCACATCTTTGAATGATAACTCAATACCGAAACTTTCTGAAAATTTGTCCTTAAATGGTTGTTTACAATATTGCTTCTGCTTTTGAAAGTTGTTTTGAATATAAACATTGCTGCCTAAAAGCCATTAAAATGTTATTCTGCAAAAATATAAAATAAAATAAATGGTAATTGCTTCCAAAAACACCCTCACAAAAACATCAGGAGAATATTTAACCAAATATCTGGGCACCATGGTCCAGCCATTTTGACACAGAAAATTACCAGCACACCAGACCCACTGCCCTGGTCCTTGTTACTTCAGTTCAGAGTTCGATGCAGGCAGTGCCCAAGGTCTGCATGGCTCCCCAGTGGCCAGGCAAAAAGTACAGCGATCCAAAAGATAATTTTCTGGAAAGATCTTAAGACATCTGACAGCAGAGCAGTCAGAGAAAGATGGTTGGAAGTGTTGTTGGGTTCGCTCCCTCTTAAACTTTTATTCTCGTCACTACAACCTCTGCCTCTGTTTCCGTGGTCCCCCGTGTGTTCCTTGAAGAAACTCTATCAGAAGCCTGACTTGAGAATAGAGTGAGACAGAGAGAGACTGGAGCTCCTCTGGGAAGTTGCAGTGGATTGAATCACAGGAACACATCACAAAGCATAGAAATAGGAATTTGCAGAGCAGTGGGGGTTCAGCCAGGGTGCTGGCAAAAAAGAGGTGCATGGCCTGTGGATCATTTAAAAACAGTCATAAAACTGACTAATTTTGTCCACTTTTAATCATCACCATATGCTAGTAATTCTAAACAAGGTCAATGGTATAATACCTTCGCCCACCAGGAAAAGTCCACTCCCACAATCCATCTCTTTGGCCACGACTGTGACAGAGGCTTTTAGAGCATCTGTAAAATAGTCTAACAGCTGTGCCCTTATGTCAACCCCAACGTGAGCAGATGGGAAATTCTCTTCAGTCACAGATCTCATGTTGGGGAAGGGTGTGTGGTGGTGGGGAGAGACACTCACTTTGCTGAAGGTACAAACTAAAGCTCCAGAGGAAAAAAAAGCAAGGAGAACAGAATTCACAGTGCAAAGTAACTTTGTTTCATTTGCTGAAACACCTACATGGGTGTATTTAAGCATGAGTATATATATGTATGTATGTAATCACGTGTATATATTATTACACATATATGAATATACATATTATTGTATGTGCATATATTACATATATATGAACATACATATTATTGCATGTATATATTATTGTATGTGCATATATATTACATACATGATATATTATTGTATGTATATATTGTATGTGCATATATTATTACATATGTATAAATATACATATTATTGCATGTATATATTATTGTACGTGCATATGTATTACATACATATGAATATATATTATTATATGTATATACTGCGTGTGCATATTACATATACTACATGCAATAATTGTAATTTGTATCAGGTATGAATCCGTCTACAAAGTGTGCAATCGTGTATCAAAAAGTCTCATAACACCTAACACGTGCTGGGCACTGATTCGTTCCGGAGGCATGGATTATAACAGTGTACACTATGGAAAAGTGTGAAACAGCAAACCCTCCCTCTTCTTTATTGAGCCTATTAAATCCAATATAAAGGGATGTCCAGTGTCAGGACAGTGTAAACCTATGCTGAGGAAGGAAATGTTTTCCTTTATTGCCTGAAAATTACTACTTAAATGATCTTCCCTGGAAACATCAAGGTCCGTTACCAAGCAGA
The DNA here is from genome assembly GCF_048773025.1 of Camelus bactrianus. Taxonomy (NCBI): domain Eukaryota; kingdom Metazoa; phylum Chordata; class Mammalia; order Artiodactyla; family Camelidae; genus Camelus; species Camelus bactrianus. The sequence goes on from NC_133572.1 coordinate 18,681,402, forward strand.
GTAGAGTCAGTTCTGTTCTCTCCCACCTGAGGGCCTGTCAGAAGAAAAACAGAAAAACCGCATTATCTTTCAACAGCCGCTTCCTTGGTAAGCCCAAGAGGGACTTCAGTTTCACTACACTTAGAAGGATTCAGGTTATTTTTTTCTCCAATCTTTTATGGGAGAAAGAGAGAGGGAGGCAGAGAAAAAACAGTTGCATGTGAAGAGAGGCAGTGGTGGATTCTTCCCGTTACACACACAGACACATGTGATTCGTACTGAGGGACGAACAGACCCCAGAGGATGTTTCTGGCACGTGTCCCAGTCATAGTCATTGAGACTTAGCATTACAAGGTCACATTCATTCCTGATACATTTATTTGATAAAATATTCCCCTTATGACGTAGAGAATGGAATATACCTTAACTGAACATTTAATGTTGTTTATTTTTTCCCCCAAAGCCGGAAAGACTTTCTCTCAGTTTGATTCAACTGACACATCAAAGAATACGGTTTTGAATTGCTCCAAAAGGGGAAAAAAAACAGACACAAAATAAGAAAACCATGCAAGCCACTGATGATAATTAGCTGAACTATGCAAAGATGATCTCTGTTAGCAGTTACTTTCCCCAAGACTGAAAAGCTCGACAGAAAGATGCCCCTATGATTAAAAATGACACTGGTTGGGACACTCAGGCTGCTCTCCAAGTTCTGCCTTGTTAGGATCCTTTCAAATTGTGAGAGAGCTCAGATAATTCTGGACCACGCAGGACCCAAACATGAGTGCTATGTTATACTCCACAATATTTTTAACTGTTCCTCTCTTTCAGATGCCTTTGAGTGATTTAAGAGGTGCTCCCTGAATTATATGCAAACTAAATAGCAGAGTAGTGTAACCACCAGTGATTACCCAAAGCGTGGATCAAATTCAAAACCATTAAAGAAAAAAAGAGGAGAATGAAGAGTGTGTGCCTCTGTTTGTCGGGGCATTCTAATGGCTGGAGACACAGTGATCACTGCCCTTATATGTAAAACTCAGTGCTAAGTGACCATTGTAATTTACTGGGCAACCAGAGGCGATATGATCTGATGCTTTTCCTCCATATTAAAAGAGCAAGAGTCTCTCTATCAATTCATGAAACAAATATTTTGTCGTAGATTTGGGGCTCACTCATATTCAGTAAAAAGTGGAGGACTGCCAAGAAGGGGAAATTCTGCGCATATGTTAGAAATACAGCCGAAGGATTCTTCAATAAGTATCTCTTCTGTGATCAACTTTAAACAAAACATCATGATCCTTTGTGACACCAAGATTTCAGGAAAGCCACATAAGCAGTCAGAGAATGGAAACCGTTCAGTGATAGCCGTGATGGTTAATTTTAGATGTTAACCTAACTGGGTCATGGGAAGCCCAGATATTTGGCCAACATCATTCCAGTTGTGTCTCTGAGAGTGTTTGGAATGAGATTAACATTTAAATGGGCAGACTGAGTAAAGCAGAGTGCTCTCTCTATTGGGGGCAGGCTTCATGCCGTCAGCTGAAGGCCTGGGTGGAACAAAAAGGCTGGCGCTGCTCTGAGTAAGGAGAATTTCTCATGCCTGACTGGCTTTGGATTACAACATCGACTCTTCCCTGCCTTCAGACTTGAACTTGACATCAGCTCTTCCTGGGTCTCGAGCCCGTTGGCCTTTGGAACTAGAATGACACGGTCAGCTCTTCTGGGCCCCTGGCCTTTAGACCAGGACTGGAGCTGCCCATAAGCTCTGTTAGGTCTCCAGCTCACCAGCTCACCCTGATGCAGAGCTCTGGACATCGCAGCTTCCAGAATCCTTGATGATAAACAGATGAATACATACACCCATAAGTAAGCAAGTAAATAAACACAGACACACAGACACACACGTACATCCTACTGATTCTGTTTCTCTGAAAACCCTGACTGATGCAATGCCCAAGGGGGTTTTTCTTAAACAGGCAGGAATTAACTTTACCCTTCCTTCTGTCCTTCCTCTCTTTCTCCAATAAAGAATGTGGACATTTACAGTTAATCCCCAAAATATTCACTGAAAAGTTTATTGGATTAACTGAAACTCATTGATATTGGAAACCGTAAACTGAAGGGTTTATCTGCTGGCTGCTTTAGATTTTATTAAATTTCTATCTGGGTTTTCTATTCTATTTCATTAATCTATTCATCTATCTACACCACCCTATTTTCAAAATATGTGGTTTTATATTATATACCGCTCTCTTTTAATTATTGAGATTTTGTGAGTTTTAATATGTCTCCCCTCCCTTTTCTATTGCTCCTTTTCCAACTTCCTCCTTTGCTCCTATTATTCTTTTATACTTGAGGTGTAAGTTATATATCAACATGCATCGATCTTAAATGAATAGCTTGATGAGTCTTAAGTATGCTACACAGGAATCCCATTTCAACATACAATGTTGTCTTTTGATTTGTTTATTTGTTTTATTTTGTTTTGAGACATGACACCCTTATGCTTTTGAAATTTCCTATCCAAGCATAAAGTTTATTTTCCCACGTGATCAAGTCACTTTTTTGTGTCATTGCATGGAAGGTCACCAACTGAGCATCTTCACTGTTTTGATGGTGCAAAATCAACTTCCACTGTGTTAAGCCACTAAGAATTTGGAGGTTATTTGTTACAGAAGTTAGCTGTGCTGACCAATACAGTTAGACTTAAGGCCAGGTTTGGTTCGTACTTTGTTGTCTTATTGTGCCGTGTTGTATTTGGCCACAAGACCCTGGTACACCGAGTGCTATTAACAGTCGTGTGTACGACTTGTCAGCATAAGTGAATTTCCACAAAGCACCGCTAGGTGTCCTCTACTGGTAATTTTCACTGAGCTGCTAAAGGACAGATTGAAACTCTTTTTTTTCCTATTCCCACGTCCCTTTAGCTATGCTGGCCAAACTCATCTTAAGTTGAATCAGGACTCCACCCTCCTGCCATCATTGCTAAAACATAGACAGATTCATTGGGAAAATGAGAACTGTTTTTTCTTTATTTTGAAAAACATTGTTAAATAGATCATTCTCCCCAGGAGCAAAAGTGTCGCCTTTATCACATTACAAAGACTAACCCAGGACCAGAGACAGGTTGACGATTCATCTGAAAGTTGTTTAAGAACAGATTTGGAAGAGACAATTGATACTCTACCGCTCCCTCATCCCCCATCTGTGTTCTCTAGCACCATAGCACAGCAGGAAAATGGTAAAAGCACCACCACGGTCAGCCCTGAAGAAGAGAAAAAATTACCGAGCAAAGGCATCTTGGAAAAGAGTAGCAGACGTCACATCTCTTGACTTTATGTACATGCTTGGAGGGAGACATTGGAACTGACTGAAGGTCACCTTAAATGCCGTGGGTTAAGCCGCCCCATTCCCTCTGGCATCAATATTCCTATATGGACAAGAAGAAAATAAGCATGAAGGCAAGGAGACCAGACCAAAGCCTGCTGAGCTAGAAGAGAGAAGACTTGATGGGTTCTGGAACTCGGACGGTGGCAATGCGCACGAGACAGGGAGACAGATTTGAGAGGCATAAAAAAAGATAAAATATGTAAGATTTGGCAGCCACTGGGTATTTTGGGTGAAAGAGGGAGAGATGTCTAGAAAATACCCAGAGTTCCAGATATAATGGTGTCTCTTCCTGAGGTAAGAAAAACTGAGGAAGGAAAAGAATTGTGGCACAAGGAATGTGTTTTCACTTCTTAACATGTTAATTTTGATGTGTGAGGGACATCCAAGTGAAAACATCAAATGGACTGAAATCATTCTGAAGATTTTTGGTTCAAGAAGAGGGAGTCACTGAATTTTTCCTCTTCTCCATTCCCTCCAACTCCACCAAAAACAAACCAAAAAAACTAGAGGGAAAATAATCTATCTTCAGTGAAACATGGAAAAGGATACAGCCACAAGCCACAAACAGGAGCCATATCTACCAAATACTTGAGCTCTAGACTAAGATGAGAGAAGAGAGCCAGGACAGCCAAGGCTTGCCTCCTAGTATCCAGACCAGGATAGCTAATTTCATGTTACCAGCACCCTAAACATTCCTTTGATTAACATGTTGACCTCTGTGGGTATAAGGAAGGAAGAAAGGAGGAAGGAAGGAAGGAAGGAAGGAAGGAAGGAAGGAAGGAAGGAAGGAAGGAAGGAAAAAGAAAGAGAGAAAGAAAGAAAGAAAGGGAGGAAGGAAGGAAGGAAGAGAGAGAGAAAGGAAAGGAAACAATGGACCCCAAATGGAGTCACTTGTGCTAAGCCCCAGGACATCAAAACCAAGACAACCAAAGCAGTTTCAACCTTTCCTGGAAGTAGAATTTTAAATCAATCTGGCAGGAATTTCCTGTTCAACACTAGTGAAGTAATTTAGTTGATAAGACCCCTGCCTTCCCTTCCCTGAGGAAGGATAACCTTGCCTAAAACAATCTTTTCCTTTGCTAATAACCTCCTTGTCACAACCTGTTTCTGCCTGGAAAAGCCTTCCATTTGTACAGCTTCTCAGAGGGCCTTTCTCCTTGCCTGAGTCATGGATCGCTGAGTAAAGCCAATTAGATATTCACTTACTTAATTTTTTTTTTTTAACAGGAGTCCATAAGAAAGGAAGTATGTCCTTACAGAGACACAGAATGACACCTCAGAATGCAGGGAAGATGCCGCATGACAAATCATGCTGACTCACCACGTGTGTGCTCTGCGGGTGAGGGAAGGGTGAATGTGGGTGTACGTGTCTGTTTGTGTGAGAGGAAAGAGGAGGAGAGGGGAGAGGAAAAGATTCACAATATACCATTAGAGCTAAGGGACACCTCTGGAGATGAAGAGGGTTGAAAGAAGGAGAGGAAGCTGTTATAGCCAGACTGCAACAAAGCTTGTGGATTAAAAGACTTTGCTGGTATCATAACATATCTATGCAGCATCTTCTTTATCCATTCATCTCTTGCTGTGCACTTAGGATGCTTCCATATCTTGGCAACTATAAATAATGTTGCTGTTAATAGCGGGGTACATGTATCTGTTTGAATTAATTCTTATTTTGTGGTTGGCTTTATTCCTTTGATAACTATGTAAATTTAAAAAGCTAAAGCTCTAAACGTTCTTAGAAACAAGGAACAGTACATATATGTAAATTTTTAAAAATATGTGCAGTATATTATGTATAAGTATTTACATGCAATATATTGTATATGTGCAGTCAAATTGTAACAATGCTACCTAATAAAACTGAAAAAGAAAAAAAGAAAAAAGACTTTGCTGGTATCCTCAATCCTCCTAACTTCATTATTTATTACTATAATTAATTAAACTAGTTAATTATAGCAAGTGGCTGGCTTCCATTTGAAGATAAGTAAGAGGTTAATGGGCTACATATAAGCAAAAGGCAGATAAAAAGCCTACTCCACCCAAAAGAAATAGAGGATTTGGCCAAGAAAGTAGATACAGAGTGATTCTCCACATGATAGGGAAACTTTGTGATCTCTGTTTAGAAGAGACAACTTGAATGAGATAGTATTTGTCATAGATATTTGCTGGTTTTGCTTCCTGGCACCTACTTCCCCTTCTTTTAATAGCAGTAGTCACCTCCCCATCACACAACCAAAATGCTTTGAAAGAAAATGACTCCACTCTCATCTCTAGGGGTAATATTGAGCCATAGTGACAGATTCAGGGATGGAACTGTGACCTAAATTAGTCACCTCATAATGAAGCCATAATTTATGTGCAACATTTGAGTTAAAAAAAAAAATTTTTTTTACTCTTTTATTTCCATGTGAATGAAAAAATTAAGTTCTGAACGTTGCTGGTAGCCATTTAATTACCACAAGAGGAGCTCTTGCCTAGGAATGGCGCCAATACCAACAAAGTTGAGTTGCAAAGTTGAGAGACAAAGGGAGCAAAGGAAAGAAAGATAGTAAGTCCTGAACATGCAGTTCTGACCCTGAATAAACTCATTTCCTGGTCTCCTTGAGAGCCAATCAGTTTTCTTTTATAATTTAAGACATTTGAACAAGAGTTACTTATTTCCTGTTGTGGAAACATTTCTAATTGAGACACAAGAGATTAAGAAAAGATATTTAATAGTAACAGACAACATTTATTGGTGCTTGTTTTGTGCCAGGCACAATATTAAGCACCTATGTAAAGTATCTTATTTAAATATCAGAGCAAGCCTAAATAATAGGTACTATTATTATCTCCACTTTGTAAATGAGATAACTGAGTGAGCCAAATGAAATAATTTTTGTTCCTAAAGTCACAGAGCTAGTAAGAAATAGAGCAATAATTTGAACCAAGCAAACCTAACTCCAAAGCTATTCTTAAACAGCAGCTGGAGTTTTTTCTGCAAAAGATCATTTACACAATATAAGAACGTAAGTGGGTCACAGTAAACTATGTCAATCTTTTTCTGTTCAATTTGTTTGGTTGGCATCTTCCTGAATCCTGCTAATATGGAGTTTGGATCTCCTGATTATCTTCCATATTTGCCATCTTTTTTTTTTTTTATAAAAATGCTTATATCCATGTTCTTTTCCAATTAATTTTGTGAGATTCCTTCAAAGTATTTTATTGATATTTACTAAATTTATTAAAATTTTGGTTGCTCTGTAATGTTTTCTGTTTATTTCTTCTTTTTCTGGCCTTTCACCTCTTTATTCATAGATGACATGATCACCCATGTGCAAAATGCTAAGAAATCTGTGAAAAAGATCCTAGAATTACCAAAGTCAATGAATACAAAGTTAATACACAGAAGTCAATTATATTTCAAGATATCAAAAAAAAGTAACATTTGGAAATTACTATTTGAAAGACAATATCATTTGCAACAGCACCAAACAATATAAAATAATAGAGATAAATTAAAGAAAATACAATTTACCCTTGAACAACATGGGTTTGAACTGCATGGATCCACTTTCACATGGACTTTTTTCAATAAACAAATACTACATTATTGCAAGATCCATGGTTGAATCTGTGGAGGCAGAACTGAGGGTGTAGAGGCTTTCTTTAAAGTTATACATAGAGTTTTTACTGTGAGGGGGTCAGTACCCTTAACCCCTCATTATTCAAGTGTCAAGCATATGTGTACGATTTGTACACTGAAGACTACGAAACATTGCTGACAGAAATTAAAGAAGTCCTTTAAAACGTAGAGATATACCATGTTTATGGATTAAAAGATTCAATAGTATAAAGAAATCAGTTCTTCCTAAATTAGTCTATAGATGTAACAGAATTCCAAACAAAATTTTCCAGGGCTTTTTTTGTAGAAATTATCCAACAAAATTGGAAGACTTACATTAACTAACTTCAATATTTACTATAAAGCTACAATGAATAACACTGAAATCCTGACATACAGATATAAACCATGCAGTAAAATGCAAAATCCAGAAATAAAATCACAAATATATAATAAATATATTTTCAACAAAAATACCAAGGAATTCAATGAGGAAAAGGATAAGCTTTTCAGTAAATCATTAAGAATACCTGATATACACATATAATCAAGTGAATCTCAACCTTAACCTTACACCAAATACAAAAATGTATATGAATTAGATCACATAATTATATGTAAGAACTAGTACTATAAAACTTCTAGAAGAAAATACAGGGAAAAAAGTCTTTGTGAACTTGAAATTGGCCAGATTACTAATCTTGGCATGGATTTCTTAAACCACATACACACACATACTAAGCCATAAAAGAAAAAATTGATAAATTGTACTTTATTTAAATTAAAACTTCTACCCTTTTAAAGTAATATTATAGAAATGAAGAGATAGATAGCTCCAGCTTGGGAGAAATATTGCAATATATTTATCTGAAAATTGACTAGTATACAGAAAATATAAAGAACTCCTATCACTCAACAATAAAAAGTCAAATAAGGTAAGTTTTTTGATAGGCAAAAGATTTGAACAGACACTTTATCAAAGACATAGAAATAGTAAATAAGTGCATGAGAAAATAAGTGGCATCATCTTTAGGAAAATTCCAATTAAAACTACAATAAGATATCACTATACCCACTAACATGTCAAAAATTAAATAGATTGACAACACCCAGTGTTGACAAAAATATGGAGCAACTAAACTCACTTTTTCATTGTTGATGGAAATGCCAAATGACAAAGACAATTTTAAAAAGAGTTTGGAAGCTTTCTAAAGTGTATACATACAATTCCAATAAAACACAGAAATTTAAACAAGGAAAAAAATGCGCATACTCACAAAATTTATATGGCAATGTAAAGGACAAAAACTGAAAGTAAACAAAATGTCAATCAAATGGATAAACAAAGTGTGGTATATTCATGAAGTGAAACAACACTCCACAATTAAAAGAAATGTACTATTATACATACATCAACATGGATAAATCTCAAAAGCATTATGCTAAGTAAAAGAAGCCAGACATGAAAGACTATATACTATATAATTCCACTCATATACAATGTTGAAAAGACAAATCTAGAGTAACAGAAACCACATTACTGACTGCCAGGCGCCTGGAACGAGGGGAGGGGATTTACTACAAAGGGGCATGAGAAAACGTTGAGGGGGCAATAGAAACGTTCTATACATCATGATTACTTGTATATGTCATTACACAGCTGTATATATTTGTTAAAACTCATTAAACTTTACATTAAAAATTGCAGGATTTTATCATATGTAAGTTATACATATAATAAGGCTGATTTTTTAAACCATTAGACATGTAAAGATGTTGATTATTTTAAATGACTATTGGAATCTCTAGACAAAAGAAATCTATTGATTGAAAAAAAAAAAAGTCATACAAGAGCAGAAATCAAGACGGCAGAGTAGGAGGACGCTGAGCTCACGTCCCCCCAGGAATAGATCAAAAATACATTTACATGTGGAAACAACCGGAAACAACTTGGAGACTGGCAGAAAGGCTTTTCTACGCCAAGGCCATAATGAAAGATCTATGCAGAGCCTGGTAGGAAAGGAGGAGAGGGGATCTGGTCAGGACCTGCACTGCTAGCAAGGGATGCAGAAGAGGAGGGGGATTTCACGGGCTCAGGAATCCTTCCTGGGGAGCAAGGGGTTTGAGCCATGTATCAGGCATCCCAGCCCTGGGGTCTGACGCTGGGAAGATGAGTCCACTTACCTGGTTTGAAAGTCAGTGGGACTTGCCCGAAGGCTATAAGAAATTGAGACTCCACTCTTAACACACACTTGGTTACAGTGCAGTGGCAACAGATTGAAAACTGCCTGGGGCCCTGGCCAGGTTGCCAGGAGCCCCTGAGTGCACACCCCAGCCTGCACCAGGCACCAGCTCCAGCCCCTAAGGATCTATGCTGCTTTCCACTAAGGTACAGGCTGCCTTTGCCAAGAAGAATGCTCACACTCCGAGGGAATGGAACAAGCTCAGGCCTGACCCTGCCTCTGACAAGGGTGAAGGCAGCCATTGCCAGTGCACATGCTCCTTCCCACATTTAGGAGTGGAAATTAGCTCCAAGGGTGGAGACTGGCATTGCCAGCAGGAGATAAAATAGCTCAGCAGTGAGTCACCAACCCCTCCAGCCCTGACCCAACCTCTACCCAAGCATGCACAACACAGAAAAAGTAAAATCAGCGTGGAAGTACAGCCCCAAGCCCTCAGGCCCCTGCCACTACTCCAGCCAAGGCAGAGGGACCCATCACAAACACAGGAGTAAACCAATTCCTTCAAGGCTTCTGGTCCAACAGCTTGGGTCCTGCTCCTGCCCCCAATAAGGCAATGACTGCCACTGAGCACAAGAGAGGCCCAGCTAACACTTGACTTTGCCTGTAGCTCCTCCATCACCAGTCCTACAACTCACCAAGGTAATGGCTTCCAGCACACTCCAGGGGAAGGTATAAACCACAATCACTCAGATCCAGCTCTCTAACAAAAGCCACTAGGAACACACACACAGCATAGGGACACTCCTACATGAGGACCAAGATAGGTAACTTTCACCTAATCTTATGCAAAGAAGGTTAAAAAAAAAATGAGAAAGCAGAAAAATATATTAAAAAAAAAAGAAGAAAGTAAAGAAAAAATCCCCCAAAACCCTAGTGGAACAAAGGTAAATAATTTACCAGAGTAAGAGTTCAAAGTATTAGTAATGAGAATGCTAACTGAAATTAGGAAAAGTATAGATGAACACAGTGAGAATTTTAACAAAGAACTAGAAAATATTAAAAAGAACCAGTCAGAACTGAAGAATATAGTAATTGAAATGAAAAATATACTGCTGTTAATTAATAGCAGACTAGGTGATACAGAAGAATGCATGAGGGATCTGGAAGGTAGAATAATGGAAATCACCCAATCAGAACAATAAAATATATATTTTGAAAATGAGAATGGTTAAATGAACCTATAGGACAACATCAAGCATATTAACACTTGCATTATAAGGGTCCCAGAGCTGAAGAAGGAAATGGGTTTCCAAGTACAGGAAGCACAGAGAGTCCCAAACAAGAGGAAACCAAAGAGAACCACACTGAGATATATCATAATCAAATAGTGAAATTTGAAGACAAAAAGAGAATTTTAAAGTCAACAAGAGAAAAACAAGGTGTCACACACAAAGGAAGTGGGTAACCCCATAAGACTATCAACTTGTTTTTCTGCAGAAACGTTGCAGGACAAAAGACAGGCATAGTATATTTAATATTTAATATAATAGAAATATTCAGTCTAACATACTCTTCAGAAAGGTTATCATTCAGAACTGAAGGAGAGAGAACTTCTCAGGCAAGCAAAAAAAATGAAATAAAAGAGTTCATCATCACTAAACTGACTTTATAAGAAGTGTTGAAGGGTGTTCTTTAAGGAAAAAAAAAAAGACTACAGCAAAAAGTAAGAATTTAGAGAAGGAAAAATCCCACTAGTAGAGGAAAATATACAGTAACGGCTGAGGATCAACCACTTAAATAAGTCAGCACAAAAGTTAAAAGACAAAAATTGTGAATTTGACTGTGACTACACTGAACAGTTAAGGGACAGACCAGAGACTTAAAGTATTACATCAAAAATAAAACATGGAGAAGGGGAGTAAAAAATGTAGGTCTTTTAGAATGTGTTTGAACTTAAATGACTATCAGTTTAAAACAAGTAAATGTAGTTATAGGTCAACATACATGAACTTCATGATAACCACAGACACAAATCCATGACAGACACAAAAAAGTAGAGAGAAAGGGAAACAAGCATAACACTAAAGAAAATCATTAAACCACAAGGAAGGAGACTAAAAGAAGAAGAAAAGAACAGAGGAAAACTCCAACAACAAGCAGAAAACAAGTAACAAAATGGCAATACATACACATATGTCATTAATTACTGTAAGTGTTAATGCACCAAATGCTCCAGTCAAAGACATAGGGTGACTGAATGGAAATAGAAATGGAAAACAAGGCACATCTATATACAAGAAACTCAATTCAGAGCTAAAGTCACTCACAGACTGAAAGGGAAAGAACAGAAAAAGTTCTTCCATGCAAATGGAAATGACAAAAAAAAAAAAAAAAAGTAAGGGTAGCAATATTCAAATCAGACAAAGTAGATTTTGAAACAAAAGCTATAACAAAGAATAAAGAAGGGCATTATCTATTGACAAAGGGATTAATATGGAAAGAGGATATTACATTTGTAAACATAAGTGCTCCTAATATAGGATCACCTAAATATAGAAAGCAAATATTATCAGACATAAAAAGAGAAATTGACAATAGTAAAATGAGAGTAGGGAATTTGCATCAATGGACAGATCATCCAGAGGAAAAGTCCAAAAGGAAACAGTGACCTTCAGTGGCGTATTAGACCAGATGCACTTAATAAATATCTATAAGACATTCCACTCAAAAACAGCAGACTATAAATTCTTTCCGGAGGCACACGGTACTTCCTCCAGGATACATCACATGCGGGGTTCCCTTTTCTCCACATTTATTATTTGTAGACTTTTTAATGATGGGCATTCTGACAAGTGTGAGGTGACACCTCACTTTAGTTCTGATTTGCATCTCTCTAATAATTAGCAATATTGAGCATCTTTCCATGTGTCTATTGGTCATCTGTATGTCTTCACAAAGATTGTTTTAATAGTGCCTTATCATGAATGCTACATGACTCCTTTGTTGACCGAAGTAATAATTGAGAATAATTGCTTAGCTGCACTATTGAAGAATTTTTAAAAGCAAAGAGATATCCAACAATTCCACTTCTGGGTACGTACTCCAGAAAATCAAAAGCAGGGACTTGAATAGATATTTGTACATAAACGTTCATAGCAGTATTATTCACAATCACAAAAGGTGAAAATAATCCAAAAGTCCATCAGCAGATAGCTAGGTAAACAAAATGTGTTATATACACGCTCTGGAATATTTTTCAGCCTTAAAAAGAAATGAAATTCTGATACAACAAGAGAATAAGAAGATAAACCACAGACAGGGAAAACACTTTTGCAAAAACCACATCTGATAAAGAACTGGTATCCAGAATATACAGAGAACACTTAAAACTCAACAATAAAAAACCAAGCCACCCAATTTAAAACCAGACCAAAAAAGTCTGGACACTTCAACAAAGAAAAACACAGGTTGCAAATAAGCATATGAAAGGTGTCAACTTCATATGTCATTAGGGAATTAAAATGAGATACAATTACACACCTATTAGAATGGCCAAAATCCAAAACACTGATAACCCCAAATACTGGTGAGGATGTGGAGAAACAAGAATTTTTATTCTTCGCTGGTGATAATGATGTGTCAATGTAGTTTCATCAGTTCTAACAAATGTACCACTCTTGCAAAGGATGTTAGAGGAGGGGAGGCTGTCAGGGGGAGCACAGGCAGGTAGAATATGAGAACACACACTTTCCATTAACTTTTTCTGTGAACTTAAAATTATCTTAAAAATAGAATAAAAATTATCTTTAAAATATTTTTTAAAAATACAAAAAATAATCTGATATATGTTACAACACAGATGAACCTTGAAAACATTATGTTCTCTGAAATATGCCAGGCTGAGAAAAAAAAGGACAAATAATGTATGATTCCACTTATGTGATGTACCTAGAGTAAACAAATTCACAGAGGCAGAAAATGCAGTAGTGATTACCAGGGGTTGGGGGTAAGGAGAAATAGGGAATTGTTATTTAATGGATACAGAGTCTCAGCTTGAGAGGATGGAAAAGTTCAGGAGACTGAGTGGCGATGATTGCACAACCACGTGAAAGTACTTAATAACAATAATTTGTACATTACAAATTGTTAAAATGGTAAAGTTTGTGTTATGTATATTTTATCACAGCTTTTTACTGTGCAAAAGAAGGAAAATCTTTGCTTACATATTTTTCAGATTTATTTGTGTTTCCAGTGAAGTTAAGTCACAACCAAGTTGAACAACTGCATGAATAACCCTGCACAAGAATTATGGTTGTGTCTGAGGTAAGATTTGGCAAATAATTGATCTTTCTCTTTTTCTTAATCTTTCTTTGGTCAAAGGCCTATCATTCTCTGTGAAATACCTTCCATCAGTGGACACCCCTTAACTTTCTTGACACACTTCACAGTTTAAAGCTGGAAAATCCAAAAGACATCATACTGTGTGACAGAATTCAAGTTGCTTCTGGGAGAATTGAGTCTACACTTATAAGATTAGAGATAAGGTTTTAGTAACCTTTGGACAAATCTTGTGATCTTCTTTTCCTCAAACTAGAACTTTTTTCCTTGCTCGGACACATTAAAAAAAAATGTACCCAGCCTTCAACAGTACAAATAATTTGGAACATCCCAAGGTATTAGCCAGCCCCCTTTATCTTGAGGTTTTAAAGTTTTGAACCATTGGTCAGTGTTATAGAAAGTTTTCTTTGTCTTTGGATTTTTTTTAAAAAAAAAAAAAGATCGTGTTTCCATACTTTCTGCACAGGTGGAAAACCAATGCATACAGAACTAGCTGAAGTTACATTTACATATTTTACCTAAGAATTCCTGCATCTTTCCTTCCACTTTTTTATGGCCTTCAAGTGGAGAAATATGGCACTCAAAAGTGATTTCAGGTACATCCAAGATGTTAGACTGAGAAGAGAGAGTGCACATTATTTACCATTATTTATTGTGCACTTATGGTATGACAGGCACCAGAGTAAACGTTTTAGAAATATCACATTTACTCCCGGGGCCCCAGACCAAGATGGTGACACAGCAAGCTTCTGAATTTCCCTTCTCCCATAGATGCACCAAAGATACAGCTGCACATGGAGTGATTCCCTCTTAGAGGAATCCAGAAACCAGGTAAGTTACTCACACACATCAGGTGACAGAAAATACCCACAACAGAACAAATAGAAAAGGCTGAGACACACTCTCACCATAAACTCCACCACCACAGAGCACCATGCAGTGGGACGGGGTTGCCCAACTCCAAGCTTCTACCTGAGGAGGGAAGGGTTTGCAGTATACATCTCAGTGCCCAGCTTTTAAATCTCCTACCCGAGGGATGGGTACCCAAAACACCTGGATCTGAAAGCCAGTGGGTCTTTAATATAAAATGATAAAGGACTTGAATGTAAGACCTGAAACCATAAAACTCCTAGAAGAAAACAGGCAGTAAGCTCTGTGACTTCAGTCTTGGTGATGATTTTCTGGATCAGACTCCAAAAGCAAAGACAACAAAACCAAAAATTAACAAGCAGGACGACATCAAATTAACTGCGCAGGAAATAGAGTCATCAGCAAAATGAAAAGACAGCTTACTAAATGGGAGAAGATATTTGCAAACAATATGTCTGACCAGGAGCTAATAGCCAAAATACATAAAGAACCCTTACAACTCAGCATTAAAAAAAAATAATAATAAAGGCTAGGAAACCCAGTTAAAAAGTGGACAGAGGACCTGAACAGGCATTTTCCAAAGAAGACATACAGATGGCCAAGATACACATGAAAAGATACTCAACATCGCTAATCATGAGAGAAATGCAAATCGAAATCACATGTCACCGCACACCTTTTAGAATGGCTTTTATCGAAATGTCAAAAGATGGCAAGTGTTGGCAAGGTTGTAGAGAAAAGAGAATCCTTGTGTACTATCAATGGGAATATAAATTGGTACATTCACTGTGGAAAGCAGTATGGAGTTTCCTCAAGAAGTTAAAAATAGGTCTATCATAGGATCCAACAATCCCACTTCTAGGTTTGTATCTGAAGGAAATAAAATCAATAAAATCACTGTCTTAAAGACATATCTGTATTCACATGTTCATTGCAGCATTAGTCACAATATCCAAGATACAAGGAACAATCTATGTGTCAGTTGACAGATGAAAAGATTTTTACAATGTCACATATGCATAAATGGAATATTATTCAGCCTTTAAAAAGAAGGAAATCCTACTGTTTGGGACAACATGGGTGAATCTGGAAAGCATTTTGCTATGTAAAATAAGCCAGACACAGCAAGACAAGTACTTCTGTGGTATCACAGTTATGTGGAATAAAAGAATGTCAAACTTACAGAAACAGAGAGGAGAATGGTTGTTGCCAGGAGCTGGGCGAGGGTGGAGGAAACAGAAAGACTGGTCAAAGGGTACAAACTTTTAGTTATAAGGTGAATAAAGTCTGAGGATTTGATGTATAACATAGTGACAATAGTTTATAATTGAAATTTACTAAGAGAGTAGAACTTCAATATCCTCAACAACAACAAAAGTTAAATATGTGAGGTGCTGGAAGGGTTAACGGTGGGAATTCTTTTATAATGTATACATATATGTGTATTAAATCACCACGTTGTGCACTTTAAATATGTTACACATTTATTTGTCAATTATATCTCAATAAAGCTGGAGAAAAAAGAAATACCACATTTGCTTCTCCCAATGGGCCTCTTTGGTAAATATTGCTCTGGACTTTCTCCAGGTGCAGAAACTGAAACTTAAAGGATGTTAAGCAATTTGCCTGAGGTCAGTAGCAAATGGCATAGTGGAGATTAGAATCAGGATCTAATTTCAAAGTTCATGCTCTGAACCATTACAGGATTTGTAAATATCTCCATTATGGTCTGTTTTACAACATACTACAACTTCTTGTACATGAATTTTTGTTTTGAATTTAAAAGACAAGATAAAAAACAATGACAAAAAAAAATGTGGTTTTCTCTAGTCTTAGGCTTCATGTGTCCCTTTCCTTGGCCAGCATGAGTTCAATCTGATGCCTAAAATTCTTTTCTCTTCTGCCGGGCTCCCCCTAACTTACCTTTTCTGGTAGGAAGGAAGCAGAGTATATACCAATTTATCTTTTAGTGAGAGACAGAGACGACAGAACAAGCAGACTTGATGGTTCTGACTTGCCACCATAAACACCAGGGGTCCAGTGAACTAAGCATGGACTTATCCCTCTGACACATTAACCTGGAAATCGCTAAATATGTGATTAACTAGTCCTGTCCCTGGACGTGTGGATCCAGATGACATCTAAGAATCTTATTCAACTTTGTCTCCCACAAGCTTCTCAAGATTCTTTAAGGATGCCATTGCAAAATACCTAGCCGTCAAGGGTCCAATATTATTTAAGCTATTCTGGAAATCTGAGCAACTCCTAGATCTATATTTAAAGTAGCAAAAACACCTGATCTCTTTAAACTGATGGGCTTTATTTTTTGAGTAGTTTTAGGTTTAAAGGAAAACTTGAGCAAAAATACAAGGAGTTCTTTTTACTACTCCCCTTCTAACTTTCTCTATTTTTAAAATTTCATATTATTGTATATTTATTACAATTGATGAGCCAGTGTTGATAAAGGCACATCTCATTTCATAATGCTGCACTCTATTGTGCTTCCCACAGACAGTGTTTTGGTTTTTGTTTTGTTTTGTTTTGTTTTTTTTAACAAATTGAAAGTTTGTGGCAACCCTGCCTTGAGCAAGTCCATCAACATCATTTTTCCAACACCATTTGCTCACCTTGTGCCTCTGTGTCACAGTTTGGTAGTGGCCACAATCTTTCAAACTTTTAAATTATTACTTTGTTATAATGATCTGTGAACAGTAGTTCTTTGTTGCTATACTGTAACTCTTCTATGGCTCCATGACCTGCACCCATATAAGATGATGAACTTGTAACGGATAAATGTTGCGTGTGTTCTGACTGCTCCACTCACAGCCATTCCCCATCTCCTACCCTCTCCATGGGCTTCTCCATTCCCTGAGACACAGAAATATTGAAATTAAGCCGATTAAATCTACAATGGCCTCTGAGTGTTCAAGTGAAAGGAAGAGTCACACGTCTCTCACTTTAAATTGAAAGCTAGAATTGATTAGGCCCAGTGAGAAAAGCGTGTCAAAAGCCAGGAGAGGCTGAAAGCTTGGTCTCTTGTGCTAAAGGTGGCTGAGTTGTGAATGCAAAGGAAAAGCTCTTGAAGGAAATTTAAAATGTTACTCCAGTGAGGACACAAATAAGAAAGTGGAACCGCCTTAATGCTGATATGGAGAAAATTGTAGTGGACTGGATAGATCAAACCATCCATAACTTTCCCTTAAGCCAAAGGCTAATCCAGAGCAAGGTCCTAACTCTCTTCAATTCTGTGAAGGCTGAGAGAGGTGAGGAAGATACAGGAGAAAATTTGGAAGTTAACAGAGGTTGATTCATGAGGCTCAAGGAAAGAAGCCATTTCCATAACATACAAGTGCAAAGAAAGCAGCAAGTGGTGATGTAGAAGCTGCGGCACATTATCCAGAAGCTCTGGCTCAGATAATTCATGAAGGTGGCCACACAAAACAACAGATTTTCAATGTAGAGAAAACAGCCTCCTATTGGAAGAAGATGCCGTCTAGGACTTTCATGGCTGCAGAGGAGAAGTCAATGCCTGGCTTCAAAGCTTCAAAGGACAGGTGACTCTTGTGTTAGGGGCTAATGCTGCTGGTAACTGGCTTCAATTGCCTGTGCTCATTTATTTTTCTGAAAAATCCTACGGCTCTTAAGAATTATGCCGAAACTACTCTGTGCTCTATGAAGGGAACAACAAAGCCTGGATGACAGCACATCTATTTACAACATGGTTTCCTGAGTATTTTAAGCTCACTGTTGGGACCTACTGCTGAGATAAAAAGATTCCTTTCAAAATAGAACTTCTCACTGACAATGCATTTGGTCACCCAAGAGCTCTGATGGAGATGTACAACCAGATTTAAGTTTTTATCATGCCTGCTAACACAACATCCATTCTGTAGCCCGTGGATCAAGGCGTCATTTTGACTTTTAAGTCTTATTCTTTAAGAAATGCATTTCATATATGTATATATATGCATGACTGGGACATTGTGCTGTACACTAGAAACTGGCACATTGCAACTGACTGTATATCAATTAAAAAAAATACATTTCATAAGGCTACAGCTGTCATAGACAGTGACTCCTGTGGTGAGTCCTTCTCAAAAGAATTCACCATTCTAGATGTCATGAAGAACGTTTTGTGACTCATGAGAAGAGGTCAAAATGTCAACATTCACAGGAGTCTGAAGGAAATTTGTTGCAACCTTCTTGGATGACTTTGAGGGGGTTCAAGACTTCAGTGGAGGAAATAACTGCAGATGTGGTGGAAACAGCAAGAGAACTCGAATTAGAAGTGGAGCCTGAGGATGTGACTGAATTGCTGCAATCTCCTGGTAAGACCTGAAGGAATGAGAGATTGGTTCTTGTGGAAGATCAAAGAAAATAGTTTCTTGTGATGGAATCCCCTCCTGGTGAAGACGCTGTGAAGATTGTTGAAATGACCACATAGGATTCAAAACATCAAGTAAACTGAGTTAATAAAGCAAGGGCAGGGTTTCGGAGGACTGATTCCAATTTTGGAGGAAGCTCTACTGTGGGTAAAATGCTATCAAAGCATTGCGTGCTACAGAGAAAACATTTATGGAGAGTCAATCAATGAGGCAAACTTCATTTGTCTTATTTTAAGAAATTGCCATAGCTGCCCCAACCTTCAGCAACCACCAGCCTGATCAGTCAGCAGCCATCAGCACTGAGGCAGACCCTCCACCAGCAAAAGTTTATGACTCACTGAAGGCTCAGATGATGGTTAGGATTTTTGAACAACAAAGTATTTTTAATTAAGATATGTACATTATTTTTTACACGCAATGCTATCACACATTCAAAAGATTACAGTGTAGTATAAACGTAACTTTACACGCACTGGAAAACCAAAAATAATCTGTGTGGCTTACTTGATTGCAATATTGGCTTTATTGCGGTGGTCTGGAACTAAACCCACAAAATGTATATTATTATTAACTAAAGTCCATAGTTTACATTAGGTTTCATTCCTAATGTTGTACATTCTGTGGGTTTTGACAAGTGGATAATGGCATGTATCTGCCATTACAGAACCCTAGAGGACAATATTCACTGCCTTAAGTCTGTTCCCTCCTCTTAATCTCTGGACAGCACTGTGCTTTCCACTGGCTGCCTGGTTTTGCCTTTTCCAGAATGTCCTGTAGTTGGAATTATACAGTGTGGAAGCTTTTCAGACTGGCTTCTTTCACTTAGCAATACGCAATTAAGTTTCCTTTATGTCTTTTTGTGGCTTGATAGCTCATTTCTTTTTAGCACTGTATAATATTCCTTTGCATGGCTGTACAATGGGGGTATTTATAGATTCACCTATTGAATTCACCTTGATTGTTCAAGTTTTGGCAATTATGAACGAAGCGGCTATAAACAGCCTTGTGCAGGTTTTTATGTGGATGTAGTTTTTCAAGTCATTTGGGTAAATACCAAGGAGCATGAGAACTGAATTGTATAAGAGTGGGTCCGTTTTGTAAAAAACTGCCAAACTGTTTTCCAAATTAGCTGTACCATTTTGCAAGCCTACCAGCAATGAGGGAGAACTCCTTTTGTTCCACACCCTCAGCAGTGTTTGGTTTTGTCAGCGTTTTGGATTTGGGCCATCCTAACTGTTCTGTAGTAATGTCTCACTGTTTTACTTTGCATTTCCTTAATGACACATGATGTTATCTGTTCATATTCTCTTTATCATCTGTTGCTCCTCTTCGGTGGGATTCCGGTTGTTGGCCCATTTGTAACCAGGGTGTCTGTTTTCTTACTGTTGAGCTTTAAGAGTTCTTTGTCTATTTTGCATAATAGTTCATTATCAGACATGTGTTTGGCAAACGTGTTTTCCTGTCTGTGGTTTGTCTTCTCATTCTCTGAACAGTGCCTTTTGCAGGACAGTAGTTTTTCATTTTAATGATCTCCAATTTACTGATTTTTTTTTTTTTTAATAGAGTGTGCTTCCAGTTTTGTATCTAAAAAGTCCCCGCCAAACCCAAGGTCATTAAACTTTCTTCTATGTTATCATCTAGGAGTTTTATAACTTTGTGCTTAACACTTCAGTTTTTAAAGCACTATTTCCTGCTATGTTTATCCTAACATCTGAAAATTTCTGGCAAAAAAAAAAAAGTATTCCGACCTGTCTTTTCTGGCTGGCTATTTTCTACTTTCTTTCTGGATTTAGATGGTCTCAGTCTGTAAGTCTATAAAAAAAATCAGTATTTTTCTTTGCAACAATTCTTTTTCTGTGAATTGCTTGCATTAAAAATAGACTGCAGAGGAAGCATGGAATAATAATAATGAAGTGCTTCCTGGTAAAACTTGACCTATAATTTTAGTCATCTTTAGCACAACCAACAGATTGACTCAACTAAGGGTTCTATAGCTGTCCAAGTCCCATTTTCAAGGCTAGCACAGACCCGACTGGGGCCAGAGGACCTGAGAGTAGGGAAGGTGGAGGGGGACATACCAAGAGAAGGCTTCTGAGTTCAAGCATTTCATAGGCCAGCGCCCAAAGCAGTCTTTAAAGAGTATTCAGTTAGGGCTTCATGGAAATATTGGTGATTATTTTCTTTTGATGTTAAACTCTCAATAATACTCTTTACATTTGGGCACATTTGGAAATAATTCAGTTTTCAGTTTTCAATTCAGAAAAATAAATAAAATTACAATTTGAAACCCATTAAAAAAGATTGAAAAAAAAATGAGGCCATTCAATATGTGACATATAGGTGGAATAAAATGAACCCCTCACATCTGCATTTTTCTTCCATTATCATCAGTTCGACAAGGAGGGAGCCTGCAGGAGCTGACGAAGCCAGATAGAAAGAACTCAGATTTTATTAAACATCTCTGGGCAGTGAAGCCTTTCAAATGCCACCATTATGGGTGACATCAAATACTTCTCAGCGTCAGTGAGCGCATGACAGAAATACTGGCGCTGTTCTCTGAATTTTTTTTTTCACTTCTAACTTACACAAGGCCATGCAGAAAACAACTAAATTGCCTTTACTTTTTTTCATTCGGATGGAGTTTGTTTTTTTTTGTTTTTTTTTACCCGCATCCTCATCCTTGCTAGAATAAAAAACTATATATACAAAGTTAGGTTACCAGAAGCGATAGGTTGATTGAATCTGTCACTGCTATTCCTCACCATGTTACCTATTTTTCATTTTTCTCATTATTAAAGGATGATTATAGCTAACATTTATAAAGTGCCATGTAGCACCAGACACCATGCCATGTCCTTTGCATTGACGATCTTGTTTAATTTCCCTAGTAATGGGGGAGAGATCTTTATTTTCATCCGCATTTTACACATGAAGAAACTGAGACTTGGAGATGAATAACTTGCCTGGGGTGACACAGTGGGGCCAGAATTCAAACCCAGGCCTTGCTGCAGTGTTTTCTTACGGGAGTCCCCAAACTGAATCTCGGTGATTTTTTTTCCTTATTGTCTCCAGATGATTGCCCATCTCCAACTGGGTCCTTGCTTTCAGGTTATTTACCCCTCTTAAATTTAGCCCATACACAGCTACCACTGGGGTTTACCAAAACTGAAACCTGCTCGTGCTATTTCCTGCCTCAAACCCTTCAAAGCTTCCACGTCCCCCTCTAAAATAAGATCTAGGTCCCTTAGCACAACATCCAAGAGCCTCTATGTGAGCAGGTCTCCGCTTCATAACCTTCTGTAGCTCCCTCCCACTTTGGAGTTGCAGCAACAGGGAACGGTTTGTGGTTTCTCACACACACTCCACAGTCTTTTACCTAGTTTCTGAGAAACACAACTGTATGGGGCAGTCCTTCCTACATGTGATGCCAACGCCTCATTCCATCAGGGAAACACCTTCTATTCACTGCCAAGACTCCTTCTCATACCAAACATTCCTCTGAACCTCATACATTTCACTGAGAAATTCACCCTCCTCTGTATGAGCAGAATGTCCCCTAGAATTTAATATATGATGCTGTATTAGAGTTGTAACACAAGGGTAAGCCTTTTCATCTAGACTGCAGGTTCTTTGAAGGCAGAAGAGACCTCATTCACTTTTAATCATATATAAATATCCTATAAAGAGAAAATGAGACCAATGTTGGCCAAGACATGGAAACAACCTATATGTCCATCGACAGATGACTGGATAAAGAAGCTGTGGTATATTTATACAATGGAATACTCCTCAGCCATAAAAAAGAATAAACTAATGCCATTTGCAGCAACATGGATTGAACTGGAGATCATCATTCTAAGTAAGCCAGAAAGAGAAAGAAAAATACCATGATATCATTTATATGTGGACTCTAAAAAAAAAAAAAACAACACGCAAATGAACTTAAACAAAACAGGAACAGACTCACAGACATAGAGAACAAACTTACGGTTTCCAGGAGGGAAAGAGGGTAGGAAGGGATAAATTGGGAGTTTGAGATTTGCAGATACTAACTACTGTATATAAAATAGATAAACAACAAGTTTCTACTGGACAGCACAGGGAACTGTATTCAAATCTTGTAGTAACCTAGAAAGAAAAAGAATATGAAAACGAATATATGTATGTATATGTATGACTGAAGCATTAAGTTGTACACCAGAAATTGACACAATGCCGTACTCTGACTATACTTCAACCTAAAAAAAAAAAAAGAATGATTCAGTGATTAGACAGGTCCTTAAACGTTTCTCCATTACCGTTCATCCATTCTGGCATTTTTGAATGGACTCATTACTACTAAGAAAACGTAGGCGTGGAAAGAGGGAAGCCCAGAAGCTCCACCTCTCACCTGAGCCTAGTCTGAGGCAACCCCTGGGAACTCACCACGTCTCTTTTGTTTTTGTGTTTTCAGCTTCTGAGCAATTTCCTGTAGATGAGACAGATGCTAAAAACAGTGGCGTGAAGTATATTAAAGCTGAGTGCTCTGGTCTCAAAATAGGACAAGGGGTAGGAAACACACGCATCCAGGTGCTGAGTCAGTGTCGGGGAAACTCCCCAACTGCATCTTGGCCTCTTCAGAAAAATGTTAACTGAAAAATCCATGTTTTATTTCACATCATGACCTTGCACATAAATATCAAGCCATAAACTTTAATACAACAGGCTTCTTATTTCAATTAAAAGCAGTTTAATAAAGAACAAAATTGTCATGTTTTATAAGATACAGAGTTATTTTTCTCCTCCTCATTTTTTTTTTAAGAATGAAGTGTGATCTAAGGCCATTCTCTCCTTTTATGCAAACCTAACAATGTTCATTTATTTCTTGGTTTTAACAAGTCATTTGCTTCAGTGTGTCAATTTTCCCAGAGAGAAGGCTGCCCATAATAGAACTATCTTGATAACCTCAAAATAAACCTTCAGAAAGTGATTTTAAAAGATAAAACCTTGCTATTGTAAGTTCCTCATAGATGTGGATGCCAAATCAGGCTTTTGACATTAACCCGGCTGACTTTAATTTCAATTCATTCATTCAGTAAGCAAGTATTGAGTCCTGTGTTTGTGATATTATTTTAAAATAGATTTGAAAGGCTTGTTGTCAAGGAACTTGCTAAAGAATCTCCTAAGCTTATTGATATGAATAACTTCTGATTTATGTTGAATAAAGAGAATTCTTAGAACTGAAGTGTTTACTCATCTTCCTTTTTATCAATCGGAAAAAACTCCAACCCTCTAGAGAGGAGAAAATAATCACAGAAAAAAACAGAACACAGCTAGAAAGGGAAATAAAGCTAACTCAGCCATCCTCAAGATAATGAAATCTGGACCCCAGATCTTGCCTGATCTCATGCCAAAGATCTCACAGCAAGAGAAGGCCAGACTGTTTATTAAGCATTTTCATTATTTTGTTACAGTGAAATTCCAAATATAAAATGTAGTCATGTTCAAACATCAGTGGAGGAAAGTATTTAAGAGGCTGATTTTTAGATAAATTTTTTTAATTAATCACTCTGCTAGATTACTCACCTCCCTCATCTCCTGTTTGTGAAATAAGAAAAGTTATTGCATTATTTTCCAAGGGAGCAAGTTATGTCAAAACCATGGCTGTAGAAATGCAGTTTTGTTCACATGTACACACACACACACACACACACATAGACGCACACACACACACACAATTTCAGGTTAAGATACTACTACTATTCTCTGCCATCAATTTTGAATTTTTTCCTAAATATAATTAACTGCAATTAATTTTTTACTTGTGTTAACTCTAAAGTGGGGATAATGGTAGTGCTTACCTCCTAGGGTGGCTGTGCGAATTAAATGCGCAAATATGTAAAATGCGCTGACAAGGATATGATACACCGCAGGCATTGTTTAAGGGTTAGCCATTATTATTCACCCCAAATCTACACTACTTTGGAAAGTTAGATGTTTCCTCTGCTTTACGTCCGCAGTTCAGAATGCATGGAAGCCGGGGCTGTAAGAAACCAAACCAACCTGACCCACAACAAGTAAGAATACAGATAGCATAAAAAATGCCATCTCCATAAAAAAGATGATTATGCAAGGAAGTTAGAGTTGTCTAGGTTGATTTTTAAATGTGTGTGAAGGTCAGTCTTAGTTATTTTGGGGGAAAAAAAATCTATTTGTGTAGCTTTGAAAATGAAGATGTGTAGGGGGAGGGTATAGCTTAGTGGTACAGCGCATGCCTGGGTTCAAACCACAGTATCTCCAATGAAATATAAATAAATCTAATTACACCCTCCCCTCCACCAATGAACATGTGGATTATGAAGATAGCATTCTAAAGCCATAAGTGACCTAGATTCAATTAGGCCAGGAGGGAATTCGAGGATGGGGAACAGACAAGAGCTGGTGGACTATATAGAACAAAAGCGAGAGGAACCAGAAATAATTAGCCGGGCAGTGATGCAGAGGTGGCGCCGCAGGAGGGAACTAGAGAAGTATCAAACAGGACCAAAAAAAGAGGTAGGAGACAGGAAACTGAGGGGCAGAGGAAGGGCAGCACCCGTGGACAGCGGGTGGAATAAAGACATGGAGAAAGCAAGACAGCGCGAGGGCGATCTGAGCTCAGCAAGCTAAGAACAGGCCGAGAGCAGGTCGGAGCTTTGAAGCAAAAGAGAGGGGCAGGCAGGAGGGATGGCTTAAATCATGACGTCTGAGCAGCCCTGGCACCCCCCGTGGGGTCGCCGACTGCTCTTCCGCCCGGTGAGACTGCCTGAACCACATGAAACTTTAACACGTTAGGTCCTTTCAATACTTCCTATTTTATACCACAGCACCCCACACAAGAATACAACGTGGTTGTGCCTCAAAATCCTTGTTGCATCGTATTTAACGGAAGTCGGCAGACACAGAGCCTTGCCCAGGACGGAAGCGGCTGCTGTCGCGCACGAGGACGTCCCTGGCAGGTACGAAGCGGGAGCCCCGTCCCGGCAGCTCCGTCCCGGCAGCTCCGTCCCGGCAGCTCCCCGCGCTGAGCTGGGCGCGCAGCACGTTTTCACGCAATGTCTCTCAGGGCGGGTGGGGTCAACTCTGCATTTTCCTTTGTCACAATGTATGGTATTTTCTAAATTTTTCAAAAGAGAATATTTGACTTTTATAATTCAAAAAAAAAAAAAGTTTTCCAAAAGCAATGGGAAAAGGAACCGAAGTGAAAGCTACTGAGAATGCCACTCCCTGGGGCACTCCTGTGGTCCCAGGTTACACACTGTAGCTCCTGCCCCCGTGGGCCTTCAAAGTGCCCCCATCAACCCCCACCCCCACCCGTCATCTGATAACCTCCTTCTGCGGCTTGCCAGCTCCGGATGAAAAGCACGGCCCCCATCCTGCAGTGACACATCTTACTCATGGACAGTTGGCTCCAGCCTGGCACCAGAATTTTCTGGGGTAAAGCTTTAAAGGACACAGACGTTGAGGTCTTCAAGCCTTCATCATCTGTAGAACTTTTAAGCTGTTGCCCCCCGAATAGATACACGGAGCAAGATTGTTTAATGGGAAATACACAAGATCTGTCTGGAAACAAAAAAAAAACTTCGCTTTGGAATTTGGCTCCATTGGGTATTAGCTGCGTATTAGTTAATCACTGAGTGTTTCCATTTCCAAAAGGATAGAATGAGGGTAAGAATCTTACCTGACAGGCTGTGAAGATTAGAGGTGAAGTTTTCGTTTCTGGAACACGGAGGGTGGGCTCGCACATCACATTGGGAGGGGACAGGCTTCCTCAGTCAAGGGAAGCTTGAGCTGAATGTTGAAGCCAAGCAGAGGCCTGGTCCTGTTTTAGGTGAAACAGTGAGGTGCTTGCCTCAGGCACAAAATTTAAACGGGGTGGAGGGGGTCAACATACTTAATAATCCATATGAATAATATGTTAGGGCAATATTTTAAAAAGTTGAATGGGCAAATTACAACCAATTGGTTGACTGCCTGTTTGTATAAAGTTTTTTTTGGAATAGGGCCCACGATTTGGGTGAGGTTAAGAAAGGCAGTGTTATGGAGATGCAGGATCAATTTCTGTCTTTATGTAAAGCTTTAATATTTTGTTTATTGTGGATTTTTTAAAATATTGCATTAATGTGCTCTTTATCTTGATCATTGCATTTTTTTGGCACCTGGGATCAGTGCCTTACCCTCTGATGGGAAGACAGCAAGGTAAAAGGGACCAGAAGTCAGAGGATACATTCCAGGAAGGGAAGGATGCATCTGTGAAGGCCCTGGGAGTGTGACATGCAATGCTATCTTCCCAGTAGATGAGACGGCTCCCTGGGACTGAAACAAAGGATGCAGGAGAGAGACCAGCAGGAGAAGGGATCAGAGGAGCAGCGTGGGCCAGACCTTGAAGAACGGTTACGTACAAGCCTAAAATAACCAAAATTCTAGCCATGCAGGAACAATTTTCAACCGCAGATTAATAACATTTTCATTTCAGGAAGAATAACTCTTGGAGGAGCCAAGACTGAGGTATGGTGACATGAACTGAGGAGAATTTGGGGGGCGTCGAGTGGAAGGGACTGGACTGACAGGCATTTAGTAGATGGAAAGCTGAATAAACATTAAAAATAATTAACCTAAATGCTCTGTCCCTTCTCTGGTAGCAAGGTGGTGACGTTATGTACCTAGACAGGTCACCAAGGAGGAAGAAGCGGTCTGGGGGGACATGATGGTGGGGTTAGTGTGGACAAGGGAAACCTGGAGTTCAGGTAAGAGATGAAAATGCAAGTATCATCGAAGGACTGTTACAATCACAAAAGAGATTCCAAAACTCCACTGGGATGGTAGACACTATGTGGCCACGCGCCAGACTCAGTCCCTTGTCTTGGAGGAGACAGCTGGCAATGAGATCCACATGAGGCTGTGGAAGTCAGCATTGTACAGGCGCCTGTGAGCCTCTGAGTTCCCTTCCCAGAGAACCGTCACAGAGGAAATTTGGGAAGTTGCAAAGCCCTGGATAACATGACAGCATCACTTTACTGTGACTGAAGGAACCAGGAATTGATGCCCAAGCCAAAAGTGGCTGTGGCTTCTAGTGACAGAGGTCAACTATCAGAGAGGTGCTTTGGTTCCAAATTCCACTCTTAAGATCCTTTTTGTACGGGAAGGTGCTAAAATGCCCTTAGTCCAATCTACTGGAAGGGAATGCATCCAGAAAAAGCAGCAAGGATTAGTGGACACCTGTTCTGAGGGAACAGTAGGGCGACTGAAGCACGTGGGGTGCTGTTGTGTCTTGTTGCCATCGCTAAACGAGCCACTGGCGCCGGAATCCCTGTGACTCAGCCCAAACCCACAGCAGCCGAGATGGGTTTTGGTGCCTTCTCCCTTCTTGGTAATCCTCATAAGCTGCGCCTTTTCATATAACATGAGCCTGTCTCCTCCACGTGACCTAAAAGACTGTAGGTGATGTAAGGGCCGTTTCACCGGAGAAGCCGGAAGACCGAGGTCTGAGGGCAAGCTGTGTCAGAAAGGAGAAGCCCGTAGCCAAGGAGATTAGAACACAGACAAAAACTCCAGCAACAACACTAAGTCATGAGCCAGGACAGGAATCAGATCGTACAGACTGACAATGGGGAGCTTAAGGAGCATCACCAAAAAGATTTATTCGACAGTTACTTGGACGAGTCACTACTTACGCCTCAGTTTCCTAACCTGCAAAATGAGGATAATCTTGGTACCTTCTGCGTAGGTAGGGCCGTGATGAGGATTAAATGAATTAAATGTGTGACGTCCTTATAGCCAGGAACATAGTAAAAATAGTTGTTAAAAATGAAAACTATTTTGCTTTTTCAAAAAAATGACTTGTAATCAGCCCTTCTCCCTTCAGAGCAGTCTTAGACACTGTGTCGCTTCTGACACACATCACAGCTAAAGTTAACCTGTTGCCAAACGGACACCAAGACCAGCTGATTTGCTCAGTGAAGCTGATGGTTAAGCTTCCGCGATTTGGTTTACTTAACAGTGTACTTGGGACTGTCAAGACATACATTTCCCAGTGAACCTGGGGAAATGACAAGTTGTTATCTACACTGGATATTTAGTTCTTAAGGTTACTTGTAGGGAGAAAAAATCCATCCTGCGCTAGCATAGTCCCTCGTAAGGCCACTGATCAACAGTGAAAGAACATCTCAGAGTGAAGAAACAGCTATTAACAGAATCCGCTGTTACGTATGTCTGTTATGTCCGTAGGCTCATTTTCTGTTTGATAATAAGCATGTGCTTTGCTTTTTTCCTATAAGCTTGTAATTTCTGATTCTAAAGTAATTCTTCAAATGAATGTATCTGCATTTCATTTCACACAATTTTTTAACTGGCCAGAAAGAAAAGAAAGGGAAATTTTCATCAAGACGCTACTATGGTTTATGTACGATGCTGTTCACTGTTACCTGCATTTTTCTTGTCTAATGCTCATTACAAGCTTATCCGGTCAGCCTTTTCATTCCTGTTTGACAGGTGGTTAAAGAGACAGAATGACAGCAAGGAGGAAAACAAAAGGAAGTAAGCAAGAGAGAAAGAGAGAAACTTGAATTATTTACTTTTCTTGTCATATTGAATCCAGAAGGCCATATAAATTGCTAAAACATTTTTCGTCCACATTTTCATAAATGATGAATTCCACATTAACAATGAAGTGATTGAGATAATGCAGTGCTTTGTTTTGAATTTTTAACTTAATTTGATTTTAGGTCCTCGTCTTCCAAGAACCTCCCAGGAGTATTGACTTTGCTCTCCCTTGCTAAATGTTTAATTTGTGCCGTCTTTCCTTCCCACAAGACTCCCCAGATATTCCAAGAATGAGGACACAGAATTGCCAAAGAGCAAAGATTTGGTGCTGTGTTTTAACACGACCCAATTCTAACCAGTTTGGAGCCTGTTTATGTAAGGTTTAATAGAGAGTCTTTCCGGAACATGTGCCGTCTTGTTGAAAAACAGAATTTTTGACAATGCCACTGTTCTGTTACAACCAGAAATCTCACTGAGGCATCAAAAAGAGGAAAAGGAAAAGTTCTAGTTATTACCATTTTTCTTTAAGTTTCCAGATTTTGTTGAGTGGTATCCTTGTTTTTTAAGGATCTAAGTGTATCAATTGAGAAGAATTTCTCCTTTATCCAGGAGCTCAGTAAAAAGGTTTTAAAGCTTCTTTGTGCAACAAAGCAAAAACGGTCATCGGAAGTATCACCAAAATTTGCTATCCTCTCAAATCATCTTTTGCAATATTTATTCTTTTTTTAACATTTTTTTATTGATTTATAATCATTTTACAACGTTGTGTCAAATTCCAGTGTTCAGCACAATTTTTCAGTCATACATGGGCATATACACACTCATTGTCACATTTTTTTCTCTGTTAGTTACCATAACGTTTTGTGTAAATTTCCCTGTGCTATACAGTATAATCTTGTTTATCTATTCTACAATTTTGAAATCCCAGTCTATCCCTTCCAACCCTCCACCCCCCTGGCAACCACAAGTCTGTATTCTCTGTCTATGAGTCTATTTCTGTCCTGTATTTACGCTTTTTGTTTGTTTGTTTGTTTGTTTGTTTTTTAGATTCCACATATGAGCGATCTCATATGGTATTTTTCTTTCTCTTTCTGGCTTACTTCGCTGAGAATGACATTCTCCAGGAGCATCCATGTTGCTGCAAATGGCGTTATGTTGTCGGTTTTTATGGCTGAGTAGTATTCCATTGTATAAATATACCACCTCTTCTTTATCCAGTCACCTGTTGATGGACATTTAGGCTGTTTCCATGTTTTGGCTATTGTAAATAGTGCTGCTATGAACATTGGGGTGCAGGTGTCATCCTGAAGTAGGGTTCCTTCTGGATACAAGCCCAAGAGTGGGATTCCTGGGTCATATGGTAAGTCTATTCCTAGTCTCTTGAGGAATCTCCACACTGTTTTCCATAGTGGCTGCACCAAACTGCATTCCCACGAGCAGTGTAGGAGGGTTCCCCTTTCTCCACAGCCTCTCCAGCATTTGTCATTTGTGGATTTTTGAATGACGGCCATTCTGACTGATGTGAGGTGATACCTCATTGTAGTTTTGATTTGCATTTCTCTGATAATTAGTGATATTGAGCATTTTTTCATGTGCCTTTTGATCATTTGTATGTCTTCCTTGGAGAACTGCTTGTTTAGGTCTTCTGCCCATTTTTGGATTGGGTTGTTTATTTTTTTCTTATTGAGTCGTATGAGCTGCTTATATATTCTGGAGATCAAGCCTTTGTCAGTTTCATTTGCAAAAATTTTCTCCCATTCCATAGGTTTTCTTCTTGTTTTACTTCTGGTTTCCTTTGCTGTGCAGAAGCTTGTAAGTTTCATTAGGTCCCATTTGTTTATTCTTGCTTTTATTTCTACTAGGAGAAAATTTTTGAAATGTATGTCACATAATGTTTTGCCTATGTTTTCCTCTAGGAGGTTTATTGTATCTTGTCTTATGTTTAAGTCTTTGACCCATTTTGAGTTTATTTTTGTATATGGTGTAAGGGAGTGTTCTAGCTTCATTGTTTTACATGCTGCTGTCCAGTTTTCCCAACACCATTTGCTGAAGAGACTGTCTTTATTCCAATGTATATTCTTGCCTCCTTTGTCAAAGATTAGTTGACCAAAAGTTTGTGGGTTCATTTCTGGGCTCTCTATTCTGTTCCATTGGTCTTCATGTCTGTTTTTGTACCAATACCATGCTGTCTTGATGACTGCAGCTCTATAGTATTGTCTGAAGTCTGGGAGAGTTATTCCTCCAGCCTCTTTCTTTCTCTTCAGTAATGCTTTGGCAATTCTAGGTCTTTGATGGTTCCATATAAATTTTATTATGATTTGTTCTAGTTCTGTGAAATATGTCCTGGGTAATTTGATAGGAGTTGCATTAAATCTGTAGAGTGCCTTGGGCAGTGTGACCATTTTCACAATATTGATTCTTCCAATCCAAGAGCATGGGCTATCTTTCCATTTTTTAAAGTCTTCTTTGCGATATTTATTCTTTGATTTAGTCTTCTAAACACGCTAACAAAATAGAAGAATAACCACTGCAGGAAATTATCTACTGGTAAATTACATTAGTTAATTTTTTTTTCTGAAATAAAAGTAAATAAAATCTACTTAACTTGAGCAAAATAATAATAATAAAGAACTATGGGAATACTGAAGTCATTGTCAGAATCCAAGAAAGGGCAACAAGAACCTAGGAGGCTCTGGGAACCCAGTAACAGAATTCATGGACTGTCCAGGATGCTGTCTAGAGATACTGAGCTTCCAGAAATTTTCAGAGCTGTAACTTTCAGGTCAAAAATTCTAGATTCCTGGATGGGCAAACCTGATTGATCTAGCTAAGGTCAGGTGATCACCCTTAGATCTGCCTTCCGGAAGGTTCCACATATCATACACACACACGCGTGCACACGCAAAGATACGCAAGAGTGTTTCTTTCACGGGGGACCCAGCATTCATTGGTGGCAACACAGTGCACAATCTCGAGCATCCACTCTCATGATTAATACCATTCACATCCCAGGAAATGCTGTCTCTCATGCCATTTATCCTCAAAACACAATGTGACTGCATCTGAATGCCATGAAGGTTTGGGGTTGTGCAATTATAGTGTCAGAGAAAGACACTGCTTTGGACCATAAGGAGGATTTGAGTGGTGGAAGCACTTAGGTAAGAGAAAAGACAAAATCATTAACATCAAATTCTGCTTCTCAGATTCTATGAATGTGATAAACTCTTGCATAAAAAAGTGCCTTTTCCTTGCAGTGCTGACAGTCAGATGTCTTGTCTCTCTTTGTGTTCCAGTCTGTGATTCCAAGTTAATGCGATGTTTGCAACAGTTGCTTTTCACGGCTCAGGATGATTTTTGCCATAGTAAACAAATCCACATTCCTCTTAAATCTGTACATATGTAGGTCTCAATATAATACTATGAAACATGTTACCGGCATGATTTATTTTTTCTCACATTGGGAATTAGAGGAAGCCTAAACACTAGAATTGAGAATAATTTTATTTGTATAAATGTTCTTAATATGACGTATTAGATTTTCTCAAAAAAATTTAAATATTTTTATTTAAAACTTTGATATTCAATAATTTAATTTGTAGTTTCAGTTTTGATTTTAATTGGTAATTTAAATGTTTTGGTAAGAAACATTAAAATACTTTTATTAATTTCAAATATTGTGTTTAATGTAATCCACATTTAAAATATAAATGCAAACTTCAGCCCCTTTTGGCGGGGTGAGAAACTCAATTTATTTATTTATTTTTAGAGGAGGTGCTGGGGATTGAACCCAAGACCTTATTCATCCTGAGCATGCGCTCTACCACTTGAGCTATACCTTCCCCCAAATGTTAGCCCTTTTAAATATGATTTCACTTTACTTTTTAATCAATTCTAAACTAAACTAAAATACAAGTTATGCTATTGTCTTGGTATTAATAAAATAATTTGTGATTTTTTTTAAATGCAGGCAAGAAAAATCATTTCTGGGAACAGATAACAAATAATTTGTGAATTGTGTACACTTTTATTTTGTTCCACACCCTAGCACTGTCAGCCCATCAAATGTATATTCACATATGCATAACTTTGGTAACTTTTGGTCATAGGAAAGTCCTGGTTTTACACATATGTCATTATTTTGTCATTTGAAGGTATATTTGTCAAGACAGAAGGTTAGAAGATGTCTTATAGAACAGTGTGTTAGCTTGATTTGTGATGTAAACATCTGGACTGTAGAAGTTCATCAGTATTTAGTCAAACTCCATCTGACTCTTACAGCAGTCCTCGATATTAGAGACAGATCTGCATTTTTTGGTTTCCTCTTTATAACCTCTCTCTTCTCATTACTTTTCTTCCTGTGTTACTCTCTAAGTCCAATTTACAGAACTGGCCATAAGGCCAGAAAATCCAGACAAACCATGGAAACAAAATAAAAACCCACAGAATCATGATTCAATATTTGGAGAGACCTGCCCTACTGGTAGAAGCTCTCCTTCCGTGCAATGTGGTCGCATGGAAACACTGTTGACTTATGGTTGCACAAACACAAAGCACCATGTACATAATTACTTGTTCTTTGGGGTGCAGTAATTCTCTCACTCTTTTGTCCCATGACATGTGGAGCAAATTCCTTCAGTGGCCCCATGACCATCTGATTCTAGCTACTATTACAAGGTCCTTCTCCTGGAATCTAAAGCAATTCCTTTATCTGGGGAGGATACAATAAGACATGAACCACCCATCTTCTTGCTTCAAGATTCCGCAGTTACATCTTTGTTCATCCCCAGAACCCGAGACTTTCCACAACCATCTTTGAATTCATTTTATACTTGACAACGAAACATACTCATCTTTTCTATATCTGCTGCCAGTCCACCAACATTCTTCAATTAATAAATGTTATTTTTAGAGCAGTTTTAGGTTCACAGAAAAATTGAATGGGAAGTAGAGAGATTTCCCATCTACCCTCTGCCCTCACAGAGGCACAACCCCCCCCCCACCACCACCACCATCCACATCCTACACCGACTGGTACATTTGTTCCAACCAATGAACCTACATTGACACCTCATTATTACCCAAAGTCTAGTTCACATGAGGGTTCACGCTTGGTGGTGGTTATTCTGTGGGTTTGGCCAAGTGCATAATGACGTGTGTCTCCCACTGTAGCATCAAACATAGTTGTTTCACTCTCCTAAAATCCTTCTGTGCTCTACCTGTTCATCCGGTTCCCCCACACAAGTCCTAGCAACCACTAAACTCTTTACTATCTTCACAGGTTTACCTTTTCCAGAATGTCACATAGTTGGAATCATACAGTAGTTTCTCTGCCTTTTGTAGTTTTAATTGAGCATTTTACATGATTCCATTTCT
The DNA here is from genome assembly GCF_048773025.1 of Camelus bactrianus. NCBI lineage: Eukaryota > Metazoa > Chordata > Mammalia > Artiodactyla > Camelidae > Camelus > Camelus bactrianus. The sequence goes on from NC_133572.1 coordinate 18,716,084, forward strand.
CTCATTTCCTAACATAGCAATTATACTTTCTTTTTTTTTCCTTTTTTTAAAGATTGCCCTAGAATTTGCATTTACAACTAACCCAAGGCCACTTTCAAATAACGCTATACCACATCATAGGTAGTGGAAGCACCTTATAATAACAAAATATCCCTACTAGTTCCCTCCCTTCCAAATCTTGTATCATCTCTGTCATTCATTTCACTTATAAGTATGCATATATACATATGTATATATACACATATTCAAGCATATATCATTAAATACATTGTTGCTTTTATTTTGAGCAATCTGTTACCTCTTAGATCAGCTAAGAATATGAAAAACAAAAGATTTTATTCTACTTTCATTTGTTCACTCCCTGGTACTCTTCCTTTCTCTACAAACATCCACATTTCTGACCTGTATCATTTCCTTTCTCTCTGAAGAACTTCTTTTAGCATTTCTTGCAAGGTAGTTCTACCGACAACAAATTCCCTCAAATTTTATTTGTCTGAGAAATTCTTTATTTCTCTTCACTTTTGAGAGATAATTGTACATGTATAGAATTCGAGGTTGATTTTTTTTTTCTCCCTCAACACTAAATATTTCACTTCACACTCTCCTTGTTTGCATATTTGCTGAGAAGAAGTTGGGTGTAATTCTTATTTTTGATCCTCTGTAAGTAAGGTTGTTTCCCCCCCCCCCTTTGACTTCTTTCAAGATTTTTTTCTTTATCTTTGACTTTCTGAAGTTTGAATATGGAATGCATAGGTTTCTAGACTGGTGTGGGTTTTTTTTGGTTTTTGTGCTTGTTGTTTTGGTTTGGTTTTGCCTTTATTCTGCTTGGTGTTTTCTGAGATTTCCGGATCTGTGGTTCAGTGTTGACACTAATTTGGGTAAATTCTCAATCATTATTGTTTCCAATATTGCTCTGTTTCCCTCTCTCTTCTCCTTCTGGTATCCCCATTATGCAGCTGTTATATTTTTGTAGTCGTCCCGCAGTCTTTTGATATCCTCTTCATTATTTTTCTGTCTTTTTTTCTCTTTGCTTTTCAGCTTTGGAAGTTTCTCTCATCATGTCCTCAAGCTCAGAGATTCTTTCCTCAGCAATGTCCAGTCTGTTAATGAGCCCAAAAGGCATTCTTCATTTCTGCTACAATGTTTTTGAGTATTTATTGTTTATTGTTGAATTTACATCTCTCTGTTTATATTACCCACCAGTTTTTGCATATAGTCCACTTTTTCTCTTAAAGCCCTTATCATCTTAATCACAATTTCTAAAGAATTTTTGCTCTGATAATTGCAAATGACATTCTTGCCACATCTGACTCTAGTTCTGAAGCTTGCTCCAGTGTCTTCAAAATGTGTTTTTTGCCTTTAGTATATATACACTGTAATTTTCTGCTGCTGTTGAAAGACGGACATGAGTGCTGGGTAAAAGTTAACTGCAGTAAATAGGCAACTAGCAATGTACTCTTAGGTGTAAAAAAGGGACGCATTCTACAGTCCTATGATTATGTCTCAATCTTTTGGAAAGTCTGTGCCCCTGGGCTGTGAACTTCACACATTCTTCTCAGAATTTTTCCCCTGTAGATGGAATGGGATGGTTTGGAGGGAGAGAGCCTGGAATCTGTTTTTCCTCTTTCCACATTATGTCAGGCTCTGATAAAATCCCAACGGGTAAGGCTCTGGTAAAATAGTTACTCCTGATGGCAAATCTTGTTAAGAAGAACAGAATGTTCTGGCATATTTCAAATGTTTCCTTTTCCCCTCCCCCTGCTGAAAACACCAGGAAATTCTTCTCTGACATTGGCTGTGAGGAGCTGGTAGAGGTCCTGGAGGTATAACAAAAAAAGGGCCCCCTCCCACCCCACTTCTGGTCCCCCTAGAGTTTTTAACTCTCAGAGTGGTCCACACTGAGCTTCCAACAATTCATCTATTGCACTGCAGGTTTCCCTACCCTGGCACTGATAACTTGAAACTTTCTGCTATGGGTTTCTGTTTCTCTCAGCTGTAATTTTCTATGCCCACTTGTCTGTTTCTCCAATTTTGGTGGCAGTGGTTTGCCCTGTGACTTCACTTCTCTGACAAATCTAAGAAGAATTATTTATTTTTCAATTTGTTTAGCTTTATACTTGTTAGGATGAAGTGGTGACCTAGTTTTTTTTTTAATTAAAAATGTTTTTAATATAATTTAAATAAATACATAGATGTGAACATATGATACCTTAAATTATATTTTAGTCTTTTTTTTCCCCCTTTTCCTATCTTTGCCTGGTACTGCTTCCTCTAAAACTTTCCCCATGTGCTTCAGTGCCTCTCTAACCAATGAAAGTAACATGTTAATAACCTAGGGTACATCCTTCCACATTTTTCTCCATGCGTTCATAGCCTTATATATCTATGTATACACATGCATATTCAGTTATTTGACATTGGTTTAATACGAATGAGATCATGTGTTTCAGCATGTTACTTTCTTTATAAACTAAACCTCTTGGAAATTAGTGCAATTCAGCTGGCACGGCTTTCTTTATTTATTTATTTATTTTAGTGTCTACATTAATAGTCAATAGAGAGAATATGCATTTAGTTAATTCAGCTGTAACCCTATTGCGTTCTCATCATACGGTTCGCAAAAGAATTCTCAGTGCCATCCTCAATAGACTCTGGGTATTATGACCCAGGGTTTGAGAAAGCCCTTGAGAACACTACAGTTGAAATCAGAATGTGTGAGTTTAGTCTTCACCTGTTAATGCTTTTACAATTGCCAATAAAGAGAAGTTATACAACTTTTTTATCTCCATAGGGGAAAAGAAGACAAGGAAAAAAGTCTGTAAAAAATCCGTATCTCGCTGCCTCATAAAATGGCCAGATAATGAAAAACACTTTTTCTTATGCCACAGAGACTCCTCAAGGGAGCAGGAGACACTCTGCTGCTGCTGCTGCTGCTGCTGCTGCTGCTTACCATCGAAGTAAGTGGCCAAGATAAGCAGGATCCTGCGATTGGATGGTTGAGTTTAGATGCTCTGGATAATCCCGTCCCTCTGAAGGGGCGGGACTGTGCCTACAATAGGTTTCACCCTTGTGATGTTATGTGATGCAAATGAAGGCGCCAAATCATTTGATTTTGAGTTAATCCTAACTGGCCCTCACACAGTTGGGTTGTACTCAGAGACTTGAAGAGAGAAAGAAAGAGTTCCTTCTGCTGACTTTAAAGAAGCAAACACGCATGCTGTGAGAGTGCAGGTGGTCAGGACTGGAGGATGGGCTGTAGGAGCTGGAAGGAAACCCTAGCTGAGAGTAAGAATATGAGGCCTTCATTCCTACAGTTGCAAGGAACTAAATCCTGTTAAGAACCAACGAAGTTCAGAAGACCCTGAGCCACAGATGAGATCGAAGCCTGGGCTGACGGTGTGATTTCAGCCTTGTGAGACCCTGAGCAAAGAACCCAGTTATGTCATGTCCAGATGACTTACCTACAGAACTTTGATGATAATAAATAGGTATTGTTTTAAAACACTAAGATTAGAGTCACTGGTTATGCAGCAACAGAAAACTAATACAGTGACCTTAGACAAGACGTAAAGTCCAGTCCTCATCACTATAAAGTAAGAGGGTGGGCCCAGAGGACTAGCTTTCCAGTTCTAGAACACTATATTTTTATGATTCTCCTGTACATCAGAGTCAAACCTCTTTGTTTCCATGATAACTCTCAGTCAACAGAACTAGAGTTTATTTCAGGCACACTGGGCAATGACAACTCTCTTTTGGAACACTGGGCTTATTCACAATCTCCAAATTTAGGGTGTCATTAGAATGATCTGACATATCATATTATTTTAGGTCTTGCGTATTTTATAGGTATTTTGCATTTTAAATAAAAACCTCCAGGCAGATTGACAGAGAAACTTTTATTTTATATGGTCGAATAAAATGGTAAAAGTCATTGAGCAGGAGCGAAGGAGAGAAGACTTTGAAAGGAAAGGTCAGTTACTGTAATAATCTATTTTTCAGCATTGACCATGAGCAACCATGGCTTTAAGATACAACCCCAGAGATGGTCTCTAATCACACCAGCATGGAGCTGAATTTGGTTTTTTTCTTTCTTTTTATTGAAGTACAGTCAATTACAATGTATCAATTTCCGCTACACAGCACAATGTCCCATCTTGCATATACATACATATATTCATTTTCATATTTTTTTCTTTAAAGGTTATTACATGATATTGAGCATAGTTCCCTGTGCTAAACAAAGGAAACTTTTTTTCAGGAGGACACAGAACAATAGAACCCCTTTCCCAGGCTCAGAACCCTTTGCAGATTTAGCAGCATTTGCACGTATTGGAGAGTTTAATTTGCAAGATGATAAAACCGTTAGCAAGTCTTCTGCCCATCCCATCAAAAGTGGATGAGCATTTTGAGATTTCTTGAAATGGTCTTGAACTATATCTCTCTTTTAAGAAAAAATTTAAAAAGTAAATACATAGAATTCTACCTCCGACAAATTGCCGGCGTTGTCTTCCTCAGGTGGCTGTAATAAATTACTGGGTGGCTTACATGACAGGACTTGATTCTCTCACAGTCCTGGAGGCTGAAAGTCTGAACTCAAGGTGTGTGCAGGCCGTGCCCCTGTCCTTTGGAGGCCCTAGGGCAGAATCCTTCTCCTTCTCTAGCTTCTGGTGGCCGTCTGCCTTCCTCGGCTTTCTTGGGTTTTTTGCCATATCATTCCACTCTCTGTCTTGTCTTCAAATTGCTCTGCCCAGTATGTACATGTCTCACATCTCCCTCTGTCTTTCTCTTATAAAGGCACTTGCCACTGGATTAAGGGCCCAACTGGATAATCCAGGAAGATCTCCCCTGAAGATCTTTAACCTCACTGCACATACAGAAACCCTCTTACCCAAATCAGGTAACATTCATAGGTTCCAGGGATTTGCACCAGGACATTTTTGGGGAGCCACCATTCAACCCACTACACTGCCTCTTTTTTTGCTATTATATGTTCATGGGTTGATTTGTGCCTTTCATCACCCCAACCCCCCAAATTCACATGTTGAAGTATCTCAGAATGTGACCTTATTGGGAAATCGGGTTGTTGCAGAGGTAATAAGTTCAGATGAGGCCATTAGGGTGAGCGCCAGGCCAGTATGACAGGCGTCCTTATAAAGGGGGACCTTTGGACACAGATACACACACACACACACACACACACACGCACCATGTGAAGATGGAAGGTAATGATCAGGGGTAAACTTCTAGAAACCAAGAAAAGCCAAAAAATTGCCAGCAAACCACTGGAAGCTAGGTAGGGGGCATAAAACAGATTGTCCCTTGCAGCCTTCAGAAGAACCCTGGCAACACTTTGATCTGGAACTTCTGGCCTCCAGAACTACGAGATAATAAATTTCTGTTTAAGCTACCCAGTCTGTGTACTTTGATAAGGCAGTCCTGGCAAACAAACCCATTTTCAATATATAAATATCACTTTAACTGGTGCAAATAAAATTGTGATTTTGTAACCTATCATAATGTTGCATTGTATTTATCAATATTCTACTGAAAGCATTTTTTTAATTGTCTAGCTTATAAACAATGATGTAATAAACCCGTAACTTTGTCCATATGTCATTTCCCTTTTTGTGAATTATTTTCTTTGGATACATTCTAAGAAATGGGAATTCTATATCAGAAGATTCAGAACAATTGAAAAACGTGAGTGACTAAATATTTTAAGCCCTGTTGCCAGTTATTTTCCAAAGAGTTGTAACAACTTACCTTCTGTCTGCTGTGTAATGGGTGATTTCAACAGTTTCTCACCACACTGGACAGTATCATTTCAAGTGCTGTCATACGCGTTTTGAGAACACATACTCTCCAGTGCCGGGAGGGGTAATGAAGAGTGTATTTATTGGGTCCTAACTCTTTCTGTCTCTCTTGCTTTCAGGCAGTCACCAGAGAAAATTAGCCACAGTATCTTCAGGCTATATTTTGCTTAATACATTTAATTGAAGAGAGTGCAACAGATGAGAATTCAAGATGGGTGTGGACTTTTTTTTAAATGCAAGAAATTATTCTTATTAACTCCAATCTCCACGAATTAAATTTTATTTATTTATTTGTATATCGATTGTTGTGATAAGGAGAACGAAGAGCAATATTCTTTTTTGACTTGTCTTAACATAGCATTTTTATGGGGAATTTACCGTCTACCTGTCCAAGGAATTAAGGTTGGGCGTTGGCCGTTTTTCAGCACTTCCTGGCTGAGGACTGTGCCAGCGCCACTCAAGTGACTGTCTGTCCCTCTGCAAGTCTTCCCTGAGGACAGATCCAGTTAATCCATTTAAAATGTAACAGTGACCAAAGCAATTCCGCCCCACCCCTACCCCCACCCCAAGCTACCAGGCTTATAAGCAAAATGCCTAAAAAAAAAAAAAAAAAAAGAAAAGAAAAGAAAAGAAAGAAAGAAAAAGAAAAATCTGGAGAAGCGCTGCTGAGCAAAGCTGGCCGGCTGCTGTGTTTGCAGCCGCATCTCTGATCTTCTCTAGCCTCCTGTCCACCTATCCACTCCCACCTGCCCCCGACGCAGACAGAGCCGGATTTCTGCCCTCACCCCCTGGGCATGAATAAACGGCGCCTCCAGCCCCTCCTGGATTTTCAAAAGGACACTGCGCCGGTCGGTCATCGCGGGGCGCCTCCGCAGAGCCTGGAGCAGACACAGGAGCGTCCCTCCCCCTGGGTGCGCGGTACGGACGAGCTGAGCAAATTCGCGTTTTGGCTGCCTTTTCTGCTAGACTGGGTGGGGAATGGTGTGCCCTCCAGGCGTTCAGATTAGAACCTTTGACCCTCTGTGTCTCCCGAGCCCCCCTCCCACCGTCTCTCTCTCCCTCCTGTCTGTCTCTGTCTCTGTCCCTTCCTGGCCTCTCTCCCTCGCTCTTGCAAGGTGTGGGAGCGCTCCTTTTCCAGACCATAGCGGGGCGCCTTTCCAGCTCCCTGTCCCCTCACCCACCGATTTGAAAAAAAAAAAAAAAAAAAAAGCCCAACCCGGGAGTGACAGCGAGTGGATCTGCTGGGCGCTGAATGAATGGAAGCTGCGGGGCGGGCCTGCGCTCACGGCCGCCCTGCCCACGATGCGGTCGCCCCGCGGCCTGTAGGGCCGTCGCCTCCTGCGCCCCAGGCCGAGGCCGCGGCGGCCACGGCAAGATCGGAGGGAGGGTGGTTTCCTCCCGCCCCGCACCCAGTCTCCGAGCCGGATATATAGAGTGTCGCGTTTGGGAGCCGAAAGACCGGAGCAGCTTCCCGGCGGCAGGAGCGCTTCCCGGAGCCTCGGGAAAGGCCGGCATCGCGAGGACCACTAGTTGAGCCCGCCCCGCGCCGGAGGAGCAGGTACTGCGGGGTCGCAGCCCCGCCGCGAGGCCGAGGAGCCGGCCGGGAGGCAGGGCTCGGCGGGGTCGCGGGCGGGGAGGGACCAGGAGAGGCGGCCCCGCGGGGCCCCGGGAAGGGCGGGCGCCGGGCGGGGGAGGACCGGCATTTCCCGCGGCTCCGCCTGGGGCTGCCCCCCGGGGCACCGGCGGGCGCGCTGGGGCGGGAAGGGCCCGCTCTGGGAAGGGCCCGACCCGGTTCACGTGGGGGCCGCGCCGCGGGCCCAATCGGGAGGGGCGCCGCCCGCCCGGGTGTCGCGGAGGCCTCCTCGCCCCCGCGCCCCCCGCCCCGGGGTGGGGGCTGTTTCTGGAGAGCGCGGGGCCACGTGGGGCGCGGCAGCCGCGCTCCCTGCGCGCAGGACTGGCGGGGTCCGTGCTCCCCGGCCCCCGGAGCGCGGCCTCGTCGCCCCTAGTCCCCCACCTCGCACCCCGGGATGCGCACCCCCGGACACTCCCACTCGGGGTCTCGCCGAGGACCCAGGCTGAAAGGGGCTGGGGCGGCTCGGGCGAGGTCTGTCCCCGCTGGAAGTTTTCCCCGTCTTCCCGCGGGGCCTGGGCATCGTGGAGGAAGCTGGGGAGCGGGTACCAGAAGATTCCAGGTGGAGTAGACGGCTTGCCCGAAGGCTGCAGGCACCCCTGGGGAGGAAGACTACCCGCGGGGCAAATTCCCTTCAGTTGAAAGAATTAATGATCAACTTCCTCCCAGAAAGCACTGGAGAGCATCCCACTTGCCAGCCTCCTACCCTTTCACCTTGCGGGATGGATAGGATTATGAAGACGTATTCTTCCGATGGATGGGTTACCTGGTGTGAGCAACCAAGGTTCTCTCTGGATCTGCAAGAGCTTTGGCGGCTGGTTGAGTCCTGTAGGGTGCCCCCCCCTGCACACACACATTGTGCCGTGAGCGGGGACAAGAGTGGGGACGGCAGAGTGACCAGGGACCCCGAATGAATCGTGCTTTTCTACTTTTTGGAGGTTGCATCAAGAGAAGTTTGACACTCTGTGCACGTGGAAATCTGAGCATTACCCTGTGGTTTCAATTATCCATCTCCCTGTCTCCTCCTTTATGTGAGTCGGAGATTTGGGCAAAGAGCATATTTTGTCTAAAGGGGCAGAGAGACTAAATAACATTTTAAGGCAGCCGCTCAAACTGCGGGAGCAGGCTTTTCAGCCAAATCCACGTTCAGGAATACTAGTGCGTGAGACTTCTAGGAGATCACCATGGGGTTTTAGGAGATGACCATGAGGCTTCGCTCCAGTGAAGATGCAGCATTCCATCGGTAGTATTTCTCAGGATGCAGAGCTTTGGATTTTACTCTTTTCCTGTTTCTGAGGGCGTCTCTTCTATACCTGCTTTACTAACAAATTCCTACCTTACACCTATTTCTGAGGGTTGGCTATTTTTATAATCATCTATTAATTTGATATAAATCACAATACATTGGGAAATCTTACAGTGATAGTTTCTCCTTTATATAAAACAGGGACTGTGACATCTACTTATAGAAGAGGGAGAAGCTTCCTTTAAGGGGGTGAAAATAAACAAAATAGCTCATATCTGGGTTTTGTGAAGAGGTTTGTGAAGAGCGTGGTCCTCTTAAACAGCTTACTCTTTGCTTCTTTATCTTCTAAAGATGCATACATGAGTGTCTTTCTTTCTGGCAACATCTGGGCAGCCTGAAGAATTCTTTGTTTCTGCATTAATTCTTGTGTATCCAGGAAAACTCATGCATTTACAAACGCAGTCTCCTGAAGGGACATGCATGTTGGCACCGGTCTGACACCGGTTGGTCTCTGTAAGAACATTTATTTCTCTTGAAGAGGCATCCTTCATGCTTTATTTTGTTAACAGGCCACTTTAAGGATTTGGTAAAAGCTATGGAATAGGATCGACAGACTTAGACACATTCACACAGCATTCTGCCTACAATTTCAGGAGCTCACAGCCTCCTTGGTACCCAAGCACCCAAATGCTGAGTGACCAGAGACCTCAGGCAGGGCCAGCTCACGGGGCCCAGTAGTCAGAAGGGCCTCTTGCTGGGCTTAATAGTCTGTTGTCACTGTCAGCTATCTAAGTAATTTTCAAAAAGGGTCTTCAGATTTTCATCTTACAGTAGACCCTACAAATTCCATAGCCAGCCCAGAGCCCAGGTTCACAGCCCTGTTTCATCACTTCCTGAATATAACATTGTCTCAGCAATCTACACTTCAGGTGGGTTCTCTGAGACATCAACTGAAAGTTAGCTGCTGCACACTTGTCGTTAAAGTCCCTCTATGCCCAGTTTCCTCACTGATAAAATAATGATAATGGACAATATCTACTATTCTGTTCATCTTAAAAGGCTGTTGTAAAGACACATAGGTAAAAAGAGCTAAGAACTGTAAAACTGTCAACCTCCCTAGAAGAGTTTCATACGAACAAAGATGATATCTTTACAGGCGTAACCTCTCCACTCCGTGTTTCAGAAGTAGCTTGAGGAAGGTTGGTTAAGTACATTAAAGGGGTTGCAGAACCTTGATAATCCTTATATTTTCATGGGAGAAAAAATAAAACAAAAATTAGCTAAGGTTTTTAGTATTTTCAAAGCGGAATTGATGGAACTTGGTGATAGATTGGCTGTGAAGGGCAGCTGAGGAAAGAAGATAAGAATAAATGCCTTCAGCAGACATAGCTGCATGTTTGTAATCCAAAACAATGGGTGCCCGATGCATAGGATTTAAAGTTGCCACGGGAGAGTTGAGAAATGATGTGAAAACTGATAACGTGCTATTTACAAACTGTACGTGCACTTCATAATTTTTGAAGAGGTTACCACCACCACAAATCTGACTCCTGTTTTTGTGACTTGAGCACATGGATGGAATATTGGGTAATCTCCTGAAATGACAAAAACCGCCAAAAGTCTGGTCCTCACCAAAGTGATTGCTCTGCATCACGACTCCCTCCCCTGCTTAAAAACCTCTCCATTCTTCCACCTCGTCTATATCCGTGTTTCCCAAAATGTCATCTGTGGATCATTAATTTCTTGGGATGTTAATAACAATTAAGTGAAGATGAAAAAGCTTCTCTGATCACTTAAGTTTGAGAAACACTTAACCTAGTTAAGCAGTTTTATTGTGGAAATCCTCAGAGGCTTTAATAATGCCCATTAAGGGTCATCAAGAAAGAAGAGAGATTCTGCGCCACGTTTCCTAAACTTAACTTGACCTTGAAATGCTTTTTTTGGCAGAACATCTAACAGAGCCAGCACTCAGCCTAACACGCTTTGGGAAATGCTGCCCTATATTAATAGGTTATACCTTTTAACATCCACAGCTCTCTATTAACTGTCGGCTTCTCTCATCTCTTCCATGCTACTTAGTTGGAAGAAAGCAGAAGACCGGAACTGAACTGACTCTGTTAATAAGCTCTAAGTGGATGATTAAAACAATTCTGCCATGTGGATAAGAGATAGATATTCACAAGCAAGATGTGCAGTCTGACCAAAAACAATTTTTTTTTCCTCCAAAATTTCTATTTCTGCTTTCCTGGCGAGGCTATGCAAGACCTCTTGGAGGTACGTTCTGTCAAGTCTAGACGTACCCGTGAGGGGGCTGAAGCAGAAACAGGGGAAGCTTTCACAGGGCCTCTCGTGTTCCACGGTAGATCTGGGGCTTACTTGATGTTTTGTGATATGTCCCGTGCAGGGCAATGCAAGGTGAAGACATAGGGCGTCTGTAGGAACAATGATTTTGCAACACACCTCGTATATCTTTCCTGGGCCCCAGTACATTTGCATGGTGTGGGTGGGCTGGAGACAGAAATGCAATTTATGACCAAAGAGTAAGCAACAGAGCAGAACAGAAGCTCAGTTCACACGGCTCCGGGCTCTGGCCATGGCTTTAGCCCCTCAGTGTGCCAGTTCAGTTCAGCAAACCACCGTCTGAGGGCCAAATCTGGCTCCTGCCTATCTGCGGATCTCTCTTGAACAAAGAATGGTGTTTATACTTTTCTAAGTGGTTGAGGGGGAAAAAAATCATAAGAAGAAGAATATTCTGTGGCACATGAAAATTCTATGAAATTCAAATTTCAGAATCCATAAATAAAGTGTTGTTGGACATCAGCCGGCACGGAGCACCTGTTCACGTCTGTGGCTGCTCTGGTGCTCCACACACGGTGGAGTTGTGATGTGCCCTCTGGCCCTTCACATGAAATGTTTGCCAGCCCCTGCTCTAGGCTTTTAAACTCACTGGCCATAGCTAATGGTAATAGATTTGTTTTAGAGCTCAGGGGGTAGTCTCAGTTCAGGCTGCTGTAACCACGTACCATAGACTGGGTGGCTTATAAACAACACAGATTTATTTCTTACAGTTCTGGAGGCTGGAAGTCCAAGGTGAAGGTTTACTAGCAGATTTGGTATCTGGTGAGACCCACTTCCCGGTTCTCAGATGGTCTTCCCATCGTAACTTCACGTGGTGGAAGGAGCATGAATCCCATTCAGAAGGCTCTCCCCTCGTGACCTAATCACTTTCCAGAGCTCCCACCTCCAAACACCATCACACTGGAGACTAGATTTCAACATATAAATATTGGAAGGACTCAGACATTCAGTCTGCTTCCAGGGTAGAAATGCAGATAGGTCTTCAGACCTGACTGTCGTTGGAGTCACGACAATGCCATTCACTGTCGATGACTAATGTAGCTAGTGTTGCACACTAATGTCAGGGGCAGAAGGTTGTCTGGAAGGTGAGAGCTTTTGAAAGTTACTCAAACATTTGAGCTCATATACAAAGGATGATAAACATACCCAGGGCCCAAGAGGTAGGCAGGATAATTAACCTGTTGAAGTCTGCTACCTCTAAGCATGGATTTCCTTCGAGTAGGTCACCTCTGATATTTATTTCAATAACGAAGCAAATCTACCTTTTATTAATGCATCCTTTTGGCGAAGAGTGATGATTTAAGGGTGCCATCTTAAGGTTGGGGTGACAAAGACCCTTTTCATCATCCCCACCCCACGCCTATTGAATCGGGATTTTGGGCACGAGAGTGCTCGACAACGTCACACACAGCCGGCCCAGCACAGGTGCAGACGTGAGGACAGCTGGTCCAGGTGCTTCCACGGGACTTAGAACCAGAAAACGGGATAAGGAGCCTTGTGCTTAGGACTCAGCTGCTGTCACAGAATCTTTCCAGAGCACGCTCTTCTCTGGGAATCAAGCAGTATGAGATATGGGGCTTCCAAGCCACGTTGGACTGGAAATCAGGGGACTTCCCATGGCTAATTCCAAGAACTGCCTTTAAAAGAAGAATTGGTTTCAGGTGAGATTCTCACTCAATAGCCATTTTTCCATTTTATTCAACATCTGTATCAAAGCAAATATATATGTGTGTGTGTGTTTGTGTGTATATGTATTTCTTTGTGTAACAAGCAATGTGACTAGTGAAAAAATTCATCTCCCTTTACTCGGCAGACACTAAGAATAGCATATGTTTACTGTTTTAATCATGGTTTATTTTAAAAGTCCTAAATAATTTTGTATCTTTAACCTTTGCGGTCCAGCAAAAGCACCTTCAGGCTGCTGTTGACAACAGATGTTCCCTATGGCTTTGGGACAGGCTATTACCGTGTTTTGAATGCACTTAACTTCCCAGGCTCCTCCCGAGACGCCCCCGAATGTTGAAGCGCACACTTGAGGGGCGGGCATGAGGGGAGGGAAGCTCTCCCTTGCCAACCTGTGTAGAAAAGGCAAATGCTCATCCACCCGCCTCAGCTGGGAGGGTCAGTAGCACTGGCTCGTGCATAACAGGATGCCCACAGGAGGCGGGCATATTATTTCCTCAGCCAAGAAATGAGAAAAGGCCCTTGTGAAAATGCTCCACATTTTAGATCCCTTTAGAAAAATGGTGCTTTATTTATCTCAGGCCAGTGAGAGGACACATTCCACAAAAGTCAGCACGAACTCTAGCTATTCTCGAGGGCAGGGTAGTTGGAAATCAGTCTGGTCCCAACATAGTTGAAAGCACTTCGTCACTTCCAGCAGAGTTAGATCTGTCAGTGCACAGCACTGCCAAGACCCTGGAGAATTCTGCCCAGAACTGGGAAAACGGAACCAAAGAAGCTCTGTCTAACAGCTCAGTGTATGTGCACATAGAAAGGATTTTTTATTATTATTTCCAACAAAGGACACTTAAAACTAAAAGGTGTGGCGTAGTGGCAGCAGAGTTTTATCCAGCAATGAAAGCATCTTTAGGGTGGATTGTATGCATCTAATAAAAATAGAGCTGTTTGTCTAGAACATCAGAGAAATTGCCCGCTTAATTGCACATGCAACATTAAAGCAAATAAGATACCCTGATATTCCTAAAATATCCCTGAAATCAATTCTGTGTCAGTCCGTGTATTTTTATTTCTATTATGCTGTTAACTGTTGTCAAGTTCTGAACTGACTCATTTCCATCGTGTTTTGTGTACTCAGGATCTTTAGGATGTATCTGCCCCGAAGATAAACATCTGATCTGAAGGATAGACACTTACCCTCTTACCAAAAAGCTTTGAGAGCATGAAGGTCCACTTACAAAGCTATTCTCAAAGCTATTCTCAAAGTCTTTGATGGTTTGAAAGAGTTAATGTCTCTCACCCAAACGAGCAGTTCCTCCTTCCTCGGCAGCCTGTACTTGTCAAGATTCTCTCCTTAGAATTGTGACATTGCTTCTTCATTCTTTTCCTCTTACTATTTTGGTCCAATCCTGCCTGAAGCAATGGTTATGCAAGTGCCACCAAGTGCATTGCTGATCACAGGATTGCACTTTAGGTAAATTTAGGTCTCAGTTTCTTTTAGGACAGAGTGAAACTTTCTCAAATTAGGCATCCCTGCGCTTTTAGATATACTACAGGTGAGCACACACCACAGCATCTTACCTGCTGTACGTAGTGATGACTGCAGATAGCTTTGCGGTGACTGTGTTCACATTCTGAATTGTCGAATATCTGAGTACCTTATCTATATTTGATCTAATTCCCTCATTTTATAGAAAAGAAAAAGCTAGTAGCAAAGACATAAAGTGACTTGTCACACATCTTTATAATGGCTAAGTATAGGATAGTATCCAAATCTTAGGACTGCAAATCCTATGACCATTCATTCCATCCATCCATCCATCCATCCATCCATCCATCCATCCATCCATTCTGTTAACTGAGCGTCTACCATGTATCAGACTGTGTGTTTAGCACTGCAAATGTAGTGGCGAGCAAGGTCTAGTACCTGCCCTTAAGTTTTAGTGCCCCGTGTTCATTGAGCAATTTTTAATCAGCTAAAACTTTGGAGTTTGTGAAATCTTTCAGCAAAGATCTTCGGTGTAAAAATATAAGATACTCATATATATATTTTTTAACTGAAATATAGTCAGCTTTTAATGTGTCTATTTCTGGTGTACAGCATAGTATTTCAGGCATACATATACATACATATATTTGTTTTTGTATTCTTTTTTATTAGAGATTACTACAAGATACTGAATATAGTTCCCTGTGCTGTACAGAAGAAACCTGTTTATCTATTTTATATATAGTAGTTAGTATTTGCAAATCTCCAACCCCCAATTTATCCCTTCCCACCTGCTTTCCCCTTTGGTAACCAGAAGGTTGTTTACTATGTCTGTGAGTCTGTTTCTGTTTTGTAAATAAGTTCGTTTGTCTTTTTTTTTTTTTTAAGATTCCACATATGAGTAATATCATATGATATTTTTCTTTCTCTTTCTGGCTTACGTCACTTAGAATGATGATCTCCAGGTCCATCCATGTTGCTGCAAATGGCATTATTTCTTTTTTATGGCTGAGTAGTATTCTGCTGTATAAATATACCACTTCTTCTTTATCTAGTCATCTATCGATGGACATTTAGGTTGTTTCCATATCTTGGATATTGTATATAGTGCTGCTATGAACATTAGGGTGCATGTATCTTTTTGAATTAGAGTTCCCTCCAGATATATGCCCAGGAGTGGGATTGCTGGGTCATATGGTAACTCTATGTTCAGTCTTTTGAGGAATCTCCATACTGTTTTCCACAGTGGCTGCACCAAACTGCATTCCCACCAGCAGTGTAGGAGGGTTCCCTTTTCTCTGCAGCTTCTCCAGCATTTGTCATTTGTGGACTTTTGAATGATGGCCATTCTGACTGGTGTGAGGTGATGATACCTCATTGTGGTTTTGATTTGCATTTCTCTGATAGTGATATTGAGCATTTTTTCATGTGCCTGTTGGTCATTTGTATGTCTTCACTTGAGAATTTCTTGTTTAGGTCTTCTGCTCATTTTTAGATTGGGTTGCTTTTTTTAGTTATTAAGTTGTATGAGCTGTTTATGTATTCTGGAAATTAAGCCCTTGCGAGTCACATCATTTGCAAATATTTTCTCCCATTCTGTAGGTTGTCATTTTGTTTTGCTTATGATTTCCTTTGCTTTGCAAAAAGCTTATGAGTTTAATTAGGTCCCATTTGTTTATTTTTGCTTTTATTTCTTTTGGGTCAACTGCCCTGGGAGAACATTGCTAAGATTTATGTCATAAAATGTTTTGCTCTGTTTTCTTCTAGGAGGTTTATAGTGTCTTATCTTATATTTAAGTTTTTAAGTCATTTTGAGTTTATTTTTGTATATGGTGAGGTGTCCTAACTTCATTGATTTACATGTGGCTAAAATACTCATATATTTTTATTTCCCATTCTTCCCCTTCCTTCCTAACCAGCCCCAGGCAATGATTTAGCTTCCTGACACCAAGAAGGATGGATAGGAAATGGAGTTAAAAGGAATTAACGTCCACAGGGAAGATCATGAAAATCCTTCCCAAGGAAACAGTGTTCTCCTTTATTCACCACAAGAATAATTAGCCTGTGCCATTCTCCTTTTAGTAACTCACTCTTTCCCCAGACCTGTCTGTGGACTGGATTCAACCTTCAGACTTCCTCCTTTCGTTTTTGCCCTTAAAGATGGACACACAATTTCTTGGTGTTTTAAGTAATTAATTGCTAATCATTGTAGAAAAAAAAAAGGGAGGGGAAGAGCTAAAACCACCAGTGTGGGAGTGGGAAAGTTACAGAGTTTCCAGAACGATACCTTTGAGTCTTGGCATAGGGCCATTAGTTAATTGCTGACTAACTGTGTGATAAGTGGAAACCCCATCGTCATCATCAGCCATCCATCTTTATTTCTACAAGCGAGATCAAAAACCAATCCTCTGTTTTAAAAATCCTCACCTGTACTCTTAAACCTGGATGAGTATGTGTAATTGTCTGGTGGGAGGATTTATAGATTTCAACAGATTCTCAAAGAGGTCAGGACCAAAACAAGATGGGGAACCACTGCTTTAGAAACAATTGAGTGACCTTTTAACCTCCTTGAAGACCTCTGGACCCAGGAAAGATCCCTTCTAAGAATTCCCCACAGGGACCATAGAACTGTTTGGGATACCTAGGTTTTCCGATCTGTCTTCAGTGTGTCACATGACTCAGCACATCACATTGCTGTAAAACAGAGAAAGGATCTTATCATTCCCCTGCCTAAACCCTTCCCCATCTTCCCCCTCCCTAGAGCAGCCTTGCTGAGTGTGTGAGATGCTAGTTAAAGTAGGTATTTTTGGATGGTTTCCCTAGTGCAAAAGAGCCTTTACCATCACCCTCCCTTCCTGCATGTCAGAAATCTGGATACTGGAAAAATCAAGGTGTCAGCACAGTTGTGGTTCCTTCCCAGGGCTGTAA
This sequence comes from Camelus bactrianus, assembly GCF_048773025.1. Classification (NCBI taxonomy): domain Eukaryota; kingdom Metazoa; phylum Chordata; class Mammalia; order Artiodactyla; family Camelidae; genus Camelus; species Camelus bactrianus. Next base: position 18,733,228 of record NC_133572.1, read on the forward strand.
GGGAAGCACCTGCCCTAGGCTTCTGTCGTAGATGGTCACCTTCCGCCTGTGTCTTTACATACCTTCCCTCTATGCATGTCCGTGTGTTCAAATTTCCTCTTTTATAAGGACACTTAGTCTTACTGGATTAGGGGCCCTACACCAGTATGGCTTCATCTTTTTTTTTTTTAATTTCTCATTGTTTCTTTTTTTTTCTAACTGAAGTATAGTTGATTTACAATGTTGCGTTAGTTTCTGGTGTATAGCACAGGGATTCAGATATATATATATATATATATATATTTATACGTATTCTTTTTCATGTTCTTTTTCATTATAGGTGATTACCAGTTATTGAATATAGTTCCCTGTGCTACACTGTAGGACCTTGTTGTTTATCTATTATGTATATAATAGCTTGTATCTGCTGATCCCAAACTCAGTTTATGCTTCCCGCCCTTTCCCCTTTGGTAACCATAAGTTTGTTTCCTATATCTGTGAGTCTGTTTCTGTTTTGCAGATAAGTTTGTTTGTGTCATTTTTTTAGATTTCACATGTAAATGATATCATATTTATCTTTCTCTGTCTGACTTACTTCACTTGGTATAATAATCTCTAGGTCCATCCATGTTGCTGCAAATGGCATTATTTCATTATTTTTTATAGCTGAGTAGTATTCCATTGTGTGTGTATATGTATGTATATGTGTGTGTATATATATATATATATATATATATGTGTGTGTGTGTATATATATATATATATATACACACAGCATCTTCTTTATAGAGTCATCTGTTGATGGACATTTAGGTTGCTTCCATGTCTTGGCTATTATAAATAATGCTGCTATGAATATTGGGGTATGTGTATCTTTTCAAGTTGGAGTTTTCTATGGATATATGCCCAGGAGTGGGATTCGTTTTTTTAAGGAATCTCCATACTGTTTTCCACAGGGGCTGCACCAGTTTACATTCCCACTGATAGTGCAGGAGGGTTCCCTTTTTTCCACACCCTCTCCAGCATTTATCATTTGTGGACTTTCGAATGATGGCCATTCTGTCTGGTGTGAGATGATACCTCATTGTAGTTGTGATTTGCATTTCTCTGATAATTAGTGATATTTAACATCTTTTGATGTGCCTATTGGCCATTTGTATGTCTACTTTGGAGAAATGTCTATTCAGGTCTTCCGCCCATTTTTGGGTTGAGTTGTTTCTTGGTTTTTCTGAGTTGCATGAACTGTTTGTATATTCTAGAAGGTAAGCACTTGTCAGTTGCATCGTTTGCAAACATTTTCTTCCAGTCTTTTCATTGTTTATGGTTTCCTTTGCTGTGCAAATCTTATAAGTTTAATTAGGTCCCACTTGTTTATTTTTGTTTTTATTTCTATTGTTTGGTAGGCTCATATTTCCCTGATAAATGACAAGGAGAGTACCATTTGGGGTATTGGCCATTTGAATATCTTTTCTTGAGAAGTGCCCAAGTCTTTGCCCATTTGTCTATTGGGTTGTCTATTTTTTTCATAATGATTTGTTTATAAACTTTACATATTATGGATACAACTCCCTTATTGGATATATGTGTTTTGAATGTCTTCTCCCAAACTGTGGCTTGCCTCTTTATGCTCCTAATTTTTTCTTTTGATGAACATAAATTCATAATTTTAATGGAGTCCAATTTGTTAATATTATTCTTTTACAGTTAATGCTTTTTTTGCCTACTTGCAGACCATTGAGATGTTCTCATACAAAGACTAGATTATTTGGCCTTTCGTACTAAAATCTGCCATCCATCTGTACTTAGTTTTTTACATGATGTGGAAAAGAAAAAATAAATTTCCATCTGGATGTCCAGTTGACCATTTATTAGGATTCTGTATATGATTTCAAATCAAAGGACACAGTAGCAGTCTGGATACCTCAGTCAGAACTAACGCATTTAGAACATATGTCCCCGTAATGACTTTTGAAACCCACTGTGACTAGGAACATTCTAGAGCCCTCAGTATTAGGTGTTAGGAAGTGTTAATACTTAATTAACCTTCTTGTATGATCCTAATTTCTGATCTAATGGATTAAGTGAAATAAAATAAAATTATTTTATTTTATCATATAAATATTTTATTGTACAAAATAATTTATTTTATTTCACACTCTAAAGTCAAAGTATAAAATTTAAAACAAATTTGGGCCCCAGGTATAGTGACTACAGATGAAGAAAATTGCTTTCTTAATAGTGTGATGAGTTCATGACTGAACATTTGGGGAAAAACAATCAAAAGGCTTATCTTTGGTTATTAAGGAAGAAAAGTGAAGGGTTTACCAATCTCCGTGGAACTTCCTAAACGTCTCACTGGTTTCCCCAACGCAGTTCAAGATGGAATAAGGAGAAATTGAAGGCAGAAAGATTTAGGGGGGCCCTTCATTCTTTCATGCATTCAGTCAACAAACATTTTACTGATTACTGTCAAGTATTGTGTCCAGTCTTGTGAATATAAAGAGTAGTAAAACACTGAGATGTTTGTAATCCAGTGGACGAAACAGGTAAGTTGCCAATTCCGTATAAGGCGATGCTGGCCGGGGACTCTGAGAGTTTGGCAGATACGACTTCCAGCAGATTGAGGGGAGAATTGGGAACTGCTTCCCAAAGGAATTAAGTCTGAGCTTTGCCTGGCAAAGGGCAAGGCAGGACAAAGGGTATACGGAGGGGTGACCGGGGGCAAGGCCTCTGGCGCTGGCCTATAAACTGTGTGACCTGAGGTACATCACTTTAATTTTTCAGGGCATGAGTTTCATATTTGTGAAATGGGGCTTATAATAGTAAATCTCATAGAGTCATGCTGATTCATTAGTTAATACACGGAAACCATTGGGTGATGGGCACAGTGCGTTGAGCTACTGTCACGTGCAAGGGTAAGAGAGCAACAGTCGGTCCGGAGGCTGGGGAGAAACTCAGAGGCATTAGGTGAGCACGCTGGTCCAGTGTGAGAAGGGCAGCCTGGAACTCAGGGGTGCGGACCCTCGTCCTGTTTTTGCTCCCTGCTTGCCCAGGGACTGTCTGCATCAGCAAAATGACAAGCTGATCCTTCAAGCCCCTTCCAGCACTCATGCCTCCTGACTCTGCCGCTCCTGCTGACAGAGACTTCATAAAGATCATTTGGAGTGTGATGGTGAAGAAATAAAGGAAGAAAGGAAATTCTGTTCGGAGATTTCCAGCTGAGTGAGTGGGAGAGCGCTGATTCATTGCGAAAGAAATAGACAAGGCGTGAGGAGACTGGTGTTTAGAGCCTGGGAATGACACGTCACAGGGTCATGGATAGAGCTTTTAGGTTGGAAGAAGCCATTCCTGCCATTTTAATTCAGTGTGGTAGAAAGGCACGCTGTGGTTAGATTTCAGTGGTTGACAATGATCCTGGAAAAAGCATCTCAATTTCCGGGGCCCAGACTTGACACTTCCAAGAAAGTTACTGAAGTGTGCCCCGCATCTAAATGGCACCATCTGTCAAATGCAGACAGAACGTAGGGGGAACCAGGCACAGGGGCCGTGGGCAGGGGGAACGTTGAATGTTGGCAACTTCACATGGTAGCACATAGTGATAGACGCTTTCTCAGGGGTTGTCCTGGGAAAGAAATGAGTTCACATTTCCCTCAATCTAAGGACAGTTGTCGATGTGTAATAAGGTGCCATAAAAGTGTTTCCCTTCTTATTAACCTATTTGGCTTGTTCAGAATTTATTGCACCAAGTTTAACGTGGCGGGAACAAGCAGGCATTGCAAACTGTCCCTGTTTACGTGCCTTCCATCTTTCCATTTCGGCAGGCATGACGCCTCGGTTAGGGGACTTAGTCTGCCAGGGGACATTGTGTTCCCCTCCCGTGTGACTCCCGCTGCCTTGGTTTTTTGCTTGTTTCCAGTACTTTCATCTAAGTAGGTATTGGTTTCTTCTCCAAAGGGAAACTGAAGATCAAAGTTGCTTGGTCGACACTAGCTTCCTCTTCCTCTTCTTTTATCCTCAGACCATGCCCACCCTCCCCAGCAGCCCTTGGCACCCGCATAGTTTATGTCTTCTCAGAGTGTGATGCGGGCACTGGACGTCCAGCATCTGAGGCCTCCCAACATGACGGACCTCAGGCTGCAAAGGAGCAGGGACATCTAAGAGCCGTCCTGGGTGGAAGCCCAGAAGAGGAGGGAGCTGAGGGGACGAGGGAGGGAGCCCCAGCCAGTCCTCAGACACGGGACAGAGGCAGGAGCCACGCCCTGACTGCATGGCTTTTGACAAGCAGCAGTGTGTTTGTATGATAAGGAGTCAGTTGTGCACGAACCGAGACAGAGATGCTAGAGAAGTAGCAAAAAGAAGAGAAAAACTTTCTTTGTGAAAAGAAAGAGACAAGCATGTCTTTCTTGAGTCAAAGCAGTACTAACTACACATCCTCACAAAGCTGTTTACTGGTCCCTGCCCCGTGTCACCCACACGTTAACCATAATTCACACTCTTGGATGGAGACATGTCCTCGTTTATGACCCATCTTTTTCCTTTCTTTTTGGTGTGTTTCGAAGAACAGAAATTCTGACTATTAATGTTGGCGAATTCCCCAAACGTTTTCTCTTTGTACTGAGATTTCTGTGTCTTGTTGAAAGAGATCCTCCCCAATCTGCTTTGCTCTTTAAGTAATTAGTTTGTGAACCTCTTCTTCTGTTAGTCTGTGGTTTCAGGTTCCAGGCTGCAATGGTCTATTTCCTCTGTTGGTGTCAACACAATGACACAGTTCACACAAAGGAAGGAAATACTTCAACGATGAGATGCAGGGTAATAAATCATGGCTAATTAAAATCACCCTAATTATTTACTGAATGTTTAACAAGTCAAGGTACTGTGCTCGGCACAGTACAAAACCTATACCCTGCCAATCCTGGGGACGGTGACATATTTTGCAGATGAGGAAACTGAGAGGAAAAAAGCTAAAAATACAGTCACTTGGCAAACGTTAACAAAAAACTATACTCATTAGTGAAGCATAGCTTCAGTTAAGACAGACACTTCTAACTCAAAACTCTATTTTGAGAGTCAGTCTAAAAAGCCTGTGGTATTGAAACACGCCCATGGTTTGGGTATAGTAGATACATTTGTATTGAGAATCGCATCCCATTTTCCTGAAAATCAATGAAAAAGGGTTCTATATTCCTTTTTGATGGACACTGTCTCAGGAACTGAATTGTGAGTTTGTCTTTGCTACCAGGAGACAGTCTGGAAAATAACTGTATCAACAGGTAAATATATGAAGCTTTGGAGAGAAAACTGACTGCTGAGGGTAGAGTCTCCTTGCAGATTCAGTGCCTTTGAGCTCCTGGAGTTCTAATGTTCTGATTTGCAGCTAACAAAAGTATGGAGCAGAGTCACCAGGTGCATGTGTGACTCAGATGTGATTAAATAAGGAAAGCAGGAAGCAAGTGAATACCTGGGGAAAAGCTTTTCCTCCCATTCCCTACGGGAGTTAGAAGACTTCACTTTCTTTTATCAAAAAAAAAAAAAAAAAAAAAATGGCCTTAGCCAAATCACTCACTGCCTCTGTTCTTACAGTTTTTTTTTTAACTAAAGTTTATTACAAGATAATGAATATAGTTCTCTGTTCTATACAGAAGCAATTGTTCTTTTTTTAATTAAGGTATAGTCAGTTTGCAATGCTGTGTCAGTTTCTGGTGCACAGCACCATGCTTCAGTCATACATGAATATACATATATTCATTTTCATATTCTTTTTCACCGTGAGCTACTACAAGATATTGAATATATTTCCCTGTGCTATACAGTATAAACTTGTTTATCTATTTTATATATACCTGTCAGTATCTGCAAATCTCAAACTCTCAGTTTACCCCTTCCCACCCCTCTCCACCCTGGCAACCACAAGTCTGTATTCTATGTCTGTGAGTCTGTTTCTGTTTTATATATAAGTTCATTTGCCTTTTTTTTTAGATTCCACACATGAGTGATAGCATATGGTATTTTTCTATCTCGTTCTGGCTTACTTCACTTAGAATGACATTCTCCAGGAGCATCCATGTTGCTGCAAATGGCGTTATGTTGTCATTTTATGGCTGAGTAGTATTCCATTGTATAAATACACCACATCTTTATCCAGTCATCTGTCCATGGACATTTAGGTTGTTTCCATGTCTTAGCTATTGTAAATAGTGCTGCTATGAACATTGCGGTGCAGGTGTCTTTTTGAATTAGAGTTCCTTCTGGATATATGCCCAGGAGTTGTATTGCTGGTCATATGGTTCTGTCCTTCAGTTTTCACATCTAAAGATAATAATATATACTCCTTACCTCCCAGGATTGTTGTGAGAAAATACTGAAATGTGCACATGAAATGCTTTAAGAATTGTTAAGATGAAATGCAAGATGTTGCAAGAGTTGCTAATGTTAACATTAAGTGGTATTGATAGCATATAAGACTTACGATTTTGTATGTGTGTATATATTCCAGTATCCATGTCTGTATATAATTTTGTACACAAATGATAATTAATTCCATATAAATTATGTCTTGCAGTCCTTGGAAGACTTTTATATCCATTAACTCACATGAGCCTCCCCTGTGAGGTGGGCCAGTGTTAGGTTACCTTCCCATGCTGCTCGCGCACATCTCTGTTTCCTCCTTTGCAATTTCTGCAACTTCTGCCAGTCCTTGTCGCTGTTACCTTTCACCTCCAGATCATTCTCTGATAGCTGCTGTCAAATACGTAACTTGCATATGTCCATTCCTTTCCAGCTTCTGAGCATAGCCTAAAATTCAACATCCAGGTGGAGGAGCAGACAGCACCCTGTGCCCTTGACCCCACATCTTCATCAGCTTTCGTTTCAAGCACCCAAGTGCCCTGTTTTTAGAAACTGACTCCCATGGCTTTGACATTGCTCCAGACCACTATCTCTGGAATCTGTAAATCTAACAGTTCACACGCAGACAGTGACATCCTTGACTTCTCTCTCTCTCATCTTATTCCTCCCACCAAAGCTGCCGTTCCAGTTTGGCAGGACCTCCAGTCATTTGCCTCTTCTCCGACAACCCACAACACACACACGCACGCATACACACTCCCCACCAAATGCACACTTTCTCATAGTCCATGAGCTGCCTCCTGGTCGTACGTCCTTCTCTGAGCACTTACGTCCACTACTTAACTCCTTTACCTATTTCCTCTACCCCCTGCCTTTTCCATTTGTTTCCCCTTAAATCCACTGTTCATACCCCCAAATCTGGGTCTTGCCAACAACCCACTTTTCCTGCTCCAACCGCAGGCGCTCAGGTGCTGCTGGAGGAAACCAGGCAAGTGTCTGTATGAAGCAGGGGAGGCACAAAGCCTTCTTTAACCTCCGCGGGTGCTCTGCTGCTCCAGCGTCTTTACTGGTTTCTGGTCCGTTTTCTTTCCCATCGAGACCTGTGGTCATGAGTAGTTATCTCCTTCCAGAAGCACCTTCCTTTACTTGCAGCCCTTTAATTGACAAAATACGATCTGGCCTTATACTCTTTAGAGAAAAAGTAAGTAACTGAAGATCTATCTCAGGTCCTGCTCCAACCTACAAATTTATCCACCTCCCCACTCACCTTTAGCTCTTTTCCTCCTTGTCTGAGGATGAAATGACTTCCTGTGTCCAGTGCTGGTCCCTCTATCTTCTCTACTAATTTTAAACCCTCTGAGCTTCTCGAGAACCTCATTTCCACTTATTTTCACTGCACTCTCTCTTCCTTTTCTAATTCCTCTCAGACTTTTTTTTTTTTTTTTGAGTCATTTGATAGATTTTATTTTTTTAGAGCAGTTTCAGGTTCACAGCAGAATTGAGCAGAATATGCAGAGAGTTCGCACACAGCCCTCCCCACCCACACATATGCACTCCCCTACCCTCAGCATCCCTCATCCGTGTGGCATTTTTGGTACAATCGATGAACCAACATGGACACAAAATTATCAACCAAAGTCCGTAGTTTACATTAGGGTTCACTCTTGATGTTGTACATTCTATGGGCTTTAACAAATGCATAATGACATGTAGCTACCACTATAGTGTCCTACAGAATAATTTCATTGCCCTAAAAGTCCCTTGTGCTCCATCTGTTCATCCCTCCCTCCCTCTCCCTGAACCCCTACTCAGACTCTTCTTAGGCTCAGACATCCCATTTCATCAACAAATGAACTTCCGCGGCCGGTCCATTGCTTCGCATCCTCCCCTTCTCCCACTGCTGCCCATCTCCCTACTGCACTTTTCCTTCTGTGGTCGAACTTCTCCCAGAGGAAATTTACACCAGCTGTCCTAATTCAGTAATCTGCCCAGAGCTATCGTACAAATACTGCCACCAAAAACAGTTCATGAGTTATTCCGACGTGCTTTATTCAGTCACTTTCCCCTTCCATGCTGACAGTTTACCTTGCTGAGTAAGAACGTTGGCTTGGAATGAGTACGTGAACATGGCTGCTGTTTCCACCCACGGCTAGAAATGGCATCGCAGCACTGACTGTGAAATAAGATAGTGATGCGAATTACGGGGGGAAAAGTTCCCCCAAGGTCAGTTACTGATACGAGATTCTTTGAGAAACGGTGCTTCAAAAATGAAAGGTAGAGTCAAAATAAATGTGCATATGCTCAAGGATGAAACGTGTTTTACACTCAGGATCCCAGAAAGTGCCAGCGGCTGAGTTCTCGACGTGTCAGTCAAAAGTAAGCACAGACGTCAGGGGAAGCCTCGTCTTCATAGTTTATCCTGGCCTGACATCAGAGGCCAGCTGAGAGCTGCTGAGCTTCGGTTCTTCCTCCATCAAAGGAGAGAACGCAATGAGATGAACCCTGGCCTCCACGGACAGAAATGACTGAGATTCACAGCACCACGAGGGGACGTGGGGGACCTTTGACTGTCAGCAAGTGTCAGGTTACATGGATGCTCTTCCTGGCCAGCTCATTTCTGGGGGTGGAGAATGGCATGTTTGCTGATGGGCGAGGACGCCCCCAAGGGATGCTGATGTAATACATGTGGAGATGCTGCAAATCCCATTTCTAAAGACAAGAAAGAAATGAATCGAAAGTAATTCAAACCATCAATAAGAATAGTAATAATTTAGTATTTTCATCTTACAAAAATGCTAGCGTGAACGTTGAAAACTAAAACGAAATACCAAAATTTAATATCATGGTGACCTCAGTTTAGGAAACTTTAAAGGATAGAAAATTTAAACCTTGCACTCCTTTAGTTTTTTAAAACTGTGTCCATGTGCTTAAAAGCAGTAAAAATAGATCTCTTTTCGTGATCTTCATTATCAGATTTACAGACTCGCAGACATAGAACACAAACTTGTGGTTGCCGGGCGGGAGGGGGTGGGAAGGGACAGACGGGGAGTTCGAAATCTGTAGATACTGACAGGTATATATAGACTAGATAAACAAGATTATACTGTGTAGCACAGGGAAATGTATACAAGATCTTGTGGTAGCTCATGGTGAAAAAGTATGCGACAATGAATATATGCATGTTCGTGTATGACTGAAAAATTGTGCTCTACACTGGAAATTGACACAGCATTGTAAACTGACTATAACTCAATAAAAATAAAATTTAAAAAAAATTAATTTTAAGCTCCCCAGATTGCTGTTTCCCCATATGAAAATCTCAGGAAAATGCTCAGCAACTTTATTAAAGTGAAAGTTTAATTCCTGATACATAAAAGCTATTTGTTTGTCAACAATTGCAAAAGGCAATCATTGCTATTAAATCCAGGGGTACCTTTGTTTCTCTTAGGTGGCTGACTGACTGTGGTGTGCATCAGATCACGGCCACCGGCCTGCCACTAAGCTCCTTGATACCCAGTAATCGGAATTCCAACCAAGTTCGGAGGAGAAGAGCAAGATCAGAAAGGTGGTTTGCCAATGGCAAAGATGACATTTTGAACATGTTTATTTAGTTTACATCATTTTCTTTAATGTAGGAGAAAGAAAGAGTAATTTCAGGAGGGAAAAAAAAAACCCTATTTTTATTTCAAGAAAATGAAGTCTAGATGAAGCAGTTGGAAGGTCATCTCGAGAGAAATTAAATAAGAACTATAGCTAAAATGATCACTTTCATATTAATTGTGATAATTGAACATCTGAAATGTATAGCTGGTTATCACAAAGCTGAGGAAATGATGCTACAAATACAGGTATATATAAAATACAGGTCTGTTGCCCTAATTCAGTGTGTAATCACATAGGCTGTTTGATTCTGCCTTTGCCACTCTGTGTTCACGTGGGCTTTTCCCTAAGGCAACGCCATAGAAAATGGCAGAAGGGGGACTTTATGTAACTCAGCTGAATACTTTTTCCGAGAAAAAGCAGTCGGTTTGGCTGTGGAGGAGGCAGAAGCTGCAGCGTGTTCTTTAACACATTACCAGTGAATGTTTTGTGGCCATGCCGGCCTCCTCTCCATCATCGACTTGGTACACAGCGCTTACCTCACAGAGTGAAGCAACGGTCAGTCTTATCTAGAGTGAAGGGCTCCGGTGTACGGGTGAGGCATCAGTGGATGGAGTCAGAGTGTTCAGAGATGACGTTTGAGTGCCTTCATTGGACCCCCAGACATTCAGACGCTTGACTTCCATCTCAGCAGTCTTCTTTTTCTTTTTTGACTTTTTTCAATGAGGGGAGGTAATTAGGTTTATTTATTTATTTAAATGGAAGTACTGGGGATTGAACCCAGGGCCTCATGCATGCTAGGCATGCACTCTACCACTGAGCTATACCCTCCCCTTATCTCATCAGTCTTATCTCAGTCTTTTGCGCAGTTGGATCTGGGGTAACAGTAACAATACAGGTGGAGACGTGCTGCACGAATTCCAAGTAATCTGCAGAGCAAATAACAGAGTGAGCTGTGGCTGTGGTCTTGATTAGAGATTCTTAAGGGAGGTTCTTTTCTGCTTCTGGCTATTTATGGTTTTATTGGAACATCTTATTGCACAAATGCTTCTGTGGGAAAACATGGATGGGAGGATGATGCCACTGAGAACTCGGCCAGGGAACCCTTTAACCATCCCGGTGGCATCTCTCCAGACAAAAACTGGAATATAACCAGATTTTCTGTGGCTAATCTAGGAAACGCTATCCTAGGGTTTTCTCCTACACTCAGATAAGTAATAAAATATTGGCAGATAATAAAAATGACTGAATTGAAAAAAAAACCATTGAAATGGTATTATGCTGACACAGTAGCTGAACTGTAACCAAATTCACACATTCATCGACCCCAGAGCTAGACAAAAAAACCTCAAGAGGGTATTCGCTCTGGGCTCTAGAAGGTTTTATCCCCGCTTCATAACTGTGTCCCAGGATATCCCAAAGAACACGTGTAATCATTAACTTTATAATTAAATAGCAATTGTAACATAATTCAGAAAAAATTCAGCAGTCATATTTCTGTCCAGAAAGCCAATTGCCTTTATGAACAACAGCCATGCAAGAAAAAAAAAAAAAGAAGAAAGAAGAAAGAAAAGTTGAGTTTTTCCATACTGCTGATATTAAAGAGATGGATGGCAATAGAAAAACAGTGGCTAATGTACATTTTGCCTCCAAAATTTCAAATGCAGTCAGTGACATCTCTGAGACTCATTGCTCAGAGTCTCTTATATGGATGCTCAACTAGTGGTTTTTAGTCAGTGTAATATTAATGGCCCTTAGAAACAGTGGTCTAAATGGATGCCTGTCTGTCATAATAATTACAACAATAAAAATAACTATTAAAAGAATTCTCAATAACATTGATTTCCATTACTGCCCCGCTTTTATGTTTTTAAAACTTACATTAAGTGATAAATTTTTTTTAACGTATCCCTGTAAAGTAAGTGTTTTTCTTAGGATAAAATGCCAGGGGAGCTTTGTTTTTCTAGCATGGTGAGGCCTGGGTTCTTTGATTTTGCTTTTGGGAATATAAGATATAAAAAAACTAGAGAAACTCTACTCTGGAAACTTACTGAAAAGGTATCTTTCTTTGCTGACAATGTATGGCTTGACCCCATCTGTCTCCTCTACTGCAATGACCTGTCATCTGAATCAATCAGTCTGTTGTAAACTACATTTGCTTCAGGCAGATACGGAGGTTTGTAGCAGGGAGCAGAGTTCATGGGAATGAAATGGGCTATTTTCCAAGTAAAATTTAAAACTTTGCTATGACTATTGCCAAGAAGAGAAAAGTGGGTGATGGAAAAAAATCGAAGTAGGTGGGCTAAGAAGTGTTAATATTAAAGATGTTTGTGTTTATCTCACATTTGCAATGGAAAATTCTCTTTGAGAGGAATTTGGGGCCTGTTGAGTAGTTTACAAGATCAGTCAAGAAAAACTAAACTCAGCCCCTTCAGAAGAACCAGACAGCAAAGACTTCCTTCAGAGGCTCAGTATTACCAGCGAAAAGGGCTGAGAGGTGCAGCTAATCTAAAGGCAAATCACTGTTGGTGAATTAATGTGATGCTAATGTGAAGCTGAAGATATTACTTTTCTTGATCAAAAAGAAAAAAAAAAGGATATCACTTCCCAGTGCACATTTATTATAGCCTAAATGTTTCGCAGGGCAATCATGAGTAATGATCATGTTAAGAAGGCTTCTCTGTGACAGCCCAGGACCACCAACTCTAGACTAGATCGTAAAGACATTCAAGCCTGTTCAGAATGCCTCCGAGTTCTTATTTCCTTCCAGACGGGTTTCCAATGCCCTCTGGGTCAGGTGCCCCAAACTGCCTCTCCCAGTGAAGTCCTTAACCTCACATCCTTGATCTTGAGGAAATTCCTCCATCTGTATTTACCCATTCACTCCTGGTCCTACCAAATTAGTTTCTTTAACTAACTGGAGAGAAGCTGTGACCATCCGATGCGGGGACCACTTCCAGAGCACACAGGTGCCATTTCACCAGCATCTTCATTGTCTTCTGATAGTATTTCCAGGTCCCCAGGAGGACTAGGAGGGAGATACTTGGTGTGGGTAATGTTTCCTCTCTTCAAACCACGTGTGTTTTCCTAAGGTTATATGTATTACCCGATGAGTTTATCTATCTGTCCATCTGTCATCCATCTGTAAAAACCACTTACAAAATACAAAGAGCTGGAAATCTCTGGATTTCTCGTGCCTTAATCCTTCTGTCTGCAGAAAGGAATCACCTTGTGATGTATCTTCTACCTTTTCCTCATGGGAATGGGAGGGCATCTCCTTTTGTTGTCTGTTCTAAGCATATGTATTTTACATGATCAAAGTTAGATCTAGTTTTATTACCCTTAAATGTTCATTAATTCCTGTGTACTTATCTATAAAGTATGTCATTGCGTGTTTTCACTTGTCTCCATGACTGGTGTTTATACTGCCATCATGCTTAACATTTTTCAACCTTATCACATAACAATTGGCAAACATAGAGGGGTGGACTTTTATATTAGTTTTCCTGAAGGTGATGCACAAGCTAACCCACTTAAAGATTGAATTTTCCGCAGTTAACAGCAATCACATTTTATTTGAAATGTGCCTTTTGCGGTGTAGCACATTTTCATGTTTCTCCAGAAGCCAGAAAGAAGAAGTAGGATTTTCACCCAGGAAACCCTCTAATTAGCATTTTACCTCGGTGGTTAATAGCACTCCAACTTAATTTATTATTTTCACTTATCAAGCACAAACATGTAGCATTCGTGTATTAAGTGGCTGTTTTAATTCCAAATGAAAGTTTCCTGAAACCCCTCAGATTTCCAGATTCTGGACCATATCATTATTTTATTAGAAAACCACAAAAAGAAACACACTGAAGACTATCTTAACTGCAAATATCGACACAAATTTGGAACTTTATAAAGGTGAGGGTTGTGTGCCATTGTGAATACGTTAAGGCCACTGAATGGTACACATTAAAAGTGATTCACTTGATGTTATGTGAATTTTACCTCAATAAAAAAAAATCAACACAAAGAAAGTCTTTGAGAGGCTCATCTCACCCCTTTATAAAAGAACCTTACATAACTCTACTGGGAGCAGTGTCTATCCAGGCCACAGAAATCCTTTTGAACCTGCAGTTCTGGGAGAGATTAGGTCAGGCTTTAAATAAAGAAGGTGTAGGTAAGTTAAATTGTCACTGAATTCTTAAATACCACTTAAGTGTCCAAGAACTGTACTTTGTCCGTATCATTTGTTCTCACTGTAATAAATTGTGTGGCCTGACTCCCAGTATCCATTGTAAAGGTTGATCTGTTGTCTTTGTTCGTAAAGGTCCCTGGAGAGGAAGTTCTGTGTTTTGTTTTTTGGTTTTTTGGCTGATTGTTAATTTATCTAATCAGTACCCAGTTGATAGATACTTGGATTGTTTCCAGTGTTTCACTATTACAAAAAAGTTGAAATTAATAACATTGTACATATTTTATTTTATATGTGTTCAGGTATATTGGTAAACACCCAGAAGTTGGATTACAGGTTCCTTGGAAAATGTATTTTTTATTTCAGTAGATATTGTCAAATAGCCCTTCATCCGGATAGTATCAATTTGCATTTCCACTGGGAATGTGTAAGAGTGTCTTAATTTCCCTCAACCTTGGGTGGCTTTTTCTAATGTTTCCCTCTGACCCTCAGCGTTTGTGATGGTCACTGAAATCTTGCCTTAAGCTTTTAAAATTCATCTCTTTTAAATTCTCAACTGGGAACAGATAGCAACTGATCTGACTCCAGCAGACAGCACTTCAGAAACTTCCGTTTTGTTGCTGGTCTTCATTCTCCAAATTCCACAAACTTTTCTTCAGAGTTTTCTTTTTTTAAACAAATTTTAAACCATCTCTATTATTCACTTCTTGACTCTTTTCAGTATTTCCATTTAATACATCAGTTCATAGGTTCCAAACTAGATAATAATCTTTACCCAGATGTATGATGGAAAATGAGTTTTTCTTCCAGTATGCGACCCTTGTTCTCTCGACACATAATAATACCATCCAAACACTGTTGATGCAATGAATTAAAATGTGCATTCACATCCGTTCCTCATTTGTTCTCTGCCCTTTGCTCTTCACTTATAATAGTGATACTAATAATGTGTTACTGTGTTATATTCTGCATAAGGATTTGGTCTGAATTCAAAATCCTTAGTTATCACTGATGGCTCTTGTCTCCCTGAAATGTTTTTAATTCTATGTGTGTTTGCTGTTACAGTTCACTTTGGATACTTCATTCCGGCTCTCCTAACTCTTTTTGAATTCTAATGCTATTTCCAAAATATCCATTGACCTGAGTCCTAGCTAGGAAAGATGGTCCTCCAAGGTCTTACTCAGATGGAAATGGGTGTGTCGTTGTCTGTGCAGGGCTGTGAGCAATACTGGAAAGTAACAGAACAAAGCAGTGGGGTGGGCAACACAGGACTTAGATGAGGACAATTCAGGTGGTTTGCAATTCAGGTGGCCTCACCAGGGACGTGGTTGACGAAGAGACCGACCGTATGAAGAAACACGAGTAGAGAGTGAAAGTCAAATACAGTTATTGCAACTCCCTCACTACTTGGGAGGAAAAACTCGGAGGCCTGGTGCCTTCATTTGCCGTTGCTGCCATAACAAAACCCCACAGACTGAATGGTGTAAATGATAGACATTTATTTTCTCAGTTCTGGAGGGTACAAGTCCAAGGTCAAGGTGTAGGCAGGTATGGTTTCTTCGGGGGCCTCTCCCCTTGGCTTGCAGATGGCTGCCTTCTAGCTGCCCTTACACGGTCTTTCCTCTGCGTGCACATCCCCGGTGTCTCCGTGTGTCCAAATGTCTTCCTCTTATAGGGACATGACAGATTAGACTCCAGCACGCTCATTTTATCTTCATCACCTCTGAAAGCTCCTGTCTCCAAATGCAACACAATTTCCAGTGTTTCCCTGAGAAATTAAGGCCCATTTGCATGTAGTGATTTAATATCACTTCTTACTGGATGCTTTCCCTTCCCAGATTCACATCCCAGCTCCTCAGGTGTTCCCTGCACCTCCCCAAACTTCCACTCAAATCCTTTTCTCAGGGTCAACTTCTGTGGGAACCCAAATTAGGACAGACACAAGGGGAGAGACATTAGAGCGCTGTAGAGTGACACAAGGCCGTGAGCCCAGCACCAGATGACTGGAATTCAAGTTCTGGCCTCATACCTTGGCCCTCCTGTCATCAGATTTTCAATCTCCTGATACTTCAGTTTTCCTCTTCTGTAAAATGGAGCAGATAACAGTGTCTGCTTTTTAGGAGGGCTCTTTCTGTTCCTCCATTAGGAAATGAATTAGGACTATCACCAAGCTATTTTTAAATATTATTATTACCCCCACAGTAACACATAATTCTCTGCCCTCAAAGAATTCTACTTAATTTGGACAATCAAATTTCAGGCTATGAATTCTTATACTGCATAAGGCAGCAGATGGTTAAAGTTTCATGTGAATGACCATCATAGCCACTACTGAAAATATTAAATAACACCAGAAACTAACTCAATCAAGAAAGCTATCCTGACCACAGGATCCACGTCCTTCACTGGTATCTATTATTCATTTGTTATGAGGAGAGAAAGTTTGTATAAGACAGTGTTCCTGCCATCAGAGCTTACGATCCTGCTTGGAGCACAAGACATGTTACACGAATGAATGAAATTAAAAGCAGCAGGTGCTGAGTGCTAGGATGCTAGGTGAATAAACTTTATACAAACTTAGAAAACAATACAGAGTAAACACTAAGGATGGTTGTGTGTTCAGCCCTCAAGTAGGCTGTCATTAGACACAAGGTTGATATCATAATAAAAAGTAATCTTCATAAAACCAAGACAAAATTATAAATACAGCACCGAAAAGGATCTTATGAGCAGTCTCCTAGCCAATCGGTTTGCAACACGGCATGTCACCCCCACCTCACCCTGGAGGCATTTGGAAGCGTGAGAAGGAAGGTGTGGGCTGTCATGACTACAGATGGCAAAGCATTAGTGGGTGGGACCTAGACATGCTAGACGCACTGCAGGATGGGGGACACACTGCCCAACAGCCTAGAAAGAACTCTCCGGCCCCCATCCAACCCACCAACCTCCCAACCTTCCAACCTTCCCGCCCTCTGTTACATAAGGAAAACTGATATTCATGCAGGATGCGAGCGTCCCCACACTCTCCGGGGTTTAACATCCGTATGGCAGACGATGCTATCCAGTACGAACATTGTTGAGCCACGTGTCATTTTAAATTTGCTAATAGTCACATGGAAATATTTTAAAACCAGTGAAATTAATTGAATAATATATTTTATTTAACCCAGAATATTATCATTTCAACATGTAATCAATATACAGTCATTAAGAAGATATTTTATGGGTTTTTTCTGTACTAAGTCTTCCAAATCTGTTACCTGTGTATACTTAGCAGCACGTCATTGGCCACATTTCAGGTGAACGTAGGCACCTGGAGCTAGTGGCCCCCATACTGTGGCTCTAGGAGATTCTGTGTGTTTTTCCAAACCATCCTTGTCTTTCTTTACAAGTCGCGTGTCATAAGCAACGGAGTCAATGACCTCGGTGACTCCACTTACTATTGCTGCCATTGTATCACAGAAGGAAATGAGATCCGTCTGACCAAATGTGTTTTTCAGAAAGCCAAAGCCATGGTGGTTATTCTTTTGTACCTTCTGAATTGATTTCTGGATGAGTCAGATTTTTTTTTTAAGTTTGAAGCTAAATCGACCATTTTATTATTCCAGGCTTCACTTTTTCTTTTCCTGAAAAATATGCAATCTTTTTGCCATTTCCCCTAATTGCTTTCATTATTCAGGATAGTACCTGAACACGAATTTCCTGGTTCTTGTCGGAATTTTATATAACTTGGTTCTTCTTATGGTTCTATTTTTTTAAATAGTAATTTGCCTATATTTCCCTTGCTGAAATTTCCATAAATATTCCCACGTTTATTCCAGCTAATACAACTATTTCATACCCATTTTTTTATCAGATCAATTTTGCATGTCACTAAATTCCTTCTGGCATTCTTACATGCTGTATTGAATATAACTCTTTTGTTCATTCTTCCTCATTTCTCTAGAACTGGTTATTAAGTGATAAACATTTTCCTTGGGGTATTGTATAATTATTTTTCATAAATATTTTATTTCTGCTTGGTCAATATTTTATTGTTAGTAAAAATACCCCTGAAGTAAGATATAAATATAGTTTTTTAATATTTGGATTTCAATCCAGGACATTTGAACTTTAAGTCTTTAAATGTAGCAAGACATAGGTTTTAAAATGTGTCGCACTTACATTATGAAAAAGAGGCAATCATATCAACTTTTCTGAAAAATTTTAAGGGATGATTTGTCTACATTTTAGTTGGAATTTGGTAACTTTATACCCTGAAAGTGGACATTTCTAGTCCACGCATATTTTTTTGTCAATTTCTCCTCAATCAAAATATAGAGAGAGTTGTATATTTCAGGCCACGGATCTATATGTCTGCTTTTATTTAAGCTTTTTGGTTGAATTTTCCAGATTGAACTATTTTAAGCTTTGTCTACCCAATGGTCTCAGTCACTACCATTCCGTGCACCTGCCATCGCGGCGTGAACACAGCCATGGTCAGTATGTAAAGGTATCACCTGCCTGACCTCAGCCTGTTTTTGTGCCACTGGGCTGTAGTTTTTTGGCCCTTGTTTTAGATATTCTAGGATCACTCACTTTATTTTTACTGTATGAACTGGCTATTCGATCTCCCATCGTGATTCTGGGGTAATGCTGAGTTGTTACACTAAGCTTTGAGTACAAAAAAGATGTTACCAAGTCCAGACTTGTTCCGCTCACCACACAACAGGTGTTGGGGCAAGGAATAACGACTTTATTCAGAAAGCCGGCAGACCAAGAAGATGGAGGACTAATGTCCTGGAGAACCATCTTCCCTAAGTCAGAATCAGGTTCCTTTCATACTAAAAAGGAGGAGGGGGTGTGGTTGGTTATTGCAAACTTCTTGGTGTTGGAATCCTTTGTTCTTGCATCTGTCCACATGGGTCATGTCATAGTGTTCCTGTAAAACCTCTAACAAAACAAATGTTATTTTCTATTCTGCAACTTTTTATCTTTATATGAATGGAAAAGTGTAATACCCTTAAAGATCAGAGCCTTGAGAATGGGCTACCCTGTATATTTCAGGCTATAGACAACATTCTTTTACAAGATGTGTGGAACCAGCATGAGGAAGCCCAGGAAACAGAGCACATGGTTAGAGCCAAAGGAACAGATCTAATATGGAGTCAGGTTTGTTCTTCCCTATTACAAAGGCAGGTTCAGAGGCCACTAATTCTCATCTGACCATGAAATGATCCTTCTTGTCTTTCTTTTCCTGCTATGTGTATAATAAAAATCACTTATACCTCTGCTTTTGAAACAAAATTACTCCAATGTTTACATCATTGTTTTATTTTAATAGTTTCCATAAAACCACACCCTCAGCTTTGGGTCCATCACTTACTGGCTTTTGGCAGTCAATTTTTACAGATTTCTCACTTTGAGTTCATTTGCTGCATGGTGGACACTCCAGAATTTTTTGACTTAACACCGTAAGAGCCTTCCAAAGAAGATTTATTATAAATGTCTCCCTATAAATGTGTAAGGATGAACTTATAATGCCATAGGCGTAAATGGACAATTGCAAAGTAAATGTGGCTGAAGCCATCACCACTGAAACAGACCCAGAGCTGCCGCAGAAATGCTTTCTCTAGCTGCGGATACTGTGGGTCGTTACCCTCGAAGTGTGAAGTAGCCGAGTTACAATTGCTATGGGGACAGTAACTGAAACTGGACCTTTGATGCATTTATGTTTTCAACTTGAACGTTGTTATTAACAAGCTTTTGCATTTACCTTTTGTTTGTAAGTGGCTTTCTTTTAGGCTTTCAAGCGGATTAACTTTAAAAGGTCCCTTTGGGAGGGAACAAGCAGAAAGCTTGATTCTGTGCAGAATCTCATTCACTCCTAGGATCAGAGTTTACCTCTATAGAATCAGCGTGGCAATGCTTTTTTTTTTTTTTTTTAATTGGAGTTCAGTCAATTACAATGTGTCAATTTCCGGTGTACAGCACAGTGACCCAGTCATGCATGTATACATATATTCATTTTCATATACTTTTTCATTAAAGGTTATTACAAGATACAGAACCTTGTTCCCTGTCCTATACAGAAGAAGTTTATTTTTTATCTATTTTTATGTATAGTAGTTAATATTTGCAAATCTTGAACTCCCAAATTTATCCCTTCCCACCCCCTTTCCCATCCTGTTACCACAAGATTGTTTATTATGTCTGCGAGTCTGTTTCTGTTTTTGTTTTTTGGTTTTTGTTTGTTTGTTTGTTTTTTGAGGATAGGCAATGAATTCCCATTTAGAGACCACTCCTTTAAAATAAATAGTGGACGCTTATTGATCGGAAAGTCAGTCACCTGGCAATTTCTGTTGGTTGATTAGAACTTTGACTGCACAGCTTCTAAGCAGGTCGATTTCCTGTGGCTTGTCTGAAATCAAGAGAAGTAAAGTAACGGCCACTGAGTAGCCATGAGTGAGAAATTCCCATCGTTAATTCTCTCACCTCCTCCATTACCTCAAATTCAAAAGTGGGCAAGTCAGCACACCCCCATAATTCCTGCCATTGCTTCATTATTGCACCTCTACAAATTAAATCAATTAAGCTATCCTTTATGATGATGGAAATTTGAGTATTCTGAGTAAATGTGAACCATCAGGCACGTGATGCCCCTCTAAGGCTTCTGGGTGCCAGAACCCAAAAGGACTTGCAGAGACTAACTGGGAAATGAAAGCAGTTGACATCAGTGAAGTACCTCCTGTGCTGGGCGTGACAATGGACGCTTTATGTGTGTATTAAATCTCACCCAATCCTCACAGCGCTCTCCATGGGCCAGATGAGGTTAACAAAACTTCCCCAGCCACAGTGAGTAATTAGTGAGGTCACTATTTGAACCTAGTCCTGGGTAGCTCCCAGAATCCCAGGATTCTTTAAAGACATCTATGCTTTTGCAGATTTCTAGTTCAGCAAATAATATTTGTTACATTTGTGTCAGATCGCTCCTCCAGGTTTCCATTAAACATTGCATGTGTGCATGAAATAACAAACTCAACGTCCAAATTTACTTGAGGAGTGAGGTCCATTTATTGAGCATCAGATTTTATAACAGTGAAGCATAAGGGTCTGGTCAAAATGAAAAAAAAAATGAACGTGGAAATGTAAAGCAAGAGAGAGTTGAAATAAAGGCTTTGGTTCTTTAAGTGGCACTGTTCCCATTTGTACACATTCCTATAGGTTAGTGTGTGTACTGCAGATACCAAGAGGTTTTTTTTTTTTTTTAATAACAAAGGGGCTCAAATTCTGCTATTTCTAGTTATACAACTTTTCAATTTTATACTATTTTTAGTAGATACAGCAGGAAGTCAAAATCTGGCAGTACATTGCCTTTTAAAACACAGTCAATGTAATAGAGGCAGATTATTCTGGGTTGTAATACAAAGTTTAGCACATCTCGTCTCTTGCCTGCTCCATTTAACTACTGCCCCCTGCAGGCATTCAACTTTCCCTCCCACAAAACAGAACTGTTCCTTCAAATGAGGTGTGTAATATTTCTAAAAGGAATAAAATTGTGTTTCCATATGATAAATAAAAGCCAAAAAAAAAAAAAGTGTGTTGTAGTGGTCCATTGGTGGAGTACCAAATTCTAAAGACTTATTTTCAATTTCTCAGTTTCTGGAATCGATTCATGGTGTCATGTTAACACTGATTAGATTCAATGGAATGGATTCCCAGTACATGAATTCACGAGAAATTGTTGTATGAACTAGAGTCCCAATTTATTAAGTTTCTATTGGATGAAGATTTCTTTTAAGGTACTAAGATTATTACGTCCTCATTGCAAGGGACCATCCTTCTAGTATCTTGGTGACTGGGTATTATGGCCAGTCCACAAGGTTGGGATGGATTCCCACCCAAAATTTTTTTCAGATTTCAAAACTGATCATCACACACACACACACACACATACACAACACACCCCAAGAAGATATGAAAAGATTTATTATTCTTATAATGAAGCTTTCTGGGAAGAGCAGGACAGACCTCTCAAGCTGATCTGAAGTGTCTCGAAAGAACTGAGAAAGGAAGAAAGGTAACGGGCTTTGAGTTGTTATGGTGGTTAGGGGCTGGGACTGGAGCGACGGTTTTGGTGCATGATATGCACATGCACCTTGGCTTTCTTATCAGCCTGCCCAGATGTGAGACAGGAAGGGAAGAGGGAGGGGGAAGACATGAAAGATGGCTGTAGTCGAACACCAAACAATGGAGTCAGACTATTACATTGGGTCCTCAGGTTTGTAAGAAAAAGATTGTTTAGTTAACGTGGAATTCGTGCAACATGCAGTGAATACTTTTGAAATGTTTCCTACAAAATTTGGTAGTAAAGTCTGAGCAGAATCCTGTCTCACAATAGCATAAGCTCCCCTGGCTTTCAGAACATCAGGTTTTTATGTCTTTATCTTGTGATCACTTTTGGGGGGGGGGGGAGATCTACAAATTCTTGCTCTTTACTTCTGCTCATGAGATTTTTTTCCCTGAAAACATTCTTTGATGTTAGAGGATTGGGTAAGTTTTCTGACTCAGTCTCTTGATTTTTAGCCTGAGAAGCAACATATCTTTTTTGGTGATTTCTTCAGATTAGTAACTCTCATCTGTTGTGGATATAATTAAACTATTTTAACTCATAGTGTTCTAAGGAAATTGTACTATTCATCTACAACCATTTTACGTTTTTTTTTTTCTAAACTAGATGGCAGTGCATCTTGCTTCTATTGTTTACAAAGTCTTATCTTTCATTCAGAACAATGACCTTATTCACCCATATCATCATTTAAAAGGAAAATAATATGGATATGTGGAATATTGGTCACAGCAGAGAAAATTCCTATAAAAGGACCATTTTGGGGTTTTTTTTTAACATTTTTTATTGATTTATAGTCATTTTACAATGTTGTGTCAAATCCCAGTGTAGAGCACAATTTTTCAGTTATACATGAACATATATATATATTCATTGTCACATTTTTTTCTCTGTGAGTTACCATAAGATCTTGTATGTATTTCTCTGTGCTATGCAGTATAATCTTGTTTATCTGTTCTACAATTTTGAAGACTGGGATTTTAAAAGGACCGTTTAATGCATGAAGAATTCAGTAGTGAAGTTGAGATCAATTCTGAATGACTGTGGCCAACTGTTCTGTGTCTCTGTTGAAGAGAGATCAAAAGAATATATTCAAAGAGAAATAGAGAAGATTCAGGATACACTTGAGAAACATCTGCAAAAATGAGGATGATTTAGAGAAAACCCTCTTTGAACTTACTTACAAAACAGAGACAGATTCACAGACACAGAAAACAAACTTATGGTTACAGGGGAGGGGGAAGAGGCGGGAGGGATAAATTGGAAGTTTGGGATTTGTAGATACTAACTACTGTACATAAAATAGGTAACCAACAAGGTCCTCCTGTAGAGCACAGGGAACTATATTCAATACCTTGTAATGACCTACAATGAAAAAGAATGTGAAAAGGAATAAATATATATGTATAAATGAATCACTATGCTGTACACCAGAAATTAACACAACCCTGTAAATCAACTATACTTCACTTTAAGAAGTCAGAAACCATAAAATAGTTTATTTTTAAATGTGCTTAGAAGAAGAACAAAGTAATTTCTGTGCCTGCAATAGTCAGTGATTCCTGATCTGCTCGGAGTCACCAATCTATGGAAGGATTGATGAACATCTGCGGTGGAGAGAAAATTCATGTGAAGCAACACTTGCACTTGACCTAAATGTGCATTGAGTTATTCAATACCAACTTTATACTGCATGGCGGATTAAAAAATCATTCCAAAGGGCAAGAACTTGTTTCATAAGCTACTTGGTCTTTTCTAGAGCAGTGTCTTCTTATTGGCTGGCTGTGTTAATTTAGTTTCCAATTTGTCTCTGAACCTGGCTTTGTGTTTTATTATTCAACTATTACCCCATTTTGGGAACTGAAATATAAGATGCCCAATCTTGTATTTCCATGACTGTATTGAAGATAATAAGGACTCATAACCAGGTTTACAAGGATCAGGTGGAGCAACCTCTGACTGAGTGGTTACTATGTACCAGAAATAACACAAAGCACTAGCTCACTTAATCCCTCACAACTATATGATATGGGTATTAACCTGATGTCACTGATGTGTAAAATGAGGCTCAGAAGGTTTAATAATTTGCCGATGTATTTATTAGGTGCCTGGAGAGGAAAGGCTGTGGAGTTTTTAAAGAATTTTGGTGTAGAATATAACTTGTTGAATTTCTATAAATAATTTATCTGCGACAAAGATAGTTTACCCAGCTAAACCACAAAACCATCAACTCAGGTTACCCAGATTACATTTTATTAATAAAACAAGTAAAAACTAATTTATCCATCTTCACACAGAACTGCAGGTGAAGCTGAAAAACAAGGCCTATTTTTAAAACAAAATGCATCAAATGTAAGGGTTTGGGGTTTATTGTCTAACTCACTAGGGTTGTCATATTTCTTCCTGTGCAAAGTCTGGATGTTAAAGCTTTGACATTCATACAGAATCATCGGTAATAATCCTGTTTATTTAAAAAATATTCATTTGCAAACACTTACAGTGGGTGACAGACTCCGTTATCTCAGGACCACATCCTGAATGTCTGATTCTCTAGAGGAAGATACAAATGAAACAAGACATGGTCTCAGTAAACTTTTAAAGCTAAAAGTTGTTCAAATTAACTGCATTTTAAAATGTCTGTGTTTGAACCTATGAAATGCAGTCTCCAGCCTTATGGTTTAATTATACCCTAAACTAATGGTATGGAGAGTTGACCTCTAAAACTCTATGGTGTCCACTTAAGAAATGATATATTCCAGCATATGACTCTGTTAGTGACGGCATTTAAAGAAACAGATAAATCTCAGGTATTTGAATTCAAAACAAAATAAAATCTCAGAATTAATGCAAGACCATTTTTATAAGCGAAGAACTCATCTCCCTTGTTTGTACACATACAAAGTGACTGATACGGCTTAACGGTGACATTAAACGTGCTTCAGGTAAATGTGACATTGCTGCCTCTTTATAGCTGTGAACATCCGTGTACCTTCAAAATAACAAGCTTTTCTCTAAGACAAAAAAAGAATAGAGAGGAAAAAAGTACACTTGGAGAGTTTCCTTTTATGCTTGCTGTTTTGAAATTGCTCCATGTAAAGGCAATTTGTATTCTCTCTCATTATTCTTTTATATTAAAATATCACAGCACCTTTTCTTTCCATTTTATCACCAATAGCCATGGCTTTGTCATAGAGCACAAAGGCTTTGAGTATTAATGCTTTGATGTAATTTGTCCCCTTTTGAAGATTAAAAAAAAGAAGCATAAACATGCTAAGTGTCTCTGAAACAATGATACAATCAACTCTGCACTTCCACCCACACGGTGAGAAAAAGCAGAATGATTTTGAAATCTAAAGATAAAGATAACGTCTTGTGTCACAGACACTGTTTTCTCTCCTGCCCTCCCTCCTCATGCTCCTCACCTTTCCTGATCTTTCAGAAGAATCTGAAGTTCATAATTTCTTCCCCTTCCTTTCTCTTTAACCTGTGCATTCACCCGTCTATTTGCCAAACATTTATTCTGAGTAGCAGGTGCTAGAGGTAGAAAGATGAAGTCATATGCCTGTTCTCAAGGTCTAAAGGGAAAGGCAGAGTTGGAAACTCTGGGAATGTCCCCTGGCAAATGCCACTGGAGATCTAGGAAGGGCCACTGACCCAGGCTGCGGGGCTGAGCTGCACTTGTTAAGAAAGCCAAATGTAACGTGTGTGACCAAAGGGTAGGGGCATGTGAGGAGAGGCAGAAGTTGGAAAAAGCATACAGGGACTGGCTCACCTATAATGCCTTGTTATACATCGTGCATTGGGAATTCAGACCTTATCATGAATCGCATTAACAAGATACAAAAATTGAAAAAGCTTCAGAGAGTAACAGAATAATATTTGCAAAGATCCCAGTGGAAGCTGCGTGGAGGCAGCATGGACCAGACTGACAGCAAAGATGGCAGGCGATCAGAGGGGACCATTGAGGGATCCCAAGCACCTGTACGAAGGATGCAGCAGGGACATACATGCAGGGAAGAGGTTAACTGAGGCAGAATCTCCAGGGTTCATAGATCGATGCTACGTGGGGAGTGAGTGAGACAGAGCTAATTCTCACGTTCTGGCTTGCGCTACCAGGTGGTTGTTGGTAGTGTTAATCGGCACTGAAGATCAATTCATCATGTCGTGTTTTGGGTGCCACTCAAACTTCTGAGTAGAACTGTGTAAAATCCAATTAGATATGAGTCTAGGGCTTGGGAGGGAAATCTGGCTGTGGATGATGTAATGACGAGAGCCCTACTGGGGGTGGTTGAAGCTGGGTGTATGAATGAGCTCATCAGTATCTAAAAATGAAAACAATGAAGGGCCTAGGGTGGTGCCCAAGTGAAGCGCTGCTTTCCTGGGGGCCAGACTGAGAAGCTGCTAGGCCATACGGTGCCTTTGTGGGAATGAGAGGACACCTGCACTGCCATCAGGCACAACATCGTCCTGATGAATTTACAAAGGTTTGATGTCTACCGTGTGAATGGCTCCCCACCGAGCTGAGCACAGCCTCCCCTGATCATGTCTAGTGGCCAGAAGTGAAAAACCATATGATCCATCAATCCCACTCCTGGGCTTATATCTGGAGGGAACTCCAATTCGAAAAGACACCTGCACCCCAGTGTTCACAGCCGCACTATTTACAGTAGCCGAGACTTGGAAACAATGTAAATGTCCATCAACAGATGACTGGATAAAGAAGCTGTGGTATTTATATAATAGAGTACTACCCAGCGATAAAAAATAGTAAAATAATGCCCTTTGCAGCAACATGGATGCACATGGTGATCATCATTCTAAGTGAAGTAAGCCAGAAGGAGAAAGAAAAATACCATCATATCACTTATGTGGAATCTAAAAAAAAAGAAAAAAGAGGACATTAATGAATTCATCTACAAAACAGAAACAGACTTGCAGACATAGTAAACAATCTTATGGTTACCAGGTGAAACGGAGTGGGAAGAGATAACTTTGGGACTTTGAGATTTGCAAATGTCAAGCACTATATATAAAAATAGATTTTAAAAAACAAATTTCTTCTGTAGAGCACAGGGAAGTATATTCAATATCTTGCAATCACCTTTAGTGAAAACGAATATGAAGATGAACATATGTATGTGTATGCATGACCGGGACATTGTGCTGCACACCAGAAACTGACACATTGTAACTGACTACATTTCAATTAAAAAAAAAAACCAGCTGGGAAGAAGACCTAGAGGCAGCTTCCAGGCAGATAGGAAGAAATCAAGTCCTGAGGTGCAAACAGCAAGAACACAGTTTCAAGGCAGAAGGACTGGCAACAGCACCCACCAGCTGTGACTCAGAAGTCAGGGAAATGTGGTCTGAAATTTTGGGTAAGAGCTGGTGGAGGTTAGCGAGGGCGGCCTCGGGGGCGTGGCTGGCTCTGCATTCTTCTCCGCCTGCTTTTGGATGTTCCCGCCCTCCTGCCTCTTGCAGGTGCTTTGACCCCTGCCCTGCTTCCACCCGCGCCCCCGCGTGGACACCCCACACATTGTCTTCCTGTCTTCACGCTTTCACTTTTGCTTTGAGAGCTGTCTCTCCTCCTCCTTTGGACCTTGATACATTTTCTTTTTCTTTTCTTTCTTTATTCTTTTTCTCCTTCCTTTTACCTTTCACAACCGCTGTCACCTCCACCTGCCCCAGCACACTCAGTTTCCCTTCAGGGCTTCAAAAAGCAGTATCAGCTTCAGTCGCAATTCTCATCGACATCTTCTGCCCTTGAATGTACTCGTGAGCAGAAAGATGTACTTGAATACAGATGCCTTCTGAACAAAGGATAAAAGGGGTCTTCCTCATATTCACTATCATCTTTTTGGATAAAAAAACTTATCATCAGCCAGATTTTATTGTCTCTTTTCCTTTTTTAAAAAAATTTAAACAGTTTACAGTGTTGTGTCAATTTCTGGTGCACAGCAAAATGTTTCCGTCATACATATACATACGTATATTCCTCCTCATACTCTTTTTTATTGTCGGTTACTACAAGATATTGAATGTAGCTCTCTGCGCCATACAGTAGACACTTGTTGTTTCTCTGTTTTATATATAGTAGTGTGTATCTGCAAATCTCGAACTCCCAGTTTATCCCTAGATAGTCATACCAAACCATCTGGCCTCTTAAAGTCAAATGAGATTTCTGCCTGCTTCATCCATATATAGGCTGGAGTGAGGGGCGTAAGCAGAAGTCAGGGAGTAAACTCATCAAGAAAAGAAGTCCACTTTCTAATGTCTGGCACAGGAATATTTAAGATGAATTGGTGAGTCATATGTTACATGTATAATGATATCATTCATTTTTTTAAAATTGTAAATACTCACTTTGATATACCTCGGTCAGTTTGGAGCTCATTATTTCACTGGAACTGCATTGTCCAACATATCAGCCACTAGCCACACCTGGATATTTAAAATTAAAATTTAACTATTTATTAAAATTTAACTATTTATTCATTTAGTTCATTATGCTGTACACTTTAAACGTATTTAGTGCTGTATGTCAATTGTGTCTCAATAAAACAGAAAAGAAAGAATTAATTAATTAAAAATAAATTAATTAAATTAAAATTTAGTTAATTAAAATTAAATTAAAAATGCAGTTCCCCAGTCACATTAACCACATCTTAAGTGCACAATAGCCACCCATGGCCAGTGGCTACCATATTAGGCAGCGTAGGTAAAGAACACATTTTTCATCATGGAAAGTTCTATGAGCACTGCTCTAGAATAGACTTGATTGTTTCTGTCAGTTCTCAAGTTTTGGTGATGACTTTGAAAAAATAAGCGAGCCCCTCAGCAATAATACACCATTTATACTGTACTACATAGAAGATTTGGGGTTTCTTTGTGGTTTATTTGATATAATAATTTAAGAAAATAATTTGAGAAGGGGCACTTAATTTCCAATCAGCATCGTTAGTGTTTCAAATGTTTTATATTCACCATCTTAATTATCTCCAGTGAGCCTGTGTTAGCATCATCATTTCACAAATGATGGAAATAAGTTAAGAGAGGGCAAGTGGTGGAACCACAGCCCGCACTCGGGTCTGTCAGGTCCAAAGTCTACGATCGATGCTTCTAAAAATCACCACGTGGTTACATTTTCTTTTCTCCGAGTAAAATAAGGGTGGGCAGTGCGGTGTACTCAGAAGATCCTGGCAGAACCTTCTAGACCCTTCAGGAAACTATTTGTATTCACAAGTGAACATTTACTTATTTATCTGATGAATATGTAACATACTCTTACTCTTTTAAGAACTTGAGAGTTTCGTTTATTTTCTTACCATCAGAAAACAAGTCCTGGTAGGAGCTGTCAGGAGCATTTAGCTGAGAGTGACCCCAGATCCATTCTAGGTGCGTCTTCATGGAAGAACCGAGAAGCACCAAAGAAATAAGTCTCCGTAATATGTTTTCAGAAGATGGATGCTCTTTTGCTTAAATTATGCATTAAATGCTAAGAATTCATGGAGACAAGATAATAAAAATGATTTTGTAATTCATTGTAAAGATAACTTTTCAAGAAAGAATGGAGACTTGATATTTAGTATTCTACAGAGAAGAGAAACACTTAACAAAATTTAATTTTGCGCAAGTCTTGGTTTAAAGCTGTGATCTCTGGTTTGTGCGACATTCTAACAAGCCAGAAATCTGCTCTTTAAATCACAGAAAAGTACATGAAAATATAGTAACTTTCCCACGCTGGGGCAATTGTCTTGCCTTTGTCATTTTTGCAGGAAAGCAATTTATGCTGCATGTCTACCTTCCTTTACAAACAATTATGACCTAGGTGAGAAGTTTCCTTGGTTCTTAGGTTCCCATAGGAGAATCACCCAAGAGTGATGCTCCTCCTATGAACCCCATTCAGTGGGGAGGGTCTACATACTCATACTTGGGCCCCAAGAACATCTGTTAAGTCATGGCAATTGTATTAGCTTTATATGACCATCCATCTCCCATCCAGTTCCTATGGTATTGTTTTACCTTCATGAAAACTGTGGGTGTCAGTGCAGGAGTAAGTGTTGTAATTAGGTGGGGCTTTGATCGCCAGCACCTTACAAATTTCGGAAGATTCTGGGTTAGATAGGAAATATGTGAGAGGTCAACTATAATCTTTCAGTAGGATCAAAAGCAGTAAGGCCCAGCATGATTCCGTAATCAGTGACTTGACAAACAGCACAGTCAACTCACAGCAACTTGTTTCTTGGGCAGAGCAGCAAATGAGAAACAGATCTGCGTGTAAAAAAAAAAAAAGAAATGAATTTGTTCTCCACATGAAAGCAGATCTTTCACTTTTTTACCTAGTTTTTTTTCCCCCCTTAAATATCTCCTCTTAGCCAGGACTAGGCTGGCACTGGAAAGACAATAAAGACATAGCCCCTGCCCTCATGAACCTGATAGTCTAATGGGATATCTGAAAAAAGTACATACGAAATGAAACAATTAAAAATTGTCATAAGTTTTATGAGGGACATTTACATGAATCTGAGAGGAGGAAAAATAAGACTCATTTACCATATATAGGTTATTCCAGAGGGCTTTTCTTAGCTTGTGGCATTTAATCTGACACCTAAAGGGTAAAGCAGGAACTAGCTTGGGGAAGTTTGTTCTCCACAGAAGGAGCAGCTTGTGCAAAGGCCCTGAGGTGACACTGCACAGCTACACAGCTGCCACAGGCTTTTACAAGGTCTTTTTTTCTCAACAGAATCACACCGATGATGCCTTTATAGTATTATAATAATTATAAATGTTTGTTCTATTGTTGCCTTCATGGATTAATTTGAGGCTCTCCATTGAATTATAGTTCTACAGTGAAACCTACCATCTGGAAGTATTCATTCTCTCAGGCTGTGACACTTACCCCATGTGTCTGTGATTGGGTGCGTTAGGAAAAGTTTATGCATTTTACTACCTTCAGGAAGTGTTGTTTGCTGGTCCCCTGCTAGACCTGAATCATGACACATATTTTCAGGGGTAGTGGACGAAGATCTGTCCCATAGGAATTAAAATTTATTTTTCTGGCCTCAGCAAAAGACAGGCCTGGTAATTTTCAGTATATTGATGAGTCATGCAAACCTCATACAACCCTCTTACTCTACCTATTCTGCTGATCTGAAGGCAAACAAACAAACAAACAAACAAACCACTACTTCATAGTGTTTGTTGAATGACTAAATGAGAAAAAAAATGAATGAAATGTGGATACTAAAATCAATGCCATCTTTTAAACTCTTGCTATTTTGGTGGGCAGTTAGTGAAAGAACAGACAAATGGTCCGAAAGCTACAGAGCAGGCACAAAAGTAAATAAATAAAAGAGCTTAATGAAATGGAGAAAAAGCCCCATATTATTCTTTAGATCTGAATGATATGATGGTCCTGGCCAAACGCAAAGGGTCTCACGCAGAAGGGAGAACATAAAGCCTGAGAGTCTCAGAGACCCATGAAATTCTCAGACGTCCCGGCCTTTAGGGAACAGCGCCTTCACCGCGTAGCTGGACGTTAAAGGAGGCTGCAAGCGGAGAGTTGGGGTCCAGAGCTTACTGGCTTCTATTTTCATTTTTTTTAAACCTGTATTTTATTTTTTCTGACTTGTATCTACCAAATGCCCATTATGAAAAGCTTATTTCAAAAAAAAAATCAATTCCTTTTGCCTTTTTTTTTTTTTTTTTTTGGTAGGGGGAAGGTAATTGGGTTTATTTGTTAATTAAAAAAAAATTTTTTTAAATGGAGGTACTGGGGATTGAACCCAGGACCTTGTGCATGCTAAGCACATGCTCCACCACTGAGCTACAAGCCCCTCCCCACCTTTTGCCTTGATTGGTGCCTAGGAATGGTGTCTTAATGATGGCATCTCCTGGAATGCAGTTTCTTAAACGGTGCATTCTTTAAATTTGCTCTTTGGTTCTTGGCATCACTGGGAAGTGTGGCCCATGAACGCACATTCTCACCCAGTGAGAACAGTCCAGCATCACCTGTTTGCCTGAATGTTTCCCAAGACCTGAGTGAGAATCACCAAAGGATCCAGAAGTCCTCACCTTTGCGCAGAACTGGCCCAAGGTGCTTTCTTTCATCGCATTTTGAGTCCTGGATCCCAGTGACTTTTCAAGCTTACCTGAACTCTTTCTGATTGTTGCAATGTTCCTGCAAAGTCGGATACTCAGAGAGCGCAGACATTATATTCAAACAGTGACAACCAGGTTTACCTAACACAGATTCTTGCCTCATCAGAACTAAGACTGATGAAGAAACTGTGCTGAATTTCCTAAACCCTGGTTTGTATTCAAACTGGCACGAGGGCTCGGACCCCGGGAGCTGCACCTCACGGCACTGCGGGGTACACAGCTCTCCCACAAAGCTCGTCTTTGGCTGCATGGATTAAATAATGGTTTGGCTTTGCTTCAGTGCCTTTGACCCCTTTCTGGCGATCCACCTGTTTATTGACCCCTTTCTAAATGGAAAGCACCATGGGGTTCAGCTCTCATTGTTTCTACCGCTAATTGGGGGATTAAGACACACAGACCTTTAAGGAAGGAAAAAAAAAAAAACAGTGAAAGTGCTAAATAAGAATAAAAGAAGATCACAACATGAAATGACATAAGGCAACGCATCGTTAGGGGCAAAGGACTGAAACTGTTACTGCAGTGGGGTTGGTAGACGGGGAAGACATGCCTGGAATCCCAGAGAAGCCCGAGCAGGTGTCATGGGTGAAGTAGAATTTGATCCGGGTCTCAAATAGGCCAGTGGTTCTCAGTCTTTCCTGGACGTGAGGGCCACATGGGGAGGTTCTAAAGACGGCCCAGGAAAATACCCAGGATATGCATAAAAGAGGAGGAAGGGTGCCTTGGGAAGAAAAGACATTTCAAGAAACAAAGCTTGTTTGGTTGTGGTAAAAAGTTAGTGGAGGTGAAGAAAAAGAAGGCAGAAAAATTAGGTTTCATCCCATTTTTCAAGAGCCTTGGGTGCCAGGCCGAGGAATTTTAGAAACATACTTGGCTCAGGACTGTGAGTATATTTAACCACAACACCTGACTTTTACAGCTGGAGAAAGATGTTAGAACTCCTGTGTATCACATAACTCCTCACCTCCCACTTCCACTCCCTGCTTGGCTTAAGTTGGACAGAAATTAAGCGTAGATACGTGCTAATCTTTCACCAGTTTCTCGTTCTCTTGGATATAGGATACCAGCTGTTACTGTGGGGATGTGCTGATTCAAACAGAAGTACAGGTTTTCTTCTAGGAAGTTTATAGTGCCTGGTCTTACGTTTAACTCTTTAAGCCATTTTGAGTTTGTTTTTGTGTATGGTGTGATGGGGTATTCTAACTTCATTGATTTACGTGGGGCTGTCCAGCTTTCCCAACACTGCTTGCTAAAGAGACTGTCTTTTCTGTATTGTATACTCTTGCCTCCTTTGTCAAAGATTAATTGACCGTACTGTGTGGGTTTATTTCTGGCAAACATTCACTGACATAAATCTTAGCAACTTTCTCCTGGTCTACCCAGGCAACAGAAATAAAAGCAAAAATAAACAAATGGGACCTAATTAAACTTACAAGTTTTTGCATAGCAAAGGCAACTATAAACAAAACAAAACGTGGCCTACGGAATGGAAAAAAATATTTGCAAATAATGTGACTGACAAGGGCTTAATTTCAAGAATATACAAACAGCTCCTACAACTTAATAACAAAAAAACAAACAGCCCCATCCAAAAATGGGCAGAAGGCCTAAACAAGTAATTCTCCAATGAAGACATACAAATGGCCAACAGGCTTATGATAAAATGCTCAGGATTGCTAATTATCAGAGAAATGCAAATGAGAACTACAATGAGGTATCACCTTACACCAGTCAGAACGGCCATCATTCAAAAACACCACAAATGACAAATGCTAGAGAGACTATGGAGAAAAGGGAACCCTCCTGCACTGCTGGTGGGAATGTAGTTTGGTGCAGTCACTGTGGAAAACAGTATGGAAGTTCCTTTAAAAACTAAAAATAGACTTACCATATGATTCAGCAATCCCACTCCTGGGCATATATCCAGAGGGAACTCTAATTCAGAAAGACACATGCACTCCAATGTTCATAGCAGCACTATTTACAATAGCCAAGACTTGGAAGAAACCTAAATGTCCATAGACAGATTACTGGATAAAGAAGTTGTGGTATGTATATACAATGGAATACTACTCGGCCGTAAAAAAATAATGTCACTTGCTGCAACATGGATGGACCTGGAGATCATCACTCTAAGTGAAATAAGCCAGAAAGAGAAAGAAAAATACCATATGATATCACTTATATGTAGAATCTAAAAAAATAAAATAAAAGACACAAGTGAAGTTATTTACAGCACAGAAACAAACTCACAGACACAGAAAATAAACTTATGGTTACCAAAAGGGAAAGCAGGAAGGAGGGCAGGAAGGGATAAATTAGGATTGGGGGATTAATATATACACACTATTATATATAAAATAGATAAACAACAAGGTCTTACTGTATAGGACAGGGAGCTGTAATCAATATCTTACAATAACCATAATGGAAAAGAATCTGACAAAGAACATATTACCTCTCTATATAAAATTGAATCACTTTGCTGTACACCAGAAACAAATTTCAACATTGTAAGTCAACTATGCTCCAATAAAAAAAATTTTTTTAAAGATTCTTTGCACATAAAAAAAATCTGTTGGATCTTAAGATAAATTTTTCACCACTGCATGAATTTAGAAACATGAACGCAGCACATTAACCATAAATCTCATTATTCACGTAACTTAAAAGACTAATTTAAGTACGTTTGCGTTTTAGCATCAAAGATAATTGCCTTACAACTGACAAGAATCTTCTTATTTCCTGGATGAATAAGAGCTTTGAGCAGGTTTACAACCGGATGTAGGGAGAACACACACACACACACACACACACACACAAACACACACACACACATTGAAAGCAACTGAAGTCCACTTCCTGTGCTGCTTCCTCTTAACTGGAGTTTAAAGATGGTAGGCGCTTGCGGTGACCTGCTCTGGATGCTTCGATTTCTGCCGTCTAGTCTCACTCGTCAGCTCATCACCGAATAGCCACAGGCTACCGGGCAGTCTTTTGCCCAAACCTCAGTGACGTGGGGATGTGAGCCCTGCTCCCTGGTCCCCTGAAACGGGAGAAATAGGCCCTATCAGTCAAAACGCATTTCCTCTGATTTTTTTTCAGACTTTCTTGACAGGATGTGGCATTTGACCCTAGAGTATCACTGTTATTTTTTCTCCTCTGCATTTACAATTCTTCTGTCCAATTTTTCTTAAAGTTTTTGTTAATTTTGTAAGAAGAGATGCAGTTGTCAGGTACTCAGGGAGGAGGAAGCATTTATGAAGAACTCTGGTCTTGGGGGAGGTGCTGGAGAGAAGCAACAAAGACGAGCCTTGCTTGGCCATGGCAGCTCTGAACACACAGTCATAAAATCTGAGCCATTTAGAGAATAAATGAATCCTGCAGTGAGAGGTCCTTTAAATAGCTGCAGCGCGTGGTCCGAAAGGGAAGTGAGCATGCGCACTGGAGTGCTGAGCTGAAACATGGGGCGGGGCTCGTGAGTGAGATTTAATTTCCAAGCAGCGGGAGAGAAATGAGCAAACTCTTGGGAGAGCGTTAGGATGGCAAAATGTAACTTTGGTGCGACAAAATAAAAACGAATGAGGGAACAGCAGTCGGCTCTAGATGGATGAGTCTAGAGAAGACACGCAAAAGACTCTATAGAAGAGAACAAATCTAGCTAGAAGACAAGCTAAGAGGCGGTTGCAAAAATTCAGGCAGGAGGTAATTCGCACCTGAACAAATGTCAAAGCCCTGCACAGGGAAATGGAGATCCAAGAGGAATTTCATTGGAAAAGCCCGAAGATCATATAATGCTTCAAATTTAAAAGGAATTTTAGAGATCATGTCGCTTGATAAATAACAAAATGATTTCCTCTGGTGTCAGTGTTTACAGCAAAGATTTTTATCTTCAGCAATGCTTTCTTTTTTAATATACTTTTTCATTAAATGTTATTACAAGATATTGAATATAGTTCCCTGTGCTATACAGAAGAGTTTTGGGGGTTTAATCTATTTTTTGTTACTTTTTTATTAATAGACTATTTTTTTTAGAGCAGTTTCAGGTTCACAGCAGAATTGAGCAGAAAATACAGAGTTGACACATAGCCCTCCCCACCCACACGTATATACTCTCCTACCCTCAACATCCCTCATCCATGTGACATATTTGGTACAATCGACAAATCAACATGGATACATTATTATCAACCAAAGTTTAGTTTGCATTAGAGTTCACTCTTGATGTTGTACATTCTATGGGCTTTGACAAACGCATAATGACATGTAGCCACCACTATAGTATCATACAGAATAATTTCATTGCCCTAAAAATCCCTTGTGCTCCATCTATTCATCCCACCCTCCCTCCCTCTCCCCAAACCCTTAGAAACCACGATCTTTTTATTGTTTCTGTAGCTGTGCCTTTTCCAGGATGTCATTTGGTCAGAATCGTACAGTTTGTAGCCTTTTCAGACTGGCTTCTTTCATTTAGTAATATGTCTTTTAAGTTTCTTCCATGTCTTTCATGGCTTGATAGCTCGTTTCTTTGTTTTTTTTTACTGCACATATATTTTAAAATTTACATATATGTACTGTTTGTTGTTTCTAAGGATGTTTAGAGCTTTAGCTTTTTAAACTTACATAGTTATCAAAGGAATAAAGCCAACCACAAAATAAGAATTAATTCAACAAGATACATACAGCTTGCTACTTATAATTTCCAAGATATGGAAATGCACATCAATCGTGGAGTAGATAATGAAGATACAGCTCATATGTATGGAATGGAATACAATTCACCCAAAGCCAAGCTCCTTCCACCACTTCAGGCCAATGGTGCACACAGTCAGGCAGAGCTTAGGCTGCGGGTGGCCCTCTCTGCCTTTGACGATGGTTTGGCCTTATTAGTTACATAAATAAAGCGTGGTAGAGTCAGAGTACATTGGCTGTGGAAACGAGAATGGCTGACTCTTCCACAGCTGCTTAGGCTTTTAATTAAATCTTCATTTTGTTGCCAGTTTGGCAGAGTGCTATGCTGGCTAACCCAAATTTGGATTTCTAAAATTTTGCTCTTGTAAAAGTGTAGGGAAAGTCATCCCCTACTTTTTCGTCTCTGTTGCTTCTGCATGTACTTCTGTCCACATATGGAGCAGACTGGTCTTCATGGGTTTAATCTTTAGATCGAGGTCACTTCTTCCCATGGGTATTCATACATAACCCAGGTAAAAGGTTAGATAAGCTCCCCCCAGCCCCCTTTTTAAGACTTTTACAAAGTGCATGCATGTCTGTGTATTTGACTGATAACAACTCTGTTGTGTATGTCACAGCAAGATTAGGACAGCTACACATTGAGAAAATCATATTCAGAGCAATTAAGTGACATTGCCAGTGAGTGGCTGGCCCAGAAAG
This sequence comes from Camelus bactrianus, assembly GCF_048773025.1. NCBI lineage: Eukaryota > Metazoa > Chordata > Mammalia > Artiodactyla > Camelidae > Camelus > Camelus bactrianus. The sequence continues at coordinate 18,770,991 of NC_133572.1, forward strand.
AGAAGCCAGTAGTCATCCCATCGTAAACAAGTGATTTTTTAATTTAACCAGGTCATGGTGAATCACTAGAGAACCAAAACCCACATTATTTCTCTAACCATAGCTCTAGAAAATTACATTGCAAGAGATGGTGTTGTGTGAGTGTTATGAGTTGAACAATGTCCCCTCTCCAAAGTTCATACGCTGGAGTCCTAACAGTGTCTCAGACCATGACCATACTTGGAAATAAAGTCATTGCAGATATAGGCAGGTAAGACGAAGTCCTACTGAAGAAAGGCAGTCCCATAATCCAGTATGACTGGTGTCCTTATAAAATGAGGGAAATGTGGACCCAGAGACACACAGAGAGGAAACCATGTGAAGACTGGGCCTACCTTGTCAGAATCCAAGAAACTACCAGAAGCCAGGAGAGAGGCCTGAATTGGATCCTTCTCTACCAACTCGGGGGGAGCATGGGCTTGTCAACACCGTGATGTTGGACTTTTGGCCCCCAGAACTGTGAGACAATACATTTCTGTCATTCCAAGCTACCCAGCTTGCAGTACTTTGTTACAGGAATCCTAGGAAGCTAATACAGTGAGGAATAGAACAATGAGTGTGCAGCAAGATAATATAAACTGTATTATAATGTGAATAAAGTATGTATTTTTAATAAGCAAACTTAAGGTCTTTCTCTGAATATTAATGCTGATTAAGATCATCCAGAAAATAAATCTTTTGCTAGAATCAAATGCTTTGAAAAGGTAAAGAAACTCAATGTTGTCTTGGTATTTTCTAACTTGCATCATAGATTAATAGACATTCACGTTTGGAAGACATAATAAGGTCAGGGAGCTGAGCCATCCACTGGATGATTGAGTATCTTCAACAAGGTACCAGCAAGGTGGTTCTTAAGCCTTGGCTTGGATACATTTATGCCAACTCCTGAGGCAACCCACTTTGTCTTTAGCAGCTCTGATGATTAAAATGTGATTTCCTATATTAAACTGAACTGTATCTATTTATAGCTTTCACCCATTTATTATAGTTCAATTTCTTAAAGCAAGAAAGAACACATTTAATTCCCTTTATACATGTCAGTCCTTTCGGTGTTTCACAGCTGTCATGTCCCTCCTAAGTCCTTTGTCCTCTCAACTAGCCCTTGAGTTCTTTTAACTATTACTCCTATGATGTAGTCTATGGTCAGCTCCATGCAGTGTATTCTAGATTATCTTGTCTCTTTTAGAGTGGAACATCCAAATCTTGGTTAATAGTGCAGATTAGAATAAAATTAAATATGCTATTATTCTAAATACTACCCTTCAGTAAATGTAACTTAAGATTAAATTGACTTTGGAGGGCAACACAATGTTAAGTAATATTGCACTAAAATTAACTAAACTTTCATAATCTTTTTTTTTTTCCACTAGATAAACAGTATGATGCTAAGCTCTGGCTTAATCATCAAATACCATAAGTGGCCTGGCACTTAATAGTATCTGACAAGTCAGCTAATGAATGAATGAATCAATGAATGAACATATACAAGTACCAAACCATGCATTTCCTCTTAAACTTGCACTGGTTTTTGTTTTTGTTTTTGTTTGTTTGAAGGATTTTGGGGGTTTTTTTCTTTGTTTGTTTTTAATTCCAAGAAGAAAACTTTGCTTAGTGTTCTTTGTTTTGTTAAAGTCATCCAGAAAATTAATACCTTCTAGCCAATAGAGAATCCTACCATTCATCACGTATCTTCCAGACAGAAAAGATCGTCCTTGTGTTCACGTATTCTTTCTTCTGCACACTCAAATAGCACTGAGGAAAAGAGTCATTTTAAGACTTCGTTTACATCTGTCCTTCAGCTAAGACTTGCACTTTATTCCAGAAAAGGATGTAAATCCTCTGCCTTCTCCATCTGTAAACAGTACTAAACTATGTTGTGTATGTGTGTGTGCATTTAGTTGATTGTGTATACGTATTTACAGATGACTACATGATCTGGATTTTAACACGAATAAGAAGTGCTGGTAGTTATAGTTACAACATAGTGACTTATAAGATCAGTTTTGTTCCCCTATGGATGTAACAACCCCAAGCTGTAACTTTATATAAAGGAAGAAAGAGTGTAAATTGCATTCTATTTCCATTTTCCCAATGAATTATTCAGTCTTATAAAATAACTGAGTCTATCTCTTGTGCTAGATTTTCCTATACATTAAATGACAAAAATTCTTCTCTTTGATTTGCAGAGATGTTAAAGGGCTGATGAGGTATATTTATGAAGTATTAGATGAATTAAAGGAAGACTAACTGACAGCATCTTGATGGAGACATGAATACTCTGTATACCAAGAAAAATCAATATTTCAGATGTTTTTAAAAATAGTTTTTCACAGGAAATATTTTGAATAGCTTGAATTCTGTATTTTACATGCATTGGCTCTTTTAGTTGCTTTATTGTCAAATTAATTTAATTATAGTCATTTTATGATGAAATGTTTCATGCTAGTTTTTTTTTAAGTGAAACATGAATAAATATTCAGTTTTATATTTAAATGTCAATCAAAAATTCTAAAAGAGATGGTCCAGAAGGTTTTATTTTAGTGGCATATAATGAAATCAAATTAATCAGCTAAGGGGTACAGCTCATATAATGATAATAAACATTGTTTCAAGGTGTCTACATTTTGCCTTTGTTAGAAGAGCTACTAAACTTTACTGGTTAAAGAAAAATGCTGGTGTGATTTTTTTGTTGTTTTTAAATCTCCTTATGGAAAATTCAGACTTTGCATCAGGATATGACATTCTCTATAAATCACTCAAAGGACAGAAATGAAAAGTGACACATATATATCCATTTGGTGGCTACCTATTACTGCAACGTATTGTGTATTTGGTTGTGTATTTCAGAATAATATGGGACTCCCTGCCCCAAACTATTTAACATGGTGCTTGTGGCCATGTGTTATTTTCAGGTAAAGTCAATTTCAAATATTCAATTTCATTATTTCTGTAAGTATGTTTTTATTTTATGAACCAGAATACAGGTCAGATATATATTTTCACTTAATGTGTTGGCCTTTTTTCATACTATTAATTATGCCCAGCCTTTTTTTCCCCCAGTTTTTCCAGTTATTTTAAGAAATAACTGACATATGTCACTGTATTAATTTAAGGCGTAAAGCATGATGGTTTGATTTACACATATTGTGAAATGATTATCACAGTAGGTATTGCTAACATTCATCTTCTCATACAGATACATAAAAAGAAAAGAAAAAAGAAAAGAATAAAGGGAAAAAATTTTCTCCTTGTGATGAGAACTCTCAGGGTTTACTTTTTTAACAGCTTTCCTTTGTATCATATACCAGAGTTAGCTATAGTCATTATGGTGTACACTATGTCCCTAGTCCTTAATTATCTTGTAACTGGAAGTTTGTATCTTTTGACTACCTTCCTCCAAAGCCTCTCCCCACAACCCACCATGACTGGTAACCATAAGTCTGATCTCTTTTTCTGTGAGTTTGATTTTTTTACATTATTACTATTCCACACGTAAGTGAGGTCATACGGTATTTGTCTTTCTCTTTCTGACATACTTCACTTTAGCATAATGCCCTCAAGGTCCATCCAAGTTGTTGCACTGGCAAAATTTCGTTATTTTTTATGGCTGAATAATATTCCAATATATGTGTGTTCCACAATTTCTTTATCCATTCATCTGTCAATAGACACAGATTGTTTCCATGTCCTGGCTCTTGTAAATAATGCTGCTCTGAAGATGGGGGTGCAGTTATCTCTTCAAGTTAGTGTTTTCATTACCTTTGAATGTATTCCCAGAAGTGGAACTGCTGGGCATATGGTAGTTCTATTTTTATTTCTGAGACTCCTCTATACTGTTTTTCATAGTCCAGCCACTTCTTAAGTAACTTCATAGTATTTCATCACATACTTAAACTAATTTCTTTACTCCTCTATTGTCAGATTTTTTTTTTTTTTACAGTTTTTCCTCCTATAATAAGCAATGCAGTGATGAGCAAGGACAACATTTTCTTAGCGGAAATAGAAAATTATAGAGCATGGGACCAGCCTTCATGTGTCTTGGGAAATGGAGAAAGAATAAAAAGCCTGAGTGATAATGAGGGAAGCCTTAGAGATATAATGAAAACAAAGTGGGCACCAGAAAGGGAGGGAAAATGTTAGAGATATAACTTACCTGCCATGACAAGCCCAGAACCATACTTCTATTTGCTACAAGGTACCGTTACTCTGATAGAAACCTGGAGTACTTATCAACAAGATTCCACTTGATCTAAGTAGAAAATGCATTTTAACTACAAATCTGTGGTTCATATATCCTCTGTTTGTATTAGTGATATTTGATTAACTGCTTTTTAACAATAGAGTAGTTAGAAATTCCCAAAGTATGTTTAGAAATCTTACTCTATTTATTGAAAATGCATACTCATCAAGATACTGCCAATAAAAATATATGACTCTGAACTTGAATCAATATAAGGCAAAGACTAAAAATCAGGTTTCTACTTCTACCTCTGCCCTAAAAACAAAACAAATGCATTTTCGTGAGGGGGAAAAACAATCACTTCAAACTCTAGTGCCTGATTTCCAATCTTTCCCCCTGTACCCTACCTAGTCCATTTACCTCTGATCCCCACTGTGTTTGTTAGTTCCTCACTATGACTGTGGCTTCTACTCCTAGTTTTGATTTTACTTCTCTGACTGCTCTTTCTCTGGCCCATTTTTTTGTCTTTTATATGTAGAATTACTCAGGTGCTATCTTCTCTTAAGTCTTCTTTACTGTCACTTGCAAAATTATCTGTTTATACTCTATTTAATACATAGATGATGCCCAGATGTGTGTCCAACCTTCATCTATTTTTCAGACCCCCAAGAAGGATGAATTTTTTAAAAATGACACCTAGAAAATTGCTGTAAAACAAAAATAAAGAGAAAAATGTTCCAAAGTAGTCGGGAGGGGGAAAAGTTATGTTCAGGAAAACCACAGAAAGAATAATTACTGACTCCTCAGAAGCAATGAATTTATATCCAATATAGGTACTACTGTTACCTACCTCATAGGGCTAATATAAGGATTAAATGGCTTAACACTATAAATCACTTCAAACAGTATCTGGCACATAGTATATTCTAAAGAAGTGCTTTTAATGCCTCCTTCACTGCTGGAGGGAATGTAGTTTGATGCAGCCATTATGGAAAATATTATGAAGAGTCCTTAAAAAACTGAAAATAGACTTCCCTATGATCTAGCAATCCCACTCCTGGGCACATATCCAGAGGAAATTCTAATTTAAAAAGACACACGTACCCCAATGTTCATAGCAACACTATATACAATAGCCAAGACATGGAAACAACCTAAATGTCCATCAACAGATGATTGGATAAAGAACATGTGGTATATTTACACAATGGAATACTATTCAGCCATAAAAAAGAATAAAACAATGCCATTTGCAGCAACATGGTTGGACCTGGAGATCATCGTAGTAAGTGAAGTGAGCCAGAAAGAGAAAGAAAAATACCATATGATATCACTCATATGTGGAATCTAAAAAAGGACACAAATGAACTTACAAAACAGAAACAGACTCACCGACATAGAAAACAAACTTACAATTACCAGGAGGAAAGGGGGTGGGGAGGGGTAACTTGGGAGTCTGGGGTTTGTAGATAATAACTACTGCATATAAAATAGATAAACAACAAGGTCATACTTTACAGAACAGGAAACTATATTCAATATCTTATAATAGCCTATAATGAATATGAAAAGGAATAAATATATATGTATGTATGACTGAATCACTATGCTGTGTACAAGAGATTAACACAACATTGTAAACTGACTATACTTCAATAAAAAAAATATGACAATTGGGATTGTAAATTACTAACTACAGTCTCTCTTGGAAAAAACTCACCTGAAGTAAATGGAACACCACCAAACACTGTAACTTATGCAACATTTACTTTCTTCTTCATACTTTTCTATAATCATGAACTACTAATATTATTAAAACAGGATAATTTTGAGAGAAGATGTGTTCCACAAAATCAGGGGCTTTGTGTAGCTCACCGCACACTGCAGCACCCAGAACAGAAACCACATTGTCTATAAATTATCTCACACCAAGGATATGAGAAAAAAATTTTTTTAATAGTTTATAATATATACACTTCAGCTATGTAGACAGGAAGGAAAAAGAGGACAAATAAGTTTAGATCAACTTAAATCCTTAGAAGTTGAAATTGGGTTATTTGCATAAATATGAGTAATTCTGCAAATCCTTAACTCTGTTAGTGCAGATAGCAGCCCTTTCATTTTCAAAAGACCCCAGGGAGGCATGTAATAGCATTATTTGTTTCCCTGTCTCTTAGATGCTTTAGTGTTTCTTAGAATTGAGATGCAGAAAACTTATTTTCCCCTTTGGGGGTTGAAAAAATGAATGAAAAGAGAAGCATTCAAGCCAGATTTAGAAACCCAGAAGTCTGAAATGTTTAGGACCCAATTTTTTACTATGGAGCTTACTACTCATTACAAATCAAGAGAGTTTCAGAGCAAGAGGGGTGCTTAGAGATCACCGTCGCTGCACATTGCAGACCAGCCCACTGAGCTCAGTGAGGTTATGGTGCTAATTAGAAACAGAGCTGGGGCTAGAACCCAGGGCTTTTGTCTGACATCCAAGGTGAGTTTTTAATGGACTCTAGCCTTGGCAGTTTTTCTTTAAAGGCTTCCCTCACTCTCTCCCTTTCTCTATTAGATTTTCCTTGCTATGGATGTCAGATACAGAGTTAGATCAAGAGCAGTATTCGTTGGGGGAATCCAGTGGAAAGCTTAGTCCCGTTTCTTCCCATAAATTGAAAGCAACAGGAATCCTTTGGGTAAATTTCTTTGAGCATGTAGGAAAGATTTTTTAATTTGCAGTAACCCTAAAGGGAAGTAGAGTCTGTTCTCATAACTGAGTTGCTATATTTCTCTATGTAATGAGTGACTTTGACATTAGTGTAGAGACATCTACAACTTGAACTTGAACTCAAGGACATTTTACTATTTCTAAGTACTTCCTTCAGGAAAATGGTGATTTACTTCCTTAAAAAAGTTTAAAAATTCTTTATGACTTGTGTAAGTGCACATTTTTTTCTCCACGCATCAATATTTCCTCTCTTTAACCTCTTTCCTCTCTCCTAATTAAGATTTCTGGAGACAGACTGATATATTTTTGAAAACTAAATGACTTTTCAATTAGAAAAATGTGACTATCCTAAGCACTTTTACTTCTCTTCAAAATATATTTGAGCTGAGCTGAAATGTAACCACTCTAAAGACACCATCTATTTGTTTATTTTTTGGCTTTCCAATTTATCAAGTTGTTTTAGACACTGTTTCTTCTGCATGGTCTACCTTATGGCCTATTTTCTCCCTGTCTAGCCCTGCAGTCAAGCACTGTGCTCTACACCTAAGAAGGATCTGTCATTATTATTCTACCAATGTTTAGAAAATGGGTTTGTTTTAGGATCAACATGAGTAGTAACCTTTTATTTTAAATGGGGGGGGGGGGGTACCTAGAGATGATACCCAGGAGAGTACTTTAAGTTTTCTCTGTTTTCATTTATGATCCACCTCTGTTCACCTTCATCACTCAACTGTCAAAAGAAAAATCTGTCTCTGAGCATCACAGATTCTTTTAATCTATTTGAACTTTACCCCATATGAAGAGACCTCATCAACATTCAACCACAGTGATATTCCATTGTTTCCGTTGTTAAAGCGAAATTACCTTGACACTTGTTAAAAATGGAAAGGATGACTTTATTCAAAACGATGGCAAAATAAGGCAGAGAGGTTGAAGCCAACTCCAGGTACAAACAGGGGCAAGTGGGACCTCATAGCGGGGGGAAAGGATGACAGAAGAGATGGCAAGTTACTAAGAGGCGCTTGTTTGGATATTAAGGTGGAGGAAGATGAGCTTGAATGGGTATCACAAGTGGGGACGATTCTCTTAAAATTAACTGGCTTAGCAGGATTTTTTTTTTTTTTTTTTTTTTTTTTTTTTTTTTTTTTTTTTGCTGCAACTGGGTTCAGCAAGTCAAGCCCGGTCAGGAAGAGAGTCTTTGTCACCAGGACCTTTCTAAATTTGGTTTTACCCACTCCTAAGGCCCAGTTTAGAATCCTGGAAGGACCGCCCTAGCTCTCTTACAACTCTGGGAAACAAGCCCCGTTATCACTCATAATGCTGTCGCAGATAGTAGCGCCACCAGTGTCTTCCTCCGCACAAAATCTGTTCGTAGACCTGCACGCACAGTGACAGCTTGTTCAAAGGGAACCCAGGAAATCTGATCAACCCCAGAGGATGAGAATATTTATAATATTTGTATTTTGCTGTTTGCCAGGCACTATCCTGGATCATTTACAAAAACATAGTCCCATAAATCCTCACTGGATCACCTTACATCCTCTGGGGTAAGTACCATTATTCTTTTCCCAGGATTACAGGCAGAGAAACTGAAGCACATAGACGTTACAAAACTTGTCCAGAGTTACCGAATCAAACCATGTCAGGGCTGTGATCGGGAGCTAAGCAACGTGGCTTTTGAGATGGCGCTCTCATGCGCTGCGCACTCCTGCTTCTGTACAGCCTCGTTTCCTCCCTTTCCCCAAACACAGAACTGGGAGCTGGGTGAAGGGGCAGCGGAAGGCTATATTTTTTGTGGAAGTTGTGTATTTTGGTGCATTCTTCACACTCAGAACCCTTTCCCTCTGCCACCTAGTTCACTGCTTCATACGGCAAGTCACCAGTAATTTCTTGTTGTTGAATAAAGGATGGTTGAATACACTGCTAGGTCATGTTTAGTTCCCGATCACCGATGAGATAACCAAATTATGTTTCTCAAACTCTGGCGAGTCAAGGGCTGCCTGGCAACATTTAGGACGAGAAGGCAATGTCTGTATTGCACAATAGACAGGTGATTGCCGTTGTCTCACGGGAGGGCAGCCCACGGGGCCTTCCAGTGTCATCTTGGGATGGGCTGGACCTCAGGCACCTGTATGTAGTCATGCAATAAATCTTCCTTCCTGAGATTTTTAGATCTCCCCTGATGACAGGCTGCTGGTTCGTGGGATGCTGCGGGAGCCCCTCCCATTGCTTTTTAGGGCTGATTTAAATTCTTCTGCCACACTTCCCACTCGGCTCTTTATTCATACCTTCTTGTCCCAGAGAAACCTGAAGCCAGAGAAGTAAGACAAAAAGGTAAGGGAAAAACAAGAAATGAACAAAGCCCCAGAGGTTCCTAAAGTAATTAGTGGGAGTGACAAGCTAAATGAGTCCTGGAGTGAGAGACTGGTCTGTTTATTTCATTTTTACTTTTCCGTGATCTCCACCAGAGCTCATCAAAACTCATTTATCCTAAGAAATCAATGGCTGATCTCCTGTGAGGTAGAATCAATAAATCTACCATGTTCCACCTGGGTTCAAAATGAGTACTTGGTTCACCCTGGGCTGTGAAGCACAAGCCAAAGAATTGCGGTGACTTTTTTTAATGTTCGAATGAAGAAAATTGACTTTTCACTGTGACTGCGTGAGTGAAATGCTGGATTTTTGTGGAGGCAGGGAACAGGTGTGGTCGGGTGGGGTGGGGCTGGTTGTTGTCGGTCTCTGAAATTCAATTCTGCCCTCAGAATGTGCATGACCAAGTGTCACTTTGGCACATCTGGTGCCAGTTTAGCATCTAAGGGTTTTCATATGGGATTCAAACATAGATTGCAGCAGGAGGGGGCTTCCCTGGAGAGAACTCCAGGGGAGAATATGGTTGTTTCAGGTGCGTTTGATCTTTTTATTGAATTTGCCTGGGAAAATCAATTAAAAGACAGAATTTAATTTTCATGCTCAGAGCAGAGGCTATTCATTTCAGCTTATGCCTGACAACAGATTTGTGTGTGTGTGTTTTCATTAAATAAGCAATTCCAAGTGTTCAAAAGGCTGATTCTCTCTTGGGCATGGGGGGAATTTGAATGGGGACTTCATTCTACCAACATTTCACTAACTTCTCTGCTTCACCTGGCTTCTCTATGAGACATGTTCAAATCGTATACATACCAAAGTAATGATTTAACTATTAGAGACTAAAGCAGTGTTTGAAAAAAGATATTAATAGTGTATTTAAATTGCAAAGTGGAATTAGTATGATTGTAGAGACTAAGGGTCACCAACTGAACGCTTGATTGCCTCCTGTTCTTTGTTTGAAGCAACGGGATATAAAAGTAATGTTAGTTAACAAGTCTTTATGTAAATAAAAAGTTTCGGGCAAGTTGCCCTCTCAGAGACTCAGTTTTCTCCGCAGTCATAATCATGCCCGCCTCAAAGGATTGTGGTAAGATGTGAAACCCTTACCAGAAGGCTTGGCACAGAAAGTCTTGGCTGTTTTAATTGCTGTTTTTGTTCAAGTTTACGGCCGTAGGACAGCTCCAGTACATTACGCTCTGAAACAATTAGCATCAATTTTTATCCAATGGGAAACTGGATGGAGGGGCCCTTGGAAGGCTCTATAATAGCAGTGTCTGTGGGAACTCATACAGGACTCTGGCCTCTCTGGCCACCCAGTAAGACTAGAGGCAAAATGCTGACGTGGAGATTGTAAGCTAAACAGTGAGAATTAAGGAAGGTGATCACACTCTCGCTGGAGTGGAGCCTCCCACCACAGCCGTGCTCAATAGCCATCACATCAGTGCACCTCCAGGTACCTCAAGCCCTCACCGGAGTCAGCTCCAAAAATGATTACAGCCTCCTTCATCCCCAAACAGAATAACACGTGGAGGTGAAGATGCGCACTCTTTATGCTGGAGAATACTTAGCCACAAGCCCCTTCCTGGTGTCATGCTGAAGGAAACAGACTCTGGAGACAAGCCCTGGGCTCCACTGCCTGTCCTTTTTCTGCTCTAGGACTTTCACAGGTTACTTAAGCTCCATGGGCTGAGAGTCCTTGTTTGTCATCTCATGGAGTTATTGCAAGGATTATATGAAGAAACAATTGCATGTCACATGGGACATTGTCTGTTGCACAGTAAGTCAATAAATGTTAGTGATCTATTTATTTCCTTGCTTGGATGATCTTTGCACTGAGAAGTGTTAAAAGATAAACTAAGGCACGTTAAAACTTTTAAGAGTTTGAGCAAAAATCAATTTGATTCTGCTTATATCATTTATTATACAACTGTAAAGGAATTTTGAATGTATTTGAAGACGAGTTTGGCAGAGACAACTAGCAAAGATAGGTTCCTTCTTCCCCAGCAAGAGATTTATAATTGGGCACTTGGGAATTGGAGACTGCATTTCCCAGCCACCTTTGCAACTGGGTGAAGTCATGTAACTAAGTTTGCACCAATGGAATGTAATCAGAAGTGATGCTTGCTACTTATGTGCCTAGGCATTAAGATATTGTGCATGAAATCCTCCAGACTCTCTCCTCCCTGCAAGCTGGAATGCAAATGTGCCTGTGATTTAGTATCACGCAGGCAGGGCAAGACAATGCCCTAGGGAAAGGGTCATAAAACTAAAGAGCTGCCTGTTTTAATAAATAAAACTTTATTGGGACATTAAAAAAAAAATCAATTAGAATCAGGCAGCACCGAAGTGTAAGTGATTAGAAGCCCTCACTGACTGGAGATGGGGAAAGTCTTTGATACAGAAGAGGCAGAAGCAAAGCCTGGAAATTATTTGATTTTTGGCTGTAGCTTAAGCAGCTGCATTATTTGAGAAAGACTTGTTGGCTGTTTGTGATTGGTTGTCTGAGGTTTTGGGGGTTTTTTGTTTTTTTTTTTTTAATTTTGAGGCATTGCAGGGTAAATTTTCGGTGTGCTTATGCAGGCTACTAAGCCATTAAAGCCACCTCTGTCTAAATGACCTCCTTGTTTAGTTTAACAGATACAGATATCATCCTGGTTTTATTAGATAGTCTCCTCCATGAGTTAAGTTGACTCAGAGTAAAGGAATTGGGAGAAAGAAGAATTAGAAGTCCTGCTTCCAGAATCCACAGTCAAGCTTGTGAAGTTGCACCATTTATTAATTTAATAGCATAGGATCTGAGAATTGTCTCCAAGCTTTAAGCTGTTGCTCTTCTTACTTCTACTAGTGAGGGTTCGAAAAGTACTGGGAGAAGATCTTTGTTCCTGAACTATCTCTAAGGAGATAATTAGCAAAATTTCATATGCCAAGTTTGCTCTGGAAAAAGGTTTAAACTTGTTCAAACTGTTTTGGGGACTCAAACCTATTTCTGATGGTTTCTTCTGAAATGAAATGCTAACCCATCCAAAATCATGTAGATTTAGAATTGTGGATAGACACATTTTCTGCCCATCTTGTCAGAGTTTGGATATGTATCTAATTTTCACACTTTTTCCATTCTGCTGTCGGAGAAGAGGTTCTTGCCTCGCATAGGAAAGAATTCAAGAGCAAGACGTAGTAAAGTGAAAGCAAGTTTATTTAGAGAGACACACACACCATAGACAGAGTTGGGTTCATCCCACTCAGAAGGGAGAGTGGCTTAGGAGATACAAATTCCATAGGCAGAATGTGGGCCATCTCAGAAGGTGAGAGGGAGAGAGACCAAGAGATGTGAGTGTTTAGTTTAATGTAAAAGCAGATACACACTCTATAGAGTGCGGGCATCTCAGAAGGCAAGAGAGAGAGTAACCATGAGGTCACGGAGTTGTTAATTTTACGGGCTCAGTAATTGCACATGCTAACAGGTAGGAGGATTATTCCAACTTCTTTGGGGAAGGGGCAGGGATTGCCAAGAATCAGGCCCCGCCCACTTTGGGACAGCCTAAGAGCTGTCATGGTGCCTGTGGGTGGGCCACGAGGCTCAAGGTCTACTGGAAGTCAAATTATCTGCCATCTTGGTTCTAACTAGTTTGTTCTGTCCTGAACTGCTGAGTCATTTCTTCAATGGTTGTGCCCTGCCCTCTTCCCTCCTGTCTCAATTCCACCTTGAAATCATTTTAGTACTAGACCCACTCTGGTTTGGAGCCAGTGTGTTATCTCTAAATTCCTCTAAACAGGTGTTTTGAATAATGATACAGAGCACTACTAAATTATTTTAGAGAAAAATGCCATCTGGGAAGATGGTAAAGATAACCTAGCAGAGAGCTATACAAAAGCATGATGAGGTGGTTTATTTGCAAGAATATAGAAGATACTTAATTTTGTTTTGACAACTTACCTTACTTACAGCTTTTCAAGATACAATTAGAAAATAAAATTTAAAGCAAACATCACTTTCTCCCTTCATAAGGAGATTATTTTTTCTATGTTGGTAAGCAATGTGATATCTCTTAAGAGATTGGAGATGCCCGGATTTCTGCAGAGCATTCTATGTGCTGTAATTGTTATAAATTCTATTTATAACATGTTTATAGTATGTATAATATAAAATGATTTTGGGTGTTTGTTAACAGATTTGGCCTCTTGGTTGCTGAGAGTTTTAAGGCATTTCGACTGGCAATATTAAAAATAAGTTATTAGGAAATTTTATGAGAAGAGGATCTGAAGAAAATAGAAACGTTATAATGAACATCTCTGAAATAAAACATTGTCAGTATGAATGGATAATGGTTTCTCTATTATCTCCAATACAGTGGTTTCTTATTATCTATTTAACTCCTGACAATTAACATGAATTCATCTTTCTAAGGGCTAATGAACAATGAATGGGTGATTTTAAGTTATAAGTTAGAAGCAGTAGAAATTCTTTCATAATTTTCTTCTCTATTGAGCAGATACCGTATGTATTTATAGCATTTGCCCCCAAGGCTTTCTGCACTGTCCTTTTTACCACTTCGCCTTTTACTCAGAGATATTACAACCAATATATTACAACTGATTGTCTCCAGGCAGTTTTATCTGGGCAGGTAGCCTTATTAAGCAATTGATTTTTCAAAAACAGTATGAAATAAGAAATTTTAGTGTCGGCCAAGGAAATACATCTGAAAAAGCAGCATTCTCTTGACTCCAGGAAAAAAAAAAATGTCTTTTCTTAAGAATTTTTATGTTCCATTTAGTTTCCCAGGGCAATTAACAACTGTCTTGTTCTAGACTTAACAGTAGCATAGAATAATAGCCATGGACTACACATATTCCATTGGTATACTTCGCTAAGGTCAATAAAATTGGTCTTCAGTTTGTTTTCTTTTACAGAGTGGGTTTTTCAAACCTCATTACCTTTGCTAACCTAATCTGCATTCTCCTCAGCAAAATATTATAAAAGTTCTACATTTCACACTTCGATATTGGTTGTTTTGTTTCCAAATAAAATTTAAAAATAGGATTTTAAAATATTGGGGTGATGTCTCTTTTTTTTCTTCTAAGAGTGACACCCTCTCTTTTAGGATTACATTTACTTTGAAGGTTTAAATTTTAAACAGGTTATTATTTTAAAGTATTGGACTATCAAAAAAAAAGTTATTTGAGAAACTTGCTATAAAATTGATTATTTTTGTAGTGATTCATTCCAATTTCTTTCCATCATATTCTGGCCAAAAATCTTACTCTTCTCTGAAGTGTGGCTATCCCTGACTCCTGACTGATATCTGCAGTATCTTAGGGTGAAACTCATAAAGGAATGTCTTTATCTTGAGCAGAAGGAAAACACAGAGAGCATTATAAGGTTTTGGGGTTTTTTTCTTCATTTGCAGAAACTCAGCAACGTTCTTTCCGTACTTACTCAGTTTGGACATTCTTTGCAGGTCAACAATGGTTGTTTTAAAAAACATTTCCACCCATAATAGACTCTTACGCTAAAGCCTGCCTTCCCCGTGGAGTATGGCGTGCTGACCTTCCCTTTGTGGCTCACTTGTTGTGTGACAGTTGATACATCTTGGAGTTGTAGTTTTTCATTCTTCTAATTCTTCTGTTTTTTTAGTCTTCTAATATTCTGTTTTTTATTCTCTTAATTCTTCTGTTTTTAATTCTTCTAATAATGAGAAAGAGAATACAGTGTGAGATTCCTAAGAGGTCTCTGGTATATTTAAACAGTCTTATGAAAAACTCAGGTGTGATGCTTGGGAATCTGACTTTTAAACAAGTTCCACAGGTGGTCCAGATGGCCATCACTCTTCCAGCAATCTTACTTTAAATTCATGAGGTACCTGCTGACAGTTCATCTCTCAATGTAAAGAAAATACAATGAAAAGTAAAGTCGTCCTGAGCACCAAGAAGAAATTGGCTGGTGAAGCAAAGGTGTCAGAAGCTTTTAAAGAAAATATCCTATCCATTCCTTCCTTGATTCATTCATTCAAGATCTTTATTGAGTGCCTGTCAAGAGCTGGGCTCTGCACTAAGTTCCGAGGATACGGTGTTGAGCAGAAGCAGAGAGCATTTCTGCCCTCGGGAAGTTTAACATCTAGTGGGGGGAGTGATTTTAATCCATACATCATACAGATAAGTGTAAAATTACAACTATGATAAGTGCCAACAGGGAAAGGTTCATGGAAAGAACAAATTACAGATTAGACTGACTATGGAAGATCAGGGAAGTCTTCTCAGTGCAAGTGGGAATTGAAATGACATCTGAAGGATGAGCAGCCATTGGAGAAGTTTAAGCAGAGCAGTGATAGACCTGACTTGCCTTCCAGAAGGATCACGCAAGCTCATCTGTAGAGGATAGACTGTTAGTAGAATCAGGGTAAGGGCAGCAGGAACTACTGGGAGGTTCTTGTGTTAATGGTTTGAACCAGTTGGGTGCAAACAAAGGTGGTGAGAAGTGGTTAGAACCGGAATATCCTCTGTAGTTAGTAGGGCCATTGGGATTTGCTGAAGATTGGATATAGAGTGTGAGCAAAAAGACAGTCAAGGATGGCCTCAGCATCTTTGCACTGAGCAGCACAAAGAGTTGAGTTTTTACTGACTGAGATGGGGACGATTATGAGAGGAGCAGGTTGGTAAGATGCTTCAGGAGCTTGTTTTGAGGCATGTTAATTTAGGGGGCGCTCTTAGACTGTGCCAGGTCCTCTGGTGGGTGGGGCCTGCTGTTTGTAACTGACAGAAGACTGTGTGTCTGAGTGTGAAGGTCAGGGATATGTTGTCCCGTGTGCTGGAGAGGCGGGCTGAGGCCAACCCACGTCAGACCTTGAGGTTCACCTTGGAGATTTCAGCCTCAATCCTAAAAGCAATGGGAAGACATGGGGTATTTGGAGACATTGAAGGTATCAGGTTTTTATTTCCAAATGAACTGGCTGCAGTGTGGCAAAGAGTTGGAGTTGGAGATTGATGTGGGTAAGAGGATTGATATGAGTAAGAATGGATGCAGGAAAACTTACTGGTAAACACAATAGTCCCACAAAGATGTTGTGGTGGCTTTGGTTGTGTGGTGGTGGTAGATGTGGAAAGGCAGGCAACTGGACAGATTCAGAAGGCACCTGTCAGGACTGGGTAATGGGTGCATATGGAGGTGAGAGAGAAGAGTGTCACCCTATTCCACGGTCAGGACTGTGTTCAGCATTCTCTGAACTCCTAAATATTGTACGTCCAAATATTTTTTTGTAGGTCATGTCATCTGATTATTACTCTGCCTAGTTCACTGCTGTCCATCAACATCTTGTTTGTTCCTCAGTGCTCCTTCACAGCTTCGGCATCTGAGTCACCGTCTTCCTCATCACTTCAAATTCTGCCACATCAGTGGAGATGACCTAATGAATACACCCAGTGCTCCTTGGCCTGATCAGTTCCAGTGGTCTTCAGGTTAACTCCTCATTGATAACCATCCCCATGACCACACCATGGACCTTGTCACCTAGAGCTGCTTCAACTCTGGAATCCTGAATTCCAAAATCTCACTCTCTGACAATAATCTGTCATTGAAAAGTTGGAGCCTTCGGTGTTATCATCACTATGCTTATTTCTTGACCTCGGTGAATGCTCTGATTCCCTCCATTTTCTCCCAATCTATCAGGTCTTCCTCCCCAGGCTTCATTTCCATCCCTAATCAGACTAGACTGTGTAATTTTTAACCATTCTCCTAAAGCATTTTCTTAAACCATACACTCAATTCTCTTGCTACCTTCCCTACTTTACCTCCCAAACCCAAATCCTGGAAGAACTCTAATGTCCAGCTTCTTTGCACCTGTTCGTGCAGCCGTGGAAAATTGCACATGTGTGCAGATTGATGCTAATTATTTCCTAATTTTGGCTAGACCCTTATTCTTATTCTCAGCAATACCTCTGCCTGTCCCGGTCATTGCCTCAAAATTCTTACAACAGCTCCTGCAATTCTTCACCATCCTCTGCAAAGCCCTCCAGCCCACGGTTTTCCATGCCATTTTCAGCTTGTGACTTCCTTTTTCAAAAGAAAGCAGAAGCCTTAAGAAACGAATTCTGTCAATTTATCCCTTCGGGAGGATTCCTGAAATGCATTTATCAGCATTTACACCAAATTAGTACAAGTCTCTCCTCCTGCCAGAGGTTATCTGCATTTCTCTCTTCTCTTTTGGGGATTTCTCTGTCAATGTTCTATAGTATTTAGGCAGTAAGAGAGATGTTTACAGAGAAGCTGGGTTAGATTAATAGACTAGAACGAAAATACAGATCCTGAGTCAGGATGAAAGAATAAACAGTCGGAATTTTTAAAGTGCAAAGTAGAAGGTCTCATCATACTGTCACTGCAGTACATGAGGGGAATGCAATTTTAGCAGCTTTGTGTGTTGTGGAAATGCACCTTTACCCATTTCTCAGTATTTTTCCACAATTCATCCACTTGGAAATGGACTGTTACTGAGTCACTTCCTCTAGTAAGCCCTGAAGTATGTGGTCAGACAAGAGTATGCACACTGAGGAGCCCAGCAATGGTAAGGGAATAAATCTGTAGTCAATACACTGCTACTAACGGTTGAGCTTTTTCTCTTGGAATAAACCAGGAAGCCATGCCAGAGCCCTTGACTACACGGTACCCTTGCTGAGTGTTCCCTGGCCTGGGTACCAGTCAGTTCCTTCAGCACGACTGCCATCTGCAATGCACCGAGCAGCACGCTATCCCAGGGGCTGTGTCCAGAGCTGGGAGGAAGATGTGGTGGTCCACGGGAGCAAATAAGCCAAGAGTTATATTTTTTGTCAGGAGGCAAAGTGCTGCTAGTCAAATACCATGATGCTTCTCCAGTAATGTCAGTGACTTCTAGGGTGAGTGAGAAAAAAAAAAAAAGGGCAATCTCCCCTTGTGGAATCAGTCAGCTGACTGGGAGACATGGCTAGTAGACCAGATGTCTTTTGCTATTAATGCTTTAATTGCAGACAGAATCACCCTTAACCTTTTGAAGTACCAAATTATGTCAAAATTTGAACCAAAAAAAGACAACCAGGGCATAATTAAGAAAAAGAGGGATGTTGGCTCCTTTGGTAACTTTGGCCCTTAGCTTCTCGTTTGGGAAACAACAAATCAAAGATGCCCAAGCTATTGAAACAGGAAAACCAGAGCAACAGAATCTCAACCGCATTAAACTGCTGATACATTGTTGTCTTTAGCTTTAACTAAGCTAGTCTGAGCTAGTTAGATTGGTCATGATGGAGTGAATATATTTCTAATACTTGCTAATGATTACCCCAATGTAAAATATGAAGAAACTCTTTTTCCTACCTTATTTTAATGCATTTGTGTAATAAGTTAAAGATAAGGACTTCCAGGCTCATCAATTTCTTGCAGCTTGAAAATACCTTAAAAAGTTCTAAACCAAAACTGGAAAGTATTATTAAATTCATCGTGAGCTGAGTGCAAAAATGGTTGGTATAAGGCTCTCAAATAATAGTTTAGTCCAGCAGTTCTCAAAATGTGGTCTGCAGACCTCTGGGGTCTCAGAGATACTTTCAGGGATCCACAGGGTTATTAAACATTTTAAGTAATCACTTGCCTTTTTTACTGTGTTAATGTTTGCAGTAATGAAAGTACAAATGCAGTGGGCGTAAAGCTCCCTCTTCACTTAATTAAGGGCCTTAATTAGCCCATTAAATCCTTTATTGCCATACGAGGTAACATCATCCCGGGAGTGAAGACCATCACCCGTTGCCGTATTCTATGGGCTAAAAGCAGATGACAAGTCCTGGGTGCATTCTCAAGGAGAGAGGATTATAAAGGGTGTGGGTCATTGGGGGTCATTTAGGATTCTGCCTACCATGGTGACAGAAACAAATAGACTTTACTGGAAGTAAGTGAGGTAGCCACACGAAGCAGTGGCTGAAAAGCCAGCCTTGGAAGCCCTTTTCCGTTTCCAAACAGCCATCAAAGGCTTGCTTTTTATGCCAAGAAGACAAACATTAATTGACTAGATTATCTGGTCGACATGGTCAACATGCCACCCCCAGATGAATCAACTCCGTATTTTTTTTTAAATGTTGTATCCGTTCACTCAAAGTTAAGAACCCTGCCCCTTGGCCACGTGGGGCTGAGTGTCTTGAGAGACAGCCCCACAAAGACAACCTACAGTGGAGACAGAGGTGCTGCCCCAAAAGAGGTTTTGAAGAGTAGAAGGAAAAGGGGATGCTGGGAGGGCAAAACACAAATGTCCACCAAAGCCATCATAATCAAAGACATTGTAACTTTTCAAAGAACAAAGGCAGAGAAATATTATCCTCCAAAAATATATACTTATGATAAAAAACTTGACAAATATTTTATACTTATGAGCTCAGCTTTTGAAATTCCTTCTGAATTTTTATTTATTTATTGAAGTACAGTCAACTACAATGTGTCAGTCTCTGGTGTACAGCACAATGTCCCAGTCATGCATATATGTACATATGTTCATTTTCATATTTTTTCACTAAAGGTTATTCCAAGATATTAAACATAGTTCCCTGTGCTATACAGAAGAAACTTCTTCTGAATTTTATATATTCCCATGGACTTGTTTTTTTTTTAATGACACAAAGTATTTTTAATGTTATATTTTGAATACATCATTCATTTTTTTTTTCCATGAAAGAGGGACAGATAGTTTTTTGTGGTTTTAAACATAAGGATTATTTAGGAATTATTTGCTCACTATATTAGTTCTTTTCAAACAGCGACTATCCGGTCAACTGGATCTTACTTCCAATATTACTTTGATCCTATATGTGAGATGGTATCTTCTGCCCCTGTTTTCTAGCCAGCATCTCTTCCATCGTTCCAAGAACATCCAAAATTGCTCTTCCTCTATCAAGACAAATGTTCGTATTTCTCTAACTTCAGCTTCGAACCAGGGCACCTCCCAGAATTCACCTTTACCACCACTTATACAAAGTAAACGTTCAGGTATTTTTACCCCAAGTGTCTGGCTGGAGTCACTCCTTTAATATGCAAATAACATAAGTTAGCCTCCCATCCTGGGCATTCTGGGAAATTTCCAGGGACTCCTGGCAGCCTTCTCTTGTGCCGATTACCTCTCATTCTGAATCCCTGCTTCCACTGGATTCCTCATCCCTCTGCTGACTTTTTGATCACCTCTTGGGACTGCTCTGTCCAGAGCACTTCTGATGTCTCCCTTTACCAAGAGTACCGCTAACGTGAACCTATAGCAGACACTTCCTAAAGGCTTGGGGTAACACAGGGAGATGACAGCACAAAATGGGAATTTTTTAAAAATTTGACTTCCCTGCCTCATTATCCACAGCACAGATTTTTCTTTACATTCCTTCTTCCTCAGAGAGCACACACCATTGCATTCAGGCCCTCTCTGTCCCCTCTCGCATTCTCTCTCTCTCTTTAGAGATACATTTCCTGACACGTACAGGGGTGAGATGTGATGGTTCTCATGACTGCACACGCCCAGCCTTCCCTGAACAAAAAGAAATGACCCCGATAACAGAATTTCTGCCTTTCTCCTAGCTCTGAACTACATTTCTCGTTGTGCAATGTCATCGCTTCACATTTTATTAGCATTTTTTTTTTCTTTACAAACTTTTATTGAGAAGAGACTGTATCTGTTACAAACGCTTCCCAGAACATCTGGGCAAACACCAATCCCAGATACAATTTTGTGGTGAGAGGAAGGGGGGAGATGACATCATTGAAAAGGATAATTAAACTGTGTAATTATTCACAGAGAAAAAGGTATACATTTTTTTTAAAGTGCTAGAATTTGCATTGCATTTTTAAAGGCCAGATTTGAAAATACCATTCTGAATTTGTCCTAAAGAAAGGTTAAGCTAAGCATGTGCTACTTATATAAGAGGTATGTATCTGTGTGTAACACGTATAATGTATGGATATTTATGTATGTATGTTAACATGTGCTCAGATGCTTTTCTCCACTTCTCTGTCTTTTTTTGTCCTTAAGTAGTACTGTGACTTTTTTCTTTATATTTGACAGACACCTAAAAATACTTTCTCAAGAAAATAAAGGAAGGATTTCTGTAAAATCTTAGATTTATTTTACCTACATATTCTGCAAAGTGTGTTTTCTCTTTTGGGATATATTTTTACTCAGATTCCTTTCCTTTTCTTCAAGGAAAAAAAAAGTTTGTTCTCCCCTTCCTCTTGTCTCTCCAGTTCAATCTTTTTATTTTATTTTATTTTGTTTTATTTTATTTTATTTTATTTCACATACTGAGGGCTTTTGTGCAGACTGCATTGCAATCCTGACAATGCTTCCACTAATATATTCTGAGCTACTTTTCTCAAAGAAGCATGAAATTAAAAATCCTTCCTTTCTTTCCCATGTGAATAATTGAAATAAAAAGCAAACGGTTGACTTTTTCTTGCTGCCATTTCCAACAGCGGGATTTGTGTTGCTCATTGTCTGTCCTGCCTTTCATTCATGAGGAGGTACCTCTGGTTCTCCAGGGAGGGGCTGATTCCTGGGAGAATTGCTGATGCCCCAGAGCATGCATCTGAGTGGTGAGGAAACCCCCCTTCCTCTCTCTCTCTCTCCTTTTTTTTAATTGAAGTATTGTCAGTTACAATCTGTCCATTTCTGGAGTACAGCATAATGGCCCAGTCATGCATATATATAATATAATATAATATAATATAATATAATATAATATAATATAATATCATATCATATCCTCATTTTCATTAAACATTATTACAAGATATTGAATATAAGTTCCCTGTGTTATACAGAAGAAATGTTGTTTTTTATCTATTTTTATACATAGTGGTTAACCTTTGCAAATCTCAAGCTCCCAAATTTATCAGCGAGTGGAAGTGTCACTTTCACAGTGACAGTGAAAGAGAGCTGAGCCTGAATGCTGAGCATGGCTTTCGCCTCTGGGTATATTTTTGTACATCCATTTCAATACAACACCTTTCATGTAACACACACAAAAAAAAATCACACGGGTTTTGACACAAAACTTCAGGATTTCTGTGGAACTAGAGAGAGAAGTTCATGTGAGTTTTGAAGCCTTTCCCTTGGCACCTCTCCTTCATTTAGAACTGAAGGACCCAGATGACAAAGTGCAGTAACTAAAACAAAAAAACCTTTAAATGTTCTTTAAGATTTTGTTATCCTTAACCAACTCCCTTTCTTGACCTCTGAATATTATTATGCTAGTAAGTTTAGCCAGCCCTCTAAATTACTGAATATACACAGGCTGAAAATCTGCATCGTGGAGCCAGCATCTTATTTTTAAATGCTGGTAAAGTTACATAGGAGCCCACATTCAGTAAATGAAGTGCCCTGACTCAGTCATTGGTTGCAGCAGACTTGGGTAGCAATGTGGTCCCCTGAATCAGAGACAAACACAGCCAGAGAACCCTTCCCCTACGAACAGATCAAGTCTCTTCACCTGTGGGGCTCTAGACCTGTTCGTACATTCAAGTCGCGGTAAAGAAAAAATCTTATCTTTATTTATGTATGTTTACTGAAGGTACCAGGGATTGAACCCTGGACCTTGCTCATGCTAAGCATGTGCTGCACCGCAGAGCTATGCCCTCCCATCCCTGGAGCCACTTCCTGTTAAGGAAAGATAAAAGTCCTCCCAAAGTCCAAATTAGGCTTCGCAGAGAACAGTGGAGGAAGAGACTTTTCGTCTTTTCCACATTTGGGTGATGGGCTAACTCTGGGGAGGTAATGAGGTTTATTTATTTTTTAGTGGAGGGACTGGGGATTGAAGCCAGGACCTCCTGCATGCTGCACTCCACCACTGATTGAGTAACTTGATTGAACTGAATGGCCAGGTTTGAACCCAGCCACTTGTGTGGCCTCCTTCAGAAGTTTATCTCTGTCAATTCCCTTATCTGGAAAAGGATTGTAACAGTTCTGGCGAGATAAGTAAGACCAACCAAATGAGGATAAACAAGGACTATTTATTTGGCACGGGGAGCCCACGGCAAGGGAAGTCAGCCAGCCACTGGCACGTGCGTTTTGGCACAGACGCAGAAGCAGGCAAGCTCTATAGTGGGAAAGGGAAGGCTTCAGGTTCGCCCTGCCTGGGGGCTTTTAGGGGGGGTGGGAACCGTGGGAAGGCGAACTAGAATCGGGACATTCCGTGTGACTGGTGAGTGGTACATATTTGGCTTCCTCTGGTCAGTGCTAAGTTGGAAGACGGGACAAAAATTAGAGAAGCTGGAGTTGTTAACCAAGTCCTGGCTGTTTGGGGACAACTGTTACAGAAGGTGCTGCTTATCTTCCTACTTTGTCCCTACAGGTAGCAATTTGATTTCCTGAAAATTTGATTTCTAGCCGGCTGCCTTCGCGGGTGGTTTATTACAGATAAGGAGTTGGGCCCCACGGGCAGGTTATCGCAGGCTGTGAGCCAGGGTTCCACTTCCACAGACACTCTGGCCATGGCCCAGCAGGACCTTTAGCCTCTCAGTTGCACCCGGGAATAGCGTTTGTCACAGTGCTGTCATGCAGCGGGTGGATGTGGGGGAAGCCAGACGATGCTGGTGTCACTAGGTCCTTCTCTGTGGAATGATGTCAGACTTGGAATGTTATATCACTTGTAGGCAAAACACCTGGACTCACCTTGGAGGGGGCCTGAATTGTACAATTCCCATTTATTTCATTTCTAGGAACTGTCCAAGCCCCAAAGAAACTCCAGGATCCTATTGGTCTCTAAATTCATCCTGAGTTTTGGGTGTCTTCTAGGGGTATCACTGATCTTAAAGCCACTGGCTGTGGTTAAAGCTTCTACTGTAAAAACTCTCACACGATGAGAGACAAAGCACCTAATCCTGAACAGGTGGGTGTCCTGTTCATCCTTGTATCCCCAGCATCCTACACAATGCCTGGCACACCGTATGCATGTCATCAGCAGTTGAATAAATGAATGTGTTTCCGTACTTAGATCAAGTAGCTGTTGTAAAGATAGTAGGTGTCGCCGTGTCTGCTATTTGCTATGTAATTTAGGTATTCCTGTATGTTCTTTTCTTTACCAGAGCTTCTAAACTCTGATTGAGTTAAAAAAAAAATCAAATGTTTGATCACATAATTGATAAAAATAGACAAAATCAATAGTGACCATTTCGGTCACTCTCTTCCCCCAAAATGCTGAATTCTGGAAAGTGCCAGTGAACACGTTAAATGGACTTTTTAAAGCCCTCTTCATTGAGCAGGAAAGAAAGATGACTTGAGGTAGCTTCCTATTAGCGTCCATGTGAAATGGTGCCTAATTTGAACTCCAGTGCTAAACTGATACAAATGATTTCACAGAAATACGTTCCAAGCCAGGTGGCTCACACAGCCACCCAGGGACTGCGCGTCTCAACGTGATAGGCAGAGTGTCTTGCATTTTGTGTGGCGGAGCCGGAGGCCAGGGTTTCAGAGACAAGAACCTGGCTTAGCATCCAACCATGACTCGTGTGCACTTCCTCCTCCACACATCCGTTCATCCATCAATTTGTTCATTTATTCATCACTTAAATAACACTGACTGAGCATGTAGAGCTTAGCAGGCAGTGGAGATAAACAGAGAAGCCACTGTCCCTGCCCTCGCAGAGCTCAAGGGTGTGAAATGAAATCAATAATGAGCACAAATGCAGCAGAGACAAGATCTGACAGAATGTATTCATTCACTTACAATATCTGGAGCACAACATAAGGACTAAGCCCTCTGCCCTTCAAGAACTCCAGCTCTCGTACAGCAGAAAACTCACGTGCACAGATATTCGAGAGAATGTGGTTAGTGAGTAAGAGAAAAGCCAGAATGCCCTTGCACTCTTTCCAACACCCATCCCTTCCATTCTGACCTCATTGACCCAACAGTAGAGTGCGCTAGGTTTTGTCCAAAGCTTTTTTGAAATGAAAGCTTCTCAGTAAAATTGTTCCGATTTTACAAATGAGGAAATAGCAATGGTGAAGTCTAAAAGTCACTTGCTTAAAAATCATGGCTGGTAAATAGCAAAGCTAAAATTCAAACCCAGACCTCCCCCACTTAGGCATTAGTACACCTCTAGTTATATTAATATTTTTCATGCATCGTCAGTGGACAGCCTCATCCAGTTCTACTGAATCAGAAGGGGATGAAGGGTGGAGAGAATGCGGCCAATCTGCAGTTTGAACAAGGAAACACCCCAGATGGATCTGATGTCCTCTACAGCGTGAGACCCACTGCTGCTTTGTCCCGGCTGAGTTCCTCCCTATCTCTCACCTGGACCACTGAAACAGACTCCGTTCTGTTGTGTTTCCCCTCCATTCTCAGCTCCTCCTGTTGATTATCAGGCCCTTGTTCAAAATCTTCAGTCCCTGCAAAGACCTAACTCTTCATTTGGGCATTGAAGTTTCTACCATCTGCTGTCATGTATTCTTTTGGACAAGGATGCCTTGACATCTTTTTAGGAATTATCTCCTACAGCCATGCTAGTGTGCACTTAGAACACACATCAGACTTTCTCATATCCCTCTGCTTTACCGTCATCCCTACCTTAGATACCTTCTGAATTTCTGCTTCTCCCGTCATACTCCTTCTTCAAAAACCAGTTTCACAGTACAGGGGTGATTTACTCTTCCCCCTCAAAAGAAGTAAACACTCCTTCCTGTAGTCACCTTAATGTTTAATACTGTTGGATATGAAAAAATACATATTATTTTATATTATATATTGTATTTTTTAGATAGTATATTTATGCCAGACTTTGCCTTTTACCATCATGGTACATGGATCCTTTTCCTGATTGTGAGACAGGAGGGGAGGGGGGCAGGACAAAGCCATTAAAAGAATGTCACAGCACTTGAGGACAGGTTAACTGGTTAGAACTAAGTCCAAGATGGCGAAAGCTTGACTTCCAGTAGACTCTGAGCTTCTTTCTATGCTCACTGTAATATATGAGGATGCTAAATGGCACACCCACAGGAGCCGGGACAGTTCTGAGGCTGACTATAAAAGGTCAAAAAGTAGGCAGTGGCCCAATTCCTTAAAATCCCAGCCCTTACCCCAAAATAGCTGAAATAACCCATTGTTAGCATATGAAATTACCAAGCCCACAAGAACTAACCACCCTGCACCCCAGGGCCGCTTGCCTTTTAAGAGGCCCTGCATTCTGCCTATGAAATGTGTAAGTCCTAAGCCGCCTCTGTTGCCTTCTGAGATGGCCCACATCGCAGTGTCCCTCAGTAAACTTGCTTTCCCTTTACTATGACTCACTCTTGAATTCTTTCCTGCATGAAGCCAAGGACCCTCACTTGGAGGGGCATGAGCACCATCCCATGCTGATTGATATTTGACTGACCTCGAAGCAATAATTATGATACCATGCCTTTTGATAGCACTTTGCCATTTAGCAAGACTGCATATTAATTATCCACACCTAACAGGGTGTAGCATGCAGTAGGCACTTAATACACCTATTTAATCAATTAATGATAAAGTGAGGGGTTTCGGTCATATCTTTTTTTTTCATTTCCATTAAATTTAGAGGCTTTGTTTTGTTTTGTTTTGTTTTTTTGAAGACTTACAAATGAACTAAAGCAGAAGCAAACTAGGAAGGATGTGTGGAGGTTTATTGCTAAATTTTGTTTTCTTAAGCCAGCCTGGACTATTCCTCCCCAGCTGGGACTATTTCCAAATTGGTTTCTCTTGACCATGGGGCATCGCTAATTCAATTAGGGAGACCTGCACCCAGCACCCCTGGGGGGTTAATATTCCTCCATCAAGAACTTAAAAGTTCTCCCAGAAAAACTTATATAACAAACTCACAGTGAAAGGTACCCAAGTTCATTGCTGAATTGCCTAATTTGGAATATACTCAGGAAAGTAACGCAATAAAACAAGTTCTTGGGGGAAAACTTTTTTCCCCCTAAGCAACTGAGAAACAGGTATGTGACTTATACAAAGCTTGTTAAGGCTTGGATTGATGAGGTCTCTGTAGTTCATCATAAAAGACCTGTCCATATTTTCATAAAATGTGAAAACCCAGAACCAATAGCCTACTCTGTGCTGCAAAGATGGGAAAATGGGACAGACACCTTTGCTTCATTACAAAGGCTTACTCTGGAATTGGAAAGGTTGATGCGAATTATTGTCAAGAGTTATTTTACCCACTTATCCAAAATTGTGCATGTCTCTGTTCATGAGTTTGTGTGCACTTCGATCTGTTCAGGCTGCTGTAAGGATGTACCACGGACTGGGTGGCTCAAGCAGTAGACATTTATTTCTCACAGTTCTGGAGGCCAGAAGTCCATGATCAAGGTGCCAGTAAACTCAGCTTCTGATACGAGCTCTCTTCTTAGCTTGCAGACAGCTGCCTTCTCATTGTGTCCCTACATGGCCTTTCCTCGGTGCCTTTTGGAGTTCTGTTCCCTGTGTCTCCTCCTCTTCTTACTGGGACACCGGTCCTATTGGATTAGGGCCTCACCCTTACCTCATTTAACCTCAAATACCTTTCAAATGCTTTATCTCTTCATAGCATCACATGGGGTCACGGCTTCAGCACAGGAATTTGGAGGGCACACAACTCAGTCCAGAACATTGTATAATGTCCATTGTACCACACTTTTAAAAATAATGTAAATACATCCAAAACTAAGGAAGTTTGTTCTGCAAATGTCTTTATGTTTCTAGCACCCACAGAAAAAGAAGAGACTATAAAAATACCAGCTTATATTACCTTCTAATAACTTCTTTTTTTAAGTATTTATTATTAAATGACCTTTTAAATCGTGGAAGGGGGAATGGCAGACAGGAAGCAAAACTCTCTACCTTTCATGCCATCGCACTGTTATGCAATCACTGCCATTTATCTCATCCCCCTGCAGTCTTTCCAGGAGATTTGTGGTGGACATGATGATTTTACAAGTTTGTCTTCTTTTCTACATAGAATTTTATTTTGTAAGTACATTTTCTTAATTCAGCACACTTATTGAAAGAATTTCAGTGTTCAATTTTGATGGAGCAGAACAACTTTCATTTACTGAGTTTTACAAAATAGTATTGATCCCTTTTCAATAGACCAGCCCCTATTATTGTGACCACTGCCGATGAAAACCCCACTTGTCCACATGAGCTATCTCTCAACATTCTAAGTGAAGCAAGCCAGAAAGAGAAAGAAAAATACCATATGAGATCACTCATATGTGGAATCTTAAAAAAAAAAATGAAGACAAATGAACTTAAATATAAAACAGAAACAGACTCACAGACATAGAATACAGACGTGCGGTTGCCAGCAGAGAGGAGGATGGGAACGGACAGACTGGGAGTTCGAAATCTGCAGATACTGACAGGCATATATAGAATAGATAAACAAGATTATACTGTGTACCACAGGGAAATATATACAGGATCTTGTGGTAGCTCACAGTGAAAAAGAATGTGGCAATGAATATACGTATGTTCATGTATGACTGAAAAATTGTGCTCTACACTGGAAATTGACACAACATTGTAAACTGACTAAAACTCAATAAAATAAAATTTTTAAAAAAGGCAACAGAATTGCTGATAGGTGAGATTGATTTGATTGTCTGCAGAATTATTAATATTCAGCAACCAATACTAAATTTCTTTTTCTCAGCTGATCTCATGCTGGTCTGATTGCCATTCTTTTTTAAATTTTCCCATATGGGTTTTTTTTTCCCATTGACGTACAGTTAGTTACAATGTGTCCATTTCTGGTGTGCAGCACAGTGTCCTATACAGGTTTAGATGATGAAACTGAAAGGCTCAATCTATATGAAAAGTGGGGTTAATAGTCTAATTCATAGCAAAGAGACTGAAAGAAATTTGGTTAAATAAAACATGGGGAATCTCTGTCTGGAGAAATCTCCCTTCATCTCCACTTTGAATTCCATCAAGATTTGCACACATGTAATTTGCATGGGTAAACGTAATTAGTTAGGAATGATCCAATAAAGGTAAAATAGGATGTGGAAGTGAAGGATATTTGTACTTAGCTTCACAAGCAGAAATTTAAGCTCTGAATCTTGACTTTTTAATAGGATGGGCTGGATATGATAAAATGAGAGTTTAATAAGGTCCTAAAACAGTGGTTCTCTGAAGAGGGAGGCGATTTTTCCCCAAGATCACGTTTAGCAAAGTCTAGAGACATTTTGGGTTGTCAGACCTGGTTGGGGGAAGAGAGAGATCTTATTGCTGTCTAGAGAGTGGGGGCCAGGGTGCTATTAAACAGCCCCCACGACAGATACATCCATCCCAAACTGTTAATAATGCAAGACCAAGAAACCCGGACAAGAATAAGAGTCCAGAGAGGCAGAGCACCTCGTTTCTTTTAAAAAATATTTTTCTCTAAAGGACTATGGAATATGGATTGTCTCCTTTAAATGTTTGAATCTTAATTTTTTTTTTTAATTTTCCAGAAGAAACACTCAAAGAATAAGTAAAGTTCCCATATGCTTAAACCTAGGGGGAAAAAATGCCTAACTTAGCACAATTGTTAGGACTCAATATTTTAACACTTGTTCTAGAAATGAGAACAGCCTCATATTGCTGGCAAAAGGAGAGTAAAAACTCTCTGTTTCTACTCCTGAGCATGGAATACTGGTGATCGGAAGGAGGAAAAATGCTCCCGGATAGAAAGGAGGAATCTAAGTCTCATAAGGCCTGTTTATTACTAGTCCCAGGGCCTGGCACGTATAGATATTCATGAAAAATACATTGGCTGACTCTCACAGGTCCCACCTTTTTTTCACTCAGGCATCAGAGATTCTGCATTATACAGGAGGGTTCAGAGATTGTCAGAATGATTTCAGCTTCTCACAAACCACATCGTGAGCATGAGGGACAGGACACTGTCCTTTGCTGTCTGCACCAGTAATCTGAGAAGATGTGAAAGGCAGGCCGTGCTTCAGCGAGCTGCTCTGAACAGGTTCCTCCTTCTAGAGTTGCGTCTCCTCCATGACCGAGTGTGAAATTATTTCAGTTTTTAAAACAATTTAGTTTTAGTGACTTGTATTAAGGGTTAACAATGCCTAGACTTTACAAAGCTGTAACACATGAAATTGGGTTCCGAGGGCCACATTTTGTGTAGGAGTTTCTGGGTCCAGGAACCAACCGCATCTTGAGAGTGGATGCAAGAATTCGAGGAAACCTCTCTGCTGCTGCTTTGACCTGAGGATTAGGAATTCTCTTAGACATGTTTGAGAATCACTTGCCTTGATTTGAGTCCTGGCCACAACTCCCCTACCACCTGCTCTTAAAATCCATTGGTGAGTTCTAGGACATACTGGTTTATGGTTTTTTTCATTTTTTTATTTTTTATTGAAGTATAGTCAGTTACAACGTGTCAGCTTCGGATGCACAGCACAACGTCCCAGCCATATATGCTGGTTTATGTTTTGTTTCCCTCTGAGAGCATTCCGCACACCCTGCTGTGGCTTTTGCTGTGTCGGAGGAGTACTTGGACTTCTGGACAGAGCAGGCACATTCCATTCTCTGGGGACACATCAAGCTTTCCTTTGTCCCACAAGAAATAGGCTCTTTAGAGATATGTAACCTGTTCTAAATTTTTCATCACATGTTGCAAAACTGTCTGGACCAAAACTTCTTAACGGCACATTTACATTTCTAGAAAATCCGACTCCACTAAAACATTGGACATCTTCAGAAAAAGACGTTGGGAAGTTACCCTTTCCAGACTCAGTTTCCCTTCTGTATTTTCCTGCCAACCACACCCACTTATGGTTAATACTATATTAAAGGAGTAGGTGCCAAAATATTTTATTTATAAAGGAATTGGCAAGATTTATCATCAAGCGGAGTTGCATTTGGGAGAAACACTTTATTTGGCTGGATGACTGTGTTATAAATCATCTCCTGCTTCCGAAAGAGGGTGTATAAAAATGCACGAAACAGAACATTTAAATACCAAAAGGAAAATCCAGAAACTGTTAAGATGAAAAATGTGGAGGGGGAGGATATAGTTCAGTGGTCAAGTGTGTGCTTAGCATGCACGAGGTCCTGGGTTCAATCCCCAGTACCCCGTTAAAAATAAACAAATGAAAATAAACCTAATTGCCTCCTTCCCCCCCACCCAAAAAAATAAAAATTTTAAAAAATTTAAATATGAAGGAACTTTTAATTAAAAAAAAGAAAAATGTGGAACCAGTGATTATACTGATGGCCAATACTATAGGTAAATTATATTTTTAAGGGTTTTACATGTATTCACACGCATAATTCTTACACAGTGCTGTTAAGTGGATACTTTAGTTAACATCGCTTTACTGATGAACATATTGCAGCAGGAAGAGCATAGTTTGCCTGAGATCAGGTCCCCAATAAATGGCAGGACTGGGATTTGATTTCAGACAGTCTTGCTTAGAAACCTGTGTACCCAACCAGGATAACCATACTGCCTT
The DNA here is from genome assembly GCF_048773025.1 of Camelus bactrianus. Taxonomy (NCBI): domain Eukaryota; kingdom Metazoa; phylum Chordata; class Mammalia; order Artiodactyla; family Camelidae; genus Camelus; species Camelus bactrianus. The sequence goes on from NC_133572.1 coordinate 18,802,726, forward strand.
CCAAACCGGGTGACACCACTTTTCCGGGCTTCAAGATAGGCGAGGCAAAAATATTCAACACGTTTCCCATGTGCTAAATTTTTGAGAAAAAATTCATCGGCTAGATTCTAAGATGAGCAACGTTATGTAACATGACAAAAAATATCTTTCATTGCTCTTTGACACAAGGTCCTAATGTGTCCTTCAAAATACTTTTTCTCACATCAACACTTAATAAAAGGGGCTTAAATAGGAACTCAGTTAATATCGCTCATGTGACTTGAAACCCATGCTTCCTAAAGTGAATGGCATTGATGATGGGGTGTGATTTTTGTCTTTGATCCCTGCTGTGTTTTTCTTTGTAAGAGTCTATAATTAACTTGTCTATGTATTTACTTATCTTTGTATCACTGGCCTCCTCTGCTAGAGTGACAGCAAGGAGCTGTTTGCCTTACTCAACTGTTTATGTTCAGAATTTAGCATAGAGTCTGGCGTGGCAGGTGCACAAAAGTATTTGCTGAGTAAACCCATGAATGAATGAACCCTCCAAAGGCAAGCAGTTCTGCCCAAGAACATAGACTCAAGATGCTCAAAGTATAAATTATGACTTCCATTTATAAATTAGAAATTATAACTAATTTAGACATTCTGACTGTGAAAAGTCATTGCTCATTCAGGAGTCACTGGAGTTGACTGGAGTTAAAGCCACTACTTTCCATCAACAATCTTGAGCCCAGATGTAAAGACAAAAAACTTCATGTTGCATTTCTACACCATCTGCTGCTTTTTCTTGGAAGCCACAGCATCGAAGTGCTGCCTGTGGCTTCCCACTACAGATTTGCCCCTGGAAACGGGGACCATAAAAGCACTAGATGGCACCTGGTACTACGTCCAGGCTTACCGAAGCCTGTGATCTGCGGCCTCACTTGTCCAGCCTTCCCTGCCTTTTGCCTCTGGTAATGTTTCAACCTCACGAGCCAGCCGCATATGAAGGAAGGGATGGCGCTCTCAACCCGTCTTCAGCTCAAGGAAGAGAAAGACACTGATTCAGAAGTGGCTGGCTAGGCCAGGGCCAGTTAGTTCAAGTGAAACCAAGTTATTTGCTCCAGTAATTTCTGTAAATAAAACTGCAGCTGAAATACTAATTACATCATCGTTTTAAAATTTGAGAGCTGTTCGAAGCTTTGATTTCACAGGTTTGGGCTCGTGTCATTTACCTTCTCATAACAGTGCGTTCTTTTCGCTTCCCCCATACAGCATCCTACACTATACCTCCGGCCTTTGCTTTGGCTCTTTGGGATCACCCTTACCCCAAAGCTTACCTTTTTTCAAGTTTTGCTGCCTACAGAGGCCTTCCTGAAATTCCCAGTTTCTGCTCTGCATCCCCTCCTCCATGTTTCCTTTGCCTTAGCATCACCATATTATACTTAATAGTCTCTAGATGTCTGTCTCCTCCATGAGACTGCAAGCAGTTCCTTGAGAGCAGGAACCACGTCTCACATTTCTTGCCCACTGTTCCTGGCATAAAGTCTGGCATGTAGAGTGAGCTCAATAAATACTGATTGAAATGAATTGTCTTGCCAATAAACCACGATGCCATCCCTCCATCTGACCTTTCTCTGCATTCAAAACTCCTGGAGATTCCAGAAACCATTGAATATGAATGCATTTTAGAACTTCTGAGAACGTAATCTCTTGTTATTTCTCCTTCTTTTTAGGAACCTCTTCCCGGAGCTGTAAAAGACAAAAGGAGGAATCATGTCCATGATCTCAGCTTTCTACAACGGCAAGTCCATTCTCATTACTGGGGCCACAGGCTTCCTGGGCAAAGTGATGATGGAGAAGCTGCTTCGCACCAGCCCTGACCTGAAAGTCATTTACATCCTTGTGAGGCCCAAGGCTGGCCAGACACTGCAGCAGAGGGTCTTCCAGATCCTCAACAGCAAGGTACGCTCTATGGGAAGAGCCTGAGTGCAGGCAACACGCCACAGTGCTCCCATATGGCCCTAGGCTGCAGGTGGGGGCCAGGATATCTAGACAGATAGAGGAGAAGAGACAGAATGAGAGATCAACCGCCTGCTCGCAGAAATCTGTAGTGTTTTCCCAAAAGAGGGGAATGAGAGCTTAGGTTCCGTCCAGGGCAGGTGAGCAGAGAATCTATATTCTGGAAATTAATGAGTAAGAGTCAAAATGCTAAAATTCCCACAGTGGACTCTTCAGGCTTGAAATCTATCACAGGTTCATCCAAACTCTTCCCTAAGAGGGGTGGGGGGGTATATGCTTAGCGTGCTCGAGGTCCTGGAAAAATCCCCAATACCACCATTAAAATAAATAAATAAACAGAAACCTAATTATCTCCCCCCAAAATTAAAAAAAAAATCCCCCAACACTTCCTTAATTTTCTTCTATATTTAGGGTAGTTTTCCTCCAAATTTTTGGATAGCCTATTACATATTATATTATGTCATATCACCTTAGACAGATCTGGCAGATCTAAGTAGCCACGCAATACATCCAGTTGTCTATACTCTCCCACGTTACGTACTTTATCTATGGTAACTGGATATTTCTATTATCCCATTACGTTTCTTTTTTTTTTTTTTTGCTTTTATTTTTATTTTTTTAGATACATTTATTTATTTATTAACATTTTTTTATTGAGTTATAGTCATTTTACAATGTTGTGTCAAATTTATCCCATTATATTTCCATTAGCCCATAATGTCGTCGTCTTTTTTTATTGAAGCATCATCAGTTACAATGTGTCCATTTCTGGTGTACAGCGTAATGTCCCAGTCATGCATATATATATATATATATATATATATATATATATATATTCGTTTTCATATTCTTTATCATTAAAGGTTTTTACAAGATATTGAATATCCCATAATGTCTTCTAAGGGAGAAACATTGAAAATGAAACATTATATGTGTGAATGAGCATTGGGGTACCAAACCCTCTCACTCCCACCCACCAAATATGCATATCCTCTCATGTCTTAATTCATCAATTCCAAGGCAATATAGTCTTTGGTCTCACTTTATTCCTCTTAAGCTCCAGCTTGCAATGTTTAAAGTAGAAACAACAATGACCTCCCAGGATTGCCATGGGAATTAAGTTTAAAATGTACATGTCTGGTTTATAGTCCCCTTGTGGGATACATAAGATCACATAAGGTTGGCAAAAGGAAGATTTAAATAAGGCTTTTTTTTTACAAAGTCTCCTTTCCAGGGTTTAGGAAAGCTAACATCTAATGGAAGTGGGTATCTGATAGCTTGGCACATTATAGACTGGTTGATCCTGGCATCAGGATGAGATTTTGGTTGTAAATCATCAGCAAGAGAATCACAAAAGCCTCTCCCGTATCTCACGGGCTAACTCAGCAGTGGGACACATAATACTAGCCAACAGTTACTGGTACTTAGTACATGACAGACACTATTTAAAGGGTTTTTCATGCCTTCCCTCATTGATTTTTGCAACAACACCGTGAAGTAAGAATTATTAATATCCAAATCTTACAGATGGGAAAAATGAGACCAGAAGCATTAGCTTCCCAAAGGTCACCCACCTAGTAAATGGCAGACTGTCAGACCCCACCCACCTCCCTAGTCTGGTTCCAAGGCAGGTGTGCTTATCTGTACCCTCTACTGTCTGCTTTGTAACTAATGGTTCTTAAGGGAAAAAAAAAAGAAGGCTAATGTGGGATAAAACCAAAATCTAGAAGAGACTGTCAGATCCCTCTTCAAGCCGCTTTGTGCAGTTATGCATCCCAAATGGGCTTGTTTACGTCACATAGCAGACATGCCTCTAGTCACAGGTCTCTGTTCCCAGTCCCTCTTACGCCCTTCGGTGCTTCCACCGCCCCCTTTTTGAGTCATGGCTAGCAGGCTGTCGGGGTCTGTCTCACTGTAGTTCCTTCTGTGGACTCCTCTTGCTCTCTTCACTGGCAGCGGTTCCCCTGCTTCTTCACCTTGCTTGTGTCCCTCTGGCTCTGTGATTTAGGAGTGTCAGTTACCTACTGTGGTCTTGAAGGGCTGCTCTTTTGTTTGGCTCATTTGTTTTTATTTAAAGTGGGGGCGTTCCTGTGGAGGCTGTGCGTCTGATAGTTTTGTTGTGAGGGCTGTTCTTAGCGTGGATGGTTGCCACATCTTCCTTCCGTGTGTGTTGGCTGGTATCCCTTTGACTGGGGGCGTGGCTGATGTGGTTGGTGTCATCAGAGCCTGCCCTGATGGTTGTTGAGTAGGGCCTCCTTTTTTGTTCTGTGCTTGTCACAGCCTTGACAGGGGCCGGGTCTGCTCCCCTGTTGCTGGAATAGAGGCTTCTAGACCCACTTCTGAGCTATGGTGTGTGGTGGGCAGGGCTGGGAAGGAGAGTCGCTGAGTGTACCTCCACTGGTGTCCGCTGGGAAGTGCCCTCTGCGGTGCTGTCTGTCACTTGTTAGGTGGGCTTACAAAGTACTTTTTGTTGACACTGCCTTTGCCCCCGCCTTAGCTGTGGGAATGTCAGCCACCTGCTCTGGTGTGCCCCTGGTTCTGGGCCCCAGGGCGCACGAGCGCAGATCTGCCGAAGTCAGGCGTTAGGACCCAGCGCAGCGGCCCCACCGCTCTTCTCGGGAGAACACACGACCGTGGATGGCGCCAGCTGCGAGGGCAAGGCTGCGGTGCACCCACCACCCGCAGCGGTGCTTTGTAATGGGGGTCCCGGGCTGTTCTGTTGCTCACACCCCCCCCCCCAGAGCTCACACCACCCTCCAGTCCCCCGAGGCTGCCTCTGGGCAGTGGGCCCCAGCCCTCTCCCCGGGCTCATCACCGATCTCCAGCAGCCAGTCCGGGCTTGTCCCGGCCGGCTTGCACCTAGGGCTGGGGGTCGCAGGGACCCTCCGTGCCAGTTTCCCTCAGTTCCGTCTGCCAGGCAGCTGCCACTTTCTCCTCCGAGCTCGAGCTCGGAGGCTCCGCTTCTGTCTCCACCGACCCCCTGGCTGGAGAGGGGGCGTCCCAGCATGAAGGGGCCTTTCTTCCTTTGCCACTCCCTACCCGCACGCAGGACGCGTCCCACGCTGATTTTCTTTCTTTCTTTCTTTCTTTCTTTCTTTTTTTTTTTTTCTCTTACTGGATTTTGTGAGAATCCTTCTATATTTTGAAGCAAGAGACACTCTGCCAGAGTGCAGTAGGTGTTCTGTGCGATTCAGTGGGTTTGCAGATGTAATTCTTGGTGGGTTTGAGGGCAAGGGCGAACTATGAGTCCTTCTACTTGACCATCTTGGCTCCCCCTCCCACCGCACTTTATTTTGACGTAGAATGATTTAAATGCAGCCACACCTTATTCCTAAGTAGGGTCTGGTAACGCTTTTAAGCAGTGCTTGTCTCCAGTGGGTACTTAACCCACTGTAAGTAATCCAGTAATTCTTAAAGCTGGATTCATGGCATCAGTATAGGAGGCTTGGAAACTTTAAACCATAATAAATAAAAATGTGACCAGTTTGCCTTTGAATCCTACTGTGTCCCCAGGAAGTGTGGTCAAGGGAACATCCGTTCTGTCCATCAGAATTCATTCCTCTGCTCTGTTCCTTTCCTTTCATGGTGTGGATGGCTACCACCTCTCTCTTCCTGTTTCCATGCCTTCAGAGGGAGACAACTAAATGGGAAATGCTTTGGAAAGAAGGTTATTTTTAATCCTTTGGCCACAGAGAACTGGGATTCAAGAATCAGAAGAGAGAGGATCAGTTTCGTTGCATATGGCTAAGATCCTTAAGTATTTCCAGAGCCCCTAAAGGAAGGCAGTGACAGAGGGAAGGTGTCTGAATTAATGGCAGATTCCTGAGGACTTCTCACAAAGTAAGATGGCACTCTAGGAAAACAACCAGAGACACACACGTTGTACAAACATGCTTGCTGTAGTGGTATTTATAGCAGCAAAAACCAGAACCAATCCAGATGTGCCACAGCAGGGCAATGAGTCAGTGTTCAATGATACAAACAAGTGTTGGACTGTTATGCAGGCGTTAACATTCATATTTTATAAAATATTTAATAGCAAGCATGAAAAGATACTTAAAATATAGTCATTACAAAAAAAAAAAAAGATGCAAAATCAGACCTAGTATAACCTCAAGTAATGGCCCTGACTAAAAGCTGATGGGACCTTGGATTAATTTTGTTTTTTGACACTTCCAAGTGTTCAACTTATAATTATAAGTGAGGATGTTTACTTTTATGGTAAGGAAAGAGAAGCACCGGCTTCCACAGTGAAAAATAAGACAGTAATCTTTTTCCAGAAGGGTCTTCTAAATGCAGTTACAATGAAGATGTTCTCTTTCTATCGTGGGGAGAAAAAAAACCTCCACTTTTTAAAACAGTGAATCAGTAAGGCAGCAAACCGTCATGAATTTCCAAAATTATGTCATCAGATGTAAGTTCTGTTGGTTTTTCGTTCTGAAACTTTATCAAAATTTAATAGTTTGAGTTCTGTTTTATTAGAAATATGATTCTAAGTGTTTAACATTGTTTTTTAAGAAGATCTCCTAGTTTCTTTCAAAACTCTGAGAAGCCTCTAAGGAAAATAATCCAAATTTGCCTGTGCTGACATGAGAATGCGCTCACCACTGACCCACCCGCCAGTGCCCAAGAGCCCCAAGCTGCCTGCTTAGTCTCTTACCAAAAATGTGCTCATGTACGTATGAACCAACCAGCTTTCCAGAGAGCAAAAACAGTTGGGGATAAAGAAACTGGTATTTTACCTATTTTCCCATCTAGACTATGGCTTTGCTTAACAAGATGTGGTTCTGCCCCCCTGTAACCAATAATTAGCTGCAATTAAATCATTCAGTTGTTGCAAATGAATCATTCAGCTGTGACGCTCAAAGCATTTTGAGGTTCTTTAGTGCCTCAAAGATGTGTTCCTTTTTACAACAATCACGTCCCATGTATACCCATTCAGAATCTTAAGTTGGTCATCACCTACTCTGAATAAATAACTCTTTAAGAAAACACCAAGAAGACAATATCTATACCTGAAAATTAAAACCCCAAGTAGTTGACATTATATGAAGAGTGAGGTAGTTAGTGAAGAGTGAGTTCAGAATCTTAAAAAAAAAATATTTCATTGAGAGAACACTGGAACTGGCTAGGCTTTTCCTATGAAGCTGCAGTAACGAGTCAGGAAAGGCAGAATTTACAGCAAGGTTGTGCTGGGTTTGGAATGCACCATCTGAGACCAGGCAAACTTCAAGGTTTCCAAGGAGGAGCTATCCTGTATGAAGTCAGCGGGAAGTGGCTTTATAAACAAAGGCGGCACTTGGCAGGTTGCACTGGATATTTCAAGTCAATTTCTCTGGAAAAAAAAATGTGACTTACTCAATAAGCCATCCGTTGCCCTTCAGCTAATCAGTTTTGAAATACCCTGGAGAGCACTGGGGGATGGGTTGCGCAGGGTCAGACTCGGGGCCCTCGGTTCACAGAACTGATTTAGGGTCAAGACAACAGAAGAGCGTAACATTTGGTGAAATAGCTTATTGAATCCTTTTGCGAAACTACTACAGTTTGGTAGTTTTTTAGAGGAAAAACAATGCATTTAAACAAATTAACCTCGAACCAAATAACACCTGCAAAGAACAGGCCGACACTCTGACATTGCTGAGTATTAAGAAGCACCCAACAGAAATGTTAGTCTCATTCTATGTAAAGGTTCCTTGTTAATTTTCATAGACTCTTTCATAAGGAAGAAAAGCATTTTCATGCTTGGTTCAGGCTACCCAGTGTAAAAGCTGCTTGTTCCCAACTTCCAAAACAATGAATCTGTGGTTGATATTAATGACTCTGTTATATCTCTGTATAAGGCAAAGGCAGTTGGAAACAGATGCTTGCATTTTGCTTTCCCAAAGTCAGTTATGTCCCTTTACTATTTTTTATTTTTCCTAAGAAACGTGATCCCACAAAAAGCAAGAGGTTTCTATAAAGTGGGGACAACTGGAGGGAATATCGATGCGCCAGAAATTTAGGTTTCCCATGATTAACAAACACACACTTTTGAAAGAGTGTTAACTGGTCCTGAGTTTGACAGCTACTCAGATTAGTTGAATCAAGTTAAGCCTCTGCCCTATGGGCCATTTCCTTTCTTTCAAGGGAAAAAGCCTTTTAAAATTGATTTTGTCCTGGGGATATACTGAAGGTTCTGGAAACAGAAGCAATTTATTTGTCAGCCTCTTATTTTCTTTTACAATACCAGCCACTAGTGAGTTCACTCACTGGCATGAGTTCAAGTATCTGACTGACTTCTTTCCTTCTTTTTAAATTTCTTTCAATCATGTCAAGTCTTTTTTTTTTAAAGCTTCACCTTGCCTGTACTGATTTCACTCAGGAAGTCACCAGTCCTCAGGATTCAATGTGACTTTGGAATAGATTCAGTTTTCAGACGTATCTGAATCACATGGTATATTCAGAAACCTTGGGATAGACAGGATTTCAAAATTGTAGAATGAACAAGATTACACTGTGTAGCACAGGGAAATATACACAAGATCTTATGGTAGCTCACAGAGAAAAAAATGTGACAATGAATATATATATGTTCATGTATAACTGAAAAATTGTGCTGTACACTGGAATTTGACACAACATTGTAAAATGATTATAAATCAATAAAAAATGTTAAAAAAAAAAAAAAAAGAAACCTTGGGGTGACCCAACCCATATAAACACACACACACACACACACACACACACACACACACGCACAGCAATCTGATTAGCAGCTTTTGAAAATGGAGTATTGCCATGAAAACAGAAAGGAAGTTTTCCTGTTATTAGAAACCTACTAGTTGGCAGCCACTAGCCACATCTAACTTTTATGACCCTATTTAATCTCACAAAACTCTGCAGTATGACTTATTGCTACTTTGCAGATGAGAAATTAATCCAAGAAAGCTGTCACCTATCCAAGGAAGTACCAAGGAGGTGACAAAGCAGAATTTAAATGCAGTTCTCTTATCTCTAAAGCCCGTGTTGAAACTGACACAACATTGTAAACTGACTATAACTCAATAAAGTAATTTTTTTTTTAAAAATTGAAATAAAATAAAGCCCATGTCTTCCCAACAGCATTGCGTTGCCACCCTTAGGAAATTGCCTCCTCTAACCAGGTGCTTATTCTCAAAGATCTCTGTGAAACTGGCCTTTGGCATGGGAACAAAGCACTGACAAGATGATGAACTGAACATTTATTTCTCAATAAAACTGGAAGAAAGAAAAGCAGAAAAAAATAATAGCAGACTATGTGCTGAATTATTAGTTCTCTGAGATTGTTGCTGGTGGATGTAACCAGTGTTCCAGGTTCTTGTCCCGTCCCAGAAAGAATTCAGAAACAAGATGTAGAGGTTTAAAAAGTAAAGTGAGGATCTATTAAAGGATGGACGGTACACTCTCAAGGGGAGAGCGGGCAGGCTCAGGTGGGCGGCTGCCCTGAGTTTCTTTGTTTCTTCGGCAAGTTGGTTACACAGGGTGTAGAAATGAATGGGTGGAATATTCATTTGGGAGGGAAGGGTCTGGGGTCATATTTCCTGATTTTCATCCCAACTCCACCTTCCCAAAGGGAGGAGGGATTTTTGTCCTTATTTAGTCTGGATCAGAAGTGTCATGGCTTCAGTGCATGACGGGTACTTCTGATCTGCAAGGCTAATTTTATTGAAATGAGGGCATAATGAGCAAAAGGTTACATTCGGACACTGGAGATTCCTGCCTTTTCTCACCTTTCTTTGTTGGCCTCTGGGCCACTCATCACCCCCAAAGGTGTGACCACTTATCAGCCCAGAGATTCCTGCTTTTTTTCCTCTGCCTGGGGACCCCTGGTACTTACATGATGTAGGGTTTCCTACATTTGGCCCATGGCCCTCCTTTCTGCCCAATTTCTGCCGTTTGGTCTGTCCCTCTCTCTCTGCTCATATCTAGCTCTCTGCCTGCTCAAACAAAATCACAGAATGAGATAGTTCTTTGACATTTGAGATAAATATGCAAATGAAGACACTGGGGCCTCAGGATGTGAGTAACTTGCTCCTATCACACGGCTAATAAATGGTAGAGCTAGGTTTGAAATCCTGGCCGTCCTGACTCCAGAGAGCCGGAGATCTTCCCGGTGCACCAATGTCCTCACCTTCAGTTTGTATCTGACTCACTAGAGAGCTTAGTACGGATGCCTAAGCTTCAACTCAGGACTGAGTCAGAATCTCCAGGGTCAGAACATCTGGGCTTTGGGTTTTTTTGTTTTTTTAAACAACTTCCCAAGCAACCCTACTATATGCCAAAGTTTGACAACCACAGTACTGCACCATTACTGCCTATGGTCCCACAGAAGTGATCCTCACTAAAGCAGTAAAAACATCTAGGTTCATCCTTTCTATCTTATGGAAGTTATTAGTGAAATAGCAAAATCCTAACATTTTGTGAATTTTTGTGAATCCATTAGGTGCCATAGTTTTTTGCCTTAATTTAAATGCACTTGTTTAATTGTTCTCAGCTTAGATTGTATCCTTTCTTAATAAGTCTTTCTTGTTCAAGAGCTAACTTGCAGGATCCACAGATTTGCTGTTACTCGGCACTCTTAACATTTGATGAATGTTGCAGGCTCTCTTTTTTCACTGTGACACCAGATATGCCACAGCAATTGTCCTTTTGTTTAAGGGACCTAAATTTTTTTTTCACAAAATAAAAATATTAAGCAAATTTTGGTGCTTTATTGGGGCTAAATAATATGTTTGAACAGAGGGATTCAGTAAACTGAATAAAGATCAAAGACTCTCATGATTAGAACAGATATGATCACCTTCACAGTCTGTAGGAGGCAGTGACGGGACCTTCTGGATGCCTCTCATCATCCAGTCATGTGGGTGCGGGTGGATAGCAAGTGAGGTCATGTGGGTAACAAACTGATTGTAGAAGTCCAAGTTCAGAGCCTCTCCTTTGTTTCAAAAACATTATATAAATATCATGCTCCCACCCCTTGCCTAATTCTTGCCTCTAATAAAGACACATCTTAGTCTCTGGCCACAGAAGACATACCCAAGGAGTTTATTGGATCCCCAAAGTTTCTTTTTCTGGTTTCCTTATTCTGTGAACTTTCTTACTTAGGATCAAAGATTCTCCCTTGCTTCTGGGCTATAAGTAACTATTGCCATATATAGAATTGTGTCCATATTTAAGAACAAATTGAGATAGAGAGAAATACTTGCCTGTGTATTGTCAAATCAGTAAAAGACTCGTAAACCTTCCAAGAAAAATTAATTGCTTTGTTATCAGTTTGAAATGCTTAGATCACCTCCCAGCAGTTTGTCTTTCGGTGACCACAGAACACGGTTTCCTAAAATGGAAAACCAGCAGTCCCTCTGCTTGAGTGTTCAAGAAATGGCGAGTCGTTATTCAAAAATTAGTCTCCTAGTCCTAAGCCATTAAAAATTAGAAGATATACATGAAGAAGTATGATAAACACTTAGAATCTGAAATAATTATATTAACTTTATTGGTGGACCTTCAACGAAATGTTTGAAACTATGTTTTTTTTAACTCATTTTTATTCTACCTGTTTTTTTCTTACCTTTAATTGATGTCTCATATTAGCAAAAACAAAACAAAACAAAACAAAACAAAAAACTTTCTGGTACCTATTGAGGATTCATTTGCATCATTTCATCTGGCCTTTAGTCTTATCTTTATTACAGAAGAAAAGGGTCCGCTCTGAGTCTTTCCAGTTCCCCTTGGCAGTTAAGATAGAGGACCCAAGGGAACACTTTGTGTCTTCTTTTAGCGTGAGTTACCTGTGTCTCTTATCCCACCAAAACAAGAGAGCTGGTTGCCAAACAATTCCAGGAAACAAGCTCCCACTAATGGCTCTATGACTGTTCTTACAATACCTAGTTTCAGTTTAACAAGCAAAGCTTGGGTCATTTCAATGAACTGGGTAAGGAGTTTACAAACCAGAGAGGGAAATTTAAGTGCAGAATTTTAAAATGGCCATGAATTTTCAGAGTCAGTGTTGCTCTACGTGTGGGACCTGGACCATCAGACCTGTCTGGGGAGATGGTTAAAAAATATTACTCTTGGGTTGCATACCAGATTTACTGAGTCAGGATCTCTGAGGGTGGAGTGAGAACATCATTTCCAATTGGTCCCTAGATTTTCCTTATGCCTACACAGTTTGAAAACCACTGATGTCTTGGAACTCTCCTGGGCAGTTACAGAGGGAAATAAGTCATACACAATTGTCCATCAATTATTCGTGTGAACAGTCCAACTAGAGAAGTTCTCCTTTTGGGATGAGTTAAAATCAACTTTGGAACTTGATGTGAAATGCAACTCCCTGGGCATGCCCCAGTAATTCCTTCCTTGGTGAGTCTGGCATGAGGTCAAGTGATACGCATTTTAATATGCATCCTGGTGATTCCAATGCAATCCACTTGATGACACTTTGAAAAGCACTGACCTGCTCCCTGGCAGTTGGCTGCAATCTCTATCACTCTGTTTAGGATGTGGTAATATTTAAAGAGTATTATTTTGTAAGACACGACAGCCGTATGCTAAGATTCCAGGCAAGGTAAGTAGTGTTATTAGGCACGGCTAATATAGGAAAATGGGGCCCTTCGTTGGCACTGTGGTTCGCACTGATGCAGCCAGCTCACTGATTTATTTTTGCTGATTGTAATCAATACCATCCAGGTCAGAAAACTTAAACTTTTTAAAAAATGTACTCTATTTCAGATAGGCCCTCTCATTTGAAAATACAAATCAATAAATAGAATGTAGATTGGGGCATTATCTCCTGAAATACAAATTATCTCCAAAAATAGTGATGCTGTAATTAGAGCATCTTGGTGCTGTTCAGCACTGCTAGGGGGTCTGAAAGTACAATGTGATATAACTATATCCTCTGCCTTTTAAAATCGTAAAAACCAAAGGCAAACGAAAATCTGTGTATGGTGGTTTACCTCATATGTGAGGAAGGGTGGACACTGAAGTCATCTTCCTCTTCTTTCTCTCACGTAGCCAGAAGTCATCACAAGCCAGAGTCACAGGCTTCACAGAACTCTGAACAAATTTCTTATGTGTAAAATCTATCATGTAGGTTCAAAAAAAGAGCCTTCTACAAATTCAACTGTTAAAAGTAGGGGGAGGATAATTGTGTAAGTTTTACACAAATGTATCCAAAAATATCCAACTCATGTTTACTGTACAGTTAACATGAAATACAAAGGGAAACATTTGACTGTGAAAGCAAATGTCTCACATGCTCACACTCCATCCTGATTGAAGAGCTTTTAAATGTCTTTCTGGAAGAACCAGAATGACCTTTGCTGAGAATGTCCCTCAGATTCTTTATCAACCTTATGTCCATCCCTGATGTCAAAAAAGTATTGAGGATAGACCCAACTTTTGGATTATTTTCAGAATTATGGTAACACCCTACTAAAAAGGCTGACTTTACAGTGCAAGAAAATGGTAGTGTGGACACAGAACTCTATCATATCATCTTGCCAGGTCAGTACATGGATTTGATTTCCTTCCCTGGTCACCTTCATTAAACTCCCAGGATGGCCTCTGAACATGGTCTTGCCTGATACAAACAAGACATGATTCTCTGACTACCTGAGATCAACTGATTACCCAACAGAAAATCCTTGGGGGATCTCTAAGAGAAAGGAGAAGCCTGTTATTAAGGATCAAGGAATAGATGAAAACAGTCATTTGGGATCAAAGGGGAGAAGATTGGCTGTGGCTGTATTATTATTAAAACCTAATTATTAAAATCTAAGCAGACTAATTTTCTCTGCTTTTAATTTTTTTAAACATTTAGCCTTACTTTTCTTTTCCTCACTGTTAACATACCATCCCAGTACTGCTGTAAAATTTTATTTTATGAAAGTTGTTTGGAATCAAGATCATTTCATTAAAATCGTTATTTTCTGGGAAGATGGAAAACGCCAATTTAATCTGAGAGCATCTGCATGGAGGGGAAAACTCGAGACTCTGTTCCATCTGAATAATCATAATGAAAGTTAAAACTGCCAGTGCTCTCTCCTTGTCCCCTTATAAATAAATTAGAATACTTAAAAATCAATGAAAATCTCATTAAAAAGTAAGTGAGCTCATTCTCTTGCTAGGCAGTAACTTCCACTTACATGAGAATGAGATTATGTAAAATTTTTGTTTACCCATCACAAAGTTGCTTAAGTTGTTATTTCCTAATTGTGTTTGTGCTGCTAAAGACATCTTGTTAATCTGGACCAGCTAACCAGGTTGTTTTGAACGTGTGCTCGTAGGACCACCTTCATCAAGGCTGGTAATTTCGCTGGGAATTTGTAAAGGTTGTGTGAAGGCTGGTGATTTTGCTCTGAAAACAACATTTCCCAGCCAGAAATGGAAAGAGTCAGCACATATAAACACAAAGCTGCCTTGGAAGAGAGGTTGGGGCAGGATGTGGTTGACATACCATTACTCCTTCACCGCAGGAAAAGTTCTAGATACACCCCTTGCTGGTTATTGGAAATGACTTTTTCAAATGTTTATCAAATTAAGAGGAGCAGGGATTAAATTAAGCTGACTTTGAATGGCATAAAATAAAGCAAATGGCTCTTGAGTCGACACCTTTTTTGAGTCATAGTATTCTAACTATTACCGAGTCCAAACTCACTCTGCTTGCCTCATGACAGGCAATAAATTGGGAGACGAGGTGTTGAGGCAAGGAATAATGACTTTATTTGGAAAGCCAGCAGAGAAGATGAGAGACTAGTGTCCTAGAGAACTATGCTCCCCGAGTCAGAATTCAGGCCTCTTTTATACTAAAAAGAGGAGGGCGTGTGGTTGGTTGGTGCAAACTTCTTGGTGTCAGAATCCTTTGTTCTTGTAGCTGTCCATGTAGGTCAGGTCCTGAAGTTCCTGGGAACCTCAACAAGACAACTGTTATTTTCTCTTCTGCAACTTTTTATCTTTATATGAATGGGAAAGTGTTATATTGTTAAAGGTCAGAGCCTTGAGGATGGGCTCTCCTGTATATTTCAGGCTCTAGGCAACATTCTTTTACAAAATGTGTGGAACCAGCATGACTAGGGCCAGGAAACAGAGCACAGGATTAGAGCCAAAGAAGAGATCTAATATGGGGTCAGATTTGTTCTTCCCTATTATACAATTCAAACCAGTTTTTGAGAATTATAATGAAACAAGTCAGTGAAATCAAGAACAATGTGGTGGTGATGACGATCTTTGATGATTTATACTTCTGTCTTAGCTGTTTGAAAAAGTCAAAGAAGTTTGTCCAAAAGTGCATGAGAAGATCAGAGCTATTTCTGCAGATCTCAATCAGCATGACTTGGCCATCAGCAAGGAGGACATGCAGGAACTTCTTTCCCATACAAACATCATCTTCCACTGCGCTGCTACTGTGCGCTTTGACGACCACCTGAGGTACGTTCCCATTTCCCTCTCATGACTCATCATCATACATCTGTATGTGCATACATGTGTGTGTACGTTTCTTTATGGTTTCTGCTTAAAAAAGAGATATTCTCAATGAAAAAAAAAAAATACAAAGGGGTAAAAATTCTCCAAAATCTTACCATCCAGAGAAACCATTTAAGATTGTGAAGGACATCCATGTCAACTTTTCTTTATGCAGCCATAATAAAATAGATTTATGTTCAGTTTTACCAAAGACTGGCATCATATTGAGAATGGTGCTTTGTAGCCTGCTCAATTATATTTTGGATAGCTTCCATTGTCAGTTGATATTCCGTTATAATTTGTAATGACTACATGACATTCCATGGTACATGTATATAATATATTCAACCAGTTCTGTACTGATGGACATTTTTTGGATTATTTTAATTTTTCATTATTATAAACAACTCTGCAATGAACATCTCTGTGCATACATTTTTTAAAAAATACTTTGAGGGGCTTTCCTTTGGGTAAATTCCCAGAAGTGGAATTGTTAGACACATATCAGATGTGTCCAGGTTATGAACAGATTCTGTTTTGGCAAATAATGCTAAATTGCTTTCCCAGTAGGTGGTGTTAATTTACACTGTCCCTGTGCATATAAATGCTCATTTCTGACACCCACAACAGTACCGTGTTATAATTCTTTAATTCTTTTTATCATTGTCATTATGATCATGGAAACAGCATTGCATTATTTTGATTTCTATTTCTTTGATAATCAGGAAGGTTGAAGATGTCTTATTCTTTTGTGAATTGCTTATTCACGTTCTTCATCTATTTTCCTCTTGAACTATTTTTTTCCTGTCAGTTTTAAAACTTTTTGGAAGATTTTGCCTATAACTCATTGTCTTTTGTCAGGCTCAAAGTACTTTAGCAACTTACCATTTGCCCTCAACTCTGTTTTTATTATCTTTGCAGTTTTTCACAGTTTCTTCTAGTATTTTTATTGTTTCATTTTTATGTTTAAATATTTGACCCATTTAAAATTTATTTAGCTATAAAGAGGAATAATCAGGAAAATTATGTTTAAAAAAAAGAGTGATACAGGTGTGAATGCAGAGTACTTCTTTTATTACCAACAGATGGTTATTTCTTAACAACATCTATTAAATGATTTATTTTCACTTCTTATTTGAAAGGAAGCTCTTATAATAAACTCCCTTTTTGAACTCTTTATTCCATCAATTAAATTTTCTCTCCAGTGCCACATATTTTAGTTACTGTGTTTCTTATTTGATTAGGCAAGTATACACATATCATTCTCTTTTTATAGAATTTTCTTGGCTATTCTGACCTCTTGATCAAACTTAGAATAAATTCACCAAGTTTCTTAAAGGGTTGGGAATTTGAGATTACCTTGAATATATAGATTGATTTAAAATTTAACATATTTAAAACATTGGTTCTTCCTATCCAAGAACAATATGTCTCTATGTAGGTTTTCTGTTATGACCCTTAATAAAGTTTTATCATTTTCTTTAGATAGAGTCTATTCATTTATTATTATTATTTTTTAATTGAGGTATAGTCAGTTTACAATGTTGTGTCAACTTCTGGTGTACAGCACTATGCTTCAGTCATACATGAATATACATATATTCATTTTCATATTCTTTTTCACTAAAAGCTACAAAATATTGAATATAGTTCAATGTGCTCTACAGTATAAACTTGTTTATCTATTTTATATATACCAGTCAATATCTGCAAATCTCAAACTCCCAGTTTATCCCTTCCCACCTCCCTCCCCACTGGCAACCACAAGTCTGTTTTCTGTATTCATTTATAATTAGTTCGATATATCTTTTAAGTGTTCTCTTTTGAATATGTGCTTTTCTTCCATTGTGGTCTCTAATTTTTGTTCCTATAGAGGAAAGCAGGTGCTTTTTTTTTTATGTAACTTATAAATGGACAACTTACCGAATCATGTTATTGTCCATCATGTTTTTTTTTTTAGCTTCTTCTGTTTGGTCTCCAGGCATACAATTATATAATGACAATGGTTTTTATGTTTGTCTTTTCAATGTTTGTATCTATTATTTAATTTCATTTTCCTCTCTAATCACAAGGCTGGAACTTGAGAGCAATGGTAAGTAGGACTAGTGATCGGAGGCATTCTTCCTTGCCCTGACTTTAAAAGCACTGCTCCAAACTTTTCACCATGAAGCATGATGCAGGCTAGCAAATTGAAATACATATTTTTAAATCATTTTATTTGTCTTTAGGTGAATTTTCAAAACTCAAATTAGATACGGATATTGAATGTCATTTTTAAACTTTTCGAAATATATTTGGATGATTGTATGTTTCTCTCCTTTTGAGTTAAATTAATAGGTTCCCTGACATTACATGAAACATGTATTTCTAGAATGAACTACTTCATTGTCATCGCATGTCATATTTACATCGCTTTGTATTTAAATTAGCTAAAATTTGGGATCTTGAAATCAATTTTTATGCCTGACCTGTACCTTTGCAATAGAAACGTATTTTCTCATTCTGTGTCCACTGTTGCTCTCCTCCAGTTTACTTGGATTTTCCAACTTGAGTTAGATGCTTAATTTGTATATTTTTATTCTTTCAATGGCTGCTTAAGAAGCCCTTTTAAAAATTCAGAGGATTGTGATTTTTTTTTTCTCCTTCCAGTTAATTTAGAACTACATACCCTCTAAATGCAGTATGTGCAACACTTCAATGAATAGGATTTGTGTGCACGGAGTCCATCATCCACGTATAACACAGTCCACGTTATCACATCACTGTGGAGCCATGACTCCTGCTTTTCTCCCTGGTCCATCAATGCAGCCACAGAAATCAGGTGGAGATGCCAGTTACTGGAGCGAGTGCAGCCCCAGCGAGGTGGGACGTGAGTCGCCTCACTGTATTTCCTTCTGCTTAATCTTCTCCAGACATGCCGTGCAGCTCAACGTCACCGCTACCCAGCAGCTCTTGTCCATAGCCAGTCAGATGCCCAAGCTGGAAGCCTTCATACACATCTCCACTGCCTTTGCAAACTGTAACCTGAAGCACATTGATGAAGTCATCTATCCATGTGCTGTGGAGCCAAAAAAAATCATCGATTCCATGGAGTAAGTTGGGGAGTCAAAGAGGCAGGGGGTGGGCGAGAAGATAGTTGTTCTTTTTTGGTTCTTTGCAGCCATTCATTTATAAAGTAACAGAGTGAGACACCCTTGGAACAAAATGCTTCAAAGAGCTTCTAGCTTTAGCTCCCTGTTTGTGTCCTATATATGTCCAAGCCCTATATTTCCTTCCCTCCCCTGTGCGGAATACAGTGCCTGGTGCTGGGGCAGGCCGGGGTAGAAGCGCTGTATTAAGTAGTTTAGGATTGAATGAGGTCCTTAAGGATGCTTTCCGTGGAAGTGATTTCTCACTTCTCAATGAACTCAGCATCGCTACTTGATACGGGAAATAAATTATGTAGCATAAACGTTCAGAAGGAAGGTTTTGGAGTCAGACTGGCCAAGGTTCTGCAACTTACTGGCTGTGTGACCTTGAGCAAGTTGTTTGGCCTCTCTGAGCCTTAGTTCCTTCATTTGTAAAGTGGGGCTGATATTAGTGCCCATCGTTAGAGTCACGGTGATGAAGTGAGTTGTATAAAGCAATTCTTGCAGTGCCAGGGAGTGTTTAATAGCAATAAATCAAAAGGTTAATAAAGAAGAACTAACAGAGAGGAGGAATTCCCCCCAAATCTGGCAGAAGGCATCAGTCTCTTGATCTGCTCAGCTGAGAGGCGCTTTCTTTACTGTCCTGCTAGGCTTAGCAATTTCCTCTTCTTGCCAATGGGAACGACTTTCCTCTTAGGACATGGTCCTGGTCTCAGAAGAAGTGTGTCTCTCTGCTCTCCCTCTTTGTTCTTCTGTTCCATTTACCAAGTTTATTTTAAAGACTCTGCATAGGAAGTATTCTAGCAGAAAAAAATAGTCTTTCACAGTGAATTTGTCAGATTTTAATTTCTTATAATACTCTATTTCTGTTTAAGATATACTCTTTGAAATGAAGCTTTGGCTAAATCAAGAGTTTTATTCCCTTCAGGGCAATGTTTTTACCTCACCCAGCTCTGAGAATAGATCTTTGGACCTGTCATTTAAAAATATCCAGGACAAAGAAAAATGAAAGTCATCTAAAGGAACTGGAGGTTGCTTAACATTGCTAATAAACACTGATTGGCTTAACTGGTGCAAAGGAACCTTCCAGAGTCTAGACTTTGTCAGGATAGTTGGAGAAAAGAGACTCTGATGCCAAAGTCAGAACAGGAAAGTCGGTCTAAAGCCTCGGTGAGTTTTCAGGAGGGAACTGATGTGTTTGCCATTTAGCCACCCTCTTACAGTATTGTCTCTTGGTAAATGTGTTTCCAGATGGGACAGCCCAGGAAAGGAGCAGACCCCCTTTGATTCCAGACCCTGCCTCTGGGATCCCAGACACTCACCCCAGTCTTGACCTCCTCACCCTGGCAGACCGTAGCACGACTGCAGGAGGGGAGGAGCCTCAGGGTTCCCCAGAGAGAAGTGGCAGGAGACGGGGATTCAGTTCACCCGGAGTAAGAGGCTTCTTCAGAGATTCTGTGCCATCTCCTCCCTCCCAGTTGGTGTCCAGACACTCAGAACCCCCAGATTTCAGAAAACGATAAGCCCACCTTCCAGAGAGGAGCTGATCTACGGTCAGGCATTCAGCACTTCCCCACTCCCCGCAGGTAAAGGCAGGCCATGGCTCCGTGATGGACAACCCAGCTGTAACTGACACTTGTGCCAGATGTCTGCCTGTCGTGTACTGTTCCCCAAAGAGGACAATTATTTAAAAACAGAACCAAACAGAACTAGGGATAAAATTATATTTTGTCTCAACAGAATACATTTTGAATGCCGTTAAGGAACTGAGGTGTTTCTTAAAACAGGGAAAGTGTCATTATCACAATTTATTTACTCAAAATTTTCTGCCTGGGACCACCCGTCAGCCTCATGCCTCTCATCCTCCCCTTATATTTGCGCTGCAGTCACATGGAAGTACTTACTCTGCTCTCTCATACGTCTCCGCCTTTGCTTATGGTGGTTCTGTTTCTAGAGACTGTTTCCACCTCTGATTCCCTGGTGAGCTCCTACCTAGACATCAAAGCCCTCCCCTGGAAGCCCTCGGGCTCCCAGAGACCCCCGGGCTCATCTTCGTCATTGTGCTCAGCCCAGGTGATTCTAGACGTCTGGTTGTTTATCTACATCCTCCAGTGGGGAATAAGCTTCCCAGAGGAGCAGAATGTCTCTTGTTCCTTCTTGCTTCCCAGTGCCAGCACATAGTAGGGCTAAAGGTTTGCTGAATGAACAAAAAGTTTTTGATGGAACTGGATGATCATTGGTCATACTCCTCTGGCTGGGATTTTTATTGTTTTGTTTTGTTTTGTTTTGTTTTTTTCTTTATTTAGGCAAAGCAAGAATAGATGACAGAATTCCACAGCAAGCTGATGCTGGGATGTGAAGCCTTATGTATAAGATACCAAAATGCCCACATCCTATCCCTGTTTCAGCTTGCTCTTTTCTTCTTCTTAAACTTCGAAGAAAACTTAGATGTTAAGTTTGCAATAATGCCTTGAGTAAATCCCAGCAGCCCTTCCTCAGCCGGGTCATCATTTATGACTTTTGCAACAACTCCTGTGTCAGGTGGAATTTTCTGAAGTTTTAGAATGACAGCATTCAAGTTATTCTGAACAGTTAACTCACCTAAATCCAGGTTTTAAGAAAATATTCTTCTATGATTTCTTCTCTATTTTGTAATTGGCCTGTGGTTAAAATAAAATAACTTTCCAAGCTTTTAAGGTTTCTAGTTCCCTTGGAAAGTTTTCTTAACAGTCACCCATGGGCTCTAGCCACTGTCACTGTCCTTTGTACTGCAGTGGTCCTCTTTTTTTTCTTTTTTTTTAAAGGAACCGGAAGTTAGACAACCAGATCTTGAGGCTGTGTGCTGGCTTTGTGATCTCAAGAAAATCAGCTATGAAAAAGTAATGGATGTATTCATTAGCTAGATGGGGGAAATCCTTCCACAACGCATATGTGTATCAGATCATCACCGTATGCACTTTAAATATCTTGCCATTTTGTTTCTCAATTATACCTCAGTAAAGATGAAGAAAATCACTCATGAAAAAGGCCAGTGAACATTTCTTTTTCCAGAAAGCCAGTTTAATAGATACTCCAGCTCTGGAAAATAAAAGAGGATTTGCACTTTTTTTTGCCAGGAACTTCCCCAGTTGCACAGGCCCAGGTGATCCTGCTCAGTGTCGTTAACAAAGGGAACAGGGCCCAGGAACCAAAGCCAACACCTGCCCCCAGCCGCGTCCTTCTCAGCCCACCCGGGTTCTGTGCATCCCACAGCCCACCCCCTCCCCTCCTCCAGCCCGTGTCCGCAAACCTAGAAGCACCCTGGTCCTGAACCATTCCCCAAAGATAAATTGTCTTAGTGCAAAAACTTTAGCGTGTTAGCATAAACACATTTTCATAATAACTTAAATCAGGGGTTCGTGCTTTTAACTGGTGTGACGAGTGTGCCCGTGAGTCAGTGTTAAGCAACTGACCCTCCTGCCTCTCACCCCTTCACTCATCTTCTGCCCCTCGGACCAACCCAGACATTTTATCGTGTCACCGTGTCACCGCTCTTTCTCTCTGCCTTCATGCTTCTAGCTGCTACGTACTCGATATTTACCTTTAGAAACTCCTGTGTGTAAATGGATCAGGGGTGGCCGGTAAATTCCAGTTTTCCAGAGTGACAGCTCAAGTAGAATACTTATTTTTTAAAAATGTGTGTAGCTGACTAGCAATGGTAGAAGTCTGCGGTGGGTGCTTTCCAAATTGTGCTGGCCAAGGGGACCCCTCTCAGGGGAGCCAGTGTAGAAGAAAAAGCTTCTGCACCTGTATAAAAACCGGAAATAACCAGAGTTAGGAAGTAGAGAAACAGAACCATAAACACTACTGCTTTACTTAGCATGCTGAAACCGATCTAGTAAATATGCGTTAAGAAGGGAAGGACGAGAATGACTCATCGCTGAGCAATCACTGAGCAGAGACACTGTCACAGACCTCGAATTCCTTAAATAGCATTCTAGGGTGGATACTATTATCGCTACTGTACTGACAAAGGAACAGAAGCTCAAAAAGGCTGAGTAACTCTTCAGAAGCCTCTCAGCTAGTAAAGTCACACAGACAGTTTTTCCTCCATGGCCACGTCATTCTGGCCATGTGGTTAGAGACACACACTTGACAGTGTCAGAGATTAAATGGTGCTTTCTTAAGACAGAAATTGTGCTGCCAAGGAGCTCACCATCGGATGCAAATAGGACAGGGTAGGGTTATCTATGGGAGGTGGTGGAGGAAAGGGGACACACGGCGTCTGATGGAGCTGGAGGAGGCGGAGGGGCTCAGTTAAGGCAGGTGCGGGAGATAGACTTGGAAGAATGCGCACAGTAGGTCAGACGGGGACACACACTAGGCAGAGCTGGGGGAGGAGGGAACCCCAGGGCATGTTTGGGATGCAGCTGTAAGTCCCTTTTGGCAGCAGATCGGTTACATACAGGGAAGCTGTTAGACCTTAAGCTGGCAGGCTTGGCTGGGGCCATGCTGTGGCCGTTTTGAGCACCATGCAGAGGACTGTGTTTAATTCTGTAGGCAGTGGGGATCCATTGAAGGAGGGCTGTGTGTTTGTGTATGTGTGTGTGGTTTGGGTTGTTTGTTTCATTTTAATCAAGCAAAGGCTTTGATGAAAGTGGACTTTAGCAGATTATTAAGTAAACTTTCTAGTGGGCAAAAGATATGACGGTCCAGGTGCCATGTTGAAATTTCAAGGTTAGAACTGAAGTGACTGAACACTGCAATAGGATACGGTTATTGACGTTTTCTTCCATGATAGATATTATGTCCACCAGGGCCAGGACAAGAACAAAGCCAGTGTTTGTGAAATCGGATCTGCTCAGAGAGACACTGTTTTATTCATGATTAAGAAACTGGTTCGGCACGTGTGGGAACAGTAGGTAGATGGGAAATCTCCGTACCTTATACTCATTTTGGCTGTGAACCTAAAACCGCTCTAAAAAATAAAGCCTATTAAAAAACGGTTCACATCTTCATATATTTTAAATTAATGAAGTCACATTTAATAATTTAATGGAGTTTAATTTTTTTTAGAAAAGAAAGTGGACTTCAGGAACATTAATATGGTCATGGCGGGGAGGGGGGTAGGTTAGCCAGAGGCATGGAGACCCGGCTACCCGAGGGGGAGAGGTGAGGAGGGCTGGACCTTCAGAGCGACGACAGATGTACAAAACATCTGTATGTTTGGGGAGAGAAAAACCAACAGAATGGACGAGGCTACTGCGCTGCTTGTGGACCTGCAAGTACCTTACCAGCTATCAGATTAGAACGTGCATAATTGTCACGGCTCACATTTCTAGAACCGAGGAGTTCATTCCATTTAAATTTCAGTTTTATTAAAAATTTTACTCCAAGAAGCAATGCCTTTGGGGAAGCCAATCCCAATTTATTCAAGTCTTAATGACTTAACTTTGTGGAGTGGAGTGATTTTTAAATTAGTGATTTCCCAACTTGACTGACCATACAAATCACCGGGGCTTATTTAAAAATCCAGATTATCAGACCATCCCCTAAAAGACTGATTCAGTGGCTGAACAGGCAAGTTTGGGAAATGGTGCCTTAAGGTGACTTGTCATTGAACAGCTTTCATTTGAAAGGGGGTTCATGCATATTCCAGTTATCAGCTTCCCACTGCCCTCACTTTTTGTTGTCTTGCAATTCCTGGATGCTTGAATGGAGTAAAACTTCCTGATAGATTTGTACCTGTTAAAAAAAAGTCAGACTTTAAGCTACTTGGCCACCAGAAGAAGACACAGCTGGTCTTCTTTGTGAAAAAGAGAAGGTGTTTCTTGATCAGACGCTGGTTGCAGTCAGTCGTGGCAGGTGAGCTGCGGGTGAGAGTGTGAGAAGCCGGGAAGACGAAAGCACGGCCCCGACAGTGGCCCTTTGGGAAATCCAAGAAGCGGTCAAATGTCAGAAAGTAGGTTTGCCTTCGTGCTGAAGAACACGTTGTTAACACTAAGGGTGTCTCTAGTCCAGGGGAAAAGAAGAAGCTAATTTTAGTGTTTGTACTTTTATTGTCAGGATGGTATAGCATTAAGATGGCATCCAAGGAGCAGACAAAAAGTTGAAAATCCTGTGTACTTTTAATATGATCAGACTTTAATGCAAATCAGAGCAGGGTTAAATTGTTTCTTAAACAAACTGAATAATTTTATGGGTTTCTTTCAGTTTGGGCATTTTTGGCAGGTGGGGGAGGTAATTGGGTTTGTTTATTTATTTCACAGAGGCACTGGGGATTGAACCCAGGACCTCGTGTGTGCTAAGCATGCGCTCTACCACTGAGCTACACCCTCCCCTTGAAACTGAATAGTTTCAACATTGTCAGGCCACGGGGGCCAGAATAGGTGCTCAGCAAAAATCTGCAGGAAGTACAGAAGCCAAGTCACCACAAGCATTAGGCTCTGATACATGCTTCTCCCCAGTAGAAGGTTCAAATTTACTTTGAAGCCACTTACATTTATTCTCCAGCCATCTCTGCCAAATTGAAGTTGGTCAGCATGTCGCCTTCTAGCTTCTCAGCACTTTTCGCCACTGTCACCTGACACTTTACCCTCCCTTCTCTGCAAAGATGTCCCCTTTCTGATTTCCCCCGTCTCCTTACAACCCCACTGCCTTCTGAGTTCACCCATTGTCCATCTCAGCTTCCCAACCCCCACAGAACATATACTGGCCAATCAAGGCCGTCTAATGGGTGAGCACACGTTTACTGCATAAGGTAGTGGGGCTCGTGGAGGCAGGAAGGCGATTGGACACAGAGATCAAAAACATAATCCCTGCTTTCCTGGGCTCATTGTAAAGTGGGGAGACAGACACACGAGCAAGAACATACTGCATGAGTGATACGGTGATGGCTGCAAATAATCAAGGAAATCGCGATAATCCAGACAAGAGGAGTGTGAACGTTAGTCAGCATGAGGCAGGTGTCCAGCACTGACTCCCCAGAAAGTTCTTCCCGCTGTTCCGCTAGGCTTGCCCTGCTTCTTGCGTAAGAAAATTCGGAGGGAAAAAAATATATATTTCTCTTGCTGTTTCATTCAACAAACACATAAATTATGGAATTATTAATGCTATGAGGAGGTGGATTACATAAGTTTCAAACGAAAAAGATGGAAAATTGAGGAGATTGTGCACGCGCGCGTGTGTGTGTGTGTATATGAGACACAGACCCGGTTTTCTAAAATCTTCAATCATGTTTTGCTTCTTTGGCAGCTACTGAAGTCGAAGCTTAGAATTTGGAACCTGTGGGTTCAGACCTCTCCTTGGGTACCCTGGGGAGCATTTGCTTAATTTCAGAAATGTACTTTGCCTTCTCTAGTGTCTGGTTTTTTACCATGCTAACTCATTTACTATTTTGAAAACAAACAGAAGCAGCAGATCAAACTTTGGTGAAGAAGAGCATGAACTGATCTTAGGTCCTGAAAAGGGCATCATGTAGCCAATGGGCATGTTTATTTGTTACACTAATCTCTTTGCGCCCAGGAGGTGGCTGGATGAGATGTGGTCTGTTTGACTGTATTTGAAAAGGTATTTTAAAACCAGCTGTTACCTATGTAGTCATACGCTCCTTGGTGGTTCTACTAAAAATAAGCATGCCAGATTTGTTGGCTCATTTTGTTTCATCAAACAGTTTTAAGTGTAGTTGTGAACATTCCTATTTGTCCTCGTGGTAACCTGAGCATTTACAACAGATGTAATTATTGCCATTTTTCACAAGTGAAAGTGGAGGAAACGAGACAATAATACAGACGTGGCTACGAACAGTGGAGGCAGGCCCTCTGTCTACACAACTCTACAATTCTTTTGCTTCGTGTTCTTGGAATCCTATGAAACCAGTCTTTTCTGAGACAAGCTAATTCTCCAAATTTTGTGAAGCTTCCAGGTGTCACCCGTTCCATGAACACCAGCATCAGTGACAGCAGGTGGCACCAGCCGTGTGCCATACAATTCGAGGGCATTGCTAGGTTCTGATGCTTCCTTAAAGTTTTCTTTACAGCCTTATTAAAATTAGGCTGTATTTCTTCTGATCGGATTTTTGTAACCTGTATGGTTTTGCAGGTGAAAAAAAAATGGCCTGAGGTCCGTTTTCCCACTGCTGACCCACAAATAGGATGAAGTAAAGAACACCTGTATTACCTCGCACTCTCTCCCAACCCTCAAGTGACCACATCATTGAGATATCATCTGTTTTTCTAAGTATTTAGAGTTGTTTTTAATTCTAGGAACTTCTCAGCTTTTCCCTTTCCATGTAAGTCAGAAAGCATTTGAGAATCTAGAAGACACTTCCACACTAGTGCAGCAAACATAATAGGCAGTGTTCATGTTCCACCCCAACTTCTAATGAGAGTTATTCTGATTGAGAGTTGTGTTTCTGAGTAAGTTTTGGCATTAAGCACATCTCGGAGGCACAACAGTTTGTCATGGGGGCAAATCAAAAACCGCTAAGAGGATTTTTCTGCAATCAAAATAGTATGATCGTGCTCAGTGCGATAAAAAAATAGGAACAAATGTACCAAATACGTGGATTATAAAAATCACACTGACCCATTCAGGAAGCCTAATTTTTCAAAACTGTTTTATATCAAAAGTTCAACCAAATAGATCTACCAGCTAAGAGAAACATTAAATATTAAATCAACAGTAATTTGATTGCTCTCTTAGAGAAGGGCAGAAAGACTTTGGGGTTATCAACATGGTTCTGACATCTTTAAAAAAAAAAAGTTAGTCTGGTGCCATGGTAACTCAGTTACCTGTGACACAGGTCTTCTGGTAAGTAGAGGTGCTCAGTAATCACTCTATTAAATCTGCTTCAGGGTACCGTGTTCGCTCCACCTGACAGACTAGCCATAGTTATGAGAGCACTTCAGAACTCACTGGAACTCTCTGGAAGTCATCACCAAGTTGTTAGCTTAGACTCCAAACAGACCTTCAAAATACGGTTCATAGATTTGTTTTAGCAACAGACGGTCAGTCTGCAAAACGTAGTTGCTTTTCTTTGTTGAGGCATTGAATAGAATTTTAAAAATTCAAAGAGTAAGGTTTCGAGATTGATGCCGTAGGTTTTAACTGGACGACCCTGCATGGGTGGGGCCCCCGCGCAGCACCCCGGACACGAGCGCCTCTCAGCGCCACGCCCACCGCCCCTGCCACGCTGCCGGGCGCACGCCTGGCGCCAAACCCGTCAATAACTAGTTCTGAATAGATGCGTTCAGGGAATCCCTGCGGACCCACTGGAGAGGAAACAGCTGAAGATGCAGGTTGATTATATGTAATAAAATAGCAGACTGCCTTTCTGTTGAATTTATCTAGGCAGGAGGCCGCAGGATTGACTAGGGAGGCTGGTCTTAGCGGTGGAGAGCAAAGATCTCATCTGTCATGTGTGCCTTGGCAAGGTACACCCCCCGCCCCGAGCCTTGGTGTCCAGTGGCAGTTCTGGATTCTGGAACTCAAGCCAGAAAGTGGAAGCCGTGTTGGGTTATTGGTGTCTCACGGTTTCTTTCTGGTCTGTTGTGTAACACACGCTGCTAGAATTCTTTTCCACTCTGATGCCTTCAGGTGGCTAGACGACGCTATTATTGACGAGATCACACCCAAGCTGATTGGGGACCGGCCCAACACCTACACCTACACCAAGGCCTTGGGAGAGATGGTGCTGCAGCAGGAGGGCGGGAACCTCAACATCGCCATCATCAGACCCTCCATCGTGGGAGCCACCTGGCAGGAGCCATTCCCAGTAAGCCCGCTCACCTGGATTCACGCTTTGCTCCCAAGCCATCGTCCTTCCAGCCCCACTACTCCCCGGGGTCTTTTTTCTCTTCTGTTCAGTATGTGTGGCCGAATGCAGCAAATCAAACATGAACCCATTATATTAGGACAACATTTTCACATGTGGTTCAGGATTTATTCAGTGCGGGGCTCCTCCAGGAGTTACCCTGACCGTCCTAGAGTGGCGTGGAAATCTTAAATTAGCTCATTAACTCTGGTCTCAAACTTCCCAAAGGAAATAGTTTTATGTCTTGGCCTCCCTACTATAGTTCAAATATACTGGAACGTTCTTAATGGCCAAATTGGGTTGTGTTACAACTGCCGAGTAAACAGGAGGACACAGACAGTCCTCCATTTAGGAATGATCATTTTTCCCTCTGTATACAGCGGTGTCTTTTTGAAAGTCCTTTGAATTATACCATCTTCTTTAAAGCAATTCTGTGAAGATTTCAGGCCAGATAAATTTGAGCTCCGTTAGTTACTGACAGGCAGCCTTTGAGTTGTCTCGTCTGTGACACTGGGCTAATTGCACCCACCGTGGAGGGTCGATCAGAGGAGACTGTGTATGAGATGTGGGTATGCGGTGCCCGGTCCCTGGTTAAAGGCTCTTCAAACTTCTCTCCCATTTCACACACACATTTTGACTTACAGTGATAAAGAAACAGACATAATAAGGTCAACTGACTTGTTTATGGCTTAGGACACAAACTCAAAAAGACAGTTTTCTCTAGCTGCTCCTAAATAGAATCCTTCCTCTAACATGTAAGCAAGTTAATACAGATGTATAGATGGGTGGGTAGACGAAAGAAAGAAGAAGGAAGGGGAAGAAAGAAAAAAGGAAGGGAGGGAGGGAGGACGGACGAAAAAGAAAGACAGAGAAAGAAAGGAAGAAAGAGAAAAGAAAGAGAGAGAGAAAGAATGGATGCTATGACTCTGACAATTTTGCAGAAATGGACGTTTCCCACATACTGTGTTTGAAATGTTCCCCTGGGAGTTAAGAGCAGGCCCAGGTGAGGAAAATGATGATTGCTAAACTGGTTAGCAGAATATGATATTAAGACAAGATCCAATTTAGCCCCGAAGATGTCATAAACAACTTGCAACCATCCCTGATTCCTGCTATGAAAAAGAAAAATGCTGGCAGAATTTTAATTCTTGTGCAAAGTGCAGAAAATATCCAGTGCTTTGTCACTGGTCTTTGCGATCTTAGAAATACTGGACCAGACAGTTTTATCGGATAGGGTCTGTGTGCTCTTGTTTGAAGTTTATTAAGAGTAGCCTACAGATGTTCCTAAGTCATTATGATTTTTCTGACATGTGGAACCAATAGAGATCTTTACTCCTTTCCTTTTTTTTTTAGGGTTGGATTGATAGCATCAATGGACCTACTGGGCTCATTGTCGCGGTAGGTACACTGGCGTGGAAACAATTCCTCGGAATTTAGTGGAGGGCTAATAACAAAATGCGGGTGTTAGCTTCGCTGATGCAAAAACCGTGTTACTTTACTAACTACAATTGATGCAACTTATTTCAATTTTGCTGATTGGAAAGCAGAGGCAGGACGAAATTATCTTAGTTGCTTATGGATATTATTTTCAGGAAAACAGAAGAACTGTGATATCATCAATTACTACCTAGGCGTTTTGTTTTTGGAAAGTCTTTTGAGCATCCAGGACCATGGCTGTATTTCCCCTCAGTTAACACAAGATGGGGCTGTTTGCTCCTTTTCGCCCTTTAAATGATAGCTTGAATGAGTGCAGCACGTTAGGGATGCAATCAAACTCGTATCTGCAAAGATGATTAAATTTCTGAACATGTGGATAGAAATTATATAAATACATAAAATATGTCAATAACTAGTTCTTAACAGATGCGAGAGAAGAGAACTACCAATTTGAACAAATTTTTCAGATATAAAAGCTGATGAGTCTAGGAAACACTTCAACAATAATCCGCTCACAGACCAGGAGGAACATCAGTCATTCCCCTGGGTCAGCAGCCCTCTGTGTGTGTTTCCCTGCGGTGGAGACGGATCCAGTGAGCGGCGGTGCTTTGCAGTTCACACTGAAGCATTTTAAGGCCAGACCCACATCTGTACGCTTTAGGACGATGAGCAAGAGTTCAATTCTTTAAATGAGTTTAAATCTTATTAGGAATCTTATGTTTCAGACTCTGCCTCTGTTCTCAGAACTGGATCCAACGTGAACTAAAATATAAATATAAGATAGTGAATTATGATTACTCATCAAAGACAGCGACAAGGGACCCCTGCTTTCTTTTATTTCTAGCAGTCCCTCTCTGTTCCTCACCTGCCTTCAATTCTTGCTGTTTAGTTGGGTGGGGTGAATATTTGGTAACTTAGAACATAACTATTTTAACATGATCCCAGAGTGAGTTTTATTACATTGTTTGCAAAGCTGCGTATTTATTCAAATGTTCTAAAATTTTCCAAACTGGTTTCTTGTGTCCAAAGGAAGAGAATCAGTTACAAGAAAACAGAAATTAGGAACATCAGAAAGTGCTAATTACTGAGAATTGACGTTGGAAACATGCAGGGTATAAATAATTACTTCATAACGTTAATAAACAGGACTTTTCATTTATTAACTGACTTATTTATTGACACGACATTTATTAACATGAATAATTCCCAATTCTTACATCTATATAATATCAGTGATCTATAACGTAAACAAAGATACTGAACAAAAAGTAAATAATGGTGGCTTTTCCCCCAAGTAATAAAAAAGTTTTTGCTAAATAGGAGAATTTTATTCACTTAAAAAAATGTTTCTTAAACTTTTAGTGTCTTGTAAGTTAGAATGCACTAGCAGAAAACAACATCATTTAAGAAATGGTAAATTAATGGGAAATTTGGGAAATGTTAATTCTTAAAATGTCCTATGAATTAATTTTTAAGATGTGAGAACCTATTCTTGGTGTGTATTAATTCACTAAATACATTAAACCTCTCATAAATTGGAGGGATTTCACTCCCAAAAGGAACCTGAGGCCCACTATGGTCCAGGGAAATGCTGGCACTCGAGATGAACTTGACGGTGGAGACTGGATAGGGGCTGAGAGCAGTCAGCCCCAGCGCAGTAACCTAGTAAGCAGGGCATCAGCGTTAGCTGCTCTTACTAACAGCATTAGTATTACCTGCCTGATACGTACTTTCCCCCTGTTACTTACGATCTGGTTCAGTATTTCATGGCCTGTTTCCTTTGCAGGCTGGGAAGGGGTTTCTTCGGTCCATAAGAGCAACTCCGATGGCTGTGGCAGATTTAATTCCAGTCGATCTTGTCATCAACCTCACCTTGGCTGTAGGATGGTACACGGCAGTTCACAGGTTTGGATGCTTAAGCTGGTTTTCGAAGATTGAATGATGAGGATGGCGAATATGTTAGGCACCTTTCAAAAATACAGACATTTTATTGTAGACGACCCCAAATGTGGGAGGGTGCCTGTTTCAGCATCTCACATAGTCCCAGATACGCACTGAGTGGTCTTAGAAATAACACTTAGTACTTGGTTGATCATAAAATAATAAATTCTTTAAAGCATTTAACCACAAAATTCTTGATAACTGAAAAGCACTTTTTTCTATTCAGTAATCTAAAATGCAGCGTCCTTTTTTAAGGCAAATGAGGTAAAAGTGGGATGAAGCAACAGCATTTTTTTTAACTCCTCAGTTCCTAATAAATACTAAAAGTTCAGA
Source organism: Camelus bactrianus (assembly GCF_048773025.1). Classification (NCBI taxonomy): domain Eukaryota; kingdom Metazoa; phylum Chordata; class Mammalia; order Artiodactyla; family Camelidae; genus Camelus; species Camelus bactrianus. Next base: position 18,834,823 of record NC_133572.1, read on the forward strand.
TCTCTGTGTTGGGGGTGGGGTGGGCTATTTTCTAGCACAAAGGGAAAATAATAAATTGTTTGTATATTTGGCTTTGTTAGTAAAAAGTAAGCAGAATTAATTTTTTCTTATTTGAAGTGAGACATTTAGACGTCTTCCAACTCAGCAGGGTTCAACTCGGATTTAGGAGAAAACATGGCCTATGCATTTGCCCCATAAAGTTGTCAAGAAGTTAGAAATTCAATCTGCTTTCTCATCGTCATGCTCCCTCCCTTTGCTCCATCAATACGTCAACCTGTTTGAGATCTTGTCCCCATACGCGTGCTCACACACACACCTGCACTTCTCCCGGTCGTCTTCCATTTTGATTATTAACCCAAGGAAGGAACCAAAGATGGAAGCATTGCATAGGTTGCCTAAGTCATAGGGATTCTTGGGGGAATAAAAAACAACCTTGTTTAAATGTTCTTCTCCCTCATCTGTATTTCATTAGCTCTCCATTTTGCTGAATTTATCTAACTATTTTCTAGACCTAAGTCAACGCTCATCTACCACTGTACGTCTGGAAACCTCAATCCCTGCCACTGGGGCAAAATGGGTAAGAGCTGCCTGCAGGATGGAGGGGCGTGCCTCCTAGGTCTGCCCGCTCGCGGTGAGCGCCTGCCATGGGGGAAGTGGGACAGGTGTGTCGTGGAGCTCAGAGTCTAATGGGGGCAGAGGCAAAACACAGGTAATGAGACAAAACTCATTGCAAATGGTGAGTGTGTAAGAGTTAACTAGAATGTGCTGTGGTACGTGAAAGAGAGGGGCCAGTGGGAAAATCTGCACGATTGTAAGCAATAGGAAGCCACTGGCTGAGAGATCTAAAAAATAAATAAAGCCCAGTGAAAGTCAGCAATTATGAGCAACGTCAGTGATAAAACACCCCCCCTGCTGAGCAACTGCTCTCAGGCAGACAAGCCCGCACCACCAGCTGCATGGCTGGGAATGTGAAATGATCAGTGGCCGAGCAGACTTAGAAGTGTCCAGTATTAGCTCATGTCATTGCATTGGTGATCATCTTTATTACCTGATGCAGTTAGCCACAAGTGTAACCTTGAAAGTATCTGGTTGAACTGAAGTAATTAATCCTGCATATAATAGAAAATTAGCTAACCAGACTTGTACTCTCCTTTGTCAATTTCAAAGTTGATTTTTTTTTTCTTTGTGAATATCTGAAGCTTTTAGATCATCGAGTTGTTCTTTGGCTATTATACGCTGAAAAAAAATCAAATTTGCTTAGTGTGTTAGAATCTGCTTTCCAAGTCAGAGCATTTTGCTGTTTTGCTCTGTTTGCAAAGTTACTACTTCAGTAAAAGTGAAATTATCTACTATCATCAGAGTCCCTTAGATCATATATCCAGTTATTTAGGTCATATAGCTAAATAATTCTAAGAATATTTGGAACCAAAAAGAAATCTCCTCTACCTCAATAACAAAATTAAGATAGCACTCATTAAAAGATGTGTTAATAGAAGCAAACAAGGTCTTTTAAACTCTTAAATAAAGAGATCCTTTATGTAAATTCCATTTCTGAGATTCAAAATGGTCTTCTTCGTGCTGAAAATATTCTACTACCTGTTTTATGGAATTATATACAATATCATAGTTGAAAGTTGTCTAGCATGCTTGCTTCAGTTTACATCTGAAGCCTGGAGAGAGTGCACCCTCCATTCAGCTCAAAGGGAAGCTGGATGGAGCTGCTGTCGAAGCAGAAGACAGGTGTCCTGAAGGTGCAGGGACCACCCCACTAGGGGTTCCTGAAGGTAAATATGACTCCATCCAGAAGGAAAAGACCCACGGAACGGGTGTTTCCTGAGAACCTTTTCTGTACAGGGTATACACTGTTCATACAGTTCCCAGGTAATTTTTAAGGAGGACAGTGATCATATTACGGTGATAACTGAAATCTTCATCATAATGGAATAATGAACTTAAGCATATTCTTTGTGAATTCTACATAAAGTAAAACCAAACTTGAATTCAAATGAATAGTTTGAAAAGAAGTATTGAATTAACAAATGTACATGAAAACCTTTAAACTAGGTTTTGTATAAGTAATGATATAAAAAGAAAAAAGATTAAAAAAAAAACAAAAAACTCTGGAGACAAGAGTAAGCAGTGGAGTCTGACATCCTCCCAGAGCAGGAGAAATAACACAGAAGTGAAGGACTGTGGTATTTAAAGTGTGTGACCTACAACCAAGGAATCCTGCTTTTATATTCTTTTACTTAAATATTTTCAAAAGTTTAAGTAAAATGTTCATTGTTCTGCAAGTAATGATCCAACCAAGGAAATAAGGCCTCCCCTAGGCTGTGTTCTGGGCTCTCAGAACAGACTAGATAACCTTGAAACTGAATGATGGATATTATTTTCTGAACAACACTTCACTGTATTGACTAAACCTATTTCTCCAAGAAGTCATTTTAGAGTAAAGGTTTCAGGAGAGGGACCCTATTCACATCATTTGATTTTGTAAGTGACCACTTGCACAGTAGAAAAATCTTAATATTGTTCTCGGAAATTGATTCTTGACTCTACACAGCAAATCCTCATTACTTATTGTTTTGACCCATTGCAAACGCCATCCACCAGAGTGGGTTTATATGCTCCTAGACTTAGGACTCTGAGGTTTTTTTTTTTATCGCTCCCCCCACCCCCTCTCCCCTGCCCAGGATTCCAAGTCTTGGCAACCTTTGAAAAAATTCCATTTGAGAAAGCTTTTAGGAGGCCAAATGCTGACTTCACAACCAACAACATCACGACCCATTACTGGAACGCGGTCAGCCACCGGGTCCCAGCCATCATCTATGACGTCTATCTGCGGCTCACGGGAAGGAAGCCCAGGTGAGAAGCTGGGACAAGACTTTTAAGAGTGTCTCTGCATGGAAGTTGAGGGCCCCAGTCCTTAGCCCTCCCATCAGCTGGGGACCAAAGGTGACAACTGAATCCTATATATATATATGGCAACCAAAGCAGTGAGAAGCCCCAAAGGACCTTAAAAATCCATTGTCATAATAAAGGAAGTTAAACATTAAGAAACTTGCTTGATGAAAGTCAGCAAGTATTCATCCGCCTAAAAAGAAAAACACCTGAGATTCTGTGTCCAGAGGTTTCTAAATTGTTAGGTAATCTTCAAATGCATGACAGCGGTCACAGCCTCACTTACGCACACATGGGGTGACGCACGGTGACCACACTTTCATTCTCACAACAACCCAAGGAGGGCAGTCTCATTGGCCCAGTTATGCAGATGAGGAAACAGAAGCTGAGGGAAGAATTTTAAGTCGCCTCAGAGGAAGTGACGGAGAAAAGGTTTGGAGAAACAGGAACTAGATGTACTGCCACCTGGAGATGAGTGAGGAGGTCCGAGGGAACGAGGTGGAGGGAAGGTGTGCTGGTGAGGCGGCTCTGGATAGAGGGTAAAGTTCAGTAAGTTGTAAAGAGGAACACGGGAGGAAGGAGCCTGACAGAAATCTTAATGTATCTTGTTTGTTAAGAAATTAGATTGTCGTGTTTGTGGGGAATGGGTAGTTTTGCTTCATGGTAGGAAATTTAAGAATAATCTTTATGGTAGAAAATACTCGAATCCTTCTGGACCCTTTCCTTCCCCAAGTGTGTCTGTGTGTAATCTATGCATTTACAACCATCTATGGAAGTATGTATAGTTTTGCTTTGAGGCGTGTGTGTGTGTGTGTGTATGTATAAATCAATCCTACATATGTTCTAACTTTTTCACTTATGTTCCATGAGCATCTAAGTCATTCTGCTAGCCCTGTCTTTTTCCCCCGTTACAATGAGGCAACGAGTATCAGTGCACATGCTTTTTTCTAGTATGTGCCACTAGATCTGGGGAGGATGCTGAGGGGTGGGGTTGCTGGACTGGAAGGTACGTGGGTTTTGTGACCGCCACCAGGTTACCCTAAAGGACGGCTCTGTCAGTTTGCACTACCACAATAGCGTGTGAGAGTGCGTGTCTGTTTTTCCCTCACCCTCATTAATACTTGGCAAAAACCAATCTTTTGCACTGTCGGACTGATGACAAGGAGTGGCAGCTCTTCATCACTCTGTGTCCCATCCCCTTGGGTGCTGGAGGGGCTGGGCTTTCGTGGGTTTATTGGACGTTCAGGTTTTTTCTGCTGTGAGTTGCCTGCTTCTATTTCTCATCTATTTTTCTATTGGGTTGTACTTACTAATTTATGGAAACATGTGTCTGTAAATATATATAGTTCACATATTTTCTCCAAGTCAGTTTCTTATCTTGTAGCTTTGATTATGAAGCTTTTTTAATACAAGGGAAGCTACATATAATGGAGGTCGTAAGTGCATGGAGTTTGGAGTCAGACTTACAGATGTAAATCCTGGCGTTACCGATTTAGCCATGTGAGCCCTGGACGACTTAATCTCTCTAAGTCCTAACTTGTAATCATACCTATTTTATAGGGTTTTACATAAGAATATAATAATCACTATTATTACTAAAAAAGGTTTAAAATTTTATGTGATAAAATTGCATACAATAATTTGTTTTCTAAATTGTTGTAAAGTTGGGGAGTTTATACAGCAGAGTCCTGACCACGGGATTAGAAAATGTGGTCCATATTAAGGAATGGGACACTGGGTGAGATTATAAAAGCAGAGGCTTTTTGAGGTCTGTCAAAATTGGATTGGAATTTTGACTTTGATCCTTAACTACAACATCACGGCCACTTAATCTTTCTTAGGTTTACTTTACCGATTCATAAAAATGCAGATAAATACCTAACAGGGATGTTGTGAGAACTAGTGCAGATAATATTTTTAAAAGCACCAACACTGTGCCTAACTGTGTAGATTATCAACAAAGGAGTTCTTTTCCCTCTAAATCTGCGCTGCAGTTAACAGCTGTTTTTGGTTGACCAGATGCTAACACAGTCACCACTTCTGTCCAAAAGTTATACACTGAGACCACAAATCAATCCATTTCAAAGGAAAAATTCCAAGCACATGCAATGAAGAAGAGAAATAAGCTTTCTTACTGTCCACCTCAGAATTCAGAGAATGAACAGTATGTCTTTAAGGGGTTGGCTATCTGGCTCGGCTTTTTAAACGTTTACAACTCTTGAGAAAGAGCTGGTAGGAAAGAGAAGGAGACGTTTGGTGGTATTAAAATGCCTGAAGGCACAGGTTCATCTACAGTCATCCCCTTCCCTTCATTCAATAGTTAGCATGGAAAGAAAGAAAAAAAAAAAGAGTTTAATGAGGGATTGGGAGAAAAAGGGGAGAAATAATCTTTATATTTTTTCAAAGACAACTTGTCCTTTATCTGGATAGAGCTGCGGGGAAGCGGCCATCTGTGGTGCACTGACATTTGCTCCTGTCTGATCTTTGCCTCAGGATGACCAAGGTCATGAATCGGCTTTTAAGAACCCTGTCTATGCTTGAGTATTTCATCAACCGGAGTTGGGAGTGGAGCACGTACAACACGGAGATGCTGATGTCCGAGCTGAGTCCTGAAGACCAGAGGGTGAGTCAGCCCTGCCTTACCCACGGGAAACCCTTACTCACCCAGAGTTACAACTGTCTGACCTAGAAAGCTGATGAGTAAAGGAAGTTTGCATACACATCTTTTTTCTTTTCTCTTTTTTTGCTAAGAAAATCCGGGATAGTTAAGAGCTCTAGGTTCCTCACCGCTGCTCTGCCGTCCTGTTTCACAGACTTCGTTTTAATCCTTTGTTAACCTTCGGCAGCTGTTACCTTTTCGACAAACCCTCACTACCTCTCTCTTTCCCCTAACCTCCAAAGCATGTATGACTTAAGTGAAAAATAGTAATTTTATTGCTCAGAAACTCTCTCATCCACTGTTGGAAATCATTCTGCATCTCCAAAGCTACACACAGTTCCTTCTTCCGTTTTTAAAGCTCCGTGCCCCTGCGTTCCGGCCCAGCTGAGCCCTCCCTCCAGCAGCCGTGCCCTCTCTAACATTTTCAGCCTTCATCCTTATGATGATTTCTCTGGAACAGTGAAGATTTTTATTTCTCAAGCCAGGACTCCACCTGAATTGCTTGGTGTATCAGTGCCTTTTGTTTCTGTATATTAACCTTCCTCACAGGCACAAACGTCAAGTCTGGAATTCCTACGTGTTCTAAAATTCACAAATACAGAAACCTGTATTTTGTACGTGTCCCTAGCTGTGTTTCCTCAGGTCATCTGTTCCCTGAGTATATCCTCAGTTTTCAGTTAAGCTTTAAAAGTTTTCATTCTCTTGGTTGACACTTCCCACTAAAATTTTTTAAAAGAAAGAAAAATTTCTTGGTTTATTATGTACTTGCCAGCAAATAGAAGAAACCAAGTCATACTGAGAAGTAAATGTCAGATGGCTAGCTGGCCTCACCTGCTTGTTCCAACATTCCAGCCTCATAAAGCATGATTCAAATCCAAGTCCCAGAATTACTTCCCGCTGTGGAGCCAAAGGGTTATTTGCAGTCAGAAGCCGTAAATGTTCTGTTAAATACACCAGTTGAGATTTAGTGATATTGTAACCGAAATCATTGCTGACCACCTCTAAACTTGACATGAAATAGAGCTGTTTTCAGAAATGTTTACATGCCTTGTATAGACAAAATCCTTCTAAGCACCTGTGTTTGAAATTCATGGATAATGATCAAACTAGCTTATTTTAAAAAAAACCTCTCAAGTTATTATAAATTATTTTTTTAATTAGCTTCAAATTTTATGTAGGCTTATCTTTATTGCATTTTCTTCATGGAATTTACCTAAATAATTCAAAAGGTAAAAGCTTAGAGTTCCGTTTTTGACACTTTACAAGTACTTTAACCTAAAGTAACTAAACATTTTGTGAAAAAAAAAAAGATTCAAAGCTATAGTGGTTTAACATATGCTTTCAAAATATATTAGCAAAGGTAATAGTCCTGAATACTTGGGTGTAATTGCTCAACTCTGGTGTGGCTCAGAATTCAGTTGAGATATGCAATATGGAATGAGGATTCCAAACTAGGGCTTCATTGAAATCTAACTTATAAATGTGAAATAGCATAAAAAGAAAAGCCTCTGTTTATATAGATGAATAAGTAACATTTAGTGATACTGTGGAAAATAAACATATCCAAACAAAGCAATACATAATTACTTTTGGAAAGCAATTCAGCTTTTGGACAAGCCTATGAATCTCTCTGGAACTTGTTAATCTCATCTACCTTCTTTGTTAGTAATCTAATTTATTTCACAAAGATTTGAGATAACTTGCAATAAATATATGTTATAAAAGAACAAAACAGAAATAACACATCAAACCAGGGGAAATATGTATTAAAACATGAAATCAAGAATAAGAATTAAAAAAACCAGAATATTTATTTGTAGTCTACAGGATCCCACCAAGTCACGGCAGGTAAGCAGATTCGTTCTTAAGATTTTTGGTGGCAAAGCAAAAAAGAAATAGAGTTTCATGGCATTCTTTAAGAGGAGAAAATATACAATTGTCCTAAAAGAAGCAAAGCTTTTCTTACCACTCTAAATGTTCCTTAAGGGCTTCGTTTAGTGGTACACGAAGAGACATAATGGATAACATCTCTAAAGAAAATACAGAATATAAAATCTGCTAAATTAGTCCTTAAGGCTTTGTTTCTCAAAGTTTACCTTAATAAGCATAATGAAGTAGTGACATTGCAGGGGAAAGTGCTAGGTTAAGGAGACAACACTGAAATTTAATGAAAAGGTAAAGATATATAATCTGTTTTGGTCCCTAACACTATTTTATCATTAGAAAAAACAATTAAGCCTCATATACTTGAAACGAAATTAGCTTTCACCAAACTAACACCAGTTCCTTTAAATTTCCAAGACTTCCTAAAGGTCAAATGTTTGTGCTTGATCCACGTTTAAACATTCTGATGTAAGTGGTAATCCAAACTGTCACTGCCTTTAAAATAACAGCTCAGATAATCTCCTCTGAAGGGGTGCAACCTAAATCTTCCAAACTGAGCATCACTCATTTATGTAAAAGAAATGTCATCAAATGGACGAAGTGATTGTCAGGCAGTGCGGTTCTGATAGTCTATACCCTCTCCTTGCCTTTCAGGTATTCAACTTCGATGTGCGCCAGCTGAACTGGTTGGAATACATTGAAAATTACGTTTTAGGAGTTAAGAAGTACTTACTGAAAGAGGATATGGCTGGGATCCCAGAAGCAAGGCAACACTTAAAAAGGTAAGTATATCAGTTAGCATATAATATATAAGTTTTATATATATATATATATATAATATATATAATATATCAGTTAGCATTTATCGAGCACTTATGATGTGTATCTGATTCTATACCACACGTTAAATTTGAGTGGGGAGGGGAGGAATTAATATTTTTTGAGCCTTTATACTATGTCCTGTAATACACTGTTTTCATTTAGACTTCACCACACCCCTATGAGGCAGGTATTATTTTTGTTACCCCATTTTTATCAAAGAGCTATTTAGGTTCAAAGAAGGTGAGAGGCAGGTCACACATGCTAAGTACAGGAGCCAGATTTGGACCCAACTTTCTCCGTTTCTTTTACTACATCCTGTCGTAATGTGATCTAGAGACAGAAAACCCAACAGGCAGGAAACCTGATTGAACTATTTAACACGGGCAAATCAGTTAACCACTCTTTAAGTCCTTCAGCTGCCTGAAATCTTTCAATAATTAATCCCTAAGGGACAAAGAATTATAGCAGTCTGGGATAATTCTGGTAGAAGCAAAGGGGTTTTAAAGCAGAGATGATAAGGATGGAAAAGTAAATTGCAGAGAGAGAGAGGAACTTTGAATAGTAAGCTAAGAACTTCAGAACTTACCCTCCAGTGAACAAGAACCAGGGAAGACTTGTTATATACAGTAATATGATCAAAGTGTATTTAAGAAAGATTATGTTAGCTGTGTTTATAAGACAGGTTAAAGCAGAGAGGGATGAGAAAGAAACTAGTCAGGGGAATGTTGTAGAAATACAATTATTCAGAAGGAATGTGGTGGAAATGAAAAAATATTAAAATCAAAAGGCCATCAGGCTGTGCCACATACCCTGCGAGCACTTAACTGTTTGCTGGTCACAGCCAGAAAAAGATACATTTATGCTTCAAATAACATAGTTGCGTGTTTGGTACTATTTTGACTTTGGTTGTACATGTCTGTTCCCAGGCTCCGAAATATTCACTACCTCTTTAATACTGCCCTCTTTCTCATCGCCTGGCGCCTTCTCATTGCAAGATCTCAGGTGGCTCGGAATGTGTGGTTCTTCATCGTGAGCTTCTGTTACAAACTCCTCTCCTACTTTAGGGCATCCAGCAGACTCAAGGTGTAAGAACATTTGGCAACCTCCTTTTATACGGAACCTCACAGATACCTCCAAAACAGCAACTATGATTCTCAAGATTAGGAAGTAACAAATATGCCCAAACTCATTACCTGTCGAATGTGCTGTCACGTATTCATCCTTATTTCTTAACTACATATTTTTATTTCAGTGAGAGAAGGAAAGTCATATCCTAGTCTATAATCATACATGTTTTAGGGGAAAAAATTGTTTCCAGATTGTTTACTAACACTATTCTATGCCCTCGAACATAAAACACCGAAGTTCACCCATCTTCCTATATTTGGCTTTCTTCTCCATGTGAGAAGAAATTTCAGCTCAACAAACATGGCAGAACACATGATAGAAACTGAAATATGCTCAAGAAAAGCAGTTCTAACCTTGGAACCATTCTAGTGCATCCAGTCTAAAGGTTTAAAATCAAGATAAGTAGAGGATGGAAGATCACAGCAAGCTCACGGATGCTGTAAGAGAAGCAGTTCTCCCCCGAAGTGCCTGCTTCCTTTTTGTGTTTTACCGTGGAGTTCTGGTTGAAGGACAGGGGCATTTGAAAAGCGGGCTCACATTTAGCCTCTCCCTTAGCTATACCCGCCTCCGAGACATAAAAAGAACCAAGAGGTGTCAAGGTGTCAATAATCATGGATCGAGTGAGGGCTCAAGCATATTTCACTGGGACTCAGTTTATTATGCTTTTAAACAAAAACGAATCTCGTAATTTTGACTTTGACAACTATTATTTCTAAGCCTTCTGAATCACCGATTTTCCTGAATCCTCTTAAGAGTTTCCCTCTTGTTCATTAAAGTCTCCAAATCCCTTATACTTAAGCTCATACTGCTCAGGCCTCAGTGAGTGACTCATGCGAGAGCAAGGTCCTGGGCTAGGAGCATATAAAAACCCAGTCTCTTGACCTCTGCCACCGAGGAAAGCAAGATGTCCAATGTATTTTAAGTGCCGGCCTTAGTCTCCCCGCATAGTGGGGAGACCGCTGTTTCACCAGGACTTGCCAGTGTCTCGAGCGCTCCAGCTGCAGGATGCTGCCCGTACGATGCGCCGCAGGAGAGGGCAGACTTCGTTCAGTGACTCTAAGCTTAGAGAGTAGGTGCTGTTTGCTTAAAAATATCTTATGCAAAATGCAAATGAATTAGTAAAAACTATTCTCAAATTCCTATGTTAGTAGCTGTTTAGCCCAATGGTCCTCATATTTGAGAGATCACTGCGTATTGATTTACAGCATTTCATGTTAAAAACATGGAATACGATTCAAATAGAATTATCTGGGGCCTAAGCAACTAAAAGTAATTACTAGAAAACTACACAAGCATAAAACGTTAACAATGGCCGTTACATTTACGCTCACTCTCTGGGATAACTGATTAATGCTGAGAAAGGCACATGAAGGCAGCGGAAGCATGCAGGGCTGCGCGGGCAGCTCTAGCCCAGTGCTGAGATTTTTCTGAATCCCATAGAGGGCGTTTGGGGTTGGGGGGGGGGGGGCTCTTCTGGGCAGTGTCTTTCTCGATCTCATCTAAGTTCTGGGAACTCCTTTCCAGGGCAGACAACCTAGCTCTGAAGCAAAGCACCTGGTGGGCTTCAGTTTGAGATGTCTGTGCAACACTTCTGAGTTACATTGATTAAGAGACAAACTGTAGATAGGATAAAAATGAAATCAAGATATACTTCAATGGCATTGGATAAAGCATAATAGTTCTAAGAATTGACTATCTTTTGATTATTGTATGTTTCACCAATTCAATAAATTTCACTGATCAAGGATTCACATTCTGACTTTTGATTAAATGAAAATCTGAATTAAAAAGTGGTTTCCTCTCTTCTAGCATTATCCCTTTAACTGCTGACCACTGCAGCAGATCGCCTTCCTCCCTAGAATATGGTACAATCTAAGGAAACCACCGGACGAATATACACACATTAACACAATGCTTCATTCTTCCTGACACCATTGACAGGCTGAAGCTCGCTCTGCCTGAGCCATTGGAGAAATGACACAAAGTTCTGGTGATGATTAAGCAGTAAAAGTAGGCATCTGCATGAAAGAAAATCCCTAGTTATTTTATATCAAGCCCAATTATCAGTTGAGTGCCTAATATACATAACCCAATGAGAAAGAACCTTCTACTTTTAGGGGGAAGGGGATAGTAAGTACAAAGAAAAGGTGTATTTAAAAAGTTTCGGTAATCCCTATATTTCTCACTGACAAGATAACCTGATACAGTAAAAAAAAAAAAAAAAAAAAAAAAATCACAGAGTTGAAGATAGCCACCACCTGAGGCAATTAATACTAGAAAAAGTTGAGATGGAGAAGCACACAAATCAGAAAAAAATCTTACAATTTTATACTAACCTAACATCATCACCTCCAGTTAACACCTCGTTTAAGTAACTGACTTAGAATCTCAGGGTAAATAGACTGATCTGAGAAGGGACTAATAGTGTGTTATCTCACAGAGACCGTAACAATCAGAGTGGGTCAGCCTAAAGTTTCCAAAAATATCAATCATATTCAAAGTTCACATGAATCATATGCAAATTTCCACAGCTACCTATGTTCTGGGAATTAAGCAGATGCCTACAGTAAAAAGTAATGATGGTTCCATGTGCCCACATAGAGGAATGGGAAAATGCTCGATGCCTGGATTACCTTTTTAAAAATAGAACAAAACCAGAAATTGCTGGTTTTAAGATGTAACTGGCTTGAGAGACAGGAGCGCCCTGTGAGGTGTAGATACAACCACGGCAAAGGACACTTAACTGCAACTCAGTTTTAACAGCTATGAACAGCTCTTCTGACACACAGATAAACAATTTAGGTGTGTCCTACCTTATTTGAATGATCAGTTCCAACTTGAAACTGTAAATGAGTTGGAGAGACGTGAGGTTGGGCAACTTTCGCCAATTCTAGAAAAACACCTTAAAGAAATGAAAGGTATGTATAACACCAGAAATCACCAAACTGATTTGCCTAGCTGCTGGAAAACAAAATAGAATTCACAAAATACTTATTACATGATTACATGCTGTGTTGCTGAGGGGCTGCTTTAGTAGGTAGCTTTTATTAATGCATCCTTTCCCCCACATCTTCTCACTCTGAGTTTTACCTTAAAATTATTACCCAAATAGCAGAAATGAGTTACGATGTTTGCAAGTTTGTTAATCCAATTTCTTTTGATAAACATCCAATACAGCTTGGAGTTGCTAAAACAAAACTACTTAAATGTTTTGCTGATTATAATCTTATATTCAGTTGTTTATACAGGTTTATAAACTTGAGTCAACTGCTCAATTTTCATCACTCATTCATTCTTAACATGAAAAATATAAAATAAACCCAATCTCATAATTAAGCTCCATATGAAGCACATGGAAATGTAACAGTGATTAAGATTGCTGTAGTTTTCCTAAGAGGAAAAAGGAGCCTAAATAGGAGGAACTGAGGCTCATTTGGGGGTACATGACCGTAAAAGGACAAAGAAATTGTTGTATAATTGATTTTATTTAGAGTCCAAATGTTCAAAGTTGAGACACTAAATGAGTCTTTTGTGTTTTTTCTCTTAAAACAAACAAAAAACTACAAGAAAACCAAAAACTTCAAGGCAGTTTGTTTCCAACTGATTTCATCACTAAAATATTTCAAAAGGAGGGTGGAAACTATAATAAAGAAATAGTGCTTGGATATGAATCCAGGCTTCACACCATAAGGTGGTGACAAACGGTGACCTACTGGGTAGGGTGCTAAGGGTAACTCTTTGGCTTGAAGGTCTGCTAGAGCTCCAAACAGAAGCGGGAGAACTTAAGTACTAGGTTAAAGGGTATGATGACATTTTAAAGGTCCTAAGGCTCAGGTTTAAGTAATTTTTAAACAATCAAAAATATGCATCTTGAACTTAAGTTTAAGATTCAAAGTTTTAAATTCTGTAGCAAAGGAACTGCATGTAAATTTACTTTTTCATACATGAATTACTAACCCAAGACATAAAAAAGATAATGCATAATATATCTCTACTTATACCATTAAAAAAATTAGATCTTAGTCATTCCTTTATGAATTCCAAAGTTAAGTTTGTATTCAAGATTGTAAACTTTGCATTATTAAGTTATTTATTATAAAAATTCAGTGCTTTCTATCATAAAATGTATATGAGGGAAGTGTAATATTAATCATCCAAGTTGAGAATTAGAAATAATTTTGTCATTCTAATACTGCGTTAAGCTTTTCCCAAGAGGTAGTATGAAGTGTACAAATGCTGCAGCAGAGAATTATGCACCGAAACATTTCATCTCTTTTATAGGTCAATGTGTGCAAGTGCAATTTTAAAAAACCCAGTTCACATAATTGAGATCTCAACTTCTAAAATATTCAGGCTGGCATATGTACATACAGATATTATGAATGCCTTAACATGAAAAGGATTGAGTAATAAAGTTGGGTGTCCCACTGGAGGCACCCCCCAGGCACAAACCAAGGCTGCACACTAGATAGGTCTGTACAGTGTTCTCTACAAAGGAAAAGAAACACTCAAAAACTCCTAGTAAATCCTAATACACGAGTACACATCATCATCCATCATACAAAGGGCTAGTCAGAATCTCAACGTTCTGATTGCCGAAAATCTGACCCTGACTACTCGAGTAGTTTCAGGCGGAAACCCTTCTTATTTTAAAATGGAAATCAATGGCAAAGTAGGATTTTGCTTCAGAGAAGTTCCTTTTATAATCAGTTTTAATGGGGCAGATTAATTCCATAAAAATTTTAATATATTTGGAAAACATGGAAACAATTAAAAATTACACATAAGTACCAAAATAATTTTTAAATCCTTCTTAAAGATACTTAACTGTTATAACCCTAGTTAAAAAATAAATAATTCTAAATCAACATTGTTTTTCCTATTAAAAAAAACTGAAACTTGATTGAACTTTCTGACAAGCAGATTTACAGAGCCAACATTCAGTCTAAAATAGCTAAAATTCTAATTCTGTCTAGTTAAAATTCCTTTTCCTAGTCTAACTTCATTAAAAATGACATCTGAAGAAAAGAAATCAGAAATACAGAGAAGGCTTATTCATTAGTTGGAATTTTCTAGATTCAAAAATCTTTCAAAGCATGTTAATGGCTGTTAATGATAAACTGTATGTTTTAAACAATGATGTTTCTGTTACTATCTGTGAAATACCATTCTACCTAAGCTTTACTGAAAAATAGTTTTATCGGTATTTCTTCTCTCCATTGCATTGTCTGCCCAGACTATTTTCAAGAAAACATTTTTTTTTAACCTTTTAAAAGAAATCAATTTGAAAAATTCTAACTTGTGAGGTCTTATTCTCTAAAATCCATCATTTTTAATCCAGTCTTTTAGTTTTGGCCTTGTTACTTCCCTGGAATTTTGTTTTCGATTTCCCTGAATGATTTAAGCCATGAGGACTGGTTGATGAATCTTCTACTATCAGTAACTATTACAGAAGGAAGAGTAATGTTGGCACACGTATCCCAAACTTAGTCATAACGGCACCTGGGGGATATACCCCTCTCATTATTTTTAACCTTTTACAGTATGGAAACTTAAAAGCAACCCTTAAATAGTAAGAAAGCTAGACTAACACATTCTAATACAGAATCAACCACATTCAGCACAATCTGAATGCAAATACTTCTTTCATAATACAGTTTTACAGTTTAACGGACATTATTTAATATGATAATCTCAGATCTGACATTATCCTGTTTTAAATATTTGCCTCACGCTTCTATTTAAAGTTACCCCATTGCCCACTCACAACACAAAGTACTTTTCCTCTTAATATTTTACAAATTGATCATTTTCATCATTAGTGGATCTTTTTATCACTCACCCCCTGCTCCCAAAGTTTACCAGTAAGAATCAGATTAAGAAACTTAGCATCTTTCTAAAAAATGTGCTTGCTTCTCCCTGTGTAAGTGCCCACCATACAATCTGTGAATGACACCTGTTTACCTAGTACAGCATCTGCGTATCTGCCCCCCCGTAAGAATCCCCCTTAGTCTTTCACAGTCCTGCCTGGAACAATCAGAAAAGTCAATAGCCAGAGAGTTTCAAGAAAAGCAGTTACCGTCTTAAAACCAAACGATTGGAATAAATGGTCCTGGCATTATGGCTTAACAGTAATATGGCTATAACACAGGGACCCCTCCCTCTTTTCCTTTATTAACAATGTGACTAGTTTTAAAGTCTAGACTAGTTTTCCATATGTTTTACATATTTTTATTCTGACATCGTATCTTTTAAAAACAAAGAGATGCAAACATTTGCACTTATCAATGCCTTTTTCTGCAGATGTGGTTTGACTTCTTTCCTTCAGGCTCTTTGTCTTCAAGAAGCGAGGTCTGATTTCAGCACTGCCCACCTGCTATGACACTGTCAGACGGGGGCCATCTTCGAAGCAATACTCCAGTTGGGCTTATTCAGTGATTAGATTAGCTGCATAATTTCTTCTAGGACATTTGTAACAGACACAACATATATAGGATTTCAGTTTGGGTTTGTTTTTCTTGTTTTTCTTTTTTTTTTTTCTAGGTGTGATTCCTGTTTCTCAGTCATATTTTTTTTTCTTTGAATATATTGCACAATATTTTATTATTAAAAAAGGTTTCATGTCTCAGGCAAAAAGTTCTTCTCCTTCACTTGGGAGGTGCTAATGTGTATTGTTTTCTAAAAGAGGTAAGTGGTTGTCTGTGTGGCCGTCTTCAAAGGGGACCTAGGGAGGGGAAAAAGACCGAAGCATTAGTTTTACTTACACTATTTCCCCTAGACACAGCACTTTATTTTGGGCAATTTCTTTCTGGGCACCGAGAGCTACTGTTTAGAGTTAAGGATATTATGACTTAGAGATCAGCACATTTATACGATACCACTTACAGAATTGACGGGTTTGTAAGCTCCAAGTCTGAAACGACAGTAAATTATTTCAACTATAAATTTTCCAATTCCATGTAACATGCCTGTAATAAAAAAATAAGTTTAGAGTTTTTAATTAAATTCTGCTTTAATGAAATTACTTCCTAAGTTAATTATTCCTAAATTTGTACGTAAAAATAAAAAACTCAACTAATGATGTTGGAACAGACTGAGGAAACAGAGCAGTTTGCCTTATTCACTTCCACAGTTAAAAACATCACGACAGTTGAATTTTAAAATAGATTTCTTTTCAAAATCACAAGGCCACATCATTCGTGACCTTGACAAAGCAATCTTTACAAAGGTGTTTAATACATCTTATACTCACACAATTTTGAAAAATAAATAATATTAGCACCACAAATTTAAATGACCTTGAACAAAGCAGTGACAAAAACTTTCATAAGAAAAGCTATTCATTGCTTTAAAAAACATAACAAAGTATATAAACTAAGTAGTTCCAAGTAATACTGAATAGGAGTTAGGATAAAGAAGGAACTGTTTTCTTTTTTTATCTATTGCACTTAACTTTCAGATTTTCAAGATTATAATTCTGCAAGTTACCTCTGAGAATCCCATAATCTTAAGGCAAAAAGGCCAAAAATCATAAAAATATTGACTGAAAAATTTGGTTTCACATATTGCATAGTTCAACATACCGTAAGATAAAATTTTACATGCCATACAGTTAAAAATATCTTAAATGAAAAAGAAAACTTACATTTCAAAGTCTACTGTTTCTAGGCATTTTCTCATCTAATCCTACAACATACTTGCAAGTTAGATATTATTATTCCCATTTTTATAGAGAGAAAATAATTTCAGAAAACGTAGGTGACCTACACATGGCTACCACCATGTAACTGCACTTGGGCTCAATTCCAGGATCTCTCTAGCACACTAAGTAATCTCCCTAAATCATGAGTGCAGTGAACTTACTTACATTTAATGCTTCATCAACGTAATTTTTGAGGTTTGGAATTACATCTTAAAGAAAAAATTCTTTAAATATCAAAACACGAGAATGTGTATATTGCTTGCCCCTTTTACGTAAAAGCATCTTGATTTTAGTGCTAGCAACACTTTTAGAAATTAGACCAAAAAAGGAATGAATCCTAACCTGTTGTTGAAAAGATTCCTCCAACAATACCACAGAGTCTTACAAAAAACTGCCAGAATGGCATGTGCTCCTCGGTGACTGTCACCATAAGAGAACTGAGATCATATTTCATAAAAATCCCAGACACTCCATGGCTGCCTGCAGCATGGTTAATGACGCGTTCCTAAAGGCAGACAAAGAGATGGGGAAAGACGGCAGAAAAGAAAAACAGCAGCCCCGTCAGCAGCCCCATACGAAGCCCCACACCTCCTGTGTGAGGGGGTACCCACATCTCCTCAGCAATTGTCCCACTGGACCAGGCTCTCCAGAGATAAGCAAATTATTCTGCACTCATTGTGTGCTTAGCTTTTAAAGCAATCAAAAGAACAGGCTCAATCTCTCCTATTTTCTCTACAAGGTTTCTACTGAGCTCAAGAATTTACAACTATATGGCACATTTTTCATTGACCAAGTAATAAAAACATGTTCCTATTTTGATATACTTTTTGTAATATTTCTTTGCCAAGAATTTACAAAATAATTATATTTACTTCCAGTCATTTAAATGATCAGACTATAAAATAAGTAATTTTACTTTCTGTGTTCATTTTAAACTATATGAGATACCATACAGGAATAAAATAGAATGCATTAATTTGAAAGATATAAATATTTGAGCTACTGGTTCAGTTTTTAAAGGAAATTTTTCTCTTGAAAGGAGTGTAACTAAAATTATAAACCTACCACAGTGTGCACACTGAGTGAGAAAGCACTACTGCGTTCCATCCTGTTTACACTTCAAAAATCAAGTTTGAAACTTCCTAATAAATTTCTATTATAGCTTGAAATAACTATGCTCCCACAGCGCTTTGCTGTGACTTTGATGTCAGGCCCTACCTGGTTTTCCTAAGCGACAACTGAGCTGCAAGCTGCACTTTAAAACAATTTCACGTGGGCATTACAAAATCACTTTGTCTATTAGCACAACAGTGCCTTAATTGCATTGATCAGTGCATTGATCAAGTTTTCCAATAAAGTGACTTCATCTTAAAGTTCTGAATTGTCCAATATCACGTCAAAATTATAAACATATTGTCGCCACCTATATGAGTGGGTGCTGTTTCAGGGATCAGGGTGTCTACATAATGAAAGACTCACAATGACTCACTTTTGGTCCAGGACCAGTGAAGGTCAGCCTCATCCTTGTCATCATCCACTTTACCAACTCCAGTTATGCCCTTTTTTTTTTTTTTAAAGCGAAAGACAACTATTGTAGTTGCCCTATCAGCACAAACACACCCTGCAAAGGTCAAATGCTCTGGTATTATATATTTTTTACATTTACTTTTGTTATTTAAAATATATCCTGGACATAATTTCTCTCTCTTTTTTAAAGTTGCATGCTCCTCCATTGTG
This sequence comes from Camelus bactrianus, assembly GCF_048773025.1. Lineage (NCBI taxonomy): Eukaryota > Metazoa > Chordata > Mammalia > Artiodactyla > Camelidae > Camelus > Camelus bactrianus. The sequence continues at coordinate 18,853,656 of NC_133572.1, forward strand.
TGGATGCACCACTTGGGGTGTTTCTAGTCTTCTGCTATTACAAATAACACAGCGAATAGCCTCCTACACACACCATTTTTCCTTTCCCACGGGATCTTTGGATTCAACTTCCAGAAGTGGGGATTGCTGGGTCAAAAGGTAAATGTATTATCATTTACCCATGGGGATAATATCACCCATCACTGATATTTTATTGGCTTAAAATAAAACAGCAATGCATTTCAAAACTCCACAAATTTTAAATGGGGGAGGGCACTAACTGCAACTCTCCAACCTAATTTTGTAGCAGGACCATAATATAAAATGCTTTTTAAAAACTCATCTCACTGGTTGGATTCAACTTACCCTTTCTGTCACAGAAAACTGGTGGGTGTCTGCTGAAATTTTATATGTATGTAGTCTTGTTGGCACAACTGTAATAAAATACTGGAACATCTGGTTGTCTGGAATAAAAACAAAGTATAGTTTTTTCCATCAATCCAGTAGCAATGAAAGTACTGCCAAATATTATATCCCCCTTCTATTAAATACAACTAATCTGAAACTTAATGCTACTTAGGACTTAATGGCTAACAAAAAAAAATATTGTAAAAGAATCGATGAAAGCAGTATATTCACACTTGGTAAAATAAGTTCTTAGTAAGCATAAACTAGCCACACACACACACACACACACACACACATACGTCTATTAAAAGATGTCAAAAAAGATGAGCTAGTGAATTAGATACCCTCTACAATCCTTTTATCAAATATGGAAAATAAAAGTAGCTTTTCTTTACAGCACAGAAACTAATAAAAATAAAGTTACAGTAGTATAACCACCACAAGACACATTTTCAGTTTCTACTAATATCTTAAATAAATCAAAATTAGGGGGAGGGTACAGCTCAAGTGGTAGAGCACCTGCTTAGCATGCATGAGGTCCTGGGTTCAATCTCCAGTAGTTCCTCTAAAAATAAATAAACCTAGTTACCTCCCCCCACCAAAATAAAATAATTAAATAATACAGTAATAAATAAAACATTAAAAAAGTTTTTTTTAATTGAATTGGCCATTGGATATACAAACCAAAATGTAGCCTTTGGATAAACACAAGGACTCGATACCACAGCAAGAATGTAACTAAAGAAACTATTCAGTGATGGCCTGGGGTTAGTATGAATCAAAAGGATCATAATTATATAGTCACTAGGCATTTCTAGGTTTAATACAAGTTATAAATACCATTATATCATTATTAATTAATTTTAAACAATTCACATAATATAAAACATGTTAATTCTCTAGGGCTATATTCTAGAAAATTTAGAATTAGGTCTATCTACCTATAGTTTCAGCTCGGTAAGTAAATACACTCTCAATACGTTTGACCTGAAAACAGACACAGTTCATATCACGTTGTAATGATTGTCTATGAAAACTTTGTACATGAATAAAATGCATCAGTCTCAAATGTATGGCTTGATACATTCTGACAAATGTTTTTACCCATATGATCACCACCACAATCAAAACATAAAATATTTTCATCATCTCAAAACGTTCCTTTGAACCCTTTTGCAGTAAATGCCCTCAATCTCTGGCCCTAGGATGAGCACTAATCTACCTTGTATTGTTCTAGACCAGTTTTGTCTATAATTTCATATAAATGGAGATGTATAGTATCTACTTTCATGGGTCTAGCTTCTTTTGCTCAGCATGAATGAATTTTTTCCCCATCAATTCACTTTCTCTGTCTCTTATCTCAGTAATCCAGAACAGGACAGGGAAGGGTAAAACTGAAGACAGGAAGGAGAGGTAAGGGTAATGGTGTCTTCAACACTAATGTTAACTAAGTTTCTAACCAAATAAAGAAAGCCATTCACCGTTTCAACTTCACCATTTCCAATTTTACCTACTGCTTGTACCACTATAACTTTCAAAAACATGAATGTTTTTGGCCAGTTCTTCTATTATTAATTTCAACTTAAATCCTACATATTATCACAGATAATATTAGAGCGAAAGGGTGTCAGTTTTGTCCACCAATAATAAATGGCTTATCGATTGTGAACAGTCCTCAGTTTCATCCTTTGAGTTGTTCTTTGATATAAAGTGAACTGCTCAATGTGTGCTTATTTTTGAGGTGTTTTACAAATAACTTTATTATGCCATAAACAAAAATAGCAAGCTGAAAGCACTAGGAAAAAAGATGTTCAAGTATTAAGTATTTATGAAAAAAAGATGAAACTGAGAGTGGTAAGGCAATAACCAATCCTGTTGTACACACGGGAGAGATAATTAGACCTGAGGGAAAAAATGAAAGACAAAGGAAGTCTTGCCACACGAGGAATGAAGTGCCAATGCAATGCACAGTAACCAACGAGGGTCAAAGAAACGTGACAGGAAAAATTGGAAACCTTTTCAGCTACACCAGAGAACACCTGAAGAGCTGTCTGATCACGTAAAGGCCAGGCAGAGGGGGAAGTGCTGCTGCACGAGATTTTGTTGCAAGACATAAATTGTTCCATAGTTTACAGGTCTGTCCAGATCTGCACAGCATTAAAGATGCCACTGCTAAGTAAGTAATCCCCTCAAAACTCCCACGTCATGGAGGGGTAGTTTCTCAGCTCAACAGATTTGTAATTAATTGTTTTCCTTCTTGAAAAAGAGGCCCAGTAGAACATACATCAGGAAGAAGGGTATACTTGCTCTAAAGCTTTGAATAACCTGCTGACACTCATCTCATGGCATTTTATAAAGTACCTTTAAATGCCTCTTAGTCTTTCTGAACTTAGGAGCAAGTAAACTTAAAGAGTCTTTGGAAAATTATTCTGTTCATACTTAGAACTGCTTTTTTTAAATAAAAATGTATAGTTCATTTCAGCATCTTGAAACAAAGTATTAACCAAAATGCTTTTCAATGAACATCTCATGTACTATTTAATGTATTTTGCTGTAGAAATGATCATATACTTAAAGACAAGATTATACCAAATAAAGCTTGTAACTCTCAGAATGCTTCCACTCACACACTTCCCGATTTGGTGCAGCGCTGAATGTGGAAAAGCAGTCACGCCCTCCTAGCACCTCGGCCTTTCACACATTCAGAGCTCTTACAGCCTATGCCTTTGCCTGCTTACTTCTGACAAATTTCTTATTCTGTTCCATTGTTCATTTTTTCACGTTTATAATTTATCCACTACTAGGGCAAATTCTCTCCACGCACATCTCCACTTAGAGATTCCACCATTTAAACCACTTAAAGATTTATCTGTTTTTCCATTACAAGGTGGTTAGGAAGAGCATTATTTAAAATATATTAATATTAATGTATTATTAATAATTATTAATTATTAATAAATTTCATATTATATTAATATGAAAGCTATAAAGCCTACATGCAAATTCCAATAGTAATCAACTACTTACGATCTAATGCAATTTTTTCAGTTCCATCTAAAGGATTAATAATTCCTGGAACAGGCTCTCCAAAAGACAAATGATCTATTCTGTGAGAAAAGTTGTAAGCTAAGAGGCAAAAAATAAAACCAATTAAGTAGAGAAATTGCATTAGTCAAAACTACAAGTTACAGGTTAGTTCACATTCTTACCTTTCTCAAATGAAAATATCTAAAATCTGCTGGTATAACAATACAGTATTTAAAATCACATTATTTTTGAGAAACATGCCTATAAACATGTCAATTAAATGCATATGGGTATGTAAGTAAAATGCTAATCCCAAATTTCATAATTACATACAAATTAACATCTAAGAAATCCTGATAATATCTAATTTATATATATGTTATATACATTTTTATGTGTTATATAATTATGTAATTTTGTTATAATTACACAAGTTACATAATTTATGTTATATATATTTCTTATATACATATTTCTTATTATTATAAGATATATATATAAAATAAGATATAATACATTTATATCTACATATATAATAAGAAATCCTGATTACATCTAACCCCAATAACCAAAAAAATAAGTCTTTCCTGATCAAAATCATCAAATAGAAACAGGATTGTGCTGTTAGAAGAACTGGGATGATGTCCATGAAACTGATCAGACATATTCTTGATACACACCATTACTAAATGTGACCAAACTTATTTTTTATGGAATTTATTACTTGTTTCTGTTCTCTAAAGCAGACTTTAAAAACTCAGTTTTATGGTGATCATCACACAAAAGTAACCTGAATACTTTATGTATGTGTGTATAAATGTCCACATTTAAATTGATAAACTTCAAACATATACTCTTCATTATCTGTAAAAATTAGCAGAAATGTGTACAAAGTGGAGTACACCAAGGCTCTCCTCTCTAACCTCAGCACTTCTGAGCTGTGACTGAGTAGAAATGCAGGCAGCTTACAGGCAAGAGAAAATGGACTGGAGTCAATAAATCCAACCACTTATTTTCCCCTTTAGATATCTTCTTTCAAAACAGCTCACTCCCAAGCCCTACCTTGCACCCACACTAAAAATTTAAAAATACACTTCTTCAGCAAGGACATATTCATGGAAAAAATTTCAGAAACTGCTTACAGTCATGGTTGACAAGTGCTGCCAAGTGTGCATGACCTCGGGGATGTGGAATTGCCCTGAAAGGAGGAAAAAATGGATTAAACTAAAACATTTAACTATATAACTAATTAAAATCAGAAAGGGAATCTTTTCTAAGTTTTACATAATTTTCTTAATATAAAATAATATAACAACATACTTGGCCTATGATTTAAGTAGGTAAGTCTACTCATCTTGGTAATGCAATAAACTGGAGGTTGGCAAATGTTTTCTGTAAAGAGCCAGACAGTAAATATTTTAGGTTTTGTGGGCCAAGATGCAAAACCGAAGATATTATGTAGTTACATAATAAGAGAGAAAGCAAATTTTCACAAACACATTAATGAAATTCAAAATGTAATAGTAAAACTTGAGTACTTTTTTGAATACAGATATTTTTGCTGGGAGACAGCACTTTGCTAAATTGGAGTTGAGGTGTCCTATTTTCAAAGTCCCAGAGACGATAAGGATAAGATACAAACCAAATGCTTTTCCATTTGGTCTCTCTTATTGATGGTATGAGTTATCATATAAAGAGATAAGTGCAATTAGGAACAAAGGCCAAAATACAGAAGTTCACACAGTATTTGTCAGTTTCTCTCTTTCAGTTAGTTAGGATATTGTTTGTATCCCAAGGTGCAATAAAATCTTCTAAGTTTCTTTGAGCCAACTATTACTTGCTGACTGATACCAAGAAATTCTAAGGTTCCCATCTACAGGTTCGGGAGGGAGAGAATGGGTCCTGGCAACAATAACAAAGTAACAAAACACAAATGTTAAGAAGAGTAGGACAACAAAGACAAAGCAAATGCTTGAACTGATCGCTGTCAGCACTGACATAATTTTGCACAGAAGCCTAATGCTGTCTCTCTATATTTTTTTAAATCTCCAGCCATTCTCTTTCCTGCTTTATGGCCTTTCCCTCAGCCTGGGTGCCATTCTCCCCCGTATACGAAAATTCCTAATCATCCACTAGTATTCAAAGGTTTTCCTCAATAAAGCCTTCACTGACTTGCAGAGTAGGTCAGGTACCCTGTTACACAGTTTCTTATCAGCCATAGTTTTCCTTTATAGCTTCAACGCAACTGTAATTAAATAATGATGGGTGTAGTTCACTGTTTAAAGTTCAGATTCTCTCATGGAATGTCAGCAAAAACCCTTTCTCTTTCCTTTCTCTTCTTTTCACTGTTTCACCTTTAGTATATAGCATGGTATTTGCACAAAACAAGTACTCAAAGAAAGGCTTTTATAATGAAGGATTGTTCAGCTCTGCAACTCCAGCTGGAAGGAAAGGAGGGAGGGAGAGAAGCAGAGAAAGAGGGAAGAGACAACCGGGGAATCTGTTTATCCATTCAGAAATTCACCAAGGGTTTATGTTATGACAGTTTCTGTGCTGGGTTCTGCTCATGAAGGCAGGTGGTCTGAAATTTTTTCTTAACTTTTAACTTTCTCCCAGACACTAATTTCTAATTACATCAAAATATCTGTCTCCAGTTAGTTAGGGATTACATTTTGATGAGGATCACCAACAGGAAAAATGAAACAGAAGCCTAATACTCCCCAACAAAATGAACACATTAATAAAATGTCTAGATAAGAACATGCCGGCTACTCCAACTTAGCAAGTTGAAGGTTTTAATTCACAGTTACCTACAGCTCATACACTTTAACATACAAAATGTGACATGACTGTTCCTCTTTTGTTTTGAAGTTGTCATTTTTAAAGTTAGCAGTCTTCTCTACCCTGAGGTTGAAGGCTGAAACGTCAATCTAAAGACACCAAGAACACGTTTTAAGCAGCCCTTTGGTGGTGGGTTCTATAACATCTGGTTAGCAAAGAATTTACTTTTCACCAAACTGCCAACCTGTCTAAAGTATTTTCAGTAAGTGAAAAGAACATACTTGCCCACAGTTATGTGAAAATTCCCTGCTACTTTATTGACATATAGGTGACCGTGAATTCTGCACGCATCGGGCGGCTGTGATGAGTCATCTTCCCTGTTACAAGATAACGTCAGGATTACTTACAGCACATTCAATCGTCCCCATTTTGTGGTGAGAGAATTTTGCAGACAGGGAAAAAAAATCCCTAAAGATCAATTTTTAGGTAATATTCTAAATGTCAAAAGTAGAATAGCAGTTTTTTGAAGTCTATACATTTATTTTAAAAAAATCTATAAAATAGAAAAAATTAAATAATTATTATATAAATACTATATTTTATTTACACAAATCTAAAATTCTATGGTTCTTCAAATTTAACCAGAGGACTAAGTCTAAGGAGAGAAGAAAAATTAAAAGTAAATAACTATTAGCCCAACAAAGACATACTTCCATCATCTACCTCTGGCACTTTAAGGACAGGAAGGGATGGGAAAAAGAATGAGGTAAGGGAAGGGCATGCCATAATTTCAAATAGACAATGACATTTCCTTCCTAAACAAATGTAAAAATTCTGTGTAGTTTTAAATTTAAGTAATTATTTCCAAGATTATAGCATTTCCAAATATCAGCTCTTCAAATCTATAAAAGAGAAAAAACAGAAATAAAAATATAAAATCCCTAACCAAAGTTTATCACCTTCCTAATGATAAATATAATTAATTTATTCTTTTTTCATCTTTGTTTAAACTGCAGTATAGTTATTGTATAATATTACATACATTACAGGTGTACAATACAGTGATTCACAAGTTTTAAAGACCATAATCAATGTATAGTTATTGTAAAATATTGACTATATTCTCGTGTTGTATAATATATCCTTGTAGCTTTTTAAATTTTTTCAAATTTATTTTATTTTTTTACTTTGTAGCTTATTTAATACCTAATAGTTCATACCTCTTATTCCCTACCTCTATACTGCCCCCACTTCTTAGTTTTGATTTTTTTTTTCTGGCCTGAGGATTTTTTTTTTTTTCAAGTACAGTTGATTTGCGATGTTGCGTTAGTTTCTGGTGTACAGCATAGTGATTCAGTTATATGTATACATATATATATATTCTTTTTCACATTCTTTTTCATTATAGATTGTTATACATTACTGAACACAGTTCCCTGTGCTTAAAACCTAGTATAGTTTTATATGAAGGTACAGCATACACACATAAAAGAGAAAAATTAAGTGAAAATGTAGTAATACGATTTGCGATAATCCAGATTAATATTACAGGCTATAAATTTAAGAGGAAAAAAAGACATCTTCATCATACAGGATGATTACATTTTCTCTAAGAAATGTGAGGTCCAGAGAATTAAACCAATACTAAAATTATGTCAAAGTAAGTTCTTAGTAAATAGTTGCATATTTAAAACACACGTCTCACCTTGGTGGAAGTGCTGTTGACGCACTTTTAAAAGCACTTTTAAATATCACATCTTGAAGTGAATGCTCTTCTTGCAGTCTACTCTGAATCAGCTGAAGCATCCTAAATAGAAAACAAGTAATAGTTTAGAAACAGTGAGACACACAGAGAAAGCCAACACCATTTTAAAAATAACAGTGGGTAGCTGACTTAGCTAAGCCATACATTTATTATTACAGAACTTTATTCCAAAATAAAGTACTAAGTTTTCTTTCATCATTTCCTTGAAAGCAGGAAAAATGAGGCAGTGTGGCTAGAGGTCTAACAGCTAGGCTCCTTAAGCCTGTCTGATTCCACCAGCATTGGACATGCAACCAGGGTTGTCAAGAAGCAGCTTCTGCCCACCTGAGTATCTAGATTCATCATGCATGCATGCAGCAGTTACAAAATTCTTTATTTTTGTCAGACACTGGATAAAGTGTTACAGATACAGAATGAGACAAATAAAGGGCCACATGATACATTTGCTGGACTTAAAGTAGGAGATTACGCACCACCCACTAAGAACACTAGAAAGACAGGCCTATTTAAAACAAGTCATGTGCTCGCTTCAGCAGCTCATATACTAACATAATAAGTCATTTTTATACTGTGAATTTAGTAGAAATAAAAAGCAGTAATCACAAAGGCTTTGTCATGGTTTGAGATTTACTACTACAGGAAAGAGACGAACTGGAATCCTAAATATTTTAAGAAGTAGAACAATTGAAAGAAAATTTAAATATCTTTTAGCAAATTCCATAGGTAAAGAACATTCTGGTCTGCACATTATTCAGGTTGACAGGCCTGAGGCATTTCTAGTCCATTCAAGAATATTTGTTTAAAAGTAGAACATGATAATCTAGGAAGCTTCAAGAAGCCAGATCCCATCTTCAGATTTATATGTACAAAGATTTAAAATCTTTACATCTAATGCTGGCCGAAATCAAAAGCTTCATATTTTCGTGTGTATTTCCAGAGTTCAACTTTCAGTGCTGGGCAGTGGGAGAAGAGGTTGACGACACCAAAGTGTGTGTGTGTGTGTGTGTGTGTGTAACCTCTGCCTCAAATATACCAATAAATATCCAAGCTTATGTTCCATATATGAAAGTATGTAAAAACCACTATGATGGAAAAATAGCTATCATTTTAATAGTAAAAACACAATCTCCTCTCGCACTTGTTACTCGTCTTGAACACTGACTAACATTCCAGATGAAAGAAGACTTCTCACTTTAATATTTCTGGCTTAAAGTAATGTATTCCATCCCTGGATGGGTGCCCACTAAAGGCTCAGAGACACCTAATATTCAGTTCTTTTGATCAACTACATTTACTTCAGCTTTAATTTTAAAATCTCCCCAAATGATGAAAGTGGAAATTGAAAGAGAAAAGCCTTTGAAATGTACTTATGGACTAGGGAGAAAAAAAAAAAAAAGGGGGAAAAAAATTTTTGTAATAATCTTTAAGTCAGGTAATGTCTATTTAAACATAAGACACAGCCTAGAAACCAAAGAGGAAGAAAACAGTGGGAGTGGGGTAACCATTTATAACAAAGAACTGACTTCTTTAATATACAAAGGATTCTTTAAAGTTATTAAGAAAAAACCCAACCACCAAGCAAAACAGGCACGCAGCATGAGCAAGCACCTTCACACACGAAAATACAAACAGAAAAAAAAAATCTGCAGATACTCAATTGATTCGTAAAGAATGCTAACTAAAACAAGTGCAAATTAAATTGGCAAAAATAAAAAAAAAGTCTGGTTATACCTATTATTGGTGAGGCTGTATAGAAACAAGTATTCTCATATAGTTTTGGAGTATAAATGAAACTATTTTGGGAAGATATTTCACATTACCTATCAAAACAATTTTTCCAGTTTTCCTGAGATATAATTGGCATATAACATTGTACAAGGTTAAGGTATAGAACATATGATTTGATTGATGTATATAGTGTGCAATGATTGCCACAGTAAGTTCAGTTAACAACCACCGCCTCACAGTTAGACTTTTTTTCCTTGTGATGAGGACTTATCAAAATATTAAATATCCTCTAAAAGAGAAATTCCATTTCTAGAAACCATATATATATATATATATATATATATATATATATATATATATACACACACACACACACACACACACACATACACACACACACACATATACATTCACACAAGTACATAAGGAATATATATATATTCACATAAGGAATTAGGTTCAAGAATTTTCACTGAGATTGTTTTTCATATTAGAATCCTACCAGCAATCTAAATGCCCACTGAGAAGGATCAATTAACCACATTATAGTTTCCCATAAAGTGCAGCACCATATGTACTTAAGAGGAAAAATTTCAAAATATAAGGTTAGGTTGGAACAAGCAAGTTATAAAACAAACGTATGGGATGATCCCCCCTGTATTAGGAAAAAAACAATACTGGCTAATACGGAAACCTACTGAAGATTATATATGAACAGAACACCTCTGGAAGGCTACACAAGAAATTTAACTCTGGTTATTACCACTAGTCAGTGGCACTAGGTTTAGAGAATGATGAGGAAGCTTTTACTTTTATTTTATATCTTTATATTCAAATTTGGTCATATGTTGCTTTTAAACTTTTTAAATAGTAATACAATTTTAAATGAAAACTAAAATGTATGTGATTTAAAGTACATTAGAGAAAAGATTATAGGACTTCCCTAAGATCTGATAAAATTTTTGAAAATGTAAAAATTATACACTATATTCTGCTGATACTTCATCCAAAGAAATGCCTGGAGAAATATGTCAATCTATGAAGGATTCACACTAGACAGAATTGACAAAGTGTGATCTAGATTTCATGCGGACTACAATACTTTGTTTACTCATTACCTTTGCCATTCTTTTTGCTGTGGTGAAAGATCAAATATTGCCTGAAATAAAGAAAAACATAATCACTAGCACTGTCAATTTCTTTTGGCTTTTATATCATCATTTTTAAAAATTTTCTTTGAGCAAGGAACAAATTTACAGTGCCATTAGAAACAAGCATTCAAAATTCACATTTCACCTTCCATAAGTCAAACTAAAAATTTAAATGAATGATATTTTTACTCAAAAGTAATATAAAAAAATTTTACTAATTGCAAATATTTTCCTGTTACCATTATCTACATTTATAGGGATAGACACAATGCAATCTAGTATACGTGCAAAATGGCATTTAAATGATGCCAGCAAGAAACTAAATATTTATTTAAAAAAGAAATGAAAAGACATACGGCATAATATTCAAGCATCCAAAGCCCATATTCTTACCTGGAAAATATCATGATAAAACCAACAATGTTTGAAATAAGCTAAACAATGTCACTGTAATACCCAAATGTATTATTCAAGAAAAAAATTATTCAAAAGAATTTACCTAGGCACTATGTTCATCAACCTGCTTTACAGAATCAGAGGGAAGTACACAAGCTTCCCACGGCTTGTGGCAATATCCACAATTTAATTTTGTAGCAAAAAGTCCACTTTGACTTTTAAAAAGGCAATTCATAACAAAGCATATTGATTCTACTGTTTACCTTACCCCTATTATTAATGATGCCTCCATAACCATGCTGTAACCCACCACTGTCCCTGCAAATCCTTGCTCTTTAACCCCTCATTTCATCAAATGGTTCTACCTCTGTGTCTTTTTATTCCTTCCTTTCCTGTAATGGTGCCCCTAATGTCTGTCTAAACTCTGTGCAGCATTTGCTCCAGGGTAAATTGCTCCCATCTTTCTGATTACAATGAAATTACTCTGATTACTCGTCCTGCTGAATTTGTCTATATCATGCTTCCCAACTTTTTTCACATCACAGAACACAAAGAAAGTGCTAATGTCTATAAAACACACCATGCCAAACAGATGGGGCAAGTGCAACTGCTCCCCAGTTACCTTTTGAATAAAACTGTTGACAGTAGGGACTACATGATTCTTCCTTTGATTTCCTGAAACTACTTGATACAGCGCTTACCAGAGGGTGAAGGAACCACTGGTGGCTTACTTTGTGCGAGGTACTATGCCACTTAATCCATTCTCTCACTTAACCTTCATAACGACTTTGTGAGTTTGTCATTATTCTTTACTTTTTGTATATAAGGAAGGATTGCTAAAGGTTAAAAGTTTTTTTCAAAATCGCTGATAGTAAGGGTCAATATATAAAACCAGCTCTGTCAGAGTCCTCACTTTCCCATCCTTAAAAGTAGTTCTTTTCTTTAAATAAAGAAATAATAATGAAATATAATAGCAAATTGTAAAATAGTAAATATCATAGCATACCGTGTGAGCATGGTTTGGGAACTAGTAAAGTTATTATAGTTATGTTTTTAATATTCAGACTGCATATTAAAATAATAAGTTAAAAATTCAAATAATTTTACATTAATAATAATTCTGATATTTGAATGTAAATTAGGACAAGGAAATGAATATTTACCAAAAACATTAAACATTAAAAAATTACTGACAAAAAGTATCAGATATTTTTAAGTTCCAAACTTTCTAAGACATGACTTTTAGTTATACGACAGTTAAATTAAAATAAAACTGCCCTTTTCCACAAATGATTGAAACAGATGGCAGCAACTGTTTACAATGGAATAACCAACGATCTTGTCACAATTACATAATTCTAACATTCATCAGTGCCTAATACCTGCAAGGCATTACGCTTTACATTTCCTGACCTATAAAGAAGAAAAAACAAATCTAATGCTTCTCAGGATCTTAAAAATCTAGCTAGAGAGACAAGCTATCCAGAAAAAATACATATTAAAAAAAAATCAGAGACTTAATAAATATGAAGAAAAGCAAGTGAGAGTGACAGACATCCAGAATATGGACAGAATGCTTGATAAACAGCATAAGTAACTTTTACAGGATAAGTTCAAGATGATTATCTCCTCTATTTCTCACAATGTCCAAAGAAACAGAAAAACGAGGACACAAACTGTATCATGATTTTAAATCATTTTCAATTAGCATCCACATGCTGGAAATTTTCAAGAACTTGTGCAAGACAGCATACAAGGGAGACTAAATTGAGAGGAGCCCAGCACAGCTTATATCATGGAACAGAAAAGTCCACGTAAGGAGCAAGTAAATCCCCGATTCAGAGTAACAGAGGAAACAGGTGATAAATGAGAACAGGACCCTCAAGGAAGAGTCTCCACCCTAAGAACACTTTCAGGAGTTCACTCAAGCGCCAGAGGCCACATCCCTCGGGGCGTTCCACAGCAGTGTCATTCCCAGCTTATATGTAGCCTGGACTAAATTCTAAATTAAGCAAAAATACTGCCACAACTGGCTGCTAATAAGAACAGCCACACCGGCTAAAGAAGAAAGGAATTACCCTGGCTAAATTTAACCTGTCAAAACAAATGCAGAAAAGGAAATTTGGGGTGCACTGGTGAACCACTCTGCCATCCTGAACCTAATGGGACTTCCTCCTTTCTTTTCAAAAGTATCTGAAGCTCTAATTTTACTTAGAAGAAACATAGTATATCTAAACAATATATCTTTCTTAGGTCTGAAAAAAAAAAAAGAAAGAAGGGAGGAGGAGGCTGGGAACTGACATAACTCAACAGTCCATTTCAAGTCTCGATCACTTAATTGGCCATTTATTTCCCCGTCCTAAAGATGAACAAGAAAATACTATTAACAAAATGAAAAGACAACCTACAGAAAGGGAGAAAATATTTCCAAGTGATCTGACTGACAAGGGATGAATTTCCAAAATATACAAACATCTCATACAACTCAATATTAAAAAAAAAAAAAAAAACACAAGCAACCCAGTCAAAATGGGCAGAAGCCCTAAACAGACATCTCTCCAAAGAAGACATCCGGATGGTCAACAGGCACATGAAAAGATGCTCAACATCGCAAATTGTTAGAGAAATGCAAATCAAAACTACAATGAGGTATCACCTCACACCAGTCAGAATGGCCATCACTCAAAAGTCCACAAACGATAAAAAGCTGGAGAGGGTGTGGAGAAAAAGGAACCCTCCTACACTGTTGGTGGGAATGTAAATTGGTGCAGCCACTATGGAAGACAGTATGGAGGTTCCTTAAAAAACTGAAAATAAACTTACCATATGATCTGGCAACCCCACTCCTGGGCATATTTTGAGAGAGAAACGTAATTTGAAAAGAAACATGTACCCCAGTGTTCACAGCAGCACTATTTACAATAGTCAAGATATGAAAACAGCCTAATTGTCCGACAGATGACTGGACAAAGAAGATGTGGTGTGTCTATATACACATACACAGAATGGACTACTACTCAGCCATACACAAGAATAAAATAAAATAACGCCATTTGCAGCAACATGGATGGACCTGGAGATCATCATTCTAAGTGAAGTGAGCCAGAAAAAGAAAGAAATGTGCCATATGATATCACTTATATGTGGAATCTAAAAAAAAAAAAAAAAAAGACACAAATGAAATTGTTTACATAATGAAACAGATTCACAGACATAGAGAACAAACTGATGGTTAGCAGGGAGTAAATGGGGGGCGAGGGAAGGGATAAATTGGGAGTTCAAAAATTGCACCTCTTGGGGAGTGATGGAAATGTTAGGTACCTTGATTGTGGTGGTGGTTTCACAGGTGTGTACATCTATCAAAATCCATCAAATTGTACATCTGAAATATGTGTAGTTTACAGAAATCATACCACAATAAAGTTGTTTAAAAAATTTTTTTAAGAAAATAAATAGATGATAAAAAGATTCACTAATTTGAAAAAAGTGGTCAATCTAAGGTATGAAGGCTAACTTTATGATACCATTCCTAAAAATAAGAAGAAAAGTGAAGTTTTTTTACTTCTCAATGAGATTTAGTATCATGAAGACAGCAAAAAATGAGCGATCTGCAGTATATTAGAAATGGAAAATATAATCACTGAATTTTAAAGCATAATGAAGGCATTGAAAAAGAAAAGATTGATCCTGCTGGGTCAATGTAATTTCCCAGAACTCAGAGGAGAAGCTCAAAATGTGCATCTAATGCAAGAATTGATAAAGACATTAAGAACCACTCCATGAATCATGATAAGCCACTATCATGATAAAAAATTTTTAAAAGCAGAGGTAAAAGCATTGCTCTTAACATCATTAAGGCAAAGAAATAAGCAAAAAAGGCTAAAAAGTTCAGATCATTAATACCACTAAGAACCAAAAACAACTAAAGAGGACCCACACTTAGATATATAGGATAAACGTTTGCAATTCAAAAGCAAAAGAAAAAAAGCCTGTGAGTAGACACATGTCACCTACAAAGGAAAAAAATTATGCCAGAAAGCAATAAAGGAATGTCACAAAGTTTTGAGTCCAAAACACCATAAATCAAGAATTCTATCCCCAGCCAACCTTACATGTATTAAGAACAGAACGGCACAGGCTGTCTGTCATGAACTATGACCTGCAAGTTCTGCTGATAAAAAGGTCACAAAAAGTCTTTCACAAAATGACAAACAGAAACAAAGAAAAAAAAGAATGGCAGAAAATAAAAGCAATGAAACATAAAGTTGAATAATTATTCTTAAAATAGTAATGACATGTAATGCAAATGTTAAAGTGTCTAATAACAGTCTAGATCTAAATTTCCAGATAATAATTTAGTATGCAATAACATGGTACCTGAATTTGTAAGTTACCTAACCGCATGACAACACTACTGTGATATCACTTTTCTGAGTGGGACTCCAGGAATTAAGAAGTGGAGAGGTTCAGAGTGGCAAGGACAAGTTACTTTTTCTTTAGATATTTCTATTTAAAAAGTATGCATCAAAAGACACAAATATATTTTGTTGCTGTAAACTAAATATAATTTGGTAATCAAAACTGACCTAACAAATTCCTTTATTTCTCTCTACACATTCAGTTACCTCCTCCATCACCTTTAGTCTGCACCTCGCAACTTTGTTTAAAGAGGGTTCTCAAGTGTTACACAAAACAACTCAAGAATGCATGGGTAAACAGAAGCACAATGCCAGCAGGGCGCGGGCAACTCTAAGTGGCTGGGAGTTCCATGCTTTGTTCTCTAAATCTTCTTTAGGACTAGGTTCTGATCATGTCCTATTATCACCTGCCCCTGTAATGTGATGGTGTTAATTGATAAATCAATTTTTCACACACAACTTGTGCTATGAAAACAGTAAGAGAAGGTCAGTATTTCACTAGCTCTGGGAAGTGGAGGTGTGGAAGAGAGTGGAAGAGAGAAAGAAGTAAAAGCATGTGAAATTTCCCCTCTTAGATATTGATAGTCATTCTTAATCACAAGAGAAATAGACCTCAAACATTTTGAAAAACTTCTATTTGGTAAAAGTAAAATACAAATAGGACACAGAATTCCCAAATCATTAGAAGAAGAAAATTTCATCACTATAGCAACTATATAAAAAAGGAAATTGTTAGGAAGAATTAAAACAACATATAAACCAAGTATAAGGTTATAGAGGCTTATGCAGAATGTTAACAGTGGTTATCTCAAGGCTTTGGTATTAGACAGAACTTTTTTCTCCCCCCTAAATGTTTGCAAAGAATATGAATTATTTTTGAATTAAGTAATTTTCTAAAAAAAAAAAAAAAAAAAAAAAAACTAGCTGAGACAAAATTAAAAGCAAATACCAAAACTGTCTTCAAAAGAACAATTCCTCAAAGATACTATGAAAAGGAACACATGAATCAAACTTACTGGCTCATAAACTAGACCATCTGCAGACGCAACCATTGTTTCTGCTAAATCCAATACATCAGCTCCCACATCTGCATAAAAAAACAGAAGCTTTATCTTCTATTTTCAGAGCCAAACTGTATCTGATATAAACCAACAAATTAAGATGACCAGCAAAAAACTCACAAATATGTACAATCACTTTCCTATACTGCTTATTTGTTTGAAAGTTAAAACAGTAGCATTATATAGCTTTGGTAGAGAATAATCCAAAAATTAGTACTGCTTTTTCTACTTCTTACTCAATAAAAAAGAGGACTCAGAATCTCTCGGTAAAAGCATAGACTTTACTGAAGAACTTCGCAAAAATTGACAAGAACCTAATCACAAGTACTAAATGGCTGCTGACCAAAATATTAATTACCAGAATTATTTTTAGAGATTAAAAGAAATCTTAAGGCAAAGCTACTGATGACTTAAAAAGTCAACAAGCTGGAAAAATTTATTTTGAAAAGGCTAAATGAAATTTCAATGGTATTCAAACATCTAAAATAAGGCAAAATACAATACATTCAGTATTAACACAAACTCATAGTTTAGATACAAAGTATTTTTCTCTTAAAACCACAAACCTAAGGAAAAATAAATAGAATGGGAGAAGAGATTTAAGGTTGTTTTTAGATGAAATCTCTTAAAAACTAATTTCCTTAATTGGATAAAACAATTTCATGCTTTAAAAAATTTTGCCTAATTTATTGAATTCTCGGTCTCTACTTTTCAAGCAGAAATTTAAGATACAATTTACGATGAAAAGGCATCGTCATTTCTGAAAGCAATACTGATTCAAACATGATCTATCTGGCATCTTAACATTCTTCCACTTCTACCAGTATAACCAAGTGAAGCCAGTGAAGCAAACAGGAAAGGTTAACATCACTATTGCCTTAAAAGATTGTCTCTGTATTTTAATATGCAAAAGTAAAAGGGTAGCAAATGAAACAGGGTATGTTTGTGGAATGTGAGTATAAAAATTGGTACTCCAAATTAAAAAGTAGTTAAGGATATACCTAAACTAGAACGATTTATAAAAATTTCCTCCAATTTTCCTTTAATTATACTAATGTGAAAGTTAAATCTCTTTAAGGATAAGAAATTTAAAGAATATAAGCTGGGGAGAAAACCAACTTGCATTCTTAAATAACACTACAATAGTATTTTAAGATATCATAAAGGAAAAATAAAGTTAAAACAACCAGTGATTTTTAATTTCACTAGCAATTATTTAAGCCATAACCTACATATGCAGCCATCACGTGAAAGACGCACTTACACTGACACTTCATGGCAACAGTAACATCTATATTGATTCTCAATTTGCTAAAAGACAAAAAAGAAACATTAGTACCTACCAATTAACAAAACATGAGAAATATAAATCAATTGATCTACGACAAACCTGGACTTCATACAGAATAAAATGTTAAGCAGAACTTGGATAACATTTCATATGGCCAAAACATAGCACTTTAAAGGTAAAAATTCTCTTTTGTAACTATTCCAAAAAGCCTTTCTGATTATACAAGTTTCTACAGTATTCTTTAATTTAATGTTAAATCTATAATTAATAATGCCAAGCAACTCAAAAAAACTTAATCTCTGTCTATATAAACCTTATATACACTATTCAATTAAAGAATGTAAAACTCTCAAAATCAAGAGTTAGGAATTGAAAGTCTTTCTCCCCTATTTATCAAATATCATACATCAGGCATTATGCCTAATGTCCTATAAATACTATCATCTTTATCCTTTATCATGGACGTACAAAGCAGATAGCTTCAGTTCTGCAGATAAACCAGTGGTGTTGACGGCACTGTAAATGCCTGGCTTAAGACCACATAACCCCTGAAGTGGCATACTGGAAACTAGGTCTGTGTGACTCAAGATGAATGTAACCATATTACCAGAAAAAAAAAAAAAAAAGTGATTTTTAAAAAGGCCTTTTTAAAAGGTTCAACTAATGCCTTATTTTCAAATGATTAGTTCAAGTCAAATTAATTTTCAAAAATCAGAATTAAGCACCATGAAGAACAGAATGAGTACAATCATTATCAGTCCTGGCCTGTGCTTCCTATCAAAACTTTTTTTTCACTCTAACAATTTTCATCTGGTTTCAGTAGGGAGTATAGAGTTTTAGAGCTTCATGGAGTCCTAAAGTTGTCTAGAATTCAAACTGCACTCCAAACAACCCTGGGGTTTTGGCTCAAAAGATGCTATGAGAATGAGGCCAAATAGACAGGCTTTTGGGATTCGTACACTTATGTGGTGAACAACATGGGACTTCATTAGGAAAGAATAAAAAATGTTTCGCTGGTACTTAAAAAAAAAGGGGGGGGGGAGAAAGAAAAACAATGAATTCCTTAAAAACTAATGGCATCAAGAATAACACTGATGTTATAGATGAAGAAACTGAGGCCCAAAAGAAGTCAGTTGTATGACTTGCCCAAGGTTATGCAGCAACCTTTACAAATGTTGACTGATTTAATTCACATTGACCCAATGAGGAAAGTACTATAATTATTAACCTCACTTTACAGAAAAGGAAACTGAAGCGCATGCAAATGCAGACTGAGTAAGTTCCCTCAAGTCACACACCTAGTGAACGGCAGAGCCTAGCGAATGGCAGAGCCTAGCGAACGGCAGAGCCTAGTGAACGGCAGAGCTGGGATTGAAATTGAGAAGTGACTGTTTTCCACTATCTCGTGCAATCTTAGTATTATAAACCTGTTATCTACAATCAATTAAAAATCCATAAAATCCAAATAAATTAAAGTATATTTTGTCTCCTAATTAAGATACTAATATGTTCAAAGGTTTTAAAGTGATGTTGTTTACCTAAAAATTTAGATATGATTTACAAAAATCAAGTTATAAGTATGTAAATTTTAGATATTACAAAATCTAAAGAGTAAAGAGTTTGAAAATATTACACAATTTCCACCATTTCAACATCTAAAGAAAAACATGTTCTCCTAACCTTTTAAAACGTATTGAATCAGATTGAACATTTAAGCATATTCAGAAAATCTCTCTTTTAGGGTTTAACCAGTATTCAAATGATTCTAAAATGTTTCACTAATGCATAAAAATTAATGAGAATTTTTCAGGACTATTCCTTCTGAATTAAAATAAACCAAGTATAAAAGGTTAGACTTTTTTTTTAAGATATGCTATCTTTAGAATAATTCAAGTCTAAAGGCATTATTAAAAAAAATCGTTACCTAGAAAAATCCTTGTCTACTTCATATTCATACTTCATCCATGTATCTTGATATACTGAAAATTCCATTATAGTTAATAAAGCCATAGTGGTAAATGCTATTAGAGAAACTGAGAAACCAACAGAAAAGAAAGAATTAAAACAAATTTTAAAACAACAGGAAATTATTTTAAGTGAGATTAAATGCCCTAATATGAGTGCCATGTGAATTAATACTGTAAAAGGTTTTTCTCAAGACACTCATTATAATTTTTCTAAAACAGCTCAAAAATGAAGATTTAATGAGCACAAACATGAACATAATCATTTGCAATATTGAGAAAGCATTTTATTTCTTCAATATTAATGATATCTCTCACTAAATAGATTTGCTAAAATTTTACAAAGACACAAAACTTTTACCTTCTTATATACAGCAGGGTCACAGACATGATAAATGATGAAAGCTTTAGTTTCACAATGCAAATTTGCTAATCCCCTCGTAATTAAAAATGTATCCATGCCTGTAGGCCAATTAAACAAACAAATACAAGAAAAAACTAGCCTGACTTCTTAGATTGTGAGAAGTCGCAACAATCTGGGTGCCAGAAACTCAGCATCCCTAAATCTCTAGTGAAACTCTGTCTACTTTGAAATCTCCTAAATATTTCACTTCATTCATGAAAGCAAGTAAAAAATCTGACAGAAACGAAGAGACCATAAACTATGATGAAATCTACTTAGAGTGGACTGCGCAACAGAACTGGTGCTATTTTCATTAATAAACTTAATCACAGGGGATTAGAAATAGCAAGCAGTTTATTATACAGTTTATCAGATGGAATGTCAACCTTATGCGAAATATGTTACTTTATCATCTCTTCATGGGGAAAGAAGTAATAGTAAATACTGTGATAATTGCATGTCTTTCTTATATATTTCATTACTTATTTATTTTATTTAACAAATACTTCTATCTGTACCAGGTACTGCTCTAAGCATTTTATTAACTTATTTAATCGCGACTGCAACTCTGCTACATAAATACTGATATCATTCCCATTTTGTGGAAGAAGAAACTAAAGCACAGGCAGACTGAGTAACTTCCTCAAGGTCAAGTCGTTAGGAAGGGGCAGAGGTGGAATAAATATATCAGACAGTCTGATTCCAAAGTCGAAGCTCTTAGCTATTACCCCATGCTGCCTCTCTTCAGTAATGTGAAATTTTAACATTTTTATTATGATGTCTAAATTGATTTATTCTTAACCAACATGGACTGCGCCAGTTTCAACACCATTAAGTAACTTCCATTCTATTTATATATATAATAATCTTGTTAATATAATGGTACATAACTTAACAGCACCAAAGCAGTAAAATGAGGTTAATTTGTTCAGCAATGTTGGGTGTTTTTTTTTTTGTTTTTATCCTTTTTTTTTTTTTTTCTTATTGAGTTACAGTCATTTTACAATGTTGTGTGTTCAGCCATGTTTTAATAAATGCTATTAAATGCACAGACTGCACTGGATTGGATGCCAAAGAGAATATATATAAGAATAAAATTAAGGCAAAAAGTGTGATTTAAGGACAGACCAGCCACACAGTTACTGCACAGCTCACGGACGAGCGCTTCCCCGGGGCTACGTTTCCGTGTGTTGTTGATGGCTATCACGCAGAAGCTGTGCTTACTGAAGGCGTTCTGACTGGAACTGATGCTCACCTGTACCCCCGCTGGCTGAGGTCTCGACATAGCTGTCAGGAACCTTCGGAAAGGCGTCCAACTCTCTCACCAAACTTAAGGTTTTTTTCCGGTTCAGTCGCCTCATCTTCAGGAAAACCCCCCTCTTCTTTCATATAGTCATGCTGAGGAATAAAGACCAAGTAAGTGAAGCCTCTAAAAAGAGTAAAAGGTTTCTTTTACTTTTAGGTAACTCACAAATGTCCTTGGGACAACTTAACATCCTCATTCCTCTCTGAGAGAAAAAAAAAAAAAAAAAAAAAAGCTAACACTTAACCACACCTCTCCTTTCTGCCCTCCCATCCTGACAAAAAGTCCTAATGCAAGGCAATTTACACACACAAACACATTAAGTAGCCAAAAAAAAAGTGAAAAAAATTCAATCACATTTGTAATGCTTAAATATACAAATTAAAATAAGAAACAGTTTTTCTCCTATTAAATCAACAAAGCACATAAAAATAATACATCCCCTGTATTCCCGTTAATGGATGAAAATGGAGGTAAGACAGGCGTGTTTGTACACCGCTGCAAGAATATCAATGTTCACCACCCCTCCGCTGACTTAGTCCTTAAGGGAGCCCTTCATGACTTCAGCACCTGGATGGTTCATTACACGTCTCCTCTTCCCCGTTCCATCACCAGCCTTCGGCACTCACGATCCTGTGACACTCCCCCCCTGGCATCACGCACGGTGACACCACTGTCACCACGCAAGTGTAACAGACTTCTCCTCCATGACCTCCATCGTAACTTCAGACAAAGCCACACACGAACAAGGCCATGTTTTGGCTCCTCTTAATGTTCAAAACTGCTCCACCTCTAAAATCCAAAGCACTAATTTTCCCCTCTGAGCAGAACCAGTTATCCTCCAGCTCTTTCATTTCCTGACTGGGGAGAATCTGCTCTTCATTTGCCCTGAATTCCTCCTGTTATCACTTCCACTGCTCCCATTCCCACTCTGTTTGCCTCTCCATCTAGCTCGCTCAGCCGTTTTCAAAACTGCATTTAGAAAGACCCTAGATCAGTGGTTTCCAGAATCACAGAACTGCCATTCTGTTCCAGAATTTTGTAGTCTGTACCTAAATGAAAAATACAATATAGAAATTCTTTAAGTGAAATTTATTCAGTTTAAAAAGCTCTCCTTTACTCTGAGATTATTTTTTGTGTCAAATTTTTTTTTCTTTCATGAAATGGTAAGCAAGTTTTTTGTTTGTTTTATTTTTAGATGTCCTTCTTTGGTAAAATTAAAAACTGAAATTCTACATGAGTCCTTAAATCCAGCCCCTTTTCCTGATTTTTTTCTATACATATTTTTGTCCTGGTCTACAAAATCTAAACATTTAGGTGCCATCGCACCAGATTCCTTTGCCCACAGGTTGGTGCTGCTTTTCATAGCTGGACAATCTCCAGGACCATATCTTCAATTTCTCTCCTACGCTGTTATGTACAGTAAAAAATAAGACAAACTCCAGGAAGTCATCACTGACAACTGAGACTAAGACAATGCTTTGAACAACTACATAAGAAGTAAGAAAACACCTTTCCTGCTGGAACGCGGACACACATTATCAACATTCAATCTAAGTAATGCCATGCAGCCAACAGTCCATTTGCATCCATGTGAAAATAATGAGGCTATTGGATGCTTTGCCAAAATTAAAATACAGAATTCGTGACACTTTCACAGACTGCTCAGTTAAGTTTAATTACTTCTCCAAACAAAAATGGAGACACAATTTTTCTCCTATTGCCTACCTTTTTATGAGCTAACTTCTGTTTTTAATATATATTTGACAATATGAGAAATCCTTAATTGATTAATACATATGGCCATTGTTGTGGGTTGAACGGTGTATCTTCCAACAGGATACATTTAAGTCCTATCTCCTGGTATCTGTGAATGGGCCTTATGTGGAAATATTTGGGTGTTGAAAGATGTAAATAGTTAAGATGAGATCATCCTGAATTAGGGTGGCCCAAAGTCCAATGACTGGTGCTCCTATAAGAAGAATGGACACCCAGACACACAGGAGAGAGTGCCACATGAAGACAGAGATTAGAGTGATGTACCTACAAGCCAAGGAGTGCCAAGGATTGTCCCGGTGCTAAACGCGGGAAGGAAGGATTATTTCCTAGATCTGTCAGAGGGAGCACGGCCCTGCCCTCGTGTTGATTCCAGTCTGGGAGCCTCCAGAAATGTAACGCAAGGACTTTTCTTTTTCTTTTTTTTTAAGCATTCAGGTTATGGTAGTTTGTTGTGCAGCCCTATGCAACTAAAACAAGCCATTAATAAGAAATGGGAAAGGAGATGGAACAAATATTATCCAGACCATCACCAAACTTCAGAAACCAAAAGCAAAACTATGACAGAGCTGTAATTTTAAACATGATTATACTGCATTAGAATAACTTATAATAAAGTTTTTATGAAAGATTACTTAGTTTCATTCTACAAATGCTTAAAAAAAGTACTTAAATTTTTTACTTTAAAACTTTTTACGACAGTTAAATTTTTACTTTAGATTATGTTTTTAAAACTTTTTACACTAACAAATTCAAACAAATCTAATAACCTTCCAAGTGATGTAAAAAAAGGTTTACTTGGAAGGCAGATAAGATGGTACAAATGTGAGTTTTGTGATCAGAAAAACTTGGGGTACTATCGAGGCACTTATCAAGTGTGTGACAAATTTGAAAAGATCCTCAGTGTCTCAAATTTTTCTATTATAATTTTATTTTAAAAGGAGGGAGGGGGACATAATGGTTACCTCACAGTTTTCAATCAAGATAAAGATGAGTCATTTGATAAACGTCTGTTTATCTGCTCTAATTCTTAAAAGAAACTCAAAGATTTGTATGGTACTTGAGATTTACGCTGAAGTCTTTGAGGGAGGTGGGGGAGTACCTGAAATTAGTTAATAACACCAGGAATAGACTGAGGATTATACAAATTGATAGAATAAAAGCTAAGAGAAGAGACTGCAAACTGATGACAACACAACAATTTGGAAGTACCTAGTAGCAAGATGAAGCAAGGACAAATATCTTCCTCCTCAAAGAACGGCTTGACTATAGTAGCTACTCAATAAAAGCGTACAAAATCGAAGTAAAGAGGTATAAGCAAGGTGTGAGGGAAAAGGACACATGGAACATATTTACAACATAATTAATGTCCTCAAAAGCAAGGAGAATAGGTGAACAAGAGACTGAGGGCAGTAGGGCTGACCTAGGCTGCAATAAGACTGCATGGAGTAGTGGAAAGGAGGAATTTGTACCTTAGTAATTAAGAGAGAGTAACAGCTTGACAAAGCAATTGGAAGATGGAGTTCAGGGACATATTAACTTATAGAATGAAGAGTGTTTAATCAATTTTGAGACCAGAAAGAAATTACTTTTTAAAGTGTCTTCTTCAATCTATATTTTGACTAAGAAGGCAACATTTTGTGAGTAAATACAGAAGTTAGAAAGCAAAAAAAATTTAAATAACAAAAACACTTAATGAATGTAACTGTATGTCAGGCATTGTTCTAAGTACTTTGTATGTTTTAGTTCATTTGATCATCACCACCCACCTTATGAGTTAGGTATTATTATTTCCATTTCTTAGGCAAGGAAACTAAGGCACAAAGAGATTAATTTACCCATCATGACATTAAGAGGCAGAATCAGAATAAAAATTGGAAACTTGTTGAACAGGATTTGTAGCAGGCACAGACTGCATAAAATATAACTTCTATTAAAAATAAGTTTCACTATTTCTTCCAACTAAATCACTAACCCTCGAAGAAAATAAATGTATCTTTTTTCTAATTCATTTTTTATGTTCTTCCAGATTAGTACTGATTTCCTTTGAGACTTTCTAGCTTAATATAGTTTTACGATTTGTACCCTCAAGCAGTTTTAACATTCGGTGTGTACTGAAGTTTATCATCAAAAAGAAAGAAATTCCGCCCTTCATCCTCTCCCCAAGAAAACCAGGGAATTTCTTTTTGTCCGTGTTTTTCCTCTAAGAGAACTGGAAGAATTGCATCAATTTGGAGACATCAATTAATGAACTGAGTAAACAAGCATACGTCCTGAATTCTTCAATGAATAAACCTGATTCACCTCTTTCCAATGACAGTATACTCGAGTACAAAGTATCAGGCTAGACAATTACTTGAAATACTTAAGTACAACTTTAAACAAATGGATAAATCCCGACTTTAACTGTATCTTTATCTGTTTCTGAAAGCCAGTCTTGAAACATTTTAACAGATATTATGTAACTTTGCGTCAAATCCTAACTATAAAAGTTACTTGAATGTGTTTTCTCGAACAATGACCTACACAGATACCCACGGCTTTGTGGGTTTCTGCCACCAGTTGACACGTTACCTTACGAGGGCTGCTTAACCCTGGAGGGTTTCTGAAAAGTAGTGCCACTCGAACCTGTCTCTTCTATAGCATCTCGCCCTGCCCTGCCCCTTTCTCAATTTCCCAAGCGGCGTGCGGACCTCTCGAGGCGAGGCCAAGACCTCGGTCTTTCTTAGAAAGAGTGCAACTTGCTGCGAAGAATTTGGTATCTGTCTGAAAGGCGGGTTGGGAGCCAGACACCGGGAAGCCCGGGACACGACCCGGCTGGTCCGTGATCACAACGCGGGACCCCTCGTGTGCGGACAGGAGGAGCCACGGGGGCAGCGGGCGCCGGGACTAGCGATGGGCCGGGGCCCGCAGCTACCAGGGTGGCGCCTGAACTCCTTCCAGTTGCAAGGCGCGCAGACACACTGGACCGGGGAAGGGGAGCTTCCCGGCGCAGCGCTGCCCAGGGTCCTGCCAGCACCGCCCCCGGGGGAGGCAGGGACAGCGGCTCCCGGGCCGGCCCGCTCCCCGGTGCGGAGGAATTAAGACAGCAAGCCAACCCCACAACGGGCCCTCAGCCCCTAGTACCACCTTCACGCCCTGAACAGCCCTGGGACGACCGAGGGAACAGCGCCCGGCGGGGTTTCGGCATTTTACCTTGTGTTACGGTCCCAGCCGACCGCCATGTTTCACAGAAGCCCGGGTCGCCCGGGCTCCCGTTTACCCGGAAATATCGCGAGAACCAAGGCAACTACCACTGCTGAAAACGTCAGAAAGGAAGAGTGTGGAGTTCTCGCGATATTCCTTTCGCTGACAAAGCGCTTTGTGAGGCAACAGGCGTGGTCAAAAATCAAAGGGGCGTGGCTGAACCGAACCCAGGTTTAAACCTAGTTCAGTTGTGATCACGTGACCTATGAGGCGTTAACTTCTCCGGGAAGGGATGTGTTACCGACTCTCAGGGACCACAGAACGAATCTCAACCCTTCTTACGGTACTTCGTTACTAATAAGAGACGTGGGCGCAGGAATTATCATTTGCAATCTTAATCCGTATCATTCTTCCAAACTCTGCACTGAGTTTTGTGCCTTCTCTGTTTTTGCCTCCTTGTTTACTTCTGTCAAGAACATTTAAATTTTTCTTTCCAGACATTGGTAACGCTTTTAATTATTTAAAAAAATTTTTTTTTCTTGTCTTCCAGATAGTAGACTCCTTAAGAAAGCACACCTGTCTTCCTCACCCTTATATCGCCAGGACCCTACTATGCCCTCAAATATTTGTTGAGAAAGAAAATTATTACTTCGTTCACCTTTTCCCAACACTTCATATAACAAGAGGTAACAGAGGGAACTTTGGAAAGAAAGAGCTCAAGAGCAAGCCCACGTGTCACCAGATTTTCCAGTCAAACATTGAGATTTTAACTGTATGATTTATTGACCAGAAAAGTCTTCCAAAGGCACAATAATTACTAATTCTTTAAAGATAAGGACCTTCCCCACCCCCACCCCCAGTAAGCACTATTTTAAGTGCTTTACTTGCCTTATCTGATTTAATCCTTCCAACTGTGTAAGATAACAACATTATCTATAATTAAGGAAATTGAATCAAGAGGCAGTTAAATGATTTACCCAATCAGATAGCTGGGAGGGGCAGAGAAATCCTGACCACAAGACTAAACGGCCTTCCAAAGGAGCAGGTCGTAGTTTTGTTTAGTGAATTAACATTCATGAAAGTATGAAATTTCACTAAATTTAAACTATCCTAGAATATAAAGGTAGATAAAGAGTTTCCAGTGGTGCAATTTTATTTCCATTCTTTCATGTCAGAGTTAGTCCAAAAACTTTAAACCAACTCTAAATTGATTTAAAGTTTCTACCTACCTCCTTCACATATTTAAGGAGAAGCATAGT
Organism: Camelus bactrianus; assembly: GCF_048773025.1. Taxonomy (NCBI): domain Eukaryota; kingdom Metazoa; phylum Chordata; class Mammalia; order Artiodactyla; family Camelidae; genus Camelus; species Camelus bactrianus. The sequence continues at coordinate 18,881,552 of NC_133572.1, forward strand.
TTAATGGTTAAGATCCTAGGCGCTGGAGCTAGGATTTCTTGGGTTAAAATTCTAGTTCAACCACTTGCTAGCATGTGACCTTGGACCCATTATTTCATCTCTTTTGTCTTCTTTTCCTCATCTATAAAATGGCATGAAAATATCTCAGAGATTGTTATGAGGACTAAGTGAGTTAATGTATATCTGAAATGCTTCTTTATCTTGGCCACAAAGGTACCATGAGCCCTTCCCCTGTTGTGGGTCTGATGTTGTATGAGCTCTTGCATGGCTGGGAGCTGGTTGTTGTTCACTTAGTTGCACCGGATCCCTGGTCTCCAGAGTGGTCCACTTTCAGGGTAGCAACTATCCCATATGAGCTGGATTTCCTAGTATACCAAAACTGACTAATTGGATCCTGCTTATTTAAATAACAGCTCACCATCTTCCAAGCTCCTAAATGAAGACTAAATTCATTTCCTCCTGAGGATTGAAACCTTGCTTAACTTTAAAGCAGGGCAAGTACCTAATCCTATGTTATTGGTGGTGTTATATCTAGAAAACAATTTGCTTCCAAAACAAAAAAAATCCATTGAATGAATTACTGCAACTGTGGGTAATGATTAGTCAAATCCATTTCACCTGTCTTCACAAATCAAAGTCATGTTAAGACTTGTATGGTTTCAAGTAGCACATAGCTGAAACAATAAGATGTTTGCCAGAGTTATTTTCCAGGAACTTGGAGTCAGTTGTGTATAGTTGGAGCTGAGCTGGTTAAGACTGGATGGGACCACCAACCCTTTAACTGGGCATGTGGAGTGCCTGCTTGGTGACCTATTGAACGTTCAGAGGCTTAGTTATGCCTGTGCAGAACCGCAATTACCTCACCTTTTTCCGATCACCTTTCTCCAGGCTCCCCCACTCCCACCCCTCAGACCACCCTGCTTCTTTATCCCATAAATACCCAGAACCCCTTGCCTTGCCTTCAGGGAGGTGGATTTGAAATTTGTCCTCCAGTCTCCCTGCTTTGCTGCCTTGACTAAACCCTGTCTTTGCTGCAAACCATGGCATCTCAGCATTTTGGCTTGCTGTGTGTCAGGTAAAACAAACCTGGTTTGGCAACACTGCCTGCAGGAGAGAAGCAGGAGGTAGGTTTTAGTTTGGGAATTAACTGTATTTTGTACAGATAATCAAAAGGTGTTTTCATGCTGTTTTTTTTTTTTCTTCTCTACAGTTTGAGTAAAAGTTTTAGCAAGTGAGCAACTAACTCAAGATAAGTAAATTAATACTTTTGCTATATGAATGCCCCAGAAACACCTCAAATTTAATATACTCCAAGTGGATTTGATACCCCCAAATCTATTTCTTCTCCACTGTGTCTAGGGGAAGTAAACAGCACCACCAGCCTCAAATTCAATCAGGTTAGAGTCCCTTTGTGTCTCAGCAGCTACCAGTCCCAATGGCCAAACCATTTCTTTCATTAAGTCAATTTCCAGTTTCATGCTGTACACTGGGTGTTCCTTTTCATTCTCTTAAACTACATGTGATTGTCAATGTTATATTCAAATTTTGTATTTACATTTTCAAACATTGTGCTTTCCACTCTTAAATCATTTTTTTTCATATGCCAAATTGGGACTTAAAAATCTTACATCATTTTTTTCACATGCCAACTTTAGATTTTGTACGTCACCTAATGGATACTTTTTTAAGTCTTTGCACACGGGGGCTATCTGCCATCTAATGCCCTCTCTCTCGGTAGAGTTACCACTAGTATCTGTAAAGCATTGTTTGTGCAATATTTCAATATGATGAATAAAGTATCAAAGGGACCACAGATCAGTCAACTGAACCTGTGACCTGGCCATTCTCGTAACAAATATTCACTGAGTGCCTTCTATGTGACAAGTGTTTACTAAGTATGGAATATGACCTAATGACAAGGCAGACGACCTTGCCCTCAGGGAATCTATACTACATCGGGGTAGACAGGCTCCAAATAAGTAAACCCCAAAACAAATATAAGGCTGTGTTTGGTGCCATTTGTCTTAATAGTTATTAATAAAATACACTATTAACATAATCATTATTGACATACTGGTTATCTTAATAGTTACTAACAATGTAGACATTTTCAATATGTTTCACTATAGTCTCCAATAAATTTCAACCAAAAGCATTCAGCTGAAAAACGTATTTCAAACAATATTGTTCTCTACATTCATCACAGCATTTGAATCTGATGTTTTAATTTTTGTTGCCTTATATTCTTTCATCAATAGTCTCCATCCGTCTTTGCATCATAGATGTATTGTTTCATCTATTTGATTAGCACTTTTATACACTCAATATTTTAAAATAAATTGTAGCTCTTTTTACATTTCTTAAAACTTTTCAACTCTCTCCCAATTTCATGCTAACAGGGGGGTGAAATTGTTTATATAAGTGCCTGAGACATAATAAATACCTTAATGTAGTATATTAAGTTAAAAAGTGACAGCATATTAACTCACATGCTGTAGTCAAATTTTTATTTCAATATGACATAAATATGACATAAATAGATGCTCAGAAATGTTTACAAGTCTTATCACTTGTCAAACTCAGATGCCTTCAGAGATCAGGCAGACAGCATGCCTGTCTCATCCAAAAGCTTTCAAATTCAGACTTCTTTAAAACACAGTGCTGGCCTCTCAAGACACAAGTGTGGCCTCCCAGACCAACCAGCTGATACCCCCTGTAACAGTCACTACCTAATACTCACCTATGAATGTAAACATTTGTAAATTCATAAGCCCAGGAGAAACTTAGAGCAGAATATCTAAGCTCAAGGACACGTAGTACGTGTGTCACTTCATACCTGTGTGATTTTTATGTACATGACAAACTATCACAATTTCAAGGGGAAAAAGTAGATGATATGAGAGGAAAAAAAGCGTCAACTTTCAACTGAACCCAGAAAAAGGTATTTTTCCATTTTCTGATATGATTATCTAACAAACATTGGTGTTGAGCGAAAAAAGGTCAAATAATGTCACCCCATATGTGATATGTCCTTACAGGTGATTTTTCATATCATGTAAAAAATAGATAAGCAGCTAAATATATAAATAACACATGGTCAGAGTTCAGATGCTTTGACTAAAACCTATGAATAAATATATCCCTTACTATTACTGTTCAGCAGGACCTAACAACTCTTACATATTAACTTGTTTTTCTAAGTAAAGGATAGTTGAGCCAACAATAGTGAGGTCCCCCTCCTCTCTGGGTGTTAGAAGGAAAGAAACCGGTCAGACCTAAGTGCTCCCCCCTCCCCTGTCCTCCACACTTTCTCCTGATCCAGGCTTTGAGGGAGTAAATTTGGTCAGAAGTTGATTTTCCTCTAATGGAGGGTAGTTAGGCTGAGGGAACCTCATTAAAGATCCAGGTTCTTGACACGATTGAGGCTGCTCCTTTGGCATCACATCCACCCTGTAAGTGCGATGCTGTGTAGCACATCGATGCCCTTCGGCACTGCCATAGTCACAGAGATGGGGATTGCTGGGTCCAAGTTAGGAGAAGCCATTAACATCATGTCTATTCTAAGCCAAGTCCCCCCATAGGAACCCAGTAGCGTCTTCCACTTGGAGGCAAAAGGTGGAAAAATGAGGTTGAGGATTTAGTACTATTTCTTTTTTTATCTGTTTTGTCTGAGCAAATAGGCTCAATCCAGTCAAACTATATTATTGTCAGGCAAAACTTGAGAAGACTTAATTGTTATAAAATCTAAAAGGTGCTAGCAGAGGCCATAAAGGACATCTTCCCCCTTGCTCTCGGATCATCCTTTGGGAAAATGCAGCTGTTCTGAGCACCTTCAAGAAGCCCAATGGAGAGGCCCACATGGCAAACATCTGTATTGCTATAAATTTCCCTCTTAGCACTGCCTTTGTTGTGCCCCATAAATTTTGTGTGGTCGTGTTTTCGTTTTCATTTGTCTCAAGGTATTTTTTAATTTCCACTTTGATTTCATCATTGACCCACTGGTTTTTTAATAGCGTGTTGTTTGATCTCCATGCTTTCCTTTTTTTCTCCTTTGTTTCTCTGTAGTTGATTTCTAGTTTCATGGCATTGTGGTCAGTAAAGATGCTTGAGATAATTTCTACCTTCTTAAAATTGTTGAGGCTTCTTTTGTGCCCAAGTACATGATCAATCCTAGAAAATGTTCCATGTGCACTTGAAAAGAATATAGGTAGGGGGGAGGGTGTAATGCTCTGAAAATATCCACCAAATCTAATTTTTCTATTGTATCATTTAATTTCTCTGTTGCCTTATTTTCTGCCTGGAAGATCTGTCTGGTGATGTTAATGTGGTGTTAAAATCTCCAACAGTGATTGTATTCCCATCAATTTCCCCCTTTATCTCTGTTAGTAATTGTTTATGTACTTAGGTGCTCCTATATTGGGTGTATATATATTAACAAGTGTAATATCCTCATCTTGTATTACTCCTTTAATAATTATAAAATGTCCTTCTTTATCTTTCTTTATGGCCTTTGTTTTAAAGTCTATTTTGTCTGAAATCAGTATTACTACACATGCTTTTTTGGCTTTTCCATTTGCATGGAATATCCTTTTCCATCCTTTCTCTCTCAATCTATATGTGTCCTTCTCCCTAAAGTGGGTCTCTTGTGTGCAGCATATTGAAGGTTCTTGCTTTATTATCCAGTCTGCCACTCTATGTCTTTTGACTGGAGCATGTCATCCATTAACATTTACAGTAATTAATGATAGACGTGTGTTTATTGCCATTTTGAACTTATCTTTGCAGTTGATTTGGTATTTCCTCTTTGTTCCTTTCTTCTTCCTTTTGTGTTTTGATAATTTTCCTTTGTATTATCTTGGATTTTATTGAGTTTTTGCGACTCCCTTGTAAGTTTTTGTCTTGTGGTTACCCTTCACGTGGTGAACATCTTTTTGCTTTAAATATTCCTGGCGAGAAGTGTACAGCCCCTCAGATTCTTGCCCCATTCTGTGAGACCTGTGTTTCTCTGGATACTTAGGTCGCTTTCTCGTCCCCAGTGCTCTTAAGCTTCACAGTGACATCTGTGATCTGGGTCCCTCTTCACTGTTGTGCTGGGCATCCAGTGGCTCCTTTCCACTTGGCAACTCATGCCCTTTGGTTCTAGGAAGTTTTCTTGTTTTGTGTTCTTGATTAATTTATCCACTTCCTTTTTCTCTGTTTTCTCATTCTGAAACTCCTATCACTGTTATGAGGTGTGCTGGACTATTAAAAATGATGATCAGAGGAACTGGGAAATGGACAGCAGTGAAGTAAAGAATTTTTTACTTTATACAACCACAGTATCATTTTTTAATTAGTACTATTTCTTTTGCACTCATTTCTTGAAAAGGCAGCTAAAGTAAAATTAAAAGCAATGCATAATAATTAGGGATGTGGGAGAGACTTCTGGTTGCCATGTAAATACCTTTCTCTCCCTCTTTAGTACCAGAATCCTGGACAATAAACCCGAGTGAAGAACTACCTTCCCAGGGTTGGCAGACAGGGTGGCCAGATATGGAAGTAAAAGTCATTGAGTAGGGCTTTTATGAGAGCCATTTGTCACCTTTTCTCCATGCCCTCCCTCTTGTTCCATCTTGGAATGTGAGTGTGATGGCCTGAGCCCTGCAGCAATTTTATGACTTGATTGAACTGAAACACTGAGTATAGTGGAGGAGGAAGACAGGGCAAGCCTCAGGCTCTCTTAACTCTGTAGAGCTGCCTACCAGCTGCCTGACTTCATTTAGATAAAAGAATAAAATCCTAATTCCTTCAAGCTCTCATACTAAAATCTTTTTAACCAGCAGCTGGCAAGTAATTCCTAATGGATTCAAGGAAATTTATGCTAATTTTAAGCTCTTTGAAAACAGACCCTCACTATTACATATAAGTCTTATTTTTACCTCTGTTCATGTTATTTTCATTCTCATATTCAAGTGAATGAAGCCAGCCCAATTCCAATGTCTCCATGCTTTTAGCTCCCCAGTCCAAACTCCACACTCCTGCCTGCATTATCTTCTGAAAACATCCATCAGCCATGTGCTCTGGCACTTAAGGTCTGTAATCAGAAAAAGTTGAAAAAATAGTGACATCAGGGAATGCAAGTGACAGTGACAATTTGTGCTTTCTAGGCAAAGGGAACTGCTGAAAAAGCAAGGGTTTAATGCTGCGAGTGAATGTGGAACTCCAATTGCCTGGGCAGAAGGACAGATTCTACTCTGAGGAGTTAGTGTTATTAAAAAGGCCTTTAAGTATATTTATATTGTGTAGTATGTGATATACACAGAAGGATATGTATGTTATGGAGCAAGATAATAAACATCTATAAAACCACCATCCAACTTAACTAGAAAATTACTTATATCACCGAGACGACCTGTGTGCGTTCCTCCATCCTATCCCGCTACATCCCCACCGCTCTGAATGCTGGGTTTTCACTCTCTCGTATTTTTTCAAACATAAGGAAGTCTAAACAACAGAGTTTCATTCTGCTTGTTTCTGAGCTTGATATGGGACCTGATCTTCTGAAATTTGCTTCTTAAACTCAGCAGTGCTTCTGAGATTATCCTAAAAGAGCCTGTGGTCTGTCTGATGTATTTTGCTGCTGTGTGATTGTCCTGCACTTTGATTATCCATGCTTCTGTAGTGGGCAGTGGGAGTTCCAGCTTTGGCTGATATTAACGTTTCTATAAATGGCCTTGTACACATTCAGAGGTCATGGTTGCCTCACTTTCCTAGGACACTGTTCTCAAACCAAATATATATATACATATCCCCCCCAGGTCCCAGATGTTTATATTTAACTTGCAGCCATGGTTGAAGGCAACGCTGTAGGACATCTGTCTAGAGGTGGGGTTGCTGACTTAGAGGACACTGGCATCTTCAGTTTCATCCCGTATTGTCTGAGTTGCACCCCACCCCCCAGCAGTGAGGTGACTTACCCTCGCTCCACATTCTCATTATCTGTTTATATTGTCACGCTCTGCATTTTGCCAGTTTGGAGACCGTGAAATGGTGCTCTTTCTTGCTTTTATGTTCCTGCTACTGGCCAGTTTGTTTATCTCTGCAGCAGCACCGCCCTGTCTTAATCACTGTAACTTTAATTGCCACTGGTACCATTCTCCCACTCTATTCTGCCCCTTTACGAGTTTCTTAGATATTTTGGCCCCACCAGTTGTTTGTGTTGCTTGACACTGTTTGACAGTTTAGTTAAATTTTTTTTTCTCCATCTCTGTGGGGAATAGAAAAGTGAAATTGATAATGCTACTGATAATAAAGTTGAGACCAAGATGAAATCAGGTAAGTACCCAAAGCTGTTATCTTTGGTGAGAATTTGGTGAGAAACTCATTAGGCTTAAGTTGTTGACTGTTTATTAAATTGACAAAGAATCTGCATGAAAGGAGGGAACTCACATTATCAAAAACCATATGAAAAAGACAGGATGGAGGGTTAGAGGAAATGAAGTTAATGTAATTTGTGGCCTAAGAATGAACCAAAAAATGTTCCAGTGATCCAAATGACAGGAGAGAGTCAGAGCATGTGGAGTTGTTGAGTGGGAAAATAGCTTGATAAAAATTTCTTTAACATGAGATGTTGGTGCATAAAACAGAAAACAAAAATCAAGTCAACTAATACTTGAGCTTTAAAACTCAGCTCAAATATTACTTCTGCAAAACCTCCATCCTCCCTGCAGAAGTGCTGGTTGTCCGCTCCCAGGCTGCCAGCTCCCGTAGCTTGCTGAATGGTAGGTGTCTTTGTAAACCGTTCTTCTCCACTAGAATGAGATTCTAAAGATGAGGGAGACGTCCTCTCTCAAGGCACCTCTACTCGCCACACAGCAGGTGCTCAAGGACATTTTAAATTACATACATGAATGAAAACTTACGTTATGGGGTCTCTAATTTCTTTAAACTTGGCTATGTAACCCTTAGGTACTATATCAGTTTGCACAACTGATTGCAGTCTAACCCACATAGAGCTTGACCTTGAGATGAAAGAAAGAAGAGAATTCATGGGAAGAAGAAAAAGGCAAAGAAAGAAATAAAATGTACGTCCCTCCTGAGTTAAGCCGGCTTTCAGCTAGAGGAAGAGCAAGTAAAACAGTCTAACACAGTCCTATTCAATAAGGAAAAGGTTAAATACAGAAGAATTTAAAAATTACTGCCAACTGATGCTGAAAACAGAGCACAGAATAGTCTCTGATCCTTGTAAGAAAATGAGGCATCTTCCTGAGATGGTACCTGGGACCCTAACCCCATGTCCTTTGCTGACGGAGCCCTAAAAGCATCACCACCAGGTCACCATCCCAGGAGGTCAGAGATGGTGCCAGCACCAAAATGAACCACCTGCAGATCATGCCGTGAAGAAAAAGCCCCAGACAGGCCTGACACTGTAACACAGTCCACCTTCAACCCCCTTTAATGTTTGAAAAGATGAGAGAAATTCAACAAGAGGCAAAATAAAAATGGTGCAAAACAAATTAACATGCGAAGTGGAGAGTCCTTATTATGCATCTCGTCTTTCAATTTAGTGAGTCTCCATCAGGGACTGTAACTGAAATCAATGGAAGCAGTTTAGACCAATATCCACATAAGAGGTTTTGAATAAATACCGGGATATTTATAAGCTTCCCCTTTGCAGCATTTGCAAACGAGAAGAGAGACAGAAAGAGAAAGAGAGAGCAGTGGGGACCAGGGGATGAGAAAGGGAGATCAGAGAAAGAAAGAAAATAATATTCTTTGCTTAGTTCTTTATGAGTTGCTCTTTGATTAGGTTACATTGTGCTTACATAAAAAGTTAAATTATCTTCCATTTTTGAATGCTGTAATCCGGGAAGCCAAATGATAAATTTTGGTGAAAAATAAGAAAAAAAATAGAAGCCTCAAGCTCTTACTCTGCGTACATATGTCTGTGATGAGCTTCGGCACTAAGTCTTCCCTCTCCGGGCTTTCCTTCGTTCCTTACTTCCTATTTGGCTACAGCTTAGAGAGATGAGGGTATTGGGCAGCTGAGGTTCAGATCAATGTTTTGTAAACAATTGAAATATCCTAAAAGTTTATCTAAAAATTAAAAAGTCAAGTGATCAGCCTGATAGATTAATTTCTTAAATGTCCATGACTCACTGAAATTGTGAAACTTACAGGGACCCTTCGTGTCTAACTGTGCTCAGGACACTGTTGTGTGTGTGAGTAAAATTGAGTTAAACAGACTGAGTAAGATTTCTCTTCATACCTTCCAATGTTTACTAAATAAGAAAACATAGTAACAAATGCATATGATGGTGTTCAGATCTGACATAAACCTGGTACCCTAGATACAAATTCAATGACAATTTCAGATGGTAAGTTCCCAGGAGGCGTGAACCCACATTAATTTTCTGTGACCGATGTTTAATATTGAACGTGTCTACACACCAAACCCAAACCTTTCAGTGACAAAGGTTGGGGGAAATGACCTTGAGTTTTCAGCAATGACAAGACATATTTTTCAGGGAGACTGTTATGTATTTCCTTTCCCACTTACGAACACAATTCCACCATGCTGTTTTTTTAATAATCATGCTTCTCCTCCAGTCACAGATGTGATCCAGTCTCTGGAGGCAGGAATTCTGGTGAAGACAGTTGGTGCTGTGGGATGGCACTTACTGCTGCCGGAGTTCATGATACCGTGAGCCTGTACTGCCTGTCCTGGGCGCACTGCAGTGGTCCCCCGGAATCTCCCTGCAACCAGCAAAGAGAGCAGCTCGTTCTCCTGGCTGCATGATTCCCGACTGACACTAACCCCAACCAGACGGTGGTCGGATTGTGCCCAAGTCCCTCTCTCATCTCTGATACCTGCTCACAACAACCTAGGAAACCAGGGCCACTGAGGTCACTGGCTGATGTTCCAGATCTCTGAATCACATCAAAATCTTTATTTTTCAAAGCGAAGCTGAGAGATACCTTTAGTATAAATTCATTTTATGCTGACAACAGTCTGCGCCTTGCAGAAGGTTCCAAGCATCTAATAAATCTAAAGAACGAAATGATGGTTTTGAGTCACATGAAAGCATCTTTATAGTTTCAGTGCTGCTGGAAGTAGGTACTTTGAGCCACTGAATTCAGCCATGAAGTCGTATCATGAGAAATCACTATTTTTTGTAGGTCAAAAACAGTTGAAAATCATTGTTTCACATAGTTCAACCTAACAAATGAGTGATTCCTTTTGAGAACTGAGTCTACTCAAATATCGAATTTGCAATCATAGCATATAAACTTAGCAATGTACTTACCCCTCTCACTTTTCGTTTTAAAAATACCATACACTGACACCTCTTTATGGTCAGCAAACTCCCATTCATGAGACACACTGAGAAGGAAACTCCTCAATGCAGTCCTTAGTTACCACACACGAGGGTGATCCTGCAGCTCCCCCAAAATATTGGCGTTTGTAATAGCCAGTCCCCAGTAGCTTCGACAGGATGTACCACTGATCAGTGGCACCTCTGCCTGATGCAGTTTTTAAAAAGTCATCTTCTAGTAGAAAAGGAGTAAAAACAGGAAAATGCTATCCCAGGATAAAACAAAAATAGCCCCATAGAGAGACAGACTCCAGGGGTTAAATCCCACCCATGCTCCCCTCTCAGCACTGTGGTGATGCTGTTAGATGATTTGTAAAAACCTAATATTATTACTCCACAGTGGCTTATACAACAGAAACAACAAAAAATACTTTATATGGGTTCTTTTGTCTTTAGCACAGTCCTCAGAAGATTCAAAAATAGTATCACTTTCTAAAAAAAGTTTACACTCAAGTCAGTTGTTGATAAAGCCAACAATATAATTCATTATTTTTACATGTTAAGTCTGTACTTTACTCCATTGATTTCATGGTGTTCTCATTCCTGCTAAACAGACTTTCTGTCTGGAAGTTGACAACTGAAATTGAATTCTCACTTACTCTTTAGTTTGTTGGATATTTGTAACTTGTTAACTCAGTTGCAGAATAGCGTGGAGGTGAGATCAGAGTCATGGATTTTATCTTTACATGGACGAGTTATTTTCACATAACCTTTCCATCCATTTACCTTTTCTACCAGCCTATGATTTCAGAAAGATGCCTCGCGGCTTTGGGAGTCAATTCATATATCTTCAAGTATGGGTTTTCATTATAGCAACATCTATATAATTGTGACAACAATTGTGTGTGTGAGTGTGTGCACTCACAGTGCAGCTGGGGAGTAAAGATGTGTGAGACCCACAGACATTTATTAGGTAATAAAATCACCAGCTATCCTCCAACACAAGATTTCACAAGTATTAATAAGCTAGAATCAACGAGCCTGTATTCACAAATATGACGTCCTGAAACCCAAGCAGTCTCCTTTGGATCCACTTTCATAATGGATATTTCCACTCTCATGATGGACTGGGAGTTCAAAATTTGTAGATGCTGACAGGTATATATAGAATAGATAAACAAGATTATACTGCATAGCACAGGGAAATATATGAAGATCTTGTGGTGGTTCATGGTGAAAAAGTATACGACAATGAATATACATATGTTCATGTATAAATGAAAAATTGTGCTCTACACTGGAAACTGACACAACATTGTAAATTGACTATAACTCAAAATAAAATTTTAAAAAATTATGGAACAATTGACAATGAATAAACAGTATACTCAGACTTCATATATATTTGTTTGGATTCTAACCTTAGAAGAGGTAGTAAATATATTCACTGTCTGGTTTCAGTTATTCTCCATCCAGCAGTCATACATTTGGAAAGTAAATTTATCATCTTTCCCTGGCAAACAGATTGGAGATGCCAACTCTCCTAACTAAAAGGATGAAAAAGAAAAAGGCAAACAGCAGGTAGTCTGTAGGATTCGTGCTACCATTATCCACATTGTTTGGTCTTCAGTGATGGCTCCAGAAATATCTCCTCTGATCTGACAGTACCCTTTCTAACCCTGTAACTTAGTAAGTCTCCCAGACAATTCCATCTATTAATTACTCAGAAAGGATCATCCCAATGTACATACTACCACCTCGCTCCAGGTTATTTCCACTTTCTCTAGGGAAAACAGAAACACCCATCCTGACACTGCGATGTCAGGCACCTGGCTTCTCATCCAGAACCATTTTTTTTTTAAATGAAGCTGCCTTTTTTGTCCATTTGCCTTCAGGACATCATCTTGTTAAATCTGAGATGAGAATGGAGACGGATATAATTACCTCCTTTTCTCAACTCTATTACCTGAGAATGGGGAAAAAACACATGTGTATCAATTTAAACTTTTAAAGTATTTTACAGCTAATAAGTATTTTTATTTCTAATTCTATCTTTACAGGTGTATTATAAAATATATCGATACATCATACATTTAAATATTCTCATTTTTATCACCAAAATTTGTGTATATATAAATATTGTGGGTTTGTTTGTGTGTATATAGCTACACACACACACACACACACACACACAAACACACACACACACACACACACACTGAATGCAGGCTGCTGTGTTTGTTTTCCCATTTTCCCATGCTGTTTTATTTCACTTTCATCCAGACTTTCACATACTTAAATGCTTCAGCATATCTGCTATCCTAGACCATTTATTTTAATGATTCATTCCTTATTTTTACTGTTATCTCTTAGTAAAATTACATAAAACTCTTTGTAACTTGTCTATTCTTTCCCTGCTCATCTCCCCACATATGTGCCAGCTGTTTCCAAATCTCCTGTTATGCTGCCTTCACAGATAATCATTGCTCTGTCATAGCTCCTGCCTGATTTCCTTGAGCTAAAACGTTTTCCCTTGACCAACATAATTTTAAATCAGCCGTTTTTCTTATTCTGATATCCTTCATTTAATAAGTTAGGATCATATCATTTATATCATTGCATAAAGACCTACTACATTATTCTTTTCAACAGTACACAGTATTCAGATAATTTATTAAATCCTATCAGCAAACATTTAGACTTCTAATTTTTTTTCCTTTATAAGTTGCATCTAGTGTCCCAGATCACACATTTGGGCATTTGGGCCAGTATTCCTGGAAAATAGAGTTGCTGACCACAAGGTACACACTTTAAAAATTGACAAATATTGCCACATTATCTCATTTAGTGGGGGATGGGGAGGTACAGAGAGATGTACTGACTTGTAATCTACACCCAGCTGCGTTTATGACTCAGAAATATGTCAAAAATTTTGAAAATAGTTATGCCCTAAATCTAGCATTTCTACTTCTGAGAAATTTACCTTACAGCACCACAGACATGGAAAAATGTATACGTAAGGATAGTCGATCCAACATTATTTAAATAAAAAAAGGAAATGACCTATTTTTATACAAATTGTGGGAAAGCTACCATGTAGCCATTAAGATTATATTTTAAAAGAATCTTTTAAAAGAATAGACAATTTCATTTATATAACGCTCTTGAATTGACAAAATTATAGAAACAATAAATAGATTTGCAGTTGACAGTGGGTGGGGAGGGTGGAGTGGGGAGAAGGGAGATGGGTGTGGCTTTAAAGGACAACAGTATGGATCCTTGTGATAGAAATGTCCTGTGTCTTGGCTGTATCGATGTCAAATCCTGCATGATGTTAGCCTTCGTAAAAACCAGGTAAAAAGTACTTTGATGTCACTATATTATTTCCTACGACTGCATGTGAATCTACAATGATCTCAGTATAAAAAGCTTAACTAAAAATGAATTTCAAAAGCAGGATAAGGAGGGGAAAAAATGCTGATATCAGATCTCTGCTTCTGAGATTATAATCAATTGGTCCAAAACCGGCTGCATTTTTTGATTGTTTGGTTTTATTTTTAAAGCAACTCAAAGGATGGTAAAGCAGAGGCAAAGTTAAGAAGCACTGTTTCACACGCTTTCACTGCCTCTTGTCATAAAAGCGTAACAAGCAAGCGGGAAACTGAACCACGATTAGGGGTTTGTAGGCTGGATACACTGTAAAGACATAGAAAAGGAGGTGAGGCTTAGACAGAGAGGCAGGAGAGAGCTGGGAGCGCAGAAAAATTGGCCCAGAGTCCTGCGATGCCGTGGAAAGGCATGGGTGTGAGAGGGGGGACAAACTACAGGCTTTAATTTCAGTTCTCCCAAGGCACCTTCCTACCGACTCCTCCCCTGTGCTCAGTAGGTACATGGGCTACTGCCATTCCTTTTCTACAAATGACAAAACTGAGAAGTTACATAACCCACCCAAGATCACATGGTTACTTTGTGACAGAGCCAGGAGGAACAATCCCTTACTTTCACATGGCTTTGGCTTAAGTAAACATTTAGAAAACAAAACAAAACAAGATTTTAGTAAGTTGTGAAGAAAACTGAAAATTTGATGGTCAGACCCCTGTTTGTTCTAAGTATTTGGGATAACCTCATAGAACAGAGTCTCAGAAGAATATATAGGATCATATTTTTTTAAAAGCATAGTTCTTTGAAATCTTCTCTAGAGTTCCATCAATTAAATACACACAAAAGTAAAATGTTTATGCAGATACTTCAGCTTTTACAGAAAGTATCTTAGAATATAAGAAAATTTTAAAATAATTATTTAACTTCAAAAAATAATTATTTGACTTCATTTCTAAGCAAGAGGAAGATAAAAAATGATGTGGCAATCATTCAAAATATGGAAGAGTTCTCCATACTGACCTGGTTCAACAGGTTTTTCCAGATTCAGCAAGGGTAGATTATTATTAGGAGGGAAGTGTGTGAAGCCGGGGTGAGTGGACACAGATTTCACTGGCATCAAATCACTGTTTCCTCTATTCTAGAGGTAACTCCTTCCTCTTACCAGGTTGTCTGCAACAGTTCTTGTCATAAGAAAAGGAAGTGGGGAAGTAGATACCACTTTTAATGATTCCATACTTTTTCAGAATTACTAAAAATATATTCTTCAATATTTCTAATCCACATTAAAACCTTTATTATCTCCAATTTTTAGAAAAATGGGAATTTCTCATTAATTCAATCCTTGAGAAAAAATGTTAAAGTATCTACTTTCTTGCCTTCATAACATCAAATGAAACGATTTAGTATTTCTTTGACAATTATGATTCACGATGCTTCAAGGTAATGAGTCTACATATTATAATGATACTCTACATTATATGATGTACTCATGTAATGGACACTGAAACTATTCTGAATGTTATGGTTACTCTACTCCTTAATAGAATGTTTTTGTCAAAGAAATGTCTAGGAACTACACACATCATATCTGGCATGTGCAGCGAAAATGCAGAATCCCAGCCATAACTCATCAAATCAAAATTCAGAGTTAAGATTCTAAGATTCCATTTATAGTGAACTCCCCAGGTAATTCTGAGCACTTGAAAGTCTGAAAACTGCCTTCATAAGAATGCCTTCTTGTGATTTATCTATATCAAAAGTACGAGTTTGAGGCCAGTAAAAAAAAAAGAAAGAAAGAAAAAGAAAATGAATTTTTGGTTCCTACTCACTGCATTATTTGAGCAGATGCCTTTAGTATAAAACCAATTTTAGAGACATTGAAAACATCATGTCTACTCATGTAGCCATGGGACATTGTGCAACAATGTCAACTGTCTCACTGCCCCTGGGAGATAATATTAAAAACGTCACTAAGACTTCTCTGAGGAAGGAGGTTTCGGATAGCTCTGTATCACACTGAGACCAAGATTCAGACAAAATCAAAGGAAAAAATGTCTTTTAAAGGATATTCTTTAAAATTCTTTGGGAGTGGGTATGATCATTACACAGTCAGTAGGGGAGTGCCAGGAGGAAAGGAATCCACGTTTGAGCAACCCTGGGGCTCTAGACTCTGTGTTAAGAGACTGGCGTGAAAATGTTGAGACATCATTACCTCCATCTTATGGATAGAGTGGGGGCGGGTGTTGTTAGTTACTTATTAACTAAATTACACCTAAAAGCAAGAAACCACTTTTAAAATTAAAAGCTATTAATAGTAAATGCATTAGTGAAGCATAGAAAGTTTCATCAACTTAATGTGTTCATTTATTTGCAAGATGGGGACTGTAACAGTGGGAGCTAATGCTTAATGTTTCTTGTGATGTGGGGAGAGCAGAAGGAGGGCACCCACCGTGGGCCCTCAGACAGCTCCTTGTCCCCCGCCACCCCCCACTCAGACACATTCCTGAAGTTACCGTGAGCCGCCGTCAGGACCCTCCGTCTCCCAATCAGAGCATCTCCACAGTAACGCTGTCCTTGGTGCTGCAGACTGACCAGCCAGGGCCACGACACCGCAGGGGTGGCCCGGCCACCGACCATCAGGGCACCCAAGCTCGGCAGAAACACGTTTGTATCTCTCTCAGACCCTTCCCGAAGAAATGGGTCCACAACTGGAATTCCACACTTGTCTTGGGTTGGCCGTCTCCCGGTCTTGTTTTCTACTGTTATCTCTTAGAAAAGGAGCAACAAAACATTAGGTAGCAATGCTTACGAAAGTCTATTAAAATCTCAGAATGGACGTGCTCATTTCTTTGTAGGTTCAAAACTAGGATTCTTAACAAGAGATGAGACTCTTCTTCCATTGCTTCTAAATGAGCAAAAATCAATAAAGTTAACTAGAGCATTCATATACGCATGTTTTAGACAAATCAGAACACAAATTGATTTTTTTAAAAAGAGATAAAAATGTGGCGCTTACATCATGACATTACTGGAGATTTTTCTTTCCAAGGCATTATTTGTGCTATCTCAGTATAATATATCTAGACATATCAAAATACTTTATGTATATGTATTTATAATATTATATATATATAAAAAGCAAGAGGAAAAGTTTTAGCAATGTGTTTACTCCATTCTCAAATTTAAAAAGAAATTAACCAGGAAAAAAAATGAGACTTATTTAAGCATTTCTTCAAATAAGAAGAAAACCGAGCTTCTCCATAGCCATACAATTTGGAAATGATAACATATGCTCATTTGCTAAATTCTTCACTTGAGTCTCCTTTTTTACACCCGAAATCTATTTAAAACAAAAAGTTTCTAGCATAGTGGATTTTCATTTGTTTATTCAACACTTATATCAAAACTCATTTCTACTTTCTCTTCAGACATACATAAAACATAGGTTACCTCTTCCTTTTACCTCCATATGCCAAAAAATATGCAAACTCTTCAAAATTTTAAGACTGTCCTAGATCTTAGGGGGAAAAAACCCACAAAAGTTATTTACTCAAACACGTTTGTAGTGCATTAAGGTTTACCGTATTACTGCATGCTTTTTATTGCATTTGTAATGTGGTAACTCAGACTTTGGGGCTGTTTGTCCACATATATAACAGTAATATTTTATTAGTATTCAATTTACTTTAAAAATACTTCTGAAAAAAGAAATGAGGCTATGTATTTTTACTCTGAAAATAAAGGGTTACTTTAGAGACATAGCAAATAGAAAGGCAAAAGCAATGGACACAGAAGATGGGTCAGATTACTGAACATCCATTTAAAAATTAAAAATCACACCTATAGGATGGTGTGGTTCATTAGTCTACAGCTCAAATCAGGGACTCTTAGAAAGCCCATTCATTCCGCTGTCCAAAATAGTGACATCAAAAAGAACTTGGTGTTCACGTTGATTATTTGAATTCTTCCTACAATTACACTCCAGTCAAGAGACTCCCCTAATAACAGATTCATTAGGTTTTTTTCAGTCTTAAGTACAACTAACGAAATTCTAGCTGAAAAGTAGATGGCATAAGTAGAAAAAAAAATCATTACATTTGCTTCTGTTTTATGCAGAGAAGTCAATGTTCAGCTAACATACTCCTTATGAGGGCTCTTCATGGAGTTGGAGAGGTGGTTACTTAACAAAAAAGACATGTTAACAGAGACATGGAAACACACTGAACTCTACCCTCGTTTTAGCTTGAATGGCCCCATTGGATCTTTTAAATAGCAACTAACTTGTAGGTTTACCACTATTTCTTAAATAAAAGTCACACACACACAGACACATACACACCCTGATTAACTTTATTACCACACGTGATTCATCTGGACTACCAAAGACTCATGCCTCAGGGAACAGTCTGGAATGAAGTTACCCTGTTTTTAGTATTGAAGCAAGGTGACTACCATAAACCCTAAACCAATGGCCCCCAGGTTCTGTTTTAAGGCATATGTGGTACCTGCTTCAATAAATATTTTTAAACAAGTACTTACCATTGATAGGCAATTGGGTCCCAATATAGCTTTTCTGTGATTGCTTCTGAATCATATCTTCCAAAAATAAGTTTAAAACCTTTCTCCCACAGACTCGTCAGTCTTAAAAAAAGGAAATCTGGGGGGGGGGGGGTGGCAGCGGGGATGGGTAGGAGACAGAGAAAAACATAGAGGCTAGAGGATTTCCAAGGTTATGTGTCAGTGAAGCAGCATAGCTCAGCCCTTACGGGCAGAGATTCTATGCCAAACTGCTGGTTGGGACTAATTCGGCCATTTATTAACTATGTGGCCCTGTGCAAGTTATTTAACCTCTCACTCTGGCTCAATTTCCTCATCTGTACAATGGGGATTTTAAAAAATACATGACATTACATGAATTGGTATTTATGGAATATTGTAAGTGCTTGTTAAATAAACAGAAAACCTCAGAAAGATTTTACAGCAAATTAGTGGACAGATGGTTTTTGAACACTTGGAGAAGGAAGCAGTGGTCACGAGCAACCAGCATGGGAACCTTAGCATGCCATATTCAATTAACCTAACTTAATTTTTGGAGAGATCTAATTAGATGGTGGCTAGGGGGAATGAGATAAACTTAATGCATCTTGATTTCAGTGAAGCACTTACTAAAGAACCTTATGATGTCCCTGTGAACAGATATAAATTGTAAGTGGATAATTACATGGCTAGGGAGTTTCACAGCTGATTAAACAACCATACAATGTTAACCTGAAGGGAAGGTCTTAATAGTATGGAAATGGTTCTATCCTTGGTTCTGCCAAGTACAGTATTTCCAATAATGCCTTAAATAGAAATCCAGATAACACACTTATGCAATGTGTAGGTTTAAGATGCATAGCTGGATGAGAAGTAAGGGACCAGGTTAAATACAGAACCTTAGAGATAACTAGTTCAATCTTTCATCGAACACCGAGCTTCTTCTAAAATAACCCTGGATGTATGATGCCTGGCTTTGAAGGTACTGGACATGGAACTTGTGAGCATTTTCTCTTTCTGAACAGTTCTAATAGCTAGACCTTTCTGCCTCATATTGAATCAGATGCATGAGTGTAATGACAGCCACGGGGTTAGTCCAGTGGCCAAGAATATAAGTGTTTGGACCAGAGTGCTTGGGTTTGAATCCCCCTTTCTCTACTTATCAGTTATGTCACTGGGGGCAAGTTTCCCCATATTTTTGTGACTTGGTTTCCTCATATTTAAAATGAAGGTAATGTAACCTACCTCTGTATGATTAAGATCAAGAATTACAGACTATGAATAATGAATAACACTCAATAGTTATAATAATAATTATTATGGTAACTATGGTAAACACTCAATAATTTAAACATTATTAGGCAGAAGAAGTTTCATACATGGCCTGGGAGCTTCTGTAAATATTTGAAAAAAAGAATTATGATCCTTCTGTCTTCTTTCTTCTCCAAGGTAAACATGCCCAGGTGTCCCACCCTTCAGCATCCTGGTCATTATGTTCTATGGATGTGTTCCAGTTTGTTAATATTCCTTAGAAGTGTTACTTGACCAAGAATGATATTTAGTAGCTAGTATGGCAGAGGCAACAACCAGAGCTTGGACACTGACCGTCAAGATCTGTGAGACTGAGCCAGGGAACACCAGCCAGCTCAGTGCCGACCCTAAATTTCACCAGACAAGGAAGCTTATTTCTTTTACCTTGACATTCTTTACCAACACTGCTCTGAAATTTTGCAATCACTTGATACTTCTAAGATTTTGACTTCAAACATCCCACTTTCTAAATCACTACTTCCTATCTATCCTAATCTGTAGCATTTCCTTGCTATAATTGTTTGATCTCTCCATGTCCTTCTAGCCATTAATCCTAGAAATTTTCTCCACCCATCGCCCTCTAAGAAAGTGAGAGATTTTGCTATAAAGGGAAGCAGAGAAATGGGGCCACAGCTAGATTTCTTGTTCTATTTTGTTTTGAATGACAAGTGACACTAGAATACGTTTGAAACTGATGAAAATGATAGAGACTGATGGTGTCAGAGAAAAGGTAACTTAAGTAGATTTAAGAGGAGCTGATAACTCTCAAATTTACATCTTAAGCCCAAACTTCAAGAGTTCTGCTTCTAGCTACCTACCAACTCAACCTAGATGTACGACAGCACTAAACATTTAACATGGGTCACACAGATCTCTCCCCACAGGTCGACTTCTCCCTCCAGTATTTGCCATCCCTGTAAATGTCACCACCTCCAAAAACCTCATACCATAGACTTAGGAGCCATCTTTTATCTGCAGAGTTAATTCCACATTCAGTCCATCAGGAAGGCTTATCAATGCCACCTCCAGGTCTGTCCACGTCACCTGCACTCTCTTGTTCCAAGGCAACATTATCTGTTATCTGAAACTGTACTAATAGAACATTCTGCAAAGATGGCGAGTTCAATATGAGTGATGCCCAGTATGGTGATAACTCACTACATGTAGCAATGGAGTACTTGAAATATGACTAACACTCCATTTTATTTCATTCTAACTAATTTAAATTTAAATAACAACATGGATTAGACAGTGTAGGCCTAGATTAACGCAGTGACCTCATAACTCACCCTGTCACCCTAATATCCACCCCCAGTATGGCAGCCATAGCAGCACTCAAATTACTCCCTTGTCAAAAACCTTTAGGGACCTCCCACTGGACTGGAATAGAATCCAAACTCATTACCATAACCTGAGCTGCACAGCTGGGCAAAGTCCCCATCTTCCTCCACCTCACCTCATTCCAGTCTGTCCTCACTCCATCTCTAGCCACTCTGACCTCTGACAGTCACCCAGGTTACCAAGCTCTTCCCACATTCAAAACCATCTTCTCACTTATTTTTCTCATCAAGTATTTACTAAGTGTTAGGTCATGCTCTGGACACTGGGGATGCAGCCAGGAATAAGAGGCTAAGGGCTGCACCCAGGAGACCTTCACCCCATAAAGGAAGATAAGGTAACATTTGAACAGACACCTGCATGAACTGAGACAGTGCACCTTGAAGCCACCTTGGAGCAGAAGCGAGAATATGCTTGGTTAGTTAGAGGAAGAAGAAAGAAGCCAGTGTGCCTGGTTTGGGAGGAAGGAGAGGGCCGACGGGAGGAGATAAGGTTGGGCAGGTACTAGACAACTTTGCCCCTGCCATTCTTACCTTGCCTGGCTGCTTCCTTTCCATTCTTTGGATCTCCCTTCAAAGAGGCCTTCCGTGACCATCTTAACTAAAGCAGCTGTCTACCCATAATTATTCCATACTCTGAAATTTATTTCCTTCCAATTTCATTGATAATCAGTCATTATTTAATTATTATTTATTGTTAAATACTTTCTTTTTCTTATTTATTATCTATCTTCCCAAGAGAAGTTGGCAATGGTCATTTCTAAATTGTTCACCATTGTGTCTCCAAGGTACCAAACACATTAAGAAATACTCAATCATAGATGAATTTAACCTGTTAACTAATTTACTAGTTACTGATGTTTTACCTTCTTAGGGTAAATGGAAGAAGGAAGACCAGATGAGCCTTTATTTTCCTCATTTATTTTCATTAAAATATTGTAAAAGCATTGCCATGAAAACAGCTTGGAAGCTGTATGCCACTCCATTTACACTGACATAAAAATTGAAAAACAAGCTAAAAACTGGTGAAATCTACTTAGGTGAACAAAAAGATTTAGTAAGAAGGGATAACTAAGACGCTATAGATAATATGGTTCCATAAATGGGACAGCCCTTCTTACTGGCTGGGAGACTAGAAATGGGGCCCAGTGTTCAGTAACTCAAAAATGCTTATAGAAATTGCACATTTCATTGACCTAAAATTACATAGGTGTATAAAACTACATGAAATAAAACTGTATAATCTAGCGCTATTGGTAGTTTCCCCTCTCTTTTACATAGAATTATGTAAGCTAATTCTAGAAATATGAGTTGCCTCATTTGTAACCTTTTGACACCCATGAAATTTTTGATTAATGAGAACTTTTCAAGGGGAATTATGTTGCCAGGTTGAAGAATACTAAAGAGTGAGAAAGGAAAAAAGCAGCCCTGACCGTCCAGAAGCTGGTCTGATGCTTACAGCTAGACCATGTTCTCCGGTTGGACATAAACACTCTCACGGGACATCAACATCAGAGAGGACACTTTGACTCTGAGATGAGACACAGACAAGGTCTTCTGTAGCCAGCAAAATACCAAACATCAACCTCTCTTGGCTAAAGTGAGGGCTTGCGATTTCTTTACCAATTATAGTCTGATCCAGACTCTACTCATCCATACTCAGGCCTCCCTATGACTGAGGTCCCCAGTCATAAAATTGCCCCACTTCCTGACCACTTCCTGCAAGCATCCTAGAGCAAAGTCCACTTCCTTAGACCTTCTCTGAAATTACCCGACCAAAACCCAAATCCTGTAATAGGCTCTTTCTGCCGCTCTCTTAATACCCCATGCTTTTCCACTACGTGTGTTTTCCCTCTCTGCAATGAGTAAAAATTCCAGCTTGTTCAACTACAGATGTGCCAAGGATATCCCGTTGCAAGGCATTCATGAGAGCTCGGGTTGCAGGCTCTGATGCTATAGACACGTCAAATTAATCTCACGGAGAACTAATAAGCTTGGAATTTCGTGCCCCCTCCACCTCCACACTCCAACTGCTTAAAAATCCTTGGCAGGAACTGAACTCACTGATGAGAAAAAGTTTAGGTAACTTTGGAATTTGGAATGCACGTTGGTGAATTTACTGGTGCAATAAATCCTAGACTATCACAGGAGTGGTCAAGGTCCCTGGAAAGAGACAGCATCAAAATTCTCCTCTTGCCTTTTGTGAAAGGTGGACTGTAATGGTGTCCTGACTGGCAGAACTGGTTGGAGACTGGAGAAGGTGATACAATCTTGAGCTACAAAATCAGTGGGAAAGTTTCCCTCTATGAGTCAGTCTCAGCGAAGGGTATTACCTAACATGCAAGCATGGCAGACACCAGGTGGTCAATAAATCTCCAAAGGTCATTCAAGCTAATTGGCCTTTTCCTCTTTATAATTTACCTTGGGTCTAAAGAGAGCCACCTTTACCGTGAGATTGAAATGTGAGTAAACGAATTTTTGCAAAGTTACCTTAAAATGCAGTATAGGAAATAAAACCTCTTAATACACATGACCTGCTGAGAAAAACAAATTAGTGGGCTCCCCAGTGGTAAAATGAGACAGGAATCACTGGAATAGAATCAGTAAGAGATGGGATAACAGGTCAGGATCCAATGAGTGTGGTCTCATGCTCATCCCACTGTGTTCAATGATACACCAGGATCCTGATGAGGGATCTGATGGAAAATCACTGACAACAAATGATATTGTTCCCAAGGCACATGCATGATTACATAAATGCTTATATAAATGCTACTCAATGTAGGACATTTAAGAAAGTTCCGTTTACCGAGCACTCTTGATTGCTGATTTGGTCCATCATAAATATCGAAGTAATCCCACTCACAGTGCCAAGAGTCTTTAATCACTGCCTTTATTTTACCTCCTGACGTAGAATAAAAAGTCCAAGTGCAATTCAGCACGTTAGAGCAAATGTTAGGGTAACTGGGGGATGTGATTTCAACAGAACTAAATGGAATCAAACCCAGTACTGAATATCCTTGAGGCAAAAAGAAAAAAAATTATTTGACACAATAATCAAGGAGCTGTTACTTCCTTTTTTTTTTTTGATGGACAAGTAAATCTTTTTTTTTTTGAAGTGTGCAACTCAGTAATTTTTAGTATATTCAAAGGTTGTGTAACCATCACCACAATCTAACTTTAGAACATTTTCATCGCTCATAAACGAAATCCCGTACTTACTAGCATTAACGCCTCAATTCCCTCTTTGCCCTCTTTACTAAGCAACTGCTAATGCACTTTCTGTCTCTATCAATATTCCCATCCTGGACATTTCATAGAAATGAAATCATACAATATGTGATTCTGTGACTGGCTTTTTTGACTCACTGTAGTATTTTTTCTTTTTTTTCCCCCAGTTTTACTAGGTAGAATTATTACAGTCTG
Source organism: Camelus bactrianus (assembly GCF_048773025.1). Taxonomy (NCBI): domain Eukaryota; kingdom Metazoa; phylum Chordata; class Mammalia; order Artiodactyla; family Camelidae; genus Camelus; species Camelus bactrianus. The sequence goes on from NC_133572.1 coordinate 18,905,838, forward strand.
ACTGCACATACACATTATATTGCATGTAAATACACATATACAGTATACCGCATTTTTTTTAGTTTTCATATACGTACTAATTATTGTTTCTAAGAACAGATTAGATCTTTTAAGCTTACATAGTTATCAAAGGAATAAAGCCAACTGCAAAATAAGAATCAACAGAATGTGGTGATCCAGTCATAAACGACAGTCAGATGTGCTTACACGTATTCAAGAAATCAAAATAATAATTAGTTCATTTGTGAAGGAGCTAAGTTACTTCTTAAACCTGGTTTTAATGTCTACAAGCAGGTCATTAAAACCTAAACTGTACTGTGTTTTATTAAGTTCTATCACCGTTCTGTTGCTCCCATGGTCCCTTATGTATACTGACATAGGGCTTAAATGACTTTGTTTTGAAAAGCTGACCCCTTCCCACAGGAAGACAGACTAAAGTCCTTTGACTTAACTCACAAACTGTGAACCACTAAGTCATCCATATCTACATTTCAACGTAGTTTTGTTGCTCATTTTTAACACACAGTTTTATTGAACAGTCACAATCATGAGAAATAGATGTTATCACTTCCCGTCTAGAGATGAGTCAACCAATACTTGACATTTAGCAGATGTGCCTTGAGACTTTTAGGACTTCCCTAAATTTGCAAATACTGCAGTCATATTTCACTTCCCCCACAAATGCAGTAAAAGATGATTTCAGTGTCATGATATGAGTAGAGAACAGGGCAAGCAGGTTGCAATGTAGGTCTGGGTACTCATTAGACTACATCTCTGAGTAAGTAACACACTCCTAAAGTTCAGCCTCACATCATGTACAATCCATATGACAGTCATTTATTTGGTAGAGAAATTTGAATCACCCTCAGATAGTGGAAACCAGGATACTAAGGTTCACAAGGGCCAGGGGCTCCCATACCAAAAAGAGAATTGAGAAATTCAGTGACATTTTGGGCTTACTCCAAATGCTCTAGGTACTACCCCACCTAAAATTAACGCCACTCAAAACTTGATTTACTTCATCAATAATCTTATCAATTTAGTTTCACTATACAATGGCCCAGCCAAAAAAAAAAAAGAGAGAAATATATGTATAATATATATAACATATATAATGTATAATATAATATATGTATAATAAAATTTATATATGCAATTAATTGTAAATATAATCCAAAAAACATAAAATATATGAAAAGAATGCCAATGAATAATAGAATTAAAATAGCTAAGGGATTACTATAAACAAAACAGATGCATTTCTCACCCATTAATCAGATAAAGCACTACCTTCTTACCGTCTACTCCCTAATCTGCCCCAGCTCTCCACTGCCCCGAACGAATGGTTGACACTAAGGAAATTAATACAAGTTCATATTTCACTGTAACACAAATAGAATAAGGACAGAACACTTGAAAGGTTTTGGTGGAAGCCAGAGTATACTTCTTACTAGACACTTTTCAGCAGAAAGGATATTCTTCACTCTGCTTCCACAATATCAGGTAACTAACGCCAAGCCAGTGGATTCCTTACCTCTTTTACTGTCTCACCTTTATCGTTAACGTTAATGTTTCCTCTCATGGAATCTAGATTCAGGGAATATTCAAGGCCAAGATATCCAATTTAATACTTTATATTTCTTTATTCTTTTGCCTAAGCAATACATGCACATTGTAGAAAATTTCAAAAATACAGAGTTCAAAGAAGAAAATTAAAAGTCTGCTGTAGCCCCATCCTATAAGTAACCAATACTAATATTTTAAATATATCCTGCCTTTTCCTATGCTGTAGTATATACATTTTCTTAAATTGTATTTCACTTTATACCATTGTAACCTTTTCCCCTCACTAATTTATTGTGACTATTTTTCCTTACTACGAAATATTGCACATACATTTTCATGGTTTTATTTCTTACTCGTATAGATACAATTTCTATTGATGTATTGTAATCTGGAAGCTCAAGAATATGACTAATGAGTCAGCTCTTTAACAAACCTCACACATGGGGTCAACCTATGACATTTCTGCTGTCACTGGGAAAATTTCTGCACCAGAGGTTTTCTATGTTTATCTGAAAAAAGAAATTGAATACATGTAAGAACAGTCTGCTGAGCTGGCTCCTACCCAATCTTTAGCTCTAAGCCAAAGGGATTTCCATAAGCAAAACAGATGCATTTCTTACCCATTTATTAGATAAGGAGCTACCTCCATACTCTCTACTCACTAATCTACCCCAGCTAGAATATCTTTTCCTTTACAACAAATTATTGAGCATCAACTATTTACTAGGCATGGTTGTAGGTTTTGGAGGTAACAGCAGTGGGCACGCTTGGTGTGGCCGAGGAACAACAAGAAGGCTGGCATGGCTGGTGTGGAGACGGCACTGGGGAAAATGGTAGGAGAAGTAGTCACGGAGGTAGCCAAGAGCCAGATCATGTAAAATCTTGTGGGCCACTGCAAAGACTTGTGCTGAGAGTGAGTTGGGAAAACATTGAAAGATTATAAGCAGAGAATGAACATGATCTGAATTATTCCTTTAAAAATAATTATTCTGGCTGTTACGAGTAAAACGGACTAAAAGGAAAGCTTGTATTAGGTTGTTATGGTGTAACTGTTGGGAAGTAGTTGAATTCTAGATCCGTTTTGCTGAAAGGCCCAGATACTAATTAAATACCGTGAGAGAGATGAGAAGAAAAGTCAAGGATGACCAAGATAATGGCTTGAGCAGTTGATCAGTAAAATGTCGTTGCTGTCTACTGAGATGGGAAGATCAGTGGAGACAGGGGTAGGAAACCAGGGTTGAGATTTGGTCATATAAAGTTTGTGATGCTTACTGGATATCCAAGTTGAGAAGGAGGCAATTGGATGTCCAGGGCTGGAGTTCAAAACAAAAGTTGGGACTGGAGATATACTTTGGGAGTTATCTGTGTATAGATGGTATTTACAGCTAGGGGTTGGGTAAGAGCTCTTAAGAGTAAGTAGAGGTTAAGAAGAAAAGAAAGTCAAGGGCTGACTGGGTCCTGGGACACCTCAACCTTTGGTGGTAGAGAAAATGAGGGGCAACCAGCTGGGAGACTCTGAAGGAGACCAGTGAAGAGAACCAAGAAACAGTGGTTTCCAGGAGGACGTGACAAAAAAGATCCCAGAAGGAGGAAGAGCTCAGCTCTGCCAAACGCAGCTATTAGGACTGAGAAGTGACTACTGCATCTGGGCTTGCGGCGGCCATTGGCAGCTTTGGCAAAAACCATGTCTGGGGAGAAAGAAAGCTTTATGGGGAGTGGATTCAAGGAAAAAAAACGAGAGGGCAAAAGGGGAGACAGTGAGTAGAAATACATAATATGCAGTTTGACTATAAAAGAAAGAAATTAAAATTTTCCTTGAATTCCATCCCCATCCTTTACCAAACTAAGATCCCTCTTTCAAAACTTAATCCAGTTGTTTTTCACTCTATCTTTCTATATGGTTATTTGATTTGTAGACTGAAAGAGAAATGCACAACATAAAAGCTGTGAGTTTCAGTTTTATTCAGGATCTTACTGGGGACCACAGTCCAGGAGACGGCTGCTCAGTAGCTCTGAGGAAAATGTTCCAAAGAGGTCTTGGAGAAGCTAGTTTACAGGCGATTTTGGCAACAGAATATGTGCAATCAAGCATACATCTTGGTAAAAGATTAGTGCTACTCACAAAGAACAGATATCCCAAGTTAATGATTTTACTGAGTTTCAATGTAGGGGAAGATGCAAGAATCTGGGTTCATTAAAATTCTTCCTTGGGGTATACATCTAACTACCAAAGGGACCTGCTTGTCCAAAGCACAGAGCATCCTGATATGGCCTCGATTTGCTCTGTCTGAAGCATGCAGCGCACTGTCGTTCCGCCACTGCAGCAGGTTAATCCTGGCGGCAATGCTGTCTGTCCTTCCTTGTTTGTGATTATTGACTGTGTCCCCACTAGACTGTAAACTCTTCTAGGGCAGAGACCATCCTGTTCATTGCTGAATCTTCAGTGCTTTAAACATGGTCTGGCATAAGTTGAAAACCATTTGTTGATAGAACGATTAAAGGCTTAAATATGGGGTGTTACTCTATTTTGCTTCTATTAGCCCCTCAATGTCTACTTTGACTTACATAATTTGAACTCGATGCAAGTCTTCATTATCTCCATCCAGCACTTCTCACGTTATCAGACAAGATGAAGTAAAATATTTTAATAGAAACACCTCTCCATCTGTATTTCAATTTACAGTTTTAATAAGTATGAACTGACTCATCTCAAGGACTTAGAGCAATTCTAATAACTCTTCAGAATTAAGCAAATTGCAAACGTTTTCTCCATGATAGCCAATTTCCATAATTTGCATTAGTTCTCAATTATCATAATGCTACCAGTTCCTTCGCCCAAACTACAGGAACGTTGGGCAAAGTCTATTTTTCAATAGTCTGCTTACAACTAATGTATATGAGCTATCCATCAAACAAGTTAAAAAAAGAATTAGTTGCTCCTGATAGTCATACAGTAAGGAAACTATAAAGCAGAAAGACTACTAGCAACTTTTAGCCTAGGGATAAAAATTTTCTACTGTATCATTATAATATTACACGTATACAGAAAATAAGACAAAATTCTTAGGTGCTATAAGAAAAAAAAATGAAAAATCTGATCAATCTTATGTTTTATAGACGTTTAGCTTGAGGCTTCCACAAATGAAAGAAGTCACAACTTTAAATACTCTTCATCTTCTCTAACGCTGCCAAAAGAAATAAAGAATTCTAATCCATTTATTTGATTTCATATTTCCTAATAAAGCACAATCAAACAAAAACAGGAGCATAAACAAATATGAAAAAAGGTAACAGACTGACCAGAAATACGAAAAGAGTATCTCGAAGAAAATTCTTCCACGGCCAAACTGACATTGTATGTGAAAACCAACATCATAAGAGGACTATGAGATTTTAATGAAGGCGAACCTCCTTCACATCGTTTTCCTAGCCGAAAAAAAAAAAAAAATCTTGCTATTCATCAAACCAAAGGTTATTGAGCAAAGAGGAAAAAATCCTATTTTTAATATAAATTTATACTGCATTGACTCCCAATAATATAAAAATGGAAAATTAAGCAAAATAAAACCCAATTAGAACAGATTCCTAAGTGTAAGCAGTTCTAAGGAAGTGGTTCCAAACCATCTAAGGACCCTACCCAGTTCTTACAATGTCTGAAATAACTTAGGTAGATCTGTTTAAAGCTATATATTACAAAAGAAGGTAACATGCTCTAGCAAGGTCATCAGGGAACTAAAAAAATGTTTTTGTCATCAAATTGAATAACCAAATACCAGGAGTATAGTTGAGGCTTAGCTACATACACCCTTTATTTATCCACAGCAGAGCCAAATGAGTAAAAGGCCGGTTATAGTAACTGGCATGGACGTCAAAACCACTAGCTGGTCTAAATGAAATTGTTTTGGATAGTCCTAGAGGTCTCCTGTGACTAGAATCCTAGTGTTAATTAGTAATGGTTTCACTCAACCTCCCATTTACCCGTGGGTTTCTAAAACATCCACCAGAAGATGATAGAGACCAGTCTTCAACGATGCTCTCTCTCCTGAGGCCAACTGCTGACAGCCAGACTGCTGTCATGAAGTTCTCCATAACTGCTACCCCAAGAACCTAGTTCAACTTCTAGAACAAAACATATTTCTTTCATCTTTTGCTTTTTATAGTTTTCTTTTAAGAGCAGAATGTTGAATCATTTACTGGAGAAATTTCGGAGAATTTAAGAAATAATTACTCATAATTGTGCAATCTAGAAATAGCCACATAAACATATTGGTTTATTTCCCTTTAGACCCTTATTTTAGTCATATGTAGCACTTTTTAAAAAAAAATTAAATTATACTATGTAATTTTTCAACCCAATCTTCTCGCTTAATAGTACCTGTAGGATTTTTCTGTCTTATAAAAAAGTTAGGTGAAAATATTTTATTTCGTGGCTGCATGACATTTTATATTATGGATTTACTATAGTTTTCTTAACCAATTTCCTACTTGGGTCCTTTTCTGGACCATTATCATAAATAACGCTTGCTGAATGAATAGCTTTATATAAATGTAAAGTATATTTTTATAAGTATGGCTAAAAGTAGAAACATTGAATAAAAGGTGATAGATTTATACCCTTTGAAAAGCGTATATACCTCAACAACCACGTGAAAATGCCTGTTACACTGCATTTTACTTACTAAGTCTAATCATTCTTCAAAATATTTTTGTCAAGTAAGTAGGTAAAATTTTTTCTCACTTTTGTTTTAAAGAGGCTATGTATTTTTTCTCATATGTATTTATTTGTCTATAAATTGCTCCCTCAGATCACTCGCCCACTTTTTCTATTAAGGTATATCTAGGAAAATTCTGAATTATGTTTTTAAATTAACTGGTTAAACTCTTAAATATAGTACTGTTTACATTTTTTTTTATATTAGGGAACCTCTTAATTCTAAAAGAATACACCTGTGTTTTACAATCGTTGCCAGAGTTAATTACTATAAGGTTGATGATTCAAGTCTGCTTTCTACGACAAACCATTTCTGAGGTTAACTGGTCATACACAGTATTTTCTGAAACAAATATTCTAACAAAGGTAATTTGCTATAACGCACATAGTTTCAAGTATGTTCATGGTTTCAAGTCAACAATCCTAGGAAATACTAAGTTTTTCACTATTTTAGGAAAACTGCCCTTTTTAGTAAACAGATGGTCAGAGGATCAACTTCACTGTGACAAAATAAGAGGAAATTCAATTTAGATTGAGCAGTAACTGATGTGTAAATATCCATTAACCTTTCCTATTTATCAAAAGAAGCTAAGGGTTAAGCCAGTACATTTTGCTCTCAGAATCACTTGAGTCAATAGTCTGTAATTCTTTTGGAAAGTGAACAAACAAATCAAAAGCTTTGGGGACCCCGGTTTTAACTTGAAATTGACTCAAAGGTAAGTCAAAGATATTTGGGCCTATACATTTTTTTTTAACAGATTTGAGCTTTTCTAATACTGATTTGTAAACATCCCCTATGTTAATTATCTTAAACCTTTCTCAGAGTTGTCAAAAATCCTGTTTGTTGTTTCTGTTGAAAACTTTTTAGGTATATTTGAATTTATTGATAATTTCCTGTTGTCATCAATTGCTTTTACATAAGAAGGTCCTTTTCCATTCATAGTTAAGATAATTGCCTATTTTTTTTAACATATATATATAAGCTTATTTGATTATATTAAAAATATTCATTCAATGATCTATTGACCTCAAAAATTGAGTTAACCCCTTGAGGCTGTGAGTCTTATTTGCAAAAATTGAAATAGAGTCATAAAAGTTTCTTCTTTTGGAAGGAGATAGGAAATAGTACATATGTTCTAAGAACTAATTGTGAGAACAACAAATAAATAGTTCATTAACATTATAAATTATAACTGACATAGCAAATGTACTCTTTCTCCCTTTTTCTTTATTTCTTTGTTTTTCCAAACTTTGCATACTCCGATACCCCACTGATGGAGAGGCCAAAGGGAAACAGTCTAATCATTTCTTCTAAGTCACACAATTCTAAGAATAGGAATTAAAATGCATATTTCTAATTTCTAACTCCTTTCCTGTGAATATTATTTTATCTAATTAATATTATACTCTCAGTTTTCCTGTGTTAACATTTGTCCAAGACTGCCTTATTCATCCTTTATTGCTAATATTTCTGGGCAAGTTTAATCTAGGTCTGGCCCAAGAAAGTAGCATATAGTTGAGTTTCATTTTAATTTAATCAGAGTGTTAGGTTAATCTCAATTACAAATATAAAAAAATATTAAGAGTAAGGCTATTTCAATATGCATGAGAAGAGACTAATTAATGTCATCCATAATTCACACTGAATATAAAACCATCTAAGAATATTTTATCTAAGAAAATCAAAGTAGATAAACAAGTTTCCTCTATCCAGCACAGAGAATTGTATTCAATATCTTGTAGTGACCTATAATGAAAAGAATATGAAAAGGAATATATATGTATACGTATGACTGAAACTTTATGCTGTATACCAGAAACTGACACAACTTTGTAAGCTGGCTATACGTCAATTAAAAAATTAAAATTAAAAATGGAAAAGAAAATCAATAGCTTAGTTCTTCATGGGAAATCAGTTACCTATTAATTTTCTGCCTGATCTAAATCCATTGTAAACCCGCAGCTGACCTTGACAGGCCAAGGGCACTGGTTTCATCTGGAAGTTGATAATATCAAGGCAAATGATGCGGTTTAAGGGGGCTAATAATCTCCAGTGGCAGCTGTGGCACAGATGAAAGAGAGTCAGAAACATTTCCAAATAGCACATATTGTTACTTGTTTTGTTCAGAAGTCAATGCATCACTCAGTGAGTCACTGTTACTGACTCCACCTGCTTCCTCGGTGCTTAGGTGACATAAAGACTTCTGCTTTAAACTACAACAACCGAAAATTCTCTATCATACTTCATTTGTCAAAAGTTTTAACTAAGATTGCCCATTATGGTGAAGGGTTGTCTATTCAGAATTAGCAATCTGTAAGAGTTAAAGAAGTATTCTTGTCTGAATTTGCTGCAAACTCCCCTAAAGGAGATAAATGTACTTAGGATTGATATAAATCTTTGCTATTCATTTCTCACTTTGAATTTGCTCTAATGTTTAACTCAGGAAAAGCCCTCTTTCCTTTGTGGCATTTTAAGGACCATTTATTGAGTCCCTGTCGTGTGCCAGAAGGTTTTCTATACATTATTTCAATCCCCAAAACTTTTTGGTAGAGATTTGACTTTCCACTTTACCTAGCTAGCAGTTTCTTTTGTTGGGAAAGTACAATTTATCAACAGGAATCATCTTACTTTCAGTTTTCTTATATTAACAGCATCAAATCAGGGATCATCTCAAAGACTATTCTTTAAGGAAAGGAGGTGGAAAACGATGCCTTAAGCAAAAAACAAAAACAAAAACAAAAAAACACATGTTGCTGCTTGTCTAGTGATCAAGCGTTCACAAACTTCTTTCATAGCAAACCTTCCTCCCTCACCTCGTAGTGGTTCTGTGAAAAGATCCTGGGATTTATATGATTCCTGAAGGTTTGGTCAGACTGACATCCTCGCAAGTGGCTGCATGCTCTTGGTTTGAACTCTGAATAAATTTGATAGTTTTACTGCCTAGAAATAAAGAGGGAACAGGAATGAGAGCAAAGCTAATTTTAAGAGGCTTGTTGTATGCCTTTCCAGAGCAGAGCTGTCAGCCTTCCTGTCTAATTGTTTTAGAAAAAAGTTAACAGGAGGTGGTTAGTTTCACTGAAAACTCTCTATCTGAAACAGTCAAAAGAGACAGAAAACCAGTCCCTTTCTCAGAATTGTCTTTAGCAAAGCCTGGGGTCCATGGAAGATAATGTGTTATAACTACAGATAATGCAGATTCCCTGCATAATTCCATCTGGAAGCAGCATTCTTAATATAGGTCTTTAGGAGAAGTTTTTATATGATATGCATGCTTTTCTTGATTACTCATTTAACTTTGCTCCAGCTCTATCTCTGTAATGCTTTTCAGTGCCAAAGAGAGAAAACCAGCTTTTGGTTTCCTATGCTCATCATGAGTCAAAAAGCCTTACTAATTACACGTTCTAAAATGCAATCTAGCAACTCTGGACTGCACAGAGTTTACATTATAATGCTAGCATCGAATATTTGTTTAATTTTCAAAATTCATTCTACCCTTTTATTGTCATTATTATATAACTATAAAGAATACTCTGATAGAGAATAAATTGTCCAGAGCTAATCAGCCAGCTAAGATTTAGAACCCCAATTCTTCAGTCCACAAAAATTTTGGCTACAGAAAAGGCTCACTGTGGTGTAGAATCACAATCACAATCAAAAATCTTATCCTGCAATCAGTGTATCTCACTTCTTTTTTTTTTCATGGAGGTGCTGGGGATTGAACTTAGGACCTCATGCATGCTAGGCAGGCACTCTACCCCTGAACTATACCTCCCCTGCAATCAACATATCTCAGCCATGTCCATAAATCACAATCCTGAGTGATTTATAAGTCAATCAAGTTATTCACTGAATAGTTTTTCTCTTGGACCTGTCCAATCTCACATCACTTAAATAGATTTTTCTTTCAAACGTAAACTCATTCCCTACAGAAATGTACTTTCTTACAAAATGATGTATTTGTTTTGAAATATCCCTGAAAGGAAAACATTGATTTTTTACTTTATAAGTTTATTAAATGACCAAACATACCTTGGACTCTAAAGACAATGTGATTTATGCCAAAAACACCTTGAGGGAATGAAATGCCACCCTCACCAGTGGTCCAGAGCTCATGAACATCATTGGGTAAAGCCTTCTTCCACATGACTCACCTAGGTTAAAACAAATCAAATCTGACAAAAAATAAGAACATTTTTTAAACAGTGTCTCTAGTTGAAGCACAGCAATTACTTAAACCCATGTTTAGAATTATATTATAGCCATAATTCTAAAATGATTCAGAGGGCTGATTAAGAAGGTTGTGAGTTATTCTGAGAATTAAACTCACCTTCTATTAAGAAGAATTCAGCCAGAAGGAGAGAGAAATACCATATGATATCATTTATATGTGGAATCTAAATAAAAAAAAAAGACACTCAAACTTATTTGCAAAACAGAAACAGATTCTCAGACATAGAGAACAAACTTGTGGTTACTGGTGGGGAGGGGACGGAAAGGGATAAATTGGGAGTTAGAGATTTGCACATACTAACTGATATATATAAAACAGATAAACAACAAGTTCATACTGTACAGCACAGGGAACTATATTCAATATCTTGTAGTAACTTATGGTGAAAAAGAATATGAAAATGAATATATGTATGTCCATGTATGACTGAAGCATTGTGCTGTGCACCAGAAATGGACACAACATTGTAGACTGGCTATACTTCAATAAAAATGTATATATACAATAAAAAAAGAATTCAGTATCAGTCTGTAACGTTTATTTAAAGGTCACCTGCTCAGAAAGACTTTTGCTGGTTACACTGCCTATAACTGTAGGGCATCTGCACCCAGATACTTCCTCATCCCCTCCCACCTCATTTTCCCTCAGCCCTCCTGTCTAACACACTTTGTACTTCATCATATTAGGTGTCCTCTCCCCACTAGAATATGAGGTTGGTGAGGGCGGGGATTTCTTGGTCCATTTTGTTCACTACTGGATGCCCACAACCAAGGAGGGTCAGTGGCTAGCTCATCAGTAGGTGCCCCACATCTGTCTGTAGGGAGGGAGGAAGGGAGAAAATGATACACAAGAAGGAAAAAACATTAGTTGGCAGAACATGTCAGTGGGAACGATGCTGAAAGACTATTTGAAGGGTGAGCGAACATTTATTTGTCGCACATTGAGATGAACGCAGCTCTTGAATGGTTGCTGGCTCCCGCAGGGAAAAACATAGCATTTTACAGTGTAGAAGAATACTGTCAAACCGGAATAAAAGGTAACGTTTCTATCCGACTCTTGTAGTTCCACCAGCTATCATCTGAAGGACAGAGCAATTCCATAAGTTTCAAGCTGGCAATTTCAAATCAAAGAAATGCTAGGTTGGAAAATGACAGGGGTTCCCCAGGAAATTCACAACAAAGTCATGGTTTTCAATAGATAACACTGATAAAAGCAAATTTCCCCAGAAATTACTTATTTTTATATGAGAACCTGGCATATGATAAAAATAGTGCTCTAAATTAGAGAGAAAATCATTTTTTTAAAAAAAGAAGCAGGCATAAGGCCACTTTACCATGTGAGAAAATACACATCAGCAGGATTAAGTTTTGTTTTTAATAAAAAAATTTCTGATCTCAGAATGAGAAATTAATTTTTAAAAATAAAAGCTATGAGAGGATATATATGATCGATGATTAAAGGTGTATATAAATAGACCTAAACCAATACATTGAAAAATGTTTACATCAACATGTAACACACAAAATTCAAAGGCAAATGAGCCCATGAATAAGTACTTGTACTTACAACAAAGGAAAAGTTGTTATTTATATATTTCTTATAAACAAATAAAAAGAATAATATTCAAACTTTAAAATCGATAGTAATGACAAGAAATAAATAGTGCAAATAGCTAACTAATATGTGAAAAAAATTATCCCATTAATGATAAAAAAGTAAAAGTGCCTATGGAACTGCCATGTTAGGTCATGGGCATGATGAAAATAGGCTGTTATGTGTTCTTTTTCTATTGAAGTAGAGTCAGTTACAACGTGTCAATCTCTGGTGTGCAGCACAATGACTCGGTCCTGCATATACATACATATATTCATTTTCATAATTTTTTCATTAAAGGTTATTATAAGATATTGAACATAGTTCCCTGTGCTATACAGAAGATCCTTTTTAAAAATCTATTTTTATATATAGTGGCTAACATTTGTAAATCTCAAACTCCCAAATTTATCCCTTCCCACCCCCTTTCTCCAGTAACCACAAGACTGTTTTCTATGTCTGCAAGTCTCTTTCTGTTTTGTAGATGAGCTTCTAGTGTCCTTTTCTTTTTTTAGATTCCACATATAAGCGATATCACATGGCATTTTTCTCTCTCTTTCTGGCTCACTTCACTTAGAACGATGATCTCCAGGTCCATCCATGTTGCTGCAAATGGCATTATTTTATTCTTGTTTATGGCTGAGTAGTATTCCATTGTATAAATATATCACAACTACTTTATCCAGTCATCTGTCGATGGACATTTAGGTTGTTTCCATGTCTTGGCTGTTGTAAATAGTGCTGCTGTGAACACTGGGGTGCATGGATCTTTTCCTAATTCTGCCTTTTTGAAAGAATATGTTTTGCTTTATTTTAAAATTCAACAGCCTCCCCCTGCCTCAACCTCCTGCCTGATGTTTAACCAGCTTAACCCTTCCTCTATCATATATGTATTTCTGGCATTCTGGCATGTTTCCAGTATGTTTGAAGAAGTTAGGTTTTCTCATCTCTTTTTTTTTTCTGAATATACATACGGACAAACAAAACCACTCAACCTTCAATATGTGTTTTGTAGATTCAAAATTTGAAAATATGAAATGTGCCTAGAAAAATAGCATGCCTGTTACATGACTCAACCTTGGGTGGTATTATTACTAAGTCAAACTGTCCCTTTGATCATAAGCCGGCTGTGCAGAAAAGGCCCCCAGCACAATGGACACATGCCCACCAGGATTACTGGACATCCTCTCACTGTGGCTTTCTTCATAGATAATCAGAACTGAATCTTGACACTTGTGAGACCCAGGGAATGACAGATACAACATTAAATTTTGCCATACTGCTTGGTGAAACTCTGAACACCCAAGCACATTCCAGTTTTCCTCTATAATCCAGTGGGTATCTTGGAGGTGAAAAAAAAAAACCTTCTGCATTCTAGCTCTATGTCAGAGTAACAGCCTACAATTCAGAACACACAGACACCAGGGACCAAATAAATAAGGCAAAGAAAAATGAGGGTCTGTTATATACTTGAATAATTTAGGCTTGAAAAAAAGAAAATTAAAACTTAATTACTCTAAGTTACAAGTGCTTGGGTAAAATAATCATTCCCTTTGAGGTGTCCTATCATTCGGTACCAACGCAAACCCAATATAGAATTCTTCAGGCAATTATGGACATTTTGCGACACAGGAAGAGCCTGTCTAATTTATCCTTTATCATCAGTGCATATCACAGGGCCTAGCATATGGTAAATATTCAATAAACAAATGGTACCTACTATTTAAAAATCATTCAGTGCCTACTGAGAACTAGGCATTCTGAAAAAGAGTGTGAACAAATTAGGTGGTAATAGGGCCACAAAGGAAATACATATTAAAAGGAGATAAATATTCACAGAGAAAGGTGGAAAAGGAAGGCAGCTATTTGCGCACACGTGCATGTAACGCATATGCAGCTTCAGTCATATTTGAGCTCAGACATGAACACTTAAATGGAGCTGGATTTTCAAAAGCCTAAAGGGACAGCATTTCCTATCCCACTGTCATCTGGGCTAAGATCCTGTATTAGGCAAGGATGTGGCAAGTTGGGAGGTCAGAAAGCAATCAACATGTCTTAAATATAGTGAGCGGGAGGAGAGAAATACGAAATCAATTGGAAAAGTCAGCAAGAGCAGGACACACATCACTCCGTGAAGACAGAGATCACTTCGTAAGTCACAGAACTTGGAATTTTTTACAAATCTAAAATTTGCTATGAGGAAAGAACCACGGGATTCTACACTGAAACTCCCTTGTCTTTGCGCTCCAGCATTCTTGTCTTCACCTTCCTGGATGAGAAATTCCACCAGCAGATCGGGTACCTCTGAGGATACACAGGAGGGTAAAAATCAATTACCTGATGGAAAATATCAGAGTCCATTTTATCAAAGCAAGCTTCTGAAGTCACCCTTTCAGGAAGCCGGTATCCTTTGTAAAAGAAAGCTAGCCACACTCATTAGTCAGAATCTCAACCCCTATCTCCCTTTCCTCGTATCAGCTGTAAATCTGGTCACGCTGCCGCCAAAGTGACAGTTGGATGTAGCTGAAATAAGACTCGGAGCCCGCTGAGAATACAGTATTTGGGTCACTTCTGATAGGGACCTAATTCCCTCCCCAGTTCTTCGCTTTCTTGATAGATCAAAGTCTTCCCTTACTGTCAGATGCTGTTAAACAGGACACAGACGGCACAGCCATCTGTAACCATCCCTCAAAAGGAGCATGAACACATTAACTCAGAGTACTTTTCCGTGTGATTTATATAATGTATATATATAACACTTATGTCCTCCGGCAGACAGCGTGAGTGCCCTTCTCATACTCTGCAGACCTCCCAGTCCACCTCCCAGCTCTGTGCCCCCTCCTGTCTGCCCTGGGGCAGGCTGGAAAGTGGGAAGTGCTCCCTGTAGCCTTCCAGCTATGACTTTGGGGAAGTTCCGTCACCCCTTGGAGGAGATAAGTATCCTGGGGGAGGCGGGGAGGGATGGTGTGCCCGCGTGTGTGTTTTGCATCACTGCCAGAGTTTCGCTGTAGCAATCAGCTCAGTCCCTCCCTGTGGAAGCTGGCTTAGTAGCACACCCTTGATTGGCTGCCTTCCCTTCCCCAGACCACCTCCTCACATTCCTACCAGTGATGTCTGCTCTATCTAAGCAGACACCTGAATCCCCTTCTCAGGGTCTACTTCCAAAGAATGCAAATTTTGATATGCAACATGAAAACAGAATTTGAGCAGTGCTTGGCACCATGAAAGGATTTGAGTACAATAAATTTATATTCATTGTTAAGAGTGGACCTCCTTCCTTCTCTCATGTGTTTACATGGAAGGACTTCTACCCAGATTAAAGCCCAGTTTTCTCCCCATAGATGTGACATCCATTGGTTTATGTCTCTTGATTGGATGTGGGGTAGGGGGAACGACCAAAAAGCTGCAAAGACGCAGGATTCACTCTTTCTTCCCTCTCCACTCTGGAACAATCAAATGATATACCAATTTTATGGAAACCCTTTTTGGTTGTGTATCTCTGAGTCACATTTCTCCACTGGCTTTGCGGATTCTAAAGCTGGTGTTTTACAATTCTTTTGCCCAAATCCTGTCTCTTTCTTAGTGCATTCTGAACTTGCCAACAGCGTGCCTCCCCAGCTGCCACGTGACCACATCTGAACCACTCTGGTCCTCTATGATGGCACTGAAATTAAACGACTGTTCTGTGATTTGTTTTCCATTGCATGGAAAAACCATCTTTTCCAAAGTTCTCATTTTCTCATGATGATTTTATTTTAATCTGTGGAGTAAAATCGGCGATGAGTCTACAGGATGAGTCATAATTTAAAACAATAAAACTCTTTAAGTCAGAAGTAGGATACACTAATTCAGAATCCTTATTTGCTCGTTCCCCTTCTCCCAAAGCCTTAAGTATATCTGAACACATCTTCCCACGTGCAGGCCAGTTTAGTGGTGTTGCCCTCTCCAGCCTTTTCATGGGCTCCTCTATGTTCCCACTTGCTCTCTGGCTGACTCAGTGGCTGCTTCTGCCCATTATCTGCCATCTCAGCAAGTTTCGATTAAGTAATTCGCTCTTCCTACTGTCCTCTGGCCTTCGTGTAGGGGTGTGGTGTGATCTGCACACACGGGTCAAGATGGTTGTCTGTGGTTTGCAGAGTGGCTTCCTCCTGTCTAAGGAGACTCTCCAGCAGATGACAACTGTCTACATTCCTCGGCAAAATCGGAATCTTCTCACCTGCCTGAAATCCCTCCTGCCAGGCGCTGCAAAGCCAGGACAGATCACCTTCTCTGTGATCCCTCCCGGGTGGGCAGGATAGTAAGTGCGTCCCCAGGCCTCTCTTTCTAACACGGGCACTTGAATCTGCTGTCATCGACTTGCTAGGCCACCACCTGAGGAACAGATGCAGAAAGCGAGCTTGCTAATGAGATAAGCAACAAGTGATGCTAAGGAAATATACGGTAGGTTCAGACTTGCTCTGCACCAACGTAATTAGCCATCACCCGGCTCTGTCCGAGCTGTTGAGTCAGCTGACGTTGAATCCGAACCCAGCATCTTGTACAGGACATCGTCATTTCCAGAAATGACGTTAAGAAATTCAGTCAAGTTAAGAAAGTCCATTGGAAGGAGAACAAGACCAGAAACACTTTTTTCCTAGCTTAATTCTGATTTAAATTTTAGTGTTTCACATATCGCTAAAAAAAGAATTTGGCAAGAGAAATTTGGTAAGATATGAATTGGTATTATAAATATATGTGATTATATATTTATACACATACAGTTGACCCTTGAACAGCACGGGTTTAAACTGCACTGGTCCACTTACACTTGGACATTTTTCAATAGTAAATACTACAGTGCTACACGGTTCATGGTTGGATAAACCCACAGATGTGAGACCACAGATATGGAGGGCCAACCATGAATGAACACTTGAATTAACCCCCTCTGCCGTTGTTCAAAGGTCAATGGTAAATATTTTATCTCAGTATGTATAATATGTATTATAAATGCATGACTGCAATATGTTTATATGATTTCCTACTATAAACGGAAATCATATTTCTCTTTTTCCTTTATTATCACTGAGGCTTAATCTCAACTCTAATTGAAGACTACACAGATGATGGACACTAAAGAATTTCTTCTCCTATTTGCCCCTCAGGCAATATTAACATATATTCTGCATGACTTACTGTATCACTTTAGATTTATTACTAATTTAAAAAAAGAGAAGTTTAGCATTTTATTGCCCTATACTTTTTTGGAAAAAATTTAATAATTACATTTACGTAGTACTTTAATATTTATATTATTAGCTTGAAGTAAAAGCTTTATACTCACAACAACACTGTGAGGTGGAACTAAAAATAGACACACCATATGATCCAGCAATCCCACTCCTGGGCATATATCCAGAGGGACCTCTAATTTGAAAAGATACATGCACCTCAATGTTCATAGCAGCACTATATACAATAGCCAAGACATGGAAGCAACTTAAATGCCCACTGACAGATGACTGGATAAAGAAATTGTGGTATAGTTATACAATGGAATACTACTCAGCCATAAAAAAGAATAAAATAATGCTATTTGCAGCAACATGGATGAACCTGGAGATCATCATTCTAAGTGAAGTAAGCCAGAAAGAGAAAGAAAAATACCATATGATATCACTCATATGTGAATTTAAAGAAAAAAGAAGACACTAGTGAACTCATCTACAAAACAGAAACAGACTCAGAGACACAGTAAACAATCTTATAGTCACTGGGAGAAAGAGGGTAGGAGAGGATAAATCTGGGAGTTTGAGATTTGTAAATATTAACTATGATATATAAAATTAGATAAAAAAATTTCTTCTGTATAGCATCGGGAGCTATATTCAATATATTATAATAGCCTTCAGTGAAAAATAATATGAAAATGAATATATGTATGTATATGTATAACTGAAACGTTATGTTGTACACCAGAAATTGACATATTGTAACTGACTATAATTCAGTTAAAAAACAAACAAGCCAACATTGTGAGGTGGGCTGTCACGCTCACATGAAAAAGCCAGAGCTCTGAAAATTTTATCTCACAGCACCTATGGGATGGAATTAGGGACCTAGCCTAGGTCCAACTCGAAATCTTATGTCTTTTTAATGTAGTAATATAATACATAAATAATTTAATATATTTGAAATCTTCTCTTCAAGCAAGGGTCATTCCCGTCAGTGCTGCTTATGACCATGTCTCAAAATTGAGAACTCATCTTCTCTCTGAGGTTGAAAGACTGAAGTCCCCCTTTATAAGACTGTAACTACCTCTTGGTTGTCTGGGGGTCACGGAGTTGGTGAAGGTTGAAGAACAGGCATGTTTACTCTAGGACTTTGAAGCCAGTCAGTCAATAAAAATGTACTGAGTCTATGCTAGGTAGACATTGACCCTTGCGGGTAGAGCAGTACATTAGGTAGAGTGCTGCCCTCAAGAGGCTCCCAGTCTACCGTGTGAGATGGAGAAAATGATGACATCAAATATGTCAAGTCCGTTTCTGTGCAATGAGGTGATAAAACCGGGTACTGCAGAGACGGGAGGAAGGACAGACAGCCCTGCTGCAAGGAAGGGTCTGAGAAGATGCCAGCTGAGAACAACACGAAGCGGAGGGGATGTGGGAAGACTGGAATGCGAGTGCTGGGTGGTGGGGCAAGGAAACAAAGTGCAGAGCTGCACAGAGAAAGAAGACAGAGTGCCTGGAGGTGAGCCAGCAAGGGCACAAAGGAAGAAATGAGGCTGGAGAGCGGCGGGGAGGCCCCGCGTAGTGCTTTCAGCCCCGGGCTAGGAGTTCAGATTTCATCCTGTGTGGAATAGGAAGCCACTCGAGGATTATCAGCTGAGCCACGTTGATTATAAATCCCAGTTTTAATATTGACTGGCCATGGACTCTTACGCAAACTGTTTAAATTTCAGAGTCATCACCTCCTCATTTGCAAAACGGGAGGATAAAACCTCCTCCTGTGTTGGTTGTGAGGATTTTAGAAGAGAACGATTTGGCTGCAGGAAGATGAGAACATGAACACTGTACACAAAGACAAATTCTCTTCTCCGTCAACTTCACAGACTTTAAATGACACAAACAGATGGAAAATATAAAAGAAACAGATCTGATAGAACGAAAAGAAGCAAAACATAACCATCAACTCATTCAGATCTTTGAGTATTTTACTATGGGTTTCAGAACTCCGCCATCCAGGCCAGGGGTCAGCAAGCCCCAGCCAGCAGGCCAACTCCATGCCAGCCCCTCCTGCCAGCCCCCAACCCGGTCCCTGAGCCTATTCATTACAACCCATGCATGGTCCGAGCATTTTTAAATGGTTGAAAAGAAAATCCAAAAAAATATATATTTTTTGTGACACAAGATTATGATATAAAATTTAAATTTCATGGTGAAGTTCTGTTGAAACACAGCCACATCCATTCTGTAACATACTGTCTCTGGCTGCTTTAAGCTACCATGGAATATTTGAATAACTATGACAGAAACCATATGGCTTGTAAGGCCTAAAAAACTTACAGCTGGCTCTTTAAAGATCTAACCTGCCTATGATTAAGCCACCCTGATGGAAAAATATGAAATAACTCATTCTCTAATTTGATGAGCTATGACAGCTGAATAGCACTTGGTCCCTATCTTTCAGAAGCAAGAAGGGCTAAAGCAGACACTGTTTGGTATCAGTTTCACGACGTATTCTCAAAACTGTCACCCTCAGGGATGCTTATGCAAAAGGAAAATGCTGACCTTCACTAATGCTTCCCCATCCAGCCGCAGCACGGATCTCAGAGGGAAACAGGATCTGTGTCCAGTGGGAGACACACTGTCCTCACCACTGAGCTGAACTCCAGAGCAGAGCTCAAGTTGTACTGGGGAGACGTCAGACTTGTAGCTCAGTCTGTCCAAGTCCTCATGCACCGCCATGTGTTTTGCCCTTCTCACCTGTATCATTGGCCAGCAACGGAATTACAAGGCAAAGTCAATGAGTCAAATGACTTCCTTGCATACTGGTCCTTAATCTCAAATCTCTACATGTCCACACATCCACAATGAAGATGACTTTGTACTAAATTTAAAAAGACAATCTCTGACCCAGGAATCCCGCTCCTGGGCTTATACTCAGAAGGAACCCTACTTCAGGATGACACCTGCACCCCAATGTTCATAGCAGCACTATTTACAGTAGCCAAGACATGGAAACAGCCTAAATGTCCATCAACAGATGACTGGATAAAGAAGATGTGGTATATGTATACAATGGAATACTACTCAGCCATAAAAACCAACAACATAACGCCATTTGCAGCAACATGGATGCCTCTGGAGAATGTCATTCTAAGTGAGGTAAGCCAGAAAGAGAAAGAAAAATACCATATGAGATCGCTCATATGTGGAATCTAAAAAACAAAAACAAAAACAAAAAACAAAAACAAAAAAACAAAGCATAAATACAAAACAGAAATAGACTCATAGACATAGAATATAAACTTGTGGTTGCCAAGGGAGCAGAGGGTGGGAAGGGATAGATGGGATTTCAAAATTGTAGAATAGATAAACAAGATTATACTGTACAGCACAGGGAAATATACACAGGATCTTATGGTAGCTCACAGAGAAAAAATGTGACAATGAATATATATATGTTCATGTATAACTGAAAAATCGTGCTCTACACTGGAATTTGACACAACATTGTAAAATGATTATAAATCAATAAAAAATGTTAAAAAATGATTACAAATCAATAAAAAATATTAAAAAATAAAAAAAATAAAAAGACAATCTCCATTCATAATTTGCAGGAGTCCATGAATCACTTTCTGAGGGACTGGTGGTCCTGCAGAAAGCAGACCGTGTGGACCTGTGTGCATGGACCTGAATTTGCACTTCCTGATTCACCTCACCTGATTCTCAGATTAAAATGTGACCTCAAATTGTATCTTTAAATGTTGGTATAAATGACAAGTATAAAGGGGCACTAGGAGATTAATACCTAATTACACATTTTAGCTGAATGTATTCCCCGGCACGTGACGACTTGAGAGCACAGGGAGAATGATCTCTAAAGCATCTCTCACCTGCTTGGTTGATTCCTTCGGGATTCAGTCATGGTCTCCCGCAACAATGGTCCAGAAGAGCGGATTATTTTTCCTAGAGAAAGAAGAACAACAAATGTTCAACATAAAAACACATTTTCCACCATTTGGTCTAACCCCATCTGGCCCTACCAACAGGCACTGTTCAGTTCGGCCAGGGGCCACCCACGACCCTGTCTGGTGCTTCTGTGTAACCAGGGAAGTCACACCATCTCCTGATCTAACCAAGGATGATTTTCCAGTTGAGTACCTTGCTCCCTTCGTTAGGCCATAAAATGTCTTTGGAGTCCTTATCAAGTATCACCAAAAGCTATTTTTAAGTTGAGAAGAAAAAAAGGAAAATTAGAGTTTATTTAAATTTCCTAGTGATATTAGGAATACATGGGGGAAAAGTTACATTCATAATGATGTAGCTTCAGGTCTATATTTTACTGCTGAAAGTAACCAAACTTTATATTACAGGAATATACCTCAAACTATCATCCTTTATCAAATAACCAGAATTGTTGAAACAGAGGTTAAAAAGAATTTATCAGTCCAAAAAGTAGGTGAGATTCACCTCTGGTGTTAGAGATCAGAGCACTGATTACCTTCAGAGGGGTGATGACTGGGAGAGGCACAAGGGGACTGCTGGGTATTGGCAATATTTTGTGTCTTGATCTGGGTGCTGGTTACGTGGATGTTCACTTTGTGTAAATTCCCCTGTGTCTAATTTGCACGTTTGCCATATTTCAAAAAGATGTCTAAAAACTGAATCCATAGCCATTAATTTGTCACATCAACAGCTCCAGCTGAAAAAATACCTGCGGAAAGAGTCCCTCAGTTGCTGTCACTTCAGCGTGGAGATTAATTCTTTCATTTTTCAAAACTGTTTCTTCAGTAAAAGTAAACTTAGTGAAATTATTTTTCCATACACTTGATTCAAAGGAGAAGTTTTTTAATACATGTAGGCATCTTCTCTGTAATCATATCCACACTCATTTCAAACTGCATGATGAGTCTGACTTATTCATGCATTTCAGTATGCCTTTATTAAGGGAGCTAACTCAGGTAAAGTGCCTGGAGTATCTTACAGATGGTAATGACTCCATAAAGGCACCCATTATCATTGCTATTATCCGCCACGTACTCTAATGGAAGGATTCAACTTTATTTTCAAAGTCACCCTCTTAATCATTACTTGGTAGTAAAGAAACTTACTTCTGAAAGCTGTTACCAAGGCTGTTGCCCCAGAATCACACCCCTGCCCCTCCCCTGAATGGAAACCAACTGCTCTTATTTGAGTTTCAGGAGACAGCAGCAAAGAGAAAAACCAGAACTGCTTAGAGCCGACCAGGTCCAAGATGGCTGAAGACTTGCCTTCCTGTAGACCTAGAGCCTCACTATACGCTCACGGCAATATCTTAGCATGCTAGATACACACCCACCAGCGCCATGACAGTGGATAGTTGCCATGACAACAACCTGGAAAGCCCTTACAGGGACTGAAAATGAGTGTTGATCAGTTCTGGGTCCAAGCCATACCCTTGTTCTCAGATAAGTCACGAACATTCCTCCCATTCTTTCCAACTCCCTCCCTTTTACCTCCACCCTCCCATATATATGGTGTCTCTACCCGAACTGGGTTGAGAATTTGATTTGTGAACTTAGTTCCCACTTCTCCATTCTTTGGTCATTCAGTAAGTGCTGTTCCAGTCTCAGCATGAGGTTCATTATTGGCTGCTTGAATCCAAGCAGAAAAAGAACCTCCCTGGCAGGGACAAGGGGTCTTGGCTTCAGCTGGGACTCCCAGCATGGTGTCCAGGCAACCAATTCAGTAACAAAGTCATTCTACTCTTTTACATAGAGAATAATGTCCACAATGCAAAGAAACAATAAACATCATGGTCAAGTTGATAATGTAGCTCAAAATTTCTAGTGAAGAAATTGTGCACAGTCATCAAATCTCCCTTTGTGTGGTAGAGAACACTGTAAGAAGCATATGGCAATGCAACATACATTATATAAGATTTTTCCCATAGTGGGGATAGTAGCTGACGATACCAACTGATTAATTTCTCTAGCCTTTCTTCCCACTTACGCATAACCAAATTTAATTTTTTATGCCCTTATGGTCTTATCCCCAACCCAACAATAGGACATGCATCACTTACTGCTATGGGAAAGGAAAGAGCCACTGCGAAATTATAGAAAGTGGCTGAAATTGAAAAAAAACTGCTGATTTAGGTTTGAGACGGAAAGATTCCAATGTATAACTGCCAAGTGAGTTCAGTCCCCTAAAATAAGTTAAAAATCCCACACAAGCATGAAGACCAGTGAGGAGTCAGCAAAAGGAGAACACACCAGGTTTTCTCTAAGTACAGAACAACATCCCCCAGGAAATTCTCGGACCCCACACCAGACTTAAAGAATCAGAAACCCCCCAGGCGATTCCGGTGTACGCTAAGGTATGAGAACTAGCACTGAGGGCAGCCAGCGCCGGGGAAGGTAACATATGGGTACAATGTTGCTGTCAGTTGTCTTTATTGTCTTTGGAGCAGCACCCAAAATTGTCAGCCAGCCTCGCACCTGGTGACCGTCAGCAAAATGATGTCTATCTCAGTTCCCAGATCTTGCACATTTCCCCCAGTGGCTTGTCCCACGTGGCAAACGTATGCATGTTTCCCTAATACTCTCTTCCGTAAACTCTCTCTTCTAAACCTACAAAACCACATAGTGTTTCCTTTAATTCATCCCATGCTCCTGCTTCAATAATTATATTCCGTTTTAACCTCTCCCATCCAATCTCACATGTCCAAAGTCTGCTCAGCTCTCAGGGACCAACTTCAAGTCCAGCTCTCCACAGACCTTCCCAGACACCTGACAAAAACAGCAGCTACCTTTTCTGAACCACCACAGCACATACCCTATTCCATGTCATTTCCTCCTCGGTGGCACATCTTTTATTTATTCACCTCACCAAGCTGCAAGAGACTGCTTTTACTTTATATTATGTCCAGTGTTTGGTATGATATCTCGTTTAATGATTGGGTTAAAGTATGATTATTAGGTAAAAAGCTCATTTAGTCAATATATGTTATAACCCTCAGCATAATAGCTTGACTAAAGCATTCTGTCAAATACTTGTGAAGAGATACTTGTCCTAATCATTGGAGGGTCCCTGCCAGCTCTAAAGACCCTCTGTTATCTGTAATACTTAATATTTCCGTTAATGGAAATGTTATCACTTATGCTTTTATATAGCTCACAAGAGCTTTTCAATAAAAGAAATTAAATGCCATGAAATTATCTATTGTCAGGAGAAAAAATAACATTATAAGACAATGTGAAGTTCAGTGCGTTCAGTTTAATATGTATAAATAAATATACATCAAAATGTTAGCAGCAATTACCTCTAGGTGGTAAGGCTTACATTTTCTTCCATTTGCCCACTCTTTACCAAATTTGACAAACACATACCTGCTTTTGTGATAAAAAAAGGAAAAAAAAACTGATATGGCCTTGAAAGGAAGTTTCTGGCAATTGTGAGACCAATTTTATTCAATATTGTTATCAAATTTGAGAAAGGAATAGATAAACCTCAGGAAATATGCTGGTCCTTGCTTCCACTCTTCCCACACATACCCTTGGCCCCTTCAAGGATGGCACAATTTGTAAGAAGAAATAATTTTCTTATGGGCAGAAATCTAATTTCAGAGCCTTGTGCACCTCTTTGGTTGTTTGAATATTCTAAAATGACAGATGAAAATAAATGTAACATACTTACCAATAAGCACTCCGTTGCTTGATTGTAAAGATACATAGTCATGGTCCCATTCAGCTTGATTTTCTATGGCTAAGCTTGTAAATTTTATTAGGATAATTTTATTTTCTGGTACCATTATTTTCCAGATACATAAGCTGCAGAGGAGAAAGTAGAGAAAATATAATAAACAGCAGAGTCAAGTGTGACCAAGAAGATTTACTATCTAAGCTTCAGCTCTTAACACAATAATAAGAATTTATAGGATATTAGAAGACAGACAACAAAGGAAATTCTTTATGTGAGAATAATTGGTTTATGCTCAAATCGCTATCATTTATCCAGCAAGTAAAGGAATATTAATTAGTAGACTGGCCAGAAACCACCCTTTCATTTAGTTATAAAATGCTAGAATTTTGATCTAAAAATTTAAGAAGACTGAGAGTCATCTCTAAGTTATCAGTTTAGTTGAAAGTTCATAATATTTAACCAGAAGTTGAATTATGGATTAACCATGCCTCATCTGTTAACCCAAATCAGCCACATCCTCCAAGGCCAGCCTAAGTTACAGTCCCTGTGGTTTCCATGCTACCCAACTCCCAGTAAAGTCAGCTGTGACTTTTACTAACATCTTTAGAAACATGTCACAATATTTTGAAAGTAGTTTACATAATTTAACTCATAATCCTTTCCCTTAATTTTCCTACATGAATTCATATTTATGCCCAAGAAAAGAAAGCCCAGTGGGCTGTGCATCCTTGGTGTCCTCCATGTCTCACACTCACCTGAGTGCAAAGCAGTCTTCCCTGGAATCTAACATGGCAGAGCAAACTTCTTTCTAAAACTTAGTATCTTTTTTTTTAACCTTTTTTTATTGAGTTATAGTCATTTTACAATGTTGTGTCAATTTCCAGTGTAGACCACAATTATTCAGTTATATGTGAACACACATATATTCATTGTCACATTTTTTTCTCTGTGAGTTACCATAAGATCTTGTGTATATTTCCCTGTGCTATACAGTATAATCTTGTGTATCTATTCTACATATGCCTGTCAGTATCTACAAATTTTGAACTCCCAGTCTGTCCCTTCCCACACGCCACCCCCTTGGCAACCACAAGTTTATATTCTATGTCTATGAGTCTATTTCTGATTTGTATTTATGTTTGTTTGTTTGTTTTTTTCGATTCCACATATGAGTGATCTCATATGGTATTTTTCTTTCTCTTTCTGGCTTACTTCACTTAGAATGACATTCCCCAGGAACATCCATGTTGTTGCAAAGGCATTATGTTGTCAGTTTTTATGGCTGAATAGTATTCCATCGTATAAATATACCACAGCTTCTTTATCTAGTCAAATTTTGATGGACATTTAGGCTGTCTCCATGTCTTGGCTATTGTAAATAGTGCTGCTATGAACATTGGGGTGCAGGTGTCTTTTTGAAGTAGGGTTCCTTCTGGATATATGCCCAGGAGCAGGATTCCTTCCTGGGTCCTATGGTAAGTCTATTCCTAGTCTTTTGAGGAATCTCCACACTGTTTTCCACAGTGGCTGCACCAAACTGAATTCCCACCAGTAGTGTAGGAAGGTTCCCCTTTCTCCACAGCCTCTCCAGCATTTGTCATTTGTGGACTTTTGAATGATGGCTATTCTGATTGGTGTGAGGTGATACCTCATTGTAGTTTTGATTTGCGTTTCTCTGATAATTAGTGATATTGAGCATTTTTTCATGTGCTTATTGACCATTTGTATTTCTTTCTTGGAGAATTGCTTGTTTAAGTCTTCTGCCCAATTTTGGATTGGGTTGTTTGTTTTTTCTTATCAAGTCATATGAGCTGCTTATATATTCTGGAGATCAAGCCTTTGTTGGTTTCATCGTTGGCAAAAATTTTCTCCCATTCGGTAGGTTGTCGTTTTGTTTTACTTATGGTTTCCTTTGCTGTGCAAAAGCTTGTAAGTTTAATTAGATCCCATTTGTTTATTCTTGCTTTTATTTCTATTGCTTGGGTAGACTGCCCTAGGAAAACATTTCTGAGATGTATGTCAGATACTGTTTTGCCTATATTTTCTTCTAGGAGGTTTATTGTATCTTGTCTTATATTTAAGTCTTTGACCCATTTTGAGTTGATTTTTGTGTATGGTGTAAGGGAGTGTACTAGCTTCACTGATTTACATGCTGCTGTCCAGTTTTCCCGACACCTAAAAATCAGTATCTTTATCAACAACCTTAGACCTGTTAAGAGCCCCACTGCCCTCCAAGCAATAACGTCTCAGGATGGTAGGAGTTGGCCAACGCTTTTATGTCCAGGGTCCAAAACCAAATGGCAGTCATTCTTCTTAATACCTCCGCCTTAACCAGACTCTCCTTGCTTTCCTATTTTTTATTCAAGTCCATCATCCTGAACTACATGTAAAACTAGGCTGCTCAAAATATTATTAAAACCACTTTTAAGCATTTCAATTTAAAAAGCTATAACCTGCCCCAAATATTATGACACTCGCATTTCTAAGCGCAGAGCACTCCATTTCCATCCTCCTCCTTGGGACTCGTTACAGCCCTCTGAGGTAGGCAAGAGAGAAGTTACTCCTCCTTCTCCTAATAAGAAAACTGGCCTTGACATTAAGAGACTCGTCATATCTCATATGTAACAGGAAATACAGCGTAGGCTTTATGATTTCAAAGGCTACTGCTTTCTCCTATTTTCATATTATTCTCTGCCTCAAAATCTTTAATTCAAAGATGGAAAGTAGATTTCAAGTCACATGCCAACCTTGGTTTGCTGTTAGTGATCGCTGCATTAAGAGGATTCTGAGATCTAGTCAAACTGAGTCAGAGAAGGGTCCCAGAATTAATCATTGATTTATTCAATCAAATAGCTATTGAATATTTATTATATGCCAGGCACTGTTCTAGGCTCTAAAAGATGTAATGTCTCCCGTAGAAGGAGACCACCTGAATGCCATGCATCTGCCTTTTCTGAGCGTCCGGTTACCACCTACCAGAATAAAGACAACCCTGAAGGGACTGTGTAATTCCCTGCTCCTGCCTCACATTGTCTCTTTGTTCCTTACCACTGGCTAATTAACTCCATTGGGAATTTATCAGATCTTTCCATCATTCGAGTATGCTCAGCATGCTGGCGTCACTAAGTAGGCAAATTGTCACCATACCTTTTACACTTCTAACATACATGTCTTTTCCACGTTTGAACATTGTGGAATCGGAAGGATCTTACCATGGAATCTTACAATTCTGTTAGACCTGGATTGGAAGAGTTTTTCCAGAGAGGGCTCATGATAGCTTTGGCCAGTCATCTGAGGGTATTATCAACTGCATTCTGCTTAATTTTTCTGCTTGAGGTGTTTTGGACTATATTGGTGGTGGAAATTTTAGACTATACACATGCACGAGTATTAGTCTGTAATTCAAATTCTCAGGGATGATTTGTACCCATCCCTACACCAGGGCCAAGGATGAGGCATGTAACTTTCCACATGGGCAGGCTTATGCCTTGTTCAGCCTTACACTGAAGGGTTGGCCTTTGTTGTCCCACTTTTGTATGAAGATCTCCTAACCTTGGGTATTTTTGTTTTCTTCATTGGTGATAGTAAAGTTTAGTTGACTTCTAACTTTAGTCCCTCCAAGCTATTTAACTAAATCTTAACTATTTAATCTCAACTTCATTCTCCAAATATGAAGCAACTGAAATCTTATAATTACTAACACAGCATCTAGTGTAAACTCCTTCAAATTGCCTCTAGACTACCTTAACATTTTCTGTCCCAGAAAAGGAATTATTCTTCCTTCTTCCCAAAACTAAAACTTCTTTATCTGTTGTGTTCTTGCGAAACTTCCTTGACCTATGTACGTATTTCTCTTGACTAATGACTCTCTCTCTTCTGTCCTTATGAACAGTTAAGCCCATCCTTCCAAAAAACAAACAAAAACGCATGTTTCTCTTGATCCTAGTGCCCTGTTACCCAAATCCTCTGTCCCGTCTTCCTCTTTCTCTTCACTACTCACCTGCCCTCCTCATCTCAAACAACATAGGTCAAAACCCCTCAACACAATCATAAGTCTCTCTTAAAACCCCAATTTTCAACTTGTTAGCAACTCCTGTGGCTCCCCTGGTAGACTTTCAGATAAACCAAGATGATTTCTTCCTCCTCTCAAGTCTCCTTTGGAACAAATACATTCCTAGTTCCCTCCATCTTATCTCCCGAGATGCTGTTTTGAGTTTCTCTTTATCTTGATCACTGTCCTTCAGGTAACTTCCAGCCTATTTGTCCCCCTCTAAAGGCTGTACCTAGAGACCTCCTGCCTGCACCCGAGCCCAGGACTCTAAGGAAACAGGACTCTCACTCCTGTTCTGGATGCTGTTCTTCTAAAAGTTTAAGCAAAGATGCTGAAGGCTTCACTGGTATATTATTACTAGGTTGACTCACAGAAAGTCGTCTTAGACTTTTAACAACAGAACTTTTAACAAGCCTTTTAAGTATGAGCTGCAATTAAGCTACATCATTTCCATCCTAAACTTATAATGAATAGTGACATTTGTTTTACATTTATTTCATAAATTATAATCTCACCACCATTTTGGCTTCCCATTGCCCACGGCATAAAATCTAAGCTTCTTCACATGGAATTCAAGGTCGTCTATAATGAAAGGTTTTTCATCTTTATTGTCACTGTTACCCCAGTTCGTATTCACATTATTTTCCAGCTGCAGTGGGATACACATTGCCTGAACAGCCCTGAGATTCTCCACCTCCCTGACATTCCTTATACACAGTTCCCTCTGCCCGGCACGATGCAGGGAAAACAGAGTCACTCAGGCCCCCTCCCCGGGTGTCCCGCTCCCAGTGACTCAGCCCGTTACCCCGCATGTGCAGTACCCACGTGTGTTATTCAAGCATGACTTGCACCGCGCAAGCGCACTGGTTAGCTCCCATCATAGTTGGCTAGATGCCGGCTTTGTTTGCCTTGATATATAAGGCGGATGGGATTTTTTTTGCCACCACCTCCATTGTCTCCTGTGCACTCCTCTGCAGTAAAGGCATGTCAGGTACCCAGGGCTCCGACTGTTCTTTGTTCTGCCTGAATCCCGAGGGTACCTGCCAGGCCTTGCAATATACATGACCTGTAGGAATGTCTTCTGTACATTAGAGCTTCAGAAGACCTCATGAGCTATAGAATCATAGCTGTACCTCAATGTCTAGTTTCAATACCCCTCCTTCACTAAAGCGCTCCCACCCCCGCCCCCAACACAGTATACACACCCCACAAAGCCCTGCAGTGGGAATCAGTTCCTCCACTGTCAGCAGCACCAACACGCCTGGCTAGTGTGGAGTATAAAGCTTATCCCGTCTTGTTTTACAGTAGAGTTATTTTGTCCAGCTCTGGAAGTTTGCGCATTTTGAGTCCCTTCATCCATTTTGCCTCCGCCCCACCTCCCACCTCTGGCAAACACCGATGTGTCTTTATATCTATACACTTTCTTTTTTAATTCCCCATATAAGTGAGATCATTCAGTATTTGCCTTTCTTTGTCTGACTTCTTTCATTGAGCATAATGCCCTCAAGGTCTGTGCTACCCATGTGCTCACAAATGACAAGATGTCATTCTTTTTTTTTTTTTTATGATTGGAGAGTATTCGTAATGCTCTTTACCTGAGTTCTTCAGATTGAACAATTATCCAATATTCTCAAATCATGAGTCCTACTGAAGTTGTTAAATTTATAGGATGTGAAACCAGTATGGTGTTTCCCATCTCTAACTAGGATTTCCTGGGTTATACTAAAACACCTTTGTACGATGGTACTGTAGTAAAAGCAAAAAAACGTTAGCAGTGACTTGGCAAATCTCTATCATATATTCAGAAATTTAAGACTCCAGTGTCATTTTTTAATTGCTGGATGCTAAAAGAATGGGCAACTAGGGAATGAGAAGCTTAGGAAGATGACATCAAGGAAGTGTTATTTGAGTAAATTACTTGTCACATTCTGCTATCCATTTGCCTGTGGAATTAACGATTATTGCCTGATTTCACTGACATTTAAAAACATTGTAAACTGACTAAATTTCAATAAAAATACACACACACACACACACACACACACAAAGAGTGGAGAGGGGGAGGGTTTCAAGCTTGGGTGTCTAGGAGACACCAGGAGGGGCTTGGTAAGTAAGCCACTCTTCTCTGAAAATGACGCGCTACATCTGAGTGCCTGAGGACCCCTCCAGGTAGTGGCTGCCTGACTTACGGCCCTCACCACCCTCGTCTCCGAGTTTCACCTCCTCCGTAGTGATCTCACAAGGATTACCATAACCGTCCTTGGCCCCAGGGGCACACAACTCTCCAATAAAAGCCCAAACTGGCCATATAGACCCAAACTCCTCCTTCTTCTTGGCAAGAGGGAGAAGATTAAAACCACTACAAAGTCATCACAAAATAAGACAGAAGGGAAGGAAAAAACGAACATGCGCTGTGCAAGCATGGTGGGACCCACAATATTCAAGTTCATGGCTAACCAGAGCCTGTCCCCTCGCAGTCTTGTGTACGTGGTACACCCACAGCTTTGTAGGGTCTTCAGTCCTTTGTTTCACACCCAGAAGTCTCCATGGGGTTGGGCACTGGCTCGTTTCCTGTTACAGCACAGCTCCCTCTATTTCCAGAGTTCAAACCCACAGCCGCAAGCGAGACCTGGTTCTTCTATACAGAGGATGGGTCCCTTCTAGGGACCTAACAAAATAATGCCTTTCTGTTAAATAGAAAAGGTGCCATTCAATACGAATTACGTACATCACAAAAGCCAGGTCATTCATTTTAGATTGAAATTTGCAAGTGTAAGTTGAGTTTGTGGTGATGTTGAAGGGTCCAAATGGAAGTATTCTCTCATAAAAAACAAAACAAGAATTAATCACAGCACTTTAGAAAAGGAAAGGCTGTCAAGGAGAGCAAGTTGGATTATCCCACATTGGATTGGAAAAATCTGCCTTGAATTTGAACATATCCTCGTTAAGGTGGCGTAATAATGATCTGGTACTGGCGGCCTTCCAGGACTCTTGATGGAAGCCCCAACTCTAGGAATAGTTGTAAAATTTAAGGAGACTAACCCATGAGCAATGAACAAGTCATGGGTAAATAATGTTTTGTTTAAAAAATAAGTTGCTCCATCCCTGCTAAACCACTGGTCTGAACTCTAGAACCCTCTCCAAAGTCCCACAAGGTCTAAGAACCAGCAGTAAGGTGATTTTGGGGGAACTTAGAAGCAGCAATTTCATTTGAATATTTGTTGCGGAGACAGCTGCCACTAGGATGCCAGAGGACGTGAAGGATGTACGTAGAAGGATGGGTGAAGACAATTTATTCCAGTAGTGTGGCCGTGAAGGATGTAGAGATGTGGTAGCAACTAGAGATGAAAAGGACTAAAGGAAGGTTTTCTTTTTTTCAAATGATCTGGATGGTGGCTCCCTGTATCTGTGTTTTAAAATAAGAGAATTGACAAGAGCCAGCAAAAGGCATAAGTGAAAGACGAAAAAGAAAGACGTTAAGGAATGGAATAACGGTGTGCTACCAGAAGCAAAATCCAGGGCCCAGGACTCTCTTCCATTATAGCAACAGGAGCGAGGGGAGAATTGGGGGCAGGTTAAGTTTGTAGACAGAGTGCAGGATATTGAGGGAGGACTTGTTGGGTATGAAAAAGAGCAGACAGAGCACACAGAACAATGCAATGAATGAATGAGGGAATGAATGAATGAGGAAAGGAAGAAAAGGTGGTCTTTTTTATTTGTAAAGCAAGCACCTCCTGGTGACATGGATTTTGGTGGGTACCCATCACGGAGCCCTTGAGAGACTGAAACAAGACATACTTATTTTCATCATATTTTATATAAAATAGACATTTACATAAATTTTATTTTGGAAAGACCTGGGCAAAGGGTACATAATAAGACTGAAATGGGAGAAATACTTTATGGGAGATAAG
Source organism: Camelus bactrianus (assembly GCF_048773025.1). Classification (NCBI taxonomy): domain Eukaryota; kingdom Metazoa; phylum Chordata; class Mammalia; order Artiodactyla; family Camelidae; genus Camelus; species Camelus bactrianus. The sequence continues at coordinate 18,938,795 of NC_133572.1, forward strand.
ATTTCGAACTGGCACAGCAAAAGGAACAAAAACGTACATTTAGATACAATTGATCATAGTAAAGCATTATGAACAAAGACCACGAGGCAAGAATTTCGTCTGAAAAAAAGGAGGCCTGGGCGAGTCACAACAAGTCAAAGGATCTCCACGTTATAAGAGCAAGCCATGGCTTCTACAGATATTCGAATTCCTTAGGAGGAAGTTAAAAAAAATTTTTTTTCCCCAGAAGCGTAATGAAATCACTAATTTTATGTGTCCAGACTGCAAAGTAAGTGGTTACCTCTGGCATAGTCAAGCATTCGGGCAGCTCAGTCACTTTTAGGGTTGTTTGTGTACGTGTTTTGTCTTAAGGAGTTCTAAAACAAAGGGCAACACTTATCAGTTTTGTCTTCAGAAGCAGAGGGCTTTCTGTTTGGACACAGGAGACTCACGGAGCTCCGCAGAGCTAACCAGTCCTTTAATGGTTAAACGTGATGGAGACATTCGATAACTTGTCCGGAGTGAGGCGGCTCCTCGTGGCAGAACAGGGCTAGAACCCCGATCTCCTGATTCTTGGACTGGTTCGCCCCCTCCTATGGGCCAGCAAGACAACCCCAAAAGGACATTATGCACACTGGAAACTTCCAAAGGGGATACAAATATGCATGTGCACCACCGAGAATGGGATAAATCTCCTGGATTTCTGGACATACACACATCTTTTCAGTTTGGGGTATAAATGTTGATCTAAACTTAGAAACTGACAATGACCAGATCTTGTGGTGGGTGCTAATTTTACATGTTGCATGCCCTGAAGGTTTTAATTGCAAGGATCCTTTGGTGATAAAAGTGGAACATTTTTATATGAGCCAATTGATAGATGTTGATTCTGTTGTGACATTTGATTTTACTGCTATTAACCACAGCTTTGATTGAAGTTATTTTATTTCTTTGATTGAAGTTTTCTTTTCTTTAAATTATATGGCTACTAAAAAACAAAAATAAGGAAGGAAGTGCTATTTTTGGAGGAACTGTTCAACATACTCTTCACATCAAAAACTTCGAGAAAAATAAAAAAGTTATAATATTTCCCCATATTATTTTTGGCATTCTAATTTTTTTATCTTAATTACAACCTGAATACAGGATTCGTTGGGTATTTACTCTTTTAAAAATATTTTATTTATGTATTATTATATTATTGTATTGTTTTATTTTGGTGGGGTGGGGGGAGGTAATTAGGTTTATTTTTATTGGAGGAGGTGCTGGGGATTGAACCCAGGACCTCATGCATGCTGAGCTATACCCTCCCCCTCTTTTAAGGTGTCAAAAGATGTCATTTAGACTAAGTTTTGCTGCTATTGAGAGATACTAACATACAATTTAATCAAAGTAAACATGATCTGGAAATCAGAATAAAAATTAAAATAAACAAAACATAACTACATTTGCTTTGACTGTGTTACTAATATCCTATAGATTTATTGCTCTAAGCTGCAAATCCATCACAAGTCTTAGCAAAAGTGCTTTTTAACTGGTTCTAGTAAGTACAATTAAGGAATAATAACCAAAGCTGAAATGTGTGACCCAAAGAGAGACACACAGGTGTAGGCATAAACTCTATGTCATGGACCCTTTATGTGAGTTACAAAAATTAGTTTTATACACTGGGTACCTCGTCTGGTCCATGCAAATGGCAAGGCAATTCCTCCCTATCTGAGAACCAAGAATTCTATAAATATAAAGTCAAATTACAGTCCAATTGCCATAAATGCAGAACCACCTCACCCAACCCACCTGTTTGTCAATCTTAGCATGGCAGCCTCAACCAACAACTGTGCCATGAGTCATTCTTTAGAATTCTTTGGCTCATTTTAGTCTACATTTAAAAGTTAATATTGCAAAAGATCATACATGTTGACTTTTATAAAAGTCACAAATTCTTCTTAAAAGGTTTTAGCCTGCAGTGGTTCTCCAGCCTAGCTGCATGTTAGAACCATCACCCGGGTGGCCGGGTCCGAGGATTTTCAAAGGTGTGCAGGCTATCCTAAAGCCCGTCTAGGGGCAGAGAGAACCTGTGTGTGAGAGAAGAGATCTCAGCTACTAGCTGAACGTGGCTCTTCAATCTGAGGAGCCTGGAAGGTTTCACAGAGACAAGAAGAAACCCACATTTGCTTTTTATCCCCCCTCCAATGACAGTTTTTAAGGTTACTTGGAATGGAATGGTTTGGATTTTCCCATTTACTCTTGCTGAAAAGCAGTTGCACAGCAGTATTTGCATAACCGCTGCAAAACCCACGTGTTAGCGCGTCGGACCCTTCCTGCTGGGGGCAGCGAGGAACTGTGCGGAGCTGGAATCCAAGCGCTGGCAATCTCTTTGCTTTGTGACAGGCTTCAAAATAAACAGACCCAAAAGAATAGGTCTCAAGATCCCCTAAGATAAAATTTCTTTTCCTCCAGGGTATTTGAATCTTTGGTTTAGTTCACTTTTGCTACATCACTGAACCATGTTTCATGTATACTGTTAACAGACTGAAAACATCTGAATCATTTAAAAAATCCTGAATAATTCCTAAGGTTGAAATAAGCTTGTGAAGCCATTCTCATGGCTCCTAGGTCGAAGGACGGTGAGAGGACTGTCACTTATGGTGAATGTGAAGGCAGGGAGAACCGGTTCTAGGCAGGACAGTAGGACAGGTTAGACAGACAAGCAGTAGGTGGGGAATATCCGTGCGCAGGGAACTCTAAATGTAGCTGAGACAACATAGCAAATGCTGCTCGGAGTAACAGTCACAAATGAAAGTGATCATCAGCTCAAGGGTTCAGCCAGACTGAAGCAATGCCTGTCTCGTCCTCAGCCACCTTCCCACCTACCCAGGATCCAGTGCAAAATGGAATCGCAGGACCCCTTGTTCAAAAATTATGAAGAATTTCAAGCAGAACATTCAAACATAAGGTGCTTCTGAGTGCAGAACTCTGAGGGTCTGCATGAAAGCTCGCCCCTCAATCCCATCGCAGGGAGGGGCCACCGACTCACGTGCCAAGTGCGCTTTTGTTAAGGGGACCTGGCGGCATCTCCGTGGCTAGCCAGGGCACTCCGTTTTTGTTTTGATAAGGATGAATCCCCCATATTTCATGTTACAAGAACAAATAAAAACAGTTATAAAATACACTTAACATCTTTGAAAAATAATATGTGATTTATTTTCTTATAGGCACCATTCGACTAGGAAAACTACTTCATTGGTCACATCTCAGTGAGGGTATTAACTCAGACGAAAATATCTGATTGATCCAACAAACAGTGCTCACTTTTAATGTTCAAAGAGATGCCAGTGTGTGCAGACAGAATGAGACAGAGTGACAGAGGGAGAGAGACAGAGAAACACCAAAAGAAGGCAGAAGTCTCCTGAAGGCCATGTGACGCTTCTCTCAGACAGTTTTAGGCTGTTAACAGCCATCTCGCATTTATTCCAACAAAGGTACTCTTACAGCTTTAGCAGCACTTCAATTAAGGCATTAATTGTTTTCAAAATCGGGGGCTCAATCTTTCCCATTAACTTTCTAAGCATGCGTTTTCATTACAGATTATTCTAAAAAATTGTAATTCAAGTCCTTAGATCCTGCTTTTAGCTAGTGCTTCACATTTTCCTACTGGAAGGGGGGGATAGTCATTTTATAATAAACACTGCGGTACATTTCTTGACCTTAGGACTATAGAAGTGTCATTTGGGAGGGGGAGAAAAAGATTTTAAATAAAATTTTGGATAAATTTCTGACAGATTACATTAAAAGACCATTAGAAACAGATCATAGTGGTAAGATATACATTATTGGATTACTGACGCTCACAAACTGATGTAGGCTAATGCAAATTCTGTAATCCTCTGCATTTAAAATATTCCTGGCATCATCCATGTCCAAGGAAGGTTTTCTTCCTTTTATCTAGATTTACCTGGACAAAAAAATAAAGAGAGAGGCAGTGCTTTCTGATACCGAGGTTGAAAAGAAGCAGAAGGTTTTTTGCTTTGGCCTGAGCGTCACATACGCTTTAGGCTACATTTATAGGACAACTGACTTAACAGCACTGCCCGCAGTGGGTTGTGTTTTTTTTTTTAAGTTTATGATGAAAACCAAATTAGGATCATGTGTTCCAATTTCTTCGATTCTAAAATATATTCTCGTCCCAACACTGAAGCTGGTTCCTAATTTCTTCAGGTTTTGCAAGTGAATAATCGATCCACGTTTTTTGAGGGGCTGTTAAAACTGAACTTTGTGATTTAGCTTTAAAATTGTTGTGTCATCAGTTGTGAATGCTGCTATTAAAAACCACTATGTACAGACGGAAAAAAAATGTGTGTATATATTAAATATTTTATAAGTTAGGAAATAAATAACACTAAGACAAATGTCAAATTGTAAGTTCAACTTTGCCAACCCTATCTTTTAAATATAAATATGTATCTTTTAAAATTATGAATTTAGACTTTTCCCCTAGATTTGTTGAGCATTCTCCATGAAATCTCCAAAATTACAGATACAGAACCAAGAATTCTGGGTTCTGTCACTCATGTTCGAAGCACAGAATTCTCATTAAGCCCAGACAGACAGATCAATAGAGCTTCCTTTCCATCTATTTAAAGTCTATGAAGATTTCTGTAATATACTATAAAGATTCCTTAATGGTTAAATATATTTTCAAAAAATAATCATCTCAGGACGTCTGAATGTTAAGATAATAAAGTAGAACATTTCTCTCAATTAATATCTTTAATATTTCTCACGTAGAATATACTATTTTTTTCTCCACCAAAATAACAATATATTTGGAAGCGGAAACATTTATGATTTTAAAAGCACTTATGAAATCTTAGAGCAGAACCACCACTCTGGTAATACTTGTAATAAAATTAAAATAATTTAAAACATTTCCATAAAGAATTAGGGGTACCAAGATCCTTGATTGCTCCCTTGGAATAAAAAGACCCATATACAATTCCAGAAGCTTCCTTTTTGATATATGAAGCAGTGGGAAAACAGCTCATTTCAGGGTGGAAGTTAATTTACTTCTCAATAGGGCTCTAGTGATGTCCTCAGAAGGATATTAGATAAAGCTCACTTAGCAATAGCCCTTTTCCCCCGTATATTCCAGAAGATTTTACAAAAACTACGTGGTACTCATTTTTGGTTCTGTAGAATTAAATGAGCTCCCTCTTGGTACAATTTCCCAAATGGTTTATTCTAGAGGATTCATCCTCTTTGAAAGAGCTCATCTCATAAAGAAGAGAAGCTCTGACTTTGTAGCATTTCAAGCCCCTATTTCTGGGACGGAAATGTCTACGCTAAGCAACAGAATTAGACTTCCGGGTCGGAAAAGCAGGCAAACGTATGAAAGGAAATCTGGAATTAAAGGAAACAAAAACATCTGTAAAAGGTGCAGTCTGCCAGCCTTCCCTCTCAGGCCGCCCAGCCCAGGCTCGCTCTTTTTGTCTTTCATGGAAATGCAAGTCCCCAGCGCAGGGTTACCAGCAGGTGTCCCCAGACGTGCCCCCCTGAGCTCCGAGTGAGAGGCACGCTTCAGTGGTTGTCCCCCAAGGACGTGAAAGCCGAGGCTTCCGTCCCTTCCTCCTCTTCCAAAGGCACCGGCACTGTCCCTCGAGACTGGGTCAAATGCTGCTACGTTTGGTCCTTTTCTCGAACTTCTTGAAGCCTTTTTTCTAGCCGATCCAATTTGGCGAGGTTCTCCTGTAGCAGTTTGCTGTCTGGAACCAGCTGTAAGGCTGTCTCATAATAAGCTCTTGCAGACACATAGTTTCCCTGCCGAAAAAAAGAAAGAGAAGAATTATGTTCTGATCCAACAGAATGTTCTCTTGGAGAATGGGGAGACTAAAAAACAGAACTTCCGGCCCATTTTAACATTACTACCCTCACAAGGAGACCCTGTCTGTGCGTGTAATTTTATCCTCATCAGTTGGTGCTTTTGGAGAATCCATTTGTTTTAAGTACCAGACCAGATGGAGCATGTGAAGGATAAGAGTTATACCATACGGTTAAATGGCAGAAAAACAGATTTTTCAATTCTGCTAATATAGGGTATGAAGCAATCATTCCAGAGTGTTCTCCCAGGGTTATTCCTTTGTAGTTAAGTGGAGCCATGGCAGTGGAAATTCATATTGAGAGGGAGGGGGAGAGGGTAGGATGGGGGGAGAGGGATGTGTGTGTGTGTATGTGTGTGTGAGATATTTTTGAAATTGCAAGAGTAATGATTAAAAAGTAAATAGTTTAGTACAATAGCCAAGACATGGAAGCAACGTAAATGTCTATCGACAGATGACTGGATAAAGAAGATGTGATTTTATGCACAGTGGAATATTACTCAGCCATAAAAAAGAATAAAATAAAGCCATCTGCAGCAACATGGATGATCTTGGAGATCATTATACTAAGCAAAGTAAGCCAGAAAGAGAAAGACAAATACCATATGATATCACTTACATGTGGAATCTAAAAAAAATGACACAAATGAACTTAATGACAAAACAGAAACCGACTCACAGACATAGAAAACAAACTTATGGTTGCCAGGGTTGGGGCAGGTGGAGATATAAAGTGGGAGTCCGGGATTTGTAGATACACACTACTATATATAAAATAGATCAACAACAGGGTCCTACTGTATAGCACAGGGAACTATATTCAATACCTTGTAATAGCCTAGAATGAAAAAAATATGAAAAGGAATACATATATGTATAACTGAATCACTATGCTGTATACCAGAAATTAACACAATATTATAAACTGACTATACTTCAATAAAAAGAGTAAATAGTTGAGTAATCCACTATACTTACATAGTGGTAGGAAGCATTTCAATCTTGAGCTTAAAACATAAAAGTAACTTTTGCCTAACACAGGCTTTAATGCAAACATAAGTTTTTATAAAATGAAAAGAGTTGATAATAAATAATACGGAGTCAAATTTATCTGATACTCCAGGTGTGTGACAATATGTGTCTGCTGGATACTCTGAAGGCAGCAGGGAATGTATGTCACTCTGGACCTGCTAAGGACACCTGTCTCCACACTGTTGGCCGCCATCTGGTCTGTTCAATGTCTCCCAAACTGGCAACAATGTGTGCCTGGTCCCAGAGAGTCAGAATTCTTAACTTTTTCCAGCCTCTTTTCTGCCACTAAACGTGTTCCTTCCCTATGGTCTACCCTCTTTCAGAGCTGTGTCCAGAGAAGGAAGCTCGTTAGAGATCTCTCCATTCCAAAAAAAGATGAACTTCATTCTACTTTATTCTCCGTTACAGCTCCACGTGGATGAACGTTAGTCATTCTCTGAATTTTCAGCACAATTTAAAACAGTATCCCTAGGAGTGAAAGTGCTCTGTAGCAACAGCAACTGATATTTATCAAAAGCTTAACTCTCTTCCAAGCGAACTGACACGTGCCAAGACCTCGGGCACCACCGGATGTGCAGAGCGCACTCAATCTGATGGTCACTATCATTATTAAAAGACTGTTTAGGCTCCGTGTAAAATCTGTTTCTTACAGCATTCACTTGTCGTTATTTGGAAAAGGAGAGTGAAATGGCAGGAGAGAACGTTGTACGCTGGGAATCCAGGCTTCAGCACGTGCACAAATGAAAATACTTCTGATTATTAACAGTGTTTCTGATAAGAGGCTGAACAGAACTCTGGACAAATGAGAACCTGGATTTAGCAATGTTACTGCTTTTCTCTTCTGTCTTCCCACAAATTGCTCTTTTCTTGATGAAACTGGAAGCCTTATTTTTTTAAAAAAATATTTCTACCTGTTAATCCAGTGTCCCCAATTTCTAGATGCTAGATAGAGAATTTGAATTATCCAGTTTGTAGCAATGTGCTAGCTCCTATGACAGCCACTGGTCCTACGTGGCTATTTACATTTAATTGTAATTCAGAATTCAGGTGCTCAGTTGCACCAACCACATTTCAAGTGCTCAATAGCCCCATGGAGCCAGTGTCTACGACCTTGGACAGAACAGACACAGAACATTTCCATCACGGCAGAAAGTTCTATCGGCCAGTTCCATTCTAGAAAAATGCATGAACGTCACAGGGCAGTATTGAAAACAGTACTAGGTGATATGGCTCAGGCGAAGCAATTCTTTGATTATTAAGAATGTATTGCAGCTTTTTTTGGTCCAGCCATTGCATTTTATGTAAAACTTCATGAAAAAATAGTATCTTTTATCACCAAGTACTATGAGCAAGGGACACTCTCTTCTCCCCTCTCTTTATCTCCTTGCAAAGCCTTATCCCAACTCTCAACCTTCCCCGAGCCCTGAGCCCTTCCTGCACTTCACCCAGGCTCAGGCAAGGAGTGGGGTCTGGGAACGGGGTAACACCGCTTGATGCACCCACATCCTGGCAATGCAAAAGACGCAGGAAGTGAACGGTTGCTCTAGAAGACCTCAGGATGCTATTCCTGCAGCCTAATGGTGACATCCAACTGACCACATCCAAGCCGTGCGCCTGGTCTATGTATGTTTATATCGGATTGCATCCTATGAATCTACTGATATTAGACATTTAAAAATTGCAAACAAGGCAATTTTATACTGTTCAACCTAACCCACGATGTCCACTGAGATGAAAAGAAGATAAACTCATTTTTAACCAGCATGCGTGTTACATTTTAGAGCAATACACTCAATAGATCCTTCCTCCATCTCCAGACACGTTTTCAGGGGACACCTCTAAATCCAAGGCAATGAGCCCCCTTGTTAATCTGAAAAAGCAACATAAATCTACTGTTGTCTCTTTACTTCCAGAGCCTGTGGGATGAGTGTATTTATGGCATTTCTCTATTTAACAGTTGAACCCACTGCTTTAAATGCATGTGCACTCCATCTAAAAACATACTGAGTATACTATTTGAAAATATAACATACATTAAATTATTATGTTACTGCTTTTAAAAATAAGTTCATTCTATGTTTTCCGACTAGATACTGCTGGACACCGTGGGATGTCATTAAGATCAGAGCTCAGGCCAGAGATCTGGCCTTGACTGGATTCACCATCTCTGTTCCTCTGTTAGATCCAGGCTCATAGCTGCAGAGCAACTATCCCATTCTCCCCTCCCATCTATATAGTCATAGGTCACCTTTTCATTTTGTTGTGTTTCTGAGAGTGACCAGTTTCCACTTAATCGTAAACCCTATTAAGCCTTTGTTTAAGTCCTAATCAGTACCTTGCTATTTCGTCACGGTAAAGGCTGATAGAAGCTAGAAAAAAAGTTACCTAAACAAGATCCTTTGAAAATGTGTCAGATCGCGGCATTTCTCCACTCAAAGTCCTCCAAGGACCCCAACCTATTTGGCATGAAAACCAAAAACCTTACCATCCCCTTCAAGGCCCTGCATCATCTGGCCATGGGACCTCTCTGACCCGGCTTCTTTCATTTATTTTCCCTTGCCTCCTCCCTTGTCTTTAAATACACCAGCCCGGTCATACCTCAGGGCCTTTGCACATGCACTTTCCCTATTCTGCCACATGGCTTGCTCCCTTCAGGTCTCTGCTGAAATCACATTTTTTCATCAAGGCCTTCCCTAACCACCTCAATTTAAAATTTTGGCCCTTACCCCTGGCACTCCCTATCTTGTTTCTCTCTTTCATTCTTCATAACACTTATCACCATCTGATACATTGCATGTGAATGTAGGCATGTGTGTATGTATGTGTTTATTTATTTATTGCCTGTTTTCCCCTCCTAGAATGTTAGCTCCATGGGGACGGGAATTTTTGTCTTATGTGTTCACTGCTGTATTCCCTGTACCTAGAAGAGGACCTGGTATGTAAGATGCTCTCTACACATGCCTGTCAAACAAATGGATGGATGAATGAATGACAGTGCATCTTTGTCATTACAGACAACAGCCCCGCAAAGGGCAACTTTCAATTACTCACTCAAAGGTAGCTTTTCCTTTCGAAAACAAACATGCACACACAACCGTGTTTTTCAGTAAAATATTAGGGACTAAAAGATACATTAGATGTAAGAAACAGGAACACTTTATCTTAACAGTGAGTTAAGCTGCAGGAAAACGAGCTACATTAGTGAATCCCTCACAAGACTCTGGTTCCCATAAGCAGATTTCCTCTGCTCCGTGATGATACTTAAGTACATGTGACTTTCTTTATGATAAAGAGAATCATGGAATCTAATTTATACAGATTTATTTTGAAAATGGCTTCACGACATTCACTATCTAAATAACACAAAATGAATATAAACTGTGCTGATTTCACTTCTGAACACCTCTGTTTCGGGTATTCAGGTAAGTCAGAGAGGGAATTCACAGCAGATGCTCAGTCTTTTAAGGGAGAAAAAGGCAGAGAGAAAAGGAAGGGGAGACGCAGCGCACACGGACGCGGATTCTTTTCTTACCTTGATGTGCTGAATCCCACCCATGTTCATCCAGGCCTGGGCTTGATCTGGGTTGAGTTCCACGGCCGCTCTGTAGCTCTAGACATACAAGAAATAGCTTCAGAAATTTCAAGTATCTCGGGAAACGAGAACCCATCTTTCACGCTACAGGATTGCGAAGACCATGTTCTTCGTATGTGAGAATTTCAACGGTGAACCAGCCCCTTCTAGTTCACAGGTGTTCCCTTCATGTCTATGATTTTTCAGAGTCGATGATTCTAAAGTGGAGGAACCTGAAGTGTGTAATTTCCCTGCAGAGCTAACCTCTGGGCTTCAAGAGACTGAGATGCCTGCCGGAAATCCACGCGGTTTCTATCAGAGCGCAGCGTTTCTCGCTGGCCTTGACCTGCAAGAAAATGGTGCTTTTCGATCTTTTTCGCTATAAATGGAGTTTGGAAGCAGAAAATGTTATAATCCTAGAATCCTAGCATAGTTTCCTACGCAGCTGAACCCTCTCAGGACACGACCGATCTGGTTATGCAGCTCACGCCTGAGTCCTTGGAACGACCGATGCTCAGCGTCTCCTTAAGGCCATCTCCTTTCATGGGAGACAGTGCTGGTCATTAGAAAGCCTTTCTTTTTCTCCTGTCTTATGAAAGGGCTTCACGTGTTTGAAGGGAGTTACCTATTTCTCAAATACTTTTTGTCTGAATAACGTATTCCATTAAACGTAACATCTGTGAGGCACATTTTTAATATTTTGCACCTTGCTTTGCTGCAGAGGCATGCTCACCGCTGAGTCTTGACTTGAGGAGTGGTTGCCACCTTCAGTAGAACTAAAGGCCAAGAGTATTGCCTTCAGTGACAAAGCTGGGGATCTGTGTGTACATTCTCACGTTCCTTGCTGTTTTTATCAGCAAGAATCCCCCTGAGCAGATCCACGAAGTAACTAGAATCTGCCCATCCCTCCTCAACTTCAGTTTTAGGAAAAAGAATCAAATGTTAAGAAACTGAATTCTTAAAAAGCTGCTAAAGTAAACTGAAGGGTCTGTCTCGTGGATTAATTTTTACCCACAGAGATGGGACGTCGTATGGAAGTCAAGAGCCCGGATTCAAATCATGCCCTGCCTCTCACCCTCTATGTGACCTTACGTGAGACACATAACCTCTGAGTTTCAGTTTATTCAACTGTAAAATGGAGACCATGCCTTTCTTACATGATTGTGTGAAGGTTAAATTACTTAATACGTGTGAATCATACACAAAAATGCGAACATATTACAGCTGCGACCAGCCAATGGCTCTGTTCCTACTTCTCACAAATCCAGCTACACTATAATGATTATTTGAGTCATTGGTCAAGCCACTAGAAAATACTTTTCTTTTTAAAATAATACATAAGATCAGATAGAGATGCCATATAAATATTCATAATTAAATATTAATTAATCATTAAACAGTCATGTTAACAAATACCTTAAGAATGACAGTATTGAAGGTGTTTACAAGGCAGAGAAAAATGCACAATTTTTGCTTCAAATATGCCACCATTTCTGTTTTAAGCATTCACATTCAATAATTTTTCCAAATATCTTTACATGTGTTTTCCAATAATATTTTAAAAGCCTTTTACTATTTATTTTCAAAAATAGCTATATCCTCTGAAATTTTACTTTTTCTCATGATATATTCCACACAATTTTATGCCTTCATTAATTCCAACTTGTGGCTTTACCCAGGAAAATGGATAGTATTTCTGTAACATTTCTATCTATGTTTGTAAATCTTTTTTATTTCAAATTGTGTTAAGTCAATTGTATTCCAAAGCTGTACACATGGAACACCTGTAGGAGGCAGCATACTATGTTTTAGAACACAGAAGGAAGCAGACCCTTTCCACGAGGAGAAGTCCAATTGAATAAGAGTGCTGAGCTGCCTCTGTGCACGTGCACAGAGGAGGGGGGGGAAGGTGGGGTGGGAGAAGAGCGGGGAGGTGGGGAGGGGAGAGGGAAGGAGGAGTGAGGGGAAGGGGGAGGGAGGGGACAGAGAGACACAATACAATGTAACATATGACACTTTCAAATGACTGGTAGAGACAGTGTTTTAGGAGTTATGAGGAAACAAGGTCACTGGGAGAAAGGAGGGTCCAGAAGGCTTCCTAAGGCAGGAGGACCAGGACACAGACCTGTGGCGGTGGATGGGTGGGAATCTGCAGAGGGTGGAGGGGCCGAGGTGGGGACAATGTTCCAGGATGTGTGGGATGCCGAAGCACCAGTCCAGCTGAAACAGGGTTACTGACGGCAAACAGAGAGACAAAAAGAAAGAGTGGGGAGGAAAGAGAGACAGAGGGAAGCTGGTTTGAGGACAAAATGTGGAAAGCTTCAAACATCAAGTTCAAGGTGATAATTCAGACAATAATGCAGAGATATTGTGGGACTCCTAATAGTCAAAACCCAGAGGCTCCATTATAAAAAAATAAACTTACAACATCATGTCACTAATCAGAAAAATCACCCCACAAACGCGCCAATGATCGTAGGCTTTAATGTATATGCTTCATGAAAGACGGAGGGAGCAGTCATTTTAATCCAAGAACTTAATAATCCTTTTATGAAGTGTTTATACCTCAAAAGCTTTGTCAAGAAGGTTCTGCTCTCTGAGTTGGTTTCCTTTTGTGAAAAAAAGTTCCGATATAACTTTGGGGTCCTTTGGTTTCAGCTTGAGAGCCTTGTCTATAGCATCAAGGGCCTGTGTGGGTTGGAAATTGAGACAGAATGAACGGAGATTACACAAAGAAAAACTAACATAAGAGATGAAATGCATACTTTTTGTTCTTACGTATTAACTCGTGTGGTGACTGACAATCAAAACACATTCTTCATTCCTTCTCTTTAACATTCTCACTGGGAAATAACATAGCCCTGCCAAAGTAATGGATCTACTGCTCAGGCTTCCTATTTATGTTAGTGACAATGAAATATTCCTGATCGTTGTACAGGAAAGTCACGTGATGCCACTGAAACAAGATCTGGGGTCGGAGATGTTTGGCCCTGACCATGTGTCCATCTGGACCACTCCTCTTAGGCCCCCGGTGCCCAGCACACACTGCCCCACCCCCTGCAGCCAGAGGTCCCTTCAAAGCACAAATCTGACAATGTTGCTTTTCTCCTGAAAACAGCAAAGCTTCTTCCAGGATAAGGAACAAAACCCTTGCCCTGGTCCCAAGCCTTGGGGTGGAGTCCCCAGTAAGCTCTGTGGCCACGTCTCCCACGTGCACCCTCCTCCCTCACACCCATCCCTCAGACGGGCCATTCGATGTTGACACAGGGCTTTTGCACGTGCTTTTTCTTGCCTGGAACGCTATTCACTGCCCCCTTTTGCTTAATACCTATTTGTCACGCAGCCCTCACCTTCACATCACTCTGCAGGGAGCCTGCCCACCCAGACCACTCAGGTCCCCTGATCATATGCTCGTTGGGCGCCACGCTGCTCTTTGTGACATCACTGGGCACAGCTATAATTCCACCTTGGTTTTGTGATGACTTGTTTAATCTCTGTCTCCGCTTTGACTGTAAACCCCACAAGGACAAGGGCAGTGATTTTTTTTGTTTTCTTCCATGACAGTTTATCCCCATTGCCCACCAGAGTGTCTGGCCTATAGCAGGCATTCAATAAATATTTTGTTGAATCAGTTCGTGAATTAACTGGTTACGTGACCTTTAAAATGGAGAGAAATAGTACATTTGCAACGCAGGGCCACTGACCTGCCTTACAGGGTTGTTATAAGGATTCCATAAAACATATTTGAAGGAGCACAGAAAATGGTGAAGCATACAGATGTTAGTCTTTATAGAGTTAGCTGGAAACAGATGGAGATAATAAAACATGAAATCTTCAGATCAAAGATGAGCCAAGAAAATACCACTTCCAGGGGACATCTGAGGAATCGAGCAGGTATGTGTGAAAAGTGCCCAGAAGGTACGCTACGCCACCTGACGACGTCCAAGACCGCTCAGCCCTGTGAGTGTGCAGATGGAGGGTCACTCAGGTGCACCCCGTTTTCTACCCGTGAATCCAAACAACTCGGACCCGAGTCCCCTACCTTCTCGTGCAGCTCATGTTTGCTGTAGATGGCTGACAGCAGGCGATAGCATTCCAGGCACCCCGTCTCCTCCGACACGATGTGATTGGTCATTTTTTCAGCTTCTTTTGTCTGACCCATCACAGCCAAAACCTGAGCCTGCAAAAGCACACCGACCTTGGCTTAGAGGACACTTGGTTATGATTGTATCAGATCAAGCATTCAGGCCCCATTCCCGACAAAGGTGCCTAGCGTCTGTGCATGACTCACAGAGGGGGCTGACTCACCACAGTTTGTGGGCTTTCATTTTTTGTTGTTTGCTTCTTTCTTTATTTAGGTGTGTGCATGCATTTGTGTATGAATGGCAGGACCATCCAATCTATCCAACGAAATGACTTGTGCCTTTTTTTTTTTATTATTGAAATACATAGTCAGTTACAATGTGTCAATTTCTGGTGTACAGAGTAATGTTTCAGTCATACATATCCACACAGATCCACTTCATATACTTTCTCATTATAGGTTACTACAAGATATTGAACACAGTTCCCTGTGTTACACAGAAGAAATCTGTCTTTTTCTCTATTTTTACATCATAGTTAATATTAGCAACTCTCAAGACGTGTGCCTTTTTTAAAAAGCTGACAAAGTATGTCAAAAGAGAAAAGTTTTCCTATGGTTTCAGCAGAACACTGTGTTTATAACAAGAGAATGAGTTTGTTTTACTGAAAACCAAAGGAAAGGGAAGAGTAATGATCCAAAACAATTGAAATAAAAAATATCGTTGATTTTAATTTTCCTGAATTTGGTAACTGTACTGTGGCTGTGTTAGAGGATGTCCTTGTTCTTAGGAACTATTTGCTGAAGTGTAGGAATAAAAGGTATGGAGATCTATAACCTTCACATGGTTCAGGAAAAAACAGGCATTAATAATATATATACATATATATATATATATGTACACACACGCCTATATGTACACATACACATACATACACGAGAGGGTGATAAATGCATCAAAGTGCTAAAAATTGATCACTCTGGGTGAAAGGGTATACGGGAGTTACTTTAAATTCCTGCAAATTTTTGTAAGTTTGAAATGATTTCAAAACAAAAGCTTCAAAGCATGTTTAGTGCACATGCCTTTGGTGAGTGGCTGTAATACTGGTTACAGGAATATTCCTTAAATGGATAAAGAATGGTTCTAGTTCCAGTTCCAAGGTTTCCTGTGTCGAGCCCCCTGCATCTCATGCTCTGCGTCTGTTCCCTGCTCCACTTCCTTCCTTTTGTCCCACTCACCAGTGCCAGGCGGAGTTCCCTCTGGGAAGGCTGGAGCGCTGTGGCTTCCCGGTAAACCTGCAAAGCTTCTTCGTATCTGCCGGTGTTGTAATACAGCGCCCCCAGAGGGGCCAGTATCTCAGCTCTGCGGGCCACCTGCAGGGCACTGAATTTCGAGAAAACAAATTGACACTTTTCATCAAACAGCTACATTTCCAAAGGCTGAAACTTAGATTTAGGGACCACTGCCCATGGTTTGAGACTCTGCTCCCACATGGTCTTTGTATTTTGTATCAAGAAGAATGTTAAAAAAAAAAAAAAAGAGAGAGAGAGAGAGAGAGAGCGCGCGCGCAAGATCATGGTGCCAACCTCTGACAATAAGAATGTCTCTAGTGGGGGAAGAGCGTGTAGCTCAAGTAGTAGAGCACATGCTTAGGGTGCATGAGGTCCTGGGTTCAATCCCCAGTACCTCCTCTAAAAATAAATAAACCTAATTACCTCCCCCCTGGCCAAAATCAAACAATCAAATAATACAGTAATAAATAAATTTTTAAAAAGAACGCCTCTAGTGACCTCCAATGTGGAAACCGAGCCCCAAAGTTCTTTTCCATTAACGTTGCTAGGACTGTTTTGATGTGTACACAGTCTTTCATCTACATCCATGTTTGAAATGGCTATTTGTGGCTTGGATTGCAGTCCATCACTTCAGAAAACAATGGACTAAGTAAAATGGGAATTAAACTCCGACCTTGATTTAGCACCATGGTCTAACCAGCAGGCAAAGAAAGTCATTAACTGGGATACTGTTTATTCCCAAAGCACCATGCGTTGTGCTGTCCTCTTTGGAGATGAGCGTCTGTATTACCTGCATTGGCAAACGTTGCCGGTATTCTGAGAACATGTGTTCCAATGAACTACAAATTTGATGGGCAACAGCAGAGGTCTCTGAGTTGCTCACAAAGTGAAGAGAAGGAACTTTACCGTTTGTACCATTCTTCAGCCTCACTGTTGTCTCCCAGCGACCTGCAGAGTCTCCCCAGGTTCACCATGGCCACGTGGTGACTGGGGCTCAGCCTGATGGCCTGTTGGTAATGGGCCACTGCCTTCTCTGGGGCGCCTGCAACCAACGGTGGGTAAGAGCGGAACATGCTTTAATTATAAAAT
Organism: Camelus bactrianus; assembly: GCF_048773025.1. Classification (NCBI taxonomy): domain Eukaryota; kingdom Metazoa; phylum Chordata; class Mammalia; order Artiodactyla; family Camelidae; genus Camelus; species Camelus bactrianus. The sequence goes on from NC_133572.1 coordinate 18,955,716, forward strand.
ACAGACTCATTTCTCTTCTGATGTTCACCATTCTCTTTACAGTCATACCACCAATTATTCAGTTTGTAAATTAGCTCACATGTTGGCTTCTTTTCCTTGTCACTGTTTAAACTTTGGACCATTTTCACTATTCATTTTCACTTCTGAAGATATTAATAACAAAAAAGCAATAAAAACTAAAGCCTGTTTCTTTTATTAAGTGTATTATTTTAGTCAAAGTGTTTTTTCTGGCCATTGCTCTAGCTAATTTGATGTTTTGAGATGATCAGAGATTATATATATAAATATTGTTGCTTCTCACAGAAAAGATGGAATGGGCTATTATAGAAAGAAAACCGTTCCGAAGCAATTTCTAAGGGTCCGTCACAATTACTCTGCTGCAGTATAGTGACTGAGGCACTGCTTTAAACAAGCAGGGACCTGCTGTATCTTGAAAATCTCTTTTTAAGTCATACATTTTTGTTTAGATGGTATTTATCTAACAGGATTTAAAAACTAATAACAATGCCACCTCGCATTTGTCTAGTGCACTGTATATTTTGAAACACTTTAATTAAACGATCTCACATGAGTTTTGCAGGCACTTCTGGTACTATTAACTGCCTTTTGATAGCGCATAGCTGCCTCTTGGGATTTAAGAGATATTAAAAAAGACATTATCACTCTACGGATACAGGTACTAAAGTGCAAAGACATTAAGAAACTTGATAAAAGTCACAGGGCAGGTGAGAGTAAAAGCCTGAACTAGAATCAAGCCTCTCCAGTAGGATAACGTTCCCCAAAGAAGCTTCCTAGTGTAGGTGGCTGAGCTGTGGGACAGTCTGAGATTCTCCAGGGAACGGGATGTTTATTACCTGCACAAACATTTTCTCAAGACTGCCTGCTTCGAATGCAGGTTTGACTAGGAGGGGCCAAAAGAGACTCCATGTATGTAGAAGGTCTATGAGTCACTGGCAATGGGGAGAACTTCACCAGAGTGAAAACACAAATACACTGGGAGTGGGGGGAAGCTGTGGTCAGTGAGATTCTTGGGGTTGGGGGTGGAGGTGGGATGGTTTGTTGCTGAAGCATAAGGAAGAGGGCTAGACCAGGCAGGCCAGCAGGTCTCTTCTGGTTTTTCAAGCTTTGTATCTAATTTATGATTATGCTGCGAATGAGCCAGCAGGTGGCGCTCTGAAACAGTTTCCATGCAAAAATCAGGGACGTTGCCTAAGGGAATCAAGATGTAAAAGTATGTTCTATAAAACAGAAGAGCTTCGAATATCCTAGAAAATTAAACCCCCTTCGAGCATTTCATATTGACAAAAGTCAGCAAAACTGAACTTCAGTGCAGGGCAGGCAGTCTAACAGTCGGTGAGAACAAATTGGTGTTTTTGTATTAAATTCACATATCCCTTCATTCTTTGTAAGTATTCATCATATGCCAACAGTATGTGGGGCCAAATCATAAAGAACACAGAACCACTACCCAGTAAAGTTTTACATTAAATAAGATGAAGTAAGTGTATTTTATACGGCATCTGTCCTGTAGGAGTCCCCTCCAGCCGTTACAACAGTGCAGGTTCTGTGGTAGGTATCACACAAGGAACCACGAAACAATTCTGGAGAAATTTTAAAATCAGCTGTAGAACAGTATTTACCATCTGCCAGTAAATAGATCCAGAGGCAGGTTCTGCATTGTTGCAGAGAACAGTTCGCATCACAGATTTATAAACGTGCCCAAAGGCTATATTCAAAGACGCCTGCTAGTCATTAAATGGTCAAGGCCACACCACCTGCCCCCCGGGGAGTTTTCCTTAGGGATATGATTACAAGACCTGGGCAGACTTTACTGAACTGAGCTTAAAGGTTTAGAGAAAGGACAACCCCAACAAGCAATGTGACCGTCAACGGTGTGGGCTGCCGGCCAAGCCCAGTGAGTTCTGCTTCTGGGGTGCTGTTTAGGTGGCTGCCATCTAGCTTGATAGACAGTAATATCTAATCTCAGCAGAATGGGTTCCCTCCAAGCTCACTCACCCGTGTCAACTAGGAAAACCCCATAGTTGTTGTGTAGGTCTGAGCTATCGGGACAGTTCTTTATTCCAGCCTGGTATATCTCCTCAGCTTCCTTAAATCTCTCCTTTAAAAGAGAACAAAGAAAAATACATCAGAAAAAAATTTAAAAAAAATCAACAGTCAACTGAACAACAGAAATGGGAAAAGCAGAAAATGATTTACTGAGCATCTTGCCAAGCACATGGCACCAAGATCAAACACTAGGTACTTGGAATTAAAATTAATGCCAACTGCTCGCCTACGTATGATTCATACCTGTGTTTAGTTCCTTCAGGGCAAACTAACTGATGTTTACCAAGAAGGGATGCCTGGGGGGAATCTGTCCTGTTGTTGGAAAAAGCCTCCGAATGGCTCTCTGAATGGGATGCCCACCACTCCAGTAAGTCTCTGGATGAAAACAGGTGATCCGTTTATAAAAGAAAGTCTTCCGAGGTGGCGAGCTCACTGGAGGGTGGGGAGGCCTGGGCTACGGCCTTACAGCTGCATTTGCGTAACCAGCACTCTTGCCTGCTGGGCGTGGTCCATCTGGGGAGGTGTTCTGCAGGAAGTGGGAGGGGAGATTGATGCCGACTATACAAGGGCTTTGCCTTATCCTGTCTATACTTGGGGTATTTCTACAGCCCCCCTGTTTGCTACTTCCCTTATCAACCTGTGCCTTCCATCCCTGAGCTCTTCTCTCCAACAGGAATGTGTGTCCCTCAAAGGCACATGGCCCACACCAACCCCATCAACTGCCGCAGCTTCAGAGGATCGCTTCCTAATTGCTTTGGTCTTCTACGCTGAAGATCCACGTGAACACACTTTAATAATTCTGAGTTAGCTGTTAGGCACATTTTCCACAACCACTTGAGAATGTCATGTCATGCTTTCTTTTACACTATAGATGGTAAAGCCTAATTAATGAAGCAAAGCTGTAACAGAGAAGAACAGATCTGACTCCGTATTAGATCCATTCCTTTGGCTTTAACCCTGTGCCCTGTTTTCTAGGCTGAGTCTTGCTGGCTCTGCGCCTTTTGTAAAAGAGTGTTGCCTTTAGCCTGAAATAGACAGGAGAGCCTGTTCTCAAGGCTCTGACCTTTAAGGATATGAACACTTTTGCGCTTAAATAAAGATAACAAGTTGCAGAATAGAAAATAACATTTGTTTTGTTGGAGGTTTTACAGGGGCACCATGATGTGACCCATTTGGACAGCTGCAAGAATAAAGGATTCCTACACCAAGAAGTTTGCAACAACAACCACACTCCCTCCCCTTTTTAATAGAAAAGGAGCCTGAATTCTGACTGGAGCAGGATGGTTCTCCAGGACATTAGTCCCCCATCTTCTCAGTCTGCTGGCTTTCCAAATAAAGTTGCTATTCTTTGCCCCAGCACCGCATCTCCCTGTTTATTGGCCTGTCGTGCGGCGAGCAGAATGAGTTAGAACTCGGTAACGAAGCCACCCAGGTCCTAACAATTACTCACAAGTAAACCATCTCCTAGTTTCCTGGCGCTGCCGTGAAGGTCAGGTGCAAGGCAATGATTCAGCATGAAGCACAGAACAGCTTTTCCTTTAATGTGCTCTGAACGTGGACATTTTCCATAACTGTATCAGAAGTCACCACTACTAAATATTCAACCAGACACATGACAAGAAAATGAACAGCATCATTATTCTCAGACATGACACCTTAAGCTTGTGAATAAAAATATTCTGCGTGCTGGGCAGTAAGTCGAAGCCTAAATCTGCTTTGACCCAGAAAGATGAAGACACTTGGCATTCTCTGGAATGAGCAATGCCATCTCTTCGAACCCACACATTTAAATACTATTTGGGGGACAAAGTGTGGTTTGAATTTGTCAAATTTCCCTTATTTGAATTACAAAACCACAGTCCAGCAAAAATGGAGATCTGGGTTTCTAATAACATGTGTTTTCTCATTGCCAAGCTTAACGAATTGTCAAACTCAAGAGCTAAAGACAAAAAAATCTCAAAATATCTTTCAATCTATCGAAGAGAAGAAAAGCTTTATAAAAATCTCACCCACTGAAGGTCTAGGAAATTGGTGAGTGTGTGTGCGCGCGTATAAATGGAGACAGGCCAGACACAAATTACAAAACTCCAATCAAATGAGCAGTTAGAGAATACTATGGGGCACTTACCCATTTGCCATTCATTCAGCATGTGTTTCTGCAACGGCACACTGAGCAAGAACTGGGCTGACAGTGCTTGGTCACATGGATTGGGTTCTCAACTCCACCATTTACTGTCCCTGTGACCTTACTTCCCCTCTATGTCCCCAGGTGTAGAACAGGGACAGTGCCTATGTCAGAGGGTTGTTGTGAGGATGGAATGCATTAGAACACTTAGTATAATGCTTAGCAGATAGTCAGCAATGGGTCACATCAGCCTCTACCCTTATTACTGCTACTAGGAGTAGTATTTCCTGAGCCCCTTTAGAAACAAAGATGGTATTAGCGTCAAACACTAACCCTGGTCAGGTGGTAACACAAGAAACTCAAGAGTTTCAGGAATTGATTACCTAGTCTGGGCTTAGCCAGGGTCTTTTTTCTCTGGTTGCTCTACTAAAATATTAAATGTTTATTAACCTCCATATCAGAAGGTGGTTAAGAAAAATTAAAAGGAAGAACATTCAAGTTAGCTGTGTTTTTTTTTTTTCATGTATAGGGTTAATTAAAGAGATTTGATGGGAAAGAAATTTGAAACTTGACTAAAATGCCGCTTGGACAGGCTTGTGGCCGCAGTAGCACGGCCAGGGCATCGGAGCTCCGGAGCTTACCTGTTTCATACACCACTCACATCGAGCTGTATTCCTCAGTTCATTTGTCTTTGAGCTCCTTGAATCGAGGCATTTTGTTTTATTCATCCCCTTGATTTGGCACCTGTCACCCAGAGGTACCCGCCAGTAGGGCCACCCACGTGCCAAGGACATGGTGGAGACAGAAGAGTGGATGAGACAATCCTGCCCCTGCCCCTCGACAACTGAGCGGGTTTCAGACAAGAAGGGGACACTGTAATGACAGTGTCATGGGAGAAGCACAAGGTACCTGGGAGGCAACCACGAGTGACGCCCAGATTGTGTTTGGATAGACAGATTCTCTACACCTGTCGCGATCCAAACGCCCAGGAACGCTGCTGCACACTGACTCCAGCAGCTGCGAATATGAAGACGTGCTTGAAAAAAATCTATGGCTACGTGAGATCTTAAAGACATCCTTATAACTAAACTGTGGGAGGGCTGAAAGTGTCTTTCCTGAAAGGAACAAAACTGATGTCCTCGCATTCCAACTTGCCAAAGTCAAATACAACGGTTTTCAAGCGCAGTTATTATTGTCTCTGATTTAATCTGACCTTCCCCCCACCCCCATTCTTGCTGCTCCACCTTTTTCATCTGAAACTGCTCTTCTATTTGGGTCTCTACTAGAAGTGCAATTCTCAAAGTCCAAAGAAGTAATGGGGTTTAAAAGACCATCCACGTCAAGGGCGAGTAACCACATCCCCGTGCCCTCGGTAACCCCAAGGGCAGTCTCGAGACTCTGGCTCCATGAAAAATGCTTTCAATATCTGTCTTCCCTTTTCACTTGACTGTACATTTCAGAGAATGATTAACTCCAATTATTGAAAAGCAAAAGGAAACCATCACTGCGAGAGAAAAACACCTTCTCGGTGTTTACTTAAAATAAATTTCGCCTTCTCTGGAAGGCAATGCATTTACCTTAAAGAGGAGGATTCTTTCTCCCTCACGTTCGGTGTTCTCCCTCACGTTCGATTTCATTCACCTCCTCTGGCTAGACTTCCCGACCTAAGCTGATCATCCCCAGTCTCTACTGACTTGTGAGAGCCGGAGGAAATGAATACCAGCTATTGATAGGGCAACTTTAATGAAAAATGCCTGTGACCCAGAGAATGGCTCTGACAAACGACACTGTCACGAGAGCCCCCAACCCAATGGCTGCCTCAGCATGAAATCAGCCTTCAGGGCAGTGGAGAAAAATGGGTAGCATGCAGCCCCGGGCTCCTCTCCAACGCTCAGAAGCATTTTCAGTGGGGTGGAAATAAGACAGGCCTTGAGGGAGAGAGAAAACGCAGTCAACATCTCCCCATTTTACATACTGCAATTACCGGCATGGCAGGCTTTTTCCCTCAAGGAACGGAAAGTGAAAAGCAGGTCTTCTGAAAAAGAACCTTTGACTGTAATTGACTCTCTCCAGGTGATACGCTTAGAAAAGATTTCTCATGGTTCAAGTTGCAGGAGGACAAAGGGACACGGACCTAGTGTAGCAATCCTCAGACTTCTCGGTTTTAGGGCACTTTCGCACTCTAGAAGTTACCCCAGAGAGCTTTGTTGATTTCATTTATTTTAATTAAATTGGAGGGACTGGGGATTGAACCCAGGACCTTGTGCATGCTAAGCACGTGCTCTGCCACTGAGCTGCACCTGCCCCCCGACCTATCCCACGAGCTTTGTTTATGCAGGCTACATCTATCAATATTTACAACAGGAAAGAAGCTAGGGAACTTTTATTAAATAAATGAATATTTATTATTTATTTAATAATAAATGGAAACAGAACACATTTATAGGAAAAATAACTATATTTTCCAAAGCAAAAAAAAAAAAAAAAACAGTGAAAATAGTGGTGTTATTTTCCACTTTTCTAAGCCTTTTAAATGTCTGGCTTGATAGAAGACAGCTGGGTTCTCATATTTACTTTTGTACTAATCTGTTTCTAAATTTTTTGTTCATTTCCTTTGAAGAGCACTTACAATGTGTCAGTGTCTGGTGTACAGCATGACGTCCCAGTCATGCATATGCATACGTATGTTCATTTTCATATTCTTTTTCACTAAAGGTTGTTACAAGATATTGAATATAGTTCCCTGTGCTATACAGAAGAAACTTGTTTTTTAAATCTATTTTTATATATGGTGGCTAACATTTGAAATCTCAAACTCCCAAATTTTGTTTCTGTATGCTTTTTAGTTGAAGTACACCAAGAAAACCTGGTCTCACACAGGCATTTAGTTGGAAAGGGGAGAAGATTTTAATAATTTATTCTCATGATTGTGAAGTACATCATATAGCCTCTAAAGAGAGTGAGATTAAAAAAATCAAATTACTCATTATTATTATAAAAACTGTACAGCTCATCTTGGATCTCAGGGGTCCCAGTCAACCCTCTGTGAACAGCTGGCTTAATGAGTGGCTTGTAACCACAGGCACTGAGCATATGGGGGTGAAGGGTGTGGTGTTCCAAACCAGGGACAGACCCATGGAGACGAGGGTGGACGTGCCAGTGCTCTGACGTCACGGCCACGCATCTGAACTGCTTTCTAGAAGTACTTCCACTCTGGCCAATGATAAGAGCACACAGTCATAAGATATCTCCCCATCAGCCAAATGACTTTACTTACTATCGCCAACCTGGGACGTGTAGGACCACTCGGTGTTTAGACTCATGTCAATGACTGCTCTAAGAAACTTCAAGACACAGCAGCTCGAAACATAAGCAGAGACGCCTGCATTCTCACCCTCTCCTTGGCTTTTACTTTCTTTGCAAAACAGTTCTTCCCCCATCAGTCAGCGACATGGACGTTTATGAGAAGCGTGCTGCCAATATTTGATGTCTAATTCTCTTCCTCATTCGACTGAAATGAATCAATTAACTTGGCATTCCTCCTCACCAAGGACATGTTCGGTATTTCTAATCCTGAATTTTCTCATCACCCAGCAGACTGTGGTCAACATCACCCTGTGACAACTTCAGTAACTAAGAGAGAATCACTTCAAACAGGAAATGCCAAGAATCATAAAATAAAAGCTAAAGAGAAAGGATGACAGGTGTAAGCGACCACGGGTGTGTAACACTGTCAGGAGACCAGGAGAGGAGGGGGAGGGGCTACATTTGCATAGAATTGTAGCTTTCTCCACCTCCAGAATTCTCCCTTGCCACGTCGTCCTCATTCTCTGCCCTTCCAGGCACACGGCTTCACACTGTTCCCTACTCCACAGCCCTCACACAGTCTAGCTCCTCTAGCCAGAAAGCTCTCCTAATCATGTTTACCGTGTCGATATCTACAAATTCTTCAGGTATCAGATTAAGTATCACTCTGTGGCCCCCATTTCCCATACCCCCCTTCCCACGTTAGGTTAGGTCCTGATAACATCCCCACTGGCACTTTCTCTTTGCACACTTGTCACACTTGTAGATACTGGGGAGAGGAGGGTCATTCTTTGCTTAGGGGTAGCCTTCCCTTCAAGATGCTAAGCTCCATGAGTTAAGGCTCCATATTTTGCTATTTCAACAATTTCTAATCCTTGGTCTTACCTAAGTGCTCGATAAATATGTGCTGAAGAATTAAATCAGTAAGTTACTGAGGTCGGGTTCAGTTCAAGGTAACCTGACCACCACGCAGTGGTACATACGTGGCTGAAATCTATCCAAAAGATGGCGTTTGTCAAAGGAGAGAAACTGACCTCTTCTACTCTTGGATCTGTGCTTCTAACTCATTTTATTGTTCCAATTTTCTTCTCATTCTTGTATCAGGTGAAGTCATATCCCACAATGCATAAAAGAAAAATATTTTATTTAAGTGTTATCAAATTAATTAACTGAGTTTTTCAAAAGGCTGTAAACCTGGGGCTAGCAATAACTCACAGTGGGTCAGACTCATAATGTTAACTCTATTTCCTTTACGGCTAGTGTAACGTGAGCTATGTAAACTACAGCAACTGTGGGCTGCTTAAAAATGATGGCGGGCTTGTAAATGTTTACAATCCTATCTGTGAAGCTGGAGTGCAGCCAGTTCTGCATGCTCACGGGGAGCCAGGGACCACCTAGACTTTGAATCAAAGAGTTCATTTTCTGATCTGTTTTCTTGACTTCGTGCTGCAGGAGGCACCAAGGGGCATCTTTCTTCTGGATCCTTTTATGTATCTAATTCCTATGACAGCTCATCTTCCTGGGTTTCCTCTGCCACTTTTCTAAGCCCTCTCCAACCTGGCCCCTTGTCCACCCAACCTCACTAACCACGGTCCATCACCACCGTCCCATCACGGGACCCCAGTGCCATGCAACGACAGAGCAGTGGGGGAGGGGTCGAGCTCCCAGGTCCTGACACCAGTTATCTGTATGACTTTGAGCAGCACTTAATTCTGTGCACCTCACATTTTTATCTACAAAGCAAGAAGGTGAAAAATTCATGAAGGTTCCCCCCCACACACACTACTAGCCGTTTTCCCCTCAGAGAAATTACCTACTTGTAATATGGATTCATTTATTTCAAGTCCTAAAACTCTTTCCAGCCCTGAACTCTCTCACTGCCATCTGTCCACATGCTATTTCCATTTAAATTCTCCACTCACATTCAAGACGTGAAGGCTGCACACTGCTGGTGGCAGAGCATACTGGTACCATTCTTTTAGAAAGCAACTCACCGATATATCTCAAAAGCCATGAAATAGGCTGATATTCTTTGCTATGGGAATTCTCCTTCTAGGAATCTATTGTTAGGAAGTGATTCAAAATACTGTTTTAAAAAAGCCAAAGAAGGAAAAGTTCACTGCCCTCCTCAAAAGAGCCCAAATGACCAACAGTTGGGATATTATTATGTAAATTATAATTCATCATTTGCATAAAGCAGTAAGTAGCTATTAAAATGGTATTTATGAAGGCCATTTAGCATCATGAAAATTTGTATAATATTATATTTAACTTAATGGCAAGTGAAAAGAACAGGATATCAACTATATGTGAATGTTAAGCATGAAAACAGAAAACATTAGCTAGAAAAGATATCTGTACCCCCATGTTCACTGCAGCATTATTTGCAAAAGCCAAGACATGGAAACAACCTAAGTGTCCACTGATGAATGAATGAATAAAACGTGATATACACATATGCAAACATACACACACAAACACTCACACACAGAGTGGAGTATTATGCAGCCATTAAAAATGAAATCTTGCCATTTGCAACAACACAGATGGACCTTAAAGAGGTTATGCTAAGTGAAATAAGTCAGACAGGGGAAGACAAATACTGTATGATCTCACTTAAATCCACCCCCACCTTCGCCAAAAAACAAAAACAAAAACAAAAAACACCAAGATCATAGAGACAGAGAATACACTGACCAAGACAGTGGGTAGGGGGTGAGTAAAATCTGTGAAGGGGATCAAAAGATACAAACTTTCAGGTATAAGATAAATAAGTCTGGGGATGTTTTGTGTAGCACGGTGACTATAGGTAATACTATTGCATTTCATATGAGTGTAAATCTTAGAAGTTCTCATCATAAGAATTATAGCTCTGTATGGTGTTGGACTTATTGTGATAGTCATTCTGCAATATATACAAATATCAAATCCTTATGTTGTATGCCTGAAACCAAGATAATGTTATATGTCAATTATACCTCAATTAAAAAAATTAAGTATATTAAAAAGACCTCAGGATATTTTTTAAAAAATGGTAACACTTGTTGTTTCCAGATATGATGGGTAAAAGACATATTTTATTTTCTCTTTTTTTAATTTTTCCGTTCTCTCCATTATATGTTCATATTACTTGTGTAACTGAGAAGAAATGTCGCAGCTGATTTCGCTTCCTCTCGTCCTAAAATCTTTCCTCTCTTTCAGTCCTCACGTGCAGACAGTTCTTAAGTGCAGGAGGCCTCTTCTTCCACAGAAGAGTCTATCCATCCCACGCTGTCTGCCCGAAACAAGGCTCTCGACCACTCACGCCCCGAATGCATTTAGAAGCTTCCTCCAAAATACTCCCCGTATTTCCACAAGATTTTCTTCCTCACATGTTTTAAAACTCTTTCCCCAGACGCTTACCTTTGTCTCCCATTTTCTATCAATTTCAAACTTGTGCTCCACCGTGGCCCTCCATAGTCTCCACCAGGTAATGTGTTTTCGATTTATTGACCCACTTTTCAAATGTTCCCTTCTCCAATCCTCTACTGTGTCCAAACAGATTTACTTGCTACCTTCAAGTTGCAGCAGAGCAAGGAGCACAGTATTTGTTGCAGGCGAAGTCTAGCTAGGAAGGGTTACGACACTCCTGGTTTTACTGGTGGTGAGGCAGAGACATGCGCAGTCAGCAGTGCGCTGGCAGCAGGGGCAGGGCCGGTCGAACGGACCTTGCTTCCTTGTTTTGATAGACTCACAACCTTAGATCCGGGGAAGGATCTCAGCAGGTGTCTGACAAAGTGTCTCAGAACACCCTTGTAGACAAGACTGGGAGAGGTAAGTTAGATGATAATATAATTCACTCAGTTAATCAAAAGTTAAATAACTGTATGTAGAATCTTGGGTAAAATGGAGGCCAACCTCAAGAAAGATTCTGTAGTCACAATGCAGAGCTTCCCACCCGCGACTGTCCTTGCAACTTGAACATCAAAACATAAAGTAACTAGAAGCTATTCATATTCATCTGCCAATTGAAATATCTAGGAAAGGAAGCTGATACAACGAATGGTAGAAAAAAAGACTAAGAAATCTTAGAACACTTGAAATTTCAGGCTGATATAAAGAAGCTGAAATTAAACACAAAGATGAATCCTTTTACCCAGGTTTATAAAACTTGCCTGCAAACTGGGTGAGACCTGGATGAAACAGCATTCACATTTTTTTAGGGATTTCGATCTGAGCCGAAGTGTCACGTGGATGCTAAGCAGGGAAAATCATTCATTTAAGGGTGTCATGTAATCGAAACACAGAGTCTCAAGCCAGGGAAGTATTTCTGTTCTACCTGAAGTTACTGAACTGCAATTCAAGAAGCCAGTTCCATTGGGAGCCATATTCTGTCATAGCCTATGAAAGCACATGACCAGAAGGAACGTACTTGGAAACCAGGGTAAATGAGAAGCAAGTTGAAGGAAACAAGTTTAGCGTAGAAAAGAGGTGTTTAGAAGAGTAACAAGAGAGTTGTGCTCAGACACTGTGCTCTAAAAGCTCTCTGTTGGGCCCGGTCCAGCGAGAGCGAATGACTGGACTGTTGATTTCAGCTCAGAATAGGAAAGCGTTTCCTAACGGTAGACTGGCCCACGACCACAGCAAGTGTGGGCCGTGCACAGATGGTGGCACTGGAAGATGACCTGCCAAGTGGACGGAGGGTTTCACAAGTATATTACAGACTAACCAAGGTTTGCAAACATTGCCTTCATATACTCGGGGTGTTTGAAATTCTGGAAAGCTGTTAAATAAGGTTGTGCCACCAAGAAATAAATTCATTTGATACTGAAGGATGTGAAGCTAGCTGGGTTTTTCTCTGACAGTCTCTCTGTGCCTTTCTTGTGCATTGGAAGCATTCTTTTATTAAAGAATTCAAAATGTTGAAAGTCAAAAGGGAAAGCGATCCTGAATGATGCCCAACAGCTGCATTCTCTCTCAGTGGTTAAAATCAATGCCCAAAGGGGCAGAAGAAAGAACCTTTCCTCTTTCAATTACATTCTTAGATTTCATAGTGTTTTCCATTAAAATATAGTCGAAAGACTGGCAAAAGTTGTGACCTTTGTATGTAGGAAAAGGTCACGGTTGTAGTCATCACTTGTTTTTCTTAAAAAGCGTTCATAACTTTGACTATGCGGCATGCGATAACTTTACATCAATTTGCCATTGTGTTTCTCAAAAATTAAATTTATCGTGTCATTGACTTTAAATAAGGCATCTGATATATCTTAAACTGGGGAAAAGTATACATGTGGCCCTTTTGAATCACATAGACTATATGTTTTATGGACATATATGTCTATAAAATTTGTTAATAGCAATAGAATGGACTACATAATAAATTTCAATCATCAAACATCTCCGACATTTAAAAAGAGTAACTTTTCATGAACTTGAAGTTCATCAATTTACAAAAGGAATACAATTTAAAATTTTTGGATTTTTATTAGGGTAAATTGCTTTTCATAATCTTAACATGTTAACACTTTATTTACATAGAAACGATAATTAAAGTGGAGTCAAGTTATTCATGAAAATATTCATTAGCGCTTGGTGTTAAAGAAGATAGTTTTAGATACTCTTAAAATGCTAGAGTCGTAAGATACAGTAAAGAGTGTTTAGAATATTTATCAATTTTCAGATTTGGAAACTGAGGCCCAGAGAGGCAAAGCACTCCTTACTCTAGTCTGTGCGGCTGGTTACTGTGAAGTAGGGTCTAGAACCAGGCTGCCCCATTTGTCGTCAGATGCCTTTAACAGCACAGCGGAAGGGAACTGATTCCCAAGGTAAATCACGTCCAGAGATGCTGTGCGAATGCCCGCCCACTTTACTTAGTGAAGTTCCCCTAAGGCCCTAGGGAAGGAGTAGACACGACAAAGACAACACAGCTTTTCTAAAGAAATAAACTTGAACAATTGTTTAAATAATAGTTCAGGATATTAATTCAAGAAATAAAAATATATCATTAGTTTGTGAGTTGATGTGTGTTCCCCCAAATGCCATAGGAGCTCCAAGGAAATCTAACACACTGTGAGATGGAGGGGGTAGATGCAAGGTGGGGGAGGAGGTGGAACCTGAACTGAATCTTGGAAAATGGGAAGGATTTAGAATGAGAGGAAGAAAAGGCAGCATTACAGGAAGACGGAACGGCGTGAACGCCTGCAGAGAGCTCCCCCAAAGCAACGCGCTGTGTCAAAACTGGGGTTGGGTAGGTGAGATTGTCAATTACCTCCAGGCTAATTTTCATCAAGAAGAGCAATTAAATGCTTATTATCTGTCCCAGCAAGCTGTGAAAAAAAGACATGATTGGGAACTCTTTTTGTTTGTTTGGAAGTCTAACTTTCTTTTTTCTTTTTTTTTAATTGAAGTATAGTCAGTTACAATGTGTCAATTTCTGGTGTACAGCGTAATGATCCAGTCATGCATATATACATACACACACACACACACACCCATATATACACATATATATATAACTTTTTAAAAAATTTATGGATGTATTTTTTTTAATTTTTTTATTTTGGCAGGGGGGTAGATATATATAAAACTCTTAATGCAATTCTGTATTTATTTATTTCCTTACTTATATCTTATTATTCCAGAGAGAAACTGAGGCAGCTTTCAAAAATATAGAACATAGATGGGGGAGGGCATAGCTCAGTGGTAGAGCGTGTGCTTAGCATGCATGAAGTCCTGGATTCAATCCCCAGCACCTCCATTTAAAGTAAATAAATAAACCTAATTATCTCCCCTCCAGAAAAAAAAATACAGAACATAATATGGAATAAAATCAATAATGAGGGAAAATTAATCACTAAGGAGGGAAAGCAGCACACACAGAAAAACAGACTATCTTGTCCGGGTGGTTTTTAGTCGGAGATGGGGCCAAGGGGGACGGAACTGAGTTGACTTTTTTTTTTTAGCATTTGTAAGACTTTTCAATGCATTAGGTTAAAATGAAGCAAAAAAAAAAAAAGTGTTATTCAGGAGAAGCCTTGCCATTTTAACACCGAGACATGAGAGAAATTTCTCCCTTGAGTCCTCCTACAGAAGCCACTGAAGGATGCAGTAGGTCTTGGCCTCACCCCTCCCCTGACCCTGTGGTCAGAAGGAGTAATTTCCCAGAGCTGTTCCTCACGCTGTCCCTCAGCGTCAGACAAGGACATCACACGGAGGCACAGTTCAGTTACGAAACAGCGTGGCTCACAGGCCCAGCCCTACTTTAAACATAAGAGTGAAATCTAGGACAGGTACTGGATTGGAGGGACTACACATTCTTCAGGTCACAGTGATTCACTTATTCACTCTGTACTTCAATCAACATAAATAAATAAATTGGAATCATAAAGAGAAGATTAGCCTGGCCCCTGCACAAGGATGACATGCAAATTTGTGAAGCATTCCATATTTTTAAACAATTTAAGTGTCCTTAAGCAGAAGAGTAGATAAAGATGTGCTATACACACACACACACACACAATGAGATATTACTCAGCCATAAAAAATGAAATTCTGCCATTTGCAACAATATGGGTGGATCTGGAAGGTATTATGCTTAGTGAAATAAGCCAGAGAAAGACAAATACTCTATGTTATCACTTTTATGTGGAATTTAAAAAATAAAGGAAAGGAATGCATATAATAAAACAGAAACAGACTCACAGAGATAGAGAACAAACTGGTGGTTACCAGCGGGGAGAGGGAAGTGGGAAGGAGAAGACAGGGGTAGGGGATTAAGAAGTACAAACTACTATGTATACAATTGGTAAGCAATAAGGATATATTGTATGGCACAGAGAAATATAGCCATTATTTTGCAATAACTTTAAATGAAGCATAATCTATAAAAGTATTGAATCACTAAGTTATACACCTGTAATTAATATTGTAAATCAATTATATTTGAATTAAAAAATTTTTTTCCAATAAAAAATTGATTGATTGCATACACCGTGACAGACATGGAGAAAAGGCCATGAGTAAAACAGGCAGCTATTCTCATGGAGACTGGCTCATGGAAATAGTCTAGTGGTGGGAGAAAGATCCCAGATAGATACATGTATGTTAGATGGTGATAAATACTGTGGGAAGGAATAAGCCGGGCAAGATGACAGAGAACATGGTGGGCAGTTGGAGGTAGCTATTCCGAAAGGGTGATCACAGTCCACCCTCCGATATGGAAATATTTGGGCAGAAACCAGCATGATATGTGGAAGGGAACTCTAAGGTGTCTGGGAGAACAGTGTTCCAGGTGAGGGCACAGTAAGTGCAAAGGCCCTGAGACACAAGCATGTGTCATTTGTCTGAGTAGCTGCAAGACATCCAGCCAGGCAGAGGCTGGGAGAGGGTCTTCTTATGAAAATGAAGGAGCCAGGATGAGATAAGAAAAGGGAATAATGATGGAATCAATCTTTTCTTCAGAAACCTCCCATTGTGTCTGCTTCAATGCAAGCCAAACACAACCATCATCATTTTAGCTTAAACACTGTGCTGAAACATGCATTAAAATCACCCACTCCAGTGGGGAGGGTACGGCTCAGTGGTAGAGGGCATGCCTAGTATGCACG
The DNA here is from genome assembly GCF_048773025.1 of Camelus bactrianus. NCBI lineage: Eukaryota > Metazoa > Chordata > Mammalia > Artiodactyla > Camelidae > Camelus > Camelus bactrianus. The sequence goes on from NC_133572.1 coordinate 18,971,799, forward strand.
AGGTCCTGGGTTCAATCTCCAGTACTGCCATTAAAAATAAATAAACATATAAACTGAGTTACACCCCTCAAAAATTTTAAATAAAATCTTCTCTTAAAAGAAAAAATCACCCACTACAGAATGTAAATTGGTGCAGCCACTAAGGGAAACAGTACGGAGGCATCTCAAAAAACTAAAAATAGAAGTACCATGTGACCCAGCAATTCCATTCCTGGGTATAATATGCAAAAATAAACCCCCAAAAAACACTATTTGGAAAAGATACATGCACCCCAGTGTTTATAGCAGCATTACTTACAATAGCCAAGATATGAAAGCAATCTAAGTGTCCGTCAACAGATGAATGGATAAAGAAGATATGGTATATATACATATAGTGGAATATTACTTGGCCATAAAAAGGAAAATTTGCCTTTTGCAGCAATATGGATAAACTTGGAGGGTGTTATGCTAAGTGAATTAAGTCAGACAGAGAGAAAAATACCGTATCATATTACATATTTGTGTAATCTGAAAAATACAACAAACTAAGGAATATAATAAAACAGAAGCAGACTGACAGATATTGAGAACAAATTAGTAGGGAGGAGGAAAGGGGAGGGGGTTGGAGGTACACACTATGAGGTATCAACTAAGCTACAAGGATATATTGTACAACACAGAGAATATATCCAGTGTTTTATAATAGCTATAAATAGAGTGTGGTTAACTCTTAGATGAGATTTTCAAAGACAATTTTGCACATAACTTACAAAGGCAAATCTCTTTTCCCAGGCCAGAGCATGTGGCATGGGGCAAATTAGGGGGTGCAGAAAGAAGCAGTTTTAAAGCAGTTGTAAGAAGTGAAAAACCTGCCTGAAACTGATGTGAGAAAATAAATATCTGTTTAAACATGGAAAAAAAACTGAATAACTATACTGTATACCTGTAACTTATATAATATTGCACAGCAATTATCAATTAAAAAAATAAACACCCACCACAGACATGAGCTTTTGTCTAAAGCCCACCCATACTCTGTGAAGACTATCAGAGCAAGACAACCAGGCTTAACATTTCTGACACTTAAATACCCATAGAATGTCCTGATTTTGTTTCCTGGTAAAACCTCCAAAGTTTTTCAAATGCAAATTGCACTCCAATGTACCTGACGCGCAGCATCCAATCATTCATTACTTTGAGCCAGTGCTGCAGAGCATCTTTCAATGGTGTTGAGTTTGAGTTCGACTTTAAAGCCAATCCGGCAATCGTGTGATAGCAGAATCTACAGTCTATCGAGGGCACTTTTGTGTGTCAACAAAACTGTATCATCAATTTAGAGAAGATAGCTTCTGTTTTCCCCAGAGCAGGGGGCATGCTTCTCGGACACTGAAAAGTGGGATCAGATCATTCAGACACAGCGAAAAGCAGGAGGGGACTCAAAATACCCTACTGTTTAACGAGAAATGTTCTCTCTTAGGAGCCTGTCCTACAAGACTCTGTGATCTTCTAACAGGCATTAAGACATGAGGTCTATAAGATAGCTGGTAATTGGTTCCATATTGAGTTCAGAGATCTCAGTCCATCAGTAATTCCCCAGAAATATATGATAAGTAAATAGAAATAAAACCAGCAAATATCATGAATTGTTCTTGACAGATTTTTGACCCAAAGTGATAGGGAATGTATCAATGCCCTACAATTGACCATTCTATCTAAACGCCACCTACAGACACAGAGCACACTACAGTGAGAAAGCTGGTTTGGTAATTTCTGTCAAGAAAACTGACATAGAGATTAGTTGTGCAATATGAACTCACAAATTAAATGATCAGTACAAAAATCTGTGTAATTTAATTTATACATTCAACAGCAAAATTAAAAAAAAAAAGTGAAACTGAACATAAACAATTACCTGCTCTGCCAATAATGAAGCTAAACTTGAATACGCATCTGCAAACTCGGGACCATATTTAATGGAATCCTTCAGTAAGGTGATCGCCTCTTCCTTTTTCTCCTGAGACCTAGAGATGGTAAGAGGGGAAAAAAAAGAACATCTTTTAATAAAACTTGATTTAAACCCTCTGATGAGACTTTAAAATCTCATTTCTTTCAGCAAAGATTAACTGATTCACTCTGGATTTTACTGCAAATGAATTGAACTCGACTTTCTCAAGGTGCTAACAAGTTTCTGTCTCTGAATTCTCCCTGGAAACAGACATTAAGCTGGAAATGATACTGATTTTCCTACCTTCCGTTTCCTGCTGTGCACTTTTTGAAAGTGTACAACCTTTGTTACCAGAAAGTTTGACCTTCAGGGGGAGCGGTTTTGGGTGCATGACCTGAGTGGCAGAGGATGGTTTCAGCTCCCAGAGAACCTGGGGGCTGGGCTCCTAACGAGGGCTGAGCCACCTACCAGAGACAAGCCAGCCCAAGCTGCCCACGCCAATCTTTGTTTTCATACCTAAGAGAGAGACACCTTTTATACATAATTTGTGAAATTAGAAGGTACTGTGACTGTTGGCTGGCCAAGAACGGTCCGCTGTTTTATTGTCATGTTTTTACTGAAAATCGGGGCTGGTGGTCTTCATGTTAGTCTTCTCCCAGCGGTTACAGCTTTGATTCAAAGAGGACTCAAGACCCAAAAGTTATCACCATTATTCTGGGTGGAAGTTCTCTTTCTGTAAGCCGCTTGGGGAAACACTGAGTCATTAGCCTGATGTCAATATCTCTGAAGCCAAAAATACACACTGGCCATGATCAGCTTTGCCACCAATACAATTTCACAAACACTGACCACCTGCTAAATGCTAGACATTGTAATTGGCAAAAGAAGTGGAATGAAAAGCAGAACCCCTGGAATTACAGAGGGCACTCAGCCTAAGGGTCCCCAACTTTACCGGTTGCCCCTACTGAATTGTGTGCCCATGTTTTCACTATGCAGGGTCAACAGTAACACTGTAAAAAGATTCTCAGGTAGCTTGTACACACACTGAGGTTCCAGCAGCGCTGCTGCATGACTTATCAAAGGCAGCCAAGAGTAGCTCCTGCTACAAAACCCCTACGTAGGGCTTCAGTCTCTGTAGGATGAAGATTTATAGGGGAAAACGAGTAACTGACCCCACAAGTCTGACTTCCAAGAGCTAGAAGCAGCATGTTGCAAGGCAGTGTTACCCAGGAGACAGTCTCAGACCTTGGGGAAAAGATCATGTTTGCGGCATAGACATTGCATTTACTACTATTCAACTTAGCAAATATGCAAACATCATTGTGTATTATGTGTTAGAGCTATTTCCCAAGGGAGGCGGCTGTCCGGGCTATCCTCTCCTTATTGGGGTCTAGCGAACTCCTACTTGGGTCCTCCTGTGGTGCCCAGTCCCACCCTGGATATCAAGGTGTGACACCCGTGTCCCTAAGTGGACACTCTTTGGGATGTGGCTTCAAAGTTGTATGGTTATAAGAAATTTGCATCACAGAAATTTGCTGCTTTCTTGTTGACTCATTCATTTGGTTGACAAACATTTAAAGAGCTTCTGTAAGACTCTATGGGGGTCCACTATGTTTACAAACTCTTGGGTTTCTATTCTAAAATATACATCTAAGTAATTCTTCCATGGGCACATGTTTTTAAATGAAAACTTGTTTTTTAACCCTGGGAATTTGACTATTGATTTCATGAACTCAGAACTCTTCCTCCAAGGATTCTGTAACATTAACTTGGAAACTTTCCCAAAATCCAAAGGAAGATGCGGACTTAGGAAATAAAGGCAGAAAATTAAGTCCCTCGGGACATAATTTAGCTTGGCTATGCTTCAAAAATCAGCAGAGAAAAAGCCACAACAATTTGATGGTTAAAGATTTAACGATTTTCATTTGTTATGACTCACATCAGTCAGAACGACAACTTAACCTTTCGTATATGAACTCGGTGAGATTAATCACCACTTACTTCAGCCTATGAATCTAAATATTGGAGGTCGTCCATTAATATTCACGTGACACAATGGAAAAGCTAGCATCAAATTTATTCGCAGGGAACTCGAATCCTTTATGAAAGCATGTTCCTCTACCACGCCTCTACTGACCGATACACTTTTAGAAAGACATCCCATCATGTAATTTCATGTGGTGTGTAAGTATTACAAGATGCAAAGACTGAGGCAGGTGAGAATTCCCTCTTGGTTCTGTACTCCTGGGTGACTCTGCTTTTCCCTGGGAGCCTTTGGAAGTCATTAGACACCAGCAGGGGTCAGACACATGCCACCTTAACAGAGATTTTAAAATGTTTTTTTTTAAGAAAGCCCAAGAAATGGCCAAGTGGTAATTTTGTTGCTGTTGTTTATGGTTCTAAAAGGGAGATGAACAGTAGGGAAGATATATTTCCTCTGTCATCTCCTCTTTTGCTCACCCTTTGGTAGGAGTTAATGAAATAGGTGTGGTTTTGACATAATAACTTATAGCAAATAACTACCTGAATGGAACCTTCCTTGGTCATTTAGTAACACAACGCCCACATGAGAACTGAGGTTCATTTCAACCTGTTTCTGAATTCAGTAGCATGCTTTTCGTATCTACATCGTGGCCCAAGTTTCTTCGCTAATTATCCCGTATTAAAAAGCAGAGGCAATATGCCTACCATTCTATTGGATTACTATACCCGGATCGCATCTGACTCAGCTTTGCTTGACAAGACCTTAGTTCAACCCTGTTTCTAGTTCCCTCTTTCTTCTCCTTCTACTATACATAGACAAGTAAAAGACATCCTTTCCAGAGCATTGCTTTCAACACACTTTCTTATATAAAAATCGTCATGAATGCCCTATTGCCTACAGATAGACTCTTAGTTTAAAACCCTTTACAATATGGTTCTGACCAATGTTCCAAGCATACCCAGGTACCCACCAGTCCAGCCAGACTGAGTGCCTTTTGGCATCTATTCTATGGAACCTAAGATATCACCTACCTCACTGTCTCTCTACCCTCTCTGTATGTTAAGATCACTTGGGGGTGCTTCTGAAAAGGCCTTAGAGTTCTGAAGTTGGGCTTCTTAACAAGGAAGCGCTCCGCAGGAATATGCCCACCAACCTGATGTGAGGATTAGGGATACAACCAACCTCCTTGGTTTATACTAGTGGAAACTGAGACGCAGGGGCCTCAGAGATTTGCCCTGGTCCCATGCAAAGAGGAAGCCTGCCTTCCAGGTCCTGCGCCCCTCAGCCTGGCATTCCCACCAAGCCATTTCCCAGACGGCTCTTCCCTGCCTCCCCACTCGGCCTCTGGGAGGCCTTCCCTGACTCGCCCAGCTCAGCACGGCCCCATTACCAGCACTCCTAAACACGTAACATAATCAGAAACCGTAGAGATGCCACCTTTCCTAAGTTTGGGGGCTGCTTTTTGAGTCCCTACTAAGAAGAAAGATGTAGGGGAATGGCTGTTAGAAGCCCTGTTCTGGCCTCCAAGGGTGCAGCTGCCCTGTGTTCCCCAGCTCCACAGTCTGAAGAGTAACTGGGCTGGACTGACTCTGTTTCCCCAGGGCCCTGGCCCAGCACCAGAAGGAGCCCCACTTCTGCCTCCAGCGGAGGGTGCGAGTCTGCCTGCCAGTGACCACGCCACACAGGCAAGGTTTAAAAGCTTCATATTTCACAGTGGCTGTTTGCTGACCACTTACTCTGTGCTAAAGACAGAGTCAGTGAATCCTTGGCATTATTTAATTCCCAATAAGCATTACGAATGACGCATAATTATCTACGTTTTAAAGATGGAGAAAACACTACTTGCAACCACCATCCCAGTAAAAAATCAAAAACGGAGATTTGGAGAGCTCACGTGGTTTGCCCCCAGCACACAGCTGCCGTAACACCGGGATTCAAATTTGGAACTTCAAAGTTAGCGCATTCCGTCAATGGGCCACAGCTGGCATTTCTGCACCTGCTCTGTGAAACGTTACTCCCTCTGTCTGTGACCATCACTTGGTGGTAAGCTCCTTCATGGGCGGGGACCCACGTCTTATTAATCTTACTTCTTTTATCCTACAGACTAGCACAGTGATCTGCACAACAGAAGTTCAATAATTGCTAAGTTATTTTTAAAAGCCATGGTTTTACTATTTTTCTTCATTCCTAGACCTTTGTCAATCTCCTTAAATAAGTTTTATAATCTCCTTAAATATGCTTTTTTTAAAAGAACAGAGGAGAATGATATAATTATCCATTTTTATCTTTTTCTACAGCTCTTTAAATATTACAGAAGTGATCCTAGGGAGAGAGAGGCAACCTCTCTAAGCCTTAGAGTCATGAGAAAGTTACAAGCGTAGGTCTCATTTATTGAGCATTTCTTATTTACCAGGCACGGCTAAGCAGTTTCTTTACCTTAACTCTGCACAGTAGCTAAAAGCATCCAGAATCCAGAGTGACTGGATCTGACTCTGCTGTTCGCTAGCTGTGTTCCTTGGGGACATTACCTGACCTCCCTGTGTCTCTGGCACACAGTAGGTATGTTTTGGTTCATTAGCTCATTTAAGGTTTCTAAAATCACCCATTAAAACCTACAGCCCCTCCCCTTTAAAAATTAATTTCTAAAATCAAGGAGAATGTGGTGTTTTGGAAATTCCTTCCAAAGTAACGTACTTCCACGTGTCAAACTATTCGTCAGAAACTGAAGGTAGACATTTCAGTGATTCCTCCTGTGTCTAGTCTGATACCATAATGGGCTTTTAGAGTAATAATCAGCATTAAATACACAAATGAATAGCATTGCACTACATGTAAAATAACAGGAACAGAGGCCAAACCCCTGGAAACCTGAGTCTAAGGCAAGGTTGAGGGGACCTAAATGCAGACAGACAGCTCAACAACCACTCAGCTGACGTTGGAGCCGCACACAGGAGAGGGTCTTCATTCTGTAGGAGTGATCGCTGAAGGTGAATATTTAAGCAAGAAAGAATCGGGAGCAATTTTGAGCCTCTTTTATCAGCCAAGCCAGGAAATCTTCTTAGAAAACAAAGCTTTAAGCAGTTATTTCCATGTGAAAAGGAATAACAAGAGAGGCAGAAAATTTCAGACAGACATTACCAAATTCTTAATGATGGGAATTAGCCAGGCGCTCTGACAGTGCAGATCACCCCTGGGCCAGCATTAGACAGTATTCAAACCTCCTAATGCACCCATTTTGGCTCTAGAATCGGCACTTGAGGGAAATCGGATGCCTATTATCAGTGCCAGCCCCATCTATGTGGGAATACTCTGTCCGCCGTTTAGACGGAATTGACAAGTCAATTCAAAAGCGGGTAAGTCTGAAGACAACATTTTCCTCTGAATCCACCAAGCACGTTATACAGGTAGCCACGCCCACAGGTGGTTTTTCTGAATTCCATACAGAAAGTTTGAAGTAAGGATCTCACAACTGGTGAACAAATGGACCAAATGAAACCTCGGTGCATCCCCCGTCCCATCAGGCAGGGGCACGCCTCGTCACAGACAGGATCACCGAATCCTCCGGAAACGCATGTCACCCTAAGGACACTGAGAACAGTCAGAGCTTCTGTTAAGGGTTCAGCTGGCACTGATGGGAGCCCCGGGTGGGTGGGAGAAGCAGGGAGTAAAATTGCTCCCGGTTATACGAAGGAAAAATATTGCCAGTCATATCAGTCAACAAAGGATGCTGCAGCCATCAAGTCATCAGCCGTTACTGCCACCCCAGCAGTGAGTGGGGGGAACTCAGGATGCAGACAAGCAGGTAGCCCGGCCTCTGCCGCCACCCCCAGTGGTGCCTCCTGAGGGGACTCAGGATGGGAAAGAACAGGACACTGGCCCTAGAGAGCCAGGTGCACATCAAAGGAATGATTTCAATGAGCCCAGGCCTTTGCACCTTCCCCTACAACAAAAGTGTTTAATTCCTTAACCTGAGATACCCGGTTTTCTTTAACTAACAGTAACCTTTTGATGTTCTGACTACCTTTGCTGTAAAAACTCCTACATATCCTGGCTCCTCCGGTGCCTCGTTGGAGCCATCTGAGGGGCTGTCATCCCGGGCTCGAGTCCTCAGAAATGGCCACCAATAAAACCTAACTCTCACCTTGTAGGCTGTGCATTTCACTTCTGTGGACAGTGAGGTATGTTAATTGCCTCTGCATCTTCTGAGTGGCTTCATCTGCCAAAGAGTCATCAGCTGATGATGGATAAGCCTTCATGACCTAAAACATCTTGTTCTCAAATCTGAGTGTTTAAGAATCCTTCAGTGTTTGGTCACATGTAGGATCCAGACCTCACAAGGCTGAGCAGGTCTGGGGTAGGGCCCAGGAATCATTGTTCTGAATAAGCCCCTATAGTAACAGGTGATTCTGTCGAGGGTGGTCTTCAGCCTATGCTTTTAGAAACTCTGCCCTGGTTACTGTGTGGGGTTTGCCTGCTCTATTGGTCCTGGTATGAGGCTAAATGTAAAAGGAAGGGGAAAAGAGACTTTCTGGGACAATCGGGGCCAAAGAGAAAGGTCACAGTAGCTGGTTGATTTGCCTGGATGAGCGATACTCTGGATGCCAGGTGACGCAGGGAGGCTGGAAAGGGGAGGTGCATGGATGGGGGACACTGTAGTTGGAAGAGGCAGTTTTCTCTCTCGTAGAAGCTCTGTTGCAAAATGTCCTCTATTGTGCATCCAAGTCTTAGCTCCCGTGTCATCCACGTAGGCTTCATAACAGAAATAAACAACTCCTAACATTCTGCGAGCAAAACTCCACTCCCTTAAGTCTCTCCCAGGAATTTCCAAAATTCCTGAGAAGGGGTTCCTGGGACCAATAACATCATCCTCACTGGTTTCATAAGAGAAACATTAAGTAGAAATTAGATCTTGTTCATAATGTGTGAATTTTGCCGTTAAACGTTTGCAGTTTCACAGGGAATTCTCCCTTTGGTTAGACAGCAGTGGGACTGTTTCTCTTGCGCATTAAGTAACAGCATTTACATCATCTCACAGTCCTGGCTCGATCTCAGCGACGGATACTTAGCACATCTTCTTTTAGTAATTAAGGATCTGTTAAGTTTGTCAGTTTAGAAAACTTTTTGGATTCCGGTGTAAAGTCTCGTGACACATTCATTTAAACTGAAAGCAGATGCTTGCTTTGAGAAAGTATTGACATTTTGCGAGAATTTAGGAAATGCAGTAACAGAAATAAATGGATCTGGCAATGCCTTTGGCAGCAGTAAAATTTCCTATTAACCACGGCGTGAACTTGGAGAGCCGGGCAGCTCTCTTAACTACCATTCCTTTGCTGTTGTTGGATTCAGAAATGACCTCTCACAAAGGGAAAAGATTGTGATGTTTGGGGGGGCGATGGGGGTGGGAGGTGCTGATAGACCGATATCAGCTCTTGTGAAAAACTGAACTGTAAATGTTGCTGTGAAAGTCTCTAAGACAACCCTGTCAGAGCGCACGTTTTCTCTGTGGCTCTAGAAAACTGTCTTTCCTAGTAGAAGGGAAAGAAGAAAATTGGATCCGACTCTGTGCAGCCTATTTTATGTGCAAGTTTACTGGCAAGAGAAATCTAGTTTATGGGGGCTTCCTTTGTTTTTCTGCTTGACCCTTTATGGAAGCCACATAAGAGATCTGTCCAGAGGACAGACTCATACATGTGGTGGTAAAGGATGGAATTTGTTTTCAATTCAAAACTGAGACAGGAGGGGAAGGGGCAGGGCACAACCATTAAAAGAATGGCAGAGCGATCAGCACCAAGATGGCGGAAGATTCAACCCCCCCCCAGACCTTGAGCTTCAATGTCCCACTGTAACACGACAGCTAAGTGACACTCCCACGGGTGCCATGACAGTTTCAAGGTTTATCGTAAAATGTCAAAACGTGGGCGATGACCCACTTTCTGGGGATCTCAGCCCCTTCCCCAAAGTAGCTGGAATAATCCACATTCTGCCCATGGGACGTGTATCTCCTAGACTGCGGCCTTTCTCTGGCCTTCTGAGACCGCCTGCACTCTGTCTACGGAGGGTCTATCTCCCTGAATAAATCTACCTTCACTCTGCCACCGCTCACTCTTGAATTCTTTCCTGCGTGAAGCCAAGGACCCTCATGTGGCAGGGCAAGTCCCAGGGACCTGGCTGAGACCTGGGATACGGCCATCCCCTTTTGCCCCGTTTTCCTGTATGAAAGCCATACTCACTATAGTCAGAATTATGAGAGCAGAGCACCTGCAGTTACCACCTCTCCTGGCAGTGGGTTTGCAGAACCAGGGTCAGGTCACTGCAGCCTCTCTGGGAGCAGTCGGGGCGTCCGCCCTGCATTGAGTCCCCTCCTCCTCTTTTGCTCCTTTGGCTCTTGAGGTCTTTATCTGCTCAATGAGGTTACTGCCTTGAACCCCAGAAGCAGGACGCTTGCCCCATGATCTTTGCTCCTGCGTGTAGCACCCAGTTCTGCACCCCAAGTGCATAGAGGTGGGCTGGGGGGGTGGGGTGGGAAATGGTCTCAAGCCAACATCTCTTCAAAGCACACAAAATATTTATGCTAAGCTCTTCCATGATTTGAAGGCAAGCATAGAAATGATGTCCCCGGGTTGGGACCTGGAAGAGAAGGCTGCTGACAATAGCCTGGTTTAGCCAAGATTCATTTGCCCCATAGATAAAGGGTCATTTTGATGATACCATTGAATGCACATCCCTGGTTTTAGGCTCAGACAAACTGCTGTCCCAGTCCTGGCTCTGCCCTTTCCAGCTGTATGACTTGGGTTAGATGGTCCCCCTCCAGGAGCCTCAGTGGCTGAATCTGTGAACTGGGCACATTAATCTCTACCTGGTTCCCTAAAATGAGACAATGCATGCAAGAAGAAACTTCCAATGACTACCTGCATTGCCAGGATTCTTTTAATTGAACTGTACCTTTTTTAAGTGATAAGTCAAGAGTTGTTCCAAGTCATCCCCTAGCACAGAAGCTTAAAGGGACTAGATAACAAATGAGGCCAGAAAGATTATGAGAGGTAAAGGAGTGAGAAAATGATTTTCAGGACAGAGGAGACCACTGCAAACTTCTATCCCTGACAAAGCAGTCTGGCCTGTTTACTTATCCTCTCAGAAGTATTTATGCAAGGAAAGAAAATGATGACCTTCCAAAGCTGTCAAGAGAACAGAAACAAAACCAGGCGTTCTAGAAGCTTGCTTCCTGGGCAAAACTGTCTTCTGGCCTCAGGAATGTTTACTGCAGCCATCACAGCACAAGAAAGGATTGAAAAAAGGGACCCTTCCTTCTTCCTCGTAAACCACATAATGGATTTAAAACAACCCACACATGCTCAATTTATTAGTAATCACAGCATGACTGAGAAGAACTTTGGTGGGGGAGAGATACTTAGAAAAATATTTTAATGATTAGCAATCTGTTTATATGCAAATAACTCCCAAATCTTGAGGAAGAAGGTAAACATTCTCATCATTTCCCAGATAATTCAGTTTTGCGCAGACATGGAATATAAGATGATAAAATGCAAAAAAAATGATATTTTGATTTCTTCTTTTTTTTTTTTTGGTCTTTTTGTTTGTTTTAGGGGGTATGGAATTAGGTTTATTTACTTTATTATTATTTTTTTAACGGAGGTGCCGGCGATTGAACTCAGGACCTCGTGCATGCTAAGAAACAGTACTGTGGATGAACGCGAAGAGCGGTCACTTTACAACCTTTGGGATAGTCTCTGAAATGTCGTTTGCATGGTTCCGTCTCCCATACAGTGACAAGGGGTGGGTTTGGCTGGGTGTCTGGGTCTGCACCATGTCGGGGAGCAGAAGAAGATGCGGAAGGAAGTGGCAAGATTATGGGACGTCCTGAATGTTCACACATTTGTGATGGATTATCAGTGAATTTCTCAGGTGCTCCTCAATTTACAGGGAGGGTGGCAGAAGAGAAGATGTTGGGAATGGAAAGGAAAAGGTGACAAATGTGTTGTAATACAAGAAGCTAAACAAACAACTTCAAAAAAAGCAGCAGGTGGGCAACAGGGGCACAGCCCTCACCGCAGAGAAATCAAGGGAAGTAGGGGCGAGAGAACCTTTGGAATTCCCAGCTGCTGTTCAGCGAGCAGCCCCAGCAGGGGTGAATGAACAGGGGGGAGGGGGCAGGGGGGAGAAGTGCCAAATGCTAACCGGTCCTCCTGCCAATTGTGCAGAGAAAGGAAGGAGCAAGGAGAAGCACTTGAGGGAGTGGCTGAACTGAGATGTTCCCCAGGGGAACTGGGGGCCTCGTGCTGAAGTTTCTGGAATGGGAAGAGTCTGAAGACCTTAGAGAGAGCCCATGATGATGGGCGGGGGGAGGGGGAGAAAGGGAATCCAGAACACATGCGGATTTGACATTGAAGACTACTAATAGCGAAAATATAGAAAAAGACTGACAACACCAGATGTCAGTGAGGATGCTAAGCAAATGGACCTCTCCCCAACATGGATGGCGTGAAAAGTGGTACAGTTACTCTGGAGAACTGTTTATTTGTCAGTTCTTAGGACATGAAAGATATATCTACCCACAATTCTCTTCCCAGACATTTACCCAAGAGAAATAAACACACAAGGACTGGGACACGAATAGTCACAGCATGAGTATTCACAGTAACTCAGACCTGTAAACAAACCAAGTATCTGCCCGCAGGAAAACGTCTAAACAAATTACAGCACATGTATACAACGGAACACTATTCGGCAATTAAAAACACATGTGATGTGTAACAACTCGGATAAGACTCAAAAAATCACGCTAAGGGGAAAAACATCCAGATGCCAAAAAGTACGTATTAAACGTGCACCTTTCTGGGCAGTTTTGTGACAGGCTAAACCTAGTTTGTGGTGAAAAAAATTAGAACGGTGATTGCCTCGGGAGGGAGAAACTTACTGGAAAGACATGAGGGATCTTTTGGGGGTGACAGCAGTGTTCTATATGTTATCTTGGGAGTAATTAAAAGAGTATATAAAATTGTCAAAACTCATTGTACTGAACATTAAAGACTGTATTTTCTGCGTACTAGTTATGCCTCGATTTTAAAAAAACACACGTAAACACGGGTGTGACTAGTGGGCTTATTAAGCAGGGAAGACAGTTCTTCCCGCCCTGGGAGAGCAAAGTGTGCGTCTACAAACACGGGGGGAACGTTACGGTAGGAAGAAGGGAGGCTGAAAACATTCACTTGAATCACTTGACTATTCTTAGTACAACTAAAGGTGTGTGCGCCTTCTGGGTGTGTGCACCAGCACCGAGAAGCAGAACAAAGAATACATATATTAGGAAAACAGGAAATTTTGGGGAGATATTATAAGACCATAAGGGATGAATTTCTAACAGCTGGAACCCCTGATTCTCTTTTTTTCCAGAATGCTGTCTTCAGGGGTGGTAAGGGTCCCATTCAACTCAGATGTATATGTTCTTACCTCCAATACCTGGTGAGTATACTGGATGAGGGTCTAGGACATACCAACAGAGGTGGAATCTGAGTCTTGGAGTGGGAGTGGTGCAGTAAAAATAATATCAGATTACATATAAAAATAAAATTAGATATTACAGTGGTTCGCAGTCTCCCAATACTCAACCCCATCTAATACATCTTATACTTGAGTATTTAATTGGGGGAGAAGGTGATTAGGAAAAAATGCTTAAAATAGCTCCTAGGGTGGGGAAGGGGTGATAATGAAAAAAGTTGAGAATTGTTGGTCTGGAGAAAGCAAATGGTAGGCACTGGGGGTACCCTGAGTTGGGGTAAATGGCAGTCAGGGTGTGAGTCTAAGCTGATGTTACACATGTTAATAAAATAGAACAGCTACATTAGAGATGCGATTATAAATTATAAACATAAAAGTCAGAGAGAACAGATGCCAACAGTGGTCAAGCGCAGGGCCGCCAGGAGTGAGGGAGTGCATGGAGAAAAACACCTGTCATGGAAGAAAGACGTGGTGATGTTCAGTCTTACAAGAATAGACTCGTGAGCGCAGAGAAGAGCCAGGAGGTGGCAGGCTGTTATCCCACGACCCCTTCAAAGGGGCAGGAGGAGTGACAGAGAAGGGGAAGGGAAGGGTGGGAAGAAATAATACATTAAAGCCAAAGAGGAACGTTTCAGAGTTCAGGCACCACAGAATGAAAAAGGTGTGCGTAATTAAAAAGCCCACGGAGTGGCTGTGTCTGTGAATGGCCAACATAGAGCAAAAATGGCAGGCTCTGGAGTGAAGGCAGCAGAGGACCCAGCTGATGGATGTAACTGGATGGATTCACTAAAGGAGGCGGCACAGGCTGGTGAGCAAGGCAAAGTCATTGCCCTGATGCTGGAGTCCCTGAGGACGATGGGAGGATGTACAAACGCCTGTGACACGGCCGTGATGAGGATGGGGATGGTGTCCAGGAGCTGCTGGACTGGGCTTCAAAAGAGCTAGAGGCGGAGAGCTGGAGAGAGACAGGTGTGAGCTGCCTGAAGACGAGAGGGGAGAAACTGCCGTGGGGTTAGACTCCAGACAAGGAAGGCTGGAGGTAACCTAGCGGGATGGGTCACAGTGGAGGTGGGGACGGGGAGCAGGCTCTCACCCCAAGGACGACGCACAACCTGCCCCCAGGAAGCTGACCTCTACTGCGGTGGGAAGGACCTCAACAAGTTTTCCTTTACCCAATGGACCGGCATTTTGGATTCTCTGGGGTTTCAGGTAAAAGGCAGACGGGGGAGAACTACTATCTGAGCATATGAACTTCCTTTTTGTGAAATAAAAGGTGATGTGGCAAGTGCCAAATCTATAAGAAAATGTATCCAAAGTGTTTAAATTTATTTCAAAGCTAACGGTTACCTTCCTTTCCTCATCCTTTTATTCTTTAGAAATTCCATTTTCTAAAGGATCAGACTAAAGAAAATCAAATGTACACTGTTCTCAAATTCATCTTCTACATAATTCAATTATTGGACGTCCTTTTTCACTTTCTTCTGAGTTTTGATGATAAGAGTTACTGTTGACACCCATATAACACCCACATCCTATTAGGTGAACGGAAGGCAGTTTTGGCAACAGGAGAGACAGTGTGATTCTTTGAGAGGTTCGTTTCATATGCTGCTTCAGTAACGAGCATGAGAAACCATCTCACCCAGGCAGTCACCGGAGGATTTTCCCCTGCCCTGAATTAAAGGATTCTATTATGTTCTCTGGAGCCATCAGGGATTGCGCTCTTTTCATCCATAAAGTGTTTATGCTAATCTTGTCTATTTTATTTCACATTTTAGGTTCCACGCAGAGCCAACAGTAATTAATATAAATTAAGAATGCTGGTGTGGAAAGCTGTTCCTTATCAATCCGTCACACTGCACAGAATGATAGGAGATTAGCTTCAATGGCCAGTGAAATGGTTGTGAAAGAGGTCAGATATATTTGGATGACAGTCAGGGGACTGTGCTGCTGTCAACAGGTCAAAAGCTGTCTGTCACACGACTCCAAGAATTCAGATGCAGTTTGTCCTCAGTGCTCAAAGATTTCTGGAACGCTCTGACAGAATCACATTGTATTTAGATGTGATTTAGAGCTTCTGTCCTGGACAAAGACTCATATATCTCTCAAAGTCAAGGTCATTAATAAAGGTCTGTGCTGTCCAACATGGCAGCTGTAACCACATGTGGCCACTGAGTACCTGAAATATGACCAGTCCGAGGTGTGCTGTTTGTGCAAAACATATACTGGATTTCAAAGATTAATTGAATGTATATACAAATTGAATTGAATGTATATATTCAAAAAGAAGGTATACTATCCTGTAATATTTTTACATGTTCAGTTCACAGAGAACGATAATTCAATTTCTTGGAATAACATAGAATGGAAAAAAAATCTGAAAAGATTATGTGTATACATATGTATGTGTCTAACTGAATCACTTTGCTGTACACCTGAAACTAACATTGCAAATCAACTACACTTTAATAAAAATTTTTTTAAAGAAAATTAAAAATAAAATTAATTTTTACTGTATTAATTACATGTTAAATAAGAATATCTTGGATATATTGGGATTAAATAAAATATATTACTGAAATTAATTTCACCCTTTTATGTTTTAAAATACGGCTACTTGAAAAATTTAAATTATAGATTCTGGCTTTCATTACATTTCTGCGGGGCAGGGCTGCTCTGGGCTGTATCTGAAGTTCTGAGGTGAGGCACAAGGAGGCAGTAAAGTGTGGTGATTAAGGGCAAGGGCCCCTGGTCAGAAAATTTGAGGTTCAATTCCCACAACTTCCATTTCCTCACAAAGGGACCTTGGCACCGAACTTATCTTCTCCAAATCTTAGTTTTCTCACTGATAAAACAGGACTAGCGATGGTGCCTTCCACTCAGGGATGATTAAATCTCAACTGCTCTTGTCTAAGGAGATAACTTGCGTTCTTAGAATGAGCATGAGGTTCTAGGTGACAAAAAAGGACACACTTTCTAAAAGTTAGCTGCCATATGAGAAATAGATTGAGTATAAATCTTAAATAGTAAAGTGGATCAAATAAAACATACTTAAAATATTCTTATCCTCTTTCTGCCTTTGACCCATTTCTACTGAGCAGCAGAAATACCAGAAGGAAAACTCCGAGTTATCTCAATGTGGATTAGCTCTGCTGTTTTCTGGGTCACCTCTCTCTGCTACGAAAAGACATCATGTAAACCAACTTTACTGTTTCCCTGTGAGAGACAGGAAGGTCCTTCCTCCCCAAAGGCAATCACATGCCACTGAGGAACTAAACATTAAGTAATGTTTGAACTGGAGAGCTGTTTGGGCAGAATGGATGATGGACGGTGAATAGGACAGGCCGGGCACTCAATCCTAGGTCAGCCACAGCCTGAGCCAAGGTCACATGAAATCTCCAAGCCTTGGTCTTCTCATCTGCAAAATGGGGATGAGAGTGATAATGAATGCCTCTCACAAAAGCTTGTTTTAAAGAATAAATTAAATGATGGATATAAAAATCCCTTATCTGTAAACTGGAAAATATTACGTACACGTTAGCTACTGTCATGACTTCATTCTACTGGATCGTAAGACTAATCTTCACAGATGGAGCCACTTGGTTCTGGTGTAATGTGAACAAGCAGAAGGTAAAAAGGGTGACTTTGTACACCGTCCTTAACCCCTCAGGACTTGGCCCTCTGGGAGAGCTTTATTTATTTAAAAAAAAAAGATACTCAGAAAACTATAAAGTCCTATACAAATGCAAAGCATTGTTGGCTTGGATAATCATAAAGAGTTGATTTTACTGAAAAAGAGAGAAAAATCTTAGCTGAGTATCTGGGAGTCCGTCCGACTTCTCTGGAGCCATCAGGCACTTGTGCACTTTTCATCCATAAAGCATTTATGCTAATCTTGTCTATTTTCTTTCACATTTTAGGTTCCACGCAGAGCCAACAGTAATTAATATAAATTAAGAATGCTGGCGTAGAAAGCTGTTCCTTATCAATCCGTCACACTGCACAGAATGATAGCAGATTAGCTCTAATGGCCAGTGAAATGGTTATGAAAGAGGTCAAAACTAGTCATCACTATGCTCCAAAAAACATTTCCTTGTCCTCTTTAACTCACAGACACTAACTCATGATAACAGGCAGTGGCAATAATATGTGAACTGAAGAAAGGAAGGTTGGACTGCGCATCTCTCGCTCAGGTCTGGGCAAGATGAAATTGAAAAGAACCTCTGCCATCACTTCCCAGTAGAGCCACGCTCAGCACAGTGCGATCACCACAACTGCAGGGTATCATTCTTAACTAGAGCTGTCGTTTTCATATTCAGGACATCAAAGCTGGCTTCTTTGTCAAAAAAAAAAAAAATTACTCATCAGCATTATTCTTGAAATCAGTACTCTATAATCCAGGTATCCCAAAAGACAGTGGTTAAGATTTATGTAGCCACTAAGTTACTTGGGCTGTAAGTTGGACATACACAGATGCAACAACGATTTTTACAAATGAGTCCTTGGAACGTCACATAAATAAGTAAGAGCTCATAAAAATAGTAGAGTAAGATCAAAGCATCCTATTGGCCTGTCAACCGTCACCTACATTAGCTAGAATTGATTTTCCCCAACGTCTATGATTTGTTATGATTTTTTTAAAGGAACTTACTGGTACTAAAGTGGCTTTTCTGTCACGGTGTGTACTCCTTCATTCTCAGTTGTATTTTCATCATTCTCATTTTGTGCCAAATTTTAACGATAAATTATCTAGTTTGAAAAATTAAATTCATTTCCCATTTTGGCTGATTGATACTTTTATTTCTTTCATTTTAATTGTACTTTCTTTGTATTTTTTTATTTTTGTGTAATATTCCCTTGATTTTGTATTCCAGCATATGGATGAAACCATTCCTTTTTTTTTTTTTAAGTATAGTCAGTTACAACGTGTCGATTTCTGGTGTACAGCATAATGTTTCCTGGGTACAGCCATTCTTAAATAAGACTTCAGATCCCAGGATTGGCGCCTATCACTTTATACGATGTTACATTATTCTGTGGTTACTTTACAACAGCGCTTCTGTTCAAATAGGATGAAATAACAACGTGCGTCAGCACGCACCCTGGGAAAAAGGACGAGTATCTATACGCCTGCGTAAAATTCAAGTAAAGAGGACGGTGAAGATGCACCCCACGGAGAGGCTGAGGCAATGAAGCCAGACCCGTTAAGGAGAGGATAAAAGAACAAAGCAAACCATTTAGCCCTAAGGCACCAAATGAACGATCCAGAAGTTCAGAGTCACGGAAACCAATTCCGTTAAGCGTGTGGACTGTCAGTCACCTAACACGCACAGATAAGTACATCACTGCTCTCTGATTCTAAACATTTGCACCTTTTTATCCCCACTTCTGTTGTTTTCAACCTGTTTTCTCAAGTGTAGAAAGTTACATTCCACAGCCACCACCACTTCCACTATGATTATCGCCACTGCTACCATTACATGCACCGTCACCAACATGCCTAGGCTTTATATTAACAAAAACATAAGATGCGAAAGTACCCCTTTGTCTTCAAGGACACTAACTTGCACTATCAACCTTTTCCCAGGGCCGTGAGGGAAGAGCAAACACCACTGATTACGGCTGGGAGGGCTTCCTATGAGCAAGAGCTAAACCATGACTAATTCCAAGCAAGCCTCGCTTGGATTCTTACCGACAGCACCAACTGGGCACTGCCTTTGGGCTGCGCTTTCAGAGCGCACTGCTTTTCCTAGACCGGTACTACTTTCCAAGGAATATTCATGAAATACTTGGGAAATGCCTACTAAAAATGATGGACTTTGGGAAATGCTGTATTCCGCGGTCCCTTCTTGAATATTTACAGGGCATTTAGCATGTTAAAGACTCTTGCAATAAAGGAAATATCTTTCTTAACTCAGCATTTCCTAAGTTTATTTGACCATGTAACCCATCCCTGCTCCCTCCCCTCTGCAGACAACCTAGGGACAGCTCCCAGGACTAACACTTCCAGAGAGACGCAGTGGGAAATACTCTTTTTGACTGATAAAGGGTAGAATTTATTCAGATGAATACTACATGCTTCCAAAGCCTGAAAACCCTAACTAGGCTGCCCAGGAAGAGGGGACAATAGCACGAGCAAATGAGTGCTGAGAAGGAAAGGAGTTCTGGAAACGACAGGGTCCCCTGAGCAAAGGCACTCGTTGCACTTACTTAAGGAGATTCCCGAGGTTGAAGAGAGCCCGGTTGTGCTGCGGGTTGAGCTGGAGAGCCCTCTGATAGTACATCTTTGCCTCTGCCGTGTCTCTGGTCAGCGTTCCAAGGTTGTTCAGGGCACTTGCGTGGCGTGGATACAACCTGAAAAATTAGAAATATTAAGCCATGATTGTTCAGAAACTTCTCAACTGCTCACAATTTGCTTGTTCGTCACCCTCCCCAGCCCCAGGCATGCCACAACCAAAAATGATGCACTGAATTCTTCCTTTCTTTTAATGATATGTGTTGGGCCAACGGACGTCCTTCGGAGTCCAAGGACCCCATTCCTGGGCTCTCGGCTGCCTGACGTTCTTTGCCGGGGGTGCTTCCCCTAGCAAACGAACAGCCCTGGGTAACGCCTAACCGCACACTAGCTCAGGCTGGCCTGTTTCAGCCCACCTTACTAGAGTCATAGACCCCACCGCCCTTTAGGGACCCCAAATGTCCTACCTCACCTACAACCAATCAGAAACCTGCACACAAGCTGATCAGGCACCTTGTGACCCGACCTTATAAAACATCCCAATAACCGGCCCTCAGGGCTCACACAGGGACCTCTCGTCAGTGCGGCCCGCCGTGCCTATGACAGTGTACCCCTAACAAACTCCTTTCTACTCTTATACTTAACCTCTGGTAAATTCTTTAACCAACCAGTGTGTCACTGGCTCACCGACCGGCCACCCCGTTGTGCCCTGCAACAGTGTGCCTCTGTCAGACCTTAATGGTCAACTGTGCAGCAGCAGACGTGAAAATACAGCAGGAAAGCAACACCTGGGGTATAAGTAAATAACCCCAGATGGTGCAGAAATAAACAGCATGCAAATCTACCGGGGTTAAAAAAATCTCAGTCCTTTGGAGCCTACAATTACTTTCAACTTCCCTCGACAGAAAATCCCCATTGCCTCAGGCGCTCAGGTTCCGGCACGGTGGACGGCTGGCCAGTGCCCACTATTTACACAAGGTGCTGGGACTTCCTTGGATGAGGGAATCACCACGGATATGTTTGGATCGGAGCATCCGTAGAACCACCGTTATTGAGAAGGTGCTACAAATGTCTCCCCATAGAAATAAACTTTCTCCTCTAAATGGCTCTCATCCTTGACTCCCTTTTCCCATTTTATCTCATTTCCCCCTCCTGTAACCTGGCACCACCTGGCCTGATAGAGTCTCAGAATGAAAATCCTGACAAACACTTAAAACTTTAAAAATGCAGGGGGGAGGGTATAGCTCAGTGGTAGAGTGTGTGCTTAGCATGCATGAGGTCCTGGGTTCAAGTTCCTCCAGTGGGGCAAAGAAAAAAAAATATATATATATATATATAAATGCACAATGAAGTGAAAATAGAAACCCTAATGTTTAGAAGCAAATGTAAAGAAGGATGGTGTTTAAATCAGCAAACCAAATTTATGCTGATTCAGGAAAAGAATCAATTTCCCTCCTTAACTGGAGACCCTGAGGAAGGCAAATACGCACGGCGACATAATTCAGCTGTTCCTGCTGAAATCAGAGCGGGCATATTTAGCCTTCGAAGAGGTTCACGCTGTCTCCATCACCCAGCGGACTCTGAATAAGCCTTGGCTCTTAGGGAAAGATAATGCCCACGTGATAAAAGCAGGATCTGTATGTCAAGTCTCCTGACAATCACATGTCTTGCTTGTCCTCTCCCAGCCTGTTCTGTACCTTCTAAGAAGATCAATTTAATTTGGGGACAGAAGGGTTCCTATTAAAAGGCCAAGGAAGATAAGCTGCATAGCTTTTTTTTTTTTTTTTTTTGCTTTTTAAAAAATCTTTGCCTAACCCAGTTTCCTAAATTAATTTGACCCTGTAATCCTCCCTTCCCGACTCCTTACAGCACAGCTATGAACACCCCTCAGGATTTCCAGGAAGACGCTCTGGATAATGCTCCTCTTGACTGACAAGGGGTAGAACGTTCCATCCTCCCAAGGTCTGGGAGCCCTAATTATTCACAACGACTTTAGAGGGACTCGGAGAACGACATTAAGAGAGGAAGTTGGGAAAAAGCAAACACACCAGGCCAGCACACGCAATGTTGTTTGCTTCTGGTCTGGTCTCCTTTGGTTAGCAAAGGCAACCTGAGGCTCCCTGGTGCTGAAACAGGAGTGAAGGGCCAGGGCACAGACTCTAAAGGGAGGACACGGCAGCTGGGGACAGGGCAAGCTGGTCAGGACCAAGATGGCGGAAGACTTGACTTCCGGTGGACCTTGAGCCCATGGCCCAGCCACAGGCGCCATGACAGTTCCCAGGCTGACCATAAAAAGTCAAGAAGTGGGCAGTGGGGGGATTCCTGGAAATCCCTGCCCCTACCCCACAGCAGTTGGAATAACCCGCCTACTCATTAGCCTATGAAATTACCGAGCCCATAAAACCTAGTAAGTCCTCGCCTCCAGGTGGATCTCTCTCTTTTGCCTTCTGAGAAGCCCGCACCGCCTGTGGAGTGTGTATCTGCTTTTACCTTACATATATATCTTTCTCTTTTCTTTTTTTTTTTTGAGGGGAGAGGTAATTAGGTTTATTTATTTATTTATTTATTTATTTTTGATGGCGATACTGGGGATTGAACCCAGGACCTCGTGCATGCTAGGCGCACACACACTATCACTGAGCTGTACCCTCACTTTAAACACCCCTACACCTCTCCGTCTCTCTCCCTCTCACCTTTCTGAGAGGGCCTGTATTCTGCTTATGGAACGTGTATCTGCTAAGACGCTCTTTCTTCTGAGCGAGATGGACCCCACCCGGTGGAGTGTGTCTCTGGAGTTAAACTTGCTCTCGCTTTACTGTGCCTCGCTCTTGGATTCTTCCCTGCGTGAGGCAAGAGCCTATTCTCCGACAACAGTACCAGTCCCCTAGCACCCAACCTCTCAGTTCTCAGGGGACAGCAAGTCCTCGGTGCTCTGAGATGCCACTACAGGGCATCAGAGCTAAGAGAGAATGCTCTGGTACCTGCCCACCCATCCCCGTGCCCAGAACAGTCTCCTGGGAAGCTGTGTCTGAGAATTACTTTGGGAATGGTTACAGAGAGCACATCACAGCTAGGGCTTAAATTCTTCCAAGGGAAAAATAATTTTTTGGATGTTGAGGAAAGCTCAGACTTCCAAAAGATTTAAGGGTGGTGGGGGAGTCCGGTGAACACGGTGAGAACTGTTCTCTTCGCTTCTTTGATAACAAACAGCAACAGAAAGCACCCTGGGGACCTCTACCTTCTCAGAGGAGGCAATTTCTTAACGCTTGGTCTTTTTCTTATTTCTTTAGGTTTTAGAGCCCTCAAAATAAACGTCCTCGGTGAATGCCCTCAGTCCGGGAAAGGATAGTCTCAAATTCAGTAAGAGCTTCTCCAGTGTGCTCCCTGCCACACAGCTGCCCTCTCCAGCTGGTTCTCAGCCCACCTTTTTTGATTTTATATTTCACAATCCCACTGCCATTTAAAGGAAAGGGCACGTACTTTCAAAGTTCACTGAGTATAAACACATCTCTCTCTCTTTTTTTCACATCGGAAGCAGAATACAAGAACTCTCCAAGACAGAACTATGCAGTGAGAAGGGAAGTAAAGAGAAATAAATACAAGCATTATGAAGAAAAAGGCCTTTAGCATGCCTCGTGCTCCAAGAACGTGTCTGCAGCTGCTTAGGGCAGGGCTTGGTGGCCAGCCACGGGCAGCAAAGGGGCTCCGTGCGAACAGAGTCCCAACCCGTCCAGGAAGGGGATTGCTGGCATCTACAGTGATTTACTGAATCCATTTCCACTCGCAGCCCTCCACTTGGAAAATGTGAGATATTGTTTATTCCTGGTAATAGTAAGGATCTGCTAGCAGGACCTTTTCTCTCTGGGTACCTGATTTGGTTCACCTAATCCAAGCAAGCATTGCATTATTTACGAAACAAAGCTGAATTCCACGAAAAGGATTCTTCAACCAGGTCAAGAAAATTTTCACTTTTTATTTTGAGTTTTACATAGATGTAGATATTTTCTTAAAACATGTACTCTTGTTTAGTGAAGATCTATGCAAGGACAAAACTTTTTTTTTTTTTTGCATGTTTCGTTTCTAAAATGAACTTGTGTTTGAATTAGTTTGGGTCTAACTCAATCCTGATGTCTCCAGGAGGGCAATTTTCTATTGGAAAGATGAATAATTCTTAGAGAGGTCTACATTGCTACATCCATTGTCGGAAGAAATTAAGTCGGTCTTGACTTTGACTTCTACACGTAGGTTTTACAAAAGTTCTGTTCGTGACTATTCCCTTCCCCATCTAAACAACCTTGACAGACACTGCAATGAATTAGAGCAGAGCAGTGATTTTCCAGCCTGCTTTTTTAAGACCAACGTGAACAGTCTCTTGATTTTCTTGCTCACAGTCTTGTTCAACATTTCTATTGTATATAGAGGTTCTCTTGCTATTTCCTCCTCCTCCTTCTTCTTCCTCCTCTTCTTATTATTATCATTATTTTTATTTTAGTGAGTTCAACTTTTAAAATTTATTACCAAGAAAATGTGTTACATTGCTAAATAGTTCTGAGGTCTCAGGAAGTTGATTTTTTCCTCCTTAAAAAAAAAATCTAGGTATAGAGGTACAATTCTATGAGCTGAAGAGGATTTTTTTTTTCCCAAGCACTGGATGGTCTACGTTCTTGATAAACACATTCATATGAGCATTTAGGGGGTTCTTCATTTTTATCTAGTGGCATTTCCTTAAGCAGAATGAATAACGTAGGTAGCTAAGGACATTATCATTCCACCCGCGTTCCCAGTCATCTTGTCTCTGAAGAATGAACACCAACAACACGCAACAGGAAGTCATCACTGCGAGGGAACAGTTGCCGACGTGAAAAACAGAAGCCAGGAGAAAAAAGAAAACGCGTCCAAAAATATGTAGGAGGTATTTAAGACACTTTACTTTTTGAGAGTGCGTTCTCATACGTGATCTCACTTAACCCTCTAATTCTTCAAGTAGAATTACTGTGCTATTTTACAGTTGAAGAAAGGGAGGGTGGAAGAAATAAAGTAAATAGTAAATTACTTTTTAAAAGAAATATCACAGAATCAGTTGGGTTCTCAAGTGTTAAAAGTCAGATGGTTCCTGTAAATCTATTTCTTTTCCCAAATAATCCATAAGTCATTCAACCTGCAGCAAATAAATATACTGCTGCAAATCAGAGCTACCATTTAGAGGAATTTCTCCTTCTATCCTTGGGCCAGTCCCTTCAGCTATGATCTTATGGGAATTACTTCTCAGTGACAGGGGTGAAATAAAGTCAATACTCAGGAAACTTGGCTACTGAGATCCTTACCCCTTGGGGAAACGTGTCTCCTGCCATATAGAGCACTCATGGTACTGAAGGGGAGCAGGACCCTGTGCCCCCTCCTCTGCCTCTTGTTTATAGAGAAGCTGACGTCCCCCAGGCCTCCATGAGTCCAGCTGTTGGTTAGGACAAGCCTGCAGGCGCTGGGGGATGGCAAGGACTCTGACCTCCTATCTCAACAATTAGATGAGCGTATTCCTTCGTTTCCCTTTAAAACGTTCATGACTGAACAGAATCTTTGGAGATACTTTTTGGTGGGGCGATGCTGGGTCCACCAGACTGCAGGCATTCTGGTTAAAAGCAACTTTCCTTTTTGGTACCAAGGCCGTTGCCCCCAGGATCAGACCCCGGGCCGCTCCCTCAAATAGAAACCAAGTACTCTTATCTAAACCTCCGGAGGCAGCTGCAGAGAAGAAACAAGAACTGGTTAGAACCAACTAAGCCCAAGATGGTGGAGGATACGACTTCCAGGGGGCCCTGAGCCTCATTATACGCTCCCTGTGATGTATTAGCTGCTAAGTGACACACCCACCAGCGCCATGACAGTTGACGGTTGCCATGACAACGACTGGAAAAGTCCATACGAGGACTTAAACAAGGACTGATTGGCTCCATCACGCCCGGAAGGAGGACATGATGGTGGAAGCCTCCCGTAGAAGTCCACGCGGCCCGACCCGGGCGGGAGCTGTCCCTGCCGCCCGGCTTGGCTGACGGCTCCCCGCCGGGGCCCCTCTCCCTGCTCCCTGCTCAAGCGCTTTCCTTCCTTTTCCCCTTCTGAGCAATAAAGCAGCTGTTCACTTCATCCCTCTGCCTCTGCTCTGCAAATTCTTTCACAGTCGGTGGCAAGAACCCACACTTTGGTGGGCTTCCTAATTTAGGGGGTCCCTCCGTCCGCTAACAGTATCTCTGAAAGGCACAGTATTATGGAAAGCTGTTTGGAAACAACAACATTCAGTAAGTGTCTAAGGCACAGATACACGCTCTCTGGTCCACTGCTCTTAAACTTCAATCTCAACTAAAGATCCAGTGATGTAAGATGTATGTAACTAAAGTTTGGTTTTATATTCTATTCCAGTCATTTACTTTCAATTTTGTATAGTCTCTTCAAAAGTTAAGAATGCTGTTAATTTTTCATTGTTTGAATACCTTTCAAGACATTTCATTGTTCAAGTAACACTGTATCATGTGCTCCAGTTTGTAATTTCCTTTTGGAATATCCACACCCTGATTTATTTGTCTGATTTTCATTCCACATGTTAATTTATTTGAGGTTAAGTATGCTAAGGTCAAATTTTTATTTTCTCTTTCCTGCTTGGAAAAAAAAAAAAAGAATCCAAAAGAAAAACAGGACTGGGAAAAAAATTCTACCATAAGACCTAAATTTTACTGAACTAAAAAAACACTCTTAAGTAAACTTCATTACAAGAGCTGGCAGCATATTTTCAATCGTACTAGTTTCTGGCATTTCCCAAGTGCGTGGTTCCTTCATACTATAAAATAAGAAACATCATGTCATTAAATTGCACCAGAATGACATTGATTATTTACTGGTCTGCGTCTTTAATTGTTTGAAATTGCCATTAACACCAGCAGTGAGTCTTGTCACCTTGCTTTGGTGCTGTGTCCCCTCTCACCCATTACAGACAGTCCTGGGAAAAAAAACCTCAAGTGCAATTTAGGGAAATGGGACACACTCTTCAGCGCAGGGCCAACTGAGTCATCTGACCTCTCACAATGGGTGACCTCCAGGAGTGACCCAGAAGGGCTCCGCCCAGTTGATTTTTCAAGACCATTTGGAGTAAAAACCATGCTCTCTAATGCCCTCAGGAAATGACTCATTTTTAAATGGCTGAGTTTTCCTGATACCTGATAATTTTCCTCTGGATGTTGGGAATGAACTGAATTAAATACTTCTCTGCTCTTTTAAATAGAAAATAGTGAACATAATTTCACTTTTCTCAGTGTGTTGGGGTGACCATAACTAACTTTGGTTTTTGTAGCAGATGGATGGGAAATTACTTCGGTGGAGTGGAAAAAAAGACCTGCATTTGGAGTCAGAAGCCATGGATGACAGCTGCTGTGTGATTCTGAACTGTCTGTGCTTTAGTTGCAGCAATAAGGTCTGTAACATATTAACCCTCTGTGTGAGTAAATGGGATGCTGGGTGTAGCATGCCCACCACCACACCTGTTATGCTCCATCCATCTGATGCTGCAGGACTTTGGGTGGTTTTCCTTGACTCCCTCCACAGCCCTAATGAACCCATGCCTGGCTGAGGCTGCCAGCTCTCCTTTCACAAGTTTTTCTCATCCTCCAAAAAACCATCCTCCTCTGCTGTCGAAGGCCTTTGACTTGCTTCCATCAGTCAAAATAACATCCATTATTTCTTCATCACCAGCCCAGGGAACACTCATGTCATCTTGTTTCCATCTGTTCCCCCCGCCATCCATCGCAGGTTCTCAGATGTGAAGGACATTTGACCCTCTCCATTTTAAGACTGCAGGAACATTTTTTTTGCCAAGCACTCACTCCAGCAAAACCTGTCAATCTTTCATCATCAGAAGCAAATGATCCCCAACAGGCACAGAGCAATTTCTTCCAAGCCTTTCTCATACGCTCAACACCAAATGGAATTCCGGACACGTGCAATTTTAAAAGCCACATCCAAGGTTATAAGGAGATTCAAAGTCCTATGTGACAGATCAATGCGCTCCTGGAATCCTTGTCATAATAATACTTCGCAGCATGAATAGCACTCTGGTTGTGGGATCGACTTAGGAAAAAAGAGTGGTGGGCAGGAAAAGCGCGTCCATGTGCCTGGTCAATAATTGCCACCCAAGGAGATCATATGGGGTGGGGAGGGAAAGGAGTGTGTATCCTGAAGATCCACCTTGGGAACCAGGGTCACCACTGGCATATGGTGGGCAGGAGCTGGGGGTGTTAAACACGGGTAAGCATATTCGAGGGAGGTAAGTGCTGTGGAGAAAAATCAAGCAAAGCAGAGGAACAGAGTGTGCTGGGGTTGGCAAGGAGATCAGAGACAGTCCTGTGGACAAGATGACCTTACGTGAGGAGTCCTGAAGGGAGGGAAGGAAGCAGCCATTTAGAAAGGAGGGAAGGTGTTCTGGGAAGAAGGAAGGACAAGTCCAGAGTCCCTGTAATAGGAATGGCGACTGGCATGTGCCTGGAGCCCCGCGTGGCTGGAGCTGAGGTCTGAGAGGTAGGGGACCAGGCAGAGACAGGAGGGAACGGGGCAGGGGACAGGCATTAAAAGAATGACAGATTAGCAGATACTAACTACTGTACATAAAATAGATAAACAACACGTTTCTACTGTACAGCACAGGAAACTATATTCAATATCCTGTAGTAACTTACAATGAAAAAGAATATGAAAACAAATATATGTATGTGTATGTATGACTGAACTATTATGCTGTCCACCAGAAGCTGACACATTGTAACTGACTATACTCCAATTAAAGAAGAAAAAAAAAAAGAATGACACAGCCATTGGCACCAAGATGGTGGGAGATTCAACTCCCTGTAGACCTCGACCTTCATTACCTGCTCACTGCGACGTTTCAGCATGGGAAGTGGCACTCCCACAGGCACATGACAGTTCCCAGGCTGACCAGGAAAGGCCAAAATGTCGATGGGGCCCAATTTCTGGGAATCCCTGCCCTTTCCCCAAAGTAGCTGGAATAACCTTCCCACTTGTTAAGAGCATGAAATAACCGAGCCCATAAAAACCAACAACTGCGCACGTCGTGGCCGCTCTGCCTCTGAGTGAGCCGGCCCGCACTCTGACTGTGGAGTGAGTATCTACTTCTACTTTAAAAGCACCCAACCCCGAGCCTTGTGGTCTCTCTGGGCTTCTGAGCCGGCCTGCACTCGGTCCATGGAGCGTGTGTGTCTCTGAATAAATCTACCTTCACTCTACCATTGCTCACCCTTGAATTCTTTCCTGCGCAAAGCTAACGACCCTCACCTGGCGGGGGCATGTTTCAGGGACTCAACCACGACCTGGGACCCAGTCATTCTCTCGTGCCCCATTTTTCCTGTATCAAGACAGCCCAGGGGCCCTGATTCTCACCCTGAGTGTGACAGATTCAAGCAGAACGTCCTGAGCACAGGACTGCTATGAATGGAGCTTCCCAGCGGCTGCTGCATTGAGAGCAGACTGAAGGGGGGAGGGGAGAGGTTAAAGTGGGGCGACCAGGGCACGGTGCAGGGATCTAGGTGAGAGAGGATGGGCGGTGGGGGGGAGTGGTCAGATTTGGGATCTATTAGTAACATTCGCCAAGTGATCATGGCCAGGAATTTAGACACTGCTTTAAGCCTTGTATGTGATCTTCCAATATTCCAGCCCTAGGAGGTAGGTAACAGCACTGTTCTCATTTTAACAGGAAACCTAAATAATATTCTGTTAAAACGGTCATATTTACTTTTATAAGAAATCATGCACGTTAAGCCAGCATAGTGGATGCTGTCTGACTCCACCCAAATACCCTCAAGTCTCAGGCACTTGTTTACTCAGCGGGTTCTTCTCCGGGCATCACCTTACCTGAGGCCACTTCTTCCGCCTGGGACCACTGATTGGTTGATGGGGGGGGGGTGCAAAGGTTCTGTCTCTTTCACACAACTCTCAGGGGCCATCCCAGCTCTGAAGTTCCCTAAGGGCTCTTCTGAGACCCCAGGAATGCACCGCATCTCAACTTCTCCCTCTGCCCATCCTGCCTCCCCGTCTTCCTTGCCTGGTGCTCGAGAGAGCACTCCTTAAGCCAACTTCCTGCTCACTAACCCCTTCCTTGGATTCTGTTCCCTGGGGAACCACAGCGAGGTTCTGAATTGATTTCAAAAGTGGCTTAAGGCAAAAAAAAAAAAGAGAGAGAGAGCAAATGTTTTTCTACAAAAATGATAGAACTTTCATTTTGAAATTTATTCCATAAGTATGGCCAGAGTGTGACTAAAATTCTAGTTTCCTAAATGAAATAGTGTTTAATTTCTTGGACTTTATGAATGGAAACTGCTAGACTCAGTTAACGCAAAACATACACGGTGAGAATATACTTTCACCAACAAATACAAACAAAAATAATTTCAATTGTGCTACTGGAAAACATATTTAGACATTTGTAAACGAAAACACCACACCAGCAGAAGAACCCATCTTCACTTGTTGAAGTTGGTTAACAAATGGTAATGGACTTTTCCATCTTTCCAGAAATACATGGCAGCTGGTATCTAAGGCCACCTGTCGCCATGAGAGTTATTTTAAATGTTCAATCAAAATAGCCTGGGTAAAGAAGGGCTTTTTGAACAGTCATTACATCCTGATTTAAAAATATGTTCAAATTCCACCAGTTTTATACACAACATTTTTCAAAGGCGTTATAATAAAGTAACCTTACTGATATGCTCAGGACATCAATGGATAATGACTGAATTAAACATAGATTTCTTTACACTCTCATGATACGGCTCTCTTCAGTAATCATTGTTTTATTACTTCCTTTTTTCCACATACATTTATTATAGTCTAATGGTGTCTCTGCAGACGTTCAGTTATCCACACAGGAGGGAGTAACAAAGAATGAGAGCAGCGGGCACCGTGATCATGACAAGTCTCTATTTTATGCATTAAAAAATTCCAGTCAGAAAGATTTTAGCTTCTCCTTTCCCATGCGTTAGCCAGTTAAATAGCGATGGAGATTTCTTTTGTACAGAAGCGTTAAAAGCACATTCCTTTCCTTTTAGCTATGCCAGGAGAAAAGAGCCTGGTCTGGATTTCAACCCCCTATGAACACAGCTCTCTTTTCCTTCAGATTTTCTATTTAAAACGCCAACAACAGATACATTAGAAGAGGACAAGGCCCCTCTAAGGGTCCCCTGGCTGCCCCCAAACACCTGAGCATGGGAGGTGGGAAATCTTGAGACGATTTTCTGTGTATTTCATATTGAAACCATACCTGTGAAAACAGCTCTCTGGGCAACTGAGGATCACAGCCTTTTTTTTTTGTAAGGATGGAATCCTGCACCTGGCTGACACATCAGCAAACCTCGGTGGGGGGTGGGGGGCTTGTAGTGGGCCGGAAGGAAGGGGGCATCTAAGTGAACAGTACTCAGTGGATCCTGGGGTAACTTCCTGCTGACAGTGGGGAGACCTTTTGGATCCACCTGAACAAAGTGAACTCTTTTCTCATTCCCAGGCTCAGGGTTCCTGTTGACCAGCTCATATTAACCAACCAGTAACTAAGTCATGCGTGGAATCTAAATGTTAAGATGCAAAACAATTTCCACGAGACTCTAACACCTACAGTGAAGACTTCTTTGAAAGTCTCTTAATTGTATCATCATTTTTCCAGATGTTCCCTAGTGTCTGTAAAACATACTGGTGGATTCCTGCCACTTAATAAACCTTCTCTATAAGCCTGGGCCCTTCTGCTCCGGTCAGCTGAGCTGCATGACTGCTCAGTCAGTTAGGTTTATGAACACATTTATTCCAGTTGTTTATTGCCATTGCACAATATGATGAAATATTTTGCAAACTGATAAAATATAAATATGAGAAAGAGAGTTGTAATTTCGATGAAGGCCAAGTAAATATTTTGGAAATACTCAAAAAAGGGAAGTTCCTCAAAAAATTGAATCTGATGTAAGATTCATTGTAGAAGACCCGAGGAGAAAAATCTCAACATTTTTATTCCACTTTAAAGGATCAAAACTGGTCACCACAGAAAAGAATTAGGGATGTGTGTTTTTGCAGATTCTAATCAGTAGGCTCTTACTCAAAGAAGAGGACTTGGTTTGACATTAGAAGGACTGGTGAACGGACGTACGTGTGAAATTTTCGGGAAGAAAAAAAATTCAAGAGTGTGCCTAATTTGTTTCATGACTCTTCACTTTTCACTGACCTTTTAAGCTAATCAACAAACCACTGGCCAAGCACACATTCAGTATCGTCTGCACCACGTTTGGGTGGGACCACGGTCTCTTCTTTTAGGCTTTATTGCAGGGGTCATTTCATGGGAGTTTTTGTACAGGAAGAGCCTAATGGCCGGGGGGGGGGGTGTCTCTGGACTTCGACTCCCATCCTAGGAGGTGAAATGGTAGAAACCCTCCCCAAAGTAATTCAATAATCAGAAAGCTCTGGAGGCCCCTGGCAGGTCCCCCAGTGGTGTTCTGATTTTCCAGCATATGGAATCCCGAGCTTTGTAGCACCCCAAGAGGCATAAACACGAGAGGTGTCCCTCACAGCCAAGGAAAGCTGATACTCGAGTTAGTGGAGGGTTTAAGGAAGGGATTCTGACAACTTTCTTGGATGACTTGGGTGCTCATCAGAATCTATGCAGCATTTTCCAAGGGAGATCTCCCTTGCAATTCTCAAGTACCATAAACGAGGTGCCCAACATGAAGGAGAAGTCAGTGGTGCCTCCACATTTTACAAACACAGAATAAAGTTTAAAAGCAGCAAAATATTCATGTCATATATAATCAACAATTTAATATAGTGTTATTTTAAGACCCGTAAGCCAGCCAAAAAGACCCTGGTATAGACTCAACCCTAATGACTAATTTCACCACTGCCTTTGGGATCTAGACGAGAAGGAATCGCTGTTGGGACAGATTTCAGGTAATATCGCCTTTAATCCTAATCATTCTCTTTTGCTGTGCTGCGTGCAAATTTGGAAAAGGTCAGATACACCAAAGGTGTAGAGTAGAGCGGTTGGGAGGGGGCGGAATCCGTGTTCCAGCAACCTCCACAAAGAAAAATATTAAAAGATGGACAGTCTTCCAGTCACCTAGGCTAAATAACCATCGAAATGATGAACGGTCCTAGTATTTTTCTTTTCTAACACAAAGAGTGACAATTTACTTAAATTTAAAAAAAAAAAAAAAAGCATCCATTGAAAATTCACCATACAAAAACCAGGATGCTTTAAATCATAAGCATGGTGGGCCTGGTGTGAGAGGGTAAAATACTTCACCAATTACTGTGCAGTATATTTGCAGCTTTAACTGTTTTCTCCCCACTTCTCCAGGGACATGTTTCTTCCAGAAAGACAGTTGCTGAAGCAAACATTTATTTTTATTGTTTACTGGGAAAGAAGTGGAAGCCCCAACCAGTGACTGTAATTCTGTAAAATCAGCTGCCAGAGAATTTTGCTTAATTTAGACCTCTGCCCCAAACTGGGTCTGCCGTACTTCTGCTTGAACTTGACAGAAAAGTCTGTTTTTCAGGCAAATGTTTTTGCCCTTTAAGAATGCCACCTAACATCATGAACCACTAATTAATTAGTAAAGCCAAAACACACTTTCGTTTGTTTGAATGTCCCTAGAAGGAATGTGTCTTTTGAAAAATGACATTTCCTCATTTCAAAAATAATACATGTTCACTGTGGAACATTTGGAGCACGAAAGAAAGTGGAAAGAAAAAAATTAAACCGTAATCCCACTCACCAGAGATAAGCTTTGTAAACATTTGGATAAACTAGCTGGCAGTGAAACAATAGAATTCTTCATTCGATCTTAAAAAATGTCTTCTATTTCTTAATAAAAGTTCTTTTCCTCAGTGAAAACCTTTGTTACAGTTTTTCCTCTGGGACTTACATTTCTAGAAATCTTTGGAAACGGGAACTTGGTGCGAACAGTTTAAAACTTTTTCCCATATTGAATGTTAAATTACAGGTCCTAAAACCTAAAACATTTTGACTGATGAACAATATACTTAGTAGAACACTGTTGAAAAGGATAACTTTTAATATTATATCTGTTACTTTAAGAATGACAATTTCAAACGAAGCCTTGTGATAAAAGAAAATTTCACATACTGACATTTAGTGGAGTCATTCTGGCTTATGCATGAGTTAACTTGATTTTTATGCTGACTGAAAACAGCCTGTTTGTGGCCTATCCAGCATACATTGTACATCTGCTTTAATTATTAAAACAAAAGGGCACAGTGACCAGAAGAATGTCCATGTTAAAGGCTAAATGCCTCTTTTCCCGGGACCCCAGTGCTGGTCGTCCCTTGATGATGAGACTCCCTTCCCAGGGGCCGAGGCCACGCTGACTCGCTGCGTATGTGCCGGTCTGCCCTTTTTTTGTGAAACCTTGAAGAAATGTATCCGTGACTCCTTTAATGTTCTTTGTTCTGACAAAATACAAAACTGTGCAGGAAGCCACGCTTCTCCGGAGCAGTGCCTCTGAGAAGCGGGCTTCCGGGCTGGTCCTCAGTTTGGCTCAAATAAAATTCTTGTCTATGCTTGTTACTGATTGTTCACTGATTATTTTCGTCGACATCTGAGACAACACTAGCAGGGCACTTCAGTGAAATGTGTGATTTGTTGGCTATGTATGTTTTAGAGCAGGTCCCAAAGTAGAACAGGATCAGGACATTCAACCAAACGTGGGCCACCCTGCAGGGGCAGGGGAACTTCTTCAAAAGACTTCTGTGAACCTCACGGTATTCAATAAAAGAGAGGATCTGCCCACAGTGGGAGATTCTGAGGCTGTGTTTAGTTGTCATGTCTCCGTACGTTCCAGGTTAAATTCATTTATTATCTGGGATCTTTGGAGGCAGATCATCCTGAAAGTCAGAGTTGCGTTTAAAAGAGTCCCTAAGAACAAGACAGACTGCTGCTGGTAACGCGGAGCTTAAAACGTGAATTCTCCTTAAAAGTCGTCTCTAAAGAGTGTTTGGTATGTTCTCTCCCAGTGGATGAGGACAAGGAGAGAGTCAGGGCTGTTCACATAAAAAAAAATTTTTTTTTTAATTTTTTAAAAATTAAAAAAATACACATTGTATACATATTTGCATATATCCGTATCTTATTACCATACTCCCAACATGGTAATCAAATGTGTTCTCATTTTCTTTCTGTTTAACACAATTATCAGAGTATTTTGTTCCTAGACTCAAATGTCTTTATATAAATCCATTTAGAGAGCGGGAAGCCTAGAGTGGGAAGAATTCAGGGGAGTAAATACCCTGAGAACTCCCAAGGACATTTTTGACAGCCAGCTCCTGTTTGCCTGTGTGATGTATTCAACTGTATCACTTCATTGCATAAGGTATCGCAATGGAAATTTTTACAAGAAAACACCGAGCAAGGTAGGAAGCAAGGTAGACATACCAGACTGGAACCCCGAGCCAAAAGACTTGGAGATCAAGACCTACAGCTCCTCCCCTGAGACGTTCACTGTCAAGAGAAACTAACAACCCCCCACCCCCAGCACCGGGCGGGGTGAGTGAAGCAGACAAGGGCCTGGAAAGCCTGACCGCGGACACCCACCCCCACTTACCTGAGGGCCGTCCTGTAGTGGTAGATGGCTTCCCTGTCCCGACCCTGGTCCTTCAGGAAATTGGCGTAGTTGTAGTGGACCTTGGCATTGTGGGGCAGAGTTTGAACTCCAGACCTAAAAATGAATACACTTTTTTAAGAAATGAGCAGTGAAGGGCACTGTTGAGGAATGTTGTCAGGTTCGTCTGCGTTTTACCCCCAGGTTCGTGAACCTGTATCTGAATGTCCACTGCGGTCCTCAAAGCCAAGTGTTCCAAAATTCAAATTATGTGAGTTATTAAACACGCGTCTGTGGGAAACAATGGAGGCAACGCTCAGATGTGCATGAAAAACAAACACGCTAACTGCACACGAAGCAGAGGTGGTGGCAGGTGGTGAGAGATGATTCTTTGGGGAAAAACCCTGCATGCTCAGGTTAATTCAGTTTTTTCCTTCCTTCCTGCACTTGTAGCCTTCCACTTTTTTTTTTTTTAATGTGAAACTGTCTACAAAAATAAATCATTACAAGAGGGATGATCGTAGACTGGCCTCCCTACTAAGGTTCATTGGAAATAAACATTTCCCGTGTACTAAGCCAGGTCTGATTTAAAAAAAAAAATAAAGGCAGGTGTAATTATTCTACAAGCTGCAGATAAGGAAAGAAGGTTTTGTTCAGTAAGGTTAAACTCGTTGCTTAAATGTTAAACTCGTTGCTTAAATGTTCAGTGTTAGTCTGCTCCGGTTGGCCAAACAAAACTCCTGGGGACTCCCTAGAGGGCGACGCTGAGGCTTCAGAGATGACACATGGAGGAGGAACCTGTCTGTTATCTGCACTGCCTCATAAACTCAAGTGCACAAGATCAGGCAGCTGGTAAGCGGCAGAGATGGGACTGTGACCCAAGGAGTATGCTCCTAGAGTCCCTGATCCCTCACCTGCAAGGAGGTGGTGGCAGGGGAATGATGAAAGTCGGTGGGTTTGGGGGCTATTTGGAAAGAAAACTCCTGGAATTCACATGGGTTAAATGCAGGAGGGGGACAAGTGATGAGACAGAGGAAAGAGGAAGGATGACAACCTAGTTTCTGGGCAATTTGTACTTGAAACACACTTCTTCCAGGTGACATATTATCATTTAATTTTTAATTCAAAGATTAAGACTACTAGGGGAATTCCATGTAAAGTGTTAAACCTGTTAAGGAAATACATCAGGGTATTGTACCTTTCAAAACAATAAAAAATTTTCAATTGAAGTATAGTTGATTTATAATGTTATATTAGTTTCTGGTGTACAGAATAGTGATTCAGTGATACACACATATATTCTTTTTCATTATAGATTATTATAAGCTGTTGAATATAGTTCTCTGTGTTAATACAGTAGGACCTTGTTGTTTAGTCTGCATATAGTAGTTTGTATCTGCTAATCCCAAACTCCTAATTTATCCCTCCCCAACCCTTTCCCCTTTGGTAACCATTAGTTTTCCATACCTATGTGTCTGTTTCTGTTTTATAAATAAGTTCATTTGTGTAATTTTTTTAGGTTCCACATATAAGTGATAACATATATTTGTCTTTCTCTATCTGACTTACTTCACTTAGTATGGTGATCTCTAGGTCCACCCACATTGCTGCAAATGGCATTATTTCATTCTTTTTTATGGCTGAGTACTGTTCCATCACACACACACACACACACACACACACACACACACACGTTCTTTATCCAATCATCTGTTGATGGACATTTAGGCTGTTTCCATGTCTTGGCTATTGCAAACAGTGCTGCTATGAACATGGGGGTTCATGTATCTTTTTGAATTAGAGTTTTCTCAGATATATGCCCAGGAGTGGGATTGCTAGATCATAGGGTAAGTTTATTTTTACTTTTTAAAGGAATCTCCATACTGTTTTCCACAGTGGCTGCACCAAACTAGATTCCCACAGTGTAGGAGGGTTCCCTTTCCTCCACACCCTCTCCAGCATTTATCATTTGTGGACTTTTTAACGATGGCCATTCTGACCAGTTTGAGTAACACTTCGTTGTAACTTTGATTTGCATTTCTCTAATAATTAGTGATAATGAGCATCTTTTGATGTGCCTATTGGCCATTTGTATGACTTCATTGGAGAAATGTCCATTTAGGTCTGCTCATTTAAAAATTGTTCTTAAATTAAAAAAAATAAATTAAAAAGTGCAAAGGCAAGAAAAAAAAAAAAAAACAAACCTCCAAAAACCAGACAAACAAAAAAACCCAGTCCCTTAGGACCAGCAAAGACTGCCTCTCTTAAAATCTACTGGCGGGCGCCTGAGTACCTCTCCAGCGGAGAGAGCCGACAGGGAGTGTGAGAAGCTGAAGAGCCACCGAGGGCAACGTCGTCTGAGAGCAGCGGACTCCAGCTTGCACAGAGCTGCCTCAGTGATTCCAAACGCGCGGCAGCACCTAGGACGTTTCGTCGCGTGTCGAGCGTGGCTGGAAACAGATTAGCTGTCGATCTGTATCAAGAGCAGTTAGACCCCACGTTCTCTTCTCCACGCTGCACATCCAGGTGACTTTTTCCACTAGCCTTTCCCCATCCCAGCAAAAGGCAGGAGGCTTACTCCCTCGAAAAGTTGAATCAGAGAGATCCTGCACTCAGGGACAAAAGGCACAGCTGAGGGGCCGGGGGAAGAGCAGTAACCTCCAAGGCAGATGAAGAGAAAATGCGCATTGTGAGCGATGGCATCCCTCTAACCCTGCTGGACCTGCGTACAGCTCTGAACATCGGCAGCCAGGACCGGACTCTCAGGGAGGAGGCAGGAGGAATCCTCTCACTGGAAACTGACCCAGGACAAAAGATTTGGGTGCTCCAGTGAACCCCTCCACCTCCTTCAATTATCCCACGGGAGGTGCACCAGCTGACACACAAAGCTAGAGTTTTAATACGATGTTTCATATGGACGTTCCCCAAAGTGAATTTAGCCATGCGGGCAGGATCAGAGTCAGAGTAACAGCAATGGCTTTAAAGCAATCCAGCTTCCACAGCGGAACATTTCTGATTTTCCGATCCAGAACTAAATAGTGCATGGTACAGGTGGATTTTAAAGATAACTTTGAAAAAAAAAAAAACCCAGATAACTTTGATTGCAGCATAGCTATAAGTGGCATATTTTTTGGAATTGATCCTTCCCTCTGTGTGATTAATACGGCTGCTCTAATACATTTCACCCGAGGAACAGACGGGCTGGTGGAAACACGTCCTTGCTGAGATGCATTGTTCAGTGAGGACAGGAGGAAGTTACGGGATTCCTAACAAGCCAGCAGCCATGGGTGGAGTCACTGAGATGCTAAGAACACACTGCGTTTCCCATTGTTGTTTCTGACCTTTTCATTCCCTCTGTGATGTGTTTCAGCTGCGTTTTTCCAGTCTCATTTAACAGTGAACAGTTGGTGGGAAAAAAAGGAAAATAAACAACTGGCCAAAGGCAAAACTTTCCATGTCACTCTAACTGGCCAGCTTGCTCTCCCTTCACCCTCTGGCCAGCCTCCTCAGTTTGCTTTCGGGACGCTCTGGCTTGGTGATCCCAACTGTCCTACTGAGAACATGCTGCTTTATTTACTCCACCAGGAAATGTAGCATTCATACATTACAGGGCTGCATCTCAAACTGTATTGATAACAACAGTGACTATGTAGTTACTTTTTAAATTGTGGTCTAGTCAGTTTACAATGCTGTGTCAATTTCTGTTGTGCAATATAATGCATCAGTCATACTTATAAATACATATATTCTTTTTCATTATAGGCTATTACAAGATATTGAATATAATTCCCTGTGCTATACAGTAGAC
This sequence comes from Camelus bactrianus, assembly GCF_048773025.1. NCBI lineage: Eukaryota > Metazoa > Chordata > Mammalia > Artiodactyla > Camelidae > Camelus > Camelus bactrianus. Next base: position 19,010,907 of record NC_133572.1, read on the forward strand.
ACTTGTTTATCTATTTTATATATAGCAGTTAGTATCTGCAAATCTCGAGCTCCCAATGTTTCCCTTCCCACCCCCTTTCCCCTGGTAACAATAAGTTTGTTTTCTATGTCTGTGAGTCTGTTTCTGTTTTGTAAACAAGTTCATTCATTTTTTTTTTTAGATTCCACATATATGAGTGATATCATATGCTATTTATGAATGAAAGTCTCCCTTTCAACCCAGGATCTTAATTCACACACATATTTCTCTCTCACGCTCTCATTTGCAGGAGACTTGAAAAGTAACAGAGATATCTGTCAGGTATCTCCCCAAGCTGGCAGAACATCAGTTTCCTTTGTGGGCACGACTGGAACAATCAGCCAGGAGAACCATCCCCAAATTCCTGATCAGAAAACAAACATTTAGAAAGTGTTCGGCCTGAGGTTCAGAGGAAAGGAAAGCAAGAAGATTTGTGGTTCCCTTCAGTTGTGACCCTGTCTAACCTGAGGTTTCACAAGTCACACTCCGGAAGTGCTGAGCGAAGCATCCATTCCATCTCCTTCGTCCCTTCAGGAACCTATCGGAGGGGTAGTATTACTGTACCTCCCACCTTGTACGTGAGGACATTGATGCTCAGAGAGATTAAGGCCATTTTCTAAGGTTACAGTCTGAGTAAGTCCTTAAACAGAGATTTCAACCAAGGCCAGTGAATGGTCAGGATCATTCCTGAAGTTGGTTAACATTTGATAAACCAAAGAGGTACCACAAGATATTAGAAACATCAAAATTTCATTGTCACAATGTTTACATCACTGGCATACAAACAATGGCCTTGTGGACCACAGACACATCGACCTGTTTCCCTCGTTACCTAGACGGCTTCAACCTCCTTCCCGTGACAATGGCAGAGTTGAGTGGCTGCAAAAGAGAATGTGGGGCACACAGACATTTACAGTCTGGCCTTTGCAAAGGAGTCTGCCAAACCTTAACAAAGGTTTATGTTCTCTGCCCTGGGAGGTCTGCTTCTCTCTCTGGCCCAGTAATTCAGAGAGGAGGAAAGAGAAATGTGTTTGCTACAGAGGGGGGAAAGATCTGGGCCATAAATTCTCAAGTGGTGGTCCACAGATCACTTCAAGAGTTCGTGAGTGGGATTCAGAAAGACCCTAAACTGGATGCAAAAAGACAAATATGCTGTCTTCATCTTTCCAGGTATTTTGAAGATCTGAGGGGGAGGGAGGGAAGATTTCATCGAATTGTGCTATTCTGGTACTATTTACGCCAAACCCGCATCCCAGTCTGGGCTGTCATCAGGCCCAGCTGGAGCTGTGCGGTTCCCTTCTCCTCAGGTTAGGTACCAGAATAGTCTCCTCAGGTTAGGTGCCAGAATAGTCTCTTGTTCTAAGAATCAGAGAAAATGTACCTTGCACCTATGATTCTGAACACCTCTCACTCTGTCTCTGTCTCTCTGTTTATACCAGGCTTAGCTTAAGTTAGAAAACATAAAGCAAAAAACGGGTGGTGAGGTGTATGTATTCTTTGGCTTTTACATCAGATTTGGGTTCAAATCCTGGCTCTTCCTTTTCACAACTATTTTGGCTTGGACAAACTATTCTCTCTGAGCCTCTGATGAGACAGAAGTGTGGGGTTCTTGTGCTTTTGTGTGTAAGTTTTTGTAATAGAAGCACAAAGCTGGGAGGGAGGCATCCGTCTGTATCTCCTAAAAGTACATCACTCAGTGGGACCTTTTCTGTGAGAGGAGGCCTCAGCTGGAAACATCGGAACTTGACTGAAATTAGGGTTTTTCTCTAGCACCAAGGTCTGTCCTAAGATGTTCTGCAAGATTGTCCTCAGTGTTGCCAAGCAAAACCACTGCACATGATTAGAGAGGCCTCCATGGGACCCAATGTCCAAGGACGGTCCGTGGGGTTTTATTTGGAACAAAGGAGAAAACAGAAACAGGGCCTCTGCCAAGGACATCCTCCCATATCTCAGCTCAGGCTTACAAGAGAACAGTCCTTGAAAGCTTGGGTTGGTCTTAGCCAACTGCCTGCACTTACACGGAGTCCTGCTCCTTCCACCTGCTACATTATAGTGCGACATGTCCGTGTGTCTGACTCCCATCCGGACGTCTGGCTCCTGTACAATCTCCCCCCCAAATGTCCTCTCTCTCATATCCTAGAACACAGTGCAGAGCAATAATCTGAAAGCCTTACATAGTGTTTACCCTACTGCCCTCTGTACAGTTCACATGCTCTTTTTATTCTTCACATACACCCAGAAGATACATACTATTATTATTCTAAATTTTGAAATAAAGAAACTAAGGCATGGAGGGGCTGAGTAACTTCCCCACAGTCACACAGCTATTCAATAGTGGAACTTGGAGTAGAACCAGTGTTATAGAAACCTGATTCCCATCGAGAGACTAAGCGACTCTTAGAGGGTTGGAGAACTCAGGTTTATTATGCTGGCAGGCCCAGAGGACTTAACACTCCAAGCTCTGGACACCATCTGTAGGTTTCACAGGATTTTATAGAGTTTTAGGTTTCATATGCAAATGGAGTGTTAGAAATGGACCAATCAGGAGCAAGCTTTTGGGAACCAATGGAATTTTAGGGGTAAATGCAAATGACGTGTTAGAAACGGACCAATCAGGAGTGAGCTTTTGGGAACCAATGGGATTTTAGGGGTAAGTTTCATTTTCCTAGAAGCAAGCCATTTTACAGAAGCACAAAAGCAGGAAGGCAATGGCCCTGCCTGGGGGGTCTTGCTGGTCCCTTTGTGGGTTTTGCCCCTTCAAGAAAGCCTGCCTCCAGACCCCACACTCAACCACTGATTCCAGAGCCTCAGATTCTTAGTAAACGTTCAACTGATTTGAACATTACTCAGGACAGATGAACACATGTAAACATCTGGTCTCGAAGGATAAAAACTCTTCTTAAAGTCTCAGAGTTTTAAAAGTTTTCTCAGGACATAAATTACGATAGGTGAAGGTTTTACGAGACTGTCCCTAGCTCTGATTTGCACTCTACACAAAGCTCCATTTGATCGCCAACGGCCTCCGAGGACGCAAAGCCTCTTTAAGCACATATGTGGAATGGTTGTGTTTTAGTAATCAGCTGTTCACTTCCTACACGCGTCCATCTAAAAAAACCGGAAGCCTCTGGACGCAAGGTCAATGCACTTTTTGTTTTCCTGTTTTCCTTTTTTTTAAAAATTGCTGGCATCAGCTGTACAGGGTTTGAACACTAACTTGTTATCCTTGACATAAACCGCTATCTGCAAAGCCCATCCCCAGACGTGCTCTGATTAAGCAGTAAGCATCATGAGAAGACACAACTGCTCTCAGTACCTTCATTCAAGGAAAGGGTTTAACACAGGGCAGAACCATTTTCAAGTTAGTGCTTTTGTTACCGAGTCCTAACTCGTTCTGCTCACCGCATAACAGGCCAATAAATCGGGAGACGAGGTGTTGGGGAAAGGAACAGCGACTTTATTTAGAAAGCCAGCAGACCGAGAGGATGTCAGACTAATATCTTGGAAAACCATCCTGCTCAAGTCAGAAAACAGGCTCCTTTTATACAAAAAAAAAAAAAAAAAAAGAAAGAAAGAAAGAAAAAAAAAAGGGACGGGGTGTGGTTCGTTGTTGCAAACTTCTTGCTGTAGGAATTCTTTGTTCTTGCAGCCGTCCATGTGGGTCAGGCGTGGTGTCCCTGTAAACCTCCAACAAAACAAAGATTATTTTCTATTCTGCAACTTGTCTTTCTATAAATGTAGAAGTGTTAATATCCTTAAAGGTCAGAGCCTCCAGAAAAGGCTCTCCTGTTTACCAGACAGGCTAAAGGCAACATTCATTTACAAAAGGTGCAGAGCTAACAAGACTAAGCCTACAAGACAGGGCACATTGGTTAAAACTAAAGGAACAGATCCGATATGGAGTTAGATTTGTCCTCCTCTATTACAATTCACATAAAAGCACGTTATAACTATTGAAAGTGAAAGAAAAAAACGAATTAAGCCAACAGAGCCTAGGAGGAAGTTACACTACTGAACTTCCATGCCCCTGTGTTTACAAGATGACCGCAGCACTGGTCAGTAAGAGGAACAGTCCATTGTGGTCTGGGAGAACTGCATGGGGTGGGGGGAGGAGGGGGGTGGGTGGGTATGAGAGGGACGAAACAGAATCTGAAGTCTAAAAGTGAAAAAACCATAGAAAAAAGCCACACACAAAAAACCTTACAGGGCAACAGGTCCCTGTGCAATAGGGAAGAACAAATCTGACTCCATATTAGATCTGTTCCTTTAGCTCTAACCCTGCGCTCTGTTGTCCGTACTTAGCTACGCTGGTTCTGCACCTTTTATAAAAGAACGTTGCCTAGAGCCTGAAATGAACAGGAGAGCCTATTCTGAAGGCGCTGACCTTTGAGGGTATAACACTTTCCCATTCATATAGAGATAAAAAGTTGCAAAACAGAGAATAACATTTGTCTTGTTGGAGGTTTACAGGGGCACCATGACCTGATCTATGTGGACAGCTGCAAGAACAAAGGATTCCAACACCAAGAAGTTTGCAACAACCAACCACACCCCCACCCCCTCTCCTTTTCAGTATAAAAGAAGCCTGAATTCTGACTTGGGGAAGATGGTTCTCCAGGACATTAGTCCTCCATCTTCTTGGTCTGCCGGCTTTCCAAAGTTGCTATTCCTTGTCCCAACACCTTGTCTCCCGATTTACTGGCCTGTCGTGTGGAGTGCAGAACCACTGGAGTAATGATGCTGACAATGATGATGGTAATAGTAATCATAAATTAATAAAATTTGCATGCCAAAATATTTCTTTTATATTTTAGAAAAGTTAAATTGCCAAGTAGCAAAATCAGATATATTATTTTTAAATAGTAGAGGAGTTCAGTGAACATCTGTCTTATTTTTTGTTCATTCTTTCATTCACTTCTGCCAACCCGAGTCTGTGCCCTCGAACAGTGCCTGGGTGACGTCTCTGTCAAAGCCCCAGGCACTTTGCTGACCCCACCTCCCCCACGGAGGTCAGAGGACCATCTTTGGTGAGTTCTGCCATCTCATCTATCTTTTGGGGTAACACTGGGAGGTCAGGTGTGGCTGAGTCAGGGGAGCCTGGTGGTGACAGGAGACTTATGACCTAAGCTCAGGCTGTTAGAAGGCTTTATTTTCTCTGAACTGTGATGTGAAGATACAGAAAATTGAGGTAAGTTTTTCTTTCCATTTGTTCCTATACAGGTGATCAGCTTGTCTCAAGACAGACTATCCAGACACCTGTTTCCTGTCTGCTACACACCAGCTTCCTCACCTGCTCCCCAATTCTGTGTGCTCCCCTATGCCCTTCCAATATTTCCTCCCTTTAAAAGTGATTCCAACTCTATTTCAGTTGTTTGCTCCAAAGAATAAGCTTTGGGTACCGGCTGGTCAGGGAACCAAATAAAAACCACACTGACTGAACTGGCCCACTGAGTCATAAATGAAGATGGAAGCTGGAAGGGGATGAAGACTGAGGACCCCTGGGATACTGAGCAATACCGCTGGTGTTAGGTATTTAGATAAGTGGGGGCACCAGGCAGACAGGTGGAGGAGAGGAAGGAGGGTCTGGAAGGACGGTATTGTGCCCGCCTCCAGCATCAAGGGACTTGACTTCTATATGAGTGCCAGCAAGAAACCAGTTAGAACCCAACAGCCACAACTGCCGGGAGCAGAAATGACTTAACCGGACATGACCCAATATTCATTGTATTCTAATTAACATTGGGGTTTAGCCATCCCCCCACCATGGGTTTTTTTCTGTGTGCACCATGGGTAAGGACGTGTGCAAAGAGGCCAAACATGACCAAGCACTCCAGGGACAAGAGCCATCAATCAATCAAAATGCCACCTCCAAGCGAGGGTCTAAGAGAAAGGGCAGGCAAAACCTGCCACTTTCCCTCCCCTGGATCCGCCCACTTCCTGTTCTTGGGTGTGTCGTTTTCCTTTTTAAAATAAATCTTTAAAAATCTTTCACTACACAATGCACTGTCTCCCAACTGTAAACCTAGCTTTCGGTATTGATAAGAACTGGGGTCTTTACCTTTTGGGGTAACACTGGGGGGTCAGATGTGGCTGAGCCAGGGGAGCCCAGGTGAAGGTCGCCAGGGCTCTGGCAGGAATGAGACAGACTAAGCCCAGAAACACAGCATGGTGAGCGACAGTTCCTAAGGATGTTAATACTCTCTGACAAGTTTAGGGCTATCAATTGACAATGTTTTATTCAGAAACAGCTTCTATGTCACATAAAAACTTACCAGGAGATGAAAAAGTCTTGCCTTTCTTTCTTCAGAATTAATGTTCAAAATAAAGCAACTAGATCACAACTTAATGGCGTGGAATATTCTACAGAAAAGACACTGCATTTCTCTTCCTTCTTCCCGTGTGCTTACCTTTCCCGTTCACTTGTCTGAACAATGAAATTAGATTTACTGTTTCATTTTGTTTATGGCTGATTTTATAGCCCAGCTCAACACTGAGATTGATCTCATCTTGTGCACACACCCCAAAACCTTCCCATGTACCTGATTTTCATAAATTCACTTAGAATGAGCTCCTGTAAAAGTTTATATAATACTATTTAAAAACCTAAGGTTAATTCCCCCAAATAAAATTACATTTTCCACTTAAAACTTTGCTAAAAAGTGTTTCCGGATTAGTAAATATCGCCAGACCCATGTTAACTCATTTGGATACAAATGCACAAGCAAAGAAATAAATGGGAAGAGATTCACTTTTGTCCACATAGTCATACCTGAATAGGGACTCTCTCGACAGCCAGATTTCATTCTGTTTTACGGTTTTCCAAGAGAAGAGCAACAGCAGCAGCACGGTGGACACACTCAGGGCGGTGGCCCCACACCGGTTCAGCCACGTGCAGAGTTTGCTCAGTCCGTGCACGACGAGGATGCAGTAGCCCATGCTGGAAAACAGGGCGGAGAAGCAGGTGACTCTGGGTGCAGGGTGGCCCCTGAGCGTTCCATCCCATGCAACTAACTTTCAAACAGAGCTTGTCCTGTGACAGAAACAACAAACATAAGCTCCTGTCTGACACAGCGTTTCCGTGTTAGTGCTCGTGTGGGCTCCACCAGCACATCTGCTAATCCTCCCGCACAAGTGCAGAGAACAGGTCCACCTTGCAGGCTCAAACCGCCCTGGATTTCCGCAGCTGAGGCACTGTGAAAAGTCCCTCATGTATGTTCCTGGGTCCTGAAGGGACCCTCTGACCCAGGCTCCCTCACGTCCCTGACACTGCATGATCTCATCGGCACCATGTGTGGACCCTGTTCTGCAGCCGGTCCCATCACGGCTCTGTGGGAGACAGTCCCTGTATACCCAAGCAGGACCCTGTGGGGAATTCCAGGGACAGACCCCTCCCCCAGATCCTCTGTTGCAGCTCCTCTCTAAAGCACCCAGATGACAGTATCTCATGTGTATTTCCTGAGTTTTTCAGATGCTAAAAATCACCACCAAAGGGAAGAAATTAACTACTTGATGATCATGAGCAAATGGCCCCCAGACCTTCTGGAGCCTGGGGGTTGATAGTGTTGACCACTCTCTTATCTTCACATCAGCCGATCAGAGGACTGTGCACAGCTGATCATGTACCCTGTGAGCCCCCTACCCTGCCCCTCACCTGGCCTTTAGATGTGCTTTGCTGAAACCCTTCGGGGAATTCGGGGTTTTCTTGGGCATGAGCCACCCCATCCCCCTGGCTCAGCTCTGCATTAAACCTTTCTCTGCTCCAAACTCATGCTTCAGTTTGTTTGGCCTCATGGTGTGTCGGGCACATGAACTTGCCTTCAGTAACACCCCAGGGGACTATCAGGTCCTGGGAGATTCTGGTCACCAAAGGGCATTGGGCTTTGTCTCTGGAAATGTGCCTGCTGCCACAGTCCTTACGCTGAAGGGAAATCCACCGATAGGCCAGTTCCTGAGCCTCACAGCTTGGAGTGCACCACAGACAAGCTGCACTGATACGATTCTCGCACTGACTGGCCCAGTTTTCCCAACAGACACCAAGAATCCCTCATGTTATCTCAGTGGGTCTTTGGCACGATGAAACCACATCTCTCAAAGCCTTCAGCTTGGTGGATGGAACATGGTCCCTCACATCATCTATGAACCTGCATCTCTGGCTTGGTGGGTGGAACGTGGTACCTCACGTCATCTGTGAACCTGCAGAGATGCTTCTTGCCTGTTGACTGGCCTCAGAAAAACACAAACATTTCATTTGTACTCATTATTCCCATCTGAACTTTAGTCAAAACTCACTTCTTTCCAAAGACAGTAATACAAATTATTACAGTATATTTCAACAATGAAGCAAGCTTGCGTTAAGAAATCCTACACGAGTCTGACAGTAATGCCCTAAATGGCCATGAACTAATATCGTTCATTTACTTGTTCAATCATTTATTCATTCTCTCTCTAGTACATGACTGGTAGTACGCTAGGCGCTAAAAATACAATTATGAATAAAACACAGGTTACGTACCTGCTGCGGTGACAGGCACAAGTACAAAACAGACAATCATTCCTATCCCCGCAAAGCTCACACTGATGGGAAAAACAGCCAACGAGCAAGTGAAACCGAGTAGGTCACACAGAGTAAGACATGTCAGGTGGAGAAAAGTCAAGTGGGAAAGAGAAAGAGGGAGTCCAGGGCGGGGAGGGAGTGGTGGGTGGTCAAGGAAGCCTCCCTGAAAAGGTGACATGTGAACACCCTGCTGAAACACTGGGGGTGCGCCCTGCAGCCTCCCCCCGCCCACTGCCTCCGTCTCCCAGGCCAGCTCCCTTCTCGCCCTGGCTCCATAAAGCAACCCCACTGAGGACAAACACTGACCGAACACATTCTCTACACAAGCTTAGTTCATCCTCTCATCCGTGGCAGTCACCATGAGCAGCGTTTAACTCGCGAAGACACCAGAGAAGAGAAGTGAACTGATTTGCTGAATTAGGTCACACAGCCCGTGTGCAGCTGAGCATAGATAAAAACCCAGGAATTCTGGCTTCCAGAGCCCACATTCCATATGCTGTCCCGACATCGGGGGTTTTGCCTTGACAGGTTGATTCCTGTGTTCCTCACACCGCATCACCCAGCTTCCCCTACGGCCTTCCCAACCACGCCATTCATGAAATCTCAGTAGTCGTTTACTGCCTCCTTATGTAGGAAACAGAGCTGCCATCTGGCAGAGCAGTGGGGAAGGAACACACTGGGATTCCAACAACCCTAGGGCGATGGCCACAGAGTGGCATAAGACAATAACAACCAAAGGAATTGGCTGTTCTACACATTTATACATTTATTAGGCGCTTCCTATGTGTTAGGCACTATGCTATATATGGGCCTGTCCACAATACTTGTAGGGTCTGGAACATGGACAGTACTGGCTTTAAATATATTATCTAATTTAAAATTTAATCCTTAGCACTCCAATGTTCACAGCATCGCTATTTACAACAGCCAAGACACGGAAACAACCTAAATGTCCATCAACAGAGGACTGGATAAAGAAGTTGTGGTATATTTATACAATGGAATACTACTCAGCCTTGAAGTAGAATAAAATAATGTCATTTGCAGCAACATGGATGGACCTGGAGATTATCATCTTAAGTGAAGTAAGCCAGAAAGAGAAAGAAAAATATCATATGATATCACTCTTGTGTGGAATCCACACCTCCCCCCTACCAAAAAAAGATAAAAATGAACTTATTTATAAAACAGAAACAAACTCAAAGACATAGAAAACAAACTTATGGTTACTGGGGAGACAGAGGGTGGGAAGGGATAAATTGGGAGTTTGAGATTTGCAGATACTAACTACTACAAATAAAATAGATAAACAAGTTTCTACTGTACAGCACAGGAAACTATATTCAATATCTTGTAGTAACCTATAATGAAAAGGAATATGAAAACGAATATATGCACGTATATGTATGACTGAAGCATTGTGCTGTACACCAGAAATTGACACAACATTGAAACTGACTATACTTCAATTTAAAAAAATAAATAAAATACAATCAAATTTAATCTTCAATATCTTCCATTTCATAAATGAAATGGAAACGAAACAAAAGAGGGAGTAAAATAACTTGCCCACAGCTCCAAAAGCGAGGAATAGAGTCAGATCAGACCCATGGTCCTAACGCTATAATCTAATGCAAGAGTCTGCGAATCTTTTCTGTAAGGGGCCAGACAGTAACCATTTCAGGCCATAAGGCCTCTGTCTTTCTTACTCAACTCTATCTTTGCAGCAGGACAGCAGCCTTCGACACTTATGTAAACGAACGGGCATGGCTATGTTCCAGTAAAATGTATTTATAAAAGCAGGCAGTGGGCCAGATTCCACTGACAGGCCACCGTTCCGGAGCCCTGTTGGAGCCAAAATGAAGACTGTTCCTTCCACTCAGCACAGGCATCAGGATCGAGTAACACAATCATTTTTTTTCTTTCAAAAGTCCTAGTACTGACATATGATTTAAAGAAATGTTATGCCATTTAAGATAATCTCCACTTAGGTTTGCAAATTTCTTAGCAAGTATCACATTCTTACAGACTTGAACACAACATCGCAGAGGTTAAGATGCTCCTCTATTATGACATTTCATCTTTCCACACCTGCTTTACTGCAGCTCTCAGCCAAGGGTGGGAAAAATCGCTCTCTCTCCATTGCTGGGGCAGGGCACGTCTTTATTTTCAAAGTGGAAAATCAAGCAAAGGAGAAACTACATTCTCTTCTGGCCTCCCGGGAGATGAAGCCAGACTCCAGTTTGGTCTGGTTAATCTGGTTAAGGAAAGTCTGGGCTCTGACCAGAGACCTCCACACAGAGCACAAAGGAGTGAGTGCAAACCACGTACACTCCACATTATAACCGGGAGAACCAAGAACCAGTCACGCTGCTGAATGGCTGAGCTCAGTACCAAGACACACTTTCAAAATACGCTTGCAAACCACCGATGCTGTCTCAGAGGGAGTAACCCATCCCTCCCGCCAAGCACAGAGATGATCGCTCATTCACAGGCTGCAGTGTCTCTAATTGTGAATGTGATTTTATTGACAAGCTTCTCAGCACGCAGTCCTCATAATCACTAAAGAAATTTGCACCTCTCCCTTATACTTTAACGACGCACCTCCAAAGTGAACTTAATACTGATGTGAATCAACAGTGTTTGTCCTTTCGAATTAGAAATGTTTAAACCTGCTGTTTGAGAACTTTGTGAGCAGTTAATCATCCCGTAAATAGTACACCTGTACTTTCAGGAGAACCTTGGCAGAAGCTCTTAAGTGATAAAAGAATAACATGTTCCCTTCTCATTTACTTCAGCCTGGAAAGATGATAGTTTTCTATGGCGGGGCCAAGCATTGTGTGATGTTTGCTAGGGCTTCACTTTTTGTTTCATTATATTCAGAAAAAGAAAAAAAAAAACTTTTTGCTACTATGTAGAACTGAAATTCTACCTTTTAACTTAACAAGCTCAAAAAACCCACTGAGAGTATGTATAAATAGAATTAATGATCCAAGACAGACACAAGCTTCCTATTTTATTGCTCTAAAAAAATTTCCAAGTTTAGACACTTTAAATGAAACATATTCCTAATTAACTTCATTCTTATCTGCTGAATCCCCACCTAGCAAATTATCTGACCTTAAGATCTTATTCTGGTCTCATGGGGATGTTGACCCCAAATGATTCAACAATAAAGCCCTGGAACCCTGAGCCCAAAGCAGCAGCACAGGAATCGCCAGGAAGTCTCTGGTGGTGTAACAGAAAAGAACAAATCTGACTCCATATTAGATCTTTTTCTGTGGCTTCAACCCTGTTCCCTGTTTTCTAGGCTTAGTCTTGCTGGCTCTGCGCCTTTTGTAAAAGAGTGTTGCCTTTAGCCTGAAATAGACAGGAGAGCCTGTTCTCAAGGCTCTGACCTTTAAGGATATTAACACTTCTGCACTTATATAAAGATAAGTTGCAGAATGGAAAATAACATTCGTTGTGTTGGAGGTTTTACAGGGGCACCAGGATGTGACCCACGTGGACAGCTCCAAGAACAAAGGATTCCAACACCAAGAAGTTTGCACCAACCAACCACACCCCCTCCCCTTTTTAGTATAAAAGGAGCCTGTATTCTGACTTGGGGAAGATGGTCTTCCAGGACTTTAGTGCCCCTTCCTCTCAGTTTGCCAGCTTTCCAAATAAAGTAATTATTCCTTGACCCAACACTTCATCTCCAGATTTGCTGGCCTGTCATGTGGCAAGCAAAACGAGTTTGGACTCGGTAACAGTCCCAATTCTCATGAAAACAAGACACTTGAGAGTGTGGAGGATATTTTAAGATGACTAACATTTGTATAAGAAGCCACCAGTTTGAGATGTATTTCCCAGCACCGAATCCAAGAGCAACGGCAAGAGACAGATTCACTAGCAACGACAAGGGGTCTTAATGAAGAGAGGCTGAGTTGGCAACACTAATTAAGTCCACTCACCCTCCATGCAAAGCCACAGCCAACTGTGCAGGACACTGGGTGCGTGACACCTACACTTTAGTTTCCCCTCCACTCCCAGCGGCACATTTCATAACCTCTTTCAGTGTTTTCAGTATGTTAGCCTGCTAAGCTAGGGTTGTTCCCTTTTTTAAAAAAAACAAATTGCGATATAAGTGATATATATTAGATTAGATTCAGGTGTACAATGTCATGATTTGATATTTCCATACATTGCCAGATGATCACCATAATACGTCTAGTTAACATCCATCCCCACACATAGTTACATTTTTTTATTTCTTGTGATGAGAACTTTAAAGATCTACTCTCTTAGCAACTTCCAAATATACAATATAGTCTTATTAAGTAAGTCACCACGCTGTACGTTACATCCTCAGGACTTAATAATCTTACAGCTGGAAGTTTGTGCCTTTTGGCTCTTTTCACTTTTGACCACCCCTCAGCCCCTGCCTCTGGCAACCCACTCATCTGTTCTCAGTATATATAAACTCAGATGTTTTTTGTTTGGTTGGTTGGTTGGTTTTAGGGTTGTTCACTTTTGAGCACATGAGGTTAGCAAAGAAACAAAGAGGTTTGCAGAACCAAAGGATGAGGAAGAAAATGGCGGGGAAAGGAGAGGTCTAGACAACAGTGCTCTGATCTCCTTTGACTCATTTCTACAGGGTAAACTGAAACAATGACTTGCAATTACGAGCATGGTTTACGATATTGTGCAAATATATTATTCCATTTGGTCTCATCTGTATCCAAATTCCACTCTCCAAATTTTACTTTCAAATCCCGGTTTCCAAGACATTCGCTGTTCACTGTTTAGACATAAACAATCCTCTTTTATAACTAACAAGTTTCTGTGATATTAAGGCCATGATTCTGGTCTAGGAAGTAACTGTTCAAATTTATCCTCGCTTTGTCTCATGGGCTGAGAACAATTAAGTGAGCACAACTGGCCAATTCATCTTCAGCCCATGAGCACAATGACCTCCTCTCAAGCTCACACTCATTCTCCCCACTGCTCTGTTCTGTGTTATATTTGTCATCTACAATCTCTGGTGTTACAACACATTCAGTTGAGTCCCTCAGCAAAGTCCTCCTGCCTCCTTCCTGGTCATGACACTCACACAGCACTTCATCCCCATGATGTCTTGGTGACCGATCACCCATGTGATGTGGCTCGAGCTCTCCCGACCTGAACACTGCCCTGGAAAGTAGCTCTCAGTGGGCAAGGTCTAGCTCCTAGATCTCCCAAGCTTTTCTGAGTTCAGGTCTCAAGGGGCTGGATGAAACAGTTCATTCTTGCTCAGCAAAGGCAGAGAGACAAACTCATGGAAGTCAAATCTCCCCATCCTCACCCCGTGGTATTTTGAAGAACAGCTTTATTTCACTTTTGAACCCCAGTGTAGGGGGACAGAGGAACTCAACATGCAGGACTCAGTACCAGCCACCCCAGTGAGCAATCTTACCTGTGCTTTGCTATTAGACTTTGGTCTTATATTTAGATATTAGGCTTTAGCACAATTCCCAAGTCTCTCCTTAACGACTTGACACGGATACGCGAACTTCTGACCTGTTCTCATGGGCTACACCACTGCCCCCTGAACAGGGGACCTGCCATTGCTCTTGTTGCCCCACCCCAGGGGTTATGTAATAGGAAAGAACAAATCTGTCCTTTGGCTCTAACCTTGTGCTGTTTCCTGGGCTTCGTCCTGCTGGTTCTGCATCACCTAAAAGAATGTTGCCCACAGCCTGAAATACACAGGAGAGCCTATTCTCAAGGCGCTGCCCTTTAAGGGTGTAACACTTTCCCGTTCATATAAAGATACAAAGTTGCAGAATAGGAAATAACATTTGTCTTGTTGGAGGTTTGCAGGGACACCCTGACCTGACCTTCATGGAAAGCTGCCAGAACAAAGGATTCCAACATCAGGAAGTTTGCAACAGCCAACCACACCCCCCCCCCTTTTTAGTATAAAATGAGCCTGAATTCTGACTTGGGGAAGATGGTTCTTCAGGACATTAGTCTGCCATCTTTTTGGTCTGCCGGCTTCCTGAATAAAGTCATTAGTCCTTGCCCCAACACGTCATCTCCCGATTTATTGGCCTGTTGTGCGTCAAAGATTTTGGACTTGGTAACAGTTAGGGTCCTATTGCCTCCTGATACATGCTCCTTGCTGCTTGCCCACATGAACTTGTAAGCAACACGTGTTCTTGCTGCTTATGAGGACACCCCATCAGCTCACAGAGGAGGCCCTGCATCACTGCTGCTGGCGCCCACTGCCAGGCCCTTTGGAAAGCCTGTCCTCACGGCTGATGGACCTCCTCCTCTTCCTGCCTCCCCCCAGGGGACACGTCTCCCTTTCCCTACTTGGTCAGTCATCCATCACGCTGAAACTGAGCAGACACAGTGGTTCCATTCTAATGCAGGACAACTCTGTGTTTCAAATCTTAAGGGGAAAAGAAAATCATGCTTCCCACCAGGTTATTCTAAGTCACAACAGTTGAACTTTAGAGCGGAAAGGGACCTGAGAGATCTTGCAGTGCAATGGGAACTGGAGTTCTAGATTTCCCAACCTAGTAAAACTTCCAAAAAGCGGGAGTTGGGTGGGGGAGGGAGAATGAATAGAAGGTCGTACCCCCTCCTACTCTCATCATCTCCTACAAGAAAGGGTCTTTTAATACCCATTATCTGTAACAATTTCATAATTTTTTTAAATGCATAGATTTTACTTCACGAAACCTATACGTTGTCTCTTTCTCCCCTACCCACCAAAATGGCCACAGACCAGGGACATCTCTGGCATGAAGATCCAAGCAACATTTGAGAACTACTCGGGAGGACCGACACAGGTTTTACTGATAGGAAAGTGGTTCCCCCAAGACGGCCAGGCAGTGCAGGACAGAGCAGACTGTGGTTGATTCCCTGGTCTGTCTTCCTTCTACTGGATTTGCTAAAGTAAGTTTTTGTTGATACCAAATTATTTGTCTGTTGATTTTAGTATTTGGCAAAACTCGGACTCACTCTCCAAGAATCATCACCATCTTCCAGCAGCTCTGAAGAGGTACATGCACACGTGGCTCCTCAGAAGGGGTCCCCAATGTCAGATAACAGTGTGACTTCGGAGGTGACATTTCTCATTTTGGATCTTGAGAAGTAAATACTGCAGTCTTGTTTCAATAGCAACCCGTGTAAGATTAAAAATTACATTTAGAATTAATAGGTATGATTGTTACCGAAGGCAAGTTCGTGTGCCCGACGCACCATGAGGCCAAACAAAGGGAAACATCGGCCCAAGAGGACGGAGTGGCTCCTGCCCAGGAAAACCCCGAACTCCCCAGTGGGTTTCAGCAAAGCACATCTAAAGGCCAGGTGAGGGTGGGGGGGTCGCAGGGTACGTGATCAGTTGTGCACAATCCTGATTGGTTGCTGTGGAGGAACAGGGTGATCAACACCATCAACCCCTAGGCACCAGAAGGTCTGGGGGCCACATGCTCAAGATCATCAAGTAGCTAATTTCTTCCCTTTGTCTGTGATTTTTAGCATCTGAAAACCTCAGGAAATAGACATAAGATACTATTATCTGGGGACTTCAGAGGATATGGGGGAGGGTCTGACCCTGGAAGCCTCTAGAAGGTCCTGCTAGATTACATGATTTTAAGATATTTCTCAAAGTTGAAAATGAACGAGTCATCTTTTTTTTTTTTCATTTTTTCCCCATATCTGATGTGTCCAGAAGCTTAGGAACTATCGAACACAAAGGGCATCTCTTTCTAAGAGGTGGGCAATTTAAAAACTTTCTTTCTCCCCTCAAACCCGTGTTATCTAACTTCTCCTTCTGCGGTCTCAGTTATTCTGGATCAGTTCTGTCCACAGTATTGTTTCTGCTCTCACTTCTTCCTGTCTGTTCCTCTCCCCTCTCCACTCATTCGTGTTTTCTTCAAGTAGCTTAGGGATTTGCCCTTTCGCACTGCTGTGAAGAAACCACCATTAATCTGGCATGGGAGTGGATGTCTGATTACGCACCATGACTTTACTTGAGAGCTCTCAACAGCTATTTCTGCTTCATCAATTCTGAGAAATGTTAGACCTCTGGAATATTCTAATGTGGTTTTTATAAAATCCAAACAAAAGGTAGCCATAAAATTCTATGCCTCTCGTGAGATAAGAATAAGATATTAAACCTTCCGTAAGAGAATGATTTCAGCCCCAAATTCTCCTGCCTGTTCAAAAGGGACATTGGCATTTATCACCAGAAGGAAAGATTATTCCAATTTCTTTTGGTGGGAAAGCTCTGGCCTCATAGCCACGCGGTGCTCAATAGACAGCCCATTTCTGTCCCTTTTATCCACAGATTTCAAAGCGCAAGTGAGAGCGAGGTGAAATTTTGGGTCTTTTCTAAGTTGGGATGGAGAAAGAAAAGCCGCTACAGGATTTAGGCGGCTTGTTCACTGTTAGGCAGGAAGGCGGGGGCTGAGAGAGCACTGTTGGTCTGACTCTTGCAAAATGGCCAAACCAGCCCCCCGGGGACCTCTGGGACTCGCCCAGGCGTCAGGGAGTGTGGACGTGACTTCGGTCCTACTCATGGATGGGACCCTAAGGCTGGGACGTGGCTCCTTAACTTGAAATATTTAATGAGTAGGAAGTTCACCTTCCTCAGAAGGATTAGCAATTGAGCTTTTCACCTCATTTTTTCTGTTGTTTGCTAAAGTTTTTGACATGACACAGAATTTCTGCATAAAGACGGTGATCTGTATTTTCAGGAAGGCCACGGGGCACGCTGTGTACATTTTTTCTCAAAGCACCTGGGTATGAATGCTGTGGAAAGGGGCTCTTTCTTGTCAAGGTCAATAATGGAAGGAGAGCCGTGCAGAGAAGATTCCTATGTGTGTGAAAGGCTTGGATACATTCTTCAGCATTGTCGAAGGCAGCATGCAGGCTGATCAAATGCACCATGCATCACCTGGTGCTCGGATGCCTGCAGCATCCGCAATACTCTGTGCAGCCCTGAGGAAGACTTCAGCCACTCCTCACCCAACTGTCTGCCATTCTCTACTGAGACCAGGCAGCCGGTCTCGTGGGAACAGCCTTTTCCGAGAAAGTCCCCATTTTCATGAAAACTGTCAACATTTATAAATTGGCTCTGATGAAGTCAGAAGCTCTCTAAAGCCAAGCACACAAGTTTCCCCATATAGGCTTTAATTTCTGACTCAGCTGCCCAATTTTAGGTGACAAGGACTCACTGCCGTATCGCAGCTGGTGGTGCAAGTTACAACGATGGCCTTGAAGGAAGACGGGGGTTCATGAGACAGGCAGCATCTCTCTCAAAAACTCCTGGGCTTCCTCCGCCCCACCCCACCCCCCACCCCCCAGATCTGACTTAAACTCTCCGGTCTAGTGATCTGCCCTCTTCATCAGCCTCCAGGACCATCTCTAAGGGACAGGAGACGCCCCAACATCCCTGTCGCATGGCCTTGGCATCTGCTGGGACCACAGCTCCGGGCGGGGAGAGAGGCCTAGCTGGGCACAGAGATGATACGGATCTGAATCCAGGAGACGCTGGGCAGGAAAGAGAAACCCTCGGACGATGACCTGGCGTCAGCATGTCAACGCGCAGATGCAGGAACTTGGGGACAGAAAAGGACAGTCATCTTTTTTAATGAAGACTCATTTCCTGAAATTGATTCTGGATGACTCTGCACCATTTGCCAAAGGCAGCAAAATCCAATTAGGTTCCAAGAGGCAGGCACGTGCTCTTGGTAATACTGATAATTTCTTCGTATTTCAAACTTTTACTTTAATCTGAATCAGCTAATTCCTAGTTTAAAAGGGCAGGGGCACGACTCTGTCCGTCTCAGAAGAAAGAAGTGGAGTCAGAGAAGGTCTATTTAAGACACGGCAGCACAGGAGGAGCCAGGGCCGGCAGGATTCTGTGGGTGTTTGGAAGACACACCTCCCAGGGTGACAGAAACCCCTTACTGTCAGTAAGACAGCTCACAAATGGTGGATAACATTATGGGCTTCTATAATGTTTACCTAAGGGTCTCTTCCATGAGAATTAAATTTTAACCTCTAGTTTAAAACTCCAGCCCTTTACTTCCTCAAAAATTATTTTCTCGAATTTGTATTAGAAAAGTTTGCTGCTTGTGTACCTATTAGGCAGTTAGGTAAGTGGGGGCACCGGGCAGACAGGTGGAGGGGAGGGAGGAGGGTCCGGAAGATGGCGTTATGCCCGCCTCCAGCATAAAGGGGCTTGACTTTCTCTAAATGAGCGCCAGGAAGAAACCGGTTAGAACCTGACAGCCACAACTGCGAGGCAGTGACAAGGACCTAACCAGACGTGACCCAGTGCTCATTGTAATACGGTTAGCACTGTGGCTGAGGTTGCCCCCACCCTTCGCCACGGGTTTTTCTGTGTGCACTATGGGGAAGGACACGCGCAAAAGGGGACAAACATGACTAAGCATTCCAGGGGCAAGAGCCATCGATCAATCAGGAAATCACCTCTAAGCGAGGGTGTGTTAGAAAGGGGACAAGCAAAGACCGCTGCTTTTCCTCCCGGATCAGCCCGCCTCCCGTTCCTGGAGGTGTGCTTTCCCTTTGCTAATAAAACCTTTAAAATCTTTCACTACACACGCTCCTGTCTCCCATCTGAATTCTTATCTTTCGGGTAAGACAAGAACTGGGGGCCTTTTCCCTTCCCCTTTTGAGGTAACACACCCAGAACCCCAACTCCGAAGGATTCAGACCTCAGGACTCTTGGAAATATCAAGCATTGATTTCCAAATGGAGTTGAGCTGGAAGGACCTTACCGGGTTCATCTTTTCTCCTTTTCCAGTTGAGAGGAACACCGAGATGCTACTCTCAGAGAAGCAGTGTCACCCGGAAGGTGGGAGACTCGTCAGCAGACAAGGATGGATATTCTAGAGTTCTGCCACTTCCTAGCTGTGTCACTTGGGCAAGTTACTTCCCAGAGCCCAGGTTTTATTTTTGTAAAATAGGGACAATGGGATCAGCTACCTTAGGAAGCTGGTATCAACAGTAGTAATTCTTGATATTTACTGAACAGGTACAATTCAAAACACTTTATAGGCTTTTTTATATAATCATCTCATCTAATGCTCACAATATTTCATTGAGTTGGGTGCAATAATCTTCATTCTACACAGGTGAGGAAACTGAGGCTCCGGGACATCACGCTCACACCCCAGGCTGGCTGCAGGAACGCGCTGGGATCCAGCACGTGCAGCCTAAATTCACTGATAAAATAACTAACATGCTTACTGCAGTCACCACATACAACAAAGGTTCACTGCAAGTGTCGATACAATTCATGTTTACTGAGTACGATGCTATTTTAAAGACTGTCTGGACCTGTTAGATGTTTACAGTGAAAGATGCTGTTCTACTTTTATTCGGCAGTTAAAAAACGCTTTGAGCGAAGACACTGAGATTCACCTATTTTTGTAGCCGCAGATTCTAATGGAGCCTGATGGGGACAGGGGCTCTGGGAGTATCTGTTACGTGAAGAATGAATACAAACTCCCCTTGGAATCATCAGTAACACTGACAAAACCTGACCAAACCCCTCTCAGCTGCTCTAAGCTAACACATCTAGAGCAGACACCAAAGTCCTCCTCTGCCCCTCATATTCCTTAGTCCTGGCAAGGCCTCGTAAGCCGTTATCTTTAGGCAATGCGGAACGCAAAGAATTTGAGTTGCATTTCTGTCCTTATCAAATAGTACTTAGAAATACTCTCCTTCCTAAATTGCACCGTGGACACATAAAATTAAGGGCCACCGTCCTCTTAAACCAAGTCAAAACAAGATGCTGCAAAGACTTAAGCTGTTAGGTGCTTAGTTTGAGGGCAACAAAGGTTATGAAATTCATTTCTTTTTTAAAAAAAAATTTGGGGGGTAATCATGTTTACTTATTTATTTTTAATGCAGGTACTGGGGTTGAACCCAGGACCTCGTACATGCTAAGCACGCACTCAACCACTAAGCTACACCCTCCCTGATCAAAATTCATTTCTAAATATATATAGTTTTAAACTTCTAACTCAACATCAGTAAATGAAATTAAATTTTATTAATTAATATTCCAATTAATTTTATTTAAATTAAATTTCAAACTAAATTTCTAACTCAATATGAATACATAAAAAATAATTCTTTCCTTATAATATTTTGGTTTATTGTGTTGATTTTATTGCCTTTTAGGAAAGTTCATTCTTACACATAATTCATAAAAGTATTTAATTTTAGGAAGTTTAGTAAAATCCCTGTTTTAAAAATGAGACAACACATGTGCCCCCCCCCCCCCAAATTTCGTCCCTGCTCAAGGTCACACAATGGATAAATGGCAGAACAATTTCAGGGACATTTCCAGGCATCTGAAAAGAAACATGGCCTTGGAATGCTGACATTTGAATAAGACAAGAGAGCAGACAAGCTTCAGCGCAGTTCAAATATTCAGAGCTAAGTGGCATTATGTAACCACACATGTCTGAATGCCCTTCATAATTTTTAACCTTTTTTTTTCCCTCTCAAGGACAAGTTTCCTTGAGATTGTTCCTGTTGTTAAATTAAAGAACCAAGAAAGACAGAAAGACAGAGAAAGAAGACGGAAGTTAATTAAAATCATGCTACTTAACGTAGTTAATACTTTCATGCAAATCAACAAATATTTCTAGAAAGATACTATAATTCTGTTTAATAAACAGACACTTAGACAAAGAAGTCAGAGTCAATGATTGCCACTAAAATCCTGGATCTACTCAAGTCAGCATTTCACACGGAGTTCACCCAGAGGTGAGCGCTGTGAACTGGAGTGAACACTGACAAACCTGATCTCATCCAACCTCCTCTGGGGCTGCTTTTAAAGCTGAGGTAATAGACACCTTGACTCCACAAGGATCTAACTGTCATCCACACAGAGGGTGGTCTCTCTGGAGCCATCAGCGTTGGTGACAGAGCACAGGTCTCAGAAAAAGGAAGGCAGGAGCAGTAATTACCTAGGCATGTACAGGACTCTCTCGGCCACCACGAAACCCACCCTGAAGAAGAGGTTGCTGGCTGGGATGAACGGGAAAACCAGGAACAGCAAGCCGGCCAGAACTTCCCTGTGCTCCAGCCTCTGAAACACACAACAGTGGACGACAAATTAATCTGGCTTTCATCCCCACTTCAGGCAGTATTTCATCGTCTCTTTCATTTCCAAGTTCTCATTGAAGGAAAGAATAAATTAGACCAAGGCAAACCCTTTGATCAGTGTGCTGAACTCACTGCAGAAGACCCTCTGGCTCCTCAAACTATTCACACGTACCCCTGACACACATTTGCCACCCAGAAAAGCCTGCTATTTGCGTAACATGATGGTGACCACTGTTCCTAGTTCGGGGCCGGCCCTGCAGCAACCCTGCTTCTTGGTCGGGCTCCTTTCAGAACCCCTGTCCCCCCAGGCAACCCACTCCAGGGAGCAGAGCAGCTGGGTAGGATCAAGCTCGCTAAGGCATCACGGAGAATTACTGTCCTCTCAGAAACAGAACAAACAAACAAAAAACAAAGGAAAAACAAAAACAAAGCCCACCAGGAGAGGCAAAGCTTAGCATGAAGGAATCTGGGGCACCAGTGAGGGAGACCATTTGAGCTGAGGAGTTTTTAGCATCTTTCAAATTAAGCCGCTAGGCAAGTATTTATTTCATGAAATTTTTTACAATCAAAATACATTACAATAATTCATTACATTGACAAAACACCTTTCTCTTATATTGTATATTAATTTGTAAAGATTTTTGTCACTTATAATTAACACAAAAATTTCTATTAATTACTAATAATATGCTGTAATGAGAACTGTAAAAAGTGCTCTGCATTTCCAAACAGACACACTGACTATTTAAAACAAATCTGAATGTACTGGCTTTTTCCTTTTTAAAAGAAGTTTAAGAAGAAAACCAAATAGAACTTTCCATACCACAGTTTCGTAGAAACATTTAAAACAGTCTATTACTTTTAATAATTGTAAAAGACTAAACAAAAGAATTTTAAAGACATAAATAAGAATCCCAAATACAAACTACTAATACTTTAAGCACACAAAGCAAAAGATTTTAAACATCTTTTCAGAAATCTGTCACCTGGATTTTATTAAAATCCTCGTTTTGTTGACTGAATATACTGAGAGCAAGTTCACATGAACAAATGTGACTTCGGCTGTTGCCCTTACACAGTGAACGGTTCTGTAAGTAATTATCTCATTTTTTACCTAAAGTAACCACACTCTTTTAAAATGAAAAGATGAAAGAAAAAGGATAAAGAAGCTTTTATAACAAGGCTTCAACTCAAACAGATGCAATAATGTTGTATTTTCTATGACCCACTAAAATCGACGGGGAAAAAGCAGGTGAATAGGTAAAAAGATAACTGGAAGCTATCTTTGTGATTTAGATTATACTTTGAGTTTACAAAGCAACTTTCAGTTCAAGAACCTAAAGTTTATATAATTTTAAAAAGAATAAACTCCTTCAAAAGAACCCCGTGACATCAGGAGCAAGTACTTCTTGCTAAAATTAAATGAACGTCGTGTGGCGTGTTCCTCATGAACTCTGAGCGTGCTGAGTTTGGGCTGACATTCTTTTACGGGTCCACTTTAATTTTGCAGAGATAGCTGAACGCTTCTTTCAACTATTTTCAAAAACTGAAACACTTCTTATGAAAGTATTCCTGTACCTTCCCATAGAAATTTCTAAAGAGAATTTAATACTATTAATCCTACAAAATTCAAACCGTTACCCACGTTCCTGGATCGTGTTTTGTCCAATGAACTGCCTCCCCGCCGCTCATCGCGGTTGTTCGAGAACAGCCCTCACTGCGGATCTGAAAGAGGCATCGCCTTCTCACTCCCGATTTCACTTTTTTTCCTGACCAAAGGACCCTTCCTCACTCCCATGTCATATATCTATGTCCTTTACCCAGCAGAACCCTGAGCGCTCTGGGAGCCAGGGGTCGGGAGAAGGCGGGGATCCAGGGACCACAGATGCCCACCCCGCGCGCCTCTCTCTGGGTTCCCGGGGCCCCTGCGCTGGGCGGGGTCCCCCAGGTGCTCACTGCTGCTGGAGATGGTACTGCGGCTCCAAGCACAATCTTTACTTCCTTCGTGGCCCTCATCCCGGTTCTGATGTTCTCATTACATACTCATCTGTGTGCTCCCCGTCTTTACTGTCTCCCCAGACTCTAAGCTCCACGAGCACAGGAGCTGGTCAGCTGTGTTCACCGGCTCGTGGCTTGTGCTCAGCTCAGTGCCTGGCACTTCGTGGGTGCTCAGAAATATTTGCTGAATAAATCAGTAAGTGAATAAATGTACCAGGCAAGAGAGAAAACTGGGTGTGAAAAGAGAAGATGGTAAGAGGGCTTCCTGGTGGAGGTGACAATCTGAGTTTGAAAATTGAATGAATGCTCACAAGGTAAATAAGGCGGAGCTGGGGGAGGTAGGAGGTGGTTACCGCTAGGTGCACTCCAGGGAGAAGACACAGAACGTACAAAGCAGGGAATGACCCTGTCCATGTTGGCAGGTGACAAATCACAAGGGTCTTCCATGCCCCACGTGGAGCTGACCTTTACCTAGAGGTAACAAACTAGAGCTAGTAAACGGTGCCACATGCATAAAAGAAAAGCAAGTCAGTGTCCAGAAGTTGGTGTCCAGGTTCAAGGTGTGGCCCTGCCACCAACACATCTAGTCACTTACGGCAGACGTGTAGTTAGCGCTTCCGTGCCTCAGCCATAAAACGAGGTAAGTGGGGCTCAGTGAGGCTGGTTCATCACAAAGATTTCTTGATCAGCCCAAGTCCACAATATTGGAGTTGTGAGTTGCGAGCTTAGGGGCCACCACTCCGCACTGCTGCCAGGGGCTGACTTTTAGGGTGTTTTTCTTTGTTTTCGAAAACATTCAACTGAAGACAGTGGCACAGCACCCAAATTCAATGAAGTTTCATTACTTATCTTGAGAAAAATAATATTCATGAAAAAATTCTTTATTCTCAAATTAATTTGATGATAATCTTCCCTCTTTCCCATCCAGTCAAGAGAAAGAGAAAATATTCAAGAATGTATTTCTTTGGACTCCAAGCCGATCAGCCAAGCCAAAAGTTGTAAAGCCAGCGGAAAATAATGTCATGGACATGGCTGAATTTCCTAGCTTGAGAAAGACTTGGAGGAAATCCAATTTTGTGTTCTGTGGATCCCAGGTGTGACAAAGTTGGCTAAATAATTTACAGCTTATTTCAACCTAATAGATTCAGATGAAATATAAACAAAATATATGAATGGGTGGGGGGCAAAGAAAATGTGTGGCATCCTCCAGAGTACACAAAGTACATTCATTTCTAGGAGAAGCAGCAAATGGACATTTATTTATTCCAAATACACTAGGGGGTGAAAAGACATGAGAATTAAAACAGCGAATAACACAGCCACTAAGAATACATGTTATTTGTCTGATTAACTGTACAACTTCAGACAGATTAATTTACTGTTCTGAGTTTTAATCTGATGATCAATTAAACAACAGAAAGGTTACTGAACCCTGTTGTATCCGTAGGGAAAATGTGGGATAGATTCGCTCTGATAGGTGTTAGGTTTGATTTTTCATTTCTGGCTTGGGAGGATACAGAAAAACATTCCCCTGAGCTGCAAAGCAGTAAAAATCTCTTAACACACCTCTTAGGGTGCCCAGAGAATCACTCAGCCGCCATCAGCACAGTCGCACATCTGAGCAAGCCGCTAATGGAAAAGCAGCGAGTCTCTCAGAAACATAAATTACCTCAGAGGAACTCCAGCTCCAGAATCTGAGCCTAGCCTGGTAACTTCTGGTTTATCCCATGCCCTTCTTTTTTTCCCCCCTTTTTCTTTTTTTTTTCGCAATTTCTCTGACTTTATTTATTTTTAAAATTGAAGTATGGTTGATTCAGGACATAGGATTAATTTCTGGTTATCCCACACCCTTCTTACTTCCAGGTTCCTTCTCAAAGAACAAGTCACAGAGCAGGATGCGCACACAAGCACACAGATCCACAGACACACACATAGAGACACGCACACACACAGGCACGCACACCTGGCCAGCAGCGTGTGGGTGAGCGTTTATGAGGACAGGATGCCTCTCTGTCCCGTTCAGCGCTGACAGCATCCACCGCAGGCTGCTCCCTTCCAGAGCGGCAGAGAACTGGCCTCATTATAGTGACTATCATCGTCATTACTATGATCATATTTCCTCTCGCCTCTAGCAGGTTTCAGATCAATGATACGGCGCGCTTAGCGTGTTAGCACCGTTCTACTACGCGTAGCGCGGTTACATTTCAGTCCTAAGGGTTTGGCAGCTCTAGGCTCGAGCTGTCTGCATCTAATGCATCGATTTTCAGGGGAGCTGATGACAGTCAAGCTCCCTCTCCAGCCCGGGACGCCTGGCACCAAGCTGACATCTGGCACCACTGAATCCTTCCCAGGCCCTCTTGGCTCACCTTGTTGTGGGTCTGCTTCCTCCACTGGACTATGCCTTCCGTGGTGGGGGTCTCCATCTCATTTAAATTACCTAGTGACCTGGCACGTACATAACTGGCACTCAGCAAACGTGCGTTGTGACAGGAAAGACTAGCGACGGAAGCTGCACATCCATCACGGGTTCTCAAACGCTCCTCAAGCCATTTTAGTCTCTCCACTAAGGAAACCTTGTACTTCTTGTAACCCTCTGAAACACAGTATTTGCAGCGTCATCTGGGGTGAAAAGTCCTCAGTCCTCAAGCATCCAAAGTATCTTATACGGATCTGACGGACACCACTGTGTACTTTTAATCAGGACACATGCACACCTTCTAAGCCTCTAATTCCTTTCTCTGCTACTTTCTGCTCCTTGGTTCTGCAAGGTCACGTGACTCTTGTGCTCAGGAAAAGTGACATCTTTCACGTTACTGAAATTCAGTTTTACTTTTTTGAATACTGCAGTGTACAGAAATAGTCAATAACTTACTGCCATTATTATTATGGAAGTTCTTCTTAATTGAGGAAGACACGTTATTTAATCAATCGAGATCCCATTATCTGACGACACAGGACTGCCTCATCTCTTCCTTTTTTTTTTTAAGTGGAGATACTGGGGATTGAACCCAGGACCTCATGCAAGCCAAGCACGTGCTCTACCACTGAGCACCCTCCCCCTGCCTCGTTTCTTGTTCTGAATCCCAGTTATTGAGCTGGGGGTGCTGGGCAGTGAGCTCGGCTTACTTTTCCACCAAGTGACTCCCAAATCGCCACCCTATGGCAGACAATCCAAATTATAAATTTATGGTTTTAAAGGTTATACTCCATTTACAGTTATTATAAAACATTGGCTGTATTCCCTGTGTTGTACAACGCATCCTTGTAGCTTATCTTATACATAATAGTTTGCACTTCTTATGCCCCTCCCCTTATATTGCTCCTCCTCCTTCGCTCTCCCCACTGGTTCTGGTAATCATTATTTTATTTTTTTAGATTTCACATATAAGTGATATCATACAGTATTTGTCTTCTCTGACAACCACTTACTCTCGTAACAGCGGTTATATTAATATTTCTATCAGGTATTCACTCAGGAGGGTGCATTTGAAACATCAAAAGAGTGGTATTGCTCTAAGAGATATGTGTTCATACGTGTTGAGACCAAAGCTGGCTGGGTGGACTCGGGAGAAAGGAGGAGCTGGGTGGGGGTCTGGTCACAGAACCCCCATCGAATACCTCTGGCTTCAGGGGAGGCACTGTCCAGACAGAGGAGGGACAATGGTACACTAGACCAGGATGCCAGCGAGAACCAGGGAGAGAAAATTGTCAGCAGAAGCTCACAGTCTTGTGCTTGGAGCCTGTCCAGGGCAGAGAGGGCAAAAGTCCATGGCTTAGAGGCCCAAGTCTTCCATCACAGGCACCGCATCCGGTTCTGGTGAGCCAAAGATGACACAGGGAAGGCCACAGAATAAAGTGACCTTAGGTGGGAAGGAGGCAGGAACAATTCACCATCTTCTTTCCCTCTGTAAGAATTTAATTAAGAACCAGGGTGGATTTAAGCATGCAGGTGAAGTCATGCCTGAATTTAGCTTTGATGAAGAGGAAGCAGGGGCAGAGGATAAACGAGATGCATTCTTATAAACAGTTCTGTTCCTATGGAAATATACATGCCTGGCAGAAGCACTTTTCTCCCTATGACTGCTCCTCAAATATTTCTAAGACATCCTTCTGCCAAAAGCTTCCGAAGCAGGATGCTACAGACTTATTTTTTCTTAAGAAAGAGACAAGAGTTTTACTTTTTCACACAGTGAGTCAGACTCACTAAGAAGTGTGATTCATTTATCCACTTGAGACTGTCACACAGAAGACAGTCCCTTCCCTCTGGGATCTAAAATGAAAAAGCAGGAACCACAAAAATCGCCCACAGTTTCACACAGTAATGATCCAAATATTTTAGAGCAGCATTTCTTACAGACAATAATCCATCCTACTTTATCAGACAAATTACAGAGAACTGTTTGGCTTACTTGAAATTTACAAGATATAAACGTGGTAAGAAATTTGGTAAGCTTCTCTCTTAAGACCTTAAAAAAAAAAGTGAGATGTACTTGTACAACGGAGCTTCTGAAGTAACTGCTGTTAAAGTGGATTTGATTCCTGTTATTCATCAATGTTCTCATCCAAAATCAAAATATCTCCTATAATCAAGATAGGTTACATCTCATTGCATAAGCCCCACTTCCCTGCTTCTGAAACACATGGTGATAAAAGCCTGATGGAACATTTTGTTTTATCAGAAGTTGTTAAAAGCTCTTTTTATAGGCAGCTGACATGATTAAAGAATGCTTTCCTCTCACTGTTAACTATGCATCTGAACACCTCTCCTACCACAGCCTAAAAAGACAAATTTAATGGACTAATGGATGGCAACAAATTTTTAAAATATGATAGCAATGGAATAGTTTTAAAATAGTATCAGAATCTTGGAGTTTTCCAAGTTCAGACATTCCACACCGATTACCATCGTTTCATCAGGGCAATCTCTAAAGCGTATATGAGAGAGGGGCAGCGTAACATGATCTATATGAGGCTTGACATGAAGATAAAAGTAAGAATTTGACCACTAATTAGGAGTCATTCTTTTTTTTCCCCTGGGAAATTCTTCCAAGGTAAAAGAAAAAAATCCTTTAGGCAGAAAAACAAAGGGTAAAATTGTTTCTCCAACACGCCTTGGCACTGAATTATTCCCCTAGTGAAGACATTGTCAGAACAGGCACCTCAATCTACAACGGGCAGACAACTAGAATTTCCTGGCCAAAGTCACCCACAACCAAAGGAGAGAATTTTCAAGGCAAAGCCAGGGAGGCTGATGGTGATAAATCTTCTTCCCAGTTAATCACTTTTTAATACCAAATGCCAAGGTACTGGTCACAAACTCACCAGGCCAATTTAGCCATCAAATGTTGCTGTCCTTCTGTAAATACTGCCAGCCTCCGGCAATCAGATACAAAAATGAAAGAAGGTTTACATGAAATTCTGCCAAAAGTGCAGCGGCTTATTAGCAAACAGTCACGCACTGGTTGATCATAAAAGCTCAAGAAAGTTTCTTCTCTGACCTCCAGGCCGGCTACAGGAGCCTTGCATGAAAGGAGCTATGTTCTGCTCCCAGGGAAGGACAGCTCACTTTCCACCCAGGTGAGGCACACAGTACACTGTCAAGCACCTTCTTTTTCAATCAACAGCTAAGCAGATAAAGATACAGTTTTTTTTTTAAATTTCCTCCAGTTACAAGGAACACCACATGGGCAGAGACACACGTGATGTCACTTTGGTCTCACTTAATGTTCCGATGAATCAGCTATTTGAGACGATAACTCACATTCCCAAACTACGACATTTTACGGATGGCCATGCAGTGTCCTCTTTCCATCAGACACAGACACTGTATCAAACACCCACATCTGCACCTCTGACCACAGCCTCAATCTAATGAAAACCAAGGTTCCAGGAATCTGTTCCAAGGCCTGACCTTTCACTTGCTGTTGACTGCTGCAAACTCTGAAAGAAATGGTTTCAAAGGAATCCTTT
This sequence comes from Camelus bactrianus, assembly GCF_048773025.1. Taxonomy (NCBI): domain Eukaryota; kingdom Metazoa; phylum Chordata; class Mammalia; order Artiodactyla; family Camelidae; genus Camelus; species Camelus bactrianus. The sequence continues at coordinate 19,040,569 of NC_133572.1, forward strand.
TATCAGGCAGTACTGCTAAAGGGGTGATAATAAAAACTGTTCTGTTGATGCTCTGGTGGTGGCTATTGTTTTTATGGGTGCACACACAGCAGCAGGGAAGTGTTCAAGCAGTGCCCAAGGACGGGAGTGGAGGAGGATGAAGCTGGAGGTGGGGCAGGGCGCTGAGCACATGGGACTTTAGAGGACGCGGTAGCGACTTGGGATTCTAGTCTCGGTTTGCTGGGAAGTCATGAAAGGGTGTTAAATGAAAAGGTGCTATAAAATGGCTGCATTGGGTCCCCCACAAATTGGTATGTTGAAGCCCTAACTCCCAGTGCTCAGAATGTGACTGCATTTGGAGACAGAGTCTTTTAGAGATGATTAAGTTGAAAAGAGGCTGTGAGAGTGGGGCCTCCAATATGACTAGTGTCCTTACAAGAGGAAGTCTGGACACACAAAGAGAAACCAGAGACGCGTGTGCACAGAGGGAAGACCACATGAGGACACAGTGAGAAGGCGGCCGTCCGCAAGCCAAGGGGAGAGGCCTCCAAAGAAACCAGACTTGCTGACACCTTGATCACGAACTGTCTAGCCTCTGAAATGTGAGAAAATAAACTTGTTGTTTAAGACAAAAAAGAAAAAAAAGACCAATGCCCAAAAATGGACTCTCAAAATTCACTTAATCACCCACCCTGATATCTCTAAGTCCATACTTCCCAAAACAGGCTACCAGAACACTGGTCCTGAAAGAAGCCCCTAAAAAAGATCCCCAATTCAAATAAATCTGAGAAATGCCATTTACTATGCATCCCATTTGGAAACTCAAAAGGCTACTTAGAGCACCAGAAAGATTTTGTGACGTCCACCAGTAAAGAAAGATGTGTTTAACTTCTCTAAGCCCCGTGCTTCTGAAGTACAGAATCTTTATCTAGAGTACCCTTACTTAATGGCCAGTATGAGGCTAGAATGTATTTTGGGAGATGCTGCTCAGGCAGGGTGAAGTTAAAAAGAAAAGTGTCCCCACCTTAGGAGTTTCTGTAATCTGTCACCCAAATCATCTCACTGTCTACTAAACAGAAGAAATGACCTTGCATCTCATGTCTAGCCTTCATGCTACAGTGGAAACATTTTCCATCATTCTCCCTTTGTAGATGGAGGATAGCTGACCACCACTTTCCATGTAGAAAATCTCTATCCATTTAGTGAACTTTATCAAGCCATCCATCGGTATAGTCTTGGCTCCAGCCAGGAGGAGTCCCGAGAGCAGGAAGGTTTCTTGGCAGGGGAGAGGCGTATCTGTGTGCAGAAGGACACTTTGCTCAGAGCTGGGGAGATGGACTGAACGTGGAGGAAATAAAGCTCTTCAAGGCAGCTGCTGGGTTTTCTTCTACCTTTATTCTGCATACTCAGCATATTGCTTAGAACCAATGAATGATCAATAAATTAAATATCTAATATTTTAACTTACCATTTCATTTCCTCTAGGCTTTTCCTCTCTAAATGCCCTATCCTGCACCCACGAATTTATTCTGCCTGTCTCTTAGGAACTCGTCGGCTTTTAAGACCAGTTTCCATTTCCAACACACGGCTATATACGTAGCCATTAACTGTGACTGGTCATGCTTCTCAGACCCCTAATCCCTGCCTGTGGGAGACACAGAAAGTACAGGAGCATCGTGGATACTATTGGACGTGGACGCTCCCCCTGACTCCTCTGCTTTGTGAAAGGATTCTTGACAACTTTCCCATCCTCAGCAGTGATTCTGCTGGTAAAACACCGTCACTGATTACTCATTCATTCAACTACTACACATCATTGCGTTCTCTTTCGAGTCTCTGTGGGCATTGTGCTTACAGGCAATCACTTAAAGGATTCAGCAGTCAATCACTTCCATCTCTTCTGTATTTTCCAGGCACTATTCTAGGCTCTTTGAAATACACCAGTTAGCAAAACAGGCAAGAAAGAAACCCCTGCCTTTCTAAAGAGGAGGAATAAAAGAGCCTGGCGGGGGGGATCTACAATATAAGGTGGGTGGATAAGAAGTCGGTTGCAATTCTAAACACAGGGGACAGGGAGAGGGTGGCAATTAAGCAAAGACTTGCAAGAGGTGAAGGAGGTGGTCACGCTATTTATTGCATGGTAAGAAATGAGTTCAAGAAGAAACAAGAGAAACAATGCAGTGGGGCCAGGGCCATCATAAAGGTTATGGATTTTACATTGCGAGAAATAAGGAGCCCCTGAGAGATTTTAAGCACAAGAAGGACAGGCTGTGATTTATATTTTTTAAAATTTATAAATTTAAAGAATTTAAAGAATCGTGGTGGTCACTGTTCTGACAATAGTCTGGACCGCTGGCACAAGGGTAGAAGTGGCAGGAGTAATTAGGAGGCCATGGCAGTAACCTGGGGGAGAGATGGTGGCTTGGACAAGGATGACAGCAGTGAAGGTGGTGAGAAGTTGGCAGGTTCCAGATACACTCTGAAGCAATCGTTGACAGGATTTATTGATGGGTTGAATGTGATATGAGAGAGCAAGACAGAGAGGAAACAAGGAAACCCCAGGACTTTCAGCTTGGACAACTAGTCGAATGCACTGAGACGGAAAACACTGTTGGAGAAACAATGAAACGGTAACTTCAGGAGTTAAATTTCCTAATGCTGACTTGAGAAATCCCGTGGAAATGCAACAACCCCAGGTACCATGTATGTTGTTTCATTTATTGTTACTATATCTGGGGTGAGAAAAAAGATTGAAGACCTGATTGTCCGCGGTTTGATGTATAATAATATAAATAAAGAAACATTAAAGCTCATATTGCAAACTTGCTTTCTAATACTCTATGCTGTTGCTTTAAGGCAAAGCATGTAAAGGTTATGAATATTAGGGTTTTTTCCGCCCAGTGAGGAGGAGTGATTCTCCCCAGGCTGTGTGTCTCACATTTGGCATTTTTTCATTGGTTTCCTGGGTACTGTACTTAGAGCTAACAACCTAAGGAATCTGACAGTCCAGCACTGCAGTCCCCTTTGTCATTCCCGATGCAATGAGCAATTTGCAAGAGGTTTTCTGTTTACAGGAACTTGTTTTAGCTGCTTTTCCCTTTAGGAGCCCTAATTACATATTCCACAGTTTTCTTCTAACAAGAAGGAAAGGGTGTGTTCCTTTAAATAGAAATGTCGTGTTCTCAGTGGAGACAGTGAGTACAGAATGGCTCCAGGAGTCACAAAAATGTCTTTTGACCTTTTTAAGAGTTTAAAACGATCAGAAGCATTGGAAGGCTGAGTGGTGATGAGCCGCTTTTATGAGAGTATGAGTCATTAGGTTAAGAGAAATAAGGAAAAAAGTGTTAAAAAGTTAAGGTGATCACTCAGAAGGTGACAATTATTCTGAGTAAAAGCAAACAATAATATAGACTATAAAATCTTGCTGAGAATTATAAAGCACACAATCAAGTAAAAGACAGCTGTTAATGATGTCTGAGAACTCCTCTTGTCCACTGTGTAACTGTCCAATTCTTCCGTTAATAAATTCAGCGAGTCTTCCAACTAAGGCATAAACATCAGAGGGGTAGGGTAGGTAAGTCATTTTCTTATTAAAGAGTGTGACTTGTGAAAATAGAAATGCCCTGTGAAGGCAAAGAATAAAGCAAATTATTTAATGATGTGGAAAAATTCCTGCCAGGCCCAGATCAAAAGCCAGGGAGAGCATCCCAGATGCAGCGGAACCGTGTCCTCAGAGCAGCAGGAGAAGGGTTTGCAGGCGGTTCAGGTCCCGCATAAGGAGAAGTCACCACCCAGGAGACGTATTAGTGATGGACGGAAGAGAATGACTTGAAAAGACGGCGCTCAAGGGCGTCTGATTTTCAGGTAGACACTGAATGAAAAGTTGTTTCCGACATCTATTTTGTTCCAACACCCAGCACGGAGGGGAATGGAGAAATCTGGCAATGACAGTAACAGGCTTTAAGAACAACAATGAAAGAAAATGCTTCCTTTCTTATATTTAATGTCTATTCTGCTAAACTTTCAAATGCCTTTAAACACATCTATAATATTTGTAATCTATAACATTTCTATGGTTTGGTTTCTAAGGTTTAGGTGATAATTCCAATGTTTGTTTATAAATAAGTCCCTGATAACCATTTTCTTTCTCTTGATAAATATTCATTTTAAAATTGAATAGTTTTGTGTTAGGATGCTGCCCTTCTGTTAGATTTGACCACATCTACTCCCCAATTCTAAAATATGCTTAAGGACTGAAAACCTGAAAGCATGTACCGCCACTAGCTCTTAGGTCAAGAATTTAACCTGTGTTCCCTAGGGTGGGAATAAGGGACGGGAGGAGCAGGGTCAGTCTTTAGTGGCATTATAAAGATTTGTGATGAGCTAAATTATGATTATAAATTGAAATATATAGAGTCGAAAAAAGCAGTCAACTGGGTTACGTTTTTTCAAGCCTGGTTACTCCTATGAAATGGAAACAGGGGCCCTTACTGTGCTCCTGACTTTGGGCTGTGACAGGTTCTCGATGGTGATGACGGTGACAATGATGATAATGATGACAAGGACTACAAAAAGAGCTGACAGGTCCTCAGTGCTTCCCACGTGCCAGCCCCTGTGCTGAGCGCCCAGTGAGGCTGGCCCTGGGTCAACCTCACAGGGACCCTGTACAGTGCAAGGGAACAAAGCTGGACGAGGTGAGCTCACGGTGGTCAGTGGCATAGCCTGGCCTCAGACTCAGGTCAGCGCTCATCACTCCACTCTCCAGCCTCAGGACTCCGGATCTGGAACCTGGGGCAGTGCGCCTCCATGACGAGCTGTCTCCAACACAGAGGGGCCTGGCCCCCACGTGAGGCCGGTGGTCATGAATTTAAAGTAGACCACCAAATGCAAGTAGAGTGACAGAACGTAAGTCACAATCTCTATCACATACAGCAAAGCAGTGACATGACCTGGAGGTCGTCATTCTATGTGAAGTAAGCCAGAAAGAGCAAGAAAAATGCCATAAGATATCACTCATATGTGGAATCTAAAAAAAAAAAGGAAAAGAAAGGAAAAAAAGAGGACACTAATGAATTCATCTACAAAGCAGAAACAGACTCGCAGACATAGTAGACAATTTTATGGTTAGCAAGGGAAAGAGGGTGGGAAAGGATAAATATGGGAGTTTGAGATCTGCAAATGTTAACCACTATATATAAAAATAGATAGAAGACAAATTTCTTCTGTATAGCACAGGGAACTATACTGAATATCTTATAATAACTTTTAACATAAAAGAATGTGGAAACTAATATATGTATATACATGCATGACTGGGACATTGTGCCGCACACCAGAAACTGACACATTGTAACTGACTATGCTTCAATGAAAAAAAAATTTTTTAAGTACGTGGGAAGAGGCAGGAATAACAGACCTTTGAACGAGTTCCATTTTTAAATGCGGTGCAAATCCAACTTCTCTATTTTCCAACACTGCATCTGATGAAGAAGCGGTAAGCTCATTTGCAGACTTTCATCAGAAAAATGATATTAACAGAAATCTCAGCTTTAGAGTGTGGCCAGAATTGACTACAGGTACTGACTTGGAAAACTGCGACCCAAGGAGCAGGACGATACCACCACGGGTAAAAAGTGGCAGGTGGAGAAGCCAGCTGACGGCAGTGAGAAGAGGCTGGATCAACTAGGCTGGTCGAAGTTGAGACAGAGAGACATCCCAGACAGCGGCTGCGCCCAGAGACTGGCGGTCACAGACAGATGGACCATCGCAAGGCATCCCAGGGCCTCCTCTGTCAGTGACGGCAGTGGTCCCAAAGCAGGGCAAGCTGGATGGGCCATAAACAGGCTGGAAAGATGGGACCTATAATCGTACGAGGAGAATTCTCATGAACTGAAGACAGAAAAGTGATGGAGAACATAAAGTTTTCCAAGAACGGGAACTGAAAAGAGAAATGTAGGCCAGAAGAGGGGGAAAAAAAAAATCAATACGGGCACAGAGCCATTTACCATTAAATGCAATCTTCATTCCTCGAGTTCAATTTCATTTTACCATTTGGTATATTAAAACATAATGCTTATTTTACCAGGTTTCATAAGGGCCATTCTGGAATTTAAAAGTTACTCCACAGTGGTCTAGGTGACACAATGAAATCTTCACCATTTGGCTAAGCGAAATGCAAAGTAATTTCCAGAAATCTGAAAGCATGTTCAATTCAGCTGTGTGAGTCTATGGTCGTGCAATGCTCTACACCAGGGGTCAGCCAATCCATACGACAGTGGAGAAAGTGACAGACTATAGTTGGGATGGACTGTGTGACAGAAACCTCAAATATTTACTATCTGTGTCTCTGAAAAAGAAAAAAAAAGAAAAAAGAAAAAGAAAGAATATTTGCCATCTCCTGGTCTATCCCATGGTATCACGTTTATTCCTGTAAGCTGCTCCTGTCCCACATCCTTCGGGGAATGAGGTAAGAATGTCAATGAGCATTGAGGGGTGGGTGTTGAATGAAAGAGAGAGCTGAGGCTGACGGCCTCTGTCCATGAGATATCTGTCTGCTCTTTCATTGGGCGTGTTGACCAGGCTGCGACACTGACTGGCACGGAGGCTAATGGGGGGACGGCTGGGGGCAGGCATGAAGGCAGATCCCAGAGGTGAACACAGCCACCTCCCGCAGTGAGGAGGTGCAGGACCCCCACCGCCATCCCAACCAAACTGTCACTGGGGGTCACCTCCCCTGGTCAGGCTGCAGGTTCAGCCCCATGCCGACCTGAGAGTTTGACCTGATCTCCAGGGCCCTGAGCGGTAGCCTACCATTTGTGTTGGTTTCAGGGAGTGAATGATGTGGGAGACACTGAACGGAAAAACCGGGACAAAGCTGTGACCCTTACTAAAAGTGAAGACGAAACAAAACAAACAAAAGCAACCCTTAAAGCCCCTCACCTTGGGGAGGGGACCACCACTGCTTAACGTCCCTTCTCAGAAGACATCTCATTGTCGAGGTCATTATTAGGAAAGCCGGGGCATCACTAAGCCCTCTCTTTTCCCCACAGCTTTTACTCTTACGAGTATGCCCCAATATTATAAAATATACAAAAATACTTCAATATCTCAAGATCCCCTGTGAGAATGTAATAAAAAATACCAAACAAATTCCCCTTAAATGCAGCTCGGGGATGCTTCCTCTGTAATGGAGGGAAATCACGTGAGAGGACGTGGGAAAAGAGCGACTACAAAGAGCAGGGCCAGGGGAGTTAATTCTTCCCAACAATCGAGTTAATCCACACTTTCTTGCCATATGTCGCTATTTATTGCAAGTCAATAGTCTGACACACAGTCTGCAAGAAAAACCCAAATACGTTTTCAGCCCATTGTTCTCCTGCTATACAGATGCTCACTATCCATAGAAGGGAATGGAATAACCAGCCATCACAGTTTAAATGGTCTTTATCTGTACTGAATGTCCATCCCAGCAGAGGGATGACCCCCCCCCCCACACACACACAGAGTGAGAGCCAATTAGTTCGCTTAAAAATTCATTGTTAAAAAGAATTCCATCCAGTAATGATTTTCTAGGCTGTTCTTTACAGTATGTAATAGAAGCTCAAATGTATTCCCTGTGAGTAAAGGGTGCGAACAGGAGAGGCACAGAATAAAGCAGATCCCACATTTAAATTCTCAAAGATGCAGGTGAGCTCTTTTATGATGAGGAATAAACTACTTCCTGACGTCTTAAAGATTCCTTATGCTGTGAAAGTAGGACTAATCAGAAACGGTCTCTAAATTAGGTCTGCGATCATTGCTAGAGAAAGAAAACCCTTGGATTCTGAGCCCGGATTCTCCCGCCCAACCCCGGGCAGGGGCTTGTCAAAAGCCGGACATCTGCTGCCTGAGCTGCTGACGTGGAGGGACCTCACCAGCTGGGTGTGGAAGTGGCCTGGAGGAGCCTGCGATCTGTGGCGGCATCTAACTTAACTTACTTGTATAAAACAGAATTGGTTTTTGTTTTCAACATGTACGAGGAAAAATGTTCAAAGGAGGCTTGCGGAGGGTAAGACTTGGGGAGTGGCCGGGGATTGAGAAATAACTACTGTTTTGTTCCTTACATGGATTAATTTGTAGCTTTGTAAAATTGAAGTATTTTCCAGAAAAATTCAATGAAGCATAAACACGATGGGAACAGGCGAGATCATGTCCCTCTTCTCCAGAGCCCTGGGTGGCGACGAGGCAGGATGGCAAAGAGGTTTTGGTAAATCGGAGGAGAAATCAAGATTTTAAGAATATACATCGCCCTCAAATTATGCCCTCCCCCAAAGCTGGCTAATATTAGCAAAAGGAAGATCTGTATGTCTTACAGATGCCTTGCTGACTCCAAGGCTGCCCTTTCCCTTCGGTCCTTACAACTCCTACCTTCTGCAAACACACACACAGAAACGTCTAAATTCTTTATAAAGGGCCTGAATTCTTTCCCCATCTTGTTCCCCTCCGTGGCCTGGACTCATCAACAAGAAAATCAGACAAAACCATGTAACTGTCAACAGAGCCAGAGGCCCTGTGGGAAAAGCACAGCAGAAGAAAGGAAAGTCGGCAGAGACTTGAAAGACCGACGGTTCATCCTTTACACACACACAAGCGCGCGCACACACACGCACCCTCCATCATCTCTTTGACATCATTTCGTTTGGCTCCATCCCCGGCCTGCTCTGCTGCAGTCGTGTCAGTTTCCCTGCTGCTCTGTGAACGCTCCAGTATTTTCCTGCCCCAGGGCCTTGGCACTTGCCTTTTCCTTCTACTTGAAATACTCCTCCCCAAATAGCCACATGGCTCAATCCTTCACTTCCTTGATGTCTCTTTCAAATGTCATAGTATCTGTGAGGCCAGCCCTGACCTCCTCACAGTGCTTATCAGCACGCAGCATGCAACGACAAATCTAAAGGGTTTAAATGTAAGCTCTATGCAGGCAAGACTTTCACTGTGTTCTCTGCTGGAATCCTAGCAACAAGCAGACAATCAACATTAAGAGAATTAAAGAGGATGAAGTAATGAGGCTAAAGAAAACATACTCTCCCTGAATATAAGCCAGGGTGGCTTTTGTATGATGGAGAATCAAGCAAAGGTGAAATGAAAAGAAATATTTTCCATGAGTCCCTGGACTCAATGTTTATGCTCGTTTGTCCAATCTTTTTTTTTTTTTTTTTTTGTAATGTATTTTACAGCCTCACTATTTCAACATGGAAGGAACTATAGCCAGGGACTATAAAATAATTTCAATCCATCACATCGATGCAGTCCACATATCATTTTGAAATATTCTAGCGGGGGAGAGCTGCGTTGCTTTTGCTCACATCGCTACAAACATTTCACCTGCTGTTCCTTTATAGCACAGAAGACTGTCTGTAAAGCAGGACCTCTGTTTCCATAAAAGCTTAATTCTACTGCTTCCTGTCTTGGAGTCAGAGCCCTTAAGATTATGTCCTTAGTGACTAATCACACGGAATAAAGAGGATTATCCCCATTTTAAGAAGTTATTTCTAGCAGGAGAATCTGACTTTTTAAAACCTTCCGATGTGTAAGGAGCTCAGGAACCGAGGGGCAAGGCCACAGAAATGTGAGCTGGGTGCCAACCTCTGTCTCCAGACTCGGAGAGGAAAACACGCAGAAGAATGCAAGTTGCCTGCAAGAACTGCCAGAGGCTCTGGTATGTTTGCAAAGCATTTTCCAGATGAAAGCCAGCACAGAAGAGCTAAAGCTCTTACCATCGCCACAGCTGGGACGCTTTGCTAATGTTTCTCCTGATGGATTAAAAGTGATTTTGGAACAAGTTCCACGAAAGTGAAGGATTAACAGCCTTCCGAGGAGGGTTCATTCATCACGTTGTCAAAGACACTCTGGGGACGGCCAAAGCTCGCCTGCATGCGGGGACCTACTGTCATCAGGAAGGCCCTGCATGACCAAGGTGACAGCCTGCCGAGGCTCAGCACCCCCCTTCATTACTTGGGAGGAAGTCAAGAAAAGGCCTTGCTGACACAGCCAGGCCAGCGCCACTGCACCTGCTCCCGCAGCTCAGCAACAACACGGCAGGCACGTCAGACAGCGAGGAAAGGTCAGATTCTCACAAAACAAACCTCATGCTGACACCCAAACGTTTCACGCTGGTGTTGAGGATGTGCTTTTTGTACAGGTTGAACATCCAGTTCACTGAAAAAAAGGTTCTGCGTACCAAAATCTAACTAAACACAACTGCTAGCTTTTTATGGTTTTATTCACTTAGATAATGTATGTTGAGCAGCAAACTAGTGTTCAAAATTTAGACAGTAAATATTGGACATGCCAAGCACCTGATGCTGGAAATACGGCACTGAACAAAACAGAAAATAACCTCTCTCCTCATGGGGCTTACGGTCCAGTTGGAGGAAACAGACATAAAATTGTGTTTACATAAAATAACAAAATTATGTAGCATTTTAGAAACTGGAAGTATAGTGAAGATAAAGTTAAAAGGCGAAACGGAGGTAAGAAGTGAGCAGAGTATGTGATTTCATTTTAAATAGGAAAGTTACAGTAGGCCTTACCAAGAAGGGGAAATTTGAGCTCATATAAAAATTAACTCAAAATGATCAATAATCTAAATACCAGAGCTAAAACTATAAAACTCTTAGAAGAAAACAGAGTTGTAAATGTTTATGACCTCAAATGTGGCAATGAATTCTTAGATCTGACACCAAAAGCAATGAATAATAAAATAAATGAATAAAAGACTTCATTAAATTAAAAACTTTTTTTTTTTGCATTAAAGAACATTATCAAGAATGTAAAGTGACAATCCAAAGAATGGGAGAAAACATTTCCAAATCATCTAGAGAACTTAATATCCTGAATATATAAAGAACTCTTAGAGCTCAACAACAAAAAGACAACCCAATTTAAAAATGACCCAAGGAATTGGAATAGACATTTCTCCAAAGACACACAGATGGCCAATAAGCACATGAAAAGATGTTCATCACTGGTCATTAAGAAAATGCAGCACCCCAGTGTTCATAGCAGCACTATTTACAATAGCCAAGACATGGAAGCAGCCTAAATGTCCATCAACGGATGACTGGATAAAGAAGATGGGGTATATTTATACGATGGAATACTACTCAGCCATAAAAACTGATAACATAATGCCATTTGCAGCAACATGGATGCTCCTGGAGAATGTCATTCTAAGTGAAGTAAGCCAGAAAGAGAAAGAAAAATACCATATGAGATTGCTTATATGTGGAATCTAAAAAAAAAAAAGCATAAATACAAATCAGAAATAGACTCATAGACATAGAATACAAACTTGTTGCCAAGGGGGCGGGGGGTAGGAAGGGATAGACTGGGATTTCAAAATTGTAGACAAGATAAACAAGATTATACTGTATAGCACAGGGAAATATACACAAGATCTTATGGTAGCTCACAGAGAAAAAAGGTGACAATGAATATATACATGTTCATGTATAACTGAAAAATCGTGTTCTACACTGGAATTTGATACAACATTGTAAAATGATTATAAATCAATAAAAAATTAAAAAAAAAGAAAATGTAAATCAAAACCACAATGATATAACTCTTCACACCCACCAGGACAGCTTTAAACAAAATCAGAAAAACAAAATGTTGGCAAAGGTGTAGAGAAATAGGAAAGCTTGTACATTCCTGGTGGGAAAATAAAAGGGTGCATCCACTGTGGAAAACAGTTCCTCAAAAAACTAAACAGGGGCTGGGGTGTAGCTCAGCGGTAGAGCACATGCTTAGCATGCACAAGGTCTCAGGTTCAATCCCCAGTACCTCCATTAAAAAAAATTACACAGAATTACCATGTGACCCAGCAATTTTACTCCTAGGTATATACCCAAGAGAAATGAAAACATGTCCACACAGAAACTTGTACACCAATATGTACAGTAGCATTGTTCATAACAGTCAAAAGGTAAAAACAACCCTAGTGTCCATCAACAGGTGAATGGATAAACCAATTGTGAAACAAACATCCAATGGAATATCATTCAGCCATAAAAAAGGAACAGAGTATTGACCATGCTAAAACTTACTTTAAAAATACAATGCAAAATGAAGACATCAGACACAAAAGGTCTGTTGTGTAATTCCTTTTATATCACATCCCCAAAGGTTATCAGGGGATGGGGTGGGGAGAATTGGGAATCATCACTTAATGGGCATGGGGTGTTTTTAATGAGATGATGAAAAAGTTTTGACATAGAGCCAGTAAGTGCACAACATTGTGAACGCACTAAGTACCACTAAATTGTACACTTTAAAATGGTTAATTACATGTTATGCAAATTTCACCTTAAAAAATAATCAAAAAAATTTTTCATCAAATTTTCAGGATATTGTGTTTTATATTCAACTTGCAGTTTTGTATTCATTCTAGCCTCTAATCTATTTGTAACATTTTAATCTTTTTTACAATACAGTTTTATGGAGCTACAATTCACATGCAATAGAATTCACTCATTTTATATGTATATTTTGGTGAGTTTTGATAAATGTACGTAGTTTAGCAGCCCCAGACACAATCAAATTTTAGAAAGCATTTGACACCCTAAAAAGTTTAAGTCTTTTTACAGTCAATCCCCACCCCCAGGTTTTCTGTCATCATAATTTTGCCTTTTCAAGTCATACAAAATTCTAGAAAAGGTAGAATTATGACAGAAATTTCATATGAATGGAATTATTCAGTATGTGGTCTTATGTGCCTGGCTTCCTTTGCTTAGCAAGTGTTTGGGGTTTCATTTATTTTGTTTTATGTATCAGTAAATTATTTGGTTCCCCTAATTTCTCAGTAATTTACCACATTAAGTTTACACATTTATATGGTGAGGTCACCAGATTATTTTTATTTTTCAGCTAACATAAATAAAGTTGCTATGAATATTTACTTACAAGGCTTTTTATATGGACCTAAGGTTCCATCTTTTTTCAGTAGATACTGAGGAGTGAAACTGCTTATTTTTTATGTTTGACTTTTTAACAAACTGCTGAATTTTTCCAAAGCGGCTGAGCCATTTTTCCTTCTCACCAGTAATGAGTAAGGGTTCCAGTTACACCACATTCTTGGTCAACACTTAGTACTGTGAACCTTCTTAATTACAGTCATCCTAGTGGGTGTATGGGGGTTCTCTTTGCAGCTTTAATCTGAATTTCCCTAATGACCTTGTATACCTTCTTTTGTATAATGTCTGTTTGAATCATTTGCCCATTTTTAATGAGTTGTCATATTATTATTGAATTCTAAGAGTTCTTTACATATCCTAGATACAAGGATATCTTTGCAGTTATATTTTTTGCAAATATTTCTCCTAATTTGTGGCTTGCCATTTGATTTAATTAACAGTATCTTTTAAGAAGCAAAGTTTTTAATCCTGTTGGTGTCCAATTTACCAACATTTTCTTTTATAATTTGCACATTATATATCCTAAGAAATCTTTGCTTAACCCAAGTTCACAAAGATTTTCTCCTATTTCCTTTTAGATTTTTTGATGTTATTTAATTCTTTTCTTTAGGACTATGATCCACTTAGAAATACTTTTTAAGTGTACAATGTGAGGTAAGGGTTCATGTTCGTATTTTTTTCCTTACAGATCATTTGTTATTTCAGTATCTTATAATTAAAAGACTATCTTTTCCCCGTGGAATTACCTTAGTAACTTTAGCAAAAATCCTTTAAATTTACCTTTGAAATCTGAATTCTATTCCATTTTCCACTGACTGTTTTTGCCCCTGACTTTGGGTCACACGCTCCTGTTTCTTTACACGTCCAGTAATCTGATTAAAAACCAGGCATTGTATGTCACACACTGAAGTGACTCTCTATGCTGTTTTGTTCTTCTGAAATTTGCTGGTTTACTGTTTTAATTTATGATAAACTTGCCTGGACTTCAACTGAAAAAAAAATCCATTTCTATGTAGAAAGCTGAAATTTTTGTTCACTGAAGTATGTTTATTTTGCTTGGACCTCTGAAGGAATCTCTTTTGTGCCTGCACAGTTTTGTTATCAGCCAATGACTTCAACAGAGGTGATACACAGACAACTCAAACCAGGAACGCTTCCAGCCGCGGCTGCACAACTTGCATACGAGTTGAAGAATTCACTCAATTTTGCGGAAATAAGTCAGTCTCCCCAGGCTTTCAGTTTTGCTTGGGCTTTCCAGAGATGTAGTTCAGCAGTCATCCGTGAATGCCCAGAGGGTGTATTACCTCAGCCCTCCTCCAGCTCTCTCGTTTCCAAAACCTCCCCCTTAAATTTCTAGCTACTCCGCCAGGCTCCCAAACCGAATCAGCCACCTCTTGCCGGTAGCCCTGTGGGTTTTTGACACTAGATCCGGAGGGATGGGAATATCCTTAGGCAAGAAGCATCTTACCCCAGGTAGAAAGAGTTTTTTAAATAAGTAAATATTTTCTACTTCTTTGCTGTCTTTGATCATTTTTTAAATGGTTACATTTAGTAATTTTTCCATCTTCCAATATTTCTCCAAGTTTCCAATATTTAAAAAAATTTAATAAAGTTTTATACTATTTTTTTTTGAAATGAGAATGAGAATCACTCAACCAACTCAGGCAGGGATTTGTTCATATAAGTAGAGTTTTCACCATATTTTAAGCACTTAGGAATATGTTATCATTATCTACTTTATCATTATATGAAATCAAACAAATGACTCCAAAAATTAGTCAACCACAGCATGAAAAACCTTCTTGTTCGCAAACACTAAGTTTCAGACCCAATTTCTGCAAAGGTGGTAGAAACAATAAAAGAAATCATACAATTAAGGTAGCCATGGTCTGTTAACCCCACTAAGGGCTTTAAAATACTTATTACCTTTCCAGAAAATTTTTAAATACACAAAGATTTTTAGGCAAAAGAGTAAATACAGTTTAGACCCACACTCCCTTGGGAAAAGAAAAAGCATGACTGAGTACAGAGCATCTCTGCAAACGCAGAGTTTATTTGAATGTTAGGAAAATTACCTTGAAGGCTGCTAAACAATGAAGGCTCAGTACGGCCATGACAACGGCCAGAAGGATGGTGGCTAAGTTCCGCATGTCCCATATGGTCTCTACCAGAGGAATACTGCCCACCTGCCAGTCATAGCACAGGGTGACAGGTGCAAGCAGAAGCCACACGTTGAAGGCCAAGAGGTAGGAATAGGTAAGGAATCTACAAAGAGAAGAAGAGTCACTGAAAACCAACTCAAGATCCACGACATTTTGCAAAACATTCATTCGCCACGTTTCTATTAAAGAGCATTTCTCTACTATCCAGCTTATAGAAAAGACGAGGTGAGATGAGAAGACATTCCTTCATTGAGTCATCTAATTGGTCATTTTGGAATATATGTAATAGGTTCCAGGCACTGTGGCAGGGGCTGGCCTTTCAATAATGAACAAGCCAAGACAGACTTTCCACGACTTGTATTTAAAATTATCCTGGAAATAAATGCATTGCCGCTGAGATCAACGATATAAAATAAAAGTGTGATGACGTGCTGCGCTGCTGGGTATGACGCCCTAGGTTAAGAGACATTCGAACTGTCCCTTTTTAATAGTGTCCAGAATCCTGCAGTAGATAGGAACGTATTTAATCATTTTACAATAGATTGATGTGTATTGAATCGTATCAAAAAAATATCAGAATATCTGTGGTAGGGAGATACAGTCTTTTTATTCACAAATCGAGGGGCCAGGCTTCAAGAGGAGGGAAATACAGCTGTCCTTGTATTAAGAACAGCTGAGGGGACCCAGGGAAGGAAAGTGATGACGAGGGGTGTCACTCCTGTTTCCTGGCTGCGTCAAGGCCCCCAGGTAACGCAGAAGGCATTCCAACTGAGCCCCTTCCTTCTGGCACAGAAGAAACTGAATTTATTTCAATCTGTTCAGTCAACACAAATTCGTTAAGTAGTGTTCTAGACCCTTGAGCACTGCCTGACTGTCAGCAGATAACAAACTCCATCCAAACCTCTGCACGAGCAGACGGCCAAAAGCCAGCCTGGCTTCCAGGAGCAGAAGGCCGAGTCCCTAGGAAGACCCCACCCTACTCCAATATAATGCCTGCCTGAGAAGGTCACCATCAGCAGGAGAGTTTACTGTTTTTCTAACTAATCCCTGACCAAAGGCCGCTCCCTCCCTTTCTTAAAGCATCTACTACAAAAGGCTTAAAGCGGAGTAGGCATCTCTTATAGCTCAGACATCTTCCTCAAGGACTTGAGAGCTACCCCTTTAGGATGTAATTATCAGGAAAGATGGGGTCTGTCTCCCAGGCTGGGGGAGGACAGAAGCCCCACTTTGATAACCGTCAGCCAGCAGATACAGCCATTCTAAATGCGCTTATATGACCAATCCTTTGCAATTATTTTTACTTCTCTGACTGCGGAGCCCCAGCGTGCCCCATCTCATGCTCCCTTTAAGATACCCAATCACCCTGGCGCAAATCAGAATGAAGCCGAGCACTTCCCCTTACGTCAGCAGTCACTGAGCAGAGTGTGTTCTCACCGCTTTAACTAGTGTCCAGCCGTGTTTCTCTTTGGGCTCTCTCTGGGACTAAACCAGAGAACTGGATCAATCCCTTATCCTCAGTAAAAATCCAAACAGCGAAAATAAGATACACAGAATTAAGGAGATGAGCCCAGGAGGGTACGGAATGTGATGGGAAGAGCTCCCTCACTGTCCGAGCCTTTTGGAGGGATTTTTGGGTTGGCAAAGGGGTTGGATCCGATCTTTTTTTTTTAATTTTATTTTATTGAGTTATAGTTAGTTTACAATGTTGTGTCAATTTCCGGTGTAGAGCACAATTTTTCAGTTATACATGAACATACATAAATTCATTGTCATTCTTTTTCACCATGAGCTACCACAAGATCTTATATGTATTTCCCTGTGCTACACAGTATAATCTTGTTTATCTATTCTATATATGCCTGTCAGTATCTACAAATTTCAATTCGATAATTTTTAAGTGACTTTCCAATATTAAGAACCAATGGCGCCCTGAATTCCTCTCAATAAGTAGATACTGGTTTAGCCTCTTCCTTCCCTTCTGAGACCTTCCTATCTTACCCTCTTCGCTTTCCTCCTCCTTCTCCAAGGCTGGCAGTGGAAAATCGCTGACAGTGATCAGCGGAGGCTCAGCGACAGGGAGGATTCACTGCCTCGACTCTCAAACCCCAACAGAGAAGTGGACTGAAGGAGTGGGGACATTTCAATGGTGTTTCCCTGCATGTTCCTCCGTGAGGTTATTTTAAATAAGATGTTAATATACAGACAGTGCAGTATATACTGAAAGCTTGATAAAGTCCAAGCTTTGTGATTTAATAAAAGTGAAAGCAAGAACACTGGCCTTCCCCCTTTCAGGCTTGGGCCCGTGAAGCTGTCCCATGAGAATGCCAACCCCAGAGAAACACGATCGGGTCCCTTGCAGCTGCTTCTTTTCATAGAGCTTCTAAGCTGGTGCGACCATTTCTCAGCTCAGTAAGGATTCTCCGTGTCTTGGCTTTAAAGAATACGCAGCCATCAAACTTAGCAGGGAGGCCACACAGCTTTGTCACTCAAGTTACACCCCAGCTTGTAGAAGTGACTTTAACCCTCCTATACTGCTGGTGGGAATGCAGTTTGGTGCAGCCACTGTGGGAAACAGCATGGAGATTCCTCAAAAGACTAGGAATAGACTTACCGTATGACCCAGGAATCCCACTCCTGGGCATATATCCAGAAGGAACCCTACTTCAAAATGACACCTGCACCCCAATGTTCATAGCAGCACTATTTACAATAGCCAAGACGTGGAAACAACCTAAATGTCCATCGACAGATGACTGGATGAAAAAGCTGTGGTATATTTATACAATGGAATACTATTAAGCCATAAAACCGACAACATAACGCCATTTACAGCAACATGGATGCTACTGGAGAATGTCATTCTAAGTGAAGTAAGCCAGAAAGAGAAAGAAAAATATCGTATGAGATCACTCATATGTGGAATCTTAAAAAAAAAGAAAAAGACAAATGAACATAAATACAAAACAGAAACAGACTCATAGACACAGAATACAAACTTGTGATTGCCAAGACGGAGGGGAGTGGGAAGCGACAGATTGGGAGTTCAAAATCTGTAGATACTGACAGGCATATGTAGAATAGATAAACAAGATTATACTGTACAGCACAGGGAAATGTATACAAGATCTTGTGGTATCTCATGGTGAAAAAGAGTGTAACAATGAATATATGTATGTTCATGTATAACTGAAAAAAATGTGCTCTACACTGGAAATTGACACAACATTGTAAACTGACTATAACTCAATAAAATTAAATTTAAAAAAAAGAAATGACTTTTAAAAAGATTATCTCTCCTTGATACAATAGATGTAGGCAATGATTCTAAATGGCTGCTGAAGTTATTAGGTGAAAAGTTGACAGGGTACTTTGTAATGGATGGATCAGACTAAATCTGGTGCCTAGAACTTACTAGTCAGTCTTAACATCACAGAAAAGGAGACTAACAGCCAGGTGTCCCTCTTGATGGGTAAACATACCACCATCTATGAAGCGGTCTTGTCAAATAAAAAAGAAAATTAAACTTGAATCTAACCAAGTGCTTTATTACCAGTTTACATCAAACACAAAAAGCCCCGAACATGTTAAATAACACCACAGGGAGGCAATGTGCCAAATCCAGGATGTTACAAATTCCATACAACAAATGACTGCAGTTTCCTCAACAAATACATTGTAATGGGAGGGGAAAAACCCCAGGAGAGGGCACCTAGGAATGAAGAGACTTAAAAGATGTATCACCCAAAGTGCAGATTTTGTTTAGCTGCTAATTCAAACAAACTACTATTAAAAATAACTTCTTCTGAGACAGAAGAAATTGAAATGCTGGTTGGACATATGATATCGGAGAATCACTATTAATTTCTAAAGTGTGATAATGGTATTGTATCTAATGGTATCTATTCTTTAAGGGACTTTGTCTTTTAGAAATACAACCCAAAATATATGCATTTGAAATGAGATGCTGTCTTGGATTTGCTTCAATATGACGCACTGAGGAGCAAGGGGGAAAGAGTGGGCTGGGGTGTAAATGAAACAAGATTGTCCATGAGCTGTGATCGTGGAAACTGGATAGTGGGCGTGTGGAGGTTCTGTATGTCACTTTCTCCACTTCTGTACATATTTAACATCTTTCATAATAAACACTATTTTTAAGTAGTGGTAAAGGCAACAGAATGGCAACAGGAATGCTTCCTTGTCTCATGTCTGGTTGCAGCTTGACCACGGAAGAGCTGCAAACACTAAGCAGAAACTTTTAATGTTCTGTTCACATTTTGACCTTGCCCCGCAAGTTGTCCTCAGCCACTTCCATAATCTAGACTTGCCATATCGCACTGACAAAAAGCACATATTAAGAATAACATTTTTTAAAAGTTACAATCTTAATGTTTCTGACCTATTTTTTAAATGTTCAGTTGTGACTTTTTACACAGAGCGTAACTGAAATTAGTTAAAAAAGAAAAGTAAACCACAGAACTAAAAGAACCTTCCCCTTCCTGTAACACCGAGAAGGTCAGAACTATTAACTTACCCCAAGACTATTAACTTTAAACCTCCTTTTTTAAAATTGAGGTAGAGTTGATTTATAATATTATATTAGTTTCACATGTACAACATAGTGACTCAACATTTTTATAGATTAAACCCCAATTAAAGTTATTATAAAATCTTGGTTATGTTCCGCGTGCTGTACAATATGTCCTTGTAGCTTATTTATTTTATACACAGCAGTTTGTACCTGTTAATCCCCTACCCCTATCTTGCCCCTCCCCACTTCCTTCTCCCCTCTGGTAAACACGAGTTCACTCTCTATAATGGTGAGTCTGTTTCTGTTTTGTTACATTCTTTTTAATATATGTATATTATCTCCAGAAACTCAGGGGTATCCACCTACCTTTTGCGCACACGAATTCAGATCAATTTTGCAAGTAAACTCTGTAAATACTATTTGAAATACTGAAACAGCATTGGAAAAAATTTTGCAAATTTAAGCATAGAAAAGCCACTTGGAATCATGCCAGATGCTAATTACATGTTAGGGGGCTGGCTGAGCTGGCTGTAATCAGCAACTGATGGGTTTCTTTTTAACTCATTGGCTATGAATTACATTTCAAACTAATCACCTTGTTTAGTTCTGCTAACATTTCAGAAATAAAGCAATCTGTTGAGCATCTCTGGCCTGCTGCGCTCTCTTTTTTAAAGCAGGAGCAAAAATAAAATGAATTATTTACCAATGTTCGACCACGAATTCTGCTAACAGGAGGAAAGCCACTAGAAAATCTTGCCAAAAAATTGGAATACAGAGCACAGAAAGCCAGGAATTCCACTTAAACAATTGAGTCATGTATTTTTATTGATAAGCCAGGAAAGAATGAAGAGCTTTCAGGATGAAACAGTCGAGGCTGGTGGGGAACCGGCATCAGATGCCAGTGAAACTTCAGAACTCATTAAATCTAAATTTTCATTTTTATCAAGAAAAAAAAACCAGAGTGCTTTAAGTGCAAAAATATACCTAGATTCTGTTCTTCGCCTTTGTAAAAACCTTTAGGAATAACACAAGCCTAACATATTGGCCCATCCTAGAAAGATGCTTACCACAGGTATACATGGGAAGATCACGCACTGTGAGTAGAAATGTCCAGCACTTGCTGGTGTCATATGAACGTGTTTCTGCTCAAAGGATCCTTCTTTTTCTTTCATCTGCAAAACCCTCCATCATCTTGCAAATACAGGACACTGGCTCCAATGTATACACATGGCGTCTACTCAGGAAGGGCACTGGCCAACACTGTCAGTACACCAGCCTCAGTGTAAACCACGTTACCTCCAAGCAATGCCCTGGCTCCTCCTCTGTCCACTGGCCTTGGTGATCTGTCCTTCCTCTCCCTGGCTGTCCCCTATTTTCATCCTTCCAACTCCTGTATTCCACTGATGCTTCAAAAGGGTCTCCATGACCTCAATGTGCCCCGGCAACGACGACAGGCCTTTGTAGACATAACCCACTTACTGTCACCACCAGCACCCTCTCCTGCTTGTAACCTTGTCCAGGACTAGCCAAAGAAGGCTGTTTCCTGAACTAAGTTGTCAAGGGGCAGGAGACCCTCACATGAATTCAGTAAGTGTTGAATAACTACTCTGTGCACTTTTGTAGGTGCTGAAGGGTAATGAGGGGCAGCCCCCATCATCCACAGGGACGTTTCACAGCATCGGTGGTGAGAAGACGAGCACACATGACATGCTTGGGTAACAGTGAAACACAAACATCACATTTCAATGGTGCTCCAGTGCTTCATGAAAAATGGGGGATTAGGAAATGCCCTCCTATATGGAGATTCCGTAAAAAACTAAAAATAGACTTTACCATATATGATCCAGCAACCCCACTCCTGGGCATATATCCAGAGGAAACTCTAATTTAAAAAGATACATGCACCCCAATATTCATAGCAGCACTATTTACAATAGCCAAGACATGGAAGCAACCTAAATGTCCAACGACAGATGACTGGATAAAGAAGTTGTGGTGTATTTATACAGTGGGATACTACTCAGCCATAAAAAAGGATAAAATAAGGCCATTTGCAGCAACATGGATGAACCTGGAGAAAGTCATTCTAAGTGAAGTAAGCCAGAAAGAGAAAGAAAAACACCATATGATATCATTCATATGTGGAATCTAAAAAAAAAAGAAAAAAAAGACAAACGAACTTATTTATAAAACAGAAGCAGACTCACAGACATAGAAAACAAACTTACGGTTACCAAGTGGGGAAGAGGGGTGGGAAGGAATAAATTGGGAGTTGGAGATTTGCAGATACTAACTAATATATATAAAATAGACAGACAAGTTCATATTGTATAGCACAGGGAAGTGTATTTAATATCTTGTAGTAACTTATGCTGAAAAAGAACATGAAAATGAATATGTATGTTCATGTATGACTGAAGCACCATGCTGTACACCAGAAATTGACACAACACTGTAAACTGACTACACTTCAGTTAAAAAAAAATAGACTTCTTAGGAACCAAAACCAAGCAACTATAAGAAAGGCCAACTTCTCTTTGGACCACAGGCCTTCACGGCAGCCCTCCTCCTCCCAGGCTCTGCTCCATCTCCTCCATCTGCTCCTGAGTCTCACTCATGCTTCTCATAACTGAGGAGGGAACTAAGCCTCAGGGCTGCCCAGCCCCTCCTTTCCTGTTGCCTTCACACACCTGTTACTTCAGTCTTCTTGGCCAAGTGCCTCACTCTTAGGTTTTAAATTCCTGAGAGCAGTACCTGACGGGCTCACCTCATCTTTTGAAATCAACTCTCACAGGCTGCAGACTCCAATTTCTGATCCTTTAGGTCCCAGGAAAGATGTCACCTCCTCTGCCAAGCCCTCCCTGCCAAGCCCCCTCCCTAGGCTCAGGACTTCCACGCTGCCCTACGACTACCTCTTAACATGCCTGTCTTCCCGATAAGACAGAAGCTCCCCAGGGACAGGGCTGAGTCTTGCTTATAGTTATTTCCCCACACTCAGCTCTAAATAGATAAGTTTTAAGAAATTAACTTGATGTTAAAATAATGCCAAAAGTAAAAATAAAATAAAATAAAATAAAATAAAATAAAATAAAGTAAAGTAAAGTAAAGTAAAATAAAATAAAATAAAATAAAATAAAATAAAATAAAATAAAATAAAATAAAATAAAATAAAATAAAATAAAATAAAACAAAACAAAATAATGCTTAATAATTGGGAAATATTAGAATTTTATACTTTTATTTTGTCCTAAGGCCATAATTTTTACCCTAAAATAAATTTTAACCATATGTTCTCCCAGCCCCATAAAAGAGACCTGTGAGGCTTCCAGTTGCCCAGGCTTAGTCTGCACTCGGGTAGCTCCCTCAGTGCCTGATGCCACGTGGCTCGTGCGACCCCACCGAGGAGTGAGGGGCGTCGGAGCAAAGGCACTCACTCCCCTCACATGTCACAGAGCATCACCATAAAGCTATGCCAGGCTTGCTTTTTCTCTTTTAAAAATTTTTTTCCTTTATTTTTTATTGAAGTATAGTTAATTTACCATGTTCTGTTAGTTTCTGATGTACAGCAAAGCAATTCAGTTTTATATATATATATATATATATATATATATATATATATATATATATATATAATTTTTCATATTCTGTTCCATTGTGGTTTATTATAAGATACTGAATATAGTTCCCTGTGCTGTACAGTAGGAACTTTTTGTTTATTTTATATATAGTAGTTTGTATCTGCTAATCCCAAACTCCTAATTTATCCCTCCCCGCCCCCTTTCCCCTTTGGTAACCATCAGTTTGTTTTCTATGTCTGTGAATCTGTTTCTGTTTTGTAAATAAGTTAATTTGTATCGTATTTTAGATTCCGTGTATAAGTCATATCATGTGGTATTTGTCTTTGACTTACTTCACTCAGTATGATAATCTCTAGGTCTATCCACGTTGCTGCAAATGGCATAATTTCATCCTTTTTTATGGCTGAGTAGGATTCCATCACGTGAGTCTGTGTGTGCACACGTGCGTCTGTGTGTGCACACGTGCATGTGGTGTGTACCCCAACTTCTTTATCCATTTATCTGTCAACAGACATTGCTTCCATGCTTTGCTATTTTACATAGTGACGCTATGAACACTGGGGTGATTGTATCTTTTTGAATTAAAGTTTTCTCCAGATATATGCCCAGGAGTGGGATTGCTGGATCACACAGTGGTAACTCTATTTTTAGTTTCCTAAGGAACCTTCATACTATTTTCCACAGTGGCTGCACCAATTTACATTCCCACCAGCAGTGTAGAAGGGTTCCCTTTTCTCCATGCCCTCTCCAGCATTTATTACTTGTAGACTTTTCAGTGATGGGCATTCTGACCAGTGTGAGGTGATAACTCACTGTAGTTTTGATTTGAATTTCTCTAATAATTAGAAATGTTGAGCATCTTTTCATGTGCTTATTGGTCACCTGTATGTCTTTCTTATTTTTCATTAAATTGCAATGAACACGGTTCAAATGAGAACTTTCACAAGAAGTCATTTAAACAAAGCAAAAAACCAAGTGACTCTTTAAAGTTATTAGAATGTTTTTAAAACTACATGTAATTAATGACTACAGCAATCATTAAAGGAAAACTAATTTGAAAACTCTCATCTGATAATAAGGTTATTGTATCTACTTTAAAAAGAAGATAATCCTTGCAAGATAGAAGCAAAGACTCTGAAAAACGTTGTTCAGAGTTTTACAAATCCAGTAAAGGGGGTGAAGCATTAAAGAGACAGACCAATGTATATAACAGGGAAGGACAAATCTGACTCCATATTAGCTCTGTTCCTTTGACTCTTACCCTGTGCTCTGTTTCCTGGCCTTAGTCATGCTGATTCCACACATTTTGTAAAAGAAAGTTGCCTACAGCCTGAAATATACAGGACAGCCTATTCTCAAGGCTCTGACCTTTAAGGGTATGACAATTTTCCATTCATACAGAGATAAAAAGTTGCATAACACAGAACAAAATTTGTCTTATTGGAGGTTTATAGGAAATCATGACCTGACCCATGTGGACAGCTGCAAGAACAAAGGATTCCAACAAGAAGTTTGCAACAACCAACCACACTCCCTCCCCTTTTTAGTATAAAATGAGCCTGAATTCTGACGTAAGGAAGACATGAGTGCCATCTTCTTGGTCTGCTGGCTTTCCGCATAGTCATTAATCCTTGCCCCTACACCTCGTCTCGCAATTTATTGGCCTGTTGTGTGGCGAGCAGAACGAGTCTGGACTCAGTAACAATGCTGAATGACAAACTTGTGATTAATAAAGACAGACTCACAGAGCCAGCCCAATCATAGCTAAATTGCACTGCTGATGAGGTGGAAAGAAAAACCAACAGAACTGGAAACAGACTAAGGCAATTCAATTTACGAATCATCATACCAGAGGTCAAACAATTATGCAAGCAGAATAGTGAAGTTACTCAGGAAAGGAATTAAAGACAATTTTCTGGATGCTCAGAAGAGTCAATGATACAGCAGCTATCTTAGAGGAATGTGAAAAGCCATTTATGGCAACTGTCACTGAAATGTCCCAGGGCATCTCTGTGTTTTAAATATGAAACACAAGAACAGAAAGATATGTGGTGTTTTTTTTTTAAGAGGAAGAACATAAAGGAGTTAGGATGTTCTGTTCTATCACTTTATATTGATTGAATTAGCTGAGGACAGTCACGCAGATGGATTCACAGACAGAAAGTCCTGGATGACATGTGTATCAGTCCCCTCAGAAAAAGTATATAAATGCTTGGAAGTGAAAGGCAGAACCTGGCAAATGACTGGCCCAAGGTCCTAATTTTGCCAGAGGTTCCACCAAAGAAATTTTTTGGCCACCAGCAGGGATAAAAATACAACCTAACCCTGCTGGAAGCTAAGAGGGTGTGGACAGGAGGGCAGTGAGCCAGAGGCCAAAGGCATCTTGTCCTGACACCGAGGACTGTGGGGCAGGCTCGTGTTTGCTGATGACAGAGCTACGAGTGAAATGACTGGTTGGTGGGCAGAGAGCAATCTGTTTTTATTCTCGTCCGTCTGTCTCCTTTGACTGTGCAGCTTGGCTTTTGGAGATTGGGAAGCTCAGGGAACAGACTGTATCTAACCGTGAAGATAAGGGGTGCTCAGCAGACAAGAAACCTTGGAGGGAAACCAACCAAAGGCTAAAGGAAACGGAGTCATTAAGCAAGAACAGCATCTGGCAAAGTTTTTTTCTCTTAAAGGCAGAAAATAGCTATTTAAGGAGCTACAGAACCTGAGACAATTTATCAACAAGCTAAAAATACCCAGACAAGGAGCCCTGGAGATGTTGAAAACCAGTGAGAGGAAGAAGAAACAAGTGAGAGACACAAGTAGATTCCAGGATTAACAAAAAGCTGGGCTAGAGGTGTCAAGCTGAGTTAATGGACGAATTAAACAATGTTTTGAAAAATATATGACATAAATAACAAGGCTCCAGACTACCTCAGAGGGATAAGCCAGCATTAGATGCTGTACTATATGATTTCTGAAGGCGTACTCAAGACTTTTTAATACAAATACATATTGCAAGTAATGAAAACAACTGTGACATAATACTAATTATAAAAATGGGTCAATCAAATTGGAAGGTATCCTTTTGAATGGGAAAGTCTTTAAAAAGGAAAAAAAAGACTAGGAACAAAATAGAAAAACAAAGAGTGCAAAGACAATAGAAACTTCTTAATTGAAACATATAAGATAAATGAATGAAAGAAAAGATCACTGCCTGGCTTATGAAAACAAAATCCAACAATCTCTTGTCCCTGAGATACAAGTAAGCCAAAATATAAACGTGCTATAGGTCAAGGTTCAAGATTTATTACGTTTTTGCAAACACAAAAACGTGGAGGTTTCTATTACAAAAATGTTAGATATTAAAAAGTATATAAATCTATGAAAATTTAAGAACACTGCACCTTAGTGTGTAAACATTACGGTAATAACATACCTTGATGAAAAGTTACAAAAATTGTCAACTATAATTATATCTGAAAGCCTCAGAAGTACATCACAGCAGATTGAATAAATTAAGAATTAAAACCCTTCTCAATGGACAAGATCCATTCATCAAAACACTTCTTGATCCACGATCTGATCTCTCAATCTCTTAAGGACAAATGGTAAGATATAATTGACCACAACATCTTAGCAAAAATTGTTGTTCATTTCTGTCTGCCACTTTCAACTGCCCCACTGATTTTAATCTTACAAATAGTTTTGATGTTCTCTGAACGCCTCTCAGTGTTCTGAAACACTTGCCAAACGGGCCACTCTATAATTTATTACTGATAAGTGCTTATTAAATGCTTGTCACATAAACAAATATATACCAATGTGAGAACAACAGCCATAATGCTGACAAAACAGCACCACTTGTTGAAAAGAATTCCAAATGTTTAAACAGGACTTTCTTTTCTCCACACACCCTGAGCAGAATACAATCTTTCCTTAAAATGCAAAGCCAACATATCATTTAAGATTATCGAAAACAATCTAATGAATGCCAGGTAAGGTTAAAAAAATTCATTTCTACTGACCTTGTAAGAATGTAAGGCGAAAATGAGGCTGGATTATCCTGCTCTGAAAAGAGGGGCATAGACCCTCCCATGATCCACAGACGGAAGTACAAAACCACCACCACCTTGAGAAAAGAAGAAAGATTTGATAAGAAAACCATTGCTTACTGAGGGTAAGCGCCCCACCTTTCCGGAGGATACGTTCTGACACTTCACAAATGTTTTGCTCTACAAATATTCTTCTAGTGAGCCATTTCTATAAAATCCTGCCACTGAAAATTTTGTAGATAAGATGGATCGTTGGGTAGAGGGATGAGTAAACAATGCAAGTGATGAGGGAAAGGCAAGCACATTCTTAATAACAGCTGTCAGTTTCGGGCACTTACTAGCTGTTATCAACTCTTATCCACCAAAGGCTTTCCATCCATCTGAGGCCTCCCAACCCTAGAGGTAGGTGACGAAGCTGGAGCTTAGAGGCAATGTGCCCAGAATCTCACAGTTGGTAAACTGCAAGACCCAGGAGTTGAATTCATGTCAGTGGTCTCCAACACTGCATTTCTTCACTATTCCACTCCCACAGCCCCGTAAAAGCTAGCGTAAATTATGACAGATGACATTTCTGTGTGCTGAACAAATACATCTGGAAATGCTCTAACCCCTGAATGCTCTGAAGCAGACCACTCATGAAGAGTTATCTCGACAGCCCCCAGGAACATCTTTTGTGTCACTCGGTCGAATTTCATCACCATTCAGTGCTATCCTGTTGCAAATAATGCCTAGGCAGTAATTAAAAATCGTCTTAAAAAGAACACACACAAAGTAAATTTAAACTCTTAAGGATATTACAATGGAAATGTCAACTATAGCAGTGACAGAAAAGGTATCCTGACAGAATATAAATTCCCTAAACAAGCCACCCCAAAATACACCACTTTGGCTTGCATGTCGTTTTGAGCTGAAGGCAGTTAAGACCCAAGGGATTCAGGAAAAGCGTTTAACTCTTCCTTAGCCGCCTAAAGAAATGAACTGCCCTCTACCAGCAAGTATAGGGCATCACAGAAATAATGGCAAGTCCCTGCATTCCCAAACACTAAGAAAATAAACCACTTCTGAAACAAGCGTTGAATCTTCCTAGTTTTATGCAAAGACACCAGGGCATTCTTTAGAGAAATCTTTTGCCCCTTCTGCTGAAATGGTCCAGTCAAAGCTCTCCACCTCATTCAAGTTTTGAACACTCCTCTTCTTGCATAAACACGTTTTAGGGTTGAGAAAAAAAATCACATTAATTGTAGTTCAAAAACATTTTCATAAGTTTCTTATCAAAACTGACTATAAATTTGGACAGAGAATTTAGAAGGAACACAACAGCATAAGAGACTGGTCTCCTAACCTCCTTGAATAGAAACATTCAACAGTATAAGAGGATGACTAATGTGAAAGTCATCAAATGTGGCCACCAAGAATTCTGACCCTCTTGGCACGTGGCTTCCACTCTTCCTATCCAGAATGGAGTTGACCACCCTGCCTCGTAGATCTGAGTTGGTCTTGTGACTTGCATTGACCAACAGAATGTAGGAGAAGACATGCTGTGTCAGTTCTGGGCCCAACCCTTGAGAGGTCCTGCAACCTTTGGTTTGTTTTAGAATCCAGCTGTCATGTTGGAAAGAGGTCCTGCCTATCCCATTAGAGAGGGCAGCCCACGGAGGAGAGGCCCCAGAGGATGGGTGATCACAGAGAGGTGACCCAGCCCAGCTGACAGCTGTATGATCCTGCTTGAATAACCCTGGTCAGAAGTCACGATGAGCAGAAGAACCAGCCAGCGGGATGTCGCCCACACTAAAGCATTTAGGGCTGCTGTATGGTGTTACTGTTTTAAGCCACTACACTTTAGGGTGATTTGATAGGCAGCCACAGATAAATGACACAGCCAGGTTCGTGCTGCAGAGATAATTCAGCACCAGCACCTTGAAAGGGACTCATAAAATGTTATAGTTCATATTGTGGGCGTCATAGAGTTCACATAGCCCTGGAATGCTTTTACACACATCTTCCAAGGCTTCGTAATATTTATGGCATACAAACTCTTTGATCTTAAGATCATGTAAGAATCTACTGCTGATTCTATTAAATAATCCGGATCATGTCTCTGAGTCAAATTAAAGTTATCTAATCAAGTATTTCAAAAGCATATATATGTGTGTGTGTGTGTGTGTGTGTGTGTGTGTGTGTGTGTGTGTGTGTGTGTGTGTATACTTACATAACTTATGACCAAGATGGCCCTTTTTAAGAACGGCCTCATAGTAAGCAGGAAATTTCTATTGCTGCTTGCTGTCAGATACCTGGAACAGGAAAGAAAAAAAAAAATCTTAAATAAGGATCAGAGTCCACCACACATATTTTCCTTTTAAGGTGAATAGGCTCCAGAACAAAAAAAAAAAAAAAAAAAAAAAAAAAAAAGGCTGGAAAGGATTGAAGCTAAGAACGTGGCTTCTGGAGCCAGACCACTTGGGTTTCAGTCCTTCAGCTCTGCTGATACTGCCTGGAAGGTCTTGGTAAGTTTTTTTTAACCTCTTTGCACATCTGATTTTCTCACTTATAAAAGAGGGGATAATAGTGGTATCTACCTCACAGGAAGTCGTGAGGAATAAAATGGGATAATATATGGAACGGAACTAGCACAGAGAGCTATAAGGGTTACTCCCCCATCTGATTCCAAATAACCCAGGCATTCTGGCAACTATACGATTACACTGGTCACAGGGATGATATTAAACAAAATAAGAGGTTATTTGCCTACTTAATGTAATTTGATAGGTACAATATCTTCCACCCACAAAATATCTCACCACTTTAAAAAAGGATTCTAAGGGTATGTGAGGTTAAGTAACTTATCCAAGGTAACAAAGTAATTAAGCAGCGGTCAGACCAGAGCCCATCCATATGCAATCAATAATTTTCTCACCTGCCTATGACCTTTGGACCCAAACTAGGTTACAAGGATGTCACTTCTAGAGGGGCAAGAACTTGTGCGGACCCGACATCTGCCACAGCTCACTCACTTGTACAAAGTGGGAGCTCTGTATATCCACAAAAGACATGTGATTGGCTGGTTTTAATAAAGACGACGAAAGGGAAGCAAGAAGAAGCTGCCAACAAGCCCCAAGAAAACCTAAAGCAAGTCCTTTTCACCTGCATTCTATAAATGTAGATGTAAGTGTACAATTCTGTATTTCAAAGTACAAAGTGTAGGGGAAAAAAGTCAAATCAAACCACATAATCCAGCAGCAAGCATGTCCCACCTCATCCTTTTTTCCCTTTCCCCTGCCCTTTTTTCACTTTTTTCTTTTACTTTTTTGAGTCTAATTTTTTTCTTCAAAGGGTGCCTCCCCCTGAAGGGGCAAAACCCACAAAGGGACCAGCAAGACCTCCCAGGCAGGGCCATTGCCTTCCAGCTTTTGCGCTTCCGTAAAACAGCTTGCTTCTAGGGAAATGAAACTTACCCCTGAAATTCCATTGGCTCCCAAAAGCTCACTCCTGGTTGGTCCATTTCTAACACCTCATTTGCATATGGTGCAAATTTAATCAAAACCTAACACCCTATAAAAGCCTGTGTAAACCTACCGACGGGGTCCAGAGCTTGGAGTGTTAACTCCTCTGGGCACGCCGGCATAATAAACCTGAGTTCTCCAACCCCCCAAGTGCTGCTTGGTCTCTCGACAGGATTCAGATTTCTACAACACCCCAAACTCTCTTAAAATCTGCATTTAAATAAGGTATCTTCACACAGAAAGGATATTCTATAAGTGGAGCAAATGAGTTAAGCCCAAAAAACATACACAGAATCAGCTTTTAATAAACTCCAGACTGGATCCACACCCCCAAGCACTACATTAAAATCCATTCTTCTTCCATAGCTCTCAAAAGAGAGCCCGGCAGGGAGGAAGGTCAGGGATGCTGTCAGCTCTCACGTGGCAGGTGCATCGTTACAACCCCAAATGGGAGGGAGGGAGTCCACCGCTTCCTGAAACTGTGCATGACATTCTGCATACGTCTGCATCTGTGTATTTTCTTGGCTTTGCTCGTCAGTGTCCGTGAGGTCTGTGATTCCAGAAAGATGCAGTCACTGCTATGGGCCTTTTCTCAGCTCTGCCTCTATGACTATCACTTTCTAGTCAACTGGACAAAGACCAACCCTGGATATTTCCACTACTCCTTTACAGGATATAGGGTAAGTGGCAGCAGGAAGGAAAAAGGAAGGGCAGTGTGGGAAGGGGAAGGGCCGGAGTTGCAACACATCTGAATACAAATGTACTTTTGGGGTTGGTCTGCTTTTAGAAGCTTCATTTCTCTTGTTTGTTTTAACAAAGTGGAAAAATTAGAAGTGGTTTCCTTTCTATAAAACAAACCACAGCGTTCCAGACTTTTTTTTCCCCCCCAATGTTAAAATTAGGTAATTCAAATTTTGTTTCACTGGAAGCTCACTATGATGGTTATTTCAGTACAATATATTTATAAAGTGTCCCTTTGTTTAGAAATTGTTCTTCCATGAGAAATCCCATTTCCTCAGAAAGTTAAAGGTAGCAAATACTTTGCTCTTAAAAAAAAAAAAAAAAGCATCCCAAAGCAAAGAAAGCCTAGAATGATAGAGAGCCGTGGTTGAAAAATGACCTCTTTTCAAGATTTCAATTTCTAGTTGTTGACCAATATTAAGTGAGAAAATATGCCAAAATGACACAACCCTCTTTTTCAGTAAACTCGAGGTCAGAGGCGGATTCCTCAGCGCTTACAAGGAGCTCTCCAAGTGCTGAATTATCTGCACCTCCGTTCCCCCTCCCACAAAAAAGCCAGACAGTGGAATTTTCCCCCTTAGTCCACGATGTCTGCGAAGTAGAACCAAACAACGACAAATAATAGCAACAATAATAAAAATAGCAAACAATGAATATGTGTCAGACACAAATCTAAATGACTGAAGTGTAGCCATCTCTTGACAACAATTTCTTGAGTAAGAACATTATAGCTCCTTTTTAATAGAGGAGGACATCAAAAAACTAGAAGTAATACATAACCATCGTGTCAGATTGTCTCAGCTACTCATTTCAACCACAAGCTAGTGTAGCCGAAAGTGCCTTATAAATACAAGGAACTATGCAAATGCCTTCACTGATCATTTCCAACTTCAGTCAAATTCTCCATGGTTTTCCCTGCAACGCCAGAGAGCATGCCAAACAACAAAATCAAATCACTGAGGAAACCACTAGAATGAGAAGCAAGGATCCAGGATTCAGTCCTTGTGCTTCTAACTAATTTGCCCGTGACCTGGTTCAAATCTACAGGAGCTTCATTTTCCCCCTGTATCAGTGATGGTTGGACTAAATGGATTCAGGGTCCCTTTCAGGTCTCAAGTATTGTTACCCTTGGATGTTCTCACCAACTGATGGCATCAAAGATGACAATGAAAGAAAAACACAGAAGAACCTACTGAAATTTTTAAAAAGGAATGCCAAGTGATTACGGCAAAGCAAATACTGTTGACCCCTCACTTTTAAGAAGACCCTTGATAATTTGCTGTTGCATATGAAAAAAATATTTTAACATTAGTTTGGGATATCGGTATTATAAAATTCTGCATTTTTAAATAATTTCTGATTTTAGGCAAATAAAAGCAAAAAATCAAGATTATTCAAAGTAAATTTTCTACCCTATGCTCCTTTATACTCCCAGTTTTCTGACCCCCAATTTTCTAACCATTAGCATCTACCTCCTAAGTTGATCATGTTCAAATATTCAGAACTAAATGGGACTTCTTCCTGAAGTACCTTCCTCCATAGCTACTCAGTCCTCAGATTGCACTAAGAGGTCTGAGCTGAGACCAGGACAATCAGCCACCTGAAGTCACCAACCCAAAATCTTGAGGGCTAAGTGAATCCTTATTATTTTAAGTCACTCAACTTGTTAACACAGAATTATTGTGTTAATAGGTAATTGATACGTATAGCCAGATGATCAGTAAATGCTTCAGAACCAGATTGTAAAAATATTTATCTGCCTCCACATATTAACTCCTCAAACACAGACACACAACCACCACAAATAACAACTATGAAGCAGGTGATATGTCTATTCTCATTTTATTGATGGAGAAACTGAGGCAGAAAGAAGTGAATGCATTTGCCTAAGATCATAAAGCCAGTTATTAGCAGAACTGGGCCTTGAGCCTCTGCATCTGGTTCCCCAGCCCACGCTCTCAACACTGTACCATGCTTTCAGCTCTTTCCGCACAGCCCCAAGGAGGGGTGCACATAACAAAAGCACCAAAGGAGTTCAGAGAAGGAATACATCGACATGGGCTGGAAAAAGGAAGGGAAAGGCTGCAAGGAAGACATGAGACTTGACCTGGACCTGGTGGGACAAAGAAGATGGGAGAGCAGGGGAAGGCAGAAGGGACCTAGGGCAGAGGTGCCCCACAGCTGCCCGGGGACTGGAGCGAGCACAGCCTGCCCTAGGCAATGAGAGCTCCCTGCAAACAGCATAGCAACACCTACTCCCATACTTGGTATGTACCTCCATGTTTCAAAGTCAGGTGTCTGAAATCTGAATAAAGAAGAGTTAAGTTGGTACTATAAAACCCTGACGGCTTGAACAGAAGTAGAACATCCCTAAATACGACTCATGTTGATTCCATCTGCCTTTTGCTCGACCACAGCTGGGCAAAGGGATCTCCCCCAGGCATCTCCCTTTCCCCTGAGCTTGCCCCAGTCCTTAGCTGGTGTCACCGTTGTCCTTAGGCCTCTGTAGGTACCTGGAGCAGGACTGCCTCTCCCCATGGTCCCAACCCTGACCTGCTCATCCAGGACACAGACTGGGCCACCGCTGCTGGTGGGAGGCTACCTTGTGTTGCCGGTCAGCATTCTTTCTTGGTCTCCCCCCTCCACTGTCGCATCCATGCAGAACGCAGGCCAGGCTGGCCCAGCCAGGGCTTTCTCTATCCTACTTTCATGCCTGTGACTTAGACTGCAGTCTGTACTGCAGAGCCAGGCAGCTTAGATTCAGGGCAAGGAGAGGGGGAAGTCTCACTTAAACCTTCCCAAAGCCATTTTCTCCAATCCAGCTTTCAATCTAAGGCTTTCTAGACCCATCTTACAGCTTTCTCCCCGGCCCCATCCTAATACACATGCTCTGGAGAAACTCATAACAGACAGTAAACCCAGCAGCTCTCAGCACCCCTGGTTCTATGCACTAAGTTCGTGCAGAGGCCAGGGAGGACATCTGGCCGCCTAGGCTTCCCGCTGACCACGGCTCCTCCTGAAACACATCACCTCACTGCAGTGCTGCCTGGGCTGTGGCCAAAGTGTGCAGAAGAGTAAATGGCTTAAGAAAACACAGCACCACTCACAGGGATGTAAGCAACGTTGACACAGGACAAGAGAAACCCTTCCTTGGTCAAACCAGAGACAGCCCATTTCCCCGGCTCCAACCCCTAATGCTCTTTATATTTAAGGCAGGAGGACTGAGTGTGAGAGCTGCAAGGGCCAGAAACTGGGCGTCAGTCATGAAATAGCCATCATTATAATAGTGAAGGCAACTCAGCTGAAAATACTCAAACCCTATGGCATATTCTCCATGGCCACAAAAATAAACAAATAAATAAAATGATGAAGGCATTCCCCTAGGAGGATAGAAAAAGGGTTTCCTCTCTCTCAAGCTCTATCAGCTCCCTGCTTCCTGGAAGAGAACCAATGTTTTCCTATAAGACAAAGCTTTAATTTGGCTTTCAGCATCCTTCCTGTTCACTGGACTCCTTTCATTCAGCTTTGGCACTGAAGTCAGACATTCAAGTGCAGGTTATTCATCCACAAGAGAGCCAGCTGAGGAGTGGTACTGAGGGGACTGGAGGGGCTGAAATCCAGCCTGGGGTCCATCCAACAACCTGTGAGCCCCAGTGCTGGCTGCATCTGCCCCAAGGAAGGGGGCCTTCTCCTAATTCACCCCAAAGAGCAAAAGGTGCCCGGATGCCAACATCATCCCGGCTTTTCCTCCTTCATCTGAATCCCGCTACTGACCAGCAGCGTCTCCGATCTGCTGTTATTTAATACCCACTCGCCAGCTTCATTGTCCTAACGACTGCCAGAGCCACTTACTTGTTTAATCTAATGTTCCCATTTTCTCTGCAGCCAATTTCATTTTCTCACTGACACATTATCACAGTGTCGCTATATTTCCAGTCACCAAGCCACATGCAAAGCAACTTAATGTTCAACTGAAGAACAGCCTTTGTTTCTCTTTTAACTCAGCTGAGTTTCCCTTGCAGATTCAGCCGGGTGCTTCTGCACGGTATGCATTTAATTCAAGGAAATGCATTTTTAAAATCCTAATCACATAAGTCTTAACATTCCTTTTACAAACGCCACCGATACCAGGGCCCAATTGTTAGTTTAACGAGTGCATTTTCCCTGATCTAAGCTGAACGTAAGCCCCACTCAAAGTCCTCTGAGAACTGTCCACTCTAAAGATCCCCAGTCCTAGGGATTTCCATCCCTGAGGCTGGGCTGTCATCAAGGGTGGCCGATCAGTCCAGTCTTCCCAGTCCTGAGGAGCTGCTGGGACATGGGACTTTCAGTGCTCAAACTGGGGGCGTCCTGGGAAAATCTCCAGGAGAAAGCGTCACCCTGTAGGCCACCCTCCACCAGGCTGGGGGAGTACAGGAGAATAGAACGCTAGGGAGTGACTAAAACGTAAGGTCTGCAAAAATTTTTATCTCAAAGATAAAAATTATTTGTTTTTCTTGCTCTGGACACACACACACACACACACACACACACACACACACTCTTAATCCATGACTTGCTGTTCCTTATGAGTAAGAGTTTAATCAAAAGCAAGTGTTCCTCTGGTGGGAGATGTCTACTAATTGCCTGAGCTTGTCAATTCTGAAAATATGAGAACTAGAATTTTCTCACCCATACTTTCCAGCTGTCAGACAAATCTTCTTTTCTACTTGGATAAGCCACCATAAGGGATTCGTTACAGTATCATTTTGTTAAAATAACATAAAGGAGAGGAGGGCAGGAATAAACAATGATTTAACTACCACTCAGACTGCACAGAACCCTCATATGTGTAATCAATGGAACTGCAACAATTGCATTTACTGGACTATAAAGCTGCCTGGTTGACTGGAACAGAGGCTGATATATTTAAAGTTAAATTCAGATCAAGTGTAGAGCACAATTTTTCAGTCATACGTGAACACACATGTATTCATTGTCACATTCTTTTCCACCATGAGCAACCACAGGATCTTGTATACATTTCCCTGTGCTATACAGTATAATCTTGTTTATCTTTTCTATATAAACCTGTCAGTATCTACACATTTGGAACTCCCAGTCTGTCCCTTATTTTAAAATACACCGCATCTATATATGGTACCTAAAATGATCCTTCTTAGCTGTAAACAAACACAAACATTCTAATAAAACTAGAGTTCCGAATCCTCATAGCCTGTCACTTTGATTACATTTATTTATACTCTGCTATAGGTAAATTCATATATTCATTTTTATTTTTAAATATTGGTAAAATTTAGTTTAAAAGTTTATTAAAGTTTTCCTGTCTTACATGCCCCTCTTCTTTTTACTATCTTTTCCTCATATGCAAGGTTTAATGACTACAGGACTATCCAAAATCATCCCCACTCTCTTCAAACATGAAGGTTCCAATTTCCTGAGCCCTCCCACTGTAAACACCATGTTAGCAGAGCTAAAAGCAGATCTGCCCACTGTTGGTTGATTTTCTACCCAATATAGAAGAAGTACATTATAAAAGTTAAGCAAATACTTCAGACTGACAGAAACAACAGACATTCATCATGAGGAAAAGAAACTCCAGAAGAATCTATTTTGATATGTCCTTTGCCCAAGGAGGAAGCCTGACCCCTGCCACAGTCAGTTAGCAATCAATTTCTAGGGGTCCCACCTGCATGTGACCTTCAAACTGAAGAAAGGCCATCTCCAGGAGGGAGAGACTGGGCAGGGCGCCTTCAAGATGTGAGGAGGTGGCAGCTGGTGCCAGCTCTATAAGGAAGGTGATTAAGAATCCTGCTTGATCACGAATTCCCTAACTAGCACTTTAGGAGAAACAGATAGAAGGTGGGGACCGACAGGCGGCCGATGAAGCATTTCCCCCGGACGTGCTGGAAGGAAGCCAGCAGCTGGGCCACACCAGCGTGGGCAGCTGGGCAGTGAGTGACTCCCGGCAGAGCTGGCTGGTGTGCCACCGCATGTGAAAAAGAAAAACACCTTGTCCTCATCTAAATATGATTTGGTTGAGGAACAAAAAATACAATTTCCACGCGGCCCTCAAGATGAGGTGCACACAAAGGTCCAAATCTGGTCCTTCTGCAGAAATAAGAGGCACAAACTGGGAACCACAGCCATCTGCCTAAAATTTTCAACTCTTCTCAGTCCTTAGGATTTTCACGGCTACTTTCAAGAATGCAGTATGCATGTGTTAACTGGCCTCCAGTTTTGCTGTGTTCCTGTTTCTTGGGTAGGCAGTCTCAGGGATTTCAGCATCCAGGTTACCGCAAACAAAAGTAAAATCAAACCTGCAGCATGAATAAGCCTCTTCCTGTTTTGTGCCCTGTGATTTTGGTTTTTTGTGTTTACAGCATGTGAACAGTACCAATGAACCCATTCACTGTTACAGACTTACCCTGGAGTTACTCCCATACTTACAATGTGCCATGAAATACGCTCAGGACCACAGACAGTCCAAAGAGGGTATGTGAATTAATCCGTAGTGCGTGAACCATTTTCACTCAATAGGATGATTTCATTTTTTATTTGCCAAAGACAATTATTTCCATCACTACACTTAAATTTAATAAACCCGTTATTTCTGCAACACTCAGAAACGTCTACTAAACAACTTCAACTACTGGTTATACACGCAAAAATCAGAGACAAACAAAAATTGCTCTGGAGCAACCAAAATGAATGTTTCCAACTCACAACATTCCAGTTTTCATCCTTAAAGCAAAAGCAGACCATGCGGACAAGTATGCTGTGGCAGTGACTGGCTTGCTGGTTCCCAGACCCTGTTTTCTTCTCCTTCCTGAGAAGATATCTTCTCTGCTTCACTTCCAGTTAGAGATGACCACGTGATTAAGTTCTAGCCACAGAAAGGTGAGTGGAAGGGACAGGTACCACTTCCAGGCCTGGTTCATAGAATCTCCCTGCAACATTTGAACATCCATGCATTTTCCTCTTCCTGCTTGATGAAGACAAGTATGGGGACCTAAAGCCATTGTTAAGAGCCCCAGACAGAGGGAGCCTGGTTCCCTGAATCACAGTGTGGAGGTGAGCTGCCTTCCCACCAGGAACATTTATTTAAACTTCATGTGAATAAGAAAGAAACTTCTCTTGCATGTGAGCCACTGTTATCTTCATAGAGATGCGAACAGTAGTGAGAAGTGGCCTCTAAAAGCCAGGGGAAATCTACAAATTCAACTTGTGAAAACAAAGCTGAGACACTCGGAAGAATTTATATAAGAGTATCAGTGTCTCATTATTTACAAATACTAAATTAAAAAAATATATAATAGAATACAATGTTGGCATGGATTCCATGAGATAGACAAAACCATGGCCTTCTCCTGGGAGTGAAAGTTTATATAACCCTCTGCACTTTTTTCTGAATAGCCATTGGCATCACGCATCAAAACCTAAAAACACTTCCTCAAACTTTAGTAATCACAATCAAATCAGAAACACACGGAAAGCATTATGTCCATATTAGTGAAAAACCAGAAACAACCTAAATACCTAATTACAGAGGAATACTTAAATACATTTTAACATAACCATATAGGGGAATAACACCACTTAATCTTTTAAAATTATGTTTAAGAGAATATTTAAACAAATGTGTAATTATTATATTATATAATTATTATATAGTCTTAAATAAAAGTAGAACATGACCAAGTAGCATTATATAATAAGAATCCAATTGTTAAAATGTATAGATATGTATATGTGTGTGTGTGTGTGTGTATATATATGCACAACAAAAGATGGTGAGCTGGTACTGCCTGCATGTTCGTAATCCCCCAAAATTCCTATGTTGAAATCTTTTTTTTTTAAACATTTTTTATTGATTTATAATCATTTTACAATATTGTATCAAATTCCAGTGTGGAGCACAACTTTTCAGTTATATATGAACATATATATATTCATTGTCACATTTTTTTCTCCGTGAGCTACCATAAGATCTTCCCTATGTTGATATCTTAATCTTCAGTGTATGGTTTTGGGAACTGAGGGTTTTAGAAGGTAATTAAATTAGGTCCTGAGAATACAGCCCTCATGATGGGATTAGTGGCCTCATAAGAAGAGACAGGAGAGCTGCTTCTCCGTCTGCTTTCTGTCTTGAGGACAGAACAGGGAGGTGACCATCTGCAAATCAGGAAGACAGCCCTCACCAAGAACTGGGTCTGCCAGCACCTTGATCTCGGCTTTCCCAGTTCCGAGAGCTGTAAGGAATAAATGTCTTTTGCTTAAGCCACCTGGGCCTCTGGCAGTTTGCTGTAACAGTCAAGCTGACCAAGGCCGTACCAAAACATTAATAGAAGTTAGCCTGGACACTGACACTGTGTATCTCTTTTAATTTTGTCTTCATAATTAAAATAGCGACAATACAAAATGCTGGGGAGGACCCAGAGAGACTGAATCTCTCCTCCACCGCTGGAGGGAGTATAAAGTGGCAGAGTCAGTCTGCAAAGCAGCTTGGCAGTTTCTTAAAAATCTAAACATACACCTACCTTGCAACCCACTAATGGCACTCCTGGGCATTTACGCCAGAGAAATGAAAGTTTACGTTGGCACGTGTGTCCTGTACATGGATGTTCATAGCCACTTTATATCTAACAGCCCAAAATTGGAAGAAAAAAAAAAAAGTCCCTCAAAAGGTGAATTTAAACAAACTCTTGTCCGTATGGTATATCCATCCTGAGTGACACCACACAGCAATGAAAAGGAACAAACCATTGATACACATACCAACTTGGAAGGATCTCAAACACATTAGGTGGAGAAAAAAAAATCTTAAAATACTCTGATTCTATTAATATAACGTTCCCAAAGTGGCAAAATTATAGAGATGGAAAACAGATTGGCAGGTGTCAGGGTTTAGGGTTGGTGGCAGGGTAGAGGGTGGGTGTGACCACAAGGGGCAGCAGCATCTTTGTGTTGACAGAATAATTCAGCAACTTGATTGTAATGATGCTTCTACAAATCTACA
Organism: Camelus bactrianus; assembly: GCF_048773025.1. Classification (NCBI taxonomy): domain Eukaryota; kingdom Metazoa; phylum Chordata; class Mammalia; order Artiodactyla; family Camelidae; genus Camelus; species Camelus bactrianus. The sequence continues at coordinate 19,081,069 of NC_133572.1, forward strand.
GATACGATAAAATGGCTTAGACCTATACACTCACCTTGTACCAAGGTCAATGTAAGATCATAATACAGTTATTTGCAGTGTGATCTCTTGGGGGAAGTGGGTGAGGGTGAAAGGGACCTCTCTGTACTATCTTTATATTTTCCTGAGAATTTCTTCAGCATTTTAAAATAAAAAGTTTTCAGACAATCAGTCTAATCCAGTTCTAAAGCCCATGTCTTTCCCCCACTATGTCCTGTTGCCTCAATGAAGAATATTAAGCTCAAGGCATGAACAGGTGTTAAAAGAATCATAGGTCCAGCCTCTGTGGTTATTTATTTTGAAAAGGTTACTAAAAGCTGGATTTGGTTTCTGTTGTCAGCAACTGAATTTTCAGGACTCCTGGCTTCCTTCCTTCAATGGACCGGATACGGGATTCAATCGCCCAGTTTACAACCGAGATTAGTGGGAACTCTGATGTTTAAGAAGTAAAGTCAAACTTATTTATATCACTCTTCCCAAAAGCATCCGGAAACTTCATGGAAGGCCCACAGAATTAGAAGAGGGAAGATGTGGAAAATTGGGATAAACACTGTTATCGTAAACCAGAGAGATGTAATTTAAAGAAAAGCTTCGGACTCTGAACCTAAATTATACTCACCAAAACTCTACATAAACCTCAACAGCTAAACATGTCCATATATATATATACATATACTTATATAAATCTCCTGTAGCCAATTGTGTGTAACATAAACAAACACTAAATCATGATCTCTCTTGCCAGGCTATTTCTGAAAACCACTGCTAAATGGACTGTACAGTCTTCTCTTTTAGGTAATTCAAGTTCATGGAAAGTAGAAAGTCCAACCAAAGACAGGAAATAAAAAGAATTTAACATGCCTGAAATAAGCAAACCTTGCAAATAGCCTCTACTAATTATTAAAGAATTGAGATTTTTTTACTAGAAGGGCAGCTTACAGGTAAACTGAAAATAACTTAGTTTTTATCATTTTAAATAGAGGGGGGGAAAAACCCAGCACTGGTGGGACAGAATGGTTAAAAATAAACACCCAGTAATGCTTTGGCAATTCTAGGTCTTTGATGGTTCCATATAAATTTTACTATGATTTGTTCTAGTTCTGTGAAATACGTCCTGGGTAATTTGATAGGGATTGCATTCAATCTGTAGATTGCCTTGGGCAGTATGACCATTTTAACAATATTGATTCTTCTAATCCAGGAGCATGGGATATCTTTCCATTTTTTAAAGTCTTCTTTAACTTCCTTCACAAACTTTTGATCAACTCACCTTTGACAAAGGAGGCAAGAATATACAATGGAATAAAGACAGTCTCTTCAGCAAATGGTGTTGGGAAAATTGGACAGCAGCATGTAAAGCAATGAAGCTACAGAACTCCCTTACACCATACACAAAAATCAACTCAAAATTGATCAAAGACTTAAACATAAGACAAGATACAATAAACCTCCTAGAAGAAAATATAGGCAAAACATTATCTGACATACATCTCAAAAATGTTCTCCTAGAACAGTCTACTCAAGCAATAGAAATAAAAGCAAGAATAAACAAATGGGACCTAATGAAACTTACAAGCTTCTGCACAGCAAAGGAAACCACAAGCAAAACAAAACAACCACCTACGGAATGGGAGAAAATTTTTGCAAATGAAACCGACAAAGGCTTGATCTCCAGAATATATAAGCAGCTCATACGACTTAATAAGAAACAACCAAACAACCCAATCCAAAAATGGGCAGAAGACCTAAACAAGCAATTCTCCAAGGAAGACATACAAGTGATTAATAGGCACATGAAAAAATACTCAATATCACTAATTATCAGAGAAATGTAAATCAAAACTACAATGAGGTATCACCTCACACCAGTCAGAATGGCCATCATTCAAAAGTCCACAAATGACAAATGCTGGAGAGGCTGTGGGGAAAAGGGAACCCTCCTACACTGCTGGTGGGAATGTAGTTTGGTGCAGCCACTGTGGAAAACAGTATGGAGAGTCCTCAAAAGACTAGGAATAGACTTACCATATGACCCAGGAATCCCACTGCTGGGCATATATCTAGAAGGAACCCTACTTAAAAATGACACCTGCACCCCAATGTTCATAGCAGCACTATTTACAATAGCCAAGACATGGAGACAGCCTAAATGTCCATCAATGGATGACTGGATAAAGAAGATATGGTATATTTCTATCATGGAATACTACTCAGCCATAAAAACCAACAATATAACGCCATTTGCAGCAACATGGATGCTCCTGGAGAATGTCATTCTAAGTGAAGTAAGCCAGAAAGAGAAAGAAAAATACCATATGAGATCACTCATACGTGGAATCTAAAAAAAAAAACAAAAAACAAAAAACACAAACAAAGCATAAATACAGAACAAAAATAGACTCATAGACATAGAATACAAACTTGTGGTTGCCAAGGGGGCGGGGGGGTGGGAAAAGACAGACTGGGATTTCAGAATTGTAGAATAGATAAACAAGATTATACTGTATAGCACAGGGAAATATATACAAGATCTTATGGTAGCTCATGGAGAAAAAAAGGCAACAATGAATATATATATATATATATATATATATATATATATATATGTATGTTCATGTATAACTGAAAAATTGTGCTCTACACTGGAATTTGACACAACATTGTAAAATAATTATAAATCAATAAAAAATGTTAAAAAAAAAATAAACACCCGCTCAGTTTTCCACTTTTATTCTTTTTCTTAGTGGAATATTGTGATTTCCAGAGTAGTTGTACTGCTACTGACTAGAGAAAAAGGTGGCTAAAAAGAAAATTTGAACCACAAATGTTTACGACCTCTTAAAAGTTTAAGCAAAATGAACAGTAAATAATTTCAGCCAGATTTTCTCATATCAGAGGAAATAACATGTAGTTTATCTCGTTTGACTATACATATTGCATCCAAAGTTAACAATTATAACAAGATAAAGATGCCCAGCCTTTCTTTTTAGTCCTACATTAGTCCTAAACTGATTGGAACATAGTCACATCTGATTCATTTCCTAATGTTAAGAAATTCAAGACTAAGGGTACTGGGAAATGTTTTATTTGTTTAATTATTTTTTGACCTGGTTTCTCACTCTTCTGAAGACATGCTGATCAGACCTAGGAATGAATGGTGTATAACATCTCTGGTTCTAGAATCACATAGACTTGGATTTAATTATTGACTCTGCTGTTTCCTAGCTGTGAGCTGTTAAATTGCGAGGATTAAGGGAGAAAATACAGTAAGAGCCTTTAGCACAAAGCGTGCCCTCCCCGCAGCCCGCACAGTCAGCAATCTCCATTATTTCTTCACACTGTTATCGCAAATGACTGGTTATAGTGAACATCAGAGAATTTTCCAACTCAATAGTTACATAGAAATTGCGTTAACAAGTGCCTTGCTGTTCAGATACGCCATGCTATTTTTAATAAAACTCAAGGCTTTTTTTCCTTTTTGTTACAAAGAGAAACTACTTTTTTAAAAGACTGATTGGACACAGGATGAAAAGATCGTATCTTCCCAATACACATTTTTAGTTTTACAACTAAATTGTGTTCACAGATATCGTGAATAAAACTCAGTGCAACTCAAGGAAAGGATCTCCCTAACTAGGTATCAAGAACATCATTCTGCAGCAGCAAAATAAACCAACCAGGACCATACTGTTGGCACAAAGATTCAGAAAACCAATTCCCAGGCACAGGACACAACAGTTTACATTCCAAAATTTAAAACTGCCCTGTTTGTTTATTTATTAATTATTGAAGTATAGTCGATTTACAATATTGTGTTAAAGTGTACAGCAAGGTGACGCAGTTCTACATGTATATTTGTACATATCTATATTCTTTCTTCTATTCTTTTCCATTTTAGTTGATTACAAGATATTGAATATAGTTCCCTATGCTACACAGTAACTCTTTATTGTTCATCTATTTTATATATGGTAGCGTACATCTGTTAATCCCACATTCCCAATTTATCCCTCCCTCCTGCCCTTCCCCTTTGGTAACATAGTTTGTTTTCTATGTCTGTGAGTCTGTTTCTGTTTTGTAAATAAGTGTGCTTGCAGTATTTTTTAGATTCCACCTATAAATGTTATCACATATAGTATTTGTCTTTCTTTGAGTTGCTTCACTTGGTATGATAATTTCTAGATCCATCCATGTTGCTGCAAATGACATTATTTCATTCTTTTTTATGGCTGAGTAATATTCCATTATATCTCATCTTCTTTACCCAGTCATCTGTTGATGGACATTTAGGTTGCTTCCATGCTTTGGTTACTGTAAATAGTACCCCTATGAACACTGGGGGTTCATGTATCTTTTTGAGTAACAGCTTTCATCCTTTCCAGATACATACACAGGAATGGGATTGCAGGATCATATGGCAACTCTGTTTTTAGTTTTTTAAGTAACCTCCATACTGTATTCCATAGTGGTTGCACCAATTTATATTCCCACCAACAGTGCAGGAGGGTTCCTTTTTCTCCACATTCTCTCCAGCACTTATTATTAGTAGACTTTTTGATGATGGTCATTCGACCGGTGTGAGGTGATATCTCAGTGTAGCTTTGATTTGTATTTCTCTAATAAGTAGTGATATTGAGCATCTTTTCATATAACTGTTTTCCATCTATATGTCTTCTATGTAAGTCTTCTGCCCATTTTTTGATTGGGTTGTTTGTTTTTTGATATTAAGTTGTATGAGCTATTTGTATATTTTGGAAATTAAGCTCTTATCATTTGCAAATATTTTCTCTCAGTCTGTTGGTTGTCTTTTCATTTTGTAAAACTGACTATTTTTATGTAGTTTTTCTTGGGTGCCTTCCTCTGTTCAAATGCAATGCTACAGTCTCCCTTGTTTCTCAATTTATTTTAAAAAGAAAAATTTTCCAGGAAGACATAATAACAAACTAATATTAAATGCAGTGCATGAAGATTCCTGTGCTTAAAGATTCACTTTCACTTTGCTACCTAAATTAATACTGGTTAAAAAAAAAAAAAAAGACAAAAAGTAAAGGAACAAAATCCCATTCTATATACCTCTGATTCTCAAGAACACTTTCACAAACCCGATCACTGATTTTTAAAAGTGCAATTTACTGTTTTAAGGAGCATTATTTCCTACTGAAAATATAACTGTCAACAAGAAAAGACAAAGAAGTCTGGTAGGAAATATAGCAAATAATATTATGTAGAAGCTTGGTAAATGAGTACAATTCTGTATTGAAAATTGTTTTTAACTGTCCCACTATATATGCTAACAAAATTAATGGACAGCCACAATATTATGGTTAAGATCAAGCAAATGCTAACTTTCTAAATCAGTCTCCTCCTTTGTAAGCAAAGTAGGTCACAGCACCTGTAGAAGATGAACAAACCATTCTTTCACTCCGTGTTTACTATGATTCAAAACTGTAGACTATGTTATATAGTAGAATTGGTTTCCTTTTTTTTTTTTAAAACTGTTTCCTTTTCTCAGCCCCCAAAGCTCAATTATCCATTCATCACTCAACAGCTATTAAACTTTACTAAACTCAATCCACCATCTGCTCAAGTCACTAAACTAAAACTTCCACTAAAGTTCCCCAAACAATCGAAAACCCTAACCCACAAGGACATCTTCCCTGTACATGACACTACGCATCAGACCTTCCTTCTTAGAAATCTCTCTTCTCTTGGGGTCTTTGAAAACCTTGCCCTCCAAGTCCCCCTAAACATCCCCTCCATTTCTTCTGAAGCTCTTCTGGGGCTTTTCTCCTTCCACCCACCCCTAGTAACACCATCGCCACATTTCTTTCATTAACATATTTTCTTCTCTTATAAAGCACAATCACTAAATGATCTCATCCACCTGCAGGATTTTAGCTGTCACATGAATGCCAATGCCTCTGGTAAACTGGTTTCCGTGGGGACGAGGAGAAGTGGAGGGAAAGACTGGATTTGTATCATTTGCTGATGTATGTGGTGTAAATACTCCCTCCGTGGTTTATTTCAAGCCACCCACGTGATGGTACTAAAGACAGATTTGGGAAGAAATGTGCAAAAGTAGCTCTCCCTTCTCTGGCACACGTCTGCTCTGCAACCCGTATCTCCTGCCAGGCACCACCCCTCCCTGAGCTTCAGTTTCATACAGCAAACCATCTCTTCCTGGATCAGGCTCTTCACAATTTCAACTCATCTCTTTCCTCTCTGAAGATTCTCCTCTCAGATTCCCTGTTCCATCCACCTACAAGTCAGATAATCATCTTTGATTCCTCCTTGTTCATGACCCTCAGAATCCATTCCTGCTTTGACATTCATATTTCTATACAAATTAATTGAAATTTTTTCCTTTATTGTTGTATCACATGAAACAAATGGACATATTTTCATCAAATTTGGCAAATTTATGTGGCATGACCAGAATTAAAGTATGGCTTATAGCGTACTTTAATATAGATGTGTCTACTTTGTCATAAATAAATGAATGAATAAATGGAGGAGAACGTAAAACTCTTTTGAACAGTAGAAAGCCAACAAATAAAGGTATAAGGGATGACAGAATTAGAAAATCACCCTTTAGCAACCATAATAGTAGTAAGCGAATTAAGCAAAAAAACATTAGTAGGTTCTAAAACAAGTGGGTAAAAGCATATTTACAGTTTCAAGATATATCCCAATATATTTATTAATTACAAAGGGGAAACAGCAGGTTCATAGTAGAGGAACCTGGTAGAAACCACCTTAATTAAATGAGCAAAGTTAACATCATCAGTAATGAGACAAACTGACACCATGTGCCTCCTGACACAAAGCACTGAGAAGGACACCACATGATTTCCACTGTATTCTTGTCAGTACCTAACCTGAATCTAACCATGAGAAGATAGCAGACAAACGCAGAGCGAGGAACATTTTACAAAAGGACTGGTCTTGTACTTATAAAAAGTCTCAATGTCGTGAAGAGGAAGAAAGACCGGCGAACGGTTCTAGATGAAAGGAGGCTAAGAGGCGTGGCAAGGGAATGCAACACAGGGCCTGGGACTTCCTTCTCGAAAGAAGACGTCATTAGGGCAATTGATAACGCTCGAGTTAGGTCTGTAGCTCAGAGAACAGTATATCTTTAAGTCACTGATTTCGATCATCGTGCCATGGTTTTGGGGAAGGAATATCCTTATGTATTAGTCAGCGAGGGATGCTGTAACAAAAAAGCCACAGACCGGGTGGTTTAAACCATAGAAATTGCTCTTCTCACAGTTCTGGAGGCTAGAAGTCCGAGATCAAGGTGCTAACAGGACTGGTGTCTAGTGAGACCTCTCTTCCTGGCTTGCAGACAGCTGCTCGCTCGCTCGCTCGCTCGCTCTCTCTCTCTCTCTCTCTCTCTCTCTCTCTCTCTGTCTCTCTCTCTGTGTGTGTGTGTGTGTGTGTGTGTGTCCTCTGTGTAGCTGGAGAGAGAATGAGTTCTCTGGCGTCTTTTCCTGTTCTTAGGACATCATTCCAGTAAGATTAAGGGCCCATCCTTATGGTCTCCTTTAACCTTAATTATATCCTTAAAGGTCTTATCTCCAAATATTATCACATTAGGGGTCAGGGCATCAACACTTGGATTTGGTGGGGGAGTGGGAGGAGGGTATGATTCAGTCCACAACACCTTGTTTTCAGGGAAGATACACAGAGATATCTAGTGTGTGTGTGTCAGGGGGTAATTTACAAAGCCTCAGAAAAAAAATTAGATATAAAGTGATAAAGTAAATGGAGTGAAATATTATTTATCTGAGGGATGTGGATAAAGTACATATGGAGTGCACTCTTCTTGAGTATTTTAAGTTTGTCAAAATAGAACAGTTTACAATCTGAGTTACAAAGCATATGTGCAGCGATCTATGAATGTCTTTGGACCTTCCCGAGAAAAACTGGAAAATCTCAAACTGTGGTATAAGGAGACAATTGCCAACTAAGAAAACATGCCAGAAACAAAGAAGATAAACTTTGGTTTCAAATATGAGCTCCTAGTCAAACACTTCATGACAGGCTTCCCCCGACTGCAGGTGCGGATTTGTGATGACGCTGCCCGTCGCTAGGGCAACTCCATCGGAAGTGCTCCGGAATGCATAGCAGCAGGGACTGGAATATTTAAGGATGGTCAATAGCTTTTAAAAGCAACTCAGGTTTAACCAGCAAATCCACAGAGTTCTCAAATGTCTTCCCTTCTCTCTGCATAAACATCTCAAGACTAAGTAATGACCTATATCTTTATTTCTCAAATTAAATTAGAACAACTGGTGGCAAGTCCCATTTCACACTCTTGAAACTCCTTCCACCTTTCTGATTCTACCAAGAATTTTGGGTCTTTGGCAACCCCGAAAAGGAGGTTGCCAGACATCTGCTCCCCATTGGGGAAGAGTCCAGCCATATGCCAGTCCCCGGTGCCATCCTTGACACCATAGGCAGTCCGAGAGGTGCAAGTCCTCCACAGGGCAGGTATCCACGTCCCCACCCAGCCAGTGTGGGCCCTCAGTCAGGAAGCCTCAAGACCAGGCCTTCCCAAAGCCAAGAGCCACCAGTGATGGGTTAGAGACGCGACCCAGCGGTGCTCTGCATGTATTACCTCCTTTATCACCTGCTCATAACAACTCTTTGGGGTTAAGAGTCTTCTCATTTCATAGATGAGACAACTAAGACCCAATAACTTGACGAAGCTGCTAAGTAAAAAACCCAGGAAAGTAATAGTTCTATTTTATGACAAATTATACCCTTTCCTACAAATACCGATTCTCCCCATTTTTTTAGTAACAGACTAATTTTAGCTGGACTCACTGCTGAACAACTAAAAGATAAATATTTCCCATCCCGCCTTATGGCTATGTGTGGCATGTGACTGGTAAGACACGAGCACAAACATCAGGGGACCTACTGGGAAATCTTCATGAAGAGTGGAGAAGAACTCTATCTGCCTCCTACCTCAATCTTGTCTCCTTGAACTTGGATCTAACGGCCAGACTGCTAGCAACTATTTTAGATCACAAGCGTGAGCACATATCCTAGCAGTCAAAAAACAGAGAACCTGAGAAAACTTGGCAGAACAAAGAGAACCAGACAATTTTTTGGAGCTATGGTACCAATCATATGCTGCCTACTTCTGGGCTTAATTTAAATGTGATAAAAATAAGGTACTATCTTATTTAAACCACAATGTGTGCGTGTATGTCTCAATATATAGAAGCTGAACGTCAACCAAATACACCCTTTTTTAGGAAAATATATATAACGTGGCTGGCTCTGGACCCTGAACTTCATTTCTACCCTGTCTAACTTTTATAACTTTTACAAAACACAGAGTTGAGACAACTAAGGCACAAAGATTTTTTAAGACTTCCCTGAATTCTGAAAACTTAAATTTATGATGCAAGTCTGGATGTTTTAAAATCAATGATAATTATCTTCCAGGATTGTTATAATGAATGAGCGAGGAAATGTACCCCCTCCTGTGTTCCCGTAACCTGTCCTCTCTCATCCGCTCTCTCCAGAAGCCAGTGGGTCACCAACAGCGTGCTCAGCTCAGCTGCCAAGGTAAGTGGCGCTGCCTGGCCTGAACTGTCACATCTCTGTCACACAGCAACAACCGTGTGTTCTTGAAAGTGTTGCTGATTACAACAGGACAGATCCTTGCGTGTTTAACCAAGTCTTTCACCTGAACAAGGCTGCATCTCCTAACAGCCATATCCACACCCACATACGTCGGCATTGGCCCTGTTTGATAATCAATAGATAATGGAATGAATGCACATCTTTTGAAACCAATCCCTCCCATGAGACAATTTGCTAAAGTGACGATCGTCACAAGGCATGCTGACTCAGCTCATCGCCTCTTAAGAGAATTTTTTGGTAATAGATGGCAAAAAGGGCTTCGTGCTAAATTCTAGTAGAGCGAGTAATGGACTCAGAGGAAGTAACTGATGCAATCAGTGCGTTCTTTGTTATAAACAGATTGCTTTTCTTACGAGACGAGAAGGAAGGAAAACGTGTTCGCATCTCAAAACAGGCTGAACCAAGCACCAGGCAATCTATGAGATAGGAATCTCAATTTATTTATAATCTCAATTACTAAGGCATATTGCTTTTGCATCTTATATATGAGGTGTGACAATAAAGTAATGAGACCAGTTTTTTTTTTAATTTGGTTCATAAACTGGAATTGATAGAAAGCCCAAAATAAGACTAAGGAATTGCAAAATGGATGAAATATATTTATAGTCAAGATCATTCATTTTCAAAATATGACACATTTATATATGTAAGTTCTGGTCTATTTACTAAAACTATAGTCAAACTATTTGATCTTCACAGCTCACATATATACACACATTAATTTGGTGATAAATGGAATTAAACACTGAATATGTCTGTTTTGCTTCTCTTTGAGTTTTTTAAGAAAATCTTTCAAATGTGAATATACATTTTATTCTACTACATTTTAAAAAAACAATAGAAAAAATCAATCAAACCAAAAGCTGGTTTTTTGAAAGAGTACATAAAATCAACAAACCTCTGGCCAAACTCACAAAGAAGAAAAAAGAGCACAAATAAGCAAAATAAGAAAGGAAAATGGAGAAACTACAACAAATAACATAGAAATACAGAATATCATACGAGAATATCATGAAAAACTATATGGAAGCAAAATGGATAACCTAGAGGAGATGGACAAGTTTCTGGAAACATACTGTCCACCAAGACTGAACCAAGAAGAAACTGACCACCTGAACAAACCGATCACTAGAAATGAAATCAAATTAGCAATAAAAAAAAACCTTCCTACAAATAAAAGTCCAGGACTGGACAGCTTCACTGGGGAATTCTACCAAACATACAAAGAAGAACTCATACCAGTCCTCAAACTCTCCCATTTTGGAAAAATCTTTACTCTACCCTTTGAGACCAGGATTAAATAACTGGCTTGAGATGAAAACGCTAATGTTTTGGACTCTTTACCACAACTGTTCAACTGACCACCCCTCGAAGCCCAAACTGAGGAGACTATTTGCAATCATTCGGGTATCAGCATTCCCAGGGGAAATGCCTCAGCAGGTTTCATAAGACATTATGATTATGTGTTGTTATGTATTAACGCCTTCTGAGACCCAAAGTGAAACAAAACCCGACACCCCCCCAAATCAGGTCCTCGAGTCTGTGATGAAGGCAGCAGAAACAGAGAACGTACAAGAGTGAGTGGGCGGCACACATGCAAGGGTGTTAGTGGGAAGGAAGACATGAAATTCCAGATGATTCGGACCCAACACTATGAGGCTCGGATGGACACCAGTGACCACAGATGGCCTGACACCGTCCAGAAGGTGACAAGTCACTAAGGGAAAGGGCTTAACAGAAGACCTCAACAAATCAAAGAAAGAAACGATGAATAAATGAGAATGTGCTCTTTTTTGCAGAGACTAGACAAGTGTAATGGAAAATAACTCAAAAGTGCTGTTAGTTCATGAGTACATTTGGACTTAAATTAATGACACTGTCGTTATTCTAGACAGAGGATGTTCAAATCATTACCGATGATTCTAATGTACTCATTTTTTTTAAATTGGAGTGTAGTTGATTTACGATGTTATATAGTTCCAGGTGTATAGCAAAGCGATTCAGTTATATATTTTTTTCAGATTGTTTTCCATTATAGATTATTACAAAATATTGAATATAGTTCCCTGTGCTACACAGTAGGTCCTTGTTGTTTATCTATTTCACATACAGTAGTGTATATCCTACTCATGTGGTTTTTTATTTTCACTGATAGCATTATAATATGACTTGGCTTTCCAAACAACACAGTTTTTTCTTTTTAATAAGCTCTTCCTTCTCTCCCCTTTCCCATAATCATGCATCCACTTTACTACCATTTTTTTCCTTCACCATCCTTTTTAGTTCATTTTTAAATTCCTCCTATAACTTTTTCCTTTTCCTATTGTGTGTTCTGTGCCATTATTGGTTAGGAAAAAAAAAAAATGTATGATTGAGTCTTGAAGACCAACAACAGGAGTTAAAAGCCATAGTTAACCTGAAAAGCTTTAGGTACAGTCAACACTATCATTCATTAGTCAAAATAAGATACCATTTCACCCCTACTAGGACGGCCATAATCAAAAAGACAGACAATAAGGAATATTGGTAAAGATGTAGAATAACTGACATCTTCTTACATTACTGGTGGGAAATGTTAACTGGTACAGTCAGTTTGTAAAACAGTTTGGAAAAAATGAAAACCTGAACTTACTATATAATCCAGCAATTCTCCTCCTAGGTATTTATCCACTCTTCCAAAAAATCAAAATCAAAATAAAAAACATACGTCCACACAAATATCCATGTGCAAATGTATAAGCATGATTATTCATAATGGCCCAAAATGAAACCATCCAAATGTCCACTAACTGGTGAATGGATAAACAAGCCATTTATAAACAAAACACAACTGAATACTATTCAGCAATAAAAATTAATGAAATAATGATATATGCTATTACATGCATAAACCTCAAAAACATTATGCTAAGTTAAAGGTCTGATACAAAAGAATACTCGTTTTATTATTATATTTATAGAAAATGTCTAGAAAAGGTTAAATCTACAAAGGCAGAAAGATGAGTGGGTGCCTGGGGCTGGAATCAGGGATCAGAACTGACTGCAAACCAGCACAAGGGGTATTTTGGGGTGGCGGGACTGTTCTGCAACTGGATTGTAGTAATGTTCACACAACTCTACAAATTTGTTTAAAAGACAAATTGTATGCTTAAATAGGTGAATTCTACAGTGTATAAATTATGCCTCAATAGCACTTTAAAAATACCCTGAGTACATCATTTTTATATGGCAATGACAAATATTGCTATGACAAGTATCTTTTCAGTGAGCGCCATTGTAAAATTAGAGATCTGTTTTCATGAAAAAAAAAACCAACAAAAAAAACCTGACAGCCTGAGTTGGAAAAGGTTTATGCCCAGGCAGACTTATGGCATGTTGGAGGGCATACTTGAGTTTCCTTATTATTTATAGAGCAGACTGAAATATCCCCGTCATGTAGTATATATACTCCAGCTTATAAATTCATCAAATTCAAGGCTTTAGGCTATTGACTACATCTTTTTAATATTTTAATAGATGTATTAAAAATACCTTATTTGACAAAAATGCTTTCATTTATAAATTAAGTATTGGTTGCAGATGACCTAAATTTGGCATTTTTCAGCAAAAAAAATGTTGGTATTCTTTCTGCGTTTTCACTGTTCATATATATCTACAAACCTCTGTAATAAATCTTTTCACGTTGTACTGTACCGGTCCACCCCACATCCGACTCACTCTACTGTGTAAGCTTCTTGCAGGCAGAAGCAGTATTCCCAATGGCTTGCATCACAACTGACACACCATTGCTACCCAGTGAATCTTGGTTAACCCTGTATGTAGGAGTCTCCTGTGACCGCTGCAACAAATCACCACGGACTTGCTGGCTTAAAGCCACAGATACTTACCCTGTCACATTTCTTGAGGCCAGGAGTCTGAAATAGGGGTGCTGGCAGGGCCACACTCTCTCTGGAGGCTCTTAGGGAGAATCCATCCTGTATCTTCCAACTTCTGGGAGCTGCCATCATTACCGGTCTTCTCTGGCTTCTGTCTACATCCCTCCAAGCTCTGTCACTCCAATCTTACGGTGCCTTCCCCTCGTCTGTCTCTTATGAGGACACTTATCACTGGATTGGGGGCCCACCTGGGTAATCCAAGATGGCCTCATCTCAAGATCTCTTAGTAACATTTGCAAAGACCCTTTTCACAAATAGAGTCCCATTCACAGCTCCCAGGGATGTGAATGAGGATACATTTTATAGGGAACCACCATTCTACTCATTCCACTACATAATCTAAAGATGAATTTTAAAGACTTTTGAAGAACTTTGACAATGCTCACATTAAAATGAAGCAGCTTTGCCACCCTCCTGGCTAACTTTTGCCTGGGAAAACAGTACCCCCCACCTGTTTTTTCTTTTTTTTAACCTGTGTCTTCAACCTAAATTCTGGTAGTAGATTTTGTGATGGCATTTCCCCAGGAGGGAAAATATAAAGCGAGCTTTTCCGTGACTGAAATGAATCGAATTCACTGAAGCCTGAGCCAGCTGCATATTAGTCTGCCCTGTTTTGAGTTGCATTTTTTTTTTCATTTTTTCCCTTTTGATTAATAACAGTTATTATCCACGGTTTCTGTAACTTTCCAATAGTGTTTTTCCAAGGAGGCGTATCTAAATACATCTTGGACTGAAATGAAGTATTTTAATTAACTGTGGAACAATATAAAAAGAAATCTGACTTTCTCTCGATGTTTTATCATAGCCTTCAGTATCAGAAGCGCCACTGTCTCAGTCTTTTACGTGAGCATTAGCTTGTGTTTGGGGAAAGGACGTGGCCAGTCACAAGCATCCAGATCCGAGTCACTGCCATTCACATGAGTACAGAGTCCCACTGCCTTGCAGGGGGAGGGTATAGCTCAGTGGTAGAGTGCGTGCCCACCAAGCACAAGGTCTTGGGTTCAATCCTCAGCACTGCCCTAAAAAATAAGTAACTAAATAAACCTGATTACTGCCCACTGCACACTGCCCACCCCCCACCAAAACCAAACAGTTCTGCTGCCTTGATGGGGAAGAGAACAAAAGGATAACATGTTACTAAATGTTTTTAAAAGGAGCCAACAGCTTTTTAAACCTAACTTCTGGATGTGACTAGAACTCAAAAATAGTCAACCCTGACTTACCCTACCTGTACATTAGGAAATATGCCAATATTGTAACACATTTCTAAACGTTTGCATCTAAACTTTTAAAGATAATTAGAAACGCCAAAGAAAATCAGAAGAAATGTTTTGGTCCGCACAGATCCGAGGCAACCCCGCCGACACCAGTGTTATTACTCTCTTTTCCCCCAGTTACACCACACCGCATCACTACTTCATGATCCTGAATCTTCCCATAAAACACATTTCTGCAAAAAAAAAAAAAAAAAAAAACTGAAAGAAAAAGAAGTGGATATTAACTTTCTTTTAGAGCTTCTGCCTCAGTCTTTTTTTGCCAAAGATGAGCATGTGATCCCTTCCCAATTCAAACACTTTACAAATGTATTCAGCTGATTCCATTCAAATGATTCAAATATAACGCACATTGAGACAGAAGGTTAAAATAAATAAATGGGGGGGACAGTATAGTGCATGCTTAGCATGCATAAGTGCTGGGTTCAATCCCTGGTACCTCCTCTAAAAATACATAAACCTAATTAATTCTCCCCACCCCACTGCCAAAATAAAAAAAATAATAAATAATACAATAATTAAATAACTAAAACATTTAAAAAAATAAATGAACCATCAGTGCTAAAATTTATAATTTTTGTTTGCCTATTTACTTTTCTTATTAAAAAGGCTGAAAAGTTATTATGTTTTATCAACCTATAGCTTTAATTTTTAAAGATTAAAAAAATACATATCCTAGTGTTTCCCTAGGATCATTAACATGGCAGGTTAGATACTTCAGTTCTTCTGCGGTTGGGTAGGATGGTAAAAAGAGAAGAAGACCCTTAATATATGTGGATGGTATTTTGTGCAAACTAATATTACTTATTTTTAAGTGTTTAAATTTCCTTATTTCTAATTTGCATTAGAATAAACTTAAAGAACTTAAAACAGCTTTATTAATAACTGGCACAGAAGAAATCTTACTCGTTTAAAGTGAAATGAGAAGATGTGAAAAGATTTCTGAAAACCATGAAACTCTGCGGAAGTGCGCTTTAAGTTTTCTTAGAAATCACACACTTTCACCATAAAAAAATAGAACAAGAAGTTCCATGTAAGCAGGAGACTTCACCAACTTTGTTTACCAATTTATTTCCAGAACCATGAGCAATGCCTGGCAGGTGGTAGGTTCTCACCATGTATTTGTCAAATGGATGAAGGAAGAAATGGAAGAAACCAAGAACACAGTCGCGTGGTCCCCAGTCTGGGTACAGGTCCACCGCCTACTACGCACTGGGTGAGTTCCACTTCTTCCCCATCACTGAGCACTTGGCATGGCCCCCCCTAGGACAGGTCTTCTACCTTCCTGTGAACGCCTCTGTCCTGCCTCCCTGGGTTCTGCTGTAGGTAAGCCTCTCTCTCTCTGCCATGGCATCCTCCCACATCTCAGACAGTGTCTGAGGATGACGACAGTGATGGGCAACTGTAAACCTTTTCTAATATTTAAGGGGTACAGTGCCTACGCAGCCACCTTCACAAATAATCTGGCGTATGTGTCCCACAACGCCTCCAGAGACGGTCACAAGTAAAGTGTCCTCTTTCTTCTCATGTTTCTAAGTTGTAGAAGAACTTCGTGGGGCACTGGGGAGAGATGTTTGTTCTTCAGCCATTCCAGGGTCTCATTTGACTGCCCTCCCTTTACCCCCCAAACACAGTGACACTTCAGCACCCACACTCCTGCCTGAAACACAGAACTCATGTGAATCGGCACCATGCAGTCAAATCCAAATCAGCATCTCACAGTCTTGCCAGAGTACGGACAGATCATCATTATCAGGAAAATCTGAATATTCTCTGTTACTCATTCTTGGAGCCCGATGCCTCTCTGAAAGACCAAGAGAGAAACTGGGAAGGAAAGGGTTAAAAAAAAAAACCCTCTCACGGCTGGAACCAGCCTCCCCTCTCCAGCTGCGAATAATTAGCCTGCTCACCCTTTCCTCCAGGAAACTCCTGCTGCTTTATTAGGATGAATGGGAAACAGAATTTTGACTTTCTGATAGGTGGGATTATAAATCTACTGTCAACACTGGCCGGGGATCAGAGTTTACGCAAACAAGCTGGATGTTTTGATTCGGGACCGCACAAGACGTGCGTCTTAGGAATGCCTTATTGTGTTCCAAGGCAGAAGTGGGGGGAGATGGAGAAGCCAGGCTTGCGACTAAGAACGTACTTTCTTTAAATGGAGTCATGCAGAAGGGCAGGTAACAGCGGGGCAGAGCAAGGTCCCTACCTATTCATGTTGTGTCAGCCTGGAACTGCGCGCTCATACAAAGTTCTGCCTTTTTCATGGTTATAGTCACGATTTCATGATTTTCTCTGAATTTCAGATCTAGTTTTTAAATAATCTCTGACATAAACATGAGTGATACAGCTCTAACAGGAAAGGTGACAGCAGCTTGCCGTGAGCTTTTCAAGGGAAAAGACATATCAAGAACCCAATTTAACTACAGATTGATTAATAAATTTTCCAATCTCTACTTCCGTGAGACAGGGTCCTTCTATTTTTTTAATATTTAGTAGTTTTTCTAATATGAGAATTGCCTGTGTACCTTTTTTTTTTTTTTTTGGCTTCTAAGACCTCATCATCTGATGGCAGAAATCTCCAGAACACAGGACTGCGTTGTACACTGAACAATTTCTATTATTTATTTGTGTGCAACAAATTACTCCAAAACCTAGCAGTGTACAAGAAATAATTCTTATCTCACAGCTTCGGCGGGGCAGGAATCTGGATGTGGCACAGCTGGTGCCGGTGGTTCCAGGTCCCCCACGAGGGTGCAGTAAGGGAGTCAGGGTGCTGGCAGGGGCTGCGGTCCATCTGGAGGCTCAGTTTGGGGAGGCCTGCTTCTACCCTCACTCAGGTGCCTGTTGGCCAAATTCAGTTCCACATGGGCTGCTGGACTTGCGCCTCACTTCCTTGCTGGCTGAAGCTATTTATTTTTAAGTTAACAGTACAGAATAGGAGGCTCTCTTTCCATCAAAGTCCCCCCGACCCAAGCCTAGAATCATTAGGAACGGCGTCTCCAAAGAGCGGAAAAGCTCATACCAAGAATTCAACTGAAATCCAGGGTCTCCTGCCACACTGCCCTCCCTTCCTCACCCAGATAGCTGGCCCTGATTCTCAGCTCTGTGAGGGAGGCAGTGCAGGGGGCTACTGGACAGATTAACTCCCCACAGAGTTGTTGCTCCTTACTTTGTGGGTCCTGAGAG
Organism: Camelus bactrianus; assembly: GCF_048773025.1. Classification (NCBI taxonomy): domain Eukaryota; kingdom Metazoa; phylum Chordata; class Mammalia; order Artiodactyla; family Camelidae; genus Camelus; species Camelus bactrianus. The sequence goes on from NC_133572.1 coordinate 19,099,145, forward strand.
ATGCCCTGGGAACATGCCGGGGGCTGTCTTGCGGAGCCTGCTGCAGCCCACCCACACCCCTGCGGTGGGCAAGGGAAAGCCCCTCCCTGGGACCCCTTCTGCCCCAGCAATCATCATGCTCCTCATGAAGTCCCTCAGTCATGATGTAGCTTGGCTGACATATGCTGCTTCCTCTTCTAGAAAAAGGCGTGCTTAGCTACCGCGTGCAGTTTCCTTCAGAGTCTTGCCTGGTGCCATCTTCACTCCCCTTCCCCTCCATCCCCAGATCCCCAGTTCCCGGGTCCCCTATACACACACACACACAGCATCTTGCCTTCCTCTGCTCAGGCATCCTGTGCTACAAGGCCAGGGTTCAGAGGCCACCATTACACCCAGAACTTCCCTTTTTCCTTTACAAAAACCCCTTCCCTAGTACAAACCACCAAGAGTTGCAAGCCCTCCCTCCCTCAAGCCCTGATTTTAAGAAAGAGGCACTGAAAGGCCACCCTGCAACTTGGAAACTCCGCACGTTACCCCTGGCTCGGCCCTGCACCACGTGGCCGCCCCTCCGTGCGCGCTCCTTCTGTTCTTCAGCTGGGCCTGAGCGGTCGCCTCATTAACTCTCCTGCCCGCCACGTCCTCCTGCAGCCCCACCGCCCCTGACAAACCTTCCGTGCCTGCTGCCCACGCCCCCTCCCTATTTATCACCGCCCAGGGCACTGGAAAACTGAGCGGTTTCAGGCACGGTCCTCTCTCCCCATCGACTGCATTACAAGCTCACCAAGCTGGAAGGTCGCACCCTGTTTTTTGTTTCTATCCATCTCCACAGCCCACAGGACTGAGTCGAGCACTCAAATTCCGGGTGATTGCTTAATCACCACAGATACGAGGTGGACCCCGGTTCAGGCACTGGGCTCTCTGAAGTGACACAAAGATGTCTTCATTCAACGAGTGTTGCCCTGGAACCATTCATCTGCCCGCATGTGCCCAGCACTGGGGTACACACCGCGGAGGAAAGCAGGCGTCAGCCCTGACTGCTGGTGGCTCTCCGTCTCCTGAGGGGCCACCGCACGAGTGCGTAACTACGAAATGTGGTAACAATTGAAACGGAAAGACACAGGATTGCATGATGCTCTGTGTCATGATCTGCAGTAAGGGGGCCCGGCCTTTGCTTTTGTGCAGTGCTTAGGCACTAAGGGCTCAGCAAATGAGTGGGTGAACGAACACAGTTAAGGGATGAGAAACCAGCACAAGAAAGGTACCAAAGCTTAAGGTACCTTATTTACTAAATAAATACATATGAAAAGCATAGAGAAAATCCAGTTATAATGGACACTGAAAATCACAGGAACAAATAATTTCACTTGAAGTTATGTCAGAGACCCCCCTGAATCCACCAGAAGCGCTCCCTAACCACGGAGCCCCTCTGACGATCTGAAAACGAACCAAAGTTTCACAGAGCTACAATGGGACTCTGTAAGCTTCTGGATCTAGTTAAGGACCCCTAATTTAATGACATTTTACCCATAATGCTGTGCGCTCAGGACAGGACCACATTGTACATTTCCAAGCAGACTTCACTGGACCCAGACTGGCAGGTCCTTTGGAAAACTTGGGTCAGCGGAATACATTGTAAAGACAAGAAACTTTCCATATTAGAGCGTACACACACACACACACACACACACACACACGTCTAGAGTTCATTTAAAAGAGCTTTAGTGCAATGCCTGGTGTGTTAAGAAAATAATGTAGGTAAGAAAGTGAAAAAGTATAAAGGGAGAATAGTGAAAACATTTCCACGTGAGACGCAGAGAAGGAAGAAGAGGATGAGACAATTCCATGTTCCACTTTTTAAAACAGGAGTACCTTCAATAGAAAAGTTGTGAACGAAAACTTTCAAGATTTTCAAAAGAAGAGGGAGAAAAAGATGTTAGAGAAATCCGAGGAAATCCACCCTTCCCGGAGCCTGCCCACCTGTCTCTACCTTTCTTTCCTTGGCAGGAATTCAATGCCAGCGGTGACGGGGTCAACCACAACTGGACCACACTGTGCCGGACGCCCACGTGCTTCCAAGATGTGTTTACACAGGTTACAATGCCGTTACCGTCACAAGCTTTCAAAAATACTCTTACTCATTTAAGTCCTGTTCTCTTCTGTACACTCTCTGTGAGACAGGCTGCTTGAGGCTGCTGTAGGCTAATGACAGTGGAGACAGAGGACACAGAAAAGCCAGAAGTGGGACCCAGGACGGAAGAGGAGTCTCCCTGCCGTCCCAGAGAGACAGCCTACAGCATGAGCACAAATACCTTGAAATGCTGCTAAGAGAAGAGCTGACCGAGGGGTCGGATCAGCCAAGGGGAGGCTGTCCTGATGCTGCTGCCCCTGTTACCCTCACAGGGAGAACGTGTCTCTCTCCACCTCGACTCAGACTAACAGAGTTCAGAGTCTATTTCTGTTTTCTCACTTGTTTCCCTCATGTCCACTGAACGACGTCTTTAGTCAAGCAGCTGCCACACTGCCAGCCGGCTTCCAGGCTGAGCTACTCCAGACGCAGCCGGTGCCACCTCGCCGGGGTCTGCGGAGAAGCTTTAGACCCGTCAGGACACAGCGGCTGCCTTGTGAGTCATCTGGCCGCTGGCTCGTGCTCCCGCCACCTGCCGGTTAGAAGGCGGGCTGCTCTTTCCCCGCAGCCACTGGAACCGCACTCCTGTTCCAGGGGTGTCTCGGGAACCACGTGACCGAGAAACCAGGTGATGCTGACAGCCAGCGTTTGTCATCAGCCTGGACCTCATGTCTTTGGCAAAACACACCTGAATTCTTAGCCCATTCTCACAGGAAGAAATATAAAAGTTAAATATTTTACAAGGTAAGAAGGGGAAGTATTTACAAAGGAACTCATTTTACATAATGATTTGGAAAGGAATCCTATATAGGAATTTTTAACGGGTGTCTGTGAGTTCCTGTGCATTAGCACTGGCCTTTCCTTTCCCCTCTAACATGTCCATACTGTCCACATTACCCTCGATGTTCTAATGGCAAAAGTTAAGGACACTGAACCGAAACACTTGTCACTGGTTTAACTCAAGCTGTAAGTTACAAATGGCACTCTGTTTCCAACATTGCTACGATGACGTCAGGAGGATTGAATAATTGGAACAGTAGTGGGAGATATTCAGAAATTTGAGCCTCCAGGGCAGGGCCTTAAAAAGCTGTTGGAATTCTCTAAGTCCCTGGCAAACTTTCTCGAAGTGACTCTGCAAAGCAGCCCTGTTTCAGTCTGTGCACTGGTATCTGGGAGGCGCTTCATGGGAGCTCACTACTCTCCAGCAGAACTTGGTCTTCTCTTCAAACAAATCCCACGTGGAAGAGAACCCCCTAGTTACTCAGCCTGCCCATCTCAGAGCATTCGTCTCACATCAGACGGAACCACCGCCAGCACTGCTGTGGGGCGTGCAAGCCATTTTTATGTGAAGACATACATTAAAACACTCAGGTATTCAAACAGGTTAACATCTTCAAAAAAAAGTTTAATCCCAACACGTGCTGCCTTAGTGAGAATTATTCTCTTCCCAACCTATCACCTCCTTTTTATTAAAGCAGCAATTATCAAACAATTTTCTTGTCTAAGGACACCTTTCACTTAAAAATAACTGAAGAAACGAAAGAATTTTTGTGTCTTATATTTAAAAACTGAGAAAAAATTTAACTTTTCATCCTGAGAAATAACAATAAACCCATAACTTATTAACATATTTTATTTTAAAAATCTACATTTCTAAACCCCCCCAAATTGTGAAAAGAGTAGAATTCTTTTAAAAATATTTTGCACATCTCTTTAAATAGCTGCCTCAATAGTAGAGAATAGAAACTAAATTTCTGTATTTCCTTCCACATTCAGTCTGTTGCTATATGCTGTTCCAGTGGAACCGCAGGAAGACAACAGGTCCTTGCTCAGGTGGAGTTGGGGAAAGAGGGTATTTGCATAGATTTTTTTTTCAGGTAACTGTGAATATCTCCTGATACTACATCACTCAACAAGTGTTAGTTTCTTAGAGTTTCATTGCAATGGAGAATCCACCGGCCTGTCTTGAATTTTGAGTAAATCTTTTACCCATTGTGATGGTTAATTTTATGTGTCAACTTGGCTAGGCTATGATGTCAAGTTATTTGGCCAAACGCCAGTCTAGAGGTTGCTTTGAAGGTATTCTGTAGGTCTGGTTAATATTCAAATGAGTAAAGCAGATTGCCTTCCGTAACGTGGGTGGGCTTCATCCAATCAGTTGAAGACCTTCAGAAAAAAAGCCTGAGGTGCCCAGAGAAAAAAGGAATTCTGCTTCCAGGCTGCAGCATGAAAATTCTTCCTGAGTTTTCCAGCCCTATACTCAGAACTACATCAACTGTTGCCTGAATTTCCAGCCTGCCAGACTGCTTGCAGGCTTCAGACTTACCAGCCCCCACAAATGCATGAGCCAGTTCCTTAAAATACATCCCTCTCTCGCTCCCTCCCCCTTCCTATATGTTATATATATGTAGATAGATATCTCCTATTTGTTCAACTCTGGAGAACTCTAATACACCCATACATGATTTTGTAATATCATGCGTTGTTCATCTGGAAAATTGTAGGTCACTCAACTACACAAATTTTCAAAATGTTTACACAGTATTTTGAAAACTCTATTTGCTAGTATCACGACCGATCTCACTGAAAGCCTTTTGGCATTAGAAAGTGTGTTAAGCTCACAATGTCAATTAAAAGTTTTCCAAAATTCTCATTTCTGCTGGAAAACTTGAATTTGAGCATTAATAATAAATACTGTCAGTTGTTTTCCTTGAAGAGTTGGTTTCATTTATCATTTCAGAGAAAATATCTATTAAAAACTAAAGTCTGAATGACCACAGTTTGTCAGTAAAGCTTTTTACTAAAATCAATGTTTCATTTTTGAAAAGTGGCTAGCAATGGCTTTCCACTCAAACAACCACACGATCCTTTTCAAGACATTGCTCTCTGGGGCACAGCGGGAGTGCCTCGTGCAGACTGCCAGCTTCATCACACAGAATATTAAAGACAGATATACTCAACTGTCGGGGTTTAATACAAAAATATTTTTACTGCTTCATCAAGAACATTCTTGACGGAAAATGGAATTTTCATTTTACAGTGCAAGTGTGTGGCAGTAAGAACAATGACTACTAGCACAGTTTGGTGCCACTGTCTTGATTGGTGATAAGAGGCCAATTGTTTTGCTCGTCACAGCCTTTGCATTGTCAATGCAAATATCAATACAGTTTTTTAAAAAAAGGCAAATAATGTCTTTTATTAGTATGAGAAGGGCTTGGACCTCATCTGTGGGTCCGGGGCCTCGCGAGGATCTGCAGAGCACAGTTTAAGAACCACAGAACTGACGTGCCCTCTCCCAAGCTCACATACCAACAAGACCCAGAGAGGAAACTCAAGCGGGCAGATGCTGGGCACAGTAAGTGCCTGGTTCACACGCCTCACAGAACGGTGGTGTCCCCAGGAGCCATGCTCCCTAAACTGGGGTACACGGACCAGGGTGCACAAAGACTCCCCAAGACTGATTCTCTTCAGAAGGAGTCCAGTCCAGAGGTCACTTCTAGTCGTCCGTTTCCACTTGCATTTTCACATCAGTCCTAACTCCCTCTTTGTAAAAGAAATGATTACCTCTTCCCCATCCTGTTTTACAATACAGCACTGTCTGGGGGGGTGAATCCACTCAGGGCACCCCACTAAAGTGCACTTAGACATGTTGGTGTTGGCGCTGCAAAAGAAATGACTAAAAAGACTTGAGGAAAATCATTTTGCAAGTGAAGTGGCTTCCCATTGAATGCCTTCAGCAAAATTGAAGCAGGGCCTAATGGAGTCATTCACCGAAAGATCATTTCAAATGTTATTTGATAAAAGATCAGTAAGTGATTTTGGGGGCACATAGTCCAAAAGGAGCTCAAGGAATTAAGAAACTTTGTTCCACCAAGACTCATTTCATCATCTATTCATCTGTACAGAAAGTTTTCTCACTCTTTGCGTATAGATGAAAAATTGGGAAAACCATGATGCTGAACATGGGTTCTTTCTGACAATAAATAGTATTCACCATTTAATGCATAAACTAATTGTAAAAGAATTTTTAAATATACCTCCATCTCATTAAGAGATACATTTCCAACAACATTTTACTTTTCATTTTTAATAAGTATGAACATAGTAGTGAAGGAAACACTTTATAATATTTATTATGGGTTAGAAATTAATTTTGATTAGATTAAGTCAGTTATTTACACACTTAATTCTTATAAAATTTGTATTAGGTTAATGCTATGCTTAATCATTTTATAGATAAAGCAACTGAAGGTATAAAGCAACAAGAGTTAGGGCTAGAATTTAAACTCAGACTCCAGAGTGTGCTTTTAACTATTATACTACGCTACTTTGATACATTATGTTAAATATTTTCATAAACTGAATTATTAATACCTAATCTATAAGAAGTTTTAATACTTAGAGACTAAGGGTATGGAAAATTTTTAAATCATATTAATTTATTTGTAGATTTTTATTGCCAAGAAATATGATCCAGTGATTAATAAAAACATAAAGCTGTATTACATTCGAATGAGATCCTGTAAGTCAAATGGAATGGAAATATGAGTTTAGAGTGGAAAAGAATAATGCAAAATTCCAAGTGATAAAAGGGAAGCTTAATGATGGATTTTAAGTATGTGTGATGGTAGGTAACAGATCACTTTTAGCAGTCATATTCCATTGGACACATTTAAAACAGAGATATAACAATTTTATTTTAAACTGTCAACATATATAATCTACAGGAGATGACAGTTTTTGTAAGTGCTGAAACCTTAGGAAGAAAAATTGTAGATGCCAATCTAAATGTAGAGGGCGTCCATGGTGTTTCAAAATTAATTTAGAGAGGATGTGGATCAAAATGTTTAGAACACGGTCCTTGCCGAGGGGTAAGTTTCAAGAACCATCTCCTTGGCCTAAAGAATTTTGGTAGAATGGCTTGAAGCCCCCCATGTCTGAAATGAAAGGGCCTGTGTAACTCACCCAGGATGACTCAGCCTTACTAACCAACCCTGTCATTCACTGTTTACCAACTGTCATTCCACTGGAAATGTGACCAGTTTTATATCAGAACAAAATTCAACACGTCTGTATTCCTGAATAAAAACTCAATAAAGTTAACAGTCTCTAAGGGTTTGAAAAGAGTTGGCAATGATATTCTTTAGTTTAAATACTTCGTATTAGATATGAAATAGTACTATCTTGTAACCCTCACTTTCAACCTGGCGGCATAGTCATTTGGTAATTATTACAGGATTTTAAAAGTTTTGTCATATTGGGATTTATAATTCCTTTCATAAGTGGAAGAATGTGCACTTCATTATAAACTAATGGTCCAATAATTACTCTTCAGTGAGGCAACATGTATGTTCAACTTACAAGTGATTTATGATCAAGCAATGACAGGCACTTACCAAAAAGAAATACTGTAGGCAATGCAGACCACTTGCAATAAATTAAACCATTCAAACACTGTTTTCCTAGTTACTATGCATGTTCTAAGTTAAAATGTCAAAACAAGTACAGGAAAGTTCTGTTTCTAACGATCTTGGAGTACCCTGTATTTTGACCAACCCTCTCACTAAAAACAATTTTAAATTTTGTACTAAATGACAAAAATAGGTACTGAAGGCAATGGAGAGTGACCAAAAGCAGGCAAAAGTCAAAGGGGAATCAATATTCTGAAGAAGGGAACAGTCCTGCTTTTTATGTTGTATGTTTTTTCCTGTTTTTTAATGACTCTTCATCCAAGGAGGTGGGGGGCAAGTCAGCTCCACTTCGTAGAGCAATTAAAACTCTGATAGAAATTCCTAGTCCTACTAGGTTGAAAGCTGAAAGACAGAGTCCAGGACAACCATGGTAGCTGAAAAGTGACAGAAAAACCCACAAAGAAGAGAGCCACAGAAGACTATCCCAAATTCTACTTATAAACGGTGCCTAACCTCTTGCTATACCGAGTATACACATGCAAAACTCCCAACAGACCAATTAAGGCTATAAGATTGGAACAGAAATTTCAGCTGCCATCCCATACCAGAAGAAAGAGTTGAGAAATCTGAGGTTAGCCATGTTAATTGCTCCTTAAATGAAGGAAAAAAAAAACCAAAAATGAAAAGAATCAGCACTCTTTAGAGGAATATAAAGGAATCCAGAATCTCTATAACATGCCATTAACAATATCTAGGATACCATCCAACATCACTAGGTATAAGAAAAACAGGAGAATGTGAGCCAAATTCAAGACAAAAGGCAATCTGTGGACACCCAGGTGTTATTAGGAGAGAGGAATTTTAAAGCAGTTATTATAACTATGCTAGGAAAATATGAATGAACAAATGGGAAATCTCAGCATGAATAGAAATTATATTCTATTTAGTAAAAATTACTAAATGTAAACTCTACAACAAAAAATATATATCTAAAGTAAAAGTCCACTGAATGAGCTGCACAGCATATTAAAGAGTTAGTAAAACTGAAGACAGATCAAAAGAATCACTCTAATCTAAAGAAATAAGAATAAAATAAAGAAAAATGAACTGAATCTCAATGACAATATGGAACATCTGACATCCATGAAACTGAAGTTCCAGGGGAAGAGGAGAGAGAATAGAGTAGAAAAAAATTTAAAGAAATGATGGCCAACATATTCCCAAATTTTGTGAAAGGCATAAGTTCAAGATTTAAGGACTGCAACAAATCTGATATGGTACAAATGCAAAGAAAGTTACACCTGGAAGAAAATGACACATTAATACAGGGGAACAACAAGACAGTATCAGTGACCTGTTATTGAAAAGAAGGCACAACAGAAAGCAGTGGACTAATACCATGAAAATGCTGAAACAGAACAAGGACGCGGCACTCATTTAAGAGGAGCAAAGTCAGCCTCACAGACATAGAATGCAGACTTGTGGTTGCCGGGGGGGAGGGGGGTGGGCAGGGATAAACTGGGAGTTCAAGATATGCAGATACTGATAGGTATACATAAAACAGATAAACTAGTTCATACTGTATAGCACAGGGAACTGTATTCAATATCTTGTAGTAGCTTACAGTGAAAAAGAATATGAAAATGAATATATGTATGTTCACGTATGGCTGGGGCATCGTGCTATACACCAGAAATAGACACACTATTGTAAACTTGACTATACTCAATAAAAAAAAGACAGACAGACAGAAAGAGTCTAAACTTTAAAAAAATTTATTTTAAAAAGAGGAACAAAATCTAAGAAACTGAGAAGGACAACATGATTTCACGAAGAGATAAATCTCTCTCCCACAACATGGTAATAACACTGTAAGAGCAGTCACTTCCATTGCAGGAAACGGGTAGAAGAGAAACGAGACGACTCATTTCTCTCTGAAAGTCCTCCTGTGTCCTTCATGTTGTCTTCTGAATATCACTCAGCTATTCAAAAACATTAAACATTTTTAAAGCCTAAATAATTTTTTAAAAATCTATCTGCTGTAAAACCTATGTTCCTTTTAATTTGCTATTTCCTTCCTAATGACATGGTTCAGGGTTATTAAAATATACATTCATAAGCCTGGAAGAAATGAAAATGAGCGCCCAGGAGAGAAGTTAATGAAGTCAGTAAAACTGTGGAGAAGAAAACTAATGTGAGAAAAAACAAGACTGAGCTCCAGAACAGGGAGAGAGGTGCCTCCACCTGTTACACAAACATTACCTTCCTGGCTGGGGAGGGTATAGCTCAAGTGGTAGAATGCACACTTAGCGTGCACGAGGTGCTGGGTTCAGTCCCTGGGTTCAGTCCCCAGGAACTCCTCTAAAAATAAATAAATAAACCTAATTACCTCCTCCTCCCAAATAACCCATCTTCCTGTGAGTTTGCTTTTTCCAATCCTAACGAAGTGGCCCCAAACTAAAATACACCTTAAAAAAGCTAGAAGTGATGAAAAGAAGCACCCCACAGGCAGGCAGAGTCAGCAAAACGGGGGCAGGGGTAAAATAGGAGTAAACGCCAGGCTGAGCTTCATGACAGTGAGAGGTGGTCTGGAATTTGGGAGAAAAACCTCAATTTGCATTAAATTTTCAAAGTAACTTCCATTTCCAGGGTATATGACAGACTCAGAAAAAAATTATGATTTCATATTTAAAAGCCACAAGTTCATTCCCTGTACTATTTTGCAAGAGAAGCAGCTGAGCATAATGGTTGACAGCCCAGTTTTGAGCTGGCCTAAATCACAGTTCTGTTACTTATTAGCTGTGCAACCTTGGAAAAATGCCTCAGCTTCCTCATTTAGAAGGTGGGAGAAATAATAGCACCGACCTGATGTAGTTGTAAGGATCTAATCAGGTAGCACAGTGTACACTGCTTAGAGCAGTGCCTGACACGTAATAAACATTCAATAAATGTTTATATATGTTTATAAATGGTATGTAGTATTTTAATTAAGCATTACCAGTGTTAATATAAACCCTGCTGGTTAAAAACCAATTTTTCTTTGTGCAAAATATCTTCAATGATTTTTATTATTCATTTGTACTTTTTGCTGAAGTACAGTCAGTTTATAATGCATTAATTTCTGGTGTACAGCACAGTGATTCAGTTATACATTCAGTTTTATATATATATATATCCCTTTTCATATTCTTTTTCATTATAGGCCATTACATGGTATTGAATATAGTTCCCTGTGCTATTCAGTAGGACCTTGTTGTTTATCTCTTTTATGTGCAGTAGTATCTACAAATCCCAAACTCCCACTTTATCCCTCCACCTCTCCTTTCTCCCCTGGTTCATTTGTATTTGATTAAACTTCTAGAAATAAAAAATATAATAGAATACTGTACTGTATATTTAAAATTTGCAAAGAGGGTAAATCTTACATTATGTGTTCTAACCACACACAAAGAATGAATAATTATAATAAAGAGGCAAGAAGAAACTTTGGGAGGTGATGGATATGTTTATTGCCTTGATGATGATGATGATTTCATGGGTTTGAGGATAAGTAAATATTGAAATTGAGTTCTACATTAAATATGTACCACATTGTGTATGTCAATTATATCTCAATAAAAATTTTAAAGTATGTTATGAAATGTTAAACTCCATGGACAGTTTTACAAACACAACAAAGCAAAATGGCAAAAGAATTGGCAAAGCGGAATCAAATCTAATTTAATTATCCGGAATATAAAGAGACCAAAAAAAAATATGAAAGCAAAGTTAATAGAAATGGAGGAAAGAGAAAGTTTAATAACAGGAGATGGAAAGATAAGAAAAAATGAAGTAGAAGCAATATTTAAGTAGATAATGGCTACAAATTCATATACATATAAATATAGAAATATACAGATATATATATGTATATGTACATATATATAAATGTACAAACATACAGATTGGTGAAAAGCCAAATCCACAGATTCAGAATTTCTAACATATCCCGAGCAGGGTAAGTAAAAACAGATCCACATCTCAACTACCAAGATGAAAATACAGACGACCAAAGAAAACATCTTAAAAGTAGTCAAAATGAAAACAAAGATTGTATCACCAAGGATTGATAGACTGACTACTGACCTCTTGAAACCAGCAAGGGAAGCCAGAAGTCAGAACATTATCTTCAATCTGCTGAGAAAAAAATAACTCTCCATCCAGAAAGACAGATGTATAGATAAATACATACAAAATATCTTTCAAAAATTAATGTAAAATGAAGATAGTTTAAACACAGAAAACTAAAGGGGTATGTCAATATCAGACACTTACTTCAGGAAACCCTAAGAAATATTTTTCAGGTGGAAAAGTGATTACAGACAGGAGGACTGAAGTCAGTAAGAAATGACGTACTGATGACAAATACTGGAGGGGTGTGTATGTGTTGGGGGGGTGTTGTGTAGACAGACAGAGGGATTTATAAAAACAAGGAGGATGAAATAGAATACATGACAATAATAGGATATATGTCATGAGAGGGTGATCATATTTTTTGATTTACTGAATGACTTAAATACGGAACAGCAAAGGTTCATAAAATTAATGAAGAACTATAAAGAACTACAGAGCAGCTACTTTGGCAGATATCAGAATAATTTTCAGGCTACAATAAGAGTAGGTAGTATTTAACCACTATATATAAAAATAGATAAAAAACAAATTTTTTCTGTATAGCACAGGGAACTATAGTCAATATTTTATTATAACCTTTAATGAAAAAGAATATGAAAACAAATATATGTGTGTGTGTGTATAGATATATATATATATACATATATATATGTATATATATATATATATGCATGACTGGGACATTATATTGTATACCAGAAATTGACCCATTGTAACTGACTATACTTCAATAAAAAAAAAAAAGAGCAGGTAGCATTGGCATTGGAAGGACAAAGGAATACAACAGAGAAATGAGAAACAGATATACATGTGTAGAAATTTGATTCATGACAGTACTGGCCCTGTATTTCAATGCGAAAGGGCTGGACTTTTCAACAAGTCATACTGAGATACTTGATTATTCGCATGAAAAACAAGAAAGGAAGGAAGACTTATATAGTGAAGACAATATAAAAGTCAAAACTATGTTTTAGAAATGGTTAGAAGGTAATATAAGAGAACGTATTCATGACCTCTGAACAGAGAAGAATTTCTTCTTTATTTCTTCAGAACAGAGAAAGTTTTGCATAAAAGGTGGGGGGCAAGAGTACAGCTCAAATGGTAGAGCGCATGCTTAGCATGCATGAGGTCCTGGGATCAATCCCCAGGACTTCCTCTAAAAAAATAAATAAATAACTGAAGGTGCAAACCATCAAGGAAAAGATTGATAAATGTGACTCCATTAACATTAACCACCCTATAGAAAAAAAAATTGGCAAAAGACTTGAAAAGTACTTCATGGAAGAAAAGAATCAAGTAGCCAATAATAATCATATAAATATATGAATAGTCGGTCTCAGTAGCACTTAGCGTGAAAAATTAAAACACTGTGAGACAACATTTTACAACACATCAGTTTGGCAAAATGCTGAAGTCTGACAATATTAAGTGTTGGCAAGAACGTGGAGCATTCTGATTACAGACGCTTTGCTGAAGGTAGTATCTATTGTTACAATAAGTTTGAGGGGGAAATGGCCTAAGTAATAATGATGAAGATACGCATGCCCTACGCCCTGAAAAATGGCACCTGTAGGAATACAACCTGGGCAAATCCATTTATGCATGTACGCATTAGACGGGTAAGGAATGCTCACAAAAGCACTATTTGAAATAGAAAAAAACTGAGAATCCAAATTTCTCTCCATCCTATTCTGGATAAATAGGGACAGAGCCATGACACAGTACACAGAGCATTACACAGAACATTACACAGTTGTGGAGATGAACACAGCTACCAGTAATAACAAAGATTAACTGCAGGAACAAACGTTGAGTGAAAAAAAGCAAGTTGTCAAATAATATATATTCGATGATGCAATTTACACAAATGTATTGTTTAGGGATGTAAACGAGGTAAAGCCATAAAGAAAGGAGGAAATAAAGACAAAATTCAGGATAATGGTACCTTTGAGGAAGTTGGAAAGAGAATGGGTTAGAAGAAGAATGCCCAACTCACAGGAAGCAGTGTAGCATTCATTATTTATATGCTCTCCAAATTTCAATAAAATGTTTTGATCAAAATTCAACTTTTACAGTAAAATGAAAGCTCACATAAAAGTGAATCAACAAACACGAGCTAAAATGCCATACAGTTCACATTTTTTTATTACAAATGACAACCTAAAATTCATTGTAAAACTTGGCTGTATCTCTGCCAAGTTTTTAATGTAGTAATTTCTCGTTCTGACTGATCAGATCATGTAATAAAGGCAGAACTGAAAGACTACTAGTGAATAATTGTGTTTATAAAACACAGGACCCAGATAAGTGACAAAAGTACTATAAAATATATTATTTATGCCTGGTTCATAATTAATTATATATCCTAGAGAGACAAGGTGCTCTAGTGACAAAGGTTTTTTCACTTCAGGAAAGATATTTATTCAATCTGCTATTTCACAATAGTCTACCGTTCGCTGCAGCATTCAATCTTCCATAAACAGCATTTCAAAGTCATCACTGGAGCTGACTTACGGGGGGAGGGGGAAACGATGACATTTAGACCCTCAGTTGTTAAAATCCAATCTTCAAATTCCAAGCTTTAGTTTTTAATTCTGCCAATAATACTTCAAAGCAGCACGTCTGAAACCAAAGAACAAGCTGCCTGCTGGAAGTCAAAGAATTCCATTCTAGCCTCTCAACTTTTTTTAAGGTCTAAGCCTTTATAAACAGACCCACCTAGGCTCAGGATTCCACAGCTCGGCTAAGTTGGTTGCCAAGTATTCAGCCTGAGCGGAATTAAAAAACATACACCGTGTTCTGGTTCATCTAATACTGCTCTGGGAAAGAACAATGCCCTCCCAGGGAACACTGCCACCCACCCTGCAAGCCTGGGGGAGCGGCAGCCGGCACTGCAGATGCTGATCCAGAGATGCTAGGAAAGGAGAGGGGAGGGGGAACAGCCTGTCTCGTGAAAACATCCCAGATCCCCTTCCCCATCCCTGCCTGTTCAGGATCTCAAAGCAGCTCATCAGCTGTATTTAATATCTTTACTATAAGACACAGCATGAAATGACAAACGTGAAAGCTGCTCTTTATAAACACCACGGACATTTACACACAGTACTCAACCTCTTAGTAAATACCAGTGATTTGCTAAGTGACAGAGATTCCATGCCATCTCCCATTCTTAATATTAACCCAGAGGAGCTCTCCCTAGATTTTTAATAAAGCCCTCTTCTGCCTACACCTGATTCTTTAAGCTCAAGAGGAATTAAGGCAAGTGGCCAACAAGCATAGAAACGGAGGTGCAGACTGACTGTGTTTCCCCGGGAGGGCAGCCGGCCCCAGCCTCTCTTCAATTGTTTCTGGACTCCTTCCTGCCTTCTCTCTGTCTGACACCACTGCATCTCTTATTCCTTAACGACCCAAAGATCCCATCCCTGGGTAAGTGCTGGCCGTGCCAACAGGATGCTCTCAGACCACAACAGGAGTATTTACTGGGTGTCAACAGCACAAAACAAAAGCATTCCTGAGAACAGATCAGAAAAAAACCAGAAAGAGAAGTAAGGCAATATTCTCAACACAGAGATTATTCCACAGCCATAAAGACTTGTTTGTATTGATAAATTAAATGCACACATAATGGTTATCCCTTCCAAAGAGCTACATGACTTGTAAGTAGCACTAAATGGAGTTGAGAGATAATGAATCACGTAAACATGATAACCGGACAGCAAACATCCTCTTCCAACAACCTTCCAGAAGGCACTGCTAAGCACAGCAGGACAACACTGCTGCTCCAGCCTGATTAGTCTGAGAACATCACCAAATGCAATTAAATCACCCAAAATGTCAAAATACAGCGAGGAAAGCAGACACGTTAATTTACCTGCAGTAAATCATGCTGTAGCACCACATGAGGAAAGCAAAAGGAAGGGAAAGGAAAATCAGGCTCATCATTGTGGTCCCAGAGTGATTTTCTGAAGCATGAAGTCTGTGATTTTGCATACTGTATATACAGCTGTGGATTACAGGGCAATGGGAACCCCAAATCATAGGCCGAAAGCTTGGGAACCTACGGAAACAAAACCCTGTGGTGAATGTTCAGCGGTGAGAAGCTTTACCACTTTCCGTTCGCAGGTGCTCGGGCCAGCAGGGGCATTCTCCAATTATTGCAAAAGGAAAAAAGAATTGGACAGTTATGAGTTTTAAGCAGAGCACTGACTCTGCTTAAAATTTAGGCCACACAGCGTAAAGTCTCTTCTAGGCACGTCCAATAGTGGAAACTCTTTTAAAAGAATTAGGAGCTTTATTAAAATGCTAGAGGTTTCTTTGCAAGAATATTGCAATTTGCAGCTCAAATTATAGGAGCAACAAAAATGGCACAATGTGTTACCTCGAGGATCAGGCTCTATTTTTAGATCCAACCCCCTAATCAGCTGTGACAGAAAGTGAGAATCCACGAGGCTGAAAGGAGCAGCGACAGACGCTGGGAGACCGACGGTTCAGTTCTGGAAGGAAACAACTGATAACGGAGCAGCCCTTGTCTGGTCAGAAGCTCGAGCGTTGTCACCTGAACTCAGCCCGTGAGGAGGAGGCTGCCCACACCAGCTCCCCTCCAGGGCCTCCGGGACCATCAACACCAGGAGAGCCGCACCACGACAGCTGGAAGGAGCCTCCAGTCTGAAGTCAGGGGGTGGGGAGGGGGTCAAAGGCGTTGGCAAGCTTGGCTGGACTTAAAGTCGCCCCACCTGCTCTTGTCACACATCAGGAGCAGGAACAGCAGAGAGACTGATGGACTGACAGTCGTTCCCTGAGGACTTGGGCTCCACTTTCCTAACTGCAGGTCCTCAATCCCTCGCTGTGCAAAGTAGGTCAACAGTGTTGGGCAGAAATGCAGACTCTCAGGCCCCACGGCAGGATCTGTTGAAGGAGGAATTCTTCTTAAAGATCCCCCAAGATTCCCGTGCACGTTCAGGTCTGAGAAGAAAGCGCTGCTCTAAACCACGCCGCGTAACTCTTCCGATCCGGAAAGCACGGCCCCTGCAGACAGGCTGCTTGGGTTCAAGCCGCACCTCCTTCGCTCACCGTCAGGGGGACCCTAGGTAAGTAAATTCCTTTAACTCTCAGTTTCCATCATCAGTAAAAATCATCACAATACCTATCTCATAGGGGTTTTGTGAGGTTTCACAACAATTTTAATTATTATTCTATGTTGGAATATCCACCTACTCCTCCATCTCCCTGGTGGCCTGGGAGCTCCTTAGTGGCAGGGAATTGCATTAGAAATGAAAGAGAGCCAAAGAACTGTATTCCACATCTCTTCCATTTGTCCCGCAGCCTTCTTTACCAGACGGCTGGCCGGCGTGGTCTGCATCAGTCAGCTCCCCACCCTCAAGTTCACGACGAAGAGCCCTGGACTCAGAGGAAAGTCTACTTATTGCCCAGACTCCCTCCCTGCTGGGCCACTGCAGGTGGGCTGGTGCCTGTCTCAAGGTGACCTTTCCTGCAGGACTCTTTCCAGGTTCTGAGTGATGATAACTACACCTCTGCTCTTACTGCTCAAACAGTCCCGTGGCAAATAATCCTCCTCGTGTTATCTGAATTTGAATATACCCTCTCTTTGCTGGTGGGACTCTAATACACCAAGTCTCCTCCCACTGACCCAATAAATGTGCCTGCATGTCAACTTGCCAGGCACCATGCCAGCTGTTGAAGACACGGAGATACAATAAAAATGACAATCCTATTTGGTGCAACCATTGTGGAAAACAGTATGGAGATTCCTCAAAAGACTAGGAACAGACTTACCATATGACCCAGGAATCCCACTCCTGGGCATATATCCAAAAGGAACCCTTATTCAAAAAGATACCTGCACCCCAATGTTCACAGCAGCACTATTTACAATAGCCAAGACATGGGAACAGCCTAAATGTCCATCAACAGATGACTGATAAAGAAGTAGTGGTATATTTATACAATGGAATACTATTCGACCATAAAAAATGACAACATAATGCCATAATGCAGTGACATCGATGTCCCTGGAGAATGTCATTCTAAGTGAAGTAAGCCAGAAAGAGAAAGAAAAATACCATATATCACTCATATGTGGTATCTTAAAAAAAAAAAAAAGACGAACTTAAATATAAAATACAAACAGACTCACAGCTATAGAATACAAACTTGTGGTTGCCAGGAGGGAGCAGGGTGGGCAGGGAGAGACTGGGAGTTGGAGATTTGCAGATACTGACAGGTATATATAGAATAGATAAACAAGTTTCTACTGTAGAGCACAGGGAAATATATTCAAGATCTTGTAGTAGCTCATGGTGAAAAAGAATATGAAAATGAATATATGTATATTCACGTACGACTAAAAAACTGTGCTGCACACCAGAAATTGACACAAGATTGACACTGACTATAATTCAATAATAAAAAAAAAAAAGACAGTCCTAGGGGAGAGGGTATGGTTCAGTGGTAGAGTGCACACTTAGCATGCACGAGGTCCTGGGTTCAATCCCCAGTACTTCCATTAAAAATAAAAATAATAATAATAACTATAAATAAATAAACCCAATTACCCACCCCCCCAACCAAACAGAGAAAAACCAACAACAAAAAAAAACAGTCCCTGCATTTCATGGAATTGATATTCTGGACCTCACGCTGTGTCTGGCACACCCTTCTAAATGGATAAATATAATTTCCTCTTCTTATGAAAACTTTTCTTTAATCCTGTATCAAAAGAGCTCACCACAAGGCAGGAGCTTACCACCAAGAACCTGCTGGTTCCATCAGGCAGATACGCCAGCAAGAACCCAGAGAGGGCGGAGGGCAGAGTAACCCACAAGTGAATCAAAGTCTCACCGAGGGCACAGCTGAAACCAGTGCTCTACGGATTTGGCTCCACATCTGCTTATATTCATTTAGTAAAATCAAAGGCTGTGAAAATATTTCACCTGGGAAAGTGAGATTTAAAAAATAAACACTGCGGGGAGGGTACAGCTCAAATGGCAGAGCGCGTGCTTAGCATGCAAGAGGCCCTGGGTTCAATCTCCAGTGCCTCCATCAAAAAAATAAATAAAATCTAGTTACCTCCAACCCCCCACTCCCCCCACAAAAAACACTAAACCAATTTTTAAAAAGAGAACATAAAATAGGAATTAACAGAGGAAGGTGAGCTTCGCAGCTTCTCCCTCTGATCAAACCATTCAGGCAGCTTAACTCCCATCATCTGCCAAAGAAGCACCCCCCTGCACAAAGATCCTGGCTGGTGTTTTTGGTTTTTTTTTTTTAATGTATTTCATGGAAAACAGCCACATTTCTTAGGAGGCAGATGGATTAAGCCAAATGCCTTATTAGTAATAGGTGTCATTTAAAATTCTGAGCTTGAGGCTTTGCAAAATCATCCTTCCACATCTGCTTGAAAGTTTCATTAAAATAACACCCACTCTTAGAGACCAGGAGCTGCTACGGATTCTTTCCTCCCACTCTCCCCTCCCCTAAAACCGTCAGATTTGCTGCAAGCAAGCAGAGGCTCTTCACTCAGAACCATCTCTGAGAAGGGTCACGGGGACAACAGCACTGCCACCTGCCGTAGAGGCCCGTGGGGATTGGCACCAAGACGCTGTAATTATTCCCTGAGGACAGAAAAGCTTTTCGCCTGCCCCTCCCTTAGCCGTTCCCAAGGTGAATCAAGGCCAGTAAAGCGGTAATGATGGTTCTCAGGTTCTAAAATCTGAAAGGTCAACTTACTACTGATTCTCCTGGGATATAAAAAGGGGGAAGGACAATGAGAAATACCACTTAGTATCCGTTCAAAAATGAGGGAAGCTCTCACTTTGTTGGTATTTTGTTCGAATTTGTTAGTATTAAGCATGAGGCTTTTTATTCCCTGTTTTATGCAAAGGGTTTATGCAGGAAGTTCGGTAGGTCTTCCTGCAAGGACCATCTTATTAACACTAAATGAAAAAGGAGTGGATTCGACATAATCTTGAGGAAGGTCATGAATTAAAATTTGGAGGAAGGAGTTACTTGTGAGTAGTGAAGTCCAACTAATGAAAATTGATTTTCTGCAGTTTTCTGTCAGGGAACTCTAGCTCTAAGAGAGAATTTAACTCAACAAAGAAATGGTCTGAATAATGGTCTAAAAGTCTAGCGAAGTGGATTTTTTTAACAACATAATAGCAAAGCAGTGGAGAGTACAGTTTATATCCTTGGAACAAAAAAAAAGAAAAAGAAAAGAAAAAACTCTTTAGAAACTGCTCCTCTTAAAGCAAATACTGTAACAAAATATAAAGTGTCTGAATCTAATATTAATTTTATTTTCTCCTCTTATTTACTTGAAAGACAATAACTGAATAATATTAATATATAAAAAGTTCATGCTCTTTGAATCCATTAAAAACCCAAACAAAGGAAATGAGATCCTGTTGCACGGCTCTACAAATACATACAGATTTTTCCAGTGACTTTCTTACTCCTTTTTGCTATACATTTAAACATTTTTGACACACAGTTAACTTAATACTTCTTCTAAACTGGAATATCAGTTCACATGTGGTTCCAGTATATTCTTTCTGTTACTATAGTTTTTTCTTTCTTTTTTTCTTTTTTGGCTGTTTCTTTCGCTCACTCCTTTTTGTCTACAACATTCAAGGAACTTTATTCCAATTCCCATAAACTAGGATTGTACTGTGATTGTTTCGTTTGCTCGGAATGTTTTTTCTTTGTTAGTCAATTGAACAATAGTGACTCAATATGATCCATGTGGAGGGTATGGTGTTAAACACTGTCAGGATTTTTTTTTAAGGTTTGCATGACAAAAGCTTTGAAATCTTCTTGAAAAGGGCATATATAACAAAGGTTATAAATACATAGTAGCAAGTGATAATGGCAAAGTCAGTAACGTATGCTCAGGACAGGGTATCCGAAGGCAGGAAGAAATTACTGGGTGAGTGGAAAAGGAGATGGCAAGAGGTGAATGGCGAGAGAGGAAAATGATGGCGACCAGAAACACAAGGTGTATGTCGGCAGAAATGAGGCGAGCCATTTGGCTGGGATAAACTTTCCAGTAGGAAAGAATCTGGAGATGAAGATAAACAGATGGGCTCGAAGCCAATCAGCCTATGAACGCCGAGAGAAAGGCATTGTGGGAAACTCAGGGACTGCCTCCAAGGCCAAACAGATCTTGTTGTAAACCTGGTTCCGCTACCTACCACCCTGAGTTTCCACATCCATAAAATGTTGATAACCAACCGTCTCTAAAAGGTTCTCTAAGCAATAAATTCTAACACTCTTCTCACAGTGCTTAGCACATACCGAGAGATTTTTACAAAAAAAATTAAGTCCGCTCCTATCATTAGCCCCACGGAGGGGTCCGGACCGTGTTGTGTCACTATTAAAGGGGCCTTGGTGTAGAGCGATGTGATGCGTCACTCACCTGGCAAACCACGCCCATTGTCCCCACCGGAGGGAGGCCCTTTAGGCAGCCTTCGTAGTGCCGTGTGAAGTCAATCCAACGACACAGATGTGGACTGACGTCCCACCCAGCCACATCGTTCCATTATACCCCAGGGCCTCCAGAGCCAGGCTCCCACCTCCGTCCCACCTGCCTCCAGCTGCAGGGTCCCAGGACGCTCCAACATCTGCTAACCTTGGCGCTGCAGGCAACATGGACAGGGGTCAGGAAAGAACCGGACCCAGATGCTGACACACGTGTTACTCCTCGCAAGCCGTTTTCCCCGAGCTCCACTTCCTCACGTGTAAAACACAGAGTAATAAAACTAACCTGGAAATGTTCTTACGAGGCTTAAAGGAGGTAAGTAAGGAAAAAGCCACTAGTATACCATTTACCACAGAACGCCAGGCACTGGTTATTATCCAATCAACCCTGAAAACGGCTCTGCGAGGTACAGGCTTGTTACTCATATTTTTCAGCTAACACTGAGGCTTAAAGAGATCGATCTGCCAAGTCACAGAGGGCACCAGTCTGACTCCAGACTAGCCCCACCCGCTCCTTCCCACATTCTGAGAACCCCAAGAGGGTACTCACGCTGACCACTGTCCACTTCCCCAGACTCAGGACTGCCCTGACTTCACTGAACCACTGGTGAGAACGTCTGATAAAAGCCACCGTCAGAGGGAAATCCTTAACATCCTCTAGGAAGTTGTTCACTTATTATCATGTTTTTAACATCCCTAATAGTCATTTTGATGGTATAGAGAGGTCTTAAGAGTTAAGCTAAGGTACCAGCTGTTACCTCACTCATGTCTCTTCTTCTTCCAGAATTAACGCACTTTGATAGCAATTTCCATCTTCTGAACACATTCTGCCTTGGCTGCAGCCTGACCAAACTTGCAATCAGTCTGGCTTTATGCCTCAGCATGAGCCTGAGTTTCTTACAAGCCACCTCTCCCTCCGCTCCTGGTCGGGCTCTCCGTCATCAGTTTCGGGGCCATCAACCTCTCTGTGCTCAACACATCGTGCGCTTTTCTTCCCCTGCTCTAATCCCGCTCCACTCACTCTATTGTTTTTCTTGAGAAGCTTTTCCCATTTCTTTGTTTTGACAACCCAAGACCATTTTTTTTCATGGCAGTTTCTACAGAACATGAATGCATATGAAGCTGTTGACTTATTTTTCTTTCAAGATATATACCCAACACTTTACCAGGGGAAAATAATTTGCTTCTGATATTACCTTTGTACCTTTGCAAAGATCCCCTGTTGCCTTTCACTCAGCCCAGGAACTGAATGTGCCCTAGAATACATGTTGGTGCATCTGCTGTCTCACTCAGCAGACAAAAGGCATCTATTTAAACGATGATTCATTCTTTCCTAATCCAGTTCTGCCTTTTGTCCTTTTACGTTTTCACCTGTCTCTTAAACTGTCGGAAGGAACAAGTGTGACATCCCCAGGGATGATCTGTTCCTTCTGAACACCCGGGTGAGTTTAGCTCTCGCTAATAAGACCGCACGCCTTTTCTAACTTGAAAAGCTGGCATGCTGATTTTCTCATAAGGATGAACCTCTGATCCCCTCCCACAGTGCCAGCCCTTCCCCTCCGTTTTCTCATATCGGGCACGCCCTCCCTTTGAGCTGCCACAATAAGCAGATGCATACCTGCGCCAAGATGCCAGAAGACTGTAAGTTACCTTGACAGTTCTACAAACCAAATGGAGAAATATATATATATACATATATATATGTATATATATATATATATATATATATACACTCTGAATCACATTATAGAGAAATCTGAGCAAAAGACTTTAAGAATATACAACATTTCTCATGCTTTTCATGTTGGACTGTCACTAGCAATTTTTCACAAAGCTCATTTTTTTCCAAAAAATAACACTTTTACTTTAATTTCAATAATTCGTAACTTGGAGTTTTTTATTTTCTTCTTTTGCTTTTTAGAACAGAAGCCGTTGTGGCAGATATTCCTAGGAGGCGTGAATCCCTCTGCCTCTAAATATCTGTTGGCACTTTAAACTGCACTGTGATTAAGGGGGTCACCTGGGACCCTGGGGCAATTCCAACTCTAAGTAAACAGGCAGAACATAATTTGGTACAGCTGTTCGTGTGAGCGCTGCTTCTCAACAGTATTTCACCTCCATCTTAAGAATTAGCCTATTCCATGCTAGTTAAAAGTATCTTAATTGTTAAAACAACCAATCAGATACCCACTGTGTTCTCACTAAACCCCAGAACTAAGCTGAGTCTGAACTGAACAAACAGAGGTAAAGCCCAGGACAGAAGGAAATACTGGCACCCACTCAGGGGGCTGGCTCCTCACGGTGCCATCAAGGCTTACAGCTCAGCGTTCTGCAAGGAGGCGCTACCCTTAATATGGACAACCTGATCACTTTTTGAAATTATAAGACTTCTCCCCAAAACCGGCTTTCTCTTTGCCCAGGAAAAAACTCAAAGAATTGGCTTTAAGAGCAAAGACTCAGGAGCCAGGCTGCAGGAGTATGATTTATTTCCAGGTTCCTCAATCATCGGCTGCGTTATGTGAGGTAAGTTACTCATCCTCGCTGTGTCTCCAAGATCACATTGGTAAAATGTGGATAATAATAGCACCAAATGGCACACAGAGCTGTGATGTGGATTAGGTGCGTTAACACACGTAAAGCTCTTAGAACAGTGTGTGAACACAGTAAATACTCAGCAAGTATCAGCTATTACCACCAGTTATACTCAGTATACTCTGAAGGATTCACAATTGGAATTTGGTATTATATCCAATAAGAGAACTGCTACCCCATCATTTAGCAGGTGTTCAATAAATAGTTGAGAAATTACACTCATTGAAGTGATGACATTTCACAAATCACTCTAGTATAAAAATTGATGGGCAAGGAAAAGGAGTTGGCTGCACTTGTAACTCAGTTGCAAAACCTCAAAAGGTGAGATGAGTACAGGCAGGAGTCACTCCCTGGGTGATTCCAGATCTTGCTCAGGCCTATTACAGACTATGGGTCCAGGAGAGCAAGACAAGGTCAAACCTGGAGGTTCTTATGGGTACACTTTCTTCCCAGCCACATGGATCTTCTAATTCATTTTCTATGTGGAAATTAACAGGACGACCAGATTAACCAGAGGCTGAAGTATAAGTTACATGGAGTAGATATGGCAATAAAAAACATCCTATATACAAGGCACAGGACATTCACTGCCCCTGAGAAGACAGCAAAGTCAATGAGACCAGAGGCAATGTTAAGTAGAGTTCAACTCTACCAATACTGCTCCATTCCTTAGGAAAGGCCAAAAAAGAACCGGAAAGAAATGTGACCAAACATAAGACAGATGTTTGTTATATTATTTTTTTTTAACTTACATGAGTATTTTAAATTTCTTGGACCAACAAGAGGAAAAAAGAAAAGCAGCCTTTTACTTAAGTTGTCTTTCTTAAAAAATAAAAATTAAAAAAATGACCTAAAATAAAAAAAGATAACATGATGATTTACATAGGAAACCTGAAAGAACTGGCAAAAAAAACTCCTAGAACTAGTAAGCAATTATAGCAAGGTTGCAGGAAGGTAGTATATAAAAGTCAATTGCTTTCCTATGTCCCAGCAATGAACAGGTGGAATTTTAAGTTAAAAACACAATACCATTTAAATCAGCACCCCCCCAAAATGAAATACTTTGTCATAAATCTAACAAAATAGGTAAAAGAAGTGTATATAAAGAAAACTACAAAACTCTGAGGAGTGAATTTAAAGAACTAAGTAAATGGAGATAATCTATGTTAATAGATGGAAGATTCATTATTGTCAAGATTTCAGTTCTTCCCAACTTTTATCTATAGATTCAATGCAGTCCCAATCTAAATCCAAGCAGGTTGTTTTGGGGATACTGACAAACTGACTCTAAAGTTTATATGGAGAGTCAGAGGATCCAGATCAGCCAACACAATATTGAAGGAGAAGAATAAAGCTGGAGGACTGACACTGCCCGGCTTCAGGACTTACTATAAAGCTACAACAGTCAAGACAGTATGATATTGGTTTAAAAAAAAAAAAAAAACAGACAAATAGATCAATGGAACAGAATGGAGAGTTCAAAAACATATATATAGTCAACAGATCTTTGACAGAAGAGCAAAGGCAAAATAGTGGAACAAAGACAATCTTTTCAACAAACGGTACTGGAACAACTAGATAACCACATGCAGAATAAATGAATCCAGACACAGATCTTACACCCTTAACAGAAACTAACTCAAAGGGATCACAGACTTAAATGTAAAACAACACCATAGAACTCCTAGAAGACAACATAGGGGAAAACCTGGATGTCCTTGGTGATAGTGATGACTTTTTAGATAAAATATCAAAGGCACAATTCACGAAAGAAATCACTGATAACCTGGACTTCATTAAAATTAAAAACTTCTGTCTTGTGAAAATAATGTCAAAAAATGAGAAAACAAGCCACAGACTGGAAGAAAATATTTGCAAAAGACACATCTGATAAAGGACTGTTACCCAAAATACAAAAACAACTCCTAAAACTCAACAATTAGAAAACAATCCAAGTAAAAAACTGGTCAAAGACCTTAACAGACACCTCAGCAAAAAAATATACACAGATGGCAAATAAGCATATGAAAGGATGCTCCGCATCATATGTTTTCAGGGAAGTGAAAATAAAAACAGCAATGATACCACCACATACCTATCAGAATGGCCAAAATTCAAAACACTGACAGTACCAAATGCTGATGAAGGATGTGGAGCAACAGGAACTCTTGTTCATTACTAATGGTAATGCAAAATGGTACAGCCACTTTGGAAAGCAGTTTGGTGATTTCTTATAAAACTCAACACAATCTTAACATATGAACCATGAAATGCACTCCTTGACATTCACCCAAAGTAGTTAAAAACTTATGTCCACAAAAACCTGCACACAGCTATTTATAGCAGCTTTATTCATAATTGCCAAAACTTGGAAGCAACCATGATGTCCTTCAGTAGGTGAATGGATAAATAAACTGTGGTACATCCAGACAATGAAATCTTAATCAGCACTAAAAAGAAATGAGCTATCAAATCATGAAAAAAATTTAAGGATCTCCCAAGGCAACAGATACAAAAGCAAAAATTAACCAATGGGACCTAATCAAACTTACAAGCTTTTGCACCACAAAGAAAAGCATAAACAAAACAAAAAGACAACCTACGGACTGGGAGAAAATATTTGCAAATGATGCAACTGACAAGGGCTTAATTTCCAGAATATACAAACAGCTCATACACCTCAATAACAAAAAACCAAATAAACCAATCAAAAAAATAGGAAGAATTGTTTACTATGTCTGTGAGTCTGTTTCTGTTTTATAGATGAGTTCACACATTGTAACTGACTATACTTCAATTAAAAAAAATAGGAAGAATATCTAAACAGACATCTCTCCAAAGAACACATACAGATGGCCAACAGGCACATGAAAAGATGCTCAATATCGCTAATCATTAGAGAAATGCAAATCAAAACTATCATGAGGTATCAACTCACACTGGTCAAAATGACCATCATTAAAAAATCCACAAACAATAAATGCTGGAAAGGATGCGGAGAAAGAGGAACCCTCCTACACTGTTGGTGGGAATATAATTTGGTGCAGCCACTATAAAAAATGGTATGGAGAGTCCTTAACAAACTAAAAGTAGAGTTACCATCTAATCTAGCAATCCCACTCCTGGGCATATATCTGGAGAAAACGCTAATTCAAAAAGATCCATGCACCCCAATGTTCGTAGCAGCACTGTTTATAATAGTCAAGACACGGAAGCAACCTAAATGTCCATCGACAGATGACTGGATAAAGAAGATATGGTATGTATACATATAGTGGAATATATATGTATGTATACACACACCCACCCACACACACACACAATAGAATACAACCCAGCCATAAAAAAGAATGAAATGCCATTTGCAGCAACATGGATGGACCCAGAAATTATCATACTAAATGAAGTCAGAAAGAGAAAGACAAACACTGTATGATATCACTTACATGAGGAACCTAAAAAAAAAAAAAAGATATAAATGAACTTATTTACAAAACAGAAATAGACTCACAGACATAGAAAACAAACTTTTGGTTACCAAAAGGGAAAGGGTAGGAGGAGGGATAAATTAGGAGTCTGGGATTAGCAGACACAAACTACTATACACAAAACAGATGAACAACAAGGTCCTAATGTATAGCACTGGGAACTACATTCAATATCCTATAATAATCTAAAATTTAAAAGAGTAAGAAAAAGAACCTTTATATGTATAACTGAATCACTCTGCCGTACACAGAATCTAACACAACAGTGTAAATCAACTATGCTGCAATAAATAAATTAATTCATTCATCAATAATAAAACCAAAAACAATAAATGGAGGAAACTTAAATGCATTTTACTAAGTGAAAGAAGCTAATCTGAAAAGGCTATACACTGCATGCTTCCAACTGTGTGACATTAGAAAAGGTAAAACTATGGGAAAACTAAAAGATAAATGATTGCCAGGGGCTGGGGAGGGGAGAGTGATGAACAGGTGGAGGACAGAGGATTTTTTAGGGCAGAGAATATACTCTGTGTGATACTAGAACGATGGATACATGTCATCATACATTTATCAAACCCACAGGCTGTACAACACGAGGTATGAACCTGATGTCCTGTGGGCGATACAATGTGTCAGCGTAGGCTCATCCTTCCCAGCGGAAGAACCATTCCAGGGAGTTATGCTACAACGGGGGAGATTCTACGTGAGCGGAGGAAGGGGCTTATGTGATACATCTCCATATCGTCCTCTCAACTTCCCTGCTCCAAACTTTACTGCTGTTTAATAATGAAGAAACAATGGTGTGCCCAGAGGTTAGGTGTGCGGATCCTGGAGTCACACAGAGTGGGTTTACACCCCAGATTTCTCATTAGGAGTAATATGAACTTGGATAACGTGACTGCTACATCCATAAAACAGGAATAATTAGTAACAATTATTATAAACGGCATGAACCTAAAACTGATCTAAATAAAGTTGAAAATTAAAAACAAAAAACAAAAAACTAATGACTGGCTAGTGTACCATCATGACCGTTTAATTTAAACTGCTTCGGCACGCCCACAGTGAATGCTTTCACAGATACACATTAACTTTGAAAAGCCCCAGTCAAAAGTCCATAATGCAATACTACCTCACACACTCACACACTCACACACACACACACACACACGCACACACAATCCTTTCAGAAACGTCATACATAGAGAACTTTGTTTCCCTGCAGAGCAACACAACCATCCAATGGCAAGCCCTGCAGATACAGTAACCGGGGCTAGGACAGCATCCACCACTGAGCTCCTAGCTCACTGTCACGTTAGAGAGCTTTTGAAAAATGGCATTTAATGACTGCTTACAGACGAAATGTGACACTTCCCACCCAGTATTCCACTTTAAGGTGAATGATGTCATAGAGAACGCTGTGCCGCTAAACAGAGAAACCCCCCTTTATTCCCAGGGTGGTGACGACATGGCCAAGGGCCAAGCAGACCATCGGCAGGCAACATGTAGAACCGGATGAAGGCTCCAGGAGATGCAGAGAAAAGAGGAACAGAATCATGCTCCCAGGACACCTCTGCTGTCCCCACAGGGGTCCTTTCTAGCAGTTTCTCAGAAACCTTTGGAGGAAACGTTGTCAAGGGCTTGACTTCTACAGCCTGGGGCAGCCTTTATAATAGAATATAAAGGTGGAGGCGGATTCAGCTCTAGACCTTCCACTTTCTGGCTGTTGTAATGCTGGGCAAATTATGCAAGTTGCCTCGAGCCTTGCCTGTCACAAACGAAAATGTGGTGGGAAGACCGACTTCCCGAGGATATGGTGATGGTTAAGTGAGTTAATGTTTAGCCCCTGGCTTGTAACAGGCATTCCATATTGGCTCCCTGTTCCTCTCATGGGAAAGAGGAAATGAATAATTACACCAAACTCTCAAGGCATTGAGACAGACAGCTTATCTCCCCAGGCCCAACTGCAGAAAGACTGGGCATCTTATGTTCACGCACAGTCATAAGTGCAAGGGGGTGCTTGTGTCGCCCCAAGTCTTACGCTAAACTCTTTTCATACTTTGTGCCATTTATAACAATTGTTACTAATTATTCCTATTTTTTAGATATAGCAATCACTTCATCCAAGTTCATACTGCTACTAAATGAGACATCTGGGGTGTAAATCCACTTTGGGTGACTCCAGGATCCACCCACCTAACCTCTGACCACACATTGTTCCAACATTACTGAAGGCAAACAAGGAAGGAATCTCCAGAATCACTTTTGGAGAAAACTGAGTCAACAGAGGCCTTCAAGTTAGCACACTATTTTCCTTATGTGAAAATGAAGTCTGTTTCCTGTATTTCAGCTCTAAGACTACGAGTCTGATACCCAGACTCTGTCAGAATTTATCTCTGCCAAAGTGAAGTCCTGACAGCTAATGGCTGCAGTCTGATGTCGGGCCACACTCGCTACATCACTTCCAAAAACGCAGTCAACAGTAGGCTGCAGAGCCTCCAATCGATCATGCCAGAAAAAGATATTTATTTTGCAGCTGCTCTTTGCCAAGTAGAAAAGCAATTATCTGTACCAACACAAAACACGACTGCTTGGACACAATACACGCAAGGAGAAATGACTTAAATCAGGAAATCAAAATTATAAACTCAGCATGTACCGAATGCATAATAGAAAGGGATTATCTCCTCCGTGAAGTTTCCATTAATTTCTGTCCTTTGGAGGAAAATCACGAATTGAAAAGTCAAAAATCAATTATGGTGTGGATAAACAGCAGTTTCTCTGTGTCATGGGCAACCGTACTCTCAAGTTTCCTGTCAATTTTTCTTAAATTTGAGAACTCTTCCAAAATTACAAAAATGTGTAGAAAAAAGTTTATATAAGACACAATCTTAAAGGACAAAGAGAAAACACTGAGCTTTCACCGACATGCAGGATTCGATCATGATAAAAAATCTCAGAACTTGATTTTTTTATTCTCAGGAATGTAATCATTAATATCAACTGGTTTGAATTTTTAAATCTTCACACTTTAATACTATGTGCCATCTGGCTTGATGATCAGATATTTTCCTACCTGTGAATCTAAAACAACACCACACCTGTGGCCCTTCTTTGCAGGAGTCAAGGTACTGTTAGAGCAGGCAGATAGCTAGATATGAGCAGAGAAAGGGGGACACAGACCAAATGGCAGGAATTGGGCAGAAACGAGGGGCACAAGGCCAAAGGCAGGAAACCACACATCCTGTAAGCAGCAGGGATCCCTGGGCAGAGAAAGAAAAGCAGGAACCTTGGGGCTGATAAGGGATCATGCCTTTTGGGATGACAAGTGGCCTGGAGAAGAACAAAGAAAGGTGAGAAAAGGCAGGAATTTCTAGTGTCTGAATGTAACATTTTGCTCATTGTGCCCTCATTTCAATAAAATTAGCCTTGCAGGTCAGAAGTCCCCATCATGCATGGACGCCATGACACCTCCGATCCAGACTAAATAAGGACAAAAATCCCTCCTCCCTTTGGGAAGGTGGAGTTGGGATGATGATCAGGGAATATGACCCCAAACCCTTCCCTCCCCATGAATATTCCACCCATTCATTTCTACACCCTGTGTAACCAACTTGCCAAAGAAACTCAGAGCAGCCGCCCACCTGAGCCTGCCCGCTCTCCCCTGAGAGTGTACTGTCCATCCTTTAATAAATCTTCACTTTACCTTTTTTTAACCTCTAAGTCTTGTCTCTGAATTCTTTCTGGGACAGGACAAGAACCTGGAACACGGGTTGCATCTATCGACAACAGTGCCGCATCTCCCCCATGTTCCTCCACGACAGGGCTCCTGCCTACCTGCCTAGCCTCATCTCCCACCACTCACGTCCTGAGCCGTTGCAGCTGCACACACGCACACACACACACTTTGCAGGTCGTGCCTCTGTGTCCTCCTTTCTGCTGTGCTCTATGCTGGAAGACCGCCCTCCCTTTCTTTAGCTCATTGTGTCATCTGTTAAGACTCAGGGTGAGCCAAACTTCCCAGGCTGGCTCAGACATCCCGCCCTGTGTGTCCCATAACTCAGTGTGCGTACATCTAGCATTTACACTACCACCCTCAGCGAGATTATTTTCTTAATGTATGGCTTCCCCGCTGGGATGTAAACTTACCCATGCTGCGCCCATCAGAGTCTCTGTTTTTGAGAATCTGGAGTCAGAACACATGCACTCCCGTCTCTCTCTTACAGAGACCTGAGCCTCTCAGAGACTATCTGAAGCTAGGACTGAGACAGCCCGGCCCTGTCCTCATCAAACTAAGCAAAGTCAGTCTTTAAGAAGAGGAGGAAAGAAAAACAATACGGATTTTAAAAAAGCAAAAGAGAGGTGATGAAGCCCTAAAAAGCTAAAAAAAAAAAAAAAAAATGCTTTGAGTTTGCCCGTTCCTGTGTGCATAAACCAGGTTCCATACCTCCATCGGTGTGCTGTTACCCTTCTGATAAATATCCCAACTTGCTTCAACAAGCTTTTAAAAAGTTGTGCTCTTTACAAGCAAATGACTAGGACATCTGTATATAATAAATGTTTAATAAATGTTTATTTGTCAAATGAATCAACTCTCTGAAGCGTCAACAGGAACCAGTTTGCAAACGCACAGCGTGAACGACCTCTGTGATGGCTGAAGGCAAAAATCTGTCTAAAGCAAAAATTAATCCTTTTAATATTGATGTTTCATCACATTTAATATCGGTATCTTCAATGCACCTGACTTACGTTCCAAAGACTCGGGCAGTCAAGAATGCAAAATGGAAAAGAAAAGAAAATAGCAAAAATGTACGTTGGTGAAATTTCTCCCGCTGTCTCTTTGGTCATTTATGAGGACGTCCAACCGTGGTACCCCACTTCAGGGTCAACCACCAACTCCCACACAACTTCCAGCTACACACCCCCCCCCCCCAGCGGAGCGCAGTAATTAAAAGAGAAAAGGAAAGGTACCGGCCGAGTTTCATGAAAGTTTGGCCCAACAGAGTATCAGATGCCATGAGGCCACCCCATCCTGTCTCCCTTGGCTCATTTCAGAGATAAAAAACAGCAAACATCCAGGGAAGTGAAACTGGCCCAGGGCCGGAGCAAGTTAGAATCCGAGTAGAACTCAGTCTCCTCCCACCCAGGCCACGACTCCTTTTACACCACAGCACATTTCTTTACGTCCAGCACGACCTGGGAAATAGGTCTCTTCTCTTTTGAAAAAAGCAACCATCAGAAGTCTACAACGTTCAGATTTTTCACAAACAGCAATGAGGAACAATGATGTGAGCTTCACTGTTCAAGACATCATGTTGTCTCAGTCATCACCTGTTACCCACACATGTATTTTCTGCTTAAAAATATCCGGCGATTGGTACCCAATCTCGACTTATCATCAAGGTTTACCTATTCATTGTGGCTATAAAGTTCGTGCCATACAGAAGAGAGGAACCGACCGTCTTGAGGATATATGTACAGTCTCTCACCAACTCTGCGTGAAAACAGAACGTGTACTTTTATCATTAAATAGACAACTTTTTAAACCAAAACTTTTTTTTTTCATCATAAATGCACTATGGATCATAAGTTCCTTCACAAAGTCACATTCCTCTCACAGTCACAAAGGAAAATTACTTAACAGAACCAAAGGTAGAGGACAAAAAGAATCTAAGAGGAAGAGTTAGCTGTCAGGAAATAAAATCTCTACCACTTGAAGACTGAAATGCATTGATTACCCATTAGGAGCTAAAGGCATGTCTAGCTCTTAACATAAGACACCAACATTAGTCCTTCCCCTCCGTCCAACTCTGGCCGGTTGTTTGCATTTAGTTGTTCATTTTTCTGAATTATGATATAATTAATTGCCTTCATCTCCTAAAAACCCATACTTACGTTCCCTTTAAACACTTTACCGATACTTTTAGAGGTTAAATCGTTAAGAGCAAATCTTTAATGCCAGGATCCTTATGGAGACTGCTGCTTTGGGTGATTTCAAAATCAATATGCATTTTCTAGATTATATATAAAGTAGTAAAGATCAGGGTTTGAATAATGTGAACAGCATTAAAAATTCATAAATCTACAACATGAAACAATCTTCCTACATGGTTATAAAGGTCACCAATCTAAAAAACTGGCAAATTGTCTTTATTATTTGATTTTCAACCTCACAATTTGCTTATTATTAAAGTGATGTTTTCTTCAGTAGTAATTCAAAACACATCAAAAATGTTTAATGAAAAAAAGCCTACTGTCAGTCTCAGAAACCAAGAATAACTAAGCATATAACTTATAATGACGAGCACGGTATCCATCCATTAAGAAGTGTTAACACGGGCATTCTGTTTTCCTGCTAAACTCTGATGAACTTTTCACATCACTGCTACGAGGGTATTTTTATAATTATTTTCCTCTAAAATACTGCAAGTTCATAAAAAGAAAACTAAATATAAACAAATCAAGTCGAGGTTGTACCACTTTCATAAATACAGCAAGGAAAAGGTGACCGCTGTAAAAAGATCTCTAAGTGGCAATTCTTCCGCACTCGCTTTGACATGATACAAGCACGAAGCATGGCGGTGGGGAAAGCTTAGTCGGAGCCCTACCACGTGCGAAAAGCCACAACCAAAAGCCATGCTAGGCCCTTCTCATGGATTCACTCATCTGTGCCTCACAGTAACCTCACAGAGCACCTCTTCTGTATTTTTTCAGGCATTCACGTGTTTAACGTTCTGTCACATTTAATCTACAAAACATAGTACCAGTTCAAAACGTGTGGCAGACAATTTTCAGAGCAACAAACTGGACATCCCACCAAATTATCTGAAACCTTCATGATCTATTGCCCGGTATAGAATAATGTTCCCGTGAAAGAATTATTTATGTCTACCCTGAGTGTTTACAATGTTAAGAGGAACTGGTACTGCTTTTAGTACAATCACTCCACCACCTCTCAGCAGGCTACATTCAACAGGATAAATTCTTTTCAAAATGCAGCTGGATGACAGTAGCATTAACTGAAAGAGTGAAGAAATTGGAAGCAAACTCCCTAACAGCACCCTAGGAGCCCTCCCTGTGTTCTGCAAAAGAAAGGAGAGGTGTCTGGTGTCCTCGAAGTCACCCAGGTTCTAGGCCACACAGGACAGAGGTGGAGTGTCCATATGGTGACGGATGAGCTATTGGAAAACCCTGAGGCCTGGCATCCTCTTCTAAGAGCCTACTGTGACTTGCGTGCCCACCAGAAGTGCCTAGGTTCTGAGTTTTCTCTTTCAGCATATGTCCCCATGCATCCTTTCGGAAAGCCGACACCTAAGCTGCTCTACACGGAGAAAGGAAGGACGGATCATCCACTGAGTGGAATTCACAGGGGATCAAAGATGGCCAAGAATTGGTACCCAATCAAGATTAAGCTGGATGAACCAGGAGCTGTCAGCACTTAACGAACTCTACCAACTGCTTTCCATAGATTAAAAGGAGATTTACCTCCTTAGCATGTGATTTATTTAGAAGCAGCTTTCAGTGCTAAGTTCCCAATGAAGCCAAGGAACACGTCATGCATAAGATCCACTTTAGTGTTGACTTCAGTTCAAGAAGCAAAGCAGATTTCAATAAACTTTCCAGAGAAACCCACCAAAATAATTCCTGCTTTACCATATACTCTGGGTCTGGTTCAGAAGGAATCACGTCGCTCTCAACTAATGGTTACGAAATAGTCAGAGAAAAAAACTCTCTTCTAATTCTCTATCCATAGACATCCTCCTACCTTTCGGTAAATTCTATATATTTGAGAAAAGCTCCTGTGAGGAACTTGGGAGCCCCGTGTGGGTAAATCAACCCATTAAAGGCACATTAATTGCACTATCTCAATAAACACAGTTCATAATTACAAAGCCTGGTAACTAACATTAACTGGCAGGGGTTTGGTTTTTTTTTGAAAATCACTTTTCAATTTATTTTTTCACGTTTTTAAAAATAAATCTCCCATAATTTCCATCATTCCTGTAGCAAAACACCAGCGTTTGTTCACCCTTCTCAGTACAATGTGTCCTTCTCTATAGGAAAAGAGCCTGTGGCAGCCACTCACCTCCCTGGTCCAGTCACTAAGGATGTGTGCAGTCCGGCGACACCAGGAGGTCCTACAGGGTCTTAGCAAGACTACGGGCCGTTCACCATATGAAAAAGAAATTGGCAAGCCATGAAAATGCTCCAGGTGTGGATGGGACAAAAGTAAGGAGAGGATGTCATTTGGACATTGTGTCGAAATGAATGGATCATGGGTGTAAACAGTTATAAAGCTGTTTAATAATAATTTTACCAATAAACACACCTGTTGGTTTGGCCAGTCTTTATAAAACACAGCCTGAGAGTTACTGCTTTCTTGGGTCCACCACCATCATGTGCCAAACAAGTCACCAAGTCACAGTGACCTGGCTGCAGGTGTCCCAGAACGACATCGAAAGATGGAAGTAGTTCTACTATTGCAGAAGAGAGGGAATTCCACAGCGAAATGTGGCCCAGCTCCTCTTTAAACAAAGCAAAGGAAGTGAGGAAAACTGATCAGCAGCAATGAAGGAATTTGCAAAGTCTCTTTATTTTTTTAAAGTGAAAGTGATTTGTTCAGGGAGATACATGCTCCATAGACAGAGCGCGGGGTCATCTCAGAAGGCAAGAGGGGTGGCCCCACGGGTGGGGGTGGTTAGTTTTTATGGGCTGGGGAATTTCATATGCGAACGAGTGGGAGGATTATTCCAGCTGTTTTGGGGAAGGGGCAGTGACTTCCAGGAATTGGGTACCCACCCACTTTTTGGCCTTTTCTGGTCAGCCTGGGAACTGTCATGGTGCCTGGGGGTGTGTCATTTAGCAGTTAATGTATTACAATGAATGTATAATGAGGCTCAAGGTCTACTGGGAGTTGAATCTTCCACCATCTTGGGCCGACTTGGTTCTAACCAGTTTATGTCCAATCCTCAATGGCTATGTCATTCTTTTCATGGTTGTGCCCTGCCCCCTTCCCTCCTGTCTCAAAATTATAGGTGGACAGTAAGCCAGGTAGAGTGTCATCCATAGAATGGAGGCAAAATAAGAGCATATATTCATGCTAGAAAAGGGGGGGAAGAGAGGATGGAAAGGAGAGAGGCTGGACTAGAATAGGAGTTCTTATTTGAGAGTAGAGAAGATTATCTCTGTAGTTTCATAGATACATGGCTACACCCCAAAGACAGCCCTGTCCACTCTGTGTGCCAACAACAGATCGCTTTAGGGCAATGTTTGTTCATGGGGAGCCCGACAGAGCATCGCGTCTCTGTCTCTAGGTGTGTTTGTTGTGCTCACTAGTTTCCAAGAGTTCACTGAACATGATTAATCTTATCACATCCCAGAACTGTGACAGCCGTGTGAACGTTCAGAATGCTAGTGTCACATGACCACAGTTAAACAGAAATGGAGACTTCAAAAAATGGAAAACGAGGAGAAAAATGATGTATGATACACATATCTAGGTGATAAATGTGACTGGTTACAAAATTCCTCTCTCTGGGATTTCTTCCTGAGGATCGAGGTTGGAAACAAGGGTTTTCTGCTCAAACCAATGAAGGCTTAAAAGAATAAAATACACTCTGAGTCTAATGCTTCATGGGCTCACACACAGGAAACAGAAAGTGTACTCCAGACATCTCAATTCAAGGATACTTTTGCAAAGTCTCTTCAAAATAAGATCTTAGTTAATATCTACTTCCATAAGGTGGTCTGTGTTCTTAACGTGGATTCATGTAATGAGGTTTACATTTGCATTAAGAGATTTTTATAGTAGGGGAAAGGATTTATTAATGCGAATCCCCAGACGTCACTTTAAACTGCTGGAGGTATTTTCTGTGTAGCCCTATTAGTTAACGCCACCCTCTCTCATTTGGTCACCCCATTTTTTTAAAGCAGTAGCTGAATGAGATTGAAAACGGCTCATCTGAGATCAGTCAACCAGAAACGTATGTCAAACGGTGGGGGGGGAAACCCAATGATTCACCAGTAATACAAGCTTTCAACACAGATTTTTTTTTCTGTCACCTGAAAAACCTCATTTCACTGGCTGACTAAGTTTCTCTCAAAGCTGACATGAGGCTGTGAATAATAATCTGGGACACATTTGTCCTACTCACAGGATCATACGTGTGGAATGAAAGCTCCAAATCTTACCTCAGGAGTTTAATCCACACAGCATTTCTTACTTTAGGGGAAAGGAGTACAATGCAAAGTCTGCGTTAAAATGACACTGAAAGACCAGTTACCCACTCTACCAGGGAAGGTCAAAATATTTCTATGTCTCCCTAAGTCCCCTGAATTTAATTACCCTGCAATTTCACCCTCATGCCAACCTGCTCTCTAGTCCTAAACTTGTCTTAGTTTCTTGATTTGCATGCCTCTGTACAAGGTATACAAGAAAAACTTTTAAGACACACTGAAGTGTGAAAAATCTAACCACGGTCTTACCCACAAAAGCAGAAAATGAGCCCATTTTAGATAAAAACACCATGATCACCATCCAGCTAAGTTCTATGAGGGCAGGGCTTTGTTGACCTCACTGCCAAATATTCCTGGCGCCTAAAATGCTGCCTGGCACATAGAAGGTTTCCAGTAAATACTGACAGCTGAATGAATGAATGAATGAATGATTCATGACAGATGCTGTAAAGTAGCAGACAAAGAGGAAATTAGCAGGAATTTACTGAGCCAGGAACTGCCTTCAACACCTACCATAATCACTGTCATTTAACTACGAAATCAATCAAGTCCATCCATGAAACATGACTACATACAGGTACGAGTTAGGAGTGTAAGATTCACGTAGAATTCACTGAGCTTTCCAGTGTGAAAGGGGAAAGCGTGCCCATGTGTGACGAAGAGGATGGGGGAAGGAAGGTTTACACACAAAACAGCTCTCATTTCCCATGGAACAATTAAGTAAAAGGTCGTATAACTGAATTTTCAACTGACTCCAGAGCGTAGACCCTAAGGCTTAGGTTCACTGCGCTTGCTACTTATTAGCCAATCACTGAGTCACACAGAGAAACAGCTTAACTACATCAATGACTTGCAGTAGGATTTCCTCCTGGGTTGGAATGTCCCCCTGTATTAGATAACTTCTGAAAACATTTTGCCTGATGTGGCATTAAGACACCTGTTTGACAGTCTAATGCCATGCATGCAACGCAAATACACACTAGCAGGTAGTCTCAAAGTTCAGTCAAAAGAATCCCACACAAACCCATTCTTTGCCTGCAAACTATGAGTTCACCAGCTTCACGATGCATCCTGGTGTTTCGAAACCTCCACAAGAATAATACTCATAACACTAAGCTACTACTAATGCGCTCTACTGACTGCTGGTCACGGTGTGCCAGGCACCACTTCACACGCTTAGGACACGCACTATGGCTTGCAGTCCTGACAAGCAATGCTAGAGTCAGGTCCTACTGTTAGGTCCCCCTTTTGGAGATGAGAAAACTGAGGCTCGCGGAGGTAAAATCACTTGTCCAGGATCCAGTAAGTGAAGGAGCCATCATTCACTGTCCGCAGAGATCTTAAGAACTAAGACGGTATCGCCTCTTTGAACTTTCATTTTCTTTACCTGATCACCTTCTGACAACAGTACAAGCAGAGCTTTTACAAATAATTTTAATGCTAATCAAATTTATAGTCAAATACATGACACCTTTCCTTTCCAAAAAAAGGACACTCTGTGACAACTTTCGTTTCCAAGGAAGGATGATGGTCCTTCTTGCCCGCAAGCATGTTAACTTAGTAAGACTCTGACCCAGTTCCAGTTGTGCTGTGGACTGCTCTCCAGGCATCATTCTTTCTAAAACAGGATGGTGCTCAGGGTTTAAAAAAAAAAAAAGCATATCATCTATTTCAATGTATTAGCACCAACACCCTATATCGAAGCAAGTCAGGAGGTGCCTCCTTTGTTGACCCAAGGAGAGCTGCAAGAATATTCCTACCTCTGAAAGTTCAGCAGGGAAGCCAGCTCCACTGAGCATGACACAGGGGTCCTGCCTCCTCCCTAAAGCCAAGTCCTCACCCAGGACTCTCCACTTCAGAGCAAAGAAAACTGGCAAAGGCTTAGGAGTCAAACAGCTTGAGTTCCAATCAACCTTACCCCTTGCTATCTATGCAAATGTGGACCAGACGGTTTAACCTCTAAGATCTTCCATTTCCTCCTGATAATGGGAATTCTAAGATTTCCCCAAAAGGAATATTGTGACAGTTGCATGGGATAACATGTGGGAAGTGCTGGCCCACTTCCTGGTACACAGGAGATGGATAACAGACATAAAGTCTTCCCTCCTGAACGGTCTTCTGCGCCGGCGTGCAGGAGCTGACTCACACTGGCTTCCAAGAGATGACTACTCAATTTTCAGGAATCTTACTGGCCAGTTATTAAAAACACCCATCATTGAAAATTACATTATATATAAACTCAAATCATGCTAAAAACAAAGGTAATATGAGCATATATCCAGAAGGAACCCTACTTCAAAAAGACACCTGCACCCCAATGTTCATAGCAGCACTATTTACAATAGCCAAGACATGGAAACAGCCTAAATGTCCATCAACAGATGACTGGATAAAGAAGATGTGGTATATTTATACAATGGAATACTACTCAGCCATAAAAAATGACAACATAATGCCATTTGCCATTGGATGTCCCTAAAGAATGTCATTCTAAGTGAAGTAAGCCAGAAAGAGAAAGAAAAATACCATATGAGATCGCTCATTTGTGGAATCTAAAGAAAAGAAAAAAATAGAAAAAGACAAATGAACATAAATACATATCAGAAACAGACTCACAGACATAGAATACAAACTTGTGGTTGCCAGCAGAGAGGGGGGTGGGAAGGGACAGACTGGGAGTTCGAAATTTCTAGATACTGACAGGCGTATGTAGAATAGATAAACAAGATTATACTGTATAGCACAGGGAAATAGATACAAGATCTTGTGGTGGCTCACAGTGAAAAAGAATGCGACAATGAATATATGCGTGTTCATGTATAACTGAAAAGTTGAGATCTACACTGGAAATTGATACAACATTGTAAACTGACTATAACTCAATAAAAAAATGAAAAAAAAAACAAAGGCCATAAATAATCAAAGTTCATCACTTCCTAATTAGTTTCTTTCATTTTACTGCTCTCTCTCTCTGCTCTTGAGATCAGTCATGTCTATTGTCTACAAGGCAGTGGAAATGCCACCTGATGGTGGACTAGGGCACACCTCCAACTCCACGTTCAGTGATGTCA
Organism: Camelus bactrianus; assembly: GCF_048773025.1. Taxonomy (NCBI): domain Eukaryota; kingdom Metazoa; phylum Chordata; class Mammalia; order Artiodactyla; family Camelidae; genus Camelus; species Camelus bactrianus. The sequence goes on from NC_133572.1 coordinate 19,139,718, forward strand.
CATTTGTGGCTGGAAACCAGCCATGGCAGGAGCATTCACAAGGAAACTGGACAACACAACAAGTCAGAGTTTACTGTCTTTGGAGGGCCAGTCACTCAGCATTCACCAGCACATCACTGGCATTCATATTTCATCTTCTTTCTGCCCCAGCATCCTCCATCTCTACTCTCTACAAGTTATCTACATAGATACACACCCGCATTAAACTTAAAACAAAAATGAAAACAAAAACCCAACACCCCTCCAGTTAGCATCCTTTTCCCCATTTCTTCATTGCCAAATTTACTGAAAATGTTCTATGTATGTTTAAGTCCAACAATTTCTTACCATCCACTCACTAATTCACTCATTTCACAAATATCTGAGCAACTTCTATTAGCCAGACACCATGAAAGGAACTGGGGACCCAAATATGACCAAACCCAACACGTTCCCTGCCCTGACGGAACTCTGGCATGTTGCGGTCTGACTCGTGCCTCCTTGAAATTCTCTAACACCCTATTAATTCTTCTTTATTCTCCTCCTTTGCCTTCCTTAAAAAAATTCACAATTTCCTCAAATGTTCTGTCTTCTTTTCCTTCATGGCCTGCACCGAAAAAAGTCAAGATTTCCTCCAGGTTTTGACTGTTTATGTCTCTTCTTTCTTGCTCGGGAATTTCATGCATTACTGTGGTTTTATCCTTTCCCAAACCTCAGAAAACTGATTTTTCCTCTAGCCTTTCCATCGCAGCAAACTGACACCGCCAGCCACTCAACTGTTGAAGCCAGAAACCCAAAAATCCTTGTTTCCTGCCTTGCCCTCACCCCTTCACCCCAGAGTCAGCAAGTCCTCTTAGATCTGCATCCAAAACTTATCCCAAATGCACCGTAACCCTGCATCCCAGTCTCTGTCACCACCCTCGGCCAAGACCATTTCTTTTTCCGTCAGTCTGTACAAAAGTCTCCTAACCCTCATCTCCGCTCTACTCTCGCCCCCTAACCACGCACTACAAGAAGCCAGAGTGAACTTTCAAATATAAACATTCTCTCCACATTAAACAAACAAAACAACAGTAAGGAAACCCTCCAAAATCTTCCCCATTCCACGCAGAACAAAATCCACTCTTGCTTCCACGGCCAACATGCCCTTCGTTACCTGGGCCTGCCCACCCCTGACCTCACTCCGTCCAACCCCCACGCGCTCGTTACCCCAGGTCTGGAGCCCTCTGCCCACATCTTAGCAGGGCTAGCCCCTCCGCTCATCCACGGGGATTCAGGAGGCCTTCCCTGACCAACCGATGGGAATGCACCCCAGCCAGGCCCAACCACCACTCCCCATCACACTGTTCATCCCTTGTTGGTTATTTAGCGTCTGTCCTCCTTGACTGGAAGGGAAGCCGCACAGGAGCAAGGACCTTGACCTCTTATTCACCGGGACACCCCTGGATGCCTGGAAGCAGGCCAGGCACGTGGTGGATAATAGATATTTGTCGATGAATGAATCCATGGAGCAAGATGCAAAAGACAGAAAAAGGCACAAATAATTGGAAATAAAGACCCTGAAAAGAGGGGGTTGTCTGGGACTGCCCAGAAGAATGAGAATAGCAATCTGATACTTAATTGCTAATAGTACGAATCAAATTTCCATCTTTATTACTCTGACTTGCCCATGGCGGGAACTATTTTAGCGGCCCGGTAATTCAGTCAGCGCCTGTGCTGATAAGTCTATGTTCATTTTCATGTCTAGGTCAGAAGATTAAAAAAAAAAGAAAGAAAATCCCAGGCTTTAAAGATTTTCCGGCATCCTCAAAATCATTTCTGAGAGGCAGCGTCCCCTGGGCCCCCCTCGGTATTTGTGCTGTAATAAATACCCATCACAGACCCAGAGCAGGGCGGACAGGGCGGGGCGAGGCAGAGGGGCCTGTGCCCCGGTGCCCGAGGGGAGCCGCGAGATGTTTGTGCTTCTTAATTGAAGCTTCGCAGCCTCACCCCCTGCTTCCAAGTCACAGCGGACAGCAGGCCTTCTACTTGGCTTCCTCCAGCTACTCCCTTCTTATCTGATCTAATACAGGGAGGGGCGGCGGGGAGGGAGGAGCAGGGAGGGAAGGAGGGAGGTGGGAGGAAAGGAGGAGGAAGGAGGGAAACCAGGGACCGAGGGAGATCACAAAGAGCCACCGACTCAGGGCTTCACCTCTGCAGCCTTCCCTGGGCAGCAGGGGACGCTCGCTGGTGGAAACACGCAGAGTCAACGAGCCCAGCCCAGTACCTCATCAAGGACCTCACAGCTCGAGGCGACACCGGGAATCCGCTGCTCTTGGGTTCGGGGGGCGATGGAGCGTGGCAGCCGCCCCAGGCTCCTCTGTGCGGGGGCCGCTGGGGCTTCCCGTTCTCCCGGGGAGGGTGCGCGGGCTGGGCGCTCCCGGGCGGCTGCGGGCTGCGCGCGCCGAGGACCCCATTGCTCCTGACGGGGCGGGAATGGAGGGGAAACAGAGGCAAGCAGAACGTCAAGGCTTGCAACAAGGAAGCGCAGTCCCCTGTCCCATCCCCAAGCCCTGCTGCCTAGAAGCAACCGTGCACAAGTCCTTTAGCTTTTCAGTTTCTGGTATTTATCACAATATTTATAAAATAACATAAAATTGTCGTGTTATTTCTTTTTTTCAATTTTAGAATTGTCTTACTGACTTTCTACTATAGAAGACTAGGACTTAGTCCTTCTTACATGGTCACCAACACACACACACACAGTCTTCACTCTTCATCTTCCAAATATATTTCTCTCACAATAAATATAATTTGAATTCTCGCAACTCGTCACGGTGATAGTCAAGATTTACATTATTACGTTCTTGAAAATGTTGCTCATAAACCATCTGCCCAATGTATCCTCCCATTTTTCTTTCACGAATCCTCTGAGATATAAGTCATAACCACTCGCTGGGCAAAAATTAAAAAGTCTGATACTACCAAGTGATGGTGAGAACGGGGAACGTGGGGGCCTCTCATCCGCTGCCACAGTCATTTCAAGAGCTATGTCTTGGCCTCAGCACAGGGAACACGTGTCCACCTGTGGTCCTCACTTCAGCAGCCTCACTTCTGTGGTTATGCCTTACAGAAACCCACAGGTGTGTGCTCACAAAAAGTTACTGCAGCATAGTGAAAATAACTTAAATTCCAAATCCAGAAGAACGGACGGATGGTGATCATTAAGTCCTACACGACAGTTACAGTGAATGAGCTATAGCTGTATCCTCATTCATGAATCTTAAAAGTTCAATGCTAAATGAAAAGAAAAGAAAGCAATGCCATTTACATGAAGTTTGCAAAGACACAGACAATGCTGTCTGATATTCACTAGTATATACTTATTAAGTAAAAACATACAAACCATCATAGAAATGAAAAGTGCCAGATTCAGGACCGTGGTTATTTCTATAGAGAGAGGGTAGGGACCAGGGTCAAGGATTGTTATTCTCTGCACGTTGGAAACTATATCCTAATTTTAAAAAAAGAAAAAAATCTAACTTTCATGAGCTGAGCTTTCACTGAAAATGTTTCTTCTTAAAGGCGATGTCAAATAAAAGAAATCCCACTCTTTTCATGTGCCCCAGTCTTGAAATTCAGGAATAAAGTACTCTTCATGTAGGAAAGGGCTTCTGAAACGTGTTTGTTGTTTCTTTCCTGCTGCCTGAATCACACAAGAAGAGATCTTAAGAACAACCTAGTGCCAAGATGTTGATTCTAAATTAGCAGGTAAGAATTTGTGCAAACTGTGTGTGTATACATTATTCTAGGAAAAGGGGACAAGATTCTATGAGATTCTCAAAGAGGTCAGGACCCCCAATACAGGCAGATCCTCTGAGCCGGTCTCCTGATACAAAGTGGAGCCCAGGCCCTGAGCTGCAGCTGCCCTGGGAGGTCCCCGGTCCCTGTCCTGTACGCTGTCCGTGGAGGCCGGGGTTCTCAGGGTAACCTTGCGGTTTGAAGTCAAACAGACAGAAGTCCAAATTGGGCTCGGGTGACTCTGGAGGAGTTACTTTCTGTGCCTGTATTTTCTCCTCTAAAACGAGGGTAACAGTTGTTGTGAGCATTAAGTGACTTCATACCTGTAAACGGCATGGCCCAGTGCCTGGCACACCGCCTGCTCCCAAGAGACACTAAGTGTGATCAGGGCCACATCTCCCTGTTCCCGGCTCTCCGTTTCTTCCTATCACTTCACAGCTGGACTCAGTGACTCACATAATTACTTATGTGATGTCTGTCTCCCCCAGGACTGTTCGTTAAGGGAAGGAATCTTATCTGCGCTATTCTTGGCCAGACACAGAATGAGAATGTGTTAAATGGATGGATAAAAGGATGAAGGAAAGAATGAGTGCCTCTACTTATACAGAGTTACTGGTGGTTGTGAGAGCTAAAAGTTACTAAAAAAACAAAACGAAAGCACAGACTATGAGGCATGCAACTTCTAAGCTATGTATCAGCAGTAATCTTTCTATAGAACTTCTAGCTGTTTGGTAGGATGATGGTCAAGAACAGTTATTAAAGGAATAAAAGAAACAACTGTTTCCTTTGACAAAGCCCAGCTCAACAGCGACCAGATGGAGAAGCAAGGAGCGAAGGCACCCCCGGGCTGGAGAGTCCCACGACCAGAGGAGAGATGATCAGTGATGAGGGTGGACGAAGGAATGCTGCCTACCATTTCAGTAAACACAGAATGTTGCCTGCCCTTCCCGTAAACAACGAATGTCGTCCACCATCAAGCCATCACCACTGTAGCCAGCCTCAAAGGTGCACCTGAGGGGAAGTGGGATGGAGGCCCTAGATGGCTGAAATGCAAATCAATGGAGTAATTTCAATGAGCGCAGACTCTTATATTTTCCCATATACAGAAAAGCACTAAAATCATTAACTTGAAATGTCTGCTTGTTTGTGATGAGCAATAACCTTTTGAATTTCGACTACATTTTTTTCTGTTTGTTTTTTTGTTTGTTTTCTCAGCGAAAACTCAGTTCCTGGTGCCTCCCTGACCTCTTGGGTACAGGCCCCCTCAGAGCTATCTGAGAGGCTTCCTTCCCATGCTTTTGTCCTCAGTCATGTCTCCAAATAAAACCTAATTCTCAACGTTCAAGTTGTGTAGGGTTTTTGTTTTTTTTTTTTCAGTTGACATAAGGTTAAAATATTGCTTGACTGGACCAAAGGGGAGGGTCTGCAGTCACTTGTCACATCCTCTGTTGTCAGTAAAGCAAAGCAGAAGGAAGTTGGGAGGCAGATACCGAGCGGATGCAAAGAGCAAGTGGGAAGCTGGAGGGCCGATAGGCTGCTCTCTCAGCAGTAAGGTCAGCGGCGCAATTACTCCCATCGGTTGAGAGGACACAGGGGAAAGGCATTCTCCTAGAAGCCCAGGGGAGGTCCTTTGGCTCACAGCTTTCTTGGCTTGAGCTTGGGTCAAAATGATAACCGGGCTCTTGCCTTTTCCACGCCTCTGAGATTTACAGAGAGTCAACTGAGCGCTGACGTCTATTTAAATTATCTCCAAGTACTCCCAGGCAGGAAGGTGATCAGAATTTAATGAATCATCTCAGCTTGTTGCCCCTCAAAAGCGCTGCTCTTATCTCTCTACCCAGAAGTAGAAAGAGGCAGGGAATGGGATAAAAAGGCAGGATTTTTTAAAAGATACAATTTTTCATCAGACAAGGCAGGAGAATAAATCGGCTACATTTTTCAAAAGTTCAAATGTAAGGGCCTTATAATGACTGAAAAATGGGGTCTGCATGTCAAATTGTTAGTAATTACGGATTGGATAGAGGGAGAAAATTACAGTATGTGCTTGAACTTTTAATTCACCTTCGTCTTTCTTAGCATCTATAACCCATGGGATAAAATGAATATGCCTTAATTTTTTTTAATGAAAATAGGCTATTAAATAAACTTGTTCTTTAACTGGAAGACGACGTGCATTCCAGTCTAAACCTCACCTGTATGTGGAATTCCAAAAGGCCCCTTCCAAGACTCAGGTAAAAGCCTGAGTAATCTCCAGAGTAAGTAAACAGATTCCAATTTAGTGGTGTTCTGTGATGGATAACACTCACTGGAATGCAGAGATTCAAGGCGAGCTGTTAACAAACTGTTATCATTTGCAACCACTCCTCCGTGTGAACCAAGATTTCTCAGTAGTAAGCAACCGAAACAGTCTAGCAATACAAACTTGCAATTAGCAGAGATACCTTTCAATTACAAGTCTGGGGCTCACAAAAACTTTATAGTCCTCTCTGATTTTCCTAAGAGAGTAAAGAGTTTGAACACATAGAAAGCATTTATCTTTAGGAAATAAGCCTTGTTATTTTATGGTCTAAGGTGAAATACAACAAAATGTTATACTTCCAATTTTTTTAACGGGAGTTTGAGAATTACTGATTTAAGTCCTTCCTCTGTACACATGCCCTGCTTGATAGCAACACTTTAAAGTGACTTACGATTTGTCGTGATTGTGGGACAGGGAAAAGAGATCGTAAACCAAGCACACTCCAAACACCGTGATGCCCGTCTCTTTTACCAGCATCGCGCAAGTCCCCAGAAACAAACTGAGCAGCAGGAAGAAGGGGGAAGCCGTGGGAGGGACGCGCTCCCCAGCACAGCACTGGTCCACACTCCTGAAAAATAGGGCCGAGATTCTTTTACTCTTAAAAAGAAATGTGAGTCGTTAAGAAATACCACCTTTTCAAGATAAGATCTAACATCAATGTCATGGTAGTCTAAGTAGGTGAGCAAAGATTTTTCTTCAAGAATGTTCAGCAAAGAATTGTTTTAAATTGCAAAGACGGAAAAAAGTAACAATACTGAATTTGAGACTTAAATTAAGGCATATATAAATTCTGGTAAATTATGTCCTTCAGCAAATGAACACCAAAAAACGAACACCATTTAAAATTCTACCATCGAGATATATTTAAGTGACATGGAAAGATGTTCAAGCAAATATATTTTAAGAGAATAATACAGGTTACTAAGCCATAGGCATGAATGCCGGAGCCAGGCTCCCTGGGTTCAAATCACAGCTCTGCAGGTGAGTAAGAGAATAACACGGGGCGGTCAGTGGCCTCTCTGGGCCTCCCTTACGTGGGAGATGGGATCGCAGTGTTGCAGGGAACAGTCAATAAATGACTTACCACATGTCAAGTGTTCATCATGACAATTTTTTTTTTTTTTTTTTTTTTTTAGTGAAAGTGTTTCATACGCTTCTGTACAAAGAAATCAGCAGATGTACGTACAAAGCCACAAGCATCCTTCCCCTCTGTGATGCAAACACAGATGTTCTGGTCTTTTCCTTTTCTTCTGGCTAATCTGTATTTTAAAATTTGTTTCCTATGAGGCTGTTATTAGGTAAAGCCTTTTTTCCCTCAGCATAGTTTCCAGCAGGGATTTCCTAAAACCCTCCAGTGGCTGTAAAGTCCTTTCTCACCTTACAAAGCAGAATCGGCCCCACACCAGGAAGCCACACTGCTCCTTCAGCAGGGGCCTTCCACACCTGTTTTTGGCTCCTACTCCTTTGAAGGCCAGCACACCCACAGTTGTGACATCTCACCCTGATTGTTACGTCCTGGAACAAACCTGAATTACACACCAGATTTGTAGCAGGCATGCTTTTTTTCTCTGAAGCTGGTTGATGGCTTAAATTACTCCCAGTGAGAATGGCCTGCACCACAGAAACTCGTAACACTGTGTGGCTCATTAATCCACAGACACGGATGCGCTGCCGGCCCACTCATGTTCCCAAAAACATTAACTCACAGAAAAAATTCAGACTCAATTATTAACCTCCTTCTAACACCGGAGTAAACAGGAAACGACTGCTGAATTGGGGCTTATATTTTTTTAAGATTTTTACAACATCGCACTTTATGTAACCAGCAATGCAGCAGGAGGCTGCGAAGCCAGGACCAGGAGACTGGTGCCGTCCTAAGGAGAGGCCGTGCTCTTTAAGCCAAAACTTCATAAAGCGTAATTCATTCATTCTTGATCCAAGGTCTGAGATGGTTGACATCAAGGCTTCTCAATTTCAGCTCTACTGGTGTTTCAGGAAGATGATTCTTTGTTACGTTAGGGCTGTCCTGTACACTGCAGGATCCTTGGCCTCCACTCACCAAATGCCAGTTGCTCCTTTCCAGTTGTGACAAGCAAAAATATCTCCAGACATTGCCAAATGTCCCCTGGGGCAAGGTGGGCAAATTTTCCGCATGCTGAGAATCACCGGTTTAGAACAGGGCTCTTCAGAGTCACTGGGCTTTGTAAGCTCGTGGGCCGATGAACTGACCCAAAGATCAAGGTTCACAGATCCTCAGCCAGGCAGCCCTCCGTGAAGTAGGGCAGCGTGGTTTACTGGCCCGCTTTTCTGAGTCACGCTCTGAGTCATCTGCCTCCACTCACGTTCTTTTTAACCTCTCCCCTCCATTCTCTGCGTGGATACATCACAACTCAGGTGAGACTCCAATCACATTGGGAGGAAAGGAGCAATATAATGGGAAACTGTTTTATAGCTTTTCAGTCTCCCAAAGCAAGGAGCTTCTGCATTTTGATAAAAGAATGTGTAAACTGGAAACACAGCTGAGAATACTGCGCTCCATTCAGGCCTATTATTTTAGGCTCTGAGCTACTTTAATGGGGATGATAAAAAGGGCAAAAAATATGTAGGACCAAAATGAAAAAAATAAATCAAACAAGTCACAGTTAAATACAAGAGAGGACTATACCCAGTATATTCTGGCTCAGAGCTAAGATTTCAAATTCCATTCTCGGTAAGAACCTACAAATACGGGGACATCAAGAAGGAAGAGCTTGTCTTCCCAGCACTGGGAAAGCAGTCCTTCTGAAAGGCTATGGCAGGCTTCCGGATGTGGCTGCAAGAGCCTTCGGTGAGGGGAGGGCTGCAGATCCCAGGTCTCCAGGAAGCGTGCTGAGCATCTTAGTGCCGAGAAACCTCCCTCCTCTCTCAGGCAGAAGCTCAGAGTCTACACACACACACACACACACAGCACAAATTCCCAGGGAACAGCACGGCTGTAATCACAGAGAAGGGTGTTCTTTGCCACACGTACCTATTGTAGGAGAGAAAGGCGAGCAGAAACAGCAGGCATGCTAGCACGTCAGCTCTGCCCACAATTCCAGCCACCTAGAAAGTTTGGGGGAAAAAAAAAATCTCAGAACACTACTTTAAGAAAATTATTACAGAAATGTATTTGTTTTGATGAATGAAAGGAATGATAAATTAGAAAACATACTGTTCTTCAAATTCTGATATCTGATGAACCACCTCTGGTTGTCCAATGCATTTAACAGTAAGTTTATAGAAGGAGGAAAAGAAAAAGGAAGGGGCCAGATTTCCACGCTTAACTTCATTTTGAACCTTTCTTCTGTAGATGGTCAGTTCACAGCAACACAGTGCATGCCTTCATTGGTTTTCTCAAAATGTTTTTTGAGCAATGAGTGAGTGCTAGACTGTGCTAATGGAACAGAGGATGTTTCCAGAATACTAGGAAAGACTACCACGGAATGGAGTGAGTGTGAACTCATGATGGCTCTAGGTGAGCGTGCGTGCGTGCATGTGTGTGTGTGTGCTTCTTAGCTCTGTCACTGAAAGGGGTCTGAAAGCAAGATACGCCAGTAGCAAAGAGCCATCCTGGCTCCTGGCACTAACCAGAGGCTGCAGCTCCACTACAGAGAGCACGGGCTCCTTAGAGAAGTGGCTGATTCCAGGGCTGAGCTCGGGCGATGTAAGAGGTGCCTGGGTATCTTCTCAAGGTAGGAAGTAAGGAAGGGATCAAAAAATACCAGGTACACGTGAAAAAACACAGAAGCCAATGACAACAGGCTCCCACTGACCAAATATGAGACAATTTGAATATCATACTAAATAAGGACAGTAATTAATTATAAGCCATTGAGAAAACAGACATCCATGAGTGCATACCAATGATAAACACACAGACAGATGGATGGTTGGATGGATGGATGGATGAATACATATATAATAACTACATATATACATGCAGAAAGCAAGTGAACAGGAAAGAATGGAGAGCTCTTCTTTACAATGAAAAGCCAGTTGATAAATGTAGAGGGTGCAGTACAGCTGAAAAATAGCCATTTTGCTTCCAGAAAGAGTAAAAAGACTGGATCCAACAGGAAACATCACAAAATATCAACTGACGCTAAATCTAAAATGTGAAAGTCTGATGGAGCACGGAGGATCTGCAAGGCTTCAAAGCATTTCCTCCCAATGACTTACGAACTGGAAAAATAAAAAGAATAATTATACTATGGAGAAAGTGTATTACATTGCATTACACCTTGACTGAGTAATCGACCAGGACCTCACCAATGCAGGGCACGAGAACGTGGCATGCCTCTGCAGGTGACACCCTGAGAAGGCACAACAGCACTTAGGTGGCATTCCAGCCAGGGGTCCATAACCTGAAACAATCCTGAGAAAACACCAGACAAACCCAGGATGAGGAATGCTCTATTTAAATAAATAAATTAATATTTTAGATTAAAAGTATAAAATATAATAATTCTGTATTAGTTTGTAACATTACAATTTTATTATGTTTTAATATCTTCTCATTTATATATTATAATCAATTGCATTACATCTCATAACTATCATAATAAACACTGCATATAACATACTTTCATATATTATAGGTATGATATATTTTACTCATATTATATATGTATATCTTATGCATTTATATTATTTTATATGATATTCTATATTTAGATATTCTTATATTATGTATTCTTATATTACACATTTAATATATTATGTTATTTTTATGTTATAAAATTTCAATATAATATACATGTAAATCATGAATTATAGATTATATAATATATATTTATTATATACTCATAATTATGTAGCATAGCATACATTATGATATTATAATAAATACATTAATAAAACTTTGTATTATACACATCCTAATATACATTTTAAATTATATTTGAAGATATAAATAATGTAACAGAAAGACAATGAAGCCTGGTGACTGTTCCAAACTTAAGACGAAAGGGGACTAAAGAGAAACATGACTAATGGCCTTGGTTTTAGAAAATATATAACTAAATTATTAAGGTATAAAGGGGCATGAATTATGCAACTTAACTCTCAAATGCTTCAGAAAACAAATATTTTTACATATTGAGGGAGAAAGAGAGAAAGGAAGATAAAACAAAATGTGGCAAAATGTTACAAACTGGTGACTCTGAATAAAAAGTATATGTTCATTATATTTTTTAAGTTTGAAAATACTTTTTAACGTGTTACTTCAGAAAGAGACTGAAATGGAAGAGGGTTGGAGGACAGAAGGCTATTTTTTAATCTGTATTATTTCATTATTCAAAATGTGCGTGCATTTCTCTTAACTTCGTGAAATACAAGAAATAAAAACTACAGAGGAAAAAAATGGGGTATGGTTCAAAAAGTGCTTCAAAGACAAGGTCATGTATAAGGAAGAGTTCACAAGGGAAGTGAACAGGCTTGACATTTCAGGCACAAAAAACAGCCTTACCCAAATCATAAGGGACCTGAAGTCCACAGTGTGTTGGAGAATCAATCAACAATTAATAACAGAAAATAGTTTTCTGGGAAATAAATCTATAAATATCCTCATACGATGAGCACACTTCGCAGTCATAAAGGAGAGGCAAAGACACACGCATGGAGCCAGACCATCCAAGGTTTAAACAGACTCACTGTTGCTGAGTGAGACTCAACTTCGTTATCTTTAATTTCTGAGACTTGGTTTTGTCTGTAAGGTGAGCATCATGCCCCCACCTCATGTCACTGTTGTAACCAGTGGGACGATTTACATACAGTGCCCACTCAATGTCACTGTCCTTCCTTCTTCCTTTTCCCCACAGAGAAAGGGGTGGGACCCTTAGCACCAAGACATGTTCTCCTATGTGACTGAAGGAAACCATCTTTTTACTTTAACATTTACATGTGTGATATTTTATGTTAACTTTATTAGATAGTCCAATATATCAATTAGTTAAAAACCTCAATAAAAAGTAATTCAATTATATACCTGCATATGGATTGAGAACAATTCACATATTGAGAAAAATTCTACTCTAATCTACACCACGAGAAACCTGGACACGGCCGGAGAATTTCACTGGCAGTTCAGGACTGAAAGCTCTTAATGTGGCTGCTCGGACCACACACTGTTCATTGATCCGTTCATCTATAAGGAACTTGAGTGCCAAATCAGGAAGACTGCGTGACTCAAGGGAGGCAGGCGATGACAACGCGGTTTCAGCTCAGTGTCAAGGCTCAACTCAGACCCACCATCTTTAAAGCTACAACTGCACACAGCTCACTTGAGAAGCCCAGGCCGGCTCAGTCTACACCACCACCATTTTGAGCACTGAGCTCAACAGCACCTGTAAGGCCTCTGGAAGGTTAAACAGAGAGCCCAGCTGGCCAACAACAACGTCTTGGGATAAGGCCAAGAGTCTGGGTCCCGAGGGACACCCATCACAGCACAACCGACGTGGCCAGCTCGGACAACAGCAAGACTTGCAAGCTGATACTGGGCGTAGCGAGCAATGGAATGAGGCAATCAACACAGGCTAGCCAAGCATCACCAATGCATTAAAGGCGTCTGAAGGCCTGCTTCCCGGATGGTGGCCAGTCAGTGCAGCTGGGAATCAGCAGCAGAGCGTGTGCCCGCTGGACGCGCCCAGGTATGAGGAACGGAGTGTCCCCTGGAGCGGAAGCTCAGAGCGGGCGCTGAAACGTCAGTGCTCACACGGATAGGCTCTGCAGCCAGCTCCAAGCCACCAAGCATTCACTGACCATCTACTCTGTACCCTGCTAAGCTGGGGTTTCTGGGACAAAGATGTTAGTGTCTTAACAACAAGGGGCTTGTCATCAACTACCCTATGTCCAGACCAGCCATATTCGCTGTGACTCAGTTTGTCAATATCATCATGTACAGTTATTGCATGTTTTACTCCAGTCAACATCTTCCAACTGCCTCTTATTTGCCAGGTATTATGCCAGCTGAAAGGATAAAATCTGCCTCAAGGAGTTAACATCTGGTGGGGAGTCCAAAGATACAAGGAAAGTGCGGGTATCGTAAAAGACGTGAAATCACTGCCATGAGAAGACTGAAGGGTTAATCTGGACTGTAGGATCTGGGAAGCCTTCATGGGAAGACTGGCCGTATACACTGAGACCTAAATGATGGGCAAGGAGGAAGACCTCAGGGAACTCAGGACAGGGGGATGTGTATCCTGGGCCAGAGAGGAAGTGCAGAAGCGTTACAGACAGAGACAAGAGAGGTGTGAAAGCATGCGGGATGTTTCTGGAAGGGAAGGCATAAAGTGATGAGCGCATGGAGCAAATGAGGAGGGGGCGGGAGTGGGCAACAGGACCAAAGAAGGACTGTGAAGTTGGGGCCTGATTCCCTGACAATGTAGGCTGAACCGAACAAAAGGACTTGCTCAAGGCTACAGACAGATGGACCATGTGTATTTCTGCCCTCAAGTCACACGTTTCCATCATCGAACCGGTAGCTGTAACCTGGGACCTGCATTCCTTTAACAAATAATCAAACATTTGGAAAAAACCCCAGTGAACATAAATGAGTAGAATTCAAATACTGTTAACATTCAGATCGCCCAGCAAGCTTAACAGAATCACAAGTGGAAATTGCTAATTAAGGATTTAATTTGCTCCCAAAACTTGTTATTTCTTGGAATACCGCTCACAGGATTTGTATAAAGTGTACTATATGTATAAAGTTATTAATTATTTTATCTGCAAGGATGAGTTCTTTTCATGTCAGACAGGGCCAAGAACATACACTTAACTCATAGCAAGAGTCGAAAGCCAGACTGGCTGATTAGATCCTGACGTGTCCTCGCCCATGTGCTCCTGGCCCAGGTGTGGAAACATTGACCTTCACCTTCAACTCCACGTGTCAGCATTTCCTGCTCTTGCTTTTGACTTGACAGAAGTGCATTCCTTCAAACCAGTAATGTCTCCACAATGATTGTTAAGTTTTCATTCTCATGGGAGAATAATAACGATTTTCCCCACTTTCCCGATTTCTCTACTGATTTTTCTCATGATTCAGGATTCAGGAAAACATATCAATTTCCCAAGAAATATACTGTCAGGAAACCCTTCCAAAAGCATCACAAGGCCTCCAAGGAGGAAAGCGCTGAGTCTGCCTTATTCATTGCTACAGCCCCACGCTGACTGACTGTCTGATAGTCACTCAAACATCTGTTGAAAAATTAAGTAAATAAATGAGTTTGTTCCTCCCTTCTTAAATTGGAAATAATTTTTCCCTCTGCTGGAATTCTTGCCTTATTACAATGTATTGCTTTGTTTTGTACGTTTTTATGTGTATGTTCTCTGACTTTTCCAAGAGCTTGTGAACAAATCATGAGGAGGGACGTGGCTGTCCACCCATATACCCCTTTGGCACTTTGAAGAGGGGTCTGCCCCAAGCAAGTTCTCATTAACTCTTTGCTCATGATACAGTTAAGAAAGCAAATCCTTAACCGTATTAACATGTTTTGAAATTTTAAATCCTCCATCCTTCCAGCCATAATTTCTGGCCTCATTTTTGTTCTTGTTTAACAAAGGGGAGATACACCCCCACTAACTCCCTCTTTTGCCACATTACGGACTATTTTACTTTTTTAAAATAATTTATCACTATGTCTTCTATAATGCACATTTCTTTTTCCTATTTCTCTGTCCTCCACCTTAGAAACCTGAACTATTCTCTATAATCAGATAATGGTCTCTTGATTTTACTTTCCAGTATAGATTATCATATTGGTCAGATTTCTTCGCCTTCTTCTTACACACCCCCATCTCCTTGTGAATGCAAACAGTTTCTCTAACACTCTTCCGTAAACAAATGTCCAGCTCTCAGACTCCTTTGCCTTTGTCATTGGGTTACCATTGATTTTTTTTTTCCCCTGATCAGTACAAAAGCTTGTTGAAACCCTCTCTTAAAGGTCATTTTCACTAACAGGATTTTCTTTTTTTCTTAGAATTCAACCTAACTCTATTAGCTTATGATCACATTGTCCAAGGTTACCTGTATTTCATGCTCTGCCTCTCTGCAAGCATGGAATTAGGACCATTACTACCCTATTCATTTGTTCTTTCCCACAGAAATTTTCCCCAAGACACTGTGAGCATGGATTTTCAACTCTACTTAAGAAATTACGTATTGTCTATGGGCTTAGATTAAAATATTGTCACTGACTCAGCGTCATACATTCTATGCGGCTGGGAGTGGTAATTCATGACCATTTCCCTTCACGTGACATCCAACAACAACACTGGAAACTTGTGTATCTCTCTCATCATTTAAAACTCAGATCTAAAACGTTTCTTCATAACTCTAAATACCTCAAAGGATCTAACTTCCCACGAATTTTAAAAATGGCCGTTTAAAAATAGGACCACAGTGTTACTGTTTTAAATCTACCAAATGAATCTGAAACATACCACAGCAATTTGAAACTTACCATCTTCCATTCATACAAATATGAACAGATTTTTCTTTAAATTTCTCTAAGTTTTCTTTAAATTTCACACCCTTTCCCCTTGAACTCTTATTTCTATTTTATTTCCCCTTCAGCATTTTGTCTTAATGAATTACATAGTTAAGCTTTAAAATAATCCATCATCCTCTCTCTGTAATAAAAAATACATATACAGTTAAATTTATTTTTAAAATTTCCTGTGATCATAAGCACCTAAGAGCTACATTTTCAATTTTGCATTATTGTTCCAATTAGTATTAATATGCAATTGTTCAATACATCATAAATAAGAAAAATGATGAGTCATTTATTAAATATAAAAATACACCTCAATAATACAGGTGTAGCAGACTTCCCGTCAATAAGTTCGGTTACCTATGACTAAAGATTACTTTCTGTTAGAAGAAGAGAGCATGCAGCATGAATCCTATCCCTGGCTTTTGAATTTATAGACTGTTCACAAAAGTAAGTGGAGACAGAGGAAGCCATGCTCTAGCGGTGACTTAATTCCTTGAACCCTCAAGTTACGTGCAAAAGTCACAGTGATCTATCATCTTGCATAATGTTTAATGATCCACCAGCTGACAACTCTATCAGGTTGTCCTCTAATCTGGCTGGAAGCAAATAACTGAAGCCTACCAATCGTTAGTTACCTGTCATTAAAGTCATTTGCTTTCACAGTTTCTCAGAGGTACAGCAGCAAGGCCTAACCAAGACTTTTCCCAAAGGACTATTACTTACACTTCAGCGTCTTCCACTTACAGGCACCTTCTTCTGTCTCAAATACTCAGAAAGGGCTGAGAAAATTACCTTTAACAATGTAATTTTTTTAATGATTTTTTTTTAATCACTCACTCGAAATGCCCTTGTGTCCAAACATTGGGCTTACAGAGCTAGAATTTTGTTTGTGGAAAATACCCACCACAGAGCCTGACCAGTTGTCATCATCAAACCAACTGGCCCAATCAGACTTCTCGGGGCAAACCCAATGAACGCACTGATATGCACCCTCATGACAGCCATGTCACAGGCCACCAGCCCCTACTTCTAAGGCCCCGCGGCACCCTTCACAGAAATATGTAGAGACAGAGAAAGACAGGAAGCCCTACTTTGGGTTTCTGATACCTTTAATTAGAGGAGGCTTGGCTGACACCAATGTATCAAATTATTTCACTGTAAGGTGCCTGTTTGGGCTCCTGCGGTATGGTAAGATTCTGATGTATGCAAGACATTCCATTTTTATTTTTTTTTTAAATAAGAAAACGGTGACTGAAAGGGGAAGAGGGAGGGGAGAATGAACGTGACACCCTTCCCCCAGGTGTGATCTCAAACCTGGATGTAAACTGTTGGAAAGTGTCCATGTGCAAGCTGAGGTTCTGGAAACATTAACTGTGATACCCAGGTGCCCCTTGCAAAGTCTTCATCAACCCTTAGCAATACACATAAAATAAACCACCTGTGGTTACTGAGATGTGAAGCAAAGTGGCTTGATGAGGCCACATTTTAGGTCTATATTTTAAATAAGACCACAGATCTAAACTATCGATATTTTCTCAATAAATATCTCATCATTCACCAAATAACTACAATTCCTACTAAATAACTTGGAAAACTATTGGTAAGTCCCCTAAGTGTGTCAGTCTAACTTTTTAATGGTCTTCCCCCCCAGCACTTACAGCTCTGCATCATGAGCATTATAAATAGAAGGCAGAGTGGGAAAAGCTTAAAAAAACGCAGAGCAGGAACAGTGACTCAGCATGATAAGCATCCCAAACTGCCCCTTGCTGTTTAAAGCACATTAGGACTTAAATTTTCTGCAAATAAAGAACGGTGGCCATTTATTACTACCTGTAATAACAGTGGTTATTTAGAAAAGCAGTTAAATCCTGGAGGTACAGGAAAGCCATTTGAACATTCAAAAAAAAAAAGCTGTCACGCAGAATGATTTATATATAAAGATAAACACTTTCAGAGAGCTTTAAATTCACATGGTTTCCAAAGAGGAAAAAGATCAGTTTAGCAGGGATTTTTCTTTTTTTGGGGGGGGGGGGGGCGCGGCATCATTATTTCATCGCGTTCCAGCGATACTCACTGCCTCGGTGTGAATGGGATGCACAGCAAAAAGCAACGCCGTAACAAAAGCGAGCCCACGATTCTTGAAGACAGTTTTGTCACAGGTGTACATCAGCACGAGGGTCACGAGGCAGTGTAAGATGACATTCACTGCGTGGAAGTAGAATGGGTTCATGCCCGTCAGAAATATGTTTAGCCTGCAAAAAGCAAACAAAACCTGAATTAGCTACAAACAGAATGAATATAAGCCACACGGCCAGCAGAGGGAATCCCTCATTTGAAAGATAAGCTATTCGATTAATTATTTTAAATGACTCCTCATATCAGGTTACTCTATATATTTGAGTAAAATTTTTTTCCTATCTAAAAATTTTGCTCTCTACAGAAATCACGGCAAAGGCGATTCAGTGTTACTTCAGGGATCTCCGTGGTCTCGCCGGGAAGGCGGGCAGACAGGCACAGAACCCCTTTCAACCTCGCTCGCTGGCTGATGCCAACACCCGCCCTCCTCAGGCCCCCGCAAGGAGCCCTGCTTCACTGCCGCCTCCTCGTGAGCAGCCGGGCGCTCAGAGACAAGTCCACAGCGCTGTGGGCCAGAGGTGCGGCCACCGTTGAGACAGGAGGGAAGGGCGCAGGGCACAGCCATTCAAGGAACGACACAGCAGTTAACACCAAGATGGTGGGAGATTCAACTCCCACAAGACCTTGAGGCCCAAGATGGTGGGAGATTTGACTTCAGCAGACCTTGAGCTTCATTATATGCTCATTGTAACATACTAGCATGGGGAGTGGCACTCCCACAGGGGCCACGACAGTTCCCAGGCTGACCATGAAAGGTCAAAAAGTGGTCAGTGGCTCACTTCCTGGGCATCTCAGCCCCTTCCTCAAAGTAGTCAGAATAATCTTCCCACTTGTTAGCACAGGAAGTTACCGAGCTCCTAAGAACTAACCACCCCACACCTCGTTCTGGCTCTCCCTTCTGGGTGAGAGGGACCACATCCTGTCTACAGAGCGTGTAACTACTTTTACTTTCAACTGAGCACCTGAGCACCCAAACCGCACACCTCGTGGCCTTTCTCTCGCCTTCTGAAACAGCCTGCACTCTATGCGTATGTATCTCTCTGAATAAATCTACCTTTCCTCAACTGTGGCTCGCTCTTGTATTCTTTCCTGAATGAAGCCAAGGACCCACTTGGCAGGGTGAGTCCCAGGGACCTGGGACCCGGCCATCATCTCACCCCACGTTTTTTTCCTATATCAACCAGAGATGAGAAAGAGACCACGGGACTGGGACTGTGGTCAAGGTTGGGACAACCAGACATGACCAGTGTTCTCTCACCCATGGTGCCACCAGGAAACAAATTTCCAGATTATGCACAAGGAATCATCGTTAATTATCACCCCACAAGGGGTCTCCAGGGCACCTACACGATATTACTGGCTGCAGCTGAAATTAAAAGGATGAGCAGAAGTGCAGCATTTCAGAATTTGTATTAAGTGTTTTCTTTGTTTTCTCACATAAATTCCCATAAACCTCAGAATCTAAATTCTAGAATTATAATGAAGAAACTAAAAAAAGAACCACAAAGAGAAGGGAAATTTATTGTTCAACGTCTTCAAAAACACCTTCCTGAGATTAAAAAAAAAAAACGCAGAACAGAATTAACTACTATATATAAATTAGATTTAAAAAACCCAAATTTCTTCTGCACAGCACAGGGAACTATATTCAATATCTTGTAGTAACCTTTAATGAAAAATATGAACACGAATATATGCATGTATATCTATGACTGAAACATTATGCTGTACACCAGAAATTGACACAACACTGTAAAGCTACTATACTTCAATAAAAAGAAAAAAAAAGACAAATGAACTTATATGTAAAACTGAATCAGACTCACAGACACAGAATACAAACTTATGGTTACCAGCGGGGAAGGGAGTGGGAAGGGATAAACTGGGAGTTTGAGATTTGCAGATACTGATTGGTATATATAAAATAGATACACAAGTTTATACTGTACAGCAGAGGGAAATATAGTCAATATCTTGCAGTAGCTTATGGTGAAAAAGAATGTGAAAATGACTATACGTATATTCATGTATGACCGAAGCTTGTGCTGCACACCAGCATTGTAAACTGACAATATACCTCAATTAAAAAAAGAAGAAAAAAATGCAGAACAGAGAGACTTCCGTAGGTTGCCTTTAATTTAATAACAGGACATAATGTCCTCAATTGAGTCTATAGGGTGACTAGAGAAAAAATTCAATGGTATAGGGTGTGATTCTTTGGGGGGGACAAACACACCCTAAGTGATTCTGCCAATAGTTGTGAATATACTGCAGCCCATTTAACCAAAACACTAAACCCACGGCTTTACCCTCATGCCCTTGATCTGCTTCTCTTATAGAAACACCTCCTCTTTGTCAAAAACACTTGAGAACCTCAAAGTCAACTTTAGCGATGGCATATGCATATTCCAAATGCTTGATTCATTCACAGCTTTAACCTACAGAATTTTAAACACGTCCAGCTTTATCTGGACACGTGGATCTAAATGCCACAGTTACCAATCAACTCCATTTTCATTCCCACTGAAGAAATCACAGTCTTAACGGAGCCTAAAAAAAGAAAAATGAATTCTGTGTGGAATCCAACTCCAGGGCATCCAATGCAAGATCTGAGACAGCTGTATTGGAGCCCGATGTGGAATACCCCATCCAGCGGGAAAGAGGGACGGGCAGTGACCTAGGGGACTGGAGGTCCAGCCAAAGCCCGGAGAACAGTGTCCCTCCCATGCCAGTACAAGAAGACCCACATACGGTGAGAAAGAGGCTGGAAATCAGAAAGCTCAGGCTGGCGGAGTGTGACAGGGACAAGACCAAGTCCCCATCCCGAGAACTTGGGTGCAGCTCCCTGGGAGCCCAGCCCCTGAGGGTGAATTTACACTGCTTCCCCCATCATCAGGTTGGGTCTTCCAGACCTACCGAGCCATTCATTTAGAATTCATTCACACCCTTCTCCAGGGGAGAAGACTGGCAGTCTCTCAGCTGACAGGTGGGTGTCCAAGCTGTAAGGTCTCTAGGTTGTCAATAGGTATCAAAGGCTTTAACAACTACACACCCTCTGGCCAAAAACTCCACTTCTATGAATTTTCCACAAGGAAACAACCAGAAAAGTGTTCAAAGATATACACACTTACATACACACATATGATACTGTGATATAATAAAAATATATATATTTTTGCTTTCATCCTGACTCCTGGCTAGAGATCCTAAAACCTTTATAATTTCCTAAGCAATGGAAGTGCTAAGAGCATCTTTTGTTTTAACGTTTGGTCTCTGCCCCCAAGTTCCTGGCACAGAGCTCCTAAGTTCCTTACAGTTTCCTAAATGATAAGCGTACAAGGAGCACCTTTTGATCTAACGCTGGTTCCTGACACGGAACTCCCCGCACGGTGGGCATGTGTTTGGTTCTAATGAGGTGACTCGCACCAGGCTCCTGGGCAGCTTCTAGCCGTGATTGGGAACCTGGAACCTTCAGCCTCACCCTCCACCCTCGGGGAGAAGACAGGTGGGATACTGAGTTAATAACTGATCACGCCTATGTGATGAAGCTTCCATAAAAATCCCTGAACTGTGTGGGGTCTGGAGAGCTTCCAGGCTGGTGAACACATCAGTGTGCCGGGAGGGTGGTGCATCCCAACTCCACGAGGACAGGTGCTCCGGAACTCAGGACCCACCAGACCTTGCCCTGTGCATCTCCCCATCTGGCTGTTTATCTGTACCCTTTACCATACCCTTCATTACATGATAAATCAGGAAATATAAGTGTTTCCCTGAGTTCTGTGAGTCATGATAGCAAATTCTCAAACCTGAGGAGGGGTCGTGGGAACCCCCGACGGGTAGCCCAGTCAGACATAAACCTGGGTAACCTAGGGACCTAACACTTGTACTTGTCTGAAGTGGGGGCAGTCTTGCAGAACTGAGCCCTTAGCCTGGGGGTCTGATGCTAACTCCAGGCAGACGGTGTTAGAACTGAATTGAATTCGAGGACACCCAGCAGGAGTGGGAGTAAACCCACACCTCTGGTGTCACAAGTATCTTGAAGACACGGGAAGTTTCTTACCAATGTACAAAGATGTATCTCACTGTGTTAATTATAAAAACGGTAATAAAGAGAAGGCAAGACATCAGATAAGACGAAACTCTTAGGTATCTGACTCTTTCCACACATATTATACTTTAGTTCTTAACTCCGGATATAATCATTACCAATGACTAATATTTGTAATTATTCATCACAAATAATAGCATTGACCCAAAAACGTCCAGATGTTATCCATGTAGATTATTTCTGGAAATTGGTTGGGATACAGTGCTTGGTGTTTTAAGTGAATTCAGCTAGATCCCAAAATATAAAAATAAGTTGCTGGATGGGGAACCACTGGAGTGATAAGGAAACAGAGTGAAAGCCTCTGACATGGCACCTGAAACTGGTGAATCCAAACCTGGAGAAATCACCAAAACTCTAGAGTTAGGAGAGTGCTCCAAATGTCTAAAAAGATGGAGAATGAACTCTCCAAACTACAGACAAGTGAGCTGAAGACGAAATGATGACAAAATCTTAGAACGCATTCTATTTGTGAGCACCGCGAAAAAGAACCTCTGATTCTGAGAGCCAGTGTGGGTTCACAAAAAGGGAGCTTAACTGATGAAGCTGACACTTTAATAGGAGAGGGAATGTGACAGACACGTCACATCTGTATTTTAACAAAGGCATTTGTCAGAATCTCTCAGGCTCTCCTTGCATACAATGTGGAATGAGAGAGATGTGAGCAAACATGAGGAGTGGTGAATAATACATCAATGTCTCCTTGATGGAGACCTCCAGTAATACCAGGATACCAGGATTCTGATATGATCTCTGGTGTGTCCAATATTTTTATCAAAGACTTAAATCAGCCCACTGTGTAATCAAACTTGCAGAAGGCCTCAATCTGAGAAGGAGAGTTGCTGTGCTAAGAGACAGACTGAGCTTTACAAAGTTTAAATGCCTGAAATTGTTAGTTAATCCTAACACATCAGACAGAATATGGGTAAGAGTAAAAGCCGGCATTTGGACGCAAAAGAGAAGGAAATACTTGCAATCCACATCAAAACTCTACACATGGCATTCTCCAAGGGCTGTTAGCTTACCCCAAACTCAAGGCAGTTACAGTGTCCTGGCTACCAAAACAAGCCAAACCACACAGTCTGGGAACTGCACAGCTCAAACTGATTTTTCATTTCAGTTCACTCCAACAGGTATTTATGGAGCACTTACTAGATGCCAGGTACAATGCAGGGCCCAGAGATACAAAAAGAAGACGTGGTATCTGCTACCAAAGAGTTAACAGCACAGTAGGAGGAAGAGAGGCACTTAGGCAGATAATCAGTAGCCGGTGAGAGAATTCTAGCAGTGGGAGAGCCTACCAGGTACAGAGATAAGGAAGAGGGAGGCATTCTGCATGAGGTAGGAGAGGGAAGGCGGGTGGTACCCAACGTGGGGAAGCAGCCCCTCAGGGTGCTTCCTAAAGGCTGGAGCACCTCCACAGGGGAGCTACAGGATGATGAGGGGAGGGGGTCTCACAGTGATGTCTCAGGAAGGTAGGTTTGAGGAAATGGGGGACACTCAGCCTGGGGATGACACCAAGTTCTCCAGGGGAAAGGATCATTGCATATTTATGCCCAGTGTCTAGCACAATGCCTGGTGCACGGTTGTCACACAATAAATGGACGAATGGATGAATGAATAAAATACTGAAGCAATGCACTTACTCTAAATAGCTCCTAGAGGAAAAACTAAGACCCAATGACAATTTTGCAAACAGACTCTCCAAGGGTCTGGCGTAGCCTGCAAATTGCTTCGTTTCATCGGCATACCTTTTATTTCTTTTTATAATTAACCAATATTTTTAGAACGGGTGATTTCATACAAAAATGTCCAGCTTCTCTTGAAATATTGAAGCCCTGGCAGCTCTGGGCCTCCGTGGCTGTGTGGAAATATCTGGGTACCGTTTAGATGGCACAGGAACTCACAACTTGCCACAGTGCCTGCCAACCACTAGAAGATTTCAGCTCAAAGGAAGATGGAATATTTAAAACTAGAATTGGTGTTGGGATAACCAGAAACGCCCACTCAGAAGCGTGATCTCAGCCTGCGTTAAGTACCATCTGGAAAGAACAGCCTCGTCTCCACGTCGTCTTGAACGTACCTCCATTATAGTGTCCCTTATAGTGTGGACAAAAAATGCTGCCTGGCATTTCAGCAAACAGCGAATGTTGCCCATCATGAAGCCACTGGCCATTGCAGCCTCCCCCGACTGTGCACCTGGAGGGGAGCTCTGGATGGGGAAGAAGAGGACACTGGCCTGAGATGGGTAATGTGCACATCAAAGGAGTAATTTCAATGAGACCAGCCTCTTACATCTTCCCATACAGAAAAGCACTAAAATCATTAACTTGAGAGGTCTGTTTATTACGATAAGCAGTTATCTTTTGACATTTGACTACTTTTTTTTTTTCAGCAAAAACTCCTTTATATCCTGGCTCCTCCCTTACCTCTTTGGAACAGTCCCTCAGAGCGATCTGGGAGGCTGCCTTCCGGGGCTACAGTTCTCTGTAAGGTCCTCAGATAAGACATAACTTACTACTTTTAGTGTGGGTTTTTTTTTTTTCAGTTGACAAGAGCACTTAATTTTTTAAAACCCTTTTACTATATTTCTCAAAAGTTATGAGCATGTCTTCATACACTGCAAGAAATTAATTTTTCATCATTGTATCCATCTCACTTAGCACACAATTGATTCTAAATCAAAGTTCCCTGGACCAACAGATAAACTTACATTAACCTGGAAGTTGGAAAAGATCATCTTTCCCTTTCAACTCAAAGAATCCTAAATTTTATTCGACTTAGCCTTCACTTCTCATTTAAAGCTAGGCTAAGCACTAGGAAATAAAACATTTTTACTTTTTTTTTCCTGAAATAATCCTAATAGTCACGTCTGACTAATTAGAAAAGCCTTCCAGACTTTGACAAATAGGAATGCAAACAGCTCCTTCCCCATCTAAACTCCTTTGCCTCCTGGTAAAACTGCCCAGAAAGATGGGGCCATACTGAGCTCACCGCAACCGGATGGCACCAGTTCCCAGGAAAGGTCACAGGTCAGACAGTTGGCACCAAGCAGTGACAGGAGGAGGGGCAGGGAGGGGAGAAGAAAGAATCACTGGCTGCCACCTCTGATCAGCTTCTCACTCTCAAAACTCAAACGCAGGCTGTGTCTCTGGAAGAGCTGTCTCCGGAATATACCGGGGTCCTTCCTCGAGGGGACCCCAACTCCACTTGCGTCTAACAGTTTTACCACAATGAGCTAGCAGAGGTCTGGTGACTGTGTGAGAGGTCATGACTCTCCCATCGTGGTGACTCCAGCCTGGATTTTGGCCCTGAACCGGGGACTTCCCGGCCATACAGATCAAGCAACATTTAAGGGCTTCTCAGCCTTGCAGGTGCTCCCTCACTAATGTGGCTCCCAATGTCTCGGTGGGAAGAAAAGCACGTGGCCCTCTCAGGGGAGGGAGGGGTGTGAGGGCTTCCCACAGTCCTACCTCAACGAGCCTTTGAGTCCCTTTCTCTGTTATGCCGGGGAGAGTCCGGCATCTCAACTTTACTCAACAGAAGCTCCCATTGAGTCCCAGTGGCTCCCAGGATATTGAACGACCTAGTCACAACCGCCTGTTCTCCAATCCCACCCCAAGATCTTCTAAGCCAGTAGGTCTGAAATGGGGCCCAGAGGTCTGCCCCAAGCAACCCGGTGAGTCAAGGCAGGTGATGCCAAGAGCAATGATACTCAGGTCTCCAAGCTTAAGGGAGGGCGCCTATGGTTACCATGCTTACCAGAAATACCCAGTTTTCTCAGTAACACAAACACATTCTTTTCCAGTAGGAACTATAAACCAGGGAAAAGAAAAAAAAATGAAATGTCCGTCTTATCTTCTGTTTCTGTTGTCTCCAGTGATGGGCTCCCTGATGCGTTTCCTGGTGACTTTCCAGAACCCAACACTAAGCGTACGGTCTATTCTCCTGTCTTCCTTGACTGCTGTCATTTTTCTTCTCGTCTCTTGCCTTCTGCGGCTCTCAGATGCTTGTAAGTGGTTTCCACAGTCATCTTAGATCATTCACCCAATAAACAACAGCACCTGGTTCTTCTCATGTTTCCTCCAAGGTGAATCCCTCTGGCCCTTGAATCGCTTTGGTGGCTCCTCTGCGTCCCCTCCAGTACCAGGAATAAATCAGCAAATCATCACCACTTCAGGTCTCTGAAGAACCAAAGGACGTGATTCGCAGGCACCAGTGCAGACAACAGAGCAGACGCCCTGAGGCAAAAGCAAAATGCATCCCCACCTGGCTCCGAGGAAGCTGCAGGGAGGGGACAGGCTAAAGGCAGCTGGTCAGGAGGAGCCACGCCCCACGCAAGAAGCAGTTACAGTCACTCTTGTCACAGTAGTGGCCAGAGCAGCGACTGCGTCAAAGAAAGGATGAGGCAACCGAGGGCAGGAAGGTCAGTGACCACATCGAGAAGGAAGCAGGCCCCAGAAGAAAAATCTTCAACAAGTCGGCCGGCAAATGATAAGAATGAACAGATCAACAGCAAAGAGAGTTAGTTACAGCTATAACTGAGCTGTCAATTTCTAGCAACTGTCTTTTCTCTGAAAGGGATGGATGGACGCAAGGCAATTCTGACACTGAATACCTGACCAAGCCCTGCAGGAGACTCCCCTCACCTCCTTCACCAGCCTCCAGCTCAATGGTCTCCGGGCCACCTGCACTTGTGACCAACTGGCCACAAAGTCGGGGGTTCCCACCACTCCCTCAGGGTCAATAAATTGCAAGAACGACTTGCAGAATTCAGGAAAGCATGGTACTTACGATTATAATTTTATTTAAAAAGATATGACTCGAAACTTGTCAAAAGAAAAGGCCCACGGGCCCAGGTCTGAAAGGGTCCTAAACATGACCCTTCTGCGTTTTCAGGACACATCACCCTCTGGGCACACTGACGTATGATTACCGACCAGGGGAGCACAACCAAGCTTCAGTGTCCAGTTTAGCTGGGGTTTCACTACATTAGCTAATTGAGCCCATCACTGTCCATCTCCACCGCCTTCCTTTCCAAGGCAGGTTGGAAGGTAGGGCCTTCCTAGATATTGGAACTGCAGATCCAACCCAAACCGGCTCCATCCTGTTTCTAACAAGATACTGAGTTGTTTTTCAGGTACGACACAGCAAAACCACAAGTCATGCAGAGGAGGCATGTGCAGACGAGAAAAGTTTGACCTCAAGTAACACCCAAAACCAGTTTCTTTTACCCCAACGTGGAACTAAAGGACAGGGAACACGACTGAAACCTGAATGCCTGACTCCTTTCAGAAGCAAAGCGTCTCTTATCCAGGAAGACCCAGTGCTGAAACTCCTTCACCACACTTCAGCATAAACGGCCAAGTTCAAAGCCCTCCGACCAGAACCTGCCCGCCAGCACTTTCCCACTGACTCGTAAAGGCTTGACCAAACCCCAGATCCTGGCGACAGATCTGAACCCTGCCTCCTATCCTCTTGCTGGTCGACCTCGCAAGTCCTCTTCTCAGAAGCCAGTGTCATAGTATTGTGACCAGCGAGTCCTTGCTTGGTAACAATATTACCCGGCTCAAAGTCTCAACTCCTTAATCATACGAGTGGTCTTTCCAGCAGGGCCAGCCCCATTCTGAAACTCTCTGGAGACCCACCATGAGTCACCTCGTCCTCAGCATAAACTCAGGTGTGGTCCTGGAGCCCACCATGAACAAGAGTCACTCCCAGCACTCGGGAAATTCTGAGAAGCTCCCTCCCAGGGACCTGGGACAAAGACCAGGCAAATTCTTCACTGTACGACACTTAGGGAGAGGAAGTCACAGTGACCATCGCTCCTTTCAGAAAGTGTTTTCAGGTCCTGATAATCCATTTAGTCCACCCAGAAATGATATTTCACGTTTACTTCATTGACTGGGGGGAAGAAAAATGACCATTCCTTACAGACAGCAAGACACTGTATGGAGGAACCTCAGTCCCCTGAGAGCAGGGCGGGGAGAGAACCCCACGTGATTGTGGGGTTTGTCTCAGAAGGGACAACTGCTGCGTCCAGCCTTAAAGTTTATAGCAAGCAGCCACCAACCACTACGCGTCAGTACGCGACGGATGACCCAGAAGTGCTAAAGATCTCATTCTCTCCAGCGTCACATTCTCAGCAGGTTACAACAGAGCCACAGCAACAGAGCCTTCCCGGGTCAAGGCTGCCCCTGCACCTCCCAGTAACCTCTCTGTGCGCCCAGCAAGCTCCTTGTCTGTCTCCACTTTTCTCTTGGACGGAGGAAGACAAAAGGTAAATAAGCCAAGAAATAAGTCCAGGAGACTTTTTCCTCTATGTTATAAGGGTGTGGCCCTACCTACATAGTTACCTGAAAAAGTCGGGCATTCCCAAACATGATGGATTCATTCTTTCTTTTTTTTTCTTTTTTCTTTTTTTTGGAGGGAGGAGGTAATTAGGTTTATTTATTTATTTTAACGGAGGTACTGGGGATTGAACCGAGGACCTCATGCATGCTAAGCAGGCACTCTACCACTGAGCTCTACCCTCCCCCGATTCATTCCTTCTTTAGATAGTAATTCACCAAGCCCCTACGCTGCATGCCAGGCACTGTTCTAGGTGCTAAAGATACACCGGATGGAGCTCACACAGGAGTGAGAAGCGACAAAAAGCAACAATAAATACATGAAGGCAGATGGCAACCAAGGCTACTAAGGCAAAGAGGGAAAGAGAGTGTGAGAGTAAGGATGTAACGTGGAGAGCACCTGCGATTTTAGACCAGGTGGCCAGGGGAGGCTGCTGTGAGGAAGTGACATCTGAGCAGAGACTGAAGGTGGGGAGAGAGGAAGCAATGCCCGGGGTCTGGGGGAAGAGCATCCAGGAAGAAGAGGCAAGTTCAGAGGCACGCGGTGGCAGCAGATTTGGCCTGTACAGGGATGCAGATTCTAGAATGCAGACCTGAATAGAATGAGGTGGAGATGGACAGACTAGAGGTCAGGGAGGTGGCTGGGGCAGATCAAACATGGCCATCTCTCATTATTTGGAAAAGGACCCAGGCCATCACTGTGGCATGATCAAGCATTTCTCATCCCCTTTTACAAGTGAGTTAATTACATATTCAAAGTTAAGAAAAATATAAATGTAGCTCCAAAGAAAGATAGAAAAGATACTGTTGATTTTTAAAAGACTGCTTCCAAAAATGTTTCCCAAACCTTCAGAGGTCTGGGGAACTCACCTATAAAAACTCTCATGATTTAGATTCGTTTCATTTTCCATCCTCCTACACCACCAGACTGTAGTCTGAAGTTGATCTTATGGTATATTTATTCAATGGAATACTACTCAGTGATAAAAAAAAAAAAAAAGAATAAAACAATACCATTTTCAGCAACATGGATGGACCTGGAGATCGTCATTCTAAGAGAAGGAAGCCAGAAAGAGAAAGAAAAATACCATATGATATCACTCATATCTAAATCTAAAATCTAAAGATCTAAAAAAATCTTTTAAAAAAAGAAAGAAAAAAAGAGGACACTAATGAACTCATCTACAAAACAGAAACAGACTTGTAAACATAGTAAACAATTTTATCATTCCTGGGGGAAAGGGAGTGGGAAGGGATAAATTTGGGAGTTTAAGATTCGCAAAGGTTAACCACTATATATAAAAATAGACAAAAAAACAAATTTCTTCCATATAGCACAGGGAACTGTATTCATTATCTTATAATAACCTTTAATGAAAAAGAATATGAAGATGATACATGTATGTGTGTGTGTGTATGTATATCTATATATATATATATAGATATGCACATGACTGAGACATTACGCTGTACTCCAGAAACTGACACATTGTAACTGACTATACTTCAATTTTAAAAAAAAAGTCGATCTTACGTCTAAAGACATCCCAACAGGCAAGGATTCTCCTCCTGGGGTTTCTAAGATAACCTTAGTCTGGCATGAAATTTTCATAGGCCATTTTTTGTTTTTGTTTTTGTTTTTTTTTTTTTCATTTTTCTCTATAAAATCTTTATTGCCTCCAATCTCTTTTCCTTAGCTACATCCATCACTGAACATCCATACAATCAAGCCAAACATCCTAAACAATCTTCACTTGTCTTCCATCACAGACTTAGTAAACAAAATTATCAGTCGTGTAGCAACAGACTATCTCAAAATGGATTCCCACAGAGGTCAAATCAAAAGGAACAGAACCAAAAGGAATGTGCCACCATTTCTTTTAGGTTTTGGACACAGAGGCTAGAGCTGATTTTTCATGGCTGGCATATCATGCAAAAGATGCAAACTGCTGCAAAAAAATTCTTAAGAGCCAAACATTAAAATGCTGCAAATCCTTGCAGCTGCACGTATTAAGATACTCTATTTTTTAACCCTGACATTTTAAACCACCCATTTTCACTCTTATGGTTTCTACTACCATCAGAAGCCTTCGATAAACTAAAGCTTTATAGCAAACAAGTACAATAATATGATCTAAGAGCCTAAATATGGAGAGAGAATTAAGGCCCTTTCATTTGCCTTAGTTTCTCCCTTTTGAAAATAACTGTTATTTATATATTTTAAGAGGAACTGGGGCTTGAACCCAGGACCTTGACTATGCTAGGCATGTGCTCTTCCACTGAGCTATACCCTCCCCCTAGACTCCCCATCTTTAACATGGGAAAACCATTGGCTCTTTCCTTTCGAAGGAAGCTTCTCCTTGCTTCTTGATACAGAATGGCGCTAACAATCCAAGAGGAAGGGGACAAGGAGGAAATAAAATTAAAAAGCTAAGCACTTTTTAAATCCGTCAGGGCCATTTTTCAAGCTGGGGGTGGTGAGCATAAAGGGGGTTGATCCTGTGTCAATTCAGTGTCTACAAAGTGACTTAATGTGTTTCTCTCAATTGTAGGGTGAAAACAGGTCATGGCCCGTGAAGGATAAAGAAGCAACATAAAAAAAAAAAAAAAAAAAAAAAAAAAAAGATTGCCGCTGCAGATTAAGTTTTCACAGCTGTTTTGATCCTGCTCTGCAAGAGTCCAAAAATATTCCTGTGTGCCCTTGGAAATGAGCTTCTGAAACGACTGAATTAGAAGATTATTGACTAGAGGCAGAAATTCATTAGAATTCTAAACTACTTCAAGCAACACAAAGAAACGATCGTTTGTATCAGTTAAAGTTTGACCAGAGAAGCGGAGCCACCAGGAATGATCCAGCAAATGCAGTATCCAGAAGGTACGATAGAGATTCGACCTTTCACAATCCTGGGAACTGGTTAAGTAGCCTGAGCAAGGCTGCTGCTACTGTGTCTGTCTCAGACGTCGAAAGCCAGCAGGGCAGGCAGCCGAGAAGGAAGGAGGGGCTTGACGTGGGGGATAGGAAGCAGGGGCTGGAACCCCCCAAGGATGCGCTAGAATACACCTCTGCTTCTTGCAGCCTCTAAGGCTCACTTTAATGATGGCAGTGGCTCGCAAACAGGTCAGCGGTCTTCTCCACGCACACCTGCACCGTGATTCCACGGAGCTGAAGGAGATCTGGAGCAATCTGGAGGAGCTGCAGAATTCGCCGCTGGTGCACCCCGGCAGCAGGTGAGTCAGCAAGTCCGGGACAGCCAGGAGGAGGTGAGACGGCACCAAAACCGACGCCCGCCTTCCGAGAGGGCACAGGGTCACTTCACTTTCACTTTCCAAACCTCCAAGAAATTTCTCCCGTCCAACTCTAACCCCGCGCAATACAGGAAAGGGATTCCCTAGACGCAGGTCTGGTTTAGCTAAACTGACGCAGCACAAAAGCCAGCGCATCCTGGTGAGCTGCCCTCATCTTCCATCGTGCTCTGCCCCCGACCCCCAGACCCTGGTAAAAGCAGACACTCTGATCATCCTCTGCCTCATTTCAACCTCTGCCCATTTCTTGTGCGAGAAAAACTGCGATTAGTGTCTTTCTACACAAGCAAGCACCTTTATAGTAACGAGCATCACATACCTTAATTAATTTATTTATCGTTTATTTCCAAGGGAGTTTCTAGCTGTCAGTATGTGTGACCATTTATTTATTAATCAAAGATAATAAACTACTTTTAATAAAAAATCAGTTTGAGTTTTGCACTGGGAAAGACCCTGTGAAGAGGATGAAAAGAGGATGAAAATAAAGTGGAAGGAAATATGTATCAACGACATATGTGGCAAAGGATTTTGATCTCGAATATATGAAGAAATTGTAAAACTCAATGTTAAGAAAAGACCCACTTAGTAGTAACTTATGTTTAAAAAGAACATAAAAATGAATATATGTATGTTCCTATATAACTGAAGTGTTGTGCTGGACACCAGAAATGGACACATTATAAACTGACTATACTTCAATAAAAATATTTTTTTTTAAAAATCCACTTAGAAAATTGACAGATAATGTGAAGAGAAATTTTAACAAAGAGGGTATACAGAAGGCAGATAGACACATGAAAAGATACTTAACACCATCGGCCATTAGGGAAATGCCCATTAAATCCACAATGAGATGTCACTACACACCCACTGGAAAGGGTACAATGAAAACCAGCGACAATACCGAATCTGGTAAGGAAGCAGACTGGATTACACACATGCTGCTAATGGGATGGGATGGAATATAGTTTGTCAGTTTCTTAAAAAACTAACATGCAACTACCATATGATCCAGCACATGTACTCCTGAGTGCTTGTACTCCCAGAGAAATAAAAACTTATGTTCTCATCAAAAACTGTAAATGAATGTTTGTAGCAGCTTTAATTGTCACAGCCCAAAACTGGGAACAACCCAGATGTCCTTTACCACATGAATGATCAAACAGTGGCACATCCATGCAGTGGAATATTACTCAGCAATAAAAAGGAACAAACCATTGAACCATGCAACAATCTGAATAAACTTCAGAGAATTATTTTGAGTGCAGAAATATCTCAAAGGTTACATAGTACATGGTTCCAAAGAAAACATTCTTGAAAGGACAAAATCATAGAGATGGAGAACATATGTTAGTGGTTGTAATGGATTAGATGTCTATAGCCATGATCAGAAAACATGAAGGATGTGTGCAATAGAACTGTTTTATATCTTAATTGTGATGGTAGGCTCAAAAATCAACATGTGATAAAACAGCAAAGACTATACATTTAACAAAAATAAAAATAAAAGAGTATATGTGAAACCGGTGACATCTGAATGAAATCAGTGATTGTATCAATGGCAACTTCCTGGCTGTGACTGTGTTCCACAGTTATGCTTGAGGTTACCACTGGGGAAATGGATAAAAGCCATGAGGGATCTCTTTATCATTACTTACAATTGCGTGGGAATGGACAATTATCTCAAAATTAAAAGCATCTTTCTTAAAAATGAGTTTACAAAGCCAGATGAAAATACTACAAGAAAAATTTGGGCCAATTTCCCTGTTAACATAGATGCAAAAATCCAGAACGAAACACTAGCAAACCAAGTTCAACAGCACATTAAAAAAAAAAAAAAAACATACACCATGAACAAGTGAGCTTTATCACTGGATGCAAAGATGATTCAACATACACATATCAGTTAATGAGAAATACCACATTAACAAAATGAGTAAAAATCAATAAAAATCACATGATCATCATAAAGAATAGATGCAGAAAAAACATGTGACAAAATGCAACACCCCTTCATGGTGAAAAAAAAATCTCTCAACAAACTAGGTTTATAAGGAATTTATCTCAACATAATAAAGGGACATTTATGAACAGCCCACCACTAACATCACACTTAACAGTGAAAAACTGACAGCTTTCCTCCAAGATCAGGAACAAGACCACTCTTGTCACTTAATAGAAGTGCTATTCAGCATAGAAATGGAAGTCCCAGGCAGAAAATTAGGCAAGAAAAAGAAATAAGAGGCATCTAAATCAGAAAGGAAGAAGTAAAATCGTCTCTGTTTATAGATGACATGATCTTATATGTAGGAAACCCTAAAGACGCCACCAAAAAATTATCAGAACAAATATACGAATTCAGTAAAGTTGCAGAATACAAAAATCAACACACAAAAATCAGCCGCATTTCTACACACTAATAATGAACTATCCAAAATTAAGAAAACAATCCCATTTACTACAACATCAAAAAGAATAAAATACTTAGGAATAAACTTAACCAAAGAGATGAAAAACTTATATACCTAAAACTACAACGCACTGATGAAAGCAATTAGGACACAAATAAGTGGAAAGACATCCCATGTTCATGAATGAGAAGACTTAACGCTGTTAAAATGTCCACCCAAAGCCATCTACAGATTCAATGTCATCTCCATCAAAATCCCAAGGTATTTTTTACAGAAAAAGAAAAACAAATCCTAAATTTCATATTGAACCACAAAATATCCTGAATATAGAAAGCAATCTTGAGCTAGAAGAACAAAGCTGGAGGCATCATACTTCCTGATTTCAAAACATATTCCAATGTTACAGTAATTAAAACAGTATGGCACTGGCATAAAAACAGACATAGACCAACGGGAAAGAATGGAGAAATTAACATATATATATACACATATATATATAATATATATACATACGTATATAATATATATACATACACACACACATACACACACACACACACACACATACAGTCAAATGGTCTTTGACAAGGGTTCCAAGAATACACAATGGGGAAAGGATAGTCTCTCAATAAATGATACTGGGAAAACTGGTTATTCCACAAGCAAAAGAATGAAGTTGGGCCCTTATCTTACAACATACACAAAAATCAACTCAAAAATGTATTAAGAATTAAAATATGAGACTGGAAACTGTAAAGCTCCTAGAAAAAAACTATAGGGGAAAAACTTTGTTATATCAAGTTTGGCAATGGTTTCTTAGATGTGATGCTGAAAGCACAGTCGATGAAACAGAAATAAGACAAGTGGGACTATATTAAACTGCAAAGCCTTGCACAGCAGGTGTGAGAGGGAAAAGGCAACACACAGAATAAGAGGAGATATTTGCAAGCCAAATATCTGATATGTTAGTGATATCTAAAATATGTAAGGGACCCCTACCACTTAAAGCAGAGGAAATCAAATAACCTGATTTCAAAATGGGCAAAAAGCATGAAGAGACATTTCTCCAAAGAAGACACACAAATTGCCGACAGGTATATGGAAAGATGTTTAACATCATTAATCATGAAAACCTAATCATGCAAATCATGAAAACCTAATCATGCAAATCATTCAGTAATCAAGCAAATCAAAACCACAGTGAGATATCACCTCACTCCTTTATGAAAATTGCCAAGGATATGAAGAATCTGGAACCCTTGTATACTATTGCTAAGAGAATAAAATGGTGCAGCCACCATGGAAAACAAGATAGAGGTTCCTCAAAAAATTAAAAATACAATCACCAGATGATCCAGTGATCCTACTTCTGGGTATAAACCCGAAAGAATGGAAATCAGGATGTTGAAAAGATATCTGCATTTCCATGTTCGTTGCAGCATTATTCACACAGTAACCAAGATATAAAAGCAATCTAAGTGTCCACTGTCAGATGAATGGATAAAGAAAAATGGCAGATACACACGATGTAATATTATTCAGCCTTAGAAAGAAGGAAATCTGCAATGTGCAACAACGTAGAAGAACTTGGAGGGGGTTATGCTACGTGCAGTACACTGGTTGCAGAATATGAGGTATCTAAAATAGTCAAACTCATAAAACCAGACAGTAAAAAGGTGGTTGCCAAGGACAGTGAGGGGAGCACCAAGGGTTGCTGTTACAACCCGTAACTGACAGCACTGTATTGTGCACCTAAAAATGTGTTAAGATGATAGATCTCATGTTAGATGTTCTTACAAAAATATAAATGAATAAATAAAACGGCTTTAAATTCTCAAAAGTTTTGCTCAGCCAAGCTTGAGATACAGTTAAGATCGTCTGCACGTTATTTCAAAGGCCACTTTTTTTTTCACCAATTACCTAAAATAAAAATCATAAAGACACCACCCATGTAAAGTGCCTAAGCCAGTGCTTGGTTCACACTGAATAGTTAATACATGCGATTTTCTGTCCTTCCTGGCAACCATCTTCAGAGCACTGTGGCTCTAACATCTTTAACATCATCCGTGATACATGTCCACTATTCCACTAGAAGATACAGCTTTGCCTTAGGTGACTGTGATAAGAAAGCCTCCCCGTCTTACTGAAATCAACACCTGTGAATACAGAAAGATTAGTTAAATTTCTCCTTCTGAAGAGGCACTGTTCCTTTCCAGTTAGTGCTCTGTTGCACTCTAGTCGTGCAACTCAATCTTCTCAAAAAAAAAAAAAGTGTATCTGACACAGTCAGTAAGATCCACTCTACAAAGAGCAATGCATCTTAGCAACCAGGCTGCTTTTTACAATCAGTATCTCAAGTGAAGAGTTGCCCCCTGCCCCCTCAATTTTCCTTCTCCTTTGCCCCTCTTCTGGCCAATGTCTACTCCTTTCCTCCCTTCTCCCTTCTATCCCTGCCACCTCCTACATGACTAAAAAATTCTTTTTTGGAAAGTCAAGAAATGACACTATTCCTCACCCTCCACCAAGTGGGAACAGGCACTTGACCTTTTTATAGGGAAAACGCTCAGACCAGGGACCTAGGCTGCCTCCATGGCTGTCCTGAGTCCAGCACACTTCAATCAACAAGACTCACTGTAATACATGAAAAAGTGGTCAATCTAGAAGTTTAAACACGAATATTGTGCCATCTAAGGAGATTTTACAAAACATTTAGAAAGCTTAACGTTCTAAGCAACTTTGTGGCTGAGGTTATTATTCAGCTGAAAAACAAAACCACTTTCTAACAGGATAAATGTTTATAAAATACTCTCTTCGGAGTCAGATGTGCAATTTCCTCATCCTTCTTAAAGCATTCAACTCTCAGTGCAAGAATTAAGTCAAAACCCACGAATTGTTGCCAACTGCTCTGGTTTCCTTTTCCAAGTCATCAGCCACCTGTCAAGCGACCTTGGTCTCCTAGGCTGGGCAAGCATTTCAGGCTGCCTTCCCTGTGTCGAATGATCGTTACCATAAAGACAGGCTCATGTTACACCCGTTGGAAAGGGTTTAAAATGCTGATGAAACTGAACCAATGTTATTTCAACAGTTTTGTCCGGCACATTATAAGCTTAACTGCTGAGCCAAATTATAAAGGCCGATTTCCTCCCTGAAATCGGCCTTCCTCCCCATCCACCTGAAACCAGCCCTCTCTGAAATTCAAGAAAATGCTCCACCCCGCAAAAAACTAGCGTTCTCACGATTCCCTTTACACCTTCCTCACACTTAAAATGCTGACTCATGACTCTGAGGTTGCAAAAAAAAACTATTTCGACGGGGACCCCAGGGTCCCCAGAGGATCCCACGCTTTTCTGCCTGCTTTTGCTGGGCACCTTTTAAAGTCTAGATCTCGAGCCCTTTCGGCAGTTTTGAGGGGCTCCAGGAGCAGCCAAGGCTGCAGGTCGGGAGCGATTCTCTGCTCTCGGTCCTGCTCGCTGCTCCCGCAAACCCACGCAGCGCTGGCAGCTCACGGCTCCTAGGGGGCTGATACACCCCTCATCTGCATGGCTGCCCAACAGCCGCCGAATAGTTCCTAACTTGGAAGCTTCAGCATCACAGCCCCCCGTCCGGAGCTCGTTGGACCAGCGCTGGTCTCACTCGGCCACGGTCCGGCAGGGCTGGGGTGTGCAGAGGCCGCTCGGGCAGCGCCCTCCCAGCCCTGGCCCGAGAGACCAGCCCGCCGAGAGCGCAGACTCCCGGGAAACTCTATCCAACTCCCAGCCCGCGCCTCCCCAACCGCCCCTGGAGCCCCGAGAAGCGGGGCCGAGGACCACGGAGCAGACAGGCGTGGGCAGCCCGGAGAGGAGGGGGCCGTGGAGGGAAGGGGCAGCAAGAGAAGAAACGGCCCCCAAGCCAGTCCCGCAACTTCTCCGGGTCTGGGTCACCGCGGGAGGAGAAACCGCGGCGGTGGCGAGCGCGGGCTGAGGGACTCACTTGAAGGTGAGGACGCACAGCGGCCGGTAGGACTTGTGGCTGGTGTTCTCGGCCATGCCTTTGCCCCAGAAGTCGTTGGAGAAGATGCCCCAGTGCAGCGGGGCGCCGGGCCGCACGTCGGGGTTGTTCACGATCGCCCACACGTCGTCGTGCACGAACTCGCCCCGCAGGGAGCGGCCGTAGCACAGGCAGCTCGCCCCGGCCAGCAGCGCCGCGGCCCCGGCCGGCGCGAGTCCGCAGCCCCGCCGCCGGGAGGGCGCGCGGTCCCCGCCGCCGCCTCGGGCGCAGCCTGTCACCACCATCGTGCCGCCGCCGCCGCCGCCGCTGCCCTGGCCTCTCCCGGGCGTCTGGCATCCTCCCCGGCCGGGGCCCCGGCGGCGCGCGGCGGCTGCCCGGAGGTGGGCTCGGGCATGGTCGGCGGAGGCTGCGCCCGCCGCCGGCGCTCCGCGCTCCGCCGCCGCCTGCGCCGCGGAGTTGGCCCAGCTGCAGATAAACAGCAGTCCCCCCGCCTCCCCGGGCCATCGCCACCTCCTCCGCCCCACTGCGCATGCCCCGCTCGCGCTCGCCGCCACCCCCCGCCCCCACTCCCCGGACCCACGCCGCCTTCTCCTCGCTCCCCGCACCCTCCGCCCGCGCCCCGGCTGCTCTGCGCTCAGCCCGCGGGCGCCGCGGCCCCGGGAGGCCACTATCCGCGCGCAGGTGGCGCGGGGTCGCGGGGCGGGGCTGCGCGGAGCGGCGGGGAAGGGGCACCCGGGGTCCCGCCTGCTGTGCCCAAGATGCTCTCAGACCCCCAGATACCACCAGCGGGGCCGGGGGTGCTCCCTGGCGGGCACCTCCCGGCGCTGAGCCAGGACCGGCTAAGCAGGTGCGCAGCCCGAACCTCCGCCCGCCCTCCGGGAGCGAGACGTGGCTGCCGCTGCCGGGAAGTCCCCGGGCTTTCCAGCACCCCGGACGACGGCGGCGGCGGCGCCCGGGGCCACGCTCTCCCTTCGGGCTCCGCGCTCGCGTCCCGTCGCCGCCTCCGCAGTCCCCTTCCCGGGCTTGTGTCCCCACCGCCCCGCGTCCCACGGTTGCGCCCTTGGGGGCAAGGGATCGCGGAGAAGTGGAGCTGCCGAAGCACCTCTCCGAAAGCCGAGAGAGGGTCCCCCTACCTGGGGGCTTCCTGGCCGCCCCGCCCGCGGTTGGTTCAGAGGCGCCACCGGCTGTTTTCCTTTCCCGCCCATTGCTCTGCTCGCCCTTAGAGAAAGTCTCAGAATCAATTTTTGGTTTGGGTCTGGGAGCCGAATTGGCTTCTGAAGCATTTCTCCTCGTTTTGTTTTTTTACTAAGGCTCTTACAACAATCCGGGAGATGCCAAGCTAATTACTTTTTCTTCCCATCTCAGTGAATCACTTGGGTCTGATTATTTCCTAGGCTGTGAGTGTGTTTGAACTCTTCCTGTTAAATCAATGCCATTTAAAACAAAAACAAAAAAACAAATTGCTTTAAGCCCCTGACTTTGCTCCCCAATTTTCCCGTTTTTCTGAAAGGATGTTTTCTTTTTAAAAATACTAGATATAATATGTAAATAAGCTAAATATATCGGAGTGATGATGGCTAGTAGAATTTCTCCAGGTTTGAAAAAATCCATGAACTTTTTCAGGGCCGTTGTAAATTTCTATTGCTGTCTGTTATTGAAGTTACCTGGAATTTGACACATCCAGATAGAAAAACTTAAAATATAGAATTCCCCATTTTATTCCCATCCTTCCAAAGTCCTCAAAAGTTTCAATGATCTTTTTTTAAAAAAAAAAGTAGATAAAAAAGGCAGAAATTACTCCCGTACTTTTTGTGTGACCATACCAATTTTTATTTTTACGATACCAATTTATTTTTTTACAAATTTAAGATATATCGAAGCAGTTAAAAACTTAAATAATTAAGACCAACATATTCCAAGTCAGGATGCCTTTTATCCATTTCATTTCGGTTTTGGTGACTTGAAAATTAGTGCCTGAGAAATGTGTTCATCCTTACATCAAAACTTTTTGACCCTTGGTATAGTTAATAGCCAGACCCCACACACACCTGTGTCCACCCACAGACTGTACTGCAGCCTTTCTTCTTTGCCTACCCATTAATTTAATTAAAACATTTGAAGGTAAATTTTGTGCTACACTGTGCTAAGCACTGGTTTGGATGACCAAAGCTGCTCAAATTGTGTGTGCGTGTGTGTTTGTGTAAAGTTAACACCATAAAAGTCTAACTCCTTTAGTTAACTGCTGATTGGGATAGTGGATTTGTCCTTGCTGAAATGATTACAGGTGTAACAGGCCAATGTTTTAGTCACCTGTAACTAATAGAGGTTTTCTTGAAATAATATCTTATTGCCAAAGAGCAGCTCTAATCATAGACTTTTATAGAGAGGAGACCTTTTCTCCCTTAAGTTACCCTTGTAGGAGGCACAGCTTGCCACCCCATTTTATCTGAGTTGTTCTCTTTTTTAGAAGAAAATACTTGCCAGAGTTCTTTGTGACCCTGGAGAGAAATGAGGAAGGACTTAGCTGGACTCCAAAATGGCAGTGAAAGGGGAAAAAGATGAAGGAAGACTCTAAGTGGGAGCCCAGGCTTCTGAGAACAGAGTTTCATCAAGCTTTCCTCTAGGCTGACCGGCATCTCTGTTCCATTTAATTCAGATGATGAATTTGGGATTAATTTATTTTAAAATAATGAGGGGGAGAGTATAGCCCAAGTGGTAGAGGTCCTGGCTTCACTCCCCAGTACCTCCTCTAAAAATAAACCTAATTACCAACCCCTCCCACCCACCCCCAAAAACAAATAAAATAATGAGATGGCTCAAGTCTTCTTAAGGAGAAACGAGGAAGTAAATACTTTTTAAAAGTAAACAATTCCTTGGCAGTAAACAATTCCTTGGCAGCCCCATCATTTCCTGATTCAATACTCTTCTGTGTCCCAGAAAAATAGTGTAGAAGTGTTGATGTTAGAGAGAGAAGGTTTACACTGATACACCAGCTCATCGTCCCTGAGGCCCAAAACAAACTAGATTTAATTCTTGTTACTTAGTCTCAGATTGTTTTTAAAGGGTTTATAATCAGAGCAATACTATCTTCTAAGACACCTTCTGTCCTGTCAGAGCAATTTCAAACGTAAATTATTACAGAAGAGCCTCTCGGAGGCACATACAGATTAAGTCACTCATGAAAATTAAAGTGGAACATAGTTCTGAATTAAATTAGGATACAACTTTAACAAGCCAAGGGCAAGTAGTTATTTTAATAAAACAAATTTCAGCTTTCTGCCCACTGTGCAGTTTCAGCCTAATACACCTTGTTCAGGTGCCCGTATGTCAAGAAACTGTCAACTGAATTAAAAACGGAATACGGGGGAGCTGCGAGCTTTAGTTCTGAGGACTTTACTGAGAACTATAGCCCGAAAGACAGCCTGTATCTTACAGTTCTGAGGGATTACTCCCAAGAGCTGGGGGCAAGTCAGTATATACGTGATTTTAGCAAAGGAACACATCAAAAATCACACATCTTTGTAGAAGTTTACTGCTGGTCATGAGGAAGAGTTATCTCAGTTAATGATTTTAGTGTTTTCCTAACTATGGGAAGATGTCAGAATCTTGGTTCATCGGTTTTTCTCCTGAAAATATGTAACTACCTTAGGGCCCGTTCTGCCAGTTTTCCCAGAGCGCAGAGTGCCTCTTCCTGTTCTTTCAAGGAGTGTTGTAGGTCAGAGACTGCAGTGGCTAGTGACTTGATTTTTTGTAAAACTGGATGGTGGGCAATGTTCTTTAGCTGGCAGGACAAATGCAAAGTTACAAGGCAGACATTCAGGAAAAGAGCAGAGAACATAATTTATATTAAAAAATACATTTTTGTTGTCTGGTTACTTAATACTACCTGTTCTTGAGAGAAACACAGAAAAAATGGACCCCCAAAAAGGAAATTAAGCAATTCTTACCCTCCCACCCCTGTGGTAGGACAGGCAACCTCAGCTCTAAGAAGCTGACCCAGCACCTGGCAGGGCAAATGTGGGACAGTCTGGGGTGCCACGTGATCGGAGGAGTGGCTGTGCCCAGACCTGGGTTCAGACTGGTGGCAACAGCCCCAGGAGGGAGGATGGGCCCCTGTGGAGGTAAAGGGGCTTCTCCTTCCATCCCCAGACACATCTCTGTGGCATCTGCACAGAATTAAAGCTAAAGAATATCAAAAATTATCTGTGTTCTTGCAATTTTGGGCTCTCGGCAATACATTTTGTCAAGAAATTACCACACCAAAAAGGCATGCACAATAAAGCCTGTGAGGTACTTACTAGACTTTAGAGCTTAGAATCCCTAGTTTTGAAAACCGCCACAACATTGCAAAGTAAAAATCCATAGTCTTAGCAATAGAAATTAAATTTAAGATTATATATGTTATTGTATATAACAGAAAAACTATATTTTCATATGAATGAAAAATTAATTACGTACATTTTTATTTTA
Organism: Camelus bactrianus; assembly: GCF_048773025.1. NCBI lineage: Eukaryota > Metazoa > Chordata > Mammalia > Artiodactyla > Camelidae > Camelus > Camelus bactrianus. Next base: position 19,182,056 of record NC_133572.1, read on the forward strand.
TATTTTAATCATATACAAATCAGAAAGCCACTTTTTATTGAAGTATAGTTGATTTACAATGTTGTGTTAGTCTCAGGTGTACAGCAAAGTGATTCAGTAACACATATACATCTATATATATTCTTTTTCAGATTCTTTCCCATTATAGATTATTACAAGATATTGAATATAGTTCCCTGTGCTATATAGTAGGTCCTTGTGGTTTATCTATTTTATATATGGTAGTGTGTATTTGTTCATCCCAAACTCTTAATTTATCCTTCCTGCAACCCCTTTCCCCTTTGGTAACCATAGTTTGTTTTCTATGTTTGTGAGTCTGTTTCTGGTTTGTAAATAACTTCATTTGTATCTTTTTTTTAGATTACATGTATAAATAATATCATATGATATTTGTCTTTGTCTGACTTAATATGATCATCTCTAGTTGCATCCATGTTGCTGCAAGTGGCATTTTTCATTCTTTTTTAGGGCCAAGTAATATTCCATTATATATATATATATCTCCCATATCTTCTTATCCAGTCATCTGTCGATGGACATTTAGGTTGCTTCCATGTCTTGGCTATTGTAAATAGTGCTGTTATGAACATTGGTGTGCATGTATCCTTTTGAATTAGAATTTCCTCTGGGTATATGCCCAGGAGTAGAATTGCTGGATCATATGGTGAGTATATTTTTAGTGTTTTAAGGAACCTCCATACTGTCCTCCATAGTGGCTGCAATAATTTACATTCCCACCAACAGTGTTGGAGGGTTCCTTTTAGTTTCTTGTACAACCTGCCCGATTTATAGGAAGTGTTAGAGGAAACACTAAAATGCCACTGTACAAATTTACATTTAAAATTAAATTTGGACTTAAATTGATTTGTAGGAAGAGTTAAATTTTTTTAGAAAAATTATTCTGTCCGCATTTATCAGTTCCAGAATACTATATTTTGAAATAATTTATCCAAAATGTATTCCAATGTTGTCACAGCCTATAAAATATTCTTAACAGCTCTAGTAACAGTTGGATCAACAGAAAGAGGCTTCTCAAAATTAAAGAGTATCCAAAAAAGTCTTGATTCGTGGCATTTGCTGAATTTCATGGTGTAAATATTCCAGCTATGGTCATGCTACCAATGTGACATCACTGAACACAGAGATGGAAAGAGATGCATACTAACATTACATTCTACAGAATTTTCACCATACGGATACAGTCAATGTGGATGAGCTCAAGAGCATATTAATAGTAAAGTAATTAGAAAATGACTGTTTTTGAACATTTTTGTGTGTGTGTTTCCTCCAATTTGTGTAAGTTTATGTAACTAAACTTTTTGGAATGGCTATGTTTAACAACAAACTTATAAAATTCCTAAATACTCAACAGTCATTTCTTGTGAGCTAGTACGAGCTGACTTGGGCATACCATCAGATGAAATGAGACTGGTCACTACTGGTATCATAATTTTAAATTTCAGTGGGAAGTGTGGGCAGGGTCAGGGAGGTAAGTGTGGGCAGGGTCACCATACGTGGGTAGTGAGGAATTAACCTTACCTAAAGAGAGGTCTGGCCTTTACTCTGGGCGATTAGGAGATAATTTTTAGGCCCTGGACTGTTCTGCCTGACAGGAGGGTCTGCTGGGAGCTTTGGACAGCAGTCTAACAATGCAGTTTATGATGGGAGCTTTGGGTCACACAGTACCAGTTCTGATCTCCGGGGGAACCGGAACTAAAGATATTAGCCTGACCTCTGGACGGGGCTGACATGTAAAGATCAGCCATGCAGGTGAGGCAGGCTGGGACCTGGGACCCTTTTCTGCAGTGCTTGCACCTTGACAAATGTCTCCTCCAGCAACAGAATACAAAGAAACTATAAGGGGCTAAAAGTGCCTACGTGCAGAGGCAGTTGGGGCAAATTAGGAATGGCAAGATACAAAAAGACCAAAAACCTGACTGCCGCTTGTAAAGTGTGAGGGGCAAAAGCCTTGCTTGAATTTCTCACCTGGCTTCTTGTCAATTTTGATTGATTACAGAGTCCAAGAACCAAGGTCAATAGCACAGGCAGCATGTGATGAGCCCCAGTAAGAACTCTGGGTACCAAAGGCTCGAGTGAGCTTCCCTGGTTGGCAGTTCTCCACGCACATCCTCACGCAGTAACGCCAGGAGAGTGGCGGGTCCTGACTTCATGGGGAAGAGAACACAGGATCTCTGTTCTGTGCCTCTCCTGGACTCTGCTCCATGCACTTCTTTCCTTGCTGATCTTATAACTGTGTGAGTATTAACAGTTTTCAGTGGGTTCTGTGACCCCTGTCTAGCACATTATCAAAACTAAGGTGGTTTGAGGAACCCCTCAAACTTGCAGTTAGTATCAGAAGTGAGGGCACTCTTGTGAAAATTTTACCCAAGTGCTCCCTAACACTATTTTTTACTATAAAATTTTTCTATAATACAAATTTTTTTCTTTTAAAAAATGTAATAGCTACCACCCAAGACGAATAGAAGAAACAATGGGCACCTCCAAAGCTGTCATTTTAAACTCACTTCTTTTTCCCCATTTAAAATCTTCAAAGGCTATAAATATAAAACCAAACCAAACCAAAAGAAAGAAGGAGCAAAGGAAGGAAGGAAGGAAGAAAATGAATGAATGAATGAATGAATGAATAAAGAAATCCATAAAAACCTAGAGCCACTGCATAAATGCTGCTGGTGAGTTAACTTCAGGAACTCACATGTGATTGCCGGTTCGTAGCTAAATCAGGCTCAAAACTAATGAGTATTTTCCAAAAGAGAGAACAAATAATGAGGAGCATCTGAGAGTTGGTTGACCTATATGAAATATTTATTAGTCCTTATTAAGTGTTTTATGTTCTATACAATATAGTAATGCTTTGTTTTAATGTGATGATATCATATTTATTTCTGATTTATCAAGTTATAAAAATTATTTTGCTAAGAAATTCCCCACCCCCTCACAGATGGTCCTCAGGCCCATTTCCCCTGGATATTTAGAAGATTCGAGGACATCTAAAATTAGTAGGCTCAGGGCACAAGGGACTTAATAAAATACCTGCAAAAGCCAATGGCTTTGCTTGCGTCCTATGTTATTAAAGAAGTTGGACAACCTACCAAGCCAGTTTTTCTTTGCCAAGAAGCAAAGATTATCTGTTGAGATAAACAATTTCCCTTGAGAAGTAACAACCTCCCATCTTTTCTCACTCTGCTGCTAAGTCTTGTTTCTCGGCCTGTTTTCCCACATGTGAATTAATACAGAGGGACACGAGTGAATCTTTCTAGGCTCCCTGACAGCTTGCAAAAAAATGAAAAATGTCCCTTGGATTTCATTGTTGGCCACGTTTCTATAAATGAGGTAACCAGGGATTTTTCTTCCTTGCAGAAATAAGAGCCACTGGAAGCCGACCACCACTTCTGACTCCAGCCCAGCTTCCAGGAATCTTGATCATTTCAATAAAGGTGAAAGAAAACCTTTTCCTAACAAAAACAGAAAGACTGTATCACGGCAAGAGCAGCACCAAAGGAAATGCTAACGGGTTGTTTTTGAATAATTTGAAGTCTTCCTGGTACGTCCTGGGTTAGTGCTGAGTGTTATTGCCTTTCCCGTTAGCCAGAAGACAAAGCAGAAGATTCTCACTTCGCAGACTGTTTCACACACTCTGTCACTTTCATTTCCCACTGAAATGGGATCAGTGACTTCGTTCTTTCCCTCTTATGTAGCTGGAGGGGTTAGGAGAGCATGTTATCCACTTGACAAACATTTTTTAAGAAAATGAGAATTACACCTATTATCTAAGAACCAGAGTGCTTGGTAATCCTGAATTACTGACCGATTTGTATATACGGAAACATCCAAATGGAAACGTCCAGTCTTTTTCCTTCATACTTGGCCCCAAATTCAGATGGCAGTTACTGAGAGGTGGTGTCGCCAGTGACAGGGCTGCCAAACTCAGGAAACTCGCCATAAACCCTCCTCCTTTCTACGCTCATGAAAATCGTGACTAATCAGTCATGACAGTTTCGCACATTAACTTCAGTTGTGATCTTAGAATCCTCAACACAACCTCTAGGCTGTCGCTCTGTTCATAGGGTGGCCTGTGTGTTGAAACTCCTCTATTACCCCTGAGCCAATGGACTATGGCTGCTGGGAGGCATGGAAACTGAAACAATAATGCTTTCCATAAAAATAAAAGTTTGGCATGACAAAGTGTTTTCATATTTACATATAAATATGAATATATGGATATGTTTTATGTATATAAATCTCATACATGAAGTAAATGTGTATATATATATATACAATTTTTTTAGCTTTAGATGTTATAACTTCCATTTGAATAAATATATTTCTGCTAAATTTTTAAGTAGGCCTAAGAAGATTACACCTGTTGTATTTTGGGGTGTTTTTTAGGAGATTCCCATAAGAGTTTTCACTATTCTGAATAAGTGAAACAAAAATTAATTAATTAATCAAAATATTTATTTTACCAAATAAGTGAAACTTACCACACAAGAATTTTAAGTTGCCATGTTAGAGTATTTCTATGAATAAGGTACCTAGAAAATGTGAAAAATTCATGAAAAAATGCTATTTAGGGCCATTTATAAAGGAAGTCAATAATTTAGGCACAAAAAGTGCCTAGGGGCTGCTGCAGTTTTAGCTATAATTTGTCATCACTAAATCTAATCCAGAGTTTTACTGTCTGCCCCTAAATTGAAAATTATGAATAAAGGAGGATTCCGTTTCATCTGTGTTCTCTAGAAGGAGCAGAATTTTGATGCTCCAGCGGCTCACCCTTGTTCCTAAACTAATCACTAGATTTTGCTTTGAATGGTTTGGAGTTGAGAACACGCACAGAGAACTGGGCGCTTCTCTGTGCACTGGTCTGAGCACCAGCGCACAGGGTTCTGTCTTCCTAGCCTGTGAAAGTGCCTTAGAGGGCGACTTTGAAGACCGAATGAACTCAAGTCAGGAGCTTTGTCTGTTGCCTGACGTAGCAGCACAGAGTAAGTGTGCTCAGTAGAAGTCGGCTGTGGTGAAAGATTATGATAATGATGGTGGTGATTTTTTTCTCTCAGTAATTTCTTGCTGTTTCTATTTTTCTCCATTATGGAAAAATAGAAAAATCTGCTATCAAGCAACTATTAGATATTTGCTTCCCAATTCCTGATTATGTGTTGATTCGTTCATTCATCATTCATTCATTCTGAGACGGTGGCTATCAGCCTACCTTGGATTTACTCTGGACAACCACAGTAAACCGTGCTCACCACTGCTTCCCAGCACTATGGGATCAAGGTTATAAACCTTTCAGTTCCTGGTGCCAGAGAATATCTCTCTCACCAGTGAGTCATCCAGCTGTTCTGTTTTTTGTAATTTGACTGCCAGGGTGAAAATGCTTCTCACGGAAATTTTAATCATGTTTCTTTCCAAAAGTTTAATTTTTAACATCATCTGACATAAATTTTTAACAATTACTTCATAGGAAAATTTTTTATTACCCCATGGTTACAAAGGAATTACCAGCAAAGTCATTTGGCTATTTTATTCCTAACATTTTCCCTTTCTTCAGTCTGTTTAAAACATGTTTTTAAATCCTTGTGAAGCTGAGTTTATATTGAAAATGAACTAGCGAAAAAAAAAAAAAAAAAAGCCAGAGAGGTATTGAAAAGACCTGTTTTTCCCCAGGATATTCTTTTCCTTGGATTTGCAGGGAAATCTTGGGTTTCTTTCCTTTAAAGTGGCACGTCTGGAACTTAAGCTCCTTTGCTGTACTTGCTATAACCCTGCAGCAGGAGACAGTGAACTGCTCTTCTGGTGCTAACCCTGGGGAAAGTAGGAGCGTCATGGGTGTAAAAACTGCTAGACTTCTCCCTAACATAGAGGACTAGATGATTCCAGTCAACCCTCCTTCCGAGGATACACAGGAAATCAGATTAAACTGCACTTGCCTCCTAACAGCAGACTCTTAACGGTAGAGCAGTGCCAGTCCAGGAGAAGACAAAGCGTGAGCCCCGCTCTTGGGGGTCTTCTTGCCCCAGGCAGGAGTGAGAGGCGGGCCCCGCGTTGACACCCTGCAGGGGGCAGGAGGGAGTCCAGGTTCCACCACGAACAGGTGCACGGGTGACCCCCGCTGTGAGCCCTTAGACATGAGAGCCACTGGAAGCCGACCACCACGTCTGACTCCAGCCCAGCTTCCAGGAATCTTGATCATTTCAAGAAAGGCGAAAGAAAAACGTTTCCTAGCAAAAACAGAAAGACTGTGTCACGGCAAGAGCGGCACCAAAGGAAGTGCTAACGGCTGGTCTTTCTGCAGAATGAAAGTGATTCCCGATGAAAGAACAGTGATAGAGGAAGAAAACGAGAGCAGTCTGAATGGCAAATGCGCTAATATGTGACTAAATCGAGTTGAAAATTGCCTGCTTACAAATCTTTACAGATGGAAAGTAGATTGCGGGTTGCCAGGGGCTGGGGAGCGGGGTGATGGGAAACGCCTGCTCATGAGCACAGGATTTCTTTTTAGAGTCACGAGAATGTTCTAGAGTTATATTATGATGATGCCTGCACAATTCTGGGGGGTACACTAAAATCCACCAAATTCTGTACTTTGAAAGGGTGAATTTTGTGGTATGTGTTCTCTTTCAGTGAAACTTTAAAAAAAAAAAAGACAAAAAGTATGACATTAATAGCATGTAAATTAAGAGGAGGTGCTTCTGAGATCATGGAATTGTCTGGAAAGAGGGCAAATGAAGAATTAGTCACTGGGCTTTGCAATGATGTTTTACGCTCATTCTATAGAAGTGTCATGTCATATCACACACACACACGATACACACATTTTAAAAAAAAAAAGAATAAAAGGCAGCTAAGAGCAAAGGGGTTAATGCTAACAAATGGTCCAGTTTTCCAGTCAGTTCCTTCTTAAAGAGCCCCTAACAAAGTAGTGATGTGGTTCCCTGGCAGACAGAGTAGAAAGATAAAACGTTTATGCTTTCTGTGAAGTCTGAATAAACTTAGGAAACACAAGAGATACCGATCACCTCAGACAATGAAAAAATATGCTGTAAATACCACAACTGACTTATAGTAGGAAGGCGAGGACTTCACAAATATTTTACTGTTTTGTAAATACTTCACTGTTGTAAACCATTTTCACTGGCTGTAAATTACTGAAAGCAGGACCAGCACTGTTCTGTCTGCCCCTGGAGCTTAGCAAATTGCCTGCACACGGTGTCAAATATTTGTTAATTGATAGGACGGATAAATGTTTGAATGCATTCCTAAGTGGATAGAAGACAGGATTTCCGGAAGCTATGTGTTTAGGATTTCCTGGAGTCAGAAGGGAAATTTACTTTTTCCTTCTTTTATTACAATGTGTAAGTATTTTCAAAGCTTAAAAATTAGAAAGTGACACATTTATAGAATTTTATAAATTTCTGAGTGAAATTGAGTAAGTTCACGCTCTGGAAGGAGGCAACAGTCATCACTAGATTCAGGGTTCACTTTCTACATTGTTACTTCCACTGAGTGATGTGAATCCTGACTTCTGATTTAGAACCACTGTTACCTGCTTTTTGGAAGGAGTCTCCCGAGGTTGGTGCTCATCTTGCAGACAGCCTTGCCTAAAACTACTGCACATCTCCTCAAAGCTCCAGAGAATGGATGTTCACAGTGTCTCACTTGAAAGCTTCTCTTCCCTAAGCTTTTCTTTTATCTAAAATTAATCAATATACAATTTAAGATCATTTCTCTTTACTATTCAAGCATGAAAAGTGAACAATTCATAATATACATCTTTTATTGTTTTCCTAGCTATTGTTAAATGGTTCTCTTCTTATGTAACGATGTTGCTTGAATGTCAAAATGAACTCGATCCTTGTAAAATTCGATTTTTCTAAGCTGTCAGCGCAGCTTCAGCTGGAGGACTGAACTCAGAGGAAGATTTTCAGTATCTAAATTCTATCTCAGAAGAAACTAGCTCAGAGGATGCCAGTTCTCACCACAGGGCTTGGCAAGAAAGGCATCCAGGCCTGGTTGGGTCAGTGGTGGGAGCAGCCACGAGGCGGGGTCTGCAGCGGAGAGCAGAATAGAGGAATTGAAACAGGGAATGGGTCCACAGCCATGGTTCACAGGAGGAAATGCCAGTGGTTATTTCAACACAAGAGCCAGAAAATCAGAGTCCTGGAATGAAACGAAGTCTTGGAATAGAAGGGGAGTTGGGTGTTTGTGCAGAAAGACAAAAGCAGAGGGGACCCTCGTACCTGCCACCAGGATACACCCCACCTCCCTGGGGCCGTGCTGAGACCAGCCCTCACTGACCTGCCGGCTCCTTGCAGGGACTCCGGTCCTGGGGCAGCTAAAAGCTGCCCAGTGGCTTCTGATAAGCAATAAGGCACAGTTCAGAGATGCACCAGGAAGTTGTTCTGAACAAGAAAGTCTGCACCAGAAATAAGAGTCATAAAAGTAAGATTTCACGCCACTGCAGAATTTGGAATCAGATGGTTAGTATTAAAAGAAATTAAGCAAAAGTGCCTAATTTTATCATTCTTGTGACTAGGAAAGCAACATCAGCATATCATCAATGGAAAATTTAGCTTTAGAGACTTAATCACTAGCGTGATGAGAGAAGGGGTTTGGAAAGACATAATAAGAGTTCATTAGAAAAGAGTAATGTTGTTGTCCTGTTAGCTTAAAAATTGTTACTGTATTTTGCTCTGATTTGTTTATTATAGGATGATGTGTGAATTAATATTACTTTTAAAATGTTTTATGTAAAAAATGCTGATATTGTGTATTTCTAGAGCCAAGATCTGAAAGGCTTACATCCAGAGATGATATTTAAAACTCCATCTTTAATAAGTGACTCGTGAGGCATGCGCATTGGCCAACACTGATCAGCCAGAACGGAACCCAGGCTTGGATCTGGAGCTGCCTTCTGGAAGCCCTCCTCTGTGCTGGGCTTACTGTTAGGGAGTTAGGAGAGGAGGTCCCAGGGAGGCGCCAGGCTGAGGCAGCAGAGGGGTGCAACTGACCATACCTTAGGGAAATATTTAAATATTTTAGCAGCCTGTTTTACAGGGCACCATGATAGCATCAGCTCTGGTTACAGCTTGCATGGGAACCCTGACCAGCGGTCTGAAAGCACATGGTCAAAGACGTGGCTCTGTAGCCGGACTGTGGGGGACTGAACCCCAGACCTGCTGTGTATTAGCCGCGTGACTCTGAGCAGGGTTATATAATCTGTAAAAAGCATTGAGGTGGGGATTATTGGAGTTAATTCCTGTAAAGTGCTTAGAAGAATGTCTGGCACATAGTAAGGGCTCAATGTACCCAATACTATCTATTGATTGCAGTTATCCAGAACACTGTGCAGACCAGGAAAAAATGATTGTATCAGTGCACCCCACGGGCTGGGGGAGGGTAGTGGCAATAGTAGGCGCCGTGGGTTTGCCAGCTCTGTTCTGGCCCAGCCCTAGCCTACCCGACCACAGTCTTACCAACAGCATCAGTATGTCAATGACAAACAAAAGGGAGGAATCTTGCAAGTCCCTCTAGTTAAGTCCCGACCAAAAACCAGTGAGGTGAACACCAATCACTATTATTCAATACTGGTCATGACAACTGACAACTTTAAGGTTTTGTTAGGCCAGCGTCTCTTAACAAACTTTGCTTTGGGCCACTGTCCGGAAACCATGCAAGTTCTGTTTTTCTTTCTAACCCATCTTTGCATTCCTGAGAGTTAATTTGAGAAGTGAAATTTCTATTCCATCTACTGGAGGCCGACAGTGGTCAGGTCTGAAGTTGGAGATGGCTGAAGACTGACTGGGGGCCCGAGACAAGAGGTGAAGAGGCAGCACCTGCGACTCACCTCTGTCAGCAGTAATGGGGTTGTTAGAGCAGGCAGAGAGCTACGCATGAGCAGAGAAAGGGGGACGCAGGCCAAACGGAGGGAACTGGGCAGAAAGGAGGGGCATGGGCCAAATGCAGGAAACCCTACATCATGTAAACAGGGGCTCCTGGGCAGAGAGAGAAAAGCAGGAACCTCTGGGCAGATAAGCGATCACACATTGTGGGGTGACAAGTGTCCTGGAGGCTGACAAATAAAGGTGGGAAAAGACAGGAATCTCCAGTGTCCAAATGCAACCTTTTGCTCATTATGTCCTCATTACAATAAAATCAGCCTTGCAGATGAGAGTACCCATCATGCACCGATGCCCTGATCCTTCTGATTCATACTAAAAAGGACAAAAATCCCTCCTCCCTTTGGGAAGGTGGAGTTGGGATGAAAATCAGGGAATACCACCCCAAACCCTTCCCTCCCCAGTGAATATTCCGCCCATTCATTTTTACAGCCTAGTAACCAACTTGCCCTAGAAACTCGGGGCAGCCGCCCACCTGAGCCTGCCTGCTCTCCCCTTGAGAGTGTACTGTCCATCCCTTAATAAACCCCCACTTCACTTTCCTGGTTGCCACATCTCATCCCTGAATTCTTTCTGCAATGGGACAAGAACCTAGTCACCCCCAACCGGATCATCTCGCAGCCAAGCAGGAGCCTGTGGGGCCTTCCCAGAGCAGACCCCTCCCCCTCATGTCCTCTGCCTGCCTCTTGGCTGTAGAAAATCTTTCGTCTCCAAGGCTTCCCTGAGCTCCAAAGAGCACATTGAACCAGAGAAGTGAGAAAATGCAGAAAGAAAGGCAAACTGTCAAGCAAGACAAAATAATAATTGTTTAGCCATTAAACAAAGTCAGGGACCTGTAGTCCCTCCCCAAGGGCTATAAATGATTTTCTGAGCCATGTCCTTTGAGCTGTTTTGCAGGTACTGAGACCCCCTTCAGGAGGAAGAAGTTAGCTGTGCGCTGCCCACCAGCATGCAGACCCCAGACAGGTTGGAACCGGAAGGTTGATGATGCTGACTCCTGATGACGTCACTGCCAACCAATCAGAAGAACTGATTCCATGAACTGACCGCCCCACAACTCCCTCCCTCACCTCGTCCTTAAAAACCTTCCCCTGAAAGCCCTCGGGGAGTTCGGGCCTTTTAAGCACTAGCTGCCCTGGACTCCTTGCTTGGCGCCCTGTAATAAACACTCCACGTTCCTTCACCACCGCCCGGTGCCAGTAGACCGGCCTTACTGCATGAGGGCCAGCGGACCTGTTCGGTTTGGTAACAAGCTCATAACATATTAACATCTCCCAGGCCAAATATCTTCACCTGATCTGTATTCTCACTGTGACCTAGATTCTGTGCGTACCTTACAAAATGAAGGGATTCCACTCAAGATAATTTGGAATGCAAGTGGCCACTTTGGCAAACTTTGAATATAATTAAAATTGTTCATCTTAGAGAGAGATTAAAAAAGCAAGATAATTTTTAATATTCACTGCTTTGTTTTTTTTCTAGTGGTAAAAGCTTCTAACCAAAATTCTGACTTCATTATCACCTCATGAAAGGATTTTTGGTCCAAAGCTAATGAAAAACGTGGAAAAACTTAAGACCTTTTGGTTCCACTAAAACCTTGTCATTTCCTACGCCACACCCTAACTCTTCTTCCTTTGAATATTGACCCCAGCTATCAACTCCTTCTATTTCTCACACCTTCCAGATGCTCTTCTTTTCCCCTAAAGCCTTCTGTCCTAACACATCCTTCTGCTCTGTTTCCATTCCCAAAGTAAAAGTTCTTCTAAAAATAAGTCCACCAAAATAGGATGAGGACTAGGTAGATTTTAAGCAAAGGGCTTTCCCCAGGTCCCAAGTGAAAAGAAAACAATTTACCAAGATTTTATTCTACTGAAAGCTAAGGATTCCAGCCTCCCTGAACTAAATCAACTGGAACACATTAGTAGGGTCTTGAGATGCTAACGTCTGTCTCAAATGTTGAGTGGAAGCCTCGGAAAAGGGTCTAGCTCCTCCCGATTCCTTCCAACAGAACAGGGGCAACAGAAAACAGATGTGGATAAGGCTTATTTACCGGTGCCATGCGTGTTGCATTTCCATTAAAGACTGAGTTGATTATTAATCTAGTTTATAAGCAAAGAAAGGGTAACTGCATGGGAGATTTTGAAAATCATCTTTTCACTTCCTTTTGACAACATTCTGGATAGATCCACAGACAGTTGCTTCTGCTACATTACCCTCATTTTTGTGCATGGCCTCCAGCTAGAAACAGAGAATTTTGTGTGTAAGTAAGGGCTAGAGTTGGAAAATGCTTCCTTAATACACCCAGCAGATTTGGACAAACTTTTTGAGATATTCTTAGAATAAAAGCAAAATGAGGTAATGGCTTTGTAAATTCAGTAACGCAGCACCTGACTTTATTATTTTTTTTTTCTTAAGCTTAGAAGAACTATCTTTAACTATTAAGGGCAAGCTCACGTTTTTTTTTCTAAGTTCTACACTGCTAATAAACCCAGCTACTATGTTCATCCTCAAAATCAAACAAAGACCCCAATGGTAGACATCCCTAACTGCTCTCAAGCACTCCTGACTCTCAAATTATTTTTTTCTAATTTTTTAAAACTTTTTTTAAATTGAAGTATAGTCAGTTTACAATGTGTCAATTTCTGGTGTACAGCACAATGCTTCAGTCATACATGAATATATATATATTCATTTTCACATTCTTTTTCCCCTTAAGCTATCAAATATAGTTCCCTGTGCTATACAGTATAAGCTTGTTTATCTCTTTTATATATGCCCTGACTCCCATATTATTAACCCTCTGCTCCAAACACATAAATACTGACTCCAAACAGAAAAATACTACAAAAATAATTGCAGTACTGTTTCTGGATGTAGGGATCACACAGAAGTAAGGAACAAATATTGAGACTATCTTTTCTTGGCTTGTTTTCCTCAGCGAGTGTTCCACCTTTACCAAGAACGTTGTTCACCCCAAGGGACGCCTGGCAAATTTGTATTGTCTTAAATAACACTGCAGCCTCACAATGTCCCTAGACCCACAGAGTGCTGTTCTTAAGTGGACATTAAGTCTTTAATATTTACACACAAATCTGGCTTATGACTAAGGGGTAATTGTTGGAGACTTTTACATATTCCAGATCCCTTTGCCTACTGTGGACCATATCTCATTGAAATGTGTACCTAGTAACTGACAAAATGAAGAATGAACTCTACTCTGGAGATCTACCAATTTTTCATGCACAATTCTACAGTGGGGGTGGGGATAACACAATTAGAAAAATTGTCAGAACTGTATTATTTAACTTGGCCAAAGTTGTAAAAGATACTTTGCAGCTAAACACATAGTATTAGACAATCTAATTACTTTTTTTTGACTTCCTATTAGCTAATCTAGACCGTGTCTGTGCCATTGCTAAGAATTTGTAATGCACTGGTCAGGTAGGACAATCCACCTCTAAACTAAAGGAGATGGTGTTTGGGTCTCCAAGGTGAGATCCAGTTGGACAGTGGGAGAAGTGATCTTGGCTTGGGTTCACGAGTTTGGGATGATGTCGTCAAAGCATTCTGCAAAGGCTGGTCATCCTCCTGCTCACATTCTTCATGTATCATGTATCTGGCAACTGTCTAGCGTAGAGCCCCGGGGTTTTAAGTGCTGCCATGCAGTTATCATCATTTGGCAAAAGGATCAACAAGGCCAGATTCTGTTCTGTTGCCAAACTCTCATCCTGAGGTGCAGAATCATCTAGAGATTCTGACAGTCATCCACATCTGGAGTGAGATGGCTTTTGTGGCCAACCTCTGGACTAGTCAGAGAATGGCTAAAAAGGGGGGTCTCAGAACTGCAGCACCGTCTCTATTAGTTAAGCAATTGCAATCTCAGGAGGTCGTGTGACACACATAACACTTCCTTCTTCACTCAGAACCTCACCCTGCTGCATTCATCCTTGCCTTAAGAAATCACCCAGAATGAAGACTCAGCCTGTTTCTGCTATCCTGCCCTAAAACTTCTCAGCTAAACCCATAAATAAATTAAGCCCTAAGTTAGTAGATAGAAAGAAATAATAAAGATAATAGAAGAAATCAATGAACTAGATTGAAATAAATCAAATTAATTGAATGAATATGTAATTGAAAACATTTCCATAAAGAAAACTCTAGGCCCAGAGGATTTTACTAGTGAACGCTATTAAATACTTATGGAATGCATCATAGCAACACTGTAAAAAAAAAAAAAAAAAAAAAAACTTACAGAAAGTAGAAGAGGAAGAAACACTTCTCAGCTTTTTTGTTTAAGGCCAGAATTATGCTATCACCAAAACCAGACAAAATATTACATCAAAACTAGAAACCAAAATCCCACATGTACACAGATGCAAAAATACCAAATAAAAATATTTTAAATCAGTTTTATCTATATAAAAGAAAGTAAAATATAACGATCATGTAATGTTCATTCCAGAATGCAAGGTGGACTTAACATTAGAAATCATTCAATTAATGTAATTCACTAGATTAAAAAGAAAAAAGTAAAAAATATGATCATCACAAAGATAAGAAATTCCCAGTGAACTAGGAATAGGACACTGCCTCAACTTGATAATGTGTGCCTGTATAAAACTATGACTAAGATTATTTTTGATGATTAATGATTAACCATTTTGTTCCTAAGGTCCAGCGGAATTCATGGATGCTGTCTCTCGCAGCATCTGTTTAACTTCATCGCCTTTTCTAGTGCAACAAGGCAGCAAAGAAAAGTGACACAAACATGCATTGGAAAGCAAGAAGCAAAAGAGTCTTGATTAGCAGATTACATGGTTTTGTATACACAAACTCATTAGGGACTTAGAATAAGCTACTAGAAACAATAAGTGAATTTAGCAAGATCACTTTATGCAAAGCCAAATTTTTGAAAATTACTTCTAAATACTGGTGACAAAAATTAGGAAAGTAAATTAAGCAGGAAAATAACAGTTTCAGTGATAACAGGAAACATGAAATAGGGAAAAATTTAACAAAATACGTTCCAGATCTGTAAAAACAAGCAATAAAACAGACCCAGAAAATATTGATGAGACGAATTAAAGACCTAAAGAAATGAAAATATATGTCATGTTCATGGAGTGGTAGGTTCAATATGGCTAAGATGCTAATTCTTCACAAATTAATCAATAGATTCAAAATAATTCCAATCTAACTACCAGGAGATGTTTTTTTGGAGGGAGGGGTAGGGTTTGACAAACTGATTCCAAAATTTACATGGAAATATAAAGCACTTAAAAAAACCAAACAATTTTGTAAAAGATGAACAAAGTTTAGGAATTCTACTATCTGAATTCAGGACTTATAATAAAGAAAGTTAAAAAGAGGCAGTGTTGTATTGGCCTATAGATAAATATGTAGATCAAAGGGACAAAATAGAGCCCAGAAATAGACTCACACACAGATGGTCAACTGATCTCTGACAAAAGCGCTAAAATAATTTAATGAGAAAAGATAGTCTTCTCAACAAGTGATGCTGGAAGAATGTGATATCCATAGGGAAGAAAAATGAATGTCAGCTTTTACTGTACACTGTAGAAAAAAATCAGTTTCAAATGGATCATAGACCTAAACATGAAGCAAAAATTTTCAAAGTCTAGAAGAAAACAAAAGAGAAAATCTCTGTGAACTTGGGTTATATAAAGATTTCTTAGAACACACACACACACAAATGAATCATAAGAGAAAAAAAATTGATACATTAGACTTCATCAAAATTAAGAATGCCTGCTCTTTCAAAGACACCATTTAAAAAATGACCCACTTACAACTGTAAGAAAACATTTTCAATACACATATTGACTAAGTACTCCTTTATAAAATATGTGAGGAAGTTATAATAACAAGACAATCAATCCAATTAAAAGTAGGAAAAATTTTAGCACACTTCACAAAAGAAAGTGCTGTGAATGGCCAAAAAGCACAAGGAAATGTCCTTAAAATCACCAAGTCATTAGAAAATGCAAATTAAAACCACAATAAGATACCATAATACGTTCACTAGAAACCAGAAAGCCTACAATTAAAAAGAGTTATATCAACTGTAGCAAGAATATAGAGCACGTGAAACTTTCAGACACTGGTGATGGGAATGGAAAATACTACAATTTTGGAACATAGTACAAACAATTTTGGAAAATAGTTTGACAGTTTCTCATGAAAAATATGACTGAGAAATTCCTAAGTATTTACCCAACTGACATAAAATACACATTCACATAAAGATTTGTGCACAAATATTCAGAGCAGCTTTGTAATAGACCCAAATTGGAGGCGATCCAAATGTCTATCAGCAAGTTAGTGGGTAAACAAATTGCGATATATTCATGCAATTCAGTAACATTCAACAATAAAAAGGAATGAAATACTGATGAATGCAACAGTGTAGATAAATATCAAACATTTTATTCTGGTTGAAAAAGCTAGACACAAAATTACATACTTTATTACTCAATTTATATAAAATTTTAGAAATGACAAACCCACTCTATAGTGGTTGAGAAGTAAATCAGTGGTTGCCCAGGGGAAGGCGTGGGAAGTAGGGATTTAATTGGAAAGGGTCGTAAAGAAATGTTTAGCGTAATGAAAATGTGTTGTATCTTGATTGCTGTGGTAGTTCCATTGTTGTGTACATTTGTCTGTGAACCCTATTCTTAAAATGGATATACTTTATTGTATGTAACGTATTTCAATAAAGTTAGTTTTAAATATAATTAGTTATTTGGCTGAACCTTATGAAAATTCCAGATGGTCAGCCAATTTTGACCTATAAAAATGTCAACTTTACAGATGATAGTCTAATTTATGAATGAAGACATTATCTAGAATTAATTCAAATTGAATTTTTAAAGAATTTTTTTTACCATAAGTAATATTTGTGTCATAATAGGGAGACTTTTTAAAAATGACAAATATGTGGACCTTTCCTTTAAGAATCATTACTAGAGGCCTGCAATTTTTGATGATGAATTGGAACTGATAAGAAAAAAAATCATTGAATTCTATTTTTATTTAAGTTTTAGGATCTCTCATCCCTAGTTACTTCTGACAGACTTTAATCAAGAGTGCCATAGCCCTGCTCACTACAATTTTACTCAACAACATAATTCACTTAAGAATATGTCAGAAGATGCTTTAAAAATAATGCTGCAAGTCAAAAATATTTTTTTATTTTCTTCTTAATAGAAAACTAGAAATACTAATTCCTTTGGATGAAGACAATCTTCAGAAAACTTCTTAGGAATTATAAAAAGCATTTGAAAATCAAATTCAAGATACCTTTGTTGACAGCAGATGAAACAATGTCACTTGCCTAATTTGAAACCAAATTTTCAGACACAATTACAACACTGTAGTCGATTTTAAATATCAGCATGAATTTCTTGCTTTTCATATTGTTTTGTCATTTTGTGTTAGTATTTCTACTGTTTTTACTTTTTTTTTTAACTGTAATCAAGACATCCTTCTGGGATAAATCTATTATTACATTATTACAAAAGAATAAAGAATTCAGAGCAACAAATTGATGTGACAGCATAGAAAATGATGACTACACAGTCAGCCTTTGCTCTTTTTTTCAATTCCTTCTTAATATTTTCCTTGCTGACACCCAAGTACTTAGATCAATTGTCAAGGAATGGTTACTTTCCAAAGGGCAAGCCAGAGCATTTGATAAACCAGAAGTATTTCAGGTGAAATCAGTTTCTCGGTATGATTGCCAGATAAAATACCATACGGCCAGTTAAATTCGTATTTCAGGTAAAATTTTTTACTGTAAGTATATCTCATGCTGTATCTGTTTACTAAAAAAGTATTTGTCATTTATCTGAAAATCAAAATTATCTGGGTGTTCTGTAATTTTATCTGCTTTATCTGTCAATTCTCTCTCTTGCTCTTGTAATGATTACTTAACTTAGTGAAATAATAGTTCAAAATCCGTCAGGAATTTTGTAAAATATGCTTAACATATTCCTAAATTAAAAATGGGTTGAACCAGCTAGCAAGTTTCTTTTCTTATCTTTCAGTTACATTGTTACGTTGTTTTCTGGATAACAAATGTGACTCAATTGTTGTATGGATAAAAAGTAAGTAATTAAGTAATAAAACTCATTTGTATATGGAGAAATATCTAATACCCCATTACTTCAGTAAGGACTGTAATGATTCTGGACTGCAGATTGTCCAGCTTCCAGAGGGAAAAGAATGGATTCTCCGAGAAAGGTTGACAGTAACTACCTTTTAATTTCCTTTGGAAATTTCCCCATGCGTTTGGCTCTGACGATACCCTGTTTGTTTCGGTTGCAATAGAGTTCCATGTTATTTTTATCTGAAAGAAGAAACTGGAAGGTAACATTCAGGCATGAAGATTCGGTGTTTACCTGGACTATGTCATTAACAATTCCAACTTGTCCAGTGCTTTCCATGTTTCTCGAAGGTCATCACCCTGTAAAAGCTGATGGATGGGCTAACAGATCCACCCGGGCTTTGGTTGGTGTAATGTGAGCTCAGTGCCTGGAAACAATAAAACAGTAATTTTCTGAGAGATTTACCTGCAAAAGAGCCAGGGACATAAAAGCCTTTTTCAGTTTCCCACCCAAAGCCTCTTCTTTGCTCTCAGTCTGGGAGGCATTTGGCGGGGATGGGACTGTATCCTGTCAGGTTAATTGAGGGTGACATTAAATGTAATCCCGGCAGCAGCCACAATAATGGCTCCAAGGGAAAGACCACTGGAGCGGGGCTCAGAGAGCTGGGCTCTGGTGTGGATGGAGTGGAGGCTTCGCATCAGGAACGACAGAAGCAAAGGCAGCAAGGGTGGGAAGTGTCAGATCTTTTCTCTTGAAAGCTGGACGGGGTCATCCAGCCATGACTGGACAAGCAATGTTTCTGGCTCCAGTAATGGCTACAAACCAGGAGAAGCCTCCTCCCCAGTTAAGTCCATCACAGCCAGGCCAGACAGTCTGAAGTTCATGTTGGGTGCCATCCACACCACTGCATTCTCAGAGGGCTGTGTCCTGAAACTGGGTCTCTTAGTGTTACAAGACAGGAAGGACTCTGCATCCTGGACTCGGCGTCCTATGGAGAGATTCACGCTGAGGAAATCCAGACCACAGTGATGAGAGGGGCTGCCAGTGAGATTTGAGTTCCCCAAGGCAGTTTTTGACGGTAGTGGATTAACATTTGTCCTGAAGAAGCCTCCATTCTGGGTCCCCCACCCCAATCCACAGTCCGTCAGATACTGTCTGATTTTTAAATGAATCAAATTATGACAATGCTGCCTACCATTGCTAGTTCTTCTTTGTTAACTGAACAATCACATAATGGTTTATACTTCCAGGTTTCAGCCAGTCATCTGTAACTGTTCCAAATGCTAAATAACCATAAATTTAAATAAGGTCTCTGGATGATGGCTTACAAAACTGATGCTGGGAAAGTCTCTTGTAATGGGTTTTTTGGCTCTCACGAGGAAGCAACCTATATTTTCATGGTTTAAAAACCTCATTATGAGGTTAAGTTATACGATGATAGAGAAATTTGCTGTGTCTTATTACCCTACAGGGGACGGAGATATTATTAAAGATGGAAAAAGGATTATTAATCCAGGAGGCCTGAGCTCCCGCAACCTCTGGGCACACTTGGGAGCCTATGTTAAGCTCACACTCAAGATGGTGAAGATTCAAAGGGAAGCGAGGGAGGAGCCCAACCAGATCTGAGTTGAGAACCGGGTTCTCCTGAGACGGGAAGAAACAGATGATGGAATTCAGGCCTTTTAAAATCGTAGGCTTTCACTGATGGACACTTACATTCTTCAATCCCACATGTTAATTCAGAAGGTCACAGGGCAGTGAAGGGGTGCGCGTGGATGCCAGGGAAATGAACGCCATGTGCTGCCGTCTTGTTGGCCTTAAGCAGCAGATGCCACGGGCAGAAGGACTGCGATTAGAACACACGCCCATCTGAGGATGGAGGGATGGGCCAGGGATGAAGACAGCAATTCCTGATCCAAACTGCAACATTATCCAGGCTTCCATTCTGATGTTGGACCCACACCTCTGGTCTTGGCCAGGTCATGGCCCTCAAAGGAACAGTGTTGGCCACTGTCGTCTTTGCCTTGTTGAAAGCAGTGCTAGGAAGCCCACCTGGAGCCATCTGTTCCAGCCAGGACTAGAAGGCAGAGGACAGGCTGGCCAACGGGCAGCAGCAGAGTGGACTTCAGAAGCTGGCGCTCCCAGCCAGGAGCTGTGGGAAGTCCGTGAACACCGGCCAAATATCCTACGGTCTTTCCAGAGAGAGGCTCCTGTCTAGTCTTCTTCCTGGCATCACCTCCAGGCCTCTGCTGGAACTGGTGCTTTCTGGACTGACTGGTCCCATTAAATGAGTTTCAGGTGGTGATATTCTGTTTAAATGATGAGCAAGCATTTCCCTAAGATGCATCCCCTTTTACCAACATCACGCATTTCTTTGCTTTCTTGCATTCAATCAATCATTCCACTTCAACTGCAGCTTTCATTAATGAGCCATTGACTTCTTCTTCCAGACCGTTGGTGAAGATGTCAGATTCTGACTGGACCTAATACCATTTCCCACGGCTCCACGCTGGCTTCCGAGAGCTCCCTGGGGAGACATTCATCACTCTCATACATGTGTCTTCATTATTCCAAACCAATTTTAACCTATTTTGCAAGAAGCACTTAGGATGTTGTAAAAAGCAACGCTTTCCCAAGGAACCACTGGTTTTCTTAGGATCAGAACAGATGGCCACATAATAACAGTACAATATTCACAGCCAGGAAATCTCGGCCCCCGCTAATCAGATAATGCAGGCTCATTTATCCACTTACTTTTGTCTTTCGAAGAACAGAAGGATTATATCCTTCTGCTATAATCCTCTATGCTTTTTATGCCTTTCCAGCATCACACTTTTCTATTGATTTACCTTTTCAATTTGACAGAAGCTTTTTAAATTTCAGTTCACCTTCTTGGTTACTATGAAGGTGATTTATGCAAATCACTGTGTTCCTGGGGGGCTGTGAAGCTCGCATCCTTCCATCTGTGGCTAAAATTTAAGTTTCGAGAAGACGGTTTCCTCAGTGGCTGGGAGAGCAGGCATTGTTTCCTGGGGTTTCCTGACCTTTCTTTACCCTCTCCCAGTGTTAATCACGTTCTAATGAT
Organism: Camelus bactrianus; assembly: GCF_048773025.1. Taxonomy (NCBI): domain Eukaryota; kingdom Metazoa; phylum Chordata; class Mammalia; order Artiodactyla; family Camelidae; genus Camelus; species Camelus bactrianus. The sequence continues at coordinate 19,203,184 of NC_133572.1, forward strand.
GTGAACAGACTCAGAGAAAGTGATCCAGTCAATGAGGTCAGTTTGTCTTTATTTTTATCCCCAGATGCCTGGGATTCAACTTCAACACCGACTTTTTTTTTTTTTTTTTTTTTTTGCCTTGGAATTTCCTTATGAAATTCAGGAGAAGAAAAACCTTTTTCTTTCCTTTATTACAAGGAGAATATAAAATTGTATCTACTATCACTATAACCTGCAAAAAGTGTTTAAGGAGACACACTGAAAAGAAAACCATAGAATGAAAATGAAACTGAATGAAATAGAAAAATACGCATGTATGTAAAAGCGTTGACTTTTACATAGCTTAGGTTCAGATCCTGTGTGGGTATTACTGAGTGTATGGTTTTTATTTGCTTACGTATGTGTCTAAGTTTTCTAGAACATTATGTTATAACAGTAAACACACAATTATGAAAACAGACACAAATACATTTTATTTGTGTTTAAAATTTGTTAACTCTTTGGAAAATGATATTAGGTTGTCTCTAATCATGATAAAATTAGAAAAAAATATATATATATAAAATAAATGCGGTCTAGATGATTAAAAAAAGAAAGGTCTGGTTTGTTGGAGTGGCAAAACTGAAGGTACATTTTTCTTTATTTTATTATAATTTCGTTTCATTGGATTGGTATAGTATAATCTTCAGTATATAGTCAGGTAATGACAAGTGTTTTTTCAAAGCTGTGAAGAAGAGCAATGTTCAAAACCTCTGGGGAAAAATTTCTTTCTGTTTGGAGTTCAAGTTGAAAATGGATCTCCCATTAGCCCAGCGATGTGGCGTTTCCTGAGCAGCACCATTAAGCATTTTCAGGTAACAGGCTCTCTGATGTTACTGCTGAATCACTTCGTGCCAAACAGTATGTGGGCTGTATCGTGTAACTCAAAAGTTATTCTGGAAGGTCGGATGCCAGTGGATCTTTGGTTGCACTTCCAAGTTCTAGCGAGGATTAGTTGCCTTTGTATTGCAATATTGTATAGCACAGCACAGCACCACAGGACAAATACGCAGTGTCAGAGAGCGCTGACTTTTACATAGCTTAGGTTCAAATCCTGGTCTGGTCCTGCCACATGTCAGCTGTATGACCTTGGGAATATTTATGTAATCTCTTCGAGTCCTAGTTTCTCCATATGAAAATGTGATAATAAACCTACAATTTTGAGAATTACGAGAGTGTATTAGGATTCTTCAAAGAAACAGTAATATAAATACACAATACATATCTAGAGATAGGAATTATATATATATATATATAAATATTTTACATGTAAATTATATATTTAATCACATATATTATATAAAAATATATATAAATATTAAAAATATATTTTATATATATACACAAAGAGAGGGAGAGTCCCAAATCTGAACTGGCAGGCTAGCAGGCTGGAGATCTGGAGAAGAGTTGCAGTTCATTGAAACGGAGATCGAATCAACTGCCTGGATGTTTCCTTTTAGAAAGGTCTTCCTCTTCCCGTTGAGGAATGTTATAAGTCAAGCTTCCTGTCTTGTAACACAGAAAATAATACGGCCTGTCCTGCTTTCCAAAGGAGTTGTCACTGTTGTTACCAAAGGCAAGGTTGTGCGCCCCCTGCACCATGAGGCCTGAAACATCGGAGTTTGGAGCAGAGGAAGGCTTTGCAGGGCCGGGCAAGGAGAACAGGGTGGCTTGTGCCCAAGAAAACCTCGAACTCCTCAAAGCATTTCAGCAAAGCGTATTAAAGGACCAGGGTATGTGATCAGCTGTGCACAATTCTCTGACTGGTTGATGTTGTGATAACAGGATGGCCAACACTATCGACCCCTAGGCACCAGAAGGTCTGGGGCCACATGCTCTCGCTCATTAAGTAGTTAATTTCTTCCCTTTAGTAGTGGGTTTAAGCATCTGAAAAACTCAGGAAATAGACCTGAGATAGTATTATCTGGGTGCTTCAGAAAGGAGCTCCAGCAGAAGATATGGGGGAGGGGTCTGATCCTGGAAGGCCTCACAGGGTCCTGCTTGGTTACATTGTCGCAGACAGCAAGATATGTAAAAACACACTGAAAAATGGAATGGTGTAAGTGGAGGCATTGTTTTTAGTATTAACAAGAAGAGAAGAGAGACAGGGTAAGGAAATGGGAAAGGTAAGGGGTTCAGAATTAGTCTGGAGGCTGGATAGCAACTCTGCCTCTCTGTACTGGGGTGACTGTGAAAAATTCTCTTGACCTCTTTGAGCAAAAACCGTCATGTTTTCTATACTGAAGTTTCAGGTGTGCACTTGAGATGCACGTTTGTACGCGGGAATGTGAAAGGGCGGGAGGGCTGGAATGGCTGCATTAATAGTATATTGAATGCAAGCATACTGTCTAACACAGTAATCACCAAAAAAGACATTTTCATTTTTCAGGACCAAGAATAAAATACTTTTGTGGAAGGGAGTTACAATGAACCAGGGAAAGTGGCGGGGGGTGGGGGCGGTAGGAAATGAAGGTGAAAACCTTGGAGGGGCTGAGTTTAGACCAGCACTGAAGGGGACGGAGGTTTCAGGTGGCCAGCTCAAATCCACAGTGTCAGCTCCTCACATCTCAGTAGGAGGCAGATCTCAGAGCCGATCTAAACCACATTAGTCGCAAGCATGATAGTCTTTCTCAAACAAATTTCAGGAGGAAAACAAAACAGAACAGAGGTAAATTTTTAATGACTCTTGGGACGCACTCTGGGAGCAAAGAGAAGACATGGTTGAGTCTAAACAACACACAGGCGTACTTCTTGGGTGCCTGTTATTAACTGTTGTGTCTTGGTCTCAAACCCACCCGTCCGTAGTCAGTCAGCCTTGTGATGCTGGGTCTGGGGACTCTGCAAACCACTCCTCTGTTCTGCCTGCTTACCCTTGGTTAGGCTCTATTTGCCAGTAGGGGGCACCAGAGGGAGACTGGAAGGTTGATGAGGAAGAAAGGATTGCTCCTTTCTGTTTGCTTCCTGTGGGCTTCCTGATTGTTTTCTTGTTCCTGTGAGTATCACCCTCCAAATGCTTCTTCACCTTAGTGGTGGCAGTTGCTTCTTGGAAGTCTGTAACACTTGCAGATCCAGATTCAAAACTCCCTTGGAGACACCTGCGCCAGCCAGTCAGCACCCACCCTCCTTGCAGCTCTGGGCCCCGGAGGGCTTCTCTGAGCTCGCAGATCCTAGACCCAACTGGGCATGCTCACTCCTGCCACTTCTCTTCAACACCCCCCTGGAGGTCTTGGCCATTGCAATAGGCAAAATATAGAAAAGAAATAAAATACAAAAGCAAAATGATCAGGAAGAGAGAATATAAAACTCTCTCTTTGAAGATAATGTAATCGTTTCTACAGAAATTCTTAAGAATCTGTACAACTACTGGAACTAATAAATGAACTTGTCAAAGTCACAGGATAAAGGTTAGTATACTGAAATCAGTTATAGTTAAATACTATAGCAAACAGCATGAAAAATAAATTTAAAGCTTCCATATACTATAGAATCGAACCCCACAAAGCCCTGAGGAGTTATGATTCTGTGTAGAGGGTTTAGTACAGACTTGGCTCCGTTGACAGTAAGAGAGTCTGTATCTCAGCCAGAACACACGGATGGTCTAGGAATCACGGGGTTGAAGTGGGAATAGCTCCTCTCATCATCACACCAAATAACCCACTTTGCAGAGTTCTGAGATGCAAATCTGCAATTTTAAGTTCTGTGGTTTGGAGGTCTTGGTTTCCAAGAGAGAAATCCTTAGAACAACGGCTCCATGGAACTGGGGTTTGGAGCTGCTGTTGGATCATCGTGAGTTCCTCTTACCACTAAACCAGCAGGCAAAGAAAGGGGGTGCTCTACTAGGTGGTCAATCCTCATTACCAAGAGGATGTTCAATTGATGCCAGAAAATGTAAACAGAGAGGACCATTTCTGGAACCCAGGGGGAATTCTCTGTGATGACCCTTAGTCATCCATCATTCCGTATAGTAAAAGTCAATGAAAACCACATCAAGCAATAAAGGAAAGGGCCACAGAAGAGTCAGACTTTTAGGTAAAGAACCCTAGCTGGTTGAGGTCCTGCCTGATGGAGAAGGAAACATGGACTATGAAATGGACAAAGGAAGTCTCATACATCAGCCACAGCCTGTGGTGAGTTAAGGAAGTGAGCACTGTAGCAGCTGTAGTTTTTCTCTATTTGCTGTTGTTGTTCTGTGTGTGTATATTAACTATTTTATCCTTCTCTGCCTTTCCTTTCCTTATTATTTAATATGTTTTATTGAAGTTTAAATTTATGATTTAGTATTTAGGGAACAGAATATATAGATGGGACTGGGGTTGAAGGTGAGCTGTAATTAACATACTCCAGAGATGACTAAAAATTATTTACAGCCTGGATTTTACCCCCCCCCCCCCAGTTGTGTGCAGGATGAAACCACTGGGTATCTATTTGTATTTGTTTTTATCTTATCTTTTTAAATGTCTGTTTCGTACATATACTATGTATTCATAAAACAGCACACATAATTTATAAATAGATACATTGACACACATTGGGGTGCATGCAAAAAAATCATGATAAGGATGACTTAAAAAGTGTGGCGATCACGAGGTTAGAGCAGAGCTGTTTACAGATTACGAACACAGTGAACACAGTGTTGCTCCCTACTTAGTTCCGCAAATAGGGATACTTTGTCCCAAAGGCACAGGTCACGCTCACTCATCTATTCAGCGTCATCTTACACTTGACAGCAGCTCAGAAGTTGGAAGTGCCTTAGTAGAACACGTGCTTCCTGCTGAAACAGTGAGTCCCCATCGTTGGTGTTGGATCCAAAGGCCAGTGCTTCTATATCTTGAATAAATGGGTCTACTGAGGTCACTGGCCTTAGCTGGGCAGCTCCTAGAGGGCGATCCTCTAGTCTGGTAGGTAACTCTGACTCCCACATCCTACCTAGCAGAAATGTCTACAGGTGACACTTCAGGGCTGCACCAGTAGAGTGAGGATGAACGTTCACAGATGTCCCGCAGAACTACACAATCATATTCTGTCTCTTCGATCAAACCAGGAGATTGCAAATTACTTACATTTTTGTGTATTCTTGGAATGGTGCAGCACTCTTAGGGGGGAAAAAAAGGTTTCATTAACTTGAAACATTTTTCTGTATTTCTTCTGTTCCGTCATCCATTCAGTTTCTCCATCCATGTCCTCACTCGGCGTACATGCGTTTACTGAGCATCTGTTGAATGAACAGGCAAAGCTTATAGAGGAAGAGAATGTCAAAGTCCTCACTTTCTTAACTAACCTATCAATGAGGGAATTGAACTAGAGGGGCCTCTAAAATTCTCTAGCCGACTTAGAGGTCTGGGTCAGGTGTCCATACAAGGCGTCCTAAATTGCCTTCAGATCAATCAAGTTAAGGTAAACTCCTAAGTTACAAAAACAGTAGATTCCCATCCCCTCAGCCCAATTCCTCCTTCTTGCCCAGCTCTCCTTTTGAAAATGTTACTGGATTCAGATACTGAAATATTGTTTCCAGAGCTGACCGCCAGCTGCCCAGCACAATGTACCTGAGAGTGAGGGACCCTCTTTCTTTCTTTCTTTCTTTCTTTCTTTCTTTCTTTCTTTCTTTCTTTCTTTCTTTCTTTCTTTCTTTCTTTCTTTCTTTCTTTCTTTCTTTCTTTTTCTTTCTTTCTTTCTTTCTTTCTTTCTTTCTTTCTTTCTTTCTTTCTTTCTTTCTTTCTCTTTCTTTCTTTCTTTCTTTCTTTCTTTCTTTCCTCCTTCCTTCCTTCCTTCCTTCCTTCCTTCCTTTCTTCCTTTCTTCCTTTCTTTCTTTCTTTCTTTCTTTCTTTCTTTCTTTCTTTCTTTCTTTCTTTCTTCCTTCCTTCCTTCCTTCCTTCCTTCCTTTCTTTCTTTCTTTCTTTCTTTCTTTCTTTCTTTCTTTCTTTCTTTCTTTCTTTCTTTCTTTCTTTCTCTTTTAATTCAAATAAACTCTTTTTAAACTTACAATGTTGTATTAGTTTCTAATGGACAGCACAGTGATTCAGTTATACATATAAATGTGTACATACTCTTTTTCATTAAAGATGACTGCAAGACATTGAATACAGTTCCCTGTGCTAGACAAGTAAGACATTGTTTATCTATTCTGTATATAGTAGTTTGTATCAACCAATCCCAGACTCCTAATTTATACCCCTCTTCTCCTCTTTCCCCCACTGGTAACCATAAGTTTGCTCTCTATGTCAATGGATCTCTTTCTGCTTTGTAAATTAGTTCGTTTGTGTCATTTTTTTAGATTCCACATGTAAGTGATATCATATGATGTTAGTCTCTCTCTTACTTACTTCATTTATTACGATCATTTTTAGGTCCATGCATGTTGCTACAAATGATATTATCCATTCCTTTTTATGGCTGAATAGTGTTCCATTGTATATATATTTTTTTCTTTACCCATTCATCTGTCAATGGACATTTAGGTTGCTTCCATGTTTTATTCCTATAGACAAAAATTTTCTCCCTTAAAAATAATTGCATTGTTGGCAGACTGCAATGTTTAAAGGCCTTGCTCAGTAGGGAAGTGGTTAGGGGAAAATTTACTTCATTTCTGGGTGACTTGGATGATAGAGATTGGAAAATTTGGAGGAAACACAAAAAATATTTTAGGGGACCCAAAATAATACAGCAGCTTTCCTTGTTGATAAGAAGAGGTGCATTCACCCAAGTGACTGCCAGCACAAACACATCCATCCAGAGTTATACACCCTAACATTTATCTTAATAGTTAGACAGCGATCTTACATCCAAGAAGCAACTCAGGACTGGGACACTTCCCAAGTCTTTTATATAAATCTCACTCGCTAAGACTCCTTCTGTTTCACATTGCTGAAATAAAAAATGCCACTCTATCTTTGTCATATATCCATTATTTTAATTAGTTTTCAGTCTCCTGGCCCACCAGTTCCAATGTTCCTCCTGATCTCCCAGCCAGATATAAACCCTCCTAAAATCTATTCATCTAGGATTCACACTGACCCCAGTGACTAATCACTGAAATGGGCTCATGGGTTAATCGGTACCTCCTTAAACCATTACTCCCTGAAACACTGTCATTATCTGTGTGGAGTCCTCGTCTGTAGGTGTCTGTAGAAAGGATATGCAGTTTCTCCCCTTAAACCAAGAGTCAGGAAAGAAAGATTTAAGAGAAAAGGCCATGGATCACAAGGCAAAGCTATCCACATTGTGGAGTAAATTTCACAACGATTTTTTCTTTAAGAGGAAGTTTGTTTCCTTTGACATTTGAAAAGAAAAAGAGTATGGGTAGGATAAGATTTTAATGGATATTTATGGTTTATAATGAAAATGAATTGTGTCATATTTAGACACTTCATCCCCTCTAAACCCGCAGAGTGAGAACATTCTTTTAAACAGGATGGAAAATAAACAGTTGTCTGAGCACCGCCATCTGGGCAGGCTCTGGCGATCACTTTCAAACTCCTCCAACATCCTCTCAAAGACACTTTAAATGCATTCAGATGCTTCTGAGTAAGAGCTGTGGGAGTTTAAAGGCTTTCAGCAGTTCTTCCTCTCAGTCAGCAAGAATTTTCTACTCAAGATCTCCAATTCCTTTAGTGCTTTGCAAACACTGTGAGCAGGAACACATCACCACGACCCCCAGCAAGCTGCTCTCAGCAAACTTCAGCCAGCGCTGGGCTGTGTGCTCACTGTGAGCACATCTTGAAGGGAGGGTCAGAGATGGTCTTGATGGGGGCTCCTGGAGGTGGGCAGGAGTGGTTCTGGCTTCCGTCACTGACTCAGAGAGTTTAAAGATTGGTTATGGAGATCTTAGCTGAACAGGAGAGCAGACGATCAGCTTAACAGAGAGCTTTTAGCAATTAGAGATCCATAAAAGCAACAGCAAGTCCACAAAATCAATGACTGAAATTCACTGGGGGATGCCCTGATGTAAAACACCACGGAAGTTCTGAAGAATTAGGTCCTTTCGTACACAGCTGGTAGAAGAGTAACTTGGGAACATCTATTCTGATAAAATGTATCAAAAATTTCATTGTGCGTATCATTTGACTAAATAATTTCTCTTCTAAGAGTTTATTCTAAGAGTGTAATCAGAAAAATACACAGAGATATAGGTATAGAAACGTTTGTCATGGTGTTGTCATTAGAAGCAAACTGGATGCTTACATGAGGTGGTACTTTATTAAATAAATTATGGTACCTGTTTGCCGGGGATTACCTGACCTAAAGGCGGATGAGGTACTGACCTGGAACAAGAGGTTCATGATACATTTTTAGGTGATTAAGGTGTAATTATATATATGGCATGACTCCATTTTTTGAGTGAATGGATAAATAGTTAAATGAGCTCTTCTTGGCTTCTCCACTCCAGGTACCAAATTCTCCCTGAGTCACAGTTCCACAGGCGAGGTAGGGTCAGCAGGGTATATCTATATCAACTTGACATCTATTCAACTATCTATCTGTCTGTCTGTCCATCTGCCATCCATCTGTTAGGTAGTTAGCTAAGTGGGGCCACCAGGCAGACAGGTGGAGGAGAGAAAGGAGGGTCTGGAAGGACTTAACCAAAGATGACCAGCATGACTAAGCATTTCAGAGACAAGAGCTGTCAGTCAATCAAAGACCAACTCTAAGCAAAGGTGTAAGAGAAAGGGGGGACAAGGACCACTGCTTCTCCGCCCTTGGCTCAGCCCACCTCCCATTCTCAGAGGTGTACTTTTCCTTTCCTAAATAAATCTTTAAAAATCCTTCACTACACAATGCACTCCATCTCCCGTCTGTAAACTAGGGTCTTGACTGGGGAACTGGGGTCTTGACCTTTTGGGGTAACATGTCTACTATAGGTAAGGGGAATTGTTACAGGGAATTGGTTTGTGCAATTCTGGGGGTTGCTTAAGCTGTCTCTGCAAGGCTGGATGCCTGTGGCTGGTGCTGGAGCTTGAAGTTCACAGGACGGACAGTCAGGAAGGGATGCTCACAGGCAGGCTGGAAGCCCTCAAGGATGAGCTGAAGCCTGTGTCTGTTCTTGGCGCATCTCCTTAGTGATGGGGGTATCCTGCAGAAAGTGGGGGGTTTTTTTGTGATAGACATGAACACAAACTCCTTCAGGAAAACTGAAGGAGGATTCAGGGGAAGATAGAGCCTCTGCCGGCCCAGGAGTGACCTCACCTGAATAAAGGGAGTCAGCAGATCAGCAGCAATGTGCGTCAACTGCAAAGGGCTGCTGCTTCCCTTCTGCCTGCTAAAAATTTTGCAAGAGTCTCCCTTGTGACCTTCCTTGTCCAGGACTACACAAGCAGAATGCTTCCATATGTGTTTCATGCTAGCCAAGTTGAAGGCGACGCATCGCAAAGCTAGCACAGAGGCCAAGTGGGGATGTGTCTCAGGGTGAGAACCCAAGGGCCGCCTGAACACTGACCCCTGATTCAGGTCAAGCACACTTGTTCACGCAGCTCTGGGTAGGCAAGAATTGCCTACATAGTGTAAATGGTTTTTTCTCTGCCCATGACAGGATTGAGCATTCAGAAGTTAAAAACATCTGCAATGCTTGATAATGTTGCTGAAGGCAAGTTCATGTGTCCAACACACAGTGAGGCCAAACAAACCAAAACACTGGAGTTTTGAGCAGAGAAAGGTTTATTGCAGGGCCAAGCAAGGAGGACCAGGTGGCTTGTGCTCAGGAAAACCCTGAACTCCCTGAAAGGTTTCAGCAAAGCATATGTAAAGGCCAGGTGAGGGAGGGAGGGGGTCGCGGGGTATGTGATCAGCTCCTGCACAATTCCCTGATTGGTTGATGTCAAGGGAACAGGGTGGTCAACACTACCAATCCCTGGGCACCAGAAGTCTCGGGGTCATGTGCTCAGGATCATCAAGTAGTAAATTTCTTCCCTTTGGTGGTGGTTTTCAGCATCTAAAAAACTCAGGAAAGACACAGGAGGTACAATTGTCTGGGTACTTCGGAGAGGAGCTACGGCAGAGGATCTGGGCCTGTCTCATGAAGGCCCCACAGGGTCCTGTTCGGGAGCAGTAAGACCCCACTACTTTTGACAGTGACTTAATACAAATCACAATAAAATCATGTGTCATTGTCCTAATTGCTTTACATGTATTTATTTATTTTTATATCAAATTTATATTAAAGATAAACTGAAACACAGAGTGGCTAAGTAACTGATCAGACAGCAGATGTTAAGGGACCGAGTCATGCTTTTAACCTGAGCGCTCTGGATCTAAACCCTGTGTGCTTAATCGTTACGCTGCCCTGTTTCTCCTGGGCAGCTGCCTAGCTGCAAATTGATGCCTGTCATGAAAACCCTGAAACACTGCAAAACCCTTAGACATCTAAACAGAGTTTACTTATCCAGAACAAAGTTGTGTTACAGCATAATTTTCAAGATGGCCGCATCATCATTCTCACGCAAATGCAAAATGATCCCCTGTTAAACATTTTATCCAACTTCTTGATAAATGAGGAAACCAGTAAGGTATCAAAACTGAGTCAAATGCGAAACTGATTTACAGATATTTATATTCCATCCTGGATAAAATTCACTTGCATCGCTAAGAACAGCAATCTTTTGCTTTGCTACGGACAAGAAATACTTGCATTATCGCCAGATTTCCATACGAGTTAAAAGTCTATAACTACAGATTTGTGAATAGCCTGTTCAGAGACAATCAAAGGTCCACACCCCCTAGAATCAGACAGCCCCTGGGAAGTCTGTTAGTCAACCCCACATTCCCCTCACGGACAACTCAGTAATCTTTCTTGCCCATTTCCAAGGCTTTGACAACTTTTCTGGCAAACGAAATAAAACTTCTCCACTGAATTAAACCGAGCTATTCACAAAACATTCTAGTTACTCCAAATTGTATTTGAATTCTCAAATTTTCTAAGGCTCCTACCTGCCCTAAAATTCTATAATTCTAAGTAAATGAATATTCCCTGAGGTAAGTGTTATCAGAACAGGATGACAGTAATTCTATTTTCCTGTTTTAGGTGGTATTATAATTTTGAGGGTGGTAGAGGAATTTCTTAACAACAGAGTTGTATCAGGCTAAATTGTTAAACATAGCTCAGGAAAAGAAAGAGAAGAATAATGAATTAAAAAACTGGGAAACTGAGAATAAGAAAGAAAGATGGGTGAGGGGGTAAAAACAGATATAGAAATAATATTTTAAAAGTTATGTAGTAACTGTGGTCTAGAGGTGTTCCAAGAAGACATTGTGATTATACTTATTTCCTTCCCAAGAGTTTCAAAACCATCAATTCAGTGTTACTGAGGCCTAAGTAACTGAGCCGGTGAGGTTCACCTCCTGGTCTGGGGTCAGTGGGGGAGTCGACATTCTAAGACCCCAATTGGGCCACGTATGAGGGATGTGTTGTGTGATTGCAAAAGGCAAAGAAGAACCTGTTATGTTTGAAAAACAAAAGTTCCAAAAGGAAGAACCCCTCCAACTGGGTTCCTTCTGAAACTTCCCCTTCCCCTTCCCCTTCTCCTTCTCCTCCTTCTCCTTCTTCTTCTTCTTCTTCCTCTTCCTCTTCCTCTTCATCCTCTTCTCCTCCTCCTCCTTCTTCTTCTTCAATATTTTACCATGTGAGTGGATTTTACTGGCTTCAAAGCAGTACAAAACAGAAACAGACTGGCAGACACGGTAGACAATCCTATGGTTACATTCTGAAATTTCTGAAAGGACGCTCCTGACAGGTTGGGAGAAACTGAACAGTTAAGCACCGTGGAGAGCAGCCCCACCCCACCGCAGTGGGCCATGGGCTTCAGTGTTAGGTGATGACGCTGGCTTCACAGGGGACTTTGTGGACCCAGGAGACCAGGAGCCTGATTCTCCATCAGAGCCCCAGTGAGCAGGAGCGGCCCCTTAGGAAATACTGGGCTGAGTGCCCTGAGGACCTTACCCACATGGTCACAGCCCTAGAGCAACCCAGGGAATAGCTCAATGCTGAGAGTTTTGGACAATTATTTTAAGAAGACTTTGAACTCCTAGGAAGATTGTCATTAAAGTACGATCATTTAGGGTGCTTTAGTCTCTCTCATTATATGATGAGCAGGAATTGAAAATGGTCTGGCCGCTAGATCCACTTAACCTAATTTGTAGCGCAGAGCCTCAGATTGCATTGCCGCATTACCACTGGGCAGTAGATCTGTGCCGGGCTTCTGGCTGAGCCCCAGGCCAACCACCGGAAGATGGGGCCACACCCTCAAGTTGCTTTATTTTATGTTTTACGAATACAAATTAATATAAATTTAGCTGAAGGCATAAAAAGCAATGTGTTCAGGATGTTGCGGTTAAGCAGGAAAGACACGCCTGGAGAGTTAGCAGCAGTAACACAGAGACTAACACTGGTGGTGTTCTTACTATGGGCCAAACACTGGGCTTAGCACTTTAAAGCATGTCTCATTTAAGCCTTAAACCTATTCTGTGATGCAGGCTGTGTTGGTAGGCTCGCTTTATAGATGAAGAAACTGAGTGTGGAGGGTTAAATCTTCTCCACCATAGATTACGCAGAATGGTGGATCACATACCTAGTAGCCATTTTTTAAAGTGGAACTTCAAGATAAAAGTTTCAGGAGGCAGCTACTGAATGGAAAGTCACATTCAGTAGGAATAGGGGATACACACCCTCTAAACGGATCACAAAATGGATTGTTTCACTCCATCTCCACTATCAAGACCCTGCTTCAAGCCATCATCACCTCCTGCCAGGGCTCCTGCGCTGACCCCCAACAGACAACCCCGTGGGGTCCCATGCCTCACCCACCCCAAGGCAATTTTCACTCCGCAGCCAGCGTGGTCCTTCCAAAAGATGTGTCTGGTGTCGCCAATCCCTTGATAAATATTTGCTAAATGAATCCATGAAAAGTGCACTGGATCCCATCTGTTAGAGCAGGCAGAGAGCTAGATGTGAGCAGAGAAAGGGGGACGCAGGCCAAATGGCAGGAGCTGGGCAGAAAGCAGGGGCACGGGCCAAATGCAGGAAACCCTACATCATGAAAACAACAGGGGCTTCTGGGCAGAGGGAAAAAAAACAAGACTGCAACCTCTGGGGTGATAAGCAGTTACACATTTTGGGGTGATGAGTGGCTTGGAGGCTGACAAAGAAAGGTGGGAAAAGGCAGGAATCTCCAGTGCCCAAAAGTAAACTTTTGCTCATTTCACCCTCATTTCAGTAAAATTAGCCTTGCAGGTTGGAGGTACCCATCACGCACTGATGCCATGACACCTCCAATCCAGGCTAAATAAGGACAAAAATCCCTCCTCCCTTTGGGGAGGTGGAGTTGGGATGTAAATCAGGGAAAACGACCCCAAACCCTCCTTCCGCACATTCATGTTTACACTCATGTAAGCAACTTGCCAAAGAAACTCAAGGCAGCTGCTCACCTGAGCCTGCCCGCTCTCCCTTCGAGGGCATCCCATCTCTCCCTTAATAAATCCCCATTTTGCTTTTTTAACCTCCACAGTTCCGTTTTTGAATTCTTTCTGAGACGAGAAAAGAACTTAGTCACCTCCAGCAACACATCCACATCAGAGAACTGACTGTTAGCAAAAAGAAGAGGGATGAGAGAGAGAGAGAATGAGCAGTGCAGGCTGAGCCAGGAAATGACATGACAAAAACTGTCTGAGGAAAAAATAATTCCAGAAGTTTCGTGTAGAACACACTGGCAAAGAGGCGGAAGGGCGGGGAGGTGGCTGCCTTCCGTGGTGGAGCTGATGCGCGTGGCCAGGGCTGTGCAGTTTGACAAGGAGTCTCAAGCCAGAAACATTCTCAGGGAGCTAATCCAGGGGCTTGGGGAAGGGCTGAACGACAGGAAACTAGAAATAGAATGATCAGCCATGATTCCACGAGTCTTAGGAACCATCGCTGAGGGAAGACCAAAGAAAATGGTGCATTATTTCCTTGGCACCTTAACTATCAGGGATTTCAAAGGAAAGCAAGCCCCAATCTTATCAAGCTCTTTTACATTCACGATGTTTCTAAGATAACCCAAACTGTTATCTAGAAACCCTTTCCAGCAATTTTAAAGATAAAATTTCTAGAGCTCACTGATGATGAAAATCTTTGAAGAATCCATTTATTCTGTTTAATTATTTAAGTCATCTCCAGGTTTTATCTATCACTTCATATTTATATATTACTTCAGGGTAATCTTAGCTTTTACTGAATCCTCATAATATAGTATTTAATTATGCCAATATGAATGATCACTTTACCTCAACTTTAAAACTGCTGAATTTTTTAAGAAGTTTTGAAGTTGTGCTTCCATTTTACAAAGCATATTCTTTTAATTCCCAACTTGCTGGGGCCAGAAAGGAAATGTGTAATGTTTTGTTCACCATGGCTATCTGTTTTCCATTGGGAGCTGACTCAGAAAAACAAGTATTACTTGATTCTCACATCTGACTAGGCAAATTGACACTTTCCAATATGGATTATATTTGGTCCAGCGAGTTTTGTTTCAATTCCTTTTCCACAATGTCTAGTTTTACAATATGATTAATGACTGAACTTACCCATCTTTTCCAACGTTGCCTTGGGAATTTGTGGTATTAGGTTTATTATTGACTCTAAGGGCAAAACAAAAATGAAATCTTCAATGTAAATATTGCTGTTAAAAATGAGACATTCATCATTAACTCTATTTTAATCAATTTTTGATAATGATACATAGAACAGTTCTATACGGTACACACACACTTTTTACCAGTACTTTTGAGATAAAAATATTGCTTGTGAAAAGTATCATATTAACTTTATGAATTAAACCTCTTTCTAGGTTAAAGACACCAGAATGACAGAACATGATCATCTTTCTGAATTGTAATATCAGTTCTCAGAGGGACCACTCTTAACATGAGAGTAATATTCACAGAGAAAAATATTAACTATATCTTCAATCTTAGAATAGTGAACATGGACAGCAAGTTGTTTCAAATGATCAACCTGAGAAAACCACACATTTCCCCTTTGACTTTTCTTACAATCCACTGCAGTTTTCTTTGACTCTTAAAGCATGATTGCTCGTGGAAATTTTTGACTTACCAAAGTTAGCATTATTCAAAAACCCCTTCTTGCTTTTCAGAACTTCAGACCTGAACAATGGGGCTACCTTTCCATCCCAAAATGAGGAATCCATTTCTTTCTGGTTTTGGGGATATCTGAAAATGGCAGTTTAATCCAGATTCTTTACAAACTCAGTGGGCTTTGGGGAGAGGGGTCAAAAGCAGGCATTGATATCCATCAGGACTAAATTCTAATCCTGGCTCAGTAACTCGTTGGCTCAGCTCGGCTCACTCTCTCCCTCCAACACTAAGATCAAATACACAGAACTTTTTTCACCTCCCTTAATCAACCAGATCCTTTCTCCCTTCCAAGCTTGCAGACATGTGTTTCAATGTGTTTGCATGGAATACTCTTTCTGTCCCCTTTTAGCTGAGCTAATCCCACTTGTCCTTCAAGTCTCAGTTTAAAGGTTACACATTCCTTCAGCAAGTCTTTTTCTGCCCAACAGGTTAGATTTCCCCTGATACATATTCCTATGGCTCCCTGGAACATATATGTTCCCGGTGCAATATGTACTGTAATTCATTTCTTTAATGTCTTCATTCTGAGATAGGAGGGAAGGGGGAAGGGCACAACTGTTAAAAGAATGTGGAGGGAGGGGCACGGCCCTTGAGAAAAATAGAATAGAACAAAAACTGGCTGGAGCCAACAAAAACCAAGATGGCAGCAAGCATGGTCTGAGTCATTGACCTTTAGCTCATTATACCTTTATTAGAATACTCAATAAACACTCTCCCTTGTGACATAACAGTTCCTGGGCTGACCATAAAAGGCCAAAAATTGGGCATTGGCACAACTCTTAGAAAACCCCGCCCCTTAACAAGAATGTTCTTCCCATTAGTTATCATATGAAATTACTCAGCCCATAAAAACTAACAACCCCATACCCTGGGGCCGCTCTCGCCTTCTGAGATGGACTGCATTCTGTCTATGGAGTGTGCATCTCCCTGAATAAACCCACTGTCACTTTCCCTCAGCTCGCTCTTGGATTCTTTCCTGTTTGAAGCTAAGGACCATCATTTGGCGGCCCACCCCCGGGACTTGGACGAGTGCTTCTTGGGATGTGATATTTCCCTCTCCTGCATCAATGCCCTTTGAGATTGGAAGCATTGCAAAGGTAGGGGGTGTCTAGCCTTGGGGGCCTCATACAGTGCCGGGTAGGTGTGGGGGCTTAATATATCTCTTCTGAGTAAGTGGCTTCTGTGTCATCGAAACCTAGTCACTCACCGCTTTGAGACTTCGTGTGGGCTAGTCCAAGAGCTAAAAGAGATAATGTACATCGGGTGTATAGCTCCAAAAATTACACGCTTTAATAAACGGAGGCTGTCTTTATCAGAGTAGTTCACACTCTTGGGGTCATGGTGTGAAAGATAATAGCAAGTCTAAGAAATTGCTGGCGCCAAACAAAGGCCACCTCAGAATGCCCTCGCTCAGAGTCTTAAGTGCACATTTTTCCAGGCAATTCTCTGTTGCCATGGCAACCAATGAAAACAAGTGTTGCTGCCCCATCATTTTTAGGAACACTTTCTAATGTTGTCTTTAATGTAGAACCTCACTTTTCAGTTAAAAAATATTAAGAAACCCAAACCTAAGCGTAAAGCCAAAGGCTTAGTATTGTGGCGATGCATTTTCTTGTCACGTACCCCCGCCCACGGGGAAGGGAAGTGTCTAAAAGACAGAGACTGTATCTTGTATTGACAGACGCCTAGTCCAGACCTTTCCATTTAGCAAAGACTCAACATATTTTTGCTAAATAAAATTATCAAAATAATTTTGGCTTCCTAAAATAAACCTTCAGATTTTACCTGAAATTTAGGGTGGTATTCCCAGGTATCTACTGAGCATCTCCATTCAGATGCTCTGTCACCTCCTAGAATTCATCATGTCAAAAATGAAGTGTGTTATCCCCATCAACCCATGCAAGACTGGCTCCCCTCTGTACCATCCAACCCATTCCCATGGTAGCATGGTCATTAGAGAAATCTTGTACTTATTTTTGAGTTTTCTTTTGCTGAAATAATGGAACTTCTATATACAACCTGTCCCAAATTCATAATTGTTTCAGGGCCTCATCTCAGGGCTCAATTGCTAACTTTACAGATAAACATTTCCACGATGGATCTCCTCACCATTGCAACTGTAATTCTTCTTCATTTTAAATTTATTTATGTGTCTCTCTCTTGCTCAAGAACCTACATGGCTCCCTATTCACTACTACATTCAGAACAGTCTCCTCTGCCTGTTTCTTGGGGTTCCCATAGTCTGCCTCCCATAGTTTCTTCATCTCTATTCACTATTGCCTCCATGATTGCTTTCCCAACCTCTCACATAAACACATAAGCTTTGCTCATTTCTGTAATGCCTTCTCCCCTCCTCCTTAATCAAGCAAATCTTACTTAAACTATTCTTGGAGGCCCAATTAAAGTTCTATCTGTTTCTTGATCTTCTAAGTCCCACATCGTTCTTTCTTTCTCTGAACATGCATTGCAGTTTTAGCCATCATCTTATAATTTAGCAATTAGTTATTGTTTGGTTTTTCTATATTCTTCCATTCCACACTTACCAATCCACATATACACATGACACCAGGCTAGACACTAGATGACTGTAGATGAGTAAGATCAATGAGACAAAGATCCTGCTCTTGAGAAAGGCTGGCATGGACATACGCTATGCTATCAATCTAGAATAATGTCCTCTGCCTACACACTCCTTCTGGAAAATGTGCCTTTATCTATTGGACAGATCACATGCAGGTGCCATTTTCTTACGGAACCTGCTCTCTCGAAGGCACTAATTACCTCTGGGGGATGTGGCAGATCCAAGCTGGGACAGTCACAGTAAGTAAACTTTAATCTTCAGCAACAGCTAATTGGAACCAGGTGGAAACCCTGCTCAAGTTGGATCAGCTGGAGTCCTCCATGGTTGTTTTGAATCTGACCACAGAGCACAAGTTTCGGTCCATTCTGACTGTGATGTTGTGGGGGACCGTGTGCCACAAGCCATCAGCAGCCACGTTCCCCGATGATGGAGAATGCAGACTGATCGAAAGCTGCTGTTTGCATGGATGTGTCCCAAGACCAATTGCAGCGCTTGGAACAAAGCATTCAATAAATGTTGAGTGGATGATGCCTGCCGGTTACTTAGTGTCCACTGTGTGCAGAGCACATCAGGCATTGTGATAAGGAAACAGAAGAAACAGGATGGGGATTAACATACAGAAACATATTGGATAATCATGTAGCGACTGGTTTCTCCATTTTCTGCTGAAGAAACAGTCTCAGACAATTAAATAGCTTGTTCAAATTTAACACAGATGGTAAGTGGCAGAGCACGGAGCCCAGACTCACATTCAGGTCTGTCTGTCTCCTCAGTCCATGCTTTTCCACTACCCCATGGTTCCTGTCTTCTTGAAGCTTACAAATTTGTTGGGAAGAGGGAACATACAAACATTAATTAATGCGAGAATTGGGTATGCCCCTGGGATGCTCACTGATCAGAGAGATGCTGTTTAAGTCTAGGGTAACTGGGATGGAAAGTCAGCATGTCCCAGGACCTACCACAATTGAAGGCTGTAACCTGATCAGATTTGGGGTTAGATGATTGGTTTTGGCAGTGCTAATTAATAAGACCTGCCAAAAATATAATTGTAAACAGAAACAGCATCTGACTATAATATGTAAAGAAAGCAATGTAACATATTCCAGCGTTCATTCAGACTTTGGCTGTTTCTGTGACAACCAGAAAAGTGATAATAAAGAAGTGCTCCTTATAGCTGGGATTTCTGGCAGAACTGTCACCTCCTTTCTTTCTGGAACACATTATATTGTTTGTCTCGTGGGGTCTGTTCTTATTTCATTACCAACCTTTGCAGTTAGCGTGTGTGTGTGTCTAATTCTGTTCTCATTTACAAATTCAATTCAATGTATGTTTAAATGATTTTCAGGCTTTCTGTTTTCTGCTGTGGCTTAAGCCACCACAAGTGAGAAAAGAGGATGGGTAGTGGCTTGAAAAGACTCAGTGTCAGAGGAGAAACAATTGCTTTAATTGTGGTGTTTGTGTCAGTCAGGGTTCTTTGGTTGTAAGCAACAGGACCAACTCTGACTATGATGCAGGAAAGAAATATTTCAGTAGGACAGTGGGCAGCTCTGGGGATAACCAGAGAGGGTAGAGAGGGAGCCTCAAGAAGGGCTGGGAGCCAGGACAACCGCAGGAGTCTATCAGAGCAATGACTAAACCTCACGTGTTTTTGTTTGGTTGGTTGTTTTTCTACCTTTGCTGCACTGCGTTCAAGACTCAAAATCCCAGGAAAAAGAATCAGACCATCCTGTATGAGCCACTCTTCTACCCCTGGCTAGGTGAGGTCTGGTTCCTATGTACGCAGCAGTTTTTTTTTTTTCCTTGTTCTTTTCTATAATAAATGCTCATAACTGACAGCCTGACCAGATCTCTCTTCCCAGCAATCTGGGAGAACACACCTTAAGAATAAGGCATGAAATCTGCCCAGGTGAGACATTAAATGAGAGACATCTGGATCAGACCACAAACAGTGGTCTTTCCCTTAAAAATGTATTATATTTCCCCCAATAACTCCCTCTCTGGTGGCCTGACTCTGTGACCTGAAAGAGAATTCCTACATGACCACATAGCAGCGCCACGCCTGCTTACGCACTTGAATTTTAGGGAGAAAACTCTGCGACGCTGTGAACAGAATTAGAACAGAGGGAAGCTAATGGCATAAAAGAAGGTGAGGGCTGTGTATGTGTAGAAAAAAAAAAAAGGTGCATTTAGGACCAAAGGAACTTACACTTTTTGCGTGCCTCTGTGTTCTTAGGTAGGTTTTGTTTTTTTTTTTTTAAAGGTAGATTCTAAAGCCTTTTATCCACCACCAAAGCCTTGGAAGGAAAATGATGGGTCTGGAATGAGGCCAGTAGAATTTGCAACCCCACCTTCTTAAGCCAAAACAACCCTGACAGGCATGAGATTGCCATTTATGAGTCTGTAAGTCCTAAAAGGATGTACTGAGTATACAGGCAAAAATGCCACCCACAGAGCGGATTCTTTTCCATGTCTGAGTTGAGGCTGAGAAGCTCTGGAGTAAGAAAGCCAGTCTTTTTGGTTTTCAAGTCATATTTAACATTTGGCCAGAGTTCAATAACTACCCTTTTTTATACAGCAGTTTTTAATCTTTTTTGAGTCCTGGGGCCTTTTGAATATTTTATAAAAAACTACTGACCCTCTCCTCTGAAAAATGAACATACACACACCATTTTGCATAAAATTTCAAGGAGCTTATCATGTCCCAGAACCACCATGGACCCAAATGAACAAAACTCTAGGATATGAAAGGTCAGGTGTATGCCAAGGGTTAGTCAACATGCTGACTCATTCCACTTCTCTGACCCTTTCATTTTTTCTTTAATTTCCTAAAGTTTCTTATAAGCATTTATGGCTCTTTGCATAATTTGTGCATTTAGAGAGGTTTTCTGAAAGGACAGCTCTGGAAATGCCTGTCTAGAAATGACTGCCAGGATGCTCCTGGAGAGGAGGGGGAGGGGAACTCTGGCTGGGAATGGAGTTCACACTGCCTCCCATATTTTTCTTTCTTCCATCCTAGCATGGAGGCTGCCTCAATCTAGTTTTTCCTCTTGGCTTCATTTTAATAAAAATGTTAAAGTGTAGATATTTGAGATGATCGATTTCAAAACTTCTCAAACTTTTTTGCATCAGAAGCATGTGGAAGGCATGCGCAAACAGATTTTCAACCTCTATCCCCACAACTTCTGATTCAGTAAGTGTGGGGTGTGGCCCAAGGGACTGTATTTACAACAAGCTCTCGGGTGGTCCTGATGCTGCAAGTCCTGGTGTTGGTAACGAGGTAAGTGAGGGCACCGGGCAGACAGGTGGAGGGGAGGGAGGGTGGTCCAGAAGATGGCATTATGCCCGCCTCCAGCATAAAGGGGCTTTACTTCCTCAAAACGAGTGCCAGGAAGAAACCGATTAGAACCCAACAGGGGAAACTGCATGGTAGCGACAAGGACCTAACCAGACATGACCCAGTGCTCACTGTAATATAATTAGCATTGCGGTATAGGGTCCCCACCATGGATTTTTCTGCACGTGTTATGGGTAAAGACTTGCACAAAGGGCCAAACATGACTAAGCACGCCAGGGGCGACAGCCATCAACCAATCACGAGGCCACCTCTAAGTGAGGGTAAAAGAGGAGGGACAAACGAAGGTCACTACCATCCTCCCCTGGATCCGCCCGCCTCCCATTCTTGGAGATGTACTTTCCCTTTGCTAAATAAACCCTTTAAAATCTTTTGCTGTTAGGTCCTGGGTTCAATCCCCAATACCTCCTCTAAATATAAATAAACCTAGTTACCTCCCTACTGCCAAAATAAAAAGAATTAGCTAATACAATGATAAGTAAATAAAAATTTTAAAATCTTTTGCTATACAATGCACTGTCTCCTGTCTGAATTCTTATCTTTTGGGTAAGACAAGAACTGGGGTCTTTTCCCTTCTCCCTTTGGGGTAACACTAGGGCTACATCAGAGAGGCACTGGTTTCATCTGTTTAAAGATGTGGGGCTGAGACCAGCTCAGATCACCGCTGTCTTTCTTCATTTCTACCCTGAAGACGGGCAGGTCCGCTTAACGTGTGGTGCCCACTCACAAAACTCTTAGCAGCAGTGAATGAGAGGAGGCTGGCAAACACACGTCAAGCCCATTCCTGCCCCAGGAGCCTGTACTTGCTGCTCCTCTAGCCAAAAAAATTGCCTCGCTCTCATCATCACGTGACTTTCCGGCTCACTTCATTCAGATCTCTACCTTTCTTGACCAGCTATTCCTGATAAAATTGGTCCCATCACCCTCTGTTTCCTTGCATCATATTAATTTTATTTCCAGGATTCACCTTGGGCTGAGTCACATGCTCACTGGGGGACTTAGGGGGAGGAGGGGAAGACAGGAGGCCAGGGGAGTCGGCAGGATCTAGACGCCGATGGGGTCTTACGGGGTCTAACGATGACCTTAGAGGTGGGCACGGGGAGTCACTGAAGACTCTGAGAGGGGACAGCACAGCAAAGCCACAGATGTCTGCAGGTGGGGGAAGGAAATGGGGGGGGGCCCACAGGGCTTGGGTGAAGTCAGGAGAAGGAAGGATAGAGATGCTGTCTATGGGGAGCTCTAGTCTGAAATAAAGAGAAGCTGTGTTGGGATAAAAAATTTCAAGCCAACTTCTAAGTTTCATCTGCGTACTCCAACGTCTGTCTGGAAAGGACTAGCCCAGTGGGACTTTTTATGTTGGCATGGAGGCTGTGATTAGGGGAAAATTCCTTAGGGCAGACAGTTACATCAGCATATTTTTCTAATTTATGTTTTAAATAGTACAAGTGTTCCCAGAGGCTTGGTGACAGACCCAGCTTCTTTACACATATTAAAGCCAAACAGTCTGCACACAACTGCCAGCAGGCTGAAGACTCCCACCCTCTTCCAGATTTAACCAATTTTTCAAAGCAATCACATTTGGAAACGTGAAACTTGCAGCTCATCAATCTAAGGAAAAATGGAGTTTATTCCAAAAACATTGCAAAAGATCCGCCCCACCCCACCCCCCGTAACATCCCCCAAGCCTTGTTTCTTTAGCATTGCAGTCTAAGAGATCTGTTCACATCACCAAGGATGTGGAGGAGAACACAAAGCAGGGCAAGGAGCAGGCAGATGACAGGGGTGGGGGGAGTGCAGGATAATGGAGGGAGGGAGTGGGTTCTGCAGTCAGAGGCACGGGGCAAACCCCAGCCCCAATCCCATCCCCTCCCAGAGGTGCGCACGCACACACACGCACACACACACACGCATGCACGCACACACGCGCGCACATACACACGCACGCACATATACATACATACACATCACACAAACACATGTATATATACACATATAGACACAAACATGTACACACACTAACACATATATTTATTTCTGTATCTTTCTAAATGTAAGTATATTAAAAGCCATAAGCTCACATGCTGAACATTTGTAATTCTGTGGTTCTAATCCTACACCAGAGGGTCTTACGTTTTTAAGTGCCACTCCTTTCTCTGACTGAGCAAACCTGGCTCTCCTTAACCACAATATCGTTACTTATTTTTTTGGTCCTTACAGCCTCATTTTCAGTTTCTGAACTGCTGAGCCACACTCCCTTGAGAAGCCATTTTACCAACACAAGCACAATATTTGTGTACAGTTCCAGTTTTGTTGTTGTTGTTGTTGTTCGCGGCTTTACAGTAAACAGTCAAAATGTTACTGAACCAAACTTGGGTCCGCTGGCCCTCACGCAGTGAAGCCAGTCTACTGGCACCGGGCGGTGGTGAAGGAACGTGGAGTGTTTATAACAAGGTGCCAAGCAAGGAGTCCAGGGCAGCTGGTGTTTAAAAGGCCCGAACTCCCCGAAGGCTTTCAGGGGGAGGTTTTTAAAGACAGAGTGATGGAGAGAGGCTGTGGGCGTGTGTGATCAGCTTGTGGACATTCTTCTGACTGGTTGGTGATGATGTCGTCAGGCGTCAGCGTCATCAACCTTCTGGTTCCAGCCCGTCTGGGGTCTACGTGCTTGTGGGCAGCACACAGTTAACTTCTTCCACCTGGTCAGGGTTTCAGTAACAACAGCTCAAAGGACTCAAAGGACAGGGCTCAGAAAATCATTTATAGCCCTTGGGGAGGAACTAAAGGTCCTTGACTTTGTTTAATGGCTAAACTATTATTATTTTGTCTTGCTTGAAGGTTTGCCTTTCTTTCTGCATTTTCTCACTTCTCTGATTAAACGTACTCTTTGGAACTTGGGGAAGCCTAGGAGACGAAAGATTTTCCACAGCCAAGAGGCAGGCAGAGGACATGGGTCCAGGAAGGTCCCCATAGGGTTCTGCGTGGTTACAAAAATACTGTTTTCCAAAGTCACTTGGGTTAGTATGCTTCCCTATCCCCTTTAGTGCAATGATGTTATTCATTTGTAATACAGTTAAGTTTGACTTTCTCACTGTTTGTATTCCATTTGAGTTCCCCTATATCGTCTTTGACTTTTAATTACTTGTGTATTCATTGAGTATGTGAAACACGGACATGGGTCTAGGGGTCAGAGCTACATGGAAAGTTATAATCAGCAAGCTCTCCCCCCCCCCCATTGTTCCCATTCCTCCAGCTTTTCCACCCCATTGTGTCCTGTTCCCTGTAGGTAATCCCATTAGTTTTCAGTTCACTGCCTGTGTGTCTGTTATATATATGAGCAATTACATGTACAATTTCTCATATCCCTTTTTTCTTACTGAAAAGCAGCATACTTGGACGTACTATTTGTATTTCGTTCGATTGAATTTTGACAAGCAGCCAGGGTAATTCAGCAGGAAGAAGTGGTCCCTTGGACAAACGGTGCAAGAACAACTAAGTATCCATTATGAAAATAAAAAGGAACCTTGCCCTTTACCAAACCAGACCATTACGTTGTACCAGGCATTCAGATCAGCTTAGAAGGAATCATGGCTCTAAGTATAAAAATGAAAACTATGAAACTTCTAAGAAGAAGGCCTATGAGAAAATATATTTGACCTCATAGTACACAAGAATTTCTTACATAGGCCACAAAATTTTTGTCATTTTAAGCTGCTGAGGTTGAGTTCCTTTGTTACAGCAGCGATAAGAAGCTAATACAGAGGGCATCGCAAACAAACAAGTAAAAAATTGCCAGAAGATTCTAAAGAAGCTACCGTTCTTATTCATGTTTTATCACTTCTGGGATTTGAGAGAAGCCAATGGATTACAATCTTTTCCTCAGTAAAGTTCAGAACCAATTGCAAGTTAGTCTTGGGCTTAGGCAGACGGAAACTAAAAATGAAAGATGACGCTATTAATGGAATATATTACTTGTGAAGTAGATGCTAGAGAACAGGGCTTGGATCTGCTAGTCAAGCGGACTTGCTAATGCTCCCTGCTCTCTTTCTGAACCCTTGGAAGAGCCCACCCAATGCAAATTTTCTGCCCTTAAAGGCAGAGGACAGTGTGGAAGAAGAGAAAGTCAGAGAGATGGGGCAAAGAAGTCAGAGAGGTCGGAAACATGAGAAAGATTCAACGTGCTGCCTCTGAGATTCAGGGACTTCTTGCAAGGACCAGTGAGAGGTCTCCAGAAGCTGAGAGTGGCCCTCGCTTTGTAGCTCTGAGGACAAGTCAACAACTGGCCAATGGAAAACTCGGTAAAACCTCCGATGAGCGATCACTGCTTAGACGTTTATGGGCAATGAAATTAAACACAACTTGGGAAGGGTTTTATTAGCGACTAGAGAAGAAAGTGAAAAAATTAGTATCATATGTATGAAAATAGAAGTGGCTTCGGGATGGAAAATACTGGGTGATCTTTTCAACTCTGCTACTTGCTCCGGCCGTGAGACCACGAGGACATCTTCTCTCTGAGTCAACATCTTAAAGCGGGAATTACTCTGTAGCTTAAGCTCAGGATTTATGCACTGATCTAATGCAATAATGTGAAAATGCTTGAAAAATTGGAGAATGCTATTTAAAGTTATCATTTTCATTAATATTATTCAAGATCATATCCTACCATTATTAAGCCCCTGCCGCATGATGTAGGTGCTTTTAGACACATCTCAGCTCTTCACTGATATTTGAGTGTCATTTATCATATCTGGAGAGCAATTTTCTAAATGGGAGTTGCTTTCTCCTTTCCCTGGTCACTGGCCATGGCATGTCTACAGAGAACTCTATTTCAAATGCACAGCAGATGTGAATAGTGACTAAGAAGATGAATGCATCTTAAGAAGGAAAATATTGTCACATCCAAGGCCAAAATGAAATGCAGCAAAAAACAAACAAACAAACAAAAAAACCCAGAATAGCTGTCTTCTACCTGCGAATTTGTTGCAAACACATTACTAAGCCTGTAAGGGTTCGCTTGCAAGTCTTGTTTTTCAAGCTCTGGCGAACACTGTGAGTTTTACACAAGGATTAGCAGTTACTCGTATGCCAACTTTGAGTGCAAAATTGAGATCCAGAGAAGTAGAGCTCAGTACAACCTAAATCTTTTTTTTTTTTTTTTTTAATCAAGGGTACAGAAAAGAGATCCTGCTCATAATTATCAAGGACCATAATGAAAGGAGCACACTAAAGTTTAGAACTAGAATTTCAAGTTACACAAATGTTTACCTGGTCACCTTAGCTTCCTTCTCAGCAAGCTGACCTTGAGTCTGGGAAGTTGGAAGGAGAAGACATGAGTACATGTAAGTAAATGTAAGATGGGTAGGTGCCTGGGTCCCAAGGACAAGCAGCTGAGTAAGGGAGCACCCTCAAGTTCAAGAACAAAAATAAAATCACAGAGTACACAGCCTTCCAGTCCCCCTGGTCATGACGGACCCCTTCTAGAACACTCTGTGTGATTCTTGCCTTCATAAATAAGGAGAGATTTTGGAAAGATGATTAGAGTGTTGAGAATTAAAATTATGAGAGAAAGATTAAAAGGAGTCTTGGGATTCTGTCTGACATGGAGAGTGGTGGAAGAGAGTGGAAAATTGATATCCGTCGTGTGAATAAAGAGCTCTTGCCCCATGAACAGCGCCTGGAGGAGGGGTTCATAGGAAAATACTAAAAGGGAATGGTTTACATTAAAAACAAAACAAAACAAAACACAGTTCAACTAAGTATGGAATAAGGAAGGATGTAAATCTGATGCAGGAAGCGACAAACATTTATCGAGGGTCTAGAATGTGACAGAACCTTTGACTTATCCCTTCAAGGTGCTTACCACCTGTCCAGGGAGGTGGTGAGTGCAGTGTGGTCAGTGCTGGGGGTGGACTGAGCACCCTGCCATGGGAAGAAAAGGGAACCTAACCCAGGAAAGGTGCTCTTCTGAACCATGTGTGAGACAGGGAAAGGCAATCCAGGCAGAGGGAACAGTGTGAAGGCTTGAGACGACATGATGTGTTTGTAGAACTGAAAAAACAGGTCAGAAATGCAGACAGGTAGCATACAAGACAGGGTGGAGTCAAAGGAGTTCAATTTATCAGGTGCTGATCTGCATGACCTGGGCTACGTGCCTTCATATGCTATCTTGGTTAATCCTATAATAATCCTTGTGGGATAATTTCGTTAGTCAAGGAAATTAACTCAACCTTAATATATAAACCCTGGACTCTCAGTGGCTTAGCACGATGAGCATCTATTTTCCATCTCATAAGGTTCACTGAGGGCCAGGCAGCCTCTCTATCTCGACTAGTCATGACGTCTGGAACATGTGGCCCCCTGGGCCACCGCAGCAGAGGAAAAGAAAGAGAAGGGCAGTGCTCTGGTTCCTAACTGCTCACGGTCACGTCTACTCACAGTCAATGGGCCAGAAACAGTCACAAATCCCCAGCCTCACTGCACGAGAGGCTGGGAAAAGCAGGGAAGCAGGGATCTCTGGTGGCCACTAACGGTCCCTGCTCTGGGCAAGGACCTGTATTCGCTGTTTGTCACTGCATAACAGCATTACCACAAACCTGGTGGCTTCAAAGAAGCCGCATTTATTATCTCACTTTCTAGGGGTCAGGAGTCCAGGCACGGCTTAGCTGCATCCTCTGCTTCAGTCTTGAAGGCTGCGATCCACATGTTGGCCGAGTCTGGGTGCTTGTCTGTGGCTTGATTAGGGGAGGATGTCTCCAAGCTCATATGGTTGTTGGCAGAATTCTGTTCCTGGCGGGCTGTCTGACTGAGGTCCTTGGTCTCTCACTGGCTGTTCAACTGGAGGCCACCCTTAGCTTATTGCCAGGTGGGCCTTCCCAGCGTGGCAGCTTCCCTCTTCACAGTGAGCAAGGGTTAGACTCTCCCAGCAAGGCTGGTGTTGTGATCTCATCTAGTATAATCAGGGAAGTGGCATCTTGTCACCTTTACAATATTCCATTGTTTGCAAGCATTGCAGGTCCCACCTACGTCCAAGGGGAGAGGATTACACAAGGGTGGGAATACCAGGAGGTGGGCACAATTGGGAGCCATCTTAGCCCTATTTCTCAGAAAAGGGAATCGGGCCACAGGGTGGCTAAATGATTTGTCTAAGTCCTCAGTAGTCAGTAGCAGAGCTGGAATTCTGGTCCATTTGATTCCAAAACCCATAATTTGAACCATTACCCTCTGCTACCAGATTATGAAGAGCTTTCTGTTGGGAGAAGAAGGTTGGGTTTTATATCCTGTAGATAATGGAAAGCGACAGGATGAGAATTTCACTTCAGATAGATCAGTTGACTACTGGGTTGGATTTGAGAAGGTAAGACTAACGCCAAGCGGCAACTTAGGAGAGTCTTACAAAGCGCTTAGATCAGAGATGATGAGGGCTTCAAATGGGACAGTGGTCAAGGGATGGAGAAGAGGGGGTGTATCTGAGAAGCACTGGGGATGTTCTCAACATGGTGCTCAGGTCCTGACGACTGGGAGGGAGGCGCCTGGACCCGGCTGACAGGGAAAGGAAGAGAACAGTGATGGGGGAGGGGATGGTAATGGCTCCAGGTGGGCAGGGGATTTTCATTACAGTGGACCTTCCAATGCTTTCAACAGTAATCCTACGAGTTGGGCTCCAGTGTCATCCCTATTTTCAGGGGCAGAAAGTGAAAGATGAAGGAGTAAAGTAAATGGCCCCAGGTCACACAGCTGACAAAGGTTGCATCCTGGATTCAGGCCAGACAACCTGAGTCCAGAGCTGACTTTCCCAGCTACCACCCAACTTGGCTTCGAGAGCTGATCTCAGCTCAGAACTCATGACTCTTGACTCCTCGGTCCCAGATTTATTTCGGAGAATCAGAAAATTGTTTAGCATAGAGAGAAATCTGGCTGATCCACTCCTGTAATTCACTCACTCATACACTTACTTATTCCCCAATACTTACCGAGCTCCTGCTGTGCATCAGGCATGGTACCTACCATTTATGTTCCTCTCAGTCCAGGATTAAAGTGCATCATTAGTGCCATGTTGAGAGGTAGTATTGTCCCCAGTTTATAAAGAAAAAGCCATTCCAGCATCTCCCACAGTGCTGGGTGTAGAGGGAATCCGTCATCCAGTCTAGCTGTATTTACTTGACTTGAACACATTTATGACAAAATTGGTTGAGTTGAAGAATGGGATGAGCACAGGTCCCCAGCCCAAGAGCCCTGTTCCCTTAGCAATTTCTTTAATTCTAAATACTTCTATTTGAGCACCACCTATGAAGAAGCTACAAAATTTATTCAAATAGAACAACAACAAAAAAAAAGATGGTTCAGCAGATTCTGGTCCAAGAAAATTTACATTTTACCACCCATCGAATCACAGAGGGACAGCTGCCAGGCCTTGATAGATTTTTAGTTCAACCAAATTAGTTTCTCTTCTCTCTGCTTGCCAAGCACAAGGCAGGCTCTCTTTGCCCCAATGAAAACTTAATCGTCACAGGCATCAGCCAACTCCCCGAAGATTCCCAGGAATCACCGTGATCTCAGCAACTCCTGTTCCCTGCAAATGTTTCCGTGCTGACGCTGTGAGAACACCTTGTTATTATCACTCCCTCTGGGTCTCTTCAGCACCTCCGGGGCCACACATAAAGCACCCTTCAATCACTGAGACACAAGGCTTTCAAGGACAAGGACAGGTGGTTCAATTCTATCATATCATTACTAGAGCCCGAGCCCCCGGAAGAACATAATACATACTCGTAACTTGCCTAGTCCTCATCCAATTTTTTAAAGTTTTTTTTAACATTTTTTATTGATTTATAATCATTTTACAATGTTGTGTCAAATTCTAGTGTTCAGCACAACTTTTCAGTCATACATGGACATATACACACTCATTGTCACATTTTTTCCCCTGTGATTCCCTGTGCTGTACAGTATAATCTTGTTTGTCTATTCTACAATTTTGAAATCCCAGTCTATCACATCCAATTATTAATTTTACATGGGATTGGATTCAGATGACAATGTGAGTGACTGTTCCCAGCTTCCTTCTCTGCCAAATAAATTAGTCCCTGTGTTTGCTACTGCTCATTTCCTCCCCTCCGCCTCCCCCGGAGAAGGATTCACTGATTGGTTCTATGTTTGCTGTGAACCAGAACCGGGACAAGGGGCTGAGGGATACATAACTATCCCACTGCTATGAAAGAGTAGTGGAAGGGAATGTGGCGCTTGCTTTCCCGGTGGCCCTCGAGTGAGAGGAGCTGGCACTGTGAGAGGGTGGGGGGATGTGACGGTGATGGGGGGCTTGGGCTAGAAGGTGGGGCGGGTGAGACAGAGGGATGACCAGGAAGGATCGTGGAGGATGAAGGCAAGAAGGCAGGTGATAGGCACTGGGGGACGTGGGGTGTGAAATCAGATGAGAGGAAGGGAATTCCAGCAAGAGTTACCTTTGAGCTCCACCTTCTTCAAGAAATATGAATGAAGGATTGAATTCCTGTTGGACTTTCCTTCTTCAGATGTGGTGCCCTTCCTGAGTAACCCCTGCTGCTCCTGGTTAGAAGCTGGTGATATGTACACCAGGCATGTATTAAACTTACCTGGCGAGCCCACACAGTATCACACAGGACAGGGGATAAGAGTAAGTGGCAGTATTAGCTGACACTTATTAAGACGTCTGATTTATTTAGGTGTTCAGGTGAGGCTTGAAATTAGCAATATCTGTACATGATATTTACAGTTACAAAATAATTTTTGTGATAATTTGTAGATGATATTCACAATTACAAAATTGTTTCCAAGCAATCTTTTTGTGCTCCAGGCACCTCTCCATTAGAACAAGGGAGTTTGTTGCAATGATGTAACACTCGTGTGGGGCCAGCTTGGGTATGAGGGAGGATTTGAACCCAGGCACAGAGTTAGTTACAAAGACTAGTTAATAAATCTATTTTTTCTTTATTTTCTTCTTTTGCACAGAAGCTGGTAATCTAGGAGTTTGTATATGAATATTTTTTGTACTTGGTTTACTTGGGTTGGTATGATACATTATATTTAAGTTCCTTGACCACTGTGGATCCCCCTAATGGGTATGAATGACTGAAGCTTTGTAAATTAAGGGACGTTTGTGTGAAGAAAGTTATTTGATGGGGTCCAGAAAGGTTGTTCATTATGTTAAATGATTTAAAGGGAAGCTATGTAGCACTGGTCATATGTAGATTTTAGACACAGGAATCTGACAGTGGCTGTCACCTGGTTAAGTAGCAGAGGCAGAAATACAACCCACGTCTTGGGAACATCAAAGCTTGTCCCCCTTTCTGCTTTCTCATGGTCTCCATGGTCTGGCAGGAAAAATGGGACACTCAGCAGAAGTCCTGATACAGAGGGCTAATTTCTGATGGACAAGGTGAGGTTTTAAAGATCACGGGAAAGAGAGGTGCTCAAGGTACCCTCATGATGAGGGTTGAGATGTCAGGGCATGCGGTCACCTCCTTCATGGCTATACTGTCACTCTTGGTCACAAGCATCCCAGCACTTGGCTGGATAGCAGGCCTCATGGAGGAAGAACAGAATCTCCAGAAGGTTTGGGTTGTGCCTGGCATCCCTGGGCGCTCCGGGAATTCCTTCTTCATCCGGAAAAGGATCTGACTGAGTCAGCCTGTCTCTATTCCACATGGAGTTTTCTGTGGGGCAGAATCTGGCCAAAGCCCAGTGGAAGTTTCTGGCCTCCGTCGGGTCCAGGCTACCCCCAGGGCGATGTTAGTTTAAGCCACAGTCCCGGGTCAGTCAGTGGTGCCCAGGGCAGCAGGTGCCTTTGGTTCAGGCTGCAGTAACGGGGTACCAAGAACCCCAGAGCTGTTTTCTTCAGAAGAGGGCTTGGCGAGGCCATGCAGATGGCCTCACAGACTTTCCTCCAGGGGCCGGACCCATGAGGTGCAGAGAGGGAAAGAGTGTGACCCAGAGACTGATGGGCGCCCGGATCCCTGCCATCGGGCTCTACAAAATACTAAACGTGTCAGCCTGAGCGCTTACCCAAGTTCAGCAGAAACTCGCTGTCTCACGCTCTCTTATACTTCTGCCTTCTAAACCGCGCTTGATTTTAGTCTTTATTTCTGTTCTCTGCCCCTCTCTTCTGCAACTCACAATGTACTGTTGCAGAGCCCATCAAATAAAGGAAGAGAGATATTTACATTGCTTGTCAATGACTCTGCATGCAATTGAAAAGCAGCACACATAAGTGTGTGACTTACCACGGAGTGACAAATGTCCGTGAAAAAAAGAAAAAGCTTAGAAGTGTCCCCCTATTTGTCTCTCCAGTGTGTTATGTTATTTCTTAATTTTAGGTTGATGGGAGAAAACATGAAGCAGTGTGGTCTGTATCTCAAAATTTGGTTGCTTTAACAAAAAGACAATTTAAAAAAATTAATACAGTACAAACAAATGAACAGTGACTAGAACATCCATGGTAATTTAATATAATTCAATTCAATTAAATATCACTGTGGGAAAGAGGGATTAAAGGCTTGACAGCTGTTGTTTAAGTGTAGCAATTAATGTAGTTGAACTTAGGAATCTACAAACTACTCCATTACATCTCACTAAATCAAAGGATGTAAAAAGCAGTGGTTGAGTCCTTACTGGATTAACAGAGGACTGTTGACGTTCCATCACTTACATCGTCGTCTTAATCCCTGTGATAACGTCAAGCATGACAGCGTTTGCAAAGCAGGACAAGATCCCGGGGCTGGGGCGGTCCCTTCCAGCCGCGCCTTCCTGCCGTCACACTGACCCCCACTCACGGTGGTCCCTGGAATGTGTGACTAGGGCATCTGGCCGGGGAGGTCAGAGTTATCGGGGGCCAGACCCAGAGGCGGGAAGTGAGCAGACAGCCACTGAATTGTGATTTCAGGGATTCTGGAAAGAGCCTCTTTTTATTTATTTATTTATTTTACTTTTTTGTTAAAGCATAGTCAGTTTGCCATGCTGTGTCAATTTCTGGGGCACAGCACCGTGCTTCAGCCATACATGAATTTACACATACTCATTCTCCTATTCTTTTTCACCGTGAGCTACTACAAGATATTGAATATATTTCCCTGTGCTCTACAGCATAAACTTGTGTATCTACTTTATATATACCTGTCAGTATCTGCAAATCTCGAACGCCCAGTTTATCCCTGCCCACCCCTGCCTCCCTGGCAACCGCGAGTCTGTTTTCTATGCCTGTGAGGCTGCTTCTGTTTGGAAAGAGCCTTTTGATCAAGATAATACCCTCTGCCCTCTGTCAGGATTACGGCCCTTTAACCTTAAGGGTTTCCCAGACTTTCCAACATTTCTCTTGCCAAAGAGACTGGCTGGTTCTTTCTTCAAGGCATAAGACTTGCAGTTCTGACTGCTGTCAGGAGATAGACGGTGACTGAATTAAGCGTATGCTTTCAGTAGATGATAAACATATAACTGAGTAGCACAGCGATTTCAGCGTGGGCAAGCCCGAGGTGTGATGAAGGCAGCAATCCGTGTGGTTAACCGCTTCCCACCATCTGACTTGTAAAAAAAAGACATTCTGGCGAAATGCAAGAGCTACTTCATTCAGCAAGATTTAAATGAATAACGTAGTACCTCTTAACATGAAAATGCCTTATGAAGAGCAATTTGACTTACTCTTGGCTTCTAAAATTAAGATGAAAATTTTTCTTAAGATCGCACAGCTCTGAAACTATATTTCTGAACACACTTCTACGTAAGTGCTTTTTGTCTAAGGGGGATTTTTTTTTTTCCTGGCTGCACTGAGACTCAGAATCCAGTCCCCCCTAGCACTTTTCTTCTCCTTCCATTCCTTCTTACAGGCTCAAAGGCAAAGTTCCACAGTATTTCCTTCCTTCTCTGCTTTTTTGATTTTTCATGCCATGATTAATTGAAAAAAAAATCACCAAGAAATCATGAAAATCGTGTACAAAATTTGGTCCTGTGACAGTGTTTGCCAATGACATTTGCCAATGATATGAATATTGGGGACTAATATTCCGTGCATCCACGTCCACTCAGTTCCTGCTGCACCAGCCTGCTCCCAAGCCCTCGAGAAAACAGTTGACCGAGGTGAACACAAGTCAGTCACGATGTCTGCCCCCAACCTCAGGCCAAACTCGTTTTTCACATCTTTCTTTGAAAGAATCGAAAACAGATCCTGGAGAGAATATCACGGCTGTTTTTTTCTTTTTTAACTACAGTTGTAGGATTTCTGGTAGGGACGTGGTGTCAGCTTAATTCTAAACCTCGCTTCAATTCCTCTTGGAAACTAAACAGAGAAACAGAGAATTTTTTGAGAAGTCACAAAACCTGTTTGGAGTGAAGCCAGAAGACAGAGAAAACCTGTTCACTCCATTTGCACGTGAAAACTGCCAAGAACACCGAGGTCAGGAGAACCCCACAGGGAGCCGGGTGGGAAACCCTCCAGGAAGGACAAATGGTACCCAGGGCTTAGGGGTGGCGCATCTCAGAAGCCTCCAGACAACTGTTCCCTCGGCAGCGTCATGTCGCACCCTCCCAGGGAGCTGCTGCAGGTAGCGGTTAGATCCAGGAGGTGAGAGGAAAGGACGAGTCGGAAGGCGTGGAAGCCTCCGAGAGCTTCCGTAGCTGGCACATTTCAGAAAGCGTCAACAAAACAGACACTGAAACACGTGGGGACCACCTGGGGAGGTGGAAGGCAGATCCTGTCTCCTGGCTGCAGTAACTGGTGAAGGAACACAGGGGAGTCCAGAGCTGGCTGGAGACACCGCCTTGAACCAGGAGAGGTTCAGAGAGGCCCAGAAGTAGCAGCTACCCAACAGCAGCATGCTGAAAGGAGATGCTGCTCACGGCACACAGAGGAGGGGGCGCTCTTGAGTAAGGGGGGGGGCCTTACTCCTCCTTGTCTGCTGCTCCACCTCCAGCCTCTTACTGGTTCAGGACAATGCAACAACTAAAAAAAAAAAGAAAAAAACTTAAAAGGAAGTGTATAGTAGTCATCCAAAAATACTCTAAGAATATATATGGGAAAGAACAGCAAGACATTTCTACAGACAGGGAGAAGTTTTTAGGGAAAATTGCCATAGAGCAGGCAAAACTTATAACCAAACAATCTATCATTAATTTGAATAAATACCATGAATCCCAAATATGAAAGTCAAGATTGGATAAACTCAGGGAAGAGAGGAATGAACAGATAACAGAAGATGATGGGAGAAATCAGGAAAGAAAGCAAGACAAAAAAGTTAGTAATAACCTATAATGAAAAAGAATATATATGTGTGTGTGTGTGTGTGTGTGTATGACTGAATCACCATGCTGTACACCAGAAACTAACACGACATTGTGATTCAACTCTCCTTCAATTAGAGAAAAATTTATGGAAATAAAAAATACATCAGGAAGGGCACAAGGGAGATTGGGCAAAGGTGAAGGGCATGGGGGATAGAAACGGGGAAAACGAACAAAATCAAAGGAAAATAAAGAGCTAAAATTAGCAGCAAGTCACATCTAGAGAACTGAAGAAAAGCGAAGCACAGCCCACGCGCCTACGGGAGCTCCTGAGAAGAAGCCCAGAGACAGCGACAGAATCAATATTTTAACACATAGTTAAAAAAAAAAAAATCAGGGCGCACTGGGCAGCAGAGAGCTGACCCTGAACCATGAACACTAGGTCACACTTTGGGGAAACTGTTGTCTAAAGACACAGAGCAAGGCACGCTGGGAATCCTTCAGAGATGTAGGGGAATCCTTGCCTTTTGGGAAGCCAGGCATTAGGATGAACTCAGTTTTCTTTTTTACCATTTTTGTTTTTGAGTTATAGTCATTTCACAATGTTGTGTCAAATTCCAGCGTAGAGCACAATATTTCAGTTATACATGAACACACATATATTCATTGTCACATTTTTTTTTCGCTGTGAGCCACCACAAGATCTTGTATCTATTTCCCTGTGCTACACAGTATAATCTTGTTCATCTATTCTGCATATGCCTGTCAATATCTACAAATTTTGAACTCCTAGTCTGTCCCTTCCCACCCACCTCCCCCTTGGCAACCACAAGTTTGTGTTCTATGTCTATGAGTCTGTTTCTGTTTTGTATTTATGTTCTTTTTTTTTTTTCTTTTTAGAGTCCACATATGAGCGATCTCATATGGTATTTTTCTTTCTCTTTCTGGCTTACTTCACTTAGAATGACACTCTCCAGGGACATCCAGGTTGCTGCAAATGGCGTTATGTTGTCATTTTTATGGCTGAATAGTATTCCATTGTATAAATATACCATATCTTCTTTATCCAGTCATCTAAGGATGAACTCAGTTTTAAGGGAAATAAAAGCTGGATGGCTTCGGACTTCTGTTACAGAAACCTTCAGCAGCAAAAGACAGTGAAGGAGCATCTACAGTAAACTCAAGAGAAGAAAGTGAGCCAGGAAGTCTAACTCAACCAAGCCTTTCTTCAAGTAAAAAGGGGAACACTTTTATTTTACTTTGAGGTCATCTTTAAGGACTCTGATTAGTCAGAGTTCTTTTACAGTCTCATCCAAGTTCAACACATTGTGTTACGTATGTATGCATGTATATATATGTATGTTGTATATATATGTATGTATTATAAATGTATGATGCATGTGTGTTTCTATGTAGGTAGGTTGGTATTATTTATGTAATAACATAATAAATGAAATGAACCCAGCTGTAAGAACTAGAACATCATATGTAACTTACGCCTACCTATAGATTTTTCCATCATGAGATATCTCTGCCTCTCTAGACCAGCGGTAAGAAGTATCCTAAATCGTCTGTGTGTGTGTGTGTGTATTTCTAAAACATTGGTTTTATTTCTTTTAACTTTGTGTGAAAGGTATTTTGCTGTATGTGATCGTCTAAGACTTCAGATCGAATACCCCATGAATTATAAGGGGCATGTTTACTCTATGTATCATTTTATTAATCAGGCAGAAATCACACCAGATATTTGACAAGAGAAATTTGATCTAAAGCACTGGTGTCGGGTATAAAGTTGTTTTCCACTGAAAGTGAAATGAGAACTCTACGGTATCACGGAGGTAGAAGCCAGGGGAAGAGCTGCCATCCCCTATGGCTGAGAAAACAAAGGAAACTAAGGGACAAACCTAGAAGAAGGGTCATCTGGGCCTGAAAAGGAGACGTGTGAGGTGGAAGCATTGCTGGGGTGATGCAGGTGTCCCTGAGCCCAGCAGAGGGGCCCCCTGGGGCTCTGAGCCAGGTCTCTGAGGAGGGGTGGCTGCCTCTGCTGAGGTGATGTCACCAGACTGTTGCTGCAGGTGATGAGAAAACTACAAGCCGGATTCAGCTGCTGTTACAGGGGTGAATTACCTCTGCTGCTGTGAAGACAGTTTGCTGAGGATGAGGTCCCAGGGACAGCAAACAGGAAGCCAACAGGAGGAGGGAGCCCCGTCTTCCTCCTCCATCACTGAAGCCCCCTCTGGTGCCCCCCTACTGACAAAGCTTTCCATGGAGACCCCTGGCCGAGCACAGTGTGCTCTTTCTTAGTGCCTACATCACAAAGCTGATTGTAGAAGACTGAATTTGGAGCCGAGGGACAGTATCATAATAGCTGACACAACCACTAATAAAAAAGAAATTCTACCAAGTAAGCTAAGATTTCTGAGATGTCATAAGAAGAATTGCACATGTTAGAAAAGATGAAATATGGTACATCGCTGATTAATTCATATTATTGGATTTTGCTGTAGATAATTCATTTTGACTGCTGTATAATAGTTCGCAATGGGAATATACTGTAATTTATCTGTTATTTTGTTGGAATGCTGTTGGATTGTTTCCAGGTTTTGCTGCAGCAGGAATCCTATTATGAGTATTTTTCTGCATGTCTTCTAATGTCTTTGTCAAGATTTCTATTGGATATGAATGTTGGTGTGGAATTGCTGGCTCTTAGAGTTTGTAAATGTGCAGTCTTAAAATATATTCCCAAACTATTTTCCATAGTGGTTGTAATAATTTACACTGTAGCTTGCAATTGACAGATCCTGTTGTGAGATATTCTCTCCAGCATTTGTTATTATCAGATAGCTTGAACATGTAAGAACTCAGGGAATATTGTTCATATGAACATGATATTTGGTGGAAAAATTACTCTTTCAAAGGAAACTAAAAGAAGACACACTTCGGCCAATGAATAGATGATTGGGGAAATTTTGGCAAAGGACTAGTGGTGAGGAATATGTGCATATGTGTGTATGACTGGGATGTTGTGCTGTGCACTGGAAATTGATGCATTGTAACTGACGATACTTCAATTAAAAAAAAGGACTGGTGGTGAGAACTCCAGTTTCATATACCTGATTTATCTACATGGTGTCTTCCTTTGGATGGCTAATAGACACCTGCAACTCAATTCCCACCAAACTTATTCTTCTGAGTGTCTTCCCCATCTTAGTTAATGCCAACTTCATCTTTGTAGTTGCTAAGACAAAATACCTTGAATCTTCTTTTTTTCTCACATTCCTTATGCAAATGATCAGCAAAACCTTTCAGATCTACCTTCAAAATGAGTCAAGAATTCCATCACTTCTCATGATCTCTACACTACTACTGCCCTGGTCCAAGCCACCATGACTTTCCTTCTGGTTCATGATGACAGCCTCCCACCCATTCTCCCCGTCTCCATCTTTGTCCTCCTTCGGTCTTTTTCTCCATCTAGCAGCCTCAGTGATCCTTTCATTATGTAAGCCAGGCCACGTTTCTTCTCTGCACAAAATCCTCTGATGGAGCCCTTGCTAATTTAGAGTAAATATGAAAATCCTTATAATCTCAAAGTGCATCCTTCCAATCTCCTACAGGGTCCTGTGTGAGCTGCTCTCCTTCGACTCTCAACCTCATCTGCGACCACTTCCCCCCTTTCTCATTCCATTTCAGCCATGTGGCCTCCTCCCTATTTCTCAAATAAGCTGGGTGTGCTCCAGTCATATTTAAATGTCACTTTCTCAAGAGCTTTCCCGCCTACCTTGATTAAAATGGCACACAACCCCCCCACTCAGTGGCATTCCCTATTCACTTTTCCATGTTTTAGTGTCCTTTAAAACACTTATTATCCTGTAATATACAAATACTGTATTTCCTCACACTGAAGAAAGCATCACTTACAAGAAACACTGTAATGTTATGTACCACTAGGAGATAAATTAAATTAAAAATTACTGCCAATAAGACAGACAAGCTGCTTTTTTTATTACTTCAAAATTATTTTACACCCACTGACACTGAAGTAGCTGTTTTAGACTTATCTACACAGTGGTGTTATTATATATCACTGCTCTGCAAACCAAACAGGAAATTATTTCTTAACTGTTAAAACACAAAATAAAATTGTATTGTAAATAAGCAAAATACAGTGTTTAAGATATTCTTAAACCCTCATCATATTCAGAGTTCAACTGCTCTGGATGATGGAAGTCAGACCCACTGACAGGATATCTCTCCAGCCATCACCGTATCTTGTGGCACCAGGAGTTCCGGTGCTGCACCATTTCCCAAGGTGCTTCTGCTGGTGTCTCCAGGATTCTGTCCCCAAATGCTGTCTTCACTATTTTTGAGGCATGAAACAAGAGCTGTAGTAACAGCTGCATCTTGATTGACACCAGGCCAACAGCAATTGTAAGACGCAAGTCTTTGAGATATGAAATGGTGCAAAAATATGTACCTTAGTTTAAAATAATTTAAATATGGTATTTTAGTTGTTTATTGCTTATCTCCTTATACGAGAAGGTAAGCTTGAAAGGAGCAGGATTTTTTTGTCTGTCTTGTTTCCTGCTGTAGTCCCAGGGCTTGGTACAATCCCTATTCTGCTATACTAAGAATGATTAAATCAGAATCATAAATCATGCTTTTTAGACTCCACCTACCCTCAGTGAGATTACTGTGAATTAATCCTCCTGCCCTGAGTTACTCTTTGTTTTTTTAAAACTGGCAACAATGTAAGACTCTTTCTTTAGACCTCTATGGAGTTCTGATTCTGAATGAAACATTTTCCACTTATGCCTTTGATAATTTCTAACAGGAGTAGGAAAAGTTGTAGTAAAGCAATCGGATGGACGA
Source organism: Camelus bactrianus (assembly GCF_048773025.1). Lineage (NCBI taxonomy): Eukaryota > Metazoa > Chordata > Mammalia > Artiodactyla > Camelidae > Camelus > Camelus bactrianus. Next base: position 19,243,350 of record NC_133572.1, read on the forward strand.
TTGTATGGCACTCTGAGGTTGTACACCTTTGATGACATTCTTTCTGAGAACACACCACTGCTTAACAAAGGGATCAGAAACATTTATAAATAGAAACTGTCGTTCATCAGAGCTGTGAAAAAGGAGAAGTGTTGCTCAGATGAATCACTGGAAATTTTCTCGTGCCAAAATGAACCAAACCAAACTCACCCGATGTATGTGCTCTGATTTTACCTTGTCAAATGAGCACTTAGTCCAAGGGCACCTATTCCTCAAAGAGGAGAGGGAGACAATTTCCAGCCCGATTCCTTTGCTTGGTCACTTTGACATCCACACGCTCAGTCAGTGTTTATTGAGAACCCATAGGTTCCTGATGCATAAGAATCTTTGGAGTAAAGGAAAGAGCTCAGATAGAACCAGCAGGCTTAGAGAGAAGATCATTCCAAATGCATTATTTAAGTCCCCTCTACAGTGGTCCCTCGGGATCTGCAGGGGATTGATTCAAGGAGCTCCCTTGGATACCAAAATCCGTGGATGTTTGAGTCCCTCATATAAAATGATGTAGCACACTCGGCCCTCGGTATCTCTGGTTCTGCATCTGTGATGGTGACTAAAAAAATGCACAACCTGAGAGTTGTGAGTTATGTTTTATTCAGCAGACCTTCTGAGGACTCAAACTCAGGGAAGGAAGATCGCTCTCAGATGGCTCTAAGAGACTGTTCCAGAGAAGCAGGGGAGGAACCAGGATATACAGGAGTTTTGCCACAAAGAAGGGGTACTTAGAACATCAAAGGATTACTACTAATTAAAGAAAACCAGGTATCTCGAGTTAAGGAATTTAGCACTTTTCTAAGTATGGGAAGGTGCAAATGTCTGGGCTCATTGAAACCATTCCTTTGATAGGCACCTGGCTCTCTAGGGCCAGTGTCCTGTTCTTTCATATCTTGAGTCCCCTCAGGTGGCATCGTTGGGGGTGGCAGCAGAGGCCAGGCTGCCTGCTTGTGGTCATCCTGAGTTCCCTCAGCTCACTGTCATGGGGTGGGGGTGGGGGTAGCAGCTGATGACCTGATCACAGTGAAGATCAGGGGCCCAGTGTGCTGAGACCAGCTTCTTCTTCCATAGATGGTACAAAGGACCTAATCTAGTACAAAAGAAAGCTTAATTCTGAACTTAAAATGCAAAAGCCTTCATTTTCTAGTGTAATTATACAATTACGGTAACTTCACTTTTCTTTTTTAACTAATTAAGCTTTAAATCTGTTTGGGGGGCAATTAGATCATTGCCTTTAACCTGATTTGCAGTCTACCTAAAACTTGAAACTGCACATTCTGTTAGTTTCTGCTGTATCGGTGAGTAAAGAGGAGAGTGAGCTAAAGAAATAAAAGCATTTTGACTTACTACTTTTAAAGATGTTACCCTCAGTGCTTCCTGTCATCTGAAATAGTTAAATTAATATTAAAAAAAAGAAAAAGAAACCCTGCAGCAGTTCTAACATGCTCATCAGGTACAAAACTCTGCCCTACGTTTACCCTCCAGGTGCTTTTCATCTTCAAAAAGTGTCCGGTGCACAAGAAATGCATGATGAAGTCAATTACATTTTTATGCCCTTCAGGGAAATAGAAATGATCACTTTCTTGGCTGTGTTCTGTAGTTCCTGAGAAATGTAAACAGAGAATTGAAGATTCAGAAATCAGCCAGTACTGACTAACTACTAGCCCAGCCCATTGCTAAATATTGGAGTAGAGGGTGGAGTGGGGAGAGAGTTTATACACACACACACACACACACACACACACACACACATATATATAATGACATATATGTATAATTGTTAGAGCAGGCAGAGAGCTAGATATGAGCAGAGAAAGGGGGGCACAGACCAAATGGCAGGGATTGGGCAGAAAGCAGGGGCACAAGCCAAATGCAGGAAAACATGCATCATGGAAGCACCAGGGGTCCCTGGGCAGAGAGAGAAAAGCAGGAAACTTTGGGCTGATAAGGGGCCACACCTTTTGGCCTGGAGACCAACAAGGAAAGGTCAGAAAAGGCAGGCGTTTCCAGTGTCTGAATGTAACATTTTGCTCATTGTGCCCTCATTTCTATAAAATTAGCCTTGCAGGTCAGAAGTCCCCATCATGCACGGACGCCATGACACCTCCAATCCAGACTAAATAGGGACAAAAATCCCTCCTTCCTTTGGGAAGGGGGAGTTGGGATGATAATCAGGAAATACGACCCCAAGCCCTTCCCTCCCCAGTGAATATTCCGCCCATTCATTTCTACACCCTGTGTAACCAACTTACCAAAGAAACTCAGAGCAGCCGCCCACCTGAGCCTGCCCGCTCTCCCCTTGAGAGTGTACTGTCCATCCTTTAATAAATCCTCACTTTACTTTTTTTAACCTCTATGTCTTGTGCCTGAATTCTTTCTGGGTTGGGACAAGAACCCGGAACACTGGTTGCGCCCACTGACAACATAATCTGCAAGGTGCTTTACCGTTTAATTCCCAGCATCAGTACCATTTTCCAATGCCTGTACATCCAATGTGATACCTGATTATATAGCATAGCATGCCTGACTTTAAAGCCAAAAACAAGCCGAACTTTCTTGTTACCAGAGTAGAATTTCTAATGCACGCAGGAGTAGATGACTGCATTTTCTCTAGCTCACACTCATTCACGCAGCCCACACACTTTATTTCACCTACGCTGAAACCTCACCAGGAAGAGCTGTTAAGAATTAAGTGGAGCTGCAGGTAATTCCCAGGGTTTTCAATCTGCATTCCTGCTGTGCTGTTTGGGGATTCTGTTCCGCACTTTACCGTACCTTCTGTTGTTCACAAGACCTTCACTTGACCTTCAGCAGAGCATCCTCCGGGGAGATGGTGGTGGCTTGGAGTCACAGTCACAGTGATCTGGAGGATGACTTGGCCCCTAAGGTACTGACCACAGCCCTGCAAGCTGTGCCCCAGGGTGGCTAAGCCACCTGCGCAGGACAGGTACGGCCCTGTCCCAGAGGCAGGTAAGTGATTTTACACACAATTTATGTGGAAAGATGGGAAAGATCTAATATCACGTTTTTATTGGAAGGAGCTGGTTCTGTCTCCCACTGTTGGCTCAGAGCAGCCTGGAAGTTACCCAAGGCTTCAAAGTTACTGCTTTCTCAGTCAAGAGGTCCCCCTGTTGGTGCCAGAGGGGGCCATCGTCCAGGGAGTAATGTCTTTACAGGCATTGATCGCTCTGCTATTACCTGAACTGAGTAAACGCTGCATGCCCACCTACCTGGTGCCGGGCACTGTCTTTGGCACATAGGTTGGAGGTGAGGGGTGAAGCCCTCTGATCTGCAGATGGTGTGTAATCCATGCTTACCATTCAGTCAGCAAGCACTTACCGAGCTCTGGCTGTGTACAGAGCACTTCCCTACATGTTTATAGTAAGTTACCCATCAATTCTCACAACAATCCCATGCGGTGGGTATTTAGCGTCTTATTATTATGATGACATCCATTTCCCCCATGAGACTATTTGGATACAGAGGAGTTAAGTGATTCTTCTGGGGTCATATAACCAGCCTTCAGACTCCAGCTTCAATGACTTCCATCACCCCATATCTGCTTATTCTGCTCGGTTATGAAGAAATCTCCCTCTTTCTCTATGACCTTGCTGCCCCAAGTGTACTCTGTGGACCCCATCGCAGCATTGCCCCAGAGCTTGCTAGAAATGCAGAATCTTGGGCCCCACCCAGACCTACTGAACCAGACCCTGCATCCTAACAGGACCCCAGACAGTCTGTCTACGCACTGAGATCTGAGCAGCACTGCCCCAGGAACCACCGAGGCAGTGAAGAGCAGCTCCTGCTACAGAACCCCTCTGGCTCCAGTCTCTGCAGGATGAAGTTCTGCAGAGGGAAAACTAATGTGACTCCATAAATTCTGGTTGGTGAGAGCCTCACAGCTTATAACCAGGCAATTTCGCCTAGAAGGCAGTTTCCCATCACAGACATTGAAAAAAGAAAAGTAGTTCCCATACAGACCTTATATTCATGATTCAGTTTAGCAAGTTCATCACTGTCTGTGTTTTGCCAGGCCCTGTGCGAGGGGCAGGTCTTAGTGATTCCCCTGGGGAGTGGCTGACTGTGCTCCCTGCCTTTGTGATTCAGCCAATTCCTGGTTTTAAAGCCGCATGTTTATAATAAAATTGCATCTGTACTTCTCTTAATGTTGCTTTCTTGTCGAGTCATTCATTCAGTCAACAAATATTTAAAGAGTATGCATGAAGTACCGTAGGAGTCCACTACGTTTACATACTCAGCTTTTACATTGAAGTATCATCTGAAGTAATTATTCAATTATTCAAAATTCATTTTTTAAAATAAAGTTTTGTTATCACTTTTAAAGTACTGGTAAATTTATCATGAATTTTATGGCTAATAGATGTCTTCCAATTTAAGTATTTAAAAACTTTTTACCAATATTTTCCTTGGAAATCTGTCCCAAGGCGGAGCAGACGTAGAAAACAAAAGCTGAAAATTCCTAGGATTTACTGTCTAATATAACGTGTGTGCTTTTCAAAATCAACAGAAAAAAAAAAAAAAAGGAAAGACAGCCATTTGATAGTATTGATTTAACAGTGCTTAATTTATTTGATTTTTATCCTAGGACTGACCTTTTACATAATAACTCTATTAGAGGACCAGGCAGTAAACATAGATCATGAATTTAAATATTTCAGGTCTCCCTTTCACATTCATTTTCCAAATCATAAAATGTTATCAAAGTCATGCACTGGGGACTGCTTTTTCACAGGAAGCTCTACATCTAATAGTCCCCTGAGGGCCTGACCCAACCACAAAGAAAAGCAGCAATGACTCATCACGTAACTTAATTTGGTATATGGGTTAGTCAGAGTTGTCCAGAGAAACAAACCAAAGAAGCCTGTATATATGCATAAAGGAAGAGAATTGGCTCACTTGATTATAAGGCTGCCAAGTCCAAAATCTGCAGAGTATTTGGGCTTACTATTTCTAGTCAGCCTTCTACTGAAGATGCTAGCCAGAGCAATTAGTCAAGAAAATGAAACAAAACACATTTCCTATACTAAACTGACATAATTTTGTACATCGAAAATCTTAAGGAATACAGTAAAAAAAAAACAAAACAATCCTATTAGAACTAATAAGTGAGTTCAGCAAGTTTGGAGGCTACCAAAGTCAAAATACAGAAATCAATTGTATTCCTACACAGTTGCAATGGGCAAACCTGAAAATGACATTAAGGAAACAATACCACTTAAAATGGCATGAAGAAGAATACAAGGAATAAATACAACAAAAGAAGTGCTAAACTTATGCTCTGACAATTCCAAAACATTGTTGAAAAAGTTATAGAAAACCTAAATAAATGAATAGATATTCCATGTTCATGGATCAGAGGACTCAGTTTTGTTAAGATGAGAGTACTCTCCAAACTGATCTACAGTTAGTGCAGACCCTATCAAAATTTCAGCTGAATTCTTTGCAGAGAATGACAAACTGATCTTAAAATTCATGCAAAAATTCAGGAGACACAAAGTAGCCAAAATAATCATGAACAGGAAGAACAAAGCTGAAGAACTCAGACTTCCCAATTTCAAAACTTAGTTCAAAGCAATAGTAATAATTCTGGTGTGGTACGGGCAAAATGATAACTGTATGGATCAATGGAATAGAATAAACCTGGGAAGCTGGAAATAAACCTTCATGTTAATTGATTTTCCACAGGTGCCAAGACAAGTAAATGGGGAAAGACCCATCTTTTCAGCAAATGGTGTTTGAACGACTGGAAAGCCACACTCAGAGGAATGAAGTTGGATACTTACCTCACACCATATATACAAATTAACTCGTAATGGATCAAAGACTTAAATGTAAAAGCTAACACAACAGATGGTCTCCAACTCACGATGATTCGACTTAATGGTTTTTTTTTTTTTATTTTACAAGGATGAGAAAGTGATACACATTCAGTTGAAACATACTTTGAAGTTTGAATTTGGATCTCTTCTTGAGCTTGTGATAAGTGATGCAATGCTCTCCTGTGATGCTGTGCAGGACAGCGTGGCGTAGCTCCCAGTCAGCCACAGATCGCAAGGGTAAACAACTCACGTGCTTACAACCATTCTGTACCCAGCCAGCCATTCTGTTTTCACCCTCAGTACAGAATTCAATACGTTTTGTGAGATTTTTTTTAACAATTTATTATTAAATAGGCTTTGTGTTAGAATACTTCACACAACTGTAGGCTGATGTAAGGGTTGTGAGCAACTTTAAGGTAGGCTAGGCTAAGCTATAATGTTTGGTAAGTTATGTGTATTAAATGCATTTTCAACTTATGATATTTTCAACTTACAATGGATTTATTGGGACATAACCTCATCATAAATCAAGGAAGATCTGTACAAAACTCTAAAGAAATCATAGGTATACATTTTTATAATCTTGGATGTGGCAATGGTTTCTTAGTTATGACACCAAAAGCATAAGTACCAAAGAAAACATGGGTAAACTGGACTTCATCAAAATTAAAACTTTTATGCTTTAAAGAATAACTTGTTAAGAAAGTAAAAGGCAACTAAGATTATGAAAGAATATTTTTGCAATACATACATCTGACAAGGGACTTGTATCTGGCATATATAAAGATCTCTCACAGCTCAATGAAAAAAGACAAAGAACCCAATTAAAAATGGGCAAGGGATCCAAACAGCTATTTTTCCAAAAAAGATATACAAATGGCCAATAAGCCCATGAAAGGATGCCCAACATCATTAGTCAACAAGGAAATGCAAATCAAAACCATAAGAAGATACCAGTTCATACCCACTAGGATGCTTACACTGAAAAAGTCAGACACCTCACCTCAAGTTGAGATTTTCCCACCCTCTGCCCCCTTGGCAACCACAAGTTTGTATTCTATGTCTATGTGTCTGTTTCTGTTTTATATTTATGCTTTGTTTGTTTATTTGTTTGTTTTAGATTCCACATATGAGCGATCTCAAATGGTATTTTTATTTCTTGTTCTGGCTTACTTCACTTAGAATGACATTCTCCAGGAGCATCCATGTTGCTGCAAATGGCATTATGTTGTCGGTTTTTATGGCTGAGTAGTATTCCATTGTAGAAATATACCACCTCTTCTTTATCCAGTCATCTGTTGATGGACATTTAGGCTGTTTCCATGTCTTGGCTATTGTAAATAGTGCTGCTATGAACACTGGGGTGCAGGTGTCATTTTGAAGTAGGGTTCCTTCTGGATATAAGCCCAGCAGTGGGATCCCAGGGTCATACGGTAAGTCTATTCCTAGTCTTTTGAGGAATCATCATACTGTTTTCCACAGTGGCTGCACCAAACTGCATTGCCACCAGCGGTGTAGGAGGGTTCCCTTTTCTCCGTAGCCTCTCCAGCATTTGTCATTTGTGGATTTCTGAATGATGGCCATTCTGACTGGTGTGAGGTGATACCTCATTGTAGTTTTGATTTGCATTTCTCTGACAATTAGTGATATTTAGCATTTTTTCACGTGCCTTTTGATCATTTGTATGTCTTCCTTGGAGAATTGCTTGTTTAGGTCTTTTGCCCATTTTTGGATTGGGTTGTTTGATTGTTTCTTATTAAGTCATATGAGCTGCTTATATATTCTGGAGATCAAGCCTTTGTCAGTTTCATTTGCAAAAATTTTCTCCCATTCCGTGGGTTGTCGTTTTGTTTTACTTATGGTAAAAGTAGGCTGGGAAGGGATAGACGGGATTTCAAAATTGTAGAATAGATAAACAAGATTATACTGTATAGCACAGGGAAATACACATAAGGTCTTACGGTAGCTCACAGAGAAAAAAATGACAATGTATATATATATGTTCAAGTATAACTGAAAAATTGTGCTCTACACTGGAATTTGACACAACATTGTAAAATGATTATAAATCAATAAAAAATGTTAAAAAAAAAAGTTGAGATTTTAATGCACTTCTCTCAACAGCTGATAGAGCAAACACCAACACACACACACAGTCAGGAAGAATATAACTAATCAAAGTAACACGTTAACAGATTTACCAAGCTGACATTTCAGAACACAGTTACCAACAATGACAGAAAACAGTCTCTTCAATTACACAATAGAACATTTGCTAAAACTGTCCATGTGCCAGACCACATTGCAAGCATCAACAAATTTTGAAAGAGTGACATCATTTAGTTTTTTTTTCTGACAACAATGGAATTAAGGTAATTATCATTAACTGGAGATCTCATAACTAGAAATCGCCAACTAATGAGAAATTCAGCATACACGTCTAAACTTCACAACCGATTCAGATAAGAATCTCACTGGGAATTAGCCAGTGTTTTGTAATAAATAAAATAATTTGTAGAAATAACAATTGACATATTAACACTATTAAAGTGCAGCTAAAGGAGAACTTAGAGGGAATTTTAGCTTGAAACGCACATGCTAGAAACGAAGAAAGACCGAAAATTGGTGATTTTAATTTTCATCACAGGAAAATAAAAAAGGTACAGCAAATCAAGTCCAAAGAAAGTTGACAGAAGGAAAGAATTAAAAATGCCTGCATCCTAAAAATGTCGTAAGTATTAAAATAGAATGAACATAAAAGGTCTGGCTCAGATGTCAGAACCGTAGTTGAGGTACTCAAAGCATTCGCTGTATATTGTTAGCACGGGGCAAGAAAAACCAGAATATTCATCCCATTTCTCTTCACAGCCAGCATTTGCATTCGGCAGTGTCTGTCTTTATTGTGACAGCCTCCTCCTTTTTTGGGGGGGGGGATCATCTAATGAAGCTTCTGGTGGAAATTTTAGGTGAGAACTGGTGGAGAGGAGGGAGGAGCAGGCAGAGCTAACGTTTACTGCGTGGTCCCGTGTGCCCGACGCTCTGTTAAGCACACTGCTCCTATGTGTTCATGCCACCCTTACAGGAACCCGGAGAGGTAGAGGTTAATGTGCACATTTAACAGATTCAGCCACTGAGGCTCCTGGAGGGGGGCCGTGTAATCCGAGTCATACAGCTGGTGAGGGCAGAGCTGGGACTGAGACAGCAATCCGCCTGAGCCAAAACCAGGGGCGTGGATTCAGTGGCATCATGAAAACCCTTATCTACGGGGTAAGTGAATCCTGGCTAAACCAGGCTATTCTCAGCCGTCTTCTCTTCCAGGTTCCAACCTGGGGGCATTGTTTCTATGCTTTTCTTCAAATTATGGAAGAGCTTAGCATAAATATTTTGTGTGCTTTGAAGAGACGCTGGCTTGGGACTCGTTCGCCGTTCCCAGCCCACCTCCACCCACTCGGGGTGCAGAACTGGGTGCTACACGCAGGGGCAAAGTCATCACGGGGCAAGCATCCTGCTGCCGGGGTTCAGGGCAGCGACCTCACTGAGCAGATAAAGACCTTAAGAGCCAAAGAAACAAAAGAGGGGGAGGGGAGTCAGGACCGTCCATCATTCTGTCCCTCAGCTTTCAGCGGGGAGACAGGTGTAAAGGCCACCCACACCACACGGGGCGGGCGCCCCGACTGCTCCCGCAGTGGCTGCAGTCACCTGGTTCTGCACACCCCTGGGGGTTGGTGGGGGGCAGTGTGCGGGTGGTCTGCTATCCATGCTAACTGCGGTGAGTGTGGTTTCTGGGTCTTCACCACCACATAATATGAATCTGTCCTCAAGGCGGTTCTGTAAAGAGTCAAGCAAAAAAAGAAAAAAAAAAAAAGGGTAAATGCATATAAACGAGATGCTGTATTTCTACTGCATCGCCCAGAAATGCACTCAGTAAACTTGAATCTGAAGGAAGCTACACAAAATATGATCCAATTTTCCTCTTTCTGATTGAGAGAATATATTCAAAATGCGTGGTAGAGTCATAGAAAAATGGATGCTTCGGAAAGATCTTCTTTGTCAGACTATTCAGAATTTAATTCTCAAGATTTGGTATTTTAGAAAAGTGGTAATGTCTAATTCTATATATACTTTGCCTGTCAGAGAAAAGAAAACAGTAATCTTTTTCAATTGAGAGAGATGTTGTTTTGAGATCCAACAGAAACAATAACAAAAATCAACTGGGACATAGTAATTAAGGGAATTCCCAGCACAACAGGATGGCTGCGGCTAAGTGAATCACCAAAGCCCTTTAATTTCTGCTACTGGCATTTCTTAAATCTTCCCCAAATGTCAATAACTCTACAAAACAAGCAACTGCTTTCACTTTAAATAAATGTGTCAAAAACCTTAGACAGAAAGCGAAAAAGCTGATCTAAATTGATTAACAGGTCCTTAATTACTGACAAACAAATGTGATAAAGTTTTATTTGCTTTTGTTAAACTTCTTGTCTTTACGGTAGAGCCAGTAATTGATGCAAATGGTTTTTTCCAACACGTAGGAAAGAAACGTCACTGTTGGGACAAAGTCAAAATTCCCTCTGAAGCATGAATATTCACTGGAAAGTTCAGATGGACATTAAATCCTCCTAAAGCTTGAAAATCTGAATCATTCTGCTGTAGGAAGAGGCTGTGGCACCGTAACTGAGACAGTATTTAAATTACAATGCCCTTTGATCTTCCATTTCCTGAACGATATTTCCATCATATGAAAAAGAATGTGAAAATGAATATATGTATGTCTATGCATGACTGGGACATTGTGCTGCACACCAGGAACTGACACATTGTAACTGACTGTACTTCAATAAAAACAAACAAACAAACAAACAAACAAACACAATGGCCTGGTTTTGCTATGGATCTAGCTGGGGAGCCCTCTCATGGTACCCCGTTTTCTCTAAGGTGCTCATGGTTGTTCAGGGCACCTGCATGGTGGAGACATACCCTGCAAAAGAAATAGGTTAAGTCATTTGATTGCACAGAAGGCTCTAAGGCAGGTACAGTTCAGTTGTTCTTCTGTTCCCAGATACTCCGCTATCAAAAGTCAAACACTGGTAAATTTTCCCTCAGAAACCATCGACACAGAGTATTAAAACAAATAACCATTTGCATGATTTGGAACTACTAGGCAAAAGCTACCAGAATTAAGTAAAATTTAGCTCACTTGGGGCTAAAATTACTTTCAAGTCCTTAACATTAGAAAGTCCCCCTTGCCTCAGATTCTGAGTTTCTGGCATGGCGGGGCAGCTGGCCGCCAGCTCAGACAATGCTCTTTGTTTGCACAAAATGGAGGAAATTCCTTCCTTGGGTAGAGGATCAACATTACCGAGAAAAGAAAGTGACCAAAATGTCTGCCAAAACGTTTCTTTCTCTCGATTTCCTCCTGTTTTGTTTTATTTCCCTCTTCTCCTGCCGGTAGACGCTATCTGGCATGATATATTTCTTAGCATTGAAATCCTGGCAAAACACTATTAAAATATTTAAGCAATGCACAGCTATGTGGAGACAATATAAAACCAAAAAATAAAAATGAAAACAAAAACCAGGCCAACGTTCCCAAAGTTCAGAAGCGGCTGCAAAGGAGGACCGGTCACAGTAAGTCAGTGAAGCAAGTTTGCACCAATTAAAGAAGCAGGGGAATGAGCTCACTTCCTTAACTCAAAACTATAAAGGAGCCAAATCAGCACTGCCACCTGACTTAGCTGTTTTAGCCACATTTCAAGTTGACATATTTGGCATTTAATGGGTTCCCTCCATCTCTGTCACTCAGGGAACTAGAAATAAGCTTACGGGGCTCACTTTTAATGCAGACAAGCCAAGACAGACAAAGCCCAAGTAATAAAAACAGGATCAGTGCTTGTCAAGTCTGCAGACAATTACATGCCAGGCCTGTTCCCTGCACTGCCCCGTCTAAGAAGATCAGTTTAATAAGGAGCAGAAGAAGTTTTTATTGAAAGGCCAAGGAAGACAAGTTGCGTTAGCTTAAGAGGCCCACACAGGGCTTAGGAAGCTGTTCTGAGGGACGTTCGACAGGCAGCTGGACAAAGAACACACACTGAGTCTCAGAGGCCCCATGGCTTCTCTCTGGGCGTCTCTGACTGGCAAAGACATTTCAAGTGGCTTATCCCCCCAGCCACACTGTAGGCAGTAACGAGGGGACAGAAAGTCCCAGGTGCTGTCTCTGAGAGGCAGCTGCTGGGTATCAGAGTTATGGCTGCAGCACAAGTACCCTTGTGCTAACCCACTCCAGCCTCGCCCCAGAAACTTCCCTGGACAGCTGGGGCCTAAGGATCACTTCCCTGCATCTTGGAAGTGGTTATAAGAAAACATCACGATCAGGACTATAATTCAAAAGTTTATTCTTTCTTCCTATCTAGTTATCTATTATCTATTTTTCTGTCTATCAATGTATCTATCTCTTTCTATTATCTATCTATTACCTATCTATCTTTCTATCTATTATCTATCTTTCTATCAATATATCTATCTATAATCTATCTACCTATTATCTATTTATGATCTGTCTATAATCTATCTACCTACCTATTATCTATTATCTATCTATCTATCTATTATCTATCTTTCTATCAATCTATCTACCTACCTATTATCTATCTATATTCTATCTACCTATCTATCTATTACCTATCTATTTATCTCTCTCTCTCTCTCTCTCCATCAGCTACCTCCCTATCTAGGCTAGGCTCTCTGACCACCAGCAGGCTTAAGCAACGCCCGGTGAACACAGCGAGGCAGTCCCCTCACTCCCAAGCTGACAGCAGCCACAGAAGGATGCCTGGGATGCTTTTCCTCCCTTCATCACAAAAGCAGTTTCTGAAAGCCCGACGCTTTCCTCAGGAGAAAGAAACAAATACAAACTCTGAGAGCACAGAAGGCTTTTCATGTATCCTGTGCACAAGGAGGAGACTGCACCGGTGGATTCATGAATTTACACGGAGAGGACCTCAAGATGGCCGCCGTCCAAGGAGAGACTTTGTTTCAATAAATAGCCTCAAACTGTCAAAGAATGGGATTGCTAGTATTTGCAACAACGGACTGATTCTATTACCAAGCATAGCTCTCCATATGGATAATGTGCAGATAGATATATATATAGTTTCTGGTAATTATAAATGTCTGGAAGCAATGATTTCTCTTACCAGGTATCTGATTAAGTAAAAATCCCTTTGGGATTCATCTATTCATGTGCAAGTATTGCATTAGTTATGAAACAAAGCTCAATTTCATTAAAGAATTCTCAACCATCAGGTCAAGAAAAGTATCCCATTTTATTTTGATTTTCTATGATGTTTCCTTAAAACATATACATATATATAGATTTTTTTTAATTTACCACAGACTCAAGCAGAAACAAAACCCACATCTGTCTTTCGCTTTTAAATACATGTTAGAGCTGGATTAGGCCTTGAAGTTTCCAAGAAGAGTCAAGTAGGGGTACTTTCTTTTGGAAAGATGAATAATTCAAGAGATGTCTGTTTGAATAAGTTTAAGCTCATCTTGGTTTTGACTTCTAAGGGTGGGTCATACAAAAATTCTTATTGCTAATTATTCTCTCTCACATCTCAAAAAAACAGAGTCTCACGGATATTACTCGACAAAAGCTTCACCAAACTGGAGCAAACCGGTGATTTTCAGCCGCTCTTTGGAAGACCAGCGTGAAGCGTCGCCATGTTTTCCTTCTTACAGTCTCACTCAGCATTTGTTTTGTTTATGGGGACTCTTGCTAGTGTTTTTTTCATTTTCTTCTGTGAATTGAATTTTAAAAATTCATCATACGGTGCTATGTTTGGTGTTTTAAATAGTTCTGAGGTGGGAAACGTTAATTTTTATTCTAAAAAAAAATAACCACAGAAATATAGTTTATTGTGCTGAAGGGAAAGGAAGAATTTAGTCCTCATGGAAATAATCAGTCACTGAGAATTTTAATCCTTTGAATTAAAACATTAGAAAACTTAAGTGTATAATAGACAGAGAAACTGATCATTAAAGGGAGCGTTCATTTCTTAAACAGCATTTCCTGAAACACAACCAGTAAAACTGGGAGGCAAAAGACGTGTTCACTCCCTTCCACGCTTACTGTTGAATCTGTGACACGTGGCTCAGTCTCTGGGAGGGAGGTTGTGTCTAAGGGAAGAAACGCAAGACAAGAACAACAAAAAAGCAATTTTAAATAACCTACGTTAGTAGGACTGGTGCTTCATACTTGCACTGTTTTCCATCCAATAGATTACATAATCTTCACAATTCTGTAAGGTAAAATGTAACTGTCCCTACTTTACCACTGAGGAAACCACAGCTGAAGAAATTAAGTAAAAGGATTATTAAAATATATATAAATAATTATTACTTCAATTATACTATTAAGAACTGATGTTCTTAAAAGAAAATGCAAGAAGGCTGATGTCTCCTGTTAATCTGTGAATTTTCAAAAAAAGGACAATTCAGTTAAACTGTCAGGGATAACAGCTCATTAAGGAAACAGTAAACATGTTGCTGCGAATTAGATCTACCAGCTCGTCTGTTGGGATAATTACTTCATTTTGTTTCGTTGGCCAATCTATTCAGCTTTTAAAGACACGTTCTCAAACACAGAAGTCAAATAAACTCAATTTTCAGAAAATTGGCCTACCGAGGTTTTTTTTTTTTTAAGTAAAAAGTTTGTTTCCTATTATATGAACGTTACATTTCTGAAAAGTATGACACTATGGAAAATCACTTAAAATAGATGACATTCAGACAGTGTATAAAACTTAGTTTCCTAAGTACCAGATAAAAATTTACATTCAAATATAACATGCATTCAGCGCTACTATTCTTAACTTCAACCAAAGGTCCACAAGCTAAAGTTGGAAAAGCAATAAAATAGGACTGTGATGCAGACAATGAACAAAGATTACTTAGCGGTGAAATTTATATGATTAAATTTTAATTTTACATTTTATTTCAGTCATTTCCTTTAGATTTTTTTATCCTCTGTTCAAAATTCAAAGATTCTAGCCATTTTTTTTTTCTTGTTTTAGTAATTTTCTTACTGTAGCATAAGTACTTTGCAATTCCCTTTCTGAGTCTATGGACCATTATCATTTGTCTGACTGCCATTCTTACACATTAATTTCTTTGGAATTAACTGTATGTAAGGTAAGGTATTTTCTGTTCCTTTTGTTTTTAAAGAAATCGAAGGAAAAAGATGACTGGAGATTCATAAACCTGACCTTTACAGGACTGAATAAACGCCCAGCGCAGCTCTGTCTCACCCATGTTAGTATGTGCCATTTGATAGGTGCCTATATCTTTCCTTGTCTCCGGGAAACATTTGATCTGTGACCTTACTCTCTTAATTCCTGCCATAACATTTGAATTAACATGCCGATAAATTGCCGTTGATAAACACAGCTGATCCTGCTGGCTTGCTTCTTTCACCGTTTGGAATTCCCGTGAGCCGTTCAAATAGCCACCGTCAGCTGCAATTGCACTTCCGGTCCACAATGGATACACCTGCAAACACTGTCAGCTGATTTAGGAAGATGTGACATATTCTCAGATGAGGAGGCTGCTAAGAAGCCTGACCTCACACAAGCAGAGATGACTTCTGGGAATGACCCAGAAGGACCCTGCCCCGTTTATCTTCCAGGACAACTTACAGTACGACCACACTATCTATTTCCCCAGGAGACGAGTCTTGATAAATAACTGAATTGGCTGAGAGCCTTTAAGTACCAGTGGGTAGGGATTTTATTGAATGAAATGCTTTCTAAATTGTGTTATTACACTTCTCTGCCTTTCAAAGTAAATGATGGTGACCGTAATTCAACCTTTTCTTTGTGGCTTGGGGTGAGGGCAATGAGCCTCAGTTAAGACCAGGTGATGGGAGACTGCTTTGGTGAAATGGTAAGACGGAAATTGGGTTTGGATTCTTAAGCCCTAAGTGACCTGTCTGACTATACGCTTTATAGCTGCGTGATTTGGGATTTATGACTGTGATATAGAATCTTTCCCTGAAAAGTAGGGCCAACGATATCTCTTTGGGCTGCTATGTGAGCAAATAGAATGATTGATTACACATTTACAGTGTGTGCATTGCATGTGGTTGTTACATTCTGAACTTACCCCTGGGGGAGGACCCTCGGTTCTGTCACCTGGACAAAGGCAGGACCTCTGGCCGGGGGTCCTCCACGGCCCCGGTGAGCCCGGGCCAGCCTGACGCTCCCAGCTCCGCTCTTCTCACAGCCTCTATTCATTTTCCCCCAAACCATTTTCTTCACTGCTGTCAACAGCCTTCAACTTGCTATCAGTCAAGCTACCATCCATTATTTCCCCAGCACTAACCCAGCGACACTTGAGACAACTTTCTCTTACACTGAGTGCTTTTTGGACGTGAAGGATGTGACCGCCTCTCTATCTCAAGACAGTAAGAAAGTGCACGTCAAGAGCTCGCTCCAAAGTTTGGCATCTTTCATTATCCAGAGCAGATGATCTAGCAGACACCTGAGCGGTTTTCCTTGAAGCTTCTCTGAAATGCCAGCATCAGGTGGAATTCCAGTCCTGCTCAATCTAAACGTCTATATCGCAGGTTGCAATAACACCCAGCGTTCCGTGAGGTGCCTCCATGACGACCGAGGTGCTCGTGGAATCCCTGTTGTAACACCGCATAGCATGGCTAGCTCTCCGGTTGGTGGACAGTCTCAGGGAAGAGACAAAGCACAGCCACAGACGCCTTCTTCTGAGTCCAGGCGTCATAAAGGCAACATGTGCTAATAATTAACTGATTCTATGACAGTTTAATGCCCTCATCTATTTCTAGTGAAGACCTACATTTTTTTCCTTTGAACATCAGACTTCTGATTTCTAGTAGAGCAGCTGACATCTATACAATCTGATAGTTTCAATGAGGGGCCTAATTCTTTTTGATTCTCCAAGAATTCCCACTCTATCACCCAGTGTACAATCTTAGCTCAGAGATTCCCAGCCCAAGGCAGGCTGTCTCCATAAAAAGCATCTAAAAATGGGGGAGGGGGAGGGTGTAGCTCCGTGGTAGAGTGTGTGCTTAGCATGCACCTGGTCCTAGGTGCAATCCCCAGTACCTCCAAAAAAAAAAAGAAAAAGAAAATGAAAGAAATGAGTGGAGGCATTTCTGGTTTTCCAGTGATTGGAGGCATGACTAGAACAGAGTGGACAGGAACCCATGCTACTAGCCATCCTGCAGTGCTTAGGACAGGAGCCCGGCTCTGAGCAGAGGACTGACTTGAACAGTCTCACCAAATAAATGGTTGTTCCACCCAAAATGCCAACAGGCCTCTCACTGGGAAACTCTGCTGAACATCACCAAGTTGTCCTCTGTCCTAAGGGCCCCGTGGCCCTTATGCACTCACACTCACTCAGTCTTTCTTCCAACAAACAATTAATAAGCACCCACGAATGGCCGGCCCTCTGCTAAGCGCAGAGGACACAGCAGGAAAAAGAATGTAGTCCTTGCCCTTAAGAAGCCCCCACGGTGGGAGAAAAACAAGAAAACCAGGTTACCAAGGTGGACTGCCACGGAAAGGTGGATGCCACAGGGAAAAGAAGTGGGGGGGAGTGTGGACAAGTAGCTGGAGGGGAGAAACGGGTGCAGGGAGGTGTGTGTATTTGTTCATTTAAAGATGGGAGAAACTTGAGAGCATTTAAATACTAGTGGGAAGGAGCCATTAGGTTTTAAAGAAAGGAGGATAACTGTTATGTGAGGTCCCTGAGAACCCAGACCTTGGAATCCCAGCACAGGAGGCGGGAGGGACAGAGAGAAATGAAGGCGGGTGTCTTTATGGATTTGCCATGGAGGGATCCGAAGATCTCCTACAAAGACTTTGATTCCCTGACACCCAGTTACATACTTTTTATTTCAGACAATTCACATGTTACAAAATCAAAACAGTACGAGTGATGTGTGTGCACATGCAACACACACTGTTCCCCAAACACTGATGTGTGTCTGATGCTGTCCTGTGTGCTGAGGTGTAAACAAAGGTGTCCGCTCTCCTAGAAAGACAATTAACAGAACAAAGAGTAAATCCATCAGAGGGTGATGAGGGCCAGGGAGGAAAACAAGTCAGGGAGGAGGGAGAGGAAGTGCCAAGGACGGGGTGTTGTGATTTCAAATAGGGTGGTCAGGGAGGGCCTCATGGAGAAGGTGACAGAGGACCTGAAGGAAGTGGGGAGGTGAGCCGTGTGGATACAAGGGGAAAAGCACTCTGGGCAGTGGGAACAGCAAGTGCAAATCCCAGATGCTGGGCGGTGTCTGTGGAGCCGGATGAAGCTGAGCTGAGGGAGCAGGAGCGAGCAGTGGACAATGGGGACAGAGGGACGGGCTGGACTGTGTGCACCTGCGGACCTTGTGAGGGCGTCGGCTTTCACTCTGGACGAGGTGGGGCTGGTGCCGGGCCCTGAGCAGAGGAGTGACTTTAACCCCTTGGTGTAGTAGGGACCATACACAAACCCCCAAGGCTGCCCAGGTGAGAAATGATGGAGCAGAGACAGAAGTGGAGGCAGGAAGACCGGTGGAAGCTTTGCAGTGATCCAGGCTGGGGGTCACGGGGGCTCCAGGGGAGAGGGGTGGGGAGCAGCAGGGGGCAGACACATGGTTGGATTCTGGAAATGGTAATAACTAACGCTTGCACAAAGTTTACTAGTGCCTGCGGCTCTTCCAAGAGCTACCCATGAATTAGCTCATTTAATTCTCACAATGACCTATGTGAGGGAGGTACCTCTACTAACTGCATTTTACCAGGCTTAAGAATATCCTGCCCAACCTGCCATATTGACTCACAGAGCAGAATGTGAATTAAGCTATTTCTGAAGTGTAACATACTATGAAGCCAAAACCAAAACAGAACCCTTTCTGAATGAAAAAAAAAATCGAGCTTTGATACTTTGAAATTTAGTTTGTAAGTATGATCACTATGAATGAAAACTCTGGTACATTTTAAAAATTAAATAAAATCTAATTTCTTCTATTTAACGAACATCCATTTGATACTTTGCCAGACTTAATTAACACAGTACATATAGTGAGAATGTAATTGTATTACCAAAAAGAGACAAATAACTTCAAGTTTCTAATTGTGATATCAAAAGGATACGGTGCAGGCTTTATAATAAAGGACCCAAATAGGAACATCGCTTCAGTGGAGGAAACTCTCTGCTTGTTAAACCCAGGTACCAAATGGCATCAGTATTTTAATTCTTCCAGAAATACATGGCAGCTGGTATCGAAGGCCACCTGTAGCTATGAGGGAGCTATTTTAAATGTTCTTTTTAATTAGCAATGTAAAGGAGTGTGTTTTGTAATCTTCAATAAGTTATATTTTTTTATTTTTAATTTTATTGACTATACTTTTCAGTTGGAATTGTAATAAAAATTAATCTTATTAAATTATATCACAAGATATCATTGAACAGTAGGGTAATTTATCATTAAGATTAGGGTCTTTTGGTGGATTTCATTATATTACAAAGAGTAGTGTTTCTTCAATATTCATTTATACGTTACTTTGTGTACTCAACGTTCATTTATCAGTGGACTTTCCGTGCAGGAGGGATGACATAGTAATATGTTAGTGGACACCAGGCCAAGTGTTTCCCTTATGTGTTGAATGGATTTTAATCAAAACTCTTTGAATCCTTTCCTTTCTCCTGTGTTAACAAATAAAAACTTGAGTGAGGGCTCCATTTGGGCAGAAGCACAATCCTTCCTTTAATTTGCCAATAGAAACTCAAGGACTTCAAACTCTTTGAGCACATTTTTCAGATGGTTGTTTCTACTCAAATTGCCCAGTCATTTCCAAAAGTCCTATGACTGTGTAAGTACATTTGAGTTTCCTTCAGGACGTGGCAACGTACCTTGTTTGTCCAAAACAGCAGGGAGGAAAGAAATCTTATTTGATTTATACATTTCTATCCTGATACCAGTACTTTGGCAGAAGAAAATGGTTTTCAAGTTTAACCGAAGGTCACAGCCCTTTTGTTGGGCTGGAATCCCGCACGTGGCTGGTACCCAGACCCCTGGGACACATGAGCATCCATTGTAATGAAATGATGGAAACACCCCTCAGGATAACTGGTATTTACTGCTGTAGAGTGGCTCCAGATGGATACTACCTTTCAATATTAACATTAATTTCTTGGGCTGACAGAATATGGCAAAAGCAACGCTGCCCAACTGGGCTGTGGCCTTCAGGGGCCTCAAACCTTTTGCTCCCTGGCTGTCACGGGGCGCCACACATCCCAAGCCAGCCTCCTCATGACCTGCAAGCCATGCAAAGAGAGAGACTCTGGAAGATAAAAGACCAGTTTGAAGAAAGAGAGACCAAACCAGCAGCCATTTGCTCCAGCCATCACATAGGAGATGCCAAACGTACGCCTAAGTCCATCTTGGATGCCCAGACCCGGCCACAGCACCAGCTGACCGCAGACACATGCATTTGCCCAGCTGATGCCGCGTGGAGCAGAGACAAGCTGCCCAGCTGAGCCCAGATTCTTTGCAGAATTTTGAGCAAATAAATGATTGTTGTTATTTTACGGCACTGATTTTGGGAGGGAGTTTGCTACACGATAATATGTAACTGTCACAAAATTGAACAAAACTCTGGAAGCTGATGGCTGGTTCCCTGGTGCTACTCTGATGTCCAGAAATCCATAATGACAAGCTTTAATGCACCATCTATAGGAAGGAAGGAAGGAAGGAAGAAAGAAAGAAAGGGAAAGAAAGAAAAAAGAAAGAAAGAGGAAAAAAAAGTTGCCTCACACTAAAAAAGAAAGCATTTTCTGCTTTCTCTCCAGTGCACATTAAAAAAAAAAAGACAATTTATTTCAAAATGACCAACATCATTTGAATATTTGCAGCAGGGGGCTTCACACCAAAATGCTAAATGTTTGTGAAGCAGAATGTGTTTTCAGCCTGGTATGAGAAGATAAAATATTTCAAAAATAACTGTGCAGTATATTTGTAGCTTTATTTTGTTTTCATTTCTCCAGAGACACGTTTCTTCCAGAAGCACAGTTGATAAAACATGATTTATTTTTATAATTTTATCAGAGAGAAGCTGAAAATAACTAACCAACTACAATAATCCTGTAAAATTCATTGCCAGTGATTTTTGTTCATTGTACATGCTTATTCTGAGGTTTGCTTTAAGGACTGCCTTATTTTTTTGTTTGAACCTAACAGAAAAATAAGCCTTTAGAATAAAAAGAAATTACTGAAACATTTCTTTCCATCCTGTAGTTTTCAGATAAACTTAGAACTTTTTCTTCCTTTTAGACTAAATATTAGTTGTTAAGGTCACCATCACCTAATAATCTGTGTTCTTTTAGTTTAAAATGACATTTTCTAATAGCCAAAGTAATGGCATTCATTATAGAACATTTGGCAAATAAGAAAATCTTAAAAAGAAAATAAAAGTCAGGAATAATTTCATGACCCAGAGTTAATCACTGTGAATTTTGGTAAATGGTCCCTCAGCGGAGGAATATGAACATTCAAGAGATCTTAAGCATATCTTCCATTCTTGAATAAAACAAAACTTTGATTTGATTTTCCCTCTGTAATTTGTATTTCTTATAATCTTTGAGGAATTTTTTGATGGATGCTGTTTTAAATTATTTGCCAGGCTGAATATCAAGCTAGTGATGAAGAATGCCCTGTGTGGAATATGGCAAAAAAGGATAATTCTTTATACACTCATGGAATCACAACACAGTTGAGACATAAAACATTTCCATCAGCCTTGTAATTCCTTTGTGCCTTTTTTGCCTCCAACCTCCTTTGCGCATCCGTGGCAACAGGCAACAATTGATCTGCTTTCTATCACTGTAGCTTTGTCTTTTCTAGAGTTTCATATACATGGAATCAGACAGTATACGATCTTTTGTGTCTGTCTTCTTTCACTTAACATCTTGGTTTTGGGATTCATCCATATCGTTGCATGTAGCAGTACAATGTTACTTTCATTATTAAGTAGTAGTCCATTACACAGTTAGATGATGATTTGTTTATTCACCAGTTGATGGACATTTAGGTTGTTCCCAGTTTGGGGCCATTATATTTAAAGCTACTTTGAACATTTGTGTAAAAAATTTCTGTCCGAAGGTATGTTTTCATTCTCTTGGGTAAACAAATACTTAAGAGCAGGATTGCTGGGTGAAAATACTGGGTAAATATATGTTTGACTAGATTAAAAGCTGTCAAAGTGTTTTCTAAAGGGATGCAAACCATTTACATTCTCATCAGAATGCATTTGTTAGAATTCTTCCCCCAAATTTTAGCCATTCTGGTCGGTGTACAGTGCTATATCTTTAGGGTTTTAATTTGAATTCCCCTGACAACTAGTGATGTTGAAAATTACTCATGGGCTTACTGGTCATCGATACCTCTTCTCTGATTAATTTTTATGTATGGTGTGAAGTTAAGGATTCAGGTCCATTGTTTGCATATGGGTATCCAATTTACCAGTGCCCTTTACCAAAAAGCTGAACTTTTCCATCATTAGGATACTCTGGAACTTTATCAGAAATCAATTGACCTTATATATTTGGATCTCTCTCCAGACTCTTTGTTCTGTTTCATTAATCTATTTGTCCGTGATTAAAGCAATATCACACTGTACTGATTAACGGGACTTCATTTGAAGTCTTTAAACGAGGTAGTATAATTCTTCCAATTTCATTCCTGTTTTTCAAAATGATTTTGTCTGCTCTAGATTCTTTGCATTTCTACATAGGTTTTATATTCACCTTGTAAATGTCTTCAGCAAAACCTGCTAAGATTTTTATTGTGATTGCATTAAATTCATAAGTCAATTTGGGAATTTATGATATCTTAATAAAATTGATTCTTCTTCAATGAATATGTTACACTGTTCCATTTCATTAGGTTTATTTTAATTTTTCTCAGCAATGTTTTATAGATTTTAGGGGACAAGTTTTGCATATAGTTTATTAAATTTATCCTAATTATTTTTGGTGCTGTTGTAAAGGTTATTTTCAATTGCAAATATTTAATTAACTTCCAACTTCCTTAATTTCCAAATATTTGTTACAGTAACATTGATTTTTGCACACTGACCTTGTGTCCCATTACCTTGCTAAACTTACTTTTTAGTTCTAGTAACTTTGTGCATACATTTCTTAGGGTTTTGTGCATAGACAGTCACCATTTCTGCCTTTCTAATACATATGCATGTCATTTCTTTTTCTTGCCTTATTGCACTGGGTAAGAACTCCAGTAAAATGTTGAGCTGCAAAATAAAGGAGTCATGGGTCCATGCAATGTTGTAAAATAGTCTAATCAATGCAGACTCCCAGAAGTTATCCACAGCTATAAAATCAGGTAATTCCTGGATACCAACACTCCACTGAAAGGATAGCCAACATTTAAAAGATGAAAGAAAAATTAAGCGGAGGCTAAGAGGAACTTGAAGTACTGATGTCAGTGTGCCTGAATGACCTTGGTTAATGGAGAGTCTGAGGGAACCAGGCCCTTGGAGTCCATGAGACTGTGCTGAGTGGGGGCCTAGGGGACGATGGTGACTGAGCCGTTTTGGATGGTCTGCTCCTTCCAGCCACTGTTAAGCTGCTTCCCCGCTGCCCTCCTAAAGGCTCCATCCGTAAAGTCCCAACAGTCATTGACTGCCTCTTGTAATTAATCGAGCTGGCATCTGATGTAAGCGGTGCAGGAAGGAGCTGGTTTCCCACCCGTTTCAGAGAAATGACTCCATGCCACGCACAGCAGAAGACACCGTGATGATGACAATGACGTTGATGGTGGCTTGTGCTTCTTGAGTTCTTACGTTGGGTCCATCACCGCCTGAACACGTTCTCACTCCCCACATCTGGGGGGTCCAGGGTGATAGTACAAATAGACGTCATATGCCCTATGTTTGCATATTTTAAAAAGTATTAACCAAGCTAAACACTTAAGTTCTATTTGAGAAATATTTCTTCATAGCAACCTGGGGGGCGAGGTGGGGCATAAGGCTCAGGCTTATTCACTTGCAAATGAAGAAACGGAGACTTGGAGGGTTCTGTAGCTTGCCCACTCGTGATAGGATGCAGTCGGGGCCGTCCTTCCTCCAGAGCCTGTTCCTCGCACCGTTCAGTGACTGGGAGACGTCTGTATGAAATAAAACTGAGATCACTTTTGCAAAACCACTGCCACGAGGTATGGTTTAAAGAAGCTATAATTCATCTAAAATAATCACTACTCAAGTTTGAAAATATCTTGACAGGTGTCACATTGCTTAAAATCCTAATACAAGTATTACCACGATTAAGGTGCTTCTCCAACAGGAAAGATCTTTCAGTGTCTGGCTTAATCCAAACCTCTTCAGTCCAAGGTATCCAGAGAAGGACTCTCTCTCCACTTCCAGGAGCAGGGCAAGACTTCCTCTTGAAAATGCAAATCCAAGTGAATAAGAAACAATGTGCTTTTCTGGCCTCTTGGGAGACGAAATCAGAGTTCAGCTGGTCCTGATTGTGAGGAAAACTCTGGGCTCTGGCCAGAGATTGCTATCCAGAGCACAGAGGAGCCAGCAAGCCACTGACATGCGAGAACTGAAAGATAAACTCTGGTTGCAAATGTTTGGTTTTGCTCCGTAGTCAGAATACACATTTAAGATGCATTTTCGAAGCACATTGAGAAAGACCACCACAGTCTCAAAGAATGCAGCTTGTCCCTGGAACATAAAGGTGACCAGCTGTTCGCAGGCTAATGGTACCTCCAATTTTGAACATGATTTTATTGACAGGCCATTGAGAATTCAGCACTTAAAATAAACAAAGACACAGTGTTTCTCTCATTTGTACCTTATGGTGCGTATCCAAAGGGGATTTATCAGGACAGGCAAATTACCAATATTTGTCTGTTCAAGTTAGAATAAAACAAATCTTTTAGCTAAACTCTAAAACCTGTCATTTTAGAACTTTGTGAGCATTTAATTTCTGTGTAAATTGCACAGATGCCCTTTTATTAATCACCCCCAGAATCTTCTGAGTGATAAAAGAACAATACTTTCCATTCTAACTTACATAAACCACTTTCTAATTTGGGGTCAAGCATTTTATCATTTTTTACGGTCTTGCTGTGGTTTCACTTTTCAAATTAATTACATGCTGCTAAAAAGATCCTTTTTTCTACCACAGAGTATTGAAATCCTACCTTTTGGCACGTTAATAAGTTCACAATCTGCTGCGAGTGCCTGTAAATAACATTAACGATCTGAGACAGATACAGTTTTACCATCTTATTGTTTAAAAAAAAAAAAATCACAGCAACTTGTCTAGATTGAAGGACACTAAAAAGACTCCACATGCATGCACAATACTTGATGCTATACTGGGTCCTGTAGCAGAGGGGGAAATGCTATAAAGGACATTACTGGATCAGTTGACAAAATTGGAGTGCAGGTGGCATGTTAAATTACCGTGTGTGTGTGTGTGTGTGTGTAGAAAGACAGAGCATGTAAATAACAAAGAAAATAGAATAGTTAAGCATTATTAGCAAGAGGCGAATCTGGATATGGGGATATGGGCTTCCTTTGTTCTTATTTTTGCAACTTTTTGGTAAATTGGAGATTATTTTCTAATAAAGTTTTTTAAATGACATATTACAAAAAAAAAAAAAAAGCCCCTGTAGACCGTTTTTCCCCCTGGAACATTCTTTCATGCATTATTCACAAGCTTAGCAATGTACTCTAAATAAATATTTAATATCTACTTTCCTTGCCTTGCTATAATCTTATTGGTTCCAGCTGAGTCTGGGGAAGTCTGGCTGAGTCACTATGGCAGCTGGCAACAGAGCGGGAGAGCCGAGGAGAAGGTGTGTCTGAAACGATAGAGGCCAGGCGGTGGCCTCCCCGATCCCGGGCCGGCTCCCCCGGCCGGAAGCCCCCCTGCACTGAGAGGGCGCCGAGTGGGAGCTCTCAGTCTGTCCTCCGGGAGAGATGTGCAAACACGTAAACATCTTCTAGGAGAAAGATGGGTATTTTAATAATTTCTTATCAAATGTAAGCAATTGACTTCCACTTCTGGGGAAAATGGGATATACATACTTTTCCCTATTTTGCCTGCTAAGTGAAACTAAAATCCCTGGGCTTCGTAAATAAAACAAACAAGATTCCGGAAGGTGGGAAGAAGAAGGCAGACCATCTAGGGACTTCAGGACCCAAGGGTGGCACTGTGGAAAGTTCCCTGGCTCTGGCTTTGATCCCAGATTTAGGAAGGGTGGAGACCGCAACTCGGAAATGCCAACAGGTGCAGACGCAAACCGCCCAACAGAACAAGCTCTTTCTGGCCAAGGGACCAGCCTGGCAAGACAGGAGACTATGAGACAATTGTTCCACTCCAGCCAGAAACCCCAGACAGAAACTGTCCCCCCATCGTCACCCACACCAGGGAATGCCAACAGGGGAGCTAGACTTCCACCCTCGCCCGGCTGTAACGAGGTACCTCACGGAGGAGGCCTGGCACCAGTGCCTCCCGACCACATCCTGGCGCCGCTGCCAGGCCCTTACAGAGCAGGTCCTCACGGCAGAGGCACGTCCTTCTTTTCCTGCCTCCCCCAGGGGATGCTTCAGATTCCAGATCCAGGCCTTTCCCTTTATGGTCCATCCTGATCACTCTCACCAACCATAGGCAGAGACATAAGCAAAAATAAATAAATAAATAAAAGAAATATATAAAAGTTTAAGGGGATGCCCTCCCCCCTACACACACACACACATTCTCTACAACATTATTTTGAATCACACACACACACACACACACACACACTGAACTGGAGATGGTAGGGACCCTAGAAATTAAGCAGAACGGTGGTTCCCACATTTTCAGATCTTCCAAGTGACTAGAATATAGAAAAAAGGAGGGACAAGAAGGGAGAACTTGCTTTGCCCTAAGGGACATCTGCTCTTATGATTATTTAATAAGAGAAAGGACGTTTTAACAACAGTAATAGAGAATAAACCAGCTCAGTTTTTAAATGACATAAATCAGCTTTATTTTTTAAAAAAACTCACTGTGTTGTCTTTTTCTTCTTTATTTAAAATTGAAATATACCATATTATGACATACCATATTATGTTAGTTTCAGGTGTACCACACAGTGATTTGACATTTGAAAACGTTATGAAATGATGACAAGCCTAGTAATCATTCGCCCCCATCCTTCTTTTTTTGGTCTAATTTGGTCTCATACTCACAGGCCAAACAGTATTTGGGGATCACCGAGTAGGCCCAAGGCTCTAGTTTTACAGATAAGAGAATGACTGATGTACCCAAGGTGACTAGCCAATCAATGGCGTATTGGAGCGTAACGATTTCTGGTTCAATGTTCTTTTCACTGCACTTGTTAAATGTCTGATCACGTTAAATATCAACAACTACATTTAATCTCAATTAACCTTATTTCTCTTCCAGAATCCCTGCAACGCTGAGAATCAGATGCGTTCATATCCACAGCTGTCTCGCCAGAAGGGATCTCGCACATCAGAAATCAAATTAGTGTCACTTCGATAGCAACACCCCTGGTTCTGTATTCCAAGAGGTAAATTCTGTGGCATCGTTTTAGTGGAGATTCTTATTTGATAAAAATTTGCTTTTTCAATTGATTGCCATGATTTGAAGATCTTATCGAAACCAAAAAAGAATACAGGCCACTGTTTCTAAATTTTTCCAAGTCTCATGCATGCATGAGCTCGGGGACCGAGCAGTCCAACAGCATCTCTTGGTAAGTTTAGAGCTATTTTTGATTTTCCTCTCTTTCCCTATCGACATTATCCAATTTCTACTCCCATAATCTGGGTTATTCTTGATCAGTTCTGTCCCAAGATAGGAATTCAGCTTTTCTCATTCCAGTCTATTTTTCTACACTCTTCTCATTCATGGTTTCCTAAAGTGGTTTAGGAATTTGCTTTTTGGCCCTAACATGAATAAATCACCCTCTGTCTGGCATGTGAGTGAATATCTGATCACATTCTATGACATTATTCTGAGAGCTCTCATCAGTTACTTCTGTTTCCATTAATCGTAAAAAAAATTTAGACATTTGATCCATTCCACTGTGGTTTTATAAAACATTTTTAAAAGGATCATAAATATATGTTACTCTTAGGAAAAGAATATGCGATCAAAAGTTTTGGAAAGAATAATTCAAACCACAAAGACTCTTGCCTTTTCAAATCCCTGCTCTTTTTTTTTTTTTTTTCTGCCTTTTTTTCCCCCATCACGAACTACTTTCCTGGTTCCAGAAACTCTCGATGAGAAAATTGAGTTTGTTCACTTGCCAATACTTGTTGCACAAGACCAGGCCACTTGAGATTTGATGGCAGAATTCTTGGAAGTACTGAGTTTTGATCATTTAACAGAATTAGAATAACTGAAATATTTTACTAAATATTTTATCCTTTTTAACTAGTAGACAGAAATAGACTTTAGATGGTAAGAAATCTGGTATTAAACATTCCAACTCTGCTGCTTGAGACCTGGGTGACTGGGCAAATTACTCTCTTATTCAGAGTGACACTCTTCGCTCGTCTGTTACCTGTCCGACAGAGCTAATGGGACAACAGTCACCATAAACAGTTAACATCTAGTAAACATTTACTATTCCAAATACTGTTACATATTTTACATGATTATCTCACTTAACTCTCAAAACACTTCAGTACAGTGAGGCTTGAGGTCATCACATCTAGGGTTTAAGCTGGAATTCAAATCTCTGTCGAAGCCACCCTGAAAAGGGTGACTTAAAATGAGATTTGCATCAGGCAGTGAATATAAAATGCATAGCGTATCTGACATCTTACAAGGACTCAGTAGGACTTTGCTATTTTTTTGGTTAAAATCAAAAGAACGTTTCAATTACTATGAAAGAGAATTAATATGATAACATTTTAAGGGATATTGCAGCTTATAGGATGTTCTGGTTAAGCCTGGACACTGATGGACACTAGATAATCCTTGAGGACACACATGGAATATTTACTTTTTTTGTTGTTGTTGCTCATATTCTAATACTAAGCCCTCACTTTAGAGTAGGTGGTCTAGAAACATCGGTCAAATTAAAAGCTGTTTGGAATGATCATGAATATTTAGTGAAGTCCATATTTAATCTATCACAGAAATCTAAACCCCCAAAGAAGACCTCGGCATTGACAGCTGGTCTACCACAGAGGTCTCTCTCTCTCTCTCTCTTTCTCTCTCTCTCTCTCTCTCTCTCTCTCTCTCTCTCTCTCTCTCTCTCTCTCTCTCTCTCTCTCTCTCCTCTCCCTCTCCCTCTCCCTCTCCCTCTCCCTCTCTCTCTCTGCCTCCTTTGGCCTGCCTGTAATAACAGTCTGTCCCTCACTATAGCTTCATAAGACCCATTCAAGATGCAAAGCACTTTGCCCTATTTTTGCCTTTATCAAATAGTATTTATTAAGTAACTGCCTGATTCTCAAATTATAATGAAGTCATGTAAAGCTAAAGGATGATTGTTTTCTTAATCAAGTCCAAATAAGACCCTGAAGTGTCTCAAGAGAACTTGAATTTTTGGTTTTGGGGAAATAGAAGATTTTGAAATGCATTTCTAAGGAAAATGCACGGTTTTGATCATTTCTAATCAAAAAAGAAAAAATATTATTTCTTCATACTATTTTGCTTTATTACATCCCTTTCCAGTAAATGTCATTATTATATCTTTTTCATAAAGTAAAAAAAAATTATACATTGTTTAGTGAAATGCCTCCATTCTACAAATGAGGTACAAACAATTTTTTTTGTCATGCTTATAGTCATACAGCTGATTACTGGCAGAATCAAGACTCTCTCCTGTCTTAGGGATTTTTCAGGCATCTGAAAAGAAACACAACTTTAGAATGACACAGGTCAAGGGGAGGGTATAGCTTAAGTGGTAGAGTGCATGCTTAGCGTGCATGAAGTCCTGGGTTCAATCCCCAGTGCCTTCTCCAAAGAGAAATAAACCTAATTACCTCCCCTCTGTGCCAAAAAAAAAAAAGAATAATGCAGGTCGGATAAGACAAAAGACGAGCTTCAGAACAGTTCAAATACCCAAAAACTATTATCTAATTATCTAATCACATTATCTGAATGTCATCTAATCACAAATATCTGAATACTGTTAAAAAATTTAAACTTCATATTATTTTTCTCAAGGTCAAAGTCTCGAGATTTTTCTTATCTTTAAATTTTTAAGAGGAAAAGTTTCATTAAAACTAAGCTACTCAATTAAACACAATTAATTAATGATTTTATGCAAATCAACACATTTCTAGACAATTACTTTAATTATATTCCAGGAAATGTAGGTGTTTGGTCAAAGGCTGAACTAAATTGTTGCTGCTAAGAACCTACATGTACTCAAATCACTATTTCAAGCTTCCTGTAAATCTAAAATCTTTCAATTGTACATAAAGAATTAAAAACTAAAGTGGATGGGCCTGAATTTAATCTTGTGCAATAGTTTGGGAGGTTGTTTTTAAAGCTGTTGTAATGAAAACCTTAGATCCACATGGATCTAATTTTTATTGCACAAGTTCTTCTCTCTGGACAAATAGTTGTTGGTGATGGAGGGCAGGGCTCATTAAAAAAGAAACCAAATACAGTAATCACTTCGGCATGTAAAGAACTTTCTTGGCCACCACAAAACCCACCCTGAAGAAGAGGTTGCTGGCTGGAATGAATAGAAAAACTGGAAATAACAAGTCAATTAAAATGTCTTTATGCTCCAGTGTAGCAGGTTGTTATTTCTCAGTACGGCCAAAGCAGTATTTCTGGTTCCACATGTTCCTTCTTGAACTTGAGCAGGGCTTTGTGGCTGCTGGGATGAATGGATTGTGGTAGAAATGATCCTTCATACTTTCTCAGGCTAGGTCATGAAGGGATATGCCTGACTCCTTGTCTCAGACGCTCACCTCAGAACCCAGCCACGATGTGCGAGGCCACAGGAAGGGGCCACCTGTAGGTGACACGGGTGACAGTTCCAGCTGAGCCCTCAGCTGACAGCCAGCATCATCTGCTGACACCTGAGTGAAGGAGACTTCAGATAATTCAGCCCCAGCCTTCAAGCTTCCTGGCTGACACCAAGTGGCACAGAGATGAACCAGCCCCACTGAGCCCAGCCCAACTCGCAGATTCGTGAGCAAAGCAAATGTCATTCACTGTGAGCCACTGCCTTTGTGGTCTGCTACTCACCAATGGACAGCCAGAGCACCCGGTTTCTGAAGGGCACAATCATAAAGCACAAATGAATTTTCATTGACTTCTATTCTATTGGCTTTTAACCATCTCCCTCATTTTTAAATTCTCATTGAAGGAATGAATAGATTAGACCAGTGTAAACATTTTTTAGATCAGTGTGCTGAATTTAACAGAGAAAACCCACAGGTGAGAACTTGGCACATCAAAACATTCACATGTTGTACCTCCGACGCAACTGCCCTCCAGAAACATCTGATACTTTTATGGTTTAGTCACTGGGCTGAGCCAAGCAAAACCCTAATCAGAGGACAGCCCTCGGCAGGTCCTGATCTTTGCTTTCCGCCTCTTTGAGCATTGTCCCCCAGGTACCTAGTCCTCCCCAGCAACAAAGCAGCTGGAAAAGCTTTTAAGTTTAATAAGGTCCCATTTGCTTCTTTTTGCTTTTATTTCTATTACTCTAGGAGATGGATTGAGAAAAATATTGCTGTGATTAATGTCAAAGAATGTTCTGCTTATGTTTTTCTCTAGAGGGTTGGGGAGGGGGAAGGATATATTAGGAGTTTTGGATTAACATATATACATTACTATATATAAAATATATAAACAACAAAGATCTACTGTATAACACAGGGAACTATATTCAATACCTTGTAATAACCTATAATGGAAAAGAATATGAAAAAGAATATATATGTATATGTATAATTGAATCACTTTGCTGTACACTTGAAACTAACACAAGATTGTAAATCAACTATACTTCAATAAAAATGGATAAATAAAAAAATATTAAAGCAAAAAAAAAAAGTATCTGGAAAAGTCCATCACACAGATACCAATGACTTTTAAATTGTTGTCTTCTCAGAAACAAGATGAATTATTGTGGGGGAACACAAAGAGAAACAAAGCTGAATATAAAGGGAATTAATTTTAAAAATGTTTACTGAAGTATAGTCAGTTACAGTGTGTCAATTTCTGGTGTACAGCGTAATGTTTCAGTCTCATATATACATACAAATATTCATTTTCATATTGTTCTTCATTATAGGTTACTACAAGATATTGAATATCGTCCCCTGTGCCATACAGAAGAAACTTGTTTTCATCTATTTTATATGTAGTCCTTAATATTTGCAAATCTCGAACTCCCAGTTTATCCCTTCCCATCCCCTTCCCCCTGTAACCATATTTGTTTACTATGTCTGTGAGTCTGTCTCTGCTTTGTAGGGAAGTTGGGAATTAATGGTAGTGTTTCGGGTGCCCGGATAGGAGAATGACCTGGAGAGTTTTCTTGGCACTTTTCAAATTCTATCAGAACAAGAAGCATTCTAGGCAGAAGGTCCCAAAAGTACAAAGACAGGAAGATGGAATTGCCACTGTGTGTTTACGAGCCATTCTGTATTTCTCTAGTATACAGTGACCCGGGGGACTGGCAGGAAATCAGACTAGACGGGGGCAGGAGACTGAAAATGAGGGTGTCACATGCCCTGCTCGGCAGTCAGCCCTCACCCAGGAGCCACTGGAAGCTATGGAAGAGTCCCACGAGTGCGGGAGGGAAACGCCCGCATCAGGAGTCGGCAGGCTGGGAATCGACTCGTGTCTCTTTCTATTTTAGTGCCTGATAGGGCTCAGTGGGGCTGAGTGATTGCCAAGATTCTCCGGCTCTGAAAGTCCACATGATCTGAGTCCTGTTAACCTGATCACGGGGCCATATTGCGGGGTGAGGAAGGCGGAGATTCCACAGCATAAGCTGTGAGCTATGGGGGCACCGCGCTCCATACCTTCCAGCAGGTTGGTGCTTTTCTTTACTTTTAGAATATTCTATTCAAGACCTTGACAAAATACCCACACTCCATGGGGTTAATTTTGAAAACAATAATATTCACCAATGCTTCTTTAACTTCAGATTCTACTGTTCATAGCACTGTCTTCCCTCCTTCCTCCCCAATCAGCCAAGTTGGGTTTAAAATATTTAAGATGGTATTTCTTTAAATTGCACATGCATCTGCCAACTAGAGGAACTTAGGCAAAAATATGTCACTGAGATAAGTCTGAGCTCCTAAAGACAAGACAGACTGGGAAAGGAGCCCAGTTTTGAAACTGGGGATCAAAAATTGGCTAAACTTTTTTATAGTTTATTGGACAAAATTGTCTTAAAATTATAGCTTATTTCAGCCAAATAAATTCAGATGAAATTCAAACACAATGCAAAGGACTGTAAAGGAGGCGTTTGTGGCATTTTCCAAAATAAACACTGCTTTGTTTCTATGAAAAGAGACCGCTGGAAAGGTCCATATTCCTAATTACACAAGAAACAGAAGACATGAGAATTAAGACAGCTGATAGCACAGTCATCGATGACTCACAGTATTTCTGCCTCTGATTTAGTAACGTGGCTTTAGACTTTCTATACTTTAATCTGTCATATAGTATAAGTAAAAAAAAAAAAAAATGTGGTAGTTACAGACCTATCCTACCTCCTAGCAAACCTGTGAAAACTGTTGGTGGGTCATTAACAGATTCCCTGCAGCAGACATTGCTGATTTTGAATTTCATCTTCTGACTTGGGTGGGTCTTTGTGAGTTGCAAGGAGGTAAGTATCTTTTCTCTACGCTCTTGTTAGAGTCTCTGAGGTGATCGAATGTCAGTCCAGAAAGCGGCGAAGGGATAAATATGGCAGTCTGAGATTTATAAATGTTAGCCACTGTATATAAAAATAGATTTAAATCAAGTTTCTGCTGTACAGCATAGGGAACTATGTTCAATATCTTGTAATAACCTTTAATGAAAAAGAATATGAAAATGAATATATGTATGTATGTGCATGACTGGGGCACTGTGCTGTGCACCAGAAATTGACACATTGTAACTGACTGTACCTCAACTGAAAAAAACAGGAAGAACGTGGCTTGGATGACATTGGTGCAGCCACGCATCTGGCTGAGCAGCTAACAGAACAGCAGAGGCCTGGCTCAGTGCTGTAAATTGCTCAGAGGAGATCCAGCCTGGGGCTCACGTGTAACCTGGAAGTTTGGCTTCCAGAGCACAGGGTACACACACACACACACACAAGCAGTCAGGCAGCCTCGTAGACACATACATCTGTCCATACGTGTGCACAGAGATACACAGAGATACTCACATAATCCTCCACCCACACCCACAAACCAGACAGACACACCCACCCACACATGTACCTGAAGACACACAAATACACAGACGCACACACACCCCTCACATACACCTCCACAAAGACAGAGATGGACACACACAGATCTGCACAGACACCCACACGACACATTCTCTCCAGACACTTCTGTGGCCGGCAGCGTGGGGCCTCCTGCCCGCCCAGCGTAGACGGCCTCCCCAGCAGACTGTTGATTATGATGATCATTTCTAATGTGAACGCTCTAACTCTAAACAGGATCCTGATGGGTTTGGGGCGTGTGGTTGTTTCTCTGAGCTCTATGTACAGCAGTTATATTTCAATCCGAAAGATCTGTTTGGCAGCCCGAAGCCCTTGCTGTCTGCATCTAATTTAGAAAACTTCGGGGAAGCTGATAACAGGCCAGCTCCCCATTGCAGCCCCGGATTAAGACACTTGCCAAGCTGACAACTGGCAGGGCTGCCTCTCTGCGTAGACTCCCTGCTGCTTTCACATCAAAGGCCACGGATTCTGAAAATTCATAGACACAGCCATCCAGAAAAGGCCTTCCCAACAGGTGTGAGGCAAACCAGGACGCAGCTAAGTCTTCAATTCCGGGGCCCCAGCATCCCCCTTTGAAGCTTCCTCTCCTCCTAGACTAAAGATACTGTTTCTCTCCTCTGTGCTTTCAGTTACAATCCAGAGAAATTGGGGAGATACAGATCTAAATGCACCTGTGTTTTCTATCAGTGTGTTTGTGTTCTTAAGCTGTTGCAAGACAGTTCATGAGTTACAATGTGTCCATTTCTGGTGTACAGCATAATGTCCCAGTCATGCATATACATACATATATTCATTTTCATATTCTTTTCCATTAAAAGTTATTACAAGATATTCCTCTTTTCTTCTATTTTAGGCAATGCTGAGATTACAAAAGACAGAATAGAAAATCTAGTAATAAAAGCAAGAATTCTACTTTGAAAAAAAAAACAGAGCTTTGGAGTAAATGAGTCCTGGGCATTTTAGATCTCCTGGTCATCCTTGAAGACCTGGAGTCTCTTCTTTAAGAAATCTTTCTTGACTACTCTCTACACACACCACCCTCTCCACCGTCCAGGTTAGGTGTCCCATTCCTGGATACATTCAGCATCCTCTACCATCGTCTACTGTTGCCCTTAACTCATTGTTTGGTATCTGTTTATGTGGCTGTTTTTCCCATTACACTTGAGGGATATGCACAATGCATTTAAATCTGTCATCTCAGCACTAGGCACATACAAAATAGGTACTTGATAAAAATATGATGTGTTAGGAGAAATTCACAATTAGGTCTGCACATGTATCACTGGGATTTGCAGGTACTCGTGTGGCTGTATGAGACTTCCTTACAAAGGTAATCTCTGATAACCCACATACACCACAGTAGAAGGGACATGAAGTCGAGGCGGCAAGTTCTCAGGCCTTGAGCACACAAGAGTGTCTCAGATGATCTGACAGATTTGATATTTGCAGATTTTTTTCATCAGGATACAATGTCTGCTGTCTGAAATTCTCTGATTACATTCATTACTCTTTGTTACTCTTTGTTCTTTAATGACCATAATAATTTTCTTGCTTGGAGTTAGCAATATTTCAGAGACATTTATTGTTTTTATCATTGAAAGAATTTTTAAGTAGAGAATGCTAAGTGTTTTTAATCAGCTGAAACCCAGATACATCATCTGATTGCACAGTTCTTTTCTGACATTCCTGAGAAATATGTTGAAATTCCAGGTACCTAAGATGGGGGGCTGGGCTGTCAGATAGGCATTCACTAGATACACACCTCCCATGTGGAAATCTTGAAACTGGCAATCCAGATTCATGCCAGGTACAAAAAAAAAAAAAAAAAAAAATGCTCACTTCATTCTCATAGTAATGTGATGGACGTAAGTATTATTATCTTCATTCAAAATTGTTTTATATCCTAGACCTTTGGGTCCCTCGCAAATAATTTTAATAACAAATGTCAAGCCAGCAAATGTGAAGACTCACAGGTCTGACAATGACAAAGCTCAGGAGCCACTGTGTGCAGTGGAGAAAAGACAGTCTCTTCAATAAGTGGTGCTGGGAAAACTGGGCAGCTACGTGTAAAAGAATGAAATCAGAACATTCTCAAGCACCATATACAAA
Organism: Camelus bactrianus; assembly: GCF_048773025.1. Taxonomy (NCBI): domain Eukaryota; kingdom Metazoa; phylum Chordata; class Mammalia; order Artiodactyla; family Camelidae; genus Camelus; species Camelus bactrianus. The sequence continues at coordinate 19,279,815 of NC_133572.1, forward strand.
AATGAACTCAAAATGGACTAAAGACCTAGATATAAGGCCAGAAACTCTAAAACTCCTAGAGGAAAACATGGGCAGAGCCCTCTGACATAAATCACAGCAATGTTTTTTGAGTCTTTCTCCCAAAGTAAAAGAAAGAAAAGAGAAAATAAACAAATGGGACCTAATTAAATGTAAAGCTTTTGCACAGCAAAGGAAACCACTGACCAAAAAAACCAAATCAAACCAAAACAAACAAAAAAAACAAACAAAAAACAACAAACGAAAACAACCTACTGAATGGGAGAAAATATTTGCAAATGATATGACCAATAAGAGATTAATATCTAACATATATAAACAGCTCATACAACTCAACATTGAACACACAAACAACCTAATTAAAAAATGGGCAGCATGGAGTAGACATTTTTTCAAAGAGGAAGTGCAGATGGTCAATGGGCACATGAAAAGATAGTCAACATTGCTAATTGTCAGGGAAATGCAAATCAAAACCACAATGAGATATCACCTCAAACCTGTCAAAATGGCTGTCATCAAAAAGAATGCAAATAATAAACGTTGGCGAGGATGTGGAGAAAAGGGAATCCTTCCCACCGCTGGTGGGAATGTAAATTGGTGCAGTCACTGTGGAAAACAGTATGGAGGTTTGTCAAACTATCATATGACCCAGCAATTCCACTCCTCAGTATATATACAAAAACAAAAACAAAAAACAAACCCCAAAACACTAATTCAAAAAGATACCTGCCCCCCAATGTGCATAGCAGCATTATCTACAATTGCCAAGACATGGAAGCAACATAAGTGTCCATGAACAGATGAATGGATAAAGAAGAGGTGAGGTATATATACAATGGAATACTACTCAGTCATAAAAAAGAATGAAATTTTGCCATTTGCAGCAACATGGATGGACTTGGAGGGCATTATGCTAAGTCCAATAAGTCAGACAGAGAAAGGCAAATGTTATATGATATCACTTATATGTGGAATCTAAAAACTTCTCATTAATGAGTATAACAAAAAAAGAAGCAGACTCACCGATATATATATAGAGAACAAACTAGTGGGAGGAAGGAAGAGGGAGGGGCAATATCTGGGTATGGGAGTGAGTGTAACTATTGGGTGTAAGGTGGGCTACAGGAATGATTGTACAACATGGGGAATATAGTATTTTGTAATAACTGTAAGTGGAATGTAACCTTTAAAAATTATATAAAAATTACAATGAAAAAGAACATAATGAAAACAAATATATGTATGTATATGTATGACTGGAACATTGTGCTCTACACCAGAAATTGACACAATATTGTAAACGGGCTATTTCAATTTTTTTAAAAAATGGAAAAAATGTTATCTGGGCAGAAAAAAACTGTATAAAATGTTCATAAATTTCAGAAAGCAAAAAAAAAAAAAAAAAAGAATTTTCTGTAACACAGTAGAAAATTTGCCATTGACCACAGAAAAAGAAATGGGGAATTCTCAGTGGAGTAGATCAGAGGGCCAGGTTTATTTAAAACATCACAGGACTTTGAGTCCAAGAAAATCCTTGCACTTAATATTACCAGTGGTGAAGCTAATTAGGATTACAATCAGCTCTTACAATTTCACAACATACAAATTTTACAATTTGGCCTTTTCAAAGGCCAACTTCCTCTGCAAGGGACGCTACCACATGCAGTGACGACCAGGGAGCTGAAAGCAGAGGGAAGTTCAGAGGGTTCCCGTACTATTTTACCTTGGGACTTGAGTTCTGAACTGGATCTTCTGCCTTGCCCTTCTGGTTTTGTTTTCTGTTGTTTTTAATCACTAGTCTTAAACTACTCACAAACTAGGCCATGAGTTAAAAAACTTCTAATCGCATAAAAAAATACGCTCAGTGCATTTTATTGTGTGTGAATTATACCTCAATTAAAAACAGAACAACTCTCTATCTCACAAGAACACAAATTTACTTTCCTGGGTTAAGTGGGGTGCGGCACAGCAGCTCTAAAAATTTTTGTTTGCTACAAGCATGAATGAACACATCTAGGAACAGTTTTTTTTTTTTTTTTTTTTTTTTACTATGAATAAGAATGAACCAGCTTTATTTGGCAATGTGGGATATCTTCTGCTTATATGTTTTCAGATATTCAAAGGAAAACAAGTCAAAGTCTTTTTCAAAAAAATCACTTCTCTAGAAGGAGCAAGATGGGAAAAGCACAGGGGTTAGTGCTGACGCCCCCCTCACGGTGTGAAGTAAGTAATTGACAGAGAGGAAGAAGGTTTTAGTGAATTACAAACATAAATAAGTCTTTGCCCAGTTGGACAGAAACCATTACAGAGCTTTACGGAGATCGAGAAGCTTCTGATACACATGAACTTTCTTCAGCATCTACGGTTATGACCAGAAATGCGGAAGGAATGTACATGTGTGTGTTTAAGAGTAAAGTGGAGAAAGGTGATGGGAGGAAGGGGTTAACCTAGATGACCCACAGGATCCCTTCCAAATTATAAGTTCTATATGTGCTGTGAGAGGCAGACTTGTCAAAGGAAAACCAAACAGACAAAAAGGCAAAACATCTACTAAGCTGCAAATGATGGAGAAAATGTTATCTGGGAAGAAAACAAAAATTGTGTAAAAATTTTTTTAATTCCAGAAAGAAAGAAAGAAAGAAAGAAAGAAAGAAAGGAAGGAAGGAAGGAAGGAAGGAAGGAAGGAAGGAAGAAAGAAAGAAAGAAAGAAAGAAAGAAAGAAAGAAAGAAAGAAAGAAAGAAAGAAAGAAAGAACGAAAGAAAGAAAGAAAGAAAGAAAGAAAGAAAGAAAGAAAGAACGAAAGAAAGAAAGAAAAAAGAATTTTCTGTAACACAGTACTTTCACTGTTGACCACAGAAAGTGAAATGGGGAATTCTCAGTGCAGTAAATCAGTAAAAAATTATCATGTCTCAAGTGTAAACTATGTGCCAGGTGAACCCTCATAACCACCTTCCCAGGTAAGTACAATTATTCCTCTAATAAAGATGAAGAAATTACTGCTCAAAGACATTTAATAACTTAGTTAAGTCCATCCAAACAGTGAGCAGCAAGGCCGGGTTTCAATTAGACATTTGGCTGACTCCAAAGCCTGTCCTCTTCCCATAGCTTATGTGGCATCAGACCCCAAAGCCATTCTCAAATCTGGGAAGAAATTCCAGCCTGCCCACAGCTGGACCACCAGCAGATGAGTTACAGTGATTGGAGGCTGCCAGGTAAGACGGCACTGGTGTTGGAGGAGCATCTCCACTCTTTGGGTCTCTAACGTGGGGCATCGCTGCTTCACTTTGCCAGTTGAATGTGGACACGGCTCTTCTATAATCTAGAGAATGTGAGATGGTTATATCTATCTACCAGTTAGTCTATCCCATTATTTTATTTGGACCACCTATGTGAACACTCAGCATCCAGAAGAATAGACACATGCTGTGCACTGGCCACAATATGTTACTTTAGGAGGAAGAAATTACATACTAACATCCTTGTCTCCCTGTTCATTTTAACATAAGCATTCAAACGCTCTGTTGAAATTACCCTTCTCAGTAAGAAAAGCCAGAGGAGGCTGGAGAAGACACACACTCCGGGGACCACGGAGGGCCCATGAACAAACAGCACGGTTGGAAATCTGCCAGGTGGGTCAAAGGTCTTCTTAAACTGTAAGTCTGCATACTCTCTTCCTTGTCTTCACAACCACAAGGTTGCTCTTTGATAGGCAGTTCTTTACTCCGTCACATTTTCTATTAACTTCCCACTCATGTAATCTCGTCATGGCCTCTCAAACTTGTGTTTACTCCAGGAGATTATGGTTTTCATGGAAGTAATATAATATTTGCTACAGGCTTCTGACTTTGCTCAAATTAAGTAGTACACACACTCACAAGCCTTGTGGGAATTACGCCATTATTACATAGAACATTCATTCATTCATTCATTCATCCACTCAACAAACATTTTCCATCCCTCCAGTCTGCGCAAGTCCCTGTCTTGGCATCAGGGATGCAGCAGAGAATAAAGCGAAGTCTACAGACTTCACATGCTAATGGAGATTGGAACAACCGAGAAATTAATGCATGCAGAATAAAATGTCAGGTAGTTGTAAGCTCTAAGGAGAAATAACAATTAAGGAAGGAAAGGCTATGCAGACGGTAGTTGGGGAAGGCTGCTTTGAGAAGAGGCACTTGAATATAAACCTAAATCAAAATGCAGGAATAAACTCTACAATTATTGGGGGAAGAGCAACCCAGGCAGAGGGACCAGCGACTGCAAAGGCTTTTTGTGAAAAGACTTTTTGGCTAACTCCCTCCCATGACTACAGTAAGTAAAATCGCTTATTAGAGCTCAGATCCAAAGTCAACACGAAGCCTCATTTTTCCCACAGTAGATATATACACACACACACACACACAGACACAGAGAAACACATATATTTATAATGGTGTTGAGTTTGAGGTATTACAACACAAGGCAGTGGTTCTCAGAGAAACAGAAAAAGATTTAGTATAAGGAACTGGCTAAAGCAGTTACGGGGCTGGCAAGTCTAAACCCTCGGAGTGCGTTGGCAGGCTGGAGACCCAGGAGAGCCCGTGGTGTAGATGAAGTCCAAGGGCAGTCTGCTGCAGAATTCCTTCTTGCTTGGGGAGGCGGGGCTTTCTGTCGATTCAGGCCTTTCCACCCACATTATGGAGATAATCTGCTTTACTTCAAGTTCACCAGTTTAAATGTTAATCTCATCCCAGAACATTCTCCAAGGTAATAAAGTTAAGTAGCATGAGCAGAATGGTTCTTAAGGCATCAGGAAGCTGGCGTGGGAAGACGGGGTGAGCTGAAACCAGGCAGATGTGGGTAGAGATATGCACTGAACTACCAGCTTTCACTTGGGTGAGGATGGCTGGGTTGTCAGTACCGCTTTCGGAGTATTCAGTGCTGGGTGTTCACTCCAGTGGGTAGAGCTGGACAATCGAAGCAGTGCCCTAAGAGAGATGTGTTCACATGGCAGGACCAAAGCCGTTGAGTAAACTAAGGGTCCAACAGGAGACTGAGTGAAGTACCAGGATGCCCATCAGACCCACCTGGCTTCAGGGAAGGCTGTGGCATGGGGATAAGCACCAGGCAGGGCCCTGGACAGGGTGACCCATGAGAACCAAGGGGAGAAAGCCTGAGTAAAACCTCATTCCTGTCTTCAGAGCCAGTCCAGAGCTGAGAAGGAAGAGGCAGGTGTGTGCAATGATTCAAGGGCTTCTTGGATGAACAGCCTTGCACCTCATTGACCGCACCTCAGTCCTGGCTGGAGATGAGCCTGGCTCAGGTAAGGTCTGGGCCATGGCATCCTAGGCCCAGAACACTCACACTTGAAAGTGGAGCCATCGGTGATGTTAACTTTGACGCAGTGAAGAAAACAGAGGTAGAGAAAATGAGAAGGTGGCTAACACATGTCTGTGTACCTTAGATGCATAGATTAATAGTCTTGTTTCTATGGAAATGTATCTACCTCTTCTACCAATGCTTAGCACCACTTTAGGAAAACATTTGTCAACCGAGATCTCCTGAGTCATCCTCACTCAAGGAATGACTACTCGTTCATCTGTCACTGAATTTCGACAGGTAGGAAATAGCTCTTCCATTCTATCATCTAAAATAAACACAGAGAGGAGCCAAACTAGTGAAGATCCAAATAATTTAGAGCAACATTCCTGAAGGCAGGTAAGAATTCACTGCGCTTTATCAAACAAACTTGCCGTGAAATTCTTGGCTGACTTGAAGTCCACCTTATATGAAAGGAGTGATAAATTCAGGAAGCACCCGTCTTAGCAGCTGCAAAAGATGTGAGTGATTTATTTGCACAGCAGAGCTTTGGGGGAGCGACTACTAATAGTGTGGCTGATTCCTGTTGTCACTCAACGTATTCATTCAAAAGTAAAATATCTTCTAAATCAAACTAGTGTATCTCTTTGGACAAGATCCACTTTCCTACTTTCAAGCTCATGGTGATAAAGCATGATGGATTATTTAGCTTCTTAAAAGGTAGTTAAGAAGCTACTTTTAGAGAAAACTTACTTGATTGAATAGCTCCCTTTCTCCACTTTTAACTGTGCAAAAGTCTACCTTCCTTAGCTTAAAAGGGAAATATTAGTGGGCAAATAAAATGCAGTAGAAGTGCTGTGTCTTAAAATTGTTCAAACATCTGTTTTTTTTTTTTTAATTCAAACCCCTATTTGCACTGTTTCATGGTATGGAGAATGCATTCTTACAAGGACTGTTTTCCATCAGATGGCATCAACTTACATCTCTTCAGTGTTACATAAAAGAGGAAGTTTGTATGATTGATATAATGCTTAAAATTACATTAAAGATATGAGTGAAAACTCAACACATTAATTATTAACTGAGAGTTATTTCTTCCCTGAAAGATTCCTTTAAGAATTTTGAGTGTCCCACAAGGGGAGGGGGGAGTAAAGTTGTTTTTCCTACAACTCTTGGCATTCAATTATTCCTACATGAAGACATTTTCATAATGAGCACCTAAACCTGTAAGGAGCTGAAGACCAGACTTCAGTGATCAAAGCCACTTACATAAAAGACAGACTGCAGCTGACTGGACTGGAGAGGAAACCCCAGCGTCCCTCCCCATGGATTGCCTTTTCATATTGAATTCTACAGTCCTCCCGCTGTGAACTAAGAGAAGCCAACGTGGCCATCTAAAAATAGCCATAGCCTTTACAAAACCCCCAGTGATAAGAACCAGATGGGATGGAATCATGAAACAAGTGTTAGACAAGACTCTGGTGACATACAAACATTTCTTTCCTTGTGCTATAATTAACATATAACACTGTATGTTTAAGGTGTGCAGCATGTTGGTTTGACACATTTATACATTGCAGTATGGTTACTGCAGTAGCATTAGCTAATACCTTTATCATGTCACGTTTATCATTTCTTTTTGTGTTGAGAACAGTTAAGATTTAGTCTATTAGCAACATTGAACTTTATAATACAGTGTTGTTGACTATACTCACTTTGTTGTGCATTAGAGCTCCTGAACTTAGTTGTCTACTAGTTGTAAGTTTGTATCCCTAAGCAACGTTTTCCCAATTCTTCCACCTTCCAGCCCCAGGTCACCACCATTCTCTCTGTTTTTACACGTTCAGTGTTTTTTTTAGATTCCAGATATGTGATATCAGCCAATATTTGTCCTCTGTCTGACTTAGCTTACTTAGCATAATGCCTCCAAGGGCCATCCTTGTCGCAAATGGTGGGATTTCCTTCCTTCTCACGGCTGAATACTATCCCATTATATGTACAGCACTTTTTTCTCCATTCATCTGAAGGACACTTAGCTTGTCTCCCTACGGGGCTGTTGTGAATAATGTTACCATGGACATGTGTGTGCAGATACCTCCTTGAAATGCTGATTTCACTTCCTTTGGGTATATACCCAGGAGTGAGATTGGTGGATTACACTGTAGTTCGATTTTTAATTTTTTGAGCAACCAGCGTATCCTTTTCCATCGTTATTGTACCAATTTACATTCCCACCAGCAGGGCATAAGGGTTCCTGCTTCTTTACATTTTCAGTAACATTTGTTATCTCTTGTCCTTTTGATAAAAGCCAGTCTAGCAGGTGTGAGGTGATATCTCATTGTGGTTTTGATTTGTGGAATGTAAACATTTATGAGCAAGTAGAGACAAAGACTTTACATCACCTGCTCTTGGAAGCTCAGGAAATCCCTCTCTGTTTTCAGGCTCTCTCACGAGAACCTTGCAGGACAGATTCACCCTGAGGCAGTTGATCAATACTCAGAGGCAGGATCAGCTCACCTTCTAGTCAGGACAATGGACAGAGCCTCTTCTGCAAAGACCTACCGCCAAACAAATCTGGGGCTCCAGCTCCATTAGACCGCTGGGCTTACCAGAGTTAGACTTGAGACTTGTTGTTTTTAAGAGTAGGAATGTGGCAAGTGAGACATTTTTTAAGCATTGCACAGAAGCTCATTTAATTTACCGCCTTCAAGTACATAGCTCAATATATCTCCAAAAAATTAATGCAAAATATCAATCCTTTTTTTTAAAAATGCCCCTAAAATAGTTCATATTATCAAAGAAATTTTAGAAATACATTTTACTATACACATCCCTACCCTCCTCCAGATGCTCACCAAACATAAAGCAGAGTAAAATCCTATGAAAATCTTCATTAAAGGAGTTTAACTTTGTTAACCCTACTGTTTCTGAAATTTATTTGATAACAGAATCCTTATTTTGAGTACCGTTCCTTAACAGTCCATAAAATACTAGAACATACTTTGAAAAATGTTGACATAAACTATTCCAGACAGAATGAGGTTAAAAAGAAGTTTCCACAGTAGGAGATTTTATAACATCTCAAGAAGTTGTCTCAGTACTGAGCAAACAGAAATCCTTCAGTAACTGAGATGAATCCTTCATGCTACATTTTAAACATTTTCTGCTGGTGTGTACTCAGCAGAGAAGAAAAACAGCTGGCCACCATTTTCCATGTAAGAAATCATAATTCACTCAGAGACCTTTATTGGGACATCCATCTAACCTTTGCCACAACAGAAGGAAAAAGTACAATGATTAAATCTTAGATATTCATCTTCCATAAGTGTTCATTATCTCTGTGGCTCTACTTGAAATTATCTACTTTTCCCATTACCTTTTTTTAAAAAAAAAATTTGCAACCTATAGGTTTACTGATCACCCACCATTCTTTTTCTTAATTCAAAAATATTTTATTGAAATATACTTAGTTTACAATGTTGTGTCAATTTCTGGTGTACAGCATTGTGTTTTAGACATACTTATAATATGTATATTCCTTTTTATATTCTTTTTCATAGGTTATAAGATATTGAACATAGTTCCCTGTCTATACAGTAGAAACCTGTTTATCTATTTTATATATAGTTGTTAGTATCTGCAAATTTCGAATTCCCGATTTATCCCTTCCCACCCCCCTTTCTGCCCCCGGTAACCGTAAGTTTATTTTCTATGTCTGTGAGTCTGTTTCTGTTTGTATCCATTACCTTTTTAAGTTAGAAAAATCATATAGTTACTCTATAAGAAATATGACCTATATTTTGTACCGTGGTGTTTACAGATTACTGGGAAGTTGAGTATCTTATGTGAGAGTTGAGTTCAAAAGTTAGCAAATGAAGCAAAATTATATAAAGTCAAAATAACTCTTAAATCCAGTTAGAAAGGCTTGATGGTGAAAGGCACTTGCCATCTCTAAAGATGCCCAGAGAGGTGGGTTGCTGTCCAGATCTGGGATAGATGACTGTACCAAACAAACTGGTTGGCTTCTTCCCAGAGGCCATGTTGCATGAAAAATGCACGTCTTTAAACATCAGAATTCTGCTCACACCATGAGACGTCACAGGAACTGGAAGTGAGGCTGACTGAGAGGACAAATCCAGATGTCTCATCTGCTTTTTCTCTCCTGAGACTATGCTTAATGAGGACAATAGTGAGAAATTTTCCCCACACCATTTTTTCCCTCTTTTTCTCCTTCTCTATCTATTCTTGCTTCTGATCTTAAAAAACTGATTAAGTGTAGTTGAATTTGTGTAAATGTACCTATGATTCCAATAACTATATATATATATATATATATTAAATGTTTTGATTATCATTGTAAATTCTTAAAAATCTCTTCAGTATCTTCTAAGTACAAGGGAAGAACGATCATTATTTGTATTTAGTTTTCTTTTGTTTTAGTAAACATTCAACTGCAAAGTATTATATGCAAAGAGTGGGGGAAACTGTTGGGCAAAAAGCTGAATGTGACCCAAGTCCTGGCCTCGGAATTTGTATTCGATGGAAAAAAACATAAAGAAGACTAAAATCCAAAAAGGTCTGCACTGGGTATCATAATGGTATAAAAAGGGAAATTTATTCTTCTTAAGTCATGGAAGAATGCCGCCCTGAGATGTGGCCTTTGAATTAGGCCTTGTACAAGGAGTAAGATTTTTCTAAAGACAGATAGGAGGGGTGTGTGTGTGTGTGTGTTCATGTGTATAAATGTATTTGTACGTATGCTGAGGGAGGAGTTTTATACCAATGCAACAAGAGAAAAGACAAACAGACCTGAAATGAAGTCAGTGAGAGGAAGAGACCACAACCTGGAACTTTGCTCCTTATGTTACGGGAAGTTTGGACAAACGGGGGAGCAGGAAGGGTGGTGGGACCCAGATTGCGAAGGGCCTTGAATGCTCTGCCGGGCAATGTGGACCTAGCAGAGAACAAAGAGACCATGATAATTTCTTGGCCGGGGAGTGGCCTGTCTCCATCCTATCCTTGGCGGAATGAATGGAATGCAAGTAGGGGAAGTCAAGCTCCTCAAGGCAACTCTTTGGTCATATTCCATCTTTATTCACCACTGTCAGCAAAATATCTAATAATTTTGTCTTGTATTTTACCATCGTGATTTTTTTGCAGAGGCATTGCCCTGTATATATACACATATCTATTTCTCTTGCTCCTGTTAAAGCTGTTCTGCTTCACTTGAATACTTTGCCAGTTTCACATTAATTTTTCATTTCCATCAGGTTCTCCCGGTGAGGATCCCCATATGGCTCAGTACACAGAGCAATATACGTAGCTGCTAAGTGTGACTAGTCATGCCTCTCAGACCCCTGGCCTCAGCCTGGGAGACACAGAGCACTAAAGACAGACGGATGGTGAAGGAAACAACCCACAACACCCTTCCACTTCAGTTCTTTTGTGCGAATCCTCCTAAAAGCATTTCCTCCTCAGCAGTGGTGCTCCTAGTAATACTGCAAGACTATTGATCATTCATTTTTCCAGCTAGTCTACATCCAATACCAAATAAATGCAAGGTTCTAGTCTAGATTCTCAGGGCAACATCAGTGAGCCAAAGAGAAAAAAAAATTACATGTCAACATTCTAGTTGTGAAGGAAGATGGTCAGGGAAACAGGTACTAAGCAATAAATATAATAAGCAAAGTATGTACCATGTTGGAAGGTGACAAGTGCTATACAAAAATAGAAGTTGAACAGATAAAGGATGTCTGGAAGACAGCATGGACATGGAGTTGCAATTAAAGGTGATGGTCAACCTGTTCAACAACATTAATTATAATGAATATGAAAATGAAAAGCACAATGATTAAAAAAAATGGAAAGCTATCCCATGCTCCTGGATTGGAAGAATCAACATTGTTAAAATGGTTACACTGCCCAAGGCAATCTACAGATTTAATGCGATCCCTATCAAATTACCCAGGACATATTTCACAGAACTAGAACAAATCATACTAAAATTTATATCGAAACACAAAAAGACCTAGAATTCCCAAAGTATTACTGAAGGAAAAAAAAGAGGCTGAAGGAATAACTCTCCCAGACTTCAGACAATACTATAGAGCTACAGTCATCCAGACATCATGGTTTTGGTACAAAAACAGACATATAGACCAATGGAACAGAATAGAGAGCCCAGACATGAACCCACAAACTTTTGGTCAACTCATCTTTGACAAAGGGGGCAAGAATATACAATGGAATAAAGACAGTCTCTTCAGCAAATGGTGTTGGGAAAACTGGACAGCAGCATGTAAATCAATGAAGCTAGAACACTTCCTTACATCGTACACAAAAATAAACTCAAAATGGATCAAAGACTTAAACATAAGACAAGATACAATAAACCTCCTAGAAGAAAATACAGGCAAAACATTATCTGACATACATCTCAAAAATGTTCTCCTAGGGCAGTCTTCCCAAGCAATAGAAATAAAAGCAAGAATAAACAAATGGGACCTAATTAAATTTACCAGCTTCTGCACAGCAAAGGAAACCACAAGCAAAACAAAACAACAACCTACAGAATGGGAGAACATTTTTGCAATGAAACCAACAAAGGCTTGAACTCCAGAATATATAAGCAGCTCATACGACTTAATAAGAAAGAAACAAACAACCCCATCCAAAAATAGGCAGAAGACCTAAACAAGCAATTCTCCAAGGAAGACATACAAATGATCAATAGGCACATGAAAAAATGCTCAATATCACTAATTACCAGAGAAATGCAAATCAAAACTATGATGAGGTATCACCTCATACTAGTCAGAATGGCCATCATTCAAAAGTCCACAAGTGACAAATGCTGGAGAGGCTGTGGGGAAAAGGGAACCCTCCTTCACTGCTGGTGGGAATGCAGTTTGGTACAGACACTGTGGAAAACAGTACAGAGATTCCTCAAAAGACTAGGAATAGACTTAACATAGGACCCAGGAATCCTACTCCTGGGCATATATCCAGAAGGAACCCTACTTCAAAAAGACACCTGCACCCCAATGTTCATAGCAGCACTATTTACAATAGCCAAGACATGGAGACAGCCTAAATGTCCATCAACAGATGACTGACTGGATAAAGAAGATGTGGTATATTTATACAGTGGAATAGTAATCAGCCATAAAAAAGATAAAATAACGCCATTTGCAGCAACATGGATGTCCCTGGAGAATGTCATTCTAAGCGAAGCAAGCCAGAAAGAGAAAGAAAAATACCATATGAGATCGCTCATATGTGGAATCTAAAAAAAAAAAAAAGGAACATAAATACAAAACAGAAACAGACACATAGACATAGAATACAAACTTGTGGTTGCCAAGGGCGGGAGCGGGAAGGGATAGACTGGGAGTTTAAAATTTGTAGATACTGACAGGCATATATAGAATAGATTAACAAGATTATACTGTGTATCACAGGGAAATATATACAAGATCTTGTGGTAGCTCATAGAGAAAACAAATGTGACAATGAATATATGTATGTTCATGTATAACTGAAAAATTGTGCTCTACACTGGAATTTAACACAACATTGTAAAATGACTATAACTCAATAAAAAAAGTTTTTAAAAAAAGTCAATCTGTAAGCAATTGACATTGCTGTTGGAGAGTGTACATGTAAAACTACAGTGTAAAAAAACAAAATAACACAGTAGAAAAAAAATAAAAGCACAATGAGATACCATTTCACACAAGCTAAACTGGCTAAAATAAAAATGACTGATAAGAGCAAATATTGACTAGAAAACTGAAACTCTCATATGCTGCTGTGGAAATGGAAAAGATATCAACCATTTCAGAAACCTGTCTCAGGCAATGCTAGTGACTGGAGTTAGAGTGGCAGTGGTAGAGGTTGAAAGATGGAATGCATTTTAAGGAAAGAGCCAACAGGATTTATGATGGATTAAATGTATTATGTAAAAGATTGAGGAAACTATGGCAAGCCAGGATTCTGGTCTGAAAAACTGGAACAAGGGGCTTGGTGATTACTAGATGGGGAAGAATTCAGGAAGTACGGGTTCTGGTGGTGGGAATTTGAAGTTCAGTTCTGGACATATGACATTTGAGATGCATATATTATATTTAATAGGAGATATAACTTAGATGACTGTATATGTGAGGAGTTTGGAGAAGTCCAAGTGGAAGACGTAAATGTTGAGGTTGACACTATACAGCTTGTATTTAAAGCCAAGAGACTAGATGAGATCGTCACAGAGACAGAAATGGAGAAGATAATTCAGAGGCTATAAGAAGTCCATGGATCAGCGCTGGAGTGTTATATTCAGAAGTAAGGGAAAGGAGGAGGTGACTGAGAAAACATGTCCAGTGAGGCGAAAGGAAACCTACACGAAAGTGAAGACGAGTGAAGGAAATGCTTCAAGCAAGAAGGGCAAATGGACTGAGCTGAATGAGCTGGAGGGTCAAGGTGAGACTGAGAACTGACTACTGGATCTGAAAATGAGATCCTTGGTCACCTCAGTGTTGTCCTCATGGAGTTGTGAAAATGGAAGCCTGCCTGGAGAGTGTTTAAGAAAGAAAAGAAAGGCATAAAGGCAATGTGTCTACACACAGTTTTCCTGTAAAAGGACAATTGGGGAACAAGGTGGTATTTGAAGAAAATTATGAGGTCAAGGGAGGGTTTTTACAAATATAAGATATCGCAGCATGTTTGATTCAGTAAAGAAAAGTGATGATGCTTGGCAGTTGAGTGAGAGTGAGAGGGGATGGGTTCTAGAGCACAAGAGGGAAGTGAAAGTAAGTGGTCCAGATGCAGGTGAGCTGGGACACATGATCGTGAGAGTTTGTGAATGTCCTATTCTGATTGTTTATATTTTTTAGTGAAACTGAAAGCAATATCATCAGCTAAGAGTAATACATGCTGGAGATTACAGGAGAGAAGAGAAGGTGCGAAATGTTTGTCTAAGAATAAGGGAGAGTGAACCAGGGAAATGGAGCAGAATATCATGGTGGTACCAAAGTCTTTGATGGTGAGTTTTAATTGAAACTACCAGCAGCACTGTATGCAATAGCCAGGACATGGAAGCAACCTAAATGTCCATTGACGGATGACTGAATAAAGAAGTTGTGGCATATTTATACAGTGGAATACTACTCAGCCATACAAAAGAATAAAATAATGCCATTTTTAGCAACATGGATGGACCCAGAGATCGTCGTTCTAAGTGAAGTAAGCCAGAAAGAGAAAGAAAAATAGCATATCATATCACTTATATGTGGAATCTAAAAAAAAAAAGAGGACACTAATAAACTCATCTATAAAACAAAAACAGACTTGCAGACATAGTAAACAATCTTATGGTTCCCAGGGGAAACGGGATGGGAAGGGATAAATTAGGAGTCTGAGATTTGCAAATCATAACCACTATATAAAAATAGATAAAAAACAAAATTCTTCTGTATAGCAGAGGGAACTATATTCAATATCTTATAATAACTTTTAATGAAAGAGAACATAAAAAAGAGTGTATGTATGTATATGCATAACTGGGACATTTTGCTGTACACCAGAAATTGACACAATGTAACTGACTGTAATTCAATATGAATAAATAAATAAATATTTTTTAAAAATTGAAACTACCGAAGTAAAAGATAATGACTCGCCATAAGTGACAATTTGCATCACATAGCAAACCAATGACCTAAGCACTATCTGGATGATGGAGTGGTGTTAAATCTTTAAACATGTTCTATTTTAAGGTAAGGTGCAAATCCATGTTCTATATTTTCCAACACTGCGTCAAACTCTGAAGATAAATGATTTAAGACAGTATCATGGATTATGGAGTACGCCATAACTACTGAATAGGAGAATGTGTCAATAAAGCAGCAGAAAGTTGTC
Source organism: Camelus bactrianus (assembly GCF_048773025.1). Classification (NCBI taxonomy): domain Eukaryota; kingdom Metazoa; phylum Chordata; class Mammalia; order Artiodactyla; family Camelidae; genus Camelus; species Camelus bactrianus. The sequence continues at coordinate 19,295,038 of NC_133572.1, forward strand.
ACGTAAGTGATAGGTTGGCAGCTTGAGAAGCCAAGTGAATCTGCGCCAGGTGGGGAAACCATCAGTGAGCTGGTTAAGCATAAAACCGAGACACCTCATTGAAGCCTCTTCTGGACACACAGTAGTAATGGCCATGCCCATGGCAATGGTGGTCATGGATGAAAGGGCAACATATGGTCATGACCTTCTATATGATTGCTGCTCAGAACACCCTGACGTTGGGGGTACGTGGTCTGGAAACGCTAGTTTTATAATAGCATGGAAATAACTTTTTAAAGACTTGTAAATAGCAGGAAAATGACTTTTGCTAACTGATGTCACAGGATTAAAAGTGTGCTTCTTGGATAGTGAGGGAGCAGTGAGCAATGTAGGCTAGAAGAGGAAACAGCAACAACTTTGTCCTCTAACCATCACTACAGAATGTGTGTTCATCCTCATTCCCTAGGTAGGACATTTTTTTTTGCTCGAAATATAATATGTATTCCATCAAGTTTCATGATGAATTTCTCTAGAATTTAAAAGAAGTATTTCAAAGTAACATATGTGCCATAAAAAGTGGCAAACCTTTTATATACTTGATCTAGACGCCAGGTGACTTTCTGGCAACACTAAGCATGACCAGTTCCATTCCATATATCTTTGTTCCTACATTCATATTATTCTGTAGGCCTTTCTCTAACCTGCTCCAAGTTCATTTTGCAATGAGGTGAGAATATAAATATAAAAGTAAACAATATCATCACATTACTTCTTCCTCATGCATGCATGTGTGCACGCATATGTGCCTTGAGAGAGATGTTTGTTTCACGATCTCAACTTGTCTGTGTAGCATTTGCTTTTTTGGTGAAGAAATCACTCAAAGTATGTGCTATGGATTATCAACAGCAAGACTGAAAACAGGTATGAAAGGAGATCCCTGAAATGAATGCAGCCACGTCCCTAAATGAGATGAATTAGCCCCAACCCCATTTAATCCTCCATTCCAATCAAGTTCTCACTGGTGGTCACCTCCATTGAGTAGGCAGCAAATTCATCCCCAAATGAACCTGAAATTTTAGCTTGTTTCTAAGTCCTAGAGCTATAACCTATGGTTTGTGTTGGTTTTGAGGGGAATAATGTCAGAGAAGATGGATGGATGGATGGATAAATTGATGGATGGATTAGGACATTTGGTCACCTCTACTGGTCGCCTTCAAATCACCCTGCCAATGCCTCATACCATGAGCAAAGTACATATCATTGTTTTAGGCAGATCAGATCTTCTCTTGTACCTCCAACCCCAAAGTTCTCCATTTACAAGTACACCATATGAATGTAAAATGCATAATAAAAGTAACCTCAAACCTCAAGACGTCCTGTGAGAATGTGAAAACCAATACAAAATAAATTACTCATATATAAAATTCAATGATGTTTCTTTGTGTTGTGCAGGGAAACCACAATAGAAGACATAGGAAACAGAGAACCATAAAAAAAGATTTAATGACATTAATTCTGCTCATCAAAATTAGACTGGCTATTTTCCTGATTTATGTCACTCTTTATTGAAAACCAACATGTTTAGTCGGTCTTAAATCTGCAAAAGTCATAAAGGAAACCCTCGTGTATTTTCAGACGATGCTGCTCCTGAGGGGTGACATTAACTATCCATAAAAGGAAATGGAATAATCAGTCTTCATGGTTCTAATTCCCTTTATCTCTACTGTACATACGTTCCAATGGGGTGATTACTGAAATCATAATGGTCAAAAACAAATTAGTTCATTTCAAAATTTATTGCTAACAAAGGACTCAATCCAACACTGAATTCCTTAATCATTGTTTATATGTAGTAATACAAGTTCAAATTCAGTCTTAGTGCATGTGGAAGGATGTGACGGAACGGACCAAAATGGGCCAAATCCCAGACACAGATTCTCATTGTGATGCCCTTACAGAGGCACAGTCCTTAGAGATACAACCTGAGATTTTTGCTAAGTAAGAAGTCAAGCCTGAGGTCTTAAATCTCTAATTCTATGAGAAAATAACATACATTCAAAATGACCCATATTTTCAATCTGTAACTGTTCTAGAGAAAAGCTAACATGTCTTAGTTCTTCTACCCAATTCTGGACAATACCTTGTAAATTTTAAGTGTCTACTCATCAGGTCTCCTACTTAGGCTAACCCTCCAATTAGTTTGTGGGAGGTTTAGAGAGAAGGGGAGGCCTGATCTGCACCCCTCACTTCATCTAGTGTCCCTCCACCCAGACTCACCCTACTGCCACCCATTGCCTCCCTGTTGATCCTGAATATGTCACCCACGCTTCTCCCTCAGGGCACTGGCACCTAACCTCCCTCTGCCTAGAATATTTTATATCCAAGCTGCTCACTCCCACACTTCCTTCCTGGGCCAAGTGTCATCTCACTTGAGAACTCTGTCTCGATGTCTACACTACATTTATCAACTCTTAATTCTTTTTCTTTTAATTGAAGTGTAGTCCGTTTACAATGTTGTGTCAATTTCTGGTGAACAGCATAATAGTTCAGTCATACTGATACATACGTACATATGTTCGTTTTTATATTCCTTTTCTTAATTCTGATACACACATGCAGTTTTGTTTAACTAGTCTCTTCTACTATAATCTAAATCCATGAGGCCAGAACCTTTATTTTATTTTCTGCTTTGATCGCAGCAACTAAATCAGTACCTAGCCCCAGTACCTAGGCACTCAGCAGATGTTACATGAGTGAAGGAAAAAGAAAAAAGATTGGAAAGTGGGGCTGTTTTCTATTTACTGGTAGAGGTGGATTTAGTATAATTAAGAATCAAGGAAATATCCTGTTGATCCTCTGGACTCTGTGTGTGTACTTTCTCATCCAATAAAAGATATTCTTTCTGGTGATGGACTTTCCCCCGTATCAAAGTTTTAGAACATAGACAATATAAGAGAAATTTAAACCAGTACTTACCGGCTACAGTGAGCATGTTACTGGAAGCTTTTCTAGGTCAACAGAGTTGTGAGTATTTGGCTGACCATTTTACATATATCTCTTTCCTTGTTCTTTTTTAACGTAGAAGATTGTCCATAAAAGCAAGGTATCTGTTTTCCTCTAAGTTCACCCCACTGGATAATAAACGTCAGAGTCCTTAAGATCATTGCCTTCATAACTAACCACTGCGCATGAAAAATAGGATTGTTGGAAACAGCATTTGAGTAAGAAAATGACCTGCCCCAAGAGGCGAAGCCGCAGGAGACTCTGGCTTTAAAGGTCTGCGCCTCGTCTCCCTGACGCTGCATAAATCACCAAAAAGGAGACAGGCCAGCCCGCAGAAACACGAGATAGATGCCAAACCTCTGTCTCCAGCCTCTGAAAGAACAAAACGTAGAGAGGATAGCTTGCCTCCAAGGATGGCCTGAGGCATTAGTTAATGTTTGCCAAGAATTGTCAGGATGAAAGTCGCTGTCGAAGGGCTAGATCTTACTGTCTCAGTAGCTGGAATGCTCAATTTTTTTGTGTGTGCTGCATTAGAGAATCTCTAAAAAAAAAAAAAAAAGATACCACCAAAAGAAAAGCCATAACAGCTTTCCAATGGGAAAATTTCCATCCATTCATCATGTTAACGAAAACACTCTGGGAAGGGCCAGGGCTTGCTTTGTGTGAGTCTACTGCCGTCGTGAAGGTCCATATTTAGCACACCTGGACAAAATGACAGCCCATGGGGACTCAGCGCTCTCCTTAATTTGTTGGGAGAGCGTCAAGGAAATTACTTACTGCCATTCTGATCCTGTGCTGCACGGCATGTGCTCCTTAAGGTTAATTACAGCGTAGCAGATGCACTGAGCCACGAGCTAAGTCCAGATGCTGGTAATTCACACCCACCCTCACATTTCACAATGCTGTCGAGTTTGGGTTTCTGTGAAGCAGTGGTTTTCAAAGTGTTTCCTCTACCTCCAGCATCCGCAGAATCTAGGAACTCATTGGAAATGCAAATTCTCATGCCTCATGCCTGATTTACAGAATCCAAAATGTGGGGGTGGCATTCAACCATCTGTGCTGTGGCAAGACCTTTGGTTGACTCCGATGCGTTTGCTTTATAACTTATATTTAGTTTACGTAAAATAGAAAAGATCTGGCTGGCTGGCTGTCAAAAATCCAACTGGACAGAATAATTTGATTCACTGCAAGTTTATTTATTTAGTCAATGTATATTAAGTGGCCGTGATGTGATAAGCACAGCTCTGCAGGCTGGAGATTTAGCGACCCTGACCACGTGGAGCTTACAGTCTGGTTGAAATAGGCAGAGGAACAAACAAAATAAGCAAAGTAAATCTCAACACATCTGATATTCAGTATTTCAGAAGATGGTCTGTTGTGGAAGAAATAAAACAATGAAAGAGAGATGGGGAGTTGATGGCAAGAAGCATGAACTGCATTTTAAATAAGGTAGTCAGGGTCTGCATCACTAAGTAAAACCTGAGCATCGGGCCATATAACTCACTAATATGTCGGAGTTTGCTAGAGGACAACTTTTTATATTATTCTTAAAATGCCAGTTTTTAAGTTGATTTACAGAGATATTTATGTCAGAGTTCCTTTTCAGTATGTTTTAAGTACTTTACAAAAAGTTTCAGAAATACGTATTATATTTTGTATTCAAATCTTCGTTCTAAATTTACCCTCTATTTGTATGTGTTTAACTATATTTTTAGTACTTAAAACTAATTTAACCCTTATATTAAATCAATTGTTTAAAATTAGAGAATCACAGAAAAATTGAATTCATATGTATTAATCTCAAACGTTTGATCCAATTTTCCTAGGGTTGGTAGAAACAGAATGCTTAGTTAAGGTAGCCTTTTTAACCCCTGATAGAGTCTTTTAAAATATGAGTCATTTATCAGGAAGGATTAAAAGGAAACAAAAGATTGTTTAGTTAGCAGAGTGGGTTCAGTTTAGACGCTGACCCCTGGGGAGAGTTATTACATTGTTATGGACTGAATTGTGTCCCCTCATATGTTGAAGTCCTAACCCCCAGTGTGTCTGTATTTGGAGATAGATCTTTAAGGATGTAATAAAGGTTAAATCAGGTCATGAAGATGGGGCCCTAATCCAGTAAGACCGGTAACATATTGACCAAATACAAAATGCGGACTTTCTTTAGATCCGGATTTGAATAAATACACTATAAAAATTATATGAGACAAAATAGGGAATTTGAGTTGGATATTTGCTGAAGGAAATTACTCTCAATTTTTAAAGATGTAGTGATGATATTATAGGAATCCTAATTTAGAGATCATGCTAAAATATTTACAGATGAAATGACTTGAACGTCTGGAATTTGCTTCAGAATAATTGACTTTAGGGGGAAGGAGAAAGTAGGTGTGGAAACGGATGAAACAAGATTGGCTGCGAGTGGACGATTCTTGAAGCTGAGTCTTGGATACTTTGAGGTTTACTATACTGTTCTTTCTTTTGTGTATGTTTGAAATTATTCAAAATAAAACCTTTCAAAAGGGAAAAAGGAAAATTAAAGCATTAGGGGTAAAGGGCAATTGAGCTGCAAGTACACTAGGAAGAATCAGGACTATGCATTTTTCCAAGCTGGTGTCTCTTTTCACTCTGTGAATATTGTGCTCAGAAAATTCAAGACACCACCTGCCTTCAGTGCGCTGGAAGTCAGATCAATGCTGCTCATAAACTTTTTCAATACTATTTGAAATATTGACACAGCATTGGGAAATTTTGCAAATTTAAGCAGAAAGTATCCATTTGGAATCACTCCAAGAGTGAATTACATTTTAGAAGTTCTCTTTGAGCTAGCTGAAATCAGCAACTCAAGTTTTTGGTTTTTTTTTTAACTCATTGACTATGAAATACATTTCAAACTCATCTTATTTATTTCTGCTAAATTTTAGAAACTAAATGATCAACCTAAAATGTCTGCCCTGCCAAGTCTTTTTTTTTTTTTTTAAGCAAAAGCAATTTTCTACTATAAATTCTGCTAATGGGAAGAAAGCCATTAAAATATCTTCCAACGAAATAGAACATACAGCAAAAATAAGCCAGGAACGAAGTGTAAACAGTTTAGCCCTGCATTTTTGTTGGTTAATCAGGAAGGAGTAAAGGAATTCATAACAAGAACATGTGAACAGGAAAGGGACGACTGGACTGTGGGGCATCTGGCATCCATCAACTGACAATTAAATTGTGTGGCCCTTTAAATTCAAACTGTCGTTTTAATAAAAACATTTTTTTAATTTCCAGAATGCATTAACTTCAAAAATATAATCAGAGCTCTATTCTTTTGCCTTTAAGAAACCCTTTTCAGGGAAGAAATAATAGGAGCCCAAAATACGTCCTCGGCGTGGGAATATGCCTGTGATAGGTACGTATAAAAATCTAAAACTAAAAAACGAAAGCAGCAATGATTTGTCCTGTATCAGAATGTTGCTACTCAAAGCCAAAAGAGCCCTCTGCTTGTTTCATTTAAAAACTCCTTGTTTTTATAAAGACACAGTAAGATGGTCTGTTTCATAGAACGTGCTTCCTTGGGGAAGGACACCAGTGTCAGTATCAAAACCTTTAAGACAAGCGTGTGGCCCAACACGCTGCTCCAGCCCCTTCTATTCTACTCACCAGGTCTTGGTGATCCGCCAAGGCTGTCCTCCGTTTTGGCCCCCGACCCTCCCACGTCAGCACTGATGCTGCAGAGGAACCCCAGGTCTTACCTGGCACCACCCGCAATGTCTGTGTGCGGTTATCACCTGCTCTGTACTCGTGAACATCCCTAGCATCTCGTTTCCTTGTCAATCATCTTCTCCAGGACCAATCAGAGAAAGTTACCCAGCACTTCTCTTCCCAATAGAACCACAGCTCCCACTTAAATTCACGTGCAGAACCTGCCCTCCACATGCTTCTGCTCCCACTGCAGTGCTCACAGTCCCACACACGTGCAAACTCACCATGTGATTGACTGGTTGGTGTCTCACCAACATCAAGTGTCAACGGAGTTCAAGAAATGAGAGATTAATGCAAAAGGGAGGAATACAGGAAGATCTGTCAGTTTTCTAGGCAGAAGTGAGTTGGAATGGTGGGACAAAATCAGGTCCAGCAGGGAATAAAAAAGGCTTCACATTAGGAACAAATGGGACATTTTTCTGAGAACAGTGAAAATACCATTCAGATTGTGTACTGCAGGGTAGCAATAATTCTGAAATTCGGTGGGAGAGGTTGCCATTTGCAGCAAGCTACAGAGAGCCTTAAAATCCAGATGGCACAATAAAACTCATTTCTGCAGCTTTCTCTGCAGAAGATTTTGAAAGGAGTGGAGAGAACTAACAAAATTAACGAGATAGAAAAAATCGATCTGGTGAGAAACTTATTAACAGAGCACAAAATAATGAAAGTCTTGACGGGGGTAGAGGGTGATAACAGAGAAAAAGGAAGAGGAGAAAAGCTGCTTCAAAGAAACAAAACAAAATGAATCAAAACAAAACCAACCAAGGTTCTGTTATTAACATACATAAAAGGAAAGGGAATTGTCAAAGACGGCTGTTTCTGGCTTAGGTGAGCGTATTGCCACAGTGGAGCATGTGGGAAGGGAATTCATGTTTAGAGAATAGAGCATGAGGTTTGAGATCTGCAGATACTAACTACTATTTATAAACTATGTAAACAGCAAGTTTCTTCTGTACAGCACAGGGAACTATATTCAATACCTTCTAATAACCTATAATGAAAAAGAATATGAAAAGGAATGTATGTATGTATATGTGTGACTGAAGCACTGTGCTGTACACCAGGAATCGACACAACATTGTAAACTGACTATACTTCAATTAAAAAATAATAAAATTTTAAAACATAGAGTGCAGGGGACGAGAAAAGTTTCGCTTGTTGGCAACCTGAGTTTGGAGTTACAGAAATTGCAGGATTATGGAAAGGAGCTCACTGCTAAAGGATGTTGTAGTGAGAATATTTGCTTCTGGCAGTGTGGTGAATGAGGCTGGATGCATCCAAGGTGCGTATCTAACTCCTGAACTTCCAGCCAAGTAGTTGGTGGGTGTGGAATCAGAGGAGAAGCTATTCTGATTATCTCAGGAATTTGTCACTTCAGGAGCCAGAAGACAGGGGTTCTGGTACTGCCTAAATCTTTGACATCTCCAGACTCTAAAATCTGTCAAATATGGACAATCAAATCACAGTTTCAGTTGGGTAGGGATTTCCCCTTCTTGCAAATAGTGAGATTTTATTTCAGTCCTGTTCTCACTGGGAGTTCCCCATGAGCCTCATTCTGTGTCTTTATACTGGCTGGCATCACCTCTCCCCACTCACTGACATCGTCACACATCATGCCGTGACCAATGACAATTACCTGTTTGCCCCATTCTTATTTCAGAAGAAAAAATTAAAACAAAAATAGCACTGTATATATTTGGGAATTTTATTCTAATAACCTCGGTCAACTGACCTTCCAAGGTTAAACTGGGAAAGCAGTGATGCTCAGATTGTCTCCCACTGACTTTGTAAGGGTCATATGGCAATATCGCAGCAAACAGTGTCACCTTGAGGGAGTGACAATCATAGATCAAGTTGAAGTAGAGTCGTAGCAGATTCCAGTGACCCCTAAACAGGGTCAAGACGTCGGGCACAGATGATGGTGCTTGAAAAGCACTGGGAGCAAATGAGTGTGCAAGACTGGAGGCTCATTTAAGGAAAGTGGTATAAAGCCAAGTTTGGACTGATGGGAAACAGGGCCAAACCCCAGAGGTCACAGGCCAGGCAACTCCCAGTCAGTTGATAGGATAGAGGATGTTGCTTTTTAGTTACCTGTCCCTCTAGGAGGGTGCAGAAGGGTCTCTAGAACCCATGGGAGCAGAGTAGCAGGTCCACACAAGAGGCCTGACTCTCCCATGAGGGTTGTCCAGAGTTTGGACTCAACAGGAGCCCTGAAGCACATTGCTTCTGCACCTGGGAATAAAGAAGGCAAGACTGCTTAGAAAGAGACCCCAGTAGGCCTCCTGGCTGGCCTCGCACTGAGTTCAAGATTTTCTGGCTCGTGAAACACAAAGATCCACTCAAGCTAGTTCAAGAAAAGATGAGGTTGCCTTGAGAATCGAGGAATCTCATGGAAGCCATGGACAGAAATAATAGTAACTGCAAGCATCTTGGAACCCGGACTGGGCAGCCACCCCGAGGCGAGGCAGCAGCCTCTCTCCTTCCCGACCACCCTCCTTCACTCCGTGCCCTGGATTCACTTCCTCCCTCTGCTCCTGGGCGTCCCGTTCATGCTTTTCACAACTGGGGCTGGAGCTTGGTCACCCAGGCTTCCCTCAGGCTTTCCTTTCCTCATGTCTTCACACACCCATCACCAAGATCTTCACAGCTCATTCCCAGGCTTCAGATTCCTGAGAGCAGCACCTGATTAGCTCGAAGCATCTTCTGGAATCAAGTCTCATGGGTCGCTAAGCTCCACCTCCTTGTGATTTTCAAGTTCCAGCACAGACGTCCCTTCCTCTGACCAACCTTCCCTGTCACAGCCCCCTCCTTAAGGCCGGGCTGGTGTCCTCACTGTGAGCCCCCACAGGTGTGGGGCTTACCCCCCACCCCCCACCCAAAACTGCCTTTTAATGTGCCTGTCTTCCCACTAAAGCACAAGCGCCTGGGGGCAGGAACTATATCTTGTGTATAGTTATTTCCTCAGCACCCAGGTCTTTAAATAAATAAACACGGACTTGATGGATTTTGATAAATTAATCCCATATATACAGAAATACTTCAAGCTTTTAGTTCTTGCCGAGGCCACCTTATAAATCTTGGCATTTCTATAAAGGCAACTGCTATCCTTTGAGTCGTTCAGGCATCTGGCACAGGGCACACACCAAAAATCGGCTTCTTTTGTGTAACCCCTTAGTGCCTGGTGAAATCAACCAGTGAGAAATTAATGAGAATGCAGTCCCCTTCGCAAGCTATAGCAATAACAACATATGAATAAAGTTATACCAGATTCTTTTTTTAATTTTGCATTGAACAATAACACAGTTTAAATGAGAATATTTCTCCCTGGATAAACCTAAAGTAGACTCGAAATGCCATTAAGATTCTCAATTTTCTAACATGACGTTAATACAGTGATCTTATTAACAGAAACAGAACCCCAGGGGTTTAGGAAAAAAGTCAGCCTCTGCATCTAAGACTGCTAAGAACAAATTCTAAACCACATACTTGCAAACAAAGGAAAAATAGAAAAAAGCGAGTGAGCTCTTCTTCAAAACATATACTTAGTTCATTTCTTACCTTAGTCTAGTTCTGCCCTATAAAGCATTTAATATGCTTATTCTAAATCAGTATATTTTCTCTCTCTCATTTCATTTTCTTAGTTTCGCTCAACAAACATGCCCAGATTGCATAGTCTGCACCAGGCCCACATTTCCAGATCTCCAGACACGAATCTGGCTTATCTATTAATGAACGCATCAGCAAGCACATTGACCATGCCTTAAGCGAGGACAATGCTGTCTGGTTTACGAAGCACTTTGTCTAAGAATCATCTGATACCAACAATATCCCTTCAATCTTATAGTGGAAGAAACAGCCTAGAGAGGTCGTTGTGACTCTCTCAAGGTCACTCCAGGTGCACAGCACAGTCCCACGTGACACACCGGGTTGTCTGGCTGCAAATCCAGTTCTGCCCTGTATCGTGTGGTCTCTCATTCCCACTTCTTTATTAATGTGGAGGACGGACAGGGAATATATTGTGTCAAATATTGCTTCTTCAGAAGCACCTGCCTGAGACTCAGAGGGTCCAGCAGTGCAGCCCGGGTGAACTTGAGCTTCCATGTGACTAAATCAGGGCTGACGTGAGCTCACAATGAGTGTATAATCTCTCCGAACAGCACTGTCAGTAGATGATTACGCTGCTAAAAATTTTTGCTAGAGCATTACACATCCAGAAATAAACATCCAGAAATAGAACTGTAAATTAAAATCTTTACAAGGTGTCCACGAAGGCCTGGCATTTTTGTCATTGTAAAAACTATTTTTGTCATTATGTTCCAATTTTTGAAGAAAAGGATTGCTCCCTTAACTTTCAGCGGTTTCTCAGCAACTGAAACCTTAATGGAAATATTAGCATGTCAGATTGCATGGTTTTCTCCAAGAAGTAAAAAGCCAATTGTTGGGCTGAATCAGTGTTTTCCAACTGCCAGCTGATTATCCAGAGGCACATTTTGTCAGCCATAACGAATCCCTCTCAGACCCCATCCCCAGAGACAACATAGATTGTTAAGGTGTCTCCACCCCATCTCATACCATTTCTTTTCTTTCATTCCTAGGTTTGAGATTAAAAAAAAAAAATTAAATACTTCACCCAACCATTTTGTCATGTGAGTTTTGAAAACCAAACTAGCAAACTAAGTGATCTCTTCTAAACCTATGAATCTATTATTTATATGAATTTTATTTATACAAATAAATATATATTTTATTTATATGAATAAATATACATATATTATATTTATATGAATAAAGCATTAACTATATGAATATCAAGCAACAGTCACACCCCGGAAGATGTTGTTACGCCTACAGATCCCCCCAGAGAACCCAGATCTTGCATGCTTTGTTAAATACACAGATTTCCAGGCCCAAGCCCAGATGTATGGAACCAGAATTTCTGGCAGCAAAGACTAGAAATCTGTATTTTTAACATGCCTCCTTGGGTGATTCTGAGGTTCACTCTGGTTTAGGGAACATGAATGAAATCAGTGGTTCTCAAAGTGTGGTCCCTGGATCAGCAGCAGCAGCCTCACCTGGGAACATTCTAGAAATGAAAATTCTCAGGTCCTGCCCCAGACCTACTGAATCAGAGACTCTCAGGGTGAAGTCCCAGAAATCTGTGTTTTATCAAGTCCTCCAAGGAGATGCACAGTGAATTTGAGGACCACTGATTAAAAATAAAAGAACAGTTAAATTTCAATTCAAAGAAACAGGTACTGAGGCCCTTCTGCGTCAAGTCCCCGCGTTAGTTGCCACAGGGAACAAAAACAGCTCATTTTGTCCTGCCGTGTTTTTTAAATGCATATTTCTTCCAGCCTTTACTGAGAACTTCCTCTGTGCTAAGCACTCTGTTAAAGGCTTCTTAGGACAGAGGTATTCAAAATACAGTTCCTGGACTCAAGGAGCTTACAATCTACTAAGAGAAACTTTTTCTGCAAAGGCCAGAGAGTAAGTGTTCCAGGCATTGTGAGCCACCTGGCCTCTGTGTAGCTACTCAGTTCTGTCATCGTAAAGGCAGAGATAAAATGGAAATGAATGAGCTAGGCTGCATTCCAACAAAACTGCATTTGTAGATATCAATATTTGGATTTCATATTGTTTTCCCATGTCGTGAAATATCATTCATCTTTAGAGTTTTTCCCAACCATTAAAAAAAAAATGTAAAAACAATTTTGGGGGGTCTTGCAAAAACAGGTGGGGACCAGAATCATCCTGTGGCTGGTAGTAAACTCTGAAATAAAGCCAGTAAGGCAGTAACAAACAAAATCTGAGGCTTTGCGTCTCTGTGACGTCATCAATCAAAACTGGAAAGTCGGAAGAAAGCTTTTTGGAAAGAAAAATGTTGAATTCTATCTTAAATAGACTTTTTGGTCATTTCTTTTCTTGCTGTTTTCTTAAAAAGTAGCATATGCTTTTCCTTACATTTCTCTACAGCAAAAACAGATCTGCCCGCTGAAGTAAATCCATTTCCATCTTTCTCTTCCACACCACATCTCAAGAAAATAACATGAAGACAGAAAGACTTGGTCCCCTATGGGACCAATTTTATCCATTTATGTAGATTTGGAAGCCAAGGTTTTCAGTATTATAAAAGCTGAACATCCTTGGTCAAGCATGCACTGCGTCACTCCTCTCCTTCAGGTGCTGGGCAGTAGAGGTTGGCTACTGTTCGGACAACATCTCGTCTACCTCGAAAACCGCCAGCTGTGTCATCTGCTGCAGGCTGCAGTCCTTTGGAGAGTCATGGTTAACTCAGGCTCTTTCTTTGTTTTTAGTCTCAGATTTTCCATCGTTGAATGCTAAGTATCCAGTTTCTTGAGATTAATCATCTCAGCAATATACACGGCGCTACTCTAACAGGACAAGTGACACACGAATCTACAATATTAGTTCTCAAATTCAAGTCCACTGAGTGTATGAAGTTAGAATTTCTGGGCGCAGCATCCAGAGTTGGTACTTTTAACGTGCACTCCCTTACAGTCCTCGATGCCCAGCCGGGTTTGGGAGCTACTCTCCACACTACAGTTGCTTAGAAAGTGACCCAGACAGCCCTGCGTGGCTCGGGTTGTTGGATGGCCAAGCCCAGGAAGTGCCACAGTACCGTGTTCTTGGGTCACGGAGGGAACATTTCCTTAGATGGAGCTAAGATTCTAAGCTATTCATCACAGCAAAAGTAGAGAAGAAACCCTAACTTCTCACCACTCAGAATGAACTGAACAAAGCAAGAGTTGGTAGATATTGGAACATCCAAGCCAGAGGGAGACAGGGGAGGAGAACACATTGTCATGCAGGGTTGAGGTGGTCACAGCTAGACATTTAAAAATGATTATCATGGATTTATTTGAATATGTGGCCCAAATCCAAAAATTGGGATAAACATGGGGCATCAGTCCAATGTATCTCATCAGTGTGACAGTGGATATGCATTAATTTAACATCATCTCAATTTCACACTTACACAGTGTCATCTTTTAGAGTGGCTCAAAGTAATTGGCAAATTCTCAGGCTAAATTTAAATTCCTAAAGATATTTTAGTGGCAACACCCACTACAAAACTGGTAGGAAAAGTATGTTAAAAAAAAAACAACATGATTTCACTGAAACTAGTATGAAAAGAAATCTGATGATGGAAACAAAAATAATGAATAAAAACAAAGTAGTAAACTGGGCCTTTGAGATGTAAATTATTCAGTGAACAGATGGATTGAAATCTGACAATTTTCATCATAGTAACATGCACAATTCCCAGATCACACACACACAAACACAAATAAAGACGTTTAGGGCAGGCAGTGACTTCTTAGTTCTTATTCTCTATACATGTGTCTGCCTGTTAAAAAAAAAAAGTGATCTCCATTTTATTCCATTTTTAGAATAATCCTCTTCTCCCACAAATATATTTTAATGTTGGATAAATAATCACATTATGCTAGCGGTTGACATTACGAACAACCAGAAAGACATTTTTATGCATAACTTTTGGTTGGAGATTCATGAGAAAGGGCAGCGTCACGCAAGGCTGGCTTCCTGAACTGGCTGATTCGGAGACTCCAACAGCACAAGAGAATGCCTAGGTTTTGGGGCTATTTATTGATTTGACAGCTTGTAGTGGGGGAGCAAATATCCTTTGCTATTAGATCATGTTATTAGACCATGTAATTAGATTTCAATGCAGAGTTTATTAAACACTTCAGGTCATGTCTCTGTGCCAAATTAAAGTAAAAACATTCTTTATCAGACAGTCCAAAAGGATACATGTACTGATAGAGCGCATGACCAAAATAGCCCTTTTAAGAAATGGTCTCATGGGGACAGAAATGTCTTGCTGCTTTTAGCCATACACCTGAAACCAGAAGGAAAAAATGTTCCCCCCAAACAAGGCTATGAATGCTACTATGTACATAATGTTCTTCTTTCAAAGGAAATATACCTTAGTCTTGAAAAATGTTTCATTTAACCTGCATTAATTGCCAATGGCTGAAAAAGACTATTGCAGGAGGTCATTGAGAGGATGCAACGGCTGGTTAACCTGTGAGCTGGACCCGAGCAGTTCGAGGCTCCTCACCCTCCTCTCCCTGTGCTTGAAATGTACACTCTGCCTACGGTTCCCACAGTGGGAGCTGTTTCAGGGACACAGCCTTCAGAGAGTAAGACCATCTGGACTGAATACAGGACTGAACACAGTTAAGACATATATATATATATATACACATACACATATATATATATTTTAAGCTTCTGGCTGGTGGGGGCGGAGAATGACTCATCTTGCAGCTGCCTAAGACAAGCCTGGTATGTAAATTCCCTTGCTTATTAAAACTGCCACCTACCAGTCTGGAGTGATCTGCCTCCTTCTTCAGTCTCTCCTTGTCCTCTGTGCCCAATCTGCAAACTCACAAGACCAAAACTAAGAGCATGGCCTCGGAGCCAGATCATTTGCATTTTAACCCCCAGCTCTGCTGCTCACTGGCTGAGAGATCTTGGGCAAATTTTGTAACCTCTCTACACCTCTGTGTTTTTCTCAACGATGAAGTGGTATCTACTTCATAGTTCTGTTCTGAAGTACAGATGAGTTATTTTATGTTACTGAATATCTCCCAATCAGACTTATTTCCTATAGTAAAAAAAAAAAGGAAATACCATGGTTATGTCGGCGATTAGATTCTTGTCTCATTGCAGAAGGAATTCAGAGAGAAGACAAAGAGGTTAAGAAAGTAAAGTGAAGATTTATTAAGGGATAGATAGAGCACTCTGAAGGAGAGAGAGGGTAGGATCAGGGGAGCGGCTGCCCTGAGTTTCTTTGGCAAGTTAGTTGCATAGGGTGTAAAAACAAATGGGTGGAATATTCTTCAGGGAAGGAAAGGTTTGGGGTCATATTCCAATTTTCAGGCCAGCTCCACCTTTCCAAAGAGCAGAGGGATTTTGTCCTTATCTAGTTTGGATCAGAAGTGTCATGGCATCGGCACATGATGGGTACTGCTAATCTGCAAGGCTAATTTTATTGTAATGAGAGCATAATAAGCAAAAGGTTACATTCAGACACTGGAGATTCCTGCCTTTTCCCACCTTTCTTTGTCAGCCTCCAGGCCATTTGTCACCCCAAAATATGTGATCGCTTATCTGCCCAGAGGTTCCTGCTTTCCTTTGTCTGCCCAGGGACCCCTGTTGTTTCCATGATGTAGGGTTTCCTGCATTTGGCCTGTACCCCTCCCTTTTTGCCCAATTCCTGCCATTTGGCCTGCGTTCCCCTTTCTCTGCTTATATGATTATATGATTTTTGCAGAGTCATAAAGTTAATAAGCATCAAAGGTGGGCTCAGGGGCTGCCTGCTTTATGCCGTGTTCATTTTCTCTACGATCTTTGGGACCACAATTTAAAATTGTGTGAGTATTTACTTTCTTTTCAATGTCAACTTTTGCATGCTTTCCTTGTCTATATCAGAGGTAATTATTCCTACTCGGTTACCAGAATGTGATCTTCCAGAATGGGCAGACGGAGTACGGAGCCCTGAGTCTCTAGCAGTGCACTCGCTCATAAAGAGTGGGCACTCAGTCCGCGTTCTGGGTACGGACTTGCTGACGGAGTAAGGACAAGTAAAGGCGAGAAGCAAGAGGCTACCAGCTTCACAATTTTAGACCGTGTGGTCGTTTACTTTCTATTCAATGTCAAATTTGGCATAAATTCTTCGGTTACATCCAGAGGTAATTTCCATGCGCAAACTGCATGCAAATTAAGTACATATGAAAGAACAGAGAGGAGACAAAGGAGTCGCATCTAATCCTAAAATCTTTTAACCGTTTCCCTCACCCTTACTGCCCACCCACTTTATTTTTTTCCCCATCCTTTTACTCTTTTTTCAACCGAATGTTTCCTCAGAGGATTTCTTCCCCTCCCTCAAAAGTTTGCACTGGAAAGGGATCTCTTGGGAAACTCCTTCTGCAAGGTCTAACAGAATGAATTAGCAACTCCAAAAGAAATTTCTGTTTCGATACTTAGAAAACATATGCGGCCTCATATGTTTTATAACAATTCAATGCACCCAAGTGGCACAGAGGGGAAATGACCGACTCAGAGCCTATGTCTCTTTTCCCCGTTGTTTCTGCCTCTCTCTCTGAATGTTAGGTAGTGAGATAACTGGGGGCACCAGGCAGACAGGGAGAGGAGAGGGAAGATGGTCCAGAAGAGGGCGTTATGCCCGCCTCCAGCATAAAGGGGCTTGACTTCTTCCAAATGAGTGCCAGCAAGAAAAACCAGTTAAGACCCAATAGCCATGACTGCATGGGAGCGGAAAGGACTCAACCGGACACGACCCAGTGTTAGTTGTATGACAATTAACATTGCGATTCAGGCCTCCCCTTTGGGTTTTTCTATAAATACCATGGGGAAGGACTTGCACAAAGGGATTAAAAATGACTAAGCATTCCAGGGACAAGAGCCATGAGTCAATCAAAAGCCCGCTTCTAAGCGAGGGTATAAGAGAAAGTGGAGACAAAGAACATGGAAACTCCCCCTTGTATCAACCCGCCTCCCACTCTTGGAGATACATTCTTCTTTTCCTAAATAAGTCTTTTATAATCTCTTTGCTACACAAGTCTTTCCGTCTCCCATCTGTAAATCTTATCTTTCCGGTAAGACAAGAATTGGGGCCTTTTCCGTTTCCCTTCTGGGTAACACTAACATCAGCCGTCTGTTACCATAGCAACAATCCCGGCAGAAGCGGTCCGTACTTAGAAAACCAACTGTCCAAGTATTTAGGGAAGGGAGAAAATGAGAGGAATCTGGAAAACACTAAACTAAGTCCCTTTCAGCAAGCCCTGGACTAGACTCACCCCCAATCACCATATTCATTTTTCATCTCCTTTCTCTTTTCTGTTGGCCCCTAACAGTGGGTTTGGCAAAGAGAAAGCCCCGAGATACTGTCAGCTCTCCCAAACCAGGCACAGTTCCTGCCCCAAGACGGGCTCAAGGGAGCCCACAGCTCTTGAAGAGATGAGTAACACTTTGCATGTGTTTGCCTTAGTACACTTTTCTGAGGTAACAGCTCAGCTTTGATCTTCAATCTCTGCACGATCTGTGATTCCCTGCCAAGCATCCTCTTCCTCCCGGCCTGGCCTTCCTTTTGGGTATTGTTTTCAGCTCTACACCACCAAGACTGAGCTCTGGATACTTCTGCAATTTCTTTACAGGATTAAAAGAAACAGGAGGCAGAGAAAGAGAATGACAGTGTTGACTGAAATAAATGCTCAGCCTAAAAGTTGAGAGTTATGTTTTCTTTGGCGGGAGGACTCCAGCTGGAATGACAGCCTCTCAGGTGGCTCTGAGGGACCACTCCGAAGAGGTGGGGAGGAGCTAGGATGTATAGGCGCTTTACAACAAAGACCAGGTAGTTGGAACAATAAAAGATTGCTTGTTATCTAAAGAAAATCAGCCATCTCAAGTTAAAGAATTTAGTGCTTTTCTCTGTATGGGAGGAAGCAAACATCTGGGCTCACTGAATTCATTCCTTTGACAAGCACCTAGCTACCTAGGGCCAGTATCCTGTCCTTTCTTATTCTGAGTCCCCTCAGAGGGCACCACTGTGAGTGGCTGCAGAGGCTGGGCTGCAGGCTTGTCCTCACTGGGGGGTGGCAGCCACTGATGATTTGATGGCTTCAGCATTCTTTGTTACTGATATGGTTTGCAGTATTTTTTGTTCACAACAGTCTGAGAGAAGGTGCTCACTCCAGGAAGCCTGAGGTGAACCGAAATGTGCTCTTGTAGGCTCATTCCTTCAACTTCTTTTGTTTGTTAATTTTAACAAAGCAATGAAATCAGAAGTGGTTTCTCTTCCTCTAAAACAACCAACTCCCTGTTTGGCAATTTCCTCTAAAATGTTATATTGAAGTGTAACCAAGCAGGACCCCGTGGGGCTTCCAGGGTCAGACCCCTCCCCCAGATCCTCTGCTGCAGCTCCCCTCTGAAGCACCCAGGTAATAGTACCTCATGGTTATTTCCTGAGTTTTTCAGATGCTAAAAACCATGAACAAAGGGAAGAAATTAGCTACTTGATGATCAAGAATGCATAGCCCTCAGATCTTCTGGCGCCCGGGGGTTGATAATGTTGAATGCCCTGTTCCCCACACAACAGCCACTCAGAGGACTGTGCACAGCTGATCATGTACCCTGTGACCTCCCCCTCTCCCTTACTGGCCTTTAAATATGTTTTGCTGAAACCCTTTGGGGAGGTCGGGGTTTTCTTGTGTATGAGGCCCCCAGTCTTCCTTGCTGGGCCCTGCAATAAACCTTTCTCTTCTCCAAAAGCCGACGTTTTGGTTTGTTTCGCCTCGGGATACACATGAACTTGCGTTCCGTTAACAGGAGTAAATTTCTTATCCTCTGGTTCCATGAAAGTGTACTGGGGCGCTGTTTTGAGGAGTTTTGTGTATGAGCCTCTCCCTCCGTAAAAAAATGCCATTTCCTCATGCAGTGAATCTAAAGGGATCAAATAATTTACTCTTAATTAATTAAGTTGGCTTCGCATGGCAAAGGAGGACTAGGATGATCAGTGATTAAAGAAGTGACCTCTATTTCAAGGTTTCTATTTCTCTTTGCCAACCCAGGATAAAACAGAAAATAAGCCAAAAGTGATCTGGCTTCACCACTCTAGATCAGAGGCTGAAATTCATAAATCATACAGAGAACACTCCAGGGGTAGAGTTCTCTAAATCTCTTCCCGCTTCCCCTCACCCCTAGAAAACTGGTCTCATCCATCCATTATGTATGATCCGCAGAACTGGAACTTAACAACAATGAAACCAAACGTAATAACGGAAAACAATTGGAATGTGCCAGGCACTACTGTGATTTAAATAAATTAACTCATGCAATATAATTCCAGGGGGCAAATCATTATAATCCCCATTTTATAGATAAGAGGAACAAAGAACTAGGAACAATGATTAATCATTGTATCAGGTGTTCTCAGCTACTGAAATAAATTATAAGTTTGTGCAATGTTAACGTAAGGTATTATTCAAATGTCATCAGTCACTTTCCCGCTTCTGTCAAGTTCTCCAAGACTGGCTGCTACAAAGACAGCTGACAGGCCAACAATAAAAGCACTTCAAATTCTCTGAGCACGAACATCCACCTTCTCAGTAAATCAGGTTCGAAACCTCAAAGCCATAAAGTGCTTCTGAGACAGGAGGGAAGGGGGCAGGGCACAGCCACTCAGGGGAGGACAGCAAGTTAACACCAAAACGGTGGAAGATTCACCTCCTAGTGGGCCTTGAGGATTAAGAGGCTTGACTTCTAGGAGACCTTGAGCTTCATTATGTGCTCATTGTAACAGTGTGATCAAATAGCACGCCCGCAGGCACTACAACAGCCCGAAGGCTGACCGCAAAAGGCCAAAGAATGGGCGGTGGCCCAGTTCCTGGGAATCCCAGCCCCCTCCCCAGGGCAGTTGGAATGGTCCCACCTGTAGGCCTGTGAAGCTACTGAGACCATAAAAACTGACACCACGACGCCTGGCTGCACTTTTTTGCTCCCTCCTTTGGAGACGGCCCTCACTCTGTCCATGGAGTGTGTATCTACTTTAACCTGACCACCCGACTCCCACACCTCTTTCCTTGCCTTTCTCTTGCCTTACACTCTATGCAGTGTGTATCTCTCTAAATAAATCTACCTTTACTCAACTGTGGCTCGCACTTGAATTCTTTCCTCTGCGAAGCCAAGGACCCACTCCTGCCAGGGCACGTCCCCAGGGGCTCACCTGAGACCTGGGACACGGCCCTCCTCACAGCCCACATTTGTTTTCCTGCATCACTTCTTCAAGTTCACCCTGCGTTGTTAATCGGCCTTCCTGTCTTGCTGGTTCTGCTTTCACGAAGGCTCTTCAGTCTGTGATTCCTTTCCTGTTTCCCCAGGAAGTTTCTCATTTCAGGTCCCTGTTCTCTCTCCTCTTGATTACTTCAAAGGCACCTCCCTCACTGGTTTCCCCAACTCTAGTCTTTCTCCTTAATTCTGTTCATTCCAGGGGGAGTTCCCTTCTCCAGAAACAGACCTAACCATCCACTCGGTACCTTCAGTAACACTCACTGAAATCACGGGTGGCATCTTGGGCAAGACATTTGTCTAGGTCAAAGGATTTGAGACTCAGTTCTACATCTACTACATACTGATTCTGTGGTCCAGAACAGGTTGTTTAAATTCTTTGAAGCTAAATGTCTTCAAGTATATTCATGAGATTATGTAATATTTGCCTGAGCTACCTCATAGGCTATAAAGGTGTTTTTTTTTGTTTGTTTTAATGTTTGAGAAGGCTCTTTGAAAACTGTGAAATTCGCTTCAAATATGTAGCTATTACTAAAGTTAAAATCCAAATTTCTTGACCTGGCATTCAATGCCCCCAAAATTTGACCATGAGCTGCATATCCAGACAACCCCCCACTACAGATGCACCCAGATCTCCTCTCCCCACCACCCCTCCCTCCGCAATGCTCTCTAGGTCCCCCTTCTGTATACTTTGCATCTTCCGAATATACAGCTTCCTCTGCCCTGAATTCCTTTCCCTTCTGTGGCCCCTGTCAGAGATCTACTCAATATTTAAGACCAAAATAAAACCTTACCTTCTCCAAGAGCATGTCTGCCATCCCTTCGCAGGACTTGATCACTCCCTTCCTTGGATTTTCATACTGAGACAGGAGGGGCGGGGGCAGGGCACAACCATGAAAAGAAGGACACAGCGATTAGCACCAAGATGGCGGAAGATTCACCTCCCCCCAGACCTTGAGCTTCAAGGTCCCATTGTAACACAGCAGCTGCTAAGTGACACTCCCACGGGTGCCATGACAGTTTCAAGACTGACTAAAGGTCAAAAAGTGGGTGATGGCCCGTTTCCTGGGAACCCCTTTCCCAAAGTCCTTGGAATAATCCTCCCACTTGTCAGCTTATGAGGTTACCGAGCCCATAAAGACCAATAGCTCCCACCCCTCAGGGCCGATCTCACTTTTCCCAGCCGGCCCCATGTTCTGAGGGGGCTGCGCTCCCTTCTGAGTAAGACGGCCCACATCCTGCCCATGGAATGTGTATCTCCTAGGCCTTCTCTTGCCTTCTGAGATGGCCTGCGCCCTATGGAGTGTACACTCTCTGAATAAATCTACTTTTACTCAGCTGTGGCTCGATCTTGAATTCTTTCCTGCACGAAGCCAAGGACCCTCACTAGTGGGGCAAGTCCCAGGGACTAGACTGAGACCTGGGGCATGGCCATTCTCTCTCACCCCATTTTTTCTTGCATCAATACCACAGTTACCATTTTGCGAACTCTTACTATATGTCTGATGTTGTGCATTGGCGTATAGTTAATTATGCATATAATCTTCTATGCATATAATTATGGAATCCTCTATGCCTATCATTTTCACACTGACCCTAAACATCATTTACAGATGAAGAGACTGGGTCTTTAAAACAGTCAATACCTTGGCCAAGGCTACACGAAATATAAAGAGCAGATCTTGGCGCGGCCAGATCCATCTTCTTGGGAGCCTCTGCTCTTAACTCTGTGTAAACTCATCCTTTCTGTCTGCATAATAGCGCTGACCAGAAACAGCCTGGTAGTAGTAAAAATGCTCTCTCTCACAAGTTTGTAGGTGCCTGGATAATGAAGGAGATTTTTTATCCATTTGTGCTACCAAATGACAACTATATACCTGACATATAGCAAGATGATCAATGAATATTTACTGAGCCGAAATGAACTTACAAAATCTTTATTGCTCCTCCAATTAAAGCTTTCTTTCCCCACCCCTCCTCTCTCTCACTCTCTTGCTCCCTCCCCCCCCTTTTTTTCCTTACCATCTAGTGCTAAACCAGGGTGAAAAGTGAGAATATACTTTGGGATATTCACAGGATGGAGGGGAAGAACCACTTGGAAAGTATCATTTCTCCATCTTAATTTCTGGGTTTTTTTTAGTTGAAGTATAGTCAGTTGCTATGTGTTAATTATGTCTCTATTCTTTTTCATTAAAGGTATTACAAGCTATTGTGTTTTAAATGAAAATATCCTATTAGAGTCTCAAACCCTTCAAAGAATATAAACACTTGATAACTTTCTGCATCTGCCCTGGCTCTGGTGACCAAAATATTCTCATTGCAAAGAATTGTTACTATTTCACATTACACCATAAATTGCAAAGAGCTTTATATAAAATTTCTTCTAAAACATTCACCATACTAAGATAATTTTCCTTGTCCTTTTGCACAATTAAGGAAAAGAAAGACTCACAACTTCAAGAAAAAATTTGAATTCAGGATAAGAAAGACTCACAGCTTCAAGAAAAAATTTGAATTCAAACTTTTTAGAATAAAAGTTCAAAAATCCTATTTCCTTTTGAACTGTAGGAAAAAAGATTTCTCAGCTAACCAAAGTAGCAAAGACACGGCTCCTATTAGGAGAGATTACAGCTTAATAAAAACAACAGAGAGAATTTGTGTCTATGGGTTCTCTCTGGAACTCACTCCCTTGAACAGCTGAAGTGCTTCATGTAAACCTTAATAACCAGTGGCATTCTACAGAGGGGAGGAATAACCTTTGATGTCTCCTTTGATATTTAGAGGCAGATTCCAAAGGAAAGAAGCTGTCCAACCTGTCAAAGAAAGCACTCACAAGTGTCTTCACTGCACCAACGCTCAAATTTACCTTCCATATCCTGTTTCACGGCTATGACAATTTTTTCCTCCTGAAATGTTGAAGTCTTATTCTAGACTGTTACTTAAAAAGAAAGAATTATGGACAAGAAAATATTAGCCTTTATCGTACTAGGAAAAGTAGAAAGAGGGGATAGGAGGGTCAAGTCGGAATATAATTTCAGTTCTCTGAACGAATTTGAAAATCATTAAAGATGACAAAGTATTTCCAGTGTAATTAGTAGGGACCATTGAGTTCTGTAGTTTTAAGGATAAGAAAAACGAAACCAAAGATGTCAAGTGACATTTAATCATTTAATGTCAAAGTGTCAAAGGTCAACTGGGGTTAAGGTTCTTTATGCTTACTTCACTGCTTTTCTCAGACACCATACCGTGAATTTAGTTGGAGAACCCAGAGTAACATTTTCTACTCCCTCTACAGTTTATAGCTTCCATCAGTTTTGGCACTCTCAACCACTTCTGTCATTAACAGTCTCAAAGAAGTTTCAATTTAGTAACAAAATCTGATATTTACTGTGTTTAATATATGCTGGTCCCTGTGCAAAGCACATTGTATGTTTCATTTTATCTAATCGTCGCAATAGCCATCCAAGTCTGACCTCTTCTCTGTCCGACAGATGAGGCTGAGAAAGGTTCTTACCCAGGAGCCCAGAGCCTGGAAACTGGTAAAGGCAGGACCTAAACCCATATCCAGAGCCATCAATGAATCTATACCCTCTACAAATAAAGGTTTTATTATCCAGCATGGTTTCAACATATCTTTTATTCACTGGTGTTTCTGAGTTTCTGTCATACAATGATCGTTTGTTTCATTGTTTTTAACTGAAGTATACTCATGTGAAATATCATATAAATTACAGGTGTACAGTATGGTGATTCACAATTTCTAAAGGTTATACTCCATTTATACTTATTATGAAATATTGGCTATGTTCCCTGTGTTGCACAATACATCCTTGTTGTTTGTTTTATTAAGAGGTATATAATAGTTTGTACCTCTTAATTCCTTACCCCAAATTACTCCTCCCCCTCCTTTCTCCCCACTGGTAACCACTAATTTGTTCTCTGTATCTGTGAGTCTGTTTCTTTTTTCTTTTTTCTTTCTTTTTTTTTTTTTTGCTATGTTCACTAGTTTGTTGTGTTTTTTAGATTCCACGTACAAGTGATATCATACAGTATTTGTCTTTCTCTGTCTGACCTATTCACTTAACACCCTCCAAGTCCACCCATGTTATTGCAAATCAACAAACTTATTTACATATCCTTAAACTAGAATTGTTCCTGCCATATAGTTGGTACAAAATAAATGTTCATTAAAAAAAAAAAGGAACAATGAGCTTAGGCAGGGGGCAGTTCTGAAAGAACTTCTACAAAATATTTTAAAATATGAATATACATATTGGATGCTGGAAGGTAAAACAGAATCCCACGTAGAACAGACCGATTTAAAAACCCCAAGTGGGAACAGCCGACCACAGAAAGAGGGTCCACACGGCTGGGAGGACACAGCCCGGACCAGCTGGCTGCTCGTGGTCTCTGAGACGGAGCAGTCAGCCAGGTCCACAGACCCAGGCCTGCATCTAGCACATGAAGGATGATGGGAAATTCACAAAATGATGGCGGACGAATTAGAGGGAAGAGCGTACACAAAAGCTTAGGGGTGAAAGGAAGCAAGGCATGTGGGGAAGGGCTCAAGGAAATTAGCTGTAGTGGGAGGGACAACCACCAGCATAAATGTGAGAAATAAGGCTGGAGAGAGAGTGAGAGGCGGGTCCAAAGAAATGGGACTTTTAAGGCCTACTGAGGAGTCTGCCTTTTATTCTGAGGGCAGTGGGGAGCCAGGGAGAGGCTTAAAGCAGACAGCTGGCACAGTCGTTTTTCAGCACATAGCATTTGCACAGTGCCACTCTGGGGCTCACAGCAGAGGGCATCACCATGCTGTAAGCTGGGGGGTGACGAGGCAAAGCCCAAGGACCAGAGGCCAGCATCAGTGACGAGAGCCAGAATCAAAAGTGACAACAGTACTTTGGGGGAACACTTGATGAACTCTTGGAAATACTGAGGAGGCTCTGATGTTAGAAAATAAAAACTCCCTTAAATGTGGAAAAGAATGAAATGAGAAAAACATAAAATATGTATATATCAGTATGATTTAGGTGCTAACTATTTTCTCAGTACATTTTGTTGTTCTGCTAATTGGTCATTGACTTGTTATGTGCGAGAATTCTCTATTACATGAGCGTTTAATTTACCAGAATATTGAACCACTCACATAAATATACCCATCATGTACTCATATATCATTTCATAGGGTACGTAGGGCTTTTCCATCCATTTTTTTAATTT
Organism: Camelus bactrianus; assembly: GCF_048773025.1. NCBI lineage: Eukaryota > Metazoa > Chordata > Mammalia > Artiodactyla > Camelidae > Camelus > Camelus bactrianus. Next base: position 19,320,841 of record NC_133572.1, read on the forward strand.
AATGCTGGAAAGAGCCTGGTGAAGTTGGCAGGACAGCAAGCACTGTCTCTGTATTACAGCCGAGGCTCACAGTGGCCAGAGGCAGTGGACTGCGGACCAGACTTTGAGTCTTCTCAAGTTCAATGTTCTCTTAGCTACATGATCTTAAGTGTATCGAATTTAGTGTGTTTTTTTTTCCTTCTGCTTCCATCTGTCCAAACTTGTTACACAGCACAGACTCAAGGAATCTATGGAAATAAATTCACTGCTATTTGCAGGTGCAGAAGTAAGTTTAGCAGTTTCTTAGGGCTAAAAACAGCCAAAGCTGCTGTAATCATATTTTCTGAATCACTAATTAGGACACAGGGGCCAATACATTTTAGTGCAATTAAGCTAATGAGACAGAACATTTGATATCAGGACTGTCTTGGAAATGTGGGGATATCCCTCCTTACAAAAGCAAGAATTTTAACAACAAATACCATTTACTGAATGCTGACATCGTGCAAGGGACTTTTTTAAGTGCTCTCCTTGCATTAATACATCAGTCTGCAGTGTAACTTGGTGGCGTGGGTAGCAGCATTGTCTATATTTCGCAGAGGGAAAACTAAGGTGGTCAGTGAGCTTCTCAAGGTCCCTCAGCTGGTAAATGAGTAAGCAGAGTCATTTAAACCTAAGCCACGCTCAACCCGAACCTGTGATCTTAACCTCTGATGCTCTGTTATCTCTCACATTATCAGCAACAGAATCTCTGTCTTCACCTTCCCAGGAGGACACTTGAACTTCAAATACCATTCCAAGAAATACAACTTAATAATAATCTGTTAGAAGGAATGACAGCTCGGGATACATGATATCAGGGCTCAATTTGAGAGACCAACGAAAGAACAGCTGTTACTTTATCACTATGAAAATGATGGACACTTTGGACATCAATATTCTATTTGAAAAGCAAATATTGGGCAGCTACTGTCTGCCCAGCCCTGTGGTGGACCTAGAGGTAGTGAAAAAGATAGAAAACGTACCTGTGAGTCTCCGACCACAAGGACTACCCGGGCAAGCCTGAAAGAAATGCACGTGTTGAATATTGGAAAAGCAATAGCTAAAAAATGCTGAATGCACACTGGGACCGGACACTGTTCTGACCACATGTATGTGTAACATTTTTAATCCTCACAAAAATCCTAGGGAGTAAGTGCTGTTGTAATCCCCATTTTATCGAAAAGAAAACTGAGCCACAAAGCGCTGAATTCAATTGCCCAGGGTCACCTGTTCAGTAATTAGCAGAACTGAGACCAGAACCTGTGTGGGTCTAGTTCCTGAGACCATATTTTCAACACTAATTTCCTCTTTATCCGAATTTTGGGCTTGCAATTGGGTAAATAATTTAGGCTGGGGCTGGATCTACAACCCCAGGCATCTCAGATTGACGGCAGGGAAAGAAGCAGCCTCAGTTAAGCCTTAAGCCCAAACCAGTTTCACCAATGCAGCTCTGAAGAGAGAGCCCTGAACGACGGGTAGCTAGTGGGGTTCTAGTGTCCAATCTGCCATTGTTCTTTGTATTTATCTTCTTCCACCAAAAATTCCTTCCTAGAGGAAGAGTAAACAGGACAGCAGGGAAGGGTCCCCCTTGCTATTGTGAGTAGTTGGCTAGGTAGGGGCACCGGGCGGATGAGGCGGAGCAGAGGGAGGATGGTTTGGAAGATGGCCGCCTGCCAGCCCTCAGCATAAAGGGACTTTATACGTCCTCTAAATGAGCGCCAGCAAGAAACTGGTTAGAATCAGACAGCCGCAACTGCGTGGTAGCAGTAAGGACCTGACCGGACATGACCCAGTGCTCACTGTAATATAATTAGCACTGCGGTTTAGCCACTCCCCCATGGGTTTTTCTGTGTGCATCACAGGTAAGGACATGTGCAAAAGGGGACAAGCATAAATAAGCACTCCAGGGGCGAGAGCCGTCAGTCCGTCATGAGACCACCCCTAAGTGAGGGCATAAGAGAAGGGGGCAAAGACCATTGCTATCCGCCCTTGGATCAGCCCGCCTCCCATTCCTGTACTTTTCCCTTTGCTAATAAAACCTTTAAAATCTTTCGCTACACAACGCCTTAGTCTCCCATCTGAATTCTTATCTTTAGGGCATGACAAGAACTGGGGTCTTTTCCTCCCCTATTTGGCGCAGCACTGTGATTCCTCTTCTGGACATCTCAAGCTCAGAAACAGTCCAAATTTTCATCGGCAGGTAAAGAAATAAACAAATTGCAGAGTATTTCCAAACTCAGAGAGAAAAGAAAAGAACTCATACAACGTGGATGAATCTCCAAGTAATTATACTGAACACAAAAAGCCAGATGCCGCGGCATGTACACTGCACGACTCCACCTATTTGACGTACTTGAAAAGACAAAGCTCCTCTACAGTGACAGAAAGCAGGTCAGCCGTTGTCCGGGCTGCGAGTGGGCTGGCGATTGACTAGGAAGGGGCACGGCAAACATTGTGGGGGTTGATGGAAACATAAGGAATTCTTTGGGGACTGGAAAAATTATTCTTCTTATTAATTTTGATAGTGATTACATGGTATACAAATTTGTCAAAGTTCATTGAAATGTACACTTAAGATGGATGCAGTTTTACGTGGTTTTGGGTTGAATCTTGGACCAGAGAAAGGACATTAGTGGGAACAGTGGTAAATTTTGAAGAAGATCCGTGGATTAGCTACTAACATTGCATCAAGGCTGATTTCCTAGTTGGCACAGTTATTTTCGATTTTTCTCTAAGTCTAAAATAATTTCAAAATAAAGAGTTTTAAAAAACTCAAAGCCTGTGTGTTTCTCGAGCTGAGTTCACACAGGGGCCAAGGAAGGCCTTCTGCAGCCTCAGCTTCCCACAGACCACAGCCTCTCCTCAAATAGATGGCTGCATAGTTGAGGTCAAAGCCCTTCAGCAGTGTAGGTGGCCCCAGTAAAACACAGCACAACCTGAAGTGTATAAATAATGCAGCTACCAGAGAAACTTCATCTTTTAGCCCAAATAAAACTCCTCTGAAGACCAGGTCATGTCCCCCTCCCACTCTCAGTGTGGCTTTGTAATTTAGGTATGAAGATTTGATCATCGTTGAAGATGAGGCTAGAAGGTGGGGAATAAGTCATTCTCTGCACAATCTTGCAAAGCACCTTTCAAATTCATTTTTCCTACCAAAAAATACCCCCCCAAAACCCCACAAAACATTAGGCAATGAAGGCCAGTGACCCCTAGAGATGGAAAGAATCACCCCAGCTTACTGGGCTGCAGAAAGCTCCCAGGCCACAGTGCACAGAGAGGGGGGTCTCCCCTGGGCTGGACTTGAGCTGGGAGGTCCAGTAGGTCCTGGTGGTCAAAGATCAAAGGACACAGAGAGGAGGGAACTGACTGGACAGAGAGTCCTGTAAGTCTTCACTTGGACCTTGGATTATTTTTATCCTGAGGACAAAGATCTGTGTTATGTTAAAAACAGCCTGTAGATTTTATTTTTAAGGCTTCACTTCTAGCATGGTTGACGTGTATTTGATTTGATTTTTTATTTGGAATTTTCACTGGCAAGGAAAGCTAGCTCCTTAGGGGAATGCTGTAAATAACATTTTGGAATAGAAATAAGAACCACATTGACCCCAGCACAGAGCATTCAAGACGTATACACGAACATTGTTCACAGCAGGATTTTAAAATTTGATTAACATGCCTATCAGTGTTGTAGAAGTAAAGTATACAGCATAATCACGGTTTATGTGAAAATAAAATACACACTTCTTTTGGTTATGTAATTTTTGAAACCTTCTAAGTTCCTCCATAGGCCTGTAAGTCTATATTGAAGACATGAAAAGGGAGTTTAAGTGGGAAAGTTGCTAAAAATCTAGAAATTCGGATCTATTTTATTACGCAATATGTTCGCATTGTTGCTTTTAACTTAACACCGCTAAACAAACCAACCGAAGTATATTCCCAATGTAAAGATCAAAAAACCAGTGGGAAATACTCCAGTTTGTCCAGTTGTAATGATCTGTATCCCTGACGCACCCGAGAACGAGGTGTCCTGTCTGCAGGGCCCTGCCCCGACCCTGGCCGTCAGGCGGGCTGGGTGTAGGAGCCAATAGTGATTACATGGCCACACAGCCAGAGGGCGCATGTTAAAATACAAACACATACCAAAAAACCCCAAACCTCTTTCTGTCCTTATCAAAATTAGGTTTCTGTTTTTCCTTTTCATTCTATTCATTCAGACATTGTCTCTGGGTTCCTGTATTGCTCAGACTGCCAATAATAGGAATAATTATGTATTGATGGCCCCAAGTGATGGTCACTCTAACCAGGTAGGAGCTATTACCCTCAAAGCGCTCACACAGCCGACCTGGCATGTCACTCTGGCCCACCTGACCCCAGGAGCCCAAGTCTCCACCCCTGGTAAGGATCTGTCTCTTTCTAGCCCCTAAATGGTAATTGCAAACTGGTCCAAGCTACTCACTGGCTGGGCTTCCTCATGATGGCTGTGTCCTGATTCTTAAAAGACTTTAATCAGGACACTTCCCTCTGGGGCAAACTTTTGAGTTTTAGCTCTGCGAGTTCCTGCACCTCCCAGACCTCCGTTTCCAGAGTGATCTCGAATGCTTCTCACGCTAAACTCTCAGAACGTCTCCTCTTTACTAGAAGCAAAAGGACAATGTAACACAGAATTGTTCCCAAAAAATAAACCTTTAGACTTTCCACGTTCTGCTTGTTAATTCAGCTTGGATACTGAGGTCAGACCCAACAGTGCTGGAGTCTGAGGGCGCCCAGCTGAGGTGAAAAATAGGGGCAGAAGATTGCATCTGTCCTGGGGAAGGATGCCCACGTACTAATTTACAAAAGGTGCCCTCCACACACCAGTCATGGGCTCGGTGCCCACACCGTGTTCTGATGCGCACACAGGTGCCCTGACTCTACTGATGTTTAACGCTGGGGCGCTAGACAGCTTCATATTACTAATAACTTCCCAGAGACTTGTTCAATCCAATGTTTCCATTTTGTTTACAGCCAATTTCGTTTTCTCACGGATGTGCAATTACACTGTTGCTATATTTCCAATCACCAACCCATGTGTAAATTAGTGTTCAACTAAAGAGAGTCATTTCATTTTTCTAGCTATGTGGGAGCAGTGAGAGTCTTATTCACTCTGTGTTTCCACCTCAACCCAAGGTTTTCCAGAGTGAGCACTTAATTCATCCAACTGAGCTGATGCAAGAGAAGTTCCATTCATATCCTAGTTTTCGGAAATCTGGCTAATATGGTGGTCATATTTTAAATTGTTATTTTTAAAGATACACTGTCTGGTCTAAACCTGAACTCATGCGTAAATAAAATTTCAAATTTTCCTCTGAAAATTTGCCACCACAAAGGTGTAGCTTCTGAAGGTTTACAGATGAGACTAAATTACCATCCTGTAAGAAGTGGATACAAGGCAAAAGTATTCTTTTATAAAATAAAGCAAGAAAGACTAACCAAAAATGCAAGTAAGAAACCGACAACACCGTCTTCATCTTGCCCTGAACATGTCTCTGGGATCCACAACTCACCCACCAACTATAAAAAGTGTATGAAAAGCAAGTGTTTCTCCAGTGGAAAAATACATACTAACTGGTTTCAGCTCATTCATTCTGAAAATAGGAGAACTAGAATTTTCTCATCTGCACTTGACAGCTGTCAGACAAATTCTTTCATCATACTGAAATCAGCCAATGTGACATACTTTACACTTTCATTTTATTAAAATAACAAGATGAAATGGAAGAAATGGGAGGAACAAGAGTTTAATAACATCTTAGACTATTTGGAATAAACCATTATGTACAGTCTAATGGATTTGAAGGACTTTACTCAGTGAACCAAAAAGCTGCTTGATTACTTGCAACTAAAGGTTCACATTTTAAGAGCTGAACTCAAACGTAATATATATCATGGACCAAAAGGATTCTGCCGTTAACTTTAATTACACCATATCTTGTTATGCTGGACGCTCTGCTAACATTAATCTTATTTTAAAAGACAAAGTCAAGCCAAACCATACCGTTTGCATGTATGTCTATGCTTTTTTCTGCTTTATGAATAAACTTTACTGGGTATAACGTACATGGAATAAAATGCACATTTTATAAGTACATTTAGCTATATTTGGACAGATGTATACAATTTTCTCTCTCTCAAAAGTGCCCCTATGTAGTCATTCCCCACCTTCCCCTGCATAAAGTTCAGCTTTTTGTCACTATGTGTTAGGTTTGATTATTCTAGAACTACATACAGCATATGCTCTTTGGGGCCTGGTTTCTTTCACTCAGCATTATGTTTTTAGGATGAATCCATGTTGTTGTGTGTGTCAGGAATTCATAGATTTTCATTGCTAAGTAGTATTCCATTGCATGGATATACCACTGTTTGTTCATACCTTCATTTGCTGATGGGCATTTCGATTGTCTCCATTTTGGGTATTGTGAATAAATCTTCCATAACTATTCCTTTACTTGTCTTTTTGTGGACATGTGTTTTCATTTCTCTTGGCTAAATACCCAAGGAGTAAAACTGCTGGGTTTTATGCTGAGTGTATATTTAACTTTAATAAAAAACTACCAATTATTTTTCAAATATTTGGACTAGTTTACACTTTATCAGAGATGTCTGAAAGTTCCAGTTGCCTCACGTCCTCACACTTAATACTGTGAGTCTATAATTTTGACCATTCTGGTAGACGATTGTGCTCGCATGGCTTTAATTTTTATTTCCTTGATGACTCGTGATGTTAAACACCTTTTATGTGTGCATTGGCCATTTATAGATCTAGTTTTATAAAATGCCTGTTCAAATCTTATGCCCATTTTTTTCAAATTGGTTTCTTTCGAATTGGTTATTATTATGCTGTAAACTTTCTTTATATATTTTGAAGACAATCCTAAATATGTGGTATCTTCTTCCAGTCTGAGCCTTGCTTTTTCGTCTTCATTTTCTTTATTTTAATGAAGAACACTTTATCAGTAATCTTTCATGTTTAGGGCTTCATCTCTCTTACCTAAGAAATCTTTGCCTACCTCAAGGTCACAAAATTTTTTGTTTCTTCTAAAAGTTTTATAGATTTTGCTTTTACATTTATGTCTATGACCCATTTAGAATTAATTTCTAAGTACGGTATAAGGGAAGGATTGAGGTTGGATTTTTTTCCCTAGAAAGATATCCAATTTTCCCAGCCCTATGTATTGACAAATCATATGTGGATCTGCTTCCGGACTCTATTCCCCTACACGGATCTATACGTCTGGCATAGGCCAAAATCACACTGTACTGATTATCATATTTTTATAGTAAGTTTTGAAATCACATAGTGTAAGTTCTCCAACTTTTCTTTCTCATTAAAATTGCTCTAAACATTCAAAGTCCTCTGAATTCCCAAAATTTGCATTTTAAAATTTGAAGATAAATTTTGGTAAACAAATCTGGTAGGGTTTTAATTAGAATGACATTGACTCTGTAGAGCTATTTGAAGTGAATTGACATCTTAGCCATATTGAATGTTTTGAGTCATGAACTTGCTGTATCTCTGAATTTATTTTGTCTTTGTTGATTTCTCTTAGCGGTGTTTTGTAACTTTCAGTGTACAGCGTTGTGATGTATTTTGATAAAATTATTCATGGTTTGGGCTATTGTAAATGATGTTATTTTAATTTCATTTTGCAGTTGCTCATTGTTAATATATAAAAATACATTGATCTTTGCACAGTTTCTATCCTGTCACCTTCCTAAACTCACTTCTTAGTTGTAACAACATTTTTATGCACAGATTCTTTTAGAATGTCTAAGTTCATGGTCATGTTGTCTGTGCGTAAATCCAGTTTTACTTCTTCCTTTCAAATTTGTATGCATTTTATTTTTTTTCTTGCCTTATTACACTTGCTAAGACCTCTAGTACAATATTGAATACAAATGATGAGAGTAGTCAATCTTATCTTTTTCCCAATTTTGTTCAGACTTTCCCGCTAAGCAAGATACTAGTTGTAGAGTTTTTGTAGATGCCTTTCATCAGGAAAGTTCCTTTTAATTTCTGATTTTCTAAGAGTCTTTTCATTAAATCATGAATGGATGCAGATTTTTGTCAAATGTATTTCTGCATCTATTAGGATGATCATGTGAGTATTTTTAAACATTTCTATCTTATGTTAATATGGTGATTAATAGATAACTCAACTATGTATGTATATGTGTGTCCATGTCTGTGTATGTGTGTATTTACCAACGAACCTGCCTTGTTGAGATAAACTCCATTAGATCATGATGGTGTATTATCTTTATATACATGGTTGAATTCAATTTGCTAATATTTTGTTACCTCAATTTGTCATATTTCAGGCCATGGTTACTCTTCTCATTCATTATCCCCACTCATCTGAAACTGCATGTTCCTGTCACAGACGACATCCAAACTGCTAAGTGCATTTTTCTTACTCATTTTTAGTCTTTAGTCTCATTAACTGTCTGATAATAATCTATAGTGTTGGTCATCTTCTCCTTCCCGAAATTCCCATTCTTTGCTCTCTTTACCTTGTACTATTTATATCATTGCTTTGTCATTTCCTTTGATTCTACCATGAGTTCCCCTTTTTCCTTCAGTCTTCTAGCTCTTGGCATAGCATCCTCCTTGATATGTTGGCTACCTTTGCATGAACACGCCCTGCTTCCCTTCTATTTGTCTTAAGACTCTCTTTGCATTGTCAGTGTCCACTATGGCACCCTCCCACTGCTGCCATTCAGAAAGTATTTGGGGATGACGGCAACAGTATATTGTGAAGACATTGCTAATATTTCTAAGGGGTATGATCTCCAAATATTATGTCTCTACAAAGACTTGCATGTTAAATTTGTTTTAGAGACATTTATAAGTAAACTGTCTCTCCATTCTCATGTTTTATACAGAACTTGATTGGAAAGCCAGGAAAAGACATCTTTTCCGTAGCTGATCCAGTATCTCTCATTTGGTTGACCCTCCAAAACTTCATCACTAATACTCTTGTCTCAGACACGGATACTCTTGAGTAGACTTCTGATATTAACCATCACTGTGCCACCAAATCCAAATAAATATCTCAGTCTTGCTGTGATCTCTCACTGTCATGAAGATCTGAGTACCTCAGTTACACATCCTTGGAGCCCAACTCCTATCAGTAGAGTCAGGAGGGAAATGAGGAAGGAGACGGTTAAAAATCTCACTGATGGAAACCATCCTACACCTTCCAGCTGTGAACAATTAGGTTTGTCATCATTCCCTTCAGGAAATTCCTGCTGCTTTATTAGGACTAACAGGCAACACATTTTGACTTTTTGTTAGATGAGGTTATAAATCTACCAACAAGACTGGAGAGGACATGTGCACCAGTTGACCCTGTGTGGACCCCACAAGATGCTCAACCTAGAAGTGTCCTATCTGTTCCAAGGTAGGAGTGGGAGGACATGGAGGTACTAGATGTGGACTAAAGAATTATTTTATTTTATTTTGAACAAATTTTACATCAGGGCAGGTAACAGCTGTGCAGAGCAAGATCTGTGAATTTCTCTGGTTGTGTCAACCAAAGAATCTTTGCTATGTGAAATTCTTCCCTTTTCATGTTTGGACAAGATTTTACTACTTTCATTGAACCTTATAAATTGTTTTCATACATTCCTTTATATGAAAACGAGTACTTCAACTTTTTGAGGAGAAAATAATAAAGATGAGGGAAATAAATGAAATACTAGTGTGTCTTGTTAGTAAAACAAGAACCTGTGTGAGAGAACAAAAAAGTTCTATTAAACCATAAAATATTTTCAGTTCTCTTTGAATGCCACTTTATTTTGAAAAGCTTCATGTTTAGATAAATACGAATTGGATAAATATAGCTTCTCTTTGCACATAAGTTTAATAAAAATGCATGTACTTATAACCAAAATTTTGTTTTCAAAATTGATTTCTTTTCAAAAACCAAGAAGTCCCTAGTTGTTTTAATTCATGACCAAAAAGCTTTTAAACTGGTACGGTATTCAGCGAGAAATATTTCCAGCTCCCCAACTGATGGTCGAGATACCTATCCTTAAAGATTTCCGTTTGGAGCAGTTATCTCGAATATCTGATGGTCTTTTTTTCTGATCTTCCTGTATCTAAACTCGCTCTGCTACATCTCCAGTCTGCTGTTATCTCTCAAAAACTCCCAGAAAAGCCTTCCAGAACATCAGTTATTCTCATTACATCCTTGCTTAACATCCTCAGTATTTCCCCATAGAATGCAGAATAAAATTCAAATGCCTCACTATGGCATACACAGTCCTTCATGATTTGGTTCTAACATCACTTCTGTCTCCTTGCGTTTGTTAATTGAGGCAGGATCCTTATGAGGGCAAGAACCCCACCCATGGTTATTTCTTATTTCTGTGTCCCAACACTAACACTTGATGCTTCTAAATAGGTAGGTAGATAAATGAATGAATGAATGAATGGATTTTATGTCTCTCAGGCCTCTGCTCATTGTTCATCAATGGTGCTCTCATTAGAAAGACCTCATATGAAATTATGAAGATTGCACAATTCTGGATGGGATCCTGGGAACTTTGACGTATTTGCATATCTATTAAATTTCAGTAACATTTGGGAAAAAAACAAGAGCTTCAGATTAATAGTTTGATTTCCCACAATGCTCTACACACAATAATTCCTTGAAAAATGTTGAACAAAGTCGAATGTTCTTTTGACATGAACATGAGTTCTCTACATAGCCTCTTTCTATGCTTTCTAGAAATAAAATCAATTTTTGAGTCTGTTTCGTGTGTGGCACTGCCACAGAGGGATTGAGTTGTGGCATGGAACGTATCACTGAGTCCAAATAACACGACCACCAGCTTTCAGAGACAGGTGCATGTAGGGGTCAGGAAGAGCTTCATGGAGAGACTGAGACTTGCGCCGACACCTGTGGGGAGGGCAGGGGGGGGTGCATTTCCCACAGGGCAAGAGCTCTAGCAACCGGGGTTATTAAATGCAGAGACAACAGCAAAAGTAATACAGTCACATGCAACCCCTGTCACTATTCCCTTTATGTTAAGACGTTAGTGTAATAGGACTACATATTCCTTCTGCCCAACAATTGCACTTTAATTTGATCACCATTCTAAAGTCATTAAAATGATGCTCTGGTTCCTCAGTGAGCCACATCGCTAATGATGAAGCGCCATTAGCATCAGGGCTGAATCGGAAGCAATGACTTGGGGCTACATTTTGGCTTCTTTACTGAAACATGGGGACGTAAAGAAGCGATTCCGGAAGCTCTTCGACAGGATTTAGAACCCATTCTCTCATGTGGAACACTGACTCCAGGAATCGTCACTGCTTGGAAACGGTCCCCCATAAAAGTGATTATTTCTGTTCAAAATGACTGATGAGAGTCAGACTCCCAGTTCCCAGGATTTTATTGCTGACATGACTGGTGACCCTCTCGGAGCGTGTTTTTGGTAAACTGTCGTTTCTGTGCTGTGGTTTCTCACTCTCCAAAGCACCCCCATCCCTTTTTTGTAAGTTGGTGGGGTTTTTTGTTGTAATTCTTTTTTTTTTAAATTATGGCCAAAAAAAGAAGAAGAAGAAGAAACAGAAGAGTAAAGGCAATGAAGCCTGCAGATCGGGCATTCGTTATGATACATGATATGGGGGAAAGAACAAGGATGAGGGAAAATAAACTGCCTGCAGACAAGCAGACTTTATTATTTGCAGAAAGTTTGGGATTAGGAGTTGTGATGGATGAAGGTGTCAGTCTTTCCATCCTAGACAGGCTAACACAGTAATATCTGGGGGCCATCTGGGGTCTCATGAGGCAGATCTGTAGGGATGGGGATTGGAGGGAAAACAATTAGTGGGAAGAAGGCAAAATGACCCCAAACAGACACAAAGTGGATGCTTGGGGTGATGCTGAGAAGTCCTGGTTTTCATTATACGGCAGTATCGACCACACATACAGGTCACCCAACCCCCAAGGGCCCCTCTCTCAGGATGGGCACAGTGACGGTCCTTCCTTGGCTTGGCATCTGCCCCAGCCATCCTTATCTTCATCTGGACGAAGTTTATTGGACACATAGATGATGCTTGGCTCATGGGCAGTCTGTCTCCTTCTAGAACAGGGCTTGCCTAGCTGCTCTTACGTATTCCTTTTGTTACCCCAAGGAGAGCAGAAAGCCTCCGGTTCTTTGCCTTACCTAAGAAAAAGAATTTAAACAGGAGACGGAAAGCATGATATAAACAGAAAACTTTATTAATAGAGCAAAAGTTAGTATAGTACACCTGCAAGAACTGAAGGTGGGCCAACCCAAGAGAGGAAATGGTGCTGCTCCTTTTCATATCCTGGTTTAGGGGCATTCTTGTGACTGAGTGACAGCTCACGTCCCTGGGGTGCTGAGGCATGCCGTCTCTTTTGCGCATGCTCTTACCCGCAATGCACACAGAGAAACCTCAGGGGGGAGCCCAAACTGCAATGCTAATTACATTATAATGAGCCTTGGGTCATGTCAAGCCAGGTCCTTCTCTCTACTGCGCAGCCACAGTGATTCTAACCAGCTTCTTTGTTGGCACTCGCTTAGAGAAAGCAAAACTTGTTGAAGCCCCTTGTCCTGAGTGCAGGCATGCTGTCATTTTCTGGACTGTGCCGTCCCCCTTTCTCTCCCCATGCCGGGTGTTCTTTTCTATCTAACTGCCCAACACTTTGAGCATCTCACCCTTGTGTTCCCACACAAGCCTCACCCTCCTCTGCTCTCACCCTGGGGCATCCCCGTGATGCCTTCTCTTCTTTTTGAAAACCCTTTTCCCCATCACAAATTTTCCAGCAGCCCCCAAGCCCAGCCATGGCTCCAGCTCTTCCCTTACTGACACCGGACAAAGCAATTATCTCTAGTGCCTGAGGAGAGAGGCAGAGACGGCAGGACAACTGGGAAAATTCCCGATGCCGGTGTCATCCTCACAGTGGTCTCAGCATCGCCTTTCTTGCTGATCCTGCTCTTCTGCTGACCTTGACATGGTCATCTCTCCCCACAAATCCTTCCCCACGTGAGGCCTCCCTCCACTGACAAGGCTTCCCTTCTAGTTGCCCTCTCCCTCTTCTCCATCTTCCACGGCGCTTCACTGAGAGCTGTGGGTTTGGTACCTCCCTTTCCTGGGCTGAACTGTAAGCTCCCTGAGGTAGCAATCGTGCTGCTTTACCTCTTTTTCTACCCACCCCTCCCCCCAGCACTCCTTGGTGATTCCTTGTTGATGACAGACATAGAATGAGTCTCAATTAGATACTAGACACTGGAAGGGGACACAGAGATACAGTCATTCCATGACGATGTTTTGAGTTCCTATTATGCATCAGGCAATGCGCCCAACACTGAGGGACCCTGGCCTCCGGTGGCTTTCAGTCCAGCGATGGAGACAACATACAAACACTTCATTTGCCAAGAGTGGTCAAAGTACCACGGGAAACTACAGAATACCATCATGAGTTTGTAACAGGGTCATCTGACTTAGTTTGAGGGGACCTGGCTTTGCTCTCGCACAACGTTTGCCTTTAATACATGAATGAGTGAAGGAATAAATACAGCAAAGAGGAGGAAGAAATCTGTGCAAGGAAGCTCCCAACAACCTTGACACAAATTTCTACTATATAAATCCGTATGAAATGCAAAAAGAGAAACTATTCATTGTAATCAATAAAAATCATAAAATAAATAAATTTCACTGAAAGTAACTTTAGAGACCATCAAAAGCTGTGCTGTTAACATTTCAGGGACCCACCTGGGACTCTGAAACAAACAAATGTTTGCAGACCATTGCAATGAGAACCTTTAAAGTTCATGAAGGCCATGATAAGCTAAAAGTATTTTTCTCAGAACACTTTTAGATATGATATAATATACAGGCAAGGTGTATTAGAATTTTCCAGTCGTTGCTACAGCATACCCAGAACAGTCAGCCCTCTGAAAAAAGGAACTTTGATTTGTCCAATAAACTTCAAAGAAAAGATGCTTTCCTTGGGGAAAAAAAAAATCCACAAGGGTCCAAACACAAATTTAGAATATATTCTCTTAAATCTTGTTTTTGGGGAGATGCAAAAGGAGAAAAAGTCTATTAAAAAGACAGATCCAAGATGTTTGGAACATTTGCAAATCAAATCTATACCTTAAACGGGAACAAAGTCAAAGCAAAATGTTATCTTCTCTTCTGAGTAAAGTGAGCTGTTTTAGTTCTCGTATAAACACGAGACTTGAAGAGAGTCCTGTGTCTGCCAAGCGTACGTGCTTCCAGACTAGCTCTTTCTAGTAGAAGAAAAATCAGCAAGAAAGGATACTGAACAATCGTGGAACAGCAAACGAGGAAGAGAAGAAATCATTGTTTTTGTTCATTTTTAAACAATATAACAAAAAATGTAAGTTTCAAAGTCAGGGAAGTTTCAGAACACAGGGAAGCTGTTTTACAGAGTGGTTCTAAAGGCAAGGATATGGAGCCAAACTGCTGGATACAAATAAGTCTGACTCCTTTCTGAACTGAGCAGCCTTGGTCTATACATTTCATCTTTCAGAGCCTCTTCTTCCTAGTCTGTAAAATGCAGGGAGGGGTAATAATAATAACAACGGTAATAATAATAGCCTCACAGGGCTGTGTAAACATTAAATAAGATAATCCATATACAATATTTAGAATGATACCCGGCACATTTTAAAAATGCAAGAAAGAAAGTGAAAAGAAAAAAGGAGAAAGAAAAAATATTTCCATGTTAAAGAGAGCTGAGTAAAAACAGAATAATATGTTTCCATGTGCAACTACCATCTTAAAACACTTTTAAAACACAGCAACAGAAACAAAAGTTGAGAGAAGGAAATTTCACAGATGTCCAAAAGAAAGAGGCAAAACGTGGAGAGGAAACCAGAGATCCCTCCCTTGGCTAAGCCTGTTTCTCCTCCACTGTCTTTTCAAAACTCAACTCCCAGAAGAGTTCTGGGCGCTAATCCCACTGGAGCCAAATTGTAACTAGGGAACAGTCTTCCAGCTTCATGTCTGCTTTCAGAACTTTGCATTAATATCAAAATATGCCTGTACATTCCTATTTTTAAAAAATGATTTTAGAGGGTAGAGGTATAAACTGAGAATTCAGGATTTGCAGATACTGACTACTATGCATAAAACAGCTAAATAGCAGTGCATTGCACGGGGAACTATATTCAGTACCTTGCAATAGCCTAAAATGAAAAAGAATATGAAAAGAAATATATATAGATAAATGTATATAACTGAATCACTATGCTGTACACCAGAAATTAACACAACATTGTAAACCAACTATACTGCAACAAAAAAATATTAAAAAACATTTTTAACAACTCAATGTTTGTTGATGTTGACCTGTAGGACAGGCTTATAATATACATAAATGTACATGAAACACAATGAAAAACCAAAAATGCTATCCCAATGCTTCACCATCATATGAAAATGTAATTGAAGAAAATTAATTATGCACAGAAAAAAAGGCACTCATACCATGAGACAAGTTACCTGGAATAAGTGTGAAATGGCTAATTTGCTAAGAGGGTAACTAACGTGACAATAGGACCAGCCCAAAGGAGGTGTTTTGGACAACTTTGCACTAAACAAGACAGGCCCCTCACTGGTCTGCTGTGCACGAACATACTTTGTCCCTCCTCAGAGAAGCAAACAGAGTTTACACTTGATTTCTGTTCCATTGATTCTATTGAACAATGTTCTGTAATCAAGCAGCTGCCACACTGCCAACCGGCTTCCAGACTGAGCTACTCCAATCTCAGCCGGCGCCACCTCGCCGGGGTCTGCAGAGAATCACTAGTCCTGTAAGGACACAGCGGCTGCCTTGTAAGTCATCTGGCCGCTGGCTCGTGCTCCCGCCACCTGCCGGTTAGAAGGCGGGCTCCTCTTTCCCCGCAGCCACTGGAACCGCACTCCTGTTCCAGGGGTGTCTCAGGAACCACGTGACCGAGAAACCAAGTGATGCTGACAGCCAGCGTTTGTCATCAGCCTGGACCGCAAATGTCCTTGGCAAAACCCTGAACCCTTAGAAGACCATTTTCAGAGTAGGAAATATGAAAGTTAACTATTTTACAAAGTAAAAAGGGAAAGTATTTACACAGGAATTAGTTTTATGGGACGATTATGGAGGGGTGAAATAAAGGAGCATTCAAGATAAACAGATTTCTGTTTTAGTTCAAAATGTATTTCTATTCCCTCAAACCTCTTGAAATGTTCTACACTGTTCTGTAAGCTCTAATGCCAAAATATTAAACACAATAAGCTAGGATTTGGTCAATTTTTTTTTAACTCAAGCTATAAACTGCAAGAGAGTATATTTGTAACAGGGCTATCATGAGTGAAGTTAATGGAGTAGGGGGCACATACATGAGAAATACTCAGGGATGCAGGGTGCAGCGGCAGGGCATGAAGGAAAATGGATTGAGCTTTTGCACACACTTAGCAAAATGCTCCCAAAGCCACTTACAAAGCTGCCCTGTACAGGGGAAAGGTATAGCTCAAGTGGTAGGGCACATGCTTAGCATGCATGAGGTTCTGAGTTCAATCCCCAGTACCTCCATTAAAAAAATAATAATAAATAAATAAACCTAATTACCTTCCCCTACAAAAAAAATAAATAAATAAAAAGACAAAGCTGCCCTGGATCAGCAGGCTCATTTCAGATACTCTTCTCACGAGGCTCCGTCCCTTTCAATGTACCATAGCTTTCCTTGAAAACAAAACCAACAAAACACAAAACCTGACAGAGAATCCCAAGAATGAATCCCATTTTCAGATCATTCATTTTACAGCAGACAGAAAACACACTAAGGGTCTTGTGTTGTGCAGAAAGGCAAAAATTGTATGATCTCATCTATACGTGAAATCTTAAAAAGTTGAATGCGACAATGAATATACGTATGTTCATGTATAACTGAAAAATTGTGCTCTACTCTGGAAATTGACACAACATTGTAAACTGACTATAACTCAATAATAATAAAAAAAAAATCTTAAAAAGTTGAGCTCATGGGAACAGGAGTAGAACGGGGCTGGGGGATCGGGAGGTGTCTGTCACTGATTCCCTGGCTGACCCCTAGCTTGCCTCAGACAGGAACATGACATTGAACCATCAAAGCTTCCACTGAATCTGTACGTTTTAGTTGACAAAACTGATTTTGCTCCCCGTCCCAAATTGTGTGCCCCCTCCAGCAGCAAAGCTGTCGGTTTGGTTTGCATCCATCTCTTCTCTGGTAAGCTGGCCAAACAGCTGAGAAGCGTGGCCGAGAACAGCCCCAGGCAAGAAGGCTACAGATATCCTGAAATTATTATGAAAAGCTCTAGAATTATTTTCAGTAATAAATGCTTCTCAATTTTCTGTCTGCCTTTGTTCAGTTTGCAGAGGCCTGAAGTTGGTTTTGGTTTTTTTGTTTTTTTGTTTTTTTTTTTTTGACAATTGTGTGCATTTTCCCTTCACTTGCTTTTTGTGGAGAGGTTTCCCTAATTCCTCACTTTACCGTAACTGGAAAGCCCTCTCATTTGTGTACTTTTAAAACGGATGCTAGTGGATAACAAGTCACTCCAGTACGTATATTCTATTAGATACATTTAAAAGAGAGATAAGATGGTTTTGTTGTAAATCATCAACATTTACAATATATGGGAAATGACACACTTTGTTAACTCTTAACATGATTAAAAATTTAAGATACCAACTTAAAAATGTGTGAGCGCATGTGTAGTTTGTAAAAAGTTAGTAGGCATGTAAACCAAAATTTAAAGCTTTAAACTCCCAGCCCTAGATAACAGGAAAGTTCTGAGAAAAATTGGAGATCTTGGCCTGGAGAACTGGCCTGTAATTGCCTGAAACACACCAGGTCTGAGTGGAATCATGCCTACTGACCTTGCTTGGAATGGCTGAGTTTTAGAAAAAAATGACTGTGTTCTGTATCCTATTACAGCCCGCTTAAGTTTGCCCACATACAAAGTAAGAACTAAATACACTTAACAATTTCTAAGGGTTAAACTTAAGCTTTAGTTTCGATGCTTTGTGTTAGCGTTCAACACCCACTATAATTAGAAAGTAACAATTAGTAATCATTTAGCAATTGTTCTGAAATTTTCAAAATTTTATGACGTTAGGGGTTTATAATTCTTTCCAAAATATGCATTTTTATTATAATAGACCAATAATTGCACTTTCGTTAGGCAAGTTGCCTCCTCAGCTTTCAAGAAATTTATGATAAAGTAATAACAAGGAACTTACCAAAAACACACACTCGACAAAACCTTGCAGATCACTGACAAGGAGTTAAGCGTCTCAAAATAAACATTATTGTCCTAGTGACTGTGCAAGAGAGATGTAAAAATATCAAAACAAACAGAAGGTCAAAATTTAAAAGCAACCAAAAAACTAAGCTTCTGAGAGGGACAAACGTATCTCAAAAAGTGGATTTCTCCTTTCTATACCTCAATAGACCTGAAAACATGGTCTGAGCGGTTCTCCTTACGGAGGGAAATGGTAGTTGGAAGATAAAGAAGGACTCATTTTTCACTTGCTACTTTTTTGGACATTTAGGATTTGACTTCTAATGTGACATGTATGTATTACCTATTCCCAGAAAATAAATAAATAATTTTAAAGTATAAAATGATGGAATATATCATCTACTGATTATGTAAGACATGTTTCTCATAACTCAGCTGTTACATTTCTAATGAAATTATCCAATGTTCTTTGAATATACGTTAGTAAATCAAATGTAAGGAAAACAAGAGATAAGTAACTGGAGTCAGAAAAACAAGGATAGTGAGAAAAAAGGATAAATTTTAGGGTTGAGACAGTAAGTACAATATAAATTAAAGAATGGAGAGCATGGAATTAAGGAGGAAATCTGGGGGTTTATTCACTGTTTCATTATTTTCTGCTTTGAGAGTATACGGCACACTGACTAGAAAAAAATGGTGATTTCAGAGCTAAAAGATGCAATTTAACTCTCTGTAGTATCATTTCCCCCAGATGATTATCTTGCAAATAAAGCAGGTGTAAAGGTTAAGAACACTGCCTCCCAAGTTCAAATTAAGTCTCTGCCTCTTATTACTAAGTGACCTTGCGTACGGTATTTAACTCTCCTCACCTCCATTTCCACATCAGGAAAATAGGCTAATGACAAAAGTACCTAACACGGTGATCGCAAGAATCAATGAGCTAGCACACATAAAATGCAAAACAGCCCTGGTGCGCAACAAGAAGTCAGTCGATGTCAGCTATCACTGTTAAGTGCCAACAGTGTTGATGTGAATCCCGTGGCTTAAAAACCAATGATACAATTTGTCACTGTGCAAAAGACATTCTGCTGTTCTATTACTATTTTTATGCATTTGATTAGACTTGACAAATATGAATTAATTGATAAGATTAAAAGTTGGACGATTTTAGAATGTTTATGACTTGCTGCTCAGAGAAAAGGCAACCAGGCTGTCACAGTGCCTATACACATGTTCCACGATGCCCAAATCAAAGGACTGAGAAAATAAATACGTATGGTGTATTTAAAGAAAAAAAAATTCAACGTGAATGAAAACTCAATGGGAAAGGCGCCTTATTCCAAAATTTAAAAGTTTCACTGGGAAAAAGACAGTGACTCTGCACTGCATAGATACCCCAACATCGCAATGACGGTTTAACAAAACAGCATGTTGAACAATGAATCCAAAAATACCAAATGCTTTAAAAGTCAGCAGGAGAAAAAGGATCCTGAGATACCTTTAGAGCCAGAGCACATAACTGGGATTCATTTCCAGGCAATCAACCAGCTTGAGTCACCAGAATGGAGATGTTATGTAAGACATGCATGCCTGGGATGTGAGGGCAATCTGGCTGCGACGTCTGTCACCCCATTGATCGCCAGGGTTGATTCGACTGATCTGGCTGGCTAGGCGGGTGTCCCCTTCCTCCCTCACCGCTCCATGTGCGTCCCTCCGGAAGCTGCGCACTCGGTCGAACAGGACGACCATCCCCGGTATAGGAGGATCGTTCGTCTCGGTCAAGGGTATACCAGTAGCTGCGCTCCACTGCTAGCCCCTCTAAGCAAGCTCTCAAGACATGCGTGCCTGGTTCTCAGAAGCCATTGACTTCTGTCACTGAAAACAGTACAAACTGCAGCCTACCTTAGCTCTGCAGTTACAGAAAGACTGAATATCATAATGAGATCAAGCCTTCTCAAATGATCTATAAATTCGATATGATTTTAATCAAATCCTTATAGATTTGGAGTATTGAACATCCAAGAATGGCTAAGAACCCATAGGAAAAAAAATAGGAAAAAAAAGAAACAAGTTGAGAGTAGTTATTGTACCAAACATCCAGAATTATTATAATAAAGCTATAACACTTCTAAAACCATGTGGTACTAGCACAGGGAAAGTAAAAACAGGTTCACAGCTGTGTGGAAACTTCAGTGCGGAAAGGTTGGAATTTTTTTTTCTAAATCATGTGCTTTTTAGTATATTGAAAGAACGGCGCTCCTGGGTTACTCTATACACACTAAAAAAAGTCGGTTACAGGTTCTTTAAAGACTTTTATATGAAAAAGCATAACTGAAAACTTTTAGCAATAGAATATAGGATATCTTCATGAATTTGGAATGGAGAAGGATTTCTTAAATAAGGCACAGTAAGTGTAAACCATAGAAGAAGTTATTAAAATTAATAACTGTATCAGGCTGCCAGGGCTGTCATAACAAAGCACCTCAGACTGGGTTGTTTGAACAATAGAAATGCATCTTCTGACAGTTCTGGACCCTAGAAGTCCAAAGTGAGGTATTGGCGGTACGGTTCCTCTCTGAGGCCACTCTCCTGGGCTGGCAGAGAGCCATCTTCTCTCTGTGTCTTCATGTCCGTTTCCCTCTGTACCTGTCCGTGTCCCAACTTCCTCTTCTTACTGGGGCACTGGTGGTCCTGAATTAGGGCTCACCCTAACAACCTCATGTTAACTTAAGTACCTCTTTTAAGATCCTAGTCCCACACTGAAGTCCTGGGGGTTAGAACTTTAGCATCTGAGTTTGGGGATAATACTGTTAAGCCCATAAGATGGGCAAAGACTTAAAATAGGCACTGCACAGAAAAGGAAACCCTAATGGCCAACAGTACACGATCAAAACATGCTGAATCTCATTTCTATCCACAGAAAGACAAGTTAAAAACCACAGTGACACACCATTTCACACCCACCAGATTGGTCAGAATTTTAAAGTCTGACAGTAACGAGTTTTGACAAAGATATGCATCAACTGGATTGCATGCACATGGCTCACGGGTCTGCAAACTTCTCTAATGGCCTTACATTTTTTTTTTCTGATTCACCCAGTAATGTTGATGGTGTTCATGCCTTAAGATTCAGAAATATCAATCCTAGGACTATTAACTAGAGAAAGTCTTGAACATTTGCACCAATAAGCATGTAAAAATTGCTCACATCAGGACTGTTCGTGGTAGCAAAATAGTGGAAAACCAGTCTATCATTAGCATTATGAATACATAATGTTACAGTCCTATAATGAAGTATTCTAGAGCCATTGAAAGGAATCAATTACAGGTAAAAGTAAAAATGTGTATGAATCTTAGGAACATAAAGGTGAGTTTTTAAAAAAAAAGCAATTTTGATATAACACCCAAAGAAAGATGATTTGATTTATATAAATTTCAAAAACATGAAAAACTAAAAAAATGTATTTTTAAGGACACAGACATATGTGGTAAAGCCACAAAGAAAAAAAAAGAAAAAAAAGAAACATAAAATTCTGGATAATGGTAACTCTGAGGCAGAATGGGTTGGGGAGGGGCATACAATACAGAGCTAGTCACTCAATTCATTCAAAACTCTAACCTTTATCAAGTGTTTTATTATAAAGTAAAAAATTAGAACACATAGTGCATCTATATCACAATAGCATATTATGTGAAAGTAGAATCCATTTTCCAGGCATAACATTTCAAAGTCACCAGAACCACGATGGAATTGATGTGGTGAGGAGGGAACAATGTTCATGAGTCCAACATTTTTAAATCAAATATTCAAAGTCAAAATGCATGCAGGTGTATAAACATGGAAGTGATATTTCAGAAAAGGGAATCTGAATCCAAGTAACAGGCTATCCGGCAGAGAGAGGGACAAATCCCATTAGGGCCTCTTACTTACTTTTTTGCAAAACTCAAGGCTTCATACGGAGAGCCACTGCCCGGCCTAGACCCGGGATTCCATGGCCTGGCTGAGTTACCAATTACTGGCCCACAAGGAAAAGGCAAACCGAACACCGTGTTCTGATTCATCTAACGCCACTCCAGAAAACACAGGACAGCCTCAGGGGACACCACTCAAGCCCACAAGCCTGGGAGAGCTGAGTTCTGGGGCTGTTAGGCTGGGGATGGGTAGAATAGAGGAGGTGAGAAGCAGCCTGTCTTGTCCAATTGCCTGGATTTCTGTCCTAACTTCTGTCTATTCAATAGATGTTTTTAATATTTGTACTTTAATTCAAAAGTAATTAGCATGAAAGCTGCTTTCAGAGACATAGGGGATATTTAAATACAGTACTTACTCTGTTAGTAACAAGGATTCCACCCTCTTTCCAATCTTAAGAAAATTCCAAAGAAATGCTTCCCAGATTTTTATAGCTCTCTTCCATCTATTCCAGACCTTCAGTACAAGCGGAAACAGAGCATTTAGCTGAGACAGATATGGACAGAGATACAGACCAACTGTGTTTCTCTTCAAGAGTTTTTGGAACCACCATCCCTATCTTACCATACCCATCACAAGCTTTATACTAATTTCTGAAACTCTGTGTCTTTTCTCCCAACAATCCCATCCCTGGCCAAGTATTAGCCGTACTAATCCTAAACCATGGCTGGAATAATCATTGAGTATCAATGGCACATAATAAAAATAATCCTTAACCACGGACCAGGAAAAATTAGGAAGCCAGGTCATTCAATGACTTCAACAGAGAGATCATTCTAAAGATGGAAAGACTTCATTTCTCTACTTGGAAATTAAACGTATGCTTAAAAGATTACCCTGTCCAAACAGCTTCACGACTTGTAACTAGCCCTAGACGTAGTGACGAGATGTGAATTATATAAACATGGTAACGGGACAGCACACATCCTTCCCCACCACCTTCTAGGAGGCAGTCTGAGCACAGCAGGGGTACAGCACTGCGGCTCTGGCCTGGTTAGGCTGACAGCATTGCCAGATTCGATTAAATTTCACAAAATGTCAAAATGCAGCGAGGAAATCATGACGCATAATGCCACAGAAGCTCAGCAGCACAAAAGCAGCTGGAGCGGTTCTTTGCATAATTTATTGAGTGTCTGCTACAGCACGGCAGGGCCAAAGCAAAAGGAGGAAAAGGAAGAAAGGACCACTGCCGTGGACCCAGACTGATCATCCGAAACACAAATCTGTGATTTGCATCGTGAATACAGAACAGGGGATTCCAGTGAAACAGAGCCCTAAGTCACCGGCAAGAGACTTGGAGACTTACGGAACCGTAACAGTGAAACTTTCTTTGAAGCTTAAGTTATGAGTGATAAGGGTTATCATTTTCTATTCATGGGTTCTCATAGCTATTACAAAAGCAAAAGGAGTTTGAAAATGATGAGTTTAAGCACAGCACTGGTGGCCACGCTGAGAGTGAAGTGCCTTCTGTCAGTCCAATAGAAACTCTTCTAAAAGAAGGAGTTTTTTACGATGCTAGAGGTTTCTTCACAAGAATCTTACAATTTATGGTTCATTCCAATTACAGGGCACAACAAAAACGGCACAGTGTGGCACCCTGAGGATCAGGCTCCAATTTTAGATCTAGCCCCCTAATCAGCTGTGACGGAAAGTGAAAATCCACGAGGCTGAAAGGAGCAGCGACAGACGCTGGGAGACCGACGGTTCAGTTCTGGAAGGAAACAGCTGATAACGGAGCATCCCCTGTCTGGTCAGAAGCTCGAGCGTTGTCACCTGAACTCAGCCCGTGGGGAGGAGGCTGCCCACACCAGCTCCCCTCCAGGGCCTCCGGGACCATCACGACCAGGAGAGCCGCACCACGACAGCTGGAAGGAGCCTCCAGTCTGAAGTCAGGGGGTGGGGAGGGGGCGAAGGCGTCGGCAAGCTTGGCTGGACTTAAAGTCGCCCCACCTGCTCTTGTCACACATCAGGAGCAGGAACAGCAGAGAGACTGACGGACTGACAGCCGTTCCCTGAGGACTTGGGCTCCACTTTTCTAACTGCAGGTCCTCGATCCCTCGCTGCGCAAAGTAGGTCAACAACGTTGGGCAGAAATGCAGACTCTCAGGCCCCACGGCAGGATCTGTTGAAGGAGGAATTCTTCTTAAAGATCCCCCAAGATTCCCGTGCACGTTCAGGTCTGAGAAGAAAGCGCTGCTCTAAACCACGCCGCGTAACTCTTCCGATCCGGAAAGCACGGCCCCTGCAGACAGGCTGCTTGGGTTCAAGCCGCACCTCCTTCGCTCACCGTCAGGGGGGCCCTAGGTAAATTCCTTAAACTCTCAATTCCTTCTGCAAAATCATCACTATACTCACCTCACAGTGTTCTCGTGTTGAGTAAGTGAATGTAAGGAAAGCACTTAGCAAGATGCCTGGCATAAAGTAAATTCTCTGTAAATTTCAACAATTATTATTTCAATATTATTTTTATTTATGATGATTTGACAAGGAAAACATCAGAAAGCTATTGACCATTGGCCTCTGCAGATATATGCCTCTGCTTAAAAACACGGATTTTGCAAGACTTGATAGAGTGACTCCCTGTTGTCGTCAAAAACCAGAAACTTCCAGGCTCAGTATAAAAGCACTGCTTAGTGTCTTAACCCTGCTACTAACGCCAGTTGTCACAATGCCCACAGAGTTCTGGATCGCCCCATAGGCCAGCTAACTATGTTGAGGGCACCCACAAACAAGCCACAATTTCACCTCACCCAACAAAAATTAAAAAGCACAGCTCTATGAATCTACTGCAATTTTGCAGTCAGAAAATCTAGAAAAACACTACATTATTTTTGTATACAGGTAAAATTGGGGTTATTTCAAAATGGAAAATCTTTCTCCAATTTTGACACGTTATTCCCGTCTTGTCTAATTATGCAAAGAAAGAGTAAAATTTAGGTTTAATTACAGACATGGGACATGTTTACCGACCCCAGTCATTCTGAACTACTTGTGAACTTCTCTCTGTGCTAAGAATTTTTACATGCGGTACCATTAGCCTAAATTTCTCAGTTTTAACCAGTGTTAATACCTTCCAGCTTTAAAATACCAGGGACAGGTGGTGTTGGAACAGGTCGAGTTGATTACTCATTGTAGAGAGGGAGAATGCACACCCTAGACCTCTGGGATGCCCAGTAAAAGGGGTTAGAAAGAACCTATTAGAATCCTGGGGTTCGTATTAGGTGAATATGCGCAGGAAGGAAGAGCTTTGCTCAGGACCGGCTGCTGTTTATGACCAAGCTTCTCAATAAATCTTACCATTACAGGGGGAGAAGCCAAACAGAGCGAAATCTATCATTTGTAAGGAAGGCACAGCCACTCATATTGTCTAGGACGGACGAATATTTGCCCATTTTTGAGATTTGGACCGTGTTTCAACTTATGTTCAGACGTGATTTCAGAGCGCTCTTGTTTCTGACTTCATCCATCTGCGCACAGAGCCGTGGACGACTTTTTCAGATGCTGCTGTTCTGTGAAATCGATAATGGGCTGCAGAATGCCCAAGCCCGACCGTGAGTGCCAGGCTAGTTCCCAGCTGGCAGCGGCTAGTTTTCTCTCCAGGAAAACCCTCCATCACTCAGAATCCAGGAGTGCCCCCTGTGAAGCATCCCAGCATCCTCCCCCCCCCCCCCGGGGGGGGGGGGGTCCGTCCTCAGCGCTCCAGTTGCACGATGCGTGTGCCGCTTCCGGAGCGCGTGGGGAGCCGGCTGTCCGCGTCTGTCTGTTACACTCTTCCTCCTTCCCGCTCCATCGGGAGCTCCTGCTGGCAGGACCTTTTATCTGTATGTGTTCAGGGTCTCCTGCCCCCTCCCCACCAAAAAAGCACTTCTGTCCACCCTGCTCCTCTCTGTTCTATGCAGAAGCCAGTGCTGAGCAGGCTACCACTTGATCCCACATCCTCTGTCTTCCTGTTTGATTTTAATGGGGGGCCCTGACGGGCGATGCGAGGAGGGGAGGAAGGCAAGGTCAGGGAATATTCCTGCAAGGTGGCCTCATGATGGATGTGTCACCGTTTACAGGTCTCAGTATTCTTACAAGATTCTCTCCTCTGGGTCCTAGTAACAATTCTCTTCCCCTTCCCTTAGGGGAGAGGATGAAACCAGCAGCTCAGCCCTTCCTAGCCTGCAAACCACCCCCTGTGGGGCTCCACACCGGCCTTTGTGAGCAAAGCCTCCCCCGATCATCCCAGCTTGAGTGTGTTTTCTTTCCTGGTGTGACTGTGGCCCACACACTGCATTTCTACCCGGTTGCATGTCAACTTTTGTGCCATATACGATTCCACTGCTGAGAGTAAGACCGCCAGCCTCTTGGGTTTATATTCTGAACCCACCTAGCCCAGTGCCTGGCATCATCTGGATGGATGAATACACTTGCTTTTCATATTAAAACTTTCCCCTTTTTTCCCCGTTTGAAGAGATTTTTCCAGCTGGGTGGGAAAGAGGTGGCTGGTTATGGGTGGCAGAGTCTCCTGAAAGGACTCAGGGCAGAATGGGGAGTGAGTCACACAAGGGAAATAAATAAATATTCCTGGAATCAAGGACTCAGGGAGGGGGGAGGGGAGCTAAAGAGGGGCCATGAAGGGTAAGATAAGTTGGAAAAAAGTATAATTATTTTCATCTAAATCCACTTATTCTTAGCTAATGAATTCAAAGACACAAAATATTTTACTTGGGTAAATGAGATTTTTAAATGAACACAGAAAGGAAGTTATAGGAGCTTGCCACCCGACCCAATGATCAATGCCACCTAACCCTCCGTCCTCTCAAGAATTATCCCGCATGAAATTTCAAGGTAGCTTTTTCAAAATGCATTTTGTAGAAAACAGCCACAATTCTTCCCAGAAGAAGCAGATGGATTACACTCAATGTATTATTAGTAACATACACTCCTTGCAGTTCCGGGCGTGGGTGACTTACAAAACCGTCTTCCACATCTGTCTACAATTTCAACAAAATAATACCCATACCTAGAGACAAGGAGATGCTATCATGTCCTTTCTTCCACTTACCCTTTAAAATAAAGTCAGATTGCTACAGGCCAGGGCCAGCAGAGAGTCTACATGTAGAGCCATCTCTGAGAATGATCACTGGAGGGTGACAGCATTGCCATCTGCAACAGAGGATGGCGGGTATTAGCACGAGGGTGATTTAATTATTTCTCACTGCCAACAGAGGCGTCACCTGATTATCCTCCAGCTGTTCCATATTAAAATAAATTGCCACATTTAAAAGAGCTGGTAAACAGGGTAATAATGATTCTTATGCTCTTGTATCTAAATAGTCAACTTCGTACAGAATTATTTGGGGTATAAACAAAGCAGGAACCACATTAAGAAACACTACTTAATAGTGATCCAAAAGGGGGAAAAAGCTCTTGGAGAATGATATTTTTAACTCTCTGTTTTGTGCATGGTGCTATAACAATAATATAAAATTGTTACATTCTCTCCTCTAAAAATATCTAAAGGCAAGGTGGGAAGATATTCAAAAAAGAAGGAAGTCATGGAATATTAAGAGATCTCAGATTCTCTTACAAATATTGTCTGCTGGTATATGAAATAGAAACGGATTCTACATATTTCTAAGAAAGGTTTGGAAAAAGGAGTGAGAAGTTAAGTAAAACTAATTGTGAAAGTCTGGTTTTTGTAATAGTCTATCAGTGAAATGTAGTTCTTACTAAAAGACTTAATTCAGCGAGTACAGACATGGATTGAATTGCAGCCTAAATGCCTAGCAAAGCAGGTATGTGTTTGAAACACACATATGTTTCAAACACATACATGCACAACACAAAATAATGTGACAATAAAATATCAGAAAATTAATATTAAGTTTTTCAAAGAAAAATTTTAAAACTAGATAACTATTTAAACCTGCATGACTACAGAAGTTGCCTCTTGTGCAACCAAATAATGCAAGAAGATACATAAAAATGTCTAACTCTAATACCAGCTTTACTTCTAAACCATCTTTTTCTCATTTATGTGAATGAAGTCAAATAATTAAATGATATCATAATATATGAAAAATGTTTAGTATTAAGGGAATTAAAAAGACACATAAAAGAAATGAAATGCTACTTAAAAGCTATGTATGTATTAATTTGTCATGTCATGTTAACTGCTGCATTTGGGGCACACAGTTGACCAGTCTTCCAAACTGGTAGGTAAACTCCATCATGACCCTGGAATGTTCTATCCATTTTTTGCCTTTTTATTGTGGTATTTTTTCCTCAGCTGTGATTTTCCCCATTCATTCACTTTCTTTTCATTGGAATAATCAAGATGATGAAGACTCTTGATTCTAACATCCATAGGCTATGACTTGTGCTATAATTTTATAATAGATGTTTTCTTTCAGTTTTAAAATTATCTCTCTTGATGAGTATCTTGTTTTCCTGAAATTAGTGAATCAGTTGATATTTATTAAGTTAGATGATGTGCAAAGCAAGGATTTCTGGGGATTAAAAAAAAATAAGACATGAACTTCAAGAGCCTCATAACCTATTTGAAAAGGAAAGGCACAGATACATGAAAGGCTAATTAAGAATACAAACTGACAAATGATAATTGCTAAGTAAATCGATAATAAGTGTTATGGGTTTGCAGATAAGTTGCAACTGAACTAGGAAGTGTGTTTGAGAAGAAGTGTCTAGAGGATTGCTTTATGCTGGAAGAAATTATAGGGGAGAAGACATGGAGGTGGGTGACAATACTGGAAAACTGGCAATCAGAAAGCACGAGAGACAGGACCAGGATGGCAGGGCAGGAGGATGTGGAGCTCGCCTTCCTCACAAACACATCAAAAATATATCTACGTGTGGAACAATTATTAGAGAAAACCCACTGGAAACTGGCAGATGATTTCTTATACAACCGAAACTGTAAGAAAAATCCCCACATATCCAGGTAAGACAAAGGGAAAAAGGCATCAGGGTGGGACCTGTGCCCTTGGGAGGGATCTGTGAAGAAGGGAAAGTCCACATAGGTAGGCCCTTGCCCTGGGGAGCCCCCTGGCCTGCTGGGAGGTCCACTGGGACAGACAGAGCAGTTGGAGGGGCCTGGACTCTGCTCTGAAGGAGTTAGCACATGCTAGCTTGCTGGCAATTAGGGCAGAGAGAGACCGGCACTGACAGCTACCATCATGGCATATTTTCCAGCCCGAAATGCATACCTAACAGGGCTGCAAGGATACATAGCTGCTAGGTGCTCAGTCCCTTGTGGGAGGGAGAGGACTCGGTCTAGCTGTGTGGAGACAGCCCAGAGGGCCTGCTGTGGTCAGGGCCAAACATAGTGGGGGACGGATCTGACACTGGAGCATATTGTCAGGTAGGGTAGGTCCAGTGGCATTGGACTTTGTGAGTGTGCATGTGGTGGGGGTGGGGCTGGCCTTCCTGATTCCCGTGGCCACAGCACCCTGGGCCCCAGCACCAGACTAGCACTGTGTCTGGGATGAACACAACAGAGAAAGGAGCACTTCTGGGCAGAAGCTCAGACTGCTACATGTGCAGCCCAGAGCTTCGCTCTGATCACACTGACCTTAGTAGCTTTAATGCTTACCTCCTTCAGGACAGAGCATGCACTTAAGGAAAATGGAGCCTGACTGAATTTGATTCTCAGGGTTTCTACTTCAACAACTGCAGAGCAGTTCTTGCCCCTGACAGGGCTGGGACAACCAAAGAGCCAAGAGGAAGCCCTGCACAACTTACAGTGCAGGCTCTGATCAACACAACACCAATCACACCCCCTATCTAGGGGATAATGGTCAGCACAATCTAAGGAAAGATGTGGCAGAATCCATACCCAAAACAGCCCTGGCACCAAAAATATTGGACTCACAGAAGCTACACAGGGATGCTCCCACATTAAAACACCCCTTCAAGACCATAGTAGATAACTGTTTCTCCTAAATCCATAGAGACAAGAAAATTAAGTAAAAGGAAAAAGCAAAGGAACGACTCCCAATTAAAAGAACAAGAGAAATCCCCTGAAAGAACAAATGATGAAACAGACCTCAGCAGTCTACTAAACCCCTAGTTCAAAAAGAGGATAATAAGATGCTAAAGGAATTAAGAAAAGTTATTGATAGAAATGCAGATTACTGTAACAAGGAAAAAGAAACAACAAAGAGGAACCAATCAAAATTAGACAATTCAGTTGCTGAGATAAAAACCAATCTAGGAGCAATGAATAGCAGACTAAATAATGCAAAGAATGAATAAATGATCTGGAATATAGAATAATGGATATCACCCAGTCAGTACAACAGACAGAAAGATGAATAAAAAAAAATAAATAAAAGCAACATACAAGATATGAGATAATATAAAGTGTGCTAACCAATGCATAATAAGGGTACCTGAAGGAGAAAAGAGAGAGAAGGTGATCAAAAATGTATTTAAAGAAATTCTGGCTAGAAACTTCCCAAGCCTAAAGAAGGAAACAGATATCCAGGTACAGGAGGCATAGAGGGTCCCAAACAAGATGAACCTAAACAGAACCACACAGAGACTTATCATAATTAAAATGGAAAAGTTAAAGATAAAGAGAGGATCCTAAATGCAGCAAGGGACAACCAAAGAGTCAGTTACAAGGAAGCCCAAATAAGGCTATCACCTGATTTCTCTATGGAAATGTTGCAGACCAGCAAGGACAGGCATGACATATTCAAAGCCTTGACAGGGAAAAACATGCAACCTAGGGTACTCTATCCAGCAAAACTATCATTTAGAATAGAAGGAGAGATAAAGAATTTCTTAGACAAGCAAAAAATAAAAGAATACAGCAATACTAAACCTAATATAAGAGAAATACTGAAAGGTCTTCTCTAAAAAGGAAAGAAGCACTAATCTATAGGAAAGGGGGAAACACAATAAGAAAGGCAAATGTATAAAAGTATTGAAGATCACTTAAATAAGCCAGTACATAGAAAAAATCAAAAGAACTTTGTAAAAGTGATTATAACTACAATTGACAGCAAAAGGATATGTATAAATATGTAAAATATGACATCAACATCACAAAATGTGAGAGAAAGGGAGTAAAAACATGTAGATCTTTTAGAATGTGTTTGAGCTTATATGACTGTCAGTCTAAAGAAAGTAGATATAGCTATGGGTTAAAATAGTTTAAAACCAGGGTAACCACAAATCAAAAACATATAATAGGTACGCAAAAACCAAAAAGAAAGGAACTGAAACACAATACAAAAGAAAACCATCAAACCACAAAAGGAAAAACAAAAAACGAAATGAAAAAAGAAGAGCTATAAAATCAACTTGGAAAACAAGGCTTAAAATAGCAGTATTAATAATAATTTAAATGTCAATGGACTAAAGGCTCTAATCAAAAGATGCAGAGTGCCAGACTGGACAGAAAAACGATAACCTACAACATGTTGCCTACAAGAGACTCACCTTAGGGAGAGAGACAACACAGACTGAAAGTGAGGGCATATAAAAGTATATTTCATGCAAATGTCAAGAAGCAGGGGTAGCAATACTCATATCAGACAAATGGACTTTAAAGCAAACTCCATAAAGAAAGACAAAGAAGGACATTACATAATGATAAAGGGACCAATAAAAGAAGAAGACATTATACTCATTATAATGTATATAGAAGCCACCTAAATATATAAAGTAAATACTAACAGACATAAAGGGAGAAATGGAAAGGAATACAGTCTTAGTAGGAGACTTTAACCCCCAACTGACATCAACAGATTATCCAGACAGATAAGTAATAAGGCAACAGAGATCTTAAATGAGACAATAGACAAATTGGACTTGATTGATAACTCCAGGACACTACATCTAAACATACAAACAAACAAACAAACAAATAAAAAACATAAAAACAGGATACACATTCTTTTCGAGCACACATAGAACATTCTCTGGGACAGACCACCTAAGTGAACACAAAACAAGCCTCAAAAAATTTAGGAGGATAGAAATTATTTCAAGCATCTTTTTTTGACCACAACATTATGAAAATACAAATCAACCTCAGAAAGAAAAATGGGAAAAAAAGAATACATGAAAACTAAACAACATGCTACTAAAAAAAAAACAAAAACAAAAAAAAAAACAATGGGTCAAAAATGAAATCAGAGAGGAAATTAAAAAAATATCTCGAGACAAATGATAATGAAAACACAACCACACAAAATCTGTGGGATGTAGCAAAAGCAGTTCTAAGAGGGACGTTCATACTGATACAAGCCTTTATTATTGGTTCTAACAGTTTCTGCGTGGAGTCCTTAGGGTTTTCTAATACAGCGTTAGGTCATCTGCAAATAGTGACAGGCTCATGAAAAGATGCTCAACATCACTAATTATTAGAAAAATGCAAATCAGAACCACAATGAAGTACCATCTCATAATGGTCAGAGTGGCTGTCATCAAAAAGTCCATGTATAATAAATGCTGGAGAGGGTGTGGAGAAACGGGAACCCTCCCACA
Organism: Camelus bactrianus; assembly: GCF_048773025.1. Taxonomy (NCBI): domain Eukaryota; kingdom Metazoa; phylum Chordata; class Mammalia; order Artiodactyla; family Camelidae; genus Camelus; species Camelus bactrianus. Next base: position 19,353,636 of record NC_133572.1, read on the forward strand.
CTGTTGGTGGAAATACAGTATGGGGGTTCCTCCAAAAACTAAAAAAACAAAGGAGTTACCATAGGATCCAGCAATCCCACTTCTGGGCATAAAAGATGAAAACTCTAATTCAAAAAGGTACAGGCACCCAAAAGTTCATAGAAATGCTATTTACAACAGTCAAGACATGGTAACAACCCAAGTGCCGGTCAACAGATGACTGGTTTAAGAAGATGTGAGATTTTATATATAATGGACTATTATTCACCCATAAAAAAGAATATTGCAGCAACATGGATGAAGCTAGAGAATATCATACTAAATGAGGTAAGTCAGAGAAAGACAGGTATTTTATGATATCTCTTATTTGCGGAATTAAAAAAAATACATATGAATCTATATACAAAACAAAGACACATCACAGACATAGAAAACAAGCTTATGGTTACCAAAGGGGAGAAAGAGAGGGGAGGGATGAGTTAGGCGTATGGAATTAACAAATACACACAAACTATGCATAAAATAGGTAAGCAACAAGGACTTACTGTAGAGCACAGGGAACTATATTCAATGATCTTATAATAACCTATGATGGAAAATAATCTGAAAAAGTGTATCTATATAAAACTGAGTCACTTTGCTATACACCTGAAACTAACACAATATGTAAATCAATTATGTCAATTTTTAAAAAGTACAAGGAACATTTCAGGAGGAGAGGGATGTGGGGAGCAACCTACTTCAAAAGAGCAGTGGGATTTTGGGGGGGGGAGCATAGCTCAGGGGTAGAGGGCACGCTTAGCATGCATGAGGTCCTGGGTTCAATCCCCAGTTCTTCCATTAAAAGCAAACAAACTTTATTACCATCCCCCCAAAAAAGGATGAGGCCAGATACCTGGACATGAGGCCAGGTCAGCCTACAGCTGTGAAGCAAGGCAGTACAGGGGACATTGAGTCATGGGCTCTGAAACCAGACAGATGTCCTTTCAAATTCTGGTTTTGCCACCTACCAGCCCCATTTCCTCATCTGCGAAATGGAGAGGATAGTGGTGGCACCTCAGAGAATTCCTGCTCCTGTGAAACGGGAGCGCTCCTTTCATGGTGGGTAGCACATATCAAGGGATCAAGCAAGTTTGATTTCCTCTTATCAGCCACACTGAGGGGTCTCGGTCTTCTTGTGTCACCACTAGAAGGGTGTTAGTGTGGAGTGACATGATGAGTCATTTTATCATCACCCGAACCAAGCCTTGTGCCTCTGTACTCAGCTGTTAGTTCCCAGTAACCCTCCATATCTGCTCCTACACTTGCGAAGCGTCCCAGTGCGGTCAACACAGATTTGGATCAAGAAAGACATAGATTCAAATAGTGACTCCATGTGCTCCTCTTGACAAGTTATTTTCTCTGAGCTCAGTTTTCTCACAGGTTAAAAAAAAAGTAAATAATAAAAGCAATGTGTATATATATTATTATGAGGCTTAAATGAAAAAATCCCAGCAAAAGCATCTGACAGAAAGAGAGCCAGGCACACAGTGGGCGCACCATGAAGGTGACAATACTAGTGAACCCTTTCAGAGCCCTACTTCATGCCTGGCACTGAGCATTGTCTATCTAATCATCCGAATGACCCTACGAGGGAGATGGCGTTAGTGGTCCATTTTACATATGAGGAAACTGAGATTAGAAAGGGTAAGTAACTTGCCAGGTCACAGACAGCACAGATGGCAGAGCTGCATTAGAGTCAGGCAGTCTGACGGCAGAGACACCACATCACCCTCTCCTTCCCACCTTCTCAGGACCCTGAGAGTAACTGCCTGGTCTAGTGTCAGGTCCCCCAGAGCCAGGGCCCCTCGCTGACCTCACTGGCTCACTGTGAGAATGCCTCACGTGCACAGAAAAGCTGCCATCAGTGGGAAATCCTTTTGTGTTCTCTAGGAAGTTATTATCACCCTGCGTTTTATCCTTAAAGTCTAACACTGACAGCCGTTGCCAGCGTATAGAGAGGTTGCGAGAGTCAGCTATTCACCCATCATGTCTCATTTCCTTGCGGAGGACACATTTTGGTTAAAATTACCATCTTCTGAACACAGTCAGCCCTCCCCCTCTCCTAGCCGCGACCTGACATAGTTTGCAGTCTGGTGACCGCCCAGCGTGCGCCTGAACTTCCTGCGAGCTGCTCCTCCATTCAAGCCCCCGCTCCCATCAGTCTGCCCCCGAGTCTTTGCCAGCAGTCATTGTTCTGTACTCAATACCTCCTGCTTTTCTTCACCTGTTTCCATGTGGCTTTGCTCGCTCTATCACTTATCTTGAGAAGCTTCCCACTTCTTTGCCGAGAACACAAGACCTACTATGGTAAATGTCAGTTTCCCCAGAACATTCATGTAGCTGAAACTGCTCACTTATATTTCTTTGAAGACCTACATCCAGCACTTTACGGGGGAAAATAAATATAACTTCCTCCTAAGAATAAGGTTCAGGTCTTTTTACCTTTTTATAGTACAAGGATCAACCACAGTCTTTCACTCTCTTAAGCATGAGTCTTAAAAATAAATGTTGAAACACCTGTTACCTCATCAAGCAGCGACGGCTATCTGCTTAAGCCGTGATTCGCGCCTTTCTGATATGTGTTGACATTCAGTCTTTTCACTCTTCCACATGCTTCTTGTGCTTGGGGAGAGGGAAAGTGCAATGCTAGAGATGAGATAGTTCTCCTCAAACACCGGTCTGAGTCAGCCTCTGATGAGGCCACGTGCCTCTGCTGGCCCTGAGGAAGGGGTGGTCTGATCTGCTGTTGCACGTAGCTGTAGGACACACAGCATATTTTTTTATATGAATGAACCCTTAACCTCTACCTAAGGCATCAATACTTCATAAGTCTCATTCGTTTTCAAGTTCTTTCTCGGGACCGCCTCAGTAAGCAGATGAGTGACCGGCATCCATAAACTGGAAGATCGTAGATTACTTCGAGGGTTCTATAATCTGAACAGAAAACAAATATTTGAACCACATTATGGAACTAGCTGGAGAATCAACCCTTTGGAGTGTGCCATGCTATTTATTTCGGACTGCCGTTATCAATTTTTTGTGAAGTTCAATTTTATTTAACTTTATTTTATGTCAATTCCAGTTGTTGGTAATTTTCATTTTTATTTTGATTTGTTTTGCTTTTTTTTTCTTTACAGCTGAAACAGTTATGAGAGATATTTTCAGCAATCACAGATCTTCTGCCTCAAAGCAGTTAGTGGTTTAGTTAACAACCATGTTAATCCACACTGTGATTATGGAGATTACCTGGGACCTCTGGGGTTATTTCAATTTGGTGTAAACGTTGTCAGAACATAATTCAGAGGGTCTCTTTGTGTGAACTTTGTTTCTCCACGGTGTTTTAGCCTATTCCAGGCTAGTTAAAAATATATGATTGCTAAAATAACCAATCATATCACAACTGTGGTCTTATCAAACACAGAACCAGGCTGAGCCTGGGGTAGGTGGACAGAGGTAAAGCTCCGACAGAAGGAGAGGGTAATAGGAGTTTAGGATTTCCAGATACCACCTGCTATTTACAAAACAGATAAGCAACAAGCTTCTACTTTACAGCACAGGGAACTGTACTCAATAGCTTGTAACAGCCTATAATAAAAAGGAATATGAATTATTGTCAGTTTACAATGTTATGTTAATTTCTGGTGTACAGAAAAAAAATTTTTTAATTTAAAAAATATGAAAAGGAATATATGTATGTATAACTGAATCGCTATTCTGTGTATCAGAAATTAACACAGCATTGTAAATTGACTATATGGCAATAAAAAAGAAGGAGAGCAATACCCACTCTGAAGGCTGGACCCCTCCTCCCCAAATGACACGTGACCCTGGATGCCAGCCAAGGTGGTACCATCTTTAAAGGGAAAAATCCTGTCCAGTTGTGAAGTTACAAGATTTCCCGCAGTTAAGTTTCTCTTTTCATAAGGGAGTGAGTGAAGCGGTTCCCATCAGGGACCTGGGAAGCAGGCTGCAGCGGTTTGGTTTTCAGCTTCACCGCACAATAGCGGCACGATCCTGAGCAAGTTACCTCTGTTTGCTTCTGCCTCCATTTGTTCATCCATATAATGCTGATGGTAATAGTACCAACTGCGTCGTAAGATTGTTGTGAGGGTGAAATGAGCATGAAGGCACTGAGAACAGCACTGAACATAGTCAAGACTCAATAAATGTTGGTGTTAATGGTTTGTTGTATGTGTCATCTCGGCGAGGTTATGGTTCCCCATTACACAAACACTAATCTAGTGTTGCTGTGAAGGTATTTATAGACATGTATCTGCAATCAGTTGACTTTCAGTAACGATCTGGCTCAGTAATCTGGGAGAGCCGTATCCGATCAGTTGAAGGGCCTTAAGAGCAATACTTAGGTTTCCCTGAAAGGAGAAATTATGCCTCTGGGCTGTGTTGCCAGTCCCTGCCCAGGAGTTTCTGGCTGGTTATCCTGCCCTATAGATTTGGGGCTTCCCTAGCCAAACCCACAGTCACATAAACCAATCAGATTCCTTGACAAGACGCCGATTCTCACTATTCACAGCAGTTACAATCTACAAAGTTGCCATGTGCGCTTTGCAACAGTGACTACACAACCATTGCTCCTAGGGGGGATTCAGGGTTACGTTCCTGTGAGCTCTGGTCACAATATTTTTGTCAACCAAGCAACCCATAGTTTTGTTTCATGTGTGCTTCTGTTTAAAGACACCTTATTTAATGTGTATTTATTATCAAGAATTAATTTCATGGCCTTTGAGTGATGCAAAGCCAGGGGATTTGGAAGCCATTTGCATCGTACAGATTGGTTTGCCAACGTCCTTGTAAAACAAGTCAGTCTCATCAGTGCTGGAAATCTGCTCTTTCGTACAACCCTCCTCCTGTCAACCATTTAGCAGGTATTTTAAATTTTTTTCTACAGCCTCTTGATCTGCAGAATCTGCCTCATCTGTAAGTTAACATTTTTGTATGTTGAATCACCTTTTGAAATGTGTCAGCAAGCCAGCACTAGCCCAGGAGGGTTTAACACTTTCCTGGCCATAGATGACAGGACCTTACATTTCTTCAGCTCTCAGCCTTGCAACATTGCTGTCCACTGCACCTTTTTTTGTGTGTGGGGGGGGTTGCTATCTCATAAGTACATTAATTTAGCCACTTTCCCACCTTTTCCACAGTTTCATCGCACCCTCGAGCTTTGTCTTAGCCCTTTCCAGAGTGGCCTCACGCACAGAGCAGGGAAGCTCTTCTTCAGCCTTCCTGGATGGACCGTATTGCTGATTCCTCAACACTGAACTCAGAGCCAACAGCACCACGGCTCATGGCTGAACAAAGCTGATCCAGCACATGTGTTTTCTCTGTGAGGCACATCTCAGCCTTCTTACGCTAGGAACTCTGAACAGCGCTTCAGTTCTAAACCTGGAGGCAGCTTTAAACAGAGAAATCACCAACAAAAGGAATAAAAATATGAAAAAAATGTGACACTTTAGACTGAGGGAAAAACTCTGTTCACAGTATGAGAACTGAAACAAGAAGGCAGGGCATTCAGCCTCAGCTGGGAACACACGCATCACGCAATTCAAATTCTTCATCGCTCTGTTCATGTCCGTGAATGACCATAAAAGCACTGCCAATATTGCTTTGGGTTTGCAAAAAGTTTTAGCAAGTAGATGAATTCACAAATATGGCATCCAAAAATAATGAGGGTCCACTGTAGATGTATAGATATAAACAGAGATATAGATATCCTACTGTTTTGTTCCTCTGGCAGAACTCTGAGTGTTACAGCCAATACTATTAATTATTCTGGCTGTGTCTAAAATCCCTGGGGCATTTTTTAAATTGAATTTAGAATTGCATTTGATTAGTAGGTGTTGAACGAAAATGAATAAATATTTGTATAATTAAACTGACAGAACTGACTATGTTTTATAAAACATTCTGGCATGAAATGTGTTGGGAAGGAAGGACGGTTAACCTACGTGTTAACTCTGGTGCCTTCCTCATTTGGGTAGGTCTCCGGGCCAGCACGAACAGGAGAGGGTATCCACCCATCCAGACTGAGGGTCAGCTGTGCATCCTGTATTGTCTCGGGTGATAAGACAAGAAAAAGAAATCTAAAAGGGAAACAATATTATAGGACATCTCTAATTAACAGCACATAATTGAAAAACAAAGTGATGCCCCTGGGCTGAAATGACAAAGTGGCGGGAAATGCGTCACATTTTAGGAGAGAAGATTTTGAGCTAAGGGGAGTTCAGAAAGGGGTCTCACAAAGGGTCTGAATCTCAGGGTCACTCTAAAGGAAAAGCACTGTGACTTGCAACAAAGAGGAATGATCATTCTTGAAGATAATTAAAAATAAGGGCTAAATTTAGGAGTTTGAGATTTGTAAATGTTAACCACTATATGTAAAAATAAATAAAAAACAGCTTTCTTTTGTACAGCACAGGGAACTATATCCAATGTCTTGTAATAAACTTTAATGAAAAAGAGTATGAAAATGAACACATGTATGTATATGCATGACTGGGACATGATGCTGTACACCAGAAACTGACACATTGTAACTGACTATACTTCAGTTTGAAAACAAAGTAAACAAAAAATCAGGTTATGGTGGTTTGCCTGGAAAAGAAACATTTAAATGGTTTCCTGGTGATACAGATCCAGGTTTAACAGTAAATTGGACAATATAAAGTCGAAAGCCAGAGCTGGAGAGAATGACTCTGCAGATGAAAAAGCCACAGCCAAAGCGTTAAAGTACATGCATTTTTATTACCACAAGATGCCCTAAACCTGTAGCACCCCTGAAGGCATAACTATCTGTAACAGAAATTGCAACATTCTTTAAGTGTAGGCAAATCTACTTAAATACCAAAGTAATAAAGAGAATTCAACACTTACAACAGAACACATAAAAAGAAGAACAGATGTTAGGTGTGAAGAAATCATTATTTGTCTTCCAGAGGAAAAGAAGATGCCTCTGCAGGTGTTTTCTCTGGACCAGAACAGAGCAAAGACTTGTCTTCCAACTGCATTGTTCCTACATGTATTTCTCCCTGATGATAACCTAAGCATTCTAGAGGTAATTCAATCTAAATGATACCAAGAAGGGTACTTTAATGAGTGACCAGTTAACAACTATTCATTTTTTCATTCAGTTATTCTTTTTTTTTTTTTTTTGAGCCTTTAATATGAGGCAGGCACTATTCCAGGAGTTAGGGAAACAGTAGTAAACAGGAGACCCGAGGACTTTATTTACAGAGCTTACATTCTACTGAGGGATGCAAACAACAGACAAATAAAGAAGCAAGAAATGGCTGGTGGCGTTAAGTGATACGCAGAAAATAAAACAGGCGATGTGTTAGAGGATGACCTTGGGGCTACTTTAGATTGGATGAGTAGGACCGGCCTCTCTGAGGAGGCTGGACATGTATACTGAGAAAGACCTGAATGACAAGAAATCAATGAACACACCGAGATGCAGGGGAAGAGCATTTCAGAGTGACAGCCAGCCCAACAGGCCCTGTGTTGGGATGTACTTGGCATGTTCCAAGATCAGAAGGCAGGCAAGTTTGGGTGGAATGTTGTAAGTGAGGGAAGAAGAGGTAGAAAATGGGGTGGGAGAGGTGTGCAGGCGCCCTTTGTGGAAGGCCTTGTAGGCAGGGTGAGGAAGAAAGGCTTCCTTCTGAGTGAAATGAGGAGGCAATCGAGGTATTTAGGCATGGTTAAGACACAATATTGATCTTTTTTAAAGATGCTTTGATTGATGGGTAAAGAACGGGTTGCAGAAGTGGAAAGGCCAGTTGCGAGCCTTTAATTTAGACTAGATGAGAGATAATGTCGGATGAGGGGAGTGACAACGGAGGCGGAGCAATGTAGACAAATGTGGGTGTGGTTGGAAGGTACTGTTAAGAGTTTCATCAGGAAAAGGGAAAATCCAAGATTACTCTCAGATTTCTGGCCATAATGACTGAATGGATGCTGATGTCATTTACTGAGATGCGGAAGCTTTGGGAAATATTTGAAAAGAAAGTTTTAAACACCTATGAGACATCTCACTGAATATGTCAATTGGGCATTTGAACGTATGGATCTAGGGCTTAGGGGTGGAGATAAACTTGAGGGTCTACAGCTTGTATATGGTATATAAAGCCATGAGACTAGATAAGAGAAGGCACAGATACAGAAGAAAAGAATCCTCTCTTCAGAGATGCAGGGGATGCCAACATTTAGCAGTGGTAACCAGCCTCAAAGATGGCCTCTGAGGATCCTCCTCTCTGGTATCCACGCCCTTGTGCCTATGTGTGTGTGTGTATACAGACACACACACACACACACACACACATAGAGAGAGTGGAATATTACTCAGTCATCAAAAAGAATGGAATGCTGCCATTTGCAGCAAGGTGGATGAACCTAAAGATTATTATGCTTAGAGAAGTAAGACAGACAGAGAAAGACAAATACTGTATAATATCACTTATATGTGGAATCTAAAAAAATAATACAAATGAATGTATACAGCAAAACAGAAACAGATTTCACAGACATAGAGAACAAATTAGTTGTTACCAAGTGCGAGAGGGAAGTGGGGAGGGGAAAATTAGGGATATGGGATTAGGAAATACAAACTACTAGGTAATGATAAGCAAGCAGGATGTGCTGTATAGCAGTGGGAATTACAGCCATTGTCTTCTAATAAATTTTAATAGAGTATAATCTGTAAAAATACTGCATCATTGTGCTGTACACCTGAAACTATTATGGTAAATCAACTGGACTTCAATTTAAAAAAAAAAAGAATTCAGCACAGATCCAGCACAGGTCTGTCTGAGTAATTTAAGATCCAAAGGAACCCGGTCACATAGTACCTTAAAGATTTAGGACACCAGGAAATGGTAAAACCTGGGGAATCATAAAATGTATTTTGTTTCACTTCTAGTTCTTTGTCTGAGAAAACTGATTTTATGGCCTGATTAACAGATTTTGTTGTAGTTCCTGGATAATTTAGAAAAAAATAGGCAAGGTCTCAAAAAAGTAGTTTGTGAGCGGAAGTCTACACACCATATTCACTATAGCTGTTTGCCCCTGAGAAGAGCAGAAAGGATAAAGTTTTTTTTTTTTTTAATGTGGTTAAGGGAGACATTAGATGTATCTGAAAATTTTCATTTTCTGGAGGGTCTATCTAGAAGAGGGTCAGACATTCAAAGCTTTTACCCGCCTTGTGGCAGTCGGAATAAGGGTGCTTTTTTTTTTTTTTTTTTTTTGCCATATACTTTTTTCTATTTTTTAACTCTTGAGAAAAAAAACAAACAAACAGAAAAGGCAACCTGTGAAAGAATTATTAGAATAATGCCTGAAGAAGGAACAGTATATTCTACATAAGGAACTGAAGAGTATAAACATAAAAATTAAAGTTACAGGGTATTTCATTTCAAATAAGAAGCGTACTAGACCACATTTGCCTTTTCCACTTAAATTAACTACTTCATTTTTTCGCCCTGGGAAACTAATGGCTCTCTGCAGCACAACTTGACCAATTACAGTGAAGCATTTCTTTGGCGTGTCATCAGCGAATGCTTGCACAGACATGCATGCACTTTGAAAAGTTTTGGTCAAAAGCCCATGAAAGTAATTATGACCTTGCCAAAAAAACCCCCGAAAATCCATCCCCCAGAAATGTTACACATAATGGTACTTTACTGAGGAGCAAAACAACCCAACAACAAAAAAACCCCATCGGATATAATTATCAGGGGCCAGGTTTCCATTTTATTGGTGAACTGGCTGTCACCTTACAGCCCTTCAAAAATGTACTAAAGGGCTGCCTAGAAACAGGGTGTGACACACTTCATATTTTATTTCAAGGTGAATTAAGTTCCCTCTGAGAAGCACTGAACCCAAGGCCCTGTACAATGAAATCCCACTTGTCTCCAGTGAGATGATGACACAGAAAAGAGAATAAATTATCAGTGCCTGACACGTGTAAAAAGTAGGCTGAAGCCACTCAGGACCCACAGGATAAGGAGAAAAAATAGCTCAGAACAATGGTCTCCGTGTCTACCGAAGGTTTCCAGCTGTGTAAGAAGACACCTTGGGGGCGCCACCTCTAGAACCGGGAGCAGCCTATGGGTGGAATCAGGCAGATCCAGGTTTAAACCCTGGGTCTTCCACTTTCTAGCTGGGCACCACTATGCCGGTAATACAACCTCCTTGAGCCTTGGCTTCACGTGCGTTAAGTGTGGCAACATCAACAACTTCCCAGGACGTGGTGACAGCTAAATGTATTAATTTCCTGGCTTGTAGTAGGGATCCCATGATATTTCCTTTTCTTTTTAATTGAAGTACAGTCAATTACAATGTGTCAATCTCTCGTGTGCAGCACAATGCCCCAGTCATGCATATACATACATATATTCATTTTCATATTTTTTCCATTAAAGGTTATTACAAGATATTGAACACAGTTCCCTGTGCTATACAAAAGAAACTTTTTTTGTATCTATTTTTATATATAGTGGCTAACATTTGTAAATCTCAAACTCCCAGATTTATCCCTTCCCATCCCTTTTCCCCGACTCGCAGACTTAGTAAACAACCCATGGTATTTCTTTTGTCCTTTCCAATGGCTGAGAGGTACTGAAAAATTAATGCAAAACTCTCAAGAAATTGAAAACCAGCATCATTGATGCCTTAGACAGGTGGGTTCTCTGATCTGATACTCTGTCCTCCGATTCCTAATTCCAGAAACTAGCCAGTTCCATGAAGATTATTATGCAACACTGCTAGTAATAATAACAACATTGATGAATGTCTGTTGAGTGCTTTAAATGGTGCTGGGTCTTAATGTAAACTGTTTCTATGCTTAATCCCATTTAAATCTTACCACTACCTCATGAGGCTGTGTTACCATTATTCCATTTTGGGGGGGGGGGGGGTAAGGAAATAACCTATATTCTTTCCACTCCCCATTGATAAAGCTGAGACTTGGCCCCACTACTTCTGACTTAGAGGCTAGCGAGGCCACTCCATCATTATCAAAGGTAGACGAGAAAGGAGGTACCAGAGCCATTTTTCAGATTTCAGAGTGCCCCAGTGCTACCCTTCATGTCATTATGCACTTTTCCTTATGTGAAAACTAAACTCTGCTCCTTACTATCCAAGCCCTAATTCTGAGAGCTTTGATGCTAAAGGCCTTGTCATATAGTTTTGATCAAAATGAATTCTTGACAATGAATAGCTGTAGCCTGACACTGAGTTTCACCTGCTACGTCACTGAAGAAAACACAGTCAACATTAGGTTGAAGAACGGGGGAGGGTGTAGCTCAAGTGGTAGAGCACATGCTTAGCCTGCACAAGGTCCTGGGTTCAATCCCCAGCACTTCCTCTAAAAATAAATAAATAAACCAAATTACCTCCCCCCTAAAAAAAAAATAATAAATTTAAAAAATAATAAAAACAGGGTGATGGCTTTAAAAACAAAAATAAAAACAAAAAATATAGGTTAATGATCAAGCCAGAGAAATATATTTACCTTACACGTGTTTATTTTCTTTGCCAAGTAAATAAGCAATCATCTGTTCAAATACAAAGTTTACCAGCTGCCTGGATGCAACAAGCATGAGTTAAGTTCCAAGCCAAACCACATAATTAGTTGGATTTTACATCTCCCAGGTACACAAGAATAATCCAGATAGTATGTTTACTAAATGGTCTTTATTTTAATTTTCACTGGCAGGCCACTAAGAAATACATTCTCTATATTTTCCCCTCCTTCTTCAAGGGAATTCAGAGGTACCTTTATCAACATAAACTGGCTTCCATTTTATTAGTATCATAGCATCATCCAAACGGGATACAACAAACTTTGAAAATAAGGCTATGAATGTTAACTGTGTTTGTAGTAAAAAGAAAACAAGACATTCCTGCCAATGTATTCATTTTATTTCCAAAGATCAATTTTGTGGGGACATATTTCTTCTCCAACCAAGGTCTTAGATTTCTCTGGCCAGTAGACAGTTCTCATTTTAATCCAACGATATCCAACTATAAGTGTTCAGAAATGGCAAAATTAATTAGAAGCTAGAAATCAAATTATAAACAGCATATTGGATAAATAATAAGAAAGTTCCCATTAGTTTTTATGTTCTTTGGAGGAGAATCAAAATTTTTAGAGGCTCAAGTCAATTAATAGGTATGAATAGTGGATTTTATCCGTCCTGTGAGATAAAATCACATCCTATCATTTAAAAAACATTCAAATTCTTCCAAGCTACAAATAGGTATTTAAACATTTTTATTTAAAAGATCATCAATGTTGAGCTTCCATGGATGTACAGGATTCAAGTAGTGTTAAAAAAGAAAAAACTCAGAACTGTGGCTTTGTCATTCTCAACAATTAATGTCATCGTCAATTAATTATTAAAAAGGCACAGCTAATATCAAGTGGCTTGAATATATTTAACTTTCACATTTAAAAAAATATTTTCCTTCTGGCTTTCATCACTTTTTGCCACATAGGACTCTAAATCAGAGATGTCCATGGCAGTACACTTGCTGTCAGGGACAGAAGTCCCCTCGGCATCTCCCTCAACTTCCTCCACGAGAGCTCTTGCCTACATCCCCCACCTCATCCTGCCCGCTACACGATCCTGAGCTGTTTGCTATCACACACACACACACACACACACGCACACGGCAGCTGCATACCTCTCATGCTGCTCGTGCTGAGACTTTCCCGCCTTTTCTGCAGCTCGCTGTCTGTTAGGACGCAGCTCCAGTTAAACATCCCTAATTGGGTAGGATGCTCCACCCCGTGTCCCTGTAGCGCCTTGTGCATTCATCCAGATGGCACTTTTTGTTGATCTGACTTTCCCATTAGAGTGTCTGTAGATACCTAGCCTATTCCGGGCTGATGTGTCTCATGAGAATCTGGAGTCAGGACAGCATAACTCAAACTGAGAGAGCACACAAATCTGGGAAGAACGCAACGCTGCATTTACCAAATTAGGGAAAGCCAGCTTTTGAAGAGTGGGGCAAAAGGAAGAAAACATGGACAAAAAGCAAATAGGAAGCCACCAACCCCGACAAGGTGAAAACATAAATCAGTGTGACTTACCATTGTCTCTGTCCAGAAACCAGGATCATATGTATAACCTTAGGTTCTGTGAGATTCTCGTGTACCCTTCCAATAAAACCTCCATTTTTGCTTTTTTCTAATGTCGCCTGAGAAAAAATGCTAATATGTGTTTTACAAAAAGAATGGAGAGATGTTTGCTGATCTTGAAATCACAACGCTTAACCAAAGATAGACAATTCCATATGGTGACTCTTTGATAGAAAAGCTTGAGACTGGGAATGCTCTACAAAGAAGCTGTTATGACAGTGACTAAATTGCCTGCCAACCAGAAATGCCTACATTTCAATAGTATCTCTATGAGTATATGATCCTGGACATTTATTAGAAGGTAGATACATAAATTTGATCAGTTTTAACTGAGAAAGGAAAGAATTTCTCTTCCACTGACTCAATGAAATTCATGAGTGATCAAAAATTGCCAAGAACCAGTACCCAATTAACATTAAGCAAAATGAACCCATAAATTAAAGAAATTTTGTCTCCTTAGCAAGTGATTTATTTGGAAGAAGCTTTTAGTGCTAATTTCTGAATGAAGCCAAGAAGTATTTTATTGAAATACACCATTTTAGTGGAGTTCAGTTCAAGTGCCAACACGGTTGCCAATAAGCTTTCAAATGAACACATCAATGTAATTCTTGTTTTGCTACATATTCTAGGGACTCAATTAGAAGGAAGAAAATATATGTATCGCATTTTTTGCATTTCACCATAAAGGAATTTAAGAGTTCAGCTTGGGTAAATCAACCAATCTAAAGAATAATAGACGCACGACTCTTTAGAGCAAAACTCTCTTCCCTAATGACAATCCCCAATGAAAAGTAGCTAATAATTTGGAAAACTAGGAATACTGCTTCTCCAATGCCTTCGCATGCCCTAAGAATGCCTGTATCTCAGGGTACTGGGTTAACAAAATATATGGACAGTTTATTGTATTGAAAAAATGAAAAATATTTTGTAAACAATATAAAGTCATCTTATGCAATTGAATAAAGATAAGAGAAGGTCATAGAAGTATGTAAATTACTAAACTCACATAATAAGATACATTATAAGGGGTTTTTTAAATAATAAATTACTTTAAAGCAACCAGGTTATACTGCAACCCAATGGATGACAGGCTCCTCTGAGGAGTAATGGGACCCACAGACTGTATCACCTTTGGCATGTAATGGGAGGAAGAAATGGGTGGTGACCATGAAAGTAAGGAAGGAAAAAATGAAATTTTAACAAATTTTTAAATGCTGAGTATGGACAAGCTTGTCAGTTTAGATCCCTGGGAGCCTCAGACTCGAGGAGAGTCTGGGTTCTTTCACCGGCTTTGATTTGGGGCCCCTATGGGGGGCTCACAAGGCGAGAAAGAGATAGTCCCTGGCAGAGGCCCCCTCATGGGAACACAGGCACTAAACGCCATCTGGTATGAAGCAAACTCTGAAGGACACAGTGAGCGGGGGAGGAGACCCTCCTGGCCCTGTCCTTGGACAAAGGTACGCTGTGGGGAAAGGAAGGCTAGAAGCAATGCGATCTGCAGCTGAGGGAGGGATGGACAGCTGCTTGAGGTTGGGCCCCTCAACTGATGCAAAGCAGAGGTCTGCTAACACTGGGAGAGGGCAGGACACATGCCCCCACTCAAGAGGTCCCCTCGAGACCCCCTCGCTGATACAGGGCAGAGTATGGCTATGTGGTTGGTTAGAGTGGCAGAGGATTATAGTGACGCAGAAGTTTGAAACACTAAGACCATTCCACCTCCAAAATGCAGGTGGACAAGTCCTTCCTAAGACTGAGGCTGGGTCACGAGGACCAAGAAACCCTACCTGCCCTCCCCACGAGCTTCCACCAGCCACCTCCTGCTGGGGAGGAACCAGACCAGGGGAAAGTACCTACTTGTAGCTCAGATATGCTGGACCTGCTGAGAGCTGAGAGCAGAACAGAAACCCTGAAAAAACAAAAATCCCTCAGTAATACTGGCCTCGTCCGAAGTGTGAAGTGGCAGCAGCCCACCCCTGGAGAAATTTAAAGACAGGTGCATGGAAGGTAACCATAGCAACGACAACAACAAACCCAATTCAACTACTGACAGCCACTCAGAGCCGGGCAGATAAAGCAGTGTGCCAGCGTAGGGTATAAAAAGTATTTACTTCCATCTTTGCTGCTCTTTAAAAAAGCTCAGTGGTCAATGAAAAATTACAACACACACACAAAAGAAGAAAAAAAGCACATTATCAAGTAATAAAGCCGTCAACAGAACGAGACCCAGAAGTGACTCAGTATGTTAGAATGATCAGACAGACAGGGACGTTAAAATAATTATGATTAAGGTAGTATAGGATCTAGTGCAAAAGGTGGACAATGTGCATTCACAAATGGGAAGTTACAGCAGAGAGATGGAAACTATTAAAAAGAATCAAATAGATACTCTAGAATATATACATAAATACATACATACATGCATTATAATATATGTACATATGTATATGCATATATACATTCATATATATGATGGAGAATTCCTTGTACAGTCTTATCAATGGACTGGACACAATAGAGCCAAAAATCAGTGAATTTGAAAGTAGGCTAATAGAAATTATCCAAACTCAATCACACACACACAAAAAAAAAAAAAAAAAATAGAAAAAAAGAACAGATCATCCAAGAGATGCAGGACACATCCAGTAGTCTAGTGTACCTGGGCTTGGAGTAACAGAAAGACGAAAGACAGAAAACAGGACAGAAAGATCATCTGAAGAGATAATTTTCCAAATTAGTGAAAGACAACAAACCAAAGATCCAAGAAGTTCAGAGAGTCCAGGCGGTATAAACACCAAGAAAACCCTACCTGGGCTCATCATAGTCAAACTGCCAAGACCCAAAGATCAAGGAAAAATCTTGATAGTAACCAGAGGGGAAAAACGTTTTCTAGAGGCACAAGGGCAGGAAGCAGAACACATTCACTGTCTGACAGGTAGCAACTGAATAAATTCAAGAACTACTCATCTGAATTCAGCCAACAAGAAAAGGTGTTTAAAATGTTGGAAGGAGGCAAAACAGGTGAATAGTTTCCGTCAGAAGAAAATGTTATTATTTATCAAGAATACATGATTTAGTCGCAGATTTCTTTTCTGTCATTTGCAAACCTCACTGCCCTAGCTCACCAAGTGTCTCTCAAGCCAGTTAGTACTGTTGATAATGATCTCAAATGCATTTGGCCTCTCTTAGCATCAGAGGTATGGAATAAACATAGGTATGTTTTTTGCTTTAGGGACAAAGAAAAAAGCACAAGGTCTCTGAAAATCAAATATTAAAATGACACAAGAGTTTCATTACTTCAAAGGACAGAGTGTTTGTGTCCCACCAAAATTCATATACTGAAGCCTACAATTTTTTCTCTCATTATAAGAAAAATTTTAAATAATTTTTATTTTTATGATTAAGCATCCTCATTGACAACCCAGAAACAGTCCGTGCTCTTTGGATACACACACATAAATACCATGTGATGTATCTGGACGCAGGGCCATTGGTAGGTAATTCGGTCATGAGGGTGGGTTCCTTATGAATAGGATTAGTGCCCTTATAAGTGGCTGAAGAGATGAGAGTTTCCCCCTTCCACCACATGAGGACCTAGCAAAAATGAACCAGGAAGGGGACCTTCACCAGACATTAAATCTGCCGACACCTTCATCTTGGACTTCCAGACTCTAGAACAGTGAGAAATAAATTTTTATTGTTGATCAGCCATTCAGTGTATGGCATTGTGTTACAGAAGTTTGAACAGACCAAGACGGATACTCCTTCCAACAGTGCCAGCTGAAACATTTATGTGTCTCCCTGTATCTCTTAATTTTACATATCTTACAATTTCACTTTGGTGCCAAATGTGTAACTAGTCTCTAAATCCAAACCTCTCTCAGTAACTTGATTTACCTGCTTTAGTGCAAGGTAATTAAGAGTTTTAAGACTCACTGAGTGGAAATTTAACCAATGTTTCCTCTACAGAAGTTAGAAAATGAGCCAATGAGCCAATGAGCAGTCGGAGTGATCTTTATAGCAAACCCAGTAATGTCGCCCCTACACTTTTAAAAGTATTATAAATACAAACTTCAAAGTCTTCTCATTCCACCCAGAATAAAATCCAAACTTGTTTCTACAAGTAAATGGCCCTCCAGCACCTGGGCTTCCCCATCCTATGACCTCACCACCTGACTCCCCATTGCTCATCACTCTCAAGCTGGGGACCCCCCGACAGGTCTTGGCAGGGCTGGTCCTCCCCTCATTCAGTCTCAGCTCAGACCTCACCTGCTCAGGGCGGCCAACCCATCGCTCTCCATCCCATCCTGTCTCACTCTCCACAGCACTTACGTTGTTCCTTCACTGTTCCTTCAGTGTCAGTTCTCCTCCTACACATGGGCAAAGACCTTGTCTTCCTTATTCACCAGGACATCCCTGCTGCCTGGAACATGTCAGGTGCATGATAGATGCTTAGTAAATACTTGCTAATAGAAATGGGCAAAGGAAGGAATAGCTCTGATACAGGAAAATGTGGGGCAAGAGGAGGACCATGTCCCTGGACTCGGTTGAGCCCCTGGGATGTGCCCTGCCCAATGTGGGTCCTTGGCTTTGTGCAGGAAAGACTTCAAGAGTGAGCCACAGTTGAGTAAAGCTAAATTTATTCAGAGAGATACATACTCCATGGAGTGCAGGCTGTTTCAGAAGGCAAGAGAGAGGCCATGTGGTGTGGGGGTTGGGCGCTCAGTTTAAAGTAAAAGTAGTCACGCACTCGGTAGACAGAGTGCGGCCGGCTCACTCAGAATGCGGAGCAGCCACGAGGTGTGGGGTTGTTGGTTTTTAACATATTAACCATATGTTAACAAGTGGGAGGGTTATTCTAGCTGCTTTGAGGAAGGGGGAGGGATTCCCAGTATTTAGGCCCCACCCACTTTTTGACCTTTCATGGTCAGCCTGGGAACTGTCATGGCCCCTGTGGGAGCACCACTCCCCATGCTAATATATTACAATGAGCATATAATGAAGCTCAAGTTCTGCTGGAAGTCAAATCTCCCCTCATCTTGGGCTTCAAGGTTTCCTGGGAGTTGAAGCTCCTGCCATCTTGGTGTTAACTGCTGTGTCACTCTTTGAATGGCCACACTCTGCCCCCTTCCCTCCTGTCTCAGCCAGGAACAAAGACCCTGAAAAGAGGGGGTTTTCTGGGACTTCACTGAAGACGTAACTTAAAGTGGTAAAGTTCTAACACTGCAAATAGGACTTCCATACTTATTAAGAACCTTGCTAGTCCATTAGAAGCAGCCTAATTTCGTGAGCACCTGTGCCAGTAAATCTATGTCAATCTTCATAGCTGGGTCCGAGGAGACAGCATGGAAAACTACAAAGGCTGTAGAAAAGCCTGTGCTCCAAGTGCACTTCTCTGCCTCTCCACAAGCGTATCGTACAGGCAGAGTCCGCGGGGCCGCCCCCAGTGCTTGTGCTGTAAGAAATCCCTATCGCACACCCAGAGCAGGGAGAGACAGAGCAGGGAAGGGAGAGCTCTCCTCCCCCAGAAAACCCGAGAGCACCTGCACCCTGATGCTCGGGGCTCTTCCACCAGGGAAGCAGCGAGATGTTTGCTCCTCTTAACTGAGGCTTCGCAGACGTGCACCTACCCTTCCGTTATTTATAAATGAGGATGGACAGCTGGGCTGCTGCTGGCTCCTCTTTCTCCCCTTCCACGACTCCTGCCCTTCTCTAACCAAGCATAGGAAAGGGAAGGAGGAAGAGAGAGAGGGAGGAGAGGGGGGCGTCATAAAGACCTGACTCAGTGCGCCACCCCTCCGGTCATCCCGTGCTGCGCTAAGCGCCGCTCCGCAGTGCCACTCACGCGGATGAGCAGCCCGGCCCAGGACCGCATCGAGGACCACGGCGCTTGCGGCGACGCCGGGAATCCACTGCTCCGGGCTTCTGGAGGCAGCGGGGAGGCGGCCACCCCGAGCTCCTCTGTGAGGGGACCGCTGCTGCTTCTGGCTTTCTGGAGACGGTGCGCTGGCTGCCAGGAGGGGCTGGGGGCTCGTGTGCTACTGTGGGCTGCGCCGACGGGGACGCCAGTGCCCCGACTGCTCTTGAAATTGAGGGAAGACAAGGTCAAACAGAACAAGGCTGGAACCAAGAACCTGCAGTCCCCTGGCCCACCTACCCCTTCTCAAGTCCTGCTTCCTAGAAGCAAACATTTTTACACCTTTCTTTCCCTTTATAGTTCTATTTACATCTATGTTTTTTAAATAACACAAGTATGCTACCAGTGCCTGATTTTTCCATTTTCAGCATTATCACATTGACTTTTTTCTAGGACTTGGCCACCTTCCATCATCATCAGCAACACTGCCACACACACGCACACGTGCGTACTCACAAACACACTTCCCTTCCCTGCGTCCTCCGAAGACTGCTCTCTCAGGACACTCAGTTAAATCAGTTTTCGTATTTCTTTATTATGACTCTGTAAATATTGTTCGTCCCTGACCCACAGGTTCCTACCATTCCCTTTTCTTTCTTGACCTGCACTGGAATAGAATTTTGTGCCTGTCAGATTGTCAAAAATTAAAACTCTGATATCACAAAGTGTCAGTGGCAATGTAGCACAAAAGGAATTCTCACATGGTGCTGCTGTATGAACAGCTCCCTTCGGACTGTGATTCAAGCTGTGTGATGAGGCAGGTTACTTTCTTGCCTCAGGTTTCCCCTCCATCAAAGGAGGTTAAGAGGCTGATGGGGGGGGGGTGTTCAATGGTTTCAGACCTGTAGTAGCACAGTGCCTGGCACATGGCCAGGACCCAGGAAATGTTAACCACCATTGGCCAGATCTCCCTGTTATGTATGCTCATTCTGCAGTGATCACAATCGTAACCAAGTATTCATATAACTATCTATGTGGCATCGATCGCCCCCAGATTGAAAGCTCTACAGGGACAAGAACCATATCTGCTTTGTTCTCAGCAATAATCTTAATGCTAGCCAAGTGCTACACACCAAATAAATATGTTGAATGAATGGATGAAGGAAGAGTGAGTGGTGGGTGCCCCACCAATGCAGAGATGCTGAAGATGAGGGCTGAAACTTTCCTTTAAAGTACGGAATTGGAAACTCTGAGCTACAGATCAGCAGTGTAACCCCTCCCACGGACTTGCTATGATGAAGTTTGCTACGAAGAAGGTTGAGGATGGTTCGTAGAACAGAAGGAAGAATTAACCCCTTTGATGAAGAAAGAAGCCTGGCTCTACAGAGATGAGGTGAAAAAAGAGTAACATGTAGGTAGCAGTCGGCTGCAGAGTCATAAGACCACAGGAGACACTGATTCACAGATACAGTGAAAACAGCTCTGGACTGGACCAGATGAGAGTTGGAGTCAGTTGTCACAGGCATTTGCTGTCTGGAGCAAAGTGGAAGGAAGTTAGGAGGCAGCTTTTGAGTGCAGTTGAGAAGAAAGAGGAAAGAAAGCAAGAAAGATCAGTGGCTTGGTATCTGATAAGAAAGTGTGACCTGTTGGTTTCTACGTGATGTTACATCAAATCCTTTCATTGGTAAAAGGGAAAAAGAGGAAACGAAACCTAATGAGAGCCCACGGAGGGTCCTCAGGCTCACGGCACTTGGGTTCTGCAGCATTTGGCATAAAATCCTTGGTCAAAATGAGCTTGGGTTAAAGTGATAACTGGGCTCTTTGCCTTTTACAAACGACTGGGATTTACAGAGAGCCAGCAGCGCAGCAGGCCCTATTAAATGCTCTCCAATTATCAGCTTCACAGACAGGAAGGTGATTAAAATTTAATGGCATCTCCCAGCTTGTTCCCATTCAACAGAGCTGCTGTCATCTTCCTGACAAGGAGAATAAAGAGGTGGGCAATGTTGAAAAGGAAAAAAAAAAAAAAAAAAAGAGGAAAAATTTTAAGGTAAAAATTCTTCATCTGACAAGGAGGAGAATAAATCAGCCACAAAAAGAAAAAGATCAAAAGTGATTTTGCCTTATAATTACCGACTTAGAGTCTGCATGTCAGATGGTTGCTATTTATGGATTTAATAAGGAAAGAAATTCTCAGTGTGTGCTTCAGCCCCTAACATGCTTAGTCAAGACATTCTTATCAATACCCTACATATTAAAATGCCTGTGCTTTATTTACACTTTGTCTTGTTTGCTTTAGTTATATGGCTACTGAATGAAGTTGTGCTTTACTTTGAATAAGGTACATAACAATGAAGTAAGAGGGTGCCTATGTTGTTCAAAATGACCCTCTGCAGAATTGCAACGGGAAACTCTCAGAACTGTTTGCAGCTTCCAAGAGCATCACTGGAGGAAGTAAACAGGCTTGTTGGACATCACCCATTTGGATGCATGAGTCACAGCTGAAGGCCGTGGCTTCAGCCTGGAGGCTCCACACTGGGAAGGCATGGGAAGCTCTAAGACATCCTAAAGACAATATATGTCATAAAGAGCTGGAAGCCAAGGCTGTGTGTGTGGCAGCTTTCATTGGTGATCTGAAGCTATGAATTACATCAATGTGACCATGATATGTGACAAACACAGTAGCTTTCCCTGTGTGATCAATTGCCTAAAAGCAATCTGCAGTGAAGTGAATCACGCAGGCTACATGATGGATCTTTGAAAGTCTTGATCATACCTTATCTTCATGCCAGGTCGTCACAGACAGAGCTCAAGGCAGCATCTACCTACTGGGAGCCAGCACCAGCCAGTCTGGGGAGCTCTGGGGCAGCCATCCTTGCCCACCCCATGTGGTCCCAGATTGCTGCTCCAGTCAACAGGGGAACCTCTGTTTTTCTCTTTTCCACCCTCAGTCTCTCTCTTCCTCTCTGTTAGTATTTTGTGCTGGTCATCTGTTAGTGAGTTGCGGCCTAGGCTCATCAACCAAACCTAGGAGCTAGCAGTTTAGGGAGAGCAGGTGTGCCCTCAGAAAGCTCCGGAAGAGGATACAGAGCTCTTCAGTACAGGCACTGGTGGTAAGTCACCAGGCGGGCACTCTGCCACGTGCCACATCCCCCTCCAAAAGACGCTGTGGTGTCCCAGCAGCTGGGCACGCTGACCGACTCTTTAGCGATTGCGTCAGTGGCAGGGCTGCCTTGCCTGAGGTCACATGCCTTCCCAGAGAGGCCAACAACCAATCACTGATCAATGAGGGGACAGGAAGGTATTGATCTCA
This sequence comes from Camelus bactrianus, assembly GCF_048773025.1. Taxonomy (NCBI): domain Eukaryota; kingdom Metazoa; phylum Chordata; class Mammalia; order Artiodactyla; family Camelidae; genus Camelus; species Camelus bactrianus. Next base: position 19,375,977 of record NC_133572.1, read on the forward strand.
AGGGCACAACTTCAGAAACATCTTCAGGTAAAACTTCAGTTAAGAATCTTCTCTCTGGGACCCCATCCGTAACACTTTTAGAACTGTGAATGGTCTAGGGGGAAAAACAGGTGCTAACACAAGATTTTGGAGCTGGATCATGGGTCAGTCCCTGCCCGGATAGCTGTAAGGACCCTCTCTCCCATGGTAGGTGAAGCTCAGACAGCACCTGACAGAGGGAAGCAGTTGAATTTCTTTTAAATTCAGCAGTGGTCAGTTGGGATGGCAGAATAATAGAAGGGAAGGCATTGGCTTGTGTCAGATACAAAGGGGGAAGGAGATGCTGCAGAACCGTGGAATAAGCTGGCGATTGCTCTGCTAGATGGAGAGGAAGCAGCAGTGGCAAGAGGTAGGCAATGAGGAGCTGACAGATTACTTGCCAGTTAAAAGCAACACATGAACGCCTCCTGAGCAGCCTACAGAGAGGCTTCCCTCCCCGACTCCTCCCGCAGAGAGGGCAGAGAAAGCTGAGGACCAGAACCAGGGATCAACTGGCAGAGCTCGAAAGAAAGTTAAACTCTCATCGAAGCCAGTCTGCTACTCCAAAGGTCAGGTCCCTGGTTGGGGAAGAATGGAACTCTGAATGGATGAAGCAGCTGGGTTGATGCCCACCAAAAGTCCTGAACTGACAGGCCAGCGTCCCCAGAACCCATAGGAAAATGACACACGTGGCCCACTTCCCTTCCTTGGAGATCATGCAGAGTCCTCTTGCCCTGGAAGATAGTATGGTTCCCTATCAGAAAAGGGGACCACATCCCAAAGCTACTACAAGGGTTAGCCGGCTTGGACCAGCAGGAGGACAGGTGGAACTGCATTCCGAGGGTGCTCGGTCAAGAGGGCCAGGACATAAAGTTGGATAAAAGGGAGATTATCATGTTAGGCACATTCTTCTGGGAAATAATATCTAATCCCTTTGCAAAGACTGCAGGGGACGGGGTGGACTTGCTACTAGCAAGGCACCAAGAGGCCTGGAAAAGGCCGTGCTCCATGCTAAAGCAGGCAGAACTGTCAGAACTGAAGAAGAGAGTGGTGGAAAGTGGCTTAAAAGGTGCAGAGAAGGGGCATGTTGAAGTGGATAGTCCATGTGAAGCCTGGAAACCCACCGGATAATTATGCTCCCTAGGGAGGTCTGGAGGGGATGTCATTTGCTGAGGTCACAAGAAACAGACTAGTCAGAGGGTCATCATTGTCTCTCCCCCGTGGGCCAGGACTGACAGGTGGAGAGGCCACTGCACAGGGAGTCTCACTGACTGCACCGTGGAAGACAGGATCTCAGGGTAGTAGGTGCCACTCAGCAGAGCATGGCTTTCAAAAGCCAGGTGACAGCAGTTATCATAATGAGCAGCAAGGCTGGAGCCAGAGGGACCTGACCCACAGAGAGTTATTGGGATGGTTGAAAGAAGGCAGTGTCCTAGGGGCCGAATAGATGGGCAGCCAACAAGGATACTACTCAGTTTGTACCATCAAAGCAAATCAAGCATGGATCATTAGGAATCTCCAATACAAAGTCAGAATCCCTTGTAGGGTTTCCAGACATGAGCAAGTTTTCATACATGGAACCCACTGACTGAAGAAGAGGGCAAGTGCCCAGAAAGAGGGAACTCTCCAACACCCTCTAACACACAGCCAGGTGGACGCAAAAATGATTTTCCTGGTCCTTCCCCAAAGGAACCTATGTCCGTGTACTTGGATAACTGTGCACTGAGAAAAGGTCCTAACATATTTGAGACCTGGGACCTGGTATTAAATTGATACTGATTCCTGGAGTCCTGAAGCATCATTATAGCCTGTCTCTTAGAGTGAGGGATATGAGAGCCAGGTAATAGATGATTTCCTGACCAACGTTCTGCTCACAGTGTGTCTTCAAGGTATGCAGAACCACATTGTTGTGATCATTTCCCAAATTCTTAAATATATAATTAGAATAAACATACCTGGTAGATGACATAATATTAACGCCTTGGCCAAGATAGTAAACTCTGTCATAATGGGGAATACCAGATGGAAGCTCGTGAAACTGCCCCCAGCCACAGAGACAGCAGCTTTACTATAGCCCCATTCAGGGCTACCCTTGAAAAAAATAATGAAAAGAGAAAATCTTCCCAATGGGCAGAATTTTGAGTCATCAACTTCATGTTGAAGAGAATTACACCAAGATTAGAATACATATGGAATTATGGATAGAGGATAATGGCTTGGCTTGGGTAGTCAGGAGGCTGGAAGGAGAAAAACTGGAAAATTAGGGACAAGGTAGGGACATGTCGGTGGACATAGAGAAGTATACAGTGTGATCATCATTTGCATAGTAATGCCCACCAGGGAGCACTAAACAACAAAATATGCACACGCACACACACAAACACACACACACACACACACACACACACACACACACACACACACAAAGATAACTCAATAATCAGTTGACAACAGTGGACCTCTGTAATCAGCTGCCCCAGTTCTGACATGATGGATGCAAGAGAGAAGTAGCCTTGGCAGCAGGGATGGAGTGTGTCTGGGTCAGCAGCCTGGTCCCAACAGCCCAACCAAGGCCAACACAGCTAGTGCCAGCAAATCCAACCTGCCAGCAACAGAGACCACTGCTGAGAGGCAGTTTGACAACATTAGAACCCTTCTGTCTCAAAGGGTAAGAAATTCATTCTGAGCTTTTCTGCCAGCATCACTATCTGTGAGCTTATAGGGTATCTGACTCACTTGTAGAGGATCCTACAAATCATTTTATCAAAGCAGGGGACACACTTTACAATAAAGGAGCCATGAAAGTGGACCCATGACCATGGAACCCACTGGTCACATCACACACCACAGGAACCAGAAGCCGCCTGCTTGATATAGCACCGGAACAGCTGATTAAAGACATGGCCGAAACAATACTTTGGGATGCAATACTTTTACAAGAATGGGGCACCATCCTCCGGGATGCAATATACATATTGAATCAAAGAACTTAATGTGCTGCTGTGTCTCCAAAAGGAGTAACACAAGTTTGGACACCAAGAGCTGGAATCTGAAGTGACTCCACTTCCCATCAGTCTCAGGGACCCACTCAAGAAATCTGTGCTTGTGTCCCACAACTATACGATCTACAGGTTTAGAGGTCCGGGTTCTTAAACAGATGTCAGTTCTGCCAAAGGACACACAAAGAATTCAATTGAATTATAAGTGGTGGCTGCTGCCTGGGCACTCCAGGCCCCTTGTGCCAAGGGACCAGTGGGCAAGAAGAGTCACCATTCTAAGCAGGAGTAATTGCTCATCCCTTGGGTGAGGCTGTAGTGTTATGATCTTCTTCGTGTGTTGTTTGATTCTGTTCGCTAATATTTTGTTGAGAACTTTTGCATCTATATTCATCAAAGATACTGGCCTGTAATTTTCTTTTTTGGTGTTGTCTTTGTCTTTTTTTGGTATCAGGGTATGGTAGCTTCACAGAATGAGTTTGGGAGTTTTCCTTCCTCTACAATCTTCTGGAAGGGTTTAAGAAGGATTCGTATGAGTTCTTCTTTGTATGCTTGGTACGATTCCCCAGTGAAGCAAACTGGACCTGGACTTTTGTTGGCAGGGAGGTTTTTTACTACTGATTCTATTTCACATCTAGGGATCGATCTGTTCAAATTGTCTATTTCTTATTGATGTTTCCAGAAACTTGTCCATTTCTTCTAGGTTATCCAATTTTTTGCCATGTAATTGATCATAATACTCTCTTATGTTTTATTATATTTGTGTGGTCTTGGTTGTAATCGCTCCTCTTTCATTTCTTATTTTGTTTATTTATGGCCTCTCCCTTTTTTCTTGGTGAGCCTGGCCAGTGGTTTGTTGATTTTGTTTACTCCTTCAAAAAACTAGGTCTTTATTTGATTGATTTTTCTATAGTTTTTTAATCTCTATTTTATTTATTTCCCCCTGATATTATTTCTTTCCTTCTGCTAACTTTAGGCTTTGTTTGTTCTTCTTTTTCTAATTCTTTTAGGTGGTAGGTTAGATTGTTCTTGTTTTTTGAGGACGGCCTCTATTGCTATGAACTTTCTTCTGAACTTTCCTCTTAATAAACCTAATTACTTTCCTCAACCAATAAATAAATAAATAAAATGAATAAGTTTTATTTTAAAAAATTGCATCCAAAGTGATAAAATACTAAGGAATAAATCTGACCAAGGAAGTGAAAGACTTATATGTGGAGAACTATAAAACACTGATTAAGGAAATTAAAGATAACTTAAAGAAATGGAAAGATAGCCCATGCTCTTGGAATGGAAGAGTCAATATCATTAAAATGGCCATACTGCCCAAGGCAATCCCTATCAAATTACCTAGGACAATTTTTCCAGAACTAGAACAAATAGTCCTAAAATTTACACAGAATCACAAAAGACCCAGAATTGCCAAAGCAATATTGAAGAAAAAGAACGAAGCTGGAAAAACAACCCCTCCAGACTTCAGAGAATACTACAGAGCTACAGTAATCAGAATGGTGTGGTATTGGCATAAAAACAGACATATGGATCAATGAAACAGAATAGAGAGCCCAGAAATAAATCCACAGACCTATGGTCAATTAATCTTCTGCAAAGGAGGCAAGAATATACAATGGATAAAAGACAACTTCTTCAGCAAGTGGTCTTGGGAAAACCGGACAGCAACATGTAAATCAATGAATTTAGAACATTCCCCTCACTCTATACACAAAAATAAACTCAAAATGGCTTAAAGACTTACATATAAGAAAAGACATGATAAATCTCCTAGAAGAAAACATAGGCAAAACATTCTCTGACATAAATCTTAGCAATGTTCTCCTAGGGCAGTCCACCCAGGCAATAGAAATAAAAGCAAATATAAACAAATGGGATGTAATTAAGCTTATAAGCTTTTACACAGTAAAGGAAACCCTAAGCAAAACAAAAAGACAACCTACAGAATGGGAGAAAATATTTGCAAAAGATGAGACTGACAAGGGCTTGATTTCAGAATATATAAATAGCTCATACAACTTAATAAGAAAAAAAACAAACAACCCAATCCAAAAATGGGCAGAAGACCTAAACAAGCAATTCTGCAATGAATTCTGCAATGAAGACATATGAATGGCTAATACGAACATGAAAAAGTGTTCAGTATCACTAATTATCAGAGAAATACAAATCAAAACTACAATGAGGTATCACCTCACACCAGTCAGAATGGCCATCATTCAAAAGTCCACAAATGATAAATGCTGGAGAGGGTGTGGAGAAAAGGGAACCTTCCTACACTGCTGGTGGGAATGTAGTTTGGTGCAGCCATTGTGGAAAACAGTATGGATATGCTTCAAAAGACTAAAAATAGACTTACTATATGACCCAGGAATCCCACTCCTGGGCATATATCTGGAGGGAACCCTAACTCAAAAAGACACCTGCACCCCAATGTTCATAGCAGCACTATTTACAGTAGCCAAGACATGGAAACAACCTAAATGTCCATCAACAGATGACTAGATAAAGAAGTTGTAGTATATTTATACAATGGAATACTACTCAGTCATAAAAAATGATAAAATAATGCCATTTGCAGCAACATGGATGGTCCTGGAGACCGTCATTCTAAGTGAAGTAAGCCAGAAAGAGAAAGAAAAATATCATATATCACTCATATGTGGAGTCTGAAAAAAAAAAAGACAAATGAACTTATATATAAAACAGAAACAGATTCACAGACATAGAAAACAAACTTATGGTTACCGGAGGGGAAGGAGGTGGGAAGGGATAAATTGAGAGTTTGAGATTTGCAGATACTGACTGGTATACATAAAATAGATAAACAAGTTATACTGTATAGCACAGGGAACTATATTTGATATCTTGTAGTAGCTTATAGTGAAAAAGAATATGAAAATGAATGTATGTATACTCATGCATGACTGAAGCATTGTGCTGTACACCAGAAATTGACACAACATTGTAAACTGGCTGTACTTCAATAAAAAAAGAAAAGATATGTTCACCCCTATGTTTATTCCAGGGTTATTTACAATAGCCAAGATATAGAAGCTACCTAAGTATCCACCAATCATTGAATGAATAAAGAATTACATATATATAATGGAATATTACTCAGCCACAAAAAAGAATGAAATCTCACCATTTGCAACTGCGCAAATGGACCTAGAGAGTGTTATGCTAAGTGAAATAGGTCTGATGGAGAAATACAAATACTGTCTGATTTCATTTATATGTGGAATCTAAAAAATAAAACAAATAAACAACTAAACATGAACAGAGTCATACATAGAGAACAAACAGGTGGTTACCAGAGGGAGGGGTTGGGGGAGAGAGAAATAGGTGAAGGAAATTAAGACGTACAGATTTTCCATTACAAAATAAATGAATCACAAGTATGAAATGTACAGTGTGGGAAATACAGTCAATAATTATGTAATATCTTTGTATTGTGACAGATGACACTTAGACTTATTATGGGTGATCATTTTGGAAGATATAGAAATATGGCATCACCATGTAGTGTACCAGGAACTAACACATTGTGTAGGTCAATGATACTTCCAAAACAAATAAACAATCAAACAAACTCACAGAAAGATCAGATCTGTGGTTACCAGAGGTGGGTGGTAAGGGTAGGGGGAGTTGGATGAAGGCAGTCAAAAGGTACAAACCTTCAGTTAGAAGATAAGTAAGGACCAAGGATGTCATATACAACATGCCTAATATAATTAATGCTGCTATATATCATACATGAAAGTTGTTAAGGGAATAAATCCTAGGAGTTCTCATCACAAGAAAAAATTTTTTCTATTTCTTTAATGTGTATCTGTACGAGATGATGGATGTTTACTAAACCTATTGTGGTAATCATTCCACAACGTATGTAAGTCAAGTCATTATGCTGTACACCTTAATCTTACACAATGCTGAATGTCAATTATACCTCAATAAAACTGGAAGAAAAAACTGCTACAGGTGACATAAGGTGTCTCAGAACGTAGTAGTACTGTTGCAGTAAATGCTTTAAATACAGGCAGAGACCAAGTAACGGGGTTTAAATCAAATTCCTGTGCAGTCCCTTTTGTAGCTAAATTAAGTTTCCTATGCTTTAAGAGAGAAGACAACTTGATGGGCTGGCATATAAGTGTAAACCTGCACCCTCAGACAGCAACACTTTCACACTATTTCTCTTAACACAGAACAGTATTGGACCAAGGAAAAATAATAGTGCAAAAAAAAAAAAAAGGTTAATATTTTTAAATATTTATTGCTTTGTCTCTGAGATGTAAAGTATATTAATACCTTAAATAAAGTTAATTCCAAATCTATCATGTGAACAAGATAGAAGACAGATGCCAGTGAATCCAGAGGAGAGCTTAATGAACCGCTGAGTGCTCAGAAGCCTGGAATCTAACTTTGAAGTTTCTTTGCTTGCTGCTCCTTCCAATCATCTCTCTGGGCTTCAGCATCCTTCCTCACTTCTCTCCATTGTCAAGGAAACTCATCTCTGTTTCCTCTGAAACAGACACAACTGAGAAGAAAGGGCTAGGCAGGGCTGACTTTATGGTAATCTGAGGAAGAGGAAAAGACTTACTCTCTTAAAAAAAAATTATTATTAGAACCACTCTTTTGGGATAAGACTTTGTCTCTAGAAAGCTCCTGCAAAAAATACAAGCATGTTTCTGAAATGCTTAACACACCAACCTGTGACATCTACTAAAGGACAATTTCACTATTCTATTTAGCTGTTAACCTTAGAAATTGTTATGGTTAATTTTATGTGTTAACTGAGCTAAACATTTGGTCAAGGATTATTGTGGGTGCTTCTGTTGAGGGTGTTTTTGGATGAGTTTAACATTTAAATTGATAGACTGAGTAAAGCACCGATTGCTCTCCCTAATGGGGGTGGGCCTTATTCAATCAGTTGAAGCTTGACTAGAACACAAAGTCTGACCTTCCCCTTGAATAGGAGGGAATTCCTCCTGCTTGACAGCCTTCAGACTCAAAAGGAAACATCAGCTCTTCCTGGTCCCAAGCCTGCCCGCCTTTGAATTAGAACTCCATCATCAGATTTCCTGAGTCTCCAACTTTTCTGGGACTTGTCACTCTCCATAATCGAGTGAGTTAGTTACACATATATACATACATATACATATTACATACATATCTCTGGAGACCCCTGACTAATGTAGAAATCTAGAATATTATGGAATTAATTTCACACAAACAGGCCCCAACTTTGAGCAGGTTAGATCAACCTGTCCAGTCCACTGCACATTTTAGCACAGGTTATGGTCAAAGCATAAGTGTATTAGTCTGATGGGCAGGAAAAAGAAGCAGCTACAAAGTAGGTTTCCAGGGAGGAGGCAGGGCCTGGCATGTGGAGACAGATCCAGCCCAAGGAAGAGCTAAAACTATCAGAGTGTAAAATAATTTTAATAAATGGATGAAAACATTCAGTTCCAAATTTTCAATCTCAATTCTCATTCACTAATTTCTAAGTTACCAAAAATGAACTGAACATGGATAAAATGTTGCCTGTCTCGGAACAATTTTGTTTCAGGTGAACGGGTCACTCCATTCAGTGCGTGTTCAACTCCTCAAAGAGTTTGCCTTGAATTCCTGTGTTCGGCATAAATTTGGGTAGTAAACAGCTAAATCAATGGTGAATTAGGCATTTCAGCCTCTTCAACTTGGATGTCGAATTCCAGGTAACTAAATATAACAACATCTAGCAATGAAAAGTTTCAAGGAGCTTGAAAGAGTTGACTAATTTTCAAAGCTCAAGATAAATCAGGTAATCAGCACCCTGCGGTATCTAATTTGTTTATATATAATAAATAATGTTTTAAAATACAAAACAATCTTTCAGAGAGGTAAGTTTAGGAGCCAAAGCCAGAGGACTTCAGTTCTTTGCATAATGTTAGCAGGAATAGTTCAAACACTTGCAAAGCCCAGAAAATACTACCCAGACCCAAATGATCCACCTGCAAGAGACGAAAGATGAATTTGCGCTGCATCTCCCGTAGCATCTCAAGAGTTTAAGTAGAAAATAAAACGATAAGAAATGTTTCAGAAGTCAACTTAGCCCCCAGACCCAAACCAAAAATCTAACGTGACTTCTTCTAAGGGCGAGCAGAGCAATGGGCGGGAAAGGAAAACAGCCGGTGGCGCCTCTGAACCAACCGCGGGCGGGGCGGCCAGGAAGCCCCCAGGTAGGGGGACCCTCTCTCGGCTTTCGGAGAGGTGCTTCGGCAGCTCCACTTCTCCGCGATCCCTTGCCCCCAAGGGCGCAACCGTGGGACGCGGGGCGGTGGGGACACAAGCCCGGGAAGGGGACTGCGGAGGCGGCGACGGGACGCGAGCGCGGAGCCCGAAGGGAGAGCGTGGCCCCGGGCGCCGCCGCCGCCGTCGTCCGGGGTGCTGGAAAGCCCGGGGACTTCCCGGCAGCGGCAGCCACGTCTCGCTCCCGGAGGGCGGGCGGAGGTTCGGGCTGCGCACCTGCTTAGCCGGTCCTGGCTCAGCGCCGGGAGGTGCCCGCCAGGGAGCACCCCCGGCCCCGCTGGTGGTATCTGGGGGTCTGAGAGCATCTTGGGCACAGCAGGCGGGACCCCGGGTGCCCCTTCCCCGCCGCTCCGCGCAGCCCCGCCCCGCGACCCCGCGCCACCTGCGCGCGGATAGTGGCCTCCCGGGGCCGCGGCGCCCGCGGGCTGAGCGCAGAGCAGCCGGGGCGCGGGCGGAGGGTGCGGGGAGCGAGGAGAAGGCGGCGCGGGTCCGGGGAGTGGGGGCGGGGGGTGGCGGCGAGCGCGAGCGGGGCATGCGCAGTGGGGCGGAGGAGGTGGCGATGGCCCGGGGAGGCGGGGGGACTGCTGTTTATCTGCAGCTGGGCCAACTCCGCGGCGCAGGCGGCGGCGGAGCTCGGGGCGCCGGCGGCGGGCGCAGCCTCCGCCGACCATGCCCGAGCCCACCTCCGGGCAGCCGCCGCGCGCCGCCGGGGCCCCGGCCGGGGAGGATGCCAGACGCCCGGGAGAGGCCAGGGCAGCGGCGGCGGCGGCGGCGGCACGATGGTGGTGACAGGCTGCGCCCGAGGCGGCGGCGGGGACCGCGCGCCCTCCCGGCGGCGGGGCTGCGGACTCGCGCCGGCCGGGGCCGCGGCGCTGCTGGCCGGGGCGAGCTGCCTGTGCTACGGCCGCTCCCTGCGGGGCGAGTTCGTGCACGACGACGTGTGGGCGATCGTGAACAACCCCGACGTGCGGCCCGGCGCCCCGCTGCACTGGGGCATCTTCTCCAACGACTTCTGGGGCAAAGGGCATGGCCGAGAACACCAGCCACAAGTCCTACCGGCCGCTGCGCGTCCTCCCCTTCAAGTGCGCTTGTGCCGGGAGAAGTTGCAGGACTGGCTTGAGAAGTTTCCATATTTTGTCGCCCCTTCCCCTCCACGTCTCCCTCTTCTCCCGGCTGTCCCACTGCTCCGAGGTCCAGGGCCCCGCTTCTCTGACCTCCTAACGTTGTTCGCAAGGCGCAGGTTGGGGAGTTGGGGCGGTTTCCCCAAGTATCTGCCCTCTGGGAGATTGCTCTCTCTGGATGGAGCTGGGAGCAGGTTCTTACCTCCCGCACCTCCATCTCTGGCCCCATAGTCAACCAGCAGACCAGCCCCAGTACAGCGGCTCCAGAGGAGTGCGAAGGGGGCGGGGTGACCGGGGGACGCTGTTTCCAGGGTGGTAATTGTTTAGAGTCTTCTGGACAACCTTGAAGATGCGGGACTGTGTGAGCCTCTTCGGGTCACTTTTAATCACAGGAGGTGGTAATTGGGTTCTGCCCCTGCCTGGGTTCAGGGGAGATGTCGAAAACTGTACGGGGTCTGAGATCTTACCCCGTTTACAAGCAAACACCTACCTTGCCACCGTATTATAGATGTTGGCAGAAGGCAGAAGAAACCTGGGTCAAACAAAAAGTACTTAATTACTTTATTACTCAGGACAGAGCAGTCAGCATAAGCTTCATGTTTACTTGCTTCCTTTTGTCCCCAGAGTCACATGGGGGTGATGCAGAGGTGAACCTAGGTGAAAATGTCACCCACAGCAAGTGTGTGTTAACAGCCAGTGGGCCCCAATCTTTTTTCAAATGACTTAGATAACCCCAATCTTTTAAAGGGGCTCTTATCAACCCCTGTACACCAGCCTTTTCCCCAGGGGGCGCCATTATCTTTATTATCCTGGTCAGGAAATAAATCTGGCCTCTGTTCCAAAGGCAGATGCTACTTCACATTGCCTTGAAAGGACAGACTGGGACAAGAGCTGTAACAGGAGGTGTAGAAATGATGTGGAGAACTTCTCTCCAACAAGAGGCAGAGGTGGCCCCCACCCCACCCACCACCCTTGGGGAGGGGGGAAAACAAAGAAAGGGTCGTATTCCTGGACCCTGGCTCTCCGTGTATATCATGTAGGTGGGTCTGTGGATAGTAACGGGAGACTTCTTATGAAGAAATCTTTTATAATCAAACATTCATTTTATCTTCCTTTGGAGCCACTGCGTTTTGTTTGTTTGTTTGTTTTTTTTTTTTTTCTACCTTTGAGCAGCCAGTTATCCCACTTTTAGAGAAAGGATGCTTGATGATGCCAAAGTAACGGCATTGCTTTGCTAATGACAGCAGACGTTTTCTGTCCCAGCATGTCCTGTCCAGTCTGACCCCTGGTTACCTCTCCAACTTCCTCTCCACCTCACTCACTCTGTCCAAACCTCAGTGTTGTGCACACCAAACCCGCTGCCACCCCAGGGCCTTTGACTTGCTGTTCTTCCTTCAGATATTCTCAAGTCTCGCTCAGGCTTTGCCTTAAGGGCCCGGCATCAGAGAACACTTCCGAACCTCACTCACACCCTCTTTTGCTTTTTTTCAATATCTAAAATCTGGCATTAGATATTTGCACTTATTCCTCTCCTGCCTCCCCTCACTACAGACCAAGCTCCATGAGGACTATCGCTCCGTTTAGAATAGTTCCTGCCACGTGAAGCAGGGACTCAATAAAGGAATAATTTGGAGAATGTTCAGTAATTTTCCAGAAAATTTTTGAAACAAGGTCACCCCTCTCTAGCTCTCCCTCTCTGTCTCTCATAAAGTCTCCTTGGTCTTATTTCTTCTCTGCTTGCCTTTCTCCTCCTAACTGCAGAAGAAAGTGGAAAGACCCTAAGAGTTCCCTGGACATGCCCAGAGGATTGGGTGGGTCCTGATCGTTGACTTCCTCTTGACCACCTTCCCTTCTCCTTGCCCCACGTTCCCTCCCACCCCTTTCCTTTAAAGCCATGTGAGGATGTCATGCACTGAACTTGAACTACAACCATGAACTCACTGGGAAATTGTCATAGAACTTATCATTTGAGACACCAGAAACAGATGATAAAGGAGTACATTTCAGTTTTTCCTTCCCTGAATTTTGGCTTAAATTGCAAATGGATGAGAGCTGGATTTTGCTGGACAGTGTGGCAGGTGGCCCCCCTCCATCCCACCTTATAACTTGGAGATCTCTGGGCCCCCCCAGCTCTGTTAAATTAGAATTTATGGAGGGAAGCCCACAGAACCTGCTTTGGAACAAACACAGTGGGTGATTCTCAGGCACTCAGAAGTCGGGAGCCACTGGCTATGGTCACAGCTAACCCTCATTACTGGGTGCAGTGTTTGCTGTTTTATATATTCCATTGTTTTAATCCTCAAGAATTAACCTTCAGCCCCTAGAATTACATATAATTATTATTGCTACAGTTTTACAGATGAGGAAACTGAGGCTGAGAGAGGGTAAGTGACTTGCCCAGCTGAGACAGCAAAGAAGCATTGGAGCCAGGATTGCCCTCACCTGGCATCTGGCTCCTAACTCCGGGCTTTTCCCCACCACATCCAGTGGCCTCTCTGAAGCTGTCAGCCTCACGGGATGAACAGCCAGGGGGAAAGGTTTACACTCCCCTTTTATCAAAGGTGGAGCCACCTTTTCTGTGTGTGTTTAAACGGAGGAGAATCAGTGGTTCGAGGCCGTGGGTTTGCATGTGACACACACGTGAGCATCTGGTGACTGGGAAGCCCGGATCTGCTCTCCAATTACCTGATCATGGAGTTTATGTCTTTTTGTTTTGACAGTTAAAGGCTGAGAGAGATTTAACTTGGAAAAGTGGCTCCTTCATTTGAAATTATGAAAAGCTTTGATGAGAATACTTTCATTGCTCTCCAAAATGCTAGGCTGACATGAATCTCCAGAAAATTATGCTGAGTGAAAAAAGCCAGTCTCCAAAGGTTATAGACTATATGAGTTCATTTATGTAACAGGCTTGAACTGATTAAATTGTGAAAATGGGGAACCAATATCTGTGGTTGCCAGGGGCTAAGGAGATGGCAGCAGGAGAAGATTAGGTGTCTCTCTAAAAGGGTAACACAAGGGATCCCCATGGTGATGGAAATATTCTGCATCTTGAGGGCACCAATGTCAAAATCCTGATTGTGACCTTGTGCTACAGTTTCCTAAAATGTTGCCATCGGGGGAAACAGGGTAACGAGTACATGGCATCTCCCTGTATTGTTTCTTCCAATTTCATGTGTCTACAATTATCTCAAAATTAAAAGTTTAATTTAAAATATTATTTTTAAAAAAACTAGGTTGAGATTGCCTGCCTGCAAAAGGACTTCAGTTCCAGGCTTAAGTGACTGGACCTCAAAGAAGTTTTCCAAGTTGGCATTCCTGAAATGGTGACATTCATATTGTAAATATTCTGCGTTATTTTGGGGTCTTTTTTTTGGGGGGGGGTGTCATGTTATTAACCAGTATTCTTCTTTCAGTCATTATGTCCATAATGTTCACCTCCTACTGTATACCATAGAATAATAATATTTATAATGATGAACTGAGGCACTCAAAGAGCCTGAATTATTATCTACATTATCACAAGTGAAGACTCTGCCCAAGGGGAGCTGATATGCTAGCTTTAGGAGGTAAAGAATAAACAAATGATCATAACACTCTAGACTTTCTTAGCCTACTCCTCCAGACCATGGAAAGAGTAAACAATATCCTAGAAAAACACTAAAAGAAAGAGTGCACACAATATCACTAATTATCAGAGAAATGCAAATCAAGACTACAATGAGGTACCACCTCACATCAGCCAGGATGGCCATCATTCAAAAATCCACAAATGACAAATGCTGGAGAGGCTGTGGAGAAAAGGGAACCCTCTTACACTGCTGGTGGGAATGCAGTTTGGTGCAGCCACTGTGGAAAACAGTAGGGAGATTCCTTAAAAAAACTAAAAATAGACTTGCCATATGATCCAGCAATCCCACTCCTGGGCATATATCTGGAGGGAACTCTAATTCAAAAAGACATGTGCACCACAGTGTTCACAGCAGCACTATATACAGTAGCCAAGACATGGAAACAACCTAAATGTCCATCAACAGATGACTGGATAAAGAAACTGTGGTATATTTATAATGGAATACTACTCAGCCATAAAAAATGATGAAATAATGCCATTTGCAGCAACATGGATGGTCCTGGAGATCGTCATTCTAAGTGAAGTTAGCCAGAAAGAGAAAGAAAAATACCGTATGATATCACTCATATGTGGAATCTAAAAAAAGAAAAAAGAAGATACTAATGAACTTGTCTACAAAACAGAAACAGACTCACAGACATAGTAAACAATCTTATGGTTCCCAGGGGGAAAAGGGGTAGGAAGGGATAAATTGGGAGTTCGAGATTTGGAAATAGTAACTAGTATACATAAAATACATAAACAGCAAGTTCCTTCTGTATAGCACAGGGAATTATATTCAGTATCTTACAATAAACTGTAATAAAAAGAATATGAAAATAAATGTATGTATATGTATGACTGAAACATTATGCTGTACACCAGAAATTGACAGCCTGTAAACTGACTATATGTCAATAAAACAAAACAAACAAACAAACAAACAACAAATAAATAAGACAAAGTTTGGAAGAAAATAGATAACAGAGCGAGATAGAGGTAGAGATAAAGGTGTGTTAAAAAAAAAAAAAGGAAGAACACACAGAGCATGTCTCTTGAAATGAATGAATAACATAACATTGGATAACATAATATAGTATCAAGACAACACTGAGGAACTTGCCCCCACTCAGGGGATGCTCAGTCTAGTGCTTCTTTCCTGGTGTCTTGCATCAGACTTTCCAGGATGTGCCTGCCCTGCATCCTGTTTGGACATTCTTGATTCCCACCCGGAGCTGTTTTCTCTCGCTGGGCCTGGCCAGATTCTCTGATTGCCCATGGAGGCATGGAAACACAACTCCGTTTACTTATATCCTTTCCCCTTGTATGGGAAGGAGGCTTCCCTGCTGATTGGGATCATTAGACATTCCTCAAGGAGACGTGGACATGCTCTGTTCTTCATGTGTGTTGATATGGGTTTACCAGAAGTCCGCTGGGAGCCATGTGTTTATACACAGTTCCTGTCCTGGGAGGGTGACTACCTGCAGTGTTTACAGTGCACAGGCCCTTCGGAAATGGTCTCCGAGTGATTTTTAAATAAATAGAAGTGAGTTGCTGAAGCATGTTATTAATTCTGGTAGCCTCCCCGGGGAAGGCAGAATGGATGCTATGTTGAACTCTCACCACAGAAGGAGGAAGTTTTCTGGGAGCCTTGGTGATGGGAGTGGGGACGGGTTGGGAGGGAGAAGCAGCAAGGGTCTCCTTGGCCGCTGGGGGGTTGTTGCTGTCAATAAAGCAGATGGAGAAAGGGGTGGGGTTTTGTAAGACTTCCTTCCAAGGTTTGGCATTAAAATGTAGAGACTGTTACCCTTAGGAGCACCAGGATGAGGTGGAACAGTCAAGTGAAGAGACATTCAGAGTGTTTTAAGCAGAGCATCTTAATGTGGGCCTTGGGGTTTGGCCTGGGAGGAGGAGATCATTGAATTCCTTGAAAATACTGGCAAAATGTTGTGCACATGAACCCACATGCATTTTTCTGGGGAGAATGTTCTTAGCCTGCATCACACAAACAGATCTGTACGAATCCATCTTGCTCTTCCCTGACGCCCTGGAGAACAGCTGCTTTTGTGTTCCGCGAATCAGGTCTCTCTTCCAGGATTACAATGTCTTTTTTTTTAAACTGAGATATTTTTCAAAGACGATTAAAAGCGACAGGTACACTTTATCTAAAGCATCAGGCTTCTGAGAGTGTGGAGAAAATACATATCTGTTCTCCCCTTTCCTGTCATACACTGTTCATGTGACTTTTCTTGCTTTCCATCCTATGTGCCCGAGACCTTTCCTGGAAAATGGCGCCCTCTCCCGGGGATGCTGTCAAGATTATTTCAGGAAAAAAAAAAAAAATCTTTTGCTACTACCTGGTCTACTTTTTAGTGAGAAATGAAGACTACAGCAAATAGAATTTGAGACTCGTAGAACCGAGAAACAGTCATTTCCAGTTTCCAACTCGATACAATGAGCACTCATTCATTCAATAAACTTTCATTTAGGACCTGCTCTGTGCTGAGTGTGGGGGATGCGATGACGAATAAGACATCACGTGAAAAAACGACTCGTGCCGTGACCTGTTAAAAGAGACAGTGAAGGAGTTTTGAGAATTGGTTATGAATCTTAACAGAGATGTATTCAAGGCGAGGTGGGACCCGAGATGCTCTCCTCTCTGGATAGTGTTTCAGGTGGACTGTCATTACGCTTTTGCTTTGACATTTCTGGTCAAACAAAGTTATACTCTGTTGTAAAGTCTGCTTTGTCTGATATAAGTACTATCTTGTCATTTCTATTTGCATGAAGTATCTCTTTCCATCCTCTCACTTTCCGTCTGTGTGTGTCTTTGGTTCTAAAGTGAGTCTGTTGTAAGCAGCATAAAAATGGATCCTGTTTCATCTCATCAGTTACCCTATGTCTTCGATTTCTTCAGCCCTTCTGTAAATCCCACTGGTTGTAAAAACCAGCTAAGGGAGCTCATCTTCCTGGGGTCAGACCCCAGGGCTGGGGTGGTTCAAACCCCTCACTCCCCAGGGAGGATCTCCAAGCCTGTGAATCCCGCTCCTCTTCTCTGTCCCTTCCTATGATCACAGAGCCCAGCTTCTCCCTTCCTACCCAACTTCATGTGGCTCTTTCTTTACAGCCTTGGTTGTGGGAGAGTCTTTCTGATAGTCTCCAGTTTGTTTACAGTGAGAACTGCTCCCCATTTGGGTGTATTTTTGATGAGATCATGGGTGGAGTTTAACTCAGCTTCCTCCGACTCCACCATCTTGATCTCCAGTCCCTGGCCAAAAAATATTTTTGACAGGTATAAACCCATTCTGTTTCCAAGCAGTAAGTACAATTTTACATTGCCCTGTGGCTCTTGAGCTGATATATAACTGTAACAAAGCTGTCTTCAAGAATGTGGACTTGCTTTTGCTGTGCATTGCTTTCCGCTGTGCACTCAGTTCACCCTGAGGAACTCAGTAAAATAATGGACTAGAAAATAAGTACAAGGTAATTTGATCTTTTCTCTCTGCTTCAATTCAATTAATAACTGGTGAACAGGAACAAAAAAGCCACTAAAATATTTTCTTTCTCTTTGTAAGTAACATACCATATACCTGCTGGAAATTTTTCTTTGTGATCACAGTTGCATTTATTAAATAACTGAGATGAATAGGTTTTTAAAAATTATTAAACAACATTATCATGAGAAATATGAGTAAGGCTCATATTCTTTTACTGCAGAAAATCGATACCCCAAAGAGTTATAAGAAGCAAACATCATCTGAGGTGCCTGTGATCATGCTGACTCACTATTCTTTGTCCTGAATTTGTACTTTACCTTTTCTTCACCTTGCCTTTCCATCCCAGAGTATTTATGATGCAGAACTGTGAACGCTCTGAGAGGATCATAAAAAAAGTTAGTGTCGCGTTCTTCAAGTTAGAGTAAAAAACTACGTGACCTAGAAATTATTTTCTAAATTATTTTATAAGAAGTCCAGTTATTCTGTGGGAACAAAAAAGCTATTGGCTTATAAGGTATTGAAATCCTGGTTCTACAACCCTCTTTAATGGTCTATTGAGTTGGAATTGTCTGGCCCCCTTGTGTCCATCGCAATAACCATAGGCAGTCCACCCTCGGCCAGCTAGAATGGGTACCTGTACATCTCAGGTGGGACGAAGATTTCCCCAGAGGCACATGGCCATGACATTTTTTAGAGAATCAGTTCCCAGAGCCTTAATTTCCCATCTGCACACTCTCCTAAAATTGATCTGCCTGAAAATGTGCCTGTGGTCATGGCACCATCATCATCTTCATTACCTCTGCAAAGTTCACAATAAGCTTTTCTTCTTTACGTACGTAAGTCATCATGTTCATTCACCCAAGAATCATACTAATCTCTTACTTAAGACTCTGGTGTAAAAAACCTGAGGCACAAGCAAAAGGATGATTTGAAGTATTGGGATCAACAAAACCTTCTTTAATCGAAGCCCCACAAAACCAAAGCAACCCTCATCTATTTCTCTCAGTCTCTTTCTCAAAAGGGTAAAACATGGCATTAGAAATAGGGTATTTGGGCCTATTGGGATGTTCTAAATTCAAAAGGGAGTCTGTTCTCCTTGAAATGGTATCATAGGTTTAGCTGAATTAAAAACACAAAGCTGGACTTTGTGACAGAAAGCACATTCAATTTGCAGTTGGTTTGATAATGAAGACTGGCTTGTCAGTTCAGCTGGCAGATATCTTTTATAAATTGAATGAGTTAAATCTCCATGTTTCGATGAAAATTTTTAAAACATAATTCTTGTATAATATATAAAATGTAATAAATATATTTAAAGTATTTATTTGAAATGTTTTATGTTTTAAAGTATTATTTGGGCAAACATATTTCCATTCTGCTGTCCTTTCTAAGTTCGTTGGATTAATCATGTGTCTCTACATGAGGGAGTAACAGATACCAGTAAAAACGCTATTGATCAATATGAAATCTTATGGAGTATTTCCCAGAAACTGGGCATATGAATGACTCTCATGACAGAGGTACAAATCACTTTCTGTCCTTCTTCAAAGGAATTGAGTTGTCAGTTGCTACCACATTAAAACCATTTTTCATGATAAACCACTACGTGAATTCTGGCGTTCTGAAAAGAGTTCAAAGAACGGAGTCATTGCAAGACACAGTGCCTCCTAAATTCAGACACGTGAGGAAAACATTGGGGATACTGTTGACGCCGCCCGCTGTTTTGTTCCAACAATAGGCAGATTTTTTAATTTTTTAACTTACGTGCGTATTTATTGATGTTGAGAGATGAAGCAATTGATAAGGGATTTCTTTTCCAGCATAAATATATAGTAAAGCAAGCTACAATGCTGTGCAGGGAAATGAGACAGAAATATTTCAAGAGAAAAAGAAGGATGCAAGATACTCCAGCTATTAAGGAAGAGCTTCTTCACGTTTGTAGAACTGGGAGATGATGGAGTTCCATATCGCTGTGCTGTTGAGATTCCATGGGGTACATTTAACACAGTGATACTTAAGTTTTATTTTTAAATGTTGTATGCAATGAACTGAAATCCTTTCTGTGTAAAATTATGATGCACATTTAAATATTAACCTAAAAGTTGAGAGAGGATACATAGTTTTTAAACCTCCTTTTATGAAGCAAAGAACTAAAATGCTTCTGCTGTAAACTCTATGGAATTTCTGACAGTGGGTCACGGGCAGCATGTCGCATCACTTTAAATGTCACCGTCATACTTCTGACAAGTGACTTGTTTTAAAGACCAGTTGAAAATCCGGGTTTAGAGTATCTTGGGGTCAATTATTAGAAGAAAGAACAAGTGAGCAGGGCAGGTGACTATCTGAGTTCAACGCTTGCAAAGAAGGGATGCATAGAACTGCAGATAACCTTGGGTAGAGTGATCACAAGCTGATGGAGTTTCAGTTGGATTCGAAGGAGAAAGGGAAATGCTATTAGTAAAATAATCTTGAAAAAAATTCGGCAGGCTTTTGTGCTAAATGAAAAAAAATCCATGGGAATGAGATAAAGGAAGTGATGGAGACTGAGAGCAGATACTCATTTAGGCAAGGATGTTAGAGAAGCCATTTGGCTTCACAAGATGGGAGAGGTGGATGACGTCAAGAAAATTGTTTGGTGAGAAAAATCACCCTGAGAAGTGAAAAACAAAAGACCTGTTTTTAAAAGAAGACCTCAGCTCGGGTTCCCAAGGAGAATGAGAGGGAGGTAAAAAAGATGCACTTCGCACAAAACGTAAGGATAAATTATATTTTTAAAAAATTAAAGATCGTGCAGGAATAAAAGGATTCCTGTGACTTCACCCGAGTATTTCATCTGCTACACCAGTTAGATGCTCAGCCGCCGTTCAAGTGCCCACCGGGTGCCAAACGCTGTCTAGGTACCAGGAGGTCCGGGAACAGACACAGACTGGTCCCTCCCCACGAGCTGTTTACCATCTCACAGGAAAGCAAAAAGAACACAAAAATAACTACAAAAACTAGCAGTTTGCTGTGATATAAACAAGAACCCCAGCAGGGAGGGAATTTGATTCCAACTCAGGCGGGCAGGGAAGAGCTGACTCATTTGTTGGCTCACTCTCCCCACGGTCACACTCACGTTTCGTGCCAGCATAGACTGCTTGGTGGAGAAGTGGCCTTGTCCCCGCCCTCAGGGCAAGCCTGGTGCTGCGTGGAGGGGTCTCCTGAAAGTGCCGATGGCATCTGGAGTTTGCCCAGCTCGGTCCACCCCCTTGTGATGGATGGCAGCCGCCTGCGGTTTGCGGTTTGAATGCATTTTTCCTTTGACTGTGAGTCGGCCAAGTCCTTTCCGTATTTCCCAGCCTCCCAGTTTATCATGTCTTTAGGATACAGTTAAGTCCACCTGTCGTGTGGCATTCAAGGCTTTTCATATTCTAGCCCCAATTTCTCTTCTACCTTTGCCTCCCGTGCCCCGCCCCCCACTTTTACTTACCCCATGTCTTGTCCCTTTGTCCGTCCCCCTCTGGAAACTCCCTATGTTGCTGTAGATCCTTGTTCCTTTGCGCCTGTCATTTCCTCTGCCAGGAATGCACCTTTTTCTTTCTGGGCTCGAATGCGTGTTTCCTTCACTTCTGCTTTCTGAAACCCTCCTCATCTGTCCTTGATTCTCAGTTCCCAGGCCAGCTCTTCCAGGAAAACTTCCCAGATCCTCCAGCCCAAATGACCCCCATTCTTCTGCCTTCCTGTGGCAATTATGACTTCTCTTAATGGCAAGTGCGGTTTCCTGGTATCATACTTCATCTCGCCTTGGCCCCTTTGAACTCCCTGAAGCGAGCTGTGCCCTCCCATTGGCACAGTGCCTGACAAACAGGAGGAACTTGGGGAAAGTGTGCTGACCGGAATAACACACCCAATGCTTGAACGTGGCGATCTTTGCTCATGTGAGCCTGGTGTAGGCTTACATGAGTTAATGACAAGCACCTTGTTTTTCAGAGCCCTGATGTCCTCAGCAGTTCCCAGCCAAGCTGGGACATGGGGCAGGTGTTCAATAAATGCTTGGTGCTCGTATCTGAATGTCAAGTGTGGCTCAAGAGGCCAGATGAATAGCTCCTCCTCCTTCTCACTCACGTGGTGATTGGTTTTCAAACTGGCATCAGTGTCAGCAGCTCTGACACTTTATTTTCTTCTTCAATTTTCATCTCCAAGGGATGACGTGTTCTTTACAGCAGGGCTCATTGGGCTGGCACGTTCGGCGGCTGGTGAGGCTTCCCGGTGGTGCCTAACTGGACGATGGGGTAAGAAGCAGGGCTTCCGGGCATCATTAAAACCTGAGCCATGCTTGTCCGTTTCATGATTGACCCATTCTGGAGCACCGGCAGGTCTGGTGTTCTCCGTGTCTGCATCCCCACGTGTGCGGTGCGAAGTGTCCATCCCAGCCCGAGCGCCCGGCTTCCCTCCAGGACCTCATCACTGATTCTCTGTTTAACCTTCAGGAAGCCTTGCAGGTGGTGATGAGTTAAGTGCTCAAGGAGCTTGTGTGTGGACAGAGCAGATCTGGGCCTCACAGCTTCTCAGCTCATAATCGTTGCCTTCAGCTGTGAGTCGGAGCTGGGTCGTGACACCAGGGTGACATCACACTCCCTTTGCGTGCCTTGCTCATTTCCTAGCTCCTCTCAGCATCGTGCGTCAGTGGACTCACATGTGTACTAGCTTTCAGCTCTTTGCTCCCAAGGGAAATATTTGTCTGTGTTCAAGGTTTTGCAGTGTAGGTCAGTAGAGAATTTCTTTTAATTTGTGACTTGATGTCAGTCTAGAGGTATGCATATAATTTAACTCGTTTTTATTTAAATTCATAGTCGATTCATTGCACCATGTAATAAATGTAATTTAAAGCAATATCCAGGTGAACTTGAAATTAACAAAATGATTTCTTCAAACACTCAATGAAGCAGGTGAAATGTTTATGGTGCCACCCTCTTTCTCTGAAGTGGAAAGGAGGAGCGAGAAAGCCGTCAAGATTTACAGAGCATCTACTTCGTGTGTGTTCTCCCATTAAATTCAAAGATGACATGAGGCGGGAGACAGGAGATGTTCTGCTCATTTTAGGATGGCAAGCTGAGGTTTAGAAAGCATAAGATCAACTTGTCCCTGGACAGACAAGTAGCAGGTGATGGAGTGTGGATTCCAACCTTGAGTGATCTAGTGCCAGCTCATTAAACCAGAACTGCAAAGGGCTGTTATCTTCTGAGGATTATTACCAATACATTTCCCAGAAAATTATTATCTGCTGCTTATTGATGGCTGATTCCCCATTCCTGCTCTCTTCTCTGCTTGAAATGTCACCTGTGCTCTCTCCACTGGCGGACTCTGCTTCACCCTTTCTAAGAGTTAGCTCCAAATGTGACTTCATCGTTGAAGCACTCCCTGAACCATATCCCTCCTCCACTCTTGACAGAATTATTTTCTTACGCTACATAGCTCTCTGTAAATGTGCCTTGGTTTTAGCACTGCGTGATGGCTAGTCATTTATGTCTCTCTTCTCAACCTCTTCTTTTAATCATCCTAATGCCTGAGAGTCCAGGGTGACTGCACTCAGCGTTTGCTCAAAACTACGCTTGAAAAAATAAGTGAATGAATAAATGTTGGTGAGGTAAATTGACTCCTCATAGAAGGAAGTTAAAAACCAAATTAAATATTAAAATCCTGCATCACCCTCCCTCAACTCCTTCCTATGCAAAGCCATTGTTAAATTTATATGACTGCGAGCATCTGGCCAAGACGAGGATACAGCTCCTCTGCAGGAAAATGCTTGGGGAGCTTCTTGGGGACCAGGAACAGGACACTGAGCAAATGATGCTTGTGTGCTTCACGGAGGGATGTCTGACTTCAGTTTGTGAACCTCAATCTTTAGCTTAGTTTACTGACCTGCCCACGAATGATCCAGTGTGTCTGTTTGAGAAACACTGTTCTAAACCAGTTTAGACCTTATGCTATTCCACTCTGTTCCCGATTACATGAAGTGGTGGTGTGGAAATCTTAAATCAAAATCAGCCTACCATCCCTGATTACAAATGAGGATTGGTCCCCACTTTTACTTTGTGTTCCTTCGAGCTCTCCCAGGGGGTGGCTGGTCTGTTCCACGTGCGCCATGTGGTCTGAGGCGCCGAGATCCGTGTAACAACAAGCTGTCAATCCAAGTGTCTGCTTTGTGCGTCATTCTCACTTTTAGATTTGAAGGCGTTTCTAAATGAGCTGATCTTTAACTTTTTCATTGAAACCATGGACTGTCTCCCTAGAAAAAGGCATACGTACCCAATATTATGCATATAATTTTAAGGATGTATGGGACTGCAACAGGTAGACAAACAAGGGTAAGATGTCCCAACTACAGAACTAATGGCCTTCATTTCAGAATAGATGGAGAAGGTGAGTGTGGTCTCAGCCTCATTCCTTGAAATGGAAACAATTCTACTGTAAAAGTAAAACCAAGGTTTTGCAGCTCTGAAGAGATTTTAGAAACATCTTTTCAAAAATATACTTAGAAATATAGATGATACCAAACTAGCAAATGCTCATTGGAAAAATATTAGGGAATACAGATAAACCACCCCAAAATAAAATATCTGTGGTCTCGAAACCAGAAAGAATTGCTGTGAGGGGAGGATATAGCTCGGCTGTAGAGCACATGCTTAGCATGCACGAGGTCCTGGGTTCAATCCCCAGCATCGCCATTTAAAAAAATAATTAACAAGTAGACCTAGTCACCTCCCCCCTGCAAATAAAAAACAACCAAACAAAAAACACAAAACAAAGCACAAAAGCAAAAACAAAAAGAAGTGCTGTTAATATTTTATTACGTGTCTTTCCTGACTTTTTCTGTGTACATACACATTTTTACTAAAGTAATTATAGTGATAAGTACTAATATTTATTGAGCATTTAATATAGTCTAATTATGTTAGATGCATTTGTTACTTAAACCTCAAATTACCTCAAATGGTAGTTTCTAATATTTATTTCACACATGGTGGAATTGAGGCACAATTTTCTTAACTTGCATGGAGTACGTAGCTAGGAAACACCAGAACCGCAAACTCGACCTTGCAGCCTGGCCCCAGAACCCATGAGAGCACGGTCTGAATACTACTTGGAAATCTGCTTATTTACTTAAAAACTAATTGTGAACATCTTCCCATGTCACTAAAATTATATACATTTTTTAATGACCATATGGGGCTTATTTATAAGCCTGTATTGTAACTATTTACCCAATGCCCTACTGCAGGGTGTCCAACTATTTCAACCAGGAAATTGTAAATAATTCATGCTGTACACTTTTGAAGTGAAATCTTTCCTCATCTGCTTGATGATTAGATTAGAATAGTTAAATTGCTAATAGACCTTATATTAACAACTTGTTATTTCTTATCGACCCATAATTCTTAGAGTAGAAGAATCTGCACCTTGTTTTTCAGGAGTGTGGACCAGTGTTGTGTTGGGGAATGTTTCTACCAGCTCCAGAATGAGCATCCTCCAGGGCAGTTGCCAGGGAGCCTCGCCTGGGCCCACAGGTGCGCTAACAGTGGGGCTGCCCCCAGCAGACGTGGAGACAGAATAAGAAACAGGTGGCAGGAAAGAGAAATCGGGGCTGGTCCCGCTGACGGGAGCAGTGAGCTGAGATCACGTGAGGGCAAGGATGACGCCAGCTCCCAACAGGTGGACGCGGCCCCAGGGGCTGTTTCCGTGGTAATTCGGCATGAGGATTAGATGTAACCATTTCTTTCAAAGATCCCTCCTGTGTCCTTTCTGATTTGGCTTCAGGCAAGTCAGCACAGAAGGAAAGCTCCTGTGTTTGTCACCTGCCACGGTCGATGAGAAGCCACACATCCTTTGCCCTAAGCTCTTTTTCCTCATTCCCAGACCCTTCAACCCTCTCCTGGTGCACAGCCTTCTTGGACCTTCCACCTCCTTCCCTGTGTGAGGCCCTGGACACGTTCTCCTGGCGTGGCTGCAAGGCCACTGGGCACGTGGTTGTTAATATCCTATTTCCTTCTCAAACATCATGGTCTAGAGTTGCACTAATTATTCCCTGTCTTGTCTTTACTGTTCCATTATGTGTTTATACCGCTAAACGGCACATGGTTCAGTTCTGCCTGTTTTTGAAACCTGTCTGGTGGAATCACACTGCAGGTTTTCTTCAGAGACTTGTTTCCCTTGCTCAGCACTGCACCACTGCAGTTCACCTACGTTATTCATGTAACGGAAATGTGTTAAATAAAATTCCACTTCTGTGGGAATGTGGGACTCAAGAAATGTGTGGCTAGCCCAGTATTTATCTATAGTCCTACAACTAAACATCCAGGTTTCAAGCTTTTTGGTATCACAGACAGTACTGTCACGAACAAAATTTGCAAGTCTCCGATGCTAAAGACTTTTTTTCAGAAATCTTCCTACGAGTGGCATTTCAGGGCCCAGGAAATGCATGTCTTCAACATTACGAGGCAAACCAAAATGGTTCCCGAGGTGGTTGTACCAATATATTTGGCATCAGCAGAGATGTGATCAAATGGTGTCAAAAACTATCGAACGTCTGAATAGCACCAATTTCACAGGCACGAAATGGCATCTCACTGTGGTTCTAACTTATTTTTCCCTGAATCTCAATGACACTAAGCATATTTTCACTTATTGGCCATTTTATGTGCCTTTAAAAATGAAGTGCCTGCTTTTCTATTGGATTATTGAAATTTTTAACAAGAATTTTTACCGTGTGAAATGCAGTTTATGCAGTTCGATTCATTTTTGCAGAGCATGCACTCCCATAACTCATACCACCGTCAGGCAGGGAACATTTCATCACCCTGAAACGGTCCCTGTCTTCCTTCCCGGTTATCCCCCATCACAGAAGCAACCAGTCGTCTGATTTCTATCATCACAGATTTTCCTTTAATTTGAAACTTTCAAATAAGTGGAATCATTCTATTGTATGTACTTTTTTTTTTTCTTTGAGAGTTATGTTTTATTTGGCGGGAGGACTCAGCCCAGGATGACAGCCTCTCAGATCGCTCTGAGAAACTGCTCTGAAGAGATAGGGGAGGAGCCAGGATATATATATGACTTTTACAACAAAGATCAGGTAGTTGAAACATTAAAAGATTACTTGGTTTTTTTTGGGGGGGGTTATTTTTCAGTTATACATGAACATACATATATTCATTGTTGCATACTTTTTCACCGTGAGCTACCACAAGATCTTGTATACATTTCCCTGTGCTATGCAGTATAATCTTGTTTGTCTATTCTACATACGCCTGTCAGTATCTACAAATTTCGAACTCCTAGTCTGTCCCTTCCCACCCCCCTCCCCCCTGGTACCTTTTAATTCTTGGCTTTCTTCACAGGGCAAAACATCCTTGAGATTCATTCGTGCTGTTGCGCCCCTTAGAAAATGGTTCTTTCCTGTTGCTCAGGAGTCTGCATTAGCCACATTCCTATTGATGGACATCTGGATTGCTTCCGGTTTTACCTATTATGAATAAAGTTACTAGGAACATTCTGTATGAGCTTTTGATGGACCGTAAGTGTTTGAATACCCTCCTCTGCTGATTCGAACTTTAGGGTCAGTTCTGGGCTGGTTTCCTTTGACCGATTAGTCTCTCATCACGGGAGTGTTTTCTTGCCTCTTCGCAAACTTGGTGATCTGGATCAGATGCCAGAGTATGAATGTACCCACGCTGGGCGATGGAAATTCTTGTATGCCTGTTGCTGCCATGTAGTTAAGACCCAAAAGGAGAAATCAATTTCAAGTCACTTACTTTTATGATTCGTTAGTAGGTCTGGAATGAGGTCTGCCTAGTCCAGGCTAATTATTCCTCTCTCCTGTGGCAAGATCTCCCTGTGTTTTACCCCAAGTCCCAGGGAATATGAGTTTTTCCAGTCTGGCTGGTGGGAACAGACGTGGACTCCAGTCCTGCACGAGAACTAGTCACTGGGTTCTGGTTTGGGTTCATTAGAACCTCTAAATCTTCTGATGGTACTTTCTCAAACCTCGAAGGAAAGAGATTTCTCTTTCTTTTCCTTACATGCGTGCTAAACACTCAAGGGGAACCCTCTGTCCAACCCAGGGTTTTCTCTCTGTGCAGCTCTCTCCTCTCTGGTGCTCTGCCTGTCAACTCCAGCTGCCTTGGTCTCCCTGGATGCTCAGCTGTATCTCCCCAACTTGGGGAGTCTTACCCCTCCCTGCACCACAGCTTAGAAACTCTTTTAGGCGGTAGGCTGGGGCAACAGAAGGCTCATATTGCCTGTTTCCCAACTCTCAGACACCACTGCCCTTCACTGCCCAATGTCCAGTGTTCCAAAAACTGTTGTTTTGTGGATTTTGCCTTTTGGGAGGTTATTTCAAGTGGAAGATAAATCTGGTCCCTGTTAACTATACGCTGACCTGACAGCGCCAATATTTTGAACTGTATGTTGTCTGTCACTCTGGGAGGCTGTCACCCTCCAGGATAGGAGATCATGGTTGAATTCAAGATCAGTGTGCCTTTCTTTACACAGTGGGCACAGTGGCTAATGGGAGGGAGCGGGGAGAGAGAAACAGAACGACACCTGGATGGCACCACTCATCAGGACGCTCAGGGATAGGGAACATTCCCAAGGGTTCTCTGTTCTCTCTGACTATGTGAATCAGGAAGACATCCCATCCAACACCTGCCAGCCTGAGTTTTTGCTCTGGTCCCCATTGGGGTTCGGTGCCTTGGCAAAGGCACATTAGTTAACAAGAGGAAATAAGAATAATCCTCATTAAAACTGGGCACATGTTGGGCACTTTTTTTTTTTGAGATGTTAACCCATCTGAATACCTGAGTATTTAATGACTGTCTTTACATAAAAGAGGCTTTGCACGTCTGATTGGCTTTTTGCACGTCCACCCCATGTGAGAGGAAGTCTCCGAGGTGGGCAGGCTGGTTAACTGGGGGGTTCTTTTCCACATAGGATTTGTTTGAGGGGAAATCCGTGTTCTTCTGGACAGTAGCTCTCAAAAAAACTTCCCAGACACAAGCTGGCAGGAAGAGAGCTGCTTTGTACAGTGACTCTGAGTATTTTGAGCATGTTCAGAACTCCAGCAGCTCTTTAAGTTTCTGCCTCCAGGCCCCAGATCCCTGAATATCTCCCATGTCTATTCCAACTGTTCAGCTCTCTTCACTTCATTATAGCGACGCTAGAAATATAGTGCCATTTGCTGTTTACATCTTGAGCTAAAGCAATGACACTAAGACCCTAGAGCATTGCATTTCAATTTTTGGTATTAGACATGAAGGATAATGCGAAGCTGTGTCATTAAGTTAGAGAGAAAAGAACATCAGAGTGCTAATGCAGCATTTAGAATGCATAGAAACTTGTTTTTCTTTAATAAAATCTTTATTATTTCCCCTTCAAAGTCACGACGTAAAACTGGCTCTTTCTTCATTTTGTAAAATGTTTACATTTTCTATTTCTTCATCTGAAAATAATTTTCTACAAATAGGTTTTGCCAAGGCCATTTGAGGTCCAGGTTGATGACAAACGCTGGCTGTCAGCATCACCTGGTTTCTCGGTCACGTGGTTCCCGAGACACCCCTGGAACAGGAGTGCGGTTCCAGTGGCTGCGGGGAAAGAGCAGCCCGCCTTCTAACCGGCAGGTGGCGGGAGCACGAGCCAGCGGCCAGATGACTTACAAGGCAGCCGCTGTGTCCTGACGGGTCTAAAGCTTCTCCGCAGACCCCGGCGAGGTGGCACCGGCTGCGTCTGGAGTAGCTCAGCCTGGAAGCTGGCTGGCAGTGTGGCAGCTGCTTGATTAAAGACGTTATTCAGTGGACATGAGGGAAACAAGTGAGAAAAATGAAAATCGACTATAAATTCTGTTTGTTTCTCTAAGTAGGGGGAAAGGATATCACTGAACACTACACCAGTGAAGGGGCTTCCCCATTTGCTGCAAACTTATCAGAATTACCTCCTTGTGGCTCATCATTTGCCACTATTGACCCTTATTTTAGCAGATTAATCTTCATACCTATACAGAGGAACGTGCTCTCAAAATTTGTGTGGGCAAAAAAATCGCTGTTAAAACTCTGGGAACAGTGAGGTGGTATAGCTCAGTGGTGGAGTGTGTGCCTGGCATGTATGAGGTCCTGGGTTCAATCCCCAGTACCACCACTAAAATTAATGAATAAATAAATAAATCTAATTACTCCCCCCCCCCAAAAAAAAACAACCAAAAAAAGATAAAAACTAAAAATTAAGTAAATAAAACTCTGGGGACAGGAAGTCGCCCCTTCCTCTGGCTGGTATTGGTTATAGAGACCGAAAGTGGCCCCAGGCAGAAGGTGACCACCTTGATGGCGTCTCCCCTGCTGCGCCAGTGTGTGTGGACAAAGCAGAGGAGGGCCGTAGTCCAGCTCACTCCCATACTCTTAGTTGTCGACTTTTAGAAGTTATTCAAAATTTCTAGCCAGTTTTTTGAGTTTCACTTCTGTGAACTCTCACGCATGTGAGTATTAATAAAAATTGTATATCTTTTCTCCCACTAATTATCTTTTCTTAGTTTAATTCTCAAGACCCCAGTTATTGAAACTAAGAGAATAGAGGAAAAGATTTTCTTCCTCAACACACTCTGTTCTCCATAAATGTCGTTCCAATGACATTTATATACATACACACACATCATTATATATATACCCATATACATGTATATAATCAAATGTTTTTAAATGCCATACTTAAACTTTGCCTTGAGAGTGTCAGAAGTTAAAAAGTTACCCTGAGAACATTCTTCACATAACTAGAACAAATAATCCTAAAATTTATATGGACTCACAAAAGGCCCAGAATTGCCAAAGCATTACTGAAGAAAAAGAACGAAGCTGGAGGACTAACCCTCCCAGACTTCAGACAATACTATAGAGCTACAGCAATCAAAACAGCATGGTATTGATACAAAAACAGACATATGGATCAATGGAACAGAATAGAGAGCCCAGAAATAAATCCACAAAATTTTGGTCAATTAATCTTTGACAAAGGGGGCAAGAACATACAATGGAGTAAAACAGTCTCTTCAGCAAATGGTGTAAGGACAACTGGACAGCAGCATGTAAATCAGTGAAGTTAGACTACTCCCTCACAGCATACACAAAAATAAACTCAAAATGGCTTAAAGGGTTAAACATAAGACAAGACACTATAAACCTTTTGGAAGAAAACATAGGCAAAACATTATCTGACATAAATCTCAGCAATGTTCTCCTAGGGCAGTCTACCCAGGCAATAGAAATAAAAACAAATATAAACAAATGGAACCTAATTAAACTTAAAAGCTTTTGCACAGCAGAGGAAACCATAAGCAAAACAAAATGACAACCTATGGAGTGGGAGAAAATATTTGCAAAAGATTAGTCTGACAAGGGCTTAATTCCCAGAATATATAAACAGCTCATACAATTTAATAAGAAAGCAAACAAACAACCCAATCCAAAAGTGGGCAGAAGAGCTAAGCAAGCAATTTTCCAATGAAGACATAGGAATGGCCAATAGGCACATGAAAAAATGCTCAATATCACTAATTATCAGAGAAATGCAAATCAAAACTACAATGAGGTATCATGTCACACCAGCCAGAATGGCCATCATTCAAAATGATAAATGCTGGAGAGGGTGTGGAGAAAAGGGAACCCTTCCACACTGTTGGTGGGAATGTAGTTTGGTGCAGCATTACAGAAAACAGTATAGAGATTCCCCAAAAGATTAAAAATAGACTTATTATATGATCCAGCAATCCTACTCCTGGGCACATATCCAGAGGGAACTTTAATTCAAAAAGATATATGCACCCCAATATTCATAGCAGCACTATTTATGATAGCCAAAACATGGAAGCAACCTAAATGTCCATTGACAGATGACTGGATCAAGAAGTTGTGGTATATTTATACAATGGAATACTACTTAATAAAATAATGCCATTTGCAGCAACATGGATGGACCTGGAGATTGTCATTCTAAGTGAAATAAGCCCGAAAGAGAAAGAAAAATACCATATGATATCACTTATATGTGGAATCTAAAAAAACAACAAAACTTATTTGCAAAACAGAAACAGACTTTCAGACACAGAGAACAAACTTGTGGTTACTGGGGAGGGGTGGGGAGGATAAAATGGGAGTTAGAGATTTGCAGATACTAACTGATATATATAGAATAGATAAACAACAGATTAATGCTGTATAATGCTGGGAACTATATTCAATATCTTATAGTAACTTATGGTGAAAGAATATGAAAACAAATATATGTATGTTCATGTATGACTGAAGCACTGTGCTGTACACCAGAAGTTGGCACAACATTGTAAATTGACTATACGTCAATCAAAAAATATATATACAAAAAACCCAAAAACAGTTACCCTGAGGACCACACTTCCCAATGCAGTGGGAACCTAGATCCATCGTAAATAAATACACTTTACAGCATTTAAAAAAGATATAGCCCTTCAATTATTAAGGTATACTGCTCATCATGGTCAGTACAACTGGACCATGTTGATTTCATTGCATTACAAAATCTCATAGAGGTTTTGTCAAATTTGATTGACAGCATAACCCATTACCCTAATTTAGTGAATCTCCACATGGCAGAATAAAATAACAATGTCACCAAATAACCATCGCCAAGTGACAGCTCAACAAAAGATCCAGGGAGGCAACCGCCTGTGTTTTTACACTACAAGAGCAATTCTGTTCTTCTATTTAAACCCCACAGTCAATTCTAAACTCAGACATCTCTGAAAATCAGATTTGCAAGTTGAATATAAACATGAGATGGTAAAAATAGAGCCCAAGGGCAGAGACGCATGACCGGGGTTGCGAATCTTTTTGAAACAGACTGAGAAATAGCTTTACGGCAATGCAAGCTCGTCATGCCCATCACACTGATCAACTGATGAACTGTTCTGATTGCACGAGTTAGCAGAGCTGACCCACGGAGTCAGTGTAACTCAAGATGATGCCTGAATATGTCAAAAATTAATTCAGCCATGGTTGCAAATAGTGTTTTATGCCAATTAAAATATAGCCTATAAATTAGATCATGCCTTTTCATGTGTAGAAAGGTTTGCATATTAAAAAATAAAGCTGACTAAAAATAAAAATAAACAACACCTGAAAACAAATGCCTAACATCTGTAAACAAGAAGTAAACTGAATCTAAGCTGCAGATTTTGCCCTATCTGCTTTTAGGTATAGCTTAGTCTGAAAGTAGAAAATCTGGACTATTTCATGGAAATTCAGTTCTCATAGTCACTATTCAGTTTCAATCTATTGCAGGATCTTGGGATGGGGAGGACTCTTGCAGATCACCTGTTCTGCCTCATACCAGATGTTAGCATTCTCTCTCCAGCGTTCTCTCCCTATGGGAAACATCTGACAGTTTTTCTGGCATTTCAAGGTGTATTTTCCTAGCAATTCAGGGTGTATTATCTTTATTCATAGTGCAAAATGTAGGAGAGTTTTTGTGAAGTGTGTATTAGCTACCTACAGCAGCATAACAAATTGTCACCAAACTCAGCAGCTAAAAACAGCCATTGTTTACTATCTCATAGCTCCTGAGGGTCAGGAATCCAGGAGTGGCGTGGTTGGGTGACTAGGATTTCAGGTCTCCTCATGAGGCTGGAGTCAAGCTGGCAGCCCAGCCTGCAGGCTCTGAAAGACTTGAAAGTTTGAAGTATCTACTTCCTGATTCACTCACATGCGTACTGGCAGGAGGCTTCGGTTCCTCCCCATGGGGGCCTCACTGTAGGGCTGTTCACAACATAGCTTCCACCAAAGCATGTGGAGAGGGGCTGGGGGGAGAGAAAACACACCCAAGCTGTAAGCCACAGATTTTTATAACCTAACCTCGAAAGTGGCTTGGAAGTGACTTACCATCACTTCTATATGCTGTTGGTGTCACCGTCCAACCACGCACCAATCTGAGAGGGAACGACCCAAGGGGCATCAAAGCTCACCGGGCGCCATCTTGGAGGCTGGCCACCCCGAGCAAAGACGAATAACCCATCTGGAGTCACACAACTAGACCCAAAGTGATTCTTCTGTTTCCTGCATCAGTTACTCTTCCTAGTTGCAAGCAACAAGAACCAGGGCTGGTTAAAAGTGGAAAAGGAATTTATTGCAAAATCTTAGTTTCTCACAGAACTGAAAAGATGCTCACAAAGGAGGCTCAGAAAATGTCAGGAACCAAGAGACATTTGCTGAATGAATATATTAAATTTGAAATGCATTTTACATGAGCTTCGATATTATACTAAAAGGTATGTTAAACAACACAGCCTATGGAATATAATCAAAATGGGTATTTCTTTTTACCTTCCACTAGACCTTTAAGTTTTATCCACTGGAGGAAGTTTTTCCCTGTTTTTAAATGACAATGTCCCACAGGTCCAATGACCGTCTGGTCACGCTTAGGTAATAAAAGGCTCTACGATCACTTCATACCACAAAATATGATCTTCATTTAGAAATTAAAATGTCCAGCCCACAGTATCAATCAAGACTACATTCTTCGACCTTGAGACTTTTCCTGCACCTGCCCCCAACCAGGGCTTGTAGATTTGTTTTCTGTTGCTGCTATAACAAATTACCCCAAACTGAATGGCTCAAAACATACAGATTTATTATCTTACAGTTGCAGAGGTCATGAGTCCCAGTTGGGTCTCATCTGGGCGAAAGTCAAGGTGTTGGCGGGGCTGCCCTCCTTCTGGAGGCTCTAGAAGAACCCAGTTCCTTGCCATTTCCAGCTTCTAGGGGCCACTGATCCATTGCCACATGTCCCCTTCCTTCCAACTTCAAAGCCAGTGACAATGGGTTCAGGCCTTCTCAGGTCTCATCACTCGCACCTGCACATCAGCCTCCCTCTTCTGTTTTTAAGGAACTTGTGATTACCTCGGGCACACCTGGATAACCCAGGATACACTCCCTCTTAAAGGCCAGCCGATGACTGAACTGAATTCCGGCTGCGATTGCAATGCCCCGTTGCCGTGTAACGTCACACACGCATGAGTTCTGGGGACTAGGACTTAGAGCTCTCTGGGCGGGGTGGTGGGCGTTCCCTGTGCTGCTTACCACCACCCGCAGCGGAGCAGCCAACCAAAGACACCGCTGGTGAAGATGGACACAAGGTGATAGGACACGAAAGAGCAGGAAGGAGAAGGGCCCCAGCTGGCTGCTGCGAGCCGGTTGAGGCTGCACCACGTTCCTCAAACCGGGGCTGAAAGGCGAGGTCATGGAGGGGTGGCCAGTGGGCAGTGGCTGGGAGCACCTGCCTCAAGCAGTGCTGACACCTCACTGGGACACACGGGAAACATGGTGCCAGGCAACACAGGTTTCCACATACAACTCACTTAATGAGTGAAATGAAAATTGGTCTTCTTTCTTCGCACCACCAAAGTAGACAAAACCCTCATGAAGATGCAAACGCTTCTCGCTGGTATCTACTGATGGGCGAACGCTCTGTTTTGTGTGAAAATGCCCCCAACCCTGGCACCACCTAGCTGAGGCTTGTCTGACCATCAGCAGCTGCAGGGAACGAAAAATCAGGAAATTGAATCTGTAGTTTTGGCTATTGGGAAAGACCACTATTGGGTTATCTGGTTTGGAAAACTAGGTAATAAATGCATACACGTTGCTTATTTTGAAAACAGTAGTACAGGACTTTTATTAGTTAAAAAAATCATTTTCTCCCCAACTCCACCAAATATTGATCAAATATTTAAACATTACTAGATTAAAGGGGTGAATCAAATTATTGACCTTTTTAAAATGATTCTGTGAAACTAAGCAGTAAATAATTCAATTTTAGGTGGGGTACTTAAGTCCCGCTGAATTCTCCAATCAGCTATTGGAGTCTTCTTTGGGGGTGGAGGGACTTGGAACACATTGTCTACCAGAGATAAACTCACTGGAGGCAAAACGCTGGGCCAGGCGCTAGGGTTTCAGTGGTAAGTAGGACAGAGATTTGGCTCAAGCAGCCCATACTGCACATTATTTGATTTCAAGTGGGATACACGGTTCAAAGTTGACTAAAGGGTTGTTAGAGCAGGAAGGAAATAATATTTATGTTCCAGAGTGAATATGAAGAGGACTTTATCAGGTAAAGGACAGAGGGGAAGAAGAGAAAACAGCATCAGAGATGCTGGAGGGAGAAGCAGCCAGTGACCAGGAGGCAGAAGGCAGAGAGGAGCGGATACGAGAGTCGCGGGAGGGCAAGTCACTCGGGGATTTGGGGCCACATTCATGATTTTATCTATATCCTAAAAGCCGCAGAGAGATCTCTATCTCTCAGGTCACTGATATAATCAAGATTTGCATTTTGGAAAAAAAAAAACATGCTGCCTATTGTGTGTCTATGTGAGGGCAGAGAGGTGGGCACAAGAGTAGAGGTCGGGGAGGAAGGTCAAGGTGTAGCCGGAGAGACCTCCAGAAGGTCACTCCTGGCTGAGGGGCTCTTAGCCCGAGGCATATTCCAAACCTTTGGGAGGCCTCCAAGTCCTAGCTCTCGTAAGGCATCCGTGTACTTGTGAAATATTTTTCAAGTTGGGTGATCTCCAAGTTGGGTGAACTTCCCCTCACATGCCCTGCAGGGAGCAGGTGAATTCGCTCACATCCTCCCTTGACGGCAGAGCTTCCCACACCCTCTTTGTCACAACACATCCCTCTCCTCCCTCTCCCGGACTCTCCTGCTGCCCAGCCACTCACCTTCTGTTGCATGCACGCCTCTCTCCCGGCTACAGGATCAGCCACGGTTGTGCCCGTGTTTGTGCTTCTTCCTAAAAACATATTCCAACCCTTTGCCCATTGATTTTGTGGCCTTACTAGCAGACTGCCTGTGAAGTTTCCAGCCCTCTCAGAGTCAGCACTTGTACACAAATCTCAACAGAGAGGGTGAAACAGGGATAGGCAGGATTACCATTTAAGGCTTATCTGATTTTCTTTTACACGTGAAACATGTATGTGCACCCATGTACACACACATACACACACACAAGCACTGGTGGTCTCTGATCACATGGCCAACTTCCCCTTGATTTCCTCCTTGAATTTATTAGTTTTCAGTCTCCCCTGATGAATAGAAAACTGGACTGCAATTCACTATTTAAATAAATGACGTGATTTGTTTTCTTTCCACTGATTAACGCATTGCTGGTTCAGTGTGGTCTTCACATAAATTAGAGGTGGGAAGAAGGAGCTTACTGTCATGCTAGGTAACTATTTGAGAATCAGAAAGCCAGCATTTGGGAGGAGGGTAGAGCTCAGTGGTAGAGCACATGCTTAGCATGCACGAGGTCCTGGGTTCAATCCCCAGTACCTCCTCTAAATATAAATAAATGAATAAACCTAATCACCCCCCCCCCCAAATAACAACAACAGTGAAAAAGAAAAAAAAAAGATTCATACACACACACAAAGCCAGCATTTACCACTGCACTCAGGCCTGACTGCTCCTAATTTGACAGCAGCCCCTCAAAAAGTGGCTCCGTTTCTGGCATCTTTTCCTTTCCTTCAGGGTCCTGATGTGGCTGGATGACCTTTGCTTTTTCGGAGCGCCAGCAGCTCTCACTTGGACACCCTGGTTTACGGGATGGGCTCCAGCCGCCAACCACCCCCCGCCCGTAGCAACTCCTGATGAGCCCCTGCTACCCTCCCAGACCCGCAGCCACCGGGCTCCAGGTCCCCAGGAGGCAGGAAAACACACAGGGAGGGTTCTACCACCTGCCCGAAGCACCTCGACTTCATAAAGCATTTCGCACAGAGGAGCTCAGGATCCTGGGAGTCAGCCCGCATTTTATTTTACAGTACATTCATGTGAGTTCCTGCATTTCCAAGGTAATCAGATCACATTCAGGTTAGCACTGCTGGTAACAAAATTACACAACCACCCTGGCTTCGAAAACAAGATAGGATGATACGCATGAATGCTTCTTTCCCTTTAATACTGTAGAGGACAATACAGCACAAAAATAAAATCACATGCCTTTTACAATCCAGTGTGAAGGCGTCCTACTCATGTTAAAATCGAACCATTTGAGACATGAGAATAAGAAGAGCTCCAAAGCTTAAAATGTCTAAAATTTCCCCCAATGCCATCTTTCTCTTCTAACCACCAGCTGGTACGTTCAGCATCAATGCCTTGGGAAGAGAGGGACAGAGGAAAGTGGGGGACCATTTAACTCTGAAACTCATGGCTTCTTGGGCTAGTCTGTAAAAACTACTTAAATAACCTAAAATTCTAAAAAGAGTTCATATTAACAAGGGATGGTAATATAGAAAGCACCTGGAGAGAATTCCTCCAGTCACTGATGGAATATATAAGCTGCAAACACTTCACGAAAATGGACAACTATATCACATCCAGTAATATATTAAGTCCTGAAAATACACTTTCACTTGACTGAATGAAAACACTCGGACCCATGTTCTGGTGTAGAATCAGTTCAGAAAAACAGCTGTAACCTCCATCGGCAGTATTTCCCGTTGGCCACATTGCATCACTATTATCTAAGAGTGCAGCTGACCAATATCCCCAACCCTTGAGAAATATGAGGTCAAACTGAGCCATAATAAAAACTAGAACAAATCAGAAAGGAGAACATTCAGATGTGTGAGAAAGCAAGAAGTTAAATTCATTTGGGTCTTCTTACTAGATTAAAAAAAAAATGTTGTTAGAAAATGTTTTGGACCCAGGTCCAACACAGCTGGAATGCTAAGTTATTGAAAATGCAAGCCCCCATCCAGAAAGACAGCGAGCTTACGTAGCCCCTTTCTCTTCAAAGTTCAATGTGCTTTAGTGTAATTATCAATTCATTGCATAATTAAGTACATGATTCAGAATATACTCAGACTTACTGTTAGTTCCAGTGACTAGAGTCCCTGCCACTTGCTGCGAGAAATTTTTTGAGTCCTGAACTTACCAGGTTATGAATGAAATTGATACTCATATATAAGTTGATTCCAAAAGAAATACCACCCCTATTCAGGATTGAGAAATATGATGGAAGAGAGAGAATAAGACACTTCTTAGGAAAGCCACATCGTTAGGAAAAAACATCTCATGGAAAACCATAGCCAGTGCATACCGTACAACCCCTGAAGAAAGCCCCCAGCAGCAGGGGGGTGGAAGGGGAGCAGTGATGATTTTGAAACCAGACTGACTCGTAGCTAACTGCCTAACAGTAAATTCACATAGTAAAATGCAGAGGTCAACATACAGCCAAGGTTTACATTATATCTAGAAATATGCTTTATGCTTTAAAAAAAATTGCAATGCACTCCAAAAAAATTTTTTTTTCAGATAATTCATGTACAACAGAAGGCACTGTTATCCGCATAAATCCATTGATTCTGCATGGCAAAACCTGAGACGTGCGAGTCCACCCAATCCTCTAAAACCACCGTGGTCGTTCATCCTTAGGAACATACGGTCTGTCCTTTTCAGTCCAATGATTTTGTTTTTAATTTCATACCTTACAGTAGCTGCTTAAAATACGTATTTCATGGTGAGAAAGGTCCAAGGGGAAGCAGGGGCGGACGAAGGTGCTGCCGGATGCCAGGCAGCGGTAGGTGGGGCAAAAAGCAGGCCCTCGCTGCCTCACCTTGAGCCTCCCCTCGGGGCTGACATACAACGTAGCGATGGCATGTGGTCCGCTGATGGTCGTCTTTCAGTTGTCACTGGGCATAGTCCCAAAGTTAAATGCCGAGAGGACTCCTTTGTTTTCAAAGGTAAAGCCTCCCTGTTGTTCAATCTTCTTCTTTGCCTCTAGCATTGGCCACGAGAAATGGGGGGGAAAGAGAAAAGTATTTAAGGTGACAGAGTTGGAAATAACCTCCAAGGAGTCAGATTCTTTAGAGTTAGCACTGTGAAGGAATGTGATTCGTGGTATTCATTATTCTGCCCAATTGAACATGGGCCTTTTACAAACCCGCATCAGTAAGCACCGTGGATCTCATGTCCCCGCGGACGCGGGAATCCACGGATGCGGATATCTGCGGATGCAGGAAGGATACGGATATCCGCGGATGCAGGAAGGATGCGGATATCCGCGGATGCAGGAAGGATGCGGATATCCGCGGATGCAGGAAGGATGCGGAGGGCCGACGGCACTACACCATTTTAACATGGGACTTGCGCATTCTTGGATTTTGATATCCGAGGGGAGTTCATGAACCAATCTCCCCCGGCACATACCTAGGGATGACTGTAGTTATATTTTCTATCTTGGAAAAACTGTTTGCTAAAACTGAGAAAAATGAAAACAAGGCTCAAAGCTATAGTGACCACTGCTGAAAGGGGGCACTGACTTCTCACATCAGGAGGGCGGACATGGAATCCGGGCAGGACTGAAAAGTCTAAGCCTATGCAGAAGAACCTGGGTTCTAAACTCTAGATTCCTATTCCATGATGTTTCCCACTAAAATATTTTTGTCATCACAAAATCTTTTCCATTAATTTTCAAGGGGAGACCATAATAACCTTTGCATAAAATAATTTCTCCAGCTCAAAAATACAAGAATCACCAATACCTAAAGCCCAATTAACAGAAACAGAGAGTATTTCATTTCCAGGAATACAAGCTCCTTTTAAGAACTCATCTTTGCTCCATCTGTGTTTTAGATGTTTAGGTTGGGTGATCGAGCTGATTAACTCTCCCTCAGCAAGATTTACATCTTTACCTTTGGCTCCCATATAGGATAAGGATGGGATTAAGAACACCACTAAAAGACACATATTAATTAATAGTGTTTTGCTGAGCTAAGATATCATGAGTGACTAAAAAGACCATCCAAAAACAAGATCATACAATAATAATTCCTTATTATCTTCAAAGGGTGGCCTCTAAGTATTTAGATACCAGGATCTTAAAATAAAGGCTGCCCACTGGCATTGTGACACACGCAGTCTGGTCTGGAAATCATGCTGGCTGACCTGCCACCGTCCTCCGGTGCTCGGCCAGGGTGTACACCTCCTGCAGCGCCCTCCTCTGATCCTCACTGAGCGGCGCCATCAGCAGTTGGTACCAGGCAGCATCTCGATTCTGCACAGCTATTGTGTTTTGGGGGTGTGGAGAGGGAGAAGGAAAGATTAGGGAGTCCAGTGACAATTATTATTTCAGAGAATAACTAGTGACAGAATCAGATTGCAATGACATGCTCACAGATAACAGGTAATGAAAGTTATTCCAACAAAAGACCACTCCTGAGTACCCACTTCAGTAGTGAACCCACGCGGGGCTACAAAGGCAGGCTGGGACACCCCGAGTCTCTGCTTTGCCGAGTTCTCTGGGTCCTTCGTCATCTCCTCTTCTCCCTAACGTTTTACTAACTATGAATGCTCCCTAAAATCCAGATCTTGGGAAACACCTTATTCGCTTGTTACCATTTTCCCCAGGAATTCTCATGCTACCTGCAACTTCGGCACCACTTCCGCACCAAAAACTCAAATTTGTACCTTTAGGAAAAACTGTTCCCTGAGCCTGCCACTTTTCCATTGAATAGTTCACCTCAAACTCGGCACAACTAAAGCCAAATTTAGTATTTTACCTCCCAGCCCTCCCCGTTTCCATCACTAGTTCTATCAGCCTCCTGGTCAACCGCTGCAAATCCCTAACACCTTTAATCACGCCTTCTCCACGTCCAATTCTCTGCTGCTTTCTTGAAGTCTTTCACATAAACGCTTTCCATCAGATGTCATCCTCCCCCTCCAGGGCCCTATTATCCCTAAATTCCCAAAACACAAAATAATGTCAATATATTACACTAGCATTGCCTTTTTAGTAACAATATTTTTACACAAAGATGTTCACTTTAATAGCAAAAAAAAAAAAAACCCTAAAAACTGGAAATATGTGTCCATCAGTGGAAATAAGCTAAATTATAGGAATACCATGAAATACAATGTCACTATAAAACAAATGATCTATATATATATTGGGATTTTTTTAAGTTACAATTTCTTTGTAATAATTTTGTAAATACTTTCATTGGTTTATTTTTTAATTCTGTGAGTT
This sequence comes from Camelus bactrianus, assembly GCF_048773025.1. Taxonomy (NCBI): domain Eukaryota; kingdom Metazoa; phylum Chordata; class Mammalia; order Artiodactyla; family Camelidae; genus Camelus; species Camelus bactrianus. The sequence goes on from NC_133572.1 coordinate 19,417,592, forward strand.
TTCATTTGTATATTCACATTTTTATACTGGGCTATTGGTCTTATTCATTTGTAGAAGGCCATTGTAATCTGTGGATCTTAAGCCTCTGATATGTATGTGAAAAATGTTTTCTTGAAATCTTTTATGAGTGCTTTAACTGTATTTATACTGTCCTCTGCTGTACAAAGTTGGTAAATTGTTGCTATACTAAAAAATTTACTCTTATGGACTCTGCTCCTTCACATGGGGATTGTGAATTGCTAATAAGTTTATGGCCACAATTTTTAAGCAACATATGCGAGATACTTCATTCTTTTCTGTAAAAAAAAAATCCTTGTCTCTTTATAGCTAGGAGATGAACAACATATGCAGATACTCTTGCCTGAAATCAGACTTTTGTGAGCATAACCTGCAGTCTCACCCTGTCACTTTTTAATAACAAAGGTTGCTGGGATTGGGTGATGGATGTTTCATTATGTGTTTGGGGATTTCTATAATAAAAATAAATAAAAATTTTAAAAGGAATCTAAACCAATTTGAGGCAGACCCCAAAACAACTTCTTCTTTTTTTTTTTTTTTTTTTTTTCCCAAAATAACTTCTAATAGGAGGAAATGAAGAAAGAGTTTGGGAAAAAAATCTAAAAGATTCAGCAAGTACCAACATACTTAGGAGAGCTTGTGTAAAAAACTGATATTCATCCACACTATTGTCAAGGTCCAGTGGAGTGCTGAATCCCTCAAGGGCAGTTTCTTCCAACACCTCTTCATCCCAGTCATCATCATCTTCCTCCTCATCTTCACCTCTTCCATTATTTGACTGCATTGCTTGAGCAGTTACATTCGTCTCCTCTTCATCGCTTGAAATCTCCTCTGTGAATCCATTATTTATTTAAAAGGAATCAAACCACATAAGGATAAAAGATAAATTCCATAAAGAAAACAAAACAATATAAAATTTCATTCTGGAAATGGAAAAACTACCAAATAATTTTATGTAAAATTATAAAAATAAATCTTCTCTTTACTATAGTTTGCTAAATTGAAAATGACTTTATCCTCTTCACTGAAAACAATTTCTAAGTATCCCTAAATATGTGGTCCAGCTGAATATAATACTGTTTCACTACAGCTGCATCATATTCATTAACGTAAAACACTATTTGGCAATGAATTCCCAAAATAATTTTTTTGTCAAAAAAGACATAAAATGATAGTGTAGTCAGTGTATGTGTTTTAAATAACAATGACTTCCTATTGAAAATTGGGTCTCTTAGCAATTAACTAAGATGATTATGAACTGCTCAGAAGTACTCAAATGATGAGGTCATTTCTGGTAACAGAAACAGAAAAATATAGAAATATAAAGGAAAGATAATTAGCTATATGTGGGTTGAAAAAAAAAAAAGCTGAATTGTATATCACCATGGTTTCTGTTTCTATTTTCAGGGCTGGTCTCTTCCAAGCAGTTAATTCAGTATTGTAAACAACCAGAAGATAATAAATGCAGAACAAAATCAACCTAAGAGGAAAATCCTTGAGTAAACTCAAACCAGGCAATATTAATCTTAAAACTAGTTCTATAAAACACACCATACTGAAGCACTTGGATTAAACTGCAAGATACTTTTAGGGATAAAGCAAGAAACCATAGTTTTGACTACATACAAGAAAAAAAAATTTGTATAAGTATATAAAGGTATAAAGATATAATTAAAAAGACAGCAAGAGATACCTTCGCTGGTTAATAATCCTACTTATACTTCAGTAGGAAAGTCAACAAGAAAGTCTGGGGATTATAACTAGAAAATTTTCCTTCAAGTCATAATAGAAGCCAAAAGAGAGCAAATCAAAGAATTCGAATACAACATACTGAAAAAAAAAAAGATCCTGTGATTGTTGGCAAATACTTAGCAAAACACACAATTACACGAGACTCACTTCAGAACTAAGCACACACACAGAATGAAAGTAAGAGGATGGGAAAGGATATTTCATACCATGGAAGTGACAAGAAAGCAGGGGTAGCAATATTTATATCAGATAACATAGACTTTAAAACAAAGGCTATACCAAAAGACAAAGAAGGGCATTACATAATGATAAAGGCTTCAATACAAGAAGAGGATATATAACATTTTTTAACATATATGCACCTAACTATACAAAACAAATATTAACAGACACAAAGGGAGAAACTGACAACAACACAATAATAGTAGGGGACTTTAACAGCCCACTTACACCAATGGACAGATTATCCAGATAGAAAATCAATAAGGAACGAGTAGTTTTAAATGACCAGCTGGACTTAGTAGATATCTACAAGACATTCCATCCCCAAACAGCAAAATACACATTCTTTTCAAGCGCACATGTAACAGTCTCTAAAATAGAACAATTCTAGGTCACAAAACAAGCTTCAACAAATTTAAGGACAGAAATTATATTAAGCACTTTATCTGACCACAACAGTAAGAAACTAGAAGTCAGTTAAAGGTAGAAAAATGGGAAAAACATAAACACATAGAGACTACAGAACAAGCCATTAAAAAACCAATGGTTCAATGAAGAAATCAAAGAGTAAATCAGAGAATACCTCAAGACAAATAAAAGTAAAAACACTACTTTCCAAAATCTATGGGACACAGCAAAAGCAGTTCCAAGAAAGAAGTTAACAGTGATACAGGCCTTCCTCAAGAAACAAGAAAAAAATCTCAAACAATCTAACCTACAATCTAAAGAAATTAGACAAGAAAAACAAAGCCCAAAGTCAGCATAAGAAAGGAAGTAATAAAGTTCAGAGAGGAAATAAATGAAGTAGACCAAAAAAAAAGATCAATAAAGCCAAGAGCTAGTTTTTTAAAAAATAAACAAAATTGATAAGCCATTAGCCAGGCTCATTAAGAAAAAAAGAGAAGTCTCAAATAAAACAAAAAGTGAAAGAAGAGAAATTACAACTGATATCACAGAAACACACACACACAAAATCATGAGCGAATACTATGAACAGGTATATGCCAATAAACTGGACAACCTAGAAGGAATGGAAACATTTCTAGAAACATACAATTTTCCAAAACTGAATCAGGAAGAAAGAAACAATCTGAACAGACAGATCCCAAGTAGTGAAACTGAATTCATAATCAAAAAACTCTCAGGAAACAAAAGTCCCGGACTGAATGATTTAACATAGGACCTCTGTCAAATGTATAAATAAGAAATAATACCTGTCCTTCTCAAACCATCCCAAAAAAACTGAAGAGGAGGGAACACTCCCGAATTCATTCTACAAGGCCACCAAAAGCAGACGAAGACATTATTAAAAAAAGAAAACTACACGCCAATATTTCTGATGAATACAGATGCAAAAACCTCAACAAAATATAAGCAAATCAAATTCAACAATATATAAAAAATGATTGTACACCACAATCCAGTGGCATTTATTCTAGGGATGCAGAGATGGTTCAATATCCACAAATTATTCAATGTGATACATCACATTAAAAAAAAAAAAAGAGGGATAAAAATCACATGATCATCTCAATAGATACAGAAAAGGCATTTGAGAAAATTTTACATACATCATGATAAAAACTCTCATCAAAGTGAGTATAGAGGGAACATATCTCAACATAATAAAGGCCCATTTATGACAAACCCACAGCTAATATCATATGCAATGGTGAAAGCCAAAAGCTTCTCCTCTAAATTCAGAAACAAGACAAGGATGCCCATTCTTACCACTTCTATTCAACATAATTCTGTTGTCATAAGTCCTAGTCACAGCAATCAGACAAGAAAAAGAAATTAAAGGCAACCACATTGAAAGAAAAGAGGTAAAACTGTCACCATTTGCAGATGACATGATACTATACACAGAAAACCCTAAAGTCTCCATCAAAAAGCTATTAGAATTAACAAATGAATTCAGAAAAGTTGCAGAAAGAGAAAGCAAGAAAACAATCCCATTTAAAATATCATCAAAAAGAATAAAATACCTAGGAATAAACTTAACCAAGGAGGTGAATGACTTATACTCTGAAAACTGTAAAACACTGATGAAGGAAACTGAAGATGATACAAAGTAATGGAAAGATATCCCATATTCAAGGATTAGAAGAATTAATATTGTTAAAATATCCATACTACCCAAAGCAATCTACAGATTTAATGCAAACCTTATCAAAATACCTATGACATTTTTCACAGAACTAGAATAAACCATCCTAAAATTTATATGGAACTGAAAAAGAACCTGAATTGCCAAAGCAATCTTGAGAAGAAAGAACAAAGCTGGAGGCATCACACTCCTTGACTTCAGAGTATGCTGCAAAACTACAATAATCTAAACAGTACAGTACTGGCACCAAAAAAAAAAAAAAACCACGAAAAACAAAAAACCATACAGATCAATGGAACAGAACAGAGAGCTCAGAAATAAACCCATGTATTTATGGTCAATTCACTGATGACAAAAGAGGCAAGAATATACAGTGGGGGGGGGGATAATCTCTTCAATAAGTTGTGCTGAGAAAACTGGACAGCTACATGTAAACAAATGAGATGAGAACATTTTCTCACACCACATACAAAAATAAACTCAAGATGCATTAAAGACCAAAATGTAAGACCGGAAACCATAGAATTCCTAGAAGAAAAGATAGGCAGAAAACTCTTCGACATAAATTGTAGCAATATTTTGGGAGGCCTATATTGCCTGAGGGAAAAGAAACAAAAGCAAAAATAAACAAATGGGGCCTAGCTAAACTGAAAAGCTTTTGCACAGCAAAGGAAGCCAGCAACAACCTACTAAAAGACAACCTACTAAATAAGAGAAAATATTTGCAAATGATATAACTGATAAGGGGTTAATTTCCAAAGTATATAAACAAGATGGCCAACAGGCACATGAAAAGATGTTCAACATCGCTAGTCATCAGAAAAATGCAAATCAAAACCACAGTGAGATATCATCTCGCCCCTCTCTGTATGAATGGCTATGAACAAATAATGAATGCTGGTGAGGATGTGGAAAAAAGGGAACACTGGTGCACTGCTGCCAGAAATGTAAATTGGTGCAGCCACTGTGGAAAACAACATGGAAGTTCCTCAAAAAACTAAAAATATGATCCAGCAATTCCATTCCTGGGTACATATTCAAAGAAAATGAAAACACTAATTCAAAGAGATACATGCACCCCAATGTTCCCAGCAGCATTGTTTACAATAGCCAAGATAAGAAAGCAACTCAAGTGTTCATTAACAAATGAACAAATAAGGAAGATGAGGTAATATATACAATGGAATACTACTCAGCCATAAAAAAGAATGAAATCTTGCCATTTGCAACAACATAGATAAACCTGGAGGATATTATCTTAGTGAAATAAGTCAGACAGAGAAAGACAATTACTGTATGTCACACTTATATGTGGAATCCAAAAAAATAAAAGCAACAAATGAATATAACAAAACAGAAACATACAGATATAGAGAACAAACTAGTGGTTACCAGTTGGGAAAGGGAAGTGGGGAGGGCCAAGATAGTGTAGGAATTAAAAAGTACAAACTACTAAGTATAAAATAAATAAATTACAAGGGTATATTGTACAGCACAGAGAATACAGCTGACATGTTATAATAACGTTCAATGGAGTATATAATCTATACAAATATTGAATCACTGTGTTGTACACCTGAAACTAACATAATATTGTAAATCAACTATACTTCAATAAATAAAGTTATGAATTGTTTACTTCTAGAATTTTCTATTTAATATTTTCAGACCTTGGTTGACTACAGGTAACCAAAATTGTGAAACCAAAACTGTGGTAAGGGAGGACTATTATAATTGAGCCAATCAAACCTAAAATACCTATTAGCCATGTAACAGGCCAAGAAGGTAAATCTGTTTAATGATTGAAATAGACTGAAATTCAAGGAAAACGCATGCCCAAATCAAAATCAGTTCTAGCATTCATTGTAATTACAACACTTTACCGTTTTCTTCCACATCAGTTTTCTCTGCTTTTGAGCGGTCTTCCCGGTTTACCAGTTGTCTGGTAGCACAGACCTGCTTTAGGCCAAGGAAAAGGAAAAGAATTGAGGGTACAATCTGTCCCACCACAGCATCCACTGCAGGAGGTCGATTTTGCAATTCCAAAAGGATACTCAGTCCTATTATACACATCTTCCGGTCATGATGCCTACAAATTACAAAGGAAGAAAAAAAATGTGCACGTGAAAAATGAGGACAAATTCTGCAGACCTTACAAAAAGGAATGTCCAACATGTACCATGAGGTTCATTCACTGAAATCATACAGGGGTATCCCCCATTTTGTACTATACAAAATCCTTTGTAAATCAAGTTTTGTAAACCAGTTATCATCAAAGACCAATGGGAGTCTACAATTAATATGGTGAATCTACAGTTAATATGGTGAATCTTGATTAATCAGGTTATGGTTAATATAAATGCTATATCTGAACCTTAGCATTACAAGTTTTACTAAAGCAGGAATATCTGTATTTGACAACACAAAATTCCTATCCAATGGAAAAAATGAGGAGTTCCTTAGACTATGTCTTCATTGGACTGGTCTCTAAGGCTTCTTGGCACATACTGTACACTAACCCCATATGCCAACAGCTCTTTCAAAACCTCAGCACCTAATAAGCTGAACTTAATAGCTGTAAGTAAATCCATTAAATACTCTCTGCTCTAAAACAGGATAAGAAAAATCTAATTCTGAAGGAAAAAAAAATTTGACCAATACATATCACACACATTTTTCTACTATCTGTTTCTTCTAAATTGTTTAAAACTAAAAATATTAAGAATGAAAAGATTACTGTATTAACACCCTTAAGATTGCAAGCATGAACAAAAATTCATTGGCAATGATTAAAACTGAGAGTAACATACAACAGACTCAAAGATGAATATATTACTAGCTTCTGTTATCCTTCATCATTTCCATTGCTTGACTGATTCGAATTAGTAATGCCAAAGCGGTATACTACAGCAGGAACCACACTTGACCCGAGGACTTTCTCATCCATGTAGCCCCTAACTAGCAGCGCACACCGGAAAGATGATTATCGAGTGGGGCTCTAAAGATTCTCAGGGAGCACAGCCCAGCCATGCCCGATCTATGCAATAGCTGACACAGACTTTCTATTTTTGGAAAATTGCTTACAGGTGCTAATAGCGATCAGCATACCAACTGTGTAACTGTGAATGACTAAATCTCTACTCCCTAAATCTTTGTCAGAGGTAACTTTAAGCACAATTGGTTTTCAAAGTATGTTCTTCTTTTTAAAGCTTTAATAAGGAATCTGAATCAGTGACAAACTCCAGTCTCCTAGAAAAATTAGAAGACACACAGCAGTTTGTAACTATGTTCCCCCCCATTCCTTATCTACCTTCCTAATTCAGGCCTCCATCATCTCCCCACCACTCAGCAGCACCCCAGCTACTCCTGCTGGAATTCTTTTCCCCTCAGCAAAATTTTCTAAATGATATCTTACAAAACTTAAAAAGGACACTAGTTATTTCTAATGTTTTAAACAAATTAATCAGCAATCTAGCTCAAATTCTAGTACAACAGGGTGACTTATATGTGTTGGGCCACTTGAGGTGGGCATATAACTACTACTGGAGACCTCACTTTTCCTATGGTGGAAAGCTAGGAGAGTGCTTTACATGAAGCCAAATTCTTCGCCAGGGCAGGACCTGGGCTACAACCTACAGTCCTTCAACCTCACATTTGAGAACAGGATCCTGTGAGATCCGCAAAGAGTCCAATGTCCTGGGACAGCACAATCTTTACCAGACTGGGACTTTCCTTATAAACACAGCTCCATTTAGAATGTTGTTACCCACAAACACCTAATAGCCATGGAACCCAGATGGGCACTTAATTCTTGTTGCCTAGAGATGTAACAGTACACGTAAGTCAAAACCAAGTGGGGAAGGGCTATACCGAGTTCTCAGAGCCTGCGTTCTTTCCACTAGATTATAGTGCTGGAACACATTCTTAATTCTCTAAAAATTTAATATTATGTTAACAATAACATGGAAAACAATTCTTAAGATATGAAAATTATCTTTCTATATGCATTTATGTGTACATGTTAAAAAGTCAACTTTCCAGAAAGAGAAATGCAGTGTAAAATCCAAAAGACACATACCCAAGAAAACAATCTGTATCATTCATCCACTGATTTATAAATTGTACAGTTACAGGTCCAGGGTTGTGAGGCAACTGAATTCGTTCTAAAGTGTGTAGCAGCAAGTCAGGCTTGTAGTACAAGGCAGCGATTGCAACTTGAAGACACATGGTACGAAGCTCACTGGTCTTGACCCCTCGGGTTAATCTCTCCAAAACAAGTTGCACAAAGAGAGGAATGCACTAGAGAGAAAAAGAAAAAGAGAAACCAAGTAACTTTTACAGGAAGCCAACTGTTGCTAAAGTGTGATCAATACATAAAACACTCTTCATGACAATAAAGAGTTTTGCTTGTTTAAATCACTTTTAGAGTTATTAAACAAATTTATATTCTCCTAAAAACTCAGAGAGATTAAATGGCCAAAAAGAGGTCCTAGAGGAGCGCCAAAGCATCTCCTTCCCTTTTAAGTGAAGATGACATTTAGCTGAAGATTGTCCTACAAGAGTCCACACTCAAATGATGGCATAATCCAAACGCAGACTCAGTCACGTCCATGTTTAAGTTAAAATGACTAGGGTGACATTTGTCTTTGATAAATCAAATTGGAAAGATTTAATTAAGTCGATATAATTAATAATTAAATCGATTTAATTAACTCTATTAATAAAGATTCCATAGTTAAATTAATTTGGAAAACACAGAATTCTAACACTCCTTTAGATACATTTCCAGATAAAGGCACTAAGAAGTCAGTCAATAATGAAATAAATTGTCTTATCCAATTTTTCCCAGACTTACTGGACCATTGAATAGTCTTTTTTATGTATACCTACTAACACCATTAGAATGTCATCATTTAAGTAATATCACTCTATTCTCATCTACTGGTACCTACACTTTCTGGATCTGTGAAAGAGACCATCTTCATATTTTGCAAGGAAAACCTGTGCTGGTGGGCCTTTCCCTGCCCTCCTCATCTAACATCTTGTTTTTTTCCTGGTGTTTTCTATACAATGTCTGCAATGACTCCCACTATGAAACTTGTTCTATATTCCCACTCCAAACGCTACTAACCTAAAGCAGAACCAATATCTTTAAACCTTCTTGCTCATCTTTACATCTCAGTGTATGCAGAAGGCCTCTTTAAAGACACTGCTAGCAGATGTATCACTCTAAACCCCTCTCTCTGATTATGTCATTTCTCTGCTCAATAGGTTCTCTGTTCAATTGCTTTCAGCAAGGTTTGGTCAACTTTTCATAGACATTTTCAACTTTGCAGGTCATATAGAGTCCCTGTTACATATTCTTCTTGAAAAAAAAAAAAAAAAAAAAAAACTTCAAAAATGTGAAAACCATTCTTAGTTCCCAGGCCATACAAAAACAGATTGCAGGCACAAAGCTACAATAATCAAAATAGTATGGTACTGGCACAAAAACAGACACATAGATCAATGAAACAGGATACACCCATGCCTAAAAAAACCCTGTGCACGTTATGGTCAACTAGTCTACAACGAAGGAGGTAAGAATACACAATTGAAAAAAGACATTCAGTAAGTGGTGCTGGGAAAACTGGACAGCTACACGTATGAGAACAAAATTAGAACATTCTCTAACACCATATACAAAAATAAATTCAAAATGGATTAAAGACCAAATGTAAGACCAGATACTCTAAAACTCCTTGAGGAAAACACAGGCGGAACACTTAGACAGAAATTGCAGCAATATTTTCTCAATCTATCTCCTCGATTAATGGGAATAAAAGCAACAATAAGCAAAAAAATAATTAAACTTAAAGGCTTTTGCACACCAAAGGAAATCACAAACAAAATGAAAAGACAACCTATGGAATGAGAAAATATTTGCAAATTATAAGACCAACAAGGGATTAATTTCCAAAATATATAAACAGCTCACACAGCTCATTACCAAAAAAATTAAGAAATAAAATTTTAAAAATGGACAGAACACTTAAATAAACATTTCTCCAGATATACAAATGACCAACAGACACATTAAAAGATGCTCAACATCACTAACTATTAGAGAAATGCAAATCAAAACTACAATGAGATATCACCTCACACCTGTCAGAATGGCCATCATTCAACAAATAATAAATGCTGGAGAGGGTGTTAAGAAAAAGGAGTCCTCCTACACTGTTGGTGGGAATGTAAATTGGTGCAGCCACTATGGAGGACAGTATGGAGGTTCCTTAAACAACTAAAACAGAGTTACCATATGATACAGCAATCCCACTCCTGGGCATGTATCTGGAGAAAACAGTCATTTGAAAAGACCCACGCACTCCGGTGTTCACAGCAGCACTATTTACAACAACTAGATAGGGAAGCAACCTAAATTTCCATCAACAGATGACTGGATAAAGAAGTGTTCAACCAATTCAGCAAAACAGTCTTTCAGAAATAAAAGTGAAATAAACATTCTCAGAAGACAAAAACAGAGAATTCACTGCCAGTAGACCTACAAGAAATACTAAACAAAGTTCTTCAGGCTGAAAGCAAGTGACCCAGAGGGTAATTCATAGACATAGACACACACACACACACACACACACACACACACTCCAGTAAAAGTAATTAGGTAATTATAAAAAACAGTAAAAATGGTATTTCTTTGACTTTCTTAATTGTTTTGAAAAGCAATCACAGGGTGAGGAGGGTAGAGCTCAAGTGGTAGAGCTCATGCTTAGCATGCATAAGGTCCTGGGTTCAATCCCCAGCACCTCCTCTAAAGATAAATAAATAAATAAATAAACCTAATTACCTCCCTCCCCCCAAAAAATAAATAAATAATTTTAAGTAATCACATAAAATAACATGTTATAATTGTATTGTTGAGACTACAAAATATAGAAATGTAATATATTCAACATTGACAATACAAAGGAGGTAGAAGCAAGATTCTACTGGAATAAGGAAATGACACCAGGTGGTAACTGCAGTCCATAGCAATAAATAAAGAGAACTGAGAAATGGCAAATAAGAAGGCTAATACAACAAACTCTATAAATATACACTTGGTTGTCTTTCTTTCTTTCTTTCTTTCTTTTTTTTTGTCTTTCTTTTCTTAGCTTCTTTAAAATAGAATTACAAATAGCAATAATTATAAACAGTGTATTGTTGGGTTTGTAACAACATATAGATGTAACATATATAACAATAATAGTACAAAAAGTGGGGAAAAGGAATAGAGTGGGAGTAATGTATCCGTATGTCACTAAAATTAAGTCAATCTAAATCTGAGGAAAACTCTGATAAGGTAACATGTATATAGTAAGCCCTACAGCGACCACTAAGAAAAACGTTTAAAATAGTGGAAGAAAAAAGGCATTAAAGGAATTTCATTATAAAATATTTACTTAATCCTTAAAACAGAAACAGACTCATAGACATAGAATACAAACTTGTCGTTGCCAGCGGGGAGGGGAGTGGGAAGGGACAGACTGGGAGCTTGAAATTTGTAGATACTGACAGTTATATATAGCATAGATAAACAAGTTTCTACTGTATAGCACAGGGAAATATATACAAGATCTTGTGGTAGCTCATGGTGAAAAAAGAATGTGAAAATGAATATATGTATTTTCATGTGTGACTGAAAAATTGAGCTCTACAGCGGACATTGACACAACATTGTAAACTGACTATAACTAAATTTTTTTAAAAAAGGAGAAGGGGAGGGGAGGGAGGAGGAGAAGAAGAAGAAAGAAAGAAAATATTTACTTAATCCAAAAGAAAGCAGTAAAGAAAGAATGGGGGGGGGGGGACCATGAGAGACACAAATAAAATTAAAATAACAGATTGAATCTATGTGTAACAGCAATAACAGTAAATGTGAATGGTTCAATTCAAAGATACAAACAGACTGAAAGTAAAAGGATGGAAAAAGATATTTCATGAAAGAGCAACCATAAGAAAGTTGAAATGGATACACTAATATTAGAACAAAACTACCTCAAAACAAAAAAAAACTGTTACTAGAGATAAAGAGAGACATTTTTATCAATAAAAGAGTCAATTTACCAGGAAGATAAAACCATTATTAACATATGTGCACCTAACACAAACCCAAAATACATGAAACAGAAACTTACAAAAATAAGTGGAGAACTAAACAATTCAATAACAGAGACTTCAATACTTCATTTTCAATAATAGAACAATTAGGTAGAAGATCAGCAAAAAAAAAAATAAATAAATAAAAGATTTAATCAACATTATGGACCAACTAGATCTAACAAACCTCTACAGAACATCTGGCCCAGAATATATATTATTCTCAAGTACACATGGAACAATCTCCAGGACACACTATACGTGGGGCCATAAAACAAGCCTCAATAAACTTAAAAGGAATGAAATCACACAAAGTATGTTCTCCATTCACGATGGAGTAAAAAGTTAGAAATCATTAACAAAGAATTTTAGGAAATTCACAAACATATGGAAATAAAACAACACACTCCTAAGTAACCAATGGGTCCAGAATAAATCACAAGGGAAATAAGAATATATTTTGAGATGAATATGAACACATATCAAAACTTACGAACATAGCTAAAGAAGTGCTTAGAGGGAAATTTATAGCTATCGATATCTATATTAAAAAAGAAGAAAGGTCTCAAATCAAATAACCTAATCTTCCACCTTAAGACACTGGAAAACGAAGAGCAAGCTAAGTTCAAAGCAATTTAAGGGAATAAATTTTGAAGACTAGAACAAAAATGAATGAAATAGTAAACAGAAAAACAGAGAACAAAATCATAACTTGGTTCTTTAAAAAGATCAACAAAATTGACAAATCTTTATCCCAAATGACAAAAGAGAAAAAGGGAGAGAGAGAAAGAAAAGATGCTAATTACTAAAATCAGGAACAAAACAGGGTCATTATTACCAACCTACAGAAACAAAAAGAAATATAAGGAAATATTACGAACTGCATGCCAACAATTAGTTAACTTAGATGAAATGGACAAATTCCTAGAAAGATGCAAACTACTAAACTGACTTGAAAAGAAATAGAAATACAAGTTGACTTATAACAAAGAGACTGAATTGGTGATTTAAAAATTACCTGCCAAGAAAAGCTCAGGCAAAGATGGCTTCACTGCTAAGTTCTAACATTTAAAAAACACCAATTTTCACAAACTCTTCCAAAAAACAGAAGAGGATGGAGCACTTCCCAACTCATTCCATGAGGCCAGCATAACAGATTCCAAAACCAGACAAAGATATCACAAGAAAAAAATTATAGATCAATATCTCTTATAAATATAGACACAAAAATACTTAAAAAAAATACCACCTAACTGAATCTGGAAATACATAAAAAGGAGGGTCATATTCCATGACCAAGTAGGATTTATACCAGGAATGCAAGGTTGGTTTAACATCTGAAAAATCAATTAATGCACTACACCATATCCATAGAATAAAGGATCAAAGATACTTGATCACCTCAATAGATGCAGGAAAAGCATATAACAATACACAACACCTTCAAGACACTTAAAAAACCAGGAATAGACAGGAATACACTCAACCTGACAAAAGACATCTATGAAAAATCCACAGCTAACATCAGACTTAATGGTGAAAAGAATGCTTTCCCCCTGCCAAGACGTCTCCTCTCATCACATCTACTCAACATTGCACTGAAGGTTCTAGCCAAGGCAATTAGGCAAGAAAAATAAAATAAAAAGCACCCAGATTGGAAAGGTGAAACTCTACTTGCAGATGAGATGAACTTGTATACAGAAAATCCTAAGAAATCCTCTGAAATGCTATTAAAACTAGTAAACACGTTCAGCAACGTTGCAGGAAACAAGATAAATATACCCCCCCAAAAGTGTATTTCTAAACACAAGCAATAAACAACTTCAAAATAAAATAAAGGAAACAATGCCACTTACAATAGCATTAAGAAGAATAAAATACTTAGGAACATTTTAACAAAAAGAACTGCAAAACTTAGACTCTGAAAACTAAAAAACATTTTTGAAAAAAATTAAAGATGACCTAAATAAAAGGAAAGACATCTCATGTTCAGGGACTGAAAGACTAAACATTCTCAAAGTGACAATATTTCCTAAAGTGATTTACAGATTCAGCACAATGCCTATAAATCAATAATAAATAGACAAACAACCCAATTAAGAATGGGCAAAGGATCTCAATAAACAAATAAACATTTCTCAAAATATATATATACAAACGGCCACATGAAAAGATGCTCAACATCATTAGCCATCAGGAAAATGCAAACCAAAACCATGAGAGACCATTTCACAACCTGTTAGGATGACTGTAACAAAAAGACAAAACAAGTGTCGGTGAGGATATGGAGAGACTGGAACCCTCATTCACTGCCAGTAGGAATGTGAAATGATGCAGCTGCTTTGGAAAAGTTTGGCAGTTCCTCAAATGGTTAAACACAGAATTACCACTTCTAGATATATATCAAGAGAAATGAAAACATAATTGTACAAAAACTTGCATACAAATGTTCATTTGTTCATAATAGCCAAAATGTGGAAATAGTACAAATGTCCAACATCCGATGAATGGTTAAAATAAATGTGATATATCCATGTGATGGATACCAATTTTTACCAATGGAAAAAATAAAGTACTGACACATGGTACAACATGGATGAACCTTTAAAACATTATGTTAAGTAGACAAGTCATTCACCAAGGACTACATATGATTCCATTATATGAAATGTCTAAAATAGGCAAATCTATATAGGGAAAGCAAGTAGAATGATGGTTGCCTAGGGCTGGGGGTGTGTTAAGGGGAAACGAGGAATGACTCCTATGAGTACAGAGTTTTTTGGGGGTATTGCTGAAATGTCCTAAAACTGATTGTGATAACAGTTGCACAATTCTGTGACTACATTAAATACCATTGAAGTATACACTTTAAATAGGTGAACTGCATGGTATATAAATTATATCCCAGTAAAGCTGTTATTTAAAATTACATAGAGCAAATATTGCAGAACAACAACAAAAAAAAGACAGCTCCACGGTTATACTTAAACACTTCAACACTTTTTTCTCCGAAATTGAGTATCATACCACAATTGTATCAAAAATTGAGTTAATCTTGTTAAAAATATATAATACCTTCTATATAAGTAGAGAAAAAACTTTTCTTTTTGCACAATACCTTCATTTCTGGTTTAAAAAGGTATCTGGGAATATTTCAATAGCATACACAAAAACAAAGGGAAAATGCAAGTCTTTGGGAATTCAACTGAGTAGAATTTGCACATTTATCTCCTTCATGATTTGCTT
This sequence comes from Camelus bactrianus, assembly GCF_048773025.1. NCBI lineage: Eukaryota > Metazoa > Chordata > Mammalia > Artiodactyla > Camelidae > Camelus > Camelus bactrianus. The sequence continues at coordinate 19,433,079 of NC_133572.1, forward strand.
TGTAGCTTGATATACATTTTTCTGTATATCTAGAATGTAAGATATGATTTCCAAATTGCATGGGCATTTTTGTCATTGAATTTGTACCAGTAAGCACAAACAAGAGACTCTCTTTATAATTTTCCATCATAATATAAATAAAGTGTCAATCCGGCATGTAAATTTTAAATGTAAACATCACGTGGGATGCTTTCCATACATAAATTACCTGATCAATTCCCCTTCCTTTGCACTGAAGAATGATTACTTCAAGAAGTTTGGCGGCATGGCATTCTGCATCTTCTCCTGCATCTCCACATAGTACCTACAGTAATTACAGTTTCACTCAGCAGTGAATGGCAATGCAAAGAATTTAATCAAGTCCATGTGACATAAATATCCCTTAAAAAATCAGCCATTACAATCATAGCTTTGCTTGCATTCACCTTGCCAACCCAAAGAAGAAAGTTCAAAATAAAGTCCATCTATCTTCCTTACCTAATCTACATTCCTGCTCTAAAATACAAGGAATGAAGAGACGTAACTATAGATAAAAGAAAGAGTAAGAATGAGAATACTATGAAGAATACTGTATTCCTTAATATATCTGAAAACTTACATGAATTGTTTTCTAAGCAAATACAATTTAAGAAAACTGAATTGAAAAGATATTCCAGGTAAAGATGACACATTGAACATTTCCATTGAATTTTGTTTCTCCTCAAAAGACCATTAAAATGAAGGTAAAGATATTTCTAGAGGCATACATTCACAAAGACAGAGAAAAGGAAAGAGACAGCTATAAAACTGTAGAAACTGGAAGAGAGATGGATCAGTGAGGTGAAACATAAGCAGGTAGTGAGCAAAGCCAAGAATCAACCCAATTTACATAAACTTAAAATTCTACCTCCAGGGCAGTGTTTCTAGATCTAGAGTCTAAGCGTGACTAGGCTCTGGACCCAGAATGCCTTGGTTTGAATCCCAGCTCTGCCACTTATGAGCTGTGATTTTAGAAAAGCTACTTAACCTCTGTAACTTACTGTCTCCATCTGTAAAAGGAATGTAACAATAGACTCGTCATGGGATTAAATGATACAGAAAGAAAAAAATCAGCCCCTCTTCCCCAAATCGAATTTACTTGGCTTCTTTGCTGGTTTGGTTGAAACAGAAACTAAGTATATTTCAGTAGTTTTAAAAATGGGCTCTGGAGCCAGACTGCTTGGGTTCAAATCTGGTTCCAGCACATAATAGCTGTATGACTTGGGTCAATTTACTTAACGTTAGGCACAACGCAAAATACCTGTCTCCCCCAGGTGATACCATCCTCATACTGCCAAAAAGATTGAAAAAGTTAATGTGTATAAAGTGCTTAGGAAATACCTGATATACAGTAAGAGTTTGGTAAGTGTTAGCTATTATTAAAATCAGGAGATAAAAAAGAAATTTCTCCTGTAGAGCACAGGGAACTATATTCAGTACCTTGTAATAACCTTTAATGAAAAATAATATGAAATCGAATATATGTACATCTGTGCATGACTGGGACATTGTGCTGTACACCATAAACTGACACACTGTAACTGACTATACTTCAATTAAACAAAAACAGAAATAAGAAATATACTTTAGGTAGAAGGACATCACTGTGAATATCACTTTTACTCTGCGTGCTGTAACACAGAGCAGCTGTGAGTTACTGCAGGACTCTGTACGGCTGTTACGCTTCCTGCTCGCTGCTTTCTCCTCCCCGTTCCCTCCCCAGCAGCTGTCCCTGTAACTTAGGAAAAAACTGAAGGCAGCCATGTGACCATGACTTAACACGCTGGGTTATTACCGAGCTAAATAAGTCTTCAAAAATCATGATTCTTTTCCTGCAGTTTATATGTGGGGAAACTTAGTGACTTCCCCAAATCTCCCAGGCTCTCTGTAACTGAACTGAAATCTAATCACATAAACTATCAGTTCAGCACTCTTAACAGATTCTGGTGCTCGTCTCTGCTCATGAGGGAGACAGGTGTACACTAGCCACTGTACTCCCAGCTCCAAAGCGAAACTTAGATTTCTGGCTATTTGAGCTTTCTAGAATCTGCCAGCTCCATGCAACAGACTTATATTTATTATGAATAATACATAATTTACCTAAAAGAGGGGGAAAATATTAGTCATCAATGATTCTAAGATATAACCAAGAAGGCCAAATCTAACCTGTGACAAAGATTACATAGCAGACAATCATGCTTGTGCACAAATATAACAGTAGCCATTATGTGGCTTACAAATTATTCTGTATTGAGCTAAACAATGCTGTTTTTCCAACTATTCTGATTTTTGCTCTTGTTTATGTTCAAATTACCTATATCTAGTGGCTTCCAACATACATATTCAATTAAAAGAAAAATCAATAAATTAACAATAAATGACAATAAATTGACAAACTGTGGTGTTTCCATAGCACTTTTCTTTAATTAAGTAGCAGGTATGCATTGTTGAAAGAAGAAAATTATTTACCCTAAGCATTATAAAGTACACAGCTATAAAAGTGGCAAGCATTCTTAAGTACAACGTACCATACGAAATGTTCAAATTATAATTCCAAACTCCACTTGAAAATACAAAATGACAAATGTATGTTGATGAAGGCAATACAGAACTAAATGCGTAAGAAACAAACTGAAGGAGTGTCTGAAGTAAAACAAAACATTAGCAAGTAAACATTAGTGAGAACCACTATGACAAATGATTAGGACATGCTTACCTTTCTACACATTGTAAAAAGTATTTCTAAATGCTTTGGATTTGATAGTAAAGTATTTGTATCTATTGTCACATAATTATGCAGAAGAGGCATCATGTCTGGAAAACAATTTCAAAATTCCAATGAGACTTGAGCAACCGAGGTAGAAATAAACTATCCCCCTGAAACCACACTTCTGTAGCACCCCCACATTATCACCTTCCCTTGCAACTACAAAATGCCGGAAACGACAGTGATAAATCTGCCCTATTTATAGGTGAGAAAAGCGTGAGACAGAAAGATTAAAATGCTCATCATTTATTATGCTGATTGTTCTGAGTGTTCTTTCCTCCCCAGAGCACTCATCGCCGTCTGACACACTGTATTTGCTTGCTTGCCTGTGTGTATCCCACCCCCCACCTCCCTCTTACTAGAATGGATGTGTCAGAAGGACAAGGGCTGTCTATTCTGTTCACTGCTATTTTGCTAAACTTACGGCAGTGCTTGGAATACAGTCAGTATTCAGAAAATATTAACTGAATTAAGGTATGGACATACGTTCTGACTGCAAAGTAATATAAGATAATTTAAGGTACAAAAGGAAACAGTCTCCCTCCTTCTGCCTCTATTCCTAAGGGCTGGAAAACACTCCGATGCTAGCACCACCCTTTTCTCCACAGGGAAAGAACAACTGTTTTCTGATTGGCACTGGAATTATATATGTCTTTGTGTGAAGTGTCAAAGAAAATAGTATCTATGCAGACACAGAAGAGCAAAAACATTACATGATTGAAATCGTACCTGTAAAGTATTCAAAACAATCCTGTTGAAAAACCTCATATAATATACCTAGAAGCTGCCACATTTGAGGGGAAATAACACGGCAGGTTAGACTATATGCCAGTGAAAGAATTTCTTCATAGAATTCTAGGCAAAAGAAAATCTCTGGTTAGAATGGTAGGAAACAGCAAGAGCTAAACACAAAGACCACACAGAGGAGGATCTCAGCTGCTCGCTCACGCATATTCCTCCACGAAATTTTCAGCATCCGTTTCTTAGCATTCACATCTTCAGCTACATCTATTTGCCACCTTCCATTTCTTACCAAGATCTGCCCCCTACTCAATGAGGCAAAGGACTGTTTTCACTCAAGTTACTTATAATACTGAAAAACCATATTTTTATGTTATAATATAGAAAATATTTTATACTTATAAAACTGTACTAGAAATGGGTATAAGGAACAGATTATAGTGCATCTCTTACGCACAGGAGTTTAAATTTACAAATACAAAATTACAAAATACAAGTATTTTTCAGAGAGCTTAGTTAACCTAGGCAAAAGTATCTGCCTGTCTCACATACTTCTACGGACTATATGCTAGACAGTATTTTGTCAATTTACAAAGCTTGTAAAATTTAGACAGTATTTTTAAATTTATCTCAAGACATGTATACTCACTATAAAGGAGAAGAGTCCAAGGGGACTTGTATTTGTACATATATTTATTATTATTACCCTCAGTCAAAAGGAAATTATATCTAAATATACAATCAAAAAACACAAACCTCAATACAAAAATTTCAAATAATTTCTACCATGTCGCTGAGCAAAAAAAGTCTAACTTCAAAGGTTTTTTTTTTTTCCCCTCTTATGAAAAGGAACTAATATTTACCCTGGAAGCTTGAACAAAATTTTTTTTCTGTAACAGTATTTATTTATAACTTTTAATATATTCAAAAGCTAGTAATACAGATATTTATTTGCTTTACCAAAAGCAAAATAAAATGGAAACCCCAGATATTGGGAAATTGTTCTACAAGGCAATCACTTGAAAAAACACCAGTCGTCTGGATATGAAATTTCTGAAAGTCCTCTTCATTATTACCTCACCTTGGAAGATGAGGAAAGGAAAGCAAACGCCTTTCCTAAGGTGAGGAATCTTGACAGCTACAGCATCGTGTGCATGACCTGGCCACCCAGATGCTCAAGACCAAGACTCTGAATCTTGGAGGAGAAACTAGAAGGCACGAAGCTGCTCCAGGTTTTTTATTTTGTTTTTTGGTTTTGGTCTTGGCTGTCTGTGTTGGGGTCTGGACTATAGTGGGCAGCAGCCCAGGACTCAGCATGGAGAAAGGCGTCACCAGCCTTGTGTCTAAGCAGAACACTTTCATGGCAGAATCCTGGCTGGCTCTGGCCAACCTCAGCCTTCCCACTGATTTGCTGAGCTACCAAATATTCTTCTGCTAAGTTCCATTTAAGCTTAAACTGACCAGGAATTATTTCAGTTATTCTTAACCAAGAAGACTATTAGGGTAGGAAGGTTTTACTACCTTTGACTTCCTGCATAAGATAAAGCAGCTAAGTCAGTGAGAGCTAAGCCTGGCTTCTAATAATAAGTCAACTTCATGAGAAAATGAAGCAATGAAAACAGGCAGAGGAGGGAGGGAAAAGGGGGACAATGGAAAGAGACCGGACCGTGGACATACACGTGGTCAGACTGCTGTGGTGGGGGTCCTGGATTAACAGGAGTTTAATCTGAGATCTTGTATGGCCAAATATTGGCTCAAAAAGGGCCCTTAAAATTACATGCATCACAGCTAAAAACATAAGAGAGATCTTCCATCACGTTGGAGTATGGGAGAGGAGGTTAGAGGAGACACGCAGTTGAAACCATGGCTTTCTCCTCTGCCCAGCGCATCCAAGAAATAGGCCTCTTTCCTTTTCTTAACATCCTCATGTTGTAATTGCTCCAATTAAATATCTGGTACAGGCAGAGTAAAGAAGGTTGGTATAGCCTATTTCCCTTTGCTTGACTTCACAGTTTCTCTCCTCAAGATTACTTTACTTTAAATGTAAATGGAGATTATAGATTTGTAATATATTTATTTTATACTTGGTAATTTATACCTCTTAATACCCTTCACCTGAAATAAATAAACTACAAGCAGCACTGGGGATATAGTCAATATTTTCTAATAATTTTGCATGGAGTATATTCTATAAAAATATCGAATTACTATGTTGTACACTTGACAGTAATATAATATTCATAAGTCGACAAAAAACTTCACATGTGAAGTCTTTAAAACTTTTTGTCTGGAGAATTTCCAATTATAATCTCTTCCATCAATCAGGACATAAGTGAATATATTCTTTTTGAGCGTATCAGAATCTCTGGAGTTATGGTCCAGGAATCTTCATTCTAACTAGATACCAAAGTTTGAGAACTCCTGCTTTACAGCAACAATTGCAAAAGTAAGGAGTGCATATTCTAGGCAGGGTGCCGCATACTCCACTGAGATGGGAGGAGAATGTGTTGGAACACTTCATATACACACATACACTTTTAATTTCATGCTTTTACATTTCTACTTTTATGTATGCAAATGAAGTATAGTGACATGTATATTGCCTATAAATAAGTATTCAAATGTTATTCATATATATTACAAGTACATGTCCAATTTTTTACTAATGGTGTGACGGATAAGGAGTTTGAAGACAACTGCTCTTAGGCATAACGTGCTTTTGTTCCATCTTTCTGTGTACACACCCTACAGGCTGCGTCTCCCTCATGCCCACGTGACCGGGGCTGACATCATCAAAATGCTTGGATACTATGGAAAACTCCAGTCAGTTTATAACATCCAGCATTAGCAACTGATCCCACTCAGAAGTCAGGCACCATAATGCACACAGCAGAACGTTCATTCCCACTTCTGTTCTGATATTGACATATGCCTACATTTCACATTTTTCAGTCTCAGATTAAAGTAACCTCACCTGAACCTCATCCCAGTTTTCTCAGAAACTTTAAATCCGGTCCTTTAAAAATTCCAAGACCAAAAATTCTTAATTGGCTATGTTAAGATCACCTCTAAACGAAAATATAGACAGCTAATATTAGAAAGTGTATCTAAAAATTAAAGAGAGTGTAAGCTTCTGTTTCTCTTAATTGTCCATCTTGTTGAATTCGAAGAGCTAAAAAAAGTATTTTTCATCAAATTTTAAAATATTCTCAATTTACCTTTATTCTCTCTTTGAACTTACCGATTACGTGTTTCTGTAAAACAAGATCAATGATCCGCAGACAGATACTCTCCAGCTGCTGAGTCACCTAGAGACGAATTTTAAACATTTAGTTTAAAATTCATCATGATAATCCTAATTTAACCTATAAATTTAATATTATTCCAATAAAAATAGCAACAGGGCTCTTTTTGAGAGGAGACATTGAGAAGTTAATTCTAAACTTCATGTGAAAAATTAAACATGCGAGAATAACCAGGAAATTCTGAAAAACAGACTAATGATGGAAGTGGGAGTTAAATCTATAATAAAATTACACATTAAGTTAATTCCTTATCTGCTATTTATACCAAAATAAATTCCTAATACGTCAAAAATTGCAGTGTGAAGACATAAGCCAAAAACACAAAAACAAAAAAACAAAAAACCTGGCCTACAAGAAATAGTAAGAATTTGTGTATAATCCTGAAAAGGGAAAATAACTCAAAGCCTAGAAATCAGAAGTAAGTAATTAAGCCATTTGATTTCACAAAGTAAAAATTTCTATATAGGGCAGATGAAAGTCAAAGACAAATGAAAAATTGAGTGAAATACTTTCAAATGATGTCACAAAGAGCAAATCCCCCTTACATGAAGTTAAATCAACAACAAAAAAAGGCAACAGTTATGAAAAACAAATATAAACAGACCTTAAGCTTATAACAAGATGTTCATTTGAACAGATGATTAGAGTACAAATTCTAAGCACAAAATTACCACTTTTCAACTATCAGACCGGAAATGATCAAAAAGAATGGGGTTGGGAAGAGAGACACTATTGTACATAATTTGGAGAATGTAGACTGGCACATACCATGAAGGATAAGTTAGCAATATTTACTATTCTTCAGCTTACTCATACATATGTCCTTTGACCCAGCAACTTCACTTCAAGGAATCTGCCCTCCAAACATATTATTATGTGTGCAAGATGGCGTGTAAAAGGCCATTCACTGCAGCAATGTTTGTGATTAGCAACAACCAATGTCCATTTAACAAGAGGCAATTAAATTATATCCATTAATGAGGGATATTAATCCATTAATTAAATAAATCTGACACATCATACATAGGGATATTATGTAACTATTAAAAATCTGTAACTTTATAGAATAGATAAACAAGATTATACTATATAGCACAGGGAAATACATACAAGATCTTGTGGTAGCTCACAGCAAAAAAAGAATGCGACAACGAATACATGTATGTTCATGTATAACTGAAAAATTGTGCTCTATGCTGGAATTTGACACAACATTGTAAAATGACTATAACTCAATAAAAAATGTTAAACATAAATAAATAAATAAACAAAATAAAATAAAGAGAAAAAATAAATAAATAAAATAAAAATCTGCAACTTTATTGACTAATATGGAAAGATCACCAAGATATATTATTCGAAAAATGGCAGATAAAAACTGTGTATCTTTCTCCTAAAGGAAAAATACACACACTCATTTTTTGCTAGGATATAATATAAAAATCTCTGGAAGGAAAAAAAACACCTGGTAAAAGAGCCATCTCTTGAAAAGGGATTTAGAAGACGGAGGAGCTGAGTGAGAAGGTGAACTTTCACTGAATCCTTTTTACACCTTTTGAATTTTTCAACATATGCTTATACTAAGTATTTCTTAAATAAGTAAAAATTAAAATCCATGATGGGTTACACTTCTCATCCAAGTATCCTATTTCAACTTTCAAGCATATTCTTTCAGCATGCAGCTTACACTATTGTCTTAAAAGTTCAAATGATCAAAAATTTCCCAGTTTAAAAATTTGTCAATATGTTTAAAATCATTAAGCAAAACTGAATATGCTAGGCATCTGTTAGATTTCTAATTTCACTCTTCATACATTATGCATCTGTACATGGATTCATATATGTATAAATTTTCCTTTAAAGGAAACGGTGTTTTCAAAGTTTGCTTTTAGTAAGTCAAAGTTCAAACTCAGAAGACTGGCAGTCAGGAGGTCAAGATTCCAGTCTTCTAGTTTTTTTGCGTCTAGTTACCTGGGACCTTGGTAAAGCCATTTAGCTGAAGGCTTTCAGTTTTTTTCATCTGTAGATAAGGAAGCTAGATTTGATTAGTGTGTCTCAATTTAACCCATGCCTCCCCTGGTAATCACAATATCACCTTTAACTTTATTTGAAATTCAAAATTAATATCAAGAGTAAAAGAATTAATACAAAAAGACAAAATGCTGTTTCATTTCCAAACTAACCCTGCTGCCCATCCTCCACACACCCATACTTGGAAAAATTCTACTCAGCGATTTCTAAGTCTCTTCATATTTAAAATACAAGTCCTACATACAAGATAACAAAATAACCCTTAAATGTACATGTAATTTAACTTGGAAATCTCATCGTTACTGAGAGGCCCATGCCGTTTCGACAAGGACACAAAAATACAATAATGAATATGGAAATAAACATTAACATTAAGACTTTAAGGTGATGGGAAACCTGCCCAGGAGAAGAATATCAAACCAGTTTTAAGAAGCCAGTAGGCATCCATTGGTATGTGATAAACACAGACAAGTCGACAGCCACTGGGTTTAACAATGCTATTTAAAGAACCAGCACCTGCCTTTTAAGACCCACTGTATAAAACGGGAGCTGCCAAACGAGTCAACTGTGCTCACAGGAGCAATGAACTCAAACCCAGTTTAAGCAGAGGCTATGTAAGGCCGGAGGAGGAGAGCAGAGGGCTTTAGGGAGGGGTTAACTGATACATACCAGGGTAATCCGACTGCAACCCCAAGTCTATAACCTACTGGCTCTGTGAACATGAGTCAGACTCTTGTTACTACCTGAGCCTTGTTTTCCACAAAGGGACACTACCTCTGCCTGCTCTGTCCACCTCATGGTGACAGAGCAAGATTCTATCAGCTGATGAATACGAGAATACATGACAAATGTCCGCACAAATTCTTATCCCAATATTGTTCTGGGATTCAGTTTAGGAAAAATGATGCTTGAAGCTCTTCTTCCTTTCCATTCTCAGATATTCGTTACATCAGAATATCATTCCATTACTTAAAATTTGCCACTGTGCCTGAATGGCCACCTCTCTCTACCAAGAAGACCGGACTATGGATTTCAAATAGCAGGGCTCATGTCTTATTCCAGTTGATATTCCCCAAAATCCTAGCCTGGCACACAGCAGACGTGATGAACCGAACTCAGCTTAGCACAAAGAGATAACTATTTACTTTACAACCACATGCAATATTTCCCCCCAATCATTTTAACACTGTCCTTTAAAATCTGAGGGTAATTTTTAAAATCTAGCAACATAAATGGCAATTTAAAGGTCAAGACTTTAAAATTCATGCCCAATGACCACGTGAATTTCAGTTAACATTACTATAATGACATTAATAAAACACAAAGAAATCTCACCTCTTTATGATCTTCTACGACGGTCAGGATGGTGTCAATGGTGTGTAGAATTCCCATAGCCATCACTGTTTTGTCTTCGACTTCCTCATACTCGTCACTTTGAAGAACTTTGCCAAATATCTCAGCCTGTGAAAACAGCAAGCACATTCCACAATTGGTACTGCCATACCCGCCCTCCACTGCGGTAAGTCAGCAAAAGGGCAGGTCACACATCTAGAGGCCAGCACTGCACAAACTGTACCATATGTCCTTTGCCAAGTGAATCAGTGCTAGAACCTCTCATGTTCTGGATACAGCCATTTATTCCCTATCTAGGCACAAAAGCGGAATATATATTAGCTATGACAAGCAGATAGCAAATATTTAAATTCTGGTTGTCATCAAATTAAGAAACCCAAAATCTAGGAAAACTAAAAAAATAATACTAAAACGAAAAGTTCAAGAGAAGGTTTAGGAGACAACATGAAGGAATCGCCTAGAAAATGAAACAAAAGAGCGGACATGGAAGACTGGGGAGAAAAGGTGAGGAAATCAGAGACTTAGTCCTGGCCCAGTATTCCACATCAGAACTATAGAACTGAATGGATGGTAGGAGAAATTCATCAAAGAAGTGGTACAAGAAGTTGCCCCAAACTAAAGGAAATAAGTTTCTAGAATCGAAGTCCAGAAAGTGAAAATTTAGGAGGCTCACTTCAAGACACATCATTAGGAAATCTCAGAATATTACAGATGAAAAAGGTGATCCTAAATGTTAGTAGATTTAAGCCTAATTAACTATAGAAATTATTAACTGTCAGAATTATTAGAGCAAATATTTTTATAGTAGCATTTCAGTTACTTATAACTGAAGTCCAAATTTTGGAGTTTAATTTATTTATGTTATTCATGGATTTTACACCAAACTGACATGCAGCTTTGCCCAGTCTCACCAAGTGCTGAGTCATGTCAACAGCAATGGAGGCGACCTCTTGACTGTATTCACATATCATCTTCTGGATGACATTAGTGACATCGTCATTCTCTGTCTCTCTAACAATGTGCAACAGCTCCTGCATGATAGGCCTCACGTGTGGTTTCATATATTCCTTGGCTAATGCAATAAAAAACAAACTCAGTAAAAAGTTAGCATTCACAAGTGGCGAAGGAAATTCACTTGGTCACAAGGGAAAGTTACACAGCGTAGTAGGTTCCAGGGATGGTTAGTCCCGCACAGGAAAGAACTGTCCTGCCCAAAGTCCCAATAGCCCCACTGACAAATTTTAATTATACATATGCTCTGTCATCAGCATGACTAGTCAACATGAATGTGACATCAGAATACAAGTATTAAAAGCCACGTACATAATAAAGACTATGACCAACACTAACGGTGCCCATTCCCTGCCCCACCCCATCTCTAACCACCTTCCTCCCAACATATGCTTATATAATAATCAGTCCTTCCATTTAAACGTTGCTGAACAGAAGTAAAGGGCAAAGGTTTATTTGAACTTAGAAAAGAGAATTCTTCTAAACAAGGTATCTGTGTTATCACTCACTAGAAATACTCCTTAGTACTTTTGGAACTAGCAGAATCATAGAATCCTTGAGATGAAAGGAAATCTTGAAGCCATCTAGTCCAAACCCCTTAAATTTAGATACACGGAAATCTAAGCCTTGACAGATCATGTGCCTTGCCCAGGTTTACATGGCAAGTTAGTGGCACAATCAAAACTAGACCCCCAGGTCTCTGGATTGCAAGTCTGCCTAGAGTCCAACAGTTATCAACTTGTTTCCTAATCTAAAATTTTTCTGGAAACCACAGTCCATAGAAACTCCTCAAAATGACAAGAATAAACTCCTATAAAACTCTGAGGGGGCAAAAGCTCAAAACTCCAAACCCTGAGCCTTAAGACTTAGGGATTCATCTTTGTTAGGGAAGTGCACAGAAGTATTTAGGAAGGCCATGTCCAAAAAGCAAACAAAATACACCTTCTAAACGGTGTATTTTTATTTTGAATTTTAACTTTTTGGCTTTACCTTGTGCCTGGTTAGAAATTAATGACTGAAGAGCAAGGGCAGCTTCAACCTTGACGGGCATCTCCTTATCTTCAATCAGGCTCTTCTTCGCCAGGTCAACCGCATTTCTTAGGTTGAGCTCATTATGAAATTTCAAAGAACTGAACGCATGAAGTACCCAGCAGGACTGTGTTATAAGAAAAAGGGAACTATTAGGACTGTGGCATGATATAATGCTGTCACACACAGAAGAACTTCTCGCTACATAAAATATCATTAATTCTACCAAGCACCATTTGTTTATTTCTTTGTTTCTGGAGAATAGCATGTTAGCCTTAGTTGCTAACTTCCGGATTTCCCAGTCTTCTTAGAAGAAAGACAGTTTTATTACTTTTAAATTGCCTATATGCAGTAACATCATTCAGAGGAAAAAAGAAAACAGAGCCAAATTTAAGTGTCTCTGAAAAAAAGAAACCCTGTTAATGCTTTTAATAATTATTATGAGTATATCTAATTTATTATTTATATGCAAAAGCGATACCAACTAATGTGGACATTCATTTACTGTTCTTCAGAGCAAATGAATGAAACATTAGTTTTCCTTATGCTAACTGGCTTAATAAACTTTATTTTTTCACTCACATAAGATACGAAAAATTATAAACCTTATATAGATTATCAAACATATATATTAAACCACAGAATCATATTATCACTCTTTTAATTCTCTGTGTGCATAAAACACAATCAACACTAATTAAATTGAATTACTAAAGACTTGATAGAGAATTACAATTCAGAGTCTGTGAAAGGTGGCAGCCTCCTTATAAAAACATTTGCATGCTCTCAACATCTCTAATCTACATTCGTCCAAATATTTCTCTAGTGACTATTATCTTTTGTTTATAAATGTTTTAGAGTGTACAAAGCATTGTTAACATATGTTGCTTTTAGCAAGATATTTTATTGTGTTGATGTAGTTATAAAAATAAGTACTAGGCTCTTGAATTAAAGGTCTATTTTTATTTCTCTATAAAATACATTGTTTCTAGAAATAACATACACTTAGAACACAAATAAATGTACACGGATTATTACTTTCTCCATTTTACTAAGGCATCTCTAACTCTTCTCTTGGAAATCATAATCAACTTTTTAGCCAAACTAGAATTGCCCTGCTGTTTTGGACACTGGAAATTAATCATCTTATGAATTAACACCGTACCATTTCCGTAACATCAGCCTCTCACTGCAGCCAGTAAGGCGAGGGTGAGAAAGAGCTGGAATTAAGGTCCATAAATCCCTTTGTTTACTAGTTTGTTCTTTATTCAGTTTGCTTGATTATAAGAGAAACATGCAAATCAACTTCATTTTGCCTCAATAGGTGGTCAAAGGTCAATGTATCCAAAAATATTTAGTTCAATAATTGGCTTACAAATGAAAATTTAGAGATACATAACGGAAACACGGGAAGCTTACTCTAGCTCGAAGGTATCCCAGGTTAGACAGCAACAATGGAAACACATGGTTCTGCAGCAACAGCTCCATTTGGTCCTTGAATAAACTCTTCTGTTAGGAAACAGAAGTTCAGTTTCACTTATTGATCCCTTTTTCATATGTAAAAATCACTTCCTAATAAAGTATGCTTATTGTAAGTTACACTTTGTATACTTCTACTTACAACTTTGTAGCATTATTTGACCTACATATTTTATATTCTAAAACAACACAGAAATAGTACCGTGGACATAATTTGATACTGATTGGTCCTTCTAGAAACAACACTAAAATAATTTCATATCTCTTTTTTTTACACAGCAACAGTTTCATACTGAACAACTGACAAATAAAGAAGTTATTTTTTCAAATTAAACAAACAGATGACGGAAAGAAAACTATTTACAGTCAACCCAATCATGCAGAAAGTCACCAGTTTTAAACAATCTATTAACTTTCATATTCTCTCATTTGCCTGTGCTTCACAGTATTATTAAGTAAAATTAAATCTGAGTAGCTTAACCTTCAATAAAATATCAGCGAGGGAACCAATCACATGCAGGGCTCCATCTTTCTTCCTAGGGTCAAAGTTCGGGTCTGTCAGGATTTGGTAACAGAATGCCATCATTTTTGGTAACACCTAGAGAATCAGAAGAATGCATTTTAATCTCCATGAGACTTCACTGTCTTGCTGCTGTATTAAATATGATGCACAAATGTTCAAAAATGAGGACATTTTATTGTTTTTTATCAAGCAATTATAATTAAGAAAACCAAATATCCCTTTTCCCTTAGGAGGACAGAAAAAATATTTCTAAAGTAATAGATTATAACCACTATGATAATTTTTCAAATACCAGGGGCATTCATTAAGGGTGTCAAATCAACCCAGGCCACCTTTCAGTTTCTATTTAAAAAGAATAACTACACACCTCTTTTCTTTTCTTTGCAGCCGTGTACAACAGAGTCTGAGCTGCTGTGGTGGGAGAAGCATAATCTTCGAAAATATCTAAGATTGTAAGGGTTTAAACCATGTTAGTAAAAATACAATTACTTACTATAGATTTTAAACCTGATTGATCACTATTCCAAAACCAAGAAGTAAAACAGTCCACAGGTAACACCGGTTCACAGCATAAAAAAGCTGAAGCTTTATCGTCTGTGCCCTCATGCACAATATTTAGCAGACTCTACAGGTTGTCCTTTTAAACAATCATATAAAATAAAACAATGCATACGAGGCATATCTGTTTCACCGAGGACAGGAAAAGTACTTTATAAAAAAAAAAGTCCACAAAAATTTATTTAGTGCTTACTATATGCCAGGCACTGTTCTAGGCTCTGGGAACACAAATATGAAATAAAAAAGTTTCTCATGGAACTTACGATAGTAAGAGAAAGAAAAAGATTATACACATACACACACATACACACAAACGATGTTATAGCTGAAAACACACATACACACAAACGATGTTATAGCATCTCAGAGAGGTTAAGTAACTTGCCCACTGTCACACAGCGAGTAAGTGACCAAGCTAGCATTCATATCTAGGCTGTCTTAATATCAAAGCCTGAGCTCCTTCAGTTTTTACCAAATCTAAAAACATCATTATTAATATCAGTCAATACATTTAGAAGGAGCATTTTGTTCTTATAAATAACTGCACATGACAAAAATATAAAAAGAAAAGTAATACCATAATGGTTCTCCCCAATAATTGTCTAAAAGTAAAATCCACATATCAAATAATAGTCACTGCATTCTAGTCCACAGAAGGAAATGATTAAGGAAAAAAGGTACTTCAGTGAGCCTTGAATTATCCAGTCTCCTTTACACAATAAAATGTAAATTCTATCAATAGACACCTACAGCTATTAACTACTGCATTTTCTAAAAACTGAGATACTTTCTTATTTGATATGAAGAATAAGTGAAATAATGGTAACTTTCTGGAAGTTGCACAAATACACTGCACATTATCAAAACTCACAGGTACCACAGGAAAGCTAAACACTGAAAGAATGCCTTAAAGAAGATAGAAGAGTGGCTAGTCATTCCGCTCTATCAAAGCAAACCAGGAAAACAAAAGCATGAGGAAGGGGAGTTAATAAGTCAGGCATATGTTTAGTGACTTTCAAAAAGAAACGGTAGAATGGAGGATACGGCAGTGGTAAACACTGTTTCTCATTCACTTGCTTTTCCTGTGCTTTGTCACCAAGGGAAGAGGCACTTCCTCCCTTACTGAATCAAATAATACCAAACACCAAGCATTGTGAAAACAACATAACCCAATAATCTAGCATCTCTACCAGTTGGCTTAACTCAAGGAACTAGAGACACATGGCCTGACAAAGGGAAGGCACTTCGGCGTGCCCTGGACAGAGCTAGTCTTGTCAACTATTGATTTCAATATTCATGGAAGGCAAGCTAGAGCCACAAACTTGCAGAGGAACGTAGGGACGTGGAAGGGATGGAGAATGCAAAATAAAGCAAGCAAGTTGAAGTCTCTGCCCTCACGTAGCTTCCTTGGTATGGAAGAAACAGAGGTACACAAATAGCATCTTGCTGTGCTAAGTTCCATGAAGTGATGAAATTCAAACTGGGGATAAAAGGGAATGAACTTGAACGACCCACGCAATTCAACAGCTTCCAGGAAGATCCACGGCTAACGGACCCCCATAGAACTGGGCCACACAAGTGGGGTCACCGTAGGTAATTTCAGTCCCCTGTGGAATACTCAGCCCCTAGGATAAGGAGGCAAACTAAAGTGAGGTGCCCCTAAAATATGCGGAAATCCAAAGGATCTCCCAGACTGAGAACAATCCAATCCACAAATGGGCACCCAAAAGGCTCGGAAAGGAATGGTCCCTACAGACGAGCATCACCGCGGAAAGTTACAGACTCGCCAGGACTGCTTCCGCACCCACGAGAGGGATGCACGGAGCAGCGATTCACCTCCCACAACAAAGGCCTCAAGTCTGCTGGTCCAACGGGACATCGAGCTCTCAGGAGCTTCAGAGTTTACCACGCAAAGCAGAACTTCAGGAACTTAACAAAGGAAATCTGCTCAAAAATAGAAATTCAGTTGTTACTTTACGTATCCAGGAACTGACGAGGAATAAAATCATCTCGATTACCAAATTTCATCCTTATATACTCGTACGGGTCCTCCTGCCACAGCTCTTCGTCCTCATCTTTGTAGCACATCACAGAAAATATCACATCTTCAGAGATATTCTAAGGAGAGAAAAAAAGCAAAACAACAAGTGGGTGTCGAGCATCGGCATTTGGGGAACAGCAATAAGAAGGCCTTCATGAAGTTAGTTTTCCGAACCGTCACATTCATCCTCCTGTTAGGCCTGCGCTGGCCAGAGTGAAAGCGGGAAAGTGAGAGCCTGGACGGCGGGGGGTGGGGGCGTGGGTGTAGCATTAAACATAAAATTACTTTAAAATAACAATTGATTGAAGGTATAGGGAAAGAGTTGGATGGAGACGCTATTCTTTGAAGCAACAGCAGGAATAATAGAGTTTTACTATCAACATGGAAAACACTTAAACATACCGTGATTCTTCAAGGAAGAGAAATAAACATCAAGCCAAGGTTATCTTTACTAATATTATTACTTATTGTGAACATTTTTACATTTCCATTTTGATCCTAAATGTTGATGCTTCAACAATATTAAAATTTTATTCTCCTTTTTCCATTTTCAAAAACGTAATTTCCTACCATACAAATGCAGGTTTCATGGGGGGGGGGGGGGAATCACATTTAATCACCTCTATGTACATTACCGCTAACGCTCTACTAAGCCCTTCTGTGTTCTGACCGTTATGTATGTAAAAGCAAAATCATCTCCTATCACTTCTTCCAAAGTAAGTAATTCTAAGAGAAAAAAATTCAGCCCTAATAATCAGGAGCTTTCTTATTTCTACGTCACAGCGATGTAAAAATAAGGCAGAAGGCATCGAGCAGGGGAAAAAAATGCTATCACAACTCATCCTTACTTTACAGGAACACAGTAGATAAGACGAAATCTGTATCTTTATTAATTACAAAGAAGCAGAGTCACTATTCAAGCAAGGGGATTAGACAGATATTATTACGATATCACAGAGAACAATGCAAAAGATACAGTGTCTGTGAGACCTACAGTAAGAGAACACTAAACAAATTCTATCCTGGACACAAAAGACAAAGCCAGAAGAATCTGTTTTACCTTTTAATCATCTTAGAGACAGAGAATTTAAGAATTCATAGTCTGAAAGGAAAAAAATTCAGTTCCTAACATCTTTGACTTACCCAAAATTTTAGGTATTCAAATAAGAATTAATTTATTAACGGTCCATAATTTTTCATTCTCAATTATTCTTTAATTAAACAACCATGCTGAGTTCTACCTTTAAGTAAACAATTGACATGAAAATGGAAACCTTTAGCCTCTGTTGTAGAACTTAATGATCCAAAATGAGAAATAACAGCCTTGTTTGCTCATAACTGCAGAAGAAAGCAGTCACGTATCAGGCTTCAGTTCCTGGAAACACTAGCTCGGTAGAGTCCTGGAGACTGTTTCCCAAATGCTATCACACAAAATGCCTCATGTGATCCTAGCCACCTTGGATAAGAAGGGTAGAAAAATATTATCTGACTTAACAGAGGAGAAGCTGAGGGTAAATGAGATTTCAAGTAAGATCAGCTAAATCCAAGTCTTCCAACTCATAAAACTTGAAGGCCTCCCTCCTCTCAGATACTTACTTTCGAGCCCTGATCACATATAAGACCGCGCTCCTCTGAAATTATTAATGGAAACAAAAACACATCAAAAATTAAACAAGGGATTAATGACATTTACTTTGTCTAGAAAAGTTAATTTAATGAGAGAAGAATTTTGGAGAGCTGTTCCCTGACACTAACCTGTATGTGTGGCTTCATCTGCTTCCAGGTCACAGAGTGAACAATCCCTTGGTTGAGATAGTTAAATGCTTGCTGAAGCACACGGGGAGCTACATACTCTTTCTGCCTAAATTGGTCTAAAATCTTTAGCAGTACCTATAGGAAAACAGGGACAGAAAACACAGGAGAACATAAATAATTTTAAGGCTAAGGGGAGGGGCATTTTAGGCACAACATAAACCCAGAATCCACTGAGATCAAAATGAACAGATTTTTCGAGAAATGAGTATTTTGTAAGAAGGCACACGGGCTGTTTTAATTCTTAGGTAGGTCCTTGTTATATTGAACTGAAGAATGTCTCACTGTGATTTCCAGCCATCTATCCTACTTCTAACTGGCAGAACGACTCAAAATAAGTCTACACTCTCTTCCACATACGAGCTCATCAAATAAATTAAGACTCCTGTCAAAAGAAATTATAACAGACTTGACTGAATGAATACTGAAAACACCCATACAAGCAGGAGACACTGTAAACAGATTTTAATATTTGATCAAGGTGCATTTCAACTGGAAGAGAGTAAGTTATCCAAAAAATAATACTGGGACAACTGATTAACCCTCTGAAAAAAATTCAGTTGGCTCCCTAACTAAACTTCGTACCAAAATAATATTCCCCACATGGGGGAATATTTCAACAACAATAAAAAATGAAACCATAGAAAAACTTAAAAAAAAAAGTGGAAAAATTTTATTTTATAATCTCAGACCATGGAAAGTCTTTGTAAAAATAATATAAACTGAGGAGTTATTTTTTTTTAAATTGATTTTTTTTAAGTTGTTTATAAGGAAGGAACCATGCCCAAAGCAGCTGTGACTGGCCCAAGGACCCTCAGTCAGAGGCAGCATAACAAAGTCCAACTCCTCCAGTTCCTGGTCTCCAGAGCCCGTCACTACAGCAAGCTTCTAACTGAACTGCTGAATAAATAAGAAGGGTTCTTTCAAAACATGAACAGAATTTATAAATTCTAAACATGAAGTCAGTTCAAGTTACATAAAATTCAGGTTTATGGAATTCATTCTCATATTCTTCTTCACCATAAGTTACAACAAGATATTGAATATAGTTCCCTGTGCTATACAGTATAAACTTGTTGTTTATCTATTTTATATATATTAGTCAGTATCTACAAATCTCGAACTCCCAGTTTGTCCCTTCCCACTCCCTTCCCCCACTGGTAACCGTAAGTTTGTTTTCTACGTATGTGAGTCTGCTTCTGTTTTGTAAATAAGTTCATTTATCTAAGTCTTCTGATACAAAAGCTTAGAACAAAGAGGTGAGGTTCAAAGAAACAGAGGATAAGAAACTCATACGAGGCAGAGAGATCACAGAAGAACCCAGTCTAGCACTGCTGACTGCTACACAAGTACCAATAAACTTGAGAGGTCTGAGCCCGGGTCTAGGAAGGGGTCTGGAAGGGCGGTTCTTGTGGTAAGCACCCTGAACCTGAACAAGGTCGACTGCAGTTGTGTTTCACTTGGACACTTTGCTTGCATTACTATGGCATTTGCATCTCAGTCCTGGATGAAAGATGGAATTCACAGGAGTTCACAAGGGTTGCAGAGAGAGACTCCATTCCTAGACTGTCTCCCACAGCAACAGTGCCAAGTATGCCCTGGGACATGTGGTTCTAACCCTGACGACACTCTGTAAGACCCCCAGAGCTGCCACCTCATCCCTTATAAATATGTAATGAATTAATTAATATGCTTGCAACCTACTTTTAAATGGACAGAAATGACTTAACTACTTTCAGTAGTAACCATCCTTCTACTTAAAAAGTTATAAGTTTATTACCTGCTGAATTCCCACCGCGTAAGTTTTCAAAAAGAATTCAGAAAATTCAAAGTATTCTTTTGTGACATTTCCTGGGCTTCCATATCTTAAAATACAAAGAGAAAATGTTTAAATACTGTGAATTTTAAAAGCAAAGCATGCTCACAGGTTTAAATACTTGTTGAAAGATGCATTCTTTGGGCACAGAAAACTAACACTTTCCCTTTTTTCCACAAGCCCCAAATTGAAATCATGATAAGCTGTACTCAAGACTCTGGACCATACTTAAAATTTCAGGCAGAAATGTCATTTCTCCATTCTTTTTACAGAAGAATAGAATGATCCAGAGAAGACTGTCTACTTCATTATGATCACAGTGAAGCCTGCTTTAAAACAGAGGGTGACTTTTTGACCTCTGTGGCTCTAAAGAAAAATAATCATATACAGCAGAACATCAAGGGACCTACTTGATTTTCTTATATCCAACACTTAGATACTAACCACAGATTGTAAATCTAATAAACAGAATTACCGCTCAAAGAGACGAGCTACAATGTGTAGCGCCCACTTCTTACACTTCCACCAGACCAGCTCAGGTCTGTCGTCCTCATCAATTTGCAGAGTCTCCTAGGAAGACAAAAGCACCCAGATAAAATTCTCACACGATGAAAGAGGTTTTTGTGACTAACAAAGGTGGAATAGATGCTGATATAAATTAGGTAAGATTACATGTGAATTTCAGACTGCCGCACATATGCAAATTCTTACTTTGCAGACTGCTAGGCGGCAGTTAAATGAGCAGGCAAATTTCAACTAACCAATGCCGTTGTTCACACTTATCTCCTATCTTCAAAAGGGCCAAGTAAGTAGAGAACAAAATACAAAACACCATATCCTTTGAGGAAACTCTCTGGGATGATAGAAAAGATCTATATCGTGACTGGGGTCACAGGAACACAAGCGTGTGTTTGTCAAAATCCAGGAACTGCTAAATTCTGTGCGTTTATGTGCATGAAGTGAACTTCAACATAGTTTGTCCCAAGATATGGACAAAGGAAAGAAGACTGCACGTTTAGGAGACAAGCTTCAATTTTAAATATCTGATGTATTTTCATTTAGTTAATTCGATTAGTTATTGAGTTAATTTGATAGATGAAATACAGTATCACTGTTATTGCAGATAAAAATGAGACACTATCTTTTACCTATCAAACTGGCCAACTTAGAATTTAACATAAGACATTCTCAGTCACTGCTTATTAAGGTGTAAGCCAGGGCACTGTTTCTGGAGAGCAGTCTGCGAGATCTGTCAAAGCCTTGCACAGGAAATTATACCCATTACTTTGTAATAACTGTAAATAGGGTATAATCTATAAGAACACTGAATCACTATGCAGGACATCTGAAACTAATAAAATATTGGAAATCAACTACACCAATTAATTAATTAATTAAAGACCTGTCAAAGCCTTACACACACTGCTAGGAGGTTATCCAAAGAAAATAATCATGTGCATAAAAATTTAACTACATCCTTATAGCTAAAATATACAAAACTTAAAACAACTTAAATATCCAACAAATGAAGTAGTCAACAAAAATGACAGAATAT
Source organism: Camelus bactrianus (assembly GCF_048773025.1). Taxonomy (NCBI): domain Eukaryota; kingdom Metazoa; phylum Chordata; class Mammalia; order Artiodactyla; family Camelidae; genus Camelus; species Camelus bactrianus. Next base: position 19,455,118 of record NC_133572.1, read on the forward strand.
AAAAAGCATTTGTAGTCATTAAAAATACTTAGATTTTAAGGGGAAAATCAATTCCTAGATAGTACCTATCTCTACCATTTTTACAAACAAAATATGGTTGTTCCTCTTGACAAATTTCATTAATGCTCCTTTTTCTGCAAACCCTTTAAAATCATTTTAATAAGATTATGTCAGCATACCTTTTTAAATCACTTCTTCCTATAAAGATTTTGTAATATTTCTTGTATAAAGAAAAAAACATGGTTGTATATAAACACAGAGAAAAAAGACAAGAGGAATAAATACTAAGTTTTAAAAATGCTTATCATTTTTACTAGGATTAAATATAGTAATTATTTTATTAAGTTTGCTTATATGAACTTTCTAAAAATGAATATATTTGATTAATTATCTTTATTACAGTCATAATTTTTTTTTCCCAAGTAGCAGGCTGGGATAATACATCAGTCTACCACAAATGTCCCAAACCCAAGTTTTCCCCATTCTTAGGAACAGAAGCCCTTTCTTACAGGAGGAACAGTCCTGTCAATAATAGTTCGGAAGATCTCCATCCACGCTGTCATGGTCTGGTTATTGACCAGCTGAAGAGGCAATGCATACTGAAAATAAAAGAATAACAATATCAGACAATAATTTCTCCCCTCCAAAAACTCAGTAAATTTACCTACATTGAAAAGTTGAAATATATGAAATGGCTAACATTTGACCATGAAAATAGTAATATCAGATGGTTCAGCCTAAACTCTAACTTAAAATAGGTCTATAAGCCTATGTATATAAATTAAATGTTTAAAACCTAGACATACATGCCACAAATTATTTCTCTGGGCTGATTTTTTTAAGTAAAAGTAATAATAATAATACAGTAAGGAATCATTTATTCAGCAGGAGACTCTAGATAAGCAATTTTTTTTTATCATTTACCCCTTTGTGTGTCAAACTTTTCATTTTGCCAGCTTTATTGAGATATAATTGCTATATACCATTATGTAAGGTTAATGTATACATGATGATTTGATACACATTATGAAATTATTATGATAAGGTAACATATTACCTCATATAATTATCTTTTTTCAAGATATAGTTCATTTACAATATTCTATCAGTTTCAGGTGTACAACATAGCGATTTAATATTTTTACAAGTTATATTCCATTTAAAGTTATTACAAAATAGCTAATTTCCCTGTGCTGTACAATATATCTTTTACTTATTTATTTCATACATAGTAGTATCTTTTAATCCCATACCCCTATCTTGACCTTCCCCTCTTCCTTCTCCCAATTGTTAACCACTAGTTTGTTCTCTATATCCATTAATCTATTTCTGTTTTGTTATATATATTCGTTTTATTTTTTTAGATTCCACATATAAGTAATGATACAGAGTATTTGTCTTTCTCTGTCTGACTTACTTCACTAAGCATAATACACTCTAGGTTCATCTACTGCTGCAAATGGCAGGTTTTCATTTTTTATGACTGAGTAATATTCCGTTGTATATATATACTACATCTTCTTTCTTCATTCATCTATTGACAGGCACTTAGGTTGCCTCCAGGTCTTGGTTATTGTAAATAACACTGTTATTAACACTGGGGTGCATGTATCTTTTCAATTTAGTATTTTTGTTTTTCCAGAATATACCCAGCAGTGTAATTGCTGGATCATATGGCAGTTCTATTTTTAGGTTTTTGAGAAATCTCCGTACTGTTTTCCATAGTGGTTGCACCAACTTACTTTTCCACCAACAGTGTATAACAGTTCCCTTTTCTCTGCATCCTCACCAACATTTATTGTTTGTAGACTTTTTGATGATAGCCATCCCCGGCAGGTGTGTGGTGATATCTCATTGCAGTTTTGATTTGCATTTCTCTGATAATTAGTGATGTTGAGCATTTTTTCACGTGCCTGTTGGCGATCTGTACATCGTCTTTTGGAAAAATGTCTATTCACATCTTCTGCCCATTTTTTAATTGGGTTGTTTGTTTTTTAGATATTGACTTGTATGAGCTGTTTATATACTTTGCATATTAACCTCTTATCTGTTATATCATTCGCAAATATTTTCTCCCATTTAGTAGGTTCCTTTTTTGTTTTGCCAATGGTTCCCTTGTTTGTCTAAAAGCTCTTAAGGTTAATTAAATCCCATTTGTTTATTTTTGCTTTTATTTCCTTGTCTTAAGGAGACAGATCCAAAAAAATACTGCTATGATATATGTCACAGAGTGTTCTGCTTATTTTCCTAGGAGTTTTATGGTTTCTGGTCTTACATTGAGGTCTTTAATCCATTTTGAGTTTATTTTTGTATATGGTGTGAGGAAATGCTCTCATCTCATTTGTTCACATGCAGCTATCCAGTTTTCCCAGCACCACTTATCAAAGAGACTGTCTTTTCTCCATTGTATATTCTTGCTTCCTTTGTCAAAGATTAATTGACCATAAGTGTGTGGGTTTATTTCTGGACTCTCTATCGTGTTCCATTGATCTATGTGCCTGCTTTTGTGCCAGTACCATACTGTTTTAATTACTAAAGCTTTGTAGTATAGTCTGAAGTCAGGGAGCATGATGATGCCTGCAGCTTTGTTCTTTTTTCTCTAGACTGCTTTGGCAATTCAGGGTCTTTTGTGGTTCCATGTAAATTTTAGGATTATTTGTTCTAGTTCTGTGAAAAATGTCATTTGTATTTTGATAGGGATTGCATTAAATCTACAGACTGCTTTGGGCAATATGGACATTTTAACAATATTAACTCTTCCAATCCAAGAACATGGGTTATCTTTCCATTTCTTTGTATTGCTTTCAAATCCCTTCATCAGTGTTTTACAGTTTTCAGAGTATGTGTCTTTCACCTCCTTGGTTAAGTTTATTCCTATATATTTTATTCTTTGGATGCAATTGTAAATGGGACTGTCTCCTTAATTTCTCTTTTCATCATTATCTTTTTTTGTGGTGGGAACTCCTTTTAATGCCTTTAATGAAAATCTCTACTTCATGAAACACTCAAGAAACATTTCTTCCCAGCACTTTCCTCTACACTGTGGCACGATATCACGGTCCACTGTATCACACAGTGCGGATTCCACCCCACACTACACCGTGAGCTACGGGAGATGAGGCACAGTGCCTCTGCATCCCTGCATTCCAAAACCTGCTACATGCTGAGGACCTAATGGAAGTAAGAGACATAGTCCCTGTCTTCACAAAGCCTACACTCTAGCTGGGGAAACACACATTTAAACAAGGAATTACAATATGGTGTGATGAACAGTACAAATAAAAGCAGCACCGTGTTGATAAAGGCACCCAGGAGGACCACCTAATACAGCCTGGTAATATCAGAGACAACTTCCCAGACGAAGTGTTATGCAAGCCAAGTCCTAGAGAAAGCACACAGCGACCGGGGCATAAAGGGGAAGGAGAGTCTCAGGCTAAAACACGGGACCATCAAGGCTTTCCTGCATGACTGATGTGTAAGGTACAAAGCTAAGTATGGCATAAGAAGAGGCGGGAGACGAAGGAGTCTATAGCCCACGCGAAGAAGTTCACACTTTGTTCTAAGGGCGGTGGGGGGTCAGTCAGCCTTAAGCTGGGGAACAGAGGAGGAGCAGACTCAGGGCTAGGAGAAAGTGACAATCAGTTTCTTTTTCGACAAAACAGTTCTGAAGTATGTATGGCACGTTCAAGTGCCCTGTACACAATAAATATCTAATAAATGCCTAGACAAAGTCAATTACAGCATACTTTTCAAAACATACATTTTTCTGCCTCTTCCCAAATTGTCAATCACTTTTACTTACATTATCACTGTATCTGTGCCTCTTAAAACCTTCTCAATTTCTGCTTCCAGGATTCCCAGCTGAAGAGTATTACTACAGTAGCATGTAATTACCAAAATGGTCTAAAATGTTGAGGGTTTTTTCACTGTTTTTTTCAGGCTTTTAATACATGTTGAGAAAACAAAAAATTTTAGATTTTGCCCCCTTAGCAAATCAAGGTAGAGGCTTTAGGAAGACTGTTTCATCAGCCTCTGTTTAACTTCCTGATTCCTGGCTATGCTTCTCACAATGGAAGAGAAAGTCTGGCCTCCGAATAAATGAGGCATTACTACATCCAATGGCAAAATATCTCACTGAATAAAAAATGTTTGCGTCAAAGTGATTCTCCTGAGGAGGACGTCTGAACAGAAAAACAAAAACACATCTTTTCTTGGATGTGCTTCCTTCCTGCTTCCCCATCTCCCAAAAAAGGCTGAACTGAAAAAAATAAAGTCTTCCTTGGACTGTCACTACTAAAAGTTTAAAAGATGAGGCTAAAAATATAAATCTTTATTAAAGTGAAATATTCTGAAAGTACAAAGTACAAAGGTACTTAGGACAGACGGAAGCCAAGAACAAAACCAGACAATTGTGGCTCCCTAGCTTGACAAAACTACCCTCTTGCCATGAAGAATTTAACTGGAAAGCAAGAAATGGGGCTTTAATTCATCATCAAAGAGTTTAAACTGACAACAATTATTCTTTCTTCACCCCGAGCTAAATAATTTACCCAAGCCTTTCAAGGATTAAATTTTAAAGATTTGTATATTTAAAAATTCCATCTGTATCTTCTCTAATTATTTTTTAGATTCCCATATTAATGTCCTTTATAGCTTTCAGATAATAAGAAGTATTTTAAATAAAGGTAAATGAGGCACTGAATCTTAGTTTTCAGCTTTAAAGTGGATCAAATGCAAAGAAACTACCATCAGTATAATTAATTACCCAATTAAAAAAGGAACTCCCTTCTTTTCCATCCTCCTCTCCTTAATCGTACCTAATCTACAGGCAGAGTGCTGTGGAAACATTAGTCAAATCATCAGGTTTTAGGGCAGTTAACTACCCCGTTTCTTCCATACCAGGCTTCAGACAGTGGAGCGGCCTGTGGACACTGAATCTCAGCCCTGCCACTTCAGTAACCTGACAGTTAAGCTGACTTCTGTTAGCCTGATCTCTCATAAGGAGTTTTTAGAAGAAATATATGTGAGATTATATAACATGTGATTTTTAACAATGACTGACACTTACCTCTGAATACTTTCTATGTGTCAGGCAGAGATACAAGCCACCCTGTTTGTCTTTTGCTATAGAAACTTACCTGAACAAGTGCATAGAAGATTTTCAGAATCTGTTTCTGTAGTAATACAGAATAATGTGAGGAATCAGGAAGAAGCTGCATGATTTGTTGCTGAATACGAGGCAGAAATATTTGCATTGCTGCTATAAGAGGTTCTCTTTCCTCTGCTTTCTTATATCTATGTGAGCAAAGACAAAAAGAGAGAAAAATAATTTCTGCCCCACAAAACAGCTTAAACAATGACTGAAAAATCTATTTTTTTATACTAAAATGATAACATTCTAAACACTGGCTTACATTTTCTGTTTGGACTGTGAGAATACAGTTGAAAGAAACTTTGAAAGAGCATATCCATGTTTTAAGCAGAATACCTAAAATCTTTCTACAAAGACTTAGACTAGTTTAAAAGAATCCAAGGCAGTTTTGCAATTTTCCTACACGAATTTCTCTAGAACTTAAATTAATCTTCATCACACCGCAATCCTTCCTATAAAATACAAGTTGATATACCAGTTTAAATAGACATTCCTACTATGTAATTAACGCAGGAAAAAAAATTTCTTCATCTACTATCCTACATTTTAAAATAGTTTACAAAGTTATGAGCTCTCAGATCACTTTAATAAGTCTGTAACAGTCTCTAAAAATTATTTTTAGAAGAATGCTACAGGACTTTGCATGCAGGAGAAGGAGTACCCTTAGAAACTAAAAAACAATGTTATTAAATGTGACGCTAGTCCCACACCCCCCAAGCAACTTACATGGAAGAGAAAGTCACTAGCAAAGAAACGCGAACATTTTCTATCTTGCGCCCAAACGGCAAGTTTACTTAATAATGTGCTCACTTGAAGACAAATGTTAAGGTACCTCTACAACAGAGTTTCCGAGGCAAGGTGTTAATAAATGGTCCTCTGAAACTAATAAACTAATAAGTTTGAGAAACACTGCAGATCATGTCAGTGCCTTAGAGATTCGTAACGTACATTAGCAGATTCAAGATTCTCTGAAAAACTGTAGTAAATAAACATGTTTAACTAAGTTTAACCCAACATTTCCCAGACTAATCTGATTTTGTAACACCCATAACAGATCCCTCAATGCAATGTAATTTTTTTCTAAGTAACACGAGGCTGGTATCTTCAGCCAGTAGAAATCAACTTACTCATATGTCTTCACCAGTTGATACAGACATAATAAACTGCCAAGCCAGCTTCCACTGCTCTGTGACTGCAAGTAATAGTCTATCTTGTCCACTACCGCTGGCCAGTGACCAGGGAAATCGTATTTAATGATGGCACGGAGACACATTGTTAACTGGACTCTATAAAGTGGGGGAAAAAAGTCCAAAATCTAAGTAGTTATAAATACCAGGTTTCAGAGACCTCCAATATTTTACACAAAAGCACTCTGATTCCTATTTACCTACATTATATAGTTATTTATCTGGGGTTGGGGGAAAGGAGCAGTCCTATAAAGAAAAACCTCCTCAATAGCTCAAACTTACTGAAAACAAACAAAATGGGTAATTGCCTAAAATAAATGAAACCTCTCAAATGGTCTTATCCTAAATAAAGCTTTGTTTGTCAAAAAAAATGAATTTAAACATAAATTCATAAAATTAAAAAAAAAAAAAAAGACAATGAATCCACCCCAGCACTATAAAATTTTCCAACTTGCTGTATTTTGTATTTTGGTTATCACATGCTAAGGAGGACAGAAAACCAAAAAAGTATTTTAGCAATTTCAACTGGACAGACTTAGCCTAAAAATGGTCAAAAAAAGTAAAATGGAGGCATACAAAACACCAGGAAGTGCCTCTGTGAACCAAAGGCTTGAACCGCTCAGTTCCCAGCCACACAGTTATTTTGCACTTATCAAAGCTTCCTGAGATCCTAATTTTTGTACTTCGAGGTATAAGGAACAAGCATTAATTGGCAATTCCTGAAGAGGAAAGCTAAGAGCTATTTCCAAAGAAATAAAGAAAAAAGCAACAGGAAAGACTACAGCAGGAAAAAAAAAAAAAAGAAAAGAGAAAGAAATGCCTTTAATAAAACCACAAAGTTAAGTGATAAAAGATATGATCTCATAACACCTAGGTCCGTAATAATTTCCTCAACTGGATCCCAACTATATTGGGAGAGAAAAATTAAGTGAGGGAAAAAAAATGCCTCTTCTATAAACTATCAGTGTGTCCTGACATGGTCACCTGCCAGTGGTTAGAAAGTGAATCCTGCTAAATTAGGATTCCACAGTGCCAAAAAAAAAAAAAAAGTATGTGTCAATTAAACAACCAATAACTTAAATTCACTGAAATGAAACAAACTTAAAAATAATGCCTGGTGGGGTTGGGGGGTGGGGGAGGGTATAGCTCAAGCGGCAGAGTGCACGCTTAGCACGCATGAGGTCCTGGGTTTAATCCCCAGTACCTCCTCCAAATACAAATAAATAAACCCAATTCCCCACCCCATAAAGAAAAAAAGAGGAAAAAAAATAATGCCTTTTCCTATGTTACCAAATCTATTTGCAAAAGATCCTTTGCAATACTCTTAAATAAGCTTCGAGACTATTTCTTCAAGAGTGGTTACAGTTAAGCCTTCAGGACATAAAAGGAACAAAGCCACAAAGAATTGCCTCATAATAAAGATAAAGACAGAGATCTTGTGCCACCAGCAGCTGTGCCTAAACAACACATAGGTCTTATTTGTATTCAATAAAACTGAAGCTTTTCATTTTTTTAACTCATCTTCAGGTTGACCCTCTTAATCCTTTCCCATCCCAAGCTAAGCAAGGGACGACTATCAAAAGACATTGCTTTGCTTGCAAGATTCAGAGGGATCCGAAAATGTAAAGATTTTGACAAGAAATGGATACGTGATGGTACCAGAGGGAAGCCAGTGGCAGACTGGCATTTGGGCAAAGAGAATAATGACGATTTTCTTTCATCAGTACACCTATTCTCTCCTCTTTGCAAAACAGCTGCACAAACAGTTAAATGTTTGTCCTCCTTCCTCTCTGTTCCCCTCACACCCTTCCCTTTCTACTGCTTATGTCACATGGACACTGTACACTCAGGGATAAACTTATACCCAGTCTCTTGAAGTTAAACAATTTCGTTCCCCTACCTTAGTTTCGTCTACTCCCCTCCTCCACTTTCAAAAGAAACCTGATCACTTGCTCATGTTGAAAAAAAATGTGTTTCTCCTATTTTAAGACTGCAGAATTTTTATGACTCTCCAGCTGTGCCGTCCGATAGGGGCAGGTGCACACTGGAATTTAACCAAAGTTAAAGTAAAAATTCAGCTCCTCAGTCACAATCGCCACATCTCAAGTACTCAGTAGCCATCTATGCCACGTGGCTACATGCTGGACAGTGCTGATTTAGAAGATTGCTGTCACTGCAGAAAGTTACATTGGACAGTGCTGCTCCACAGTGTCCAATCTAAATTTGAAAAACCAGGGACAGCTCTTCTAGTTTATACTTACTCTATCCTGTCCTCTTCAAAGGAAAAAACGCTCAGCTCATAAAAATGAATAAAACGATAGGTAAAGTGTTACAAAAAGTGGTAGATTAAAAACTCCCAGAAGTCAACTTCCCTGTATCAGGGAAATGAAAAGCAGATAGTAAAAAGTCAGGAGATCGTAACCAAGAACGTAGGTTATTTACGTAGCGGGGGTTTACACAACAATTTTAGTTAAGTTATGATTTTTGCTTTAACTTTTTGTGACAACCAATAGCAACTAAATATTTTCCAAAACATTTTGAGGCAAAGAATTACAAATGCAAAAACAAATAGCTAAAACTATTTTCTTTGAGTGCCTACCTTCCTTACTTCATCTCATTTAAAAAAACAAACTTGAGGCTAATGATTAAATCCAACCTCCCGTAACCATATATTTTGTGCTTCCGACTTATCACGTAGATACAGTATAGTGTACCTCACTAGATCTGGAGATCGAATTATTCCTTCCACAATATTATCACGTATTTGCTGGCGATCGTTTTCATGAATGTTGAATGGAAATATTGCTTCTCCCGGTGGAGGTTCCCGGTCCGGCCAGTACTGTGTCACCATATTCTTCAAGTAAATGGCAGCTAAGTTAGAGGAAAAAATGCTGATTGTAGCAGTATCGAAAAGACAGCTTTCATGCAGCTTTACAGAGCATGAAAGACTAAACCCTTCAATGCCAAAGAGGATACCCAGCAAAAATGGAAACTTTTAGTTATAAATAGCCAAGTGACGAAGGGAAAAGGGATGAGAACTTAAAGTTTCTCTTTAGCTAATGCAGAAGCAAGTCTAAGCAGAAAATGTTTCATTAAATCCAGCTCCAGAGTTTACAGGACAGAAAAATGGTCTAGGAACTCAAGTATGTATTGTTAGACTAAACACAATGAATGAATGAAGAGTCTAAATGAAACTCTACTAAATGTACTTTGAGATCTTAAAACAAATGCTGTTCGTAATGCCTAATACTGAACTGTTAACAGGTGAATTTCTACTGTCCTTCATGCAGACTGCCTGTTTTGTTTTTCTTTCACTGGCTACTATACTATCATTTTGAAATTTTTATCTAACCCTTTTGAAATATTTACCACTTCTAAATATAAATAATAGGGAAAAGACATCAGTCTTCAAATATTCCTGGAAAAATCTCGGGAAATTTCGTATCTGTTTATTTCTATCAAAATACATAGTCAATGATTTCGTTCCTATTCTTTTTAATCATCTTCATCATTTACCAAAAGACTTCTGAAAGAAACAAGCTGACATACTGCTACAGGGTTTTGACAGGGAATGTGAAGCTTTCTAACCATCCCAGCGGAACACTGAATGTAAATACTCACTTATAATGTCAGATTCCTGGGGCATCTTTGTATTTTAATAATAGATTAAATAGAAAATGTATAAATGGCATCTGAATTTAGGGTAGTTATAATGTAGAACTCTGCACAGTGTATCTCAGACTGTATGATAAAATGGATGCTCTAAAACACGCAGGTCCTAATAAATTAGGAAATGATCAACTGCCAAACACACTCTGTCCTATGGCTAACAGATTTGAAATCTACATAAATTACGAAGAAAAAAATTGCCTTTAAGCGCTATTTACATTTTATATCAAAACTTAATTACCAAAAGTATTAACTTTCAAAGTTGTATAGGGTTGGTGAGGACATGGAGAACACAGCATTCTAATGTACTGTTAATAGAAAAAGCAAGCAAATGTTCCTTGGTGATAAGATTCAAAATTCTAAATGTTAATATGGTTAATATCACTGACCTAGCATTTCCATTTGTTATAGTTTACTCTATGAAAATAGTCCCACAAGTATCTAGAGAGAGATGTTCAAGGATGTTCATTTTTGTATTGCCTTTATCAAGAACAACCAAAGAAAGCGTTACAACTGATGAACCGGGGGAGGGTACAGCTCAGTGGTGGAGTGTGTGCTTAGCAAGCATGAGATCTTGGGTTCAATCCTCAGTCCCTCCATTAAAAATAAATAAACTTCAAAAAAAAAAGAAAAGAACAAATAAAGGGACAATAAAAGAAATGTCCATCAATATCAGATTGCTTAAATAAACATTGGTAGTTCTCATACAAAGAAATACCGAATAATTGTTTCAAAGAATGAAGTATATGTACGTACACTGACAGAAAAATCCCCCAAAGGCACATGGTTAAATGAAAAAAAAAAAAAAGAAATTATAACACAAACAGACTTTTGTTACTTTTTAAAACCAGTATATCTACAGAAAAAAAAAAAAAAAAGAATTAGGGAACCATGAACCAAAGTTGACAGCAGCTATCTCTGGGGGTGAGATTAAGAGCAATCTAACAGTACAAATTTTGGTTTTCTATAACGTTTACATGTCATATAAAGAAGATGTATTAATTTAAAAATTGCTGTAAAATCTTTAAAAAATACTATGTCCACAAAGCTTTACAGGAATTTCACAACAGCCCTATAAACACTTAGGTTATTAAAGCAGGCTCACTTTAGCAAAATGCAGTTTCAAAACAGCACTATTTTATAAAGCAAAGATTAAATTGAGAGTTGTGGTTTCAAAAAACTTACACAGAAGTCTTATAAATCTTATTAAAGTAAAAAATAATTCCAACATTAATGTTTTTCCATGGGTTTTCCTTATTTTAACCACAAAGGAATCATTTAGGAAACATACACATTGCTATAAATATTTTTCCAAAGCTCAATGATTTCTTACGTTGTATTCTATTCAAGTAAAACTACACACTTTTATCAGTGTGTTGAGTATAAAATTTCTATAAAATTGTTCATCTATTTTTCTACCTGAACACATGGAAAGACTAATTCCTCTATTGTTAATGATGGTCATTTCTGAGTGATAAATGCCAGGTAATTTTTTTTCCTTTTTTCTTTGTATTCTCTAGTATTGTCAAAATTATTTATGAATACTTGTCACATAATTTTTTAAAGTCTCTTTAATTATATATTTTTAAATTAGCTAGTGTCATTTTACCCCCTTTATCCTGAAATTATTCTCTTTTTAGGACTCAAGATGCTCCAAAGCTTTCTCCATTTTTTCACCTTCTGGGTTTTAATGATGAGCTTATAAAAAAAAAAGCAAAAGAAGAACAATACACAACATCAGGGAACTACCCTAAGACTCAAAAGTAAGTTTCATGTTTATAACTACAGTCCTGCTCCCCAGTCACGTGGTTAGGAACACCTGTGTGGTACATTACCTCCGTGATCTGAGGCATGAATGGAGCGGAACTCACATAAACAAGTTCATGGTCTCAGTCTGTGGGCCCAAAGGCAAGGCCACCAGGAATCATAAACAATTAGGGAGAGAAAGCCATTAAAATTGGGAAAGCTAAGGGGAAAGGTGACAGAGTTACAGAGGTAAGGAATTGTAGCTGGAAGGGAGGGGAGGAAAGAAAAGGCTGGGGAAGATTTAAAGGCTCTAAATTTCCTGGAAAAAAGAGGGTTTTTAAGCTGTTAGAAATACTTCATGTGTGCGTCCAATGTTTTCAAAGAAAGCAGATATTTAGAGTTAAAATAAAATTCTAGTTCTTTTACTCATAAATAAATTTACAAAAGATAGAAAACCAACTCACCTGCCTGGCGTACTGGAAATTCCACATGATCAGAGACTATAATCCGAAGTAAACTGGGGGCAAAATTGATAATCTTGTAAGACTGAAATTACAAAGAAATATTTTATAAAAAATAGGGCAATATAAATGAATAACTATTAGCACCTGTTACTGAACACATTACTGTGCAAATAAAATAAAAACGTTTAAAGTGAGAGAAACTCTCAGCAAAATAAAGATTACCAAAACACTTCATGTCAAAAAAATGTATTTAGACTAAACTCATGAATAAAGGAGTATGAACATTTGTATGGTGGGGTTTTGTTTTGTTTTGTTTTGTTTTTTTGGATGTATGTCGTCAAAATGCTTCCCAGAAAGGGTGTAGCAATTTACACTTCCAACAGCAGTATGTGAGTGTGTCCCTCTATCCAGTATAGCGGCTAGCACTATCGTTCCTTTGAAACTTTTAAACTTTATTCATATTTTATATTACATTTCTTCTAGCTTGAATTTTTTTCCTGTTTGTTGGCTGTTTTCTTCTACACTTTCTTTATTTCTCTTACCCTTCTGTAAACGGAGTATTTGTTTTATTCTTAATAAATTCTGGGAGCTATTTATGAATTTAAAATCTCAACTATTTATTTGACTTATACATAGCAACTGTTTCTTTCCAGCTTATGTGGCCTTCAATTTTGTTTATGGTATTTTTGACAAACAGAAAACAGGAAATCCAACACAGGAAAATGGACAATAGCTGTTCGTGTGCTACAGAGCGGCATCAGTCCAGACTGGACAGTGTGCCTCACAAGACGGTGTGGAGAGCTGTCATCACCAGCCGCCCTCTGATGCCAGAGCATCTTTTAAACTTAACGATGCCCAAGTGAGCCCATGCTGATGAATTGCCTGCTGCTGGGTTGTTTCTCCCTACAGACAAGTTCTACTTTGACCTAATCCTGAGTTTGGCCATGATGACTTTAGAAGCAAAAAAAAAAAAAAAAAAAAAAAGAAGGAGAGGGCGCAGCCCATTCTTTCTGACCATATTTAGATGTCTAGTACCTGGACCATATTACAGGCCTGCCACATTCCCAGAGCTTACACTTAGCCTTGCCTGCTGATATTTCCAGAAAAGACTCAAACTCTCAGTGCGGCCAAAGCCAGACAACGATGCAGCATCTGTTCTGCCTCCCTCCTCCCAGGAGCCAGGCCCTACGGTGGCATCCGTTCTGGTACACCGCGAGGTTTCTGCATACCACTCCGTGTTTTAATTTACCACCTTTCCTGTTCATTTATTTACAACAGCATTTATTAAGATAAATGGTTGACCAAAAAAATTGGAAAAATGGGCATCTTTAAAATATTGATCCTTTCCATCCAAGAAATTATGCTTCCCAAATCTTTCTATATCCTGAGTAAAATGGTGAATTATTTTATGACTGTTCTTCCTTTCACCCTGTATAAACCTCAAAATCTTAAATTTGTTGTGTATGAAGTAAATTCTTTATCCATAATTGAAACCACCAGAATTTTAAAGTAGTTTTTTAAAATATGGATTTCTTTTAACAGCAGTTTACAGGAGCCAAAATTAGTATAGAACAGGAATTCACTGTACTTCAATTTAAAAAAAAAATTATATATATATATATATAAAAGAGGGAACTATATTTAATATCTTGTAATAACCTATAATGAAAAAGAATCTGAAAACAAATACATAATGTGTATGTATGACTGAAACATTATGTTCTACAGCAGAAATTGACACAACATTGTAAACTGACTATACTTCAGTTGAAAAAAAGAAAGAAATTAACATAGATTTAGCCCAATCTTCTATACCTTCCACATTTACATTATTATAAATAACTCATGTTTATAACTTGAGATACTGGAAAATCCTCTAGTGAATCAAACATTAAGACATCTATATAGTTTAGTTCTAATCTACATAGCTTAGTTACTTATTCACCTAAACACAAAATAACCTTTACACTTAGAATAATACTACTTATTTGAAAGCCGTTAGAGTAGGGACTCCTTTTATTTCAACATTGTTGCCAGTGTACACATTTTGGAACTCTCTCTTCACAACTGGTTGCCATTTCAAAGAACTTATACAACTTTTTGTCTCCTCCTTTCAGTCTTGGTTCGATCAATGTTAATCTGACCAGCTAAAACATTCAGTGGTAAATTCAGATATATTCTCACACTATTTTCCTTATGAATATTTATCCAACTTCCTTTTCCACCTTGGGCTTTAAGTTCCTAAGAAAAGAAGAAGAAAAAGACATCTCTCAAATTCTTGAAGATACTTACTTAGTGAAGTATTCTGAAAATAAAGAGTTTCCTTGCATAGCTAAATTCTGCACTTTATCAGAACTTCTTTAAAGCAAAGACCCTATGTTTTCTCATTCTCGGCCTCGCTGCTCCCTTGACATTCACTCTTCTTATCCTCCAATGTGCCAAGTTGAGGGCCTTTACTGAACTTGATCTTCCCTCTGCTCCTCTCCCAGTTCTTCATCTGGTTCACTTTGTCACAACATCTAAGCCTCTGCTCAGTGTCATTCTTCAGAAAAAGACCACCTACTGATATATCTCAACACGCTCTCTAGGGCTTTACCCTCCACAGCACTTACAAAATTATATTATTTACTTGTCTTCCACTAGAAGGCAAGCTCTATGAGAGCAGAGTCTTACACTAGTGCCTGCAAATAACTTGATAAATATATCATATAAGCAAACACTCTTAAAGGGCTAGAAAAGCACAGATTTCAAAGCTTGGCAATGAAAGTAAATATCTTGATTCCCCTACTGAGGCCATGTGGATGGAGAATGATTTGATTTATTCAAAGAAGACACTTTTCTGGATGACTTACTGGAAAGAGACATCTACCCATTCCTACTTCCCCATGCTATTGTTAAAGGGACTTCAAAGCTTAAAGACAATGACAAATGTACACAGGGTGCATTCTTAACATCCTCCGATAAAACTGAAAATGCATTTTCCCTGAGAAACAGTATCTCATATAGCAGTCAAGGAGCCAGTCACTGGAAACAGAAAGATGCTGGCTACAGAAAAAATATAGTTCCAAATAAGAATTTATCCTTTGGACAAATGTTAGCCGCTATATATAGAAATAGATTAAAAAATAAAAATAAAAAATAAAAACAATTCTGAAAGAAAAAAAATGTATCCTTTGGAACACAGGCTGTTACGTTTTGAAGCTGCCTACTCTTCTAAATGGCAATTGACAAATCAACCAGGACACTGTAGAAACTGCCCCCTCTTCCTACTCAGAGGGTATCTGCTGAGGGGGGACCTAAACTAAAATAAATTAACTGGACCCTCATCACTAATGGTAAGATTACCCACCTGTTTATCCAACAAAGAAGGATGTTACAGCATACAAAACTTATTTTATTATATAACCATGTAACCTTTATATATATATAACCTATATATAAAACATATACATAAAACCTATATATATAAAACATACAGGGGGGAGGGTATAGCTCAGTGGTAGAGTGCGTGCCTTGCATGCATGAGGTCCTGGGTTCAATCCCCAATACCTCCCTCAAAAAGTATAACTAAATAA
The DNA here is from genome assembly GCF_048773025.1 of Camelus bactrianus. Classification (NCBI taxonomy): domain Eukaryota; kingdom Metazoa; phylum Chordata; class Mammalia; order Artiodactyla; family Camelidae; genus Camelus; species Camelus bactrianus. The sequence continues at coordinate 19,470,911 of NC_133572.1, forward strand.
ACCTAATTACCTCCCCCCACCAAAAAAACCTAAAAATAAAAAAAAAATTAAACATATATATAAAACCTATATATATATAACCTGTATATATATAACCTATATATAAAACATATATATAAACATTATTAAAGGTTATGTGACATACTTTGGTCTTGTACTTACAAGCAATTTAAAAAAATACGTAGAGCATATTACAATCCAAAGTATTATACAGAATATAAATCCTAAATGAGTGACTTAGCAATAAGCTACGTTTAGAAGTTGCTGAGGGATTCGTGCTCTGCGAAGAGCTGGGCAGATATGGGGTAGAGCAGAGTGAGGCTGAAATGGATTTGGATTGAAATGCCACAAAGAAAAGGGTGGAATTGGGTCCTAACTGTCTCTTCTCGTTCTGCAGGCTTTCCCACCTACCTTTCCCACTCCCATGAAGTCAACTGCGCTTATTTGCTGATGAATCAGAAACAAAGCAAGGGCAGGCTAACAGAGGCAGGGTGGTACAACACGACAGCAATGACATGATCCCTGTGGGCACTATCAAAATAACATGCGGCCTCGCTGTGATGAGAAGGGGGTCACAAGCAGGCCACCTCCCCCGTTCATACTACCGGACTGCAAGTTCAGCTCTTGCTTTGTTCCTCGGAACCAACGCCTGGATTACTGCTTTTCCAGCCAAGCAACATACAGTACTTTTACTCTGCAAAGCCTGGGGCAGGTACTGACTTTAACTCTCCCCTGTTCTGAGTAAGAGTCCCTTTCTTTTTGCAGCAGCAATACATTCCCTTTGGGCTGCCCTTCAACTCAACCTGCTCTCCAGAGTCAATGTTTTCCCCCCTCCCTTTCATCTCTTGGGAATCCTGGATTCACACTTACTTTGCCCATTAAAATAATCCCTTTCAAAGGTTCACAACGCAGATCTGCACTTTACAGTCAACTCCAACCAGGGAAAACCTAAATGGATTTCTACGGGAACGTATACTTAGGACAGTTTTCTCACACTTTAAGAAGCACAGAATCACCTGGCTAACTAATTAAAACATAACTGGGCCCCATCCCCACAGTTTCTAATTCTTTAAGTCTAGAGGGAAGCCTCATAGTTTGCATTTCCAACACGTTCCCAAATGAGGTTGACGCTGCTCACCCCGGTCAGCACTTGGAGAACCACTAATTTAGGAATATTCCTTTACATTTTAAGGACTACTGCAACCTCAAACAGCCGTCACTCTATCGTACTTTCTTTTGTGAAAGGTCTACGATTCATTCTTACAGGTGCGGAGGAAAACAGAAGCTTGAGTTTGGGATCATTAAATTTGGAAACGTGAGTGGTATCGCGGGAACAAGGTCGAGGCTAGTTAGTAAGGCCAGAGGATGGGGGGGTAAAGAAAGTCCTCCACCTTTTACCGTTTATGAGAAATCCCTACAGACACTCACTACTCGGCGTGTCTTTGTAAAGCAGAACCGCTGTGAAAATTGCCTGTTCTGCCCAGAGCTCTCTCCCGACAGCATTTCCCAGCGCCCCAGCAAAACTCTGCCAATCAGTGTGTACACGGTCCTGCCAGCCCCACAGAAGCAGGCGATGGGCAGGGTTTCCCACAGCAACACCTAAAAAGGGCTGGGTCGGCACAAAAGCTGAACTCAGATTTGAATTTTAAGTGAATTTTCCCACCAAGCCGGCGTACTTAAGAGAAATCACGCCCTGAAAACACCAGCAAAGCTCGCCAGAGCTGCTTTCTGCGAACCAAGCGGGCTGAACAAACTGCACGGGAGGAGGAATTCGACAGGAAAGGATGCAAAGGTGGCCAACAGGTGCGTGAGCGAGCCGCCGAGGAAAGATCCCGGGGCGCGCGGCTCCCCCAGACCCCGCGGCGCGGGCGCGGGCGCGGGCGGGACAGGCCGGGAGGCGCGGCGGGGTCCGGAGCCCGCGTGGGGGCGGCGGCCGGGGGCGCAGACCGGGGGGCGCCGCGCCGGCCGGCGGGGGGCGCCGCTCCGGCGGCGGCGGGGCGCCGCGGGCCCGCGCCTCACCTGGTTGAGCTCGTTCTCAGCGGCGATCCGCAGCTTCGGGTCGATGGTGCCCTTCAGCGCCTGGATGATCCGGTTGAGGTCCATCTCCCCGGGCGGGGGCTCCGCGGCCCCCGGACCAGTAGGCCAGACTGCAGCTTGAGTTTTCCTTTGGACGCCCTCAGCCTCCTCCTCTGCGATCCCCGCACCACCTCACTCCCCACCCCCCGCCACCGTCGCCACCTGCAGCCACTTGCTGCGCCACTCTGACTCCGCGCCCCCTGTCCTCCCTTCCTACCCCCCACAACTCGCTCTCCATTCACCCTTTTACGACAGCCGGTGGGAGGCGGGAGAAGTCAGAAGAGGAAGCGGCGCCTCCTTTACGGCGGCCTCTTCCCCCGGGCGCGACGCGATGGCCGCGCCCTCTGGCGGCCACCATGCTGCTGTGCGGAAAGCGGTCCCGGCCGCCTCCCCGGAGGGAAGCCGCGCTCACGAGCTCCGGCAGGCGGCCGCCATGCTGCCGTACGGACGAAAAGCCTCGCGCCTCTTCCCAGATGGGGAAACAAGCTGCCTGGGGGTCTCTTTACAGCTGCTTCCAAATTAAACATATACAGATGGAGTGGCACTTTCTGTTAGTCTGAGAACTGTTTGAGCGTCACAACTGAACCTGTTCCAGGGCAGACTTGTGGGGACCTCGGGATTATCTAAACCATAGGAGGGCAGGGTTCTCTCGGTCTGTGGGAGCCAACATGCACTCATTCACTCACTCACTCACTCACACTCATTCGCTGAACGTTTCTTAAACATGTAGTTTTGAGCCAAGGACTGAGATATCTAGGTACCACGTTATAACAAAATGAATTCGGTGCAGGTTACGATGTGATAGAAGACGCAAATGTAAACGGGTAAAATATACTTACAAAGTACCTGTGGAAATGCGGAGATCAGAGAAACCACATGCCTGGGGGTTTCTGAAAATTTTCCGCATCTTCTCAGAAAAGTAGTGAAAGGCAGAAAAAGTTATACTGTTTTCACCCACTGTGGCCATATCTGGCGCCACAATTTCAACGGCATGAAAATATGAAGGAGCTACTTTTCCCTGAGGCTAACTCAGAAAAGAGAGTTCTAATTATGTTTGTAAAGAAGATGACTGGGCAAAATACATCTGAAGGGTCGTCATCTTTCCAGGAGCAGATAATTGAGACCAATGGGTTCATTCAAGACGGTAGAAAATATGTGTAGGAAAACTTAGCTGCCTGAAAGCTCTCCCCTTTGCAGAGGGTGTAAATGGGACCACGGCCTTCAGCTGGGTGCAGAAGTGCCTAGCAACGTCTCTCTGGTGGCTTCCAGTTTTGCCCACTCTACGCTTCCATCAGAGTAATGCTTCCTACTGGTTAATACTGTCATGTCCCTTCCTTGATGATTTACCATCAATTTCAAGATACAATACAAACTCCTTAACGCTCCGAGTTTCTATAAAACATAGTGCCTTTCACCTCCACATTATTTCCTTAACCCACTCTCTTGGCCCTCCCAGTAATCTAAACTCTGACCCCTGAAATCTTAACTCCAAAATCTTCTTCTCAAAATAGAACCTACTCTTTCATCTCTCTCTCTCCCTCAATAATGCTATACCTGTTTTCCAAATCAATCACTTTTCAGTCTCCTTAGTCTATCCATTCCTGACTACGCATCCTTCTTTGCTCTTAAACTCCCAATTTAACTTCTCAAGTCTACCCTTGACCCACTGCTCAAATTGATACCGCTACAAATGTTTATTCTTTCTCAGGCTCAACCATCCTATTCCTTTCCTTTGATCAGCACCATCTTCCATTCCCTCAGCAACTGTTCCAACCCTCAAGACCCTTCTCAAACTCCCTCCCTTTTCACAGAGTCCTGCAAAGATGAACAAAACCATTAGCCTTGACTCATGCAAACACAAATTAATCTCTGTTCACCCCTCTTCATCTCCTTGCTTCCAGTCTGAACCCAATCTTCTTCCATCCCCTCTGGGACCTAGCTCCATTAATCTCTCTCTATTCCACATATTTTTCATTAAAATAAATTTTGAGTGTTATTACACACATTGTTGACAATTTGTAAAACTTTTTCATACATTTTCAACCTCTTTCTCTGTACTGTTTCAACCTCAGCTTAAAAACATTTCCTCCAGTTAAAAACAATCTCTGTTCAGTAATGCTCTCTGACTATTGTTCATTTTTTTCACTCCTTCCTTGTCTCTACTTTCTGACCTCCTATTCATGCTTCAGTCAGCTATTCACAGGCGTCTGCCTTAATTCCCCCCCCCCCACTGAAACTGCCAACAAAAATGAATACTGATACCTCAGTTGATATCTAAAACATATGCACTTGGTATCTGCACGAGACAGCTTTAATTCTCATCTTAAAACCTCTCTGGTATCTGACACTGTTTACATATATAACCTTTCCTTGTTTCCTCTTAAAAGAACGTATTTCTAACGCTTTGATCACTCAACTCTTAAATAGTGGCACTTCTCAGAACTCTTCTCTTTCCCTTCCACCCATTCTGCTTTAGTCATTTCAATCCCTTATGTAACTTTAACCATCCACTCAAGTGGGACAACTTACACCACTGCTTCTAACCAAGATCTCTTTTCTTCAACTAGATGTTTCTACCTGGATGCACCCAAATCCTTCAAGACACATGTCTAAACTGAACCCTGGTAGCACTAAAGATGGTTTAGAGCAGGGACAGACCTGACGCAGTCATTCCAGTAATGTAAAATGAGAGAAGAAAATTTTAAAATAGCAACATCACCAAATGCTGGTGAGGATGCAGAGAACCTGGATCACTCATATGTTGTTGGCGGGAGTTTAAAATGGTGCAGCCTCCCTGGGAAACAGTGGTTAAACAAACAGGCACATCTATGCCGTGGAACGCTACTGAGCAATAGAAGGAAATACATGAAACAACCTGGATAAATCCTGGATGAGAATTATGCCAAGTGAAAAAAAAAAAAGCCAGTCCCCAAATGTCACTTACTGTCTGATACCATTTATATAATTTTTAAAATGTAACATTCTTAAAATAATAAATTATAAAAAGAACAGAGAGGTGGTTGCCAGGAGTTAAAGTGGGGATGGGGACAAGAGGAAAATGGGTATTACTATGAAAGGGCACATGAGGGACTCTTATACGGTGGAAATATTCTCTATCTTGATGGCATCTCAATATCCTGGTTGTGGTATTGTACCCTAGTTTTGCAAGATGTTAACCATTGAAGTAAATTGGATAAAGGGTACATGGGATCCATCTGTATTATTTCGTACCACTACGTGAGAATCTACAACTATCTTAAAATTAAAAAAAATTAACTAACAAAATACATAATTTAAAAAGGGATGATGTTTGCATGAAAAATTTGTATGTTTTGAAAAGACTCGGTGAACACAAGTCACTAAAAGATAGTGATGTCAAATTAGTGTTGTCTGAGACAACAGGAAAAAACATGGGCATCTCTAATTCTGCTCTCAGATTTCTTTGCAAGTGTTTTAAAGTAGCTCTCCCTTAACTGTATCTTTAACTTATATATGGCTCATTGTTTGAGTCCCCCCTTTTTTTTATTACTGTGTACAATACGAGAGGGCATCTATATTAACACCTTCACCTTGTATGAGGGAGAATTTGAGTGAGTTATATTGTCTTGTATTATCATGGTTTGCATATGCCTCACCTATCTGTCCATTTCCTCCTCTGCTTCCAAAAGCTATTGTGAAGATTAAATGAGATCAGCACAGTGCCCATGGCATATGCTCAATATTAACTGTCATCACTGTATTCTACTTAGGAGAAAGAAGGGACCTTATCCAAACTTTGATAAATGAGACACAGTGAGACCCAGTCTCACACTATGCCTGGTACATCATAAGCAATCCATAAGTATTGGTTGAATGATTACGTGAAAGCATGTGAGAGATAAGGGGTCTGAAACAGGATAACCACAATAGGAATACAGAAGGTAGGACAGATATGAGACATTCCACAGGTTGACTTAACAGAAATTTGTCACTGATCAGATATACAAGGTCACAAAGAGACGTCAAAAATGATTCTAGAGAACAACCCAATCCAAAAATGGGCAGAAGACCTAAACAAGCAGTTCTCCAAGGAAGACATACAAATGATCAATAGGTACATGAAAAAAATGCTCAGTATCACTAATTATCAGAGAAATGCAAATCAAAAGTACAATGAGGTATCACCTCACACCAGTCAGAATGGCCATCGTTCAAAAGTCCACAAATGACAAATGCTGGAGAGGCTGTGGAGAAAAGGGAACCCTCCTACACTGCTGGTGGGAATGCAGTTTGGTGCAGCCACTGTGGAAAACAGTATGGAGATTCCTCAAAAGACTAGGAATAGACTCACCATATGACCCACGAATTCAGCTCCTGGGCATGTATCCAGAAGGGACCCTACTTCAAAATGACACCTACACCCAATGTTCATAGCAACATTATTTACAATAGCCAAGACATGGAAACAGCCTAAATGTCCATCAACAGATGACTGGATAAAGAAAATGTGGTACATTTATACAATGGAATACTACTCAGCCATAAAAAACCGACAACATAATGCCATTTGCAGCAACATGGATGCTCCTGGAGAATGTCATTCTAAGTGAAGTAACCAGAAAGAGAAAGAAAAATACCATATGAGATCGCTTACATGTGGAATCTAAAACAAAAACAAAAACAAAAAACAAAAATACAAAACAGAAACAGACTCATAGACATAGAATACAAACTTGTGGTTACCAGGGGGATGGGGGGTGGGAAGGAACTGGGATTTCAAAATGTAGAATAGATAAACAAGATTGTACTGTGTAGCACAGGGAAATATATACAGGATCTTGTGGTGGCTCACAGCAAAAGAGATTGTGACAATGAATGTATGTATGTTCATGTATAACTGAAAAATTGTGCTCTACATTGGAATTTGACACAGCATTGTAAAAAGACTATACCTCAATAAAAAACGTTTATATGTAAAAAAAAATGATTCTAGAGTATGTAGCTTTGATGACCTATGGGACACGGAAGGAGTATAAGACTTTGGGGGGAAGATGAGTTCGCTTTGGGGCATGTTGAACTAGAGGTGCTCATGGGTAACAGAGCTAGAGTGACCATCGGAAATTCACATCTGGTTCTCACAGGAGAGCTGGGTGAGGAGGAGGAAGCCCTGGCCGGGGCTTGGAGGACTCTGAGTCAGCGGTGCATGTAGGCTAGTTGGCACCGCAGAAGTGGGTGACATTACCCTAGAAATACAGCAGAGAGAGTAACTGGCGTGGTTACCGCTCAAATGACAGAAAGTCATTTTTACTCCAAGTGGCCTTTTTTGAGATTTCACACTTTAGTCGTCTAAATGGAACGGCACACAGCTGTCTTCCCCATCTGCTGGCAGCAGCTCATCTGCTGCTCCACGATAGCCAGCTTGAATCTAGTCCATACGATGAAGGCAAAGCGGGAGTTAAAACCCAGTGAAGGAAAATCCCTATCTCTAAGTTTAATAACATAGCTCTTCAACCATCCTGAACAATCTGTAAGTGAACACTGTGAAGTGTGTAGATGAACTGCCTCTGCTTCAGAAGTGTCTCTTCTCCATAGCACTTGAAATACATGCAGAAGTATATACATACATCTTGTAAGCATAAAATCTTCAGTATTTTGTGGCTATAATAACGTCAGTGGTAATCTCCTCTCAACTATCACATGTAATCAAAAGCCCTGAGTAGACTTTTCGAAAAGAAATGTGGCAGATCTCTCAGTTAAAGAGGAATTTTTCTTTAAAAAAAAAAATCAGTATATATAAGCTAAATAGGGGGTTGGGGGATTTCTAAACAGAAGCCAGAAACTTCCATCTCAAGAGACTAAAATGTGGTGGTGGAGAGGCATAGAAATGAAAGGCTGTGGTATTAACTAGGAGTAAAGATGAAACATTCATTTTCAAATCAGCTTTTCCTCAGAATGTTCTGTTTCTTCATTTCCTCGGGCTTTCCACGTTTCACATTGGAAAAGGAGTCACCCCGTTCAAATTCAGGGCGTACGAGAAATTGTAACTTAGGACAGCCTCAGCTGAATCCAGTTTGTCCTGCTCTGAGTGTTGAGTTTGCCCTAGAAAAGCTGAGTGGCACCTGCAAAACACCTGTGTGAACAAAACAGAGACGGAAAATATGGTGAAGGTGACCACACCTGAAAACTAGAGGGCAGAAGTCATGGTGGAGAATGCTACACTGTAATTGGACTCAGAAGAGCCAAGCCTGGCTTGGGCACTTCTGTTAGTGGCTTTAGGAAGTCAGTCTCCAAGAGTCTCAATTTTCTGATCCCCTAAAACCGTATCTACCTCACCAGGACCATCGTGAAGATCAAGTCGGATTCCATAGATGAGAGTGCTCTGTGAGTTACGAGATGAAATGCAAATGTTACTGAAAGGCTTAATGATAATTAAAACAGACCCTCAAGCTCTATCCAAGATATGGCCAGGTAAGTACCAGCGCAACTTACCATTTTCTCCTTTACTTTAAATTTTTTAACAAAAAAGTGATATGTACATTTCAAATTCTACAATCATATACAGGATAAAAATTACCTACTGCAACCCTCTTTCCTTAAAGCCAATACTACTAAATCTCTTGTACATGCTACCAGGGGGAAAAATGGTTCAGGTAATCACATGTACATGCTTTTAGAAATTTTTACACAAATGATACTACACACTCTGCTCTATCTTCTCTTCTCACTTATATTACCAATTTCCTACTGATCAGCATCTAGGTTATTTCCCCAGTTTTTGCTGTTGCAATTAATGCTACACACAGTATCTCCGTGCAGGTATCTTGGCATAATTCCAGAAATGTCTAAATTCCTGGCAGTGAAATTTCTGTGTCAAAAGCGTCTACATTCTGTCTCCAAAAAGGACCAATTTTACTCCCGTCTACAGTATGAGTGCCCGTCTTCCCACATGCTTGCCAAAATCTGCACTGTAAACCTTCACATATGCTTACTGATCAGTTTTTTGTATGTATGTATGAACTGCCCCTTCACAGCTGTCTTTTTTTTTTTTTTTGGCCATCCTTTTCTTGGTTTCCTCCCACTGCAGGCAGTCGTTTTTCTTTTGACATTATTTCCCCTGACAGGAGTTTTAGGGGGATAATTTCTATGCATCAAGTGTATCCATCCTTTATGGCTTCTGGGCTTTGTGTCCCACTTGGAAAGAGCTCTTCCAGGTGTTCTCCCCACAAAACTCATGCTGCTACAGAGCCCGAAGTCAGCAAGTGCCACATCTGCTTTCAAAGTGCCCAGCCATTTTTAGATGCCACATTCTTCATTCTTAAATATGAACAGTCAACCCCAAATCACAAGATTCTGAGCAAATATATCAACACAGATAAGAGACTAGAACAAAATGTAAGAAATGGACTACAGAGGGAAGAAGACTTTTAAAAGGCAACTCTTAGAATTAGACAATAATGCACTCACGAAACATGAACAGAATACATATGTAAGGAACACTCAAGAGAAGTGTACGTATAAATTTTAAATGTAGCAGAAATTTGAAATTCTGTAAAAATGCTAGGAAGATCAAATTAAGGAGATCTTCCAGAAAGTGAAACTTAGAAACAAGAGAAAGCTTCAGATCAAATAACTAGTCCGAAGGGGTTTAGCTTCTGAATAGTAAGAGTTCCAGATAAAGAGCAGGAAAAAAAAAGAGGTGTTATAGAAATCAGAGAAAGAACTCAATTTTTGCTCTCAGCAGATGAAATGGATAAAATTCGTAATACCTGTCGTGTCTGAGTATTCATCTTGTAGCCCTTGACCCAGGCGCAAACCAGATAACCCACATGAAAGCCTAATCATTTATTTCAACGTATAAGGCCCCTTGAAATAAAATGAATAAAGGAATAATGCTTGAGAAACCTAGAATTAGTGAGCCTAAGGCCTCTTAATACTCATAATGGGCAATAATATGTTTTATCATCTGGTATTCAGCATCTTGCACTGGTAGCGGGTGGGCTGTGTCAGCTGTCAACACTTGCCCAGAGGCTGAAAAATGAAGGCGAGATATTGGGCTAACCATTAAGGTGGCGATTAAAAATACTCCTGAGATCCAGCAGCAAGTGGAGAACAAATCACTTTTTTTTCCATCAAAATAAAGTGTTTGGCAGGGGAACAGAGTAGAACTCGTATGGAAAAACTTTAATGTCCTTATGCCAACCATCATTTCATCCTGGTTACCACAAGGATCACAACAGAACATGTCGTTAAAGATAAGGAATTAAACTTTGCAAACAGGAAAGATTAAAGTATAAAAACACAGTGGGTGATGTCATAGCACCGTAAAGGTATAGCTATTATGGAGTTTAGAAAGTTTAAATTTAAAAATGGGATGACTGACGGATACTTGGTACAGGAGGTAAGCGAGCGAACCTCTTAAAAAACATCTCCTGTTTTAACTACATGCTTTTTTACTCACTAAATAATTTTAGAGGAGGTAGCAGTCAGCAGATCCCAATTCCTAAGGGAGAATTCATTTAACAAAAGACTAAAAGATTCAGAGTGAAAGAAGACTAGGATTATTTAGTAGACAGGAAAACTTTCTCTCCCCCATCTCCACCTCCAGTGACACAACCAAGCAGCTGTATATCCGGAGATGCACAGTAATTTACGGAGGGCCCTGTCACTGACAAGATCCTCTAAAGAGCCTGACACATCGGTGGATCCCCCTGCATCTCTTGCAAAGGTATCAAATCTGTGCATACGTACACCTTTCTGTAAAGACATCTGGACTTGCACTAAAAGCTTCCAGAAGAACTGTGTGTTCAAAAGTTACATTGCTTCAGGATGAAAGCTCTTGTCCATTTTTTCTCGTAAGTCTGAGAACAGTTAACTTCTAGTTCATTGTCTTTACACTTAGGAAAACAGCATTTCATTTAAACTACTCTCCTAAAACGCGAGTATTATCAAGAGGCAATACCTTGGTTAATGAGTCTCGTCTTGTTGGACACTTACCTTAAAAAATACAAAGAGTTGCTCACAATATTTTAAATAAGTGTTGATTGGGTGCAGGATAAAAGACTAAACTGAAGACCCTAATGCAGCAGAAAACATTGTGGCTAAAAAAAGGGCCAGGCCTTGTGGAATTTCTCAACAACTGTTCTCAAACATCAAGTTTTCCCCTCAATTGTTTAGTCACATTTCTGCTTGTCTGTATACTTTTTAGCTTGTGTTCTGGACATAAAAGCCATGAACTAATTTACTTAACTGGAATACTAACATCCCTAACCCTCAAAATAACTACCATGAGTTGAAAAATTTCTGTGAAATAGTGAATCACATTATATCCTCTATCCAGATAACATTATACTAACATCTAACACTACAGAGTCACACACGGCTTCAAGGTTTACCTGCTGAGCCCACACCTAGCTTAAAAATGTTAACCATAATAATTTAATGCTCTTATACCATCTTCCTGAGATTATTTAACACCTCAGAGTGTGTGGAGGACCAAAACAAGAACTTTCTTCCTCAGCAGGTGACTTCGTTGGTTGCAGCGTAAGAATGCCCTTCTCCAACCCTTAAAATGACTGCCGATATGGCAACCAAAATGTTCACTTTTAAAAGCTATTAAGTATTTGAGAAACAAAATATTTATTAAATTCTTATTAGTGAGAAACCTAAACAAGCTTAAATTGAGGCGTGTGAGGATGTATGTCTAGAATAGAAACTAAACTCTGGTAGCGCCCGCTTCACTGCATGTAAGACAATATACACACACACACAGAACCCTGACATTTTCGGAATGAGAAAAAAACAATTAGTGCATTTACCGTTTAGTAAATGCTAATGTGCCAGGCACTGTGTTAAGTCTTTTAGATAATTTCTTAGTTAAATTTCACAATTGCCCTATGAAGTTGCCCATTTTACATCTGAGGAAATGGTCTTTTATTAAAGAAAAAAATCTGAGCAGTATAGTAACTTCTTGCCCAAGATCAGTTACTAGAAGCGGCAAAATTAGCAAACACAGCGTGGCCTGACCACGGACCTAAGCTTTTTGACGACCATGTATTTTGCTACTCAAACTAACTGATGGTGAACCGGCAGTACGATCCGTGTCCCTCCCACTGTACCTCGTATTATTATTCACATGGTCGGTACCTGAAGAGAGCTAACTACAGGGTAACACGCCCTGCTGCAGAACAGCTTCAAGGAGAGTATTTGGCCAGCGGCAAACAGATCAAACCTTTTGATGAATGATACATGACAGAGAAAAGTCACTCTCAAAAGGAGCTGCTATATACAAAAGGCTTATTTTAAGATAATAGTATGAACCCAAGAATAAATTCCCATTCAAGAGTTATCAGTGATGAATACTAAAAATTAAGCATTTTACCTCTCAACCGCATGTTTAATCAAATAAGAACACTGAAGGTGCAGGTAACTTTTTTATTGAGGCACAACAAGGCATTGTAACTCGCCTGAACTTGAGGCAGTTAGGTTAGTAAGCTGAACGTTAATACAGTTAAGGGTTAAGTGCAAACAATATACATTCACAGCTTGACTAGCGAGGCTACATCACAACTTATAAAGTGCCAGATTAGTGCTAATTGTCATTCAGCTTGAAATTTTTCACCTTGGGGAGGAAAACAAAGACGTAAGGACCTCCTCCTTCCTCTAGGAATGAAACCATCCTCCTAAGCCAGCCAGTCACAAGGGCGAGGGCCACTCTTCCTTGCTTCCCACTAATTAGAACACCAGACCCTTTTAGTGTCGACTCTGTACTGACTCTCAATCTTGGTAAAGAAGATAGCCTGAAAACGTAGAGTATTTCCAGCTACTTCCGTAAATCGCTCCCCTGTGCAAACGCAACCATATCTGGTCTCCCTGGAAGAGCTGGAGAATGGCGTGATTGCTAGCAGTTTCGTGGTCTGGAGCACCATCGTTGGCATAGGCAGATACCAAGACCTCTTCGTTCTTCATGAGGTTGACGTACAGGGGCACATTCACGGCCAGCTTTAGCATGTGAAAGATGAAAACGTAAGTGCCATTCACCGGGCAATTAAATCTACCGAGCTGAAGGTCAAAAGTTTCTCCCAAGTTGTTCAGAAGAAGATCGAACACGATGGGTTGGTCTAAAGTTCCAGGGGCGAGGTTAGAGGTTCTGGCCGCCGAGAAGGCCACCCGCATCTGCTGAGGCAGCGGATACACGTGCACCGGCAGTATGGTGGCTGCGGGGTTTGTCGCCGGCACGTCCACAGGCGTCATGCTGCGGGAGTCTCCTTGTCCAGAGTCACCACTGTTAAAGGTTTCGTTGTCTCTTTCGGGGCTGCTCACCTGAGAAGAATCACTCCACCCTGCTGTTTTATTAGCAACAGTGAGTTTCTCATAATGAAGCAGTTAGCTTTGAACACAATATTTAACATTAGTCGGCTACTGAAACAAGATAAAAATACATTTCATAGTAAATTTTTTTTTAAAAGCAATAAAGTATAGCTACAGTATACTTTCCTAGGTTTCTCTGGCAACTGGCTTTCATACTATTACTCTAAAGCCAGGAGGGAATGAGATGATTTTGTCCAGTAGCCTCATTTTTTTTTAATATTAAGAAAATGAGGCTCCCAGAAGGTTGGATAACTTAACATGAATTACAGTCAGCAAAGTCTAAAACCCAGGTGTGAACACTCTTTTTTACTGCTTTATCTTTCTCCCGTAATTCTGAATTCTTAATTCCTCGGTGACAAATCTACTCCCAGCATCTAATGCAGAAGGACTCGAGAAAACAGATTATATAAAAGAACGAACTTTTAGAACTACTAGCCACTAGCTGCTCAAACGTTTTGTTACGGCACCAAGCCCCATGCTAAATGCTTGTTCTTTATTTCTAAGTTAATGTGATGTCACAAAATTTTAACGTTTTCGGTATTGTTCAAAAACACTGCTCAGATAGAAGGCAGAAGTAACATGACTACTTTCCTTATAAGGAAAAGATGCTCTTTGCTTGTGACAAAGTTAATCCTCAGTCATTCTTGACTTTCTCAGTTACAGTGAATCTTTTAATAGTACCTTCACATTTTAAGAAGTATTAAAAGTATCCTGTTTTTATTTCAAGGCACTGTGTCTTAACTGTTGTTTATTCCTATCTATCAACGTAGTAACACTGGAGTATCTACAAGTGCCCATCATTGCAGATCCACACCCTGAAGCATCACACAAAACTCTTTCAGGTCAGCACAGGGAGTGCACGTCTAAGGTTAAGTTGTGCTGTGGTGTCAAGCAAATTTAAAACATGCACACACACGCACTTTTGATTAAACTGACCACTGATCTCCACAGCCTTGCTAATATCTCCCTTAGGTGTTCAGTACTACACTTAAGCTGAAAACCTCAAAAGATAAATGCTAAAAACGATGTACTTTGCAGAGAACTTGAAAGAGGCTGAAGAACTCCTCAGTTAATTATCCTTACCTCTTGAATTTGCCCGAGGACCACCAGATGTCCCTCCTCGCTTGTAACACTGCTGGAAATTATCCTAAAATGAATACAGAATATTTACCTGAGCACCAAAAATGCAAGATGATAATTAGTTATTACGGTGGATCACTGGCAGATAACTTTGTGAGATTAAGGTCCTCTTAGCCCTTTATCTGGCCTTCTCCAGCAGCCAGAAGGGGCTCAGATGTCTCTCAACACCAAGATAAACAAATAAAGCAAGGCCCACAATGGCCAATACTTGCTTCATTTGTTAATTAAGCTGACAAATTAGATATGTTAATATTTGCAAAAATAATACAGCACTTAAAGAACACTATGTAAAAGATACAATGCTAGGTAATGAGGGAAATTCAGAAATATGGCCGTGCCCTCTGCCCCTCATCTCAATATAAAAGGAGAAAATAAAGCCAGAACACAGACTATTTCAATCTTGCTCTATTTATAAACCAAACTGTGAAGATAATTACAAATTATGCTAGGGTTCTGTTCTGTTTTGACAGGGAAATTGGTACGAATTATAACATATGAATGTCTTACTGCCTGGAATCTTTAAGAAAAAAATGTTTAAGAGGCAACATTTCAATTTGACTCCCAAGTATGGTGAAAGTCAGCCTCCGCACAACTCATGAAAAGAATAATTCATGGTGTAATTAGATTAATACATGTAATAAAAATTTAAACAAAACAAGAAAGCATACAATAAAAATAATAATAAAAAGTCTCCCACCGCAGGCTCCTAGTCCTCCTCCCAACAGCTCCACTGTCACTAATAGCTTATGTTTTCTCAGAAAGAAATTTAAAGCAGCACACAAAAGTACTAGAATACTGGTAATATGAACGGACAGTTCCACTACTGAAGTCTGTATTGATCAGCGCGCTCCCTCCGCACACCACGCCCGACGATCGGGCGCTAACAGCGCTGCATGCCTGGCACTGCGGAGCTAAGCACGTAGGTACTTCGGTCCATTTAATCCGCAGAGTATCCCACAGAGTAATCCTCAACACCTTAGGGTAAGATGAGTGGTTCACACAGGTAAGTCTTCCTCTAACGGATAAGGAACTCGAGTTTGGAAAGTGTCAGTAACACGCCCAGGGAGGGGCACGCAGCACGGGCAGGGAGTGGTGAGGCCGGGGGTCAGACCCAGGGCACTGAGGGGGCCTGCTGTGTTCTCCAGGCTGTGTTCTGCAATACTGCCCCCGCACGGACAGCTGCCCCACCTCACGGGACGGGAAGCTCTTCGAGTGTAGGTGATTTACACATTACCAACAGAACTCAGTAAAACACCATACACATATTCATATATATTCATATATATATATATATATACTTAAAGACTGGTAAAGCTTCACAACTGAACATGCTGATAGTATATATTGATACCATCACTGACAGGACGTTCCCAAAGTGTAGGTGGGAAGTCTGACATCCTCCTGTCAGTCTTTAACCGCAGATAGTAAAGAAAACCTGCTGAGCTATTCAAGTCAAGAATAAACCCCCAAAACTGAACTTATCAGAAAGGATTTTCCTATATGTGACATCTAGGAAAGTTCAACGGAAGGCACTATAAGCGGAGACCACGGGCTCTGGAGATAAGAAACATGCAATTGACTCTTCGCTCTACCATCTGTCTGCTGAGGGACCTTGGACAAGTTATTTAGCTTGTTTCTGAACCCCTAGGAGTAAACGAGTTAACGCAAACTTAACAAAGTCCTTCAGAGCTCCCAAGTTCCCTGTGACAGGCAGTTGTCATTCATCCTCCTTGGGTTATCAGGCAAGCTTCCAACTCCACTCTTCAGGGTACTTACAAGTGGTTCTAAAACTAAGAGTGTCTTTACAAAGCAAATTACGACTCTGCTGTAATTTAATCATCGGCTTAACATCAACAGCTGTGCCGCTGCTCAATTATCACACTTACTCTTACCCTTTGGGTGTACGGTGTTCCGGGATACTCTCTAGCCTGGAACTGCAGCTGGCTATAGTTTCCGTTGGAAATCGAAGGAGGTCCTCTATAAGTATCAAAACCTAATAAATAAACAACTTACATAAAATTATGGGCAAAATTACTCTAAACGTTTACATAACCTGTTCTACGCCACTTTAAAAGTTAAGCTGATCCTATAATGCCATCATTAGATTCATGCCTTCTCTAAGCGAACGCTATAATATTGTTTCCACAGTAAAATACTCATTTAGAAAGTATCACAGGCTTCAAATAAGCCAACTGTAGAAATTTACTATTGCTGGGGTGCAGGTGCGGCTGGGAAAGGATGGGCAAGGCCTCCGTCCAGAGCACTTCTGCTAATACCAAGCAAGCAGCGACCAGGATGCTTGGAACCACGTCTAACTGGGGACTATCACTATCATAGTCTCCAAGTCCGTGTTTTTATCTGCGGTACACTCTGAGAAACAGAGGTGAAGCGGGCACTGTCTAACTATGACAGGTTTTAAGCCCGTCAAGTCAATTAACAAAAGAAATTATTCAAATAAGAAACCAAAAATTCACCCCGGAACAAAAAATTATAAAATGCTCAACCTTTCACTGCAGTCACACGATCAATCTGCTTTTCACACAAAAAGTTCCTCGGTTACAGACACTGGATGTATTAGAAATACTGTATTTTACAGAAAGAGGAAATTCTCTACTAGACATTACAAACGGCAAATACAGAAAGGAACAAGGTGAAGTAAAAATAGTTTGAGTCACGTAAATAAATAGACAAAATAATTGAGTATAATTAAATGTTATTCAGAGCATACCTTT
The DNA here is from genome assembly GCF_048773025.1 of Camelus bactrianus. Taxonomy (NCBI): domain Eukaryota; kingdom Metazoa; phylum Chordata; class Mammalia; order Artiodactyla; family Camelidae; genus Camelus; species Camelus bactrianus. The sequence continues at coordinate 19,488,205 of NC_133572.1, forward strand.
ATAACCACCAGGGGACCGATACGAATTGGTTAGTAATCTCCCACCACGAGAACATCCTCTAACAGATCCCCGGCTACTGACAAATGGTTGAGAGGGTCTGGGTAACACATTCGTCTGTGCTGGGTAAAAGGCAAGGCTACCATTGCTTACTTGAATAGTTCCATCAGGATAACTTGCTGCTTAAGGAAACAGTTTTAGAGTCCAAGAGTTAAATGGTCATAAAAACTGAATATTCTTTATATTTAAAAGTCATCAAAACCTTTAATACAATTTTCTCCCTTTTTAAAAAACAGGTGTTGTATATACGTATGTGTATACAGAGATAGATACATCTCTAGCTACTTAAGTAATAAAATGTTACTCAGCCTTAAAAAGGAAGAAAATTCTGACACATGCTACAACACAACACGGATGAACCTTGCGAACAGTATGCGGAACGGACCAGGTCAGTTACAAAAGGGCAAGCACTGTATGACTCCACTTACTACAAGGTTGTTATCTAGAGCAGTCAAATTCATGGAGCAGAGGGGGTGCCAGGGCTTGGGGGCGGGGGTGGGGAGTCAGCGTTAAACGGGGAACAGGAAACAGGCCCAGAGATGGACGGTGCTGATGGCTGCACAACAGTCTGGGTATACTTAATGCCATAAACCTGCTCACTTAAAAATGGTTAAGATGGTGAATTTTATGTTATGCATATTTCACCAAAATTAAAGAAAAAACAGGCTAAATATTCCAGATCAAGGAGCAAAAGAAAATGAATTTTTATTAATACTGTCACTGAAAAGGCATATGACAAAAATACCCTTTATGTAAATCACCTGCCGCATGTTTCCACAGGACAGGTAAGAACAGAATGGGGCCATCTGTGACTGGGTCCAGGCATTTACACTTACTACCTCTTGTGATTAACCAAGTACCCAGAATGTTCAATTTATTTGCTCAGACTTAGGTTTTAGAAAACTCAACAGGGGCCTGAAATCCCAACACTAAAAATTTCCAGGTGCTTCTTAAATTGGGAGATAATTACAAAGTTGCCTATTGTTCCACGTACGTATTAGACTAGCACGTAAGATCAAAAGGGTCCCCCATCTCTAAGGAAACTGAGCTACATCTTCCCATTAATCAGTGCTTTATCAAATGAGGGAAGAAAAGAGAAGAGGCCAGGCAGCCAGCCGTCGGTGCTAACACAGTGAACAGAATGGTTCCAAACCCTTCATAAAAGCATCTGGACAGTGCCCTGGGTGCCTCTGTCACCGTCAAAGGTAATCAAAGCAACTAGACTTAAAAATAAGAGTCTACTTCGAGGTTAAACCACCATCGAAGGTCTACCTCTACAACAGCTAGAAGTGATAGGTGAACTTAACCCAACAGAGGAAAAGGCGTTAAGTGCTTCTCAACACTTGTAACGTGTGAAGCGGTAACGCTGGCTAGTCAGGAAAGAGCCTTTCAAGCGTCACTACAGACTTGCTTCCCATTCAGTTAGCCGCCATCTAGGTCTTCAAAGCAGCACGTGCAAAGATCTTACCAGTCTCTTGAGAAAGGACAGTTTGCTCTACGTGTATAGCTGGCAGTTGGCACTGGGGTGGTGTCTGTGTACTGGCTGTAGTAAAGCTCTGATTGTAGCCAGATGAATACGGGGGTTCTTTGATTTCTTGTTCTTTCCGTGGAGGCAGAGGAGCGTTAACATTAAATACCTTAAACAACAGGACACACCGAGTCATCCGGGAGGTTTCACAGACAAGGATCAAGAGTGACATTCAGTAGAAATCTGAAACATTCAAAAACTTCTATTTGATCGGCAAAGAGTCAACTGGAACAGCCATTTCTCCAAAGAAGATAAACGGCCAATGAGCACACAAAAAGATGCTTCACATCATGAGGCATTAGAGAAATATAAATCAAAACCACAATGAGATACCACTTCATACCCATTAGGACGGCTGTATTAAAAAAAAAAACAAACAGAAAATCTGAGTGTCGGTGAGGTTGTGGTGAAATTGCAACCCTTGCGCACTGCTGATGGGAATGTAAAATGGTGCAGCCATTGAAGAAAATAGTATGGTCGTTCTTCAAAAAGTTAAATAATAGAATGACCATCAGCAACCCCACTTCTAGGCATACACCCAAAGGAACTGAGAGCAGAGACCACTGAGTACACAGACACTCACAGAGATATCTGTACACCAGTGTTCACAGCATTATTCATAACGGCCAAAAGGTGGAAACAGCCCAAGCGTCCATCAGCAGGTGAACGGATCAACAGAATGTGGTACATACATACAATGGAATGTAACGCGTACAAAAGGTAAACCCTCCAGCTCTTACATTACCATTATATCATTCCTGAGAATGAGAGCGATACAGAGGAAGGGGGTACTTTTTCAGAAAAGATGAATGAAAAACTCTGCCATTTCTGAATTTCAACCACGTGGCAGGCAATGATCTGTCCAGACTGGTCATCAGCTATAAAACAGCACTTCCATTACTCTCTAGACCGCTTACCTTGCTCCATTTTTCCACACAACACGCAGCACCTGATTTAATATATACAGGAATAATCTTCTCTCTAGCCGTCCCACCCCCATAACAAAATGTCAGCTTCTTAAGCACAAAGACTTGTTTATTCTCCGTTGCTACAACCCCTGAGAACAGTGCCTGGCTTCATAAATCCCTGTTTCTTGAATAAATGAGTGAGCAAACAAATGAGAACCAATCTGCACTTGACGGGATTCAAACAGGCAGAGAAGACAGACTGGCGTGAGCAAAACACGTACTGCGACAAGAATGCCCAACGCAGACCCAGAGGACCAGTCTGGCAAGTCATACCAGACTTCAGAAAGCTACCGAGTGTCAGGCAAAGGGCTTTCTATTTCCTTCTGTAATAGGACACTGTTTGCTTTTAATTAGGAATAAGAAAAAGTTAGTAAAACCAATGCGGCAACACTGGGTAGGAAGGATTGACGGGGAGAGACAGGGAACAAGGACACTACGCTGTTCCAGGTGGCCAGGCAGGAAGTGACAAGATTAGCGAATTCAGGGGTCTATATCCACCAGCCCATCTCCCTGCACCATGCCTGCTCTCCACGGCCTCTCCACTGGCCCCTCCCCACCCCCATCGCCCCAAAGTCCCTGCAGTGGGACGTTAGGCACCAACAGGAAAAGTGCTTACTGGCTAAAACTTTTTTGCTTTTTTCTAAAGAACTGTTTTTTTACAGTATTCTGGGTTTAGAGAATAAATGTCACAACTAGGTTTGTATGTTATGTTTTTAAAAAGTTTTAAAATACAATTTGTAGAGGAATATGTGATTCAAAATACCACACACATCTGAACAATTCTCTAAAAGCCAGCATGAGACCATGAAGAAACCAAATGAAAGCTTCAACAGTGACAGAACACCCAGGTGTGTGTCCTGCACTTCACATTATTGCTGCCACGGACCATCGCTACTACTGTGAGATTAGTAGTGGTTAGTATTATTAAGCGATTTATAAAAAATTATGTTTTTCACCCACATTTTCCTTTCTTTAACATGGATTCTCAGCTTTGTTTACTACTAATTTTCAGAGGAGAAAAAGCTCTGATAAAATACCCATTCAAAAGTCTTGAGGCTTTGGATTTAGTATTTTTCCATCACCAACAGTATTTCCACTGGACAAATGCAAATTCTACCAGCCCAAATAAGAGTAACAGGAAAGGCGAATTTTTTCACATAGTACCCAGTATTAGATGTAAGAGAAACAATGGCTTTTTAACAGGAATAATGAACGGTGATCGTCGACATTCCATACTCACTGTCTGCATGGCTTGAAAGGGCGCTGTGTTAATGGTTACTGAACTACTACTTGCTGGAGGTGACTGGAAGCCCTGTTCAGAGCCCTTTGACATGGGAGGATTTGGAGAAGCTAGAGAAGGCGGCTGCTTGCTTGGGGGAACCGCTGCCTGGGGAGGAGAAATGCAGTATCAGCCAATCAGCTGCCACGAAACAAGCAGTTCCCTTACACTAAACCCCCGACCGGCGCCAGTCAGCAAGTTCCATAGGATGACATTTGGACACAGGAATGCAAAAGAACAGCTTTTGCTTACAATTTCAAATCTCAGCTGCTGAGGGTGCACACCAGCATGCGCTTTGCACAGCCTGCTGACTAAGTGAGCCTCGCCATTAATCAGTCTCACGGACGAGGAGCTGAGCTTTTTCAGCATCTAGCCCTTTTCAAACCCTGTGGTGGCATTTGCCGGTTCCGGATCTAATATCCTTCCAAATTTATACAGAAGAATTAGGTTTAAGGAAAACCTTGGGTTAGTTACTTAGTCAGTGTTAATTTTTCTCTATTTTAAAGTCTTGCTAATGGATTCCTAAGCCAGTTACCTAAAAAAAAAAAGAAAACCAAACCTGAGCTAATTGAAATAATGCTTATCTAAGATAATAAGCAAGTCCTTAATATGACAGATTATAAAGCCAGATCCTTAAAAAGATATGGAAAAAAAAAAAAAAAAAAACAACAATCCAAATGAGATTACAAAGCAGACAGCTGTGGTTTACTTGGTAGCAAACACCTCCTCTCAGAAAATATGGAGCCAAGTAATTTCCATTTGGACCAAGTCAACATCAGAAAAGCGAAATGCTTATCTTTATTTTCTTATACTGTACAATGGATACATATTCTTGTATCATAGTTATCCCAAAAAATAGTAATAAAAAATAAGAGTTGCTAAATTAATCCAAAAAAAGCACCCCATCATGCTATATCTATCTCAAGGATTTGCTCAAACTCAGCAATAACTACCACTTTAGAACCAGAAATAGAAACATAATACTGTCAAAATTCTTTTGGCAGAATTAGCCAAAAGAGAACATAACTCATTCCAACTGAGTCAGTGCTAATATAAACACTATCAAGTTATCGAATCTTCAGTTATAAGATGAAAAGACTTTTCTCCTAAGGAGTCCTTTGGTATAAATATAGTGAGATACTTAATCCTACCTAGAAGTTTTCATCTTTTTTGCCATTAGCAATTTAGACATATTGAGTGTATCTGAAAAAGCCATTCACTACTGAGTCTTATTTACATGGCAAAGTCACAATGGAGTTACCTGTGTAAGTTCCAGGACTACAAGAGCTATAGAAAGCAACACATTAGTCAAGTATCAGCATTAAATCAGTAAACCGATCATGCCTGTAATTCACAAGAAACGCCGAAGCTGCCATTCATCAAGCAGAAAAGAAATTAGGACAATTGGTCTCTTATTACCTCAGGAGCCTCTGAGGTCATAAACTCTGTTTCAGATCCCGAAGAAGCCTGATCGGTAGTAACCAAGCAAGCATTTGAGCTACAAGTAACTGGAGAAGAAGCAGCCTAGACACAGGAAGATATAAAACATTGTAAAAGGCACATCTGGTTCACTTTGTATCTCTTGGGCCCTGGGCTTCCTAGTATGTTACTCCTGACCACTAGTATCAAACGCTATGCTAAACACTTCACACATATTCATATGTTTAATCCTAACAATGACCCTGTGCAGTAGGTACAACTATTCCCATTTCATTGATAACCAGGCAGAGGCAAAGAAAATTAAGTAATTTACCCACAATGACACTAAAATTTAGTGGTAGAGCTGAGATTCAAACCCAAGCAGTCAGCGACTTCGCCTTTCCAGGTCTGATCTCCAGAGCTACACATCTAATCTCATTCTCACTTACCAAGATGCTTGGCCCTGGAAACCTGGGGCTAGACTTTCCATCAGGCTCTCGTCAGCAGTTCAATGGGAGAGGAGCCCAGGGCACATGAACGCTCTAGGCACAGGTCTGCCAGGGACCATGACAGCTATGCTTTTACTCTAAGTGCCCTCAGTGTCTTAAAGATGTAGGCAGAAGCAGAAAAGCTAAGCTCTACATCAATCACAACGGCACCAACATTCTAACAAAAACTTAGAGCTAGGCGGGGAGGATGTAGCTCAGTGGCAGAGCATGTGCTTAGCATGCACGAGGTTCTGGGTTCAATCCCAGTACCGCCATTAAATAAATGAATGAATAACCTAATTACCTCCCCTGCCAAAAAGAGAACCTCTGAAAAAAATTAAAGCTAATAGTATGTATAAAATAAAAACTGGGAGAAAGCACAGTAGGAACTAAAGCTGTAACAACTGTAACCAATAAAAAAAACTCAGAGTAGCCAGGAAGGAACTCTATGGTACAACAGGGATTCAGTAAGAGAGCCATAAAATGCGAGCAGTCGCAAGGTCTGAAGTGTCAATGAATCCACTCCTTTTATCTAAATGCTGCACTGCGGTTCTCAGAAGCCCAAGTAATAAAATGGATAAACTGGAAACTAATTAATGGTGACCAAACAGCAGAGCAGTTATGTTTCAGGGACCTTCCAGAAGTGTCCATCATGATATGCCACTTCTTGGGAAGGAGATGGGGACAAACTTTTAAAAGGTCTCATGAAAAAAAATTTGAGATCCTTTAGAATATTTTATACACCTAAAAAAAAAAAAAAAAGGTAAAATTTAGATCTGACCAAATTATTAGAACTATTATAAAACTGGAGTGTTTCTAAAAGTAGGCCTTTCCTCTGGCCTTCTCATTACAACGAGACAACTGCCCCACATAAGTGGACCAGCTGCTGTGGGGACGTGACTAACTCTGTCACCACAGAAAGACTCACAGACATGAAGTTAAGGCAACCTAGGCCACTTGACAGTTAAGCCTTAAGAGACTTGAATTTTAGTTAAAAGGTCATCATAAAAAAATAAGCATTCTTTCCATTAATTATGGCAGTTCTTGCTTCCAAATTTTTGCTCTTTAAGTAAATCAGCTAGAGTTTGTTCTAAGTGTTGGTGAGTAAACATGTTGGAGGCCAGGGGTTCTGAAAAATGGATGTGCAGATCCACCCGGGGAGCAGATTAAAAGTGCAGAGGACTAAACAACACCCCTGGAAATTCTGATCCAGCAGGTCTCAGGTGATACCTAACAACAGAGTTGTCCTCAGTATCCGCAGGGGACTGGCCCAGGACCCGGCATGGACACCAAAATGCACAGATGCTCAGGTCCCTCAGTCGGCCCTCCGTACCCACAGCTCCACAACTTCAGATTAAACCGACCTCAGATCGTGTAGTACTGGCTATATTTAGTGGGAAAAAATCCACATGTAAGTGGACCAGAGCAGTTCCAGCCTGTGTTGTTCAAGGGTCAGTTGTAGGTACTTTTATTCAAGTGCCCAAGTGATTCTGATGCAGCCATTCCATAGGCCTGCCCCCGAGAACTACCAAACTAGATTAGTGGTTTATCAAAAAAATTTTAACTTGTCAACTGAAAGCCTCATGTGGAACCTCACAGCTGGAACACACAAAATGGAACTCCTCAGTCAAAGCAGCGAGGAAGGTGAGGGACCCTGTTCAACGAACACGTTTTGAAAACTGAGCCACATGCTTATCAAACTAAATATAAACCACTGTAAACAAATGGTATTTACTCAGAAGTTTTGGAAGGGAAGGCAACAACTGTTGAAACACCTGGTCAAAATATTTAACATCCTGTCAAAGCAGCTGACATCTAGAAAACTGCCATAAGGTTTTCAGGGGAATCCTGAGAAATTTTTTCTTTTAAGGTAATGACCAGAAAACTAGCAAACCCTGAACCTCCTGTTGATGGAGATGCAATGTGGCATTTAGAGATGATCTTTGTATCAATGACCTTTATACCTCTTAAGTGTGTTCTGTGAAAATTAGTTCATCAGAATGTTAGCTAATTGTATGTGTGCATCTAGGACCAGCTAACCATGAGTTAAGCAAAATTAGTTTCTTTCTTTAGACCCTTTACTATGCCAATATACGGAGTGACTTAGCACAATAGCAAGTAAGATTCCCAGACAAAGCCTGAATTCTTCAGATTTGCTCTTTCCTTATCAAAATCCGTTAACTTCTCTAAATTCCCCGTGGTCATTTGGGACTCTTTTGATGACCAGTTGTACTTAATTTTAAACAATCAGATACCCCTAGACCATTTTCAGTAGTTTAGTTAGGTGTGTTAGCACCAGCGAGTCTGATCATTCTTGACAAAGCGTTTCTTCCCTGAATAGCAAAAAGAGTAAACGAAAGATTAGTCTGGGGAAGTTACCTGTAATGGCTCTTGAAGAAAATCACTTTGATTGGATAGATTTTGTTCTGTAGATGCTGCAGAGAGTGAAGTCAACAAGTGAACTACTGAGGGAGAAAAGTTTATGCATATCAACTGGGCAGAAACTAAAGTTTATACTTTATAAAACATAGCACAACCTGGGAAGACTAGGTCTCAAGTCCATCATGAACTTTCCACTAGAACTCTAAGAAGACAGATTACAGAAGGACAGGGTACTAGTTTCATCCGTGACACACAATGACGTTTAAGGTTAAATGGGCGAAAGCAGCATTTCAAGGCTTCCAGAAGTAGAGAACTATGGCTTTAAAAAAATAACTGATGATCGGGTAATCTGGAAGACAAAATCTGAGCTATCATGAGTAATAATTAGCTGATACACTTTAAGTTACAAGTTTCAAAATAAACCTTAGCAGAGGTCATGCATCTCTTCAGTTTTTTTTTTTTTTCCTCTTTGATCATGTATATTAACAGACTTTTCAATTACACAGTTTCAGTTTGGTCTCTTCTTATTAGCATCTATCACTTTTGTTAACTGCTCTCTCTTCCTTCTCCTTACCTCACCCAGGAATTACTGTACCAGTCTTCCAGTTGGTGTATACTGTTCACTACAGCTCAACTATGGCTTTGATTACATCTTTCCTCCCCTGAGATAAAGCAGCATAGAGCAAAAAGCTTAAAGTTTGAAGGATCAGACTAGATTCAAATCTCCATCATTAGTTACTGTGTTAATCAGTGCACTAAATACCACTGAGGTCATTTTACTCATACATAGGATCCAAAAACCTCAGCACTAGATTTACAGAGTCAAAAGGAGTCAGACAAGTTCTAGACAGAATTCACTCCAAGAAGAAGGAAAAAAAAAAAAAAGTAGCTACTGTGCTTTTCCATTCACCAATCTGGAGATTTTCTCTAAAATGCAAACAGGTCAGTTAAGTATGCTAACATCCTAATAATGGTAATTTACCCATACATAATGCTGATAACATATGGACACGTTTAGAATTAAAACACAGACATAATTTAACCCTTAAGATACTTAGAGTAAAATTGCTTGTAAAAGAAATAATTGTTAGACCTACAGCTGTTTGTTCCAAGTCTTAAGAAGGACGACATACCTACTGGGCTACCTGGGGTAGCTGAAGGCGGCTGTGACGATGGAATTGCACTTGAAGGTTTGTCAAAATCCAGAATAGATTCCTAAAGACAAGATTTTAAATAAGGAATAGAAACAAAGATTACTGTGTGCTGGCAAAGCTATTACTATTAAATTATTCATGATGTTGCCCCTTGCTTACCGGCAATAGGAATCTAGCTAACAACTATCTCAAGATGTTAATAACTTAGTCTTTAAGGGAGAAGAAATTAAGAGTTAAAAATAAAATCTAAAGCAACCGTCAAACCTTAAGACTCTGTCAAGTGTTTAAACTGTAATAGTAATTCTCAGGCCAAGTTGGGAAAAGAAAACTCCAGACTGAGGTCTTAAACACAAACATTAATCCTAGTGTAGACTGAACCCTCATTTTTATTATTCCCAAACAAAGAGAGGGTCTAATAATTTTATCTCAACCACTGAGCTCATACTGTTTAACACTTTCACGACAAGAAGCCATTCTCTCCTCCCACCTGCCTACCTTGATCCTCCCAGAAATGTTCCTGACATTTTGAGTACTCAGTCTACACACCTGTGGTGATCACTTTATTTAGGTCTTTTATTTATCTTCAAATAATCTGAAGCAGCAAGCAACTCCCTCATTTTACAAAGTACGTAGAAGGTTGGAGACTAATTGACTTGCCACAGATGATACAACTGGTAAATAGTAGAGGAGGATTTAGACACAGGTCTAAGTCTACAATTCAGGATCTTTTCACTACACAAAAATCTTTAATTTCCCTACGTCATCCCTCAGTAATATGATACTACTCTGAAATTCTGTAAGAGTCTGTGTGACAATTTCGCATTTAACTACTGACTTAACACAAGTTTACAATCTTACACAATTGAAACATAAACTCCTTAAAGGCCATGAATGTCCTATGATTGTCTAGACACAAGGGCACCGACCAGAACACTAACGCCAAGCACAGGGTAGGGTCTGACAATCGGAGTGGAAACTACTGATTATCTACATACAGCAGTAATACCATTTGTGCACTTTCGGCTTCTTACACGTTTAATTCATTTTATTACTCACAACAAATAGGAATAGGAACTATTATCCTCACTGTTCAAAAAAAAAAAAAATAACTGAGGTAGAGAGCTAAGTAACTGGCCTAAATTCTCAGAGCTGGGAAGTGGCAGCGCCAGGATTCACACTCATTCTGGACACCAGATTTTATGCTCTTATCAACGACTTCAGCACAGTGCTTCAGATCAGAAGCTAGCAGCCCCGTGAACATCATTTAAGATCATTTAAGAATGACTCATACTTGCATAAAGTTACAAGTTCCTTGAATCTGGGTCATCAGATCCTGCAGTTTTTCTTTCCTCAGTACTGGATCCTTGGGAAGGGCAGAGGAAGAACCTACAGGCTGATGCATGGGCTTAGGCACCTACAAGATAAACCCATAATGTGCAAGCGTGAAAATTCAAATCCAACAGCCTGATTCAGGAAACTTAGCTCATCACTGCATCGTAATAAATCAAAGCACACAACAATGGTCATTTGTAGATTTATCTCAGGTAAAGAATTTCCAGATAAATGTGTTTTCTAAGTAATTTAAGCAAACTTTAAACACTTTCCCCCCTTTCAGACCAACTCTAACGGGAAATCTTTCTAAAACATCTTTTTTAAAGGGAAGACCCAGAACAGCAGAACTTCCTTGATGGGAAGTTCTCTCATGATGGCATCAGTTACCACATGTCCTCTCTAAGATGCCACTGACTGTAAGACACATCAGTGATTTATTTTCTTCCAGGGAAAAAAATCACTACTGCCAATCAAACATACATCCCATTTTTAAGATGCATCTGCTTTCAGAAACATTAAGATGTAAAAATATACACATATATGTCCTACAATTGAGGAACTATGCCATCATATTTTGTTGTAAAGTATACTTTGGGGGGAGCTACTGAGGTTTATAAGGTGGTGAGTGAGCCCTCTTGCTAAGTTTCTTGAGCCTGCTGCACATCCTCAATTAGACCTAGAGTTCGAAGTTCTTTTTTTTTCCTGAGGGGGGAGGTAATTGGATTTATTTATTTATTTATTCATTTATTTTAATGGAGGTACTGGGGATTGAACCCAGGACCTCCTGCATGCTAAGCACACGCTCCACCACCAGAGCTATACCCTCCCCACCGAGTTTATAGTTATTTCTTACAGATATCAGCAAGCCTGGCCCTACAAGCTCCTCTTCTCCACTTAATTCACTGCAAGTCACACAGCTAACCTGGTCCACAGTGTCATCAAAGGCCCTAAGTGACGATATGAAAGGCTCTTGTAGGGGAAAAGTACAAGCTTCGGTGATTCATTTCACGTTATCTGTCTTTTGGCTTTGAAGTCCATTTTGCCCTTGACTGTACTTAGTCATGTTCTAGACAGCGGAGATTGCAATGCAGATACACAAAGACTGCCTTACACAGAGAAGGGTCCTCTCAGCCACTGAGAGACCCTGCAACTTCAACATACTGATGTCTGTGCCATAAAGCAAATTAAATGAGTTTTGATCTTTGCAAATGAACACCCTTGATTTGAAACACTATTCAACAAATAGCATGGTACCAATATTCTGGTAAAGTAATGGCTTGGCATTGCTCTACCTAGTGGAATTTTAAATTGGGGGTTTTTTAAATAGCTTTATTGAAGGATTCAATTGGGCTTTTGAATATAAGTTTCTGAAAATAGTTGTCATATTACAATTACTGTCATGTGATATCTGGTTGATGAAATGAGGCTATCAGTCTTCTGCAGGGTCAGGAACAAGCTAAAATTATATTATCACTTGAAGAAAAGAGGAAAAAAAGGAGAATAAAAGGAGATTTTTTGTTTATGTGATAACCTTAAATAGCTATCTACTTAAATAATATTTATGTAAATAATGTGTAGAAACAAAGATCATTGTTTGCTGGTATTTTTTAATGTTTAAATAAACATTTAGATGAAGATAGAAATGGAGAACACTGGGAGGCAAGTTCACATTTCTTAGGAAACAAGGTGGTAACAAGTTTGTGCTGAAATAGTGCTAAATAACTTACACTTGAATAAAGGACAACATTAGCATTGTATCCAAGGAGTCTTCATTATAAGCCTTCTTATCTTCCTGACATAGGTTATTTATCATCAACAGAGTGAGGCCTTATATTCAAACTAAATCTCATACTCCAAAATCTAATCACAGAACATTTAATAACTATAGTTTTCTTCCCCAGAAAATTCTTCTTTTGAAATAGAAGCAGAGAACTAATTCAGATCCTTCCCAACTACTGCTTCTTCTGAAACAGGACTTAAAAGATTCCAATAGATAAACAAGATTATACTGTATAGCACAGGGAAATGTATACAAGATCTTATGGTTGCTCCTGGTGAAAAAGGATGCGAAAATGAATATACATACGTTCATTTATGACTGAAAAATTGTGCTCTACACAGGAAATTGACACAACATTGTAAACTGACTATAACTCAAAAAAAAAAATTCCTGTTTTTTCTCCTGACCATTTGTACCTTCTTCTAAGAGGACAGGCTAACTTGAGTGACCACGGATGAGTAAAAGAGAAGGAAGAAAATACAGAAAAATGTAACTTCTGTCAGAAAAAGTCACCCATGTGAAATATAATGGCGTAACAAGTCTCCCATCTTGTCACATGCATTTACATTTCCCACTTGTTCACGTTACGGTCTTGTCTGAACTATCCACTATTTTGATGCCATTATTATGTCATTAAAACTTTGGCAGTGAAATAGTATTTTCTAACTGCGGAAATTTCATCTCAGGTTAGGCTCAAAAGGCAGACTGGGTCTGCTTCCAATTTTCTAGAGAAAACAAATTATGCATTAAAGAGTTAAGTGAAATACTTTATACGTTAATTAACATGGGTTTTATTGATTTTTTTTTTTTTTAAAGAGAACTAAAAAGGTATCATTACCACAACTAATGCACATTCAACAGTAACAGACTGATAGAAATCAACTCACATCTTTGGGTTCTGTATTAAACTTCCCAGGCAGCAGCTGGTCATTTGGTATGAGGCTTGCGGTAGCTACCCCCCAGGACTTTGGAGAAATCTGTGACTGTGGTGGTAAAGGGTGTTTCTGACTCTCAGCATTGTTTTCCCAGGATTTTGGAGTCTCTGGCTGTCTTGCATCCTGGTCTTCACACACGGGAGTGGTCCATGACTTGGTGACATTCTGTTCACTCTGCACAGAAGGCGCCCAAGACTTCGGAGTTTGCTTCTTTGGATCCTGATCTTTCTGCAGCTGAACGGGCCAGGGCTTTGATGTCTCCTGCTTCTTTGATTCCTCCTGACTATATCCAGCCTTGGGTTTAGGCGCTTCTTGCTTCCACTGGCTAGGGGTCGGCTTGGCTTTCGAGACGTCCTGCTTCCTCTGCTCTTCCTGCAGAGCGGACCTGAGTTTTGGGATCTCCTGTTTCCTCTGTTCTAAGGAGCCTGCAGGCTTTGATACCTCAGGGTGCTTAACAGAAGCCTCCCAGGACTTGAAGGATTCCTGCTTCTTCTCCTGACCATCTGGTTCAGTAAGCATATCCCAGCATTTGGGGAGATTTGGTTTTCTAGCATAATCTGCTTCCCAAGGTTGCTCTTCATCTTGTTTGCTTGAATAATCTACTTCTGTCATGTAGCGTCTGTTAAGAAACTAGACCAAAGGGGGGGGGGAGGGGGGATGTGCTCAAGTCACAAAGTTTGTAGAAGACCTTGAGGGGAATCCTGAATTCTGTCAGAATTCCTGCGTCCACTGGCCTGAGCCACCACGCCAACAGGAAACGTCTGCCCTTATCCTACTCAGAAAGAGTGGCCTACTTTTGCATCTATCCCTTTTTCCTCAATTAACAGAAATACAAACTTTGATAATTCAAAAGCAGCGATCTATATCTGACTCCCCAGAGACTGGTGAGAAATGCCCATCATGGCACCGCCTTTGCTTGATTCAGGCTCTTTTACCAAGGTTATTCCTCCTCTGCCAGCCTTAGGACCCCTCTACCCACCGGACTCCCTTAGATGCTAAGGCAGAGGACAGTTTAACTACACAAACTTACACTCTTTAACCTTAGGCCTTAATGTTTCCTGAATTACCAGCCTTTTCTTTATCTCCACTATATACCAACCACACTGATTTAGCTTCTTCCATTCTTTTCAGCCTCCATGAATTCCAACATCACCTCAGAGAGCGCACAAATACCCTCTACTATTACCAAAGTGGGTAAATTCTGGAAAGAGCTGAATCTCACCCATCTTTAAATTGCAACCCACGGGCCAAGGGCGGCAGCAGCAGCTAACGCTTGAATAGCTGTGGCGCGCCAGGCCAAACTGTAAGTAATTTGGAATCTAAGTTAACTCCTTTAATCCTCAAAAGGCATTATTATTATCCCCATTTTATGGATGAGGATAACAGGCACAGCTGGGCTAAACATCCTGCCCAAAGTCACTAGGCTAACAGGCTGCAGAGCCAGGATCCCAGCTTGAGGAGCCCAGCCTCGGCTCTGAACCACATTATCCAGAAGTCTCAAAAACCAAATCAACTGAAAATTCCCTTTTGGTGCCTTACCTCTTGTGGTTGTATCTCTGGCTGTGCAAGTTCCATAAGGGACTCTGGGAAGATCAAAGAATATTAAATAAATACTAGTAGGTAAACTATAAGCTTTGAGACAGATGACACTAATTCATTCTAGCAACACACTTCAGAAGAGTAATGGAAAAAGCACAGTGCAATTAGGTACATTCACATCAAGGGTAATTCTCACTGCTGCATGGTGGTCAAAAGCATGTGCTCTGAGGCTCTCCTTACGTAAGAATTTTCTAAAGTCAAGTTCCAGTAAAAACTGATTCCTGGCTGAAAACAGGATTATCTCCTGTTACCCACAAACACAGCTTCTTTCAGGTGGGAGTTACAGCTCTGGTGCCACAGGGTTAAAAAAAAAAACAAAAAAACAAAAAAAATCAGCTTGAAATAGAGCCCTTAAAGGCCGCCCAGAAGGCTGGGAGGGAGGTAGGGGAGTGGACTTGGCATTAAGAACTGAGACAAAATGAACATGAGAAACAGTGAAATCTTGCTGGTAGCCACCAGAACACTGCCTGGACTACCTCCTCAGAAGTGGTATTTCTTAAATAAATCCAGTCTCAACCATCAACAGCAAAAGTGCCATTTATGCAAAGTATTTCTTCCCCAAGAAAAGTGGAATTTTGAAAAATATATTTCCTCTATTGATTTTTGGCAATTTTTTCCTAAATCGATGTTAACCTTAGCTTATTTACATTCTTGTTCTACTACAACATTGGACTCTACCATAACTTGTATTTTAAACAACAGCTTTAAATGGAATTTATCCTAAGAGTTTAGCAAAATCATTCAAATTCCGTAAATGCCTCATTTTAACAGCATACTCTGTTGTGACAAAGTATAACCTAATGTTTCTATGAAGGTTCACTCTGCAAATCACAGTAATAAACCCTAGAGATGTTTCCAAAACTTAAGGCTTATCCTGAGGCGAGTAAAGACTTCCATGCATGTAAAAAATAAACTTAAAATAAAGCAATCATCTTACAGTGATTTGACTCATTATGGTTAAGTGTTAAAGATACAATTATATAAAGAATTTCAGAGATCACAACAAACCTGACTCTTTAACAGATTCAGTCTTCAACAGTTGTTTTTTCTTCTCTGATTTTATTAGCATTTCTTCCTCCAATGATACCTCTTTTTCCTTAGCATTTTTTGGAACTGGGATACTTTCAAAATAGCCTGAGTTCAGCAATTTAGACAGCAGATCTTTCATGTGTTTGTCTAAGAAAGAGTGATTAAGACTTAGTTATCACATTAACTCACAGTTCATAAAAAATCATTTGGAATAGAAATCCTAACATAATTGTATCCTAGTTGTGGTATGTCATTACAATATTCTACATTGGGAGGATTCAAAGAACTGATCGTACCATGAAAAGTAAATATGCAGTCCATCTTTGTGTCATACTGAATCAATATAAATTTTAAAGATCAGAATCCCAAAACTCAGCAAGTCACTTAAGTTTCTCTGGGCCTCCATTTCCACCACTTGAAAAGTGACTAAAAATCAGAGACTCCAATCAAAGACTCTAGTATGTTACAAAGAACACGCATCTGTTCCCTAAGCTGGGAGAAGTCACTTCTCCCACCTGCCCCTAAGACACGACAACTAACAACTCTATCTTCCTACTTCCTACTTCCTACTTCTACTCTATCTTCCCCAAGGAATTAAGGCTTTAGAGAAGTAAAACAGCTCAGTTCCTCAAACGTAATCTTTAGAAAACTCTATCTTGGACAAGCTCTAAAGAATTTTTAAAATACAAAATTCCATGTTTAAGATTTTACTCTCACTCCCAGCACATCACCAGTTGATGATCAAGAAAAATCTTAAAATGATGTTAAAGTTGCTGCACCATAAACAGGTCTAAAGTCTATTTCATTTTTTAATAGCCACTAGAAACGTAATTCCCAAATTAAGCAGAGTTCTCATGCTTGATTTGGGTCTATTATTTACTTCATAGGAATACTATGACATAGATTATCTTTTTTTTTTAATCAACTTTAAAGTATAACTTACAAACAATAAAATTCCTATTTAAAGTGTACAGTTTTAGCATAAGTATAGTCATGTTACTTCCACCATAGCCATGAGATAGAACGTTTCCATCAACTCAAAAAAGTTCCCCTGTGCCCCTTTTGTAATCAATCTCCTCCCCCAACCCACTCCCTGGCAACCACTGACCTGCTGTATCATTCTACTTATGTCTTTCCTAGAATTTCACAGAAATGGAATCATACAATATGTACTCATTTTTTGTCTGGCTTCCTTCGCTCAGTACAATTATTTTGAGGTTCACCTATGCTGCGGCAGTATCGATGGTTCATTCCTTTTTTATTGCTGAGTAGATTCCACTCTATGGATATATCACATTTTGTTTATCAATTATCAGCTGATGGACACCTGGGCTGTGTTTAATCTGGGCCTATTACGAATAAGCAGATCTGAATATTCACGTACAAGTACTTCTGTGAACATACGTTTTCAATTCTCTCAGGTACTAGATGGGTAACTGCTTGGTTGTACGGTAAGCGTGCACTTAATTTTATAAGAAACTGACAAACTAGTTTCCAAAGTATTTGTATCACTTTGTATTCTAGCCAAGAAATACATTTCTGTGATTTAAACTTGAAAGGACTTAGAAATTTTGAGATAGTTATACATACTTAAATATTTTTAAAAAGGAAGCAACCAGTAGTAACAAAAACGTTTACCAGCTTCCAGTGAGCTTTCATTATCCTGAACTAGTAGACAAAGCTATGTACTTCGAGTCCAGCCATTTGTACTTGGTCATTTGGCCAAAGCCTATTCAGGAAGCCAAAAGGACTCTTTCTCTCCAGATCATTTCCAGACCAATAGACAGCAATGTTTTGATACGCTGTGTAGCCAAACCGTTCTTATTTTCTCAAGCAGATCTGGCAGATAAGTCTTGAGATTAACAATGTGCGGATTTCAGATGCTTAAACAGAACAGGTGCTACCAAGCAGAATAAAGAACTGAACCCCAAAACGGTCAAGTCCTAGTCCCTTGTTCCCAAATCAGAGTGACTTGCCACTTGAAAACTCTCCCTAGGTTCCATTTTAGTGAGCGTAATTATAGAGTAGCTGCTTTTAACAGAACTAAACAAAGACATCATTCTCCCGATGGAAACAGTACTGTCAGACATGTAAGTTCTGATGGACCGACACAGTTTCCGCCCTTGACACCATACTAAACTCCTAGACATAAAGTTTAGTATTTACTGCATAAGTCCAGAGTAGAGGAGACTCACATGTCGTTCCTACCACTGCTTTCTCACTACCTTCCAAAAGGTCCCAAAAGTACAAGGATGACTGCTCCATCTGGTCTTCAACACTGACAAGGAAAAGCAGCAGCAGAACAAAGCGGCTTTAGAGGCACATATATGTATTTATATGGAGCAGCACAACTTACACAATACAATCCATCAACAGTTAAGACAGTCAACGTTCATTCTGTGTTTCTACTCTTTGGAAATGAAAAATTGAAGTTTTATAAAATACGACTCAATGCCCATTTGTGGATTTCAGATGTAAGCATTTTTCCTTAAAACAACTAAAATAAAGTTCTGTTTTGTTTTGTTTTGTTTTGTTTTGTTACCAAATACAGCTATTAAGGAATAGACCACAGAGAGTTTAAAGCTGCCAGTGTGGTATCATTCCTTATCCTAGATGGAAGAACAGTGGGATGGAAATATTAAGAGCTGCCTTTGACTTTCAAGAGAGCAGCTCATGTTTCAAATTACGTTTCACTTACATTTCACATATTTAAGTAAGCTACACTCCCTGGATCCACCAAAGTGAAGCAGGAAAAGGAAGCAACCACATAGGGAATGATGATGGACCATCAGAATGGGAACATACATACACGTGGCTGTATGCAGGTAACTAGGGGTTGTACCAGGCTTCTTCCAGGTACAGGCTGATTTCTAGTACCGGGGGAAGTCTAACTCTGCTTGGCTAACAGACTCAATACTGAAACAGCCTGTGTACCTAACAATCCAGAAGCACAGAGACCTGCTCGTTAGCTGACTTGCTCCATCTACGGGGAAAAAGCACAGGAGTAGCTATAGGAGAAAAGATTCGGTTGCCTCAATTTGCTGGTTTTATATTCTGAATTATCAGATTTGCTTCTCAGGATTTATTCACAGCATAAGAACACCAAGTAATTCTCACTTTAGTTTAATGATACGAGCCAAGCTGAATTTTATTTACCTCCGCTTAAGCACAGCAGTAGTAGAGAGGCAAAGACTCAGGTAATGCGATGGCCTGAGATAGTTACAGGAAAATTTTTTCAAGAATACACATAACTAGTATTAGGGGTAATAGCTATATAAGGTTAAAAACTTGATGGTCAGACATTATTTTTTAAAATCAGCGTTACAATAAAGAAGGTTAATGAGGGCATTCAAATTCATTTTTCTTCCAGAGAGTCTATCAACCTTGTCAGAGTCTGGGCGGGCCAACGTTTCCAGTGTTGAATTAAATTAATATTTTCTTAAATGACTAAAATAAATACATTGTTAACTTACCTCAGACTTTCATTTCTCTCAGGACAGGTCAGTTTTGAAAATTTAATGAGGTAGTCAAGTTCTTTTAAAGGCAAATACACTGCACCATTCAAGCCCCCTCTGAAGTCTTTCTGCACGTGCTCCTGTGTCAAGTTCTGTAACACGTACTGAACTTGAAGCACAGTGCGAAGCTTTTTCTTCTCAGCCTCGAGTTTCAGCATGTGCTCCCTTCTCTGGGCCTTCTTCTGCGCTTTAAGTAGCTGTTAAAACAAATGTTAATTAAGGCTGACAACGCTCCACAACCCCAGGTTAGCAATCCACCATCTACAAAAGTCTAATCCCAAAGAGCTGAGATTAGATGACAAATCTCAAATATTTACCACTGACCATGAAGCTGACAATGTCATTTAACTCTCGCTGGCTTTTTCAGCTAAAGTCACTGAGCGATGAGCTGCTTTGTCCCAGTCCAAATATCTGACCCTGAGCTCCAGGCTGAATCTAGGACCTCTACTGCCACCATGATGAGAAGCAAAGGACCTATCATTAATGCCCATTTAACCCCAACGTTTTACTTTCCCATATTAGGTGTATCAAGCCTTTTGAGGCTAAATATTTTAAGAAAATGCTTAAGTTTAGTTTTTGGGTTTTGTTTTTTTTAATCTCATGTTCTAGGGGAAAAATATTTAAACTAAAATGGTTAATTTTCAACCAACCAGACTGGCTAAAGCATAAGAAATTTAAAACCAAACAGAAATAAAAAGCCATACAAATGCAATGCCAAGAAAACAGCTACAACATTTTTTTTTTAAAAGCAAAATTAAAATTCATAGGAGTTTGGAGCTGTATCTTCCAATAGTTAGCGACAAAATGCATATGCAAAAATTAGTGGAATGTAAGTTTTCCCTCAAATAAATGTATGTGTGCAGACTGAGCAGCCCTGAGTCTACTCTAAAGCTCACAACCGTAACACCTTAAAGTCTGATGCAACGCACGGACCCCACAAGTGGCTTCTTATTTATAAAGCTTCAGTAGTAAAAAGTACCACCTATTTCCACTAAGTAACCTAAAAGGTCTTCAATCCTCATAGGTGTCTTTCTGTTTATAATGTTTCCATCGTATTGGATATTTTCCAAGGTATGAAGATTAAGAGAACAACAACCACAAAAAAAAAAAAAAAAAAAAAAAACACTAAAAGAAGACTTTTCCTCATCCTATAGATGAGGTAAAGTACTCTGATATAGCAAAAATATTTAAAACTCTACAAAAAAGATGTTCGTAAACCATGATCAACTAAGATGCAGGGAAACCTCAGGACAAAGATTCACTGTGGTATTATTAATTTCTTTCTACAGGATATGAAAGCAGCTTAATGGACCAATGGACCAAAACTAAATAAACTTAATACAATAGGGGGGAAGGAGGGAATAGATCAAGCACGTAAGAAAAAAAATGACTTAGAATTATTATATCTAAAATAGCCTAGAAATATTTAATAACTGTGGAATTAACAGAAAGTATTAAAATTAAGTGATGAATAAGTGAACATGAGTTACAGTGTGCCATGGATAACAAAAAATGCTAGGATCATCTCAGACTTGCATTAATAGAAGTTATTCAGAAAACATTAGGTAGTGTCTCTACACCAGGCTACTTCAGATTTCACACTGTCTTTTAAAAGTTAGTTAAGTCAGACATTCAGAAGAGAGCAACTCAGAACTATGTTACAAGGATCAAGACGGAAGATGTTTTCAGCCAAAGAATGATGTTTGGGGGGGGGGGTTCCTTCCTTCCTTCCTCCTTCCTTCCTTCCTTCCTCCCTCCCTCCCTCCCTCCCTCCCTCCCTCCCTTCCTTCCTTCGCCAGAGAAATGGAGAAGAGAATTTAATTCACTCTACAAGAAGAAAGTGTCTCATGAGTTATGCTCCCCACCCTGGAAATGAGCTGACCAAAAAATTTCCTCAGTTCTTAACATATGATCTTTAAAGGACTATCTGTCTAAGATTCTGACACAATGAAGAATGCTTCATTAATGAAGCCTTATGACTTCATATTAATTACTGATTAAATGTATGGGAGAGAAAAGTTCGAACTGCCAACACAGAAACCTAACAAGCAGTGAGAACAGACGTGACTCTATTTAAATTTAACATGAGTCATAAATTTTCCTGGTAATAATAATTGCCATGCTCTTAAGAAGAGTCGACCAAGTCTATGTTTCTTAATATGTTAAATGATGCTAAACTCACAAGCCTGTATTATATAAATTTTCAAGCCTATATTCTGAAGTATCTTTAATAAGTGTATCTGTCAAAATAGTTCTTATCCCCTTTCTCAATGATTTCTGTAATTCCACAGGGAAATAATACAATTGGCTAACTCACACTTGATTCACAATGTCTCATGTTCACGTAACATTTGTGCTTAGACTCTAGGAACCTGGACATCCTAGTTCTTCAGCAGCTGTCCTCACCCCCATCTCCCCCAGTAAGTGTCAGCAGGAATTAGACGAATGATAACCCAACACCATTGTCAGACACCGATGTTTTCTTCAATGTAAGTGGTTAAATTGGTTTTAGGAAAAGCAAAGAACACATACTCACATCTTGGCTCAGTCCAGAAAAGGTTTTCTGAAGCTCCTTGGCGAATTCTAAGTTATGCAGCACTTCTTCATATTTCTCAACTGCTTCCTACCAAACAGGGCAAGAAAACACCAATTCTGGGACCTTCTAAGTACAAATATGCCAAAGTAAGTTCCTCAAAATCAGAAGACATTTAAGACTTTAGGAACTAGCCATTTACTATACAAACTCAAAAAAGTAAGAAGAAAGATATTTAGTAGAAGTTATACAAAGTTAAATTTAAAAATTCAATTTAATACTAGAAATTTGAACAATAATAATAAAGCTGAGTCCCCATCTGTGTAGTCTAAGGTCAGAGACGCCTGTGGGTTTTAAGAACACTGAACCAGCAGGACTCCTCTGTCAATATTCATGCACAAAACACACAAATACATTACACAAGTCACACAGTGAGGACCACTCGATCAAAGCAAACTCGAAATTTTTACTATGGTAGAAAAGACTTGTAAACAATTATCCATAACAGACAAATGAACTAAGTATTTTAACAGGAATATTGTAAATGTAAAGGGGTAAAAAAAATTTTTGATATTTTACACATGAACCAAGTTGGTAATTAGAGAAGGGGTAGGAATTTTATGGGACCTTAAGTCAAATCTATACGGAAGAACAAAGGGACAATACGAAACAGAAATGTGGGGTACTTGTCCAACCAGATAAAGACATATTATAAAGCCTCCATAATTAAAATAGTACAATATTCCACTTCTTGGTATCTATCCGAAAGAAATGAAAACATACACCCACATAAAGACTTGCAGGCAAATTTATACAGCAGCATTATGCATTCTATAGCCCAAAATAAACACAATACAAATATCCAGCAACTGGTAATGGATAAACAAAATGTGTTGTTATAACCATACAAAGGAATTCCAGTTAGCAAAAAAAAGAAATGAATTACTGATACATGCTATAACATGGATGAACCTCAAAAACATAATGGTTAAGTCAAAGAAACAAGACTTCACTTCATACGAAGTATCCAGAAAAGACAAATTTCTAGAGATAGGAAGCAAATAAGGGCACAGAAGGGCACTCGAAGGGGTTGTGAAAATGTTCTAAAACTGTATTGTTGTGATAATTGCATAACTCTACAAATTTTCTATAATTATTGAATTGCACACTTAAAATTGGTTAATATTATGGTATGTTTATGATACCTCAATAAAGCTGTTTTTTAAATAGTCTGATAATACTAAGTCTTTATAAAGATATAGAGCAATAGGAGCTCCTGTGTACTATCTGTATTTGCATAAATTTGTACAGTAATTTTGGAAAACAGTTTGGCATTTTTACCTATGAAGTTAACTATGGGTACACCCTACAGCCTGATGATAGGGATATACCCTGAAAAAATCTTGCACCTGCATCTTGGTAACACGTAAGACTGATCAAAGCAGAATACCAAAAGATAGCAAGCAACGCCAACATCCATCTATTTACAGACTACTACTGAGTAGAGAAAAGCAAATGAATTACAGCTACTTGCATCAACGTAAAACTCCTAAGCATAATGAGTGAAAAAGGTGAACTGTAAAATATACAGTGTGATAACATTTATTATAAGGTTCAAAAATGCAACCCTAACAGATTTAAGGACAACAAATAAGTTCTATTAAAACAAATGGAAGGGCATGAGGGAAAAAAAGTTTAGGGTCAGGTTACAGGACAGAAAGTTTTGGCAAGCAGCTTCAATGGTGTTGGTACATACTATCCGAGTAGTGGATTCTGATTCTTGGTTTATTACACATTGTAACTTACATGCAGTATTTTATTTGCACTATGTATTTTGTAATAAAAAAGGTAAGAGAGGCTTTCCAACTACAGAACCAAGAATGCACAGATAACATAACCATAGTATCCAGTCCTCAGAGGGATGTAAAACTAGAAAGGAATACCCCTTCACATCTACTCCCAAATGGTTTTAACTTTGCCTCCAGAAGAGCAACATCAAATGGGAACTACCTCAACTTCCCATCACCAAATGTGGATCCATCCTTTCTGTCTCCATTTCCTTACACAGTAGATACCCTTCCACCTGTGCCTGGGCCCTATTCAATTCTGCCTTCACAGGAAATCTTTATCTATGATTCCCTCCTTAAAGTCTTGAGCTTCTCCCTCTGCTGATGCTTAAGTCAGCACTTAATGAGTTCAAGTCTTCCCTCAATCTAAATAAGAAAAATAAAAAAGTGCCTTTCTGGCAACCACCTCCTTCCAGTCTCAGACAAATTTCAAAAATGTCCCTACAGTCTCCATTTCCTTTTCAGCCCTCATCAGCCTGGACTGTTTCCACCATTCCACCAGAACCGTCCTGGGGAAGGTCAGTGCTGTGAATTCCATCCTTTAAGCCTACGGATCTTTTAAAGCTCTCTTTCTGGTTAACTTATCAGAAGACCTCAACATAAAGGCATCCTCCTGCTCTACAAACATCTCTTGTTTTGTTTTGTTTTGTTTTGTTTTTTAATAACAATAAACTTTCATCTTTCTCCTTTTTTTCCAGCTGCTTATTTATCAGCAGTTTTCCACTAACTTTCCTCACCTCAGTTTTATGCACTTATGAAAAATAGGACCTACATCACAGAGATGTTGTACAATTTAAATAATTTCATATTTATAAATCACTCAGAATGATGCCTGGCTTTAAAGTCACTATACATATCACAGACACAGTAATTAACCACACATATCACAGACACAGTAATTCACTATACACAAGCACCAAATCCTAACTCTTCATTCTTTCTATACTCTCACCCAAGATACTCTCATTTTTTCTCATAGCTTCAATTAGCAACCATACAGGTGAATTATCTGTAGACTAAACTTCTCTATGCTCCAGACTCTTACCTTAAACACTTATTAGACATCGCCCCTTAATGTTTCACAAGCACATTAAAATCAATGGTCCAAAACTGAGCTCTTTATCCCATCCTCCCAAAACATTCTTTTCTCCCAGTGCTTCCGAGCCCAATAAATGGTCCCACCATCCATCCAACTGTTCAAGCCAGAAACCTGGAAAACCACTCTTGGCTCTTCTCTCTACTCCGACACAGCTACCAAGCTATGTTGATTTTACCTCTCAAATCCAGCTACTTTACTCAAACCCAACACCACTACCTTGGTACCAGTTTCCATAAGCTCTGACCTAGACGACAGCCACGCTTACCATCTTCAAACCATTCCTCACAGTGCAAGGCTGAGGTTTTAAAATTAGAATCTGTAGTTATTCTCTGCTTAAAACAACTGCTTCCTTTGCCCTAAGGAGAAAAGCACAAAGCCTTTAGAAGGCATACAAAGGTCTGCATAATGTGCCTTTCTCCTTCCAGCTTCAATGACTCCTCCCACGCTGGCTTTCCTTCCAGTTTCTTAGGAACGCTCTTTGTAAAAATATTCTTTTTTTTCCTCTCTCTTTACACACGCTAGCATCTGCCTAGCCTACTCTTCTTCCTCCTTCCCACTCTTACGGGTCAAGTCCTTCTCATTTTTCAGGCCTTAAGTAAAGCACTTCTTTCTCAAGGAAGGATTCATGAGGGCAAAGATCACACCTATCCCTTAGGTATTTCAACCCTAGCATTGAGCATCTCCCAGAGCAGGTACTTAATATATATTTCTGTTGAGTGAGTTCAGAACATGATCTCAGCCTCAACTATGCTAAAGATCCTGAACAGTATTTAAAACTTTCTGATAGAATCATACACTGAGAATTCTGCTTCAAGAACATGACACTAGAGGGAGTAAGACTGATAAACTGGAAAGGAAGGTCACAAGACAAGGAGATTAATTAATTAGGAAGCTGATGTAACATTTAGGTGGCTGGCCTTGACTAGGCCAATTGCAGTGCGATGACAAAGGAGGAAGGATTTCATATCATTTAATGCATTTACGGTTATACATTAAATAGAGCACAGTGTTGGAGTTTAGCAACAAGGGATTAAGTACCAAATCCTAATTCTTTAACAATAAAAATTTCAGTGGAGCTGAAAGCATCAAGTACCCTTGCCTTCTGCTCAAGCACTCGCATCTCGCTTCTCCATTTCAAATCCAGATCTGAATCAAAACAGATACTAAAGTTACAAATGGGCTTCATTAAGACATTTTTCTTACTATTTTAAAGGAGAAACCTAGGTTTATGTTAGCAAGCTTAGTGAAATCTTAGAAGTCTGTAGCTTAGTCTTGACGGGTTACAGAAGAGTTACCAGTAAGAGGTTACAGTAGCTATGCAGATCATAGACAGTTTCGTTTATAGTATTACAAGTATCTGTTTAGTTAAAAAAGAAATACAAACTAAATTACAAAATTTCCAGCCAACAATACTGAAAACAGTATCAACTCGAACCTCTAGCATACAGCTAAAGCAGTGCTTGAAGGAACATTTACAGCCTTAAATACAAATCGGTGGGGGCGGGGGGAAGAAACAAATGAAATAAGCACTCAATTTAAAGTCAGAAAATGAAGCAAATAAACAGAAGGAAAGCAGAAGGATAAAAGGAATAAGAGAAAAAATTAAATCCAAAAGCTGGCTTAAAGAAAAAAACAAAAACCATAGCTAACTTCAGAGTAAACTGAGGAGATAAAACCACACAAAATTAGAAATAAACAGAAACAGACTTTTATCATTACTTTGCTCCAAACTTTGCAAACCATTTTTTAAAACTGGAGAAATGTAAGTGATTTTCAAGGAAAAGTTTTGAAAAGTTGACTCCAAAAAGAGAAGAAAAAAATCTAAACAAGTCAATTTCCAAAGAAAAAAATAAGAGAACATTTCCAAAATGTTCTCCCACCCAAAAAAAGAACCAGGCTCAGACAGTTTCAGAGAACATTTCAACCAAACTTTCGAGTATTATGGAAACACCAACACCATATTTAAAAAAGGATGGACAGGTGGAGCACAGAGGATTTTTAGGGCAGTGAAACTATTCTGTATGTTACCATAATAGTGGATACATGCCAGCATATACTTGTCAAAAGCCACAGAGCTGAAGCCTAAAGTAAACCATGGCCTTTCAGTGATGATGATGTGTCAATGCGGGTTCAATTGCAACAAACGTACCAGTCTGGTAAGGAATGGTGACAGAGAAGGCTGAGCATGTGTGGGGCCGGGGAGGATATAGGAATTCTATTTTCTGCTCAATTTTACTGTGAACCTAAAACGGCCCCTAAAAAAGTACTTAAAAAAAAAAGGAAGGAGCAAAAATAAAGGCCCCAAAAGTATCCATATTAAACTAAGTTGTACAGAAATGGAGACAGAGGAGGCAGGGAGAAAAGCATTTGCTTATATAGACAAACTTATTTGCTTATAAAGACAAACTGTCTTATATAGATAGATACAAAATGATGATTCTACTAGATTCCTCTGTAAGATGAGAACTAAACAGAGGAAAAAAAGTGAAAAAAACCCTATTTTTAATATTTCCTAATTTCTAAACTATGTGAATTATTTCTAATTAAAAAAACTCAACTTAGAGCTTTTCAATTAAACACTATACTAACAACATTTCTCTGTGGGGTCAGATTACAGGTTTGCTTTTTTTTTTTTCCTTCTGACTTATCTGCATTTTCTGAATTTCTAGCTTAAGCATACATTGCTTTGTATGAGGAGATGTTATTTCCCAAAAGTACCACTAACCATATAATTAATCACAACCAAAAACCTAATCTTCAATCATTTTACTTTCAGTAAATTTATATGTGATAAATATTTAAATGCTTGCCATACACTATAAGCTACTCTAATGACTAGGAAAGCAGCAGTGAACAGTCATAATCTCTACTTTAATGGAACTTACATTGTAAGGGAAGGAAAGACAAACCAACCCTTACTGTATGTCAGAGAAGTGCTTCTATTAATGGAATTAAAGCAAGGAAAGGAGCTAAGGAGAGTGCATGGGGAAATAGAGGGATGGTACTGTCAGGACACATCTTACTGAGATGAGCTTCAAATAAAAAGCTGAAGGAGATTGGGAACCGAGAATAGACATCTGGGAAAAAAGCACCCCAGGCAGAAGGAACAGCACGTGCAAAAGCCCAGAGGTAGAAATGAGCCTGAGATGTCTGAGGACCAGCAAGAGGGCCAGTGTTGCTGGAATGAAGCTAGCGAGTGGGACAAGCAGATGGAACGCAATAAAGATGCAAAAGGAACTGGGAGCATATTTTGCAGGGCCTTATAGGCCACAGTAAGGACATTCTGCCACCATGATGGGAACCAATGCGGACTTTTGAGCGGAGGATTGATTATCTGACTTGTATCTGAATAGGGTTACTGAGGCTACTATGTTGAGAACAGATTCGGAGACAAAAGCGGAAATAGAAAAACCTGTGAAGAAGCCATTGCAATAACGCAGGTGAAAGATGGTGTGGCTTGGACCAGGAAGACAGAAGCAGAATTTACGGGAAGTGCTCAGTTTCTGAATTTACTTCGAAGGTAGAACCAGACTTGATGACGGGCTAGATATGAGGTATAAGGGTAAAATAATTCTCCAAGGTTTTGGGCAACTCCACCTTCTAGTTCATCAAGCTGTTAACTAACACAATGAAGATTAAAGGAAGAACAGGTTTTGGGGGGCAGGGTGAAATCAGAAGATGTCAAAGGCAACTGGACCTAAGGATCTAGAGTTCAGACAATTGATCTATTGGCAAGATAAATTTGGCAGTCATCAGGATATTACTCAAGAAATTGAAGTTAATACCACAGAGACAACATTACGGTACCACAGAAGCAACATGCAGTTACAAAGGCAGGAATGAAATATTGAGATTGACTGGAGCTCTGAAATACAGCATGCCCCTGACATGTCTTAGAGAGCTGCCATGAGAACCACCCACCTCCCCACTCCCATCCGCTCTATTTCCCCAAAATCATAAACACTACTACAACAGAACACTTCCTCCAAGGATACTTACACAAACAGAAGTTTCATCACTTTAGAAGTTATTTAACATGGGAGGAGGGTATAGCTCAACTGGTAGAGCACATGCTTAGTACGCACAAGATCCTGGGTTCAATGCCCAGTACCTCTAATAAATAAATAAAATTAAATTAACCTAATTACCTCCCCCCTCAAAAAAAAAAAAAGTTATTTAACATATCATGACTACATAAAAACAAAGCCATGTTGAAATGCTGGATGTCCAGCCAAGTCCTCTCACCCAGCTCTCTGAGCACATCATTCTGGGAGCTCAGACAATTCAAATCTGTGCCTCAGCAGAACTGTAATTTACTGCATCACAAAAATTCTAGGTCAGTGAAGAGCTAATATGGCAAGGGAAAAGTCCTTGAACGCCAGTAGCTATGATACACAACCAAAACTCTTCGTTCAAAAAGATAAAAGACAACAGACCTACAGCTAGAACAAATAACTTTTAGATTAATTTTGTCCCCTCTTAGACAGGAGATCTGATCAGGTCAAAAAGGCAAATATCAACACAACCTTTTTTTTTTTTAATTTCCATGTGGCAAAAACTCTCCACCACATTAGATAAAATTTGCAGGTTTTGGCAAGGGCAAGCAAGGTAAACAGTATTTGTAAATGTCATAAACAGTAAAATATTCATAGTGAAATTTTTTTTTTTTTTAAAGGCCAGATGTCTATCAGATAAACATGCTTCCTGAGAAGGAACATGGCAATCCTGGAGAGAAAAGCAGGGAGTCATCAAAGGCATTATTAAGAGGAAGCAACTAGAGCAAACCAAGGCAAGCTGTAATAAATAATCTTTCACGTTTTAGAGCGGAGAGGTGTTGGGTTTAGAATGCACCAGCAAGCAGAAGAACGCTAGCGTATTCACTGCTCTTCTTCTTCAGTCCATTCTAGCCGAAGTTTAACTTACACCCATCTTGACTCTCAGTGATAGTCTACATTTTCACTCTTATTTAACAAAACACAGCCCCATCCGTACCATCCACCAGAGCAAAAGAAGCAGTCAAAGCTATACGAGCTAATCAGTGAAGACGAAGTCTTTGGAAAAATCTAGGTGCTTTTCACTCTTCT
This sequence comes from Camelus bactrianus, assembly GCF_048773025.1. Lineage (NCBI taxonomy): Eukaryota > Metazoa > Chordata > Mammalia > Artiodactyla > Camelidae > Camelus > Camelus bactrianus. The sequence goes on from NC_133572.1 coordinate 19,518,233, forward strand.
TTTTCAGCCTATCAAAACTTTGGTCTCACCTAATTCATCTAGAGTTTTAGTAAGAGAAGAAAACCAGCAGGTCTGACCAAGGATCAGAAACCACTTACCAGCTGGTCTGGATTCAGATGCTCTCCATTTTTCAGGCGATCCTTGTAATCTTCCAGTTTGAGCTACAGAAGACAAACTGGTATCTAGTAAGTCTGATACAAAATTCTGAAAAAATAAACTCAATACCAGGCCATTTCTTAAGAAAACAAAGTTCTTGAAGCAAAGTATCAATCTGTAAGAATACCATTTTGCTAAAGGCAGGCAGCAACGGGACATGCATTCCAGCCAGGTAAAAAAATATTACACATAATCAACACTGGTCTGGAATGATAAAAGCTAGGCAGTAATAAAACCCTTTTCTCTTAATGGCCTCTATTTATAATTAGACTATTTAACACACAGGGATTTAACTAATCAATCATATGCCCTTAACCCAGTGGTGCTCAATCAGGGGCAATTTTGTCCCCCAAGGATACATGGCGATGTCTGGAGATATTTTTGGTTATCACAACTTGGGGGGTGGGGGGGAGGGACAGAGTAGACTGGCATCTTGTGGGTGGAGGCCAGGGATGCTGATCATCCCACAGTGCAGAGGACAGCTTCCCACAGCTTCCCGAGTTATCCAGCCCTAAATGTCAATAGCATTGAGGCTGAGATGTCCTGCTCTAACCTCCCACTTAAACTTAAACCTCCCGTTACCTGTTGAAATATGTAGGCATTTGTCCCATAGGAGACTTCCCAACTGAAGTACAGAAACATACAAGACTTCTTCTCTAGAATTACAGTAGTCTCAACTTAAAACTATTTTTCATATAAAATTTTATATTTAAGTAAACAAATGACAAATAAACTGCATTTACTGTCCCCATAATAATGACATGACCCTCTATGGGTATTCTAAAAGCCATGCTAAGGCTCCTTCCATATTGGCTTTACAGCTTTAAAATGCTTTCCCAGAAGCTTGCAACAAAAGTATGAGGACTGACCAGACTGGTATTCAAAATTAAAGAAATACTACAGTGAAGCTAAAGAGTAATACACATACGTGTAGTTCCTCCACCTGGGGGAAGCCACTCATGAGTCTCCCTCAATAGATGCTGCTTTGAATACATCCTGCTTTGACTAGTTTCCCACAGTGGCAGGGAATTCGTGCTGACCCAGGCACACTCACCTTATCACACTTGTGATCAACGGCATGCATTCAAAAGACAGCTAACTGGTGAAAGCTAGGGTTACAGAGAAGCTACTAGCAGCTGGCCCTGATTCACCACCTTCCTAGTGTGTGTTCGGGGGAGGTGGGGGGTGGGGTGGGGAACGCATGAAGGAAAAGAAACAGAGTCAACCAGACTCTTAAAAGTCTCTTGACCTTCCTCCATAATTAAAAGCAACTTTTCTAAGCTTTAACTAGGTTTTGGCATAACAGTAGGTAAGAGTTCCTAGGTCCAGATGGGGAGTAACTCACCACAATACTACAAGCAAAAGAGAATGACACAACAAAACAACGTGCCGTACTTTTTCACAGGCTCCATGACTCAGGAAATGAGGAGTGATGTGGATCTTTACATCAGCATTGACCGTAACGTTAGGCTGATTATAACCCTGAGTTTCTTTACAAGGCTTTCTACGATGCTTTCACCTATCAGTCTTCAGTGATCACTTAGCAACACAAAAACGGGAGCTGAAACATTTGCTGGCTCTTCGTTGCTAAAGCTTCTCAGCACTGCAGCAGCCCGACTGCAACATCGAGCGCTGCAGAAAGTCACAAGGAAAACGCTCTAAAAATCAGGCTGCTGCTCATCTACGGAAAGAAACGTGAATACTACACTCAAGGAGTTAATCCGAGATAAGGAGCTAGCTCTTCCACTATTTCAACAGCAGCATGCATAACAATTTTACTAGGAAGAATATTATTCCGTTATTCTGGCAAATCAAACAGGAAGTGTTTAATACATTCAAGATTTAACCTACGTGTCTTGTTTCCAGCCAGCTAAATCTCAAGGTTACTTAAATCTTTAGGAAGGAATACCTGAGCCCTAATGGAAGCAAAATGTCAGTTCCTTGACCCTTACTGAAGATGGTGCAAATACACGGCTGGGAGGGAATAAAAAAAAAGTTACCTTCTTTTTCTCGATGTTTCTAATTTTGTGTTTAAGGCATATGAGTCCATTATCAATGTACGTCTCATATGCTTGGGAAGGAGAGGTGGCGGAACTGAGAGCAGGCTGCAAGGGGCTCAAGGCCCTCTGGCTTTCCCCATGGTGGCTGTGGTTCACCTGGGGCCTGGCCGACTTCATAGTCCCCTCTTTTCCCTCCTCTGAACGGCCTGAAGGTGACTGGTAACCAAAAGGAGATGGAGAGAGTTGCACCATTGAAACAGATGAGGCTGAAGGAGAGAGGGGAAAAAGAAACAAACAAACAAAAAAAGTTCAGTATACAAGTAAACTAGGCCCAGAGGCACTAAATTCACTGAAACGTCTAAAACCACGTCCTCAAAATTCTGTTCCACTGAAGTGAGCTCAAAGCCCAACGGAGCACCGCGCTTCCATTTCACTCCCTTGAAGGCAATTAGTGCCAAGCACTGGCGCCTTCACGCAGGCAAAACCTACAACATGGGGGATGTTTCCAGAAATTCAATTTCCCACACAGGGAGGAAGAACTGCTAATTAGGCAATGGCTTCTGCGCTCCTCTCTTCCCATGAGAGATGGTGGATAATTTCTACGGTCAAGTGATGACACACAGAAAAAGCAGCTTTCCACGCCGGGACCTTAAGGCAGCCATTCGAACCTCTTCACATCATCCCCCACCACCAGCCCTAACCCCAGTCACTAGCAGACATTTAAAAGAAAATTCCGCACACACACAACTCGTGTAGAGCTCTCGTTCACTAAGTCAAGAGTAACTTCTTGAACAAGAAATCTGACTGCCCCGTGACTGCCCTGCGGCCTACCAGGCAAGTCCGTCACTACGGGACATTTGCATCCAGGTACCCGCTCGGGCTGCGAGCGCCCCGAGTTGGTGTTCCGTTCTGTTCAGACTAACCTGTAACCACTCACACCCAACCGGTTTAAGGGCTCATCCCGGCAGGCCTTACAGGCCCCGGCCAGCGGCCCTCGGCACCGCATCACCCCCGCGCATCACAGAGGAGGTACCCTCCCTCTCCCCTTGAGGAGCATCCGCAAAGCAAGGGCACCACAGGCCCCACGCGGCCGGCGCCGACCCCGAGTCCCCGCAGGGCCCGCGCCGGAGGCGTCTCTGCCCTGCGCCCCGAGGGCAGCGACCCCCGGCCTCCCCGCAGCCCTCCGGACGCCCGTGCACAGGGCCGGGGCCACTTCTGCAGGTGCCTCTGGGAGGCTGACCCGCAGGAAAACGCACGGGCCGCCTGCCCCCCCAGGGCGCCGCCCCGAGAGGCCGAGCCGCCCACCCCCGCCGACCCCCGCCGCGCCGACCCAGGCCGCCGCAGCCCGGCTTCACCTCCGCAGGCCGCCGAGGCCGCTGCCGCTGCCGCAGCCCGGGCCCGCCTTCGAAAGCCGGCGGGAGCCAGGAGTGCTGCGGAGGTGGACCGGCGCCACCCCGCACTCGCGTCTCCTCCCCCCGCCGCCTCCTCCCGCTCCCCTCCCTGTCCCCGCGGGCGGCGTCTGCGGCGCCGGGCGCTCCGCCGACTCAGCCGCTCTCGCCCAGGCCCGCCCTCCGCGCCGCGCGGGGCTTATATATGCGCGCCCCGCCTCCCCCCGCCTCCCCCCGCGCGCGCAGCCTCGGCCGCTGCCTCCGCCGCCGCCGCCGCCGCCGCCGCCGCCTCCTTCCGGTGTCCGGGCCGGGCTGCAGCCGGCCTCCGCCCGGGCCGCGTGTGCGCCCAGCCCAGCTGCGGCGGTGGATCGGTCGCCAGAGGGCGCGTTCCCCCCGCGGTTGCGCAGATTGCGGGACGCCAGGTGGGCCGCCCGAGGCGCGGGGAGGCGGCCGACCGCAGACCCCGCAGTCCTGCCCGACCGCGCTGATTGCATCCAGTAAGGATCGGGCGTGCGACCTTGAACAGGTGATTTGCATCAGTCGAAAAGCGCAGCGCGCCCTTTTGTGGCCTTGCCAATTAAACTGAGCTTGAGCCTCCGGTGGTTTAGGTGGGCACTCTTAAAATGCAGGGGTGCCTTTGCCCCCTAGATTCCATCCCTCACGGTAGGACGGGGAAAATCACCGTTTCCTCAGAAAAGACTCAGCTCCAAACCAGCATTGCCATGAAAACGGAGTGGGTGACTCCGCAACCTTCAATAATATGATTTTCTTTAATTAGGCTGTCATTTGTTGCTTTGAAACAGATTAGTTCGTTGGCACTCAGAAAAACAAAAAACAAAAAACTGGTGAGAATCTTGATAAAGATGCATCAAATTAAGTGAAAAGGCTGGAAATACGTCAGTGTTCCTGAAGGAAAGGATGGTGTTTCTCATACCAAAAGAATAAGAGGAAATAAAGGGGGGGGGGGGGGACAGGAATACCTCACCTCCAACATGTGTCCGGGTATTACACCAAATAGAATTGTTTTAGGTCCCTGTCCCTGGGGCTCTGATAAAAATTATTTAGTCTAGCGGGAGAAGAACGGGGGGAAATCAGAAGTATAATCAAGGAAACAAAAGTCCAATTTAAAAAGTGTTGGCGGACCCCACACAAAAATTATCATGATTTTTAACACTTCTTGATACAGTATTTTGCCAGTTATTAATTGTGTTCTTTTCAGTCCTTGGTAACCTAATGCAGCTTATGTTGCATTTTAGCTTTGAATCTCTGAATCCCATATGTGACCTTGAGGGTCAAATATTAGATTGTTCATTCGTTTCATTGTTTATAACCAGAGGAAAAACAGAAACTGCTGAACATGAGGGGAGGAAGCCTATGATTTCCAGTTGAGGAAGCAAAAAAACAGTGGACTTAGTAAAAATAAAGAAAAGAAAGTGTGAAGGACGCAAGTTTTGGATCATTAAATAGGCACAAAGTTACAACACGGGTTATATCTGTAGCCTGAACTAATACTGAACCTAAGAATTGTATTTCAGTCACATTAATCATGAAATGTTTGCCTTTTTAACCTTTCAAGGATGAACTATCTCTTGGGTCAGATAGATCTGACCATAGATCCTGAATATTCCAATAAATGGAATAATTCTGAATAAATCCATATGGTTTTATTTCCCAACGTGGATTCAAAAAAAAATGAATCAAGAATGCAAAAGCAAAAATTATTAAATTTCAAGTCCGGTAAGGTACAGCTTGCATAAATACAGCATAACATTTGTAGGAGATTGTGCCTTATAGATAATGTTTGCATTGATGTCTTCCGAAAAAAATGAAAAAGGTGATTCAGAAAAAAGAGCTTTCCTGCTAGAAAACATCTTTAAAGCCAATGAATCCAAATTATTTTGAAAGCACACCCCCCGTCAATTTTTTATTTGTCAGAGGTTTTGTTTTCCCCTCCCCTACTCCCGATGTTTGGCACCTTTTTAACCTTGCTGACAGTGAGGTAGTATTTGTGAAGGGCCACCTCTAAGCTTAGCAACTTGTGTATGTATTACTGTATTCAAACTTTGATGAAAAGTTGTTTCTAATCAATGGGGGAAGAATACATTCATTCATTCAGCAAATACGCACTGGTGTGTCAGTTACACCTCAGCAGAGCTGGGAGGAGACATATTTCTCAGGCACCAGATATGTGTTGGGTGACAGGGACACAGTGTGAGTGACACAAATACAGCCCCTGCGCTCCTGGAGCTGAGTGTGAATTCAGTACAAGGTGCAGGAATAAACAGCAAAAACAACCAACTCAAAAGAAAAATACTGGAGACTTATAATGGATCATTTGATTTCTGTAAAAATAGCAGAACTCTACATTCTTTGAAAAATATGAAAGTATTTAAATATGCATTACCAGGCAAATGCATGCTTCCTGCAGGGATGGTTATGCTGTAGTCAGTTTACGCAGCTTCATTTGTTGAAATAAGAAAGAATAATTCACCAAAGGATAGGAAGCTGGTAGCATATGAGTAGAGATCTAAAAAGTTCTCTTGGATATTTTGTTATGGGTAATCAAAAACTGCTTCTCAGTGGTTCTATAAGGCTTTGTGCAGTGTTGCGCACACGCACACATGCAGACACACACACACACACACACACAAGAATAAAGGACCCCTAAAATATCTAGAAAGCTAAAAAAGATAAAGATGCCTAGGGAACAGTTCACATAATAAAGTTGTTTTAAAATATTGCATGTTCACGTATTTTCAGAGTCATTGGAAGTCTTTTCAAATACTTAAGGAGAGAGACTTATATAAGTGAAGGACTGACCAGGATAGACTTCAGGTAGGAAAAAAAAAAAAAATAAGAAAGTTGCCATAATTATTTGAAGCATTTGAGAGAATTCCTATCGTTTCTAAGGTTAATATTTTTGAAGGCTTATTTTTTTCACAAAATTATAGTACCACTTGCCCAGTGGTTTTGTTTAAATTGTTTTTCTGGTATTAGAATGAATACATTAAGAGTGCTTCACCAGTAGGTCCCTTTGAAATAGAAGTTCTTAGGGGAGAAATGCTCACCACAGAACTTGTGCATGTGTGTGTGTGTGTGGTTAATGATATCAAACCCATAAAAATACTCTTTCTGTCCAACCTGGAAATAACTGTAAAGTGTCAACAGCATAGACTTGGCAGCCAGCCACACACACCTGGATGTGATTCTTAATTCTGCCCCTTACTAGTTCAGTGGTCTTCAGCAAGTTATCTAAATTCTCTGGTCTTCAGTTCCATCAGCTCTAAGAGAGATAATATCTGCTTAACGGTGTTGTTAAAGACTTTATTTCATTTATGAAAAAGTGTTATCTCTGGATAACGGGCCAAGAAAACTTCCTCCTCTGCAGTATCCTCATTTGCTGCTTTTGTGACAGTGTGAAGCCCAGCATTTCTCCTGGTAGCCTGAGGGGAACTGGAGAATTTTAGGGCTGTGAAAACCGTACTTTTATTTTAAAGATAAGGTAAGTAAACTTCTGGACTTTGGGGAGTTTTCTGAGGACCTAAAGAATCTAGGTCTCCTGCCCATTTGTGCGGAGTGCATTCTAAGCTGCTCTAGCCCTTTTCCTTGCTGCTCCCATAGAGAATGAGGGAGTGTAGAAATAGTTAATTACACTGACAGAATTGAAAGCAACAAGAATAAGCAATTCAGTGTTACTGTATCTCCAAATGAATTTATTGAATAAGACATCCTAAGACAATCATATCTTGGACCCAATAGCCCTCATTTTAGGAACCTCCTTTATGGAAATAATCAGAGATGCTGACAATTATTTATAAAAATGCTAATCATAGCTTTTCTGAAGTGATGAAAAATTGTAAACAGAAACCTACGCCTTCAATCTAAGGAAATAGCTAAGTAAGGAGACTCTAACCCATGAATCATGATTCAGTTAGTACAAGTAATCTTTTAAAATAATACCTAATGAGGTGATATTATATGAAGTTAAAAAAAAGACAGGATCATAACATAAGACGTTATTTAGTACAGTTAAGAGTTTTTAAAATATCTAATTTTAAATATGCATGGAAAAGGCCAGAAGATATTTTTCTCTTTATTTTTGTAGCATATGTGTATTTTAGATAGCAAAGGAGACCAAAAATTTTCCCCCAAATTTGAAGACTACCTCTACTAATTTTTTGCTTGCATCCTTCCAGACTTATTTCCAAGCAAATATCTATATGGTAATCTCTTCACAAAAATTGGAATGTACTTAACATATTTGATAGTTCTGCCATTTCACTTGAAATATGGTACACATCTTTTTATTAAAATAAATTTTAACTCTGAGTTTGCTTTAGGAGCTAGAATTTCATGTTTCAATTATCTTCTTTTTATCTTTCCATGAGAAAATTAGAAGTTAGAAAAACAACAAATAACACTTTACTTAAAGTATCACACACTTCATTATTTAACAGAAATGTTAATTGTCCAAATAGGAACCACAAAAATAATATATAATAGTAAACATTTAAATAAACAATAATCTGTGTAATTCTTCCCCCCAAAAAGGATAGGAATCCTAAAAGAGACATGAAAAGTTTACCCTGAAAGAAAGCCTAAAATAATACAAGTTATTTTGTCATTTGAAAACTACTTCTTTGGAGAATATAGCTCAAGTGGTAGAGCGCATGCCTAGCATGCATGAGGTCCTGGGTTCAATCCCCAGTACCTCCTCTAAGAATAAGTAATAAACCTAATGACCTCCCCCCTTAAAAAAAAAAAAACTACTTCTTATCCGCCATCATATTGTTACCTCAGAATTTATCACATAAATTATTTACTTATTTTTAAGAAGAAATATATCTTAAAAGAGTTCTGTTTCTTAGATGTGACACCAAGAGCATAGCAAAAAATATAAATAAATAAATTGGACTTCATCAAAACTGAAAACTTTTTGTGCTTCGAAGGACACCATCAAGAAAATGAAAAGACACGCCACAGAACTGGAGAAAATATTCGCAAATCACATATCTGATAAGGTACTTGTATCATCATTAATAAGTATTACGTACATACAGTGTTACACATTTTTATATAAGAATATACTAAGAACTCTATGACAAAATAATAAAAAGATACATAAACCAATTTAAAAATGGGTAAAGAATCTGATTAGTCATTTCTCCAAAGAAGATATACAGATAGCCAATAAGTATATGAAAAGATGGTCAACATCACTAGTAAAAGCAAATCAAAACAGTCATCACCATTTCACACCCACTAGAATGGCTATAATCAAGAAGACAGGTAATAACATATGGTGCTGAGGACGTGGAGAAGTTGGTTGGAACTCTCCCGCTCTGCTGGTGAAAACGTAAAATGATGTAGCCTCTTTGGAGAACAGTCTGGCAATTCCTCAGACAGTTAAACACAGTTTCCATATGACCCAGCAAGTCTAAGTATATACCCCAAGGCATATACTCAAGAGAAATAAAGACATATCTCCACACAAAAATTTGGACACAGATTTTCACAGCAGCATTATCCAAATAGCCAAAAAGTAGAAATAACCCAAATGTCCATTGCCGGAGCCAGCCGGCAAAACGAACAGGTCCGAAGACGCGGTCACCACAACTAGGAAAAAAGAACAGACACACACACAAAGAATGGGATCGAGAGGGACGGGTCTTGCATCCTGCCGAGGCAAAGACCAGACACCGCCGCCGTGGTTTATTCAGCAATCCTTTTTATAATGCTTAAGGAGAAAAAACATTGCATACCAAGGAGGATTACATAGTGTGCCTCAAGATCTTTTACAATGCTGTTTTGGACATACTTATTGTAGTCATAAAGTTAAGATGTCAAGCTTTCCTTATCTTGTCTTCCTTGGGCAAGGAACAAAGTCCAGATCCTCTTCCAGGACAAACACCTGTTAATCTACAATCTTTAAGGTGGGGTGGCGGGACAGGGAATCCTTGCAGAGCAACTTTCCCAGGGCTGTGTCTTGCAAACAGGGTTGTTAACCCCTGAGTGCTCGACCCTCAGTCTTTGAGGCAGCTCCCCACAGTCCATCAGCTGATGCCTGGATAAATAAAATGAGGTGTATCCATACAAAGGAATACTATTCAACCATAAAAAAGATTGAGGTACTGATACATGCAAAGGTACTGATACTTACAAGCATGGATGAACCTTGAAAACATTATGCTACAAGAAAAGAGCCAGACATGAAAGGCCACCCACTGTATTTTTCTATTTATATGAAATGTCCAGAATAGACAGATGTCTACAGATGGAGAGTAGATTAGTGGTTGCCTGGAGCTTGTGGGAAGTTTTGGGGGGAGATGGAGACTGACTGCTAATTTATACAAGGTTTCTTTGTGGGGATGAAATATTGTTGATGGTGGCACAATTCTGTGATTATATGAAAAGCCACTGAATTGTACACTTTAAGTGGGGTGAGTTGCTTGGGTGTTGTGGGTTGATTTGTGTCCACCAAAAAGATACGCTGAAGTCCTAACCCTCAGTACCTGTGAATGTAACCTTATTTAGAAGTAGGTTTCCTCAGATGTAATCCAGTGACAATGAGGTCATACTGGGTGAGGGTGAGCCCTAATTCCTATGACTGATGTCCTTATAAGAAGAAAGAGATTTGACGACATGGAGGATAAACAAGAAAGAAGGTCAGACTGTGGAAGAAGAAAGGATTGGCTACACAAGGTCATGGAATCTCCTGAGCCTGCTGCAGTCAGGAAGCCAAAGGTTTTCGGAGCCACGGGGCCATGAGGGTGGTAAAATCCTTGGAGCATCTGGTCCATGATTTTGATAAACCACTAGAGGGAGGGAGACCAATATGGTGGAGTAGGAGGATGTGGAGCTGACCTTCCTACGCAAGTACATCAAAAATGCATCTGCATGTGGAACAACTCTCATAGAAAACCAACTGGAAACTGGCAGAAGATTTCTTGTACAACCAAACCTGCAAAAAAGATTCCATGTAAAAAGGTAGGATTGGGGTGGGGTGGGGGAGGCGTCAGAGCAGGACTGGCACCCCTAGGAAGAATCTGGAAAGAAAACAAGGTCCACTGGGGCAGACCCTCGCCCTGGGGAGCCCCTTTGCCTGCTGGGTGATCCACGGGGACAGACAGAGGGGCTGGAGGAGCATGGAGTCTACTTGCAAGGCGTGTGCGAGGTGCTGGCTTGCTAACAGCCAGGGCAAAGAGAGGCTTGGGCTGGCGGCTGCTGCCTCGCCGCACTTCCCAGCCTGAAGGGGCGAAAGCCCCAGCTCTGCTTGCGCAGCACCACAGCCTGGCACGAGATCAGGGCAGAGATGCAGTCCAGCCGCTCACAGACCGACCAGGGAGCCTGGGGTGTGATCTAGGCTAAACCGTGGAGACCACTGTCGGCGGACACACAGGGGCAGCGGGTGAAACCAGGCAGACGCTGTAAGCACATGCCCTGGGCAGTGCCCACAGGAACATGCAGTGGCCAAGCGCCGGATCCAGGGCAGACGGGCCCTGGGAGAGGACTCAATGTAGCTTTGCAGATACAGCCCAGAGGGCCTGGAATGTGGTCGAGGGGAGCACGTTGTCAGTGTGGCGGGGTCCAGAACACACAGCGGCTGGATGCTGAGTCTCATGTGGACAGGCCCCGGGCAGGCGTACAAGGTGGTTCATTTCCTGGTGGGAGCATGCCAGCCCCACCCAGACCACACCACAGCTTGGAGCCGGATCTGGGGTGGACAGGTCGGCCACAGAGGCACCCCAGGTGCCAGGGGGGTAACAAAGCCACCTCGATTCTTGCAGCCACAGCACCCCAGCCCCCAGCCCCAGCCCATTCCACACCACAGCCTATCCCTAGATCTGGGACAATCACAAGGGAGACGGAATCGACCTTGGGCTGCTTCTGGGAGTAACTATAGACACCTGCGGGGGCAGCGCATAGGTTTGATGTGACCATACGTGCCCCACGTGCGTCAGCAGTCACCGCCTTTGGGGAAGGGCACACACACTCCAGGGCCACAGAAACTGACTGAACCCAAACCTCAGGGCTTCTACTCCAACAGGTGGGGAGCAGACCCCACCCCCGACAGGGCAGTGACAGCCATGGAGCAAAGAGGATGCCCTGCCCCACATGCAGCACAAGCTCTGGGCACAACACATCCATGCTTCCCTCTCCAGTGCCCCTCCTGGTTGTCCAGTTTGAAGTACTTTCCTGGGGTTCTTTTTGTTTAGAGTTAAAATCAGGTAAAAGTGGGGTGAGCGAGCTCTTCCTCCCCAAAGACGCTCGAGCTGCTGCTTGAGATTTGGTCCGTGTGCCCCTGCATGTTTCACACTCATCACAATGTTGGTATTTTTCAGTCTCTTGGAAAATAACCTCTTTGAAACCGCGCAGCTTTAATTAAACATTTAAAGCAGATGTCTGTGCCAGAATAAATTCAGTAAATTACCTGTTTGAAAAATAAGAATATTTACCTTAATCTCAGGAGGAATCCGGAGAGAATGCATGTTCCTTTCCTGTAGGTTGGCAATGAAATGATTTTAGGCCGTGGAGACGAAAGGGAAATAGCATGTTGATTTTAATAAGACATAGAAAAAAAGGATGTAGATTTTTAAAGCCTTCCTAATAGCTTTTTTTCCAAAATGCCTAAAAATAACAAGTTAAACAACATAGGGGGAAAAAAGACTAAAATGAACTTTACTTAAATGTTTCTCCATTGATGCATTTTTTTTTCCAGGAAAGAGATTTATATGCAGGCACAGGTAGATAAGATCACGAGCTAAGTGTCAGTCAGTTTTTAAAAATTTTAGATTTATTACCTTTAAAATGGGATAATAATTCACAGGGCTGTTTTGATGATGAAATGAATGAATAGCTGTAAACCACTTAGCACGTCGCCTGGCGTGTCATAAAGACTCAATCACTGGCAGTCATTCCTGTGAAACAGTTTTCACTCTTACGGCGTTGTCTGCTCTGGAAGACGAGAAGCACACATCCCATGAGAGTTCTTGACCCTGAGGACAGCGTGCGGGAGGGAAGTAGGGCCCCACGTAAAGCGTTCAGAAGAGACATCTTAACGAACATCTCAGCAGAGTGCAAATCAGGAAGACAGCACGGTCTGCTTTCCCGTACTTTGCGTTGCTCAGGCTGTCTGGAAAGGGGGCATCACAGGAGTTGCCACATCGAAGAACAGACAGGACCTCTTGCAGCGCTGGAGTAGATGTATCCTCCGCTCTGAGCCCACTGTTCTTGCTCGCCCTGCACGTGCGACACTAACGTTACAAATGCCAAAAACGTCTTTCAGAGATGCAGCGCCACCGCCCCTTCTTTAAAGCAGTCTGTCAAAAGCAAAATTTGGAGGTGAGAAGCAAAGGGTGGGAAAAGGGAGGCAGCAGAGAGGGTGAGTGCTGTGTACATCACGGCATACGTAACGGCACAGCAGAACGAGAACCGGCGTAGGAACCACTCCGGCAGAGTGCGGATTCTGGCTCTTCCAGTGGTGGAGTTCGTGAGCTTGGGCGAACTGACTTAGCCGGTCTGTCGATATCCGTATTATAAATCATCAGCAGGTGCTGTCAACTCCGCCTCCAAAGTGTATCTCAGTTCTTTCCACTTCTTTCCATATGTTCTAGCATCTTAGCCAGACAATCATTTCCCATCTAGGATATAGCAACAGCCTGCTCTAAATTTCTGGTTTTCCTCCTGGCCCCATACAGTTTATCCTAGACACTGAAGCAGAGGAATCTTTAAGAATTTTAAATCTGATATAATCTCCTGTTCAAAACTCTTAATAGCTTTCTACTTCACTTAGAAAAAGATCCTTACTTATAATGGACCTCATGATATTAAGCACCCCTCAAAATCTCCCTTATCTTAGTGGCTGGCAGACTCTCAGGTGGCCCCCGTGACCACAGTCTCCTGCTGTTCACGCCTTGTGCATTCCTCTCCCCCTGAGTGTGTGGGATCTGAATGTGTTTTTACTTAACAAAATACAGCAAAGGTGATGGGATGTCACATCCCTAATAATGTTACGTAAGATTGTGACCTGTCTTGCTGGGAGACTGTCTCCCTCACGGTGGCTTTGATGAAGCAAGCAGCCACTAGGAAAGCCCACGCGGCCAGGAGCTGAGGGCAGCCTCCAAGATTGACAGCCAGCAAGAGATGGAGCCCTCGGTCTGACAGCCTGCAAGGGGCAGAGTCCTGCCAACAACTTCATGAGCTTGGAAGTAAATCTGCAGAGGACCCTCAGATGAGAGCCCAGCCCTCACCAACTCCTTGACTGCCCTCTTGGTGCTGGCCCCATATGTCAAGGTTATTCCCCCTTAAGGACCCTTACACTGGCCATGCTCTGCCTAGAAGACTCTTAACCCATTAACCCATGTTGACTTTATCTTGTCATTCAGGCCTTAACTCTAGTGTTTATTCTTTTAGTTTTGTTTTTTTTAATTTTTATCTTTTGGGGGAGGCAAGTAATTATTATTTATATTTCGAGGAGGCACTGGGAATTGAACCCAGGACCTCCTGCATGCTAAGCATGCGCTCTACCACTTGAGCTATACTCACCCCCTTCTAGTGGTCACTTTTATCTAGCTCATCTAACTAGCCACCCTGCCATTAGTGCACCATACTGTTTTAGTTTTCTGCAAAAAGCTTTTTACTACTAGTAAAAATTGGTTTTTTCAGTTTCCTTACCCTAGAATGTGAGCTGTTTGAGATCAAGGACATTGTCTATCTTGTACCCCTAGAACCTAAAACGGTGCCTGGCAGCATTCCATAAATACTTACCATTAAATGAGCCTTGGGCAATATTTAAGCTCCATCCAGTGCTAAAATGATGTCAGCTCCATAAAGGGGCACAGGCAAAGATGTTCAATATATGTGTTGCGGTGTGCGGGAGATCATCTGGGTGTCCATCACTGGGAGAGTTGGTTTGTAAAATGCAGCAGATCAGAGGTACACATTGAACCAGGGCTGGACTGAAAGCATAGCACCCAAGACTGAGATGCGTAAGATGTGCATTTTCAGAAACAAAAATATACGTGCATATAAAAATACATATTTTGTGAAAACAATACAACAGACAGAACTACATTAAATGGATTAGGACTCTTTCCTAGAGGAAGGGAAGCAGATGCAAGCAGGAAATGAGTTTAAGAGGGAATAAGGAAAACAAGGGAAGGGCCTTGCATGGACTAGTGGTGATAATGTGCTGAAATCAGCTGCCTGATTAACTCCCTCTTCTGCACCCGGGAGCCCAGATTAAGGCCAAACAAAATTGCATGGTTCAGAGCTCACAGGAGACATTGTAGGGTGTCACCAGCCTTCCCGCTATGCCTGAGAATGGGGTGCCCTTCAGTTTTCTGTTGGGGCAGGTTGCTTGGCTTCCTGGGGTATGAAAAGGGGTATAAGAGCCAAATTGCTTCATCTATCAGAATTTCAACCCATTTTTCTGTTTTCAGCCCTACCCCTCACCTTCCTCAATGATTGGCACCACAGCTCCTGAGATGTTCCAGGCTTCTAAGGAAGGGTTTTCCTTCTTGGCTTCTCTCTCTTTAGGCAGTATGGCTCACTTTCCCTAGTCTGTTAGATCCGTTAGCTATTTCCCATCTGCTTTTTGGCTTCCAAAATTGGATTGACATCTCTCAGCCATTCTTTTACACTCCATTATTGTCTCCCCTCCTGTTTTCTTCTTCCTCGAAGGTTTATGCCTTTTTAAAATTGAAGTATAGTCAGTTACAATGTGTTGATTTCTGGTGTACAATGTCCCAGACATGTGTGTGTGTGTGTGTGTGTGTGTGTGTATATACGTTTTCATATTCTTTTTCATGATAGGTTGCTGCCAGATATTGAATATAGTTCCCTGTGCCATACAGAAGAAATTTGTTTTTTATCTGTTTTTATATATAGTAGTGTCTGCAAATGTTGAACACCCAAATTTATCCCTTCCTACCTCTTTTCTCCCCTGGGGAAATTGTTTACTATGTCTGCTAGTCTGTTTCTGTTTTGTAGATGAGTTCATTAGTGTCTTCTTTTTTCCTTTTTTTAGATTCCACGTATGAGTGATATCATATGATATTTTTCTTTCTCTTTCTGGCTTACTTCACTTAGAATGACAATCCCCAGGTCCATCCATGTTGCTACAAATGTCATTATTTTATTCTTTTTTATGGCTGAGTAGTATTCCATTGTATAAACAAAAATACACAACTTCTCTATCCAGTCATCTGTTGATGGACATTTAGGTTGCTTCCATGTCTTGGTTATTATATATAGTGTTGCTATGAACACTGGGGTGCACGTATCTTTTCAAATTAGAGTCCCCTCAAGATGTACGCCCAGGAGTCTGATTGCTGGTTCATAGGATAAGTCTATTTTTAGTTTTTTGGGGAATCTCCATACTGTTTTCCATAATGGCTGCAGCAAACTACACTCTTCATTCAAAAGTCCACAAACGATAAATGCTAGAGAGGGTGTGGAAAAAGGGAACCCTCCTATCCTACACTATTGGTGGAAATGTAGTTTGCTTTATGTCTTTTTTAATTCCTTAAATATCACCTGGCTGGAGATTCAGGAAGGAGCAGAGGTAAATGCAAGTACCCAGTCTTCCGGGTTGAGCAAGAATCCTCGAACCTCTCTGTTCTGATGCCTCTGTGAATAGCCTGCTGCATGTCTAACTTCCATGTAGGTTACGATTTTTTTCAAGGCAGAGACCTGAAAATGAAAATTTCCCACACTCCTAGAAAAAGAATAAATGTCCTGTAACTATGGCAACAAGTAACCACCAGGACCAGCTGTAAACTGGTTTAATGAGTCAATGGCAACTTGCCTAAGTGAACACACTCCTGAAAGTCAGCCAGAAACAGCCCGGTGTTTTTGAAAGGCAGCCAGTCCACACCATTCTCATCTAAACAACCAGGCTTTCACGGCCAGCATCAACCCACTCCTCCCACTGAAGCTCCACCAATCCCTCAGCTCCGCGTTTCCCATGCCCTGTGTAAAATTAGCTCTTTGCTTTGCTAGAAGAGACTGCTGCAGGAAGCATTAAGTTTGGCTTTTTGTTTAGATATTGAATGGTAGTCTTTTCCTTCAGCAGATCTCAGCGACCACCACCATGCCTAGCACACGGGAGAAGGGAACATGCCATGCTGCTTGCCCTAGTGATCCCTGGGCAAGGCTAAGGCAGGTAAAAACTTCATTCAACATTCATTCATCAGTGCGAGTTTGAGGGTCGCTGAGATTTAAGGGATGTAAGTATCTACATCCAGGAGCAAGTGTGTTTCCTGCCACCTTTGATTCAGTACAGTTAACTGTGTGGAGCCTGAGCAATGGCTAGGACCAGCTAATGCATGGGGTTTTGTTTTGTTTTGTTTTGTTTTGTTTTGTTTTGTTTTGTTTTGTTTTGTTTTGTTTTACTACTCTGTATTTACAATTATGTTTTCTTCACCCTCGGGAGAATCCTCCCTCAACAGAGATCACATTTACAGTAGCAAAACTGATTCAGATATAGGGGACATTGTTTATTGTAGGGTTAAAGATTCTGCAAGGGACACTTGCCACTGGGAGAGCATGGACACTTGCCACTGGGAGAGCATGGGCACTTTGGAACTGAACTCTTCTGAGAATCAGAATTCACTTGCCTCTGGGATCCCTGACAAGATGCAGCAGGAGTTTCTTCCAAGAATGAAAATCAGGGCTGCGGGCTTTGAGCAGCAGACAGGGGATGACAATTACCAGCACAAGCACCTGGCATCCCCAAAAGAAATCCAGCACCAGGCTCTGTTGCTGCAGAGAGCGGGAGACATCGCTCCTGCCATCACTTCTGCCCCCACAGCCCTTCTGACGCCTTTTCCCAGACCTTCTAGACATCCCTTCCTGCTCTGCCCATGTGGGAGCCGCAGGTCCTCGCCCTTCGCCTGGGAGGCAACCAGAGCCCTGGGCCCCCTGCATCCAGCGCCTCCCAACCCTGACAGCCCTGCATCTTCACTCCAGGCTCCCAGCCTCACCCACTACCGCTCAGGCACAGGCATGGCCCTCCTCCAGGGATGTAGCTTGGCACCTGGCTATGTGCCCTTCTAACAATGAACAGGTTTCAGAAGACTTGTTGGTTTTAGAAACTGCTGACATGACCTCCAGTGAAGAAGTCTGCACAGGCGTTGGGAGAAGCTGTGCCCCTTACGTGCCCGGTGAGGGCTCTGAAGCCCCAGATCGTGGGTATTGGTTTGCCTGCAAATGTGAACATGCTTCTCAAAAGCCACTCCTGCCACCTTAGGCACCAATGAAGGAAGTCTGGCGAAGAATGTATAGGTTAATTTTGGGAAAATGGGACTCCCTCTTCCTCTGTCCTTTGACAGGCTTTGAGATGCGGAAGGGAAGGACATAGGACAGTACCCAAACCCATGGGCTCAATCACTATTTTGGGGGGGATGATTCCTGAAGCTTTGTAAACTCAAACCTCTCACCTGACTCCAAACCCATAAATCCAAATGCCTGTTAAACAGCTGCCACAAGGACCTGCAGACCCAACATGCTCGACCTTGACTTCTGCACACACTCAACACTGCTCTTCTGGGTAATTTTCTTTCTCAGGGATAGGAAGCCTGCCAGTCATCCCTGACAACTCTTGATCAATTGTCTCCACCCCTAACACACACACACACACACACACACACACACACACACACACACAGAGTAAAGCCCCAAAACCTGTCTCTTTAATATCATTCAATTCCATTCATTTTTTTTACTTCCCTCCTCACACAACATTAGCTTACATCATCATCACCTCTCACCTGTTTTTTTGGTTTTTTTTAGTTGAAATATAGTCCATTACAATGTGTCAATTTCTGGTGTACAGCATAATGTTTCAGTCACATATATACATACATATATTCATTTTCATATTCTTGTTCATTATAGGTTACTACAAGATATTGAATATAGGTTCCTGTGCTATACAGGAGAAATTTGCTTTTTATCTATTTTTATATGTAATAGTTAATATTTGCAAATCTTGAACTCCCAATTTATCCCTTCCCACTCCCACCTCTCACCTAGTTTATGGCAACACTCTCAGACCGGTCTTCTTAACTTCATTCTTGTGTGTGTGTGTGTGTCTGTGTGTATATTTATTTACCTATTTTTTAATTCTTTTTTTTATTGAAGTGTAGCTGATTTGCAATGTTAATTTCAAGTGTACAGCAAAGCAATTCAGTTACACATACATATACTTTTTTTTTCAGACTCTTTTCTGTTACAGCTCATTACAAGAAAGTGAATATAGTTCCCTGTGCTATACAGTAAGGGCTTGTCCTTTATCTATTTTATATATAGTGATGTGTATCTATTAATCTCAAAACTCCTAACCTATCCCCTCCTTTCCCCTCTGGTAACCATAGTTTGTTTTCTATGTCCGTGAGCGCACTTCTCTTGTCTTCACTCTTGCCCCATCCTTTATTTAAAATCTTCCAATAGGGCCCCACTGCTCTTAGCATAAGGCCCCAAATTCATGAGAAAACTCACAGGGCCCTTCAGAGGGGGCCGCTCTGCACTTTCACTGCTCTTTTTTCTTTCACTGGAATGCAGTCCTCCAGCCATGCTGAACAACCGTTCCCTGCACTGGCTAAGCTCGCCTCACTTAGGGGACTTTGCCCACTTTGGACCCTTGGCCTGAAGGCTTTCCCCTCCTCCCTTTTTGTCTGACTCACTCACAATCAGGCTTAAGTCTCAGCTGAGGCATCACTTAGCCCACAATGTCTTCTAGGCTCTTCTAGGAGGGCTCCAAAGCACCTGGACTTGACCCTGCAGAGAGCCCCCCCTCCCTGTCTGTCGGTGCCATTAAACTGAGCTCCGTGAAGGTAGAGACGACGTCTGGGTCAACATTTTACCCCCAGCACTGGCTCAGTCTCAATGTATACAAAGCATACTCAGCGCGTACTTGCTTAATTAATTGAATTCAGTAGAACTGTGAATTTTACTAAGGAATCTGAGGAATCTGAGGTCAAGGGCCTTAGCGGTCATTCAGCACGTGGATGGAGTTAGAAGTAAGCCCAGCACTGTGGCCCCACTGGCCAGCAACTCCTGTAACACTAGCTGAGCCACCTGCTTCAGCTGCAAGAATGTGTCCAACAATTGCTTAGGAACTACCTATAAGAAAAAAGTGTATTTGGCTCAGATTCTTCCATATCTCCACCAGATGAAGCCTGTTATTCTATTTATTGAATTCTCAAAAAAATAATTTTCCGCAAATATGATGTGTGTCTCTAAGAGGGAGGAGGAAGTTTACAATCTTGTTCTATGACTGTGGATTTGTCTGTTCCCCTTGTGGTCTCACCTGCTTTGGATTTGTGTATATTGACGATCTGTGGTTGGCTCCACATAACATCGTAACTATCATACCTTCTTGGATAAATATTCCCTGTATCATTATGAAATGTTTTTCTTTATCTCTTAATGTTTTTCATCTATAATTTTATTACTTGCCTAATACATATTTTTAAATATATCTCCTTCAAACCTTGGTGCATCGTTTGAAAGTAACATTAATCCTCTTCATCTTAGACCTAGTTTTAACTCTTTATAATGGACAATGAGAAAAACGTTTCAGGGCACCAAAATCTTAGGGAACCAAGAGACAGAAGCCAGTCATATTAAAGGCATCGTTCAGTATGGGACCTTTTGTGTCTAGCTTCTTTGTTACCATACTGTTTTCAAGGTTTATCTAGGTTGTACCATGTATCAGTAAGTCCTCACTTTTTATGACTGAATTATATTTCATTGTATGTAAATACCACAATTTGTGTATGCATGTATTCACTGATAAGCATTTGGGTTGTTTCCACCTTTTGGCTATTATGAATAATGCAGCCATTAGCATTTGTATGAAAGTTTCTGTGTGTACATATATTTTCATTTCTCTTGAGTACGCACTTAGACAGGGAATAGCTGTGTCATAAGGTAATTCTATGTATATCTTTTTGAGGAATCTCTAGCAATGTTTAAGATAATTAGAGAATAAAGGGGGAAATAGAAATACCTTTGATTGGCTTCTGTCTCTTGGTCCCCTAAAAGTTTGTTGTAGGATATGATCATTCATGTTCATTCTAACTACAGTAGGTGATCTAGAAAAATCCAGAACGTACTGAACAAAACTTGTTTTCCAGTGATTTCCATTAAAAGTAAAGAGAAAACTTTCATGCTGAAAGGGGCCGTCTATTGCTTGGCTTTATTTTCTTTTTAGACCTTGCCTTCCTGTGAAGAGTCATGTGGCTTTGCTAAAAGTGAAGTGAGAAGATAAGGAGAGTGTGACCTTCGTATTCAGGAATAAAAACGGAGGGTAAAAGGCCCTGGACCAGGACAGAAAGGCTTTTTTTAAATCCCAGGACATCTGCCATTTCCTTGTATTGCTTACTATTTGTTATCCTCCTCCTGTTTTCCTTGGAAATAAAGGGGCCTCTCTCTGCCTATCCCCTACCCAAGCAGCAGGGAAGTGGGGTCAGGAAGCACGTTTCCCTCTGTGCCCCTTCAGGTGGGCTAAGGGTGAAGAGGGGGCAGAGTGGTGGGCATGGACCCAAGGAGAGAAGGTAAGTCCTAGTCCCTTAGTTCGGCAGCAAAGAAAGAACTTGGGCATCGATCTTAGTCTGGAGAAAAGGCCCAGATCCTCTCAGTTTATCAGGCATCAGAATCACCTGGAGGGCTTGTTAAACCAAGACTGTTATCTCCAGAGTCCACGATTTCTCAGAGAGCTGGGTAGTTCCCAGGCAATGCCGGTGCTGTAGGTCCGGGGATCAGACTTTGGCAACCACGGCAGGCACAGTTCCTAGTTCTGACTAATTGCTAGAATCACCTGGGAGGTTAAAAATAAAAATAAAAATAGATTCCCGGGAGGCTTGTGCCAGAACCTGCCAATGAGACTCTTCAGAATTGGGACCGCGGGCCAATTTGTTTATTTGACAAAGCTCCCCAGTAGGTCTCGGGGTTCAGCGGGTGTGGTGTTCCGCAGCCCCAGGGTACCCAGACTTATGCTAAGCTTCTTAGTGTTTAATAAACTCAGTCTGATGGACTGATTTCAACCCAGAGAGCACGTTCAGCTATTACACGTGAATCCTTTAGTATGCTAATTTTATTTGATTCATGATGACGGTATCTTTGGAGAATATCTGAATTGACCTTTTAGTCACATAAAAATGAGCACTTTTGTATAGGAAGTTCTGACAATTCTAATAGACAAGAAAGCTCCCACACAGCCCTCCAAATCATCAGAATGTTTCCATGGCAACAACAGGACAACTTTTTTTTAATGCTCAAATGGAGCTATTGTGAGCGTCTCTCAGATTTATCCCCTGGAAATAGTTGTCTTTTATCAGAATCTCCTAGCAGTGTAATCAACTTCGTAGCTCATACCCTGTTCAAAATGAAGTTGGTTAGATTCTCCCAGGCAGCACTACTCTCCTGATACTCTCTATAGGCTGCTGTTTACAACAGATTTTTCTTGGTAATCACCTAAACATTCAGCAGAAAGTAAAAAAAAAAAAGAACAACTATTGTTCCCATTATCTGAAAGTCTTTTATAAATAAGAAGCAGGGTTGCCACTTCAATGATCCTCTCCAAAAATACCGTACGATATCACTCAAATGCGGACTCTGAAAAAGAAAAAAGAACGCGCTAATGAACTCGTCTACAAAACAGAAACAGACTAACAGACATAGTGAAGAAACTTATGGTTACGGGGAGTGGGGGTGGGCGGGAGAGAAGCGGGTGGGAAGGGATAAGTTGGGAGTTCAACATTTGCAAATACTAACTACTATATATAAAGTAGATTTTAAAAGTGTCTTCTGTATAGCCAGGGAACTATATTCAATATCCTGTAGTAACCTATAATGAAAAAGAATATGAAAATGAATAATATGTATATATAAATATATATATGACTGAAACAGTATGCTCTACACTGGAAATTGACATATGGTAACTGACCATACTTCAATTTAAAAAAATACATATATTTTTTCAAAATGATCTTCTCCAACCATAAATTAGGGATTGAATAATGTGGGTCTAAACTGTGTAATTTCATCTTTTCTTCATTTATATGAGGGCCTGTCTTTGTTCTGGGTCAAATTTCTTGCTAATCAACTTCTAAATTTTGTCCAACCTACTTAGCTGAAGTAGACCATGGAGCTGTGGCTTGTTACAGATTGATACAAATGTAGAAACACGTGGCTTAGGAACTTAACTGAATTGTGGTTCATTGGGAGAAGCTGGTTGCTGAATAATTTGTAGATTAAGTATTGAACTCATTTCTGAAATTAGATAATAGGGAGCTATTAGTGACCCAAATGGAAAAACACGCTCCGTATTCATTAATAATATGCAAAACAGAATTTTATCATTCTACATGTGATGACAAAGAACATAAAAGCAATGTGAAAATTAACTTAATTGGAAATATTGTAAAATTATTTTCAGCATCATATGTTAAATTAAGGAATGGCTTAGATTAATAGAGGAAGCCAAAGGAGTAAGCCAGGTTAGAATTTGTGCACATGCCTTACAAATTGCTTACTTTCTAGTACCGTCACACTTAATAGTGGTACCTTTTATAGGAAGACAGTTCAAGTTGAAATACATGGCAGTTAAGTAGATGACTTCAGGGACTACAGGTTATTCAAAAACTTCTCAAAGTGATACATCTTTTGTATCTAGAAAGCTAAAAATACATTCTGCAGGATCTAATATTTTCCTCAGCACATAGTTGGCAGTGACTGGGTATTTGTGGAAGGGAGGAAGGGAGGAAGGAAGGGACTGAGAGAGAAAGGAAGAAAAAAATACAGAGAAAAGCTTTAAGTATTTTGTCTCATCTCTTTGGCACTGGAGGAGTCTGGGTACTATAGAAAAACAAACTGGTGTCGACTGAAATAAATGCGCAGCCTAAAAGTTGAGAGTTATGCTTTATTTGGTGGGAGAACTCGAGCCGGGATGACAGCCCCTCAGATCGCTCTGAGGAACTGCTCCAAAGAGGTAGGGGAGGAGCCAGGATATAAAGGAGCTTTACAACACAGACCAGGTAGTAGGAACAATAAAAGATTACTCATTATCTAAAGAAAATCAGACATCTCAAGTTAAAGAATTTAGCACTTTTCTGTGTATAGGAGGAAGCAAACATTTGGGCTCATTGAATTTATTCCTTTGACAAGCACCTAGCTACCTAGGGCCAGTGTCCTGTCCTTTCTTATTCTGAGTCCCTCAGGGTTGCACCATTGTGAGTGGCTGCAGAGGCTGGGCTGCGGGCTTGTCTTCACTGGGGGGAGGCGGCAGTGATGACTTCATGGTTTCAGCATTCCTTGTTTACTGATATGGTCTGCAGTTTTTTTCATTCACACTGGGAATCAACTATGTTTCTTATCCTCAAATTAGTCAATTTCATCTGAATCTCTTTTGCCAAACCAGCCCTCTCCCAACAGGTCCAGGAGCCAGCTCTTACTTGACACCTCTATTTCAGGCAGTATAGCCAAATAGTTAAGAATACAGACACTGGTGTGGTATGTATATACAATGGAATATTATTCAGCCATAAAAAAGAAAGAAAGAGCTTTTAATGTGGAAAAGAAAGGAAGAAATTCTGCCATTTGTGACAACACGGATAGACCTTGAGGACACTGTGCTAAGTGAAATAAGTCAGATAGAGAAAGATAAATTTCACTTATAGGTGGAATCTAAAAAACAAAATAAAAGAAAAAAACACAAGAGTTTGTTTGTTTGTTTTTGCCAGAATAGGGGAGTAGGAGTAGGGGGTGAAATGGGTGAAGATGGTCAAAAGGTACATTCTTCCAGTTATAAAATAAAGAAGTCCTGGGGATGTAATATACAGCATGGCAACTATAGTTAACAACGTTGTATTGTATATTTGAAAGTTACTAAAAGATCTTAAAAATTCTTACCACAAGAAAAAAAAAAATCTGTAACTATGTGATGATGTAATGATGGATGCTAGACTTGTGGAGATCACTCCGCAGTGTATACATACATTGAATCATTATATTGTGCACCTGAAACTAGTGATTTTACATGTCAATTATATCTCAATTTTTTAAAAAGCAGCATTAAAAAAAGAGAACACAGGTGCTGAAGCCAGACAGCCTAGGGTCAATCTCCTGTACCCCACTGATTTCAGCTGTGTGGCCTCGGCAAGTTACTTGACTACTTGGCACTTCATCTGTGAAATGGAGACAGTCATCACATGTCTAGCTTCAGGTGTGTTGTAAGGACTAGATGAACTGGGATGTGTAAAGCATTTACAATGGTGCCTACGTGCCTGTGGTAGGCAGCTTCTCGCATAGCTCCCAATGGTCCCCAACTCTTGGTATTCAACCCTTGTGGTAATTCCTTCCCCTCAAGTGGCCTGGATCTAATGACTTGCTTCTAGAAACAAACAGAATATGGCCAAAATGATGGACTATCACTTCTGCGATTAGGTTACAAAGATTGACGTCTGTCTTGCTAGTGTGCTCTTTTCTGGCACTTTCTCTGATGAAACCGGCTCCCACACTGTGAAATGCTCTGTGGAGAGGCCTGGCATCAAGGAACTGAGGGAGGCCTCTGGCTAAGAGTCTGCGAGGCAATAAAGATTCAGTCCAACCACCTGCCAGAAAATGAACTCTTCCAGGAACCATCTGGGGAGCCCTGGGAAGAGGACCCTTCCTGGCTGAGTCCTGAGACACCTGGAGCTGTGTGAGTCCCAGAATCAGAAGACACAGAGTCCTCTCCCCCTAGATACTGCGAGAAAATAAATATTGCTTGAAGCCCTATGTTTGGGGATAATTTGTTACACAGCAACAGATAACTAATACAGTACTCAAGCACTCTATAAACATAAGCAAATAATAGATATTTCAAAATTTTTATCCCTCCCTACCCAGTATATATACCTCAGTAAAGGGGACTACCATCCATTCACTTCAGTCAAACCAAAAGCCTACCAAAAAAAAAATCATCCTTAATTCTTCTTTTTTCTCAACTCCTCCTCCCCTAAATAAACTAGCTACATGAATATCTGAGTACGAGTATTTCAGGAATAGAAAGTTAAAGGTCTCAAATGCTGGAGAGGCTGTGGAGAAAAGGGAACACTCCTTCACTGCTGGTGGGAGTGCAGTTTGGTGCAGCCACTGTGGAAAACAGTATGGAGATTCCTCAAAAGACTAGGAATACACTTACCATATGACCCAGGAATCCCGCTCCTGGGCATATATCCAGAAGGGACCCTACTTCAAAATGACACCTGCACCCCAATGTTCATAGCAGCATTATTTACAATAGCCGAGACATGGAAACAGCCTAAATGTCCATCAACAGGTGACTGGGTAAAGAAGATGTGGTATATTTATACAATGGAATACTACTCAGCCATAAAAACCGACAACATAATGCCATTTGCAGCAACATGGATGCTCCTGGAGAATGTCATTCTAAGTGAAGTAAGCCAGAAAGAGAAAGAAAAAATACCATATGAAATCGCTCATATGTGGAATCTAAAAAAAAAAACCAAAAAAAAGCATAAATACAAAACAGAAATAGACTCACAGACATAGAATATAAACTTGTGGTTGCCAAGGGGGTGGGGGATGGGAAGAGATAGACGGGGATTTCAAAATTGTAGAACAGATAAACAAGATTATACTGTACAGCACAGGGAAATATATACAAGATCTTGTGGTAGCTCACAGAGAAAAAAATGTGACAATGAATATATACATGTTCATGTATAACTGAAAAATTGTGCTCTACACTGGAATTTGACACAACATTGTAAAATGATTATAAATCAATAAAAAATGTTAAAAAAAAAAAAGGAAAGAAAGAAAGTTAAAGGTCTCTAGGCAAAAATATGCTTGGGTTATTTTAAAACAAGGGAGGGGGGAGTTGAAAACCTGTGTGGTTAGAGCTACCAGCAAGGGAGAGAACAATACAGAATAACGAAACAGAATTAGAGAGGAAAGCAAGGGGCCAGATCACCTAGGTCACTGGAGGAGCTTGAGCTGTTATTTCAAGTGTGATGAGAAGCAAATAGAGGACATGAAGCAGAGCTCCAGCACCCTCACCACATTTGTGCCAATCTTAGTCACAGTTACACCTTGTGGCTGTTGGGTGGAATAATGATCATAAGAAGACAAGAGTGAAGCAGAAAGACAAATTAGGGAAATGCTCTTGATATTCCAGGTGAGGGATATAAAACTTTAGACCACGTGGTGGAAGCACTGATGATGAAGAAAAGCGGATGACAGGAAAGTATTTTGGAGGCAGCACTGTTGCCGGTGGATGCAACTGGTGTTCCAGGTTCTTGTCCCGTCCCAGAAAGAGTTCAGAGACAAGACTTAGAGGTTAAAAAAGTAAAGTGAAAATTTATTAAAGGATGGACAGTACACTCTCAAGGGGAGAGCGGGCAGGCTCAGGTGGGCGGCTGCCCGGAGTTTCTTCGGCAAGTTGGTTACACAGGGTGTAGAAATGAAAGGGCGGAATATTCACTGGGGAGGGAAGGGCGTGGGGTCATATTTCCTGATTATCATCCCAACTCCACCTTCCCAAAAGGAGGAGGGATTTTTGTCCTTATTTAGTCTGGATCGGAGGTGTCATGGCGTCCGTGCATGATGGGGACTTCTGACCTGCAAGGCTAATTTTTTAGAAATGAGGGCATAATGAGCAAAAGCTTACATTTGGACACTGGAAATTCCGCCTTTTCTGACCTTTCTTTGTTGGTCTCCAGGCCAAAAGGTGTGGCCCCTTATCAGCCCAAAGATTCCTGCTTTTCCTTCTCTTCCCAGAGACCCCTGGTGCTTCCATGTTGTATGTTTGCCTGCATTTGGCTTGTGCTCCTCCTTTCTGCCCAATTCCTGCCATTTGATCTGTGTCCCCCTTTCTCTGCTCATGTCTAGTTCTCTGCCTGCTCTAACAGGACCAATGGAATTTACTGAACAATTGGATGGTGAAAACAGAAGATGGCTTGTAGGTGTTTAGCTTGAGCCCCAGGGGGAGATGAGGCAGGAAAATGTCCAAAATGTCTTGTTAGAAATCAAGATTGCTCCTTTCACCACATAAGCCTGAGATGAAATTAGACATTCAGGTGGCATGTACCCATCTGGAGTTCTGGGGAATAGTTCGCCCTGGAGGTTGGGGGGAAATCAACATAAAGATGACACTCAGTGCTGTAGGGAAGATAAAAATCCTTTTCATTCTTCCTTTCTCAGTTCCCAGCAGTGGCCTCTGTAACAAAAGACAGATTAACAAGAGAAAAGCAAACAGAAGATTATTAACATGTGTGCCTCATATATACATGAAAGAGGTTAGGGGGAAAGTAACTCAAAGAGGTGGCTTAGAACTCTGGCTTCTAGAGCAACTTCAACAAAGAACAAAAAAATCTGCAGAGAAATGGTAAGACAAAGGGAAGTGGTTTTAGTCTTCCAAAAGCATCAAACTGTAGAAAGGTAAGTACGTGGAAGGAAACGAACAAAGTGAGGCTTGTTTGCTTCTTCCTTATTGCTGTCTGGGATGATATAGTTAGAATCATTTCCAGTAAAGAAAATTTTATATCCTGCCTTTGGGCAGGAGGGGAGAGAG
This sequence comes from Camelus bactrianus, assembly GCF_048773025.1. Lineage (NCBI taxonomy): Eukaryota > Metazoa > Chordata > Mammalia > Artiodactyla > Camelidae > Camelus > Camelus bactrianus. The sequence continues at coordinate 19,546,366 of NC_133572.1, forward strand.
TAGAGAGAGATTTTCTTGCATTTGCTGCTTCTTAATTGCCTTCAGTTCAAAATAATTCTTTGTCAAAGAGGTATATTTTGGGGTGGCATTTCTAGTTCAGCATCCAAGAACTGCAGAAGATCATCTAGGGAGAGGGTGCACCTGAAAAAGAAGGACCACCTCTGAGCCCCAAGCTGCTCCAAAATGTAGGGGAGGAGCCCCTTCCAGTAGAAGGGGAGGGGCTCGCCAAGGAGGCGCAAGAAACCAGCTGAGTGAACTTGGGAACTGAATTTGAACAAACCCCCAGGGCACCTGGGGCACAGAGAAGTAAGCTGTTGAAAAGATGACAGCCCAGTTCAGAGCTTGGCTAACAGAAGGTGTGTGAGAATGGCCAAATCCCCCTGAAGAGGTCTGGGGGGAACCTGAGTCTCCTAAGGAATGAAGGTGAATTAATCTTTGCTGGGAAAGGTTAAGGATCAGAGTTAAGGATACAGGTAGACAGCAGCGTTTCTCAGCTGGAGTTCCTCATCTGAACCTCAGAACACAGCATGATTTGAGTGACAAGTCTAGAATGCAGAATGCGTGGCCCCTGTTTCAGATGCATAGGGGAGAAGTTAGTAAGATGCTGTAGGGCACTGTGGCTTAACTGATACTGGATCTGGTTGAGGAAAAAAGAAAAAACCACACACATACAGTAACAATAACAAAACACAAGAATTGGAGCCTAGAATTTAAAACAAAAAGTGGAATTTCAAGCCATACTGAGCCCATGTGGTGTGACCCTCAGGTGGAGGTTGGGGGTGGGGAGGCGGTCCTGACCCATATCCGGTCACTTTGTGTTTACAGCCAATGTGCTCCCTGCTCCTTAGGGTAATTGCACCCACCTGCTTCTGGCGGTTGAGCTCGGCCACCTGGCCTCTGTTATTTCAGGACCCTGTTGCCCCCATGACCATCATGGAGCCCAGGCCTGTGACAGCGTCTCCCACCAGCAGCCCCAGGCCTGCGTCATCACTAAGGTCAATGGAGTGGCCTCTAGGCTCCCATGAAACGCAGTGGCTGGGGGTTTCCTGGTCTGTGTGGTGCCTTCAGTCTAGCAGGCCTGAAAGGGAGCAGGACCCTGTGTCCCCTACCCTCTGCCTCTTGTTTATAGAGAAACTGATGTCCCCTAGGCCTCCCTGAGTCACAGAAGAGCAGCTCAAGCCATTGGTTAGGACAAGCCTGCAGGCGCTGGGGGACAGTGACGACTCTGACCTCCTATCTCAACAATTAACTGAGATTACTCCTCCATTTTCCTTTAAGACTTTCATGGTTGAACAGAATTTTCGAGATTTTTCGGGGGGAGGGGGGATACTGGGTCCACCAGATTGCAGGCATTCTGGTTAAAAGCAACTTTCCTTTTTGGTACCAAGGCCGTTGCCCCCAGGATCAGACCCCGGGCCGCTCCCTCAAATAGAAACCAAGTACTCTTATCTAAGCCTCCAGAGGTAGTTGCAGAGAAGAAAGAAGAACTGGTTAGAACCAACTAAGCCCAAGATGGTGGAGGATACGACTTCCAGGGGGCCCTGAGCCTCATTATACGTTCCCTGTGATGTATTAGCTGCTAAGTGACACACCCACCAGCGCCATGACAGTTGACGGTTGCCATGACAACCAGAAAAGTCCATATGAGGACTTGAACAAGGACTGATTGGCTCCATCACGCCCGGAAGGAGGACATGATGGTGGAAGCCTCCCGTAGAAGTCCACGCAGCCCGACCCGGGCGGGAGCTGTCCCTGCCGCCCGGCTTGGCTGACGGCTCCCCGCAGGGGCCCCTCTCCCTGCTCCCTGCTCAAGCGCTTTCCTTCCTTTTCCTCTTTTGAGAAATAAATGTAGTTTTCACTCCGTCCCTCTGCTTCTGCTCTGCAAATGCTTTCACAGCTGGCAACAAGAACCCACACTTTAGTGGGCTCCCTAATTTAGGGGGTCCTGTCATCCCCTAGCAGGCCCACACCTCTGGATGTTTTATTCCTTATTTCTTTTCTTTTCTTTTTCATTTTTTTTCTGTTTCTCCTTCCCTGATTGCATTGCCCTGCCAGCCCCTGAAACTTTTCTTCTGGCTTGGATGTTTATTGTTTTTATGCACATTTTCATACTTCTCCTATATACGTACGAATCCTTAAATAAGACATGGTACTTATTGTTTTACATTGTTCACACTCTACAAAAATATCACCTTTCATAGATTATTCTGAATTGTTTGTTCATGCTTTTTTTTTGTTGAGTTACTCAGTTTACAATGTTGTGTCAATTTCCAGCGTACAGCACACATTTTCAGTCATACGTGAACATACGTATTTTCGTTGGCACATTGGTTTTCACCGAGAGCTACCGCAAGGTCCGCTGGCCACGGCCGTGCCTCCAGCTCTGCTTCACTTGATGCAGCTGAGACTTTCCCCAGTGACTAAGAGCCACACTCGCAGTGTATTAGCGCCGTCTCCTGGGGCCCTTGCCGAGGCATGAGTCCTAAACCAGGCGAGAATGCTCTCTCCCTTTTCCAAAGTTACATCCCGTGCCCCTTGATTCAGCACCCTCAGCATCCAGCCCCACACACACACACCCCCAATCCCCGAGGGGACACGTTGACCAGGTCCTACAACCACCAACGGAGCCCCTTCCTCCCAGCACTTCTCCAGCTGAGTTATGCTGTTACTTAACCCCAGTTATGGGTCTGATGGCCAAGAAAGGAGGTAGAGATGCAGCCTGAGCAGGGCACGGGTCCTGCCTTGCAAGACTGCATCCCCCACATCATCTGCCAATAAACAAGGGGCTCTAGCCCTTAACAGGGAGGAGTGAATCACTTCTCAGGTTCAGAGGGTCAAAGAGAATCATGGGTTGTTTTAGTGCATCCACCCAAACGGCCCACCCAACGTCTCAGACTCTCACTCCTTCCAAACCAGGGTGCTGACCTGGAAACAGCAGACCAGCTAGAGCTGAGAATTCAACGTTCTCCGCAGTTTGGCCACTCTCACCATGTAGAAGTCTTCAGTTCATTGCTTTCAGGCTGCAGGAGATGGGAATCAATTTTGTATGCAGCCAAGGATGCACTCTGGCTTCACATTTCACATTATACTGGTGAGTAATCTCCCTCAGCCTTTCACCGTCTCTCTCCAGGGCCATCTAATTCCTAACAGCAGTCATCTGCTTCCCAAATTCTTATATTCACTTCCTTTCCCCAGAAACTCTCAAACCCGAGATGTTGCACCTGCCAGTGCGTTGCCTCCCACCAGTATCCCATCTCAGTTTACCACCTGTGAAGGTTTTAGCCAAAGCACTGGATCTGCATGCCTGGGGCTATTAACTCTCCCCCTGCTACCTGCAATGGGGTCTTTGTTCCAGGCAGCCAGGACAGGCAACAAAATCCCGTTTCAGGACCACATTGGTTGGCTTCACCAGGAGACAGACTCTGAGACACTGAGGTTTCCGTGCAGAGGTTATCGGAGAGTCTTTGCAGAAATAACACCTGTGAGCAGTGAGGGACGAAAGACCCATCAGGGAAGTACAGCTGAGCTGCAACGTGCTCGTTGAAGATCCAACCGGGAGCTCTGAAGCTGGGGTGGCCCTTCTGTCATATCCCAGATTTAGGCAAGGTGGACAAGCCTTTGTCCCCCTCGTGAAGCAGTGGTTGAATGTGCACTGCCCCTGGGGAAGGAGCATAGCCTTGGGCAAAGTGTCTTTTTTCACTGAAGACAGTTCCAGAGAGCAGCCCAGCCAACAACCAGCCCGGCCACCGGAAGAACAAGCACCCCAGCCCCGGAGGGGAGTCCGGGCGGCACGTCACAGCATCCATGATGCTCTGCAGCCCTGGGCACATCACTTCACTTCCTGATTCTGTTTCCAGACCTGCAAGACAAGGGAATAATACCTAGCTCACAGAACACTCAGAAGATCAAATGAAAAAGCAAGTATAAGCAATTGGAAACTGTGAGCAAGGTTGTTCTTTTCAGCCTGAATTCTGTAGCAGTCTCGTCACCATCATTCTACTGGGCCCCACACTCTCTTGCCATCTCCAGAACAGTCAGTATTTTACTTATCCAGCGAGATTTATCTTGAAGATCAATTTTATTGTTTCTCCAAAAAGTTGAAATGATGGTGTTGAGACATGGAGAGTTTATTATGTGTGTCTTTGGATTGTTTTTCATCTTAAATTTCTAAAATAAGCCCTTTGATAACAAAAAAAATCTATTCACCTATAATCCAGGATTCTGTAGAGAATAAAATTCAAGAATTTAAAAATTTAAAACTGCTCTCAAAAAAATTTACCAGTTCAAAGGAGATTCAGAGATAAATTATGCAATTTTAATGAATTATCACTAGAGGGAGCTAGTTACAAATAAATTCACACGTAGCCTCAATTTCTGAGTTTAAATTTATTTCAGACTAATTGTGTATCTATCTGCATGGTCAATATGGGTGTATTTCTAAAACTCAGATAATTTCAATTGAAGGTAGAAGATTAGACCTTAAAAGTCTAAAGTGAGTATAAGAATCTTTTCTCTTTCCAAACATTTTGGAACATTTGAAATATCTGTGCACTAATTCTAGAGCATTCACAGACATGTCACTTTTTGTGTTTAGGAAGAAAAAAATCAACTCTAATGATCCGTAACTTCCCCTCCAATGTAACCTTCTATGACCTACAAAACGAGCATTTGGTATAGGAAATGTAACAGCATAGTTTGTATAGGAAATAACCAGAAATACATTAATTTGGAGATACTTTTAAATTATTTGGTAATAAATGGAGCTCCAACATGATGAACTATAGGGAATGTAGCATATCTAGATTTGATTTCACTTATTAAAACCAGGCAAAAATTTGAGAATCGAAGGCAGTAGCAATACTGTGTTGAAACATGATTTATCCTGTTGATTTCATGCCCTCAACAGCACATTAGCTACAAAAAGCCCTTGTTTTCAAAAAGGGACTGGGAGTGAGGGGTTGGAGTGGGCTGGGGACCTAGTTCCCAAATTTTTCCACATGGAACTTTGTATTTTTGCTGTTTTTCTGAACTATCTCAAACAGAATTATATCAGTTGCCTCTTCTCTGCCTCCTTTCTTCAAACTTCATTGACTTCTAAAATATGAAAATTTTCTACTCTTTCTCAGCTTTAGTTTCTTGACGTGGTAACGATTAGGATTAAAAATAATCCAGAAGAAAGCAGGAAATAAGACTCCACTGAAATGTGGTGCAAAATAGAAGCCTTTGACTCAGAAGTCAGGTTCACAAGGGTCTGAATTCAGTTATATTGGTTACCAGCTGTGTGATCTGGATAAATTTCATAACCTCTGGGAGCTTCCTTGTCCTCATCTGTAAAATGGAGACAACTTAAGATTCTTTGCAGGTCTTCGGTGTAGGGAAGCATGCAAAGCACTCAACTTTGTGCCTCACAAGCAAAAAGCCTTTGGAGCACGTTGGCCAGTTTGACATTGGGATGGGCAGGAAGGAAGGGCAGGATCCCAGGCTGCGTTCGTGAACCAAACTCTTGAAAACCTAACCAAGGATTTTGGATGAGGAAGAGACCTCAGAGATTCTCAAACCAAATCCTCTTTTTTTAAATGATGAAAACCAGGACCAGGGTGGGTACGTGGCTTTCACAAGTTCTCACAACAACGTGCTCACAGGATGAGGGCCACAGCGATAGAGCTGAGGCCTCCTCTCTCCTGGTTCCGTGGCTCTGTCAGGGGCTTTGGGTCCATGACCCAAGCCTCTTCTAGGAGGTGGGACGGCTCAGGACCCCGCCGAGCGCCAGAGGAGGGTGCAGCTTTCCTTGGGAACTGTGAAGACCTTGGCCACTTTCTCCAGCTTGTGGCTGAGGCCGGCCCATCATTTTTTTTTTTCCATGGTGGTTTCTGTGGGGCTCATCTCCTCATTCTTCCCTTCAGGTTGTGCGGTGGGAGCTGAACAGGGATGGGGCGGAAGCAAGGATACAGGACCTATGTACTTAAGGGTGGAGGTGTTTCGGAGATTTTGCTAGCTTCTTCTTTAGCAGGGCAGTGACCTTTCCCAGTCCTAAAACCCTGGCGCAGCCATACAGGAAAGGAAGCAGAGGACCTATTAAAGCTCTCGGCTGTGCCTCAGTCTAAAGGCGCCCGGAGTCCCTGTGACCCCGGGAGGCCTGCCCCGGTCGCTGCGGTAACTGGCCACGGCGGATCCGGAGCAGAGCTCCCGGCCAGCGGCAGGCGTGCATCCCCGGGCCCAGCGCTGGGGAGGCGCGAGGGGTCAACGCCTGGGGTCGCGGCTGCTTTCCTCCAGGTGGCGATGATCACGTGGCCGCCTCCTTCTCCTGGCTTTTTGTTCTATAACCTCCACCTGTACCTTTCCCCGACATCGTATGTGCTGCTGCTTTTGTGCTTTAAGCAAATGATAACAGCTGTGTCCGTTACGTTTCTGCCTTTGAGTCCCAGATCCGAGGTGTTTGCAGCACAAATCAGCTGGTGTCAAAAATATCCCTTTTCCTAAGTCTTTCACTTTACACGTTTCATTCAGTGGCAACGGCTTAAAATTGTATTCTCAAAGCCAGCTGGTGTGATGTGGGGCACGAGGGGGCAGCATCAAATAAGTGAACTAAATGACTCAAATTCAATGATTCCTATTGGTTTTCCTAAAATTCTTCTTTGGCATAATTTTGGAAAATTATTCTTAGGGAGGAAGAGGCCAAAAAAGAGTTATTCCACTTTTTTAAAACATAAATGGAGAGAGAGAGATTAGCGATTTGCTTCGTCAAGGCTTCATCTTTTTAAGTAAAATAACATTGAGTCAAAGAGGAAAACAGATATAACATCAAACTATTCACAAAATAACGAAAATTTTTTACATAGAGAACTTTCGGGGTTGTAACCAAGCTAGACTCAATGTTAAATAGCCTTAAGCCTTAAATGCTTTCCTTCTTAAAAGAGAATTTTTTCAACTATTTGACTCATAAGTTAGAATACCTAAAATAAATCCAAGAAAACAGAAAATCGGGATAATTAAAAGAAAGTAAAACTGAGAAACCCAATAACAGGTGTTTGGGGAGGGGGGTGGGAATGCAAACGTCTTCCTGTCAAATTCAATGCACACACACACAGCAGAGAAAAACAAAATAAGAAATGATCAATATACTGGAAATTCTTGTTTATAACAAACATCATGCAGATAAACAGAAATCTCAGTAAATTAGATGATTAGCAGAAAGTATAACGGCCAGAACTGAATCAAAAGAAAACCTGAAACTTACAATGGAAAAATAAAAAGTTATCAAAGGAATGTTTGCAGAAGCTTTCCAAGCTCAGTGAATTTTGAAGTTGCATTGTTTCAGACTTTCCATAGTTTGACAAAGATACACAAAAATATCAAACCAATTTATTGGCCAAACTTTTTTATGCAGCAGAACTCATTCAAATCCTTGCATTTGAGTCACATCCTGACCTCTTCCGTTTACTCAGGGAAGTCTGCAACTCTCACCAGGCTGCTAAAACACTTGATTGGATTTTTCATCTTTTTGGCTCTTAGAATGTTAAAATGTTTTTTCTAGCAAGCTCCACAGAGTCCTGATCTGGATGAAATTTTTCCCTCTTTCATATTCTTATGAGAAGGGCCACCCAACTCTTAAATGTTTCTACATGGTATCTGATTGCATTCTGCAAAGCTCTGTGGGTTTGAGAGACCATGAGGTCATACTTCTTAAGGTCATTCTACTAAACAGTCCTTCCAGTTATTAAAATATTATTAACCACAATAATTAAAACAGAATGATATTGATGCAAGAAGAGCTTTTCAGCGAAATAGAGAACAAAGAAACAGGCACAAGATCTAAAAAACTTAATTTACAGTAACCACTAATTAATAAGAAAGAGGAATATTATTCTATTTATTGAATAAATTGTGTTTTAAAATTAGCTGTATCTGGTGATATAAAAATACAAATTTCAAATGAATTGAAGTTTCAAATATAAAACAAAATAAAAAGCTATAATATGAACATTTATCTTCTCTTTGAGTAAGAAATTAGGACTTTCTAAGCTTAAACATTAAAGATACCACAGTCCATGTGACTGCATAAAAACTTAGAACATCTACATTTCATCAAACATAGACCCAAAAAAGAATAACCAGTGGAAAACATGACAAAGTTAACAAATGGTTAACATCCTTTACACATAAAGATTTCATACAAGTTGTTAAGGAAAACACAAAGACCTTAATAGGAAACTGAGCAAATCATATGTAAAGAGATTTCCCAGAAGAGGAAATACAAGTGGAAAAGACACATGAAAAAATTAACCTAGCACACCACCAGGCATGAAACTTATTGTAAACTATGGACGTTGGGTGGTTATGAGGTATCAACGTAGGTTCATCAGTTGTAAAAAAACATACCACTCTGGTGGGAAATGTTGATAAGGGGGAGGTTATGCACATGTGGAAACAGTGGGTATGTGGGAAATCTCTGTTCCTTTCTCTCAATTTTGCTATGAACCTAAAGTTGCTGGAAAAAAACTGCCTTAAAAAATTAATACAAAATATGTTATTAGTATATAATATATAATAATTATATAATATAATTATATACAACAGTTATTATATAATTATAATATATAATAATTAATATAAAATATTAGTATACAATATTAGCCTCACTAGAGATCAAATAAAAGCAAAATTTTTAAATGGCAAAATGCCTACTTTTTCTGTTGATCAGTATAACATTTCTGGAAAGCCATTTAATACTTTCAAGTATCTTTTTTTAATATTTTATTTGTTTATTGCTGTATTTATTTTATTTTAGTAGCAGGGAAGGTAATTAGGTTTATTTATTTTTAGAGGAGGTACTGGGAATTGAACCCAGGACCTCCTGCATGCTAAGCATGCACTCTACCACTTGGACTATACCCTCCCCCTCAAGCATCTTTAAATATTCTACCTTTTAATCCAGTTTGTCTACATATTACCAATATATTGCTACATAACAGAGTACATCCAAATTTAGCAGCTTGTAGGACAATAACTTTTCTTTATTGAAATATATTTGACATATAGTATTGCGTAAATTAAAGGTGTACAATATATGTTAATTTGATACATTTTTACATTGTAATGTGATCGCCAATTGCGGCAATAATGAGCACCTCTGTCACGCTACATAATTATCATTTCTTTTCAGAGCTTGGAATAATCAAGTTCTAGCCTCTTAGCAAACTTGATGATTATAATACAATATTGTCGTCTGGGTTCGCTATAGACAATACATTCATTGCCTCATGTAGGTTCTGCAGGGGGGAAGCTGAGAGCAGCTTGGGCTGAATGGTTCTGGGTCAGCGTTTTTCATGCTGTTGGCCAGGGCCTTAGTTATCTGAAGGCTCTTCTGAAGCAGGAAGACTTGCTTCTAAGACGACTCATTCACATAGCAGTCAGCAGGAGGCCTCAGCTCCTCACCACATGGACCTCTTCGTGGAGATGCTGAAGTGTCTTCACTGTGTGTCAGCTGGCCTTTGCCAGAGCGAGGGACCCATCAGAGAGAGAACGAGGAAGAAGCCATGATGACGTCAGTGACCTGGCCTGAGAAGCTACCTTCATGGTGTTTGCAATATCCCATTGGGTAAACAAAGAAGCTCTATGTATTTAGGGTGGGGTTGGGGATGGGGAGGACTTAATCAAGGACAAGACTGCCAGAAGAGGGGGACCCGTGGGGAGCACACGGGAGGCTGGTCACCAGAGTCTACCTGTAGGAATCTCATTTAATCAAATAATCTGAAATACAGACAAAACTTTTGGCCTTAAGATATTCATTGAAATCCTATCTATAGTCGTAACAGTTTGGAAATACAATATTGAACAGTGGAGCTGGGTAAGTAGACTATGGCATGTCTATCCAATGGACTGTGATATTCATATGTTCATTGAATGTTTTAAATTATTTTGAAAAATGCCTATGCCCTGGTATTATGTGATAAAAAACGGCTTATACTATCGAGCTTTATAGTGCGCTAGGAACTACTCCAAGTGCTTTGCATGTATTAATTAACTTAACCCTCACAATAACCCTGCGAAGCAGACCACTAGGGTTATTCCATTTGACATCTAAGGAAGCTGAGTTGCAGTGGTAATAGGTAAATTGCCCAGATTGCCACAGTCAGGAAGTGGAAGATCCAAAATTCAAACCTAGATTTTCTGACGGTGTTAACCACGATGCTATATTGCCTCACACTTAGTATCACACGATCATGTAAAACGTACATAATTTTCTATATATATTTATATGTATAGAAAAATGACAAGAAGAAAACACACTAAAATATGAATGACTACCACCTCTAGCTGACGGGATTGTGGTTACCTACTTTATTTTTCAGACTTTTCTCCATTTTCAATTTTTTCCAAAATAAGTGTACATCATGCAGATCATTAGGGGAAAAAAATCCTTTCAAGGAACTAGAAATACTGTTGGGAACTGTGTCTAGATTCTAGTGACCAGAAAACAAAATTCTGAAATTCATTTATCCGGGAGAGGAGGGAAATAGCTCAGTGGTGGAGCTTATGCTGAGCATGCATGAGGTCCTGGGTTCAATCCCCAGGACCTCCGTTTAAAAAAACAAATTCATTCATCTAGAGAGATCATTACCAAAGTGGTTTCATTTTCAGCCCAACACACTGCAAAACCATTTTGTGGAAGGTGGAATATAATGGGTTGTGTGCATTTATTACGTACACAAGTATAAAAAGAATGACAACAAATGTTTTTAGAATGTTGTGTAGCCTTTACAAAGCACTTTCACACAGTTATGCACTTGATAAACCAGCGTACGTCCTTAATTAGCACCCTTCCCAGCTATTTAAATCACTCTTGAGACATTTGAAAAAGGCCCTTTGTTAACTGGAACTGAACACAGCCAAATTCTTCCAGGGTGTGTGGTTGTACAACATTCACTGAGAAGAGCAACCAGTTGTGTGTGTGTTGTGTGCGCGCGCGTGCCTGTGAGTGTGTGTACCCCGGGCAGAATTTGCTTAAGAGCACTGACATATTAGTGATTTTTTTAATCTTTTCCTTATTCGACTAGTGGTTACCACTTTAACTGTGCTCTTTTTAAAGTTTTATTGCGCAGCCTTGAAAATCCCGACTTAAAGGCTCCTGATGAGAAGCAAGTAATCTGTTCTTTAAGGACGTGAGCTCTTGCAGGTCGGCGGGGTCACATGGCAAGATCCCAGGCGTTCGGCGCTCAGTTGGCTCAGAACGCTTACGGTTGGATTTGCCCGGCTAAGTGTCTCGGCTACTCAGTTGTGCTCAGCGGAACTTTGTTGATGGATACATTTTCATTATTTCTTGCCAAATGTTAAAGCATGGCATGTTGTATTGCAAAAAGTAAGTAATTCTCCCACGGGAAGCAAACAAGTACCACAGCACCCATAATGTATCTTCCACTTCACTTATTAATTAAAAAAAAAAAAAAAAACACTAAAAGGTGTTGCCAGATGAGCGAATGTTTTATTCTGAACTTAAAGGACCAAGCAATCTTTCAGAGGGTGCATAATCAAGGAAAAGAGGGAAATTTGGGTGTTTTCCCAAGGGCTGAAGCAATGGTTATGAGTGTAGGGGTAAAGGAAGGAGGCGGCAATTTAAATGGCAGATCTAATGTCTTCAAAACAAAGGGCGCAGTTGACAAGGTATCTGGTTGATGTAATGGAAAAACCAATCATTCAGGTTTCAAAGGAGATTTTGTTTTTATGCTTGAATTATCTGGTTGGTCTGATGTAACCATATAATGACCAGCTTTCCCCTTTGTGTTAAAGAATAACCAGGTAGACCTGTCTCCTCAGGCCAGGGAAGCAAAAGCGAGAAAAAACAAATGGCGCTCCATCAAGCTTTTGCACAGAGAAGGAAACCATCAACAAATGAAAAAATGAAAAAAAAAAAACAGCCTACTGACTGGGGGAAGATATTTGTAAATGATGTATCTGATAAGTGGTTAATAATCAAAATATAAAGAACTCATACAACTCAATAGGAAAAAAAAAAAAAAACCCAAACAATCTAATTTAAAAATGGGCAGAGGCTCTGAATAGACATTTTTCCAAAGAAGACATACAAATGACCAACTGGAAATGAAAAGTTGCTCATTATGGCTACTTATCAGGGAAATGCAAATCAAACCGCAACGGGGTGTCACCTCACACCTGCAGGAGTGGCTATTATCAAAAAGACAAGAAATAACAAATGTTGGTGAGGATGTGTGGAAGGGAAACCTCGTATACTACTGGAATGTAAATTGGTGCAACCACCGTGAAAACAGTATGGAGGTTCCTCAAAAGAGTAAAAATAAAACTACCATGGGGAGAAGAGGGTGGGAAGGGATACACTGGGAGTTTGAGATTTGCAGATACTAAGATAAATAAACTAGATAAACAACAAGTTCATACTGTATAGTACAGGGAACTATATTCAGTATCTTGCAGTAACCTATGGTGAAAAAGAATATGAAAACAAATGTGTGTATGTTCATGTATGACTGAAACATTATGCTGTAATTGACACACATTGTAAACTGACTATACCTCAATAAATATATATATATTAAATATATATATATATATTAAAAAAAAAGAATTACCTTAAGATCCAGTAATTCCACTTCTGGATATTTTTCCAAAGAAAACAAGAACACTAATTCAAAAATATATATGCACTTGCTAATGTTCACAGCAACGTTATTCATAACAGCCAAAATATGGAAGCAGCCTAAGTGTCCATCAATAGGTTAATAGATAAAGAAATTGTGGTGTATATATATGATGGACTATTACTCAGTCATTAAAAATGAATGAAATCTTGCAATTTGCCACAATATGGATGGACTTAGAAGGTATTATGCTAAGTGAAATAAGTCAGTCAAAGGAAAATGCCATATGATTTCACTTATATGTGGAATTTTTAAAAATGAAGAAACATAACAAACCGAAACAGACTCATAGATACAGCAAACAAACAGGTGGTTGCCAGAGGGGAGGAGGGTCAAGGTGGCAAAATTAGGTGAAGGGGATTAAGATGTACCAACTTCCAATTATAAAACAAATGAGTCATGGGGATGTGACGTATAGGTATATAGTTAATGACACCGTGATAACTTTGTGCAGTGACAGATGGTAGCTGGACTTGTCATGCTGATCATTTTGTAATGTGTAAAAATCACAGTGCTGTATACCTAAAGCAAATATAACATTGTAAGTCAACTAAATATACTTCAATTTTAAAAAGTGACCAGGTATGACAGCATGGCAGGGAAAGGCCCATATGCCCCAGAATATGTCCAGTTGGGCTTCGTCAGTGTGATCCACTGATGAACTGCAAAGAAAATGTCATGTGCTTCACTTTACCTTCAAACCATTGTAGTATATGGAAAAAGCAAGAAGGAAGAGCGCCCATCAATTCATTGCAGTATCTTCCATCAAGATGCAGAGTCTATTTCCCCACCTCGTGGACCTGGACCACCCTTGTCACTTGCTTTGGACCAGGGGACACTGGGCAGAAGTTTGAAAAGCAATTGTGCACTGAGACCAGTCCTCTATTGTTGCTTTTGGAAATAAGCTGCTATGTCAGACTGAGATTTCCCTTCCATTGAGCTCAATCTTTCTAGTAAAACTATTGGTTTAATTTAAAATGTTGTTTTTGATATAAGATATTTATATTTAATTGATAAGGAACTATGTAAGATTTATGAAAGTTATAAAAATGAATACATTACTGTCTATGTCCTGGAGGAAAATAAGTCAAAAAGAAATAAGGCAACATGGGTGAGGGCACAGCTCAGTGGTAGAGCGCATGCCTAGGATGCAGGAGGTCCTGGCTTCCATCCCCAGCACCTCCACTAAAATAAATGAATAAATAAACCTAATCACCTCCCCCCACAAAAAACAAATGAAAAACAAGTGTACAAAAAAAAGGGGGAAGTTGCTAGGAAATAAAGAAAGGAAGGAAGGAAGGAAGAAAGAAAGAAATGTGCAGTGGCACATGGTGGCCTGAGACACAGATGACCAGTCACCCAGGACCCATTCACCCAGGAGGGCAAAAAAAGAGAGAAAAAGAAAATAAAAAGGAATATGTATATGTGTGTATATACACACACACACACACACACACACACATATATATATACATACATATATATACACACATACATACATACGGAATTACTGTGTGTATGTGTATATATATATATATTTATATACATATATATAAATAACTGAATTACTATGCTGTGCACCAGAAATTAACACAACATTGTAAATCAACTAAACTTCAATTTAAAAAATAAAATGAGGGTTGGGAAGGGATAGATTGGGAGTTCAAGATTTGTAGATACTGACTGGTATATATAGAATAGATAAACAAGTGTATACTGTTTAGCACAGGGAAATATATATAAGATGTTGTAGTAGCTCACAGTTGAAAAGAAAATGAAAATGAATATATGGATATTGATGTATGACTTAAAAATTGTGCTGTACACCAGAAACGGACACAATATTGTAAACTGACTATAACTCAATACAATTTTTTTAATAAAAAATAAAAAATAAAATAAAAATAGAGGGAAGGGTGAGTGAGCAGGTTGGGCAGGGTGAGCCTCAGATGGCGCTGCAGCCTGACCAAGTCTTGGTCATCAGGAAACCTGGAGCGACGTTTTCCCATTGGAGGAGTCTCATCTTGCGCTGAAGTGACTAAGCCTGTACCCACACTGAGCTCAGCCACTGGCTGAGGGATGCCCAAGATGACTGTGATGTCACCTCAAAATCTGAAGTAGATCTTGAAGGTGCTAACAAGCCAACTGACTCTTTAGGGCTGAACGGCAAGTCCTTTCTTGAGATCTTTCTTCTTTTCTAACTTAACCAGTTAATGTTATAAATTTCCCTCTAAGGGCTGCTTTAGTTGCATCACATAGATTTTATTTTTATTTGTTTTTATATATACATATGTATTTTAATGGAAGTACTGGGGATTGAACCCAGGACCTCCTGCATGCTAAGCACGTGCTCTACCCTCCCCTCTAGAAAATCCTTTCTTGAAGATCCAAGTGCTGTTCCTCATGACTGTCACAATGAGGTAGGTTTTATTATGATCCTCATTTATCAGAAAGAAAAGCAAAGCACAGAGATTACATAAATTCCTGGAAGTTACACAAGTAAAAGGGCTGGTAAATTTCTCCTGTTTTCCTTGTGGCTGATAAGTGGACAGTTTATCATTTATTAGCATTTTTAGAAATGTTCAGCTTCCATCAATGTATCATCAAATGCTTGTTTTATATTAACTTTTTATATTGTTTTAAAGCCTGCAAAGTATGCAAAAAGACTATCATGTAAAAGTTTTCATTTTAAAAAGCAAAATGATAAAAATTTAAAAATAATAATTTTTTAAAAAGAAACACCAAAATAAATAAATAAATAATAAAATAAAATAAAATAAAATAAAAAGCAAAATGATGTGGGAGAATACATTCCAAATTCCAGAAGTGTTTAGCCTTCTTTTTCTTTCTTCCCCAATCAAAAGGTGTTGCTGTTTTTAACAGTTAAATCTCTGGGCTGCAGTAGTCAAAGGTGTTAAGTTTCAATGTGGATGAAGAATTTACAGCATAGTTTTAAACAACTGAAAGCTGGAGTTGCAGGAAACTGCTCAGAGCCCCAGAGTTACAGTAGCACTCCCCGGTGCTGCCTTGAGGAGTTTATTGCCAACACACTGGTCTTTTTTACCTCCTTCACTAGGGAGGCATGAAGGACCAGAGGAAACAGGCAAGCAGCAGGCAGTCTAGCGGTTATAGGTACCATTTGCTTAATGACATTTTCTAAAACGATTTTTTTATTACCTAGAGAGCTTTCTCCTTCCCTTTCCATTTTCATGTTGTTCTGACTCAGGAAAATGCAGCTTAGGGCAAGCCAGAGAGTCAAGGCTCTCAGAGTATGGAGACTCCTCCATCTCAGCTAGTTCTTCCACCATAATCTGCTATGGGAAGGAGGCAATTGTGGGAAAACCAGAGAACACCAGAAAGCAAAAAAAAAAAAAAAAAAAGAGGAAGAAAACTGCCACCTGGGGCTAACGTTATAGTGTATACCCTTCCAGTCTCTCACTCCCTAGTGTATTTTGGTTTTGGTTTTGTCATTTTTTCAAACTATAGGCTCATTCCTTAAATATTAAAATAATATTATATATTATTAAATATATATCTTATATATTTAAATATATATTTATTTTTAAATATATAATTTTAAATACATTTTATTTATAAATATAAAATATATTTTATTTAATATATTATTAAATATACTTATATATTTAATTATATATTTTTAAATCTATAATAATTTAAAATATAATATATATTACATATAGTATTAAATATATGTTTATATATAGTAAATATTATTATATGTAAATAAATAGTAAAATATAACTGTTTTTTTACTCAATATCATGAACATCTTTTCACATTAATAAATTAATTTCTACAAATGTGTACATAGGGCACCAGCACAGGTCATTCGAAGGACACCCCCTGATTGAACATTTTTTTTTTTCTCTTCTTCTTTTTCTTCATATTAAAAACAGTAATTTAGGGAACACCCTTGTAGCCAAATCTTTTTTGTAATTTTTTGAGATGAAATTCACAAAACAAAATTTACCATTTTAAGCACGTTGAAGTGTACAATTCAGGAGTTTTTAGTATATTCACAAGGTTGTGAACCATCCCCATAACCAGTTCCAAAACATTTCCATCACCCAAAAAGACAGCCCATCCTGTTAGTGGTCACTCCCAGTCCCCACCCCCCTTCCCCTAGCAACTGTCTCTACGGGCTTACAAATCCTGGACATTTTACATAAATGGAATTATAATCTAAGTGGCCTTTCATGTCTGGCTTCTTTCACTGAGCAAAATGTTTTCAAGATTCATGCATGTTACAGCACGTATCAATATATCTTCATTCCTTTTATGACTGAATAATATGCAATTATATGAATACACAACATTTTGTTTATCCATTCACCAGATGATGGGCATTTGGGTTGTTTTACCTTTTGATTTATTATGAATAGTGATGCTATGGACATTTTTGTACAAGTTTTTGTGAGGGCATATGTTTTCATTTCTCTGGGGTGCATACCTAGAGGTGGAGTTGCTGGGTTAGGGGGTAACTCTACGTTTAACTTTTTGAGGAAACACCAAACTGTTTTCCACAAGGGCTGTGTGCCATTTTACCTTCCCACCAGCAATGTATTAAGGTTCTAGTTTCTTCATAATCCTCACCAACACTCCTTTTGTGCAGCTAAAACTTACGTACAATCTTAATTATTTAAGTTGAATCGAAGTTGGATTTCTAATTCGAGTCACAGGTCCATCACCAGCGATGAAAGAGGCAACAACACAGCCTCTAACAGAGCATTATATTAATTTTCTTTACAAGCAAAGGGCTAAAGTCAACAACAAGAAATTACTGGATCGCTGCCTGAAACTCATTCGCCATCACTATTTCTGTCTGCTGCGTCTACTATTTTAATTGCCTTTGGTGCTTGTCAGAACCATCGCTGGGAGAATTCATTTAGGACCTTAACTTCTGGATCACTGTGGGCAAGTTTCATCTCTTTTTAAAAATTCTACGTGAAGAGACGACGTGGAGGAGCGGGTGACTCCACGAGGCTCTTCACAGACATGAGAACCTGCAGAAACTACTTACGCGTATCAATCCTTGTTCATCTAAGAAAAGAAGACTTTCCTTTACTCTTGAATTTTCCAAACGTGGAGTACCTCTTCTTTCCCTAAACTTTCTTTCCTTGGAGCTACGAAACAGAAACCACTGAAGTTCCCATCTCTTCTTTCTGCCAGTAGTTCATCAGCGCTGACAAAGTTGTAAGGAAAAAACCTCCTTGACTCTTCCTCTATCTGCTGACTTGGAAACGTGTTTGAGCAGCCATGGAACGTAAGCCACTCCTTGGAAAGAACCGGACCTGGACCCCGAGGTCTAGAGTGGTAGACAAAAGACCAAGGCTGGCGTTGTCCTGGGGGCCAGGGGTGGAGAGTTGGATTCACAAGTGACTTTTTAGTTTGTTTCAAAAAATGTTCCATCATCTTTACAATGAGAATATATATTTTTAAAGCCAGAAGGGTTGGAGGGGCAGGGTACTAGCTCAGTGGTAGAGCACATGCTTGGGATGCACGAGGTCCTGTGTTCAATCTCCATTGCCTCCACTTAAAAAAAAAAACAAAAACAGAAAACAACAACAAAAAATTACCCACAGATGTGGAACTCTTAAAAAATGAAAAAATAAAAAATAAAACTTATAATGCCAGAAAGGTTGGCTTCTTTGCTATGGTTATTTGTGCTGGTGTAAAGGGTCATGTTTAACACACCCATTGCGTCCTACAGAACAGGAGGATAATATCCACCATCCGGAAAATCATGTGAACTTACTCATCTAACACATATAACGTTTAATTAATAAAAGAAGAAACCTGTATCTAACCAAGTAGTCACAGTTCCCTCACAATGTGAAAGAAACAGCTAAAATGTGGGCTTTGAATGTATCTGAGGTCTAAAAGCTATCTCCCTCAGATGAGTGAAAAATTAAGCATCTTAGTTCTCTGAGGTGCCCAGCACTACTCCTGGGCGTACGCACTACAGTAAGAGTCAAGCTGGCGGTGTTTTCTGTTGAGCGCACACTTTGTAGTTTCATTTTATACCCTATAAATCCCAAGCAAGGCTGCTTTTCTGAGTTGCTTTGATTGGAAAGAGACTATTCCACGTATGGTTTTTTCTGCTACTTCCCATCAATGGCAAGCCTCCTTTTCCACTAGATACAAAGTCCGCCTGAAAGGATACCTTGTAGCAAAGATTTTTTTAAAGAGGACATGAAAACATTCACCATAAAGGAAAAAGGTGATACGTTAATCTGCATTAAAATTAAGAACATCTGTGTTAATTCACTTAAATGTGAAATCCTTTCACAATACAGATATATATATATATATATTGAATCATCACGTTGTACACTTTAACTATTTTACAATTTTGTCAATTACACCTCAATAAAGCTGGAAAAAAAATAATTCTCAACCGAGTTATATATATGAAAGCATTAGAAACCACTATGAAACTCAACAGTTCTCAGTTCCTTCAAAGCTGACCAAGCCAGACACACCTTCCAACACAGCACCCAAAATAAAAGTTAAGAACATGTGTTTAAGGGGGGAGGTTATATCTCAGTAGTAGAGTGAATGCCTAGCATGCATGAGGTCCTGGGTTCAATCCCTAGTCCCTCCACTAAAAAATAAATAAACCTAACCCCCCACCCCACTCCCAAAACAAAATAAAAAAGAACAGGTGTTCAAAAGGTGCCATTAAGAGATCTAAAAGGCAGCTTACAGAGTGGGAGAAGATATTTGCAGTAAATATATGTATAGACACAGACACACACACACACCCATCCAAGGACTCACATCCCTAAAACACTTAGAAATCAGTAAGGATAAAACAAAAAAGACAACGCAATAGAAAAAGACAAAAGACACTGCAGACATTTCATAAGAGGGTATACGAACGGCCAGCAAACATATGGAAAGGTAGGTATTTAATTGATGGATCCATCATCAGGGATAAGTGGCTTAAAATTAAAATGTGGCCAGGTGGCCGAAGTGAAAATATCGGAGCACCAGGTGTTGGCAAGGTTGTGGAGCAGCCGAACTCACACACTGCGAACGGAGTGCAAAATGGCACGGACACTTAGGAAAATCATTTGCCAACATCTAAAATTGAACATCTGCATATCCCATGATACAATAAAGGTTATATTACAAGATATTGAATATAGTTTCTTGTGCTATACAGAAGAAATTTGTTTTTTAATCTGTTTTTGTATATAGTAGTTAACATTTGCAAATCTCAAGCTCCCAAATTTATCCCTTCTCACCCCCTTTCCCCCAGTGACCATAAGATTGTTCACTATGTCTGCGAGTCTATTTTTTTTGTAGATGAGTTCGTTAGTGTCCAGAAAGAGCTTCTCTTGGAACAGAATCAAGCCAGAGCATTTTGGGAGAAGTTCTTAGTGGACGGTAGAAACCAAAAAAAGAAAAAAAAATTGTTTCAGGGAAAACAAATGTGATCCCATAATTTAGCAATAAAAAAAGACATTGCAAAGTTTCAGAAATTTATTCAGTCACCTACGTAATAAATGTTGAGTTCTTACTGCACACCAGCCACTGAACGAAGTGCTGAGAAAACTATGATGGATGATGTGGAAAATAGACAGTAAGAAATACATACACAGGATGCTATGTTAGCACATGGAAAGGGCTTCTAAACCAATCCAACTGGTTTAGGAGAAGGCATTAAGTGACCATTTACTGAGTATTTTATTCCCAAGGGAGTTATCAAGGCAGAGGAGAGGAAACATTACAATGTGGGAGAGGAAACAACTGTTTGATAAGCATGTAATATAAACCAGCTCTGCCAGCGTCAGTCCTCCTTCCCCATCCAGTTTAGGAAAGGTCTGTAAACCCACTTTCTCTGCTATTTCACCAAAATGATCCCTTGGACTTGAAAGTAAACAGTCCCCATGCCTAACTCTCCATCACCATCTGGTCTCTAAAGCAGGGATCTTCAAATATTTTAGAGTAAACGTCTTATTAACACGTAATATACATACAGGGGTGTACACAACTCTCCAAACCTTTTTGATCTCTCTCCAATTAGTGAAAAAAATGCGTATACACTACCAACATGTTTCTTCTGTATGTTTATACTGCACATGTAGCACTGTGCTAATATTATGTACATTACAAAACGTAAAAACACAGGAGAAAAATAGATCTTAAAAGTTCTCATCACGAGAAAAAAATTCCACAATTACATGTTGGTGATGAATGTTAACTAGACTTATTGTGGTGATCATTCCACAATATATGCAAATATCAAATCATTATGTTCTACACCAGAAACTAATACAATGTTATATGTCAATTATACTTCAATAAAAAAAAAGTAAGAGACAGAATGAGAAAAATAAACAGAAACAGGAGCACTAATTTTTACTTTGTACACCCCAGTGAACCAACACACTACTTTGGAAACCACATTTATACAGATAGTGGGAACATGCTGCCTTAAGCAGATCAGTCAGAGGCTCTCAGGAGGGACTGGTAACTTCTGGGCTCAGCTGTACGGCATCAGCTTAAATTATGCTGGACTGACATCCAGGCTGCCCTAAACCTTTAGGACCATGGCCACAGCATCTGTAATATTCACGAATGGACTCCCCCAGCAGCATGTGCTTACCCACGATGGCAGTCCCCTGGGACAGGGAATTTGGAGAAGGAGAACACGAGTATGTTTTCTTTCTTTCTCCTTTGTGATCACTTAAAATTAACTGCGGAAAACCGTAAGGGTTGGCTTTTAATTCTTGACAAAGATTAAAATCGTCTTGGTCAAAAGGAAATAGAAACAGATTCTCCAGTTCAGATGTGTTTCTAAGGGTTACATTTAAGCTGAAGTAACTATTTAGATGACTGTGGATGAAACAATGGATTAGCCCCAGTTTCACCTCTACGACTAACGGACTGGGTGACCATTAGGTAGGTTTCATCTGTAAAATGAAGGCGCTAAAGTGGACAATTCAAAAACAGTCTCAGAGGATTGTGTGTGACTGACTAGCACCACCTTGTGGACATTCATATAGTAACGTATGATAAGGGAAGGTAGGTGGCCAGGACAGAAAAGCTGATTAAAACAGCCGCAAAGGGTTTCGTTTAACCTGGCAGCCTCTTCAATAATTCATCATTAACTGGGAATATAGGAAACACTTTTAGTTCTTCAGAAGAAAATGAAAATTCTAATTCATAATCAGGACAGATTCTTTTAACCATTGACAGACTGATATCCCCAGGTTGCTCCAGAAACCGCCAAAGAGATCCCTCCAGCATCCCTCATCACGGGCTTATTTGGGAGAAAGAGAAAACGTTACAAAGAGACCTGGAATCTATCTCACGGAGTTTAGGAAGCAGAGTCTCAAGCTGCTAGAGTCAAAAGCACCCCTGAAATCGTGCACTCCACTGCCCCTGGGGGTGTGGGGAGTGCACGGTGTGTGCCCTTGGAGGTCCAGGAGGCTAGGCTGGCTTAAACTGGAAAGTTGGACCTTAAGGCTGAGGCATGTTGTACTGGTAAAGCACAGCCAGAATTTACCCTTCAAAAATCATCCTGAGAGCCTATCTTGGCCACCCCCCGGATCTCAGTGCACTTTTGTGCAGCTTAATTGTATCTGGCATCGCTTCATGCCCTCTGTACAGTTTCCCAATCCTGGGATTCATGTGCTGCCAAAGCGTAATCATCTTGTAGTGAATACATTTTCTCCTTTAAGCACTGAAACTTAAGAAAGCTTTAGTGATTTTTTTTTTTTTTTTTGGAAGGAGTAGGTGTCTGAATGTGAACTGTTTATGACCTTTCCTGTGTTCAACATAATTACGGACAATAAAAAAAGTTTTCATTCCCACCATATCCAATTAGACCTCAGCGATAAAAAGAACAAACGATGTCACCCTGCACCTCTTATTGGCCAGGCCCTTTTTCATGTACTTCCTCGTTTTATTCTTACTACAGCTCAGTTTGCTATGATTTCTTCCAGTTTACAGAGAAGGAAATGAGCCCGGAGAAAATTTATCAGAGATCATAAAGCCACTAAGTACCAAAGTCAAGATCTGAATTCAAGATCTAATTCCATAGTTATTCATCTAGGCTGCAGTGATATTAACCTGGGCCTTTTTTTTTTCCCCTAGGGAAGTATTTATTATATGACCTATAAGCGCTATACAGAGCTAATATTTACCCACAGATGAGAGAAAACAATATTGGTGAAGCATAAGGCAAGTTTCACAGGTGGATAATGCTCTTCTCCACCTGTCATAATCCTGTTTTGGAAGACGGAGCCGATGGAGGAAGGTGTCTCTCCTGCCCAGCCTAACAAAACCCTACCCAGGTTAACCAGGTTGACTTCTGTGACCCATTTCAACTTTGCTTTGCCATGTGCCAGACGTAACCCCTCCTCCCATCCATCACATCTTCACTTCTGAATGGGAACCCCAGAGAAATCAAGAAAATAAAAGTCAAATGCAATTAAATGGCAAGAAGAAGCACAACCACCTTAGTGAGCTAGGATTCTCAAAGGATGTGAGGATGACCTGACTTCTCAAGCGTCAAAGGACTATTTAGAACACTTAGTAGTGTCTTGGACATAGGTGCTGAATAAACATTTGAATGAAAGTTTGTTTTAAAAGTTTCACAGTTTCACCCCACAGATTATTCATTTACAAAGGGAAAAAAATGTACTTTGAAATGGAAAGAACTGGCAGTCATCATCTTAACCAAGTGATCATGTTGGCATCACCAACAGCGGGCACCTCGACATGGTGTGCCTCTACTGATGCACGAGGAGACGCATCCCACAGCCTCTGTCATACATTCTTGCCAGGAAGTGGGATCTAAATCTACCAGGAAAACACCAAGAAAATTTCAGGATATAGGACATCAGAAAACCAACTTGGATACTTCAAAAAGTGTGTGCATGTTTGAAACAGACACTGAGCATACGTATGTACATAACCTACACGTTTATATCTACCCATGTCTAATTACTACAGACTATAAGAATTGGTGATTAACATGAAGTTACATTTTAACAGACTGTTTTTAAGAAAAATTAAAAATGTACGTACAGGTTTTGAAACGTTTTTAAAAAGGCGGAAAAATGACTGTTAAGAAGAGGCTATTGATGACGTTTAACACTTGACTATTTTATGCCTCATTCCGCCTATCAGTTCTAGCGATCCGTATAAATGCATTTTAGAACAATAGACAGTTACCTTGGACTTACCTTTGATAAGAATACATGCCACTGTACATTCAGATATTATTTAAATTTGCGAACACACTGTTCTATATGTAAGGTACTGTATGTGAAACTCTTCATTAAAACTATTCCACATACACTAAAAAAAAAAAAATTCAAGGTCATGAAGAAAAAAAAGGCAGGGAGGACTGTTCCTGATTAAATTGAAAGAAGAGAGACATAACCAAATGTATGTATGAACTGTGACTAGATCCTAGATTAGGAAAAAAACTTTTAAAGACATATTGGAACAACAGGGGCAATTACTCCGTGCAGATCTACCATACCAGATATTACTGAGCAGTTGTTACTGCACTGACACACCGACAGGTATAGAACGTTCTTCTTCCTAGGAGACTGAACGCTTAAGTATTCAGTAATGAAGTGTCCCATTGTCACAACTTACTTTCAAATGACTCAACAAAACAGATCCAAGTGCTTGGGGCAAAATTTAATATCTGGTGGATCTAGGGGAAGTTTATACTATTGTTCCAGCCTTTCAAATTTTCTGCATATTTAACCATTTTCAAAGTCAAAATGTTTTTTTTTAATTCTTGACATTCATCAAGACCATTAGCATAAATTCAACTCTTCTGTGAACATGACATGAAAATAGAAAATGGTAATCAGTCAATTAACAGATCTGTGGTGTGCTCCTCGTGTACTAATTACCACTGCGCTAGACCCTGGGCGCTATGGTGGTGAAAAGTAGGCATGGTTCCTGCTTTCGTGGAACCTACTTAGCATAAAGTTCTGTGTGTGTGTGTGTGTGTTGGGTGGGTATTGGTTATTCTGGAAGCCTTCCCTGAGTTGGTGCCTAAGCTGATACCTGACGGTTAACCTTGGCCATAGGATGGTGGGGAAATGGGTCAGAAGGAACAAACAGTATGCGAGAAGGCACTAATGATGGAGTGGGCCGATCTGCAGAGTGACAGGAATGTTTACTCCTGTGCCTCCCCCTCCCCCGCCTCCTACCCTTTTCACTTAGCCTGTCTCCTGGTTCCATTCACTACTCCCTTCCCTCAGCCTTCCAGACCTAGAGGTGGTAGCTACACCCAGACATTACCAGCCCCAGTGTTGCCAGCCCAGAACCGCACTCTCCCTTGGGGTTTCCCTCTACCACGTGCATAGCTTTGTAAAAGTCCCTTTATCAAATTTTCCCCAAATTGTCCAATTTCAGTAAGCCATCTATTTGCCTGCCAGCACCCTGATAAATAACAAGTTCTGGAGATAGACTTGGGGATGCCTGCATATTTTTGATGGTATTTGGGACAGTGGGAATGGAGATGGTCTGGGAAGAGGGCTGAGGATGAACCCTGGGCCAGTGAGCCTCTGAAGTAGGAAAGCTGAGAACAGTGGTGCTATCAGCCAAGAATGTTTCAAAAAAGAAACTATTAATTGTATCAAGTACTGTTGAGAGGCTGGCTGAGGGAAATGAGGGCCTTGGAATTCCCCAAGAAAAATCCATCAGTGATCCTTGGGGTAGTGGGGACAAAATTAACCCTGGAGTGGATTGTAAAGGTGGTGGGAGGCAAAGAATAGGCTTGTTACCTTCAAAAAAAAAAAAAAAAAAGATGTAATTATTCAGTTTCCTATTTTAACTCTACCAGTGACTTGCTGAAGAATCTTGAGATTTTTAATCTTAATTTTTTTTTTTTAGTTTCTTTTTGTGTGTGTGAAGTGGGGGCAATTAGGTTTATTTATTTATTTTTTAAATTTTTAATGGAAGTATTGGGGATTGAATCTGGGACCTCATGCATGCTAAGCATGCACTCTACCACTTGAGCTATACCTTTCCCCACTTAATCTTAATTTTTGAGATGTAAGTATAAACCTAAAACAACCACTCTTCCTTGCACTTACAAAAAAAATCAATACCTGGACGGTGTTAAAGACAGTGCAATCTAGAGAAGTGTAGAGAATTGAAGTTCTAAAACAGTAAATTATTCCACCCTCCCACCTCCGTTTCAGACACTGGGACAAAAGACAGGCTTTGCCAAAATCTCTTCAGTCTCTCTAAAGATTAAGCTCTTTTTCTCTGAAGCCTGCAACTCAGTATGTCCAAGACCCCCCTGCTTGACATACAATAACAAGCAGTTTCTAACCAGGGTGCAAGATACTTGAGACCTACAGCATTCTCATGATCACAATGAGTAACCAAACTCCATAGCTCGAGAAATTGTTAGAACCCTCAGATCCCTTTCTTTGCGAACACGAGCCTGTGAAATTATCTTTGATCTGGTTTGGCTTTCTCCTCCCTTCTTAGTTCACTGAACATCACACAGAAATGATAGCCGCGGCAGCACAATGCTAAATCTGAGGGATTGGGAAACTGCGCTTAGGGATGCTGTTCGAGAGGTATCATCCATTCTCCCCTACAGAGGGAGCAGTTCGTTCTGGCTACCTTCATTTATTTTCAGAAGGTCCATTTGTTTTGCTAAATCTCCTGGAGACTATCTTCTCCAGAAGAAGATAGCATATAATATGCACTTTCAACATCGAAATGAGCAAAATTCAATTCACCGACTTAGACAGAGTAAAGGTCATCCTCCTTGCAAGGGTGAAACGTACCCGATTCCCAGCTTTCAGAAGAGCCCCAGGGAACCACCCCAATGCAGGGGAGGATGGGACCACTGCTGTAGTGGGGGCAGGGTCCAGCTTGGAGAGTGAAGGCTTCCGAGTCAGGAAAGCTGATTTTATGTTGCCTGACCGCTTTGCACCTCCACTCACTACCTGTGAACAGGTTTTGTCTTGCTTTCGACTTCGCAAGGTTGTTTAAACACTGTTTAAAGGTGCAGGCCCGCCATGGTAAGTGTTTCATAACAGGGGAGCAGTTTTTCTTTTCACTTGCTACACAAAGTGCTTGTATCACAGGGCGAAGAGGCCCAGTTTCAAGTAGTTCAGTTAGAAAAAAAAAAGGTGGTGTGGCAGACAAAACTCTGCGGTGTCCCTCGCAACCCCACACCCAGCTCCTGGTGTCGATCGTGTAACCCTCTCCACTTGAATGTGGGCAAAATGACTCGCCTCCCTAGCAAACTGGCTCTCGAGATCTGTTGGCTTGATACGGTGAGCACCAAGTTGGGAGACCCCAGGTGGTAAGGAACTAAGGGGTCCCTCCAGCCAGGAAGTCTGGGTTCTCCGTCCCACAGCCACAGGGAATGGATGAATTCTGCCAACAATCTGAACAGGTTTGGAGTGGGTAATTCCCTAGTCACCTGATGAGAATGCCAACAATTTAACACCTGCTGTAGCCTTCAGATCCTGAGCAGAGGACCCAGCCACACTGCACCTGGATGGAAACCGAGATCAATTTAAGCCACAGGATTTACCTTTCCTAGGTGATATACAGCTTTTGATATGAATTACCTTTTTCGATTCCTCATAAATTGATGAAGTAAATAATTCTGTAAAGTAATATATTTTACAGAAGTTTGGAGACTCAGAACGGTCAAGTGACTCAAATAGCTAATAAGGGGGCACAGCCAGGAATTAGAGATCTCAGGTCTGACCCCAATGCCAAAACTCCCCTTTCTCTATAACCACTTTTTAATAGTTTCTTTAAAGCCTCAATGATGCTTCCCACTATGTCCATAGATAGTAATAAAAAGCCATATTAGACATTAAATCACTGGAGACGTCCCATCCTTCACTGTTAAAATCACCTAATTCACCAGGTTACTGTGCACATCAGTTAAAATGTCTTTTACAGCCAATCTCCGACTTACAATCGTGCAAAAGTGATATGCATTCAGAAGAAACCGGACTTTGAATTTTGATCTTTTCCCGGGCTAGCAACACAGTACGATATTCTCCCGGGCAGCAGCAGCAGGGGGCCACAGCAAGCCACAGCTCGAGTCAGCCACGCCCGCGATTGCAGGGTCAGCTTCCCAGACACTTACAGCCACTCTGGTTTTCACTTTCAGTACAGTTCTCAGTAAATTCCATGAAGCAGTCAACACTTTATTATAAACCAAGCTTCGTGTTAGATGATTTTGCCAACTGTAAGTTAATGTAAATGTTCTGAGAACCTTTAAGGCAGGCTCGGCTAAGTTATGATGTATTAAATGTGTTTGTGATTTAACAATATTTTCAACTTGGTTTACTGGGATGGAACCCCACTGAGGAAGGCAGAGGAGGATCTGTATTTTAAAGACTGTATTTCTCAGTAAAGAGGGCTTCTCTCCTTCAGGGCTTGTCACGAGACTAAGGGCTTACACTGAGTATCTGTGAGCACCAAAAATATTACTTCTTCTTACCTAAGAACACCTTTCAAACAAAGCCACAAAACAGCTGCTTTTATTTTCTAATAAGACTAAATTTATTCAATACCCTAGTAAAAGTTTTGATTATAAGTATCCAACAGTATAAAAAGTACAAAACAGATTTGTAGATTTCTAATATATTAATACAAAGTGCATGACTACATACAGTACATCCTACAGGCAAAGAGAGGTGGAAAGGGGAAAAGAAGACTGTGGTTGAGGTCTAGTAATAAATAAATAAATACAGAAGTAGAGATGATCCATATTATAGTATATTCTACCACCAATACTGCAGCCAAAATGTACAAAAAAAAAAAACCATTTCAAAATAACTCAGGAGGAAGATGCTAGTTGGCTGGGATTCTTGTAATACACCTCAGAGTCTGTGGGAGCGCTGACCCAACTCACTGTGTCTGTGCATACGGCAGCTTGGAGTTTTGTTTTGTTTTTTTTTTTTCCCAAAAGGAAGAAATATAAAATTTTAAGTTTAAATTAAGAACTATAAAACTATAGGGTGCCCAGAAAAAGTGGCTCACTCCTTATTGTCACGTATACGATCCAATCTTTCAAATCCAGTTTTTTAAAAAAAAAAAAGCACTGAGTCGCATTATTATTACAAGGTAGGCGAACGATCCTCCCTCCCAGTGAGAAGTCTGAACTGGTGATCTGTTGTTCCTGAACTTGTAGAAAACAGGCAATGATAGTACTTTGGTTTGGGTTCAAGTAAGAGGCTTTTAATGACGATTTGAGAACTGAAGATATATTTAGGATGTCTCATCTAACACCACAGTGTTCAGAAAGCCTGACTAATAGAATCCAAACCAAAACCGGCCCACTTAGCATTGACACACACCCCCTCTTCTTTTAGTAGAATTTTACTTTAATACAGAATGGAGGAAAAAAAAAAAAAAAACACCCACCCAAACCCTAACTGGTCAAAACAAGTCAAACAACCATTCTACACAGATAAAACCTTCACAAAGGTCAACTGAAGTAATCCAGAGCTAGAACTGAATTGTGCAGATTTTCAATGAAGTCACCAGTCATGTAACACAAACAAAGTATTTACACACTTGCAAGCCCTCTAAGAGACATGCCCCAAGAAGCATTAACCTTTGTTTTTCCGTCTGTGCCATCCTGAAGACTTGCACATAAAATGTGTCAGATAATCTACCAGTTGTACTGAGTGCGTGTTCTCTACCACGTGGTAATGCTTTGGTACTATTCATGTAGGATTGCCTACCCTGAAGACTTGACGTCTCCCCCAAGAGGAACTTGGATTCTGCTTTAGAGGTTTCATATAAATTAAAATCTTTATCAGCTATCAATAATGGAGGGAGGTGACACAGGATGCAACATATACAGTCAAGTCTCCTCTGTGGACTTAGAAATTACTCCTGCAAGACATTTGCATCAGAGAGCTTAGTCTGCCCTGCTTCGTATTCAGTAGTACAGGCTTGAATCAACAGAACCTTGACAAGACCTTAACATTTCAAAATTATTAACAACTACCTCTAGGGGCAAGTCCATCTTACTGAGTTATGACAAATTGATTATAATGAAGGAAAGCAAGTGTAGCCAGCCATCTTAAAAAATGCCCCAACCACTGCTTCTCAATATAGAAAGACTAAAACTACATACGTTTATCATACAACAAATCCCATCTCTGTCCCCTGAAATTCCCCTAATTCCATTCATTAGAAGGGGATTTTAAAAAAGACTTAAAGAGCACTTTACAGCAGCATTCAGCTTTCCTATGAAATACTCAGCATCTTAAATATTATGTACACCTTCTTTTTTTTTTTTTCTTTCAGTAAGCTAGACACTGGCTTCAGAGTTTGTGGAACTGGAGGAAAAATAACCCACTCGAAACTATTCTAGAAATCGTCTTTTGGCAGAATAGCAGGGATCCAAGTTAAAAAATAGTAGGGTCATTCTGTTGCTTTGTTTTCCAAAATTTAAATCGCTTTTTGTTCCCCTTCTACGTGAACCTCAGTCACCACTCCTGCGTGGAGATGGGCAGAGGCTCCGGCCCCGGCCCCGCCGGCTTCTCGGCGGCGGCCTTCTTATTACTGCAGCACGGCTTGAATAGGTGTGTGTCAATCAGGACCTCCCCAAAACGGCCTTTGTAGATGATGCCACAACAGATCTTCTGTCTGAAAGAAACAATGGAGACAGACCGAAAGAGATGAGTAACGCAGAGAAGTCGGAGTACCAAAAAATCTGCCCAGCACGACCAAAGGTTTCACTTCCACCATCTCGTCACATTCCAAGTGAAAGGGCGTCGCCCAGGCCGTCTCGATCTCACACTGGAATCATTTCCAATAAATATGAAGGGGGAAGGAGGCACTCCGACACGGCAGTCAGTTTCAGAGGCTGCTCCCAAACTGTCAACTGTTTCCTCCAAAAATCACCAAATCTTGAAGAAAAACAGCCACCTGATACAGCTGATGGCTTTAATACTGGGCAGATGAAAAATATATCCACATATATCATCACTTGTACATGAAAGCATTTTAAAAATGACAACACAACCAATTACTCATGGGTCACACACTCTAGGGGGAAAGATTATTATTTCCTGTGAAGTCCCCCTGTAGAAACCTCTCTCCAGCCCCACCCCACCCCATCTCATTCTTGCCTCCTTAATTTTAATTTATCATTCCTTTCTTTATAGACATGCATGCATCTTTAAACATACTGCTCAGTTATCTCGTATATATACATACTCGTAATCAAAATATATGAACACACATACATGGAATTGCACTGTACGCTGCAGTATTTTTGCTCAACAGTAACTGAGGTACATACGTATTGTTAGTGATGAGTTTTACTTCATTTTAACTTACATACAGTATCCCACTATGTGAACACACCACAATTCACCCACTCTCCTTCTGATGGGACAGTTTTTGCTTTTACAAACATCTCGTACACATCAGTGCACACGTCTATAGCTTTGTTCTGGGTTATGTTGCTGGGATATAGGAGTGGGAACACGAACAACTTGAAAACGCAAATTATGTGTCAATGTGGTTCCTGTCTATTTGCTGAAGGTTTTATTATAAACCTTAAAGGAAAGTTCAAATTTATTAAACAACTTTGATATACCACTAAGGCGAAGGGCATCTTTCCCCTCCTTTAGAAATTGTCAAATTATATTAGTTACTTTTCTAATGCTTAAAACAATCTCACACCCCTAGAGTAAATCTAACCTGGTCATGACATACCGTTTCGGTATCAGAGTTACGTTAGCCTCATGGAACGCTTGGGGCCTATGCCCTCTTTTATCCACCATCTGGAAAAGCCAGCGCAAGATTAGATTTCTTTGTTTCTTCAACGTTTGGTAGGACCCGTCTGTCTAGGCCTGGGATTTTCTTGAGGGAACACTTCTGATGCCTGAATCCATTTCTTTATTAAGAGACTGTTCAGATTTTCTGTTTTTTTCTTGAGACAGTTTTGGTTAAAAACTCTTTTTTTAATGTATCTACTTCACCTATATGTTCAAATTTATTGGCATAATAATTTTATAATAATAAACATAAATAAATAAAAATAAATTTAAAAATAAATAATAAATAAATTAAAAACTGGCATAATAATGTTTATACTATCCCACAGTGGACCCTCCCTCGTCTTGTCCAAGATGCTGGCGGGTACCATCTCTTCTTCCTGACCTACTTCATAGCTACTACTAACTTTTTTGGTCAAGTCTTTTTCAAGAACCAACTCTTGGCTTTACTCATACTATCCATTCGTATTGTTTTCTACCTCATTTATTTCCACTCCTATCTTGAGGATTTCCTTGCTTTTATTTTTCTTTATATTGGATGCATATCTGTTCATTTCTTGTTCATCTTTCTGTTATAAGAAGCATTAAAGGTTAAGAACTTTTCTTCCATCTGCCTTTTTAACTTCATACCACATGTTTTGATTTGTTATATTTTTCAGTTGTTTTCTAGTTTACAAGAATTCTCTAACTCATACCTTCTCCTTGGACTCATGGTTTCTTAATTTACAAATATATGGAGGTTTCCTACTATCATTTTATTTTGCTAGGTGTATTTTAAAATTCTCTTCCCTTCCCTTCTTCTCTGAAGTTTCACACTCTAATCTTTATTCTTTGAGTGATCACACAGTTAATTAATCAAATTCTAAAGTTATTCAACACATTTTTTCTCAATAATGCAAAGGATGTTAGGACATTTTAACTCCTATCACTCTATTACTTTGACTTCTATGTTACTGTTGTCATGTAATTTTTTTAAACTTCCCACAACTATTGTCATTTTAAGCAGTCAGTGTCTGTTTCAATTTACCTAAATATTTGCTACTTTCTTTATTTATCCTTCTCAGAATTTCAACCTTGGATCTCTTTTCTGCCTGTACAATTTTCGTTATTGAGTCAACTTGGTAGCAAACTCTCAGTATTTTTTTTCTAGTTGAAAAGTCCTATGCCTTTGTTTACAAAAGATATTTTTTGCTCTCTACATGTAATTCCAGGTTGAGTGTTATTATCTCTTGGCCACTGAAGATACTAACCTATTGCTTTCTGGCCTCCTTTATTTATGCTGAGAACTCCGCTTGTTTGTTGTTCCTTTGAAAATAGTGTCTTTATTTTCTCACTGCTTAAGATCTGTTTTATCTTTCATGTTCCACAGGTTCACTATGACGTGTCTATGGGTGAATTTCCATCATCCACAAGATAACTGCTTATTACCTTATTTTTAATTTGTGAGTCTTCCCAAATCTGTGAACTAGAAAATCCTTCATCACTTTCTTTTTAAATATTCTCTCTTTCCTAGTCTGTTATCTCTTTTTTGACTGGGGGGTGGGGGAGTTCCCACGTTCACTTAGCATTTGGCCTCTGATTATTCCTTATCAACTTGTCCATTTCTTAATGCCATTGTAAAAAATGCCATTTAAAAAATATATATATATTTCTAACCCTTTAACTTTTTCAGTGGGAGAGTTGTTCATAATGAGTACCTACCCTGCTCAATTACAGGGAATTTAGGTTCCTTACTGGAGTTTTTATTTTAAATCAATTTTTAATAGGAAAAAACACACAAAATCCCAACTCTCAGCTCAACTCTTGCCTAATCCACCTCCAGCCACATATGCCACCAGCTGTTTGCCAAATGC
Organism: Camelus bactrianus; assembly: GCF_048773025.1. Classification (NCBI taxonomy): domain Eukaryota; kingdom Metazoa; phylum Chordata; class Mammalia; order Artiodactyla; family Camelidae; genus Camelus; species Camelus bactrianus. The sequence continues at coordinate 19,579,687 of NC_133572.1, forward strand.
CATTTAATTGCTAAGGAAGTGGGAAACCGTTGCCTATAATTAGGAAGGTTTGCTGGTTAGAGGGATATTTTCTGTTGCTCTTACCTTTTCCAGTATGTGAGATCTAAAAAGGAAAAAACGGGCGTTCTGTTCGAGCCGGACGCCATCTCTGTGTCCGAGCCGTCATCTGACTGGTTACTGTAGCAAGGAGACTGAGCTGGAGAAGCACTTGAGGTGGTACTGTGAGCATCGGAGTCTGCAATAAAGAGGAAACAAATTAAAACTCCGTCATATGCAACTGCAACTAAGCCTCAGCATAAAACGCTTTGAACGAGTTAGTAAAAAGGAAAAAAGAGAATTTATTTTCTATTCACTACTGACATTTAAAAACACGAAAGTGTTTCTAAAAGCAAGCGAGGGCTTCAGCTTCCAGAAGTAGACCTACTTTTTCCTATTCCTCCTGCTAATAGTGAGTACAACTAAAAATACGTACGGACACCACGCAAACAAAACTACAGACTCTGAGAGCTGGCAACACCAGGAAGCTCGACTTAAGGAAGGACGTGGGGGTGAGCGCCCTAGCTTTTACAGGTTTTCTTTGTACCCTGTAAATCCCCGTCTTGGAGATGAAAAAGCCAGCAACTCAGAAATGCCAACGGGTGCAAACGCACACACACAGCAAACAAAAGCCTGCTCTCTCTAGCCAAGGGGCCAGGGAAGGGACAGCCTAACAAGATAGGAAACCTTTATTAGATGATAACCACTCCACTCCAGCCGAACACCACAGAAAAACTGGGTCCCCACCCCCACTTACCCCAGCTAAGGCCAAGGGGCAGCCTAGATTTCCATCCTCCCAAGTGTGTTATGAGGCCCCCCGAACACCTCCACCAGGGTGGTGTCAGTGGAAGCCTGTTGAAGAGGCAGGGCTCTCACCATGGCCAGTCAGGAACCAGAGCACCCCCACACGTGGGAGCCTTAGGTCCCACTTACCGCCACCCAGCCGCAGTCAGGAGCTCCTCCCACGCAGATGCCAAAGGACGCTGAGCGGGGAAGACTTTCAACACCACTGGCAGTAACAAGGTGGCACCCCTCCCCTACTCTCCCTCTTAAAAGGGTTCCCCAAAACAGCCAGTTTAAACAGACTCAGGGTCCCAAAACATAATTTTAAAATGTCTAGGTTTCAATTTTTTAAAAAATCACATCGTATCCAGAATCAGGAAGATCTCAAGACTGAATGGAAAGTCAAGTATATTGTTAAACGAAGATGACAGAGATGTAGCCATGACAAAAATGCTTCAATGAGCCATTATGAACAAGCTTGAAATAAGCTTGAATAATAGCCTCAGTTAATAAAAAAAAAAAAAAACAGCTATAAAAAAGAATCAAGGAACTGGAATCCAAACTGAAAATAATACAATAAATGAAATAAAAAGCTCAGTGGACAGACTCAGCAGCAGAATGGAGGAGACAGAGGAAATGGTCGGTGAGCTGGAAGCAAGAACAACAGAAGTTACCCAACCTGCGCAACACCAAGAAAACAAACGAACAGCGCCTTAGAGACCTGTGTGACTGTAACAAAAAAATCTACATTCATGTGATTGCAGTCCTGGAAGAAGAGGAGAAAGAGGGCGGAGGTGAAAAAGTACTCAAGGAAATATAATGGCTGAAAACTTGCCAAATTTGGCAAGAAACATAAACCTATATAGATTCAAGAAGCCAAGCAAACCCCAAACAGGATATACTCAAAGAAATCAATGCCAAGACACACTATAATTAAACTCCTGGAAACTAAAGACAAAGGAAAAAAAAATCTTGACAGCAACCAAAGGAAAAAAAAAAAGACAAACCTTACCTATAAAGGGAAAACAATAGATTCTGATTTAATAAGAAATGCAGGCATTTCATCAGATACAGCTAAACATGGCTTAGTGTTTTTGCCCTCAGAAGACATCACAAAAGTTTACAAGCCAGAAGATAAATCTCTTGGTTGACAGTCACTGTGCTGTAAGGCTGTCATACTGCTGTTCCCAGCAACGGCAATGTGACAGGGACTGGGCCCACCACACGTCTGACCTTAAGCTAAAGATTCCCTCCCCGTTCCCACGACAGGTGGAGAGAGCAAGCCTTCAATTCAGAGAAGCAACCAAGTATTTATTAAGTACTTTCTAGACACCAAACCCGCTGTCCTGTCTCGCATGGGAAGAAACAGACTGAAGAAAGCTTTTTTGAACAGAGCTCATGAGTGTTTTCTTAATAAAACTTCACGTCAAGTAGCATTAAAGCTAAAATAATCTAAAACAAGGAAAGCACCATTCGTGTTATTATGTTCATTTCCTTCCAATATGCGAATAGCTTAACTTTATGAAAAAAACAACCAAATGAAATCCTCAAGAGTAGCAGTTCTTTAAAAGAATACGTCTACTGGGATGTTTAAAGCCTCCCCTTATACTCAGCAGCGACAGCAGTCAGCTCTGTGCTGCTGACGGAAATTCACTATCCTAGGAAGTAACTTAATATCTGTGACCCATTTGAAAGTGCACTTACCTGACCTGACCATTTCTACCTATAAAAATGGTAATTTTATATGGTGTAATCTAATACCTGGGAAACCATTAACTATATATAGAAACACAGTGGGAAAACACTCTTCTGGAATGTAGGTGTGGAAATTCTTCAAAGAACTGAAATTTTTTAAATCTTAAAACTTAGGTAGGAAGCACAAATGTACTGAATTCCTTTTTTGGAAAAATAATCTTTTCCCCTGAATCCTGTTCTGTAGTATATACAATATATGGATTTTTGCTAATACGTTAAAAAAAAATTAGGTAGGATTTGGAAAGGCACAAAGGCGTGGCTGGATAGTAGGGGTGATGAGCAAAGTTGTGGAATTAGAATACCCTGTATACACGAAGGCAACTGACTGCCTAAAATAGAGCCTCCAAAGATTTGCCAGGGATTTGCAATTTTATTCTATAGCAACCAGAAATCATTGCAGACTTTAGGAAGAAGAATGACAAAAAGAATGCCTAACATGGATATGGGAATTTATTTCATTTTGTTTTGTCTTACAAAACCCCTTTTTACTTGGTTATCCTCATTTCTCTGGTTAGGAAATTGTGGTTAAATGTTAAGCCACACCAGGGTCACATACTTGTAAGCATCAAGAACTGTAACTCAAATCCAGGTCTTCAAGCCCTGGGTTCATTGCCTTTCCAGTACACACCACACAGCAAAGAATGTCCCAGGAAGAGGAATACAGGTCAGGTATGCGCAGGATGCACGGAAGCAAATACATAACCAGAGGCAGGGAAAACATCTAGTGGGTGATGTAAAATTCAAATATCTAAAAACTGCTATGCTGCACAAAGCAATTCACAAGGTACCTGGTAAAACTCTATTTTACTCTCAGTCTCCAAAACCCACTTATTTTCAGTCTTGAACCCCTCCACAACACAGCTTTATCACAAAAATCTAAAATTACATTGGACATACTATATTCCCTTAGGTAAGGCAAAAGCTAGTCAGGTATCACTTTCCCTATAATTAAAGGGAGGAGCTAAGAATATACATATGAATATCAATTCCTCTAACCCTCAAGTGATAGAAGAAAATTACTATTTCCCAAATGTTCATTAAAACATCTAGCGAGAACGAAGGGTCGAATCAGTCTTTTTGTTTTTTCCCTCAGTGATAGCTTAAGAAAGAAACATGTCTAATCAAAATACATTTGATGTTGCCTAAATATTTTACTCTAAGCGTATTAAAATATTTTAGCTGAAGACTAAATATATTACCAAAATAACTACGGACTGGTAACACCAAGAGCACAAAGTAGCAGACTTGGGAAGACTCTGGAGTCTGGGGTTGGTTACACTTCCCCAGAGAGCAGGACAGTATTGTAGAAAGAGCCTGGGGCTTTGAAGCTGGACAAACCCAAGGTCAAATTCATCTCTACCACTTACTAAGTGATCTGGGTCAAGGTTAAATCACTACTTTGCACTTCCTATCCTAACCTCTAAAACAGAAATCATGGGGGGTGGGGTATAACTCAGTGGTAGGTCACATGCCTAGCATGCATGAGGTCCTGGGTTCAATCCCCAGTACTTCCACTTGAGAGGTTAAAAAAAAAAGTGAAAAAAAAAAAAAAGATAGTTAAAAACTAATGATAAGCAAATTAAAATTATTTATTAAAAAGGGAATCATTAAGGTAATTATCTATTTAAAGTGCTCAGTACATATGTTGGAACTGGTCAACCTGAGCCATGCTGGGGTCCTAGCTTGGCCAAGACCCTCTGTCTCAGCCCGAGAGGTTCTTTTTCAAATTGGATTCATACAGCCACTAACAAAACCAATGCTAAGCCTGGAACAGCACAAGCTTTATTTGATGGCCAAAGAATGGAGAAACCGGAACCTAGTTTGCAAATCAACTTGTCAGCCCAGTTTGGGGGGAGACACCAAATACACAGGAGGGTCGAGGTAAAAGGGAGGGCACTGGAAAGAGTGGGAGGAACATACATGAGTTATCTGAGAACAGGGGTGTGGTCTGGACCACAAAATCTGGCCTGACCTGAACCATAATTAGGTAGGCAAACCTGACTAGCTTATTTACAGTTAGTTGATTCCACCTATATGAATGCTCCTACATGTTTCCCGCAGAAATACTAACGTGTTTGATTCAATTGTGCTGCCTCAGACTCCCTCTGGAGGGTGATGCACATGTTACATAACATAGCACACAAATATAGCATTATATGCCGTGGATTTCCTTTTCAAAATCTAAATTCCCAAATACAGAAGTACCAGAACAGGCACCCTCCCCACAATGACTTCCTATAAGAGTAAATGAACTTGGTATTAATTTGTCATTCCTTTCCCATCCTATCACCCCCCTCACAACACACCAAGCCCCTTAAACCTGAAAGTCCTTAGACTGGCTTTACCACAACATGTGAGTTATGGTTTCTAAAGTTACTCTCCTGAAAAGAAAACCTGGGCTTTGGTCTTGGATTGTCCACTAAGCATTTATACACCTTTCGGCAGATCTTCAGGCCTCAATCTCCTTATGTATAAAAATCAAGTAAACAAAAGTGAAAAACGCATCTTCTACCAAGTTAACACTGTCTTCTACTCTTTTTTTTTTTTTTAAAAAAAAGCAATTAAAAGAAAACATGATCCATACATAATACCACAGGCCATCCTCAGACAAAATAAAAACAAGACTATTCTTAAGTAACCACATTTCAACACCAAACTTACTGTGACGTTTAAATTCCTTCTGCAGTTTACTGATCTGGTTGCTTTTTATCCTGTTTCCAGATAGAGTCTTCACTTTCTTTGGTTTCAGTGTAGTCTTAAGACTGGGTCCTGCCCTTGCATCTACCACCTGGAAGAAAATACTGAATATTTAATACCACTTAAAAAATGACACCCCTGTATTCCCTTGGTTCAGACAAATGCTTACTTGAAGGAGCCAAATTGGAGAACCACAGTTTTCTACTCAGTGTTTGACAGCCCATGTGCAGTTTTAATCATCACATGGTATTAAAGAATAGTTTACCTAGGGTTTTTTTTCTCCTTTGAAGTAAGGAATAGCAGGTGTCTGCTAGACAAAAGCATGTATATAGCTTTACATACAAATGTAAAGGGGTGAAAATGACCCAAGGATTTAAAAAAAACCAAGCCTAACAACAGCCAACATGCGTACAAGAGTGATATTGTGTAGTTTACAAAAAGCTTTCAGGGAGGAGGGTGTAGCTCAAGTGGTAGAGCACATGCTTAGCACACACAAGGTCCTGGGTTCGATCCCCAGTGCCTCCTCTAAAAATAAGTAAACCTAACTACCTCCCCCACAACCAAAGGGAAAAAACAAAGCTTTCATGTACTTTTTGATTTCACTTTCACCACAAAGCAGTAAGGGGCTTTTTTGTTACTCCAGTTTTAGAGTAAAGGAAAACAAGAGTTATTAAACTATGCATTTTGCCCTATTTCACTAAGCTAGTAAATGGGCAAGGGTGGGCGGGGGAGGGGACCAGGTTTTCAGACCTGCGCTTTATGCTCTTTCTACTGCGCACCGTCATCCCTGAGCTAAGCTACGCGAGGACGATGGCCACTGGTCTAGCCCCGTGTGGTCCCAGTTCTCACGCATTCATTCACATTTACTATTTGCAGACTTCTACCCTTTAGTAAAACAGTGGACAACACCGTCAAAATCATTAACTTGGATCTTCTCCAGATAATCTTATTCATGAAAGAAAAACTCACATTTTTATAAATTAACAGACCCACAGAAACCTATCAGAGTAACGTCACTGTCACCAAAGCACAGTGTAAGTAAGGCTAGTCTAAGAAAAAAGGTGAAGAATAAATGTCTTCCTGCTTAAAAACAATTATTTTGTATAAATGTCATAATCTTCTGAAAGTCAGCGATTTGGAAAAATTAAATACTATGTAACAGTGTTGTTCTCATCATCGAAAATATTTTCTGAAGGTTTCTAGTGACTCTGTAAAGTGAGATGCAAATAACACACATTCACGTATCGGTTTGATTTCGATTAGATTTAAATACAGAGCATTAACAATAGCTTCTATGTGAGTGATTACTATGTGTTATATATAATTATCTCATTCAGTTCTCACAACTGCTCTGTGAGATAGCTATTACCTTTGCATCTGCCCAATATATGTCACTCACCCAAAGTTCACAGCTAGTAAGTGGTAAAGACAAGATTCAAATCCAGCTCCAACTGCAAATCTATGTGCTCATTAGTACCAACATGAGTTAGGATAAATGTTTATCCTAAGAGAGGAAAAAAGGAACCACATCTAATCACTCTAGGAATTTCTGGATTAAACCTAAAATGTGGAATGTATTCTGTGAATCTGCAAAACGGAGACATTGGATCCAGCCTCAGGGAAACGCCACGCCAAGCTATTTTGCTCCCAAACATGCCAAAATGTTAAGTGATTATATCTGAGAAGCAACTAGTGTTTTTCTTTATTCTTTTCAGACTTTTTCATCCTAGAACATATTATTTCCTAAATTAGGAGAGGAATTAATGTTACTTTAAATATAACAGAGGTACAACTGAGAAAGACAAAAGATGAACTCACATGATTCCAGTTTTTTTTTGATCCTGCGGGCAATTTCTTCCATCTTTTCACAAGCAGGACACAGGCATTACAGATGTCCCCTGAACGAGTCTCGTGTAACCTGAGAAGAAAGCAATCAAACCTTTATTAGTCTCCTTTACATTAAAGAATGCCTGCAAATACATTTCTTTTAGAAAAAACTATCTATTTATAGTTTACAGACGTTATTCTAATCGCCCTGGGTGATGTAGCTCCATCGCTTCTGTAGTGTATTTCAGAAATATAACTAACTTTAGATTCAATGAACCAGTACCATGTGTTGCAATTTGCTCCTTTTAGAATAAAGAACTTTTTTTTTAAATTAAACGATAATAAAACTTAAGACCAAGAGAAGATCCGGTCACCATGGTTTTAAACAACGCTGTCCAATTAATCTTTCTTGAAATGTGTAGATATTTCGTAAGCAATAAAATGTCACCCAAGTAAATGTGACATGATATTCTAGTTTCACAGCAAACAAAACCAGAGAGGCACTGTAATTTAAAAAAAAAAAAAAAAAGACTATATCTGTAGAGGGGGGAAAAAATCTATAATTCCCAAGGTATTTTTCAATTGTATTTCTGAGGAACTTTTCATTTACTACATTTTTCCTGTTTTATAAATACATATAAGAAAAATACTAATAACATTTATTATATATACAACTGGAAATAAAGACATTAAGAGAAAAATGTAACTTTAAAAGGAAAGGTTAGTAAAGACTCTTTGACAACCTTCAAAATAACTACAAATTCTAGGATTAACGATCAATAACAAATGTTCTAATAAGAAAAACAAAGTGTAAAATTAATTTCTAACATGGGAAATGGTTCAACATTAAGTATTTCATTTTAACCAAGTATTTCTTGGGAAAAAAATATTCCACTCTATTAAACAGAGGCTTACTGTCAGAAGATAAATAAAGAACAAAATTATAAAATAAAAGCTACTGTACCCTGACAAGTTTAAGGGCAGAACATTGAGTCCTGTTAGTATCCTCAGGAGACTGGAGTGAAATATATTTCTATAATTTAGAAACACAATGCAAAGGACAGAGAGCTAACTAGCGGAAGACGTCTACTAGAAGAAATAAGGTTAAAATTTTTTTAAAAATCTCTTTGTACATCCTCAAGTTAAAAACAAAAGGATATGTTTGGTTTTAGCTTACAAGGGGGCTTCACAATTAATTTGTATCTCCTCATTATCTGGAAAAAGGTAGGCTGTCAATACTGTTTGATTTGTTTTAAGAGCAAGTGCCTTGTAGATTAGAATATAAGTGATTTTTTAAAATATTTTATTGAGTTACAGTCATTTCACAATGTTGTGTCAAATTCCAGTGTAGAGCACAATTTTTCAGTTATACATGAACATACGTATATTCATTGTCACATTTTTTTTCGCTGTGAGCTACCACAAGATCTTGTATATATTTCCCTGTGCTACACAGTATAATCTTGTTTATCTTTTCTTCATATGCCTGTCAGTATCTACAAATTTTGAAATCCCAGAAGAACATCAGTGATTTTAATTACTAGCACACTGCTCTGATCGCTTTGCCTAGAAATCCTTCTGTACACTGTGATCTTTTCTACTCTACAGGTGGTACAAACATCAGGTGATCTTACCCAAAGCAGCTCTGGAAGTCCTTTTCATAGCGTTTACTGTCCGTGAACCGGGAACTGGACGACTTGGCTCTGCAGATGCAGCAGCCCTCTATACTTCGGTACATCTTTGGCTTGTGAAAACCAAACATCTTTCCTTCTCGGCAAGAGTCTGTAAAGCCAAGGGAATGGACACAGCTTTGCTGAGGGCTACAACCAGAAACTATTACAAGGGAACTCTCTGCTCCACCCCGCCCCCAGCAACTTGGTGTTAGACAGGAGGGCTCTGGGGAGGACCTCCTGCATCTGGGCTCTTGGCACCAGCTCACTTCACAAGGTCTCCCTGCTACCTCCTTCTACCCTCCCGGCAAACACTCATTCTCAAAATTGCAGGATGGAGGCTTTTTTTTTTTAAGTTAACATTTTAAGCAGAAAATACAAACTCTTCCCCACTCCCCTATGAAATAATGGAATCTTAAATATCCTAAAATTTAAGCTAAGTCACCCCCTTTTATTTTGCACCTTTGCATTACCGTGATTCCCCTCTTGGAAAGTTTTAAGCATTTACCGCAGGACCACTATTTGATACTAAGCACACAAGAAGCTCAATACACATCAGCCTGCACTACTCTGCCCTGTGGGAAATTAGAGGGGATTTCTTCTGTGATAAATGGTAAGTCGTAAGCAGGCAATTTGGCCCTGAACTGAAACTACTGAAAGGAGGATGTAAAATTCACAAAAATCCAGGATTATGATTTAAGCATAATAACTTCATAAACCATGAAGACAAATTATGAAGGAGCTCACGCTGCCTGGCCGTCGGTCTGCCTTTCAGCTGTCAGAGGTAGCTGGAGCTCCTCCTTGAGGTGCTGTGCCTGACAGCAGTAACAGGAGGGGGCAGATGTTCAAGAAATGGAGAGCGAGAGAAACTGATTCTCATGATCAAAAAAAATCTCAACATCCAGCAAGGAAGGAAAAAACAGCTCTAGGGCTGGATGCAGCCAAAATGCAGCTGGAAGTACATATACAACTTAGAAGTAATTTAGACTATCCAAACCAAGGACCAACTTGACCAGAACATCTGGACTAAGAGGAGTGGGCAAAAGGCAACAGATACAGAAACTAAACTCCAAGGGACAAATTCGTATGTGTGTGTGTAAGGGTCCAACTACGAACCGTAACAAAAGCATCACATAAAGCATCAATAAGAGAAAATTATTAGTTAGATTTGTACTCATCCTTTTAAAAGGCTTTTTAGAAATACACTCAAATATATGCGTAGAACAAAAACTGCAGTATTTGTCTTTGGATGATCTCCTGCCTGACCTCATTCCATTCCAATTCCGGTTAGCCATCCCAGAGCAAGTATTTATGAAAGTGATTCAGAAAAATAACCAAATATCCAGGGTGTGTGTGTGTGTGTGTGTGTGTGTGTGTATAACTGACGGATTCTGAAATACAGAAGATTTTTAACTTGCTTTTAAAAAAAGTATTTTCTTAGCAAATAATTAGCTAAAGACTTTTAAGCTCTTTTAAATAGCGGTGATTGTTCATCAAGTGTTGTTTAACGCTTCTGTTGGTGAGGGAGGCAGGCAAAAGGGAGATGGGGCGGGGCAGAAGGCACTGACACAGCTCAACAGTTAAATCTAAACCAACAGTTACTTTAAGAATCGTTAAAGCAAGAAAAGAAAATACTCTTAGTTGATGGTGTTGTTTTCATTAAATGACATTTTTGGGGAAGTAAAAAAACGAGGAAGCTGCCCTATATATAGTAGGAAAAGGCCTAGCGGGGCCTGTGATACGAGGCAGTTGTTTTTTTTCCCAATCTAACAATAAACCTACATGAAAAATGAAAATTGCCTAAGTGGTCACGTGATGCTTGGGGGAAAACAGTGTCCAATGATACAGGCTCACAGAAAGTTTAAAAGAAGAAATGCTCAGAAAGTAGAAGTTCCTGCTTTCATTTGTGTATTCCTGTTTTGAGGCAGAAATGTAATATAACTCTTTCTACTCCTTACGCCAATCTGTGGGCCCTGCAAACTCCCCTAACACCCTCCCCATCACCATCAAGAAGGTCAAGAGTCCACAGTTCGTCTTAGAGTCGCCAGCTTCATCAACTGCTCTAGGAAACTCGGCCTCCCTTCTCAGCGAGGACGGACGAAGGAAGCACGCACGGCAAGAAAGGCCAGTTCATCCATTAACACACAGACCAAATCCTGTTACAACAGACAGATTCCTATCTCCACGCTTACAATCCCCTTCTCCCCCAACAAATAAACATGGCAACAAAACTATCCAGAATTCAGATCATCCCCAAGATACGAACTGCCTTCACCCGAGGCTGGAATTGACCAAGAAGCCATGGTTTGTGTCAAGCTGTTCCAGAATACGAGGGCAAGAGCTAACACTGAGGTTTTCCCTTTTCATCGGCAGCTGTTGTGAATCCAGTGTTCACCTTCAGTGTGATTTCTCCGTCGTTGGTAGGGATCTCCACAAAACTCACCCAAGAAATAACACCCAAGAAACAATCCATTCTTGAGGGATGTTCTTCTTAGACACCAGGCAAAATACAACAGCCTGACGTCCTCTGCCTGACAATGTTTTACGTAGCTCTCTGATCTTTGTCCTGACAAAATTCTTCTGCCTACACATCTGAGAAGGATCCTTAAGTCCTAGGGGTCACCCTCTTCTGGGCAGTGCTAAACGCAGGGAGGAGGCATGACTCGTCCTGATGCAACACACAAGGCGCGCATGAGCCTTTTAATGGATGGTTACTTAATAAACCTATTAAATGTTTTCTGAGCTTATTCCTGCACTTGAGAGGCACCTGGGAATCTGCAGCAAATACACAGGGGTTTCATTCTGGGCTTTGTTTACAGCAACCCAGTTAAGCTGTGGTTGTTTTAACCATTTTGAGTTTTGGGGAGCCCCGAGATTAACTGAAAGTATTTTCACAAAATCTACAGATCCACTGTTAAAAAAAAAAAAAAAAAAACAAAAACACAATCCTACTTAATCTCTGACAAAAGACCAAGAACACAAAATGGCTCTGAAACCAAGTTACTTTATGTATGTTGAGAAGATGTGGGCGGTGGAACATGGCACAATTTGATTTTAAGCTTGGGATTTCTGTTATTTCAACAAGCTGGGTGGTTCTTTACTTCTTTCCTATAAAAATACTGAATCACTGTGTTGTACAAAACTCATACAATAGTGAATCAACTATATTTCAATTTAGAAAATATTTCTTTCCTACTCCCATATTTCCGCAATGTTAAATAATTCCTCCAGAACAATCTATTTATTTTTATTTAATTATTTATTTTGACAGGATGTGGGGAAGGTAATTAGGTTTATTTATTTTTGGAGGAGGTACTGGGGATTGAAAGCAGGACCTTGTGCATGCTAAGCATGAGCTCTACCACTTGAGCTGTACCCTCCCCCCTAGAACAATCTATTTCATTTGTTCAAATTCTTTGTGATTGCTACATCTATTCTTATAGACGTCACATCACTTAGCACTGTTTTAATAGGAGGAAGCTAATGCTGCTCCCTAATTGATGAACAGTTAGTTACACATGAGTGTGGACCCCAAACGCTCACACTTACCGCATGTTTGAAAAAAGCAGGGAAAAAAAATAGCTTTGAGATAAAGGCAAAAATCAGCAAAGACTTAACATGCTGATTAAAAACTGTCATTTGTCTTCTAAAATTAGACAGTGGTGATGGTTGCAAAACTCTTTTAAGTTCTAAAAGCCACGAATTATACACTTTAAAACAGTGAATTTTATGGCGTGTGAATCCTATCTCAATAGGCTTGTTGTTAAAAATAAAAATAGACTGGGTTGGGAGTTCTCCTGTCCTTATTCATCTTTGTCATCTCAGCATCTAGGATAGCGCCAATCACGCAATATGTGCTCAATAAATGTGTTGATTACACTTCTTTAAACAGCTGTCATTGGTATAGCCCTTCGTTGTATAAAGCACTTTCACTGACGTTTCTTTGTCTGCTGTCAAACAGCCACAAATTTTTGTAACAGTTAAAGACAAATCAATCATGCTGAAAGTACTGTTCTGTCCAATTTGATCCCTCAAAGTTAAAAAGATTAAAGTTAATAACTAAGTCAGCAAAAGCCCTAAGAGAAGTAACTGTAATTACAGGAACAAAATTTGCATACACAGACAACAAAAAAGTGAATTTTTAAAATGCAACAATCAATTCTAAACATTTGTTTTGACTGATTTATTGGGGCTTCTTCTATTCCAAAGCTATAAATTTCATGTAAATTCAAGGATCGGTCAGTGAAAGGATGGGAGTGTTAACGTCTCAACTTTAGTGTTGAGACAAGGAGAGGGTAAAGTAACCACTGTATTTATCAAAAATATGAAAGGGCCAATTCTAATGTAATCTAATGAGATATATGAAGCCAAAGAGCAGGGGTGATGTCTTATTGCACTAATTCAACACACATAAAGCGTGCTTACCAAGTGCAATGTAATACAAATGGGAAAGAAATCTTCACAGCAATAGACAATACTAAAGAGATACTATTTAAGAAAAGTTTTCTGATAAATAATTCTAAGCTTAAAGATGATCTCTTCGTAATACCAAATACTTGATTTTCAAGATCCAACCAAGAAACAGTATGAGAAGAGAAATGCAAAATTTAGGGCTTTCAGTGCCCTTTTTAATACGGAATTAGAAGACAGTGGGATGAAGAACTTAATTCTGCAGAGTACTTTTTTTCTTGTATTTCAAATCTTTCAAGGCTGTGACTTAACATTTAAGAAAAGAGAGAGGGTTGTTATTATGATAAATGTAACATCTATCAGGGTTACCTTAGCTGCTATGCTTCGAAGGACACCAACAGTCCCCTCGATGTACTAACCTCCCCAGTTCCACCTTCTAGATCCCTTCTGGGTAGTAAAGGCTTTCTTACATTCAAAAATACCTTTCAAAACTCAAAATGTCACTGGATGGACTAGACAGAGGAAGACTGAGAGAGAAGTAAGTATGAAGTATGCCAAGAGTGATAAATCAGTTGTTACCTTCACAACTTGTGTGTGCCATCTTGGCAAGTGAAATTCTGATATGCACAAATCAGGGATACAATTTCTCAGATCAAAACACTCCGAAATTAGAGTGTTCTCAGTTTTCAACAGACCAAAACTCTATAGCTTCCAATCATCACTTTTTCTTTCTAAAAACAAATGTTCTAGACCTTTAAAAAAAAAAAAAGATATTGGAAGCTACATAAATGTCTATGGATTATCAGGCTGGTTAAATTATTGTGTCTTCATACTACAGGACACCCCCTCAGCTCTTAAAAAGAATGCAGCAGATCTATATGTGCAGGGAGGAAACTGTCCAAGATAGCTTGTTCTGTGAAACAGCACACTGAGTAACAGTTACACAGTATCACCCCATAGTCTGTTTTTAAAATTAGACCTTAAATAACACAAACTGGCTTTTTAAAACAGATTTTTAAAAACTAGTAACTAGTAGTTGCCTCTGGGGGGTGCAAGAATGAAGGAAGCTTACTTTTAATTTATTCCCTTTTTTGGGGAGAGGTAATTAGGTTTATTTATTTATTATGGAGGTACTGGGAATTGAACCCAAGACCTCATGCATGCTGGGCTTGTGCCCTACCACTGAGCTATGCCTCCCCCTTACTTTACCCCTTTCTATATACTATTTTTTTTAATCAAGAGAACCACAACCCAAAACTTTAATTATCATCACATACCTTAACTAAAGAGGAATCTGAAAAAAACCCAGAGAGTTTACACTAACTTCCTCGAAGACACAGAGATGACGAGATACACACTAGGAAACACATCCCACAGGAGAGTACAGAATAGACTAATAAGATCAGAACAGACATGGAGCAGAATGGGAAGGAAACTGCAGAGGAGAGACAGGCAAAAGATTTGTAAAGTGGGAAGGAAGCAGTGGTAAACAAAGACAAAAGGAACCAAGCAACCAAAGACAACTTTGAAGTAAAAGAGATGCATTCTTTAAAGCTGAACTTTAAATGGCAGGATGATGGGAAAGGAGGAGAAATAAACACGAGAAAACACTTGGTGATGAAAAGCTAGGAGCAGCGTCCAGCGCCTGTCGCTGGTAACGCCGCCCTCGACACCGCTTTCGTCGATGGTATGCTATCTGTAATCACCAGTTAAGGACAGGATCCAGCAAACACTAACAGTGTAACTGGAGCAACACTCTTCACAAAGGGTCACAGAGGACTGGGTGATTTGTGTTCGCCCGCTGCTAGGACACTTGTTTGCAGTATCCCCCACAAGAAGTCGTGTTTCTGCAGCGCAGCAGGAAAGCCAGGGAGCGATTAAAGTTACTAGCTCCTCTTACCTGCTTCTAGTGGATACCCACATCCCAGCACCCAAGGTTCTGCATTTACTTCATTTATTCACTTTTCAAAGTGAAATTTAAAAATTTAAACTTGCCCGAGAAAGGGGTGGTGTGGACTCCTACCTGTTTGCCTATAGCTTCTCCAGACATGGAACCAGCCTATGAGAAATTATGCGGTAAAAGTATTTATAACTGTGCCGCCTATGGGACCCACACTGAACCTAGGACTCCTCCTACAGGAAAGGGGTCAAACTCGGAAATAACTCTTCAGCTGAAATAGCACAGGTTAAAAATACAAATCACAAATCCAAGCCTCTGAGTTTAAGATAATGTAAAAAAAAAACAGTTAAGTCCTCCCATTTTGATAGTGTTAAAAAAAAAATTGCTCGGTACCCCAATTCCAGATTAAGAATGATTCCAGTGGATGAGAGCCTTAAAGGTTGGGGAAATAGTATTTATCTGCTTTTAAGGGATGACTACCAGGTAATGTAACTATTGTGAGTGTGGTGAAAAAGACACTATAATGAGTCAAGTTGCAGTCTATTTCTGCTTCTGTCTTCACAACTGAATAGGAAGTCACTTCTAACTTTGTCTCTCTGTAATATTAGGGTGGAATCTCCCTTCTACTTGCCAGGGAGGCTGCAAAGCAAAAGTATGAAAATATCAGTGTGCATACCTCGTGTGTTTCCTTGAATTTATAAGACTTGCACATTCGAGAAACAGACACTGTTTGTCCCAAGACACACCCAACAAATTAAAATGAAGGGAGAAGCCTGATTTCTGAAGGTTTTCTTTTAAGACCAGGTCTGTGGGAAAAGAGGAACTTAGCACTTTCAGAGAGACTTTAAATTCATGAAACCAGACCATTATTCCTTTCTGGGAAGGTGTTCTCCCATTTTCCAGCTTGACAAAAATGTTAGGAAAGCAGGCACCTGGTCCAATCCAAACCTCCAGAGTGTCCCTTAAGCTCTCTGAAGCACCGTCCAAGGACTGGCAGCCCTAGATTTTACATGCCCTAAACTGACTCTGCGACCTTCTCTTCTAAAAATGCTCTTCCCGGTTCAACTATCTTTATTATTATCCATACAGTTCCACAAAAAATCTGGGCTCTCCCTTCTCATCCTCTGCATGGTCACCACCACGCCCACCATCAAGTCCTTAGGGAGTCTGCTTTTTCCGTCACTTCTCTGGTGTCACTTCTCTGGTTCGTGTCCCTTCCATCCCTGTTGCCTGTCTGTCCTTCATCATGGTGTCTGAACTCCAGTCAGAGCCTCATAACTGACTTCCTTGCATCCTTCAAACAGGTGGTTATCTTCTTAAAGTTCAAGTATTAACATCCCTTCCAAGATACCAACACTGGCTTCTGGGTAATATCTAAAACTCCTTTGCCAGACATTCAAAGCTCTTCCAGATCTGGTCCAGCCTACCAGCTGCTCTTAACTTAGAATTCTGATTATTTCAGGAGTGTCAAGCCAACGTTAATAACTAGCCACATCTCTACTTAAGCTACTACTTCTGTCCAAGATGATTTCTCTTCCATCCCCTTAACGTGGGAAATTCTTTAAGAATTGTATCTTTTTACAAAACCTTTCCATACCTTTCGGAGAACACCTACCAAACACAAGATTTCAGGTACTTAACTGTTGCAGGGCAGGAACTAAGTCTTATATTACAACCAGGTGCTGACTGTACACAGTACACAGAACCAGATGGAACTTGCTAAGAGTGGGGTAGCCAAAGTAGAGGTGAACAGTAAGTCTATTTAAGGGCATGGAACAGAAGTGACGTCCCCAATAAGAATGTGTATTAAAAATCTGATGTTTCGAATGTCATTTTTCTCTTTAATGTTTAGCCCGTAGACTTTTGTAGGAAAAAAAATGTGAGTCTTAAACATTTCCAGGAAATGGGAACCAAATGAATTACTTTAATTAGGAAAGATTAATAGTAAACAAGTCAATGCTTTCATAACAATTGGCAGAAAAAAAAATATCCCTTGATGAATTTAAGCAGGCACGTGGGGAGGAAGAGACTAGGAGAATAGCATGGGGAGAAATGAATCTCAAAATGAGAGCTATTTAAACTCGGCATACATTAACATCAACCAAATTAAAATAACATTGAGCCAGATCAAATTTATAGTAGGTGGAAACAACTAAATATGAAGCTAGAAATGAATTATTTTAGTTCAACTGCAACTTTTGTACTTGAATATGTAATAGCAAATGTGCCTGTGACTTCTGTATTTCTAGTACAAAAAACTTCCCTCCCTTGAAAATAAACTCCTTTGTTTGCAATTAAGTTACATTTCCAGAATATCCACAATACAGAAAACCTCAGTTGCAGATTCAATTATAAGAGAAATTGAAGAACCAAAAGATAACAGTATTTTCAATTCAGAACCCCCAAGAGTCAAAAGCGAAGTGTGGCAAATCCAGGGCACTCTTGTGAGCAAGAGAAATCAGGGGAAAAATGGGCATTTTCTAGATTTCCACAGCACTTTTTGATGTCAGGTGGTTGAATGAGAATTGGATAAGCAAACAGGAATTGAAGGCCGTGTCTTCCCAGAACCATTAGTTTCTGAAGGTGGGGAAGGGGACCAAAAACACTCATTCTTTCCACTCATCATTTACTAAATATTTCCTCCAGCGAGAAAACTGACCCAGGCCTCAGTTTTGTCTTCTGTAAAATGTCTACTTCCCAAAGTTGTGAGACAACAGCAGCCAGTACGTATCAAGCACATTACTTGCTTATTTACATCCTCTATGAACTAGGTATTTTTGTGGCTATTTGGCAGGTGAGAAAATTGGACCACAAAGCTAATGACTTACTGAAGATGATCACAGCTTTGGATCCTAGGCATTTCAACCCCACAGACTTCTGAACAACTAACCTAGTGCCTCAACAAGTATGTTCCCTTCCTTCTCAGCCGATTATATTACTAGCATCACTTAAGGAAAAAAAAAGAAAATGTCATATTTTTAAAGCAACCTATTATATGCCTGGTATGGTAAATTAATTTGTCTTTGTAATGACTTATGAAGTTGGTTTAGATTTCAAATAAGCTTATTCCTTCCCCAGTGAAATGGGGAAAACCATTCTCAAATTGATTTTCTGACATAAATCTGTCTGTGTTTGAGCCCCATGAGCCCAGTTTTCCCAGGACCTGATTACAATTCTGGGGGAAAAAATGGATCATCCAGGTTCCACATCTACAGAATTAATAATGCTGTGCGACAGCAGCCCTGAGACCCACCAAGGTTCTAGAATATAAAATATACTACCTATGGCACTTTTATCTCCAAACTTCTGCAAAAGTCATGCAAAAAGGAAAGGCAGCGGAGACCTGTCTGTGTGTCCCACTCTCAACTCTACCTGGATAAACCGAATCTCCACTACATATATCATCTGATCTTTAAAACAAAACCATTAAGCTCTATATATTTTATTTGAAATTTTCCAGGATACTGAAGTCCTAGCTGTAACTCAGCTATCAAATACTACTTAAGAAAAACAACTCAAAGAATCTCCCAGTGTATTTGCAAAGCATCTCATATGCATTTTAAATACATGATCCAGAGAAATAACTGCCCAAAGGGAAGCCATAAAGTTATTAAACCCAAAGTTTCTCATTCTCTTGAAAAGTTCTTTCTGTTCCACTTCAGAAATGTACTGTTACTAATATTGGTAGCCTTTAGACATTTGTAATTTGGTCAACCAAAACTTAGGAAAAATTGTTTATTTAAAAACAAAAGAATGAAAGCACAAAACTGATTTCAATTTGTATGGATTTTTTTGGTTTGTGTGGGCGTGGCATCTAAGGATATTATTTTTCGGTAATGACCACTTTTAGATTCCAACCCTTAAACATGATCCAAATGCAGGAGAAATCAGGAAAGAAGCAATGGACGTGGTGCTGCTTATCGAATGTCTAGACTGCAGGCAAACCCCAAATACCAAAGAAGCACCCATGTGTCAAACCAGCATAATTTCTGAGCTATGCCTGGGGCCACATACCGAAAAAAAAAAAGTTAGCTTGAAAAGAAAATCTAAGAGGGGTAACCAGAAGGTCAACCCCAGTTCACAGGAACTCTGAAGCAGCTAGCAGGGCTAGCTAGCCCTTACCCTGTCATCCTCCTGAGCAGCTTCCTCCCCAGCCCCCAGAGAAAATCTCCAAGAAAGGCCTAACTCCTATGTGCTAGCTTCTTCAACGTCGTCCAGCGATAAGGCAGTGAACACTGGGCAAGCGTTACCTCCAGGACCAAGCAAGATCCCCCTTCCCCAAGTCATTATATAAATACTTTAAATGCCACCAGGCTTTTCTGCGACTCCACCAGAAACTAACTCGCACAATTTAATTTAGATTGAGCAACTAACTAACGTGGTCGGTTTTGCAACGTACAAATTATTAAAAGGCTTTTCGAGTCCGGCAAACCCCAGTTCAAAAACAGGTGCTTTCAGGGTACGTTTAATGACAAGGTCAAATTCTTTTTTTTTTTAATTATTAGAAGAAAAATGGGGGTTGGGGGGCTTCTTAATCTTTCTTAGGACAACGTGAGTGAGGAGTGCGTGGGGGAAGGAGTGCTGGGGTGAAACTATCTCGCACAGGGTCCACGTCCGGCTAAACAGTCATTCCTGGGCTTCCGAGTGCCTGCAGTAATCGAAGGTTAGAAGGAGAAAATAAAAACAAAGAAACCCACTAGGGTCAGAGTTGCGAGAACAAACTCTGCACCGCCCTACCCACCCACCCCCAACAAGCCACCCTCCCACCAAAACAGCCCTCGCCCCTCCCGGCCCCCCTCCCACACGTACACACACAAAGAAAAGGGCTGCACGCACGGTTCGCCCACGGTCCTCACTTCCCTTTGTAGGACAACGGGAGCCCCGAAACTTCCCCGCGGTGGTTTTTCGGGTGTCGTCGGGGCCGGGGCCCCTCGAGCGCGCGGGCCGCGGCTCGGCGGCGGGGGAGGGGCGCTCGTCGGTTTCCCCGAAAGCAGCAGAACGCCTCCCCGTCCCGCCCGGTCCTCCGCGGCCGCCCCAGGCGGCGCTCCCCCCTCGGGCACGCGGCGGCGGCGGCGGCGGCCGAGGTGCCCGGGCGGCAGACAGAACTACTCCCCGGGGCCGCGGCCGGGGGCGGGAGGAAAGTTCCCGCGGAGGGCTGCCCGCCCGGGCGAGGGCGGCGGGAGGGGAGCGCGTCCCTCGCCGCCGCCGCCTCCCTCACCTGCGCCGGAACAACGGGCCCCGCGCCCGCCCACCCGGCCGGCCCGGCGCCTCCCGCAGGCCGCGCCTCCCGCACGCCGCGCTGCCGGGGCTTGTTCCTCCTCATGGCTTTGCCCTGACGTAATTCAAACATGGCAACAGTTCGACTTCAAAGGCGGATCCACAGACCTCCCAGACGCAGGCTCCGGCCCCGGGGAGCGGGCCGAGCGGCCGCGGCCGCGCTCTCCGGGGCCCTCGGCGTCGCGGCACCCGGCGCCCCGGCTCCAGCGCCCTGGGCCCCGACTGCCGCTCCTCGGTCGCCCGCCGCGCGGAAGCACGCCGCCTCCCCGCGCACCGGCTCCGCTCCGCGCACAAGTAGCGCCGCCAAAGTTTTCCCGCGAGGGGCCGACAGACAAAAGCCCCTCCCGAAACTCGCTCGAACTTCGGGGGGCGCGGCCCGCACGGCCCTCCGCCCGGCGGCCGCCCCCAGCGCCGGCCCGGCCCGCACCCGCACATGCAGCTCTTTGTTTTCTGTCCAGCCGGGCGCTGCCTACGTGCAGCATCGGGGACGTGGGGTTGTTGCTCAGGGGGAGACACTTGACGATCGCCCATGGGAAGGGTCGGGACCCGCGCCCCGAGAGTCCAGAGCCGGCCCTGCAGTCCACCCCTAGCAGCAGGCCCGTTTAATCAAAGTTTTGCAATGTCCTTGATGAGAAACGCCCGGATTCCCCGCCCCGCACCGGCCGAGAGTTGGCGACTTTCACTCTGCTTTTTAAACTGGCAAGACGCCATCATCAAGTCACATTGTCCTGCCGGCCGGCCCCGACAGCCCGCATCTCCCGGCTGACCGCGATCCAGACGCTCAGCCGGACCTCCAACCCAACCAGGGTCGCGGCCCCAGCACGTGGTCTGTCACGCTCGGCACAAAAAGCAGTGCCCTCCCGAGTTCGCGCACTCGGCCGCAGACAACGCCGCCGCCTCCATCCCCAAGTCAACTTGGCTCCGACTGGCCATCTTAAGCCGCACACGGCCGCCCTCGAGAGCGCCTCGGCGCCCACATCTCCGCTACAGGTGAACAAATTGCGAACCAAACTTGAGGCTCCACAGGACCCCCCCCTCGCCGCCCCGGACGCCCGCGCTGCCTGGGCGCGGCCCGGGAGAGGCGTCTGCGAACCGGGGCGGCTGCCGAGCGGCCGCGTGTTGCTCATTGTCGCATCCGCATCCCTCCGGAGTTGGGCGGACAACGCCACCCGCGTGCACCCCGGCCACGCCGGCACCGACCCCAAAAGCCGATTTAAACCCCCTCGGCCCGCCGGCTTGCAAGGAGACGGCAACTTAGTTTTCGAGCGAGGGGCGTTCATTGTCCACCCTCATCACAACACGCGCGAGGGGCCGCAAGAAACTAAACCACGAGGTCCAACAACGGCGCCCGGCCCCTCCCGGGCGCGCGCCCACGCGGGTGCACCGACCCGGGGCCCCTCCGCAGTCGCCAGCGAGTCGTTTTCTCTCGGGCCTTTCGGCCACCGGGCTCCTTTTCGCCAGAGAACACTGCGGCTGAGAAAAGTCATTGTCACCTTCAGCGTGGGTCCTTCAACTCCGGCGACTCCTCACTGCTCTCACTTCCCCCTCCCCAAGACTTTCGGTTTGCCTGAAATCCCCTCCCCAATTAAGAAGGACACACTCAACAACCGGATACAAAAGAATCTGGGGTCTGAAGACCACGAAAACAGCGCTCCCAGCAATGCCATCTCCAAGACAAAACTTCCTGTGTGTGTGTGTATAAACGTGTGAGTGTGTCTGTGGAACGGCTGGGGGAGGTGAAAAGAGAAAAAAAGCCGCTCTGAAATCAAAGCCTCGTGAGACAGTTTTGCACCACCGTAAGGGCCAGGGTCACTCACCTTCCAAAAGCAGCCGTTCCACGCGCAGTAACGTCCCCGAGGTGCGGAGTGCACGCCAAGCCAACCCCCCCTCTCCAGTCGCTCCCTCCGCCTCAACTGCCTTGTCTAGAAAGATTGTCTCCTATAGTTCTGCAGTTGCTACCGCAGGCGGGGAAGGTGTAGATTCCGCTTTCCCTCTGCGCACGCGCGGCTCCCTGTACAAAATTCTCCTGAATCGAACTTATTTGCATACGGGCGCGCGCGCGTCGAGGGCTGGGAGGGGAGAAGGCCCGGCGGCCGCGCGCGCTCCCGAGGCTTCTATTGTCCTTTTAAGGGGAGAAGCGCCGCGGCGCGGGAAACGCGGCGGCCAGAGGGAAACGGGGGCGGGGACTGCTTACTACGGCTGACGTCACGTAAACAAACGCCCCCTGGCTGGAGGCCGGGCCGAGGGGGAGTGGCGGGATGGGAAAGGCGGAAAGGTTAGCAGCCCAGGGAGAACGCTCGGCTGCGAGAGTTGCTTTCCACTCTGGAGCCCTTCGGGCACACTGTTTCGGGTTGAAAATAGTTTTGAAGCCTGTTTTTGCAAAATTCTCACCTATGCTCAGTTTCTGGCCAGGGGAGGTGGTCTTGCAAGCGCCCAGAATGAACTTATACGTCTCCAGCGTTTCCTAAATTTTGTTTGAAAATGGGTTTTGAACCTTTTTTTCTTTTTTAATTATCCGGGGTCAGCAGAGGTTTTCATGCAGTTTTAATGAGTCGTTTAATAAAGTCCCATTTTGACACCCTATCCAATTCACTAACTCCCTGTCTGCCCTCCTCAAATAGTAACCCAACCATAACAATCCCCCCCCCCTTTTTTCCCTCCATTTCGACCTTAAGATTTCAAGCCTGTCCAAGTTGAATGGTTGTTAATTTCCGTGGGAACGGTGTCGCTTTCCAAAAGACTGGTCAGTGGGAAACCAGTAATCTAGGGACGTGCTTACCACCTCCAGCTCCTGGTTAAGGGTGTTCCACTCACCCAGAAATAATGCCACTAACTGGTGGTCTTGGGAATTGAAAAAGTAGCCAGTGAAGGGGAGACTTTCCCTTGTGGAATATATAATAAAGCAACAATGTAAGCGCTTCTTGCCCCGGGAGGGGAAAAAAATAAAGCCTGAAAAACTGAAGTAACTCTTCTCAGCTTGATAAGTGAAAAATGGAAGAAGAAAAAAAAAGATTGTGATACACCTTTATTCTGAGAACACATCTAACACCAACAGGCTGACACCCTGATTTAATGATAGAGGGAAGTGAGAGGGAGGATGTTTTTCCCAGAAACTTGATATTCGTCACAAGATACAGTAGTGTAGACATCAACCATAAAACGTAATCATCTGCTGACAAGTTTCACTGCTTTCACTGTAGTGTCAACAATATGGACTTAAATAGATACTTCTGAAATGCTAATTTAAAGCAACAACTAATTCCTAAAACGTACAAGACAAGCCCATTTCTGAAGTCTTCAACTATTGCTTCTTTTTTCTTTAGGTTCTGTAGCATACTATTTCTCTAACTGTATATGAAAACTACATATTAAATACCTGCAAAGGAGAAAAGAACTGACACCTCTCACTAAAATGTGAGCTCCCTAAGGGCAAGAATTTCATGTTGTATTCATTTTTGTACTTCAGTGCCTAAAACAATGCACAGTGCATATTGAATTCTGAATAATTGCTTGTGAAATAATAAAATCACTGGGCATTTTGAAATTTATTATAGATTAATCTCAAATAAAAAGAGCTTTACTTTGGTTTAGAATTTTTGTATTAACCTAAAACACATTTGGAAGTTACAGTGATCACCTTAATTGATATGATGCTTGTCCTTATCATAATAAGTAAAGCAGAAATAATTTCACATTAGCATATGTTTTTGAAAGTATGGAAATTGCAAGTATAGTAATATATTTCAAAATTCAATTATTGTTTACAGGATGTATCTATATTTTTATATAAGTATAAAGTGTATAAAATATAAATACGTACCTTGAATGCCTTTTCTCTTGAAAGTTTATGTAAAGGATATGTATTATAAGTCATTATTTTGTAGTAACTTAAAATGGTGTATAATCTATAAAACTATTGAATCACCATGTTGTTCAACTATACCTCAATACAAAAAACAAAGAATATATATTGTAATCCAGGGATGGAATAGGTCCAAATGTGCAAGCAATGCAGGAATTACAATATTTGAGATATACTGTTCAGGTAAGAAAGTGTATGGAAATGTCAGAGCTACTGAGCTAACACCATACAACAAGACTTCCTCTACTCTCAAAGTAGAGGTCAAGAAGTATTATGGGCAATTTTTGTAAGAAAGGTAGCAACAAAATCCTTAAAGAGGAATTTGAGTTCCTTAGAGTCTTAAAAAAACAAAAAAAACAAAAACCACCTGCTGTTTTTGAACAACCAGGTGCATTCCAAAGGTTCTTTTGTTCATTTCATTGCTTGAACATGTTGTTATAGCTGCCTCTATCCAGGGCAATCACTTCATTTATGGACACTTTAACATTCTATTACCTAAATAGCCCAAGTGAAATTTTCCTTATAAGAGAAAGAAAGAAAGAAAGAAAGAAAGAAAGAAAGAAAGAAAGAAAGAAAGAAAGAAAGAAAGAAAGAAAGAAAGAAAGAAAGAAAGAAAAAGATAGGTAATTTGTAACATACAAATTTAGATTATGAGATTGAATTACTCCATGTTAGTAAAATTTTTGAGTATTTTAAATATCTGTAGTGCTATTCTGAACTCATACTGTGTTCTCAAAAATACTGAAATTACAAATGTAGTAAAAATTGAAATTGAAAATAAATTGCCAGATATTTTGGTTAAGCTATCTTGCTTACAATATGTTGTAGAATTATTTCTATTGCTCAAATGCTTTCATCATTTAGCAGACATTAATGAGCCAGATAGTAAAACCATTTCAAAAGTAGGGAGGGGCTGAAGCCCCTCACCTCTTCTAATTTATTTCTGTATTATTTTATTTGCTACTTTTTCTTCTGGAGCATTTCTTGCCTTGTTTTGAGGCTCAACTATTGTCAGCAGCTTTACAATTTATTATAATCCTGAAATGTAGGATAAATTATATGTAAAGAACTGAAAAGGACAATTTGTGCTTGGTAATGGATATTATCAGCAATTTAGAAAGGATTGCAATGCCAGCTCAAACTAATGATTGTTTTTTAAATGAAGACTGATACCCTCACTAGAGGCTGGTATGAACCACATCAAAACATTTTTGTTGGGCCCAGGAAAGAGCTGATTATTATTATTAAACATTGGGTTTGGTTCCTTAGCAGGTAATAGCTGTAAGACTAAACCTTTTCCTCACTCCAAAACAAGCATAGCATTTTGTTACTTATTTGTTTAAATCCTTTTGAAGTTCAACTAGCAAGTGGTCAGAGCAAGTCAGATAATTTTAAGCTGTAAGTATAGAATTGGTTATGTGATCTAAGCAATCCTCCAGCAACCGTTGACAGCTGCCAGAAAAAGGTATTTATTACTTAATCAAAATTAACGTTTCAAATTTCTGAACTTAAAGACTTGAAGAATTGTCACAAATTTATTCTTAGAAATATTTTATTTATTCTTAGAATTTATAGAAATTTTAAGTCTTAATAATACTGTCTTAGGACATTTGAATGGCACGCTTCAAAACAATAAAATCACCGGTAACAAAAGTAATTTTATTTTAAGAAGGGCATTGAC
Organism: Camelus bactrianus; assembly: GCF_048773025.1. Taxonomy (NCBI): domain Eukaryota; kingdom Metazoa; phylum Chordata; class Mammalia; order Artiodactyla; family Camelidae; genus Camelus; species Camelus bactrianus. The sequence goes on from NC_133572.1 coordinate 19,605,585, forward strand.
AAACTAGAATGAGTTCACAGGAGAGTAAAAGAGGATGATGAAAGAGTCTGGAAACCACAGGATAAAAGCAGTAATTGAGGGAGGGGCTATGTTTTGATTGAGCAAGAGAGCAGTCCTTTAACTATCTGAAGAATCATCATTAGAAGAGTGAATGAGCTTGTTCTGTTACGCTTAGGAACCAAATTAGTCTTAAAAGTCACAAGAATTTATTGCTAAATACCTGCAATATTTCTAAACATATGAATAGTCCAAGGATGGTTCAGAATACTTCAGAAGCCAATTCCCGGATCATTAGTAATAATATTCACAAAAATAAAACCAAGAATTTTATTTCAGTGAGTTACATGATTTACAATGTAGAGCGTGCTACCTCTAAACACCTACTGAATTCTATGAACCTATGATTCCATGGGATAAATGAGTGTCATTAACAACAGGAGCATTAAGTTCAGGAGAGGGATCTCCACTGTTGCTGGAGACAGTAGGAATGTCATTTTGGAGAGAATGGGATTGGAGCTTGGACATGAATTCATTCATTGAACAAATACTTACTGAGTATCTATTAACTGCCAGGGCTCTGACAATAAAATGATGAGCAATGCAGAAACAGTCTCTCATGAAATGCAGGAGGCAAGCATTCCGAATAACCACACAGATTTAATTACAATCAGTGAGAAAGAAAAGGAAAACGTTCTAGGAGCCTAATCATGTACGGCAAGGGGATCTGAGCTAATATGGAGGTAAGAGAAAGCATCTTTGAAGAGGCGAAGTTGGATTATCAGCAGAATTAGAACTGGAGGGTGGAAAGGGTGTGGAACCAGTGGTAACTTCAAGAATAAGTTCTTAAAGACAGCCAAGTACTTGGGGTGGTGGGCAAAGACATGACTAAAAGAATCATGACTTGGATTGAATAAAAGTCATGCATGAATCTAGTTTGGGAGACAAGATTGTGTCAGGTGCTGGAGACTAAGAGAAACCAGGACGTAAGCCCTATGGATTTGGAAGCATCTGTACTGAGTTGGTAGTCGTTGCACCACAAAAGTGAAGACACTCCAGAGACTGACCCCCATGATTAGATTACAATTGGTTTAATCAATGTATGTTTCTTCTGTGAAAATTTATTTTTCTAAATGTTGATAAGAAATTGATCCCCTAGCCATAGAATCCACTTCCTGGAAGAGCCCCTGTTCTAATTATTCAAATTATTACTGAAGGCAAACATGCCGTGTCACCAACAGATGAACAAGTGAACAAGTAGGCACATAATACAGGAAAGTCAAAGAAACAGGCTGGGTTGCCATGTCTGAGAACTTTGGGGATAAAATATCTATGAATCTAGAAGAATTTGATATTTTGCTGAAGGTTAATTTGTTAAACTTTTAAATATTTATTTTGAAAAATTTCAGTTTTTGTACACAAATTTTAAAAAATAGAATGCAATCTCATAGCTTAGGTCAGCTAAGGTTTCAGATGATACAATGGTTTATCTAGATATATTGTTAATTTCGCAGTGCTTTAGTGTTCCAGAAATGGAAATACACATAAAGGCAGTGCAAATGAAACACTCGATCGATGTATCACCCTGCTGCATCTGTGGCAAAGGTTAGAGAACATTGTATCAACAGGGAGTAAAATGTATGACATTCTGTCTTCCTAGCAGGTAAGGCTGAGCATATGAACATAATTAAAATTTCTTTACAAGAATAGAATTAAAACATATCCTCAGGCTTGTTGAAAATAAGAAAGGATGTTAAAACTCAATTGTTGACAACTAAAACACTACTGTGACGCCAATAATGTAATCTACATTTAAACTAATAATTTACAAAATAAGACTTTGTGGAAGAGAATAGAGGACTCCAAGATCTTTGACACTCTTTCCGATAAAATGACACAACATTGTAAACTGACTTTACTTCAATTAAAAAAAAAATTCTTTTTAATGTATTCTTTAAAATTTTACCTGTGTCATTTCTTCAAGTCAAAAAAATTGTCACTCATGCTAGAATAAATTTCATGTTTAAAATAATTAAGTATTGTTGTCTAAACTCTTGATTTGGAAAAACTGAACATAAACAAAACATATTCCTGTTAACTTTTACCGCAATTGATGTGACATAATCAAAGAGAAAATTTATAAACTTTTCCCTATTTCTGTCATATATCATGAATATTATTTTAAAAGAATGTTACAATGAAAGGTTGAAATTAAAAATTCATATCAACTAATTTTTTAATCCTGGAGTGAGTGAACTCAAAAGTCTTGAAAGATTAACAAATTTAACTACATAAAATTTAAAAATCCACACAAGGCAGAAAATATGGTGTCAAAGAAATAAATCAAACTGAAAAAGTTTTGCAAAATAAAGATAATTTCTTAATATGAGTAAAGAATATAAAAAGTTAATTCACCCAAAGACACATAAATGGAAATAAGCACTTGGAAAGATGCTGAACTTTAGTCATACTTTATAATAAGATTTTTTTAATGTTTTTTATTGATTTATAATAATTTTACAACGTTGTTTCAGATTCCAGTATAGAGTCCAATTTTTCAAGTATGCATGAACATATATATATTCATTGTCACATTTTTTCCTCTGTGAGCTACCATAAGATCTTGTATATACTTACCTGTGCTATACAGTATAATCTTGTTTATCTATTCTACATTTTGAATTAAGATCATTTATTTTTTAGTTTTATAACTTAATTAATAATTTCAATGTAAATAAAATCAACTACTTTTTGTCTAGATTTGATTGTAAATAAATTTGTTGGATAATATCTAGGGTTGATGGTCATGTAGGAAAACAGAAACTCTCATAATGTTTTATTGGGAGTATAAATTATTCATTCCATTAAGACACCAATTTAACATTATCTACTGAAATGTAAAACTTCTGTTTGATTCCACTTGTAGGAATTTCCCATAACATGTATTCACACGGGGCACACAGATATATCTAAGAACATTCATACCAGTATTATCATAATGAATATAACCCACATGTCCACCAATCAGTAATAGATTAAATAAATGATGAAATATAGATAAAATGGAATTCTATGCTGCTTTTACAAAGAATGAGTTTACTTTATGCATACTAACATAGAAAGAAACTAGCTTTCTTTTTAAAGCAGATAAAAGGCAATTTCCAGAACAGTAGGTAAAGTATGATTTCATCTGAGGGGAAAAAAGGAATATGTATATATATATAATATTAATATAACGTGCTTGTATATGCATAAAAAGTGATTGCAAGGAGATGTATGACAGTGCTCATCGCAGTTACCTCTGAGGAGGATAGGACTGAGAAAGAAGGTGGGAGGTGTGCTTTTTAGTTTATATAATTTTTTCTTTTTTGAGCTTCTATGGACATCAATTACTTATAAAAGATTTTAAGGTGGAAAAACACCCACTAAAACACCTGTAGCACATTAGGAATACAAGAAATATTACTAAAAGAAAAAGTGTCCGTGTAGTTTAACAAATGAATGACCGAGTAACTGCTGGCCTCTTGAACCCAAGGTCTGTATCTGGTTTGATTTGAAAGCTTCCAAAAATGTTTTTTATGGTACGCCCGTATAAATGGCAATATATCCGTGCAGCCCATAAAAGTGCTCCTTTTTCCCTTCTACCTGGAATCATCTTCACTCTCATCTCTGAATGTTTAAATCCCACCCATCCTTCAAGGCCTGACTCAAATGCTGGCTCAGGTTCAGACAAACACCATTTATTGGTTGCCAGCTGCAGATCTCTCATTACTCTATGCGCTTCCACATGTTTCCTCTCTCTTCATTGTTTAAAATCTTCACAATAATTCTGTGGCATACGTGTGAGTCTTTCTCCCTTTTGTTTTCTTTTTTTGCGTGTTAAAAAAGTAGGCCTTAACAGTTTCGAGGCTTGTTCAGTGTCTCCTGTGTCATAGTGAGTGATGGAGGTGAAAGAGGAAACCGGGTCTCTTGAGTCCAAGTTGTGGATTCCTTCCACTTTACCCTTCCATGGACTGCTCCCTGATTTCTCAGACAAGAAGTAGTATTTTCCTCCTCTGAAGTCCTCTAACACTGTTAGTCTATCTTTTTTTTTTAATTGAAGTATAGTCAGTTATGATGTGTCAATTTCTGGTGTACAGCATAATGTTTCAGTCACATATATACATAGATATTCGTTTTCATATTCTTTTTTACTATAGATTACTACAAGATATTGAATATAGTTCCCTGTGCTGTACAGAAGAAATTTGTTTGTATCTGTTTTATTTATAGTAGTTAATATTTGCAAATCTTGAACTCCCAATGTATCCCTTCCCACCCCTTTCCCCCCAGTTGTCAGTGTATCTTAAGGCACACATCAGTTTCTGCTTTATATTTCTGTTATTTTCATACAGTCTTGTGTGTCAATATGACGAAAGATAAATCTAATAGTTTCCATCCTTAGAGGGCATGAAAATCACCTATGAACATTTTTTCCCCAATTTTTAAAATTGTGGTAAAGTATACATAACATAAAGTTTATCATCTTAACCATTTTAAGTATATAGTTCAATGGTATTAAATACATTGGTTTCTATCACTTGCTGTTGATTTCATTTCCTTGTGATTCAGATAATATATTTTTCAAGCAGCTGATCTTTATTTGTTTAGTATTTTAACCTGATAGGGCTAGAAAAATGTTAGAAACTGAAGCTAGAAAGCTTGTTTGATTTTCTACCATCCATCTACCATCTATCATCACTACCATCCATCTCAACCCTTTTCATCTCATAAAATGGAAATTCTATATCCCTTAAACAGAAACTCTTCATAATCCCTTTCTCACAGTTCCTGGCAACCACCATCCTACTTCCTTGTCTCTATGATTTTGACTACTGTATGTGTTTCATATAAGTGGAATCATTCAGTGTTTCTCATTTTGTGACTGGCTTATTTCACTTAGCATAACGTCCTCAAGATTCGTTCATGTTGTAGCATGTGTCAGAATTTTCTTCCTTTTTCAGGCTGAATAATATTCCACTGTATGTATATACCACCTTTTGCTTATCCATTCACCCATCATGGGTTGCTTCCATGTTTTAACAATTGTGAATGAAGGTGGGGTGGGTACAGCTCAGTGGTAGAGTGCATGCTTAGCATGCATGAGGTCCTGGGTTCAATCCCCACTACCTTCATTAAAATAAATAAGTGAATAAACAAACCAAATTACCTCCCTCCAAAACAAAAACAATAACAAAAATAAATTTCAAAAAATTTTCAGATGAAGCTGCTATGAACATGGGTGAACAAATATCTCTTCAATACCCTCTTTTCAATTCTTTTGGGTATATACCCAGAAGTAAAATTGCTGAATCATGTGGCAATTCTATTTTTTTTTTTTTTTAAGAAAACACCATACTGTTTTCCACAGGCATTACACCATTTTACATTTCCACCAACAGTACACAAGTGTTCCAATTTCTCCACATCCTCACCAATATTTGTTATTTTCTGTCTTTTTGATAGTAGCTATTCGAACAGGTATGAGGCGGTATCCCATTGTAGTTTTGATCTGTGTTTCCCTGAAGATTAGCGCTGCTGAGCATCTTTTCATATGCTGATTGGCCATTTGTATATCTTCTTTGGAAGAATGTCTGTTTAAGTTCTTTGCCCATTTTTGAATCAGGTTGTTTTGTTGTTGTTGTTGAATTTAGGTAGTTCGCTTTATATACTAGATATTAATCCTTTATATATGATGTGCAAATGGCTTCTCCCATTCTTTGGATCATCTTCTTATTTGTTGACATTGTCTTCTGATGCAGAAAATGATTTAATTTGTATGAAGTCCAATTTGGCTATTTTTGGTTTTGTTACCTGTGCCTATGTGCCTTGGTGTCATATCCAAGAATTCATTGCTAAATCCAATGTCGTGAAACTTCTGTCCTATGTTTTCATCTAAGAATTTTGTAATTTTAAGTATTACATCTGTCTTTGATCCTTCTTGAGTTAATTTTTGTGTATGGCGTTAGGGAAGGTCCAACTTCACTCTTTTACATGTGGATATCCATTTTTCCCAGCACCATTTGCTGCAAAGGTTGTCCTTTCCTCAGTGAATGGTCTTGGCACTCTTGTCAAAAATCATTTGACCATATATGCATGGATTTTTTTCTGGGCTCTTAACTCTTTTTCATGGGTCTATATGTCTGTCTTTATGCCACTACCACACTGTTTTGATTACTACAGCTTTGTAGTAAGTTCTGAAATCAGGACATATGAGTCCTCCAGCTTTGTTCTTTTTCAAGATTATTTGGCTTTTCAGGGTCCTTTATGATTTCACATAAATTTGGGGATGGGTTTTTCTCTTTCTGAAAAAAAAACTTTGGCATTTTTATAGGGATTGCATTTAAATTTGTAGGTCACTTTAGGTAGACTTAACATCTCAGCAATATTAAGTCATCTAATCCAGGAACATGGGATATATTTCCATTCATTTACATCTTCTTTTATTTCTTTCAGCAGTGTTTTGCAGTTTTTATTGTACAAGTCTTTCCTCCACTGGTTCATTCCTAAGTATTTTATTCTTTTTGATACTATTGTAAATGGAATTATTTTCATGATTTCATTTTTAGATTTTTCATTTTTAGTGTATAGAGATGCAACTGACTTTTGTGGGTTAATTTTGTATACTGCTACTTTGCTGAATTCATTTATTAATTTTAACAGTCCTTTTTGTGGACTCTTTAGGGTTTTCTACATATAAGATCATATCATCTGTGATCTGATTCAAAACCTGCTACTCCAAACTAAGGCACCTTGGCATATTGGATATTTTAAGCTAAAGGTGTTTGAGAAAATGGCAGAAGCAGGAAAGTCATTCTGATCTTCCCCCCAACCCTTCTTCCCTGAAACAGGTCATAAAACTCTCATGTGAGAAATGTCCTCCCTTTACCCAGAGGAAAAGAGCATCCTTATCTCCAAAGATAAAGGGACAACAAGAAGAATCCAGACAAACAGGCCTTGCTAAGTTCCCTTCAGTTTGCTACACTTCCCTCATACCCTTTGACTTATCATATTTCTTTACCACTCTCTATTTGTCATCAAATCTGGAATAAAAAAACCTCAAGCTTAACTGTTTCTTTGAGTCTTCATTTCCTTATGAAAGGTCTTGTTCATGTAAAACAAATAAATCTGTATCCTTTTCTCCTGTTAATCTATTTGTGTCCATTTAATTTTCCGATACAGCCAGGGATAAGAGGGTTGAAGGAAATGTTTTTCTACCCTATACCTGCAAAAAGAGATGGTTTTTCCTTTCCTATTTGAATGTTTTCTATTTATTTTTCTTGCCTATTTACTCTGGGCAGAACTTCCAGAGCTACCTTGAAGGGAAGTGGTAAAAGTGAGCTTCTTTGCCTTGTTCCTAATCTCAGAGGGAAAACTGTCAGTGTTTCATCACTGTGATGTTCACTGTGGGTGTTTCATACGTGGCTTTGATTATGTTGAGGCAGTTTGCTTCTATTCCTAGTTTGTTGGGTGTTTTTTATCATGCAAGAGTGTTGACTTTTCCTGAATGCTTTTTCTGCATCAATTGAGATGATCATATAGTTGGGAGGGTTTGTATATTGAACTATCCTTGCCTTCCAGGAATAAATCCCACTTGGTCATGGTATATAATAGTTGCTGAATTTGTTTTGCTAGAATTTTGTTGAGGATTTTTGCATCAACATTCATAAGGGATGCTGGTCTGTAGTTTTCTTGTAGTGTCTTTGTCTGACTTTGGTATCAACAAATGTGTTAACTTTTATTTTGTTTGCTTTTTGTGGGGGGAAGAGGTAACTAGGTTTATTTATTCATTTATTTTAATGGAGGAACTGGGGATTGAACCCAGGACTTCTTGCATGCTAAGCAGGCACTCTGCCACTGAGCTATAACCTCCTCCCTAGATGTGTTAACTTTTAAAAGGTGTTCAGGCCACAGACCAATGGAATCAGAATTTCTGCAGTTGATGCCTGGTTAACTGCATATTAAAAACCTGCATAGGTCATTCTGATGAGGATTGCTAAGCACATCCAAACCTGATTCATCTTTGAATTTCCACAGTGCCTAATAGATATCTAATAATATGTGTTAATTTACTCATAACCATTAATGATTTTTGTAAATCCAAATGCAGAATCAGAGACACCTCTATAAGAATAAAAGTCCAAATAATTGGATGATAGGAACACTGTGAAGATCAGGTGATGGAAGCTCTAGGGAGATAGCAGACCCTGAGGTTAAGAGAGGAGACCATTAGGGTACAAAGGTGTGCTCAAACACACCTCACATGCTAACATGGAAACAGCCATAAGGAATGAGGAGAACGGGCTTATTAGGTCGTTCCCTGTGATGGTAGCCCTGCTTTTTGTTTTCCTTTCAAAGAAAGCTTATTTTATCGAGATCACACTTGCATTGAAACGCTTATGCTAAGGGGAAGGTATAGCTCAGTAGTAAAGTGCATGCCTGGCATACACAAGTTCCTGGGTTCAATACCCAGCACCTCCTCCAGAAATAAAGAAATATATAAAACCCAACTACCTCCCCTGCAAAAAGCAAACAAAACCAAACCACAGAATGTTTATGCTGTATGGAAAGAATAAAGAGCTTGCCTTCATGGCAGGTCCCACAGATCTGTCTCTTGCTTCAACAGTGTTTGGACAGAACAGACCCAAGGCTGCCCTTCTTCCAGGCTTCTACCACCCTTCAACCTCTTTTTCAGTCGCCACCTTTGGAACCAACCACTCAGCCATCCTCGGCCTCTGGGACCAGCCAACACCACGTTTTGTTTTGTTGTGTTTCTAGTGGGAGGTAATTAGGCTTATTTACTTAGTCTAATGGAGGTACTGGGGATTGAACCCAGGACCTCGTGCATGCTAACCATGTGCTCTACCACTGAGCTATGCCCTCCCACCCCCAACACCACTTTTTGAGCTTCGCTCCTTATTGCCAGTTAATCACAAGCTCCCAGATTTGTCAGAATTATTCCACCGAGTTGGAGGCTGTCATCAACCTCTGGGCTTCTGTTTTGATGCAACATGTGGCTCTGGAGGGTGTGGCCCACTTTTTCCATGAATTGACCAAGGAGAAGCACAATCTCTTGAAGATGCAAAACCAGGAGAAAAAGGCGGATCCCTTTTCCAAGACAAGCAGAAGATGAGTAGGGGTAAACCTAGGTCACTATGGAAGCCACCACACTCATGGAGAAGAAGCAGCACCGGGCCTTTTGGATCTGCGTGGCCTGGGTTCTGACCATGCAGACCTCCATCTCTGTGACTCCCTGGAGAGACACTTCCTAGATGATGAGGTGAAACTCATCAAGAAGATGGCCACCACCTAACTCAACTCTGCAGGCTGGCAGCCCCCAGGCTGGCCTTGGCCAGCACCTCTTCAAAAGGCTCACCTTCATGCACCACTAGGAGCCTCTGGAACAGAGCCCAGCAGCCTTTGAGAAGCCCCTCGGCCACCCCTCCTGGTGTCAGAGCTTCTGCCTAAAGACTCTCTCATGAGCCACTAGGCAGCTTTTTAACCACCCTGGAACCCTCTCCCAAGCCATGGACCAAACAGAAACTAAAAAGATTTTTACAACCAAAAATAAAAGTTTGTCTTGGCTCCTCTGAATTCCCTTGAACTTGTAAGATAGCAAAAGAGGACTAGTCATGCTGGCAGTGCTTTGAAAAAGGATGAATTTATCTGGGACAGGGAAGGGGACTTCCGGAGGACCACAGCAAGAATGTGGCTGAACAGGACTGACTACATATGCAGCGTAAAATATACTGTTCCTTACCTGAGGAATTACCTATCAGGGGAGCCCAATTTTCACAGGGGGTATAGCCAGGGATGGGGGTAGAGCTCAGTGGTAGGGTGTTTGCTGAGCATGCACGAGGTCCTGAGTTCAAGCCTCAGTGTCTCCATAAAAAACAATAATAAAATTTAATTTTAAAAAGGAGCCCGATTTTGTTGATATTGCTGACTGTTTACTGGATACTTTTATAATAACAAAAAAATTGTGTGTGTAGTATTAACTGATACTTCACTTTTGAGAGCTTTTTTTTTTTATTTTGAAGGGAAGGTAATTAGGTCTAATTATTTATTTTTTGGAGGAGGTACTGGGGATTGAACCCAGGACCTTGTGCATGCACTCTACCACTTGAGCTATACCCTCCCCCCTCACTTTTGTCAATTAAAGATAAAAGATATAAAATGAATCTTTTATATTAACTATTAGTATAAATTTAGAAATCTTGTTGGAATCTGTTGTAATTAGATTTTACCTGAAATGGGCTGCTCTTATTATGTAGGGATGAGAGAGCTGACCCACAATGAGTAGAGTATACGTTTGAGTTGTTTCTCATAATGTTCACAAGAATAATCGACAACAAGTATCGTTATGAACTTAATCTGCTGTATGATAAGGATACACAGTATCATGAAATATACTTCCTCCTTTTAATGGGCTTCCAGCCTCACAAGGGAGACAAAACAGTTACATAAAGAGCAAATAACTTGCAGCAACATGGATGGACCTGGGGAGTGTCATTCTAAGTGAAGCGAGCCAGAAAGAGAAAGGAAAATACCATATGATATCACTCATATGTGGAATCTAAAAAAAAGACAAATTAACTTATTTACAAAACAGAGACAGACTCACAGACATAGAGAACAAACTTATGGTTACCAAAGAGGGGAAGGGGTGGGAAGGGATAAATTGAGAGTTCAAGATTTGCAGATACTAACTATTATATATAAAATAAACAACCAATTTCTTCTGTATAGTGCAGGGAACTATATTCAATATCCTATAGTAACCTATAATGAAAAAGAATATGAAAACAAATATGTGTATGTATATTTATGACTGAACTATTATGCTGTACACCAGGGACTGACACAACATTGTAAACTGACCATACTTCAATTAAAAAAAAAAGTAAGGGGGCAGGGTATAGCTCAAGCAGTAGAATGCATGCATAGCATGCACGAAGTCCTGGGTTCAATCCCCAGTACCCCATCTGAAAAATAAACAAATAAGTAAACTTAGTTACCTCCCCTCCAAAAAATAAAAATAAATAAATTTAAAAAACAACAACAACAAAAAAACCCAAAAAAGTAAATACCCAAACACTCAAAGTAATACAAATTCTGTATTAAATGAAATATACTCAACCATTATTGCTGCGTGAGTTCACACGGTCTGTACCCTTAAGGAGTTTGTAAAGACACCAGATAGGTAAATAGATAAATTTAAGCATAACCTGGTAGAGTTTGTACAAGGTACTAAGGGCACACAAAGCTGGAATATTTAGCACAGTCTGGTGTTCAGAGACGGCTTGGAAAATATGCTGCTTCCGTAGATCTGGAAGGATGAAGGTGAGGTTGACGGGGGAACGAACACAGGCAGGGCTTTCCACGTTGCAGTAACAGCATAAACAAACGCTCTTAAGCGGGAGAAAGCATGCCATGCTTAAGGAAGACGCAGAATTATTACAGTGTCAAGTGTGTGGTCAGGATCTACGGAGGATAAGTCTGGTCGGGTCACGGAGGGCCTGGGAGCATGCTAATAAACAGCTTGGACTGAGCTGTAGGCGATGGAGCTGTTAAAAGCATCTAAAGAGGAAAATGACATAATTAGACTCATGTTTTTAAATATCTAACTCTAGGCACTGTGTGGAGGGATCAGAATGGAGGCTGGCTGACCACTTACGATTGTCGCGCTATAATTTAGGCAAAATATCATCAAGGGCCACAATTGGATATACATGAACTAACTGAAGAGGACAGACTGGGAGATTTCAAGGCGGGAAAATAAGTACTCGGTTATTTACTAAATGTATACGAAGGAGAGCGTGAAGCCTAGAATGCGTCTTATGTTTTAAGTTGGATGATGGGCACATGAACCAAGATGGAGAAAACTGGGAAGTGAACAGGTTTAGTGGGAAAGATGAACAGATCTGATCTGAGGAAGGGAGAGAGAGCAAGCTGAGGCCAGAGAGGAACGGAAGTTCAAGGACAGTTTTCTGTGTATCTGTTTTGTCGTGTTTTAGTGCATGAGCAACTTGACCACACTCGCAGGCTGAGACCCAGGATTGCATTTTATGCGGCAGGGTAGGTACTCAGTAAATATTTGTTGCAAAAATGAAAAGAGTGAGTTGAGAGGAAGACATTGCAGCCAAAGAGAGAGCATGTCTGATAAAACAAGGTCCTGGGGAAAAGAACACAGAGGAGACTAGAGCCAGTGCTGGGGGTGGGGGTGATTAGGGGGTTGGTGGATGAGTTGGTCCAGAGCAGAAGGATCTCTCATCCTCTGAAACTCCTGGGAAGCATGCAGCCATGGTGGAAAACGAAGCTGCGTTTTTAGGAGTGAGAGAAGGTCAAATATCTGTTGTTTGGTGACCTTGATTTTCTCAACGAAAGGGAAGCAAGTTTGTCTTTTTAAGAGGGAAAATCAAGGGTCTAAATGGATAGAGAATTGTGAGGGAACCACTGCTGAGTGGAATGGAAGAGAGTGCTTTCAAAGGACAAATGAAGAGGTTGCTGAGGGGAGTTGGGGGCTCAGCTGAGATCGGACAACATGAAATTGTAATGGTGATGATCTGTACTTGGCTAATTACTCCCCCTTGGATGGACTCAGGTGTTCTGGAGACAGTGGCTCACTGGATACATGGGAGAGAAGACATGAATGCAAAGAGAGATGTAGAAGATGTTGGAGAGAGAGTTTAAACAATTAACCATTTGCTGGCTGACATTAAGGAAGTAAGAAAGATGGGGCAGAGTGTTAGGCTGGATAATGGCCCTCAAGGATGTTCTGATCCACAGAACCTATGACTGTTACCTTAGTGGCAAAACGGAGTTTGTAGATGAGAGTAAATGGAGGTGCCTTAAAAAACTAAAAATATACTTACCCTGTGACCCAGCAATCCCACTCCTGGGCATATGGCTGGAGAAAAATACAATTTGAACAGAAACGTACACCCCAATGTTCACAGCAGCACTATTTACAACAGTCAAGACATGGAAACAGCCTAAATGTCCATCGACAGATGACTGGATAAAGAAGCTGTGGTATATTTATACAATGGAATACTACTCGGCCATAAAAAATGATAAAATAAGGCCTTTTGCTGCAACATGGATGGACCTGGAGATTGTCATTCTAAGTGAAGTGAGCCAGAAAGAGAAAGAAAAATAACATATGATATTGCTTATATGTAGAATCTTTAAAAAGGTGACACAAATAAACTAATCTACAAAACAGAAGCAGACTCACAGACATAGAGAACAAACTTATGGCTACTGGGGGGTAAAAGGGGTGGGAAGGGATAAATTGGGAGTTTGAAATTTGCATCTCTTGGGGAGTGATGGAAATGTTAGGTGTCACGATCGTGGTGGTGTTTTCATGGATGTATATATACATCTGTCAAAATTCACCAAATTATGCATCTGAAATATGTGTAGTTTACACGAATCATAAGACAGTAAAAGTGTTAAAAAAATTTTTAAGATTTGATCTTAAAATAAACACTATCAGTTAAATATTAATGAAAACATTAAAAACAAAAAAGAATTTTGAGATGGGGAGATTATCCTGGATTATAAGGGGGAGTAAATGTCACCACAGGTGTCCTGATAAGAGAGAGACATAGGGAGGTTTTACTGTAAGAGGGAAGGAAGTCCATTTGACAACGATAGAAGCAGAAATTGGAGTGATGTACTTTGAAGACAGATGAAGGGGCCACAAGTCAAGGAACAGAGGCGGCTGCTAGAAACTGAGAAAGGCAAGGTAAGAGATTCCTCTCAGAGCCTCCAGAAGAAACTGGCCCTGCTGACATCTTGACTTTAGTCCAGTGATACTGATTCTTGACCTCTGACTTCCAGTACTATAAGAGAATAGATTTGTGTTGTTTTAAGCTACTACTTTTGTGCTAATTTGTGACAGCAGAAATAGGAAACTAGTACAAGCAGTGAAAGAAGATTTGTCAGAAAACCTGGACCCTGGAGGAAGGGGAGGACGTGAATAAACAAAGATGAGGGAATGGGGAAATGGTGATGAAAAATGCAGATAGGGAGAAGCTGATGATGCCCACAGCACACCCAGGAACCAGGAGACTAGTTTCTCAAACAAAACGAGTGCTGGAAAATGAGGCTGAATTCAGGGTTGGTGGGGAGGGGGTACGCCAAATGCTAAGGGCATTGATTGCCTCCTCAAGGAGGTGGGCTGCGTCCTGCAGGCTTGGGGGAGCAACAAAAGAAAAGTAAGCTTAAAGTTGATGTGTAAGATTCTGGAGCAGAGAAAACACTTCAGTCTTTTTTTTTTTTTTTTTTTTTTTGGCTGGGGGAGGGAGGTAATTAGGTTTATTTACCTATTTTTAGAGGAGGTACTGGGGATTGAATCCAGGACCTTGTGCATGCTAAGCATGAGCTCTACCACTTGAGCTGTACCCTCCCTACAAGAAACATTTCAAATAGGGAGACTAGTTAAGTTTTCAATAGACGATGAGATCCTTGATTAGGGATAGTGGCATTGTGCGCCTCTCAGGGCTCTCCTGAGAAACAGAACCAATATATGCGTATCAAGAGATTTATTTTAAGGAGCTCGCTCACTCATTTGTGGGGGCTGACAAGTCTGAAATCTGTTGCGCGGGCCAGCAGGCTAGAGACAGAATTCTCCTCTCTGGGAAACCTCCATTTTTGCTCTTAAAGTCTTTTGTGGGGACCCACTCAGAACCCCGAATTGGTGGAAAGATTATCTTAAGCTGGAGACATTGGAGATTCAACAGATAGAGAAAAAAATCCTTCTCAGAGCTCCCCTCATCTGACTGAAAGCAGCAACTTCTGAGAAATCGGGCTGCCATAAATTCTTCTTCGATGCAGATGTATTCCCAGAAGGGAAAATGTGAAAAAAAAGTTATCCTTTTTACAGGGGAGATTTTTTTATGGCCCTCAAGGAGCCAGAAAGACTACTCATACCTGAATAGACAAATATTATCACAAACTTTCTTATCTCCTGTTTATTCTCATGAAAATCCATCTATCTTTACAATGATAAATGTTTTCCTGTAAGTGCCTTTCTCTCCCTTCCCTTCACCTGTTAAGATGGTATAGAAACCCCAAATTCTAACCACCCCTTTGAATTACTCCAAGGGTTCTGATATACACACACTGCATGGGTAAATAAACTCTGTCTTGTTTTTTTTTCATGTTCACCGAGCTTTGTCAGTTTAATTTGCAGCTCCCATGCACCTACACTAAGAGGGTAGAGGAAAAGTTTTTCCTCCCCAACACTTTCAAATGATTGTATGAGGCCCCTCACATTAACAAGACAATCTCCTTTACTTAGAGTCAATTAATTGTAGATGTTAACCACATCTATAAAATACCTTCAGAGTAACCCACACTTAGATTAGTGTTTGAATAAATAGCTGGGTACCATAGCCTAACCAAGTTGACACATAAAACCATCACTCAGGAAAAGGAAGAATGGATCATGTCCCCCCCAAAATTAGGAAAACATTAGCAGGATTTGGTGATTGGCTGGAATATGGCAGGTAGGGGGTGAGGTCTGTCAACTGAAATAAATGCACAGCCTATAAGTTGAGAGGTATGTTTTCTTTGGCAGGAGGACTTGAGCCGGGATGACAGCCTCTCAGGTGGCTCTGAGGGGCTGCTCCGAAGAGGTAGGGGAGGAGCCAGGGCATGTAGGAGCTTTACAACAAAGACCAGGTAGTTGGAACAATAAAAGATTACTTGTTATCTAAAGAAAACCAGGCATCTCAAGTTAAAGAATTTAGTGTTTTTCTATGTATGAGAGGAAGCAAACATTTGGGCTCACTGAATTCATTCCTTTGACAAGCACCTAGCTATCTAGGGCCAGTATCCTGTCCTTTCTTATTCTGAGTCCCCTCAGAGGGCACCACTGTGAGCGGCTGCAGAGGCCGGGCTGCAGGCCTGTCCTCACTGGGGGGTGGGGCAGCTGCTGATGACTTGATGACTTCAGCGTTCTTTGTTTACTGATGTTTTTCATTCACAGGTCCAAGGTTTTACACACAGTAGTTCGAAACTATCCTCACTTCCCTCCGACCCTGGACAACGAGTACTCTTGTTCTACCCATGGTTTCTCTCTCACTCTTGTCCTGCCCTGAACCATGGCACACACACAACCTCCTGGGGCCAGGGAGGCACTGTGTGGCAATGTCACAAAGGCCGAAGAGGGATGATCAATGACCTTGGCCCTGTGTGTGTGATGCTTCAGGTGAAAGTAGCCCCTGTGAAAGTATTGCCTTGGCTGTTACAGAAAGAGCACTCTGTTACCTAAGAATTGAATCATCAGTCAGACTTCTTCTTACCCTGTGGAAAAAAAGAGCAAGAAAAGATGTGAGAACATTTCCCGAAACTGGAGGGGATTGTCACTTTCCTCTGAGCAGTGGCCCACCGGGTGGTCAATGCACTTGCTTTAATCAATTGAAATGTAACCCGGAGCACAGTTTGCAAGCTTTCTGCAGACACTAGAGTCGTTCATTTGGCTTGGTGTTTTCCTGAGTTTCATTTCTATTTTTAGTTTTGGGTTTCTTTCGAAGTGACACACGGGTGCCACTTATAAATTATAAGCTTGGCGTTTTGGCAACTGTAATGACAAAAACCTGAAGCATGGAGATGAAAAGCCCTGCCTGGCCAGGTTTTAAATTGAGTCTGGACGCACATCACTTACTCTGTTAGACTGGTAACTTGTTGCCAACAGAAACTTAAAGAAGCACTTTCTGCAATTAATATGTTAACGATCATTAATGGCTCTGTTTTCTCCAGACAAGCCCACGGCACAGGCATTAGTCTTGAGTCTTGATAAACAGGTTCTGAGAAATGAAATCAGCATAGGAGTTCGGGGAAGAGCATAGAACCAAGCAGTGAATGTAGCTGCAAAATGCTTCTCACTCTCCAAAGTGAATTAAGACCTTGAACTTAGAAGCCAATGTGACAGACTTTATTTCCTGTGTCAGAAATGACACGAGTGTTCTAGCCTCCGGTCCAAATCTGACTAAACCAGCTGACCCCTTTCCACGGCCCCTAGGGCACCAAGCCTCCGGCACCCCCACCACTGCCTTGTTCCCCAGATCAGCACATCCTCCGCTCTGGAGCAGCTGTTTTCCTTTTGCTTTTTCTTAAATTTATTTTTAATTTATACCTTTTTTTTTCCTTTTTCAGTTTTATTAGGTAGAATTATTACAGTTCAACTGCAATACACTTTATATTGCATGTAAGTACGTGTATACAGTACACTGCACATTTTTTCTAGTTTACATATATGTACTAATTATTGTTTCTAAGAACAGATAGATCTTAAACTTTTTAAACTTACATAGTTATCAAAGGAGTAAAGCCAACCACAAAATAAGAATCAACAGAATGCGGTGATCCAGTCATAAAGGAGAGTCAGATGTGCTGACGCATATTCAAGAAATCAAAACAATAATTAGTTCATTTGTGTCCTTATTATTATTGTTATTACCTTTTAGATTCCTCATATAAATGATGTCTTATGGCATTTTTCTTTCTCTTTCCAGCCTACTTAGAATGACGATCTCCGGGTCCATCCATATTGCTGCAAATGGCATTATTTTGTTCTTTTTCATGGCTGAGTAGTGTTCCGTTGTATATATGTACCGCATCTTCTTTATCCAGTCACCTGTCGATGGACATCTGGGCTGTCTCCATGTCTTGGCTATAGTAAATAGTTGGAATAGCCGTTTTCAAAACTTACTTGATTTCTCAGACTTTCCCCGGGGTGTCTATGAGTCTACTTTCCTCTTTCAGCAGCAGGCCCACGGCGATCACGCAAAGCCCTGGGCACTTGATCGACTGTGTTCTACCTCCTTTATCTCTTTAGTTCCCCCTCTTCCTGTGAGCTAAGCAGTATGATTTTATCACCAAGCAAAATGAGCGTGCGAGAAACCAAGTCTGACCTCATCTCTAGTAAGTGACTGTACCCTGATCCTTTTGAATCCAAATCATTTTACCACCCCCCCATCATTTTACCTTCTTATACAGGAAAATTTTCTGAGGAAAGAATGGCTTTTCTTAGTTTGTCTATCACTAAGTGAGTGCAGAGGAGTCCTACAGTTTAACTACATGGTGGATATTTCCCAAAACATTTGTTTGTTTTGGGGAGTGGTAATTAGGTTTATTTGTTTATTTATTAACGGAATTCCTGGGGATCGAACCCAGGACCTGGAGTGTGCTAAGCACGCACTCTACCACTGAGCTATGCCCTCCTCCAATTTATTTACTTAGTACAGACTAGGGAGAATCTATTTGGGCTTCTGAACTCCCATTACAGCTTCCAAAGGACACTGTCCATCTTCCATTTTTAATCTCTTTGGTGTGATGGAAGAGTGACGGGCCAGTCAATAAATGGAGCATGACAGCTGGGGGGAATGCAGGGGGGCACCGTAGCTTCCATCACCTCCTATAGGAGGTAGGGTCGCTGGCTCACTAGGTCCTGAGCCCTGGGATAATACCGCGAGCTGCCGGTTCCCTTCCACCACCGCCAATAAGGCATCACACAGCCATGTGGCTGGACCACTTTCAAGAGGATTTCATATCCATTATCTCATCCCAACTTCAGACGCCATTCTCAGAAAATTAAGTTGTGGGAAATCTTTATTCCGCCCTTCACTTTGTGTGCTGGAACATGAAAAGTAATAAGCCTGTTCCTGGTTAATTGCAGCTAATACATGCGTGATTCCAGTCCGATTGTCCCCAGGAGCCACATTGCTTCTGTCTCATTTTAACTTGGGAGGACATGGGCTGAATTCTGTGGAATGACGGTTACCTGTGAAAGATTCCCAGATGCTGGATTCAGGGCACTCAGGAGGGTCTTTCAGAGCTGAACATCAAATGTGTGCTTTTCCGCTTCCATTCCCGCCCCTTACTCCTGCTCTTAGAGGCTCACAGCTGAGCAGTGTTGTCAGAACATCTGTGATTATCTCATGGACTACATCAATCTCAAGGGCAATGAAGCTACATGTGAAATTTTCTTGAAATTTTGGGTTTAGACTATGCAGGATCTGCCATTTATTGGCTCTCTAACCTTGCAAATCATGTAACATCTCCTGGTTTCAGTTTCTTCTTTTCTAAATGGGGATAATAACAAAACCGACTTCGGCATTCTTATAAAGATGAAAGGAGGTAACATCTGTGAAATTAAGATGCTTATTAAAGGTAACGCCTATACTTGAGTTAATTATTATTGGTTCTTACTAAATGATACTTTGGGGCAAGGATAAATTTTACTAGGTGTTTCAATCACCATCCAGGCAATCACCAATGGGATAGAGTTGGTACGTTGGGACAGAAAATATCTCGTGAATGTAGTATCTAAGAAAGATGGAAATTCTTCCCAGAGAATTAACTATAAAATCAAAACACAATGGCATGAGAAATTGACACATTGTAACTGACTATACTTCAATTAAAAAAAACACAATAGAATGGGCACGGTATATACTATCATCTTTAAAACTCTGAGTCACAGTTAAATGAAAATGAAAATGTTCACATAAATGAAACATTCTTTTTTTTTTTAACTTACATATTTTGTAACTGAAGTACAGTCAGTTACAATGTGTCAATTTCTGGTGTACAGCACAATGTCCCAGTCATGCATATACATACATATATTCTAAATGAAGCATTCTTATGTCAGCTAGAAGGAGTGGGGTGAGGAGGGAAGATTGTTGGTCAGCGACCAAAGCAGAGCGAAGCTGGAGGCTGGTGTTACCCGCCTTAGCCCTGTCCGGAGGAGAGTGCGTCCTCTGAAGCCACTTCAGGACTCTGTCTAGTACCTCCTGTATGTCTTTATCCTCCTGCTCGGTTGGAATTATTCCCATTTGCATCCAGATATGCTCCAGTATCTCCCTTGTTTAAGTCCTACCCCTCTTGACCCTACATCTCCTTTTTGGTCACTGTGTCATTTCTCTGTTCTCCGTGGTAAACAGAGGTTTTGAAAGCACTGTCTACACGTCTTCCTGACCCCACTGTCCGACTCCCATTGACCCTTCAGCCCATTCCTGTCTAGCTTATGCCCCAGCTACTCCATTGAGGAAGGCCTTGATGAGACCACCACATTCAATAAACACCTTTCAAGCTCGTCCGACTGGAATGCTCAGCAATCGATATGTGTGATGAGTGGCTCCGCATAACCCTCTCTTTTTGGAATCTGTGACACTACATTCCCTTGGTTCTTCTGCTGCCTGCCCGGTCTTGCCTTTTCATTTTGTTTGTTAAGATATTGGCTTGTACCCAACAACTCAGTGCAAGGAGTTCCTTCAATCTCAGTCTCTATCCCCTCCTCTTTTCTTGTTCTCTTCTCTGTTCTAGGCATTCTCAACTCTTCTGATTTTTTTTTTCCCAGTGAATCACAGATTTCTACCACCAGCCCAGCTCTGTTATATACTCACATATCCGACTAGTATTTAACATCTCCATTTGGAAGTCCTATTGGTATCTTAGACCTAATGTGTTAAAACCAAGATCACTCTTTGATCTTCCTTGCCCTTCTTGCAACATCCTTCTTCATTATTTTCCAGCTCAGTTAATGGAACTACCAACCACCAAAAGTTCAAGCCAATGACCTGAAAGTCCCCTCCCACATCCACACCAGGCCCAACACAACCATTTCTACCTTCAATATGTATCTTATTTTTAATTTTTTTTTTTGGGGGGTGAGATAATTAGGTCTACTTAATTATTTATTTTTAGAGGAAGTACTGGGGATTGAACCCAGGACTTGTGTATGCTAAGCAGGTGCTCTACCACTGAGCTATATATACTTCCCTCCCTTCAGCAGATACCTTAAATAACGTCTCTGCCACCACTGGCCCCAGCTATTATCTTCTCTCGACTGAATGATTGCAAATAACCTCCTTACTGGTCTTTTTCTCTCTTGTCCTTCTTCAATTGCTTCCCTTTCTTCAAAGGTAATTTGGAACATTAATTAAAATTCTTCAGTGGCTTCCATTGCAGTTAGGACAGAATCTGGAATCCTTACATCAGGCCTTTGTCCATCTCTCTGGGCTTTTTTCAAGCCACACTGTGCCAGTCCTAATTATTCTTCAGCCATGCTTCTCTTTCATTTCTTGTTTTAGGTAGTTAGATAAGTGGGGGCACCGGGCAGACAGGTGGAAGAGAGGGAGGATGGTCTGAAAGATGTGTGCCTGCTTTCAGCATAAAGAGGCTTTGCTTCCTCTAAATGAGTGCCAGGAAGAAACCGGCTAGAACCCAATGGCTGCAACTGACAAGGACCTAACTGGACATGATCCAGTGCTCATTGCAATGTAATTAGCACTGCAGTTTAGCCCACTGCCCAGTGGATTTTTCTGTGTGTGTCATAGGTAAGGATACGTGCAAGAGGGGATGAGTATGACTGAGCACTCCAGGGGCAAGAGCCCTCAGCCAATCCAGAGACCACCTCTAAGCGAGGGTATAAGAGAAGGGACAAACAAAGACCACTGCTAGCTGCCCTTGGATCAGCCCATCTCCTGTTCTAGGGGGTGTAATTTCCCTTTGCTAAATACAACTTTAAAAATCTTTCACATGCAACACTTCCATCTCCCATCTGAATTCTTCACTTTTGTGTAAGACAAGAACTGGGTTCTTTTCCCTTCCCCTTATGGGGCAACACTTGTCAAGCTCTTTCTGGCTGCAGGGCCTTTGCACACACTATTTCCTGAGCTTGGATTCTCCTCCCTTCTACTGCCTTGCCTTACCACCCCCTCCCCATCCTGTGGCCTGGCTAACTTCTACTCACCTTCAAGTTTCAATAATCTCTCTTCAGAGAGATGGTTCTTGGCTTTCCAATGTAAAATAGGTCCCTCACAATTCTCGTAACTTTTCCTTCACATCTACTACCATTTTGTAATTATATAGTTTGAGATTCCTCAAAAAACTAAAAATAGACTTTACCATATGATCCAGCAATCCCACTCCTGGGCATATATTCATAGGGAACTCTAACTCAAATAGATACATGCACCCCAATGTTCATAGCAGCACTATTTACAATAGCCAAGACATGGAAACAACCTAAATGTCCGTCGACAGATGATTGGATAAAGAAGTTCTGGTATATCTATACAGTGGAATACTACTCAGCCATAAAAAAATAAAATAATGCCATTTGCAGCAACATGGATGGAGCTGGAGATTGTCATTCGAAGTAAGCCAGAAAGACAAAGAAAAATACCATATGATATGACTCATATGTGGCATCTAAAAAAGAAGAAAAAAAGAAAAAAGACACTAGTGAACTTATCTATAAGACAGAAACATTCATAGACACAGTAAACAAACTGATGGTTACGAGGGGCTGGGGGGAAGGGATTGGGAAGGGATAAATTGGAAGTTTGAGATTTGCAAACATTAACTACTAATTAACTACTATTTATAAAATAGTAAAACAAATTTCTTCTGTATAGCACAGGGAACTATATTCACATCTTGTATAACCTATAATGAAAAAGAATATGAAAACAAATATATATATATGTATATGTATGACTGAAACATTGTGATGTACACCAGAAATTGACACATTGTAACTGACTATACTTCAATAAAATACATTTTAAAAAGTAATCATATGTTTACAGGGATATTTATCTATTGAGTATCTTTTTTCTCCATAGGCTGAGTGCTCCATAGGAGTGGAAATCACACGTCTTTTGTCTATCATGATATACTCATCCTGACCAAAGTGCCTGAGCCATACAGCTCCTAGTAAATATCTGTTGAATGAATACATTCACCTCTGACAGACATGTTCTACTATGAAATCAGACACCGGAGCCTGATGCCAGTGAACAGTTAAGTCACACAGCTCATGTAGATTCCCCTTGCTCGCATTCTAGGCTTGCCAGCCAGTCTTCTCCTTCTTAATGCCAATATCATCAGGGGTCACAGGGTCACAATCAAGTCCAGTTAAGCTTTAACACCAAGCTGATTTGGTGGCTCCCCTGCAGAGCCACATGCCTCAGCCCCCAAAGTGTCCCCAAGTACTTCTCAGGGTCCCCTTTTCTTCTCCACCCAGCTCTGCTCCTCTGGGAGGATGTTATGCTTCCCAGGGGCCCTCCCCAGAGCTTTCTCAGATGGCGCAGGCCTCAAGGATCCAA
Source organism: Camelus bactrianus (assembly GCF_048773025.1). Taxonomy (NCBI): domain Eukaryota; kingdom Metazoa; phylum Chordata; class Mammalia; order Artiodactyla; family Camelidae; genus Camelus; species Camelus bactrianus. The sequence continues at coordinate 19,628,753 of NC_133572.1, forward strand.
TCAGTGCTCTGTCTCTTTTGTCTTCTCTGTGCTTATCTATCTCCTAGGACTCTTTTCGTTCCAAGTGATAGATCTCAACTCAAATGAATTTGAGCACAAAGGAGGCTTGATTAGTTCTCATCACCCTGGAAGAGCCAGGGCTGAGCCCTGGGGAAAGCTGGAAGCAGGGACCTCCGAGCCACCAGTCTCTGGCTCTCTGCCCCTCAACTGGGCTCCATCCCTTCTGTTGGCTTCATTTTCTCCAACTGCAGACAAGCTCTCTCCACATTTTGGGGGACAGAGCCACGGCAGGTCTAGAATTTCATGCCCAAGTCCCGAATGCCAGGGAGGAAGAGCTTTCCCCTTTCAGCTCTACTTAGAAAAATCTGAGGAGAGGGTCTTAGTTGACTAGCTATGGGCCCTACTTGGGTGACATCTCAGTCTTGTGTGACCAAGGGTGTGGAATCTCACTTTTGGAGCAGTGGGGGAGTCTCTCCTAAGACAGGGAGAGGGAGGTGCACTGCCAGAAGGAGGAATAAGAGTTTATGAGGCCAAACAGATAAACCACAAGGTCCTGCTGTATAGCTCAGGGAACTAAAGTCAATATCTTGTAATAGCCTATAATAAAAAGAGTATGAGGGGGAGGGTGTAGCTCAGTGGTAGATTGCATGCTTAGCAGGCATGAGGTCCTGGGTTCAATCCCCAGTATCTCCATTAAAAATAAATAAATCTAATTACCGCCCCCCAAAATAAATAATAAATAAAATTTAAAAAAAGAATATGAAAAAGAATATATGTATCATTATGCTGCACATAAATTAACACAACATTGTAAACTGACTGTACTTCAATTTCAAAAAGTAAAAAAAAAAAGAGTGTATAAGGCAACATTAGAACGTTCACTATGCTGAACCCTAATGTAAACTGTGGACTTCGGTTGATAATAATGTGTCCTTGTTGGTTCATCAATTGTACCAAATATGCCACACGGATGAGGGATGTTGAGGGTAGGGGAGCATGTATGTGTGGGTGGGGAGGGCTGTGTGCAAACTCTGTATTTTCTGCTCAATTCTGCTGTAAACCTGAAATTGCCCTAAAAAAATAAAGTCTGTTAAAAAAAAAAAAAAGATTGTTCACTATACTATGTTCCATGCAGAAAGAGTGAGGCTGCCTGTTATGGGTTGAATTGTGTTCCCCCCAAAGACATGTTGAAGTCCTAAATCCCAGCACCTCAGAATGTGACCTGATTTAGAAGTAAGGCCATTGCAGTTGTACTTACAGTTGACCTTGAACAATGGGTGGGGTTGGGGAGTAGGGGCACTAATCATCACTCGGTTGAAAACCTGCGTATAACTTTATGCTCTCCCTCCATATCCTCGGTTCCACGTCTGCAGAGTCAATCAACCACAGATTACGTAGTACTATAGTAGGTATTTACAGAAAAAAAATTGCACGTAAGTAGATCTGTGCAGTTGAAACCCATGTTGTCTAAAGTTCAACCGTAGTTAAGATGGTGTCACACTGGAGTACTGTGAGCCATTAGTCTAATATAACTGGTGCCCTTACAAGAAAAAAATTATTCATGGCATATTAAAAAGTGACAAGGGAGATTTTGTTCAAGGTACCGTCATGATAGGTAGAGAGACCACTCCAATTGGGTTTTGCAGTAGGGAAGAGAGTTTGGGCTCGACTTTGCATACAAGGAAAAATGGGAAATTTATAGTCAGAGAGCAGAGTCGGGGGGGTCATTGGATGGAATATTACTAAGAGGAGACAGCAGGGGTAAGGAGAGATTGCTGGTTAAACTAACCTAATGGGATTCTTGCTGAAGGCAGGCAGGTTGATCAGGTGTTACCTGGGGGATGGAAGAGGATGATGATCTAAATCGGACCCAGGTGTGAGCCAATGTCAAGGGTGGGGAATTTTGGCTAAAATTGGGAGACATAAAGGACAGGGACCTCCAAAGGGCGAGCTTCCATTGAGAAGAGAGTTCAAAGAAGCCTGACTAGAGGTTGATCAAGGAGACAATCTTTTTTTTTTAATTCAAGTATAGTCAGTTGCAATGTATCAGTTTCTGGTGTACAGCATAGTACTTCAGTCATACATATACATACAAATATTCGTTTTCATATTCTTTTTCATTCTAGGTTACTACAAGATACTGAATATAGTTACCTGTGCTGTACAGAAGAATTCTGTTATCTATCTATTTTATATATAGTAGTTAATATTTGCAAATCTCAAAGTCTCAATTTATCCCTTCCCAGCCCCTTCCCCCCCGATAACCATAAGTTTGTTTACTATGTCTGTGAGTCTGTTTCTGTCTTGTAGATAAATTCATTAGGGTCTTCTTTTTTCTTTTCTCTCTCTCTCTTTTTTTTTTAAGATTCCACCTATGAATGATATTACGATATTTTTCTTTCTCTTTCCAGCTTACTTCACTTAGAATGATGATCTCCAGCTCCTTCCATGTTGCTGCAAATGGCATTATTTTATTCTTTTTTATGGCTGAGTAGTATTCCACTGTGTAAATATACCAGAGCTTCTTTATCCAGTCGTCTGTCTATGGACATTTAGGTTACTTCCATGTCTTGGCTATTGTATAAAGTGCTGCTATGAACATTGGGGTACATGAATCTTTTAAAGTTAGAGTTCCCTCCAGATATATGCCCAAGAGTGGGATTGCTGGGTCATATGGTAAGTCTATTTTTATTTTTTTGAGGAATCTCCATACTGTTTTCCATAATGGCTGCACCAAACTACATTCCCGCCAATAGTGTAGGAGGGGTCCCTGTTTAAGGAGACAGCCTTTACGAGGGATAACCCCCTGTGAAGACGGAGGCGGAGAATGGAGTGATGTGTCTACACTCCCAGGAATACCGAGGACTGCCACCTGTCCCCGGACACTAGGGAAGAGGCATGAGCAGAGTCTCCCTCAGTGCCCTCAGAAGGAACCAACCCTGCTGATGCTTTGATTTTGAAATGTGAGCCTCCAGAGCAGTGAGAGAATAGCCATTTTAAGCCGCCCAGTTTGTGATACTTTGCCAAAGCAGCCTTTGAACACTAATGCACAGCCCTTTCCCAACTCTGAACGGCCTTTTGCCTCCTGGGCTGAGACTCACATATAATTTCTCATGAAACCTCCCTACACCTTCTCACCAGCCTGACTAGACCTCACTCCCTGTGGGTGTCCAAAACCTAGTCTATGAGTCTGGAAGGAGAATCTGGTGCCTTTACCATCACGCCTGCTCCGCTCTGCCCATTGCTCTCCCTCTACCCTGCAGCCACGGTCCCCCAAGGCGCACAGCCACGCGCGCTTTGGCTGTCACGGGAACACACAGCCGCGGACCTCTCTCTGACCAGGAGAGAGTATTTTGACTAGGCGGACTCAACTGTTAGGCTGGGCCATTCTGTCTCTCGCTGGAAATGAATCACTTGGCATTCTGTTTTAGACATTCCTGTCTTTGAGCCTTGTTAGTGAGTTAGTGTCTGAGTCCTGTTAACTTGGGACTGCTAATTAAAGATTCGGAATCGGGAAAGGCGAAAGCCAAACCTCTCGGGCCAGTCAGGAGGGGCTGTCAGGAGGCCAGGTGACACCTGCCTCCATGGCATTACCCTGTTCCCTTCCATTGAATTGTCTTCATGGATAAAATGGACTCTGCTCATAACACTCTTTCCCGCCCATGGACCCTGCCCCTTAGTCCTAACTGAGGATTAGATCTAAACGAGGCTGTTTTTCCACTTTATCCCTAAAAGCTGCTCTGATTTTCTAATTTATTTTTATCCTATGAAAAGTAAAATGCTCCCAACAGATTAACTCTGCTGTAATTTAGTAGTGGCATCAGATTCCCCAGACTATTTGTCCTTAGGCACAATTTTTTTATACCACTAAGTAATTATAAGCATCTGTCTGCGTGCATGGATGCTTGGCTTCCAATGAGATGCTTTTACAACGTGATCACCTTGTGCCATATGCTGGGCAAATATCTTGGCTGTAATTCACAGACAACCGACCCGTTAATAGACATTCTGCCGTCCTCATCGTGGAAACTCTGTGTCAGTGGCCTTTGTCTGCCGTGGCTCTGACAGGAGGGCAGGGTTCGCGCACTGACGCTGGGAACACAGGTGACAAGAGATTTCACAAAAACAAAACCAAACAAACGAAGCAGCTTCCATAGGCAACTGGCTGAATAAATTAAAGTTGATTGAATCCTCTATTATAATGATGACAGAAAAGGAGGTAAAATGCACTTTTCCTAATGAGTTTCTTTATAATCATGAACTATTTAAAACTTGCTCTTCCAAGAAAGCGGCAAACTTATATGACACCTTTGACTGGGTCTGGGCCCCCAGAGGTGCTGTACCTACTTCCACAGGGGCACTGAGCAGTGTCCAGAGTCACTGCACAACGTCACTTCCAAGCCAGCGCTGGCAAGGAACCCAGCACACCCTCTTCCCCTTGGCTTGTCCTGGCCCCTGAGTGGCCACATGGGGAGGGCTCAGTGTAGGAGAAATTAACTGTGCCCAGAGGGGAAAAGACTGAATTGAAGTAACCACCTAAAGTGGACTATGAAAAATAAAGACAGAATTAGCTCAGCTTCTACGTGAAAGAAGAAAAAGCAAATCCCACCAAGGTTTCCTAATGAACTTGGCGTAAGTAAACCCTGTGCCATTGACTTTCAGCTTATTTTGGGGTCTTCCATTTGCTATGAGTTGGCACTCCCAGCAAGCATGAGGCAACAACTCACACATAAAAGGACAAAGGAAAAGCCTCTTTGACTTTGTAAAAATGAGCACATACAAGATTACACAAGTGCCCTGTGGAACCGTGAAAGTCTACATTGTGTGGTTTTAGTGGAGTCACACCTGTCCAAACAGAAATCCCCATCAACCTGTCACTGCACTCACCTCCACCGAGAACGTCCACCAACAGTCCCTCAACAAGGGCAGCAATGTCGGTTCCAGAATAGGGTTAAAATGCACTGGGTTTAATGTCACCTAGGAGTGAAAGGAGTCATTGAGATTAGCTTGTACCCGATCAGAGAATTAGCTACTCCTCTTGGTAGGCATGGGTTTGATTTCTGTGTGAACTCTGGGTACCCACCACAAAAAGGAAGTGACCAATGGTCACAGAATAAACAAAGCATATGAGGTTTTTTTGGGAGGTGGCAGTAATTAGATTTACTTGTCTTTTTTTTCCCCTTGGAGGTACTAGGGATTGAACCCAGGACCTTGTGCGTGCTAGGCATGTGCTCCACCACTGAGCTGTACCCTCCCCCTAAACAAAGCATGTGAAACAGCAAGAGAGGAGCAGGGAGGCAGCGTGTATGTTAAGAATACTTACTGAGTCCGCTCCAGAAAACTGGTACTACTTCCACTTCCCAAATGATATCATTTTCAGCAAACTACTGTGAACGAAGAATACTGCAAACCGTATCAGTAAACAAAGAATGCTGAAGCCATCAAGTCATCAGTGGCTGCCCCACCCCCCAGTAAGGACAGGCCCTCAGCCCAGCCTCTGCAACGGCTCATAGTGGTGCACTCCGAGGGGACTCAGAATAAGAAAGGACAGGATACTGGCCCTAGATAGCTAGGTGCTTGTCAAAGGAATGAATTCAATGAGCCCAAATGTTTGCTTCCTCCCATGCATAGAAAAGCACTAAATTCTTTAACTTGAGATGCCTGGCTTTCTTTAGATAACAAGTAATCTTTTATTGTTCCAACTACCTGGTCTGTGTTGTAAAGCTCCTATATATACACTAGCTCCTCCCCTACCTCTTTGGAGCAGTCCCTCAGAGTCATCTGAGGGGCTGTCATCCCGGCTTGAGTCCTCCCGCCAAATAAAACATAACTCTCAACTTATAGGCTGCGCATTTATTTCAGTCGACACCACCTATGTTTTTATCGGCCTCAATTTTCACCTGTAAAACTGGGGTCATAATAGCACTGCCATAGAACTGTTGTGGAAATGAAATAAGATGTCCAAGTAAACACAAACATGTAAGACATGGTACACACTTGAAAACATAAACTGCCCACCTACTTGGCTGCAGAATTAGCCACAATTGTGAAGGTGAGCAGGGTTGGAAGAGAGCTGGAGAAGGGCGAGTGGGAGACCACTGCTTTAACTGATGAAGACGAGCCTTTCTTCATGTAACTATTACAACCAGCGCTAGACCTCAACTGGGGCTTTTGGCAAACTTCTATTAAGGGTCAGATGGTAAATACTGTCAGCTTTGCGGTTCATGCACTGTCTCAGCTATGCATCCCAGGGCAGCAGGAAGGCGTCCACAGACAATGCAGAAATGAATGAGCTCGGCAGAGTCCCCATAAAGCTTTATTTTTGGACACTTATGTTTGAATTTCATGTAATTTTCATGGGTCATGAAATATTATTCTCCTGACTTTTTTCCAATTATTTAAAACTGAAAATAATTCTTAGATCGTACAAAAACCAGGTGGCAGGGTTAGATTTGGCCTGTGGGCTGAAGGTCGCTGACCTCCATTCCGGACACTGGATTATATTCGTTATCTCTTTTAATCTGAAGATCAACCTGATGAGCTAATAATGTTAGGAAGGGACTCGTTTTAGGGAAAAGGAAACTGACTTTGGGATCAGCTGTGTGACCATGGCCGTGTTTCTTGGCGTTCCTCTGCCTCAGCTTCCTTGGAAGCTTGGTACAGAATTAAATGAGTTCAGACACGTGAAGCACTCGGAACGGCGCCTACCCTGTAGTAAGCTCCTTATAAATACAAACTGCTACTTCCTCAAGCATTAAAAACTCTTCTACAACGGGATATTTAATGACAGCCTGACATTCCACATAGATTTTCACGATTTACTTAACAAAGTCTCTAATGTTGGACTTTTAATTTATCCTTTATTTTCTTTCCTCAAAAGGAACTCATTATTACCTCTGTTGAAAAAATTTGAAGTGGAGATAAGGAAAAGAAAAGGCAAAATTGCTCAAAGCCATGATCCAGAGACTATAACTGCTATTATAACATGACAATGTCTGTTTCTCCAGGTTTATTTTTACCTTTAAACAACGCTGGGCTTACACTGTGCATACTGTTTTGTAACCTGAATTTGCACCTATCACAATAGTGAAGGGCTCTTCCTGACGCTAAGATCCTGACCTCCAGCTCCTGGTCTCTGGCTTCTGTTACCCGGGTTTAACTTGTTCACACCTATTCCCATAAGGGAGACGGGGCTGACCATCTGCTCTTGGCTTTGTATTTCTGTGAAACTACAAGTTGGCAGCTGGTTTCACACATCAGTCTCTTAGGAGTTTAGTTACTGTTAGCTCCCACCGTGAAGAGCCTGAGTGATTGCCTCCAGAATAGGGAGTTTGGGGCTCTTCAAAGCGGGGCATTATGACCTAAATAAAGTAATGTATTCCAGTCTGAGCAACCAGTCAAACGCTGTCAGCCTCCTTCCCTGACATCTTTATTTTGCTTTAAGTGTCTTACCAGTTATTATAGGTAATGACTAATATTTATCATTTTAAATGGCAAACAACTCGAAGGGGCTCCGGGGGAGAGCAAGCTCAGACATAGTTGTTAGAGACTTGCTGGAAGTAGATGCCCCTTGGAGAACTCCTTGAAGTGTTGACTTTATACAAAAATGCCAAATTACCTCTCCCACTGTTAAAATCTCTTTTTATACTTCTCCTTCCTGTTTAAGTTATTGAAGAAGTAGTATGGAGACTTCAAACCTCAATTTTGATCCATTGTTGATTAAACCTAAGTTTACTAAACTATGGTAATTTTTCACATTGTTGAGAAAAAGCTGAATTGTTACAATGAATTTTCTGTGGGTATAGAAGTTGATTTAGATATCTAAAAATCTCAACCCAACGTGTCTGGCTCCTTTTGTGATCACGTGTGGAGTCTAGACACACACTAGAACGTAAACTGGACTGATTTGAAAAGACCACTGAAGTCCCTGACTCGATATCCTACCCACTGTGAGTAATGAAAAGAAAGTTGGTGCAGGCAATCTTTCTTTTTTTTTTTTTTTTTTTTGCACGGGAGGGGGTAATTAGGTTTACTTATTTATTTAATTTATTCATGGAGGTGCTGGGGATTGAACCCAGGACCTCCATGCATGCTAGGTATGTGCTCTACCACTGAGCTATGCCCTCCCCCGCCTGGAAGCACTTAATTCTTGAAGTCAAATGTTTACTGATCTGGAAATTGAGTCTGTATACCTGCTGCTAATGGCAGAACGCAGGCACTGTGTGCGCCCCGTGTTCTGCGTGCTCTCGGTGACAGTGACAGGGCCCTTCCCTTTCACCTGCGACAGGGCCAAGCCCAGGCACGGAGGCCTGAAAACAAACACGAAAAACACTTTACCACCTGGGAGTCAGCGGCAGGTTCAGGCATATCCCTTTCTCTGGCATTCGAGCAGCTGTTTCTACAGCATTGCCCCCGAACCGCAGATGGAAGAGTCAGATTAAAACCCAGTGAAACAGCGGTCCCCAAACCCCTCAACCTTCTACTCCATCTCCTGCCAAAAAACACAAACGAAAAACCTGATGTGGCACTTCTTCAACTAGACACCAAAAATCTTCTTTAGCTTCATATATGTCCAAGGAAAAATTCCAGGGATGGTTAAGGCCCCTTTAAAACACACAAGAAGCAGTTACAGAACACTTACGACTGCAATGCCATGTGGCGTCATATTTGCAGTTTATTTAATTGAATCTCAGAAGCTGAGATTGGGGGTTGGGGAACTGCTTATTAACAGACCCCATCAGAGGATGAGGCTTAGGTGGCGGGGAAAATAACCAGGATCAAATATCATAAATGGCAGAACTCAGACTTAAAGGCAGATCTGTGCCCTCAAACCCATGTCCCTCCCGGGATCGCACTGCCCTGAGCACAGACGATGGGCACAGCCTTCTTAGCAACAGAGAGCAGGAGCAGGAGGCCACGGCAGGAGGGAGGGCCCGCAGGGAAGCTGCTGGGATTGCGGCGTAGGGCCGGGGAGGGAAGCACCCACCAGGGGTGCAAGGCTGGTTAGAAGCCTTTATTCTTAACTAGACAGGTGTGTTCATCGCCAGGCTGTCTCAAACATTCATTCATCCTGCTTGGGCACAAAAGCAACGCTGGCAGCTTGGCCGCGCGGTTAGGGGGTGGGGACTGGGGGAGTTGCCAGCCTTGCAGGCCACTGGGAAGACGGTCTAGCCAAGGGCAGGGGCCTGCGGGACGGTGCTGTTCCCCGTCCCGAGAGGGTGAGGGGTGCTCCCAGGCTCCACGAAGCATGCTCGGATCTCAGGGTTAGGGGTGAGCGCCCGGTGGATTTAGTCACCAGAAAATGAAAGCAGCAAGAAGCCCTCTGGGCTCGTGTTTTTTTTCGTTTTGTTTAGTTTTGCTTTTTGCGGGGACTCGCCACCACGACAGCTGGGTTGGCTGGAGGCACTGGGCAGTCCAAAGGCGGGAGGCTCAGTCCTGGGAGGCGCTGCCTCCCCGCCTGCCATTCAGAAACCCCACGAAAGTGCAGCCCCGGGGTGAGTGTGAGAGAGCAGGGAGTGACTCCACTGTCGCCCGGAGCAGAGGGCAGGGCGCCCACAGCATCCGGGGTGTCCGGGGCGGGGTGGGGGGCTCCCGCTGCGCCCGGGGAGGCTGGGGGGCGGCTTGGTTCTGGCTGCACGAGCCTCTTCCGGGGCTGCGCCTGGGCTTCGGGGCCGCGGTCACCGACACTGCGGGCGCGCACAGCTGTAATCAGAGCAGGGCGGGGGTTCAGAGTCTCCACGAGGAAAATAATGGGACTTTCTTCTCTCCTAGATTTCCCCATCCTGCCTGCAGAGACAGGGACACATCCGTCACTAAGGACCAAGTGCTGCGACTGACGGGTGGAAACCAGAACTCGGAAGGACACTTGAGTGGAGGAGGGGCAAGCACCCAGAGTTACCTATTTCTGTGTAACAAACGAACAAAACCCGGGCTGCTTAAAACAACAAGCGTTTATTACCTCACGGATTCTTTGGCTCAGGAATCCAGGCGTGGCTGAGCCGGAGCCTCCCGGCGGAAGGACTTCCGAGAGGTGGCAGTTAGGCTGTCTCCTGAGGCTGCCCAGACATCAGGCTTAACAACCGGTGAGGACCTGGCTCCCAGATCCCTCGTGGCGTTGCTGAGAGGAGTCGGTTCCACCTGGGCTGGGGGCTAGAGGCCTCCCCTCTGTTCTTGTCACGTGGTGCCATCACAGGGCGTCCCACCTGGGCAGCTGGCTTCCTGCAGAGCCGGGGACTGGGAGGGAGACCCCACCCCATCCCCCACCCCTAGAAAGCAGCCAAGTGTCAGGAGTGACCAATCGCTTCTGCCTTATTCTATTCTCCACAATCACATCGGCAAACCCAGCTCACACTTCAGGGCACCGCAAACTAGGAGGCAGGGGTGCGTGGGGGGCCAGTGAGGTGAGCTGCAGCGGGAACTCAGTGTTTGGCCCGGGTGGAGACGTGTGGTAGAGAGACCAGCAGGGCCCAGAGGGTGTAAAACCTTTTAACCCAGATTTGTGCAGGTGGCCCTTATTCTGGAGGGATGGAGGGTTTAAAGCTGGAGGCTGAAATTTAAGATCTGTCTTTAGAAAGATCACACTGCTGTGGGGAGAATGGATTGGAGGAGGCAGGAGAGAAAAGGGAGACCATTAGGGGGATTCTGAACTAAGTGACTGAAGAGACAAGAGTCCAGGGATACGAAGGAGCAGGAATCCAGGAGGTTTAGGGACTGACCGCTCATTGTCGCTGTCCCCTTCTAGAACACATGCTCAACAGGGTCTCTGGTTTCCCCAGTGCCTAGAACAGTGGCTTTAAATGGATGAATAGGTCACCCCCAGGCTTCTGGCTCGAATAGCTTGCCTCTGAGATATGAAACACAGAGGACACACGTGGCTAGGAGTTTAATATTTGAGAAATATTGAGTCTGAGGTGCTTCGGGGGACATCCAAGAGTAATGCTCAGCAGGCAGGTGAAATGTGGAGATCGGGAGAGCTCCCCAGAGAAACAATGAGAGATGTAGATTACAGAATCGTAAGGAGCCAGATGCCACCTGTGGGAGTGGATCACATGGCTGCCAGAGTTTCCAGGACACCCTGAGCAGCAACAGCGCTTTGAAAGACAGTACAGGAAGAAAAGCCAATTGTCAGTCACGAAAGAAAGCCCACAATATGCTGCCGGAGAAGAAAACCAGGAAGTTCCGGGAACCAGAGAGAACACTGGGTAGTGAGAGTGTCAGGTGAGGACTGGAAAGCCCAGCAAGCTGAAGCCTGGGGTGGGTGGGGAGGGAGGTGAAAAGGAATATTTTCCAGAAATGCAAAGTGTTATTTAATATTTTTATAAGTTAAGCCAGAAAGAGAAAGAAAAACATATGATATCACTTAGATGTGGAATCTTAAAAAAGGACAAATTAACTTATTAACAAAATAGAAACAGACTCACAGACATAGAAAACAAACTTACGGTTACCAGAGGGGAAAGGGGGTGGGAAGGGATAAATTGGGAGCTCGAGATTTGCAGATAGTAACTATTGTATATAAAATAGATAAACAACAAGTTTCTACTGTATAGCACAGGGAACTATATTCAATATCTTGCAGTAATCTATAATGAAAAAGAATATGAATATATGTGTGTATATGTATGGCTGAAGCATTATGCTGTACACCAGAAATTGACACATTGCAAACTGACTACACTTCAATTAAAATTAAAAAGGTACAGGTTTAGAGAAATTATGATTTGTACGAAAAGGCATTATTTAAAAATAATAGTTAAAACTGCCATTTCCAAATTCCATCAAAGAACAAGTAAAATAGATAAGCATTCAGACATCAGTTCTCCAAAACTGGTCTTTTAGCAACAATTTAAGAATCACCTGGAAGGCTTTTCAAAAATACCAGTTGCAGGGTAAGTCCCAGCCCTGTAAAACTAGTCTCCCAGAAGGGAAACAGGGACAACCGTCATTTTCTTTTTTTAAAGCCACCAAGAGATTTTGAAGTGTGACAAGATTTTTAAATCACTCATTTGAACTTCTCAGAACTACTGGTTCATATTTGGCTTAAGCCCTTTTAAGAAGAATTAAAGTGGCAGAAAAATTCATAGATTGCTGAGCTGTGAGCTGATTGTTAAATTTAAGATGCTAGGAGGAAATTTAAAGCAGTCAAGAAAATGAACTCCCCCACAAAGTGAAAAAACAACAACTATAAAACACATCCTGTATGTTTATTATCAAGAAAATGCTGATGATAGTAATTAGGACTATAAACTTACTTGAGAGTAAATGAGAACTAGATTAGTAAATAAAACTGTCTGTAAACATTCGTAAACCAGTTATCCTTCTGGGTATGGTTTGTAGGAGAACCGGGTGGATATCTGCAGAGCTGGGGACCAGCTCCTGGCTCTGATGGAGTGAGAATGCCTCATTGTTTCATAAGCCAGGGAAACCTCCCCAGCTCACTGTCGCCTCTTCTCCTGGAAAAACTGGAAGCTCCCTTCTCAGCTGCTCCTCTGCCACCACTTCCTTACCACTTTCCTTTGTCCCTGGCAGTTTAACTCGGAGCCTCAAAAGTCCATTAAAAGCCCCCTCCAGGTCCTCGGGGACCCTGGCCTTCTAAGCTCCACAACCAAACAGCAGCCTCTCATGTCCGAAGCCTCCAGAGGCCACCTCGGGCCCCTCCAGACTGGCAGCATCTACCTCACCACCACCCCTTCCCGCCCAGGGACTTATCTCCTATCTTCTGGAAATATCTTTCAAAGTTCACCACTCACCCCTCCCCCTTCTCCAGGACTTTAAGTTGAAACAGTTTTCCCATTTCTACCTTTTCTTGCTGTCCTTAAAGATAAATACACTCCGGGGAAAGGGGATGGGAAGGGATAAATTTGGGAGTTTGCAAATGTTAACCACTATATATAAAAAAAAAGACCCCAGATTTCTTCCGTATAGAACAGGGAACTATATTCAATATCTTGTAATAAGCTTTATTGAAAAAGAATATGAAAATGAATGTATGTACATGCATGACCGGGACATTGTGCTGCACATCAGAAATTGACACATTGTAACTGACTATACTTCAATTTAAAAAAGTGTATCCTCGTTTTTCACTCGTTTTATAACATTAACTGCTCATTAGGAAACGAATATAACAAACAGAGGGAAACTCCTAAGTCACAGCTCCCCCTCGCTGGCTCAGGGGAAGCCGCTGTGGCAAGGCTCAGATGTTGACAACTTCAGGTCAAATGGCTCCAAACAATAGGTGCCCTTAGGTTTCCCTTTACTGGGCAGAATGTGCCTCATCTCAGGGGCCTCCTGGCTCACGCAGGATTTCTCTTAGATGGTTTCTTTAACATTTGTTCCACCTCCATCTAATTAGTCGACAAAGAGATGCAAACAAAATACTATTTTTGTTTTATCGAGAGGGTGCAAAATAAAATGAAGCCTGCTAATGCCCAGGCTGGGCCAGCCTGCTGGGAGGCTGACTCATTCCTGCTCAGCGGGAGGGGCTGTGAAGCCAGCGCTTTAAGTATCTGCGTGCCCTTCATAGTAATCCCCCTTCTAGGAAAATATCCTAAGGAAATAATCAAGAGATGCAGTCAAGGATTTATGAACAAAGAATATTCATTACAAAGCCATAATTGAGAAAAACTGGGAAGGGCTTAAGTGCCTCCCAGGTGGGGTTGGCTCCCCCAGTCTCCCCACTTCTCTAGGACGGAATGGGGCATATGGGGCCTCACAGTCATCCACGAGGCAGGTATTTTATTAGCACCCTACTCTGCTTTAGGCACTCAGCTGGGTAAACAAAACAGGTAAGTTCCCAGCCCCCGCTGGAAGACGCACCCACTAAAATTCATGATCTCCTACAACGATATGAAAATTGTTCACGTTCGGCGGTGGGCGGGGGAAGCCGGCTGCACACGGCGTCAGCGCGCACTCCCTCATCCCCTGCCATTAGCTGTTACCAATGCGACTAATTCCTCCTTCAGGGGCTCTCCCCCGGCGACCTCGTCATTCCTTTTCAGAAGCGGGTCCGCGGGCTCCGAAGGTAACCTGATAGCAGCGGAAAGGGCGCCGACGTGCAAGGCTTCCGATTGGTTTCCAGTTCCAGGAAGTCGCCCGACTTCGGGCAAATCACGTCACCTCTGGGACTGTTTCTAATCAGAGTGAAGGAAGAAAGGGCTGGACCCATCTTTAGGTTCTGGGAGTCCCACCCTCTCAGACTCCAGCGCAGAACCGTCCTCAGTCTGGGGGGGTGGGGTAGGGGGGGTAGCCTGCGGCTGAAGGGAGGAGCGGCAGGGGCTGCGACCCCCGGGGGACCTGGGCATTTCTGTCGCGCGGAGTCCGGCAGTTTAAAAAGGCGAAGGCCCATCTCGCTAGAAGGAGGGCGAAAGTAGCAGAAGCCAGGAGGGCCGGCGGCTCCCGGGGAGTTGGGAAGCGCCGCAGGCCCACCCCAGGCCGGCTCCCTGCCCTCTGCCCCCTTCCCCCTGAGTCGACTCCAAGCCCGCGGCTTTGGCCAGCGGGCAACGTGCTTCCTTAGAGTTGCTTTTTAATAGTAAGAAATAACAGCTGACAAGCACTGGGTGTTTCTAGGTGCAAAACAGTGCCTAGGCGACTTACTTACATCACTTACAAAAGTATGAAGCTCATTCTGCTAGTCCCCTTCTTAAGGCAAAACGGAGGCTGAGGAAGGTTATAGAATTCATGGGAAGCCGCAGGGCTGGTCACCAGGTCCAACTGGCCAGCCTTCCTCTTTTCCTGAAAGGTGGGTGGGACGGTCTCCCATTGTACCCCCCTTTCCTGCTGCAGGAGACAGGAACTCGGATCATCACTGTAATATGGGTTTGTTGATTGCCAGCTGGGAGACTGAGATAAATAAACAGGGTTCCCGAAGTTTGCAGATGATCTTAGCCTCCACTGGAGCCCCTGCTTCCATTTAGAGCCCCCTTCCCCACACCGCCCTTCCCCATCAGGGTGAAAGGTCGGCTCTGAAAGGGTGGTCAGGAAGGAACAGTCCTCTCCTTCAGGGAGAGAGTGATTTGCAACTCGGAGGAGCTCAGTTTGGACTTTGACCTTTGCAGTTAAAAACTGCTCTGAGAAATTATTTGTAACCTGCTGAGGTTTGCTGCTGCGAAGTGAGAAGTCTTTGACATTAACGTCCATTTAACTCAGGAATCTGAAAAGATGGTCTAGGGTCAGGGTTCTGTGAGCTCCTTGAAATTGTACAGAAAAGGTTACGGGCATGTGCATAAGTGTGTTTTTCCGGGGAGAGTGCTCCTAGCTTTGCTTGGGTTCTCCAAGGGGCTTACAGCTGCCCAAAGGTTAAGAACGCCAAGTGACAAGTGGGTCACTAAGGCGGTGCAAATCCTGTGAGTGGAAGAGGGAGGCAGAAATGTTGGGCCCACTGACAGCCTTCCAGTTCCCAGAGGACGGCCACGTCTGGGCTCTCAGAGGCCGGCCTGTGATCCCTTAACAGATAGAGTACATTCTTTCCTGGGCGTGTTTGCCCTGACAAATAGCCCTAGGTAATGCTTAATCTCACAATGTTGAGGCTGGCCTGTTTCAGCCCAACTTATCAGAGTCACAAACCTCCCCCCACAACAGACCCTAAACTTCTTACCTCACCTGCAACCAATCAGAAACTTGTGCACAAGCCGATCAGGCACCTTGAGACTGGACCTTATAGAAGACCCCAACAACCAGCCCTCAGGGCTCACATGGGGACCCTCGTCTGTGTGGCCCGCTGCTGTCTATGACAGCGCACCCTAGAAAACTCCTTTCTATTCCCGTACTTAATCGCTGGTAAATTCTTTTACCAAACCGCGCACTCATCACCGGGTCACTGACGGGCTGCCTTGATGTGTGCACACAACAGGGAAGGGAGGTGGTACTCAGGTAAGACTTTAGAAAGAGGCAGGAGGGGGTGGGGGGCAGCTGACATTTCTTGTGCTCTGACTGTGCCAGGCATTGTTCTAGACCAAAATTTACAAGGATTTTAACAACCTTATGAGATAAATAAGATTGCTGTTCTGGTTTTGTAGATTCATTCATTTAATAAATATTTACTAAGCACTGTCTATGCATCAGGGACTGTTCCCAGAGCTGGGGATCCAGCAGTTAACAAAACAGTCAAAAATGCCTTCTTTGGGGGAGGGTGGTAGAGTGCATGCCTAGCATGCCCGAAGTCCGCGGTTCAATCCACAGTGCCTCCACTGAAAAATCAAATAAATACATAAATCTAATTGCCTCCCCCCTGCACAAAATAAAAAAATAAAATAAAATAAAATGCCTTCTCTGGGGAGCTTACACTCCCATGGGGAGGCAGATGAGGAAGCCAGGGTCACAGAGAGTTAAGTGATAAACAAGGGTCTTCAGCTAATAAGAAGTAGAGGTTTGAACCCAGGTAATATGGCACCAGAAGCTGTTTTGTTTTGTATTTTTAGGAACAGGTTAGTGACTTTAAACAATTGAAAGCTTAAAACTTCTGTGCAACAGAAAACACCAAATTAAAAGGGAAGTGAGAAAATATTTATATCATATGGAGCAAAAGAATAGCTCAAAGATGTTTTCAAACTATGCATCAAACCCAAGAACTCACATTAAAAATGAATGGGCAAAGATTACTAAAATAACTCAGAAGATCAATAATGTTGAACACTGGCTTCCTGAATGATCATCAAAACATTCTGTTTATTGCTTGCCCAGGAAGGGAGACCTTTACCTTGACAGAGTCTTAGTAACCGATCAGCGGGCAAAGGGCAGAGACTGGATATTTACTGAGGTTTTGAAGACGGGTCTGAGGCAGACCTTCCGTGGGGAAGGGGGGCCGGGTTGGATTAGGTTTGGGTAGGATCGTTATATAATAGTTTGGGATTAATAGCCACGGCCAAGCAAGGGTTTTAAGGGAAGGAGTTTAAAGAGTCACAGTGGCGTGCGTGGAAACCTACAAGCGCCCGCAGACTGGCTTTCTCTGAAGCTGTGTCTGCGGTGACGTGCCTGTGGTTCATGCGGAGTGCTTGTTGGATTTGTCCAGATTTATCTGAGTGGCTTCGGGTCCTTGGCATATGGTGTACAGCATCTTAGGGTGCCTGAAGTGCTTGTGGATAAGCAGGTGATGGTACTAAGAAGCCTATAGAATGAGGTGCAAGGGAATGATTGGTAAATCAAGTTAGTGAATCCCTCCCCCCACTTTTTTTTGGTGGGGAAGTAATTAGGTTTGTTTATTTATTTTTAGAGGCAGTACTGGGGATTGAACCCAGGACCTTGTGCATGCTAAGCATGTGCTCTACCCACTGTGCTATACCCTCCCCTCTTGGATTTTTCCCTTTTCTCCCCATTTTAATTACAGTGTGTGTCTTCTCAACTTTCCAGTTAAGTTTTTTTTTTTAATTTTATTTAGACTTGAGGTGTCATTGACATTTAACCAATTTTACATACTTTTTTTGTTTGTTTAAATCTTTGATGGAGGTACTGGGGATTGAACCCAGGACCTCCTGTATGCTAGGCATGCGCTCTACCACTGAGCTATACCCTTCCCCCAATTTTACACACTTTTAAGTAATTTTGATAAGTTTTGACTTGAGTATCTGCTTGTGAAACTATCACCACAATTAAGATTATGAATATATCTGTCGCCCCCAAAGCTTCCTTGTTTCTCTGTCTCCTCACCCTCCCAGCCCCCATCTCCAAGCAGCAACTGATTTTTCTTCTGTCAGACACTACAGATTATTTGTAGTTCTGTTTGATTTTACACAAATGGAATCTTACAGTATGTATTCATTTTTTGCCTGGCTTTTTTTTTTTTTTTTTTTTTTGAGGGGAGGGGAATTAGGTTTTTATTTATTTACTTAGTTATCTTAATGGAGGTACTGGGGATTGGACCCAGGGCCTTGTACCGAGCGGGCACTCTAACCATTGAGCTATACCCTCCCCCTGCCTTGCTTTTTAAACTAAGAATAGTTTAAATCTATGCTTGTTGCATCCATCAATGGTTTACTCCTGTTAATTCCTGAGCAGTATTTCATTGTATGGATAAAATCACAAATTATCCACTCATCTGTCAGTGCCGGTTGGGCTGATTCCAGTTTTTGGCTATTACAAATAAAACTGTGATCAACATTCACGTACAACTCTTGGTGTAGACGTGTGCTTTTATTTCTCTTCAGTAGTTAATTACCCAGGAGTAGAATGGCTGGATCATATGGTCGGTGTAGGGCAGACTTTTAAAGAAACTGTTAAACTCTTTTCCACAGTAGCTGTGCCATTTGACAGTCCCATCAGCAGAATGTGAGAACTCCAGTTGCTCTCACCAATATTTGATACAGTCAGTTCTCTTGATTTTAGCCCTGCTCAGCTCCCTGTGGTTGTATCTCATTTTAATTTGCATTTCTGAGGTAACTAGTGGTGCTGAGCGTCTTTTTGTGTGCTTTTTGATATCCATGCGTCCTCTTTGGTGACGTGTCCTTTCAGATCATTTGCCGTTTTTGGTTGTGGGGAAACAATTTTATTGCACTCTGAGAGTTCTTTATAGATGGCGGATATTGTCAGATACACGATTTGCTAATATTTTCTCCCAGTCGGCTGCTTATCTTTGCATTCTTCTAAGTTTATCTTTCAAAGAATGTACATTTTGGCAGAGTCTACTTAGTCTGGGGCCTGGAGATCTGTTCTCTCCTTTCAGACCAGGGACCTTTGCCCCAGTAGTCTCCACTAGATCCTCGGCTAGGCCAAGAAGATACAAGCTTGCTTTCTCTCTTCGTATTTATTGGAGCCCGAGGTATTGGAGCAGCACTGTATGTTTTGAGTCTGGCATTGTTCAATATGTTGGATCAGAAAGAATCATCCAGAACCCAGAAGAAACTGGATCCCAATGATCAACATAAGTTCTACTCAGTGAATATATATTACAGCAAACTGAAGAAAGAGGGTCCAGACTTCTAAACAAAATGCTTGACTACAAAGCTGCTTAGAATGAAGGTCTTCCAGAAACCAACAATTTTATGCTCAACCAGGAATTATTTCCCCTCTACATGCGTGAAATCCTGCTGGTGTGTTGAGTTGGGATTTACACTGGTTAATAAATATCTGAAACTTGAAACAAAACATATATACATTCTTAATGTTTATGACACCCAATTTATCCATTTTTTTATGGACTGTATCTTTTGTCATATGTAAGAAATCTTTGCCTAACTCAAGGTTATTTACCCTGTGTTTTCTTTCAAAATTTTTTAATTTTAGGATTCCCATTTATATCTATGATCCATTTTGAGTTAATTTTTTGTATATGGTGTGAGGTGTGGATCAAACTTCATTTCTTTTGCATGTGGCTATTCAGTTGTTCCAGAACTATTCACCGAAAAGACTAACCTTTTTGACAATTAATAACCTTCGAAATTTTGTTGAGCAATTGATCATATGTGTGGGTCTATTACCAGACTCTTTATTCAGTTCAGTTGCCCTATTTGTCTGTTTTTACCTCAGTTTCCCCACACTGCGTTAATCATTGTAGCTTTAAGTATTGAAGTCAAGTAATATTAATCCTCAAGCTTGTTTATCTTTTTCAGAGTCTTTAGGCTCTTCTAGGGCCTTTGCATTTCCATTCACATTTAGGATTAATTTGTTAAGCTCTACAAAAAAGACTGCTGGGATTTTGAATGGGATTGCATTGACTCTATAGATCAATTTGGGGAGAATTCACATCTTAATAACATTGAATTTTCTGACCTGTGATCACACTATATTTCTCCACGTATTTAGGACTTCTTTAATTTGCCTCAGTGGTTTTTCAGTGAGCAAATCTTACACATTTTTGGTCAAACTTATCCCCAAGTATTTCAGACTTGCAATGCTATTGCATACAGAAAGTCAACTGATTTCTGTGCATTGACTCTGTATCCTGCAACCTTGCTAAGCTCACATATTAGGATAGTTAACTTTTTAGTAAATTCCATAGGATTTTCTACATGGCCAATCATGTCGCCTGTGAATAAAGACAGTTTTACTTCTTCCTTCCAATCTTTATGCCTTTCTTCTTCATGTCTTATTGCATTGGCTAGAAACTGTAGTACAGTGTTAAAAGCATATATTCTTGCCTTGTTCTTGATCTTATGGGGGAAGCACTCAGTCTTTCTCCATAAAGGATGATTTTAGCTGTAAGATTTTTGCAGCTGCCTTTCAGTAATTTCTGACCCATGAACATAGTATATCTGAGGTGAGAAAGTCTGCTGAGTTTTTTTCTAAACTATGAATGAATATTAGAATCTGTCAAAAAAATTTTTTGCATCTACTGAGATTTTTTTAGTCTGTAAGTGTGGTGAATTATATTGCTTGCTTTTTAATTTTTGAATGTTAAAACAACCTTGCTTTCCTTGATAGACCCCAATTAAACATGACATAATTTTTATCACTGCATTTGAATTGATAACATTTTGTTAAGAATTTTTGCATCAGTGTTCATTAAATTTGTTGGTCTGTATTTTTGTTTCTTCTAAGTTCTTTGTCTGGTATTGGTATCAGGAATTGGAGGCTGAATTATGTCCTCTCAAAATTCATATGTTAAAGTCATAACCTCCGGTACCTCAGAATGTGACTGTAGTTGGAGATAAAGTCTTTAAAGATTAAGTTAAAATGAAGTCATTAGGGTTGGCCCTAATCCAATATGATTGGTATCTTTATAAGAAAAGGAAATTAGGACACAGACGGGCACTGAGAGAAGACCATATGAAGACAACAAGAAGATGGCCTTCGACCAGCTGAGGAGAGAGGCCTCAGAAGAAACCAGTCCCGCTGACACCTTGATCTCGGACTTCTAGCCTCCAGAATTGTGAAGAAATTAACTTTAGTACTTCGTTATGGCAGTCCTAGCAAGTAACACATCCTTGTTCAATTTTCTGAAGAGTTGGTATGGAATTTTCATTATTTCTTCCTTAAATTTTGGATAGAATTCACCTGGAGGGAATTCTGGGTCTGGAGTTTTCCTTATGAGAAAGTTAACTATTCAATCCAAATTGAATAACAAATTCAATTTTTTAAAACAGACATAGGCTGTTTAGTTTATCTATTCCTTCTTAAGTAAACTTTCTAGTTAATGTCTTTGAGAAACTTACCTATTTCATCTACGCTGTGAATCATATTGCCAAAAAGATATTCATAATATTCCTTTTTATCCTTTTAATATTCATAGAATCTGTATTTATGTCATCTCTTTCATTCCTGATGTAGCGATTTGTGTCTTTTTCCCCTTCTAATCAATCCAGCTAGAGGTTTATCAGTTTTATTGAGTTCCAAAGAATCACCTTCTGATTTTATTGGGGTTTTTTTTTTCTGTGTTCTATTTCATTTATCTCTGCTCTAATCTTTCTTCTTCTTTTTTTTTTTAAACTTTCTAAAGGTAGAAGAATAGATCATTGAGTTGAGGCTCTTTTTCTAATATAGTAGCTGATCAGTGCTCCTAACTTCTCTTTAAGAGCTGCATTGAGGGGGAGGATATAGCTCAAGTGGTAGAGCCCAAGTTTAGCATGCAGGAGGTCCTGAGTTCAATCCCCAGTAGCTCCATTAAAATACATAAATGAAAAAATCTAATTACCTCTCCACCAAAAAATAAAATTTAAAAAAAAGCTGCCTTAGATGCATCCCACAAATTTTGATATTTTTTGTTTTCATTCAGTTCAAAATACTTTCTACTTTCACTTTTGATTCAGTTTTTGACCCTTGTGGCCAGAGAACATACTTTGCATGAGTTGAATTTTTAAAAATCTGACACTTGTTTTATGGCCCCTAATATGGTCAATCTTGGTAAACATTCTTTGTCTGTTTGGGAAGAATTTGCATTCTGCTGTTATTGGATAAAAGCATTCTAATAATATCAATTAGGTCAAGTTGGTCCAAATCCTCTGTGTCTCTATTGATTTCCTATTTACTCCATCAATTATTGAGAAAGGAGTATTTTATACTACTATTACTGAGACTTTATCTATTTCTTATTGTTTCCATCAATTTTTGTTTCTGTGCATTTTGAAGCTCTGTTCTTTTTTAACAGAATGTAAGTAAAAAATCAAGGAAAAGTTTTGGAACATTTAAGAACACAAGTTACGGGTAGGTGAAAGATAGACCTTGGGGTTCTGCTGTATTGGAGTCTAGGGAACATCTGGCCCACACGCTGGCTCTGACTAGACTGATTTATTTTTAGGCTTTGCTGCCCAGAGATTAGTTGCTCCATTTAGGTTACAGTATCTATTTTAATCAAAGTATAGCACACATCAGGATAAAGAACTAAAAATATGATAAAAAATGTTAGGTTGAATCACATGGAGTTGTCCACATTTGCCTTTGACTACAAAAACGTTAATTTCTCACAAAGCAAGGACGTTTGTTCATTATAGAATTGTTCAGAATAGTGAAACACTGGGAGTCATCTAAATGTCAAACAGTAAATCATGCCACATCCATATTGTGGAATTAAAATTAAAGTTTCGAGAGATTATTTAACAACAGACTTTGTGTTTTCATCCAGTGTTGTAACACTGAATTCCATCTATATATGCCAAGCAGCTCTCAAATTCATATCAGAAGTCCAATCGCTCACAGAATCCAGACTCAGACACTCAATTTCCTGTTGACCATTTCCACTTGGATGTCTAATCAGTGTTTGAAATTTAACATGTCCAAAACTGAACTCCTGATCTATCTTCAAAGCCCATTCTCACCACATCCTTACTTATCTCAGTTTAGTGGAAATTCTAGCTTCGCTTTTCCCAGTTGTTCAGCTCCAAATCCTTGGAGTCATTTTTGACTCTTCTTTTGCTCATCCCCTGCATTCAGTCCATCAGGAAATTCTCTGGCTTTAGCTTCAAAACATACCCAGTACCCAACACTTTTCACCACCTTCATTGCTGCCACTGAGGTCTTTCTCTTAAGACTGTAAAAGCCTCCCGACCTTAGTAGCTGCAATCATTCAACAGTTTAAAGGGCAAGGAGGGGAGGGTATAGTTCAGTGGTAGAGCATATGCTTAGCATGCACAAGTTCCTGGGTTCATCCACCAATACCTGTGTTAAAAAATAAATAAATAAAAATATTAAAACTAATTACTCCCCTCCCCTAAAAAAAAAAAACTCTCAAAAAATTAAAAAAAAAAATTTAAAGGGCAGCGATGAAAACTGTATGTATCTGGACCAGGTTCAAGCGAACATGGCAGACATTGTCTCCTCTAAACCATTGCCTCATAGAGTTTGGAGACATTTGCTCTCGATCTTTGCACCTTCCTCCTGCATTTTCCCACTCCCCTCCTTTGTTTCCTCCTCAACTGGATATAAGGAACTATACTGTTTGGGGCAGTTATCAATGTATCACCTCTCAGCTCCAAATCTACTCTTTATTACCTACTCTGCAACAATGGAGCCAGACCCTCATTGCCGTTTCTCCTTTGCCAGCTGGCACAGTGTTCACCTTTGTCAACAGAATGCACCGGAGAGGCACTGGAGGAGGGTGCTTCTCTTCCTGGTTCGGCTGTGCTCCCCTCCGTGGGCTCCTGCGGCACACAGCTCCTGACTTTTGTCGTACTCAGAAGCTGGGTGAGTTTTACTGGCATAGCACCTCTCCCATGGACGGCTTCCCCGGCACCCTGTCTAGTGGCTTCCCAGCAAGTTCTGGGATATGCCACCTCCCAAGGATGTTTTCCTGGCACCTGAGAGCAGATTCCAAACAAGTGCACAGGTACAGCAGCTCAGTAAACTTCTTTGCCCTCCAGTGGGCCATGGCTGTGCCCTCTCTGTTAAGTCTGACTCTCAGCCTAAGGGGGAGGGGGCTCTTTTGGGTTTGCCTTGCCTCAGCCCTAGGGTTAGTGGCTGCTCCCTATGTATGCTAGTCTTGTATTCTTTAGAGTTCTTTTTATTGCTTAGTAGCAAATATTCCACCATTCCATTTCTTATTACAGTAGTCTGTGGCTTTTTTACGTGTCAACTTGGCTGGGCTGTAGTGCCCAGCAATTTAATCACATTTCTGGATGTTTCTGTGAAGGTGTTTTTTGGATGAGATTAACATTTACATTGGTGGTAAAGCAGATTACACTCCATAACATGGGTGGGCCTCATCCAATCAGTTGAAGATCTTACTAGAGCAGAGACTGACCTCTTCTGAGCAAGAAGGAATCCTGCCAGTCAGCTGTTTTTGAACTTGAACTACAACTCTTTCCCTGAGTCTCCAGCCCATCAGCCAACGCTGCAGATTTTGGATTTACCAAAGCTCCACAAGTGTGTGAGCCAATTCCTTAAGATGAATCTCTCCCAATACACACACACACACACATCCTGTTGGTTCTGTTTCTCTGGAGAATTCTTAGTTCTTTAAACCATCTCTCTTTGAATTGCTATGTGGTTTCTGTCTCTTGATTTGGAGCAGGAATTTGATGTGTGTGTTTAAATTGCTGTATGCCCACAACCTCGAGTAGCGCTTAACATACAGTGCAGAATCAGTGAATCTGCTTTCTCTTTTTTACCGTGGACTACAATGCTAGTTATTTCTGAGTGTCTTGTTTAAGAAATACTTCCCTTTCCCAAGTTCATAAACACATTCTACATTTTCTTCTAAAATTTTTGTTTGCCTTTTACATTTAAGAATTGAGTTTTCTGTATAGTATGAGGTAGGGTTCAATTTTTTTTTTAACTCCTTCTGGATAACCAGTTGCCCAGCAGGTTGTTTCTACTGCATAATGGTTTTATGTATTTTTTTTTTTTAATTTTTAAAAATTTTGGGGGGGAGAGATGAGGTAATTAGTTATATTTACTTATTTATATTTGACGGAGGTACTGGGGATCGAGTGTAGGACCTCATGCATGCTAAGCATGTGCTCTACCACTGAGGTATATGCTGTTTCCTTTTTTTTTCTTTTAAACATTTTTTATTGAGTTATAGTCAGTTTACAATGTTGTGTCAATTTCCAGTGTAGAGCGCAGTTTTTCAGTTATACATGAACATACATATATATATATATATATATATATATATTCCTTGTCACATTTTTTTTCGCTGAGTTACCACAAGATCTTGTATATATATTTCCCTGTGCTGTACAGTATAATCTTGTTTATCTATTCTGCAGTTTGAACTCCCAGTCTGTCTCTTCCCACCCCCCTGAGCTATGCTGGCTCCAAATGGTTTTATGTAGCTTTATCTCTCCCCATGTAAGTGCTCCACTTTCTGAGTCACTGGCCCATGAACTACTCAGTGTAAGATTCTATAATAATGAAACAAAACAAAGTATCAACCCCACAGTTTTATTTGTAAAGAACAAAGCATGAAAAGTCATATTTAAATGTACTCCAAAACCTGAAAAACCCACCTCAGTTTCTCTGATACGTATGTTAAAGTGCTTGATATCACAATACTCTTTAAATTTTAATTATGTTCGGATGAGGAAAAAAAAATCCAGTTCTGATGCATTTTGTTAACAATACAAAGAAAAACAATATAATTTAAATGCAGAAATGCTCATTAAAAAAAAGATACACAAGATACATTTATACATGGTTCAAGTGTAACACAGAGGATTTTTTCTACTTGTTTTACACCCTCAGTTGATTGACAACAGGAACTCTTACCATTACCTCTCTACTGTTAACAAGATCTGTCTGGTATTCAAAATAAAGACTGGAGCCACAGAAATAGATTTAAATAACTGAGTCAAGCATTATTCCCTCCCACATAACCCAAGGATACCTTGGATTCCTTCAAATGAGAAGAAATTTTTTTGACGTTTTTTTTCACTCTGCTGTTAATTGCTCAGTGCGGTACCTTTCTGGAGGCAATCTTTATCTTGTCCTTGAGAGGACAATCAGGTCTAGTAAGATCTGGAAGGATGAGGCTGTCCTTGGATTATTCTGATCACATTCCATTGGCACCCTCTTCAAAAAGCTTGGAAATCAGTTTGATTCAAGAGATTTATAAATGTATTCTAACAGGATTAAGAGACCTAGTGGCTTATTGTTTGTTTCCGTCTCCTCTTACACTAAATGGTGATGTAACAAATACTTACATAAGAAACACAGACTTCAAATGACATGACTTGGAAATAGGATTCACTTTATAAAAGTAGAGATAAGATCTCAAGACTCCATTCTCAATCAATGAAGGTGTGTTAATACTGAAATATAAATAGCTAAGGTTCAGATTGTCCTTTTGAATAGTGAAAAGGATACGCTAGTTTCTGTAAACCTCACAGAGAAAATACTCACAGTTCTCAAAATGAAAATCTACTGAAAAAAAATCGTAATTCTTAGCAGAAAGAAGCTATTTCCTTATTAAGAGCTACACGCCCAATGCTGTCAAATAAATGCTTCCCTGGGGAATCCGAGGTCCTGGTCTGTTGCCTCGTTTCAGAGCATCTCAGAGGTGTCAGCATACACCACACACACAGTGTCATGTACGGTCTACTCTCATTTACTTACACTTGCATACATCAGTGCTTTATTGCCAAAAAAGGAAGTAGGAGCAATTCAGTATTTCCCCTGTATCATTCATACAGTGTGACAGAAGTTCATTTAAACGATTTCTTAAAAAGCCATGTTAAAGTAAATACAGCAGGGTTACAAAAAGGTACAAAAATGTGTGAAATTATTTAAAATAAATTTTAGAGGGAAATCACAAACTTTTGCCAGCTTTAGGTTTCTTCCATCGAATTCTTGCCCCCAGTGGGAAAGAGGATGGGGGAGGCTGGGCGGCCTTACTCTTTGTTCTCAGCGTCCTGTCTTCTCCTGGTTTATACTGTATTCTCTCCACCCTCCTTTATACTACTCCACTGAGCCTTGGTCATTTTTAAGGCGCTAATGAGCCCTCAACCAGAGCCCAGCTCTAGGGTCTCACACATAATACCAACATCGGTGGAATGCCACCGTGTCACAAGGTTGAGATTAGCAGAAAAACACTTGGAAAATAAATGTTTCAAGAGGTTAATACTTCTGGCAACTTAATTTTAAAACAATTTCTTCTTAAGTTATTATTATGTGAAAATACTAATTAATGATTCTAGGCATTACTTTTAATTTATTCTGAGGGGGAAAAAAAGTCAATTACAAAATTGATTTTTATGTACTTTAACTTTGAGGTATGATGATAAAGCAACATATTAATTTAAAAAATAAACACAGCAGAAAATATACCTCTGAATCACTTTCAAAAGTCAGTTTGGAAGGCTACGTACATTTATATGTAAATTTATTCTAAGGATTCTGCTACTGTCCTGCTCAAAATATTTTGGTATTGGCTCAGAGCCATGTAAGAACTAAGTCTTACTTCATTAGAATTGCGTTTCTTACGTGAACTCAAACTCTGCTTAAGTATCCTGCTCCTTCATCAGCTTGGATCCTAATGACTTTTTTGTTGTTGTTAAATTTCTTCTGAGAGGCCAACATTTACCATCACTGACAATATTCAGAAGAATGGGCTGCGGGTCCCTCAGGCAGCTCAGTGGTCCCCGGGCGTTTGGAGCACTGGCAGGATCACCGGGCACGCACGTGGAACCCTAAGTGACCCTGTCAGGGGCCTGGCACCCCAGAGGATGTGTCAGTGCTGGTGTGACCCTTCCTTTTGAAATTCGCGACCTCACTGCTATGGTCCAACTACAGAAAGAGGCATGAAACTTTTAGGTGTGACTCTCCGTGGGAAGTTTTACTTTTTAAAGTAATGGTTTCATTCACAGGCCCCCAACCCAATTTTGCTCCCAGTTTTTGTAACAGGTCTAATTCTCTGTAACTTGAGGGGAATCCATTATCATGAATATTAATCCTTACGTCCTCACCTGTATATGCAGATGAATAAAAATGCAAGGGTAGAAAGACTATTCATATGAATGCCTTGGAGGTCAGCCCCACGCAGCCTGGTGTAATGAAAAAGCATGGAATCCAGACCTTGTGTTGTCACTGACCAGGGGTGGGGTAGTATTCAATCTCTCTGATCCGCAAGTGTGCCCATCTGTAATGTGAGAGGGCAAGGCTGCGCGACTCAACTCCAGCCTGCTAACCTGCGCCATCCCTGTTTGCCCAGCGCGGGTCAGAAGCATGGCCTTGTGGAAGAGGTGGTGAGAACAAAACCCCAGCCTGGATCACGCTCTGGTTTCTGAGCACTGAAACAGCAAGGGCCTGGTGTGACAGCTTCCGGATGCCTCCAGCCACAGACTTCCCGTGTCCCTGGAAGAGCTGCACCGCCGGAGACATACTTTTGCTGCAGGCAAACAAATGTCTGGTCTACGCTGGTCACCTGGACCGTCTTTACCCTCCCCCCCATGCCTTCCACTGCCCTTCCCTCCTCAAGTGCTCAGGCAGGCATTGAAGGGGGTGCGCCTTGGCTGAACACCCGTTTGACAGAGGGAAGGAGGCACTTGCCTCATTAGTTTCCTCCTCCAGGAGAAAAGGGAAACAACACTGTTGGCTGAAGCCCAGGGCCCTCGGGTCACGCAAGGGCCCTGAGAGGCCATGGCTTTGCTTCTCGGCCACAACCGGGAATAAAGTGCGGGACTCTGCCGAGGCAATCTGGCTGCTGACGACGCGCAAATGCCCAATGAGACTCACGGGACCGACAGCGAGATGAAGACTAAAGGTAAAGAGCTGCCACCACGTTCATTTCACTTCCTTCTAAAACACCAAATGGGAAAGTCACCACGCTTGGTCTTTCGAAACCGCTGCCTCCAGTTTTGCTCCCCTCTGGCCAGCCCGCGCCGCACCGGCTTCCACCTTCCCGGCCAGCGGCTTTACGCTGTCGGCCCTGCTTACGAAGGGCCGGCCCTGAGACACCCGGGAAGGGTCCGTTCTCGCCCTCTTCTTCTCTTATTTGCATTATCATGGTCAACAAATACTTTCACAAAAACATTCCAGGCCACGCAGAGCCCGCCTCCTTCTTAGACATTCTTTCCACTTCCTGAGGGGGGATGGGCACGGGGGGCGGGGGTGGAGGGAGCCGGCCGAGTGGGACCTAACAAAGGCTGGGCTGTGGTCGTCCTTACGAGGTACGGGGCTGCTCCAGAGTGGAGGTGGCCAAATTAAAATGGCAGAATCAGACTGCTGCTTGCAGTCCTTAGGACCATGTGGCCAACACTCTGAAAACTCACATCTCCCCAAAGGACCTCAAATAACAAGAATAAAAATGCCAAGAATGAAGTTCGCCCAGGCTAATCTTTCCAGAAGTGTAAAGAAGTTATAATCCCACAATTTAACACACTTCTCAGGGCTTTGTGTGTTCTCGGTCCAGTTCAAGCCAAGCTCCTGGGGCCCAGTGTTTAAAGTATTTGAATTATACCTTCATCTTGTGAAAAAAAATCTGAAAATGGAAATGGAAAATTTTCCAAAAGACTGGAGAAGTGACTCACTTCAAGTGTGTGAAACCATCTGAAACTTGAGCGATACAAGTGAGGCCCGCTACCCCATACGGTGGGTAAAGCTGTTTACATTCACAATACAAAGGTGCAGACGCCGGGACAGGCGGGCGGCTGCGACACAACAAAATGCGTTCTGGGTTCCTTGTGGTACCTGGAGGGAAAAAGAGCCCCACTGGGTTGCACTCTATTTACACGTTTACTGGCTTCTTCCTGACTAGCACCACTCTCCCCCCCCCGCAGCTCCCAATACTCTTAAGCTACTTGTTTTAAGTCACAGGAATATTCAACCTAAGAAAAGTATCTTATCAGAGTAATAGAATTTCTTAGAGAAGAGAGCGTATTTACAGACATCTAACACATGAAAATACTCTATTTTATACTAAATTCCAGGTTCAAATGAACTACAATACAGCACTTCGCCTTGTCTGCAGTGGGAGGACTGGTCAGATTGGGGGATGCGGTGTGTTGCCCCCTGCAATGACTCACTGCCTCATCAGACAAGTCCAACTCGGTCCCCACGGCTGGGGAAGGTTCAGGAACGAGGGATCTGGACTGAGAGGTTCTGGCTAATCGGGCTACACGTCCACTCCTTTGATGAGTGAGCCTTCTAAGACTATGGTGAAGTCCTGGATGGTCTGCAGGATGCGGATGAGGGAGTTGACTGTCATGCGGTCCCTCAGGAGGGCGCTCTCCTCGTACATTCGGGTGATGGCAGGGCACTCGGCCAACAACGGGATCCACTGTGGCAGCAGCCGGTCCCTGCAACCCAAACAGACCCGAGCGTCCTGAGTGCGGCTGCCCACGCTGCACAACCAGGCACACACCCTGGGGCTTTCAGCGGGGAGCTGGGGGGCCGGACGGGGCAAGTCTAGCCACGCTCTGAGGTCACCAGAGAGGAAGGCAAAGTCGAGGAGCTGGATAATCACCGGTTATGAAGACACAGCAATGAGACAGTGTGAGCTAACGGGGAAGCTCGCCAGGGTTGGGACAAGCTGGGCATAAAGATTTACATGCACTGACGAAATTCTCTATTCTGACTCCACCACTCTGAAAAAAGACGCAGAATGTCATTTTGTACTCCTTTTTTTTTACAGGGATGTTATTCAGACATCTGTGGCAAGGCATGCCAAAGTATACTGACCTTTTGGGAAGGAAGACTCCATTACATTGTAGGGACTAGCATTTTTTAAAAAAAACTTATGCAACATAACAAGGTAAGGAACTAAATCAAAGCAGAAAAGCATTAAGCAGATTTTATAAGCCCAAAGAGGGGCTGCACTGCTCTAATAAATCAGAACTGTAAAGAGATAAAAGGAGATAAGGATCATGTTCAAAAGGAACGGTACACAGCACAGCTGAAATTGGGCCCCTTTTACTAAGAAGAAATACCAAACTTAGTTCGAAAAACCAGTTGTTCAGGAAGACAATCTCAGTCTTCGGTGTCTCCTGGTTACACTGACACCAGTTTTCTGTCACTAGGCAGCTAAGACATCCTCACTGCGCCCCTCTCACCACGCCGCTACGGCACGGGCAGCCGCCACCAGGCCGCCGCAAACCTCTCGCTGGGGAACCAGGGGTTTAGAAGAAAACAAACACTGCACAGATAACTTAAAAAAAAATCTTCTGAAGGTCTGTGTGTTTCTTACCATTCTGAGAGCTGTTTTAAAATGAATGGATTGTACAGCTCCTGTGCCATCTTTAAAAAAAAGGGGTAGGAAATTGTCTTAAAGAAAGCTTTCCATACTAAGAATTATTTAGATAGTAAGAATTCCACAATGTCATTAATTTCAAGCAATGTGGTGGCCTTCCCACACTATACAAGCTGTCTATAGTAAATACACTTGTGTATGTGCTGGTGTGTCTAATTATCTACCAGTCTACCTATTACCTATGTGCCTTCCTCCGGTGCCGGTGCTTTGTCATGGTTCAGAGCTCTGGGCTCCGGCGTGAGACTGGGTATCAGTCTTGGCTCTGCCTCTTTCTAGCTGTGTGACCTTGAGAAAGTCTGTTAGTGTACCTGTGCCTCTTCTATTTTCTCATCCATACAATGGGGCTATCCCTTGCCACTTCATGTAGTGGCGGTGGTGAAGAGACAGGAGGAATAAAGGAGATAATGTACCTAAAGTACTTAGCAAAGTGCCCCACACATAGCAAGTACCCAATGAACAGTGTCTCATTAAACGTGGAATGAAAGAAACCCACGGGAGAGCCTGGAAGAGGCGTGATCGGGTACCATCCCTTCTAAACGTCTGTTCAACACACGACAAAGAACGTCAAGCACTGGCTTTATACCGTGTTCCAAGGCAAACTAGAGTCTGGAATTTGCCGTCCTTCCCAATGCTCCTGGGGGCAGTGTTAATCGCATTCACATAGTGGCAGAAGGTTTTCCAGGATGATTTCTGAATGAGGACATCATCTTCATTGTCTAGAATCTGGTCAGTGGTTTCAAAGTAAGCGACTGCTCTCTCTGGGGAAGGAAGTCAGAATCACAGCACAAGACACATCAGTACTTCATATACGGAAAGATGAATCACTTAGTTTACTATGGAAACACTAAGGACGTTTTGCCTTATGGCCAGTCCTGAAACCAAAACCTTTCCCACTCCTTTATCACTGGTTTCACAATAAATTCTAGAGGCCCATGTTTCATGGTAGAACAGTACGCTTCCAGGAGCTTACTTTCCAGTCTAGACTGCATTCCAGAGGGCTGGAAAGTTTACTCTCTTTTGAATACCTTCAAGAAGTGGCAACTTACAGCAAAGAAAAAAATAAACATGGACCTGTCTGTTCAGACTGGAGCCTTCTAGGAGTAAGCAGGAGACATGGTAGCCACTGAGACGGTGCCCTCTGTTCTAGCTACAGAATGGCTGGCTAACACTTTGCAACAAAATCCTCGAAATGGAACGGATTCAGTAAATCTGATGAAGGGCTGTGTATACACATACTGGAAGCAGGAGCAGTAAGATTCTAGGTATTCCAAAAAAACTCCCGCAACCTCCCCCCAAAACCAACCTCACCCCCCCACCCCCAGGGAGCCTAGCTTTGTCAACCTTCCTTCCTTTGCCTAAGAATTCTAAATTGGATAAAAATCAACTACTTCATCTAGGCCTTATTTACAAAACACAAAATGGTAATAATCACTCTTGTTAAATAAAGTGGGGATGGTGGACGAGCTGCATACGAAAATAAAGAGCACAAAGTTTAGCGAGCTAGAGCAGCACATGCCGGCTGAGCTCTCCGTGATGATGGAAATGTTCTCCATCCGCAAGGGCCACGTCTATGGCCACTCGCAGGGCCGGTGTGACTAAGGAAGTGAATTTTAAGTTTAATTTAGAGGAAGTCAATTTAAATAGCCACACGTGGCTAGTGGGTACCCTATCGGACAGCATGGACATAAAGTATTCCTATTAAAACATAAATTATATCATATCACTCCTTGGCTCCAAGCCTTCCAATGACTTCCCATTCCATTCAGGATGAAGACCAGAGGGCTTCCAAAGGGCCAGAAGCACTCCACAGCCCGGCTCCGGCGGTAAACTCCCCTCTCTCTCCCGCACGCTGTTCGTCGTGCTCACCTCCTTCCTACTTTGTGGAAGGCCAAGCACGCTCCCACCCTGGGTCCCTGCCGGGGCAGCTCTCAGCCCCGAGTGCCCTCCTTCCCTTTTTCAGGAGGCTCACTTCCTTAAAGTCTTCGATCAAATGTTACCTTGTCAACAAAGCCTACAAACGCCCCACTCCCACTCCGTTCCCCTTCTCCTTGCTCTATTTTTCCTCTGATCAACGGTGACTTTCCAACATATTAGATGAACTGCGTACTTGCTATGTTTTTGTGTGTTTGTCCCTACCAGACTATAAGTCTGCCAACAATGGGAATCTTTGTGTTTTATGTTTATCTGGATGTGTATTTTGAGCATCTGGAATAGTGTTTAGAACACTGTGGACACACACATATTTGCTGATTGAATGAAAAGCACGATACTGCTTATTTGATATTTACTTTTAAAAACACACACCCTTACCACTAACCCTCACTCACTCAAATTCCTGGGTCTTTAATTTTCCAAGAAGCACTTCGATGACCTGATAACAAAGTACACCTGCTTTAATTTACCTATGAAGTCCCAGATGAAGACGTTCTTGTGAAAGATGCGAGCCGATTTGAAGCCGTGGTGGAAGACCTGCTCCAGAGCTGCGACCAGGCCACTCTCCCCACAGAGCAGCACGGTGAGGCTTCCTCTCTGTGGGGCGGAACACGCAGTGCCGGAGGTAAGCTCCTGCGTCCGTGATTAAGAAAAACACTACAAGGGGGCAGGTGTAGCTCAGTGGTAGAGCGCGTGCTTAGCATGCACGAGGTCCTGGGTTCAACCCCCAGTGCCTCCACTAAAATAACTAACTAAATACACAAACATATCTAATTACCCACCTCCCCCCCCCCCAGTTTAAAAGAAAAAGAAAACACTAGAGGAACAAATGCTAAGGGTAGCTATGAAGCAGATTTTTGCAGCTATTAGGAAGCTTACAAATGAAAATTAAAGCACCCTTTATTACCTTCTGTATCACGTATAAAAGCAGCTTTACAAATCCCACCATATTGTTTCACAGCCCATCATACCTCTTTTTCAGGTTTGTGAAAATGTTTCACAATATTGTTCACAGCTTCTCCAATGCCTTCCTGGATCTGTCCAGCATTTGGTTCTGAAAAATAGTGAATGGTGACTGAGTTCTCATGGCCAGGAAATAAACCGAAGCACTGCCGGACATCAGCTGTG
Source organism: Camelus bactrianus (assembly GCF_048773025.1). Classification (NCBI taxonomy): domain Eukaryota; kingdom Metazoa; phylum Chordata; class Mammalia; order Artiodactyla; family Camelidae; genus Camelus; species Camelus bactrianus. The sequence goes on from NC_133572.1 coordinate 19,662,861, forward strand.
CCTGCCGGTGCAGAAAACACTCCACCAGAGCAGGCCGGCCTGTCAGCGGCCCCACTCAGACTGCCTCAGCCAGTCTGGCCAAGTGACAGGTACACTGGCAAAGAATCCAGATCCCAGCATTCCAGTCCCAGCCCCACCACTTGTGATCCATACCCTTGGTCACATGTCTAACTTCTTCTGAGTTTGAGTTTCTTCCACCTGAAACCAGGAAAATACACGCCTCATGGGCCACTGAGAAAAGTGAATGAGATTATTAGGTATAAATTACTGGGAATGGTGCCTGTCACCAAGTGCTAGCAAGTCCCCAGATCTAAGGAGTGAGGCGGGCCCCACAGCACCATTCCTCAGGTACCCCCTTCTCCTGCCACTTCCAAGTCCCTTAGTGGGCACAGACCAAGACTTCTGGAGCTCTGCACATCTCACCTGGAATCTGTTCTGCAGTTGTGTTTACAGTAAAGGGAAGATGCCAGGTACGTGGGGACACCCTGCCGGAAGCCCAGAGCTGCTTCTTTCTGGCTAGTCAGCCCCCCTGGGCGCCGCCGCACCCTCCCGGCCAGCACTTGCTCCCCGAGGCCCCGCTCCTGGGGGAGAGCTGGGTGGGCTGTCTGAACGGAATCTAAAGCACCTCTGCCTCCCAAACCCCAAGAATGATTTTAAAAAAGAGAGAGAAAGGAGGAAAAGAAAAAAGGTGGTACATAGGTATCATCCAGTGATGAGAAGATTTAAACATTTGGGATTTTCTTGCAGTGATTAACTTTTAAATCAAACTTGTATGTCACACTATAAAAGATAAACTGTCCATTCTAGAATTTAAGAATCTTTGAATTCATACTGCTGGAGGGTTTCTTGCAGAAAACACTTTCAGGTAAAACTCAAGTATGTTTTTTCTACATGAATAAAAATTGTTAAAATGGAAACCTCTTATGATTGTAGGACTGATACTGTGTCCTCTTCAGCTCCGAGTAATTTTTTTTTTTTTTTTTACTTTCACCTTTCTCTGAACATTTTCTCTTTTAAACATGAAGATCTATTTTGAAAGTTTTTATTCATTTCAAAAGAACCCTGAACTCATCAGCAGTATTTGGAAGCTGATTTAAAATGTTTAGTTCTTTAAATATCACCTTGCACACACACACTGTGAAAAAATTCCAAGTTACCCATCTTGAGTTTCATATTATTTAAGGTTTTCTGCTTATTAAGTAATGAATATATGACCGAAAATGGAGGATAAGGCCTCTTGAAACATTAATATCCCATGAAACTGAACTGATTCAGAAGTTGTAAAAATTTGAAAGGATGGAACTGAAATCTACTTTTTAATTTTAAATCAGCATAATTAAAGTATTACATACAATAAATTCACTGACTCTAAGTGTGTAATTTGATGAATTTTGGCAGATGTACAGACATGTTACCACTACCACAATCAACATAAAAAATTTCCATCAACCCAGAAGGTTCCCCAGCACCCCTTTTCAGTCAGTCACTCCCCTTCTCCAGCTCTCAACCCCTGGCAACTGCTGATCTGTTCTCCATCATTACTATACTGTCTCTCTAGAATTTAATACAGATAGAATCCTATAGTATCTGGTCCTTTGTGTCTGCTTTCTCTCACTTGGCATAATGCTTCTGAGATTCATCCATGTTTTTAGATGAATCAACAGCACTGCTGAAACTAGTTACAATAGCCAGGACACGGAAACAACCTAAATGTCCATTGACAGATGACTGGATAAAGAAGTTGTGGTATATTTATACAATGGAATACTACTCAGCCATAAAAAAGAATAAAATAATGCCATTTGCAGCCATATGGACAGACCTGGAAATTGTCATTTTAAATGAAGTAAGCCAGAAAGAGAAAGAAATATACCACAGGATATCACTTATACGTGGAATCTAAAAAAAAGACAGATTAACTAATTTATAAAACAGAAGCAGACTCACAGACATAGAAAACAAACTTATGGCTACCAGTGGGGGAAGGGGTGGGAAGGGATAAATTGGGAATTTGAGATTTACAGATACTAACTACTATACACAAGATAGATAAACAACAAGTTTCTACTGTACAGCACAGGGAGCTATATTCAATATCTTGTAGTCACCTATAATGAAAAAGAATATGGAAATGAATGTATGTATGTATATGTATGACTGAACTATTATGCTGTCCACCAGCTACTGACACAACATTGTAAACTGTACTTCAATTTTAAAAAAGAAGAATTAAAAGGAATTATTAAAAAACCAGCACTGCTGAGTAGTACCCCATTGACTAGATACACCACAACCTGCTTCTCTCCTCACCAGCTGGGGGACACCGGTGCTGCTTCCACTTTGGTTATTAGGACTGCAGCTGCTAGGAACCCCTGAGTCCGAGTCTCAGGATGGACATGCGTGTCCATTTCTCTTGGGTACCTATCTAGAGTGGGACTGCAGGGTCAACTGGATGGTCAGTCTACGTATATCTTTATAAAAAATTACCAAACTGTTTTTCTGTTGCATTCCCACTGGCAGAGTAGGGGCATTCCACTGTTCTCTAGCCTCACCCATATTTGGTATTATCAGTCTTTTAGAATCAATTCTTTCCTCTTTTTTAATCGAAATATAGTCAGTTTACAATGTTGTGTCTATTTCTGGTGAAACAGCACAAGGTTTCAGTCATACATGTATATATATATTCCTTTTCATATTTATCAGTCTTTTAAATTTTAGCTGTTCTAGTGTGTGGTGGGAAGCTTACTTGTGAAGGCAGAAAGGAATTAGGAATAAAGGGAATAATTTGAGAAAGAATAAGAGAGACTTGTAGACTACATCATTTTAATAGTTAATATATCACCATGCACCAACAAATGGATATGGAATAACAACATGTAAGGAAACTGCTTTGTTGGCAAACTAAGGCCTCTCAGGTACCTGCATGACCTACTTATGGTTATTGCTTGTAAGGTGAAATAAAACCACTTCACTGATAACCTTCTGGGATTTTTCACTAGATCATACTGTCTCTTACTAGTTTTTTTGTGGTTCCTACAGTGGATTACCACAAGTTTGCTGACTTAGAAAAGCAGATATTTATTCTCCCAGAGTTCTGGAGGCCAGAAGTCAGTAATGGATATCATGGGGCAGAAATCAAGGTGTGGGCAGGGCTGCACTTCCCCTGGAGGCTCAACGGAAGAGCTGCTCCTTGCCTCGTCAAGCTCCGGGCGCCCCAGCACACCTTGGCTTCGGCTTTGGCTTGTGGCCGCATCACTCCAGTCTCCACCTCCATCCGTCTGTTGTCTTCTCTGTGCGTCTAACTCCCTTTTGCATCCCTCTTCTAAGAATACATGTGACTGCATGTAGGGCCCACCTGGATAATCCAGGATGATCTCCCCATCTCAAGATCCTTGGTTTAATTATATTTGCAAAGATCCGTTTTCTAAATCACGTCACATTTAGGGATTTCAGGGATTAAAATCTGATACCCTTAAGAGACATTATTCAGCCGAATAAAGACCACATTAGTATAAATTAGAAGTTCACTGTACTATTAAAAAATAGCGTATGAATATAGTATCCTAAACACAGAATTCACTTTTTTTTTTTTTTTTGCAGTGTTTTGTTTTATCACTTCTACAGGAAGTCGGGGGGTGGGGTGGGGAGAGGAATTTTTAGAATTCCTCTTAGAATAAAGGGTTCTGTCTAACTAGATGTGAAAGTACTGGCATATGTAACTGTCTTTATTTCTCCTTTAAGTTTCAAGCAAAATATCACTTTTTCAAACTTCCAAAGCTTAAATAAAACAGAGCATGGAGTTTGCTTTGGATTTTAGCACCTAAATTCTTCAGGCTTTTAATTTTTTGTTAATGTCTTGCCTTATTTTTTTCCCCTTTTTTCTTTCCCCACTGTTAAAGTCCCTTCTCCCAAATTAATTTTCCTCAGCTTTCTTCCTTCTAATCTCCTTACTATAATTCAGATTCCCGAGAAATGGCCACAAGATGCCTGCAACCTGTGAGACACACAGGAAAATGAGAAAACAGATTTACTGGTGGCTCTCCCTGTCAGCGAGGTGACGCTTAGTCTCCTGGCCGTGGTGGGTGACTTCTGCTGCGGCGGAGTCCGGCACTGCTTCACCAGATCCTCGTCTGGTGCGGATGCCATCAGCTCCCCGATGAGAATTCTCTCCAGGCTCCCATCATCGATGCCTTTCCCCAGCCACCGCCCGCATGGGAACCTGGCAAGACAGGAGCAAACTTTGGAATCACCAATACCTTCCTAGATTTAACCAGAAATTTTAAAATGGCACCATGGGTGAAGGCCATCATTTCAGAGCCTGCGGGTTGTTTTTTTTTTTTTTTCGTTATGAAAACTTTCAAACATATAGAAAGGGGGGGAAGGTATAGCTCAAAGTGGTAGAGCGCACGCTTAGCATGCACGAGGTCCCGGGTTCAATCCCCAGTCCTCTTAAAAAAGTAAATAAATAAATAAACCTAATTACCCCCACAAAAAAACCTAAAAAAAAATATATAGAATAGTAGAACAGATACCCATATTCCTAATATTCTGCCATATGCTTCATTTTTATTTTTTGTTAAAAGTATTTTGAAGTAAATTACACACATGGGGGGAGGGTGTAGCTCAGGTGGTAGAGCCCACGCTCAGCACGCACGAGGTCCTGGGTTCAATCCCCAGCACCTGCTCTAAAAATAAACAAACAAACCTAATTACCTCCCCCCGCCTCCAAAATAAAGTAAATTACACACATCAGGACATTTTACTTCTAATCATTTCAGTATGAATCTTAAAAAAAAGAGACATTCTCTCTTAATATAGCCATAAATTGTTATTTTAACAAGTTAAAATAATTCTTCACTGTTTTCTCATACCTCATGTATATTAAAATTCTGTGGTTAGTTCTAGTAAGATTATCTTCTAACTAGAGATTAATGTAGGAGTTAAGTTACAGGAGACAAGAGGAGACTGTTCCCAAAGAGGGGTGCTGGCTGAAATCGGGAGCGTGTGAAGGAAACTTTCCTCTTACCAACCTTATTTTAGGCTTCTTTTTTTCTGTCAGAGTTACATCCATCTTTTTCAACATTTGTGAACTAAGCATTAGCAGCAAAAACAATCAGTTTTCCTTAAAGTAGTTTTTGGGCAATTTTGTATTTGTAACAAAATGACAAAATGTTGTTACTACACAGACAAAAACAAAAGCACCCCAAAAACTAAACTAAAATTCAGAAAGCAGTGGCAAAGCTTTAGAATGAAAACAATTCTCAAACCTTTTCTAAAGAGTCTTAAAGAATTCTGAGCTCCCCAGACATCTGCTTACCTGTACGTATGTCCTGTGATTTCGTTTCTGACCATGACACAATCCACTAGCCATTTGGCCAACAGTCCTGAGTTATCGTGACCAATCTGAACAGTAGTCAGCTTCCCCAGGTTCTGGCACTGCAGGGACAGGACCACAGGTTACTCATACCTGACCCTTCCCCGCTACCTCTCAGCTTTAGCAGTGGCCCCGTGGTTCTATCCAATTTAACAAATATAGAGGACCCACTCTGCATAAGGTGTTCTGCTGTGCACTAGAGAAAAATATTCACATTTACTATATCCCTTCTAATGAGATGAGACATACAATTAACTATCAAATGAGGGGGCCTGCACAACGTCCCAGACTAGAGATGTAACAGGTGCTAGGAGACACTGGGAAAGGAACAATAATTTCTAACTGTGGAACCCAGAAACATCAGTCAGTGACTTGTGCCTTTAAAGGATGAGAAGAGTTTCAAGAAGTGGGAAAACAATGCTATTTAGATTTAGTTACAGAGAGGTCAGAAAAACAATTATAGATTAAAAAAAATCATCAACATGACTATTTTTCTGCTTCTAATAAAATACTAAGGCAGAACTGACCTCACGCCTCATCTAGAAGTCTTTGAAGCTATTGTAAAAAAAAAAAGAAGCATAGTTATCAAGGTGTTTCCTGACCCTCTGTGGACAAGTACAAAAAAGAGTGATGGGAACAGGAATAGTGAAAATAAATGTCAAATAAATCCTGATTTTTAAATCCTGATAAAAGATCACAGACCCCAGCTGACTATGTATGGCTGGGAGCACCCGAGCTATGAGTTCTCAAAGCCCCTCGCTTCTCTGCATCACGGTGAGAAGGCCTCACAGCCATCTAGGGAGGGGAGGATGGCGTTCTGAATTAGTTGTGGCAGCAGAGATGGAAAGAGGCAGATGTGAGAGTTGGGGAACAACAATGATGGAACTTACAATGCAATTTATGTACCATACTTGGTAGTCAAAGGAAAGTCAAGGATTTTAATCTTTTACACACAGAAGGCTGTAAGCCCACTGGACAGACATCACCAAAATAAGCTCTCGGGCAGTGCGATGACTCTGCGTGGAAACTGCTATTCATAGACCCCATGGAACATGAGAGCAGGACATTCAGTTAGTACCACTTCCCTCCTAAAACAAGGGCAAGTATTTGTCCTCTCCTTGCACGCCAGAATCAACCCACATGTGGGCTCAAAAGCACAGGAATACTTCACCAGGTAAGACCTGAAGACTGACTACCATAGTGAAAGGCATTTTTTTACAAAATCACTTTATAAATGTCACTGTGTGGTCTAAATGCCAAAAGCATGAATAGCTGTCGCCTGTCCTCTGTCAAGGTTCAGGCAGGGCAAATTTACAGTCTGGGAGAGAACAAGGCTGGGGAAAACATTTATTTGAATGTTCCCTACTTGGCAGGTTCTGTGCTAGGCACCAGGAATTATGGAAAAGGACCTGGCAAAGCCCAAAAGTCCATCATTCCAAGTAGAAAAACAGATCCAATAAACAATTAAAATAATAACAATAAAAATATAAAACAAATTAACGTGTTCTGGACAACTTTAGGTATAAAAAAATCCCCGAAATGATCCTGTATGCTTAATTACTCCTTTATATCATTTGAGTCATGGAAAAATGAAAATGTGAAACTGGCATCGCTGTGTAGAGCCATGTATAAAAATTTGCACAAAGAAAGGCATCAGCTGAACCTACTTCAAAGGTCATTTCGAGGAGGTTTTTGGGAATCTGCATCACTCCTGTGTCTCCCAGTTCTCCTGACACACAGATCCAGGGGTTCGACGTGATGATCGCGTTGCTCAGCTTTTTGATGGGAATGATCACTGCTCTATATGGGATCACTGAAAGAAAAACGCTGAAATTAAGGCAAAATTACAATAAAATCCTCTTGATAACAAAACAAATATATGTTAAGAACTCTGGTGGCTTTCGTGGGTAATTTGCTTTTTAATGATCTGTCCAGATGTTCTTAAACAAAAAGATGAAATCGTAACCTCCCCGTCTAGAAAGAGGGGGTCCAGTTTATAATAAGCCCAGGTCCCAATACCTCTGGTGGTTTCCACGGCGTATATATCACCGTGTGTGCACGGCATGCTTAGCACCACCACATTTATAAACAATCTCAGGCATCAGCACCAGAAAACCTGAGGGCATAAACACTGACTGTGCTGTACAGTATTTTCATTGCTTTAATGTTTGAATTAATTTTGTCCCCAAATTTAGTATAAATGAGTATGGCAACTGGCATGGTTTCATATTAAAAAAAGGGGGTAGCCGACTTCTTGGACAGTCTCCTCTCATTACTGGTTTTCTGGGCAACGCTTTAAAGCTCTACACTTCAGAACTTTCCCATTTTTTACAGCTCAATATGCAAAGCCAAGAATAACAAACAAGGGCAGCTCCAGTCTGGACGTTAACATGAACCGCAACTTGGAAAGCTATTAAGGTGACTCATGAGCGAGAGGAGCCCCAGAGAAAGAATCAGGATGCGGAGAGGGATGTGTGTGAACTCTCCTTCCGAAGGCTCTTCAACAGGCACACCACTAGATGTCGCTGTCCCACCACCGTCCTTGGCTCAAAGGTGGAAACCAGTTAGGCATTACACAAACCTCCATTTTCCTTTAAAAAATGGGGATGCTGCAAACACATGAGCGCATCTTTATCCTTCAGAGCCATGTTTTTCTTTTTTTTAAAGCAAGGGAGAATCAATATTTTGGTTGGTGTTCTCGGGATTTCTGCTCATTCAGTCACGAGACGGCTATAAGCAGCTCTCCTTGCAAGAGCTCCCAGGTACACTCACCAGGCAAGGTGCTCAGATACAGCCTCACAGTGTGAGCTCGTGTTTCAGTGAGATCTCAGAGGCGCAAAAGGCACGGGATAAATGGCTCATCTCCCTAACTTCACACGTACGACTTTCTTTCCATTGGGTGAAAAAACCTCCCTTTCTGTCCTTTTATTTTGGCTGAAGGGAAGGAAAATGTCTGAGGGGAGGCCACACTTTCATGGTTTAGTAATCATGGGAATCAAATGGTTTCTGAAACTGAAAGCAGAAGAGATTTGTGCAAGACATTATTTTAGGCACCAAAGACCTCTCTCATTTCTTTCACTGACAGGATTAGAAAAGCTGCAGAAAAAGGCCTGTTTAGGGTCAGCGGTTCTGCGGCTGCAAAGGGCCCACAGATGCACAACAGTGATTTCGTAAAGTAGAAAAGGACTAATATTACTGAACCCAGGATATTTCTTTCATGAAGTGTTTCAATTCCTCTGACTGGAAGAGTTACTCAGATGGAGAGCAGTCTGCAGATATGGGGCGGCCTCAGGATTCCTAACTCTGCTATTTCTTCTCTTTCAAAACTGTACAGCACACCTCAGCTTCTAATAAACTAACATTAGATAGACAGATATTTCAGGTCTGCCCAATAGCCATTCCAACTCTGTTTTTCCTTCTCTGCCTCCTTCAGAGACTTAGAAGGCCAAAACCTACACAATTCTGTCCAGTGAAAAATCAGTGATATTTTTCAGAAAAACTATGTTTTTCTGGCACAGATTCTGACTGTTCTGCCTTGGCATGCCTTCCTTCTTTGGGCTGGAAGGTGGACTGAGAAAAGCCATCTTGTGACCCAGAAGCAATCACCACACACTGGTAACTGTCGAAGAGCCTGGGTCTGAGATGATGCTGGGGACCGCCTACTTCAAGACTCCTCATTGCGTAAGAAAAATAAAACTACCTGGTTTAAACCATTGTTTTCCAAGTTTCTGATATTTGCAGCTGAGCACAACTCCTAACTGATACAAGTCAAAATTCGCCGAAGTGGGGAAGGGGACCCACTGCAAATAAGAATTAGTAGTGGTGAAAAGAATAAATGCTGCAATTCAGTTTAACAAAAACACACCTCCAATCAGCGTTTCCTCTCTCTATAAACCTACAACAACCAGCAAGATCCTAAAGTCTGAATCATCAAAGTTTAATGAAGTTCAGTTCTGCAAGTTTATCATTATCATATGCTGATTCTTTGAATTTATGTGTTTCAGATAAGATATTGGAATATTTGATAAAACACTGCTCCATCCCATTTCCCACCGCAGACTGGGTTTCCTGGGAAGCAGACTCTGAGAAATCAGCGTGCAGAATGCTGCTCCTGGGGTTAACATGTGAGGAAGAAAGCGGGATGCGCTGGGGCAGATGCCGAGTCTGACGCTGCGAGCCCTCAGCTGAGCCCACAGTGAGCTCCGGGACAGCCCGTAGATCAGCCGGGGATGCGGGTGGGCTCTGGCAGGAGGGCCAGCCTCAGGCAAGGTAGTGTTCTTTGGTGAGACACTCCCTGCAGGTGCTGACGGACGAGGACCCGTCTTTCTGCAGCACTTCTGGCGCTGGGATACAGCCTTCACTCCTGAGGAGGTCTGGGGAGGGTGGGGACTGGGGTGGCACAGTGTCTCACTGCGCTATGGCATGTCTCACTTTAAAAATACAAACTCACATTCCATGAGTCATTTGAGCAACTCTTCACTTCAGAGTCAATTCTCCAGACTTACTGATAGTGGTGAACACGCTGGTGAAGCAGAAGTAGTCCACAGCATTGAGGGAAAGAAGATGGTAAAGAAACTGCTCTCTTTCTTCTTCACAACGCAGAAAAGCATAACGTTTATAAAGCTTCCTAGGAAAGGGTAAGACAAGCACAAAATAACAGATTTTTCATTATGGCTTCCGCTAAAAGTAAACACCACCACTTAGACAAACTACAGGTAGAAACTTTAATCCAGGAAGAACAGGCAATTCACAAAAATGAACGTACAGGTAACAATACATTTTTAACCTACTTGGTAATTAACGAAAAAGCCTCCCGTGACCCACTATCAAAGTAATAAAGATTTAACAGTGATACCCAGCGCTGATGGAGCTGTGGGGGTCAAGGGTGGCAACAAACAGTAGAAAGTGAAACTGAAAACTTCAGGAAAGCAATTTGTTGGTAACAATTATTTTAAACCAATCACACCCTTTGACTCATTAATTTTACTTTTAGGACTCAGTCCTAAGGATATAATATGAAACGTGGGCAAAGATTTACTCACAATGTCCACCTGGATATTATTTGTAAAAGTAAAAATATATTACGGTACACCCGTTAAAAATAAAGCTTATGAAGAGTTTTAACAATTACACAACTACTACTCCCCAAAATAAGCAGTTTTCGTTACGCGTTTACATTCACGGGTTTCCCCAAGTATTTTATACTTATTAATATATTTAATCCTCGTGACCACGTGTGAGGTAAGTCTGTTAGCATCCTCCTTTTACAGATGAGGAAAACAGATGCAGTGATGTTAAGTATCTTGCCTACGGCCATTCAAACAACGAATAGTAAAGGCAGTATTTGAACACAGGCGTTCCAATTTCAGAGGTTAAATAAACCCTTATGATATAGAACATGTTTATGATATAATATTAAGCTAAATATTTGCAAATATAGTATAATCTTAACTAAGGGAACACGCATAGAAGAAAACGTGTGAAATACTCAGCAGTCACCTTCGTGAAGTAGGACTTTAAATGACTATCATTTTCTTCTTTGTACTTTGGCCACAAAAGGAAAATGACTTATGGGCGGGGTAAGGTGTGGGGAGAGCACTCAGTTTTAGGAGAACAAGGCCAGGTTCACAGACTACACTTCACATGTACTCTTCAGCAAACCCACTCTTTGGACATTAAGACTCATCCTAAAAATGTTCCGGGGGTCAGTAACCCAACGGCGATATGTACAAATGCGAAATCATGAAAAGAACTGAGTTACCATGGTGGGATTCCAACAGACTGTCATGTGTGGGGACTCTGCTGCATTCTCTGCGTACCTCTGCTCTAGGGAAAGAACCCAAAGTCCTCAGCCTTCAAATTAGCTCTAATGTACTTAGTACCTGGATGATGCATTTCAGCCCAGGTTTCTTGTTGGGGTAAAGAGGAGCTATCAAAACAGTTAACAACGCACTAAGACGCACTTGATTGATTTCCTGGCTCTAAACTACTAAATGCAGGTATCGGTAAGACTCAGACTCTCAGAGAAGCCCTTTACTGTGGACTTTTTTTTTCTTTTTTGCTACTCCAGTTTTGTTGTGGTGTTTACAATATAAGGTTGACATAAATTCAATCCATCTTTTGGATGTTACTGTCAGCCTGTGGGACTATTTAGCTTTCTTCTTTTTCTGATTGGAGTGGTGCAATGTGGCCCTTGGCTGTGAAATCTGTACCCTCCTAGATATATAATCAAACATGAGGTCACGACACAGGAGTTTCTGAAGCACGTGCCTGTTGGAAAGAAAGAGTACATGTGCACAGGAGTCAGGAATGCATGCTGAAGCAGCCGGCAGGCCAGCCTGTGCGGTCTGTGTGTAAGCACACAGGTCAGGGAAACAGACACGCCCCCGGAGGCAGCCCCTTACTTCGTGAGCAGCTGGTCAGAGAGCAGCTGCTTCAGGTGCTGGGACAGGAGCTTCTTCTCTAAGGACAACCTGATCCACGCCCGCGCTCGTCCGACATCAGTCTTGATCTCACTCATGTTCTGAACATGCCTAGAGAACAGCAGAACAGCAAAGATGTAAATCCTAAGGCTAACCTCGAACTGGCCAAGAACTGAGGGAATTACAGTGCTGTGCACAGAAAGGCTATCTTATGCTTAGAGGAAGCAACAGCAACACACAATTTATGCTGATTAAACCTTCAGGTGTTCCATCTGAACCAAGAAATCAGTCCCACATCAGAATGACCATCACAACACAAGTGCACAGGCAACACCCTCACATAAAGCGTTTAACATTCGTTTACTCTTCCGGGTTTTATCATGTTCTCGTTTCAGGCTTGTAGGTACCTGTGACTGGCACGTGGTTATTCCTGACCATCAAGAAAACGAAAGCAGTACAAAATAACTGTTCTATAGTTTGCCTAATACCTGCTACCACCCTAGGCCACGACAACATGTGGAAAATAGGAAATCTCACTTTCTATGGCATCAGGAGACAAGCTGTACTGCACTGATCAGTTCAAAATTCTTAAACATTTGAAAGACTTAGGAAATTGTGAGGCCACAGAAAAACTGTGCAGTCAACCTCCAAATGAATGTTATACATTCGCAGAAACCGGCATTCTGTGAGAAGTCGATGCCATACCCAGCGGGCCTGAATTTATCTTCCTGAATGTTTCCCCTCCTAAGGGGAAAGGAGGGCTGGGCAGGAAGGGCAAGCATAAGGAACAGCGTGATCACAGACCCACGACAGGGAGTCACTGAAAAGCCTCTGTTTCCGGGACCCATGACCCCGTCCTTTGATTTTTTTTCATGTGCAGAATGACTCATCCGAGCTGTAATACATTGTGCAACGAACCCTTTTCTCTGATGAGTCCAAGCATTCAGAATAAAGAATATCCTCCCTGTAAAATACACACATATCCTCCCCCCACCGTTTTACTGATATAACTGACATACAGCATTGTGTAAGTTTAAGGTACACGACATAATGATTTGACTTATATGCATCATGAAATGATGATCACAATAGGTTTAGTGAACATCCATCATCTCATGCAGATGCAACATTAAAGAAATAGACATTTTTTCCCTTGTGGTAAGAACTCTCAGCATTTACTCTCTTAACAACCTTCAATTATAATATACGGCAGTGTTAGCTTTATCATCGTGTATATTACACCTCTACTACTTATTTACCTTAAAACTAGAAGTCTGTACCTTTTGACAGCCTTCATACAATTCCCCCTCACCCCACCTCCCCAACTTCCGTCTCTGGTAGCCACAAATCTGATCTCTTTTTCTATGAGTTTGTTTGTTTTTGAAGTGTAATTGACCCACAACACTTAGTTCCTGCTACACAAAATAGTGATTCGATATTTCCATACATTCCGAAATGATCACCAAAGTCTCAGTTGTTATCTGTCACCAAAGATATTATAGTTATTGACTACATTCCTCACATTGTACATTTCATACCTGTGACTGATTTATTTTGTAACTGAAAGTTAGTAGCTCTTAATCTCCCTCACTTCTCTGTCTCCCAACGCCCTCCCCTCCAGCAATCACCTGTTTGTTCTCTGTATTTATGACTGTTTCTATTTGATTGTGTTTGTTCATTAGCTTTGTTTTTCAGACTCCACATAAAAGTGAAATCACGCCGTGCTTGTCTGGCTTATTTCACTTAGGATAATGCCTCTAGGTCCGCCCATGTTGTCACACACACACACATCCTTTCTTTCTTTCTTTTTCCTTCTCTCCTTTTTCTTCTCCCTCCCTCCCTCTGTCTAAATCCCTGGATGTAAAGATGCAGGCCCTCCGTCCAGGGTGCTGATATACGATCAAACACTCTTTTTTCCCCCTTGTTTGTAGACTTTATTGCAGGGGACTGGGGTGGGGCATCCCACCTGCTGCTTCTACTTTTCCAGTGGGATGGGGGTCATTTGAGGAACCCAAGACATGGGGGTTTGCTGGGCAGCCCGGAGGTCCCTTCCAGTGGGTGACCAGGAATGTCAGGTGGCACTGAGGCTGCTGCAGACCCGCCCGGCCCCTTCCTCCCGAGTTCTGAGGGGCTTGCCCACAGCCACAGGGGTGTGTGCTGGCCACTGGCCCACTGAGGCCTTCCCCTCCCTGTCCTCCTGGACTCCAGAACTCTGGAAGGAGCCAGGGTGGATGGCAGAGCCACTCTTCACCTTCCCTCTGTTCGACTCTCAGTCCTGTGGCGGCCACCCAGTCTTGGGTGCTCAGTGGTGAGGAATGTAGCTGGGCTCGGGGCAGCAGCAGGGCGGGGTGGCCTGAGACGGGCCAAGAAGGTGAGGCTGAGATTTATGCTTCTGACATGCTCCCTAAGTGGGGGTCATATGGTGGGCAGGGCAGAGAGGCCGAGCCAAGAGGGGTTGGGGTGGGGGCCAGGCGCTGAGGGCTCAGAGCTTGTGGGGTTCAGCTCATACTGGAAGCCCTCTGCGGGGCCGCGGCTGCCGTACATGCAGGGGACAGCCCGGGGCTTCTCCTGGTCGGTCCGGTGTAGCAGCGGCGTGAAGATGCACCAGGCCGGCGGAGCTCGTCGCTGCGCACAAAGTGCACCGGCTCCCACAGCACACGTCCAGGATGGGGCGCTCACACGCATCGGGGAGCTTCACTCCTGGTATCTGTTGCTGCAGGTCAGGTCCAGCTCCGACTCCTCGGGGCTGAAGAACGTGCTGGGCTTCCCGGTCACCGTCCTGGCGTGCACGGCCTCGTCGGGCTGCACGCAGACTGCCAGCTCGCTGCGCTTGCGCTCCTGCTGGAAGATGTCACCCGCCACGTCCCGGAACTGCAGACGCACCTCGGCCTCGTGCTTGTTCACGGCTCTGCCACAGCGCAGGATCAAGGGCACCCCGTTCCACCTCTCGTTCCCCACATGAAGGACAACAGCCGCAGAGGTGGCAGCTGTGGACCCACGGGGCACCATGGGGTCTTCCAGGTACCCTTTGGTAGCCTCACCTTCTCCACTAGGGTTCCCCAAATACTGGCCCAAGACCACACTGCTCGCCTGCGCCTCTGGAGATGTGTTTCAACACCCTGACCTTCTCTTCAGAGATGTCACCTGAGTCGGCAGAGGCGGGCTTCTCCATGGTCACCAGACACAGCACCTGCAGGCATGATTCTGCATCACGTCCCAGATGATCCCAAATTCATCGAAGTAGCTCCCCTGGCCTTCAGTGCCGAAGGGCTCCTTGAAGGTGAGGATGACGTAGGCGATGCTGTCACGATTCCAGATGGGGCTGAAGATCCTGCTGGCAAACCTCAGCACCATGAGGTTCTGGACCATCACCTTGCCCAGTTGGTGCTCCATGTGGTAGATTTGGTCCTCCCGAAACAGGGAGGTAATGTGGCTGGACAGCCGGCTGGAACTCTGCAGGTCCCTCCCAGACGGCTTCTCCACACTGACACGGTTCCAGCCTAAGGGACTCATGCAGGTCTCAGGAATGTTCTTGGTGACGGCTTCACAGACTGCGGGGGGCAAGGCCAGGCAGAAGAGGCGGCTGGCCTGTGGACCCTGCTGGAGGGCAATTATGTGGCTGCTGAGACGCTCGCAGGAGGCCGCAGCATCGCACTGGCCAGCCACGTAGGAGCTGCAGGCCAAGAACTCTCCCAGCTTGGGCTTCCCCTCTCGGGTAGCTCGCTCCGCTTGTGGATGTCGGCCACTGTGAGGTGGGAGCGGGCAGAGCCCAGTATGAAGGCATCCTCCGGCAGAAGGCCATCCCAGAATAACCACCAGGCCAGGGTGCTGGACGCGCCCATGATGATGACGTGTGTGTATCAGACTGATGGACGGCATCGCTTTGGTACGGCTCTTCCCGCAGGATCCCACATACCTGGGTCCGGCTCAGACACACCTGCTCTGCCATGATGCTCTCTGCACCGGCTGCTGGATCACCTCTCGTCTCTGCTGCCGCTGTTCCGTGTCCCAGATGCCTCGTGAGATGCCTCGTGAGTCAATGTGCAGCTCGGCACTGTGTGCCTGCGTCCCCATCCCCGGCCCCACCCCGCTGCTAGTGCGGCTTTCTCGCGGGCGGGGGCAGAAGGGCTCCACTTCCACAGTGGGGGCACGCCCCACCCACCCCGACCCCATTTGTAGGCCATGCCTCTGCAGCCCTGCCCCCTCGCAGAGGTCTCCTGCTCAGGTCAACCCCGCCCTAACAGGCAGCCTGGTCAGGGACCCTCCCCTAGCGGGCTGATCGAGGCTGCCTGCGGCTGGGGCTTGGGTCTGGGGCAGCCTCTCTCCCGTCTGATCAAACGCTCGTGATAAACAGAATGCATGTAAAGCATTACCACATCAAACAGGTGAGGCATAAAGAGGGGGCTTCAGAACAAGTCAGAATGAGGAGATGAAAGAAAACTGTGTTGCCATTTTTGTGTTAGCTGACCTCACCTCTAAGAATGTCAGACATTCTGACAGACTTAATTTTACCTTTAAAGGGCTGATACCATTACACATGGTCATAGGTGGAGAAAAGTGGGGTCAGGCAAGCCCCGCTCAGACCCTGGCTCTGGTGGCGGTGGCACTGGGGGCGCTGGACCACCCACGCGGGCACCTCGGGAGTGAGCCTAGCACTGGCCGTTCCTCAAGCCGGCTGACACTGCCCCAATGTGACACAGCTGACTCAAAGCAGCAAGGGGGAAATGCTCAGGCAGTCACCACTTAAAGTACCGCAGTGTTTATTTACAACCTCCACCCCCCCCCCCCCCCGACGCCAGCCCGCCGTGAATGCAGCGCCAGGTTAGCGCTCCCGTGATCCAGGAATACCAACTGGATTCAGCGCAGCCACTGAAAATCAGTCTGAGGTTTGGTAAGTGCTTACTTTGTATCATCTCCCCCTAAATATTAGTCTTACTCTAAAACAGTAAAATCTAGTGGAATTAGTTTTATGTTGGCCTTAAACAAGTATCTGGAGACATGGTAGGTGAAGAATGACAAAGTGGGAAATAATGATAATTCAAAAAACAATGCATGTTGAAGGAAAATGGGGAGAATTGGAAAACACAAAGTGAAACATTGTATTTAGGTGGCTATCAGCAATTCTCATCATAAAATTATTTGTACTTTTTTCTTTTGGCAGAAGGCACTGGAGTCGGGAGATGAGGCCACTAGACTCTTCTCAAGCCCCTTGTTCATGGGCACCAGGGAAATTACTCTGCCTAAAAGACTGCCTCTTAATATAATTCTCCTTTGTTCCAGAACCTTCAAGAGCTCACAGGGTAGAGCATGAACTGCTCAGCCTTGCGTTCAAGGCCCCACTATCCTTGGCCTCACATATTTCTGAAATTCTAATCTTATTTGCATGTGTCATGTGCTATTACTTTTATCATTTTCCCTTGGTGTACACTTTTCTCAGCTTGACAAAAGCGCCCTGAGAACAAGGAGCCCAGTACTTCTCAGAAGCCTTGCATCCTTTTGTGTACCCTAGGGGGCCCAGCATACATGAGAACTCAAAAAACTGTTGCTTTGCAACTCTGTATCTAATTTTATGCTTTGAAACAATTTAAATGTGTTGTGTTATTAAACTTTAATCTAAGTCTATTAAAAATTTTCCATGTAGTTATACCATTTGAACCTATTTTTAATTGGAATAATTTATTATAGGTAATTATAATGGTATTCAGCACAGTACTATACAAGTGTTACTTCTAAAACAGATCCTGTTAATTCTCAGAAAAGCACACACGGTATGGTTTAAGTAACTTACTGATTTGATTTGTTTCTAACCCGGCTACCAAGCTTGCTAAGTTTCATATAGTTTGTCTTACCTGACTGTCACAATAAATAGTGAAAGGGAGGCCATCATTTATTTCACTTGAAAAATAAGAACACAGGTTCACTGAGACTAAGTGTCCCACCCAAGGTCACAGAAATAGTACATATTATTTAAGAGATGCCACCCTTTTTCTACCATCACTGCTTCCTGGTACTCACATTCTTGGAGACGCTCTCCTTCTACAGACCCAGAAGACCCAGAAGACCCAGGAGACGCGACTGCAGGTGTCACCACGACTGACGGTCCCGTGCTCCTAATCCCTCAGCTAGAACTCAGTGCACGAGCAGCACTTGCCTGATCTAAGCTGGGTCAGTCAGATTTTCTCTCAGAAACCGGGCATTAGTACACTGGAAAACCAAGTTAGTTTTTGCTGAATGCTTAAAAATAAGAAAGGATGTTAAGGCTAGGGCTTGCGTGAGCATGTGCACAGTAAAGGAGAAAAGGAGGGAAAGAGGGAGAGGGAGGAGAAGCAGCAGACGTGAAGGGAAAAGCAGGGAATTTGCTTCTAGTGAGATGGAGAGAGCGACCCGGGACAAGGCTGCTTCCAATCCGGCCACAGTCCCCGGTGCCTGGATTCTGGAAAATGCCCTCATACAGTTCCAGTAAATCCTCCTTTCTGCTGAAACTACTTTGAATGGGCTTCCGTGCCCTAAAACCAAAGGATCTCTAAGAATGGCTGCCACTATCTTTGAATTCGTGTTTTCTGAGTCCAGAACTGGTGCTTACTTCAGTGTATCACCAATGAAGCCCAATAATATTTACTAGAGAAATTAAGGAATTAGCCAATTTCAATTTCAGCTCACACTCCATAGTCATAGAAACTCCTCAAAATATTCCTACCCAGGGTAACAAAATCAATCACAATCACTTACTTTAGCATAGAATAAGAGCCAGATGCTCACAAGCACATACGCACACATTTTTATTAAAAGGTAAGGTGATTAGTTAATTTACCCTCAAGTAATTTATTCTCATTTCCGTATGTAAATAGCATATTTCTAAAATCCACTCATTCTGTTCATTTGTTTCCATATTTACACAATTTCCCCCACCATGTAATGTTTTATGCCCCTGATCATTAATTACATTTTGTTATTACGAATAAAGGTCTGGGGGGAGGGTATGGCCCAGTGTAGAGTGTATAGCCCAGGGTATAGCCCGGTGTAGGGTATAGCCCAGTGTAGGGTATAGCCCAGGGTAGAGCACGCTTAGCATGCGTGAGGTCTTGGGTTCAGTACCTCCATTTTAAAAGATAAAAAAATAAACCTAATCTCCTCCCCAACCCCCCAAAAAAGTCCTCGAGAATAAAGGTCTGTTTGAATAGCTAGATGATACATACACAGCTACTCTGGAAAGAAACTGATACTGATGGTAACAGCATGATAATACTCCTCTTTTATATGTAGATAATCTATACAATTATTCACTGTCCCAAGCCTTTCTGTTTGAAAGAAAAAAATCCTTCTAGAACTGGCAGCTTGGTGATACTTGGCATCTATGAAGGTCCAGGGAGCTGTCAGAGATACCAAGACACGGGGACAGCCTGTAGATGTGTCTGTCCTGGACTCATGCCAGCTGTTGAGCAATCTGGTACCAAGACTCCTGGCAACTATGAGGACTCAGAAGTCTCCAAACTGCCAATGTCTTTGCCTCAAGAGAGAAATTTGGGAGACAGAAGGTACTGACAGAGGCATGTGCCCAACAGAGAGCACGAACTCAAAGATTAATGCCTCCTAAACCCTAGCGTAAACTATGGACTGTGGTTGATAATAACGTGCCCATGTTGGTTCATCGATTGTACCAAACATGCCACACTGACGAGGGACGCTGAGGGGAGGGGAGTATGTATGTGTGGGTGGGGAGGGCTGTGTGCAGGCTCTCTGTATTTTCTGCTCAGTTCTGTTGTGAACCTGAAACTGCTCTAAAGGAATAAAGTCTATTAAAATTGTTTTTAATTTAAAAAATGGACAGAAAACAAACCCATCAAAAAAAAAAAAAAAGAAGATCTATGCCATCTAATCTTGAGGAAACAAGTTTTGTTTAATTGTTCATATTGAAAGAAATCAAACTTTAGAATATTACACCTGGGTGTTTTCTCTAAGGAAAAACATCCACATCAACTAGGTAGAGATTAGGGATCACAAAGAAGTACCTGGGAACAGAAATAAGCCTGTGGGCTGAGGGGCAGACATATCATGAATAAGAATAGCCATATGTAGAAAGTCATCTTGAAGAGGCAGAATGTTTCCGCGGGGCTTTCCCGAGATGCCCTCAGCCCCCTGAGCGTGAGGACCAGTGGCGTGGAGCTGAGTGGTCAGCTTCCACATCTCTGCTCCTGAGGACACCAGCAGCCTTCTGATTATGATCTAGCTTCCAGGCAGAGCCTGCCTGCGTCAGTGAAGAAATAATCAAGTCCTCTGGGTAAGGAAATAATGAACTGGTTTCACTGGCTTCCTGTGACCACGCCCTAACCTGGTCACAGACGACTGGACAAGAACGGACAGATGACCCAAGTCCAGCCTGTTACCTCCCCATCTTTCTCAGGCATTTGAGGTAAGTCTCTTGGTTAGTAGGACTATCTTAGCGTCTCATTACAGTTTTTTACTAATGATTTGGTTTCCGATCTGATAAAGCTGATGACTCCAGCACAAGGTCTACGAAGACCTGGAAAGAGCGCTGCTCTGCAGCCGCAAGAAACTGGGAGCTCAGACCCAGCAGGATGGCTACTGTCAAAAAGAGCAGAAAACAACAAGTGTTGGGAGGATGTGAAGAAACTGGAGCCCTTGTGTACTACTTGTGGGAAAAATGGTGGCAGCCACTGTGGAAAACAGTATGATGGTTTCTCAAAAGACTAAACATAGATTTACTATACGATCAAGCAATTCCACTTCTGCGTACATACCCCAAAGAACTGAAAGCAGGGGCTCAAAAAGATGTCTATATGTTCACGTTCATAGAAGTACTTTTCACAGCAGCCAAAAAGTGGAAACCACCCCGATGTCCACTGGTGGATGAACTGACAAGCAAAATGTATACACATACACTGAAATCCTACTCAGCCTTACAAGGGAAGGGAATTCTGATACATGCTGTAACATGGATGAACTTCAAAAACACGCTGAGTGAAACGAACTAGACGCAAAAGGCACAATTCTGCTTATGCGAAGGTACCTAGAATGGTCAAGTTCATAGTAACCAAAAACAGAATAGTGGCTGCCAGGGGCTTGAGGAGCTACTGTTTTATGGGCACAGTCTCAGTTTGGAATGATCATCGGATCTGGAGATGGACACTGGTATGGTTGCATTACAATGCGAATGTACTTAATGCCGCTGATCGTATACATAAAAATGGTTAAAATGGCAAATTTTATGTGATATATATATATGATATATAAATTCTATGTGATATACATATACATATATATGTATACATCTCAGTTTTTTAAAAAGCCATAGAAAAATGTCAGTGGTAGAATCTAGGCTGTGGGTATATGGATGCATTTCACTATAAAATCTTCTGACTTTGCTGTATGTTTGAAATTTTCTATAATAGGGAAAACCCCTAGGAAGTCGGCTTGTCTCTTCTCGGCAATGCCTTTCTACCTCACTGAACACCTTTTGAAAGCAGTCAACCAATCAAGTTTTATTAAAAGCACCCATCATTTGGCCAAAACATCACTTTAGGGTCCTCAGAGGTCTCTTTCACAAAAAGTCTGAAAATTGAAAGCCACAGTAACACTTAAGTGAGAAGTCACAGGACATCAATTTTTAAGTTGAGTATCCTCAACTTAACAAAGACAGATTAACAAGTTGAACAAATACAGATTCTCCAAAGTGACACTGCAGTACATGCAGGCTGACGTGCACCATGCACTACTGGCGACTTGTCTGTGCCTCGTCGCATCTGGCATTTTTTCTGGTGACATGGCAAAGGCTGAGAACCTGCGTCTAGTTAGGAAGAGACCTGAACTATCACAGGAAACCTTAGTTCTCGTTTCATTTCTGCTGTTAACTGGCTGTATGGTTTTAGACTTACTCTGCCTGCACCTAACTTTCCACATCTATAAAAGGAAGAAGCTAAGCAACATGGCTTCTCAAGTTTCCTCCACACTCTAAGCTGATCAGTAAAAAGTATCTCAGCCATCAACACTTTTCTAAACCTTCAAAACTGTAACCGATATAATTCAACAGCAGTTTGGCTATAAGGATATATATAAAAATGTTAGATAAACACACACACACACATAGCTTAAAATATGGCCAATTCTTCATTCAACAGTTATTAGTTGAACAACAATTACGTGCCAGTCTCTCTTAACACTTACTAGCAATTCAACAGTTCCACATGTTAGATAAGACTCCCTTCTCTCATGAAGCTTATGAATAGCACTAGACAAACCAATAAGCAAATAAGTGCTATTATAGGAAGAATTAAAACAGGGGAATTTGAAAGAGAGTGACTGGGTGGCTGTTTTAGACCAGGTGGTCAGGGATGGCTTCTTGGAGGAAGTGATATCGCAACTAAGATGCAAATGACAAGGAGGAGCCTGGGCTGTGGAGATTCTACGGGGAAAGGAACAGGTAAAGAAGGCAGGAAACAAGCCTGGTGTGCCGGAGGGAACAAGGAAGTGGCAAGGAGAGTGACAGGAATTAACGCTGCGGTTAGACAGGGGTCAGATCAAGCAGCCTCTGCCAGTCAGGGCAAGTGATCTGCACTTTATTCTAGAATCACCATGTCACCCGTGGGGAGGGTGCGTTAGAGAAGGGCAAGCACTGAACTGTGCGGACCACGATGCCATCTAGGTGAGACGTTCTAGGGGCTTAGACTAGAGAGGTCACAGCCTTCTGATCTCACATTCA
This sequence comes from Camelus bactrianus, assembly GCF_048773025.1. Taxonomy (NCBI): domain Eukaryota; kingdom Metazoa; phylum Chordata; class Mammalia; order Artiodactyla; family Camelidae; genus Camelus; species Camelus bactrianus. Next base: position 19,685,374 of record NC_133572.1, read on the forward strand.
GCAGAAGAGGTGACAGACAGCTCTACCAAGAATCACAGCCCTAGACAGCAAGCCGTCCACCCCCGCGTGGCTATAATAATAAGAACCTTGATACTTTAACTTTGTAGGAGGCTTGGTTAAAAAAACATTGTGTCTATATATAACCAGGCCTGGTACAAAGGAAATGTTTCAGGGCTGTTATTATTATAGCTATGTGGGAGTAGACAGCTTATATATATAAATTTATATATAAAAGTGTTTATATATTAAGATGTTGCTATTAATATATTAATGTTATGTATTAATAAAAATTTATATATTAAAAAAATAATTTGACTTACAAAAATATTGTAAAATACTATAAAATGCAGAAACTAGGTGTGCTCACTGTTACTGGGGTATCACTGCTTCTAGGCCCTCTCAGTGGAAAGAGCTTGCAAACACGAGTGATTGCCAAGGGCGGGAAACGGGGAGGGGGGCTGATGCAGAAGGAGCAGCACGGCGGGGCCACGGAACTGTTCTGTATCACGACTGTGTGTCTGTGAAAACGTACAGAACCACACGCCAGGAGAGAATGAATTTTACTGTATATAAACAAAACCCAAGACAAAAACCCCTGGGGGGAGGGGGGAGGGTATAGCTCAAGTGGTAGAGCACATGCTTAGCATGCACGAGGTACTGGGTACTGGGAATTGAACCCAGTACCTCCTCTAAACATAAATAAGTAAATAAACCTAATTACCTCCGCCCACAAAAATAAATAAAAAATTAAAAAGAATTTTTAAAAATTAAAAAAAAAAATCATCAGGATGTGGAGGGAACCCAAAATGAAACACAAACTAACAAATAAACCTAACACTATTACAAGTGAATAATAAAGCCACATGGAGGGGACAGGAGAAAAAAAGAACCAATCTAACTTGTGGAGAGCAGTACTTTGACTGGATACTGAAGAGGTTAATGACAAAGAAAACTGAAGCTGGGCACAACACCGTGCTCAGTACTGACCCTCGTTCCTCACAGGAGGCCCGTGGGGTAGCAATCCTGACACTACCTTACAGGGTGTGCAAATAACTGAACACATTGCAGATAATGAGAGCCAGGTTTCTCACGGTTGGAGGGAAAAAAATTACAAATAAGGAAGAAAGCGAGAGTGATCCTCGTGGTACTGCACTGAATCAGAGATGGCATTGTGAGCTTACGGTTTAAAAATGTGATGGTGTGTACGTGGATAAAAATACATATACACATGTAAGTAAACACAGAAACAGAGATAAATACAGATGTATGTGTATGCATGAGTTCATATACATACATTTATTTCCAGGCCTATTTGGGGGGCTTTATATTTATTAATTCATTGAATATTTCCACCCAAAATTTGAGAGAACACTACTCATCCCCATTTTACAGAAACTAGTAAGTGGCAGAGCTAAAGTATCAACCCTTGTGGGCCGGTTCCACAGCCTGAGGGCGTGACCAGCGCACTGTACTGCCTCTTACAAAGTGAAGGGAGTTCACCCCCCCACAAACAGCCAGCAGCATGAAGGAGACAAAAGGAAGCACGCAGGGAGCGGGAAGGAGCAGGGCAGCTTTGTGTGATGTGACCATGTCCTAGTTAGGCTTCAGTAGTCTGGCCCGAGGTCACCGCTGAAAAGCTTTTAACAATCATCACCTTAGAGTGATGGCCACCAAGAACTCGTGTGGTTTTGTGTTTCCATTAAGAGAGCTGGAGCCCGTTTTCCCCTCATAGTTACAACTACTCATCTCATGCTGACCATCAAAAGGAGCCATAAGCCACATGAGGGCAACTACATGCCACCTGTCAAGGAACAGGGCATTTAAGACCTAAGAACAGTCACAGACTCAGATGCCAAACCCAACATTTTCCAGACTCTTACTAGGAGCCCAGTGCTTCTTGAAACTTTTGACTGTGATGGACTAACTCATTTAATTCTCATGAGACAGATAACTGTTTTATTCTCTGAGACATGGAAAAACTGACGCAAAGAGAAGTTACCCAAAGTGCCAAAGACCACACAGCTAGTGTGAAGCCAGGACGTGTCACTGCTGTACTATGATGCCGCTCGTAAAAAGCTACGCTTTTCAGTGGTAAGCGTCCGACAAATCAGATAAACACCAGTAACTGATATTCATAAAGCCCAGCACAGAAGTTTCAAGTGTTAAAAATGTGTAACTTTCACTTTAAACCCACGCATTTTAAGAGCTGACTAAGTATTGTACTCAAAATGTTTAAAAGAAAAAAGCCCTGCCTTCCTCATTCAGTAAATCTGTTGTAGGTATTTTGATGCCGTCTAATGATTTCTAACACCAGAATGACTGGTGATAATTCTCAGATCTGCATTTGCTTCAAACTAAATCTACCCAACAGTATTTTTTCTGCTAAGTAACCTGCCATCATTTGCAGATTTTTCGGTCTGTATCTTGGGCAGCAGGAATTTAAGGAGATTTTAAAAAATGGAACAAAAGAAATTATAAAAATAACTTAGGGATGCTTTAAAACTCTTCACAGTGGCATTCTGCCTTTGGATTTAATGTCAGGAAAAAATATAATAGTATAAAAGTAAAATAAACAAGATTATTAAAAAAGTTTTCTTTAGAATACATAAGCAAGAAATACCACAGCCACAATTATTTGAGCCACTTAAAAGAAAGCCATAAATATTTCAAAGTTATCACCATATGCTAGCACATGTAACAAATACCTCATGTCCTGGATAAGAGAGACCCTGAGTGTTGGCAACATGACTCCTGAGTCAGATTTTCTTCTTTCTGGTCCAAGGGCAACTAGAAAAATATCAGCAAAGTATTAGAAAAAGAACAGTAAGGACTTAAAAAAAAAATCTGCATGATTCACATTCCATAAATAAATACTCTGAAATTACTTTGATATGAACACATTTTAAAGACAGAAAAGCTCAACTCTGTTCCCCGAAATGTTCCTGCTTTATCAATACAGTAAACCAGTCCTTTCCTTTCTAGTTGGTCTGGGGCTCTATTTGAAAATTTTAAATGAGTCATAAAAGCCCACTTACCAAATAAGATAATGTGTGCACATTCTGGCCAGAAAGGCCAGTCATTTTCTAAAGCTATCACTCTAATAGCTCTGAATAATTACATGAAAGCAGTGTCTGTAAATTAACCTATGAAGCACATGCATCACTTCTGGGCTCATGAACATCATACAATTTCCCCTCTACTCTGAAAGAATGTTTATAAAGGAAAAGCTAAGGGTTTGGATGCTTCAGTCTGGTAAGTTTCTACTTCAAGGTTCAGAATCCCAACCACAGTACGTGCAGTGAGTAATCTAAACGGATGTTTGGAAGTGTAATGTCCATGAGTCATGCGCTTACGAAGCTTGAACAGTTAACATTTATAAAAGGAGGAGAGATTTTTCTCTTATATAGCAACGGCCAAGCAATCAATTATTGGCTAACATGTTGTTGCTGGAGTGCTCAGTGCCACTTTAAATGAGATGCCACGGAGTTTTGTGCCCTTTTATTTCTTGTGTGTGTGTGTGTGTGTGTGTGTGTGTGTGTGTGTGTGTGTGCCTTTTTATTTCCATTTTCCTATCTGTAAATGAAAGCTAAATCGCAACATCACACTTGGTAAATATATCAACACAACGAGGATTTAGGATGTGGGCTTTTGCTGTGTATTAAACCTGCATTTTCTCAGTCTTCAGATCCATTCTGCTTTGGGGGGCCAGGATACGATACTGGAACACAAACACACATGAAGCCGGCACTGAGGGCAGACAGACAGGGGACCCCTCGGTGGACTAGGATCTGCACGTTTTTGCACCTGGTGAAAGGAGCTGGGCTGACACGTGGCAGGGGATTGTGCTGTGTTCACCCTCCTCTCTAAGCCGATCACCACGTGAGTGTCATTAGTGAAAGAACACTCCTCTTTTTGGGGAGAAGGGGAAATACCTCGGAGAATGCCGCGACACCCCAGACGATTAGCATGAAAGGTGGCCACACAAGTGGTTGAGAAGAGAAAAAGAACAAGACCACGAGGCAGGAGAAAGGAGCTGAGGCCAACATCAGCGACTTGGTTAAAGGGAAACAGGACAATAAGAAGGAATCACGCCTCAGGGGGCAGAGAACAGGCAGGAGACTTCATAAAGGAGGAGTCTGACGTTTAAAGACGCGGAGCATCCCCAGTGAGCGTGGCCACAGGTCTAAGCACACTCTGGGAATCCTCTTTTGGAATCCTGTATTCCAGCCACCCTCCGCTGATCAATGCTCCTTAAACACGCGATGTACTTCCACGTCTCCGTGCAGTCTGTTGAAGTCTTCAGTGTATCCTTTGTCGCTTCGGCATCTTTCTCCCTGTTTATAGCCTAGTTATCACTTTAGATTAAGAATAGCACTTAATGTTAACGTTTAAGAACGTGGCTTTCTCAAACCCCGAAAGAACTTAAAAGCACACTGTCATTTAACTTTTCTATGGTCTGTTTTCGCAGCTGAAAACTGGGGCCAGTCACGGTACCTACCATATTCAAACAGCAAAGTGACTGGCTCAAAGTTAAGTTCTCAAAACAAAAACAAAAACAAAAAACCACAACTAAAATGAATTTAAGCTTTAATTTTGCCTCTGAAATCTTTTCTGAATATTCCCTCCCCCCAGACACACTGTTGATACTAAGTATGAATATAAACTGTTTTAATATATACTATCCCATAATTATAACTTTCTTTTAAATTTTTTTAATCTCAATTTTGCAAATGAAGAAACTGAGGCTCAAAGAGAAACCTGCCCAATCATATCCATTAATTAAAAGGGGCAGAGTGTTCTGCTGTCATGTCCAGTGGGTTGTTATCTTAAGGATGCTTTCTGGCTTATAGTTTGACTGAGACAAAGGTATTCATGTCATTAAGGAAAACAGAGAGAAGAAGGGAGAAAGCCTGACGGGGACAGGAAGAGGGAGAGGTGCCAAGATAAAGAGCTTGTTTTGGGATGTGCTGAGTTTGAGGTCCCAGTGGGCTACGGATGTCTGGGAACTAGGGCTGGAGACACAGATTTATGAAAAATCTGCCGATGGGACAGTTGGATGATAACACTGAACCAGCTGTCAACAAAAAGAGGCTGAAGTCCTAACCCCCAGCACATCTGCAACAGCATGTGTTGTTTGAGTCACCCAGCTTGCGGTCCTCTATAATGGCAGCCCCAAGAAATCCATTTTTTTGTAGGTCATTATTAAGTTTGGAGGAAAGGTTAGAAAACTGTGAACAAAGTGCAGATCAGGGGTTAAGGAGTGAGGCCATACTTTTCACATATAGATCTACAATCTAAGAAAGTCTCCATGAAGTCTACTCTGGCCACAAGGAAATTTTATGAACTATTTAAATGTATATTTCTATAGTATTTCTTAATTCGCTATACTCAAATGTGATAGGCCACTTTCTCCTTCAATACAAACACTCATGGATTTACCACTTAGCCACAGGAATTCCCTTGGTACAGTTGCCTGAATCAGAGATACTGCATGGACAAGTTTTCAGAGGCAGGGGATCCATGTATTATTTTTATAAAACCATCTATAGTCTATTGGCCAGTACGTTATTAAAAGAAAACTTCTGATGAAGATAAGATGTTTGAAAAGTGACTGCAAATTCCTGGCTAGATCCAGAACCACCACTTGAAAACAGGGCTTCCACTCCCTCTGCACCCTACCCCACCCCTGCCAGCTGTTTGAAAAATTCCATTTAAAGTTTAGTGGAACCCCGTCTGAGGATGCAAGGTTTGAGAACAACACTTTGTCTAGGCTGGTCAACATTTTTAAAGGTAGAAATTTTGGGGTGATGTGTCAGGAAGAGTCCTCTTTCTAGAATCAACCACATTCTGAGATCCCGTCTCTAATAGGACTTCTAACTGCCAGGCATGCTGACGTGGCCAAAATCTGATTAGATCAAAATCAAGACAGTTTTAAAAGACATACGGGAAACTTCAGTGCGTATCAGCAAGTGAAAGAAGCCAACCTGAAAAGGCCACATACTGTAGGACTTGAACTGTATGAGATTCCGGATAAGGCAAAACTATGGAGACAGTAAGCAGATCAGTGGTTGCCCCAGGGGAGGGGAGAGGGAGGGACGAACAGGTGGAACACATGATTATTAGGGCAGTGAAGCGGTTCTGTGTGATCCTGTAATGGTGGCTCCATGTCAGTAACATACATTTGTCTAAACCCACAGTACGCACAACACACCAACAGTGGACCCTCATGTAAACTATGGGCTTAGGGTGGTATCTGTCCGTGCGGTTCATCCACTGAATGGACTGCTCTGGTGGAGGAAGAGGATAACGAGGGAGGCTACGCACGTGTGGGGGCAGAGGGTATAGGGGAAATGTCTGTACCGTCTGCTCAATATTGCTATGAACCTAAAACTGCTCTAAAAATAAAATCTATTAAAACAATTAAAGACAGTCTACCCTGCTATGGTCCTCTTGCTAAGATAGACCTTTTCGCTTCCTCTGCAACCTTTAAAATGTCTGATTCCTGTTTAGTGCCGCTTCTGAAACAACAATCTATCATCTAATCTCATCCTGGTTCAATGCTAATAAGAGCTGCGTTCAAACCCTCCGTGAATCTCTAAGGACGGAGGCACTTTCCTTAGTATGAAGATGCAGACTGTTTACTGCTGGTAATTAGGAGGCTGAGAAGCTTTGGCAAACAAAAAGCATTTTTTGGGGAAGAAACCAAACACCCAGATTTAAAATCACGAAAGCCAATGAACTGCTAATTTCCGTGTAATTAGAACACATTGTTTCTCAATAATGAACTACTTTATTTTTAAACTGATGTTTTCATATACATTTCACACTGTCATATTTTTAAGTCCTAGCTCCATGGGCTGAATCATCAGAAGTGTTAGAGCAATATTTATCAAATCCACCCCTCCAAACAGACAATACATTTGATTTCAAAAGCTACACAGCTTACGTTAATCCTCCTCAGGATCTACAACTGTTTAGCTCGTGTTTGTTCTTAGATCTCTGGCCCTTCGTTATTTGCCAGTGCAGCACAGTGACTGCATGAGGCTTTGACACGTTCCATACTTCTGAGCCTTGACTTCGAGTTTCACTGGTGCCACTACTGACTGATCGAAGGGCCCTGCAAATGGCTGGGTCTCTGGTCTCTAGCTTCACCGCCCAACATTTGACCATTCAAAGCCATGGACTTGCTGGTGCTGCCTGGTAGCTACTCTAACAGCTGGACATTCTCACGTGCCAATCTGGCACAGAGTCAAATGCTTCCACCTCCCTGCTTAACTGAGCCTGGCTTTCCAACATTTCATCCTACAAACTGTTATTTCTTCCTAGGAATTTATTTGTTCTAATTAGGGCGGGCTACTTTAGTTATGGTCTTAAGATTTAAACAGCTAAATTCTCAACAAACACAAGTAAATGACAGTGGTAAGTTTCAGGAGATACACCAATGCATTGTTAGTTTTTCAATAGAAAAAGAGAGAAAGGAGGTGGACACTAGAGGATGCTTTTAAACTTGATCTCAATCTTCATAAGTACAGTTACATCCTGGGACATAAGAACCTTGACATTCTATTTAGAGGGGCTCCTGGGTAATCTAGCATCAAATTCGTATTCTTAGCTGTCTCAGTGGATACATTGAAAAACTAGGTTTCCAACCATAAACACCACACTTAGGGTAGTGCTGCCCTCTAGGGGCAGTGAGGGGAATAGAAATAGGGTGCTTCAATTACACTTAATGCTTTATTTCTTTAGAAGGCAGTCGGCTTGTGAGGGTTTTTTTTAACTTAATTTTTAAAAAATATTTTTCAATGTTTAAAGTCATCCATAATTTTAGAAACTGTTCCCAAATAACTGATTCAGTATAAAACATTTCTCTCTACTAGCTTTCCACTGTTACTTCTACTTTCTGTGAAATAGATGATTATTTTGCATAAAGAAAAACAAGCTCCTTGTTATGAAAAATATACAACAGGCAGACCATCTAGGAAACCTATAAAACTCTAACTGGCTAAAGAATCATGCCACACTAGCATGATGTCTTGTTATAAACTGAAGGAAAAAAAAACCTGATTTCTGAAGATTTTGGAGACACACGTGTATGTTTTCTCCCCTGAAAGATTATTAATGGTGTGATAAACTTTTATTTAAGAAAAAAAAAATCAGTGTACAGCACAGCCTTGTACTGATGAGAGTAAGGAACACCACTTGTAGGATTCTTTACACTTCACTGGGGTTTTCGAATGTTTTCTGACTCGATCAACTTCACAGCCTCGGCATGGCTAATATTGGCTTCCCTATCTTGGGGAAGAGGAAGCTGTAGGTCAGAGAGATCAAGGAACTTTCCCCAGGTCTCAAAGCTAGGGAATAATATTGCTCCTTCTGCTTTACCCCACTACTGGCAAGACGGGGCGACTTTCAACGTGAGAGACGAGGTGGAGGCAAAGCCAGGAGGTACTGATTCTTCACGTGGTCCATTGCTGCCAGAGATGTGGAAACAATCAAGCCCATGAATTCTCACCTGGCGATTCTGCAAGGTGCTCCTGTTTCTCTTCTCTGTCCTGAAACTGAATTAAATGTGACCACAAAGCCGACTTCCCCTGAAAGTACAAGGTATGCACATTTTTTCATTTTATAAGAAATAATTCATCAGAAAATAACTTCTCACCAAAACTGTTCACAACTGAAATGGCTATTTTGAAGTTGGGGGACCCAAGTTCACCCATTCCGAGCTGTGTGGCATTCTGAGCATCTCAGGCCATGTGTAGTGAGGGTCACCCTCTGCCTCCCTGAGAAGACTGGCAACAGCCTGAGAAGGGCAGCTAAGCTAAAGCCAGAAGCGCCGGCACGGAGACGCCCGACCTCAGCTCAGCCATCACTTAGCGGTATGTAACCCGGGCTGTCTACGCTGGCCACGCTAGTAACCGTGGAGTTAAAGGGTCTAGCAGCACAGGACATATTCGGGTCCGCAAATATGCCTGGATATATGCAGTAGCCACGAGGGGAGAACACTGGGGCAAGAGGAGAAAGAGAAAAGGGCAGGAAGAAAGTCACATGCACACAATAGGATAAAAAAAAAAAAAAAAAAAAAAAAAAGAACGGAAAGAGAGACTAGAAGCACAAAAGCGAAGAAATCGCCTGATTTTTCCACTGTGAATAACCAGGTAACTTCAAACGGCAAAGAACTGTTAATTCCCGCTAATGGGTTTCTTCCCCAAACGGTGACGAAAGCAGACGCTTAATGGAATCGACAGGGGACAGCCTCTGCAGGGAGGGTGCTGTTTTATCCTTTCCTGTTTACCAGGTAAGAGCCCCGAACTGCCTGCTAATCATGGGTTCTGCTTTCTTTTTCTGGAATGAAAATACCTGTGGCGTATTTCCAGTCATCCTGCGACAAAGGAGTGTAGCCTTTAATTTGGATGGTGTCTTTTTCTCTTTGTTACTTTCCTTAACTGGGCTCCCAAGGGCCCCTTGAGGCTGTTACCTGCTTGACCTGCAAACCGTGGCTCCATATCCTTTCCAGGAGGTCACAGAGGCTGGCGATCAGGGTGTTCTCCTCCAGGCCGGTTATGTTCGCTTCTCCATGGCCCAGCTCCACTGCTTCGTGTCCCATCTTCTCCACCAACATGCGTTTTGTCTGAAAACATCACGTGTGGTCATAAGTGCTACCCGCCCAGCAGTGAGGCCAAAGCCAAGTCAACTCCTGGACCAGGAGGCCTGGGTTCCCTTCATTATACTTCCAACTGCAGAGGCTGAATCACCCAGGGAAAAGGTCTTAACTCTGTGGTCGACTAACTGGAATATCATTGTATACTTCTACTATTTTGTCACAGAAATAGAGGCTCACTAGAGAGACTCTGATGCGGTTTTAAAATATCCCCATGTACATGCTTACGTACATCAATTTTCAGATTACTAATGTGAGAGATACAGGGGAATTACACCAGATGCAGAAAATGTACCGTAAGAACCTGAAACCCCATCCTGCCACAACCACTCGCCCTTCATCTCAGCAAATTAAAGATATTCACGCTTAGGCAAAAATCACAATACAAGGGGGCAGCTCTGAATTGTTTCAGCATTCTCCCACTTGTGAGGGAAGCAGACCTCTTTCTTTCCTTCCTCTTTTTCTCTTTTATCTCTTCTCTGCTACGAGTATGCACCGAACGTGCAAAGGAAATGGAAATCAGTTTCAAGTAAGTTAAGGTACAACGGACTTAGCTGCCCTTACAAAATGTAAAGAGAGAGAGAACCTAGTTCCTTTAGGCAACGCAAGGGCCTCTCTGCCTGGTTCAGCGCTGCATGCTGATGCTCAAACAGCGCATTTACTGAACACACAGAGAAGGTACTCAAGAAACCACTGTCAAATGAATGAAACTATTGGCTAAAATGATGCTCTGAGTTTTGTCAGTATGTCCTGTTACCTCTGATAAACAAAGATGTCTAAGAGCAGACTCGTGTGTAATCCAGACAAACCTGTAACACAGCTAAGAGGCCTTCCTTCTGGGTACACACACACGCGTATGTGCACAGGTAAGGGTCTACACGTGTGCACAAAGAGACACAAACAAAAAATGTGTTGTCTTTCACATAAGGTGACAATGTCCCTGACACTTCTGACTGGCTTAGCATTTGTTTATGCTGGAGAGGCAGACAGCGACGGCTGAAAGGTGAGGAAACCTGTGGCGGGCTCCCGCGTCACCGACTGCGGGGGCAATGGTGCAGCCACGGAGGGCCACGCTCCAGGAAGAGCGTACTTCGAGGCAAGCTACAGGCTCAAGTCAGGGCTGGCTCAGCTCATCTCAGCTTCACACACGGAGGGACTGTGAAAGGACGCGGTCCTGCATCGGTGAGCAATACGTACCTTCATTCTACATTCTTTTAATAAGCCTTCTACAAATTTCCAGTTGGTCTGTGCAATCACTGCAGGAGAGAGGTCTGACAGTTTGGGTTGTCTTAGGCTTTTTCCTAAACTTCGTGCCTCTTGCATGTATTTCTAAAAATTAAGAGAGTATTTTTAATGCATAAACATCAAGCATTCTTCTGACCTACTTAACCCTTACAAACAAGTGCAGGAACAAGATGCAAAAAAGGCCGTGAGTGTATCTGTGCAACAGCAGTTCCAGGTTTAGCGCACGGGAAGGCAGAGGGCACTCGCACCCCCTCTGCTGTCAGCCCTGTGACACCGAGGGGGACGGAAACCACGCCAAGTCAAAACTCACTCAAAATGAGATGGGGTTTCATCTAGTTTAGTCTTTTTATTGGGGATCCTCAAGGGGGTGGTTGTCAGGATCACGGCTGGGATGGAAAAACAGGGGTGTCTGGATAACAAACCCAAGCTTCTCCAGGAACCCAGTGATGCTCAGACCACTGGTTTCCTCCACTCATCGCCTCACAGACCAAGAAACTTGAGCGTGCCTCTTGCCTTGTAGGCAGTGTTCTCCAACCCCATCCTTTGCTCTAATCAAGTCACAACAGTAAAATCAGGAGCTCTGGAGAACGGTTGCAGTTAATCTCATGACCTCAGACGTGTTTGCTTATTTATAAAAGCAGCATGAAACGTGCCCACATACCTCACAAGAAAGGCTATGAGATCACTCTGAAAACGACCACGAGCTCCAAATGCAGGAAGATGGCTTGTTTCCGAGACGTGTTTGCTACATCCCCCCCCCTTGTCATGTTCCACAATCAAGAGAAAGTGGAAATGTCATACTATTTTAGGAGACACTGATGGCTCAGAGAGGACCACAGACACCCAGTCCACTGCTGCTGAGCTCTGGTTAGCAAACTTCCAGGAAAAACATGACTACACGTAATTAGCGCAGGACAGCTGCTGTGCCTCCTACCTACGGCACCTGCAAAAGCGTATCTAGACACCTTATGTTTGCATTAGGACCCCAGGGCAGAGTCTCCGAAAGGTCTAAGTGTCTCAGGGCCGTATTTAGAGAATAATTGCTCTAAATTATATAGTAAAACCAGCAGTTTGTTGGAGAAAGAGAGACTGTAAGCCAGCACGTCCTCCCACAGACACATATGTGAAAAATCTATCTTTACTATGCTAAGGGGAGAATTTGATGTCATAAAAGAAAGATGTGTAAAATTCTTTGCATTCTTTAAATAAAAGGGAGTTTGCACATTTAATATATTTCCCCTTTGGAAGAAAAATAACCTGCTAAATCTGGTACAATTTGTTAAAAACCCTGCCAATTAGGGATTCAACCGATCCATTTACCTTCTCCTTCCCAGCCCTCCTGACGAAAGGCAGCAGCAACTAATCTGTCTCCTTTCCAGTGCAATTATTTTAAGGACAGATTTAAAAATTAAATGAACTCTGCAAGCATTCAGTTGCCATAACAGTTGTGCATACTTCCTTCTGCTTCAAATTTTTTTTTAGGGGGTCAATAAAGGAGAGAAGACGAGAGTCCACTATCACCACTGGGGAAATGAAGTGTGACAAGGTCTAGCGAAACATCCTGAAGGGCGGTTTTCAAATAAATAAAAGCAGGAAATGAGAAGTTTCAGAAAAACCAAACCTAAGACATAAGACAGAGATCCTATGGGAGATTGTTAACACCTGCATTTCCTACCTTTTCAGGCTGGTACTAAGGCTATTTAGAACACTACAAATCAGAGATAAAAAGGCTGGTTAACTGTTAAATGTTAAAAGCATTCTGTTTCTCCCCTGGCCGCAATTCCTCCAGCTTTAGGACTTGTGCCAACGCAGAGAGAACCACCGTAAGACTCAGTTCTCAAGAAGGGATCGGTATCAAACTTGGCTTAGGACGAAACACACTGGCTAGAAAGAAAGAAGTGAGGAACACGTGACCTGACGGCAGGCGGCTAGGAAGAAGCCTCTAGTATTTCTCCTTTCTCTGAAATAAATGAATAAGTAGGTTTAAAAAAAATTGGGGGGGGCGGTGATAATTAGATTTAATTAATTAATTAATTAATGGAGGTCCTGGGGCGTGAACCCAGGACCTCGTGCATGCTAAGCACGCACTCTACCACTGAGTTATTCCCTCCCCCTCGGAATAATTAGATTTTAAAAAACCAATAATTGCATTAAAATTTTTATGTTTAAAGTTTATGTTCTTTTTTTATAAATGAAAGCAAGAGAAAAGGGCTGTCCACTGAGTGGCCATATTCCCCCGTCCACCCAGCACACGTGGGGCGGGCATGGTATTAACCAACAGTGAACTCCACAGGGCCGTGTGTGACGTCGCCTTCTGAGCATCGCTGTTGAAGCCACAGAGTGAGCCACAGTCCACGGACGTGCACAGAACGGATGTGGGGGTGGCGTGAGACCCCTCCTCACAGCCCGAGGTGAGGCTGCCCCTGCACACTGTGAAGCAGAGCAGTGCCTTTACAGCAAACAGCTGATGACAAACATGCGATTTTCTTTGGGGGAAAAGGTGTATTTTAGGATGAAAAATGGAGAAGAGAAACCTTTCACAAGAAGTGCTTTTATAATAAAGTCCATTTCCCTACAAAGGGAAGTCACCCAGGGTTTCTTCTGAGATTTCCACTATGCTCTTCTTCATTTCTAGCCAAAAAAACCAAACCAGTAGCAACAGTGTATGAGATATATTGTATTATTCAATAAACATGGAACTAACTGCTCCTCAGTACAGGCCTTCTGTGAATTCTCTAATAAACACCCTACCCCCCTACCTGGCGCTGAGCTTGTGAGGAGAAGACCACTGCAGAGTTAAGTAAGTTTAGGCTAATGTGTCACAACGGGAAAAAAGACAGTCAGGAGTCCTGTTACTCTGGCCCTCAGGTGAGCAGCTGTTCAGGGCAGGACAGTGTGCAGGGTTACGGGGAAGAGTTCCTGCCTGGAGGCAGGAGGCCTGGCCTGTGGGCCTAGCCTTGCCTCTGTGTGTCCATTTACCTGTGGACAAGCCTCCTGGATTTCAGTTAAATCATGTCAAGTTGGACAGTTACCTCAAATGCTCCTCTTAGCATTAAAATCCTATATTGATGATTTGATTTTCTGACCATGTACAATACAGACCAGGATAAGGGAGGGTAAGTTAAAACACTGTGGAGATAAAACCCAGCAAGAGGAAAGCTGTTTGAAAGTGAGTCACTTCTACATTTTTGCAAAATGCTTAAATAAAAGAAAATTTGAATATTTAATATATTCCCCATCTGGAAGAAAAACAATATGCTAAATCTAGTCCCCCTACTGCCCCCACCCCCACAAAATACCACTGATTAGGGATTCAGATGATCGGTTTTACCTGCCAACAGGATAGAATTACTCTTGTTAGCACACACCACCACGAGAAGGTACCAATCACAGAAGGCAGTGGAGAGCCAAGAGTTCACGTCACGAGGTGATGTGAGGCATTCTAGAGCTACGTGTATCACGCATGTGGATAATTCAAGGAACACCAAAGACAAGATTCAGGAACATCTGCAAAGCACCTTCAGGCAGAGAACATACCAGGCAGCACTCAGAGAAGGATTTTTTAGGAAGTCGTGCAGGAGGAGGTGGGCCCTGATCCCACTCCCAGAACGCCATGGAGTTCTGACAGACCACAAGCTCCCCGGAAGGCTAAGAGGATGGAGAGGTGCCAATGACAGAAAAGCAAAAAAGAAAAGGATGGGGAGAAAGAGACAAGCAAAACAGGCATGCATATGATAAAGTCACAGCAGGAGGGAAGGGAGAAACGAATTACAGTAGCTCAAAGAAAAGCAGTAGACAGGCTATGCCTCAGCTCTCAAAAAATGTTTAAAAATCATACATGTATGAACACATCCACAAAAAGCAGTATGTATTTGGAATGATGTTTCTGCTTTATTTCTACCCATTTGAGTTTAGAAAAGAGTTAACAGATCTTCTGATTGCATTTGCTTTTGATCACAAGAAATAATTTAAAATTATTTACCATCATTCAAATATGTAACTATTTCCAAGTAGTACAAATAAAGCACATGGATCTTACTTTAAAACAATTTAAAAGCACTTTAAGAAATGGTGTCAGCAAGCCAAGGACAAAGCACAGGCAAATACATCTTTACTTACAAAGTTTAAATTATACTTGAAACTTAGAAAGTCTACGCTTCTTATAAATTTTTTTTCCCCAGAGGAAACACTGACCAAAAATTTATCCTAAGCTTAGTTTTTACTCATGGTACACAGGGAGACTTGTTTTAGAGTCTTAAGATGTATTAAAATTACAAAAGTGGAAGAAAGGGTATTTTCAGCTGTAAGTCAGTACAAGAGGATTACTATTTTAAAATATAACTGAACGACATTTTTAGAAGAACACAAAAGAATCTACACAATGACACCTGCCGGGCTGAGGAAGCCTAGCTCACAGCTCTCGCATGAAGGCATCAGGGGAGGCAGCCCACTTACCTCCCTCAGCTCGTTGTCCAGCCCGACGTGCTCGGAATGTTGGCGAAGGCGGTCCTTCCTGCGCTGTGCAGTGGCGCTCCGACTTACCCAGCGGCTGAAAAGGCAGAAGGTGTAGGTTAAAACAAACCACCCGGCGAAAAAAAGTATGATCATCACTCACCTTCAAAACAGAAAGAATGTGCTGTTCAAACCCAAAGACCAACAATATTTATTTTCAATCGATTCTTTAAAAAACATACATGTAACAGCTTTATTGAGACGTAATTCAGATACCAAATTCACCCATTTAAAGCATCCAATTCAGGGGGTTCTAGTATATTCGTAGAGATGTCCAACTATCACCACAAATCAATGCTCTTTTAAAACTGAGGTTAAAAACTGCACCGTATCCTCTGTAATGACCCACCCCTTTCCACCTTCCCCGCCCAACAGAGCCCCAAACCCTGGATGGAGAGAACCCTGTCCCTTCCCTTTCTCACATCCACGTCCATTAGTTCTTGATTTCCCTCGTGACTGACTACCATGAATCACTTTACCTGCCTTTTCTCAACACCCCCTCAATCCCCCTCAAAGACTATTCCAAGTCTTTCACTTGATCCTCAAGTGCCTCCACTCAACTATGACCCAGCCCTGCCTCCCTCTTCCTGCCCTTTACTTAAATGATGCACACACACTGACCCCCTCATCTTTCTTCTAACCCTCAAGTATAAAGTATATTGGCCGCAACTCAAGACTGTTTCTTCCACCAGGGTCCCTGACCTGCTCCACTCGGTCACTTCCTGTGCCCCATCTCCATTCCCCTCTCAACTAAGTATTGCCCTTCAGCTTGCAAGTACGCTGGCCTCTCCCTTGACCCTGTCTAGCTGCACGTAAATCTGCTTCTTTACTCTTCTCATACAAGATTCTTAAGAAAAGTTGAGGGGTAAGGCTTCTACTTACTTATCTTTGAATCTTTATCTCAAATCAGCTTCTTTCCCTGAAAATGCTCTTAATGAAGCCATTCAGAGCCCTAACTGCCAATCCGATGGCTATTACTCAATTCTGAGCTTACGCTCTCTGCTGATCACTCTTCCTACCTTAAAACTCGTTACCTTCAGCAACCTCAGTGTTCGGGGATAAGCTCTCTCACTTTCGAGCCTTTGAAGATGAAGATCTCGCCCACTTCTGTTCATCTTTCAGACAGCTTCAGAGGCCACACACACAGTGTCCTATGATCCCTCCAAATCTAAATTAGCTACCCCTCTTACACACTCCAATTATAGCACCTACCTCAGTGTGCTATAGTACTTATCTCTATTTTGTGTACAATCCTCTCTAACACAAACTCCTGAGGAGCTGGCATCATGTCTGCCAGCCATCTTACTCTATAAATACACCCTAAATAAATGTAATCAAAGATACAATCTAACATTTAGGTTTATAGATGTTCATCACAGCATATATGCAATAACCAATTCTGTGTTTCTTTTATTCTAAAGACTCACCATTTTGGCTTTTAAATGCTCCTGAAACTAGGATGAATCTTCTATGCCATACACGTTTAATGCATACTTTTTTCAAAAAGCTTTTGAATAGCAAATCTTAAAACCGACAGTTACTGAGAATCAAGTAAATGTGCTCAAAACAACCTAAATGTTCAACAGTAGGGGGTGCTATACAACGAAAGATCATATAGTCATTTTAAAAAATTGAGTTACTAGGACTATCAATAACGTGAAAGTGTGTTCATGATAAAATAATGAATGAAAAAGCAAGACACAACATTGTAAAAACAATTTCCTAATTTTGTAAAAAAAAAAAAAAAACCAACAACTGGACATAAACACATGCCAGGATCTACACAATGATACAACAGAAGGGCATGACACCAAATATTAACATCTCATGGTGATGGCATTATGAGTGGTTTTATTTTTATTTTTTTAAACTGAGGTATAGTTGACGTACAATATTACATAGGTTTCAGGTGTCCAACAAAAGTGATTCAGATTCACAATTTTGAAAGGTTATATTCCATTCATAGTTATTATAAAATGCTGGCTACATTCCCTGTGCTGCAATGTATTTATTTTATACATAATAGTTTGTACTTCTTAATCCCCACTGGTAACCACTAGTTCTCTATATCTTTGAGTCTGTTTTTGTTTTTTTACATTCACTAATTTGTTTTATTTTTTCATAATCCATGTATAACTGATATCATATGGTTTTTGTCTTTCTCTGACTTATTTCACTTAACATGATACACTCCAAGTACATTCATGTTGTTGCAAATGGCAAGATTTCACTCTTTTTTATGGCTGAGTAATATTCCATTGTGTGTATGTATGTATGTACATAAATATATTTTTATATGTGTACTTATATATATCTCATATCTTCTTTATCCATTCGTCTTCTGATGGACACTTAGGTTGCTTCCTATTTCTGTATCTTGGCAATTGTAAATAATGCTGCTATGAACACTGGGGTGCATATATCTTTTCAAATTAGTGGGGTTTTTTTTTTTCAGCTAAATACCCAGAAGTGGAACTGCTGGGTCATATGACAGTTCTATTTTTAGTTTTTTGAGGAACTTCATACTGTCTTCCATAATGACCGCCCTGATTTACATTCCCACCAATAGTGTATGAGGGATCCCCTTTCTCCACTCCCTCACCAACATTTATTCAGTCTTTTTGATGGAGGCCATTTCGACAAGTGTAAGGTGGTACTTCACTGTGGTTTTAATTTGCATTTGTCTGATGATTAACGATGTTGAGCGTCTTTTCATGTGCCTGTTGGCAATCTGTATGTCTTCTTTGGAAAAATGTCTATTCCGGTCTTCTGCCCATTTTTTAAGTAGGTTGTTTATTTTTCTGACGTTGAGTTGTATGAGCTGTTTATATATTTTGGCTATTAAACTCCTTATTGGTCGTATCATTTGCAAATATTTTTTCCCATTCAGTAAGTTATCTTTTTGTTTTGTTGATGGCTTCTTTTGCTATGCAAAAGCTATTTTGTTTAATTAGGTCCCGTTTGTTTATTTTTGCTTTTATTTCCTTTGTTTTAGGAGACAGAGCCAAAAAATACTATATGATTTATGTCAAAGAGTGTCCCATCTGTGTTTTACTCATATATCAAACTATTTAAAAAGATTTCTCAGGTCTTGACTTACCATCCCTATGACTGTGTAATTCATTGCACTATTCCAGGAATATTTACTCTGGAGTATATCCTTGACAGCACAGAGCTATACACAAGTTAAGAAATGAATTCAGACTTTTGCCAGTCAGTACTGCATTACTGACAATATGCTATTTTTAATTTTTTTATTAATGAAGTATCTAACTTACGAAAGCCTAAAATAGGAATGCTGCTTCTTTTGTTGCTTTTAAAATAACTTACACATGCCTTTGGTTTCAAACTGATGAATCATCTCATTTCAGTCTGCTATTTAAATGAATATGATAAAAATGGTAGCAAAGGAAGGTAGCCCTCTTAAAATAGTTTAAAAAAAAAAGAATACATTTGTATCAGAGAAAAAAGTGTGTAAAGATCTAGTGATGGATCTTTGAGGTAGCACCCCTGGAAATGTCCCTATAGCAAAAGATCAGTATGAGACTGTAAAAAGGATTCAGAGAGCTGAGGTGCCTGAAAAGGAAGACCCAGAAAAAAAGCATATCAAGACACTGACAAAGATTCCTTGCTTGACCAAACTTTAGTCAAGAATCCTGACCTTTCCTAAGCTCATCTGTGCATTTCTTTGTAAAATCTAGCTTTACTGAGAACATTGCTAAGACATTTTAGCAGAAACCATCTTCCCTCTTGTTATATGATCATTCTGGGTATCTGATAAGGTTTTAGACTCGCCACCATCCCCCAGGGGATGTCTGATCACCCAGGCCTGCCTTTGGCAAGAATCCTGTTAGTCAGTTTGGTCAGATTCTCCTCTTACCCATGATGCTTCCTCTTAGTGATTTCTATCCACTGACTCCACTCTGCTCCTTGGTGATAAATTCCCACTTGCCCGTGCAGTACTCAGACTGGACTCCAATCTCTCCCTCTTCTGCAAGACCCCACTGCAATGGTCCCTACACCTTGAATAAAGGCGCCCCCTGCCCCCGCTTCCTTGAATAAATTCTGTCTTACCATCTTCAACAAGTGTCATGAATGTTTCTTTTCTTTAACAATTCTGAAGCAAAATACAAACACCAGTTGATGAACTTACATAATCAGTAAAGAGGAAGAGTCAAATATAAATGACACAACGTACAAAGACCCGGAGGCCTTGGAAACAGCCCTGCAAAAAACTGTCGGTGTAAGATAGTGAAATTTGTTCAGGGATTTAAAAAATCAGGCTTACTGGGCAGAGAGATTCAAATAAGCAGTAAAAATGTGAATATGGTGATTATAAACACCAGCTAACAAACTTATATAAGGAATAAAGGAAAGAAATAGGATGAATACACAGGGCTGCTTTCTCTTGGCAGCGAAAGTGGAAAGCACAAAAGACAAGGATAGATATTAACTTACATGATGTAACTAGCAACTCAGTCTGTGAAACAAAATGCCTGGTTTCATTTTATTTTCAAAACAGGGAAATGAGCATCTGCTTGAGAAAATTACTATCAAGTCCACACATTCCTGGTCTATGTTAAATAAATAATTTATCCTTTGCACCATTAAACTTCTTCACTAAGCATGATTTTACCAAAGGTGATCACAATTGTTGAAATACTAAAGATTGCTTCTTTGCTTTTGCTTTGTAAGCAGCATATGAAATTCTAACAGCTGATCAACCATGTGCACAGGCAGGATCATAAATCCCTTTACCCTGAAATTAGTTCTGAGATCTTTTCTCTTTCAGACTACAACCTATCTGAAAATATAATGCTTGGGGTTCTGTGTGGAAATGGGAAAACTTGAGATTATATGTATGATTAAAAGCAATAAAATATGGCAGTAAGATTTTAAAATTAAAATCTTCCCTCCTAAGCACTCCTGACTTTCTTTCCCTGCTTTATTTTTCCTCACAAACCTTACCACTTTCTGACAGATTACTTACTTTACACATTAAGTTTTTGTTTGTTTCAAATTAAACCAAAAAAAGGGATTTTTGTTATTTCATTCATCAACTCCCAATGAACAAGACAGTGCCTCACGTATGGTAGGGCTTCCGTAAATATTTGCCAAATGAATGAATGAGCATTCTAATGCTACCAAAAGGAAATAAAAACTATTTAAATGAATAGTCTACTCATATCCAAGTGAGGTGAAAAATCAGGATATTTTACAAACATAAGAAAAAATGAATAAACTGATGACTAGTCTATTCTGGTGAAAAACTCTCATCCACTTCTCAAAAACAGAACACTGTATCTAGGACAGTCTTCTGGAAAGTCTGAATCCCCATACTGGTCAATATTTCTTAGCACATTTTGAGTTCAGTGTTTATAAAAGCAAGGATAGCTCTTCAACAGAGGGTGAAACCCTGCAAGTTAAAGTAAGTAAGGTAAAATTTTCGGCCATTAGCTATTCACTTCTGTCCTCGTAAGCAGCATATTAAAATCTCCCTACGACCTTCCTCCCTAAGAGTTTAGTATAAACGGCTGCACCATCTACAGGAGGGCAAGATTTCATTCTGAACACATAACTTTTCCACCTTTCTAGTGAATCCTCCTCCTTCGCTGTCTTCGTTAAAGTTGAAACAACCTATTTAAATAAAAGAGTTCAATCAAATAAAGTTTTTTTTTTTTTTTTTAACAAATCCACAACTCATTTACTTTACTGCACAGTGCTCCCTTTCCAAATACGTAAAAGGATGCTGGCACTGAAGATATTCCAGAGCCCCCCAGTCTTTATGAATGAACATGCTTCCAGGAGTAAGACACCTGGGTTCTCATCCTAACTCTGCCACGAACCCAAGCTCAGACTCCTACCAACATATGACAAGGGCATCACTTCAGGTTAGGCTGTTGGATCCCAATCCTTGCTTCATGTGGCTCTTCAAGAGGGAATATAGTGCCTGGGAATGTATCTTGCTTCTCAGAGTACTATTAGTCTATCTCCTTTTGGGTCCACCCTTCTTAACAGCCCAGTGTGAGCCCAAAGGGAGGCACCTGAGGGCTCTTTTCATTCTGAAACACCTCATTAGATCAGTAAGACAAGCTGTTGCTAAACTCCCTTATGCTCAATATTTTAGGTTATTCAAAATTTCTTGGGGGCTACCAAAGCAAAACATCCAACTCCAAAAGTAACAAAGACACGAGTCACCTCTGTATTACAGTGACAGAGCCACGCAGTATACGAGGATAATGGTTAAGCGCCTGGGCCCCCGGACCAGCATACCTAGGTTTGACCACTTCTACTACGTGACCCTGAAACACGTTGCTGACTGTCTCTGAGCCTCATTCATAAAATGGGTAAAACAATACATGTTTGATATATAGGGATGTGCTTGTAATAAGGACCAGTGACTGATGGATTGAAGGCAGTCGACACAGAAGCCAGTGCAGACCAGCTTAGTAACATGAGCAGTGCGACCTCCACATCTACAAAGGTGGATAATAATTACTATAAATAAAGTAGTGATGAAGGCTTCCAAATTTTTTGACTGAGATCTGAAAGGGGGGTGGATGTTTATAATGATAAATACAACCATAACTTGTTTTACTGGACTTTGAAAATACTGTATTTTTTACAGTTTCAAAGTCTGTGGCAACCCCGTGTGGTCAGATGATGGCTAGCATTTTTTTAGCAATGAAGTATTTTTAATTAAGATACATATATTTGTGTTTTTTTCAGACATAATGCTACTGCACACTGAACACACAATAGCATAGTGTAAATATAACTTATACATGCCCTAGGAAACCAAAACATTCTTGCTTTGTTGTGATATTCGCTTTACTGTGGTAGTCTGGAACCAAACCCCCAGTATCTCCAAGGTACGCCTGTCCAAGGCTCCAGAGGAAAAGAAACAGCCATGGAATATATTACTGCATACATAGCACTATAACTGCTTTCCTTAATTCACACCCACCGTTTGTTTTCCTTTGCTGTGTTTGCTATCACGTAGTTTTCTCACATGGAGAGCCTAAATGAATCAATAATTCTGGCACATTTCAGAAACATATTTAAAGAAACACCTTCAGCTGGGAAAACGGTAAAGGTTTCATTCCTTTCAGATTATTAAAAACAGGACATTAATAGTGCAAACACAAGGATATACAAATATTATCATATATATATATGCACCCCAAGAAACTACAAATAGCAAATATTTAGCTTAGTACAGTGCTTATTAAATTACACCAAGTGTTACCATCCTATATGATAATTTACTATGCTTTCTTTTTTCCTGACCAATAAAATCATGATGTGTCTTGGGAAGTAAAGAAGGACCAAAAATTTTGCAACATACAGCTCAGCAGATCATCAGAACAAAAACATATTTTTAAGCGACCTTTCAAGAACCTGCAGATTATACTTCAGCTTCGGCCACTTAGGTTAAAAGGCACAAGCCCAACTGCCCTGTTCCCCTTGCTGCGTCTCTGCTTGCCTTCTGACAGTTCTGGTGGCTGAACGCCACTTCCACGTCGTGCGCCCAGTCTCTAATGGGTTTTCTATTCCACTTCTTCGCCACTGACTGGCTTTTCCCTTTTTTCCTTCTCTGAGCCTCTTTAGTAAGATCACAGATGCTGTAAAATGTTAAGAGTGTTTTCAGATGAGGAAAGAGGCAAGTGATTCCGACTTGTCCAAAGATCCCAAGCTGGTCAGTGGTCAGGAATGAACGAAATTCCCCAACCGCCAATTTCTAGTCTAAAGCCTTTTTTCCAACTTACCATATTCCCCATTCGTTAATACTCTCTTAACAGTTCTTTTTTTTTTTTTTTTGTAAAATCCTTCTTTATTATCAACTTGTTAATAAAACACCTGAATTCACCTAAAATCAAGAATTCCCCTAGGCCCGAATAACTGTTTTCAATTTTAAACATATTCAGATATTTTCTGAATGAAATCATCTACCATAAAGAATGATAGGGTTGACACCTTTTTATTTTTGGTTGTTTTGTAATTTCTGTACTTCATACTTAAAAGTACAAAGATGGTGCCATGGGCTGAACTGCAAGTCCCTAAAAGATATGCTGAAGCCTTAACCTGTGAACGTGACCTTACTTGGAAACAGGGTCTTTGCAGATGTAATCAAATTAAGATGAGGTCGTTGGCGTGGGCCCTAATCCAACATAACTGGTGTCCTTAAAGAAGAGAGAATTGTGGACACAGACATAGAGGGATGGTAGCCATGTGTAGTCAGAGGCAGACACTGGAGTTAAGCTACTATAAGCCAAAGAACGCCTGGGGCTACCAGAAGGTGGAAGAGGCAAGGCCTCTCCTGGAGGCCTTGAAGGGAGCATAGCCCTGCCAGCACCTTGATTTTGGACTTCCCAGCCTCCAGAACTGTGAAAGAATAAATTCCTGGTATTTTAAGCCACCAAGTTCACAGTGCTCTGTTGCAGCAGTCCTAGGAAACTAACACAGAGGCAGTGAAAGTACAAATTTTCTAATTCAGTGTAAGCATTATAATCAGACACAGTTATTTACAGTGAAACCATTCCCAAGTGCACACTACTTAGAAAAAAAAAATCTATTCTATGGATTTTCTTACACGATGGAATTTAAAGTCAAATATTTGTAGAGTGTCAATTAATATTTCAAATGGATTAATTTGGTCTTTGAAGAAAGTAATGAGATTGATAAAATGTTCAGCGGTTACACACACCCCGTGAGAGGCGCAGAGCACGGCACCCTTCCTCTGTTCCTTCCACCACCCACTCAAGTGAAGAACGTGCTTACTTATTATTGGTTGGTCCTGTTGCCAAGACATCAGACTGTAACTTTGGAAAGAATCCTTGCTCATATTTGCCTTGACCAATTTTCATGTCGAGTAGATGTGGGTGGATTGCAGTGTGATCCATTTTCATCAGTCGCTGTTCAATTGATTGCGCTATAAATTAAATTTATAACACATTAGAGACATTTCACTGGCTAAACCTTAAAAAGTTTAGCTTCCTCCACTCATGCAGTGGCAAGAAACTCAATCCTTCTGATAGTCTGAAATAGATTTTTACAAAAGCTCATCAGGAATCAGTACAACATATGTATAAAAAGGTTAATTTTAAGTAAATACTAGACAATTAATTTTCCTGGTATTTTCTGCATTTGTTAAAAGCAAGACAGTGGGGTTAAAGAAAAATCTATAATTTAGTGAAACAGTTTCCCTTAAGTGAGAAATTCAGTATTCTTAATGAAAATGTGGTTCTCAGTACATTTAAAAAATGATGGCCAATAAAATACTCTCCTTGAGCTAAAAGACAAGTGAAGGGAAGGAAAAAGCAAGCATTGTAGCCATATGTTACTTTATTTCTTTGTGCAAAGACCCATTAAATATTCATGATTCTCCATTTGTAAAACAAGGGACTGTGTAAAGGTTATTACCTCACTGTCAGCAACAGTCACATTCTCATTAGCAGGAGTCATTTAGGAGTGTTTATTAGATCGAAAGGGGTAACGCAGAGAAAAACAAAATAAGTAGGCATTTAGAAAATGTCCAGAGGATAAGAAACTGCCTTTTGAAGAATAAAACAGGCCAGAGATAAAAGGTAGGAATTACTCTTCTATTTTAAAACCACTTAAAGTTAAAAGATGTTTCAGAGACCCAGGAAAACAGTGAACAATTTCTCTGGTTAAAAAAATTAAAATCTGATTTTAAGTGTTTTTATCAATTGAATTTTCAGGAGAAAATATAATACTTGTGAAGCAAGACTAGCCTCGCATCTCCTGCCTAGAGACGATTACCACAGGGAAGAAGCCACAGGAAGTGTGGTTGTTTGATGAACAGGGCACGCTGCAGGGACTGCCAATCTCGGGATTTCAGAGAAGCAAAAAGGTATTTTTGTAACTATTTCAGAGGGTCAGTTTATTTTGCCCCATCTGATACCGGCAGATTAAATACTGTTGGTTATCCCCATATGTGTTCTAAAAAAGATTCTTTTTTGGGAGGTGAGGGATCTGGCCATGACATACTCCACTCCTGTCAAAAGAATCTGCTTGACACCATCTTACATGAGATGGATGTGCCCCCGGCCGGTTGTTTGTGTCTGCAGCATTAAGGGATGTGTGCAGAAGGCACTAGCACCCTCTACAACTTTAAACTTCAAAATGTTAGACATCTACTTTAAGTTTCCATAATGTTTCTTCATAACTCACATGAATTTATCCAAAACTTTTTTGAATTTCATTTTATTTTTAATGTGTAACTAGTAACTTCTCTTGAATCACAGTCCATATGTTCTTGGCTGGGCAAAAGGATGCCATGTTTTAATGTGAAATGGTATTTAATTTTCAGTGATGCCCCCTGACTCTCCAAAACCGTATCTATACTCTCAATGCTTCCTAACATGAAACAAAGTTAACAGATGGTTTAGGCAAATCATCCTTAGATTCATACATAGCATGCAATTCTCTAAAGTCCCTGCCAATTTTATATTCCATGAAATACCACAATTTTATGTTCCATGAAAAAGACAAAATTCCATTTCTGCCAATGAGTGCTTCTGTCCTCACAAAAGCAAAAAGGGGGGAAAGGAGCTTCAGTTTTTCCACTGGATTTAAAATGACAGAGAAATCCTTCTGATACTGAGTTACTCTCTTTCAGTTAGGAAGCTTTGTGAAAAACAAAAATCATGATACACAATTAGCAATCTAGGGTTTATAGGACCGCCACAGGGAGCACGATGCAATGCTACTTTCAGCGATTGTACCAACAGTGAACCCCGAACATTCAGAAATTACTAAATGCCTGCTTTTAGAGCTCATGGGCCTGTTGTTAGACTTTCAAGGGTTTGTGCCAAAACTCATTTTCTGTGACCGGTAGGGAATAAAAAAATAAAAAGCTCTGCGTTACTATCAACTTGTGGTCTTTCTGCACAGAAATCATGGGGTTCTGGGGCAACAAGGTCAGCGGCAGAGCGCCTCTGTCTGCGCAGCGCACCTGCAAGTCAAAAGTCGTCTTAGTTGGAGGCAAAACAGAAACAAAAGCAAAACAATGAAGGACAAAAGAAGTGATACACAATCAAACCCAATGTCAACAACAAAATCCCAATCTCTGTAGTTTTTGTTGGGGGTGAGGGGTGGGGAGGAGACAATTTTACCCGATAAAAGAAACCACCTCACGGTTTATGGGGGACACGCACAGTCACAGCCAACTGCCTCTCTTCACTTCTTAAAGAAGTCTTTGACAGAGTAAGTTCCAGGGGGACTATTCCTAATTTAGCCTACTGTCTTTTTCATATGTTACATCTATAATGGTACATTTTCAAGAGTATTATATAATTTCTGTGATGACAGCAGGAGTACCAAACTCTGAGGGGCTGACAGAAAATCTGTTTTAATTGAAAAGATTTTCTAGAAGGATGCAAATAGAGCAATCAGTGCTTAGCTCCATTTAAAAAATTCTGTCAGGAAGGGAGGAATAAAATTTGCTCAACAAGACATTATACTATTTACATGGCTATCAAAGCACTGAAAGTCATACTATTCTCCGAACAGGCGCAGCCAATTTCATTCTCTCTGCTCCCTCAATTTCCAAAACACAGAGGCAACTGTCACTTCCCGAAGGGGCTCCCAGGACCTACCCTCACAGCTGGGGCACGACACGACGATGTTTCAGCAAGTATCAGAGACCTCTAAGGCAGCACACGTGGTAGCACTTATGTACTTCTTTCCCTAAAATACGCTACGTCTACAGCATCGCCGCTCCTGTAATCTGATCTGCGTACAATAAAGTGAGAAAGGCAAGCAACACGGGCAGAGAAAAGAAAACCCACATTTGCTGCCTCTTTTTGCTCCAGACAAAAAATTGCTTTCAAATAGCTCCTACATTTGGAGGGAAAGAAAGGGCTCTCAAGGGACAGATACCAGTTTATCTGGCAAAGAGCTGGGAACCAGGTGTAAGTGTGTAAAGACAGTGTGGATTGGTACATTTCACATGTTGATTGCAGGAACAGCTGACATGGTAGTAAGACTTCAGGTGCTAGAATCAGTCAAATCCGGGTTGAAACTCTTTTTTTTCAGGGCTAGACACTAAGTTTATACATGCCCAGGGCAGGTCCGGGCACCATGCGCCCCTGCAGGGTTTCAATTCATCTACAAGCATAGGTCACAGCACCTGCCAGGGGTCCGCAGGGTGCGAGCAGGCCTTCCCCGTGCAGGGCATCACGTCACAACAATAACAAAGGCCCCCACCGGCCACTAGCAATGGAACCACAAGCAAGTGACCTCTCTGTCTGCTCAACCGTAAGATGAAGACAGTTGCGAAACAAACAATTAACCGTGTCCACACCCCCTCATTATTAAGGTCAAATGCAAAAATGCACACGAGACAGCTGGGATGTTGTCCAGCACAGAGCAGGTACTCAGGAAACACTGACTATTAACATGATTATTTATGTAATGGACTCTTGCACTGCCGGACAAGATTGGCCAAGACTCATAATTCTCAGAGGGAGAAACTAGTGTCAGGGGGTGGGGAGCCTCTAATTTGAATACAAGAATCTAGAGATTTAATTTCAATTAATGAAGCTTTTTAATGAATGGCACCACTAAAGTAAATATACTGTTTTGGTCATGCAAATTAGGCAGCAATTCAAATTGACTACTTGAGGTTAATACTTCTCTTTCCTTGGATGAAGAGAGAAGAGGTAAATAAGCAAAAAAGCAAAATAAACAGCAAGACAGAAATGAACCTTTTTCCATTATGGCAGTAAAGAGAATAAGACAAAAATCACAGCAACCTTATAGTTATATTCCATTCAGCTGCTTCAACTGTATTGTTTTTCTTCTTCTGAGGGAAGAGGAATGTGAAGCAGAAGACAGACAGACATCAGCTCACAGAAGAGAAGGGAACAAAAACTACAGAAAGCATCTCCGGATACAGTACAAGGATCAACCATGAAGTCTAAGACTGGGGGTTAATTCTGTGCTTTATCAGGCCAACAGAGCGTCAAGAGAAATGATCATGGCTTTCCAGTTAATCTCAAAAGGCACGACAAATGTACCTGCTTCTTTTAAAGTGCCGCACTTCTGATACATAGACGTCCTCAAGGTGGGGGCCCTTACGTTATACAGTCTTATCTTCTCGATCCGAGAGTCAAAGACTCGAAGCAAAGGATCTTTCTCTTCCCACTGAGACATGATTTTATTATCAATAAAGGTGGCAAACATCTGTGTTTCAATGAAGCGTGAAAGAAATGGCAGGTAAGGCTCAGGCTGGTCAGACAGAAAGGAAGCCTGTAATGAGATAATTAGGAGATTATTAGTGCAATGAGACCATCTCAGGACTGCGTGATAAATCCAACAATTATCTGTTGCTGTCATCATTCCTTTTTCGTCTTATAACACACAAAACGGAAGCTTTAAAAATTTAAAAATCTGCTTTCCTTTCCTTTCTTCTAAATTCATAGAATTTAGGTCACTTAGGTCTTTAGCACTGATCCTACCTTTCAAAACCGATTTACATTCTGGTCCTCACGGCCATTATGTAGAAAAGAGGGCACCATTAATGAGAGACGGTGGATCAGTTGCTACATGATCGTCAATCATCCTCTTCGCTTACCGTTAAATTTGACCCCTTTCCCCAGTGAGCTGTAATTTCTTCTCTCTGTCCCCAGCCTCTGCCAAATACCTTCACGTTACAAGGCAGTAAATGACTGACTGATTCAACAGTGACATATCCATATACACATCAGCAGTAACCTTAAAACACCAACAACATGGACTTTGTGCTTATGGGTGAAGTCTTTTTGTTCTTCAAGTTCTTCTTAGGCCCCCACAATTAGAGACTGATGGATGAGTGTTAATCCAAGATCACACTTCATCCAGATCTGTGCTGACAGAATAGTCTGGGCCTTAACAACTAAAAAAAGCGTTGCCTGAAAAACCATCCAAAGCAAGCGAAGCCTTTGGGAAACATGTACCACCAGCCACATGTTCCTGGTACCAGCTTGTCTGCTGCCTGGAACAGTCTGGTAAACTGTAATCAGGCTCTGATTCAAAGGTTTCTTTTTTTGCCTTTGGTTCTTCAGGTCCATGTGTGTAGAGGGATTCTAGTCACAGTGTGACAGTACCTGAAATTCGGATCACTGTTTCAGCTGCTGGGCTGGTTCTGCTTCCCACCCTTTTGAGAAGGTGCGGTGAGGGGAAGCCAGAGGGGAAAGGGGAAGGGGAAGTTCTGATACAAGGCTACTCTCCTTAATACTCATTAGCTCCCTCCTAGCATATTCACTTTTCATTCTAAAATTTAGGAAGCCTTTAAAAAGCTCCTTACTGAAATCCATTCATTCAATTTAAGTGCCTCCATAGTTCAGATGCAGCTACATAAACCCAAAGAGCCACAGAAAGGTTCACAGTAGTTTCCGGAAATCAGTTCACCTCTTCAAAAGATATTTTACAGATAAATATCAATTTTACTTTTCATACAGCAAACAGCCTTTCTTCCTAAATGGACCAAATGTCTGGCTTTTGCTATTCAGGTCCTTGTGGGCTACAACACTTAGGTCAGCAAAGACTTGTCTCCAGGACGAGTACGCGGTAGTCCTGTAAATTGTCCTAGTGAAAAATGAGATGATTAGAAGCCTTCTGGAATCCAACACAAAACTTTCATTTCTCTAGGGGTTATATAAAAAGAATTCAATTTATAGTTTGAAGCTACATAAAGATTAAGAAAGAAGAAAGTACCAGTGCTCGATTTAGATAAGAATTTGAATTGCTCCAAGGATAAATCCTGAGTATACACAGATTAGCTCCAAGCTGGCCAGGAAAACAATGTGGGAAAACGGTTGAGCTCAACGAGAAAGGAACCTCAGAGCAGACTGCAGGCTTCTGAATTAAATACGTTTTCTCAAACATAAAGTGCATCAGAACTTAACTGTTCAATGCAGTTTATATAACTCATCTAAAAAAATCTCACGACATCAGAAAATAATCTTTTATACTGCCTACCTTCACAAAAATATTTCATTAACATTTATTTGTCAGATACGCCAAGATTGTAGATTAGACTCCTAGAACATATCAGCCCTTCTGAGACGTCTTCCATGACACAAAGATACCACTTAGCAAAAAGCCATGATTCATTCCAACAGCAGTATCATGCCTCGGCATTCACAGAAGCAAGGGACTGAACTATCCCCTAGAGACCTGAAGGAGTTAGTGCACACCCTTAAGTGCTTCTATTTGAACGAAAATATGGTGAATACGTCAAGGAAACTGGCAGAAGAATACTCCACAGCAGACCTTAGAAAGAAGCTTCAAGTTCAGCAGGACAACCAAAAGATGGTGTCATTTTCTGCCTTCCCATTCCAAAAACTTTGGCACAGAGCCTTAAAGTCATAAAATCTAATTTATTCATTTTCTTTCTCTTTTGATCCTAAAATGAGATAAAAATTTACCTTTTAAAACTAAACTGTTATCTTTACATGGACAGGTTGTGATTTCATTATAGGACAAAGACAAAATATAAGAATAAGGATTTATTAGAAAAGAAATTAGCCTCATTTAACTAGACTTGATCCTAAACTATGGGTAAAGAAATCTCTTACAAGGTCAGACTGTGTTAACAGATTTGAAAGACATGTGAAATTTAAGAGTTTCTATAATTCAAGCATCTTCAAAGTACAGAAAATCTTAAAATGAGGTTAAAGGCAAGTTAATACATAATTCAGTGAGAAACTTAAGGAACTAGTTTATTTTCCTGTGAAATTTTTAAATTTAGTATTAAATACTAGTAAAGAAAAGCTTTTTTGGGGGGAGGGGTTTAATAGAGGTACTGGAGATTGAACTCAGGACCTCACGCATGCTAGGCATGGGTCCCACCACTGAGCTACTTCCCTCCCCACAAGAAAAGTTCTTAATGGGAAGGGAGAGGAAAAAATCTGTACTAAAAAGAAGTTAACAAAATCTGCAACATGCAGCCCACTAAGAGCCGTAGGAAGGGAAACTCTGGTTCTTTTACTTTGTCAAAGTTCTGCATCTGCTCCCGGTTGGTCAGCCACGACTCCATGTCCTGGGCGGTCTGGATCACAAACGCTTCATAATCTGCAAACATCTGCGTGAAGCGGTTGGCAAAGACCTCTCGGAGCTGCACGTTGAGCTGGTAGTCCCTCAGCTCTGCCTCCTCGCACTGCAGTTTCACGTCCTTTTCTTTCTCACCCAGAGAGGCCGAGAGGTCCACCTGCCCCACGGCGACACCGGTCCTCTGGGCCAGGGCCTGGAGGCGGGCGATGGTCTCGTTGCCCCTCAGCAGCTCGTACACGCTGATGCTGCTCGCGGGGACGTTGCCATTCTTCTTGTCGTTGACCAGGTCTTTGAGGACCAGGTTCTTCAGCTTGGTGGCGCTCTCACTGCAGTGCAGGCTGCCCTCAGGGGGGATCCCGAACTGAAGAAGAACTTCAGACAGTTCCTGGATAAAATCCACTTTATTGGGGAACTGCGGGAATTCCTCAGGCAACTCAATAAAATGGTTGTCAATATCCACAAAACACAAATTCGCCTGAAAGCGAAAAAAAAAAAAAAAGAAAGAAAGAAACACAAAGGTTTTAAAGTAACAGAATCTTATGTTCTAAAATATTCTTGCCCACTATTATAAACAAAGTCACAGGTTGTGCTGCCTTCTACCTTAACCTTCTCAAGGGTAAGAGTATTATATTCTTTAAAAATAAATCTCTGTTGCCAGCATTTCTCCCTAAGTGAGGAAATCTATTATACATACATATTTAATATATAGGAATAATTTTCCCTGGTTCTCATCAGTTTATTGTAATCTGGACATGATTCTGTAATATATGGAGTCCCTTCCTAAAAGGTCAAAGTGCAGATTCAAAGGCACGAGGTAAAATAAAATGCTCACCGAGCTTGAACTTCCTATGCCATTCCGCTGCTCTAGCATCATTTATAATTAAGAATTAACAATCACTGCTAAAACTTAATAGCTATAGTACCTCAAAATTCAATGAAACTGGCAAAGAGCAGTCCAGTTCACAGAAAAGCCACACATTTTTACTTTATCCACCATCAGCTTCAACCTCTCAGACAGTAAAAGCCTTTCAGAAGTCATTAGACAAACAGTAGGAAGCAGAGAACAGTGGTGGAGGCCAGTGCTTTGAGAACGATAAAATGATTAACCCTTGGATAATTAAGAGTTCACTTGAATATTTTTGAGTCAAAGAAAAGAAGAGGCAGATATAAGAGAAAACTTTTTTTGAGATTGCTTATTCTCTAGATTTTGAATAAAAATAGTTTTTAAATTTTTATTGTATTTTTAATTAATTAATAATTTACTTATTTATTCATTCATTCATTTATTTTTTTAATGGCGATAATGGGGATTAAACTCAGGACCCCATGCATGCTAAACACGTGCTCTACCACAGAGCTATCACCCACACCCTAAAAAGACTTTTAAATATCTTCCAAGTAGATACAGAAAATTCAAGAGACTAAGTACCTAGATAAAATTCTGATTATCCCTCGGGTACCTGATTATAGTATATACTCAAAAACAGTATTTTACCTTTACTGTTCATGGCGTCTTAACTGGAACAAGGTTGTCAGGGCAAAGGTCGCCCACCGCACAGAACTGACCCTGACTGCTCTAGTAGCTGAGCATAAGGCATGGGGTGAAGACAGCAGAACAGGAAGCCTCACCCCCGGGTTCCTGGTCTCCCCACTCCCCAGCCGTACCCGCCAGGTCAGCAAGGAGAGAAGTCACACTGCTCTCCGAGCCTGAAGGCCAAGGTGAGGTGAGCAGAGGAGGGCAGACAACGGGGCCCATTACTCTTCTCTTGATCCCTGTTCTTTAGATTCGGTGCCGATGAGCAAGTATAGAGCAAAGTTCCAAGTTAAGCTTGGAAAAAACCCAAGGTTCTCCCCCATCCAAAACCAGAGAATCAGCAGTGATTCTTCAAGCCTAAAATAGCCTTTGAATCCAAACTTTTAACCCTGCAGATGAAGAAGCTGGGGCCCAAGTAGGTAGGTGACTTCCTGACACCTGTTCTAGCAGCTTTAAGGGATTTTTTCCCTCCATTATGCCTCATCGCCAATGTCAGTGGTTTTCTCTAAATAAAGTTAAGAGCAAGTCACATCTTGCTGAAGACAGTAGTGCTACTTACAGCTTTATTTAAACCCACATCTTTATATATGTTTTCACAGTCGCTAGAAACTAGAATATATTGAAAGGCTTAAAGGGAGAAACTAGGTCACCATAATTCAAATGGATGATTCAATATCTTTAAAAACAGAAGAAAAAAATTCCTTAACTTGCTCATCTAAATGTTAACCAGCAACCTCGCACCACTTACATTTGGTACTGCCTCCTTCGTTAATGCCTTCCTGCTACCCCTTACCCGTCTCCTCCCCCTGTGAAAAGAGGAAATGATACATTTGGGGAAATTTCAAAGCTTGTTACGCTCATGTCATCACGGCTGCACAGAAAATGCAGAGCGAGGCGGGTGTTCCAGCACCACAGCTACCCGCCTGTCGTCCTGTTCCCACCAGTCTCTCCTGCCCTCCTATGTTGGCCTGGAAGGGCCCCAACTGGGGCTTTGATTATCAAAATGTAGAAATAGGAACTGTGAACTTGTGTTATAAAAATTTATTGAAGAAAACCCCCAAAAGTCCTTTTCCTAAAACAGATAAGAACTCTATACAATAGGGTATTCTGATAAGGCACTTTCTTGCTTTTAATATCATTCAATTAAAAAAATATTTTAAAAAGCTCAAGAATGAAAAATATACTCAACATCTCAATCTTATGTTGTTTTAGGACTAAAGAGTTCTATATTTTTACTGATCAACACTGCCCAGAAGCCTTCATAATATGTAATCACTCCAAAGCAAAACAAACATTCCCTCAAAAGCAAGGGAGCAAAGATGTGACACTTAATCATTTCTCCTGCGATGAAGCCTTCTTACGTGTCCCTATGCTAGAGGCATTTTTTGAGTTCCTCTGTATATATTCTTAGTTCTTTCATTCCTCTTACTAACTTTTTTTTTTCAGGCTGTGTTACTGATATTTGTAAATGTCTTATTTTGGAAAGGAGAAATCAGCTGTTAAATGTGATTTCTTTATCTAGACGTCTCCCAGTGGTGTGTGAGACAACCATTTGCTGAATGAATGAATAAGGCTCGGAGAAATGGTCATTTGTGGAACCTTAAAAATGCTGGTAAGAGGAAGAAGAATCCAGAATGTGAGACCAGGGCAGCTCTCTACGTCTGGGGAGGGTTCTGGTTTCTCAACAGCTGAAGCTAAGCTGGCAGAGAGGGAGGCCAGAGGACAATACGTAATGTTTCCATAGCATTTTAGAGTAAAACATGACAAAAAGTAGCAAAAGCAATTGTTTCACTTTCTCTCTTGATTTTTTCATCCACCATTTGCTGTAAAGAGAGCAAGAATGGTAGGAGGTGAGGTGTATCAGTCTGTGCAACCAGTCCTTGGGGCGATACCCTTCCACCATCACGCTCACCCCCCTTCCCAAAACCGTGTAACAAATGGCTACCTGTGCCTGTCATTTTGCAATCATGGAGCAAGTGAGGGGGTGGTTAATTGTAAGTCTAATGGTAGTCTAATTATAGCTACATTAGCTAACAACTAAAATCATGCCTTGTTAAAATAATCATTTCATGAACTTACCATTTTCACAACGATTCTAAGAAACCCTCTCTCACTATTTTTAGCTACTATTTTATTTTACTGCTTTTAGGGACAGTGGTGGGGGTGAGTATTACTAGTCATTTTTTTTAAATGGCTATTTTTATAACCACTTCCTCCCCCAAATTATGTGGAGTAGATTATCTCATTGTAAAATGACGCCAGAGCAAAGTGACGCGCTGTTAGCCTTTTCTTCTGACAGTCAGGCACCGATGTATGCTTTCTGTGCAGAAGCACTGCTGTTTTCACAGCTAATTCAGGTTGCTTTGTACTATTCTACTCTAGGAACAGATGAGTATATATATTTATTAAACGATGTTGATTTAGTGAATGAAAAATTAGAAAATCACAGACATTGCTCTAAGAGCTTTCAGAATTTTTAAGTTTGTTTATCTTCAGAGTCAGAGGATACACACAGACCTAGAGACAGAAAGATTCCCTGACAGCAAATACGTCAAGGTGGCATTCAGAAATTCCCAACAATCACTACTCGTGTAAAAAATGGGAAGGTAATATTTATGCATCCAAGCAAATGTCATTTAATTAACATACAAATAGAGATCAGATACTCAACAGGAAACTAAAACATGTCACTGTTTAAGTCTTTAAAACAAAATGCATTTGGCTAGTCTATTCCTTTTTCCCTGAAAATTTAAAGGACTTACTTCTTTGAACCAACAAGATACTCAGATTAATAAAAGAGAAAACATGAGAGCTGAGGTATTAGAAAAAAGAGGTGCAGGAGGCAGACAGAAGCAGAGAATGTTCACACACTCAAAAAGAGCAAGACAGTTTGCATGTGTATTTTATATGATCTGAATCAAGCTATCTACCCCTGAACAAAAATGTTAATTTTGGTAGGGAAATATTCATTAGAATAAAGCAAGCAATGGATGATTACAGGAATCATTTACTGGGTGTAATGGCTGTGGCTCACTGTGTTATTTTAAATTCACTTATTAAAATGAGAATCTCTATGGGAAATAAGAACAAATAAAAGTGAAGAACAGCATGAAAGATTTTATTAAGAAAGGCGCTAATTAAGTGGTTAATACTATAGTGCAATTAACCATGCTACGTTTTCAACAGGCCACTGGCGCTCTCATCAATAGTTCATTCAATGGCTTTACATTTCGGTTCCGAGTACCATCAACAACAGCTAAAAATTAGATTCAAAATGCTTTCAGGAATTCCTGTTCATTTTCTTCTGAAACAGCATTTGAACAAACAACACACAGAAGGCACAGGAGAAGACTGCTAGGCACGTGCTTTAATAAACCGGGGCTACCGAAGGTCAAAAAACCAAACCAAACCAAAACAAAAAATAGTCAATTTAAGGTGGCCTAAAAGCTAAGGGTTAGAATTTTTATCTCAACAACCTAGCCAAGCTGACATTTAGAGAAAGTTGGTAACTAGCCTTACCACTACTTACAAAAGCTACTAAGGTATTTAATATTTCCATGATCCCTATCTTGCTGAAACAGGATACTTCTCATTTCAGAGGTCAAGAATCAAATTCAACTCAATTAATACAATGAATTTAAAGGATGTTAAAGCTGGGCTGTACCACTTAAAAGCAAAATTTTAACATGAATAGGAGAAAAGAAATGAAATGTAGTGAGAATAAAGCAACTTGATAATACTCATCTATCGCTCCATCTTCACAAATTTATGGCTGTGAAAACTGGCCACTGTCCTGCTCTGAGCCATGTTTAATGAATGACCATAACCATTAGGAGTCAGGATCACGTTCTGCGGCTGAGCCACTGCCCGACACCTACTTGGAGATTCGGAACAGCCAGAGACTCAGTTGGACAGTGACAATGCTATCTAACAGAAGCAGCCCTGACCTAAATCGGCAAACAGCAAACTTTTCATGATTCATCGTAAGTTTTACCTCTTGAGGAAGTTCTAGCTTAGAACGGTCAGTTCCTTCTTTTGACTGAAGGCCCATCAGATAAGGGACAGGAGCGTCAAGAAAATGCAGCAGAGAAGCAGGCAGGATGGGCACATAAACATGCTGCCACTGAAATGGGAACAGAAGTGTGGTGATGCCTTCGGCCACCGTCATCAGGCGCTGATAATCTGCACAGAACAACAACAACAAAGAAAACCAGAGGGGAAGATTCCAAGTCAAAACGTAGTCACTGCATTCAGCTTGAGAATATCAACTTCCAGAACACGATTCCTGGGCTCATAAATAAATCAAATGTTTATGACCACGCAGAAAAGAAGTCAGCTCTATCCCCACACAATTAAAGAGCTAAATGGTTTCATTTGAATGGTTGTAAGCGGGCATGGGTAGGTGAGGAATCAAACTCACCATCAAACTCTTTGCTTCTGAAAACACTGGTATGTAAACTTACGTTCCCTTAAAAAGTGAAGGGAACAAAAACTAGTAAAATTGCTCTTGGCACTTCTCCCACTGAAAATGTGTAAGAATACTGCTACTGATCACTTTTTGTATACATGCATATTTACACAATCCTCAATTCAGAGGCTTTTTCTTGTATAAATACTCAAGGCTACAGCCTACAGTTATACTGACTCTATTTATTTTAGCCTTCACTTTGTGGGTATGAGGAATCAACAGACACATGCATTGATACTCACACTCCCTAACCTCCAACTCAAATCTAGGGACAAAGTGAAAGCTACCAGAGAATTAAAGGTTGTTTTTCGTTGTTGTTGTATTTTGTTTACATAACTAACTTATCAAAACTCAAAACTGTCCAAAATATTAAAGTGCCCTCTTTTCCCCCTCCAGTTTTATTGAAATGTAATTGACATATAATACTGAATTAGTTAGGTGTACAACAGGGTGATCTGACACACGTACATACTGCAAAGTGATTACAACAAGTACGGTTAACATCCATCACAAATAAAGTGCCCTCTTAAACCACTCTGCCATGGAAACTTCTACATACGTATGTCTATAGTCCCCGTTTAAACCCCTGCAGGCAGACATACTTCAGAATTCAGATTTTTTTTCTTTAAATTTAGAAAGGTAATAATATTGTGCATAAATCACATACTTGAAATATCCAGGCCAGCACCCAGTAGTCAAACACATTAATATTTCTGCAGCAAACTATATGAATGTCCCAGTAGGGCAGATAACCAGAGAATTTAAATAGGGTCACTTTGGCTCAGTTCTGATTTTGCCAATAAATGAGTTACAAAAATAATGTTTGGTTTTTAGAATTCTTTTGGATTTGAGAATTAAAGAGAACAGTATCGTGGAATTGTAATAATTCACAGAATTTACTGTGTACAAATACAGTAAAATCTGAGGGAGAAAGACGTCAGGGGAGTCTTTTTATTTTTTATTTTTACTTATTTTTTAATTAACTTTTTAATTGAAGTAGAGTTAACGTACAATGTTGTGTTAGTTTCAGGTGTACAGCAAAGTGATCCTGTTACACATACATACATATATACACACACACATACACACATATATATATTCTTTTTCAGATTCTTTTGCATTATAGGCTAGTACAAGGTATCAGATATGGTTCCCTGAGCTGTACAGCAGGTCCTTGTTATTTGTCTGTATTATATACAGTAGTATGTATATGTTAATCCCAAGGTTAAGGGAAACGAACCAATGCTACTTGGTTTGCATCAAACTCAAAGAACATCTGACAATCAAAAATAGGATGTTGTCAATTAAA
Organism: Camelus bactrianus; assembly: GCF_048773025.1. Lineage (NCBI taxonomy): Eukaryota > Metazoa > Chordata > Mammalia > Artiodactyla > Camelidae > Camelus > Camelus bactrianus. Next base: position 19,724,159 of record NC_133572.1, read on the forward strand.
ATTTTTTTCTTGTGTTGTTTTGTAATTTGTTAATGACTGCCTTTAATAGTCTACAATGGGATTTTTTTTTTTTTAACAATGGGATTTTGGTCATGAATCATCAGCTATCTACAGCCCAAGTGTACTTAAAATTTTCTTTATTTGACTCATTATTAAGACTTGAATTTTAGATGAAAACCTGTTTACAGGAACACTTCTAAAAAACAAATACCAGGCGGCTTGGGGGATGGGCTCAGTCACACGAATGCAAAGAGCTGACCCAAAGAGCTGAGGTGGGGATGCGGGGATACAGGACATGGGGGAAGACACGGACACACACATGAGACCAGCAGAGGCCCAGAGAAGAATCCGGGCCAAGGCAGCTGGTACATGTGCAGCTGAGGGGGTGAGGGACAGGAGGGATGGTGAAAAAGAGCAGGTCATCAGCTACCTACCGCTCTGCTAGCGGTCAGGCAGGTGTCCGAGCCGCGGGAGAGGGGGCGCTTTCATCAAAGCGGGCTGAGGATGGGGAGCTGACCCGAAAGCCCTGAAACCTGTCCAATGCCCCAGGTTTAGAACCCGCGGCATGGTCAGAATCAACCGCAGCTCTGCACTAGGACAGGACCCGTTATGGGCGCTTGCCTCAAGGGCTCTCTCCTCCACTGTGGGCTCCCTGAGGGCAGAATGCTATCTGTTTTATCTTACTTTGCCCACAAAGCAAAGGGCCTAGCTCATAGCCAGGGCTGACCAAAATTTACAGACGCTACTGAGTGTTAACACTTTTCTTATTGCAACAGAGTCCTAGAACAAAATGCATGAAAAAAAGGAGGAGGGCACATACTTAAGATTCTATAAAAAGACCGAATCCAGGGAAGCGTCCTTAAGATTCTGCTGTGTGGCCATCCATTTTACTCAAGGACTGGCCTCGTTTTTATTGTTGTAACCTCAGCACTTAGCACAGTATTTGGCACATAACAGATGCTCAAAAATAGTTTTGAATAAATAAATAAATTAGTGGGATAAGACTATATGATTTTGGTGGGTATCCACAACTTCAACAGACTTGATTAGATTTTGCCCGCATGAGATTAAAGAACCCCAAATTTTTCAGTAGAAGAAAAGGGTAACTACTCAAACAAGAAGCTATTCACTCAAAAATCACATTTCCTGGATATCCATGTATTCAGTTAGTTATGTGCATGCCCAGGCACATTATAAACAAAACTCAAATACCTATTTACTAAGCCATAGATACTGTTCATTACACAGAGAATTGTTACCAAATGACTCATTCCAACTACGGATAAGTAGACCTTATAAGGATCAGAACTACTGTTTAGAAAAAAAAAAAATCACTTTAATTCTTTTTCCCCTCCTCTATATTAAAAATGTAGAGACTTTAACGGCGAAATATGACACAGGTCCTTCAGAGTGGGAAAGGACTCTCAGGAAGTTTCCACAGCTTTATGGAAGTTGACTAGAGAATGAAAACACGACGTCAGCCCACGAGAAAGCCGAATTCCACGTTTCACTCCAAGGAACACAGCTCGTTGAAAATAAGAGAAAGAAAGAAAAACGTAATTTCATTTGAATATTTCATGACTTGACTGTATTCAAAATGTACAGTGTGTACTCTATGTAGATGTGTCAGCACAGATATAACTTGACTGCTCTTGTCTATATTTGCTAAATTTTAAAAACAGATATTAGTTTTACTGGAGGTTTCTATGGAATTAAATAAAATTCCATAAAATAAACTATTATCAGGGTTTTCTTTGAGGGGGGTAGTACTGTTAATTAAAGATTAATTTTCTAGGACAATCACTTCCTTAATAAGAGGTCAATGTTTCTGACACAGTTTCTTAAAAAACAAAACTAAACTAAAAACTAGATTTTAAAAAAGAATTACAGTTTTTGCAACACTAAATGGGAGGGGAAAAAAACCACATAATAGTAAATAATTTAAAGTAGGGGGATAGTCTTCCTCCAATTCCTTACCCACCTCCAACTTGAAAATACCTGACTTGAGAATAATTTCATAAGAAAAAGGAGTGAGAAGATTCATTTGATTAAGAAATACTTGATAATTATTTATCCTGCCAATGCTCTTCGGTCAGGAACCCCAGGAACACACCTGAATTTGAACAAGCTGGGTTTATTACTAGTGCAGAGGGAGAGAGCCTGCACCCAGGGAACGGTGGGACGACTTACAAGAGGGTTTGGAGAGGGCCTATTATAGGATTTGGGCTTTGTTTGGATAATTTTGGGCAATTGTGAAAGTGAAGATTTGCTTTGGACTGGATGCTGTCAGAAATCAGGGCAATTCTATGACTGGGTACCTCAATAAATCTGATGTATGGGGAGGTCAGAAAGCTGTAACTGGTAAGGAAGTGAGGAGGCAGTTACTAATTTAGGAGGCGGCTGGTTGGTACTTTGCGGGCTACACCGTGACCCTGCTTGGAGTGCATGGACCTGTGAGGCCATTTATGATCCACAGGAGAACAGCATGGCTCAGCTGTGAGCAGCCCGTCCAGCTGCAGCGACAGGGAGGCCTCGCTGTGAGGGCTAGCTAAGCTCCTGGGTGTCAGAGGCTGCTTTTTTCTTTCTCAATTACAAGCCAGATGCAGGTGAAAGGCTCGGGGTTTTACGCAGTCAGATCCTATGTCAGTGAGGTCCAAATTCACCCCGTAGGTGGTCTAGGAAGTGGACTGGACCCTACGCATGCTCTGCTAAAGCGCGCACACCGTTAAGGTCTGCCAGCAGAGGACGCTGGAGAGACGCCGCAGGAGGGAGGGGCGCCTGTTCCCGGGGGTGGAGCGCAGAGGGCAACGCGCAGTGTTTGGGGTGTTCTTGCTCCTGCTGCACGGCTGATGAGTGGGGCGGATACAGGAAGACATCTCAGGGTACACTCCCCCGGCCACATGCCAGAGTGGGCGGTCTCAGGGACTGGGCCCTCCAACACACACACACCGCACACTCCGATCTCAGTCCCAGCGGCTCCCTGACAACTCCTGTGTGCCTGCTCGCCAGCCACAGCACACGTGTACCTGCGAGGTTTGTCTTCTGCTTGCCCAGTGACCGAGCATCAGCTCTGCTCTGGCCCAGGCAACCCACTGACTTCCACCAGCCAATGAGCTGCAACCACACTTTCTTCAATGACATATGAACCTCAGCCTTGGGACACGGGCCCCCCTTCCAAGTCTGTCCTTCCTAGGGTACCCTTTATAGTTTCCTTCATGTCTTTATAGTTCCTGTCCCTAATAATTCTTCCTATTACATTCCTCTGTTTACTGTATGGTTTCATCTGTCTCCAGATTGGATCCATGCTGAAAGGCAGAGGATCTTAAGCAGTCAAATCAAATCAAATCCCTAGCAGCTTGGCTACCTTATTTACTGTTGATGGGGAAAATGTTCCATCTCAAAAAAAAAAAGAAAACAAAAAACCCACAAATTCTTTAAGTAATGGCAACTAGCTTCTTGGGCTATTTTCTTGCTTTGATTATGGAAAACTTTGCATGGGAAGTGAAAATAGGTTACATGTTTTCCCCTCTTCTACTAGACACTGAAAGACGGAGCCACACGGCCCGTTCTCCCTTCGCCACAACTCTGCCCACTTGCTGGGGGAGCTCTGTGTCTGCGCTCCTTTCCAGTCCTGCTTTCTCAAGATTGGCCAAAATGCCACACACTTTTTCATCATGCAGTTACTTAGCAGTAACAAGACAATTCTTTTTAACTGAATCAAGAAATAAAAGGTAGCTTTCTTTTTTAAGCACGCTTTTAAAAATTCAAATAGTTTAGGAAAATTCCTTTTTCTTTGGTACTCAAAGTGATGATTGTGTAAAATAAGTTACCTTCACATTTAAGACAGGCCTCAGCATGGCATATGAGGCTTTTCGTAATTTGGCCCTTTCTTACTACCGCAAATACAGCCAAATCATCTGCTTGCAATTCATTCACTGAATGTGACATGTTTTCACAGGTCCCTGTGCCTCTGTACACCGTTTTCCCTGCCCAGAATGTCCCTTACCCTTGCAGCACCTGGCTAAGTTCCACTTTCTCCTTAGGCAACAGTGCCTTCGGAGAGCTTTTTTATGTGGAGTCCCTTCCACGTGCTTCCACAGTGCCCCGTCTCTGTTTCCATCACAGCAATTACACATCTCACTAAAACTATCAAAATTCTATTATAATTACCTGTTTGTGTGTCTCCCCTCTCTCCCCGACCAACCATCTTCTGCTGGAAAGCAATGACTATACTTGGAAATCTCAGCATTTCCGGCACTTGGTACAGGGCCTACTACACAGTGAGGGGTCAACACATGTGTACTGAGAAGTGAATATGTTAACGTCTAAGGCTGTTACACTTGATTATGTTATACGATAAAACGTACCCTCAAAAGCTTGCCTGACAGTGGCACAGGCACAGACTGTGAGATGGCCTGGCTGCCAGCGTCTCATGCCCTGGTCTTGGGCCCTGTCCACCAGCATCACTGTGGAGAATCAGGTCAGCCCCACAGGGCAATCAAGGGGCCTGGGGCTGAGCTGTGTCTGGGGGCATAGGACACACACTGCAGGCTAAGGAGATGGCTGAGTGACACGGGGCAGGTCCAGTGCTGGCTGGTGGTGCAATGCCCCAGGAAAAGGCCACGCCTAATGGGGTTCACGCACCGCGCAGCACTGCCAGTGGAGGTGTGAGGACGGCGGTGTCCAGCACAGCCCTGCTGAACATCCTGATGCAGCCAGAAGTCACTGACTGGTTACTAACTAAGCTAGGCTGGCTTTGAGGCCTTGGACCCAGGCATAATTCAGCTCATCTCCTTAGCTCCAGAAATTCATCTCAGGTATTGCCAAGGATGCCCTAACAACAGAGAACCTGACTCTTGCCTTGGTGAGTATGTCACCAATGTCTTTGAAGGAGCTGCACAACTTCACTTGAGCCAACCTAAATGTACTTTTCTGTCCTCATGCCAACCTGTTTTCATAATAAACTTTATTTTGACCAAAAAAAAATATTTAAAAAATCACCCTCAATGATGGGTGAAAAGTGAGCTACATTTGCTTATCAGATTGACAAAGATTAAAAAAGAAAATCATAGCAAAGGTGTGGAGGAAACGATATTCTCATGCATTGCTTTATAAAGGTAGCGTAAATTGGTAGGGCTTTCCACTTGGCAATATCTATTAAAGACCTAATTAAACACAGAATCTAACTCAGCAATTTATCACATAAATATACAAAAACATATGTACATGGATGCATATGTATAAAGTGTCATGTATAACCAGTACATTGTCTGTAATACCCTAAGGATATAACAAAAGGGCTAGATTTATGGCCAGTTATATAATTTAATATGAAGCCATTAAAAGCGGATCTATATTATTAACACGGAAAACCAACATATGTTTGGTAGCATCAGGAAGCAGTCAGGTACTAAAAACTTGCTAAAATCCCACTTCTGCATACATGCCCAAAAGAACTGAAAGGAGGGTCCTGGAGACAAACTTGCACATCTATGTTTGGAGTACCATTATTCACAGGAGTCAAAAGGTGGAAGCAACCTTTTGTCCATCAATGCGTGAGTGGATAAACAAAATGTGGTATATGTACACAATGGAATGTTTTACTGAGTCTTAAAAAGGAAGGAAATCCTAACACCTGCTACAACATGGGTGAACCTTCAGGCCATTATGCTAAGTGAAATAAGCCAGTCACGAAAAGATAAACATCGTTTAATTCCGCTTACATGAGGTATCTAGTCAATTCATAGAACTAGACCCACAATGGCGGTTGTCAGGAAGGGGCTGAGAGGAGTGGGTTTACTGGGTAGAGAGTTTCAGTTTTGCAAGATGAAAAAGCTCTGGGGATTGGCTGCACAACAGTGAATATAGTTAATGCTACAGAACTTTTCACTAAGCAATAGTTAAGATGGTAAATTTTATCTGTTTTTTTTCTTACCACAATTTTAAAACTTGCTGAATCTAATATATATGGAAATAATCTGTGCAAAGAGTAATCATCCCAGAATGGATAATCTATGAGAACAAATAATTTGAATCTGACTTGAAAAGGATTTTTTTTTAAATTTATTTTTTGTTTTGTTTTATTTTTCTTTTGGAGGGGGAGGTAATTGGGTTTACTTCCATATTATTTACTTTTAGAGGATTGAACCCAGGACCCTGTGTATGCTAAACATACACTCTACCACTTGAGTTATACTCTCTCCTTCAGAAGAATTTTTTATTTAACATAAGATGATGTTTTTAAAAAGTATACATATGTTTCAAAGTCAAATAGGCTTGCAAAATAGGTAATGAACTATATATTCACTGAGAATTGTTTTCTATATTAACAGGTCTTACTTAATTTATAATTTTAAATAAAAATATAGTTCCATATAAATATATGCATATCTATACATTCATAAAGATATAATTTTCTAACACTCATAAGGACCTGTGAAAACAGTATCTCTTACTGCTTCAACAGAGGTTAAAACAAAAACATAGTATTTACGTACATACTATGTACTGAAATTACTTAATGGTGGTTAAATATAGTCGGTAAAAGAGAAAAAAGATCTGGATTGTTTTCCTATTTTACATTTTTAATAGTTACAGTAACATGCCTAGCAGTTGTTATACTCTACAATAACTGTCACAACCAATCTGTTCATTTTAATTTTAGTTTAGTGATCTTTTTTAAAAAGTTCTATTTATTGCAGTGTTGTGGACTAGGGCTCCTAAACTAACCTAAAAATGCTAAATAAAATAACTGTAAAGGAACTATATTCAATATCCTGTAGTAACCTATAATGAAAAAGAATATGAAAATGAATATATGTATGTGTATGTGTGACTGAAACATTATGCTGTATGCCAGAAATTGACAAATTGTAAACTGACTAGACTTCAATTTAAAAATTTTTTAAATTAAAAAAAAAAACTGTAAAACACACAATATGTGATTATATGAATTTAAAGAAAATAAGGGAAGTCATGGGAGGCCAGGAACAAAATGGCAACAGGAGTCCAGTGTCATAAAGCAGAAGAGTCTGGCTGTCTCTGGGGCGTTTTACTGGAGCTTCGGTTTTACTTTTGTGTATGTTGAGGAACAAAGTCCAAGAAGGGCTGGAATTCAGATGGTAGATCCTCTTGTATAAAGCTAGAACCAAAAAGGGCAACAACCTCAGGGAAAAGAGATCAAGAAACGAAAAAACAAAAACAAAATGGTACAACAAAAAAATCTGTACTGCCAGGGAAAGAAAGTTGTCTGTCCTGGCCCTGATCCTGGGCAGAAGGGAGAAAAAAAGCATCCCTGCAAACTCGTATCTACTGGCTAGTTCTCAGGAATGTTTGGGGCTCTCGTGCCATCTGTGTGGCCCAAAGAAAGACTAAGGTGAGACTTTTAATTTAAAACAAACCTGTGTTGCCAGTGACTTCGGGTGCCTGGTTAAAGAAAATACAAACCCTTCTTGAAGGAATAAACCCTCAATTCTCAACTCATGAGATACTAAATTTATCTGAGAAAGAATATAAAATATGTATGTTAATACGTTTAAAGAAATTAAAGGAAGAATTAGGAGTAAGACTATTTATAGGACCACTGAAATTAAAACATCAAAGGAAGGGTTAACTGGATTAAACATGGGTAAAAAGAGAATTAATAAGCTGGGAGATAAATCAACCAGCATAAAGCATAGGGACAAAGAGACAGAAAAAAAGGTTGAGAGATATAGATGACTGATAAGACAGATTAATACATTTAATTAAAGTTTCAGGAGGATAAAAAAAAAAAAGACAGATGGAAGTAAAATATAGAAAGATGGCTGAGAATTTTCCAAAACTGGTGAAATATATTAACCCTAAGTTTCAGGAAACACAATGAATCACAAGCAGCACAAATAAAGAAACTCTCATCTAGATAAATCACAGTCAAAATTCAGGACACCAAAGACAAACAGAAAATCATACATACAGCCAGACGGAAAAAAGACTTCTGGTCAAGGAAGGACAATCAGGAAGGTTGTGACAGATGACTTCTCAATGGCTACAGGAGAAACCAGAAGACAGTAGAACACAATGTGCTGACAGATAGTGGAGGGAAAAAACTTATAACCTACAATTTAATATCCAATGAAACCATCTTTTAAAAACAAGGACAAAATAAAAACACTGTCAGATGAACAAAATCTAATAGAGAATGCCACCTCATTTAAGGAACTTCTAAGGATATACTTCAGGAAGGAGGAGACTGATCCCAGAAGAAATACCTAAGGTTCAAAATGAAAAGTGAATTTTCAAAAAAATGGCAATTATGAGTCAGTTTAAACAAAGCAAGCATATAAAAGAAAAATACCTAATCTTAGGAACATCAAAATTCTGACCAACTGTAGTAAGTAAGCCATGATGGGGGTGATTGGCGTCAAAGCATTTTTAGAGTATCTGTATTTTAAAGATTCTGATTAATACGACTAACTGTTCATGTTAAAAATCTCAAAATTTACCATTAAGAAAGAGAAACAGAGCAAATGTCATCTACACCAATTAAATGGAAAAAAAAAAAGGAAATGAGAGAAAACATTTCAATTATTTCAAAAGAAGGCAAAAAAGAAAAAAAAGAGGAAGAAAAGCAAAACAAATAGTCAAAATAAATAAAAAATGTTTAATTCTTAGAACTGAATAATGAAAATATCAGATACCAAGACTTGTGGGATGCAACTAACACAAGACTCAAATGCTAATATTTGAGGGTGAAGGTAGGGTGTCAAATAATGAGCCCAAAGGAAGTAAGAAACAAAAGCAGAAATTAATAAAACAGAAAACAAAGGATACAATAGAGTATAAACAAAGGTAAAAGTTAGTTCTTTAAAAAGAATAATATAATTGACACATTTTATGGAAAAAAAATAAAGAGAAAAAGAGAGAAGGCACAAATAAAAGTATTAGGGAAGAAAAGGGGGACAAACGACAAATACAGCAGAGATTAAGAAGGAAGTATTAAGACTTTATGTCAATAATCTGAAAGTTAAGAAAATTACTCCTAGAGAAAACAGAAATGAACAAAAACTGATACAAGAAGAAACAGGCATTTCTAGGTTGGTGAACATGCTGAGGTGCTGGGAGGGAGCTGTGCCTGGAGGGGCATGGGAGCTCTGTATCCCCCCCACATACCTCCTCCTAAACGTGTCTTCCACTTGACTGTTCCTGAGTTGCTTCCTTTATAGTAAATGGTGACAACAGGTACAGTGCTTTCCTGAGCTCGGTGAGTCGTTTCAGCGAATCATGGAGCCTGAAAGGGCGCTGTGGGAAGTAGCCTGGCACCCTGCTTGTGGCTGGTGTGTGAAGTGAGGGCAGTCTTGCATAAACCAAGCCCAGAAGCCTGTGGAATCCGATGTTAACTCCAGGCAGTTAGTGTCAGGAGTGGACTGAATCGTCGGTATCAGATCTGACAGGTGTCTGGGAGGAAAGAAGCTCTCATTTGGTGTCAGAAAACATAGGATTCAACAGAATGACCCAGCCTCATAGAAGCATGTGGTTTAGGAAGAGAAAGGATCAAAGGGCAGGGGATGAGGAACCTTTGATTCCTTGGTGGCTGTACGGTCAGCCATGGTGTAGAGCAGCAGCTATGCTGAGATAAGCTACTGAAGGTAAAAGTTATCGATGGACTTTATTGATGGATCCAACTCCTGGGGAGTTGTTTCGATAGATGCGTAAAGAAATGCAAACCAATGAGAAACAGTGAAATAGACAATCCCTTGATTACTGTTACCTGTAATAGCTAAAATGAAGTTAAGAGGGTGCTGGGTCAGACTCTGATGCTGGGCCAACTGGCTTCAGAGCTGCCTCCAAAGGGAAAAACTATTCGGGGACAACAAAGCACACCAAAGTCCACGTGGCGTGTGGGAAGGGCAAAACCAAGAAACTACCGAGACCGGGCGCTCAGTATGAAGGAGCTGTCTCGTTTGGTAAACTGGTATTCTGAGGAAGCTTTACTAACAAGGACCAACAGAGAAATTTAGGAGCAGGATCCCCACTGTTAAATGCTGCAGAGTGGCAGGACCCACAGCTACGGGACAATCACAGATGGCTCTTCATGATCCAGACACACAGCGGGTTGTTCCCGAGGGAACAGCCAGCCCGGTGCACTGGACAAAAGCTCCTGTAAAGTCTGTTTACACTAAGAAGGGGGACTGCCCGACTTCCCCTATAAAAGTTAAGCGGGACACCCCAGGTGAAGGCACTGACAGTGTTCATATGCAAGCCTTGTGGGGCTGGCATTATGATAATCGGGATATTCACAACCAAAGAGGCCAATCCCCAGGTCATGGTAAGTACCGTGGGCCCCTCTTGCATCAGCAACCCACGTAACCCTACAGTCAGAGAAGCCAGTCTCAGCTTCCCCTCATGAATTTTAACAGATGTTAATAAAGACATTATATTAATTAAAAAGCAAATGTGGGGGGGGCAGAGGAAAGAGTCAAGAGACTGGTCTCGGCAGGGTGGAAATTTTTAAACAGCTATTAAGGAACTGGGTGAATAAAGCAAATATTGATAGGGGTGGAAAAGAGGAAAAAGAAAGGAGAGTGTCAAGGGACCCATCCTAGCAGGATGGACATCTGGATGGTTATTAAGAAATGGGATGCATAAAACGGACACTGATGGGGATGAAACAAAGGTCTTAACGCAGCACTATCTGAGACTGGGTGGATCAAAGGGGCTCCTGCTGGTCCCCCTACATTTAAGGGCCTATTTACCCAGTTTGGAGGAATTTAAGACACAGGAAAAGCAATGATTATGAGAAACCAGACCTGAAATCACCTGGGGCAGCGGTCAGGCAGATTCATCAAGATAAAGACTGCCAGAAGGACCAGGGTCTCTTCGCTCAACCAGCTGCTGGCTAAAATGGTCAAGGGGCGGAGAAGAGAGCTTTCTGGACTCCTTCACTTGGATGGGGCCTCATGCTCTGTGACACCAAAACCTGCTGGTGAAGTCTTAACACAGGCTACGCACAGACTGAGAGAAAATCAGAAATGTTAAGACTGACTGGATTAAGGTGGAAGTTTGGGTGAAAACTGGAATGTTTAAACAGGCTTACCCGAATGGTTTATGGGAATAAATAGTATGTCTAAATGGGGAACCCCCCCCCGAAGTAAAACAGAAGGCATGTCAACGGCCCTTGATGTTAACTGGACACGCTAAACGGGAGTAAGACTGCTCGAGCCCACGCTGCGTTGTAGACCAGAAGCTGGCGCCTGTACAACAGACTGTACAAAGCTCTATGTGGCGCACAGACTGGGGCTACAGCAAAAGCCTGTGAGCACCTCTCAGTGACAACCACTGGGATGCTGGCCTAGAGAATTTCCATTTTAGAGGCCATTCCTAGCCTGCCATCGGACGTTAGTCTAAACTGCCCCTATCACTGAAAGACATAAAATAACTCTGAAACCCAAGAAACCCATGATGTCTTGGGTGATGTCAGAAAGACACTCTAATGAAGAAGGCAGTGCACAGAAGAGCTCCCTGACAAAATGGACACTGTTTACACAAGATCTTGTTACAAGGAGAAGGCAAGGAGGAGATACCACCAGGAGCTTCTTTTCCCAGAGGACTGACTCTGGAACTCAGTGAGGAGCTGCCAGAATTTACTGTCACTTGGACAGTCTAGACTCCTGTCAACTGACCAACAAAGAGCTGCTTGGTTTATGGATGACAGTTCCAAGGTGAACGGCGACCACTCTGATCAAAAAAGGTAAACCCAGATGGGCTCGGTGGGCTGACCTGTGTGCTGCTCTAGCAGTGAGGGAGGCACTGAACCATGGGAAAAGACCATACGCTTGGGTTTTTATGGACTCAGGGATAGTGGAAAACTGGACTATTAGCAGCATGCCTGTATGGAGTGCAGTCATATGGAAATCACCCTGGGAATTTACGGGCCACATTAAAATAGAGTGTGTTGATGCCCGACAGAAGAACCCCCTTCCAGGTTTGGGAAGTGACTGTAACCACCAAGTGGACTCCTTTTTCGTGCACTCCTGTGAAGTGCAGTTGGGTCCATGAAACGAGTGGAGACGGGGGCGCTGCAGGAATGCGGAGATGGGCTGAATCTAGACACAACACCTTTACACGCTCTGAGGCACAAACTGCCAACAAGAATTGTTTTGTCTGCCAGCAAGAGAGACAGAGGCTGTAGACGGCTGTGGGGAGGACCCCCAAGGGGGAACGCCCTACTGTAGACATGCAGCAGGCAAGGAGGCTGCCCTGGAGAGATGCCAGCAGCCCCGGCTGGGGGGCTGTGAATGGGCCCTACCAGGAACAGACCTTCGCACTGGGCTTTGCATACGAGGCAGGAGATGCAAATGCTTAAAATACTACCAGAGGCCTGGAACGGAAGGTACCCTACCACTGTGGGCCGCCAAGTCGCGCATCTTCAGGTTAAGGGACACAACACACTCATGGCACATGGTGTCCGGCAGTGGGAGAAGAGATGCCACATCAGATGGACACACGACGTTGCTTGTCATCCTCATAGTGATGGTTCAATAGAGAATTACAAGAGGCAGTTGAAACATCTGTTGTCTCAAATGGGTGACACAAAGGCACACGGGGCTGACTTACATGCCTTCATGAGCGTGTGCTCACACTCAACACTGGGGCCCCGAGGGCGGGTCCCCACTAGACAGATACTTCTGCTCTTCCGGTGGGTCCAGGGAAAGGGGAATAGAGATGGATGCTGGCATGATTACACTTTTTCCCAAGGAGGAAGGATGCTGGTATGTCAGTACACTTTTTATTTTCTTCCCTACATCAATTCAGCTGTCTTTCTCCTACTTGACGGAGGACCAGGACTACAGTTACAAGTGCCAGGAGCAGGGATGAGTCCCAAGAAACTGAAACTCTATTTTTAAATCTCTATTTCAGAATTCCTAAGAGCCCGATGGGGTGGACTGTGCCTTCACCCCATCCAGCAAAACTAGGGTGAACAGTGAGGCAGAACAGCCCAGCAGCTCTGTACTTCGGAACCTGAGCCCGGTATGAATGCTAGTGGACTGAGGGGCAGATACCTGCTACACTGGCATTGCTGCCTGCAATCTGAACCAGCACCACGGCCAGACCCAACGTCCCTTCCAAAGGAGGGGAAGTCTGGGTATAAATGGAAAGAAAGAGGAACAGTGGCTAAGGATAAAGAAATGAATAAGTGATTATGTAATAAGAGAAATCCAATATTACATTAACACCTTGAAAGGGGCTCAGAGCAAAAGATGACATTGCCTCTCAGCTCAATTATACCAGAAGCCTTGAAAGGGGGAAGCTATATATTGCTGCTTTTGGACCCTGACAAGAGGGAATGGAAGCCTGCAAACCTCAGTGGCCTGGCCCTGGGAGACATTTTCATACAACAGGATGATACACTGAACTAACCGGTAATGACTGAACGGGACAAGTAATGTGCCAGCAGCGTTGAACTGCTGGGGTTCTTTCGCTATTGTAAGGGATCATGGTCAAAGACCGGGGGGCGGCCTGTGGGATAATAAAAAATATGTGATCTCTGTCTCCAGCTAATGCTGATGACAGTGATGAGAACGATGACAGGGGAGGAATGGGAGGGAGAAGTGGGAGGAGAAAGAACAATCCGAAATAAACCATTAAAGACACTGAACTGGTACTTAAGATCTTCCCAACAAGGCCAAACAGTTTACAGACAAGTTACCTCAAATAGTTACAGACCAAATAATTACAACCTTAAATCAATCCTCTTCTACTTTATCTCCCAGAAAAAAATAGAATACTTTCCAATTCATTCTATGAAGCTAGAATAATCTTAATACCAAAAACCAGGCAAGAGGTACAAGGAACAAAAATTATAAGCCAAATCAATAAAAACATAGATGTAGAACTTCTAAGCAAAATGTAAGCAAACTAAACATCCCAGGAAGGCAGTAATACACCACGACCAACTCAGGCTTGTCTCAGGAATAACAGGGAGGAATGAAGACTTTTCACCTTATTAAATGATTTAAAAGGAGAAAAACACAATCTGACTTGATGCAAAAAGAGCATTCAATAAAATACAACATGCATTCATGATTTTTTTAAAACTCTGAACAAACTAGGAATAAAAGGAAACTCCTTTAACCTGGTAACAAGGTATTTACCGAGAACTGGAGCAAATGTTATACTTAGTACTGAAACATTAAAAGGATTCCTTTTAACATCGGGAAAAAGACAAAGATGCCTGCTGTTGTCCACTCCGTTCTCTGTTGCACGGGAGAGCCTCGTTAGTACTGCATGGCAAGGAAGAGAAAGAAAGGTGACAAGGACTGGAGGAGAACTAACAAAACCGTCATTATTTGCACATTACCATCTACTTTACTGTTACAAAACTATACTGAGAGACGTTAAAGAAAGACCTTATAAATGCAGAGATATTTCACTTTCATGAAAGGGAGACTCAATATTCTAAATATGTTAATTGTCCCAAAACTGGATTCAATGAAATTTTAATAAGAAGAAGGTGGTGAAGAGAACTGCCCTATAAGAAACCATTACTTTAAAGCTTTAATAATCACACAACAGCATGGTTTACTACAGGGACAGAAAAATTGGCAGAAGAAATGGAAAGCCCCGAAATATATAAAGGACCTTCACATACAGGAACTTCCATGACAGAAATGGCCTGCAGATCAGAGGGAGGGAGAGTGGTCTATTCAGTCCCTCGTGCTAGAACAACCAGTTACAGATATTTCCAAAATACTAAATTTGATCTCTTCCTCACAACATAAACAAAAATCAATTTCTTGCAGACAAAGGCCTTAAATAGTAAATGTAACTTTAAAACATTTAGGAAAAAAATGCAGACTATTTTTATGTACTCAGAATAGAGAAGGATTTTTTAAATAGAATAGAAAGTTCAGTCATCAGTTAAAAGATCAGTAAATTGGAATTTATGAATATTAAGAGTATCTTAATTCATCAAAAGACCCCTAAAAGGAAACAAAGGGCCACAAATTGGAAGGAGAGAGGTGCCACTCATATAACTGACCAAGGATCCGTGTCTTGAATATATAATGAAAGCTTGTTAAGAAATATGTCTTAATATTTAAGTTTTTGCTTATCACAAAATAAAACTAGTAGTATAAAAACACTGGCCTAAGCTGCTCAATTTCTAACTCTCTTAGGATATAGGTCAGGTCATGGGAACCCACCTTCTGCCATCAAAATATCAAATTTGCTTTTATAATTTATAAATTCCATAACCAACAAGTTAGAATGTTTAGCAACCTGTGTTAGCATGACTAGCAACCTGTGTTTAGGTTTCCAACTTCTTCAAGAAAACTTCAAGCAGCTCCTGCCTTCTGACAAGGTTAATTCATGCACAACTTGCAGAGGGAGAGGAAGGCAAGGAGTACTGTGAAGGCCCACAGGCAGGTGTGCAGCGTGGGCTGTGGGTAACTGCTTATTTCCATTGTGAACAAAGGAGGTAAGCAAGGCCCCAAAATATTCCTGAGACTTTAATTACTGGTACCAACAGTCAGAGGCTGGTGTTTAAATTCCTCTCTTTTATTCCTCCCCTATTCCTTTGAACAGATGATCAGACTCCAATACTCCCACTGTCTTGCTCCAGGTATTTCTCGGCGGCAAAAGAACAGTGTTCTTTTCTGACCTGGGGTCCTAGAAAAGAGCCTTTACCTCTTGGGTTCATTCTCTACTTAAAATTTCTAGCTAGTTACCACTGCAAAGTGACTGTGATGTACACATTCTCTGAATAACAGATTGGATCGCTTTAAATGGGCTGTGGACCAGAATTTTTAATCAGTTTAGAAGGACATTTTTATCACTGAAATTCAACTATTTTGATTCGCTTTGGGTTTTCATGGTAATTGTTCAAGGCAAATGTTTTTAAATTTTATGGCATCAGTGAACAAAAAATGAAATATCAGATGTTATTAAAACCCCTGAACACAGTCAGGAAAAATGAAGAAGGGCACCAGAGTACAAATCAACATAACAGCTCTCTTATTTCAGTCATTTAAATGAAATGTCTTTTTCTAACAGAAGAGATATTGTCACTGTTAAAATCTGCATTTACACAGATACTCTACAATTATTTAACATGGTACCTTTACAAAAGACCTTCAGAGGTGAATTTATAATTTAAAAATAAATATTGAGACAGAGAAGGAGAGGTTAAGTGCAGTGCCCTCTACAGTTAACATGTGGATAACTGTGCTGTCCACGTGTGTTAACGTGTGGTTGCTCTGGAGAAAGACTGATCCGAGCCTGTTCTCAGCTCTACCCCATTACCTAATAGCTGTGTGATCCTGTGTATGTTACTAAGCTTCCCTGAGCCTCCATTTCCTCCTTCATAAAAGCATGGCCCGTAGTAACTCACTGATGAGAGGATTAAATGTAGGGGGAGAAAATCCAAAGTGCATAAGGCATTTTAGTAGTATAATTCCTAATATAAAGTGATTTCCATGAATGGTTAGAAAATTACTTCATGGGGCGCTTTTTTTTTTTTTTTTTTTTGTATGACACTTAAGAAAACATATGTAGCGTTCTGCAATCTCAGGATTCACTCTTGTTCTTGGCATAAGACCAAGTTACCAAAAACTACTCATGTGAGTACAAAACATGCTCATAAATACTCATTAACTTGAAACTGAAATAAGTAGGTAGATGTTAATTAACTCTAACTTTTCAACAGACTCCATAAACCAAATGGGATAAGCTAATCAAACGGAGCAGAAAGATAAAACAGCTCAGGACAGACCAAGCAGTGAGACATACAGTGCTACTTAAAACAGGAAGTGTGATAATGAAGGGGTTTTTTTCCTTTAAAAAGCATGACATTTAGTGTCAGAGAACATGTATTACGTTCTCAACCCTGAAACAAATGCCTTGACTGTTTAACAAGGTTATACTTTAAACGCGGTAATATGCTGGACCCTCACAACTTAAGATCTGCATAACTTACAGAGGGCTAATGTAGGACTAATAAAGCAAATCACAATCACAACAACATGGGCTGTCATTCAGTCAGCAATGGTGCCCTAAGTACCGTGTGCAGGCTTTCTTATTTAACTTTCACAATAAATCAGTGAGAGAGGAAGGAAAAAATCTGTTACCCCCGGAAAGATGAACTGACACTCAGGAAAATTACTAACTTGTTCATGGCTACAGTTAGTAAGTGACAGAACAGAGATGTGAACTCATGACTGTTACCACTCCAAACACCAATATTCTTTCTGGCCCAAATTGCTTCTCTAGGCAGAACATAAGGAAACAGAACTCAATGACCAGAAAGATCCCTTGTAAATGTAGGATCTAAAATTATTTTTACTAATAAGCTGTTACACCTGAGGGTTATTAACCTCCAGGCCCCTGCCCCTCCCAGCAACTCTCTGACCCCTACCCACTTCAGGGAAAAAAGCAAGAAAGAAAGACATGGAAAGGAAAAGAGAATTACTTAAAGTTAAATATTTCAGATACAAAAGAGCGACCTGCAGGTAATAACCTGCACTAAGAAAGCGAGGGAAAGTGAGTGAGAATTTAGGAAAGAATTTAGATTAGTCATTAGACAAGAACTCCTAACAACAAAACTGAGACACTGGAACACATTATCAGACAACATTATGTAGGATAAACTGAAGAAAATACAACCTCGTGAAGGGCTGTCAACACACAAACAGTGTCAACACACACACAAGATGGGGAAGTACAAATATAGCCTGCTTGGCTCAGCCCCATTTATAATTTAAAATAGAAAAAAAAAAAAAAAGGAAACTGGTAACACAGCCTGACAGCAGCAGTCAGGAGACCGCACTATTCTGCCAGCCTAAACGCAAGGTAGCAGAACACTAGCCCAAATATCAGCGCCACATTTCTCAAACGACCCATCAGTGCACAGGTACCGTTTCACATTGTCCTTCAATCCACTGTCCATTAAGACATCTCTATCTGCTCTGCAAACTCGTTTTCAGGCTGGAACCAGTACTCCAGTCTAGACTCAACGTGAGTCACAGTGGATGCGCTAGTAAAATAAAACTCAAATTGTGTTGGTTTCTTAAGGGTGTTTTGGGATAATTTTGAATGAAAAATATCACAAAGATCATTTCCTTCTGGGATTAAAAAACAAACAGAAAAGCCCTACTACGTAACTTTAGTGGGACTGCTGGACCTCGGAGAATCGTGCCTGTTCCACACGCCTGTCTGTGCCCCTTCTCCCGCTAAACGTGAAATTACCCGCAGGCAGAGATCCAAAGCCAACTGCCTTAGGGAGCTGCAGAGTCAACATTCTGTGTGTCCCTTTCCAATATCAGCTGAGTTTTGATGTGAACCTTTACTAATCTGTAAAAAAAATAAGAAGTCTACATGTTCCTGGTAGGTAGAGGATTCTCTCAGTTTCACTATAAAAACAAATGTTTCGTTTATGATGATTATGTATTATCAGGGGAAAAAATGGCTTTTTCCATTAAAAAATAGACACACTCAAGTTATCCAAGTCAACGCTTTTATATTCCTTCCCTTTTCCCTCCACAGCCACTGCCGCCCAAAGAGAAGTAACCCCTCAGCCTCTGGTCCTGCCCAAACCCACTCCTTTCACACAGAACAGAACAGACTTCTGACCACGAATTACTTGGTTTGAATAATATACCCCGTGGAAATACAGTAGCTGGAGCATAAGTACCTGCTGTGGGGAGACCTCAAGTCTAGGGCAGACCTACCTTGTGAGTAGAGAAGGATCTGCATCTCTAAGAGAACACAGGTGAACACCTGCACCAGGTTCTCCAGCCCCAGGAGCTCAAAGGCCTCCCGCAGAGGGTAATCGGAGAGGGGGAGCTCACTGGGCCCCGGCCTCTGGCAGATGATGGGTTCATAAACACCGTAAAACTTCAGCGATCTCCCTGGAGGTGGAAGGGGCACCTCGTAGAGAATATTATGGATGTAGCTCTCCAGCGGCAGGGGTGGTGGCTGCTGTGAGGTAACGGCCTTGTAGAGCTGGATAAGGAATTTCTTGCAGGCCTGCATGAAAGGCAGTGGTGTGATCAAACAGATACTTTTGGAAACATACAGGGTGTCTCTGCTGATGTCATAGGAGTTGTATCGCTGGAGTTTCAAAAGGGAAGTGGTGTCGCCCTCGTCAGCGCTGCTGGCCAGCGAGTCCATGCTGCAGGACGACGAGGCGTACACGCTGCTGTAGTGCTCCGCGTTGTGCATCTGGTACAGCGTCTGCATCGCCGTGCAGATCTGCTTGCTTGTGACTTCTTCATAGAAGGTGAGAACGAAACCGTAGGTGCGAGAACCGTCTTCCCGGGTGATTATAAATGAGTGGAACTGGGGATCTTTATTGTCAGTTTGTGTTCTGAACGACAGCCCTTTAGGCATGCATAGCTGGAGGGGAAAGAGAGCACAAGCATCAGAACGCGCACACAAACAACTTCAGACCAGAAAGAAATGTCTGCGAGCCTCCACCTGGGCCTGGGACCTCCGGCAAGTCACCTAACGTCTCTAAGTCTCAGTCTCTTTATCCGTGACATTTGCTGCATCAATGACTTGAAGACAAAATATGCAAGGGCACTTTATAAATATTTCATATTTAAGGACTATTTTGGGAGTAACGATAATGTTTCAGAGGAATATGTAAACAGGTGAAGGCTCATTTGATAAATGGAAAAAAGTTAAACACAGAATAATAAAATTAGCATCATTTTTGCTGTTTTGAACGATATGATACTCTATCAGAAAAATAAACTTTGAAAATTGGAATGACTTTTTATTGACTGTAGCAGCAGAGTAGAAACAAGACATTTTAGATTATTTCCAGTAGAGATTATGCCTTTGGTCTTGGGAACTACCCAGGATTGAGTCAAACTTGGCAATAAAATTACATAATTACATGAAGAGTTAAAAATGCTATATTTAAGGTACTTAAAAGGCATAAGAAATTAGAATTGATTCCTTCAAACACTTTAAATAAAAGAAATAAAATAAATTACAGAAAACTTGAAATGGACTAAGGAAAACAGAACTTGTAATTCATAATCATTATTAATTTTCTTACTATTTCTTTCTCCTTTAGTATTACAATATGCTTTCTGCATAGAAATAATTTTACCATACATTACTATATTACATTTTTCTTTTTCTTTTTTTTCTTCCAGATTTAACAGTTGATCAGGAGTAAAATTTAGAAGTTCTCCCAAATCCAGATTACCAAGAAACTGTAATTCACTTTAAAAGTTACATGTCCTTCCTCCAAACCGTGAACAAGCACTTACTAAGTGTCTTTCTGAGCGAGGCCCTGTGACGGTGGGATAATGGTGAGAGAGACACAGCTCCCGCTCCCCCGGAGCTTCCAGTCCGGTAAGGATGACGGATGATTAAAAATCATAAAGTAGGGGAAGTGCTGTGACAGAGTGAATACAGGCTGCTGCGGGAAAGACACAGCAGGGGGACATAAATGAGAAAGGAGGGAGCTACTGGGGGCAAAATAAAGGACGTCCAAGTGGAAACCTGAGGATAAGTACAGGTGCTCGTGAGATAAGGAGAAGGCAGAGGGGACACGTGCAAAAGCCCAGAAGAGGGAATACGCAGTCTGGAGGGACTGAAACCCATTCGTGGTGGGGGCCGTGAGAGAGAGCGCAGGAGACATTAGAGACGAGACTGTGAAGGGCCCCGGTGAGTCATGCCAGGCGTCTGAGGAGGACAAGGGGAAGCCTCTGAAGGGCTTTTACAGAAACAGATGTGCCTCTTAAGACATGAGCCTTCAGGCATGCAAGGGTGGTGGCTTTCACAGGGGTTCCAAGGAGGTAGAAGGGCTGCTCCGAGTCTTAGAGTTTTCTCTGGTGCTCCTCTCTCTCACCGCATCATCCAGTCCATCAACAAAGATCATCAGTTCTACTTTCAAAAACACATTCAGAAGCAAATGACTTCTTCCTATCTTACAACTCTTACTACTCTAATCTAAGCCACATTCTTCTCTCGCCTGGATGACTACTACTATCCTCCTAACCAGTCTCCCTGCCTTTGTCCTTGTCGCCTGTATCTGCTCCCCCGTATGGTAGCCAAAGTCATCCTTAAAATGTATGTTAGATCTTGCCATTCTTCCCAAAACCCTCCTGTGGTCTTTCATTTTGCTAACAGCTGAAATCGTTACCCTGAAAGGTCCCTGGGAGGCACCCCCTGACGTGGCCCCAGCAACTTCTCTGCCCGCATCCCCCGCTGCTCTTCAGCTCTGCTCCAGCACCGCCGGCCACACTGCTGTTCTGCGAGCACACCTATCAACCTCTTGCTGCAATCCGCTCTTCCTCCTGGCTGGAACTAGCTTCCTTGACCCACACAGTTCATTCCCAGTGGAAGGCTGTATTTTCTTAAAAAATGGCTTCAAAAAAATTTCTAGTGTCACGTGCTCTTCCAGAACCTTGCCACTCTCCCACCGAGAAGCTGGGGGCCTGCTCACAGCGCCTACACCCGGGCCCCACAGGTCTGCTTTGTGAAGCATCAGGTGATAAACATCTCCGGCCAGCCAGTCTTAGTCACAACTACTCCGCTCGGCTCTACCACTGTGGCGTGAAAGCAGCCACTGACAACATGAGGAATGAGCATGACTTTGTTCCAGTAAGACTTTATTTATAAATTGGGCAGTCAACTGTATTTGACCTAAGGGCCATGATCCTGCCCAGCCCTGGCCTCGTCAAGAAAAATGCAACAGAAGTAGCAAGTGACAGTGAGTGACTTTTGAGGCAAGGCTTTATAAAAAAAGGCAATACAGCCTCCCCGTGCCCCTCTGGTCACACACCCTGAGAACCCTGAGCCAGCATGTAAGAGGTCTGGCTAACCTGAAGCTGCTGTCCTAGACCCACCTCGTGGTGGGACCACAGAGGCAGCCCCAGCTACGTTTCTAGCCCAGAAGACAGGCCCTGCGTGAGCGGGCCGCAGAGCTCCCAGTCCTCAGCTTCTGCACCACCCTGACACCTCACAGAGCAGAGTGGGGCTCCCCCGTAAACTTCACACAAATTGCAGGTCTGTAAGCAAAATAATAATTTTGCTGTTTTAAATTCAGAGACTACAGTCCCTAGGCCAAAGCCAATCTGCCACATGCTTTTGCAAATAAAATTTTATTGGAACACAATCACGCCCATCCTTTTTTTTTTGGAGGGGGGAGGTAATTAAGTTTATTTATTTGATGAAGTACTAGGAATTGAACCTAGGACCTTGTGCGTGCTAAGCATGCACTCTACCACTGAGCTGTCCTCCCCCAATCATGCCCATCCGTTTAAGCACTGGCCATGGCTGCTTTTGCCCTTCACTGCGACAGAAACTGTAAGGCCCACAACGCTCAACTATTTACTCTCTGGTCCTTTGTGGAAAAACCTGCCAGTCTGTGTTTCACACAACTTAAGTAACATTGGGATGGTCTGTCATGTGGCTACAGATACCAAAAAACTCCTTTACTTCCTGCAAGTCTCCATGTGAATATTACCTTCCTGTACCTTTCTGTAAAAAATGGTGTTTTCATCCTGTAATTGCCATTGAAATGTCACTTCTCTAGAAAGTCTGTATTGAATGAAGCAACTAAAATCTTGCACCACAGTAAACATATGTATACTGACAAACATTAGTGGATTCTCTAGTTTTGTTTGAGCTCTAGATTGCAAACTATGCAAGGACTAGTAACAGCCCTAACCGTTCAAGAGGACCACACGTGGAACAATATACTATCTGGGGCCATAATCAATGTTGATAAAGCTGAAAAGCAAAAACTGTGAAGCTCAGCATAAGTAACCCAATGAAAACGACTTTATATTTCATATCACTTAATATGAGACTCGGAAAGAGTGAAGGTAGCTTTACTTAATTGTTATTATATATGCATGTTGACAAGAATTAAATTACTGTGTATATTTGGGCAGAATAAAATACAGATTTATCTTATGATAAATCCATGAATGCCTGGATTTGCTAAGGACAAAACCTGCTTCTTCCTAATCTTGGGAATAAAAGGCTATGGCAGGGGATTTGCAAAATTATGCCTTCACATTAAGGCTGCTTTCATCAGAACAAGTCAATAAGATCTTCTGCTGATATTATGAATGAAAACTCATCTGACATACTTCCTATAATCAATGAAGGTTGCAGGAAGGATGATTTGAATAGACTTGCTCCAGGCTAAGCTCAAACTTGCATAGCACAGTGCAAGGCACACTAAGTGTTTGTTGAATGAATGAATGAATGAATGAACAAGAAAATCAGAAACTACAGCTTGAGGTACAGGATCAGACAGAGCTCACCTCCTGACCCAGCCTTTAGTTCTCTTTTTACATCAAGCAGGCACTACAGAGACAGTGACCTCCAAAGTCAACATAAAGACTTAGTTTAATTGACAGGCGTTCCTGACATCATAAACCACAAAATTACAGCTCAAACTGTTTTTGAACACCTGCCAAATATTCCCTTAAGGGTCTGTAGCTTTCTTTAGCACGCATTCAAACATTTACAGGAAGAGCTTGCCAAAAGTTGTGCTCAACATGAAGAATAACTTTCTATGCTACAGATAACAGATGTAAGAATTCTTAAATTCTCTTCCTACAAATCAAAAAAAGTAAGAATTCTATTTCTAATCCAGGAACCATAAATTGGAAAATGCTATTGTTTTTTCATTTTTAAAAGTGAGAATCGCATGCATTGAAGTTTATTTTTATAATCTTAAGCTATAAATCAAGACGTGCTCACCATGGCATTCAACGACATCTTGTTATCCCTTAATACTGTTGTTTGCTAACAATCCTCTCCCCATCGGACTCTCCCACAACAGCTAAAAATTTAGAGTGGTCACTGCTGATCAGATTGTCGCTGGCAATCAGATTACGCTAGCAAAGTGAGCCCATAACGCTGTGTACATCTCCTGACTCCTGACTTGAGAGACCAAATGTCCTTATTACCTCTCTGGGCTCTTTCAGGCAGTCTGGCTAGAATTTTAACAACTCTTTTTTCTATTTTCTATAGTTCTATCTATGACTCCCATTCCTTCTCTCTTACTATACAAACAAAAGGTATTCAAAAACCTTCCAATGAGTTGCTCAGTTTACCCTTCCTTCCTTCTTTTCTAATAAACATTTATTTTACATCATTTGTTGTATTAGATCTTGGTAATTCAAAAGACAAATAAGAAAATAGTCCCATATTTTAGGGAGCTCACAGCCAAATAGAAAGAGAGAGAGATAAGCCAACACTTACAATATAATGTGATCACTACTGCTAAAGAGTGTGTTCAAGGTGCTGCAGGAATAGAGAAGAGAGAACATCTAACAATTCCTGCTTTACAGATGGTTGTGCAGTGGAGGTGACACCTGAATACACAAAGATGGGACAGGGAAGTCCTGTAAGCAAGCATACATTCCCTCATTTATCAATGATTCGAACCTCTGCCATGTGCAAAGCTAGGGATATGCAATGCATGAGAGAGTGTTCCTGTCCTAATGGTACTTACATTATAGCAGGAGACGCTACATAATTAATCAATTCATTCCAAATATGATAGTGCTACACAAAGGTACAAGGTGCCAAGAGAACCTACGGGGACCTGACTGAATGTTGGAAGGGTGATGGAGGGATGGAGGGCGATGGTCAGGGACGGCCCCTCTGAGGACATGTTTAAAGTGAAACCCAGAGGGTCAACATGAAGAATTCACCAGGAGGAGGGCAAGTGGAAGAGCCCCCTAGGGAGTGAGGCAAATGCAGAAGCAGAAGCTCCAGAGTGAAGAACGGACAGGGCAGGAAAGGAGACCAGTTAGACAGTCACTGCAGGAGTCCGGGGGCGCGCCTGGTGCTTTGGCCTAAGGCGGGTGAGCAGAAGCAGAGAGAAGACAGATAACTGACTGCTTATGGGAGAGGGGGAGAAGGTGGGAACCTTCAAGGATGATGCTAGATTTTTGGCTTAGGCAGCCAGGAAGATGGCTGCACCACTCTGACCAAGACTGGTGGGAAGACGGTGGGTTCAGTTTT
This sequence comes from Camelus bactrianus, assembly GCF_048773025.1. NCBI lineage: Eukaryota > Metazoa > Chordata > Mammalia > Artiodactyla > Camelidae > Camelus > Camelus bactrianus. Next base: position 19,749,143 of record NC_133572.1, read on the forward strand.
GGAAATGCTGAGTTTGAGATGCCAGTGTAACAGTCTATCTACGATGCTAACAAAACAAACAGGCTCTCTCAGGAACAGCTGGATCGAAGCCCCTTTCCTAGGTTTTACTGTGAGGCACGAACTTACAGCTGGGGCAAAACGAGGGCTTACTTTCATTCTAATATCAACTCTGTGGATGTAACTGAGGGTCACCCACTTCAAATTCAAACACTTGCTTAGTTTGTAATAAGTATACGGTGCTCTTTTTCCTCTGAGTTTTGCAAGATGAATCTGAACAGGTTTTTTTCAGCCAATCTTTTATGTTTTACTCTCTGGTCATCATTCCACTCCACACTTCTCTGTGATCGAAGTAAACAGTAAACTGTAAACTCTGGGTTTTATAGATTATAAAGAGCTATATAATAGTTATTATGCTTGTAATTACCTGAAATAACATATATCAGATGTTTCATTTAGGACATATGAACAAACTAGAAACTCTAGACTTCACAGAACTTGCTTAAAAAGATACTGACTATATTTTCTTCCTAACAAGTTATCCTAGATTCACTACATTCTGAAGGATCTCTACCAGAACCTTACTTACATAGACAGTCATGGATGCCAATATGCAGATTTCCTTAAAGGAATCTGAAATCGGGGTGGAGGGAGACAGGGGAGCTTCAGCTCCATGTGCAATGCTTTGTTGATTTTAAGAGGAAAGGTATGGATCTGAAGCAACTTTGTCAAATGTTGACATGTGTTAGTTCTGGGTGGTAAGTTTATGATTGTTGTTCTGTTCTGTTTTATGATACTTCCATTTTTTTCCCCACAAAAATTTCTGAATCCACAACCAAAAGAGATGTAAAAGTAATTAATTCAGAAACAATTTCTAATGTCACATATCTGTGTTCTAATACATGTGCATTGCGCTCATACACAAGAATTTTTTTTATTTAACAAATTGCATTGCTTTGGGGTACTTCATTTGTGTGAAATTAATGAACCTTATTCAAAGTTCCACTTTGTTAGAGGAATGACTGACATTACAGAAGGTGGTAACTTACTGGAATAGGGTTTTGCTAAAGGCAAGGACAAAGCCTTATACCTTTAGGTGGGAATAAATTATAGCTTCATACAAATGCACTTACTAATAAATCAAAGAGGAAATTAAGGGCAGTAAATCTATGACCCAAATGCAGACTAGTTTAACGGGATGCTTTTCAGAGATTTTCAAGGAGTACTAAGCAAAGCTGTTTAGATTTGCAGCAATAAATAAAATGCTGTATGGTGCTTAAGCGTCAAAACACAAGCCTGCGTGTTTATTCCTCGGAGGGAAACTTTCTGCTCGTACAAAATAACTCACAGACAACAGGTAAAGAAAATATCAAAGACAGATCAAGGAAGCTTTAAGTATGAATGTTATGCAGAAAGAGGCAAAAGCTATCACAGATAGCTTACTATTAATCCATCCAAATGATTAAAAGAGATAAAATATATCAAATATGGCATTTTGTTCCAAATGACTATGGATTCATATTGTAGTAAGAATCTAGTTTTGCACACCATTCTGATTCCTCACAGGACAATTTATACTTTGAAATATCTTACTAATTAAATAAGATTAAGTTTTATAATCTATTTACATTCTTCTCCATTTTCCCATTGCTTCATTTAGATCCTCTTCTCTTTAATATCTTTCCATAAATTTGCTGGCATAAGCAGCTGATAAATTATTTTTTGTCACTGCTATGTGCTGACTATTTTAGTCAGAAGCTTGCTGGCGGCTCCTCCAACTCTCACCAACGTACCTGACGGCTGTGTTCTACTTCGTATCCAAAGTACGAGGCTGGGCCCCACAGGGCTAACTTCCCGGAAAACGGCATCTCTGATTATTTGGGGTATATTGTTGCACACTGGGTAACAGTTTAGAAAAAATAACTACACTGTGCTCTGCAAAGAATCAAAGTCTAAGAGCCAAGTGCCTTAGGCATCCGCCCTCACAGGAAGTACCATGATACTCCCCCCTTGGAGCATGCCCAGACTGCAGCGGGTTTGCTGTGATACAGAACATCACACAGGGTCTAATGTGACTCGTATCATTCCGGCACAGGCCAAAACCAGATTATATAGTCTCCTTGGGGAAGGCAGCATGCACTTGGGAAAAAAGCTAGAGAGTAAACATGATCCATATTTAACCTCTGGGACTTCCTGTACAACTCTGGGCAAGTACCTTCACCTCTGTAAAACGTGGGTAAGAATTCTCACTGGGCACACGTAAGCATGGATGTGAAAGTAACATACAGGAAGTATCCAGCAGGCGTCTACTGCGTATTAATTTTCTTCCCTTAGTATCACACCATAATGGGGCCTTGTGGCTCTACCTTTAAAACACTCAAAAAGAGCCTCACGTACCAGTGTCTCAGTCCACCTTTAATCCTTTCTGTGCCTGCCATGCCTGACCTCTGACCTGCTCACTTTGAGGCCCCCTCATTTTTGTAATCACAGAGTACATGGAGGTACAAAATATTATTCAGGCTTCTAAGCACGATCCTTCCTAAATGACCTGAAAATTATGATCTACTGTCATTTCTAAGAACCTCTAAAGGGACTTACAATCACCACTGGTAACTCATTACATTTCAAATTCCTTATAAACAAATTCCTACTAATGTCTAAATGATGCACTGAAGGTCCTTTCTCACCTCTGTGAGCATGATAAAGCACAGCCCCATCATACAACAGGCCTTGAAGCATGAAACCTGTAACCATGCTCCTTCCACCAGGCTCCTCCTCTCCAGGCAAACAAAATAACATCACTGTTTATCAAAGGATCTGTGTACTAATTAGCACAAATTCACCACACAGCTTAATAGCAGGGAAAGAAAATGGGCTTTGAGGGTCTGTCGTGTACACTTATGAGCTCTGGGTACCACAAGCAAGTTGCTTAGCCTCTCTGAGCTTCACTTTCTGCATCTGTAAAATGAGGATAATATTACCTTACAAAAATGTTTAAAGAGTTAAATGAAATAATGTAGAAGTTCAAAATATAGTCACTACTGTCACCGTAAAATAAAAAGTAGGCTGAAGAGGAAAAGAGTAAACACATACCATGTTTACTGCATCTTGATCAAAAGGGTTCCATTCTATATTCTGAGGGTAGTGGGCCAGAACTTTGGATTTGAATGTTCTTCTCAAAGGACTCTGGTCAAAATTTTCACCTACAACAGATAATTAATAATTAGTTAATATCTAGAACGTTCTCAAAAGCACGTCATAGTTTTATTTTTATTTTGTAGACAAACTGATTGATAATGTTGAAACCTGATTCCATTTCTATCTCTAACAGTCTGAGCTATTATATTTCAGTGGACAACCGGACAGGAACTGTTAATAAGAGATACGCATTTAAAATTTCAGAATCTGAACTTTAAAATCCTGGCTAGACAAATGATACTAAAAATCAAGGTGTGCTAAACCAATCCGTGCTGTAACCTAATTACTGTCCTCATTTCAGTATGCGGTGATTAAAAAAAATCTATTTAAAAACATTTAATTCACTAAAGAAACATCCTGAATTCAGCTAACTGTACTTCTTGAGATCCCCAAATTTTGTACATGGATAGTAGACCCAATGCTGCAGTGCCCAAAGGAGGCAACTTTGCTTGAATTCCCACAACAATCTCTGTTAAACGTGACTGCAGCTCCATGCTTTTACAAATAATAGAATTAACGGAACCAGAGACATCATTATCGAGTTGCCTTGTTTAGTAGACAGAACACATTAAACACACTAACCTCTGAAAAGAAACAAGCTATTCTAAGTCAAATTCGTCCCCCACCTGTTAAAATTCTGGAAAGGTAAAAGTAGGCTTTTTTTTCTGATGATTATATGTAAGAAAATCCAGTAATAACTGTCAATTCAGTTCCTTATCTCCTTGACTAAATTAACTCCCATGAGATCTGTTACCCCCAAATGCCTTACTTTCATAAAATATTTTAATGTGGCTGGATCTTAAATTCTCAGTGTCAAAAGGCTGAGATTGAGAAATTAGAAAGATCTTAGGAGTACAAGATCTTGTGGTAGCTCACAGCGAAAAAAAAAATGTGACAATACATGTATGTTCATGTATAACTGAAAAACTGTGCTCTACCCTGGAATTTGATACAACATTGTAAAATGACTATAACTCAATAAAAAATGTTAAATAAAAAGAAGAAGATCTTAGGAGCAATATCATTCTCTCTGCTGTTTTTTCTACTTTTTAAATTCTAATCAAGTGCAAAACACGAGCTGCTGTATTAAGAGATAAATGCCACTTACTGGTATTTGTGCAAGTGAAAATATCATAGAGCAACTCATGAGTCACACTTTGACATCTAGTTAACTCAGTTCCCATCTCTGGGAAAAATACAAAGGATGGGTACTAAAACACCTTTCAGTGCAAAATTTAACAGATCACAGAAGAAGGGAAAAGTCACAATGCAAAATCTTGCTGGAGACTGCAATATAAAATACACAGGAGCTTTTCTGAATGAAAGCACGTAATTTAAATAGATTTGCTGCAGCAGCTAACCTATTACTTCTAATTTAAGTCCTTGGCCAATGATCATTTTCCTTTGGATGCCCCTTACTTCTTCAGGAAAGCACTTCATCCCTTTATCTTTCTACCCCATACTCTCATCTTCTAAGAATCAGATCGAGTACAGAGCTTCCACTTCTAGAAGAGAAACTGTCAAAGGCACCCCCCTCTAAGGAAAGCCTATCAATTTCTGCACCATGCTTCTAGGGCATATGAACATATGAACATTGAAAAGTCAATGGAAAATGTGAAACAATCCATGGGTCACTGTATCTGATGAAAGGAGTCCGAGTTCAGCATGGTAGATTTCAGGAAAGGTAAATGGTATCTTTAAGTTGATACGAGATTCTCATGCAATACTAAGAATTTTTAGATTATTCATTTCTTCGTTAAAAAAAAATAGGTTACTTCTCACTTCACTTTAAGTCAAAGGAAAAAGCAAAACAGACATTCTCTCCTGGTTCTAAGGTTTATGCTGCATACTGTGCTAGTGACACAGCAGCAGGATATCCTCAGATTACACCCAGCCATCAAGACACTCCTCTTCGCCCACCCTCGGATACCAAAAATGGTTACTCTATCATTCATAAATGTAAGTGAAACGTGAAATACTGCAGGGGCAGAAGAAATAGCACATGACGCAGGATATAACTCCCTGCAACACTTACCTTTTAGTGAATTCCTGCCTGCGTTTGCTTAAAATAGTAACGTTATCTTCATTCATATATCAAGTTATTAATGGGACAGAAGGTAAGTCAGGAAAGTCATGACAGTGCCATTTTCAACACAATGGTTCTGTTAACTACAGAACACCGCACCCTCCTGAGGCACAACGAATCAACCAGGAGAGAGAGAAGGGAAACCACCTCCACAGAGAAAGGATTTCACAAAGACAAAAACCCACGAAACAGAAATATAAATCTAACAAAAGAAAAACAGAGCCACCACCATCATCATCATCATCACCACCACCGCCACCGCCACCACCACTTATTAGGCTGCTTTAAAAGGGGGGAAGATCATTGCTATATACACAGCTGTCTTGGCAAATATTATTTTGAAGAAAATTTAGAGAAGAACTAAGTAGAAATTCTGATAACACTGTTAAGGATTTAGCAGTGAGTGGATGCAGCTACTTCTACCAGTACCAGTCAAAAAAGAGAATCTTGGAGATGCCTTTCGGAGATGTGAGACAGGGGAACAACCTAATCTTTGCATTTTGAACTCACATTTTATAAACCTCTAACTTGTAATTTACTGCTGGGACTTAGGAAGAAAACTGAATCAGCCTAAGAATATGGATTCCCAGGAAATGGAAATTATATAATATCCTTTACTTAACTTAAAATCTGCCTTTTAAACATTATCCTGAAATAAACAAGGATTATGAGTTTGTGCAAATATTAATATTTCCCATGACAACTACATGTAGACTTAATTCCAAATAATATTGCCAAGTAACCTCCTACTAAACTGAAGCTGCAATTAAGCCTTTTCTCCCAAGAAAATAGGACATATCTGCCAAGAGAGCTTAAAGACTAATGAATAATTTTTTTCAAGGCTTTGATGTAAATGAGGTCTTTACAAAAATTAAGATGCAAATGACAGAACAGAAATATAATACCTATTTTTTTTTTTGCCTAAAAAAACTGAATAAAGAAACAATTGTGATAGGCTTGGGGTGAATTAAAATAATAATTTCTAACACCTCAAATTTTGTTTTTATTTTTACCTGAAGTCGTATTTGTAGCATCTTGGCTCTTGCCATGACGATCTGCTTCTAGCCATTGGTACAAAACTACATAATGTAACAGAAACAAAAAAAGCTTTATGAACAAAGAAACACAAACAAACATAAAAGCAAAAATGACTTTGAAGAATGGAAAACGAGAATAAAAAAACTTAAACAAAAGCAATCGAACGTGAGACAATATCAACGGAACATAGCTTAACACCAATAGTATGTAGCTTAAAAGCTATTAGTAATAAGAAAGCAAAGAGATAAGGAACTGTATTTTAATGTAATAAGTGAAGAGCTATTTAAACATTTTTTAACAGTTATTCATATGGGAAAAAGCAAACATTCTTTTTTTAATGCTAATTTGAAGAGAAATATCAGGAGAAAGCTAATGCTTCTGTATAGTCAGATGTAAAAAAGTATGACGGTAGGACTAAAAGACCAACTATGAAAATTGCACCCCAACCTCTGCACGCCTATCAGAATGTCTGAGGTTGACAAAACTGACTATACCAATGCTGATGAGTGCGCAAAGAGACAGAACTCTCATAAGCTGCTGGTGGTAATGCAAAGCGGTACAGCCACCTGGGACCCACTCCTGAAGTCCTAAGTGGTCATTTCTCTAGCTCAGTGAGTGGTGTGACTATCCACCCAGTGGCTCAAGCCGGACAGCTAGGGTCATCTTTGACTCTTATTACCCACAGCCAATAAACCTACCCAGTTCTCTCCATCCCCACTGTCACTGCTCTAGTCCAATCCAATGCCATCTCCCACCTGAACTATTATAAATGTCATCACTGTTCTGCCTCCAGGCTTACCCCTCACCAACTCCATGATGCAGCCAAAAAATCTTTCTAAATACAAATCTGGTATTACTACTCTTCAAAACCCTCCAACAGAGCTTCATTATCCTAAGGTTAAATCTCGAATTCCTTAATAAAGCTTCAAAATTTTCACAATCTTGACTGCTTATATCTTAACTCTTTCTGCAGGATTTTCCATATCCTTTGTATTCTGTACTCCAGCCACGCAGAAATTACTAATTGTTCACCGTTATGTACTGTGCTCTCTCAAATTAACCAACTTTTATACTTGCTGTCTGCCACAAAGTTTTCTTTCAGCATACACACACACACACACACACACACACACACACACACACACACACACACACACACATATATATATATACACACACACACACATAAAAACTTAAAATAAATAATTAATTAATTTTAAAAAGAAGTGCACAGTTGGGAAAGAAGGATCTCTAACCACACAAGCTGCAGTTTGATAGCCTTAATCTCATTAATGGTTGTATTCAGACAGTTCATTTCCCATAGAAACAATGTTATAAGGTGGTAAAGTCTCCCCATCTCCCAGCTCTAAACTAGCAGGGGTAAAATACCTAATGACCCAGGACAGGGATCTGGGACAGTCAGAGCGGGGAGAGGATCGGGAGCTCTCAAATTCTCAGCTGATGCAGGACTAGGGGGCAAAACACACAGCCTGGGAGTCAGAGGAGACGTCACTGTGCCTTTCTGTCTCATACTGGCTTCTCTGTATTTGCCTTTTCTTTCCTCTTCCTGTATCTCTCCTTCTGACCCTCAGCTAATTACTCTGCCCCTGTGGGGGGAAGGAGGGGGTCCTTCTCTCAACTTGGCCTTGAGACTGGGGTGAGAAGCCTGGGTTCCCAGGAGAGGATCTCTGGGCTGGCTCTGCACGAAAGGAAGGGGAAAGGACCCGATAAACTGTGGCTCTGGAAGTCAGAGACCTCTTGGGTTCAGGGCTCTCATGACATAGTTCATCTCACTTCCTCATCCAGGCTGCAGATCCGTCTACCAGAGATGGCTCTGCAAATTTTTTAGAAAATAACTTCTTCGGAAATGAGTAATTCATAACATGCTAGACTTGAATAGTCTTTAAAAGACTATACAGCCCATCTATGCCCTTCATCACTTAGAGTAAGCGAATCTTTTGAGTGACTTTTAGTCAGCTTTTAGTACAGTATACCACCTTACCTGTTCAAACTAAAAATCACCTGAATTCCACACTCACTGCATCCTACTCAACTAGCATAGCCAGTTTTCAATTTTTTCTCTTCTCTTTTTTACCCATTTTGCTTCACGCTGTGCTAATTTAACCTCATCTTGGCAAACAAGAAAACGGTCCGCGCTTGGCAGACTCCAGCCGCAGCAACTGCAGCTGGCCTGTGTGCAAACCAATTCTGTTCACTCTTCATCCTGGCAGGGAGCTCTGCCCTAGAATTGTTTGGGGACTAATCAGCATTAAACCTGTGTCAGAAGGGTTGCTGAGCGGCCCTGGAGCGAGGCCGCGGTAACAAGGCTGCTCAGGGAAGGGATTAGGACAAGCGCAGCAGCTGTGTACAAATCTACGCGAGGAGCTCTGCTTCTGACAGATAAACCAGGGCTCAGCTTCCTTCTGTGCCTTGGCACTTCTGTCGAGTTGACTTGGAAAGAGGATATGGAGAGAAGAGAGATGCACCAAATCCAGTGTAGTTCTTCCTTTCTGGGATGATCGGTGCTCGGTGACTAGCCAGAAAATCTTGCTTCAGATGGTAGCAAATGGGAAAGAAACAGTAAATGCATCCTTTGCCAGTCTCTGTGGCTGAAAGCACTGCATGGCTGTCCTCTGGGTACCTAGTGAGTTAGATGGCATGGTTCTCCACAGGATGAGCCGAGAAAAAAGAAACAGGAGACGTGCCTGAGATCCAGAATAGATATAAACCAACTCTAACTTAGTCTAAAACCTTTAAGAATTCCTCAACATCAAATGATCAAATATTGGAGTATTATTTTTTTCTACTCATGCGCTGGATTCAGTCTACACCTCTCAGTGTATCACATTCATTTTGTACTAGAATATGAATGAGAATGAAGTATACTCAATCTTTCAATCCTTTAAGCTAGATAAACACTGCTTAATAACTTCACAAGTACCCACCAAAGAAGGCTGCTAGGCTTCCGAACATACCACCAGATCTGTGGGGTTGGTACAGAAGCCAAAAAGGGGCAGACCATTTTTGTCTGATCACAGATAATTTTTGAACATATGGTTGCTTTTTCTGTGTCTGCTCACATAATTCTCATTAAATGACTAGGAAATAAGTAACTGCAACAGATGCGCATGTAAAGACTGAGGGGTTTTTTTATAACAGCTTTACTGAGATATATTTCATATACCCTCACATTCACCCTTTTAAAGTATACAATTCCATGGTTTGGGGTTTATTCACTGACTTGTACAACCATCACCATTATCTAATTCTACAACATTCCATCACTTCAAAAAGAAACTCTGTACCCACCAGTAGACAGTGTTTTTGATACAACAGTCATCCCTGTTTGCTAGGAGTGTCTGTTACCTGTGAGGACATTTCTTGGCCTTTGTCAATTGGAACATGGCAAAAAAAAAAAAAAAATTCTAGAGTGTTCAGACAACACCTAAAAAGTCTCAAAAAATGTTTTTCAAATAAACTTCTTCTCTAGACCAGTCTCATCCATGCACCAGCTTTGGTACTTCATTGCAGAAATAATTTATTTGCAGAAGAGTGAATAAATGTTACCCAACTATGGATTTCAAAATGCATTCTGACCTCATCTGCAAAAGCCAGCTTCCTGCAGATACTCTGCGTTGAAAGTCTTATTAATAAAAATAAAATTAATTTATTAATAAAAATACAGTCTTACAGAACTTATCAACCTTATTTCCTAAATATATGAAAACAATTTTACATTATCACAGTTTCCAGACACCTACTATGAATTAAAATCAACTACTTTCTAATCAAACAGCTAGCATAAGTTAGGCAAGCAACTGAACTGAAATAAATTCAGTCAGCAATGAAAAAAGTAAAAATATAACGCGAGCCACATATGTAATTTAAAATTTTCTAGTAGCCAGTCTTAAAATAGTAAAAAAAAAAAAAAAAAGAACAGGAAAAAAGTTAATTGTGATGATATATTTTATTTAACCCAATGTATTCAAAATATTGCTTCAACTTTTAATCAATTCACATTTTACTGAGATACCAAGTCTTTGAGATCTGCTGTGTATTTGCACCTGCAGCACATAGCATTTTGGAACAGTCAAGTTTCAAATGCTCAGTAGCCAGTGTGGCCAAGTGGCTCCCGTACTCAGCAGCACAGCATTCCATTACTGAAGTTGGTCTCTCTTTCAATTCATCATAAGGGTTGCCTTAGTTTAGGTATCAGGGTCTCTTGCCCAGAGCACTGGGAGACTCCTAACTGGCCTCCTTGTCAATCTGGCCTCTACACTGTTGCCAAAATGATCTCAATAGGCTAACGTGCTAGTCTGATCATTACAATCCTCTGCTCAAAATCCTTCAGCGGCCCTTTAAGGCTGAATAAAGATCCAAATTCCTTAGCTTATACTGCGAACTTCTATCTGGCCCCTGACACCTCTCCAGCCCTACTTGTGACTTTTCCTCTTCTGTCCCACGTTAGCTACGGTAAAGTACCTGCCATCTCATTCTTACCCCATTTCTGCCTTTCCAAATACTTCCACTCGACACGAGACATCCTCCCCTCAACCTCTGCCAACTTAGAAATCTGCTCCCAGTTCAGTGACACGTTCGCAGGGGACGGCTCCCCACTTCCCGCCAGGGAACATCAGATGCACCCCTCTCAGCTCCCTTCCTCTGCATCCATCATGCTGTGCATTTGGAGTCAAATCTTATGAGAGTCTGGCTCTACTGTGATCATTAAAGCTGAAATCAGGGTCAAATTACTTCCAAAAACTTATTAAGATATCATGGCCTTATTGGGAACTGAAATTTGTTGTACTCAGCAGCCCTAAATGTACTTTCCTCAGGGAGTTAGGCAGGTCTCCATTTCATAGATGAAGGAAATATCAAGTAAGTTATGACCGGTATTAAACTTTAATTAGTAAGGTTACAAACATTATTCCTGGTCTGCCCAATAATCCCCAGCACTGCTTTTCCAACATATTCTTAAAAAAAAATCGCTGGGACACCACCACCTAAGGAGGTTCTCTCCCTTTAACCCTCTTGCTGTATTCCAGCCTACGCCAGTCTCATCATTAAGATGGCTGTTGGAATGATCAGTTCTTCTGGCCAAAGTATTTCTCTTTCCTCACGGATAGGTCTCCTGCTTCACCCATCCCTCCACCCCTTTTTAGGTCAAGGTGGGTGACAGTTAATTCTTGAGACTATTGTAGGTATGTAAGGGAGACTATAGCAAAATTTTTACAACATCTTTAGATCTCTAATGACTTACTACATCTGTTCAGTTCTTACCTGATCCCAGTAAAGCAACAACGACAAAAATAGCTAAATACCTTTCCACTTTGGGAGGGGTGGGGGAGCAGGGCCGGTAAGTAGCCTACAATTTCAAGTCTACTGCAGAGGCCTCAGCCCTCAGGACAACCTGTGTGCCGTCATTCTGCAGGCATAGAAAGGCACCAGGAGAGGTTAGCGCAGGCCCACAGTCCCTGCTCCCAGGGGAAGAGCTGCTCTCAGACATGGAACGGGTCTGTGAAGCCCCCAAGCCCTGGGATGAGGGGACCAATGTGGCAGTTCCCTGAGACCGCTCGCCATCTCCAGGAGGGGGAGGGCAAGGTAAAACTGACCTAGTCTTGCACTTCTGGAGGACCTGGGGGGCTGGCAGGAGGCGAGGAGAATGCTCGGGCCACGCTGCTGCTGACCGGACACTGGCACTGCAGTGGGAATGCAGTGGCCCCAGCGCATCTCTTAATCCACTCCACCAAAGAAGCGTTCTTTGTGAGCTAATATTTGGACAGCTTATGTAGTGCGTTTTGCCATAATTTTATTTTCTTCATTTCCCTGAAAATAAACCATTCCTTTAAAAAGTACATGAGGAGACATGTAACATTGTGAATATACTAACTGCCACTAAATCATACACTTTAAGATGGCCAATGGTTAACTTTATGCCATGGGAATTTTATCTCAATTTCTGAAAACGAAAAAGTATATAACAAGAAAAATACTGCAGGATTACCACAGCCATCCTACCTCCCTTCACTGTGTGCACAGGACACACTTGGCCCTGTCATTTTCTCTGGGGTTAGATCTTGAACCCTAAGACTGATGTGAGGGGCTCCAAGACAAGAGATTATAAGGTCAGAATACTTGGCTCCCAGGATGTGATTAGACTCATTTTGTTCATCAGTGAAGTGACATCATAACATCCTTTCTAGCATATTAAAGGAAACGAATCCCAATTAACAACTGTAACAGCTCAGCAAACCTCCCGTTGTCTTTTAAGTGAAAACTACTGAGCCTTTTTTTTTAATCATCTCCAATTTTGAGTTGTGTCTTAGAAATACTGGTAGCAGAATGTATGCAGTGAGGGATAAACAAACACACGGAATAAAAAAAGAACTAGAAAGATACTGAAAAATAAATATAGGAATAACTTACAAATTATATATTTAATGAAATCATCTTTTATTAGGAAATTCTAAACATCTCCACTGTAATAAAATGTCACCAAAAAGATGGCCACCAAAAATTCTCCCCTTCCCTGTATGTGTGCACGCTGCCTCTTCCACCTTCCCCATCTTGAATCTGGGCGGGTCCTGTGAGCGTGACTGAAGTGCCACTGTGCCAGTTCTGGGCCCAGTCCTGAAGTGCCCTGACAGCTCCCGCTTTTTCTCTCTTAGAATCTAGCCATCACATAAAGAAACTTGGGCCAAACTACTGAATAAAAATGAGAACTGACATGCAGAAATGGGAGAGGCCCACCTGGCCACTAGCCATTACAGCCACCCAAGTCACATGAGAGAAGCCATGCTGGACATCCACCCAGATCAATGACCCCATGTGAAACAGAGACCTGCCTAGCTGACCAAGGGTGTCATAAATAACAAATCAGTGGTAGAATAGTTTGTCACACAGCAATAGATAACAGAAAATCCCACATACTCCCTAACTAATTTTCTTCTAGAACCCTAGGTTTAGAAATGGAATTGAATTTTTGCCAATAATAAAATGACTTTGATCCCCAAAGGATCTCGAAACCTTTAAACTGAATATTTTTCTAATTTTCAAAACCAGAAGTCCTTATATCTGACAAAGGATTGGTCACCAGTATATGTAAGAATTCTTATAATCAATAATTTAAAAAGACAGATGAAGACAAATACCACACGATATCACTTACATGTGGAATCTAAAGTATGATATAAATGAACTTACTTACAAAACAGAAAGACTCACAGACATAGACAACAAACTTACGGTTATCAAAGGGGAAAGGAGGGGAGAGATAAACTAGGAATTTGGAATTAGCAGATACAAGCTACTATATATAAAATACTTAAACAACAGGGTCTTACTGTATAGCACAGGGAACTATATTCAACATCTTGTGATGGCCTATAATGAGAAAGTGTGTGTGTGTGTATATATATATGCATATATTTGTACAACGGAATGATTTTGCTGTACACCAGGAGCTAACAACACTGTAAATCAACTATACTTCAATTAAAAAATGATGATGATGATAGGAAAGCTTTGAAGCATCAGCTTTAAAATCACAATCAGGACAATAATATATCATCCCTACTAACTTTGTTTTAGACATGACACAACACACTGAAAAAAGTTTGAGGTATATAAAGTATAATAGTAATAAAAGACAAACAACCCATTTCTAAAGAATGAACAAAACATCCGAACAAGGGAATAACTATGATACATACAAAAAGCCAATAAGCAAATGAAAAAATGCTCAGCATCTTTAGTCACCAGGTAAAAGACACATTAAAACCACAATGAGACACCACCTCACACCCACTAGAATGATCAAAATTTAAAAGCTTTACAATGCCAATACCAAGTGTCGGTGAGGATCTTGACCAACTGGAACTCATGCCTTGTTAGTGGGAGTATAAAATGGTAAAGAAACCTCTTTAGAAAACTGTTGGGGAGTTTTATACCTAGCCCACACACTGACAGTTCTACTCCTAAGAAAGCATATATCCACAAAATTATTTGTACAAGAATGTCAGCTTTACTCACAACAGCAAAAAACTGGAAACAACTCAAATGTCCACCAACAAGCAAAAGGATATACAAACTGTCGTATACACACATTCAATGGAAAACAACTCGGTAATAAAAAGCAATAAACCACGATGCACACAGCAACATGGATAAATCTCAGTGACACTTTGTTGAGTGAAAGAAACCCAACAAAAGATTCCATGTGATGTTCAAGAACTAATCTAAGGTTCTGTCAGTTGGAACCACCATCTTCCAGTAAATCGTAAACATGACCAATACAAAGGGCAACAGCAGAGGTACCCGCTACATGTTCTCCAGGCCTTTTAGAAAACATAGACTTGTTCCTTTGGCCACATACATGTGAATATATGTGAATCTTTCACATACATGTGAAAAGTGTTATTGTCGACATCAAGAGAATGGGTACAGTTCAAAAAGGAATACCCCACAACTGCCTTTACAGCAAAACTGGAAGAAGTCCATCTGAAGAAAGCAGAGGAAGTAAGTTTTTTGGAAGTTAGGCAAAAAGGAAAATTATTTTTATAGCTATGTATCATAAGTTTGGAATAAATGAATAGAGCATCATTAATTAAGCCCTGTGGACGTTAAGAATAAATTACTATTTTTTTATTTTTGGAGGAGGAGGTAATTAGGTTTATTTATTTTTAGAGAAGGTACTAGGGATCAAACCCAGGACCTTGTGCACGCTAAGCATGTGCTCTACCACTTGAGCTACACCCTCCCCTACATAAGAATAAATTAACAATATAATTTAATAACTTTCATATTTGGACCCAAATATTCTTGGTTTATTAACTTTCTGTAGAACAAGAAAAAATTCCTCAAATGTGTGACTGGTTTTTTGAAGACTCAAGGGATTTTCCAAACTTTTAAATTTCTTTTTAATTTTTATTTATTTATTTATTATTTTTATTTTTTTTACATTTTTTGATTGAGTAATAGTCATTTTACAATGTTGTATCACATTCCAGTGTAGAGCACAATTTTTCAGTTATACATGAACATATATATATTCATTGTCACATTTTTTTCGCTATGAGCTACCACAAGATCTTGTATATATTTCCATGTGCTATACAGTATAATCTTGTTTATCTATTCTGCATTTTAAAATCCCAGTCTGTCCCTTCCCACCTCCCACCCTCTTTGCAACCACAAGTTTGTATTCTATGTCTATGAGTCTGTTTCTGTTTTGTATTTATGTTTTGGTTTTTTGTTTTTTGTTTTTTTAGATTCCACATATGAGCGATCTCCTATGGTATTTTTCTTTCTCTTTCTGGCTTACTTCACTTAGAATGACATTCTCCAGGAACATCCATGTTGCTGCAAATGGTGTTATGTTGTCAGTTTTTATGGCTGAATAGTATTCCATTGTATAAATATACCACAGCTTCTTTATTCAGTCATCTGTCAATGGACATTTAGGCTGTTTCCATCTCTTGGATATTGTAAACAGTGCTGCTATGAACATTGGGGTGCAGGTGTCACTTTGAAGTAGGGTTCCTTCTGGATATAAGCCCAGGAGCAGGATTCCTGGGTCAAATGGTAAGTCTATTCCTAATCTTTTGAGGAATCTCCATACTGTTTTCTGTAATGGCTTTCCTTGCTTCCCTCTCCCACTCTTTCTTTTCTTAGGTTTATTTTTGATGGGGGGAGGTAATTAGGTTTATTTATTTATTTATACTTTTTGAGGGAGGTATAGTGGGGATTGAACCCAGGACCTCACAGCATGAGGGGCACACGCTCTGCCACTGAGCTATACCCTCCCCTCCCCTTAATGATTTAGTTGTCTTCATTTACAGTTTTGTGTTTATTCTTTTTGTAATTCACGACAGTTATCTCCTTTCCAGTTACGAGTTTCTCATTTTTGTAGCATCCTGCTTCTTTTCTACTTAGAGTAGACCTGTCAATATTCCTTTTAGCATGGGTTTAGTGTTGCTAAACTCTTTAAGTTTTTGCTTGTCTGTGAAATTCTTTATCTCTTCTTCTGTTCTAAAGGATAGCCTTGCTGGGTAGAGTATCCTAGGCTGCATCTTTTTTTTCTTTCAGGACTTTAAATATATCTTGCCACTCCCTTCTGGCCTGTAAAGTTTGTATAGAGAAATCAGCTGAGAGCCTTATGGCGGCTCCCTTGTAACTCATTCTTTGTTTTTCTCTTGCTGCCTTTAGGATCATTTCTTTATCCTTGACTCTGGCCATCTTGATTATGCTATGTCTTGGTGTGGGTCTGTTTGGGTTCATCCTTTTTGGGACCCTCTGAGCCTCCTATACTTGGATATCCGTCCGATTCCTTTAGGTTTAGGAAGTTTTCAGTCATGATTTCTTCAAAGACCTTTTCAATCCCCTTTGTTCTTTCGTCCCCTTCTGGAACCCCTATTGTGCGTAGACTGGCACACTTTATATTATCCCATAGGTCCCTTATATTGTTTTCATTGTTTTTTATTTGTTTTCCTCTCAGCTGTTCTGATTGGGTGCTTTCTGTTGTCCTGTCTTCTAGGTCACTTATTCGTTCCTCTGCATTTTCTATCCTGCTTTGTACAGCCTTTAGGTCAGCTCTCATCTCAGCAAATGAGTTTACTAATTCTACTTGGTTCTTCTTTATAGCTTCTATTTCATTTTTGACATATTTTATATCTCTAAACACTATTTCTTTTAGTTCCTTCAGTACTTTGACTACTCCTTTTTTGAAATCTTGATCTAGTAGGCCATCAATGTCTTTTTCCTTGATCGTGCTTTCAGGGGATTTCTCTTGATCTTTTAATTGGGAGTGGTTCCTCTGCTTCTTCATATTGCTCATATCTCTCTGGCACTGTGGCTTAAGGAGTATCAGTTATTTAGTTCTCCCAGAGACAGTGCGCTCTTAATGATTTTATTGAGAGGTCTTTGTGTCTTCGCACTGTTTCGTGAACTCATCTTGCTGTTTCCAGAGGCCCTCTGTTGGTGCCCTCGTCTGTGCTGCTCCCAGCAGCTGTCGGCTAGCAGATCACCCCGCCTCCCAACACTGGGTCAGGTGCTGAGCTCTTACCCAGTGGATGGGCGGGTCACTCCCCCTCCTGATGCCGCAGTCAGATGCTGCACTCAGGGGAGGCAGGTGGGCGTATTGAGCCCCCTCCCAGCACCGTGCTCAGGTGCTGCGTTCCTGCCAGTAAGGCGGGTTGCTGCCCGACCTCTCCCGGCGCCAGTTGCTCCGCTGCTCTGTGCAGCTGCCCACTCCGTCTCAGGTCGGCACTCCAAAGGCGAGCTTGGGGAAGACCACGGAACAGCCCCACCCCTGCTCTGTGCCAAATCTCAGCTCGTTTGTCTTGGTGGCGCGAGTTCTCTGAGGTACTGGGGCAGAAAGATCCTATCTGCCTCTAGCTGTAAACAAGTCTCAGTCCTGCCTAGGAGGTTGTGGAGCCCCTGATGCGGATTCAACCCCCGGCCGGGCACTGTGCACAAGAGAATATGGCGGCTGTGGCTGCTCCCCACCTCTCTTCTTGCGAGAAGTGCCAGTAACGGTGCCGTGGGTCTGAGGAGACAAAGGCTATGGCACCCCTCCCCCCAGGGCACACCAGCTGTGTTGCTTTGCTTTTTTTGCAATTTATGGAGGACCAAGGTTGTTCTGCTCCGTATCCCCTCCCAGCCATGGTGCGCAGCCCCCTACAGTCCCCCAGGGCTGTCTCAGTGCAGCCGCCCCAGTCCTCTGCCCGGCTCAGGCTGCCTGCCCCGGCCCCAACTGCCGGCTCGCGTCTCGGGTTGGGTGTCACGGGGACCCTTTGTGCCTGTTTAACTCAGTTCTGTCAGTCAAGGGGTGCTCGGGGCAGACCTGAGCCTCTCCGTTGGAGAAGGAAGACCCAGCAAACGAGCACCAGTCCTCCTTTGCCGCTCCCTCCCCGTGGGATCGGTCCGCACTGTTTTGCTTTCTCTTCTTTCTTTTTTCCTACCAGATTTTTGGCGTCTTTGTCTTTCGAAGAGGGCGATGTTCTGTTGGAGTTTGGCAGGTGCTCTGGTTGGCTGAGTGGGTCCGCAGATGTGAGTTTTGATGTATTTGTGGGAGAAGGGGAGCTACAAGCGTCCTTCTACTCCGCCATCTTGTTTCTCTCCTGGATTTTCCAAACTCTTAACAAATATTTATTGGATAGTTTATATGAAGAAGATACTCTGCTAAGTGTTATCAGTGCTATGAGGCTGCAAAAATGAAAAAAAAAATCCACATTTCGATCTGGGTAGATGGCTATCACTACCACTTCAGATTCTTCATTTGACATAAAATGTACTGTCTTTCTCCTGCCAAACTAGTTCTCCCTCACAGAAATTTGTATTTCCATTCATTGCTTTACTACTTTCTAAAATATGCAAGTTCAAAAGAAAAAAAAATCCAGACTTCTGTAGTACTATCTCAGAGAACTTACTCATTTAATATGCAGATTCATCACATATTATATGGAGAAGCGCACTGACTACTGCACCCATCAAATTAACAAACGTTATGGTATCACCAGCAATCTGATGCCAGATTAATTCACACAACCATCTGTAACACTAATAAAGCCGACAACTGGGACTATTCAAAATCTGATTTTCAGATGCCAATCCATCACGATTTCTGGATGACATGAACACCACTAAAAATTCTTTTTACTGTAATAAGACACAGTAAAAACTTAAAAATTAAATGGGGAAACAAGTCATTTGTTTCTCCTTAAGACCATAAGACCTATTTAACTTAGAAGACAAATGACTGATAAAGGAAATTAATGCCATAGAAGATTGAAACAAGATCACAGGGCCTGTATTAGGTCCAGATAAACACATTTCACACAAAATTTATTTTTTTACATCCCTGAAGTAAGTTGTTAAACTTCTGTTCCAGTGATCACATGAAGTAATACATTCTTTTTTTTTTTAAGTCCTGATACTTAGAAAAAAGTTTTTAAGATGCAATCTGCTTTCCTATACCTTACACTCTCTAATCCTAGCTCAGGTCTGTAGATCTACTGAGGTCCATATTTTCTGCTGCATGATCAAGCCTCAAATTTTAAGAACTGGTTGATATATTCAGTAATTTCTCTTCTAAGGAAGCACACCCTATTCATCTTACCATCCCTCAAAAAACAATAAAGAAACATCACCAATCTATTCTCTATTCCCTGGATTCGGTAATTTAAAAAATTTTAAAAGGCACTGAATACCTGTGGTTTGCCAGGCATTAATATCCTATGTTGTAGGTACCAGAGAAACAGAGTGAAATAGACATGGTCTCAGTCTCACTGAATTAACATTTTGAGGAACGTGCTCAAGTTAGTCAATACGTATCTTAAAATCTATCACCCTAGTTCAAAACAATATGAACAAAGTGGACCTATTCTGAACACTACATACAACTAATGCAACCTAGGAGTCACACAACTTTTTTTTTTTTTTTGACAGCCTTGTCATATTATTGGTTATACTGAGCTTGCAGTCAATTTTTTTTTAAAGTGAATATATAATTACATGTCAAGAATATACTAGGAACTGTAAATATAACAAGAGGGTATACCCTTGCCCTCAATGACTATGAAATCCCATAAAATGAACAAGTAGATGACTCTAGAGCAGTGAATGAAGTTTATAAAAGGTCTCTACAGAGTGCTTGAAGACAGCACTGAAGAGCACTTAACTTGGGGCATATGGAAGCAGCCATCTTAACCAATTCTCCTTAATCAGTTACCTCAACTGAACTAACACTGTTTCTCCTGTAAAGCACAATGGTGATGTTCACAGCAACCAAAAACGCTCATGGCCAGTAGCACGTCTGCCTTCTGTACCTGAATGTGCTTGCCACAGCCATTCCAATCTGTTTTCTGCAGTTGTGCATGATACTGAACTCAAAATTTAATTATTAAGTAAACCTGGAAGTATGACTGTGAAAAGACTGGTAATTCCTATGAAAATGAAGCTGAATATGTACATAGGTAAGTTACTAAAATATAACAAAGCTGTCTAATTAGGTAAAGAAATACTGGTCTAGAGTGTAAAATCATTAAAATCTAGTAGGATTTCACATTCAGATTTCTTTGAAATGGTTTTGAATTCTCACTCTACTGTAAAGAAATAGAAATTAAAAATCATAGATGATTCATTACATGTGGGGTTTATGTAAGAAACAGCACAAAAAATTATAGTCAGCAGATCCTTATTCAAAAGAAGGCCTTTGGTCCTACAACAAAACATTTATGAAATACACATATGTATGTTTTAAGAGAAAATATTTAAGATATTCATGTAATTTTCCTTTATATTTCAACAGACTTTCTGATTAATTGGTATCAACTACAGCTGAAAAAAATTTCAACTGCAACAGTCCCAAAAAGAGAAACAAGGAAGCCGACAGGGATTTCAGGATGCTGCTGCATAAGGGATGATTAAAGATGAAAACTTAGGTCTGAAAAGGTGAAAGCTGAAAGGGGCTGTGACCCAAGCCAACAAAATCAGCACCAGCATGAACACAGCAGACCTGGATTTGTTTACCGAGCCTAGAAACGCTGGATAAAGGCAGTCTCTAACAGGCAGTTTTTTATTGATTACAAAAATCACCCCTGCTAGAAAGTAAACTCCATGAAAAGCAAGGACCTTGCCTGTTTTTGCTCAGTGATGCACCCCCTCTCACTAACTGAGGCCTGGAATGACTGGACTGAAGTAGGCTCTCAATAATTTATTTAAGGTTGGATGAGTCAATCAAATGAGCTAGACACAACACTCTCTGACATTTACAAAAGAAGGAATATCCTTGAAATTCGAGCAATGTAAGCTTAAGACAAGCAGAGGACAGTGTGACCTGACTCATCAGAAAATAAACTTAGAGACCCAAGCATCTCTGAATTTTCCAGTCCTCTCTCACTCTCTTCCTCTAGAGACCCTACTCTCTGGTTTTACTGATTTCTCAGCCCTTTGTCCCTATTTTCTTAGGCTGAAATGCTCCCTTCCCTTCTCCTTTCTTCATCTATTAAAATTATATACCTCAAAAGAAGATCTACAAATGGCCAATAAGCATATGAAAAGATACTCAGCATCATTCATCATTAGGAAAATGCAAATCGAAACCTCAACGAGATGCTACTTCACACTCAGTAGGATTAGGCTAAAGTAAAAAAAAAATTAAAAACCAGGAACACATGTTGGCTAGGATGTGGAGAAACTGGAATCCTCATACACTGCTGGTGGGAATGTAAAATGGTACAGCTGCCTTAGAAAATAGTCTGACAGCTCCTCAACCCAGCAATTCCATCCCCAGTCTCATCAACCCAAGATTACTGAAAATATACGTCCACATGATATTCACAGCAGCATTATTCATAGTAGCCAGAAAGGAGACACAGCCAAATATCCATTAACTGATGAACAGAAAAAAAAAAAAAATACAGCATTTCCAGTACAATGGAGTAATATTTGGCAATATAAAGGAATGAAGTATTGATATGTACTATAACATGATAAACTTTGAAAATATTATGCTAGAAGTCAGATATATATTGTATAATTTCATTTATATGAAATGTCCAAATAGGCAAATCCATAGAGATAGAAAGTAGATTTGCAGTTGCCAGGAGCTGAGAGGAGGGGAAAACAGGGAGTCAACACAGATACGGGGTTTCTTTTTAGGATCATGAAAATGTTCTAAAGCTGATTTGTGCTTACAGCTTCATAACTCTGTGAATATACTAAAAAGCCACTGAATTGTTTGCTTTAAATAGTATGTTTGGTATATGTAGGCTATGTGAATTACATCTCAATTAAGCTGTTTTTAAAAATCTAAGCGTGTTTTAATTAAGGGCAAGTTCAAATATGACCCTCCCCTATTTTTTCCTTACCCAGCAAAAATAATTTCCTCTACACTGTCAAACCAGTTATTATTATTAGTTATATATTACCTATATTAGAACTCAAGCTTCTGAATGGTAAAAAATTTATTCTTTGCACTCATTTTCCCAAGACTTAACGCAGTGCATTACACAGAATAGATATTCAATATACCTTTACTGTACAACAGAATTAATTACCCTCAAAGAGTGACGCAGGCAGATTATATGAAAGAAGTTAAATATATTGAGTCAAATTTACCTATTAAAAAGTTACAAATGGTTAAGTGCCATTCTAGGATTCACCTCTTCAAATGATAACATGGATGGGGTGGGAAGTTTTGATGGCAGAAGAGAATGCACTAAACACACACATATATATATATACTCTGCATCGAACACAGAAAATACTGTCAAATCGCACAATCCTCTTGCCTTGAGTTCAACGATGCCCTGTGGCTACATATTCTGGTGCTCCTGAGTTTTACTATCTTTCTATCCCTCAAAATAGCCACTTGTTCAAATGATGCATAAGTTGCAGTGTTTTACGGTAATTTGTACAGGTAGTATTCCTGGGAAAGAGTACAGTCTTTTCTAATCAGTCTCTCCATAGATTAGAGCGCACTAAAGAGACATACCAAATGCAATGCGTGCTTCCTGGAGTGGCCAGAGGAACAGAAAGAGGAGAGTAGTGGAAAAAATCAGTGAAATACAAGTAGAGTTTAGTTAGTAGCATTATCCTAATGTTAATTTCTTAAGTTTTAATAAATGTACCATGTTATGCGGGATGTTAACAACTGGAAAGCTGGGTGAAGGGTGTACAGAAACCCTGCACTGCCTCAGAAACTCTTCTGCAAGTCGGAAGTTATTTCAAAATAAGGTGTTTTGTTATTGTTTTTTTAGGCAGACTCTCTATTGTGGAGTAAAGTGAAGTTACAAACATTGACCTAAAGCTCTTTCATGTTTATTCAACAAGTATTATGTACCTGCTAGGAACATAAGATCACAGGATGAATCTGTGAGCAAAACACACAGATTTCTGCCTTGTGGTGCTTGTAGGCCGGAATCCAGACAGCAGTATGACTGGGCTGAAAGCAAGCTGCGGCAGGACCGCACTCCCTCTGGGGGCCCGAGAGGAAAATCTGCTCCTTGCTTCTGGTGGCCGCTGCCATGCCCCGGCTTATTGGCTGTTATCACTGCAATATCTGCTTCTGTCTTCACATCGTGTGCGTGTGTGTGTGTGTGTGTCTGTCTGTCTTTACATCGTGTGTGTGTGTGTGTGTGTGTGTTTGAAATCTCTCTCTGCTTCCCTCTTATAGGGACACATGTGAAAGTGTCCACAATCCAGGATAATCTCTCCCTCTCAAAATCCTGAATTTAATCAAATCTGCAAAAAGACTTTTTCCAAATAAGGTAACATTTAGGTTCCAGGAATTAGGATCTGATATTTTAGAGGGCTATTATTCAGCCTACTACAGAAGGGAAAGGCATAAAAGACATTTCTTAGACATTAGATGATACTGAATTAACATTAATTTTCTTAGGTGTGATATTAGGATTGCAGTTACAGGATTATATCTTTGTTCTCAGGGGTTATATGTTGAAAGAATCATATGAACTGATGAACTGTCATAATACATGTAACTTACTTTCAAATTGTATAGCAAAAACATATAATTTGAAAGTATATGTTTTTGCTATATATATATGGAGAGAAAGAGAGAACACGTATCAGATAATATGCAAATGTAGCAAAATGTTACCAACAAGTGAATCCAGCAGGAAGGATTAATGGGTGTTTATTGTACTATTCTTTCAAATTTTCTGTAGATTTGATATTTTTCAAAATAAGAATTTGCAGGGAAAACAATTTTAAGTATACATTAGACTGGGCAAAGGAAGAAGCAAAAGACTGCAGAAACTGTAATCCAGGCAAGAGATGACAGTATCTCTAACCAAGGCGGCAGCAGTGGAGTTAGTGAAATGTGGTTCAATTCTGGATATATTTTGAAGACTGAGGCAACAGTTACTGATGGACTAAACAGAGTGTGGAGTATGAGAGAAAGAGGAATCAAGAATGACTCCAGGGCTTTTGAGAGATGGTTTGACTTATCATTAACTGAGAGGGGAAAATTACATTTTAGGGGAAATAACAGAATTCTAGTTTTGGACATATTGATTTTGAGATGCTAATTCAAAATGGGGACATTTAAAAGGCAGCTAAGTCTGGATTTCAGGATGAAAGTCTGAGCTAGAGACACAAACTAAACATTTAATCAATTTAATCAATAGAGTGCTAATATAGGATCATATTAAAGTCACGATACTGGACTAGATCACCAAGGGAGAAGGTTGTGACAGCACCTATAAAACCACTAAGCGGTACACACCAGGGCAGAAAAGAACTAAAGAAAATTTTATAGCCTCAGTCATCCTAAGGTTCGACGGAGCTATTAGCATTTCTTTAAGGAAACCAGATCCACTGAAGGAAGCCCAGATTACTTAAATGTCTTGGAATATTTTCTGGTTCCCCCAAAATTTACAATATATACTGCTATATAGCATTCCAAGTCCTACTAAAAAAAAAAATTAAAAACCATCACTTAAGAAAATATCTTTTAAAAATGTCCCATACAAAATTATGTCAACTTTTATTTAGAATCTCTTACACTACATTTTAAAAAGTAAAACAAAGTGTGTGTGCATATACACATATATAGTGTATAAGACAAGCAAGCTGTGTCTGCCTTATCAGCAGTCATTGCTTTGAATTCTGCACCCTCCAAAAACCCAGTTAGCACCACTGCTCCTCCTCAATTTTATTACTGATTCCAAGCAGAGGGTCTAGAACTTCTGTGTTATGCAAATAAACACTATAAAATTGTACTTCAATTTTAATGAAATTGAATACAATGAAATGAGACACTAACTAAATGGAAACAGACTAGTAATACAGCTAAGAAGGAGCAACAGTTTTTAATTTTAAAACAATATATGGGTAAGTTTCAGAATATCTGTGTAAAGTCTCACATTGTATACAACATTTTGAACATACAAACCTTTTTCTAGAAAGAAGGTTCAAACATTTTATTACATTTTCAATGAGGTCCATGATCTCAATATAGTTTAAGACTTTCAGGTTTGAAAATTAACACTGCTAAAGATCTGGAAATCAAAATAAACCACAAATTGAATGTGTCAGAATTGAAAAATTACTGAATTTTGAAAACAGAATACACACCTTTAAAAGCAATTACTTTGATAAAGGAAATGTGTCAGGTTCAAATCCTATTCAGACGTGATGAAATTTCGTTAAAAGAACAAGTACATTTACTTCTGAAAACTTTAAACCTTAGAGGAACACAAGCCTGGGACCTGAAATTTAAGTTGCTACTCTCAGTTACCAGTGAGGGTATTAACTAATTCCCCGTGCTCCTAATAATCAGCCAAGATTCACCTCCCATTTTAATCCAGGCATCTAAAAAAGGCTTTTAAATTAGAGAAATAGGTAAAACCGAGGAAGGTCCTCCGTAAAATGGGTAAACCATGAAAGTGAAGGAGAGGCAGAAACAGGTTTAATCATTATTTTCAACTTGGTTCAGCTTATTCAGTGTTCAAAGACATCCACACTTTCTTGTTAAAAAGCACCTACTACTTTTAATATTAAACGTAGAAGTCGACTTGAAGTCTCTTCAGTTCTTTTCACAATACCTAACATTTACACTCTATGAGGTAAGAACTGATCTTAGCACTTTATTTGTATTAGCTCACTTAATCCATGTATGTATATACGTATTTTTTGTTCTGCTTTGTCCTTTTGCTGAGACTTGAACTCCCTGGACTGACAAGAACTACCAGTATCACATCCTAATTATCCTGAGTTAGAAGTGTGACTTCCCTCACAAGTCTCCAAAGTCCTGAATCCTGGCATCGGAGCTGTCACTGGTCTGGACTACTTTCTTTCGGGGATGAATGTAAGAATCTCAGTCAGTTCAAAACTCAAATATCAAATGGACCCTGCAACTGCCTAGATCTCTCCAACAGAATATGACTTCCTGTCTCCATTTCACTCACCATAACAGACAACCTAGACCTAGCCTAAAAACAAATCGACACAGAAAGATCCTTCTAGACTCCCCATTGGGGGCCACGAAGGTCTTCAGCCAGACCTGACACAGTTACTTTACTCAGGTTGTATGTATAAAAAACTATGTAATAATGAAAAGTGCATATTTTACAATGTTCAGTGAAAAAACAAGATAAAAGGATGTTTTATGTAGGAGAAAAACTATACAAAATCACATTAAAACCAGAAAGGAAATATAGTGAAATGCTGACAATGGTTGTGGCTGGCGTTTATACTTCTAAAACCTTTTATTTTTGTTTTACAGTTTTTGTTAATAGCTTAGCATTAATTTGTGCTTTTAAAATATTTACTCTCAAATTATAAATTATATATATGACCTACATAGTAACAAACCTAGATAAGTTAGCTTTATATTAGAGTTAATTTGTTTATCCCATATCAAAACGTTACTTCCTAAACAGGGTATCATTCTAAAACCACTTTCTGATCGTTTCCCCAAATAATTACGAAAACAAAGCTCTCTTATATTCTTTCTTCATTTCATTTTCAACTCCTCCCTGAAAAATACACACTTTGTGGAAATCAAGTTTTTATTGCTCAGAGTATAAAACCATTCTAGATTTAAAAGCAACATTACAACCCCACATCTTAAAAGCCCCTGGAATAGGGGAAAACATTTATTGAATGTGTACTTCCTGTATACTAATTTAAGTATCTTTCATCCTATTAAAAATGTCAATATTTGATTGACACATTCAACAACAGCAACCAAAATCTATTTTGAGTTTACAGTTTGCAATGTGAATTTCCAAAAATATCACACTAACACATTCAAGTTTAGTTGGCAGAGACACATTTGCAATGTTTAACAGAAACAAACAGCCTGAGACTCGCACACAGAGAATGGCAGCTCTGAGCTTCT
This sequence comes from Camelus bactrianus, assembly GCF_048773025.1. Lineage (NCBI taxonomy): Eukaryota > Metazoa > Chordata > Mammalia > Artiodactyla > Camelidae > Camelus > Camelus bactrianus. The sequence continues at coordinate 19,776,328 of NC_133572.1, forward strand.
CTTTCCAGCAAACGTGCTTCATTAGCCACTGTGCCTCTTTCCTTCAGAGGTTGCTCTCAGGTCACTGCCACGCTGCTTCCCATCAAACCAGTCAGCACTGAGGAACCAGCGCCTGAAGCTATACGTACGTACACATATATAACGTCAGTCTGACCCTGGCAAACTCATTTATTTTTGTGCTTTACTTTTCTTTCTTTTTTCTTTTTAACATTTTTTATTGATTTATAATCATTTTACAATTTTGTGTCAAATTCCAGTGTAGAGCACAATTTTTCAGTTATACATGAACATATATATATTGTCACATTTTTTTCTCTGTGAGCTACCATAAGATCTTGTATATATTTCCCTGTGCTATACAGTATAATTTTGTTTATCTATTCTACAATTTTGAAATCCCAGTCTATCTCTTCCCACCCCCCGCCCCCTTGGCAACCACAAGTTTGTATTCTATGTCTGTGAGTCTATTTCTGTTTTGTATTTATGCTTTGTGTTTGTTTTTTTTAGATTCCACATATGAGCGATCTCACATGGTATTTTTCTTTCTCTTTCTGGCTTACTTCACTTAGAATGACATTCTCCAGGAGCATCCATGTTGCTGCAAATGGCATTATGTTGTCGGTTTTTATGGCTGAGTAGTATTCCATTGTATAAATATACCACATCTTCTTTACCCAGTCATCTGTTGATGGACATTTAGGCTGTCTCCATGTCTTGGCTATTGTAAATAATGCTGCTATGAACACTGGGGTGCAGGTGTCATCCTGAAGTAGGTTTCCTTCTGGATATATGCCCAGGAGCAGGATTCCTGGGTCATATGGTAAGTCTATTCCTAGTCTTTTGAGGAATCTCCATACTGTTTTCCACAGTGGCTGCACCAAATTGCATTCCCACCAGCAGTGAAGGAGGGTTCCCTTTTCCCCACAGCCTCTCCAGCATTTGTCATTTGTGGATTTTTGAATGATGGCTATTCTGACTGGTGTGAAGTGATACCTCATTGTAGTTTTGATTTGCATTTCTCTGATAATTGGTGATATTGAGCATTTTTTCATGTGCCTATTGATCATTTGTATGTCTTCCTTGGAGAATTGCTTGTTTAGGTCTTCTGTCCATTTTTGGATTGGGCTGTTTATTTTTTTCTTATTAAGTTGTATTAGCTGCTCATATACTCTGGAGATCAAGCCTTTGTCGGTTTCATTTGCAAAACTTTTCTCCCATTCGGTAGGTTGTCGTTTTGTTTTACTTATGGTTTCCTTTGCTGTGCAGAAGCTTGTGAGTTTCATTAGGTCCCATTTGTTTATTCTTGCTTTTATTTCTATTGCTTGAGTAGACCGTTCTAGGAGAACATTTTTGAGATGTATGCCAGATACTGTTTTGCCTATATTTTCCTCTAGGAGGTTTATTGTATCTTGTCTTATGTTTAAATCTTTGATCCATTTTGAGTTTATTTTTGTGTATGGTGTAAGGGAGTGTTCTAGCTTCACTGCTTTACATCCTGCTGTCCAGTCTTCCCAACACCATTTGCTGAAGAGACCGTCTTTATTTCATTGTATATTCTTGCCTCCTTTGGCGAAGATTAGTTGACCTCTTTTTTTTTCTTAAATACATTTTCAAACATTCATCGAAGGATAGAGCACAAGGGAAAAGTATAACGAACCCTTATGTACCCATCACCCAGCTTCAACATTCAATATTTTGCTATTCTTATTTTGTCTATTCCCCGCCCCCAAACTTTGTAAGGGAGGGAATGAATATTGGATACTTTAAACAATAGTTTGAAACAAATCTTACAAAAGATCAAAAGAAAATTTCTAGCTAGCAAACTTAAAAGTTTGTAAAGACACTTAATCTTTCACTTAAACCTAACAATATTAAAAAATATTTTAAATGTTAAGATATTAAGCTTAATGTCTAGTACAGCTTCAGTTAGAATCAGACTTTTGGAGCTAGAAGGAAACACAGATATCATCTAATTCCTGGGCATTCAAACTGTGGTACTTGGGCCAGCAGCACTGGTATCACCCAGGAGCTCATTCCAAACGCAGAACCTCAGGCCTGGCCCAGACCTACTTAACCAGTCTCTGTCCCCCGGGGACAGGCATGTGCATTAAAGTCTGCCAAGAGCAGCTGAACCAACTCTGTTCAGCTAAGAAAACAGAGGCCTAGAGCAGGCAAGTGAGTCTCCCAACAGGAGTAAAACCCAGAGTACCTGAGTCTGAGTCCGGGTTTTTTTCCTTACATGACATACTGTCTCTTAACAAACCTGATTCCCATTACAAGACCCTCTGAGGTTTTCACATCCTTCTGGAAACTAATTCAATTAACAAGTAAGTGAATTTCCCATATAATAATTTTTTTTAAAATTCATGAGAGCCTGACATTTCCCCAAATACTATATAATATGCTGTAGTAGAATCTGCAAATTAATCAAACCTCTTTCTTCTTTGGGTAAAAGGATAGACCTTCTCAGCAAGAGTGCCTTCAAGGGGACCAATTTAATTAATTAATGGCTACGTATTTTTCCAAAGGTCAACACTGTAATCTCCTCATGCAGAGAATATATTATTGGGCGCAGCTGAACACTTGTGCCTTTCAGTCCAGGCCCGATGAGCACAGAACAGAAAACCAAGCTCATTTTCTAACTGTGGCTTCAGTAAGAAAGTTCAGAAATGAGTTAAAATGGACCATCCATTCCCATCAGCAATGATAACCAAGTCTCCTTGTTACACTTAAAAGGCACTGCCTTTTCCCCTTGATTCTAAGAAAAGAAATTAGAATTTTTAAGTAAAATTGTGAATGAAGATTCACAGTATTAAAGTGATTGCTAAGATTATTAAAATTATTTTAAAAGGCAAATCCTACTTTAATTATGGTATCTGTGGTTTTTTTTTTAATCTTTTTGGTCATATTGGCTTCTGTGAGGCCACTCAATTTTCAGAAGGGAACTTTATGACACCTGGAAATTCGAGCAGCTTTGCAGGACACTATGAAGAAAGCTACCATTTACAGAATAAAGGGATTCTGAAACTTTCAGTGGGGTGTGTTTTATTCAACAAAATAAACAGTGGAGGATAAAAAAAAAGTGTCAAAATCAGTTATATTCCTTCAAGAATACTGGTAGAGTCAGCCAGTACAGCCTTCATGGAGGGCAGTTTGGCAACATGCTTTAAAAAATAAAATACGTATGCCGCTGGACCCAGCAGGTCCGCCTCAGGAATGTGACCTGAACAAATAATTTAAAATGTGCGCAGAGATCTTCCTATTAGGAAGTTCTGTGCAATACTGTTTATAAATAAAGATTTCAAAATAACTGAGAACCTACTGGAAGACAATATGTAAATAAATAAGGTTGCAACATAAAGTACATGATATTCTGCTATTAAAAGGATATTGTAGCTCCAAACGTAGAACCTCAGGCCCGGCCCAAAAAATGAAATCACCTCCAAAAACAAAAAATCACCTCCGAAACATATTATTGAGTTTTAAAAGGTTAAGATTGTGTTTGTATATTGTGAAATCATATTGTAATTATTAAAATATATTAAATAAAACATTTAAATCATACATATTAATATTAAATAAATATAAATTACTTATTATATGTTGTATCTTCACGTATAGAAAGTAGTGATTTGAAGTCCCATAAACTGTATTAGTAGTTACCTCTCAGTAGTTGAGCTGCTGTTCATTTTTACTTCCTTTAAATTTTCCAGTACTGCTTGAGTTTTCTACAAAATCATGTATAATAAATTCACAATCAGCTTAAAAATACAATTATATTCATTTTTTTTAAGGCAAAAAGTAGAAGTACAAATTCAAGGCTTAGGGTAAATAAGGAAGTTTAGTAATGGAAGAAATGATAAAAGCAAAAAAAACCCTCCCAACCTGTCTACTCCCCTTCAGGTCTTTCAGAGGACAGGGAAAAGGAGAAATGAGAAAAGAGCTGTTGGTGGGAACACTGTGCAACCTGAGAGATGCTCACCACTTCCACCGCAGCGCAGCAGCGCAGGGGAAGCTGCTCTTGGGTCCACCACCCCCACCAAGCAAAACCAACCACACAGACCAGTCTTAGGAGCTCGCTGTCACGATAATGTGACTCCGGCCATCCTCAGACACTGAGCCCATTCTAAAGTAATATGGAAGTTTATCGCAAAGTTTTACTGTTATTTTCAGCAGTTGCTCACAGAGGGCAGTTCTAAATTTCCTCGTGTATGATGTATCAGTATGCATCAGAGCTCCCCTGTCCCTCCTTTTTTTTCTCTTTCCTGGGCTTGGAACAAAAGGCACTTGCAATGTTAGTGCTTCACAGTGACATGAGTTCTCGTCAAAGATGACTGCACTGAAACTGAAGGAACAGCAAAATAAGAAAACTGAACCCCAGCTCTTAGATCTATGGAGACTTACAGACCTCCAGGGTCAAACAGAAAGTTTTCCCGAGAACTCCTAATTTTACATGCTAGATCCAAACAACTCCCTTTCCTAGTCTTTAATCTGTATCCGAGTGTCACAAGCTTTTCCTCTCAAGGTTTATTCTGACTTTGCAAAGAAAATTGGGCATTTTATTAAAACTTCTCTGAACCGATGACTCCACAAATAAAGCAAGAAAAATATCCGGACTGATTGAGAAAAACACATTTTGCACAGTTCTCTCAATCAACTCCCCTTTGTTTCCCTCCCCCGAAAGGACTGTCTTAATTACAGTAATAAAACCCCCAAACCAATCAATCTAATGACAAAGAATTGACTACACATCCATTTAGCAATTGAAAGTTCATTTTAGGACTTGAAACTCTGGTTCTTTAAACTAGAAACCCCATGAATATAGTTTGACATTGATTTTTATTAACAAATGCAACTAACATAATTTCATCCCTCATTCGGAGTGATTTAAGACTCAACTGCCAACTTAACCAGCACTGTTGAAGCATTTTCTGTGTGGAGGAAAAAACAAATATACCCGTCCTTTCACATATCAGTCATCCCATCACCACCCGTGCCTCATTCAGTGGTAAGTATGTCATTTGCAAAAGAAGTTTTAATGACAGGTGAAAAATGAAAAGCAAACTCTCTACCATCCCAGTAACGACAGACAATTCTTATTGCTGAGGGAAGGGAAGATGATCCGTCTCCAAGTTGCTCTCACTGAACCTTTTCACTAGTAGAGGAAATGAACTGATGGCAAACTGTAAGCCACTTCTCCTCAACAAAGCCAAAGGCAAGCTCAAGAGCTGGGCCACCGAACGGAAGAGAGAAGAAAGGATATGGTCTCCTAAGCCACATTATAGCTCAGAATCGGCTCCATTCAACTAACTGAAAGTATCGGTAAGAATTTTCCGTCAGCTAGATCAGCTACTTTCTATCATTCAGTGGGATGTACTACTTAAGCATACAAACTTGTTAAAACACAAATACTTTGGCATTATCTCAGGCAAGGAGTTAAAGCACAAGAAAAAAATTCTAAACCTACTATGTCCAACAACTGGTCATTTTCAAAATTTATAATGTTAATATATTAATTACAGCAGTGAGGATATCCTGCCTATATTTTGTTAGCAGTCAGCAGCGACGATACTCCACCTACATTCTGTTTCACTGCTCAGCTTAATGAAAGTATAATGGAAATGTAAGACTCTGACAGGATTTATTAATATCTGTTGAGCAATTAAATACTTGAAGTTTAATCAAGGAGTTAAGAACATCAATGAAATAGTGAAAAGAACACAATCAAAAGATGTTAATCCACTAGGAAGAGGGTCAGCTGTGTGTTCACTCTGACCTTGCGCTTACTACCAAAGGAAGAATTTTAAGAATTTTGTAAGAGGAAAAGGGGAAAGAAAAAAGAGATACTCTGACTACAGCTGCCATCCTTATTTACTATTCTATCCTTTAAAAGCTACTCATGATTCTTCCCTAAAATGTTCTAAATGTGCTTACTGATCCAGTCTCGCCTGTGAGCTATCTTCTCCCCCTTTCTTCTCTGTCTACAATTCTCTCCCTTGGAAACCTTGTCCAGTCTCGAGGATTTAAATGCATGCATAATTTATAATTCCAGCTCAGTCTTTTCTAACTCCAAACTTATACATTTAACAGCACACTTGACCAAGATATCTAATAAGCATCTCAAACTCATTATGTCCAGAAATGAATTCCTGATCTGCACCGTGCCTCCTTCAACCTATGCAACCCAGTCTTCCCCACTGAAGCTGGCAGCAGCTCCACTTTTCAAGCTGCTCCAGTCAAAACCTTTGGCATTGTTCTGGATTCCTCCCCTTCTTTCATACCCCACCATTTGGTAATGAAATCCTATTGCTTTAATCTTCCCAGTATACCCAGAAACTGATCATATCTCCCCAAGTATCCTGAGCTGCCACCATCCCTTAACTAGATCAGGCTTTCCAACAGAGCTCCCTGCTTTCAGCCTTGAATCTACAGTCTTCCTACAGCTCCCAGAATGATCCTTTTAAAACTAAGTCAGAGGTCTCTCTTCTGTTCAAACCCTGCCATGGCTCTTTATCTCAGGGTTAGAAGTCCTTTTAATGATATAAGGCCCTTCATGATCTGACGCTTCTGGCCCTTCTCTCCCGTGATTCATCCTGCTGTTTACTCCTCCAGGCTCCTTAGGGCTCCTTGAAGTCACTAGACAACCAAAGCCAACTCCTTACCCACACATGGCAAAAGACAAACAGCCGTGAAATATATCCCAATGCCAGGTATATGCAAATAAATTAAATAAAAATTTCTGCTCCGTATACCTGTAACAGTTTGTCTTTATGAAAAGAGGCTCACCTGACATGCTCAGCTTCAAAAACAAACAAAAAATTCTCATCATCATTTTGAAATCTGATTAGCCATCATCTAACTTGCTGAATTTAGAGTTTGTTTTCAAAAAGGACACCTAAAGCTCCAATCTGTTTAGCATACCATAAAGTGACAAACAGAAAAACGTGCCACTTCAAGGGCAAGTGAAAAATCAACAATTAATTCTAATATGTGTCAGGCCTGTGACAGGAGCTGATACTGCCTTCAGTGCACTGACTACAGCCAAAATGAGGTACAAATATCAAACACGTGAGCATTTTTTTCTTTTAAACGTATTCACCAATTATATTGACAGTGACTATACATTCTGGAAACTTTCCCATTCAACAAATGTACACTGAGCATCTATTGTGTGCATGGCACTATATTTGGTGCTGAGGGATTATAAAGGTGAAAAATAGGTTATATTTATTATTTCCTTTGTACCCCAGACACTGCGTATTAGCTCATTCATTAATCCAACAACTTTACTGGTTAAATGTGTCTCTGTTTTAGAGATGATAAAGTAAAGCTTAGAAAATTTAAGAGGCAAAACTAGCAAGCGGCAGAGCTGGGATTTACTCTCGGGCACTTTAAACTGCAGTACCCAGGCACTTAACTGCTATGCTAAACTGCTTTCCTCAAGTAGCTTCAAGTCTGGGAGGCAGAAAGATATGCTTAGAAATAATGTTAACACATGTGGCCAGCCCCACCTCGTTAGGCCCAGAAGTCTACCTAACAAATAAAAATGGCAAATTAAGTATCCCCAGGTAAAGAGTACACACACTTTATATTACAGAATCACTCCCTGGAGGACAAATCCAATTTTAAAGAAATAAATAGCTTGTAGTTGTACATGATCCAGGTAACAACAGCAATTTTACAGGAAAAATAAAATGAATGAAAATAATAGATAAAAGCAACTAATTCCTTTCTACTCTAAAAAAGCTGCTCTCCAATAACTTTAGTTGAATTACTTCAGTGACAAGACCTCCAATTCTGTCCAACTCATCTCTTCCTAACGCATGGAAACAAAAGCAGGTGACTTGGAATATAGCACAAAACTAAATGCCACTTTATGTATTTGCCTAGAAACTTTTCCCACAAATTCTAAATACTTATGTAGAAGAGGCTTCCTTCTGTCTCTAAGTGAAACTTCTTTGTGCACGTTAGCTGCACAAAGCTTCCTAAGACAGGTGGGCAGCCTGCAAGGCCTTCAAATCCTTTGTTTAAAAGGTGGCAAATGGGTCCTACTGACCAGCAAAGCCAGCCAGGTTTCTGGGAAGCATTGACCCCAATAAAGCCATTATGTTTCATCTTGCAAGATCAGAGCGACAAAGGAGCAAAGCTAAAAGAAGAGAAACCAAGGGAAGATTAGACAAACATTAAAATCCATACCATACAAATCTGTGATGTACACAGCCCCTATTTCTCAACACTGCTGTCACAACATTAATCTACAAAAATGAAAGGACTGACCCCACTCTTTTTAAAATCTTACTCTATCACTCAACTAGGTAAAATCTCAGCAGTTGGTATGAACACAAACTGCCATCCTCCCTTAAAAATACATACGAGGATTTTTTCCCATGTAAAACAGGTAGCTAACGGAAGAAAATCGTATTTGAATGTTGAAGACATTCCTAAATAGTGGCAAAGCTTCTTCTTAAAAAAGAAGTAGGTATGTATAGAAAACCCTGAGGACTCCATCAAAATTCTCTTAGAACTAATAAACAAACTCAGTAAAGTTGAAGGATACAGAACCAATACCCCAAATTTTCTGCAGTTCCACACACTAATAACAAACTGTCAGAGAGAAATAAAGAATACGATCCCATCTGCACCTGCATCAAAAAGAACAACAAAGTGGAAGACCTGTATACACAAAACTTCAAGGTATTAATGAAGGAAACTAAAGATGACATAAATGGACATGAATTCCACGCTTATGGATTGGAAGGATAAACACTGTTAAAATGTGATTACTACCTAAAGCAACCTACAAACTCAACAATGCAATCTCTATCAAAATTCCAATGGTATTTTTCAAAGAAATAAAACAAATAACTCCAAAATGTGTACAGAACCACAAAAAAAAAAAATCTGAATAGCAAAAGCAATCTTGAGACTGAAGAACAAAGCTGGAGGCATCACATACCTTGATTTCAAACTATACTGTGAAACTATAGTAAATAAAACAGTATGGGAACAACATTTAAAAAGACATATAGATCAATGGAACAGAACAGAGTGCACAGAAACAAATTCACACATCAAGGGTCAATTAACTTACAGCAAAGGAGCCAAGAATATACAATGGGGAAAGGACAGTCTTGTCAATAAATCATGTTGGGAAAACTGGACAGCCACATGCAAAAGCATAAAATTCAATCACTATCTCACACCATACACAAAAAGTAACTCAAGTGGATTAAAGACTTGAACATTAGACCTGAAACCATAAAACTCCCAGAAGAAAACATAGGCAGTAAGCTCCCTGACATAGGTCTTGGTAATGTTTTTTTTAATATAACACCAAAAGCAAAAGCAGCAAAAAGTAAGTGGGACTATACTGTACCAAAAATCTTCTGCACAGCAAAAGAAACCATCAACAAAATAAAAAAGCGAGCTACTGAATGGGAGAAAATATATACAAGTCATGCATCTGATAAGGGGCTAATGTCCAAAATATATACATACACAAATTTTTTTTTTAAAAAAAACCTCTTACAATAGCAAAAAGACAAAAAACAAAAAAACTAACAACCCCCCCAAAACGCAATTTAAAAATGGGCAGAATAACTGAACTGACATTTTTCCAGACACAGATAGCCAACAGGTACATGAAAAGATGCCAAACATTATTAACCATCAGGGAGATACAAATTAAAACCACAATGAGACATCACCCCACACCTGTCAGAATAGCTGTTGTCAAAAAAAAGACAAAGATAACAAATGTAAAGAATGTGGAGAAAAGGGAAAAGGGTATACTGTTGGTAAGAATGTAAACTGGTGCAGTCACTGTGGGAAAACTATGGAAGTTCCTCAAAAAATTAAAAACAGAACTACTATATGATCCAGCAATTTCATTCCTGGGTATATATCCAAAAAAGCAAAAAAAAAAAACAAAAAAACACTAATTTGAAAAGATATACACATCCCAGTGTTCATAGTAGCATTATTTACAATAACCAAGATATGGAAGAAACCTATCAACACATGAATGAATAAAGATGATGTCACACACACACAAACACACACAGAAATATTACTCAACCATAAAAAAAGAATGAAAATTTGCCATCTGTGACAACATGGATGAATCTAGAGTATTATGCTTAGTCAGATGAAAACATATTCTATGTTATTATAATTTATCTGTGGAATCTAAAAAATAAAACAAACAAGTATATATAACAAAACAGAAACAGAGTCACTGATAGAACAAACTAGTGGTTACCAGTGGGGAGAGAGAAGGGGGAAGGGGCAAGATAAAGGTTTGGGATTAAGAGATACAAACTATGATGTATAAAATAGATAAGCAACAAAGATACAGTATACAGCACAGGGAAATAGAGCCATTAATTTGTAACAACTTTAAATGGAGAATAATATATAGAAATACTGAATCACTATGTTGTATACCTGAAACTAATACTGAAAATCAACTATACCTCAATAACAAAGTTAACTTTAAAATATAAGGATTCCTTTTCATCTCTCTTATCTGCACTCTAAATTATTTCAAGAGATCTGAGAAATTAATAACATGCAAATGTCTCTTAGAAATAAAGTCTTTTAAGTTTGCCATACTAATCACATGTTCTCTAAATCAAAAATAAAATTTCTTTAATGAAAATGAAGGGTACTGCCCAGTGATCAAAAGAGATTCATAATTCAGAGATCCTCAGAGTATCACAGATATTTTTAAGCATAATGAACCATAGTGATTACTTTGCTCAAGTCCTACATTATTTAATTTGTTTCACAGCTTATTTTTCAAGAGAATTGGAGTATACACAAACTTTCCCTTGAATTTCTATTCTTTATTGATTACATCCACAGCAACAAGGAAACAAAACCAGGGCGACCCCAGTGCGACTCCAGATTGGCTACTGAAGACGAGAATATGCGAGGATTTAATGGAAACAAGGCAGGGACTGTTGGAGCCCATGAATATTTCAGAAGAATAATGAAAAAGTGTGCCAGATGGGTTTGCTTGCAGCTGGCTAACAACTCAATTTCTGACCAAAGCCAAATGCTTCCTTACATAATTTATCAAGCACTTTTCAGTTCCCTTCCACTATCACCCTTTACATTCTTTCTTTTTTCATTTTCCTTTCTCTTTTCTTTTTTTAAAGAGCAATACCACCACTGTTTCTCTTTCAAAGTGGGATTTTTTTTTTTTAATTTTAAAGGAAAGAGAAGAACATCTGTGAGTCCCGTACTGCTGAGGCTGAAGCGTGAGTCCAGGTGTTATGACTGAAGCAAAAATGGACAAAGGAAGTGCTACAAAAGCTAACCACTCTTTTCTAAACGAAGTAGACACTCATCGCCAAGGGTTCGCAGACACCAGCACAGACCAGCTCCGCCTGGGCGCGCGGGGGGGGGGGGGGGGGGCAGTCCCTCCCGAGCACGCCGGCCCCGCCCCCTCCCGACTCGCCTCCCAGCGTCCCGCCCTGCGGTCCCGACACAGAAGCGCTGAGCTCACTCAGCTCCCTTTAACAATAAAAATTAAAATTACAAATAGCATTCGAGTGCGCACTATGTGCCAGGCACTGTTCCAAAGCACCTGATCAGCAAATCCCAAGAGAAGTTAGAGAACTAATACTACGAGGCAAAGAGAATTTAAGTCACTGGCAGAGACAACCCGCTTCAGAGCCCACACTCAAACCCTGCCGCGGCAACAGCAGGTACTATCATTCCCTTCAAATACAGACTGCTTCCAATTCCCGCACACTACCGCAGCCTGGACATACTCTATTTAAAGTCATTGCTGAAGGTTTTAAGTCCTACCTATATCAGAGATTTAAAAGCTTTCCTATCGCCAGAATCACTGTGGCAGCCAGCCTGCAAGACGGCTCAGAGATCTCTGCCCTTCGACACGCACAACCTTGTCAAGTCCGCTCGCACAGAGACCCAGGCCTGGACTGTGGGTCCAGGAACACAAGGCAAAAATGATGGTATGCCACTTCTGAAATTATCTTACAGAAAACTGCAGAGTCCATCATGGGCCACCCACCTCTCCACCCGTTTGTCTGTCTGTCTGTCTCTCTCTCATCACTTGCTCTGAGGGAAGCCAGCAGCCGTTTAATTAGGACATACAGGCAGCCTACATGAAGCCCAAGTGGTGAGAAACAAGAGACCTGCTAACAGCCGCACAAATGAGTTTAGAAGCAGTTGGCCTGGGCCCTGCGGTGACTGCAGCCCCTGCCAGCAGCTTGACTGCAACCTTGTAAGAGAAAGCCTGAGCCAGACCCACCTAGCTAAGCGGCTCCTGGAATTCTTGACCCTCAGAAGGTGTGCAATACAATCAACACTTGTTTTCAGTGCTAAATTTTAGGATAATTTGTTCCACAGTAAGTTAACTAATACAATTAAGCAGCCCTACTGACAGCTTGCTTGTAAGAAGGTGTTAAAAGAGTCTTTTACTATACAGCACAAGATATATGCCCAGTATGTTATAATAACTGTAAATGGGACATAATCTTTAAAACTTGTGACTCACTATGTCATACACCTGAAACACATATAATACTGTAAATTTTATACCTCAATATAATACCTCAAAAAAAAAAGTGGAAGAAGACGAGCAAAAAAGGTCTAAATTTCTAAGCTGGAATAACACTGATGCTTTTAATAATTAACTACTTTCATAAAATCTATGTCAACATAACTTTAAAAATGTTAAAAGCACATACAAAATGTACTTCTTGATTTAATTATTGAATTTGGTTAATAAGACATTTCACACTGTTTATTCTTACATAATTTGCTTGTAACTGGGATCAGAAGATTAAACAGAAAATCAAAACTCATTAAAGTGTCCATAAAAGAGTACTTATCTTTAGAGGAATAGTCTACAATATTATGGTAGTAATGACATAAAATCTGGTATGTTTCAAAGTAATTCTGTAGTGGTAGGTAGGAGTAAAGAGGGAGGCAGATGAAGATGAAATAGCATGGCAGTGAGCTGGTAAGTTGACAGGCACGTGAAGGTTCATTATACTATTCTCTTTTACACATATTTGAAACTTTTCATACTAAAGAGGTTTTCTTGTTTGTTTGTTTTTCTAAGCAGACAAAACAAAACATACCCTACACTGGATAATTTCCTACTTAACTACCATAATCAATCAAAACTTCCACTTAGCATACCAAGACTCCATAAAGTCAAGGTGATGTCACATAATTTGTAGAACAGTATCTTACCAAAGAAAAAGGTTAATTAAACCAAAACATATGCTCTGTACTTCTTTAGATAATAGGTTTTTTTTAAGTAAAATTTTCACTAATGCAACACGTACAGTTACACTTGTTGATGATTTTCAACTACCTATTAAAAAGAAAGGGGGGGAGGGTACAGCTCAGTGGTAGAGCGTATGCCTAGCATGCACAAGGTCCTGGGTTCAACCCCCAGTTCCTCCATAAAATAAATAAATAAATAAACAAACAAACAAACCTAACTAACCCCCCCCCGAAAGGACTATATCTGTTGAGTCCTTTTACATTCATGTTGTTGAGCCCTTTTTACCAACGTATATGCCTTGCTTAAGTGGGTGCCTTTAGTCAATTACAGGCATGTATCTCAGGGATACTGTGGGTTCAGTTCCAGACCAGCAGCAATAAAGGTAATATCACATTGAAGTGAGTCATACAGATGTTTTGGTTTCCCACCATATATAAAAGTTACGTCTACACTAGCCTATATATTGTCCACTAAGTTTACAATAGCATTATGCCTAAATTTTAAAAAGTATATTCCTTAATTTAAAAACACTTTATTGCTGGAAGAATCAATATTGTTAAAATGACCATACTACCCAAGTAAATCTACAGATTCAATGCAATTCCTGTCAAAATACCAACGGCATTTTTCACAAAACTACACCCAGTAATTTTAAAATTTGGATGGAAACACAAAAGACCCCAAATAGTCAAAACAACCTTGAGAAAGAAGAACGGAGCTAGAGGAATCACGCTCCCTGGCTTCAGGCTATACTACAGAGCTACAGTAATCAAAACAGCATGGTACTGGCACAAAAACAGACATAGATCAATGGAACAGGATAGAAAACCCAAAAATAAACCCACACACTTATGGTCAATTAATCTATAACAAAGGGGGCAAGAATATATACCACAGAGAAAAGACAGTCCGTTCAATAAGTGGTACTGAGAAAACTGGACAGCTACATGTAAAAGAATGAAGTTAGAACACTCTCTAACACCATATACGAAAATAAGCTCAAAATGGATTAAAGACATAAAGGTAAGACCAAATACTATAAAACTCCTGGAGAAAAATATAGAACACTCTTTGACATAAACCACAGCAATATTTTTTTAGATCCATCACCTGAAGTAAAGGAAATAAAAGCAAAAATAAATAAATGGTACCTAATTAAACTTAAAAGCTTTTGCACAGCAAAGGAAACCACAGACAAAATGAAAAGAAAACCTACTGAATGGAAGAAAAGATTTGCAAATGATATGACGGACAAGAGATCAATATCCAACATATATAAACAGCTCACACAACTCAACATCAAAAAAAAAAAAAAAACCTGATTAAAAATGGGCAGAAGAACTGAAAGACATTTTTCCAAAGAGGAAATGCAGATGGCCAACAGACACACCAAAAGATGGCCAATACTGCTAATCATCAGGGAAATGCAAACCAAAAGCACAAGGAGATATCCTCACACCTGTCAGAATGGCTATCATCAAAAAGTCTACAAACAACAAATGTTGGTGAGGATGCAGAGAAAAGGGAATCCTCGTACACTGTTGGTGGGAATGTAAATTGGTGCAGCCACTGTGGAAAACAGTACGGAGGTTTTTCAAAGAACTAAAAATAGAACTACCATATGACCCAGCAATTCCACTGCTGGGTATATATCCAAAACAAAAACACTAATTTGAAAAGATACATGCACCCCAATGTTCACAGCAGCATTATTTACAATTGCCAAGACATGGAAGCAACCTAAGTGCCCATCAACAGATGAATGACAAAGAACATATGGTATCTACATCTATATCTATATCTAAACTACTACTCAGCCATAAATAAGAATGAAATCTTGCCATTTGTGGCAACATGGATGGACTTAGAGGGCATTACGCTAAGTGAAATAAGACAGAGAAAGACAGTTACTGCATGGTATCACTTATATGTGGCATCTAAAAACTACAACAAACTAGTGAATATCAAAAAAAGCAGGAGACTCACACATACAGAGAGAACCAGAGTGTGGGGGTGGGGAACAATATAGGGACAAGGGAGTGGGAAGTTTAAACTACTGGGTGTAAGATAGGCTTAAGAATGTATTATACAACATGGGGGATATAGCCAAGATTTTGTAATAACTATAAATGGAAAGTAACCGCTAAAAAGTATATAAAGATAGAAAATTTTAAAAATAAAAATACTTTATTGCTAAAAAAAAACGGTATGCATCATCTGAGTCCTCAGAATCTTTTGCTTTCTGCTTCGGTGGAGGGTCTTCCCTCAATGTGGATGACTGCTGACTGTGGTTGCTGAAGCTTGGGGTGGCTGTGGCAATTTCTTTAAATAAAACAATGAAGTCTGCCGAATCGTGAACAGTTTCTTGGTAGCGTGCAACGCTGTTTGATTACGTTTTACCCACAGCGGAATACTTTCAAAATTGGAGTCACTCCTCTCAAACCCTGCTGCATTATCAACTAAGTTGATGTAACATTCTAACTCCTTTGTTGTCATTTCAACAGTCTTCACAGCATCTTCCCCAGGAGCAGATTTCATCTCCAGAAACCACCTTCTTTGCTCTTCCGTAAGAAGCAGCTCCTCATCCCTTCAAGTTTCATCATGAGATTGCAGCAGTTCAGGCACATCTTCAGGCTCCACTTCTAATTCAAGTCCTCTTGCTATTTCTACCACATCAAGTCATCCATGAGCGTTGGAATCAACTTCTTTCAAACTCCTGTGAATGTTGATATTCTGATCTCTTTCCATGAATTACAAATGTTCTTACTGGCGTCTAGAATGGTGAATCCTCTCCAGAAAGTTTTTCAGTTGACTTTATCCAGATCCAGCAGAAGAATTGCTACTTATGGCAGCTATAGTCTTATAATGATAACACATAATATATATAATAATTTCTTAAAAAAGAAGACTTGAATGTCAAAATGACTCCTTGATCCATGGGCTACAGAATGGATGCTGTGTTAGCAGACATGAAAACAACATTAATCTTACTGTCCATCTCCATCAGAGCCCTTGGGTGACCAGGTGCATTGTCAATGAGCAGTAATATTGTAAAAGGAATCTTTTTTTCTGAGCAGGTCTCAACAATAGACTTAAAATATTCAGTAAACTATGCTGTAAACCGATGTGCTGTCACCCAGGCTTTGTTGTTCCATTTAGAGGGCACAGGCAGAGTAAATTTAGCACAATTCTTAAGAGTCCTAGGACTTTCAGAATGTAAATGAGTACTAGTTTCAATTTCAAGTCACCAGCTGTGTTAGTCACTAACAAGAGTCATGCCATCCTTTGAAGCTAGACACTGACTTCTCTCTAACTATGAAAGTCCTACATGGCATCTTCTTCCAATAGAAGGGCATTTCCTCTACACTGCAAATCTGCTGTTCAGTGTGGCCACCTTCACCGACAAGCTGAGCCAGAGCTTCTGGCTACGCGGCTGACGCTTGCCCGTCAGCACCTGCTCCTTCACTTCTGTGTTATGGAAATAGCTACTTTCCTTAAGCCCCATGAGCCAACCCCTGTTGGCTTCCACCTTACCTCCTGCAGCTTCCTCACCTCTCTCAGCCTCCATGGAACTGAAGAGAGTTAGGCCTTGCTCTGGGTTAGGCTTTGGCCTGAGGGAGCATCGTGGCTGGTCTGATCTTCTATCCGGACCACTACAACATTCTCCATGTCAGCAATAAGGCTGCTTTGCTTTCTTACCAATCATGCGTTCACTGGAGCAGCACTTATAATTTCCCTCAAGAACTCTTCCTTTGTACTCACAACTTGGCCAACTGTTTGGCTCCACAGGCCTAGCTTTCTGCCTTTCGGTTTTTGACACGCCTTCCTCACTAAGCTTAATCACTCCTAGCTTTTGATTTAAAGCAGGAGAGGTGTGACTCTTCCTTTCCCGTGAATGCTTAAGGACCATCATAGGGTTTTAACCGGCCTAATTTCAATATTGTTGTGTCTCAAGAAGTAGGGAGGCCCCAGGAGAGAGAGAGACATGGAACAGCCAGTCGGGAGAGCAGCCAGAACACACAACATTTATCCATTAAGTTCCATCTTATATGGGCTTGGTTCGTGGCGCCCTGGAAACAATTACAATAGTAACATCAAAGATCACTGATCACAGATCAACCAAAACACATATAATAATAATGAAAAAGTCTGAAATATTTCAAGAATTACTAAATGTGACACAGAGACACAAAGTGAGCGAAAGACTTGCTGGGCGCAGGGTAAAAAAACGCAGTAAAGGGAAGCGCAATAAGGTAAGGTATGCTCGCACGTGTAGATAATCTATTCCTTAAACAGGCGGGTAACCGACAAAATCTGTAACTCTCATGTGTAAAATGGCCCAAAGTTTGTCTTGTTTTCATTCAGAATGTGATTTAAGTTGAATGGGTTTATTATTGCTCTTTTTAAGTATAAGTGCCCTGCTTTCCATCAGATTAAAGGGGTGGACTCTTCTACACTTGAGAATGGTTAAGTTCCTCTGCAGGGAAAAGGGCCTGAATTTGGACCCAGGAGACTCTCTCTTCTGGTTCTATCACTAGCAATGCCAACTCAGAAGATTCATTTAACATATCTGAATGTGACTGCCAACTGCAAACTGGGTTTGTACCTGACGTGCTATATGCAATAAAAAATACAACTTGAGCAATAGCTTTATCATTAATATTATGAAATAAAGTGAGGTAAAAGGGCAGTAACATGGGTAAGAGAATTCTATCAAAGATCAAAGTAAGAGTATGCTCTGAGATTTATAAGAAACGTGTCACGGAACACAGAGAGTACCTCTGACATACGCACAAGGAAGTGGTAACTGATTGTGGCCTGGGAGAGGAACTGGATCGCTGGGGAAAGGAATGGGACACATTTTTTTAAATAATATTTTTTTATCTTCTGAAAAATGATACCACATGAATTTTAAAAATAATGGAGAGAATTCGCTGTCAGTTAAAAAAAAAAAAAGGACACAATTCTAGGGACTGTCTTTTAATGTCTAAAGGAGAGTTTCAGCAACACCTTTAAGGCGTTTAATCTCACCAAAGTGCCTGAGGTTTAATTCAATCGATTATGTTAATGAAGGTAGTAGCTAACTGTTTCCTGAACAGTTACATCCCACTACAGTGTGCACTGTACACGTGTTTTCAGCCAACGGGCAGGCACAGTCCTGGAGCAGTACCAGAGGACCTCAGCTTTCTGGGTGGGCGTGCCGAGAACCCACGGCAAGCACGTGCAGACAGTCAGACTGGTTAGGCAGTTGTTTGCTGTACAAATGCCAAAGAGTTTATGGAGCATATGGTTCGCTGCCTCATAGCTGAAGCATACAGACGCACGCTAAATGCTCTACTAAAGCCTGCCACGAAAAGTGTGCACTCTGACTACAAGCTGAAGCACTGCAGAAGAAACATAAATTATTTCCTAATTAATGCCCAACAAATTATCCCAATTCAAAAACAAGTTTCTCAGCTTGTGTAACGGACAGTTTCCATATTTTTAATTACGGTTATTTTTATATTTCATGTTTAAAAACACAGACTTAAATTAACATGCACATGTTCTTGGTTCCCTTAAAAGTAAAAGGAAGGGAGAAAGGAAAGGAGAGAGGGAGGGAAAAGGGGGAGAAAGAATTGCATGTGTTATAAAAGAGGTAAGTGTGGCATTATGGGAAGATCACTGAATTCTGGGAAGCCTTGAATCCGAGCTCCAGTTTCACTACCTGCTCGCACACACGTGCTTTAACGTAGTTAATCACTACTATTACAGTAAGATGTGGAGAAAGGGGTTTTAGTCTTTCCTGCTAGAAAGGAAAAAAAAGGCCTATCAGCACCATCACTACCACAAATTCAAAACTGAACTCACCTCCATCCTCTGAAACTTATTTCCTCCTGTGTTCCTTCCTTCTGAGTGACACTATCATATATTCTTGTTGCCTGGGCCGAAAATCTCAGTCCTGTGCATCCCATCTCCCCTTTGACCTCACATACACTAAAGTTGCTAAGTTCAGTTCATCCAATGTCTATCCACCTCTTGTACCCATCCTGGCTTCTTTACTCCCACTGCCGCTATCCTAATTCAGGCCCTTCCCCTCCCGTTTGTTTTGGAGAACAATCTCTTACTTGGTCTCCCCACTTGTAGGCTCTTCCCAGTTTGATTTCATCCTACACCACGCATCCAGAGTGGTATCCCCAGAGCACAGCCTGGAGCGCGCCATTCCCGTGCTCGAGACCTCGGAGGGGCTCTGTCCTGTCTTCACAGTCACGCATTCGGAGAGGCCGCTTTCCAGTACCCACTCCCCCACCCTCCATTGTGAGGCAGCCCTGTGGTCTGCATCCCAAACTGGTCTCTGAACAGCCAGTGTAACCCCATTTTCCTTGGCCACAACAGTGGTTCAAGGATGGCCTCGTGGAATTGTGACCTGGTCACAGCAAAGATCCAGATTCTTGTTTCAGGCATGAGTGGCGAGTGGAAGAGGAAAGTCAAATCTCCTCTAGGGAAAGTGTGATGTGCAAATGTGAAGGAAGCCAAACTGAACGGAAGTCAGCACTGGGGAGAGATGGACGGTAAAGAACTGCTGTGAACCGGAGCGAGAGCTCTGTTTAAACTATACCTGATCAGCCCAGCCCCAGAAAACTGCTACGTGTAAACCAGCCAAATTCCTTCATTTCTTAGGTCCTCTCTCACCTATAATCACAAGTATTCTAACTGACAGAAAAATCGTCCAAAAGCCAGGTTCAACTCATCTCTACTTCACGAAATGCTTAAAGGAACCTAGTCTACGTATCTCTTTTAAGTGTCTGAAGTATACACCCAACTCTAGAAACAAAAAATGGGAGCAGAGACCTAGGCATAAATAAATCCCACTTCCCCCTGGCTTGCTCCTCTACTTCCCTTTGTGAACGTGTTAATATTCTCAAAAAACTTTTTAAAGAACCACTGCTAGTCACAGTACTTAGAGCAACTAAAATTCACCTCAATCAATCCATGCTAAAAAAAAAATAAAAAAAACTAAACAGAAACAAAAATGCAAGTAATAACTCTCCAAATAAGAACTAACTAGAGTCCTCACTCCCTGCCCGCCCACCCCCTTTAAAACACTTTTTTTTTTTTTTTCGGAAAAAGTGTTTTGCCTCATTTACTCAAAGAATTGTTAGAATGCACTGTCATGACTAACAGAAGTTATATTCATGGCAGTAAATTGACAGGTTCAAGGGAAATGAAAAGCACATCTGTTCTTGTATAAGTTTTTCCAGTTACTATGACAAACATCCCTTCTTTGGTATCATAAGGTTTTTGGTTGGTTGGTTTAAACAAATGAAACTCTTTTAGGAGGAAAGTGTCTTTTAGGAGGAAAGCAATTTACAGAAAGGATCTAAAGACACCAACAGCCAAAACACTGCAAGACAATCAAAAGATTGTCCCTGTTCTTATTACCCCGCCACATGAAAAGGGAAACTGTTGGCACTCTGCAGCCAGTGCCAGCCCTGCTCCTGGAATGTTTACACAGCCCCTCGAGGGACACAGGAAGGGAGCTGCCAGGGACAAGTGTCAGATCTGCTGGGGCTCCTAGACTCAGCCTCCCTAAAATACTCTCCCAGGAGACAATCAGATTTTCCATCAGAGGTTTATTATGCCATCTAAATGCATTTCCATTCTCCTATGTGACTATGAATAAATTGGATTCCCAGTAAGATGGAGATCAAGAGTTTATCTCATTTGTCACTGAACTGCCTTTTTCGCTTACCAGTCTCTCCTGTCTTCCCATCTCATTTGTCACCAATGCTTTCCTTTTTCCATAATAGAAAAAAAAAATTTCAATGTTATTTTGGTGTTAAACTCCTAAGATTCAAAACTACTCTTTCTTTTCCCATTTCACTTTAATTACTGATCATCTAGAGGATTCGGGTTTAGACACACATGTGTAACAAGTATTAAGCATTTAACTCCTATCCCTCAAAGTAAACACCTGAGGTAGACAACTCCATTTTATTTATTCATTCACTCTTTCAGCCAACAGTTCTTCACGGAGATCTCCACAGCTGTCTTATCCTCAATCAGTGGCAATTACTTGGACAAAAGAAAATCTTACTGTGTTTCCCAGACTACTGCCCAGCTCACTTAACCTCAGGAAAATGGTCACTCTGGCTTCTAACTAGTGACCAGAAATCAGAAGTTCTACTTTCATTTTAAATTCCATCCCTTTGGGATAACAGATGATTTTTTTCTTTAATATAATCTTGTATCCTTCAGTTTTTAAACTGAGCATATGATACTTTTATAGTTTAAAAGCCACATATTTTTTAAAAAAGCATTTATTGCCTTCTATTATTTCGAGTCAATTATTTTATTTATGCACACTTCTTATGGAATATTCAATAGCGGGAAAGTACCCTGTAAACCAAAGTCCAAAAGCTTCATTATTATAAACCTTTCTGACAGTGTAAAACAGACACTCCTCAGAAAGTCCTACTAAATGTCTGAAATACAGCAAATGCTTAGTTTTCTGGATAAACTTGAAGACAGTATGCAAAACAATAATAAAATATATAAGTAATCCACGAGACTTTATTTTTGATACTAATTTTACCCTCTTTCAAAAACAAAACTACAAATAAGAAGCAAAACTAAATGTGTTCCTCTCCTTTCGTCTGCCCCTGATTTTCTTCCCACTCTATTTTGGGCAGCTGGTAAGGTGTCTAAAAAGTGTTTATTGTAAGATAAGCAGGTTAAAGAATTGACTCTCTCTGAAAACATTCCATTTGTTGGTTGCTCTTGCAAAACACCCTCTGAATACAGACTTTTAACTTCTCGTACCTAAAGAGACAATGTGGAGCAAACAGTTGGGACTCTCTTGGGTTCCCTTATCCTAGAAAGCTCGAATTTTAAGTCTCTCCCTAAGTAAGCACCATTACTTTGTGACACTTTACTCCAAAGGAAAAAACATGTTTAGTCATACACACACCCACAAAACTTTAAAGTTCCTATTAGAAAATATACACACACCCTGGACAGAAAAAACTGATTTTTTAAAGAAAAAATCATTTACAAAACTCCTGCCCACAATTAAATGTGAATGTTCTCCTCAATTCTAAGAACATGTTTTAAGGAAGCTTAAAGCTTTATGTTGCTGTGTAAGGAAACCTGGGTCAACTGGAGAAAAGCTCAAAGGCCCATAATCTCATAACAAAGCAGCAGGGTCAAAAGGCAGAGGTCAGGGACCAGGGGGACAGGGTGCAAAACAGTTCCCACCCTTGAGAAGAGGCTGTATCTCATTATTTCAGAAGTCCTTCAAAAACTATCCAGTCATGCTCGCTAAAGTAATACAAGCATTTCCTTTAAGTCCCAAAGCAAATCTAAATTTTATGAAAGAATTTATTTTTAAGAGTAAGGAATTTAAGAAGTTACTTCTTTCCCCTAGATTGAAAAAAAACACCAGTCTCTCTAACACACGTAACACACCAATGCTTCAGCTGTCCCTCAAAGACTGACTTTCGCATAAAAGCTGTCACCTGATCTATTCAACAGAGTTCACTGGGGCACAGAAATAAATACTAAATGTGCATACATGTCAACAGACATTTCACATCGAGGCCTCTGCCCGCTAATGATTCAACAAAATATATGCACTTCTCAGTCTTATGGCTACATTCACAAAAAGCTACATTTTGACTCTTATCTAGAGATTTCATTCCAGGGAAGAGTGAACAGAATATTCTCTTAAACTTCCAGCAGGGGTGACATTTGTACAGGTGGCTCTGAAATGACCCCTCTAGCACAGTGAAATCGGGGGGGGGGGGGGGAGGCTCCAGGGTCTAGGGTCTTCGTCTGGATAGCTCTGTGCCATTTCTCACACTCTAACCATAAAATCTGTGTTCCATACAGAAAAGGGTAAGGGGGAGATCAGGAAATGGGGATTTTGGAATAACAGGTGTGGTTTTAATTTTCTCTTTTCCACCACTTTCCACCTGCCACACACGCAGACTTTAACTCTCTCCCCGCTGGCCCTTTCCACCAGGGACGAGATGGTTTACAAGGGGTTCACAGTAAACAAGGCCTGTCGGCCCTTCCCTATGAGGAACACACAAGATTCTACATTCGAGCCCACACGGCTTCCATGTATGTATTTAAAATCAAACTGGAGCCAGGGCTGCCAATGGAAGATACGCGCTGCCAGACAGGAGTGAGAACAGCTAAACAAAATAACCCACTTTGGCATAACCACCTCAGTCATACCAATGCTTGTGTTTTAAAAACTGTGAAATCACAGTCATTGTTCTCGTGAACAATGACACAAAGCAAACGGAGTCAAGTCTCAAAGCCCATTTCCCTGGAGCTGAGCCAGAATATTTTGAAATCCGGACAAAAGTTTATTTATTAAGAAAAAGAATACCCTTGAGACAGGAGATGGGGAAACATTTTTAAACAATCTGTTATCTTGTTACCCCAGCCATTTAAATTTCCTTCAAAATTAGCGTTAAACTTAAAGTGAAGAAAATAAAACAAAACGCTGTGGTCCCAGAAGTGAACCATCTGCAGGCTTTAAACCTGTAATCAGTCCTGAATTCCTACTGCTCCAACCATTCTTATTAAAGTCAGTATCTCATTCTCATGGAATTCCAGCTGATATGCTGGTGCTGATTCTTACGACAGGGACGACTCCCATGTCAGAGAGTTATATAAGAGCATGGGATGCTCGCTCCCCTCAAAACAGTTCATGTCTCATCTGCCCGGGGGGGAGACAATCTGGCCCTGCTATTTCAGTCCTGATCGACAAGAGAAAAAAATAATGTAACTTTAATATATAAAAAGAATATTGTTGATCTGGCAGATTGTCCCTGTTTTCCCAAAGGACTATGAGAGATGGAAAAGGAAGGAAACTGAAGGGATTCTAGAAACAGAAAGCATGAAACCTAAAAAAGCTGTGGGAAATAAGAAATCCTTCCCTCCTTCTGCTGGGGATGGAGGTAACAGAAATACTCAGTTGAACCTTTGAATTTCTTCACTATGAGATTATTAACAATAATTAAGACATTGAAAATTTTTGCTAAAAAAAAATTTCTTCTTCTCCAGGTTGTTATAGGGGAAAAGACGACCAAAAGAGCAACAGGAGGTGGTTTCATGAGGCCTAAGGTGAAAATAAGGGTGATCTCTGAAGAAGGCACTAGGGGAAAAAAAGGTACAAAACTCTGGTCTATGAGCAAACTTGGGCCAGGCTCCTGGGAACTTAACTTAGACATCACTGCTACATGAATGTTCCCTCAAACTAGACAATAATTTTCTGTGTTAAATAAATGACAGTAGGAGGGTGGCAGAAAAGAGGAAGACAGAAAGGGTGACAAAACATGATCTTCAAAGCCTGGATTCTCTAAGTCTGGGCAGGAGAAAATTATGCCAAACAGATAGATTTTCATCACAAGGCTTCCGGGATCTAGAAAACCAAGTACTTAAGCTATCTTTCAACTAAGTTTCACAGCTTAAAACCTAGAGGTCCACAAGCTGTATCTAAGGATTCGGCCTGCTAGTCCACAGCAGGATTGAACTTAAATTCCCTAAAATTACAGTTCTACCTCGTATTTTTTTATTGTTTTCTACAGTTTAAAAGCTCTTTCCTAAAGACCATCACATTTTATAACTGATAAGAGTATTTAGAAACAATCCAGATCAGCGTTGAGTGCTGTAAAAACATACTCCTAAGTGTGTCCTTGGACTTGGAACAAATTTGTTTTTTTAATCTACAGGGAAGGGAAGCAAACAGACTCCTTTTGCAACAGTCTTCCTAAGAGAATATGAATCTGAAAGTACTGACAGCTCGTCAGGAACTAGCTCAGCAGGAGCATCAACGAGGCAGCTTTCCCACTGCGTGCGGGGCTCTCCACAGTTACTAATTTGCTGCGTCCAGTGCCGCTTCTTCCTCTCCCACCCAAAAAAAAAAGCACATAGGAATGGCAGTAAGAGTGACCTCATTAGAGGGAAGACCTTGAATTCACTCCACTTACTTAAACATACGTATCATTTACAACCTCAGTACTTCAACCACTGTTAATAATTACTTTATGACCCAGCTCACAACTGGCAGGCCCACTAATGTGTCACCCCCCAGCAGCTGAGGACAGCTGGTCTGGAGGACATGGAAGGGCAGCACGGCATGGTGAGAGAGAGTCACTGGGATGCAATTCCAGCCTTGGCCTTCATTGTCTCTGTGACTTTGAGTAACAACTCACTGATTCTCAGCCTCTTCACCTGTAAAGTGATGAGAGTAATACCTTCAAGTTATTGTGACGATTGGGGAAGGGTACAGCTTAAGTGGCAGAGCACGTGTTTAGCATGCACAAGGTCCTTGGTTCAATTCCCAGAACCTCCTCTAAACACAATAAATAAATAAACCTAATTACCTCCTTCCCCCCAAAAAACAAATAAATAACATTTTTTAAAAAGTTATTGTGAGGATTAAATATAATGTTTATAAATCACCAATCACAGTTCATGACCCAATAAATGTTAGCTATTTTCATAGCTTCATCATATAAAGGTGATTTCCTGGAGTTACTTTTGACGTAATAGTGCTAGCATATATCTTGGAAAGTTGTTTTTAAAAAGCATTATTTGAATAATGCACCAGTGATGTATACAAGTTTATAAAAGAAAAATAAAAGGTATTAACTCAAGAAATCCATGTTAATTAAAATAGTCACAATATTTAATTTAGAGTAAAGTCAGTAAAAATCATCGATTCTTGGGAAAGGCACAGGAATGAAGGAGAAGGCAAGTGTTTCCTAGTTTTCTAGCCTTATGATGTACTGTCTCAGCAGCACATAAAATACTTCCATTTCTATTCCTAGAATTCTCATTTCTTAGCTGCTCACACTAAAACAGCTATCTTTGTATTCTGTTTAAAAAGTAATGTGGAAGACAGTCTCATACTGAAAATTTTTGGAATCTCTGGCTAAGAGATTATTATATGGAGCTATCTAAAAAAATCAAGCCTCAGGCAGAACAGAATATCATACAAGGTACAATAAAGACAAAGTACAAATGGGGAAAAATACAAAGGATTAAACTTTATAAAACAAAGAGAACTGTCGTGGCTGACCATGCCCAAAACTGCTGTGGATGCCCACAAAGAAGGAAACTGAATGCAACTTCCTAAGATATTCCTCTAAATCCACACCTGAAGCTACCTTCTGAAACTTCATGAACACTACCCACCATTTATGTGCCCATGGCATCGCACTAGTTTATAAATAAATAAGACATGTTGTCTGCTTAAAAAAAAAAAAATCAAAGCCTTGCTGGTACCTGTATGCTTGCTTGCATAAAATTGGTGTTTAAAAAAAAAGATTATTAATTTTATTTATCTATTTACATAGCTTATTTCAAGAGGGGAGGAATAGGCTAATAAACATTATAGACATAAGAAATTTTAGCAGTTTTCCACAAAGCTGACATATATCTTTTTTAAAATTAATTATTCATCCATTGTATTGCTTCTTCATCAATTTCAAGCCTACCTTTTAAAAAAGAACTCTACTTTCCACTTCACAGATTAAAAACAACACACATAAACAAGTTTATACTGTATAGCACAGGGAACTATATTCAATATTCTGCAGGAACCTACAATGAGAAGGAATATGAAAACAAATAGATGTATGTATGACTGCACTATTATGCTGTACACGAGAAACTGATGCAACATTGTAAACTGACTATACTTCAATTAAAAAAAGAAAACCCACACATACACCAATTATACTAACTTTTATTGTTGGTAACGAAAGGAAATGTCCTATATTTGTCCATCTCAAATTATCTTTCATTTATTCAAACAATCTGTTTGGGCCAGGCACTATTTCAGTCGCAGGGTGTACAGTACTAAACAAGAGAGACAAGGTCCTGCTCTCTAGGAGCCAACAATCTAATGGGGAAGACTGACATTAAAAAGGAAAAGCCAGCAAATGCATTTACAACACACTGTCAGGTACCAGTAAGTGCTGTGAGGAAAATAAAGCAGGGCAACCGCAGGGGGCGGCAGGCAGCCCGAGGAAGGACACTACTTTATACAAGGTGGTCTAGCAAGACGCTCTGGGGAGGTAACACTTGTACAAAGATCTGAACAAGGAAAAGCCAATCTTGCAAAGATGCAGGGCTCCAGTGCCAACAGGGTAGCCACTTGTCACATGTGGCCACCAAAACCCTGAAATGTGGCTAGTCCAGACTGAAATGTGCTGTAAGCAGAAAATACACACTGGATCTTGAAGATTTTTTTTCTTTGAAGAAAAAAAATGTGAAATTATCTCATTAACAATTTTTATGTTGATTATATGTTGAAACAATATCCTAGATATATAAGTAAAACACATCATTAAAATTAATATCACTTGTTTACCTTTTTAAACGTGGCTAGTAGAAAATTTAAAACTACAAATGTGTTTCATATTACAGTTATAATAGACGATGCTGGCCTAGGGGAAAAGGATTCAAGGCAGAGAACAGTAGATGAACAGGCCATGAGACAAGAAGTTCACTGTGCTTAAGAACCTACACGCACACACACACACACACACATAAAAAACACAAGAAAACCAACGTAACAGGAAAGGTAGGAAAGGCAGGCACAGAGCAGATCGTGAATAACTCTGCCAACCAGGGTGAAGAGACTATTTGTGGCCCCCCTAAAATCCCCATGTTGAAATTTAATCCCCAATGTGATGGTATCTGGATGGGAGGCCTCTGGGAAGTGCTTAGGTCATGAGGGTGGAGCCCTCATGAATGGAATTCATAAATACCCTTAAGGAGAGACCTCAGCCAGCACCCTCACCCCTTCCGTCTGAGCCTAGGGGCCAGGAAGCTCTAACAACTGCACTGACTGCCCCGCCAGCCATGGTTCCACAAGCAACCAACATTCTTTTTAAACACTGTGAACTTATCTAAGAACAAGTAATTTATGCTAAGAAAGGTAGATGATAAAACCCTAGCAACAAAAAGCTTTAAAAATTTTTTTGAACGTGGCACTTTTATTTATGTAGTAAATGCCTTATATTTACATACTAATATCATTATAAATATTCATTAATAACAGCAAAAGTAACATGAAATACATACTCTTCTAATTTTTTGATGAATGAATGAAAGCAAGCAAGCCGCTGCATCACTGTTGCCAATTAAGAAGAGACAACCCACGTGAGGTCATAAAGACCAGTCATCTCCCTCTTAATAGCTTTCCTGTATAGAGGGGTTAAAAGATAATCCCATTTGATCACAAGGTTATCCGTGTAGGGTCCCTCCACTGCGGATTTATCATCTGCACAACGCAGTGTATGCTGCTAAGGAGACAGCAAATGTAGTGGTTATTGGCATGGATGGGTCATGTCACATAGACTTTTGACCCAGGTTTCTCACTTCTTATAGGAACTTAGGTAGCGTTCTTAAACCCTCTATCTAGCCTCAGTTTCCTCATCTATAAAATAGAGAAAATAGAGCCACCTCCTACAGTTGTTGTCAGGATTAAATGAGGTAATAATTATGCACCATTTAGCACAGTGCTCGGCACACATAAAGTACTGAATAAATGCTGGCTATTTCATTACTGCTGCTTCATTGTGGATTCCTTCAGAACAGTGACTGTCAGCTACATACTCCTCAACCTGACACACTGCTAAGCATTCAACATTGAATAATTAATCCAAAGTGTAATGGCTACTTATGGCTTTATCACAAACAAAACTTAGGTCGTTATCAATCAAAAATGCCCACGGATCTTGTTCTCGCTTCAGCAGCACAAATGCTTAAAAAAAAAGGTTAAGGATCTGGACATGGGGCACATGTCTCCTTAAAGCACCTTTTTAAAAAAACCTGAAGTATAGTTGATTTAAGTACCTCCTGTAGGAACTGCCTCTACCTGCTGATAAATTATAGAAGAGGAAAGTGTTTTCTTCCATATGGAGTTTCATGGAGAATATGACTAACAATGCACTGTATTCCAGACATTTATTTTTATTACTCCCATAGTATCTGTGACCAGCAGTGGAAATACAAACCAAGGGATAAACGCAGGCATCTGAGCACCATCAGCCTCACACCTCAGCAGTGGGCATCACTTACGTGCACTCTGATCCTCCGGCCTCCTCTCCCTCTTCCCATCCCCTTTCTTTCCCTTTCTCCTATTTTCTCCTCCTCCAAAGACACTTCCATCCTTCCCTCCTCCCCTCACTGTCTATCCTCCCCACCTTCTCTGGGCTTCTGAGCTCCCTAATGCTGGCACATTCTGCATTTACCCACCAAGCAGATGCCTGAGCCCTGGGGTCACCACAGGAGCCCAGCTGCCCTCCCTGTTAGGCCAATTTCCCTATAAAGAGTTTTTCCCCAGCGGAGTTTTAAAATCAAATTATCACTATACCACAGCAACTAGACCTTGAAACTTCTCTGGCCCCTCAGAATGGAGGCTGATCCTTGTATTATTCCATCCCCAGCCCCCGAGTCAGCAGGCCAGAGCTTCCAAACTCCCAAACATCATCTACTGCAGCCCAGGGATGCCAACAAAGCTAACGACTGAGGCACTACCAAAGGTGGCCAGGTCAGGGCAGCCCCTACCCCAGCCACGCCTGGACACCTGGCCATGGTTTCTGAAACACCTGCTTTAGCACAGTCTTGACTGTGACATTCAGTCTAGATTAAGGGCAAGCCCGAAATGCTTGCTGAACTCAAACAAGTGCATCTTTTTTCTGAGCTTAAGTAAAATAACTATGGAGCATCGAGTACTCGAGCAGCCAGGCTCGTCCAGTGTCTGCGTTGGTCCAATGTGACCTCTGAGACGGCCCTTAAATCTCTCGACTTTGGTGTCTTCACTGTTAATGAAGTCTACGGCCCCTTCCAGCACTATCTTGGCATGGCACCCTCAGTCTCAACCAAGCTTTACATGTGACTTTAGACCATGGTCTCCACTGCCTCTAAGCTCTTTTGGAAACCAATCCAAGCTAAAAATAAATAGCTGGAGGCACCAAGGAAGATCTCCAAACAAAGGTCTGTGCAGTACTCTATATTCATCCACTTATTAAACACCAAGGACTATAAGGAAAGAAGGAGGTAAAGATCACTCTCCCCTTTGGGGAGCTTGCATATTTATGTCACTTAAATAAAGCTCTAATTACATCCTTTATTTTTCCATTGCCTGAAAGATTTGTTGCTGTAAATCAATCCATATTAATTCCTACAACTAGGGCTTAAAGGAAATGAGAGGCAAAAAGGAAAATTTCAAAATGTCACCGGCATCCATTCACATCAACTAATTCCAATGGCTTACTTCTGTTTATATCTCCTTTCTCCTTTACGAAATAATCAGTTTGAAACCGTTTCATATCTTTAACATTAAAGGAAATTTATATATTTCTGCTTTAACATTTAAGGGCTACTTCTGTTTATGGGGATACTTCTGTTTATGGATAAAGTGCATCTTGAAAACACACAGTGAGTAGGAGAACATACTTAGCAGCACAACGGCTAAGATGTGGTAGAGGAAGGCCAATAGACAACACCGGTGTATCAGCATGTGGAGACATCTCCGTCAAATTTCTAGGTCCTCCATTTGAAAATATTTTTAAATTTATATATACTTCAAAGACCTATTTGAAATGAAAGAAGTCTACCATTGCTGGTAAAGCAGGGCCTTACTGGAGAAGCATCTAAAAAACACTCTAAAGCCCTGGTAACTTTATCACAAAGTCTCATTTCCCATAAGGTCTCAGTCTGTCTCTTACTTCATCAGACAGTCTGTGTCCTCATTTTGATACCAATGTCCCACCACCTGCAGAGTGTGAATTCTAGGAATATGCATATGTTAAGAAAAAGGTCAATAAACATAAATTCTACCAATTGCTTTAACAGAAGACAATTAAGACCTACCGGCAAGGTGACAACTTGGTAAGAAACTGTGATAAAAATAGATCAGTTCTAAAGAAGTAAAACAGAAACTTAACTATCATTAATTTTGAAATTAATGCGTCAAAACAGAAACAACCTTCTGATTAATTTGCCTAACTCATTAGCCTTGTTTCCGGATCCCCAAATGTAGCTCTGTGGACAAAGTTAAGAAGACTATTAGTTGGAAATATGATACAACATTCTCTTGTTTTCCTCTCTTCTCAATGAGCACACTTGTTAATCTCCTGGGTTTTCTCCTCATCCTCCCCACCTCTGAATGTTGGAATCTCTCAAGGACTCAATCCTTGAGCCTTTTTCTCTTTTCTATCTACACTCACTCCCTGGGTGATGTCACCCAATTTCATGGCTTCCAATTTGTATCTAAAAATCAATTTACACCCCTGAGAGATGTCTTGCCTACTTGATTATCTCCATCTGAATGTCTAATGGGCACCTCAAACTTAACACGTCCAAAGCTGAACTCATCTTCTCCAGCCAACTTCTCCATCAGTCTGCCAATTTCAGTAAACTGAGATGCTTATCATTGTTTCCACAGAAAAGCTTGAAGTCATCTTCCATCACTTTCTTTGAATGTGAATACCATATCCAACCCATCACCAAGTCCTGCTGTCTCTCCCTTCAAAATAGATCAAGCTTCTAACCACTGCTACTGCCTTGGTTCAAGCCACCAACTCTCACCTCAAATAGTGAAAAAGAGCCTCCTATCTGGTCTCTCTATTCTCGCCCCAATATAGCCTAGTCAACCTGGCAACCACAGCCATCTTTTTAGAGGATATATCAGATCTCATCATTACGTTACTCAAAACCTTTCAGCAGTTTTCAGTAGAAGTCTCACAATTGTCTATGAGGCCCCAGAGAATCTCCCCTACCCTTTCTCAATGATTGTATCTGCCAATCTCCCCCTCACTTGCTGTTACCTGCAAAACAAGGTACTCTCCCACCCCAGGGCTTTGTATGTCCTGTTTCCTCCGCCTGCAATGCTGTCCCCTGAGACCATCCACATGGCTTGCTTCCTCACCTGCTTTAGGGTTCTGTTCAAATATTACCTTATCAGTGAGGTCTTCCCTAGCCATCTTATTAAAATCATAACCCCACCAATCCCACCATTCTGCCAGCACTGTTCTACCCGCATTTCCCTGCTTTATTTTTCCTCACAGCACTTTTCAACCTCTGGCAAGCTATATATTTTTATGACTTGTTTACACTAGAATGGAAGCTCTATGATGGCAGGGATTTTTGACTGCTTTGTTTACAGCTGTTTCCAGTGCCTAGGACACAATCTACATTCAAAGGCTTCCAAAACTATCTACTGAATGAATGAATGAATGATTTAATTAAGTATTATCAGGCGATACTGTTACCTCAAAACACCAAGTATGAGCAGAAGTCCCAAACAATCACCCACACACACACTGCATTGCAAAATAAGCCAGTTTGCGTCTAAAAAATGCATTAAAAATGTTCTACTGTTTAATTTTGTTAAAGCCATTTACACTATGCCCAAAGAGTCCCAGGCCACACCTACAGGTGTTGTTCCAGCTTTACTAGGCAGATAGATGAGACGAAAAAGAAAAAAAAAAAAAAAATACAGGCTTTTCCCTGTCATCGGTCGCCACTGACAGAAGGTCTCCAAGTGACCCAGTGCCACAAATGGTTAGGGAAATGTTTAAGGAAAAAGGAATTCTAGAAAAATAAAATAATCCCTTCACCGATCCCAAAAAAGGAATGTTCCCAAATCTCTCTGCAAACATTTTTTAACTTCATTGACCCTTCACATAGCCATTCTTATTATGTACATGAAATCTTAACTGAAAAAAACAGTATGATTATATAATTACACATACAGAAAAACCCAGTACTCATCCCTCTCTTCCAAAAAAAACAGATTCACAGG
This sequence comes from Camelus bactrianus, assembly GCF_048773025.1. Classification (NCBI taxonomy): domain Eukaryota; kingdom Metazoa; phylum Chordata; class Mammalia; order Artiodactyla; family Camelidae; genus Camelus; species Camelus bactrianus. Next base: position 19,809,417 of record NC_133572.1, read on the forward strand.
TTTTGTTGAAAATGTTTTGCTGTGCGGCTGACTTAAGATACTCACTTAGCTAAGAGGTGGGCTGATGGGTACTGTATCTTAAAGCTGAACGGTTGTTGTTTATTGACTATTATTTAACACATTCTTCCCAGTGCCCCACCTCCAAAAAGGAAAGGAAAAAAAAATACACATTGGTGCAATCAAGAAAGAATGCTATGTCCAAAAGAAGCTGTTCCGAAAGGCTATGACCTAAGTGTTTACAAGTGACACAGATAAAGTTCAAGCGGTAGATGTCACTTGTCTCACCCATAAAAAAAAAAAATCCAGGTTCAGATCCCAAGAAGGCAAGGAGAAAGAAAATGCGTGAAAAATAAAATCAGAGGTTTCTCGGGGCCTCCTCCCGACACTGCGCGCCCGCCCCCGCCCCCTCCACCACCATCCTTGAGCGGCCCCCTCTTTGCAGCGTCGGTTCCCCAGCTCAGCCCCGCACTGCGCCATCAAATGAGTCAAGAGCACGGACCGAAGCCCCTCCGGGAAAACCCAGGCAGCAACACACGGCGCACCCAACCGAGGGGAAATATCCAACTACTTAAACTCGGGGGCAGCGCAGGCAGCGCCAACAAAGCGTCGTGCCCGGTCCCGAGCGTTCAAAGATCCTCGCCTGCTCCCGTGACACTGCCAAATCGACAGGATTCCAAAAGGTGACTCGACCGTCATCGCAGAACCCGAGGCGGGCGGCGGCGCAGCCCGGCGACAGTCAAGGATGAAGTCCAACCAGCCTCCCGCCCGGCGCCCGCCCAGCCGGCCACCGCCGCCTGGGTGGGCGCGGACCCCGCGGTCTCCGACGCCCCCTCCCCGAGGGGGCCGGGGGCGCCGCGTCACGTGCAGGGGCTGAAACTTAGCGGCCCGGGCGGAGGGTGGGGGGGGGGGGGGGCGGGAGCGGCGGGAGCGCAGCGAGGCCGGGAGTTAACGCGCCCGGTGACTCACGGGCCGCCTCCGCCGGCAGCTGCGGGCGAGGGGGCCGGCGCGCCGGGCGGGGGCTGTGCCCTCGGGGCCGCCCCCGCCCCTGCCCCCGCGCCCGTTATTAATAACCCCGCGCCCGCCAGGCGGCAGCCTCCGGCGGCCGCCCGCGGGCTCAGCAGCGCACCCTGCACGCAGAATAAATAACAATGTCATTAAATCTCCGCCCGAGAGCCCCGCCGGCCGGAGAGCGGGCGCCGCCAGGAGCTGACTTTGTCTGGAGCCCGCACCCCGCCTCCCGCGCGTCCCCGCAGCGCCCCCCGCGTCCCTGAGGGGAGCCCCGCGCCACCGCAGCCCGGCCTTACCCGCCAGCTCGTCGGGCTCCAGCCCGCTGTCCGCGTCGATCCCGCACAGCACGAAGTAGTGCGCGAAGCGGCAGGCGGCCGGGGAGGAGCCCGAGCCCGGGCCGGGCGCCGCGCCGCTCCCGCTCATCCCGGCCGCGCTGCTCCAGCAGCCGCCGCCGCCGCCGCCGCCGCCGCCGCCGCCCGGGAGGGCCCGCTGCCGAGGCTGCCGCTCCGGCTCCGGTCTCTGCGCGCCCGTCCTAGGGCGACCCGGGTGCGCCCATGGCCGCGCAGCCGCCGCTGGTCGCCGCAGCCTCGCTCCTCGCTCGGCGCCGGGGCAGCGGCCGCGGGCTCGCGCCCAGCCGGTCGGGATCCCGGTGCCGCGTGGGGGAGGGGCGCGCAGGGGGGAGTGTCGCCGTGAGGGGCCCGCGCCGCCGCAGCTGCGCTCGCGAGCTGGGAGCCGCGGCGTCTGGCGCCCGCCGGTCAGCTGAGCGGCGCTCGGGCTGTGGGAGCGCGGGGAGGGCGGGCGCGCGCTCGCGGGGGGCGGGGGCGCGCGTTTCGGCGGTGCGCGCGCGCACGAGCGCCCAGCGGGTCGGAGGGAGCGAGGGGCGCGGGCGGGATCCGTGCCCGGCGGCCGGGACTGCGGCGCAGGGGCGACCCCACACACACGCCTCCGGGCCTGCGCCACCCAGCGAGAGGCTTAGCTGCAGAGCGGGATTCTGTCTTCTAAACTGGATGCTACCTACCCTAATTTAAACAAAAAAGAAGAAAGAAAAAAGAAAGGACGGAAGAAAGAAATGCAGTTTGGGGGAAGGTTAACGGCCGCTCTGAAATTATTTCCCACAACGGTCTGGACCATCAGCATATTTTGAACTGTAACAAGTGCAGATGCCTATCTCATTGTAAGATCCTAGTCCTTGACTCCTTCCCCTCAGCTCTCAGCCCCATTTACAAGCCATCCTTCCTCAGTGAATTGGCGCCAACTCAATAGTGAGGAGGGACAAAAACCAAAACAAAACCCCTCAATATCCACAAAGCTTTGAGACTTCTAAAAGGACTACAATTGCCAACCTCCCCTAAACAACCCATTCCGTAATTTATCCTGACATTTTCCAGGTCAGCGTAAAGAAGCCAAGGCGCTCCAGTTCCCCAGCTCTGAACTCATTTGACGTTATCAGCTCTCCCTGCAGGTACAACTGGAGGATGATAAGGCAACAGGAATTAGACCCTGAACTCTGCTCTTCACAAGGCTTTCTTACGCTGCTCTTTCCTCTGACCTTTCTTCAAGAACGAGCTCACCAACTAGTTCCTACTCCTTTGAAAGGTGAAAAAATGAATCCATCCCCCCCTCCACGTTGTCATCCCTTCCACACCACTCCCTACTCTCTTCTTTCCGGATTTGGGCGTAAGGGGGCGGGGAGGAGGGTGCATCTTGAACACCTCTGGTGGACACACAAGCAATCCTTCCAGGCAGATGGACTGAGAGAACGAACCTCAATTATTTGACTGACTAATGAGCTTCCTGTAAGATATTTACTATATCTTGCATCCTCACTTTCAAGTTTGAAATGTAACAAGAATCAAAAAAAAAAAAAAAAAGTCATAGTGAGCCGCAGCCTGGGTAATTGACCTTTATCTCCCATTGCACCCTGCACTTTTCCCTCAAAACTTTTATGAGGACTTCTTCTTTGTCTGTCTTCTTAGCTGAATTGTGAGCTCCACCGAGCTGGAGTCACACTCTTGGTTCATCCTATTTCTAGCATCTAACAGAACCCTGGTCCCACCTAGTCCCTCAATTTATATTTCTTGAGTAAACGAAAGAAGGATGGTTATCCAGGTAGTAACAAATTGTTGATGCTACTAGGAAAACTCAGAAACTCTGATATCTAGTAACATATTTATGAACATATGCTAATTTGCTATTACTACAATTACTGCTTTTTCTCATAGAGCACTGAAATGTGTAAAACAATTACACTAATGAGGAGAGGGAGTGACAGGATGTGTACGTGTTTCCCTCATCTTTGGTGGTGGCTCCTTACAGAATGTTAGATTCTAGACTAATAAAACAAAGCACAGCAGAAAACTCATTTACTGTTTGCCCTAGCCAAGGGACATTTCACTTTTTGTTCCTTTGAAAAGTAACTGACTTAGGTGCTTTCTAAGAGAGTGGGCTGTTTGCGGTGTCCCTGTTCAGCTGAAGGCTTACCTCAGATAAACAACAAGTGTCTGCTGTAGAGCACAGAGAACTATATTCAATATGTTGTAATAACCTATAATGAAAAAGATTATGAAAATGAATATATGTATGTATAACTGAACTATTACACTGTACACTAGAAATTGACACAACATTGTAAACTGACTACAATGAAAAAAAGAAAAGAAAAGAAAAGTAACTGACTTAGGAGCTTGTAAGCCCTACATTTAGTGTTTTTAAGATGAAAAAATAGAAAGAAGCCCAAACAGAATGCATTCAATTGTGTTATGTACATTTCCTCAAAATAGACAAAATCTCTAAAATCTTCCCTAAAGCTTTCAAGAGAAGAGTCACACATTACAAGATTAAAGTCTAATTTGAAAATACCTGGGTATGTTCCTAATTACCGCTTCAGAATGGCACTGCGTAGGTATATTTCACATTAAGCTGCAATCAAACAGAAGTTGAAAGGATAAACAGGAATTAACTATGTATCATTGCATACATGTTTTCCTCTAAAATAATGACATAGAAATGAATTAGCTCAGTGAACAAAAATGACTTAAAAGAAATCTTCCAAAATATTTAAATTGTGTTGAGGAGGGGAGAGATCATATGCCCATTGCCATGCTAAGACAACCCTTGTCTGTACCATCCTTCACCTCCACTGTGCCATCCACACATACAACCAAGTGAGAAGGGAATTGCTAAAGTAACTATTCAGAGCCCCAGCTGATCATTGGACCACATTTTACCAGTAGTCAGAGTCACCATATGATGTGCCACTAGGGTAACAGTGCACAGTCAGGTCCTCATTCCTGTGCATCCTGCAGGCAGCAGACCCTGGCAAGGCTCAGCCTTCCCAAGCGTAAATCATGCCCTCTGTTGGAGGTTTTACCAGAGAGCCCTTCAGAGGCAGCAGATCATTGCTCAAATACTTAGAGAATTGCCTTCCATTCCGCTGTCATTCCACTGTACATAAGCTGCCTGACTGGGAACCTGCAGTGGAAACAATCATCCCAACTTTAACCTCTAAATAGCACAAAACCAAATAATCACAAGTCCAACAAAAGAGAATCTTGAGTGGTATTTCCTTCTGCCAGGGTTTTAGCTTTCTGAGAAAATCTTACCATAACAAAAAGTTATTTGGAAAATCAGTAATCATATTCCTCAGCATTAGTTTCCAAAAAAGGGTTCGTTTGGGGGAAGAGTATAGCGCAAGCGGTAGAGCACATGCTCGGCACCCAAGAGATCCTGGGTTCAATCCCCAGTACCTCCTCCAAGCAGAAATTAATGAAGAAACCTAATTACCTCCCCTTCATAAAACAAACAATACAAGGCAAAAAAATATGAAAATAAAATAAATATATGTATATTCATGTATGACTGAAGAACTGTGCTGTACACCAGAAATTGACACAACATTGTAAACTGACTATAACTCACTGGTAAAAAAAAATTTCAAAAAAGGATTAGTTTACGCCAGTAAGAGCTTGGTAGCAAAACAGCCAACTCACAATTTTGCATCAGTCTGTTTCTACCTTTTACAACAAGTCCAATATTATCAAAAATCTCTTTTATGTAAGTCATGATGCTAATGTTTTGAGAATATGAAACTAATAGACATGGTCCCTCTTCATCAGGAGGGCACAGCCTAGTAGGAAGGAAAATATTTTCCAAAAATAATTAAAATACCAAAGTGAGGGTCCAATTTTCTTAGAGAATCCAGTAAGAGATCGTGAAAGTAGTAATATTTGAGATGACCTTGCAAGAGGAAGACGAGTTCCTCAGGAAGAGATGAAAAGGAAAACATTCCAGACACAGAAGAAATGACTGGGGTATAAACGTATGTAGAGGACAGTAGTTCAGTTGAAGTCAGAGCATGAAGAGCTTTGAATGCCAGGCCAGTGGGGGTGACTCTCTTAGACTCTTCTACCTACCTTTGTAATAACTGATAGCTAGTCTTAGCTAGGTCTCAGTGAGTTGAACACAGAATATTTGAAATCAGCTAAGCCAGCACTTTGATTTTGCAATGTTTTAAGTCCCACCGAATTTCAGTGACTTACCCAAACCAGGACCAGGAGCAAAGTCTACAAGTCTGGATTGCAGGATATCTTAAGGCCTTTTTCAGTTCTGATGTCTATAAATCTGTGCAATCGCTTCACTTGAGTTAATTAATCTTTCCCTTCTGTGCCGCTTACGAATTCTTCTCAGAGATCCACTTCAGAATTTGGTTCTTTTTTTTTCTTTTTATAATGAACATTTTCAAACATGCAGAAAGACTAGAATAATGAACACCTATATGCCCATCACCTAGTTTTTTGTTTGGGGGAGGTTTTCTCTTTGCCATTTTTGTTTCATCTATTTTTTTTTTACTGAATTTGAAAGTAAATAAGTCATAACATTTGTCAGCATTTTGAGTATGTCTGTTTGTCTTATCTAAGGTTTCACATGAATGTTTCCTTATGCTCTCAATGAAATCTCCAGACCTTCTTTTCTTCCTTTACTGCACATAAAATACCCAGCATTAGCTCCTGTTCACCATCTAGTCCTATTCTTTCACACTTTTTCCCCAATAATAGTGTAGTAGATCCACGTGTACTTGTTTTCTCAGGATTGCCTCTTACTTCTGAGAACGCCCTTCCTTTCATTCCATCCAAATTGTTCTCCAAGCAGCTACAATGATATGATACAACTTCACACACACACACCTCTCCCTCCTCCCAAAACAGTTGATTGGTCTAGAAAAAGGCTTGCAGCTCGAGCTGGACCAATAAGCAATTTCCGGGTGGTCTTGGACCTGGGACCCAGGGAGTTGAGGTGGTGTCTTTGCAGGAGGCCAACGCTGTAAGCTGAAAACCTCAGGAGATAGCAGTGGTCATGCTTCTGTTGTGTGAAGAGAGACAGCCTGCAGGGAGAGAGAAGAATGAGGCTGACATTCAGGACAGAGACGACAAACGGAGCAAGCATCCTCTATTCTCATCATGAGTTTGAATTTTTTCACCTAAGCTAATTTAAATTGGGATTCTGGCACTTGTAGCAAAAGTGCACATATGTGTGTGATTTGGCCTGGAGACTATCAGTAGAAAGGATCAGGCAAACCCTTCAGGCTACCCCAGACAAAAAGGTATAAAGCCCACTATAGACACCCACCCAGCCCCAAATTCGAAAGAGAAGGGAAGCTGTAATCCTGTATATGTTTTCAAGATCTCTGTATAAATATAAATACATAAACCTATAATAGCTAATTGTACCTTATCTATGTCTTGAAGCAATAGCAAAACTATATTAAAAAGTCATAAGCTTATTTTTTTTTCAACTATTGGTAAATTGCATTTTGTGTTCAAAAATCTTCCCCCAGGTCAGACACACAGAAGGGAATTTTTGAGCCTGTAGAGCATCTACATTTACCCTAGTGCCCTAGTCTCATGTAACTCCAGGTAGGAAGAAAATCGCTGAATCTTCAACACTTGCAACCTTTAATTAGATTAGCTGCGTTCAGTGGAGAATTGAGGATCGTGAGTATCAGACTTAGCTACCCACCATTTAGGAGAATAGTAAGCAAGGGGTAAAGGAGGGACCATGAGTGTTACAGTAGTAGACTTCCCTCCGCAGGGAAACAGGCTGCAAGAGGAAAAGAGGTTCCTCCCTAAGGAGTGTTTGTTTAACCAGAATCCATTCCCCTCCCTGTATTGTGTAGCACTGATGTTTGGGTGGGATTGGCCTTACTGCTACCTCTAGGACGAGGCTTTGTGACCCTACCTCCCTCTTAAGGGTTAATCATTCAGAGACGGACAGTTGTCCTAAGCTGGTCTAATTAGTGTGAGGCTCGGGATCTTCATTCAATGGTCGGAAGAAGGAACACCCTCTTCTCATCTTGGATGTAATGAAGGAAGTATGCAGAATTGTTGATAGTCCTACAAGGAAAGCCAGGCCCAGGATGAAGCCGATGTACCGTGGAGGGCAGAGCCACAAGAAACCCTGAAAAGCAGATTATATCCTAAACTCTGGATCACATCACACAAGAGGTCTGCCCAGTATCGAATTTGTCAGTTACTGTGAGCCAATACGTTCCTTGTATTGTTTCAGCCAGTTTGAGTTATTTTCTTTTACTTGCAGCTAAAAGTATGCTCCCAAGATAAGGACGGTGATAGATCTCTCCCAATTTAAGAAAAATGCATATTCGAAATCTAGAAGGAAAGAACATATAATTCTATGATCTGGGGAAAATCCCAGAGCTGTCTCTGCTTAAGGAGGCGACAATGATCAGCCACCAGAGACTTTGGCAGCTAGGGCAGGCTCCCCACTGAGAATCAGGGCCCATAGGATGAGGAAGGTAACTTAGCAGTCATCTGTAGGGCATAGTTTCCTTGTTTGGATGGGTTCCTTCTCACTAAACCAAGACTGAGAATGTAAGAATAGTGATTAAGATGCAGATTTGCCATCAAAACTTAGAACACTGGTAAATTTTGGTTCATCAAGTCTGCTTCTCAGAATCTCTCCTACAAAATAGACAAGCAAAGGATACATGTACAATGATATTCCCTGAAACATTGTTCATTATATTAAAAAAATGGAAACAACCTTATTTCTATAAAAAGGAAATAGTTATATAAATTCTGATACATCTATGTGATATAATGCTAAGAATGAGGCTTCACTGATGGAAAAAATTTATCTAATATACAGTTGAATAAAAAAATCATGAAAGAAAAATATATAATATGATCCTATTTGTATTAAAAACAAACCATATATACATGTTTGTACTTAAAAATATGAAAGGCTTCCACTTTATTTTTCATCACTCTAAATGTGAAATTTATAAATTGCTAAAAAAATTTTACAAAAGCATCAATTTTTTTGTAATTCAAAAACCTTTCCTTTTTAAGTGCATATGTGTATTTTTCTGTAAGAAAAGACTACCAACATTGTGAATTATAGTTATTCTTATATAAATAACTCAAACTTGTAACTGTTTTATTGACTTATTCTTAAGACTGATTTGAATAACTATAGATATATTCATATATGCATTTATGTACATGCATGCATAATGGAGTATGAATGTTGATAATTCATTTATTATTCAACAATTCTTATTGAGTGCCTACTATATGCCAGGCAGCATTCTAGTGACATATCAAAATGTCCTATAGATTTATAATATTGCACATGAGATCCAAAATAGTCTTGAGAATATAAGTTAACTAAAAAGAATAAAAAATAAAAAAGAATATAAGTTAACTATAACATCTGAAACTAACATTGTAAATCAACTACACTTCAATAAAAATTTTTTAAAATATAAGTAACTATAAAATGTCAAAATGTAGCAAAGTATATATGTTTATGTACGTATAAATTGCAGTCATCAAAAACATTTAATTTGGCTATTCAGTGATGAACTCAATTCCATGTTATAAATTTGTCATCTTCCTCAGTTTCAACCATAAAAATCACTGTTGAAAGCACGGAACTGAAGAGCCCACTAAATAAAACTACTGATCTTGATTTGGGTATATTTTGGATCCAGCATCTTTAGACCCTTACCACATGCCAGAATTTAAACCTGAGGTCTCAGTCCCAGACCTCACATACAATTTCTATTGCCTCTTTTTATTAAATCACAGAAATCTCACTCATCTGTTCTCTCCCACTCTGAATTCAGAGGCACTTGTAATTAGCCCCATACAATTTAGTATTGCAGTATTAATTAATTCAGATACATAAGTCTTTTCTCTCCGGCTTGTGTGGCTGAGAGCTTATGGAGGTCAGGAAATGTTTTCTCTTTCCTCACATCCACACATCAGTTTATTCTTTCAGAAAATTGACTAAATGCATCCCTCAGCTTCCTCAACAGAGAGCATACATCTAAACTAAAAATAGAACACAGACCCTCTGTGTTTTTCAGTCATAATCAATATGACTATTCATGAGGCAATTATTTTAAGCTTGGCAATTTAGACATAATCTCATCATTGAATTAGGCTTGAAATCATAGGAAGAAATTTCAGGATGTTTATTCACCTTAGTTGCTTCTAAGCATCTGTTACCCTTCAAGTGTATAACCCCCTCCATCATTTCTAGGGAGCAGTTTTACGTTACGTAATAGTTTTTGGAATATACTGTGGAAAGTACCTAATATGTTTTAGGAAAACTATGGTCTCTCTCTCTCTCTCTCTTTTTTTTTTTTTTTAAGAATTCTTCTCCTATGACTATTTCCTTGAACTTCAGGCTCCAGTGATAATTAAAGGTAACAAGAAAGATGCCGGGAGAAAAGCCAATTTAATTGTACTATCCTGAATAATTGTTTCTGACTTCCAGCTTGCCCATTGTGATTTTTTTGGCAGGAAAGAAATTAATATCAGACTCCAACAATCTTCAAACAAGTAAAAATTATAATCTGGCGGGTGCCTATTTAAAGTAACAGAATCCAAGGCAACACAAGAGGCTTAATTTTAGATATGCATGTTATTAACTAAGAGGAGGAAGGAGCATTATCTAGTAGCGAGGAGCCAGAAGCATGAAACAACACATTTTAAATTTATAGATACTCCCATTTCTTCATGGTTTGAAATGGATAAAATAACTTCAACTTTGTCTTTAGCTGTTTTGTCCTTAAATTTAGTTAAGAGCTAAGTTTGCCTAACTTATTATCACTTCACAAGATTGCTCTCTAGGCTTATAAAACACCAAACTCCTTGCCTCAGTTCAGGCTGCATCTGCAGATTATCATAGACTGGGAGGTTTAAACAACAGAAATTTACTTCTCACAGTTCTGAAGGCTGAGAGAGCCAAGATCAAGGTACCGGCAGATTAGGCATCTGGGGAGAGCCCATTTCCTGGTTTGCAGACAGCCATGTTCAAGTTATGTCTTCACATGGTCATCCGGGGTGGGGGTGGGGGGTGGGGTTGGTGGTAAGAATATCCTTTTTTTTTTTAAGTTTATCTATCCTTTTTTTGTGTGTTGGGGGGGAGGTAATTAAGTTTACATATTTATTTATTCTTAGAGGAGGTACTGGGGATTGAACCTAGAACCTCACACATGCTAAGCATGCACTCTACTCTACCCTTCCCCCAAGAATATCTTAAGATATTCTTATAGCTTAAGATTCTATATCCCTAAATAGGGAGATATATTTATTATATATATAATTTGTAACTAGAAATGTTAAAATATTGGGGAGCTACCTTTTCAACAGTGTTGGGTAAAAAAATGAGTTCTGCCTTCACTCAGGAGAACTGGCCCCCACCCAGGGACAGGGCCCCCCCACTTGGCTCCGACCTGCCTTGTGCACAGATAAGGTCCTGGCCTGGCCCTTCTCTGACCCCCTGGGTTTCCTGTGGGGCCAGGCGGGGGCCAGAGTGGCCCAGCTCCAGGCTGGGATCAGCCCTTCCCTCTCCCCCAGTGCCTGGAGAAGGGACATCACTCTAACTCCAGAGCCAAGTTGGGGGAACCATTTCTTGGAACCTGGCTGGCCTCCCCTCCCTTGGCCCAAATTTGGTCAGCCCCCATCTTCAGGGACCTGTTTATACCTGGAGATGGAACACCCGCAGGGTTCTGAGTGGTCAGTTGTGGCCAAGAGGACCTGGCCTCAGAGGCAGAGCTGTGGGGCCCTGGAAGCCATGGAGGGTCTGCTCCCTGCCCCCAGGCCCGCATTCTCCGCTGATGGTGGAGCACCTGTGGGGTGTTCTGCTGCTGGTTTGGGAAAGCCTGACCTTTCTCTTTCCCTGGGGGACCCTGGTGTGTGCGGCAGGGCTGCTCTTGATAATAAAGAGATGGCACACTTCCCAAAGTGAGAAGATTCCAGGCGAGGGGTGCTCTTCCAGCAATGAAGCCCCTGGACAAGAGGCTAAGACAGCTGGACCCATGACCCAGGCTGAGGGAGCCGGCAGGCCGCCTGGCGGGGAGGCCAGTCCTCCACTCTTACAAACTGTGTGTGTGTGTGTCAGCTCTGAGCACCAGCCTGAGCAGGTCATCCTCTCAGGGCACTGCGGACTTTTTAGAAAAGGCTCGGAGGAGCCCACCTCCTTAGCGCTCCCAAGTGACCGCTGAGACACCCAGCCTCCAGGCACCAGAGAGCACGGGGGAGCAGCCCCAGCGGAGAGGAAGGGAGGGCCTGAAGGAATGCCTCTTGTTCCAGAAAGGCCAGAGCTGCTGGCCCGGGAAATCGCAACCTGGAAGCAGCGAGTCCAGGAGAAGGAGGAGGAGAAAGAAAGCCTGGAGGAGGCAAACGCCGAAGGGAGTGGGCCCTGCAGGACAAGGTCAGCCAGCTGGAGTCCCTGGCTGAGCGCCTGCTGAGGGCCTCCCCCCCCCGCCTGGGCCCCTGGGACATTGCTGGGGGGAGGGGGGAAGACGGCAGCGCTAGAGGCCAGCGGGGGCAGCACAGGGCCCCCCCCATCGGTCCCTCGGTCCAGAAGGTGACCTAATGCGGGTCCAGGGTGACATCGGAGTGTCCCGTCCAGGTCCTGAGCTGGAGCCTCAAGGAAGAGCCAGACAAGCAGGGGAAGAAAAGTGGATGAGTGAAGAGCTCGTGGGACAAACAGCCAGTCTGCCGGCCGGGGAGGCAGGTCTGCGGTGGGAGAACGCCCAGCTCCACAGTGACATCCGGTAGCCGCGCCAGAGGCTCCAGATGCTGCCCAGAGTCCACGTGGGTCACTTAACGCAGCTTCAGGAGAAGTGGCGCGAGGAGGAAGCGCGCTGCTCAGAGCTGGAGAGGAAGCTGGCCGCCGCCAGTGGACAGGTGGCCTCCACGCAGCAGATCCGCAGCACCTATGAGGAGATGGCCGAGGCCCTGGGCCAGCACCTGGAGGAAAACCCTCCCCGTCACCTGAAGGAGATCCTCTTCCTTGAGAAGAGAGCCCAGGCGAGCTGGATGGCGGCGGTGGGGGTGGAGAGAAAGCTCCAGGAGCTCAGGGAGGGCAACCAGCGCCACAGGCAGGCGCCGCGGGTCCAGGGAGACCCCGGGCCCTTCCCGCGGGGCTCTGGAGCTCCCGCTGCCCCGCCCGCCGCTCCCGGGGGCCGGAGGTGGGGGGCATCGGGCATCGGGCTCCTAGCAAGGAGGAGGGAGTCCCCTTGAGGGCTCAGGGCTCCGGGGCCACCTGCAGGGATGACTCAGCTCCCAGCGCCCGGCTCTGACCCCCGCAACCACCGCACCACGTCCGCACGCGCGTCTGGGGAGGACTCCCCCACCCAGCTCTCCCTAGTTTGTCCTGGTTCCACATCGGTGCCACAGTCAGCGACTCCAGCTAGTAGAGCGTTATAACCCAATGGTAGCCGCATTTAAACGTGGATCTCGTAATTAACTAATTTCCCCATTGAAACCCCTAGGACTACTGTCTATAGTGTTGTATTTTGGTTGAAATTGAATGCCCACTATGACCTAAGGCATCCTCTAAATTTGTCCTGGTAGAGATGTTCGAGACAATGAGAATTCTCTGTACATTTGGCTACTGTTTACAATGTAGAAGTAACTGCTGGATATTGACCTGAATAAATTTTGGTTGGTTTGAAAACCTAAGCGCAAAAAAAACCAAAAAACAAAAAACAAAAAACAAAAAACAAAAACCAAACAAAAAAAAATGGTAAAAATGGGAAAAAAAGAAACTGAAAAAACTTAAGCAAGACACCCCATTCAAACTACATATTATTTCTATTACCTTATACTTAATTTATAGTTTGTGCTAAATTCCTAAGAGTAGTTCAGTGCTAAATTCATTGATTAGAAAATTTTGAGATTTTGCAACCACCATCTCCTGTTTTGTAATTTCTTCTTCATCTTCCTTGTTTTAAGATAGTGTTTGTCATGTAGCATTTCTAAATATATGCAGTCAAAATAAAAACGTTTTCTTTTGATGCCAAACACACACACGCACAAGGCAGATATTAGACAATTTTAGTTGTTTCAGATACTTCAAAAATGTGAGAGTTGCAAATTTCTAAAAATATTTAAAAATAAAGGTGATTGAAGAAGGGGGAAAAAGTGAGTTCTGGAGAGTCCTCTAAGGCAAAATATGCCCAGATCGTAATAAAGAACAAAGTCAATGACAGGATTTTAAATCTTTAACCTAAAAAAGTTAATTACTGAAAAATGGAAAACTTGCTAAGTTAACGTCTGAATTTAGACACTAAAATGTCTGTCTTGTCTAGTAATGTATTTTAAAATGTTATCTCTGGCTACAGGCGGGCAGCAGCTACACAAAGGTAGCAATTAATGTGACAGCAGCTGAGTGTTAAGACCAAATTAGGGGGGATTATTTACTTTCATTGCTATAATTGGAAGTGTATAGGAGGTACCCAGAAGCTTCTGTAAAGATTGTAGATAAATACACACTGCTTTTTATATTCGTGTTCAAATGCACAATTTCACAGAATCCGTTTAAGAAAAAAAATAAAAAAGACCTAAAGCAAGTGAAATATAGAAAACAATTTAGTCTTGTGTCCTGTGTGTCCTTTTTCTGAACAACTGCACTCTCCAAACATTGGATAAATATTGAACTCAAACTTTTTATTATAGTAATTACCAAACGTACACAAAGTAGAAAGAGTGGAATAATGCGCGCCCATGTATTGACTACCTGGGTCCAACATTTATCAATATATGGCCAATCTTGTTTCATTTATAACCCCACTGTCCCCACCCCCACTACACTAGATTATTGGAAATCAACGGTCAGATGTCATGTCATCTCACCAGAAAATTCTGTAATATGTATATTTAAGAGATTGACTCTTTTTTAAAAGCACAGTCTTTTTTTTTTTTTTTTTTTTTTTGAGTAAAGATAGATTTATTTAGAGAGCTACATATACTACATAGAGTGCAGGCTGTTCCAGAAGGCAAGACAAAGGCCACGAGTGTGGGAATTGGGAGCTCAGGTTAAAGTAAAAGTAGGTACACGTTCCACAGACAGAGAGTGGGCCGTCTCCGAAGACGAGGGAGCGAGAGGCGGTAAGGTGTGGTGTGGCCAGTTTTTATGGGCTCGGTAGCTTCACCTGACAACAAATGGGAGGACCATTCCAACTACCTTGGGGAAGGGGCTGGGATTCCCAGGAATTGGCCCCCCCACACCCACTCTTTAACCTTTTATGGTAAGCCTCAAACCTCTCATGGCACCTGTGGGAGTGTCATTTATCATGTTAATATATGACAATGAGTGTATAATGAGGCTCAAGGTCTACTGGAAGTCAAATCTCCCGCTGTCTTGAGCCTCAAGGCCTCCTGGGAGTTGAATCTTCCACCATCCTTGTGTTAATTGCTGTGTCATTCCTTGAATGACCATGCCCTGCCCCCTTCCCTCCTGTCTCATCCACCCCCCTCCCACAGGTTTTACTCTCATAAACTCATGGAGGTGCAGAGTGGGCACAGTCTGTCTTACAAAACTATTTCAGGGCTGAGTAGGGGCGTTGACCCTGCACATCAGGGAGTAAAAATCTCTGAGTGCCTATTCTCAGGGCCCCAGGGGTGGGAGAGCTTTTTGTTTTTGCGTCAGAGGGCAGTATGTGCTGGAATCCTCGCATGGCCATCATCTGACATACAACTGTTGTAACCTGTTTCTGTAGACTTCCGATGAATCTTCTTAAAGGTGAAGCACCTTTGTAACAGCAGTTCAACTGCCTATAATGACAAAAGAGTTAAAAGGCATGAACACCTGTAATCGATAAACAGACTTGTTTGCAATTACTAAAATTATGACTAATTAACTTAACGTACCAAATAATCCTAGTTAATTTAATATCTAAGATGACTCAGGGTTCCTTTAAAGCATCTCAAAGTTAGCTGGAGCTACAACTTCTAGAATTTGTTAAATACTTACTTACTTAGCCAAAGATTTTAAAAGCAGATACAGATCACTGAAAGAATCACACACAATCTGTTATCAAAAGCAGAATTTCAGAGAATCAAACTCCAGTCTTGTATCAACCTATTTTTAATAACAAAATTTTTTACCTAATTAAATTTAATTCAATGTTAGAAAATCCTGATCACGTATGAAACTATTCTAATATTTTTCCACAAACCTTTTACTGAAAACACACATTTTACTTTTTTTTAGCATACTGAAATATTTTCCTTATCATTTTAGTAGCTTGCATTACATACATTTTAATTTTAAGCCTTAAAAACCTTAAATCTCTGGCAAAAACCAAGAAGCAAGCAATTGTGACTTGGTTGTCATATCAGCGTTCCCTGATTGGAAACTTATGCTTTAGTTTCTTCAGTTTTTGGGGGTTTTTTTCCTAAGAAGGCAAAGGTAGGTAAACTTAGACCTGCCAAGCAATTAATGTTTTAATATTTTATAAATGACATTAGATAGTCAGTGAGGTTTTTTAACTTAGTTTTAAGTTTCAAGTACCAACATTTGGAGAGACAATTTTAGGTAGACATTTCCAAGACGTAACTAGTCCTACAGAGTTTACCTCAAAGCTCTTATTTTGTTTACTTTTTTTTTTTTTTAAAGTTTTTTATATTGAGCTACTTCCCTTCTGACAAATTTGTAACAGATACAATAAGGTCTTATTTGACCTTTAGTGACCTAGGTACAACAGAAGTATTATACTTAACATTGATGGCTCTAAAGGCATGTTTATATTAAACCAACAAGTTTAAGCTAGCTTCAGTGCCAAAACTAGTACTGAATTCTTTTTAGATAATGTGAATGTGAAATTCATTTTGGCCAGTTTTCTTTATATTTTTGAGTATTTATATACACATTTAATTTCCTTTAAGCCAATTAAATAGTGTTCTTTCACCATTTAATTTTGCCAGTACCATAGATCTATGACATATAAACAAACAAAACAGAGACCTTACAGTTTTCATTTCAAAATTTTAGCCATAAATCAGATATAACAATGTAAAACCCATCAGCTGCAAAAGAGGTTGGATCTAAATTGGGTTTCTGGCAGATAGAACAAATCAAAGTTGCCTGTCTAAACAGCTAAACCTTTTTACTAATATTTATGAAAAAAAGAGACAAAATTTCTATTTGTCCTTAAAATTTTAATTCCAAATTATTTATTCCCCCTTTTTTGAAATTTGCATTTTAAAAAGATGATGAGGTCAGAGTTTCTGGAGAAGACAAGGTAGAATATTTGTATCTCAAAGGTATAGGAAGGCAAGTTTTTCCTAGAAAGACTTTGTTTCCTTAAAGCCAGAGGGAGAACAGAAACAAAAAACCAAAAAACAACTTTCTTTAATACTTGCAAGTCTCTTAAGGTAAGTAGGGGAGGTTTGGGGAGCTGTACAATTATTGGTGGGCTTTGTGTTATTTCTGGAGCCACACCTTTGATCCTGTAAAGACTAGATTTGTAAAATAAAGACAGTTTCGTTTTTCCTCATTCAGCTTAGGGGAGAAGGCTTCCTCCCAAAATTTCTATCAGGCTCTGAACATCAGCCGTGGCCAGTTTAGTCCAACGTATGGCCTCCCACTTGGGTATCTATTTACAAACATCTTTGAGAATCCTTTTTGGGTTTGAGAAGTTTTTAAATTATGGCTCTCAATTCAACCTTTGATCTAAAGAGGCTGGCCTGCAGCCCCACATGGTCTCATTTCTAATGATAGCCTGACAGTAGTAGCTCTATCATGGACCTCAGTTTCCCAGACAGCAGGGTTCACTTGAGAAACAATATGGGGTGGAAGGGAGACCTCTTCTGGCTTAAGACTGAGGCAGGCTCCCAAAGCCAAGAGCAGACATTTTCTTTGGTGGGTGTCTTGCATGTAAGGGTCTCCAAATTGGATTATTGCCTGGAATTTAGTGAGCAAGTCCCTTCCCAACGAAGGGGATGGGGCACTCAGGCACCAGCAGAAACTGATGCACAAAAATAAATTTCGTAGTAAGCACGTGGTTTAGGACCTTCTATTGATCCCCGTTATTACCCAGGATTGAGAGGACAAGGGTCCAGGGAAGTCAGTCAGCACAGAGTAGGCAGCCCCCATATTTAGTAAGAAAATAACTTTCCTGCCTGCCACATCAAGGGTTACCCGAAGCTCATCTGGAAAAATGACCAGGTGTCCTTTGGGAGCCAGGGAGGGTCCCGGGCCCCATCAGTCTTTGACCACCTCGGCCATCATTGGTTTGGGAGCCCTAAGACCCCTTTGGAACCTGGAGCAGCCTGCTTCCTGTGGCCTTTTCATTTGCGTATCGGGTAGGGTCCTGGTGGACTTTCCCCAAACATGGGGCATTTGTCCTTGCAATGGCCCTCCTGGCTCCACTTAAATCAGGTCCCTTCTAGGCAAGACAGTGGCTCTGATCCAAGTGTCCTGGATCCTGTCCTCTCCATGGGTCTTCGCAAGCGAGGGTAACCCTAAGGTGGGGCAGGGGTTAGGGCTGCCGCTAAGAGTGGTGCCTTTCATTGTTGTCCCTGAATCCTTTTTGCCTCTTTAACCCTGTCTCTACTGTTTAAATACTCCAAATGCCAGATCCATGAGGGGATTCATGGGGGCCTGGGGACCCCAGCTGCCCAGAAAGGGTGTTAGGGGTAGATCACTGGGAAAACTCAGAGTCCTGAGAGGTAAAGCTTCCCAGTTGTGAACCTCAGGGACGTGGACCCATAAGTGGTCGTTTAAATCATCAGGCTCGTGTGGGGCAAGACACTGAGGGGAGCGTAAGCCAGGCACCCCTGGCAGGCGCTCCTTAAACCTGGGCCTTGGAATCAGGTCAGGAACACTTGGACACACGGGGCTTTCCCCATTTACCTTCCCTTTGTAATTCAGTGACCCAGTGGGCGAAAAAGTGACCATAGTCCCAGGGCCTAATCCTTTCAAGAGGGAGGGAGGAGACCTAGGCCCTGTGTCAGCTAAGTGGATTGCCTTTTGCAAAAGAAGGAGGGTAGACAAATAGAGCTGAAGGGCAGGGCCAGAGCATGACAGCGAGTCTCAGGTATCAGCAGACAGTCTAAGGAGTCAGGGCAGAGGAGGATATAAGAGAAATCCAGGGCAAGGAGGGAAGGTGTGCAGCCAAGATGTTCCTAGACCAGAGGTCCATGGGCCCCCTGAGGGGGTACCCGTCTGCGAATCCCACTCAGGGGTGTAATGAAACTGCGACCCCAGGAGGGGTGCAAAAACCCACAGCTTGTGAAGGGAGCGCTCACCAGAGACTCCTGCTTAAGGGTGTAAAACCCCCAATCCGCAAAGGGAGTGCCCGCCTGTCCGGGACTCCCGGCTATGCAATGAGGTTATAAGCCCCAAGGGCACTTGGGGAGGGTCAGGCTGCAAAGTTTTAAAGAGGAATTTCTGGAATCCCCTAATTTGGGTCCCCTTCGCAGTTCTGGCGTCCCACAACCAGGCTGAGACTAAGACCGAATAGAGAGGAGGAACTGGGCTCAAGGAGCCACAGAGGGTTAGCTCACCCAATCAGGCTGTCAGGTACTTGCCACGTGGTCTTAGTTTGGACGTCCAAGCGTTGCCTGGGTGCATCTTCTCCAGTCCAAAGAGATAGAGCAGTAAAGGAGCATGAGAAATGATCGAGGGGAGAAAAGCCTTGGGCTCGGGGGGGGGGGGGGGGGCTCCTCCACGGCTAGAGAGCTGGTCTCTGCCAGATCCTGCAGGCAGCGCCAGCCGCCTCCTAAGGCTACTTGAATCTGCACGGCGCAGAGAACCCCCCTGCCACCCTCGGAAGAGAGGGGAGCTGTAGCCCAATAGGCGGATGGAGATTATGCCCTTAGAGCCCCATTTCTTTAATTAAATGCCCCACATTGGGCGCCAGAGAGATGATGCAGGAGAAACAGATGCAAGGCATGAGAAGGGTCACATCGAGGCTGAGCCCCTGGGGCGTGCCCTGCCAACTGTGAGTCCTTGGCTTCTTGTAGGAAAGAATTCAAGTGCAAGCCGCAGTTGAGTAAAGGTAGATTTACTTAGACAGATACATACTCCATAGAGTGCAGGCTGTTTCAGAAGGCAAGAGAAAGGGCGCGAGGTGTGGGGGCTGGATGCTCAGGTTAAAGCAGAATTAGGTATACACTCCATAGACAGAGTGCCGGCCATCTCCGAAGACAAGGGGGAGAGAGGCCTGAAAGCACAATCTTAATGCCAGTTTCAAACATAAGAAAATAAAGACCTTAACATCAAATCAAATAGAGTCAGTAATGTTAAAAGTCTTACTGATAGTCACCTTGTTTAGATAATAGTGGTAATACAATTTTTTTTTTCAGGTTGAACTTGCAGGAACTTGAATTTTGAGTTTAAGTATTTCCATTTCTTGTTTTGTTGTGTTGAAATTATTTTAAAATGAATATATCTTATAGATCACATTCCCACATTTGATAGATTGGTTGGTTGGTTGATTTCATCCAAGGACTGTAATTTTATCCATATCTGATAGGTCGGTTGGTTGATTATTTGCAAGACAAGAAACAGAGTAAGACTGAAACCTAACCTCTCTACTTTTGAAAATAATTTCTCTGAATCCAGAATGGAAGGAGAAATATTTTAATATCCTCTTTCCTAATGCCATGGCTGACTTTCTGCTGGCTTTACACTGCTGTTGGTGTACTCTGTGAAAAATATTCAAGTTCTTCTTGAAAGGTGAGAACCTACCCCAGTGCTTCCACCTCCTTGTCCCCTCAGCCCGGCCTTTGGCGTCTCTGGCCCCGAGCTGGGCAGGCCTGGGCTCTGCGGGGCCACTCTGCCGGCACCCCGAGGACGATGCTAGATGCCCATTGGGTCCCCTCACCTTGTGCCCTCCTGTGGAAAACCTCTGTCACTACTTGTGGGAACCGCAGCCTCCACAGGGCACCAAACTGGTTGTTACACCTTTTAAGTATCACTTTTACCTAAATCCCTTTATTGTTTCCTCCTGTTTGGGAGTTTAAGTGAATTTAGTTAGGATGACTGAGGTAAGCGTGGATTGGAGAGTCAGACCTGGTTCAGATCAGGATCCATTTCCCGTCTTCCCTCCGAGTAACAATGTCTTCATCAGCAAAATGGAGAGAATAATCATATCTAACTCATCAGACTGGAGGGAGAATTGAACGAGGTCATCCTTCAATGTCCAAACGTCTGTATTTCTGACACAGGCCCTGGTTTTCTCTGCCAAGCCTCCTCCTCGCACATTTTTCCCCATTTCAGCTCGTGACACCACCGTCCACATTTGCTTAGCCCCAGACCAGAAGCCATTCTCTTTTTTTGGGAGGGAGGTAATTAAGTTTATTTTTAATTTAATTTAATTTTTTAATTAAAATTTTTTTATATTTTGGAGAGGATATTAGGTTTATTTTATTTATTTATGTTTAAATTTTAAATTTTATTTATTTATTTAAAATTTAAATTTTAAATTTTAAAAAATTTATGGGGATTGAACCCACTGAGCTATAACCTCTCCCCACCAGAAGCCCTTCTTGACCCTTTTCTTTCCCTCACCGCTAACGTGAACCCCCAGCAATGGGGTCAGCCTTCAGATCCATCTTCAATCCACCCTCTCTGTACCACCTCCATTGCTATCACCGTAGTTCAGCAATCTTCAAACTTTTTGGTCTCAGCGTCCCTTTATATTCTTGGAAACTAGTGTTGTGGATGCCAAAGACCTTTGTTTTTCTGGGTTATACTAATATTTATTACTATTTATTATTTGTATTAGAAATCAGAGCTGAAACAAGTTTAAAATAAAATAAAATTAATTAATTTATCCATTAAAAATAAATCCATATCATGTTAATATAAGTAATACATATTTTTAAGGAGATATATTTTCCCAAAAAAATGTAGTGAGAAGACTGTCATTATTTTATCTTTCTGCCAATCTCTTTAATGTCTGGCTTTAAAAAAGAGAAAAAAAGATTGTGTTTTCATATCTACTTCTGTATTCAACCTGCTACAATATCATGTCATGTAGACTCTGGAAAATTCTACTATATACTCACAAAAGAATGAGACTAAGAGAGGCAAGTAATGTGTTACTACGAAAATACTTTTTTGACCTTGCAGACCCACTAGAATGTCTCAGGGATCTGCAGGGCTCCCCAAGAACTTTGTAACAATTTAAAAAATAGAGCTATAAGTTACATACCGTAAACGTCACCCCTTTAAGATCTGCAGTTCAGTGGTTTTCAGCATATTTGCAAAGTCATGCAGTCATCACGACTATCTAATTCCAGAGCACCTCCATCACTCCATTAGCAGTCATTACCCATTGCCCTTCAGACCAGCCCCTGGTAACCACCCATCCACCTTCTTTTTCTATGGATTTGCCAATTCTGGGCACATCATAAAAACCGAGTCAGACTTTATATGGTCTTCTCCGTCTGGCTTCTTCTTTTATTTAGCATAATATTTTCTAAGTTCTTGTGTAGCATGTTATCAGTACTTCACTTGCTTGCATGGCTTAGCGATATTCTGTTGCAGGGATAGACTGCATTTTATCTGTTCATCAGCTGACGGACATTTGGGTTGTTTGTACTTTCTGGCTATTAACAATGTTGCTGTGAGCATCAGTGTGCAAGTTTTTGTGTGAACACGTGTTTTCAGTTTTCCTGGGTCTATACCAAGGAGTTAAACTGCTGGGTCGTACGGCAACTCTGTGTTTAACTTTAGGAGGAATCCCTAAGCTGACAAGACTGCCTGCTGCCTGGACGGTTGCACGGGTTGCCTACCCAGTTTCTCCGAGCCCGCCTGGTGCCCCTGGAGCTTTGATTCCACACAGCTGCCAGAGTCATCTTTTCCAGACCCCACATTAGAGAGTATCATTCCGTTTTATAAAACATTCCGAGGGTTTCCCGTGACACATGGAAGAAAATCCAAGCCCCTCCAGGACCTGGAACCCGCCTGCTTCTTTGACTGCATCTCCACACCATCTCTGGAACTTGCTTCTTCCTAGCTTTGTCCAGTTGGCTCCTTCCCATCACTCAGATCTCTACTCGAAAGCCAGCTTCCTTAGAAGGCGTTTACTTGTTTGTTTAATTGTTCATTGTCACCACGATATCCAGTTCCTAGAGCTGGCACACAGTGGAGATTCAATAAATATTTTGGAGTAAGTGCATTAATAAAAGGCGAAGGCACCCGATGTTCCAGTTACCTATTGCTGTAGTAACAAACTACCCCAGAACGCAGTGATTCCTTTGGCTGGGCTCAGCTGCGTGATTTTCCCACTGCTTTTTGCCAGTAGTCACTCCTGCATCAGCCATCAGCAGCCAGAATGACTGGGTGCTGGGCTCAGCTGGGCCTGCTCCTCCCTGGCCACGTGGCCTCTTCATGTCTTCTCTGCAACAAGGTAGTTGGGTTCCTTACATGGCAGGTCAGGGCTCCCAAGAGCAAAAGAGTGGAAGCTCCTACCCTTTCAAGACTTAAGCCTGCAATTAGCCCAGCATCACTTCTGCCATGTTCCATTGATCAATAGGGTCAGCAAGGCCAGCCAGGTTCAAGGGACCCCATAAAGGCCTGTATACCAGGAGGAGTGTTTCACGGGGTGGAGGGGGGGTGTAGCCTGTGAAACTGACAAGCACACCATGCAAAGAAAGACATGGGATATTCTACCTGTTCTTATTATGAGTATCTGGTGACTGGAAAGGCAGGAAGTCCTCCGAAGTGCTCGGTTGTACTGTAAATTACAGCATCTTTCCTAATGCACAGCTGCGTGAGCAAGAGAAAGCTGACGAATTGTTTTGAGTACAGGAGCCTTTGCTGCAATTTGATCAAAAAGCACACACCTAGACATGGAAATATTTTATTAAACTCTTCGCAGCTGTGTTTGTTAACATGTAATTCTACTGGGATCCTTATCCAGGCTGCACAGCACAGTAATGGAGGACTCCGGAGCCGGCCGTGTGGGGTTGAGTCCTAACTGGATGCTTATTGCTGGCGATCTTGCGCAAGTCTCTTAATCTTCTCTCGCTTCAGTCTCCTCTTCTGTAAAATGAAAATGGTGATAACAGTACCTGCATTATGGGTTCTTGAAAATGAAGTTAGTTAAACACCTGCAAAGTACAGGAGAATGCCACATAATGACTGGCAGATTAGCATTTGTTAAGTAAAACACCAATTTCAGAAGAAAAAAAAAAAGAGCACTGAAGTATTAATTCTAAGAACACCAGTAATTACATTTATCAACCAGTGGATAAGTTTTATTTTGTTAACTTGCCAAAAGGTAAGTGCGCTAAATCAAAGTAAACCCTCCCCTTTTCCAACTTTGCTCTAATTATTAACTATTTCAACACAGCTAGTGGTCATGCCAACTAATCAGACAGTTGGTGGGGTTTTTTGTAATTTGGTTTTGCAATTTTTTAATCAGACTTTCTTAAGACTTTGACCTTTATTGTATTTCTTGCACCCTCCTCAATAACTCTTTAAAAAGGCCTTCAAAAAGAAAAAAAAGAAAAAAAAAAAAAGACACACTAGCGACCGGCAAGTTAAAGTAGTATCGGAAAGCAATGCCCGCACAAAGGTTGGATTTGACCGTGAAGGGCCGGAGGTCGTCTACAGCTGTGAGCGTCTCAGTCCCAGGAGGGCTGGTCCCTGGTCTCCGAGACCCAGGTCAAATTCAGGGCCACTCCAGAAATTCCACTTGCAGCTTGATTAGCATGGATTGTTCCAGACTCCATAGCCTGCTTATCTACAAAACATGGCGCCACCCAGCAAACAGGATGTGGGGCGAGAGGCAACCTAGTTCTCACGAGGGCATCGTAGGATAAATTCCTGGGCCAAACTGCCCCTGACAATTTAAAAACCCTTGATATGATGGAGTCGTCATGAAAAAGATTAAAGTATCACCTTCTGTTTACATGTCACAGTAACTTAAAGCTTTTTCAGTCATATCATGAACAGCCTTAGGAACATAACAAGACTAATGTAATAATTATTGCTTCCATGACAATCAGCATCCCGAAGATGAGAGGTCACAGCAGAAAGTTAATTATAAATGAAAATATCTGTGGACCCTCTGACCTGACAGTTTATCTGAATCTAAGTGAACTAGAGGGAGAATTGTGGTTCCCTGTGTCTTTCCTTCATTCCTTCAGTCCACATGCCTGCCAGGTACTGAGCACTGATAGTTAAAGCTTTAATTCCCTTCTTCTAATTTTCATTTTTTGCGAAGCTGTAACAATAAAGAGGAAAACGGACGTCATGCCGAATCTTATCTCCTCGATGCATTTATATTCATTTCTACGTATTTCCTTCCGGACTCAGTCCAGATGTCTGCAGGTTTTTACCTAATTATCAGCATAGTGCGAGTGCTTTTTAATTTTACATTTTCTCCTTTTATAGCAACACTTGTTCACGTTGTGTCATGAGTTTCTCAGTTATCATGGCTTTTTATTCCTGTCAGTCTGTGTGTGACAGTTTAGACATTTATCTATTGGCAGACATGAAGATTGTTTCCACTGTTTTGGGGGTTTTTTCCTACAAAAGTTGTGATGAACTTCTCTGTTTTTATATCTTCTTTGGCATTATTTCCATGCAACAAGTTCCTAAGAAGATTATGGATTGTGGCAGAATGTATGTTCTAAAGATGGCCATGAAATATCTCCCAATCTCATCAAGAACTTGACACGCCCCCCTGGCACCCGGACAGCCTCTGTGGCTGCTTTGACCAATAGAATGCGGCACTAATGACACTGCACCTGTTTCAGGTATAGCCCTTAATTGGCCTGATAACATCTATTTCCTGCTTCTTGAAAGTGCAACTATCTTGAGACCACGATGCCATGAGAAGCCCAAGCCACACGAAGAAGCCCTGGGGTCTGAGGCGTGAGGCAGGCAGCAAGAAAACCCAGCGGCGTTGAAACATCGGACGTGTGAGCGAAGTGTATCACCTTGACCTCACTGCCCCATATGAAGCCACGCAGACAGACTGCCCAGCAGGTTCCTTCTCAAATTCCTTTTCCACAAAACCACATGCAAAATAAATGGAGGATATAGCTCAGTGACAGAGCATGTGCCTAGCATGTACGAGGTCCCGGGTTCATCCACAGTACCGCCATAAAAAATAAATAAATAAACCTAATTATCTCCCCCCACACACACACAAACCAAACAAAATAAATGATTGTATTAAGCCCTATGTTTTGCAATAGGTAGCTAGTAATAGGAATTTAAAACATGGGTTCAAAGATAAAATTTTTTTTTCCCTAAATGCTGGCAAAAGCATTTCTAACAGAATTGAAACAGCTTATACAATTAGCAGTGCCTTCAGATGTCTCCATGCTTTTCACGGTGTGAGTCCCGGAAGGATTTTGTTCTCTGTAACTGTTCCTGAGTCTCTCCAGCTAAGGCAGAGCCGAAGCCCCTGGCTCCTTGAGGGGGATTTCACTTCCCCTCTCTTCTGAGGGGGTGGCCGCTCACTGAGGAAGCCCCCCTCCGCTTCCTCAGCCTCGCATCTCTAGTTTGCTTCCTTCTTTCTTATTTCCCCCTCCTCACGTCTGGCTCATCTTCAAGCGAAGCTAACACCTACCATTCACCTGCTTTGAACTTAAACACATGAAGCTCTTTGAACTCATGTGAAGAAAGGAACCAGAGAGGACCGAGGGTGTGTGCACACCTGCGTGATGCCTTAAAGACACAAACATGCTCGAGTCATACACTCATTCCAGGCCTACTCAGCGTTCGGTGCAGTGACGCTGTTGGGTGGCACTCTGAGCGTCCCGTGACGGGTGCTAGCTCCGCCTGGATGCACACGAACGGGGCTTCATCGGCGCGTGGAATCAAGGGCCGGTTTCAGGGAAAGGCCTGACTCAGGGCTCAGACAATGTGAAGGAGAGACAGATTTCCCTGTTTCTTAGCCGGCTCCTCCTGCCTCCGTGTGCCGGTCCTGTTCTCGGGCTCCAGCCTCACAGCCTCCTAGGTTCAAGGTCAAGGAAGGGAAAGAGCTTCATCCAGGGAGCTGAGCACAAGTCCTGTCATTCAACGGCTGGACCATCTGGGATCTTGCGCCCATTTGTGAACCAGCCACGATGGCCTGGGGGACGAGGCTGTGCTGATTGGCTCAGGCTGGGCCACAGGTTCCACCCCTGGCACTGAGTCAGCACCTTTGGGGGCAGAGGGACTTGAGAGCCGGGCCGGGAAGAGGGTGCTCTGCTCAGGATGTAGCTGCGGATCATCGCATCCGCCTGCCTGCTCCTCCTCCTGTGCGGGACTTCTCTGCGGACAGTCCGGTATCACTGCGAGCAGCAGCAGCTTGGAACCTCCTTTGACTAATACTCGGCTCACCCCCACCCCTCTAGTTAATCAACATCTCCCTCTAAGAGTGTTGTTTCTACACCCGCGGTCCACCCTGCCTCAGCAATCTTTCAGTGCACTGGATGCGAGGATACTTCTAAATGCTTTGTCACTTCTCCTTTGTGGTGCCACAAAACACAGTTTTATAACAGAAGCAGCAGCATCCAGGTTGCCGAGGGAGGTATGGCTCGGCGGTAGAGCACATGCTTAGCATGCACAAGGTCCTGGGTTCAATCCCCAGTACCTCCATTAAAAATAAATTAAATAAATAAACCGAATTACCTCCTCCACTACCCCCAAAAGCTAAATTAATTAACTTAACCCCTCCCCCCACCAAAAAGAAGCATCCCTTGGAGGGAGGAAGGAATGAGACCAACAGATGAAAATTTCCTTGGTCCACTCCTAGGAAGATACCTAACCAGAACCTTCCTAGATGTAAAGCAAAAGGGCCAGAGCCAGCTTTCCAAACGTGGAGTGGTAAATATTTTCCCAACGGACACAGCTGGACCAGACAACTCGGTAAAGTTCCTCCTGGTTTACAGGATCCTCTGATTCACATCCTTTCTCTCAGGGCAGGCTGCGTTCGGTTTTGTTTTCCAGAAGGGGAGAGGGCATTGGCAGGAGGAGGGGGGAGGCATCCCGTCAGGAAAGAGGAAGGGGCGCGGGGGGGTGTGGGTGGTGGTGGGTGCCGAGACCACGGCACCCACTTCCCAGCTGCAGTCGTCAGGCTGGCGCTCCTCACGCCCCACTTGGATTTTCAACACTTTCATAAATCCACAGAATGAGTTCAAATCATCAGCTTATATTTGACAGCTTTATTCCCTTGGCTCTTGGAAGGGAAAGTAACTCAAAGCCTGACTGCTCAGGACCTGGCAGGAAGGCGTAAAAAAATGTTCCCCGAGGGGTGGGGCAGGCGTGGGGAGCCAGGTCGCCTCTCAGGGTCCCTGCGTGTCCAGGCTGGCTTCCGGGAGGCACCGCAAATTGCTGGAGTCACAAGACTGCCCGGATAACAGAGCAGCCCTCAAGCCGTGTCACTGCAGAACCAGAGGCAGTGGAAGGAGAGGAAGGAATGAGAGGGGAGGTGTTCTAGGTGCAAGCTGGTCTGGAAAGCCCTGACACACCTGCGGAACAGTTGGATCCTTACTGGGGAAGAGAAGTTGGTGGCGCTGGAAGACATTCAGGATCACAGGGCAGAGGGCGCTCTGCAGGGGGTGTGGGCCGAGCAGGTTTCAAGGCTCAGACTCCCCAAAGCACTGGCCAAGAGAGCTGGGCCCTCGACACGGTTCAGCTGAAGTGTGACTTCAGCACTTGTGCTGATGTGGCCTCGTATTAAGTGTTCTTTCTTATTGATCCACTGGTAGATCAGAAGAAATGCAAGACCCATATGAGTTACACAATGTCATAAGTATGTTCTAAACAGTCCAGTTTGCTGAGGACTTTGCAAAGAAACCAGCCCATCCTCAGCCCCTCTGCCTTACAGACCTGTGCTTCTATATGTAAGGATCCAGGATCTCTCAGGTCATATCAAAGCCCAGCTTTCATCCTTTATCTGAAACACAGCAGTTTGAGAAATAGGAAACACATCATTTGCAACCTGACAGGGCTGAATTTTACCTGAGTCCTGTGATCCTGAAAAGTGAGGTTTAAGAAATCCCCCCAAGAGCCTTTGCTTAATGCAAAGACCCGTGCTTGCCCCTATGACTTAGATAAGACTCAGAGATGCCCCCTTGCTCACCTGTGACCAGGGAGACACAGACCCTCGCAATTCCTCTTCTTTGCCTTGTAAATGATTAGCTGGACCGCTTGTCCCCACTGATCAACACACCAAAATGCTGTTAACCAAACTCTGGTGAAGCCTCTCTCCTTCCTCCAGGCCCTTGAACTTTGGCCCACCCTCAGCTTCTGAGAATGGGCTGGCCTCGGAGTCAAACATTCCCTGATCTACCATCCCATCACGCCGCACTTTCATCTCACTTCCCCAAGTCCGCTCTTCCAAGCCTTGCTTGTTCCTCTCTATAGCAGAGGAAGATCTTTCTGCCTAACTCTCAGATGCTTGCGGGCCGCATGGTCACAGCCTTCCCTCCCGGCAATAGTTCCCCACCCCCTTGCACTAATCCTTCTGAATACAAGTCTCTCCTTACTAAGTCTGGAATATGTGTATTTTGGACAAACCAGGAACGGACGACAACCCATCAGCTTCCTTAATGAGCATCTTCTGATAGTAGATGTTTCCTATAAGCTGAATATTGTTCCATTCTTCAGCCTCTGGAATGGGTTTCCAGAATGCATTGCGCGTTGTGACCTCTGACAAATGGTGAACGGGGTAGATTCGTCTAAGTCAAATGCTTATCATGCGTTAGGCATTGTTTTAAATGCTTTATGTATGTTATCTCATTTAATTGTCCCAATTTCCAGAAGAGGTAGGTACTATTTTTAGCTCTCTTTTACAAATGAGGAAACAGGCACAAAGAAGTTGAATAACAAACCCAGGGCCCCACAGCCAGTGGACGGCAGGGCTGGGAGGCAAGGTCAGGCCGGCCCCAGGCCCCCGTTCAGGCGCTTAGCAGCCACGCCATGGGCTTTCCTGAGGGATGACGTCCTGGGATGCGCCTTCTGACAGCTTGCACCCTTGTGGACAGGGAGCCCGTGAAAAAGAAAAAAAGGCGTCCCGGCAGCTGTCAGCTGGGAACCCGCCTGGCACCCACGGCTGGGAACTGGCTTAACACCTACGGATCACGAGCCGTTTCACAGGCCGGCCCTGCCTCCCGAGACCAGCTGCGGAGTGAGGCCGAGACCCCTCTGCAGCCATGCCCTTAGCACGGGCCCGGACAACCGTGTGAACCACAGAGACGACCCAACAGCCCCGCCCCACCCCCGCTCCGTTCCGGCTAACACGAGCTCCTGCTGCTTCTGCATCGCCGACAGTGTTAGCCGATCCCGATCCCGCCACCTCTTCGATAAAAATCACTGAGATACTCGGCTTAGTCACCAAGTGACCCCCGCTTTCTGACAGCACCCAATCCACAGCAATCTTCACTCTGCTGAAACTTCCCCCAAATCACCCAGCGGAAACCCAAATCCTATTGCCAGTCCCTCCTAATCCCCTCTTGTCTAAATGCGGCGCAGTCCCCCGGTGTTCATCGTCACCCGTGCGTTATTTGTGTGCAGGTGCGAACCCGGTGGGCGGGCGGCTTTCACACAAGCCGGTAGGCAGCCCGCTAAGGGCCTGAATAGGATGCGCTCCTTTGCGCCACCTGGTGGTTGTGTCTTGTAATCGCAGGAGCTTCTACCTAGGCTGGATCCTCAAAGACCCCTCCCAGGGTTGCTTCCCCCTTTCTGCTTAGCCCTCCTCCTTCTTCTCTCTTCTTATCCTCTCCCCAAGCTCCCTCCCGCATCCCCCAGACTCCGGAAAAGGCTTTGTTTCCTTTGGGGTAGTGTGAATGGTTTACCACACTGAAGAGGTCTCTCAATTATCTTCAACTCAATTTCGCCATCTGGGTTACCCCATGCCTCAGCCATTACGTGTCCCTGTGCTTTCTTAATACACCTGAAAACCGAGGAGAGGGGTCCACAGAGGCCTCGGGCGGTACAGTTAGGCTCTCTGGGTGGGAATAGGAACTCCAGAAGCAGCTCAGCCATAGCCCCTCCTCCCAAAGTGTACACACTTGAAATGAAGGATAAATTAAATTATTGTCCTTACTAATATTCCCAAACACGAATCACAAAAGTCACAGAATTTGGTGCAGCCACTGTGGAAAACAGTATGGAGAGTCCTCAAAAAACTAAACATAGACTTACGATATGATCTAGCAATCCCACTCCTGGGCATATATCCAGAGGGAACTTTAATTTGAAAAGATACATACACCTGAATGTTCACAGCAGCACTATTTACAATAGCCAAGAAATGGGAACAACCTAAATGTCCACCGACAGATGAATGGATAAAGAAGTTGTGATATATTTATACAATGGAATACTACTCAGCCATTAAAAAGAATAAAATAATGCCATTTGTAGCAACATGGATGGACCTGGAGCTCATCATTCTAAGTGGAGTAAGCGAGAAAGAGAAAAATATCATATGAGATCGCTCATATGTGGAATCTAAAAAAAAGACAAATGAATTTATTTACAAAACAGAAAGAGATTCTTAGACATAGTAAACAAACTTACAGTTACCAGGGGAGGAAAGGGGTGGGAAGGGATAAATTGAGAGTTTGAGATTTGCAGATACTAACTACTATATATAAAATAGATAAACAACAAGTTCATACTGTATAGCACAGGGAACTATATTTGATATCTTGTAGTAACTTATAATGAAAAAGAATATGAAAAGGAATATATGCATTTATATGTCTGACTGAACTATTATGCTGCACACCAGAAATTGACACATTGTAAACTGACTATACTTCATTTAGAAAAGAAAAGTCACAGAAAATTCTTGATGAGTACCGAACATGGGCTCTAAATTAAAACATTCATTTTTGTTGTGACTTTTTTTTATTACCTAGAATACAACATGTTGTCTGTTAGCACATGGCTGTGGCCCAAATGAAAATATGACAGCAGCACGTTTCTGGAACTTTTTCGGCCACATGAATACAAGTTTATGATGTGGAAACTTAAATAGACATGATATGACTGCAGCAGACAGTGATGGTAACCTTTCTATCCAGCAACCAGGGAATGAAAACGGCTGGACTTGTCATGTTCTAACTTCCGTTATGACTACAGCACAAGAGATTTCTAAGACAATGTGATTGGAGCACATTAATACAGTTTTCTTTGACACTGTTTTAGCTATTTCCTAAGGTGATCCTCTCCTATGATAAAAAATCAATATGATTTTTATCAGATTCCTATATATTTCTTTTAGATACTTTCTGGTTATTGTAGAAAATGCAAAACCTGTATTAATGAAATGACAGGTATTTTTGTTATATGATGTGATGTTTTCTAACATTTCTAACAAGGTCTGTTTGTATCTCTACCTCACTTTTAAAACTCCACAAGTAATTCATTGATAAATGAATTCCTATTCCTATTCAAATGATTTTTAGTTTGTTTTGGATACCTCAATCAGGATTAAGGAGTAGGAAAAATTTATGGTTTCTGGAATTCTTGGGAATTCTCACATCTCATCCTGAATTCCCAAAGATTAAAATCTGCCAGGAATTTGGAAACATGACTCTAGTTTAATGTTCTTTGTTGTGTTTGGGAGGGTTAAGCTTTTGCAACTGTGGGGAAGCAAATGGTTGTAGGTCCTGATTGTAACACGGTGTGAAGTCTGAAGTTAGGAATGGCGGGGTGCAGGGGAGTACGTTCAGTGCTTTCCATCTACAGAGAGTGGTTTATCATTAGAATATTCTTCCAGCCAGAAAGAGAAAGAAAAATGCCATATGATATCACTCACATGTGGAATCTAAAAAAAAAAAAAAAAAAAGATAAAAGGACAAGTGAACTTACTTACAAAACAGAAACAGGCTCACAGATGTAGGAAACAAACTTATGGTTGGTTACCAGAGGGGAAGATAGTTGGAAGGGATAAATTGGGAATTCGAGATTTGCAGATACTGACTGGTATATGTGAAATAGATAAGCAAGTTTATACTGTATAGTACAGGGAAATATATTCGGTATCTTAT
Organism: Camelus bactrianus; assembly: GCF_048773025.1. Lineage (NCBI taxonomy): Eukaryota > Metazoa > Chordata > Mammalia > Artiodactyla > Camelidae > Camelus > Camelus bactrianus. The sequence continues at coordinate 19,841,699 of NC_133572.1, forward strand.
AGTAGCTTACAGTGAAAAAGAATATGAAAACGAATATATGTATATTCATGTATGACTGAAGCATTGTGTTGTACACCAGAAATTGACACAACATTGTAAACTGACTTTACTTCAATTAAAAAAGGACAAAAAAAAAAAGACTATTCTTCCAGGTTTAGTGAAATCTTATGTAGATTAAAATGCTTATGTAGGTTATATGGGTGGTAAATTCACAAGGATGCACAAGTTTTATCTAATTTCTCCCTGTTATTAGAAATTTTACAGAATCCAAGAAGGTGCAATTGAACTGGAAAGATGAAATTGATATTTGCAGAAAGTTCCTTTGTTAGAAATGATTAATGATCATGGCAGGGCTGATTCCATGTGTTCACCAAACCATTTTATTTTCATTTTGAGCCCAGAGAAAGATGACATTTCTCAGCAACCCTACATAAAACTTCCTCACAACCTTTCAGTCTGGCGGTCTCTCCATCCTCACAGCCGGAATGAAGATTCCAGGATGGCAGCGGGACATGATGGGAGAGATACCCATCCCTGAATTTGCTGCTTAGAGAACGGCTGCCTGGTGAACCCTCTGACCAGGAACACCAGCACGAACGAGAGACAAATTTGTATACTGTTCAGCCCCTGAGATTTCAGGGGTTATTTGTTACCCAGCATAGCCCATCCTATCTTGCTTTCATGCTGTGATCTTCCTTACTCTTCATCAGAGTGGAGGATCACCTCAACACGGGGAGGGCACCATGTGGGTATAAAGGTGGCGAGTGACTACTGAATAAGGCACAGTCACCTTGTCGTATGTATGCGACACTGCAGGAAAATGCAGTCCCCACACTTGGAAATAATGTACCCACTGAGAAATCAACACACAAACCCCACACTTAACAGACCAGGCTACCATCTGTTGAAACAATCTCAGTAACTCAAGATCTCTTTCTACTAAACCATGTGCCACCATCAGTGCTCCTAAGTCCTATTGGTTCATTATGATTTTAATAAATTGCAGTTGACTGTTCTGTGTGCAAGAGTCTCTCGGGAACATGGTAGTGTCACCCCCATCTCTGTGTCCTACGAAGCTGTTTTTTGGGCTGTGGCAAGGAGGACCAGACCCTGAATGTGAGGTCCCCACCAGCTTTCTGCTTCCCAGGAAGACCCTTTTAGCAGCCGGCAAGGCTTCCCAGCCAAAGGTTCTCATGCAGCCCAGTTGTCTTTTAAATGGTTTAGAGTAACTTAGGCCTTAAAACAAGCAGCCTGTCAGCAAGAGGAAACAGCTGGAAGGGAAAAGCACGCTGGACTGCACTGGTGCAAGAGAAGGGGGGCCTGCCCCCGTCCTGCCGGACGCCACGTGTCTTCCCGGGAGCGGAGCCGCGGGAGCAGAGCGGAGCTGCCGCTGTCTTGACGGGGGGTTGTTTTAGTTTGGAATCTGACTCTGTCCTGACAAATAGTACAGATAAATGCAAGTGTAATAGTTTATCTCATTTAAAGACTTATAAAGACTTTTAAAAATCTGAGGTCAGAGTCTTACTTAGATTTGGTGTTCAGAGTTCAAAGAGATAAGATAATCTAGTCCAGCAGATAAAAGCTCCCGGGGTCTTGTTGGAACCGGAGTCATTTACAGGCCCTTCAGAGAACAGAGAAGTCGGTCCGTGACCCTGAAGACGGCATTTAAAAGTACTGCTACGCAGGATGTTGGTGACACGGCAAAAACCTAATTACAGCCTGCATATCTGGCAGTCTCAGTTACAATCACTAATCTGTAAAAGCCCGACTGAATGAATGCATTAAAGGGCAGGTCGTTTTTTCCTTCTTGAACCGCACTGCGAACAGCCCTGCTTCACCTGCAGCTCCCCGAGCCGCGCGGTTATGACCGAGCTCGTGGTGCCCCCTGGTGGCCGCCGCGGGAACCACCTGCCACAAAACCGCTGCCTCGTTTCGTGAGGCGGTCTCCTCACTCTTGGACCTGCGTACAGCATTACTGAAAATCCAAAGTAAAAAAGTTGGACTTATGTAGTCTTTATGCTTTTGCGTGTGATGGGAGTTTTCATTTCTAGAGGACTAAAATGGATAATCAAATTTTTAATTTTATTTCACACTCTTCAAATATTTCTAATAGTCGGCACATACTCTTAATTTTCTTCTTTTCCTGCGCAGTTAGATCAGTGGACATTTGAGATTTAGGATGTGTTCCGCTGAGAGCCACCTCTGCTCAATTGTTTTATTTTAATGTGGTCTACCTGTTGTCTTTAGTTTTTAATTTGCTCTCATTTTTTAAATTAAAATAAGGGAACACAGTTAGGTATTAAGTCACAAGGGCAAACAGTGTCAGACAAAGATGCCAGCCTGTACTGCTGGCTGACAGGCACCTCTGAACGAGGGCCCATGTCCCCCACTTGCTGCCCACCGCTCTTCACCATGTTAAGTGCAGGTGTGTAACGTGCAGGGGTTGGAAGTATGAAAGTCAAGGACTGTTATATTTTCTTTTCCTTTTTGGAGACTTTATCCTGCTCTTTTTTTCTCAAAGTGAATTAATTCCATTCCAAACGGTTTTTTTCTTCCATATGTACACGCATTGTTTTAAGGAAAACCTTTTGTCCTTTTTTCTTTTAATCCCACCTACAGGTACAAAATCACCGCTCGCAGTGGCTGGGGGAAAAAAAAGCCATCTAAGTCCTGAATGAAAGAATACTTTCTAAAAACTTACTGTTAGCTTCTAAAAGCTCTCAGATGTTTCTTTTCATCTTGTCAGAAATTTCCATATACTTTTTCACCCATTTAAAAATCGACCCTGTTTTTCTTCAAGTGTCAACTTTCAAGATAAATACAAAGTTACCGATTGTATTTTTAAATCTTTTTTTGGGTTACTTTCTATTATTATGACAGAATGGTTTTAAATTTGTTTTTAAACTGCAAACATGACAGCCTTAAGGGATAACATGGCTTAGAGAGTCTTTTGTGTGAGGGCCTGGGAACCAAGCATAATCTATTACAATGTTTCTGTGCAAAGATCTTCGTATTCCCACTCCTGAAATAACGAACACGACTTCCTATGCTAAGTTAATAAAAATTCTAGCTTATTTGACTCAAGCAAGGATACATTTATTGTTAATTTAAATAATAATAATTATTATAATTATTTATTGAGTGCTTTCTATATTCCAGGCTCTGCTTTAAGAAGCTTATATGGTGGGGGGAGGATATAGCTCGGTGGTAGAATGTGTGCTTAGCACATACAAGGTCCTGGGTTCAATCCCTACTACAGCCATTAAAAAAATAAATGAACCTAATTACCTCCCCCAAAAATAAAAATAAAGAAGCTTATATGCATTGACTCATTTAATGCTCACCACGACCCTGTGACTCAGGTACTTTCCGCTATCTTGTTTTATAGACAAAGATGTTGAAGCACAGAGATCCTTTCTGATCTCCGGGAGGAACGAGTAGTCTGATTTTCTGAGTGTTTCCTCTGGGCCGACAATAAGCCCTTCGAAGTTTCCTGGTTGTCTAAGTAAGTGTACTATGTTGCGGAAATGAGTGAAGGGCCTCCGATGAGAACAAAGGCTGTGTATTCACAGTTTGCTCCAGCAAGGGAGGCAGCCTCCAGTGCTCATGTTTGGCAGAGGCCCATAGGGGAGCGGGACGTCTCTGGGCAAGCTGTGACGGAGGCTGGTGGCACCAGGAAGGAGGAGGTGGGCTGACGAGAATCACGGCATTTTACGAGATGGGTTTGAGGAGCATATTTGGCTTTGCCTAATTGATCCTGACTTGGAAGTGGGGCAAATGCAGGGAAGCTGGCAGTCACTGACCTCGTCTCATCATACCGGGCTATGGCTTCAGAGGCAGTGGTTTGGCGTCTGAGGGTCAGAGTTCTGCTGTCACACAGGCTGGTCATTGTCCCTTGGCATATTCAGCCTCTCAGTATGAAATTGTTGGAAAAAGATAGCATTGTGTTCGTTTTTAAGAATAGCTCCTGTCATAAGCCACATTTAAAATATATTTTGAAGCATAGAAAATATATTCTATATACGTATGTATATGGATGACTGAAGCATTGTGCTGTACACCAGAAACTGATGAGCATCATAAACTGGCTACACTTTAATTAAATAAATCGATAATAAATAACATATTCTAAAGCTAGTCTGTCCCAGACAACTTTTGCTTTTAAAAGACATAAGAACCATGTCTATTGAAGACCAAGTTTCTGATCAAATATTACCTCAATTATCTGTCCCCAATCTGATCCGCTTGGTCAGTGTTGGGGGGAAGAAACGGCCAAACTACTCCTGGTTACACTAAGCCAGATCCCAGTTACTCAGGATGCACCTACGTGGACCAGATTCCCAAAGTTAGGACTTAATTACCAGCCTTCTTATATGGTTAGCTAATTTTTAAGTTGATCAACCAATTATTTAATTAAAGGATGATTTTCCTCAAGAGGGCAAAATCATTACTCCCATACAGATAAGTAAAATGAACATGTGTTGGATACTTAAAAAGCTCACTAATGAGGAAACTGGTATTAAAAAAAAACTGTGGACAGACGGGGATTTCAAAATGTAGAATAGATAAACAATATTATACTGTACAGCACAGGGAAATATATACAAGATCTTGCAGTAGCTCACAGCGAAAAAAATGTGACAATGAATATATGTGTGTTCATGTATAACTGAAAAATTGTGCTCTACACTGGAATTTGACACAACGTTGTAAAATGACTATAACTCAATAAAAAAAGTTAAAAAAAAAAAAAACTATAACGGAGGCCACAGTTTGAGTGGACCCTAAGTCAATCACCCCTAGTCCCCTAAATAAAACTTCAGTTGTCCTGATTTCCCAAAATACTGGCTCTGACCTTAAAAACGTAAGCTTTCTTCACATCGGCGTGACCTTGCTGCTCCCTAGTCCATCAGCTGCAAACAGATAAGCTTGTGTGACATCACTGCGGGACCAGAATACGTGTCTGCTGACCGATCACAACAGAAAACAGTGCCTTCCATTCAGGCTTTATGAACTGAGCTGTAATTGCTGAAAGCGAGCTGCTTTCGGTTTTGAAGTCTCCCGGTTTGTCAACAGTTTCTCGCTCAATAAAATAATCACATCCAGTAAAGCTCTCTGAAGTTTCTTTTGACCCGGGGAAGCTGTTACAACCAATTCAAAGGCGATGCCAACAGAGGGATTCATGGAGCAGGAATATTGAAATGAATCTGCAAATGGAGGCAAAACTTGGTTCTTTTTCTGTAGAGCAGGAGAGAAAGCAATTGGACAGGACAAGATTTGCATGTCTGAGCTTAAGATTTATTTAGGATTGTTACTAGCTGTCTACAATTTACAAAGTTGAACAATAGTTCCCAGAGAATCAGGATAGGATGGCAAAGAGGCTGTAGGCTAAACAACGCATAGCTTTCCACTGAAACAAAGTTTTCCCTGTTACCGTTAGAAATTCTAACCACGGAGATCCTTAGAGCTAATACCGCTATTCCCAGCCTGATTTTTCTTTATTAAATTAGATAATAGTTTATGTGAAAGCTCGGAGCACATTAAATGAAAACTCAAGGATAATTTCCAATCAAACTGTTGCATACATTTTATTTAAAGCTCTCACATTTTTTCCTCCTCAATCTATGAAAGTCTGATGATGTTCGAAAGTACCACACAGCCCTGTGGGCATAAAATTTTTGAAAAAATCTTAAACAAATTTTTAGGGAACTAAAGCACCGTGGCAAGTTTTAATTACCATGACTAGCAATGTGATGATCGTTCATGGGTCTGTCAAATATTACCTCAATTACCTACCCCCAGTCTGATCAGCTTGATCAGCAATGGGAAAATGCTGTGGGAAATAATGGGGAAAAAGAGCTGTGAGTTGAAAATCATTCCTAGCAAACTAGGCTGGGCTCTCTTTTCTCTCCCACTCAAGAAAGATTTCAGCATCCGAGTCAGAGAGAATGTTTTCTGGGTTGTCATCAAGGAATAACGACCCTGAATCCACTCTAATTTGTTTATTTCTTAGAGTAAATCATTCATTCATTCATTCAACAAATATTCGTTGATCTAATATGGGCCCCACCTTGCACGGGTGTGCACGAGATAAGCAATAAACAAAATGGACAAAATCCTAGTCTTCAATAGGCACGTGGAAATGTTATAGGGAAATGCAAGTTAAAAACCACGATGAGACACCACCGCACGCGCAGCAGAATGGCTGAAGTTGAAATGGTGACACCACCGTCCATGGCCTGGAGTTCGTATGCCCAGCTGGTGGGAATCTTACAACTTTACAACCACTTCAAAAGCCCATGTGGTAGTTTCTTGTCCAATTCAACATACACCTGCCCTATAGCCCAGTGATTGCACTCCGAGGCGTTTGCCCAAGAGAAAGGAAAACATACGCCCACAAGAAGAGTTCTACAGAAATGTTCATAGCAGTTTTATAGCTTTATTAATAACGGCCTCAAACTGGAGACAACCAAAATGTCAATAGTCAGGAAAAGAGGTAAACACACCGAAGTATGTCGCACAGGGGGATGCTGTGCGAAAGGGAAGAGGAGCGAAGGACCGGTACGAGCAACAATGCGGCTGCATCTCAAAAAAATGCTGAGCAAAAGAAACCAGATACAAAAGAGCACAGCCTGTGTAATTCCATTCATAAGAAACTCTAGAACAGGTGAAGCCAGCCCGTGGTGAGAGACGCCAGCACGCTGCTGGCCTAGAGGTGGCTGGGGGGTTGTGAGATTGACTGAGAAGGGGCAGGAGGGAACCTTCTGGGGCAATGGGACTGTTTTGTATTTCGACAGGTGGTGGGTTATGTGTCTTACTTTTGTCAAAATGCTCATCAAACTGTTCACTTGAGATTTGTGACTTCAGTGTATGTGACTTAGACCTCAATTAGGAAAAAGGGGAAAAGGAAACAAGTCTCTGTCATCATGGCAAGTCCCTGTCCTCATGAGAATTCAATAAGCAAAATAAGTGATGAGTATCTACGAAGACAGACAAAGCTGGGAAACTTTTTGCAGTTTTAAATAGAGTGGTCAGACCTCAGGGAGATGGTAGCATTTGAGCAAAGACTTAAAGGAAATGAGGGGTAAAAACCCTCAACAAAATACTAGAAAATCCAAATTCAGCAACATATTAGAAGAATTACACATCATGCTAAGTGGGGTTTATCTCTGGAAGGCAAGGATGATTCAATATACAAAAACGGACCAGTGCAATACACCACATGAAGAGAAGGAAGGGGAAAAACCCACACGGTCATTGTAGTTGATGCAGAAAAAGCATTTGATGAAATCAAGGCGATGAGGGGTTAGTTGTTTACACGCTGCAGGGAAGACCATCCTAGTCTGGCGGTGTAGCAAGTGCAAAGACCCTGAAGCAGGAAACAGAGAGACATGTTCGCATAACATCAAGAGGAACCATAACACAGTGAAGGTGTTAGAAACAATTACGGCAAAAGTCCATTGGAACGTTGAAAACTATATGCTAACTGGGGATGGGTATAGCTGAGTGGTAGAGTGCATTCTCAGCGAGCACGAGGTCCTGGGTTCAATCCCCAGTACTGCCATTAACAAATAAAACCTAATTATATTTCCCTGGAAAAAAAAATTTAAAAAAAGAAAACTATATGCTAATTATTATACTGTAAATCACGTGTTAGTAAGCACTTCACTATGGGCTCAATAAATCACAAAATATCCAAAAAAAAAAAGAAAAAAGAAAAAAAGATGGTCCAGTATATTTGAAAAGTCGTCAAGAGGGGGAAAGTGGTAGGCGTGGGAGGCAGGGCAGGGGCTAGGCTGGATGAGGTGGGAAGGGGAGGTGTTGGGGGGTTTCCAGTGGGGCAAAGACGTGACCTGATTCGCAGGGAGCAAGGGTGGAAATTGAGGGGTTACTTAGGAGAACCTCACAATGATCCAGCTTAGAGGCGGTAGTGACTGGCACCAGAGGGAAGGAGTGCAGGTGGGGAAGGTGGTCAGATTCTGGGTTTATTTTGAAAGCAGAGCCTACAGGATTCGCTGGTGGATTCGCCTTTGGGTGTGTGTGGGTGTGTGTGTGAGAGAGATAGAGACAGGGAATGTGTCACGGGAGATACCAAATCTTTCGTAACCTTTAGGCCCTAAATATTATCAGTGGTAAGTGTTTCTGCCACATGTTACAGCAGGCATGCCAGCATGTGTGGTCAAATCGTGGGTGAGAATCTTTGCTCTTTTCTGTTTTTACCATTTTAGCTCAGACACACGGGGCCGTGGTTAAGTGACCACTAGGTGGCACTATGGCTTTAGTTGGCTGAGGACTTCACTTCGCTGTGAGGGCTCAGCCCTTTTACAACACATTGATCTTAAAGGGCCAGATGTCGGGATGTTTGGCTGTGACTCAGTGACCAGTGTTTAAAAGCTTGCCTAGTGACCAAACGAAGAAGCAGCAACTGCAGTGCAGATAAGGAACTGAAAAGAGGAAGCCTACACGTTCCCAGCGCCAGGGCCATGTGGTGGAGAAAAGAGGTGGAAAGAAGCCAAAGTTCTAGAAAATCCAACACTTCAAACTTCATTCCAAAGCCTGGGGAGAACAGGGAACTATACTCAGTATCTCGTAGTCATCTATAATGAAAAAGAATATGAAAACAAATATATGTATTTATATGTATGACTGAAACATTACGCTGTACACCAGAAATTGACACATCGTAAGCTGACTATACTTCAAAGAAAAAAAGAAAAAGTCTGGGGAGAAACACATTCTGGGATTGCAGAGGCAAATCACGCTTGAGTACAATTTAATTTATGTTGTCTGCATCTCGAGGCTGCTTTTAAAACTAAAGTGAGGTATGTATTTTATTAGAAATATATTTACAAATTTATTTAGAATTTATATTTATAAACGTTTGCAAATTATATGTTATATTTAAAATAATATTCTCCAAAAAACAGCAAGAGAGGTTATTTTTCTCTCTTTATTCCAGATAATGCCATTAGCTTTATGAATCATTCTCCCAGTCCTGAGGAAAGACCTATGCACCTGTTTTTAATGTACCCAAATTACGAAAGATCAGGAAAACAATGCAACAATTTGGATTTAAAATGAGACGTACTTTGAATAGAAGATGTATGGATGGCAAACACATGAAAAGATGCTCATTGTTAGTCATTGAGGAAATACAAGTTAGAACCACAATGGGATACATTTCATACCTACTAGCATGGCTTTAATCAGAAAGACAATAGTAAGTGTTGGTGAGGGTGTGGAGTGTGTTGAGGAGCCGGAGCTGGTGTATTGAATTAAGAATATGTCTATTACTGGATAAAGAAGCTGCAGTATAGTTATACAATGGAACACTACTCAGCCATACGAAAGAGTAAAATAATGCCATTTGCAGCAACATGGATGAACCTGGAGCTCGTCATTCTAAGTGAAGTGAGCCAGAAAGAGAAAGAAAAATACCATATGATATCACTTATATGTGGAATCTAAAAAGAATAATAATAATAAGACAAACGAACTTATTTACAAAACAGAAACAAACTCAGACATAGAAAACAAACTTATGGTTACCGGGATTGGAGGGGAAGGGGGTGGGAAGGGATAAACTGGGAGTTTGAGATTTGCAAATACTGACTAATATATATGAAACAGATAAACAACAAGGTCACACTGCACAGCACAGGGAACCGTATTGATATCTTGTAGTCACCTATGGTGAAAAAAGAATATGAGAATGAATGTATGTATGTTCCTATGTGAAGTATTGTGCTGTACACCAGAAATTGATACAACATTGTAAACTGACTGTAATTCATTAAAAATATATTTTAAAAAAAGAATGTGTTGATTATGACTTGATGAATGAAGGGGCACAAGACACCCACATGGGGTCAGCAGGTAGCTCCCTCGACATCCAAGTTCTCACTTTGTGGGAGTCATTTTAATTGAAGGTGCAGTTTCTTTTTTTTTTTCGACATTTAACTTAGCTTTATTTATTTCGTATTAGTTTGTGTTTTTTTAATGGGGAGACTGGGGATTGAACCTTGGACCTTGTGCATGCTAAGTACACCCACTACCACTCAGCTGTACCCTCCCCCCATTTACGTTTTTGTTTTTGTTTTATTATTATTTTTTTATTTTGGATTTTTTTTTTTTTTGAAGGCGCAGTTTCAATACAACTGCACAAAAGAAGTAGAGTCACAAGATTTATTATTTCTTACAGATCCCAGAAGCAAGGGGGCACAATGAACTGGGGGAAGGGCAGTCCTCTGTCCCAGGTCACCGGCAAGCAGGAGCTGGAGAGCAGGTGGCAAGCACCTTTACTTACAGGGTGCCCGGGCCGAGGTCACTAACTTTCGGCAGGCTTAACTCTAAACGGTTATTTTAAAAGGTGCCCTCGGACAAAAAAAACCAGAACTTACTGCGGGCAGCCCCTAGTTTTTCCCTAAGTGTTCAGACTCTGGGTGTGAGTAGGGTTATCATACTATAAAATGCCTCAGCAGCAACTCAGAAAAAGAAAGTTGTTTTTCTCACCAGACGGAGGAACTGGAATTCTCACACACTGATGCTGGGAATGTGAAATGACAACCGTTTTGGAAAGTTTGCTGTTAATCACGGCACCATGGGATCCAGCCATTCCACTCCTAAGTACTTGCCCAGTGGAAAAGAAAGCGTATATGTAAACAAAGACTTGTACACAGATGCTGATAGCGGCTTTATTTATAATAGCAAACAAACAAAATCCCCAGAGATCCATCAATAGATAAATGGATAAATGCATTATATATGCACACACAATGGAAAACCACACAGCAAAGAAAAAGAGTGAATAATTGATGCATAATGACATGGATGAATCTCAAAATCATCATGTTGAGTGAAAGAAAGAAAAAAGAGTACATACTGTATAATTACATTTATATAAAAATCTAGAAAATGCAAACTAATCTATAGTGACATGAAGCAGGTCAGTGGCCACTTGGGGATGGAGGGGACGTGGGGAAGGCCAGGAGGGAGGGATAACACAGGGCACTGAATATGTTCAGTCTCCTGATTTTGGTTACAGTCTCTCGAGTGTTTACAGAGAGCAAAACATCAAATTGTACACTTCAAATATATGAAGTTTACTGTATGTCAAGGATACCTCAATAAAGCTGTTACGGATAAAATTGAGGAATGAGACACTGATATGTAATATTTGTTTATTTCCTCCTTTATCTGATTTTTCTTTCGTTTAATAGAATTTATTGAGTGTCTTAACTGTGGCAGAAGATCAAAGAAGAATGAGATGGTTTGCCTCTAAGTCCAGTAGAGGAGCCCAGCAAAGACAATCCTGCGTGGTATTCCTGTTGGATATACACATAGGAAGCTAAGAAAATGTCAAGGTCCGTGTGTGCGCTAGGGAAGGCTTCTGAGAGGGCCTTGACCCTGAGCCGTGTTCTGGAGGACAAAGAGGTGGTTCAGGACAGTGAGGAGGAGGGGTGGATGTGTGGTCATGGTGGCAGCTTTCTGTCTTAAGCAAGGCATGCTGTGAGAGGACAAGGGCCTGTGGCAGAAAAGCAAATTGTAGCAGAGAGAGGAGGGTTTTGAAACAAGGCAGGTAGGAACTGATTACTGAGAGCCTGGGAAGATGTGGTCAGGAATTTGGCTGATATTGAAGGCCTGGGGAGCCAGGGAGGATATCAAGCAAGGAAGAATTTGATCAGATAGCATAGTGATTAACAGCAAAGGTCAAGGTGATGAAGAAAAAAGACCACATAGTGCCCTTAGATTGTCTCTCATTGTGGTTAAGCAAGCATATTTTATTAGTCTCCAAGTCTTGCTAATGGCTTTTCCTGGATCACATTCAGATGTGTTCAGTTCTTTCCATGCCCTTGTTAGAGCTTGCTTGGTTACCATAGCATCCTTCAACTGGTGGTCTCCTTGTCTTCGGTCCTACCTCTGTTTGATACCTGCAGCTTAAAACTGTCTTGTAAAACTCCAGTCTGATCCCCTCACTCTTAGCTGAAAACCTGATCTTCATCCTCCAGTCTTGTGTCTTACCAGTCCTAACACCATAGTTCCAACAGTGACAATCACAGCATTTATAATATTCCAGGAACTGTGCTAAGATCTTTGCCTTTATCTCTTCAAATCCTCCAAATGCATTATTATTATTGCCATCATTATCTAACAGGTGAAAACTCTGATAGTGCAGGGGAGGAAGAGCTTTCCTTCACCCTCTTAAGTGCAGTCACTGGGACCTGCAAGTTAAACTGACAAAAGGCAGATTAACAGCAGAAAAACACCAGAGTTTACACACACAGCACACACACACACACACACACACACACACACACACACACACACACACACACACACAGAGGAGGATTCAGTGATGCTAACTCACAGTGGGGGGGTTAAAACTTTGTGCTTATATACCTCACGTAGTAGGCGTTGAAGAAAAATTAATCAATAGTAGACCTAAAGAAAAAATACAGACTTTTTTCTGTGCCAATCTGAGGATTATAAACCTGTAGACAGCCTTTCAGAAAACTCTTGAGGACTGCTCTACTGGTTGGAAGTCGAAAGCACAGTTATATACATTTTTGAGACAAAGGATCGTTCATCAAAATGACACATTGATATCTTACATAGAGTTCACCAGAGATACACAGTCCAGACCTACACGGGACAAAGGGAGTAGCAGGTCACTGTAACCCCTTGCAGAGTTAGGAAAAGAATGTTATCTGCTAAGGAGTTACATTACTGGCGTCAGAAGAAGGGAAAAACGATCTTTATGGTTGAGCAGACATTCCTGCCTTTGAGGAGGTCTGGTTACTGTATAACTCAGATGCAGGAAGGGCCCTGGTGGGCCGGGAATATGTTCTGCTGAAATTTTCTTGTCCTGCTTTAAAAAACATACATTTTATTCCATCCTAGGGGATGGGGAAGGGGAGAAAGGGCCCTTAGGGGAAGGACTTTTTGGAAAGATAAATGGTCCTTTAGGAGAATAGATAGGAGATATGATGGCCTTGGGACACTGGCTGTTTGGGTGTGGCGACCAGGTCTCAATTCCAAGATGATTACAGTTGCTACAGGTGGGGGTTTATGACAATTGAGTTCTTTTGGGAGACTCTGCTTTAGGCAGATAAGGGATTTCAGGAACTCAAATCCCTTTCGCTCAGCACATTCCTGTGCCTCAGGGGCCTGTCCTGACCCCTGTCATCAGGAAGGTTTAGCAGCGTGCCCAAGGTCACACAGCTGATAAGTATGATTAAATATCTGTCCCCAAAACCCTTAAAGGCATTTGAGTATGGGATAATTTTAACTTGCACCTGCAAGAGAGTCCAGTCATTACCAGAGAAACGGCTCTGTGTACCAAAAAGTAGGCAGACACTTAGAGGCCGAAATCACAAGGGCGGATGATAGCTCAATTGTTATCAGGGAGTTGATGAGCTTGCTTGGTTGCATTTGGGTCCATTGTGATAAAAGTGAGACCATTCTTTCTTTCAACTAAAAAGAAAAAAAAAAAAAAAAAACCACGTCAACAAACAACAATAAAAAAGAAAATTCAGGTCTGTTTCTCATGGCTTATCCGGCTTACCGTATCCTAGAGGAATGTGAGATGTTTTCTGGACTAGAGAATGAACGTTTCAGAAGAAAACATTTAAGCTGCGCTGTAGAGAATGGTGTGGAGGAAGACAGGATCGCAGAGAGACCAGCTACAGGAATTCAGGCAGGCCATTACAAGGCGGAACTAAGGCACTGGCAGGAGGAATGGAAGGCAGCAGATCAATTTAAAAACGACGACTGGGGGAGGATACAGAAGCTGGTTACAAACAACAGCTCTTAGACAAATTGATCGTGAACACCCACTAAGAATCATTGCTAGCACGCGAATCAGACAGTGTTACTGAGACAGTATAGTTGAGAAAAAGGTTTACCTCAGCTGCTAATTAAAAAAAAAAAAAGCCAATAAGTTAATGAATATGGTTTTATTCATCATAGAAACACATGTATTCTTACAGACGAAATCTAGGGCAGAATATTCTGAAAAACAAAGTGCTTAGCCCATCAATCCGAAATAAATACAGCCGTTCATCAAAGAAGCAAACGATAAGGATGCCTCTGGGGCTGTTAATTGCAGTAACAAAGTTTCATTCTCCTGTAGTGGTTTCTAGAGGTTCCAGTTTACAGGGACAGAAGCAGACAACGCAAGCCACCAGCTCTACTTTTGAAGAGGTGGCTGCCAGTTCATTTCTCAAACTGCAAACTCCGATGCAGAAACGTGTTTGCCTATTTCTAAGTTTGGGTCACCCCCCCCCCCCGCTGCCTTTGGCACGACAGAGCAGGTCTTAATTGTTGTAAGGTACGATGGTGAGTTAATTTTGGAACGTCTTGAGGGGTTGGAAGATGGACATATGGGTATCACTCAAGATTTATGTCGTACGTGTATGAACATTATGAGGGAGGTCATATTAGGACTTAATCTCGGTTGTATGTAAAGCGTCATATACTGTGTCTGTTTTGCTCACCACTCTATGCCTATTAGTGTGATCGGCACAAACCAGACGCTCCACGATTTCAGAGTGGTTATTTTAGAAATCCGAATTTGACATTCCTGTCTCCGAAGTGAGGTCAGGGCGCCCTCGGGTTTCGCACTTCCTGTCCCTTTAAGAAGCGCGGTGACGGGGGAAGCGCCGCCGGGAAGGAGGGCGGAGCGGGGTGGCGCGGGCGCGGGCGCATCCTCCCCGGGGGAAGCCCGACCCCCGGGAGCGGTCGTAGAGGAGGCTCGGAAAGAGACGCAAAAGCGAGTGAGAGGCGTGCCCTGTGCTTAGCTGCCCAGGGCGGTGTTCGCGCAGCCGGGTAAGGAGGGAAGGAGGGCTGTGCCTGCCCCTTTAAGACTGAGTGCTCCCTCCTCCCTGGTGGGAAATAACGTGCTAACACGTTTGGAACTTGCCCCCTTTAAGGGCGTCTTCTCTCCTTACCAGTTAACCCACGTGCCAAGGGTCCGCCACATAATCGCATATTCCTAAACGGATGCTGCGCTGGTGCTGGCGTGGGAGGGGGCGGCATCGGCCTGGAAGACACTGTGTCCAAAGTCAAAGGCATCTCTTATTTGCCCTGCTCGCTTTTTAAAACTTAGGCTTGTACAATTCAAGGGCAATCCTTCCTAACAGAGTTAGGCCAGTGAGGTCAGGCTGTTCGAGTCCCTGGGATTGCAGGGGCATAAATGTGGGCTAATTGAACACCCAATGAAGGTCTCTTCTGAGTTCACAGACTAGTAGCCGGACAACCATTTTGGCCTGCCATGTGTCTTGATATTTTAATTAATTGCCCGTGTTTAAAAGTGGGAGTTTATGTGTAAATATTTGGATTATCTTGTGAAACTGGAAGATCTGGCGAGATGCCCCTGCCTTGCAGCAGTTTGCTGACCCCTTTGGACTAGGTTTGAAACAGTTTCCAGTTTGCCACAGCCTGTCTGTTACCTAATGACCAGCGTGCATCACCAGTCTGGCCCCTACTCTGCTGGCGTTTGTGCTTGGGACCCCTACTCTTAAATACTTGCGTGGACATAAGACTATTTAAAACACTTATGCAGAACCGATCAGAGGTCCCAAACAACTGGGTATGTAATGTGTTTAAACTACTGTTCCTCATTCTTACTTAATCTTATCAAAGTCTCTTTATTAGAACTAGCCTTTCAGTCCAGGTTTGATAAAGATGACTCAACTGATTTACAGAAAGAGATTTGGGAGTTGGTTTTTTTTTTTTTTTATTGCAATTAAATCCATAGTTGTTTTTTTTTAAGGAAAAAAATCTGAATCTTAATGACACTGCTTTTATGCTAGGACTATTTTAATTGAAATAGAACGTAGTCAGTATCATTTGTATATCTCTGCCCACAGACAGTTACATTTTGATAACCTGCAGAGCTCTTTGGCTAGACTTCATAAAGGTAAGAACCATGTTTGTCCTGTTAATTGCTCTGTTCCACCACTAGAATCCAAGCTTCCTGAAGATGGGACTTTTGTTTATTTTGTTCACAGTTGCCAAATGCAGTGCCTACTTAAAAGTAGGTGATTTATTAAATGCACTTAAAGGTATACCTTATTTTTTGTGACAGGCATGTTCCTGAGGGAGTCTTTCACAATCAAATGCTTGTATGTTTATTGTTCTAAATTATTAAAAGGATTCTGTTGTGAAAAGGCATCTTTGAAAAGGTTGGATTTTCCTAAGTTAATGCACCAATGCACTTGTGAATCATCTGCCAGAGAGCTAACACTATATTTTCTTACCATGTAATAGGATTTCGAGGTGTCGGTGAGCCTTGGAATTTTCAGTATCATTTCTGTTTTTAGGGGTCCGGAGATTCCAGTTGAGCTCAGTTTGGCAGCCAGACCCTTATTCTTTCCCCACGAGGAGCAACTCTTATCAACAGCGACACCAACAAACCTGCGCTAAGGGCAGGACCGATGGCTTTGAGCCCAGGTTGGAGAGCATTCGCACCCTTTCCCGTGAACTGCCGTGGTGCCCTTCAGAAGGCTGTGAGAAGCAGTGGTCTTCCCTTGTTCCCCTGGGGCCACTGCCCCTGGAGAGGAACTGGAAGCTTTTTGGACCCTGAGATGAAAGCTTTCCTGGAGGAGAACACTGAAGTCACCAGCAGTGGCAGCCTCACCCCTGAAATCCAGTTGCGGCTTTTGACCCCCAGATGCAAGTTCTGGTGGGAGAGAGCTGACCTGTGGCCCCACAGCGATCCTTACTGGGCAATCTACTGGCCAGGAGGCCAAGCCCTGTCTAGGTACGGCCCTAAGTGAAGCTGGGCCTTTAGGGATATCCTCACATCCTTTCTCTCTTCAGCTCCTTCCAGCTCCACATCCTCCCTGCTCCTCTCAAAAAACCAGAGCTGAACCCAGAATTGTTTTCTTAATTTAGAGCAGTTTAAGAATAGTTTGGGGTTGCTTCATTGCATAGTTTTACCTTCTACTCCAAGCTCATCAAGATCTTTCCCCAAATATAGTTCTCTCCCCAAGAGAAATCCTGGGTCCACTAAGACCCTGGGCAGCTGTTGATCCAGAAATCTCACACCGTTCTCAGATCCGTGGTTCCTAATGCAGAGTTCCTTGGTGGAGCCTAAACAGCCCCAGTCCTTCGGCTCTCCTGGTTTAATCCTGTAAATCTTGCTCCTTAAAACTCACAGTTCCTCCATCATTGCTTCTTTCCAATCTCTCAAAGAACAAGGGATGTGAGTCCCTGGGCTGCTCAAGGATTCCCTGTTCTGCAGTGGTTTATTGACATCGCAGGTGAACTCTGGACTTGCATCTGCGTTTTTAAGGTCCCCCCTTTCCGACGCTCCATACTGCAAAGGTCGTTTTTTAAGGACATTTTCTCACACATTCACACTATGCTTTCTATTAAAATGCAGCTGCTGAAACAAAGGCAAGAATGTTGAGCGTTTCAGTCTAGTCTTTGCTCTTAGATTGGTAGAGTATTTAATCTGTGTATGCCTTGAGGTTACAGAGCTGTGAAATGAAAAGGATAAGGACTTCTCTTTCACAGGAACGGTGGGGTCTAATAGAATTCAGAGTGTATAACTTTAAATACAAAAAAATAAATGTGATCATAGAGCTTTTTGGAGAACCCTGAGGACTGGAAAGCTTTCCGGGTAGTATCAATCCCAATTTTCTGGTTGTTGTGTTGCCAAAATTTCAAACTTTATTTACTTACATCATATTTTTGAAATAACATCTTAAATGACGTCTGTGAAAGTTACTGTTTATCAACTCCAAATATAAATGCAGTCAGATTCCTTAAGAGACTGTCTGAATCAGAGGTCACAAACTGGTGATCCACAAATGTGTTTTGTTTGGCCTTTACTTGTAAACTTTAAAAAAAAAAATCAGTGGCTAAGGGGAGGGTACAGCTCAAGGGGTAGAGCGCATGCCCAGCATGCACAAGGTCCTGGGTTCAATCCCCAGTACCTCCTCTAAAAAAATAAATAAAAAAGTAGTTGCTAACATTTAATACTTGAGGGATTTCACATGAAAGTTTACTTTGATTTGAAAAACAAGAATCTCTGATAACATTGCATTTCTGTGTGGCAACAGCTCACCGTGGGTAGCAGCCGTCCCTTTAAGACAGGGCGCTACATCCTCGCTGGGCCATACTTCCTGCCCTTCATTATTATTCCAACACCGAGGTCAAGGGTCGGTGGCATTTATTATTTCAGTATTTTCCCATTCATCTTCATTTGTTTGGTAACTACTTAGCCCTGGTCCAGATTCTTTGGCTGAACTGGACTTCGATGGCACCTTACCGGTGAGTTCATTATAACATGCCTCAAGCCGTGGGGAAAGCCGCCCTGTGATGAACGGTCAAAAGGAGACGAGGGCTTTTGGATCCGGCTTACTGAATCCTGGCTCCAGCAGCATTCGGCCAGTCTGTATTCTTGGTGCTTGGTGGTTTCTGGATCACAGCAAGTGCTCAATCCTTTTTTCAACAGTTGACTTGAAGAGCAGAAGTGGTTGGTCGTAGGGAACGGCTCTTCAAACCCGCTCAAGACAAAGACCAAAATGACCAGGTCCTCTCTCTGCCCCCTCGGCCCAGCTCTTAAGATTGACATTGTGTCAGTCTGGTCGGGCCAGACTTGCCAATGCTGGGCCAAATTCTTCTGCTAAGCTCCACTCTTTCTTTGTCCAGTCAATCCAAAGAAAACATGTGGGACACCGCTTCCTGACCTTCTCCCATCCCTCTTAGATAATGCTTTCCCTTTTCTTTCTAATTTAGGTATCTTCTGGATAATCCTGGTGTCGTCAGAGGGAAATCTGTGTTAGATGTTGGGAGTGGCTGTGGAGCCACGGCTATTGCTGCTAAGATGAGTGGAGCTTTAAGGATCTTGGCCAATGACATAGACCCTAGTAAGGATTTCGTATTTTAAAATATCTAAAGCACGTCTCTTTTTTTCTTACAGGATTAATATTTACAGGTGCCTCAACATGATGGCCTGTTTCCGTGTGTATTTTGTAATCTGACATAGTGAACTTACTGAGTGGGACGTTATCTGTGGGGCCTGAGTTGATGGTGCATTTTTTCACGGGAGGACTTTGTGTCTGTCAGATATCCCAAAGTGATGCCAGCCTGGGAGCACTGCCTGGATTTCTGGGCTAGGACTTCCCTGAAATATGTGGTAGTATTTATTTGACCAAAACCCAAGGGAGGAGAGGCCTGTCTTTGGGGGTGATTTTGTTCCGTTAGAGCAACGTTATCTGAGTTTATTCTGGTCTTCCCTTTCACTGAGGACCTAGCCCTCGAGAGCCTCAGAGGCTCTCAGCTCTAACTTGCCATCCTGCTCAAGCCCAAGGCTTGTTTCCCTGTCTCCTAGAAAGCTGTGCCGAGATCAGCAAATGTTCCTTAAAACCTCAACATTTCCAGATGTTTCGTATTGTTTGTTTTCAGGGTATTCATGTATTTGAGAATTGTAGGTAATAGCTTACGTTGCCATATACTATAGGCTTCTTTATCTAAAAAAACAACTTTCAACAGAAAGGGAAAGAAACGTATTGTTTCTAAAAGGAGAGTTTCTAAATTATTTAATCAACAGTGAATTAAAACAGCCTAGCACATACCAATACCAATTCACTATGTAATTTCTTTTTTCTTTTTTTCAAGTTGCAGGAATGGCTATTACACTAAATTGTGAACTGAACCGACTGAATCCTTTTCCCATTTTAACCAAAAACATTCTGGATTTGAAACAAGGTAAGTGGGACCTTGTCGTGCTTGGAGATATGTTTTATGATGAAGACCTGGCAGACAGCCTGCATCAGTGGCTGAAGAACTGCTTTCGGGCCCAAAGAACTCGAGTCCTGATTGGCGACCCCAGGCGACCCCAGTTCAGCGGCCACGGCATTCAGCGCCAGCTGCACAAGGTGGTGGAGTATCCGCTCCCAGAGCCCACGAGGCGGGAAAACAACGGCCTGACGACGAGCACGGTGTGGGAGTTTCAGCCTTGAGCCTGCTGAGTGGGATGTTCTCTGGGGGGACATCATCGAGGTACTTGCAGTGTGGATGCAGCTACGTCTGGGTTTAACCCTCGAAGGAGCTCCAGTTCAAAGAATGCATGTTCGGTGTTAAATGGCAGGTCTTGTTCTGTCAGCCTTTGTCATGCAGACTTGTTCTGTGTTATGCCAAATACAGAAATCTCTCTCTGTAGTATTTTTTTTTCTAGTTCTACTGCTGTAGTGTAATGTAATTACAGAAGGCAAAGCCCAATAATGACAACATGTGATTTAAGTAGCAGAGAGGAATCAGATATTGTAGCAGAGTGTATCTTTGGGTTACACTAATGATGATGTGTCTTTGAGTTAAACAAAATACAGAAGAATACTGTATTTTTTGAAAAATCACCTGTAAAGGTCAGAGATGCAGTTAGTGTGGCATGGAGCACATGGCTTCGGAGTCAGGCTGCTGTCACTTTCCAGTTGGGATTTGGGGTTGGTAGGCTCTCTGAGCTTTAATTTCTTCATAAAACAGTAATAAAGTTTAATGAACTGCACCTCGAAGGGTTATTGTATTAAATGAAAGTACAAAGTGCCTCATACAGGATTAGTACCTACTAGGGCCCCAGTTCAGGCACATGGATAAAAATACAGGGTTAGAATTTCCTACACACTCAGTACTGTGAAACCTTATGATGCCTTTTTTACGGTTTACTGAGGTCAGCTAGAAATTGGTGATGCCACCACTGCGTGTCCCGGGGTCAGGATCTCATGTATCAATAAGGATATGAGGACGTAAATGAGAAACAACATGAAGAAGAACATGCACAGTGCACCACTACTTATGTAAAAAGGACACATGCGCGCACATATGAACGTGTGTGCATTTCCTGGCAGTAAACATAGGATATCCCTGGGAAGATGAGGCCCTGGTACCAGTGGTTACCTTCTGAGAGGGCACCAGTAAAGGGCCAGTCGTTGCGTAGACAGGGAAGTAAGAAAGGTGGATGGGAGTTTTGGAGCTGGGGTCACAGTGGACCTCGGAATTTACTTACTCTGGGTTCTTGAACTTTGGACGTCAAAGTTTACTACAACCCAATGAGTCAGCTCTTGCTGAATCTAATTTCCATTGGTCTACTGGGGCTTAAAACTTATAAACTCACAATTTTGATTCAGCTTTAGTTAAAATTAATAGAAACTACAGGCTGCAGTGGCGCTGGATGGCATTTGAGAGAAGGGGTTTTTGTCGACGTGTTCTGTGAAAGCTCAGGGTGTTCTGCTGAGTGTTGTCCTCAGCAAGATAAGGAAGAGGAAAGTAGAGCCAGTTACACTTTGGAGAACTGTGGAAGTCAACTTGATGAGGCAAAGACTGGGTTTAATTTTAAATATCTATAACCCTGTTTCTGTTTTCCTCTCGATGTATAAGGAGGGTACAAGAAGGTCTTTGAGATATCCAAATATTACTTAAAATATTTAAAAACCATCCATATTTATATAATGGTGAGCCTTGAAATGACGTCACAGCTTAACAAGCAGGTTTGGATTGAGACTGTTCAGTTAAAGAGGTTACTGATGTAGTTGGATTAATGTCCACCAAGTTTATAATTGTTCCCTACTCACTGCCCTTGTACTTGGTTTCTTTTTTGTGTTCCTTTTTTTCTGCGTTTTCCGATTTTAATTGAGCATTTTATGTGATTCCATCTTCTCTCCTCCCTTAGGCTATCAACTGTATTTATTAAAAGACATTTTTTTAGTGGTTGTCCTAGTGTTTGCAGTATATATTTACAACTAATCCAAGTCTACTTTCAAATAATACTGCACTGCTTCGTGATTTTCAGCTTGTTCAACTTTTATCTCGTGAGGACAGGAGTGCTGACTTCCTCTGCACACGTCAGATTAGAAACTGGACATCTGCATATTTTATTTATTTATCTTATTCTTTATTTATTTTGTCTATTCATTCAACAAATATTTGGGTTCTTTATTTGTACCAGACACTGTTCTAGGCATTGGAGATGTACCAGTGGAAAAAAAAAGAAAAAGAAATTCTGAAATTCTGTCTTCATGAGGCTCACATTCTAGGGTGGGGAGACATAAGAAGTAAAAAATAAAACATGTCAGATGGTGACTGGTGGAAAAGGGAAACAAAAAGGCAAGGGTGACAGGGATAGGTAAGATAGGGTGGGGGAATAAAAATTTTAAACAGCGTGGTAAGAAATAGCTAATGGAACGAGAAATATTTTTTAGAAAATCAGGCTGCAGACTGCTTCAGGATGATAAAGCCTTTATAGATCCTAAAAGTCTGACACATTAGATCTTGAAATCAGTTTCCCCAAAAGGGGAAAAAGCTATTGACATGGTTGGGTGTTCAATAATAAATCTTACTGAATTTGTCTTTAGCAAAAATTCCACGCGTGGAAGACCTTCCCCATTTTACGCACATATACACACATACCACCCTTGCAGTGGCAGGATGTACATCCATGCTATAAACGTATCACACTTACAAGGTAATTAATAGTAAGGACAAGAAACAAGAGCTAAATATGGAAACTCTTCCTCTAAACATGTACAAGCAAGTCTACCATCCCGTATTTTCCCTGTTCTTCACTACATCGGAGCTGAAATAGGAAATCTTTAAGAAAGCCCCCTGACACAGGCTCATGGCCCAGGGAATCTGCTGACCGTCGGGGCGGTGTAAGCACAGGAAGCGTCCGAGGATTTGGGGATTACAGACAGTAGTACATTTCACTGGAAAACTGAGCCCCGGGCTGTTTATTTCACAGTGTGAAACCAGTGGAGCTTCAGGATACAAGCTTCGTGATGATGGTTTGCATTTACTCATTCTTACACATTCTTGAACGCAGCTTTTAAGGAAGAAAGTTCACAGACGAACAGCACGCGTTTGGGAAGAGCAGCCGTAAAACGCAGCATAACAAGCGGTTAGGCAAGGGCCCAGGAGCACCCCGGCGCTTGACGACCGAGGTACGTGGTGTCCTCAGTTACCACAGTGAACCATTATGCTTTTTTGTTTCACCGACATAGTAAATTCCATGGTGAATTCACAGGCCTGATGTTCAGCTTTGCTTTTGGCCAACAGACATTTAAATATTTCAGAAGGTAGTATCCGGAAGCTAGGAAGGTATTCATGCTTACAGAAGTTTCTTTACTTAGAATTCTCCTATTGTTTATCCATATTGGTCAATTTCTCTTGTAACAGCTCAAATATCTAGGTAGAATGAATCCCCAGGGAAAACAGGTAATTTAAAACTTTGTTATTTAAGAAACAAACACAGGACCATCCCCCAGCACATCAGAGGGCACGCTAGGACTAAGTTTCAAGGACAATCACTCATCAAGCAAACACAGAATAACAGCAGGATTCAAATGCTGAAGAGTCTGGTTAATGTCAAGGCATAAATCATATCACTGGAAAGCCAGCCTCAAAGACCACTGCTCCCTGGGAAAGCAGGGTGAAGGGCACAGCTTTGATAAGCTTCCGTGAGAATCAGTAAACAGTCCACGTCACTTGCTTTAGCTTGTTTGGGCCGACTAACTGCTCCAAGACTTCCCGCGAATGATCTACAAAAGACAACAATGACGATATATTAATTCACAGTCATCAAAGATATTTATTGTGTCCTCGTGTGTAAAACGGGGAATGATGATGATATATCATAGGGTTGTTTAAAGGATTAAATGAGATGATATATAAAAAATAGCATACAACTATAAATACATTTATTTGATGGTAACCATCCCTATTGTTCACTGCAGTGCACATATCATAGCAACAGTTTAAACAGGCACTTACTGTTTTCTCTCTAATTTTATCCTAATTTCACCAACCAGAGAATAACAGGTCAATGGTGTAATTTTACCATTTCCAGTGGTTAATTTCACCATTAACTTGTGTATAAACTGTCTCAGGGTCCTGGCAGGAAGTAGATGACATACTGAAGTGGGTGTCCGAACAGGGTTTAATGAAGTGACTATTTACAAAGAAGTGATTAAAGAAAGCCGACAGGTGTGGTGAAACACCTTGGGCAGCGGCATCGTGTCCAGAAAGGTTAGTGGGGAGAGCAGTTACCAGAACAGGACAACTTGACCTGCAGTTGAACATTTTTCCATGTCATATAATGCTTTTATAAAACATGATTTTTAATAGATAACGATTATATGAATTCATTGCAATTTAACCAGTCTGTATGACTGGATATTTAGATGGGTTTCAGTATTCACAACGTATAATAGAGATTTTAATATGGTTTACATATCTTTCGTAAAGTCAGTTTTACAATGTCTTTAAAAAATTGAATTAAATGAGTAAAATACGTTAAAACAAAGGTACTCCTAAAATTTTATTACTTTGAAAATTATTCAGGAGTTTAACAAACTTGTTCCGGAGATACAACCTATGTTGTATGTACAACGTATCTCTAACCCAGTCTTAGAAAATTTCTAGTGTAGTGATTCTTAGACTTAAAAGATTTGGTAGACCAGTAGGAAGAAAAAAGTAGGCCTAACGTATGGTTACTAAATTTTATTTTATGTAAAACAAAAATAAGCCAAAATACCAAGGCTTAGTGCCAGAAAGAGAACCAGAGAGAATATAGAAACAAGAAGTTATTATAGTTGTGAAAACAAAGGTTTACATCAGTAGCTAATTTTAAAAACAGCAGCTACGAATATAACAAATGCAGCTTTCATTGTCATAAAAATATCATCAGTTGTTAGAGAGGAAGTCTATTATACAGGAACTCTAGACCAAGGATGGGTTTCAAATAGGTTGAAAGTAAAAGGATGGACAAAGATGTATCATGTAAATAGCAACTATAACAAAGCTGGAATGGCTATTCTAATAGAAGAGTGGGGAACACTGTCCACCTTCTTCTTATGAGGCCAGTATTACCCTGACACCAAAACCAGACAGAGATATCACACACACACACAAAACAACAGACCATTATCTCTTATGAATATGTACTCAAAAATCCTCAATAAAACACTAGCAAACCAAATCTAGCAACAGAAAAAGGATTATATGCATATCCCAGGAATGCAAGTTTAGTTTAACATCTAAACATCAACTAATGTAATACACTGTATTAGTTTCCTCTTGCTGCTGTAACAAATAACCACAACCTTAATGGCTTAAAACAATACAAATTTTTTGCCATAGTTTTGGAGGTCAGAATTCCAAAATGGGCCTTACTGGGATAACATCAGGTATTAGGAGGTTAGCAGTCTTTTTTGGAAGCTCTAGGGGAGAATCCACCTCCTTCACTTTTCCAGCTCCTAGAGACCACCTCATCCCCTGGACTCCTCCATATTCAAAGTGAGCAACATCAGACAGACTCCCTTTCATCCTGCCATCTCTATGGTTCTCCCTCTGTCTCCCTCTTCTACTTTTAAGGACCCTTATGATTACATTGGGCCCACCTGGATAACCCACAGTAACCTTCCTATTTTATTCACAGGTTCCGAGTATTAGAACATGGGCACAGAAAAGGCATTTGACAAAATCTAACACTCACAATAAAAACATTCAACAAGCTGGAAATAGAAGGGAACTGCCTCACCCTGATAAAAGGCAACTCTGAAAAACCCACGGCTCACATCATCCTTAATGGGGAAAGCCCAGATATTTCCCTCTAAGATCAGGAAGAAAGAAAAGGATTTCTGCTTTGCCACTTCTATGCAACACTGCACTAGAGGTTGCAGCCGTAGAAATTAGGGAAGGAAAAGAAAAGGCATTCATGTTGGAAAGGAAAAAGTAAAGCTCTTTATTTGTAGATTAGGTAATATGATATACAGAATTTCCTAAGGAATCCACTAAAAATTAGAACTAATAAATTCAGCAAGGTCGCAGGGTACAAGACTAATAGACAAAAATGAATGTATTTCTATACAGTGAACAATCCAAAAGTGAAATTAAGACAGTAATTTCATATACATTACCATAAAGAAGAATAAAATACTTAGGAATAAATTTAACAAAAGAAGTGAAAAACTTATACTCTGAGAACTATAAAATATTGTTGAAACAAATTAACCATGTTCATTGATCAGAAGACGTAAGATGGCAATACTCCCGAAACTGATCTACAGATTCAATGCAATCACTAGCACAGTCCCAGCTAAGATTTAAAAAGAAAAGAAATTAACAAAATAATCCTAATATTTACATGGGAATTCAAGGGACAATACAGTTTTGAAAAAGAACAAAATTGGAAATATGTAATTTCTAGTTTCATTTTAGTTGATGTTTTTAGGATTATTTTGGCATTTTTACTAGTTATGAATATGTTATCAAGTATAATATGTAAATATTTGTTTTCTGACTATATTTGTGTCACTCTTGTAGGAATTTATTATTGCACATAAATAGGAAGATACTTTTCCCTCCAATTGTGAGCAAATAGTATATTTTTTATGCAATTAAAATTTTTTGATGCTAGATGGCAGCATTACATTACTCCAAATCTCCTCAAGCATCTTTTTCCCATTTAGGGCAGTGAGTTTCAATACTAGGAATATTAAATGCCTGTGAGTTTATTATGCTATAGGGAGAAACTGTGGCATCTCTAAGTATTTCATGATCCCTTGCCAGAACACTGTAGCAACTGCGGAGGAGGGAAAAAGAATTTTCTTTTTACTCTTCTGAGTTCTTGGCTGTGATCCTCTATAGCAAAAGACATATGAACAAAAGAAAAACAAGTTTTATTAAGTATACCTCATGTATACGTGGGAGACACCCTGGGAAAATGAGTAAACTCCTTGAGATGGCTCAAGCCACTACTTTAAATACCATCTTTGGCTAAAGACACAGGAAAGACGTTGGGGTTGTGGGGAGACCAGTTATGGGAAGTTACCAGGAAAAGCACAATAAACGAGGGTAATGAAACCAAGCAGGACCCTATGGGGCCCTCCTGGGTACAAGCCCCTCCGTGTCCCCTATTTCTTACTTGCAGAAAAAACTTCCATCTCCTAGGCCTTCCCTGAATTCCAAAGAGCAGACTCAAACAGCTAATGATTAGAAAAGTAGAAAATTAGAAAAATGCAGAAACAAAGGAAAGTGGTTGAACAAGAAAAGTAAAAACAGCTTGAAGGACAGTCACAGACTCCTAGCTCCTCCCGAAGGGACAGAGGTAACAATCTGACACATACCTCTGAGAGGTTCTGCAGACACTAGGACCCGCCCCCCGCTCAGTGGAGGATGCTGACTACATGCTGAACACAAGCACACAGACCCCAAGAGGCTGGAACCAGAAGATTGATGATTCAGATTCCCCTACACATCACCCTATTCCTTCACCACCAACCAACCAGAAAAATGTCCACGAGCTAATCACACACCCTGCAACCCGCACTCCTAATGCTGCCTCTGCCTGAAAGCCTTCCGGGACGTTAGGGTTTTTTGAGCACAGCCTGTTGGGGGACATCATGAGTGGGTGTCCCAGGTGGGAAAAGAATTTACTAAAGACACAGGAAAGTTTAAGAAACAAAGGAAAAGTTTGATAGATTCAACAGTGGGCCAGAGGTGCCTGTGTGAGCGCTGGGGTGGACGGGCAGGGTCTTTTATTGGGGAAGGGGCTGTGAACACAAAGGGATGGAACAGATGTCTGACCGGCTACAAATGCGGTAAGGAGCTCTGGTACATGGGAGTATAGTTGGATCTATGACCCCAATAAGATGAAGACATGGACTGAGACAACCAACGTAGTGGATGTATGACTCTGGTAAGGAGGAGACGTGGGCTGGGACAAGCCGGCCTGCGCTCCAGGGAGGCTGCCCATTTTTCAGGGCGGTTAATTCCGCTGAGGTAAATGCGTGTCAGGGAAGAATGCACTTTATCTTCTGAAGAGGAGCAGGCAGATGCCTAAGGGTTGGCAGTTTGGGGGTCACGGGGCTCATCAGGCACCAGCTGGCACCGCGTAGCCGTCTGTTCTCCTTGCTCACCACCCTGCACTTCCCTACACAACCTGGGGTCGACAGGCTGGCTTTGCCATGTGTCACTTGAGCGGACCTGAGTTTGGTTTGGAAATAGTAAGATTTGCCACACGGATTTAAATCAGTGCCTTCTCCGCTGGTAAGATTCTCTTATGATTTAGTCATCCCTGTCAGTACATAGAGGAAGATACTGACTGAAGGAGACACCTTACAAACGGAGATTTCCTTTCTAAATGTCAGCTAAATTTCCTTTCTAAATGTCAGAGGGTAACTTCTGCTCTGTTTTCTGAGCTTCTCCATTGTCTGCTGTTTCCCAAAAATAATTAGCTTAAAAGAATCCTTAGGCTAGAGAGGCAGATTCTGGGGTGGCTTATTCTGCCACTCATCGAAACAGAGACTAAGGACTGAAAAAGAGTCAAAAGATAATTTACACCAATCACACCGCTGATGCTTGATGTCACTCTCCTATATCCCCCCCATTTTACTAATAGTTAATCTACTTGGCAGAAGAGCCTTAGGAAATTGCTCTATTGGGGAAAGGAGTAGAGATTGTGGGTTAGGTGACTTAGGTTTTTACTTCCGGTTCTACTATTAACTACTTCTAAGATGTGGGGCAAGCCACCTAAATTCACTGTATCTTCGTTCCTTTATCTTTAAAACAAGGGAGTTTGTATACGTGACTTCTGAGGAAACTTACCACTGAAACAGAGCAGAACCCTGCAGGGTCTTCCCTGGTACAAATCCTTCCTGTGTGCCCCGTTTCCTGCTTGTAAGAAATAGGCTTCATTCAGCCTCCTTGACCTTCCCTGAGTTCCCAGGGGCAGATTAAAACAGCTGCTGATCAGGGAAGGGAGGGAGTGCAGACAAGGGAGAACAGTCAAGAAGCAACAGTGCAGCCTCGGGGCAGGGTCCTGGCTCCTCCTCAAGGAACAGAATATATTTAACAACACCTTTGAGCTCTTCTGCAGGAAGTAAGGCCCCCCACCCAGGTGGAGGATGGTAACTTTAGGCTGAGCACAAGATTCCTGGGAGGCTGCCCTGAAATCTCAACACCAACCAATCAGAAGAAAGTCACACACCCTGCAGCCCTCACCCCAAATTTCATCTAAGCTTTTCCCTAAAAACCATCCAGGAGTTCAGGTTTTTCAAGCATCAGTCACCTGTCCTCCTTCCTTGGTCCTGCAATAAACCTTGAAGCCCCAAGAAAAAGAAGAAACTATGTGAAATAGAAATTAACAAGCTAATTTTTGCAAATGATCAAGGAAAATGTAATTTAGACATTTTCACAGAGTACACAGTGAAAAAAGGGAGGCTGGGCACATTTTTACAAACAGTAATCAAGGTTCTGATGCCTCACGACAGTGGCTGGCAAAAAGCAGCTCTGTCCTGCTGGACTAGTAATGGATGGATAAATGATGAGGAGGAAATAATATAGGACTTAGAAAATGAAATATGAAATAAAAAAAGGAGCTGTCCTTCAAGCAAGTAATCAGCTTTTAAATTACAGGGAAACTCTGGAGCATACTGCTTGGCTCTTTGTGGTAAATCTTGACATATTTATTATTCAGGAATTTAAGTAAAGAACTTGTAAAGTAATCAAGCTGAAACAAATCCTCAGATATCACTAAAATTCAAGTCAGTGCAATCAAAAGCGGCAGATTTCCTGTTGGATTTTCCTGCCTTTCAGTGTAAACATAAAGGCTCTAGTGTTTGCTGCCTAGCTGCTTTGCTGCTCTCCTAAAATCTAAACGTCCACGCCTGCGAATACGGTGAAATGTGTGTACGCAGTGATTAGAAACGGAAACGCATGGCCATTGTAGACTAATGAAACTGGGTGAGTTGAAATTACTGAAAATCTTTGCAGACATAATGGAATTTAAAATAATTTAATTCATTTAAAAATTCTTTTGCTGTTTCCATAGTGTCTATAATTTACAATAGTTTTTTGTTTCTTCTGCAGAGATAAAATCAGAGTGCTTCTAACAGTTTCAAGACCTACTTTATAATGTGGAGTTTTGTTTATATTCTGATGGTAATATTAAGAAATGTTATAAAAACTTAGAAATACAGTGAAGATAAACCTACTATTCAGGGAATCTGATGGGTAACTACAGTGGACACTGACAATTGGGGGGGTCAGGTTGCTTTGAGTTTAACACAATATTAGAATTGCACAAACAATTGGATATATATATATGTATATATACACTTTTATTGAATATAAATTATATTGTCTTATCAAGTCAGATGTGAGCAATCACATGAATACGTAAGAGAAAACATTAAGGTGCCATGAAAAGAGAAAGAACTTTCATTTATCAGGCAAAAAAAAAAAAAAAAAGGCATTTGTCTTCTTTGTAGAAAAAAGAAATTAAAATTAAATTTAAGGTAAATATATGAGCCCACTTTATTTTCCTTCAATGATGGTAGCAAAAATATACCATGGCATGCTGACGGGAAAGGAGGATGAGCAGAGATGACCTGAGTAACTGAAAAACTTCAGCTTTTTGCTCCTTGAGAAACTTTATTGATAAAAGCCTTGTGTATGAACTGGTCTCATTATCAGGTCTCCTGATTTCATGACTGGCAATTATGTGTGAGGGAAAGCTGAGGCCCATGAAAGCTAAGTCACTCCGTGTTCTGGAGCGACGGCAGGGGGCTGGGGGTGGGGGCCCGTTTCACTCTATCTGGAGATTTTGTTTTAATCTAAGCACTATTATTAAAAACCATGTCACAATGAGCAAACACTTCAGTAACTCACCTCCTATTCTGTGAGAGCAGGGATCAAAAAATAATATATAATTATTCTGTGCTAAGAAAAAAAATCGGGAAATGCTTCCGTATGGGAGCAAAATTTGCCACCCTAAATTGTCTCTTTGGCATGTGGATTATTTTCAGCTGAAAACAACCAAGATTCAAAAGAAGAAACTCTGACCTTGCCCCTCACTGTCTATGGAGTGAGGGCCTTTTCCAGGAATAGAGCTATCACCAGAGAGCGTCTGCAAAGAAAATGGGCCAGGTGTGGAGCTGGAAACTCAGCAGGACCTAGGGATCAGAGCACCTCTGCGTCCCACTGCCTCCACGGGGCTCAACAAATATTTGTGTACCAAACATCTGCTTTTCCATCTTCATGTGAATTTCCTTCCTCCCTTCTGAAGTCCCAAACCACTGTCCCCAACATCCTCTTTTGTCTTTAGCTGCCGAGGGGGGAATGTAGGGTGAGAGTTCCGGCCACTTCGGTGAGTGACTCAGTTCTTCTGGGTCTCTCCCGCGTACACATATCATTAAACTTTGTTTGACTTTCTTCTGTTACTCTGTCCCATGTCAACTTAATTCTTAGACCAGCCAGAAGGACCTAGAGGGGCAGAGGGAAATTTCTTCCTCCCTGGCACTTGGATTTAAAAAGTTGTTTCTTAGCTATAGTATTTCTCAGCCTGATGTATTAACATTCATTATAGTGGTATATTACATTTACCCAGCTTTCTGGACATATAAACATTTTTTGTTTTATGCTATACCCTTAGTGTCGTCTGGAATACCACACCATGCACCTGCAGTTAGTGAGATCAAGGATCATGGAGCAGATCAAGGAAAACGGTATGACCACAAGGCGGCAGTAGCACACAACGAGATTTACGCGGGCAGCGCTTTGATAGGTTTGCACGGGAGGAGAGTCCCTCTCAACAGGAGAACTTCCAAGGGTAAGACCTTTCAAAGGGGGTGTGCGTGTGCGTTGGTTGGCTGGGAAGGGACACTACTCAGTAAGAGAGTAAGCTAAGACTGAAGAGGGGAGTTACGTGTCATGTGGTTGCTCTGCAGCAAGATAATTGGTAAATTCAGTATTTTGAGTCATTATGTGGATGGGGGAAAATTTAGTAGGATTAAGCTTTCCTAGTGTCTATGGTCATACCAGACAGGTATTTCTCTTGAATTCACCAGCTATTAATGTATCTTTGGTTACCAGTGATCTCAATAATTATATAATTTTATCTCAAAAGTCTTCTGCTTTAAAAATCAGATTAACCACTGCAACATGTTTTCCAGACTTGAAAACTGGTATTTGTCAGTCATTTCTTTTTTTATTTATTTTTTACTTTTTAATTTTTTTTTAAGAAAGCAATGTCAGTCATTTCTACACTGACACAGGCACATTTAAGCATTTTAATATTAATCTTGTACTCAGATAAATTTTTGGTTGTACCTTCTAAAGATTTCATTATCTACAGGGCCTCTGATAACTGTTTTAAGCAGTCTGCCTAATAGTAAGTTTTTTTGGGTGACTGTGTACACTCTGTCCTGACTTCAATGAAAAGTAGAGGGAAAATGCAAATTTATTTCCAAATGGTAACCAGAAAGGTAATCAAGCCTTTGCTGATTTTATAACATTTTATGTAGCCAAGTTTTCCTGAGACAAATGGAATGTTAAAATAGGACTTTTCAGCTAAGGTTTCAGGACTGGAGATACCAGCCACCCTCTCATTCCAAAATGAGATACCAGACCACCTATACATGACTTGCAAATGGTTCGCTGAAAACTGATTTGGGAATCCGTGGTGCCTCAACCAAAGACACAGAAGTGTTAAAGTGGGAAGAGATGGAGAACTGGAAATTGAAGAAAGGATTTCTTTGAAGACAGTTGTGATTTGAATTCTAGGAAGAGGGCTGCAGGTGCCTGCTCTTCCCCTGAAGCCTAGTGAGAGGGCTCTCAGGAGACCGGCTGGAGAATCTGGTGTGCCCCCTGGCGCCTGGGGGAGACACAGCACATGAGCATCAGACCCACACCTAAGACAACTAAAACCCAGGGCTGTGGTAAGAGTCCATGAAGCTAGAGAGAGGACTGAAGTTAAGAAACACCTGCGCTCTCACTGTCTAAAGCACGGGTTTTCTGTGGACAGATGTGGACTGGCACGGGTTGCCTTATGTTCTGCTCATGAGAGCAACCTGGGTGAGTTCGGAGATCTCAACAGAAAGAGACTGAAGGTGTGTGGCCAGATGCCTGGGGGCAGAGGAAGACAAAATGCTAGCTAGCTACGAGCTAGAGGACACATTTGCTTCAATCAAGAGAACTGCAGATAAAGAGAGAAACCCAATGGTGAGAGGAGTGGGAGAGGGTGGACACTGGAGAATATGAAAGGTGCCCCCCCCACCCCCCGTGGGGAGAGTACGGATCAGGGTCAGCTCACCCACAGAGCCCAGGGTGCTATGGTCAAGTAAGACTTTTCTTTCCCTTATCTCCCCTCCTGCCCACTACCGTCCTACCCTGCACCGACACCGGTGGGTCAGAAACCACGGTGGGGGAGCTGGGGAAGGAAGAGGAGAAGCATGAAGTGGTCAGCAGGGAAACTAACGATGTCCCCTCACCCACCCCCGGCAAACTGGGGCCGACGGGAGGAGCGAAAAGCTGTAATGTGAGCTTGTTTAGAGTATTACGTGGGTCAAAGACATTTTAACGACTGAAATGAAATGACAAGACTTTTTTTTTTAACTATCTGAGAATGATAAGTCAACAACATATGTCTGAGATTTTCATTGGTTTTGGGAAAAATCAGCCCCTTTAGAGCAGATTTGTAATTGAAACAGTGAGAGGAAAAGAGTCATTTTCTGAGTACATCTTCTTGTTTAATGTATTGATTAAATGTACACATAGCCCAGTGAGTAGATTTATTCACTTTTAGTTGTTATTCTGAAAAGCTCTATTACCAAATGTTGCCGTTATTACATTTCACATTTTGTGGTCTCCTCCACCTTACAGTGACAGCCCACTTGTTACAATGTAATTTTCTGCTTTTTCTGATGACCAGAGGGCCTCTGCCTACCTTCTCATGACCCCTAGAATAGTGTTTACATGTACCAATTCCCTGTCCTTAGGCCCATGAATTTTTCTGGTTCTAAATTACTTTTTAAAAATTATGATTATTAATTTTTAATAGGTAAAATCATTCACATGATACAAAATTCAAAAGATACAAAAGGGTATATAGTGAAGGCTTTTTCTTTCTCTTGTCTCTCCGCAACTTTCCCTAGAGGTACCCACTGTTAAGAGTTTCTAACGCCTCTTCTGGCTTTAGTGCTCTGAGAAATGCCTGCCTAAAATAAGATTCAGTCTTCATCATGGATGTCACTGATAACCAAATACAGCCCATTACAGGCGTGGTTTAGACTGGTAGTCCAAACATAAGGGAAAACAGAAGCTGTCAAAAGGACTTCTAGGACAGTGACTGTAATTAGAGAGATGAGGTGGAAGGGCTGGACGTGAGCACCGACTTAGAGTAAGATCCAGGTGATGCTGCGGTGTGCGACCTGTCACCGGGGTCATGTGAAAGGGGGCTCGCGGCTCTCATACAGGCCAGAAGGGCTGTGACTGCTTTGTTCTCCTTTAGGGAAGAACCACATGTAGCCTAAGAGTCCAAATTATTCTGAATCTCAGTCTCTCAAGCTACAGCTTGATGAGATGACAACTAACAGGTCACTTAGCATATCGGATTGATGTAGTATTACAAACTTGACTACATAAAGCATCTTGTTTAATGTCATGACCACTACCACTGCCACCGTCGTCATCCTCATTGTGGTGAACATTTACTGAGCACTTGCCATCACCACCACCACCACCACCATCACCATCATCACCATCACCACTACCACCACCATCACCACTACCACCACCACCACCACCACCATCACCACAATCTTCATGACTAACAATTACTGGGCCCTTACTATGTGCTGGGCACCATGTAAAGTGTTGTCAGATACTCATCATGACCAAGCTTACGAGGCAGGGTGCTGTCATTTCATCCATTTTGGATAAGGACATGGAATAATGGAATGGGTTAAGTTATTAACTCAAAGTCACAGTTATTAAAAATGAAATCCGGATTTGAACCCAAACAGCCTAACAACTAACCTGTTATCAAGGGGCATCCATGGAAGAGCAATATGCAGATCTGCGGGCAGCAGGTCAGGACAGCTTCTACCGCCTCGTCAGTCAGATTCACACAGTGTCCCATATGAATCTCCTGTTTAAACATAAAGTGCAGCGAAAGAAAAAAAAAAAACAGGACAATAATTACAGTATGAAAAAGCTTGGGAAACTCTGTACTCTGATAGCAGAGAAACCAAATATCTACTTGTATGAAAAACTCTGTAGAAAGGCCCAATGTAAGTCTGTAGTAGTTTGAAGGTATTGCAACCTTAAAAGTTAAATGCCCAACCATTTTATAAAGTAATCTGGAAATATCTATTAAAGCTGACAGTGAGTTTGCCCCAGAACCCAGCAATTCCATCTGCAGATATCCACTATATAGAGAAAAAAAGCTTGTACATGTACGCAAGGAAGTAATTTATAAATATGCCCCCTGAAATGTTATTTGTATAGTAAAGAAGTGGAGATTGGGTAAATAAATGGCGATTCATTAATATAACGTAATAGAACAGTTACAATGAAAAATATCTACTTTTATTAATAGATATAACTCTTAAACATAACGTTAGCTCAGACACTTTAGAAAACAGTAATGGTAGCATCTTATAAAGCTCAACATATACTTGTGCGTGCTTCTGACCCAGCATTTCCAGTCTAGGTATTCACCCCCACAAAATGAGAACATATATCTACACAAAGACTGATATGCAAATGTCCATAGCAGTATTCATAACAGTCTAAAACTGTTACAACCCAAATATCCATCAGATGGTGAATGTATGAACAAACTGTGTCATATTCAGACTATGGAACACTACTTAGCAAAAAAAAAGAAATGAAGTATTAACACATGTAACAACATGGGTGAATCTCAAAAACATTATGCCAAGTGAAGGAAGCAAAATAAAAAAGTAAAAAACAAAAAACAAACAAACAAAAACCCCAGAAGGCAATATAGCACATGATTTCATTCATATAAAATTCTAGAAAGGGCAAAACTATATTGACAAAATCAGTGGTTGCTTGCAGGGGGAGGGCCATGGCAGGGGACTTACTGCAAAGAGATGAGAGGACTTTTTAGGGTGACGGAAATGTTCTATACTTAATTGCGGTAGTGGTTACAAGGCTGTGGAACAATTAGCAAAATTCATCAAACTATACAGTTAAAATAGGTGAATTTTAGTGTATGTAAATTATACCTCAATATGCTTGAAAAAAATTTTAAATATAATTTTGAATTAAAAAAGTAACTGTAAAACAATACATACATTATGACATTATTATGTACAATTTAAAAACATAGAATATTATATCTTGTTTATGGAGATACACACACGCGCACACACACACATATATACATAGAGAGATGAAGTATCTAAGCATGGAAGGAAAGATACAAAGGAATCTTTGGAATAGTGGTTACCTCTGAAGGAAGATGGAGAAATACGTGAGGGGAGGAGCTTTAGATACGACGTACTAATTTTAAAAAAGAACTAGAGTACTGCAGAAAGTGTTAAAATTCAAGTGATTGGTCCACAGGTCTCTATCATATTATTTTCTATGCTTTTCCATATATTTGAAATGTATTATCTTTTGCTTGGTGTTCTAATTTGGAAGCATCTTGCTTTGCTGGTGAGAATGTAAAAGGATACAGCTGCCATGGAAACAGTATGGCAGTTCCTCAAACAATCATACCTAGAATTAGCACATGATCTAGCTACCTCACTTCTAGGGATACACCCAAAAGAGCTGGAAGCAGGGACCTGGACAGATACTTGTGTACCTATGTTCACAGCAGCAGTATTCACAATAGCCAAATGTGGAAACATATTGATGGATGAACAGATACATACACAAAGTGTGACTGTAACAGGCAAATTTATAAAGACGGAAAGTAGAACAGAGGTTGCCAGAAGCTGGGGGAAAGGGTGATGGGAAGTTATCATTTAATGGATAAAGAGTTTCAATTTGGAAAGATGAAAAATTCTGGAGATAGGTAACGGTGATGGCTGCACAATGATGTGAATGTACATAATTCTACTGAACTGCACATTAAAATGGTTAAAATGGTAAATTTTATGTACAGTTGACCACAATAAAAACATTTTAATGATTCTGGAAGTAAAATTAGCTAGTAATTGATGTGTATGTTTATGGTAGCAGTATTTCTTTTCTCCTGAAATGCTGATGTTATGCTGGTGTACATATTATGATCAATCATATCTTAGAAATAAAGGAAACCTGAATATGTTGAAAATTCATAAAAATTGAGGCAAAAAGCATCCTTATTATAAACTGGAAGAGGCATCCTATGATATAAATTGGCAAAAGCTACAGACAATGAAATACAATTGAGAACAGATGGAAGGAACCATGTTCAACTCAGGTTCCATTTAAAATATACTGAATTTGAAAAGCATTAAAAAAAAGAGAAAATATTCAATTCTGGCAAATTGGGATCCTGGCAAAAATTGCAAATTCACAATGTAACCTTTATGGGAAACAATTCAGCATCATGCATTTAGGACCATTAAAAATATTCATACCTATTGACCCAGTTGTTTCGTTTTTGGGAGTTCATCATAGCAATGGAAGAAAAATTTGATATGTCCCAACATATGATTATTTCTAATAGCTAAAAGCTGTAAATAATCTGAATTACCAACACTAGAAAAATGATTAAAGGAAAAAATGATATATAACATGGACAGATTTTGTTCTCTGATAAGCTACTGCCTAGAATATAGCAGATAATAAATATTCTTTTAGTAAAAAATAGTTTTATACAGCAAATTAAATGTTTAATCATGAAGACTGCAGAAAACTATAAAATGACTATAATATAAAGTTAAGAATCTGATAACATTTATTGAGTGACTACCATGTATCTGGACTGCAGTAAACCTGCAGATAAAATGATGACAAAATGATGCACAAAAAGGTCTGTGCTTACTGGGAACTCAGACTAACAAAGATTTCAGAGGCAATCCTGACATTCATTAAATGCTGTAACATACATCTGTACTAAAAGTCAACCTTTAGGAGGGATTTAATCAAATTTATTTTTCAAGTTATAAATAATTTAGCAACATTGGTAATTTAATTTCCCAGAATCGAACAAATTAAAAGTACCAGATTAAAACAGGGTATGTGATAAACGGTAGAGATACATATCACCCAAAAGAGA
The DNA here is from genome assembly GCF_048773025.1 of Camelus bactrianus. Classification (NCBI taxonomy): domain Eukaryota; kingdom Metazoa; phylum Chordata; class Mammalia; order Artiodactyla; family Camelidae; genus Camelus; species Camelus bactrianus. Next base: position 19,879,722 of record NC_133572.1, read on the forward strand.
AGAATCAGTTAAAGAGATAAATTCATTTATATTTCAATTTCAGTCAGGAATTGTCACAATGATGCTATGAGTCAAAGGTTAAAATATATTCACTCTACTTCATTTAAGGAGGGAATTAAGTTCTAACAAATTTTAGAAAGATTTCCATTACAATGTTTCTGTACTTATAGAAATAAACTTTGGAAAATTCATAAAATGAAAAATTCCATGATATGGCACCAACAATCACGAATGCATTGGTTACTGGACCTTTTCCTACGTCCTAAGTTATTGGATCTTAAGTGGGTGCTCCTAGTTTCATAATGCTGAAGTAAATGTGTAGGTGTATTTCCCACCGCTGCGTAACAACTAATTTCCTTGGCTTTATTAGGAAGTGATAAGCTAGGTTATCTGTTTGAGAGCTTTGTTAAAAACGATGGTGATTACAGGAGAATACTGTTGTAAGAATTAAATAGCCTAATGAGCACGAGGCAACAGCACGGAGGCCAGACTACAGCAAGTGCTCAACAAATGTTAGTATTTAAGAGAGAAGAAATTACGGCAGAGTTTATTGCCCCTATAGTTTGATGCAATTTCGGATTTGGAACTTTGTATTAAAAAATGGTAATTTCTTAATTAAAAGATTTGTAAAAACATATATGCTATTTTATACACACACATACAAATACATACATGCTAGCAGGATACAGATATATAAATATCACAGAAAAATCTTCTTGGGCAGTAAGTCAAGTAGAAATATTTTGGCAAAAATGTGGCACCACCCATTCTATTGCAATAGTGATTACTGACATTTATAACTCATGTATAGCCTGCTTACTTCCAAAGAGGATTTGATGTGACTTATTGTTGAAAAGCACAGCTATATTGAAAGTAAAAACAAAACACTGTAAACTGGGAAAGAAACAAGCCAAAAGCTTGGGACAGAAGGCTTCTTAATATGTATATTCAGAAACAGGTTACACAGGAGCCACGTCAGTCACTGAATACAAAGGGCTGAACACTAATTTAAGATGTTTTTAAATGGCTGCACAATGTGGCTGTTGGGGAGGAAAAACCTCTCTATCCTCTTATGTTTGTTTTTAAAAGTCTTTGAATTAAACTCACAAAAAGATTAGCAAGAGAAAAGACAAAGTTTATTCACATGAAAGCTCACAAAGAAAGTAGCTCAAAGAAAAGGCTAGAATTTAGAGTTTATATACCATCCTAACAGGGAAGTGAAGGGGGAGAAAGGACACTTGCAGAAAAGCAAATGGCTGTTTGGGAAGACAAAACTGTCAGGAGAGGAGCTGGGAGGTACGACAATCTTGTGACAGTGTTTGTTTAGTGCAATTTTCATCTGACTTCTCCAGTGACAGAAGTAATCCCCCCACATATGGGAAATCTTCCTTAAATGGGGTTTAAGGCAGTTGAATCCTTTTGGAAGTCTGTTTTTAGGCAGATGGGAAAGGTAGGGTTTCAGATAAATCCTTTTTTTTCCCATCCGTTGATTCTCACACATCTTCACTCAAAATAATTTTTATGCCACAGTGGTATATTCTGGATCCCTTCCAGGATCCAGAAAAATACAACGGCGAGAGAATAAGCAGCCCTGATAAAAATATCAGACATGAACATTTGAAACAATGTCAGTTTGCACTGATAAATTTTCACTATCATCATCCGTAATAAGACTGCTTAAATGTATTAGAAGCTAAAACTTCTGGAAAATAAGAACTTTTACTGAAAGTAAAATGCATTTTATTATAAAGCAGACTTAATCTGACTTTACCAGTTTTTTTTTTTTTTACTGTGGGAATAAAGACGTAGAAGCAAAAAAAAAAAAAAAAAGGCCCATGCAAATACCTAATTGATAATAAGGCACTGGTTGTCGGCTAGGTTTGAGAAAGAATTTCTGAGGATAATATAAAAATTCAGTTGGCATCATCTTTACAGATGTTCTAAAATTACCTCTAATTTCTTGGCACAAGGTCCACTAACAAGTGCAACCACACCATTGTCAGATACCTGAGAAAAGGGAAAAAGGAACATAGCAAGTAAATGGAAATGATCGAAGCAAAATTTTCTAAAATTTATTAATCGTTTAGATAATGGTTTTATTGCCTCCCATTTAGCAAACATGTTTTAGCCACACATACCTTGCACCCTTACTAGAATAATTGAGAGGAATGTGCCAAATTACACTGCAGTTATTTAACTACCAAAACACGAAGTGGTCATCAGTTTCACTAATAACAGGAAGAATTAATTATATTCTGATGAGTCATGGAAACACATTGGGCAAATGCATAGGTTCTCTACATTTCAAGCCTGTGTTTCATTTACCTGAGTCGCTGAAAAATCAACACACTGCAAAAATGCGCAGTTTTCTCCCAGCGCCTGTAAGGACACATCAGTAATGCACAAGCAGCCACCCAAATCAATGATCTTCAGCAGCCGGCAATTGAGAGCGAGGGCAAGGACTCCCTCGTCAGTGACTTTGCAGCATCTTTTCAAAGACGCTTCATGCAGGTATGAGCAAGACGAAGCCACAGCTTTTATTCCTGAGGGAAAGCATGATTCTGTATTAATGAGCTACACGTGTCCATATACAAGAACTGTGACTGATCTTCACGTTAGCAATCCCCACCCCTGATACATCCGATTGTACGTTAGCCTTTTTCAAAGTCGTCATCTGTGGGGATATGCTTAGTTTCCAGTGATGTTATCCTTATTTAAAACTCTTTTGGAATGTTTCAGGAATTCCCTACAAAGTCTGTAGTGTATTCTTCAGAATATCTGCAGTTAATGGCAAATCTTATTTATAATTTAGATTTGCTTTTAGAAAACAGCCAAAAGTCATTCAGAACCATATTAGGTAAATTAAATAGCAGGTGAGTCTCCTTCCTGTTAAAAGTTTTAAAATAATAAAGCTAATTTTCTTGTAGACTCCGAAAAGAAATCAAAAGTTAAATGGCCCAAATAGCATCCTTATCCTTAGGACTCACACCTGCGTTCCCTCTTCCCTCTTTGACTCTGCTTTTTCTGCCACCATGTTCCTTCACTGCTAGCCTGGACCAATCTTACATTTCACCAAGGCTCAAGAAAAGAGAAGCCCTTAAATCCAATTAAATGGGGGAAACGCACATTGGTGGTGGGTACGTGAGAGTTTGCCACATAAATAAAAGGGCACCTCAGGGACCCCGGGCCCTTCAGCCACCGACAGACACTACAGCGTTTTCACAGGCAAACGACACAAAATGGAAGATGGTAAATTCATGTGTAGGCCATTTTTATTGTTTTTCAAAATCTTAAGAAAGAACTATTATTTTATTCATTACTATCCAGCATGAAAATTCTTTTTAGGAAGTCAATATTTGTGTAAACATTTAAAAACTTAAGCTTATTTGGCAATATTATGAACATCCTAACTTGCTAAGCAAGCTGACTGAGAAACAGAGCCAGCTACCCACAAAATTTTCCAGAAACCTAGTTAGCCCAATAACCCCCTCTTTCTTATACTGAAGAAAAAGAAAACAATCCTACATTGAAAAAAGTAAAATTCCACTAATTCATGTAACAATCACACTGAAAAATGCAGTTTTTGTCTCGCTATAAAAAACCATGTATTGTACAGAGGGATAGGAGAGTGCCTAGTAAATTTAATCTGATGATAATTTAATTTTCTGTTGTAATATTGCATCAAGAAAGCCTTAATAAAATATGAATTGGTCATTTCTTGTTTCATTATACTAGGCAAAATATTTAAAATATAGAGGTATCCATCCATGTTTATTTTAAATATGTTTAAAATACAAGGTAGTGACTTAATCAATGTATTCTTAACTTTCGGCGTTGGTTATAAACAAGAAATTTAGTTTGGATTCTTTAGCTTAGTTTGAATATTTTTATTAACATTGTTTCTATTTCTTTCACATCTTCATACTCTCTTTTGACATGTTTTCCCCTTACTTACTCCAAAATTATGCCAGATGGTGAATAGTACTCTACCAATTCATTTACTGTTAATAAACACACCTTTTGAAGTTACGGAAATTCTGTTTCCTTTCGAGGCATTTAAATTTAATTTCTTCAGTTTTCTGCAGTTACACAGGTGCAGGAGAGCAGTATCTGAAACATCACAGCTCCGCAGATCCAGAGACTGGACTTCAGGATGTAAAATCTATAATAAATACATGATTTTGAAAAATCAATTTTTCCTATAAATATAGACGTTCATTCCATATTCAGTCTTTTGATGGTCGTAACAGACAAGTGGCGGATGGAAAATACAGCAAAGAATGCAGAAACGCATCTGTGTGGACACAGTTACACACAGCAGGAAAACACCAAGCTTGCTTCCACTGGAGGTGCAGCTTCCAGCGTGCCCCGGGCCCTTCCTGGGACGCGCAGCGCTGCGGAGACAGCCGCTCCAGAATGAGCAACCGCCAGGCCTGGAAGCAGAACCAAGGTAGCAGCGGGTGCTTATCCTCTGCCAGTAGTTCCCACTGTTATCAGAGATTCTGGCTACCTGCCTCTTTGCTCAGTGGCTACGAGTCTTCAATCACTGATATACCAAATGCTTGTCTAGAACATTTCCCTCCTTTATCTGTATTTTTGGGAGACAGTACAACAAACCCAGCATTATTGAATGTTTACCTGATGGCAACAAATAGCAGATCAATTACAAAGCATCCTGAGCTCTCTTTCTGGGGGTATTTTTCTTCTTCTTTTGGTTTCTTTCTTTCCTTTTTTTTTTTTTTGGAGGAGGGAGGTAATTAGGTTTATTTATTTATTATTATTTATTTTAACAGAGGTACTGGGGATTGAACCCAGGACCTTGTGCACGCTAAGCATGCACTCTACCATTGAGTATACCTCCTTCTTTATTCCTTCTCCTTTTGCATTATTTTTTTCCAAAATAGAAATGGCTTAACTTTTCTGAATATGAAAGTGATATATTATTAGTATAAAACATTCAGACAGCATAGAAAAATTATAAAAATGATAAGAATAATTATTTCTATGTATTGAGCACTTATCATGAAGCGTCCTAACTGTGTTACATACACTGTATCATTTAATATTCTCTCTCTGTCTCTCTGACATGCACACACCCCTGACAGACTGGTAATTGCTGTTTCATAAATGATGGAGTTGAGGCATCCAGAGCTTAAGAAGCAATAAAAAGTACACAGCGAAAAAAGGAACAAAGCCAGGACTGGAAACCAGGTCTTTCTAATTCCAAAGGCAATGCTTTTAACTACTATAACTAAAATTATCCATAATACCAACACCCAGAGACAAACATAATACTCGTTTTGATGTGTTTTGAGTTTTTTAAAAAACATCTGAAGGAAAATGGGATCAGACCACATATGCTTGTAAATGAGCATTTTTTATAAAAATAATTGTGGCTGCATACAGATCCATTTTATGCGTGCACCATAACTTACTAAGTGCACCCTACACTGGCAAACACTAAGTTGGACATTCAGACTGATTTTAAGAGGCACCATAGTATTAGAGTGTAAGAACACGTACTCTGGAGGCAGGCTGCCTGACCTTGAACCCTGTGGTTGTGATCAAGCTCTGCTTTCTTTTTGCGCCTCACTATCCTCAGTAAAACAAGGATAATCTTTTGTGAGAAGTAAAGGTGCCTTGCTTATAATATCCTATATATAACAACTATTTTTATTATTGTCAGTAATATTGTGATAATATTGTGATGAGCATTCTTCTGTGCTTTTTAAATTATTATTTTCCTGAGATTAATATCAGAAGTAAATGGTAATTATGTGAGGTGATGGAGGTGTTAACTCACCCTACGGTGGTAACCATTTCACAACATATATGTATCAAATTGTCACCCTGTGTTGTACACCTTAAACTTACACAATGTTATATGTCACTTATATCTCAATAAAGCTGGAAAAAAAATACCAGCAGTAAAATTTTTGAATCAGTGGTAAGCAAATTTTTAGGACTTTTGATAATTAACGCCAAACTGTCCTCCTAAAAAGGTTTTTTTAATCAATTTACACTCTCATAGCAGGGGATAAAAGTGACTTTATTGCCACACTGGGTATCATTATTTTTTAAGTCTCTGCTAAACTGAAAGACAAACTGTGACTTTGATTACTAATGAGGTTAAATATCATTTTACATGTTATTGGTGATTTATGTTTTTGCTTTTGAGTATTTCCTGATTCTTCTGTTTTATTATTTGTTTGTTTTGATTTTTCTTACTGGTTTGCAGGCATTCTGTACACTGTCAAATTAAAATACCCACAGAATTTCATTCATACTGCAAATATTTTTTCTAGTTTGCTACTTGACTTTGTTCCTTTTTTTTTTCCTTCTTGTCATAAAGAAGTTTATATTTTCATCCATACAGCTTTTTCTTCTTCGTTTCTAACTTTGGTGTCATGTTCAAAAAGGCCTTCCCCACCCAGAGACTGTAAAAAGATCTATGAAATATTCCAAAAAGAGCCATCCAAAGATGTGTGTGACTTTTCAAAGGATGTTAGACCTGACCTTTTAAATAGTTTCATAATCAGGACTTTCATAAGGATGGGGATTAAAAGGAGAACAGCACGGGAAATAATGCTTTTGTTTTTATCTCATTTACCCCCTTAGCCCTTTTTAATTCAGGTAAAATTAGGTTTAAATGAATGTTCAGAATTGCCATAAAAGAAAAATTTAAGTAGAAAAATAGGCTACAGGGATGTGGGGAAGTGAAGAAAATCACGTTTTCTGCAGCATCATAATGTTTCATCTGTGAGCCACACATGTATCATATGCACCCACTGAACCATCAACAGTGAGAGCCTGGAGATACTGTTCTATCTGCCTCCACAGAGCCAGGCAGATGACAACACTAAAATGTGTCTGTTCAAATGCAAGCTAACATGAAGAAAATAAACCACTAAAGGCACATGCCTTTAACACAGAGGAAATTTAAATGGCACATTGAAGCACAATCACAATGTGAAGTGACCTCTGTATATGTACGTGGAGCGTTATCACGAAAGCCTGCCTCCTTCTGATCACAGACTGTGGGCAGAATATGTAGTAAAGTCAGCAGTAAGTACCTCCAGTCTCTGTAGGCAGTGAGTGATGACAGCCACAAACCCATTTTACAGTTAAGAGAACTGAGGTTCAATGTCAGAAAGAGTGGCAAAAACGGGATTTTAATTCAGATTGGAGGCCTTTACTATAGTTACTGTTTTACAGAATAGTTCATTTTAGCTGAGTTGTAGGGAAGGGGAGTTAAGTATAAATTAGCTGGAGTGAGCTATCCTAAAGAATGAGAAGAGGTTAGAAGAGTGATTTTTAACTGACTGTTATATATGAAAGGATAAAATCAATCTAGTAGGCTATGATCAACATTTTTTTAATGAAATAAGACATACTAGAATAAAATAGAAACTATCCAAGTGTACTGCACACAGTGTTACACACAGGTGCGATCTATGTCCTAGAATCACGATGTAACATATATATTTCTTACTGTGATTTTTTTTTTTTCCGTTTGTTTATTCACCCTGCATTGCAGGTTTTTTCCCAGCTTTATTAAGGATAATTTTTGGGGGAGTATGTGGTAATTAGTTTTATTTATTTGTTTTTAATGGAGGTACTGGGGATTGAACCCAGGACCCCATGAATGCTAAGCTTGTGCTCTACCACTAAGCTCTACCCTTTCCCCAAGGGTATTATTTTTATCAGAAAGTTTAAAACTTTTTGAAAGTACTGGAGATCACAGGTGCTGGTACCATGAAGACAAGGGAAATAACTGAAAGAATGGTTGGAGAAGATTTTTTAGAAGCCATTACACATGGACATTTTAGTTATCTGGAGAAAAAAAAGACCCCCAATGCTTTATTATATTTTGAAATGATCACTAATCCTATTACAAACTATTGTTCCAAAAATCTGAAACCATATCTAAACGGTAAAATATGCCTGCTTCACAGTAGTTATTAGCATATGGCCTTACCTCACTTATATTTGAATCTGTTATCTGCCCCTGCACGCTCATTATTTTGATCAGTCTGTCTTTTATGTTGGGTGGCAAAGGCTTGATGTCTGTGATATATCTGGAAATATTCTTCATGAAGCACCAAAGGCATCTGAAATACAAAAGACAACACAGTCAATCACACTGAACAGGTACCGATTCCTAGTATTTATTTAACGCTATTTGTTAGCACTCAACCCTTTCATAAACTGGGTGTACATTTTATATGAATATTTACAACTTAGCTTGGTAAGATTCAAAAGCCTAGTCTAGTGCTCAGTTATGGACAAGTTACTTCTCCTCTACAACTTTTTCTCAGCATATCTCATTTACTAAAATGCATTCTAAATGACAAAAAAGAAAAAAGTATTTTCCTAAGTTAGTCTCTCTAATTCCTAAGACACAGCTACCGCCAAGATTTCAGTCACATACTCCTAAGCAGACATTAAACCAGGGCCTACTAATTTACAGGTTTTATTTGTTAATCCAACAAACTTGCTTTCACTATTTTTCTTAAAAATTATGCAGGTATTGAAATCACTCAAGAAAGAACTATAACCACAAAGATTCCACAAACAGTACAACTCACAGAGATAACAAACAGTGCCAGGATTATATATGCATAAAGTAGAGTTATCAAAGCAGGCAACCACCAAGACTCGTATGACCTACATATCTCACATGTGGCCTGAAATTCCAACTATGTGAGAAACTCATACTTTAAACAAGTACAAATCTTACTGAATTTCTGCCTACGAATACCCCCACGTATATACAATTTTATATTCATAAATAAATATGGTCATACACTTGAATTTTTTCAGTGCAATCTTTTTTTTTTATTGAGTTATAGTCAGTTGACAATGTTGTATCAATTTCCAGCATAGAGCACAATTTTTCAGTTATACGTGAACATACATATATTCATTGTCACATTTTTTTCTCTGTGCGCTACCACAAGATCTTGTATATAATTCCCTGTGCTATATAGTATAATCTTGTTTGTCTACTCTACATATGCCTGTCAGTATCTAGAAATTTCGAACTCCCAGTCTGTCCCTTCCCACCCCCTCCCCCCTGGTTCAGTGCAATCTTATTTTTTCTTTTCCTCTTTTGGTTGCCCCTGCTTTCCCTCTCCTACCCCCCTCCCTCTTCCGTTAATTTGGTTTTTCACACTGTTTCAGTGTATGTTCTTTCCTTATTTTCCCTCTGTGCTGTACACACACAAACATTTACTCACATATGTATGTATATACTCACACACACATTTAAAGGGTTAGGTTGGGGGTGGGCGGAGATCACTGTTTCCTAGACTGGCATCATTGTATCCTCACTTTTCCACATTCTATCTCATTCAATAATATCTTATGAAATTCTTCAAAGCATCGAGGGTAGTTTTAATCCTCTGTTAATGGCTATACAGTATTTCATAGTGTGGATGACTCATTTAGTTACCCCCTATTGATGAGTTTTCCACTGTTTCTAGGATATGTTAACATACATTGTCAGGTTGTTTTCTTCACATTTCCATCAGTGATGTGGGAAGGTTCCTTTTCCTCTACATCCCTCAAGCAATACATATGATCGTTCATTTCATTTATTTTTCCATTTATTTCCATTATGTCCATTTCCCAATCGCATCCCCCATCACTGCAGGAGATGATTCTAAGGTCTAATGTGTATCCTTTTGTTGTATGTGTCTCTTTTACTTGATGATTATGCATGTATTTCTAATTTATGTATATGGTATTTGTCATAGATTTGTTTAGTTTTTCACTCAGCACTGTTTTTAAGATCTAGCTACTCTTAAATGTTGGAAGATCTCATGGGGGAAAAGTGGTATTTCATTATTACTTTAATTTGTATTTCTCCATTAAGTAGTAAATTTAGTATCTTTTCATAAACTTGCTATCTGGATATTCTTTTCTTTAAATTGTCTATTCATATCCTTACCCTATTTTGCTATGTTTTTACTCAAATTTGTAAGAGCTGTTTTTGTGGCCGAATACATGACTGATTTTGTATATGCTCCATAAATATTCAGAGAATGTATATCTTCTATGTGAGAGAAGTAATGTTCTCTGTGTATTATGTATGCATGCCTATATATGCTGTCTCTTTGTAGGCATATGTATGTGCACAGAAATATGTGTAAATGACTGTTTATTGATAGTATTTATCTAATTCTTGTGTTCTTATTTTTTCTACTAAATCTATAGAATTGTTAGTTTACAATACTCATAGACTGAAATCAAATTTTCATTTCTACTAGTTTTTGCTAGTTTATGTGCATTATTATTTTATAATGAAAATTTTCCAAAATATAGAAAAATAAAATAGTTTAAGTCAATGTACGCAAAACCTAGAATTTTAAAATTTGTTTTATCACATTGTGTCAGATATCTTTCTTTAGATATAAAGCCTTTCAGATAAAATTAAGGCCTCCTTTGTCTACCTATTCAGGTTTACTCTCTTTATCTCCCTTTGCAGAGGCAACTACTACCATGAAGTTTTAAAAATAGTTTCTGTCCATGATTTTATTACACTTTTAATACTAAAGTATATACCCATAAAGAACATATTGTTTTTGCATTTATAAAATGTACTGTGTTAAGCTTCCTACCATGACTGAATTGGTCAATTGTCCTTGTAACTGTGACAGTGTTTCTTTTATATGACTATGGTGTTGCAAATTCATGATCAGTTTATCTTTTTGTGGAATATTCCTTTTACCCTTAAGTAATATCTCTATCTCTATGGATGTGTCTCACTTTAGATTCTATTCAGTCTGGCTTTACAGTTGCTCCACCACCTGTTTCTGGCTTCTTTTGCTAACATGTTTGTGAGATTCATCTACCTTGCTGCAGATAGCTACAGGTTGTTCATTTTCAGTTTCAGTTTGTTCATGTCCATTTTCATTGCTGCATAATATTTCACTGTTTGAACAATTTATTTATCTATTCTACTGCTGATGTACAGTGTGGTGGTTTATGATTTTTTTCATTATGAATATTAATATGAATATTCTTGGACATGTCTTTTGGTGCACATGTGCCTGTGTTTCAATCTAGGAGTGAAACTCCTGGCTCATAGTGTATGCATATGCTCAGCGTAATGGTTTGAACTGTCATTGTGAATATGTTGCAGAATATTCCCTTTATTTTCTTTTTTTTGAAATTGAGGTGAAATTCACATAATATAAACTAATCATTTAAAGAATGGCATTAAAATTCAGTGGCATTTTGTACATTCACAACATTATGCAACCACCACCTCTATCTAGTCATAAAAGATTTTCATTAGCCCAAAAGGAAACTCACACTTATTAAAGAATCAGTCTCCAATCCTCTCTCCCCTACAATACCTGGCAACTACCAATTTGCTTTCTCTAGGTATGGAATTTTCTGTTTCAGGTATTTCCATATAAATGAATGCATATAAATGTGGACTTTTGTGTCTGGCTTCTTCCACTTAGCGTAATGTTTCTGAGGTTCATTTCTGTTGTAGCATGGAGCAGTACTTTACTCCTTTCTATGGCTGAATGCTGTTTCACTGTATGGATACACCATATTTTGTTTATTGATTCATTGATTCATTTTGGTTGCTTCCACCTTCTGGCTGTTGTGAATAGTATTGCTATGAACATCTGGGTACAAGTGTTTGTTCAAGTACCCTGTTTCAATTCTGCTGGGTACATACCCAGGAGTGGAATTGCTGGGTAATATGGTGATTCTATGTTTAACTTTTTGAGGAACTTCCAAGCTGTTTTCCCCTTTATTTCTTTAAAGTATGGCTTCCTTTAGTTCTTTGAACATGTTTATAGTAGTTTCTTTTAAGTCTTTGCTAAGTCCAACATCTAGCTCCTCTAAAAGGCAGTTTCTGGGTAAATGAAAGTCAGGGGTCAGAAAACTATGGCCTATGGGCCAAATCTGACCTGTTACCTGCTTTTATAAATACAATTTTTTGGAATTCAGCCATGTTTGTTTATTTACGCACTGTCTATGGTTGCTTTCACACTACAATGTCAGAGCTAAGTAGTTGTGAGGGAGACTGTACGGCCTGCAAAGCTGAAAATGTTTATTATGTAGAACTTATAGGCAGTTTGCAGTTTAGACAATGGACAGTACTCCTAAGATTAAGGCACATTATATTGTTACTGACTCTTGGACTGTAGCCAGTTGCCTAGCAACCTGGTCTGCCATTTGGAAGACCGCGGATTGGCAGATTAAAGATATCCCTCTTTAGGACTGCGAACTGTAGAAACAAATTACAGCTGACAAGTAGACAGACATGGCAATGGCTCATTCCCTAATAGAATGGGCTTGAATCATGCTGTTAAGTATGCAACACCCAGATCCCTGCCGTTGCTACTGAGACTCCAACATCACAGTGAACACAGCAACACATCCACCACCACGGCCTGGGAAAGTAGGCATTACGTGTGTCTGATTTTAAAGCTGCCACTGCACGCCAGCCTTGTGCTTCCTTCAAAAGTTCACCTGTTTGTCTTCTAGCAAAATAGGCCACACTGCAAGTCCCCTCTTACTCCTGACAAGTGGACTATATTGAGCCTTTGACCACCTGTCTTGGGGCCTCCGTTGATGCCTTAACTGTTGTTGACACCTTTTCAGGTTATGGGGTCACTATTCCAGTCTCAGCAACCAGCGTCAGCTACACTGGCCATAACATACACTTGTTATGTTTTTGGCCTTTTAGACTGCTTACAGTCTGACAATGTGATGTCTTTTATCGCAAAGGTCCACTCAACACTGGACCAATAGTTAAGTATTCAATGGCCATTTCACATCCCTTATCATCCTCAGGCTCCTGGCTCCAAGAGGTAAATGGCCTTTTAAAAGAGTCAACTAAAGAGATTTCTGACTTTACCTTCTCCGGGTCCCACACATCTAAGTGAGGCAGCTTGGTCACTAAATGCAAGCATACACTGAAAGAGTTCACATCCTCTTGGTAACCTTAGCAGATAATGATCAGGATGAAAGGGGTGGAGGGCTACCTTGACCTATCCTGAAATTTGAGGATTCCACTTTGACAATTCCTGAGCATAGTGCATTCTTCTTTTCCCTAACAGCGACCCCAAGCCAGCCTGGTTGGTGCACCTGGGTGGCAGCTTAGCCAAAAAGAAGCTTACAGAATTCAAACTTAATTCTGGTTTCGTCACCTGGATTCTCCTTCTGGACTGAATTGGTTCTAGATCAGGGGTCAGCAAACTATAAGCCAAGGGCTGAATCTGGCCTGCTGCCTGTTTTTGTAAATAAAGTTTTACTGGATCATAGCCATGACTGTTTCTTCATTACATATTGTATATGGCTGCTTTTGCTCTACAATGGCAGAGTTGAGTAACTGTGACAGAGGCTTATAAAGCTGAAAATACTTCTCTTCAGCCCTTTACATAAAAATCTTGCCAACCTCTGTCCTACGAAGATAAACGACCACTTGGTTGAGCACACTATAGTAGCCCTATCCACCAAGGTGGGAAATATGATGAATCTCTATAAATGTTGTAAAAAGACCCTTGTTCTTTCTGCACTTGACCTCTGTGAGTAGGAGATGATTGGAAAAAAGTGAAGTCATATGTGCCAGTATGGGACACACCAATTTTGTGACCGTAAGGGACAGCAGTAATTCCAGGACCTAGGGAAGAACACTTTAGACCCCGGGAAGTGCTTCAGGAAGGGGAGGAATCAGTGCTCCCTTCGTCCTCTAGATCCAGCGCTGCACCTTGGCAGAACAACTGTATGGTCCACCTGAGTGAGGCAAGCAGCAGCTGCAGCTGATAATCCGACCTCTGCTGGGTTTCTCCTTGCTGTCCCTGTGTTACGGTAACAGAAAATTCACATGGATATGGAAGGCCCTGAACTATTCTCCTTTGCCTAGCGTCTCTTCATGAGGGTATCAAGACATGGACCGGCACAACTCTGTTTCAACATTAGAGATATAAGTGCATGTTACTCTTGATGTCCAAGTGATTGTGGGCCATTTTATGTGTAAAAATCAAGGCTGCAACTACTCAGTGACACTTGCCCATGTGATATAGGCAAAACAACGTCATGGTAATCCAAATCAAGTCTAACCATAAATCTAAACTAAAGTGACCAGTGTCTCTTTGTTTCATGTGCTTGTATGTAAAGAAGAACAGGCCGTGGAATATCTCTCGGTCGGGGTGGGGATTTCCGTTCGGCTCACCTACTGTCCCTGCAGTCACTGACACCACCACCAGAGATTAACAGGTAAGCTTAAATTTCCTTGTACGGGTCATAATAGAGACTATCCCAGGCTGACACTACATCCTGGCTGTCTGAAAGGAGGCCTGCTGGCCTCCCCTGGGATGTACTCATAGTTGCTTGAGCCTGGGACCCTGGAAGCACAACTGAAGTCAACATGGTAGGTTGGCCTCATCCTCCTTTCTGAGCACTATTAATACCTTAGTTGATCACTGAATGACACAAATTGAATACATCTGGTCTTAGCCTCTGCTGATTAGATTACTCAGTGTGGTGAAGGACTGGCATACTCAAGTGATAATCTGTCAGAAGCCAAGGTGGTGAAATGTTGGGAAAAGCAGTCTTCTATGGGCTTTTCATGATCCTACCCATCTCGCTGGGACTGACAAGGATACGAGACCCTGATAAGCTTGATGTGGGCCCCTCTCAGGGTTGTGTTTACAAGGAGCAGCACTGCGGGGTAAAGTGATGTCTCCCTCCGGGACAGAGAAGTTGTTTACCGCTTGCTACGAAATGGAGAGTCCCCAAATCCAGTGTTTCTCTCCTGTAATCCAACCCACTGTTTGTGCAGGCAACCATCTGGGCCTTCTGTGTTGCTGCTGCGTGGAGGTCAAGAGGAAGTATTATCAACATGCTACTGCTCACGCTGCCTGCTGTACAATGAGTAATGAAATCCTTTGTGTCTCTCACCCAAGGCTTTGGTCTTCTACCAGCAGCCATGAAACAGGACAAAGCTAAAACACGTATTAGCTTAAGGTCAAGTCAAATTCTGCAGTCACTCCCCTAATATTTCCCTTTCTGCAGATTTTAGCTATATTTTAAATGTTTCCTTTTTTCCACAATACCAACCTTTTGTCTCCCCCCTCCCTCTCCTGTTAAGACTTTTTCATCTTGTTCTTGGCCTCTTCTCTGAGCTCAGGCTGTGCCATGTGTTCCACACAGTAAAGGGTGTCCTCTTTCTGCTCCAGTTCCCTCCAGCAGCACTAGCAGGGAGCTGAGACAGAAACAAATATTTCTTAAAATGCTGCTATGAGAATTATTAAAAGGCTCATAAAGACCATTCAAAAAGCCTGTTGGTCAAACAAAGCAAGTTTCAAAAATCTGCTGCTGCAAAAGTTTACCAGGGCTTTGATGATGTCTCCGTAGGGGAAAGCTGGGGAAGAGCACCCTCAGGATTTGGGGAGTAGCCCAAGCAGTTTAAGAAAGTTCTTCCCCCCCAGGATGGGAGTGGGTCAGGGTTAGGCAGAATCTGTGGCCCAGCAGTCTCACTGATGGACACAGGGTCTTGACGTCAGGCTTATGGACAATCTATCCTGATAAACATAACGCTTGACTGAACAATGAAATATTTATTCTAACAAACTAATGTTTATTTACATAAACTGACTGCAAACACTTTCTAGAACAAAAAGTTATATTAACATAAGTAATCTCAGTTCTCAAGCCTAAAGGTTGACACAGGTGGTCTCAGTTCTCAAGAAAAAATGAAAAATTGGTCAGTTAAAACTTAACAAATCTTTAAAAGCTGTAAAAAACAAAACAAAACAAAACAAAACAAAAAAACTGTGGTGAGGAAAGAGGTAGATATCTTATCCAGTATGAATTGCTCCAAATTTTATAGTTAAAAGAAACAACCTATTAATATTTAGCCAGTAAGTTATATGATGAATTAATCTAACAAAGCAATGGCTTTGGGCAAAATGGCCTGCTTCTAATGTCAGCGTTGTGTAAAATTTAGTCTTTGGCCTCCTCTTCCTCTCTCTATATCCTTTCCCTTAAACTTAACCATGGCTTCCTCCACCATCTACAAGGTATTTACTCCTAATCTTAGACTTAATCCTTGATATCTCTTTCAGATTAAATATTGTATTTTTCCAAAATAGACATACAGATGGCCAACAGGTACATGAAAAGATGCTCAACATCACAAATCAGGGAAATACAAATCAAAACTATAATGATAAATCACCTCACACCAGCCAGAATGGCCATTATCAAAAAGACAACAAATAACAAGCACTGGGGAGGATGTGGGGAAAGGAAATTCCTGTGCACTGCTGGTGGGAATGTAAATTGGTAGAGGCACTGTGGAAAAGGGGAGAAGTGGATGAACTGTTGTTGCTAAGTTTACAGAAATTGTATAATAATTTTTAAAAATATGTATTTCTAACAGCCTACTTGATATTTCAACTGGATGTTCTGATTAATTTTCCTGATAGGACATTTACTCCCGCACAATTAACTAATGATACCAGCATTCTCCTGGTCAATGAAGCTAAAAACTTGGGAGTATTTTTTTACTTTTGTCTTTCCTTGGTTCCTTTATTCAAAACTCTTCGCCATATCTCAGGCCCAGAGGATTCTCTGTGGCAGGGCTACTCCAAGTGCTAGCCAGTAAGGGGGTCAGGAGCTTAGTCAAGGACGTAAGCTGAGCAGTTTCCCTCCCGGAGAAGCCCCATCCTCCGGACTAAACAGTGCACTCAGCAAAACGGCTCACTGCTATTCTGGATCAAGCTATCCTGTTACTAAGGTAATAGAAACCAAGGTAACCCAGAAATAACTTGCTGACCAACTGTCAGTCTGACCATAACTTGTCCCTAAACATTAGAAAATACTATTCTAAAGGCAAATATGGACCTTTACATGGGAGACAACACCCTTGTATGACAATGAAGGTCATACGGTCATCTTTTTGTTTTAATTCCAAGTCTTGGATAATTTTTCTTAATGTGTTATTGTTTCCTCTTTTGTCATTAAGCACTATACTCCTCTGGGCCATTTTGCTGTCCGTGACATAAGACCTGACTGTTCACACCATATAGAAACCTTCCTAGGTGGAAACTTACCTACAACACTGCCTCCTAAAATAAGACATCCCTCTGTTTATCCTGTGGTAAGTAATCGTGACATGGTTCAATATTGTAAGGCACTAACGCAATATTAAAAGGCTTATTTGCACCAGGTCCAAAAAGCTTTCTGTGATCTGCTGTGGGTGTTCTCAAAGCAGTGGACAAGAATAGAAAGCTCAAAAGGCTAAATGAATATTATCCCCAATACCTGCCATCCCATTCTTAATGGCGGAAGAACGGTCTCAGAATTGTTTGTCTCAACTGGCCATTTAAGTAAAATAGAAAAAAACTGGTTAATGATCACAAGTGTACTGTAAAACCTTCAGAAGGAAAGGAGGATGTTTAAACCAACTAGGCTCTTTCTTAATACGTTAAATTGCATGGGAAGCATCGTCAAATAAAGGTGATGTTTTACCTCTCATAGGTTATATTTGTATGGATATATATTATTGATATAAGTGTTTCAGAAATTACATGAAATTCCTAGAAATCTGACATATCTTGGTATAATGTTATCAGTTACTATTCTAGTTATTATCTTATAATATTGTGTCACAGAAATAATCAAATTTACCTGTCAACTGCATCATTTTTTTTTATAGTGAACTCTCACCAGATCTTTAATGATGGCTATTAAAAATCTTTTGTCATTCACAGCCAGTTACTGTTTTACTCTTAATTCTTCTCTGAAAGCATTTACAATCA
This sequence comes from Camelus bactrianus, assembly GCF_048773025.1. Lineage (NCBI taxonomy): Eukaryota > Metazoa > Chordata > Mammalia > Artiodactyla > Camelidae > Camelus > Camelus bactrianus. The sequence continues at coordinate 19,897,517 of NC_133572.1, forward strand.
TCTACAGGCCAAAATGCTTTGTCTTTATGGAGATTCATGGAAAAGATCCTGACAAGCACTCTATAATAAAGGCATCTGATAACTTTAAGATCATACCACTTCAAACTGAGTAAGGATGGAGAACTCTAATGGAGAAACTATTTAATTCATAAAACTGCTAACCCAAGATCAAGCAAAACAAGAATTAACTACATGGGACCAAATGAACTGATGAAGATAATTATGATTTTTATGACTTTGTTTGAAACACTGTTGGTTCTTTAATGTCTGTTTTCCAGATTTAAAGAACCTCTTTTCTGTTAAGCTATTTATAACTTACAACAACTTGAAGTAGTATACTTTTGTTAACAAAAAAGAAACATGTATCTTTTTCTCCTTATCTGATCCCTTCAGAATTAAACAACCAAACAAACCAACAAACCCCTCTTATCAAGTATTCTTATTTTCATGGCAATATAGATATTTGCACAAATTCAGTAACAATCAGTTCTCCTTATTACACGACATACTGGACGAGTCCTTTGCTTGGCTTCTTAGCATAAAGAGGCTTTTAAAGATCTAATCTGAATTTTCTTATTATCAGTTTTAAGGATTTAAGGTTGACTTTATGGAGCCAATAAAACCCCCTGGAAAACAACCAGAGCTTTGACTGGAATATCATATTTGAGGATGTGCATAAAATCACTATTCTTATTGCACTTACGTAAATAAGCCAAGTTTAAAAGACTAAAGTTATAGAGTTGTTTTACAAACGAATTAGCCATTCTGATTATCTTTGGTAAAAATGAGGTGACTACAGAACAAAAAATTATGTTTAAACAGAAAACTTTGGCATACCCATAAACAGAGTCTAATCCTGTTCATTGCCTTTGAGATTCTGTATCTTTCTGTAAACTGGATTGGATCCTGAACTCTGTGAGTCTTCTCCAATATCTGGCTATGACTCTCCAATCTAGTATCTCCAGTTTTCTCCCAGCCTTCTGACCTGAAATAAAAACTAAAATTACCTTTTCCCCAAACCCTACAAGCTAAAGCTGTAGGTAGGTCTTGATACAACTTCAGAGAAATCACCATAACAGGTCACGTATAGACAAAAAAAACCTTCATACCTACTTGAGTGCGGGCCACTCAGAGAGCTCCCCAGAACACCTGATGACATCAACAAACACATTCAAACTGCAAACCAGGAAAATCTATCAGTTTGAAACGGCCATCTTATTCCACCATCTAAACATTAGTGCTCAAGTCCAGAAATTTTCTTGACCGGCTGGTTCTCTAGACTCAAAAACTGCCTTTATAATTTGCTCCAACTATTAAACTTTGTCTTTCTTTTGTTTCCATATAAATGCTTCTTAAGTACCTGATTGCTCACACCATGTAGAAGCCTACCTAGATGGACACTTACCTACAACACCGCCTCCTAAAATAAGACTTCCTCCTATTTATCCTGTCCTAAGTCATCATGACATGGTTCAGTACCGTAAGGCACTAACGCAATATTAAAAGGCTTATTTTCACCAGGTCCAAAAAGTTTTCTGGGATCTGCTTCCCAAAGAAGACAATGTGCCCCACACATCAGAACCTAGACACTTAATTTATTGGAAAAGACGTGAACAAAAGACTGAACTTAAATCTCATTAGGAGAGACCTTATCCTCTGCAAAATTTCTACAATTACAGCAAGAATCTATATATTCTTTAACCAGAGTTACATTAGACAACTGCATTGCCTTAGACACCCAAACCACCCAAGACTGAGGGGCATGTACTGTAACTGGCAAAAAAAAAAAAAAAAAAAAAAAAAAAAAGTCGTTTCTATGTTAATAAATCAAAAAAATCTTAAAGATTAGATGCCAATCTTTCATCAAATAGGCAACGTTTCTTCCCTTGATTATTCAATTGGTTAAGTCAAGGCTCTTGCAAATCTAAGCTCTGAAGAATTTTTCAGTCCTTGGCTATTATTCTCCCCACAGTCAGCATATTAACCTCCCTAGTGCGCTGTATCCCCTCAAGATTTTTAAATGCCTTTCAGCAGCCACTCACACGTCAAATATTATCCATTAGGATTAGACAACCAGAAGACCTCAGTGATCCACTGCCCACATCTAGGGTGACTATGCAACTGTCAACAACAGCTATTAATTATGTGACCATCCATCCCAAAGACCACATCAAAGGTGGTAGCCAGAGTAACACTATATTGGTTCACATTCAGCTTGCTGAATGATCAAAAGAGGGGGAGTTTTAAAAAAATAAAATAAAGTGGAGACGATGCTTGAAAATCTCCAAGTAGACCAAACCAATTAGGCCACGTAAGTGAAACCAAATATAGTCTATTTCATGAACATAAATGAAACCTAACAGGTTATTTCTTGCAAATGCCTCAACTGAAGTCATCTTCTTAAAACAGCATAACATAATCACTTTTAACAAGTCCCCTGCCATCTGTAAACGCCCACTGTAATAACCATTGTAACGGTGAGGCGACTTCTTCAAGATCACTGTGCTTCTCGTTTCTCCCTCAATAAAATATTCATGACAAGTAAAGCTCTCTGAAATCTCTTTTAATACTAGGCAGGCTTCTAAGTATTTAAACATGCTAAATTTATTCCTCACTACAACGCCATGAGACAGCTACCGTTATTACACTCATTTTGTAGATTAAGAACTCGGGCACAGAGAGGTCAAGTTACTCTCCCATGGTTGCACAGCTGGTTAATGGCAGAGCCGGGAGCTGAACTCAGCAAGCGCACTCAGGGAGTTGAGCGCTGGGTCAAACAATCGGTATCTACTCCCGTTACAGTAACTGGGTGGAACTTGGCTGAAGGCTTCTGACAGCCCCATCTAGTGTTTTGTTTTGTTTTGACCAAGGCTTTCAGCTCCCGTCAGAGACAGGCCGCTGCCAGCAAGCGCTCGGGCGCGGAGCTGTCAAGGCTGACTACGGGTTCGGACCCCATCTGGGGGCAGGGAACAGCGGGGCGAGCCTGCCCGCAGCCCACTGGACAGGACTGTCCTCAACGAGGAGCCGACACCACCTGCGGGACCCGGGAACGCGAACAACCGCGGGGCCTGCTCAGCGGTCGGGAGGCGGGAAGGGGGCGGGGAAGGGGAACGGCGCGGGGCGGCAAGCGCCGCGGTGCCGGGGCGGGGCAAAGGGGAGGCGGGCGGGGCGGACTCACAGATCCAGCAGCTGACTGACCCGCTGCGGGCAGGGCATGGCGGCCGCCCTCGGGAGCCTCTTCCGCCGTGGCGGGGCCGTGCGAGCCTGGCCGACAGAGACCGCCCGGCAACCCCGCCCCCGCGCAACGTCACCGTGACGTCACCCGCCCCTTCCGGCGGCCGCGCGCCGCGGCGCTCGCGACGGCACAGGGAAGGCGGGGCGACGAGGCGGAGAGGATCCCTGGTCTCGGCGGCGGGAGTCGTCGTCCCAGCGGCCCGCGGCCCGGCCCGCCCGGCGCGCGGCCGAGCCCGGCACCCTCCGGCCGCGCGTGGCCGCGCGCCCGCCGCTCTCGCCACCGCGCTGGTTCGATGCCGGGCCGTGCGTTTGGCGGTGCACACCCGAGGCCGCTTGGGTACACGCTCCATGACCGTCGGCCGGAGCGTTTAGAGGAGCCGGGAATGACTGCCGTTTACCGCGCACTTTCTGTGACGCACACGCTGAGCTACGTGCTCTCAGTAGTTAGCCTTGTTCCTTTAATCCTGTGAACTCGGAATTACATATCCGTATTTGCCAGATGAGGACACTACGTGTCTCCAGAGAAGCTCAGTAAGAATTTCTTCACGGCGGGGAAGGGGCTCTTGTTCAATCAGAAAGGTTTCTAAAGAAGGGACACCTTTCCCCAGGTGGAATTCTCTCTCCTTGGGGCCTTGCTACTTTTTGGTGTGTGCTTTCATTCTTGTTGTAAAGTAATTTGTCGTCTATGTCTTTCTCCCTTTTGAAAACTCTTGAAAGTTGGAACTGAGTCTTTTTCATCTCTTCAGGTTGCTGCTCGTTTTATCAGCACACGTTTACCAAGCACTGGAAGAGGGCAGGGATTGTGTTGGGTGCTGAGGATTCTGTGGTGAACGCTTGAGCGAGACGAATAAAAGGACAATCAGAATAACTGTTAAATGCTAAGACGGAGTTACGGGAACACCCATGGAGGGGCTGAGGGAGCAGGTCAGAGAGAAAAGCCTGGTTTGTTAGGGACTGCAAATAGTTCAGAATGGCTACAGTGGAGAGAGGTGAGAAGCGGATGCAGAGCAGGAGATGGCAGACTTTTCCAGTAAAAGGCCAGATAGTAAATATTTTAGGTTTCGTGGGACATCCTTGTTACTGAACTAGGGTCCCCTCACCCTACTGGAAGCCAAGCCAGTCTACTGACACTGGCTTGTGGTGAAGGAAATTGCAGGGCGCCAGGCAAGGAGAACAGGCAAACTGATGCTCAAATAGACAGAACCTCTCCCGATGGCTTTCAGGCAAAGGTTCTTAAAGGCAGCATTAGGGGTGACGGTCACAGTGTGTGTGATCAGCTTGTGGACGTTTCTGTGATTGGTTGATGGTGAGGTAACAGGGTGATGTTTAGTGAATCATCAACCTTCTGGTTTCAACCTCCTGGTGTCTAAGTGCTTATGTTCAGCAGGTAGTCAACATCCTCTCCCAGGTAGGGATCTTAGTTTTTGCAGAATAATTCAAAGCTGTACACCGGATTGTTATCTGTAGCCTTTCAGGAGGAACTAGGGAGCCCTGTGGCTATTGTTCTAATCATTAAATGCTTGAGACTGCTGTTTGGAACTTGGGGAATGCCACGTAAGAAATAGGAGACATGAGGGGCTTGTACCCAGGAAGACCCTGCAGGGTCTTGCTTTGTTTCAGTCACCCCTTTTTGATACTCCTCAATCCTGAAGGGAAGAGGGGCTGGACAAGAAAGGGAATAAAGTTTAGGATAAGAGCAGTTAATCATAAACTCTGCGGGGGAACTCGGTTTCATCCTTGCTTGGTCACAGCTACTCAACTTGTAGCTCAAGAGGAGCCGTAGATGGTACGAATGGGGTGGTGGGGTGGGGCTGTGTTCCAATAAAACTTTATGGACACTGAAGTGTGAATTTCATATAGTTTTCAGTGTCCTGAAAGATCATTCATCATATGATTTTTTTTGACCATTAAAAAACGTAAACACCTTAAACTGCAAACTGTACAAAAAACAGGCAGTGGGCTGAATTTGGGTGGCTGTGGCAGTGTGCCTTCTGATCTGAAAAGCTAAATGGGGCATGATGGCTTGTGTTAAACACCTTGGGCTTTGTCTGTAGTACTTTGTGCAGAGTCATAGATGGGTTTGAAGCAAGGACAGGACATGCATAGGAAGGATGAGTTTTAGAAAGACCTCTAGCTGTTAAGTGGTAAATGAATTGTAGAGATCAGCGGTGGAGGCTTGGAGACCAGACAGGAGTCTTTGATAATAGCCTAAAGTAATAGCAGTCGACTGGGTGGACAGATTCAAGAGGTAATGGAGGGAGAGCCAACAGTAGGATTTAGAGATTGGTTGGAATTGGGGTGGACGAAAGAGAAGACTCAAGGCTAGCTTCTAGGCTTTGGGTTTGGAGAATTGTGGCATACAGTGGTGCCACTTAATGAGCTGAGAGAATTAGAGGGGTCTTTTGAAGGGGGGGCATTAAATTTTGGACATGTGAATTTTGAAGTGTCTATGGAAAAATACAGGCTTGGAGCTATAGATCTGGAAATTATGCTGGTTTGCTTTTAAAGGAGAGATTGAACAGCAGTGATAGTACATGTATTTACTTACGACTTGAGTAATTTGGGGGAAGAATCCTCTGATTCTCTGCTGCTCTGGGAGTTGTTTAGGCCTTGGAAGACCTTGGCAGATCAGATAAGGGAAGGTCTTCATGGTCCTTCCTGTCTGTCGAGTGCCGCCAAGTCTGAGTGCTGCGCAGCTGACTGTCTAGGTCTTCCCATTGATTACTTGGTTCTTCAAGATCAGAAAAATGCAAGTCACTGCCCCAGTATCATGAACTGTTTAGCTTTGAGTGCCTATGTTCTTCTAGATAATCAAAAGAAGATTTCACAACAGTTTTTTTTTTTTACAAAAATGTCAATTATATAAAAACGTAGGATAACAAAGTTCTAGCTATTTCTAGCCAGTAGTTTTAAAGGTCAAAGATGTTTAAACCCTCATGGTATCACAGTTCTTAGAACTATTTTTACAGTCATTTCCTGCAGATTTTAGGACTGCAAGTATTTACAAACCAGCCTCTCAGATACTTATTGTAAATGTATTAAGATACTTATTGTAAATGTATTCAGATACTTATTGTAAATGTAAATGTATTAATTCAACTTACCTGTTGAATAAGGTAAGTCTGATGTCTGTTGTGGTTGCTTTAACATTCTCATCTCATTCCTCCCTTACTCTATAGCAGTGATGTGGTTTAGGAACTGACCCCTTCTTCAGAGGTGGGTCTGGATTAAGGCTTATCAGTGATTACTGTGGTGATTGATTCAAGGGTCAACAGGCCTAGACTAATCAAGAAATCAGAATATTCCTTCAGCCACAGAGATGGGTTCAAGAATGGGCGTGTGACTCATTCAGGGCCAATAAGCAAGTAACGTTTTTCTGCAGATTCCTGGGAAAGAAGTTTCATCAAATTTATTACAGTGCTTTATGAAGCAACACTGTTCTCAGCATTATCCTTCTGAATGAAATGAAGTAAGAAAACAGTGTAAGAGAATCACAGAACATCCAGAGTCCTGATCAAACCATGCCTGAATACCACCGCTCCTCTCTACTGTCAAATGACAAAAATAAAACAATCTAGCAACGAGTGTGATGTCCTTTATTCAAGGGGAAACAATCTATGGATTGGGGGGATACACTGCCTCACAAGCAATGCAGCACTCTCCCTGAGGGATGTTTGGGTAAGAGGGAATCTTAGTGTCTGAAGCAGCAGTGAGGAAGACTAGGAGGTCAGGGATTTCCTTATAAGGCTAGCAGTTCAGTCGGGGAATAAGGAGAGAGTATTTGGCTTAAGTTGATTGCCTGGGGTTGCATATCTGAGAACAAGGAAATCATTACAGATTCTTGGCAGTTGGGGATTGGCTGGTTGGATATACTGCACTTGTGGTCAAGCAGAGCATTTATAGGAACAAGAAAATTATCAAAGTTTGGGTTTGCTGACATGGCACCCCGGGCAGGAGCAGCTCCATCTTGGGCCTAGAAATTGATTTCCACGCTACTTTCTGTTACATCATTCAGTTAATCCCCTTTGTTGTTGATAAAATTAGTGGACTTGGGGTTTCTGTTTCTTATATATTCATAGAAGTTACCAGCGTATAGATGGAAATTAAAGATACAGGAATAGATGAGCTCACCTGATGGATGTATATAGAGTGAGAGCAACAATTCTTTGGAGACAGAGCTCAGGAATAGCAATTGGCTGGCAATTGACACTGAGAAGGAGCAGCCAGAGAGGAAGGGAAAAAACTGGGTGCTTCAGAAGATAAACATGATCAAAATTGTTACAGGCTGCAGAGAGGTCAACTGAGATAATGCTTGACAATAATTTAGCAACAACGAGGTCATTGAGGGTCACTGAGGTGGTGGTGGAGGACATAGCCTGTTTATAATGAGAGGAATGAATGGGGGGGTGAGGAAAAGAACACTTAAATAGCCCAACTCTCACTCACAAATACTTGATCAGATGAATTGCGCTTCTATTTAGACTCAGGCTGAGAAGAAAAGTGGATTGTCTAAGGCTATCGAGCTCTGCTTCAAAGAAGGTAAAATGGGGCAATTCAGACCTACCATTTATGGACCTATTTACCAGCTGTCCAGCATGATAAAATACTTACGTGAGCTCCTGTCGTCGTCAGATAAGTCTGAAGTATCCTGCTATTTTTATGGAGGAAAGAGAGCTTTCCCAAATAAAAGATGTGTCAAACTCCAAAGACCATGCTTCTTCTACCTTTGAGTGCTCAGGAGAGAGGCTTATGGCATCCAGGACCAGCAAGAGAAAAGGGATTAAGCATTTCACGATGGTGATGGCAGAGCATTAAGCCAGGGTGGGGCCCGTGCAGCTGCATAAGTGGCCTATCCCCCAAGCTGGCTCTCAGTGCATCCAGCCTCAGGACGTCCCGAGAAAATCAGTTCTAACTACTGATGATTCAGGAACTCTTGTCAAAATAAAATTCAGAGACAAATGTGAACACAGGGAGAGATTTTTACAAGCAGTGCTAGGGAACCAGGCTTTCAGAACTAGTGGCTCATCAGAAAGACTAAGAGGAATTTACAGCTCCGATGATAAGTTCAGATACGGCAGTTGACAGCTCAGATTGGACAAGAACAAGATGTCCCTGTCTTTGGTAAGGGAAACAGGATGTTCTTGTTTTTGTGGCTTATCTTGGGAGGCAAAGCTTCTAGGACTTCCTGTTTGTCAAGGCTTTTAGGAGGTTACAGTTATTCGTGGTTTATCTTGGAATGCAAAGTTACTAGGAACAGAAGTCTTTTCTGGCACATGATCAGTGATTTGTGGCCAGGGCTGGGCAAAGGGCAAGATGTCATTTTCCCTCTCTTGCCTCTTTGCTTGTGTGTTCGCTTTGCTGTAGTTTCCTCTAGCTTAGACCCTCCTCCATTTCCTTCCCTCACTATCATACAAAGAAAACTTCATATTGTTTGTTCCTCTGGGTAGGTTACGTAAGCATATAAGCAATATTACTTTCCTTAAATCATGCTATTAATTCCTAGTGTGTGTATAAAAATATAAGTATATATATCTATATATAAAATGGTTAAGTATATCTCATGCTATATGTACGTGAATCTTGGGTCAATGAGAACATGTAGATGGCAATAAATTGTTCAAATCATCTTTACATGTCATATCTGAAAATACAAGAATTGACTATGAGTTAGGTTCCTCATTCTTAAGCCATACTGCTTATATTTGGATTCAAATAGCAATTGCTCTTCTAATATTAATTTTCAATTCAGTATAACATATACATCACTGTCTATTACCAACCCGTATCACTTCAGTTGGCTATTGTTAGAGTGGCCAGACTAGGCCCAAGATTGAGTCATTTATACTAAGCCCACATCTGCAAAGCAGAGATTAACTAAGTTGCTATGCTTTGCTCTCCCCAGAACAGAAGACTTAGGCCAGGCAGTCAACACTTTCCTGCTCAGCACAAGGTACTTGACCTGGCTCCAGGATTTTGCTTTGCTCCGTATAATAGATGTAACCCTGCTTTAACCAATCAGATGCCCAGTATAACTTCCTTATTTCTCCTTGCTTTGGTCTGTAAACATTTCTTGCCTTGTATGGCTCTTTGGGGCTCCTTTCTGTCTGCTAGATTAGATGCTGCCCATTCATGAATTGCTGAATAAAAGCCTACTTATCAGTAAGTTGTGTCTGGAAAATGTTCTTTTAACAGTGTCAGTGACAACTGTGAATGTTTATAGGGTGGTCAGAGGCATGCCTTGCACTCAGTATTTCACTAGTTCTAACTCATATAATCCTCAAAGTAACCCTGATTGGTAAGTATTGTTAACATTATCATCCATCTTCCAGATGAGGAAACAGAGGCCTAAAGAGATTAAGAAACATGCCAAGTCCACATGGCTTATCGGTAATAAAGCTGGGATTTGAAGCCAAGCAACTGGGCTGTAGAGCTGGGTTCTTAAGCCCATAGTTAGGAGCTACAAGCAAAAGAATCCAACTGGATGCCTTCCTCACACCATATACAAAAATAACTCAAAATGGATTAAAGACTTAAGTGTGAGACCTGAAACCATAAAAATCCTGGAAGAAAACATAAGCAGTATGCACTTGGCCATTGGTCTTAGCAATATTTTGCGGAGTACATCCCCTCAGGCAAGGGAAATAAAAGCAAAAATAAACAAATGGGACTACATAAAACTAAAAAGCTTTTGCATAGCAAAAGAAACTATCAATGAAACGAAAAGGCCACTTACTAAATATAAAGATATTTGTGAATAATACATGCAATGAGGGATTAATATCTAAAATATACAAAACTCATACAACTCAACAGCAAAAAAACAAAAAAAGCCAATTAAAAAATGAGCAGAGGACATGAACAGATATTTTTCCAAAGAAGACACATAGACGACCAACAGATACATGAAAAGATGCTCAACATCTCTAATTATCAGGGAAATACAAATCAAAATCACCTCACACCTGTCAGAATGGTATTAACCAAAGATAAGGGTTGGTGAGGATGTGGAGAAAAAAGAACCCTCATGCACTATTGGTGGGAATGTAAATTGGTGCAGCCACTATGGAAAAGACTAAAGAGATTCCTCAAAAAATTAAAAACAGAACTAGCATATAACCCAACAATCCCACTCCTAGGTGTTTATCCAAAGAGAACAAAAACACTAGATCAAAAAATATATATACACCCTTATGTTTACTGCAGCATTATTTACAGCAGCCAAGGTATGGAAGCAATCTAAGTGCTTATCAATAGATGAATGGATAAAGATGTGGTATAAAAAGTACAGAAATCTCGGGAGGGTGGGTATATAGCTCAGTGGTACAGCACATGCTTAGCAATTGTGAGGTCCTGGATTCAATCCCCAGTATTTCCACTGGGAAAAAATACATATTGTCATTTGGGACAACATAGATGAACTTACAGGATATTGTGCTAAATGAAATTAAGCCAGACAGAGAAAGAAATATAGTATAATTTCATTTATATGTGGAATCTAAAAACCAAAACAAATGAAAAAATATAACAAAATGAAACAGAGTCATAGCCACAGAAGGGAGGAGAAGAGAAGTATGTGAGGTACAAGTTTCTAGTTATGAAATAAATGAGTCATTGGTATGAAGTGTACATTGTGGGGAATATAGTTAATAATTGAATAACATCTTTGTATGGTGGTAAGTAGTAAATATGTCATGGTGCTCATTTTGAAATATATAGAAATACTGAATCACTATGTTGTGTAACAGGAACTAACATAGTGTTGTAAGTCAATTATACTTCAAAAACAAACTCAGAAAAAGAGATCAAATTTGTGGTTACCAAAGACAGTGGGTGGGGAGGAAGAATTAGATGAAGGCATTTAAATGGTACAAACTTCCAGGTACAAGGTAAATAACTACCAGGGTTGTAAAGTACCACATGATAAGTAGAATTATCACTGCTGAATGTTATATATGAAAGTTGTCTTGAGAGTAAATTTTAAGAGTTTTCATCATAAGGAAAAATTTTTTCTATTTCTTGACTATTGTATCTCATGAAATGATAGCTGTTCACTAAACTTATTGTGGTAATCATTTCATAATGTAAGTCAAATCATTATGCCGTACACCTTAAACTTAAACTTGACAGTGCTGTATGTCAATCATGTCTCAATAAAATTGGAAGAAAAAATAATAAAGTCTTGCTATTGTGATGCTGTCAATTTCTCCCTTTATATTTGTTAATAGTTGCTTTATATATTTAGGTGCTCCTAAGTTGGGAGCATATATTTACAATTATTATCTTGTTGGATTGATTCCTTTATCATTATATAATATCCTTCTTTGTCTTTTGGTGCAGTCTTTTTTTTAAGTGTATTTTGTCTGATATTGTATTTTTACCCGGGCCTTCTTTTCCTTTCCTTTTACATGGAATACCTTTTCCATCCCCTCACGTTGAGTCTGTGTGTGTAGTTAGACCTGAAGTGAGTCTCTTGGAGGCAGCGTATAAATGGGTCTAGTTTTCGTATCCATTGAGCCACCCTGTGTCTTTCAATTGAAGCATTTAGTCATTTACATTTCATTATTAATAGGTATGTACTCGTTGCCATTTTGTTTATTGTTTTCTATTGTTTTTATAGTTCTTTTTCCCCTTTCATTTGCTCTCTTTCCTTATGGTCTGATGACTATCCTTAGTGTTAGTTATGTCTGGATTCCTTTCTCTTTGTTTGAGTGTGTATTTGTACGTTTTTGGTCTGTGGTTACCAAGAGGGAAAACAAGTGTATGTATGTGTTTGTGTGTATGTATGTATGTATGTGTGTGTGTATTTATATATTTATTTATTTATTTGTTTGTTTGTTTATTTTAAGTTGATGATCTCTTAAGTGTGAATGCCTTCTAACAGTCTTGCATTTTGACTCCTCCCCTCAACGTTGACTGTTTCTAACATCATATTTGACATCTTTTTGTTTTGTGTATCCCTTAGCTACTTATTGTGGGTATAGCTGCTCTTACTGCTTTTGTCTTTTAACCTTTCTACTAGCTTTATAAGTGGTTAATCTATTAACTTTACTGTATGTTTGCCTTTACTAGCGAGACTTTTTTTCCTTTGCGTAGTTTTCCCATTTCTAGCTGTGCTCTTCTACTTCCTGCTTAGCAAAGTCCCTTTAACATCTCTTATAAAACCAGTTTAGTGGTGCTGAATATTTTTAGCTTTTGCTTGTCTAAAAATTACTGATTTCTCTTTCAAATCTGAATGATAGATACCTTGCCAGGTAGAATATTCTTGGTTGTAGATTTTTTTCCTTTCATCACTTTGAATATATCATGCTATTCCTTTCTGGCCTGCAAAAGGTTCTGCTTGAAAAGTCAGCTGACAGTCTTATGGGAGTTTCTTTGGCCCACTGGTGACAGGGGCTGGGTCCTGGAGATGGGGAGGGATCCAGGACAGGTGCCTGCCCACTGGTGGGCAGGTAAGCCCCAGCGCTAATAGGCTGGAGGGAAGACTCTAAAATGGTGCTTGTCAGCAGCATTGTCCTCATGGCAGAATGAGCTTACAAAAATGGCTGCCACCAGTGTCTGTGTCTCCAGTAGGAGCCACAGTTGCCTCCTACCTCCCCAGGAGGCTCTCCAAGATCGGCAAGTGGGTTTGACCCAGGCTTCTTGCAAATTACTACCTCTGTGCTGGCTCTTGGAGCATGAGGGATTTTGCATGCTCCCTCTAAGAGTGTAGTCTGTCTCCTACAGCCCTCTGGGTCTTCCATAAGCAAGCCCCACTGGCCTTCAAAGCCAGATGTTCTGGGGGCTTACCTTCTTGGCGTAGGACCCGTGGGCTGGGAAGCCTGATGTGGGACTCAACCCCCCACTCCTTGGGAGGAACCTCTGAAACTGTGATTACCCTCCCACTTGTGAGTTGCCCACCCCGGGATGTGAGTTTTGACTACACTGCGTCTCTACTCCTCCTACCCATCTCACTGTGGTTTCTTCTCTATGTTTTGGTTGCGGCAAATCTTTTCTGCTCGTTTCCAGGTTCTCTTAGATAGTTGCTCTATAAACAGTTGTGATTTTGGTGTGCCCGTGGGAGGATGCAAGCTCAGGGTTTCTCTACTCTGCCAACTTGACCACATCTCCAATTTCTCAAGACTTCTGGGCAGAAAAACGGCAAAAATAAGACTAAAATGTAGCCAGTCCCTTGTCTGATACATTTTCTAAACCTGATCTTTAGGTTATAACTTTGAAAGGAGCTAATGGCAAACAGAATAAAGGTAAGCCACGTGAATCACTACTTTATTATCCTACTGTGTACAGGTTATTTCTCAGTATGAGTGTCCTTAATTTATACCAGTGTGAAAACATGTGCTCTTTTTATTTAATTTCTTTTTATATCTCATTTTATATCATACTCCAGATTGGAAACAACAGTGCCCATGATCGTGAGTTCTTGGGCACTGTCAAAATGTTCCATTAGCTGGACCCTTGATTCAGTTTGCTTCTAGGCTGTGGATCCGTGCCTTTCAAATTCTCATGAGTTTGAGGCATACAGTGTATGACTTAGGCTCAAAGGCAGGAAACAACTGGGCAAGCTCAAACAGGGTAGTGAGGAGGTATTAATAATAAAGAGGCTGTTTACAAAGGCTTAAGCACAGCTAAGGGAAAGCAGAGGCAAGGATGTTTCAATGCCTTAGGACTGGCAATAGCAGGAAGGGAGTCAGGACTCTCCCAGTCCTGAAAGGGCCTGGAGGAAGCTGCTACCACAACCTGGAGAGAATGGACATAGGTGAGGCCACCCAATAGGAGCCATGGCCTTTGGGTCGGTGAGGAACACAGCCAGTCTGTGACAACGCAGCCAGGAGGGAGCTGAAAGAATAAACACTCCAACCCGTTCTCCACCCCCACTTTTGATCTCCTGCTGGTGCCGTTAAGGCTTCCACCCAACCAGAAGTCAGAGGTCGAGGGAGCCCAATTTATGTGGTTTATAAGGTCAGTCTGTTAGAGCCCAGAGCAGAGAAGGACAGAGTGGAAGATATCCAGTTCTTAAACACACCATTGATTTTTAGATAAAGTAATTAAATATCGTGAACATTTTGAAAATTAATAAGAATAATAGCTTAGTCTGAGCCAAAATAATAATTATTAGAGGTTTATAACAGTGAGAGGGATAACAGCTGTCCGTGATCAGGATGGAGAGCCAGCGCAATAAGAGCTAAGCCTTGTCTTTTCCTAGTTAGCTTCACCTGTTATTTTCATTTTAACAAAGTTATAGGATTCCTAACTCACATTTATTGGTCACTTACAATGGGAGCAAATGCTCGGTACTTTTGTCAGATGGTCTGACTTTTAAAATCCATTAATTACACTCATTCAAACTAATATTTGAGGGGGCAGGTATAGCTCAAGTGGTAGAGCACATGCTTCGCATGCAAGAAGTCCTGGGTTCAATGCCCAGTACTTCCTATAAAAATAAATAAACCTAATTACCTCCCCACTGCCAAAATAAAAAATTGAATAATACAACAATAAATAAATAAAATACTAAAACAAGCAAATATTTGATACCTACTATGTGTCAGGGAGCATAGATCAGTAAACAAACATGTCCTCTTGGAGACTGGATTTCCCACAAACAAGCGATGTGTGAGATAAGGACAGTTCAGAACAAGATAGGGGAGGGGAGAGAGGGATGCGGGAGAGTGGGAGAGATGAAGAGAGCGGGTTGACCTTTGGTTATGGGAGGCCTCTCTGAGGCTGTGACATTTTTGCTGAAACCTATTAAAAAACAAATGTTAGCATCTTAAAACTTTTGAGAGGCTATCTGAGCAAAAATTGATTGCAATTGAGTAGCACCGAATCAGAAGTACTTAGGAGTGCTCTCCTGATAGGATTTGGGAGGAAAGACTTATATTGAGAAAGTGAGGACACAAAGAAGGAAATTGTTTGATTGGCTGTAGCTTAAAGCCCAGTTGGCAATTTGTGATTGCTTATCTTTAGTGTTTTGATATCATAACCTTGAGGCATTTACAAACTTAGATTTTGATTGGCTTACATAGGCTGTCATGGCATGAGAGCCAACCTCAATCTTTTTGTGTGTGTGTAGTTTTTTGGTTTTTTCTTGTTTTGAGGGGAAGGTAATTAAGTTTTATTATTTATTTTTTAAATGGAGGTACTCGGGATTGAACCCAGGACCTTGTTTCTGCCACTGAGCTATACCTCAATCTAATTGTTTCCCTGTTTAGTTGTTTTGTACTTTAGACCTGAACTATAAAAAGGAGCTCACCATGCAGCGATCTGGGGACAGAGGGAAGAGGAAGACTCTTGTGAAAGGAAAATCAAAATGGAGTCGGTATTGCTAAGAGAGCGCTCTAAAATGGAGCCAGAAGGCCATTAAAGAAGTGTGGCTTATGCATGACTCACCGTGGATGCAATCTGAGCTTTTGACCTGATGAAGTTTAACGCCTTCCAGAAACTTGAGATACTTATCAGACCCTTACCCTAAAATAACTTGTGACAGTCTTATGGGACCCCTCTCCTGAAACAACTTGTTGCTCCTAAGGACAAATATTTTCTGACTCACGTCAGAATCAATCACAAATCTTGCCAGGCAACTTTTAACAGCCTTGTGGCTTTTTGTCTTTATAAGCTCCTGAATCTTCCTCTTCCTAGAACTCTCCTTCCAGGTTACTTGAATCTGTGTCTCTCAAAATGCCATTCTTAAGACCCCAAATAAACTCTTTTCTTATTTGCAGCCTTCTGCGTAATTTTTTTTTTTTTGGTTGATGCTCTGAAGAAAAAAAAATGTGCTTAGTAAAGTTTGAAGGACTGAAGGAGATCAGGGTGCCTGAATGGCGTGCAGGATAGTAGGAGATTAGACTGCAAGAGCCAGAGGACAGATCAGGTAAAACCTTGGTGATCAAAGGACTGAATCCGCGTGGTTTCTTGTTTGCTCGTGTGAGTCTGCATGTTATATTCAAAAGGAAATGGAAAACGCTCAAGCTTTAAAGAAGGGGTTGGATACCGCTTGGGCTACAGTGTGAAGAACGGAGGAAGCCGTGGGGAGTGAGTGAATCACAGCAGGTCTTGGACGGAGCTGAGTCTGGTGGTGGTTTCTCCAAAGTCTACACCTCTCCCAAGCCCCCACCTGGTATCCTCAGCCCCCTTACGAGAGGTGAGACGTGCCCTCCAGGGAAAAAGAACAGCAGTTCTGGTGGTGGTGGTGGTGGTGGTGGTGGTGGTGGTGTTATTGTTGGTGACAGGCAGCATATGTTTCTACAGGACCTCAGTGCCTGGGGATCTGAAGCCTTCAATCCTGGGTTGCTGTCATGGCAGTGACAGCTCTTGGAATCTCTTCATCATAGACTCCCACATCTCAGAGCAGTAGAGCCTGCACGTGGCTAAGAGCTTGGGCTCTGAACTTAGTATCTGAACCCTTATTCTGGCCTAAGATGAGTGTGATATTGTGATATATAACATGAAATATATTTGTTCTGTTTCTGGCACAGAGCTCCTAAAAACCCTTGGAATTTCCTAAGCAGTAAGGTCAATGGGAGTATTTTTGTTAAGAGTGTCTTTGTTCCTGAAATAGCTCCAAAGACTTAAAAGCAAAAGAAGCATCTTGTTATTCATAATGAAGCTGTTTCAACCATACCTGAGTTTACGTTACTTTTGGAAAGCTCCTACTGATGAGGGCAGGCGGCCAGGGGAAACAACCACTTAATTAGAGGGTTGGAAATTTCATTCCCCTCCCCTGCAGTCTCTGGGGAGGGGAAAGGGGCCAATGGTTGAATCAATCATCAATGGCTAATGCTTCCAGGCTGGTGAACCCAAGGAGATTTGGGGAGGGTGGCACATCCAGAGAGAGCTTGGAAGCTCAGTGCCTCTTCCCCCTAAAACACACTCTATGTATCTCTTCCATTGGCTGTTCCTGAGTTATAACCGTTTATAACAAACAGGTAGTCTAGTAAGTAAAATGTTTTCCTGAGTTCCATGAGCCACTTAGGCAAGTTAAAGGAATCCCGGGAAGGGGTCGTGAGAACCTCCAATTTATAGCTGGAAGGGCAGAAGCCCTGGTGACAACCAGGACTCGTGATTGTTACCTGGTGGGGGTGAAGGGAGGGAAGGCAGTCTTGTGGGACTGAACCCTTGGGAATGATGCTGTCTCCAAGTGAACAGTGTCAGAACTGAGTTTCATCGTGGGACACTCAGCTGGTGTCACAGAACTGCTTGATGCGTGGACAGCTCACACAGCTGGTGTCAGAAGTGACGTCATGTACTCGTTTAGTACTGAGAGCAGAGGAGAAAATCAGAAGTGAGTTTTCCTTAGATATGAGTCACTTAACTCCTTAGTAATTCAATTTCTTCACTTGTAAAATGGTGATAGTAATATAGTACCTTATCCAAAACACATGTCTCAGAATTCAAAAATTTCAGGATTTTGGAAAGATATCATGGTGCATGTACTGTTGCCGGTGGATGTAACCGGTGTTTCAGGTTCTTGTCCCGTCCCAGAAAGAGTTCAAAGACAAGACGTAGTGGTTAAAAAAAGCAAAGTGAGGATTTATTAAAGGATGGACAGTACAGTCTCAAGGGGAGAGTGGGCAGGCTCAGGTGAGCAGCTGTCCTGAATTTCTTTGGCAAGTTGGTTACATAGGGTGTAAAAATGAATGGGCGGAACATTCATTGGGGAGAGAAGGGTTTGGGGTCGTATTCCCTGATTTTCATCCCAACTCCACCTTCCCAAAGTGAGGAGGGAGGGATTTTTGTCCTTATTTAGTTTGGATTGGAAAAGGTGCATGATGGGTACTTCTAATCTGCAAGGCTAATTTTATTGAAATGAGGGCATAATGAGCAAACGATTCCATTCAGACACTGGAAATTCCTGCCTTTTCTTACCTTTCTTTGTTGGTCTCCAGGCCACTCATCATCTCAAATGGTGTGGCCCCTTATCAGCCCAAAGGTTCCTGCTTTTCTTTCTCTGCCTGGGGACCCCTAGTGCCTACATGATGTAGGGTTTTCTGCATTTGGCCCATGCCCCTCCTTTCTGCCCAATTCCTGCCATTTGGTCTGTGTCCCCCTTTCTCTGCTCATATCTAGCTCTCTGCCTGCTCTAACAGGACCAGATATTATGAGACACCCTCCTAGGGTTCTAGGGCATAATGTTTCTGCATTGCAAGATATAATGGGTTCACTCCCTTATGTGATCCTGCTGTCCCTGCAAGTGTGGGCAGGACCTGTGACTTGCTTCTAACTGAAAGAATAAGGCACAGATAAAAGGACGTATGTGATCAAATGTACATGATTATGTGATTATGTTACGTAGGATCGTAGCACCCATCTTGCTGGAATCTGTCTCAGTCTTACCCTACTCCTTTCTCACTGGCTTTCAGGAAGCAAATGGTCATATTAGAGGACCCCACATAGCAAATACGTGGGCAACCTCTGGCTGATAGGCAGAAATTAAAAAAAAAACCAAAACCAAAAAACCAAAAACCAAAAACAAAAACAAGTTAAGCCCTCAGTCCCACTACCTTAAGGTACTGAATTCTGCCAAAAACACATGTAAGCTTAGAAGTGGATCCTTCCCCATTCGAACTCAGTTGAGACTGCAGCCCCAGCTGACACCTTGATTAAAGCCTGGTGAAACCCTAAGCAGAGGACCAAGCTGAGCCCTGCTCGGACTCCTGACCAACAGAAACTTGGAGATAGTAAATGTGTGTTGGTTTAAGTCATTAACTTTGTAGTAATATTGTTACACTGCAATAGAAAGCTAATAAAAGAATGGCTTATCCGTGCCTTTTCCTGATTTGTAAAATTACTAAATAAAAAATTTTAAATAATTGAAATGGCCTCACATCTGTTCAAGACAAGTTTTGCCACCAAAAGAGTTTGGGCTGCAAATAAAGGAAAAGTTTCAGAGATTTTTTGTTATTGTTTCCAAATTACAGATAAGGGATTGTGGACTTGTGTTGTTTAAGTTTACAGGGTTCTGTGAGATGGAGAAAGATACTGTGTGTAACGGGCTTTGAACAGGATTTAGCGCACAGGAAGTCCTCCATAAGTATTGGCAGTTATTATGATTAGAATCAGAGTTCTGGGGCAGGTCAGCCTGTCTGCTCTGTTGTTCCTTGCAAGTCACTCTTCCTCTCAGATTCTTCGTCTCTAACAGGAGGGCCTCTCGGAGGAGCCAGAAAGGGGGCGGGGTTAGAAACTCCTGTGTATTGAGCCCCTATTCTGGGGAGTTTCTGGGCTGGGTGCTCAGCGAGCTGTAATGTGAATTGCTCTTGACTGATGAATGACCCTGGGGAAATGGCTTCTCCTCGCTGAGTCTCAGTTTCCCTGTCTGTCAAATGGAGCTGGCTGGTCCTTCCCTAAATACATGAGAGAAACAGCATGACAAGGTATAGTCCCTCTGGACCGAGAGATTATTTTTGTCTTGAATATTATTTGAGGGGAAGAACAGATGCAAAGGTTTGCCTGGCCTCTCCTCATGTACACAGAGGAAGCCTTCCTGATCCCCTGGCCTAACCCCAGCCTCCACCACAACGCAGAGTATGGAGGACTGGCTCCTTGCTCCTTGCCTAGTCGTCTGTGCACCTGGAGTGGGGCTCGAGGTCTCCCTGCGCCCAGACCACCACACCCACCTCTGCCTCCCCTACTCGTCACACAGTAATGACCTGGGTCATAGCATTCCTCTCCCACCTCCCCCACTAGACTGCCGGGTCACACGGACAGCCCAACGCCCTGCATCGCTCACGGTAGAGTAGGGTCAATGAAAAGAGGAAGAGTAGAGAGTTTACCAGGTGAACAGGAGGGTGAGACAACACTTCTGACCTGCACACGCACTGGTGACAGCCCCAGGGATGGTCAGAGTAGTCCAAGTTGGGTGTATTTTGAAGGCTGAACCAAGAGACTTGCTGAAGGACTGGAAGTAAGGGAAAGAGAGAAATCAAGCTGTTGTTCATTCATTCATTTTCAACTAATAATTAGTGGTTATTAACTAGCTACCAGGCGCTACCTAAGGTGCTTTGGGAACAGCCGCAAACAGGAGAAGGTCCCTGATCTCAAGGAGCTTACGTTCTAATTGATGGAGACAAACAATAAACAAAATATCATGGAGCCTGTTAAGCGTTAAGAGGAAAATAAAAGAGGGTGATGTAACAGATTATTAGGTAGGTTAGATTTGGCTGAAAATCCCATTCAAAATGGCTTTAACTTTAAGGTTTTTATCTCATATGAGAAGTCGGATTAGGATGGTTCCAAGGCTGGTACCTCACTGGCTCCATGATGTTGTGACAGCTCAGCATCTCTGGGATCCTCTCGAGTTTTCCTCTCACGCTTGTAAGATGGCTCTGTGCGTCTCAGCAATGTGTTCTTGCATTAAGGTGGCGGGAGGCAGGGAAAATGGACCTGCTTTTTCTCATATCTCCTTTTCTTTCTTTTTTGGGGGAGGGGATTTTTTTTTAAGGGGAGGTGATTAGGTTTATTTATTTATTCAATGGAGGTACTGGGGATTGAACCCAGGACCCTGCACGTGCTAAGCATGCGCTCTACTGCTGAGCTGTATCCTACCCTCTTTTGCATCTCCCTCTCTAAGAGCACAGAATACTTGCCTAGAAGAACTCCCAGCAGAGCCCTCAGTATTACAGCACATACCATGACTAACCCAGTTATTGCAAAGGGAAATAAGACACCATCTTTGGCTTAAATCAGTCACTTTATTGCCTGGGCTGGGAATGGGTCTCACTGCCTCTGCAGCCTATGGCCACCCGATACCCAAACAAAATCCGGGTTCTGTTAACAGAGAAGAGGAGGGGACAGGGAAATACTGTAAGCAACAAACACTGCCATCCACAGAGAGTCAGGGAATAATTAAAGTGGCCGCAAGGTGGCCTCCCTAGAGATGGTGACATTTTATTCATCAAGAAGTTGTCAGTCTTATGAAAACTGGAGGTTAGCATTTAGGCATATAAAGGGCAAATGCACTGCTTATGGGTACAGGGTTCCTTCTCGGGGTGATGAGGATGTTCTAAAACTGATTGTGGTGATGGTTGTACAACTCTGAATATATTAAAGCCTATTAAATTCCATACTTTAAATGGGTGAATTACATGCTATATGAATGATATCACAAAACTGTTTTTTTTACATTTTTTAATTGAGTTATAGTCATTTTACAATGTTGTGTCAAATTCTAGCATAGAGCACAATTTTTCAGTTATACATGAACATATATATATATTCATTGTCACATTTTTTTTTTGCTGAGCTACCACAAGATCTTGTATATATTTCCCTGTGCTGTACAGTATAATCTTGTTTATCTATTCTGCATTTTAAAATCCCAGTCTGTCCCTTCCCACCCCCCGCCCCCTTGGCAACCACAAGTTTGTATTCTATGTCTATGAGTCTGTTTCTATTTTGTATTTATGTTTTGTTTTATTTTTAGATTCCACATATGAGCAATCTCTTACGATATTTTTCTTTCTCTTTCTGGCTTACTTCACTTAGAATGACATTTTCCAGGAACATCCATGTTGCTGCAAATGGCGTTATGTTGCCGGTTTTTGTGGCTGAATAGTATTCCATCATATAAATATACCACATCTTCTTTATCCAGTCATCTGTCGATGGACATTTAGGCTGTTTCCATGTCTTGGCTATTGTAAATAGTGCTGCTGTGAACATTGGGGTGCAGGTATCTTTTTGAAGTAGGGTTCCTTCTGGATATATGCCCAAGAGTGGGATTCCTGGGTCCTATGTTAAGTCTATTCCTAGTCTTTTGAGGAATCTCCATACTGTTTTCCACAGTGGCTTTCCTTGCTTCCCTCTCCCACTCTTACAAAGCTGTTATTTTTAAAAGGAACAGTAAATACAAATGCCCTAAGACTAAAATAAACTTGGTATAAGTTGCAAGAACTGTTTGACTCACTGGGTCAGACTGAGTGGAGAATTCTCCTAGCAGAACTTAATCACAGTTCATTTTTTTAAACTCAGTTTTTGCTTAATGTATATTGAGATCACTTTAGTAGGTACATACAAGTTAAGCATAAATATGTCATCCTGGTGAATTGGACCTTTTATCAACATGATGTGATCCTCTTAATTTAAATACTGCTTCAGTATTAAAGGCTATTGGTTTCTGATATTATTATAGATGCTGAGTTTTGTTTTTATTAGTGTTTGTCAGGTAGGTCTTGTTACCTCTCTTTCAATTATTTATTTTTTAAACACCTTTATTACTATATGATTCCTATACAGTAAACTACACATATTTCAGTTGTACAATTAGATGAATTTTGATAGATGTATACGCCCATGAAACCACCACCACGATCAAGGTACCTAACATTTCCATCACTCCCCAGGAGGTGCAAATATTGAATTCCCAATTTATCCCTCCCACCCCTTTCATCCCCTGGTAACCATAAGTTTGTTCTCTACGTCTGGATCACAATTTATTTTTAACAAGGGATATAGAGCTAAATTTCTGAACTTCTGATGAAAGATAGAGAAACACTCTATATTTTCAGGTGTGATATTCCCCATTGATGTTTCTTTCCCAGGAATGCAGGCTTCAAGCCACTCTGCACCTCTGGCCTCCAACAGACCTGCAGCCAGTGGTCGGTGGGACATCGCCTCATCTGAAGGGCTTCCACTTCGACTTCCCATATTTTTTTTTTTAGGCTAGAAGCCATTTTATTTTATTTATCATAATTATTTAACAATTCACATGTGCTTTTTATTTATTTATTTTTTAACTGAAGTACAGTCAGTTACAATGTGTCAATCTCTCATGTACAGCACAACGTCCCAGTCATGTGTATACATACATATGTTCATTTTCCTATTTTTTTTCCATTAAAGGTTATTACAAGATATTGAGCATAGTTCCCTGTGCTATACAGAAGAAACTTTTTTAAAAATCTGTTTTTATATATAGTGGCTAACATTTGTAAATCTCATACTCCCAAATTTATCCCCTCTCCCTGCCTTTCTCCATTAACCATAAGATTGTTTGCTAAGTCTGAGAGTCTGTTTGTGTTTTGTAGATGAGTTCGTAGTATCCTCTTTTTTTTTTTTTTTTAGATTCCACATATGAGTGATATCATGTGGTATTTTTCTTTCTCTTTTTGGCTTACTTCACTTAGAATGACGATCTCTGGGTCCATCCATGTTGCTGCAAATGGCATTTTTATGGCAGAGTAGTATTCCATTGTATAAATATATCACAACTTCTTTTTCCAGTGATCTATCAATGGACATTTAAGTTGTTTCCATGTCTTGGCTATTGTATATAGTGCTGCTATAAACGTGTATCTTTTTGAATTATAGTTCCCTCTGGATATATGCCCAGGAGTAAGATTTCTGGATCATATCATAAGTCTATTTTTAGTTTTTTGAGGAATCTTCACACTGTTTTCCACAGTGGCTGCACCAAACTGCATTCCCACCAGCAGTGTAGGAGGGTTCCTTTCTCTCCACAGCCTCTCCAGCACTTATCATTTGTGGACTATTGAATGATGGCCATCCTGGCTGGTGTGAGGTGATACCTCGTGGTAGTTTTGATTTGCGTTTCTCTGATAATTAGTGATTTTGAGCATTTTTTCATATGTCTATTGGCCATTCATATGTCTTTAAGAGACTGGAGACTGGAGAATTGCTTGTTCAGGTCTTCTGCCCATTTTTGGACCAGGTTGTTTGTTTGTTTAGAATCCCCCTTATCAGTGACATTTAGTCTACTGCATAAGCTGTTAATTTTCCATTGGATACAAGCTTTAACAATAGACATTACCCAAGTCAGTTTCTGTCTTCCTCTTTTGTGGTTGAGATGATTTTTCCTGGTATTACAAAACTGCAAGAAAGCATTTTTGTCCGAGCTGCTGTTGTGGGCCTTGTAGCTGGGACTTGCTAACTTCCTGCAGGGCTGCAGAGGTACAAGTGGGCTTCTGCCAGGGACTGGCACTTGTCCAAAGCTGTGCCAGAGAAGGAGCTCAAGTCTATCTCACACACGTAACCAAGAACAAAAAGAAGGCCAGTGTTGCTGGCGCTTAGGGAGGAAGGAGATAAGGGTAAAGAGTAGACAGGGACTAGATCATAGAGGGCCTTGAGGATCATGAGAGTTCAGATTCTACAGCTAATTGCGATTGGGAGCCACTGGAAATCTTTAAACAAGGACATGACAAGATCTGGTAGGCATTTTTAACAGATCCATTTCAAGCCATAAATTTGAGAAAAATATCTGCAAAACAGATAACTGAAGAAGACTAGTATCTAGAGTGTTAGAAGTACTCCTGCAAATCAATATAATGAAAGACAACACAACTAGAAAATTGGCAAAATACCCGCCCGAGTAGGCAGCTCTCCGCAAGAGGAAATCCAGATGGTCAATAAACATACGAAAAATGTTCAATCTCATTAATCGACCAGGGAAATACATGTTAAAACCTCAATAGAATAGCTGTGTGACCCACCAGCTTGATAATAGTGGGGGAAAAAAATCTGACATTACCAAAACGTTGACACTGCCCATGCAAACGCATCCTCTAGTGGTCAGAGTGTTAAATTGGTATAAGTATTTTGGGGAATTGAAACTGCCTGCCTGTATCTCATCTCACAAACTTTCCCTATGGTGTGAGCTCTCTCTGAAATTATCACGAATTATCACACACACACATGTGCACGTGTACACATACACACTTCCTTCCTGGATGCTCCCCCACCTTCCACTTGAAAAACTGAGCAGCCTCTCCTTTGAGCGTCCCTGCTCTCGTACATAAGTCTGTCTTGGTGTCTATGATTTACTCTTCTGAAATGTGAACCTTTGTGTCTTCATTTAGACGGTATCCTTTTTGCTTCCATAGGGCCATGTTGTGAACCTGTGTGCCTAACAAACATCACGGCAGCAGGAACAGAGCTGGCACAATCGCTGTGTGTTGAGTTAGTTAACTGAATAAACATCTCCTTTGCTCCAAACACCTCTACAAGTCTTGGCTCAGTTGATCTTTGGGACTGAAACTTCAACCACTCTGGCTTGAAATCCAATTTGTCACAACCCTTTTTTGTATTATGTGAAAGTTTAATGTTCACATGGGCTTGTGAACATCAAAATATGAGTAATACATCAATCATCCTTTTCCATGATAATGAAAAGGCCACGATGAACATTTATGTAAATCAATTTTCATCTTAAATCACCTTGCTTTTTCTCTTATTACATGGTGTCAGTGAAAGTCAGTACCATAAGTCTTCTGAAATTTCCTAACCATAAAGTAATTTGTAGTTTCCTTCTCATTTATGCAAGTCATTAATAGCTTTATAATCTATAGCAAAGCTGAAAGCACCCAATGCCTGTTAATGCTAACCTTCGCAAAAGCTCACTTACATACCATTTCTCCACCTTACCGTCTCCCAGGCCCCTTCCCCCCAAACATGAGAAATTCAACTCAGGGAAAAGTGATTCTGATGATTTATTCAAATATTACTGTATAAATAAAATTTTGGTGTTACCTTTGGCTCACCCTATCAAAATGTAATCAATGACTCAAATATGTCAAAAGTCATTTAAACTATCAGCTTCATTTCAGAAGTCTATTAACCCATGGTAAGCATTCAGATACAGATATAATATCTCATAAAGGGAGAACTGACAAGGTATGGAGGCCTTACACGTTAAATGCCACAGCAGGTTGACATACCAATTGGGATTCTTGGGTCCTAAGCAACAGACGTTAACTCTGTCTAAATTGAATAAGAGAGGGACCTATTGGAAGAATATCAAGCGCTCACAGTGTCAGTGCAGGAGACCGGGGACTTGGTCTTGGAAACAGGCAGGAGTATGCGCAGCTCCGGGAGGCAAGAGTGTAGGATTAGTCGGGATGTCCCACGGCAAGAGGGGTCTGTTCAGGGGGGCCTCCATCACAAGTGTATTTTCTCCCCTCTGTTCAAGATCCACTCCTAGGGATAATGTGTCCAATGAGGTGGGGTTGGGTCACACCCACCCCTCATGTAAAGGAGAGCAGAACTCTGTGTTACAGTCTGTCTTAGTCAGCCTGGGCTGCCGTAACAAAATACCATGGACAGGAAGGCTCAAACAACAGAAATTGATTTTCTTACACTTCTGGAGGCTGGAAGTCTGAGATCAGGGTGTTAGAGTGATGGGGTTCTGGTGTGGACCCTCTTCCTGGCTTGCAGATAGGTGCCTTCTTGCTAAGTCTTCACGTGGCAGAAATACAGACAGCTCTCTGGTGCCTCTTCTTATATGGACACTTACCCCAACATGATGTCGTCTAACCTTAATCACTTCCCAAAGGCCCCATCTCCAAATAACATCACATTAGGGGCTAGGGCTTCAATCTGAGTTCGGGGAAACACAGACATTCAGTCAATAACACAGATCTTCCAGATTACAACCCATGAGGAAGAAGTAACTGCCCACATGGGCATAGGTCTGCCTGGACGGCCAGACAACTAAGTTAGTGAGCAGATTGACTGAGTGTTTAAGGTCATGATGTAATTTAAAAAGACCACGAAACATCAATATTTAATTTAATCAAACATAGGAGAGTAATTAAATTCTAATAACTTTAAAGAAAACACACTTTATACATAAGTCTATGAAAGTGCAAGTTGTTGAAATAAGCGTTATCATTTTCTTTTCCTTGTTTTTTTCATTTTCATTTGATAGTTTCCCCGACAGAGAAGCAATGACCAAGAACCAAAAAGTTAAGAAAAATAGATGGGAAGCAAAAATAAACACTGATAAAATCTCATATGTTATGCTCCTTTATTTTGAGATTTAATGGAAGATAAAGCAGATGAATTCCTTTCAGCAGCAGGACACCCAGGCTCCAAGCAGGACAGCCAGTGGGGGGCACCGTGAGTGGAGGGGACATTGCCAACTTCTTACTCTGGGTCAGGCAGTGTTCTAGGACTTACAGGAACTAACTCACTACAACCACATGAGCTAAATTCTATTGTTATCTCCATTATACAAATGCTGTACACCTGCACCATCAGTTTGTTCCCTCTAGTGAAATCACAGCCAGGTAATGACAAGCATGTGTGCCTGGGGGCTGGTAAACTGGGAGTGGTCTGGGGCTGTGTCAGGAACAGCAAAACAGCGATGAACAAAACAAACAAGACCCCTTATCCTCACGGAGCTGCCGTTCGAGGGAGCAGAGACGTGACGGATGAGATGAATGAGTAAACAGTATATTTTGAAGTGATTCCCTAAGAAGGGAAATAGAACATAGAAAGGGGTTGAGAATTTCGGGGGAGAGACAGCGAGCAGCAATCTTAGACAAGATGCGTAACAGCAGTGTTCCCGTTGGGAACTGACTTGTCAGTATTTTAAAGGGGCAGAAATAAGACCTAGGGAACCATCTCAGAGGACCATGTGTGTGAACCTCCAAGTGACAGGGGACACACTCACCTGGTGAGAAGCTGAGGAAAATGAGCCCACACCTTTCACCTCCAGCCACCTGCTTGGGACCCAGGCACGCCTCTGGGGCCCGGGATCGGAAGTTCTGCAGCTCTTCATTGCGTGACTTGAGCGTGTTTAGAGCCTGCGCCCCGTAGACTTAAGCAACTTTCGTGGATCCAACTACAGCTTTTGGTCCCATGAGTAGAACATGGCTCCAGTGCTGATCTTTGCTTCTGGTGTTGATGGTTATTTTGTATTTCTGCTTGAACATCTTTTCAGCATCACCAGAGTTAGACCAAGACAAGTCTCAGGCTCTTCTCAGGCACTGATCGAGGATGGGAGTGATCCCACATCCCATGCCTCTTACAGACTCTACTTCGTCTAATAAAAAAAAAAATGACTGGTCCAGCATTTTCTTGCCTCAGTTGGACCCTCCACTCCCTGCTTTCTACATGATGCCTCTGAGTTCCTACTATCGTTCACCTCCAGGGCTCCCCAAAGGCTATTGTTCATAAATTAAAAACCAAAAAATTAAACAATAAAACCAATCAGTGGACTAAATAGGTTGGACACTTCATCTCACAAAACAAAACATGTTATTTCATTACTCGTGGCTCGTGTGACAGTGCTAATCCCACCGAGGCTTCCCGTTCTCTGTGACAGCTTCCTGGGGGCACCACCCCACCAACTCCGCCTACTCTGTTCATTCAGGCTCATTACCATGGCTAATTTTTTCCCACCATTACCTTTGTGCAATTTCACTCCCTTAGTTGCCGAAGCCTAATTTTATTTTTCTCCAATTTGTTTCGTGCTCCTTCTATATGAGTCATATAGTTGGGTATAATTACTAGGAAATTGGGTTTTGTTTTTCAAGTACTTGCTGGCTGACACTTCCAGTGATGTCCAGAATTTAGGTAGAAGAGTATTCATCACGCTTTCATGTGTGGAAGCACTGCCCTAGGTGTTTGGCGAGAGAACACACTGAAAACAGAAACAGGAGATCAATGGTCCCGATGGCCACGGGAAGCCCAGATTACAGGAGTGTGATCGAGGCACAGATGTGTGCGTCTGAGAGTGGATGGCCAACCTTCCGAAAGGCAATCACCCTCAGCTATTACTCCTTCCCACATTTATTGGTCTTGTCTAGATGGAGGACTATATTGGAATGGGCAGGGCATGTGGCTCTAATGCCAGTCACTTTCTGTGTAAGCAAATCAAGGTACAATTTGGGAGATTGTGTTGGATGGAAGGAGGATGCTTCACTCCCTTAGACAGAGCCCAAGGGTGTCACCGAGCCCAGAATGTGACCCCAGGCACACGGCAGGTTTTCTCAGAGGTTCCAGGCTAGGTCTAACTCTCATGAAGCTCACCAGGAATATCTCCGTGACTTTGCTCTAAGAGGCAAGGTCACTGCAGGCATTCAGCTAGTGTCACCCGCTGCAGCTGCAGCCCCCTCTCCCTGTCTGCCATCTGACCAGTGTCTGGTTGCAAAGCATAAGCCCAAATTAAACATGTGCTAAGAATGCCCAGCGATCGTCAGTACAGCGGACCCTTTCAGAGCCTGTAACCATGAAAGGCGAGGTCTTTTTCATCCTCAGTATCTCCTCTTCTGCATTTGCAGAATCTGCATAAAGTGGTAAGCTCAGTATGAAGTGCAGAGAAACCTAAATCTTAGGCATATACATTAAAAGGACCACCATTTTTGTACAAAGCGTGCAAATTTTCCTATACTATCCATTAACAGGAGCTACCCCTCACCTAGAAAGAGCTGGTGATAAACGCCAATCATTATTAGGAAAAGCGGGATGCAGAAGGACTTCCTCCTCTGGGGAGGACACAGGGTGGACTGCAGATCCCACCAAAACACAGGCTTTTCCTGTGAAAAGTGCTATAGCTCATGATGAGTGCTTTGGGTAAAACCAAACTTGTTTACAAGAAGCAGCAGTTTGAACTTAGGTCCAGAACTTGACCTGAAACGTAAGTGCGGTCCATGGTAGGCGGGAGGCCAATGGCTTCTCAGGGGACAGGCAGGGCTTCTGCCCAGGGGGATGTTTGCAGGTGAAAACTGCCACATGCAGGGATGCAGCATGTATTTCTCCGTCGTGGAGCTCGGCATGCTCGTGAGCCCTCATTTCTTCTGCGGGCGGGGAAAACACTTTAGTCCTGACTCTTCTGGGCAGCTTAGTCACTTCTGCTTTGAAATGCTCGAGCAATTCAAAGTGCTGGTACTCAGTCAATAGCTGTGTATCATCAAACGCATTTGGATACAGGTATGCACTATTTTCCAAGAGATCTACTCCCCATTAAGCAAAGCCCTTGCACACCTGCACACAGCAGGGAAGGGTGCCCTGGTGCTGGGGTGGGGGCTGGGAGGGGCTCCTCTGTGGACTGTCACACACTAGGGGAGGGGGATAGAAGGAACAGAAAGAGGATCGCTGGGCCACAATCAAGTTGTCAGCAGGGCTGCGTTCCCTCCAGAGGCCCTGGGGGAGAGTCCATTCCTTGCTTCTTCCGGCCTTGGGGCTGCCAACATTCCTTGACTCGTGGCCACAGCACTCCAGTCTTCAAGGCCAGTATCTTCAAATCTCTCTCTGCTCTTTCCAGTCACCTCTTCCTCTGTGTGTTGTCAAATCTCCCCTCACTTCCCTTTTATGAAGAAGACATGTGATTACTTTTAGGACCCACCTGGATAGTTCAGGATAATCTGCCCTTCTCAATATCCTTAACCTAATTACATCTGCAAAGGCCTTTTTTCTTTTTCTTCTTTCTTGTTTTCTTTTTCTTTCTTTTTTTGGCCAAACCAGGTAACATTCACTGAGATTAGGACATAGATACCTTTTGGGGGGAGACATCTTTCATCCTCCCACTGAGGTCCTACTCTGACATCAAACCTGTGTCTCCATCAAAGCTTTCCAGGAACCACGCATTGTTGTAACGTGCTGGAGTGCGTATCAAGCACTTTACAACAATGAATATAATACTTTGGTGTCTGAATGGAAAGTACTTTTGTGTCTATACTGCGTTGACCAGAATCCTAGAGGGAGGAAAGAGTCTTGAGCCTGGAAGTCTTTCAGTCAATTTCCTTCCCTGAACCACAGAAGGTTCTACCTATTGGAAACGGCCATTGGCTGTAAATGAAATTAATTCTAAGAACTTCCAGATCATTGGTACTAAGATTTGTATCGTAGGAGCTGACAACTTAAAGACCATTTCTAGAATTGTTTTCAAACTTTCACTCAACTGACCTAAAGATGAATTCTTCTGGAACAGAGCCCCTCTGTATTTTGAGGGCTGCGTTTATTCCAGAAGTGAACTTGCCCTAGTTAGGGCAGAAAGTAATTCTGACGACATTTACTGTAAAGAGTAAGGTAACAGTTATCAAAGTTAAAGTAAGAACAGTCTTTTATGAGCTCCAAGAAAGCCAGGTGGCAGACTTTAAGGTTGCTAGTTGTCAAGTCTTTGTTAGTGATATCCTCACGGCCAACTTGTCCGTGAAGTCATTGTTTTATCTCATTGACTTTCTGACTTCTGAACCATGCTTCTGAGTGTCTCTTTTTGGAATTAGTAGAACAAACACTTGTAACATCTTTCCTCAGATCTCTTCATTAAAGAACCCCCGGTTGACCAGTTGCTTTACTTTTTTGCAATATGTCTTTTTTTTCAGTTAAAAAATGCATGACAAAATTTACCATCTCAGTCATTTCTAAGTGCACAATTCAGTAGTGTTGTGTATTCACATTGTTGTGCACTCAATCTCCAGAACTTTTTCATCTTGTAAAACTGAAACTCTGTACCCATAAAACAGCAGCTCCCCATTCTCACCCTCCTTCCCCCCAGCCTCTGGCACCAATCCTTCTATTTTCTGTCTTTATAAATTTTACTATTCTAGATACCTCATCTAGGTGGAATCATGTAGCATTTGTCTTTTTGCGTCTGGCTCTTTTCACTTAGTATAATGTCCTCAAGGTTCATCCATGTTGTAGCAGGTGTCAGAATGCCCTTCTCTTTAAGGTTGAATGATATTCCATTGCATGATTTTTATCCATTCATCTATCAATGAACACTTGAGATGCTCCCATCTCTTGACCATTGTAAATAGTGCTGCTGTGTACACGGGTGTCCATGTACCAGTTTGAGTGTCTGCTTTCAATTTGTTTTTATCATATGTTTAAAAGTGGAATTACTGGATCGTATGGTAATTCCATGTTTAATTTTTTGAGAAACTGCCAGACTATCTTCCACGGAGCTGCACCATTTCACATTACCACTAGCAATGCAGAGGATCCCCTATTATTTCTCCACATCATCACCAACATTTATGTTCAAACATCTGGCGTTTTTTGATAGTAGCCATCCTAATGGATATGAGGTGATATCTCATTGTGGTTTGACTTGCATTTCCCTAGTGATCAGTGACGTTGAGCATCTTTTCATGTGGTCATTGGCCATTGGTGTATCATTTTTGGAGAAATGTCTATTCAAGTCTTTGCTCATTTTTAATTGGGTTATTAGAGTTTTTTGTTGTTGAGTCATAGGAGTCCTTTAAATATTTTGACTATTAACTCCTTATTGGATACATGATTTATACATATTTTCAACCCTGTAAGTTGCCCTTTCACTCTATGGATTATGTCCTTTTATGTACTAAAGTTTTGTTGGTTTCTTTTGACATGGTCTAATTTGTCTAGTTTTACTTTTGTTCCCTGTGATTCTGGTGTTACCAGGCCAGTGGTTTTTGTTTGTTTAAGACATTTTTAGAGTCATATAAAAGAACTTACTTGATAATCATAGGAATCATTCTTTCATAGTAGAAGTGAGTTCCAGAAATGTGAGACAGATGATTTAAGTCAGGTAAATATCAATATAAATGGTGTATTCAAGAATGAGAGACCGAAAATCTAAAATCTTTAATAACTCTTATAGAAAATGGATGTGGCAGGAAGTGTTGCAGTTTATCTAAAAGTAAATCTATGTTTGAATAAAGTCTGTTTGGTTTAGTTTGTAGTAATGGACCCATGTTGGTTTCTTAAGTTTGCAAATATATGACAGTAATGTGAAATAATGTTAATGTCAACGTTACTATGAGAGTTTATTGTTAGGGGAAGCTAAAACTTGGTGAGTGGCATCCAGGGAAACTCTACACTGTCTTTGCGATTTCTCTGTAAATCTAAAATTATTTCAAACTCTAAAAATTATTTATATTTAAAAAAAATTACTCCTATGAAGACACAAAACTTTGTTTTAACAATTTTCCTTATAAATCCTAACCTAGACCCACAGGTTGATGTCTAAGAAAACAGCATTTTTTGAACAGAATTTAATTTTCAGAAAGGTCATTCTCAAAAGCATGCTTCTTATAAACATCCACCAATCTTTTCCTCTCCTGCTTTGTTTTAAGGCTACATTTTAGGTTTTATACAATAAACATGTATTACTTTTATAAAAAAAAAGTCATGATGTTATATTTTATGATAAAATGTGTTTTAGTTTAAGAAAAAAGAATCAGCGGGGGGAGGGTATAGCTCAGTGATAGAGCGCTTGCTTAGCATGCACGAGGTCCTAGTTTCAATCCTCAGCACCTCCGTTAAATAAACAAACAACTTCCCGCCGCCCCCAAAAACAATCATCTTTGGTGAGTGAGTGAGTGCCCATCACAGGGCAAACCTCCACCCCTACCTACTTCTTTACCCAACACCTGATGCCACGAAGTCCTGTCTCAGGTGTGGCATTCTCCGGTTCTACTCCGGAGGCGACTTCACTTCTAGGGAACAGACTGCTCCCACCACTGAAGGGAGTCCAGTCCCCCTCTCTGCTCAGTAACCACACCTCAGTCCCACCTCCTTAGGCCACCGATGAAAACACAGTACCACCTTCTAGGAGGGTAGTTAGCAGTGTCCTCAGCCTTGCCACACAGCTGGCATCTGGGTTTTTCCCTTTGGTTATTCCCATTGCCTCCCCTGTCCCCCGGGCATGTACAGCTTTCCTCACAACTCCACGTTTCATGTTGTCATAGAGACACACTTAGGGCAGAGCGTCCCCTACAGGGTGCAGCCCCTGGGATACAGACACAGCCAGGGAGTGAGCCCCTCAGCCCAGAGGGAAGTTGAGCAGAGATCTAGGGTGTCTGCAGCCCCCAGGTCTGTGACCAGCCCCGAGCATCCTTGTCTCATTCATCCCAGGTTATCAAACCAGTACTATCATTTTCTATCTATACCATGATCCAAAAAATGTTCACCTAAGATGGACCACAGTGGGGTACATGGAGGTTGGGGGGGCACACTGACTGCCCCCTGGCCACCAATCAGAAGTTAGGGAAATGGATCAATCAGGAGTGAAGGAAATAACCAATCAGGA
Source organism: Camelus bactrianus (assembly GCF_048773025.1). NCBI lineage: Eukaryota > Metazoa > Chordata > Mammalia > Artiodactyla > Camelidae > Camelus > Camelus bactrianus. The sequence goes on from NC_133572.1 coordinate 19,931,496, forward strand.
GTGAAGGAAATAACCAATCAGGAGTGAGCTCAGGGAACCAATAGAATTTTAAGGGTAAGTAAGCCCTTTCAGAGGCAAAAAGTGGGATAGAGCCTCTGGGCCAGGGAACTGTATGGTGCTGGCAGGAGAGTAGTGGCCTTGCCTGGGCTTCCCGCTTCAAAACCACTGCTTGCTCGCTCTGCTTGGAGTTGTGAGAACAGCTCCAGCCCCAACACCACTGCTTATCAGCTGTGTGGTTTTGAGCCTCCATTTTCTCAGCTGGAAGGACAGAAATAACATCAACGTTTAAAGTCTGCACATTAAATGAACAAGGGGTGAATGCTTAGCCCCAGTGTGTGCAGACCTCCACAGACCTGCCTCCTCTCCCCACACCTCACTCTCTACTCCTTCCTCTCTTCCTGCTTGCCCATCTCTCTTACTCACCTGTGTTTTTCACCTTTGGTAGCATCAGACACTTTTTTTTTTTTTTTTTTTAGCAATTTTTAGCCAATGAGACTGCTGTCCAGTGAGTTGCCACACCATCTTTCTTCTATACTTTGGTCTTTACTTAGATCATCCAGCCACTTCTCATGCAGCCCATGTGATACTGGGTCGAATGGTTCTAATATTTCCCACACAACATAATCCCTGAGGTCTTAATAGACATCTCAATCAGAAACAGGGCAGGAATTCTATGCTTAAATACATTTGGTAAATGATGCATTAATCCGAGATAAAAAGATTTCCTTGTAGAAATTTTTGGAACTTTACGAGGCTAAAATGCACTGTAAGTCACCTAGGGGGCCATGGTTCCATAGAAAACGCTTTGAAAACGCTGAGTTAAATATTGCTGTTGCATTTCTTTAAAAAGTTAAAAATAGAATTACCATGTGCTCCAGCAATCCCACTTTGAGATATATACCCAAAATAATTGAAACAGGGACTTGAACAGATAGATGTATACACCACATTATTCAAAATAACCAAAAGATGGAAGAAACCCAAGTGTCCATTGACAGGTGAAAGGATAAACAAAATGTGGTATGTCGGAATATGAATACAATGGAATATGAATACAATAGAACAGTATTCATCCTTAAAAGGAGTGAAATTTTGACACATGCTACACCATGGATGAATCTTGAAAACATGCTAAGCGAAACAAGCTGGTTACAAAAAGAGAAATATTGTATGGTCCACTTATATGAGGTACCTGGAATACTTAAATTCACGGAGAAAGAAAGTAAAACGGTGGTAGCCAGGGGCTGGGATGGAGTGAGCTAAGGAATTACTGTTTGAAGTGTATAAAGTTTCAGTTTGGGAAAATGAAGAGTTCTAGAAACGTGTGGTCTTGATGGTTGCAAAACAATGTGAATGCACTTAGTGTCAATGCATTAAATGGTTAAAATGGTTAAATAAGTAAATTTTATGTTATGTTTATTTTACAACAATAAAAATATACAAATAAATAATATTGCCCTTGAATATTGATGTTCAGGGAATTGCACAAGAAAAGTTATGGTCTCATATAACTGATTATCAGAAGTTATATTCAACTTTCCTTTTTCCAACAAAGGAATCAGAATGCAACTCCCTCCAACCTTCTCCACAGAAAACCCAAAATAAGCACAACCAGTTAAGAAAACAAGGGTGTAGGACAAAATGCTTAGGGTAGTGAGAAAAAGCTCAAACATCACACATGCATTCCCACCGTCCACTGACAGTGTCATTATTGCCTTTCAGTAGATAATCCCAGCCCTCTAATTTCTGCATGATTGATTGATTACACTTTTCTTCACCTTGAAGTTTCATGTGGTCATGTGACTTGCAACAAAGTCAACTGTCATTTTCATATGGAAGCTTTAAGAACTGGTGTCTAATTCACTACTTTTTCTTTTTTCTGCCTAAGCTCCCAGCCAGGATGTCCCAATGAAAAAAGTGTACATGGAGGCCCAGGCTGAATTGTGATGAGCATGCAGTGTGGAAAAGAAATAAATCTTTGTTGTTTCAGCCTCTGAGATCCTGGAGCTACTCATTATTGCAGCACAACCTAGCCCAGCCTGACTGATAATATTACGAAAGCTCGATCTGCTATCCAGCATCTGGCAGAGTGTTTTAAAGTGATGCAAAACCTTCAGTAGAAGATGATTGTCAAAGAAGAGATTGGGCTTTTGGCATTGGAGATGCAAAGTCTGAAAACTCTCTGTAATTATACTCACTAAGGCCATCATGGAAGAAGCAACCGAGTCTCTGCTGAACAGCTTCAGGCAAGGATAGTGTGAACAAAGTAAGGCCAATGGAACAGCACCTGTGGACTAGAAGAGTTTAGACTAGAATAAATGCCAGTTCTTCAATCATGTGGTTAACCTCAGAATTCCTGCTCCCAAAGTGAGGCAAAGAGAGATATTTGGAACAGGGAATTTTCTTTTTCACTCTTCCTCTAAGACATATATCCAAATGGTACCTCAGATGCTTCCAACGTGAGCTTATGCACAAAGCTGACACTGCACCTATACTTCATTTTTCACCTGGAGTCTTTTTATGACCTCCCCAAAATGCATAAGAATATTTCTGTGAGCCATCCAGTAAGGCTAAATGTTTCTACAAATAACCAATGATGACCTTAAATGATCTTAAACTGTGACTACCCAGTGATTAAGCATTGTCTCTTGCCCAGCATTTAGAGGGATCTAGTATATGGTATCTAATGAATTGCAGGAAGTACTTTAATCAAAGATCTGAGGTGGGACGTAGAACAGACTTGTCTTTTTCCCCCAGGGGCTCACTCATGCAGCCTGCTGACACCGGTACTCCAGCTGGAAAGTAGTAAATGATTTCATATCCATTAGTCAACTGAGGCAGGAAACCTGGAGTATTATATTGAATCATATAAAATTGTTAACATTTATCATTTCTGACCCATATAAATGCCCCTTTTAACAATTTAATCTAACAGTTTATCAAAATGATTCACCCGGGAGGTTTGGAAACCATAGCTGATAGCTCCCGCCACAGCCAATACTCAGTGAAGGGCTCTAGAAGCCATGCTGAGCAGTAGGCACTGGGATGAGTGTATGAACCCGTGGCCCCACCTCCAGCATCCGTGTACCTGGTGCAGATTTTATCTGAGGTTTCCCATCACTCCTCCAGCCACTGATAAGGCAGTTGGAAGCGAAAAGTAGCCCCTCCTCCAAGAAAGACTGCAGACGCTGCAACTGGAGCCATACGAACCTCTGTAATAAAGGAGAAGCACACTGCTTAGCCACCACAAGAGTGAGCGGAAGGCGAGGAACAGGCAGAAAAGTAACCGGTAGCGTTCACAGCTAATGTTGCAAAATGTGGACAGACTCCTGTGCAAATAGTGACTCAGTCAGTCCTCTTGTAGCCCCACACAGTGGGCACCGCTATTACCATCACCCCCATTTTACAAATGGAGAAACTGAGGCATGGAGAGATTAAACAGTAGTAAAGTGAGGGGCTGGGATTTGAGGGGAGGCGTCTAGCTCCAAGACATAAACCCCTCGCTTCCGGGCTATACAGAAGGTCATTTCCAATACCTGCAGGTGGGCTCTCTGTCTTTCCCAAGAAAAATAAAATCTACATCAAAGAAACATTTTTCAGTTACTAAAAATATCACCTGGCCATCTTATTTACTTCCTCCGTGAGAAGAGCAGGCAGTTAATTCCCAGTGCAGCCTGAATATATTTAATGGTTTTATGTGCCTCTTGGGCAGTCTCAAAATGTCTTGAATTCAAACATTTGTGAAAAAGCTCTGTTAGCCCCTTTGTAATCCGGCTTTCTCATAATTAACAGCGGTTTCCCCTCCTCCTGAATCTCCTTCCATGTAGATTTAATAACAGTGCTTGACCCTGACTGTTATGTCTTATTTTCCAGGCAGTCTGCCGTGTGCATCGTTTATCATCCCATCATCGGAGAAAGCCAGTAGTTCTTTCTAGCAGTTCATCTTGCACGAGAGGGCAACTGGTTTATGATCCGGAACAAAATTGCTTGGCTTATTCTTGTGATCAGTCAAATGATGACAAAGTATTTTCCCCTCTGCATTTTAAAAGGGAATTGCTTTCTGCTTTTTCCAACCTCATCTCCCTCTCCATCTCCACGGGAGATGGAGCATAGCTGCAGTCATATATTTTCTGACTCTCAAACCCACAGAATTTCCTGAGGCTTCCTCCCTCTTCTCTGAATCCCAGTCTCTTCCTCCTTTAAGGCGTGCCTTAGGGGCTATATCAACCCTGAGTTATATATTTGAATTCTTATGTCAATTACCAATTAAGTTTCCTGCAATATCTCTTCTGGTATTGTCTGAAATGAATTCTTGTGCTGCGGGGGTGTGGCCAAGAGGGCAGAGGAGGAAGACCTTGAGCTCACCTCCTCCTGAGGGCACACCGACATCACATCATTTGCAGAGCAACTGTCTATGAGAATGAACTGAAGGCTAAAAGAAAGGATTTTCCACAACTGAAAATATAAAGAAGGGAGGGATAAATTAGGAGTTTGGGGTTAACATATACACACTACAATATATAAACTAGATAAGCAGCAAGGACCTACTATATGGCACAACAATATCTTGTAATAACCTATAATGGAAAAGATCTGAAAAAGAATATATATATATATATGTATCACTGAACCACTTTTCTGTACACTTGAAACTGACACAACATTGTAAATCAACTCTACTTCAATTAAAATGTATTTATATATATAGAAGGAACCACAATAAGATGAATAGGAGGGCAGAGACATGGTGAAGATTCCTGGGCAGGTGGCCCACAAACAGGCGGATAATCTAATCGCCAAGTCTCTCCCCGAGGAGTGGAGGGTCTGAGCCCCACACCCTCCGCCTGAGGGTCCTACACCAAGAGGAAGAGCCCGCAGATTGTCTCGCTTTGAAGGCCAGCAGGGTTTGTGCACAGGAGAGCCAAAGGGCTAGAGGAATCAGGCTTTGCTCGTAAAGGGGACACAAAATCTTACATGTCCTGAGTCCCAGTGCAGAGGCAGCGGTTTGAAAGGAGCCTGGATCAGACCCACTTAGTGACCTTGGAGAGCCTCCTGGAGAGACGGAGAGCGACTGGGACTCCCCCTCAGGACGCAGATTCCGGCAGCAGCCTCCTTGGGGAGTGTGTTCTCCCGTGAGGACACTGGTGCTGGCGAGGGGCATTTTGGAATCCTCCCTCCAGCCTGTTACCTCCAGGGGCTCACCTGCACACCAACAAGCCAGCACAACCACACAAGGGAGGACCTGGCAGCCAACCAGGCCAGGGGCCAGCCCCACCTACCAGCATGCCCACAGTAGTCAGCCCTGCCACACAAGAAAGGACCCCACAGCCTACATAGGTGGTACCTGATTACCAGAGGGGAGTGTTCTCCAGCCCACACATCATGTCTCCTGCATATGGCCACTTCTCCAAGATCAGGAAGTGTAACCAACCTACCTAATACACAGAAATAAATACAGTACACAGGCAAAATGAGGAGACAGAGAACTATGCTCCGAACAAAAGAACAACACAAAACCCAGGAGAAGAAATAAGCAAAGTGGAGATAAGCAATCTGCCCAATAAAGAGTTCAAGGTAATGATTGTAACGATGCACAAGGAACCTGGGGGCATAATGGATGAGCCCAGGGAGAAGTTTAGTGAAGAGTGAGAAATATAAAGAAGAACCAAACAGATGTGAAGAGCACAACAACTGAAATAAAAAATATATACTGGAAGGAATCAAGAGCAGATTAGATGATACAGAGGAATGGATCAGCAAACTGGAGGACAGAGTAGTGAAAATCACCCAAGCTGAACAGAGAAAAGAAAAAGAGTTGTGTAGAGTCAGCCCCTTAAGAGCAGTTTTTCTCAGACCAGGGGCAGAGCCAGCTCACGGCCACCTGGTCAAAGGGAGCAAGAGATCTGGTGCCCTGGCCTCACCTCCTACTTCCCTCCAGCCCCCTGCTGGGCTTCCCCATACCTGAACCCAAAGGAAGCAGGAGGAGCAGAGACCTGTCTGAGGTCAGTGCCCCACAGATCAGCAACACAGGAGGAGAGAGAGTGGAAGTGAAAATACCATGAACTGTGTGTAAGCAGCTTGGAAATCATCACTCTTCCCTGAGAACAAGTGAAAAGCTGAACAAAATGAAAAATTAACAACTCCTCTTAAATATGTCAGGGTAATGAGGTCACGGGGCAAACTGCTGCTCCCAAAATTGGAGAGATAGACAGGCAGGCACGGAGAGTCACAACTTATCCAGACTAGACTCTCAGGAGCAGAAATCTCCCTGGAAACCAACACTGGAGTAGGAAAACCTGAGCTCTAATGGATGAATCACTGGTGGCTGAGTGGGGACAACTCTGAGAGTAAAACACTCCAAGTGGACCCAAGGGAATATTACTCAGCGTTGAAAAAGAAATGAGCTATGGAGCCATGAAAAGACACAAAAATTAAATGCATGTTACCGAGTGAAAAAATTCAGTCTTAAAAGTCTACATCCTGTATGATTCCAGCCTGCTGACATTCTAGAAAAGACAAAACAGTGGTGAAAATTAACAGATCAGTGTTTGCCAGGGATGAGGTGGGAAAGGAGTGAACAGGCAGGGCAAGGAGGATTGTTAGAACACAGAAAATACTCTGTATGACACTATACTGATGGATACATGTCGTTAGACATTTCTCAAAACCCACAGAACGTCTAGCACCAAGAGTGAGCCCCAATGTCACCTCTGCACTTTGGGTGATGGGAATGTATCAGTGCAGGTTGAAATGTACCTCTCTGGTGGGGGATGGAGGCTTTGAGTGTGTAGGGACAGGGGATAGACGGGACATCTCCGTATTTTCAACCAGTTTTACTGTGCATCCAAAAGTGCTCTGAAAAATAAAGCTTATTAATTAAAAAATTATAAACTATGGTGACATGAGCCATGAGAAGAAAGGGGACCCGAGTGCTGGCTCAGAGGAGGATGTGCAATGTTTCAACACATGTTAAGAGTCGACTCCCCACTGTGGTGACTCCCCATCTCTGCTGTGCATCAGAATCGTGAGAGGATCTTGGAATAAATACAGGTGTCCTGGCCCCTTACGGGACAGCAGCTGCATCAGAGCCTCCCTGGGAGGGGCCCCGGGTGGGGGGTTGCTACCGCCTTGTCTTCCTAGGAGCACTGTTCGGGGCACAGCAACTTCATGTCTTTGTATCTTGAGACACAAGGTCTTACTTCACCACAAAATACCTTTGAATCTGAGTCCAACCCAAGACTCATTTATCCATACTTTAGGTGAACATCGCGTCACATGGATTTTGCATTAGAACGGGCTCTTGTGAAAAGATTTTCAAGAAGAGTCTGATTTCACAGTTAACCCGAGGGCCCTTAACTGTAACCCAAGCGTACTTGGTGTGTTTATCCCACGTGTCACTTGGCTTTTATGGGGAGCTTCTCAAAACTAAGATGGCTTATATTTGGCCTTCATGAATGTAGTCATCTTAGCCAAAAATGTGATGCCCCTGCATCAGTTAAATTGGGAAAACTGTGGGGTTCCTCCAACTGCCCATGGCTGCACTGAGGTTTCGATTTAACAGCCTCAGGGTGTTGCCCAGGTGATGCAGGCACAAACGAAGCTGTCCCAGAATTGTCCAGAATGCACTGGGATGATGCCTGCACTTGCTTGTAGTACCCAGACCCAGGAGACAGGGGCCAATGGTTAGCTGCATCTTCATTGCTTGTGTACCAAGGTACAATTTCCCTCTTGCCATGCTCAAGTCATGGAATAAACTGTCTGCTCCAGCCGCTGGGAGGAGAGGGATGGAAGAAGCATGGAGGCGTGGAGCACAGCCGGATGGACGGTCACAGGAGTAACAGTGATCTCAGGGAGAGGGGTGGTTTGCACTGAAGACTGGCAGCTGAAACTGAGAGAAAACAGAGGGACTTTGAAGGAAACTTCTGTGGACTATGGGATGGATCTGATGTAGAGAGTGAGGAACAAGGGTCAAAGCAGGAGGGGTCCCCAGGTGTCTGGACTGAGCAAGAGAGCGGAGGGCGGGTATCTACTGACACAGGGATTCTGGAAGCCTAAGGGGGCCCCCTGTGGCTGGCTCCTCCAAGGACCATCACAAGGGTGTGGTTCATCGTGCTCCCCTAAAACAGGCCATACCCTCAGGACAAGATTCCTCCTTGGCAGATCAGAGCTGCTGAGATGGTGATTGGGAGCAGGGCACCTGTACGCTCATAAATTCATTCTGCTAGGCTCTTCATGCCTTCAGGTGTGCTCCTGGGCCAGACGTCTGCCAGAAATGCCCCCATTCCCTTTGCCTTTCCCCCACTCCTGTCCCACAGGCATCTGAGGATCTATACTCTTCTGTGTCCGGTCCTAGCGTGGGTACTGCCTGGCACCCACGAGGAGGGCCTTCAGGGACGGAGAACGACGCGGAGTCCAAATGCGCGTGCCTCCTCCACGCTCCACTCGTTAGGGAAGCAGGCTTCACTGGACGTGGTGTATCTACGCCTTGATGATATTTTTTCAGGATTCTCCGGGAGCGTTTTACTGTGGTTTACTTAGTGCCGAATAACCAACAGGATGATTAGAAAAGCTGTTCATTCCTCTTCTCTGACCCACATCCACCCAAACGCAGCCCCATCCATCTTCCTCCACGGTTTCCTGACGACCCTCCCCAGGGCTCCATGCAGACCTTTGTGATGACGCTCCTTATATCGTGCCCCCTCCCCAACTCCACCTTCCACTCTCCCCCTACCCACAGAGATCTGTGTAGGATACACCTCACACCATGTGCTCAGGCCTCCAGCCCTCTCCCTGAGGTCTGCACCCGCCCCTGGTGTCCCTACCCTGACTAGAGAGACGTCTGTGCAGCGGGCCTGCTCCCCGCCCCCTCCCCCTCCCGGTCTTCTTTGCCCCATTTCCCTGCCCGGAAACCTAGTTCTCAGGCCTTTATGAATTCCTGTCTTCTCTGCCTGGAATATTCCACCTCATGACTTTCCCAAGCTAATGCTTCTCTCCTTTTTTTCTTCTTTGTTTTTAAATTGAAGTATAGTCAGTGTATAACATGTCAATTTCCAGTGTACAGTATGTTTCTGTCCTGCCTATACATACATATATTCATTTTCATATTCTTTTCCATTATGGTTACTGCAAGATATCGAATATAGTTCTGCGCTGTACAGGAGAAACTTGCTGTTTATCTATTTTATATGTAGTAGTTAGTGTCTGCAAATCTTGAACTCCCAGTTTGTCCCCCCCGCCCCCACCGGGTAACCATACGTTTGTTTTCTATGTCTGTGAGTCTGCTTCTGTTTTGATATCAGCATAAACATCACCTCCCCCTGTTACCCTGTCACCCCTCTTATCCATCACCCTATTAAAATTGTCTGCAGAGCACATATCACCATCCTTTTCCTCTTTTTTGTTGTCTGACCTGGCCCCTCACTAGACTGTAACCTCTGGGGTCCACACGCCCACAAACTGCCAGGCTTTCTCCATCCCTGCATCCCAGTCACCAGAATGGTGCCAGAGATTGTAGAAGCTCCGTAGATATCACTAAATAAATTGATGTGAATGAAATCAACAACACACACACACACACACACACACAGAGTCAAGTGAACTGGTCATCCTCCAAAATGATTCAGGCCTTTTCTGGGCTGCTCTGTGCCCAAGGCTGCCCCCCTGCCTGTACCACCAGGCTCTCTGGGTGGCTGCTCATTGCTCCTTCAGTAAATGGAAGGACAGGACAGAGGGTGGGGGCAGGACCCCTGTTCCCCTGACAGCCTCTCCCTGAGCTCAGACGACACCTCTTGTCCCTCATTCTCCAGGCCCAGGACTGAGAAGACCTTCCCATGCTGTTAGTACCCGGGAGCCCCCACCCCCAGTCTTCCCCTCCCGCCGCCACAGCTCGGGTGTCTGCCTTCATCCCAGTTCCCTCACCTGCACCGTTTGGATGAAATGCTTCTGGCTGAAATCTTCTCTGATGTACCAGGTGACTCCCCACCTTTGTGTATATGATTTAGGATTCTTTTGGATACATACCGGTGGCGTGTAGTTTTTGTCTTTTTCCTTTATTTAAAAATTATTTTCAAATTTGAATATCTCTTACTTTTACTTTTTTAAGATACTGAAATAACTATTAAAGTACCCTGTATCTTCACTGTGGTCTGAGCGTCCATGTCCGTGTGTGTGTGCACATATGTGATTGCTACAAAAGGCATAAATTTTACTGTGTATGATTTTGAAATGTTTAAATAACAGGCACTATATGAAAATATCAAAGGTTAAAACTATTGAAAAACAGATATCAGATGACTGAAAAATGCCAACTCTTCTTAATGAATCAATGATATTGGAACTAAATTAATAATAAAATATGATTTTTGAGTGTTTAAACAATTTGCATCATTTTTCAAGCCAATCTAGTTTTAGGCAAATATTTAGTTACTTATGCAGATTTCTAATAGCTCACATCCTACAGTAATGACCTGTACTAATTTAAGCATTTCTATGAATATTTCAGTGGTGGCGTAAGTAAGAGTGCCTTTTGATTTAATCAAAACACAATACCTACCAATCTTATTCTAGTGGGTCTAAGGACATAGAAAAAATTAATCATAGGAATTATATTCAATGAACTTTATTGGAAATAATATCTTACAAATTATATCGGTTTATCTACTTGAATAAGAACTAAGTTACCAATCAACTAAGTAAATAAAGTAAAAAGAGAAAAATCACAATTCCTTTAAAAGGAGAAAACCTGCCCAGCTGTTGTGCTGTGGTTGTGAGTGTCTGGACCGGCTGCTGTGAGCTGCGTCAAACCTGCAGGTGGCTGCAGGTCCCTGGACGCTCACTGCGTTACCCTCCTCCTTCCTGGGGGGCCTAATGGCCCAGGGCCCCCCCTGACAGTGCCGGGCCCCTGGGGCCTGCAGGCGGAGCAGCAGGAGCACCAGGGCCCCTGGGGGGAGGCTGGACGTTGGACTTGACCTGGGCCAGCATCTGCCTGGTGCGGTCACTCTCCTGTCGCAGCTCCTGGAGCTTTCTCTCGGTGGCCGCTGCCGCCAGCCAGCTTTCCCCAGCTCTGTTCTCTTGGAAGCGGATCTCCTTGAGGTGGTAGGAAGTGGTTCTCTCCAATTCCTCGCCTACGTCTTGGGCTGTCTTCTTGCAGAGGTCACGCATCTGACATGTGGAGTCCAGGTCTCTACACACGTTGATGAGTTGCTTCTCTACTTCTATGCAGCGAGCTTCCACCTGGGAGAACTCTCTGTGAAGCTGCGTCACGTGCTCGTCATAGGCGTCAGGCAGACTTTGAAGCTTCAGCTTCAGCTGCTCAATCTCACCATCAAGCCGGGAATTCTCACACTTCAGAGAGGCTTCTTCTATTTGGAGACTTGTTATTTGTGCTGTAAGCTCTTGGATCATCTTCTTTTCTTCTCGCAAGCGCCTGGCTGTCCCCTGATGTTCCTCTTGGGGACGTGGAAGGGGCGCATTGCGGCCAGCATCACCAGTGATGCCCTTCAGATTGCCTTCCGCCCCGTGGACAGGGCGATGGCCATTTTCTGCTTCCTCCTTCGGCTGGATGTCTGGGGGCCCGCCATCCGCGTGACCTCCAAGGAGGTCCTCCAGGTGGTCTGCGATGGATCTTAGTCGGCTGATTCTATCTTGCAGGACCGGCGCCTCTCCTGCCTAAGCTTCTCTGATGGTTTTAAGGTGCGTTTTCCATCAGTGACTCGGGAAAGTTGAGGAAGCTGGCTCTTCAGTAAGTTTTTCACAAAGTCAGCAGTGTCCAGAACCAATGTCTTTCTCAGGTTTTCTTTCAAGGCCCAAAAACATAAGATCTGTAACAAGGGAGGACTGGCCTCCGGCCCAGGTGGCTTGAGGGCTTCGTGGGCCTGAGTGGTCGGTCCCATAGTCTCTTTATCTTTCTCACAAACTTCATCTCGGGCTGAAGACGTTTTTCCGAGCAACTTCTCCCTTCTTAAAGCGTACCATCCACTTACTACCAGGACCAGCACCCTGGCACACACCAGGATCTCCCAGCGAAACACAGGCAGACCTGGGACGTGTGTCAAGCTTTCATAAACAAGCAGCAGAGCGCCCCACAGGGGCTCCAGGATCAACTAGAACGTGGACCCACAGGCAGACAGCAGGACCTCCATGGCGGTGAGGCCTCTGCAGCTCTGCCTCTGAGGTCCAGTGTCCTGTGGGCCCAACTGACTGCTCAGAACCCTGCAGTGTTCCGTCTCCAAGGTAAACAAGTGCCTGACCACCAGGGCTGGGCAGTTAGGCTGGGGGAGGGGAGGCCAGCAAGGTCATAGTCAACAGTTGTCCCCAACTTTGCTCTGAATGTGGAAAGGGACCTCACTTACACAGGCCCTGGGCGAGGCGGAAGGGCTGATCACAGCCTGGAGCTGGGCCACTCGAGGCCCACCTGGCCCTACAGTAAACCTAGGGGGTCAAAGCAGGGCCAGGCCTGTCCCTTTCTGCGCATAAGAGCAAGTCAGGGCAGAGTGGTGGGGCGCTGTCCTGAGTTAGAGTTTCCTTCTGCTGCAGAGAAGCCTGGTCCTGCCCCCCCACCCAGAGGTCCTGGGGATCCCCCTCCTCTGAGGCTCCCTCTCCCCTTGTGTGTGGTCACTGTGGAGGGCTGGGGTGAGGGTGAAGGGTGTCCCCAGAGGTATTAGTTAAAAGACCTGAATTCTAATCCTAACAACTTTGGGACAATCCATTGGAAATGGCAGAGTCATAATTTCACGGGGTCTGAGGAGCCAGCCCGTCCCTGTGTGATCCAAGTGCAGCTGGTAGAGGCGGACCCTGCTCTGGGGGTGACACAGTCTCTCACATAGCCCTGCCATCTTCGGGAGGGTCTCCAGTCCACTGAGTCATCTTCAGAGTGGGCCTCTGTGGAGGCTGCAGATCCTTCTTTTGGCTCAATTAACCAACTTTTATTTCATTAAACCACACCCGGCTCTCCTAATATCTCCATGGCCAGCCAGGCTCAGAGCCTCTAGGTCATGCTCTGGGCCTCTCCCAGGAGAGGCTGGTCTCTAGTCCTCTTGCTGATGTGGGAACAATGTCATCTGAGGCCAGTCCGGGGGTCCTGGAAGGTGCCAGGCCTCATGAGCTCTGTGGGACGTGGAGGGGGCTTTGGGGGCAGGGGGAGACTCTCAGGGGACGGCAGCCCCCTTTCAGGGGAGGCAGGAACCAACTCTGCACCTGCAAGCGGTCTTTACAAAGGGTCCAAAATGGGGGGGAAGAAATAATATTCCACCGAATACCAAATGAGGCTTAAAAGAGTGAACTAGAGTTAAGACTACTGCCCCGTAGGCAGGGCCAGGATGTGAGTGAGTGAAACGAGTAGATGCCCATGGAGACGGTTCTGGAAACCGGGCGCAGCGCAGCCTGTCCGCAGCCGCACCGGCTGGGGAATTTGCAGGAGCAGCAGGGAGAAGCCGTTCCCCTCCCCTCCATCCCCTCCCTTCCCTTCTCTTCTTCTGCCTCTTATTTTGTCTTTTTCTGTCTTCTTAATTTATGTTTTTCAATCTGGCACTATCACTACGAGCACAGATTATTTGTAACTCTAGACACTTGATGTGTAGCCAGGTTGAGGTTCGGTCCCCTGGATCGTACAGTGTCCCCTGAGACTGCCCCGCTGTCCCCAGGGTGTGAGTCGCCCCCACCTGCTTCCTCTGCCCGCCGGCCAGAGGCCCCTCCTCTACTGAGCAGCCTCGGCCTCCTCCTCCTCATTAGCGCACTGGTACCCAGGCCGCATGTCCTCCCAGGGTCTCCCCTGCTCCCAGGCCCCTCCCAGAGCCCCTTCCTGTGCAGAGCGAGGCAGGCCTTTCTGCTGCGGAGTCCCCTTTGAGCTGTCCCTACCCCCCCCCCAGTGTGTACATATGTACATTGAAACTGATCATGAGAATTCAATACAAAGTAAAATGCAAACCCCCCCTCCTCAAAACCCAATAGCTCTTCTGTGTACTAGAAAAATGCAGCACCTGTTAGAGGAAACTGTATAACTTTATTTAGAGGTGCAGATAAGGCTTGAATAAAGGGGGAGACAATCTTTCTGAATCAGAAAAGAGTCAGATGGCAACATCTCGTTTTCCTGCAGAGATCAAATCCACCCCGCCACACACCAGTTTTTCCTGTATCTTGACAAAGTGACTCGAAAATATTTATCTGGAAGAATAAGCAGGTGTGAGAAGATGAGTTGTGTAGGTAGAGTGGGTGGAAGGAACACGAGCAATTGCTACACCTGTAGTAAATCTATAATGGTTAGAAGGGTTTGGTTTATTATTTTGGCAGAACATTCAAATAAAAAGCGAGGAGAAGGCACGCCTTACAAAGCAAACCCTAGTTTATAAAACATATAAAACCTAGAATGCAGTAAAAAAAATTACAAATAAGGAGATTAAGAAAGGATTACTCAATATATGCCTGTGAAAAAATTAGCTAAATATTTGGGGAAAATAAAAAATAAAAAAAGATGAGCACCTCCCCTACACCTGTATGATGATGTTGCAAATAAGACGTGGAAGCTGGGTTCGGATCCCAGCCCTGTGACGTACTTGCTAGTGTGATCAGTTCCTGGTATAGCTGTGAACATGTAGGTGTTTAACATCTGTAAGAGAAGGATCTGGTGCCTGGCACATGGGATATGCTTAATAAATGACAGTTAAATTCAATGTAAAAAAAATGAAACTACATACGATCTAGAAGACATTTTAGGTTAATTTCTGTCTAAACATGATCTTGGAAGCAATGAAAGCAATCAACAAAATCACAGAGGGAAAATGATCACATTTGACCACATAAAACTTCAGTATCTAAATGGCAGGTTACAAAAATCATGGGCACAATTAACGTGGAAAATGCTTTCTAGAAATATGATGCTCAGCTGGTTACTATATATAATTTGTGAAATATCATGGAAAATGTATTTAAAATTAAAATAGAATTTGTGCAAAGAATTGGAAAGATCATTATACAATAAAAATGGAAACTAAGCAAAAATTTAAAATTCGAGTCATCAAATTTACCAAGTTTTAAAGTATATATTTACCAAGTTTTGGCCAGGGCACCCTGAACTGGGCATTCTAGTCTTGCTGGTGAGAGTTAACTGGTACCATCACTCTGGAAATCACTTGCTAAAATATGTCAAGAATCTTAAAAAGTCTTGTCCTTTAATGTACTTTGACATAAAAATTTCAGCTATAAGAACACATCCCAAGAACATAATTGGCTTTTGAACTAAATATGCTGCATGAGAATATTTATTACAGAATTGCTTGTAATAGCAGAAACCTAGAAACATCACTTAAAGTCCCATCAGGAAGATGATATTTGACTCTGGGGAGCAGGAGAGAGGGCTGGAGGAGGGGGCGTATTGTTAGATACAGCTTATGTCAGTGAAGCTTTTGTCATAGGGGGTGGATTAAAGGGTGCTTATTACATAACTAAAAATACATACATATGTGCATGAAATATACCTGCCTCACATGGACCAATGATGAGATTACACCATGAACTAAGGAATGTAATTTAGCCAATTTAGAGGAATGGACATCCAAAAAAAGATAGATTGATAGATAGATGGATGGATAGATACAAGATAGATAAATAGATGACAGATTAATATAGATGATAAATGTGGATATACTCACACTAACACATATACAGTTATATACATATATTTTATTACATAACATTTTAAAATAAAATTTCAAAAATACTCTAATAGTATCCAAAAACACAAGCTACTTAGAGATAAATTTAACAAAAGGTACATAGGATCTCTATAGTGAAAACTACAAAACAATAGTGAGAGACATAAAAGAAAACCTAAATAAATGGAAACACAGCAATGTTTGAGGACTAGAAGACAATGTGTCATAATATCAGTTTTCTCCAAATTTACCTGTGAATGCAGTGCAAACCCAAACCAAACTTCAGCAGGCTTTTAAATATAAAAACTGACAAGCTGATCCTAAAATGTATATGGAAATTCAAAGCATCTAGAATAGCCAACACAATCTTGATGAAGAACAAATGTGGAGGAACTACACTAACTGACTTCAAGACTTAATATAAAGCTAAGTTCTCAAGTTAGCGCTGTGCTGTTTAAAGAACAGACAAAAGTAGATCAATGGAACCAAATAGAGGTACCAGAAATAAACCGAACATATACGATGCAATAATTTTTCAACAGAGATGCAAAAGCAATTCAAAGGGAATTTTTTTTTCAAAAACTAATGTGGAAACAAATAAATATGGGGAAAACTATCTTAATTCCCACTTCATACTATACACAAAAATTATTCCAAGAGGGATCTAGGCCTAATCGTAAAAACTAAAACTATAAAGCTCTAGAGGAAATCAAAGAGATTCACTTCATGACTTTGGGGATGGACATAAATTTGTTAGAGATTTCACAGGAAGCAATAACCATTAAAATTTGTTTTGGTAAATTGGAATTTATCAATATTAAAACTTCTGCCCATCTGCTAGATGTTATTAAGAAACTAAAAGACAAATCACAGACTGGTAGAAATTATTCATATACAACTGTTAAGGGATTTCTGTGAAGAAATATTTTTTAAAACGACTACAATTTGGTGATAAAAAATATAAACAACTCAATTTAAAAGTGAGCAAAAGTCAAAATACCAATGACGTTTTTCACAAAACTTGAACAAAGAATCCTGAAGTTTGTATAAAAGCACAAAAGACTTCGAATACCCAAAACAATCCTGATAAAGAAGAACAAAGCTGGAGGTATCATGCTTCCTGAATTCAAACTATACTACAAAGCTACAGTAACCCAAAGAGTATGGTCCCGGCATGCACGCACAAAGAAACAGACACACAGACTAATGGAACAGAATAGAAAGCCCAGAAGTAAATCTCTGCTTTTATGGTCAACCAGTCTATGACAAAGGGGACAAGAATGTACAATGAAGGAAAGGCAACCTCATCAGCTGATGCTGGGAAAACTGAACAGCTACATGCAAAAGAATGAAACTGGACCTCTTTCTTACACAATGCACAAAATTAAATTCAAAATGGATTAAAGACTGACATATAAGATCTGAAGCCCCAAAACTCCTAGAAGAAAACACTCTTTAATATGGGTCTCAGTAATAATTTTTTTTGGATCTGTCTCCTCAGGCCAGGGCAACAAAAGCAAAAATAAACAAATGAAACTACATCAAACTAAAAAGCTTAAGGACAGAAAAGGAAACCATCAACAAAATGGAAAGGCATTCTACTGAATGGAAGAAGATATTTTCAAATAATATATCCAAAAAGGAGTTAATATCCAAAATACAGAACAAACTCATACAACTCAATATCAAAAAAAAAAAATTTCTTCCTACAGATGGCCAACAAACATGTGAAAAGATGCTCAACGTCACTAGCCATCAGAGAAATACAAATATCAAAATCACAATGAGACATCACCTCACACCTGTCAGAATGGCTACTGTCAAAACGACAACAAATAACAAGTGTGGGTGAGGATGTGGAGAGACGGGAACCCTCATGCACTGTTGGTGGGACTGCAAATTGGTGCAGCCACCGTGGAAAGCAGTTTGGAGGTTCCTCAAAATATTAAAAATACAGCTACCACAGGATCAGCAATTCTATGTCTGTATATTTACCTGAAGGAAAAAAACCCTACTAATTTGAAGATACACACGCCCCTGTGTTCATTGCAACATTATTTTCAATGGCCAAGATATGGCAGCAACCTAAGTGCCCATCAATAGATGAGCAGATACAGAAAATGTGGTATATCTATGCAATAGAATATTATTCAGCAATAAAAATGAGTGAAATCTTGCCATTTATGACAGCATAGATGGATCTAGAGGGCATCGTGCTAAGTGAAATAAGACAGAGAAAGACAAATCCTGTATGATTTCACTTATATGTGGAATCTAAAAAACAAAACAAATAAATAAAACAAAATAAAATAGAAACAAATTCATAGATGCAGAAACAAACTGGAAATTGCCAGAGTTGGGGGAGATAGGTTTGGGGGTAAATAGGGAAGGAGGATTAAGAGGTACCAACTTTGAGTTATATAATGATGTCATGGAGAGATGTAATAGAAAGCCCAAGAAATATGGTCAATGATACAGTCTAACAACTTTGCATGGTGACCGGCCATTGTAAGACTTATGGTGGTGTTCATTTTGTAATGTATTTAAATGTTGAATCACTATGTTGTATGCATGAAACTAACATAACATTGTACTTCGTCAATAATATTTTAATTAAAAAAAATCTTGTGCTCATGTAAGCTTTTTGGTGTTTCTGTGTCAAAATCTGCACTCAGATTGTAAGCCTTCTGAAGCAAGGACTAGGATCTACATCTAATTGCACATCCTGGAGCATCTAGCCCTCTACCTCAGCCACAGTAATGGGCCCTGGGGTTGCTTATTTTTGGATTTGCTCCCCATCTTGGGCTCCTCTCTCTCAGTCTTCCCAATGGGGTAACGGCACAGTCCATTCCCCTAACTCCCCATAGCCATTAGGTCAGCAAAGCTCTGCTCTGCTATGAAATGAACCTAAAATCCTACTTCTCCGCACCTCCACCACTAGCACTGTGGTCCAGCCCCCGTCACGTCTGCACCTGGGTTGATGTAACAGTCCCCCTGCTGGCCTTCTTGCTCCCTGCTTGCATCCCTGTAGAAGGTTCTGCACAGAGCAGCCATAGGGGTCCTTCTTGTCTGCGTGTTTTGAATAGCTTTACAAAGATGTAATTTACATATTATACAACTTACCCATGCAAAGTACACAGTTCCAGTGCTTTTTAATGCATTCACAGAGTTGGGCAACCACCACCACAATCAATTTTAGAAACTTTTCATTCCCCCAAAATGAAACCTGCCACTACTTAGTCATCAACCCCTTTCTCCCTTCCCCTGAGGCCCTGGGAACCACTAATATGCTTCCTGTCTCTGGCTTTGCCTGTCCTGGACATTTCCTATAAATGGAATCATACATTATGTGACCTTTTGTGCCTGGCTTCCTTCATTTAGCAAAATGTCTTCAAGATTCATTCATGCTGAAACATTTAACCATTCCTCATTACTTTTTATTGCCAATTAGTATTCCATTATATGGACATATCGCATTTTATTTATCCATTCATCAGTTGATGGCCATTTGGGCTGTTACCACAAATAATCCTGACTACAGTGAATAATGCTGCTGTGAACATTTGTGTACAAGTTTCTACTTGGGCCTTTGTTCTCATTTCTCTTGAATACACACCGAGGAGTATACTTGTTGGATCATATGGTAACTCTATGTTTACCATTTTAAGCAACTTCCAAACTGTTTTCTAAAGCAGCTGCATCATTTCACATTCTCAACAACAATCCATGAACGTTCCAGTTTCTCCACATCACCAACACTTGTTACTGTCTGTCATCTAACCATCCCAGTGCGTATAAAGTAGTACCTCATTGTGGTTTTGATTTGTGTTTCCTTAGTGGATAAGGATGTTGAACATCTTTTCATGCTTAACATCATTAGCTATTAGGGAAATGCGATTTGCATTAATCATTTATAGATCTTCTTTGTAGAACTGTCTATTTGAATCCCATTTTAACTGGATTATTTATTATTTTATTCTTCATTTGTAAGAGTCCTTTATGTATTGCAAATATAAGTCCCTTATCAGGGACATGATTTGCAAATATTCTCACCCATTCTGTCTCTTCACAGTCCTTTTAAACATGTCTCGTCCCTCCTCTGACATTCCTTCTCACCAGAAAAGGCTCTTCAGAGAACTTAGATTCAATGAGCACCTGTTTGTTGTGCCCCCTCCCATTACCAGTCTGACCTCATCTCTTACTACTCAGCTCACTCACTCCGCTCCAACCACATAGGCCTCCTGGTCAGTCCTCCTACCCTGGGGCCTTTGCACCTGCTATTCTGTTCTCCCCAGATATCTGCATGGCTCCCTCACCTCCTGCAGGTCTTTACTGCAGACGGTAAATAAAGAGAGTGTCTCAGGGGAGCCTTCCCTGTCCACCTCACTTAACTGGCAGCCAGCCCTCTACCCTGGATCATCTCATGCACATCTTTGCTTTGTTTTCCTCTGCAGAGCTCCTCATCTTGACATTCTACATTACTCTTATTTATCTGTTTATTTCCTGTCTCCCCTAACTGGGCTGAATGCCATATAGTTGAGGTTTTATCTGTTTTGTTCACTGCTCTAGCCTCATCACCTATAACAAGCAGGCAGGACTTGAAGGAATAATTCTGCTCTTGAAAACCTACAAGGAAATCAAAGTTTCAACAATCAAAACACTTTAAATTCAATCAAGGAACACATTTCCTAAAGTAAATATGTCCTTTCTATTACACATCCTTAGAAAAAGAGAGGTTCCTCCAGACCTATCCATTTTATGTTTTCTCATAGATTTTTTTTTTTTTGGCTTTATTTTCCACAGAGGACAATTGAACCACCCAAATGGGGGAAATTATTAAAATGGCAAAAAGTGGAGGAGGAAGGAAATGAACATATAGGACAGAAAAGGAATCAATTTTTTTTCGGGCTATTAAGGGAATTGTGGTGTTACATTCTCAGCCAACCCAGAAAAACAATTATGAAAGTGAAACAAATGGTTTTCTGCCTCATGGTTCAGAAGCACATCTGTGTGTTTGTTCACTAAACTGATGTGCTGTTTCTCTTCCCGTGATTTGGAACCCAAACCAACAAAGCAATTTTATACTCTCAATTTACTTATGTTGCTTTCTACCATCACTTATAATGAACTCAGCAACTGGATTCATTCTGTAGTTTTATGCTAGATGGACAGCTGCAATCCTTTGACAAGGACACCAGCCATTTCCCTCTGCTGTGTATAAAGACACGCATCCTGTATCTCCTTTCAGTGTTCCTTGGTTTATCTTGGTTTTACTCACCCTGATTCTAACTTTGCAACAAAACCTCACATCACTTCATCCCCTCTCTCTCTTCCAAGGGCACTGGGAGAAATCCTTCAAGTCATCGCCTCCAATGTGATCACCTGGTTCAAGATGTTATCATTTCTCCCTGGATTATTGCAACAGCCTCTTAACTGGCCTCCCTGATTTCCCCTTGGTCCTGAGTATCCGTGAGCTCATCCCCCACAAAATACGATGATCCTTCTAAAGCCCAAGTCACATCATGTCACTCCTCTGCCCCAAACGTCCCACGGCTCCCCATTTCATTCAGCTAAACAGTCATCATCACCCTTACAGCAGCTGCACGCACCCACTCTTATCCAGCTCCGCTGGTCTTGCTGCCCCTGGGATGGGCCAGGGTCACCACACATGAGGTCCCTTTGTCTTAAACATTGTCCTTCCAGAAATCTGTCTGACCCTCTCCCACACTCCTTCTGGTCTTCATTCAAACTATACCTTTTCCAGTAAAGCCTTCCCTGATGATCAGATTTGAAATTGCAGTATCTCCCCTGACCCAGTGCCTCTGTCTAATTCGGTACATATTCTACTTCTGCAGTTAATAGTCTGCGTCCTTCTCCCCACCGGCCTGTAATGTAAATGAGGACAAGGCTTTGATCTATTTGTCCACTACTGTTTCCCAGTACCTGACATCTATAGTAAACCCTCAACATTTGTTGAATGAATGAATTACATGAATAAATGCGTGTTGGCTGCCTATATGGGTAACAGCTGTAACAGCTTCTAACCAGCTTCTCCAGCATGTAGAAGGGACACGCTCTCATTTCCCTTAGGTAAATACCTGGGAGTGGAATTGTTGGATTGTATGGAAACTCAATGTTTAACCTTTTGAGGAACTTCTGAACTGTTTTCTAAAGCAGCTGCTCTGTTTTATTTTCCCACCAGAAGTCTATTAGGGTCCAAATGTATCCACATCCTTGCCAACATTTGTTACCATCTGTCATTTTGATTGTTGCCATCTTAGTGGGTATGAAGTCATACCTCACTGTGATTTTGATCTGCATCTCCCTGTGGACAGACATCTGCCAGGCACACATCAAAGGGACTTAAGGAGATTATTAGAAGAGCCTCTAGGATTCTGAGCTTACCTCCAAGTGTCCCTCAGTCAGAGGGGAGCATAGGAAGGATGGCCATGAAGGGGCTAAGAGGTACAGCCCCTGGGTCTCTCTTTGGCATCATCAGAAAACATCAGTGGGAAATAAAGGAGACCGAGCAGGGTGACAGCCCCATATCCTGTTTATTTCAAGCTTCACCTTCAGCAGTCGGGTGGTTTGAATGTACCCGTATATCTAAGGGTGTTAAACCAGGGAAAGTTTTACTGGAGACACCTGTCTTACAAATATTTTTTAAATCTCTACATCCATAAAAGTCCAGTTTGTCAGTTGTATTCTGATCTCACGAATCTTGGCATCTTTTAGAGATTTTCTTCAATGAGCACTGAGAAGCCCATAGTGGGCTTCAAAGTTGAGATGGCAAGGAACTGAAATGGAAATGGCTTGTGTTAACATCCCCGTTGCGCCCCTCGGGTGCTTCACCTTGGAAAAGCACCATCAGGATTACCTACAACCTGTGCTGATTAAGGGAAGCTTTGCCTTCACCTTCCTGGTTGAGAGGTGGCGCTGATGTCCTTCTGCTCCACTGATGCCAGACCTTGGGGAAGCACCTTCCAGCCAAGATGGTGAACTGACTGTCCCAAAGTGGGGCTTTCCAGTGGGGTTGGAAGGAGAGCTCCCTGGATGAGCAGCTGACACCATTAACAGTTGGTGGCAGACCCCTCCCAGCTCTCCCTCAGCCTCCCCACCGCCCTCTGCAAGAGGACAGGAGCTGAGAAAGGGGGATGGACTGTCGGGATGAGCATGAGCATCATGGGTCTTACTGGACACTTCTCCTGAAGGTCAGTACAACCTGCTAAGGTGCTGTGAGCCAGACCAGCGTGACAGCACTCCCCCGTCCTGGTAACTGCGTGCCCATCCCTTCATTTTCTGACCAATACAACCTACTGTGTTTTTTATTTCACCATGCCCGGGCAGGCATCTCCTCCCCATAGTGAGCTGCGGCAGTGGTTCATGGTTCATTCCATCGTGGAAGGGTCTCCATGAGGCTGTCCTCCAGACCCCTCTAAGCCT
This sequence comes from Camelus bactrianus, assembly GCF_048773025.1. Taxonomy (NCBI): domain Eukaryota; kingdom Metazoa; phylum Chordata; class Mammalia; order Artiodactyla; family Camelidae; genus Camelus; species Camelus bactrianus. The sequence continues at coordinate 19,954,586 of NC_133572.1, forward strand.
CCCACTGCTTCCAGACAGGAACACAGGCAAGTCCCCATCCTCTTGTCTTTGAAGAAGCTGAGGTTCACAGAAGCCACATTATTGGCTTAACCTTGAAAAACAAAACAAAACAAAACAAAACAAAAAAGTGGTTTTGAAGCTGACACAGGTTTTTAGCCGCCTCACTTCTAGCCTAGTTCTCTGGGCCACATTAAAGTTGTTTTGTGTTTTGTTTTATTTTTAACAGCCATATCCACTCTTTCAAAAGTCTAACTTGGTACCCAACAACAACAAAAAAACTTACACTCCAAGTCAAAAATGGGCAAAGGCCTTGAAAAGATATTTCTCAGGAAAAGACATTTCTCAGAGAAAGATATACTGAATGGCCAATTCGTACATGAAAAGATGCTCAACGTCACTCATTATTAGGGAAATGCAAACCAAAACCACAGTGATATACCGTTGAGCCATTAGAATGGCTACTATTTTTTAAAAATCAGAAAATAACAGAGGAGATTGAGAAATTGGAATCCCTGTGCACCATTGTGTGGAATGGAAAATGGAAAAGCCATTGTGGAAAAGAGTATGGCATTTCCCCCAAAACTTATAAATAGAATTACCATGTGATGAAGCATGCAATTCAGATATATATACAAAAAGAATTTAAAGCAAAGTCTTGAAAAGATATTTGTACAACCATGTTCATAACAGCATTATTCACAATAGCTGAAGTGTGGATGCAATCCAAGTATCTATTAACCATTGAACAGATAAATAAAATGCAGTAAATCCATCCAATGGAATATTATTCAGCCTTTAAAAAGAAGGGAATTCTGCAATATGCTACAACGTGGATGAACCTTGAACACATTAAGCTAAGCGGAATAAACCCTGACACAAAAGGACAAAAACTATGTGATTGCACGTATATGAGGTCCCTAGGGTACTCAGATTTATAGAGACAGAAAGTGGAATGGTAGGTGCCGGGGACCGGAGAAGGGGGAACAGGGAATTACTGTTTAGTGGGAGTAGTTTCCTACAGAGAAGAGTTTTACAAGATGCAAAGAGTTACAGGGATGGATGATGGTGACTGCACAGCTATGTGAAATGTACTTAACATCCCTGAACTATAGGCTTAAACATGGTTAAGACGGTAAATTTTACATGTGTATTATTTTAGAAAGAGAAAAAGAATCACATTTGGCCTTCGAAGGCTGTCTTTTTCCCATTCACACAAACATCCCTTCACTGTATGGTCTGCAGTCTGTTCATTAGACCCATGGAGGGAACGCAATAAAAGTGATGATCACACAAAAGCTGCTGGCGACGTGGTGGCGCCGGAGTCCTGCGTGAATTCACAGATGATCCGTGGCAGGTAAGCACGAGCCCCCTGGGCCTCTGACAGTGAGCTGGGCCCTCAGCAGGTGAGGCAAAGCAGCTGCTCTCATGACCTGCTCTTCTCCTCCAGGGTCCTTCCATTTTATTCCCCTCCGCTAGTGGACGGTCTTCCTTTCACCCTAGATTTTGTTTCCTGGCGAATTAAACTGCACTTTGGCCCCTGAATTGACCACCTGCCAAGTCATAAACATTTTAAAAGATTTTCAGCCAAATATAATATTGCTAAAAGCCTGTTTTAAACAGATAGTCAGTTTTCATCTAACAAAAGGCTGGTGGTGGACTCCAGAAGCCAGCTGGCAACCAATCTGTTTTACATTCAGTCAAATCCCTCAGCAGAAAGTCTGCAGGCCCCTCACCTTGGCCAGTTCTGCCCCTGGACAGTAGTCCTGCGTCCCCAAGCATGACGTGTGCAAAGGAGCAGGGCAACCAGAAGGGACGTCAACAGCCATATTTGAAGGAGTGATTTCCCGAGTGGAAGTTCATGTTGTGTTGGCCTCAGCTTATTACCCGGAAAAGCAGGGTCCCACCACTCAAGCAAATGAACTGCATCCTACTTATGAACTTGACATCAGTTCAAACATTGTACAAAAAAGCAAAAAACAAACAAACAAACAAACAAAAAACAGGCACTTGTTTTTGTCGCTTGGGGAGATCGTAGGGCAAGAAGCATTTTCAGATCGCAGTTCTGTCCTTTCCGAACCAGGAGGACAAGCGTCGTTAACGTGGGCAAGCTTCATTATGGTTAAGCTGCATCCCGAGGACCGGCTCGACGAGGCACCAGCGTCTCTCTGAACCTTCCAGGTTCCCAGGCTGGCTGTCCCACAGCCTCAGAGGCCACTTGCGTCCAACCCGGCTCATCTTAATATGAGAAAATGCTTTCTCCAGCCTACAAACTAATGCTCTATTTCTATCTGCTCAGCCTGCCAGCAAGTTGCCTGTTTTATTCAACTCTGAGAGCAACTTGTTCTTCCTTTTTTAAATTACTGACAAGAAGCTTACAGAGAAGAACAGGTTCAAAGAGCTCGATGCCATTAGCAGTGCGCTTTCCTCTGACTTACGACTCCCAGCACTCACACGGAGGAGGCACTGAGCTGGGGCTCAGCCCACGCTCGGTCCTGGGGACCGTGTCTCACCGTCGGTCTGCCCTCGTACCACGCACTTTCACAGGGACAGTCTCCTTTCTTCTTAACAACACTTGAGGGAGGCACTGTTTTTTCACCCACCTTTTTGGAGATGCCACTGAAGCACAGAGAATTGAAGAAACATGTCCAAGGTCACACAGCGCGTGATTGACAGAATCTGGATTCAGCCTCGGTCTCCTTAATCTGAAAGCTTCTGCTTCTGGCCTCTAGGACACCTGCTCCCCCCTCCGCCAGCTCACAGGTCAAGGTAGTAACACAGGCACAAGGTGGCTTTTCACAGGAACTTCATCAATGGCCGGGGTGCTTGTGTCCGTTTCCTAGGGAGCAGTACAGACCACCACAAACGTGGTGGCTCAAAACAATGAGAACTGAAGCTCTTACAGTTCTGGAGGCCAGAAGATGGAGATCAAGGTGTGAGCAGGGTCACACTCCCTCCAGACACTCTAGGGGAGGACCCTTCTTTGCTTTTTCCAGGACTGGGTGGTTCTTAGAGGTCCTTGGCTGTGGTAGCACAACTTACTCTGTGCCTTCACCTTCTCATGGGTCTGCACATGGTTTTTTCCTGTGTCTGTCTCTGTGCCCTCCCATCTAATCTCATTTATTCATTTTTAATTTTTTAATTTTTATTTTTCATTGAGGTATTGTTAATTAACATTGTTTCAGATGTACTGTAAAGGGATTCAGTTATACATACAAATATATATCTATATATCCATCCTTTTTCAAATTATTCTCCATTATAGGTTGTTACAAGGTATCGAGTATAGTTCCCTGTGCTCTACAGTGAGTGGGTCCTTGTTGTTTATCTATTTGATATGTAATAGTGTGTATCTGTTCATCCCGAATTCTTCATTTATCCCTCCCCTACCCTTTCCCCTTTGGTAACTATAAATTTGTTTTCTATGTCTGTGAGTCTGTTTCTGTTTCATAAATAAGTTCATTTGTATCTTTTCTTTATATTCCACATGGAAGTGATATCATATGATATTTGTCTTTGTCTGACTTACTTCACTTACTATGATCATCTGCAGGTCCATCCATGTTGGGAGTGACCCGTTCTTGATGTTAGGTTCCCTCCATGACACACATGCACGTAAGAAACAGCCACCGCAGCTCACTGAGGCTTCTCACTGGATGAGTTATTTGAAATCACAGTACCAGTGGCTTCACTGCATCTGAATTTGGGTTGTGCGCTCTAGAAGAGGCAAAATTCAAAATTTTTGGTAAAGAAATAAAAGCAATTCAATAGAGGAAGGATGATCTTTTCAACAAATGTTGTTGGCCAACAGCTGGGTATCCACAGGCAAAAGGACATAAACCCAACTAAGATCACACCTTATACAAAAGTGGACCAAAGATTTAAAAGTGAAACGCAAAACTGTAAAATTTTTAGAAGGTAAGAGCAGAACACGTTCATGACCTAGGATTGGCTAAGAGTCGTATACATGATGCCAAAAACATAATCATAAAATAATAAATCCATAAATTTTACCTTATTGAAATTCAAAATTTTTACTTTGTGAAATATCCCATTAAAAGGATGAAACCTGTGGTCTGGGAGAAAATATTTGCAAACCATGTATCTGGTTAAGGACCCGTATTTAGAATATATCATGAACTCTCAAAAGTCAACAGTTAAAAAAATCAAACCATCCAATTGGAAAAGAGACAAAAGACATGAAAGTATACGGATGGAAATAAGCCCATGACAAAGTGCTCAGTGTCATCAGCCAGCAGAGAAATGTGGATCAAGACCGTGACGAGAGGTCCCTGCACACCTACCAGAGCAGCTGGAAGAAGAGTAGAGACACTGACAGACGCCGGCCTGGCGAGGAGACGGAGATGCTGGGTTGCTCATACACTGCAGCTGGGAATGTGAAATGGTACCGCCATCCTGAAAAGTAATTAGCAGTTTATTAAACATTGAACATGCACTTTCCCCACAACCCAGCAGTAGCACTCCTGGCCATTTATCCCAGAGAAATGAAAAGTTATGTCCCCACAGAAGACTCCGCTTGAATTTTCATAGCCGTTTTATCTATAAAAGCCCCAAACTGGAAACAACCAAAATGTCCCTCAATCGATGGATGGTTAAACTGTGGTATGTCCACAGCAAGGGACATTCAGCAACTAAAAGGAGCTGAAATTTTGATACATGTCAGGACTCAGATGTATCTCAAGGGCATTATGCTGAATGAAAAAAGCCGATCTTAGAAAGTCACATACTTATGATTTCATTCATATGGCAATCGATATATACATTTATTTATGTATTTATTTACTGGCGGGATAGGTTTATTTATGTATTTTTAGTGGCGGTACTGGGGATTGAACCCAGGATCTCGTGCGTGCTGAGCACACACTCTACCACTGAGCTATACCCTCCCACCCTCATTCATGCAACATTCTTGAAATGACAAAAGCACAGACATGGAAAACAGATTAGTGTTACGAATGGTGGAGACAGTATGGCAGGTGTGAGTCTGAAGGAGTAGCGTGAGGGAGGTCCTTGTGTGGACGGAACAACTCTGTATGTTGATTGAGGTTGTTGTTACGAGAAATCTACATGTGGTAAAATGACACAGAACTTGACACACACGTTGTATCAATGTCAGGATCCTGGATTTGATGGTGAACTAGGCTTATACAAAATGTAACCACTGAGGGAACCTGGGTGATGGGTATGTGGGCTCTCTCTACACTATCTTTGCAAATTCCTGCGGGTCTTGCGGGCCTGTGGGTCTAAAATGATTTAAACATTAAAGTTTTAAAAATTGTTAAAAATAATGAAAACTTAGAAACGAATCACCCCAGTCTTGGTATTTAGTTAATCTGGAAGCCTGAAGGGCCCTTGAATAAAGGCAGGACCATGCGAGGATGCTGTCGCTGCTTTCACTGCCTTAGCAGAGAGCTGGAACACCAAAGTACAGGAACCCTTCTGCCTGGAGTCACACAAGTTCTGGAAACACAGTTCCGCCCTGTTAAAGAATGAGAGAGGATGTAGAGTTTTGATGCATGGTGCTCATAAATCCAGCTCTTATTTTAGTAGCGGTGAGCTGCAGGCTCACCGCTGTGGGTGTTACAGGCTTCCCCGCCCCCGCCCAGGTTTCCAGCACCCGTGCCGCCTCTGAGGGGGTGTAACCCCAGGTGGAGCCACCTCCTCGCAGAGCCAGGCGAAGTGGCGGTCCAGCTGGGGAGGCTTGTGGAACTCTGGTCCCTCAGGAGCACTAAACACCACGGGAGGCAAACATCTCTGGAAAAGAGGAAAAGGAAGAAAAGCGAATTTATCGGAATTCAACTCAAAATGAGTAACACACCTGGCCGAAAGGAGTTCTTATATAGATGCCGAGGGGACAGGGAGGTGGTTGGGACACACCAGGTGCAGATAAACGAAGTCCCACCAAGAGGCCAGGGTCCCTTCATCCACAGGTTTCCTTGTACAGATCTGGGAGTGTTTGGAACTGGATAGGATCCCTCAGGACCACCGAGGGGACACTGAAGGCTCAAGCAGGTGACCTTCCTCCTCCTTCCTTTCCTGACACCCAAAGACACACCCACTGATAGGAGGCCACTGATTAAGCCCAGCACTGACTTCAAGGGGGAGGGGCAGAATCCAGAGGGGACCAGTGTGTCCGTCTGGTTCTCTGTATTATTTACAGAAGGAATGAGTTTGTGGTGAGGATGAAGAGGTGAACTGCAGGAGTCAAAACCCAGGGTCAGACTTCCAAGCCAGTCATGATTCTTACAGCACACACTTGACGTCTGTTATCGTCCCCTTCAATACCTGTAGTTTTGAACTGTTTCGGGAGCTGCACTATGTAAGTCATTGCAGGACGGGTTGTGGTTCCTCATCCTTTATGCTTCTGCAGTGAGTTCCTGTGTTAGGTTCCTACGGCTGCTGAAACAAATTACCACAATCCTAGAGATGCAAAACAACACAAATGTATTATCTGATAGTTCTAGAGATCAGAAGTCCTCAAATCAAGGTGTCAGTCAGGCTGTGTTCCTTTTGGAGGTTCCAGGAAATGATCCAAGTCTTTGCCATTTCCAGCTTCTAGAAGCCGCTGAGTCCTTGCCTTATGGCCTCTTCCTCCGTCTTCAAAGCCAGCAAGGTATCTGCGTCTTCCAGTTGCTCTCCACATTGTCCCACCTCCATCTGGGACTCTGACCCTTAGCCTCCTTTTTATAAGGATCCTTGTGAATATATTGGGCTCACCCTGATAACCCTGCATAATCTCTCCATCTCATGATCTTTAGTTTAATCATGTTTGAAAAGCCTGTTTTCCCATGTCAGGTAACGTATTCACAGGTTCCAGGGATTAGGGTGTGGACATTTTGGGGAGGGGGGGTCCTTATTCATTACCTTATTGTTAGTGGTAGTTTGACAAAAACCTGGGTGAGGGAATGAATGAGACAATAATTAAGACAATAGCATTTTTGAAGATAGCTCTATCTAAAAACAGAAACACATCATACAGTGGAGAATCTATGAGGTTCTGACTCCATTCATGTTTAACAGAAGAGCAGGAATTATTCTTTTTATGTTGTCAGTAAAGAGTAAGATATCTTAAAGGTGAACATGTGATACAAAGGAAATTTCTAAAATCAGCTACTTTCCTATGTATCATTAATAACCAAAACATGATTGAGAAAAGATTTCAATCACAAGATCAAAAAAGAAGAAACTTAAAATAGCAATTAAGGAGTAAGAAATCTATCAATATAAATTAATAAAGCATATATGAGACTCACATGAGAAAACCTTAAAGAATTTATAGACGAACATAAAAATACTTAGCTATATAGATTCTTCATATTCCTGGACTGAAAGACACAATATAGTAAAGATGTCAATTCTCCCTCCAGATTAGTCTGGGGAAAAGTTTAAATGGAACTTAAAAACTGATTCTCAAGTTCAAGTGGAAAAATAACAGTAGTTTTTGAAAAATAAAAATAGTGAATAATAATTCATGTATTCTGATATTTGAGGATATTTATAAAGATATAACTTAATGAAGAATGGTTCTGGTTGAAGAGACAGCAGAAAAATGAATGAAACAAAATAGGCATTCTTAAGCAGTTCTGAATATATAAAGGAGAATTCAGGATATTATATAAGATGGCATTAAAATCATTACAGAAAGGCAAATAATTATTTGATGAAGTAGTTTAGAAAAATAAGTATTTAGACTTAGAGGGGGAAAAAAAGTAAATAGTACCGTCCCCGTCCTGGCGGTCGCCATCATGCGCGTCCCTTACTGCGTGCGTCACCCTCAGTTACAAGCGCGCTCATGTTACTTGCTGTAAGGTCCCCCAGAGCAGGGCTGATTTTCTCTGAATATGGAAGAACAGTAATAAAGCTCTGTCTCCCACTAAAGAAAAAATAAACAAAAAACCCTAAAACCTCATACTGTACTCCAAAAGAATTTCCAGTGGATCAAAAACAAAAAATGTCCTTTGGTTCATTCCCTGAATGCCTCATGGAAAGAGCCCACTGACGGCTTGGTGTCTATGTGGACACTGCGCTGGAGTGACCACAGGGTCTGGGACACTCAGCAGACGCTCACTGCAGCCACCTCTCCTCCCAGCTTCCTTTATCCTCTTTCTGACCCAGAGTGTGGAAACCCAAACACACGCTTCCACAGGAGACGTGGCACTAGACTTTCTGCCACCACCCAGAATATCCTCTTTTAATTTTTGCAAAATATAGACCTCAACCCACGGGGTAAAGGTGGAAATCATTTGTCAAAGTCTTTGGAATTTCAAAATACCATTAGCATCTCCTGCTCTCTCTAAAGCCAAGAGATCAGCTGATGGCTGCTCCTGGGTTTCTGACCAGACGACAGACCCATCCCTCTGGAGGAAAGAGTGAGGCAGAGAATGTCACAGAGGGACTTCCCAGACCATGTTTATTAGACAATCTAACACCCACAGTGTCGTAGATACTTCTCTTAGAGAAACTCTTGCACTTAAGTACCAGGAGTCCTGTATCAGGATGTTCATTGTAGCAGTAGTGATAACTGAGAACATCCCAAAGCCATGAGTAGTAGGGTCTAGTAGTATTGATTATAGCACATTATATTGTGAAATTTTATACAGAGCTACAGCTATATCCATCAGGATGGATGAAGCTCACTAACATAACATTGAGAAAAAAGAAGAAAGTCTCAGGGAGTGGGTATAGCTCAAAGCATCACTAAAAAATAAAATTAAAAAAAATTTTTAAAGAGAAGGAGGTCGCAAAACAATATACACAGTTGGATTCCATTTATATAACTTCAACACTGATAAAACTAAACTATACTGTTTATGGATATATGTGGTAAAACCAAAGTAAAGCAAGAGAATGATAAAAGAAAAAAAGGGGTTGTGGCTATCTCAACAGGTAGGAGGAGATGTGAGCAGGAAGCAGCCTTAGGAAGTACTGAAAGGGTTCCATTTCTGTGAAGCACAAAAGTTTCAAATTTTGATGGAGTCACTTCATATATATTTTTTCCTTTTTTTGTCTGTGCTTTTGGTGTCATTATTTAAGAACTCCTTGCAAAATCCATGGACACAAAAGTTTATCCCTATATTTTCTTCAAAGAATTTTACAGTTTTAGCTCTTACATTCAGATCTTTGGTCCATTTGAAGTTAATTTTTGTATGTAGTGTCAGGTAGAGAGCTTGACTAATTCTTTTGCATAAAGTGTTCAATTTCTAAAGCTGTGTATAGGTACACAGATATTTACTTTATAATGTCATATATATACTCTTCTGTATGTGAACTATATTCCATAGATTTGAAACTATACATAGGAAATAATTGCTTAACAAGAGACAAAGCAGGAATACCATTTGGAATGTCTCATGAGTTTTTGGCTGAAACAAAAGGGTGGCTGGTGACAGCAATAAATGCAGAAGGAACAAGGTTTGGGGGAGAAACAAAATTGTCTTTAGGATATGTTAAATTTGAGTAGCTTTTTCAACACCCAAGTGGAGAAGTCAAAAAGGCAATTGGATAAATGAATCTGGAGTTTAGAGAAGGAAGCAGGGCACCAGGCGCACATCTGGGAATCGATAGCATTTTGTTGTCATAAAGCCATGGGACTGGTTGCAATTGCATAGACAACTCAGAGTAGAGACAAAGAAGAGTATATGGACCCAGATTTAGAGTGTGCTAGTCTTTAGAAGATGGGCAGAGAATGGGGTAGGTACTGGAAAGGAGATTGAGAAGGAAGAGCAAGTGATGACGAATTTTGGAGAGTGTGGTTTAGAGAAAAAATGTGGCGTAGAGAGAAAATGTTTCAACAAGAAAGGAATAGTCAAATGCCACTAGGAGATCAACTGTGATTTGGACAGATAACTAGTCACTAGATCTGGCAAGACGAAGATGCTTGGCAGCTTTGGTAAGAGATGTTTCACAGGAGAAGCAGGTAAAAAGCTTGACTGGCTATACATAACACACTGGAGAGCTGATCAAGTAGCCAAACTTTGGTTTATTCACTTTACAAAAGAAACAACTTCCTTTAAATAAGATCACAAGCCATATTACTGACCTCCCATTCTTCTTTATAAAGCAATGCCTGTATTGATTTTAAAGCGTACCCTTCATTGTTGCATGTAGTTAGCTGGTGTAGCATCAGAACTGAACCCAGCATACTCCTTCCAGTCTGTGTTATGGCTTAACAAAACAGCAACTACTCAAATAAAAAATATTTTCTCCAGCAGCACTGGGTTTTAGTAATGAGCAGAACAAAAAGTACTTTAGTACTTGTCCTTCATACGCCATCTATAAGCCAAGAACTGATTCATTTTCTGCACATCGGTGGCTAGTGGCTTCCTCCAGCTCTAAATGGAATATTTGCTAGCATACATGCAGGGCAGAAGTTCCTCTTTCATCTTGAATGGCACCGACGTTACACAATGACAAATAATTTGACCATGAGATCTTGCCAGTAGCTTGCTTTGCTTCCTCTCTGAGGGTATTTTCAAAAACTTTGCAGCTGCTTTTTACAGAACTTTTAGGAACAGTGAGAACTCTTCTAGTTCTCAAGGACTGCAACTTTGAATAAAATGTCTGTAGTTTTGGCCTCTTTCTGACTATAGCAAAAGAATTAAATTTTGTACCATATTGTTTGTTTTAGTAGTGAAAAATTTAATTAGGTTGCCAGAGGCCACAGCGTTTTGTTAGAAGTTGGAATGAAAACATCATTAACTTCATGCCAAAACTTGACGAAATTTCTTTGAAGATAACACAGTGAGAAAAAATTAACTGGATTGCTAATTTTTAAATATCCACTCCCATGCTTCTGTTTACATTTTTCTTTTTTACTTGTTTCTCTGAAATTATCACATTTGCCTCGTATCTAAAAAAAGGAGTCCCGTTCACTTTTCACATTTATGACATTCTGAACTTTAAATGTTTACATTACTGTTTTCATCATTAGGTTTCTGCTTTAGCAAAACACCTTCAAAGTCCTTGATAACATTCTTAAAAACATTGAAGGTACAAGGCTACATAACAGTCACCACATGAAGAATTAAAGTGTTGAGAAAATATTTTAAATTGAGATGAGTTGCACCTGGTAATTGAATGTCAGTGGAGACAGACTGCCAAATAGTTTTTAAAGTGCACCTGGTATCTTCAAAAATGAAATTATCATGAAGAATGTACTTAAGAGACTTAAGATTTGGAAACAATAGTATAAAGTTAGCATTTTTTTTCTTTTTGGGGGAGTATCACCCAAAAGTGACAAGCAGAATGAGAAGAAGAAACTACAGGACAGATCCCTAAATGACAAATCAGCAGAAAGGTTGAGTATGCACATTTTAGAAAGATCTCATTAGACTTAGGGTTTGGGATTGGATTTGGGTGAGGGTTAGGGCTAATTAGCAAAATATATTGCTTGAAGGTTAAGGACGTAACTTAAATCTCTTGTTAGAGTCTAAATCTTTCATTTCAGAGGCAGGAATGAGATCCGTAGGCTGGTTGTAGGAGCTTCTCTAGACTCCATATGATTCCAAGAAGCAGAGAAACTGTAGCAACATATGAATCATGTGGGCAAGTTGTATTTTCAGAAAACAGTCTGCATCTGTGACAGTGAGAGAGGAGATTTTACATTGTAAACATTCCTGTAATAGTCTATCTCCATTGGCTGGGGAGAAGTCAAGGTCAAACAAACTCATACACAAAGTACTGGGTCATAAGCCAGGTTCCTGTTGGCTTGGAAATCAGTAAAGAGCCGGAGTAGCAGGATGCTGCTTGGATGGGCAGGAAGCCAGAAAGTACAGTGTTGACTTGAGGAAGTATTCCCTTAGCAACACACTTGCTGTGGGTATCAGGCCTTGGAATGGCAGCTGTGGGGACAAACTGAACCTGAAACACTCTAAGCCAAAACCCCAGGAAGCACTGAAGTGTTCTTGATTACTAACAGAAATAGAAACAAACCTTGTCTGGGGGAGAGCTCGCCAAGTTTGGTTCAGAGGACGCCCCCAGATTATGATCAAGCAATGAACTCACAAACAAGATGACCACACACATAAGAAGGCAGTAACCATGAGTGAGAGTCAGCAGAAACAAGAAACAAAAGATTTAGACTTCTCAAAGATTTCAAGTATTAGAAGCATAATTACACGCATGTAACATAAAACACTTACGTGGGAAGTGTTTTAAGTAAAGCGTGCAACTTAAAAAGTGAACATTCAACTAGAAACACTCAGGAATGAACAGAAATATTTTGGAAACAATCCAAAAGAAACCAGAAATCAAAAATGTAACTGTTAGCAGCAAAACAACTTCAGTGAAGAGATTAACTAGATTAAATAAAAGATTAAATAAAAGAATAATAAGATCTAACAATTTGAGTTCCAAATAGAAAGAATGAGAAAGGAGGAGAGGTAATATATACAGAGATAATGGCTGTGAATCTGCCAGAACTGATGAAAAATATAAATCCATATCCTGAAAGCAAAGAAGAAATAATGGAATAGGGAAAAAAAATACTTCAAGAAAAAACTACAGAAATAAAAGGAGAGACTTAAACTGTAAAAGGACCTTTAAAAAAAAAAAAAAAGGACACCATTGTGTCCTCATAAAAAAATTAGATTTCAAAAATAAAGCATTCTTTGGAAGTTAAAGAAAATAAATTACTTGTAATGAGGAAAATTTAGGCTGACTTCATATTTCATCACAATAGTCACTCCTAGAAGACATTGCAGATAGAGCAACACGGACAAAATCTTCAAGGGAAAAATTGTGGTTCAGAAATTCTATATCCAATCAAACTGTTGCTTAAGTATAAAGGCAAACAATTTTGAAAGCCAACACAAGATCTTAGTAGGCATATTGTTTCCATGAACTCATTTGAACAATCTGCCAGTGGACAGATTTTATCAAACAAAAGATGATTAGAAATCCTAAGGTAGGTAGCACAAAGATACAGATAAGTAAAACTAAAACTGAAACAAATGTGTGGGGTTTTGCTGTTAAACAGAAAGATAAACAATAAGGAAGATAATATAATCAAAATTGGGATGTTGTAGAGAGAAAGGGGAGAAGGAAGGAAGAGAAAACCTGCTAATTGAATTATTGTTCAGAATAGGACATTTATGATGTCTGATGATGAGGAAGGTTAAACATTACACAAAAATACCAGCATTCATAATCATCAGAAGACATGCTCATACAACCAAGCAAAATCTCACACAGGAAATTATTTTTTAACCTCGAAAAACATGAATCAGAACACAAAATAACACGACATAACCGTGACTAAACGTATCTTTCATATCAATATTGTAATAATTATAAATGAGTTAAACTCGAGGAGTAAAAGTCAGATTGGATACGAAACAAAAATAATCAACACTTAAAGAAAGAGAAACTTAAAACCATCAAAATGATAGAAAATGAAAAGAAAAAAAATGATAAATGAATGGACAAACCTGACTAGGCTAATGCAAGCAGAAGTGGTCATAATCTTCATTTCAAATATGACTGAGTTTAGGACCAAAAAAGCATTAGGTAAGAAAAGGAGGATCACTTCATCTACTAAAGGGCCCAATTCAGAGAGAGAATGTTTATCCATGTACAAATAACACAGCATCGATATAAGCATAGCCCTTAAAGCAAAAGTTAAGGTCTATATAGAGAAGTGGACAGAAGCACATTAGTGACAGGGTACTTTAATTCATCCCCTTAGTCCATGACAGATAAGCATACACACACAAAAAGGACACAGTAGACTTAAACAACATAATTAAAAAGGTAGAGCTAAATGATAAATGTCAAGTTCTGTGGTTCTGAAAAGAGACTATACTTCCTATTTATATTTCCAATTAACAAGGAAACTTTAATAAATTCTAAAAAGATAATACAGTACAGACAACTTTCTTCAGGAGCAATGCAATGAAACTAGAAGGCAATAACATAACAAAGAATCAAAAGCCTCTCCTCCCTTGGAAATAAAATACCTTAGCTCTTGGGCCCAAGAGAAAAATCCACGTAGAAAATAATGATAATGAACACATTACGTATCAGAACATATGTGATATGGCTAAAGCAGTGTCCAGAGGAAACACTGTATTTTAAATACTTTTGTAGTGTGCCATAATAGCAGATATATTGACTGGATGTGTTCAAGATAGCTAGGGAGTGTATTAAGGGATTCCAAAAACCTATATAAACATACTAGTTAATGCAAAAAATCACTACCTGCAAAATTACAATCCAAAAGTTGATGGAGAATCTGCCTCCTAAGGCAAAAGAAATAAAAGCAAGATTAAACAAATGGGACCTAATTAAAATTAAAGTCTTTGCAACAGCAAAGGAAACCATTGACAAAACAAAAAGGTAACCTATGAGATGGGAGAAAGTACTTGCAAATGGTATGACTGATAAGTGGTTAATATCCAAAATATATAAATAGTTCATACAACTCAATATCAAAAATGAACAAAAAAACAAACAACTCAATCAAAAAATGGGCAGAAGAACTGAAAAGACATTTTTCCAAAGAAGACATAGAGATGGCCAACAGGCCCATGAAAAGATGCTCAACCTGCTAATTATTAAAGAAATGAGAATCAAAACAACAATAAATTATCAGCTTACATCTGTCAGAATGGCCATTGTCAAAAAGTTTACAAATAACAAATGCTGGGGAGGATGTGGAGAAAGAAGGACCCTCCTACACTGTTGGTGGGAATGAAATTGGTGTAGCCACTATGGAAAATGGTATGGATTTTCCTCAAAAAATAAAAATAGAACTACTATGGGATCCAGCAGTACCACTCCTGGGTATATACCCAGAAAAAATGAAAGCACTAATTTGAAAAGATGCATGCACCTCAGTGTTCACTGCAGCACTATTTATAATTGCCAAGATATAGAAGCAACCCAAATGCCCATCAACAGATGACTGGATTAAGAAGACGCAGTATATATGTATAATGAAATCAACCATAAAAAAAAAAAAAGAATGAAATTTTGCCATTTGCAACAACATGGATGGACTTGGAGGGTACTATGCTAAGTGAAATAAGTCACACAGAAATATCACTTATATGAGGAATCTAAAAAATATAATACAAATGAATGTATATGTAGAAGAGAAAGAGACTCACAGATATAGAAAACAAACTATACCAAAGGAGAGAGAGAAGAGAGGAAGGGCAAATTAGGGGTATGGGATTAAGAGATACAAACTGCCATGTATAAAATGATAAGGAACAAGAACATATTGTATAGCATAGGGAATTATAGCCATTATCTTGTAATAACTTTTAATGGAGTATAATCTGTAAAAAATACTGTATTAGTATACTGTACATCTGAAACTAATATTGTAAACCAACTATACTTCAATTGTTACCTAGTCCAAACTTGTTCTGTTCACCACACAATAGGTCAATAAATCGGGAGACAAGGTGCTGGGGCAAGGAATAACAGACTTTATTTGGATAGCTGGCAGACTGAGAAGATGGCAGACTAATGTCCTAGAGAACCATCTTCCCCAAGCCAAATTTCAGGCTCACTTTTTTATACTAAAAAGGGGAGAGAGTGTGGTTGGTTGATGTAAACTTCTTGGTGTTGGAATCCTTTGTTCTTGCAGCTTTCCACGTAGGTCAGGTCATGGTGTCCCTGCAGACCTACAAGAAAAGTTATTTTTTATTCTGCAACTTTTTATCTTTATATGAATGAGAAAGTGTTATACCTTTAAAGGTCAGAGCCCTGAGAATAGGCTGTCCTATGTATTTCAGGTTAGAAGCGACATTCTTTTACAAAAGGTGCAGAACCAGCATGACTAAGCACAGGAAACAGCGCACAGGGTTAGAGACAAAGGAACAGATTTGTTCTTCCTTATTACACAATTGTTTAAAAAAAATCAATGGCATTCTAGGAATCAAATTGTCTTACAAACTCTTCTGGTATCAAAGCAAAACTGTGAGTCTGGACATTAGCAAGGCAGGACTTTATTAAGGGAGATTATTGCAAATTGAGAGATACTCAAAACAGAAGCTAGAAACACCTCTGTGAAGGTGTGTCCAAGCATAGCTTTTATATGCGGAGACCATGCGACAAATGGTTGTGGAAAGAGGAAGTGAAGTATTAAAATTGGTAGGGAAAATCCTGACCTTAATGAACCATGTCAAATTTTGCAAAAACAGGAAGATCAAGGCAGGAAATATTAGTTGGTGGTTAGGCACATGAGATGGACTTTGCGTCTGAGATGAAGGAAACAAATTACAATGCAGAAAGTTTGCATAAAGCTCAGGAACTGCCTTCCTGTAGCAGACTATAAAGTTATGTCGGGGGCTAAGTTTGACCAACTTTGTCATTGGCTATCAGTGCCTGCTTAAATGATTTTTGCTTTTAAACAGATTTAAATTGCACATATTGTGGGTTATGCTGACACAATCATCTCCTAGTAGCTCTACAAATATTCTGAGCTAGGTCTTATTTACAATGAATAAATTGCAAAGCAGCTAGAAAATTTAACTGTATTAACTAATAGGAAAGAATGTAAACAAAGGAAATAGTCAAATGAAGTTAAGATCAGCAAAATTATTCTAAGAAAGCAGAAAGAAGAGATGAAAAAGGTAAAAGTAGAAGCTACTAAATTAGAAAATTTAAAAATGGTAGAATTAAATAACCCAGGAGCTGGTTGCATGAAAAAGTAAATTTTAGCAGAGTTAATTAAGAAAAACATGCAAAAATGTACTTGGTACAATAATTTGGAAATTCTAGATAAAATGCATCCTTTTTAAAGAAACTATAATTTACCAAAACTGGTCTCAAAAGAAAGCCTAAAACAAAGTAATTACCATAAAAGAACGCACACACACAAAAGCACCAGGTGCTTTACGTAGGCAGTTATGCTGCATCGTTAAGGAATATATGACATCAAAATTATTTAAGCTGTCCTATCACATAAAGAAATCTTCCAAATTCTTTACATGAAGCAAGAATAATTTCAATACTAACTCTGACAAAGACTATAGCGGAAAAAAAAGGTCATTAATCTCACTTGTAAATATTGATGAAATAATACTAAATAAAATATTAGGAAAAGGAATCCTGCAATATCTTAAAGGAGTATTATGACAAAATGAGGTTTATTTCAGAAATACAAGGATGATTAAATATTAGGACAGAATTTACAAATAGATCTGAGAAAGATCAACTATATGGACTTTGAGAATTTGATAAAAACATCTAACATCCACTTTTGAATCAAAAATGTCCATGAGAGAATAAGAATCAATTTTAACCCTGAAGCCAGTTTATGTTCAATAGGAAACTATTAGAGAGATTCCCATTAACAAAAGGTTAAAAAAATGATGACTACTATTTCCACTAACATTTTTTTCTAGCTAATGTGATTATCTTTATATTTTTAGGGAAAATTAGAAGTATAAGAATACTGGAAACAAGGATACCTGCTCTTGTCATTTCTATTCAACTTTGTACTGGAAGTTCTAGCCAGGACAATTAGGCAAGAAAATGAAAGAAATGGCATCTAGATTGCAAAAGAAGTAGTAAAACGATCTCTTTTTGCAGATGACATAATCTTACATATAG
Source organism: Camelus bactrianus (assembly GCF_048773025.1). Taxonomy (NCBI): domain Eukaryota; kingdom Metazoa; phylum Chordata; class Mammalia; order Artiodactyla; family Camelidae; genus Camelus; species Camelus bactrianus. The sequence continues at coordinate 19,972,169 of NC_133572.1, forward strand.
AAAATCCTAAGGGATCTACAAATCCATGAGGGGTAATAAATGAGTTCAGCAATATTGCAGAGATATGAGATCAATATACAAAAATAGTTGTGTTTCTATACACTAGTTATAATCCAAAAATAAAATTAAGAAAACAATTCCATTTACAATAACATCAAAAGAACAAAATATTGAAAATAGATTTAACAGAAGAAGTGGATGGCTCATACTAAAAAAACAAAACATCATTGAAAGAAAGTAAAGAAAATTTGAAATTGAAAAGATATCTGTGTTCATGATAACCTAATATTGTTAAGATGATGATATTCACCCAAATTAATCTATTGATTGAATACAATCCCTGCCAAAATTCCAATAGCCTTTTTTTTTTTTTTTTTTTTTTTTTGCAGAAATGGAAAAGCTGGTCCTCAAATTTGGATAGAATTGCAAGGGACCCTGAATGGCCAAAACAATCTTGGAGAAGAAGTTAAAAGTTGGAGAACTCACATTTCCCCATTTCTAGACTGACTTCAAAGCTGCAGTAATCAGACTATGTGGTACTAACATAAACAGAATGAACTAAGAGTTCAGAAATAACCCATATACTTACGATCAACTGATTTTCAACAAAGGTGTCAAGACAATTCAGTAGGGAAAAGAACAGTCTTTAGCAAACAATTCTGGGACAACTGGATTATTTACATACACAAGAACAAATTTGGAACCCAAGTACCACACCCTGTATTCAAAAGTGAATTTAAAAAAAAAAAAAGATGAAGACCTAAATATAAGAGCTAAAATTATAAAACTCTTACAAGAAAACATAAATATAAATCTTTGTGACCTTGCACTAGACAACCATTTCTTACATATGGCACCAGAAGCACAAGCAACAAAGGAAAACAATAGATAAGTTGGACTTCATTGAAACTAAAAATTTTTGTGCTTCAAAGGACACCATCCAGAAACTGAAAAGATAACCTACAGAATGGGATAAAGTATTTGCAAGTCATATATCTGATAAGGGCTTAGTATCTAGAATATATAAAGAACTCTAACAACCTAACAATAAAAGACACCCCAACTAAAAAAAGTGGATGAACAATTTGTGTAGGCATTTCTCCAAAAAGATATACAATGGCCAATAAACACATGAAGATGTGCTCAACACCACTAATCATTAGGGAGATGGAAATCAAAATTAAAATGAGATACGATATCGCACCTCCTATGATGGCTATATTAATTTTTTTAAAAAGACAGTAACAAGTATTGGCAAGGATGTGGAGAAATAGGAACCCTCATACATTGCTGGTGGGAATAAAAAAAAATGGTTCAGTGGCTACGGAAAACAATTTAGCAGTTCCTTAAAAAGATAAACCTTAAATTATTATATGACCAAGGAATTCTCCTAGATACGTTCTTTGGAGAAATGAAAGTGCATATTCATTTAAGATCTTGTACACAAATGTTCACTGCAGCATTATCCATAGCAGGCAAAAAGTGGAAACTACCCAAATGTCCATCAATTGATGACTGGATAAAAAAGTAACATATCCACAAAATGGAGTATTATTTAGCCATAAAAAGTAATGGACGAACCTTGAAAATACTATGCTAATTGAAAGAAGCTATTCACAAACAGCCACATATTGTATGATCCCATTTATATGAAATGTCCAGAATAGGCAAATTCATAGAGACAGAAAGTAGATTAGTGGTTGCCAGAGGGCAGGGGGAGGGAGGAATGGGAAATGACTGTTATGGCTATGAGGTTTACTAAAGTGACAAAAATGTTCAGGAATTAGTGGTGATAGTTGTACAGTTTTGTGAATCCTAAAAATCACTAACTTACATACTTTAAAATGGTACATTTTATTGTATTTTAATTATATGTCAAAAATATTACCAAGTCTTAAGTTTATCAGATAGTAGTAAACTTTTCAAAAAAGGAAAGAAATAGTTTTGAGGGAAAGGAAGTGGTGAATTTATAAATTACTTGCAGATGATATGACTACATGGAAAATCTGAAAGAAAAACACAAAATTTTACAATTATGGGACAATTCAGGTGGATTAGTACAAAATTAATATTAAGAAATCACTCATTTTTATACATACAAATAACAAACAGTTTGAAAAGATCTGCATAAAATATCAAGAAGAAAGAATTAATTCCTGGGAATAAGCTAACATAAAATGTGGAATGAACAAAGAAAACTTTTAATTCACTCCCAAGGAAAACAAAAGAAGATTTGAATAAATGGAAAGTCATAACTTAACACAAGATGGGATGACTCACCATCATAAAACTTAAACTTGTTTCTAATTAATCTCAAAACCCACCACCCTATCTAAAAATTTTGAAAGAAACAGACTGAATCTAAAGTTAATACAGACAAAATTTTAAATCAGAACATGTCTGATGAAGAAGAGAAATGACAGAGAACTAGTCAAGCCAAAGATTGAAGCCTGATTTTGAGCTGGAATGTGGGCTAGTGCAGAAACAGACATGTCAATAGAGCAGAATGGAGTTCAGAAATAGATGCAACTGAATAAATGAATTAGTATGTGATAAAGCAGTATTTTAAAGCACTAGGGTAAAAATGGACTATTCAATGCATGTTCAAGGATAATTGGAAAAAAAAAAAGAAAGAACAGTTAGATCCATACCTCACTCTAACCAAGATAGAGTTCAGGTAATCCAAGATTAAAATGGAAAAAAAAAAAAAAAAGCAATTAACCAAATACTAAAATAAATCATTGGAGAAATTTACATGTAATTTCCTACAAGCTCAAAAGATGCTAAAGAAAAGCTTAAGAAATGCAGCCACCTATTTTTTCAAGTTCTCCATAGGAAAAGTTACCATAAACTAAGTCAAAACAGCAACTTGAAAATCATGTGATACCAGCATCATAAAGGGCCAATTTTCCTTTAGTCCTAAAATAACTAAAGAAAAAAACAACCCAGTAGAAAAGTAGACAAATCATATGACCAGACAATTCACAGAAAAGTTAATCCAAATGGTTCACACATATGAAAGAAAGGTTAACTCACAATAGGATGCAAGTTAATCATTTGCAATGATTATGCAAGAGATCATTTTGAACTACTGAAACAATAATGAAAATATCTTTGACAATGTATTGTGTAGCGGAGCCCGTGTGGAACTCTAACTTCCATGAGAGGGTAAGTTGCTTTCCATGAAGGTGATTTTGCTGGCGATTTTAAAAGTTACAAATACCTAACAAACTGATCAGTGTTGGTTGGCGAGGCGATGTGACTGGAGGGAGACTCGTTAGAGAAATTTAATTCTTAATTCAATAAATATTTGTTGAAAACCTATTATGTAACATAATGCATCATGTAGATATGACTGTTTCATGGCTATTGTTCCCGAGAAGTTTACCACCATGCTAAAACACTAAACTAAACCCAACCATATAAAACATGTTCCGAAGACCCCAGCACCCTTGAACTCAAATTTACATCTGGAAAGATGCACATAAAATTGTTATTAGCAATTACCTCTATTGAGTAGAATTGGTAAGAAAGAGATCAGGGAAGGCTTTTATTTCTTTAAATAGTTCAAAAATGAAGATGGTGGGCTCATGAGTGATTTTTTTTTTTTTTTAGGGTTTTTATTTTTCAAATAAAAACATACTAACAAATCTAGAGTTTAAAAGAAAACACATAAAGTTACTTCTTCATATTATGACAAATTCTCATATACCATGTCCCACCTCCCTTCACATAGTAGTACCAAAACCTGGTACTACTTAATCTTTTTCTTGACCCTTGTTAAATTAAGAACAAGTCTCCCTTTTTTTAAGAAAAATGTACAACATATCAAAGGATGACATCATTACCCTGGATCTGAAACATAGAAACTGAATTAATTAAATAAAGGGAAACCATGATGATCAAAGTCCTGTTGGGTAAAGCAAATACAGGGTTGTGGGAAGTACTGGTTTGAGAAGTGCTGTTTACTAAGGCAGAAGTGGTTGAAAACCAGCTTTAGCAGCGGGGCTACAGAAGCTGGTTTCCTGTTACTGAGAGTGTTTACTGAAGCATGTTGTCACTGATTAAACAGGTTTAAAATCAGCACTGGTGTTTGTTACCATAGCCAAAAAAAAAAAATCAGTCTTTTCTTAGGTTGCTGGATTTTTTTTTTTTTTTTGTAATTCTTAAAAAATAAATTATTTCTCTTTTTGCCCGTCCTTGACTAAAAAAGTAGAGGTGTTTTGCACTGAGAGGAAGCAATTTCCTTGAATTTAACATAATTTGTTATTAAAAGACCTCAATAAAGTATATTTGCTTTCTATCATTGCTGTCCCAGGTTACCACAAATTTAGTGGCTTAAACAGCACAAATTTATTATCTTACAGTTTGGTAGGCTAGAAGCCTGACACAGGCCTCATGATGCTAAAATCGGGGTGTTGGAAGAGCTGTGTTCCTTCCGGAGGCTCTGGGGAAAACTGCTTTCATTTTTCAGCTTCTAGGGGATGCCCACATTCCTTGGCTTACAACGCCCTTTGTCCTTCTTTAAAGCCAGCAACACAGAATTCCTCTGACCTTGTTTCTGTTGTCACATCTCTTTCTCAGATCCTTCCTTCTGCCACGCTCTGTCACTTAGAAGGGCTTTTATGATCACATTGGGTCCACCTGGAGAATCCAGGACACCTTCCCACCTGGAAGTCCTTAACTTAATCCGGGTTGTGTTACCAAGTCCAAACTCGTTCTGCTCGCCACACTACAGGCCAATAAATCAGGAGACAAGGTGTTGGGGCAAGGAATAACAATTTCATTCAGAAAACCAAAGAGCTAGAAGATGGCAGAATAATGTCTTAGAGAACCATCTTACCCAAGTCAGAATTCAGGCTCCCTTTATCCTAAAAAGGGGAAGGATTGTGTTTGATAGTTTCAAACTTCTTGGTGTTGGAATCCTTTGTTCTTGCAGCTGTCCACGTGGGTCAGGTCATGATGTCCCTGTAAACCTTCAACAAAACCAAAGTTATTTTCTATTCTGCAACTATCTATCTTTATATGAATAGAAAAGTTTTAATACCCTTAAAGGTATTTTACCAGCCTTGAGGATGGGCTCTCCTGTATATTTCAGGCTGTAGGCAACATTCTTTTGCAAAAGGTGCAGAACCAGCCCAGGAAACAGAGCACAGGGTTAAAGCCAAAGGCACAGATCTAATATGGAGTCAGATTTGTTTGTTTCTATTATAGTTGCAAAGCCTCTTTTGCCACGTTCAGAGATTAGGACCTAGACATCCTTAGGGGACCATTATTCTACCTACTACACATGGAAAAGGAATTGATAAATATAACAGTTAGGACTGACTTGACTGCTTAATGGAGTCAGGGACCTCTTTGTCTCATGCACAGGACATCTGTGAAACAAGAGGTCCAATTGTTATGGTAGCTCAATAATACCATCAGGGGAATGGATCCCTTTGTCTTACTCTCTACCCTACTTAGCAATGATTGCTAAGCCTCAAGCATCGCACATGTGTTCTAGGGAAGAATAATGAAATGGAGGAGGCAGTACCAGAAAAATTCAGTGTATGTTTTATTAGCCAGAACTGAATCATGGGATCACCTCTAACTGCAAGGAAATCTGAAAAGGTAAGTTTTTAATTTTCCTGCTTCTCTAAAAAAAGAAGGAAAACTGAAATAAAGGTTGGAATGAGTGATGGATGTGCTAACCTACAAAATGACCGCAAGAACTAAGTGAACTTAACAAAGAACTTTATCCAGCTAGTGAAGAGCAGATGCCCTGTACTGGAATTTTAGTGAACCACTCGCTTACATGTGTTACTCAGTAGTGGTTGGTCCTGTGTTCAAAGTTGATAAAAAGACTCAAGAGTCAAGACATGTTCCCCATGCCCACGCCAGTTGATTTAACTTTAAAAGATACACAGTAACAAAGCACAAAGCCAAACAGCAGAAGCCTTCTGACATCTGACAGCAGCTTAGGTGGGCTTCCTTCCACTCTCCTCCACTCCCCAGGGCTCAGTTGCAAGAATGAGGCAGAGTCCCATGCAGACAGCTTCACCTCAGGGCGGCCACCCTTCCTGTTCCCTGCCTGTGTGTGTCTATGTTTGCTGGACGGTCTCTCAAGGAATAAGTGCCAAGTCGCATGCCTCCCAGTGCAGCTGCAACTCATCAGAGATTTCACAGTGGATGCTTCTGTGAGCCAGGTGCAACCTGACCCGCTAGCATTCCACATTTATCTTACATCGCTACATTCCGGAGAGCGGAGTGGCAAGAAGGAAGTCTCAGGTCATATCCCCAGGGTCCCTGGGTCTGATGTAAGAGTTCAGACCCGCTGAAAACCCTTTCCTTGCAGGTACCAGGTACCTAATAAATATTTTCCCATTCTTCCTCTTGAATTCAGAATCAATTGAGATATAGAAGTCAGACGGATGAAGGTCAAAATATCACCTTAACAAAGGTGACTGGAAGACGCGGCCGAGTGAGCATGCTCACGCTTTCCTCAGACTTTTGCACTAGTCCCTGGCACAGCTGAAACACAGGCTTCCCAGTAGAACAACGGAGGTCCTTGTGAGGAGAGCAGACCATTCTCTGCAAGACACAGGTCTAGAAAGGGAAAGGGCTGAGCTGTTTGTTCTCCCCAACTCAAGTGTCCAGCTAGTCATCCCTATTCCCCTGGGGGGATTAAAGAGGGGTGGGGAGAGGCTCAGTGATTCTCAGCCCTCCTGGTGGTTTGAAGTCACCCAGGGGACAAATGGGTAGCCAGAGGGAAAGCTCATCGTGTGTGTGTATGTGCATGTGTGTGTGGTTTCCCTTTTTAATTAAACTTTTTATTCTGAGATAATTATAGATTCACATGCAGTTGTAAGAAATAATAGAGAGAGAAGAACCCACACAGTCTTTATCTAGTTTTCCTGAATGGTAACATCTTGCAAAACTCTGGAACAATATCACAGCCAGGATATTGACATTGATACAGTCAAGATACAGAGCATCTTTATCCCCACAAGGATGCTTCATGTTGTCCTTTGACAGCCACAGCTGTTTCTCTACTCTTAGGAGGGTTCATTTTTAAGTATGTTCTGCTCTTTTCATCAATGGCAGGGTTCCTCTGATGTATTTTCCTTTCTTTTACTTATTTATTTCCCTTATTTCCTTCATTTACAAAGGAAATGACATCCGTTTTCTTCCTCCCTCCCTCCCTTTTCTTTTTTTCTCTCTCTTCTTCCTTCCTCCCTCCCCCATCTCTCTTTCTCTCTTCCTTCCTTCCTTCTTTACTTCCTTTCTTTCTTTTCCAGAAAGACTATCTTTAGGCACCTAAAACCTATTGCCTCTAGGATTCTGTTAACACTCCTGTTGTTTGAGAGGATTACCTAGAATCATAAAAGGAAGTGAGTAGAAAAACAAGTTCATTCATAAAATATTCTTCACACATTCTTCACTTAGTTTGTAAATGCCATGTTTAATATAGTTTTCATTTTTCCTTTATTTAACACAAAGCCATAACATCTCTGGGGCAGCTTTTATTTTTAAGACGGCTGTGGCAACTAAGTGTCTCCCTCCTGCTTAACTTTTCAAAAAACCAAATAATTAGTGGGCTTCTGACCATATCAGAAACTAAAACACCATTGGGAACGTATTTGTTTTTTGATGGCCCTTCACGACATACCTCGACTTCTCAGGACACATCTCTCACTTGGTTTATATAATAGAATTTCTGGCATCATTTCAGAACATTCTCGGAAATGTCCTTATCTCATGTGTCTACCACATCCTTTCAGTCCTCCTGGTTTTCACGTTCCCTCCTGGTCTCACTCTCCTTCCTCGCTCAGAGGCACCGTCATCCGTCATTCTTTCCAGCATTTTCAGCACTCTCACACTCTTAACTCTACGGGTTCACTTGTGCCCCAACTCCAAATGGCAATCTGCCTCCTCCATTCCTATCAGGAGGCAACTTAGTAAAGAACATACGACATTAGGTTTTACATGGAACAAATATAGATTCACATCTTAATTTTGTGGTTTTATCTGCAATGGACATTTACTAATTTTTTCTCACCATTACATAAACCCTTTTCTGTTTTTCTTTTCTTCCAATTCTATTGCGATATAATTGACATACAGCACGTTACACGGTTAAGGCATGCAGCATAATGATTTAACTTACATACATCATGAAATGATTCCCACAGTAAGTGCAGGGAATAGCCATCATCTCATGTAGACGCAACATTCAAGAAATAGAAAACAAATGCTTTTCGCTTGTAATGAGAACCCTTAGAATTTACTCTAACAACTTTCATATATGGCATGCAGCAGTTTTAATTATATTTATCATGTTGCATGCTACACCCCTGGTGCTTATTTATCTCATAACTGGAAGTTTGTACCTATTAACCACCTTCATCCAATTCCCCCTCCCCCATCCTCTGCCTTTTGCAGCCACAAATCTGATCTCGTTTTCTATGTTTTGTTTGTTTTTAGAGTATAATTGACCTGCAACACTATGTTAGTTCCTGTTATACAACATAGTGATTCAACATTCCTATACATTTCAAAAGTATCATAATAGAACGAAACAGAAACAGAGTCATACACAAAACAAACAGCTGGTTGCCAGAGGGAAAGGGGATGGGAGGAGCAGAAGAGAATAGGTGAGGGAGATTAAGAGGTACAAACTCCCAGTTATAAAATAAATGAGTCACAGGCATGAAATGTACAATGTGGGAATTTAGTCAACAATTATGTAACATCTTTGCATGGTGAGAGATCGCAGGTCCTTTTTCTTTTGGCAATAAGTCCCCAGTTCTCCTTTGGCGAATTACCTCTCCAACACTGTACTGCAGTCTTGGAGGCAGCTCCCCTAAAATGAGCATATGACCCTTGCTAGGGCAAACAATCTCTGTCTCTCTGGAATTAGACTCTGGAGTGGAGTGATCCAACGACATTAAGTAATTTACATAGGCAGCTACATCCTAAAGAATCAGTCTGTCTGTTTCTAGTAGTGAGACCTGTGAAAAATGCTTTGGTTTCAACCTTCACCTGCTGATTCATTAGCCTCCTCTTTGTTTTGGTAGCTTACACATATCCTTTCAAAGAAATTCCTTTTATATTGCATTAGCCAGAGTCATTTTCTGTTGTCTGCAACCTCAAAATCCTAACTAACTAGCTGTGGAAGCTTATATTAGTGACTTAAATTTTGTATTATCAAGAAAATTATATTTATGTGTGTGGATTAAATGTGAAAACAAACTTAAGGGATCTGGCATGCAATAGTCACAATAAATCCATGACCTCTAAACTCAGGTGAACCTCCAAGAGAGCCTGGCAATCATTCTATTTGCTCTGGGCCATCTGCTTTTCCAAAATTCCCTCATCAGATTTTACAGACATTTACAATTTTCTTCAGGCTACCTTTTCAGCCTCCCCCTCAATCTCAGCAGCCTGTCTCAAACATAACAGGAGAATGTCAAGGAGACAGAAGTACCAGGTTTGCAAAGTCTTAGAAGGTTTTATTGAGCTTGTGATTCATGCCAGTGTCATGATATCTCAAGCCCTGCTCATAAGAAAAAATTTTTGGAAAAAAAAGATATAATTAAAGTCACCTCAAATTTACAACATTAATCAGGGTCTCCTTACTATTATGTACATCCTATGATAAGTGTTTGTGATGCTCAAAGTGATTCAGTGGTTCCTTTTGCATGTATGCCCCCTTCTGTAACATGCAGTGCTAGACTGGGAGATCGTAATTCGCTCTGCTGCTGAAATTCTTCCTCCTTATTTGATGATGTCAGACTTGAAGCTTGTATGTGGTATCTCATCTTCTTACTGCAGGCTTCAGGTATGCTGTGGAAGTCAGTACTATTCAGGCTTTGAACAACTGTTAGGATCAGAATGCTCCTGGTTTGTCATGGCACTAGAAAGGGCATCTGAAATGTTTTGTGCTTTTTCCCAGTCAACCACCAGAACGTCAAGATATCATATGGCTAATAGGATATCACTGATATGTGGAATCTAATAATAATAATAATAATAATAATAATAATAATAATAATAATAAGGACACAAATGAACTACTTATTATTTACAACTTAGATGACTGATTTCTTGAATATGTGTAAGCACATCTGACTGTCCTTTTGACTAGATCACCACATTCTGTTGATTCTTATTTTGTGGTTGGCTTTATTCCTTGGATAACTATGTAAGTTTCAAAAGCTAAAACTAATCTGTTCTTAGAAACAATGATCAGTACGTATCTGTAAACTAAAAAAAAAGTGCAGAATATTGTACATATGTATTTACATGAAATATAATGGACATGGGCAGTCAAACTGTAATAATTCTACATAATAAAACTGAAAAAGGAAAAAAAGATTACATACAGCTACAAATAATTTATGTAGTAAAGGAGGCGAGTTATGTCTTAATGACAAGAGTCTATAAAGCATTCTCAACATAACAAAAACACAGACGTATCAGTATAAAGCAACGTCAGTCATAAATTTATGCAGCCCTAGTGATAAATTAAAAGTAGCACCGTGCAATGAAGGAGTGTTAACCAACTTGAAAAGGAAGTTTCAGGGTATCTAGAGCCAAGGCTTGTACCTCTCGCTCTGATTTCTGGATAAACAGGCTCCCTTTTATATATTTTTTTCCCTCTCCTCCTCCCTTCCTCCCATCCTCTCTGCCTTTTTAAAGCTCCAAAAATAATCTAGAACTAGCATTAAGTTACTTAGATGTGGCATTTTCTCAGTAGAGATGTTTCCTTTTTTTTTTATTACTTAAAATATCATTTTATTTTGCAATTTCCTTCCCACACTACTGAAGTTTCTCAATGTTCAGATATTTTTCTTAGATGAGACAAGAGTTTCTTCTTGTTGTCCATGATCAATTTCAAACCTTAGAACCACAGGACCACTGCTGACTGGCTTCTGGGCAGCCTATTTGACTAGATAGGCTTTGAAGTACAGAGACGGTTTCATCAGTCTTAGAATGGAGGCTCTGGAGAGTCAAGCGTAAGGAGAAGTTCTGCGTGCTCAGTCCCTATGCGTGATTTCACTGGCAAAGTAAGATTCATGGCTTAAATGAGAGGGAACACCTGTCCACCTGACATCTGGTTTTGCTCTTGAGGAAGGGCACATATCGACATGGAAATGTTAGAAGCTTCTGATCTTGAATGTCTATGAACAGCAGGCTGCTGCCTGGTGCCCTGTGGTTGGGCATTACAGTGTTATTGAGCATGATGAACTCTTGCCCACAGCACGTTTTCATGGTAGAAATGTAGGCAAAAGCAGGAGTGGCTGTAGTCATGACAGCTGCAGGATGCGGACTCGGTGTCTGTGCTAACAGCACACTATGGGACATGGCTCTTGGAACCTGATCTCGTAACAGTGGTTTAGGGGAATTTTGAGTCTGAAACCCTGAGCATTCCAGGGAGAGTTGGTCTTAGTTGAGCAATTTTGTCTCGGAGGACAGAATGCAGCAAGGTACTGGGAGTCTTGAGATAGCCACCATGACGTGTCTGAAGGAAGGGCTGGCAGTTGATATGAGGCTGGGTGCAGCTTATTTTTACCATTCTCTGCAAAAATTGATTATTAGTGCGAGGCTTCTGCTGCTCTTTATGTTGAACGAAAGCTATACATAATGACCTGGTGAACATATGGGTGGATTCCTCTAGGAAAGTGCAGGGAATCCTTTGCTGGGTCCGCATTCCATTGTGCTTTAGCACCAGGGGTTGTACCATGTGTATAAAACTCTTTTTGGAGATAAGAGTCCCTTTAGAATACTTTTTAAGAAAAGATTTCTCCTCCCAATCAGAAGTTCTCAGGAGTACTCAGTCCCCTCAAGTTGAGCCAACACATCTATCAGTTGAAAAACTTGTGGAGCTTTTTATAATAACAGGAATTGTTACTATAATGGTGTGGACCTCAGGAAAGAGAGCCAATTTGGGGATTTAGATTTGGTGGTTAGCAGCACAGAGATGATAGCTAAAGCCCTGGTATAAAAGAAGTTATAAAGAGAGAGTGTTTAAAGGAAACACAGGCTTTAGATGACACATTAGACCAGATGGACTTAATTGATATAAACAGAGAATCCCATCCAAAAGCAGCAAGCAGAATACACATTCTTTTCAAGTACACGTGGAATATTCTCCAGGATAGATCACATGCTAGGTGACAAAGAAAGCCTCTGTAAATTAAAAAAAAAAAAAGTTGAAATCATACCAAGCATCTTTTCTTACCACAATGCTATGAGATTAGAAATCAACTACAAGAAAAAAACTGCAAAAAAACCCCACAAACACATGGAGCCTAAACAATATGCTATTGAGCAACCAATGGATCATTGAAAAAATAAAAGAGGAAATCAAAAACAAAACAAAACAAAAAAAACCTAGAGAAAAGTGAAAACGAAAGCACAAGTATCCAAAACCTATGAGACACAGCAAAAGCAGTTCTAAGAGGGAAGATTATTGCAATACAAGTTCACCTCAAGGAAAAAAAGAAATATCTCACATAAATAACCTCACCTAATACCTAAAGCAACTAGAGAAAGAAGAAAAACAAGAACAACAACAAAAAAACCCCAAAGTTAGTAGAAGGAAAGAAATAAAGATCAGAGCAGAAATAAATGAAATAGAGACCAAGAAAGAAAGAAAGAAAGAAAGAAAGAAAGAAAGAAAGAAAGAAAGAAAGAAAGAAATGTTAGTTCTTTGAAAAGATAAACAAAATTGATAAACCTTTAGCAAGACTCATCAAGAAAAAAAGAGAGAGGGGCTCAAATCAATAAAATCAGAAATGAAGAAGGAGAATTTACAGCTGACAGTACAGAAATACAAAGGACCATAAAAGACTACTATGAGCAACTATACACCAATAAAATGTACAACCTAGAAGAAATAGAAAATTCTTAAAAAGGTACAATTTCCCAAGACTGAACCAGGAAGAAATAAAAAATATGAACAGACCAATTACCAGTACTGAAATTGAATCAGTAGTTTTAAAACTCCCAAGAAACCAAAGTCCAGGACGAGATGGCTTCACAGGTGAATTCTACCAACTATTTACAAAAGAAGAAGAGTTAATACCCATCCGTCTCAAGCTATTCAAAAAAAAATTGCAGAGGAAGGAGTACTTCCAAACTCATTCTGAGGCCACCATCACCCTGATGTCAAAATCAGATAAAGATACCACAAAAAAAGAAAATTATAGGCCAATATCACTGATAAACATAGATACAAAAATCCTGAACAAAATGCTAGCAAAGTGAATCTAACAATACATTAAAAGGATTATACACAATGATCAAATATGATTTATCCCAAGGATGCAAAGATTTTTCAATATCTGCAAATCAATCAAAGTGATACATCATATTAACAAAGTGAAGAATAAAAGCCATATGAGCATCTCAATAGACACAGAAAAAGCTTTTGATAAAATTCAATATCCATTATGTTTAAAAACCCTGCAGAAAGTGGGCATAGAGGGAACATACCTCAACATAATAAAAGCCATATATGACAAACCCACAGCTAACATCATTCTCAATAGTGAAAAGCTGACAGCATTTCCTCTAAGATCAGGAACAAGACAAGAATGCCCCTTCTCACCACTTTTATTCAACATAGTTTTGGAAGTCCTAGCCACAGCAATCAGAGAAGAAAAAAAAATTAAAGAATCGAAATTGGAAAAGAAGGAGTAAAACTGTCACTGTTTGCAGATGACATGATACTATACATAGAAAATCCTAAAGACACTACCAAAAACTACTAGAACTCATAATAAATTCGGTAAAGTTGTAGGATACAAAATTGATACACAGAAATCTGTTGCATTTCTATATACTAACAATGAAATATCAGAAAGAGAAATTAAGGAAACAATCCCATTTACCATTGCATCAAAAAGAAAAAAATATCTAGGAATAAACCTCCCTAAGGAGGCAAATGACCTATACTCCAAAAAATATAAGATGCTGATGAAAAAGAAATTGAAGAGAACACAAACAGATGGAAAAATATATCATGTTCCCAGATTGGATGAATCAGTATAGTTAAAATGATCATACTACCCAAGGCAATCTATAGATTCAGTGCAATCTCTATCAAATTAGCAATGGCATTTTTCAAAGAATTAGAGAAAAATTTTTTAAAAATTTGTATGGAAACTCAAAAAAACCCCAAATAGCCAAAGCAATCTTGAGAAAGAAGACTGGAGCTGGAGGAATCATGCTTTCTGGCTTCAGACTATACAACAAAGTTCTAGTAATCAAAACAGGATGGTACTGGCACAAAAACAGTCACATAGATCTAATGGAACAGGATAAAAAATCCAGAAATAAACCCACATAGTTATGGTCAATTAATTTATGACAAAGGAGCAAGAATATACTACGGAGAAAAGACGGTGTCTTCAATAATTTGTACTTGGAAAACTAGACAACTACCTGTAAAAGAATGAAATTAGAACATTGTCTAACATCACATACAAAAGTAAACTCAGATGAATTAAAGACCTAAATGTAAGACTGGATACTATAAAATACCCAGAGGAAAACATAGACAAAACACTGTTTGACATAAAACACAACCATATTTTTTTGGATCCATCTCCTAGAGTAACGGAAATAAAAACAACAATAAAGAAATGGGACCTAACTAAACTTAAATGCTTTTACACAGCAAATGAAAACATAAAAAAAATGAAAAGATAATCTACAGAATGGGAAAAGATATTTGCAAACAATGCAACTGACAAGAGATTATTTTCAAGAATATACAAACAGCTTATACAGCTCAATATCAAAAAAGTAAACAACCCAATCAAAAAACGAGCAGAAGATCTAAGTAGACATTTCTCCAAAGAAGACATGTAGATGGCCAACAGGCACATGAAAATATGCTCAACATCACTAATTATTAGAGAAATGCACATTAAAACTACAGTGCGGTATCACCTCACACTGGTCAGAATGGCCATCATCAGGAAGTTTACAAGAAATAAATGCTGGAGAAGGTGTGGAGAAAAGGGAACCCTCCTAAAAACATTGAGGGGAATGTAAATTGGTGCAGTCACTATGGAGAACAGTATGGAAATGCCTTAAAAACCTAAAAATAGAGTTACCATATGATCCAGCATTCTTGCTCCTTGGACATATATCTGGAGAAAACTCTAATTTGAAAAGCTACATGAACCCCAGTATTCATAGCAGCATTATTTTGTGTTTAGTTTAGTTTAGTTTGTTGGGTTTTTTGTTTTTGTTTTTGTTTTTTTTTTTTGGTTTTGGTTTTTTGGGTTTTTTTGGTGGTGGGAGGCAATTTGGTTTATTTGTTTATTTATTTATTATTTTTAGAGGAGGTACTGGGGATTGAACCTTGGACCTCATGCACGCTAAGCATGCGCTCTACCACTTGAATTATACCTCTCCCTCTATAGCAGCACTATTTACAATAGCCAAGACATGGAAGCAACCTAAGTGTCCATCAATAGACGACTGGATAAAGAAGATGGGGTAAATTTATACGCAATGGAATAATACTCAGCCATAAAAAATGAGATAATGCCACTTACCTCAACATGGATGGATTACGTTGCTAGAGATTATCACACTAAGTGAAGTAAGTCAGACAGAGAAAGACAAATATATGATATCACTTATATGTGGAATCTAAATATATGGCACAAATGAACTTATTTACAAAACTGAAGTAGACTCACAGACATAGAAAACAAACTTGTGGTTACCAAAGGGGAAAGAGAGGGGGATAAATTAGGAGTTTGGGATTAATATATACATATGACTATATACAAAATAGATAACCAACAAGAACCTACTATATAGCACAGGGAACTATATTCAGTATCTTGTAATAACCTACAGTGGAAAAGAATCCAAAAAAGAATAGATAAATGTATGTAAAACTGGATCACTTTGCTGTATAACCAAAACTAGCACAACATTGTAAATTAACTATACTTTGATGAAGAAAGTAAAATAAAATAAAGAGAATATTTAGAATAATAAGAAAAAAGAGATGAGGTTTGAATTGTGGAGAATAACCACATTTAAAGAGAGGTAAAGGGAAAAAATTAGCAGTGGAAGCTGAGAAACAGTAATGAGCCCGTTAGGACAGAAGCCAGGGAGAGAACGGTGTCACAAAGCCATGAAAAAGAGAGTCATGGAAAACAATTGCTACAGAGACGAAGGGCTGAAAAATGTGTTGGAATTTTCCTTGCAATGCCTCAGTGACCTGGGGGTTGCAGTTCCATTGGAGAGGATGAGGTGCAGGTCAAGTTGCTGTGGACCAAAGAAATGGGCAATGAGGAAGTGATGGTGTGTGCAGACTCCATCTTTCAGGAACTCAGCCTTGGAGATGGAGTGGTAACTAGAGCGGAACCTATAGTCTAGGAAGGGTTTGTTTGTTTGTTCTTCACAAGAAGGTATAGCAGTGAAGCTTCAGGAGTATCACTTCAGAGCATCTAGAACCAAGATAGGGGAAGGGCTAGCGAAAGGAAGTACTTCAAGTTGCAAGAGTGGAAAGGGATTGATGGAGGTGGGAGACGTGTGGTGACCAGACTCCAAGATGGCCGCCGATGATCCCTGCTTCCTAGAGTCACAGCCTCTGTCATCCCTCCCATCTTGTACCAGGGATGGTCTGCGTGACTGACTGAATATGGCGTAAGTGATGCTATGTTGCTTCTTAGAAGAGGTTATAAAAGATGCGGCAGTTTCTGTCTTGGTGGTATTTCTCTGTCTCCCTCCCTCTCTCACCTTCATCATTTGCTCTGAGGGAAGCCAGCTGCCATTTCATAAGCAACCCTGTGGAGAGCCAGATGTGGTGAAGAAATGAGGCTTCTTGCCAACAACATGTGTGAATGAGCTCAAGAGTGCATCCTCCCACTCAGTTAAGCCTTCAGATGACTGCGGCCTGGCTGACATTTTGGCTATAACCGCATGAGGTGTCCTGAACCGAAACTACTCTGCTAAGCTGCTCCCAGACCTCACCATCTGAAATGGTGTGAGATAGAAGTGTTTATTGTTTTAAGTCTCAAGTAATTTGTTGTGCAGGATAAGGGAGGAGAAGGTTTTTCTCAGCCCTCTTAAGGTTAAGGCTGGGTCTGAAAATTCAACAGACACAGACTAGCAGGAAAAAAGCATACAAATTTATTTCATGTAAGTTTTATGTGACACGGGAAATGTCATACGGAAAGGAAGACCCAAAGAAACAGTTAGACCTGTGCATTTTATGCTAGGTTCAAGGAAGAGTGTGGTAACTTGGGGGCCACTAAGCAAGGCCTGTTTGTTGGGATTCCTCCTGGTGTCCCTTTTATCTTTGGAGATAAGGATGCACCTTTCCTCCGGGTATAGGGAGGGCACCTTTCACAGGGGGGTTTTATGACCTGTTTCAAGGGAGACTGGCAGAGGGAAGATCAGAGTGACCTTCTTGCTTCCCCTGTTTTCTCAAACTCCTTCAGCTTAAAATTTTCAACATACAAAGGTGCCATATTGGGGGGGGGGCAGCATGTCCTGAACCCCATGAGCAGAAATAGATAAATAATACAGGAAGGATTGGCTCCGGGCAGGAGGATGGGTTCTGCTCCCTCTGAGAAGCTGAGTCTGGCCATATTTATAAGTTCCTGTTCTTTAAGCTTACCCTTTATTGTTTAGGTGTGGTCTCTTAAAATGTTTCTTGTTCTAACCTACAAGTAGACTTAAACCATTTTTATTGCTCATTAAAAAATATTTAAAGTGGGGAGGGTGGTAGAGCACGCGCTTGGCATGCACAAGGTCCTAGGTTCAATCCCCGGTACCTCCATTAAAAACAAATGCATAAATAAATAAATCTAATTACCTTTCCCTCCCAAAAATAAAATAAGTAAATAAATAAAAAAAATTTAAAACGTTAGAATCTCCTACTTTCTGTAACATCCTACTCAAAAGTTGGCCATAATACCTCTTCTCTTAGCTGATATCCATCTAATCATTCATTTGATAAAAACTTATTGTGGGACGTTATTCTGAACTTTAGAGAAAGCAGTGTTGCTTTTAAAGTGATTAGTAGAGGGATAGGTGAGCTGTTTGCTCGTATACTCAAATTAGCCAGCCATAAGACTTTGCTGAACAAAGCAGTATGGGTGTTAGCATAAGAGCATGAACAAATACTCAGCTAGCTTCCGTGAGTAATTATCCAGGCGGAGAAAAATGATATATACTAAAAACCCACACATGCGTGAAGAACAATCTGAGAATGTATCAAATCAAAATTGTGTTCAAAGCAAAAATCATGTTTGCATGACGAACGGTAGAATACCAGTTAAGACAAATGAATACCCTTGATCATAGAACAATGAGAAATTCTTTCAGCAAGCGGGTGTAGCTGCCAAATGAGATCATATAAAAAAGAATGAAGGGAAAACTAATTTTGAGGGTATAACCAGGTGGAACTGAAGCGGATTCTTGAAGTTCTGCTTCAGGTTATCTAAGAGAGTTGCGCTCTCCTTTTAACCATTTATGATAAGTGGAAGATTCAAGAGTAAAAAATTATTCTGCTGGTGAAGGTAACTTATCGCAGTAGTAAATCTGTACATTTTCCAATCATTTCCATGATTCATCTCAGACCTTTACTTTTGTATTCATTTTAGAAAGGACTTATGTGTAAACCATTATGCAAAGTTTAAAATGCCAAATATGCCTTTAAAAATTTAAAGGAAGTGGGTTTTACACCGGAAATTGACACAATGTAACTGACTATACTTCAAAAGAAAAATTTTAAAATTGTCAAACTCTAAAAAACAGTGGATTTTGCTCTTAACAAAAGAGTTTTTAACCACTTTCTATTCTCCTTTGTTGTATTTTGGATTTCACCAGGTTGGAGCAGGTTGGACCACGGTAGGAGCCCAGAGCCTGACCAGGTCATGGCTGAGCAAAGGTGACCAGATTAATTGTCTGTCAGAACAGAGAAAGGTCCAACCCAGTGGGCAAGGCACAGTTTTCATGGTTTCCCACTCACATCTGTAGGAAAAGTTACCGTACTTGGAAATGGAAGACCTTGCTTCTAATCCTGGTTTTATGACTTAGCGGTGATACTGAGCAAGACTTTACTCCTGAGTCTTAATGTCTCTTTCACAAAATAGAACTAAAAAAACCCCTGCCATTATCACATTCTGATTTTTTTTCTTAAAGGTCAAATGAGCCTCACATTAAATACATGTGAAACCATTTTTCTAAGCTTTAAAGTACTATAAACATATTATTATTTATATTTTGATATAAATCATTGATACTATTATCATTCCTTCTTACCTTGAATCTTTATGTTCTTGTCGAAAGCTATGATAGACTTTAGGTCTTGAATACAACTTGAGAAATGCTAATAGCTAATGCTGAAAAAAATAAAAACCATATCTTTAAAAAAGTTAACATTTGAAATTAATTTTTGAATCAGAGAATAATGCCTAAAACAAATATATATTACTGAAAAACATTAAAAAATGTATCTCTTTGAGATTTCAAGGACTTTGTATCTAGCACCCTAGAATGGACCCCATTTTCCCAATACCAAAAAGCTGACCTGTTGGCATTTGCTGTTACAATTGGTTGCCACAAAAACAAAATAATGGAGATTTAATTTATGGATTATGTGAAAGGCAAGTCCCTTAAGATATTTACAAATATTTTTTCTGATTGTAAATAAGATACATTCGCTGTAGAAATTTTGGAAATTCGATATACATATAAAGAAAAGAATTATTATATCTTGTAATCACATTACTCATAGGTAGTTGCTGTTAACATTTTTGCATAGCTTTTCCAATTTCCTCCTCCCACTTGTCTGCTTTTCTTCACATTTTTAGTTATAAGCAGTACTACAATATTATGTAATCTTTCCAAACTCAATTTTTGCTATCATATTCTAAAATTATTTTTTTGCATGTAAATTCTGATTTTTTTAGATCTAAAATCTAAAAATCTTTTTAGAAAATATCTGAATTTGTTTCAAAGGTAAGTATTTTTCCAAGGAACTCAAGTTCAAAATCTTGTACTATTCTAAACTCCTCTTTCTTTTTCTTATGGGAAATCATCTGAATTGAGTTGGTTCTAATTCAAATCTGGATTCTATCCTATTAATTCTTTCCTTTCTGTTTCTGTTACCATGGCCTTGGTTCCTGTTTTCTCAGCTCTGGATGACATCGAAGTCATTTTCTGACTGACCTCCTTCTTTCTCATCTCTTTTCTCTATAACCTATTTTACAAACCTTATTAATGTATCATTACCCAGCTCAAAAATACTGACTGACTGTAGCAAAAGTCCCAAGCCGGAGCTCCAAGGCTGGATATACTCTGCAAATTTGTATTTTAATTTGCTGGAATTCTTTAGATGGGCCATATGCTTCAGTGATTTGTGTTATTTGCGTGGCCTCTGGGTTTCCAAGTGTGGCTGAACAGATTTTGCATTGTATAAATCCAGGCAGCAAGGTGCACATCGCACCCACTAGAGTTGTAGAATGTACAGCCTGTACAATCAGCACAACACTGTAACAGAAAAGAACAAATCTGACTCCATATTAGATCTGTTTCTGTGGCTTTAACCCTGTGCCCTGTTTTCTAGGCTTAGTCTTGGTGGCTCTGAGCCTTTTGTAAAAGAATGTTGCCTTTAGCCTGAAATAGACAGGAGAGCCTGTCCTCAAGGCTCTGACCTTTAAGGTATTAACACTTTTGCGCTCATAACAGGTTGCAGAATGGAAAATGACCTTTGTTTTTTTAGGGGTTTTACAGGGTCACCATGACCTGACCCACGTGGACAGCTCTAAGAACAAAGAATTCCTACACCAAGAAGTTTGCAACAACCAACCACACCCCATCCCCTTTTTACTTATATAAAAGGAGCCTGAATTCTGCTTTGGGTAAGATGGTCCTCCAAGATATTAGCCTGCCATCTTCTCAGTCTGCTGGCTTTCCAGATATAGTCGCTATTCCTTGCCCCAATACCGCATCTCCTGATTTATTGCAGCGAGCAGAACGAGTTTGGACTCGATAACAACACTACCTGGTGGTCCTGCTGAAGGCTGTGGATGTTTGAGGTTCTGCACTCTAATATATGTACTATGAAAAGGAAAACTGACACCTTGTCTCACCTTGTCCACCATAACAGCTAATCAAGCCCATCCTGTACCACAGCCTGGAAACAGCTGACATTCCTAAAAGTCTTGCATGCTAAGATAAACCATGAAAAACAGAAATATTCTAAAAGCCTTGAATTCCAAGATAAACCATAAAGTTGTTTTTTTATTCAAAAGACAGAAACATCTTGTTTTTCTTTTTATCAAAATGGATCCTAAAATTACCCAAGCAGAATTGTCCACTACCATTTAACAAGCTGAGTTATCACCTCACCTTGTGATTTTTCTAAGCAAATGATTCTTATTTTCTTGATTAGGTGTCTCTTTTGTAAATGTAGGTTAAAACTCTAGTCAGTTCTTGAATTTGTCTCTGAGATTTGCAGAAGAAAGTGTAAAATTTCTTAAATCTTAATTCCAAACTTTACAAAGTGGACCTTCAGACCCTAAAGTTTTCTCCGTTGCCTAAATATTATACTTGAGACAAACTGACTTCTCAGATAATCTCAATTCTCTGTTGTATTTCTCCTTCCTCTGATCTCTCTGCCCTCTTTTTCCTCTCCTCTTAATCTGCATCACTTCCATTCTTTAAGACCCATTTCAATCCCACCTCCTTCATGAAGTATTCTTAGCCCCCTCAGTTTTATCCTTTTTTCCCTATTTCTTTCTGCCCTTATTATCTACTTTATTATTTATTTGTCACTGTGTACATCCTACATGTATATGTATTTTTCTTATTCATTTTAATTATCTTTTTCCCTTATTATAAAAATAAAATGTTCAGTGTAAAATGCAGAAATATAAAGGAGCAAAATGAAATGTTGAAACACTTGTAATAAAACAATAAATACCCAAAAAAGCTAGTTGAATATCTGTATCATCTTGGGATGGAGAAGGTCCATCTAGTCTGATGCCAAAAGGTATGAACCTTAAATTTAGAAACAACAATTTGACTTCATAGAAGTGTTAACATTTCTGTATATTTGTTCCATGGAGTAAACCATGAAGCATCTTTGCCAGGTGACTTTTCAGCTTTTAGAAAAGTGCCAGATTTGTTCTGTTGATTTCAAAAGGGGCTGATTTCCTTGTCAGTAACATGCAAAAAGGTGGCCAGCCTCTCCAGATCTTGATTAATAGCAGCACATAGCTCTACAAAGCCCTTTTGCTGTTGTAAAGAGAGGGTAAAAATATGCAGAACATTGATATTAGGATAGAAACTGTCAGTATTACTAGCGCCTTTGGTTTTAGACAGAATCTAAACCGTTCCAGCAAGAAAATAATTGAAATTTTGTGATCGCTGGGGATGAAACTTCTAAACAGGAGATTGTAGTTAGTCACTATCATTTAGTCTTAGGGCTAAAAGAAAAGCTGTTGGATTGGTCATTAATACTTTTGACATTTGAAGCCAAAAAATGAATTTTTTTTAACACCCAAGGGAAAATCTAATAAATCTCTGGGTACTTTGTAACAAATAAAGCACCTTCAAACTACCCTGAATTGCCACACTGCGTTCTAATCTGTTGGGTGGGCGAGGTCCAAGTATAGTTTGGGACATTCTCTGCTTCCCTAATCTCTATTCTATGCACACCCTTTAGTTCTTACCCTAGATGCCTCTTGGAGTTTTCATCCTTTATTAGAAAGGACTGATATTTTCTCAAACTTATGGAAAATGTAAATAAATATATTTATTGCTCTAGAATATGTAATCTAAGTAGAAAACGGTGAACTTAGTGTGCAAATCAAGAAAGTGTGGACAAAGTCCTGCTGCTGCCCTCCCTTCCAGATCAAGAATGCTGGTGTTCGGGGATGGCAGCTTGGTTGGGGTGAGAGAATGATGAACAGTGCAGCGTGATGGGGATTTGTGTTGGGCTAATTCTTTGAGAAAAAAAGTCTTTTTCTCACATCAAAGGATATATGTGGACAGTTCATTTAAATTATGGAAGCACTAATGCCTCCTCTTGTCACAGCCCGTTTCCAACCAAATTGTGAGCCCCAAGCCCAACTGCAAAGAATTCTGGAGCTGGCGCCGCTGTAAATCTTCCTGGCAAATCTATCTTCACTCTCATTTCCATTCTATCCTCCAGAAGGCAAAGGTAAGGGAAGAAAGAAAATAATATTTATTATGCACTTAAAATGCGTGACATGCAATCATACCTGCTTTATATTTAATAACACATTTATTCTTCTCAACAATTTAGGAGGTGTATACTATAATTGGTCTTATTTTGAGGATGAGGAAACTGAAGTGCCAATAAGTTAAGTCACCTGCTCAAGGTCACTGTGAAAAAAACTATGTCAGGAATGACGGAAACGTGACTTGAGGACCTCCATGTTTGCACCCGGGCTGGACTTTCACTGAACACTCTAAATTAAAACTGCTGAATAGTTGCTGAGTTGCCAAAAATGTTGCCAAAAAACTGGCCTCTGTACCCCAGTAGCCAAATTGAGAGTTGGAGGCAGAGTCTTGGGGGGATAGAGAAGAAGGGTTTTATTGCTTTGCTAGGCAAAGGGAGTCACAGCGGGCTAATGCCTTAAAGACTGTGAGCCCTTCTTGCGGTAACGGTCCTGTGGTTTTATAGAAAAATGGGAACAGGAGGGTGATAACAATCAGGGTGTGAGCAGGGGCAACATTTCTTTCCTCTTGATAAGAACTTGTTATGGAGGAATTTAGGAGGCTCTGCCCATTTTCTTGAGGTTCAGTGCATGACCTTCTTCAAGAACTCTAGGGTAAAAGGACAAGTTATTCTAAGAAAAGGGTGCACAGGGAAGGGAGCGTGTTAGTCATAAGATCAGTTTAGAAGCACAGGCGTGAACAACTCAGAAGCCATCTTGTTAGTTTTCTACTCTTTCAAATCCCCACTGTCAGTTCATTCCCTCCATTTCTTTGGAAAAAGGGAAATGGGAGCTGATCTCTGGCCGCTTCCTGCTGAACTGGGGCATCATCCAGGGATTCTTCCAATGGATGGAACGAACATGATCATACCAGTTCTTAGGGGGTTCTAGAAGGGTCTTAATGACCCTTTTACAGAGAAGAAGAATACAACAAAAATATAAGTCAAAAAAAAGTAAATAGGCTCCTAGAACTATAAACAAGAGGGAGAAAAGGAACTGAAATCTCCCTGGGAAAATAGATCTTAGTTTCCAGGCAATCCAGGAAAACAGATTGGAGAACCAATTGGAGACTCTCGACATGACCTCAGCAGAGCAGGCACTGGAGTCATGTACTGCATGAATCTGACTTCTCACATGTCGGAGGGATGCTGTGATACCACCACCTTCATCTGGAATGAAAGTACGGCATCCAGTGTGAATTACTGCACAGGTCCCCTCCTGGGCAGTGATCGGAACATCCAAAGCCATTTGATTTTGTAACAAACAAGAAATGGAGGACTTGTTCCAGGCAAGACCCCAGAGGTCTTTCTATTTCTTCTTTTTTTTTTTTTTAACACTTTTATTATGATACGGTTCCTGTACAATAAACTACACTTATTTCCAATATACAATTTGATTAATTTTGATAGATGTACACACCCATGAAACCACCACCAACAATCAAGATAGCTAACATTTCCATCACTCCCTGAGAGGTGAAATATTCAAATTTCCAATTTATCTCTTCCCACCCCTTTTATCCCCTGGTAACTATATATTTGTTCTCTGTAAGTCTGTTTTTGTTTTATAGATAAGTTCATTTGTGTCCTTTTTTTTTTTTTAAAGATTTCACATGTAAGTGATATCATATGGATTTTTCTTTCTGTTTCTGACTTACTTCACTTAAAATGATGATCTCCAGATCCATCCATGCTGCTGCAAATAGCATCATTTAATTCTTTTTTTATGGCTGAGTAGTATTCCATTGTATTCCATTGTGTATGTATTTATCACATCTTCTTTATCCAGTCATCTATTGATGGACATTTGGGTTGTTTCCATGTCTTGGCTATGGGTTCTGCTATTTTAAAAGGAAAGAATAATACTGAGAACTGGACTTTGTCTGAACTAAGGATGAGGTGTGTTCTATAACCCAATCATATGTGTAAAACAATTTTATCCTCTGATCCAAACTCTTGGCAAACAACTTGACCAAGCCTGCATGAACTTTTCCTTTTTTCCCATAAAAATGCTTTACCCATTTTCCTCCAGTGGGAGGATAGATTCTGGATTCCTCTGGGAATCTGCGATCCCCAAGTTGCAATTCTAAGACCCCAAGCAATCTGCCTTTTTGCCCTCTGTACAGTCTGTGATCCTTTTGGCTACCAGTGACAACACTAATGAATGGTAGAGCCAGGATTCTAACCCAGGCAGCTAGGCTCCAGAACCCGTGCTCTTAGCTGTCACACTAGAGACAAGGGGTGGGGGTAAGTGGGGAGGTGGAGGAGGGAACTCAAAGAAATAATACTAGCTGCCACTTACTGAACACGTATGTACCGAGTTCACTCGATACTCAAAACCACTCTGTAAACTATTACCATCCTCATCTGTAAAATGAAGCTTGGGGAGGCTGATCAATGTAAGAGATTCTGAAGTCTTGAGTATTTTCCAGAAGGCCCCTGCATGTCTATTCCTGAAGTTGTTCCTTTCACTCCTTCCTGCACAGCGTCTTAGCCATTAACTGTTTCTCCCACTCATTTTGATAAATCCAAATCGCCCAAACCATGGCTGCTAATCTGCAACACAATTCCCTTTTCTTCCAAGAAGATTTTCTGACCAAAACCAGCTGAATTTTGGCTGAAAATCTCCTCCCCTCCCCTAGTGAAGATTCTATAAAATTCTTGCCCCTTCCTTCCCCAAGATACACCATTTCTTGGCTCCTTCCAGGAGACTTCTCAGGCTTGACATTTTAAAAGTAAATTCTTAGGCTAAAGGTGCTATGGTTGATTTTTTTCCACATTAATTTCCCCAAAGCCCCATGCCTAGGAAGTAATAAAACTGAGATTCAGACCCTGATCCTTTCATTGCTATACTCTACTGGTAATTTTCAGTTTTAAAAGTTACTGGTTGACTTGTTGATTTGCAGTTTGAAATACCCTTTCTCATAGAAGTGATTTCATGGTTTGAACCCGGCCCTTTTGGTTGTTATAACCACCCTGAGCTGCCATAAGTAGAGCAATAATGAAGTGAAAGAATGAAATGAAAGACCGGAATTGAGTGAGTAAAAGAAGTTGGTTTTAGTAGAATGGCCATATAATTGATTGTCCAACCAGGAGACTTTGGAGAGTAAAAGAGTTGTTATTAATAACTACCCTGCGACTGTAGGTATGAACTGGGACTGTCCCGGACACACCAGGACATCCCTGCTCTCTCTCTAGGTTTAAGTCACAACTGAATGCCTTTCAGTGGGTCATCTGAACCTGCTTGAGCTTCAGTTTCTTCCCTGTAGGATGGGAGTGATGATGGTAGCTCACGGTTGGTGGTGAGAATGAAATGAGTATACAGTGTACATTTCACTTTGTAAAGTTCCATAGAAATACAACTTTTTGATGATAATTGCTCATATACTGCCCCTAGGTCTTTGGTACATTCGAACACTATCACGCTGTATATTAATTGTTGATTTATGTTGCTCTCCTCTGATACTCTCCCTATCTGGGAAGCCTCTTTTCAACGGCAGTTAAGAGGCAGAGAAAGCAAACCAAGCAGTAAAGGGCCATAGGCACTCCCTTGCCTTACCAGGGCACACCAGCTACCTGGAGAATAAATTCTATTTCCATCCAAAACAAAACAAAAAACAAAAACTAAAACAATTTCTGAAACTGTACACTAGATCCATTAAACTGTAACCTGCTTGTCTAATAAATAGTAAGTTGTAACCTGCCTTCACTGCCCAAGCTTGCTTTAATTGTTCTTGCAAACTGCATACCCCTCAAGCTTCACTTAGCTTAGACAATACATCACTAGCCTCCTTTAACAACCCCCTACAGATAACACCTCTGATGTGCGGGTCACTATGGTAACGGTTGCCTAAGTTGTTTTTCAGGAACTTGGAGCTAGTTCTTGTGTAGTTCAGACCATCGACCATTCAGCTGGGCCGGCATGAGTGTCTGATGAGTGACCTTTTGACGTCAGAAGGCCCAAAACTCAACCCTGGGGACATGGTAACATTGTCAGCATGAAGCTCAACTATGCTTGTGTAGACCACCAATTACCTCATTTTTCTTACCTCCAACCACTTTTCCCCACACCTCAGACTGTTACCGAATCCAAGCTCATTCTGCCCACCACACAACAAGCCAATAAATCGGGAGACGAGGTTTTGGGGCAAGGAATAGTGACTTTATTCAGAAAGCCGGCACACCGAGAGGATGGCAGACTAATGTCTTGGAAAACCATCCTGCTCCAGTCAGATACAGGCTCCTTTTATACAAAAAACAAAAACAAAAACAAAAAAACCCAAAACAAAACAAAACAGGGGAGGGAGTGTGGTTGTTTTTGCAAACTTCTTGCTGTAGGAATCCTTTGTTCTTGCAGCAGCCCTTGTGGGTCAGGTCATGGTGTCCCTGTAAACCTCCAACAAAACAAAGGTTATTTTCCATTCTGCAACTTGTTATCTTTATATAAGTGCAGAAGTGTTAATATCCTTAAAGGTCAGAGCCTTGAGAACAGGCCCTCCTGTCTATTTCATGCTAACGGCAACATTGTGTTACAAAAGGTGCAGAGCCAGCCAAGACTAAGCCTAGAAAACAGGGCACAGTGGTTAAAACTAAAGGAACAGATCCAATATAGAGTCCGATTTGTTCTCCTCTATTACAAGACCACCTCTTTATCCCATAAATATCCCTAAACCCTACCTTGGTGGAGGTGAATTTGAGACTTGTTCTCTGGTCTCCTTGCTTGGCTGCCTCTTAAATAATCCTCCTCTTTGCTGGGCACCTTGGTGTCTCAGTGTTTGGCTTGCTGTGGGTCAGGCGAATGAACCTGGTTCAGTAATACTGTTTTTATTAAAGTATAATATGAATCAATGTTGGTGAATGAAACGTCAAATTTGTAAACACACAGCCCCATCACCAAGCCAATCAGAGAAATATTCATGGATATTCGGTCCCCACGAAGTCCTTGAGCCAAGTCTCAGTTTACTCTTTATTTACAACCTAAACTCTTGCACTCAGGTTGGCGTTATCCTTAGGCTACTGCTCAAACATCTCCCCCAGATCTCCCTCCAACGTGGCACTAATTAGACCAATGTGCTTTTCAGCCTTCACGGACTGCTCACGCCATTTCTCATTGTAATATTGTCTTCAAGAGGAAGCCCATTTCCATAGTAAGCAGTACCTGCCTGGGGAGTCCATTTTGTGGGTTTCACCCACCCCTTTAGTCAGCTTCCAGTGTGTCCTTTGCTTACTGGAGAGCTGGTAGTCTCAAGCCTGAAACAGAATTTGGCTTTCATTCTCTTACCTCATGGCTAAGAGCCAGAACTTCCTTCTATATTGTTGACCAGAGGAACTTTCCCATAGAATTGAAAATCCTCTAAATATCTCTATCTACATGACCTGTTCTCTACTTTCCAAAGCTTTTAATCGAATACAATTAATATTTTCAACACTTCGTGTGTTTCCTACATATAATCATGATTCATTTATTCATACATTTAACAAACATTCATTGAGCACCTAGTACACAACAGGCATTGGTCTAGGTCTTGGGATAAAAACAGTGAGCAAAACTAAGTTTTTGCTCTCAGGGAATTTACATTCCACTGGGGAACACACACAAAAAACCTACAAATAAATGGATGATGTATCAAGTGGTAATAGGTGCTCTGGAGAAAAAATAAGACAGAACAAGGGGAATAGGCAGTCCGGGGGTGGGGGCAGAAATACAAAATAGTGCATAGGGCGCAAGGGGGAAGCTTCACAATGAAGGTGACATCTGAATAAATATGCTCAAACAGAAGGGAAAGTAAGTGCAAAGGTCCTGAGGTGGAAGCATGTTTGCATGCAGAGAACAGAAAGGAAAGCAGTATGGCTGGAGCTGAGGGGCCGAGGGGAAGAATATAAGGAGATGACATAAGGGAAGTTAGGAAGTAAGATCATGAGCGAACTAGGATGTTATTGGAGGTTTTGAGGCAAAGTATGACACGATCTGTCTTAGTTTTAACCGAATGAAGAATAAATACCGAGAAGAATAGAGATTATTTCGGAAGTTACTGCAATAATCTATGCAAGAACTGATGATGATTGGGAACTGAATGGTAGCAGAGAAGTTCTACAAGATGCTCAGATTACAGATATTATGTTTTTGAATTTAAAGCCAATAAAGTTTTTTAAAGGATTCACGTACAGTCTGAGAGAAAGACATAAAGATGATTCCAAGATTTCTGCTCTAACTAAACGTGTAAAAGTTTTTCTTCGCTGAGATGGGTGATGCTATAGAAAAAGTAGGTTTGGGAGGAAGTCAGGAGTTTGTTTTTAGATAACTTGAGTTTTTGAGGCCAAACTGACATCCAGGTGGTTATATTGAATAAGCAAGAGTTCAGAGGAGAGACCCAGGCTTGGAGATACAAAGTGGGGAATTATCAGCTGGTAGATGATCTTTGAAGTCATACAAATAATTAAGTCCACCTAAGGAGCAAGAGAAGACAGAGATGGGAAGTGGTCCAAAGGGGGAGTTTTGTGGCACATAAACATTTAGAGTTTGGGGAGATGTAGAGGAATCTGCAAAGGATACTGAGAGGTAGCAGCCAGAGAGACAGGAGGGGACTCAAGAGACAGTGATGAGCAGACACAAACCATGATATATAAAATAGATAAACAGCAAGCACAGGGAACCATATTCAACATCTTGTAATAGTCTATAATGAAATAGAATATATCTGTATAACTGTGTCACCAAGTTATACAACAGAAACCAATACAACATTGGAAATCAACTATTCTTCAATTAAAAAATTAAAATTAAAAGAAAAAAAGTGATGAAAGAGACCAAGGTGAAGAAAATGGTCATAATCATACTCTAAAGTAATAAACTTTTTCCTTTTATCACATGCTGTAAATGCACTCGTTTACCTCCTTCACCAGACTCCAGGTTTTTGAGGCCTGGGAATGTACCATGGCCATTAATTAACTCCTCTGTCTCTAGGGGCAGAGTTAGCTCAGTGCCTGCCACACGCCAGACTTTTTCTTGATGGGAATACTTTTCCTTCTTTTACAAAGCTTCTTATTTGGAAAAACAATTTAAATTCAAGAAAACTCGCAAGATTAGTACCATGAACTCTGGAACCCCCTTCACCTAAATCACCCATTGTCAGTAAATACGGTGCCGTTTGCTTTTCTCTCTCTGTCTTTGAAACTAAGTTACAGATATCCGGAACTGTCACACCTAAATAATTTAGTGCCTGTTGACTAAGAAGAAAGATATTCTCTTACAAAACCACAGTATAATGATCTAATTCACAGTATAATAATGACCAAGTTCATCAAATTTAGCATTGATAACACAGTTATAATCAATATGTAGCCAATCTCATCCATCGTTCCAATAGCCTCTGTGACAATCCTTCCCCTTCACACATTTCATTTCCCTGTGTCCCTTTAGTCTCCTTTAATCTGGAACAGTTCCTCAGACTTTATCTTCTATGACATTGACAGTTTTGAAGCACACAGACCAATAGATTTTTAGAGTGTTCATCCATTTGGATTTTCTCAATGCTTCCCCGTTTTTAGATTTCCTCCATTTTAGGCAGGAAAATGCATTAGTGATATTGTATACAAATTAGAAACTCAGTGTTGGTTGAATCGCTATTAAAGAAAGTAATTCATTAATTTCTTAAAGGAAAATTATGTCAAGTCAGAAACTAAGTGTCTGAGGTAGTTCCCTACTTACAAAGAGAGAGAAAGGGAGGGAGACAGATAAATAGATAGATAACTAGTAGAAACATCAGGTCTCTGAATCAGAGAGCAGAACCTTTTTTTTTTTAACACCTTTATTGTGGTATGATTCCTGTACAGTAAACGACACATATTTCAGATGTACAATTTGATGAATTTTGATAGATATATATACTCGTGAAACCACCACTGCAATCGAGATAGCTAACATTTCCATTGCTCTCCATGAGGTACACATTTCAAATTCTCAATTTATCCCTTCCCACCCCTTTTACCCCCTGGAAACCATAAGTTTGTGGATCAGAGATCAGATCTTTATTTACTCACTTTTTTTTTTCAACGTGTATTAAGTTCTTTATTTATTTTTTAAGATGTGCACACTCAAGTATTAAGTTGGCCAGGACAACTCATGGCTTCTAGGTATGTATAGGTCCTTCGATGGCTTGGGTTACAGACAACTTCATAGCTAGTGAATCACACACATGAGATAAAACAGGAAGCCTAAAACCCCAAGCCATCCAAGGAAAACTGAGAGGGGGAGGAGGGAGGAGTAACGAGGCAGCACCCCGTAGGGGAAATCAGCACACAGCAGGGAGGAGTACAGAGGGATGGAAGGCAAGCTAACTTCAGTCTTCATCGACCGCAGCTTTGTCCCCCTCCTTCAGGTGACGCAGTGAGATCGAAGTGGCTAAGCCCACATGTATGGAGGCCTCAAACTGTGGGTGAGAGACTCTGCAATACGAATCTGGGAGTTTATGTAGGAAGAGACAACCATTCCTCTTTCCCCTCCTCAAAGAAAAGAGAGAAATCATTGCCCCGGATTGAACTAATGTGCCTTAGGAATAGCAGGATTCTTATCCTTTGGAAGCTAAAGTAGCTAAACTGTCTCCATGGGGAAGATAACACCAACCTCTCTGAGATTACAACCAGGGTTTTCTCCTCTTTTGACGTGTACACACGTAGGGAAATGGTTCTCTAATCCTCCCGGAGGTCTCTCTAGGGAGGAGAGACAGTCTTCTATCCTGGAATGTAGGGCTTTGACTCCAGGTAAGATAGGGGAAGTTTTATTATCCTTTGAATGGTAGCAAATGGCTCGGCAATCAAGGCTGTAAGGAGCAAAAGTTCCCGAGGGACATAAAAACAGTCTCATTCTCACAGAAGATCAGTACCATACTCAAGAGGCTGGGATTTGGCAGAACACAGAAATTCAGGGAACGTTTGTTTTCCCACAGACGACAGTGCAAAATTTCAGAATGGGTAACATTTGCCTTTGGTAACACATGGACATCCTTTCTTCACTGTTTCTCTCCCATTTAATGCACCTTTTCTCCGACTTTGGGTCTCTTGTGAGACTCTACCCTCACCCTTCAACTTTGGGATATGGAGCCCCATCCACAAACACTCTCTGCTACAAGACATGTTTTGTGTCCACAAAATTAAAAGTCCCATACATTTAGGGCCATGAATCTTAGCTAATTGTTAGAAGGAAAGCAAACTAACCCAAAATTGGCTATCAATCAAGTGTGTGCTTTTAATAGCACAGTTTTTTTTGTGGGTTTTTTGTTTTTTGTTTTTTGAGCACCAATATCATGGAGGTGGAGGGATTGAAAGAATGAAGTCAGGTAAAGTTTGTGAAAGCACACTTGTAGTTTGTAAAATGCCGTTGAAATGAATGTCAATTTGTATATTAACTATGACTGATACAACTGCATCAAGGCATGGGGACAAGAAGACACTATTTTAGTTCAGGACTTTATTTGTCTCTGTTCTGCCTCATGGTCACAAGACGGTTGCTGCCCCTCCAGACTCACATCTACATACACTCCTGGCAGAAAGAGGGATGGGAAGTAAAGGGTGAAAAGGGCAAAATATGCTTTGTCTTTTTATTCAGGAAGGGACATTATCTCAGAAATTACTACCTTCATTTTAGTGTGTGAAAACGTGTCACAGGACCAGCCCAGATGCCAAGGAGGTTGGAGAAGTGTTTTTAATTAGGCACACAGCCACTTCAAATAAAACCAGGGCTCTGTCAGGAAGAGGGATTGGATGGAGGGTGGGAGGTGGCTATTGTTAGGGTAGACAGTTAGCAGTGTTCACCCCGTACAGCAATTTTACTTCCAGGAATTTATCCTACAGTTACACCCACAGGTGCCCCTACCTAGATCCCTGGGGATCCCTGCTACCATTTTGGTGTTCCCCAACCCCCTCCCAGTAGCTCTGGGGGCTTCTGGGAACGGCTTCCACCTACAACCCCCTGAGGGCTTCCCTGAGACTAGTAGAGCCACCTGAATCTGAAGTGCCTGGGGTCAGGTGCTGCTTCCCGTACTTCCCACCCCTCGGGGTGGCCCATGGCTGGTGACTGTCTCTGTCGGAGTACAAGGTTCTGATCCCTAGCCTAAGGGCAGGACAATTCTTCTTGGAGTATATGCTTCAGTGCTCCGTCGGAACAGACTGAATCTAGACTTCACGTGAACCCCAGTCTGGCCTCACTTCTTCCCCTTCCGTGTCCTGCCTCCCTCCTTTACTTAGGTTTCTCCTGAGAGTGTTCTCCTAACAAATCACAAGAATCTCCACCAGAATCTCTGCTTTTAGGGAGACAGACCTAAGACACTCACACGTGTGAAATGACTCAAACAAGATTACTCGTTGCTTCGTTATTTGTAATTGGAAAAGAACCAATTCTAGACTGGATCTTTCTATCAAAGGACATTACTGGAACAATTGGTAAATTCATCTTAGAAATAGTGAATGATTAAATATAGCTACAGATCATTTGTAGCTCTTCCTGAAAAAGAGGTGGAGTCTCTTTCCCCTCCTCCATTAGTCAGGGTTCTCCAGAGACCCAGAACCAATAGGATAAATAGACATAGACATAGACACACAGACATAGATATAGACATAGACTTAGATACAGACATAGGGGGAGATGTAGACATAGATATGAGATTGACTCACATAGACCAAGAAGTCCAGTGGTCTGCCACCTGCAGGCTGGAGAACCAAGACAGTCAGCGGTATAATTTCATCCGAGACTGATGGTGTAAGTCCCGGCCTGAGTCTGAACACCCAAGAACCAGGCATGCCAATGTCCGAGGGCAGGAGAAGATGGATCTTTCAGCTCAAGCAGACAGAGCGAATTCACCCTTCCTTTCGGTTCTATTTAGGCCTTCAGTGGATTGGATCGTGCCCACCTACATTCGTGAGCATGATCTTTACTCAGTTTACTGATTCACATGCCCTCTTTTCTGGAGATATCCTCACACACACACTCAGAACTAATGTTCTGCCAGGTACCTGGGCATTCTTTAGTCCGGTCAAGTTGACAGAGAAAATTAACCATCACACCTACTCCTTGAATCTTAGGCTGGTCTTTTGACTTACCTTTGCCCTATAAAATGCGGAAGTGGTGTTATACAACTTCCAAACTTCAGCCTCCAAAGGTCTTGTACGTCTGCTTTTGCTCTCTCGGAATTCTGCCTGAGAATACCATGTAAAGAAGCTCAATCTAGCCTACTGGAGGATGAGACCATAAACTGATGGATATCTGTTGACAGCCAGCACAAGTTCCAGGTGTGTGAGTGAGACTACCTTGGAGAGATTACTGTAGCTACGTGAGTGACTCCAGGAAAGACCAGCAGAAGAACCACTGAGCTGATTCCAGACCAAATTGTGATCCATAGAATGTGAGCAATAAATGGGTGCCATTTTAAGCTACTAATTTGGGGGGTTGTTTGTTATGAGACAAAGGCTAACTGAAATACACCTATCTGAGATAATTGGCTACTTTGGGTAATGAAATTGTTCATTAGGGTCATCAACATGCAGAGTTTGGTCCTCAGCTCAAAGGCGTGGAAATCTTAAATTGTTAACAAAGCCAGAATTGGTCAGGCTCCATGCACATACCATGATAACCAAACTCACAAGAAACTGCTTTGTAAGCCAAGACACAAACATTTATAGTGAAAATTATGTATGTTTTCATGTCTTCTGTTTACGTAACTGGGAAGCATTTCTGCAATCAGAAGTTTACTTAGCAGAGGATGAATTTAGAGCAACAGGAAGTATATAGTTTATACAAACTCAGAAATTCTTGATGCAAACTGTAACGAGGTAAAGTAAACCATCCTTATCCTACAATAGTATTAAACCGGGGCCCAACCAGAGTATTTGTGTCAACCACAGTCAGTTTCTCTGGACTCTGACTAGGTGGTCAGTGCCAAAAATCTTGCTCTCTTGCTGTCCTTTACTTACCTCTTCTGACCTCTATTTTTATTGCAAAATTCCTTTGGATGATGTAAAATTGATATATTAGCAATATTGAATACAGTAATATTCTATAGTCATCCTATTTAAAGGCCTCATCTGTGCCTCATTCAAATAGTAAACTCTTCTACCTTGAATTTTGTGTTATCTTATTTTTTGTTTCTTTATAGTATGTATATATTTGTAAACAATATGTTGTTTCCTTTTGCCTATTTTTAAGCATAATATGATTTGAATCATACCACATATATTAATCTGAGATCTGCTTCTTTTGTGTAGCGATGTTTTTGAGGTTTACCAATTACCCATGATGCATCTGTAGTTCATTCAGCTTTTTCTGCTTTATCCCATTGATGAATATACCACCACTTAACAATTCTACTGTGCACTCACATAGTCAGGTTTCAGTTGGGGGCTATTATAAATGATATTGCTGAGAATATTCTTACATCATCTCCTGATGCTTATGTGCACAACTTGGGGTTCTGATCTGGTTATAAAACTACTGAGCTTTAGGTTCTGCACATGTTCAACTTTGTGATGCAAAGTCCTTTCATATAGTAGTTGTACCAGTTTCCACCAGCATTATATGAATGTTGTCATTATTCCACATCCTCACCTACACTTGGTATCATAAGATTAAAAACTGTCTTGTAAATCCAATGCCAAAGAAATGCTAGCTCACTGTTTTTAATTTGCATTCCTTCATTTCTAATGAGGTTGTGCAATTATTCACATTTATGGTTCCCATTCGATGAAAAGCCTTTTACCCATTTTTCTACATATTTTTTTATTTATAAAAATTCTTTGTATATTCTAGATATTAATATTTTCAGTTATATGATTTGCAGATAACTGAAAATATTATTGTCTTTCACTTTATGATGTCTTTCAATAGATATTCTCTTCTTTTTAATAAATAGATATTCTTAATTTTAGTGTGGTTCAATTTGTCAGTCTTTTCCTTTGTCAAGTGTTTTTGTCATGCTTTTGTTCAAGAAATATTTGCCTACTTTATTTTTCTCTAAATGAAGAATAGTAGATTTACAATGTTGTGTTAATTTCTGGTGTACAACATAGTGATTCATTTATACATATGTATATATTCCTTTTCAAAATTTTCTTCATTATAGGCCATTACAACATATTGAATATAGTTCCCTGTGCTATACAGTAAGACCTTGTTTTTTATCTATCTTATATATACTAGTTGGTATGTACAAATCCCGAACTCCCAGTTTATCCCTCCCCACCCTGTTTCCTACCCTGGTAACCATAAGTTTCTCTGTCTGTGAGTCTGTCTCTGTTTTGTAAATAAGTTCATTTGCATCCTTTTTTTTTTTTTTTCAGATTTCACATAGTGATATATTACAGTATTTTTCTTTCTCTTTCTGGCTTATTTCACTTAGTATGATGATCTCCAAGTCCATCCATGTTGCTCCAAATGCATTTACCTATTTAAAGTAAAAATATTTTCTTACTTTGTTTTCCAACAGTTTTACAGCTTTGTCTTTAGTCTTTATAATTTAAGGCTTTAGTTTATGTAGAACTTTCTGTTCCAGGGCCACTTAATCACGAGCCATACTTCCTCCACTGATCTATAATGCTGTTCTTTCATAAATCGTATCTTTACACGCAAGAAACTTTCTTCTGTGCTGTCTTTTCTGTTCCATTGATCCATCTCATTTTTTTTCTCCATCTCATTAGTTAATATTACATTTTTTAAAGCAGAGTACTTGATTGTGGTTGGCCCTTTGATCTTCAATAAAAATTTTAGAATCAGTTTGTTAAGTTATAAGATTTTAAAGATATCGAGGCTTCTTATCCAAAAACGTGGTACATCTCTACTTACTTAAGTTTTCTTTACTGTATCTCAATATGCATTTATAATTTTCTCCAAAAAGGGCTTATATATCTTCTGTTAAATTTATTCTAAGCACTTGAGGTTTTTTATAAAATATGTCTTTTGGGATGTATTTCTCCCAGGTTTTTATTCTAGAAAACTTTCAAACACACAGAAAAATGGAAAGAATACATATGAATATCTATATTCACATAGATTCACTCACTGTTAATTTTGTTCATATTTGTTTTAATCTCCGTGTGTGTAATTTTTTGTTTGCTTGTTTCCACAAACTTTGCAAGTGGTGGACTCATCATGTAAAAGTAGAGTATCTGACAACATAACGCCACTTGCAGTAACATGGATGTCCCTGGAGAGTGTCATTCTAAGTGAAGTGAGCCAGAGAGAGAAAGAAGAATACCATATGAGATCGCTCATATGTGGAATCTAAAAAAAAAAAAAAAAAAGGAACATAAATACAAAACAGAAACAGACTCAGACATAGAACACAAACTTGTGGTTGCGAAGAGGGTGCGAGGTGGGAAGGGACAGACTGGGATTTTAAAATGCAGAATAGATAAACAAGATTATACTGTATAGCACAGGGAAATGTATACAAGATCTTGTGGTAGATCACAGCGAAAAAAATGTGACAATAACTATATGTATGTTCATGTGTAACTGAAAAGTTGAGATCTACACTGGAATTTGACACAACATTGTGAAATGACTATGACTCAATAAAAAATTTAATTAAAAAAATAAAAATAAAATTTCTCATTTTAGAGTTGCAACAAGACATGCTAAGTACAACTTGTATTTTCTGACCAAATGTTCACAGTTGCCTATTTCTCAC
The DNA here is from genome assembly GCF_048773025.1 of Camelus bactrianus. Classification (NCBI taxonomy): domain Eukaryota; kingdom Metazoa; phylum Chordata; class Mammalia; order Artiodactyla; family Camelidae; genus Camelus; species Camelus bactrianus. The sequence goes on from NC_133572.1 coordinate 20,010,059, forward strand.
CCTCTGCTTTGTCTTGACCAAAGTTTTTCAGGCTTTATTTTTCCCACAGGCCCCTGGACTGCTTGTCCCAAGCCTGAGCGAGCACACTGAAGTGTGGAAAACAGCCTCCCTCATCAGCGCCTCCTGGGAGCCAGCTGACCGCAGCCAGTCCTTTTCCGTGTCGGACCGCGCTGGTCTTTCCTCTTGCTTATACAGCTGCCCCTTAAAAGATTCTGCTTATCTCTTCTACCCTTTACCTTTTAAAAGGAAGACCTTTCTCTGATTTTTAAGTGCTTGCAGATTTCTGAGATCAGTCTTCTCCCTGTCGTATTAGATTTTCTTTCTAATTGAAGTTTCTCCCTCTCTAGGTCCAGATTTGTTTTTATTTGAGATTTCCCTGCCTCAGACCTGGAATCAACCATTTTTCCACTTGAAAGGAAATAATTCCTTTTAGTGTGTAATTTTCTATTGTATGTGTATTTGTGCTTTTTCATCTAACCATTTGAAACTAAGTTGCAGATACCATCATAGTAAACATCTCAGCCAATCTCTCTTAGGGGTACTAAAGAGTCTCCATCATAACCCTATTCAAGAACATTAACTGTAATTCTATAATACCATATTAAAAAATGTCCCCAAGTGTCCCCAAAGCCTTTTGTTGCTGGGTTTTTTGTTTGTTTGTTTCTCCCACCCAGAATCCAATCAAGATTCACCCATTATATTTGGTTTTCTGGTCTTTTCAGTCACTTTTAATTAAGAACATTTGCCCCACCTTCATTTGTTTGTCTGTCCTTTGTGACATTGAGCTCTGAAAACTATGTATAACTATTTTGCGTATTTTATAAGATAAAGCAATAAGAAACTACATTAACAGGAAAGTTTAAGAGAAATGAGATATAAAAATAAAATAAGAGAAAATCATAGTGTTAAATTTGAACTGGGAATATCAATATCAACTCATGATGTGAAAACTGTATCACTCCCTGTGGGAAGGGTATAGCTCAAGGGGGGAAGCACACACTCTGCACCCAAGGGGTCAGGGGTTCAATCCTTGTAACTCCTCCAAGTGGAAATCGATGAAAAAACCTAATTACCTCCCCCTCATAAAAAAAAATTTATATATAAGCCAAAAACTATATCACTCCCTAATTTTGTTCACTGAAGTGGTCTAGAAGCAATGACACTCCAGGGCTATTGAGCAAAACTGGTGCTCAGATTGTGGTTTCTAAATACCATTCCCTACTAAAAGGAATCATTGCCTTTTAATTGGAAAAATGGGTATTTTCAGGTCTGAGGCATTGAAATACAATCTAAGCATAGAATGTCTTCTTGTGGCCCTGAAATTATAGTTCCTAGTTTTAAATCGTGGCTCTGTCACTTGCAAATTTTGTGGCGAACATTAACTTCTCTGTGTTTCAGTGTCTCCATCTCTAAAGTAGGCTAGAAATAATAATACTTAGTTCACGGAATTTTTGCAGGAGGTTAAGTAACAATCCTTGCAAAATTCTTAGAAAGGTACTGGAACGTATTAAGTGCCCAAGAGGTGTTAGTTATTATCATCATTATTTTTGTAAAATTAATGAAGAGAAACCTCAATTAAGCAGACGTAGAAGATCAGAAAGGTGAGCTCCCGCGTCCTGTTGCAACAGCAGAGACCAACAGGACGGAGAAAGGCTCCTCTTCTTTCCTGGCAAGGATGTAGCCAATGAAAAGCCATGGACTGTTTGTTTACTGTAGCCCTCCCGACTTCCTTTTCCCCTCTTCCATTGCCATTTAGGGACTTGCATGTGCCTCGCCATAGCTGCAGACCCCAAATTGCAATTCTCTGCTAATCCTGAATAAAATAAAATAAACCCATCTTTGCTGGAGAAATATATGACAGTCTGTTTATTTCAAGTCAACTTTTTCATTAATACTATTCAGACATTCTATTGTTCTTAGCATAAAAAAACCCAAAATCTTTGATAAAGCTTGCAAGACACTGCCTGATTTTCCCCTTTATTGTGTTTACTGTGGACATACCATTCTTCCCTTTACTTGCAAGTTCTGAACCACATTTATGAATGTGCCACATTCTCATTCCCTTCAGAGCCTTGGCACATAATGTTCTTTCTTTTTGAAATGTTCTTCTCTGTCTTTTTGACTGGCCCTGCAGAGCTCAGCTCAAATGCAGCTTCTCCAAGGAACTCTCTCAGGCTGGACCCCTTGGTATATAAACTCAACAGCACTCTATTCTTCTTAGTAGCACTTCATCAGTTATGACAGACAGGGTTATGTTGCAGGGTGAACGGTCCCCAAATCTCAGTGGCTTAAAACAACAGAGGTTTTCACATTCTATTTACATGTCCTCCAAGGTTCTGCAAAAGACTTTATTCATCTTAGACACATATAGAGTCACTCAGGCTGACGGAGTACTTTTGAACATTGGCAGTTACCATGTTAGGGAGGAAAGTGTTTTAGTTTCTCACATTGGACAATTAAATGCTTATCCTGGATATGACACCTGCCACTTTTTTCAAAAATTGAGGTGAAAGCACATAGATAAAATTAACCATTTTAAAGTGGACAATTCAGTGGCATTTAGTACATTTACAATGTTACAGTTTACCACAAGCCTTATCTAGTTCAAAAGAATTTTCATCATCGCAAAAGAAAACTGTACCCATGAACAATTTTTTCCCAGTTCCTCACAACCACCAATCTTACTTTCTGTCTCTATGGATTTACATATTCTGGATATTTCATAGAAATGGAATCATGCCATATGTGACCTTTTGTGTTTGGCTTCTTCCATTTGGCATGATATTTTCAAGTTTCATTCACAGTGTAGAATGTAACAGTACTTCATTCCTTTTTATGGATGAGTAATATTCCACTGTATGTGTATGTACCGCAACTTTTAAAAAGTCTGTTCAACTGTGGCTGGATATTTGGGTGGCTATTTTGGCTATTGTGAATAGTGCTGCTGTGAGCATGAGTATGCAAGGATTTATCTGAGTCTCTATTTTCAATTCTTTGGATACACACGAAGGAGTGGAATTTCACATAGTAATTCTATGTTCAACTATTTCAGGAATAGCCAGACCGTTTTCCACAGTGACTGCATCATTTTACATTCCCACTAACAATGTATGAGGGTTGCAGTTTCTCCACATTCTCATCAACATTTGTCATTTTTCCCTTTTTTCTTCTTTTTTTTAAATTATAGGCATCATAGTGGGTGTGACGTGATATCGTTTCGTGGTTTTGATTTGCATTTCCCTAGTGACTAATGATGTTGAGCATCTTTCCCCGTGCTCGCTGGCCATCTGTGTATCTTAGAAGAATGTCTATCCAATTCCTTTGCTCGTTTTAAAATTGGATTGTTTGTCTTTTTGTAGTTGAGTTATAAAAGTTCTTTGTATATTCTGGGAATAAGACCCTTATCAGATAAATCCTTTGCAAATTTTTTCTCCCATTCTATAGGTTGTCTTTTCACTTTCTTGATAATGTCCTTTGATGCACAAAAGTTTTTTATTTTGATGATGTTCAATTTATCTATTTTTTTTCTTTGTTGCTTGTGCTTTTGGGTCATATCTAAATCCATTGCCAATTTGAGATTTAAAAAATTTACCCTATTTTCTTCTAAATATTATGGTTTTAGCTCTCATATTAGGTCAATAATCCATTTTAAGTTAGTTTCTGAGAATGGTATGAGATAAGGGTCCAACTCCATTCTTTTGCAAATGGGTATCCAGTTGTCCCAGCACCATCCATTGAAGAGACTATTTTTCCTTATTAAATGGCCATAGCAACCCTTGTTGAAAATCAACTGGCCATAACTGTATGGGTTACTTCTGGATTCTCAATTCTATTCCATTGGTCTACATGTCTACCTTTATCACACTGTTTTGCTTACTGTAGTTCTGTAGTAAGTTTTGACGTTGGGAAGTTTGAGTCCCCCAACTTTGTCCTTTTGGTATACTGTTTTCATTCTTCAGGGCCCCTTGTAATTCCACATGAATTTTAGGATTGTCTTTTCTGTATCTGCAGAAAAGAGTCATGTCACTTTTATTCATAACTCATGGGCGAGAACTATTAACTTGGTCCAACCCAACCCCAATTCAATCCTATGTGTCAGGAAGAATAAGAAAATCATACATTAGTGAGCAGCACTAGTAACCAACACGAGCCATATCACAACTGTAAATTAACACTTAGTTTTATCATTCATTGTTTAACACCCATCACTCTTACTATAGTATATACAGTATACTATAATGTATTGTATACTATAGTGTATATAAGATACTAGAGTATATTTGCCCCTAAAAGGGAGTAATGGTGTCTGGCTTTTTTATTACTTTATCTCCAGTAAATTGAACATAGTAGGTGCTCAACCAATATTTGTTGAATACACACTTCTTTTATTTAAGAAACGGCATTACCCCAACTCCATATGAAGATGATCTAGCCTCTGAGAAGTGTTTCCTTACAGTCACTTTTCAAGGAATAATTCATAAACAAAGTAGAAAAATTTAGTCAATGCTTTGATGGAATAAAATTTATGTTTCAAGGCAGGACAAGAAAATTTAAGCATAACATATTCCCTGCCCGTATTGGGCCCTCCCTGATGCTCTGTGCACAGCTACATTATACATTAACCAGAGCTCTTCTAAGGTAGGAATGCCTGCTCGACCCTAAAGATCCGTTTTTTTTTTTTTTCATCTTCTCACACCAGCAATGTGACTCCTTGGAAGATTAATTTTTCTTTTCCTAATTCTCTAAAGGGTCATGGTGACCAGCTACTCTCTTCATATGTACAGATCTAGACTATGTATCTTTGGTGAACTTTATGTAAAATGCCAGTGTGTCATTTTGATGCACGGTCCTTCATCTCAAAAATGTGTATGACTGTGCTGTGCCTTCAACATTTAACAAGCAGAACAGTCCTCAGAGTTTCCTTTAAAATTGTCTCCTGGAATATAATCTTCAGATTGGCTTGAATAAAATTCTTTATTTCTCCTTTAGGTTGATGATTGATTAATTTTTTGTTGACAAACTTATGTAGAAGCATCATGAATGTTTTTGTGGAGTAGACATATACTTACCTTCAGAAGCTAGCATGGAAATGGGTCTATTGGAGTTGACATCATATGAGGGTAATAGGGCTGTGTTCCCATGAAAAAAATCCATCTGTACTGAGAGAGAATATCATTAATTTACAGAGGAAAGCAGGTTAGAGAAATGGAGGGAAAAAGAAACAGTTTTCAAGAGCAATTCTAAACTGTAATACTGGTTGAGTTCCTGGATTATGAAGTATCTGAAACTAGATCTATACATGAAATTTCCAGTGTAACAAACCAATACATTGCCCTTGTAATTAAACTACTTTGACGTGAATTTCTGTCATTTGTAACTGAAAGAATTCCATTAAATACAGATTCATATTCCATGTGGGAAGTTATTTGAAGTGAGCTTGAATGCATTTTAGTAACATACAAGTTATACAAGACATTTGCATTCAGAAAAAGATTTGTAATACTGAGCAACACATAAGGGTTTATATCTATCCACAGATGTGGCTATTTACCAATGAGAACAAGAGAGATACTCTTGCAGAAGTGTTTTACTGAACCAGAGTTTTGGAGCAAACATCCTCTTGTCTTACATTTCAGATGTTCAAGAAGAAAAATTTAAATCATCTCTGGTATGCAGAAAGCTTGGACAGCTTCAGAATTTGGTCTTATCTCTTTGTAAATATTATTGAAAATGTTTGCAATATTTTTTAAAATTTCACAGTGGTTTTTACAACAATTTACAGAGTACATAGTACACTCTGTATAGTTAAATCAATATTAAATTAAGTATTTTTTAATGTTACGATTCATTTAAAAATATTAAAAATCAATTTGGAGCCCAACTTAACACCTACCTTTTCATTTCCTGGATCACTGATTAAAGATTGCCCTTTATGACCCAAATGATGTAAAGAATTCAACTTTCTTTTAACAAGTAAATTTCTAACCAACAGGACCTGATCCTTTCTCAAGCGAAAACTATTAAAACAGTATATTTCTGTGATTAAAAAAATGTGATTCTGATATAAAAGCCTCTTTTTTCCTGAAATCAGTGTTTGTTCTTAGTCTCTGTGAGGTATTTTATCTGAGCTAACTGCAAGGCAAATAGCCATCAGTAAAATGTCAGAGAAAGAGATGCCTCATCTGCTACTATAAGTACAATCCTTAAAAACAACCCCCAGACATATTAAAATCAACTTGGTAACTCATGGTTGAACTGGGAGGATTTCTTTAGTGAACAACTCTTGAGAGCATTCACCAACCTACCACACTTGAGATCAGATTTAAGATACCCCAGTGGTTATCTAGAGGTCTTACGAGCACCCAGAAGGAAAAGAATTCCATCTTCTCTCAAAGACCATAATTTAGGATATGAAGAGGAGGAGATTAAAAACGGTCCCCACTGTGAAACTTACGCAGTTTTACCTAAAAAGCACATTATGAAGTTGACCCTCTTGCCCCTCCCCTCTCCAGCATTTAGTGCGTGCCTGGCACATGGCTGACTTCCAACCACCTGAGAATCACAGACCGCCTCCTCCCTCCCACCACCTCCTACGATGCCCATCAATTAGTCTTATTACTACCACCCCCATCCCCAGAGAAAGCCCCTGTTCCTTTGTCTCTTCTGAGCCTCCTCACCCTTGAGATCGCCAATGAGTCCTTCTCAAATTAATTTCTAGAGATCCTGACTTTCAAGTGCTCCAGGACACCCACTGTCATTTTCCAAGAGCTGAGTGTGCACAGAAATCTTTAAGGAACACCTGGGTGGGACAGAGCTTCGATCTTCACCTCCTCCTCAGCCCTTAGCATCCACAGCTGCAAATCCATGTTCTGATTGAAATAAACATCAAGAAACATCAAGAACAGCCTTGGAAAACAATCAAAAAAGGTGGATGCAAGAACGGTTTTGCGCACTAAATGTATGTGTTCAAGTCTTGGTGTTTTTTGCTGGCAGCTGACTTCATCTCCGTGTTTCCTTCCCCCAGCGCGGCATTCTAGTCACCATCTCTATGGATGTTTCAAAAGGCCATTTTTTTCCCTCTATACGTGTTCACCCTTTGCATTCATGGACTAGAAACACCATGTGGGCAGGGATTATAATTTACTTTTTAAATTGGGGGCCATAATTTTTACTTCTTATGTCACCTTATGGATGAAATATCTTTTTCCATCCTGTCACTTTCCATCTATGTGTGTCCTTCTCCCTAAAGTGGGTCTCTTGTGTGCAGCATACTGTAGGTTCTTGTTTTATCATTAAGTCACCTTATGGGACCAGAGCGGACCATCCTTCTCCCACATTTCCACCTTCACTTCCAAGAATCCTATTGTTCTTAAACCAAAGGAGTCACTCTGTCACTCTAGGAAGGACACAGAATCCCAGTGTATTCAAATGTAACTCAGATATTCACTCTTTTCTGACTCTCTTTCCCTAACCTCTTCTCATTAGATCAGAAACTCTAAGACTGACTGCTAAATCAGAAAAGGTGAGATTTTAAACTGCTTGCAAACTGGCGAGTTACCCGGCCACAGGTTTTTATGTACACACTGGCAGAAAACAGGAGACCTCTGTGTCAGAAACAAAGATGGGTACTCACAGCGAAGGCAGCAGCCAAGGTAACTTCATTGCTCTGGTTCCCTGAGCCCCGATCCCCAGAGGGTGACCCAGGGAGGGCCAGATACCTGCACGTGCTTTCACAGTGCAACATACAAGATGAAGTCCAAGTTGAGGAGACTCTGATCTTATATATATATGCTGGCAAATGAGCACATCCTCCCTTCCAAAGAGAAACATTATTGTATTATCCTGGAATGTACGTAAATGTTTCTGGGGAAAGACGCATGTAAATCTCTTCGAGGAATCTGCCACTTTGATCTTTACTTATCTGGGAACGCAAATATGTTTGCTCCCGGGGGAGTACCTGTCTCTGTCTTTCCAGGGCTGCGTGTTTGCACAAGCATTCCTGGATAGACAGTCCTGGGGCTCGTGGACTAAATGTGGGGGTGCTGCAGATTCATGGAAAAGTGTCTTTTAACATCTCTCAAATCAGTCCCCATGCCCGCCAGGTTCTGCTTTTGGACATCCCACTACGCTTCTCTTTCTTAAAAAAAACCTCATATTTTGCAACTATTTCAATTGTGAAGGCTCCCGAAGCAAGTGCCACTAATTTCCTCAATATAAAAACACCATGGGCAACAAACTTAAAGTGTTTTAATCAGAATATTGGCAGAACGACAATGACTGGCAGTGTAAATAAGGAGGTCGGAAAGACTCAAGTCTCTCGCAGTTTATTTTTAAAATGGCCTGTTACATTAAATATCAGCAGTTTGTCTTAAATATTACTGTTTGTGTGAAAAGGGGAATAATGAAATACATAATTTCTTGTGTGTGGGTATCGATGCAAGTATAACAAAAACACCAATAACATTAGTTGTCCATGGAAAGGCTGTTTAGTGGTTGGTGGGCTGGTGCAAAACTTTGGATTATTGCGTGGTAAGTAGTCACCCCCTTTCCCATTCTGCTGTGGGTAGATCACTCTTCTTAGGCTTGGCCGTGTGACTTGCTTTAGCTCGTGGGACACTAGTGCTGCTGAACTCAAGTTCATGTGCGCCATGCATGGTGAGGCCAAGCAAACCGCAACATTGGAGTCTGGGGCAGAGAAAGGTTTATTGCAAGGCCAAGCAAGGAGAACAGGCAGCTTGTGCTCAAAAAACTTGAACTCCCCGATGGGTTTTCAGGCAAAGTTTGGGGTGAGAGCTGCAGGATGTGTAACTTTATTCTGATTGGTTGGTAACAGGGTGGTGCTCCAGGAATCTTGTGCTCAGCCTGAAGTTACCACCCTCCACCTGGATGGGGGCCTTAGTTCCCACAGAAGAACTGAAAAGATTTATTGTCACGTATATCCCTTGAGGAGGAATCAGACCCTGCTTTATCGCTGCACTATGATTTCTTGACTGCTGCTCCTTTGTTTTTGCATTCCTTCCCCTCCCTAATTAGTAACTGTTTCAATCTGCCCTTTGGAACTCAAGAGTCTAGGAGGCAAAAGCCTTTTCCCCACAAACAAGGAATGGGGGACACAAAAAGACCTTTGTTCTCTGGAGGGCCCCAGAAGATCCTGCTCAATTTCATGAGCAGACAGCCGTGAGCAGAGAGGCCTCAACTATGTTTGACTTGGCACATGTCATCCTTCCATTTGACTTAAGAACATTCTCTAACAGCACTGCTCCTTCAGCCTGGGTTCCAGAGCAAGAATGTGGGGAACAGCTAAGCCCCAGGCTGAAGCAGAGTTATCCACTGATGGGCGGACCAGCAAGTAAGAAAAATTAGTGCTTTGTTGTTGTAAGCCACTGGGTTTTGGTGGGGTTTTTTATACAGCATTATTGTGGCACTTACTGACTCATAGAGTTGGGAATGAAAGTTTTTATTCAATATTCCTTTGTAATTTTTGAATTCTGAACTATGCAAATATAGTCTTTATTATTTTTTTTAATTTAAATATGTCTTGTCAAGTATACATGCCAGAATGACTCAGGATATAGACAAGGGTAATCTTCATATTGTTAAATGGTTTCTTTGTGTCCACGTCTTTCCATTTCCTTATCTTGGACCCAAGATGATGTTTGTGAAGGAACAAGTATGTAAAGGATATTTTTAAAGTACCCAGGCAGTGTCCTTAAAATTCTGAGGGAACTTCATTTTTCAACATAAAATTTTGTACCTAGCTAAACGATCAATCCTGTGGGAGAACAAAGTCATTTTCACTAATTGCCCCAATTAGTGCTATAGAATGAGTTTAAGACTTTTTTCTTTAATTATTCAAAATGACATTCACCACTTTACACATTGTTTGATGGCTATAATTTTTTTTAAGAGGAAAATAACAAATGTTGGTGAAATTGTGGAGAAATTGCTGTGCAGTGCTGGCAGGCATGTAAAATAGTACAGTCAACACACACATACACACAAAAAAAACAGTCTTGTCACTTCCTCAAAAAGCTAAACACAGAATTCCTGTATGACTCAGCAGTTCCCCTAATAAGCATGTACCCCAAGGAACTGAAAGCAGAGACTTCACCAGATACTCAGATGCCAATATTCATGGCAGCATTATTCACGTTAGCCAAAAGGTGGAAATGATTCAAATGCCCATCAACAGATGAATGGATAAACAAAATATGATGTATATATCAATGGACTATTAGTCACCCATAAAAAGGATTAAAGTTCTGACACAGGCTACAACAATGCATGAACCCTGAAAACATTATGCTAAATGAAATAAGCCAGAAACAAAAAGATAAATATTATATGATTCTACTTACATGAAATAGATAGATAAATAGATAGATAGATAGATAGATAGATAGATAGATAGATAGATAGATAGAATAGAATGAGCACATTCATACAGACAGAAAGTAGATTAGAAGTTACCAGATGCTGGCAGGAGGGGGATGAGGATTTAATGCTTGATGGTTAGAGTTTCTGTTTGAGGTGATGAAAAAGTTATAGAAATAGTTACAACATTGTGACTATAATTAATGTCACTGAATTATACATTTAAATATGATTAAAATGGCAATTTTTATGTTATCTATATTTTAACTACAATTAAAAAAATAATAATGTAATATTCTAAAGACCGTTGAATCACTTTAGGTGAATTTTAGGTATTTGAATTATATCCCAATAAAGCTGCTTTAAAAAATGGACATTCATGATATCAGTGTTGCTGAAAAAGAGACAATTCTGCATGTGCTAGTAAGAACAGTTAGGACACAAGGTAAGATTGACATATAATTATTTAGTAAGTACATGCACATTAGCCCAATCTGAAATCTACAAAACAATAAAGGAAATCTAAAACCAGATATTGAGGATGGAGTTGCTGTTCCTCAGGTCAACTGTCAACTCTTCCGGTAGAGAAAAAACTATTAATCATGCAAAGCTTTATTTACTATACTTACTGCAGTTTACTAGAGTCTTAGGAGTGTTTCAGAATATGAATAAAGTCAGAGGAAGATATTTATAGAGTTTGGAGTCTTGAGTTCAAGCGGCTTAGATGAATCTTTTAAGAAGAAAAACTGAGTGGGGCTGGACAAAATTTGTGACATAATAGCTTAGAATTGACGGATGTGGTGAGATGCCAACCTTGAATTGAGTCATGATAAGTAAACTATTACTTGATAGGTAAGTTTTTCATCCAGGTGGTTGATCTACTGTCCTAACAGAAGAGCCGTTTGCCTACAAGAACAAATTGCTTACTTGGGTAAAATTAGCTTTGCAAAAATTTCTCCAAATCACTAAGTTACTTATTGATTTATCATCTTATCTTTTTGGAAGAAAACTTCCTGAGGTAAATATTTAAGTTCTCTGTCCCAATGTTTAAGCTGTGTTGATGAAGGTGGTCCCAATTATCACCCAGGAAGACTGAACAATCCTTACAGAGAAAGGCTTAGTCACTCACATAACCTTGTTTCTTTCTTAGTCTAGATCAATGACTGAAAAACTATAGCCTCTGAACCAAATCTGACCCTCTGCATATTTTTGTACAACCCATTAGCTAAAAATTTTTTACATACTTAAATAGTTCAGAAATTAAAAGGAGAATAATACTTTATGGTACATGAAAATTATTTTAAAAATCAAATTTCAATGTCTATAGATAAAGTTTTATTGGGACAGTGCCACATGGAAAAACATGGCTGTTTTCACAGTACAAGGGCAGAGCTGAGTAGTTATAGCAGAGAGTGTATGGCCTGCCAAGCCTAAAATATTTATTATCTGGGTATTTATAGAAAAAGCTTGCTGACCCAGTAATCCCACACCTGGGCATATATCCAGAAAGAACCCTATTTCAAAAAGACACCTGCACCCCAATGTTCATAGCAGCACTATTTACAATAGCCAAGACATGGAAACAGCCTAAATGTCCATCAACAGATGACTGGATAAAGAAGATGTGGTACATTTATACAATGGAATACTACTCAGCCATAAAAAATGACAACATAATGCCACTTGCAGCAACATGGATGTCCCTGGAGAAAGTCATTCTAAGTAAAGTAAGCCAGAAAGAGAAAGAAAAATACCATATAATATTGCTCATATGTGGAATCTTAAAAAAAAAAAAAAAAGGAAAAGAAAAGCGCATAAATACAAAATAGAAACAGACTCATAGACATAGAATACAAACTTGTAGTTTGCTAAGGGGGTAGGGGTAGGAAGGGACAGACTGGGATTTCAAAATTTGTGGATACTGACAAGCATATGCAGAATAGATAAATAAGATTATACTGTACAGCACAGGGAAATACATACAAGATCTTGTGGTAGCTCACAGTGAAAAAAAAGTGACAATGAATATATGCATGTTCATGTATAACTGAAAGATTGTGCTTTACAATGGAATTTGACACAATATGGTAAAATGACTAAAACTCAATTTTAAAAAGAAGAAAAAAGGAAAGAAAGAAGAGAGAAAGAAAGAAAGAAAGAAAGAAAGAAAGAAAGAAAGAAAGAAAGAAAGAAAGAAAGGAAGGAAGGAAGGAAGGAAGGAAGGAAGGAAGGAAGGAAGGAAGGAAGGAAGGAAGGAAGGAAGGAAAGAAGGAAGGAGGGAAGAAGGAAGGAAGGAAGGAAGGGAAAAGCTTGCTAGACCCCTCCCCTGGACAAAGGACAGGAACCATATTACAGAAAGGTAACCAAGCTATTTGAGAAAAAAAAGGAAAAGGGAAACATACATGTTGAAAAGTAGGAAGAAAAAGAGTTGAAGACATTCTTCTAATTAGGTAACTAAATCAACTAAATCAAAGATAACTGGACCAAAGATATTCTCCTCATTTAAGAGCACAAAGCTGATAGCAAGAGACCTTAAAGAAGAATAGATACAAAAGTCAACACAGCAAATTAAAACCAAGTCTCAAGTATCTTCATATTCAAAGCACAGGCCCTTTTCAGTAATTTTCTGCACTGGTGGGCAAAAATATAACAAATGTAAACATTTGTTTCTGCTGGGTAAGGAGGCGGATTGATAGAAATCTTTCCCAATTTATTTTTGACTGCATACACACATGTACCCACTTGCACAAACTCACACTCACCAAAATACGCTCCCTCCCCAACTAAAAACAGAAAATAATAATAATAAAATGATTCCTTAAGCCACATCTACATTTTTGTATTTAAGCAAACAAAAATCCTAGGGGTAAATGTAAAATGTAACGTCAATTAAAAGAAAAATGATGAATAAACAGCATTATTAATATGCAAAATATTTCTATTATATAGTATTAGTGGATGATATTCTCTGCTTCTCTTTGACTTTAGAACCATATTATTAATTTGTTAAATCTACTCCATGTGAACTCCAAGATTGAGAAAAGACCTTATTGTCATTCTTTGATGTCACATCAAAAATTTCTAGGGCATCTAGACTGAGAGACTGAAGAAACAAATAGACAATAGCTGGACTTCACATACAAATAGAACTCCAAGTCACAGTCTGCAGCGACCAGCCCAGGAAGTCAACCTAATGTCTGCAAGTCAGATTTGTAAGAAGCCAGACTACTATCTCTGGCAAACAGTCCAGGAAGCTAAAAAGAAAAACCCGTGTAACAATTGGCCAAAATCTCTAGGACTTGATTAATATCTGATAGCTTTCCAAATTTTTGCCCTTGCTTCCAAATTAGGACCAAGAAGAGAAGTCAGATGTGCTCCCTTAACCAGCCACCTAGGACACCCCACTTCTGGTTAGTCTACCTGCAGCTTCTCCGCACCAGCACCGTCCGGCACAGCACACCCAAAGCCTTCCCTTTGCTCCACTGTAAAGCTCTCCCTCTCTGTAATAGAAAAGAACAAATCTGACTCCGTATTGTATCTGTGCCTTTGGCTTTAAACCTGTGCTCTATTCCCTGGGCTGGTTCTGCACCTTTTGTAAAAGAATGTTGCCTAAAGCCTGAAATACACAGGAGAGCCCATTCTCAAGGCTCTGACCTTTAAGGGTATTAACACTTTTGCATTCATAGAAAGATAACAAGTTGCAGAATAGAAAATAATCTTTGTTTTGTTAGAGGTTTACAGGGACACCATGACCTGACCCACGTGGACAGCTGCAAGAACAAAGGATTCCAACACCAAGAAGTTTACAACAACAAACCACACCCCTCCCCACTTTTTAGTATAAAAAGAGCCTGAATTATGACTTGGGGAACATGATTTTCTAGGACATTAGTTCCCCATCTTCTCGATCTGCATGGCTTTCTGAATAAAGTCATTATTCCTTACCCCAACACCATGTCTCCTGATTTATTGACCTGTCATGTGGCAAGCAGAACGAGTTTGGGCTCGATAACATCACTATTATACATACCAGCAAGGTAGAGTGTACTGGCCCCACTGTAGATCTGTGCCAGAAGCCTGTCCACTTTTTCTGGTTTTGTGTTGTTGGTGATCCTGAAGCAGGAAGCTCTTTAAAAGCTAGCAGGTGGCAAAAGCAAAACGGCTGCTTCGAAGAAGACAGAGCAAAGAAGCAGTTGGCAGTTGATCTTAAGAAAATGAGATTCCATATTCTCAACTTCTGTATGTTAAAAAGATTTGAGGATGGTTGAATCTGCAGGCACAGAACCTGCAGACCTGGAGGGTCAACTGTAACGGACTTGAGCATGTATGGATTTTGGTATCTGTTGGAGCCTGGAACCAATTCCCTGTGGTTACTGAGGGATGGCTGCACTTTGCCTTAAACTAGATCTACCTGAGAACTTGCCTGTAGTCAGGGCATCATGCTGGTTCTCGGCTGTTATGCAGGTCCTACCTTTCCGGCTCCCCTTCCGCATCCACTCTCTTCCTACTAAGTGAACCTACTACGGTGTATTGCTTGGGGGAGAGGAAGGCTCCAGGGTCCAAGGAAGGATACATTTCAAAACACAGTGTCGGCTACTGAGAAAGGGAATGACTCTAAAAATACATCCTTTGCAAGTCAGATGTTTCCAAAGTCTTTGCTTTCAATAAAATTGATACAAGCTATACAGAGGTTGACAGCCGGAATTACATTAAAAATCAACATTTGTTGATTGATAATAATTATTGCCAGGTATCTCAGAAACCTTTCAGATAACTAAATAATATCACTATGGTCAAATTCCTTCCATCCCCATGTTCTCGTTTGTACTACAAGGTGTCAAACAAAAACAAATCCAGACTAGGTAAGGAGAAACTTTTTTTCAGAAAGACCATTGTATTGGAGGAGGAAGATATTGCAAAAGAGAGAACACTGTGCCAGAGTAAGCAAGGTCAGGAGGAAACAGGGTGCGGGGGAATGGGATGGGCAGATAGTGCCCTGAGCAGGTGGCACCATTGGACAGTTTTTCCTGGCAGTCAGCCAGCCCTGGAAATGCCATAAAAGAGGTTGCTCCACATTCCAATGCTTGTTTAAGCTCAAGGGTTCTTCAGAGTTTAGGGGCCTGAGGGAAGGAGAGAAGCCCAGCTGAAGTTTGGTCAAGTTAGATCGTTACTGGACCCAATGGGTCCATTGCTTGGGGTGCATAGTCCATGAACAGGCCACGTCCTTTCCATCAAAGCAGAAACATTTATTACTTGTGACAAGTAAGGAGACAGGGAGGTGGCTCTTGAAGCACCATCTCCCCAAACAGAAAGATCAGGGGAGTTTTAAGCTAAGGGCACATGCATATTCATGGAAGGGTGAGTGTGACCTTCCACGTGGAGATGGAGTTCTAGATGCGCCTTTGCAATGTGACATCATGCTCAAACAGAGACTGCATATTCAAAAAATGATGCCAACCCCTGCCCTTGGGGTGGAGATGTTAGCATTAAAATAAGGCAGAGGTTATTACTCTAGGTTGACAAAATCCAGGCACCTAGTTGAGTGAAGTCACAAGGGTCACAAAGGTGAGCATCACCAGTCCTTAGCCTCCACTTAGCCTGGTGGCTGAGTGCACAAGGGGGTTTGGATCCTGCAAAACAGCTCCAGAATGTGCTTCAGGCTGATCTTTACCTTTGAAACAGGACTGACACTCTTTGTAACTGATTATTGTAGCCACTATGGTTAATGCTCTTGCCTGATAATAGTGGTTTGTGCCTACATTCTTTGTTCTTTTAAAATCGTGAATTACTGAGACCTATTTTTTTGTTTCCACAGGAAGACCTAGGAAGCCATAGTTTACCTTTCCCCCAGTCATCAGTAAAGAGAACACAGAAGGGTTCTGAAATTCACGCTCTGGTTCTTAACTTAACCTGTCCAGAGCATGTTGCAGTTTCTCTTATTGCCTGGTTTTCCACTCCTGCAAGATACGACAAACTCCGACTTAACCCTTTCCCTTCCTCATTACCGTCTTGGTAACAAGACTGGCGGCATTTTGTTCAGATTGGTCAGTGCAAACTGTTCAGCTAATCATTTATAAGACAAAGAATGGGAATTTGGAGGGTCTGCATCTGGCCTTGTCCTAGGTAACCAAGGGGAATCCATGAGTCTTATCTAAGACATAGAGGGAAAGATAGCTTTTGGCGTTAAGCCATTGCCTAATATACGAGAGTAGGGGGACTTGTAAACGCCTACTGTTTTCTGGGAGGACAGGACTTGGCTAAAGTTTAATACTGCCAAAGGCTCACACAGAATTGATGCTGAAGTTAACCCATTTTCTTTATAAGCCATAATCATCTATGTATACATGAACTAAAAAACCCAAAGTGCGCCCATCTCACTAAGATACCTATTTCCAATAAAATTTTACTTCTGTGTTGGAGTGATCGCCAACCCAGCTGTTGGTGAGTCTGTTTCCAGACTGACAAACTCACTAGACACAATTTGTTACCATTTATCATTGCTCATTCTATTGCAGACTCTTCTGCAGTATCCACAGATAAATTGTTGATACTCAGATTGTTTAATCTAAAGATCCAAGACACAAGATTTCTCAAGCAGCTTCTGGGTTTTTTTGTTTTTGTTTTAACAAAATGGCGCAATTCCCTCATGCTGTGATGCTGGACTTCTGTAATGACTTGAACTCCTCCCACTGGGACCTTGGATAGTTTGATCAGTGAAGACATCTCCCATGTCCCCAGCAGGCATTAGAGAAGCAAGACAATCAGCCTTTGTTTCAAAGACTGATCTTAGAGCTCTCCACTCTTCCTTTCTCTTCTCTCGGTCTGTGGTTTCTTTTCCAACACTGTGGGAAGCAGCAACCAGAGGATAGTATGGTGGCCCTTCCCCCCCTCAGCTTGCTTCTCCTCGTCAACACCACCAAATACTGTTTAATCAGTCTTAGCGAATAAGATCAATGTTTTTTAATTCCACTGATCAGACAAAATTTTAGACGGGAACTATAAAATATTAGCTGTATCAAAAACACAATGGGTCAGCAACTTTTCAGATACCAAAAGTCTCTCTTTTCTTTTTATTACCCTTTGATCAATATCCTCCCCCTCCCCCCAGCCCCTGGCAACCACCATTTCACTCTCTGCTTCCATGAGTTTGAGTATTTTATTTTAGTTTATTTTTAAAATTTTATTTTAGGGGGGAGTAATTAGGTTTGTTTATTTATGTATGTATGTATTTATTTATTCCTTTATTCATTTATTTAGTATATTCTTTTTTTATTTTTCAGTTTTATTAGGTAGAATTGTTACAGTTTGCACATACGCATTATACTGCATGTAAATACATGTACATAATATACTGCACATATTTTTTTAAATTTACATATATGTACTGTTCATTGTTTCTAAGAACCTTTAGTGCTTTAACTTTTTAAACTTGCATAGTTACCAAAGGAATATAGCCAACCACAAAATAAGAATTAATTCAAAAAGATACATATACCCCACTATTAGCAGCAACATTATTTATAGTTGCCGAGATACGGAAGCATCCTAAGTGCACAGCAATAGATGAATGGATGAAGAAGATGCTGCATAGATACGTAATGGAGTACAACTCACCCATAAGAAAGAAGGACATTTTGCCATTTGCAGCCTTTCATTCACTTTTTTTCAATTTAGTTATTTTTAATGGAGGTGCTGAGGATTGAACTCAGGACCTTGTACATACCAGGCACACACTCTACCACTGAGCTATACCCTCCCCCTTCAAGTTTGACTATTTTAGATTCCTCCTTTGTGTTATCACCAATGGCAGGATTTCCTTCTTTTTAAGGCTGAATAATAGTCTACTGTACATAGTGTACAGTATACACCACATTTTGTCTATCATTCTCCAACAACATTTAGCTTGCTTTCATGTCTTTTGTGAATAATGTTGCAATGAACACGGGAGCGCTGTTAGTTCTCTGAGATCCTGATTTCAATTTCTTTGGATATATACCCAGCACTAGGATTGCTGGATCATATGATATTTCTATTTTTTAGTTTTTTTCCCCTTTACTTCTCTGAATCTTTTATTTATTCATTTATTTAGTTCCAGTTGAAGTATACTCAGTTTACAATGTTGTGATGTTATTAGTTTTTAAAGGAACCTCCATACTATTTTCCATAAAGGCTAAACCAATTTACCTTCCCACCAACTGTGTCCAGTGTTTCAATTCCTCCACATCCTCTCTGGCATGTTACTTTTGTTACTTTTTGATAAAGCCATCCGAACAGGCATGAGATAATATGTCATTATGCTTTTGATTTCCATTTCCCTAATGGCTGGTGATATGAGCATCTTTTCATGTAACTGTTGGCTATTTGTATGTGTTCTTTAGAGAAATGTCTATTTAGTTACTTTGCCTATTTTTTAAAATTGGGTTATTTTTGCTATTGAGTTGTAGGAGTTTTTTGTATATGTGTTTGTTATACTAACCCTTTATCAGATATATGGTTGCAAATATTTTCTCATACTCCATAAGTTGCCTTTTCATTTTGTTCATTGTTTCCTTTGCAGTGCAGAAGCATTTTAGTTGGACATAATCCAAATTTTATTTCCCTGTCTTTTTTTCTTGCTGCATAAGGGTTTTGCCATCTGGAGTTAAGGATCACATCAACTTCATGTCAACTGCCACTCCTGATACTAATCTGGACTGGTGGAAAGACTAACAAAGCATAATGTGTTTTCTAAAACCAGTTTACTTATCTTATCCTAAGAATACAGGGTAGGTAATTCTGCACGCAAGCAAACACCACTTTTAGCAAAAGGTCTTACAATATCGCAGACCCAGCTTCCAAGACCTCTCACTGCATGGGTCACGCTCAGTTACAAGGGATGCAGGTAAAGGAGGGTGGACCACTTTGGTTTGGGGAAGCTGTTCCACTGTCTGGAAACTCTTCTAGGTTACGAGCTGTTAGAACTGAGAATGTTATCTTGTACATCTTACATTGCCTCCTCATTAATCTCCAAAGGAATTTCTTAGGTAACGAGAGAAGTTCTTTTTCTCCCTTCTGATACATACAACGTGATGACCTTGGCATCTCTGACAGGCCTTCCGTCCTCTCTCTAAGCCTGTGCTGTGCCCTGTCTACTCTTGAGTCAAGTTTTGATTCTGGGATGTGGATTGCAATGAAAAAGGCCTTGAATTAAAAGGCAGTTGGAGACAATGTTGTAACAGCGGTGAAGGCTCAGCTCTTCAGTATTTGCAAACATTTTCTTCTCCACAAAAGACTGGAAATGGTGCCCACACTGAGCCCATGATTCTAGCTGGTCCTGTAAAGTTAATAAAAATAAGCTCCACAGAAGAAGGGCTCATGTCTGTTCTGGGGTTACCTGCTGCAGCCCTGGCACTTCGCTAGTAAACACTAAGGATCCTCAATAAATATTTACTAGTTTGAAGATTCTATAAGCAAAAAGGATCCCCTGCTTCTCCAACATAACTGGGCCCTAAAAAGTGATGACTGCAAGGGTCTTGGAAAGATGTTTCTGCTGTGATGTTGTTGGCTTGGTTGGGTTTATTTTCAATGTATATCATCCCACCCTGGTCTTTTAATAACTTAAGAGTTACTTTTACCCATTCTTCAGGCCACAGTGTGACAGGAAAAATGGAGTCCAAAAATCACTAACTTAGTATATGTATGAGTGAAACATTATGCTGTACACTAGAAAATTGACACATTGTAACTGACTATACTTCAATAAAATAAATAAATAATTTTTAAATTAAAAATTTTTAAGTTAAGTAGGAGTTGAGAGGATTGAGATGGACACTTACAAAGCCAGGATTTAAAAAAAAAAATTCTTAAAGCCAGGTCTTTAGTTCTTACAAACTAGATACAATTACAGATGGGAATAGAGAGAAAGAGACAGAAGGACAGCTTGATGCAGGGAAAAGTGAGTACGCCTGTCACAGGGAGCATGAAGTGGGATCTCATCGTGCTTTTGATTTGCCTCCATCCCCCTGCTGGTTCATGATATTGATCATCTTTTCATCTGCCTATCAGCCATGTGCATATCTTCTCTGGGGAAATATCTATTCAGATCCTTTGTCCATTTTTAAGTGGGATATTTGTCTTTTTATTGTTGAGTTTTAAGAGCTGGTTTTTGTTTGTTTGTTTGTTTTTTATATATTCTGGATATTAGTCCCTAGATTTGATTGGCAAGTATTTCCTCACATTCTGTGGGTTGC
The DNA here is from genome assembly GCF_048773025.1 of Camelus bactrianus. Taxonomy (NCBI): domain Eukaryota; kingdom Metazoa; phylum Chordata; class Mammalia; order Artiodactyla; family Camelidae; genus Camelus; species Camelus bactrianus. Next base: position 20,030,662 of record NC_133572.1, read on the forward strand.
CTTTTCACTTTCTTGCTAGTGTCCTTTGAAGCACAAACTTTTTAATTTTGATGAACGTAGAATTTATTTTACTGCTTGTGCTTTTAATGTCATATCTAAGAAGCCATTGCCTAACTCAAGGTCACAGAGGTTTATACTTAAGTTTACTTCTAAGAGTTTTAGCTCTTATGTTTAGGTCCTTGATCCACTTTGAGTCAATTTTTATATGAAGAATATGGAGTGCTGGGAGGAGGAAGGAGGAAGTAGGGCTCCAACATCATTCTTTTGCATGTAGATCCAATTGCCTCAGCACCATGTGTTGAAAACACTATTCTTTCCCCATTGAATTGTTTTAGTACACCTGTCAAAAATCAATTGACTTATATTTTTCTTAAACTCTTTTCAATGTCTCTATTTAAATGTTCAATATTTCCTACTGGATCTTGACTGGTACCAGAAGTGGTCCCAGGAAACAGTCCTTCAAAATGGGACTCTTGGGTTAAGTTCATAACATATTTGAGAAGCAATGGCTAACCCCCTTGCTGGAGGAAAGTGAACACTGATCATTCACAGAATATAGTGGCATTGCAATTCCTCAAGTATCACTAGTAGCATGAGATGCTGTGCAAATTGAAGGCACTGGGAGATCAAATCACTATGGCAGGTAGTTGTTGTGGTGACAATAGAGATTATGAAGATCTGAGGGATTTATGGTGGTCCTGCAAAGGGTAGAGGACAAATCACAGGCTTTGGATCATTGATTCAGAAACTGAGTAAAAGATTAAAAAGCCTCCACAAGAGCTTTGAATTTGTAAAACCAATACAGCCAAACATCAGCACAGGGGTTAAATTTAATGGCTGCAGATTATAGCAAAACTGATATTCAATTCTATTAGGGTCTCTTTTGTAAAAGTACAGAGACTTGTGGGCAAAACATAGACCCTGAGACATAGGATAGGTTCATTTTGGCAGACCTGGAAGAGTTCAAAGACTTTAAAGCCCTGAATATCTACCTCCCTTCAAACCCCAAACTGATCAACCTTAGCCGTTTGAGGAAAGCAGTTTTCCCCTGAATAAAACTTTTTTAGTGACTATACCTCAGGCAGTAGTCTCCCAAGATGAGGTTAATTCTCTGAGATCCCTGTACTAGCCCCCATTCTTTCCAGCCCCACAGTGAGAGAAGCAGCTGCTTGTTGCATTGCCCCCCAGGAAGGAAGAGGAGTCACGCTCAGAGGACCTCTTTGAACTGACAACCTGTGCTGGTGTGTTTCTCCTTCTCATTTTCCAGGTAACACATAAGCTTCTAGTTTTGAGTAAAGCACAGAGGTAGACGCTTCTGTAGCAAGTCAAAGGTGTAGTGCAGGCTGCTTTGTCATTTTTGTACATGACAGCAGTTCCAATGGTATTGGAAATGTCTGTGGGAGACAAAGACGCTGAATTCAGCCTCTGGAGCACCGCCCTGGTACCTCACAACCAACCAATCAGAAGACAGTTGCATGCCCTGCAATGCTCACCTAAATTTTGCCTATAAAAACGTCTCTCCAGAAACCATCCAGGCTTTTGAGCACAAGCCCCTATTCTCCTTACTTGGTCCTGCAATAAACCTTTCTCTGCAACAAACTCTGTTTTGGTTTCTTTGGCCTCAGTGTGCGTCAAGATAAAAAATTTTTATTGGGTAACAATTGTGTCTGTAAGAGGAAAGCAAATTAAACATAAATGATGTAAAGATTTTTCACATTTTGGTTTGGAAAAGGTGAGGCAAGCATATAAAGAAATAGCCTTTTCCCCCTCATAATTGATGGGAGTATAAATTTCTAACTTCTATAGTGAACAAATTGACAAGAGCTCTTAAAATTGAAAATGCACAAATCCTTTGACCCAGAAATTCTTCCTCTAAGAATTTACCCTATAGATTGTGCAAGTTGATCTTGTTAACAAGGATCTTCACTGCAGCAACATTTATGGTAGCAAAAAGAACAAAAAAATCAAAATCATCTTCAATAGGAAACTGAATAAATTGTGATACCTATACCTCATGGAATACTATACATGCGTTAAAAAGAATGAGGGCCCATTATATGTATTCATTTGGATACATCTTACATATTATGTGGCTATGAATCAGAAGATTATGGGTGACATCCAAAATTCACATAATGGGCTAACACAAAGGATCAGATTGTCAAATCAAACCCACCAAACCAGAGGCTTACCTTGTATCAAGCTTCTCTACAATTTCAAGGATACACGTAATCATGAGACATAGGTAAAGTAGGGAGGGATCTGGGACCATCACCACCACCACTCTGGCCACAATTTACAGATGGGGTTTCTAAGCAATGTGTGTAGGTCACATGCAAAAAGGTCCGTTTTCATCAGGAAATATCCATTTTGTAATCAGATAGTTACACAGCTTACATAACATTTTCCAGGAAGCCTTTTCCTAAATTCATAGATTCCAGGTGTGGTTACCATAAGCAGTCTTAGACAACTAGATACATTCTGCTAAAAGCATCCCATAGATAAGGACTCTTCAGACAGCAATACTGTAATAGAAAAGAACAAATCTGACTCCATATTAGACCTGTGCCTTTAGCTTTAACCCTGTGCTCTGCTTCCTGGGCTGGTTCTGCACCTTTTGTAAAAGAATGTTGCCTAGAGCCTGAAAGACACAGGATAACCTATTCTCAAGGCTCTGACCTTTAAGGATATTAACACTTTTCCATTCATATAGAGATAAAAAGTAACAGAATAGAAAATAACATTTGTTTTGTTGGAGGTTTACAGGGACACCATGACCGGACCCACACGGACAGCTGCAAGAACAGAGGAGTCCACATCAAGTAGTTTGCAGCAAGCACACCCTCTCCCCTTTTTAGTATAAAAGGAGCCTGAATTCTGACTTGGAGAAGATGATTCTCCAGGACATTAGTCTGCCATCTTCTCAGTCTGCTAGCTTTCTGAACAGTCATTAATCCTTTCCCCAACACTTTGTCTCCTGACTTATTGGCCTGTTGTGTGGCAAGTGAATGAGTTTGGACTCAGTAACAATAACATTGGCTTCTTTGCTGGAAGGTCTATTTATTAGAATGTTTGTAATAGGGAAGAACAAATCCAACTTTGTATTACATCTGTTCCTTTAGCTCTAGCTCTGCTCTGTTTCCTGTGCTTAGCCATACTGGTTCTGCACCTTTTGTAAGAGATCTTGTCTGTAGCCTGAAATATATAGGGCAGCATATTGTCAAGGCGCTGAGCTTTAAGGGCATAACACTTTTCCATTCATATAGAGATAAAAAGTTGCAGAACTGAGAATAACATTTGTCTTGTTGGAGGTTTGCAGGCACATCATAACCTGACCCACCTGGACGGCTGCAAGAACAAAGGATTCTGACACCAAGAAGTCAGCAACAACCAAACACAACCCCTCCCCTTTTTTGCATAGAAGGAGCCTGAATTCTAACTTGGGGGAGATGGCTCTCCAGGACATTAGTCCCCCATCTTCTTGGTCTGCTGGCTTTCCAAATAAAGTTCATTGCTCCTTGCCCCAACACCTCATCTCCCGATACATTCACCTGTCATGCAGTGAGCAGAATGAGTTTGGACACAGTAACATGTTCACAAGAAAACAGACCAGATCTCTTCCCTTCCTTCTTTCCCAGAAGTGTCTCCAAGTAACAAAAGAGAATTAATGGCAGACCTGCTACACAATAACCCTTTCTTTCCCATGTATCATTTTAAATATGAATAAAAATTGGGTGGTTCTGAGAATATGAAAATGATGCTGGCTTACATTAGTTTAAAGGTCTTTAAAAAATTCAACAACAACAAAAACACATTCATCTGTCTTAAGATACAATTAATTTAAAGGTCTATAGAACTAGAAGGAAATATATTGAATATATTTTAAAATATACATGGATAATGACTGACACCAAAAATCGACACAGCATTGTAAATTGACTATACTCCAATAAAATTAATTAATTAATTAATTATACATGGATAGAGTCATAATGGAATCCAAATTTAAAGGAACAATAAACTGCTCTGTATATTCAGAAAGTTTTCTGTCCTTTCACAGTCCAAAGTCCACCAAAAACTTTTCTTTCAATATTTTGTAGATGACTTTGTAGATAATTTCTGAAATTTCACTTTCCTCCCTCAACACATCCTTGATAATAGGAGCATGTTTCAATATGAAGTTGAAGCACACAAAGTTTATGATATCCGATTGTGTTGGCCTACAAAAGCAACCACCTCATACAGTTAAACGTAACAGTGCATGGGCACTGCCCTATTCCACCTCTACACGTAAGTCAGATAGAATATACACAGAGCCAAATAGACAGAAAATACTATAATGTTATAATAAAGTGAGACAGTGAAGAAGAAAACAACTTGATTTGAGTTAGGAGAACTTAACTCTAGTTTCTCCTTCACTACCTACTAACTTTGAGTTTGGGGGGAAGTCCTTTTGTCTCTCTTAATTTAAATTCCTTGCCTTTCAAATGAAGGTTTAAATGCAGATGATTAAACCACAGTGAGATATCACCTCACCCCCACCAGGTTAAGCTCTTACATACAAAGCAAAACAGAAAATGACAAGTATTGGCAAGGATGGGCAGAAACTGAAAGCCTTGTGCATTGCCGCTGGGAATGCAGAATGATTCAGTCCTGTGGAAATGGTTGCGTGGTTCCTCAAAAAGTTAAACACAGTATTACCGCACCATCCAGCAATTCCGTTCTTAGGTACACAGCCAAGAGAACTGAAAGTGGGCACTCAAACAGATATCTGTATACTAGTGTTCATGGAAGCATTGTTCACATTAGTCAAAAGGCAGAAACAACCCAAATATCCATCAGTAGATGAATGGATCAATAAATGTGGTATATATCCAATGGAATATTATTTGCCCTTGAAAAGGAATGAAGTTCTGATCCATGCTAAAACGTGGATATACCCGAATTCATTATGCTAATGGAAATAAGCCAGACACAGAAGGACAACTATTGTCTGATCCCACTTATATGAGTCACCTAGAATAGGTAAATTCATAGAGACAGAAAGTAGAATAGAGGTTACCAGGGGCTGAGAGGAGGGGGGACGGGTAGCTGTTTTTTAATGGGTAAAGAGTTTCAGTTTAGGGTGATAAAATGTTCTGGAAATGGATAAAGGTTATACAACATTGTGAGTGCACTTAATGCTACTGAATTTTACGCTTAAAAAGGTAAATTTTATTGTATATATTTTATCATAATAAAAAATATAGATTAGTCATTGCTACCTCCATTATTTTAACTTATACATATTATAAGTTTTTCTTTCACTTCATGGTAGAAGCAGTAGATAATTAAAATCAAAAAGTAATTTTAAATATTGCTTATTGTCATTAGAGTCAAGAAGAAAGCACCAAGAAAGAAAGAAAATCCCACAAACTTTAAAAAATGGTTTCTCCAGGACATCTATGCAGTTTTTTCTTATTTTTCACTTTTATTCACTTGAACATAAATATGCAATACAAAATTCTTAATATATATGTAATTAATTGTGGGAAATGATATATATTATGAGGAAAAAGAAAAGTTATGTGACAAAAAGAAGAAACAACAAGAAGTAACTTCTGGGGAAGGTTTTAAGTTATCTTAAACAATTCAGAAAATCTGTAATTTCCTGAGCTATAACAGCATTGACAGGAAGCATTTAGAAGGATGTGGTTAGAGGGTGACTATCGCTTTGTAAGAAAAACATGTAACACAAAAACAGCTGATAATAAAAGAAAGGTAGCAGCTATCTTGTAATTCTTCACATTGTTGTATCATAAATGACTTGAAATAGTCCAAAAGGAATATAATTCCAAATTTCTGAGTATTTTCAACAAGCGTTGAGTGTTTTATGTCAAGTGAAAATGAAAAGTATTATTAACACATGGCCCAGTGGCAATAAACTTCATTTTGGCCATGAACTACCAAAAGGGGTAATTTGTGTTTAACAAACCTCATTTAAGTACTTACCTAGCATAACCTCTGGAGTTCGACAAACACTGAGGTCTTCTCTTGAAGCTGCATGAGACTTGGGAAAAGTGACAATCGTTTGGTGCCTCGATTTCCTTGTCCACAAAAGGGGTGAATAACGGTCTTGCTGGGATGATTAAATAAGATAATCTATGTAAGATTCTTAGTACTATGCCTGGCACATGGTGAGCCTTCAATAAATGACACCTCTAGTATTACAAGCAACGCCGTGTATCGTGGGCGAAAAGTGAGTTGCAGTTTGAGCCTGTGGTCCGCTCACTCTGGGATTCGGGCAATGCTGCATGTCACTGGGGCTAGTGACCAAGTACAAGAGGATGATAGGGACCTCCTGAAAACCTCTTTTCTCCAAGAGGAAGAGAGGGTTAAGAAGGACAGGTTTCGTTCAAGGAGAAAGGGCTAGAGTAAGAAAGGAGGATAAGGCACAATCTCTGACTGTAATGCCATTCAATTCAAAATTAATCAAAAGCTAACTCAAAAATTATTTGGTAATCTAAAATACCCCTTAAAAAAACCCATGGAATCAAGCAGAAATTAGGAAAGTTAAACTGAGTGATAATGAAAATACCAAGCATCAAAATTGGGATGTGGGGAGGGTATAGCTCAGTGGTTGAGGGCAATGTATAGCATGCAGTTCTTGCGCTCCGTCCCCATAGCTTCATAATAATAAGAATAACAATAAGAATAAGAATAACAATAAGAATAAGAATAAGAATAAGAATAATAAATTAAACCGAATTACCTCCCCCACCAATTTTTTTTAAACCTGCAACATGTAAAGAATTTTTCTTTTTGGGGGGGGTGGTAGTGGTGGTGGTGAAGTTTTTATACCAGGAAATAAGAAAGGCTGGAAATTAAAAAGCTTAAGGAGTTTAAAAAATAAACAATTGAATAAATAAAAGTAGAAGAAAGTAAATAAGAGCGGAAAACAACAAACTAAAAGCAAATACACAATAATGAGGATCTACAGAGCCAGAAGTTGGTTATTTGAAAAGACTAGTAAAGTAGGCAAACCTATGGGGGAAAAAAAAGGAAAGTCAGACATAATCAATATTAGGATCAAAAAAGAGAGTGATGTAACGGCAGATTTGGCAAATATTTAAACAATGATTAAAGAGTAATTAGGGGGCAGGGTATATAGCAAAGCGGTAGAATGAGTGCCTAGCATGCACAAGGTCCTGGGTTCAATCCCCAGCACCTCCACTGAAAAACCAAATAAACCTAATTAACTCCTCCAAGCAAAAAAAAAAAAGAAAGAAAGAAAAAGTAATTATACAAATATTTTGTGCCAATAAATTTTAAATGTTAGATCAAAAATTCAAATTTTTAGAAAAATTACAACTTATGAAAACTTATTCAAGAAGAAATAAAAAGCCCAAATAGTTCTATCACCAGTAAAGTACTTCAAACTTAAATTTAAAATATTCCCATGGGAAAAAATATTAGAACCCTAAGATTTTACATGCATTGTATTAGACCTTTAAGGAATAGATCATCGCAACTATGTGAACTCTTCCAAGTAATAGAAAAAGAGACAAAGCTCCCCGATGGTGAAGCCGTCATCTGTACATTTAAAATCTTTCTCTCCTTCTTCCAAGGGCAAGAAGGCCACAGTGAGCACACAGCTGCCCAGCCAGAGCCTACGTTTCTCCCTCTGTTGCACTTGGATGTGGATATGTGAATGAGTTCTCCCCAGCTGAATGTGAGCAGACATTTTAAGTGCAATACCCTTTCCTTAATGGAGCATGTGTGTCCACGCCACGGTCTTCTTACCTTTCCCTGCTGCGTGGAACATGGATGTAGCTGCAACCTTGCTTCAACCATGCAACAGGAACAAATGGGAAGAAACTTGGATTCCTGAATGAGCACGAGGACTAGGGCCACCTGGCAAGTTGAGACACCCATCTTTGACTTTTACATGTTAAATGCAAAGCAATATCAAAATGAAAAACATCTGCGCATAAAAAGTCACTTTTTTTTTAATGGAAAAGATAAGCCGTAAATTGAGAGAAGGTACTTGGTACACACAGAGTCCACAGAAGATTAGCATTCAAAATGTGTCTTGGAAACCTGACAAATCATTCCCCAAAAAAGACATTTAAAAACGGCGTGAGTTCTAAACTGTCATTGATACTGATGGGGTTCAGGACATGTTGGCCCCAAATATATTTAGTGTTATGAATACTTTCAGCTGAAGGAGCTTGAGAAAGCAGAAACAGAAAGATTCCTCTGATCTCCTCCCTCCCTTGCCTTTCTTTTCTTGAAACAGATTATAAAACCCTCCTGTGAAAGGTGCCCTCCCTATACCTAAAGGAAAGGAGAATATTTCCAAAAACAAAGGCACGTGGAGAAGAATCTCAACAAACAGGTCTTACTAAGGTCCCCCCACTTTACTACAATTGGCTCATGCTTCTCAACCTGTCATATTTCGCCACAATTATTCACTCTTCATTAAACCTACCAGGTCTAACTGTTTCTTTGGGTCTTCATTTCCTTATGAAGGCTCTCATGTCCCATAAATCCTATGTTGAATAAATTTGTATGCTTTTCTCCCATTAATCTTTTTTTGTCAGTTTAATTTCTAGACTCAGCCAGGGAATCTCAGTAGATTGAGAAAAACTTTTTCCTCCCCTACACAATTCAGTCAACTTATATTATTGGTCGACAAATATTCAACTCAACATATATATTAAATATCTATAATGTATTAGGCATTATTCATGGTGCTGGGGATACAAAGTTCTTATACTCATGGAACTTACATTCTTGTAGATAATGCAACTTACAAAGTGAAAAAGACAAATCACCAATAAACATATGAAAACATATGAAAATAATCAACGTATTGATTATTAAGGGGATGTCAATTAAACAGCAAACAGATACAATTTTAAACGCATCATTGTTACACAATTTTTTTAACTTGGACAATACCAAATTTGGGGGACATTTTGAATCAACAAGAATTCTTATGTATTACTGGGGTAGGGGTCCCTGATGGAGATTGTAAATTGCTAAAGCAATATAGAAGGACACGTTGGGAAACCCGGCAGGCTGGTGTATGAGTTGTAAAAGAATTTACCAAAGGCAAAGGATGAGAAAGAGTTTATTAAGTTACACTGCCATAGACAACAGTGGGACACCAAGATGAGAGGTGCCTATGTGAGCATCGGGGTCAGCGGCCAAGGCCTTTTATTGAGGGGAGGAGTTGGTGAACACAATGGGTTAGGGGCTGTGTGATCAGCTCCTGCACAAGTTTTTTGATTGGTTGTAGGTGAGGTAAGAAGTTTAGGGTCTGTGAAGGGTGATGGGATTTATGACTCTGATAAGGTGGAGGCATGGGCTGAAACAAACCAGCCCAAGGTACTGTGAGATTAGGCATTACCTAGGGCTTTTTGTTTGTTAGGGCAAACATACCCAGTAAAGAATGTGCTTTATCTTCTGAGAGATCGCAGGCAGACCTCTGAGAGCCCAGGAACGAGGGTCCTTGGACTTTGAACGACGCCAGTTGGCCCCACAGGACATATGGATATCACAAATAAAATTTGAAGATGGGGTTACCCTACATCTGCCTTTTCCTCTCTAGGTATATAATGTTCATTCAAAATAAAAAGCTGTGATGGAATGAATACAGTATGATATCCCTATATAAAGTAAAAACCACACAAACAATTCCATGTTTTGCTTAATAATACATATATCTATCATGCAATTATATAAATATGTAATGGAATGATAGGATATCAAATTCAGGGTAGTGCTCAATTCTGGCAGGAAAGGTAGAGAGGCATATAAACCAGGGATTTAAATGCATTGGCAATAATTTCTTTCTTTAGCTGGATAGTGAGTATTCCTCTGCCTGCTGAGCTAGTCTATATAAATTCTTTTGATATTGGTTGAAATGTCCTAAATATTGAAGGAGAAAAAAAAAGATTTGGAATATCCCAAATCCAATCAAGATCAGAAAGGCATGATTGGAATGCTACTGTAACCGGGAAGCAGAGGTCTGAGAGATGATATTTCATTCTCTCTGCAGAAGGAATGTTTTTAACAGTCTTGAGCTGATCTGTAAGGCATCTATAAAAGAGAAGCTGCAGAACAAGAAATTCTCATAGAACCTGGAAAGTATGCAAGGGAAAAGATTCTATACCTGTTTGACTTGATTGAGAACCAGGTAATGTGCGTTCAGAATAACGTCTGGCATGCTCATTGATAGCAGGATTTATCACAGTAAAACAACAAATCTAAAAGCAGGTAATCTCTACTTACAGGTCCTGTGCACTGTAAGGGCTAGGACCACGTCTGTTTTGTTCACTTTGTACTCCAGCACACAGCACCAAGATGGACACAGAATGAATGCTAATTCTTTCATGAAAGAATGAATAAATGCATCTCCTGAGTTTGGGGTTTAATCAACTTTGTGTATATTTAACACTTTAATTTACTTATTTATTCTAACTGAAGTGCAGTCAGTTACAGTGTGTCAATTTCTAGCGTACAGCATAATGCCCAGTCACATATGTGTGTGTGTGTATATATATATATATATACATACACATATATATATGTTTTCATATTCTTTTTAAGTGTTATTACAAGATATTGAATATAGTTCCCTGTGCTATACAGAGGAAATCTGTTTTTTATGTATTTTTATATATAGTGGCTATTATTTGCAAATCTCAAACTCCCAAATTTATCCCTTCCCACCCTCTTTCCCCCCATATCAATAAGATTGTTTACTATGTCTGCCAGTCTGTTTCTGTTTTGTAGATGAATTCACTAGTGTCCTATTTCTTCTTCTTTTTTTTAAGATACCACATATGAGTGATATCATATATTTTTCTTTCTCTTTCTGGCTTACTTCACTTGGAATAATGATCTCCAGGTCCATCCATGTTCCTGCAAGTGGCATTATTTTATTCTTTTTATGGCTGAGTAGTATTCCATTGTAAAAATATACCCAACTTCTTTATCCAGTCATCTGTCGATGGACATTTGGGTTGTTTCCATGTCTTGGCTACTGTATATAGTGCTGCTATGAACATATCATTTTAATTTCCAAACTAAAGGACAGACCACAGAATGATTGCATGAGGAGCCTGTGGACAGATCAGCTCACCCTTGAAGGGTGGCAGAATATGTCATGCTAACATATGCCTTTTGGGCATAAGGATTATTTTGAGTGGCAGGTACCTGAAAAGTAGCAAATTCAGGAAGGGGTCTTCTCTGAACCCCCCTTATCTGGCCTGAAGACAGATCCTCCAAAAGGAACTCATTCTTGTCATAAATCTCTTCCCCAGGAGTTTCATCAATCAGGTAAGACTGACTCTTGTCACAGGAGAGGAGGCTAAAAGTCAACCTCATACCCTGATACACTTTCTCATACTATTCTGTCTCCTTTCTGGTCTTTTAAGAGCCCATGCATCTTCTCTAAAAACAATTTACTCTCCCCTAACAGGGCTAACCCTCCCTCCCCTTCCCCTGTTAAGATCTTACATAAGCTCCCAAATCTCACCGCTTTGGAGGTACTCATTTTTCTCCCTGGGATGCTCTCATGCTCACAATATTAACAATTAACAAATTCATATACCCTTTCTCCTGCTAATCTGCCTGCTGTCAGTTTCATAGTCCCAGCTATCAAACCTAGAAGGGTAGAAGGAAAATCTTTCCTCCTCTACATTTCCTACAGGCACAATTTAATTCTTACTCTCCCCCACCTTCTTCTTTTATTCTCTTCCTCTCCCTTCTTTCCTCCTTCTTCTTCCCCATTCAAATGTCAACTGAAGTAAAATGCACAATCTAGAAGTTGAGAGTTACGTTTTATTTGGGGGCCATTTCTGAGGATTTGAGCCCAGGATGACAGCCCCTCAGATCGTTCTGAGGAACTGCTCCAAAGAGGTAGGGGAGGAGCCAGGATACACAGGAGTTTTTACAACAAAGGCTAGGTAGTCAGAACATCAAAAGATTCGTGTTAATTAAAGAAGACTGATAGCTCAAGGTAAGGAACTTAGCGCTTTTCTCTGTATGGGAAGGTGCAAAGGTCTGGGCTCATTGAAATCATCCCTTTGATACCTAGCTATCTAGGGCCAGTGTCCTGTTTGCTCACATCCCTCAGGGTGCACCACTGGGGATGACAGCAGAGGCTGGGCTGCCCGCATGTCTGCATCCTGATCCTCCCACTCACTTGTTAGGGGTGGCGGTAGCGGCTGATAATTTGATGAGCACAGCATGGCTTGCAATATTTTTCATTCACACAAACCTAGTATATTCTTTAAATAATAACACTTTTGACTTATGATTCAGAAAATAACAAGGGAGGAGAATTTTGAAAAAGGAAGCTGCTATCTCCATTTCTTAATAATATGCATATAAAAAAGACTTTAGTGTTCAGCAGTTAAAGCAGTTCATTGCTTAATCTTCTGACTTGCCTAAATGTTCCAAAGACAGTTTGGCTGTTGGTGAATGAGCCGTTATAAAACTGTTGACTTTCCAGTGGATTGCCAATGGGAGGCCACGTGGCTAGTGAAAAAAAGCATTAGAGGCATTCTGGCTTAAGATGGTGGATAGAACGCACCAATTTAATTTTGTTCCCTCCCTAAAACTACTATAGTGACACTTAAAAAAAAAAAAAAAAAGACGTGACAGCAACAACAAACTTTTGGAAACTGGAAAAGCAAACTAACTTAGAAGAACTGAAAACACTGATTTCTATGACAGTATATTGAAAATAGACATAATTATATCAAAGAATCACCCGTAAAACTGAGCAGGGCCCTGTGGGGTCCTCCTTGGTACAAATCCTTTCTGTGTCTCCCATTTCTTGTTTGTAGGACATAGGCTTCATTCAGCCTCCTTGTCCTTTTCTGAGTTCCAGAGGGCAGACTCAAACAGTTGCTAGTCAGGGAAGGGAGGTAATGCAGAAACAAAGGAGAAGCCCGCAGACACAAAGAAAGAATCTTGGGACAGGGTCCTGGTTCCTCCTCAAGGAATATACATCACAATATCTTTGAGCTCTTCTGCAGGAACTAAGGCCCCCCACCCAGGTGGAGGATGGTAACTTCAGGCTGAGCACAAGATTCCTGGAGCACCACCCTGTTACCTCTCCACCAACCAGTCACAAGAAAGTCACACACCCTGCAGCCCTTGCCACAAATTTTGTCCATAAAAACTTCTCTCCAAAAACCATCAGAGAGATATAGTCTTTTGATCAGAGGGCCTGCTGTAAACCTTTCTCTTCTCCCAACTCTGATGTTTTGATTTGTTTGACCTCACTGTGTGTTGGGCCCATGAACTTTTGTTCAGCAACACCCACAAACTCAAATCCTCTCCCTAACTCCATGCTACTAGATGACTGTTTCTCCCCAACTCCAGTAGAAGGTGGAGTCCCTGGAGAGGATAAAGATGGAAGTCTCTGGACTGGAGAACAAGAGGCACAGGTGAGGGCATTGGTACCTGGAAAAGTGGAGGTTTGTACAGTCATCCTCACCCTTCTTGCTAAGGCTCCACCTTCTGCTCCACAGCCCTCATCAACTGTCCAGTCCCCAAACCACGGCAGCCAGCTCCTCGCCCTCTAGGCACAAGACTGACACAACTTGCCCCCGGGAAATCTGTGCAACACAAGACGGGAGAAGTAGCGGCAAACAGATGGCCTTACACTAAACTCAAAATATACGTGAGTTCTCTACATACTCAGATCTAATCAATTCTCTTTCAAGCAGAAACCCATGATCAGCAGAATTCTAGAGAAAGTCTCTTATCATGCAAGATAAAGACCAAACAAGCAGAAAAGCCACCTTGAAGAAAACAAGGCAGGGAGGGTATAGCTCAGTGGTAGAGCGCATGCTTAGCCTACACAAGACCCTGGGTTCAATCCCCAGTCCCTCCTCTAAAAATAAACAAGTAAACCTAATTACCTGCCTCCCTCCCCCACCAAAAAGCTGAACAAATTAAAAAAAAAAAAAAAGAAAGAAAGAAAAGAAGAAAACAGAATATTTAGATGAAAGAAAACTACGTAATTTGTGTTTAAGTCAAACCCTCCCAGAAGGGACCACAAAGAGCTTTGCTATGATCACAATAAACACCAAGTTCAGTGTGTTAGAAATGTGCGGGGCAAGGGGGACACTGGCCAACTGAAACCAGTCAAATGGACTCCGTGAGTACTCTGGCACTTGAGTTTTATGAGGCTTTGTCGAGGAGGAGTTAGTCAAAGGATGGAAGCTAGCCAGGGTGGAGGAGGGGCAGGAAGGAAAGTCAGGCTAAGACAGGAAAGAAGCGGTCAGATTGCAAGTCTGACTGCTTTGAAAGGCTAGGTGAGGCTGTCTGTGAAAAAGCCTGTGGCTTTATCTTTCCTGAACACGTGGGTCCAAGCTGAGCTGTTACTGAAATAATTTGTTTTTCAAATTGTGGTTTCTGCACAATTTTTCTGTTTTTTCCAGTTGTGGTCCCTGTAGTTTCTCATTTCTCAGTCCCGATAGAGGTAAAAGAAGATATTGCATCCTTAAAACAAGAACAGGATGTTATTTTTAAAAAGAGGAACCTTCATAAAACAAAGAGTTTTTGGAAGTCAAAAATATGATAAGAAATAAAAACAAAGAATTGAAAGATATAATTGAGGAAATCACGCAGAAAGAACAGCGAAAAGACAAGGAGATATGAAATAGGAGAAAAAAAGATGAGAAAATTCAACCAGTCTGTGAAGTTCAGCAGCCAAATAGTGGGATTTCCAAGAAGAGGGAACAAAACAAAGCAAAACGAAACAAACAAAACAGAGCGGAGGATATCAATGATGAAATAACTCAAGAAAAAAGCCCAGAACTGAAGGACCCAAACTTCCAGATTGAAAGAGCCATCAAAACAGATTAAAAATGCCTTTTACACCAAAGCGTATGATTGTAAGATTTAAAACATTTAGGACAGAAGAGATTCTCAAGCTCCCAGAGAAGGACGTGAGAAGGGGCAAGGGACAAAAACAGAGGGACAAGAATCAGAATTGTGTTGGGTTTCCCAACAGCAATGTGGAGCAGAGAAGGAGCAAGTTTCCCTCTACCCTATGAGGGTCCCTGGCTGGGTCTGCAAATTAAACTGACAAAGGCAGATTTACAGGAGGAGGGCGTGCAAAGTTGATAGAATTTTTACATGTACATGGGATCCTTCACAGGAGAATAAAGACCTGAGGAAGTGACCAGAGCAGATGGCTTTTATACCATTTAGACAAAGAAACAATACATTTGTGAAGAACGAAGGGTTTGGTGGTAAAGAGTGAGGAAGCAACAGATTTGTTCATGCAGCTTTCTAAGCCCTGAATTCCCTGTCTCTGGTGGCGAGAATGTCTCTCTTCCTCCTGATACAGGGACATTGTGCTTCATGTAGAAGATTTATCTCCTGCTTTAGGGAAGTAGGGAGAGGACAGGGAGGTTAGAGTGACCTTCCTGCCTTTGCTGTTTTCTCAGACTCCTTCAATTTAAGCTATTCAGTACATCAGGGTGCCATATTTTGGGACAGCACAGCCTGATGCCTTAAAAATTCTGAAGGAAAATTTATTCCAGCAGAGAACTCTATTTAATCAAATCATTAGATAGGTGCAGGTTTATATAAAGACTTGCAAAGAGTAAAAATAAAAATAATTTCCATATACCCTTCCTAAAGAATCTACTGAAAGATGTGTGTCACCAAAATGAGAAACTAAGAAAGAAGAAGGTGTGAAACATAGGGAACAGGAGAGAGGCAAAGGGATGCTCAAGGTGATAGTGAAAGAAAATCACAGGGTGAAAACCGGGTACCAAGTGTGAGAGGCAACCAGTCCAGACTGGGAGACAGACATGGGGCAAATCATCGCCTGGGTGCCTACTGCCCTGTCTAACTTGAGGTCAGAATCTTGCCTGCACTTGGCTTGTTTGTGTCGCTTTCCCCTTCTCCCTCATTGCTTAAATCATCTGGGAACCATTACATCTCACAGAAGTGTTCTGCTTTGATTTACTCCTGAGACCCAGCTGTAGGCCACAGTTAGCTAGAAATAGAAAATACAGAACATTCCACGGTCCCTGATCGTATTCCTACTGCATGTCCATTCCTGTGCCTACGCCACAACCTTGCATATGTTTTCCAGGACTCAGGACCCTGCCCCCAAGTTGCCCCAGATGAGCTCATACAAGCCCTCAGAAAACATTCAGTTTTGCTAGGGGATTTTTCACCAAACAAGGGAAATGTTACATTTTTCTTATCCAGATCATTTTGTTCTTGTTACTCAGTGTTTCACAACCAAAAAGTAGAGTAAATTCTTTCTTAATGTGTGGTGAATGGTCCCCCCAGATTGCAGAATATTTGGGGTCTTATTATTGCCAGAATAACAAAATGACTAGATGAGTCTGCACAGTTAGCTTGCTGGGAATTGGGGGGAACAGGGAACCAACTGCCAATTACTTTCTATCATAATTCTCATTAAAAGTTTTTTTTCCCCCTTATATTGTTCAGAGTAACAAAGTTGTGAATGTTGCAAAGAATGGAAAGGGAATGATTAACATAAACATCAGGAAAGAAGAACCAGGAGAGTGTTTCCTTTGGGGGGAAGGTAAGGAGATGTGGGTAAATTACCCTAGTAAAAGCAGAGCTTTCCTCCCTAATTTGTAATTCTCCACTAACCTCCTAAAAGACCACCAAAGAGCCCCAATGACCAAGCAAAGTTAAGTTTATTAGGCTTACGGCAATAAGAAAAGACATTATTTTGACATAGTCTTGTATCTTAAAGGGGAAAAGTCTGGAGATGATATTTTTAGCGTTTTAGGGCCAGAGAAGGGGCATTTTATGATGGGTCTCACAAAGCAGAGAGTTTAATGGGACTAGACAACGAGCATCCCATAATAGTTCTGAATTGTTTAGGAGAGCCGGGTGAGGGTCTTGAGGCAAGGTGAGCTTGATGAATAAGCTGTTTTTGGTACCAGCGATCAGGTTCTTGTCTTATTGCAGAAAAAATTCAGGACCAGACGCAGAGGTCAAGAAAGTGAAGTGGGGATTTATTAAGGGATGGGTGGTACACGCTCCATGGGAGAGCGGGCAGGCTCGGGGGAGCAGCTGTGCCCTGAGTTTCTTTGGCAAGTTGGTTACATAGGGTTTAAAAAGAAATGGGTGGAATATTCATTGAGGAGGAAAGGGTTTGGAGTTGTATTCCCTGATTTTCATCCCAACTCCACCTTCCCAAAGGGAGGAGGAATGTTTGTTCTTGTTTAGTTTGGATCAGAAGTGTCATGGCATCAGCAGATGATGGGTACTTCTATTCTGCAAGGCTAATTTTATTGTAATGGGGGCATAATGAGCAAAAAGTTACATTCGAACACTGGAGATTCCTGCAGTTTTCCACTTTTCTTTGTTGGCCTCCAGACCACTTGTCACCCAAAATGTGTGATTTCGTATCAGTCCAGAAGTTCCTGCTTTTCTGTCTGCCCAAGGACCCCAGTTGTTTACATGATGCATAGTTTCCAGCATTTGGCCAGTGCCCCTTCTTTTTTGCCCAATTCTTGCCATTTGGCCTGGACCCCCCTTTCTCTGCTCATATCTAGCTAACTGCCTGCTCTAACATTTTGGTTGGTTCACAGTTTTATTTTCTCTGAGTAAATACTTCTTTGAGAGAGTAGCTAAGTTGTTTCGCTTATCCTAGTTTTGTTTAGCACAAAGGCGGGAAAGAATTCTTCATTCTGGAATTATTTAACACAAAGACAGGGAGATATGTTGGTTTTGTTACCAAGCATAAGTTCAAGTGCCCAATGCATAGTGAGGCCAAAGAAATGGAATCATTAGAGTTTGGAGCAAAGAAAGGTTTATTACAGGGCCAAGCAAGGAGAACAGATGACTGTGTTCAAAAGACCCAATTTCTCTGATAGTTTTTGGAAAGAAGTTTTTATAGGCAAAATTTGGGGTGAGGTTTGCAGGGTGTGTGACTTCCTTCTGATTGGTTGATGATGAGGTAACAGGGTGGTGTTCCAGGACTCTCAGTCATCAGCCTTCTGGTTTCAGCCATTCTGGGATCTCAGCCTGGGGTTACCATCCTCCACCTGGGTGGGGGCCTTAGTTCCTACAGAAGAGCTCAGAGATACTGTGATGTATATTCCTTGAGGAGGAGCCAGGATCCTGCGTTAATCACTGCACTAGTTTTTCTTGACTGCCCCTCCTTTGTTTATGCATTCCCTCCCTTCCCTGAATAGCAAATGTTTGAATCTGCCCTTTGGTACTCAGAGAAGGTCTAGGAGACTGGAACCTTTTTCCTACAAACAAACTCTGATTTCTCCACTAACTAGTACCCATATTGAAGCTTCTCTGTCTTGTCAGTTCTTCACAAATTTATTGTTTCTTTGTCTAAAAGGTATATAAACAGACTGCTTTGGTCACTTCTTGGGCCCTATATCAATTAATCCTCCACAGATACGAAATTAACTTTTTTTCCTCCTTAATCTATCTTATATCTCTAAGAGAGGGCAGTTAGCCAGAACTGAGCAGAGAAGGGAGGCACAGGTCATGTGGCAGGAGACCACACCTCCGGTGACAACAGGGGTCCTGGGGCAGACAAAGAAAGGCAGGAATCTCCAACTCAGAAAGTCACCTTTTGTTCATTATACCCTTGTTTCAAAATAATTAGCATTGCAACCAGGGCAGTACCCATCGTGCACCAACGCCAGGACACTTCCAATCAAGACCAAATAAGGACAATGTTGGAAAGGAATCTGAAAAATAATAAAAATATATGTGTAGTTGAATTGTTTTCCTGAAACTAACACAACATTGTCAATCAACTATACTTCAATTTAAAAATAATAAAACTAAAGTAAAAAAATTTTAAAGACCAAATAAGGACAAAAACTCCCCCTCCCCTCAGGAACCAGGCCAAGAACCAGGAAATTACCCCCCCCAAACTCCTCCCTCCTTGATGAATATTCTGCCCAATTGTTTTCACACCCCAAGTAACCAGCTTGCCGGAAGGAACCGGGGCAGCTGCTCACTTGAGTCTGTCACTCCCTCCTGAGAGTGTACTGTGGCTTAATAAAGCCTCATCTTGCTCATTTGTCCTCCATGTCTCATCTCTGAATGTTTTCTGTGATGAAACAAGAACCTAACACTCCAGTAACCTGTCAATCTAATTTTTAAATAATCCAAAAGAACCAAGAAGGGTAGGGGGAAATTCTCCCCTCCCAGACAATTGTAAGAGATTTTAATACAAATTAAAGAACATGAAATATCATGGGAAAAAATGGTTTTTGCCATTCATTTTGGAGTCCCATATTCTTGCCAGTTGGTGGTCTACCACAGACAATCAAGCTTCTGAGTACCTATTAGGACATGCTAAACTCCAAAGTTCTGCATTGTTTATCCCAATTTAATGCTAGAAAAATTATGTTCATTAATTTTCTGACATGTAGCTTTTGATCTAAGACTTAACTCTGAATTCTGAGAACTGCCTGATCCCATAAAACTCCAATTTGTCATAATTACAAATTACTAAAAGGATATTTCTGATAATTTTTTTTCAAAGCATGGATGTTAATCCCAAAATGTCATGTCTACTGTACTTTAAATACTCTGTCAGACAGAATCTTAAAAAAAGAATTTATGAGCTAGTAAACTTGAAGTTACCCAGTCCTTAAAGATGAAAATTGATCCCTTTAAGCCACTGAAGACACTGTCTTTCTATTTCCATTCTGTTTTGAAATCTTCAAACCTTGACTGTATTTAAGAGTGGAACCCTTTGGGGAAGGGTTTGATGAAGGAATAACAAGAGCAAAATCTAAGTGGAACATTTATCATCTTTGAAGTGATCTTCATTCGAAGAGCAGGATGAGCAGATCATAATTTGCCCATATTTGGCATTCATGTTGTTTCCAAATATGTTTCCTCAAGTAAATTCACATCATATGAAAAGGACTTTGTGTGTTATTTTCAAGTGCGAATGTGATGGGTAGAGAATGATTCTTCAAAGTCTAACTTGAAAATCAAGGCAGAAAAAATTGGGTAGCAGTTGTTTGGATAACTTTCCTTCAAATATGCGAGCTTGGCATTATTTCACAGCGTTATTGGGCATGGCCTCTGCAGTCAGAGAGACTTTGGTTCAAATGTCTTGGGACAATTAATGATTTCCTGAGTCTTAGCTTTTGCATCTGATAAGCAGGACTAAGCATCTATGCACTGTGTCACTGAGAACATTAAATGGCGTAAAGAAGGTGAAACAACACTGTGCTCGGCAAATGTTAGTGGTAGTTTAATGACTCCCTGTCACTATCCTAAAAATGTTAAAAGTGAAACCCTTTAAGATGGCCTGTCTTAAAAGCCTTTCTTAATCTGCCTTATGCTCTTCTGAGTTTCTCCAAACTGCACATGTTCCCTAAGCCAAGTTCATCTGCCCGAGGCACCATGAGGCCAAGCCAACTGAAACGTCAGAGTCTGGAGCAGAGGAAGGTTTATTGCAGGGCCGAGTAAGGAGGACGGGGCGGCTCGTGCCCCCAGGAAACCCCGAGCTCCCTGAAGGGTTTCAGAAAAGCATATTTGAAGGCCAGATGAGGGAGGGGGATTGCAGGGTACATGCCAGCTCATGCACAGTCCTCTGATTGGTTGACACGGCAGTAACAGGGCGGTCAACACTATCAAGCCCCAGGCTCCAGAAGGTCTGGGGGCCACGTGCTCAACATCATCAAGTAGTTAATTTCTTCCCTTTGGTGGTGGTTTTTAGCATCTGAAAAACTCAGGAAATATACATGAGATACTATTATCTGGGTGCTTCAGAGAGGAGCTGCAGCAGGGGGTATGGGGGAGGGTCTGACCTTGGAAGCCCCACGGGGTCCTGCTCAGTTACACACATAGTTTCCTCCACAAACTACAGTGTTCCTTGGGTCCTTGCCTTGTTCATGCCTTCACCTCCTCTACTCTCAGGAGTATCTTTCTCTTAATTCATTATTCTTTCCTTAAGGCTCACCCCTGGTGTTACTCCCTGCCTGAAGTCTCTACTGGTTGGGTTAAGGTGTTCCTTGTGTGTAGTTATCCTAACTCCTGTTCAAACCTTTCTATGTCTTTGTATTGTGACTCAGTTTGTTTGAATATTGTGAGCTCCTTGAGAGCATAGATGATGTTTTATTCATATCTTGAAACTCAGAAGCTAATGCAGTGATTTTTAAATGGTAGATATTCAATGAGCATTCAAGAAATGAATACTCAGTGAATAAACAATGCTCAGACAAATTGCTTCCAGGTTCTAGTCTCTTAGCTTGCAGGTCCTGGACCTCATTTGTTTGAACATTGAGGAACCAACAAGCTTAAGGGAACTGAATCACACTAAGTAGACTCTCAAGGTAGTATATAAGCCAGAAGGCAACTCATTGAAAGATAGCTCCTATCAATTTGATGGGAGAAATTTTCACTATTGAGTTCTGAGGAAGCCATTCTGGCTTATGCATGGTTTGGTCTGAACTGGAACAGCCTGTCTTTGTGGCCTGTCAAACATGCATTGTGCATCTGCTTTACCCATTAAAGAAAACAAGGCATTACCCAGAAGAAGAATGTCCACTCTGAAGGCAGGGCTAAGTGCCCCTCCCTCCCTTCCTATGAGGTCGGTACTAGTACTCTTTCAAAGAAAAGCTTCCCATTTCCAGACACCAAGGTCACGCTGACCCACGGTGACTCTTTTGAAACCTTGAAGGAATGTATCCCTGTCAAGTTGGATGTTTTGTTCTTTGTTCTGACAAGATATAAAACTGCTGAGAACCATGCTTTTCTGGAGCGCTTTCTTCCTTGGTGGAGACTGCACTCTTGGGCAGCAGTCCTCTGTGTGGCTCGAATAAAACTATAAAATTATTATAGATTGCTTATCGATTATTTACACTGAAAAATTCATCATCGCCCCTAGAGGACAGTCTTTAGGAATAATCAATGTAGTTTATCAGGGAGTCTGGAATGTTCCAGGTACTGCTCTGCGCTCACCAAGAGCAAGTCCATCGCTTGATAATGGCCCACTGTCAAGTACGCTGTTTCTGTAACTGAGCTGGACCCTGTGGGGCCTTCCTGGGTCAGACTCCTCCCCCATACCCTCTACTGTAGCTCCTCTCTGAAGAACCCAGATAATAGTATCTCATAGACATATTTCCTGAGTTTTTAAGATGCTAAAAACCACCACTAAATGGAAGAAATTAACTACTTGGTAATGGAGGTTATGTGCCCCAGACCTTCGGACACATAGGGGTTGACAGTATTGACCGCCCTGTTCCCTCTACATCAACCAATCAGAGGACTGTGCGTGAGCTGATCACGTAGCCTGCGACCCCTCTCCCTCGCCTGGCCTTTAAATAGGCTTTGCTGAAATCCTTTGGGGAGTTTGGGGGTTTTCTTGGGCATGAGCCACCCCGTCCTCCTTGCTCAGCCCTGCAATAAAACCTCTTCTGCTCCAAACTCTGACATTGCGGTTTGTTCGGCCTCTTGGTGTATTGGGCACACAAACTTGCATTTGTCAACATTTTGACTGTCTTAAAAAGCTGGGAAGTCAATGCACTGATTTATAATTACACTGAGCTCAGAATTCTCACTTCTGAATGAGGGACACATTCTCTCCCAGCCCTCAAGCTATACAGGAAGCCGTTCACAATCAGAGGCCCAGTCACTAATTCACAAGGTAAAAGTCACCGTGACAGGAAGAGGAAACACTGTACTCAGAGGGTCTTACAGGAACAGACTGTAGGTAGTTTGCTGACTCCCGATCTAGTCAATAAAAAAGAAACAGGCCAGGAGATGTGGCCTAGTATAGACAAAGTAATAAGGGAGTTGCCAAAGGCTGTTCCCTATATTATGTCTTAACGAAAATTCCTGGGCAATCCCAGGAAAATGACAGGTTAATCCCATTATAGGGTGAGTAATCTCATTATAGAGCCACAGTATAAATCCCGGATGCCTAGCGACCTGGGGTCTTCTCAGGCAGACTGCTGAAGCTCGCACTGCTTTGGACCTTCCTAACTTCAGGGGTTTCTACAGTGGCTGACTCCTTCTCCCAGCATCCATCAGAATACAGCATTGATTTACCATTTCCCTCTGCCTTTGAGACAGGAAGGGGGCAGGGCACAGCCATTCAAGCATTAACGCAACAATTAGCACCAGAATGGTGAAAGATTCAACCCCCAGGAGGCCTTGAGGCTCAAGATGGTGGGAGGTTTGACTTCCTTGAGCTTCATTATATGCTCACTGTAACATATTAGCATGGCAAATAACATGCCCACAGGCGCCATGACAGTCCCGAGGCTGGCCACAAAAGGTCAAAGAGTGGGAAATGGCCAACTTCCTGGGAATCCCAGCCCCTTCCCCAGGCTACTTAGACTGGTCCTTCCACTTATTAACATATGAAGCTACCAAGCCCCCAAAACTGGCAACAGAGTGCCTTGTGGCTGCCTCTTTCCCTCCTCTTCAGAGATGGCCCACACTATCTCTATGGAACGTGTACCTACTTTTACTCTAATCTGAGCACCCAACCCCCACACCTCTCAGCCTTTCTCTTGTCTTTTGATGTATCTCTCTAAATAAATCTGCCTTTACTCAACTGTGGCTCTCTCTTGAATTCTTTCCTGTGCAAAGCCAAGGACCCACACTTGGTGGGGCACGTCCCAGGGGCTCAACTGAGGCCTGGGACTTGGCCCTCCTCACGCCCCACAGCTGTTTTTCCTGCATCACGTTGACACTGTGTTACTATACTGCAACTATCCAATATTTATTGGACATATACGGGGGAAGCAAAAATTGTAAGACAGAGAGTGTTCCTGCCCTTGAAGTATTCCCAGTCTCAACAGAAGACAGATTTTCTTCATATACAAGTGGGTGATCACAAGTTAGCTTTGTAAAGCAGTAACTTGGCAGAGTTCTAATCTCCACTAGCTTCTCCAAAAAGCCAATAGATAAATCAAATAAAATAGTCTTTAACATACAAAATCAACGTTAAATGCCAGTAGATGCTTCCTTAGAAGCTATCTTTTTCTTTTTTTTTTTTTTTATTTTTTTATTTATACTACCACCATTGCATTAGATGACCCTGTAGGACACAATTTGGTGATTAACAGGATATTTCACACTTGTTTCACATTTTCATACTCATGCATTTGGTTTCCCACTTGTACCTAACATGAAGACTGATTTCATTGATTCGACCAGTACTCTCTGTTTCAAGGTGGGTTATTTTGTATTTTAGCTGTCTTAATTGTAAGATCCTAAAGTAGAATAACTAGGATCATTTTGGTTTTATTTTTAAGCAACTCTTATTCAATTACTATTTTGGAGTGAGTGTTAATACATTGATTTTGAAGTTGTGGTGGGTGGTGAACAAATGTGCTGTGTGGGGTTGTAGACGAGAGGAGATGGGTCCGTACTGGGAATGTCAAAGTGTTCCCCTTCAGCTGAGTAGTATGGCTGGACTGTGGGCAAACGAGGAGAACCATGGATCCCTGGTGATGAGTTTGAACTTTGTGCTGGAAAGCGTCAGCATCCTATAATTTCATTTTACATCTATTCCACTTCATTCAGTATTCAGAAGCAGTATTAAATGGAGAGTGACACTTGAGTGTCTTCCATTTTCTTACAGAATTTAAATTTATTCCCAGTGTCAAGACTGTTTCCATTTCAGAAACTTCATATTCATCATTCTCTCTCTTTTGGGAAGTATTCTATTCCTCCTAAGGAAAAACAGTGTCCATCTTTTGCAAATAATAATTAAAAATTAATTCCTTAGGCATTTCAATAGATTGCCATCCTAAAGCTCCCCTAGTCAGAATTTCAGTCGCCTCTACCCTTCGTCTCTCTTGTGGGCTTGAGGAAGGCTTCCAGGAAACAATAAGCTAAAATAAGTCTTGAAGGATGGGTAAGACAAGTGGGAAGAGTGCTCTGGAAGAGTATCAGCTACCTGAGAGGCTGGAGAGTTTATGAAAAAACTTCTTTGCACATGGTGCTATGGAATGTTAAAAGAAGAGAGAGATGTATTAAGAAATCTCAATCAAATGAGTTTCTAATAAAATCACACAACCAAAAAAACTTATCCTAATTTTATTTTTGTATTTATTGTAACAAAAAATATAATTATAAAAAGGGAAAGGAAGGAAGGAAGGGAGAAAGGAAGAAAGGAAGAAAGATCAGGCTCACAATGAAGTCACTTGTGCTAAGTCTACATCAAGCCAAAACAATACCTAACCTAATTGCAGTTTCAAATTTACCCAAGAGTGTAATCTTAATTGGTCAATCTTGAATTTCCTGATCATCACCAGTGAGGTAATCCACTGAATAGATACTTTGTCCCCTGAAATAAGGTGATCTTGCCCCCAAATTACTCTTTTTTATCTACTGACTTCCTCATTCTCCCTTTCTCTCTTCACCCCCTCCCCTAAAAAGCTTTCCTTTTCTGTAACTCTTCAGAACTTCTTTCTACTTGCTAGATGGGATGCAGCCCAATCCATAAATTGTTGAATAAAGCCAATTAGATCTTAAAATTTACCCAGTTGAATTTTGTTTTTTTACCAGGAGCTTCTTTTTTTTCCCCCCCATTAGTGATGGAAAGGCTTAAAGTGGAATCTGGCTGTAAAGGAAAACTTGTGTTTTCATTTCTATTACACACAATAATCTCTGAATATTCAGAGACTTCCAATATGCAGGGTTCTCCACTTAACAGTTCTGGTGTGGGTTTTCCACATGTTCACCCGAACTAAATAGTCTATCAGATATTTTTCCAAAGAAGATGACTTTATTTGGGATCAGCAGAGAATTGCAATTTGGGATCAGCAAGCATGGTGAGCTATGTCCAGGTCCTCGCATGGAACAACAAGAATTACTCTTTTATGAAGAGGAATTGGGAGGGTTATAGTAAATAAAGAGTCCATGGTTCTTTGTTTGTTGAGTTCCTGCCAGGAAAGAAGAGAGAGATTTCTTCTTCCTATTGGACTTTGCTATCCTTGCAGGGCATGAGAGCTCCTCCTTCTGGTATCTCAGCTGTATTCAGCTGAGGTTTCTCTTTATCAAATTTTTTTTACATTTTCCCCTTTTGATCAAAAACTTTCTCTGAAAGGATCCCAGACCAAGAGTCAAGTTGTCTACTTTTAGCAACTTTTTGTCCCTCAATATCAGGAAGGACCTTTCCTGGCTGTAGTGTCTCATGTCAGAGGAAAAGTACACAGATTAGAAACCTGCTGAGGTCACATTTGAGTAATAAGGAGGGATAGAAGGCAGAACTCTCAGGCACTTTGTATGTAAAGTTTATTTGTAATAAAGATTATAGACATTGGAGATCCTCTGATGCATTATGTCATCATTAAAGGTTTGTCAACAAACTTTTATCAGACCTGGTCTGGGTATCTTGGGAGAGCTGTCTCATCAGATTATCACCTGCTTCAATTCTGGGAAATCTTTACTTTTATGACACCAGATGATGTGTAAGTCCAGTCAGTGTTTGGTACTTTCTTTAGGTGTGTCACATGAATCCAAGAGTCTAGTCCCTCGAGTTTGGCAGTGAGAAGGAAAAGCTGGGCTGGGCTAACTCATAAATGTAAGTTTAATAAGGGTCCATTTACTGTTCTGTTCCTGCCAGATAAGTTCCAGTTTATGGATTCCCTGCTTCTGCTTTTGTGACACTGCTGAGCTGTTCACGCCCTATTGGCCAATATACCCCAAGGTTGTAACCAACCCTATAAAACCTCACGCACACGTCCTAGAGGTGCTCAGAGCTGTGGAGCATAAGCCCTTCTGAGCCCGCTGGCGTAATAAACCTGAGTGCTCCAACCCCCCGAGGGCTGCTTGTTTCTTGGCTGGCCTGTCGTTTCCATAACAGCAGCACACAGTTTGGTTATCAGTACCTGATAGGGACCTCTCCAGTGAGGTTGAAGAGACTTCTTTTTGAAGTATCTTTTCCAATAGACAAAGTCCCCAGGCTGCAAAGTATGAGGCTTAATGTCTTCATCTCCC
This sequence comes from Camelus bactrianus, assembly GCF_048773025.1. Classification (NCBI taxonomy): domain Eukaryota; kingdom Metazoa; phylum Chordata; class Mammalia; order Artiodactyla; family Camelidae; genus Camelus; species Camelus bactrianus. Next base: position 20,057,620 of record NC_133572.1, read on the forward strand.
AAGGGCACACTGTGGAAAGATTGCTCTACCAAAATGTGCTTCTTTTTAATAGAAGAAATTAGGCTTTTGCAATATTGGAATATCTCTCCTTTTATCAATTGTGAGTCAAAAGAAGCAGGAGCCAAGTGCATTGGATATCCTGTGGCTATCTCAAAGAGAGTGTAAGTTCCAAAAGGGCTTGAGCTCAGATTTAAAAGAACCAACAGCAATTTTTTTGCCAAGATATCTGGAGGGCTTCTACAAATGTTGCCATTAGTGTCTTTGACGAAATCAGAAGATTGAGGGTAATAAAGAGAAGTATTTCTTCTTTCTGTTGGGCTCTGCTATCATCCCAGGGCATGAAAGGTCCTCCTGATCTTCCAACTCTATTTACTGGAGGTTTCTGTTTATTCATTTTTCCTATTTTTTAAAATTGAAGTATAGTTGATTTACAATGGTATATTAGTTTCTGGTGTACAACATAGTGATTCAGTTATATATACATTTATATAAGAATATATATATATATTCTTTTTCATTACAGGTTACTACAAGCCATTAAATATAGTTCCATGTGCTATACAGTAAGACCTTGTTGTTTATCTATTCTGTAGATAGTAGTTTGTATCTGCCAATCTCAAACTCCCAATTATTATTATTTTTAATATATAAGTATTTTATAATAATTTAAAAAATTTTATACACATACTGAGGAATTCTGTGACACCAGCTGGGTGTCGTATAATTTAACTCAATTCTGACAATATCTACCTGGACTTAACACCAGATCCCACAGGTTAAGGGCTCAATCCTACAAGACCCTCCCCTCACCTCCAATTCAGACTCCAGTCGCAAGTCCAGATTGTCACCTGTGCTTCAATTAACAGGCTGTAAATTGGGAGTTTCTCATCACCCTCTCCTTGGGCTTGATTAATTATGCTAGACTGGCTCACAGAACTCAGGGAAACAGTTTACTTACTAGATTACCAGTTCATTACAAAGGATATTAAAGGATATGGATGAATAGCCAGAAGAAGAGATACGTAGGGCAAGGTGTGTGGGGAAGGTGGGAAAGTGTGTGGAGCTTCCAGGCCTTCTCTAGGTGTGTCATTCTCCCAACACATCCACATATCCAACCTGGAAGCTCTCCAAGTCCTGTAATTTAGGCTTTATTACATAGAAATGACTGATCAAATCATCGGTCATTGGTAACTGGTTCAACATTCAGCCCCTCACCCCTCTCAAGGAGTGGTTGGTGGGGTAAGACTGAAATATCCAACCCTTTATCACCTGTTGGTTTCCCTGGCAACCAGCCTCAATCTGTAGGCACTTTCCAAATGTTGTTTAATTAACATAAACTCAGGTGTGGTTGAAAGGGGCTTGTAATATGAATTTTAAAAGACACCCATTTTACCTTAATTCCCCTGGAGCTATTTCAGGACCTGGGAACACAACAAAATGTTACGACCAAAGAAGTCCCTATGGCTCTTACGTCAGTGAGAAGGAAAAGCCGGGCTGGGCCTAACTCGTAAATCTAAGTGTAACAAGTGTCAGATTACTGATCTGAGTTCTGCTGGCCTAACTCATAAGTCTGAGTTTAATTAGTGTTGGTAACTGATCTGTTCTTATTAGAAAAGCTCTAGTTTACTGATTTGCTGCTTCCCTTTTGTGCTATTGCTGAGCTGTTTGCGCCCTATTGGCTAAAAAAAATCCCAAGCTTGTAATTAACCCTATAAAACCTCACATACACGTCTTGAAGGTGCTCAGAGCTCCGGAGCAGAAGCCCCTCTGAGCCCACCGGCATACTGAACCTGAGTACTCCAACCCTCTGAGTGGTGCTTGTTTCTTGGCTGGCCTGTCGCTTCCCTAACATCAGGAATTACAAGGATTTCGCCAGGAACAGTGGACCAAGACTGTGAAAATTAATCAAAGGAAAACTCAACTAAAATTGTTGGGAAGGCTTGTAGAGAGAGCTCTCACCCCCTACCACTCACCATCGGTGACATGACAGATGTCAAGGAGACAGACCTACAGTCTGGGTTTCCATTCTGAATTTTTAATTTTTGTCTGTCTTAATTTTCTACTACATGGAGGAGATTTTCTATTTATTATTTTATTATCTAACTATAATTTAATAACACTATGGTCAGAAAATATCATATATGTGATTTCAATCCTGTGAGTTTTGTTGAGATTTGCCTTATGGCCAAATACATATTCAGTTAAAAGTTTCATATGTGCTTAAGGAGAATGTGGAGGGTTTTTTGTTTGTTTTTGTTCTGTTTTTGGTTTTTGGGTTTTTTTTTTTGCAGTGCACTGCAGTGTTCTGTTTCTATTATGTCAAATTTTGTAAATCATAGAAATCAAATTGTGGTGTTTTTTTTTTGGTTGATATGAATATTTTATTGACTGATTGATTGATGGAAAGAATTGTTGATTTACAGCATTAGTTTCAGGTTTACAACATAGTGATTCAATATTTTTAATAGATTATACTTTATTTTAAAATGGCCGAATTTCCTTGTGCTGTACAAAAATCTTCTGTGTTCTTGCTGAACATTTTTGTTCAGTTACTAAATTCTTCCACTGTCTATGATTATAGGTTTGTTTGTTTCTTCTGGTTATTCTATCAGTCTTTGCTTTATATATAATTTTTCAGGCTATGACTTTGAGTACATAGAAAAGAAATTTAAATATGGGCCCAAAATAATGAAATTGCACAACAGCAATGGCAAAGAGAATATCATAAAACAGCAGGAGGGAAAAAAGATGATCTTCAAAAAAGCAGAGTTGAAAGGAGCAGCCTGGTTGAGAGACAGCATAATTCACAGACAATGAAATGTTATCAGCTCTGTGCTGAGAGTAAATACCTGACAACTTGGAATTTTAAATCCAGTGAAAACATCTTTCAAGAATGAAGGCAAAATAAAATCATTTTCAGACAAATAAAACTGAGTCTCCAAGATAGGGAAAGCTTAGCCAGAAGGAAAGATCCTAGAAGAGAAGTTCAAGATACAAGAAGAAAAAAGCATAAAAAGCATAAAAAAAATACTAAGTGTTGGGTAAATCTAAATATCAACCATAAAATAATAATGATGGTAATAATATTTAAGTTTAAAAGAAAAATCCAAAATAATGTTAAAATATAAAACAGGTTCATCTTCTGAAGGAGATAAAGATATTATTTAACTTGAGACATTGTAATTTAAGTAATCACATTGCATTTTATAGAGTGACCACCATCAAAAAACAAAAACCACATCCCAAATACAAATAGGGTGCATTTCCAAACTAGTAGGAAAAATAATAAAATTAATCCAAATGAAGGCAAAAAAGAATAGAAAGTAAAAGACAGCATAAACTAGAATGGTAGATTTTTGTGCAAACTTATTTCATTAAAGGTAAATTAAATTGATGCTTTAATAGCTAAAAGAAAAATATTGGATTTTCAAATCTCTTCCATAGGCTGCCTGCAAGATTTTAGAAAGGTTGAAAGCAAATAGTAATAGGAAAGAATAGAATAGAAAGTAAATAGATGGAAAAGGTATGCCAGCTAAAAAAAAGCCAGCATGTTTACATTAAATGAGAAAACAATAGAGTTCAATACAAATAGCATTATTAGAAATGAACAGGTGCTAGCAGTGACCACGATAAAAACATGACTGTTATTGGCTCATTCATTCTTCTTATTTCATAATTTGATCATCAAAATATGATGGTATGTCTTATATCTTCCATTATCACAGCAAAGATTTTTTTCATAAAGGTTTTTCTTTCTTTTGTGTGTGTGTGTGGGAACTGGGTTTGTTTGTTTGTTTGTTTGTTTATTCATTAATTCATTCATTTAGTGGAGGTACTAGGAATTGAACGCAGGACCTCATCCATGTTGGGCATGCACTCTATCACTGAGCTATACCATCCCTCCTGCTTTTTCTTTCTTCTTCAAATTTTTTCTTCTCCCTCTCCTCCCCCTCCTTCTCCTCATCCTCCTTCTTTTATTTCAATAAACTCTTACCAGCTTTGATCTTATGAGGAAAAAAAAGTATCTCACTATTCTATTTTGAATTTCTGTGACAACTTGTAAGGTTGAACATATCCTCTTTTTTTTTGGTATTTGAATTTCTTCCTTTATGTATAATTGTCTCAAAACCTTTGCATATTTATCTAATGGTATCTTTACATGTTTATACCTGGCTTTGTCAAAGGGGGAAACTAACTCTCAATATCTGTATCTAAACAGGTGAATTTGTTACTGAGTCCAAACTCGTGCTCACTGCACTACAGACCAATAACTTGGGAGATGAGGTGTTGGGACAAAGAATAACAACTTTATTTGGGAAATCAGCAGACCAAGAAGATGGAGGACTAATGTCCTAGAGAAACATCTTCCCTAAGTCAGAATTCAGGCTCTTTTTATACTAAAAAGGGGAAAGGGTGTGGTTGGTTGTTGCAAACTTCTTGGTGTTGGAATCCTTTGTTCTTGGAGCTGTCCATGGAGGTCAGGTCATGATGTTCCTGTAAACCTCCAACAAGACAATTATTATTCTCTGTTCTGCAACTTTTTATCTCTGTATGAATGAAAAAGTGTTATACCCTTACAGGTCAGACTACCTTGTATATTTCAGGCTGTAGGCAACATTCTTTTACAAAAGGTGTGGAACCAGCGTAGCTAAGTACAAACAACAGAGCACAGGGTTAGAACTAGAGGGACAGATCCTACATGGAGTCAGATTTGATCTTCTCTATTTCAAATTTATGAATTAACTAAGGGGAAACTATACTGATCAGGCACAATATCCTTGAAAAAAGCAAGCTTTGAGTCTTATGAGTTTCTTGAGAAGTGGTTTTCTAGTAGTTGTATTGATTATAGAGACAAGAGTGGGTCTACGTCAACTTTAGAAATGTGGCTTGTGCTCGTTGCAGAGGTGAGAATGGGCTATTCTGGCAAAACTTGCTGATTTTTCAGGAACATTGGGCTGTCTCTGACTGGTCATCTTTCAAAGGTCTTCTCACAAAATCAAATTGATTTAAGGGGATTAATTGTTACCATGGCTATGGAACTGTCAATCTTTCTCTTAGGACATAAAGACTTTTTAATACTCAGCTCACCACATTGAAGATATTAAGCTTTTGTCACATTGTTTAAATTTTTGTTTCACTTTGTGTTTTAATTTGGAGATTTTTCTAACATAAAACTCTATAGTTTGTCAAAATGCCCTGTCTTCTTTACGATTCCTACCCTTTCAGTTGAAAATCTTTCACTACTCATGACATATAATAGGAACTTTCCACTTTCAATCATTGATTAAATCATTTTAATCATTAATCATTTCCACTTTTAATCATTTTCAAAGCAACTCTTTTTTTTTTTTTCCAAAGCAGCTCTTTATATTGATTTGTAATAGTGTAACTGAGCAGGACCCCAATTGTCATTGGTGACCATCTGATATCTTTAATGATGTTTGTAACTGCTTAAGTGTATAATGATTTAAAGGGTTTTTCTCATGCACTTGCTGACCCGGGTTAGGCTAGAAAGGAGGGAGGCTTGAGTGGTCTGCCCACCTCCCTTGTGGTGCTGGTACTACATACAGGGATCATGCTCAGTGCCCTACCTTGCCCCCAGTGCCCTGCTCCTGACTCCAGTGCCCTCCTCTTGACCCCCTGTGGTTTCCTCATATCCTGTTGCTCGAGCTGCAGGCCTCAGCCTGCAGCAGGAGGACTCAGGGCTCAGCCCGCTTAAAAGGTTGAAAGTATTTATCAACCTGACTTTAAATTGAACAAGTTTTCTCTAGAGCTCTTTTCCATGGAGCTCCTTCCTATGCAACCTTTGATCTAGGTACAAGAATATTAAGAGTCACAAAGCTGGAGTTGAACTTCATGCCCAGCAGAGGGAAGGGGAATGCTGCATCTGCAAAAACAAGAACAACTTTGCAACAATTTGTTACCCGGTGTGAGATTTCTATGGAAGCTAGCTCTGCCCCTTGAACTCTTGAACTTTTACTATAAACCCCTGCCTCCTCTCCCCAGCAGGCTCACAGTTTAGAGGCATTAGCCCACTGTGACCGCCTTTGCCTAGAAAAGAGATAAAGCTGCCTTTTCTACTTCATCCAAAACTCTGTCTCAATTCAGTAAGTGGGGTATGGAGGCCATGTTTTGGCAACAATAGCCTCATGTCCACATATTTTGCTTCCTCTAAAATTCCAAGCTCCACAAGGTCAGGGTTTATATCATTGTTTCCTCCCACAGCATGTATTATGGTGCATGCGAGGTGTGTGAGACTGCAGTGTAAAGCCTGGGGTGGAATAGGAATATGTGATTAAAACCAAGAGATAATAAACTATCTAGTAGGGTAAGAGTTAGTAAGGGTTGATGTAAACCAAGGACAAGTTGGATGTGAGAAAAGATTCAGGAAGAGGTAACTGAGGATCCAAATTTGATAAAACTCAACTTGTTGATAAAACTTATTCTCTTGGGTAACACAAGTCATATTATCATATTAAAAAATAATAATTCTGCCCTTTATTTGGCATTAGTTCAGTAGATGAGTAATAGTGGAGTCTTCTTGTGGGATCTTAGTAAGGTGAGATGGTTAAGCCTAAAACTGGTCTTGTAAAAATTTCCCCTAAGAACTGAACTTAATAAGTCCCCAGGGAGGATTAGAAGGCTGAGGACTCAGGTGGCAGCTTTATGTAAATGTCTACTTCTGAACTTAGCGGACAAAAGTAACCGTAATTAGTGTGCTTACTCTAGGGTGGTCCCTAAAGGGACCCCATAAATCCCCAAGCCATACTATGATATCTTAAGGGTAATCAAAAGTCAGAAGGTGTTTTCCTTCCCCAAAAAGTTCTTTAAAAACATTTGTGAATGTCATATTAAGTTAAAAGGCAGAAAAGCCTGCATTTGGACCTCTCATGTGAGATAATAAATTTCCTCATAATTATGAAAGAAAGGAAAGGAAAAGGGAGGGGAAGAGAAGAAAGGAAGAGAAGGAGGGAAGGTGGATGGAAAGAAAGAAGGATGAGAAAAAGCAAAGGAAGATAACAGAAGAAAAAAGGAAAACGCAAGTAGCTTAGTTACTTGACTGATATGAGGGAGAGTGGCCCAGAGTCTGTGTCTCCTTGAGAAAAGTGATACCAGTAATGGGCTAATTGTATAATGCTATAGTTTTGGCAAAAATATCTGGAAGCCACCTAGTTCAACTCCTTGAATTTTTAAAGAAAAAAACCCCAAATGTTCAAAGATTAAATTACTTACTAAAGCTAGTACCAGAGATGGAACTATAATTGAAATCTTTTAATTCATAAACTAATTGTATGTACTTTACAATATAGTTCATTACACATCCCAGCCTCAACCACAAATGGGTGAGAGACGCAAACTCAGCTAAACAAAGATCTTTAGGTACATCTTAATGATTCTGTGTAAGATGATCACTCTGGGTGAATTCTTGAGGATGTAATTGATACTACCCAGGAGTACTAAAGTCAAGCTTTCAATTCCTTATTTGTGTCACGTTATCAAATTTTGTTAAGCCCGAGGAAGAAGATAAATCATTTATGGATGGCTCTGATAAATATATCTTTTGCTTCCTACCTCTTGCAAAATAATAAATGGGTATGGCATATAAAGTTTTAAAGAAAAGATAGCTTTATCTGGTTAAGCATGACTGCCCCTGTTAAGAATTCATTTCCAGGGGGAGAATATAACTCAGTGGTAGAGTATGTGTTTAGTATGCACAAGGTCCTGGGTTCAACCCCCAGTACTTCCATTAAAATAAGTAAATAAACCTAATTCCCCCCATCCCCCCCAAAAGAATTAATTTCCAGCAGTAAAAGAGAAAAATATTCAGAAAAGGAGATTGATTTTACTCTGATTCAAGTCAGAGTATCTCAGCAGAGCAGGTTTGCCTTAGACTTTTATAGGCAGCGGTAAACAAGTGCATTTGGGGTGGTTTACAGTTGAGGTTGTTTTATAAGCAGGGTAAGTCTTAGTCAGTTAGTGGAACGAATGTTTTTCTCTCTAGGTAGCTAATAGCAGGGGGACAAATAGTTCTAATCTTAGCTGAAAATCGGGAGACAAAGAATGGGAAGTTAGCTAGGTACAAAGCAGGTTCAGGCAAAGGGGAAGAGGCTGTGTCTGGCCTTGTCACGGCCTTTTCTCAATCAATAATCACTGAATCAGTCATTATTTCTTAATTAAACTAGACACCCCCCCCCCAAGTAATCAAATCCTCTGTTGCCTTGCTCTGGGCTCAATGGAAAGCTCTTAGTTACAAAATTATTTATGGAAAATATAACAGTTGGTTGTAAATGCTTTCAAACTTTTAGTTATAAATGTTTTTGCAATTGAAGTTGTCTACTAAGAGCTCTCAGAAGGGATAGCCAGGAAAAGATAAACGCAGTATAGAAATAAATCCGAGGATAGTGGTGATAGTTGTACAACGTTGTGAATGTATTTAGACACTAAATTTTACACTTACAATGGTTTATTTTTGTTATGTATATTTTACCACAATTTTTAAAGTGTATAGAAAAAAGAAGAAATCAGAAAACATAATGGAAAAATCTTTACAATAGCAAGAGAAATTAAACTATTTAGGAAGAAAATTATAGTGTAATTGGGAAGAACAAATCTGACTCCATATTAGATTGGTTCCTTTGGATCTAACCTTGTGATCCATTTCCCATGCAGATTCTGCAACTTTTGTAAAAGAATGTTGCCTATAGCCTGAAATATACAGGAGAGCCCATTCTCAAGGCTCTGATCTTTAAGGGTATAACACTTTCTCATTCATATAAAGATAAAAAGTTGCAGAAGAGAAAATAACATTTGCCTTGTTGTAGGTTTGCAGGAACACCACGAGCTGACCTCCATGGACAGCTGCAAGAACAAAGGATTCCAACACCAAGAAGTCTGCACCAACCAACCACACCCTTTCCCCTTTTTAGTATAAAAAGAGCCTGAATTCTGACTTGGGGAAGATGGTTCTCCAGGATGTGAGTCTGTCATCTTCTTGGTCTGCTGGCTTTCCAAATAAGGTCATTATTCCTTGTTCCAACACCTCATCTCTTGATTTATTGGCCTGTCGTGAGGTGAGCAGAATGAGTTTGGACTCAGTAACAATAGGACGGTATAAAAAGGCATAAAAGAACACCTGGATAAATGGAGCGACTTGCTGTGCTCCTGGAGTGGAGGACTCAATGTAAAAAATCCAAGAAAGACCTCCTCTAATTTATCTATGCATTCCATACAATGCAAAGGAATTCTTAATAGAATTTATATACACATGTGTCATAGACACACCTACACATGCACAAAAATTGATTCTACGTTATTAGTTATCTGGAATGAATTATTCACTGAGGAGCATTGTGAAAAGTGACTAGCCATCTGGACAGTGTTAGTTGAACTCCTACAGCTTATCTTACACCCAAATTAATTCCAGGTGGATCAAAAACTGTAAACTTAAAGCCACAATAAAAACAAAGAAAAGCTTCTCTTCTCTAAATGTACTAAAATCTTAAGCAGGCATCACATCAAACGGAAAGTCCGAATGGGAAATAGGTAAAGGGAAGGTGCTGACCAATTCCCATAATAATCAGTAAAACCACAGTACGTTATGTCTATACACCCACCAGAATGGCTGAGTTTTAATAGGTTGACAGAACCACATATTGGTGAGAAAGTGAGTACCAGGAACCTTCACGCCCTGCTATTGGGAGTGTAAGCTGCTACAAATTCTTTGAAAACAAGTTTGATATTGAACATACCCAATGACTCCAAAAGTCTACTCCTATTAATTTAAAAAGAACATAATTTATTAATAAAAAAGGACCATCTGGAGGAGTAGATTCACGTAAGTAATGTATTTTGAATAGAAGAATAAACATAAGGGACATGGTCTCCCAGGTATCAAAATATAAAGCTATTAAAACATTGTCTAAAGCACTTACAGAGAAATTAGCCACTGAAAGAGAAGAAAGTTCAGAAATAGAGGCAAGAAGACATGTATATAGCATGCATATACATATATATATATATATAAATAAAATAATCTAAAGATTCATTTCAAATCAGTAGGAAAAGATGTACTATTCAATAAGTGGTGTGTTGTCTGTTTTGATGAAAAAAGACATTTACATTACATCAAATAATAAAACTCTGGGTGTGGGAGATTTAAAATGTTAAAGATAAACAAAGATATAAGGGGGTAAGGGTATAGCTCAGTGGTAGATGGCTTAGCATGCAGGAGGTCCTGGGTTCAATTCTCAGTACTTCTATTTTAAAAATAAATAAATAAATAAACCTAATTACCCCCCCAAAAATAAAATAAATTGTACAAAAAATAAAATAAATATTTTTTAAAAGATATAAGATTACCAGAAAAAAATTTAGGGAAATGCCTTTATAATTTTGAAGTGACAAGTATTTGTGTGTGTATGTGTATAAATATATACCTCAAATATGCATCACTTATACATTATATTGACACAGTATATATAAATGTATATAATGCATTATATATAAATATATACATTTAAAGAAAAATTTTCTCAAATCTGCAAAGAAACTGAATGATACTAACTTGACCTTTTTTATGCATGACAGAATATTTACCAAGTCCATTTGCTTTAATGTGACACTCTTGGGAAATACTATATATTTGACATCAACTTACCAAGTTTAGCAAATTATGGTGCCTGTTTTCCCTGAAAAAATATTCAGTCATCAAAATTATGATTGTGAAGATTGTAGCATAACATATAAAACTATTTCTTTAAAGAAAACAAAAGCTATGCATAGAAAAGAAAAAGCATGAGAGGAAAAAAAATCACATTGAAGAAAAATTAATCAATAGTCAATCTATGGGAGAAATAGAGGATTTTATTCAAGCCAACCTGAGGATTATAACCCAGGAGACAGTCTTTCAGAAAACTCTGAGGACCGTTCCACTTGTTGGAAGTCAAAGGCACAATTATATACATTTTGGACACAAAGGACTGTCCATCAAAATGACAACACTGACATTTTATGTAAAGTTCACCAAAGATACATAATCTAGAGCCACATCTACAAGGCCAGCAGCTGGTCACCATGACTCCTCACAGTATTAGGAAAAGAATGCTATCTTCTAAGGAGGTATGTTGCTGCAGTCAGAAGAAGGGGGGAAAATGGTCTTGGTTGGGCAGACGTTCCCACCTTTGAGGAGGTCTGGTTAATGTATAATGCATGTGCCCATCACACATTAGGGAGGGCCCAATACAGGCAGAGAATACATTCTGCTTGAATTTTCTTATCCTGGCTTAAAACATAAATTTTATGCCATCAACCAATATATTAGTGATTATCATTGCATAATATGTTATTAATAACATTTCATTTTATTTTTCAGGATTTTCCTCATTGTCTAATGAGCATTCATTATTTTTTTATAATGAGGAAAATGTTGATTCAAACAAAACACAGCATGTTTCAGCACGCCCTGACTCTTCTTTTAAGATGTGTGATGCAATAGGTTGGCCTCTTGTGGCTTTTACAGAAACCTGTAGGTTGTGTTCCTCCCAACACCTAAGAGTTTTACTTCATGTAATGAATATTTGATCCTTGTCTTTTTTAAAGGAGGGCAAGTTAACACTTAAAACTGATTGAATTACATACAGAGTAATTCACAAGTTCTGGCCAGGAAGACAACATTTCTGTACTGTGTGGTTAATCAAAGCAACTTATTTAGAAGGCTTATTTGGGAAACAATCTGTTTTAAATTAAATATTGGGAGAGAAAAGCCCCTCACCCTCTTAGGTTTATTGCTTGGAGGTGTGCTAATTAAACTAACAGAAGACAGATTAACAGGAGGGAAGGCACTCAAATTTTTTTTTTTTATGTGCATAGGCGCTCAAAGAAACTCACCCTATATACCCTTTCAATGAAACAGAGGGGTTTTGGGCTTCAAAGGACACAAAATTGTAGGGAAGTGCAACTAATGGAAGACGGGCTATTTTAGCAAGAATTCGCTTATGCAAATTCATCTTGGAGTTGGCTCCCGGTGTTTGGTAAGAGTCACTCTTCTCTCCCTGTTGGTTTGGCGGGTGGGAGTGATTCTTAATGCCTTTGGCTCAAAGTAACACTTATGCTGACGTGGCATGTTTTGGGGTGGCGTTATCTGATTCCTTTCAAAGTGTTGTCCTACAAAATACAACGGCCAGTTATTTTACCAGCATAATGGGCTTATTTGAGAATAACAATTTGAGACAAGCAAGCTACAGCAAACACCATAGGCAAGACCAATTAGCAAAGGAAAGTTACTTTATAGAGAAAAAAAAAAAAAAAAGGCAGTTGGGAGGGACTGTTTTGAACAAAAGTCCATTGGAGGAAAGTGAGAGTCAGAGTGGCCCAGCGTTTCCCATGGGCTGGGCTTCTTGCTGGGCAAGCAGACATCTTCCTGTTGAGGTCTGTAATCGACACTTCCTGTTGGGGTTTGTTACTGATGACAAGGGGTAGTGGTCCAGGGCTCCCCATTCTGGCCTCTTCACTCCATTTTAAATGAGGTTTCCTTTATTCTGTTCCACAAGACAAAAATAAGTAAAGTCAAAATATCCATGGTGTAAAAAAAAAAAATCACCATTCTGTACACAAAATTCATTGCTGTGCAGAGTTTCTGCTCTGACACAGAGGTTATAAACAGTAACTCTCATTTGCAGATGCTGACTGGTATGTATAAAATAGATGAAAAAGTTTATACTGTATAGCACAGAGAAATATATTCAGTATCTTATAGTAGCTTATGGTGAAAGGGAATATGAGAATAAATTTATGTATGTTCATGTGTGGCTGATGGGTTGTGCTGTACACCAGAAACTGACACGACATTGTAAACTGACCATACCACAACTAAAAAAAAAAAGAAAAAGTTGAAGCAACAAAATCATAAAAAGACACAAATTAAAAATCTATGGAAAATATTAATGGAGAAAATTTTAAAAACCTTTTCCTTTGAAAGCTAGTAAACTAGGCAAGCCTTTAGAAAGTTTGTTCAAGATAGATATATACATATATAGATGAATGTGTTATTCATATAATCAAATATAATACAAAAACTAGACAGAGATGCAGGCCTACATGTGTCAATATACAGAAATTATAAAAACATAAGTTAAGGAAAAGAATAAACTTGCTGAATGATTAAGAAAAAAATAAATAGTTGTGGTAGCTCACAGAGAAAAAAATGTGACAATGAATATACACATGTTCATGTATAACTGAAAAATTGTGCTCTACACTGGAATTTGACACAACATTGTAAAATGATTATAAATCAATAAAAAATGTTAATAAATAAGTAAATAAATAAATAAATAAACAGTAAGTAATTTAATTTAATTTTAATTTTTTCGTAAAATAGTGTTGTAGTAAAGATCAAAAGAGATAAGGCACATTTAGCAAAATGTCTGGCACAGCGCAAACCATGAATACTGCAACTATAATTTCATGTTCTCTTTAGAGGATGCTTATTCTCTGAGTGTACTGACTCCTGGCATCAGGCAGAGTTTTTGACGAGAGAAGCAGAAACACTATGAATAATTGAATAAGGAATTTATTATAGGCATTAGACCTTAGACAATTATGGTAGCCGGCTGAGAAGTCTACACAAGGCCGTTGGCTCCGTGGTGTGTAGATCCTGAAGTCATCCAGGCTGGTAATCAGGGAAGCTGGATGTAAAGAAGGGAAGGGCAAGAACCAGAATCCATGACATAAACTAGAAACCACAAGGATAAGCCATGATGTTGGGTGAACTGCAGGAGATGTTGGTGCCCTTCACCAGGAAACTCCCCAAGCATTTGGCCCAGGACTAGGAAAAGCTGAAGGAGATACAATGTGTGCTTGAGGAACTATGGATTGGGTACCACTATACCCCTACAAGATGTGTTAGCAGATCAGTGGTAAGATGTGCTCACTATGAAAATGCCTGGCATCCTATACTGACTTTCAGTATGAAAAAAAATGAGAGCTGCTTCACTTAGACCTCCCAAAACTTGCTCCTACTTCTGTGGCCAACTGTAACCCAGAACCTTGCAGGGAAAGAAATTCTGGGAAAGTGAGTTTGAATTTGGCTAAGCTGACATGGTACAAAGACATGATACTACTTGTCTTGTTAATGATCCCGCCTACTTTAATCTGAAACTGAAAACTTGGAGGGAAAAACACACTGTAGCATTCAGCATTCTAACTTTTATTTTGAAATTCGGGGACTTCTAACAGCAAAAACGGTTATCTTCTCTGTTCTATTTAATGAAATTGTAGTTAAGAAAACAAAGATCATTTACTTCAAAACATGTAGTTTTGAATGAATGATGTATCACATCACACAATTTGTTTAGCAAAGGACTGTCAAACTTATGCAGATTTGGCCTCTGGAAGAGGGTTGGGTCCAGGAAACCTGACTGGGTTGTGTCAGCTTGTCTAGCTTGATTGCCTCTTTGTTTGGTTCTCAACTAGCCCCTATCCACAGATGGCTTTAATTATGGACACCTAAAGCAGTTTCAAAGAAGTCAGAGTAAGGCAGGTGAAATTCCCAAACAAGCCCATCACATTTATGAGGTTTGCTTCCACTGAATACGGCAGAACAGTGGTAGGGTCTGGAGTGCTCCTGCAATGGGTAAAATATGTGCAGGGGTGGGAGATGATTTTTAGGAAGTTCAATCTGGAGGCAGAAAAATGCTAGCTACTTTCATCAAAAATAAGGTCTGAACAGCACCCAAGACTGTGAGGTTAAATGTAAGTACCAAGGTTAAGTCAACCATTGCTACCATTACCCAAACAAGGTGGATGGGCTGTTGGTATTGGGTCAAATGAGGGGATATAATCAATAGGTCCCTGGTGTTCATTACGCTGTTGTTAAGATTCCTGGAGCTTCTCCTGATTTTCTATATACAAGTAGAAAGAAAAGCTTATGATAATTAGGCAGTCCAAGGGTAGTGAGTCTAATTACGGCAAGGATTCAGATGTGTCAATTAGTTAAGATCATTCAAAGGGGCAGCCAGTACAGAAAGTTAGCAATCCATTGTCTACAACATCCTGTGAGTCCAAGAACCCTTCTAAGTTACACTTTGGCAATTAGCCGGTTAAAGTGATGAAGAGCGTCCATTCTCTGAAGGGAAAGAGACTTTCCATTTTGTATGTTGATGTCATAATGAACATAATGCACTTTGGTCTAACAAAAGTGGAGTTTATCCTTTGAGAAGTTATGTCCCTCATTTGCTAATGCTGTCAGTACATGGAGGGAATCAATTCTTCAAGGCTTTCTATCTGGAGAGCGTAACAGAAGACCCACACGTTATACTGGAGTTTCCCCATCTCTGAGTCTTAAAAGATGAACTAGTTGGTAGAGATCAGAGATTCCATACTATAAATTTCTAAGATGACTAAATTCTTCAATGAATTCTTCTCTTTCCTTGGGAGGATTTAGAAAGTTCTTAACTACATTATGCAAACCTGATCTTGACCAAGGTTTAAAGCCATCAAGCCAGTAAGCTTGGCAATCATCTTTACCTATGCTACATGACATTGATGAGGCACATTATTGAGTGAGATGGATATGTTTGTTTTGGTCTGGTTTTAGTATTATTTTTTCTTGTGAAAGGGATATATTTAAGAAGGTGCAGTGGAAGAAAGGGATGGTACAGGGAAAAGAGGCTGAGCAGAGTAAGGGAAAGGAGGGAGTCGAGGTACCAGGGTCAAGAAGGAAAGTCAAGCTAGTGTTGGATCAGGAGAGAAAGAGATTCTAAGGTTGGATTTTAGATCCTCCACATTTTTATTAGCCTTTCGTGGGGAATCATTAATGGCAGGAATTTTAGAATTTTTCTTTTAGAGGGCTCTTCATGTTACTGCCGGACTCAATGGGCCCATTGCTTGGGGTGCATAGCCAACAGACATGCCAAGTACTTTCGATCAAAGCAGAAACATTCATCACTTGTGACAAGTAAAGAGACAGGGAGCTATCTCTCAAAGACAGGGAGCTATCTCTCAAAGCATTGTCTCTGTGAAGAGCAAGATCAGGGAATTTTTAAGCTAAGGGCACATGCATCTTCATGAAAGAGTGAGTGTGATCTTCCACGTGGAGATGGATTTCCAGCTGTGCTTCCGCAGTGCAACAGCATGCTCAGATATACCTTGCATGTTCAAAAAATGGTGGCAACCCCCACCCTTAGGGCAGAGGTTTCCGCCTTAAAATGGGGCAAAGGTTACTCTAGGTTGACGAAATCCAGGCACATAGTTGAGTGAAGTCATGAGGGTCAGCCCAGGTCAGCATCATCAGTCCTTAGGCTCCACTTAGTCTGGTGGTTGAGTGCTCCAGGGGGGTTGGGGCCTGCAAAACAGCTCTGGAATGTACTTCAGGCTGATCTTTACCTTTGAAACAGAACTAGGAGTCTTTGTAGCTAATTTACTGTATCCACTATGGTTAATGCTCCTGCCTGATAATAGCATTCTTTTTTTTTTTTTTTTAACTTTTTAAAAATTGAAATATAGTCAGTTTACAACATTGTGTCAATTTCTGGTGTACAGCAAAATGCTGCAGTCATACCTGAATATACATATATTCCTTTTCATATTCTTTTTCATTATAGGTTACTACAAGGTGTAGAATATAGTTTCCTGTGCTATAGAGTATAAACTTGTTTATCTATTTTGTATATATTAGTCAGTATCCGCAAATCTCGAACTCCCAATTTATCCCTTCTCACTACCTTCCCCTCTGGTAACCATAAGTTTGTTTTCTATGTCTGTGAGTCTGTTTCTGTTTTATAAATAAGTTCTTTTGTCTTTTTTTATTATTATTATTATTATTATTTTAGATTCCACATACGGGTGATATCATATGGTATTTTTCTTTCTCTTTCTGGCTTACTTCACTTAGAATGACATTCTCCAGGGCCAGTCATGTTGCTGCAAATGGCTTTTTTTCTTTTTTTATGGCTGAGTAGTATTCCATTGTATAAATATACCTCAGCTACTTAATCCAGTCATCTGTTGATGGATATCTAGGTTGTTTCCATGTCTTGGCTATTGCAAATAGTGCTGCTATGAACATTGGGGTGAGGGTGTCTTTTTGAATTAGGGTTCCCTCTGGATATATGCCCAGGACTGGGATTGCTGGATCATATGATAAGTCTATTTTTAGTCTTTTGGGAAATCTCCATACTGTTTTCCACAATGGCTGCACCAAACTGCATTCCTACCAACAGCAAAGGAGGGTTCCCTTTTCTCCACAGCCTCTCCAGCATTTATTGTTTGTGAACTTTTGAATGATGGCCATTCTGACAGGTGTGGTGATACCTCATTATAGTTTTGATTTGCATTTCTCTGATAATTAGTGATATTGAGCATTTTTTCTTGTGCCTATTGGCCATTTGTGTCTTTACTGGAGAATTGCTTGTTTAGTTCTTCTGCCCATTTGTTCTTTTTAAAATCATGAATTACTAAGAACTATTCTTTGTCCCACAGGAAGACCTAGGAAGGCATAGTTTACCTTTCGCCCAATCATCACACTCTGGTTTTTAACTTAAGCTTGCACAGCGCATGTTATAGGTTCTTTCATTGCCTGGTTTTCTACTTCTGCAGGATATGATATAGTCTATTTTAAACCCATCCCTTCCTTACTACTGTCTCACTAACAATGCCCATTTAAAAATGTTGATGATTGAATTTTTGGAATTTTTCAGCCATTTGTGTCTACTGTAGAAAGCAAATGGATTATTTTATTCATATTCCAAGTTCCCCAGAATAACCACTCAAGTTCTAATGTGTCCTTCCAGAGCTTCCAATATTTAGTGCTATTTGCCCCCACAACTTTGAGCCCATATTCAAGTGACAAGAGGAAACAAGAATAAGTGGGCCAGGAAAGCATCTTGGAACTATGAGCCCAGTTCATCTGTGAGAACCTGGAATAGTGAAAAAAATCAAATCAAGAGCCTTGTACCACAGACAATTAAAAAGAAAAAAGGTTTATGCAGCTCTCCAACAGAGAGAGCAGGTCAGAAGCAGGCTGACTCAACCAGTCAGTTCTTGCAACTTGAAGGGACATGAAAAGGGGCCTCAGGCATGTTCTGTTCTCCTTGATGTGGCGCAGGGCCCCAGAGGGTCCAGTCCTGACTGAAACTAAGGCACAATTTTAGAAAATGGATCAAAATATTGTTAGCCTAGGCCTTTATTAGAGAATGCTGGGCATGAGCAGTCTGACATGTGAAAGGATGGCACCTTAGCAGGAAGGGTCTGTTGAAGTTTGGCCCATTTAGGGAATAGATGGCCAAAGATGGGTCCTTGGGAAAGAGAGGAATAATTCTTGTGGGTTGGTAGCCATTGTCAAGAGGAACGGGGCGGGGGGTGATAGGCAAGGGCTATGGTCATGTGCAAGAAGGCGTGAGGGGGAACCACTGTGGGTGTTAGGCGGTTTAGATAGAAATGAGCACTGGTTAGGGGGAGAGGAAGGGGAAAGGAACAACCCAGAAAATAACAGCATCTCTGCATTGGGGAAAAGGGACTCCAGAAAATTTTATTTTCTCTAAATGAGGGCCAGCAAAAGAAGCCAGTTAAATCAAAATGCTACAGCTGCACGTAAGAGAAGGACCCAGCATAACTTGACCCAATGGACCTGCCCAAAAGAGGATGGGCACGCCAGAGCACAATGAGCCTGAGCTGTCAATCAACCTGAGCACAAGGACCCTGAGCTGCCGATCAGCCTGATCACTCAGAGATCCTGAGTCGCTAATCAATCAATCAATCAATCAATCACAAAAACGCCCCCAAGCCAGGCTATAAGACAGAAAAACAAAGGAGCAGCGCCATTTTTACTCTTGGGTTGGCCCACTCCCCACTCTCGGGACTGTACTATCTTTTATTACTTTTTTACTTCACTAATGAAAGTCTTACTTATATCATGCTTTCTATCTCTTGTTAAAAATTCTTTTTTTTTTTTTTTACAGGTGACTAAGAACCAAGGTAATTCTTATTTCACTTTTCCCAGTAACATGGGACACGGATATGAAAGAACTACTGATACCGGGCAGGACCCTGTGTCCCTCCTGACCCCTGCCTCTTGTTTATAGGAAATTTGAAGTCTCCCAGGCCTCCCTGAGTCATAGAAGAGCAGGCTCAAGCCGTTGATTAGGACAAGCCTGCAGGCATTGGGGGATGGCAGTGACTCTGACCACCTATTTCAACGATTAACTGAGATTACGCCTCCATTTTCCTTTAAAACTTTCATGGCTGAACAGAATCTCTGGAGATTTTGGTGGGGAAGGGGGGAATGCTGTGTCCACCAGGTTACAGGCATTATGATGAAGACCAACTTTCCTTTTACCAAGTTACCAAGGCAGTTGCCCACCCAGATCCCCTGCCCTTCTCTCAAATAGAAACCAATTACTCTTATCTAAGTCTCAGGAGGCAGTTGCAAAGAGAAGAAACAAGCACTGATTCGAAACAACGGAGCCTAAGATGGTGGAGGATGTGACTTCCAGTGGACCTTGATCCTCATTCTACGCTCACTGTGATGTATTAGCTGCTAAATGACACACCCACCAGCGCCATGACAGTTGACAATGGCCATGACAACAACCAGAGAAACTCATACAAGGACTGATTGGTTCCATCACACCTGGAAGGGAAGACGTGATGGCAGAAGCCGCTCATAAAAATCCACATGGCCCTACCCGGTGCTGGAGCTGTCTCCACCGGCCATCGTGGCTGATAACTTCCCCCTTGAGAGCTTTCTTTCCCTGCTTGAGCACTTCCTTCCCTTCTCCTCATTTGAGCGCTTTCCTTCCTTTTCCTCTTTTGAGAAAATAAAGCAGCTTTTTCATGTTGTCCCTTTGCCTCTGCTGTAAAATCTTTCACAGCTGGTGGCAAGGACCCATGCTTTGGTGGGCCTCCTAATTTAGGGCCCCCCTCGCTGCTAACACCACTGTGGAAAATTCTTGCTTCTTCAGTGTCCCTCACCACATTCAGCATCACCTTGGATATCACCGTCCGACGGGAATGAAGAGACCTAATGCAACTGGGCTGAAGTGCACCCTTTAACAACCAGTTGCCTGTAGGGGTAGAATTTAGCCTCCTTAACCTTGAATCTGAACAGAATAGTAGCTTCAACAAAGAATGAATCGATTAGTTAGCAGCATTGGTCTCCAAACATCAGAGGCTTTAGCATTTAAATTGCTGGAGTATTTCCTTCTTGAGTGCTGAACCCTGTGGCTACACTCTCAATTTTTGTTCTTTGTTTTCCAAATTGACCTTGCATTTTGTTTTCCAGTTGGTAATTCAACTCACCAGATCTGTTTGACTGTTCAAATAAACACAACAATGAGATCACTTTACATAGATTGAGAAGCTAATACTCATTGTTAATGACAGAGAAAGAATAATTTTCTTGGCATTACTGAAAATTGTGATGGACTTAAAAGGAAGTTATCTGGCAGTATCTGTTATGTCAAATTACAATTCAACCCACCAGTTTTCCTCCTGGGAATCCTTCCAACACTTATGGATTGTTCACAAGTGGCAAAAATTGGAAATAAAGTGAGTTTCATAAGGATCATGATGAATTTCAGGTAATTATTAAAAATGACTCGGAAATGACAGGCCAGCCAAGAAACAAGCACCACTCAGAGGGTTGCAGTCCTCAGGTTTATTACGCCAGCGGGCTCAGAGGGGCTTACGCTCCGCAGCTCTGAGCGCCTCTAGGACGTGTGCGTGAGCTTTTATAGGGTTGGTTACAACCTTGGGGTTTAAAGGCCAATGGGGCGCGAACAGCTCAGCAGTGTCACAAAAGCAGAAGCAAGGAATCCGTAAACCAGAACTTATCTGGCAGGAACAGATCAGTAAACCGACACTTATTAAACTTAGATTTATCAGTTAGCCCAGCCCAGCTTTTCCTTCTCACTACTACTGTGACCTGGAGGGACGGCTATGGCTTGCTGAATAAAGTAAGAATCAGAGCAGTGTGAACCATATTCTACTTACTAAAAAAGTGAGTAAAATCTCTCTATATATTAATAAATGGTTAAATGAGCATGAAGAAAAGTACTGAAGGACCCCTGGATTAGGGAGAATTAGTGGTTTATCCGTACACCAATATCACGCTCTTTGATTATTATATAATAAGTCTTTAAGTCAGGTTGTGAAAGTCCTTTCTTTTTCAAGATTATTTTGAACACTTTGGTCCTTTGCATTTCCAAGCTCAGGTCTGCGAGTATTCCTCTTCTTGTCAAATCCAAAGGGTATTTTCCAGTTTATTCTTACTTGATTTTTAACAGGACTGAGCACCTTAACCTCATGTGTACTGCTCTGTGATATCAGTCCCTGAGTTTTTCTTCTGCCTTTCTGGCTATTCCCATGTCTCTTTAAGGTGTATCTTTCCCCCTTTCCATTAAACATAAGAGTTTTTCAAGACTTGGTTCTGGATCTTTCCTCATTGTACACGTCACATAAACTAATATTCTTTCATAACCAGAGCTTTACTCAACTTATAAAAGATTTTCTTCTCTCTCATTAATAGTTTGGCCAGTCCTGGCTGGTGGAGAGCTCTTCTTTGCAGAACTTTTTGTATCTAGTTTCCTTCTTCTTTGTTCCTTAACTATTTCCTTGGGGTATAACCTGGAGTCCATTATATTAAGTTTTCTGTTGCTGACGCAACAAATCACCACAAACCGAGCTGCTTACATAGTATCTACTTATCGCACAGAGTTTCATTTCCAAGCTCATTGTTGGCAGAATTGATTTCCTTCTCGTGCTTTCCACGTGGGCCCCTCCATATTTAAGCCAGCAACAGTGAGCTGAGCCTTTCTCATGAGTCCAGTCTCAGACTTCCCTATGTACCCTCATCTCTCTGGCTTCCTCTCCCATCTTCCTCTTCTGGGTTTAAAGGGTCATATGATTATGCTATGCCACCCAGACCTAAAAAATGTAGGCAAATCTCCGTATTTTAAGGTGATCTTTGTTACATCCACAAAGTCCCTTTGTTCGTGAAGTAACATAACCATGGAGTAACACCAGGAGGTGAAGGTCACAGTGTAATAGAGGGGAACAAATCTGACTTTATGTTGGATCTGTTCCTTTAGATTGACCACTGTGCCCTGTCTTCCAGGCTTGGTCTTGCTGGCTCTGCTCCTTTTGTAAAAGAATGTTGCCTTTAGCCTGAGATAGACAGGAGAGCCTATACTCGAGGTTCCGAACTTTAAGGACGTCAGCGCTTCTGCACTTATGTAGAGATGGCAAGTTGCAAAGTAGAGAATAACCTTTGTTTTGTGGGAGGTTTACAGGGACACCATGACCTGACCCACATGGACGGCTGCAAGAACAAAGAACGCCTGCAGCAAGAAGTTTGCAACAACAACCACACCCCCTCCCTTGTTTTTTTTGTATAAAAGGAGCCTGTATTCTGACTGGAGCAGGATGGTTCTCCAAGACGTTAGTCTGCCAGCCTCTCGGTCTGCCGGCTTTCCGAATAAAGTCGCTATTCCTTGCCCCAACACCTTGTCTCCTTATTTACTGGCCTGTCATGCGGCAGGCAGAACGAGTTTGTACTCGGTAACAGGGACCAGACGTGTACTTACCACATTCATGGGTAGAATTCAGGAATACCATAAATGGATGGCAAAACGATTAACCCTATTTTCACTAAAATTTTACTGAAACGTATCATTTCCTTCAATTATAAATGTTGGCAACAAAGCCACAGGAATATAGCAGTATTAACAGTAAATTTTTCACCATACAATCATAGGTATTCTTATTAGAGTTAATGCTTATTAGAGTTAATGCAGATAATCTTGAAATATCATTTATGGTCATTTTCAAAGTCACAGTTATTAGATTTGCTACTAGATCGTATTTACCGAGTTAGTAAACACCTATCGTATTACACATTTGTTGTTTAAAACATTTTGCTTTCATATTGAATTAATTTTACTTTGTAATCTTTTTCTTTTTAATTTTTTATTGTATTTTTTAGTGAAGGTACTGGAGATTGAACCCATGACCTAGTGCATGCTAAGCATGCACTCTACCACTGAGCTATACCCTGCCCCATTTACTTTGTAATCTTACATATCTTATTTTAAACTTTACAAAACGTTATTCTAAGAAGGGTCTATAGGTTCCAACAAACTGCCGAAGAGATTTATGGCACAAGAAAGGAGAACTACTCCAGCTTTCAGGAATAGTTTTCCTTTGTGAGGCTGAAATCAGGTTACTGCAACTTCCACATTCCAATCCAAGCAAATAGAGGGAAAGGAACTTCAGGGTAAGCCATCCCTTAGGCAGAAGTTACATACAACGTTTCTGCTCTTACGTCATTATGAGAATTGAAATGTGGCAATACTTAGCTGCAAGGGAGGCTTGGGGACTGTGTTCTCCAGTTAAGTGACCTTGTACCTAGCTAAATATTACTCATAGGAAGGAAAAACAGAATATAGGGGCAACTGAGAAAAGAAAAAGAAAAAATGACCTCATTTACCTCTTAAATGGATATTAAGCATCTTTTGTACAAACTTCTTAGTATAGACACGCTAATGATGTCATGCACTTTTCTAAAACACGTTTTATAAGTTTAGGAGTTTATGACCCTTGTGGCTAAGTATTATGCTCTTGAACATTGAGATATCATTTATAGTGAAAATAATTTGACCTGAGACAGACTTTGCTTTTGAATGTTGTGAAACACAAGGAGAGGATGTGTAATTTATAATTACACATAATGGCATAGAACCAGCTAATCTTTTGGGGGATCTTTCCTTAGCCTGACCAGTTGGATAACAAGGTTCTTTGTTTGGCATCCGGAGTTATAAATATCTTAAAAAGAAGGCACCTCCACCTCCAGCCCTGGAGTGAACAACTTTCAGGTCCTGGAGACGGTGTACTCCCCTTGCAAGTCTCCTTGCTGGTGACCTTTCAGGGCTGCTATATCGACAAATGTCAGCTGCACTTTAGGACTTGTGGGAAGATCACACTTCTGGAAAATCAGACAAGCTTTATTTATCTAAAGGAGACAGGAGAAAGCACACACATGGGGCAAGGATACACAGCAGAGAGACCGGCAACTTCACCCCAAATAGCATTGTAGCTTCCTGAGCACTACATCTTGCTGGGCAGTGTCAATGAAAATAATCAATAAACAATAAGAATGGAGGAGAATTTTATTTGAGTCAAACTGAGGAGTAGCCTGGAAGCCTGCTTCCCAGATTATTCTGAGAAACTGCTCCAGAGAAGCATGGTTTCCAGCACAGTTTTATATCTTATCAGAACAAAGAATATTAAAATCAGAGAAACTTTTCTTCACAGTTTCAAACAACGACAACAAAACCAGTCCAGCATGTACGCATACCGCATGTACAGTGTGGCCTTGGCACCTGGGAAGGGTGTCTTATCATCAAAGGAGGACCAGCTTGGTGTCCCAGGAAAAGGGGTATTTAATCTTTATTTTTAACATGGGCATTCTTTACTTCTGGTCACCGTGCCCTTTACTTTAATAATTAAAGCAGATGTACAAGGCATGTTTGATAGGCCACAAACAGGCTATTTTAGTTAACATAAAATTCAAGTTAACTCATGTATAAGCCAGAATGATTTCCCTGTATCTCCACATGTGAAATTTTCTTTTATCAGCATTAAGCCCTCCATAGGCAATATAGGAGTGGGGTCCATATCAGATTTTCTTGCAACAAAACTCCTTTTTTTCTTGGGTTCACTTGTTTGCTGACCTGTGTGGCTTAGGCTCTGGAAAACCCCTTATCTGAGGCAATTATACCACTCCATGTTCCAGGAGCTGCTTTTAATTATATATTGATTCATATTACTATCTCAACAATCCTGTGGGTAAGTATTAGCATCATTCTTACTTTACAAATGAGAAAACTGAACGGAGACAGGTTAAGTGATCTTCCCAAAGTTGTATGTCTGTTACCGAACACAAGTTCACGTGCCCAACACACACAGACCAAACAAATCAAAACACTGGAGTTTGGAGCAGACAAAAGTTTATTGCGGGTCGAGCTAAGAGGACAGGGAGCCCATGCCCAAGAAAACCCTGAACTCCTTGAAGGGTTTCAGCTAAGTATTTTTAAAGGCCAGATCGGGGGGGGAGGGGGTCACAGGTTACATGATCAACTTGTGCACAATCTTCTGATTGGTTGATAGTGGGGTAACAGTCAGTCAACACTATCAACCCCTAGGCGCCAGAAGGTCTGGGGGATCACGTGCTCAAGATCACCCAGTAGTTAATTTCTTCCATTTGGTGGTGGTTTTTAGCAACTGAAAAACTCAGGAAATACGCATGAGATACTGTATCTGGGGACTTCAGAGAGAAGCTACAGCAGAGGATATCGGGGAGGGGGTCTGACCCAGAAAGGCCCCACAGGGTCCTGCTCGGTTCCATGTCTAGTGAGTGGCAGAACCTTGATCTGAACCTTAAGAGGGCAAAGGAATACCCTGTACCCCACACTGCAAGAACTAACCACCTTGTCCTTTCTCATTTGTACTCACTCGGAAAGGATTCCCTTCTTTACTCTGTTGACTTTAAAAATAAAAGTTATTTTACCAGCAAAAATGGGTTTATTTGGGAACAGCAGAGGAACTGTAACAGAGAAGAACAAACCTGACTCCACACTGGGTCTATTCTTTTAGCTCCAACTTTTGTGCTCTGTTGCCTGTGCTTAGTCATGCTGGCTCTGCACCTTTGCCTCATCAATCAGTAAAAGAATGTTGCCTATAGTATGAAATATACATGATCGCCCTGTTTTTCAAAGCTCTGCATCCCAGGCTTGACCTTTAAAGCTGTAACACTTCTCATTCACATAGAGATAAAAAGTTGCAGAACAGAAAATAACATTTGTCTTACTGGAGGTTTACAGGAACATCCTGACCAAACCAACATGGACAGCTGCAAGAACAGAGGATTATCACATCCCCTCCTGGGTCTGGCCGGCACCAAGAAGTCTGCAGTAACTAGCCACACCCTTTTCCCTTTTAGGATAAGAAAAGCCTGAATTCTAACTTGGATAAGATGGTTCTTTGGGATAGTGTTCCACCATGTTGTCTGTCTGCTGGCTTTTTGAATAAAGTCCTTGTTCCTTGCCCCAACACCTCTTCTTCTTTATTTTATTGTTCTGTCATGGGGTGAGCAGCATAAATTTGGACTCAGTAACCAAATTGCAATTCAGGACAAGCAAGCTATAGCCAAAGCCATAGGCAAGTCCAACAAAGGAGAGTTACTTTACAGAGAAAAAGGAGGAATTTGGGGTGAGTTCTTCTGAAGGAAAGCAGATGATAGTCTCTCATTGGCTAAGTTGCTGGGGTAGTCAATTTCTTAGAGGAGATGCAATGTACAGCTTTTCCTGTTGGGGCCTGTAATTGACAATTCTTCCTGTTATGGACATGGAGTGGCACTATACTGCCAGAGGGCTCCCCCTTCTGGCCTCCCACGTTCATTTTGGAGACATCTCCCTCGATTAATTTTCACAACTTTCTCCCTATAAAAACCCTCCTACAAAAACAGTCTACTTCCTTTTATTTGAGAAGGTTCCCCTGCATTAATAGATGTTCCCCCTTGTTAGAAATAGGTGTTTTCATCCCTGACTTAGACTTACTGAGTCAGCAATTTCGCAGGGGGTGCTGTTCAGTCCCTCTTTAAGAAGAGATTCTGACGCACGTTAAAGACCGTTTTCTCCGTCAGACACGCGAACCTGCCTTGCGAATTCGGTGGATGAGTGGAGGGCGGGGCCGGCCCCGGACGCTGGTCATCCGAGCGGCACTAGGACCCGGGGGCCGGGACCGCGGCCCGCGTCGGCCTGACGCGCTCCCGGGGCGGGGCCCAGCTGTTCCGGGAGCGGGGCCTCCTGCGCGGCCCGCCCCTGAGGGCGGACCCGAGCCGACTTAAAACTCCGGGGCCGCGGGGCCGGCGCGTCCTCCCCGCTCGTCCAGGCTGGGCTGTACGCCCGTCGGTAAGTGAGAGACCAGTTCTCGGCCGCCGCTCGCGGGTCTTCTCGGGTCCGCGGCGGGGCGGGGCGCGCCGGGAGCCCGGGTGCCCGCGGGCGGGGCGGGCCGGGCCGAGCGCTTTTGTTCCGCGGCGGCGACCGAGCGGCGGCCGCGGGCGCGGGGGGCTCGGGCCTCGGGCCGCCGCCCAGAGCCCGCCCTGCCCGCCCTGCGGCGTGGGGCCGCCCAGCCCCGCCGGGAGGGCGGCGCCTCGCCGGGCGTCCTCTGCCGCTCGCCCTGCTCCTTGCGGTAGAGACAGCGGAGACGTGTTTTGCTAAACTCCAAGGCGGTTGGTTGGGCTGGCGAGTGTCAGACTAGCCTGTGTTTTTAATTGCTTCCTGTCACTGGCATGGAAAGAAAAAAAATCTTTGTTTTGCGTTTGTTTCTCAAGTGTCCCCTTCCTCTCCGCCCCTATTATGCTGAACCTCCCGGAGGAGGGTTGCTCCCCTTGCATCTCCAGGTGGCCCGCCGACACGCTTGTGTCGGAGACGCTTTCTGATGCTCAGCAATAGTTAGTTCCTGGAGGCATTTTTAAGTGCACGATTGCCTACCGGTTTTAGGTGTTCCCGAGGGACGCGAATTCTCTAAGCAGATGTCCTTAGGGTCCTGAGTTCAGCTGCAAGCTTTCGGGGAATCGTTTCAGTGAAAACATTTAATTTGTAATACTTTCAGTGCCTGTACCGTCAAAATAAAGAGAACAGCAGGTGATGAGAATGAGCTTGGTTGGGTGCATTTTAGTAGGTAGGTCGGCAGAGCTTGTTTGGGGATTTTTCTGACGATTATGTTAGCTGTGAATCATGTATAAGTTTTATTCAGCGTTAACGTGCATGAATTCCTTAAGGTTTTACTGACTTATTTTTTTCCCTGTAAACAATCGGATTCTCTTTTACTGATCCAGTAAAGAAAATTGGTAAGTTAAGCTGCTGTTAGGTTAACAGTGGGCCAGGAGAAGCGCACATGAATTCTCACTTAAAAAGTGAATGAATGGTATTTTAAGGCAGACGCAGTTTGTTTCTTTGCGGTCTTAATAAGAATTCAGTAAACTTAGTGTGCTTTTGGTGCAACCTTAAGGAACACAGATTTGTTCCTTATGTTGTCACATCAAGTAATCAGATTAATATGTATTCTAATTATGACTTTAATGTGAATTTCATATAAATAAAAATATAATTATACATTTTACATTAAATTACTGTTACTTATAAAATGTTTATTGCTGTCGGTAGGACCAAAGATGTAAACACTGTATGGAGCGGACCTGAGGTGTTCGGAGGGAAATGGGGATATATACAGTAATGAAAGAAAAACATATTTAAAGGTAAGTGTGTCATCTCGAAGTAGTCTAGTCTAATTTATCTGTTATGGAATAAAATTATTAATTTGAATCAGTATTGGTTGAATATTAAACTATAGGACAATGGATTTGGTGACAAAGCTTTAGGAAAAACAGTATAGTTGGCATATCATGGAGAAATCAGTTTATCTTTGCAAGATAAGGAATAGGAGTTTATGGTGAGGTGACTGGTCTTAAGTAACTGAGGAAGAGGTCCACTTAAAATTGTTCTCTACATGGTCTGCTTGTTTATTTTTTAAGTTTATGATTTCTGGCACATGGGGGAAAGGCAGCACAGAGCACAAGTCTGGAAGAGCCAGTCCATAAAATATCAGCCTTTAAAGCCAGAGTGATTCTTTCCAGGGCCTCTGGCCTGTAATCACCAAGTAATGTTAGGAGACCTTCAACAGTGATTAAGGCCATAGTCCCTGCAATCTGACTGCTGAGCGGCAGATCTTGGCTCTCACTTGCCATCTGTGCAACCTTGGGAAAGTCATTTAACTTCTCTGCCTCAGTTTCACCTGTGAAATGGGGTAACAGTAGTACCTACTTCAGAGGATTATTGTGATAAGTTAATGAGCCTCATAGATATACTTGGAAGAGCTCCTGGTATATGGTAAGTGCTCAGTAAACTTTAGCTTTTGTCATGTTAGAGGAAATACATTCTATGGCCTACGTAAATTAACACTATGTCTTATAGAAGATTCAGTTTGCTCCTTTAAGCTCTAAATCATCAACTATGTGTGGACTAGACCCTCCACTGTAGATCATGTTGTAGCTTCTGTTTTTTTGTAAGGAAGTATAAGACACAACTCTAGTTTTTGCCTGCAGGCAAATTTGAACCTATGTCTCTATGAAATTTTTCAGCCAGGGCAGATTTTTCCAAAAGCCTTATTTTCCATATTCTGTGATATACAGGAATCTCTTCCCATTTGGATTATCAGTGTCTTGGAAGGAAGGCAAGTGTTTAAGGAGTTGATCCAATTTGATGTTTAAAAAAGGTATTTATAAAGATAAATTCCATGAAAAAATTTTTTTCAATCAGGTCTTCACCAACCCCCTCCTCCCCCCACGAAGGCATTCTTTGTTTGGAATAAACTTGGAAAACATTCAATTTAAGATAACGAGACAACAATTTACCAACCCTGTCTCTGTAAAGCAAGTTAAATTTTACTTTGTAATAAGCCTTGTAAAGAAGTGATGCTTTCAATGGAATTGTAGCCATTATCTTGTAATAACTTTTAATGGCGTGTAATCTGTAAAAGTACCAAAGCACAGTGTCGTTCACCTGAAGTGGATATTGTAGATCAACAAATACTTCAATTTTTAAAAATGGGGGGAAGAGGTAGCTCAGTGGTAGAGTGCCTGCCTAGCGAGTACAGTGTCCTGGGTTCAATCCCCAGCACCTCCACTTAAAAAATAAGTAAATAAATAAACCTAGTTACCTCTTTCCCTAAAAAAAAAAAAAGAAAAGAAAAAAGAAAATATATTTCCCATCTTTAAAAAAAGAAGTGATGCTTTGTTGGGAGGCAGCTATGTAGTGTCTCTCCTTAATTCCTAAGGGTGCTTGTGAATTGAAGGGCAGTGTTACAGGCTGGCCCGTTGAGGTACATGTCTCCAGTGAGACATTTGCTCATAGTTATAATGAGTGCAAAGATTTAATGACAATCACTAAGATTCTCTTGAGATGTATTAAATTATAAGACTTCATTTGTAAATAAAATATTAACTTGTGGTTGAAATTGCAGAGTATGTTATAAGAAATTATATTGTCCATTGTTTTAAGAGACAGAAATTATAAGCAAATTACTATTTTTTTAAGCCCCCAAAGAGAATTCATTGGGTCACATAACTTAAAAGTTCATGTAGCTTGACCTTCAGATTTGGCTGGATCCAGCATCTGAATCTGAAAGAAAGTGTTAAAAACTTGAGCCACTCTTTGAGCTCTGCTGTCTTCAGCATTGACTTCATTCTCAGGCTACCTCCCTTCACTGGGTGGCGCTAGCATCCAGGTATACAGCCAGTCAGCTTCCTTTTGTCTGGTTGCCCCCCCAGAAGTCTCTAATCAGATTCATTGATGCCCTTTGCATCACATGCCCCAGTGTGTGCTAACAACAGGGAAATGTTTTGTTAAACTACAGTTTAGAGATGTAATTCATGTATCACTTTTATATAATTCACTTTTTCCATTTACAGCGTACAGTGGTTTTTGCAAATGTTCAGAGTATACAAACCATTACCACAGTCACTGTGGAACATTTTCTGGCCCCTAAAAAGAATCTCCATCCTCATTAACAGTTGCTCTCCATTCTCCCCCAAACCACCCATCTGCAGGCAACCATTCATCTAGTTTCTATCTCTGGATTTGTGTATTCTGAATATTACTTGTAATATCATAATGTGTGGTCTTTCGTGACTCCTCTCACCTGGCATGATGTTTTCAAGGTTCATTCATCTTGAAGCGCGTGTGAACTTTATTCCTTTTTATCGCCAAGTGCTAATTCCTTTGTATGGATTGGCCACATTTTGTTTATCCTTTCACCAGTTAACAGACACTTTTTGTGGCTACTCTGAATAATGCTGTCATGAGCGTTCATTCATGTACAAGTGTTTGCATGGACATACATTTTCGGTTCCCTTAGGTATACCTAGTGAAGTTGCTGTCGTGTCATGTGATAACCATGTTTGACCTTTTCAGAAACTGCCAGGCTGTTTTTGATGAACCATAGACATTCTCGACAGCAATGCATAGGAGTTAGTTTGTCCACATACTTACTTAACACTCATCTTTTTGATGAGCTATCATGGTGAGCATTAAGTGGTATCCTGTGATTTTTCTTAAATTGCATTCATTTGGTGATTAATGATGTTGAGCATCTTTTTGTGTGCATCTTGGCTGTTGGTATATCTTTGGGGAAAGTGTCTATTCAAAACCATGTTGACTTTAAACTCGAGTTGTCTTTGTAAAAATTATCAAGGTCTAAGAGTTCTTAAAATATTCTGGATTCTGGTTTCTCTCTAGTGATCATATATGTGAGGGTTTATTTTTGGATTCTATTCCATTGATCAGTGTTTATCCTAAGCCAGTCCCACGTGGTCTTGTTTACTGTAGTTTTGTAAGTTTTGAAATTGAAAGTGTGAGTCCTCCAACTTCATACTCTTTTTCAAAATGAATTTTAGTGTCAGATTCTCAATTTCTGTGAAGGAGACATCTGGACTTTGGTAAGGGTTATACTGAATCTGTAGATCAATTTGGGGAGTATTGCCACCTTGAGAGAATTAAATCTTCCAGTCCGTGAATGTGGGATGTTTTTCCATTTATTTAGGTCTGTAATTTCTTTTGGCAATGTTTTATAATGTTCAGAGTGCAAGTTTTTCCCTTTTGATAAATGTATCCCCAAGTGTTCCATTCTTTTTGCTGTTACTGTCAGCAGAATTGTTTTCTTTTCTAGATTGTTACTATATACTTTTGGGTTTCGTGTATTGAGCTTTTATTAGGCAACCTAACCAATCTAGTTCTATTAGTTTTTTAGTGGATTCCTTGAAATTTTCTGTATACAAAATGTTATCTGCAAGTAGAGATAGATTTACTTATCCATTTCCAATCTGGTTGCCTTATTCCTTTTTTCTGTTTGCCAGCTGCCATGGCTAGAACCTCCAGTACAGCGTTGAATAGACAGGGGCAGATATCCTTGTCTGGCAGAGGAAGAATGTCCAGTCTTTAAGGCTATGGGTTTTTTTGTAGATACCTTTTGTCAATTGGAGGAAATTCCCCTCAATTTCTAGTTTTAGTAATTTTATCTGAAAGAGTGCTGGATTTTAGGATGCATTTAATTTCACTCATATTAGATGCTTTTTCTACATCTGCTTGCAATGATCATGTGGTTTGTGTCCTTTATTCTACTGATGTGTTATATGGCATTGATTCAGTATAAACAGTCTTGCATTTCTGGGATAAGTCCCACTTGGTCATGGCATATAATTATTTTTATATGCTGTTGTGTTTCATTTGCTAGTATCTTGTTGAGGATATTTGCATCTGTATTCATAGCAGGTTGGTCAGTAGTTTTATTATGATTTTTTTTCTTTCTTTCTGATTTTGGTATTAAGGTAACATTGGCCTCAAAGTTGATTTGGGAAGTATTCCCTCCTCTTTTATGTTTTGGAAGGTTTTATAGAATGGGTTTTACATCCTTAAATTTTTGGTATGGATCACCAGAAAGCCATCTGGACCTAGCCATTTCTTTTGGGGTTGTTTTTGGTTACTAATTCAGTTTCTTTATAGGTTTCTTTAGATTCCATATGGCTTGAGTTGGTTTTGGTCAATTTGGGGATTCTGCACCCAATTCCAGTGGATATAAAGGGGGGGTTCCCCCCACATCACCGACAGGCAGTTGTCTGGGGACACTAGTTGGGTGTTTGCAGTTCAGCTGAATTCTGACACTACCTGGAAATGGTATCAGATTCCACACACTGAGGGCTCAGCCCCACAAGTCGCCTTACCCCGCACCTCAGACACACAGGCCCACATGGTCACCTGCGCTTCTGACTGGTTACGGATTGGAGGTTCCCAGGACCCCAGGCCCAGGTTGTTACCTGTACTTCTGATTGACTGATTAGAGGTTTCCAAGACCCCCCTCTTCAATTAATTTGCTAGAGTGGCTCACAGAACTCAGGAACGTTTTACTTACTGGTTTATTGCAAAGGACGTTAAAGAGTATTGTTACACAGTATTCAACCGAATAAAAAACTGAAAATCTAATTGGCTTTATTCAGCATTTCATGAATCGGGGCAGCATCGCCTCTAGTAAATAGGAACTCCTGAGGAGCTGCACAAAATGGAAGGCTTTTATAGGAGCAGGGGCGGGACAAGGAGGTTATTAGCAAGAGAAAAGAAAGTATTGTTTCAGGCAAGGTTACCTCACTAGTGCTGACCAGGAAATTCCAGAAATTTAATTCCTGGGAGATGTTGAAACTGTAGTTAAGTCATGGTTTGCTGTCCTGGGGGCAAGTGGTTCCAACCTGGGGCCTGTTGTTTCCTTTTTCTTTTTTTTAACAATAGGAATTAGCACCCAGATGGACCAGATGTGTAGGGTGATGAGGTATGTGGGAGAGGGTGTGGGAGCATCTGTGTCATTCTCCAGATCCTGTGCTCAGCAGCCCTGAAGCCCCCTGACCTTGTCCTTTTTGGGGTTTTATGGAGACCTCTTTACAGTCAAGAGTCATGGAATCAGCGGCCACTGGTGCCTGAGTGGACCTCCAGCTTCTCTGCCCTCCCTGGAGCTGTGTAGGGGGAGGGGAGGGGGGGGAGGGGAGGGGAGGGGAACCCTCTAATTGTCTGGTTGGTCCTCCTGGCACCTAGCCCCCATCCTTAGGTTCTGTCTAGAAGTCACCTCACTGATGCAACAAAAGACACCTTTATCACTCACTACTTGACAATCTGAGGGTTTTAGGAGCTCTGGTGCCAGAAATGAGCATGAAGACCAAATAATACATTTCTTATTATAAGTTACACTGTCACAGGTGTTTGTCCTTTTCATCCAAATGGTCGAGTATATTAGCATACAGTTAATAGTATCTCATTTTTAAAATTTTTTAAATTTATTTTACTTACTTCTTGAAGGGGGAGGTAATTAGGTTTACTTGAGGTACTGGGGATTGAACCCAGGACCTGTGCACACTAAGCATGTGCTCTGCCACTGAGCTGTATCCTCCCCCCTGGTATCACATTTTTTTAATATAAGGTTGGTAATAATGCCCTTATTCCTGGATTGTAGTCATTTTGAGCCTTTTTTCTTGATAAGTCTAGCTAAAAGCTTATCAATTCTGTTGATCTTTTCAAAGACCCATCTTGTGGTTTTGTTCATTTTCTGTATTTTTGTATTCTCGTGGCTAAAGTTTGGCAGCAGAGGATACAGTATGGAAAGAGGAAAAAGGTGATGCATAGGCAAAGTCCACAGAAGTCAGTGCGGGCTTCCAGGTCCTGCTCCCAGAGAGCCGCTTCATGCTTCCTCTGCAGCTGGACGCGGCAGGCTCACGTGGTCTCTGGAGGCGTTGATATACACAGTAACAAATTCTTGAAGATCCCAAAGAACGTTTGTTTATGTAGGTTATATCGGTATTTCCTTCATTAGAAACCAAAGCTGAGACACTTGTAAAAAATCATTTCATTGAAAAGTAACAAAAAGTTCTTACATATTAATGTAAATGTTGTCCAAAACAGTAGAAAACCATAGTAAAAAGAGTGGTATTGTTTTGTGTTTTTGCAAAGCTCTTTAGTATCTTTCTTAATAGGAAATAGTTGGATTCTCCTATCTGCTTCTGCATGTAATGTTTTGCTACTTGTTATTTTAGTTAGAAGTTGTTGAAGGGTGTTTCTTGGATGACAGAAATTCATTTCTGGTAGGTCACTGCTGCATTATGCCCCTAAACATTCACTGCCACAGTTCCTACCCACTTTTACGTTTTCCTTCTACGTGCTCATGTCATTGGGCAAAGTGTCGTGGCTTGGGTGGCTTAGAGCCTGGGGCTGGTCAGTGTACAGCAGTGGTTGCCATTCTTTCTCATCCTGCAAAACTTGAATGGCTCCCCTGTGGTTGTTAGGGAAGGAAGACAGCGCTGATCATGGGGGTAGGGGGCGCACAGAGACCATTCAGCTAGTTCACCCCGGATGCTTGCCACCATCTGCACCAGAAGATGCTGCTGGCCGATGGAAGATCTGAATCGAAGGACAGTTGAGGGAACAGCTGCTGACTTTGGGAGTGGATGTCCTTGGAGCTGTGTCCTTGGGCTGAGGCCTGAATACTTGATCCCATTAGTCATGATTCCTCATGGTTTCCTGATTAAGGGAAAGCAGAACCCTCTTGGATGTGTTTTCTAGACTGTAGTTACGGCTCTGAATTTAACTGCCTGCTGGATCTGTCATGCTTTACCTAAACTTGCTGACAAGAAGGGAGATTCTGTCCTATGCTTATTCTGGTACCTGAAGTCTTGAATCATTCCTCAACCTTCAGTTTTATAAAATCTGAATCTGAACCCCATGACAGTTAAAAATGCCGCTGTTGAGGTTCTTGGAATCCTGTCAGCAGAACCTGGGGCTACCGCAGTAAGCACTGTAGTGTGCCTGTAACGACGGGGGTGATTAGCAGGGAGTAACAGGTTTTACAGGTTTTCTTCAGCAGCATTGCAGCGTGCTTTAGGGGAACCGTTCAGTTCTATTCAAGGAGTCTCTCTACCTCAAGAGGCATAGAATTGGCTCACTCCTATTGTGGTAAGTGGTACTTCTCTCCTTATGCAGTTTGTGTCTCCACAGAACGTTGCAGCTCATGTAGCTGATACTTGCCTAGCAAACATTAATCACGTGCACTTGGAGGCAGTTGGCAGGGATTTCGAGGTACTGGAGACCACTGCCCCTCTAAAGGGTCGGGTTTCCCTGAGGCGCTGAAATGAGTTCCTAGACAAAACACCAAAGTAGGGTAACTGCCTGCTGCCTGTGTGCTCTGTGGTCTCTCATTCCAACTTTAGGGAATACTACAACAAGAAAAGGTGGTCTGAAACTTGTCTGACCTCTGCTGTGAAGACACAGCAAACTAAGTGTAAACTTTCGAGCCCCAGCGATGGTCCCGTTGCCTCTCTGAACTTCCTGCTGCCCAGTCGTGATGGGTGTATATGTGGTTGCCAGCACCCCGAGGTGTACCTGGATTAACCAGTCAGAAGGGGTAGAGCAATTCATTCCCACTTCCCCGCTCTCCCAGGGAGAACGCCACGTGGCTCTGAGAGCTGTGAACCTCGATGGCATGTGGGACATAATGGAGAGCCTGGCTCTGGCCTGGTCACTGTTACCCAGTGTTACCTAAGAGGAAGTGTAATCATTAGGGTATCTGACTGCGGTGGCCTGTGCTTCTGAGTCAGCTTTGGAGCTGGATACATGAAAGACTGGGGGGCAGAGATGTGGGTGAACAGCTTCTCCATGGGACTCTGATGACCTTTCTCTTCTTACAGGGCCTTCATCTCACTCTGACCCACACCTTGGCAGGGCGCCCCTACAAAGGTTGGTAAGCAGCCTCCTGAGAAATGCCACGAGGTGGCTTCTCCTCCGCCTCCCCGGTTGCAGGTGCACACAGACTTGCCAGCCTCCCCTCCCTTGGGGCGTGGCTGCAGGCTGTGAAGGGACCGCAGCTGAGGTTCTCAGCTGCCTAGGACTGCTGGGCTGCGCTCACTGTTGTGACCCTTGAATGTGATCATGTGTTTCAAGCATTCAGCACAGTTCTGGACGTAAAGTCAATTCTCAAATGTTAGCTGTTACTATAAAATTTAGGATAATCTATTCTTGAAAACCTAAATTAAGGGCTGATAAGCCTAATTTCTCCTATGACTTAAGGCCACAAAAAGCCAGAGCTGGCACAGATTGAGTAAATCTCGATACTTCTGGGATTCCTCAGAAGTGGGTTTTAGACTTAAGTGTCGGTATCTGTGGTTTTGTTGATCCATTGCAAGTCAGTTTTTCAGTGAAAAATACTGGCTTTCCTCAATTTGACTACATCAGTGGACTCTAGATAAACACATTGGAAGTGGAACTGAAACCATAATGGAAAGTTCCGATTTAAAATACCAGAATGGATATATGTGTTTTTTTTCCAGATATGTGACGAGTTATATGCTTTTTTTAAGAAGGTCCTATACTTTTGAGGTACTGAAGTGCTTATAGGTGACATCGTGCTGTTGATGGTTGACACCGATGTGAAGGGGTGGGGTGGAGACGTCTTCCCAGCTACAGGTTTAAATAGGGACTTCTGTTTAACTTGGTGTTTAACAATTACAGATAATGTTTGTTCATTGGACCAACGTTTATCAAAGGCTGCAAGACAGTTGTCTGGATGTGCATCTTCTGGGTGCCCTGAGACAGTCTTTTTTATGCTTGTCATCTTGGCTTTTAATAGAATCATCTTACACTACAACAGTGTTTCAGTTTCTTTGATAAATTAATGGTCCCTCTTGTATATAAAATAATTCTTGATGTGGCTCAAGTTTTTTCTTCCGTGTTCTGTTTCTTACTATTTCATTGAACCTAAAGCAAGCCTGGGCAAACCAATATATTATAAGTCCATTTTCATAGTTTCTGTTGCTGGTTGTGTGTGCTTGTGCATTTGTGTGTAAGATAATGACTATGATTATTCCTCAAAGGTATGATTTTTTAGGTCATTTTTTGCTTTGTAATTTTCTGTAATAAGGCTGGCTTACAAATAAAGGAAGCTGCTGGGTTGATGATTTTTCAGTTAAACCACGTTCTTTGCATTGTATGAATATAGAATATTTTAAAGTGAAAAAAATATCACAAATCTTTTTCTTAACGCTGGTGAGGTCTTCATGAAAATTTTATGTGAAAATCCACATAGATTGTTAAATTTGTAGTCTACTGCAGCCACTCACTTCCCTTTATTTCCCCGCATCAGAAATTCGTCTTGATTTTGCAGGTCACA
Organism: Camelus bactrianus; assembly: GCF_048773025.1. Taxonomy (NCBI): domain Eukaryota; kingdom Metazoa; phylum Chordata; class Mammalia; order Artiodactyla; family Camelidae; genus Camelus; species Camelus bactrianus. Next base: position 20,095,426 of record NC_133572.1, read on the forward strand.
ACTTGACATTCACAACTTCCTCTGCCACGGATTTCAGTGACTTGCTGTCTTTCCACTTTTCTCACAGGAAGTAATAGTAATAATAAGATTTAAATCATGAAACTGTCAAACCTAAAAACAGACTTTGTTTTCAGGATGTAGGGTTTTTTGTTTTTTTTTTAATTAAAATTTTTGAAAGAATTCTGTGATGACACGCAGCAAGCCTCCATGGATTCTGTCTTTGGAACAGGAGGGTGTGAATGGTGACTCTGAATCCCCCAGGTGGGCCATAGCACTTTATGAGAGTCGACACATCAGGGGTGCTTGTCTCGTGGCGAGGGCCACGAGGGCCACCACCGCTTCTCGGCATCAACATACTAGTATTGCCTGTTCTCCAAACCGTAACAGCCAGATGGGTGGGTTAGTAGAGCTAAACTTTGTGCCAGCTGTGTCAGGATCATTATTTAGGGTTTGCTGATTTACCTGTAGCTATTCATGGCAGGGAGGTTCCTTGGAGAATTCCCCACAGCAGAATATAAGCATCCAGTGCTTTTTGGCTTGCTGGCACCTGTGCCCATCTCTGGGCTGCTTGCTGACCCTTTCGCCACTTGACAAGAGTACATGGACTCTTGGATCCAATCCAAAGGAACTGCCAGAGAGGAGAGAGCCTTAAAAACAAGGAAACCAGTGGACAGTTATGCACTAACTGCAACCTGAGCTCCTGTAGTTTTGTTTTCCTTTTTACCTCCACTGGAAATGAATGTGGGTGTGTATAATGTGTTTAAAACTCCTATTTCCTTGTTGATGTTTTTTCCTGCCAATTCTGTTCATTATTGAAAGTGGAGAATTGAAGTCTTCGACTCTTGGTGAATTGCCTATTTCACTTGTCTGTTTCGCTTCTTGAATTTAACGCTCTGTTAAGTGCATATATGTTTATAATTGTTATATCTTGGTGGGCCAACCCTTTTGTGGTTATAAAATGTATAGTCACTCTGCCTTTCTTGTGGCTGCTATTTGCATAGTATCTTTTTCTGTCCTTTTATTTTCAGTCTGTTTTTATCTTTGATCGAGGTATGCCTATTGGAGACAGCATATAGTTAGCTAACGTTTTTAAAAAAATACAACCCGACATTCCATCATTTGGATTGTTTAACGCACTCACTTTTCATGTTGCTGATATAGAGAGACATGTGCGGTTTGTACTATTTATCTTCTGTCTCATGTCTTTTTGTTTCTCACTCTTTTGCATTAAATGAATATTTTCTAATGTGGCATTTTTGCTTTTAATATTTTTTCACTATGTATTTTTAAGTCATTTTATGGAAGCACAAGTTACTTTTAAAAATTGTTTTTATTTCTACCTTTAAAGGTGTTCAGCATTTAAAATAGGATTTGTTGTATTTGTGATTTTTAACCAAGTTAAAAGATTCTCACTGGTGTGGGGTGTGGAGAGCTAAAGACTGGGGCCCAGGGAGGTTATGTGTTGTGTTTCTCTGAGTGCCAGCAGTCCTGGAGGACGTGCAGTGGTGTGCCTGCATACGTGTAATTGACTTAGCCCAGTGGAGACAGGTTGATACTTAGGAATAAAGGGAAGGGGAGTAGGATTTTAAACACAGAGATTTGATAGGAGGAGTGTCAGCTTTGGCGCTGCAAATGAAGGTTACATCTACAAGACTTTTTATAGATTTGGTGGTCGTAGGATGACAGTGTATTTCTTTCCCCTCTGAGATATAAGCAGCTGAGTAGGGGGACCATGTGTGGGTTAGAGTGGCTGGGGACCAGGGAAGAGAGATGAGGTCTCAGAAAATAGAAGAATAAAATTAATATAAATATAATTTTCAATAAAATGAGGTAGAATTGTTGGGTACTTGAGTTTGATATATGTGTTAATAAATTAAACTCAGTTCATTGGCTTGTGTGATTTTATTCCCCCAGAAGACATTCATCATTCCTGTGCAGAGAAGGAAATTCTGAAATTCAGCCATAGTTGGAGTTTGTCAGGTAAGTGCCATGACTGTCGCAGGTGAGGGGTGATAAGAGGGCAGGGTGGAGGTCCTTCATTCAAGGTCAGTCATTTATTTTGTTCCAGTCACTGTCCAGGGGTTGAAAGTCAGAAATGAGTAAAACGGATCCCTGCCATCGGGGAACCTGCATCCTAGTGGGAAGATGCTCCGTAGGCAAGTGAGCACACAGTGTCCTTTCCCAGGCTGACAAGATGGGTTAGATTCAAGTATCTAATGTTCCTTCTACCCAGGATTCCACCAAAATTTCAGAAAAGGTGTTTCAAAAAGAAAAAAAAAGAAAAAGGACATGTAATAGGACAGAAACAAAAAATACGGAGAAGATAAGAGATACTGGAAGCTGGAATTTGGGGGCAAAGGAGTTTATCTTTCCAAGAAAAACTTAAATGATAGACTATGGAAACCCTGCCTGTGGTAATCTCCATTACAGTATTTCTTCAGAAAAATCTAAGAATATATTGTATACAAAAGTAGAGACTCTGCAGTCAGGAAAAACTTCAGAAAACTTTTAACTTCCTCCATTTAATTTAGGTAGTTCAAGGTTGGTTTTCTAGGCTTCAGTTTTCTTTGCCAGCACAGGAGAATGGGGGGAAGAAAAACCCTCATAATTATTCCTAAAGAGTGTATCTCCTTCCTACCTATGGGCTCTGTGTGAGGCTGCCAGGCCTGCCCTAGGGAAATAACCACAGCAATTTCTTCCATTTCTAGAGTCTGGAAGTCTAAGATCAAGGTGTTTGGTTTCTCCTGAGATCTGTACTTGCAGACAGCTACCTTCTCCATGTCAGTTCACGTGGTCTTTCCTGTGTGCACACTGGTGTCTTATAGGGACACTAATTCTGTTGGATCAAGGCCCCATCCTGATGACCTCATTCAACCTTAATTGCCTCCCTAAAGGCCCTCTGTCCAAATACAGTCACACTGGAGGTTAGGGCTTCAATGTGAATTTTGCAGGGGACAGAGAATTCAGTCTGTGTAACAGCTACTCATGCCCAAACTCATGTAAGAATTAGGGGGAATTACTGGAAATTTATCATTAACTCTTGCAATACTGCTGTTTACTTTGTATTATACTTCTGTCTGATCAGTTGTCTTATTAAGGAGCTTTCCTGGGAGAAGGGACATAAGGAATATACAGGTCTTTTCCTTGGGACCTGTTTTTTAACTGAAATGGGTGCACTGTCAGGCTGGACCAGCCACGGGTGATCTGGCTCCCTGACAGATGAAAGCTCAGAGAGGGTGGTTTCTTTACTACTTTGATCAAATGGCAGGTCAGGACATAGAGTTCATCAATGACTTTGACTTTCACATAAGTGAGAAGAATCGAGCAGAGAAACAGACAGCAAGGATGCAGAATGAAAGTTAAACCCCTTGGAACCAAAGTGCTTGTAATGAACCAAGTCCGTGCATCCATAGTAGGAAAGTCCAGTTGGTCCAGGAGACCAGCCTCCAGGAGGCACTCAGGCAGGTGTGGATTACTGCTGGGTCGCAAGCAATGAGGTGAAGATGGTCCACTTGGGCAGAGCCTGATGGCCGTTGCCTTAGCAAGTGGATCCTCAAAGAGATGGGAGTTACAGCAAGACTTGTCTCAAACTGACAGTCCCAGCTCACCTATATTTATAGCCCCTGGAACACATTATCTCCAAGACCAGATGTTCGGTTTGGGAGGGGGAGAGTTTCCAGCACCAACTGTGTCACCTCAGGTCAACTTGGCAGAAGATCCCCAAAATGTCTGTATTTGGAGACAGAGATCTTCAGTGCCAGCTTTCTCCCTTTAGACGTCATCTCAGGTCAGCTTGGTAGGAGAGCCCCACAGTGTCTGCCTTTGCCTGCCAGCACGCACGGGTCCGTCCTGGCCAAGGTACAGCAATGGCTAAAAGTGAAACCTCCTAAGTCATGGAGTCAGTTTCCTGTCAAGGCGTTGTTCCATGCTTGACACCAGACCTCAAAGGCTCCTTCCTGTTGTATTATTTATGAGCAAATACGTAAGTAAACGTGTGTATATATGTATGTATCTAAAAGCCACAAGAACCGCATCAAGACATCACACACATGGTAACACATGCCTTCAATCTTAGTTGACTGCACTATGACCCATAACTTAATAGATCTAAAGGATCTACAGATTTTGTATTTTCTGCATAACCTCTATGAATAGTCAGATTTGTATTTTCCTTCCCAGTTCTTACACTTTCTAGGATCTCCAGTGCAACCGTGAATAGAGGGGGATGGTAGTGGCATCTTTGTTTTATTCTTACTATTAGTCTGAATTTTTGAAGTTACCATTTATCAGAATTAAGGAAATTTTCTTTCTACGCTAGGCTTAATACCAAACCAAGAGTAGAAACTAAAATTCCTTTTAATGAATTTTAATTGAATTTAATCAAAAATTCTTATCTCTTGAAATGATCATACAACTAAAGAAATTATTATAATGTAATTTGAGTAATTTTCAAATGACAAACCTTATATTCCTGAAATAAACTCAGTTTTATCATGATGTTATCCTTTCCATTTATCACCCCATTGGGTTTACTCATTTTATTTAGGACTTTTTTGCATTTGTTTCCGAAAGAGATTGGCTTCTTGAATGTCCTTCTTTACAGTTTTTGTTATGAGAACTTCAGTACATAAACTGAAGTACCCCCTTTTTTATCCTTAAAGAGGTTATGTTGGGTTATTCCGTAAATGGTAGAACACTCCAGTAAACCCATATGGGCCTGGTGTTTTCTCTGTGAAAAGATATTTAATTACTGGTGTAATTTCTTTAAAGAGAAGTAGTATTTTTACTATGTTAGCATTGGTTGAGTGTGTTTCTCAAGGAATTTCTCCATTCCACCTAAATTTTAAATGTATTCAAATAGTTACTCAAAGTAATACACATTATCATTTTAGTGTCTGTAGGGTTTAGTGATAGCCTCTTTTCCCAATATTGTGTGTGTGTGTGTGTGTGTGTTTGTGATCAGTGTTGTCAGAGGCTTACTGATATTCATTCTTTACCAACTTGTGACATATTGAATCTCTGTATTTTTGTTCATTACTGTATTTCACTCCTTCACTTCTTTTCCTTGGATTAACTTGTTATTCTTAACTTGGATTAATGCAGACATTGTTTCCCAGTCATCTTTTTTTTTAAATAAGTCTATTTAATGCTATAAATGAGCCTCAAGTCTTATGTGAACATTTGGATAGAAGCCTGTTACAGAGAAAAGCCAGAAGGAAGTGGCCCATTTTTAAAGTGCTTTAAAGAAAAGAATTGTCACCCCCAAATTCTGTATGTAGTAAATATCTATCCTGGCTTGTCCCCGAGTCCCCCCTCACCCCACACAATGCATATGTTGCTGCTCTAACCTCCAGTGTGACTGTGTTTGGAGGTGGAGCCTTTAGGGAGCTAATTATAGTTAAACAAAGCTGTGAGGGAAGGGCCCTGATCCAGTAGGACAGGTATTATGATCAGAGGAAGAGACAGCAGAGATCACTGCATTTTATTTATCTGGCAATTTTCTAGTTACTTTTTTCCTATGATTTCTATATTAATTCCACTGTGAATTAATCTGAGTTATTTTAATCCTTCAAAAACAAGGTTTGCTTATGGCCTAGCCATATGGTCAGTGCTGGTAAGAATTCCAGGTATACTTGGAAAGAATGTGTATTTTGCACTTGTTAGGTGTACTGTTAATATGTGTAGGTCAAATTTGTTTAATTTTGTTATTTTAATCTGTCTTTCTCCTGTCGTATGTTATGGTTATATTATTATTGTCCATTTGTAGATATGTACTGTTGGTGAGAGTGTAAGTTATTTCAGTCTTTTTGGAAAGCAGTTTGTCACTGCTCATGAAAATCATTGTAATGTCCTTTGACACACTGGTTTCACTTGCAGGAATTTCCAGAAACATTTAGCACACCTATAAAAGCATAAATATAAGAAAGTGCAGTGTAGGATAGTTTTGAGAACCAAATACCCATCACTAGAGGACTGGTTAAATGGTGATATGCCTATAAAGTGGAATGGTATGCAGACAGTGAGATAGGTGTTTGTGCACCAAAATGATAAGATATCCTCAGTAAGGAAATTATGCAAACTGTGGGCAGCATGTTTGGTAAGATTCCATTTGTCTTAAAAAATGAGGTTTTATTTATCTGTTAGTGTTTTTCACACACACAAGTTTTCTGAAAGAAGAGGTAACAATAGATGCCTCTAGAGAGTTAGACATTGGGGATGGTCAGTAGTAAGAACTTTTTAGTATATGTTTGATTTTTTTTTTAACAGTGAACATGGGTTACTCAGAGTAAAAAAGCTAGTTAAATAAATGAAGCAGTAAGTAATTGCCACTTAAAAGTGCAACAAACAAAATACTACCTGTAATGTGAGAATGAATTCCTTAAACACCCCAGAAATTGTATTGACATTTGCCATATTTATTGCATCTTTCTTTGCTGTTCTTCTTACCCAAATTAAAGATGAGGCTTTGTCTACTCTGAGGCTTCAGAAATTTTGATAGACATGTTCAGCATTGGTGATAAGGTGAACTAATTCTCTTTGAAATTCTATCCAGGCAAAACAGCTTTTTAATAAAAGATTATTTTATTTCCTGCAGATTTCTGACATTCAAAACAACTGGCTTTTAAGACTCTGATACTGCATCAAATCGACGATGAACTGGAATGCAAAACCAGAGAGTGTCGCCTTACCACCACAGTATCCTAAAAAACAGGCATCTTTTTTGGAGCAGGCTTTAGTTAACACACTTAGCATGACGTCTCAAAGTTCTTTAAACCATCCTGGAAGTAACCAAGAAGGATGCCCATTTCTCAGTAATTCAAATCCAGTTTCACAGCCACTGCTCAACATCAGAAATTATAAATCTCAACAAATGCCTATTTCTGATATGCATGGTGGGACAATTGTGACCTCACAGACGTCCGTGGAGAGAATAATACATGCCAATGTTAAAGGACCCAAACAACGAAGTCATGATTTGCACATGCCTTCAGGAGTTACACAGGATGTGTGGCTGAACTCGCCGATGAGGAATTCTATGCTTTCTCATACAGGGGCAACTGTATCTCATCAAACTGGTTTCGGAACGAACATGCCCAATGTACATGCACTACAGAATCAATTTGTAACATCAGATACCTATTCTATGCAAATACATATGATCCCTTCTAATTCTGGAAGAGTTCCTGTAACTTATCAAGGAAACCCAAGACTTAACCCACCTTTACCCGAGCAGCAGGTTGACTGGTCACAGCAGTGTGCGTCCAGTGGACTGCCTTACCCAGATTACAGGCCACTTCCAAAGCAATACAGCTATTCACCACGAAGCTTTTTGCAAGATCCTCCTTTTCAGGAACAAAACCCTATGTCATCTGTATCACTACAAGTTAAAAAAAGTCACCCTCCAAATCCTGCACTGACTTTACAGTCAAAGCAGACTGCAACCGTACCGTCCTACCAATACGCAGTTACTCAAACTGACAAAAGGCCACCCCCCCCTCCTTACGACTGTCGGTATGCAAGCCGTCCTCTGCAGAGGACTCAGCACGTTGTTAAAGTCCCTTCTATGGAAGTTCCTCACAGTCAAGACGTGCACTTACCTGAAATGAGGAAAGAATTTTTTAAAGGTTTTCAACAGCAATGGCAAAACGTTAACGAAAGTTTCAGCATGATGGGAAATCCCTGTAACTTGAGAGGAAATAGCAACGTCAGTCAGCCTTTTGATGAACCTGTCAGATCGTCTGTGGATGGTGTTCAGGCTCTTGCTCAAAGTAATCAAGAGGAAAGAATGGATTCCCGAAATCTGACTTCAAATCAAGTACTTGACACAAGTGCCACAAAAGAAAAGTTAGTGAGGGATATTAAAACGTTGGTAGAAATAAAAAAGAAGTTTTCAGACCTTGCAAGGAAAATTAAAATTAATAAAAATCTTTTGATGGCAGCAGGCTGTATTAAAACAACAAATACCCCTTACGGTGAATCGGCTCAAAATTCTGAGTTGTCTCTGAAACAAACTGTCAAAATCCAGCCTGGGCCACAGGTAACCCTGGTCACTCCACAGACTGCAGAGAATAAACCACCAACAGTAATGGGATCTGCAGAAGAAACAAATAGAATACATAGTACATTGAATTCCACCCTTCAGGACAGAAATTTTAACCAAGTCAGTTCTGTTTTACTAAATTCTGCCTGTTCGGAAAAATTGCCAATACCAGAAGGGTTACATGATTTGAAAGTTGTGAGTTCTTTAAAGACATCAGCTGTTGAGATTACCCAGGCAACACTAAATAACACCCAATTTTCATCAGGAAATTTTGTCAACGTTGCACAAAATGGGCCAACAAATTCTGAAACAGCTTCTCTTCCTCAGTCTACGTCCTTTGAGGAATATGCTTCAAAATATCCAAATAAAAATAGGCTAATTCTCAGTTTACTCGCACCTGGAGATAAAACTCTGAAGACATTATTAAAAGATACTAATGAAACTATTCAAGATTCAAAGCTGCATAGTTTTGAAATAAATCCAAATGCCCAAAACACTGGTGACCAACTGAATCTGAAAACCATGGAAACTCCAAGTACATGTAATATAAATGCCAAGATTTCAGACAGTTCTTCTTGCTTTCAGCTTAAATCCTTAAATGAACTGTCTTCTAAAAGTGACCACCACTTTTCAACGGAATTGCTAGCAACATGTCTTTCTTTGTGGAAAAAGCAACCTTCAGAACTTACAGAAGGAAAACCATGTAATGAGTCAAAAGCAAACAGAACTGCAGTTGGACTTTCAAAGCCTGTGGAAACCTGCGAGAAGAGTCCACTTCCAGCTGTTGGAAATTGTCAGAATAAGATTGTAAACAGCTCACAAGAAGCAATTCTGTCGATGGTGGCACAGAATTATGAGTCTTCAGGTGCAACGACTACAAAGGGAATTGCTGTAGTGTCGCCCTTAATTCTTTCAGATGTCAAAACACTGTCTGTCAGAGGTGCAACTCCTGAAGCCTTACCTGAAGCAGTGTATCCAGTTATTGAAGAAGGCAGTGTCTGTAGCTTACAGAATAAATTGGTAGAAGATACTGCTTCGAAGATTACTGTTAATGAGCCAGTAACAAGTACTACAAGCAGCAAGGTTTTCCCACTGATTCAGAAGGAAAAGCATGAGCCAATGAATGCTAATTCAGAAGGCACACCTCATGCCAGTCAAGGGAAGCAGAACAGATCAGAGCCAGATACCCAGTATCCTATGAGGGATCAGCAAGCTTCGTGTATATCAAAGGATAGCGACGCTGTGAGCAGCGATGTATTACAGATTGGCGATATTTGTTCTCTTGTTGAAGGCGATACCTCTTACAATTCCCAAATAGCAAAGATATTCAATTTGTCCCCTTTAAACAAAGTTGAGCCACAGAAGCCCTCTCTGCCCAACCCCCAAGGGACAAATAGTAGCCAACAAAATGAACAGTTGGATAACATCACTGAAAATAAAGACTTTGGTTTTCAGGATATTGTGCCGTGCACAGATGTGTCACGTAAAATAACTGACCAGTCACAGTCACTGCAACCTTCAGAATCGTCATCTTTGAAGTACGTTGAAGCAAAGAGTGGCATTCTGGAGGAAAGCAGTTTGGAGCATGTCGCTAAAAATGAAGGCATGGCTGACGATACGTGTTCATCGGCTGCTGTTCAGCAGGACAGTTGCCCTCAGGAAGGTGATGTGTCCTGCACTTATACGGACCAGGATCCTACAAGAAACGAGATTCTCAGTGACAAGACACCCATCTTATACCTGCACGATCAGCTGTCAGAACTTTTGAAAGAGTTTCCCTACGGTATTGAACCTGTGAACTTGCATGAAGGTTCTGTTGTCCAGCAAACGACAGACCAGATGTCAAAAGCTCAAGCTTGTGACAAAACCGGTTGTAACTCCAAAGACTCCACAGACCAAATCCAAATTACGATATTGAACTTGGAGCAAATGAAAGAATTATTTCCTGAGCAGGACGACCAACTGACAGAACCTCAGGAAGAAAAGCCTGTCCCAAAAGACAGGAAGCAGTGTGACCCACAAGCACGTACAGTTGAAGAAAGTTGCGAGTCTGTAGCAGTGGATTCAGAAAAAGATGATGTGCGTTGTTGTGCACTGGGGTGGCTCTCTATGGTTTATGAAGGAGTTCCTCAGTGCCAGTGTAGTTCTAGTGAGAACTCAGCCTCCAAGGAAGAAGGGAAAGGGCCGTGTTCTCCCTTGGAGACCAGCAGTTACAAACAAGGACAGAGAACTGATAGATGTGACCCTGTTGCATTTAATAAGCCTCCGAGTAATAATCCAGAGACTCCTGTGAATTTACCAGTTGAGAAAAAGCATGTTCCTGAAACAGAGCAAGGCAAGAATGTAGAAGATAAATCCAAAGCAAAACCTAACAGCTCCCTAAGGACAGAACAAGAGTTGTCTGGTCCACTTCTATCCAAAGCTGATAAGAAACTAGATTCCTCCTTGCAGAGTCACAAAAGAAAAAAAAGACTGCAATTTCATGAGATAACTTTTCACTCCACAAGCAAAATTACAAAATTTTCTCAAGAGGGCCTGCAGAGGAAGCTCATGGCCCAAAGCCTACGCCCATTAAAGCCAAAGATGGGTTTTTTGACAAGTAAAAATAAAGATCTGCATATGAAAAATGGCTCCCTGGTGCCATCAGTGTCCCCAGAAAAGAGAAAATTGAAAGCAGGTGGCTCCAAACAAAAAGTTTTGGAAAAAAGGAAGTTGGATGAAGGGAGCGTACTTGACTCGGAGATGAAGAGGAAGAAGAACGATAAGCCCGAGCGGGGTAAACATGTGGGAGGCGGTTCCTTTAAATTCCGTTCTCTTTTCTCCACCCCCAGTGAAAGAGCCAGGATTAAAGAAAAGACGGCCCCGAACGTTACGTCCCCAGGCTCCAAGGATAGCTCATCGAAAATTCATAGAGTCCTGGCCCCGAAGGAGTATTTATCAAGGCAGACGCTTATAGAAGCAGGGCCTAGCGGCAAAGCGTTAAAGAAAAGTTACGCAAAAAGCGCAACGTGTGACTCCCAGCACGTGAGGCCCGGTAAGCTTTCTGTGCGAGTTGGAAGTTGTGAGAAGTCAAACAGCAGCCTTCAGACCGCCAAAGAATCGTTTAATGTCTGTACCAGCCGTGGCAAAACCCTCAAAATCCATCATTCCAAGGAGTCTAAAACATACATTTCAAGGAATAGTAAAGGAACGGTTGGTGGAAAACAGCCTGATAAAATGTGGATTGATAAAACCAAATTAGACAAGAATTTAAACAATGCAAATAGTGACGTTGAATTCAGCCAGATGTCCTCCCAGGCAAAGGATCAAAGGAAACTATATCTGAACAGAGTTGCATTTAAATGCACTGAACGTGAGCGCATTTGTCTCACAAAATTAGATAATTCACCCAGGAAGCTTAATAAAGAGAAGAGACCAGAAGGTAAACCTAAGAGCCTTGTACCTGTGAAAGATGCCGCGGAGAAACTGAGCATGCTGGAGTTTAAGTTATGTCCAGAAGGACTGTTCAGTAAGAATACAAACCCCGTTGAAGACCAAAAGGATCTGCAGCCTTGTCCTAGGAAGGAGCAAGCCCCTGTGCAAGGTCCAGTTTAATTTTTTTTGATGGTGTCTGCAACGTTTTAACACATTTTCATTGTAGGTCCTGCAAGCGGGGGAGCACCTCTCCTGCCATCTGAGTAGCTAGGACCAACTTGAATGCGCTTTGCTTTTCTTAGTATTTGGTTTTCTCAGTAAGTTGATGGTTCGTTGGGCAGTGTTTGTTTTAAGTTTATTTCTCCCTTACTGTAAATGATACCAGAGTCATACTAGTGATAAGAGGGGTATCAAATTGTAAAGTCTGCCAAGTACAGAGATTTCCTTTTGTGCCAAGAGGTGAAAAACATTCTTCTAAGTTAGAAAAGCATTACATATACGTTGTTTCAAGTCTTGCTTTTGTCCGTTCTTTGGGCTTGCAATTTCAAAGCCTTCTGAATTTGAAATTTTGGTCTGAATAGTAGGAAATACGTAAGGATTGTTTTTATATGTATGGAAGTGGTCCAGCTCACTGTCATTTTTGAAGCAGGTGATGACTGTGTTGTCACTAAAGTGGTGATGTCTAGTCCACTCACGAAATACACGGTGGGAACACGGTCGAAGCTGTACCATTCCGTGTTACCACACCCAGAAGGGCAGTCATGACTTTTGGTTAGCCGGATGATAGAATTCTCAGTGTAGTGCAGGGTGGGAGGAGAGAGTAGAGAACTAATTATTTCTGGTAGTAAGGACACATTTAGGGTTTGTGGATATCATATATAAAACATTGTTGAGAAACCCAGACTGGGAAACTAAAGGATTTGAGTGGAAATCTCACTTTCTCCTGTGCTGTTCAGATAGTGTGTGTCGGGGTGCTTAGAGTTACAAGGTAAATAAGGCACATTTTCTTGGAAGGTGGTGGTGGGATAGATGATTAAATAGGAGTATATGGTTCATTTTGTAAGGTATTGGTGATGACACTTGGTTCTTATAACTGGATCCTCCCTGAGGCGCTGGGTGTGATGGAAACGTTGGAAGTGGGTGGACCAACATGAGGCACGTTCTCTATCTCGTGTGCCCTTAAACACCTTGGGGCGAGTTGGTGTTCAGCCTGTCTGGGAGAAACATAATTGAATGGTGAAGATAAGCTTTTAAATTGTGAGATACTCAGGCACTTCATATGGGAGAAAGCATTTTTCCAGGCCCTCTCTAGAAAGAGTTATCTGTGAATGTATCTAATGTCTTCTAAAATCTATTTTAGGCTTACATGATTTTCTTTCATTATAGTACTAAAAGAGGTGATTAGCAGTATCTAGAGGTCTGAAATGAATATTTAAATAGTTTCAGGAATAAAAAGTACAAAAGAAGACTGGTTAAAATGTGTGACTGAGGAGAAAAGGATGCCAGAAGCCAACCAAGAAATAGGTAAAATCATCTACGTTTTGATTTTATTTGTTGGGTACTCTGTCGTATATAAGCTGAATGCTGATTAAGAAACTTTTGTGAGATTTGATTTTTATCCATATTCTTTTAAGAAATAACTTGGTGTGTATGTGTGAGTGGTAGGAAGACATTCTGTTTTTTTCTGTCATGCTGTGGAGAGGGAAGCAGTGATGTTTCCTTTTAGCAAGAAAAGTAATTCTCATCACAATACTTTTCCTGTGTTGACTGTGGACAGTATATACTTGGTTTTGCAGCTCAGAAGTTCCCTCCCGAATACTCAGTTCTGACACTGTAGTGAGAAAATGGCTGTAGAGGAATGAATGAATGAGTGTGGGCTATGTTCAAATTAAACTTTACCAGTACTTGAAAGAGGCTGGATGTGGACTACAGGTCATACCCCTAGATGAGATGATAGGTAAGTTAATTCAATTCTCAAAACCAGGTGGACAAAGATGTTTCTGTTTATCAGTGAGAGGTTAGATCATTTGACTGGAGTTACATAGTCAGTGGCTGAACGGGGACTTGAATCCAGTCTTTCATTTTGATCATGAAAGTCTGATGCTCCTAATTGTTTATTTACTTATTTATTTGTTGGCTGGGGAGGGATTTGGCCTGAGGGCCAACCAAAGCCTCCAGCATCTGATTTAATTAGTGGAATGAATATATTTTGGATTTAGGGTTTTGCATTGAGAATTAGAAGCTAGGGTTCAAGAGTTTTGTTTTAATTTTGGTTAATTGAATACACAAAGACGAGTTTATATGGAGTCTCTTAGAAACAGAAAGAAGCAGAACTTCACCGTGAGCAACAATAAAGCACATTTTTAAACAAGAAGTGTGAAAAAGGATGAGGGAGAAGAGCTTAAAACAAATAAATGTACTTAAGCAGGCGTGTAGAATTGAGTCTTGTAGCCTGAAGATGCATGTAGGGAAAAAACTCAGCTGAATCACAATCAAGAAAGAAGAAATGCGCTATTGATTAGAACAGGAAGACGACCAAAAGATGGGGAAATGAATTAGAGCAGAAAACGCTTCTAAAGTGGAACACAGGAAGTCAAAAATGAGAAAGGTGGAAATGGGTGTGGAGGATTGGGGCAAAATGGTCCTTGGAGGTGGGAGAGAGACATAAGCATTACCTCAGAGATAAAGAGGCATTACTGGGGTGTGAATCAGAAAATATTCAGAAGACAGAAGTCCGCGCAGATTGACGGGAGGCTCAGGGAGACGCATGAGCTAAACGACGGACATAAAGGCGGCTGCAAACAGGATGAAGAAATAGAGAGTCCAGGTGGGACGTCAGAATTCAGGATCACAGTGAAAAAGGCACCATCCAGGGCCCAGACACAGTGAGAGCGGCACCAGGGAGAGAGACCAGCCAAGAAACAAGGCGCGGGGCTCCGTCAGAAGTCAGGAGTCTGAGGTTTGCAAATGTTAGCCACTATACATAAGAACAGATTTTAAAGCAATTTCTTCTGTGTAGCACAGGGAACTATATCCAGTATCTTGTAATAACCTTTAATGAAAAAGAATATGAAAACAAATCTGTGTATGCGTGACCGGGACATGGTGCTGTGCACCAGAAACTGACACATTGTAACTGACTGCACTTTAATTAAGAACAAACAAAAAACAAACTAAGGAGACTCAGGGAAAGCGTGAAAGACAAAACATCCCAGACGGAGAGGCTGGAGACAGAACCAGCGTGGAGTGAGACAGAGACAGATGTCGCAAGCTCCCAACCAGCTGTGAGAAACGCATTTCAGATAAGTAGGCCCTGCGTTTGGCAGAGGTTGGAGTGTGGGCGGAGCAAGTTGTGGAACTGTGGGCCAGGGCGAGGGAGGAGAGGAAGGAACAGAAGCCCCTGAGAAGCAGCTCAGAGCCCGACCCCAGGCGTCAGCATTACTGGCGCGGGAAGGAGAGCTAACGCGGACACAGAAGACATTGAAACAGAATTAAGAGGACAGAGTACTTGGCCCACCCAGGCAGGAAGAGGTAAAACAAGACTTACCCAGAAAGGAGTGGCTCGAGCAGAAATGGAAAGTGGGAATTTGTTATTGGAACAGCTTCTGAAATCAAGAGGCACATCCAGGAATGCACAGAAAGAGGAAAGTTGGCCGGGTCCCTGAGAACGAAGGGATAGTGAGGCTAACGGCAGCACCGCAGTGGCCTAAAGCAGGAAGGGACGGCTGTTTCCGAGCCTAATGCATAGTAGCAAGGCCAGAGGACTTGCAGACGGCCCTTTGCACTCACTCTTTGGAACTGGCTTTTTATATTGCTCGTTCAGATGGCTGTTAGGAAAGTCACCTTTATAATGTGCAATGATAAGAGGTTTATTGGGCAAGGATAAAGGAGGGGCACAAGCAGCCCTGGGCAGGGAAGACAGGGCCGCAGAGGAGAGGCAAGATGTCCTGTGTGCGTCATTCATAATTCTATAGGTAGAGAGCCATAGCTTGTCACACTGAGCGCTTGGCCCTAGTTTATCCAAGACGAAAACACATTTTTCCTCTCAATTTAGACTGCTTGTATACTGGTCACCAACTCTAAGAATAATGGATAAAATTTTTGTTTCCTCAGATGATAATGTTTTGGCTCATTCAAGACTCGCCAAGGGAAGCTTCAGTGCGGATGGATTTGAGACACTACAAAACCCAGTAAAAGACTCAAAAGCAATGTTTCAGACCTACAAAAAGATGTACATGGAGAAGCGAAGCAGGAGTCTTGGTAGCAGCCCGTTAGAGTAATTCTGAGACTCAGTTCTTCTGATGGTTCCATAATTGCCACCAGAAAATCTGTCACTTTAAGTTCAGAATGTTTTTCTGGAAATACAATTGCCATGATAAAATTTCTCAGAGATTTTGGTTACCACTTAGGTTATGCATATCATTGAAATCACTTAGTTGGCTTGAGAACCTTATTTGTGAGTAGCAGACGTAAGAAATAGACGGTGTTTGTCAAGGAAGCCATAAGGGATGGAATTTTGACGTTCTTAAACCAAGTTTACCATTATCTTGAAAGGCATTTTTATCTTATTTTGAAATGCTAACTAAAGGAGACCTGTTCCTCAGTTAGGGACTTGTTTATTTCAGCTGGGACTGTAAATATATTTTTGTTTCTAAAACATGTTAGCAAAACTTATTTTTCAAAAATGCTGTGAATGTTGTCAAAGTATATTCTTAAGTACTTTGTACCAAATTGTAAACTTTTTGTCAGAGGTCTTGTTTTATACTTGTTAAACTGAACACAACTTTTGCATAATGTTTAAACATTACATTTCATACTTGAAATAAACATTTATTTTTTAAAAAATATATTTGAAATGGTTTGATTTGTGTTTGATTTCCTACCCTTGACAACAGGGCACATTTTAGAAAGTTGTTTTTAAAAGGAGAGCCATTAATCAAGCTGTCACAATTAAGTATTTCCAGGGTGCATTCAGAAGAACAATTTCACTAGGTTTAGGAAATTGCAAGAAAGTAAGGAAGGCAAAGTATAGCTCTTCAGATGTCTCTGGGTTTTACTGTAAGACTACTAGAAGTAGAAATTGTCTTGGTCTTAATGCTGCATACGTAGCTCCTATTCATTTAGAAACATCTCAGGGGTTAGGGAGAAACAGGGAGTTGTTCAATGAGTGTATAGTTTCCGTTTTGCTCTTGTGACTGTTCTCAGCACTACTGAACCGTGTGCTTCTATCCGTAAGATGGTAACTCTTAACGTGTATTTTATCACAGATTTAAAAAATACATTCTGAAGACTTCAGAAGATGGGGCTTTTCAAAATATTAAGCACCGTGTTTCCATGGGGAAAGCAGCTATGCTCACCCTGAGTATTTGATGGTTTAAATGAGAGGATTCAGTTAGAAAAACAGTATTCGGTAAAACTGGCGCCATAGCGCCACTCAGAGCAAAGCAATGGTTCCAAGCTTACTAGTGGTCGTTATATTGGTCATTGTGTTCCTTACTATGGGGATCTCTCGATTTAACCCGTCTTTTAAATATCCTAAGCGATGGAATGGCAAGTCACTGAGGGAACTGCTGCGTGCATTGCAAAAGACTTTGAACCGGAGGGATGCAGAAGCAGCGGTGTGACCCTCAGAAGAAGCACATGTAATTGACTCGTAAACTGAACTAGTCCTGCGGAACGTCAGTTTTACTTGAATCACTGACACGTTTGTCTCAAACTACATCATCCTGATACTTCAAGGAGAAAAAGAATATTCGTTGTTGATAAAATTTGAACTTTCCAAGAAAAATGAGGATTTTAGGAACTTCGTATTGGAGACCCCGAGTTTGACAGCATCCCACTGCCTGGACCTCTGGTCGGCTCAGTGATAATATTAATGAATGTATTTCTGATGTGTCCTAAATGTTGGTATTTGGAAGATCTGCATAATTTAGTGAGCCAGTATTTCTGATGACCAGTGTAGAGTGATCAAAGATCCACTCAATCTCAGACCAGTGGGTTTCAATAAAGCAGTGCAAAAATTTCCTTGTTGCAGCTTCTACATTGTGACTAATCTTTAGGAGACAACTGCTTGTCAACTGTTGGCATAGTATGGAAGAAGAAGAATGCATGATTATCTGAAAAGGCTGTGAACACACTCTTTGGTCACATAAAAAGCTGCGTCTGCATGTGAGATCAGATTTTCTTGACATACTTGAAGACAACACAGCTCAAGAACAGAAGGCACAAGTAAATATGAGAATTCAGCTGTCCCCTATAAAGCCAGACATTAAGGAGATCTGCAAAAACGTAAAAATGCCAGACTTCTTCCAAGTTTTTGTTTTCATGATTATTTTTCATGAAAATGTAATTTATGTAAACCGTGTAGTGAGTTTAAGTGAGTACTCATTAAAATGTGTTCCAGTTTCTCCATGGAACAAACTGTGATAAATATCTCTTGAGATTCCTCAGATTTTAAGATTGTTTAAAAAAAACCTCTCTCAGTTATAGTGGCAATTCAGGAACAAGCACAATTAGATGGATATGTTCAGTCTTGCATCATTACCAAAAATTCAACATTAACTTTCAAACACTTCCCTTAAGTCGTATAAAGTTGCATGTGTGCACTTAACAAAGTTGAACTGGCTGCTGCTCTTCTTTATTTAATAATAACATTTTCATTTTAGGTGTGGCGTTTACGTGTTAAGGCTAGGACCTTATCGGTATCAATGAATATTTTAGGGCATTCAATTTCAAAGATTAATTTCAGCAAAGAATGAGAGATGGCTGCACTGACTTAAAATCTGTTTTTAAAAAAGGCGGTGGGGAGGGTATAGCTCAGTGGCAGAATGCCTGCTTAGCATGCAGGAATTCCTGGGTTCAATACTGAGTACCTCCATTAAATAAGTAAGCCTAATTACCTCTCCCCCAAACAAGAAAAGAATTAGTAAAGAGAGAAATCCAGCCTAAGTGTTTGAGGCTCAGGGCAACAGTGTGTAGAATATTTCTTTGTGCATAATGTAAGGGAAGACGGAGCCTCAATGAAAGAAGACCAAAGAAGTTTTTTCAAAAAGAAGGGAATCAAAAATGGTAGGAACTGAGATGCCAGAGTGAACGATCAAAGAAATTTAGTAGATGCACATCTGAAGACGCACAAAAGCAAGCAAGCAATAATAAATGAAGACTAATTTTGGGGGGGAAATAGTGAATCTGAATGGTGCCGTCTTCTGGAGGGAGAGCCAAGAGGACATGATGGTGGATTGGACAAGGGATAAGAAGGCGGTATCTTACTCTGGACTGTGCCACTGAGTGTGGGGAGAGGCCTGCCTTGCCTGTGATTAGGGAGCAGACGTCTTGGGACTGGGGATTGATTGCCTTAAGCATGTGGCCATGTTCAGTGGGGCTTTACAAGGGCCAACTCCTTTTCTTCTGGTCCTGGAGGCCAGGCTGAAAGGCAGAGCCTTGAACAAGTTGACCCACACCTCATAGTGGTTGAGTCCACCCAGCACAGATTCTGGAGAGGAACTGAGTCATGAACAGGCATCAGCTTCCCAGGCAGAGCGGTTTTTTTGTTTTTTTTTCATAGCTAGTATTTCAGGATAAATTTTATTTTATTTTTTTTAAAAAGTTCTCATGGTTGGGGGAGGTAATTAGGTTTTTAAGATTTATTTTAATGGAGGTACTAAGGATTGAACCCAGGACCTCGTGAGTGCTAAGCACATGCTCATGCACTGTACCCTCCCGCTCAGGGTAAATTTTAATGAAATGGATGTCTGAGGTTTAATAAGAGATCTTTATAATTTATCCTAACTTTTGCTTTGCCTAATTAGAATGGACTTGCCTATGAGATAATAGAATTTTATTTTCTTTTAAATAGCAAGAAACCTAGACTCCTTGACCAGAATTTAAGAGTTGGAAGGGGCAGGGAAGGAAATTTAGCCTTTCCTTTTTAAAGTCCTTTCAGTTGCTTCCTTCCAGTCTTTTGTTCTCTGATCTCTCTGTAACTCCAAGTTGATAATTTGCTTGAGATTGCAGGCTGTTGTAATTGTGAGGACCCAGTGATCAGGGAACTACTGCTGTCAGCGTGGTGGCATTTTAGGTATGTTGTATTCCATTGGTTACTGGGAGAGAACCTGCCTGCTCCCACTGCTTTGAACTACATCTCCAAAATGTGGCTCCTACCTTGTGATATTGTAATTTCCTGGGGTCCAAACTTTATTTTAATTCCTTCTTATTATTTTTTTGAGCTGTCTTATTGATTTTGCACAACTTTAAAATTTTTTGTCGGGGAGGGATAATTATGTTTACTTATTAATTTTTTTTTAATAGAGGTACTTGGGTGTTAACGTCTCCTACTATGATTGTGTTCCCACCAATTTCTCCCTTTATATTTGTTAGCATTTGCTTTTTGTATTTAGGTGCTCTTATATTGGGTGCATGTATGTTAATGAGTTGTAATATCTTCATCCTTTAATCATTATGTAGTGTCCTTCTTTATCTTTCTGTATGGCCTTTGTTTTAAAGCCTATTTTGTCTGAAATCAATATTGCTACTCCTGCTTTCTTGTCATTCCCATTTGCATGGAATATCTTCTTCCATCCTCTCACTCTCAATCTATGTGTGTCCTTCTCCCTAAAATGAGTCTCTTGTATGCAGCATATTATAGGTTCTTGTTTTATTATCCAGTCTGCCACTCTATGTCTTTTGATTGGAGCATTTAGACCATTGACATTTACAGTAATTATTGATAAATGTGTGTTTATTGCCATTTTGAACTTAGTTTTGCAGTTGATTTGGTATTTCCTCTTTGTTCCTTTCTTTTTCTTTTTGTGGTTTGATAACTTTCCTTTGTATTATCTTGGTTCCTTTTTAGTTTTTGTGACTCTGTTGTAAGGTTTTCACATTGTACACCTTAAATGTGTACAATTTTTATGTCAATTATATCTCAAAGCTAGAGAAAAATCTTGTTATTTTTTAAAATATATTTTACAGGAAAATAAATCATAAGAATTCCATTTTCCTGTTTTAGATTTAAAACTCTGCTAGAAACAGACTCACAGATCAGAGAACAAATCGCTGGTTATCAGAGGGAGGAGGGGTGGGGGAGGGGGCAGAATAGGTGAAGGAGATCAAAAGGTACAAGCTAGTAATAAGTAAGTTACAAGGATGTAATTACAGCACAGAACATAGTCGATGTTTTATAATAACTTTGTATGGCATGTAATCTATAAAAGTACTGAATTATTATGTTATACTCCTGAAATAATGTTTGAAGTCAACTATACTTCAATAATAAATAATAAATAAAACAAAGGATTTTGCAGCCAGCAAGTCATCAGCCACTGCAGCACAAACCCTCCCACCATCAACTGTGCACCCTGAGGGGATTTAGGATGGAGAAAAACAGGATACTGGACCTAGATGTTAAGGTGCATATCAAAGGAATGATTTCATTAAACCCAGACTCCTGCATCTTCCCATATATAGAAAAGTGCCAAATTCATTAACTTGAGATGTCTGGTTTTTCTTTAATAAGCAGTTATCTTTCGATGTTCAGCTACCTTTTTTTTTTTTTTTTTTTTTTTAGGGTTTTTTGGTTTTTGTTTTTGTTTTGCAAAACTTCTTATACATCTTGGCTCTTTTGTTACCTCTCCAAGACAGACCCTCAGAGCTATCTGACATATATATGTATGTGACATATATATGATATCTGGCTGTATCCTGGGCTTAAGTCCTCAATAATGCCCCAGATAAAACATAATTCTCAACTTTTAGGTTATGCATTTTCTTTCAGGTGATAGATCCTAGAAAATATTTTGAGGGAAAAAAAGACTTTTCTTCTAAAGCCTCTTAATTTAAAAAAAATGTATTAAATACAATTTTGCAGACATTTAAATGCAAAAACTCTTTTCATAAATTAACACCATGGGGGAAAATGGCTTAATTGCTAAAGAAAAGGAAGCTTTGGGAAAGAGCAGTATAGGAAAGTAGACATTTTTGAGTAGTCTCCATGAATATATCTTTTTCTTCCTAATTAAAAAAAAAAAAACCAAAATTACAAAGAATAATATAACACTCACTGAAGAAATATATTTAAAAACAAAATCTTCCCCCAACCCAATACACCTCTCCATAAAGGTAGCAGAAAAAGAAAACAGGTTTTTTTTTTTTCACTGAGTAAGCATTAAACTGGAATGTGATGCGGACCCCAGTCGTAAGAGATTGCAAAGACAGAAAGAAATCTCACGCTTTTATATAATCAGGCAGATACAGCCCAACGCACACAGGCTTTGAAAATAAGCTAGTCCTCAAGTAAGAGCACAATTTGTCACACATAGTTCATCCTAAATTCACCTGGAAATTGGAGGGGCCGTTTGTGTATGGTGTTTTTGTTTGTTTTTGTAGGGGCGTGGGTAATTAGGTTTATTTATTTATTTTTTAATGGAGGTACTGAGGATTGAACCCAAGACCTGTGCATGCTAAGCGTACGCTCTACCACTGAGCTGTACCCTCCTTCCGAGCTATACCCCCTCCATTTGTGTTAATTGCCTCTTTATGAAGGGAAAATGGACTTACCATATCTTCCCGAGAGGAGGTAGTTTTGCCATTTGGACCAAGGCACCCACCCAAGTTAGGCTGTTCATCCTCCCACAGTAACTGGGAGATGGGGCACACCCCTAAGGCAGGTGAGATGGCTGGGCTTAAGGCAGATCCCCGCCGGCTGCTGGCGTGTCCCCCCTGCCTGCTCCCCCCACGCCTCCGTGCTTCAGAAGCGGTGCGTGTGCGGCAGCAATAAATAGCAATAGAAGGAATATGAGCAACAGGTGTTGGAGACTTGCCAGTTAGCAAGAGGGTGTCACTTGCATATAAGGATGTAATGACCTGTCTCCCCAGGTTAGAGACGCCAAAGGCCAAGACCAGAAAGACCGGATGCCTCAACGTCCGGCTCCTACGGTGTAACCGCTCAAGAGAATGCGTGCTCTCTGCTTTCCTGACATGTGTTTCCTTAAACTTCAGCAGTTCTTTCGGTGTCGGTGTAGCCCAGAGACCCTGTGGATCCCCAACATACTTTCAGGGGTTCCGTGAGGTCAAAGCTGTTTTTCAAAATAATGCTATGCCATTATTTTGCCTTTTTCCACTTTCATTCTCTCATGAATGTAAAATGAAGTTTTCCAGAGACTACATGGCATGTGGTATCATAACAGACTGAATCTATAGCAGATATGAGAATCCAGCTGTCTTCTGCTTGGCCAAACATCAAAGAGATTTGCAAAAATGTAAAACAATGCCTCTGTTCCCAGAGAAAATTGTTTTGGGGGAGTTCACTATTTTTCAATGTGTTTTTCGTGATTATTATTGCTATTTAAAAATGGATTCATAAGGCTTTTTTAGTTCTTAGTTTCAACTTGTAATACAGTAAATATTGATAAATATAAACTATGTAAATAAAAGTTCATTGGAGTCCTCAATAATATTTAAGAGTATGAATGTGTCCTGAGTCAAAAACATTTGAGAACTGCTAAAACATTGGCTTGTGTAACTAATGGCAAAACTTCCCCATCTACTATAAATGATAGATTTCTGGTCATGTTTCCTTCTATTCCATGAAGAGATTAAACTCTTCCAAAACAATATTTTGCTAAACCATTTGCACTGAAATTTTTTACATCTCTCTTTGAGTGAATCCAAGAGCCTTAAATAATGGCATCGTGATACAACTTATTTATTATTAGAATGTTTGTTAATGACCAGATGCCTGTTACTCTTTAAATCATAAATGGCATTACCAACTTTCTCCCCTTTTCTCTCTTTTTTAATTTTTCCAAGACAAGTATAGCAGTGAAAACTTGTTGGGGAGGGTCTCCTCTTCTTTCTGCAGTTGTTAGTTATTAGAATAAAGGTGATTTGGGTTCTTTCTAATTCTAACTGTATTCACTTGGCGTCCCACTGAAGCAGACCCTAAGGAAAGGATTTGAAAACAAGGAGCTTATTTGGAAGGTGATCCTATGAAATACTGGTTAGGGGGATGGAGAAGTGAGAAAAAGATAGAAAGGAAGGCAATGAAAGAAAGCATGAGCTATCAAGCCAGCGCCCACTGTAGCTTAGTCCTGCTGAGGAACTCTGAGAGTCAGTATGTTGTGTGAAAATGGGGCACGAGAGGATGCTCATGTCCCAGGTCTTGGGTGAGTCCCTGAAACATGCCCCCCACGTGAGGGTCCTTGGCTTCACGCAGGAAAGAATTCAAGAGCGAGCCACAGTAAAGGAAAAGCACGTTTATTCAGGTAGACAGACACTCCATAGACAGAGCACAGGGCCATCTGAGAGGATGAGAGAGAGAGAGAGACGGACCACACGGTGTGGGGTTGTTAGTTTTTATGACCTCGGTAAATTCATGTGCTAACAAATGGGGGAATTATTCCAGCTACTTTAGAGGAGGGGCTGCGATTTACAGGAATTGGGTCCCCCCCAACCATTTTTTGGCCTTTTATGGTCAGCCTCAGTTTGTCACAGCACCTGTGGGAGTGCCACTGAGCATGTTAATAGATGACAGTGAGCACATAATGAAGCTCAAGGTCTACTGGGAGTCAAATCTTCCGCCATCTTGGTTCTAACCAGTTTGTCCTGTCCTCAATTGCTGCGTCATTCTTTTAGTGGTTGTGCCCTGTCCCTTTCTTCCCCTCCTTTCTCAGGTGTAGAAAGCATTTCTCCCAGCGATCCCACCAGAGGGATAAGGGAGCTGGGGTATTTATACACCAGCTGCTTTCAGGAATTGTTTATGAACTTCTAGGGGGATGTTTAAATGCAGGTCACCAGAGAAAACCCTCAGATGGCTGGAAATCAGCCAGGCATACACTAGAGAGCCAGGAGCATGGATGGGAGCATCAACAGTGGCAGCCACAAGCACAATGCTAAGTTTTTCATCATAAACACAGTATTATTTTGCATGTTCTGGAAGGTATAGGTAATTGGTGTCAACTTATATTATTGGAGAAGACGAGAGTTGCTGAGGAAACTTGAGGTGGTCCAGATGGTAGCTTAGACTTGACTGTGGGGAAATAAAGACCACCCAAATGAGAACAAGCAAAGGCTGTTTATTCAGAGCTTACAAATAGCAAGGGAGTCAGCCACAGTCACTTGCATTTTAATAAAGACTTAAGGCAGGCAGAGGAGAGGGAAAGCTTTATGGTGGAAAAGGGGAAGCCTCAGGTAAGCTGTGATGGGAAGTTGTTAGCATGGGGACACTTGTGGCCAGCTAACTAGAAATGGAACATCTTACGTGATTGGTTAGGGAAGCATAATTGGCTTTCTCTGGTTAGTCTCTAGTTGGAGTCCAGCACAAAAAATAGGGAAGCTGGAGGTTACTTACCTTACTTGCCGTCTCTATTTTCCACTATAAATCTTTCCACTCCTCTGCCTTGCCTTTGAGTCTCTGCGCAAACACCAGTAATGGTGACTGACTCCCTTGCTATAGCCAGCTCTGAATGGCTTCTGCCAGTTCTCATTCGGTGAGTCTTTATTTCCAGAAACCAAACTATTTTTACTCTCACCCCCATGCTCCTACCTTACATTTCTTTGTGCCAGTCTTATTAAACTTCTCACTTTCCCCAAATAAACATACCTGTCTCTGGCAGGCAGGAGCTGCCTGTCTTTGCTTTTATATGTGTCCTCTCTCTAGAAGATCCTTTAACTGCTTCTCCAGCTGATGGAACAAATCCTTTCTACTCCAGAGCCTGGAAGTTTGCTTTGGACAGCTACAGCTCACCCTAGTCCCATTTTTTAAAATATATTTAAACAAAATGTTGTTAGTAATAGATCATTTAAATAAGCTGGGGTGGGTTTGGTAGCCTTGCACTTTGCACGCCTGCCTTCTCCTGGGTCTCACTTAGTGCGTGGGCACCTGCGCCGCGAGCAGGGTTCTCGTCTTCAGTGGGAAAGACGACCTGTCTGCCCTTCCCCGAGCCTTGCTAGGATCACTTCACCAGCGCCTCCTTCTTCAAGGCCTACAGGCAGAGGCAGAGAGTACTTGCTGTCAAATAAAGTGTGCCCCAACACTGGTGGCTGGGAACAATTAACTCAGTCAGGTCCGGTGCTGGCGGCAGGAGGACTGGAGGCTGCTGCTTCCAACTTTATCCACCTGCCAGCTGGGCCGTGGTCCATGCTTCCACCAAAGAATGCAGAGCCTCCAGGCCGCCTCAATATAGCTGAGTTGTCTATGAAATAAGTGGAGAGAGTAGGCTGGGCAGTCCTGCCACACTGTGTACAGGGTTGTCTGATCACTCCCGCTTTAGTGGTTTTATGACATATTGTATAAGTACATGTGTAATATGTGTATGTAGGTATATACGTGTATTGTATAAATCTACAACCATTTATTTATTATACTGTATGTTAATTTGCCTCCATAATCTCTTTCAGCTGGAATAAGCTCTTAAAAAGTTCTTACGGAATGAAAAATTAAGTCTGTTTTGGTTTCTTAAGAAAGTGAATAATGGATGCACAAAATATTTATTGACGTTTACCATGGCCAGTGGTGGCTATGGTAACCTCGTTGACTGCATGAAAAGCAGAAGACCCACGTTTGCTGAAGACAAATCAGCATCCAGAATATACAATGGAGAAAAGAGTGGAGCTGAGACAACTGGACAGTTACATGTGAAAGAATGAAATTGGTTTATTCACTAACACCACATACAAAAAGAGTCAAAATGGATTAAAGACCTAAATGTAAGACCGGGTACTATAAAACTCCTAGAGGAAAACATAGGCAGAACACTCTTTGTTTCTTTTGGATCCATCTCCTAGAGTATTAGAAATAAAAGCAAAACCAAACAAATGGAAACTAATTAAACTTAAAAGCTTTTGCACAGCAAAAACCCTGTAAACAAAACAAAAAGACAACCTACCGAATGGGAGAAAATATTTGCAAAGGATGTGACCGAAAAGAGATTAATTTCCAAACTATACAAACAGCTCATAAAACTCAATATTAAAAAAAAACAAACCACCCAATCAAAAAATAGGCAAAGACCTAAATAGACGTTTCTCCGGAGAAGGCATACATACAGATGGCTGATGGGCACTTGAGAAGATGCTCAGCACTTCTAATTATTAGAGAAATGCAAATCAAAGCTACAATGAGATATCACCTCACACCAGTCAGAATAGCCATCATCAAAAAGTCTACAACTAATAAATGCTGAAGAGGGTGTGGAGAAAAGGGTACCCTCCTATACTGTTGGTGGGAATGTAAATTGGTGCAGCCACTATGGAGTATAATATGGAGTTCCTTAAAAAACTAAAAATAGAGCTGTCATATGATCCAGCAATTCCACTCCTGGGCATATATCCAGAAAAGATGAAAACTCTAATTTGAAAAAATACATGCACCCTAGTGTTCATAGCAGCACTGTTTACAATAGCCAAGACATGGAAGCAACCTAAATGTCCACTGACAGATGAATGGATAAAGAAGATGTCATATATATATAATGGAATATTACTCAGCCATAAAGAAAGAATGAAATAATGCCCTTTGCAGCAACTTGGATGGACCTAGAGATTATCATACTAAATTAAGTTAGACAGAGGAAGACAAATGTCATATGCTACCACTTATATGTGGAATCCAAGACTGATACAAATGAACTTATTTACAAAGCACCAGACATAAAAAACAAATTTATGGTTACCAGAGGGGAAACGGCAGGGAGGGATAAATCAGGGCTTGGGGATTAACAGGCACACATTTCTATATATAAAATAAACAACAGGATCTACTCTGTAGCACAGGGAACTATATTCAATATCTTGCAGTAATCTATAATGGGAAAGAATCTGAAAAAGAACTGAATCACTTTACTGTACACTTGAAGCTAACACAACATTGTAAATCAACTATACTTCAATTTTTTAAAAAACAATAATATTAAAACTTACATCTAAAAAATAATGTTCAGTAGTTCAACAATGGAGGGATAGTACTCATTATTCATGATACGAATATTGCATTGACCTATTTAATGCATGTAAGTCTACCTTTAAGATAAAGCAAAAACATTTGCCACCCTCCTCACTGCCAAAAAACCCACAATGGTTTATGGGCTTTTTCAATGCAATTCAACTTTATCTAAAAGCTTCAATTTATCCTAGTCGTTGAAAATATGTTTCTTTTCAGATTCATTCAATTTAGTGAAGCTGGGGTTATGAATGGACATAAACTGTGCTTCACCCAAGCCCTAACAGTCTGTTCAGTTTACCTGCTGAATTAGTCACTTGTGGTATGTGAGTCTCAATATATCTAACCTCCTTATCAAAACCTTTAAGATCACTGAGATGGCAATATTTATTAATGTTGATATCGATATCAATATCAAAATATACTAATAAAGAAAATGATTACAATAAAAAAGTCAGCGTCTTCTTCTGACGTTAGCATATATTTTAAGAAGATTGTGTCTGAAGGTGACTATGTAACACATGCAGACTCAGAGGTGTATTTACTTACCAGTTTCTGAAGCATGACCTCATTTAGAGCAAATGACAGCTCTTCAAGTAATTTTGCTCAGTTTCAAGTCTAAGTGTTCTGGTGCACATGTGAAAAGTAAACTGATATATGTTAATGTATTGGTGCTCTTAGTGGAAAGAGAACTTTGCAGCCAATTCAATAATGTCCATTTTATGTTGGTGTCACTAGATACTTATATTATTCGAATAATCTTTTTTTTTCTTCCACCCAATTCATGGAACCAAGTCAAATTTTTAGAAGCTCATTTTGTCAAAACTAAAACACTTAACTTCATTATGAATACTATTGTTTTAGTTAAAAAGTTCAGCACTGAAGTAAAGTCATTTGGTTTTTCACTGATAATAGGAATGTAAATTTTGAGGAAGTACAGCTTTATGGTAAAACAATACTCTCATTATATTAAGAAACCCATGGACCAGAAATGTTCTTGGAAGTGACTGAGATGCACATATCATTGGTTTAAAAACTAGTAATTTACCAGTGGCAATAGAAGCTATAATTGTAAAAATATTTATAAAAATTTTATATACGTAGATTAATTAAAGTACAAAATTTTGGTGAAGCTAATTTGAATTCAAATAAGAACTATTATTAATTTAAAAATGTATTGGGGGAGGGATAAATTAGGAGTTTGGGATTAACAGATACACACTACTATATAAAATAAATAACCAGTAAGGACCTACTTACAGTATAGCACAGGGAACAATATTCAGTATCTTGTAATAACCTATAATGGAAAAAAATCTGAAAAAGAATATATAAAAATATATATATACATATATATAACTGAATCACTTTGCTATACACTTGAAACTAACATAACATTTAAGTCAACTATACTTGAATTTAAAAAACACATTATCTGAGCCTCACAAGAACTCTTTTTTTTTTTCTTTTTTTATTGAAGTATAGTCAGTGTCAGTTTTGTGTCAGTTTCTGGTGTACAGCATAATGTTTCAGTCATACATATGCATACATATATTCTTTTTCACAAGAACTCTTTTTTAAGTAAAACCAAATGTCCTATAAAGGCACTGAACCTTTTGGTTAGGGAGTCCTGTTCAAGTGCATTGCGTTTAAAATGAGATAGAAACTTTTAACCAAAATATTTAAGAAATGGAGTGCCAAAAAGCAAAACCAGTTCCAAAGCTTTTGGCAAATTTAATTATTGAATACTAAACTTGCAAAAAAAAAGAAAAAGAGAAGAAGCTATTGAAATGTATCTTTACAAAAGCAAGGAAAAACTGAAAGATTTTAACAATGAGGGCTAAAATACTTAATTTTGAGATCCTATGATTTTTTTTAACATTTTTTATTGATTTATAATAATTTTACAATGTTGTGTCAAATTCCAGTGTAGAGCACAATTTTTCAATTATACATGAACATATATATATTCATTGTCACATTTTTTTCTCTGTGAGCTACCACAAGATCTTGTATATATTTCCCTGTGCTCTACAGTATAATCTTGTTTATCTATTCTGCATTTTGAAATCCCAGTCAATCCCTTCCCACCCCTCACCTCCTTGGCAACCACAAGTTTGTATTCTGTCTATGAGTCTGTTTCTGTTTTGTATTTATGTTTTGTTCGTTTTGTTTGTTTTTGTTTTGAGATCCTATGATTTTGATTTAAAATATCTCCACTTCTAAGAAGCGTCTTTTAAGGGAGCACCTTCTTTCAACTGGTTAAACAGTACAGGCGTACCTTAGAGAGATTGCAGGTTTGGTTGTAGACCACTGAAATCAAGCTAATATTGCAGTAAAGCAAGGCACATGAATTCTTTTGTTGCCCAGTGCATATAAAAGTTATGGTTGTACTACACTGTAGTCTATTAAGTACATTGTATCTAAAAAAAGCATTGTATCTAAAAAAAAATACATACCTCAATTAAAAAATGCTTCTAACTCTAATTCCTTTGCTATTTCCACCACATCTGCAATTACCTCTTCCGTTGGAGTCTTGAACCCCTCAAAGTCATCCATGAGGGCTGGAATCAATTTCTTCCAAGCTCCTATTAATGTTGATATTTTGACCGCTTCTCATGAATCACAAATTTCTTCCTGGCATGTCGAGTGGACCTGGTTACCCAAGGGCTCTGATGGAGCTGTACCATGAGATTAATGTTGTTTTCATGTCTGCGAACACAGCGTCCATTCTGCAGCCCACGGATCAAGGAGTCATTTCAACTTTCAAATCTTACTATTTAAGAAACACATTTTGTAAGGCTACAGCTGTCAGAGATGGCAATTCCTCTGATGAATCTAGGTAAAGTAAAATGAAACCTTAAGGACTCACCATTCTAGATTCTAGAATTAGGAGTGGAACCTGAAGGTATGACTGAATTGCTGCAATCTCGTGACACAACTCAAATGGATGAGGAGTTGTTCCTTATGGATGAGCAAAAAAAGTGGTTTCTTGAGATGGGATCTATCCCTGGTGAAAATGCTGTGAAGATTGTTGAATTGACAACAAAGGGCTTAAAATATTACATACATTTAGTCGATAAAGCAGTGGCAGGGTTTGAGAGGATTGACTCCAATTTTAAAAGAGTTTCCACCGTAGGCAAGATGCTATCAAATAAGATTACATGCTACAGAGAAATTATTAATGAAAGGAAGAGTCAATTGATGTGGCAAACTTCATTGTCATCTTATTTTAAGAAATTGCCACAGCCACCCTTCAGCAACCACCACCACGATCAGTCGGCGGCCATGATCATCAAGGCAAGATCCTCTACCAGCCAAAAGGTTACGACTTCTTGAAGGCTCAGATGGTGGTTGGCGTTTTTTTAGTAAAAAGTGTTTCTTAAGGAAGGTATGTACATTTTTTGAGACATATGCTGTATGTCATATATATAATGTAAATAATATATATATAATGTTAACATAACTTTTATATGCACCGGGAAACCAAAAAATTTGTATGACTCGCTTTACTGCAATATTGGTTTTATTTTGGTGGTCCAGAGTGGAGCTCACAATATCTCTGAGGTACGCCTGTATCTGAAGGAAACCAAGTCCTTATCTCAAAGACAGAGCCGCACACCCACGTTCACTGCAACATTGTTCACAGTAGCCAAGATACAGAATTAACCTAAGTGTTTTTCAACAGAAGGATGGATAAGGACTATATGAAATATTATTCAGATATGAGAAAGAAGGAAATCCTACCATTTGCAACAATATGAATGAAACTAGAGGGCATTATGGTAAGGGAAATTAGCCAGATAAAGACAAATACCACATTCACTTATATGTGGAATCTTTTTTTAAAAAATTGTTTTTTAAAGGTTGATTTTATAGAAATAGGATAGAATGGTAGTTACCAGGGCTGGAGGGTTGAGGGGGGAGGTGGAGGGAGGGACGGAGATGGGGAGATGCTGGTCAAAGGGTTCAGTTAGAAGATAAATAAGCTTTGGGCATCTAATCTGCTCCACATGGTGACTGTATAAATAATACCTTGTTGTGTGCTTGAAATTTGCTGAGAGTAGACCTGAAGCATTTTCACCCCCTCCCCCCTCCCAAAGAGAGCTATGTGAGGTGATGGCTGTGTTAATTAGCCTGATGGTCGTAATCATTTCACAAAGTATATGTTTGTCAAATCATCATGTTGTTCACTTTAAATGTAAACAATTTTATTTGTCTATTATACCTCAATAAAGCTGAAAAATAAAAGAAATGGATTAAGGTATATGAATAATGATTTTGCTTATGCTATTTTTATTATTTGTATAATCAACACAAAGGTTTTAATTTTTACTATATTATATGCAGAAGATCTTGTTTTTTTCTTTTCTTAGGAAGAATATTATTTCAAAAGTGGTTTGGAATTAAATTATTGAGTAGATCCACCAAAATAATAAAACCAATTTGTTGGTCAATAAACAAATATTTCAAAAATCAGAGAAATAATCATAGATTCTTTTTAGCACCTCCTTTTAATCTCAAAATTGCACTGTTTGGAGGATAATGTAAATACATGGTAACCCTGCCTACTCACAGATTCATGCTCTGGGGCTCTGCCTACCCGGCCCTCCACTCTGTCTGGCTCAGGATAAAGCACCACAAAGGCACAGACAAATACATTGCATCTCAAGTGATTAAAGGAATGTGTCTCGCCAGGGAGGAGCAGGGAGGATGAGGAAGAGGAAGGAAGAGCAGGAGCAGACACTTGCAATACGGATTTAAAGAATTTCAAGGGGGAGGATATAGCTCAGTGGTAGAGCACGTGCTTAGCATGCATGAGGTCCTGGATTGAAACCCCAGTACGTCCATTAAGAAAAAAATACATAAATAAACCTGATTACCTCCCCTCCTCCAAAAAAAAAAAAAAAGAAGAAGAATTTCAGGAGATCCTGGTCACTCTTAGGTCACTGCCAACATGCTAAGTTAAATCAGAGTGTACCCCCACTTTTTAGTAAATCTGTGAACATTATATCTTTCTTCGTCTTTATTAAAAATCAGTTTTCCCTTTTGAAATTGTCCTGTATCTTGTGACTCTTACAAAGTCACTGTCATTCAAACACATTCGTATAAACAGAGTAGATGTCCTGCAGGGTACTCCGGGGGTGCACCACGGGGGAGTTCTCTGACATTTTAAGAGGAAGACCATAATCTAGAAGTGGCCACTACAAGTCTTGAGATCTCTTTACTTCTGAAGGCCCAGAGGGTTTACAAGTTATCAAAATGAGTATTAGAAATGGGTTTTTATTAATGTAATTAGTGATCTTCAAGAAATGTGAAATATTTTAGGATTCCTCCCATTCTTGCATGAATAGAGAATAAGAATCCAGAGCTCTGGAAGCCTCGAGCCCTAAAGGTGGCATCCAGATACTGACCCTGACACGTCTTGCCTCCAACCACTGGCCCCAGGGCTCTGGGGGTCCATGAGCCGAGTGGTTGTCCTGCTTGACTGAGTGCACTTGCTGGGCTAGGCATGCTCTCAGCACCCAAGGGGACAGATGGCAGATCTTTGTTGAACTTACAGCGCAGGGCTTCTGAATTGTTTTTTCTCTGTTTGCAAATAAATGTCTGTGTGCCGCTGACTTGCCTTCGCTGTAACCTGCTAGGGAGGGTGCAGCTGAGTGGCTGACCTTCCCCATCTCTAACTATGTGAGATGTCTAATTCTGCCAAAAAGCAGCTCATAGTTAGGTATGACCTGCCTCTCAATCTGTTCCCATCTAATTTTTTCAGGTCTCCAGGATCTAGACCAGTGGTTCTCAAAGTGCAGTCCCCAGGCTAGCAGTGTCAGGATCGTCCAGGAACTTGTTAGAAATCAAATCCTGAAGACCCACCTCAGATCCGCTAAGTCAGAAGCTCTGGGGCTGTTTTCGGGTGATCCTTATGCATGAAGTTTGTGAAGTGCTGGACCAGATCCCATTTCGCCATCTCTCCCTCGTTCCTTGGTTGCTCTCCTTTTTAACTTCATTTACTGCATCCGTTGTGCCTTCTCTGAGACATCACGTTGCTTTCTTTTTTAGCATTATGTTTTGTTTAAGATTCTCCATAAATCAAGACCCATATGTAACTTCTAATCAGAATTCCTCACTCATCCAGTCTCCTTTGGGCAGACTCTTTGTATTGAGCTGATTTTATAAACAACACAATTTCAGAAATTCATATTCCTCTGTGAGGCAGCAGGAACAGTGCAAGGATTATCAAGCTCTGTTCTTTGGAACCCTCGGCACTTCTCTGAGCCCCCTAAGGGGATACTTGGAAGGTTGGGGGAGGAGGAATAAGGCTTTTTATCCTTGCCCTTTTTTTCCTGCTATTTTTGGGAGGGAGGTAATTAGGTTTGTTTGTTTGTTTGTTTGTTTAATGGAGGTACTGGGGATTGAACCTAGGACCTCCTGCATGCTAAGCACACACTCTACCAATGAACTACACCTTCCCCAGATCCTTGCCTTTTTTTGAAATCTAATTTTATATATAATGACTAACATCTGCAAATCTCAAACTCCCAAATTTATCCTTTCCCTCTTTCCCTGTTAACCATAAGAATGTTTACTATGTCTGTGAGTCTGTTTCTTTTGTAGATGAGTTCATTAGTGTCCTCTTTTCTTCCTTCCTTCCTTCCTTCCTTTCTTTCTTTTCTTCCTTTCTTTCTCTTTCTTTCTCTTTCTTTCTCTTTCTTTTCTTTCTTTCTTTCTTTCTTTCTTTCTTTCTTTCTTTCTTTCTTTCTTTCTTTCTTTCTTTCTTTCTCTCTCTCTTTCTTCCTTGCTTCCTTCCATCCTTGCTTCCTTCCCTCCTTCCTTCCTTTTTTTTTTTTTTTTTTTTTAAGATTCCACACATGAGTGGTATCATATGGTATTTTTCTTTCTCTTTCTGTAAAATGCCAAACTTAGTGTAACCAAGCAGGACCCCGTGCGGGCTGGGGGGGGCCTACCCCTCCCCCAGACAGACCCCTCCCCCACATGCTCTGCTGTAGCTCCTCTCTGAAGTACCTAGATAACAGCATCTGATGCACATTTCCTGGGTTGTTTTACAGATGCAAAAACCCCCACCAAATGGGAGACTTTAACTACTCAATGACCATGAGCACACAGCCCCCAGGCCTCCTGGAGCCCAAGGATGGATAATGTTAATCCCTTTGACACCGCCCTATTAACCTCACCATCAACCAGTCAGAGAATTGTGTGCTAGCTGATCACACAGCCTGCAACTCCCTTCCCTCACTTTGCTGTTAAAAGTGCTTTCCTGAAATCCACAGGGGAGTTTGGGCTTTTTAAGCATTAGCTGCCCCAGGCACCTTGTCTGGTGCCTTACAATAAATGCTTCCCTTTCCTTCCTCACAACCCAGTGTGAGTGGACTGGCTTTACTGTGTGCAGGGGCGCAGACCAAGTTTGGTCCAGTAACAATGGGACAGCAGAAAATGCTCCACGTTATCTGAACTGCCGGTGATATTGATTGGCAGGCGAATGGAGTGAGATGGGACTAGATCTCAAACCCTGACCTGCTGACGTCTATGACATTGAGTATCAACTTGCTTCCTTCCCCTTCCCTTCAAGTAACTGCAGGGCATTTCCTAGAATAGTTTTCAAAGGAATACACCTTACATTAGGACCTGGGACGCATACATACATACACGACTGAATCAACACTTAGCCTGACAGCATATAAAGCATTCCGGCATTTTCTATTCTGCTGTGTTTGTTTGTTGTTTTTTAATTCTTGGCTTCCAACAGCAGTTTAAACGCCTTGTCTTGGGGCAGAGGCAATATGGCTAGCAGCTGTCTCCTTCTTGGATCTGGGCTATGGATTTTAGCCAGATGTTTGCTACTCACTTCCAAGCTTCCCAAGGCAGATTGCCAGTGTTGTTGTCCTGCTGTTGGTCTTTGAGTTGATGGCCCATCTGTCCTGGATCTCGATGAGAGTCGGGGTAGAGGAGGGGGACTCTGAGAGAAAGCTCATTAAGTGTGGCCTTGTTCTGGATTCAGAATGTGGTGGGTCTGCACAAAATCACCCTGTTGGATAGGTAATTCTTTAAAAACAAAATTAAGGAGGGAGGGTATAGCTCAAGCAGTAGAGCACATGCATAGCATGCATGAGGTCCTGGTTCAATCCCCAGTGCCTTCTCTAAGAATAAATAAACCTAATTACCTACACACAAACACACACACACACACACACACAAATTAGATCTATGATTTTAAAATTTCTTTAAAACAATTAAATAATTAGAAATGTAGTCATCCCCAGCTGTGCATCA
Organism: Camelus bactrianus; assembly: GCF_048773025.1. Taxonomy (NCBI): domain Eukaryota; kingdom Metazoa; phylum Chordata; class Mammalia; order Artiodactyla; family Camelidae; genus Camelus; species Camelus bactrianus. The sequence goes on from NC_133572.1 coordinate 20,131,101, forward strand.
GTAACCTGTGATCGGAAATCAGTTATTCTACAGGAGAATGCTATTCTGGAGCCTTTTGACATTTATTTTAAACAAGAAAAATTATACTACGTCAACCCCAAGCCCTCAACCAATTTCTTAAAACAGTTAGTTACAGCATGGTAATATGCCCTTATATAAAGTTTAAAAATATCCAAGCCATCTTGTTAGGCATAAAGTGCTTAAAAGGTTGTTTCTCCTTTTTTTAAAATTTTTTTATTTTATTTTTTTATTGAGTTATAGTCAGTTTACAATGGTCTGTCAATTTCCGATGTAGAGCACAATTTTTCAGTTATACATGAACATACATACATTCACCTTCGCATTCTTTTTTTTGCTGTGAGCTACCACAAGATCTTGTATATATTTCCCTGTGCTACACAGTATAATCTTGTTTATCTGTTCTGTATATGCCTGTCAGTATCTACAAGTTTAAAACATTGTTTCTTTATCACCAAATACTTACTATGATCGATAATGAACAGCAGCCTTTGTGCAGAAGACCACTGACCAAGATGGCTTTGACGGTCCCTTCAGCCCGCCTAAACTTAAACGGGCTTCTTTCTGACTTGAGGCCCCCAAGCTCCCTTTACTTTAGAAGACTTGTCATTTTTTTTCTCTACCCCTTTGAGATATGAATGTTTTTTAAAAACCTCTGGGCAGTTTTACAACCCAGGAAAGTCTTTCTCAAGAACCTGGGAACCATCCTGTTGAAATGTAATCAGCCAGGGAGATGTACCCCATTTCTCAGCTTCTGAGGGAGGGCAGGCACCACCTCCAGGGTTCCTTGCTCCAGATTGCAAAACTATCTCTTGTCATAAAGATATGAGAAATTTATTTTCCCTTCAGATAAAGCCAATTAGCACACACAGCTGGCTTATAACGCCCCCCTAGCATCCTCCGGGGCCTTTCTACCAGCTCATCCCAGCCCTTAAAGAGCCCCACCCCTCTGCTGCCGTGCAGCTGCGTTCAGACTTGTTCTGACCTCTCCCTCCAGTTGCAGTAGCCTTGGATAAAGTCTTCTTCACCTGTTTAGCTTTGTCCGGTGCAATTTTTCTTTTAATGCTGCCGATGGTCTTGTACTGTATCCCTTCTGTGGACATTCAATTTCACAATTTTCAAAAAAATTTACAAGGATTCTATCTATATTAGTTTCCTGGGGCTGCTGTGACAAAGCACAATAAACTAGATGACTTTAAAAAAAAACGAACGAGCAAACCAGAAATTTATTCTTTTATAAATTTGGAGGCCAGAAGCCCCAAAGCAAAGGTGTTAACAGGGTCGTGCTCTTTCTGGGGAAGAAGCTGTTCCGCGTCTTTGTCTCAGTTTCTGATGTTGTCAGTCATCCTTGGTGTCCCTTGACTTACAGATGCATCCTTCCAATCACTGCCTCCATCTTCACGGGCAGCCTCCCTGTGCACGTCAGTCTCTGTGTCTCTTCTCTTCCCCTTATAGGGATACCAGTCATGTTGGATCAAGAGCCCACAGTACGTGACCATGGCCTTGTGTCAACTTACATCTTTTGGGGGTGGGGGGAGGAAGTAATTAGGTTTATTTATTTATTTATTTGTCTTTGATGGAGGTACTGGGAATTGAACCCGGGACCTTGTGCATGGTAAGCATTCACTCTACCGCTGAGCGATACCCTCCCCCAACTTACATCTTAAATTACGTCTGCAAAGAGCTTATTTCCAAGTAGGGTCACATTCACAAGTACTAGGGGTTAGGACTTCAACATACCTTTTTCAGGGGACACGATACAACCCACAATTCACTCTGAAGAAGCATCAATGTATTTATTTATTTTTATTATTTTATTGAAGTGTAGTCAGTTTACACTGTGTCAATTTCTGGTGTACAGCATAATGTCTCAGTCATACATATACATACATATATTCATTTCCATATTCTTTCCCATTATAGATGACTACAAGATATTGAATATAGTTCCTGTGCTGTACAGAAGAAACTTGTTTATCATTTTATATATAGTAGTTAGTATCTGCAAATCTCAAACTCCCGATTTATCCCTTCCCACCCCTTTTCCCCTCCTGTGACCATAAAATTGTTTGTTATGTCTGTGAGTCTGTTTCTGTTTTGTAGATGAGTTCATTGGTGTCGTCTTTTTTTCTTTTCTTAGGTTCCACATCAATAGTATTTGGAATGAAAGACTTTTCCCACATATGTCTATGAAGTTTGGGGATTAAAAATAGAGGGGTACCTATCTCCTAGTGATAAGGTTTACTTGGAAGGCACTGTGCAGGGTGGGCAGTGCTCTGTCCGCCTAGGTGGAGGCTTAGGTTTGGTGAGGGTGAAGCTTCTTTAAGAGGGGGATGGAGGACTAGTGTCAAAGACAAAACCAGGCAGGTAAGGGGGTTGTCTTTATGCAGATGGTCCGCCCCCAGAGCCACAGCAGAACGCCTCTGCAGGGTGGGTTTTCCCTTTGACTTAAGTCAGGAGGGGAGGTAGACAGGCTGTAGGCAGAGGGATTTCCAGGTGGGGTTGTTTTGTAAGCAGGAGAAAGCTCAGTCAGGGAGTTGAAGAGGAAGTTTTTCTGTGGTTAATTAGTGGGGAACAAACAAACAGCTAATCAATTACAACAAAGAACGGGAAGCCAGGGGATCTGTGTTGCCCAGACTTGCCATCAGGTTCAGGCAAAAAGGGAAAGAAAGACCTGTGTTTGGCCTTGTCTCAGGTAAACAGAGGAGTCATCTGCAAGGATTACGGGAGGCATGAGAAAGAGTGGGCAGTGGGATTTGTGAGTCAAATCTGGAAGGGAGATTTCTTTGAGTAAGCCGTTTCCTAGAACAGAAAAGGATGGGGGATTTCGGAAAACAGAAGGTTGAGGAGGTGTTCTTTGCCACTGCTGCTTTCCAGAAGCACAGGGTCCAGGTGAAGTTCAACATTGTCGGTGGTCAGGAGGAAGGACCCCTTAGTGGCTGAGCGCACGGTTTCATTGCCTGACTTAACTATCTACAGGCACTCTTTTTAGAAGTGGTTTGTCTGCAGGGAGGGGGGTATAGCTCAGTGGTAGAGTGCTTGCCTAGCATGCAGGAGGTCCTGGGTTCAATCTCCAGTACCTCCATTAAAAAAAAAAGAAAAAGAAAAATATATAAATAAATAATCCCCCTACCAAAAGAAAAAAAGTCTCCTTTAAAAAAAAGAAGAAAAAAGAGTGGACGCTTATCATTTAAAAAAAAAAGAGAACTGGTTTATTTATCGGTGCAGAATGACTTCCGCAGTAGTGGGGTGCCACCAAGTGGTGGTGCCAATTAGTGACTGCCAAACGTCGGGCTCCAGTGGGCTGGGTGGACCCCAGTAGTGTGCAAGGAAAACCACTGGGCTGCCGCAAGAAAGTACCAGAATTTCTACTTTATTTTTATCACAAAAGCAAGCAAGAATTAAATATTGAGTACTGATATTTAACATAGCAGGTTGCACTGAGTTCCTCACTCTGACTCTGTGTCACAAGGCACCTTCTCAGGGAAGCCAAGAAGCTTCCCACTGTGTAACTTTCCTCTCTGAACCCCTTCGGAGTGTCGTGACATATTGCGGACTGTGAGTGCCTGATTAAGTGTGGATGACGTTATCTGGTTTCAACTAAACCTATCCTTACACAATGGCCAAGTGGCTTTAAAAGACTCCTACAGAGAAAATTCTGGTTTAAAAAAATAACTCGAATAATGCACGTACCAGCAAGCAGGAATCTATGGCAGCACTGGCAAATATTCCTACTGCGGTAGACACTCTTCACCAGCTACTTGACAAAAAAAATTTAAAAATCTAACATATTTTATAAGAAGTTGATCAAAACATTCAAAATTGTGAACACTGTTTAAAATAGGAATTTACTTTAGTGTTGTTAATCTCACCCTAATTGTTCTTGTATGAAGATGTTTCATATCTGTTTGGGTTATGAGAGCTGCTTGCCCATCAATATTTGAAATAAATTGAATTTACATCTCTATTTCATAGTGTTAACCCAACCTTTTCAAAATTTGTGAAATGCAGCATAGATAATCACTGATCTTTTCCCTATGATCGTGGCGAAGACCAGTGACTGGAGCCTATGTTTGCACACTTACAAGATATGGTATAGCATAATTTTCAAAAAGGTAAAATTCTGATTGTTGGACAAATATAAAATGAATATACGTCAAAGATTTTACTTAACTCACTGATTAATGAAGGAACCAATAAAGATGTTATGACCAATTCAGGGAGCATCTAAGAAGCAAAAAGCATCACAAGATAGGATCTACAGGATATAAAAGTGATTAATGCCTGATCAAAGGCTAGGCATAGGTAACTTTGGAGTTATCTGTTCCACTGAGAGAGATGCTTGCAGCTCTTCCAGACAAAAATCTCCAAGTTAACAAGTAAGTTCACTAATTCTGAGACCTTTAGTCAATAGTAAAGAATGGAATGAACTTTACATTGTTATGATCTTCTGGCCAAATCCAGTCCATGTGTTTTGTAAATAAAGTTTTATTGGAACTTTGTTGTTTCTTCACTTATGACTGCTCTTGTGCTGGAGTAGAAGATCTGAGTGCTCAGAGGCCTAAACCCAGCAAAGCCTCAAATATTTACTGTCTGGATCTTTACAGATGAAATGTGTGGGTCCCTGCCCTAGGCAACCTTCAGGTGGGCTTTGTCCCCACGTGACAGTGAAAGGATGTGCTGCTCACTTTTTTTTGCCTTATTTCCAAATTTTGGATAATTTTCTTGACAGCTACTTAAGGACTCTTAATATTCTTTATATATATATTTTTAACATTTTTTATTGACTTATAATCAGTTTACAATGTTGTGTCAAATTCCAGTGTAGAGCACAATTTTTCAATTATACATGAACATATGTATATTCATGGTCACATTCCTTTCTCTGTGAGCTACCGTAAGATCTTGTATGTATTTCCCTGTGCTATACAGTATAATCTTGTTTATCTATTCTACAATTTTGAAATCCCTGTCTATCTCTTCCCACCCCCCTGTATATATATTTATTGGAGGTACTGGGGATTAAACCCAGAACCTCATGCATTCTAAGCATGCGCTGTACCACTGAGCTATACCCTCCCTGCTTAATACATAATTTACCTGTATTTCCATTACTTTCAGATAGACTTTTTGGATCAGATTCCCTAAGTTTTATTTTTTTTTTAATATTTTTCCCCTCAAGATGTTTTAGATATTTGTTTACTCTTATATTGCTTTATTAATTACAAGTAACACAGAGGACGTTTATTTTTGCCCTTTTAAATAAACTGCAACATTTTTTTGAAGTATAAAATTTTATATTCTTACTTTGAAGTTTAATTGACATCTATTGTCATGATATAGCTCACATATATAACAGTATATATCATATATATTGTCATGATATATACTGCTGTCATTGTTAATTCCATTTTCTTGGCATGCAGTGAGACTCCCCATTCCATCTGCACATCCGTATCTTCATTTCAATAGCATCTGCTTTCACATTTGATAGTGTCTTTAGCATTTCGTTTGGCATGTTTTCTTGCATTTACGCTCATCGTTGCTCTGTCAGTATCCCATTGTCTGTCTTCCATTTCTGTCATTTTCCCCTTAAGCCACTTCAATCACCTTGTGCATTTTCTTAATAACTGATGTAGTTTCCACAAGCCTCTCCCCCAGGTGATTGCTTTACATTTGTTACAGCGTCACTCTTATTTGGATAATCAAAGTGACTTCAGCAATACCATTAACTTTTACCTTAATTTATATACTTAGCTCCACTAGCTCCCTGCCCCCACCCGACCCCGTTGCTTTCTTTACTCATTCTTAATCAAATATGTGTCCATGTATTCTTTAATTTTCCAGATCACTGGTTCATGATAAAAGGATGTAATTCAGGACCAGCCAGTTGGAAGAGATGTATAGGGCGAGGACACAGAGCTTCCATGCCGAGTGCACACCTCTCCCCAGGTCTCCACATGTTCCAACCCAAAGACTCCGAATTCCCTAAGTTGTCATTTAACCAATGTTTATTGAGCACATACTGTGAGCCAGATAGATACTGCAATGAACAGAACCGAGCTCTGTCACTTTCCCAGTGGAGTGAGGAAGTCAAACGTGTAAAGGGGGTTTTCTCTAGGAGGTGAACGCTGAGCCCAGTCTGAGAGAGACGCCCCAGATACGTGAAGACTGGAGGCAGAGGAAAGGGAAACGAGGCGCAGTTAATGGTAGCTGGAGGGGAAGATCTGAATTGACTTCGGGGTCTCTTTGGCTTTAGGAGAACTACTTCAATGTACCTTTTGATTATGGAAAAGTAAAACCGAAGCCCTGTTTTGGAACGGAGATGTCTCGGGCAGTGGGAAACTAGGCTGTTTTTCTTGGGATTGTAAAATGTCCACTCATGTGCCTCCTTTCAGTAATAAATATGTTGTAACACCCTTTTTACTATATGCCTACTTGTATACACAATATTTTAAAAATCAGTGTTATGTTCAAATTCAAACATACAGAAGTGGTAAAAAGTTATTATTAAAAAAAATTTGTAATGAAGGTACTGGGGATTGAACCCAGGAACTCATGCGTTCTAAGCACACACTCTACCACTGAGCTCTACCCTCCTCCTCATATTATAAACATAATCTATGTAAGTGTTTGATATGATCACGCCAAGAGGCATAATGGAAGAGACCCCGGGGCCTCTGTGTAGAGCAACAAGAACACGGCGGATACAAATGCGCACGGAAGCCGTTAATCACCAACTCAAACGTCACAACTGGAGTTGCCTTCAGAAGAAATGATTTTCCAGAATGATGAGTAACTAGATAAAATCCTGGGCCACATAAAGTACAATCTTTCCTAGATTTGCACAGTGGTTTCATTTCTGGAAAATTCGATGTCTAGCAAAACCACACAAAAATATTTTGACATGTAAAGCAAAGTTAAGTTTAAGTTCAAATAATTATAAGCAGATTTTTTTTTAATTGAAGTATAGTCAGTTTACAATATGTCAGTTTCTGGTGTACAGCATACACACACACACACACACAATCGTTTTCATATTCTTTTTCATTATCGGTTACTACAAGATGTTGAATACAGTTCCCTGTGCTGTACAGTATGAACTTGTTGTTAATCTATTTTATATATAGTAGTTAGTATCTGCAAATCTTGAACTCCCAATTTATCCCTTCCCACCCCCTCCCCCCCGTAACCATAAGTTTGTTTTCTATGTCTGTGAGACTGCTTCTGTTTTATAAATCAGTTCATTTGTCTTTTTTTTAAAGATTCACATATAAATGTTATCACGTGGTATTTTTCTTTCATAAACAGGTTTTTAACCTCCATAAATATGTGGAAGAACATTAGAAGTTCACGCTGACTGAGAAACAGTTTTTCCGTGTGAGACTGCCCTACACATTGACCAGTGTCCTTGGTCCCATTTGCTAAAGCACAGCAGTGCCCATTCAGATCCCTTTACCCCAAATCCCATTCACTGTATAATCCAAAAGACTTCTTCAAATTTCCAAGTTGCCCTCTAGGGGGCAGTATGATTCCTGTGGAAAAATCATTGTGAGAAAAAAGTTGTATTACAGGGTAAACCTGCCCTTGCCCGTAGGGTCTGAGGGGCAGTGTCACTCTGTTGCCTGGGAGGCTGGTTGGGGTGAGGGTGAGGGTGGGATCAAAGAAATATCTTCTCCTCTGGCTAGCCCCCAGGGAAGCCTGGGCGCCTGCAAAAACAGAAGGCAAAAGTAACATTGGACACCCTTCTCATGCATTTAAGATTTCCTTGATCAGTTTGCTTATAAAGAGCTATAGTCAAGAAATGATGGGGTAAATGCAGAAATATCTGTCTATATCAGTATGTGAGTGTTCACGTATACACATATGTAGCGTTGTATATGCGTGCACACACGTTCATCGTGTCATTGTGTTGCAGAAAAGTGGAGGCAATCTAAATGTCTGTGTACAGGAGAGGAGATTTAAAAAAAGAAAAACAAACCTATGACACATTTATAAAATGAAATACAGGTGTCCCTCAGAGATGGTTCTGTTCAGGACCACCACAAGAAACAAATACTGCAATTAAGCAGGTCACTCAAACTTTTCGTTTGTCCAGTGTGTATAAAAGTTATGTTATACTGTAGTCTATTAAGTGTGTAAGAGTGTTATGTCTAAAAAAGCCTTTCTGTTGCTCCTGCACTAAGTATATGGAAAAGTACCAGGGGGACATCCCTTCTGTGTTGCTGGGACCTTGTATGACATGTTAAATAAAAGGCCTTCTCAATCTTGGTTATAGGAAATCTTGCTGAACTGGGAGGGAAGAAGAATGCTTTCTAACTGCTCCTGTTGCGTAAAGATCAACCCCCATCCCTGGGGAGTCTAATAACCCATAGACAAGGTCTTGGAGCTTAGAAGACAAGAGGCAGCTTTATTGCTTTGCAGAGCAAAGGGGACCCACAGTAGGCTGGTGTCTACAAAACGGTGAGCCCGACTTGGGGATGGGGTGGGGTGGTTATACAGCCAGAGCTCAAACAATAAAGCATCGATAACCATCAAGAGAATCATTTATCTTGTCATAAAGATTTCTTGGCATCAGGACGTCCTCAGGCAACCGTTCTATACAGACTGGTTAGTTGTAACTTTTGCAATCTTTTCATCTCTTTAACACCTGTGGTATGTTTCCCTTTTGGGCAAATTAGCCTATTTTTGTGGGGTTACATTTCTGTGAACTTCTTCCTGGAGAATGACTCAGAAGCCAAACATGATTATAAGTTTTAATCGCCAGAGTAAAGTAAAAGCAGTAAAATCAATACCTTTAGCTTTCACAATGGCCCGGGGCTGGGAGCGGTGACCGGTTGGTCAGGTTTGCTGACTGCTCTAAGAGCAAGCTGCAAGCGTGCAGCCAAGAGTGAGTTAGCCGAAGTGCAGGCGTTTTATATTATTCCTCCTTCACCCCCACACTCAGCACCTCAGCAATGGGCACATTTAACACCTTAAAGTGTTAAAATGTAAGTTTCTTCATTGATTATTCTGTGCTGAACTGTCAGGCTTTTTTTTCCCCTTTCAAGGACTGTGTTCATTAATTTAGTTCCACCAGCCAGCTGGCAGGTTGTCCCACAGCCTGTCAAGGGTATTGACAAGAGACAGGGGTACTGCTTCCCCTGGAGTATTCCAGGGGTGGGGGCTTTTCACCTGCACGCAGAGAACCTCCAAGTGGCAGACTGAACATTTCATGCCGCTGCCGCCGGAGAGCAGAAGCCACAGAGCGAAGCCCTTTACTGCATTCAGCGCCTCTCCCGTTCATTCATTTTCAGAGCCTGGTTTTCCTCTGACAACACTGCTCAGTCAGAACTGTGACAAGTGTACAAATGAACTGTCTACGCCTACTCTGAAGCACAGCAACATGTCTGCTGTCCTACGCGCTCAAATTTAGCAACTTCTAGTTCATTCTGTCTCTCTCTCTTTTTTTCTCTCTTTGAGAGTTAAGTTTTATTCAGCAGACATTTCTGAGGACTCAAACCCCTTCCAGCCCGGGATGAACGCCTCTCAGATGCTCTGAGGGGCTGCTCCGAAGAGGTAGGGGAGGAGCCAGGATATATAGGAGCTTTACAACACAGACCAGGTAGTGGGAACAATAAAAGATTACTCGTTATCTAAAGAAAATCAGACATCTCAAGTTGAAGAATTTAGTGCTTTTCTATGTATTGGAGGAAGCAAACATTTGGGCTCATTGAATTCATTCCTTTGACAAGCTCCTAGCTACCTAGGGCCAGTGTCCTGTCCTTTCTTATTCTGAGTCCACTCAGGGTGCACCACTGTGAGTGGCTGCAGAGGCTGGGCTGCAGGCCTGTCCTCACTGGGGGGTGGTGGCAGCTGCTGATGACTTGATGGCTTCAGCATTCCTTGTTTACTGGTAAGGTTTGCAGTATTTTTCATTCACGGTGCTCCCCCTTGATCCTAAATTTGACCAATATTTTGGGAGATATTTCATGACCAATTTTGGCCCACGACACTAAGAAGGCTCATTCCTATATCAGGCAGAAGATTCTGTCGCCATGCCGCTCAAAAGTGTTCACAGGGATCAGTTAATACTGAAAAATTCTCTGGATCATTTGTCTTACTAGTCTATGTGAACAAAAATACTGCAACCACATCAGTAAACAAAGAATGCTGAAACCAAGTCATCAGCAGCTGCCACCATCCTCCAGTGAGGACAGGCCTGCAGCCCAGTCTCTGCAGCCACTCACAATGGTGCCCTCTGAGGGGACTCAGAATAAGAAAGGACAGGACACTGGCCCTAGGTAGCTAGGTGCTTGTCAAAGGAATGAATTCAATGAGCCCAAATGTTTGCTTCCTCCCATACATAGAAAAGCACTAAATTCTTTAACTTGAGGTACCTGGCTTTCTTTAGATAACAAGCAATCTTTTATTGTTCCAACTTCCTGGTCTGTGTTGTAAAGCTCCTATATATCCTGGCTCCTCCCCTGCTTCTTCGGAGCGGTCCCTCAGAGCCATCTGAGAGGCCGTCATCCCGGCTCAAGTCCTCCCGCCAAAGAAAACATACCTCTCAAGTTTTAGGCTGAGCATTTATTTCAGTCGACATCTATCATGATCCAGGAAAATGTTCCATCTTGTTGCTTCTTCCCATATTAGTTCATTCTGTTGCTATATTTATTATGGTAGCCATACCAGGGTGATGGAATCACATTTTCTTTATTCACTATCTCAGAAGATAAAGTGTGTCTCTGTGCAGGATTGCATAGCTTTCATAGAGTTTGTATTGTTTGTTTGTTTTCTGAAGGGGAGGTGATTGGGTTTCTTCATTAATTTCCACTTGGAGAAGGTACCGGGGATCGAACCCGGGACCTCTTGCATGCTGAGCACGCGCACTACCATTTGAGCTATACACTCCCCCCTCATAGAGTTTACTCTGAAGTTACTTGAAACTGAGTCATGCTATTCTTATTAACATCATCTTAACCAGGAATTTTATGCTTATAAGAAGGCTAGTCTTGATATGTAACTAGAAATACTCAACAGAACACAGTGAAGCAAGAAACAAACTTTTAAGGGGTAAACGGAACACAGGTAATAATAATTGTAGCACATTTCAGCACAGATATCAGATTTAGTGTTGAACTAAAATCATACTATTTGAACATGAATCCCCCTGGGTTATTAGGCCTAATTAATAATGTCAACTTTAAAAAACATCAATCTAAGAAAGAAACGGGAATTTTTACTTTAACCCAGGAGAAGCCTCCCTGACAGACCTGAGAGCTGTCCCAAAGAGATGGGGTGAGGTGGGGGGTCAGTACACAGGCGATTTTGGTGAAGGGGTCTGTGCAGGCAAGCACACATTTAGGTGGAAGGTTGCTTGCTAGTCAATAGGAACAGGCACCTTGGTTAATGGTTTTAAGTGCTTTTCTAAGTATGGGAAGATGCAAGAATCCAAGTTTTATTTAAAAATTTCTCCCGAAATATCTCTAACTACTTAAGGGCCTGTTCTGCCTGCTTTCCCAGAGCACAGAGCGCCTCGTCCCGATCTCCGCCCTGAATTCCTTCCAGGGTGTGTTGTGGGGCAGCGACTGCAGTGGCTCATGACTGAATGCTTGTAGAACTGGATGGCGGGCAACATTCTTTGTTTTACACTCTCTTCCCTTTTGATCTTAATTTTGACCAAGTTGGGAGGCATTTCATGATCAGTTTGTCCCACGGTGCTAGGAACGCTTGTTCCCAGGTCAGGCGAGGATTTCGTTGCTAGACGACTCCATGTGCTATCACAGGACTGGACCCTGTTGACAGTAGCCAAACGCCGCTGGACCACCCGTCTTACTAGTCTGTTATGGTCCAGGAAATGGTTCCCTTTTATTGCTTCTTCCCATATCTAGACTGACACTCTCACAATCATTGATCTTATAGAGCTATATATTTGATCAACCATTTCAAGTTAGCTAATCATCATTAATTTTATCTGAGGCTCAGTCACACATTTGGCAATGCAAGAAACAGTGACTCACAAAACAGGTAGAATACAAGTAATGTGGCTAGTTACATCTATAAGGTCACAAGTAAGTATTTAAGCTAAAAACTTCTGTTAGTTGCTGCCTAGTATCTCTGCAGGTCATCTGACCAGTCTGTTCTGCACCAGCCATTATCTGTAAGGGAAATGATACATTGGCACTTTTCATAAAGTTCAGCCAAGATGTCTGCACAGACAACGTCAAAGATGGGTCCTTCCGACCCCTTACGGGATTGAGAAAGGAATGTTATCTTCCAAAGAGTTACCTGGCTGGCGCCAGAAAAGAAATTTGATCTTCACGGTTGAGCAGGTACTTCTGCCTTTGAGGAGGTCTGGTTAACATATAGTGTAGGTGCACGATTCACACTAGAGCAGAGGGAGGAGGCGCAAAGGGCAGAGAAGAACTTTATGCTTCAATTTTTCTTGTCTTGCCTTAAAATGTGAATTTTTGTTTCATCAACAAGTAACTCTTTTAGAGGGGAGGGTATAGCTCAGTGACAGAGCGCATGCCTAGCATGCACGAAGTGCCGGGTTCAACCCCCAGTACCTCCATCAAAAAGTTTTAAAAAAAAGTAAGTAAGTAAACCTAATTACCTACCCCTACAAAAAAAGTAATAATAATAATAAGTAACCCTTTTAAAATCTTAGCTGTGTTGCTTTTAGCCATTTTTTGCAAAGGAGTTTGTGTTTTGCTGTTTGCTTATCCATTTGGTTTATTTTGCTAAAGACTTCTGTTTGTACAACAGGTCTCACTACTTTCAGAGCATCACACAGATAAAATGTTCCATTGTTTCTTTCATAAGACTTTTATGCTATTTTTGGTAAGCCCAGGACTGAAGCTGTCTCCAGAACCAGGTCTGTTGTCAGCACCCTAATACCTGGTCATTACTGTGAAAATGATCTCTTCCCTAATGGTTCTCATTTCTGTAAGTTTGTATGTCAGCAGAGGAGTCTTCATTTAAATGACTAATATGTAGTAACGAACAGTAAACGACGGAGGTAAAAGTGAGGAAAAAGGAGAAGGCAGATCATTGAGAAGAAAGAAACTCATAAAAGTCTGGATAATAAGACTGATTGAACAGGCACTAGTTGAGGACTGGTTTCGCCTAGAGCAGGGGTTGGCAAACTGCGTGGTTGGCCAAATCTGGCCTAATGGCTAATTTGGTTCAGCCCATGAACCAGGAGTGATTTTTATGGTTTTAAATGATTGAGAAAAAAAAAAACTATTTTGTAACATGTGAAAATTATTTAAAAATTCAAACTTCAGTGTCCATAAATAAAGTTTTATTGGGACACAGCTGTTCTGTTTGTGTAAGCATTGTCTGTGGCTGGTTTCACACTATAATGGCCAAGTTGAGCAATTTCAGAGAGAAAAATAGTCTGCAAAACCTAAAATATTTACTACTTGCTTTTTTATAGCAAAAGTCTGTTGACCCCTGGACTAGATTTCTGAATTTATTTTTTTCCTTCATCTTTTTTAAAAAAATTTAGATTATGGTCATTCTTTTTTTTTTTTTTAATTGAAGTATAGTTGATTTACAATGCTGTGTTAGTTTCAGGCATACAGCAAAGTGATTCAGTTCTATATATATAACTGAATATATATGTATACTATTTTTCAGATTCTTTTCCATTATACATCATTACAAGAAGTTGAATATAGTTCCCTCTGCTATACAGTAGGTCCTTGTTGTTTATCTATTTTACACATCGTAGTGTGTGTGTCTTTTAATCCCAGACTCCTAGTTTATCCCTCCCCAACCTGAATTTAAATTTTGATACTTCTTTTTTCCTCACTTCTCCGTCCCCACATTCCTCCTTTTCTAAGCACTTCTTGGAAGCCCCAGTCTGAGCTCAGAGGGGGCAATCTGGTTAAACTGAGGGTCTTGGTTTATACCTAAGTCCGAAGCAGAAGACTCCAAGAGAGCAGAGAACTTGATAGAAGACAAACCTGGGTTTGGATTCTGGCTCTGTTAGTTGTATATCTTTATTTAATAAGCATCAGTTTTGTCATCTGTAAAACAGTAAAATACATCATAGATGTGCACTGTGTAGTCAAAAAAATTGAGTATGTAAAGTATCTGATACATACTATCTTCCCAGTAAACACTAAGTTCCTTTCCATTTCCCTAAGGAGCAGTGCTCTATGCTTGTGATTGTTTGCCTAAACTTGTAGAGATGGTCTGCGGACAAAGAGCTGCTAACACGGAGTAGTTTTTCCCTCTGGTTCCTCTCCTGATGGGATGATTAAAGCAACCATCCCTGGCTCCAGTGGAATTCCTCTCAACACTGTATTAGGGCACCTTCAGCCTAGGGTTGGCGAACGCTACCTTGCAAAGTAATATTGTGGCTGACGTAGAGAATCCGTGCTTAAAATGACTTTTCATTCTCTTACTGAAGTTTATCAACTTTGTTTTCACATCCATTTAGCTCTTTAAAAAAATAATAAATAATTTATGCCTAGATTTCCACTTATAATGGATCTCACTATCCTGTAATATTTTTTTTCTTGTGGAGATCCCTAATGAGATCCTGGCGAATCTCTACGTATCTTTTTTTTTTTTACCAAAATGCTCTTAAATTCTTTGATCATATGTTCTTAAAGATATACTGCAAACACTAAGCAATTTGCTGTGTTTTTAAATGTTACTCTTTTTTTGCTATGCAAAATCTACGTATTCATGAAAGTTCTCACTGTTAAAATCCTTCCATGATTATTGTTATATCTCAACTGTTTGGGTTCTGGATAGAAGCCACAGCGATGACGCAGTTCATTCCATGAACACTGAGTCTATTTTGCTAAAATAGACAACAGCTGAGCCATATTTATGTCATAATTTAATGAACTGACAGTGTATAAAATAACATTGTAAATTTAGTTCCCTTTTTTGAGAAGGACATTTACTTAAAACACAGTTTCCTTTTATGCCTATCTAAAACAGGCTCTGTAGGATTGTTATATGCACAGTTTTTCATACTTGATGTCTAGAGGTAAATATTAAGATTTCGACCAGTTTAGTTTTTTTTTTTTTCTGAATAGACTCGGTCCTGGTGTCAAGTCTAGGCTTTGACGATTAAGATGAGCCTCACTTTTTTCATCATTTGTAAAGTGGGAATAAATTTCACTCCACGTTTCTAATGCCGGGTTCATGTTTGCATAAAGCGTGTACTTATCAGCAAGCAGGCACACAATGGCTTATACAGTCCGTTCTGCTTGGTTAGCTGACGCCCCTGTCTGTTTCCTCAGGTGCCGAAGCACATCCTGAGACAATGGTGTCTGTACCCTGGGACAGGACGTGGGAGCTGTCTTTGGGCAATGCATCCTCTGCATCAACGGCTGGACATAGGGGGCTTAGGGGTCAAGAGCAGGGTGCTGTCCGTCCCTTAGGTGCAGATTCCAGAACATCTTAGATTCTTACACTCTGTTCCAGCCAAGAGTGAATAAAGCATTTTAGCCAATCCACGTATCTTGATTGCCACCAATTTCACCAACGAGAACTCTTCTAACAGAGGATGCTAATTTTTTTTCTTTTTGAGGGGGTGAGGGTAGGTAATTAGGTTTATTTATTTAGTTGGTTGTTTCAATTGAGGTACTGGGGACTGAACCCAGGATCTCATGCATGCTAAACACGCATGCTGACCGCTGAGCTATACCCGCCCGCAGAGGATGCTGAATGACAGTCTCCTGCTTATTAAAGGCAAAGCTCTTGCAGGGTGCATTGTCTGATTAGCATGTTGGCCGGCCCCCTGAGGGGTTGGGGGAGTTACTAAGAAGGGCATCTGGCCTGCCTCTGTCTCCTCATATGCTGTAGTGCATCCAGCGTCTGCGAATGGCTGGTTCAGTGCCTTTGCAGCCTCAATTATAAAAGTTAAGGAGTTCAGTACATGCCATCCCAAAATATGCCACTTTGGGGTACTGGGGTTTTTTTTTGTTTGTTTGTTTTGTTTTTTTTTTTTTGAGCTGAAGGCACTTGAAAAACAGAAAAATGTCAGAATATGCTTTCTTTGAACCCCCCTTATCTGCCTAAAGATGGATCCTCCCAAGGAATCCAACTAGCCTAGGTGCTCTCGCCTTGGCTTCATCTGCCAGGAAGGACTGACTCTTATCACAGGAGCCAAGACCAGAAGGCGACACCACACCCAGACATTCTTTGTCACAAGCTATCACAACTCCCATCTATTCTGCTAAGGCCCATTCATCTTTCCTGAAGCTCACTCACTCTTTCCTTAGTGGCTGCATCCTCTTCCCCTCGCCCTGTTGGATGCAACCGGTGTTCCAGGTTCTTGTCCCATCCCAGAAAGAATTCAGAGACAAGACATAGAGGTTAAGAAAAGTAAAGTGAGGATCTATTAAAGGATGGACAGTACACTCTCAGGGGAGAGCGGGCAGGCTCAGGTGGGCGGCTGCCCTGAGTTTCTTTGGCAAGTTGGTTACACAGGGTGTAGAAATGAATGGGTGGAATATTCACTGGGGAGGGAAGGGTCTGGGGTCATATTTCCTGATTATCATCCCAACTCCACCTTCCCAAAGGGAGGAGGGGTTTTTGTCCTTATTTAGTCTGGATCGGAGGTGTCATGGCGTCCGTGCATGATGGGGACTTCTGATCTGCAAGGCTAATTTTATTGAAATGAGGCCATAAAGAGCAAAGGTTACATTTGGACACTGGAAATTCCTGCCTTTTCTGACCTTTCTTTGTTGGTCTCCAGGCCAAAAGGTGTGGCCCTTTATCAGCCCAAAGGTTCCTGCTTTTCTCTCTCTTCTCTGCCCAGGGACCCCTGGTGCTTCCATGATGCATGTTTTCCTGCATGTGGCTTGTGCCCCTCCTTTCTGCCCAATCCCTGCCATTTGGCCTGTGTCCCCCTTTCTCTGCTCGTATCTAGCTCTCTGCCTGCTCTAACATAATAACTGTCTATAAGCTCTCAGATCTCACAGCTTTTTTGGATATTCTCTTTTTACGCGCAGGTGATTCCTCACATCTGTAATATTAAAAATTAATAAATTTGACAAAATAAAAAAATTAATAAATTTGTGTGCCTTTTCTCCCGTCAACCTGCCTGTTGCCAGTTCACTTTACAGACCCAGATATCGTGCCTAAAAGGGTAGAAGGAAAGCCTTTCTTCCCTTAGAGAGGCCCGTAGGCCTTTACATGCCCACGTACAGAAGAGAAACACAATCATGGTTTTCCTATTTTCGTACATATTTGAACTCTCCAATGACGAGAAAGTATAAAATTTATAAACAATTCTATCTTTTAATGTATTATTTGATCTCCAATTACGTTCTTCTTTTTTCCTTTGCTTTCAATGCTTGAATGTGTTCCTTATTATATATAGTACGTTGTAAATTGAACAATTTAGGATTTACTTAATTCCGCCTGCCTGCCCTCAATCTTTTATCATTTTTTCTCAGGCCAGCTAGTGGTCATAGTTCAGTTTCCCACTATAGGCTTGCTTGGATATCATTAATATAACTGTCATCTCATGGGCTCCTCTAACCCAAATTATTGTGCTCCATCTTTTTTCAAAAATTACAGCATTTGGGGGAGTGGGAGGTACGGGTTAGTGGGCATAGGGCAGGCTGCAGGCCTATTATACAACACGGGTAATAACTGTAAATGGAAAGTAACATTTAGAGTTGTGTAAAAAATTAAAGTATAAAAAACTTTTTTTAAATTACAGCATTTTGTACACATTTTTGGGGGGAGTAATTAGGTTTTTATTAATTATTATTTTTTTAATGGAGATACTGGGGATTGAACCCAGGATCTTGTGTTCTTACCACTTAGCTGCACCTCCCCTCTTGTACAGGTCTTAAGGTGATCAATTTTGTCCTCCCAAATGAGCAATCTGTAGGAGCCCAAGTTGTGAATTGGTGAGCTCAATGAAGACATAATTAAAATAATTCCCTTTGGTCTTGTGACCGAAAAATACTGCAAGCCATATCAGTAAAAAAAAAGGATGCTGAAGCCATCAAGTCATCAGTGGCTGCCCCACCCCCTAGTGGGGACAGGCCTGCAGCCCAGCCTCTGCAGCCACTCACAGTGGTGCACTCCTAGGGGACTCAGAATGAGAAAGGACAGGACACTGGCCCTAGGTAGCTAGGTGCTTGTCAAAGGAATGAATTCAATGAGCCCAAATGTTTGCTTCCTCTCATATCTAGAAAAGCGCTAAATTCTTTAACTTGAGATGCCTGGTTTTCTTTAGATAACAAGTAATCTTTTATTGTTCCAAATACCTGGTCTGTGTTGTAAAGCTCCTATATATCCTGGCTCCTCCCTTACCTCTTCGGAGCAGCCCCTCAGAGCCATCTGAGAGGCTGTCATCCCTGGCTGAGACCCCAGAACTGTCCACCGAATAAAACATTACTCTCAACTTTGAGGCTGTGCGTTTACTTCGGTTGACAGTCTCTAATGTGTTCCCTTAGAGATCAGTGGTATCTCTGATGCTTATTTTTTGCTATCCACCCAAAAGAGTCAAGTATGCGCCGGCCCAACAGGATGAAGTAAACAGCTGTGCACATGGTTTGGTGGGTTAATAATGGAGCCCTCAGTCAACACCCTTTATTACAGGCTGTGGGTATGTTTGGAACGATTGCTGAGAGAGAATTCTTTTTAGGGTAAAAGGACAAAATAGTGTGGTCTGGTACAGGGGCCCTCCTGGGGACTAGGATTTCTTTTGTTTACCTCCCTCGTTCTCCACTAGGAGTCCTTCTTGGCCCGACCTCGCTCTGGTGGAGGGACAAGCGCTCAGAGCACCTCTACCTCGCCTGTTCCCAGCCACACCTGGAAGGTGTCCTGGAGAATGCTTTCCATGGAGTACGACGGGTCCCCAAAGCATCAGTCCTGCCTGAGCCACATGTGAGATGGAGCCAACCTCACTCATTCATCTCATTTGAATTCTAACTGTCACATTCAGGCGAACAATCAAAAGGATTGGGGATTTCTTTATTTTGTGGAATGAATGATTGAATTTCTGATCCTGAAGTGAAAAAAATGGGCTTTAAAAAGTTAATTTGATGTATTTTGATATGAGCTATGTCCTCCATCCGCGTCCCTAGTTGTGAGACAGGAAGGGGCAGGGCACAGCCATTTAAGGAATAACACAGCGATTAACAACACCAGGATGGCTGGAGATTCAACCCCCAGGAGGCCTTGAGGCTCAAGATGGTGGGAGGTTTGACTTCTTTGAGCTTCATTATATGCTCACTGTAATGTACTAGCATGGTTAATAACACGACCACAGGCGCCATGGCAGTCCCAAGGCTAGCCACAAAAGGTCAAAGAGTGGGAAATGGCCAACTTCCCAGGAATCCCAGCCCCTCCCCCAGGGTTGTTAGACTGGTCCTTCCACTTATTAGCATATGAAGCCACTGAGCCCATAAAAACTGGCAACATGGCACCTCGTGGCTGCGTCTCTCTCCCTCCCTCCTCTTCAGAGACGGCCCGCTCTCTGTCTGTGGAGTGTGTACCTACTTTTACTCTAATCTGAGCACCCAACCCTCACACCTCGTGGCCTTTCCTCTTACCTTTTTAAACAGCCTACGCTGTATGCGGTGTGTATCTCTCTAAATAAATCTGCCTTTACTCAGCTGTGGCTCACACTTGAATTCTTTCCTGTGTGAAGCCAAGGACCCACACTTGGCGGGGCATGTCCCACGGACTTGACCGAGACCTGGGACACAGCCGTCCTCTCACCCCACATTCCTTTCCTGCATCAGTTCCTATCCACATATTTCAACTAGGTGTCCTTTCTTGGGGTCCCACAAGTTCAGCTTCATTATATGTTTCCATAGTTTGGAAAGCTTGTGTCGCATGCCCTCACTACCTCCTGTTTCATGTAGCAATGGCTTCAGTGGTTCATTTCAATTTTTAGTTGTACGAACTGCTTCAGGAGTGACGTTTGGAAACATGAACAAAAATCATCAATGATATTTCGCTTGACTCATTCTGCATTGCTTAAACCTTAAAATTTTGTAATTTGTGGTTATTTAAGTTACAGGGTTTTCAGTTTTGTTTTGTTTTGTTTTTTTAAACAACCCAGGTTTCTACCTTTTCACTGGGGTCTCTTGCTCTGTCCTTGGTCTTACTGAGCAGGCAAAGCTTAAATCAGAAAAATTGTCAAAACTAGTTAAAAACAAAAAGGCTCCCAATTCTCCCAATGCAATGGGAAAATCTGGTTATGTCTCAGGATGTGTCCACTGACCAAAAATATTAATAGTTGATGTACTATATGTAAAATAGATAAACAAGTTTATACTGTACAGCACAGGGAACCATATTCAACACCTTGTAGTAACCTATAATGAAAAAGAATATGAAAAGGAATATAGGTGTGTTCATGTATGACTGAAACATTGTGCTGTGCACCAGAAATGGACACAACATTGTAAACTGACTGTACTTCAATTAAAAAAAAAATTGATGAACATCATTTGCCAGCTGTGAAGCCTTGGGCAGGGTACACAACCTCTCTGTGCCTTCATTTCCTCATCTATAAAACAAGAATATTATCATTATCATTACCTTCAATCTCCTGGGATTATTGTTAAGGGGTAAATTAGTAAATACATGTAAAACACTGAGAACAGGACTTGGCATAGAGTGGCATTCAAGTCATGTTATCTTTAAAAAAAAAAAGTTGAAGAAAAGGACAATGAGTTAGGAACCAACCTTTCTATCTGTTCACCAGGTTGGACATCAGGGGCTTGTAACTGGGTTTGCCTTCAGCATCCAAAGGCTGTGGTTGTGGGGGAAATAAATTGTCAGTGAGGTTTGTGTAGCTCTTTCTAGCATGTGGCCATGGGCTCAGTTTCCTCATGACAATAGGCTGCTCTATCCAGGGACTTTATTAGGAGAAATTAGAAGACAGACTAGAGAATTACTAAGGAATGTGCTTCGTACTTATTAAAAATTGTTAGAGAGGTCATAAAAAGCTAAAATGGCACAAAAGAAAAACTGCAAAGGTGAGCTGGGTAGGCACTACAGTGCCAAACCATCCAACTTCCCTCCCCTGGCGATGAGAGAAAGCATTTCTAAAATGAAGTGATTTTAATAGATATAGTGATTTGCTTAACTTGGTTTACTAAAAATTGTCTGTGCAAGCTGATTATGTAGCCATGGCATCAGTTGGGTTTCCATGGTTACAAAAATAGTTACTCTTCCACAAACAGTCTTCACAACAGAGAAGTATGTGATTATGATCTTCAAATTGCCTTGTGATTCAAGAAATTTCATTTCAACCTAAAGAACAAAACTTAATGTTTTTGTTTTGTTTTATTCTGGAATTGGTCATGTTTTAAAAGGAAAAGAGAAGAGAGCAAATGGGGATGTCTATTAACTGTATGTGGTGTGTTTTGTTTTCAGAACAACACACAACCATCCTCAGTTAATAAGACAATTTACTCTGGAGGACCCACATGCTGGCCGCAGCATCCATTCTGTGTTCCTGGTGGCCCCTTGTCCATTCCCTGTGACTGTTATTTCCCTCAGGTCCTTCCACTACCTTCTCCTCTCTCAGCAAGTGACTTGAGACAGAGAAAATAGAGTCCCTTATCTTACTTAAACAGTTAAAAGGAAAAATATAAAGACCTCAATAAGAAAATTGCAAAAAGATGGAAAGAGAGAGAAGAAATATAAATGATAAGTAAATGTAGTGATTTGGGTTGGAAGTTTCATTTTCATTAGTTATCAACAAAATGTAGGTTGAAATGACAATAAAATGATATTCTTCCTTTACCTGTTAAATCAGCAAGGATTTTTAAAAGTAATAGTACTTATTGCTGACAAAGGCATGGGGAAACTGAAGTTTCTTCTGCTTCAAGTGATGTGAAAATTAGCACACAGCTTTCAAAACATGCATGCTCTTTGACCCAGTAATTTCACTTGGAGTAAGTTCTGTACAAGGTGAATCTCCAATCATAGGAGAGTGATTGCAATGATTTCTTTTAAAGTATTTTAAAATTTCGTTTAAAGCACTATGAGCTAAGGAGAAGTCTGAGGTCTTTGCCTGTATCTTGTCATTTCATCTTTATCAGAACTCCATGAAGCAGACACCATTATTCCCTTCCTACAGACAAAGAGTTACGGAGAAAAGAAGCAAGTTGCTTGCCCAAGGGCACACGGACAGGAAGTGGCTTCAACTCTGGAGCTAGACCCTCAACCACTATGCTCTACTGCCTAGTTCTAAACTTATGGCAGCAGGCAGAGCTATATAACAGACAAGATAATTTTTAAAGAAGAGAGAAAAATAATGATGGAGACATAACACAGGGGATGAGGCTAAAAATACATATAATGCAACCTATGCACTTGCTAAAAGAAGGTCACAAATCTGCCTAGAAGTTTTCTAGCACCTCTTGGATGAAAGAAAATCTGATCAGTTACACAACTCCGTGTACTCATGAGATAAAAGCAGACCACTGGCTCCAGAAAAGACCAAGTAGTCGGAATAGTAAGAACAGACATGGATTTATTCCACAGACATAGAAGGTTCTCATAAAAAGAGACACTCTGTGAGGTCATGGCTAGTGACTTTAACAGCATCCTGGTGTAGACGAGATGACCACTTCCGCTGGGTTGAGTTTTCCAGCTCTTCTCGCAGGGCCTCATGACCCAGCACCAGATCCTGGCAGCAGGCAAGCAGGATGTGGGCAGCATTTTGGATTTGTACTGGTCTAAATATTATAGAGCACCTGAGAGTGAATGGGCAGATTTTTAAAAAATAATCTTCCCTTTGATAGATTAAAAGCATGAGACTGAGATTGTGTTTTTCAACAAGTACCTAGAAATCAGTACCTATTTTGTTACATAGGTTTTATATGCCTTAGGGCCATTGGATTGGAGGTAGGAATGGTAAATATTATTATAATATGAAAAGGTCAATTATATAGTTTTAAAGGTGATGCTTAGAAACTAGTTTTGTTAGAGCAGGCAGAGAGCTAGATATGAGCAGAGAAAGGGGGACACAGACCAAATTGCAGGGATTCAGCAGAAATGAGGGGCACCAGCCAAATGCAGGAAACCCTACATCATGGAAGCCAGGGGTCCCTGGGCAGAGAGAAAAGCAGGAACCTTTGGGCTGATAAGGGGCCACACTTTTTGGGGTGATAAGTGGCCTGGAGACCAACAAAGAGAGATCAGAAAAAAGCAGGAACTTCCAGTGTCCAGATGTAAGCTTTTGCTCATTGTGCCCTCATTTCAATAAAATTAGCCTTGCAGGTCAGAAGTCCCCATCATGCACGGACGCCATGACACCTCCGATCCAGACTAAATAAGGACAAAAATCCCTCCTCCCTTTTGGGAAGGTGGAGTTGGGATGATAATCAGGAAATATGACCCCAGACCCTTCCCTCCCCAGTGAATATTCCACCCATTCATTTCTACACCCTGTGTAACCAACTTGCCAAAGAAACCCAGGGCAGCCGCCCACCTGAGCCTGCCCGCTCTCCCCTGAGAGTGCACTGTCCATCCTTTAATAGATCCTCACTTTACTTTTCTTAACCTCTATGTCTTATCTCTGAATTCTTTCTGGGACAGGAAAGAACCTGGAACACCAGTTGGATCCACCAGCAACAGTTTGAGAATGTGAAAATTTTCTCAGACTAAAATATTAAATAAAGCAGAACACACAACTATCTATAACATATGATCCAACTATGTTTAAAATCTATAGTAGCAAGATATGAATCTTCAGCTTTTCTTAACAAAGAATCATTTTTTCCCCTTTGTTTATTATAATAGAAGAATGGAAGGTACTTTCTAGATGGACTGGAATATCTCAGAAGGAGGCACCAGGTTTCAGTTGCTAGTTGCTTGGGTCCTAAGTTTGGCCATCAAACCCAGGAGAAAGAAGAAGAAAATGGGTTTTGATTTGATTTGATGCATTTGGGGTGCAGGAGAAAATGCAGGGAGGCATAAGGACCATGTGGAAGAAACAGACTGGGGAGCGGGTTAGGAACAGGCAAGATTTCCAGGGGGGCCTTCAGCAACCTGGAAGTTGATCCCTGAAGTTGCCCGTGAAATAAGGCCCTGGGCTAAGAGACTTCTGTGCTCAAGGGAGGTTGGTTGCTGAGCCCTGACACCCAGTCAGATAGAACTACCCCGGCCTTGAATAACTGCATGCTCCTCACGGGCGCCGGGGGCTACACCAGTTTCTTCTCAGAGACAGAGAGAAGTAGCTCCTTCCAGAATTTGTGTAATTTGGTAACTGCCTCCCCACAAGGCTTTGCTGGCTCCTTCATTCATTACCCTGTATGAGCATCCTTTGTAACCATAGTCTAGGACACCAGTATGAGGAAGGGCTGGGTACCTCCTGTACCTAGATGGAGCAGGTTGAGCTAGACAAGCCTGAGATTACTTTGTGTTCACACACACGTGCTCACACACATATGCAACAGAGGGTACTGGGAAAAGCTGCATCTCTGTGAAGGATCCCACCCGATTCCCCCGCATGCCCCCTAAATTCAGGGTTGCCCAGGACCCATTCCCAGCCCTCGTCTTCATGCGAGACCCTCTTGCTGGGCTCCTTCAGTTTCCACAGAAATTCTGATGCATCTTAAAGCTGAAGTCTCCACTACGAGCCTCCTTAGATTACAGCTTAAAAATATCTAGAATAGTTTCCACAGAGGAGAGCATCCAGCTTCCCGTCTCTGAGCTTTTTATCTTTGTCTTTGTTTTTGTTCATCAGTGTCTAAATTCTTAACAAATACTGTTCCATTGTAAGAAAGAGGATCCTGGGGAAGGAGAAAGAAATCAGTGCTGATAAACATCCTGCCCAGTCTATGAAGGAAGTGTCTTCATTCCTATTTATAAAGAAGAAAATTGAGGCTTGGAGCAGGTGAATACCTTGTACAAGATCAAACAGCTTGAGAGGGAGGATGACTAAAGTCAAGTCTATCTATTTCCCTAAGAAAAGAAGGCTGATGGTTTCATGTTGGGAAGTCAAACTTCTTGTCCCCAGAATTTGGGATGCCGTCCTAACCGGGAAATACTAACCCTTCCCCCAGGACATGTTGGTGCCTGAGACTGAGTCACTGTGACCTTTCAGCCTTTTAATACTGAGTAAAGTCTGTGACCTTCTGGCTTCCTCTACCCTTTAACATCACCTGGGACCTCCGCCTGTCTGGCAAAGTTATCCTACAGGACGCACACTATAAAAAGAAACCCTCCTCCTCCTGCGGGTCCCCTTTGCTCTCACATTACTGCCACACCGCTGCACCCCGACACCAGATGTGTGGGTTTTCCACACATCAAGCAACTCTGCACCCCCAGCTGAGTGTCCCACAAAGTGAAATGTCAGCGTTTGGGGCAGGAAAAGGTTTCTTGCAAGGGCCAAGGAGAGAGAACACACAGGCAGCTGGAGCTCAAAAGACCTGAACTCTGGAAGGGTTTTAGGGAAGAGTTTTTAAAGGCAAATTTGGGGTGAGAGCTGCCGGGTGTGTGACCTTCCTCTGATGGCTGGTAGTGACGCGTAACAGGGTGGTGTCCCAGGAATCCCAATCGTTAACTTTCTGGTTCCGCCCAGTTTGGGGGCCACATGCTGTGCTCAGCCTGAAGTTACCATCCTCCACCTTGGGGGGGAGGCGTAGTTCCTGCAGAAGAACTTAGAGATATGCATCAGATTGTTATGTATCTCTCTCTTTTTTCTTTTTTCAGTTTTTTTTTAAATTTTTATTTTAAGGAGCAGGGAGGTTATTATGTTTATTTATTTTAATGGAGGTACTTGGGATTGAACCCAGGACCTCGGGCATGCTAAGCACACACTCTACCACTTGAGCTGTACCCTCCCTGCCCCCCGCCGCACCCCACAGATTGTTATGTGAATCTCTTTGGGAGGAACTGGAGCTCTGTTTTATCAAACTGTTTGAATCTGCTCTTTGGAACCCAGGGGAGGTCTAGGAAGCTGAAGCCTTTTTCCTACAAACACGAATTGAAGGACATGGTCCTGTTCAGTTTCACCACAGCTATAAATCAGAGGTTCCTACACCCCAGTCTTCAGTTTTGATTAGTTTTTTTTAGAGCAGCTCACAGAATTCAAGAAAAGAGTTTACTTATTAGATTCCTGATTTATTATAATGGACATAATAAAGGAAACAGGTAAACAGCTAGAGGAAGAGATGCAGAGGGCAAGGTCTGCAAGGGTCTACAGCACAGGGGCTTCTGTCCTTATGGACTGGGGTGTGCTACCTTCCCGGAGTCACCAACCCAGAAGCTCCCCAAACCACATCTTTTGGGGCTTTTATGGAGGCTTCATTACACAGGCACAACTGTTTAAATCATCAACCAATTGTGATTGATTCAACTTCCAAGCCCTCTCCCCTCCCTGGAGGTCAGGATGCAGGAGCTGAAGGTTCCAACCTTCTCATTTTGATTGGCTCCTGAGCAACCAGCCCCCATCCTTTGGGGCTTTCCAAAAGTCACCTACCTCATTCACATAAACTCAGGTGTGGTTGAAAGGGACTTGTTGTGAATAACCAGATGCCCTTTCACTTGCAGATCTGGAGCTGTTTCAGGAACAAAGACCAAACACTGCAGCAAAAGATGCTCCCACTGCTCACATCACTCAGGAAATTCTAAGGGTGTGGAGAGCTCTGTGCCAAAAAAACTGGACAATCAAATCTACATTTCTATTATAAATCACAATACCATACACCTCTGATTTTAAAATTCCCTATAGAGCAACAATAATCAATCTCCATGGTTCTGGCACAAGGACAGACATATAAACCAACAGCATAGAATTAAGAATTTAGAAATAAACCCAAATGTCTATAGTCAACTGACTTTTGACCAGAGCGCCAAGACCATTCAGTGCAGAAAAAATAATTTTTAACAAGTTGCGCTGGGACAACTGGATAGCCACATGTAAAAGATGAAATCATACCCTTTTCACTCAATGCAGAGAAATTAAATTCAAAATGGATTGAAGACCTATAACTATAAGAAGTAAAATGATTAAAATGCTTAGAATGAAACATAGGGCTAAATCTTGATAATGTCAAATTTGGCAATGGACTCTTAGCGATGGAAGGGGAGAAGGACACTTACTAGGAATTGTGCCCACTTTTTAAACCCAGTTAGCCAGCTCCTACTCATTGGCAAGTATTTCATATACTAACTTAAATGGCCACCTTTATTACATGACCATGTGCACAGCAAGAAATTGGAGATGCACTCACTACAGGAGTAGGGAGTAGATGTTGCGAGACACCTAGGAGTTGGCCATATTCCGTGATTTAACTCATCACCTACCTTTCCATCAATATCCTCAATTTCCCTGTCTCCGCATCCCCTTGCACACTCATTCACGAAACTCTAACCCTACATTTTTAAGTTGAAATATAACCAGTTTTCAATGTTATGTTGGTTTCTGGTGTACAGCATAGTGATTCTTTTATACATATATGTATTTCTTTTCAAATTCTTTTTCAAGGTATTGAATATAGTTCCCTGTGCTAAACAGTAGGACTTTGTTGTTTATCTCTTATCCTAAATTGATATAACTACCACCATCTCTACTCTTACACTTGATCTTCTGAAAAAAGCCATACAAGGGGGGAGGGTGTAGCTCAAGTGGCAGAGCACATGCTTAGCATGTATGAGGTCCTGGGTTCAATCCCTGGTACCTCCTCTAAAAATAAAGAAATAAATAGACCTAATTACCTACCTGCCCCCCCCCCAATTTTTTTTAATTAAAAAAAAAGAAGTTATCCAAAAAAGCCACACAGTTGTATGGCTTTTAAACATACACATACATACATACATTCATTTTCATGTTCTTTTTCACTATGTTACTACGAACTATTGAATATAGTTCCCTGTGCTGTACAGTAGAAACTCACTGTTTATTTTATATATAGTAGTTAGTATCTGCAAATCTTGAACTCCCAATTTATCCCTTCCCATCCTCTTCCCCCACTGGTAATCGTAAGTTTGTTTTCTACGTATGTGAGTCTGTTTCTGTTTTGTAAATAAGTTCATTTGTCTCTTTTTTTTAGATTCCACATATGAGTGATCTCATATGGTATTTTTCTTCCTCTTTCTGGCTCACTTCACTTAGAGTGACAATCTCCAGATCCATCCATGTTGCTGCAAATGGATGGGGCTTTCAGTGCCTCTGTAAATTCATGATTTTTAACTTCAGCTGGGCTCTTGACTCGGCTGGATAACAAAAATTTTTTCAGAAATAATCTTTGTAATTGTTTAATCCTTTGATCCATGGTATCTTGTAAAACCTTAGGTGGATTTGTCACTTTAACTTCCAGCATATAGCTTTGCTCACTAAAGCAGTCCTCAATAAACTTTATAAAACAGAGGACTTGGCATTCTGAAACAGTTGACTCGGAACATTACCCCAGACCAAGAAAATCAAAGGCTGGTCAGTGGACAAATTCTAAAGAAATAATACCTGGTAGTCAGAATTTCTAAGTCTTCTTTTAATGAAAAAATAAGTTATGTTAGCCTGTGTACTGCAGCGTGCTGCAAATTCTTCTGGTTGTTTTTAGTCAAAATAGATGGAGGATGGATTTAATAATGAAGAAAGCATTAATGAGATGAGATCGTCCCCGAAATAGGCAAATGCTGACAGCAAAAATGATAAAAATTAAGAATTTTGAAGAAAACATTATTTAGAAAGTAAAGGAAAGAAACAGATGAAAAAATTCAATCCCAACTAAAATTAAATTGAACACTTTGAGAATATCAGTGCCTTTCTGGTGGGGGAGATGTCAAGGATACAGACTGTGGCTAAGCAGCAGCCCCCGCCAATCTGATTGCCACTGATGCGGAAGATGTAAAACAGGGAGATTTGTAGACACTAATATATATAAAATAGATAAACAAGTTTATATTGCATAGCACAGGGAACTATATTCAAAATCTTGTAGTAGCTCACGGTGAAAAAGAATATGAAAATGAATATACGTATATTCACGTATGACTGAAACACTGTGCTGTACACCAGAAAGTGACACATTGCAAACTGACTATACCTCAATTTAAAAAAAAAAAGACCCCCACACACAAAAAGAAAAAAACCAGGGAGGGAACAGCTATGTGGCTGCTCCTCCAACCCCTCCTCACTGACACAAAATACTCCAGCTTTTATTAATCAGCGTCATGCATCTTAGAAGAAACAAAAGACAGATGAGGTAGCAGAGCTGAGAGAGCTCCCTGAATAAACACACAAAACAGCAGACAGGGCTCAGGAAGTCATGTGAGCAGAGGGGCAGTACACTCTGGGAGCGAGCCTGGACCCAGATATGCTCCAGGATCTGGGCCAAGGGCAGCCGCCAAGAGGGCTGGGTTTTTTGTTTTTTGTTTTTAATTAAAATTAGTTGATTTACAATGTTTTGTTAGTTTCTGGTGTCCAGCATAGTGACCTAGTTTATACAAACACATACACATGCACACATATATATTTTAATATTCTTTTCAATTATGGTTTATTACAGGAAGCAGAGGATTGGTATTTGAGCAGCTTGGAAATGAGGTCCTGGCTTCAGAGGGCATTGGTGGAGAAAACCTCACATCTACCTTGAGGATGCATTTGGAGGTCTCAGTGCGTGAGGTGCTTTCAAAGGGTGCAATTCCCACCAGCAGCTGATAGCAGAGCATTCCAGTGTACCACAGATCCACCTTCTCGTTGTACAACTTCCCCTCCATCGTTTCTGCAGTCATGGAGTTATCTGCTCAGGCTGTCTCCAATCTTAAACTCCTCTTCTTGCTTCACTCACCTATCGTCTGGTTTCCACCTTCTCTTTTCCACAGAAGCTACTCCTGTCAAGAGTATGTTACCTCCGAGGGATGTAATGTACAATGCGATCAATATAATCAACACTGCTGTATGTTACATGTAAAAATCGTTAAGAGAGTAAGTTCTCATTGCAAGAAAAAAATTTCTTTTTCTATTTCTTAAATTTTGTACCTACGTGAGATGATGGATGTTCACTAAACTTACTGTGATAATTGCTCCATGAAGTGTATAAGTCAAATCATTATACTGTACTCTGTAAACTTACATGGTGCTGTGTATAAGTTATATCTCAATACAACTGGAAGGAAGAAATAAATTTCTGTGCAAAATTTTTACAAAGACCTATACACGGAGAACTATAAAACGTTGGTAAAGGAAACTGAAGATGATTCAAAGAAATGGAAAGTTATTCCATGCTCTTGAATTGGAAGACTCAATATTGTTAAAATGGCCATACTACTCAAAGCAAGCTACAGATGTAACGGGACCCCTATCAAATTATCTGTGACATTTTTCACAGAACTAGAACAAAGAATCCTAAAATTTATATGGAACAACAAAAGACCCAGAATTGCCAAAGCAATCCTAAGGGAAAGAACAAAGCTGGAAGCGTAAGCTTCCCAGACTGCAGACAATACTACAAAGCTATAGTAATCAAAACAGCATGGCATTGTCACAGAAACAGATATATAGATAAATGGAACAGAGTAGAGAGACCAGAAATAAACCTACACAGCTATGGTTGATTATTCTTTGACAAAGGAGGCAAGAATATACAACGGAGAAAAAACAGTCTCTTCAGTGAGTGCTGTTGGGGAAACTGGACACACACATGTAAATCAATGATGTTACAACACTCCTCACACCACACACAAAAACAAACTCAAAATGGTTTAAAGACCTAAATACAAGACATGACACCATAAAACTCCTAGAAGAGAACATAGGCAAAACAATCTTTGACGTAAATTGTAGCAGTATTTTCTCAGATCAGTCTCCCAAGGCAAAAATAAAAAGAGCAAAATGAAACAAATGGGACCTAATCAGACTTGAAAGCTTTTGCACAGCAAAGGAAACCATAAACAAAACATAAAGACAACCTATGGCTTGGGAGAAAATATTTGCTAATGATGTGACTGACAAGGGTTTAATTTTCAAAACATATAAACAGCCCATACTACGCAATGTCAAAAAACAAACAACCCAATCAAAAAGTGGCCAGAACACCTGCATAGCCATTTCTCCAAAGAAGACATACACAGGAACCTGAAAAGATGCTCAACATGGCTAGTTATTAGAGAAATGCAAATAATAGCTACAATGAGTTATCTTCTCACACCAATCAGAATGGCCATCATCAAAAAGTCCACAAACAATAAATGCTGGAGAGGGTGTGAAGAAAAGGGAATCTTCACACACTGTTGATGGGAGTGTAAATTGGTGCAGCCACTATGGAAAACAGGATGGAGGTTCCTTAAAAAACTAAAAATAGAGATACCATATGATCCAGAAATCCCAGTACTGGGCATATATCCAAAAAGATGAAAAATGTAATTCGAAAAGATACACGCACCCTTGTGCTCATGGCAGCACTATTTTACAATAGCCAAGACATGAAAGCAGCCTAAGTGAATGAACAGTGAACAGATGAATGGATAAAGAAGATTTGGTGTACACACACACACACACACACACACACACACACACAATGGAATACTACTCAGCCATAAAAAGGAATGAAATAATGCCATTTGCAACAACATGGATGGGCCTAGAGATTATCATACTGAGTGAAGTAAGTCAGACAAAGAAAGACAAATATTATATGATATCACTTATATGTGGGATCTAAAAAATTATACAAATGAGTTTATTTACAAAAGAAAGAAGACTCATAGACATAGAAAACAAAGGGGAAAGGTGGGGAGGGAGGGATAAATAAATTAGGAGTACAGGATTAACATGTACACACCACTATATATAAAATAGATAAACAATAAAGATTCACTGTAGAGCACAAGGAACTATATTCAATATTTACTAATAACCTATACTGGAAAAGAATCTGAAAAATATATATAATTGAATCACTTTGCTGTACACCTGAAATCAGCACAACATTGTAAACCAACTATACATCAATTTAAAAACGTATATAACCCTTTTAATAGTATATACCTACACACACATATATGACTATGAATATAAATGTACCATATTAATTTATATATGGTTACTTGTATGTAGAATAATTCGTTTCAGGTAAAAATAAAGACAAGAATTAATTAAGTTCAAAAAACTTTTTAAATAAAATAAAATAAAGTTTACTGTATTCTTAGAAAAGGAAAGAGTTACCCACCCCCGTGTTGCCAAATTCAGTGACGTTTCTCAGTCCACATGTTACTTGACCTTGATCTCCCAATGGCATTGACTTGGTCCTTGTTCTTTCGCTCCTCAAACCATCTCCTCTTTTGTTCCCTTTTGTTCTCTCCTGATTTTCCTCCTACCACACTGACTGGTCCCTTCTCTGCAGGCTTTTCCTCTCCAATTCAGCCTTTACTTGGGGTTTCTCAGGGTTAGGTCCTCAAAGCGTTCTCTTCTCTATTATACTCTTTTCCCAAACAGTCTGTTCATTTTCTTTGCTTTAAATATCATCTACTGCTAATGACTTCCAGAGGAGGACTGTTTATACCTCCCAAGAAGTCTTTCCTTTCTTTTTTTTTTCCAGGAACTCTTTCTTAATTTTAGTTTTTACATCCAATTGTCTATTTAACAGTTCTATTCAAATGTCTCAGAAGTGTCTAAAACTGAACATGTCCACAATAGAACACAATCTCCTGAAACTCCCTCCCAGCCTTTCCCATCTAATGGCAGAACATCATCCCAATTGCCCAAGTCAGAAAATTAGTTTACTCATGATTCCTTTTTTTTCTCTCTATCCCATATCCAGTTTCCAACCCTCTTGAGACTTCTAACATTCCTTTTCCCAATATATCTTGAATTCATCCACTCCTTTTTCCTACTGTCACCATCTCAGTCCGGGTCACCATTTCCGTTCTCCTTGACAACTCCAACAGCTTTCTAAAGTGACCCTATTTCTATCTTTTGATACCTCCTACCTTTTTTTGCAGATAGTAGTGATATTCTTAAAATACAAATCATATCGAATAATTTCATCCCTTATTAAATAACCAAAAGCCTGCCACTACACTGAGAGTAAACCCAAATTCATCATTCCTTTTTTTTTTTTTTTTTTTTTTGAGGCTGTTAGGCAAAGAATGCTATAAACAGATTCAGAAACTCTAGGTAAATTTCAGGGCCATCAAAAACCAAGAGAAGGGAACATCTTTTAGCAGAAAGAAGCCATTAAGGAATTCTATTCAAATCTTGAAGAACTGAGTGCAAGGCCAGCTTTAGACACAAATGTGAATCAGATGATAATTGTCTTCAGCGTTCCCAGCCTCCTCCTTCTCAACCATTCAGTTCCTTCCTTTGTGTAACTCCATCAGAATCAGGAGGAAATAAAAAGCAAGTATAACTGTAAATTTAAGTTTAATAACCTTTGAATTTTAAACTTATTTCTAATTATGAGATGACAGGCTTCTTTATTTGTTACCAAGAAATTTCAGACATCATTGAGGGGGTTAGAAATAAGGGTAGAGGATTTAAAAAGTCTTTTCAGGGAGCCTAAAAATCACAACTTGTAACCTATCAGCTCTTCTGACTTTAAGGCTGATTCAGTAGGTAAGTCTATTTAAAGACTAAAAAAAAATTTTTTTAAACAACTTTATTGTGGTATAAT
The DNA here is from genome assembly GCF_048773025.1 of Camelus bactrianus. Lineage (NCBI taxonomy): Eukaryota > Metazoa > Chordata > Mammalia > Artiodactyla > Camelidae > Camelus > Camelus bactrianus. Next base: position 20,164,676 of record NC_133572.1, read on the forward strand.
TTCTGTATAGCAAATTACACATATTTCAGATGTGCAATCTGATGGATTTTGATAGATGTACACACATACGAAACCACCACAATCAAGATAGCTAACATTTCCATCACTCCCCAAGAGGTGCAAATTTCAAACTCCCAATTTATCCCTTCGCACCCCGTTTAGCCCCTAGTAACGGTAAGTTTATTCTCTATGTCTGCGAGCCTGTTTCTGTTTTGTAAATAAGTGTCATTTGTGTCAGTTTTTTTAGATTCCACATGTAAGTGCTATCATACGGGATTTTTCTTTCTAAGGATTTTTCTGTTGCATGTTGAGAAGTTAAAGAGAAGTGTCTTGTCTATTCCTGTTTCTGTGTGATGTCAAACTCATTTGCATTGGAAAGTTTCTCTGTGAACGTTTGCACTTTGAAAGACCATATACATATTTTTAACTGACAGATAACTGGCTTATTATATTAATTTCAGGTATGCAACATCTAAATTCCCTAACCTGCAAGGCAGGAACAATCTCTGAATATCTCTCCAGTGTGGCCTGTCTCTCCAGCGTAATCTCAGACCACCTCCCCTTTGCTTAGTAAGCCTCAGCCCCTGATTTCTATTCCTTGCGCTCACCGAGCTCTTTCCTGCCTTGGGTTTTGACTCATGCTGTTCTGTCTTCCTGGAAAGCTCTTCCCCAACATTTTGTGCATCCAATTCCTTCATGTTCCTTAGAAACTAAGACAAAATCACTTTTTAAGAGATACGTTCATTGATCATCCTGCGATTTCTTTTTCTACTTCAATCTTATCCTTGTTTTTCTTCAAAAACTTTTACAAACAAACACACATATGCTACTTATAGGTGTCAAGTACTGTTCTGTTCACAACAACCTCATTAGTAGATTAAATTACTGTCCCCTCTTCAAGGATGAGGTAACTGAGGCACACACACAAGTAAGCGGCAAATTTGGATTTGACCCGAGCAGATCAGCTTGCGCTCTTAACCACTCTGCTGTATCCTGCCTGCCAGTGTTACAACTTGGAATTATTATCTCAATCTGTCTTTTTTGTAGCTGCTCTTTGTTTTTCATTTATGTTACTGTTTGCTTGCCTTTGTCTGTCCCTTGCCAACATGAGCTCCATGAATCAGGGACCACTAAGCCCTGACATGTTATTGGCCATTGATTTCACAGTGCCTGCTGTGTACCTAGGACATAACGGGTACTTAATAAACATCGCCTTCATGAATGAATGAGTGAGTGAGAGCAAGGGGAAGCAATATTCATGCTGATAAAGCTGGTGGAAAGTTGGTTTGAGGTACCAGACCACAAAAATACAATTTTTCCTAAATATTTGTAAGTAAGGAAGTTCCCTAAGTGATGGGAGGCTGCTAGGATAAAGAAATATGAGGGAACCCTGCTTCTAGGAACGATTTAAGAAATGATTTTCTAGATACATGCCATTGATATGTATACACATACATGTATGTACATATATATGGTATGTCTGACATAGGTATGAAGAAAGAGAGAAGTGTAATTGTGTAGAAGTGGAAGACTATGATATACACGGAAATAAGTTTGCTTTCTTCAAGTTAAATACCGACATAGAAAGGGCCAAAGTTGTAATAAGCAAAATCTTAAAGTATTGAAATAGTGTACATGTCTGAATGAAACCAGACTGAATATATTAATAAAAGTATTAATCAGAAAAATGAGGTGGGGTAGAGCCTGGGGAATGGGTAGCAATGGAAACTTAGAAAAAGGAAAAAGAGATATACAGAATCGACTCCAGGCAATATGATCCCTTTGAAGGGCTATGCTTACACTCTGTGGAGCGAGGGCAGGTCAGGGGCACACTGGGAAAAAGGCAGCTTCGCTAACTGCAACGCCAGGTTTCCCCTCCTTCTCTTCAGGAGTTCAGCATCGTTCATCACTGTGATGGGAGACTGGGCACTATGGGAACCCCTGGGCGGCGGGTGGGGTGCTTGTCAGTTGCAGTGAGATCAAGGCTGCGCAGGTGGAATGGAATTCATGGTGGTCCAAAGTTTCAAGTCTTTTCTTTCTTTCTCCCTTCCCTTTGCTTCTCTCTCTCTCTGTCCTTTCTTGATCAGATAATCACAAGAGAATACTGTAATTGTGAGCATGTGGAAGGAATCTTTTTTTGTCTGTTTTTGGAGACAGTGAAAATCACATCCAGAGAACCTATTAGTCAGGGGTTTGTAAGAACAGTGCCATTTGCTCTTCCTCCCACACCCTCAGTTGTCTTTTTTCCTTTGCCATGTACACAATGATGGGAGAGTCCTGCTTTCTAACTCAGAAAGCTTGTGTGTGTGTGTGTGTGTGTGTGTGTGTGTTTGAACACTTCTTGGCCACTGAGAAACAGCTCTGTAATAAGTGCCACCAGGAGTCAGGGAAGGACCTGGTCAGGCCCCTGGTCTACTGATCCCACAGCCTCCTGGTGACACAGAAACAGCCTTTTCTGCTATTGCTTCTTTTCTGTTTTGTTCTTCTCTGTTCTCATCTCATCTCCATTCTTTATTCTCTTTCTCTCTGACTTTGCCTTCATCTCCTCTTGTGATTCTTCATCACTCTTCATGCTGATGAAAGTGGTCTTCTTATGAGCACCTAATACTTAGTTGCTGATTTTGTATTAGTAACGTGTGAAGGCGAAGCTAACATAGTGGTCCAAGTTAGGGCTCCGGAGATACGTTACATTTTGGCTTTACCAGTTAAGAGATGCCTGACTTTGGGCAAATCACTCAACTTCCCCTTGCCTTTCTTTTACTATCTGTAAACTGGGGATAATGGTGCCCACCTCAAAGGGTTGCTGTTAGGATGGGAGAGATTGCCTGTACCAAACTTAGAAGAATGCTTGGCACATGGTCTCATGAACTATTAGCTCTTATTATTTGAAAAAATGTCTATTGTGGGGTACGTATATTGATTTCATATATAGGGAATTTCATGCAGTTTTCCTTTATTAAAGAATGCGTAGACTAGAACTACTGGGGCAAGAAACAGTAGTACCTAGTGGTTTACTGGGTGCATACATTATAGAGATCTCTTTCTGAGTAGTGATCTTGTGATAAGCGAGCCACAGAACGCTTGGGCGAGGGCAACCAATCTTTAGCAAAGACTGTCCTGAGTGGGTAATAAGGTTAGCTGCTGAGAGCGGGAAGTGAATCAGGCCAAGCTAGGGAAAGGCAGGGAGGGAACGCGAGAGGAGGCAGGAAGAAGGGGCGGAAGCGGGAGCCTAGGCGTGCGTCTGGAAGGCTCCCGAGCATAGTGTTTGGATGCCGGAGGCCAGGGAAGGATGCTGCGATACCAGCGGGCGAGAAGAAGGATGCCCGGGCCCCGAGCGCGTTAGTGACTGTTAGCTGCTCTTCGGGGAAGGCGCAGGTTCCAGGCAGTCTCCTGAGCTTGGGCTCCCGGCGCAGCCAGAGGGCCGGGCGCCCACGCCACTCGCGGGGACCTCGACGTCCACCGGGCGAAGCCCCCGGGAGGAGCTCCCGCCAGGGGGCGAGCCGGGCCCGGCCAGGCCAGGCCAGGCGGGGGTCCCTCCCGCTCGCGTCCCGCCGCCTGGGCCGCGGCCCCCCGCGCCCGCGCTGCCGCCCGGCGGGAGGCGCCTGGGGAGCTTGCCGTCTGGTCCCTCCCCCGCGCCCCCGCCCCCCGCGCCGACTCCGTCCGCCTTCCCCCCCGCCCCCCGCGCGGAACCCCGGCCCGGCGCGCAGGGAGGGAGCGAGCGAGAGAGCGAGCGGGCCGGCGCCGCATCATTCCGCACCCGCTGCAGCGCGGCCGGACGGAGCAGGTGGAGCGGGCGGCAGCCGCGAGCCGGGCCCGCGGGGACTGCAGTGACGCGGCCCCGAGACATGGCGGCCGCGCGCCTCTGAATAAGCAGAATCCGAGCCCCCGGCCGCCGCCGGCCGCCGCCGCAGCCCGGGCCATGCCGCGCGGCCGCTGAGCGCGCGCAGGGGCCGGCCCGCAGGGCACATGCCCCCGATCCTCCCCGCCGCCTTCTCCATGTCGCCGGCGTCTCGGGCGGTGTAGCTGCGGCTGCCGGAGGCGCAGTCACGGCATCGCCCTGCTCGCCCATCCGGCCGCACTTCTCTTTTCCATTCGCATCCTTCCCTGCTCCTCCTCTCCTTCTCCCTCCCCCCGCCGGCTTTGCATCCATCTCCCCCACCCCGTCATCCCCTCCTGCTTCCAGCCGCCGGGGCTATGGCCGCGGAAGAGGTATTGCAGACTGTGGACCATTACAAGACCGAGATAGAGAGGCTGACCAAGGAGCTCACGGAGACGACCCACGAGAAGATCCAGGCTGCCGAGTACGGGCTGGTGGTCCTGGAGGAGAAGCTGACCCTCAAGCAGCAGTATGACGAGCTGGAGGCTGAGTACGACAGCCTGAAACAGGAGCTGGAGCAGCTCAAAGAGGTGAGTTGCCCGTCACCTCTTCCCTGCTCGGCCCCCGTTCCCCCACCCTCGACGCCCACTCAGCGTTTATGAAGGAGTCGGAAAGGATGCTCTTGAAGGGACTGTTTCTTCATCTTTGAGCTCTTTGTTGATAAGAAAAGACTGAAAGAGCCCATTGTTTTACCCCCCAAGAGAGCAGTTGCCCAGGAAGTGAATGTACAAGCTGGAATTTGGGAGGTGATGGTTGTTGAGGCTGTGGGGGAGAGGGATTCCTGAGAGTCCTTAAGGATCGGCGCTCTAAGGCGACATTTAGTGGGTTGGAATGCGTAAATCAAACTTCTCAAACTGCTGTTACATCAGCCCAGGTTTCAATGTCACTCCCGTCACCCACAAAGGCGATGAGTAGGTTTGTGTTGAGGACCCACAGTTTCAGGATGGTTACCTCAGCCTTGTGCTGAAGGTGGCCACTCCTTGATGAGTCTGGGGGCTGTTTTTAGAAGAACTCCCCGCCAGTCCCGTTTGACAAAGGCTGGGCAGTCTTCATTCTCCCTCGCCTTAGTTATTCTTGTCACCGGCTGCAGGAGAAAAACAACTCTGCTGCTGGGTGATGTGCTGCCTTGATTTAACCTCTGAGTGAGTCTGGGCTGTGCCCGAAGTCTTGTAAGGTCACCCTGAGCGGGGGAAATCTAACTCCCTTGCAAATGGCCTGAAAGAATGGTATATGTCAAGTTCGTGCGTAGCCGAGCATTTCAAACGAGGCTCTTCTGTTAGAAATGACTGTATGAATAAAACCAGAGTATCTAAAATGGGCCCCGTATATATAACACTTGCCCTCTTTAATCTTTTGGTATTTGGCATCTTTTAGAGACCGACTAACGTATAGGAAGAAAGTAAGTGGTGAATATGCTTTGATTTCCTATCGGAGACAAAATAATATACTATTGTTGAAGGAAGTCAGTCTGTTTTCCCTGATTCCTGAGGCACTATGGGTAGCAAGTAACCAGTTATATATGCAGACGTGCACATTGGCTTTCTGTGCGGCATGTCTTTATTTTTAGGTGAATATTGGCATTTTAAATGTTAATTCTAACTTGATACGTAACGTTATTCAGAAATATTTTTCTTGTAATGTACTCAGTTTTTCAGGAGGGTGTCTTGTTTTATGTTATCACAGTTAAAAGACATGATTTATGACATCTAATCAACTTACCTAATAATTTAGTACATAATATGGTAGGCATTTATACTTTGAGGTATGTCTTTTTTCATTCTGATGCCTAACTGCCAAAAAATAAACATATGGTAAAAACCCCAACTAGAAATCTGATTTTGAGGTATTTAGCTGTAAATTTGTAGTCCATATTGTTTTGTTTTGTTTCGTTTTTTGGTTATCATGTACATGTCTGTTCTTAACTACAGCTGGATTTACTGGTGTTTTCCAACTTAGAGTAGATCTTCAGCTGAAATGTTTAAATTCAGTGATGGTGAACCTTATGAAGTCAGAAAACAGGATGATGATTGTAAATCTCAGTGGTATTTTGATGTCTACACTTATGAGGACAGCTTTGCCAAAACAAGGAAGTGCAAACCAGGCACTGTTAGCCATCACCTCCTTTATAAACGTGGTAGAATTAATTTAACGAAAAGGAGTGTGACTGTTAGATGACCTTCCTGCTTGATTCAAACAACCCTACTAGGTTTCCTGTGTCATTACAGTCACCCTGCATAGTAAACCTTAATACAGTTGTCTTTTGCTTTTCCTAGACCGTAAGCTCTTAAGGAAAGGAATCTATCTTTACATTACCTCCAGTCTTTATCACAAAACCTAGCACCTAGTGAGTGGTATTTTATGAAAGAATACATTTATACTGAAAGACGATAGAACTTTTTAAAGCATTCACTAGTCAATATTGGTTAGTGCCAGAGAAAGACTAAAAAAATTAGAAAGTATAGAAAGTGACTAATATTAAAAACTACCTGCATTACTTTCATTAGCAATAATAGGAAAAACAAGAAAAAGTGTTTTGTAAGAATAGTGTAACTGGTTTCTTAATACCGAATATTGCAACTACCAATTACTATTTTTTCTATAAAAAATTGTGGCATAATCGTATTTTGTCGTGTATAGCAGGAGGTTAATAAAAATTTATCAGGATCATTTTTACCAAATGATACTTGTTAATATATGTATTTGAGTTGCATTTAGCATAAATGTAATTTAATTTTAGGTTCCCAATGAATTGGCTTATACAATTATATAAAAATGTATTTTAAGGTAATAAAAGAATCATTGTATTTGGTTATTTGATAGTGAGACCTGTTATTCTGATCCTGCACTTTAGTTGCGAGTATTATTTAAATGAACTAAATCAGTCTCACTACTGTTTCCTATTTGAAAAGTAAATCCAAAATAATCGTGCAAACTAAGATATTCTAGCGATATCTTATGGAAGCCATTTTTGAGAAACATGTTTTGTGAGTGCTCTTGATTTTTCAAAAGCATATTTTGTTCATTTTCAAGTTTATATACTAAATGATGCATTATACTATAAAGCCAAGTATAAAGTCTTCGGCTTATTTCTGGGCTGTTTCAACAAATATGATTCATTTAAAAGTAATTGGATCGGTTTATTGGAATGTCAACAGGAAAGCACTGTGTAAGTCCAAGTTGGATGCTGGTGGTTTGCAGTGTGGCGACACGGCTCAGTCTTTACAGGTCATGTTTGTTTGCAAGAGTCAGCACCCAGCAATGCTACTGCCCTCCCTCCCAGGCTTTTTACTGCTCTGACAATAATCCGAGTGAGCAGTGTTGCTGAAGATGTGCAGAATCAAGATGATGAATTCATGAGGTTTTTTCCTAGTTATTTTCTTCGGTAGGTCAGGCTTGCTTTTTGACTTGGCTCTTCCTTGAGCCTACACAACTGCTGTCATTCTGTTCCCGAAAGAAGACTCTTGAAAAAAAAAAAAGTACTGATGATGTGAAAAAAGAATGACTGACTTCGGACATCATCATCATCATGTTTCCCTTTTCATTGTCTTTGGGAAGCTGGACCGAGCACCTGTCCACTAGAATATTCGGCCGCGGTTTTGCTTTTATGATTTCACGAATAACGCATGCTTTTCCGAGGCCTAAAGGGTACCCAGACCCAGTTAGGTTCAGGGCCTGGCTGATTGTATGTTTGAGATGTGTGTAAATCAGCACTGTGTCTGTCACCCAGGCCAAAATAGTGTTTGAAGAAGAGTCATGTTTCTAAAATTATTTGAAAACTAAAAATATACATTTGTTTAAAAAAAACCCTAGAATTTAAATTCAAGGGTTTTCGTTTTTTGTTTTTTGGCTTTAAAAATGTTTGAAATTTAAAATATTGTAATGTTTAAAAAGATCCCCGTAGAAAGGAGTGATTCAGCATTCCTGGTAGCATTTTACGAAACACATCCATGTGACAACATGAGAAAAGTTTTGCAGCTAGGTTACAGTAGACCCTCTACTAAGAATCTCTGACTCATTTTCTCTCATTTTCTCAACCTGACACCAAGGATAGACACTAGCTGCTGAGGAAGCACTTTGTGGACATAGAGCAGCTTTTCCTTCTGGGGCCAATTTGAAGCTTTTTCAGGACCGTAGTTACATCATTCAAGAAATAAACATTGAACTTAGAGACTTTTAGAGATCATCACATTAGGACCTGTTGAAAGCCATTTAACTACCTGAATTCGTCTTTAAACAGAACTAATTTCTTCCCCTATATGCTTAGAAAGATGGTTAGTTTCTCCTCTCTTTGTAAATTCTAAATCATAAAATCATATGGGGAAAACCCCCCAGGCTTCCTTTCTAATCTAAGAATAAACACAGAGAAAGTTAATACTGAATTTGTTAGTTGGCTAGTGTTTTTTCTCTCTTAATGTTTTTGCTGAAGAGATGTTACATTTATTATCAAATAATTTTGAAAAGTGTTTACAAGCAGCCTCATCAAAGAAGCATAATCATCTTCAACCACATTTTTTTTCACCCAATTTCCCTAACACGTGCCATTTTTGCTTTTTGTTTCAACTCAGAAGATGTCTCCTCTGGCAAAGTTATTTCTCAGGTGTCATTTAGCAAGATTTTATAATCTCTCATCACATTCACCATATTTGCATGAACAGCAGCCATGGTTTGAAGATTTTTTTTCGGAGTTTCATGCTTAACAAAATATTCTTCCTTATCTTCCCCTTACATACACATGCACTTTATGGATGTTGCATTCTAAATTGAAAATATAATGAACTTGCATGTTGAAAGATGTAATAAAAGACCTTCTCACACTGAAGCTTATACCTGTAAACATGGTTTGAAGGAGAGGAGGACCTGAAGACTTGGCACAGTCTGACTATTAAATGACTCCTTATGGTAAAGGAGAAGTCGCAGGAGGTGAAACTGGGGATGTGGTCGTGGCCATGTTTTGTATTGGGAACCGGGAACCATTCAAAGGAAATGAAACAAAACACGTAGTAACTGCGGTTGGTACCTTGCATTTATCTCATTTAATCTTCAAAGTCACTCAGAGGCTTAGTACCCATTTTTACAGATAACAAAATAATTGAAGTCATAAAGCATTAAACTACGGATACAGCTCGCCTCAGGACAAGGCACTTTGCATGCCTTATCCCCAATCTGTACAGCCATCCTTTTACAAGAGGAGACTTGGTTTCAGAGAGGCTGAAGAGGCTTCTCAAGGCCACAAAGCTAAGTGATGAAACTTGGTTCAGGCTGAACTCTTTTCACTGCGCCGAACTCCCCCTGAGAGGGTGAAACACCTCAGTCAACCTGCAGTTTAGAAGGTCAAGGTCACAGAGGGAGGATTGCAGCTGTGCAGGGGCGGTCGGGAGTGAGAGGTGGGGACAAACCTTAGGGCTGCTGAGGAGCTGTTGGGTGGAGCACGATGTTGGATGGGACCGGGTGTGGCAAGTGAGGAAGAGAGTGGATTTGAGAATATCAGGATGGATAGCAGGTGGTTTCATTCACAAACGAAGGTTCAAGGAAGAGCAGTTTTAGAGGGTAAAGTTGATGCCCGAGTTATGAGTCCTTTTAATTGACGTTTTCTTGGAGAAGAGGCATAAGTTGCATGATACATTAAAATACTCAACTCTCAGTTTAATGAAACAAATGAATAATTTGTACAGTGGGTTGATGAAGCCAGATCGCATTCTGAAGTAAGAGATGTGCAGACTCATCAGAAGTGGACAGGAGGCTGGGCCGGGGCAGGGAGGAAAAGTGGCCCCTGCTGACTTTTTGGGTTGGGGGTGCTGGGAGCAGCAGCACTCACCCCCTGCTGTCTGAGATGTGAAGGCCATTAACACTTGTACTTTAAATTTTTTTATTTTTTTAACTGAAGTACAGTCAGTTACAATGTGTCAATTTCTAGTGCACGCATAATGTTTCAGCCATACATAGACATACATATATTTGTTTTCATTTTCTTTTTCATTATAGGTAACTGCAAGATATTGACTATAGTTCCCTGTGCATTAACACTTTTGAGTTTTTCCCTTTGCTTTTTTTTTTCGGCCATCAGAGTTTGATTGCTCTTTAAAAATTACAATTGTATAATTACGACAATTTGTGGCAACCATTCCAAGTTAGATAAAACCATAGACAACTTAATAGTTTCCCCTTCCTCTCTTCCCAGTTCTGTCTCTGTTTACTTGGTGAGTATTCTCTTATATTTGCTTTAAATTTTTTTAAAATTTTATTTTATTGAGTTATAGTCAGTTTACAATGTTGTGTCTAAATATTTTTAAACATATGGATCCATATGCAGGTTTTTCTGTTGTTCTTATTCTTTTGTTTTTATAAAAATGGGATCATGCCATACATATTACTCTGCAACCTGGTGGGTTTTTTAAAATTTAATAGTATGTCCTTTTAGAATGCAGATGATCTAGGGCAGGGCAGGATGTTTAAAACACTGATGTTTTGAGTGTGAAGCAAATGGGACTGGTTAGGGAAGATGAGTAGAGAGCTTCAGGGAGTGTGGTTGACACTGGAGGATGGGCGGGACGGGGAGGTGGCCCAGGGTCAGCCCTAAGGGTAGCTTGGGTGGCAAGTGAGAGAGAAAGCTAGTGTAGGTGTGGGTAAAAGATACTAATGGAATTTGTTGGGGTGCACCATGGCAGGTCTGTGTCATCATAGCAAGGGAGGGAAAAGATGGGAAGTTTTATGGGTGAATTAGCAGTGATTTTGATTCCTTGCCTTGGCTGGTGACGGAGCGATGTGTATCAGCAAAATAGGCGGCTGGTTTCCAGGACTGGCAAGAGCCCGTCCTGCAGTGTGGCCACATCCTGTCTATGCTGGGTCTTGGCGAGAAGCCAAGATGATGCAGGCAGATTGGGCCTCATTATGTTATTCCATCTTTGCCCTGTGATGGTTGAGTGGTTTTTTTTAGCTTTTCAGAAGAAACTATTTTTTATTATAAAACTATTTTGGTTGTAATTATGAAGATAATTTACCTTTATTGAAGACAATAAAGTACACAAAAGTATAAAGAAAATTAAAATCATCCATAATTTTATCACCGAGATATTACTGTCATTATTTAACTTCTTTCCCTCTAGCAATCCTTTATGTGTGAAGGTATATAATGAATAATATCAAAACTGATATCAGTATGAGTATAAATATAGATGCAGATAAATACGTAGGTCCTAATATAGCTTTTTTTCAAAATTTGAATCATGCTGTCATAAAAAATTATTTAAATTGCTCTAAGAAAGTTTTTTTAAATTGAAGTGTGGTTGATATACAATATTATATAAATTACAGTGTACAATACAGTGATTCAGTTTTTAAAACTTATACTCCATTTATAGTAATTATAAAATATTGGCTGTATTCCCTGTGTTGTACAGTATATCCTTGTAGCTCATTTTGTACACAATAGTTTGTACCTCTTAATCCCCTACCCCTGTAATACCCCTCCCGTCCTCCCTGTCCCCTCTGGTAACCCCTAGCTCTCTATATCTGTGAGTCTGTTTCTTTTTTGTTATATTCACTAGTTTGTTTTATTTTTCAGATTTCACATATAAGTGATATTGTACAGTATGTCTTTGTCTGAATTATTTCACTTAGCATAATACCCTCCAAACCCATCCATGATGTTGCAAATGGCAAAATTTCATTCTTTTTTATGGCTCAGTAGTATTCCATGTGTGTGTGTGTGTGTGTGTGTGTGTGTGTGTGTGTGTGTGTGTGTGTGCACCACATCTTTATCCATTCATTTGTTGGTGGACACTCAGGCTGCTTCCGTATTTTGGCAGTTGTAAATAATGCTGCTATGAACATTGGGGTGCATGTATCTTTTCAAATTAGTGTTTTTGTTTTTGTTTTGTTTTGTTGTGTTTTTTTCAGCTATTTACCCAGGAGTGGAATTGCTGGGTCATATGGTAGTTCTGTTTTCAATTTTTTTTTTGAGAAACCTCCGTACTGTTTTACACAGTGGCTGCACCACTTTAAATAGCTGAGTTTTGAAATAGTTGGTTGCGGTCTTATATAGCTTCTGAAATTTAGCATGTTGTGCAGGTGGTGCGGAGAAGATACAAGATAGGAAATTGTTTGGCAGAAGTGTTTTTCCTTATTATGATGGAAGGAAATAAGAGAGTGGCAATTGATACCTTTTCCTCCTGGGATTTAATTACTTTATAAAACTAAAGGGTTGGAGTTGATCTCTGTGATTTTTATTATTATGACGGTTTTTATTATGACTATCTATTTTCTGTGATGCTGTGTTTTAGAATTGCCAAATCTGCTTATTTACCTACCTGTCCTTTACTTTTCAGATTCATTTTTTACAAAATATAGAAAAATCTTGCCTAATTGTGATAATTTTCCACTAGGCCTCCAGGGACATACATCAATTGTTTTCTATATTTTTCCCTCATATCTATTTCCACTCTGGTCACTCAGCTCCAGCCAGGATAATCCACCTGTCTTCACACTTGAACTCTACCCACCTACAATTGTTTTTTTTTTTTAAACAATTCATAGTTCCTTGAACACCTGGCCCAACTCGGTTCCCTCTGGATTCACGTTACTTTTCGAATCATGCCCATGTTGTCCTAGAACTGATTCGTTGGGTTTGCTTTCATGAGCATATTTGTTACTTGGCTTTCGATTGTAGAGCAAGGCCTGGTGGGTCCCTGGGAGCCAGATTTTGTATCAGAATAAAGAACTAACCAGCAAAGTTGTCCGATCACGGAATGAGGCAAGGGATTTTAGTAAGTAGTGAGCTCCCTGACACCAGGGAAGTTTACTGAGTCTAGGCAACCAGATGCTGGGAATACTGCCCGGAGGGCTCATGCTTGGAAGGGGGTTTATACAGATTGCTTTCTTTCTTTCTTATTTTGATAGAGGTTCTGGGGATTGAACCCAGGACCTCATGCATGCTAGGCAGGCACTCTACCACTGAGCTATACCCCCCTCCTCTATAGAATGGTTTATAATGTCCACCCCCTCCATCTGAGTTTTTTTTTTTTTTACCATTCCGTATGTTCCAAGGAATTTCATGTGTTTTTGTTTTTTTATACTCCCTTCCCCACCACTAGATCACAGTGTTTCCAACATGGTCAAAATTTTCTATTTAATAGCATTTCACAGTATTTATGACTTTTGAACATTTGAAATATTCTCACAGTGTATCAAAAGTTTATCTTAGTTTTCTTTTTAAAAAATACTTCCATGCTTTCCTGACCCACTTGGGTTTGTTTGTTTGTTTGTTTATTTAAAAATTGTTTTATTCATTTACTATTGTATCATTTTATTTTATTTTATTTTATTTTATTTTTGTGGGGGGAGGTAATTACTTATTTATTTTTAGAGGACGTACTGGGTATCGAACCCAGGACCTCAAGCATGCTAAGCATGCACTCTACCACATAAGTTATACCCTCCCCTTATGTTATTTTTGAGGGAGGAGGTAATTAGGTTTACTTATTTGTTGATTGATTTTTAATGGAGGTACTAGGGATTTTAATGGAGGTTTGAACCCAGCACCTCATGCATGGTAAGTATGCACTCTGCCTTGTAAGCTATACTCTCCCCTAGTTTATCTTAGTGTTGATTTATGTTTTGCTTGTTCTTCAGAAGAAGATTGATGCAAAATTTAAAAAATTAAAATGAATATGAGTTGTGGGACATTTCAATTTTGAAAGCTTTGTGGTTGCATTGAGGGTGGTCTCCAGCCTCTGGAATCCCTGTTTTCATGCCCTGTAAGAATACCCATTCATGTAAAGAGGATGTAGGAAATATACATAGTGGAATACTACTCAGCCATAAAAAAGAATGAAATGTTGCCATTTGCAGCAACATGGTTGGATTTGGAGGCTATTATGCTAAGTGAAATAAGTCAGACAAAGACAGTACTGTATGTTATTGCTTATATGTGGAATCTAAAAAGTAAAACAAATGAATATATCAAAACAGAAACAGACTGATGCATGTAGAGAACAAGCTAGTGGTTACCAGTGGGGAGAGGGGAGGGGCAAGATAAGAGTAGGAGATTAAGCACAAACCACTATTTATAAAATAAATAAGCTGCAAGAATATACAAGAATATATTGTACATTGCAAGGAATATAGCCAATATTTTATAATAACTTGAAACAATATAGTCTATCAAAATTTTGAATCACTATGTTGTACACTTGAAACTAAGACAATATTGTAAATCAGTTATACTTCAATAAAAAAGAGGAAAAATTTTTAAAAATTCATCTTTGAAAAATGACCATCTGTAAAGTAGTGTATTATTACCTTCAGATTCTTCAAGTGAGGTTCTGGAGCGCGACATTGGACGAGTTTGAGCAGAGCCTAGATTCCCCCAGGGCTTTTTGAGGAGATGACTGAATACAGACTACTCATTAGGACCCCCTAGGTGATTTATAAAACTACTGCTGCTGGGACCCCTCTCTGAGACAGTTTAGTCATTGGAGGTGGAGCGAGGGGCTTCAGTATGTTGACACCCCCCCTCATGGGTGCAACCAGGGCTGAGAGCCTCTCTCTTTAGAAACTTCCAACTCTAGGACTAAGTGACTGTACGAATAGAAGTATTTGGTAAGAAAAGCTGGAAAGTTATGAGCTAATTTGTAAACATCAGCTGCACAGGAAGGGAGGGTATAGCTCAGCAGTAGAGGGCACGCTTAGAGTGTGCATGAGGTCCAGGGTTCAATCCCCAGTACCTCCATCAAGAAATAAGTAAGTAAGCAAACCTAATTACCTCCCAGCAAAACAAACCAAAAAAAAAAAAAAAAAAATCAACTGTGCAGTCTTTTTACTTGTCTTCTCTGTTTTCTGGAAATGAAAATACTGGAAACCTTTCAGAAAACCAGCAACCAACGTCATCAAAAATCTAATCGCAAAAAAAAAAAAAAAATCTAATCGCCTCAGTTAAGATGTATGCTAAAAGCGTGTAATACTCGATCCGTCAGGGTTGTCTGAAGTTCCTTTTAAAGTTACTTGTCTCCTTTGCTGTGTCTGTTTTGTTGTTCACAGTTGCTTATGCCAACTTTACAAAGTTCATAAGTAGGATTTTTGAAAAAGAATTGCTCTGCTGGATTGATCTTTTAACTTCTGGGGTTAACTTCACTTGTTTTTTGTTTATGCAGGCTTACTGTTTTCAAACATTTTATGGGGAAAAAATGTAATATTTAACTGCTACGTTTTTATATTTAGAATCGGAAAAAAGGGACCTGTTTGCATTTATGGGAAGTACACAATCACAGTAGCAATTTCCTTAAGAATGTTTCGGCGTGGGTCTGTAAATAGAAGGTTCTGAGTGATGGGTGTTTGTTTTTCTCTGGCATCCTGCAGACTAATGTGGAATCAAATGCCACTGCTGAAGAGCTCTTAGCCGTCAGTTTTTGAAACTGAAAGAGGTCTTTTAACGTGAATGTGCCTTGCTGAGAAGCCTCACTGATTGCCTTTCTCTAGACGGTTTCAGGAGATGTTTTGAAGCTGACCTTGATGTGAGGTTGGATCTTGTGCACGGCTTCTTTTGATGAGCTGTAGATATGTCATCTTGCAGATTACTTTTTTGGCATGCATGGCCATGTTCGTTTAAATCATAATCTGAGAGGCTGGAGGGGATTGAGTTGGGGATGAATAGCAGATGCGGTCAGAGAGGGAGGAGGTGTCAAGTGATGCAGTAGCTTTTACATCCTTACTAGGACTTTTGACTTTTGACTTTTGCTTTGCATGAAATGGGAAGTTCTTGGAGGATCTGAGCACAGAAGTCACAAATACTCCACAGTTTCCCCCCCAATCCGTGTGTACATTCGAAGAGACTGTAACCTCCTTCAGGGAAAAGGAGTTTAAAATAACCTGGTAGCTTGTGAGAAGTGTCGCATTCTCCTCCCTGCCTCTCCCACAGCAAGTGTTTCATAGTTGTTCCTGGTATTGTGTTCCTTCAGGCTGGGAAAAAAAAAAAAAGATGAAGTAATTAAGACAGTTATTTTGAAAAGGACGGGGAGGATATAGCTCAGTGGTAGAGTGCATGCCTAGCATATGTGAGGTCGTGGGTTCCATCCCCAGTACCTCCATTAAAAAAATAAATAGATTTAATTACCCCCCCAAATAAACAACAACAAAAAAAGAGGTTCAACTAGACACCTGCTTTAAAAAATAACCATTTGTTTGAGTAATTAACCGGTTTACTAGAAGAGATACTGCGCTGACTTGCTGGGCTCTTCGTGCTGGAATCTTCACCTGAATTTCTCCTACTCTGTGCCTTATTCTGGACCATGTGAGCCATCTGGTAGACCCTAGTCTAAAGTGACATGAAGACAGTTTAACATTGTATGACTGGTTTTGTGTCACAGTTGATATCCTAGTTCCTGAGGGACTGGAATGAATGCTGGTCGTTTATTCATTCATGCTTTAAATATTTAGAGAATGTCCGTTATATGTCGAGCTCATGCTGGGTGTACAAAAACTCTTTATTTCTAAGTTAGTTGCTTACTGTTAGAGGCAAAAAAGACGAACAAATGTGATTAAGATGTTTTATTGGAGAGATCATGGGCTTTTGAGTCAGAATGAACTGTCTTTGAATCTGTTTAGTAGCTTTGTGATTTTAGCCTAAAACCTAGAATGCTACGAACCTCACTCTCCTGTTCTGTGAAATGGAGGAACATAAAAACTCTGGGTGTAAAGAAAAATCCACTTGAAGCATTTAATACAGCCCCTGACACATAGTGAGCACCTGATAAGTGATGGATGTGATGATGAGAATAATAATTAATAATAATAATAAAATGGTAAAAATAATAATATGTCGGCTGTGCTTGACAGGACCCCAAAGAAGAGGGCAGCAAACTCAACTTGAAGGGACCCCAGGAAGCTTCCCGATCGTGGCCACGTGTGAGGGTGTGGGACCAACAGAACGGATTTTCTTTTTTCTTTTGGTTAAAAAAACTTTTTAATATAAAATGAAGGGGAATAGACCCACCAGAATTAAAACATAAAGTTAGAGCAGTTAATGTAGTTCGCATTGATCAATGAATAAGACTGAAAGATTAATAAAACAAAACGGTGACCGTACAACATGTAAGAATTTCATATAATCTGGGAAATATTTCCAAGATGTCAGGGGAAAATGGTTATTCAATAAACAGGTCACCATATGGGGAAAAATACTGTATTCTTTCTTCATTTCCTGATTTAGGCCCCAGGGATCAAAGAGTTGAGCGTAATTAAATGAGTCATAAAAATAATAGAAAAAAAGGAATCTTCTTAAAACTATATAATTTTAGAATAGGATAAACCTTACTGAAAGCATGTCACAAACCAGAAGCAATAATAGTATATATTGGGAAAATTAAACATTTTTGAATGGGATAATAATTAATGAAGTAAAAAAAGCTAAGAAAATTATTTGCAATATGTATTTTAAAAGATTCGTTTTCTTAATCTTTGTTAGAAGTTCATTAAATAATAATTTTAAAAGACTAAAATCACAACAGAAGAGTGAGCAAAAGACATAGATATTTTGTTGCCCAAATGGCTTTTAAATAGATTAAAAAAAGGGACAACACAATCCTAATTACGAAACACAAAATAAAATAACAAATGAGATTTAATTTTTCACCAAACAGGAGGGATTTTCCAGGCAGAGGCGGGGGCAGAGTCATTGAGGAAGAAGGAGCAGCCTGCAAAGGAGGGGGAATTGGAGAGACCGTTGCTTGTCAGCATCTGTATTACTGCGGGTGGGGTGTGACATGGGTGAGAGGTGGGAGGTGAGCCTGGAGAGATGGTGTGGGGTCAGGCGACGAAGGACCTTGTGACAGGCTCGTGGGTCCCTGCCAGCCTCGGCTCGGGCGTGGCTGATGGTGGTGACGTCTGCCACGGGAAGGCTTTGCCACTGAGAGCCAGTCCCAGGGACAAGGTGGGCAGTACCTCCGACCAACAAGGGGTCTGGAAATCTCTGCTGCTCCTCTGCCCCGTTTGGTGTGTTTCAGGGTTTGTTTTAGCCTCGTGGCTTCTTGCGAATTGGAGCGAGGCCGCTTCCCAGTCTCACCTTCATCATGACCAGGTCGCCTGATTGCCCCTTCAGCATGGGTCCTCGGTGCCACTGTCCTCTTGGGTGGCTGGGCTGGTGCTGCTCCCAGCGACTGTCATCACGCCCGCACCCCTCTGATTCCTGACTCACAGCTCCCTCAGCCTCATGCCCCCCTGGAAGCCTGACTTCCAACCTGTTGATTAGTCCCTGGACGTTGCGCTCTGTCCACACTAGACTTATCATTTCCTTTCTCATCGGCTTTGCTGTTTCGGGCTGATTACTGTTTTCCTCCTTTCTTGTCTTTTTTCCTCAGTTGTCATTAAATCAGCTTCAACCTCCTTTTTGCTTCTTTTCTGGGAGAGTCTCCCTTATGCCTGTTGAACAGGGAGGGTCAGGCCACTCGTGGGAGTGCTGAGGACCTTACGCTTAGTCTACATACCACACAAAAAGCACTGGCAGTTTCAAAGCAGGAAGGTAATATAATTAACATTATGTTTTTAAAACAGTGATTTTTGGTTTTCGATTCTGACAGTGCAGTGGTCCTGGCCCTCTGCCTAATAACCCTTTTGCTGGGAGCAGTGAAAAATGCTAGATAAAATACAAAAATAGCCCTTACAATGCATGAATGGACTTCTTAGCAAGAATGCTCAGAGGCTAAACCTGAATTAAAGCAGGAACCTTTAGAAATGAGCAGTGTGTCAGCCCTGACTGCTGCCTGGAGTGCACTGGCTGAGTCAGATAAAACTGAGCTTGTTTCTGTGAGCCACTTAGGGTAGAGGAAATAAAAGACAAAGCTTAGAATTCCCCACGTTTGGGCTCCAAAGGACGTCACACTCACTGTAGGAGAGAACTGGAAAAACCATCCTGCCCAACTTTCAGCAGGGACTACGTAAAACGCTGGGTATCTATTCTCAGACTTCGTACCCCACCAGTAGGCTTTCGCCAATGTCTGCAGACTGTTCACACAGCGTATGTGTGTGTGTGTGTGTGTGTGTGTGGAAGGGCTGAAATTCAACAAACTTAAGGTCAGTCCCACTCCTGGGCGTATACCCGAGAAAACCAAAACGTGAATTCAGAAAGACAGGCTGTGTGTTTTGATTCTTGTTTAAGAAGCCTTCTCTTACTCTAAAGACGTAAAAATATTCTCTTGTGCTGTTTTCTGAATATCTTATGGTTTGCCTTTTATATTTAAATCTTTAATTCTCCCTGGAATTGATTTCTGTGTTTGATGTGAGCTAGAAATCTAATTTAATTTCCCCCCATAATTTTCCGCTCTAAAATTGGATTCCTAGTTGTTGTTTTTTTTTTGAGGGGAGGGGGTAATTAGGTTTATTTATTTATTTTTTGAGGTTCAACCCCCAGGACTTGGTGCATGCTAAGCACGCGCTCTACCCACTCCCCCATTGCCAGATACCTCACACCATCGGCTGTGGAGCAGTCCTTCTGTCCTCTGCTAACCTTCAGCGCCTGCTTTGTCGTAAATCAGGTTTCTGTATATGCACAGGTCTGTCTCTGGTCTGTCCCCTTCCATTGGTTGTTCGTCTGTTCCTGGACGAGTGTCACGGTGTCTTACGGTTGCGGCTCTGTGATACGTTCTGGGTCGCTGGTGGACCACTTCCACTCTGCCCTTCCTTAGGAGTCGTCGGCTTTAGGAGTCCTCTTGGTTCTCATTGGCTTCGATACACTTTTAGTATTTACAAGGAAGTGGCCGGTGAACCAGGGCAGAGCGCACGGTTTATTCCCATCTCCCCAGTACTGTTTCGGAAGGATGCTGAGTGTCTCGTGGTTGTCCTTGACTCTGTGTACGTTTTTATAAGCAAAGCAGGCAAGCTCCAACAAGGGAACTCAATTGTCTGACCAACTAGCTGTCACTACAAACCTTAATGGGGTCTGTGATCTAATTCTTAAGAACTCACTTTGGAGAAAAAGATTATTTAAGAGCTTTTCATAAAGTTTTAAAAAATACCAGCTCTAATCTCCAAGTCCCTTATGAGCAGGCATATGCATATTTCTAATTTAAACAAGCATCTGAACTATTTTATGGCCTGGAGCTCTATAAAAATTCTGTTCTTGGTGATTTTCCTCTTACCACAGTCATTGGAAAAACAAATTTCTACACTGATTCCCAATTAACTGGTCTATTTAATAATAACATCATACTCCTGTAAAACGTAAACCTTTTATGGAAAAGGCTCAGATGAACTGTTACCTAGGTAAGAATCCATTTCTTTTTATCATTTTACATTGTTTCAGTTTTAGTATTAATCAGAAATGTAATTATTCCTCTTCTTAAAAAAAAATTCATAGTGTTATTTATGTTCAGATAGTTTTAAATCAATAATTTCTCCCACATGTTTATAGCTTAATTATATATATAGGGGGAGGAGGTAATAGGTTTATGTATTATTAGTTTTTTTTTTAAATGGAGGTGCTGAGGATTGAACCCAGGACCTCGTGTGTGCTAAGTACACGCTCTACTGCTGAGCTATATATACCCCCCCGATTATGTTTTCAAGTCAAAACTATTTGAGTTTTTTTCCCCTTCATAATCTGATATTAACAATATGGAGAGCTTACGTTCAGCAAACTAGCATCACACTTAAAATGTCCTATTTAATATTAAAAAATAAGACTTCACCAGTCCCCTTTTTCCCCCTGTGTATTCTTCTTTCTCATTGTCTCTTATCCCCTCACTCTCCATTAACTTTACACCAGAGTATCAAGGATTTAATGGATCACGAAAGAATGAACTCTAGGGGGAAATTCCTGGGAACATTTATTAAATGTCAGTGTGGAGGAAATCTTCCTAAGCAAGATATAAAATTTAGAATGAGAAGGCAAGGCTGACACATTTGGTTCCATAGAAATTTTTTAAAAAACTGGAATAGACACCCTAAACACAACAGATTGGAGAAAAAAAATGCAACATGGTTAACTTACAGAGGTTTATTATCCCTAATATACAGCTCCTCTGAGTTGATTGAAAACAATCATACAATCACCTCCCCCACCAAAAAAAAAAAAAAAAAAGAAAAAAAGAAAAAAACCCCCAACAATAATACAACAGAAAAAGGGCAAAGACTGTAACTAGACAAACAGAAGAGGGTTTGCAAATAATAAACGTGGAAAAGATGCTCAATCTCAGCGAGTGATTGCAAATTAAATAATAGTGAGTTTTCACTGGTTTACCAATCAGCTTACAAAAATGTTAAATATTGACCACATGCAACGTGGTAGAATGTGTGGAAATGTGAGCATTCTCATACCTTGTTTGTGGGAGCAGGGGTTGCTGTGAGTTTTGAGAATGTGACTGGGCAGTCTGTATTAAGATATAAAATGCCCTCAGTACTTGGATCCAAGAATCTCTCACAAACCACAGGTGACTAACACCGTTCCCCAAATACCCCACGTCAAAGGGAAGCACCTTAGCATTTAGTATCTAATCTAGACCGTGTCTAAATACAGATCGTAAATGTGTGGAACATAAAAGGAATCAAAACATGCTCATTCGTCTTTAGTGTATCTTAACAGACTTCTATAAGTTTAAATAAATAATGCTTCTACATATTTAAATAAAATCGTGTTTTAAAATCGAGGTGTAATTTTACCCATCCCCACGTATCCCTTCTCCCTTAGCCCATTTCACGGACCTGGTTTGGACTTTTGATTTAGTGATCAGAGTGTGATTTTTTAAAAAAAATTTAATGCTACGTTACTTTTCAACGCTTCTTGGTCTTGAATATATGCGAGCATTTTTGACAAAAAGTGATGCTTATTCTCCATCCTGGTGGATTCAGGGGTTGCTCCTCTCAGAGTAAAGGGGACACCACCACCGGGGTGCTTTGTCCTCAAGAGCAGCCCTGCCACCGTCCCCCGACCCTATTGGCAGAGGAAGTGACACATTTACTCCAGGGTTTACAAAAACACTCATAAAACACCCTCTGTCACATTCTGTGAAAGAGTTAAGTGGTGACTTGGGACGTTTTAAACCTACCGTTACTTCTCTTTATGTATTTATGTAAAAATAAAAGTTGTAGCCTGTAAAAACAACTCTGAAAATCCATTGCAAAAAGGAAAACTTAATGTAGGAAAAAAAGACTGAAAATGAAGGTTAGATGACACTGAATGTTAAAATGAAGTTGGTTTTTTTTTTCCATTTCTAATCCTGAACAATTATTGTAGACATTTATTTATTTCACAGTGATTGTTGGACACCTGCCATGTCCCAGGTATTATTAGGTGCTTGGGGTACAAAGTTCCTGCCCTCGGGGGCTTGACACACCGTGGGCGAGACAGGCATAGAGGAGTAAGCAAATAAACAATTTTGCACAATGACGTGTGCTAAAATGTGAAGAGAGCAGGACAAAAGAATGAGAAGACTGGCAGGTATGCTGTCGCGGGAGGCTATTTCAGAAATGAGGGCCAAGCGTGGCTTTTCAAAGGAGACAGCATCCCACGTGATGAGCAGTATCAAGCCCAGAAAAGGTTTCACAGTGTCCGGGGCTGAACGTAAAGACCGTGAGCTTGGTGGTACTGCCGTCGTGGGTGCGGTCGGCCTTGAAAGGGCAGACCTGCGCTGTGCATTGTCGGGCCTGGGGCGCCTGCGAAAGGTTAGCATCCCTGGCTCCGCCCACTAAGTGCCAGTGGTGTCTCCTCTCCCGGGTCTTGATTATAAAATCAGGGGCGTGGCAGTGGTTGAGTGCCTGCTTAGCACTCATGAGGTCCTGGGTTCAATCCCCAGTACCTCCTATAAAAATAAATAAACCTGGTTACCTCACCCCCAAATAAAAAACAAGTAATACAATAATAAATAAATAAAATATATAAAAAAAAAACCAAGAACAAGATCACTGTCAGTGCACAACATGGTGACTGTAGCTGACAATACTGTATTATATATTTGAAAGTTGCTAAAAGAGTAGATCTTAATTCTCATCACAAGAAGAAAATTGGAACTATGTGAGGTGACGGATGTGAAGTAGGCTTGTGGTGATCATTTCACAGTGTATACCTGTAACAGATCATGTTGTATACCTAATATACCTAAGAGCTGATACAACCTTATATGTCAATTAAATCTCAATTTAAAAATTAAAAAAAGAAAAGAAAAAGACAAAAACAAAGCACCATCACACATTCCAAACTTCTCCTCTTCCCCCAGGGGAGCCCTGCTACCCTCAGCTGGGAGCCCCTGCAATCTGGAGTGAAGGGTTGGGGTAGATGTTACAGAGAGGAGGCTGGAGAGGTGGACAGCGACCAGGTCTTGGAGCCCTGGCGAGGAGTCTGGTTGTTATTTTAAGTGTAATGGGCAGCCACTGGAGTGATGTGATCTAATAAATATTTCAGAAAGATCCCTCTGGCACTTCCCTGCAGACTGTTGATGGAGTGAGCCAAGTGGGGAGGCTTTTGCAATAGTTCCAGTGTCAGATGATGGTGGCTTGGACTAGGGGAGAAGCTACTTGGCAGCGAGAAAAGAATGATTTAGTATGCACGTTGAAGGGTTTGCCAGTTAATTGGATGTGAGAGCAAAAGAAAGGGAGAAATCAGGATGGCTCCTGGGTTTCTTTAGAATGATGAGCTAAGAAGAATATAAAGAAATCATATGGTGAGATATGAAAATGAAGGAATAAATAATATTTCACAACTAAATTTAGAAGCTGAAATATTTCATATTCACTTGACTGAAAATTCTTATGGATCCCTATTTTGATACTTTGTTTAAAAAGGAATTGTAAAATGTATCTGCCAAGAGCATTTAACACTTAGAAAGGAGTCATAACTTTGACAGAAAAGCAAGCATCATCTAGTTATTATGCCCTATGATGTAATTTACTGGACCTAAGTTGGCTGTGTTTCATGATACATAGAGTATATAGCCACATTTCTTTGTTTCCGCTACAAAGCTAAAATGTTGTCATTTTTCTTCCAATAAAATAAAACAAACCAGCCATATATACCCTTTTGACATTCTCTGAAGGCAACCCCATCCAGTTATTAAAATGGATGTTTTTTTTCCAACTAAAGAGTTAATTATTTATAGGGAGCACTGTGTGTGCTCTAGGTTAGAAGCATGGAGACTAGGGCATAAATATATCCTTAAACTGGAACTGAAGTTAAAAAAAAATGCAACTGGTGCAAATAGCAGCTTTCTTTCCCCTCAACTGTGGGTCTTTGTTGACTCACTTGCAGTGTTCGATCATGTTGTGGTCCCCGAGGGCCAGGGAGGCGGGTGTCCTGGACTTATGAAGAAGCTGATGTGATCTTAGTCTGCATTAACAGAAATCCTGTCCGGAGTATGATGATCAATGTTCGCCCATCCACTCCTGGAATACTGTGTTCTAGGTGTAATGATCCAGGCACCAATGGGTGGCAGATAGGAGGAATACAGAGCTCAGATATGAAGGACTTTACTTTCTGGAAGACGAAGAGCAGAGGGAAAAGTAACAGGCTTTCTGAGGAGAGAGACTTCCTTGTTGGCTAATGGAGATGTTTAAGCAGAAGCCAAAAAGCTGTTTGGTAGGGACTTAAGGAAGTGAGTCAGGCATTTGATGGAGTTTGGAACAGAGGACGTCTAAATTGTTTTCAGCATGGTGACTCTGTCATTAAACATACCTGTCTCACTAATGCTGCAGAATTCGAATGAAGTCCTGATAACCACAGCTGCACCAGTCCTGGGGTTTGTTTTGCAACAGCTGCTTGGTGGTTAAACTCTTCAGGTGAAATAGCAGAGTGACAGAGAGTAGCGCCAGCAAGAGAGGGCACCGCTCCTCTGGAGTGGGCATCACACACGGGGGCCCATGTGTCCCATAGGCAGAAGCCAGCCCAGGGATCTAGAAACATTTGATGTAGGGAGCTGCTGCTGCTGCTTTTTTTTTTTTTTTTTTTAATACAATAAGGAGAATCATGCAAAAAATCTGGATCCCAGACCTCTCAAAAAATTGGAAGATTTCACAAAGCCCTGGGCCTGCTTTTCTTCACGACACTGGTGGACTGGACCTGAGTCGTTCTCCTTCAGAAAGGGCACGAATCTCCAGTTCACCGCCGTCCCCAGCATTTCATCTCATACACAGCACCTTACTGTCTATGTCCCGCATTTAGATCCTCCGTTGCATCATTGTTGACTTTTGAGTTTTGATTTTCTGGTCCAGATCCTGGCACTCTTTCCTTCTATGGAAAAAAAGAAAGTTAAGTGTGAGAGAGCAGAGGGGTTGGAGGAGGACATAGTGCCTTACTTGGACTTGCCTGGACTCGGATTAAAAGGACCCACATTTCATTCTGAGTCTGTCTCATATCGTGAAGCCTCGTTTCTTCATCTACTAAATAGGAACAGCAAACAGGACTGTGTTTACTTCGGAGTGAGCTGGTATATGCAGGAGCACCTGGTACATAAATAATCTTGCCCAAAGCACACGTTCTGGTGAGCTGGTGCCTCCCTACGCCCTCCTGTAAAACCCGAGGCAGCTCTGACGTTCCCTTGTTCCGTGGTGGTTGATTTCCACGTCTGTTTTCTCTTTGTGTCTTACTCAACTTTCTATCACCAAGCACTGAACTTCGCCATTCTGAGGAATGAATGAATGGAGTGAATTTTGAGAGTGAGGGAAGAGAGGATAAAGGAAAAGGAAATAAATGACTGAGCATCTTCTTCCTTCCCGTCTCTCAGAACTACTCCTCCCCCCACCGCCCCCAACTCCCCTCCTCTCCTTCCCCGGATCGTCAGCCTGGTTCTACCCTGAACTCTGATCTCTCAGAGTTCCACTTTGTGGCTGGGTTGAACATTCTTTTTTTTTTTTTTTTTTAATACCTTTATTATGGTATGATTCCTATACAGTAAACTACATGTATTTCAGATGTACAATTTGATGAATTTTGATAGATGTACACACCCATGAAACCACCACCAGAATCAAGATAACTAACATTTCCATCACGCCCATCACTCCCCAAGAGGTGCAAATTTCGAATTCCCAATTTATCCCTCCCACTCCCTTCACCCGCTGGTAACCCTAAGTTTGTTCTCTATGTCTGTGAGTCTGTTTCTGTTTGTAGATAAGTTCATTTGTGTCCTTTTTTTAGATTCCACATATAAGCAATGTCAGGTTGAGCATTCTTAAAGACATTAAGAAGGTGGTTTTTTTCTCCAGTTTTTTTTTAGGAGCTTTATTATCGAGTTTACTTAAGGCTCCAGAAATAGTTACTAATGCCTGAAGGTAAAGCCCTGTTTTGGTTTCTCATGACTCTGGTCTTCACTGAATAGTCTTTCAATGTTGTTGTTTTACTAACAAGTTATTTTGTTTTGTGACCTGAAGTAACAATCTCAAATATGTATTACGGTGATTTCATTACTCAGATTTATAATTTTTCTATATTTTTCAAAAAGGAGAAAAGTCATAGTAGAAAAGAAAGAGAACAAGGTAGCCTGTTTGGTGGTGTGTGTTTTAGCCAGAGTATCTGGCCTGATTATCTTTTATCATGTAAAGCCTTTTGCACTTAGTGTCAGCATGTTAATTTTTACTACTGTATTGTAATAATACTTAAGTGTATCTCTTTGATTAAACGGCTTCTTTTGTATGTTTCCTAGAAGTATGGCTGTAGAAAGTGCTCTAAACTTTATCAGGAAACCTGGGTTTTAATTTGGATTCCTTATTTACTGGCTAGAAGACCAAGACCGATTATTTAAACTGTTAAAATTGCTAAATTATGTTCACTGCCTACCACATACCAGGTTTTGTGCTAAATATGTAATATGTTTTATCTCAACCCTTAATAGTCTGTGAAACAATGTTTTTATTATTATTTCTGTTACATAGATGAGGAAATTGAGACCTAGGTAGATTAGATAACTTGTCTGGTTAATGATGGAACCAAAATTTGAGTGAGGAGGTGTGACTTCAAAACTTGGAGTTTTAACAGTAGTAATAATAATATTAGCAATAATAGTTCCGTAATGGCAGAAATAGTCGCTTGGGCTGACATAGTGCTGGTTATGTGACAGGCACTTCTCCAAGTGCTGTACGTATATTTAATTTATTCGAACTCATTGAGCTGTGCTTTCTTAGTTCTTAGACTTGTTATCAGTGTTAAATATAAATTGTATGTAGCTATCCCTGTAGGTACATGTTACAGAAGTTGTAAATTAACTCAATTTCTTCGGTGGCATTATCCTACATTCGCACATAAGAATGAAGAATTTTATGATTTTGATCAATTGATATCCTTTAAAGTGACCAGGAAGGTTAAGTTCGCTGCATACAGGAAAGACTGCACTGGTATTAATTTAATAAAACAGTGCAACAGTAATAGCTTGGTCCTTCTTTCGTAAGTTTGTAAGTTACATTTCCATTTTCCTGAAAACTTTTTACAGGATAGAATTTACTCTGTGCTATTGTTTAGTAATTGTATTACAACTTGATAGTTGGAGGGGCTCGCTGTGTGTCTTGTGCCCTCGGCCCTGCGGTTGCCATGGTGACTGATTTAACAACATTCAGTTACCTTGACAGCTGAATTAGGTGTCAGTGCACCATCCCTTGTTTGAGGCCATGCTTTCCAGCATGGACCCACTCTGTTTCTGTAAACTTGTGTTTGTTGTCATCTCTGAAAAAATTTTAAGGCAGCAGTTTTATGGCCTCTGCTGTAATTGTGTGTGTGTGTGCGCGCAGCATGCGCAGCATGATGAAAAAGCCAAAAGCCCTTAAATTAAATCAGAGTTTAATCTATGTCCTTAAACTAGATGGTAAGCTGCTTTGGGCTTTTTCCTATCCCTTACACATGGCCCCCACTCAGTAAATCCTTGCTGATTGACTCTGGAGTGAAGGATTATTTCTACAGTAGCATATGGTGGGCTTAAAAAAAAAATACTGGTAGTGGAAAACTTGTTGGCATGTATCCATTTTCAGATTTTTCTAGAAGGTCTCATACCAAACAAGGAGCAGCAGAACCATCTGTCCCTGAACCTGGGGTGGATCTTAGCAGCCTCCTATCTGTTGCACTGTCTTTGTAGTGGATGGCCGTGCTGCGCTGTAATTAAGTCAGCCGGTGGGAGTCCCTGTGTTGAAGGGGCCCTCTCCCTGCTGGTTAAGTACCGCTGCCTTTGTGTCACATGCCATGTTATTGTGGAGTGGATAATTTTTTTCCCTGCAATCGGTCTTGATTTAACAGCAGGATCCCCTGGGCTTCTTCCAAGAAGCACCACATCTCCCCGAAAATAAATGGAGGATGAATTCTTTCTTGAGATTCTGAAAAACTACTCAATGCACACTTTTCTTTTTCTCATGTTCAAAACAATGCTGAATGTTTATAACTATACTCCGAATGAGTTACTTGGTTCACTGACTTCCTTCCTGCTCTGGCAAAGGTCGACTTTTTTTCGTGGCAGAGAAATATTATAAAAATGTAATATTTAAAAAATGCCTAAAAGTGAAGAAGAACAGCCTTATAAGCCTCTCACTGTGGCTAATAAAAGAAAGGCTGTAAATGAGACTTACCCTGGGATTTCCCCTTCTCTTACCTTCATAAAGCCTGTGTTCCCTCCTCCAGCCGAGCCTCCTTCTGCTCATCCATTCTCTCCCCTCTCTCCCCTCTCCTGCGGATCTCAGGACCAAAAAAATCAGCTTATTCGCAGGCACTCAATTCTGACTACATGGCTGAGTACAGAGCATCTCCAAGAATGATCATATCAAATTTGGATATTTAACTTGAGGGTAGAAATAAAATTATTCCATTGGTAAGATGCAGAATTTCACTGTGAACTGTCTGGTAAATCAAGTCAAAATGTGGGAAGAGTATATAGCTTAGAGGTAGAGCGCACACTTAGTGTGCACGAGGTCCTGGGTTCAATCCCCAGTACTTTCACTAAAAAATAAATTTAAAATACATAAAGAAACCTAATTACCTACCCCGCCCACCCCCAAAAAACGAATACAAAAAAAAAAAAAGTTAAAAAAAAAGATCAAAATGGGCCTTCCAAGAAGCATTTCATGATGCTTTCATTTCTTGTCGGAAATCCTCCTGGGTCTGACCGTTTGAAGTCCATTCTGGCTCTGAGGATGTGTTAGTAGGAACAAACATATGATAAGAAATGTAGATTATAAAAAATTCTGGTCACAAGGGTTAGCGACCTGTAGACATAAGAAATGAAAACCTACTGCCTTCTTTTCCAAAAGTCCTTACTTCCTGGATGGGTAAAACATGGAATGCCATGCTGTTTTGAATTTTTACATTATTAAAAAAGTTGAACAGGTTTTTTTCATGTTGTTGACTGTTTTGTCTTCTGCCTTCTTACCAAACCGCACGTCAGTGCTTCCATTGAAAGAAGCACCCTATAGTTTGAGAGAGCCTTTATTTTCTAAGCAGACTGTTTATTTGATTAAATGTTTAAAAGAACTAGATCTACGAATAAGAAGCCAAATGTTACGTTTTCATTTCTTTGGATAAATAACGTTTCACGTATATTTCCTCATTCTCACGGGGTGGCGTATTTAAGTGTGTGTAGTTTTGGCATTTCAGGAAACAGAACTGAAAAAAAAGGATATTGATAACTTCATTAACAGCGTGTTGTGTGTCAGAAGAAATGTGGAGACTTAGAATCAGTGATTGGAAACTCAACGTATTTCAGTGTAATTGAAATCTTCCTTAGAACCGACATGTTCCCTTGACTCAGAAAGGAAAATAGGGTGGGGAAGTTTACACTAGTTGCCTTTTAATTCTGTAAAAATCTGTTGCCTCTTAAAGGTATAAAAATTCAGAACCATGGTTCTCTGTTTTGCTTCTTTGCTGTGAGTGAGTTGTTACCTTTTCTGAGCCCTTGGCTTCTGTGAACATAGGGCACCCATCTGCTGTTTTAAAGCGGAGATTTACAGTTCAAACGAGGCAACATTTTGATTTTACACTCCTGTCTTCTAGGAGTCCAACCTAAAATTAAGAAAATGGAATTATTCAAGGCCTCATTCTCTTGTTGGTGACTTAATCAGAATTTATTTATATGTTTGATTTTTTTTTTTTGGTCCTAATACCCACTTTTGACCAATGTGTTGTGTTTTTGTTATTAAGCTAAACGTGTATGAAAAGATGTCTCAGAACAATAGCCTATATTTCTAATGCTCAGTGAGAGGTCTGATTCAGAGGCCCCTCCTTTGGACGGACTTTTGAACGGCACTTACCACAGTATCCTGTGCGTGTTGGTTTTCTTTTCTTTCTTTTTTTTTTATTCGTTGGTTTTCTTTCCTTTTGTTACCCCCATTTTTGGTCAGCATCCTTGTCCTACCTGTTTTTGTCTCTCCCCAGGGCCTTGCACACAGTAGGTGGTCAACAACACATGTTTGTTGAATGTAAGACCTAAATCGTAGCCTACTCTTAAAAAGGAGTTGAGTCTCATCAATGTTTTCCATTTTGCTGAACCAAAGAGAAGATAGTGGATACCTTTACCCTGTTCCTATATCCCCAGCACAAAGGAAAAACTATGATGAGGAGAACGTGGAAGCCTCTTTACCTTCCTCTGCTTCTTGGTCAGCTCTTTGAGTGTCACCAGACAAGACCTGTGCTGTGAACAGGAGGGCACAGTGTAAACTGTGAAGATCATGTTATTAGGGTGGATGGTATGAAACTGCCATTTTTGCAGATCACAAGTGGTAGAATCTTGTAATTACACATGGTTCAGCCGAATACATTAAAATAAAACCTTGTTGAATGTGAGGGCTTAAACTTTAATCCATTTTGAGAATCTTTATTATTTGACAACAACTGACATAGAAAAAGTCAAAGCAAAATGAATTCATTTAAAAATTAGGACCCACAGTGAAAAACTATCTGAAAATGAATATATGTATGTTCATGTATGACCGAAGCATTGTTCTGTACACCAGAAATTGATGCAACATTGTAAACTGTACCTCGATTAAAAACAAAAAATTAGGACCAACATTTCAGTGAATACTCAGGGGGAAAAAAAAAGAATTGATCTAGTTAAAAGAATTGATTTCAATAAAGAATTCTTTATTGAAATATTTAAACATGTGAAAATGTTGGCAAAATAAAAATCAGCTAATACTTCAAATTGAAAATGAATTGTTTGCTGTTATGCATGGCATAATGTTTTTCTCTACAAAAAAGGCACATTACAACGGCCTTCACGTCACATCTGACTGACTCTTGCAGCATTTCTTTAAAGATCTTGAACTAAATTTGAGGACTTCATTACCTTCCCAGGGATTAAACAAGTATTTTATCATTAAAATGATTTTCTTATGAAGCATCCAAAATAGGCAGGATTTCTCGTTTTCTTTTCTTCAGTTGTTAACACTCTAAGGCTGCCTGATTCTTATCTGTCGGGGACTTGGGGTGTTACTGGAGCCGTCTTCTGTGGATTTGATGACATGTTATAGTGCATTCAGTTTACACTGCCTTCGCCGTGAGACTTAACTACAGACACCGATTGTCCGGCTATAAATAGTTCTCTCAACTCTACCCATTCTCCTTATCCTGCTTTCAGTTTCTCCATGGCAGTTATTATCTCTTGATTATATTTTTTTGTTTGTCCTTTGTCTCCTCTGGTTTCTGGAACATCCTAGTCATAGACGTCTGCACAGCCTTTTGAAAAACCATCTTAAGCTGTGAAAAGTGCTGCACATACAGAAAAAGCACACAAGCCCAAGTGTACAGTCTAATAACAGAAAGCCCCTGTTCACGCGGCCACCCCCCAGGTGAGGGGGAGAGAATGTGCAGGCACCCCAGAATCCCCTTTTGTGCCCCTCCTCCTCCACTGCGACTCTCCCACCCCAGGTAACCCGTAATTTTGGATTCCTATTTTTATTTCACTCTTTAGACATTTAAAATATTAGATTATCTGTTTCTTTTAAAAAAATGGTACATAGGAATTCTTTAGATACACTTTGAATCCTAGTCCTTTATCATTTTTGTATATTACAGATATCTTACCTACATAGTGATTTGTCTTTTCAATTATAAGTGAATCTTTCTAAAGTGAGTATTAGCATTTCACAATAGGACAGTGGTTTATTTTGCTAGTGAAATCTAGTCTTTCCCTTTTCTCTTCATGAACATTTTTTTTTTTTTTTTTGCTACAGCAGCAGTGACTGTACCAGAGGTGTAAATCCGTAGTAGGTGTGAATGCCAAAAATTATGGTTTAAACTCGCAAAATATACCTTCTTAGATACGAGAAACAGTTTGTCAAATAGCCCCTGGCTTTATCTGGGCCACCTGAAGAATCACCAGGAGATGTTAGATAGTGAAATTAATCCACTCAGGGTAAACGCACTTAGTAATTGCTTTCATTAATCAAGGCAGGTTAATTTACCATCCACTTGTACAACAATGTCAAAAACTCTATTATCTACTGAAACCTTTTGTACAGCAAGTTAAGTGTCTGTTTCCTCCATAAAGATTAAGATTCAATATTAATCCAGACTAAGAATTACTTTCTCTCCTTCACCTCTTTGATTCCCTCTCCCCACGCTCGTACAAGAGAGGCCAGACTGCAGTATGGTCGTCCCAGAGCTCAGAGCCCTTCTCTTAAATTCACATACCATCCATTTACTTCCATAGACAGATACCAGTGGCACTAGTATGGGTGGGGGCAGGTGAAATGGTCTTTCTTGAGGACAGGAGTTGGCTGTCTCCTGGTGGTTGAGTGATACACCTAGGCATCGAGGGAGACCCAAGTTCTGTTTTGTTTTTTTTTTTGAGTATCAATTGAATATTTATTCACAATGAAGCAAGAAATCATAATAAAATATCAACTTCTAAAAGCGGAAGAATTCCACAAACATCACAAAACCCAGGGTTAGAGGGGGGGCGGGAATGACAAAACGTGTTTCCTAGTGAGCTGCCTAAAATACATGTGATAATATTTTTCTAAAATTTTAGTCATCTCTTTCTATGATAAACATTTTTTCCTGTAATCTTTCTATAAGGAGATGAGAAAGATAATTCAGTCTATGAGAAATCTGCTTTTCATTATTGATTATTTATTTATGTATTTTTTTAAGACTATTTTTTTCCAGAGAGGAGGAGGTAATTAGGTTTATTTATTTATTTTTGATGGAGGTACTGGGGATTGGACCCAAGACCTCGTGCGTGCTAAGCATGCACTCTACCACTCAGCTATTACCCTCTCCCCTACTGATAATTTAGAAAAGCCCCCCCCCCCCAACTTCCAACTCATTACAATGTCATGTAACATTTTTAGAGTTTTGTCAAATTTGGGCTAAGATCTATCCAGTTGGCTTCACCCATGAGCTAGAAGAGACATAGAGCCAAGTTTCTTTGAAAGCGATACTCCTTAACTCTTGTCAGTGTTTTCATCAGTACCACTGGGCATATATTATCTCCACGTGTCTTAGTACTTTGTTTCCGGCACCTACATTTTGGTCTTTGCTTCCTCTAAGGGACTAAGAGGAGCAAGGAAGTAAAGCGTTGATGCTGAGTACATCTGTTCAGTGCCTGCAGCTCCGCACGATGGAAGTCATGAGGAAGGCTCTGTGACACAAGTTAATGATCGTGGATATGACAGAAAAGTGGTGGTGCAAAGTAGGAAGGGTGAAAGGATTCACCTTTGCTGTCAAAATCCTATGTCTATATTCTCAAATCCCATTTCCCCTTTCTTTTGACTATGATTTCTGGATTACCAATTAAACTACCAGATACTATGTTAAGCCCAATTACTACACACGATAACCTGGAAATCTTTAAGTAGCTCCTAGTCTTAGAAAAAGAAAGAAGGAGAGAAACGCTAAAATAATTATAGTATGTTATTATAATACATGATAATAGGTAGAATGTGTAGGGAGCACAGCCAGCCAGTCACTGGACACAGAGAAGGCAGTTTTTGAGCTGGTTTGAGAGGGCCTGGTTGATAGAACTTGATCGTCAGTTAGAGTTGAGGGCTTAGGGAGAGGGAATTTTTCCTTTGTTGTAAAGTTAGAGTGAATATTACTTCTATACTTGTAGGGTTTTAAGGAGAAAGGCTTAGGACAAGGTGCTGAAAGACAGCAGACTTCTATTTTCTGTGCATTTGTACATGATGACATTCATTTACAGACACAAACACTCCTTGTACATAAATTACCCATGTAATATTTGCCTTTCCCCAGTCTGAGGTGTCAGCTCTGGGCGCAGAGAGTGGGGAGCCAGCCCTTCCTTCACTGGGTGTCTGGGTGGGATGCTTTCAAAGAAGTTCCCCTCTCTTGGTCCACTCCCCCCCCCCCCCCCGCCTCCCCGAGTTCAAAGATCTTGAGCAGATATTTCTGCTTGTGTCATACCTTCCTGATCTATTGATGTCCAGGAAATTTGACAACAGAGACATTTTAGACTTGTTTAATCACTGAAGGCTTTTAAAATAATAAATGAACTTCAAGGCCAGTTTAGTTTTGCTGAGGTGAAGATCACTATCATAATTAGAGTCTTTGATCTAGTGAGGGAGAGAAATTTCGGGTCAAATGACGAAGACTCAACAGATGTGCTGAGAAAGTTTCCTTTGTCCCACTGGACACTTTTCATTGTTTTTGGTGGTATTCGACTGATGTTGCCTGCTGGCTTCCTGTAAGTCTACTCCGATCTACGTTGACAAATCAAACTAGAAATCAATTATGTTTTCAGCTAATTCTGTTAGCAGTTATGTATCCAGCAGGTGTTTACTAAGTACCTACTGTATGTGAAGCACTGTATAGGTGAGCAAAACAGGTTATGGGCCCTGTCCTCACAGCACTTAGAGTTGAGTGGGAAAAAGTGAAATAAATCAGTTTCCCATGTTTATAATTACAGATGACATACACATGCAAATAAAGGCTCTCCATAACCCAGTCATTGTCCCCTGTCGTTCTGCTTCCTGATTCGACCATCTGCATATGTTAATAGTCATTTGTCAGGCTTAATTTAGCAACCAACTTTATTTCCTCACGCTCGTTTTTGTTAACAATTCCTGTGACATGCTCACTCTTACAGATTGGCCATTGGTGCCTCACAGCCAGGGTGGCTTCCAGATTTTCACCTTGGGAAAGCAGGTGGATGGAGAGGTCACAAACGGAAATAGAGAACATAGGAGAAAAGACTTGAGACTCAGAAAAAAAATGTGTTGAACACATGGAGTTTAAGGGACATCGGAGTGGAGGTACTGAACAGGCTGGTGGAAATACACTTCTGAATCTCAAGACTGGCTAATGAAAAAGAAGAAAATTAATAATGAGGGACCATTAACACATGTCTTGCTCTGGTTATGTAACATATGGTATCAAGTTATTGCATATAAGTCATTCTTGAAGTCATGGGACTGAAAGATGAAAGTAGAGAAACAAGGAGCAGGGGAGGGTATAGCTTAAGTGGTAGAGCGCATGCTTAGCGTGAGCAAGGTCCTGGGTTCAATCCCCAGTACCTCCTCTAAAGATAAATAAGTAAATAAACCTGATTACCACCCCCATACCCAAAAAAGTAGAGGAAGAAGGAAAAGAGCTGCGATGGAGTTGTGTGTGTGTGTGTGTGTGTGTGTGTGTGGTAACAGCCCTCAGGGCTGAGGGAGAGGGAGAGGACGCAGTGAAAGCCAGAGAGGCAGTAGGTGGGAGAGCTGTGATGAGGACCAGGAGCGGATGGAGGTGAATGGAGACCAACCTGGGAAGTGTTTCAAGAATGAGAAATCAGAGCTGCAGAGATGCCAAGAAAGATTGGAGCCAGGAAGCAGCTGGATTGGAGGTTCATAGGAACAAAAGCAGAGAATTCTGAATTCTGAAACCCACAGCTCTCATTTCAGTAAAAGGGCAGTTGGATTTTTTTTGTTTCCCTTAGCCACCATTTTGAATATTTGATTAATTATCAGACAGCTAAACTTTCTATTCCTTGGTGGTTAAGATTTACCAAGAAAACTTTCTGTGCCATTTGAAGTTAAGTGATTTGTGATTAAAATCATTCAAGTTCATTGTTCACTGCTCATTCAATTTCTTTATGTGTTTTTTTTTTAATTGAAGTACAGTCAGTTTACAATGTTGTGTCAATTTCTGGTGTACAGCATGATAGTTCAGTCATACATACATATATTCGTTTTCATCTTCTTTTTCATTATAGGTTACTCTAAGATACTGAAAATAGTTCCCTGTGCTACACAGTATGAACTTGTTTATCTATTTTATATATAGTAGTTAGTATCTGCTAATCCAGAACTCCCAATTTATCCCTTCCCACCCTCTTCTGCATGCTGGTAACTATGTTTGTTTTCGATGTCTGTGAGTCTGTTTCTGTTTTGTAAATAAGTTCATTTTGTTTTTTTTTGTTTTTTTTAGATTCCACATATAAGCGGTATCATATGGTATTTGTCTTTCTCTTTCTGGCTCACTTCACTTAGAATGACACTCTCCAGGTCAGCTTCTTTGTTTCGTTTTGTTTTTTAACGTCTGCTTCAAGGCTACTCTTCATAGTTTCTATGGTGATAATTTTTAAAAAGCTTTTTCAGGTTTTGCAGGAGTATGAGTGAGTGCAGAATAGCCTAAAGAACATGGGCAGTTAGTACATGGGTGTGACAGTGAAGTACCTGCTATGAACTTGGAAATAAGGAATAAAAAACAACCCCAAACAATTAAAGGGCCAGAGTAGAGGAGGAAAAACCTTCAAGAGACAGAACGGCCAGCAAACGCTGACCACAATCTTAAGAAAAAAGGTTAATATCAACGTCAAGACTGCAGTGATCAGAAGGAGTGTTGCTTAAAAAAAGCGGTTAGGAACTGAGAAGCAGTTGCTGGCCGTGTCCACGAAGCCCCGGGCGGGGGCGGGCACCCTGCCGAGGTGGGCTCTCCGAACGAGCCTGTGATGCGGAGACAGGCGGACTGGGCTCCGGGGCCGGAGGCAGGTGCGCTTGAGTCCGGCAGCCCCCGTGCCGACTCTGCTCGCTGCGCCCCCGCCGCACCCGGTCAGCTGCTCGCTGGCGAGCTCAGCCTCCGAGGAGAGGATGATTCTCCTACTGACGCCCTTCCTGGCCCTCGGCAGTTCTGGGACACGTCTGGTAAAGTAAGTATCTCTTCTGGCGGGGGCCTCAGTCCGCCGTGGGTCTGAGTCGGTGCGGAGCGTCGTGAGGCCGAGGAGCCTGGAATGCGACGGCCTCCGGGCCCGGGGCTCACGGCCTGGATGGTGTCGGGCTCACCGCGTCGGGCTCCCTGTGAAGGCCCCGCGTTCCTGGTGAGACAGTATCACCGTAAGGGCTGCTACCGGGCGCTTTTACACATCACTGTTATTTTTCTAAACATCGAATATATTAAGACAATTCTGTGATTGTAAAAATGTGGAACAGATACCACCTCACGTGCAATGAGGCGCTGGTCGTTGAGCAGCGCCACGGTGGCCCCCGGGTTGCGTCGTGTCTCCCTGTGCTCAGTCCCCGGCCAGGCCGTTTCTGTACAGCTCCGTCCTCCGAGTGAGGAACCGAGATGCTCCTAAACGTGACTAAGCGTAGGCCTTGGGTGATGTCAGTGTTTATGTCTTCTCTGTGGTCACGGGCTGGTTTCTAAGGAACCATAGCAGTCATACAACTGTACGTTCTTGTAAATTGTACACAACGTAATCACACATGTAACTTTGTAATAAGTTACGTAAGCCGCGCTACTTAGTATTCCAATGTGACCTTGTTTTTGTTTGTTTGTTTGTTGGTGATAATTAGATTGATTTTTTTTTTTAATGGAGGTACTGGGCATTGAACCCAGGACCTCATGCATGCTAAGCATGCATTCTACCACTGAGCTATACCCTCCCCGCTTCCAACCTGCCTTTTATATGTTTCTGTATGTGTTGTAGGAGAATCCATTTTTTTCCTGAAGTTATTCTTTTCTGTTGCTACATTTGTATGCTTTGTCAAAGAAGCATTGTCAGAAAATCATCTGAAATGCAGCACAAGCAAGTTGGGGCTTTCGATGTTTTAGGTGAACCAAGAAGAAAAACCAGTGTGAGAGTTAAAAAGATACAAAACCAGAATAAGGGCAAAACGTTGACCCTGACTGATTTGAGAGAATTCTGGTCACGTGATCCTAAGAAGCGCGAGTAACCAGTTTAATTGTTTATAACCAGTCCTGCGGGAGTCCTGGCAGATCGGTTGGGGCTGTCTGCAGGTTTGCTCTAGGGAAGTGAGAGAAAAAAGCATGTATTTTCTTCTTGACCTTGAGAATTTAGCCTGGTTTCGGGTGTACAAACAGGAAGACCCTAGGAGCTGCCCGGTCATTTTAGGGAGGCACGTGGATGAAGATAGGGTTAGGAGAGCTGGGCTTTGGGCCGAGTGATGGTGGTCTGATATCCCACTAGCGTAGAGGTGTTCCCACAGCTTATGAAATAGAGAAGAGTGTGCAGCCTGCTGTCCAGGGCCAGTGGTCCACAGAGGAGA
This sequence comes from Camelus bactrianus, assembly GCF_048773025.1. Taxonomy (NCBI): domain Eukaryota; kingdom Metazoa; phylum Chordata; class Mammalia; order Artiodactyla; family Camelidae; genus Camelus; species Camelus bactrianus. The sequence goes on from NC_133572.1 coordinate 20,202,948, forward strand.
GCCCTCTCGATAGAGAAGGAGGCAGACCAGACTCCTGGGAAATTCACTGCCCTTCTGTCTGAGCGTTGCCCCGTCATTTTCATTAGAGCCCTTCCTTGTAAACTTAATATAAACTGTACTGTGCTTCTTGGCAATTCTGGCAAATCTTTTGCTTCAGCAAATACTCCAAAAAATGTAGGATCGGCTGGCTGACTGTCTTTTGGGTAGGCATCAAAACAGATGGGTGGGGGCATTGTCAGAAAGATGGTAGCAGACGCAGTTGCCTAAAGATATAAGAGTGTCTTGATATAAAAGAATATTGAGATTCATGTGGCTGGAAATTTCTGCACAGAGCAGGTTGCAGGGAGTGTATTCCGGTGCAGAAATACGGGGTCTGGCTCCCCCAGAGCGCCTGGTACAGAGGTGCAGCTGCCGCTCGTGGGACCCGCACAGATCTCTCCAGCGGACAGCCCCTCACCTTCCTTCCTAGGCAGTCTGCACCCTGCCGGCCTTTCTGCCTTTTCTGGAGCCCTTGGCTGAGTGCCTCCTGCTCACCAGGTTCAGCCCATGAATTACTCCTGCACACTGTGATGATTGGATTGAGCTACAGCTTTGCCTAAGTCACATTTTTCCATCTTATTAATCAGAGACACGCACACACCAACCAAGCATTGTAACTTGCATGCGCTTACTGCCAGATGAGGTGAATTGAAGGTCATGTTCACAGGCATCCACTGTACGTTATGGTTACCTTGTATTGGGTGGTAAGTAGCCAGACTTGATCAGATCCTGCCCCGGGGAGTCTGTGAGACAGGGAGGAAGGAACAGAAGTGCTCGTGGTGGAACAGAGCCCGAGAACAACTGAGTGACGCAGTGAGGAATCTCTGATAGACTCAGGTTAAGGGTGTCTTTGTCTCTGCCTACATACACATCTGCCTCTTTCTTCCCTGCCTCCCTGTGCACCATTTTCTCCTTTCCCTCTGGCCATCATGGACGATGGATGCTCCATGCTTCCTGAGATTGCATGTCTTCTGTTTACAGTCAGCAGAGATGAGGGTGTTTAAATCCCAATTGCAGCTGCCAAGGAGAGGGAAATTGCTTGGCCCACTTGGGATCAGGTGTGGCAGTTGGTCCATTTGGCTACAACCAGGGAGGGAGATTTGTGTGTGGGACCCAGTCCTGAGAAACAGAGATACGAACAACGTGAGAATAACTTCTCGTATTTAAGGAGTTATTTCTGTAGGCATCTTATCCTAATCTTTTATTTCTTTATTTTTTTCTTTTGAGGAAATCAAACCCACTTCCTGTAGTAATAATATCATCAAAGACATGCACAGTTAGATTTGATTGCTCATCTGATACCTGGGTCTGAGAGAGGATTGTTCAGCTACATTCCAGAAGCTTCAGTAGTAAAACTGCTCTTTGTAGATGAGTCCACAAGGCCCACCAGGCAGAAGAGGAAATTCAGGAGCCTTAATTCAATCAGGGCTTATCAGACCCCCAGGGCTCAACTCAGAGAGGGGATTCGAGTCTCACTCAATCCTAAGATATTTTGAGGAAATTCTCCAAGTTCATGATGGACCTTATTACACAAAGTCAATACTATTTTTTTTTCTCAGTGTTGAATATTCTAGGCCTAACACTTTCAGATTACTTCCTTCTTCCCTGGACTTCTGTGACACTACTCTGTTCTCCACATAACTCTCTTCCTCCAAAGTTCCCCAAATGCTCTTAATCTCCCTGCTCTGTGGGTAGGGACCCAGGGTAGCCCTTCTTTTTTCACTCATTTTTATAAGTTTCTCCAGTGTCTTGGTGTTGGGGAAGCTCATTTCTAGCCTTGACCTCTTCCATAACCATTTTTTGGTAGATACGGTTGCCAGTTGAATGAGAACTCAGTGGCATCATGTCACGTGACTACTGACATCCCCGTAATTTTGTCAGCGTCAGTGAAATTCTTCCATTTTACCCAGGCTTAATGCCATGAACTCATTCATCTTTGACAGCTTGTCCCTCCCTGAGCGCCACTACCAAGTCCAGTTGAGTTTTTCTTTGCGGTGACTGTAGGAATCCTTCATCTTTTCCATTTCTGTTGCCATGACCATTGACCAGATTCTCACTAGAATCTCTTCAATATTCTCCCAAGAGGGTTTTTGTTTTTTGGTTTTGGTTTTTTTGGCTCTTGTTTTGTTTTGTTTTGTTTTTAAACTTCTGGTTTAGTAAGTAGTCCATGGACAAGATTACTTTAAGGATTGCTCTGAGCTCCGTTACAATCACAGTCTTTGGAGTGGTCCGAACATCTTGAAAAATAAAGGCAAGATTTATTGCAGAAACCTTCGCAGGCGATTCTCATGGGTTTGCTGAGCATGCACTCTACCACTTGAGCTGTATCCTCCCCCCAGATCAGTTCTTTAAATCCCACTTAAGTCCTTCCTTGGCCAGCAGCCTCCTCCTGTTTGTCAGGTCAAGGTCAAGCTCCTTAGTCTAGCAGTCAACGCTCACTGTTCCTTCATGTGCGCCCTGAACTCCGAGCAGCCAGTGTTTCCTTCATCTGTCACGTTCATATTCATTCTGTGACTTTGTAGGGCTTTCTTAACTTCCCTCGAGACCCACCGTCTCTACTAAACATGCCCAGTGAATTCTGCTCATTCATACTGTTCTTTCCTTTCCCCAAATTTCCTGCGGTCTTATCTCTGTACTGCTGATAACCCAGTACTTGATTGTGTACTGTCTTGTATGCATAAAATCTTTCCTATCAAAATAGATTTTCAGTTTCTTAAGAGTAGGAAAGTCTTTGATATCCTGTGTACAGTCTAGCATAGCAAGTTCTAGAAATCAATGTAATCATACACTAAATAATGTCTGCTCTTATGGATTGTGGATACACCTCCTGCTTTATCCTGTATCCAATTAAAAAGATCCCATTTAGGGTTTTCTCCTAATTCAAGCATTTTACCCCATGCTGTTTCTGCAAATAGGCAGAGAGAGGAGCAGCTGTGAAATTAACCTTTTAGCTTTACTTACTCGAAATGTGATTAAAAAAAATAAGTTGTGGTTTTCTTAAAATCCAGTATCTTGAATGACATTTATTATTTTTTAAGTTAACATATTTAAAAATGTCTTTATTTCACAATGCAGACAGGGCTCTAAAAGCAAATGTGAATTTTGTCCACAGCTGTACCCTGTCAGCCACTCACAGTCTGACTGCATTATTTCAAAGGCATAGCCATCATTTACACTCTTTATTACCCAGGGGCATTTCAAACTGTTACTGAGATGCATCCATCCCTGGAGTAACCATCTGTGAATTGTAACACCATAAGGTGGAATGATGAGCGGCTACATCTAATTAATATGCAAAAAAGAGAATTTCAGCTGTCCAGCTATGCAGACTAAAATGCAACCGTTAGTCTGCTGAGTATTCCATCTAAATTTTTTATCATAGTATCTAGTTCAAGAACCCGTTGTTTTAGGATCCTCAGAGAGAAATAGAGCTTTCTTCGCCACTGAGATAAGGACATCTCAAAATGAAAGAATCTTCTTTAATAAATGTTTATTGTGAAAAATTCAAACTCTACAGAGAAAGGAAAGGCCATGAAAAATGCCAGGAGACTGCCCATGATGCTGTGAAATATCACAGTAGAAGTACTTTTCTTTTGTACGTCTGCTTGCACTCCAAAATCCCTAAGGGGTAATAAAAAAAAGAAAAGGCAATGCTTTATTTTAATGCTTCAACTGCACTGAAAGAAGAGAAACTATTGGGAGCAACATATGTTAAGATATGAAGATATAATCGCTTATATTAAGTGGGTTTTATAACAGTGACTTAAAATCTTTGAAAATTTTCTCCCCCTTTATTACACATAACCGTGCAAATCTCTTAACTTAGCTGTCTGGCTGGATGTACTCTGCCCTCCTGGAGATGCCACCCCATTTGGAATTATCTAGGAATCCTGCAGACCAGCTCAGACTTCAGAAAAGTTGTTCCGTGGTGATTTATACGTCTGTGTAATCTGGAGAATACTACTTTTAAAATGTAGTGAGGTCTAGAAATAGCCCCACCGTTGCTGCCCACTGAGAGATAACTACTCTCTTGAGGTCTGCCCGTCAGCCTGTGACAGGAGCATCAGTCTGTGACAGTCCCAGCTCCTGGGATGCGTTAATAACGGGACGTAGCCGGTGGGGGGGAGGGCGGCGGCTTGAGCCTTGGCTCAGGTTTCCAGCTGTCATACTGCTGGAGCCTGAGGATGTGCTCAGAGTCATTGAAGGAAAGCACAGCAGAGGTTCTCTTGGCTTGAGACGAGGTCCTCTGGGAGGTCACTATTAACAGCACTGTGGGAGTTATTTGGGACTGGAAACCCAGACTGTTTCCCGTATAATTTTAACTTTTTTTTTTTCAGGGCTCTGTATACTTACTATCCTTTTTGGAAGAGCTGTTAGCTGCTTGTCAGTTTACATTTTGAAATAATGCCCTGATGACATCTCTAAGCAGGGCATGTATGTATTTCAGAACACAGATGTTTTGATCAACCAGCTTGTGACACAAACCTAGAAGCAGGCGAGGCTCCTTATGTGTATATATATACACATAAGGCGAGGCTCCTTATACACACACACACACACACACACACACATATATATATATATATTTTTTTTTTTGGTGAGGGGTGGGTAATTAGGTTCACTTATTAATCTTTAGAGCAGGTACCGGGGATTGAACCCAGGACCTCATGCATGCTAAGCATGCACTTTACCGCTTGAGCTATCCCCTTTCCCCTGCTTTTTATATTCTTAATAAATGACTTGAAAATTACTTGCTTTCCAGAAAAACTCCAACTATTTGAATTCTCTCCAAACAGGGAAGATTCTACAAAATTGTTCTATATACACACACGTGTGTGTGAGAGAGATTTTGTGTTGTGTCACATAGTGTGTGACAGCTGTGTTTAAATGTGTGGATGAGACACTGTGTACTAAGTATGTGTGACCCTGTCTATATCTTAAGATTACTACCCATTTGGCAGTACTGAGATTGTAACATTGTGATCCAAGAATAAATCTCAGGAAATCCTTACCTTTTGGTTCTCAAAACAGTTTCTCAAAAATGATGGTAGTGTTTATACTGAGTAAATGCTATTGACTGTTACGAAGACAATAATTGTGACAATTACAAATCAAGTTACATTTTCGTAGTCAAGCTAATTCTCTGACTGGCAGATTACTTTTTTACAATTGGTATATCACTTAATCCTCACAATTATCCTGTAGCATAATTGTTCTCTCTGTGTCTATTTCATGGTAAATAATTTGCCTGAGAACAGCCAGCCAGCAAGGGGGAGGAGGTAGGACCCAAACCCAGATTTCTCAGACGTCAAATCCTGTGCTCTCTTGTGCTGTGTTGTCTTCCAAGAAAGAGAGTCGTAGACTGTAGCTTGGACTTCTAAATTATTTATTCCTTAAATCATTTATACAGTATAGTTTAGTTCAGTGTTTTAGAGCATGGCTTCTAGAGTAAAAATATGTGTGTTGAAGTTCTAACGTCTGTTACTTGCTAAGCTGCGTGGAGTTACTTAACATCCCTGTGCCTCAGTCTTCTCATTTGTATAATGTGTATGTTAATAGCAGTTCCCACCTGGTAGGGTTTTATGTATTTGCTTATTTATCTATGTATACATTATACATCATTTCTCTCTAAATGTATAACAGAGACGTATATATATTAACCCCCTCCCCCCAGGAGTGTATCTGTATATAGAATGGGTTAGTATGTATCTGTGGTTCTTAACTGGAAGTGATTTTGCCCCTCTCCTTCCCTGTCCCCTACTTTGGGAAACATCTGGCAATGTCTGGAGACATTTTTGGCCATCACAGTTGAGAGTTGCTACTGGTGTCTACTGTCCACTGCTGATGCTTTATAATGCACTGGACACCCCTCCAAAATGAAGGGTTATCTGACTCCAAATGTCAGTAAGGGCTGAGGTTGATTATCTCTGGATTAATATAAATTACTGTCAATCTGAATACATTTGTGTATACTGTACACACACACACACACACACACAGAGAGAGATACAGAGAGAAGGACAGAGACAGATATGCAAGCATACACTAAATGAGTTAGTAAATATAAAACACTTTGAACTGTTGCCTGGAATATATGACTGGTATGTATGTGTTAATTATAATTATTTTTCTAAATCAAAATTCTGGTTTTCACAGACTTAACACCTAATAAAGTTGGATGTTAACTGGCCCTTATTTTTAAAATATTGGATATTGATTCAGCAGATGAAAATCTTCAGAAATCACTCTTGTCTACTATTGTGATTATTTTGAATCTAGAGCCTTGTTTTCAGAGACGAGTACTTGACCCCTGCCTCTGTGGGTCAGTCTGAATTTCATTTTGTGCTTATGCCTTTTGATGGTACCCTTCATGTACAGATGCAAATGCAGATGAAGGGCCCAGGCTCACTCGTATGGATGCTAAGGACTCTCCTTCCCTTAGACTGGGTGACGTGTCGGTGGGACAGACTTCTTTACCTAGGAGCAAATGCAGGTGTTGTGTTATTGTTTTGAATAGTTTGTATTAACAGATTTTCAGACCCATCCCTAAGCATTTTGGGGGCCTAGGACAAGACGACAAAGGGAAGCGCACCCCCACATTCTGTGTCTGAATATTAAAAGTGTTAAATCAAGGGTGTTCCCCACCTTTTCTGCTTCTTCTGGAAGAAACCAAAATTCCTGGGTACTCAAGTGTACCCACTGTGTGGTACCAAGAGCCATCTGATCCCAGATCTTCTTGCCGGAATATCTTTGTCTTCTCAGCATGACAGTTTATTTCCTAGATATTTTCTCGGTCTCTCTTTCTGCTTTTTATCTCTGTCTTCATTGGCCACAGCTTGGTGAATCTCACCTTAGACATCCATTTTTTCACCTACTCACATTAAAAAAATTTTTTTCACATATTCACTCCAGTGTCATGATTAAGAGCGTGGATTCTGTATTTACAACAGCTAAGGCATGGAAGCAACCTGAATGTCCATTGGCAGATGATTGCATTGGATAGAGAAACACACAATGGAATACTTACTACTCAGCCATAGAAAGGAATAAAATAATGCCATTTGCAGCAACGTGGATGGACTTGGAGACTGTCATTCTAAGTGAAATAAGCTAGAAAGAGAAAGAAAAATAACATATGATAGCACTCTCATGTGGAATCTAAAAAAAATGACACAAATGAGCTTATTTACAAAACAGACAGATTCAGAGACATAGAAAACAAACTTATGGTTACCAGGGAGGGAAGGGGATTGTGGAGGGATAAATTGGGAGTTTGGAATTTGTAGGTACTAACTACTATATATAAAATAAACAACATGGTCCTACTGTGTAGCACAGGGAGCTATATTCAATACCTTGTACTAGCCTATAATGAAAGAGAATAGGAAAAGGAATTATATATATATCTGAATCCCTATGCTGTATACCAGAAATTAACACAACGTAAAACGAATATATTTCAATAACAAAAAAATAAAAGAAAAAAGAAAAAGAAAAAATAGAGCCTGGGTTCTGGAGACTAACTGTCTGGGCCAAATGCACTATCTTCCTGGGACTGGCCGTGTGATTCTGGGCAAGTTTACCTTCCCTATGTGTCATTCTCTGCATCTGCAAAATGGGGATGGTAATAATAATACTTTGGAGGATTGTTTTGAGGCCAAATGAAAATACACACGTGGAGTAGGTAATAATGGTGGCCTCCCCTACATCTGCACCTTCAGAACCCGAAAGGCCTTTGGCCAAATAAAACAGATGTCACAGGGTTTATTTAATTTTAGTTTGACCATTAATTATTGGGTACCTCACTGTGTGCTAAGGTTCGGGGCAGTCCTATAGTTTAGTGGCTATAGTGTGGGCTTTGGAATCAGACCGCCTAGTTTAAGATCCTGGCTCCTTCATTTACTGGCTGTGTGACCTTGGGCATGTTGTTTAACTTCTCTGTGGCTCAGTTTCCAGATGTAAAAGGAAAAGAAAAATCCTAGCAACACGTTAAGGTGGCTGTAAGAACTAAATGAGTTCATATGCAGAAAGAATCCCTCTGGCACATAGTAAGCACTCAACAGATCCTAGCCATTCATCTTTATGTTCTTATGATGGCAGATTTGGCCCCTGTCCCTCCATGCAGAGAAGCTCATGTAATTTATTTGCCGACAACCCTCCTTGAGTCTCATGAGGGCTTTGCTTCTGACTCTGTGCAACAACTTTCACACTGGTGCAGAGCGCTGTTCCAGCCTCTGACATCCTGCAGTGTCATTTCATACTCCCTCCTCTCTGTCTCTCCTGGTTTATGAGCTCTTCGAATGCAGGAACTTGCTGTTCTTTGCCTAGGACTTTGCACAATGCCTGCCACTCTTTTTTTTTTTTTTAATTGAGGTATAGTCAGTTTACAATGTTGTGTCAATTTCTGGTGCACAGCACAATTCTTCAGTCATACATGAATATACATACATTTGTTTTCATAATCTTTTTTACCATGAGCTACTACAAGATATTGAGTACATTTCCCTGTGGTATACAATATAAATTTGTTTATTTATTTTATATATACCAGTCAGTATCTGCAAATCTCAAACTCCCAGTTCATTCCTTCCCACCTCCCTCCCCCCTCCCCCCGGCAACCACAAGTCTATTCTATGTCTGAGAGTCTGTTTCTGTTTTACATGTAAGTTCATTTGTCTTTTTTTTTTTTTTTAGATTCCACGTATGAATGATATCATATGGTATTTCTCTTTCTCTTTCTGGCTTACTTCACTTAGAATTACATTCTCCAGGTCCATCCATGTTGCTGCAAATGGCATTATTTTATCAATTTTTTTGGCTGAGTAGTATTCCATTGTATAAATATACCACACCTTCTTTATCCAGTCATCTGTTGATGGACATTTAGGCTGTTTCCATGTCTTGGATATTGTAAATAGTGCTGCTATGAACATTGGGGTGCAGGTGTCTTTTTTTTTTGGTGTCTTTTTGAATTGGGGTTCCCTCTGGATATATGCCAAGGAGCCTGCTACTCTTGATTAAAAATGCTTAAGAAATATTTGTTGAGGGAGCGAGTAAAACAATGGACCCAGTGATACGTGTATGTGTGTAATTTGTACACCATCAGACAAGTTTGGTTTGCCAGTTTTCTGGCATGTAGACCACCCAGCAAGACGGATGTTTTTGGCGAGGCCAGGTGGGGAGAGTAGGGGACAGAGAAGTTGCCAGTTAGCAGGCTGCTAAGGAAAGAAGAGAGAAAAACCACAAAGAATATAGTGGCCTAGGGCTATTTAATATAGAATTCTGCCTGTTTACCTGGTGCTTTGACATTCTTCCCGGCTTACCTGCCGCCCCTGTGCCCAGAGAGGAAGCAGGGCAGTTGGTTCCTACCTGTAGTTGGGATTCTTCAAGAGGAGTCGCACGGCTGCCCACTTTGAACATGGAGATTTCCGCGTCCAGGATGGGTTGGGACTGACAGGCTGAGGTTCGAATCCAGGCTCCACCATTCCTGGTTGTCACTCTTGCCAAGTATTGATCTCTCTGAGCCTCAGGTATCTCACCTACAAAATGGGGACAATAGTGCCCAGTCGTTGTGAGTTTAGAGAACAGGTGGGTGTGTCACCTGACACATTCTAACGAAGCCCATGGGTTAGTCTGGCACATACTTTGTTTTCAACAAACAATAGGTTTTATCCTTCCGCTGCCAGGTCCCAGCTGCTGGATTAGCGCGCACTGGGTGTGAGCCTCTTCTGGCACCAAGCCTTCCTTTACCAGGCAGCCCTGGCCAACCCCCGGACATGACTCCCACAGCAAGGAGGGGCCCTTCCAGCACGCCTTCCACTGCCCTTTTTGACAAGAGGTGCCTAATACCCGGTGTCGTTAAAAAAAAGGTTTTATATCAAAAAAGTTAAGCTCTTGCAAGCTAAGCTCTCTTTTAAAAGCCATCGTACACCTCAGTAATATTTCCATAAATGTGGTTCAAAGTAAGCACTCTTATTGAGGTTTTGTTTATTTATCTTGAAAATGGAAGTGCCTCACTGTAAAAAAAAAATTTGACCCTCAGTCTAGATTTTGGACAGTCAAGAAGTATGAGTTTTTCAATATCAAATTTGGGTTAAGAAGAGCTAGATGACTTAAATTCGTTTTAATCCTTATAATCTGATAGGAAAATCTGAATCCTCTTGAAATACAGTGGAGCCACTTAAAATCGTTTTTGTGTTTCATATTCATTCATTCATGTCACAATTTACGGTTTATTATGTACAAGATACTGAGATGGGTAGATACTGTGTTTAATGGTGAAGCACATTTTTGTATAATTTATTTTCAGGTATCGCTCACTCTTTCTTACACACACGCGTGCGTGCATAATTAATTTCCCTTTTCCCCTTATGTAATTAAAAGTTAAAATAAATGAGGGTAGTGTTTCAGTTGTACTTAAGCTCTATCCAAATTTGCTTTGTTTGTAACAAGACTATGATATAACCTTATAAATATCTTAACATCATTTTTTTAAAAACTATTTTTACAGGGTAGGTTAACTATGACTCTGTGAGCAACATCTCTATCTTTTGTCTAGAAACCTTAATGATACAGTAATACCCAGTATTGTCCATAATCTGTTCACATCCAGAAAGAAAAATGATTTGAGTGTCATTATGTCTTCAGAGTCACCTAAAATCCAATCTTTTACGTGACTTACTGAGCCCTCCTACGTGGTAAAAGGCCTGAGCTTGAAGACACCCGTTGCCAAATCATTACCCATCATAGTGCTGGGTAGTAACCCTTCCGAGCTGAAAGATGGCATGCCGTAGAAGAAATGAAAGGGAGCTGACACTAGAAAGAACATTAGTGAAATCAATATTATTCAACCAGAGACAGAGCCTCCATTAACGGTATGTCAATATGACCAATTATTTCCCACAGCACTGACATCATAGCTGTATTTTTTTTCTTTGTCTTTAGGAGAGAATAGTTTTGCTTACCGTAATTGTTGAATTGTAGCCATTTGCCAGAACGTCTTCTTGGAAGTTTTTTGCATTGTCATCATTACTACTTCGAATTTGTCTTTATTTGATATCTAAACTCCTGATCGTAACTTACTTTAGTTTAAAGGTTAAGATCAATAAACTGGGCTAAGTATTCAGTAAGTTGATATGAAATCTAGAAATTCTTGATGGTACTCACTGCCCAGGGGGTAAGACGAAACAGGGAGAACTTTAAGAGTAATCAGGGGAAGAGAGGGGGAAGGTATGGTTCAAGTGGTAGAGCGCAGTCTTAGCATACACAAGGGTCCTGGGTTCAATCCCCAGGACCTCCTCTAAAAATAAATAAACCTAATTTACCTCCTGCACAAAACAACCAAAAAAGAGTAATCAGGGGGAGGGTGTAGCTCAAGTAGTAGAGTGCATGCTTAGTATGCAAGAAATACTGGGTTCGATAAAATAACCCTAATTTACCTCTCCCTCAAAACAAACAATATTAAAAAAAAAAAAAGAGTAATCAGAATTTGTAAATAAATATTTATTTTGTTAATTTTTGCTACCCCAGCTAGGCTGTAAGCTCCCTAAGTGCCGGGACAGGTATATTTTGCTTGTCATCATTTTCCCATCACCTAGTGTCTGGCGCATAGAATGCTCTAGATGAATTGTTTCTTAAAGCCTTTGTGACTTGTCATGGATTTTTGCTCAGTTTTCCGATAACTGAGTAGCTGTCAGCTTCGGAGTTCTACCACCAACGCTGCAGTGAAGCAGCCGCCGTGCTCAGGAGGGTGCAGACGGCGTTGCTGGTTCCAGACCCACCCCGTGCCTGCCACGCGCACTGTAGATGGGTGCCCCTCCTCACACCCTTCAGCACCCATGGAGGGGGGAGTTGACACTTCAGTCTCTGCTAGAGCTGCAACTGAGAAGGAAAACTCCTCCGTGGAGCAGTCGGGACCCGGCCTCACACCTCCTGTCTAAATCCCACACCGGTGTGTGTCTCTGGTGGCCCCTAGATCATACGCAAAAGCCTACCTTCAAGGCAGTCTAGGAAATGCAATTTTAAATTTTATTTTAGTTTTTATTGAGGGGGGAGGTAATTAGGTTTATTCATTTATTTATTTTTAGAGGCGGTACTGGGGATTGAGCCCAGCACCTTGTGTATGCTAAGCATGTGTTCTACCACTTGAGCTATACCCTCCCCCCAAGAAAGTGCAATTTTTTATGTTTCAAGCTTCTGCCGGGAAGAAGGCTCATTCATTAGAAAGAAGTTGGAATGGATGTTAAGCACCACCAATCTACTGCATCCATTCTAACTCCTTTTCAAGTTTACATTCCTTTAGCAATCCTTGGAAAAATGCAAAGTAGGTGATGATTTTTCAAGGCCCCAAAATAATTGACAAGTGAAGGGGGGTGGTTAAGAGTGTGGCCTCCAGAGTCCTGCTGTCTGAAGTCAAACCCTCTTTCCCCTCTATGTGCCCCAACTGCCAGATCTGCAGATGGGCATAATCTTGCTTCAAAATACGAGTTTGAGGAATAAATGAGATAAAGAATGTGATATGCTTAGCACATGCCTGGCTAATGGTAATTTACCAGTAAATGTTACCTAAATATTGTAATTCTAATTCTTATTCATCAAAGTCTCATTTCCTAATGGGAAATAGAGGTCCTTTGATTAAAAAATAAACTTTGAATTCCATTATAATAGATTTTTATGTGAGAATGTTAACAGATCTCATTTAATTCCTCCTGGTTCCTTTTTGTTCATTCATACAGTAATTGAGGGTTTACTGTGCATAATTGAGTTGGGTTGATATTCTAGTTTTATCTGATATAAATTCTTATTTATTTTTTATTGAAGTATAGTCAGTTACAATGTGTCAATTTCTGGTGTACAGCAGACTCTGAGTGATTACAATGTGTCCATGTAAATTTGTTGATGGGAACAAATGCACCTTGGTGGGGGATCTGATAATTTGATAAATTACGCAGGTGTGGGGACAGGGAAGTACATGGGAAATCTCTGTACCTTCTGCTCAATTTTGCTGTGAACCTAAAACTTTCCTAAAAGCCTATTTTTAAAAAATGAAAAAAATAAATTCTGGTGTACAGCATAATGTCCTAGTCGTGTGTGTGTGTGTGTGTGTGTGTGTGTGTGTGTATATATATGCATATATATATATTCATCTTCATATTCTTTTTCATTAAAGGTTATTACAAGATATTGATTATAGTTCCCTGTGCTTATACAGAAGAAATTTTTTTAATCTATTTTTTTATGTAGTGGTTATCATTTGCAAATCTTAAACTCCCAAATTTATCCCTTCTCACCCCCTTTCCCCTGGTATTGTTTACTATGTCTGTGAGTCTGTGTCTGTTTTGTAGATGAGTTTATTCGTGTCCTCTTTTTTCTTTTTTCTTCTTTTTTTTTTAGGCTATACATTTGAGTGATAAATTGATATAAATTCTTAATACGTGCTCATTGTGTAGAATTTGACAATAAGGAAATATATAGAGAATAATACTAAATTACTTATAATCATACTATACAGAGCTAACTGTTGGTAACAAAGTGATATTTTCCTCTCTTTTCCTGCCTTGCATATTTAAGTTTTTTTAAAAGATATTGTATATTCAGTTTGTATCCTGCTTGTTCACTGAAAGTTATATTAGGACCTTGGAAAACATTTTAATGGCTTGATAATATTTTATTGTATGGAGTATAAAAGTTATTGTTCTCAGTGTTTGAGTATTACAGTAAAATCTTTTGAACATGATTCTGCTGCTCGCCAAATACTCCACGTGCCCCCTTACATTTCCCAGCTTCCCTGTTAGCTGAGTCAGGATCCTGAGACGAGCTTTAGACAATGACCTGAGAACAGAATTCACTAGTGTCACTTCCAGGCCGAGGCAGCTGACAGCCAGCGTGTTTCCTTTGTCCCTTTCTTCCCCTGCTGAAATGAACTTGGAGGGGGGGTAGTCCAGATGGCATAACTGGAGGAGGGCAGCCCCATCTACGTTCAGCTTTGTTGAGTTAAACCATTGAGATTTCACAGATTTTTCTGCTTAGCAGCTTCTGTTAATTACCCTGATAATTTATGGAATTTGTCTTGTTTATCAGTGGTATTGATTTACTAGTACATCTTTTTCTTTTCTTTTTTTTTGCAGTTTTAATGGCCAGGCTCTTTTGCACCAGTTCTCAGTAGTTCACAATCAGTTCTTTCCAGCGTGTAAACTGAAGATAGATCAGACTATATGGTTCAAAAGTGAAAGACTCAAGAAAGTTTACTACCACATAATCTGTGCTTGTCTTCTCTTTTTTATTGACATCAAACCAGTCAGGATGTTAGACTACAAAATGCTCACTGCATGGAAGAAAAATGGATTGAGAAAGTCCCTGCTGTTAAATGAAAGTTTATGGTATTTGTTATAGAGGCAATTAAGGTAATTAGTGAAAGCCAATATAACCGGCCTCTGCTCCTTAGTCCTGAGTGTCAAAATGGAACTTTGCAATGTCCTCCCGGAAACCCCTTTCAATAGCACGTTGATAGTTAGAGAGGTTGTTCTTCAGGGGCCTCAAAGGACAAAAGTGAATCCATTAACACTGCAGAAAACAATCTGACTGCTGCAGGGCGAAAAAGGATCAAGAGGTAAAATGGAGTTGAGAAGGTCACAGGAGCTAATTGTCAGTATTTCTGCTCTTCATCAAAATTGTTTTTAACGAGCTCCCTGATAGCTGTGCGTGCTGACGGCTAGGTCAACATGGCAAGTCTAGGATCACAGGGGCGGAATTAGGTGACACTGCCCTGCTTTGGCTGAACCGAGGGAGACGTCCCCTAGAGAAAGAGCCAGAGGGGACCATGATAGGTTAGACAGAGCATCCTTGAGGGCTTGAATTTCACTTCAGCCTCAGAGGAATTGCCACAAAGATGAATTGGGTTTATGAGTATATATACTCATAGAATAGAATATATGAATATATATTCATAATACAGGATATTATGAGAACAAAGACTAGAATTACCAGAAGAGATATTTGAAAAGAGACTGCAGATTGACTGTTTAGATTTATATTTGAAGAGATGCTCAGTCAAAATCCATTTTTCAAGAGGATTTGGCAATTAGCCTTAGGCTAATTTATAACTTGACTGATTTGAAGATTTGCAAGGATTCAACTATTCAAAAACAAAACGCAGTAAAAGTATAAAAATAGACAAAGAACAGATTTCTTCTGTACAGCACAGGGAACTATACTCAGTACCTTGTAATAACCTTTAATGAAAAAGGATATGAAAATGGATATATACATATGTATGACTGGGACATTATGCTGTATATCAGAAATTGACACATTGTAACTGACTATACTTCAATTAAAAAAAAAACACTGTAAAAGGATGCAGAATACCTAGAAACTGGAAAAATACATTCAAGAATCTTGAAGGGGTTCTTTTATAAAAGGAGATTTGTAGATAATCTTTACTGAATTGTTTCCACCAGAAAGGTCTATCTCAGTTAACAGATTATGTTAATCAGACTACGAGTGTCCAACTGTTGTTACAGTGTATTAAACTGTGGTGGTTCTCAGTCGGGGGCTATTTTGTCTCTCCTCCCCCTCCCGTCGCGTCTGGTTGTCACGACCAGAGGAACTAGGGGAACGCTGCTGCCATCTAGTGGGTAGAGGCTAGGATGCCGCTAAACATCCAGACATCCTCCATCGCACAGGACAGTCCCTACAACAAAGAACCATTCAGCCAACGATGTCATTACTGCCCAGGCTGAGAAATCCTGAGTTTAAGTAAACCGGGGGACTTGTATTGGAATGAAAAAAAAAAAGGATAAAAATTGGGGGAAATGAAAGCTAACCACATTTGTTAAGTCTCTGTCCAACACAGTGCCTAAAGTCGGGGTATAGATGCGGTGTCTACCTCTAGTCCCAGGTTGGAATCCTTGGTGAGGGCAAGTTTCTTGACCTCTCTAAGCCTCAGTTTCCAAAAAAGTGAGAATGATAGTAATATTTGCCTTGTAGGTTTTTGTGAAAATTAAACGAGAACACATAATAAGTGCTTGGCATGGTGCCTGACGATCTTTAAACGCCCAGTAAGTGGTAGCTGTAATCAGCATAGAAATCAGATTGCAAAGAGTTACTCCACGTGTTTGCATTAATTATCACAGGGTCATGAGTTTTAAATACCTATTTCTCAGGTTATATTTAAAAATTTTCTACCATAGCATGCAGTATTTGTATTGTAAGAAAACAATAAACTTGCTTTAAACTAATTCAAAAGGAAGCTTCAGATTTCATATCATAAATTCTAAATATTCTTTGCTCTTTTCCAAAGTCAAGTCTAGGTTATGCAGATCACAAAATAATCAGATATTTTCAGTGGCCACTTAATTTACAAGTGTGTGAAAACTGCTATTGGAATGAAATAAAAATAAGAAATAGAATGGTTGCAAGTATTCTGAGATAGAAAATCAAAGATGCATTTATGACAGACGGGAGAATGGATTACAGGATTTGGTTTTGTTGAAGTTATTCATATATTCGTGTTTTGCTCAGATTTTTAAATTATTTCTCCTTTTATGGGCACATAGCAATTTCAGGGAAGTAGCTGAGAGTCATTCTTATTTGATATGGATTTTCCTAGTGTCAGGTCACATGTGAACCCCAGAATGAGTCTTGTGTAGTGGTTAAGACACAGAGTCTGAAGCCTGGCTTCCTTTCATCAAATCCCAGCCTTGCAGGACGTTTGGTTCTGTCCAAAACATCCGTAAGCCAATTGCTTCATGCCAAAAAGTGCTTGAAACTTGGTCCTATCCAGAATATCCATGATCATATTTGGCCCGTGCCAAATGGTTTGAACGGGACCAAATATCAAAGCCCTTTTGGCATGGATCAAATGGCTTACGGATGTTTTGCACAGAACCAAATGTCTGCTAACCAATCCGAGCCTTACCACTCATTAGCTTTTTGATCTTGGGGAAGTAACTTAACTTCCTTGTGACTTAGTTTCCTCACCTTTAAAAAGGAAGTAATAGAGGGGAGGGGCTCAGTGGTAGAGTGCATGCTTAGCATAAATGAGTTCTTGGGTTCAATTCTCAGTACCTCTGTTAAAAAATATATAAACTTAAATTATGCCCCCCCAAATCTAAAAGTAAGTAAGTAAAAAAACCTAAATTACCTGCCCCCCAAAATCAACAAATAAATAAAGTAGTTTTTTAAAAAAAGGAAACTATAATGTCCTTATATTAAGTTTAAAAGGAGATGACATGTATTTTTATTTATATAAATAAATATATTTTCTTCCATCTAAACAATGCCTGGCTCATATAGGGCTTATGTAAGTGCTTACTATTATTATTGAAAGTTGGATATATATATTTTTCATTAATAGACTTTATTTTTTAGAGCAATTTCAGGTTCACAACAGAATTGAGCAGAAAATACAGAGAGTTTGCACACAGCCCTCCCCACCCACACATACATACTCCCCTACCCTCAACATCCCTCATCCGTGTGGCATGTTTGGTACAATCGATTACCGGAAAGTTGGGTATATTTTTTTAATGTCTTTTTTTTTTTAACTTGTTGCAGAGAAGAATGACACAACACTAATTTTGGTCAAACGAAGGTAATTTTGATAGACACTCTTCAACATGTCAGTGAGAAGTATCAGACTGCTGTGTACTGATTAGCTCAGTTACAGAACTGCTTACCTGTGCTGTCAGTGACATCAGATTAGCTTGTTATTTAGAACTGGCTACTAAGGCATGACCGAGCTGTTCCAAGTTGTAGTTCTTGGTCACACACCTTCCTCGCCTCCCACTCTTTCTCGAGGAGGGCCTCCCATTTACATGTTGGAATCACGAGGTAGAGTCTGAGGATGCAAGCACACTTTCGTGTCTCTGGTGGGAGAGGGAAGGCTTCTAAGTTCCCTTTCTCCCGGTGCAGTTTCTTGTTCCTTCTTTTCCACATACCTGGTAAGACCTGGCCGCAGTGACCTTCTGCTTTGAAGGGCCCCGTTCAGGACTGAGGAGCAAGGCCAGGTGAGGGTCCAGGGGCGTGGAATGGAAGCTGGCTGCTCGGGGCTCTCCTGTCCTGACCTTGAGGGGAAAGCCGGGGACGGTCCTGGAGATCGAGATGAGAACAGTTCCCTGGCGTTTGGCTGGCAGGAGCCAGCGGCTGCCCACTGGTAACGTCTGTGCTGAGAAGTTTTAGGCTCAGGCTACCTCAGCAAAGCTCAGCAAGGTAGAAACTTTGGACGCGAACGAAGCACTAGCTCAGGTCCTGAGTGGATCCAAACCGGATTCCTGAGAAGGATGCTGACTTGGGCCTGTCTGTTCTGCGGAGACGGGATGGCCTTGCACCTGGATGGGAACCCTGGTGGGAGCTTTCATTTCCTTAGTCGCAGTGGGTGCGGTGATGATTTCTGCCACGTCTGAGCATCTGGGCGTCGTTAGCACGGCAGGCTCGGTCAGGACTGTGCTGGGAACTGTCGATTTTCTCCTTAAAAGTTCAACTGAAAAAATTATTTTTATGAAAAATAATATATGAAACAATATTTACTCTCATACTTAGCAGGAGCATTCTACATACTTGTTGACCTGTTGAATCTACCCTGGGCATCTGAAGCTGTGTCCTCTAGGTGAGTGTCTTTGGAAGTCGGCTGCGGGAGCCTTTGAGGCTTTCCAAGGAGGAGAGACAGTGATGGGAAGGAAAGGTGTAGCTTTGCTTCCATCTGTTTTATATTCTAGATTTCTCTAGAACGTTCTCTTTGAAGAAAAGTTTTCAACCACATTTTGAAAACCACTTTTGTAGGCAGATGACATCCTTGGATCACCTAGGTCATTGAACAGCTTTTATTGGAAACCTACCCGTGTTGCTTTAGCTTCCCAAAGAAACACCTTCACCAAATTGTGTTTCAAAGTTATGCTTTTAAATTATACTTCACTATTATAGAAGAGCTGGCTTTTTCTGTGCAACCATAGGATTCAAGTCCTTTGAACATGTGTTCCCAAATGAAACATATCTCTGAGTTTAATCCTAAGAAAATCTTGTTTCTCTAGAGAATGAGCATAATTCCTCTTCTCTGATGATGCAAATTATGTAATTATTTTATTTCCAGCTTTTCTCTTAGACATCCTGCAATTCTGAGCTACATTTTATGCACAATCACAGAAATGATATTGAGTTTTAGGATCAGAACATTTGTTTCTTCTTGTTCTTTACCTGTTTTATTATTTTCTTTCCATTTGCTCCTATATGCCTCTTTGCAGGCTGCCTCAGATGCTTTTTGGAATGAGGCAGGGTATAAATTCAATAAATAATATGTGTCTAAACCATTTGCCAACAAAACCTTTTTGGGACAGAGCCTAAACATTACTTACATAAAAAGATCTGGTTGCCACCTTCTGTAGGAATATTTTTTGCTCATTTCCCTGTAGTGTACTTTATTCTTTCTTTATTTTTTTAAACACTTTTATTGTGGTATGATTCCTGTACAGTAAACTACACATATCTCAGATGAACAGTTGATGGATTTTGAAAGCTGTACACACCCGTGAAACCAGCACCGCAATCAAGACAGCTGACATTTCCATCACTCCCCAAGAGGTGCACATTTCAAATTCCCAATTTATCCCTTCCCACCCCCTTATTTTTTAAGAGTTGCAGTATTTTAGTTCACTTAATAGAAGGCTCATGGATGTGGGTTCTGTGTTGACAGCAGGCGAAGCCTTACTTTCAGTATCACTTTACAGATTGTTACTCTTACTCTCGTGGGCTGGCATGTGTTGTGTGTCCAGAATTTGACGAAGGGTCTTATTGGTTTGAATATAGATTAGAGGGGCACTGAATTTTAGAATTTGGAGCGGCATAAGAAATCATCTAGCCCAGTGATTCTCAAGTAGGAGACATCTGGCAATGTCTAGAGGGACTTTTGGTTGTCAAATCTGGGGTGGAGGCTCCTGCCACCTAGGACTGGAGGCCAGGGATGGTGTTAAGCACTGCACAACGCAGGGGACAGCCCCCCGCCCCCAGCGTCAGTGCTGCCAAGGTTGGAAACTCTGATTTAGTACAGTCACGTAATTTTTCAGACAAATTGAGGCCCGGAGAGGTTGAGTGACTTGTTCTTCAAATATAAGATTTAAAATGGGGGTGGAGTGCATGCTTGGCACACATGAGGTCCTGGGTTCAATCCCCAGTAGCTCCATTAAATAAATAAAAAAAGCCAATTACCCCCCCCCCACCACCACCAAAGGAGAAAAACCATCATTTCCTACAGCCAATTAAAACATGCCAGCTTTCCATGTTCCTGTGCAAGATTTGGTCTTCAGTGTTACTAAAATAATTAGCCAAACTTGTTCTTAAAATAGTGAAATGATAAGAAATTTCTTTTTGAGACTGAGATCAAGGCAAAGAGGTTCTTAAGGGAAGACTGTTCTCAGAAATTCAGTGCCCTCCCTGTGGGTGCCTCTCCACGGGAACATTGTACATTCTTGCCCCAATGAAGTTGAATGTGGCTGCTTGACTAGCGTGGGCCTGTAAAACGTGAGACGGATGTCCCCCTCAAGTGGACGCCTCGGGAGCCCCTGCGTGGTGTGCCGTGTCCTCGCCTCCCTCTGCCAGCACTGTTGGCAGCGTTCTGGGCGAGGGCAGGGCTGGCAGCCTGCTCTTAAAGCCACAGCCCGCCCTGATGAGGATGTGATGGGGACTAGAAATTAAACCTTTGCTGTTGTTTTAAAAATGTAATCACATCATAAATCAGGTCCCCAGGAAGTGTGAGATACAGTTTTCCCACACAGAGCACGATTTGATGTTTTCCTTTCCTTCATCACTTAGGTCTGCACACACAGCATTCAGTACTTTCTTCCTGTTCTGCGGTACCTCGCCCAGGGCGCCTTTTGTTCCCACCCATCTGGAGTAAACAGAATATATCATTGTCCTGTTCTGGCTGAGCTAGCAATATAAATGCTTTCTTTTTTTGTTATTTGTATATTCATGTTTTTAAAACCACAGTACTGGAACTGCTGGAATTGAGCACTGGCCCTAAAGATGGATTTCTCCTTCCTTTTTTGGCATCAGTTTTCCCTACCTTTCCCCTCCCCCTGTTTGTTTCTACTTGGGACTGAGTGCTGATGCAGCCATTACTGGTTGGCTTTTATCTGCCTCTCTGTGGTAAGTCCAGAACAACCAGGTACCCGAAGAGGGCGGAGTAAGTGGTCGGTGGGGCACTGTGAGTGTCGCTAGCTGGAGTCACCGAGCTGCTGGGGTCTTTGTGAGAGGGAAGTTTGCTCTTATACTAGGCACTGGCGACATAGAGATGAAAAGACAAAGTTTCTTCACTCAGAAACCTTGGAAATAGAGTTGTCAGCAAGTTTCTTTCTTTCTTTCTTTCTTAATTGAAGTATCGTCAGTTACAATGTGTCAGTTTCTGGTGCGCAGCATAATGTCCCAGTCATGCATATACATACATATATTCGTTTTCATATTCTTTGAGCTACTTTCTGATCATAACACTTTAACGTGGAAGAAAAGCTCTCCCAGAGAAAAGGCAACAATAGATTCAGAGTCTGGAGCTTTTTAAGGGTAGATCTGGCTTAATTCACCTTCTTCTCACTCACCCCCTACCCACCACTGGTCCTATTCATAACTCAGTTTTTAAAGATAGAAGGAAGTCCCAAGACTCAGCCCCTGTTACCTCTTTCCTGCGTGGGGAAGTCTGAAGTGTCTAATCCTTCAGGGCTTTTATGAAGGGTTGGTGTTACTCACAGAAGACTCTGACATGGGTAGGACAGAATAACTATTAAAAAAAAATTCTTTTAGTGGGGGAGGTAATTAGGTTTATTTACTTATTTTAATGGAGGTATTGGGGGAGAACCCAAGACCTGGTGCGTGCTAAGCATGCACTCTACCACTGAGCTATCCCTACCCCCTCTGCCCTGCACCCAGAATATCTCCCATTCCTTTGTGTGCTTACCACGTGCCAGAGCTGGGGGTCCACTGTTAAGTAAGACAGGCAAGGCCTTTGCCGGCTGGGTGCTCACGTTCTAGACATTGGTTATATTGATCTCCATTCCATGCTATGCCTCAGGCCAAGTCATTCTCCATTCTGTTTCTCATCTTTAATTGTGCATTGTTCCGTTGTCAAAGCAGCGTCACCAGGTATGGTTATGCCAGTTGACAGCATAACGCAACTAATATCAACAACATAAAATGCGTGAATTTACCACCTGCCTCTGCTCTCCGCTGGCTGGCCGGCCAGGGGTCCCGCTCTGGCTCAGGTAGTGCTGTAGCCAACTGCCATCAGTTGTCTGCATCCTAGATACAAGCTTCCACTTGAATTCCCCAGCACTCTGCCCTGTTTACCTGATGGGCTGTTTCAACACTAGCAGCTGCAGGGCTGAGATAAGCTTTGTGTCAACTTTCTCTCTCAACTATCTGGGAGAGCTTAAGGGATCATTTTTGTAAATGTTCTCTTAAGGAAGCGAGGAAGGGTGGAAGGAAGAAGGGAAGAAAAAAGAAAGGAAGGGAGGGAGGGATGGAGGGAGAAAGAAGGAAAGCAGAGTCTTGCTCACCTAGTTGTAACTTGAGTTTTGCCTCTTTTCTTACAAATATCGCAGCTCAGAGACAGGTCAGACACCCTGAAACAATAATGTCTTGCTCCAAGCCCAGTGCTCATCAGCCCTTTAGAAATTATGAGCCAGGTTTTTTACTTTGGTTTTCCTCTCTGAAAAAAATCACTTAAACTTAAATAAAGTTACCAGATGTAGTCATCAAACGCTTAGGAAACTTGCACATATTTGGAATTCAGTAAATATTTGTTGGGTAAACGAATGTGAACTCTGTTGGAATTGCTTATTCCACAAATGGTCTCTTAGCAAGATTTTCAGAAACTATTTTTGTATTAAATCAGAAAACAAAACAAAGAAACAGTCTGTTTCTTCCTACAGAGTTTTAAAATGGCTTTTACATGATGCTCTTGAACAGATTTTAATCTTGTTTATGGTTGAAATAAAAAGCCATCATCATGTTTTTCTTTTGGGTATTTCATTGTTTTCCCCCATAATTCATAGATGTTCTTTGTCTGTTATGAATATTATAATTTTGTCTGTCTTGAAAATAGTTTTTTTCTTCTGTGCTGTTTCTCTATTGAGTTTATGTATCTTTTGCCTGACAAAAATAGGAAACGTCTACACTGTGAAGTGTATGTGTATTTTCCTTTCTAGTTTATTTTCTGGTTTACACAGAAAATGTCTACCAGATCCTTAAGTTATATAAATATTCTTAAATTTCTTCTAAATTTTTAAAATTATATTTTCCAGTTAAAGCCTTCATCCACTGGAATTATTCTGTATTTATTTTCTTCCAGTTGGATAACCAATTGTGTCAGCATAATTAAACTACCCTATGAAATGAATTGCTATCTCTGTGTCAGTAGTCACATCTTTTCCCATATTTCCTGTTCTGCTCCATTGATCTACCTTCCTATGATTAGGCCAGTATAATGTTTGAAAACATTGTCACTCACAGAAATTCAAAAATAGTAGAGGCTCCCTTCATTATTTTTGATTTTTATAATTTTCTTGGTTACTTCCAGATTTTTGTTTCTCAATATATGTAGTTATAAATCATTTAGCTCCAAAACCTCATTGAGATTCTAACTGGAATCACATTACATCTTTTGATTTTATGAGTATGGAACGTATTTTTGTTTATTCAAATCTTTCGTGCTTTTTAAATATGGGTTTTAGTTTTCTTCATATAGCATTTGTTCTTTTCCTACAATATTTTATGGTTTTTTGGAAATGGAATTTAAAAAATTTCTCATTCTACCTGGCTATTGTAAGTATAGGGAAACGTGATTGATTTTTATTAGTGCTTCATTTATTTGTTTTATAGTATTTGTTATTTGCAAGCATTTATTAGCTGATCTTTTCTGTTTTGTTTTTTTTTTTTCCTGTTTTGAATGTAAGCCCAAGGTAGATCATATTTACCTTGCTCACCATTTTATTCCAGCAGGTCGAATGAATGTGTCTTAAAAAGAGTTGAAGAGGAGATTCAACAATTTTTGCTATTTTCCCTTTTCTTTAAAAAAAAATGTGTTTCTACCACATACAAGACTTTTAACATCCTTGGATTTCTGCTCCCAATAAATAATTGGGGAAGATTATCTCATTTTTTCCTTAATTAAAAAAAAAACCCAACTTTTTTGAAGTATATACTTTATATATCAAAAATCACCCATTTTAAATGCACAATGAAATGATTTTTCGTAAATGTACTGAACATTTTTGCCCTCTTGCTCATTTATAGTTAATTTCTGTTCCCATCCCCACCTCTAGGCAACCTCTAGTCTACTTTTTGTTTCAATGGATTTGCCTATTCTGGACATTTCATGTAAATGAGATCATATACTATGTGACCTTTGTGACTGGCTTCTTTCAACCTGGCATAATTTTGTTTTTTTTAAATTGAAGCATAGTCAGTTTACAATGTTGTGTCAATTTCTGGTGTACACCATAATGATTCAGTCATACATATACATACATATATTCGTTTTCATGTTCTTTTCATTATAGGTTACAAGATACTGAATGTAGTTTCCTGTATTATACAGTAGAAATGTGCTGTTTATCTATTTTATATATAGTAGTTAATATTTGCAAATCTCAAACTCCCAGTTTATCCCTTCCCACCCCTTTCGCTCAGCATAATGTTGCTGAAGTTCATCCATGTTGATGACTTCATTCCTTTACTGCTAAAAATATTCTATTGGATGGATATATACCACATTTTGTCTGTCCATTCATTAGTTGTTGGATATTTAGATTGTTTCCATTTTGGGGTTAGTATGAATAAGGCTGCTGTGAACATCATAGGCGAGTCTTTGTGTGGAAATGTTTTCATTTTCCTTGGGTAGGTACCTAGAAATGGAACACCTGGTTCATTTTATGGTTTTTGAGAAATTGCTGCACTGTTTTCCAAAGTGACTGCACCATTTCATATTTTTAGCAGCAGTGTAAAAGTTTCCCAGTTTCTCCTTCCTAAAGTTTTTCCTCCCGATTCATTGATGTACGATTGAGATATTATTTACATTGAAGTAGAGTTTACATGATACAGTGCTCAGATCTTAAGTGTGCAATTCAGTGACCGCTGTGTCAATCAAGATACGGAACATTTCCATCATTCTGGAAGGTCCCCTTGTCTCTTGCCCCTTGGATGCAATTACTGTTCTGATTCCTGTCCTTGTACATTGGTGTTGTCTGTTCTAGAATTTCCTATAAACCAGCCCATACAGCTCTTTGGTTTGGGCTTCTTCACTTAATGTAAAATTTTTGAGGTTCATCAGTATTACTTATCTCTGCAGTTTGTTCTTTTTTAATTGCTGACAGTATTTAAAAAAAATTTTTTTTTGTTTTTGATTTTCTGGAGGGGAAGGTAATCAGGTTTATTTATTTTTTCATGGAGGTACTGGGGACTGAACGCAGGGCCTTGTGCTCGCTAGGCAAGCATTCTACCACTGAGCTATAACGTCCCCCCACCGAGAGTATTTCAGTATATGAATGCACCACATTTTGTTTATCTGTTTACCTTTGAGTCATTTTTAGTTTATGATTGTTTGGAACAAAGCTACTGTTAAACATTCTTGCATAAGTCTTTTTGTGGACATGCTTTCATTTTTCTTGTGTAAATACCCAAGAGGGTAATTGCTGGGTCATAAGATCATTGTATGTTATCTACTGATTTGTATGTGATATTAAGTTACATTACAACATTCTATAAGAACTAGAGTTTTTAAAATATCATGTCTGATTTTCTAAGTAATTGTACAATTTGCTGATACATATAATTTTATCTTTTATGATACTTTACTGATTATTTAATTTTCTTGTATAGAACCTCCTTAAAAATTCAATAGTAATGGAGATATTTGTTGTGCTTTTTGTTTCTGATTTTAATGGAAATGGTTTTGTTTCTGATTTTAATGGAAATGCTTCGATGCATCCTCATTTGGTATGATGTTTGCTTTTGGTAAATAGTCTTTATCATATTTAAAATTTTTTAGCTTTTTCTATTTTACTTAACTGCAGAATTATACTAGTACATTGTCGGAATCTCTCAGTGTTTCCCTTTGCTTCTCTTTGTTGATATGATAAATTATATTCATCGATTTCCTGAAAATGAACTATTTTAGTATTCCTGAAATAAATCTTACAAAAGACAAAAAATGGGAATAGGATTTTACAGAAGAGGAAATCTTAATGTTCAACAAACATGAAAAGAGGCTCAACCTTAGTTTTAGTTAGGAAAATGTATATCAAAGTAACATTGTTATACCATTCTTTATCCTCAGAGTGGCAAAATGGGTAATGATATGCAGTGCTGGTGAGCATTTAAGAAAAGAATACACTCACATTTACTGGAGGCAGTGTGAATTATTACAGCCTTTTGGGAAAGCTATCTGAGAAATATGTTAAAACTAGTAAGACATACAATCATTAGATCATATGTCTAAGATCTGTGATCTAATAATCATGTTTTGCTTTATGTTGGAGTAGCCTTATATTTTTCATGAATTTCATGCCATATAAAAATTGGATTTGGGGGAGGGCATAGCTCAAGTGGTAGAGTGTATGCTTAGCATGTAAGAGGTTCTGGGTTCAGTCTCCGGTACCTCCTCTAAGAATAAATAAGTAAATAAACCTAATCACCTCCCCCCACCAAAAATAAAAAAAATAAAAATTGAATTTCATATTGTGAACAATATGATCAGAACATTTTCTTCAGTAATTAATGCTACCTTTGATTAGCATATAAAGTGACAGTACATTATCCAGATTTTGATCCATTTGAAATAACATTATAATAAAATTATAATGATTTTAAAAGAGGCTAAATGTTTATGTAAAATCATATTATTGGAAAAACTCCGTATAATGATAAAAATTTAGAAACAACATGAAGGATTAATGCAATTATTCGCAGCTGTTAAAAATAGTGATACACACGTGTTTAGAACGTGTATTAATGAAAATTCCGCACGCACAGGATGACCCTGTCTGCTCGGTGCTCATGTGGTTGTGTGATGATGGGCAGTTTTGGTTTGTTTCACTCTTAACAAGGAGAAGGAGCAGAAGTTGTTTCTGGGACTGGGACTATCAATTACTAAACCACTTACAGTCTGAATTACACTCTTCCTGGTACAGCCGTAATTTCATCAGATTTAGTCACATCTTAATTAGATAGTAGGCTGCTCGAGGGAAGGCATCACTTCTTATGGGTCACTCTCAGAACTCAGAATCATTCTGATTTGTAATGTTAAGGGAGCACCATTGAACAGCCCACTAAGAGAGAATGGGCGTTGCATCAGAGAGGTCAGAGCGCGAGCGTTACAAAGAGCAGGTCGTGGTCCGAGGATCATCCACCTGACTGCAGTGCTGGCGCCTGCCCGCTGCAGCTAAGCAGGCTTGACCACAGTCCTTGCTGGGACGGAGGCTGCAGTTTCTGGGAAAAGGACAGAAAGGTGAGACAGGGCAGGATCAGGGTGAAGGTTACACTGATTTTACAGAAATGGAGGGCTGGATTTGATTCGGATTTGATTCAAATTTGATGAGCTTTGGTTCAATTTAAGCTGGAGACTCTACTCCAGGAGATCCTGTTTGGTACACAGACCACAGAGGCAGGAGTCTCATGACTTAGCGATATTAAAAAGTTAGGCATTGCGGGGAGGGAATAGCTCAGTGGTAGAGCACCTGCTTAGCATGCAGGAGGTCCTGGGTTCAATCCCCAGTGCCTCCATTTAAATAAATAAACCTAATTACCTCCCCCCTTAAAAAAAAAAAGTTAGGCAGGTGGCCCCTTGCTGGTTCTCAGTAGTGTGTGAAACATACACAGGAGCCTGGCAACTGCCGGGGTAGGTAAAAACGTGGGCAGCTCTCCCCCATGCTGGTGTAGGGAGCTGTCTGTTATTGCTGCTGGTGGTCCTGGCCCAGCGCAGGCTGGCGTCGGGGGCATCTGGGGCAGGCGGGCCGGGGGTCACTCTGCACCTTTCAGCTGCGGTGAGTGGATGAGTGAGCTGCTCTTGTGCCTTTGGGTAAGGGGCTCACACTTCATTTCGGGGGAAAAAAGCTGTTCCTTGGTTAAAACAGCACTCCACTTGTGACAGAGCAGCCACTCTTCTCCACAGATGACAGGGATGGGTTTTGGAGTGTGTAAACTATTAACAAAAAGAACAGGCTATATGCTTCGTAGTTCTTTTCTTTTTTTTAACTTTTTTTATTGAGTTATAGTCATTTTACAATGTTGTGTCAAATTCCAGTGTAGAGCACAATTTTTCAGTTTTACAAGAACATGCATATATTCATTGCCGCATTCTTTTTCACCATGAGCTACCACAAGATCTTGTATATATTTCCCTGTGCTGTATAGTATAATCTTGTTTATCTATTCTACATATGCCTGTCAGTATCTACAAATTTTGAACTCCCAGTCTGTCCCTTCCCACTCGCCTCATAGTTCTTTCAAGGACACTGAAAAGTAAATACGTCTGCAAGAAGATATTGTTGAAGAGAGTTATTCCACAAGTGAAGGGGCCCTGCTTTGCATTTTTCTGTCTAAAGTAGCCCTCTTGTGTCTCTGTAGAAACTGCAGGCCACACCTCAAGGGCTGAAGCAATTCTGTGGAGAAACCCACTTATACCGGATTCCAGATGCCGTTCCCACTAGAAACAATTCCAAGGACATACTTACATTTCAAATAAATGATAAAAGCAATTTCTAGATGAAGTGTACATTACAAAGGAGAAATATGTTATTGGTACATTTATCAATCCATATTACCTGAAGTTGACTGTAACAGAAAAAGTATCGACCCCTTCTTAAAATAGACTGAACACATTTTGAGGTAAATTGTTTTTCTTCCTATTTTTGCCAGCCAGTGCTTAAAACCTAATGATAGGATAGCACAGGGGAGGAAAAGCTTTTCTTGACACTCTTAGGGTCTGTGGCTGGGTCTGTAAATTAAGCAAAGACAGATTAACAGGAGAAAAGCGTACAAACTTATTTAATACAGATTTTATTTGATGTGGGAGCCTTCATCAGCCAACAAAGACCCAAAGAAACTGTTAAACCTGAGTATTTTTATAATGCTCAATATTTTTTAGTGAGTTTGATGAAGAGGGGACATTTGTGGAGAAATACGATAGGTCAGGGTATGAGATTAGGGAAGTAGCCTGGGGGAGCCTTATCGAGGCTGGTTTCTTTGGATTCTTCTGTGTCCCTTTGTCTCTGCAGTGAAGGATGTCCCTTTCTTTCCATATGGGGAGGGCGTGTCTCACACGAGGGTTTAATGACCTTCCCTGCCTCTGTCATTTTCTCAGAGTCCTTCATCCTACAATGTTCGATATGCTGAGGTACCATATTTTGGGGTCGCCTGTCCTGATCGCCAACAGTACGTTGAATGATAAAGGAATCTAAATTTCTACTTTCTTGATGTTTTATGTGCTCATTTTACTAAAACTATGGAAATCAGCAAAATATTTTCATTGCTATAATACTGATTTTTTTTTTAATGTGTAGTTTTTGCATTTGGGCCGAAGTAATTCTTATCTTTGTAAACAGGGTTAAAGAGGGCTTAAAGCAGAGGATTCCCCGTACCAGGCAAAGAAGCAAAGCCCTATTTACTCACTGAGCACAGCCGAGCCCAGACCAGAATGTCCTTCTCAGGCATCCTTTCCCACGAGCGCACAGCCAGTGACGTCCAGATGTGGACTTCAGTGCTTCTGAGCTCGTGGGTTCGACAGCCAGCTCTGGTGCTCGGCTCAGAGAACCCTGGGGACTTCTGTCTGGACCCTGTGTTCACCCGCTTCTAGGTCTGCTTTTCCACCTTCCTCGTGGATGGGTGTCTTCTAAAATGTCTTCTGGAAGAGTCTCAGCTGCCCTTTACTTTCCAACCAGAGAGAGACTCAGATGCCTTAAAACAGGCACCAGGCACACATCTACTTAAGATTCTGGAGTCAGACCTTTCTCTCATTTCCTGTGGTCAGATTTTTTATTTATTTATGTTATCCTATTTCCAAATATGCTTTTCCCTTGGGTCTCTTCACTTTTTTCTGCAAAGGATTTCCTAGACAAGGTTACCCTCAGCCTGTTGGAAGTACACGGTCCCCTTGAGGAGTCTAAAATAGAGTTCTTCCTTCAGTAATTCACAGCTCTGGTGGCAACAGGTGACATTCTCCTCCTAATGTTGTCCTGCTAAATCAAATGTCATGCCGTCTTCCAAAAGATCACCATTTGTAAACATTTTATTAAGTTATCAATGGTCAGACGCCGACTTTTTAACATCCATTATCTCATTTAATCCTTACCAGAAAGTTACTGAGGGACATTCAGTTTCTCAGGCCTGAGATGTCAGTGATTCATCATCCACGTGTATCCCAGCTTTTAACAGCTTGCTGCTGTTGGCTCCCATCCCATTCTCTTGTATGTACATAAGTGTGTACACATTTAAAAATAAATTCTACTGTAGCTTTAGAAGAGTCTCAGGAGGGATAAAAAAATAAATGCTTTCCATCCATCTTTACCCAGAAGTTAGAATATTACTTTATACGGTGGAAGCAGAATCAGTTCAGAATGTCTTTGGCATTAGAAGAGATGCATAAAAGAACTAAAGAATTGTTTACAAAAAAATTCCACTTTTTGCTAATTTGTCATATTGAATGCCATGGTGTGTACTAATTCTGGCTATAAAATGAAAACAATTACGTGTAGACTTGATTTTTTTCTAATTAACATTTGAAATCATTTAAATCATTTACAATCAGGAGCCCTTCCTGATGGTAAATGCATGTAAATTTTTATGCATGTAAAGGCAGTAAGACAGCTGGTTATCTTATGCTTTATACGAAAGATTATGTTTCAGCACATTTTAAAATTCAGCCAAACTAATGATCCTATCGAAAAATATTTCTCTTTCACTGGCTTTTAGAACGTAATTCAATTTTCTTAGCAATTTTTTGCTTCTTATTGGAATGTACGTGTTGTAATTCTACCAGAGAAAAACACTGACCTATGTAATTTTAGTGGCATTAAATTTGTCTCTTTGCGTATACGTACCTCATCAATTCAGCCAAAGCAAAAGCAAATTGCAGGGGAAGAAGTAATCTGCTGATCTGTCTGCACTGTAAGACTCTGGTGTCTGGAGGAATTGTGATGGCAATTGCTCTAAGATGCATTCTGTTTACAAAGACTAATGTTGCAGGTGTTTTTAATTAGCTGCTACAAATGAAAAACTGCCGGTATATGCTTGTTAGATCTACTTAAATTCATTCCATTCCAAATGGAGGAGAACTTAAAGAATACCAGCATAGAACAGGAAACTGTTCATTAACAACCACGTTCAGAGAGGTGGTGGTAAGTATCTGAATGTATCCTTCTGATTTTAGGGGAAGGGGAAAAACTTGATTTCCTGTGGTACAGACAATTGCATTCTGTACTGTAGTTTTCCAATTTCTTCTTATATGTAAATTTGTGTCCTAAGCAGATGATTCATCGTCAAGGAAAAGGCTCTTTGCGGTCCCCACTCTCTGGCACTGTGCACAGAAAATACTTAAATGAGATTTGTAGTATTTCCATTCATTAAAGTTTTAGAAATTGTTTTGAGAAAATCAAAGGGCTAGACATACAGGAGAGTTAAAAGTGTTACTATAATTTATCATGAAGTTTGGCGCCTGTCATTTACAGAGCTCTGTTTGTTCAATGGGTTGGAAAACTCTGTGTTGATTTTCTTATTTTCTGTGTTTCTACAGGCCTTGAGGCCGTTTTGCTATTAGTTTTAAAACGGCAATATTGACGCTCATAGCCAGGACTATTGAAGAACGCTGACATTTTAGGTTACTGTAAAATGCTTAAATTGCCTGTGATGGCATCTGATGCAGTGCCTTTATTGGAGAAAACATCTTTTTTTAATTGAAGTATAGTTGATTTACAGTGTTGTGTCAATTTCTGGTGTACAACAGAGAGATTCAGATATATGCGTATATATTCTTTTTCATATTCTCTTTCATTATAGGTTATTATAGGATAATCAATGTAGTTCCCTGTGTTTTTTAGTAGGATCTTGTTATCTCTCTGTTTTATATGTAGTAGTTTGTACCTATAAATCCCAAACTCTTCAGTTTATCCCTCCACCCCCTCCTCTCCTGCCCCTCGGTAACCATAAATTTGTTTTCTATGTCTATGAGTCTGTTTCTGTTTTGTAAATAAGTTCATTTGCATTCTTTTTTAATATCCCACATACAAGTGATATCATATGATATTTGTCTTTCTCTGTCTGACTTCACTTACTATGATCTCTCTAGGTCCATGCATGTTGCTGCAGATGGCATTATGTCATTCTTTTTTATGGCTGAGTAGTATTCCATCGTATAATATACCACAACTTCTTTATCCAGTCATCCGTCAATGGACAATTAGCCATGTCTTGGCTATTGTATGTAGTGCTGCTGTGAACACTGGGGTGCAGGTGTCTTGAGAAGACATATGTATTGCTTTGCTTTCATGGTACCCTGATCGCACTGATCTTCTGCTACTCTGTGGCTTTGAATAGTCAGTAACTGACTATAGCTGAAGTGTTACATGAGTGATGATTGTTTTCCATCCTAGGTGAAGACCTAATAAGAATTTGCTTAAAATGACAGCAAAAGGAATTTAGACTTCAGAAACGCAAAGTGCGGATGGTAAAAATCCTTTTGCCATGGGACTCCTTTTGCCTGAAACTTTGGAAATAGATAAATTAGATAGCTAAATTCTCTTTCAGCTTCTGATCTTTGGATTTTCATTGCTGTGTGCAAAGTTTATGAAACCTAAATTTTCTTCAACTCATAAAATGTGTTTTACGGTTTAATATAAAGGCTATACACTTTCTATTCCTTTTAGCTACATTCCTGCAGAACCTCCTCTGTGGTTTTCAGTATGATTTGCTGAATTCCAGAAGTTTATCTGTAAGTCAGTTTTTAGGAACATGTGATTATAAGTTCCGTCCGGGTGGAAGTCCCTACTCTTTCATGTGTCTGAACTAACAGTGCCAGAGAACACAGAAGCAGCCCCACCAAGAACCCCGCCCCACTATCTGGCAGGGCAAGCAGGGACTCCACCACCTCAAGCCACTGGCAGAGTTCCTTTCCCAGGATCTGGGAAGTAATTTTACAGGAAAAAAAACCTTAAGCCCAAATTGTGCCTAATTTAAATGATTGCTTTTGTCACATTCTCTATAGTCACAGGAAATTTTTATTATTAATCACAAATCATAAGCAATTCCCATTCTTTTATGATGCTTCTAGAGAGCCAGTCCACTGTTATGGTTTTGATGCCTTATTGCTTAGGCTAAGTCATGCTCTGGTTAAAAAAACAACCCCCAGCATTTCAGGGACCTGTGACAACAGGGGTTGACCTCCATTGCTGGGAGCTAAGACTCTATTCCACATCATTGTCGTTCTGAGATGTGAGCCGAGGGAGCAGCTCCTCTCTGAGGCTTTGCTGATCTTTGAGTGCAGGGGTTAAAAACGGAGTGGAAACATATGATGGCTTGAAAGGAGTGCATGTCATGCCACACGCATTTGACAGACCCCATCAGATGGCCACTCTGGGGATGTGCAGTCCTGCAGAGAGGGGCCCCACCAGACGTGCAGCCATTAGCGTGGCATCAGCGTGGCAGGGATGTAAAATCATCCCATGGTGAGGAGCAGGGAACACCTTTGAATAAGGGTAAGGTCGGCTATAGTTAAGACATCTCGAGCCTTGCCGTAAATAAATTCTCATCTGTTTGCGTGATGAGGTTTGTGTGTTGCTGACTTCTGTGGCAGAAGTAGCTCTCTGTGCTCACCACCCCATTTTATTTTCTTCCTGGGTCTAGAGGAAAGTAGCCTTTCTCAACCCCTTTGCATCTGTGTGGGGCCAGGAGACTATTTATGGCCAGTGGACTATGGGGAAGTGATGCACAGCACTTCCGGACTAGCTCCCATACATCTGGCAGAATCCACCCTCTCTCTCTCTCTTTCTCTGTCATCACTGTCAGGGTGAATACAGAGGAGCCTGTCTCTAAATCACTGCTCAGAGGCGATGTATCCAGGAGAACCACCTGTCCAGAAACATCTACTTTGAACTATGAGTTAGAACAAATGAACCTTTGTCGTGTTAAGAAATTGAGGTTTTGTGGTTCCATGTTTCTGTGTTACCCTATCCTGACCAATATAACCTTGCTTGCTGGTTTAGTTAATGGTGCACATTTACTGGAGTGATGTGCATTTTGTAGTGAAGTGGTCAGACGGAACATACCTCCCCAAGCTGCTGAGCCTGCGTGTACATCTCTGCTGCAGAAATACAGAGATGTGACCGAAGAGCTGATTTTTAAGTTTCATTTAACTTTTATTACTTTAAATTTAAATGGCTGCATGTGGCTAGTGGCTACTGTATTGGATCACAGAGCCGCGATAGCAGGCTTCACATTCACATCTGAGTTTCCTCATTGTGAAGTACGTGAGATGTGTTAGAGCTGATCATTTTGCAAATGCTGTGCCTTTGCTTTAATCTCTGTATTACCTTTGTGGAGGTACTTGCCATCCTGGGAACCATTTACAAGTGTTATAAAAGACTATTTATCTACATTTTTCCATGTTTAAAGGACTCTTTCAAAGGAGCTAAGTCATGTAATGAAAAGAACATTGGATTTGGTGCAAAATGTCTAGATTGTGTTGCCCACTCTCACTAATTGGCTATATGAATTGGGGCAAGTTATTTAAACTCTCTGGGTCTCAGTTTCTTCTACAGTGAACTTGTTACCAGATCCAAACTCATTCTGCTCGCCTCACTACAGGCCAATAAATCGGGAGATGAGGTGGAGAAGATGGCAGACGAATGTCTTGGAGAACCATCATCCCCAAGTCAGAATTCTCCTTTTATATTAAAAAGGGGAGGAGATGTAGTTGGTTGTTGCAAACTTCTTGGTGTTGGAATCCTTTGTTCTTGCAGCTGTCCCCGTGGGTCAGGTCATGGTGCCCCTGTAAAACCTACATCTTTGCAACTTTTTTTTTCTATGCATTTTTTTGCAGTGTTATTTTCTATCCTGCAACCTGTTATCTTTATATAAGTGCAAAAGTGTTAATATCCTTTATGGTCAGAGCCTTGAGAATAGCTCTCTGGTATATTTCAGGCTAAAGGCAACATTCTTTACAAAAGGTGCAGAGCTGGCGAGACTCAGCCTAGAAAACAGGGCCCAAGGTTAAAGCCACAGAAACAGATCTAATATGGAGTCAGACTTGTTCTTTTCTGTTACAAACTTCCAAGCTTCAACTACTCACCAGCCTCTAAAACTGAATGGTGGAACATCCCTCTATGTGGTTTTTTTTTTTTCCTCCTTAACCATTTTGTTATTCACATGTGGGAAAGGGAGGCTGTATTAGAATGAACCCACGTGTGTCAACATGACTTAACTCTTTGCTCCAGGAAATTCTTGCCCAGAAAGATTAGACAGTAAATAAATAACTAACTTCATTGTTTGCTTTAGGGGATTCTTGCAAATCAATTTATCAGGATGAACAGTCTGCTTATCTGGGCAAACAGCTCTCTTATTAGAACAATATATCATTCACCTGGGCAAACAGCTTGACAAGTACACGGACGAATGACATTATGCATTGCAGTCTTGAGAGTGAATCTGCTGTAAATGCTATTTTATTTTACCATCTAACTGGGAGGACAGTATCTTTAATATGTGCGTCTAGCAGGTATTACTGTCTAGCAGGAGTTTGTACATGGGTGAGGTTAACTGTAACAAGATTAATGAAGTCACAGCCAGTAAGTTAATTATAACAAGGTAGGTGAGCAAAATCAACTGTGTCAAACAGTTTACAACTTTACATAAGCAATCCTTTATCTACAATGTACGTTCTAAGAAGTTCAGTTTTCTATAATGAACCTTAAAGTTACAGGTTAAAGCCTTTGTAGTTTGAAATTACCGACCACAGAGGTTCCCTGAGATTACTTACTCAATATTAAGAGCTACTTACTAGTTAAAAAGAGACAGAGCGTGTGCAAATTTAAAGTAGAAATTTGTGCCTGTCTCTTGTGTTCTTTGTTCAATGAGCTCTTAAGCAAGTACCCTGAATTCTTAAATAATCTGCACTGAAGTTATTTTTCTTGAAGTTTCTCCGTAATACCTTCATCACCCATGGGTTCGTGCATTAATTTTAACTAAGGCTGAACTGAAGTATTTTCAAGTTGATGACTTATTTCTTCCTTTCTGCCCACAAGGAAAAGCTTTGTCTCTAGGTTCACAGTTTTACTCAGGAAATCTGGTGCCAGATCTGAGAGCAGCTTGTTGAGGATATGGAATTAGAACTTAGAATGTGCCCCAAGAAGGAGTCCCCTGACATTCACATCTATTGCTTTGACGTGGCCGTTTTGACCTGGAAGCGTCTGATATAAACTGAGAAAGATACTGATTTTCAGTTAAAAGAAGTTGCCAAATAATGTGCAAATCAGACACCTTCGCCTCCCGGCCTGCCCCCCACTGTTAACCAGTGTTGCATTCTCTTTCCCTGACTCCCCTCCTCCTTCCCGGACTCCCACATCTGCCCTGTTGATATTGGATATTACTCACATCAGAGATGTGATGAGGCATAAAATCAAAGGGAAGTGTGAGATGGGCTGGGGGTTAACTAACATCTGGCAGGCCAGCCACACGTGATCAGACATGAGAAGTTCACCAGCCACCGTCCTCATCAAGGGAAGACAGCTGCCGTTCAAAGCACAGCATCTTCTCCTTTCTGAGATTTTACTTACATCTTTTTTTTTTAAACTATGTAAGTGCATTCTCAAATTACTTTTCTTTTAAAATATTGAAATATATTGGATTTACAATGTTGTGTCAGTTTCTGGTATACAGCATAGTGATTCAGTCATATATATATACACACACGTATATATACATATTCTTTTTCATTATAGGCCATTACAAGCTACTGAATATAGTTCCCGTGCTACACAGTAGGACCTTGTTGTTTATTTTATATGTAGCAGTTTGTATCTGCTAATCCCAAACTCCTAATTTATCCCTTATTTATAGAACAGAAACAGTCTCACAGACATAGAAAACAAACTTAAGGTTACCAATGGAGAAAGGGTGGGGAGGATAAATTACTTAAATCTTTGATGTCTGCATCCCAAATTCCACTCTCTTATTTCTCCCTAAAAGTTAAAGACACTGATAGGAGTAGGGCTTGGGGAGGAAATGTTTGGGCCTGTGAAAAAAATTCACATTAGTATTGATTTAAAAAAAAAATTGGGTGGGGTAATTAGGTTTATTTATTGATTAATTGGTTTAATTTTTTTTTAATGGAATGCTGGGGATTGAACCCAGGACCTTGTGCATGCTAAGCACACACTGAGCTACACCCTCTCCCTCATACTAGTATTGATTTGAAGAAAAGAATCTGCTCATGGTTATCGAACTACTACAGTCAGGCCTGAAGGACGAAAGCTTTAATGTTTTCTTATTGACAAAGGAATTTAAGCACTTTACCAAGGAAGTTACACTTAGCAGCCTGAAGATAGCTTTCCTGACAGCCAATTGGTATATATACCTTCAAAGTTAACAGTTATATTTCCTAAGAGATAAGATTAACCTTCTGAAGTCTGGATGTCTCAAGGTAACTTGCGACAAACTAGTTAAGACACTAGTATGATGACAAGATATGGATCAGCCATAAGTAAGACAGGAGAGAGCCTTCATCAGCATGGGTTAGGATTTATAGTCTTCTGTCTTCAACTCCTAGGTGTTGTGACCAGCCTCCACCTGTATCACAAATCTCGGAGTAACAAGCATGCGTTGTATTTTTAAAAATCTTTTATAATGATGATTCTTGGGGAGGGCCAACTCTCCTTGAAGCTCTCACATAACTACTTGTTCTGTTTTGTTTTTGTCTTGAGGGGGTTGAAATTTATTTATTTATCTGTATTGAAGTATAGTCAGTTACATATCAATTTCTGGTGTACAGCATCATGCTTCAGGCACACATATACATACATATATTCATTTTCATATTCTTGTTCATTATAAATTACTACAAGATGTTGAATATAGTTCCCTGTGCTATACAGAAGAAACTTGTCGTTTACCTATTCTATATATAGTAGTTAGTATTCACAGGCTTTTAAATACATTTCTTTGGGGAGGAATGATATGTAAGAGTAATATATAAGTGCTCCAAAAATAGTGAAAAAAAATAGTGAGGAAGGGGGGAAAGTCCTCCATAGGGTCAGGGTTAGGGGTGAATTACTCAGTAATAAAAATACAGCAATTGTGCTCTCTGACAAGGCTGTCTGAATACCCTGACTTGCAGTTGGGTGCTCCTACCTGGGAGTCTGTTTCTCCTCCCCCATCCTTCTCATGCTGGTGGTTGAGAGGTACCTCTAAGCCTACTTATCTCATTATCTCACACTTCCCCTTTAGTTCTTTGTACTGTGCCAAGCTCTGCTTTCCTTAAACTGGCCCCCACTCTCATGGCCTCAGATGATCTGTAAACAAGAATTATTTATGCTCTTCCCTTTTCCTTCAAGGTCTTTGTAAACCTTTCACCCTCAACTGGAAGCTCCTTCCACTTCCTTCTTGCCAGCTCCCTGTCAGTGGTTTCTTTTAAGACCAACATCATAAAATATTTGCAAATGATGTGACTGACAAAGGTTTAATTTCCAGAATATGTAAACAGCTCATACAACTTAATAAGAACAAAACAAACAACCCAATCCAAAAATGGGCAGAAGACCTAAACAAGCAGTTCTCCAAGGAAGACATACAAATGGCCAACAGGCACATGAAAAATGCTCAATATCACTAATTATCAGAGAAAGGCAAATCAAAACCACAATGAGGTATCACCTCACACCAGTCAGAATGGCCATAATTAAAAATTCCACAAACGATAATTGCTGGAGAGGGTGTGGAGAAAAGGGAACCCTCCTGCACTGTTGGTAGGAATGCAGTTTGGTGCAACCATTATGGAAAACAGTATGGCGATTCCTCAAAAAACTAAAAATAAACTTACCATATGATCCAGCAATCCCACTCCTGGGCATATATCCAGAGGGAACTCTAAGTCAAAAAGATACGTGAACCCCAGTGTTCATAGCAGCACTATATACAATAGCCAAAACATGGAACTAACCTAAATATCTGTTGGCAGAGGACTGGATAAAGAAGTTGTGGTATATTTATACAATGGAATACTACTCAGCCATAAAAAAGAATAAAATGTCATTTGTAGCAACATGAATGGACCTGAAGATCATCATTCTAAGTGAAGTAAGCCAAAATAAGAAGGAAAAATGCCATATGATAGTGCTTGTATGTGGAATCTAAAAAACAGGACACAAACGAACTTATCTACAAAACAGAAACAAACTCACAGACATAGAGAACAAACCTACGGTTACTGGGGGTAAAGAGGGTGGGAAGGGATAAATTGGGAGTTAGAGATTTGTGGATACTAACTACTATATATAAAATACATAAACAACAATTTTATACTGTATAGCAGAGGGAACTGTATTCAATATCTTGTAGTAACCTATAAAGAAAAAGAATATGAAGATGAATATATGTATTTACATGTATGACTAAACTATTATGCTGTACACCAGAAATTGACACATTATAAACTGACTACACTTAAATAAAAAAATAATATGTATATGCATATAAAAGAGATACCACAGGAAAATCAATGTGGAAATGAAGATGGCAGGATCCAGTTTGATTCCAGGGTTTGAGAAGTTGTACAGTGCCCAACAGGTGCATACATCCCATTTGTAAGTAATTGCGGTGTTCAAGAATGAAATTAAAATGTTTTTCTTTCAATTTACATGCATTAGTTTTCCAAACAGCTACTATGTCGTTAGGACATAAAGTCAGAATTCAGGCTCCTTTTATACTAAAAAGGGGAGGGGGGTGTGGGTGGTTGTTGCAAACTTCTTGGTGTCAGAATCTTTTCTTCTTCCAACCGTCCACGTGGGTCAGGTCACAGAGTCCGGTCCTGGAGTCCCTGTAAACCTCCAACAAAACAAATGTTATTTTCTATTCTGCAACTTTTTATCTTTCTATGAATGCAAAAGTGTTAATACCCTTAAAGGTCAGAGCCTTGAGAATGGGCTCTCCTGTATATTTCAGACTATAGGCAACGTTCTTTTACAAAAGGTGCAGAGCCAGCAAGACTGAGCACAGGAAACAGAGCACAGGGTTAAAGCCAAAGGCACAGATCTAATATGGAATCAGATTTATTCTTTTCTATTACATAAAGACTTATTGAGTTGCCTGGACTTAGCTATTTCATAAATGGAATTGTTTTGTATTTCTTTTGTCCTGGGGAATGCCATGAAAAAAGTTTTTAGACACCAAGTGTACCTTCAACCAAGAATATTTGAGAACCTCTGTCCCAAATTAGTTAATTCAGAATATTTAGAGGTGAAGCTGGTGTTTCTTTAGGTTTAAGAAACTTCCCAGGTGATTCTAATGGGCCCTTAGGACTCAGAAGCACTGCTAGAGATTTACACATGTGGCTGAAGATAATGCTATTCAGGTGGTTCTGGGGACCACCGCTGGTTTGCAAATTATTTCCTGCAGGTCATCATCAAGATGTGGTTTATATTAATCATATGTTTAGTGAATGATGGTACAATTTCTGTAATCCTTTTTTACCCTTATGTTATATTTGTTTTGGTTAAATTTATTGAAATACAATTTTTTGTCTGTGAAATCTAATAATAAAAAATTGAATAATTGAATTCTGGTGAGGATGTGGAGCAATATGGATTCTCATTCATTGCTAGTGGGAATGCAAAATGGTACAGACACTTTGGAAGACAGTTTGGTGGTGTCCATTGTATAGATATACCACAATTTGTTTATCCAGTCACCTGTTGATGGACATTTCAGTTGTATTCAGTTTTTGACTATTACAAATAATGTTGTGAACGTTTGTGTACAAATCTATGTGGAATGAAATGGCTGGGTCATGTGGTAGATGTGTGCTTACAGTAACTGATTTTTTATTGTATTTTGCAAAATCACTAGTCCACCAAGGGTTAGAAATAAAACTGTTCCTTCACCAAATGTATTCTGAGAAGTGCTAGCCAGGGAAATGTGCATAAGATTTTTCATTGCTACATTGTTTGTAATAACAAAAAACGGGATGCAATCCAGTCATTCATTTTTGGGAGAATGTATTATTAAAATGAGGTATATATTTATTCAGCAGACTGTACAAGTAGAGATAAATGAACCATAGGGACACTAATCAAAATGGATAAATTTTAGGAATTTAAAGTTGAGTTTAAAAAGCAAATTGCAAAAGAATGCCTATGGAATGATTCCATTATATGAATTTCAAAAGCAATATTAAATAATGTATTACTTACAAATACATACATATGTAGTAAACTTTTAAGAAAAGCAAGAAAATGGTAAATACAAAATTCAGGACAGTGCTTGTTTGGGGAGGGGTTGGGGTGCAATGAGGGAGAAAGAACCAAGGAAGGGTAGACACGTTTTTGAGGCTAATGGATCATGATCTATTTCTTAAACTACAGAAATTCATTTTGATATTATTTTTGTGCTTATATTTTGTCATAAATCCTGTCTTGTATATATTCAATATATAACAACAAAATTTAGAAAAATCTCCAAACAGTAGAAAAAGGAGGTTGTTAAGCAGATAGAAGGCAACAGTTATGAACCATCAAGGATAGGGAAAAAAAAAATGCAGGCTTTAAGTAAAGATATATTTGAATAGTAGTCTATTAGGTATTATTTGGAAAAATTGGGTCATTAAACCAAGTTAGCATAGAATATTTAGTTAAGTATAGAAAATACGGTATGTTATTTATTAGAATGATGCCGTGTAGCGATGTAATATGGTGATTAAATCAGCTAAGGATATTTGATAGATGCTAAAAAAAAAACCCTACGATTAGTCTCATCAAGTTAAAAATGCATGTTTTTAATTTTTATGATAAATTAAAAATGGTTTACAGAATGCAAGATGAGAATCAAAAATCGGTAATCGAGTATCCTGTGTTTCCCAGATGGATGGAATTTATAATTGGATAGGAGTTAGGTTAAAAGCCAGAAAAAGATGGGAGAAGGTAAGAAAGAGTTCTCACTAAAAGAAGATAAAACTGAATTCTTAGAGCCTATGTCTTGAGAAATTTTTTACATTTTTAGTGGCTTAATAAGAAAAAATGATACATCAGAGTTCCCTTTCTGGTGCTTCAGTGTTTCAGAAATGTGTGGGGAGCTACTCTCCACAGAGAGGGGAACAGCCTGCTGGGTCGTGCACAGGCCCAAGGAAGACTGTTACACACGGAAGCCCCAGCCCGCCAGCACCGCATCCAAGACTTCCAGACGCAGGGGAGAGAGGGTGGGAACGGATATCTGAAAAGCATTTACTATGTCCAAGGCATTTTGCCGTGGATTTTATTTGTACCTCTTATCTGATATCCTCACCTTTAGACCTGGTCTGTTCTTACCATTAAGGGAGATGTTATCATTCTCATTTTCCACATGAGGTAACAGAGATACAGAAATTCAAAACCTTGACAAAAATGTTACAAGAGGCAGATTTAAACCCCAATACATTTGATTCCCAAAGCACATATTTTTCCTGTAATTAATAGCCAATAATTATTGTGAACTGACTGTACTTGTACCAAGAGCGATTCCAAATGATACATAGATTTTCTCTAACCCTCACAACAACACTCTGAAAGAGACATTATTACCCCCATTTTACAGATGAGAAAACTGAGGCACAGAATGTTCAGTAACTTGCTCAGTGTCATACAATTAGTAAGTGGCAGAGTTGGTCCAGTAAAGGAGCTCACATCTTTAACCTCTTTTGCCTCCTATGAGTACATCTACCTTTGAAGGATCAGGCTTAATTCTCAATATTAGGGGAACCTTATGACTCCTAATAAGGTTTGGGCCACGTAAGTCATAGAAATGGATTTCTCCCAGCTGCGAACTTTTGGGTTGTCTCACCTAAGGTGATGCCTTCTCTTCTCTCTCTCTTTTTTTTTATTACCAAATTCTTTTAGCAGTTAATTTTTATTTATTTTTATTGACGTACAGTCAGTTTACAATGTTATA
The DNA here is from genome assembly GCF_048773025.1 of Camelus bactrianus. Taxonomy (NCBI): domain Eukaryota; kingdom Metazoa; phylum Chordata; class Mammalia; order Artiodactyla; family Camelidae; genus Camelus; species Camelus bactrianus. Next base: position 20,246,145 of record NC_133572.1, read on the forward strand.
TCAATTTCTGGTGTACAGCACAGTGCTTCAGTCATACATGAATATACATATCTTCATTTTCATTTTCATATTCTTTTTCTCCATAAGCTACTACAAAATATTGAATATATTTCCCTGTGTTATGCAGTATAATCTTGCTGATCTGTTTTATATATACCAGTCAGTATCTGCAAATCTCGATCTCCCAGTTTACCTCTTCCCAGCCCCTTCCCACTCAGTAACCGTAAGTTTGTTTTCTATGTCTGTGAGTCTGTTTCTGTTTTATATATAAGTTCATTTGATCCCTTGTTTTCTAATTGGGCCATACCTTCTAAGACACTTCGCTGCTGGAACATAGTGGTTTGGGAAATGTTTCTTACCCAGTTCAAAGAAGTTTAGCTAGTTTACCACTTTGTGTGTGTGTGTGTGTGTGTGTGTGTGCGTGTGTGTGTGTGTGTGCGCGTGTGTGTGTGTGTGCGTGTGTGTGCACGTGCGCGCGTGCGTGCACATGTATGCATGCATGTACACTTCATGAGATCCTTTGGGCTCACTGTTTTCCATGGAATAAGAATTAATCCTTCATAGAACTAACAGCTCTATTAAACTCTCAAACTCTGTCCTTTAATGTGGACTTTCCTTAAGACTTAACTTAAAACATGGTAATTAAATATCGTTTAAACCATTTGCTGGGATTATAATATATTCTTTTTACTCCAAAAGTATTTGAAATAGATTAAAATGAAAGAAACCAATACCGTGGGATAAATACAATAAAAACTCAAAACGGCATAGAGTAAACAGGAGATAGCTGTACCAGAAACTTAAGGTATTTCAGTGAATTGCTGCAGAGCATTTAATGTGGAATTAAATACTGTGGCAGCCGAGGAAACAGAGAAATATTATTGGTCAAATAATTTTTATTATATGTTCAAAGAAGGTAATATAGTTCATTGGGGGAGGGTGGCTTCCAGTGACAGGCCAGTTGACAACCGTCTCCTTCCCCTGCGTTAAATCATGTGTAAACGTTCCCGGAGCCCCCAGGTCTTAGTGCTGAGGCTGCAACTTTAAGGAACCACCACTGAGAAGTCTTCAGAGAGGCACCCTGGCTACGCTGTAGTTTTTGCTTAGCAAAGCTTCAGTTTAGCTTTGCTCCTCTGGGGGAAGGTCAGGTTCTGGCTCAACCCTCCTTTATTCGGGTGTCTGCTCAAAGGTCCCTCCCTTCTCTGACTGTCCCCTCTAAAGGAGGCTCCCTCTCTCAGCACCTGCCTTATTGTCTATCCCTGCTCTGTCCACCATGGTAGCCACTAGCCAATTGTGACAATTAACACTCATTACATTACATAGATTAAAAATTTAATTCTTTGGTCATACTAGCCACGTTTCAAGAGCTCATTAGCCAAACGGGGACAGAGGTTACCACGCTGGACGACACAGATACATGTCATTGCTGTTTTATGCTCTGACCCTGGGTTTCATTTTCTTTTTAGGACTTTTCCAACATGGTGCCACATACTTACTGATTTATTTGTGTTCCACAGGAGTGTTTGCTCCCAATGGCAGAGAGATTTTTTCCTACAGTACTGCTGCTCCTTAGAGCCTAAAGCAGTGCCTGTTACAGTTCTCTGTAAATACTTACTGAGTGAATGAACAAACAAATGAATACATTTTAGTATTTCTGATAAAAAATATTTTGTCTAATGTCCTTGAGTGACCTAGGATATGGCTCTGCCACAGTTTTTAAGATGAAAGAATGAAAATTCTATAACCAAGGACACATATTTTAAAGATAATACGGCACTATTAAATACACTAGCCAAACTTGGATTTGTTTTGTCTTCCATATTATGAAGAATAATAAGTATGAAAATTCCTTACATACTTAGCTTAACAGTTAACATAAAGTCTGGAACACGAAGGTGAAAAATACCAATTTTCTTTGAGTTAAGAAGTCATGTGATGGGGGAGGGGGGTGGGAGGGATAAACTGGGAGTTTGAGATTTGCAGATACTGACTGTTATACAAAAAATAGATAAACAAGTTTATACTGCGTAGCACAGGGAACTATATTCAATATCTTGTAGTAGCTTATGGCAAAAAAGAATATGAAAACGAATATATGTATATTCATGTCTGACTGAAGCACTGTGCTGTACACCAGAAATTGACACAACATTGTAAACTGCCTATACCTCAATTTAAAAAAAGAGTCACGTGAGTAGAATGAGAAAGCAAGGTACTTACACAGCTAATTGGGCTTCCCCTGGCATGTAATTGAAAGCGGCCGTGATCCATTGTAATGGAATATATTAAAGGTGATATTGTGTAATTATAGCTACACATGATGAGAAATCATAATAAAATGGTATAGAAATGTCATTGTACCTCAATTAATTTCAAATAAAAATTACCCGTGAAATGATTGCAGTGTCTAAAAGGAATCTGCTATCTGAACAAAATATAACTGGAAGCATGGCTGCCCCAGGTGTGCCTATAAATAGACATCGAAGCTAATTTGTGATTTCTGCCAAGCATGAGGCTTCAATAGCCTTGAAAAAGAGAGTTTCTCTTCTCTTGGGTCCAGCTTTGTGAGGGGAGATCTGGAACAGTGATGGAGGATGGTGGTACCTGGCAGAGCCAGACAGGCCTGGTAAGCCAACAGTTAGCCAAATTCATGCCCAGTTCCAGCTACTGACCATTAGGGATTAGGTAAAGTGGGGTTGTTTTCTCCTTCACCAGCCCTTGTAAGATGCAGGTATTTTCTGAGTAGCATTAGTTCTCAGCAGATTTGCGAGTGTAGATCATGGGGCATCTGTAACCTGTGCTGCATTGGTATTATTTTTCTATTTCAAGGGATAAAAATGGTAAATGTCCTTGGATAAACTTGCAAACTTCCATTGGTTTCCAAACCAGGTCCAATGAAGGAAAAAAATGATGACTAACTTTGTAGGCCCCTATATGTTCAGTTAAGGTTTCTAAGCTGCAATAAATATGAGTTCAATTTCAATACTTGACTCTTTTGAAGATCTATTCTGTGTATATGTAGGAAATGTTTTATTTCCTTTGGTGCTGGATCTAGAGTACAATTCTTAAACTTTACATCAAGGGTAGAAAGATAAATTCACGTGCTGTTAAGGCCTTAGGGGTTGTTTTAGTCACCAAGAGAGCACTGCCTATGCGCTGAGAATAAGATGAGAACCCTAGATTGCCTAAGTCTATCTCAGGCAGAGTAAGGAAAATGGCGCCATGGAAGCTTTCTGTTACATTGACGTGGGGAAGTAGTTGTGAAGAAAAAGCTAGCTGAGGTGCTTGACACACAGTTGATGCTAATTTAAAATTTTCTTAATACTTTACGGTGTATTGCCAAAATACCAATTTCCAGAATTAATTACTCTGGTTGGATCTTTTCTTATCGACCCCTTTCAGCGTGGTTATGCTGTTCACTCGTAGTACAGCCAGGTGCATTTGTTACTGTTTGTGTTCCATTTCGGTCCCTGGACACACGGAGGCTGATTTTAATTATTACTTATTTGAGAAGTATGTGAAACTGCTGTAGTGCTGAGTCAGAACGGTATGAAAAGGCTTACTTAGAAAAGTGTGACTCCCATGAAGTGTGATCCCTCGTATCGTATTTCGTTCCCTCACCCATTTCATTTCCGCCTCATCCTCACTCACCCCCTGTAGCTTCCCAATTTCATTAATTTCTGAGTAATTCTTCTGCATTTCTTTTTGGGGGGGTGGGGTGTAATTAGGTTTATTTATTTGTTAATGGGGGTCCTGAGGACTGAACCCAGGACCTCCCACATGTTAAGCACACACTCTACCACTGAGCTATCCCTCCCCCTGTATTTCTTTTTGCACAAATGTTTTCTTATACAGTGAATGCACTGCAGTGTCTTTTTGTGGTACCAGGCAGTTCAAATGCTGTTTGGTGATTTTATCTCTTAAGGATACTGTTCATATTGGTATTTTCTTACCACTAAAGTATTAGAGAGCTAGTGAAACTATTATTTTCTTTCTTGAAAATTATTTTGAGGACTTTTTCCTAGAATGCAAATAAGAACATGAATTTTGATGGGCTCATTAGCACTGAACCGGCTATTCCTTAATAGGATTTGTCTCAAAATGGTAACATAAAACAAGCAGCTATATTTTTCAAGTTTTCTTTTAATGCATTATATATATATTTTAGCAAAATCTTTTAAAATTCTCTTTCCCCTTATTAACTGAATTTGAAGTATTTCGTGTCCGTGAGAGCTGCTAGCCTGTTACATGAACTATGTGTTTTTTGCTTCTGCAAGTTTTGCCGAGTAGCTTTCCTTACACACAAAGCAAAACAAATCATGTTCCCAAGTCCGTTCGGTTGTGCTGCGATGCGTTTCATTGTGCGCTCTTTTTTCTTTCCAAATCCTGTGCAGGCGTTTGGCCAGTCCTTCTCCATCCACCGTAAGGTTGCTGAGGATGGCGAGACTCGGGAGGAGACGCTTCTGCAGGAGTCCGCGTCGAAGGAGGCTTACTATCTGGGGAAGATCTTGGAGATGCAGAACGAGCTGAAACAGAGCCGGGCTGTGGTCACTAACGTGCAGGCAGAAAATGAGAGGCTCACGGCCGTCGTGCAGGACCTGAAGGAGGTAAACCGACAGCACACAGGTGCCCTGGGAGAGAGCTGTGGGAGAGAGAAGTGAGAGAGAGTGCTTCCCGAGAGAGAGGAGTGAAACCTTTTCTCTGGTCAGACAAGGTGCACGCAGTATCCACGCCAGCAGGCTTCCTGCTTTTTTAAGTGACACGACAGGTTATTCTGCGACAAGCTCTTTCTTTTATCGTTTGCTAAGAATGTAAAGTCTGTATTTATTGAGTACTTGGGAATGGGCCTTGCCATTTCTGCAGGGATGTTTCAGAAATACGGTGCCCTGGGCACTTCCTCCCGTTTACCTGTTTCAGTGCAGCGAGGAGAGGGATGGCTGGCCGCGGTGCTCTGTGTCCGCACTAATTCACAGTGACGGTGGTTTTAGCTCAGGAGTCTCCTCACTGGGGAGTGAGACCCTGGGGGAGTGTTCTGAGGGGGTCTTAGAGTCTGGTGATGTGCAACCATGAACTATTTTTCTGGCTGTAAAGAAGCAGCAAATTGTAGCTCCTTATGAATCAGGTCCAGTCCCCGGACCTCCACTGCACTCGCTCTTTGCCCTCAGCTTCTCAGGCAGGTGCGTCACCTGCCGGGTCGTTTCAGGGTGGCGGAGTCATTCTGTCCTGGGGGAGGGGATGATGTTGGGGACAGAAATAGCCGAAAGCAGCGTCATCCCCTGAACCCTTTTAAGAGCGTTTTTGAAAGCTTCATATTAAATATAAACTCCATTTTTTTGATAGAAAAGATGTAGAAGAGGGACAGATGGCCTTTAATCCCTACACACTCATCTCTCAGAGGTTGACAAATGCCAGGTCCACTAAGAAGTGGGCTCCTTAATTGAGCATTTTAATAATAGAAAAAGGTAGGGTGAAAAATTTGTTCCATATTGTGAAATGTAACCAAAGGAGTCCACCTGGTACCTTTCTCTGGAAATTCATGATGTATTATAAATAACATTTTGTTATTATGAGATATAAGTCATTTATTGGAATTTAATCCATAATTTACATTCACATGTGTCCATATTGCAATGAACTAAATGAAGAGTGACAGTAAGATTTCTTCTTTACCTGGCTTGCTGTTTTTGGACACGCCCCAAATCTAGCAATATGACTTCTGGAGACAGAGAAAGGGGAATTCAGTGTTGGTACCAAGAAAAGCAGGAGAGTTTTCAGGATGCCCTGCCTCACTACCCTCCACTGCAAATGAATGTTAAAAACAATTGCTCTCCAGTTCTTCGTTTGTTGCATCCATCTGTGCCAGGTTTCCACCATCACTTGCTTATCCTTTGGAGTACCGGACCCTTCTCCTCCTAAGGGACTGCCATTTACCCTTCCAACCCCAGGCTTCCCTGTGAGACAGGCATCCACTGCCACGGTGGGCCCAAGGTCACGGAATCCACCATCCTGGGTTAAGCCCAGAACACCCACAGGGGGCGACCTCAGCAGCCCCGAGCAGCAGGTTCACCTGGCGAATCCAGAGAGAGGCTGCGACATGGGCAACCTGAGGGTGACTGGCACCCATGTGCAGGTGGTTTATGGAGAATAATCAAGCAGCCTTGATTGCCAGTTGGATGGATCCTCTAAAAGCTGCACATCCCCACTATGTGCAGCGGCTGCAGTTGGGGAAAGAACGGCAAAGGTTGAGGGAAAAGCATCCACAGATGTTTTTCTGTTGAGGAAGGACAGTGGAGACTGATGGAGCCATGCTTGAGTGCAGTTTCCAATAAATAGATGTGTGACAAGTTGGTTAGTAAGAAGGATGTGGAGGGGAGGGTATAGCTCAGTGGTAGAGTGCCTGCTTAGCATGCACCAAGTCCTGGGTTCAATCCCCAGTACCTTTGTTACTGAGTCCAAACTTGTTCTGCTCGCCGACATGACAGGCCAATAAATTGGGAGACAAGGTGTTGGGGCAAGAAATAGCGACTTTATTCAGAAAGCCAGCAGATGGAGACAATGGCAGACTAATGTCTTGGAGAACCAGTCATAATACGGGCTCCTTTTACACAAAAAAACGGGAGGAGGTGTGGTTGGTTGTTGCAAACTTCTTGGTGTAGGAATCCTTTATCCTTGCAGCCGTCCATGTGGGCCAGCTCCTGGTGCTCCTGCAAAACCTCCAACGAAACAAAGGTTATTCTCTATTCTGCAACTTTGAGAGAGCAGAGCGTGAGAGCAGAGCGAGCAAGACTAAGCATGGAAGACAGGGCACAGTGGTTAAAGCCAAAGGGACAGATCTAATAAAGCGTCGGATTTGTTCTTTTCTAGTATACCTCCATTAAAAATAAATAAATAAACCTAGTTACCTCCCCCGTAACAACAATAACAAAAAAGAATGAGGATGTAGCTTAGGAATGAACCGAGGAAGCTTTGAGAAGCCTTGCCCCGGAGCTGGGCATGGGAGCGCCATAAAGCGCACAATTTGGAGAGTTGCCGAGTGGCCACTAGGTTACAGTCCTTTGATTCCTATGCATTTTCAGTCGTTGATTTGCAGTAAGAGACTAACGTGCTCCATTCAAATTTATGTATTTTTAAATCTGAAATAAATTAAGGCAATTTAGCCTGCGAGTTTATTCATTCAAATTTGTCAGAAACTAAGAGGAAACTAAAAACAACCCAGGTGGTTGGTTTCTTGGTCTTCGCTGTCGGCCAGCAACGGATGTGTGGATGTTCTTTGTGATGAGCTGAAAGGTGGTGGTACTAACTACACCGCAGAGCCCTGCTGTTTTTCATCCAGGCTTCATGTTTTAATGTCCCTAATAAAAGTGTAACTAGCGTATAGAGCAGAGTACATTTGTAAAAGGAGAAGAGGAATCAATTCTACTCCTTGGTATATTGATACAGACTTCTGATGGCTGGTGTCAAGTTGAAATCTCAGATTTTTTTTAAATTGTAGGATCAAATTTATTTACTTTTTGTACTCTGGGTACTGACTGATGCAAAGTGATCAAAAGAGATCATGAAACAAAAAAATCATGACTCGATAAGCGATGAGAAATAGACAGGGATAACCAATGCAAAATGTAGTGAATCATCTGCTTGACAATGTTGTGTGAATTTAATAATTTAATTAATGGAATCATTTAAAATTTATTGAAAGGACTCATCTCTTATTTCAGTACGCTGATTGGTACTGGCAAATGTGCCTGTCTGTATATGTGCTGTGTGTGTTATGGAAACTTTACATGTATGTTTGTGCACGTGTGTGTGTGTGCATGTAATTCCATGGTCAGATTCTTTTCCATATATGGTATATATAGGATAGTACAGTGGGAAAATCAGAAACATTTCTGAATTAGGTATTAGAAAATCAACATTCTAGACTCAGCTCTGCTAAAAGTTTTAGAATTATATTCATCATATATGGGTTAAAGATTATTTTAGTATATAGTAAATAAATGAACAGACTATTATCATTAATAGTTTTCTGCATCCTCTATAAATATTATTGAAGATATTATTTATTATGTATATCCACATTCTTAGGTTAAAGAAACTTAAGGTAAATGCCTTTTTGACTTTATTACTTTGAAAATTCTTTCTGTTGAGATATGAATCAGGTGGTAGGAATCACAGTATGTTTTCATTATTGCTTTTGGTTCTTCAAACTTCAGTTAAATTTTTAACTTCAATTAAAAATTTTTAAAAAAGAATTTCAGAAACAAACCAAAAAACTCATTATAGATTTCATATTTTATTTAAAAAGTGTGTCTGCTTTTTAAAAATATGTTATTTTTTTTATTCAGGTATAGTTAGTTTACAATGTTGTGTCAATTTCTGGTGTACAGCACAAGCTTCAGTCATACATGAATAGACATATATTTATTTTCATATTCTTTTTCACCATGAGCTACTACAAGATATCGAATATAGTTCCCTGTTCTGTACAGTATAAACTTGTTTATCCACTTTATATATACCTGTCAGTATCTGTAAATCTCGAACTCCCAGTTTATCCCTTCCCACCCCCTGCCCCACTGGTAACCATAAGTTTGTTTTTTATGTCTGTGAGTCTATTTCTGTTTTATAAATAAGTTTGTCTGTCTTTTTTTTTAGATTCCACATATAAGTGATATCATGTGGTATTTTTCTTTCTCTTTCTAGCTTACTTCACTTAGAATGACACTCTCCAGGGCCATCCCTGTTGCTACAAATGGCATTATTTTATTCTTTTTTATGGCTGAGTAGTATTCCATTGTATAAATATATTACAACTTCTTTATCCGGTCCTCTGTTGATGGACATTTAGGCTGTTTCCATGTCTTGGCTACTGTAAATAGTGCTGCTGTGAACATTGGGGTGCAGGTGTCTCTTTGAATTAAGGTAAAACATGCTACTATTAACTGTCCTTACCCCTGTTGGAAATTTTTGAAAATATGAACTGTCAGATGTAGGGTTTGAGTTTCTCATCTTAGGGTTTTCATCTTTCTGGGATTTTGCACTTTGCAGTCACACCTTCATTCATTCAACAAGGCACCTCAGTGCTCGCTATGAGCCAGATGCCTGGGTGCTTGGGAAGCGTCAGTGAACAAAAATTCAACGTGTGGTTGATTTCAGTGTTAGAACAGCTCAATGTGTTTAGAAACCGTTTCCTTCTCCTCTTTAGTATCTGTGGAAATAGAGAGTGAGCTGTGCTTCAGACAATATATGTTATAAATTGAGTATCTGTGTCCCTTCAGCGTATGTTGAAACCTGACACCCCATGTGATGGTGTCTGGAGGTGGGGACTTTGGGGGTTGATTAGGTTGACAGTGGAGCCCTCATGAATGAGACCCAACGACAGACACCCCAGAGAGCTCCCTCACCCCTTCCACTAGGTGAGAACACAGCGAGAAGGTGGCGTCTGTGACCCGGGAAGTGGGCCTTCAAACCTGACACTGAATCTGCCCGTGCCTCCCGGTGTCCAGGGCTGTGAGAGCTAAATGCCTGTGAAGCTACCCAGCCTCTGGTGTTATTGTTTGAGCAGCTCAAACGGACTAAGAAAACATTTTGGACAGTAGGGACATTATGCTGTATGCCAGAAATGGACACGTTGTAACTGACTATACTTCAATTAAATAAATACATAAATTAAAAAAAATTAAACAGTAAATTACACTCATCTTTGTCTCTCACTAAAACCACAGATAGGTGACACCTGCTGGACTAAAGCAAAACACCAGATGAGAAGCCCTGGACCTCAACCACTAGCACACGTTCACTTTTATTTAAGAGGAGCCCTTCAGCCACGCTTTAAAAATGGAGTTGCTTCTACTGTATAATTAGGAGGTCTGGTAATAGTGTGGAACTGGAAATCAGGAAATCTGAGTTCAGGTCCTAACTCGAGCACTTTATTATTTGTGTTTGATTAAGCATCTTATTTTCCGTATAAATGTTATAGTAGCACCTGTCCTACTCCTCGTGATTTTTGTGAGGATAAAATAAGATATTTTTCATGAAAGTGCTTTATGAGAAATTGAGGACTATGTTAGTGTTATTTATTGTTTCAAAGTTTGGTGATTGGACTTCACATAGCCAGACAGAAACAAAAAATTTAGGAAGATGTATTGGAGTAAACCGAGTCGCCGCAGCACCTTCTGATAGTAGCAAGAAGGAATGGTTGGCATCCGGACGTCAAAAGAAGAGACAGCACATATTTAAAAGCCAGCAGGTTGAAAGAGGAGATCCGTCTGGATGTTCTTACTATCAGTGTAAATAGCCTTCTGTACCTGGCTGGTTCTCCAAAGGGTCGCTGCATTATTTTTCAGTGAGACACTGAATGTGCTTACGATGACCCGAGTCATGGGGAGAGGTTGATTATTTAATTACGGCATTCAGTAATAACGAAGCTTTTCCTGCAGTCTCTGAGTTTCTGGTTGAATGCTTGGCCTTTGAGAGCTGTGTGTACACGTAGCTGCATGAAACTGACACTCCAACTGAATGCTGATTTTTCCTGTTCTTTAAAGGCACGGCGTGGCTATACCTGGAAAGTTGTCTGTTTCCCCGGCATGTCCCAGTTTCTCTCCTGCTCGTTGTACTTACTGGGAATGGACCTCACACCTCCCTGGAATGTTGCAGAGTGCCAAACAGGGAAGAATCACCAGTCTCTTTAATTGGTTTAAATAACTAACAATAATGTCATAGCTAACATTTATGAGAGCTTATCACGTGCCAAGCACGATACTCAGCATTTTATGTTCATTATCTTATATAATTCTCTCGAACTTACAAGGCATGTGCTGTTTCTATCCCCACTTTCCAGGTGAGGCAAAGAGAGGCTTACAACAGCCCAGCAGGCAGTCAAACTGGTGTTCTAAGCCAGGCGATCTGAATCCAGAGTCCCTTCTTTTAACCATGTTAGTGCCTGCTTACTGGTTTATTGATTCTGTTAGAGAGGGCTGTATTTCTTTTTGTTGAAAAGTTCTTTCTGACACTTGCTGAGCTGTAGTGAACAAACATCCCTATTAACATGATCAAGGAATTTGAAAGCAAAGTTTAGCAATATACTGACAGTTCACCTTTGAATGACTGATCTGATTGTGCCTTTGGGAAAAATAAGTTACATTCATGGATTTGTTTGTAGTATTAGTTTAAAATTATAGGCTCTCAGAATTTTTTTAAATGTGTGTGTATAGTTCAATGAATTTTAACAAATACATAGATTCATGTAACCACATACTCCTTTGTAGTCACATCCTTCCCCACCCCAATCTCCAGTAACCAGTCATCTGTTTCTATCACTACAGCTTTGTCTTTTATTATTTTATTTTATTTTGGGGGGGGGGTCAGGGAGGAGGTAATTAGGTTTATTCATTTTTCAGAGGAGGTCCTGGGGATTGAACCCAAGACCTCGTGCATGCAAAGCATGCGCTCTACCACTGAGCTGTACCCTCCCCCGCTATCGTTTTGTCTTTTAAGGAACATCATGTAAATGGAACTATACAGTGTGTAACCTTTTGGGAGCAAGTCCTTTCCCTCAGCGTAATGCCTGTGAGACTCGTCTAAGTTGTTGCATGTCAGTAGTTCCTTCCTTTTTATTGCCAAATACGACTGTGTGGATACATGACTTTTTTTTTTTTAGTCGATTCACCTATTGGAGAACATTTGGGTTATTTTGAGTTTGGGCACTTGCAAGTAGGGCTGCTGTATACATTCATGTGCATTTATGTTCTTAGGTGAACGCAAGTGTTTATTTCTCTAGGGTAGACACTTGGGAGCAGTGGAGCTGGTGGATGCAGATGCTGGTACACTGGCAGGTGTGAGTGGAGAGAGCCTTCGTGAGTCCTGTTCAGGTTGCTCCAGTTTTCCCTCTGAAGCAGGAAGCAAGGCCAGCGGCCGAGAGGGCAGATGGCGCGGTGCTGGGGATTTGAGGAGGGGGCGTGGTGAGATAAGCACTGAGAAGAGTGAGGCACTAAGGCAGGAAGCAGGAGGAGAAGGTCTCTCAAGAGGAGGAATCCCGGAATGGAGATCATCACCTTTGTGCACACTGAGAAGGCCAGGAATTAAGACCAGGCCTTCTGGAGATATTGACAATGAACCAGGAGCTAAAGTCTTAAGAGAAATGAGCGGGGCTGAGTCGGTGTTGAGAAGTGACAGTAACAGTGCTCAGGAGTGGGTAGCATGGTGTCTGTGTCTACCCTGCTGCTGCAGCCTCGTTCCGGGGAAGTCACTTTTAATTTTTTTTTTTTAATGTACATACATTAGCTTAAAAAAAAAAATCTCGTAATGACATGAGATTTAAAGCAGAGGGGTTTTAAGGATGGAGAAGGAGGGAGTGGTGAATGTTCTGAAAGCAGCCTTTTGGGCACCTGTCCCACAGGCCACTACTGGAGAGAGTTGCAAGGGAAACAGTGTCCCCAAGGGAGAGTCAGGTTTCCATTCATCACAGTGCATTATACGCATCTGTAAAATCATTATGCCTTCCATGGTCCCATATGCTCACAGAGTCGGTGACTACAGATTAGAATGCATGCCTTGTTATAAGGAGCATATATGTTTAATTTCTCTTTTTAAGGATTGGGAAGTACTTTTTTCCCCCATGATTTGGAAAGTTAGGTTATTGTATTTGTCAGTGAGAAATAATCCGGCAGCTTCTGAATAGTTTTCAAAATCCTAGCAGTCGATCTTCAGTCGAAAATACCTTTATCCTTTTGGGGGTTATTTTAGGGGTGCACTAGGCATCCCATAATACCAAACACTTAGGGGAAGACTTCAGAAACGAAAGCACTCTTCCCTTTCGTGGCCATTGCTGAAACGCCAGTGGCCAAAATGAAGTTCTGTCCCTTTGTGACTTCTGACCGATGCAAGAACCGTAAAAGGCATTTCAGTGCACCTTCCCACATTCGCAGGAAGATTATGTCTTCCAAAGAGCTGAGACAGTACAATGTTCAATCCATGCCCATCGGAAAGGATGATGAAGTTCAGGTTGAATGAGGGCACTACGAGGGGCAGCAGGTCGGCAAAGTGGTCCAGGTTCACAGGAAGAAATGTGCCGTCTACGTTGGACAAGTGCAGCGGGGAGGGCTCATGGCACGACTGTCCATGTGGCCATTCACCCCAGCAAGGCGCTTATCACTAGACTAAAACGGGGTGAAGACCACAAAAAGATCCTCGAATGTAAAGCCAAATCTCACCAAGTAGGAAAGGAAAAGGGCAAATATAAGGAAGAAACAATTGAGAAGATGCAGGAATAATCTTGTATACAACTTTCATTAAAAACTGTTACAGTGATTTTTTAAAAAGCATATGGTAATGTTTCCAACATCCAGATGTAGGACAGCATTTGGACACAGCTTCAAAATAGTACCACTTTCATTTGTGACTCTTCTTTCTGCGTGAGACAATGAGAGGGGGCATAAGCTTCTGGCCTGATGTGGCAATTGCAGCAACTTCCTGTGTAATAGCCAGTCATTAAGCCAGTGCCAAATGGAGAATTAAATGGGAAATTGCAGAGAAGTTCAAGCTAAAGTTAGAAATGGCCAGAGAGCATTGCCTGGGGCAGGTTACAGAAATGGCAACTCTGGAGCTGACATAGGTTAAAAAATAAAAATCTGTTTCTTTTTTTTTTTTTTTTAATTGAAGTATAGTCAGTTACAATGTGTCAGTTTCTGGTGTACAGCAAAAAAATCTGTTTTTTAAAATATTCTTGGCATAGTTTCTTTACTTTTTTTTAAAAAAGGTGATTGTTTTATCAGTTACCATTCATCCTATAAAAATAATAAGCAGCAAAGGCACCCACTTTTTAAAATGTAGAGCCAGTGTGGTGTATACTTGGCACATACACATATATGTGTATATGGATTATAAATTTGGATTTTATATGTATGGATGTCTTTCCTTTCCTTTCCTCCCTCCCTTCCTCCTTCCCTTCCTTCTTTCCCCCTCCTACCTGACCTCCCTCCCTTCTCTTTCTTGTCTTGTGAATTAGGGTCAAATACCAGCTTTCTACCTCTTGGAACATAGGAATAAAGACTGTGTATAATCCATTTGGTCCACATTGATTCTTGGACTAAAAATAGCTTGATTCAGTTTCCAACTTCTTCTCCCACCCCAAGCTCAGATTTTGCTCCCTGTGCAGACTGGGTAGAAGAGGGGGAGTAATGAATAATCAGCCGTTCAGCTGGAATGCTTAGTGGGCAATTTTAATCTTTTTTTTTTTTTTTTTTTTTTCGCATCTTGACCTCTATTTCCAAAGAACATCCTGGTTGGCAGATCTAGCCTGATTAAGATTCTGTTCAGGCATTTAATTCTCCTAAGGGAATTGATAGCTTAATCTCACAATCAAGGCTACCCGAATCTACTCAGAACTTAATTCCTTGAAGGTTATAGGAAATTTATACTTGGGCAAGGCAGGAAGAGCAAACTAATGAGTGAGCTTAGTGATGTAATGAATTTTTTTATATATATAATCTTGAATTACACTTTTTAATGCTTAATCAACAAAGATATTTTAAAAATAAATATTATAGAGTGAATTATATTAGATGCATTAATAGACCTGAACTTTACCTTTTAGTTTGAATTCAAATAGAATGTGTCCCATAAGAAAGGCTGTCCATTGGTTACCTACTTATTGGCTTCCTCATTGTCTTGCATGTTCACTTATATTAAAAGTACTTAGATTGAGAAATAGTTTTCTGATAGAGTTCTGGCTTCACTAAAACAATTTTTCAGAAAGGCAGAATTATAATTAAACATTTCTTCTGAGGTTCTCGCACTATACAAAAACCTTACTGTCTGTATTACATTAAAAAAAAAACCTAAAATACTACAATGTATTTTTTAATGAGCTTTGGCACACAATTTTAAACATGCACATTAATAGATCGACAATATTTATGGGCCAGATTATTCCCATGTTTTGTTGTGGCTTACAGGAGAGAGTGTCTGTCTAAAAATGAGTTCAAGATTTGGCTACATGTGCAAGGAAGTGGCCAGCAGGTGTTTTCTGGATGGCAAATTCAGTTGTTAGAATGATAACAGGATAACAACATCGATCTTGTCCCCAGCAACTGATGATAATGAAACTGGGTCTTGAGAGGAATAAAAACCTTGCATCATTATTTGAATCAATCTTTCATTGGCAGTGCTTGCCAAGGGAGTGTTGTTTCACGACCTTTTTTTTCATTATCAACTCCTTAACAAGTGATTTATGCATTTGTTTTCCTAATTGCCACAAAATGAAATACTGAGGAATAAGATTTTGTAGAGTAGTGGTGAGCTTGGGAGGATCATAAACCATTGTAATATCTAAGTTTTTGTGTTTTTTTTTTTTTTTTTTTTTGCTTCCCTAAGGATTAATTTTCACCCCTGTATTAATTCTCTGTGGTTAGCTGGAACAAAATACTTCAAATTTGGTGGCTTAAAACACAGGCTATTCCCTTACAGTGCTGAAGGCCAGAAGCCTGCAGTTGACTGGGCTGAAATCAAGGTGTTGGCAGGGCTGTACTGCCTCGGAGGTGTGAAGGAACGCCCGTTTCCTCTTCCAGTCTGCCCTCCTTGCATTCATTGGCTCATGGCCCCTTCCTCCACGTTTCAAAGCCAGCAACATAGCGTCTTGTTTCAGTGTCATATTCCTTTCTTGTTTTTTGTCAGATTTTTCTCTGTCTGCCTCTGATAAGGACACTGTGATGAGGGTCTACCTGGATAATCCAGGAAAATCTCTCCATCTCAACATCCTTAACTCAATCACATCTGCAAAATCTCTGCTGCTGTATAAGGTACCACACTCACAGGCTCTGGGGATTAGGACCTGGACATCCTTGGCGGCCATTGTTCAGCCTCCCACAGGGGTAATACCACCCCCTATTGGAAATGCATGTTCTACATATTGAGAAAGAGAAAAAAAATAGAAGAAGATATATATAAATATGTAACTTTGGCTTGTAATCAATTCTTTATTCTATATCTTTAATTATATGTTTAAAATTAATGAGACTCAGGAGCCCTAGAGTTGGTGATGCTCATCTTATTTCAATGTACTAACCTATCCATTTATTTTGCATCACCCTTTTGGCTGGAGCCAGTCAGCAGAGAAGGGCAATGCGTCACTCCAAGGTCAGACAGTGTCATTACCTATCTCTTATTGTTAAGCGGGAAATCCACCATTAAGCTTCCGATTGAGAGAAATATTATTGAGTTGGCAAATGCTTTCAGTGTGTATGTGCAGAGAGTCGTAGGTAACCGCATTTTTTCAGACTGTGGCAAAGAGAAATGAAAATTCTGTGCTGTATTTTAATTTGCTGCAGAGTTTCTCCTCCAGGATCGACCATTCTGTTGAGCACCCCCAAGTCAGACAGTGCTGGAAATGCCAGCGTGTGGAAGGCAGTGTCTGCCTCTCTCAAACTGTTCAGAGGGCTAAAATGAATACATAATTAATTCTAGTAGTGGAAGTCACTTCTCTCCCCCTGGGCTGCTGTTTAGGATCGCTGCCTGAATGAAAGCAGAAACCTACCTGACATCCTCTAAGCCTGACTTACATCCTCTGGGGACCATGCAGCGGATACCACTGGGCTCTCCAGCCTGCGTGTGTATTACTAATTAAAGACACGCTGCCAGGGTCTTCTTTATTTATTGCATGGCTAGCTTAGATGGCGTGGAAATTGATCAGTTCTCTATTAACAATCCATGAGCTGCACTCCCATCTGAAATGAGCAGAGGCTGAACAATACATTTAACACAATGATTGAGGTTGAATTCAACAAGAATCCTGATGAAGTCCAACTAGATTCTTAGTGCTCTGCTCCAGCGGCTTTTGGAGATAGACTTTTTTCCCTGACACACTTCACCAAATCATGGGCTTAAAAACAGTTGTATTTGCCCTCATTCTTGGGCAAATAGGACCTAGGCATCCTAATTTTTTTTTTAAACAAGATTGCCACAGAATGTTACTAAAAGCCTATGTTTATGTTTGATAAAGCAGTGCACAAAAGAAAAGTTGTATTCAGTAAAATTCCTTACAAGTTAATTACTTAAAACTTTGCAAATAACTGAAGTTAGATGCTTTGGATTTTGTTTTTAGAGCTAAGTGCAGATTTTGCAAGGGCATTCATCTCCATGTCGGCCAGGGTTTAATACTGGTTCTACAAATATTAGCTGAGTAGCCTTAGGCAAATGATTATCCTTTCGGGGCCTCAATATTGTTATCTATTAAATGGGAATAAAAATAATACCTGCCTCGAGGAGGTGTTGTGAATCCTCACATGTGTGCTTGGCATGGCTACTGGCATATGGCAGGCAGTGGGGCCAGAGTTAGCTTTTGCATTATTTCAGTGCTGTTTGCATATATTTTTAGAATGCACTTAGGATTATTTCTCAGGAATAGCATTCCAGAAGTAGAATTACTGGATCAAATGATACAAGGTTTTCTTTTCTTTTTTTTTTTTTTAAGGTCATGCATGTAGCTTTATTGCTTTTCTAGAGGATTAAAGCAGTGTATGCTCTCATTCATAATGGAAGAGAGTTCCCATTTCACTGAGCCCTGGCAAGCATTAAGCTTCGTAACTCTGTCAGGTTGCTTATTTGATAGCTAAAGAGTGGCATTTCAGTGTTAATTTATGAGGTCATTGACGATAGGGACATGGTTTATCGTCTTCATCACTACATCCTAGCCCAGAGCTTGGCATATACTAGACATCCAGAAAAAAGAACAAATCAGTGACGAGAAATTAACTACTTTCATTAATTTGTGGAATAATAAATATGTACATTCATTAATTAAGGAGTAATTGCTACACCTTCATTTTTTGCACGTTTGTTAGGTTTCAGCGTCTCTATTATTTATGTGTGGTTCAAGAAATTATTGACTTCTTAATCATTTGCTCTGAGTATTCGCCCCAGTTTATTTGCCTTTAGATTTTATTTTATTTTTGACACATTGAATTTTTGGCAGTTCTGTTTTTAAATCTGCTGCGTGTTTCCTTTGAGATTCCTTTTAGTAGTTTTAAGGGTAGAATGTTTTTTCTTCCTTCTTCTCCCCTTTACCCGTCTCAAAACTATAAAACTATAATGCTCATTTATATCAGTTTTTATGGTTTAATTTTTACTCTTAACGCTTTAGTTTATGTGAGATTCAGCTTGGTGTGAGGAACAATGTGAGAATTTAAATTTAAAATGTTCCCCTAAATGGCTAAATGTCCCAACACCATTTACATCATGATGCTTCTCTTTTTATAAGAATATTAAATTCTATTCTTTGTATTCAAGCATCATAAATAGCTTAAACTGAGAGAACTGGGGTAGATTACAGTCTCAAAAAAACCACCCCAGAATATTTTTATAATGTTAGCAAAAGAAATGAAAAGAATTAATTGTTAGTAAAGTTATTTTCAATTCAAGGGATGAAAAATAGGCCATATTTAATACATTATTACTGTTTCCCAGAATATACAACATTTATGATTTGACATAGATCTTTTAGACATGATTTATAAGCTTTTAGAATTTGCATATAAGCCCTGGGTTAAGGATTTACATTTATGATGAATCTCAATATTTTTACTTTGAGTATCAGAAAAATACAAGAGTGTAATCCAATTTAATTTTATTTCCCCCAGCCTGATTGGTCAGCAGTCGGATTTGATTAGTTTTCTGTAACCTAAATATTCAGTAGCCTAAGGGTTTCTTACCAGGTTTCTGAATAAATAAAGCATGTTTTCGGTCTGAGTGAATTTCTTCATAATTTCTCTTTAATTAAAATTGATTCCTTTTAAAAGACATTTGTATTTTCTTTTCTAGAAGTACTCCAACACTATTCAGTCTTCACTGTGTTGTGTTTTGCTATCCTGTCTTGTCCTATTTCTGGTGTATTTTGTCTTATTTCTGTCCTATTCTGTTATTTTCTCTACCTACTCTTATGCCAGAGATTCCCTTTGTGATGATTGTATAATAATATGTTAAAGTTTACTGTTACTGTTTTTCTCTTTTTCTTATGTTTCAATTACTTTGGTGGCCCTTTAATTTTTGGTTCATGTTTAAATGGTCTGATCTAGTTTTTAGATTATCAATACGCCTGTATGCTTGATCGATAGCACAATTTGGAAGATGAGCTCAGGCTCCCTTTTTTTCTCCTGTGCTGACTTAATATTTCTTCTAGGAGCGACCTTAAAAATTCATTAGTTCAGTTGTCTACAAGGTAAGAAGAGTCATCCTTCATCAACTGTCCCAAAATTAAAATAATTGATTTCATGTACATTCTCTAAAATAAAATATGGAAACCAGTGATGTTCACAACCAGACACTGCAAAAATCAATACTAAGTTTCTTTTGTATTTGAAATCGAGAGCTAATAACAGCTGCTTATAGGATTTTCCAACCTAATCTTTTTTCTGCTAATAGGTGCTCAGTCTGACAGAGCTCCTAAGGACCATTTCACCCTGTCTCTCTTTGCCGTCCCCCTTTATGCAAATAAGATGACCCTTACATCCAATCAAATCATCACAACAGGCTTTTCATCATTTTTAATGGAACGTCAGTTTCTTGCACCTGCTTGCCTGGTACCCAAAACCTTGCATCTCCCTTCAATCTGCAGCACAGAATGTTCATCAGAGGGAGTTACCTTCAAGTGCCTACTTGTTATTCTAGTCCTGTCAAAAACTCAGCTGACAGATACGCAAGGGTCATAGCCCAGGTGACACACAATCTGCCAAATCCCCCATTTTTTCTTAAGTTTTAGCCTTCTCTTGACACAGAGTATTAGAAAACTGTATACTCTTATCAGCAATATGATGTGATGTTTAAAAATAGGGACTAAGAAGTCAGATAAGAGTTGAGTTCAAATTCAGGCCCCACCACTTACTTTCAGTGGAATCTTGTCTAAATCACATCATCTTTCTAAACTTTGACATAATTGACATATATTCGGTTTACAGTATGTAAATTTCTGGTTTACAGCATGGTGATTCAGTTATACATATATATGTATCCTTTATCATATTTTTCGTTATAGGCTATTACATGGTATTGAATATAGTCCCCTGTGCTCTACAGTAGGACTTTGTTGTTTATCTATTTTATATATAGTAGTTAGTATCTGCAAATCTCGAACTCTCAATTTATCCCTTCACCCCACATTTAACCCCCGGTAACCATAAGTTTTTTTTTTCTTGGGGGGGAGGGATTTGAGTTTTAATTAACATGTGGACAAATATAATATTAATTTTTTAAAATTTGAAATTTTCATGAACAAAATCTTTTCTGTAGTATTTCATTATAGTCACTATTCTGTAGCTGAGCCATTGAAGGGAAAAGGATCTAGCCTTTGGTGTAGCTGAGAAATGGTTTGTTGTTTGTTTGTTTTAATTTTATTTTCTGTTGAAGTGTAGTTGATTTACAATGTTAGTTTCAGGTGTACAACAAAGTGATTCAGTTATGCATATATATAGACATGTATTTTCAGATTCTTTTCCATCATAGTTTATTATAAGAAATTAAGTACAGTTCCCTGTGCTATACTATACAGTAGGCCCTTGTTATTTATCTATTTTATGTATAATAGTGTGTATCTGTTAATTCCAAACTCCTAATTTATTCCTCTCCCCTCTTTCCCCTTTGGTAATCATAGTTTGTTTTCTATGTCTGTGAGTCTATTTCTGGTTTGTAAATAACATTTTAATCTTTTTTTAGATTCTACATATAAGTGATATCATATGATACTTGTCTTTGTCTGACTTACATAATATGACAATCCATCCATGTTGCTGCAAATGTCATTATTTTATTATTTTTTATGGCTGAGTAGTATTCCATTGTATAAATATACCACATCTTCTTTATCCAGTCATCTGTTGATGGACATTTAGGCAGTTTCCATGTGTTGGCTATTGTATACAGTGCTGCTGTGAACATTGGGGTGCATGTATTATTTTGAATTAAAGTTCCCTCTGGATATATGCCCAGGAGTGGGGTTGCTAGATCATATGGTAAGATTAGTTTTAGTCTTTTGAGGAATCTCCATACTGTTTTTCACAGTGGCTGCACCAAACTACCTTCCTACCAGCAGTGTAGGAGTAAGCCTCTCCACAGCCTCTCCAGCATTTATAGTTTGGACTTTGAATGATGGCTATTCTGACTGGTGTGAGGTGATACCTCACTGTGGTTTTGATTTGCATTTCTCTGATAATTAGTGATATTGAGCGTTTTTTCATGTGCCTATTGGCCATTTGTATGTCTTCATTGGAGAAATGTTTGCTTAGGTCTTCTGCCCAGTTTTGGATTGGGTGGTTTGTTTTTTTGTTATTGAGTTGTATGAGCTGTTTGTATATTCTGGAAATTTTAAGCCCTTATCGGTCACATCATTTACAAATATTTTCTCCCATTCTGTGGGTTGTCTTTTCATTTTGTTTATAATTTCCTTTGCTATGCAAAAGCTGGTAAGTTTAATCAGTTCCCATTTGTTTATCTAATGGTGTTTTTAAAATCAGATAACTAGAATTCTGCGACTTTTGTATGTTTCTCTTTTCACTTGTTGGCTGGGAATCAGAGCTGAGTGGAAAGCTCAGTTAAAGTGAGTAATTGAGGCCTGGGCAGGATAATGCTGTTTGGTACGCAAGCTATTTGCCCAAGTGAGAAACCTGTTGTCTAAGATCAATTGATTTTCCTAAAGCAAACAGTTGGTAATTCAAAACCAGAGTTGAATTACTGGTTTATATTCTTATCTGCACTGAGCAGAGTTTCCCTGGAACAATTAAGTCATATTGACACAGGGGTCTCATTTCTCAGTCCCAGTAGCTACATCACGTCAGTGTTTGCATTCATGCTTCTCAAGAATATTTGCTGCCTCTCTTTTTTTTTTTTTTTATTGTCTAAAATTTCACATTTTAACTGCTTTTTTATGTAGGCATATTTTATTTATAATGGCCTCAAACATTTTAAGCAGAGAGTAGAAATAATCATCATAATAAAATACGAATGATGATATAATCCAAATCAGCAGAGACAAAGAAAGCAAAAGAGGCCGTAGTGTAATGGTTAAAGCATGGGATCCAGAGTCAGATACTCCTGACAGTCAGATAGATAGAACTAGATGAGACAGTGCAAAGCTCTTGGAGTAGTTCATAGGATAAGTGCCCAATAAGCAGTAGTTTAAGGAAAAACAGTGAAATTATAACTTAGTGCCACAGGCATTTTAAAGATTGCGTATTGGGTTGAGGCAAAGTTGAGATTTGGAAAGAAAAAGTGGCCCTCAGCAATTTTTTTAAAATCAAGAAACATGAGCTATAGTAGACAAAAAAAATGCCTAACTTTAACCTGGCTCCTGTTAAGTTTAAGAATTATTTAAAGAACATCACAAATGCCTGATTTAGTTAAATTCTTTGAGAAGGTCTAATTCCAAATTCCAGAGCTGGAGATGGACATGGTCATCACTGGACTTCAGTTTTTAAAATCAGGACATTCAAGGAGCAGCCAACATTGCTTTCAATTCTCTCTCTAATAGGTGGAAAGACTTTTGCTAGCTGAGTGGCAAGAGTGGAAAAGGAATGTTAAAAATACCCACTGGTCTCATTTTATTTTTAAGTCAGAAGGGAAAATTCCTGAAATGTTGCCTGACTTGACTTATCCAGTTTAGAACAGAAGGATCGTTTAGATTGAAAAATAGTAGCCTGCTGGTAAATAAGGGAAATAATACCTTTGAATCTAGGGGCACCTGAATGGCCTTTTATTTCATAAGTTATGTCTCCCCTTCTTAGGATAACCAGGAGAAGGATGGGAGAGATTAGTCTCTAAGGAGGAAAAGAATTTATTATCTCTACCTCCAGAAATAACATTGTAATTACGGGACAGATTTCCACCAAACTGTTTTTAGAAATTGCACATTTTTAACTGATTAGGAAGAACTATGAAGAAAGCATCTTTATAGTTATTTGAAATTCGTAGTTTTTCCAAGTGTTTATTTTTACTTTCCTCCTCCCACTATTCCGCATTTATCAGATGTTTATTGAGCACCTTCTATTGGGCAGATACTGGTCTGGGCACTGGAGATACAGCAAGAAACAAGACAGCATCTTTGTCCTCATGAAGCTTACATTTGAGTGAATGAGATGGACAATAAACATAATTACAATAGTCTGTCATGTTGTAAAATGGGAAATCCTCATGGAGGGATTGGTGTGTTGGGTGTGCGTGACATCAAGAGTGTTGATGTGCTGATCATGTTTGGTTTGAGATGCCTGCTAGATCTCCAAGTGGAGAATAAGAAGGTAACTGGATATGTAAGTCTGGAGCTCAAAGCAGAGGCTGATGCTAGGGAAAGGAATATAGGAGTTATCAGTGAATGCATGACGATTAAAGCCATGGGTCCAGATGTGATCACCTGTGGAGTGACAAGAGAACACAGCCAGCAGTCAGACCTCAGACACTCCAATATATGGAGGTCAGCGAAGAAAAGGAGTCATTAAAGGAGACTGAGTCTTAGAGATAAATGTGTTTCCAAAAGGGTAAATGAAGAACTGTGTGAGCAAGATGAAACTTAGGACTGATCATTAGATTTGGCAGGATGTAGGGAGGTTGCCAATGAGTGTGGCAAGAGATTTCCCTGGAGTGGAGGGAACCAAGGCCTGATCAGGCTGCAGAGAGAAGGTGAAGAAATGGAGATGGCAGGTATAGACAGATTTAGTTCAGTAATTTGCCAGGAAAGGTGGCAGAGGGATGGGGACACTATTATTTTTGTTTTCTTTGTTATTAGTTTCTTCTGTGGTGGTGGTTTATTTTCATGGGGGTTGTGTGTTTGTAAACTGATGATCCTTCAAGAAGGATAAATTGGTGATGAAGGAGAGAGGTAGGATGGATAACTGCGGAAGTTAAGTCCTTGAGCAGGTAAGATCTCTCTTCCTGATATGCATAAAGATGGAAACCTTGAAATGAAAGAAAAAAAAAGATTCTTGTACTGATATCAAGAACCCTGCGTTAGGATAGGGTGCGGATGGTGTGGGAGTAGGGGGAAGGGGGAACTGGGAATCTGAGGAGCCTGTATCAGTACCATTTCCTAGGGAAAGGAACCCCAGGTGGGTAGGGTAGAGTATGGTACCAATTGCGCCCCCCGCCCCCAAAAAGGATTTGAACAAGCCAACTTCCTGGCTCCCTGGGATGAAAACGTGAGCCTGGGCTTTACCGGCAGGAAGCCTGAAGTAAACTGGGATCGCTTCACAACAAAGCACGTTCTTCTAGCTTGTATGTGGCTTCTTTGAAATAGCTTAGTTGATTCCGTACTTTGGTTAACAGTGTGTAAATCTAAAGTGATTTGTTTGTCTGTCTGTGAATGTGTCTTTCCTCTTCCCGCTTCGTCTCTCATCTCGAGCTGAAACAGGAGACAAGACAGTTTCCGGTGTGAATTTCATAGAGGAAGCTGATACAGATCATTATGGCTGGAGAGGGAGTGTCCCTGTGTTTCCTAGTGTCCCTGACAGCATGCAGATGGAGTCTGGCTTACAGTGCTCTGAGTTTGGGAGTGTTTTCCTAGAGATCGCTGAGGGCTTCAGGAGCCTACAGATGAGTTTGTTCGTTTGCTTTTTAGTAGTTTAAATGCTGCCGGTTAATTGGCAGCATTGAGCTGAAGTTGTTCCATTATCGTATTTTTAGTTCATTTTTAGGCACAAATATCTTCCTATATGATCTGATAATACCGATCATTTGCAAGTGATTTTATTGCAGCACCAGTTTGGTTCCCAGGAATGCAGAAGCATGGATCCTCCACTAGACACTTGAAAAGGAAATAATAAGGACTTAGAAATAAATGTTGTCTAGGTTAGTATAACAGACCATTTTGGTGAGGGACCCACTCTTTGAAATCAAATAAGAGACACAAGAAAGAATGCTGGGAGAACCTGTATGACAGAATGAAAAGAATAAAAATCATATCATTGTGTTAATTCCACAGCCACAGATCTATGACGCAAAAGAATCGCTAAAACTAAAGCTTGTCTTGTTGATACATTTATTAGTGTCTTGTTTCTCTTTTTAGATTCCACATTTGAGTGATGTCATATGGTATTTTTTCCCCTTTCTTGGGGGTGGGAAGGGATAAATTGGGAATTCAAGATTTGCAAATACTAACTAGTATATATAAAATAGATAAACAACAAATTTCTACTATATAGCACAGGGAACTGTATTTAATATCTTGTAGCAACCTATAATGAAAAAGAATATGAAAACAAATATATGTATGACTGAAATGTTACGCTGTACACCAGAAATTGACACATTGTAAACTGACTATACTTCAGTTAAAAACAAAACAAAACTAAACTTGTCCTACACGACATTTATCACAAAGAAATTCTGTTTGGACATTGAGTCAAACTTTCCTGACTAGATTGCACACAGTTAATGTTGTATGCTCTGCAATTACCCTCTTTCTGTTCCAATCTGGGTTTCATCACGTATTAGCTGTGTGGACTTTGGGCAAGTAACTCCTTTGCACCTCAGAGAAATAGACACAATAACAGTGCCTACCTTAGTGGGGTATTGCTGAGGATAAAATGCAACCACGTACAGAACAATGAGAATGATGTCAGCGACACAGATGAGATTTTTTTTTAATCATAAGATGACTGTCTAGAAAACATAGTGCAACTTGCAGTGTATATTGATCGTTCACTTAATTTTAGGGATGGTGAAATGATAGGGCAGTGATGGCAGACTTACTGAATACTCAAGGATGAGAAATGAAACTTGGGTTTTACCTTGTTTTGTCATTGCCTTTCACTAGGTATTCATTCCATTTACTTTTCAAAATTGTAGTATTTTCATCTTTATTACCTACAGACATATTCTCAGTAAGTGTAGGCCACACCTTATGTAATTGTGAGGATGACATTGCCAACTCAATTTCTAGTCTTTTTGAGCCTGCTGGAACCTATGCAAATTTTCCCTCTTTGAATTTTTTATGTTTACCCCATTTTTTCTGGCTGGAGTAGAAAATTGTCTTTAAAGTTATTGCTGCTACAAAGGAAATTCTAGTCCTCAAAACATCAATTAGACACAACCCTTCATTGCTGTTATATACATTTAAAAAGTTTTCTACACGTATATTAAAAATATTTAAACAAAGTAGAATGGCATAAAGACGACATCTTTCTTCACCACTGCCCAACCTCCAGTCCTACCCTGTAGAAGGAACCACTTATATTAGGTTTCTGTAACAAATTACCAAATTTTGTGGATTAAAAAATACAGATTTTTAATCTTACAGTTCTATAGTTCAGAAATCCGAAATTTGTCTCACTGGAGCTAAAACCAAGATGTTACCAGGGCTGTATGTTTCTTACTTGAGGCTCTAGAAGGGAGTCTTTTTCTCTTGCCCTTTCCAGCTTCTAGGGGCCGCCCGCATTCCTTGGTCCATGGTCCCCTCCTCCGTCTTCAGCATCAAGCTACATCCTTCTCACGCTGCCATCTCTCTGGCTCTCGTCCTCTGCCTCGCTTCCATTTTTCATTGTGCCCACCTGGATAACCCAATCTAATCTCCATACTTCATGGTCAGCTGATGACCAACCTTAACTCAACTGCAACCTTATTCCCTCTTATTACCTAGTTTCCCTCTAGGGCAATTAAAAGAGCAATGAGTCAGTAGATAACATTGCTTAAAGAGCAATTTCCTTCTTTTGTCCGCCTTGTTCAGTTGGTCTGCTTTTCTTCTCTCTGAGCTCTGGAGAGACATTTTTTTCTCCCAAAGCAAAAGCACTGAGATCCAGTCAACGCTTTGACGGAGACCCATCCCTTGTTCCTTAGACTACATCCTGCTCAGGCTGCCATAACAAACCATCACAGACTTGGGATGCGCAGACAGCAGAAATAGACGTTATCTCACAATTCCGGCCCCGAGGTCCAGGGGCAGCCGATTTGGTTCCTGGCTTGCTGCGCCCCCAGCTGGCTTTTCCTCTGTGCTCACAGGAGGAGAGCCAGCTGTCATTGCTAAGGGTACTAATCCTGTCCGGCCACAGCCCCTCCCCCATGACATCATCTAACTTTAATTACCTCCCAAAGGCCCCATCTGCAGATACCATCGCCCTGAGGGGGTTTGTGCTGCTTCAACATAGGAATTCACCGGGGAAGCAATTCAGGCTGTAACAGTCATCTGGATGGAGTTTGAAAAAACTCTTATCCAGGCCAAAGCGCATCTCTTTTTAAAGTAGTAGAAGCATAATTGCTAATGTGACCCTTTTTAAATGGTCACTTATTCTACAGATATTTCTTGTTTGTGCCGTGTGACTCACCGGCTTAAAGCTCTCCTAGTGATGAAGAGCGCTGAACCTGGGGAACAGAGCCATTCTGCCCGCTGTGCTCTGTGAGGCCGTGGCCAGGCACCTGGCTACCTGCTCCTTGCTGCCTCCCTGAGGGCCTCTGTCCCTGCTTCTCACTCTCCCTGCAGCGCCTTGCCCCAAGGCGGCCAGCTCATGCTCATCGTTCAGGCTCCCACTAAACGTCATCCGTCTTAGGACGTCCCTGACACCCAGTCACAGCTGTGTATTCCTTGGGCTTGCTGGTCTGGGCCAGAGGCTTTGCTGGATGTAAAAAAAGACAAAGACCGGGAGCAAAAAGCCAGGCTTATTACAGCGTTAGCCTTAAATGTGGGCGGGTGTGTGTGTTAGCAAGAATACCTAGCATGTCCTGAACACCTGCTGTGTGTGAAGCACTATGCCAGAGGTTCAGCATTATTTCTCTAATCTAATCTTTACAGCGGCCTCTGATGCACGTATGATTGTTATCCTCACTTTACGTCAGGTCAGCAAACTGCAGCTTATGGCGGTCAACTCACTTGCCAAAGGCCGTACACGACCAGGTATAGAGCTGGGAGTTATCCATTTTCGTTGGGCTACAGACTTTAAGCCCAATAAGATTTCCCTTTGGCCAAATGATCGACAAGACTCAGTAAGACAAAGCATCTTTATTTTAAAAAATTGAGACAATAATAGATCAGAAGGAATATTGTGAAAAGAGGCAGTGATGATTAATGAAGATAAAGGTGTTTTGTGATCGGACAGACCTGAGTGTGAGCTCTGACCCCGCCACCCGCTGGTTCTGTCACCGTGGATTAAAGACTTTTCTTATCTTCCGTTTCTTGCCTGTAAAAAGGAACTTATGATTACATGAGCAAAGAAACACTGGCACTGACAGATTCTCAATGTTAGTTTGATTTTCTTGAATAATATTAACAAAATTCAGGTATCTCTTCTGTGCAGTTTAGCACTAAGCGCAAATAAGCATCGAATAATCTCTTTTTAATGGGTTTATAGCACTTTAAGCTTGCCTTCTGAATGTCATCGTAAGTCTGGTGACTGAGACACTGGGCAGTAACTCAGTAGGAATATTTATTACAGTTGTTCACTTTGATTTTTTAAACGCTATTTAATTTTATGTTTGCTTAAAATTGACTTGTTTTAAGCCAGTCATAACTTGGGCCCCAGGCATATATTAATTTACAATTGTGATTGATCCAAAATCTCATTACTTAGATTTATATCCTCAATTCACTAATGAAAGATATTAAAATAATGTTGAATAAAATATATGGATAGTAATAAAATAATACAATATAGCTTCAAAATCTGAATATAACTGTGATAGTATTTGTGTTGTGGCTGATTCTTTACAAAAAGCAGTTCCAGGTTACTGAAAAATCCATGTTTTAAAAGCCTATCAGTCTAATGTTTCTGGAAAATGTAAGCTTTACCGAAAGTTTTCAACTTTCATAGAAGTGAAAGTAAGTAAGTGAGGTACCACTAAAGAATCAAAGACATCTCACACATAATTGTATTAATTAAATGGTGGGAACATATATTATCTCACTATTTAACTCAGTAAAATGTTAAGTAGGGAAAACAAAGAAGGTGATTATCAGGAGGCTTTAGGTAAAACTGTAACAAGATTTAAAAAAAAATGAACTATTTCTCCCACATACACACTGAGGGTTCATTTGGCTGATAGTGATTCGAAATATATATTTTGTAGTATTTCTTTGGCCGTGGCCCACACACTAAAGGCAGACATTTCTCAGTTAGTCATTTTCAGGTTTGTTGCCTAAGATGCTAATTGAAATTCAAGGCAGGGAAAACTGCGTCACCAACTTTTGTGTGACAGTGAAAGGCTTTCTCATTAGACTTAGCTTGGTATAAAAGCTTCTCCTCCCTGCCGCCTGAGAGGGACCCTGTGTGTGAAGTGTGTCCAGTGGGGTCTTCAAAAGCCATGTAGACACCAGGCGCTCACCAGCCGGAAGCCCTCGTGCTGTCTCCGCAGCAGTGAGCCCTGAGCAGCAGGTGCCAAAAGAAGATGCCCAGTGCACTTTCCAAAACTCTTTCCCAGGGCTGGGGGAAGGGAGCCGCCCTGGGGACCCCTGTGCGGAGCTCCGAGTCTCCAGGGAGGGAAAGCACGTCCTTATCCCCCAGACGCTCCCTTTCCTCCCTGAATTGGAGTCTTTTGAACCTCAGAGCCACATACCACACTGCTTGGAGCTGGAGGCTCCCACAGCCCCTCGGTCCTCTCTTCACCGTGAATTCAGCCTGATTTGCAGAGGACCATTCACTTTCCCCTTGCATGTTTTAGTCTTTTACTTTCAATTTGTTTTCTTTGGCTTTCTGCCTGAAGCCAGGAGACAAAGTCAGTCAGAATGTGTTAATGAAAAGAGCTCAAAAAAGAAAAAAAAAAAAAAAAAAAAGAGCTCAAACTTAGGATCTGGGAGATTTGGATCAAAACCTAGGACTATCATTTCCTACCTCTGTGAATTACCCCAGTTTCCTTCGTCTCTCTGGGCTTCAGTTTACTGATTATTGTAGTAGAATAGATACCACAAGTTCTTTTTATTTAACTATTTGTCCCGCATTTAACTACCAACTACTAATATTATGCATTTGTTATATGTGGTTGAATCATAGCATTCTTTTGCTGTCTTTTTATGCCTGAGAAATTTCTTTCCTCTGCCTGGTACATCCTATGTAAGTGGCGAAAACAACTTTTATTAAAACATTAAATAATCAAGTTTTCCCACTTCAATGGCACTGTAATGGATTGAAAAATTCACTTTGAGCGACTGTAGAATAAGTAATGACAAAAAAAACATTTTATAAAAGAAAATGTAAAAGAATGAGAAAACTACAAGACTTAGAGCCTATTTATAACCTTCACCTGCCAAGAAGGATAAAAGTTACTGAGTATATTTATTCGATTTATGTATACCTTTCAGATATGTCCAATCTAAACTGAATTTCTGCTAAGAGAGTAGTATTCAAGTATTTCTTTTGTTCATCTTGCCTTATGGTACTTTGTTTGGTTTTAGGAGTCTGTCTGCAAAGATGCAGTTTGTAGAAACATATTCCAATGATTTCTTACTGTTACAGAGTGCATGAAAAAATGCCTCAGAATATTATCTTAGGAATGCAACTTGTAGCCTTGACACTCGGCTTCCCTGCAGGGCTGACTTGTATGGTCTGCCTTTTGCGGATGGAGCAGCTCACTGTCTCCTGACTGTTCAAGGTGTGAGCCAGGGGGGCTACGCCTCGTCTTCTGTGCAGTGTCTTCCTGGGCGGCTGCTGGAATTCATTATTTATTGCCCTCCACTCTCCTCGCCTCCATTTCTGTTATGTTTGCTTTTCCTAAAGTTGCAGCAGTTACACAGGGTCAGATCATTGAGAAGACTCACCGGAGTCCAAAGGGTGTGTTCGTATAAGGTTTTGTAGGGGTGGAAAACTTTCCTTCTTCCCTTCTAAGTTCATTGGCTGGTCTTATCATTAAATTGACATAAGACAGATTAACAGAAGAAAACTGTAAGGGAGCCCCATAAAAATATGAGACTCCCCAGCAGCCAAGTAATCAAGGCTTATGTACCATTCCGAGCTAAGAGGGCGGAGGTAGGGGTCTGGAGCTTCAAAGGGGAGGAAGACAATTCACAGAAGATGAGAAGAGCAGGGGTTTGGCAAACAAATGTTGGCCACGCTATGCAGACAGGTCTTTTTTTTTTTTTTTTTTTTTTGGTAATTGAAGCACAGTCAGTTTACAATGTTGTGTTACTTTCTGGTGTACAGCATAATGATTCAGTCGTATGTATACATACATATATTCGTCTTCATATTCTTTTTTGTTATAGGTTATTACAAGATATTGACTCTAGTTCCCTGTGCTATACAGTATGAACTTGTTTATCTATATTATACATAGTAGTTACTATCTGCAAATCTCGAACTCCCAATTAATCCCTTCCTACCCCTTCCCCACCACTGGTAAACCATAAGTTTGTTTTCTATGTCTGTGAGTCTGTTTCTGTTTTGTAAATAGATTCATTTGTCTGTCTGGGTTTTTTTCTTTAGATTCCACATATAAGTGATATCATGGTATTTTTCTGTCTCTTTCTGGGTTACTTCACTTAGAATGATGATCTCCAGGTCCATCCATGTTGCTGCAAGTGGCATTATTTTATTATTTTTTATGGCTGAGTAGTATTCCATTGTGTAAATATACCACAACTTCTTTATCCAGTCTTCTGTCGATGGGCATTTAGGTTGTTTCCATGTCTGGGCTATTGTAAATAGTGCTACTATAAACATTGGGGTGCATGTATCATTTTGAATTAAAGTTTCCTCTGGATACATGCCCAGGAGTGGGACTGTTGGATCACATGGTAAGTCTATTTTTAGTCTTTTAAGGAGTCTCCATTCTGTTTTCCAAAACGAGTGGCACAAATTCCTTTGTGAGCAAAATTTTCATATCACATCTTAGTTCTTGCGGGATCATGAAATATCATCACTGCTTTGAAATTACGGTTATTTCTTAAATCTGCCACTCGGTTTGATTACACATTCCACTAATAAAGAAGCACATGTCTTACTGTATCAGTTATGTGTTAAGGTGTAGCAAATTGCCCCAAATATTAAGGGCTTAAAATAATACCCATGATCCTGTGGGTCAGATATTTGAGCTGTACTCAGCTGGGTGTACCTTACAGACTAGCCTGGGGCCACTCCTGTGGTGCCGTCATCTGGCAGCTCAGTTGAGCCAGATAGTTCGACACGTCTCAGTCCGGCACCGGGCAGCCGGCGCGGACTGCGGGCTGGGCCCGGGCTCCAGCAGGCTGGCTGGGGCTGCTTCATGGGTGGCCTTGTTCCAAGAAAGAGCAAGCACTTCAAGGCTTCTGGGGACTGAGGCTTCCCCTGCGTTCTGTGGGTCGCAGCAAGTCAGAGGCCAGTTCAGAGTCGGTTTGAGCAGAAACTCCACAGCGTGTGACCGCAGAGAAGTGTGATTAACTGGGGGCCACTACTGTAACCATCTCCCTGATTGCCATATCATAATCTTAAAAAATATTGTATTAGCTTAAATGTAACATAATCAGTGTCCTTGGTAATCCTGTCTTTTTTTTTTTTTAACATTTTTTTATTGGGTTATACTCATTTTACAATGTTGTGTCAAATTCCAGTGCAGAGCACAGTAATCCTGTCTTTTACACTGGAAGGGAGGAAAATTTCCTTCCACCCTCTTCGGTTCTGCGACTGGAACTAAGAATTAAACTGACATAAAACAGATTAACGGGGGGAAAAAAGCTTGCAGATTTATTTAATTTTTTTTACTTGTACATGGGAGCCTTCAAAGGGAAAAGGAAGAGCAGAAAAGGTCATTAAGGCCCCAAGGCTTATGTAGCTTTTTACACAAAGAATGATAAATCCGGGGCTGTGACAAGACAAAGGGGCTTGGGTGACAGGCAGTGTATCGTGGGACAGTGAGGAGGAAGTATGTGTGGGAAACCAAGGAAGGTGATTTTAGCAGGTCTGTCTGTCTGGGTCATTTTGGCATAGACTACCCGTCTCTGGTGATGAGAACGTTATCTTCCTGGTCCGGGGGGGCACCTCCCTCCAGGGAAATTTCATGTCCTGCTTTTAGGTAGAAAGGAGGAGGACAGAGAGGCCTTCCTCCCTCTGCTATTTGTCAAGTGCTTTCAGCTCAAAACGGTCAATGTACCAAAGTGGCATATTTTGGCCTGGGAGGTTCTGAACCCTTTCGATGTCCCTTAGAATATTATTCTGAGAAGAGGTCCATTGGCTTCACCAGGTGGTCAGAAAGGGCCATGGCACAAATGGGGTTAAAGACCCCTGATCTGGAGGCAAGGAATTGTGGGAGGTGGGATGCAAACGCCTGAGGGCCGGAGCCACTGGCAGGCCCACCACGGGGAGGGAGTGGAGGGGATCTCTGTGGCTGCAGCCGGGTGACTGAGGCCAGAGTGGCTGGACCAAGGCAGTTGGAAGACTTTGAAACTTGCAGAGGGGATCTCCCCACCAGCCCTGAGTATGGAAAGTTGGTATTGTATGCATACTAACTTTATTTTATGTTTCATAATACATTGTGGCTATCTTTCCATTCTAGTGCATAAAGCTTTTTTTCTTGTTCTTTTTAATAATTTTATAATGCTCCACTAAGAGATGCATGATCATTTATTTCACTGATCCCCCATTAGCAAACATATAGATTGTTTCCAATTTTTTTGTGTCCATATACCTGGATTTCTTTTTCTTCTTCATTTACCTCTAAGAAAATTTACTTAATGATTTTTAGTGGGGAGAGGGTATAGCTCAGTGGTAGAGTGTGTGCTTAGCATGCAAGAGGTCCTGGGTTCAATCCCCAGTACTGCCATTAAAATCAATCAATCTAATTACCTCCCCCCTCCACCACCAAAAAAAAACTAAGAAAAAAGAATGATTTTTAGGTGTAAAATTGCTAGATTATGTTATGTGTACGCGCTTTTAAAGTTTGATCGAGATCACTAAATTGCCATTCAAAAAAGGTGGTACCGATTTATAATCCATGAGGTGTTTTTTATTATGTTTTAACTGCCAAGACTTCATTCTACACTTCACAAAATTAAGGATAAGAACGTTTTGTATTGACTGTTTATTCTTTCGTTGCAGAACAATGAGATGTTGGAGCTACAGAGAATA
This sequence comes from Camelus bactrianus, assembly GCF_048773025.1. Lineage (NCBI taxonomy): Eukaryota > Metazoa > Chordata > Mammalia > Artiodactyla > Camelidae > Camelus > Camelus bactrianus. Next base: position 20,280,128 of record NC_133572.1, read on the forward strand.
CGGATGAAGGATGAAATACGAGAATACAAATTCCGGGAGGCCCGCCTCCTTCAGGACTACACCGAATTAGAAGAAGAGAACATCACGTTGCAGAAGCTGGTGTCCACATTAAAGCAGAACCAGGTAAGGTTTAAAAAGTTTTTTGGCGACACTCCAGATAGATCCACACCTTCTGACCCCTGAGGTTACGTCTTCTCTAGGAAGGAAACTCGAAATTTGCTTCCATCTCCATACGTTATTTACGTGCTGAACTTTCCCAGCCGTCTTATTTCAGCTAAAATGTAGAAGGCAAACCTAGAAGTAGTATAAATACCAGTAAAGCTTTATTGGATAAGAAAACATTTTCTTTATACTTTAGCTCTATATTAATTTATGTTTGGAGGAAGCTAAATGTATTGTAACCAGTTTAACCTGAGACTTATTAAAAGCCTGAGTTTATAAGCTTGTTTTGTGCGACAAGCTTAAGCTCTCCCTGTGATCTCAATTAGCCTCTCCCTCTCTCTCCCCACCTCTCTTTCTCTCTCTCGCTTAAATTGTTTTCAAACTATACAGGGAAAAGGATTATGAAATGTAAAGTGGTAAGGACAACGTTATACAAAAGAAAATTCCTGATTTCTTTGTTCTGCTGTGACCTGACTAGAAAGAGTACATGTGTACGTTTAAATAATCTGGGGGGCAGTGAGGCTTCGACGGCTTAACCGTGTCATTTTCCCGATCGGTTTGCCCTGGGGTTTGTTACAGTCACTAGTAAGAGCACTCCTGAATCTGTGCTTTTAGTAGAATTGACTTGTGCATACAATTCACAGGTTGTTCAGCAAAGGTGAACTGGATTTCAAGGTCTTTCCAACGTGGTTCCTCAACCACAACCCTGTTTTGGTCTAAACACCGTTACAACCTCTCAGGTTAGGTCAAGAAACTGTCAGGCACCGTGCTAGGCACTGTGCTAGGCTAGAGAGGTACCAGAATCCGTAAGGCAGGATTCTTGCTTTCAATAAACTTAGAGGCCAGCCCAGATGTGTGCCTTCACTTCCTCTCCCTCTCAAGTTGGTATCTCCATCCAGAGCTGTTTCAGTTGACCCTTCGTATCTATGGGTTCACAGATTCAGCCAACCATGGATTAAAAAAAAGAAAAAGAAAGGAAGAAAAAAAGAGAAAGAAGGAAGGGAGGGAGGGATAGGGAGGGAAGAAATGAAAAAGAAAAAAAGAAAAATTTTAGAAAACTCCAAAAAGCAAAACTTGAATTTGCCTGACACTGGCAATATTTACATAGCATTTACGTTGCATTAAGTGTTATAAGTCATCTAACCATGATTTAAAGATGTGCCAGTGTGCGTAGGTTATATGCAAATACCACACCACTGTATACGAGGGACTTGAGCATCCACGGACTTTGGTGACTGCTGGGGCTCCTGGAACTGATCCCTCAAGGATACTGAGGGACAACCGTGTGGTTTTGATACATATAAAGATAAAGAGGGGAAAGGAAAAATCCAGAAAAAAAGAAATCCATGTACTGGCACAACTGAAATCTGATTTCTGATCGTTGTCACTCCGCCCAGCTCTGCAGGGTTGGGAAGCAAGCTGTCTGCTAAGGAGTGTGGGGGTTAGTTTCAGACAATTAAAGGAGGGTTACCAGGATGGCCCATGTGTTTTTACCATGAAGCACTGAATCACTGTGTGCGTGCCGAGGGCTGGTGGTACTGTGGGGTCCCAGGTCATGATTTGTTTGGGATCAGTGACCTCACAGTGGAGAAAATTAGAAGATTTAAAAAAAAAAAAAAAAAGCATCTCAGGGCGGGGAGGGTATAGGCAAGTGGTAGAGCACATGGTTAGCATGCATAAGGTCCCGGGTTCAATCCCCAGTGCCTCCTCTAAAAATAAATAAGCCGGATTACCTCCCTCTCCCCACTTAAAAAAAATAGTGCTTCTCGGAAATGTCTTGAAATGAGAAGGGTATTTTTTGTGTTTGTTTTTGTGGTCGCTGATGAACAATGTAAAGGACTTGAAGCAAGTTTACTGAAGGGCAAACATTTAAAGTGGGCATTACTCCTGACTCCTACAGATCGTCCGTGCCCTGGGCACAGGCAGGAGTGCGGCCAGACAGCCTCCCACCTGCGCTGCACGTGCTAGACCCATTGACTCGGGAAGCCCATGTAGGCCAGTAGTAGGTATTGTTGACAGACTGCCGAGGTATCCCGTGAGTATTCATCGCCCAGCTGTCCCGCCTGTGGGAATTCGTGCCATCAGTCTGGCTCGTTGCTGTTTATGGCTTACTCATGCCCTCCCACCAGTCACTGAAATGTGGAAATCAAATGTTTAACTCAGAAGGTTGAAAAAAAACAGGAAAATGTATACATCTCTTTAATTCTGTTTTTTAGGTGCAATATGGTAATTTTCCCAATTAAGGGTCTAATTAATTAATTTGAAATCATTTCCTATACCAAGGGCCGTTCTGGCTTATTCCCTGACAAATGGGCGCACTGCGGTGTCACAGGCCTCTCCCAGTTACGCAAATGCCAGGGTTTGGTTCCCTTTTTTTCCTGCTGTTGGTCTTTATTCATAGGATTCAGCATCTATCATAAACTCTCTTCCTAATTAACTAAGTATGAAGTATAATGTTTTATGTACGAATGCCACACATTTTTTAAAAAAGATATGACAGTGGCTGGTTTTCAGTCTCAAAATTGGTCTGAATGTTGCTTTGTGCTGAAGCCCCCTGGACAAAGCGTGCTCTCCCGTCTGGTGTGAGGTTTCTCTAAACAGCAAAACTTCCCGGATTGTAAAATGCTTAGTTCAAAGAACTAGAACATTATCGTCTCCTGAAGTTCCATTTTCCTTGTAACTGTTTATTGATTATTTTCTAAATAATTGTTTAAATACCACTTTTTACTCCCTATATAGCTCCTATATATTAGTTTGTTTCCATCTCTTTTTGTTAAATTATGACACCCAGAACACGGCCTGGCCTATAGTAGGCATTAAATAAATATTTGTTGAAACAATGAGTAAATCTTTTCCTTTATAATTCAACTGAGAAGGAAACTAAAATTTAAGATGATTATAATTAGGGAGGGTAGGCACTGCTCAGTGGTAGAGCGCATGCCTAGCATGCACGAGGTCCTGGGTTCAATAACCAGGTACCTCCATTAAAATTTTTTTTAAAATTAAGATTATTCTAATTAACCATACCAATTGTTATTTGTGATCCTAAGTATGAAATACGTGGAACCTCAAAGAATTGACTCTGAAGACTTTAGCCACGTTCCTCTGTGTGCTGATTTGGTTCTGTGACCCAACCTTTTAAGTAACGTTTTATACCTTTATACTTTTTCAAACCAATATATCTGAAAGAAGTACAGTAAACAGCAGCAGCCATAAGAAGAAGTCAACTCCCAGTTCCCCAACAGACCACCAGAAAAACCTGCTGATGAAGCAAAGCTGTTTCTCAGCTCTCGCAGTAAGAGACCACCTCGACAGCGCGTTAGTAGTGTCTCGAATTGGGGTATCTACAGGAAGGATGTTCATAGAATTTTTTAGGCTCTGGACTGGATGATTTTAAGGTGGGTCTTGCACGGTGGGGAACTGGTTGGGATAGACAGGGTTTTTGACATCATGGCTTAGAGTTGAGAGGCACAACAAAGGGAAGGTCTTGATGCGAGTCCTGGGTAAGCTACTGCAGTTCAGTCGCATCTTCCAGGAGCAAGTATTTCCCAAAAGCAACTAAGTTTTTTTATGCCAAGTCCCAGTATCGGTTACCACAGGGGCAGGACATTTTGCCTGGTTCCAGTAGTACTTAACCTGGGGCAGGAAATCATGTTAGTTTCAGTTTTTAGAGTTGAGACGGTGGGAGGAAGGGAGAAGTAATAAATTTCATGTCTCTAGTATCTCCTATATTGAACTAAAGCACTCAGTATTTGTTACCTAAGCACTGAAAAACCCTAGTTTTCAATTAACAGTTCAACTGTATTTTTATTTTGAAGAATATTTCCTCTAGGAATATATTTCTATATCAGGTAATAATATCATAGGGGACCCTGGGGGATCAATTCAGTTTGATTTCATTTAACCAGTGTTTCAGGGGTCTCTTTCTTTTTTTCTTTTTTTTAAGTATAGTCAATTACAATGTGTCGATTTCTGGTGTACAGCATAATGTTTGTATACATATACATACATATATTCATTTCCATATTCTTTTTCATTATAAGTTGCCAAGATATTGAAAATAGTTCCCTGCGCTATAGAAAAGAAATTTGTTTTTTACCTGTTTTATGTATAGTAGTTAGTATTTGCACATGTTGAACTCCCAATTAATTTATCCCTTCCCACCCCAGGAGTATCCTTCTATGAGGCCATGTACTTTTTGAAGGACAAAAGACATGATCACTGGCCCCAGGAGCTTCAAGTCCCAGTAGGGAAGGCCGGTGGTAAATTTAGCTATCCATATAATTGAGTATTAAAGCTATGTGTTAGGTGTGGCCCTACAGGTGCAGAGTGAGATCTTTAGCATTCCTAAACTCTGAAAAGATTGTGTACCTATCTCCAGCCCTCATGTAGTTAAAAATAAAAAGAATTACTAAACTCTGAAGTTGCTATAAGGAATCCCAACAAAGTACTGATTTTTCTCATGGTGTCTACTTTGATGCTGTCTTTAAGATGCCAGACACCACCCTTTAAGTGCCTTCTCATTCTGTTTCTTGGTGCCTCCACTTTGCTGGGGCTCTAGTCATGATGCAGCCTGGCAGTGATGACACGAGAAGGGAGTAACTGACATTGTTACACTTTTTTCTAGTTTATTTTTTCATTCACAATTGTTTATTCAGCAGATGCTTACTAAGGGCAGAATTCTGTTGAAACACTACGAAGGAACATCGAAGCACTCTGAGGCACACCTCGGTGCCTAAAAAGTATTTCCTCTAAGCAACCGTGGATATAAAATATTTATGGAAAAGTGGCATGTGGTACCATGGAAAAGCCTCCAAGCAAAGCATGTGGACTCAGAGTGGAGATCCATCTCACCTGTGGACTTTCACAACCAAGAGGGCGTTTGAACAGACCCTTATTTGGTTGTAACTGGAAAGAGTACTATATTGATAACAGTATATCTGTATTCTTTTCCTTAAAAATCGCCTTTATTACCACCCCTACAGAACACCTGTTGTTAACATTTTGTTAAATTTCCAGTTGATCTCTTGTATTGCATACTTGCAATAATACATTATCCTTTTTCACTCAAAGTGATATTCATTTCCTGTGTCATTACAAACCCACTGGTGATACTGTTTTTGATAACTAGGGTTCTGTCATGTTACTCAGAAATTATTTGTTCAAGGGAATATGGCTGTGCTTTAAAAAAAAATTATTTCTTAGAGATAGATCCCAAAGTATGTGATACCCAGGAGTTAAAATAATCCAGCTAGGGGAGTGAATGGAAATACGGATGAAAGGAAGGTGACCAGGAGTTGATGATTGTTGAAGCTGAGTGAGTGGTGGGCACTTGGGGCTCATTGAGCTCTTCTTGCTGCTGGGTATTTTCACATTACCCACAGTATAAAGTTTTTTTTTTTAAAGGAAAACATCGCATCATGTGATTGTAGATGTGTGTGGCAGATTTAGATTGTTGTTCTCAATTCTTTACTCTCTCCCTCTGCCGCATCCCCTGGCAGTGCCCTGGGAGGGGCAGGGTAAATTGGCCGGCTCCACTGACAGAGGTCTTGGTCATGTGACTCTCTCTGAGCAGTGGAAGGTTAGCAGACCCGATGGTGTGCAGATTTCAGGCGTGCTTGCCTGGTCTGACTAATCCCCTTACCCTCCTGTATCATCATGAGAAAAACATGCTCCAAGAAGTGTGACCCTTCAGTTTGGTCCCAAAACAAAAGATGGACAGCAGCACACAGTCTGAAGCCTGACGCCAAGTCTGTCCAACCTGCGGCGTGAAGCAGGGCTCCTGGGGCTGGCACACAGTCAGTCACCCGGTCACGTGGGGATCTTCCTTGCAGCTCTGGTTGCGTAAGAGATCTGCCAGTTTCCAGTGGGTTTTCTGTGAGAGTTGTTCCACATGGAGATGTATTTCTGACGTGTTTGTTGGGAGGAAGTGAGCTCCACGTCCTCCTACTCTGCCATCCTGACCCACCTCCATGTGTTTTTTAAATTTTTGCCTAATTGGTAGTTATTCCAGATTCTGTCCTTAAGGGCGTGAAGTTTGCTTTCTCATCTTACTCCCAAACATATTTTATTGTGATTATATTCTTATTGTGATCTTATAATTAACTTAGCCCTGAGTATAAAAATTTCCTCATTATTAATAATTAAATAAAGTAATAGTGATATAAACTTTTCTTGGATTGTGAATACTTTGATGAACTATTACAAAAATATTCTTGATTTATTAGCCAAACCGTGCCCCCTTTTGACCACTGGACCCCATAAAAGAAGTCCTAAGAGAGTTCCTTTCTCATCTCTGCTAAGAATTGAATTTATATATATATGGATATATAATATCTAAAGAAACCATCCTATGTTACCCTAGCAGTGTACTTCCATGTACTTTATAGATTTATTTTGTAGACGTCTAATTTTTTCATGTCCACTGGCGTGTTTAATGGCAGTTTTGTCAGACCCAAATTTTAGTTTTATGAATCTTCTTTATCCTGTCTGATTCAGGTCGAATATGAAGGCTTAAAGCATGAGATTAAGCGGTTTGAGGAGGAGACAGTTCTGCTGAACAGCCAGCTGGAAGATGCCATCCGACTGAAGGAGATCGCCGAGCACCAGCTGGAGGAAGCCCTGGAGACCTTAAAAAATGAGAGGGAGCAGAAAAATAGCCTGCGGAAGGAGCTCTCGCAGTACATCACCCTTGGCGACAACCACATAGGCATCTCGGTAGACGGACTCAAGTTTGCTGAGGATGGGGCTGAACCAAACAACGATGACAAAATGAACGGGCACATCCACGCGCCCCTCGTGAAGCTGAACGGAGACTATCGGACTCCCACTTTGAGGAAAGGAGAGGCCCTGCACCCTGTTTCTGACTTATTCAGTGAGCTGAACATTTCAGAAATACAGAAACTGAAGCAGCAGCTCATGCAGGTAAGAAGTTGGTTTAGGGCTGCGAGAATGAATTTTTTTGTAGATTGCGTGTAGTGTGTTGTGGGATTTCTTATTGTCACGTCTTAGTTCCGGATTACTTTTTAAAATAGTGCTTCTGTAAGTAGCAACTTTGAAAGTACAGTATTTTAGAAACACACAACAAAAGAGGTGGTGAAGAGAAATCTCTCATTTGCATTGCTTTACAAAATTCATCTCTTAGAGCCACAAAATAGATGGCAATCAGGTGTGAGGGGAGAAAAGACAGTATCTTGATGCATTTCTGAGAAAGGAATTCAAAAGCTTTCCATACAAGGCAGAAAATGAAGTCTTCCATCACAGGCAACACTACGTATAGCTTTAAGATTAATCGTTAACACTTCACAGCAATACTTTGGGCTTTAAAAGACATGAAGGGCTTTCTATATACAAACCAGCCAGGAGAGTGTGATTACAAATACAGAACAGGTGTAAATCTGAAACTAACAAGTTCTTATTCCAACATTAGCTAAACCTTAAATTTTTAGCATCTTCAAATCAAGTACCTTGTGGAGAATCCCGGCCTTTAAATTTATCTCATACTGAAATGACTTTCTAGTGTAGAGTTTGCCTCCGAGACATATTTCATCCAGTGCTGATGGAAATGTTGTCTGAGGACCAGCATCCCAGCCACCACCACCGCCTGGGGGCTTCTGAGGACGGCAAATTGTTGGACTCCACACAGATCTCCTGAGCCAGGAATCTGGTTCAACAAGCTTGTTAGTTGATCACGTCTGTGGCTTTTTCTTCATCTGTTACCCCCCTCAAGGTTCTTTGCATCTGATAATTAGAGGTCTTAAGACTCTGGCAATCATACTAGTTTTATAGCAAACAGGGCTTAGAATTTCCTGCCAAGATGGAAATGACTGAAAAAGGTAACTAACAGAAATAACAAGACTAGGGAACCAATGAAATTAATTTATTATTAGGTTTATTTTTAATACTATATCAAGAGTTAATATATCCTTTAACTTTTACCTGCCCAGAGCTTTAGGCTGCTGAAAGAGAATTAGTGAGAATTCATTTTCTCAATGTTTAATTTGAATCAAGGCAAGAGGACATGGCCACTGGAAGGAAATTAATTTCATATGGACTCACCTGACTGCAAAGTCCAGTTCTGTGCAGATAACACTTTTCTATGTCTTTTTGCTCAGTTCACACTAATACACTCAGGTGGGTGGAAAACATATTTCCTAGTGAAAAGATTTTGCATGACATATTTATAAGAATTTGTGCCCCCCAAATTGAATAGAATTAATATAAAATTTTCCTTAAACTATCATGTTGGTGGCTTTGGGATAAAAAAATAATGGGTTGAAGCTTTTTATTTCTTTTTCAATTTCTTTTTTTTAATTCTGGTGACAGAGTAGAATATATTAGGAAGAGGGGCTTTTATGCATAAAACAGCCCAACAGTTTTCAACCAGGTCAGCTATTGGTTGAAAGCTCAGAGTTGTTTTCAGCTTTAATCCTAAATGTAATCTGAGCTGGGTAACACAAAAATCCAAAAAAGAGATGTAGTTTAATAAAAAAAAAGAATGGTAGAAAACAAGTTCTCAGCAAGAGAGAGGTTCTCAATGGGGACCACGTTGCGTTTGGGATGGGCTTTGTCCTCGTTGTCTGGGACTGTCTGATAAATTACAGGAAGTTTAGCATCTCTGGTCCCAACCGATTAAATGCTTGTTACACCTCACAGATGGGGTGACCAGAGATGCCCACGCATTTCAAGTGCTCCAAGGTCGACCTCTAATTAAGAATCATTCTTAGAGAGATATCACTTTACTCTCCCATATTACACTTCCTCAAAGTGTCATAAAGGTTTATGAGGCAATACACATAAAGCGCTTAGAACAGGGCCAAGCACATGGTGAATGCTCCATCATCATGAACTGTTACCACTGTTTCTGCTCCGTAGTCTTTACTTCATTAAGCACTCAGTTTATTTAGCCATTATTAATAGTATTAACTGTTATTGTTGGATAATTAGTTCAAGGATAGTCATCTCAGATGGGAGGAATGTGGTCGCTAATAGGAATACAGAAAGGTGGCAGTTAAGTATCAGGGCGTGAAAAGGAATGTTCATTAAGCAAAAAGCTAGAATGAGAAAAGCTTGGCTGGATAAACCTTCCCTCAGTACACGAGAAAGCTGTGGGTCTTCAGACCTTTCATCAGCACCCAGTAACTGCTGACAGATTGTAAAGATGCAGGGAGGCACTGGTAAGGCCTTGTGTCCCAGAGTTTGCTCCAAATTTAGTTTCGAAAAACCAGGCTCAACACAGGAAGGACTTCGCAGCTTCCAGCCTCACACCAGGAACACTAACTTCTCATTTCGTTGTCAGCAAAGTAATCATCTATTTTCTTGTAATCAGCATTTTTGTAAGAATATATATTTCAGTTAAATTGTTGAGTACAAGTATACTGGAATGTATCTTCTCATGCATAATTTCTTTATAATCTGAGTTTTTCCTTAGCTGTTTTCCCTTGTGTTTAACTTATGTAAGTAAACAAATTATGAAAACATTACAAGATACATTACCTAGAAGTTACTGCAGTTGGCATTAATGTGAATGAGCCTTGAAAATAATACGGCAATTCTAAGACACAACACTCACGCACTGTGAAGCATGTACCGTGTCAGTACGTGTGTCAGGACCGCTGTTCTGGACCTCCTGGGGAGACAATGAAATGCACCTTCACTATGGCTGTCTGAAACGCTTGGGGCCAGATGGGTTTTGAATCTAGAAAGTATAAGAATGGAAAAAATTTTCCCTTTTCCCGTCTAGGTTCTTTGGCTGGTCCAATAATTAAATTGAAAACAGATGAAGAGGAGAAAAACAGACTTAATTTCATACGTAGAGGGTCCCGGGCAGGGACATAACGCCCTCTACTAGGGAATATGCAGATTTTAAGATTTCCTTTCTTAGGATTAAAGAAATTCTTTGAAAACAGCATACCTGAGTCAAAGCCTCTCGGCCTTTTCTTATCTTACAAGACTCGATCTGTGCATCTAACTTATGTTTTCCTGTCTGTGGTATTTACTTAACCTGGTCCCGAAAAGAAAAAAAAAAAAAAGCCTCTGTTTCCGCCTTGGGTATCAGGAATGTTGGCTGAATCGCTTCACTTCTGTTAGGCGCATTTCTAAAAGGGAAAGTAATAAATAAGCCCCATCACTAGTCCATGAGACACCTTTGCTGGGATTAGGAAAAAAAAAAAAAGATAGTTTCCCTTCCTTAAGATCTCATACTGCTGGGGTTTGCTGGGGAGGGATCTGCTGGGAAACAGTACTAATTAATAGAAAAATCTACGACTTACAGTTTACTCAGTGCCTCCCAGAATTGTCCCCAAGACTCAGTTATTTCAAATAGATTATAATTGACAATTTCCAGTGACAGTACTTGCCAGTGGCAGTCAAGTACCTTATTAGTTTTATTAGAATGAAAAAGAGTAGATCCTGCCTAGGAATACTGAATAAATCACACAATCTAGTTGAAGGTATCTCTATGCTTGTGCTAACATTTCTACCTTTGATAAATAGCCTCCGTTATACTTCATAACACAGAGAGTCAGACTAAGCAGGAAAAAACTCTTTGGGTTGTGTTCTTCAGTATCATCCTGTTAGGTAACTTCATGTGGAATGTGAGAAAACAGCACCATTTCTGTAGAACTGAAGCTTATACGTTTTGTTGTTTCCTCGTGGCTGTGGAAGAAATAAAAATTCATGTTGTGTTTGGATCCACTCTATTAAAGGCAATTTTAATTTTTCCTATAGTGATGGTAACTGGTCAATTTGTTGTATGTCCCATAAGAGTGCAAAGCAATTTATATACATTTGCTTACTTGGTTGGTAATTATAACAACTAAGAAGTAGTGTTATCCCCTTTTACAGATAGAGAAACTGAGGCACAAATGTGTCACTTGCTCAAAGGAAGTGGAGTCACTACACAGAAAGAGAGTCAGATCAAATATAATCTGTTTGTAACAGATAAGACTCACGGAATATTGATGGTATGAAATTAATTAAGACAAGATTGGTCAGTTCCCAGTTTTTAAACCTTAATGTGACACATACAATTTCCTAGGACAAAGCTGACAACTTAAGTTGTTACAGTGTTACAGACTTTACAGTTAAGGGTTACCTTTATAAGCATGAGGCAGACATGTTTCTCAGAAGCCTTACTTTTTTGACCAAAGTAAATATAAAAGAGCATCTGTAGTCAAACAGCAAGGGATGAGTCTGTATAGTTTTTTTCAAGAACGGCTTTATGGAGCTAATTCGCATGCAATCCATCCATTTACAGGGTACAATTCAGTGGTTTTTAGTGTAGTCACAGAGTCGTGCAGCCACCACCAAAGTCCACTTTAAACATTTTTATTACACCAGAAAGAAAGCGTATACCCATTAGCAGCCACTGCAGCTCTAGGCAACCGCTAACCTACTTTCTGTCTCAACAGATTTGTCTGTTCTGGACATTTCATGTGAATGGAATCACACGATACGTGGTCTTTTGTGTCTGGCTTTTATCACTTAGCATAGTGTGTTCAAGGTTCATTCATATGGTACCATGGGTTACTACTTCATTTCCTTTTATCGCCAAATAATATTCTATTATATGGATATACCACATTTTATTTCTCCATTTATCATTGATGGACATTTGGGTTGTTTCCACTTTTCGGCTATTAGGAATAATACTGCGGTGAACATTCATGCACAAGTTTTTGTGTACACGTAGCTTTTTATTCTCTTGGGCATTTGCAGGAGTGGGATTGCTCGGTCACATGGTAACTCTGTGTTTCACCTTCCAAGGAGCTGCCAGACTGTTTCAAAGCAGCTGCACCATTTTATGTCCCCGCCAGCAGTGTATGAGGATTCTGAGCTCTCCATGTCCTCACTCACACTTATTTGCCTTGTGATCATAACCTGACTGCCCTGGCTGGAACTTCCAGTCCAATGTTGAATAAAAATGGCAGGAGCAGCCATGTTCATCCTGCTCCTGATCCTAGGAAGAGAGCGGTGTGTTATCTGTGAGTGTTTGGTCGATGCCCTCCATCATTCTGGGGGAGTTCTCTTCTGTTTCTTCTAGACTGTTGTCTGTTTTCATCATGAAGCGGTATTGAATTTTATCAACTGCTTTTCCTGCATGTATTGAAATGACCACGTGGTTTTGTCCTATGTTATATTAATACAGTGTATTGTATTTTTTGATTTTTGGATGTTAAATCAACATTGTATTCCTAGGATAAATCCCACTTGGTCATGCTGTAATCGTTTTAATAGGTTACTGGATTCAGCTTGCTAGTATTTTGTTCAAGATTTTTGTGTCTTTCATGAGATACTGATCTGTAGTTTTCTTTTCTTGTAATATTTTTGTCTGGTTTTGGTATCAAAGTAATACTGGCCTCATAGAACGACTTGAAAAGGGTCCCTCCCCTTCCTTTTTTTTTTTTTTTTTTTTGAATCTCTGTCCAGCTGACTGCATTTTGCACATACACGCGTGTATGTGTCTGTGAGAGAGAGAGCTTCCTTCTTGCCACTCTCTCTGAAATATATTACCTTTTTATCCAACTGCTGGAGTCTCTCACCTTGCGTTTCTTAGTTCTGAGCTGATCTTTTTTCACAGTTCTCGCCCATCAGGGCACAGATACGCATTGCCAGAGTTGCATCACTTCAAGCAGAGAAGAATAAATTATTAATTTCTGAGTTCTATTTTACACAAGCATGTATGTCATTACAAAAGCTACACCAGTCACTCAGATGTCACACTGAGAGTCTGATGACCAGGATTAAGACTTTCTGGGAATTATTGACTCATAAAACAACTTTGATTTCTTTTCCTATAAAAATTCTAATATGAACGTGCAAATTATGCTATCTTTTGTTCCTTCACAAAAGAATCGATCATTATTAAGTACATGTAAATGTGTTTATTTTAAAAGGTAAAGATTCAGTGAAATTAAACATAATTTCTATAGGACACAACTACAATAATAATGATAGTATATACTGTATACTTATACTAAACTAAAAAGTTTACAAATTCTGCGTTCAGGTTTTCTGGCAAAAACCAGCCCTACTATGAAAAATAAAATCTCCGCTTCACAGATAGAAGATGGAAATTGTAGGAAGAGAAATAGGGCAACTATTTTTAGTCACTATAGAAGATTATATATTATTTATATGTATAATTATACAAGATTATAATCAACTCAGCAAGTCTCTTGAATAAATTCTTCACAAATAGAGATTAAAATAGACAGTTAAAATGAATAGTAATTTTAATCTTTAAAGTGCTTTGCATTTATTAATTCAAAGCACAATGTATCTGAAATAGTTTAAGCACTGCTCTTTGAAATCCAGATACAATTTAAGTATTTCAAGCTGCAGGGGAAGGATATAGCTCAGTGGTAGGCTGTGTGCTTAGGTTCAATCCCCTGTACCTCAGTTAAAAAATAAATTAATTAACCTAATTCCCCCCCCAAATAAATAAATAAGGTACTTCAAGTTTCAGTAGCTGAGTGAAAGAATAATGCCAGAGTTATACAAAATTATCCACAATTTAGTTATCCTTCTTTGTTGGGGGAGGGCAAACCAACCTTAATTGCCTGGAAAAAATACACACACACACATATATGTGTATGTATGTGTGCACGTATGTATGTGTGTATAAAATTTGAATGCCATACCCTATTCAAGTGATTCCACCAGAAATACTAAGTGTGGAAATTAGCACTGTATGGAGACACTGTTCTGTTTGATGTTTTCTGCAGGTGCAATCATGAAGAAACTGATACACTTAGCCTTTTAGGTTCAGAAAATGTTTCTGTTAAAACAACTGTAATCAGCCAAGTCCAGATTGGAAACTCTCCTAAAAGCATTACCTCATTCATCATAACACTTCTGCCTCTGAAACAAGCTTGAGGCAAACACAGTCACTACATTTTGTTCGGGTCCAATTTTTATTTTATCCAAAAACTTTTCCTATTAAAAGGGCTTTTTGAAAACAGCTTTGTGTGTTGTACTTGAGCGTACTCATCAAACGATGTTCAGACTTTTTAGAGCAAATTTACTTAATTTTCAAAAAACTGTTTTTAAAAACCTCCTGAAATAATCCATTTTACTGAGATTGTATACAACACCAATAATAGAATATCTAGGAGATTTTTTCTTTTTTATCAAAAATTCAAATGACTTGACTTTTCATCAAATACCATATGACATAATTACCTGGATTTTCGCTTAAAATTATCGCCCTGTAGTCTGGGTAAGTTGTTTCATCTTCAATGATATGCAAATACAATGTGTGGTAGCTAGTGAAACCCAGCTAAGAGGATTTGTCTTCAAATCTGTCCTGACTCTGCGATGAGTTGCTTTTGCACATACAAATACAAATTTGGAAAACAGGATGTGTTTGCCACGTAGAAGCGTTTTGGTCATGGATTTGGACCACAGTTACCCAAATGTTAGCAACAGCTAACATTATAATACTTTGAGCATTAAAGTTATTTTCTTACTAAATCATCCAAATGTCCCGTGATACAGGCATTGGCACACTCCTTTTATAGATTCTGAACTGAAGCTTGCCCAGATTTGGCTCGAGTTCTCAGATGCTGCAAGTCCTAGTGTGACCTATGATACAATGTTCTGGAATACTTTGATTTCTGTAGCCATAAAATGTAACTTCTGGATTGCGTGCCTATTGCAGATACGATCAAACAGTAGGTCATAAAATCAAAGCTACAATTTAGAAGACTCTAAATAATAATTTAAAATAACAAAACTCTATTTTAAAGTTCTAATATATACAACCATACTATAGAGGCATTTGCATCGTCTTGCAGGACCATAAATGTGATTGTGCAAGCTGAAACCATGCAAACACTTAATGGAGAAAATTACAATTGGTCTGTGATTTTTCAAATTTTGTGTCAAAACATTAGAAAACTCTCTTACTGTGGGTCATAAGTACAGAGAGCAGTGAAAAAACAGAAAAGCTACTTGGTACACTGTAACCTAAACATCAGAAACATATTTAAAGATTCCTTTGTAAAAAAATCTTGAAAAAAATGTTTAACCCCCCCCCCCCAAAAAAAAACCCTAGGGAAATTGATTCACATTTTGCAGAATATCAGAGCTATCCATGCTTTGGAAATAAAAATTTGAAAACCACCCCTCCCAAAAAAGTATCAAGATTAGTTTGATCTTGCCTTCTTCTCAACATATAATTTATGATGCTGGCAAGAATCTTTTCTTGGAAAATTGTCCTACTCCTTTTTCAGTTTGGATGAGCTTCCAACATTGTATCCTTTGCATCTTCAGTGTCTGAAAATCTCTCTGATGGTGTGAATGTGTCACTTCCTCAAGGGCTTTTTCATCCTTTTTGTAACAACTACTTTTTTCATTTATGTTGATACATTCTCCTTTGCCATGTTGCTTTGGCTAAAGTCCTTCACACAGCATCAGTGTCACCATTCCCACATTCAACTATTTCTTCTGTAACTGCTCTCATGTTTGATTCAAATTTCACTGCAACATTGTCACTCTGTTTCTTTGCTGCTCGCTCTTTCTTTCCTTCTTTTTGTCTTTCTTTGCCAATACCTTCTTTGGATGATCTGTTTTTGTGAAACATCATGCGAGTTTATCACTGGGAGACAAGAAGACAACACAACTACATACTTTGCTGCCTGTGAGTGAATTGAATAACAGATACACAGTGACCGATAACTGATGGACTTTGAATGATGTGACTGGTCGCTGGTCATGATGTTATTATGCAGTGTTTTCGTAGATTGAAGCAGCAAAAGTTTGTACTTTGCACATTGCTCACAGTTAATATACTGGTCATTGAAATCTGAACTATGGGAGGACTGGTATTTTAACTAAACCATGGTCACTGAAATTCATGCATATTAGAACCTTGTCAAGTGAAGACAGCCTAAAATGATAATTACCTGAAGGATATCAAGTATCATAAAGAATCATAAAAATACTACTATATACTGAATTATAAATTTATAGATAGATAGGTATAGCTCTCCTAAAGTAATATGTTGGTTAAAAATATTAATCATGTTTTAATAATTGATATTTATTGTGTTATTATAATAATAACTTACTTAACTCCTAGGAATTTAGGAGAGTTTGGAGGGATATAATGTATAATCCAGGAAAGCTTGAAAGTTCAACTTGATAACTTCCTTTAGACGTAAAGACATTCAACATAAGTTTATTATCCTTAAAGCAGATCTCATGATGGTTTATTTAAAAAAAGAAGAAAGGAAAGAAATTTAAATGCAGAAAGATATACCTTTTACATAGGGCTTTAAAATGCAAACTGTTATTTGCTTATTGAAAAACATACCTCCATTGTAAGCATGCAGAAACGCTTAATCATAATAGTGATTACCCATATGGAGGGACGGAAAGTGGTTTTAAAGTTTCTCAGATTTACAGTTTCTTATATATTTATATTTAATGAGATAGTATTTTATATTGAGACTTGAATATTTTTCAATATACAGTACTACCATCTTTACAGTAACATATGGCCACGTTATTCAAATTAATTGCAGTTTTAAAATAGCCCTAAAACTGTTTTTTTTCCTGACATTTATATTAAAAACTATTGTATTTAGTCCATGTTTATCTTGGGGGGTAAACGCTTATTTTTAAAGAGACAGTTATGGTTCTCATCATTATTTAGTAAGTTAAAGACTGAAGTTTTTTTCTAACTTATTTTTGTTTGTTTTAATTTTGGGGGGTGGTAGTGGAAGGTAATTATGTTGGTTTATTTATTTGTTTATTTATTTTTGGAGGAAGTACTGGGGATTGAACCCAGGACCCTGCGCATGCCAAGAATGCCCTTAATCACTTGAGCTGTATCGTCCCCTACAAAAGCCTTAAGTTTTAAAGCTGACTTAGGGCTGAGCTCTGGAAGGAAAGGCTGATTCACAGGCACCTTGAGACAGTCATTTATCCCATATACTCTAAGGCTTTCAAAATAAAGACAATGCTAAGTACTATCTCTTGAAGTCATGTTTTCTGCAAGGTGTTAAAAGATAAAAATAAGGTTGTTTGAATTATAATCAAGTTTCATGAGTGTATGTGCATAATGCGTGAGAATTTGGATGGGTAAGTATGCAGAGCATAATTCCTTTGGAATGACGTAGTTTTTGATTGATTGACTTACCAAAACCGCTGAAATAAGAAAACATGCTCCAATTCAATTTGAAGTAATGGGAACTTTGGCTCTGGGGCAGTTTTTTAAATGTGTACATGTCCAACTGTGAATGGTTCAAGTTCATCACTGGTGTTGCACTGAAGGCATTCAGAGACTTTCTTTTGCCATTGCAGGTAGAGCGGGAAAAGGCTATTCTTCTGGCCAATCTCCAGGAGTCCCAGACGCAGTTGGAACACACCAAAGGGGCGCTGACAGAGCAGCATGAACGGGTGCATCGGCTCACGGAGCACGTGAATGCCATGAAGGGCCTGCAGAGCAGCAAGGAGCTCAAGGAGCTGGATGGGGAGAAGGGCCGGGACTCGGGGGAGGAGGCGCATGACTACGAGGTGGACATCAACGGCTTAGAGATCCTTGAGTGCAAGTACAGGGTGGCAGTCACCGAGGTGATCGATTTGAAAGCTGAAATTAAGGCCTTGAAGGAGAAATACAACAAATCTGTAGAAAACTACACGGAGGAGAAGGCCAAGTATGAGAGTAAGATCCAAATGTACGATGAGCAGGTTACAAGCCTTGAGAAGACCAGCAAGGAGAGTGGAGAGAAGATGGCGCACATGGAGAAGGAGTTGCAGAAGATGACCAGCATAGCCAACGAAAATCACAATACCCTGAATACAGCCCAGGATGAGCTGGTGACGTTTAGTGAGGAGCTAGCCCAGCTCTACCACCACGTCTGTCTGTGCAACAATGAAACCCCCAACAGGGTCATGCTGGACTACTACAGACAAAGCAGGGTCACCCGGAGTGGCAGCCTGAAGGGGCCCGATGATCCCAGGGGGCTTTTGTCTCCACGGTTAGCCAGGCGGGGGGTGTCATCCCCCGTGGAAACACGGACCTCACCTGAACCAGTTTCAAAAGAAAACACAGAGGCCAGCAAAGAGCCGAGTCCAACCAAGACCCCCACGGTCTCCCCTGTTATTACTGCCCCACCGTCCTCTCCAGTATTGGACACAAGTGACATCCGCAAAGAGCCAATGAACATCTACAACCTCAACGCCATCATCCGGGACCAAATCAAGCATCTGCAGAAGGCTGTGGACCGGTCCTTGCAACTGTCTCGTCAGAGAGCAGCGGCACGGGAGCTGGCTCCCATGATCGACAAAGACAAGGAAGCCCTCATGGAGGAGATCCTCAAGCTGAAGTCCCTGCTGAGCACCAAACGGGAGCAGATCGCCACACTGAGGGCGGTGCTGAAAGCCAACAAACAGGTGATCGGTCTCATTCTACCGAAAAGCCGTGCTAGACAGCGCTTTCTTAACTGGTTTATTCCTTCATGCGTTTGGGTGTCCACTGCCGGCAGGGTGAGAGTTCAGGTTCCTGGTCAGCAGAGGAAGAAAACAAGCAACCTATGGCCAGTGCCAGATCAGAATGTAGTCATTACTCTGAGGTGCAGGAATGGATGGATGAAACAGGAGAGGAGCTATGCCCCGCTCAGTCGAGGTAGAGGTGAGGAAGCTAAAGCAGGAGCAGAGAAGATCCAGTTGCAGGTGTCAGAAGGCAGCTCAGGGGGTCCTTAGCTGGAGCCCAGCAGTCACTGAGTGTGGAAGCAGGAGACGGAGGGATGCAGAACAGGCTGGCGAGGCAGCTTAACACCAGGCGGATACAGCAAGAAAAGCTCCCGGCGGGCAGCGGGAGCAGAGGGAGAGAGAAATAGAGGACACGGAGATAAAGGTAGAATGTGCACTCGCTCTGCCCGTGACCCCACACCTGAAATTCAGGTCCACTTGGGATGTTAACTCACCTGGGCCAGAGCTGAAGCAGTAGAGAATTTTTTCTCGCCATAGACCTGTCCTTCTGCCGTGAGTAGGCATGCTGCCACGTGAGCCAGCCGGATTCCTAGATATCCTTAATGTCTGAATTTGTTTTTCACCTTCAAGCTTTACCTGGCTGAGAGTGTTATGAAATACAGTCGGAAAATATTTTTAACCTCTGTTTAGCTTCTCTGGAAAGTGAGGCTTGAAAGGTACATTTGAGAAGGGTGCTGAATAAAGGGTATTGATCAAGAGACGCAACAAAGCATCAAGTATCTTCTCGCAAATGTAAGCTGTACTAGGGCTGGAGAGTGAAGGTTAATTTCAGATTCAGAATTCCTTCCCCTGTTGCCTTTATCTGGGGAAAACCACACCATTATCTCATGTCATCTATGGTACAGCTTTCTGGCATCTTTATCTTCAGTTCCTACAAACCTGTTGATATAATTTGAAGGTCTATACCATGAGCAATAGTATTGTTTCACTATAAACACGTTTACATAAATCTGAGGGCAAAATGGGACCCTATTTTGTGCTGTCACTTGGCAGGGAAATAGAAAAGATCAGGGCAAATGGAGAATTTGTAAAACCTCTGACTCCAATTTGAGGTCAGGATGAAGAATTTGTTTCCATATCTTTCTGTAATCCGAAGACCCAATGAGTTAGTACAGTCATGAATAACTGATACCATATTAGATAAGGCTTCGACAGCCTTCAAGGACATGATATCCCGGGTATTCTTGGTCAAGCCATTCAAATAACTTCTTTGACTTCTTCCTGAAGGTTGAATATTAACAACTTAGAAAC
This sequence comes from Camelus bactrianus, assembly GCF_048773025.1. Classification (NCBI taxonomy): domain Eukaryota; kingdom Metazoa; phylum Chordata; class Mammalia; order Artiodactyla; family Camelidae; genus Camelus; species Camelus bactrianus. The sequence continues at coordinate 20,300,042 of NC_133572.1, forward strand.
CTAGTTCTATATAAGTGTCAAGACACTTCGTTGACACAGAAGTATAGATAAGCATGATTGATGAGCCAAGAGAGACGAATTTGCGAATAAGCTTCATTGGTTACGTATGTCATGGCAGTAGTGAGTAGGGATGCGAAAACAAGTGACTAGTAATCTGGCAGGACTTCGACACTTGCCGGTAACTATTCACAGCATGGGACCTACTGAGTGCTTTAGAGTGGTATAAACAGTGCCATAGGAATTCAGAGCAGTGCAAAGAATTCCTGGCTGACTTTTTATTTTCATAGTGATTCGTGGTACCATTTGCATCGTATTAGCATCACAGCTCTTAAGTAAATTAAACATGGGCGTATCTCTAGCCACGCGTTTAGTTTATATTTTAGTGGTGTTGGGCCTGTTACTGCGCTGCTGGGTGCCAGAAATAGCTTCAGGTGTGTACAGATGGCATCCATTTACAGCTAGACATTATGGGGTGTTTATTATCAAGGCCAACCGAAGAATTCTATCATAGAGGGAAAAAAGGGAATCTTCCTGTTTTAAATAGACATTCGCATTCTCTATGAATCTTTTAATAAACCTTGGGCTTTTTTGTAAGCGCAGTGTCTTCTGATGAAATAAGTAAATGTTTATAAATGCCCATCTGTGTACTAAATGATGATGATGGATGTTAAAGATTCAAAGAAGGCCAGCACATGGTCCCTGCCTTCCAGAACAGGGATAAACTACCAGGGGTATCAGAATAGAAACAGATAATTACAGTTTGATGTTATGCATGCTGTAATCCAAGTTACGGGAGCATTGCAAAGGAAGTAACTAATATGTCCTAGATCTAGGTCTCTGTGGCTGCACACGAGATTTTTTATTTAGAAAATCAACCTTGGGAGTGTGGAGAATGGAGATGTCGGCAAATCTGCTAATGGGTTATAGGTACTTAGACATTTTTTAATTCTGAAAGAGCTTCGTGCAGTCTTGCGGACAGAAATCCACAAACAAAGCTGAGCCCTTTGGGGTGTTTTTCACAGATAATGAACGAGTGTGTGCCTTCTCTTTCAGATCTTCCTCTTTCATCATTGCTCGCCCTCTGCCCCTTAGGCAACTGGCCACGTGGCTCCGTGTGCTCACAGCTACAGTTTTGCAATTTTATCTCTTCTACATGATTAGGTGTCTCATTTTTTTGATAAGTAAACAACTGCCATCTTCCCCCAGGTCAGTTTCTGCATTCTGGGTAATTTCCTGGATCTATGATACTTCTGAAGATTCTACTAAATTATATAGCACTACAGAATATACTGAAGTATTGTATGAGTAACTTCTCATTTTAATCTGAATTTAAATTCAATCAAAACTATTAAGATACGACTTTGGAATAAAAACATTAACAAACTACCTTATCCCAGCATTATTTTAATTAAGAAAAGAATCCGTTTATCTCTATGGAATTTGAACCTGTCTATTTCAAGCACAAAAAGAAATGCCAGAAGCCAGGGTGGTCTTCCTGGGAAACCTGTTAGTAATGGATTTTTCATTAGTATTAAATATTTTTACACACTCTGGAAAGCTGTAGTTAATAGTTTGTAGAGATGGTGTGTTTCCAGTTTGGCTTCAGTGTGTGGTGCTATGCATTAAACAGGCAGGCCCTAAACACACGTTGATTTCATGCATTGATTTAGTCAGCAATTTTTTTTTTTTTTTTTTTTTTTACTTCCTACTGTGTGTCAGGTGAGTTCTCAGTTTGAAACACTGTTAATCACAAGAGCTTTAAACATGCCCAAATCCCAAATTCAAACAAATATTTTCATCCATTCAACATTTTGAAATCTCTGCTTTTACGGACATTATGAAGAATTTGACTATAATTTATTGTTTTGAAGAAGTTGTACACAAAGACTTAGGAAATAACTGTTTTTTTTGTCAATTCTTTTCCTTAAACATATAACATGGACTTATGGTTTGTCATATTCATGTTATAAACTGCTGTGGCCTGTGACTTTTATTCTGTGTTTCAAGCCCACAGAGCACAGGCAACGTAAGAATATTTGCATAAGAGGAAATTCTGTTGTATTTCAATTGGACACTGTGCTTCTTCACTAACTCTCCCTTGATAAAATCCTAGTATAACGTTTCATTTTGGCTCCCTTCGCATCTGAAAACCCCATACTCTCAACAATCTGCATTAAGTGTTTACTGAGCTACTGTCATTCCCTGAGCTCCTGATAGAAAAGTGACTGGTTCATAGCCGGCTTCCGGGGCAACGTATCCACATTATGGATTCGCATCCATGTTTTGAATTAAAAAAAAAATTGCCCTGTGTCCAAAATACATATATATGTTTATATAAAATTCAACCTAGTCAATTTCACTCTTTATTTATGAGAGAAAGCAATTGACCCAGCGTGAAGAAATCTGTTATGGTAGATTTTCCTGACATGAAGATTGTAAGCACTGTGATTTTTCTGCTTTAGACAGCTGAGGTGGCCCTAGCCAATCTCAAGAACAAATATGAAAATGAAAAAGCCATGGTGACTGAAACTATGACGAAACTTAGAAATGAACTGAAGGCTTTGAAAGAAGATGCAGCAACTTTCTCATCCCTGAGAGCGATGTTTGCAACAAGGTAATAGTTTTTTCCTTCCAAGATGAGGCGTGGTACACGGGGAAAAGACTTTAGATTGCACGCGCGCATCTTGGTGCATCAGGAGTGTTACTGAGTGTGCCGTCTAAAAGGGCAAGGTGTGAAGAAAATACATGAGGTTCCACTCTGACAAATCTAAGATAAAAACCTGTTGTGCTGTTTTCCAGAGCCCTCTACTGGACACACTGGATCAAGCAATTCTTTTACATACAAGTGTTTTTAAATAAATGTAATAGATATTTTTTCTACGGACTTATGTACCCTAAAGAATTAGACTTAAAAAAAAAAAACCCTCCCATAAGGGGAAAAACCCACTTCCTAAAATAGCTAAATATATTATCACCACTGAAATTTATTTCTGTGACTAAATTACATGAAAGTGTTTATCATTAGCAAGTATTTGTATGAAAAAGATACCTTCATAATGAAGATTAATACTCATCATATCAACTAATTACTTAGACATTAATATACTGTGAATTAAACTATAATTTCTAAAATGTAAATTATATGCATATATCACCAAATTTTTCACACTGCCCAACTAATTACTTAGACTAATAATAGTTACTACCTCTCCCCACCAGTTTTTTTAGGAAGCACCACTGTATTTTATTTTTAAACTTGAAATGATTGTAAAGAAGTGTTGATTTAAGGGTTTCAAAATCTTGAGATTTTCACAACAAGGTCCTACTGAATAGCACAGGGAACTATATTCAATACCTTGTAATATAGCCTATAATGAAAAAGAATATGAAAAGGAATATATATATATATATATATTATATATATATATAATATATATATATTATATTCAGTTATATATATATAACTGAATCACTATGCTGTACACCAGAAGTTAATACAACATTGTAAACTGACTATACTTCAATTAAAAAAAAAAAACAAACCTTGAGATTTTCAATATAGTATTGCAGTTTCCTTTTGCTGTTACAATTCAGTGCCAAAACAAAAACGGTTTTATATCTTGTAAGATGCAAACTTGGTACAAAATTCACAAAGCATAACTGTGGTTATGCTTTATTTGCAGATTCAGTAAATAATTTACACGCTGATATAAGTGTTTAAGAAAAAAGTCCTGGGACCTGGAATTGTCCAACTTCTTTCTTGTGTCAGGAAAGAAAGGGCTCAAGCTCAAACTTTGTGATTGACCCTTGGAAATGGCAGTGAGAAGTCTTGAGTGCCCGAGGGACCGCAGGGCACAGGGGAACTGACTTCTGGGTCTGAGCACAGTACAGTTTGGGGAATAGAATGTGCACCCTTCCAGCCACTCTGGCGGGAGGCAGAATGGAGAATGAGTTTGGTACACAGTGCTGCCCTCTTTGAAAAAGAAATCAAAACATTTTTAAAGGGACGTTTGAAGTCTCAATCTGGTTTATGTAAGAATTATTACCCCCAGATAATGTGCTTCACAGAAATTTGTTTTTCAGTTATATTAACTGCCTTACTCTGTAATATTAAAAAAATATTGTTATCTAACCAATTAAAATAAATCCAGGGTCCTGAAACCCACATTTTGTTTTTCTAAGCCCTGGTTTTTCATATGATAGTCCTCCTAAGCTTCTTGACATTCAGTGTTAAGGGGAATAGGTCCCACCTGGATCTCAAGTTCTTTCACTGCAAGGTCTAATTTTTTTCTTTAAAATGCCACAAGTTAATTCAAAGTTTGTAAGCTACATTTTGGATAATTCCAGAAGTTATTCACTCTCTGCTGGTTCATGAAGAGTATTTGTTATTACTATCTTGGTAGGTAAATAAACTCAGAAAAAAACTCTGAATAATTGTGTGAATCATTCTCCCTTCCAAGGGTACATGTGCTCAGGTGTTTGGTGGAAAAAGCTTATGTTCCTGCTGGAGCACAAGTTTCAGGCCTGAGTGAAGATGTTCCTGACAGCCAGCTACGCCTGTGTCAAACCCTAGGCCAGTCCTGGTTTTCTTTGACACGTGTTGCTTTATCATCTGGTTGAGAAATCATTGCAAATACTCAGGTTTCTAATGCAGGCAAATCTGCCATATTGAAGGCAGTAGCAGCTACAGTCTGAACTCAAAATAAAACCTTCGAGGGGTGGGTATAGCTCAAGGGACAGAGTGTGTGCTTCGCATGCGTGAGGTTGTGGGTTTAAGCCCCTGTACCTCCATTTAAATAAATAAACCTAATTATCCCCCCCAATTTTTTAATTAAAAAAATAAATAAAACCTGTCAATAAAGAGGTACATATTTTCTTTATAAATATTACTATTCCTTTGCATGCTACAGGCAGACTATACCAAATTTGTCACATTCCTCTTAAGAATCCAACATTGCACAGTTGGGAAAAAAGAAAGCTATTGTGAACATCATCTGAGACTTTCCTGTTGGTTCTTCTGCCACCAGGGAGCAGTCCCTACAAGAGCTGTCTCTGGGGTTCGGTGTCGCCTGTTAAGAGCGTCCCCATATGTACTTCACTGTATAGTCGAACCGTCAGTTACTGAAGTTGCTCTGCTCCCAATTTTCCAGTGTAACAGATGACTTCCCTTGTGCGTGAGGAAGACCAGGGTTCTCAATACCTCAATTCCAGTAAAATTCACTCCTTTCCACGTAAGATCCAAATTTACTTTCACCAAGATCTTCTCCTCACCACTTTTCTGTTGGGGTTTCAGATGTGATGAATATGTCACACAGTTGGATGAGATGCAGCGACAGTTAGCAGCTGCAGAGGACGAGAAGAAGACTCTAAACACTTTGTTGCGAATGGCTATCCAGCAAAAGCTCGCCCTGACCCAGCGGCTGGAGGACTTAGAGTTTGACCATGAGCAGTCCCGACGCAGCAAAGGCAAACTTGGGAAGAGCAAGATCGGCAGCCCTAAAGTAAGTGGGGAGGCGTCAGTCACCGTGCCCACCATAGACACTTCCCTCCTGCATAGTCAGGGCCCACAGACACCCAGCATTCGGGTCCGCAGTGGCACTCAGAGGAAAAGGTATGCATGCAGTGATCTTCAGAGTATGGTGCAGTGGCCAGATTTTAGTTAACTGCAAAAATTAATGTGCTCTTATTGTGGAGGATGGAGGAAGGGGAAGGAGGAGAAAAATTGGGAGCGGGTGTATAAATGGGCCTTGCCAACATTGGGTTTTCCAAATTAAAACCTTTTGATAATTGTGTTTATTTATTCCTTTCCGTCCCCAACGCCCCATCTCTTGGTTAACCATAATACGATTTTGAAGTGTCTGTCAACATTTTTGCTGTTCCTTGTATGCATAAATATGCCTCTCCCTTACCTCCAACCTAAAAATTGGTAGATAAAAGGTGGCTATTTAAGAATGAAGCTATGTTATATGCGGGTGATAATTTTAAAAGTCATTGTACCTCTGGCAATGGTGCTATTTACCAGTTTCTCCTTAACGGGGCAAGGATATGAATCTGTTCTCTTAGGGGAACTTCTGTTCATATTCTGAAAACTGCTGGCTGACTGAGGGAAGATGTCTCTATCTAGGTCATATGGAGTGGAATCTGTATACTCTTTCTCTGAAAAGCAGGTTTTTGTGCTTTTTTCATTTGGTGTGTAAATATTGCTCAAAGAAAATCACTTGTAAGGTTTTTAGTGGCTTGATTTTATGACCTTTCTCTAGAGTCCTGGATGTTGAATCAATTACTTACCCTGTATTTTCAGTTAATGACAAAATTTTTATTTTAGGAGCTTTCAGTAAAGAATAAAACAATATAAATAGTTTCTACTTGTGGTTCAAACTGACTAACTCTAATAAATCTCTTTTCCAGTATCCAGTACAGTTTCCAAATAGGGTTGTATCCTGGTATGGAAGTTAAACAATTAGTGAAAATCTTGCTTTACATGTTAAAAAAAAATTAAATGCCAATATAAATAATGTTGTCACTGGTGAGGCTTTGAAAGGTAATTAAAGTAAAACTTTTTTGTTTCCTATATGTATTTTCTTGGATCTCCTGCAAGACAATTTTCACCTTCCCTTTGTGATCAGAGCCGTCCCAGGACTTCAGGGGCTTCCTACCTACAGAATTTATTAAGAGTTCCCCCTGATCCCACCTCCACAGAATCATTTCTTCTGAAGGGCCCCCCTTCCATGAGTGAATTCATCCAAGGGCACCGGCTCAGCAAGGAAAAAAGGTTAACCGTGGCTCCACCAGGTAAACATTTTTTCCTTGGGTGTATGTGATGCAAATGATTAGATGAATAGACAGCTCTCCCGTACCTTCCAACCACTCATGCCCACCCATCCGCAGAGTCTAACTCCGATGACAGTCAGTTCCTACCAGCTACGGTAAAGTCGCCTTTATGCTTCACCACCTGTTTCTGTCTTTACTCAGCCAGAAAGTCGTTCCAGGGACTTCCTTTCCACAGCCAAGGATGGAGAATGAGAGTTGGAAGGAATGGGATAGGTCAAGGGGAACTAGGAACAGGCATAATACAGGACACACAGCTGGATCCTATTTGCAGTTTGGTAGCTCTTAGCCATTCCATCTTGGTCAAATTTTGTCATTTTGTTCTGATCATTTTTAATGTGATTTCAGTAAAGGGGGCCATCTTTATAAAAAGCCTTTTGGGCTAGTCTCCTTTTGTAGTGACTCAGAATGTCTCCTCAGTCATTGAGAAAATAAAAGTAAAATCCTCTAAGATTTTGCTCCTCCGGAACGCTTAGGTCTTCGTGTAATGTTCCTGGAGTTTGTAAGCCCTTAGTGATGTTTGCTTACCAGTACGCTCACAACTTACTTTCAGCTTCACTGTTTGGCCTTTTTCATTTCTTTCTTTTTCTTTCTTTTTCTTTCTTTTTTTTTTTTTTAATATTTTAAAACTTTCCTATGAAGGGCCTCAATTGAAAATGTGACTTCTGGCAAATACAGATCATCCTTTCGAGAAATCCCTGCCTGCTAACTACAGGTCAGAGGTGGCCAAGACAGGAACTCCAGGAAACAAAATAAGCCCAAAGGCAGCTGTTACTCGGCTATCACAGGGGACGGAAAATGAAAACCAATTTAAGTTACTTGTCGGCAGTTAGAAACTCAGGAGATTTCACAGGAGCAGGTAGATTTCTGGCCTCCCTTGAATGATTCTGAGTATCTGGCAGCCCTGGGTCTGCATTCATGATGCCAGCAACCTGGTGGGGCTGTGGAGTGACTGCTGCTTAGCGACCGTCCCCCTCACTCCCTGTGACTTAAACCCGGCCCGGTGCACCTGTCTCTGCTGTCTTCTGGCCCCTGCCTTTGAGTTTGCCACCTTGGCCACTGAATTTTATTTTTTAAATCTACTTCGATTTTACCTTAATTCCTTTTTGGAAACCTCAGCCTTTCAATCTCTGATACTTTCCTAATCTGATTCATGAGTCAGCCTAATGATACGCGGGATGGCAACTTACAGTACATGTTCAGCATTCTAAGAACATCCAAGGACATGCGCACTGACGACGCGCTGGAAAAGCGTTAACAGCCAAAATGGGCGCCTGAAAAAATAAAGTAACGCCCCTTCTGGATGTTCCTCCTTTTGTAACTCCTCTCCTATTGTTTTAGCCCCCTTTGGAAGGTACCGTAAAGTGTCTGTGACTCACCGAAGTGGTAATGAGTCATTAGGACACCTAGCTTCAATAAAACCCACCAGTCTTCTGAGTGCTCCCACTGGAATTGGTAGCACTATCTTCTAGAACTTAGAAAAGAAATTCTTTGATAAATAAGTAACCCTATTGTGTTTTAATTAAAAGAGTGACATATCAGTTAGACTAAAAATTAATAATAAATATTTATAACGGTTTTCGTTTTGTGTATGACCAACCCTGGTTTACACGGCAATCTATGTCTATATCAGGGGGCTCTGTTTTACACCATTGTCATTACATTGTGGAAACCATTAACAGACGTCATAGCCTTCTTCATGTTACCACCGCATCTTATTTTTATTTTTAAAGGTTGTTATATCATGAATTTTATTTCAGATGTTGTTACTGCATTAATCACTACTTCTTCTCTTGTTAACCGCTGAGGGAGTTTTCTGTTGTTTGTTACGTTACAGGATGCTCTTAGGAATGTCATGTGTTCACCTTCTCATCTGGTCCGTTGTTTTCCAGAGTGAGATCACTGGGTTAAAAGTATGAACATCTTTATGTTTTTTGCTCCATTTTGATGTGCTGTCAAAAAGGGCATATCGGTGTTCCAGAAGCCCTACATTTCCCCCATTTTCACACATTCTACATCTTTCTGCTACTTTACAGACACTGTATACATCTTGCAACTCTAAGGCTGGACAGCATACATGAATGAGAACACTATCATGTTGTCTTAAATTCTTTAGTTTGGAATAATGGGAAAATGCCATAGGCCTCAGAAATGATTACTATACACAAGATTAGAGCTATAAATAATGTGGAATTCAGAATCATCACTAGGCCACAAAATCATTTTAATGACAACTTAGTGTACAGATAAAACTTATATTTTTAACCATTTATTTGAAGTTAAAATAATAGAAGAGGGAAGGAAGTCAAGCTGTTATTATAGCCTGAGGAATTTTCAGTTGTTTATCATACAACCAACCAGATTAATCCTCGATAAATTCTCAGATCAACCCAGTAACATTTTCTAAAAGGTTCTGGTTCAGTGAGTTACCATAGAAACTAACTATCTACACCAAACAAATGGTAGCTTCTAAAGTTATTTACATCATTGACAATATATATTATTTTTCCTAGGCTGAACTATATTGGGTAAGACATATTAAACATTATTTATTATGCTTTTACTATATAAAAATGTTTTAATTAAGCTGAAAAAGGGAAAATATGCCATATATATCCAAGAAATATCTTAAACCCATGGGAAATAATAGATTTTATGAGTATTAGTCATGAGTTTAACATAAATTATTGATTATTATAAAATTTACTGGCTGGTAATGATATATATTCATCTTTTAAAATGACAATTCCTTGTTAATTTATCAGAATGTTTTTTGAGAGATATTATTATCTAAAATATATTTCAAAATATATTTTTAGGTTATTTTAAGTATTCTAATAAGAAGATATACAGAATGTTTTCTATTGAGGATCACTGAAGTAATTAAATCAATAGAAGTGAAATTAGTTGAATCTGTTTTGGTTGAGGAGTTGCAAGAGATATAAATCTCATTTAAATTTTAAAATACAGAACATAAAATATTACTTACCGTATATAAGGGATATTTTCAAATAGATTTCATTTCTGTGAGATGGTCAGCAGGTAACCCCATCTTCTTCAAGGCACAATTTCTTACTTTCTGGAAAATCCACTCTCTGAGAGGGCACTGATTTTCAGAACCAGAATGTTTTGTGCTAATTGATGAGTACATTGTCCTGACTGACTTCCAGTATCAGTAAAACCTTGTGGAGGAAATGTCTGGCCCTTGCTTCTGACCATGGCTCAGCCCCTGGTACCTCAACCCTTGATGAAATCTCTGGCCGTGGCTTGTTGACTTTCTTGGTCTTGACTTTATCCTCATCCAGGGTCCACCCACATATGCCTACTAGCTTTGATGAACTTGAATCAAAAGGGCCCTGCTGATACCAACAAGTTTGCAGTCAGGCAGCAGATAGTATGTCTTCATAATATCAGTGGTTATTTTGTAGCCAGTTTTTTCTGGATGCTTCAACTTCCCAGGCCTGTATAATTAGTAAAATCTTAAAATTTAATCCATAATTAAAATAGTCTACCAGAATATGTAAAAGGAATCAATGTAATTTATAGGCAAAAGATGTTATTTCTCCGGTAAAGACCTAACTGCATCGTCTGTACAGGTAAATTAGGTCCCGGGACCCAACTGCAACATGGGGGTGGGGCTGCTTCCTTGCACCAAACAATTCTCAGACACCAGCTGGGTGTCCTACAATTCAACTCAGTTCTGACGCGGTCTACCCAGAGATGGCATCAGATTCCAGAGGATGAAGACTCAGTCCTACAGGACAACCCCACCCCCTACGTTAGGAGTGGCAAACTCTGCCTTAATGTCTGTGCTTCTGACCCACTGGCTGTAGATTGGAGGTTCCCACGACTCCCTCTTTGGATTCCAGGCACCAGTCGCACATCCAGGTTGTTACCTGACTTCTGAATGATTGGCTATAAATCAGGAGTTCCCGTGACTCCCTCTTCTGGTTCAATTAATTCGCTACTTCCCAGATTACTGGTTTATTATAATAAGCTAGAACTCAGAAGAGATGTGTAGGGCAAGAAATGGGGAAAGGGCACACAGCTTACGTGCTGTCCTCACACGCCACTCTCTCCTAGTCTTCATGTGTTTGCCAACCCAGAAGCTCTATGAACCCTGTCCTTCCAGGTTCTTATGGAGGCTTCATTACATAAGCATGAGATTGATTAAACTGTTGGCCATTGGTTAGTGATTCAGCCTCCAGCCTCTCCCTTCCTGGGAGGTCAGGGGTTGGGACTGAAAGTTCCAACTCTGAAATTACAGGGTTTGTTCTCCTGGAAACCAGCTATTAAAATCATCTCATTAAGATAACAAGAGACACCTTTGTCATCCTCTGCACTTCAGAAATTCCAAGAGTTTGGGGAGCTGTGAGCCAGGATTCCTGAACGGGACCAAACATGCATTTCTTCTATTATTACAATTTTTTTAAATTGAGGTACCAGGACCTTGTGCATGGTAAGCATGCGCTCTACCACTGAGCTATACACTCCCCCCACTCAAATATGCATTGCTTATAAATCACAATATCACAGCAAGATGAACAAGAAATCTTAAACTTGGAAAAACCAGTTTGAACTCTCTTCTGGATGTAAGAGCCTAAGGCAATTTGCTCTTCACGAACACGGTGTTTTCCACGTAGGAGCTTCTGCTCTTGAATGTCTTGCTTCCCCACATCGTTTCAGTTTCGTCTGGCCCTCCCTACTCCCCTTTCTTTCCCTCCTCCCTTTCTCTTTCTCTGAAACCATTACTGAACTAACGTGAAAGCATGGTATTGTTTTGAAATCTGAAAGTTTTCTATGCTGTTTTAGATTTTACCGATTTTTAAAGCAGCTCGTAGAAATGTGTTAACCTTCGCTGTGTAATCACCCCGTGAGGTGTATGGTCAACAGTAAACACGAGCGTGTTCATTCGCGAAGATTGCCGTTACACTTCCCTGTGTTCAAACAAGTAGATATTTATTGCTCTGTCTGTTATATGTTCTTAAGCATGTACCCAAACCACATTTCTTTCATTAACTCGTTTTCTCATTCACTCATTTGTCAAAATTTAACAGAATACATTGTGCACCTGCTGTGTGTCAGGCACTTTCCTTGGCTTTTGGTATAATGCAGTGATATTCAAGTAAAACACCACCTCTGTTCCTCAAGAAACCCATAGTCAGTAGGGGAAGTAGACAGGCAAGCAAATAATGATATTAATAAATGTTCCTGGTAAAAGGGAGAGTTGGAGAGGTGAGGAAGTCCTCCCAGAAGAGATGCAAGCACTGGTTGTGAATGGTGACCGGACCTCCATAGGCAGATGGCGGGGATGCAGGTGTGGGTAATGAGAAGAGCCTTGTCGATGTCAACTGGAAAACATGCCCAGCATGTGAGTTGTGAGTTAAGTTTTATTTGGGGTGAAATGAGGACTATAGCCCGGGAAACAGCGTCTCAGATAGCTCTGAGGGACTGCTCTGAAGAGGTGGGGCGAAGGTGAGTGTTGTACAGTGAAGTGAAGGGAGGGATGTACAGTCAAGCACACATTTTGGCAGAGCCTTGCTGCTTGTCGTGAGGAAATGCCACTGTTACTGATTTTAGTGCTCTTCTAGATATGAGAAAATGCAAGAATTTGGTCTCAGAAATCTTCTCCTGAAAATATCTAACTATCTGAAGCTCTGTTCTGCCAGTTTTCCCCAGAGCACAGAGCACCTCATTTCTGATCTCCACCCTGAACTCCTTTCAGGGTGTGTTGAAAGTCAATGACTGCAGTGACTAGAGGCTTAATCCTTGTAGAGGCAGATGGCAAGTCCAAGGTTTAGCTGGCAGGGCTCCCTCATGGTTATAAATCCCGCCATGGGCTGGGAGGCGTTACGCGACCGTTTCGTCCCGTGGTGCTAGGCATACTCATTCCTAGGTCAGCGAGGATCCCGTCAGTAGGTCACTCAGTGTGCCGTTCCTGGCCAAGGCCCTGTTTACAGTAGCTGAGCATCTCTGGACCACCTGTCTTACTAGTCTTTTACGGTCCAGGAAAATATTCCCCCTTGTTGTTTCTTCCCATATCTAGAGTCGCACTGTCACAATCATAGGTCTCATATAAAGGTACATACCTGGTCAGCTGCTTCAAGTCACCTGGTCATCATGTTATCAGAGGCTCAGTCACACATTTGGTAATGTAAAAAACAACAGAATTTTGTAAAACAGGCAAAATACAAATAATATAGCTAATAGTATTAGTAAGGTCATAAGTAAGAATTTAAGCCAAGAACTTCCTTCAGGTGCAGCCCAGGATATCTCCAGGTTGTCTGACTTGGTCTGTTCTGTGCCAATCCTTCTCTCTCAGGGAAATGCAAAGTGTTGCTCATAAGGCAACCAGTCCAGTTTCCTAGTGTTACCAGCCCGCTTATCCATAGCATGATGTCATTATCCCCAACATAAAGGAGACTTTAAACTTAAATGACCATAGCCTGGTGTGAGCCACATAAATCCGTCCCGTAACTGTGGGAGGTTTCCTTCTCATAAATGGGAGGTTGCAATTTTTGACTGAAATTTTGATTGAGCTTGGGTAACCTTAGAAGGAGATTCATATTTATGGCCAGGGTCAGAGCAGATATTAATTGATCAGATGAGCAGATCCTACCTATTAATATAAATAGTGGCCTGAATAGAAATGTAAATTTTTTCTTCTAGAATAAATTTCCTGAGGGCCAACCAGTTAAAGCCTTGGAGTGGAGAAACCCACCTACGTAACCCAGAAGTGCTGGATATAAGTAATTGACCGTAAACCTAACAATTGGATTAACTTTAACTCTGCATAAGATTGTGAAATACATTTGGTTCGTAAGCAAAGTTGTGAGCAATTATTAAAGTAATTGGTATACAGTCCTGGTCCGGTGTCTTAGGTCAGCTGTCTACTTCAGATGTTTTCTTCTGATCCTGGTCTGGTAGCTTCCACTCTGTTGGAGCATTGTTTTAAGGTGGTTTTGAGATCAGCAGTCCTCTCTGTAAGCCAGTCCTGTGCAGGGGCCCTTTGCAGGTGGAAATAACAATCCAAATATCCATTTGCTTCAGATTTGCTATGCATGAGCTAGTTAGGAGTACCTTATAAGGACCCTAGATCATTCTAGGCTGGACATAGTCCTTCAAAAGATGCCTTTTCCTGGTTGTAGGTCATGGGGCATCTGATCTCCATCCAAAGATAGATTACTAAGATAAGCTTCAGAAACAATCTTAGAGTGTCCTTTTAATAATTCAGTTAAGCTTACAGTATTAAAACAGCAAGGAACTATCTGGGAAGTGTATCTTAGTAAATACAGATCCCAGTTAACAAAACTAGAATTTAATATTCACTGAAACATATTTTCTCTCCTCTCATTTCTACCAAATAGAGCCAAATTAAGACTAATTTGTTTGCAAAATAAGTCTGATTTCAAAAAACCTGGTCTGATGTTTTATATACGTGTAACTGATCATCTAGGCTTTTTTTTTTTAATTGGCTTTGCTGGAACTTTTTATAAGAAATCTCAGATTGAACTTTTAAAAAAGGCTTCTCAGGGCCAGGAAAACTACACCAAGGGCTTGTCGCAGATTTCTCCGTACAGATCCATGTGAATTCCTCCTTTTTCCAGGTCTCCAAAATACCTTGAGATTCCTGTGTCTGTTAGGAGGTGATCTTCCCAATCTGTCTGACAAAGCTGCTGGGAACCTGAGAGTTTCCAGGCTCTGGAAGGATGAGATAGAGAGAACAGAGAGATGTTTTCAATTCTGCTTACAAAGGTATAATTTACCAAATTCCTGTAAGTCATAATTAGCTTGAGGGGAAGGGTTTCATAATAGCTGGAAAACACAGATTAAAAGCCAGTTCAGACAGAAACCATAAAAATTATAACCATTTTCACCAGTTCTCTCAGTCCTATGTAACTAACCCTTTCTGTTAACAGTTTTATGAAGCCATGAGGTTTCCTGTTAGAATTATTTAATTTCTTACCTAGTTCAGCATTATGGTCTGAAAGTTACCAGAAATCTGTACTAGTCAAAAAGTCCTTGCTATGAATTTTCTTGAAGAGGAAGCATTTTTGCAAGGACATCAGAATAAAACCATAATTGTCTATGAATGATTACAATACAAAGAAACTTAGTAACTGCTGCAACATGTAACATTTTGAGGTAATGACTAGAATTATAACTGATAACATTTTACCAGGACATACAGATTTTTACAAATTCCGTAAGATTTCTAGACTATCTGTATTAATACAGAGAATTGTAATGCATACAATATAACCTAAGAAGATTTATTACTCAAGTATACTTCCCATGTAATTTAACATACCAGATGAACCTAATTAGTTTAATATTTCTTTTGGGGATGTTTCAGGGCCCTTTAAAGCATACCAAAGTTAGCTAAAGGTCAAACAAACTTCATTAGAATTTGATTTGGGAAGTTTTGACAAAAAATATCAAAAAGGTTTTAAAACACTTGGTCAGATAGGGTCATAGGTCGCTGTGAAACAATTCTTATCACTTAACCAAAGTGACAATAAAAGATTTCAAAGGCAAATATGGAAAGTTCTAACAGATTTCCAATTAAAAGTAAGAGAAACTTTATAAGGAAAAACAGATCAACATTTTAAGGAAAGTTTGTCCTCTTAACAGAGAGAAAAGCCGAATTCAGGTTTTGCACCAGCTTACTTTAAATTTTTATTTACTCAATTAACAAATTAATTGCCACATCACCCAAATCTGGGTGACAGTTGTGTTTCCTCAGAGGCACCCTATCCACAGTGGGCAATCAACATGTTAAATTTATTCTAAACTTAGCTAATCCTGATCATGCACAAAACTCTTTTCTCAAGGTTCCTTTTCCATAAACCTTCCATCACTTTCTGAATCCCTATTTGTTATCCCTTACGTATGTCCATCCAGAAACAACTGGCTCTAGGACAAACCCACTTTCTTTTTCCTTAATAAACTGCAAGTCCATTCTTCATACCTTCTTTACAGAAAACACACATCCTACTTTGTACCTCTACTGGAATGTTTCCTTTATTTTTTAAGTAGCTTTAATTACATACTTAAAGTAGAATCCTCAACTCTTAAAAACCTTAATTTCTAGTGAAAACTAAAAAGTAAGCAATTATGAATTGTCTTTTAAATTAGCATTCTGTAGATTAGCAAACATAAATACCAGTAATAATTTCTTTAAAAAGAAAGTGCCTTCTTATAGAAAATATATCAGTTTGGCACCAAACATATTTATTAATAGTCCTAAGTACCTTTAGTTTCTCTGTAAAAGGAAGCCAGTGTTCAGTAGTTAATGTTTCAGTATCTTATTTTGTTTGAGAATGACCTGACTGTTCAATAAATTTCCATCATCTTAATTTAGCACAATTCTAAAATTTTAAGTTAGCAAATATCTGGAGAGATTATTTTCAAGTAGACATTTCCTAAAATGATCATTCCTGAAGAGTTCACCCAAAGCTCTTACCTCATTTACATTTAATTTACTTATGTTCATCACACCAAGTTGTTTTTCTTGCTGGCAAATGTGGAATAGATATAGTAAGATTTTATCTGACTTCTGTTAAATAAAGGTATTTACTAAATATTGATGACTGTAAAGACATGTCTATGTTAATGAAATTGACAAACTTAAAATTTAATACCAGGTACTAATTTAATACTGAGTATTTCCTAGTACATGTGAACCTGAAACTCATTCCGGCCAGTTTCCTTTTATATGTCTGAGAATTTATATAAGTGCTTAATTTCCTTAAATCAATTAAGTAGAGCTCATTTATAAATTAAATTTTATAATACTATCCAAAGGTAAAGATTATATATATCTCACACAGACATATAGACAGACACAACCAGAGATCTCATAGCTTCATTTTCTAAACTTAGTCATGAATCAGATATTACAATGTAAAACTCACTAATTTATAAATAACAGTTGGAATCAGTTAATTTTAAAGGGCTTCTTTCCCTTTTTTCACTCAGTTTTAGGAATTAGAGATGCTGTAGATAAGGTAAGTGTTCCTCAGGGCCCTGATCTTAAGGTGCAAAGAGAGAAAAGCAAGTTCTTCTAGAAGGTCTTGTTTCTTCAGGGTCAGAATTCTGAAATTTTTTTTTCCAAGCTAACTTTCTCTAACAACTATGTACACAGTAAAAGAGCCCATTTTGGCCATTGTCAGGGCAAAATTTTCCTTTAATTCCCAATTAAGTAAGTACTTGTTAAGCACTTTTGTACATACATAAACATTTGTACGTACATAAACCTGGCTGGGTTGTTAGTGGGAGGCTGGCTTTCTGACGGCCCTTGTTTCTCTGTTTGAGAGGCTCTAGTTCTCATTTTAAAGTTGAA
The DNA here is from genome assembly GCF_048773025.1 of Camelus bactrianus. Taxonomy (NCBI): domain Eukaryota; kingdom Metazoa; phylum Chordata; class Mammalia; order Artiodactyla; family Camelidae; genus Camelus; species Camelus bactrianus. The sequence continues at coordinate 20,317,215 of NC_133572.1, forward strand.
TTTGTCGGGGATAAAATTTACTAATGACATTGTGTCATGGGCCAGTGTGTTACTTGTGAGCGTAGCTCCCCTAGGCATCACCCTAGAGTCGTTTCAGCCTTCTTTTCTGGCGTGGTTCTCCCTCCTGTGGTCCAAGACCACTCTGGGTGCTTGTGATCACTCAATGGCCAGTTCTTACACATGACCCCCAGGTGAGCAAGTCTTCTAATTAATGAGTGGGTTTCCCTATGGGACCACTGCACAGTGTGAGGACTCTGCTTCCATCACTCCTGTAAATTTCTCAGTTCCAATGTCAGTATAAGAATTTAGTTCCTGGGGATCGGGGTGGGTATAGCACAGTGGTAGAGTGCACACCTAGCATGCACTATGTCCTGGGTTCAATCCCCAGAACCTCCATTGAATAAATTAATAAGCAAACCTAATTATCTCCCGCCTAAAAAAATGAATTTAAAAAAAAGAATTCAGTTCCTATTGTTAGGTATTCTAGGAAACTATATTTCTTAAATATTCTTAAAATAATAAAACAACTTAATTTAAAAAAAATTGGTGTAATCAGGCTTGTAAAAAGTCTGTCTTATTTGTTTTAAACAGAGAGTGCCTAGAAATGTTTATAATGCATCCTGCCAGGTTAAATAGCAGGCTTTAATGACCTTGTATATAGACTGAAAACACATCAGACTCTTTCAAGGTTGGTTCCATGAGTTTTCCTTTTTTCCAGGATAAAAGAGAAAATAAAGACAATACTAAGTAAACCATTCCTTGGTACAAACTGGAGACACTCAATAAATAATCCAATGATTAACGAAACATTTGATGACCATAGTTCTATCAGCATTTTTATTTTGTTTTACTTTTGTTTTGTATTCTGCTCCCTCCTCTGTCAGCTATCCTATCCAGAACTTGCATTTCCTTAAAAAGATTTCATATTCAAGACCTGAGTATTGTAAACAAAATACGCTATGATAAAATGATGAAATTATTTAATTATGAAACATGAAAACCAACGGTGCAGCAGGAATGTGCATATTAGGGCAGATCAAATTTTCAATCCATGTTGACTGTTTTAGCGTAAGTATTTAGCTTTGAAGTCTTCTAAATTTTATTAAACCCATGGAAATTGAAAAGATTTTAATTAAAATCCTCAAGGAAAAAACGACAATCTTCCCCTAATATATCCATTACCCCTCCAGACTCAGCCGCCTTCTGGAAGCCTCCATCTCCAGCAGCACATGGGTGGGCTCCGGTGGACTCAAGCATGATGTGATCACTTTTGCCCTGAATATGTGACACTTAGAAATATCAAATAAGCATATTCTCTTTCACTCAATGCCCTCATCGTATCCCGGGGAAATGGCCACCAGCATCTTCCATGCTACGCTCCTCACACTATTTAATCAAATTTGCTGGCACTAATCTGTTAAATTCTACCCTCTGTCCTCACTGTAAGTGCATAACAACCCCTATTACAAAAAAACCAGTTTGATTATAAGCATTCCCTGGGATGTTATATTCATACTGCAGCTTTCAAAGGGACTTTTTCTGTCTACAAACAATACTAAGAAAACATAGTAAGAAAAAGCCACAATAGATACCCAGGGAAGCCAGTCTCTGGGTTAACAACTGTAGGTTCTCCCTTACATTTCTAAGGATACGTGGACAGCTACAGTGAAGTACGTTAGGTGCTTCTCCCAACTCTGAGACTCTCTGATTCAGTGAACACAAATTATTCTCCCCATGATTGGGACTGAAGCTCACTGTGTACAATCCGCATTTCTAAACAGACTTGTAAGTAAATATATTAAAATATCTCTGCACCGTATCATATAGTTTCCATCAAGAAAAAGGAAAATTCCTGTTATCTAATAAGCAGAACAAACTTTTTTTGGACAGTTCTGAGTGTCTATGTGTTATGAACTACACAATTCAGAGTTCATGCTGAATTCTTGCAGTGTGCTAACACTTTGGTTTCCTTCCCCAAACCAATGAGACTCAGTTTCTAAATGTAAATCTGTATACGGGGGCCACTGATTTAATAGAGGAATGCTTCTCTGGTACCCGTCAACATGGCAGCCAGCCAGACTCTCCTGGGGCATGTCAGCAGGCTGGGGAGCGGACCTTTGCACATGCTAAACCTGGCTTCAGCGGCTCTCCGGAGCTCTGAGCGAGCTGGGCAGGGTCTGCAGGAGCAGCCTGACTGCTGGCATGAGCGTGGTGTGAATCATGGCTAGTTGTGATGTGCATGGAAAGCCTACACTTGCTACTTCCTTTTACTTAGTTTTAAATTATGTAGTGAAAACATGGTTCCATAGCTCTTACATTTGGACTAGTTAAAGGGACCTAGTCGTTAAAACTTGTGCAGCTAGTGAACCGGAGTGGACTCACAGCGCGCTGTACTCATGACACGGCAAGGAGGCATCCTGCCGCCCTCTTGCACAGCTGCACTCCCTTCCTCCACACATCCCTCTCCTTAGTCATCTGTTGACGCTGGCTTGGTTTTCTTGGCTCCTTCCCAGTGTTTTACGCCTAAAAAGGTATGAGAGGGAAAAAGAAAAGCACAGCTCAAAATGGTTGACTTTCATCCTTTCTGTTGTTTCCTAAAAAAGTAAACGTAAAGCCATAAAGATGTTATCTAACCACTGATTTCACCATCACCTCTCAGCCAAAAGGAACGTCATCGATGTGCTCTCCATATCGCGAATTTAAAGTTTCTGTGAACTGAGCATGTAAAAGCCACGTTTGTTTTGGCTATGCTAATTATTGGACTCTGGAGATTTTCTTATTCTTTCCTTTTTTTTTTTTTTTTTTTTTTTGGTGTCTACATGATCTGTGTCACTTCCATGTGTCCAGCTCACAGATCAGATCTCCTTCAGAGGCTCTGTTTCTTGGGCTGAAGCTCTGTTTCTTGGGCTGGGTCTCTCTCGTAAACCACAGTTGTCAGTGAATGTTCTTGAGAGATGGACTAGTTTAGATTGTTACTCTTCAAATAATTATTTCTAAGGAACTTCTGTAACTTCAGATATTTGCATTTATATGATTTCAAGGTTTATGTGAAGATATATACATTGACTTTGCAGGATAATGATTTACAGCAGGACAGTCATTTTAATTAAACTCGCCTTTGCTGGGTATAAAAATGATACTTTTTTCAGTTGAAGGAAATGTACTGTCCTTGTGTTGAGGACTTTTTTGCTGCTCTGATGCTGTTCATCTCATCCAATTTTGCTCTAAACTTGGCCTCACTTTCCGATTCTTCATTGCACTTAGACCGACTTCAGTGCGCTTACTAACAATTGAAAATCAGTCTATGATCAGTTTGGGTCATAGGAACTGACATTAGAAATTTAGAATAGGAAGTACCAATGTGGGTGCCTCTTGGTTCGCCTTAAATACCTATTTCTGGCTTTCCAGGCAGTTTTACCTCCACCTCTATTCATAGGAACCTGTTTTTAAAAAAAACTCAACTATAGTGTAGTCATTTACGCTGGGAAAGTATTTATGGAATAAGCCATTATGACAGCAGACTCAGTTAAACATAAATTTTTTTCTCTTTTTATGCACTACTTGACATCAAAAGCAAAAAGAGGTAAGTTGACTATAAACCTGAGTGAACCTTATTTTCTTTAATAGATTTATTTCTGAAGAGCTTTGCTTCTATTACATTTCTACAAATCAAATATTTTTACATTAGGAAGCTTGTTATTGTAAATCCTTATTCTTTCCTTTGAAAATTGAATAAGCACCTTCTGTAAACTTGGATTTTAAAAATATTTAACATTTAAACATATTGCTTTTCCTTTAACCAAGTTATACCTATGGTTTAATTTGCTTGTAAAGACAGTGCATTTTGGGGTTTCTGAGGGCCCCCCAAAATATGGATTACATGTTATAACTGAAATTGGTGAAAGGCTATAATTTTCAGATCCATCGCTTTACAGAAGAGGATGCCCTGAATCTCTCATAATGTTTTCTAGTATTGATTTTTTTGAAATGACTATATATACATATATATCTACATATATATGTATATATGTGTATATATATTTAATAAGAAAAGCAAACACATTTCACTGAGTGCTGTCTCATATTTTCCTTGTTTGGAACATATTTTCACTTGATCTTTTTAGTGGGTTCTTGCTTGTAGTTTAACTTATTTCTCCTTTGTTTCTTTTTGATGATGGACTAATTCTGACATTTCAAAGGTATAGCTGGTGTTCATCTGACACACGCTGTTATTGACATTGCTTAAGGAGAACAGACCATCATAGCATCCTGAGTTAACTCTGTGCCAGCTGACAGTGTTCTTGGGAAGGTCATTTCTGAACAAAAGGTTATTTTCTAAAAGGTACTTAATTGGTGTAAGAATCTGGCAGCAAAATGTACTTTTACCTCTTGGTGCCACTGTATTTAATCACCCTCTCCCCCTGTGTCTTCCGTCTCTTATCTACGTAGGCTGTTGATTACACACATGCTCGTGGTGTAACTGTAAGTTGTTCAGAAGCAGAAAGTTGACGATACTGCAGAGCATTTTTATATTTCTCTTTTGCAAGGTTTGAAATAAATATAGTTTGTGAATATTGCTTTGTTTTCTCAGCTAGTCATGATAATTTGTCAGGACAGCGAATGGAAAGCCGGGTGAAAGTCTCTGTCTAATCCATAATCACTGAAAAGTCTGAAAATGCTCCCTCTCCTTCTTAGCAAGTCATGCTCTGATTCTACATTGTTGAAGACAGTTTTCATGCTTGTCACCAAAGTGTGATAAACTATGCACAGCTGTCATTCATCTGAAGGCGGAGCCAGACGTTTTTAAAGATTTGTCACCAGGCCATATTTTTACATTGTCTATCCTGAAATTTTTTTATGTCTTTCAACAATTCTGTCTCCGCTGTTTCCTGGAAATTTTTAATGAATAATGATTGTCTCTGACTATAAAGGGTATAAACAAATAATGGGATTTTCTATGTTGAACACTGATCTAAAGTTAAGGCTGAGGTGTCTGGTGATGTAAATTAGCAGGTTACACCCCTGAGTAGCTGGACATTATGTTATGTCTTACCTGTGGGTACTTTAAGAGAAACTTTGTGTTAACAGAATATGTGGTATGTTTGGCAAAAAGAGACGAGATAGTCAACTCTATGTGTTTGATTATAAAATGCTTAAAGTTATTCACTGCTATCCATTTTTATTAGTGCCAGTGTACCACTGAATTCATCATTAGATTTTTGAAAACATTTCAACTTTTCCTAACTACTGTTTATATTCATATAAATATTTTGATCTCATGCCCTCCTGATTATTTTTCTTGATATAACGTTCTTATCTTAAATTTTTCTTAGATGTTCCTAAATTCTCTACTGTATATGTCTGTTTTTTTCAGTTTGTATGTATAGGTGTCCATAGGACCACTAAAGGGTTCACGTTGTATGAACTCAAGGAGAATGTATTTTGACCCTTCTTTCCATTAACTTTTCTGTTAATTCACTAACACACTGTTAATCATTTGTAGATTTAGTGAGGAATAACTTAGTATTGGCTTGAAAAATCTTTATCAGAGAGTATTTTCTCTTTCTCATTCGTTTTGTTAGAAGGATGTTGCTATGATGACAGAAATGTCTAAATTGTACTCGCCTTTCCTCAGGAGTATTCATCACACAACAGCACTAATAATGTAACCACTAAGGGGGAGGTAGAGCTCAGTGGCAGAGCACATGCTTAGCATACATGAGGTCGTGGGTTCAATCCCCAGTACCTCCATTAAAAATAAATAAATAAACCTAATCCACCCCTCCCCCAAAAAAGAAAAGCAAAACAAATTTTTTTTTAAAATAATGTAACCAATAAAAAAAATCTAATGATCCTTTAGGGAAGGCGAAGTTGGTATATTAGCAGGTATTTTGCAACTCATGCAAATTCCCCAGACAAACTACTGTGGGGAAACAGAATAATAAGTTTTAGGAAGGCAGGGAACTCTGCTCTCACCGCACAGCGTGACTGAGGAATTTACAAACACTGCAAGGGCAGCGGAGGTCAAAGGCTGTACACAGGAAATGCTGAAGGAGATGGGATAAATGCTAAATGATAAATGGAGGAAGCAGACACTTCTCCTGGCGTGATCAGGAATAAAGACTGAAACTTGTTCGTTCTGAACAGTCCAAGAGGACACAAGAGCATTTTAGATGAAAGTAATCATAGGGGCAAAGACTTGTTGAGATGATTTCATCATATGACCTACTTCTGCCTTTTCAACTTCATTGTTGTTAATGGCCATGGTTTTGTTTCTAGAAGATGCAAACCTCAAGGTCATCTCGACTCCTCCCTTTGGCCAGTTGTGTCTGATTGATGACCGGCACCTGTCCATGGACCCTGGGCTCTGCGCCTTCCCAAACACTCTCTCACCTGATCTGTAAGATTGACATTTAATGTCTTCACATCACAGACAAGCTGAGGCTCAGAATGGTGAAGTCAGTTCTTCCATGTCCCTCAGCTACTGGCTGGTGGGGCACAGATCTAAACAGTAAGATCTCTCTGATGGACCTAAATCTCGTGCTGACTGGAAGGAAAGTTGAAGAGCACGGAGGAGTGAGAAAAGTGAATAAAGAGGAAGACAAAGAGACCATAGAAAATTGTTGCAGAGTATTGTTGGCAAGTGGAAGGAAATTGTGATGCACCCGCTACCTGCTCCTGTGGATTGTTGTGCAAAACCCTCACTTAAGACCTGAGAGTGCGCGTAAGCATGCCATCAGTTAATTATGGAAAGCAGTTTTGTGCCATTATCCACAAATATTCAGAGTTCCTCAGGAGACTTTTAAAAAATAATTACGCAATTTTTGTTTCCACGTCAGTGCACAGTGTATAAAAATTGACATTTTTCTACTAACATAATTACTCAAATTTCATATACTATCGTCGATTTGGTTTTCTCCAATACTGGTTTGACCATTTTCACTTCACTCTAAAATGCTTTTTGCTAAGAAGAAAGTCTGATGAAATTCAAGTACAGATTTTCATTTAGAATTTGTGCTTCTGGCCTTCTGTATATATCTTTTTCCTTTGAGTTTCCTTGAATTAAAACTTATTTATTTCAGTCCTCGGACTGCTTAGAGTTTAGAAGAAGCAAGGTCTGGTGATCACATTTTCTGACTTGAGAGAGAAATAAAAAGGAGAGGAAGTTAATGTGGTAGATGACACAATAGGGTCTAAAAGATGCTTCAGGTAGGAAAAGGTGAAACTTATTAGAGACTGACATACAGGTAAAAGTATATAAAATACTGCATTGGAATTTCAGACACCAGAAGTACAGGATAGAGGAAGCATGACTTGACAGCACCATCTTTAAACCAAGTAGGCGTCTATGAAATTGCAGTGTGATGGGGCTGCCCAAAAAATGCCTGTAGGCTTCTGCTCTTTTCATAGAATCAGAATGTCTCAGCTGATGCAAGATTCTGCCACTCCCCTGCAGCTATGACTTCTTACTACACATGATGTCCTTTCTGAGCACCTCACTTTTAGAAGATTGTGCACAAACTGGACTGTGGTCAGAGAGCAGAAAGGACGCCGAGGAAGGCTGAAATCGTGTCCCGTAAGGAAGAGCTTGGACTACCTGGCCTGATGAAAACTCAGGGGACAGAAATCGTTTTCCTGGTAAAGTGTGGAGCATCTCCTGGAGTGTCTGGTCATGATGGAAGGACACATGGAAAACAAGATCTCATGATATGGTCGGGGTGCACTAGTGCTCAAGTCTGGAAAAACTAGGGGCTGGGGCACAGGCCATTCCGTAGAAGACTGTGTGTGACAAAGGGCTGCAGCTCTGTGTCCCTGAGAGCATCTGGGCACCGAGGAAGCCGCCCTGCAGCCCCACGTGGTCCTCGCCACCTCCCACCACAGCCACCCGGGCCACGTGTGGAGCCAGAAACATAGAGGTGTCCCTGGCCTCCTTCGTCCGGAGACCCTCTCCCAGCTCAGACAGCCACGTGGGCTCATGGACTCCCGAAGGCACTGACTTTCAGAAAAGTGGTTAATTTTCTAAATTGCATTGGAAAGTTTAAAAATAGGAGAAGCTGGAGGGAAAACCATAGGACAAGACTTTCCCTGCCAATGAGATTCATGAGTTTCAGCCATCTCTTTATAAAAACTGGATATTTTCCCCATTCCTGCTTTGTGTTTTAGAGGTAGCTGGTGGCCTTCAAGTGACTGTCAGCGGTCTGATGATGTTCTCGCGTGTTCCTTTGACCATGTGACCCTGATATTTTGTAGCAGTAGCTGGTGTAGATTTGAGAGGCAGCCAGAGAAGCGAGTGTAAAGCAGGCCTTAGTATCAGAAAAGTCTCAGCTGAAATCCTTCCTCCGCCACTTCCTGGCTGTGTGACCTTGGGCAAGTTAGCACGTATGGTGACGATATTAATTGAATCAGCAAATGTTTGTGGACAACCTACGGTGAGGCCAAGCTCTGTGTTTGTTTCTGGTGGGAGAGGTCACGAAAAATGTTAGAGAGAGAAAAAAAAAACAGTTGCAGGATACATGCGATTTTGATATCGTCCCATAGATCAAAAATACTTAATTTCCTCATAATAAGGATACTGCAAATAACCACTCCAGAGTGTTGCTAAGACTCAAAACTGATATAAAGTTCCTAGGAGAACTTATATCATGTTGATTCACCAAATAATTTCCTTCCTTCTTTCTCTTTTTTTGACCTTCCTTTCTACTTGAGGCCTTTGTTTGGGGAGGAATGTCACAAGGAGACTCTTCATGGATATATCAAGACAGACATAAGATGCTTTCAGCAATAACATGGCTTTTTCATCCCTGCCCTTGAGGCACTAACAATCTCTTGATTATGCAATGACATTTCTCAGGCCTGTGACCTTATAATATTAATGTACAGTGTTACCTAATTCAGTTCTGAGCATTTCAAGTGAATGCTTTACTTTTATAAAATATTTTATTCCTACTAGTAGAGGCCATAAACAGTTTATAGTTGACAAGAAGTTCTTCTGCTAATTCGTTTTTTCGGGTGTACAGCCTATATGTCACAACCTCCAGGAAGCATTTCCTGACCACTTCGGTTACTTAATTGTTTCTGCTCTGAGGTTCCCTGCATTTCCCTATTATGGGAAGCAATGCAGTGATGTGTCTGTGAAGTTCAGTTCAGCCCTTGGGTCATATAGTTCTGGATTCAAATTCCAGCGCTACCTCTTAGTGAACTTTGGCAAGTTACTTAACCTTGGTCCCCCTTTCCTCACCCATAAATTGGGATTAATAAAAAAAGGTTAAAGGAGAACGTGCATATTAAGTGCCTGGCACACAGTAAGCAACGACTAAGTGCTAGGTGTGGCCATCATCACCATCACCGCCATCACCACCATCACCGCCATCACCGCCATCTCCACCATCACTGTCGTGACACTTTGTTTGTTGAATCTGCTTGTCTTCCCCAGTGGACCAGGGATCCTGTCTTCTCTGTTTTCCTTTTATCCTCACTGCCTAACACAGTTTCCGACACACAATGGGAGTTTAGTAACTTGATTGCTGAACGGTTGAGATGAAATTTTGGTGCCCCCAGGTGACAGCAGTGGCATCTGAGGTTCTGAAATGCCTCCTCCTTAAGTCACATCATTCTCATCTTTCATGTCCTCAAAAGCAATGAAATGAGGCCTGGTTTCTTCAAGAGCGAGTCTACCAGTGTAGACCCTGCACAGAGCAGGCGAGATCGTGTAAAGCCCCCAGCATCTCAGAGCTGGGCGTTTTCTCAGTCTGCCAGCCCACCCCTTTCATTTTACAAAGTACACGCTAAACACACATTGCGCTGCTCGGCTGCGTTTAGCCAAGTCCGTGATTGGAGGGCTGTCGATCCCAGAAAAGGGGTTTAGAAGACAGCCGAGTCAGAGCAACACACTTATTTTTCAAATTTCTCTTTTTAAAACCTGTCACCACCTTATCTACAGAATTTGTTTTTGTTCCTTAAGAATAACACTTAGCTAAATAGTTGTACATAATAAATGCAAAATAATAGTAATAATTAGCCGAGATGATGTAACTTCTAAAGAGGAAAAAACTGGTACTCACTACAAATGTAAGGAGTCTCCCCCACAGAGTAAACAGTTCATTAAGAGTGCATTGTGGTCCTGCTCAACTGATTTCTAAATTCATCACAAAGCATATTTCAAATGAATGATAATCTGACTGCATTGGCAAAAAAAAAAAAAAAGAAAGAAAGAAACCATACACACACACACCAAAAAAGCCAAAAACCTTTCTAATATAAGTGAGAGATGGAAAAGAACTTGAACCATGTAACCACTCTAATTAGTCTAATTCTAGGGCTTATCATTCATTCCACAGAGGTCAAAACTTTGCTATAGAAGAGCTTTATTTATACCCTTCCTGGCAACATAGGAAAGACAGGCCAGATTCCAGAGTCATCGCCCAAGTGTTCATGCTCATTTGTATTCATTGCATTTACCCAAACACAACATAAGAGGGCAGCACACACCTGGTTAACTTAAAATTGCAGGTCTGGTGACCACATCGAAGTGGTTGTTTACATTAGCCCAGCAATTCCTAAATTATCACTTACACAGGAGAGCTGTTGGAAAAGATACAAAGAGCATAAAGGAATTCACCCTTTAAGACTTTTGAGTTTCTACAAAAGGAAATCACTGAGCTACTCAAGCTGCAAAATGGGAAAACAGACTTAAAGAAAAAAATAAAAAAGAGTTCTCCAAAGCTAAGGAAATGGAAATATTTGTTATATCTGAAAGACTTTTACTGTGTCTGATCACCTGAATACCAGCTACTCAACGAGAATCAGATCTCACTTCTATTACAATGCAATAATTCATGTTACTCTGCGACAAATACCACCTTATAAAAGGGTCTCTTCAGCAATGACTGTTCTCTTGAATGAACTTAAGACAAGCCTATCTTATATTCTTCTTTGTAACAGAGACAGCTTCAGTATGTTTCTAATGTCTTGCACAACACATCAACAATTTTCATGAATTTCGGTATACTGAAGGTGTATGAGCAGGTTTTGCTCTAATAAGAGAATATGTTGGGTTTAGAGCAAGGGAGACTTAGATACAAGCCTTTGAATGTAAATTTCAGTAAAGACATTAATTCAAGGCTGTAAATCCAGAATTTCTGATAATTTGGCTTAAATATTATCTATCTAACATACAGGGAAAGAGGTTTGCTGAGCAAATGCATAGTCTAGGCAGTAGCAAGGGGAAATGCCGCAATTATTTACGAATAGCTGACTTTTTAAGTCTAATTCCAACTTTTTTGCAAAATCTTTTTGTAGGAATAGAATGTATCCATTTCTAACCAGCTTCACAGGTGATTCTAGTATATCAGCCTGATAACCAGTGAACAGGCTGCTCTTTGATTAGTTTAAAACACCCAGCCCGTGGCCTTTCTTAGAGTAGCCGATTGACATAACTGATCAGCTAAAGCATGGATTTTTACCAGCTAGCACGAGTTATATTATGTGACTTTAAAATGGCAAAAATAAAAGTGGATTTCCCATTCAGGTTAGCTTTTCTCCATCAGTCCAAGTTACTAACAACTTATTTTATATATATATGTATATATATAAACATATATATATAAAATAAACATTCTAAGATTTCTGACAGTTCTTCCTTTTGATGAATAAAGTCTATTTTCAGAAAACTGCAAAGATTATTTCCTTCTCTGACATCCTTCTATTAATCATGGAAAAGTCTGTTTTTTGCATGCTTTTCTCAAGGTCCCTATGAGACTGACAATATGCCCATGTGTCTGACAATAAAGTCAATTATCTGAATACGTTCCACTTGGAATAGTGACTCTAAGTGCTGAGCAAGTAGCTACCACCATGTTCAAGTTCAGAACTTGAAGCAATTTCATTACGTTAATAGATCCTTTATTTTTAGACATGTCCAAATACCAAATATGAATGGCCACCTAGGTCCTAATGACTTGAGAGATCTCACTACAAATTTTGGGTCACTAATTTTTAAATGCTGTGTCTAGTTAAGAAAAAAGTCTTGTCTTTCCTAATGGCATCATTCAAAAAACCAAAAAGGCTTAACCCCGTTTCTGTGTGAACGCACATTCCTCACTAAATCTCGCAGGCAACTGCTTAAGTCGCCGTTACTAACACGTGGCTCTGTCATCTCTTTGTATACGTGTCTAATTTATCAGTTTCTTATAGATTGTCAGCAGCCTGCTGCCTCCGTACCGCCACAGTGCTCACAACTAGCCGGGAGGCAAGACTGCCCGACTGTCAGGTAAATTCAGACATCCTTTCTCTTCCCACCCAGCTGCATGTCAGATCCATAGACTCCAAGCTTTCCCTTCTCGCATCGTAACTGCCGATACGTGATTACATTTGCCATGTTTTATTTCAAACATGGGTTATACAAAACACGCTTTGGATACCTGGAGCCCACATGTGCCCAGTGGAAGTACAAGGGACCTAGAGTGTATTTCAGAAGCCACCAGCTGGTGGACTAAAGGCTGCCTTCAGCTCCCTCGTGTGAGTAAACACTTGGGTCAGTCCAGCGTTTCATTACTTTCCAAAATAGAAAACCTGGAATTGTTAGGATGTTTGTCTTTTGTCTCCTTGGAGTATCTTTCTCAGACAAACAATCAGGAAGGGTATAAAGCATACCTCATGTCTGGTCCAAGACAACTTTATGAAAGTGTTTCTATTTTCTGTCCACGTAGGGCCCTCATTAAAACTGAAATTGGGGTGGGAGGGTATAGCTCAAGTGGTAGAGCACACGCTTAGCATGCATGAGGTCCTGGGTTCAATCCCCAGTACCTCCTCTAAGAATAAATCAGTGAATAAACCTGAATACCATCCCCCCCACCAAAGAAATGGAAAGATGGAAAAAACCTTGTAATGGGCATTCAGGAAATTGCAGTGGTAGTGCCCTTTAAGATTAACTGAAGAGTTTTAATTTTTACTTACTTTTAATTAATTTTTTAGTTAACTTTGGGGGGTGGTAATGAGGTTTATTCATCTATTTATTTAATGGAGGTACTGGGGCCTGAACCTAGGACCTCGTGCATGCTAGGCATGCGCTCTACCACTGAGCCATACCCTCCCCACTAACTGAAGAATCTTAAAGGCTGGTTTACATACTGCCTGGACACTACACTGGAGAGCTTGCTAAACAATTTCTGTTCCAATGAAAGCTTTGCGAATCCAGCATGAATTTATCTTCATCCTGGGCCAGCTTCCACACAGCATCAGAGCAACCCCATCAGGACCTCATCATTTTCTTGTAATCCTTCATCTCCAGTTATTTGGCCTCTGATGGTGCCAAGTTTTTATAGTCTGGTTGTGGCTTTTATAGCCTGCTTGTTGTTCCCTCCTTATTTTAATAAGGCCATCGCTTTTCTACCAGGGCAAGGCTCCTTTTGAGTAGAGACAGTCCCATACATACTTCCATGCATGTCTGAGAGGCACATGTCAGAGGCAGGTGCATGTGGTCACAGGTTAGAGCCAGAGACTTGGGGAGCCCACAAGTCCTCCCCAGAAACACAGCAGCAGTCAAACCCCAGTGTGACTCTGTCCCTGAGGTGGCTGTGCAGCCAGCTGTTTAAGTGGGACACCAAGTTAGCAGGAAAAAGAATGTGATTAATAGGCCCCAAGCCACTGCTTCCTGATTGATGTCTCAGTCTGCCGTGCCCACCACTTCCAGCAACAGGGTTTTTATTCCAGGAAGGTCCTTCACTAATAGATGAATGCTATTTTGTAACAGCAGCCAACTGTTGAGTAATTTCAATTTTTAAGTAACTAAATACAATTATAAATGCTCATATACATCCCACTGGGATTCTGTGTGTGTGGTGCACAAGCACATGGGCTCTTAACCTACAGTGCATTCTCCGCGAAGCACCCCCATCCCTCGCAGGGCCGGGGACGGTGCCAGGCACACGACAGAAGTCCAGTCACTTGACTGTTTGAGTGGATGAGCTCTGGGGTCACATGGCTTGGCTTTTAGTCCCACCTGTGTGATCCTGGACGGCTGCTTTTGGGGGCTAAGATTCTGTTTCTTGACTCGTAAAGAGAGAGGCTGGGTACTGGGGAGGGTTCGGTGAGGCACAGGCCTGGCCCGTGGTGTGTTGTCAGTGTCTCTTCCGACTACTAACCGCCCTTAGTACCTAACCACTCCTCAAGACTGAGATCTGCAGTGTCTTTCATAACCTCTCTCGTTTGCTAGGACAAAGAGTGGAGAAGGCTACTGTTTTAGATGTTTCAATTAGATAAGAAATGGAAAGGCTAATGAGGAATCATTTGAAGTTTAATTTTTTTTCACCTTTTTTTTTTGAGAACCAGTTTGACTAAATGATTATGTGCCCCACTTACGTATCTTCTGAGATTACTGGATTTAGATCGCTTGCTACTTCCACACGGATGACTGATTTTAAAGGAAAGCAGTTTAATGAATTACAGATGTTTCTTGTTTCTACTCACATGAATACAGCCTGGTCCGGAGCAGGCGTCCGCTGACCCTCCCTGTGGTCCACACAGAGAAATGATAACATACAGAGAGACCTGAGAAGACTCCCTTTTGCAGAGTCACTAGGATGATGGCTGGCTTCCTTCCCACTCACGCCCACTGCCGAAAGCACCGAACTTAATGCCCTCACTGCCCTCTTCACTTCTTCCTGGCAAGAAATTAATACATAGCCAACCTTCGCGTTCTTCCTGTGCACCAGACACGGGTTAAATCTCTACACTTATTAATGGTTACAGTTCCTCTAAGGCAAGCGGCTATTAGACTCATTTTTAAATGAGGAAACCAAGATCTGAGGACGTAAAATGATTTGTCCACGGTCACCCATCCTGAAAGCAGTGGATCCCAGTGACTTAGCAGCTTTTCTCCTAACCATCCCCATACACCACTGCACTGCAAGGGGACCCGCCCCCCGCCCCGTTAGTGATACTGTGAGGAGCAAAGTCAGAGAGTATTTAAATCAGCCATGTTGACTCTTTTGGGGGCAGGGAGGTAATTCAGTTTATTGATTATATTGTTTTTTAATTTCATGGAGGTACTGGGGATTGAACCTATGACCTCGTGCACGCTAAGCATGGTGCTCTGCTGCTGAGCTAGACCCCACCCCCACCAGGCTGGCTCTTTATCCCTGAATTGAGAAGGAAAGTTTATTTAATGAGAAACAAAATGTGCTAAGAATGTTGAATGATTTCAGGTTGGAAGTTTTCTATCCCTGTGTCTCACTATAAAAATTGTTTTATACTGCCTTCAGCTTACACATAGATTAAAACTAAAATTTTAGGCCTATAGTTTGGCATAAAAGAGCATTTGTCACTTTTGAAAATGGAGAACTTTTCCATATATGCTTTTTACAGACTGATTCCACTGTAGAGACCAATTTTTAAGGTTGTTTATAGATATCAGATATCATGATATGAAAAGAAATGCCCAGTGTGTTGCAGCCTTGGGTGTAATATTTTATATATATATTTGGTATTTAATACCTTTCCATTTCTAGCAAGTAATTGCTTACTTGGAAAAGAAATTTTCTGAAGACATATCCATTTTCATATCCTAATAGCAATGGTTTCCTAACCCTACTGTTTACAACGTGGTCTGCTACAGAACAGAGGCTCTTAAATGCAAAGGATGAAGGACAGGTGGGCGTCTGAAGGTATTTAGCAATCAGAACTGAGGCAGAATTCATCCTATCTCTATTTAAGGTTAGATTAGAATTAATCAAATCCAGTATTTACATTTAAGAAGTGATTCCTTAATCGGTAAGCCAAAAAATATGCTTCTGTCACATGAAACACACAGGGCACTTGCATTTTATGTGAATTTAAAACAGTAATGCTAGAATATGAACTATTTATAACCTCTCACTTTATGTAAGAAATCTGAAATAATGCAGAAAACATTAAAACATCATGAATGACAATGTGTTGGGCCAAGCAGCTGTGACCTGTGTTCAAGCCATCGCTGCACACTTCCAGCTGGTCACACAGAGATGCGTGTCTTCCCTCCTCGCTGAACCCCATGGGGCCTTCAAACACAGCCCTCTTGTGCAGGGTGACCACCCTGTGCTGCTTGCCGTTAACTTAGGTTGAAAAACATGTTTCGCCCCCTAAAAAGAAACTCGTTCTAAATCGTGCAGATTTAATGGGAAGAAACTCGGTTAGGTCTGTGGGAAGGTCTGTCAGCGGCTTTATTTCCCAGGCCATCTGACTCTGCCATGCAATATTTTCTTAGTTCTTGCTTTGAACCTCCAGCTCTCCCGTGTTCACCTAGCACATTTTAAAAATAGACAGGAAAAATCATTTTTAGCACTGGGTGTCCTAACTAGTACAGAAGAGCATATCTCCTTTTAATCTAAATTTATAGCCGTTCAAATAGTTTGGGAAGTAAAGGTGACCCCAAGCAGAGCGGTATTGTACATATTTATCATTTCTGTATTAAAATTCAAGAGATATACATGAAGACTAATTTCAGCACCAAAATTATTTGTTTAATGTTCATTTTTAGTAATTTCAATGATAGTATTAGCTTTTAAAAACTGATTAAATTAATAATAATAAAATTTTAATAGTTTTCTCAAATAACACTCCTGGCAGAAATGAATTCTATGGTACTGAGTTTCAAAGTACAAAGGAAAAAAGCAGAGTTTTAGGAAAATGCCGGTCTATTTCAATTAAAAAATAAAAAAATCCCCGTAGTGTGATTTCCCCCTTACTTGTCACCTTTTGAACGGTCTGAACCCGAATGTGCTCTGTAGTGTTACATTAGGAAATTCCATGCATTTGCTTCCTTATTTTTCAAGATTATTCATCAGGCCTCTGAAGAGCCCGAGCATTCCTGTGTTCATTTAAACTGGAGGCTCTCAGAAGTCATTTTGGAAGTCTGCGTGACATACTTGCTTTTCTGTCCTTTACGTTACCAAGCTAAAGCAGTAGGGGGAAGGAACCCTTGGACAAATTAGATTTCCATGGGCAAGTTAGTTATCCTGCTGGATCTGGGTCTACCAGAGAACTGTGGCATCATTTAAAGCCTTGGTCCAGCACGTCCATGTCCCCGGGAGCTTGTTAGAAATGCAGATTCTCAGGTCCCACCCAGCCCCGCTGAATCAGAATCACTCCCCCAGATGACTGGTGGACACATTTAAGTTGGTAAAGAACTGAGCTAAAGAAATCTTGCAGCTAACCCAGAGACCTAGGGAAACGAGACTGTGCAAAACCTTAAAAAAAGTGACCGCAGGGAGGAGTTCACATATTTCCCTAGCACGTTGCATTTTTCTTTTTTTTTTTCCTGCGTTGTTTGGAAGAGCCACAGTTGTCTTGGCATGCTTTCGATTTGAGCCATTTTCTGTGCAAAACTTCTGTGAATATAGTGCACCGGTGGAACCCTTAGCACGGTGCCTCGCCCCTTGTAAGTGTGTTTCTTGCTGACACCCTGTTTCTTGTTTTCAGTCCTGACACAGCTGTCCCCGAGGAGCAGCCACACCCCAGCTCCCAGTGCGCCCCTCTCCACTGTCTCTCCAAGCCTCCTCACCCCTAGTCTTCGCCCCCCGCCGACGAACACCTGGGGCCATCATTTTGTAGCCACACACAGGATACTGCCCAAGATCCACGGGGTGTTTTCTTCTCGGTGGTTAGATGTTGGATCAGATTAACGTCCATCATTTTGGAAAGATGGGAGAAAGTGGAGAAGATTAACACAAAGCACAGACTCCGGTGTGATGAAACAGTCTATGGTTTCTCTAAGTCCCAGCTACACGTCTGCAATCAAATGGCTTCAGTTCAGTTTAAATCCAAACAAAACGAAATAGGAAATATGTATCTCAGATGGCTGGCTTTTACCTCGATAGCATGAGAGAGACCTAAGACAACGTAAAAATACATATATTGTAAAATCCCCTTTCCTCATCCTTCAAATTCAGCTAGAGGAGTTGATTCTAATATTTTTGGTCATCGCTATTTATTTTGTACTTTATTTGCCACATGATTTATGTCTATAAAAATCATTTCAGTGAGAAGTGAACTTCACTTATTTTTCAAGACACATATTTTGCTCAGTTAAGTGTGAGTTTTAATTTCATTGGAAATCTGGAATTGGCCCAGGCTGTGGTCATTCTTCCTGCACAAAATGCTAAATGAAGTGCATCGGAATGTTAACCAGAACTGGATTTTGCCGCTACACTGATAGTCATTCTGCACTTACTTTAATCAGTAGCTCATTAACTGCTGGGTTTTTGTTGTTTTTGTTTTTTTAAACTAGAATTCTTCACTGGATGTTATAAAGCAAATCTAAAAAAAGAGACTATGTTATGATTCATTGACTTACTCAACTTTTGACGGCATCTTTATTTTTTTTTTTTTAATTGCAGACAGTTAGTTGCCCTGGTGCTGCTCCTTTGTGTGTGTGTATATGTGTGTGTGTGTGAGTTGACGTTAAAGAAGGCTAAATAACCTGAAGGGAAAAAACAATGGTGTATTTATTTAATGACAACAGAATTTTTGTTTACTTCTCCCAAATTCAGGGTCCTACTATGAGTCTTTCCTGCTACAAGGTATCAAGTACAAATGAGAAAATATATACATATGTAGTTGTAAGTCAACCTTTGGTTAATTAATTTATCCAGAAAGTGTTCAAATTTTGATTTACATTGTATGTTTTGTTGTTAGGTTTTTTTGCATAATGAATCCTCCTTGCCAAAAAACAACAGGTGATAAACATTAGCTCTCTGTCTACTTTTGACAAACACTCAGGTGCCTACAAGCATTATATTATATTGAGATAATACATGTTCCTAGTTAATTTACAGATTCTGCTGGGTGACTTTTATGACTTAATTTAAGGCAGTGGATTTTCATAGCAAAATTTATTTCGCACATAACCTGACAAACAAGGAAAACAGCTAACTGAGCCGAAAGGTCTAACACTCTCGGGCTCCTTAACTGTGCTGCCCACACACCTGCTCCTAGCCCTGATTCCTTGTCTAGTCAGGTAGCCTTAACTTGTTTAAAACCAGAACAGTTTGACCTTTTTGTGTAATGATAACCTGTAACTTCTCTTTGAAACAAACAATCCTCACTGTTAACACAAAAGGTAGTTAACAAGCAGGGCTCGGGGGAGGGTATAGCTCAAGTGGTACAGTGCTTTCTTAGCATCCACAAGGTCCTGGGTTCAATCCCCAGTACCTCCTCTAAAAAATAAATAAGTAAACCTAATTACCTTCCCCCCCCCCAAAACAAACAAACAATGCAGCGCTCTAACAATGGTGGTCTAGGAGGAGCCACTCAGCTTACTGAGCAAAAACAGGTGATGCACTAGCGGAGTGGCCCATCCCAGTTGGCAGCCCATAGGTAAGTTACAAAGCACAGGGTCGGAGCTCTCATCAGTCACGCACCTGTTAGAGGTCACTGTTACCAAAGCAACCAAGAGATTTTTTTTGAGTTCCTTCTACGAGTGCTATTTTCAACAGCGTCATTTATTATGCAACTTGGAGTAGTTGGAGATTTTCATCAAAATAGGGATTCAGGTTAAAATACAGAAAATGAAACAAATCAAGTCGCCATCAAGTCCTGAACACGGCAGCCTAACCTTCTGCCCGTTGCCTTGTCTTCTAGACATTGTCTTCATCTTATTGGTGTTGTATCTGCCAGCCACCAGTGTCAGTGAGACAGTGTGGGTTTTATTAGAGTTCAGTTAAAGGAAACTCCCCAACTTGCTTTTTCTTTTCTTTTCTTTTTCAAGTGTCTTGTGTTCGGACCTGAGACGTGGCATAGCTGCTAAGTTGACTTTTAATAAAACTGTGCCTGAGGGAAAATAATGCCTTTTTAAAAAGTACCTCAGAACATCTTCCCATGTTGCCTCGTCAGTGTCGGTGGTGGTGCAGGGAGGGAGGTTAGCAGAGAGTGCTGTCTGTGTGTGACTCGAGGGCAGTCGTGCTCCCTCACTCTGTGTTTACGACCAGCTGAAAAACTGGGTCATAGACAAAAACATTTATTTCTGTCAATAAAAAGTTTATCAGTAAGTGTATTATATACTAGTTTAATTTAAGTTCATTATATTAATAGAGTGGGAAATGCTTGTTTTGAAGTAGTAATTCTATACAAATGTTAAGTTTAGCAAAACTTTGCCAAAAAGATATAAAAACTGGGAAATAAATTTCTAATTTTCAGCACAAAATTAGATAATAGTCCCTAAGCAGTAAGAGAGAATCCCATGTATTTTTATGGTGGCATCATTTCGTGTAGTTTAAACTGAGCCGTATCATTTTATTTACAGGCATTTAAAATGAACGAATTTGTATAGCATTGATAAAAATCAGTACCTGTAAAGAAGCATTAGGGTTCAAAAAGAAATTGGAAAATTGAAGAACTAGTGGTAATAAAAAAGAATGAACCTCTGTAAGACAAGTTGAAGACAGATTTGGGAAAGAAAAAGCAACTATAAAATATAATTAAAATACTGGCTAATTGTTGCAAACCCAGAGGGCAAAGATAAAAGGTAGCAAGAAAGAGTGGCTTAGCAAAGTAACCAGGTCGTTTTAAAAGTAAGCACAATTACCATACTGAAAAGAATAGCATGCAGAAATGCTGTCCTGCCGAGGGTTTCTTTTAGTTAAAAAATAAACTAAAAAGGAGCAATAAATTCCCTTTGGTCTGGATGCACAGGGGCATACAGGACCCTCAGGTTAAACTTTCCAGTCAATTCATAATTCATCAGATCCATTTCTGTATCCAATTCTGTTTCACTAAGAGGAATTTGGAGAACTTTGAGGAAATAGAAAGTTATAAAACAGTTTTTAAAAAGATCTATTTAGCAAGATTATACTTTAGCTTAAAGAAAAAGAGGTACAATAGTGATCTTCGAGAAAAGGAAGGCTAACAAGTGATAGGTGCCAGCTATAGATACTAAGACTAGAATAAGAAAAAGTCTTCAGTGTGAAGGATTTATATTAACTTTGGGAAGGAGATTTTTAACAATGGGAAATTAATCACTGAAATTAATCATCTTAAGGAAGATTTGTTTTTTAAAAATTAAATACTATTGGTTGTCTAGTACAGATTAAATTATATGGCAAGATGTCTTATGATAATGTACTGTAATTCTGGGATTCCACAGTTCTATGATTCTTTCACTTTAAATTTCAAAATACATGAAGGGTCTACTGGCTAGTCGTAAAATATTTTATCCCTTAAAAACAGGGCAGCAGTCTTAATTTTTTCAAGGTATTTGACAAAAAACAAGACAGGATTGCTGGTATTATTTTTTCCTTCCAGCTATAATTCATAACATCTTTAAAGTTGTCCAGAATGTAGCAGTTCTACTATAAAAAGCCTCAACTGTCAGAGTCTAAAATGACAAATGTCCTCAGGAATACTTCGGAAATAGAAGGTATGCAATCCCCCAGGGGGGCAAATGCCTCTCAGATTTTATCTTTTCTTAAAAGGATATTCAATCTACAGTGTTTGCTTTTCTATGCTTTGGAAAATATTCCTGTACAGATAGTCATTCTATTTCAAACAAGCATGTACCACCAGTCAAATAAGTCAATTATGAATGTGGAAATTTCCTGATGTTCTGAATTAAATAAAATCCTCACAATTCTCAAGAGAAAATTACAAAATATGAAAAAGGAAGAAATGAATGAAATGTATTTTCTACTGGGATAAGAACGGCAAATTTAATGTATAATTGTTATCATCCATCAGCCAAAAGACATAATCTGTATCTCAGAAAGACACATCATAGGAAACTGATGGATTTCCAGTAAGAAAGTGTGCTGGTTCAACCCATGGATGCCACAAATGCACTAATATTATAGATATAAAGACTAGATTAAAAAGGAACTCTTAGGATAGACTTCCCAATTTAAAAAATTTGCCCCCTAAGTTTTTTGTTTATTTATAAACCAGAGTGATTTTAAATTGTCCTCGTATTTAAGATTGCAAAAAATTCACAAGAATATGTTTTCAGTAAAGAGAACACAATTCTTCAAAAAGCTGTTCCATTGGGGTTGTGAGAGAGAGCGTGATCAGTGCTGATACTGACAACTTTTACCTTAAAATCAATTTCTATGGACATACAAGGCCCATCTAGCTCCCGAGTGACCTTTTCTGTTTGTAATAACGCCCCCAGATGCGCTGTATTTGTAATTTGATTCATTGTTATTTTAGTGCCACGGTAACTGCCATTGGCCCCTGATGTATTGCATTTGTATCCTGATCCTGTTATGTTAACTCCTGAAAGATTTCATCTAGACATCTCTTTTGTCCTTCTGACTCAAAGTTAAACTAAAAGATACAGTATCAAGCTATGTCCCCCAGTCAAGGATTTTCCAGAAATAATATTCTACTTACAAAGAAGAGCAGCAGTTAACTGCCTTTAGAGTAAGGGTGTGAGTGCATAAAATTATGCAGTGTGAAATGTTTTCATGAGATATTGCACATCATGTAAGCTTTCCCATATTCATAATATGAACACTATGGAAAGTATTATTTCTCTTGTCTCCATTAGGAATGTGAGGAGATTGTTACCTGTATCCGGTCTCCTTTCCATATTGAAATGCATGGCTCTAATCCTCAGTGTCTTTTTATCCCTTTCCTCTGGAGTTATTTAAAACTTGCCCTATTTAAACCGAAGCCTGGGAAAACTGCTGAGCCAGAGTATTTCCATGACTGGAGTTTAATTGCTGTGGAACATCGGTTAAGAGCACATTTTTATTTTAACTTTTTTCCCCCTTCAGAATGATTCTCTGATCATCTGTTAGCTAATGAAGACACTGAGGAGTAAATCTGCTGCTCTTTAGTGTGACTCTTTTCTGTTTTAAAAAGTCATTTTTAAACAAAGATTGGAGAACTATGGAGAAAAATGTCGTCATGTGTTGACCAGTCATTATTCGATGATGATGGAGATACAGAATGAATCATTTTGTTGTTTGGGTTCAAAGATCTGATTGTGCACCAAATCTCAGAGGAAGTAAATGATTTTAACGTTATTGCCACAAAGTTTTTAGCTCAATGGTTTGACTGTTAGAGTCAATTAAACAGTTCTTTGAAAGTCTTTTATGACATTTTTGTAATCTACTCAGTGTTTTTATTTGCATGATTATGCATATGTGACGAACCACACATAATTCTGACATTGTATTTCTTTCCAGTATTAACATTTGTGTAACATGTGGCTGACCCGGATTTGTACCCTGTATAATCATTGTTGTAATGATCCTGCTATTCCTACATTTCACTGCAATTCTGTTATTATGCCTTTTGGGGTTAAATGTGAAGTGTTTCCACCTAATGCTAACACCATATGAAAACATGACTAAAAGACTGACCTCAGACATTCTTTTGTTGCTAATTATTTTTTAAATCCAAATTTCAAAGGAAACTTGTTCTCAAAGACATACACATTTATTTTAAATCCAAAAACGTTCTTTTACGAATTTATTTTTGCTTGTCCTTTTTAACTTTTTTGTTGTTGACAATCCTAAGTGAGTGTCCCATGGGAGAATCCATATAATATGTGCTTGTATTTGTGTAATCTGATCGCGCACTCAACGGTTGGAAAAGGCACTACAGTGCTAAGAAAATAAGTGAGGCCAACATATCAATTCTTTTATCTTCGTTTATGTTACCAACTGAATATGGTGTAATGCATAACTCTTTCCAGTAAATAAAATGGTTATCTTTGTTCATTTCATCTACTCTACCTTTTTATCAGTTTGAGCAGTTTTCTGTATTTCATGTTGATTTGTACTTACACAAAAAGAAAAAAGTTACGAATTTCTATGATTTATATATTTTAAGTGAGCACTTATTCAAGCTAAAAACTGAATATTTTGCTTTGACATCTCTACACATTCTTATTAAGAAATGTGTGTCAACTTTGCCCATTTTCTCCACTTATCATCGCTCCTACTTGTAATCTTTTCTAAAGGGTTATTTTGCAGGGAGGATATGCTTATCTGAATTAGATTAGAAACGTACCAACATGAAGGAAATGCCTGTTCTTAAAAAAAGGAAACATCATTTTAATGAAAGAAGAAGGGAAGTTTGTATGCTTTATTTGGGGAGACAGTTCTTTGTTCTCTTTCATATGAAGAAACAGCAGAGTCCCAAACCTTTGAGGAACGTTAATTTACTAGCTCCTTCTTCAGGTACGTGTGTTTTAGCAGATCAGCTGCTTGGGGAGTCATCTGCTTTGACTTGATTTTCTTTCTGGAGGCAGGGGACATGGAGAACCAGAACATGGACTTCAGTGAGGTTCTACTGAGTTGAAACCTCGAAGGCAAACCCCTTTTTAATTAATCAAATTAACCCACCATGGGCACTGCGACAGCCCCAGCTAAAGTCGCCTGCTTATCTGTTATATAAACACAACACTAAAACCAATAGCATAAACTTTCCTAAAAATCCCTTTTTTTTTTTTTTTCTCCTCTGGAAGCTGCCGTTTTCCTTTGAGATTATAAGCGTTGGTCCTTGATCCTCTCATGTGCAATAAAGCTGATAGTTTGTTACATTCAAAAGCTAGAAGAGCTGGACCAGCCTCCAGGAGTGTCCAGGTGTCTTCTCATCCCTACGTTTGGCAGGCAGCCTGGAGAGACACTCTACTGAAGGCACCGTGGTGGGGTCCTGCACCCCCACTGAGGATAAGACAGAGGCCAGAATGGATGGGACCTTGTGGGCAGGATTTGCTTGGTTTTTAGTTGTATACACATTGACTAGCATGTTGTAGGCACTCAACAAAGTGGGTTCCTTGGCTCCTTGCCAGCTAGCTTTGCTTTTACAGCATATGTGGATTTGAGTTTATAGAACTTAACGTCACCTACAATCGTATGAGCAGGCACTAAATGCCAACTAATTGGGGGAGATGATCTTTAAGTGAATGGTTATTCTTATCATTCTCTCTTGGTTAGTCTAAAAACTGGATCTCTAACCTTGCATTTGGAGGAGCCTCATGTGTACAGTGAAGTAATCTGACTGAGTCCCTTCTTAAACTTGTTATGAATCAACTATCACTTCAAAACTATGAAGCAGCTCAGGATAATTCATTTACAATATAACTGTCAAGGAAGATGAATCTCACAGGAAAAAAAATATTGCCAGTATCAGAAGTAAACATAATTTATAATGTGACTTAAATGTAAAAAGCAATGTGAAGATACATAAACCATAGCTATAGTTACATCCCGTTAAGCAGTAAAGAAATGGTTGTTTATAACTGTCGACATAATTTGTGAGACCAGTGCAAAATCAAAATGCAGACCAAAATCTACTTGTTCAAAAATTATTAAGAATTTCAAGACAGTGACAACAGGACACTAAACTAAACAGGAAGCTAAGCACAGAGCCCTCGTGACCTCAGAAGTCCACACGCCCATGAAGCCAGCCTTGCCCCAGAATGTAGTGAAATAATGATTCAGAGCTCAACACAGTGTAGCTATCCAGAATCTGGCTTTCATTTTTAACAGAATAGATTTCCCACTTTCTGTGGTTGGAAGAAAAAATACTGTGTTTTTGTTCTTCAAAGACTTACAAAGTTGAATCTTGCAATGCTCACATATCCCAATGCGACCATAATTTTCAACTCAAAATTTCTAAACTCTCACATACGTACCAAGTTGTGCAGAGATTATCAAAATCATTAAAAGAAATCTTCAAAACATCAGCAGTAGACATTTTAATTCGTGTATATTAACGCAAAACTAATTTAAGAACCCTCCTGATACTTTCATAATTTGACTTCCTTTGAAGGTATAAATTATTAATAATGTCAGTCAAATGTCACAGGAAGATTCAGCTCATTTAAAAGACCTATTAGCTCAAGATTAATAGGTAATTCATATCAACTTTTCTTCTGAATAAATCAAAGGGGAAAGAAATTATTTACGTGACTGAAATCTATTGACACTGAAAACAGGGGCACTCGTGTTATATAGTAAGCTACCCTGTGTGTAAGAAAGGGAGAAAACCACAATGTACATATATTTTTTCCTGTTTTTAATAAAGTAACAGTGGAAACCTAAAGAAGTGGTTATCTGTAAAAGAGCACAGGGGCTGCAGGAAGGAACCGGGGGAAACCAGATTCCTCAGGAGGCGAATGCCTTGCTATATTGTTTTCTAGTTCCACATGGAAATACAGTGTCTATTCAAAAATTTAAAAAGAAATAAAAAATAAAATAAATAGATGCCCTCAAAATTTTCACAATGAAGTCAGAAATAGAAACTGGCATGAATCCTAGAGAAATGATTGTTTTAAAGCTGGCTATGTCGGTAGAAGTATTTTTTCAAAGCGAGGAATTTCGTGTGAATTTTAGCTCTGGCACTTAGCAGCTCAGGTTTTGTAAAGGTCCTTAACCTCTCCAAGCCTCAACTGTATCATTTTAAAAATGAGGGGGCAGTGGGCCGCACCTGGCAGTCCCGCGCTGGTGCCCCTGTCCCAGGTGACCCTGTCCCCAGCAGCAGGGGTAGGATGGCGCTGAAGCAGATCCAGAGGAATTAACCTGACTTGCAAAGGGACCCTCCCGCCCCATGCTCCGCAGGACCTGTGGGAGATGATTAAGGAGAGCCCTTACTAAGGGAGTGTTTTCTTCCTGACCATCCACTTTCCTTCAGATTATCCTTTCAGGCCCCCAGAAGTTGCTTTCACAGCCAGAATTTATCACCCCAACATCAACAGCAGTGACAGCGTCTGCCACGACATCCTGCAGTCCCCGTGGCCTCCATCACCGACAATGTCTCAAGTGCTCTGATCATCTGTTCCCAACCCTGATGACCCTCCAGTGCCAGAAGCAGGCCACACCCACAGAGAAGTACAAGAGACCAGCAAGAGGGTGCACATGGAAATGCGCTGTAATTCAAGGCCAGCCTGGGTGCCCAGGCAGAGCGGGCAGGCTGTCCTCACCTCCCGTCTGCCACAAGCCACGTCCTGAGGAGTCAGCTCATCCCAGGAGGCTCCTGGGAATTGGAAACAGTGTCACTGGGAAATGGAGGCCTCGCCCCACGGATCCCACCAGTGCCACACGCTGGCACTGTCCCCTCACACCGAGAAGCAGCAAATAGAATGTCAGGACATAAAGAACATAACACGCCAGGAGAGATGACTGTCCTTTTAGAAGCAAGAGCAAATTGTGAAACCTGGGAAGAATTGAGTTATGCTTTTCTATGTGATGAGGTTTCTCACCACCCCTACCTATTCTCACTCGGAGGCTCGCGAAGTCCAGGTGTGGGCCGTTCATCCACCAGAATGCAGGGAGAGACAGAGGGACTTTTAAATGTAAATAAAAGTGTAATTCACTCATTAAAAAAAAAATGAGAGTCAAAACGCCCACCTGGCAAGGTTATTGCCAAGATTAAGTTAAATAGCATACATGAAATCTTCCAAACTGTTCATAGCCTTCGGTAGCTAACGTTATTTCCAATAACACAGTGTCTGGGCTATTGGAGTCCTATATGAATGGAGTTCATTCATTCACTTGTACATGCATTAATTCAGCAAATACTCATGGAGAACCTATTTCATGTTAGATACTGCTCTAGGGGTTTGCCATACATCAGAGAATAAAACAAAGAAGGTTCATGCCTTTTTGAAGTTTGTGTCATATGTAGAGCATTCATGAGGGAAACATATGAAAACCAGAGAGCATGATAAATATGGAAATGTCAAAGCATGTCAGTGAAACTTACGGAAAAATTCAAAAAGTGGAACAGGGAAAGGAAGTTGTGCTGGGCTGAGTGGGGAGGAGGTGAAGCAGATTATAGTATTAAACGGGGTGGTCAGGTTGGACCTTGTTAAAAAGAAGAATAAACAAGATAAAAATCATCCTGTTTACATCATGATTGTTTCAGTTTTTAAATTACTAAATTACATAGTTTGTTCAAATTTTTAGAAGTTGTTATTCATCTAAAAATACCAAACAGCAATGTACATTAGGCAACAGGCATTTTCCAAAACTAGTCTTTTAAAAGGTTATAATAATTTGGAGTAAACAGTACAACAATATGCGTATGTTGTATTAAATAATAATTAAGTAATTTAAAATAAATTCTAAAATATATGACTATATACTTTTCAATATATAGTCAGAGAGTAAGCTAAGCTTTCTTCGAGTCCTTAATTCCAACTGTCTCCTCCTTGACTGACCCTGTCACCCAAATTTTCTGTAAAATTAAGGGCATCTTTTAAAATATGTTCTCACAGACTTTCTTCCTTAATACAAAGGTGAGAAGGGAATGATCACATTGCTCAGCTTTGCGCTAGCTTGCTGCTGAGTGTTACCATTTTTTTAGATTTGTATAGATCCAGACTTCAAACTTGGCTATTTCAGTAGAACTGACAGAAAGTAATATATATTTAAAGCTTGGCTTTCTCTCATGAATAGTTGCCCTAATTCTGGGTCACCTTATCAGAAAATAAAAGGCGCATTACTGAATGCATTTATGTAACATGGGTAAAGCCTCATCAAATTACATGCCTAGGTGAGTATGCATACTTAACAAATTTCAAAGACGGAAATACAATCCAACTGGTGAAAATATTACCTATTAAAAGTCTGTTTATTATCTCCTATGAAGAGTTCTTTCATGTCACTTCTTTCCAGCAGAAGCAAACATAAAGCTAACTTGAATTCGGGTATCAGTATGATAATATGATTTTAATTATATGCACCAAGCCAGCCAAAGGTCATCTTTTTAAAAGTGTGCATTATCTGGAAAGGGGCTGTTCTTTGCACTGGATGATGGCAGCCTACCATTATCTGTAATATCATTTAATTTCCACATCTAAAGATGTTCCTTAAATATTCCTTGGAAACACATTCTTATTGGATGCTGAATATTCCAAAGCCCACACGTGAATATACTGTGCACATTACTGTGTAATTTCTATATATTTTTAAAGATACGTGCCTTACACTTAAAGGATATTTTCTTGTTCGATGCATTTCATTAGCACTTTGGAAGTGAGATCAGATCAGGGAAATGGAGTACTTCATGTTTCTTCTATTGTTGAAATTAAAACCAAATGAGCTCCAGTGTCGCGGGCATCAATCTGCTCTCCTCTTACGTTCTCTTGATGAGAACTTTGTGCGCGAACATTAAAAGTGCAGTTTTCTCTTATAAACAACTTGGTTACTACTAGAAATTCAGATGGCAGTCAGTAGATGGACATTTACTGACTGCATACTCCATGCATGAATGGAATCTCAAAGATTTCTTTTAAGATCAATCAATCAAACAAAATTAGAACAACTACCAAACATGCAAACTTAGACCGTGTGCTGACGGAATGGCATCCTCCTGCCATCTGCAACCCTACACTGATCAATGTTGATGCTTCTAGAGCAGTCCCATTACTTAGGAGTTATGAATGCAGCATGGTACAGTTATAATATATACCAGAATACATCTGATAAAGTTTGAAAACAAGCACAGAGAACATATGACTGGGTCTATTCTCAGATGGAAAAAGGGATGCCTAAGGTACTGAACAAATCACTCAAGAACTAATCGTGTTCTTAAATATCCTCTGATCAGCAAAGACACAGGGTGATAATTGGCTGGGTAAGTGACGATCACACCAGTGAAGCTGCAGAGGCATATTGTCAGCTTTTGAAGTTCAAGATTCTATTCACAGCCCAGCCTTGTGCATTACACTTGTCCCTGGCAGAGCTCCCCCTGGTTGGATGGGAGTTTCATCTCTCCCTCACAGCCAGGAAGTATGGGAAAAACCTGCTCAGCTCAGGATAAAAACATTCATTTCACCCAAAATAAATCCGATTATTTTCCTTCGGATTAGTCACAGGTGAGATTCTGCCAACCCCATTCGCTTATTTCCCAAATGTTTCCTTTCTCTTTTCCTAGTAATAAAAGCAATACATGCTGATTGTAGCAAATTTGGAAGATGCAGAAAAGTTGAAAGAAAACAATAAAGTTCACCCATAATCTTACCTCTCAAAAAAACTGCTGTTAACCTTTTGGTGCCTTTCCTTGAAATCATCCTGAATACTAATTCTGAAGCCTGCTTGTTTTCTCTTAACATTTTTTATGGTGACTTTTTTTCTAAGTTATGAAAAGTTTTCAACTACATTATTTTTAAGGCTGGCATAATACTCTACAGGATGGATAAACTATACATTTGAAAAAAGAAAATTCTCTTCTATTATTGGATGCTTATGTTGCTTTCAGACTTCTGCTATTTTAAATAGTGCCATTAAAAGCTTTATACAGAAATTGCCATCTAAATTTCTAACTGTTTACTCAGAGTCCACTCCTTCAGGACGAATACTGTATAGATGGTCATGAATATTTTTCCTTTCATGCATTTTTGTTCAGTAAATTTCAAGAAGTATTTTATTGTGTGGAAGCCACTGTGCAAGATGCTACAGAGGATACAAATATGAACTAGTCAGATTTGGCCTCAAGGAAATTGCAGTCTATAAAGGAGAGTCAGACGAAAGTGTACATAACTAGGATACATAATGGAAAGTGATACATTCCACGAACAAAGGTTTTGATTTGCGCTTTGGAGATTCAAAAATTAGGAGTCTGTTTTCTCATGACAAACTAAAAATCATTCACATGAAAATGTTTATTCCCTGCTTTAAAAATATTTCTGATGGCCAACATTCTCATTAAAATATTTATATCTATTTGTGTCTCCTCTGGAGAAAAACCCTCTATTAAAAGTATTGCATAAATAATATCACTGGTTTCATCAGGCTTATACTTTGTCTCATTCTCATAGGAAATTTTAGGGTGTTTTGAATATGGTTATTTTGGATTCTA
This sequence comes from Camelus bactrianus, assembly GCF_048773025.1. Lineage (NCBI taxonomy): Eukaryota > Metazoa > Chordata > Mammalia > Artiodactyla > Camelidae > Camelus > Camelus bactrianus. The sequence continues at coordinate 20,347,995 of NC_133572.1, forward strand.
ATGATTCAGAGCTATGTGGGCCACTGCAACTGCCTATAGTGGCGTGAGCCTTCTGAAAAAGCAATGGTGTCATTGTGGAAAGATGTAAATTTACAATTACAAGTTGACCCTACAGTCTTATAGGTTCTGTCATTTTCTGTTGACATTCTCATAGCACATACAAGAGCAAAATATCACAGAGCTTTAAATTACAGTTTTTGAAAATAGTTTGATCATTTTTCAAAATCAAATGAAAATTTATGTAAGTATCTCATTTCCATCTACATCAGGGGTCAACAAATTTTCTCTGTAAAGGACTAGATAGTAAGTGTTTTCAGATTTGCTGTCCATCTGGTCTCTGTCTGCTCTGCTGTTGTAGTGCAAAGGCAGCCATAAATTGTTGTCTGGGTTCAATGAAATTTTGTTTATGAACATAGAAATTAGTGTTCTATGTAATTTCTCTATGTCGTGAAATATTCTTCTTTTGATTTTTCCCCAACCATTTAAAAAGTTAAAAGCCATTGGTATTTCACGAGCCATACCAGAACAGCAGGTGGTGGGCTGGGCTTGGCCCACAGGTCACAGTTTGCTGACCCCTTATCTAGATAATCTCATACAAAAACAATAAAGGGATTATGCATAAATCCTAAAATAAAATCTTGCTAAGCAGTAATAATAAATTATGAAATATAAGCCTTTTTTTTTCCCAAGTGATTTTCTTAAAATTTGGATAAACTCTTTTCCCTGTATCAGTATGCTTTTGGCTCCAGGTAACAAAGAAGCCTAACAGTGGCTTAACAATTAGGACAGTTTATCTTGTCATTTACCAAGGATTCCAGAGGTAGGAAGTTCCAGGATTGGTGCAGTAGTGTCTTTTTTTTTTAATTTTAATTTTTTAATTTTGGTGGGGGGAGGTAATTAGGTTTACTTATTTATTTACTTAGAGGAGGTCCTGGGGATTGAACCCAGGACTTCATGCATGCTAAGCATGTGCTCTAGCATTTGAACCATACCCTCCCCCTGGTTCAGTAGTGTCTTGAACTTAGCAATGCAAGGACTCTTCCCATTATTCCATCATTCTGTTCTGCCACTCTCCATAGATCGGCATCGTCTCCCCTGTCCGTCACATGATGACTACATCAGTTCAGGACTTACATCTGTATCTTGAAAAAAAGCACATATAAAAGCAGGAGGAGTAGAGAGAAGGTGGGTAGGGAGTGGGTTCCTTTTAATAAGTTCTTCTCTTATTGAGGAAGAAAATCCTTCCCAGAAGCCCATGGCAGATTTCCCCTCTAGACCCAGAACTGGATCGTAGGTTCGTATGCTTCCCCTAAATCAACAACTGGTGAAGAAAACAGGGTTCCTGTGATCACCGGATGCCATCCAGTTTTCCCATAAAGAAGCACAACTTGACCTCATTGCTAACCAACAGTTGAATTAAACTGTGTTTTGTTAACAAGCAAAAGTGGGGATGGCTGTTGAGTAGACAACCAACAGTGCTTTCCACATTCTTTTAATTTTTAATTAATGTATGAAGTGATATACTTAAGGTATATAAAGCCAAATTATTAGGAAAAAACACTTTATTGAATGAGGTATGGGGTTTTTGTAACTCTGCTACAAATTTTCTGACTTCTTTATATATTTCACCACTAACTCTTGATCAATCTTGAAATATTTCAGCTCAAAGAATATACCTCTTCTAGCAATAAGTAAATATAAATAAATAAATAAATAAATAAATAAATAAATAAATAAATAAAATTTGAAAAAGGAAATTTATTTAAAGCAGGCGCATATAAGAAGCTTTAGAAAAAGCATCCCAGAATGTTATTTTAATTTAGAAAAGTGCAAAAATGTATTTATCCACAAATACATGTATACCATATTTCATCCATCTTAAGACATATTTTTCCTTTTTTTTTTTTTCACTTTTTAACATTTCTGAAACTGGGTTGCATCTTATGATCAATGGCATTATACAATTGCTGAGAACCAGACAGCTCCTGGTAAAATACATCATCATGCATGTGCCATAAACTTGGTCATTAAGGTTGTTTTTGTAACGGTGGCAAAAATACACAGCATGAAATTTACTATCTTAATCATTTTAAGTGTGCCGTACAGTGGTGTTAACTATCTGCACATAATTGTGCAATAAACTCTAGAGCTTTTTCCTCTCGCAAAACCAAAGCTCTATACCCACTGAACAACAGCTCCCCTTCCCCCACCTCCCCCAGTCTCCAGGAACCACCATTCTCCTGAGTTTGATTGCTTTAGATACTTCATGATCATTGAGTTTGTGCATCGTAGATCTGCATGGTGAGTTTAAATGCATTAAAACGTCTCCAAAGACATTTCACTATAATGTAAAATGACAACAGAAATGTTAGAATGTATTTAGAAAGGTACAGAAATAGAGCAACAGTTATAAATGTTTCATTAATAACCTTAGTAATGGGGGGAAGGTATAGCTCAGTGGTAGAGCGCATGCTTAGCATGCACAAGGTCCTCGGTTCAATTCCCAGTACCTCCATTGAATGAATGAATGAATGGATAAATAAATAAATAAATAAATAAATAAATAAATAATAAACAAACCTAATTACCTCCCTTTGCCAAAAAAAGACAAAACAAAAAAGTTAAAAAAAACAATAATGGGTACAAATGTGATATACAAATACTGGTCAGAGGAATGACTGTATTTTCGTATTTCCTTGCCAAAAAAAAAAAAAAAAGTGTTTTATGGAATGCGACCCCCTAAGACTAATAAATTTATGTTTATATTCTGGACTTGCCCACTTCACGAGTTACTATAGAAAGCATGTGGTGTCTTAGTACATTAATAGCAAATGCTAATTAAATAACCAAAGTAGTCAATAACATATGGAAAGCTTCTTGAGTATTTAGCATCTTACAGTTGTGTTTCCTGGTCAGAAAAGAGATGAGTAGTGGTATGGAACTGCATTCCATTTTTCTATGCTCTAATTGTCCTGATAGCCAATGAGATAGTTCAGTAACATTTACGTATGAGATGCTTAATAAAACAAATAACCAAACTACTACAACAAAAACTAAATTAAAACAAAAACAAAAACATGATGTCGGTAGCAGAAAGACAGTGGAGATCTGTCCACCTGGGATAAAGAAAGCTTTTTAAAACTTCCTATATGTGCCGGATTTAAGTAAATATCCCAAATATTCTACTCACTCATTCATTCAGTCATAGAGGTGGTACATCCTTTGAGATGAAACATTTCAGTATTGGTCAGCATTGTTTTGATCTAATGAGCTAAAAACAAGGGATGTAGACAGTTAAGGTGATTGCCAAAACGCAAACCCGACATTCCTTGCTTAAAACTTCAAACTATCATTCCCTTATCATCAGAACGAAGTCCTAGCCCTTTACCACGGCACACATGGTCCTTACTGATCTGATCCTACTTTCTCTCCAGCTTCATCTCTCTCTCCTCATGCCCGGTAAGTGCAACTTTTCCTCTGTTTCTCCTCACTATCTCTCCCCTGCCCCTCTTCCCCTTTCTCCCTTGTATGTCCTGTTCCTTACACTGGGGTAACTCTTTATCCCCTCCACCAGGCCAACTCCTCATCTTTCGGGGCTCCCTTAATTTTGACTTCCTCTAGGAAACTTCTGATAGGCCAGGTTCAAGTTGGGTGCATGGAACTATGGGCTCCATGATGCCATGGACCGTGTTCTTTAAAAGTAACTGCTTTCTTTCCAGTTTCCAAATTATTTTAAAAAGATGTTGACTGACCACCTCCTTTCAAGCAGCAATAGTTTCAATTTAAGTACAAGGCCAAATTTGTGCCATGGCAGTTTCAGGTGACACCTCAAATTTGTGCAAATCTTATACAAGGTGTGTATATATGTATTTGCTTACAAAGGTCATTCATATATGTAGTAAGTGGTCAAAATATAGACATAGGAATTATATTAACATGTTATAAATTATGCACATATATATGACTTCACATATATATAAAGTTTAATTAATACCTCAACTTCTATCAACTCAAAATATCACACTGTTTACTAAGTTATTGTTGAAATAAATGTATTCATGCTTGCTAGCAACCAAATAAGTCAAAAGAAGGTAATTTTAAGCTAAAAGCAACCCAACTCTATTTAGTTAATTACATAGCTATAAGAAAGTGTGCCATGAACTGTATATACGGCTAACTGAATATCCCATGCCGTAGGTAAAAAATGAAACAGGCAGTGGGAAAGGTAATTTCATGTTTGATCAACTTTCATGACTCATATGCCAGGGGTTCCTCCCGTTATAGAACATTAGCAGAGTTAACAGAACTTGATGATATTATAAATTAATCTCTTTCTCTCCCACTCTCCATTGAAATTCAGAATAACGTTTCTATGATCCACGGGCCCCAGAGAATTCAAAAGGAATCAGACAAATTACTTTGAAAATTTAAATTAGGATGTGAATTATACTTCAATTTAATACATCCATCTGTGCATATAGTTTGGGTATGTCTTGGTGTAAAGGAAAGAGAGAAGGCACATTATCTGTACGGTGACTCCTGTCTGCACATGGTTGTCTGCATTACTCCACAGTTAAGGAATTAGGTAGGGGTAAGGCTGTGGGTTTGTTCAACAGAAATGTTAATCCAGCTGTGTTCAGAAAAGAACAGTTAATATTGTTTTCAAACATATTACTTAAGAAAAATTATTTCGGGGGTCAGAAATTATCCCTCTCATCTCTGGAGTTCCAAAGTGCTGTCTTTTTATTATATCACTTACTACATTTTTATTGTTATTATGGTTCTAACTGCAGACTGTTAGTTCCTTAAGAGTAGGAATCCAGTCTTACTAATATTGTATCTTCCGCAGCCCTCAATATGGTGATGTATGCAACTTTGAGCTCAATAAAATGTATGAAATGAATGAATATGCTACCAAATATAAGTAAATAAGTAAGTAAGTAAATAAATAAATGTATTACCTTTTTCAATTGGGTATTCATGTCTTCTGTACTGTGAGCAACAACATAAAAAAAACAAAGAGCATCACTCATCAACTGGTTATACAAAGGTTAGGTTGCAACCCACTGCAGTCGCCCACCGACAGTGCACCCTGAGATGAATTCAGATGAAAAGCAGGATGAAGCTCTCTGTGCTAAAACAGGCCCTTAGATAGATGCATCTCTCAGGAAGAATTTCAATGACGCCAGATTCCTGCATCTTTCCACCCACAGAAAAAGCACTGAAGTCATTACCTTGAGATACCTGTCCTTTGTGACTAGCAGTGATCTTTTACCAAGATGTATGCTTGACTACACTGTTTCCTAGGCAAAAAATTCCTATATATACTGGCTCCTCCTCTCCCTCTTTGGAGCAGTTTACTCAGAGGTACTGAGAGGCTGTCTCCTGGGCTACAGTCCTCAGTAAGACCCTGAACAAAACTCAAAACTCACAGCTCTCATGTTACGGGTTTTTAAGTCAACAGTTCGTCAGCCCCCTAATGCTATTACATAAAGTCAGCATGATTCATGCCTTTTAGAGACCTTTCTTACTTTAATATATAAACCCCTACCCAGTGACAGCATCGAAGTAAAAAAACTAACACATTTATAATCCATTTACTGAGGAAATAACACAATTTATTATTAAAGCAAGAGAAAATTTTTCTTTTTCTAGTGAGATTAAAATGAGAGTGAATCTGCTGCGAAGTGTTGATTTCTTCTAAATTCTAGTCTTGGAAGTGATGTGACATCAGCAGTTAAAGCAGTTTATTGATGTACAATTTTTCTCCTGAGTATAGTTTTTTGGTTTTTATCTTGTTTATTAGGGACTAGATCAATCTGAGACTGGTTATGTTGTTCAAATTACACTGAATGTTTGTTGAAAACATTTTAATCAGAATTCATAGACATATCAATATACACATTATTTTTGCTACACTGGCAAGTATACAGATAAAACTGAAGGAACATGAATTATTCATAATCTTCCTATGCATTTTCTAGTCTGGTGTTGTATGCTAATTCTTGGGGAAGGGGGGATTCTGGGCTGCCAGCTCCTCTCCATACAGTGGTTCCACCATGATCTGGGCCTCAGGCTCTTCCACTGGCTGCTCAGGCACTCCAGCCAGCAGTTGGAGAAGAGGAGTCAAATTTCATGGCCAGGGTGCAGAAGCCAGGCCTGGAGGTGACACATATTACTTCTGCCCACAAAATTCTGAAGAATTCAGTTACATGGCTCCACCTAACTGCGAGGGAAGATTTAAATCAGTCTCCTCGTATGCCCAAGGGAAATGACACAGGGTTTAGTCAGCATTCAGTCCTGGCTCAGCCCCAGAGACGTGGAGTGTAAGCACCTGCGCGCATCTCTGTATTTCAGGACCCAGCACAGTTCTCATTCAATACATGTTGATGAATTACTAGCAAACTTTCTACTGGCTATATAAGCAAATAAAATAATGTATAATGACTATAGGTACAAGATGATATTCAATATTGTGTTCTACTCTAACCTAAGTTAACTCGACATCAAATAAAGTGCTGTTGACTCCTTCCGTTCGTGTTGCAAAAACACAGTCATCAAGTGCAAAGTCCCTCAGAAATGGCTTCTATCAGAAAATGATAAGCACCATAACACTGATAGAGGAGACACCAGATGATGTGTGTTATACAACGTCCCACCTGACAATGCTGCCACCCACCCACGTGAACTAGTTACGTTAGGTAATGTGAACAATGTGAGTCAAGAAAGAAACAGCAACATGTATAGCGCGAACAAGTCAAAATGTCCAAATGAGGAAGCATCAAACTGCTGTCCCAAAGACTTGTGGTAAGACACTTTTATGCCCCCTACAGGTATGTTTACTGCAGTTCTCTACAGAAAGAATAAGCATTTACTGAGGTAGTTATTTTGGGGGGCCGGGGGTAATGTGGGAGCACATACGGGGGTTCCTTTGAGTTTCACCAGTAACCAGTTCTCTAAGAGAGAAGGTTATCAGCATTTTACTTAAAAATAGGTTAAGCTACTTGCTGATATAGTATTATTGTCTGCAACATCACCTTTTAATTGAACCAAATAAATTATGCCCCAATTAAAATATGGTTAACTCATGTATATGGAGGTAAAGCCCCTTTCAGCATTAATTTATGTTTGAAACTACTTGTTTAAATTATTTCCGATACTGTGTAGCACAGCAGACAAGACTACAGTTTACAGAGAAAGAGAAACAATAATTAGGTACAATACAGTGATACAGGGATAATAAATCCAGAGAGAGCAAAAGCTCCTTTTAACGAGGTTTGAAAGGATGCATTAAAAATTAGGGGAGGGGGTTATTCCCTTTTCCTTAGGGGTATATTTATTGGAGTAAAACCCAAGGAGACTGAGACAGTTGAACTGCCTCCTAAAAAGTTTCTTGAGGAGGACTGGGTTATGGGTTACACTTCAGGGAGCTGGAGGAGACATTACCTTGGTGAAGGACCATCTGATTAAATGTGGGGTGGCTTCCAAGGTGGGAGTGATGGTTGGGGAACCCTCTGCTTGAGCTGGGGTACTTGGAACGTTTTCCTCTCCTAGCTCTGTGGTTTTGGAATACAGCTTCATCATTACAGAGAGTAGTGAATTTTAAAGTTCACGAAAGCAAACCAGTTTAAAATGTGTTTTCTTCAATTTGGTATTTAGCCGAAGTTTTTAAGAAAGGATTTGACAAATTAAAAGGACTTCAAAGTGCATTATAATAAAGTCCTGAAAGTGTTCGTGGTGATGGAGGGTCTGATGCTGTTCCGGAAACCTTTCTCTTTTACATCCAGTCACCTCTTCATCGTTCTCTGGCTCCACGCTCCTGGGAAGTTTTCTCTGGTTCAGTGAGATAAGGACAGACTTTGGGGCAGGGCCTCGGATAAGCATTCTAGCTCTGCAGTACTACGTGACACACTGAAGGTTCCGCATCTTGGTTTCCTCATCTCAAATACTTGACTGGGTGGCTCCACGACATAGAGATCATTATCAAGGACTCATCAGAGGCTTGAGGCACAAGTGTGACCCTTGCCGCGTGGGTCTGCGAGAATGGCAAACCCTGTACAGACTCCGGAGTAGCTGTAATTATTTTCTTCTTTCCTTCCGAATCTAGAGCGTGGCCCGCAGGTAAACGCCCCCAGGTGTGGTGGCGCAGGTGAGCGAGCGCCCCCAGGTGTGGTGGCGCAGGTGAGCGAGCGCCCCAGGTGTGGTGGCGCAGGTGAGCGAGCGCCCCAGGTGTGGTGGCGCAGGTGAGCGAGCGCCCCCAGGTGTGGTGGCGCACAAGAGCGCCTGCGCGGTTCCCATCGGCCACTGGGCGAGCCCGGCCGCGCCGGGCGCGGGGAGGGGATGGGGGCGGGGCGCGGGGAGGGGCGAGCGCGGAGGGACGGGAGAGTGGGCGGGGATGGGCGGAGCCGAGCTGTCCTGAACGCTCCGGGCGCCTCCGCGAGTCCTGGGCTGCTGCCCGGGCTGGAGAGGAGGAGGTGGCGGCGACGGCGGCAGCGGCCCCCACAGGCCGAACTGTTCTGCGCTCCCCACGGCCCGCCCCCGGGGGCCGGCCGGCGATTGGTTCGGAGAGGAGTGGGTGGCCTTGGCCCCTGCCGGCCGCTGCAGTGGCGGCGTCAGGTGGGAGCGCGAGCCGCAGAGACCCGGGCGTGGCGGCTGCCGCACTGGGAGTCGGAGCCCGGCTCTCGGCGCGGCCCTGGGCGCCCCAGGAAGGAAGGGACGGGGACGCAGTCGCCGAGGAGACGCCGGGGCAGAGGGGCGCCGAGCAGCCGGGAGTCGCCCGTCTCCAGGCGCGGAGAGCCTGGGGCATGCAGGCGACGCCGCCGGGGGTCCCGCCGCCCCTCAGGAGCCCGCCGGGCGCGCGCTTGCAGCCGGACGAGGGCGGGAGAGGACGCGCAGCCGCGAGCGAGCGCGGCAGGATGAGCGGCGAGGGCGACTACAACTTCAGGAGGGTGGCGATCCGGAGAAAGTCCAACCCCTCCTACCTGCCGCCCGGGACCCCCCGGCCCTGGAGTCGGCCCCCGTCGCACCTGGGATGGGCCGAGAAGGCCACCTTCCGGAGCCAGGCACCCGCAGGCGCCCTAGGTAAGTGCCTCGGGAGGTGGGGGGCGCCCGGGGCGTTGTCGCAGGTGCTCCCCGTCCGCCACAGCAGCGGGAGCCAGCCGGGGACACATTCCCAGAAGGCAGCGCCGGGCCGTCCATCCCTTTCCTTGTTTTGTCCTTTCCCCTCCATGGTCCTTGGGCGGGAGCGCGCCTGGGGCTGAACTTGTCCTGGAGGTCACTTTCCCGGGAACTCCGGAAGTAAAGGATAACTCTTAAAAAAAAAAAAAGAGTTTGGTTAGGAATTAGTAAGGTCCATTTTCTAGATACTAAAGTTTAAGTCTTTTTCGCTAAATTGCTTTCGGCAGACCTTGTGAAGGACTAGTAACAATGAAGGCGGGAGGCTGGTGTCCGTCCAGGTCCGGCAGCCTAGCTGTTGGGTGACCTCGGTTCGGCCACCCTGAGTGCTCTGGGTTTCCCTTTTGGAAAAGGCTCTTGAGTGTGAAAAGCTGCAAGTCTCTCATAAGGAAACGTGTTCCTATTGTCAAGAATTTGAATTCTTACTGCTGTTTTTGTATTGATAAATAAGATATCAATAACTCGGTATTTTGAGTTCCGAATACTCATCGAATCTTAGCTTTGGAAGAAATCTTCAAAATGATCAATCCAAATGCGTAACTATTCCTTTGCTCTTTAAAGGCGTTCGGTTCTCCCCAGGTGGGCTTGAAGCCAGGTAGAGCCCAGCAGGGACTTTTTTTTTTTTTCCTGACTTGCAAAACTTTTCTTTAAAATCCCCTCTCCCCTTTTTTTGTGCTCCTATTGTGCCATAGCCAGAGACGGCTTCTATGTAGACTAGTTATGAGGCAAGAACCTTATTTATGTAGCAGAAATACAAATGCTTTTTATTCACTTACACTCATTTTGTTCTGATTAAGCAAAGTTGTTATGATGGTTTAAATGTAATAAGTTTTGGAGCTTCAAAACTTTTCTCTGTCCTTGTTATAGGGCAGAAAAGCATGGTGGATGATAAGTTCCAAATTTACAGCCACATTAGATAAGGACAGAAATAGAGTTGGGAGAAAATATATAAGCAAGTAACTGAATTACTGTGTTTTTAGGTCTCAATTTCCTTATTTTCAAAGTGAAGACTCTGTTGAAATAATCTCTGAAATCCTTTCCAAATTAGGTGTGATTCACTCTAAAATGAATGGAAGAGTGTTTTCTTCCTTTGTAAGTGAAGATGCATTGCTTTGTTTTGGAGTTAGTTGTGAGTTTTTAGATCGTTTGAGCTACTCAATTGCTTAATCATCAGCAGTTTTCAATTTGAGACTAAGGGGATCCAGTTTCTTTACATCATCATTTTACTTGAAATCGTGCTGAGTTTCAAGCCCTTGAGTAGGTGAGAAAAGCTGCATTGTCCTCCAAGCAGTAGGAGTGAGCAGTCTAATAAGTCATTTCTACAAGGCAGCTATAGAAGAGTCTTTTTCTTTTCTCTTCTCTTTTCTCTTTTTTATTCAGAGAAAATCCAGAACTATTTTTTTCCCAGTGAGATTGGGAACCTAGCAATAACTTTTCAAGGTCTATTACGTTGTCTCAGTATTGTTTACAAGAACTCAAAATTCTTGCTACCGTATTCTCAAGGTTGAAAAATAATTCCTATATCTTCCGTAATAAAATCTGTAGTGTCTGTTGGAGAATGGTCTAAGGTTTTGACAGGTAGTCTGAAACTGCTGAGTGACCACACCCTGTTCAGTTTGGTGAGGGGAAAAACGTTTTAGAAAGTGCTTCCTTCTTTGAATTAAATCTGTCTCCCTATTAAGTCTCATCCAACTGTTTAAGATCATATAAGTAGGATCTTCCCCTCATCAAAAAGCAACCAAGTTTAAATTCCCAAGAAGTGACAATTTACTCTAAAGTACCTAAAAAAGTAATTATGTATGAAAACTACAACATTGAGATCCATTACATGTATAGTGGTTGTTACTCACAATCGAAATTACTTTCCCTCTTGAATAAGGAACAAAAACTGAGAGGTCAAGAACTTAAAAGAAGTTTAAGTTTATGCTGTTGTGTTATATTTTTTGATTGTGAAACACATTATTTTTAGTTCCCTGGTTTTTCACGAAAAAAAAAAAAAAGAAAGGAAGAGAAAAGGAAATCTACCAACTGCATCCTCCATGTGTATGTCTGAATGTGAATGTCCTCCTCTAGGTGAGGTAATTAAGACGTAGGCTGTGCAGTCAGAGTGCCCGAGTTCAAGTCTTTCACTACCAGTTGCATAAATTGAACCAAGTCTCTTAATTTTTGAGTTTCTTCATCTGGACAATGGCGATAACAGTACTTTATATGATTGTTGGGAAGATGCAGTAAGGTTATATAGATAAATATCTGGCACAAAGCGAGCATTCAGGGTAGAATCATGATAAGGAGTCATTATCCATCCCTGTGTCCCCAGAAGTCTGGCACTGGGACTGGCACATAGGAGACACTAAAAATACTTGCTAGATGAATTTTCGAAATATCCCTCCCCTATGATTGTTATAATTGCTACTATTTACTGAATGCATTTCCTATACTAAGAACTCTGCTTTTTGAAACAAACATGAATACATATGTGTATGAATTTATTTCACATCAATTTTAATAGGTGGGTAGCATTCTGCCCACTTTCCAGCTGAAGATATTGAGGTGCAGAAAGTTTTACTAACTTGCTTGGAATTATAAACTGGTACTTGTTTAGCCAAGATTCAAATTCAAGTGTGCCTGGCACCAAAGGCAGTGCTCTTAACCACACATCACATAAAGCACATAATTCCATTATGGTAAAAACATACATTTAAAGGGATATTTTATACACACATACATACACACACACAGTAGGATGAAAATGTTCTTAATTTTGTCCTTTTTTTTTTTTTTTTTTTTTGCCTAGATTTTTCTATGCCTTTTTTTTTCCTTTTCTTTTCCATAGTCTGAATGTCTGAAACCCTTGTGGGTGGGGGAGTCTGTCTATTAAGTATTTTTTTTGCTATCTTCCAAGGTAGCTTGTTCCCTCAATTATTCCTTGGTTTTATGGGAGTCCTGAAGGGTCTATATTGAAGATTCCTTTCTGTAGAAAAGATTTATGTTTGTTTCTACTTCCACCCCAAGACCACTTTGATTAGCCAAGAATTTCTCTGACTTAAAGAATGTGTAAATTTAAGTTCAGGCTTGCCAAGGGGAGATCAGCATTGTTACCATCATTAATTTTTCCACTTAGACGTGATATGGGTCTGCAGACTACTCATCAGTTAGCTTTGATGGAAGGCAGATTTTTTCCTAGGCCATCCCTTTATCCATGCTGTAGCTCCTTCATTGTGGGTCCCAGGTTCAGTCCTTTCCTATCACAAGCTCAAAGCCCAGGTCTCCCCTTCTGCTGCAAGACCTTCAGTTCCTGGCCTGTAGATTACGCCATTCAAATTTAGGTTTACTGTTCATTTTAGAGAAAAATAAAAACCAAGCTGCAGTGCTGTACAACCAGCATAAGCTTCAGAGGCAGAATTTTATTTTTTAAAATGTTTTTATTTTAATTTTTTTTTGCAAGGGAGGTAATTAGCTTTATTTGTTTATTTGTTTGTTTAATGGAGGTACTGGGAATTGAACCCAGGACCTCGTGCATGCTAAGCACACACTCTACCCCTGAACTATACCCTCCCTACAAGAGGCAGGATTTGAACCAGGTCTCTGGCTTCGGTACTCACAAGCTCCTAACACTAGTTCTTAGGATTTCCCGGGGCTTTGGAGGCCAACTGCAATGCAGTAACCATGTGTCATATATGTTAAGGCTAATGTTTGTAGCATTAATGAATGCATGTTATATTTACAATAGTGATCTAAATCTAAGGTCATAGGTAGTTTATCTAAATATTTATAACAAAATGGTGGTGTTAATATCATTAATGATTTTTAGAAGCTGCTTAAGACGGACTTTGAAATAGGAAAGTCCTTCAGAGGAACAGGAACCAGGGTGGGTTTTCTTACTTCTTGGAAGGCCAAGAGCAGTTTACTAGCCTTGTAAACTTGTGAGCCTAAGATCACTGACAGGTGTTTATTCCGTGATCACCTATTTGTATTATTTTCCTCTACTGAGAAAAACCTAGGGTGATGGATCCAACTAGTGGCAGAGGACCTGGACTTACTGGGGTGGGGGTTAGGGACTGGCCTGAGGCCATTACTGCTGGACTTCCCGGGCATGTGGATTCAGTCCTGGTGTAGTCAGTGTTGCACAGGGATACTTTGCTTTATTGTGCTTCAGAAATATTGTGTTTTTTACAAATTGAAGGTTTGTGACACTGCTGTCAAGCAAGTCTTTTGGCACTTTTTTCCCCAAAGCATTTGCTCGCTTTGTGTCTCTGTGTCACATTTTGGTAATTCTTGGGGTATGTCACACTTTTGCATTATTATTATATTTGTTACGGTGATTTCTGAACAGTGATCTTTGATGTTACTATTATCATTGTTTTGGGGCACTGCGAACAAAACCCATGTAACTTAATCAATAAATGTGTGTGTTCTGGATGCTCCACCTACTGGCCATTTGGGCCTCCCTGTGCCCTAACACAGTATTGAAATTAGGCTACTTGATAATCCTGCAATGGCCTCTAAGTGTTCTGTGTGAAAGGAGGAGTCTCACGTCTCCTTTTAAATCAAAAACTAGACATGACTGAGCTTAGTGAGGAAGGCATGTCAAAAGCCAAGATAGGTTGAAAGCTAGGCCCTTGTGCCAAACAGTTAGCCAGGTTGTGAATGCAAAGGGAAGGTTCTTGAAGGAAATTATAAGTGCTGCTCCAGTGAACATGTGAATGATAAGAAAGCAAAGCAGCTTTATTGCTGACATGGAGTAACTTGTAGTGGTCTCTGTAGAAGGTCACACTGGCTGCAGCATTCCCCAAGTCAGAGCCTAACCAGAGCAGGACCCTAGCTCTCCTCAGTCCCATGGAAGGCTGGGAGAGGTGAGGAAGCTGCAGAGGAAAAGTTGGGAGGTAGCATAGGTTGGTTCATGAGGTTTAAGGAAAGAAGCCGTCTCCATAACATAAAAGTACAGAGTGAGGTAGCAACGCTGATGTAGAAGCTGCAGGAAGTTATCCAGAACATCTAGCTCAGATAATTAATGAAGGTGGCTACACAAAACAACAGATTTTCAATGAAGATAAACAGCCTTCTATTGGAAGAAGAAGCCATCTAGAACTTTCATAGCTGGAGAGGAGAAGTCAATGTCTGGCTTCAAAGGACAGGTGACTCTCTTGTTGGAGGCTAATGCAGCTGGTGACTTTAAGTTCAAGCTGGTGCTCATTTACCATTTCAGAAATCCTAGGGCCCTTTAGAATAATGCTAAATCTACCCTGCCTGTGCTCTGGAAATGGAACAGCAAAGCTTGGATGACAGCACATCTGTTTACAGCCTGGCTCAGTGAATATTTTCAGCCCTGCTCAGAAAAAAAGATTCCTTTCAAAATATCACTGCTTATTGACAGTGTACCTGGTCAGTCCAGAGCTCTGATGGAGATGTACAACCAGATTAATATTGTTTTAATTCTGCAGCCCATGGGTCATAGAGTCATTTCAACTTTCAAATCTTATTACTTAAGAAATACATTTCATAAGGCTGCAGGTGCCATAGATTATGATTCCTCTGATGGATCTGGGTAGAATCAATTGAAAACTTTCTGGAAAAGATTCACCATTCTAAATGCCATTAAGAACATTTGTAATTCATGAGAAGAGTCAAAATATCAACTCAACGGAAGTTGGAAAGAATTTGATTTCAGTCCTCTTGGGTGACTTTGAAGGGTTCAAGAGTTCAGTGGAGAAGTAAGTGTAGATGTGGTGGAAGTAACAAGAGGGCTAGAGTTAGCAGTGGAGCCTGGAGATGTGACTGACTGTTGCCATCTCATGATGAAACTTGAATGGGTGAGGATGTGCTTCCTGTGGATGAGTGAAGAAAGCAGTTTCTTGAGAGACGGAATCTATTCCCAGTGAATATGCTGTGAAGATTGTTGAAATGACACCGAATTAGATCAACCGAATTGATAAAGCAGCGGCAGGGTTTGAGAAGACTGACTCCAAGTTTGAAAGAAGTTCCACTGTGGGTAAAATGCTATCAAACAGCACGCAGAGAAATCATTCATGAAACGAAGAGTCGATTGAAGCCAGCAAACTTTATTGTCTTATTTTTAAGACATTGTTACAGCCACTCCACCCTAACCCTGATTGATCAGCAACCATCAATCAGCAAAATCATTATGACTTGCTGAAGGCTCCGATGATGGTTAGCATTTTTAGCAATAAGATATTTTTAAATTAAGGCATGTACTTTTTTTATTTTTAGACATAATGCTTTTGCACGCTTAATAGACTACAGTGTAGTGTAGACATAACTTTTATATGCACTGGAAAATCAAAAAATTCTTGTAACTGGCTTTATTGCAGTGTTCACTTTATTGCAGTGGCCTGGACTAAACCTGCAATATATTCCAAGTATGTCTGAAAATTCTTTTCTACGTACATTTGCTGGAAAGTTGATTGAAAAAGGATTTAAACATGATATATTTAATTTTATGAATGTGAGATTCAGGAGCTTTAGACAGGAGCTCATGAATCTGTATTTTTTAAAAGTCTATCAGATAATTCTGATAATCGGCTTGGTGTCCAAATACCGTCCTGCTGGCTGCATCAGAGTTCCTTGGAGTGCTGATTCAAAATTCCAAGCCGCACCTTAGATGGAATGAGTCAGAATGTCCAGGGGCAGGGTTAGCTGTGCTTTTAACAGGTGCCCCCGATGATTCTAATAAAGCAGGCAGCTGTTCAACTACTGAGCACCCCCAGACGTGGGTAAGCCCCACCTTTGGTCCTGAGCCCAGACAGCCAGCATATATAGGTGTGAGGCAAAGAAGGACACACGTTGTCCTTCAACTGACACATCACATGGGCCCCCTGTCCTTCTTGGCAAGCTTTTTGTCCATTTCTGGTTGATTTCTTGTTGTGTTTTTTTACATCTGTCATACTTTTCTACTTTGCTCTTCTTTCTCAACCACCCCCTTCCAGTAAATTAAAATGGACTTTATTTTATGCTGATAGACAATTTATATCCGACTAGAATATTTGATGTGAATGCAAGTGACCTTTTACTTCAGACTTGGTCTCTAGGGTCCTTCGTTGCTGCCCTCTCTTTTCTAATCTGGATGAATCCAGTCCGCACTTTATGGGTTTCTTGTCCTGCACCCCCACTTCCCTCCAAATGAGGTCTTTCTGGACTTTACACTTTGATATTCTCTGGGGCTTCCTTCCTTAAACTGCTGCGTACACTTTCCTTGCTGCCTCCACTCCTCCATCCCCTCACCCCGTCCTTCTCCCTGCTTCCTTTTCCTCCTCTAGGCTGCCATCTGTTCCCAACTAGGGGTTGGTGCTCTAAGTCAGCAGTGAATTCCCACGTATCATCCAGCAGTCTGTTTGTGGCTCTTATTAATTTCTGGATGGCGTTTGCTTTTTTTTAAAAGCTCTTTTCTTGGTCCTACTTCGCTGGGCCTTCAAGTTGGCTCCTCTGGCCAGCTTGTCTCTCTCCCTGTTTTTCTCCAACAGCCCCATTTTCTCTTCCCCGTTATCTCCTGCCACCTGTGTTCTTTGCTGATGTCATCTGCCCACCCCCTGGGTTTCTTAGCTTAATCTTTGCTGCTTTTCAGGGCCTGCTGAATAAATGCAGATGTCCTAAGGGCGTCACAGTGCAACTTTCTCTGCTGAGGTGGAGCCCCTCCTCCTGGCTTTTCTCAGGGGTATTATTGCCTTGCTTCTGTTAGGCTTCAGAGTTTATCTGAAACCTGCCCTTCTCTGTTATGTACTTGCCACCTGGTCAGCCACCAGCTGTTCCTGAGTCTCCTTCATTCCGTGATGCTGGCCTTCGTCTTATTTCAGGCCACTCCTCTCACCAGCTACCCACTTTACATATCCCCCCACCCCCGCCCCCCCATTAATTTTCTTAAGTCTGGATATTGGTCCTATCCTTCCTGTGGTCAGAAGCTCTCTGTGGCTCCCAACTGCCTGTCACTGATGTTTATAATGTAGCATTCTATATCCCAAACTGAGCGCTTTGGAGACTGTTGGTTAAACCTTCACCAGTATTAAAGCTGGGCTAGTCATGTGTCAGGCACACTTTAGGAGTTATGTGTGTGTGTGTTTTCAGGAATAAACCTGGCATTGTTTGGATAGCACTGTCTAGAATTAGTCATCCGTCCTTGGAGTGCAGCCGACAGCGTGGACAGCCAGCGCCAGCAAGTTCCCCGGAAGCCCATAGTCAGGTTTGCTGTGTTGCCGCTCAGGATTAGAGTGAACACAGGCGCACCTGCTCAGCCCTGAGCGCACACACACCTGTTCACTGGACTCAAAACTGTCAACCTCAGCTGGAGCGTCTGTAGAAGCTGCGGAGCTGCCTCTGTCCTGGGGCCTCCGTCTTGGGGCCTCCACACCGAGCGCAGCAGCCTTGCTGCAGACACCTGTCTGACCTGCTCTGCAAGGCTGGGCTGTTCCCTGGGGCCTCTGGCAGGACTTTGTGTTAGGCCGCATGTTTAATAGCAGCCTTAGAAGTACAATGACTTTATCCTAAGGTTATTTCTATTTTAAAAATATATGCTAGTGAGTGCATTTAGGAGGTGAAAAGTCAGTATGTAGAATGAAATAAATTATAAGACACCCCAACTGAAGAATACTGAGGGGGTCATTGCTTATAGGTTCAAGTGCAGTGTAGTATAACGTATGGGAAGTGATAAAATGATAGCCAAATTCATTTAAAAATAATTACTAAAAACCCTTTGTAGAAGAAATAAGCTTTTAAATAAAGTCATCTTTATTTTCTCTGCAGAAAGTTGGCTAGCATAACATTTTTTTCCCCTAAAACATGCTACCTTAATGCTGTTGTATTGATGATGTGACAATATTGATGTGTGGTGTTGGGGATCCAAAGATGAATGAGACAAATGCTTTGACCTTAAGTAATCTCCATCCTAGAAGGGCAGTATGATATATAATAAACAGCAGGCTGTAAGGCCATGTTGGATGTAAGAGCAGTGCTCAGAGTGCTGGTAATTCAGAGGAAGGCACATTTTTGTCTGTGCTGCATCCACACTTGTTTGGGGGAAGGCTGCACATTCGGCTCGTGCCTCAGAGTCACCCGTGAGCCTGTGTGCGGGCTTCGTGCATCTGACTGCAGTGCCTTCCTGCTGACACAAGCTGGAAATCCATAGCAGGCTGGAAAAACAAACTGACCCACAGGTTCCTTTCAGAGCTATCAGCCAACTAATTCCATCAGTATCTCTGTGTTCTCTTTTCAGATCCCTGTATCCTTCATGATAAATTTTGCATTTTTAAGATTCCACCAAAGTTGGGATCTTTCAGCCCTGCAGCAAGCATTTCAGTGTTTCCCATGGACCAGGCGGTTATGCTGGGGCCTAGAAATCAAGGTGAGAAGAATGCACTGTGATGGTTTAGACACGGGCTCTGGAGTTTTCCTAGTGGGGACTGGCTGGGTTTTAATCCTTTTGTGACTGGGGACTCTTTGCCTCAATTTCTTCATCTATAAAATTGGAGTATTAGTATTACCTACATTGTGAAGCTGTTGGAAGAATAAAAATTAACGTTCTTAAAGGGCTTAGAACAGTGCTTGGGAAATGCTCAAATAATAACTTTTTTAGTATTTTTGTTGAGATTAACACAAACACTCACCTCATGGTTTGGGTTTGCTTTTGCACCTTATGTGTGTCTCTGATCTAGTGCTGTCTCCTTGCATCGTGGTTGGTTGTTTACAGTCGCACCTACTGAGTGCAAGTTACTGCCCAAGGTGCAAGCTGGTCCAGGCACATGTCTTCCCATCCTTTTATCCACTTCCTGTTAGCCCTTTCCTCTCCTTACTTCCTGCCAACACTGCCGTTCACTGCTCGCCTCTCACAGTCTTCCCTCTTGTGCTGTCTTGAGCCCCACTTTTATGTCAGACCTCCCTAAAGCCTGAATTGTGCATGACAGAACCATCGTCTGCTTTGGTTTCCTGACTGAAGCCTGGCTTTCTCCTCTTAACACTGATTCTTGGTGAGTCATGTGGAAATTGATCTTCCATGATCCACATGGCTGCCGGTCAGGACCTGAGATCAGCCCTCCCTTAGCTTCTCCTGACTCTTTGTCTTCTACCCTGCTAGGGAAAAAAACAACAAACAAACAAACAAACCCTCCTGCATTCACTCTTGCCAGCCATCTCAATTTCTTCACTAAACTTCTCCTTCTTTTTCCTGTGCCTGCCATACCAGTCCCTAACTTGAGTCACCCACTGCCATTGCCCTCAAGAGCCCCTCCCTCCAGAGTCCAGTCAAGGGCTCAGTAAGTCTTGAGTTAACACAGGAACCCCAAACTAGCTTGACATATTCAGCATCAGAGTTTTCTGACAATGCTGTCAAAATATGGAACTGGCTTCCTCTGATCATTGCGAGTTCCTTACTAATGAGGATCTCAGGGAGAGGCAGGAAGCCTTGTGTCTGTAGAGGAGACAGAATGTCAGATGTAACCCTTTCTGACCAGTAATCACTGCTTGCACACTAAGTATTCTAACATCAGTGGTTCTCAGCTGTCCTGTGTCTGCACCATTCATGTGCTCCTAGCGGCAATATATATATGCAGTACTTTGTGCAGGGATGTATTTATTACTAGGAAAGGTGTGGGAATACTTTGTTCTCTTTGAGATTTCACGGACTAGGTGTTCCTACAGTTCTGATTATTCCTGGCATCCTTTCTGATGCTGTGGTAAGCCTCGTCTTATACCGGAGTTGGCAGGCCCTGGCTCTTCTCCACCGAAAGGCCTCGGAATGCTTCGTTCCAGCATCAGGAATTTCATCATCTTGCAGCTTTATCACTTCCCATTCCTGGTGTCCTCTCCTTGCACAGGCTTTTTAATTGTTTTTTCCTTTTGCTGGTTATTTCTCACCTTTAGGACTTGGCTTTTAAGGTCAAAACTTCTAACAGGGCTCCTTTCTTCCACCCATCTCTAAAGGGCTTACTTTTAAAAAGCAATCTGAGAATCAGAAGCCAGGTATGATCAGAAGCAAGATTTTAGTTCCCAGCTATTAGAGAAGAAGATGAGGCTGGGGGACATCTGAAACTTGAAAGATCACTGTATTGTTTTCCATCTCTTAATATATTTCATCAAATCTAAAATATTTCATCAAGACTTACGAATATAGGTATATATATGCATGACCAGGACATTATGCTCGTACACCAGAAATTGGCACATTGTAACTGACTATATACTTCAATAAAAAAAGAAAGAAGATATTTCATCAAATCTTTTTTATGTTCTAACATCTCTGAAGTTGGGATAATTTTTTCAATTGGTGGTGATTAAAAATTTGTGAGACACTGAAATGTAGATTGGCCTAAATTTTAAAATATAACTGTACAAAAGTTCCTGCCTCTGAATAGTAGCAAAGAGTATGAATATTCCTGGGTATATAACTGAAACATTGACTGACGTCCCCGCCCCCTCCCCTAAAGCCAAAGCATGCTATATGTGGTTATACCTTCTATACCTCTGGGTCCTTCTTCAGCCTTCTTAATTGTAATTAACAGCCATAAGAGTCACAACAATAGTAACTGTTGTTTATTGAGCACTTACTGTTTTGATCAGCCACTGTCCTAAGCGCTTTACATGCATAAACTCACTTAATCATAACAAGTAGGACCTGTAACCTCCATTGTACAGAAGAGGAATCAGAAGCTCAGACAGATTAAATAATTTGTCCAAGTTTACCTGGCGGAGGAGCCAGGATTTAAACCTAGGCTCTTAACTCCTGTGCTTTCCTGCCTCCCGTAAATTCCTTGTTGCTTGTTTTTAACATCTCTGAACGTAAAGATGCTAACAGTCGATCTTTAGAAATGGAGAAGACACTTTCCCTTACGTTTTTATCCAGTTCATCCAGAGTATTAAAAACAAGAGCAACTCTCTGGTCTGCCGCTAGTGAGGAAGGAAGAAAGGAGACATTTTCAAGGGAAAGGAGAAGCATATTCCTAGAAAAGATTCTGGAGGTGGAAACAAGCAGCAGCTTTCTGTTCTTTGCTGTGCAACCGGACCTTTTGCAAATACTCACCTAATTCAGGCCTGTGCTGCTTTCTTTCTAGAAACGTACGTGACTACATTATATCATATCTCATTAGCAGGGTGATGGTTACATACTAAACTTTGAAATTATATGAATAGTATTAATTTTCAAGGACCTGTTAAATTTGATCTGTTCTACAAAAACAGGCAAAACTGCATTTCTCTTTTGCCCCATTTAAAAAAACTCTAATGGATGGCTGCATAGTAGAATGTGTCTGTGTATACACACACATAAATGTATATATGTATTTATAATATTAATATAGTAGTACCATGATCCTGTTGGTATATGTTGGCAAACCACTTTAATTTTTCTAATTAAGAGAGTTACGCATGGCTTTTTTCACTCTTTCAACATCTCAGCGTGGTAGGAAGTTGGGTGAGAGCAGTGACACTCAGAGGCTGTCCCCTATGAGGGAACTAGGGAACTGACGAGGGTGCTAATGAGAGCCCTTTGCAGTCCTTTTACAGAAAGCGGTGCACTCAGGCCACTGGCTGTGAAAACAGTGAAAAGAAGGGAAGAGAAGGATTCAGGAGGAAGCAAGGAGGAAACTGCCAACCACGGCGTCATTGTTCTGAAGTCAGCGTGTTGCCCACTGCAACCTCGTTTTCTTGAGATCGAATGCCCATTTCTGAGTTTTGGAACTGAATGACCAACTTTGTGTGTTTGTGTTAACCTGGGAGATTTTGCCTTAACCACATTGTGGGCATTGAGGAGGTAGAAAAAAAGAAATAGACAGTTAAAGGATATTCGCATAAGCCCCGCCTTCACTGGGCAGCTGTCACCGTGCGGTGTCGGAAGCCTGTGGTGGACCAGCCGGCAGGGGCGGGGCAGGTGCTGCTCTTCCTCATGGTCTTGGATGGTGGCTCATTTCTATAAACTTCAAAAAAAAATTACATTGGCAATTGCATCTGTCACTGATGCACTGAAATTCCTTATTTCAGAATATTCATTTCTGCACCTCTGTTGCTCATTGTTCATTCTGGCATGGATTCCTGGGCCTTATTACAATTTATACTTTTTCATCTGGAAAAGGGTTTTTTATTCTCACTCCTTGTCTTGTGTCTCAAAGCCAGTTCCTTACAATTAGTTCCTGCAAATGCTATAATGCCTCTTTGAGAAGCAAGGCTTTGTTATGGGCATTTGGAAACGTTTAATAGATTATGTCTTATTTTCCTTTATCCAAAAACGCCCCTCCCCCAACAATAGATTAAGAGAATAATTTCCCTTTATTAACTTTTTTTCTTTTAATATTTTCCCTTTGCTCATGTGTTACAGGTTTTTATTGTAGACCTGAAAGTCTTGACTAATACGAAATTTCAGTCAGTTGAAATCTTACTTTCAGTGCTATAAAAAGTACTGAGTTCATCTGCTTAACGTCTTAAATACACCTTCTCTCGCTGAGGCCTCTCCCTGGCCCCCTTGTTTAAAATTGGGAGCCCTGCTCCCGTACTCCTTTCCTTGTTTTATTTTTCTCTACAACACTTAATCTAACTCTGTATTTTTAAAATCCCACACCAGTACACACTAAATGCCATGAG
Source organism: Camelus bactrianus (assembly GCF_048773025.1). NCBI lineage: Eukaryota > Metazoa > Chordata > Mammalia > Artiodactyla > Camelidae > Camelus > Camelus bactrianus. The sequence continues at coordinate 20,370,741 of NC_133572.1, forward strand.
AGCAAGGGATTTTGTCTGTTGCATTCTCTTTTCTACAGGCAGAGTGCAGTCAGGATGCTTGATGTGGAGACGGCCAAGCTTGGGCCCCGGGACTTGTTCTCAGCCGCTCATCCATGAGACAGGGAAGGAGGTGGCGGATGTGTGTGTTTGGGGTGGTTTGGGGTACAGGTGAGCACTGGACAGATCTTAGAGGCGGAGTGCCAGTCCCGGGCCCTTTGCACCAAAACACCAGCAGCCACAGTACCCAAGACACTGGGCTGCTGGTTAGACGGGAACAGGTGGAGCCAGAGCATGGGATCAAGCTGAGTTGAGAATAAGGTAGAGACAGGGGTTGGCATGAGGCCTTCACCAAGTTGAGAGTTTCTGTATACAGAGAAGCCTTTTTTCAGTCACCTCTTTTAATAATTCATTGAATCATTTTACCAAGAAGAAGAAACTTCACATTAGCGCCAGGAGAGCAGTAACCATACCTGTTTTTTTCCCTACTGTTGTCCAACACTTTAGCAGAGTTCTGGTTCACATTAGATGCTTGTGAAATTCTAATTGAGTGAGTGAATGAAATCCTGTGTTGAGTGCTACATTTTCAAAGTGCGTATATTTTAAAAAAATTATTGTAGTGTAGTTGATTTACAGTGCTTCAGGCGTACAACAAAGTGATTCAGTTATACATAGCTGCGTATGTATCTGTTCTTTTTTAGATTCTTTCCCATTATAGATTATTACAAGGTACTGAATATAGTTCTCTGGGCTCTGTCTACAGTAGGGCCTGGCTGTTCTTCTGTTTTAAATATAGTGGTGTGTATATGTTAATCTCAAATTCCTAATTTATTCCTCCTCCCCTTTCCCCTTTGGAAACCATAACTTTGTTTTCTGTCAGTGACTCTGTTTCTGTTTTGTAAATAAGTTTGTTTATAACATTTTTTTTAGGTTCCACATATAAGTGATATTTGTCTTTCTCTGACTTACGTCACTCAGTATGATAAATTCTAGATCCATCCATGTTGCTACAAATGGCATTGTTTCATTCTTTTTTATGGCTGAATAATATTTCATTGTATATGTTCATATATTTATACACACACACACACCCCCCACATCTTCTTTACCCATTCATCTGTCAATGAACACTTAGGTTGCTTCCATGTCTTGGCTATTATAAATAGCACTGCTGTGAACACTTGAGTGCATGTATCTTTTTGAATTAGAATTTTCATCTTTTCTGAATATATGCCCAGAAGTGGGATTGCTGGATCAGATGATAACTCTATTTTTAGCTTTTTAAGGAACCTCCACACTGTTCCCTGCAGTGGCTGCGCCAGTTTGCATTCCCATCAACAGTGCAGGAGGGTTTCTTTTTCTCCACACGCGCTCCACGTTTATCACTTGTAGGCTTTTTGATGGTGGCCATTCTGACCAGCGTGAGGTGGTATGTCGCTGTAGTTTTGGTTTGCATTTCTCTAATAACTAGGAACACTGAGCATCTTTTCACGTGCCTTTGGCCATCTGTGTGTCTTCTTTGGAGAAATGTCTATTTAGGTCTTCTGCTCATTTTTTGATAGAGTTGTTTGGTGTTTCTTTGGTTTTGCTTTTTTGTAAGAGCCGCTTTTTGCTGAATGCATTGCTAACGAGGTTTAGTCAGAAAAACCCAAAGCCCATGTCATTATCAGACTGCTCGGATTCCTCTTTCTTTGCTTCCACTTTCTTCTCCTCGGCGTGGCAGCAGTGGTGGAGGGGGCAGGACCTCCCTCTGGGGCGGCACCAGCTGCCGGGGCAGGGCCACCAGCGCCTACGTTGCAGGTGAGGCTCCAGATGCTGACATTGGCCAAAGCCTTTGCTAACGAGCCTGGGCAGAAAGGGTCAACATTTACACCTGCTGCTTAAATGAGGACGTTAGTCTTATCCTCTGTGACTGTCACCTCATCGTCATGCAGGATGAGGGCCAATTAGAGGCAGGCGAGCTCGGGGATGAGTTCTAGGTGGGCACTGCCGGGCGCGGCGCGATGCCAGTTGCCAGATATAGTGACAGCCTCACCCCAGTGCGGCCTTGGCTTCCTCGGAAGGACCAGGCACCTTAGCAGCAGCTGAGGAAAGCATGTTTGTTTGTTTCTTTGTTTTTGATATCAAGCTGTTTTTATATTTTGGAAATTGATATTTTGTCGGTTGCATCGTTTACAAATATTATTTTCCCATTCTGTAGATTGTCTTTTCATTTTATTTATGGTTTCCTTTGCTGTGCAAAAGCTTTTACGTTTAATTAGGTCCCATTTGTTTATTTTTTATTTTATTTCCACTACTCTAGGAGATGGATCCAAAAAAATCTTGCTTCAATTTATGTCAAAGAGTGCTCTGCCTGTGTTTTCCTCGAGTAGTTTTACAGTATCCAGTCTCATATTTAGGTCTCAAAGTGCATATTTTATGCCCGCCCAGTATGTAAAAATCTAGCTAAAACACGATTTTTATCACCATCTTACCTCAATTTTTTTTCTTCACTCAGTTTCTTCATTTTACCAACGTAGGATTTCTTTAAATAAGTTTCCTTGGTAATTTTGAGAGACGATTCAGTTTAAAAGTGCATTGACTATGTAACATTCAAAACTATATGTTTTATATAAAGACATATTCTCTAATTATAGCTGTTGGATTTACCTCACTGTTAATTGTTTCATCTTTAAAAATCTCTATTGTGGGTTGGGGGTGGGGGCAATGAAAAAAATCCTTTGGCAAAGGGTTGGCTCTCTGATTATGTATTTAACCCGAACTACGTAACAAGCTGGGCCTTTCCCCTTGGTTTTCTTAAGTTCCTCACACTATTCCTTTTCAGCTGTTTTACTTCATGCTATGTTCTCAAACTTTCTGTCTCTACTTAGAAGATGGAGGAGAACCTTAAACCACGGTACTATGTTGCGTGTTACTAGTTTACATACGTGTTCCTGAGCCACAGAAAGTTGGTTATGCTGCAACTGAGAAATGAAGTTCAGGCGAGCAGTCACTGTTTGAACACAAGTTACTCTTAACAGCTGGAATATTTAAAACAGTTTTGTTCCCTCCCCACCCCGTGAATTTCATGGACTTGAAAATAATTTTAAATTGGTAGGCGAAATTCATTGCTTAGCTCCTTTGAAATCATCTGGCCTTTTCAAAAAAGAAAGCTTTAATCATACTGTCTTCTTCGGGAAGGCCACTTCCTTGGTGTCAGTTAGGGAGCCGGTGCGTCTGGCCCACCCTGCAGTTTCTTTACGGGTGTAATTAACCTAACTGTCTTCTCAGTGCTTTATGCTAGAAAAATGGAAACTACTTTAAACTTCTGTAGACAGTGATATTTAAAATATGCTTAGCTTGTGAACAAGGTTCAACTTTACTCTAATGCAAAAATCTGCACAACATGATGAGGCACCGTGTGGCATTTTGACTGAATTTTGTGCACTGTATGTAAGTCCTGGAATATGGACAAGAGAAAAAAAAGTCAGATAAAATAGTGAATCGTGCAGATTTCTGTTCTGAGAGAAGCAGCTTCGTGTCGTGAAAAGTGGCTGAGACACCTGGCTCAGTCATCACTGGGCTTAAACCCTGCCTCTGCCGCTGCATAGCTTGTGGCGAGTTGTGTAACCTCCCGAAGGCCATTTTTTAAATAAAATTAGGATAATGAAAGTATGCATTTCATAAGGTTGTGAAGGATTAAATGAAATAATACATGTAAAGCTTGGTGCATTTCCATAATCAGTATATAATACATGCTAGCTACAAAATATATATGTATAATATTTATTATACATAACATATATCGTATGTATATGGTGTGAGTGTGTGTGTGTGTGTGTGTATAGTGTGTACTGTAATTGGCATTGGCCCCAGGCCGTTTTGAAGGTGTCTGATAACATTACTGTCTCAAGCCTCCTAGACAGATACTCATGTTATTTAAGTGAGTAGAATCAGCAGATTACACATTAGTAGATATTTTTCATTGCTCCTAAAATCTTACAAAGTGAAATTATATTAACATGTCATATGAACTCCCTGTTACCCTTTTGGGTGTTTTGCATCTGACCAGCATCATTTCATTTTCAGTAAAAGTGAGATATCTTTTCTAGACACACAATCCAACTAATGCAAATTATTTCACTGCATCATTCTGCGTGCGACGTGCACGTTGTGTATACCACCTGCACACCCCTGGTCAGCTTGAAAATTAGTTTTCACAGTGTTAATTGCTCTCTGTTGTTGCAGGTAGGAATATGTCCTTGATTCAGTTCTTCTCATCGTAGGAAACATTAAATTCTCACTTGCTTTATAGAAATGGTCTGGGAATATGTAGTATCTAGTAAAACTGCATTTCTGTAAGTCACACTCGGTATAACAGTAGTAACCCCTAGGTCGTCCAACTTGAAAAAGGAAAAAAAAATCTGCTCTTAAAATAATGTTGAAAACTCTACTTTATTTATGTTGGCCTTCACTCAGCAGATTTTTTTAATAAGCCTGGTTGTAATCTTTTCACTGCTCATGGCAAATGAAACGCCACAGTTTAGGAAAGGCGTGAGAATGGGTGGGGGTGGGGGGAGTGGCTTCAGGAGTGTGCCTCTAGACACGACAGCGGAAATTGTCTGACAATCTGATGTCAAGATTAGAAAAAACTTATGACAGTGCCACACAGTACTTCAGTGATGGATATTCACAGTTATATCCTTGTCATCAAGAAGTGCCAAGTAACGTTCAGCGTTGTAGAAAGCGAGATAGCGTATAATTTCCTAGCAATTTCAACTGAGAGCACCAGACCAGGCATATAGTGTCATGTAGTGGAAATAGCGTGCTGACCGTCACATCATGACCAGGCTGCTTTTTTGTTCGGTTTCCATTGGCCCATCTCTTATCTTTGTGAGGTCAAAAGAAACTGTATAGTTAAAGGGTCTTAAAATTCTCCACAGATGAAAGTGGTTGGTAGAAACAAACCACTTTTTTCTTTGTTGACACTGATTATGATGAAGACGACCGTCAGTCAGGCGTTTGGTTAGCGCAGGTGTTCTCGAGTCGGCACTGCTGCCGCTTGGAGCTGGATGGTTCTTGGCTGTGGGGCCGTGGCCTGTGCGCTGTGGGGCGTTCAGCAGCGTCCTCGCCTTTACTCACTAGACACCAGCAGCGCTAGACGTTGCCAGATATCCCCTGAGAGCCAAAAAAATTGCCACAGGTTGAGAACCACTGAGTTAGTGTAAGTGCATTTAAGTTTGATATGAATTTATATTTAAATATAATTTAAATTTAAATTAGATATGAACCAAAATGCATTGTTGATATCCTTTTAGCTGTTTGGGGAACGTTCAGTTACCGTCATCGCTGGTTGGCCATTTGGTGCAGTCTGCTCTCACTTTTTTATTGCTGTAGAATGGAGGAGAACTTGTTTCGCATGGTCCATATGGTGACTTTGAACTACGGAGAAAGATTTCGCAGACTCGCAGGGAAGTATGCATCGTTGCTTTAGCTTCACATTGTAGAAGCTTCTAGACTTTCTGGTGGTCCACATAATTCCCAGCAGAGTGCCAAGCGCTGGTTGAAGAGGGGAGTGTTTGCAGCCTGTCTGGTTTGTCCCTGGTGCCCCCAAAGGGCTGGCGCTCTTGAGTGCAATCTCTCTGGGTTTGCAGAACTGCGTGAACACAGTGCGGCGGCGGGGAGCTCGGGAGAATCCACAAGGGGGATGAACGTTGCCAGCCGTTGCCGCCCCGACCAGAGAGGGCGCGCCGGCCTTGGCTTCTCACCGGCTCCTCTTACTCCTCGTTCCATTAGGCGTTTGATCGTTTTCATACTGGTTTTGCAGGGGTGTGAACCAGGCCAGAGGATGGGCAGAAGCAGCAGAGGAGGCTGGGGCTATGGGGATGCTTTGAGAGAGTTCTACGTCGGCCCAGGAGTGAGGACCGAGTGTGAGAGGTGCCTGGGAGCTCAGAGGAGATTGGAGGGGTTGCTGTGCAGGGGACGTGTCACTCATTCTTGTGCTGAGGCCTTCCACGTGCCAGGTCCTGAGCAGAGAGCTTTATACACACGGCTTCATTGACTCCTCCCACCAGTTTGCTGAGGCACGTCCTGTTTCTCTTACCACCCCCCCCACCCCCCACCCCCCGTTCTTGTCACGCCTGGAAGGCAGATTTGCAGTCGGGAGACGGTGCGTTGTGTGGCGAAAGATTTTAAAAGATTTATTTAAAATGGAAGGAAAAGTATTACCCCCAAGAAAGGGAAGAAAAGAAGTGGTGGTTTTGTCTCTCCTTTCTCTTACACCCTCCCTTAGAGGTGGTCCCTTGACGGATGGCTCTTGTCCCTGGAGTGCTTAGTCACGTCTGGCCCTTTGCACGTGTCCTTGCCCGTGGTGCACACAGAAAACCCATGGGGGGGACCCTAAACTGCAGTGTTATATATAGTACAATGAATGTTGGTCATCTCTGATTAAGTCCTTTCTGCTACTGCACAGTCATGGCTGTCAGGTTTGAACCAGTATTTTTGTTTATTTTTTTGCTGGCACGCGTTTAGGAGAAGTAAAGCCCCTTTATGCTGGAGGCGGGTGTAACACCATCTTCCAGACCCTCCTCCCTCTCCTCCACCCATCTGCCTGGTGCCCCCACCTATCTAACTCCCTAACATTTACGTTTATTCCACAGACGAGGAAGCCAAGGCTTCACAAGGGTGGCCCACTTGCCCAAAGGCTCACAGCTCCTGACTGGTAGAAACAGGACACACTCAGGCTGGTCCAGGTCTGGAGCCCACAGCCATAGCAGCATCATTCAGTTCAAACCCTGCTAGAAATTACATTCCTTGTTTGCTGGATTGAGAGGCAAAACATAGTAGAAGCTTATCTTTTATCCTGATAAAACAAGTAGAAATGAAAGTACTTCGGACCGCCGAGGAGGCAGGGTGCTCCCTGGCCTCCTGAGCGCCCGCGACTCCTGGCAGGAGCCCGCTCTCTGCTTCCTTCCTCCCAGGGGTGTGCGTGGCTTCGTGGTCTGGGTCGGTAGCTTGTTAGTCCAGTGGATATTTAGGCAGATTGTTTTCACTTTTTAAAGATAGATATTTTTAAGGCTGGAAAGGTAACTACATGCCCTGTAGCTGTTGATTTATGGTAAGATAAATGTATAAGTCGCCCAGACATAGCTCAGATCACTGTTCCTGCCCACTGCCATTTGCTTAAATAAATCTCTGGATTGCTCTTTTCTTAGAGGATGACTTCAGGTGATCCCAGTTGTTGAGCAATAGACTAGTAGCCCTCGAGTTTTATAGGATGTTTAATGATAAATAAATTCCTGTCTCTGCTAGTTAAGCAAAGTCCACTGAACCGTCAGCTCTGGGATCTGGTCGTAGTGGCTCAGCTCATCCCCATCCACAGCTATTCCTTAAAAAAGTTTTATCTTTTAAAGCTCTTGCTTGCAAGTTGTCACATTCCTCCAAAGTTTTCACTTTTCTTTATGATTAAGGAGTTTGTGAGAATCAGAATGTCAGGTCAAGAAAATCTCTTACTCTAGGAGAGTGCAGTGCTAATGGTGGTCAAAAGGCCAGATGGAAATGAACGATACAAGCTTCTAGTAGTTGAGTTTTTTGTGTTTGACTATGATGACAATTTTGAGGAAGGAACAGTATTTTAAAGGGCCTAAAACCAAACTAAAGTAATACATTGTGATTTTAAAAATTGACAGACTGATTTAAAAAAAAAAAGCCGCTTTTTTGAGATAGAGTTCAGATACCAAGCAATTTACCCATTTAAAGTAGACAGGCTGACTTCTGAGATGGAAAAACTTTGAATTGTTTCAATACCATCCCATAGAACTCTGAATTAGACAATGATTTTTGACAGAGGAACTTTTTTTCTCTTTGAAAGTGCTTAAGGTTTTGGCGGCCTTTAAGAAGACTGTCTACCTCAAATTTGCAGCCATTTAAACTTTCTACCAAATTGTGTAACACGCTGAAGTGGTGACTGGTCATGTAAATAGATGTGGTTGACTGCTGGTTTAGCAAATTGAGCTAGAAGAGCAAGGGTCATTGATGAGTAAGCTCCCATGCAAATACGTACCTTCCTCCAACATTTACCAGTTGAAGACTTGGGTGTGCTCACAGCTGTCTGTGAAGGAATGCGAGGTGAGCGAAGGGTAAAGATGACTCACGCGTCCTTCCAGAAATGGGAAAGCCTGCACTTGGTGTAATCAGATTTGTTAGAAAAAGAAGTTGGTGCCTGATGAAGTTATTAGTGAAACTTTGTCTAGTCCTTAGAAGGAAAAAAATCCTTTAAAAGGATATACAGTATTCATAATATGGCTCTTTAAACAAATGAACTCATTTACAAAACAGGAACAGACTCACAGATATAAAAAACAAACGTATGGTTACCAGGGGGAAAAGGGGATGGGAAGGGATAAATTGGAAGTTCAAGATTAGCAGACTAACTACTATATATAAAACAGATAAATAACAAGTTTCTACTGCATAGCACAAGAAAGTATACTCAATATCTTGTAGTCACTTATAATAAGAATATATGTATGACTGAAACATTATGCTGTACACCATAAATTGATATAACATTGTAAACTTACTATACATCAATAAAAATAAATAAAAAATTTTAAGTGAAACAAAAAAATAATATGGCTCTTTAAAAGTAAGTTTTTACATGCTTAATATTTGTAAAAGCAGCCTGTATTGAAACTTTCTTTTTAATTTGCTATTTCTGTGGTATAAAATAGGTATTTAGGAACTTTGATTTTTTAAATTATTTGATTTTGGGGGGGGAAGGTAATTAGGTTTGTTTAGTTTTAGAGGAGGGACCGAGGTACCAGGGGCTGAACCCAGGACCTTGTGCATGCTAAGCGCGCCCTCTGCCACCTGAGCTAGAGTTTCCCCTAGGAGCTTTGATTTTGACTTAACATAATTCCTACCCTTTGACCATTGCTTGGGAATGATGAGATTGCAGAATGAGGGCTGCCTGTGGTACAATGGCTCTTTATGTGGGTGAGGATTGAAGGAAGCAGCGTCTCATGCTGGAATATTGAATAAAATCTGTTGTTTCTGTGTGTGAGTGCTGAAATTCGCAGTTGAGAAATGTACTTACTGCGTTCTGTTAATAGACCTTTATACATTGGTTGTTTTGGAACTAAACTTACACATCTCATGTAAATGGTCATTTTGAGAATGAGGCCTAATTTGAGACTGGGAGTTAGGCTATACTGTGAGTTGTGAATAAGATACAGACTGTTTCCAGGAGTCTAAAATTTTGTCTGTTAGACACAGATTCAAAACAGCTCCTGCAAGGACTTCCTGCCTGTGGAACTTCCAATTTTTCTAGAGAAACCTCAAGGCTGGAATTTTATGTAAAATTTCTCAATAACTGCAACTAATTAAAAAAGGTTGCTTTGTTTTGTGCATGTGCACGCTGGCCTGGGCAGCGTAGGGCACGCCTCTGCCCTCAGTGGAAAGAGCATGAATACCTGCTACACAGACTGGAAGTGGTCAGGCCTGGAGCGCATACAGGTGCCAACGATCTGCAGCAGGGGCCACGAGGGGCGTCCACAGAGCAGGAGGGACACTGATCTGGGCCCTGAAGGTGGGACTTAGCCGTGGTCAGCGAGGGATGTGTGTCCTGCCCGGGTGGGGAAAGCGCAGGGAGAAGACTGCTGCAAGCGCGGGTAGTTCAGCGGGCCACGAGTCTCAGGCCCTGGACATGTAAAGGATAAAGCAAAGCTCTTCCCGTGATCTGCATACGCCACCTCCCCAGCTGAAGACAACAGCAAGAAAAAACAACCCTCCGCAGATGAACCATGCGCTTTTCTGTCATGGAGCCGCTACTTGGTCTGCTGTTCTGTAGGGAGTCACCCGTTTTTCATCTGAGGAGTCACTGAATTGAAAAGAAAACTTTCACACATCTTTTTTTTTTGCTTTATGAGAGGAAGGTAATTAGGGTTATTTATGTATTTCTATTTGGAGGAGGCACTGGGGATTGAACCCAGGACCTCGTGCCCGCTAAGCACGCGCTCTGCCACTTGAGCTGTACCCTCCCCCCAACATCTTTAAGTGAAGAAGATATTGGCTCAGTATGGGAAGAATTTAAGTCTTTTGTCCCTTAAACTTTGTTTCTCCTTGACTATACTTTCGTATTTTAGAATCGCCTTTATATTTCTCAGAGTAATTTCTGGGGTGTGGTTGGATGGCTCAGATAAAGGCTATTAAATTGATTCTTTCACCTTCCCAGAGTTAAAGTTTATTGTCCTTCCCTTTAAGCAACAGATTTCTGATTTAAGGTGACACCATTATGATATCCACACAGTTGTGTTGTATTAAATGAGACTGTCCTTCGAAGTACGAAAGAGAATCAGACACAACTAAGAATTACATGTACAGTGAATAGTCTGTACTTAGTCTGTGCATGTACATTCCAGTCTGGGTTGTCCATTAACTTGCTCAGTGACGTGGCAAATCACTTACCTTGAACGACTTGCTTTGCTATTCACCTGTTAGATGTAACCTGGCTGAATACTTAATAGGGCAAGGTTTGGAGTACAGAGACAAAAATACTATTCTTCCTCAGAGCATACTGTGTCTGATTTGTTCACCTTGCATCTTTACACATAACAGGCACTCAAATATTTTGTTGGTTAAAACTAATGTAGAAGAGAAATCTTTTTTTTTTTTTTTCCTTCTGTATGGTGTTAGGAGAGGCAGGAGGTATATGTTTTCAGAGATTGTTTTTATGAGAATTTGTGTGGAAGAAAAAAACCAAACCACTCATTAAGAGGGAAAAAACACAGATACAAGACAAAAAACTGGCAAAAAATGAGAAGTTTTCTTAATTTCTATTTCTGATATTTTTGTTGTTCATGTATAGAAATTCAACAGATTTCTGCATGTTAATTTTGGATCTGGTAACTTTACCGATGTTATTGATGAGTTCTTGTATTTTTTTGGTGATCTCTTATAGGATTTTCTATGTATAGTATCATGTCATCAGCAAACAGTAGCAGTTTTACTTTTTTCTTTCCAGTCTGGATTCCTTTTATTTCCTTATTCTTGTCTAATTGCTGTGGCTAAGGCTTCAAGTATTATGTTGAATAAAAGCGGTGAGAGTAGGCATCCTTGCCTTGTTCCTGATCTTAGAGGAAATGTTTTCAGCTTTTCACGGTTGAGCATGATGTTAGCTGTGAGCTTGTCATACATGACCTGTATGTATTATGTTGAGTTCTGTTCCCTCTATACCCACTTTGTTAAGAGTTTTTATCAAAGGTGCATGTAGGCAGCCTGAGGAAAAAGGATTCAGTGCATATGGAGGAATAGACATAGTATCTTTTGCACCAGGCTTCTCCCCTGAAACGATGCAAACAAGAAAACAAAGAAGCAACAGCTTTAGTACTCAGAAACAAACAGAAAACTATAAACTTAGAATTCTATACCACTGAAAATATCTCCCAAAAATGAAGGTGAAATAGGAACATTTTAAACATTTTCAGACGTACAAAAGCCAAAAGAATTCATCACCAGGTGGACGGGCTTTCAGGTACCCTATTTGATTGGACAGAGATGATCTGACTGTAAATAGGCAGACTTTCGCTGGGCCAGTCAGAGTGTCTTTCAGGAACGTGGAACCTGGACCATGAAAATCACATAAATATATGAAGTTGGGGCCTACGTGTGGTAAGCCAGGGAGGCTGAATAACACAAGGTTGTGAGCAGAGAAAGAATAGTCCGTGACGTGAGACCTAGCAGTGAGGCCAGAAATCTCCCTTGGTTTCTGGAGCTCTTACAATTCCCCATTCTAATCTTTCCTGAGACTGAGTTACAGCCCTGCATGTGGTTTCTTTGTGAGAAACCATTTCATCTTTAGAATAAACTTAATCTGTTTAAGCTAGCCCTATATGTTCTTGGATACTTGTCGCCCCCCACCCCCCAAAAAGAGTCGTTTGCAAATTTTCTTTCTTGTTTATTTTAGTGTAGATATGCTGAGGTTGTCACACCATGAGGATTTAGCATTTCTAGGCCCGTCACCTTTGGGTTATTCAGAATGTTTTCTCAGGGAACTTTAAGGCCTTGGGTTTCTGTTGAGTTGTGGTAGAAAAATATGCTATGTCTTTTAAAGTTAGTTCCTTTTCTCATTATGAAGGGGCAAAGCCCACCAGCAAGACCTCCCAGGCAGGGCCATTGCCCTCCCGCTTTTGCACTTCTATAAAAGGGCTTGCTTCTAGGAAAACGAAACATACCCCTAAGATTCCATTGGTTCCCAAAACCTCACTCCTGATTGGTCCATTTCTAACACCTCATTTTGCATATGGCGCAAACTTAATAAAAACCTAAAACCCTGTAAAAGCCTGTGTAAGCCTGCAGTCAAGGTCCAGAGCTTGGAGTGTTAACTTCTCTGAGCCCTCCGGCATAATAAACCTGAGTTCTCCAACCCTCCGAGTGCTGCTTGGTCTCTCGACGGGATTCAGGTTTCTGTAACAATTATTTATAGTGCCCAGGCAGCCAGAAATTGCTGAAGAAATGAAGAAAACAGTGGCAAGTGTCTCTCAATGTTGGTGTAAGAGTTCAGGAACAGTTAGGGTTTATGTATGCAATTTTTGCTTTTCTAGTTTTCTCTACAAAATACCCCTATGTTCTGACTATTATTAGATAGCATTTTTTATTTTGCTCTTTAATTGATCACTAGTCTTTTTATAAGCCTTTTTAATCTTTGAATCACTAATATTTTAAAAACAGTACTAATGTGATAGATTCCAGCCTCTGAGTCCATATCAAATGATTCTTTTAAACAAAATTTTGATTCCTATTTGTCTGTATCTCTATAATCTTTTTTTTTTTTTAACTTTTATTTAGTTCAGCAAGATCCTAAGCATGCTTTTGACCAAGTATTTTGCTGGTAAATCTCTTAAATTGACTAGACACAGATTTAGAATCTCAGACAATTCTTTTAATAGTTGCCTTTTTAAAAATTCCTCAGTGTTCTTGTTTCTAACAGCGAATCTTGTGATTCTTTGTATTTTTTCTTCCTTTCTGGGTGAAGTAACAAGAGTATTAAAGTCTTTTATGAAGGTTATGGTGATCTAAATACTCTTCAGGGGTGCTTTGACCTACTTAGAATGCTTCTTTGTGTTGGAGAGCATGTTTATCCCCAGGGTAGCTCTGCTACAGAATTGCCCCGTGTGAATACATTGAAACTTCCCTCTTGCAAGGCCTTTTATTACACAAACACAATGAAGCAGCATGCTGCCAAAAACAAGTGAGGAAGATTGCATTGTGCTTGACTTCCTTGCATTAAGAAGTTTTATTCATCCCAGTTCTACAGACTGTTTAACAATAATATTTTGAATAAGGATTTTTGCAGCACAGTTGCTTGCATGTGCTCATTCTCAATATGTTTGCTGTGTTAGCAGATAGAGACCCCTTAATTAGGAGGCCCACCGAAGTGTGGGTCCTTGCCCCCAGCTGTGAAAGAATTTGGAGCAGAGGCAGTGGGACAAAGTGAAAAAGCTGCTTTATTTCTCAAAAGAGGGAAAGGGAAGAAAGGCGCTCAAGCGAGGAAAAGGAGCTTGAGTGGGGAGCTGTCAGCCAAGATGACCAGTCAAGACCGCTCCAGCCCAGGTCAGGCCATGTGGACTTGTATGGGAGGCTTCCGGGTGTGTTGGAGCCAATCAGTCCTTGTACAGGCTCTTCCAGTTGTTGTCATAGCAATCATCAACTGCCATGGCGCTGGTGGGTGTGTCACTTAGCAGCTAATACATTACAGTGAGCATATAATGAAGCTCAAGGCCCATTGGAAGTCACATCCTCCACCATCTTGGGCTTAGTTGGTTCTAATCAGTTTTTGTTTCTTTTCTTTGCAGCTGCCTCCTGAGACTTAGATGAGAGTAATTGGTTTCTGTTTGAGGGGGAGGCAAGGGTATGATCCTGTGGGCAACAGCCTTGATAACATGCAGTTATAAACGAGAGGCAGGGTTTGGGGGGCACCACACAGGTTTCTACTTGGTATCATGTTGAGAAACATCTTTATGCATTTTGTTTAATAGGACATTATACATATACAGAAAAATTTACTTTATACTTAGAGCTTTTTTTTTTTTAAGGCATATGGTACTATGCCTAAAATTGCCACTTTTAAGAGCACAGTAGTGAAATCCTCCTGGATATTTAAAAATAAACTATCAAGATAGTAGTATTTAACTTATAGTATATATTTTTAAATGTATACAGTAAACACTTTAAATGTTTGCACTTATTAATAATGGATTTTTGTGATTGACAGCAGAATATCTATGTCATTCACTCTCTTTAGGATCAGGTCATTTGCAGTAGACTTTTCCCTCTGATCATTTTGTTTGTTTAAATGCAAGTAGATAGCTACCTAGAAATTAGAAAAAAGAGTCACTTAAAATAGTAAAATACGCAGGGCATATTCCTTTTGGTCATTTATCAGGATTTGAATTTGCAGATAGGTGATGTTTGTGAATATACAGTGTGATGAATGGAGAGGTGTTTTTAAGTACCTTTGGCCTCTAGGAGGCAGCATGATCTAGTTTAAAATTTCTGGGTCCTGAACAAGGAAAGCTGGTCTTCTGTCATGTGAAGAACTTTCCTGTATGAAAATATTTGCCCTCTGAATCATAAAGTTACACTGGGAATGAATAAAATAACAGCTGGTAGTCAGAATCCTAGAGAAGGAGATTTTGTGATTGTGCCATTCTCTTTATGGATACTTGAAAAGGAAAAGGAATGACTGTGAGTGCCGTGGCAGTAGCTTAATGAGTGAGGAAGTAAAGGAATTAATACTTTTAGTGCATGGGTACTTTTCCATTTGCAGACTGCAGTTCTCTTGTGTAAAACTGCTCTGTGAGCGTTACTGACACGCACAGTCAGTTCAGGGCTCTTTTATTTCTAGCTGGTGTTTTTGCTCAAGTACTATGTTAATCAAATTATATTTAAGTTAGCAGACGTTATGGCTCTCCTACGTTAGCAAATGTAGCTGTCCTGCAGCTATTATTAAAAGCAGTCTAAAAATTGGTCGAAATTCAGGAGATATATTATGCCAGTTTCTTCACTGTAATTGGGTACTTTTGCATGTAATGCAAATGTACTCATGGCATGTGTTGCCATTGCTGGTTTAAGGAGAACAGGGAATGTGAATGTGTACATGAGGACAATGTGTGAGCTTCAGTCCATTGTGGCCTCTGTTTTCCTTCCTTTTCCTGTTTTCATGGCACCTGAATAATGGCTATTTAGTGACTTGGCTGAGAGTATTATGGTAAAAGGATAATGCCCCTTAAGTCTCCTGGAATTTCCACTTTTAGGAGAATTTGTTTTGCTCAAAACTCAAAGGTAGATTCAGAAGTCAAAGGGACTCGTAGGAGAATTTATTTGTAGCCTTATTTGTAAGATGGATATCGTTACTGTCATCCATTTAATTTTGGATCTGTTTCAACCAAAACCTCATAAAGTTCAGTCATGCGCTTTTATCTTTGAATGTGCTTAATTCAGAAAGAATTAACCAAAGTAATCAAAAGTTACACTGAAAGAACCGATAAATGTTGAGGAAGATTAGAATGCTGTGTATTCTAAAGAAGTCCACTAGTTTGTTTTCCACAAAGGGATGCATCCTTTAAAATGGAAGTCTCTGTGAAAAAATAATCTGACATTTTCTTGTTCGAATAGTCTGAGACTTCGCCTCCCTTTTGTGTTTGAGACACAAAGGCCTTCAGTCAGCTAATGAGCCGGGCTTCTTTTGCTTTACAAAATAAATAAATAAATGTTCAGTGTTTCTACATTGACAGGGTGATATTTGGGACAAAATGGAAATGGAGCTTGTATAACCTATTCTGAATTCTGTAATGAGCAGGCATGTACTTGATGAAGGAATTCAGTTATTTGCAAACCTTAAGATTTTAAAAAAGCAAAACAGGACTTCTCCCCTTTTCATGTATTCTACATTGTTATCAGAAAGTTACTTTTAGCTGAACATGTAATTTCTATCAAGAAAAACTGTCATTTTAAAAAGTATTCTATTTCAGCATTGCTTATGGATTTTTTGGTTTGTTTTGAGGTGGGAAGCCCCATGAAAAAGATGGCAGGACCCCCAGGCAGGGCCGCTACTCTCCTGCCAGCACCACTTTGTTCCCTGGCCCAGCGGCATTATCTCGCTTTTTAACTCTGAAATGGCATACTTCTAGGAAAGTGGAACTTATCCCTAAGATTCAGTTGGTTCCCTGAGCTAACTCGTATTTGGTCCATTTGTAGTTCCTCATTTTATGGAGCTAACTCCTGATTGGTCCATTTGTATCACTCCTGATTGGTCCGTTTGTATCACTCCTGATTGGTCCATTTCTACAAAGCTCGTTCCTAATTAGTCAACTTTGTTACACCTTATTTGCATATGATGTTGCAAAGTGTAGACTGGCAGACTATAAAAGCCTGTGTAAACCTACAGACGGGGTCCAGAGCTTGGAGTGTTAACTCCTCTGGGCCTGCTGGCGTAATAAACTTGAATTCTCCAGCCCTCTGAGTGCTGCTTGGTTTCTCACATGGATCCAGGTTGCTGTCACAACTGAGCTGTAACACACTTTGCTGCAAAGTTTGGTTTTGGATTTTTAAAAATTGCAGTATATAGTTGATTTACAATATTATGTTACTTTCAGGTGTATAGCATAGTGATTAATTTTTTTTTCTGTTTATATTCTGTTATAGGTTATTACAAAGTAGTGAATATAGTTCCCTGTGCTGTACAGTAAATTCTTGTTGCTTATCTATTTTATATATGATAGTTTATATCTGTCAACCCCATATTCCTAATTTGCCCTTTTCTCCCTCCCTCTCCCCTTCAATATCCATAAGTTTTGTTTGTTTGTTTGTTTTAACTAGAAATCAGAGTTACAGGAAAGAGAACTATTGTGAGATATTTCATCTCTTAGCCAAAGTGTGTCTAGGGTTATTTTTGTCCATTAACTTAATTCAGTACCACCACAACCAGAATAATAATGCTTAAAGGTGTTATGATCCTCTTAACGTGGGGTACTGCAGTAATTAGATGACTTTTCTTATCACTTAAAACTGTTACCATTTTGGAACTAGTCTATCCAATGCCACAAGCATACATCACAACTATACTATAGTGTGTATAGAGTATAGAGGGAAGTTTCTAGCATCGAATTGCTAGGGTCTTTTGCAAGAAAAGACAGCCTTGCTTGATCTATCAAATTAAAATGGAATAAAATGCACTGTTAGAGCATTTGATGAACTTTGTGATGTCTTCTGAGGACCCAGACCTCAAGGGTTGAGTTTTGTGGGTATGTGTTTATGTGTGAGTGTGCTGGGCTATTTCATTAAACATAGCCTATTAGGCACTATTAAAAAATGTTACGTTGTTATTTGTGCCCAAAACAGCATGTAGCTTATACAAATAGAATGCAAATTTCGAGGAAACCAGAGCCCTGGGGTTGAGCGGGACCTTGGGAGAGTGTGTGGTGTTTCCATCCGCCAGCTCTGTTCTCAGGAGCTGGGGTGAATTGTTCTGCTATTGAAATTAAATAACTAAATTGTTAATAATTAAATTCAATAATGACAGGATTGCTTTCCTTTTTGTTAATTAGACAATTAATACGATTTCCTCATTAAAATTTTTTTTTCACTCAGTTTCTTTTTTAAACCTTTATCATTTCCTGCCATTTGTCTGCTTGGGAGCACTAACTGAATTCAGGGTGAATTCAAACACTGTACAAATGAATGCAGATTAACAGAAAAACTCAAACAGCTTATACTTTGTGGCCTTGTTTGCTCGTGGCTGTAACTTTTTTTATTTCTAATAGGTGTAATATAATTATATTTTCTGCTAGTAAGTCCCCTGTGTGTGATAAAACTGAACTTAGTTGGTAAATCAGTACTTTATTTTATCCCACAGAAACATGTTCAGCAAAGAACATCATGAATTTCAAGCCCTCCATCACCCCAGTTACTGGAACTAGTGATTTGGTCCAGTGTTCTTACTTACCAGTGAGTCCCAGAAAGATTTAATGACTTGATTAAGGTCACCCCAAAAAATCAGTGGTAGGATTAGGGCTCTGTCATACAGCTTCTAAATACATACTCATGGTTCTGGATTTGACAGCAATACTTCACAGGTAGGATAACTGAATTTGGAGGGACTATTTTGTTTGGGAAGGATTTACTTATTCTTCACTAATGTAATTCTCATTTTTACAGATGAAACAGGAAACAGGCTCATTGAGTTTAAGGGATTTGTCTAAAGATTGCTAATAAAGTTTCTCTGCTAGTTAAAGGAGCAGCCAGGTTTTGCACTGAAATTGCTGGTCCTTTCTTCATAACACTGGCTTTGGTAGTAGAGAAATCACCAACAGGAGTGATGATGTGTTCAGAAATCTCCTAAATGTGACATTGAATATATATATGTTCATGTATACCTGAAAAATTGTGCTCTACACTGGGATTTGACACAACATTGTAAAATGACTATAAGTCTATAAAAAAATGTTAAAAAAAAAAAAAGAAATCTCTTGAGTCATTGACTCACTAGAATTAAAATTTTTCAGAGATTTAGATGGCCAGCGGATGGTTATTTGAAAGAGATTATCAGTTTGGTTGGTAAATTTGTGGTTATTTGGGGATGTTTGACTATTGCTATTATAAGGATCACAAAAAATATTTTTAAGGCTCTTAAAGATGCTTCTACATTTGGGTTTATCTCCTTCAACAAAAATAAAGATTTGAGAAAGCAAGTATATGTATTTAAAAATCTAAAAGTATTTTCAAGGAAAATAGATGTTTGTTTTGAAATAAATTAGACCATCTCAGATCAGTATGAGAAACTAAAACATTGATTATGCAGCTGACTCAATTTAAAGTGTCTTATTTACTCACAGAATACTTTCCCGCTATAATTTTTCTTTTTCTTTTTCTTTTTTTTTATTGAGTGATAGTCAGTTTACAAATTGTGTCAGTTTCTGGTGTACAGCACAATACTTCAGTCATACATGAATATGCATATATTCATTTTCTTATTCTTTTCACCATGAGCTACTTCAAGACATTGAATATATTTCCCTGTGCTATACATTATAAACTTGTTTATCTATTTTACACATTACCAGTCAGTATCTGCAAATCTCGAACTCCCAGTTTATCCCTTCCCACCCCACTTCCCCCTGGCAACCACAAGTCTGTATTCTATGTCTGTGAGTCTGTTTCTGTTTTATATATAAATTCATTTGTCTTTTTTTTTTTTTTTTGGTTCCACTTATGAGTGATGTCATATATTTTTCTTTCTCTTTCTGACTTACTTCACTTAGAATGACATTCTCCAGGGACATCCATGTTCCCTCTATAATTTTTCGGTTCTTTGAATTCTCCATATGATATTTAAAAGAAAGAGTTCTTATTTTTGAAAAGAAGCTCCACTGGTTAAAAACTAGACTATCAACCACATAGTGTCTAAATACAGATGGTCAGATAGATGCTGGGACTCATAAAGACCTAAGAATGGGTGCAGGGTGACTGGAGTGTGCTCAGTGTGTGAAAATCCATTGAGTATGGTATGTGCACTCTTCTCTGTGTATGTTATACTTCCATTGAAGCTTGGAAAAGTAAAACCACCTACGGAGCAAATATATTTCTTGAATGGTTAATCTTAACTTTAAAAATTTAATATTGTCATTAAGTGCAGTAATTATTTTGCAGCTTTCCCACAACTCTTCCTCTTTAACATTTGAAAATTGACCTTTGTTTTTTCCTTAAAATTTTTTTTGGTTTTATTTATTTTATTTTATTTATTTGGGGGGGGGTAGTTAGGTTGGTTGGTTTGTTTGCTTTGGTGGAGGTACTGGGGATTGAACCCGGAACCTCGTGCATGCAAAGCACACACTCTACCACTGAGCTCTACCCTCCCCCACTGAAGATTTACCTTTATACAAAATCTGTATTGAAGGTGTCATTATGAAATAAATAGCAGGAGGTGGTATAGCTGTGACAGAGGGTTGTAGGAGCTGCTGGGAAGAAGAGACCATGTCTTTCTGGACAGTTTATGAAGTAAAAATGGACATTTCTGAAGGATTAGTAAGAGGGTATCAAACAAAGAATAAGGGAGAGAAACAGACTCTGAGTGAAGGAGACGGCACCTATGTGAGACAGGAGCTAGGAGGTGTTCCTGACCCCAGACTTTGATATCATGTGCTCTGCGTAAATCTCCGTCAGAGTGCTGTTCACGTTATGCTGTATTTTTATTTACTTGATTATCATGATGGGAGACTGGGGCCTCCAAGGGCTAGGACTGGTCTTATCCTCCCCAGTGCTTGGAATATAATAAGTGACCAATAAAGGCTTGCTGAAGAAGGAAGGTGTGCGACAGCATGTGTGGGAAACATCTAACCATTTGGTGGGGCTCCAGAGTCAGGCATGGTGTGGGCGTTGGTCAGACATGGAGCTGGATATACATGTGTGTGGAGCCAGGCTTCATGCCACGCTGAAGAGTTTGGATTTACCCTATAAGGAGTTGTCTGGCCACTGAGGATTTCTGAGAGGGCGAGGGTGATCAGATTTATGATTGTGAGCAATGTAGCAGGTAGACTGGAGGAGGGGAGAGGCTGACGCTGGTCAGGAGGCTGCAGGATGTGTACACGCTGAGCGTGTGTGAGACAGTCTAGGTGCTGGGAGAAGTGGAACTTCTGTTTATTGTTTACAAAATAAGCCTAAGTAACATTTATTATGTATGTTGAAAAATTATCATTTTATATGTTAATGGTGACTTCCTCGTCCGAATGTCACACTGGCACATGCCACATCCCATACGGCCAGGAAGGCTTCCTGAGAGGAGAAGGGCGTTCCATGACTCCTGGGGATGGCAAGGCCTTTTGTTTGCCCTTTCCTTTCAGCATTTTGCCAAATGTTGTAGTTTACATGTGCTTGGTTTAGTGAATATACAGAATATATTGCTTAGTTTTACTTAATCTCTCGTAAGATGACACATGATATCAAATTCAAATACTCTCTTAAACCACAGTTTGACAGTAAGCCTCACAATTCAAGACACATGAACCATAAGCAGCGGGGCTCATACTTCCCGCAACTGAGTCATATTGGGATGTGAGAACAGTGACTGTCTAACCTGACAGGACAAGGAGGTGACCAAAAACACACAATCAGAATCACCACGGAGATTCTTTGAAGTCTAACTTTACATTTACTCTTGCTAAGGATGAACTTTGGCTTAAGTCTTATCATGCCTTGAGATTTAGTTACCTGATACTATGACACTGATATTTAAAACTGCTTTTCATGTTGTCTTTGTATCCTATTGAAAAGTTCTATTTTTGTGTATTTTGTAAAATATTAGTAATAGTGCATGTTATAGAATTTATAAATGTACATTCCTGGGGTTGCAGAGTCAAAAGTTTTAATGATAATAAAAATAAATGAATGAATAAATAAATGAATGAATGAATAAATAAATAAAAGTTTTAATAGATTGTATGATGAAAAAAATTTTGAGATGATTGGTTTAGGGAAGGATGCTGAAAAACAGGCAACGCGGTGTTTAGATTCTACTAGGTATTATGGACTATTTTGGTTCCTTTTACATATGTTGTATGATACAATATTAACGGTAATCCTGTGAAATGTCATCTTACAGATGGCAAGACTGAGGCTCAGAGAAGTTCAGTACCTTGTCCAAGATCACAAGTTCTGTATTTCAGCCTAGATCTCTTACTTTAAAACTCACGTTCTTTCTACATATTGTTTCTGTTGAATAACTGGGAATTTGAAAATGCTTCTGGCTGAGATAAAGAACACAAGGTAACTCATTTTCTCCAGGAGAGTACTAGTGAATTTTTAATGAAGTTATATTTAAAACAACACTGCTTATCCTTTTATCCTTTCTATTAGATGACATCTAATTCAGACATGATGTGTGTTATTTGTTTCTGTGGCTGGGGGGTCCATAACTTATCCATCATGTTCAAAGTTAATGTTGATTCTTCTAAGTTTGTGTCTGATAATAGAATACTCAGTTAGGAGACAATATTTACCCTTGCGAAATTATCATATTTTGAATTAGGAGCATATGGGAGAAATGATAATAACTATCCAAACATTTAAAACTGATATAAGTACAAATTTACTGATTTTTTTTTTTGCCCTTTTCAGATAAACGTTTTCATGGTCCCTTGTAATTCATATATCTCCAGACTTACAACAAAAGCTTTCAAAAGATTTCTTCAGTCTTAGAAACTAAGATGAAAATGCCACAGTGCTTACGAGGCTTTCACATGACGGGTTTAATAGTCATAATTCCATTTATTTATCTGTTTCTCTGATTCTTTTGTTGTCTTTTTGCCAGGTAGTTTATTTATCTGTTGTGAATTTATACAACTAGCAGAGTGGTATTTGAATCCACATGTTTGCACAGAGCGCTGAGAGATGCTACAAAGATGCACAGAAGCCTTATTCCAAGAATGCTGTGCGTTTTTTAAATGGAAGTACCTGCTTCTCTGGTTCCCAGTTTATGCCCTTTGCCCTGGGACTATTACCTTTCTTTCTGGCTTTTTAAAGGTTTTTCACTGTGACTTTTTTAGTTATGGATTTGGTTTGGTTTTTGTATAGTATCGGATGGTTAAACAACAGGTGAACACTGCATATCTGTCATAGGAAAGTTGGTAAAAAAGTTAGCTTCCATTTCCGGTGCAGCAGCCTTAAGTGGCTTCACAGCTTGTTCCATGGTCCGCCTTTGCTGGTGAGTCTCAAATACAGTGGTGCATGAAAAACTTCCAAGTGCTCAATAACTAATTGTTAATACCATATTATTATTTTTTTCTGTATTTGACTTTCCTTTTTCTGGTTCAAGGCCATTAACTTTCACTATAATTCACTTAGACGTTCTCTCCAGGGTTTGCTCACCTTTAAAACCAATGCCATTGAAATCCTGCCACGCACCACATCAGTTATCAAAAATCATCACTCCTGCGTGCCTTCTTTTTCGATCTGTGAGGAAGCCACTATATGCTTTTATTTAAAATGAAACTTAGCTTTTGTCCATCTATTTCTAAAAGTAGACAAAAGGCTGGAGGCAGTTTACAAGTGCAAAAATGCCTGGGACTCTACGTACTGTGCACACACCGTCCATTGTTTTAAGAAAGTAGAACCAGGGTCCTAGTAAGGGAGGGAATGCAGTCATTACTTGCCTGGCACAGCACCTCGCTGCTTAGTCAAAATAGAGTGTTATTTTTTTTTCCATGCTGTATCATTTTATTATAATTCCATTATGATAGTGACATATAGTCACTTAGAAGTCCTCCATAACTATATTCAATATCTTGTAGTAACCTTTAATGAAAAAGAATATGAAAATGAATACATGCATGCCTATGCACGACCGGGACACTGCACTGCACACCAGAAACTGACACATTGCAACTGACTGTACTTCAACTAAGAAAAAAAAAAGTCTTCCATGGCTCAGCCAGGATTAGATACCAGCCCGCATAACTTGAGGGGCAGGTGATAATCTTATTCATATCTAATCTCCAGAGACAAAATAGGATGTATTAATCCCCTTTTTACACTGGAGAAAACTAGGCTTCGGAGGATAAACATAAGAGGCTGTTTAAGGTTGTGCCCCTAGTAACTGACAAAGAGGGGGTTGATTCTGACTCTGGTACCCGTGTTGTACTTTTACTTGAAAAAGATAACATATGCATATATATGTATATATACACGCATATATATAAAAGGCTAACTTGGTGTCTGTCACATATTAGATTCTTTTTAAAAAAATATAGTTGATTTTAAATTGAAATATAATTGATGTAGATTCTTAATAAGTGTAGATTCCCTTCTCTCTCTTGCTATTTTTCTGAACTTTTCTGCCTTTCGATGAAGCAATTAATTAAAAAAAAAAAAGATGCAGAGAGGTTAACAACTGTTTCCTCTCTTTGGCAGAAGGGGTAAGTTGAGGGCATGTCATGTCCTGCGTTAACCCTATGCGGCTAAACCCTATCCCTTTTTGATGAACACTCACAGAGAGCTTGTCTGTTTTGAATGTAAATGGAGCAGCAGAGAGCTGTAGAAAGCTACAGCCAATTTGACACCATTTTAGTAACAAGGGTTCTGTTAAAGTTTTGTTGGAAGAATTTTTTTCTTTAAATAAGCAGGCATTTCTAGAGCTTAGCTTTGCATAAGACAGGGAGACTCCTGACGCAAAGAAAGCAGTAAGGTGGGGGGTTCTGACAAGCTTTGCATAGTAGGTGCAGAGATGTGTTAACTGTGTCTCATGGGGACCCCTGAACGTAAGTGAATGGTTGGTGGGGTGCCGTTCACATATGCTAGGTTGTGAATGCCCCCTTCACGTCCCCCAGAGTTGTGTAGCACGGTGGCCTTGAGTCTAATAGAGGGATAAATTCTAAGAAGAGTTAGTTTTCTACTTGTATGTGTCTTTAAGTCTCTTGAAAATCCCATCTGTATGTTCTATCTTATCATTAAAAAAAAGTTTACAAATTGATGTGTCTCTGGAAATGAAGTTTCTCTTAATGAAGACAAGCTTTGGCGGGAGGTAGAAGGCATCTGAAGGCTGGAATCCAGTGAGGGGGTGGGGGGCTCCTAGTCTGTGGCTCCTGCCTGGTGACTGAGGAGAGAATCTGTTGGCTCAGGGAATGGCCCTGGGCCCATGCCTTTGCCTCTTGAACGGCAGAAGTCAACGTTTACTCTAGTCATGTGAATCCTGCGGCCACTAGGTGGCGGGACAGAGGCAGAAATTCTAGGCAGGTTTGTAAGATTAGGGAGCCTGGTCAGCCATACCTCAGGGTGGGAGGTGGGTGTCGCCAGTCAGGGTCCCAGAGGGAAAGAACTTGTGCCCTGGGGTTTATTTCTCTACTTACCTATTTTGATTCTACCCCAGCTGATGAAGCTTCTGGCGATGGAATTTAGAATGTGTCACCTTGAAGGCACGAATCATAAAAATCTTAGCTTTCAGTAACTTTGCAAAACTCTACCATCTGATTGGTGAGGCACTGTTATAGACTGTCATCTGTACTGTTTTATAGATGCACGAACAGATGTCCACAGAAGTCGGCTTTCACAAGATCTCGATAGCAAGTCACCGGCTGGTCTTGATCTTTGAATTCCAGGTCTTTGTCAATTAAGCTGTTCTTAATTAAGTGCAGTGTATTTATGGAGTAAAATAGAGACTGGAAGATGTTCGAGGTTCTATCTTCTGGGTCTCCATAGTCCTGAATGTAGTCCCCATACAGCCAAAACCAGGCGCTGCTGGTTAGCAGGAGGCAATGACCAAATTTGCCAGTCTTCTGACTATAAGAAAACAGCCTTCATTAGATCATCACTTAAAATGCAAAGCTGTCAAGTCGTAGCAGCTACCACATTGTGGTACTTGCAGGAGTGTGAGGACTGACGGAGGAAGCCTACACGTGTGCTTGGCATGCATCACAACATATACCTGAAATTAACAGACTGCTTTCCCCTCTGTACCTGCCCCTCCCGAATGACTTTTTTCACGTTTGTCTCTGGCTTTGACAGTTTATTAGTTATCTGGGCATTAGCAGCCGCCCCCTGCAGCGGCTCGCTCGGGGCCGCCACCCACGACTCCTCCCTGCACCACCTGGGCTCCGCTTTCAGTAACAGCTCCTGCAGGAGTGCCAAGTGTCCTGGGGAAGCCACCCCGCACCATCTCTCATCTCCCCACAGCTGACCCGGACACTGGTGGGCTAGCTTCTCTTTCGGGAAGTCCACTCTCCCATTTGTGGCCACAGTGTTGGAGTCCCAGAGCGCTCGGAATCGCCCCAGACCCTTACTGGCACCATCACTGGTGACCTGGCTCGGGAAACCGTGGGGAAGCAGCAGCCTGGCGGCCAGCCTGGCAAAACCAACTCCGGGCTCCCGTCCTGAGTGGCCACCACCAGCTGCCAGGCTTCCTTCCAAGGCATTAGGCCCATCAGAGCCCCCCCACCCCCAGCCAATTCCCCTTCCCTTCCCTCCCCTCCCCTAGACTGAGCAAGCTATGGCCAGTAGAAACAGTTGGGTTCTTTAATATCAAAACAGCAAAACACAAAAAAGGAAGTTGAGAGAACCCCGCTCTTTACTACCCAAGCCACACAAGAGCCTTCCTGATACCTCATAACCTTGTGCCTTGCACCAAGTAGAAAATAAACTCCAGCCATTTAAAAAAAAAAATTAGTTGGAACCAGTGTGCTGAGTGGGAGGGAAAACTTGCTTCTCAGGGGTCCATCCTTTTAAGTTGGCTTCCTTTACTTTGCAACAGCAATGGACTTTTTAAAAAAGTAGTGTTACTGTGTAAACTGAATGCATAATTCTTTTTCGCTTATTTTCAGAAGGAGAACGGTCCATAACTATGCTTCTGAGTAGTGGCTTTCAAACCTTTTAACCACAGCCCAATACAACCCTCTATGTGTACATGTGCATGGGTGTTCGTGTCTGAACTGAAACTGACTCCCTTTCTGTGCATTGATATACTCCACTATTTTCTGTCAGATCCACTCATGAGATGCGACCACAGTTTGAAAAGTCTTCTGCCTTTGGAGAAAAAGATAAGAAAACATTCTTCTGTGCTTTGTTTTTCTGTCTTAACTGAAGAGCTCCAGGTTGGCAAATCCAGGGTCAGATTCAAAATGAGAACGTTATACCCCTTGGAACCTGTAAGTTTGGATCCTAGACCTTGGTGCTTCCAGTGGTACTTGAGGGGCACTGACATTTCCATCAGCTCCCCCCACACTTCCTTATGCCACAGCTGGTTAAAGGTGGTGAGAACAGGAAAAAAAAAATGCAACGTATGTGCTGTAAATCACAGCTAACATTTTTGCTAAAACTTTTACTCACCTTGTACTTCTTTTTTTGTTTTGCCTTTTCAGTTTTTTTAGGTAGAATTATTACAGTCCGACTGCACAAACACATTATATTGCATGTAAATACACATATACAGTACACTGCACATTTTTAAGTTTACATATATGTACTAATTATTGTTTCTAAGAACAGATTAGATCTTTAGCTTTTTAAACTTACATAGTTATCAAAGGAATAAAGCCAACTACAAAATAAGACTCAACAGCATGCGGTGATCCAGTCATAAAGGGCAGTCAGATGTGCTGACGCATACTCAAGAAATCAAAATAATAATTAATTTGTGTCATTATTATTGTTATTATTTTTAGATCCCTCATATAAATGATGTCATATGGCATTTTTCTTTCTTTTTCTGGCCCACTTCACTTTGAATGACAATCTTCAGGTCCATCCATGTTGCTGCAAATGGCATTATTTTATTCTTTTAATTGCTGAATAGTATTCCATTGTATAAATATACCACATCTTCCTTCTCCAGTCATCTGTTGATGGACATTTGGGTTGTTTCCATGTCTTGGCTATTGTAAATAGCCAAGTAGTCACCCTGTATTTCTTTCATGGGTAGATTTTAACCTTAATTCTTGCAGTTCTGGGGTCAGTGGGCTTGTGTTAACTCACATCACCTAACAAGTCTACTTGAGACAACTTTGGAAATTCAGGCATGAACTGTTGACTGGAACAGATTTCTGTGTCAGCTGCTGATGGAACAGAGCAGCAGTGTTGACTGGCCTCTTGTTCATAACTTGGGATGTGTGATCTCATTTGCTCCCCATCACTCTGTGAGAGAAGAGGTGAAATCATCTTCTTTACTCAAAACCATCACCGCCGCTGAAAAAACCCAAGACAACAGGCAAATAACAGGCAAATAAAACCCAAGAATTCAAGATGTCAGCTAGCTTGTTGAGAGCCACACAGCTGTAGGAAAGCGTAAAGCTTCACCCCAGATCTGCCTTATTACTAAAAATTTTGATACCAAAACCCTTCAGAATTAAAAATGTTAATGTCAGAAGTAAGTTTGGCGTGGATTAAGTACTAATTAAAACACACTCTTTGGGAGACAAATGAGTTTAGAGAGTATAGCACAAGAATCATTAAACTACCGTTGTTTAAAGGTACATAACCGTTCTTCTCAACTTTGTGCTTCAGATATTTAAGATGCCTTTCGTTTGGAGGAACATTGATGCAGTCCCCACAAATACATTTTTTTTTCTCTGTGCAGCAAACCCGGAAGCCTATGGTAAATGACTGTGTTTTATGGGTTGTCTTTCTTACTTTTATTTTTTTCTGAAAAGCCTGTGAAATAGGGAAGCATGTGGTGGTGTCATTGGTGGTAACACAAAGATCCGAAAAGCTTGTATGGGAATTTGAATAAGAACTCAGGTCTTCTGACCGCCTTGCCCACTTCTTTGCAGAAGTGTTAATCCATGCGGGCAGAGTAATTGACTGTTTTGGGTAAAGGTTCAAGGTTTAAAATGGCAGAGGAAGAGGGCCACACAGCATATTTGCTACTTGGGTTTAGAACGTGGCCATGTCAAGACAGTTTGGTCAGTGTTCTGCCAAGTGATCCCGTGAGGGAGAGCTTAAGTGAAAACCTGCACTTCCCAGCTATTTCATGTAGCCAGTAACAGGTGGAAATACTCTTCAGGTTGTGATTTTCCCTTTCTGTCCCAAGTTTCTTTTAAAGTTTTTGCTAAGCACTTAAAATTTTGCGCGTGACCCTATGAAACATGCTATGTACATAAATGGTGGATTAGCCATGGTTTTTATGTGTGTTTGGTCTCATCCAGCTGAAATTCATGGTTCTGCAAAAGATGAAAGAAGAAGGACAATTGTCAGTGGGGCACTAATATAACCATTGAAAAGTTGGTTAAATAATAAGAAGAATGGATAAGGTGTATTGAGAGTTGCCTACGTGCTAGGCAGTGTTCAAAGTATTTCGCTCATTTTATCTCATAAAATCTTCTCAAAACTCTAGTGAAGGTAGGTTCTATTATTATTTCAGTTTTTACAGATGAGGAAACCAAGCCCCTAATAGTTTAGCTTAATATTGAGGGTCGTAGTTTGATGAGTGGTGGAGGAGTTATAATCTGACTTGAGAGCCTATGCTTTTAATAACTGTTGTACTGACCTCCTGTGTGATAGGCATTAAACTGAGAGTTAGTAGAAAATGGGTCCTAATTGTAGTTTTCTCATTAATTTATAGTCTGAATTGGTACAAGTCATTTCATCTCTTTTTGCCTCTGCTTCCTCATCTCTAAATTATGTAATAATATCTGTTTTATCTACACCTCCACTTTGTGGTGGGGATTAAAGCTCAAGAAGTGTGGTGGTCCTTTCAAGGAATGACAGCAATTTAATGCAGAAAAAGTGGAAGATTCAACTCCCGGTTGGCCTTGAGGATTAAGTCGGTAGGAGGTTTGACTTTCAGTAGACCTTGAGCTTCATTATAGGCTCATTGCAACAGCGTGATAAATAACATGCCTGCAGGTGCCATGACAGTCCCAAGGCCAAAGAGTGGGGGGAGGTGGCCCAATTCCTGGGGACCCCAGCCCCTTCTCCAGAGCAGGTGGAATGGTCCCACCTGTAGGCTTATGAAGCTACCGAGCCCATAAAAGCTGGCAACACCACTCCTAGCCACCCTTTTTCACTCCCTCCTCTTAGGAGATGGCCTGCACTCTGTCTACGGAGTGTGTGCCTACTTTTACTTTAACCTGAGCGCCCGCCTCCCACACCTCTTTCTCTGCCTTTCTCTTGCCTTACATTTTATGCAGTGTGTATCTCTCTAAATGAATCTACCTTTACTCAAAAAAAAAAAAAAATGGTCGTGGCCTTAGGACAGGATACATTGTGAACCGAGAGCCAAAGGCAAGGAGGTGAAGGCAATAGAAAGTGGAAGAAAGTATGTATTTTTAAAGTTTATATGCAAAAATAACTCAAAATGTTGGCTGAGTGAAAGAAAAGTGCAAATATGTAAATTGCCAAGGTAGGCTGTAGGCACCACCTTCAATGGGAAGATGAGCCGGAGGGGCCAGAAGGAGCGTCCAGGGAGTTAGAAGTAGCTCTGTCAGCGATCGGAGGATGATGAAAGGGTCCTGAGCGGTGCTGCTGCTCACAGAAGACGGGCCACACCAGACAGCGGCTGGGGTGGGGGCAGGCAGGATGAAGCGTGACCACAAGCTCGCACATTTGTCAGGTTAAGCACCTTCACCCATGGTAAATAAATGCTGGTGAAGCTTTTAGAAGTGGATAGAGATGTTCCATAACTATTTAGGTAGATGTTTGGTAATACCGAGGTATTCTGAGGGAGGCGTGAATAATTCAGTCATTTGTACGCAAGAATAATGTGTGTGATGCCGTGAATCGGAGGTCATCGTACCCCCTACCACTGTCACCTTTAACTCTCCCTTTTTACTCTCATTTCCACGCTGACCTCAGCAGGCCATTGCTGAGGCTCATCTAGCTCATTCTGTGATTTCTTTTATATGATATTTGTGTTTTGAAGATTTGAGCAGAGTATGAACTGCTTTCAGGACGCATTTCTCTTCCAGAAAGTGAGGAATAGTAAGGCGTGCCTGGCTGGATCCTTTCCTATGCATATTCATGCATCCCCAGACAGCGTGGTTTGCTGGCGAGCACTGTGGTAGGGAGGCAGGTCATGTATGCCCTGGTCAGGAGAGGCCACTTGTCCCTCTTTGAGTGCCTCTTCCACGTAGTTATTAAACTGCGGGACTTCAAGTATTGGTCAGAATACTCTGCAGAAACAGAACCAATAGGTTGTGTGTGTGTGCATATATATTACAAAGAATTGGCTCCTGTGCTTAAGGAGGCTGGCAAGTCCAAATCTGCAGCGTGGGTTGGCGGGCTTGAGACCCGGAAGAGCTGGTGATGCAGTTCCAGTCCAAAGGCCAACAGGCAGGGACCTAGGAGAGCCAGTGGTGCAGCTGAAGCCCAAGAATTCTGTTTTCCTCAGGGAGGCCAGTCTTTTTGTTCTATTCAGGCTGTCAACTGATTGGACGAGGCCCACCCACGTTATAGAGAGCAGTCTGCTTACTCAGAGTCCCCTGATTTAAATGTTAATCTCATCCACAACACCATTCAAGTTGACATGGAATGTGTTAAAGCAAGGCCTCCTTAGAGGATGTTGGGAGCCCTCACTGCCCCGTGGGAACCAGATGTTGAATCTACCTCGTCCTCAGAACTTCTCTCAAATGAAGACAATTTATACTAAACACATTAAGTAGAAATCTTATAACCTGTTTGAATCAAATTAATGCATAAGAAAGCACTTAAAAAACTGCAAAGCAGTTTACAAATGCAAGGAGTTTGGGGATGTGATGAGTGAAGAGGGTGTGGGTAGAGTTTAGCATAATTGGGGGAGTTGCCACCTGTCGTGAGGATTATAGTTTGGCAAGAGAACAATGAACCTTTCTTTTTGTGACCGGGCTGCACACAGCCACACAGAGTGCGGTGAAGCCTTCTTCGGACCTTCTCTTGGGTCTACAGGAGAAATCTCATCTTCATGGGAGTGTGTCTTGAGTGGGACCTGGGAACTCTGACTCTGCTGCCCAGCCTGTGAATTCTCACCTCCTTTTTCTCCTGCTTTCCAGAGGACTTCTTGTGGTGCTGTGTGACCCAAGGGTTGAAGAACTGGAGAGATGAAAAATATAATTTGTTTACATAGCAGCTATCTTTTGTGCTGTATTATCTCATATAAACTTCGGGAGAAAATAATAAAATGGAGGAGGTGATTCTGTTGCTGTTTATACTTACAGATAGAGTGACCACAGTTTCAATTTCTCTGGTCAGTAGAGGACAGTATATTGCGCACAGTTGCTTAATAAATATTTGGTTTAAAAGAAATCTTTTTCTATTCCTGTATCCTTTCACTTTTCTCTCTCTTACTTCTGATTTTCCCCCAGCTTACATTTGAGTCCCCACTATATGAAGAATGCTGTATTATTTTTTAGGAGAAATTAAGTAAATAGAATTAGATCTGCTCCTTCAGGAATTTTTTAAATGAGACTAATTCATCTCAATATCACAGTGAAAATAAAGTGCTTAATACTAAATACTACATACCCTAATACCCTTTAAAGTAGAGTATGTTTTTATAACTTGAATCTTGTAGAGAGGAAGCCTTTCTTTAGTTTAACTTGCAGAATTGGTGGTGTTTTTATTTTCCAGTGAACTCTAACAACAAAATGTTCATTAATTAAAAATAGCTGCCCGATACAGGAAACAGCTCATATAGCAGCTTCTGACACGGTTCTAAAAACAGACTTGAGCTGCTTGAGTGCTAAGAATGAGCCCTGAAAGCTTGTGAAGAAGTTCAGGTAAAAGCATGCTTTGTTTTAAGGATTCTATGTGCCTTTACCTGAATGTTTTCTGATTGTAAGAGTCACATGTGCTTATTGTTAAAAAAAAAAATGAAATACTATAGCCATATCTTATGGAGAAAGTGAGATTCTCACCCGAATTGTGGTGTCTGTTTAGTCTGGTAGCTTCTAACAGATTCTTTTCTATGCATTTACAGTGGTATGTGCTTATTTTAAACATGGAATTATATGTTTTTTTAACTTGTTGTTTTATTGCTATATTACAAATTTTCCACACCAAATCTTTTAAAATCCTCTTCTTGTATCACCTCTTTTAAAGTAGCGTCGCATTTCACTTTATAACTGTACTATAATTCGTTAAAACCAGTTCCCTGTCAGCAGTCTTGTGAGTTGGTATTATTTAATTTTTCTTCCTTGAAAGTCATCTATTTTTAGGGCAGATGCACTTGTAATTGAATAAATTTACCAAATGTAATTTGTTGATAGTATAATACATTGGGAGTTTACTGTGTGCCTGGAACTCTTCCAAACACTGTTCTGTGAAAATCAGAAGAATAATGCTACCATCTTATGAAGGATTGTTGTCCCTGTTCTTGTGATGGAGAGAGCCTCCAGGCTCCCTGTACGCCGTCGTACGATGGACTGAAAGAGGGGTGACTGGCTCAGGCATGTGAGGGCGCTTTAACTCAAAGGAGCTAAGCAGAAGGGTGGGGGCTGCGTCAGCACAAGAGGAAGCAGAGCTTACAGACTTTCATTGGAGTTACTGATGTTAAAAATCTTTCCTGGTTGCCATAACAACAGGCTTCGCAAGACCTGCCATCTTCACTCTTGTCACTGTGCCTTGAGGATTCCCTGGCTGTGGCCACGGTGACCACAGATTGCTTGGTGTCTGTGTATCCCCTGCTGATCCCCGAATTCCTGTTATGAGTTCACCTGCTACCCAGGGCCTTCCCACAGCTCTGTCTGTACCCCTAGTAGGCCTTACTGAGAGCTCCCTTGGCCAGTCCTCCCTGGTGGCCTGTGTAGGTATTTATTTTTTTCTCCTAAAAATAGAACCTCTTAAGTTTTTGTCATTGTTAGTGTCTTAGATGCCAAGCTCTGTTGATAGGATAGACTCTGAAAAAAGTCTCCTTAGACCTAGAAGGTGTGTTTCATCTGCTTAAGTGATTGTTAAATTGATCCTAGGTATGATACATTGAATTTTTAGGGGGAAGAAAGTTTACTCCAAATTACTTTTCTTTGTAATTTCCTAGCCTATCACGACTAGAGAGAAGTGGAGTTTAACATACCCTTAAAAGGGACCTGTGTTTTGATTATCTATTGTAGTACAATAAATCACTCCAAAACTTAGCAGCTTAAAGCAGCAACTTGTTAGCTCATGATTCAATGGGTTGACCAGGCAGTTCTGTTTTCATTGTGGTGTCAGTTGGATGCTGAAACGGCTGTAGTCCTCTGAGACTTGGTTGGGAGCTCAGCTGGGACCCAGTGGCCCAGGGCACCTGTGGTGTTTGAGTTCCAGAATGGAAGAAGTGAGTGCTGCCCAGCCAGAGAAGGGCTGGGCCCAGAATTGGCACTGCATCGCGATGCATCATCTGCCCTGTGCTATTGGTCTAAGCAGCAATAGGCTCAGCCTATGGTGGGAGTCAGCCCAGAGTCATTGTGGGAAGGGGGCTTTACAAGGACATGACTACCTGTAAGTGTGGTTCAAAGTGAATACCTGTGAACTAACTAAAGGGACATGTTATTTGCTCTCCTCCCCGACCCAACGTACAATGATAAGGAAGGTGTAGGGAAATCATAACAGACACTCCCCTTCAAAAAGGTGTTAGAAGCTGTGGTGAAGTTAGAACCCTGATACACTGCAGGTAAGAATGTGAAATGGTGCCGTTACTGTGGAACCAGTCTGGCACTTCCACAAAAGGTTAAAACATCAAGTTACCATTTTGCCCAGCAATTCCACACATAAGCGTACACTGAAGAGAGAGGAAAACATATGTCCACACAAAACTTGTACATGAATGTTCCGAGCAACATAGCCAAAAGGTGGAAGCAACCCAAATATCAGCAGGTGAATGGATATATAAAATACAGTTTGTCCGTCTGGTGGAATGAAGTAGGTACCTACTGCAACATAGATGAAGCTTGAAAATATGCTAAGTGGAGGGAGCCAGTCACAAAAGACCACACATCGTATGATTCAGTTTATGTGTCCAGAATAAGCAAACCGATAGAGACAAGGTGGATGATCAGTTTCTTAGGGCTGGTGGGGATGGGTGTATGGAGGGTGAAAACTCAAGGGTACGGGTTTCTTTTTGAGGTGATGAAAGTGTTCTAAAATTCACTGGTTGTGTGTATCTGCGAATATACTAATAACTTTGAATTGCAAGCTTTGTATGGTATGGGAATTATATCTCAGTAAAGCTGTTACTAAAAAAGAAAATAAAAATTAAAAGTAAGCAGAAGAGGAAAATGGGAGGCACATAGCAGCCCCTGGGCCATAGCAGTCAACTGGGTGCATGTTAGTGCTGCCTTCTTTGGGGGCTGGTTTATAACCTGGGCGGCTTTCTGTGGCTCTTGCCTGCGCCTTCTAGCCTCTTGAGTGTGTCTTCTGAATCTTCTTACTTTTCCTTAAGAAATGGCCCATGTTTGCAGCCTCTTCCTGTCTGAATAAGGGCCCTAATATTTTTCATTTCAAACTATCTCCATTTCTTTTTTTTTTTTTCCCTTCTTTTTCCAGTCTTATTGAGAAATCTCTCTCTCTTGTTAGTCCAGATTGATAGTGCTTCCACTGACATATTCCTCAAAGTTTTTCAGGGTTTTCCCATGGATCTCTTTGGGGTTTACAACATTAGCTTATAAGCATTCTCACAAATTTCTGAGATGGTTCTCTCCCTACCCTGAGCTGCCTTCAAGTGAGGGTGTTACATAAAAGTACCTGTAAGACTCTTAGAAGCTCCACTGTCCGGTAGAGATGGCCCTTAAGGTACTCCCTTACAGTTCTTCAAAGCCTCTTGGTCTGGCTCTCCGATTTGCAAAGTCTGATCTTTGTACCAGCATCATTAGCGCCCCTGGAACTGACTGCAGCGGCCAGACCCCATTTCAGACCTGCTGAATGAAACTGAGGATCAGGCCCCGCAGTCTGGGGTTTAGCAGACCCCCCAGCTGTGTCTGGTGTACACAAAGTTTTAGGACCACTGGTCTAAAGGAAAAAGTATTGCCTGAGGAGCCTAAAATCTGAGGGCTCAACAGAGTGCTGCACATTCACATCCTTGAGGCCACACTTTATGGGCAGTGCAGGATTTGACCTTTGCCCTGAGCAGTTTCTTACTTTGAGCTCACTGCTTTGCTCAGATGCTGAAAAGAGCGATTGTTTTATTTTTGTGAACCTGTCAAGTCTAGCTCCTTTTTATTTCCTCTAAATAATGTTTGAAAAGGAACCAAACAGTTCCTTTTTTTAGTTCATCTCACTACATGGGCAGTTAAGACAAGCCGGTTGATAGCTTTCAACATTCTTCTTGGAATTTTCCTTAGTCAGATCGTGAGTTCATTAAATATCCTTTCCACTTTCACATCCCTGCATGCAGTGGGTTTTCTAATTATTCTGTCAGTGTACAACTTAGATCCCCTGTCTTCAAGACACCAATAACATTTGTTTACTTTTTTATATACACACACACACATTCTTTTTCAGATTCTTTTCCATTTTAAGTTATTACAAGAGATTGAATATAGTTCCCTGTGCTGTACAGTAGGTCCTTGTTGTTCTGTTATTCTTGATTTTTAACTCTAGTTAACCAAGATCATTTTGACTCCCAAAACTTGTTTGGACCCCCACCTTTTATTTTGGTAGCATTTACAAGTCATTTCTAGTTTATCACTTGGGTTAATTTAAAAAGATATACCCATGAAAACTTAAAAGATCTCACCAAGTGGAGAGAGAGACTGTTTTCCTGGATTGGAAGACCCTCAATATAGTAAAGATGACTATCTTCCAAATCAATGTGTAGATTTAACACAATTCTTATCAAAATTTTAGGAAAATTTTTATAAGTATGGGTAAGATTATTCTAAAATTTACATAGAAAGGCAAAATAACTAGAATGACAAAAACAATTTTAAGACATTCTGTGGCTGCAGTAATCAGTGCTGTGACACTGCCCTGCCAGAGGGGTGGACGGACAGAGAAACACGACAGGATAGACTTAGGAGTAGCCCCACTCAAGTGCAGCCAGCTCACTTTTGACAGAGGTTCCAAAGTAATACATTTTCAGTGGGAGGGTATAGCTCAAGCAGTAGAGTGCCTCCATGAAGTCCTGGGTTCAATCCCCAGGACCTTCTCTAAAAATAAATAAACAAATAAACCTGATTACTGACCCCCACCAAAAAAAAAAAAAAAAAAAAAAGAATAAATAAAATGGTGATCATAATTGTTAAAAAAAAAGTAATACATTTTCAATAAATGGTGTTAGAGCAGTTGGATATCTGTAGACAAAAAAGAATCTAAACCTTAGAATATATCCATAAATTAATTCAAACTAGGCCATCATCTGCAATGTAGAACATGAAACTGTAAAACTTTTAAAAGAAAACAAAGGAGAAAATCTTCAGGACTCAGGGATTGGCAAAAAGTTCTTAGCCATATGACCAGAAGCATGAATCATAAAAGACTGATAAATAAAATTTCATCAAAATTTAGAACTTTTGCAGAATCTGTTAAAAGGGTGAAAAGATAAGCTATGGACTGGAAAAATATCTGGAAACCCTGTCTTTGACAAAGAACTCCGTCTGAAATACATAAAGAACTCTCAAAACTCAACAGTAAAAATGAAATAAAATAAAACAAAAAACCCAAACAGTCTAATTAGAAAATGGGCAAACAACATGAAGACACATTTCACCAAAAAGGATACACAGATGACAAATAAAAACAAGCGCCTGTGGTCACTCATTATATAACCGAGCAGTTGCACTTCTGAGCACTTATCCCAGAGAAATGAAAACTTAAATCCACAGTAAAACGTGTGCAAAATGTTCACAGCAGTTTTATTTGTAATAGCCCAAACTGTGAACACCTAATATCCATTCATGTGAGTGGGTAAACTAACTGTGGTGTACCCACATTGTGGAATTCAGTGCAACATAAAGGAAGACTATGGATACAGGCGAGAACTGGAATGGGTCTCAAGGGCAGTATGCTGAGTGGAAAAAGCCAGTCTCCAAAAGTCACATAACATGTGATCCCACTTATATTCCACTTATTATGTAAATGACAGCATGACCTAGAGAACAGATTAGTGGCTGCCGGAGGTTGGGGACGGTGGGGAGAAGGGTGCTGGGTGTTGGGTGCTGTAAAGGGGCAGCACGCGGGAGCTCTTTGTCGTGATGGAGAGCCCAGTATCTTGATTTGGGTGGTTTCACAGGTCTGTACGAGTGATAAAACAGCATAGAACGAAACAGACACATTGTGCAAATGCCAGTTTCCTGGTTTTGATACTGTACTATAATTATACAGTATGACGTCGTCGTTAGGGGAAACTAGCCCTCTCTGGACCAGTTTTGCAACTTCCTGAGTTGATCATTATTTCAAAATAAAAAGTTACGGACTTTATATAATTTATTCAAAATACAAAAATATACCCAGACTTTAGACCTGTCTGGTCCACTAGCCATGAGTTGCTTTCAAAATTAAAATTTCAGTTAAAATAAAATTTTAGTTCCTCGGTCATACGAGCCATGTTTCAAATACTCATGTGGCTGCCTTTACAGGCACAAATGTAGAACATTTCCATCAACACGGAAAGGTCAGTTAGCCCTACTTAAATCTTCAGGCAAAACAGTAATGCCAGTTGCCATATGTGTGGGCACCTACACGTTCCTTAGTGAACTGTCTTAAATTTATAAATCAAGAGATAATAGTCTGTACCAGCAAAATTTAAATTAAAGAAATGGGTTTGCTCTCTCACTCCCTCGTCTTTGGAGACGGCCCACACTCTGTCTGTTGAGTGTGTATCTACTTTTACTTTAACCCCCACACCTTGGGGCCTTTCTCTCGCCTTCTGAAACAGTCTACATTCTATGTAGTAGAATGTAGTGTCTCTCTAAATAAATCTATCTTTACTCAAAAAAAAAAAAAAAGTTTAACATGACACTAAAAAACTATCAGTTTTTGAAGCTATATCCCATATTTTAATAAGAAAAGAAATGAAACATTTGTTTCATGTTTGAAATAAGGATGAGGTTTTTTCCCTTATCTGCCAAGGCAGTTGCTGTTTTTTTCCCATAATCACAATATAGAATATATACGAAATGGGCAAAACAAAGGGGCTGGACAAGTAGGGGAAAGAGATAACAGCAGGAAAAGTGTTTTAAATGTCCCATATGTTTTGTTTTTTTTTCTGTGTCTTAGTGACAGTTTACTAATGGTAGCTTACCACTGCAGAGGAAGCATGGTTTAGTGACCAGAACTTAGACAGAATTCTATTTCTGGCTCAAAATGACCTTGAGGAAGTGACAAATTACTCATCTCATTCTCATAACCAATAAGCAAATTAAGATGAAACCAACTGTTGCTCTGGTGGACTATAGGATAAGTTATTCTAAAATTATCCCAAGGAGGGGAGGGTATAGCTCATGCGTTAGAACGCGTGCTTAGCATGCATGAGGTCCTGGGTTCAATCCTCAATACCTCCTCCAAATGTAAATAAATAAACCCAATTACCTCCCCCTCATTAAAAAAAAAAAAAAAGAAAGAAAATGATCCCAGTGTTTTAGGTTATATGTAAAACTCTTTGCATTACAACAACAAAGAGTTTTACAAAGTTTTGAGGAATGTAGTTATGAAAAGAGTCACATGAGGTAGAAAGAGGAAGTTTACTTTACCAGACACGAACATTTTTAGGTTATGAGTTTGAGAGTTAAAAACAAGAAAACTCAGACATAGCGTAAAGTTTTTTCTTATTTTTTTCCAGGTTAATAATTTGGGGGAAACTTTGGGGGAGAATGAGCAGACAGTTTGCATTTTAGAGATCAGGTTTTGAAGTTTACAAGTCCAGGGTTTGAATTGCAGCTCTGCCATTTACCCCAAGAAAGTTATTTAGCTAAGTTCTCAGTTTCACTGTCTATACAATGGGGCCAATAACGCCTTTTTTGTTTGAGTTGTTATGAGAAGGGCATGTAGTAAGTACACAGCTGTGATTACTGATGATGCTAACTTTATCAAGACGTGGAATGGAATGATGGTGGTGTTAGGAACAGATAAATAGCTTTGTTTACTCTTTTATGAAGACTTATTTTTAGTCATATAATAATTTTGAGGGGGTACTAGCTTTAGCTTTATAACAAATTGGTTGTTAATTGTGGTTCCAAAAGCCTTTCTCAATTTAGTGTGTGACTTACTTGATCAAAATCACTTGATTTAAAGTCAAGACGGATAAATCTGTTTTTATAAAATCCAACAAACCAAAGTCTAAGCAGAAAACTAAGGGGGAAGAAAGCACACCTTTATGACATTTTATTTCAGTGCAGTCCCTGTAACGTGTTTCTACTGCTGTATCCACGTAATACCTGCATGAACAGTGAAAAGGTTTAGTTAATTCTAAAGATAAATAAAAATCTACAATATACCATGTCAGATATCAGAAAATATTCCATATGATCTTCCTTTTCCTTTGCCTGCTGGATGCTTAAACATTGACTGAAAAAGTCAAGAACCAGAGCCGTAAACTCACTAGGCTAAGCAGAGCAGAGCAGTTCGTTTCAGCCAGTTGTTCACAGGCATGTGGTCAGTTTGAAGTTTCCTGCTCAACTCCTCCGAGCTAGAGAGAAGGAACTAATAATGCTGACACTCTCGTTTTGCTTCATCACCCATGCCTGAGCACATACGCCAACACTTCCTGCGCAAGACCTACCCTGACTCTGCAGAGGAGCCCCTCAGCCCTCAGCTGATCTGGGTGGGCATGCGGTGACGTCTGGAAAGCATCAGCCCTCGGCTGCACACCACACACGATGTGAACATGCCATGTCTCATTACTGTACCTTTCACTGCGTAGAGATAAGCTTTCAAAGCTTATGGTAACATTCATTGACAGCAAGTGCTGGTTGCAAGCCAGTTACTAGCTCTCAAAAGTACCAACCCATGAAAGTCGTATGCTGGAAGACAGCATGTTTAAGGAAAAGCTAATTGAGAAATATAATGCCATGGAAACTGCATTGAAAAAAAATCTATCAGAGTATCTGAAATGTATATAGCTTTTCTCCCTAATACCGATCTAAATCTATCTCACCTTAACACCCTTGGCTTTAGTTTTCTTACCCATACAGTGGGAGGATTTCCAAATTTCTAAGGCTTTGTGATTTTAGTGTGTGTTTCTCCAAGTCGTTTTCTCCATGTTTCCATTTCTTGGCTCATAAGCTACATTAAATGTTTATTTCATTCTACCTGTCAAAATTTTGTCAAGTACTTTAAGGTAATACACTATTTTCAGTTTTGTTATACTTTCAGAAACACAGTAATTTGAAGAAGTGATACTGCGAAGTTGTACTGCGTCTAGACATGATAGTCTGACTCTGACTACACCACGTAAATATTCACATGCAAAGGAAATTGGAATTTGGATTATTATGTGGATGTTGAATCCATGTGATAAACCTCTAGATGTTTTGTGACGTCTGTGTTATGTGGTATATTATCTACAAGGTTGGCTTCAATTGCTAATGTTCTCTTATGAGCATGGCAAGGGTGGGAACTTTTCTCATCATTGCCTTTCCTTCTTTAAAATCCTGACTTCTTTCATGAAGACGGTATTTGGGGTTGCTAGTATCCTGGGAAGGAAAGAGAAGGCCCTTTTGCTTTGAGGGGATGGACATGGTTTTGCCCTTCCACATCTCTTGGGATTCTCTTATAGCCATGAAAAAAAATCCTAAGACTCTGTAAGACCTACTTTTAAAGGATAGTTTATTATAAACCCGAAGGCTGTAACTACAGTAAAATCACACAGAGCTGGCCCCATCCTTCCCGTTCGACCACAGTATTCTAGAGCATTCCCACTGCATTTTGAAATGCCTTCATGGAATTTTGAAATTCGTTACTTGCGTATCTTCGAGCCTGCATCAGTGCTAGCAGGGGGAGTTGTGAAACACAGTTCTGTGCTTCCCCTTAGCTCTTCCACGTCGAGCAGAAGATGTGTGTGTTTCTCGTGTCTAAATACAGAATGTCTATAGATGTTTACCCACAAATCGTAGATCCAAAGAATTTCTCCACAAGCAGGAGATCAGTATGATGAATCAGAAGACTAAAAGGCACTGCTGGATGCTTGAAAGGAATCCTCTATGGGGGGCTGTGAGTATTGTTATTTTTGCAATTTCCGTTTTTGAAGTAGGCTAAAAAGATTTGAAATTTTTGAGTATATGAAGTCTATGAATAGATGAAGTAACTGCTGTTCGTCTCCTTCTTTACTCCTAAATGATAAGTAATTTGTATTATTATTGAAAAATTATCCTGCCTCATGTGTAGAACGGTTTCATGCTGTGATTTTAGACAAAGGTAAAGCTTTTCCTATTTTCATGGTCCCGGTGGCGCCTCTTCCTGTGGATTCATAGCACAGCAGTGTTCCCTGAGAGCAGTGAACATGAACTGTGCTTTAAATGCAATCACTATTGACCTTTCTTAGCTGAGACTTTTAATCTCCTCATCCCTCCTATTTCTAATCTCTATTTCTCCTCCTTCCTTCTGTTTCTAATATGTAAAAGCTGTACTTCAACAAGTTTCTTAGAATTTATTTGTGTACTTAATCATCAGTCATCAATTATTAAGGGATAAAATTCCCTCTGCTTCTAAAACATTGTCAGAATACATTGGTAATGCGCAAGGTTAACGATTTCTTGAAATTACATGTGATTTATTGGACTCTGAAGTCTAGTTGGCTTGACTGGATCTTTTAGCATCGTGGCCCGACTGTTCTCTTGGTCTTTTCTATTTTACTGAAAAACCACTTTCAGTGAATGTTTTACTCAGAAAAACATTTTCACAGAGTGTAGTAAGGAGAAAGGAGACAAACATTTTGATGTGTAGTAAGGAGAAAGGAAACAAACGTTTAGGTATAACTACTGGTAACATTTTGATGTGATTTTCCTCTTCGTGTCTGCTGTTTTGCAAAGCTGAGGTCATAATTTATGTAGATTTTTAAAATCATGCTTCCCCCTCCCATATAATATTACGTTTTTCATGTTATAAAAATTCAATAGCTGTGTGATATTCTGTTAAAAAGCAGTACTTTAATTTAGTTAACATGTTCTTTGCTGTTAGGTATTTAACATTTAACATTTTTCAAGATTTGGATTATGAATCTCTGTGAGAACACTATCGTTCTAAAAGACGATCTTTGCAAGGTGCCTTGGGGGGGAAATCCCATTGTATTTGTATTCTTGATTTAAGATATTAATAATAGCCATACCTGAGAATTTTAAGGGCAAGCATTGAATTAGGATTCTAAACAAATGTATTGAGTCCCATGTTTGTTTAAATTTTCTCACTTTTTAAAAAAACTTTTACTTCTATGTGGCAGGTAGCCTATGTGCCCCTGTCTTTTTGTTTTGTTTTGTTTTTTTGTTTTGTTTTGGTTTGGTTTGGTTTTCTTAGGTTCATCTATTTATTTTTTAAAGGAAGTACTGGGGACTGAACCCAGGACCTCGTGCATGCTAAGCATGCGCTCGGCCACTTGAGCTACACCATCCCCTCTACCTGCTTTTCAAACATGGATGGCATTGCTTTCTTTGTTGGGACAAGCTGGAGTGGGATCTATAGAACATTTGCAAATCGGTGAACATTGAGAGAAATTGGAAGAGAACTTCCCTAAGGCAGGTCCTTCTGCACCACAAGCCTCATGTGAGTGGAGGGCTAGGCTATGCGTGTAAGCACGGGCTGTGAATATGCTGGTGCCAGGAAAGGCACAGATTCACAAGGCTTCAGCCACAGCCTTTGGCTTTTCTTTGTTTCACTAGGTTGGAAATGGCCTGAGATTCTCCCAATAATTCAGCCACAAAAAGGAAGAAAAAGCTTCTTGTTCTTCATTCCCATTGTGTAGAGGCCCCTGTGTCACAGACTGGCACCACCGTGGGGTACTGGCCTACCTTGTGGGGTGAATGGAACTGAGTTCAGAGTACTCTGAGTTACTTACGAATTCTTAAACGTGCCTTCTATATAAAACTTTATAGGCATGATGGTAAATTTTAATAGAATAGGAATAGCTAGGGTACTATGAATAGACAATCAAAATATGACAGTTTGGAGCCTTATTCTTTAAGTAATTATTTTTGGATCAGAAAATTTGATTTCAAGATTTCAGAGAGGGTGTAGCTTAGTAGTAAAGTGCATGCTTAGCATGCATGAGGTCCTGGGTTCAATCCTCAGTACCTCCATTACAATAAGTAAATAAATAAACCTACCCCCCATAAAACAAACAAACAAACAAACAAAACCCCTCAAGATTTCAGGCAATTTGTTTTTTCTTTGCCTTGCTAATTTAGGTGTTAATACAAGTTAATACCTGACTTTTCTTTATAAATGAATAAAATTTTATTGAACATGTATTATACTTAGAAATAGTTCTTTTTTCCTAATTTTTACTGTAATTTTAAAATTTAGGATCTAGTTGCTTTAAGTGCCAGATTTTATACACACACACACACACAGATATATATATATTACATTAAAAAGAAGTCAAAGTGGGATTTATTATAGGACCTATATATTTTGTTCTCGAATGACAAGCATAAGTAGACTTATTTATAAGACCAAAGGTGACTCAGAATTAGGCTGAAAACCACATAGTCATACGGGTTTTTTTGCCCTTGCTTTCTTTTGCTTGTTAGGCACCCCAGCCTGCATGTGCTGCTTCCGAGTGTGCCCACAGCACACACAGTGTTCTAAGGATCAGCTTTGT
Source organism: Camelus bactrianus (assembly GCF_048773025.1). Classification (NCBI taxonomy): domain Eukaryota; kingdom Metazoa; phylum Chordata; class Mammalia; order Artiodactyla; family Camelidae; genus Camelus; species Camelus bactrianus. Next base: position 20,414,887 of record NC_133572.1, read on the forward strand.
CACTGAACCAGTTGGACCCATCCAGCAGTTTATACACTTCTTGGCATTTCTCCTGCCCATTTGTTTAATCTTTCCAGCTCATCTGATCCTCTGGCATTAGAGCTGACAGCTGCAGTGGCACATGGGGTCCATAAAGTAGCTGAATAATAAAATGCCGTGACCTGGTTCTTGTATATTTTCAGTGACGACTGAATTGGTAGCTCAGAAATGCTACAGATTTGTTTGGCAGGTCAAGGGAAACATTCTCTTTATTTTACAGGAGGAAGTTTGTGTGTAAAAGGCACTGGTAATTGATCCTCAGTGTTTTAAATTGTGTCTCCTAAGTCCTAGTCCTTATTGTCTACTGAGCACCAACTGGGCACAGTGCCTTGTGTTCCATGAACATTATTTCTAATCCTCAGGATAGTCTTTAAGGTGATATGACCCTATTTTTCAGATGGAGAAAGCAGACTCCATGAGGTTATATACGCATATCTGCATATTTAGTTTTACACAGTAAATGGCAGAACTGGAATTCAGGTCCAAGAACATCTGTTTCCAGATCTCATGGCTTATCAATTGCACAGTGTAGCAGTCATTTTTTTATTATAAATAGTATTTTATTTCCATTTTGCTGTTGCTGGACATGGACTGTTGTGATGAAAGATGCTGTGAACATTATTGTTCATCTTTTAGTGGAATTATTGGGTGTGTGTGTGTTCACCCTTAGGAGATGTTGCCTCAAAGTTTTCATGGTGGTTTCAGTGTGTGAATATTCTAGTTCTACTTCCTAATCAAGACTTTCTGTTGGTCTGAAAAAATCTTAGCCGTGTGGCATGTCCAGTGGTATCATTTGGGGATTTTAACTTGTGTGTCTCTGATTAATGATTTTTATATGCTTGTTTGGAGACCTTTTGTGAGGTTCTCAATCAGAACTTTTGTCCGTTAAAGAAAATAGGGTGGGAGCTGGAAAGTAAAGTGAAAAAAAGAAACATGTAATGTTGGGCAGTAATAAGTGCTATTAAGTAGCAAAGGTCAAATTACTAGGGTCGATAGAAACTGACAGATGGGGTTATGAGGACAGAAGGAGCCACGTGAGAAAGTGACGTGTATGCGCAGACTCGCCTGAAGTTTGTTACGGAAGCAGGAGGAAAACCTGGATGAAACATTCTCGGCAGAGGGAACCGTAAGTGCACAGGGCTCGAAGGAGGAATGAGGTTTAGCAGGAAGGACCCGGCAGGGAAGCATTTAAATTCCCACACGACTCTTCAGCTTCAGAGGGATGGTGAGGCCCTCATTTCGCCCACCTCCAGCCATGTACTCAGTAAGATGTTATTTAGCTTGTTTTCTTATTTATAAAGATTAAAAGCTTCTATTCGGTTAATGGGGTTCCAGGTTTGAACTAATAACTTCATATTTTGCCAACAAACTGCTACATGATATCTACTCATAATATCTACTCTTCTTTTTCATTGAGTTATAATCAGTTTACAATGTTGTGTCAATTTCTGGTGCACAGCACAATTCTTCAGTCATACGTGAATATACGTATATTCATTTTCACATTCTTTTCACTGTGAGCTACTACAAGATCTTGTATATATGTCCCTGTGCCACACAGTGTAAACTTGTTTATCTATTCTATATGTACCTGTCAGTATCTACAAACCTCGAACTCCCCGTCTATCCCTTCCCACCCACCTCCCCCTGGCACCACAAGTTTGTGTTCTATGTCTGTGAGTCTGTTTCTGTTTTATATTTAAGTTCATTTGTCTTCTTTTTTTAGATTCCAAATTTGTTTTTAGGGGGAGGTAATTAGGTTTATTTATTTATTACTTTTGGTGGAGGTACCTGGGATTGAACCCAGGACCTCCTGCATGCTAGGCATGCACTCTACCACTGAGCTATACCCTCCCCGCTTGCTACATAATATCTAAACACATTTCCTTGTGATGTGTTTTATGAATGCTTACTTAGTAAACATTTATTGAACAGATCTGATTGAGTGCATGTCATGGAGGACGGAAAGGTGAGGAAAGAGTTGTTGAGGAAAGCAGAGAAGGAAGGAGTTACTGGAGAGAGCCCTAGAGAAACAGGAGAGCTGGTTGTGAGGGGCCCAGGAGGAAGGGATGTCAGGGAGCAGAGCAAGGTCAGCACTGCAGAGGCCCGCAGAGAAGCCCAGGGATGCTAGATCTGAAGTGACGACCTGTGGCTTTGGTGACTGGAACGTCCCACTGGTCTTGGTGGGAGCAGCAGTGTCAGGTGCGCAGGTTAGACAGACAGGTGGGCGGAGAAGAGACTTGGAGGTAAGGAGGTGGAGGCAGTGGCCTTGGAGTTCCCACCTTCTGAGAAGTGTGAACAAAAGAGAAAGGAATGAGATTAGGCAGCTTGACAAAAAGATGAATGGAGCCAAGTGGTTTTTTGTTTTATTTTTGATTTTTTCTTTCTGGAAAGATACTTCAGTGGTCTTTTTTTCCCCATTACAGGGAGTCATCCTTTGCTATTCTTGGCTCACAGAGCAGACAGGTGTGTGTTTCTCCCCTCTATGCCCTTTTAAACATGTTAAAACTTCTTACAACTGTATAGTTTTCCAAGTATTCAAAGAGCCTTCACCTATGCGATCTCATTGATCTTGAGAGGAAGGTCACACATACTATGCCTGTTTCTTGGATGAAAGCCTCAAAACTCAGAGGTAGTAGCTGAGAAGTCACCCCACTGATAAACTGCGGGGCAAGAATTTTTGTCAGTATGCCCTACCTTGCCCAGAGTTTGGGAATCTGTATTCACATCATTAACTGACCATGATTGCTGCAGTTATCCTCTGGTTACCCCAGAAAGAAACCCCAAGGCATTTAGATGTAATTTATAGGACAGACTAAGAAACTTTCCCGATTCCCCCTTTGTTTCCCCTGCACACACACACTCTCACCCACCTGTGCACCCTCATATACACACACACATCACCCACCCCACGTACATACCTCTGCGCCCGCCACACACAGTCTCAAATGTTGTCAATTGATTATACCTCAGTCCTAGTCTCAAAGGACCCTTGCCCATTACTTTCTTCTTTCTGGGGTTTGGATTTGGGATAAAAAGGTACCATTAGATTAGAGAGAATTGATTTTATACGGCTAGATGAGAGGCTGTAAATACAGACATTCCTTATTTTATTGTGCTTTGCTTTACTGCACTTGGCAGACACTGCGTTTTTTACACACTGAAGGTTTGTTAGATGGTTAGCAGTTTTTAGCAGTTTTTTTTTTAACATTTTTTATTGCGTTATAGTCATTTACAATGTTGAGTCAAATTCCAGTGTAGAGCACAATTTTTCAGTTATACGTGAACATATGTATATTCATTGTCATTGCAGTATTTCTAAACGTAAGTATGTACATTGTTTGTTTAAGACATAACGCTATTGCACACTTAATAGGCTACAATGTAGGGTAACCATAACTTTTACATGCACTGGGAAACCATGTAATTAACATGACTTGCTTTATTGCAATATTCGCTTCATTGCAAACTGGAAGCAAACTTGCACTGTCTTGGAGGCACACCTGTAAATCCTTAGGTTTCAGCACTAAGAGTTCAATTAATCATTCAATTTTTGCCAAATTTGCTGTAGCTCCCCAAAGGAAACCCTATAGAACTTATGCTAACCAATTTTTGCATAAATTTGATCTAAAGCAATAGTTGTTTGCATGCTTTGGTCCTTCGGGATAGTTTTTGAGTTGTGAGAATTAACTGTTCTGCGTTGGATTTTATGAGCACAAAACTGGTATTGTCATAACTTTCATCCTGGCCTGATCTCATCCCCTAAAAGCTGAGAAGGAAGGTGCGTAATGTTGATATTTTGATGGTCTTTATAGAACGATGTTTGTGTGATATGCCTTTTCCACACACCTAGTGCTAGACCTCTGTCACAGTTGTTAGCACCTTTCTCCTCCTCACCCCCCAAAAAGGTAAAAGTCTTTGTTTCTTGAACTTATTAAAAAACTCATCAAGGGAAAGGAGCCAGTGCCCCTTTTTTTCAGTCTGTAGAGTTTAGGCTTGGAACGTTACAAATTGTAGAAGCCCAGTAAGTCTTGTTTATAGAACATGCTTTGTTCTTCATCCTTTTCCCACTTGTCACAGCCTCTCACAAATGTTTAACGTAAGTATAGTTACTAATATAATGAACATATTAACATAAATGTATATTGTTATGTGTGTACTGCCTGCAGAGAGTCTTCACTGTCATGCATTTCAGAAAGTTTCTTAGACAAAGAAAGACAGAAGAATTAAAACATCTAGATTCCAATTTGGATGAATCACCTCTTGAAAGAAGGTGGATCAGAATGAAGAATGTGGAAGGCGACAGACTAAGACTCAGATATTTGTATGCTTTCTGACCACCTCTGTTTCAGAGTCAATATTAAGTATATGGAGACAGAAGGAATATTACCTTAACGAGGACAGTAAGGACCTAATGCTGTGAAGAGCTGGATCCCATTTTTTCTCACTTGACTAAGACATATTACCTTTCTAATTTTAACAGAAATATCCCTGGGGCATTGGTGGGCCTGGGTTATAGTCCTGATGGTTGGCTTTGATGAAAAAGGGCAGCGCCCTGAGACCCACTGACGTAGGCTTATCCTCAACGCTTGCTTTCTTTGCAGTGCGGTAGCTGGGCAGGTCCTAGACGGCACTCCTGGAAATGCTGACACATCAGAGGAGTGATGGGCAATTAAAGAAAATGCTTCCCAGACTCTGCTCCATCACTGTTTACACCTTGCAAACTGGACAGAGATGTTCCATTTATTTCAGTGTGTTTTCTTTCGCCTGTAAGGTACTTCGTACCCTGCAAATATATTTTTATTTTAAATCATTTTATAAAACTATTACAAAAGAAAAAAACAGTCAAATATAAAGATACATAGAATGTTAAACAGAAATACAAAGTTCTTGGTAACACACTGAAAATATCTAAGGAGATGTCACCTCTTTACAGGTGTTGTGTTTTGTGTTTCCGTGTCTGTGATTGGTTAACTCTGTTGTCTAGTCTTACATGATAAATTGACCTTAGGACAGGTAATCTGAGTCTGTTTCATATTCACAGACTACCACCCTGACAGTATCCAGTCCCTTCATAGTATGAGCTATTTGTGTGGAAGGAGTTTGAGCAAAAGTGGAAAGAGGGCGTGGCAAGGGCAGAGCGGGTGGTGGCGCTCCCGCAGAGCGCCCTGCACAGAGCATCTCTGCGCGATGCCGCTGCCGTCTCACCTGGCACCGCAGTGGTGCCTCCTGCTCAGACCTTCCAGTGACACCACACCTCAGGGCTGAACCCAGAAGCTTTTAGTATTTCCTTCCGGATAATAAATAAGTACTTGTTCTTGTCTTTGCTGCTCTAGCCCTTTCTTCTTTTCTTCTGAAACCAGTAAGAATCCGAAGAAGACCCCTCCTTCTTCTAACTTGCATTCCTGTTATTTTAGAAGAGATCTTCGGAGGTGGTCTAACTGGCTCTCTCACTCTGTGCCTGAAGTGCACAGGACCAGAGCGGGTAGATGGCTGGCCGTATCATACCAGTGGCTAAGCAGGGACTAGAGTCCAAGTTTCTGGAGTTCTAATTATGGGGTCTTTCTGTCATTAAGCTCTACAAAGCTAAGGGCTTAAAAACATCATCCCAAAAATCTGTGCCCGGGTGCTCTGGGGCATCACTGCCAACTCACAGGGGTGCTCCCTGCAGGATATTTTTAAATTTCAAGGGAAACACAGTGACTTCTATCAAACACTGTGGAAACTCTGAACTCTAGGTAGTTCCGAGTTTCAGTATTAGACCATACTGTATTTCTTTTGATGACATTGTAATTTTGCAAAGCTGGGGTTTTGGTGAGTAACTGCGAAGAAGGAGGTACCTAGTAAAAATCAGTGTGGAGCAGGAAATGAGGATGACAGGGTCTAATACGATTCTGTGGTGTGAGACGGTGTACAGGACCCAGTAGGCACCAACATCCCATGAGTAACTAGTGATTTAAGAATGGAATAAAATATTAATTTTCCTTGCAATAGTTTTGTATTATATTTTCAAATGGTGCTAAATTGCTAGGTCAAGATAGTTATTAAGTTGTTTGTACCTAACTACTTAATAAGTGGAGTTCCTAGGGATTTCTCTTGGGTTGGGGCACCGTAAAAAGGTTGCTGAGATGGTAAAGGCTCCATGATTTGAAATTTTGGAACCTCTGAATATCTCCCTGAATAAAGCATCTTACCAAGGAAGGAGAAAGGCTGCGTAAGGGTGAATGAAACTAGACAGATTCAATAGTGAAGGGACAGAGAACAATAATCGCAAAGTTATCTGATCCCTGTGTAGCTGGCACAGACGTTCCTATAACACGTTCTAGGCAACGTTGCCGACTGCCCGCTATTTGAAGAAGATAAATTATTGGGCTTCTCTGCTTCCAACACCTTTTTATCTTGAGAACCTTTATGGGGATTATTGGTTCTTTGCCATGTGCCCTACAGCTTAAGTTTGGAGGCCCTATCGTTAGATTCTGAGCAGTGTGGCTCGAGGTGCTGCTGTGGAGACAAAGTCAGAACAGCCAGAGGTGAACTTGGAGCCGAACAGGACACTGCTGTTCACTTGCCTTTCTTAGATCTGCTGTTTTTTCCCTTCTGAGTAATTCCCATGAATCAATATTCTAGAAACTATGAGTCAGATTTTATAATTGTGCCTTGCTAGTTAGTAGATCTACTCAAGGACATAGTAGGGCGAACACTGAAAATTCTGTGTCGGAGGAATAAGCAATACTTTTAGAAAATTATCATTCGTGATGTTAGAAATTTTGGAAAACAGAGGAAAGAAAAACACTATCAATATTTCTTCTTCCCTTAGGTTTTCTAGCCCATGGGGGCAAGGTGGAAGCAGAGAGTTTAGTTCGGAAATCATTGCGGAATCCGGGTGAGAGATAGTGTGGCCTAGGCCAGGTGGGAGGGGTGGGGGTGCTAAGAAGTGGCCAGATTGGAAGAAACAGCTCATGTCATGAGCCGCCAGGTGGGATGTGAAGGAGTCAAAGAAAGAAAAAAGTCAAAGACAGGCTCTCAGGCGTTAAGCCTGAGTGATTAGAAGGATGGGGCTGCTATTTCCAAAAATGGGAAGGATACAAGAGGAGCAGATTTGGGGAGAAAATCAGGAGTTTTGGGATGCTCTGTTTGAGACATTGAACAAACAGGCAGAGATACTCAGTCAGTATTTAGATACAGGAGTCTGGAGTTCACAGGGGGAAGAGGTTTGTCCTGGAGGTGTAAATTTGGGAGGTAGCTGTATATTTATATTTTTACCATGTTTAAAAAGCTTGGCAGTTATTTTACCCATTATTACTCCTCTCATACAGAATTTTCATTGTTATCTTCATTTTTTTAATCCAAATAACCTTTAGAGTCACTTTGTTAAATTTACTTTCTAAAGTAGGTTGGAGATTTTACTAGAAGACTATATGTGTGTGTGTGTGTGTGTGTGTGTGTATTTACTAGGTGACTGTGTATGTGTATGTATATGTACATATATATTTACTAGAAGACTATACAGTAATTTTAGAAGACTCAGCACCTTTAACATGGATCTTTGTAGATCCAACAATGCATTATTTGTCTCCATTTAGTTTTCCTTTATTTCTTCTGATAAGGACTCATTCTTTTTTCCCCAAATAATTGATACACATTTCTTGATAATATTATTCCCAAATGTTGTATACTTTTTGTTGCCATTGTTAGTAGATTTCATTTCGCCCGTATTCTGATAGCTTTTGCCTTATAAAGAGTTTATGTTGATACATTTGGCCACTTCTCTACATTTTGTGTACTATGAATAATATATCCTTGATCTTTAAAATTTTCTTCCCTAGAAAAAGAACCGTATCATCTGCAAATAATAATTTTATCTTTTTCCGTTCAATATTTGTGTCTCATTTCTGTTCATGCCAAGAAGAGAGCTCCTAAATTTAAGACAAGAGGTAACTATAGAGTGAGGTGGTGATTAATGCCTAGACGTTAGGTCACAGCTTACGATTTTTGTTTTGTTTAAAGGTTTATCCTAATTATTTCTTTTCTTTGCCTTTAAAATTTTTATTTCTGATGGGTTTGTTTTGAGTGCCTAGAATTTTATCTGTTTTAGATTTATGCATTCTCTCCAATAGTTGGTTTTGGTATGATATATATTGGTTTTCAGCCACTTTGCTCTTCCAAGGACATATTCTATGATTCTGTGAGCACCACGCATTGGCAGAAAGATCTTTTCTGCTGAATCAGCATTTAACTTGCATGGATGCAGAAACGAATTAAACCCAGCACAGAGTACAAAACCAAGAGATTTCAGTCCTATGATTGGACAGGGCTGGGATGAAAACTTAAAATTCAGTAGCCTCTCCCTCTTCCCCCAAATCGACCAAAACAGTAAAAATGAATTTTTACAAGTCAAAAAAATTATTACATATACATTTACAAGACAATTGATTTTGAAAACTTATTTTCAGACTGTTTTGCAAATTGGAAAATTTTATTTAAAAGCTAAATACAAAACTGTTTCACTTCTGATGTGGACTGTAAATCAGAAAAGGACTTGCTGATGCAACTTAGATTTCTGGAATGCGTTATCTTGAATTTTCAAGTTAACTTTCAAGTTTTGTTTTCTGTGTGCCAAGTTAAGCTTCATATGACCTTTCTCCCTGAATGAGCCGTGGATGCTATCTGACAGACACATTTAGGACTTTGTACCTCCAAGGATAGATTTGCAGAACAGCTTTTAATTGGCCTGCATTGCCTTGTTCAAATAGCCAAACACCTGCTAGGCAAGCCCCTGCGCATGTGAGTGGCTATATGTTGCTTCCTTTAGGATTTGCAAGGCTGGAGCACAAAGACGGTGATTGTTACCCAATAAGCAGTAGTCACACACTTCTACCAATCGCCTTAGGAGGGCTGGTTACCATGGAATCCACCATCTGTTCACTCCCCGCCGGAATGTGATTATCCTTGCTGGGCTGGGAACTGGGGGAAGCAGGGGAGCGTGTGCTGTGTGAAATTATCTGCAATGGACTGGGTTCATGGGAGGCTAGATTTGGCTCACTAGAAGAACAAATGAAGGCAGTTTTACTTCTTAACCATTTGTGACTTCTAACCAAGAGGAATAAATTCAGCTTTTATAAGGTAAGTAACCCTAGTACTGTGTATCCAGTTTGTTACTACGTTTGGTGTGGGGCATTATCTCCATGTGGTCCAAGAAAAGGGAGCTGTAAGCTCTTCTGGAAGGAACCTCCAGCATCACACACTTCTGTTGTATTGATTTTAAGCGGCTCATTTATACCTATGCAGTACATGTTGATGTGGGAAAAAGGAAAGAATTATTCTTTAGTCTTTTCAGATTTCTTACGCCTGTGAAATTGTATTGTGATCCCCGAAAGTGGCAAAAAAGTCATTTTATGTGGTTTCTCAGAGTGAATTGTACTAGTATTCTTTTTGAAACACGCCCATGGCCACAACGTGTTCAGTGTCTGCTTCAAACAGAAAATGTCTCAGGTCAGGGACATTTGTAGGTTATGATTTTTGTTAATCATTATTCTGGCCCCCACGACTGACCTGCCATTAGTAGCTCATGTTTTGCAATGGGGTGTTTATGCCGGTGTATTTTGCAATGCTTTTGCACAAGTTTCAAGGGCCTAAGCATGGGGAAACAATGTGCCAGTGCCTTCACGGCGGGCGTGTAGCACCGTGATAAAGGATGAGGCGAAAGCGAGGAGGACCGGCTTCTGTTTCAAGGGCTTCCTTTGTTTTTCTGTTTGAACAGCCCCTTAAAATATGTGGTGCATATTGTGAGCAGTAGAAGGAGATTTTGGTGCTAACAAATGGATGACTGACATTCTTCTGTGTGGCTAAGAGGTTGGGCAGCTCGAACAAGGGACTTCTATGTCCTTTGTAAAGCAGCATTGTATCCCCTTCCCCAAAACGGTGCCCTGAAACATGAAAGTGAAAAAACAAAAAGAGTGCTGTCTCTACTCTGGATTCTTCTTTTGTGTAAGTTTTTTGTTTTGTTTTGTTTTTTTTAATCATTTAAACCATTGCACCAGGGATCTGTGAGTCTAGCTGGGTCTGCCATTTTTATTTGATACAGAAAGGGGTTGCAAGGAGAGGGTTTGCTAACGCAGTTTTCGTCCCTTTAACTGTGCTGTTGTGCTGTCATCGTGGGCATTCATGTCAGTGGGTCACTGGCTGCCCAGAGAGCTAGAAAAGGTCGTTGCTAACAAGCCCTGCCGATTTGATCTTCTTTTTTTTTTTTTTTTTTTTTTTTTTTTGATAGAATAAAATTAGATAACCTTGTATTGGTCAAGGACTCATGTTCTTACTTGAAGAACAGGTTTTCAGGGCTGACTGCTAATTGTGGCTTCTTGGGATTTCTTGTAGTTGACTTTAAAATCCTTACCTTCTTTTGCATTTACTGGTCTATATGCATTATTATTATTTTAAAGTTTTTTAATATGCAAAATTGGATTAGGTACATACTAGCTCTGAAAAGCATCTTTTTCAGCAATAATAGACTTATTATCTGTCTGAAAATTTCCTTAGCAGCATCTGTAAAAAAATTTTTAAATGAATGTTACGTTATTTGAATGAAATTTTCACCCATAAAAGCAATCGTTCGTAAGCAATATAAGTTTGGGGAGGACATGAGATGATTTAAACACATGTGCATTTAGGCTGTTCATGTTGCTCTAATATCCTTGTATCTTAGAAACCTGAAAAGGCCTGTGAGTGAGTGGGTGTGCAGTGTGTGAGCGTCTGGGTGCCAGGGATGTGCGTACTCAAGCGGCTGACATGGGCTGGGCAAATCAGTGCACTTCTCAAGTTTTTTAGTGTTTGTGAATTTTCTTGCTATTTTTATTGTTACTGAGTTAAACTTACAAAATTGTATTTTTTAAGTGGGTGTTTATGTCAGAGTGTACCGCAGCATTTTATAGGTATTGGCAGGCATTTGTTTTCACTTGTAAATATGTTTATTAGTGAGTTTCTTGGCTGATTTTTCTGAGTAGTAAGTGTTAAAGTCACAAGGGTGTTCAAAATGTGTTAGGAACCCTGTTTGATCCGCCTTTGATAAGACAGAAAACCTAGGGTTACAGTTTCTGAAATTGGTGACGAGAAGTGGGCAGCAGGGACAGTCCTCGGAGCACCCGTTATCCCTGCTGGTGGACCTGAGGGACAGGTGTGCACAGTGCTGTGACACGAAGTTCACTTGAGGGGATGTGGTTTCTGGACCTCACATTTATTCCCCATGGTGAGGCATTCATTTGCAGTCGCATTGTCTGTGGTGAGACCAACCACCGTGTCCACAGTCTTGTGGTAACAAGTCGAGAATGCGTGAGCGCTCAGGCCAGCTGGGAAGCGTTGCTTCCTGGTTCTCACTGTCCTCGCCTGTGAGCGTGGAGGGAGGTGCTCGATTTCAGTGCTTTCTGAGCCTTCTTCCGACTTGTCAGACTCGTTGATGGTATGATGCTTTTTAACCCTTCAACACAACTAAAGATGTTACTAAATGACAAGTTTAGATTTGTGTTTGTCAATATGTAAAGCTACCCGTATTCTGAGTTATTTCTCATAAAAGTATTATAGAGATGACAAATCAGAAAGTCTGAGGAGAATGCTTGGCGTAACTCAGATCCGTAACAGTCTGAGTAGACAGTGTATCAACCACCACGAGCTCAGTGCAGTCTAGTCTTTCTGCTTCTTTGACACATTATTCTGGAATGCTGCCTGACCTAACTGTTGGAATAATTAGACAGCAGAGCCAGTAGACAGCAATTAAATGCTTACATTTTTCTTCCCATGTGTTACTGCCACATTCGAACTTCTAAATTGAGTCTGTCTTTTTCGCTTTTGGGGTACGGATTTATCATCCTTTTTTGGGGGGGCCGTGGTGGTCCATTTGACCTTTGTGCTGCCTGAGATGGTGGAGTGCTAGGGATTTGAAGGCATGGAGACCTGCTGATGATGCTTTGTTCAGTTGTCTTTGGTGTTAAATCTGTTTGCATTAAAGTGTGGTTTTTTAAAAAACAGATGTACTGAAAACTGCCCTCTCCCACAATTCCATACTGCCATGGTTTCAAGAAATGCTTAGAATGAGTTCATTTTTGTGCATCAGTAAAATTTTGCATTGCTGTGTTAGATACAGAACTACAGGATGTGACACCTATAAAAAATATGCATGTGAGCGATGAAAACACACCCCAAAGCCATGGCTCCCCGCTGGCTGCGTTTGGCAGGATTTGTCTCCCTGTGACTGTGCCCCGCATCATATGTTTGATTATCAGCACTTCCTTCTGAGATGTTTCCTCTTCTGTTTTTATAGCTGCTCCTATGCTTCTGTAAAATAAAAAGGCAAACTTTCTATAAATTGGCAGTGAATGTGTCTATGTAGGCAGCAGCACATCCTCGGAGCAGTTCTGTGGAACGCGCTTAACTCTGCTGTCGCCACTTGAAGCCCAGCGATGGCTTGATGGAGTTGTGTGAGGGCATCTAGCAGTGCTGTAGTCTTAGAAAAGTTCCGTTTTGTTTTTTTTTTTAAACAAATAACCCCCATTCCATGGGGGCTATAATTGTTCTTTTGTAACAAAGGTGTTGAGTTACTGACTTCCCCTGAAACGGAATGTTTCCTTCCTCCCTGTCTGCTTAAATCCTGTGCTCTTTTAAAATTTTTGACCAATTTCCTGGTCCTGAACCCAGATTAATGAAATCATGAGACGAGACACATTTCCACAAGGCAAACAGATGGAATCTATTGGATTTTTTTTTAGATCCTTGCTATACACTGCTAGGTGTTTATTTTCACATAATTTAAAGATTGGGAGGATCTGTCAGAGACGAATCTGAGGCCCATAAAGATTAAGCAACTTGTCCAGGGTCACAGAACTTGAGTTGCAGAAGCAGCTCATGCTGGGTATTGCATGTTGAACACAGATACGGGTAAGGCCAACCGACTTCCTGTATCGTTACCCTTATGAGGAACAGAACATTGGGGCATCACCCTGAAGTCTCACTGGTAAAATTTTCAATGTGCCCAGGAGGACAGCTTTGAAAGATGATTGATTCCCTCAATAACCAAAGTCATAAGAAACAAATATATTTCTTCTCATAAATGCCTAAACTTAAAAAATATGTAACTGCCAAGCCAACTAGATGTTTGTGTTTTTCAGTTTACAGTTTCCCCCCTTACAGCTGTGTCTATGGAAGTAAACTCAAGGTCAGAATGTTGCTCAGTAATTATGGGGCCCAGAGCAGGTGGGGGCGGAGCCCTGAGACAGGAAGGACAGCCCGAAGGGCAAGTGCAGCTCCATTTCACGGCGGGCGCACCTGTCACCTGGTCAGGTTATTCCTGGTGTGAGTTGATGCCTATCTTTCGTGGGCACTGCTGGAGAGATGCAACCTGGGTTTCCTTACCTGCCCCCTTACCCCACCCACCTGCCTCACCCTGCTCGGGACCGCCCTCCTGCCTGCTGAGACGGTCCTTCTTTGGCTGTGTTACTGTCATCAGTGTGAACGTTGCATTCATTCACCAAGTATTTATCGCACGTTTACTCTGCATTAGGCAGTGTTGCAGGTGTGGCGGACTGGGCACAGGACACAGCCGCCAAGGTCGTTAGTGAAACTTCCATAATAGAGAGGGAGACGGATGTACACAACAGACAGATGAACAGTGTCATTTCAAATAGAGACAAGTCGGTGAAGGCAAAATGTGTATGCTAAGAAGGAATTTTAGGGCAAGAAACTTTAGATTGGGTGATCAGGAAATGGTGATGTGGGGAGGTCTCAGATAAGCTGAGCCACGGTGATAAGCCTCGATCCAGTGGAGTTAGGGATGTGTTTGTTAGCCCTACTTTATTCAGGTGGAAATTGAGGGCCGTACCATATTTACTTAGTGTTGCAGAGTTGTCTTGTCTTTTAGGACTTAATACTGACAATATGCTCTTTTCCAAAGTCGGAGTTTAATGGGCCGGCATGGGAGGCAGTGCCAGCTTCGGTGCAGTGGTTAAGTACACAGGCAGACCCGGGTGCGTCCCCTCTCACGTCCTGGCTACCCAGAGGTCTCTAGGCAAGTTACTTAACCTCTCTTAAACCTGTCTCCCCATTTGTTAGAATTTCTGGGGTGGTTGTGGATATGAAAAGAGATAATATTTAAAAACCCATTTATGCTGTAGAATGGTGACAGTGCGATATTCTCTAAGGGTCTTCAGTGATAGTCCCACGAGTGTTCAAATAACTTGCTGCTGTTGGCGTTGAAAGCCTGGGAGTACTACTAGCCTTACTCCCTATAGGATAAATTTTTCTTTGATCTCTCCCATTCACTCTCTCACCCCTCACACTCATTTATTCAAAAAATGCTTAAAAATAAAAAACCCTTTATTGAGGCATGATTGACATATAGAATGCTGTACATATTTAATGTGTATAACTTGATGAGTTTGGAGATGAGTTTCTTGACGGAGAAAACCATCACCACAATCTACACTATAAACGTGTTCATCACCTCCAAAAGAAAACTCCTTGAGTGTCCACCTGCCCTTGCTAGATTCTGGACAAGGAGCGTGCTTAGACATGGGCCGTGCTCGACTACTAATCAGTCAGCTGCATTCAGTGTGACTGACGGCATGGCAGGGGACGCGTGCAGAAGTCAGCGGAGCAGGTGATCCACCGCGCAGGGGAGAGGGGCTGGGAGTACCAGTCTGCGGCAGCAGAAGCAGGGAGGCGCGGTGGGCTTGGGGGGTGCTGGTAGCCGGGTGCAGGATCTGAGCTAAGGGAGGGCAGGATTTGAGAATGGAGACTGAGGGTGACATGGAAGTGGGTTTGTTTTTTTTTTTTTTAAACTGTATCCTGTAAAGAATGAGGAACGTTTGAATAGTTTGAAACATTCGGGGGATACGTCTTCAGTTTTGTCATCTAAAAAGATACCTGGCAGTTAGAATGATGGAAGCACTGGAGACAGCAATGTCCAAGGCGGCCTGAGTTCTTTTTCTCATCTCCATCTTCTTCCACAGCAGTCAGAATTTTTCTTCTTCTGTCATTACCACCACAATATAATCAAATCGTATCTTATTCTCGATGTTTAGATTATAAAGTCAGCACATGAAGTGAAACTTGAACAGAGTCCGAAAATCCTTGAGAAATCCCTCAGGAAGGCCCGGCTTGGGAGATCAGCTCTCTCATCAGGTCAACCCAGTGTGTGTGCTTTTCTCCAGGCTTGGAAGTGACTGCTGCTTCTCTCCGTGGGCACCAGATGAAATAATTCCTTTGTAGCGTTTAGGGGTCACACTGCATGTTGCACGAGGGAAAGTTCACGATCTCTCAGTCTCACTTCTGCACCGGGGCCCGTGAGCACTATTGTCTGAGTGACTTCATCTACTGCTCCTGTGCTGTTTACTGGGCGATCCAGTGACCGGTTTATCACTGTGCATCAGGTGCTCCCCTGGGAAATGGGAAATCACTACCATGTTTTGTTTTTTTGTTTGTTTAAGTGATCTTTCCTCTTTAAAAAAAATTGCAATGGGCATACAATTATTGCTGTAAAATGATCAATAATATAGCTCTTCCTTGACTGATTTTTCTGCTTTCTGATCATTGTATACATTGATTTTCTTCTGGGATGATTAACAGCTTCTGGACTAATTCTGATCAGTGCATCCTCAACTCAAGGTGATGCCACTTTGAGGGCCCTCAGGAGTTGTGTACTTTTGACTTTGAGCTCACAGCGTCAACCTTCAGGTACTGTTGGTGCCACAATATTTGGTACTTCTCTTTTCAGATTAGCACTCCTGTTCCCTACTGGTTGGTCACTGCCTTCTTGTCATAGAAGATCATTGGAACAGTAGTTTATTCCCTGAGGAGAACCAATTCTGTACCAAGTAAACTAGCCACTAGCCAATTCAATAGTTTGACGACCTCAAATGCACAGTTGCTTTGAAAAAGGCTGTTCTGGTTTCAGCTCTTTCCTCCCAGGGAGCACAGACATTTTAACAGTAGTGAAAATTGAGTTATTGTTGACCAGATGGAGGTGACAGGAGGACCGAGTGAAAGGAAGATGCTTTTGGAGTCCATGTAACAGCTCTCTAGTCTTCCTGCATCTTCAGCCATCCAGAACTACCCCTCTTGATCGCCACAGGTGTAGTACATTTTCACAAAAGCTGTTGTGCTGTTCGTGAACATTGAGAAGGGAGTAGGGCCTGATATTTGCAAAAAAATTCTAGTGGAGAACAGATTAAATGGAATCTCCTTTTGATAAAGTTAAATAGGTATATCTCCTGGTCCAGGCTACCTGGGCATTCATTTAATAAACATTTCAGTGTGTTTCTTTGCGTCCAGCACTGGTCTTGCCCTCAGTAAGCTCACTTAAGTAACTGACGTGTATAACACAAGGTCCTCGGACTGCACAAAGGCGTGTGCAAAGTGCTGTGGTTTCAGAGAGGAAGGACTCAGACCCAGGCCAGAGGAGCAGAAAGATGTCACTTTGGAGCCAACTCTGTGCTGCATCTTAAAGGAGAGATTTGCCAAGTTGGGAAGGAAGGGCATTTCCTATCAAGGGAACGACATACATAAAGGCTTGACAACTGTAAAATGAAACAAGTTTGGAATACAAGAAAGTTGGTGTTGAAGAGACTTACAATCAACACTTTCTATTAACATTTCTTAGTATGCTTCCTAGAGAAACTTTCAGGTTAAGCAAAGCTTTGTGCTCTGAAGGCAAATTTGAGAGAAGGCCTTTCAGAAAGTAGAGATAGTCTTGTTTCGTATACACAGAAAGTATGCATCACCGTCAGTGCAGGTGAAGGAGGTTTTATACACACGTTTCTTTCAGAGAATGAAGCGTGTTCCTAAGGTTTGGTGCAGCTAGTCAAACGCTCAAGAGACTTGGAATCAATGTTTTTGTTGTTGTTGTTGTTGTTGTTGTTGTTTTAACATTTTTTATTGATTTATAATCATTTTACAATGTTGTATCAAATTCCAGTGTAGAGCACAATTTTTCAGTTATACATGAATGTATATATATTCATTGTCACATTTTTTTTCTCCGCGAGCTACCATGAGATCTTGTATATATTTCCTTGTGCTGTACAGTATAATCTTGTTTATCTATTCTACAATTTTGAAATCCCAGTCTATCCCTTCCCACCCTCTGCCCCCTTGGCAACCACAAGTTTGTGTTCTATGTCTATGAGTCTATTTCTGTTTCATATTTATGCTTTGTTTGTGTTTTTTTTTTAGATTCCACATATGAGCGATCTCATATGGTATTTTTCTTTCTCTTTCTGGGAATCAATGTTTTTTTAAAACATTTCTTAGTATGCTTAATAGAGAAACTTTCTTTTTTATTTTATTTAATTTTAATTTTGATTTTGAATATTATGTCCAATGAAGAAAATGTATTAAGGCAATGCAACAATGGTAAAAGTAGAGATAAGACATTAAGAACTTTTAAGGCATATTTAAGTATATACACTACTTAAACTACAAGCTAGCTGCTGTTTTTTTAAATATACTTATATGTACTGTTCATTGTTTCTAAGAACTGTTTAGAGCTTTAGCTTTTTAAACTTACATAGTTATTAAAGGAATAAAGCCAACCACAAAATAAGAATCCACAGAATGCAGTAATCCAATCATAAAGAACAGTCAAATGTGCTTACACATATTCAAGAAATCAGTCATCTAAGTTATAAATAATAAGTAGTTTATGTGTGTCTTTTTTTTTTAGATTCCACATAAAAGCAATATCATACAGCTTTTTTTCCCTCTGTGTGTCTTGACTTAGAATGATGACCTCCAGGTCCATCCATGTTGCTGCAAATGTTATTATTTTATTCTTTTTTTTTTTACTGCTAAGTAGTATTCCAGTGTGTGTTTGTGTGTGTGTGTGTGTACACACACGTGCACACCACATCTTCTTTATACAGTCATTTGTTAATGAACATTTGGGTTGTTTCCATGTCTTGGCTGTTGTAAATAGTGCTGCTGTGAACATTGGGATGCATGTGTCTTTTTAAATTATATTTTATTTTGGGTATATGCCCAGGAATGGGATTGCTGGATCATATGGTAAGTCTATTTTTAGTGTTTTAAGGAATCTCCATACTGTCCTCCATAGTGGCTGCACCAGTTTACATTCCCACCAACAGTGTAGAAGGGTTCCTTTTTCTTCACTCCCTCTCCAGCATTTATCATTTGTAGACCTTTTAATGATGGCCATTCTGTGTGGTAACCAAGAACCAGGGGAACCAGACTTGAATCCTACTTTTGATTTGGGAACTGTATTAAATATCTCATTACATGTCTAAGTTATTTAGATTTATATGTGAATTTTATACTTTTTACCATTTTTAAACAAGTGCCACAAATTCTTAGTATGAAAAATGTATGTTTCCATTTTTCAAAAAAGGAAAATATGACAGCAAAAGGAAAAGAATCACATTTTTCAATGGCTCCTCATTTTTCTTTGTGTATTGTACTTCAAATTCTAGCACTTTCTGCCATTTAAAATTAATTTTTGCCTATCAGTTGGTGATTAAACCCGTGCTGTGGACTGAAAGCCGAAATTAAAACAGTTCTTCTGAGTTCACAGTGTAACTTGGAAAAACTAATATTTATTTATGCAAAATGTCTAAGATATATTCAAGCAGGAAATCAGTTCTATAAATTTCAGTAACAAAATACTGAAGCAACGTGAATGTTGAGGCGAGAAATGGATATATGATGTTGTTGTTTTTTGATAATAGGAAGAAAAAACTTCAGTGTTGATGGGCTCCGTCCAGCCTACTACCATTCTTCCAGTAAACGTTTCTTCCCAGCTGCACAGGTCTTCTCTGAGGCCCTGAAGCACTCTGTGGTTTTATCTGTCATGGGTATATTTTACAGTTGGCTGTCACCTTGTCTCTCTCCCCAACTAGATTGAGCTCCTAAGGCTACAAACTGTTTTACTCATTTTTAAATCCCCAGCTTTTGGCTCAGCAGAACCCTTACTTACACTTACATTGTTGAACTAAGGCTGAAGAAAAAATGCAAGGTGAAGGAACTCACCCATATTGCCAGTGACAGTTGTGTGTTGCCATTTCAGCAGCTGGAAGATAGGGAAAGATAACGCACCTTAGGACCAGGACGTTAACCACCTCACCCAATGTCCTTACTTCTGCAAAGAGCCCCAATCCAACAAAGGGAAGTAAACAGTTCCTTCTCAAAGCTCTGAAGGTTTTGGATCCATTCTTGTCCAGCTGTCCCTGACTAAATCGGGTGCTGTTAGAGGTCATGGATTTTGTTAGTTATTTTCGTATTCCCATGTGCTCACACAAAACCTAGCAAATCAAAAATGCTAGATTACAGCATCTAATGAAAGACATGAGGAAAAGAGCCTTTCCTAGACATTTTCAGAATGTTTGGGGACCACTGACCAATTTGAAAGGTATAATCAAACAGTAGAGCAGTAGACTTAGGGGCATCAATGATCTTTCTGAACAAAACAGAAGTCCACTATAGTACTTACTTGTTTTGGTTTGAAGAAATCTTTCCTGCCCGTCCCTCCTGTTCTTGCTACACTGACATTCAGGTCTGTGCATGTGGTGCCACGTCAAACAACTTCATTTACTCCTGAATTAAATAATTATTAATTTCCTGCCTCTAACAGAAAGGATAAAAGACAGGCAGACCAAAACTGTATTCTTGTAGGTGTGTATGAGTACTGTGTCTTTCAGATAATACAAATGATCATGGGTGGGTAAGGACCAAAATTCCATAGAGGAAGATAGGGTAAATTGAAAACTGTGGTTATGTGGTATCACTTTTAAAGGGCAGTCAAGGGAGTCGTCAAAAAACTAGATAATCTATCAGACAAGTCCAACCCAATCTACAACCAGTACCTTGAGTTTAATAAACAATGGGCTGTTAATCCCAAATTAATGTATGATGTAATAACTAAAATGGTCAAAATCAAAACTTAAGCTCTTTTCAGAAACCAGGAGAAAAATAACATTAGTAATCTGAAAAAAAGCCGTTTGAAAAATGACAGGATCTGGAACTAATTTCCCTTTCTAAAGTTGGGGTTAATATCATTAGCATTTTCTGTTTGCACTGAATTTGCAAGATCTTTCAGACACCATCCTGGTTAACAGTAATTATGGTGAAACTGACAAAGGTTATCTATTCTAAACATGTATGCTTGCTTCCATTAACGGATACCGTAAACTACAAGAAGTGTAAATTATAAAGTGATCTTTTAGCATAAAACCCTTAACGTTTAAAATACAATACAGTTTATGTTAATAGAATAAAAATCCCTCACTTCAAATTCTAGGGTAGTTTTTAGATGGTTTATATATAAATGATAAGAATGAAAATTCTTTTCTAATAGAATGTCTCAGGCCTATGGATATAGCAAAACGTTAATTCACTATTTAAATGAAGAAAAGAATGGGAAACTTAGCACATAATTTTGAGATGGTAATTTTTCTAATGAATACATATCTATGACATAATATTGGGAATATTACTACATAATACTGTAGTAGGTCTGGAAATTACCGTAATTTAAATCAGGCAATTTCAGGTCTAATGTGTTTTTAATGAGTACCCCCCCCAAAAGTGCCCAAATGCTTAGTAAAGCTTCTTTATTAACTCATTTAAATTAAGAGATAGTGTGTGTCTTCTTTGTACTTGCGAACTGTCCTTGTCTTGGGGAGGGAGTTTAGTTATAAAAATAATTTTGTTGCGCTGTTGGTTTGCGTCTGAGTTTCTCCTTCCCTAAGTGACATTACGTTCATCTTTACACGTACACTTCGTTTAGGATAGCTTGCCCGAAGTAGCAGAGCCACATGATGTGCATTGTAGTTTTCTGGTGTTCAATATGCATTACCATTTTGTCTCCTTGATGCCTGTTTCATTTTTACCTGCTACTGGGTGTGTTTGAGATGACTGTTTCTTTAGGATTGGCTCTTATAATTTAAAAGGATTTTTTCGGCGGGGTGGGGGAACTATAGCTCAGTGGTAGAGCATGTGCTTAGCGTGCACGAGGTCCTGAGTTCAATCCCCAGTATTGCCATTAAAAATAAATAAATAAATAATAAATAAATAAATAAACCTAATTACTTTCCCCCCGTCCCCCCCCATAAAAGGGGGGGAAAAGAATCTAAAAGGATTTTTTCTAATCCAAAACTAAAAGATGTTAATGTTTAAATTGTTATTTTTCATTATGCCAATGCCATTCTTTCTCAAATATTTCTTTACCAAGTTTATTCACAGTTACTTTTAGGTGAAATGTAATCATGAAATTCTCTTTATTTTTTATTATCATAATTGATATCCTTAGAATTGAGCCACAGGGTTAGACAGTCTTCATATCATCTAGACTGATCTAGAGAATATGATGGAAGTTTTGGAAGAATTAACTTAAAATCATTCTGGAGATATTTTCTCAAATTGGTATAGTATATTTACTCAGAAATTTTTTTGAGGGGGAGGAAGGTAATTACGTTTATTTATTTTTGGAGGAGGTACTGGGGGTTGAACTTAGGACCTCATGCATGCTAAGCATGCACTCTGCCACTTAAGCTATACCCTCCCCCTAGTATATTTACTTTTAAATTTACTGTAGTGCACTTACTGTTTATGCTGCCTGATTCCTAGAGTCATAATTTTATCATTGGTATAATACATTTATGTTAATTTTATGACAATTTTAGGAATAACTTAAAGATGAAGGGTTATTATGTGAAATATACAAAATTTCTATGAAACACTACCTAGGAATATAAATACTCCTTGTCTTCTAGAAGTTGCTGTCTCTAGAGCAATGATCTGTGAAGGCTTATGTGCCCCAGGGGGTACAAAAGATGAAACACTGCAGTGCAGGAAGCAGATCCTTTTGGAACATTTTGCCTAAGGAATTAAAAAAAAAAAAAGACACTTAAGCATTCCTAACAGTTATAGACTTACTCTGGCATTTTTATCCAGTCAGATGTCATCAGGGACGTCCTGTGTGTCAGAACATGTGAGGAACTCTGAGGGAATAGTGGGGGGTGGGCAGTGACAAGCTCACTCACCTCCTTTCTGCCCGTGACACTGTAGGCATGGCTGGTTAAATAGACTGAGATAACGTTATCTTAGATAGTGGAATTCTGGCAATACTTGGTAATAAGTGACCATAAACATATTTTGTAGCACCCAGGGGTTTGAAGGTTATATGATGGCATAGTACTTAAACGAGTTGTCAGACCAAAGATATTGTATCTTTTTTTTTTTAACAAAAAATGCAGATTTTCCCTGTTGACTAGCCTTTCATGATGTAAAAAGAAGTGTCTATCAGTACATATTTAGCAGGTTCTTACCTAGCAGATATATTCAAAAAAATAAACACAACGTATCTTTTTGAAGTTAAGGTGACATTTGAATGAGTGAGAAAGTAACTAGTCAGCAGAGGGAAGTGCTCTTTGGACAGAGCATTTTTTAAATGATTGTTTGGAAGTGTTTCTATTATTGTGTCATTTTCTCACCAAAATTGATACGTGTATCTTTTCTTTTTTAAAAATTAAAAAAAAAAATTCACTTCTGTGCACACAGCCAAACTTAGAGATCTCTTTTACCTTGTTTTAAAAATTTGGAAATAGTTTTAGTAGGTTTCAGACCAAATTTTCAAAAGTGAAAAAATGGTAACACCTTTTATGACATCAAGGCAGATGGAAGTTCACTGGAAGAATTGCAAGGAAAATCTTTGCATAACCGGTAAATGGGACTGAAAAATGTGTATCATGATTTAGTGAGCGTAGCCGACAATGTACTTCTTCCCTTTACAACGGGGTATCTTTCTCAGCTAGGGCAATCATCAGAACCACGTATGGACGTAAGCTGGCTTATGTCTACTGTTTCAAACGTCTGTATCACGAAATATTTAACCAAGACACTTTAAAAAAAAAAAACAAAGCATATTGAATTACATTGTTTTCTCAAAAACAGTGTTTTTGTCTTTACATTATCCTTCTTTAAGTTCTATTTTTGTGTTTTATAGTATGCATTTTAGCGCCGTAATACTGTACTTAACGTATACGTATACACATTCGTGCGTGCAGGAATGGGTACGTACATATTTGGGAGTGCGATGCCCAGATTTCATACTGAGAGGATGTGCCATGAAAAAGTTTGGAGACCACTGTCCTAGAAAGCCTTTCCTGTCCCTCCCCTGTGCACCTACAAGTGATGGGCAAACTTGTCAGTCACCATTTTACTCGTCTGCTCTCCCTTTGACTTATTAGAACAGACCATTTAATGAGATTATATTGTGTATTTGATACAGCGTGCACGGGGCTCATAACAATGAATGAGATAGCCATGATCCTTGATGTCCAGAAGTTTTCAAAACAGTAGGAAAGACAAATACTAAACAAGGACATTGGATGAACATTTATTTAATTATAGGTATAAATAAAAGTTCAAAAGGAAATCCAGAAGTAGTGAAATTAGTCATATGTGAAGACCGTAAGGCCATAGGAATTGGAAAGAACAGTGTGGCTAAAGAAAAATGAGATTCCAGGAAAGTGATAATCAGGACTTTCTAAAAAAAATTCCCAAGGGCTTAGTAGTGTGCCATGTATACTGTATTGAGTCCCGTGTTGGGACGCCGTAATTCTTTGTAAATAAGTGGATAAAACAATTTTGGAAGGTATCTCAGACTGATGGCTCAAAATTTTCATTGACTCACACAGAGTTTTTTTGAGTTTTGAAATTTAAATTAAAAATCATTCTCTAATTTGCCGCAGGGAACTAATTCATACTGTTTTGAACCCATTTGTGTTATCTGCCTAGACTCTAAACACACTTGCCTTTGTTACCTGTGTAGAGGATGAAGATAAGCCATGCCCCATACATGGTGAGCTGTTCGCCAACATACGGTTTCTTATCTTGAGTTCTGCTAGTGGTTAATGCTCAAACTAAAGTATGTGTCTTAAAGACTATGGACATTTTATAATCCTTAGGGTAATATTAAAAATCTGTTTCAGCATTATTGGTAAGGTTTGCAGTTTATAGATTGCCAGGATAATAATCTAAAAACTTCAAACAAGTAAATTTGAAAGTACCAGTTCATTAGTTAAGCCCTTATGATAGAAACAGGATTAAAAAAAATTAGATCCCTTTTTATCTTTGATCTTATTTCCTACCATGAAGACAATAACTTAGAAAAGTTATCTGAAAGCTTACTGCAATGTGGATCAACTAATGTTCTGTCTGTCTTTCTTTGGGATTCTCTTTATTCCTGTAGCACACTTCTGAGATGGCATCAAAAAGGAAGCTTCTTGTTTAATTGTGTCATTTTATCTGAGGGATAAAAGGGAAGAAATAAACAGAGTGGCTGGTTTGCAAAAATAGGATGGTGCTGGTTTTATTTAGGGTGTCTTTTCTTTCTGCATTCTGAGTTTGCCCTTTAGGAATATTTGGGCAACACAAGAGGCCTAGACAGCTGTGTTACACCAGCAAGCTGCACACTAGGGCACTGGGGAAAGGAAGACAGTAGTAAAAAGAAATCTGGATAAGGTAGCTGATTAAAAAGGGGGAGAAATGAAAGCTCTCTCTCTTTTCTCCCAAGTTAGGAGAAGTAACTGGCTGTACTTCACCCTTTATCTGACCTGGCTAGGGCAAAGCCTAAGTTTTATTTTCTTAAAGCCTCAGAGGAGCCTTTTCTGGAAGCTGCGTGGTTATTTCAAAGCTGGAAAAAATAATTGTTAGGTTCCTGTGGAAATTTATGAAAAGAAAACATTTTTCTTGACTTCCTTCTCAAAACCCGTGATTGATGGAAGGAACGTGGTTTGGGAACATATTTTGAAAGCAGAGTGGCAAGAGATGAGACTGGAAAGGTGAGCAGAGGACAGTGCCTTCAGGCCCTGCCTGGAGTTTGCATTTCATTCTCAGTGCAGTCAGCCGCCATCGAGGGTTACCAGCTGGCAAGTGGTGATCGTGGTGCAGGCCACAGTGAAGTTTGCCAGTCTGCCACAGATTTCCTCACTTTAGGGCCTGAAATAAGATCCTTTTCCTTCTTTTGCTGCCCGGTGAAATCTTACTTATCCCTCGAGATGAAGTCCAAACCTCCTTTTTCCATCGAAGGAAGTAGTTTCCAGGTATATGGAATGAGAGCATGGAGCTGAAAAGAGAGGTTGGTACTGGGGTTAGATGTTTCAGGATCTTGTGCGCAGTGGGAGGAGCTGCAGCCCTTGAGTGAATCGATTGTCCACAGGAGATCTTGAAGAAAGGGAAGAATGCGAAGGAACAGTACAGACAGTCGTCAGGCCATGCTAGAGAATTCATAACCATGAGCAAACAGATTGAGGGACAGTGGGACAGGCCCCCCTGAGGTTGGGTGGCATAAGTTGATGGAGGAAAAGTGATCTAGTTGCAACAATTTTTTTTTAATTTTGGTAAAATATACATAACATAAAATTTACCATTTTAGCCATTTTTAAATGTGCTATTCTCTGACATCAGTATATTCACGTTGTTCTTCCACCAGCACCACTATCTCTAGAATTGTTTCATCTTCCCCAATGAAAATTTTATACTTATTTAATAGTTGCAGTAATGTTTTGTTTGCAATACACGTCAACCACGGTGCTAAAACTCTATATAGGGGGACATTGTCATGGTAGGACAGAGAGATGCAAGGAAGGGGCACTGAACTGCCCGAGAGAGCATTTGCAAAGAGTGACTCCCTTGTGAGATGGGTGAGGCAGAAGCAGAGGGAGGGGTTGAACAGAGAAGAGAAATGAACGTAGGTGCCCAGCGACTTAAGTGCTTTGTGTATGTTTTTTATTTGGGGTAGATTAGGTTTACTTATTTATTTATTTTTAGAGGAGGTCCTGGGGATTGAACCCAGGACCTCGTGCCTGCTAAGCATGCGCTCTGCCACTTGAGCTATACCCTCCCCTCTTTGTGTATGTTCTTTAATGAAACTATTCTCAGATCTAAGAATAGGTTCATTCAAGAGTTTAGAGTAGGAGAGGTAGAAATGTAGCTGGTGGCAAGATGGGAAGTGTAGAACTCAAAATCTCAGAATTAACCACTTGATAAAGTGAATGTGATTTACTTACAGGAAATGCATAGCTTGTCCAGTCTAGGATAGTTACCTGGCATTGATCGAGAGGAATCCAGAGAAATTCTGTAAGAACAGTAATGGTCATAATTAAGGAAGAAACACCGTATGTATCAATTAAGTTTGTTTCTGCTTTGAATTTAGGTAATATCAGTTACCTGGAATTAGAACAAAAACAAAATTGAAAATTAAAAAAAAAAGTATGCCTTTATCTTAAAGAGCCGGCCATGATAGGGGAAGTGATGAGATAGAAGAAATATCACTAACCTAAAAGTGTGTTTGCCTCCGAGCGAATGAGTGATGTGCTGCAGGAAGTCCACACAGATAATGTCAGACAAGCTATAAATTGGGGCATGAGGATCCATTCCATAGTTGAGATAAGAAATCAGTCCTTTCATTCTCTAGAAGTAAGTATTTTTAATTAGAAGAGAATCATTGAGGTCAGATGACGTTTCAGATACAAGGTTTCTTCTCCGAAACTGCATACCTAAAATACACAAACTATCGCTATCCACACGCCGTTAGAAGGATGTGTAGCGTCTCGTCATGGGCTTCCAAAGTAGAAGAGTAATGGAACCGAGTTAAAACCCAGAATGGGCAGCAGTGTAATCCAGGATTGTGTTGTCATCCACCTGGAAACACTGGTTTGGGAGGTGCTGTCTACCTGAACAATATATGTGGTTGGGACTTTAAGTGAACATTTAACTAAAGAATTAATATAAAAATCACAGGAAAAAGATACAGTGAGCCAGGGATTATCTACTGTTGATGATGAGAAAGGCAATAGGTCTACTAAAAATCACTTAGCTTTGAGTTTATACTATCCAAGGCAAACCATCTGTTTCACAGCCTCCTGCTTTTTTAAAGAATAAATTGCTTTTATTTGCTCCTTAATCTTTTTAAATTAAGAGATAATTTATATACAGTACAATTCTCCCTCTTTAGCTTGTAATTCTGAGTTTTGACAAATGCTTACAGTCGTTTAACTGCCACAATGTTAAGATGTGGAGCAGCCCCATCACCTTTGAAAATTCTGTCCTACCCTTTTGTAATCAAGCAGTTCCTCCTTTTTCCCTGTAACCTCGGATTTATTTTCTGTTCCTGTATGCTTGCCTCTTCCAGAATGTGGAGCCTTATACATGGAGCCTTTTAAATTGGCTTCTTTCTAATGCACACACGTGTCCCCAGTTCATTCCTTGAGTGTTACGCCGTTGTACGGGTGGACCACAGTTTGCTTATCCATTCACTGAGTGAAGATCAGCTGGGTGTTTTCCAGCTTTTGGTAATTATGATAAAACCTCTGTAAACATTCTTGTGCAGGTTTTTGTGTGAATGTACGTATTCATTTCACTTGGTAAGTACCTAGCAGTGTGATTGCTGGGTCATATGGAAGTGATTGTTTATAAGAAACTGCTGTGGCTACTGTTGGGTAGCTTAAATTTAGTTACAAATTTGTGGTGGATGCTGAATATAATTGCAGATTATCTACTGTGGACAGTGAGATTCAGTGATATTTTAATTACCACTTCCTAGTTGCAAATCATATTTTGGTTTTCTAGTTTTTGTCCATATAGATTCAAAATTAGATTCTATTGTATCTTAATTTATTGTGCAAAACTGAATTTAATTTATTCAAGGTTATTATCTTACTAGTGTTACTGGCCAAGATTTTTAACATCTTAAACCTACTTTTCTCTTCTGCAGAATGGTAATTATTATTCCTTACCTCACCTGTGTTATTCCTTTTACAGAAAAGCATTCCATTCTGTAAAATAGTGATAAA
Organism: Camelus bactrianus; assembly: GCF_048773025.1. Taxonomy (NCBI): domain Eukaryota; kingdom Metazoa; phylum Chordata; class Mammalia; order Artiodactyla; family Camelidae; genus Camelus; species Camelus bactrianus. Next base: position 20,442,774 of record NC_133572.1, read on the forward strand.
TTATTATTACCTCACAGTGAGGATTTAATGAAATGCTGCATGGAAAGTGCTTACCAGAGCACCTGGCACAAAGTAAATGTTAGCTACGGAAAAAGAAAAGGTATTTGTTTGAAAACCAAACCTGAGATTATAATTTACACATTGCCATCAAAACTCAGGAAGCACAGAAGTTGGTGCATTTTCATGACAGGGAAACATTCTGCTTTTTACATCACTGAAATTTGCCAAGGCTAAGTGGTTTTGGAATCAAATATAAACAGTTTCCCTGTCACAGTGAAATTTAAACACATGGGTAGAGTTTGTGAAGGACATAGACGATAATTCAGGTTTTTATCCTTCTTTCTTTGACTCCTTTTCTCCATGTTTGAATTGTCTGTTCTTTTTAGATTAAAACCTATTCATGCCTAATGTGCAGATTTCTTTTATTAAGAATTATTAAGTTGATAAGTCCACTGTTTGATGAGCAGATGGAAGTTCCTGTGAGTCCCATCTGAATATGTAACACATAACCCTCACGCTGCGTCTGGAGTGTTGCCCACCTGCCCTGACTTTAAGCAGTTCCCAAGCAGGTACAATTGAGCCAGAGCTTTAGGCATCAGGGAGTGTCAGGACCCTAGACAGGAAAGTCTCTGCCCGAGTGGTTCTCCACGTATGGTCCCTGAATTGCAGTCCTGGATGAGTAGTGTCAGCGTCACCTGGGAGCTTGTTAGAAATGCAAATTCTGGCAGCCATTGTGGAAAACAGTATGGAGATTCCTCAAGAGACTAAAAATAGACTTACCATATGACCCAGCAATCCCACTCCTGGGCATATATCCTGAAGGAACCCTACTTCAAAATGACACCTGCACCCCAATGTTCATAGCAGCACTATTTACAATAGCCAAGACATGGAAACAGCCTAAATGTCCATTGACAGATGACTGGATAAAGAAGCTGTGGTATATTTATACAATGAAATAATACTCAGCCATAAAAAATGATAAAATAAGGCCTTTTGCAGCAACATGGGTGCTCCTGGAGAATGTCATTCTAAATGAAGTAAGCCAGAAAGAGAAAGAAAAATACCACATGGTATCACTCATATGTGGAATCTAAAAAAAAAAAAAGAGAGAGACAAATTAACATATATAAAATAGAAACAGACTCACAGATGTAGAATACAGACTTGTAGTTGCCAGAGGGAAGAGGGGTGGGAAGGGATAAACTGAGAATTTGAGATTTGCAGATACTGACTGGTATATATAAAATAGATAAACAAGTTTATACTGTATAACACAGGGAAATATATTCGATATCTTGTAGTAGCTCATGGTGTAAAAGAATAGGAAAATGAATATATGTATATTCATTTATGACTTTGTGCTGTACACCAGAAATTGTAAACTGACTATAACTCAATAAAAATAAATAAAAAAGAAATGCAAATTCTGGGGTTCTACCACAGATTGGTTGAATTCAACTCCTGAGGGGACCAGGCAGTGTGTATTTTAAAACACCATCCAATTTGACATAATGTTGTAAAATGACTATAACTCAATAAAAAAAATGTAATAAGAAAAATCAATAAAATGCCATCCAGGTGATCTGATGTGTGAGAACCACTGCATCTGGACACACTGAGGAGGGCTTTGGAGAGGTGACTTTGAACTGTAAGAGTGATGTCTGTGGCTTGTTACTTCATTGTGATTTTTACAAATATTTTAATTGACACTAATTTTTTAGGGCTATGCAGAATTTTGGAAATACTGATTAAATGCTATAAACTGAAAAATAAATAATATCTTACCAGTTAAATAATGTTCCGAAATAAAATATAAACTTTGGTTTTCTTAGGAAATTTGAGGAGTATTTATCCACTCTGCACTGTTTATTCAGTAAGATCAGCGAGCTGTGCTCAAATGGATAGGCAGTCGTTAAGTGGCAGAATAATATTTGAGATAATTCAGAATGACATTTTAACATCTTCAAGCATGTGAATCTTGAATCTGTAACCTCTCTGGTCCAGGGCATGGACCCAGTTCAAGTGGAAACAAACTGTTTTCATGCTGGCTTTTTGGGAGCATTACTAACAGTTAAGGAATTAGTCAGTTTATAAACTGTCCTATTCCCAAATGCATTTCTAGTGCATCTGAAGTGCCCATGGACCTCCGGTGTTGTTTGTTTTACTGTAAAAAACAGACATCTCTCCATCCTCCAATACGTGGTCTCATGAAGCACTCTGCAGCAGCCCTCCTCTGGGGAGGTGTGGCATTGTATGCACAAGGTCGTCCTCGAGCCGTTAGGTCCAAGAAGGTCCTGAAGTGAGCAGTGCACCATCCGAGCTCCCGGCTGGCATGTGGGGTCTGCAGGCCATCAGAGGCTTTAAAGCCAGGAGTGAGATTTTATTACATGAACTTTAAAAGAGTAGAAGCCAAATATTTGCTTATTAAACCAAAGTAGACTGATTATCAATATACGTGAAAGCATGTCCACTGATCAAGGTAAGTGGTTTCATTTTCTGATGTATATTTCTCTCTCTCTCTCTCTTTTTTTTTTTTTCCAGTGTGTGGGTCAGTCTGTAACACAGCATGCTGAGAGACATGAAAGCTGCAAAGTTTGGTTTTAAGTTAAGAATAAGGTTCATATTATTTTTTCACTTTAACGTTAAAATGTGTACTATTTTCATGGTTTTTAGCTCTTCTGGGGGCTGTTTCTGGGTCAGTGAACTACAAGTTTTAATATAGTTCTGTTTCTCTGACTCATTCTTAGTAACATTAGAAAAGTTTGAAACTTTAGTCACTGATGGGAGAATGAAGAGAAAGAAAGCAAAAGTTTTCTCTTTTTTCTTCCATTTCTGGTGCGAACAAAGCGAAGAAATGTTTGCCACTCATCCTTTTCTAGGACTGCTGCATGGAGTGCTGTCCTGTCCCAGCAAGCAGGCAGACACATCCCGCCGTCCCCGTCTTCTTGTTTTCCATGTAAGACGCTGAGCTGTTGCAGGGACAGGCATGGTTTTTTTTTTTTTTTTTTTGATTGCTAGTGGCATTAAGCCACTGTTTTTTCCTCCAAAATTCTAGAGGGCATATTAATGAGAAATTGATTCTTTCAAAGAATAATGAAACTCTGCTGTGTGGTAGAAATGTAATCATGTGACAGGAAATTTCTGCTAAAAATATTTTTTAAAACTGGTATGGGTACGTTTTGTGAAGCTGTTTTCCCATCGTGGGTGCATGGACCTTCCTGAAGAATGTCTACCCTGCTTGTCTGTGCTGTTAAAACAGGGTGAACTGAATCTTAGGCAGTCTGCACAGTCACCAAGATTCTCTGGTAGTGTCACCTCTTTGCTTCTTTTGGCCTGGGGAGGGGGCTGGGGGGTTGCGCTGGGTGTGGAAGCCCAAGGGCGGGGTTGCAGCGAGGACGAGGCTCCCTCCCACAGCTGCACAGCCTGGCTGGCCCTGCTCCCAGGTTCTAGGAGCTGCTAGAGATGCTGTAACCCCGTCCCTGCCTGCCCTGGCCCCCTCCGTTATCCAGGAAGAAGCCTCAGTTCCTTTGCAAGGATTCCACTTGTTCTTGTACCAAGTTCAAGGCTTGTGGGCTCTCTCCACCGTTTGCCATTGCACTGTAAAATGGGATTTTTTTTTTTAAGCAGCGAAAGGGAAGTATTTTCTTTCTCTGTTAGTGAAGTTCTCTCTTCCTCTGAAACGGCGTCTGTTGTTTCTCATTCCACCTTCAGATACTTAGGGATGGTTGGAGAGAAGCAGTGTTCCCTCCTGAAAAGCAGCCCGGGTGGAGAGAAAAGTGCTTCCCGGAGTCTTCTGCTCTAATGGGAAGCTCTGTGTAATGCGTGGCCACTACAGTTTACACGTTCCTTTTAAGGTTTTTAAACTGAAAAGCCAGTCATGTAGCACTTCCTGTCCACACTGCTGGGTTATTTGACTGCTATTTTGTTGTCCAAGAAAAATTTTAAATATGTACATTTAGTGTACATGTTACTTGTAAAAGTTTCATCTCTTTTTAATGACTTGAAGAAACTTTCCTTTTTAAAACTTATGCTTGTGGGCAAACTCCCATGAAAACTGAAAAGAGAAAAATGGAACGTGAGGCATGGCTCAATGGGAAGTACTCTCCAGTCTTTGCAGGGATGATGAAGCGGCCTTCATTTGATATGCATTCAAATTGTGTGTAAATTAAATTGCAATTCAGGATTAAGACTTAAACTGGAACAGCCCTCCTTAGACACTGGAATACCAGTCATTCAAAAAAGAAAAAAGCCTTTCCCTGGGTGCTTATGAGGTTTATGCATCCCTGCTACCTTTCTGACCTACCATCTGGCCATCATGTTTATGCTGTGCTATTTCTTATGTATAAATTAGGGAGCTAACTTTTATCGGTCTGAAATTTATTCTTCAAGGTCTTCACCCTGATTTAACTATGCTCTCCGACTTAGCCCTCCCACAGTCCCTGTCACACTCTGTGTAATGGTCTTTCCCCTGCTAGTCGGCCCAGGGCCTGCAGCCGGCAGTCATACGTTGCGGCAGATGGAAGGAGAGTGCCTCAGAAAAGAAGAACAGTGTTAGTCACGGAAGCTGGTGGTTCTGCATGGTGGTTAGTAAACCCTGGCCTGGGGAAAACCTCTCTTTCCCCTCTTAGACAAAAAACCTGCCAAGTTGTGGTAGCCTGGCCATCTCCATGTCATTATATATTTCTTATGCTTGGGCCCCAAACCCTCGTCTTCCTTGAGTCTTTTTTCTCTTACCAATCTGTTAGTCCAATCTGTCAATCAGTTCTACTTTGAGAGATATCAAATTGACCGTGTCCCTTTTTTTTTATTAAGTGAAAGCAAGTTTATTTAGAGAGACACATTCCATAGACAGACTGCGGTCCATCTCAGAAGGGAGAACAGCCCTGGAGCGTGGGTCATCTCGGAAAGGGAGAGTGGCCCTAGGAGATGTCACTCCAGAGACATAGAGAGGCGTCTCAGAAGGCAGGAGAAGCCCCAGCTGACCATGTCTTAATGCCTCCACTGCTACTTGCCCGGTCCAGGCCACACTCAGCTTTTCCTTGGATTATTCCGGTAGCTTCCTCTCCACCTTTGACCTCCTGAAGTCTGTTCTTCACCCAGCAGCCTGAGTGCTCCTTTAAAAATGGAAAGCAAGGCATGGTCTCCTGTGCTCAGAACCTGTCAGTGGAGTCCCATCTCTGCCCTCTCAGGGACATGCAAAGCCCTGCCTATCCTGATGCCAGCCTCTGCCCTGTTAACTCTCTGCCCTCAGTGTGCTCCCTGCTCATTCTGATCTATCTGTGAAGTCTGAGAGGCCAAACTGAGCCCACTTAGCAAGAACTGAGACGAAGTCGTGGGGTGGGGGGTGGGCCTGGTAGTGAGAATGGAGCCTTTGGAGGGCTCAGTAAATGATTTCGTGTTATGAATTACAGGGTTCTCTTGGGAGAGAGGAAATAGATGGGAGAAGTTTTGGAGAGTGAGACCAAGAAATTTGGGGAACAGTTTGCATGGAGAAAATTGTGGCAAGATGAAGAGAAAATATTTAAGATGTTTTGCTATGTTTGAAGGGTGTACTCCCCCCTCTATTTTTCCTTCCCCTCCTTTTTTTTCTTTTTTTTTCCCTCCTGGGTTTAAGACAGTTAACTCTCTGAAACGCTGCTATAGGGAAAAGGTAGGAAAGGAAAGAAGATAGAATAAAATGTAACAACCTAGAAATGTTTCCTCTTTATAGTTCTGTAGAACTTGATCTGAAGGGGTGGAAAACCAGTACAAGCAGGGGCTGCATGACAGGTGTCACCGCACAGGGGACATGTTTGGAGAATGAAAAGGAGGAGCGATAGACTGTTTTTATTTGATTCAAGATTTCCTTGAAAAAGATCGCACTGAAACTAGATTAATTTGTTTAAAGAAAGACTGTGAAGCTAAGGGAACCAACAAGTGCAGAAACACGCAGAGATGTGAAAAGATTGTAACGTGTTACAGGAATAGAGAAGATCGGAATGCGGCTAGAGCGTTAGGGGTGTGTGGCTGAAGCCGTCACCGGTAGTTTGATGTCTGATGGTAAAGGGTCTTCTATGGAAATTAGAGTTTTTTCCTGTGGATCTTGCAGTCCCGTTAAAGGATTTTAAATAAGAGAGTAAGAAGATTGGTTTCAGCATTGAATGAATTCCATACAAATAGAATATATACCTTAACACAAGAAAGCAAGGAAGGGCCATTTACATGATACAGAACGTTCAGTTGGTTACCCTTCCGACCAAATACTTCTCTGTTATATTTATTACGGACGTTGCAGTCAGTTCAGTAGAGGCCAGTAGTCACACCGTTTTAACATTTAGTAGTGTGACGCACACTTAACTTGTGTCCAAAGGGATATGCGACGTGGTTTTTGTTTCAGAGGAGTAGAAGTGTTTGAATTACTGTCTGCCCTTTAATGTTTCAACTAACCATTCCTTTGCTTCATCAAGGCCAGTGCCCGTGGTTGCTGAAGTTTTGAATATTTGCCGTTTTCAGTCTTTCAAGGCAGGTAACCTGTGTGAATTTGCCATCTCTGAGGGAGCCATGGCCTGTTCCATGTTAACCTTTTTCTTTGTAGGAGCAGTGATATTAGACATAACTAAGTGTGACTGACTTAATGCTGTTTTAAAATTCAGAATGGGAAAAATGGTTACATTTGATGGCTTGGCTTATTTTTCTTCCTAACTTCCTTTATCTGCCAACCAGAATATATATATATATATGTATATATACACACATATGTGTGTGTGTGTGTGTGTGTGTATAGGAAATAAAAAGTAAGCTGGATGCAGTATTTGCTTTCTCAGTTTTGCATGACTGGAAACAATCCCCTGCACTGTTAGAAGCTCAACACACAACACTATTGTGCTCCTGGTCTAGGAAGCTGGCCTGGGGCAAAAATGAGGCCTGCTGGTCCCATCACACAGCAGTGAGTTAAGGAAAGCAAATGTCAGTGTAAGCTGTTCAATATTAAATTTTAGTAAAAGGAGATTTATATTAATATTTGTCTTACAGGAGTATCAAAATAAAAAGAGTTGAGATGGATTAGAGACTGTCACCAAGCCCTTTTTGGAAAACCACCTAAAACCACTTGTCAGGTTTTAAATTTTTAAAAATTGCCGCTAGTCAGTCAGTGTCTGCATCTACCTGTCACCGGTACCTAAGCAGTGACACTAGAGCAGTAAAAATGTCTCTAATTAATAAGGAAGTTGTTATGTAACGTCCTCACAGTCACCAGGTAAATAAACGATCATGTCAAAATTTTGACCTTTCAGCTTCTAGTTTTCCTAACCTACCCTGTTTTCTCCTAGCGGCAAAAAAAAATACACTTTCCAGATAAACATGGCCTTGCTTCCCACAGCAGGCCTGGCCGCTCCTGGCCATGGACCCCAGTGGTAGTGTCGGTGCGTTTGAAGTAAGCAGCTTTCAGGTTGAAGGACTGGCTGGCCCTACGGAGCTTTCCCCACTTGGTAGAGTTCATTTTTATCCATTATTGCCATGAAGCTAAATTTGGGTTTGAAAAGTGAATGAACAGTGCCAACAGCTACAAAACAAAGTGGGCCGAGCCCTGAGAATCGGTCAGTGATTTAAAGCCGGCGACGGGAGGTAGGCGCCGTGAAGAAGGCAGAGACTCATAGAAATTAGTGTTATCGGCAGTGTTAGGCTGGAGTGTTTTGGCTGCTGGGAAAAGGTTTAGAGAAGTCAAGTTCAGAAAAATCAGAAAAGCGGATACAAAATAAAATCAGCAAGGTCAGGAAGTATTTGCTTCTGAAAAGGATGTATTTTTCCTTTTGTGAAGAGAAATAGTAGTCCATTCTTGGTTGCTGTGACGGACATCATGAAAAACTGTTCTGTTTGGTTTTAGCAACATGCATGTCAAACCTTATGAAACATTTTGGCCAGTTTGATTTTCTTCTTCTCTCTGGACCTGCCGATAAATTTATTGTGAATAAATGGAAAATAGTTTGGCAATGGGTAAAAGGAAGAGGAAAAGCCAAGATTCTGGCTGATTTATGAACCAGACACCTTGAATAAATGAGTTGGCTACTGTAGCTCTTGGGAGAAAAGCCATCTTTTGCCCTTCAAGTTCATTTCTTACATCTGTTTTTATTTCTTTTGGAATTTATGAAGTTAAGAAAAATTTTAATTATATTGATTTCAGAAGTCTCTTCTTTCATAGCAAAGATTGAGGAGGCCAGATCATAGTTTCGGCTCTGCAGGCCACATGGTTTCTTTTGTACCACCTCACTCTGCCACCTTACTGAAAAGCATCGAACACAGTATGTACAAGAATGAGTGTGGCTGCATTCCAGTAAACCTTCACTAACAGAAGTACGTGGTGGATTTGGCCAATGAGTTGTGGGTGGTAGCCTCTCATTCAGGTCTGTTTTAATCCTCCCTTTGAGGGCCTCACGGGCTGTAGTTTGCAGTTCCTGCTTGAAAGGCATTTTAACCTCCCTACCTGAGGGCAGGCTGAAGGCCTTACCGACCCTACACAGTACCAGGCACTGATCCTGTTACAGTGCCCTCTTGCAAGCTGCTGTATATTTTTTTCCATTCCCTTTTGTTTAATTGTATAGTTGACATACAATATTATATAAGTTACAGGAGTACAATATAGTGATTCACAATTTTTAATTCACGTTTATCATTATTGTAAAATATTGGCTATGTTCCCCACGTTGTCCAAGAAGCAAAATAAGTGCTTATTGAATTTAATAAGCAAGCAAGCCTAGTTACCTCCCCCAACAAAAGAAAAAATAAATTATATATATGATAGTGAGTGTTTAAAAAACCCCACAAGATCCCCCCCCAAAATGCCTACCTTACTTTATCTCATTGGATTCTTGAGAGGAACAAATGAAATAATGCCTGTAAAGTGCTTTGCGTACTGCTTACTTGGCTCAGAATGAATAATATTGTTAGATTTTATTAATACCGTTATTACTAATAGTAGTAAGAACAGCATTAGCATTTGCAAGCAAATTTATAGTAAACTGTGTAAGTTTTAAAGCACTATGAAATCCCAAGTTGTGATAGTTAATATTTTTGTGACATTCAGGATAAATATCTCCGTGTGTGTGTGTATGTGTGTGTTACTGAAGGACATAGCAGCAGTGCATCCTTCTCATTCCCTCTCTGAAGCTATGCACTGCGGTGCATTTATACAAACTCCTTTTGGTGTCTAGAAAACAAATCAGTTGAGAAAAGGCTGTTTGAAAAATAGCTGTTTTTTTCAGGGAGCATAGCCTATTCCAGTACCCTGTACGGGTTATAAGTCTTCAGGAAGAAGTCGGCTTTCTTATCAAACGAAGGGTTTTGCCTGATCTTGGGGTTTAAACCCACAGGGAGATCACAGAACAAAGGCGCAGCTCTGCGTCTGAGTCCTGCAGCTCAGCAGAATCGAAGGGCAGTGGTGTGCTTTTGTATTCAGAGGTCTTATGATACTTGGCTCAATGGAGTGAAACTTCCTGCATTGTGCCACGTATCACTGTTCTCTGCATTGTTAATTATTACACTTTACATCCTGTTTTACAACCACTTTAAGAAAAGAAAAAGTCCCTTTGGAGATTTTTGTGTTTCCTAAATTGTAAGCACTTAAGTCTGCTAGACTGTGGGGTTTTGCAGGTGAGAGCAGGAGGGAGGTGGAGACGATGGAGGGGAGGTGGACTGGCAGGATTACAGAACGTAATTGCATCTGATTTTTTAACCTCCAGTTTTGGGCTCCGTGTGCAGGACCCTAGCGCCCTAACGCTGCTTTTGTGGTCAGCACATTGTGGGAGTGTGCAGCCTCGAAGCTGAGGGCGGCAGGGTCACGTCCAAAAGCCAAGGCCAGGTTGGAGTTTCAGTTCGTAATCTGAGAGTCCTGAGGGCAGCCAGGATGATTAGCAGGATGTCAGGAGCAGGCGGTGGTAACGGAGATAGAGAAGTGTGGGAAACAGCCTGGGCAATAGCTGTTAGACGTGGCAGTGCGTCCCTGGGGCAGCTTTTCCCAAAATGTATTCTGACACCAGCTCTGTGGGGGTGTTAACTGGTAATATATGATGGAAAGTTTTCCTGATATACATACTGGGTTCAAAGTTAAACAGTTTTTATTTTTAACTGTAGGACTTTTCGTGGCTTCTCATGTGGCCATTGCCATTGTGAGGACACAAGTTTTATATTGTCAAATTCGGCAGGTCACAGATGTTTCAGAATCATGGTTAGTTGGTTAGTTGGTTGTGGGTTGAGGCTGGGGGGTATTGAGAGATCCTGTTGCCAGAGTAGTGCTTCACATGATACACTTTGGGGAAAGTTGTCCTAGGGCACGTGACACGTGCTGTGGCTTTTCACCTGGGCTCTTTAATGGGCCACAGTGAACCCTGCGGAGTCCTGAAGGAACTGGCAAATACCCAGAAACCTGCTCGTGCTCTCGGTCAGTGCTTTCCCTCCCTCCAGCCTAATCACTGGACTGATGTCGGTTACTGTTGTTAATAAAATTAAGGAAACCAGTCCTTTTTATAGGAAGAAAGACAAATGATTTAACCCGTAATCACTGAGACTAAAAACAGCAACAACATGAGTCAAAGCCTCTGTCCAGCTGGCACTGTAAGGGGCAAATAGGCTTCCCCCCTCCTAATAGGCAATGAAATGATATTTTAAAGACGATGTCAAAGGGACTGTATCTGAAGACTTTAATGATGAGGCAGCTAGGGTGTCAAGGTTGGCCAGCCCTAGTGAATATCAGGGCAGACTGTTCGTCCGGGACAGTCTCGCCGGCTCCTGTCACACACACAGCTCTCTTCTTACTTAAAGGCACTGATTCCCTGTCATATTAGTGAGGAGCCTAAGTAAGCATTACCCTTTTCTCCTCTCTGTCCCTCCCTCCTTAAGCCAAGCCCCCTGCAGACTTTATCCTTCATTTGTTTCAGAGCCATTCCTTTCCTCTTCCGCCTCTGCCTTTTGCTCGTAGGCCGGGTTCTTGCCCTGTGTGAGGACTGACTGGGGCAGCTGCTCCCTAATCACAGTTAGCAGGGGATCTGGGGGTGGGGGCTCCAGATACTATGGAATTGTATGTATCTCTTTCCCTCTTTAAACCAGGAATTACCTGAAGGTAAGGCTTATGTCTTATTTCTCCTTCCGTCCCCGGAGTACCTGGCACTTTTCATTATTAGGGAGTTACCACTCAGCACTTGTAAGGAGGGACAAAAAGGAAAAAAGAAAGAAATAGAAGAAAGTAGAAGCCTGATGGGTGTTGCCCGTCATTTTGCAGTGGATCGTTGGATAGTCTTGGCGCTTACAAAAGCAGTTCGTACTTTGGAGGTGTAAAGGTGAGAGCTAGTAAAATTAAATAGTGAGTTTAAGTGGACACAGGCACTTAAATGGGCTTTTCAGAAAATGATTCATTGTTAAAAACCAGCAATTATGCCTAATACGGAGGAAAGTCAAATGGAGGAAAAGTGAAAGCAGTGGGTGGAACCCAGGACGCACATTTACAGTCATGGTCAAGGGGGAAGAATGTGGTTAAATTGTTCAGGGTTAAAATGACCTACCGTAAATTCTACTCCTCATCGAATGTCAGACACCATTTTATCATTAGTAACACTGTCATCAAGTTTAACGTACCAGGCCACGTACTTGTGAATAATTCATTGTTGTGTTAATTTGCAAAAGAGTATTAATTAACCGTAATTTATCCAAAATGGTCTACTGGGAATCTCTGAAAGTGGCAGAGCCACTGAAGCAAGTGGCAGCTCCTGAGAAAGTAAGCCAGGATGGGCGAGTGCTGGGTGGTGGCAGACGAAGATTTAGCCAGTGGTAAGGGCACATATAGGCAGTCAGGGCAAACACAGGAGGCAATTTAAGAGGCTGGAGGGAGGAGAGAGTACAGATCTGGTCCCCTGATCCACTACCCGGGCGTTTACACAGCACTGAGTATTATACGAGCAGTAATAATAATAACAAAGGGTCACTGAGCGCTTACCGCGTGTCATCTGTTGCTCTGGTACTTCCACTAGAATTCATTAAATCTTAGTCCTCACTACATTATGGTGGGGAGAAGCATGATGAATGCTACGAACTCTCTTATAGATCAGGAAACTGAAGTCAGTCAGTCAGTCACCCAGCTATTAGGTGAAATGAGAGTTTTATGACTAAGGTGCCCTGAAGAATGTTTAAATTGCTGTCAGGGTATGTTTAATAACTAGTACAATCGGCCAGGAAACAGCCAAGTGTCATGCCCCGGGGGTCAAGGAAAGCTGCCTGGGTGTGCGCGTGCGTGTGTGTGCGCACGGCATCGGAGCTGCCTTTCTGACACAGGTGATCGTACGGGGGGAGAGCTAACGTCGGTTATCAGGACCACCTGCGCATTAATATACTTAGAGATGTTTAAACGGTATATTCATCAATTTCAAAACTTAAAACTGTCAGGAATCTTACGCTCTGGCCAAAAGTGTGACAGCTTCAAAACTCAGCACTTACTTGGTTGCCTGGATAGGCATCTTCTCAGGGTTCTTTCTCATGGTCAGCACAGCAGTGATGCAGGGCGTTTTGATAATCAAGGGCCCCGTTTCTTCCACCTGGTTATGAAAAAGAAGGAGCCAAGAAATGAGTGTTTGTTATAAATTGGCGACCGTTTATTGGATAAAGTCCAGTAGGCTGTAACCTCCTCGGACTCTGGTGGTGTCAACTAGAGCTGCCCTTTGTAAGGAGGCAGAAAGAGACACATGTAATTGATTGTGGCTTCTCTCTACTCCCACCTTCCGCCCTACTTGTGGCTGCAGACACAGAGCAAATTTTGTGCTTTAAATAGCAAGAGCTTTTCCGTAATCTTGACCAAAATTCTTGGTCAAATACAGCCAAAAGGGGAACCTCCATCAGTGCTTAGTTGGGGGTGGGAGAGCTGCCTCCAGCCCCCTTCCACATGCAAGGGGGTGCCGAGGAGGTTTGGTCTGTACCTAAAATAACGCCATGCCAAGGCACAGCGGAGCACAGGGACCAGCCAGCCCCAGCAGACCCCGAGAGCCCATGTTTAAATTGTAGTGATACATGTAGTCTGCGACACATACATACACGTAACAGGTGCCATGGCCGTGGCCTCATCTGTGAGCTCCTACTTGGAGCTAGAATGTTGACAATCTTAGTGTGATGTGTTTCAGTTCATCTAACAGCATTTCAGCTTTGAAGGGGCTGATGACAATTCTTTATAGAAATCTTACTATCCTTTTCATTCCCTTCTGAGTAGCAGAAAAATTCAATGATATTGTTTGGAGCATGTTTCAGGAAAATAAAATATTTCTAGTTTGAAAACAAAAATTACTTTTGTGTTTTTAGAGGCTGTATTTACTTTATTTCATTGCGCGCATATGTTGTTGCATTTACCGTGGATACAATAGAAATAATTACCTTTTTACACATTTATATCATACAGTGGTGGGACCCTTAAAAATATTGAATATTCACAGTTCCTTCCCTTCAAGGCTTATTTTAACTTCATATTACATTTGAACTTCAAAGATCTGAAGCAAGCTACTTTCCCTGACAATTTAACTCTCTGCTATTCTGTGATTTTAGGATTTTCCAAATGCTCAGTCTGAAACATTGACAGCCATTGTGCATTTTAGTTAGTGGCTCTAATAAATGTGAATAAAATTAAAGATTATAATAAATGGAAATCTTTCAGTCAGTTGCTGGGATTTGGGGCTGCTACTGTTTTTATCAAGACAAACATCTGGGTAGTTCCACAATTCCAGATGTTCGGAAATCTGGGCTGTAAGGGAGATTATTTGGCTATAGTTTTTTTTTTTTCCAGTTACTTAGAACTCATGTATAAATAATCTTGAATGTTTCAAAATTTAACATTGGAATGGAAATGTTTGAAATTCTGTATAGCTCGAGTTCTCAGACAGCTGTGTCATCTCCTTATTGTTGGAATTTAGAAAACAGCTCTTATGAAATGGAAAATAAGAATGTAGGCGAAGGAAGAGAAACTTGTCAAAGGTCTCTGGAATTCATTTGTTCAACAATTACTAACTGAGCATCTAAGGGGATGTTCCTGAGACATTCCCAGAGTTTACATTCTAACCAGGACAGGCAGTTAACAAAATAATGTTAGTTTGTTAGAAGGTGACAAATGCTATGGTTTAAAAAAAAAAAACAAAAAAAACAAAAAATCACACACACACCTGTAAAACATGGTAAAAGTAGCGCTTATACTAGGGAGAGTGTCTGGGTAGCCCCACGTCAACAAGATGCAATTTGAGCCAAGATGTGAAGAGAAAGCAGTTTGCTGGGGCAGGAACATTCCAGCAGAGAAGAGCCAGACCCAAGGCTGTAAATAAAGTGCGCCTGGCCTGCGGGAGGTGCAGCAGGGGCCGGTGTGCCTGGAGTACAGCGAGCAAGCAGGCAGTACTCAGCGACGAGTTCAGGGGTAAGGGGACTGACACCAGGTCACGCAGAGCCTGTCAGCCAGCGTAAAGAGGTGACTTTGTAAACTGCGAGTGACGTGTGGCCCCATTGGAGAATTTTAAGCACCAAGGGTGACATGATCTGACTTGGGTTTTAAAAGGGATCTCTCTGGTCCTGGCTGAAAATGTGTACTGGGGACAAGGGTAGGAGCAGGGAGACCACGTGGAGGGTCTTAACTGTAGTCCAGTTAAAGATTATGGTAATTTAGGCCAAAACAGTAGCAGTGGAGGTGGTGGTGGTAGACGGTAGAGTTGGCAGAATTTCCTAAGGGATAGGATGTAGGGTGTGAGAGAAAAAGGGAGGACTTTGCGATGCTTCCAAGCTTTTTGTTCTGCGCATAGATGAAGTTGCTATTAATTGAGATGGAGAGGACAGTAAAGGTGGGTAATTTTGAGTGAGAGTTGGCAGACAAGGGAATCAGATTTGGGTGTGTTGAGTGTGAGTTAGCTCTTAGAAATGCTAGTGGAGATGCTAGGTAGGCAATTGAATATATTAATTTTTTTTACCTTTTATTCATTGAGCAAGGGATATGCTTTTTTAATTAAAAGTTTTGTTGAAAATGCATAACATAGAGGTTACCATCTTAACTGTTTAAAGTGTACAGTTCATTGGCATCCTAAGTACATTTACATTGTTGTGCTTCTGTGACCACTATCCATCCACAGAACTTTTGATCTTCTATAACTTAACTCTTGTCAAACAATAACTTTGTATTCTCTCATCCCTCCAGTCCCTACCAACCACCATTCTACTTTCTGTCTCCAAAGCTGACTACTCTATGTACCTGATATAAATGGAATCATACAGTATTTGTGTTTTTCAACTGGCTTATTGCACTTAGCATAATGGCCTCAAGGCCATTCGTATTGTAGCATGTATCAGAATTTCCTTCCTTTTCAAGGCTGAATAATATTCCATTGTATGTATATGCCACATTTTGTATATCCATTCATCTGTCAGCAGGTACTTCAGTTGCTTCATCATCTTAGCTATTGTAAATAAGGCTGCTCTGAACATAGGTTCTCATTCATTCCCTCAGCCTACACCACTCCTAATCCCCAAAGTTTGCCATGTTACCTTCCATCCCTTTCAGTACATTTATACGTGTATATATCTTACGTCTTTTTTAAAAATGGGATTATAGTGTACATATTTCTCTGCAGCTTTTTTGTCTTTCATTTAATAAAGTCTTGGAGATCTTCCCAGTCTTATTTTTGTTTTTCTGTTTTTACAGCTGCATGTGTTACATAATGTTGCTTTCACTGTCCATGTGCATATATTTTTACACACAGATGAAATTGTTTCTGTAGATTAGATTCCTAGAATTAGGTTTCCTAGGTCCAAGGAAACTTCTTAAACTGTCCATCATATTTCCTTCTTTAAGATCCTTTATGGTTTGCTTATTATTTGGTGGGGGGTGGCGGGGTAGATTTTATTATTGGGTGCTAACAGTTTGGGAAACTGAAATCATTTCCTGAAATAAATTTCCTTGCTGTGGATTTGTTCCCCTTGGCAAATGAGTTGTAAATCACGAGTTTTATAACCTGAATGGCTTTATTATTTTTTTTAAGTGCAATTGATCTCTCAATCTAGACAGTTTAAATGGCACATGGGAGGTATGACCCATATCCAGGACAAATGGGGAGTTTTTGAAAGGATGATAGGAGAAGACTGTTGAAAAATATCTTACAATAAATAGAATATTCTGCAGTGGAGACACTAGGCAGACACCACCCTACCCAGAGACCAAGGTTAGCGTCACATGTGACAGTCATGCTGAATATCATGCAATGATATAACACAGTGGGATGGATAGCATGCCTCTGGTGTTCTTTCCCAAACCCATAAACCCAGTCTAATCGTGAGAAAACATCAGAGAAACCCAGTGTGAGGGACGTCCTACAAAATACCTACTCCCACTCTTCAAAAGTGCCAACGTCATCAAAGATAAGCAAAGACTGAGTAACTGTCTCATGGATTGGAGAACTAAAAGCAACACGGTATCTTGGTTTGGATCCTGTGACAGAAAAAGGATGTTAGAAAATTGGTGAAATCTGAATGAAATATGTGGTATTGGGCCAATATTACGTTCTTAGTTTTGTCTGTGTTTAACACCATGGTTATCTAATATGCTAACTTAAGAGTCTGGGTGCAACTCATGTAAATCTAAAGTTATGTCAAAATAAAGTGTTTTTTAAAGTATCTCTTTACTTCTGGACAGTATACTTCTAAGAAGATTGTCTGCCCTAGAAGCTACTCTGTGCTCCTGAATCAAGAGATTTTCTTGCAGGAGGAGGGTATAGCTCAGGGATAGAGTGCATGCTTAGCATACACAAGGCCCTGGGTTCAATCTCCAGTCCCTCCTCTAAAAATAAATAAATAAGTAAACCCAATTACCCCCCCCCATAAAAACATTTTTAAATTTTTTAAAAAAGAAAGATTTTCTTGTCCTGCAGGGTGGAGCCCATCCCGATGTGCTGGGCTAGAGACTCGGTGCAGTTGGGGGAGATGTTACGCGTGGGTGAGGCAGTACAGACATGAACACAGCCAGGCCACAGAGATGTGATCTGACGTCATGGATGCCATGACAAGAAATCAGGCTTGAAGAATCAAGAACCAGTGGACTTTGCTTTGGAGTAAATCCAATCTCAATTTGTGAAAAGAGCCTGTCAAGAATAAGTTGGCAAAACATAACAACCCAACACAAAGTTTTGCAAATAGCAGGCAGTCCCCCTAACCAGTCAGAGCAATTATCTGCCACTCACCTGTGTCGTGCAAAAGAAGACACATAAATGAAAGTTAAGCCATAGTGGGAACCTCTTCTGTTGGAACAGGGAGGTCTGTGCAGCCAAAGATGAGGCTGAATTAACTGAGAATATCTGAGAATACCCTGCAGTTAGCATCTGTCTAGACAATCTTTACAGGAGGTATGACCCGGCAAGCATAAGTGAGTGACTCCAAGACAGAAGAATACAAAATGGTTAGGACCAGTGGCTAAGCAGATTATCAGCCTTCATGAGGAGACAGTATGTAAATACTAACCCATGCCAACTTAATGTAACTGGTTGTATCTGTGCCCAAGATAACTGTTTAATTACCCCTACTGGTTCTTCTTGGTAAACTGGAATCTGAAAGCCTCTATGGTTATTATAAAATTTATTTAATGGGTAGACCATCTGGTTACAATTTTGGTTTCAAGTCCCTGTTATGCAACTGGTACCCAAATAAGGACTGTCTCCAAATGTGAGTAGGCTGAGTCCGTCATAAACAAACAAAAAGAACTTTTCCTTTGTATTGCTAGTATCCAAGATGTTAGAAGATGAACTATTTAATGAAATGGTGCCATCTAATTTTAAGCACACTTCCTGTACCATGATGTGTTTGATCTATACCAGTAGTCAGCAGACTTTTCCTATAAAGGACCAGTTAGCAAATAATAGTAAAGATTTTGGGCTTTCCATGGTCTCTGTCTTTGCTTTTTTTTTTTTTTAAATGACCTTTTAAGAATGTGTTTTCTGTGTCTTTCACCATATTTTCATACCTCATGGTAACGGCTGAAGTTTGGAGACGAGTTTTAAACAATGATCTGCAATGAAGTTTGTGGCAATGGATTTTTTTTGTCACTGGCAAAAGATTATAATCGTGACTTTAATGGATTTAAAAGAAAATGGGTGTGTAGTTGATCTCTTACTGCAGGCATTTTGGCACATTCATCTGAGATGTTCTCGAATTATCTTGTAAACCTATGGGATCCTGACAATTTGCTATCCAGAAATTAAGTGCCTAGTTTTTAATTTCAGATTATTTATTCAGGATATGTTTTGTTTCTAAGTAGGTTCTTTTTTTTTTATTGAGTTATAGTCAGTTTACAATGTTGTGTCAATTTCCAGTGTAGAGCACAATTTTTCAGTCATACATGAATATTTATGTATATTCATTTTCACATTCTTTTTCACCGTGAGCTAAGACAAGATCTTGGATATATTTCTCCATGCTATGCAGTGTGTACTTGTTCATCTATTCTAAATATACCTGCCAGTATCTTACAAATCTCAAACTCCCAGTCTATCCCTGCCCATCCCCCTCCCCCCTGGCAACCACAAGTTTGTGTTCTATGTCTCTGAGTCTGTTTCTGTTTTATATCTAAATGGGTTCATTTTCAAAGTGGTTTCATCTTTTAATTCATAACAGTGGTGATCTGTTTTTTAAAGATTCAGTTTGAACACTGCTTTATCCAGTTGGCAGCCCATTTTTGCAGAAGGGTGTCTGATAAAACTCCTTTAATATGTTTTAACATGAGTCTCTAATAACTTCTCAGACAATACTTGGAGCTGTTAATAGCTTCTAAACTTTATCTGAAGAAATTTTAAGGGGAGCACAGAAAGTAAAACAGTACTGTAGTTTTTAATCAATATTAATCAAGAATCAATTGAAGTATTTACTCAATAGAGAGTTGATTGGATTTTATTAGCTTTTCTTGTTTTAAATAATAATTAAGGCTTTTATCTCTAATGATTCTCGTTTTAGATATTTGGCTTCTATAAAAATGAAACTCTTTGTTTTGTAGTCAAATGATAGTTTCTTAAATGGCACATACTTTTTAATGATAGTGGATTTCCTGGTAGAAATTTTATTTTCTCCTGAACAAGGTCCAATCTGTTGTTAAAATCACCGTGTCAACTAGAAGAAAGGAAAACTTAATGTGCATATAAAGAGAAAATGCTGGCATATAATTTCTTGAAAAGTCTCTGAAATTTAGTATTTAACTTCTTATATCAGAAATTGAACTAAGAATTGACCTGTTCTCCTTCATCTGTCTCATGATGCTTTAAAAGATTTCAAGTTGTAAATAAATGTAACAGTGTTATCTATATAATCTCATTTTTAAAAAACCATGGGTAATAATAACTCATATGTGTTCATCTGGAGTCTGAGTAAGCTAGTAAGACAAGGGTGTGGGGGGGGGACTGGGTGGGTGGGTGTGTATTTGTATTTGTTCATTTCCAGTCAAGCCATTCTTCTAGAGCCTTTAGGTCAGCTGTCACACTCATGCTTTCTTGCTTTGTGTTTTTGAACCACTCAATGACTGGTGACTGACTGGCTGCTGGAAGGGAAGCTTTTAACAGCTTAGTGCTGGGGCCCCCTGGCCCTCTCCTTCGCCTGCATCTAGCAGCTGCATTCTGCCCTTTCTGTGGCCCTGCCAGGAAAGTGGATGGGGGTGGGGGTGGAGAGTGTGTGTGTGTGTGGCAGCCAGCAGTCTCTGTCAGCACACATTATAAGGTTTCTCAAGCACATGGAATGAGATCTGTCTTAGGAAAACTCTTTGTCAAGGCCAACACGTGTGGGAAGAGTATCTCTCTGCTTAGTCTGGTAACTAACTGTTTTTGTTGTGTGGGGTTAGAAGGAACCGAGTCACGAGACGTAGTTAGGCTCTACCTCCGTGTTTACCTGCCCTTTCCTTTTGAACTCTCCCAGGCTGCAGTATCTGTCCAAAGATCACTAGAATTCCACCTTCTTTGAAGAGCAGCACAGCCACGCTGGTTGATCAGAATGTATCTGCTGAAGAGGCTCAGGGAATAAATGGGAAAACGCCAGCAAAACACGCAGCTGCAAGTCCAAAGCCACAAGGTACGCTCGTCGGCGGGGGGTGGGGGGGTTGATCACGTCGGGTGCTTTGTTCATCGATGAAGGCTACGCAGAAGAATGACAATCACTAAGAAAGAGCTTCAGGCTATAAATGAGAGGAATTGGGTGCATTTATTGTTTTCAGGAGAAAAGTCAGTCTGTGAACCTGCTCAGGCGGAGTTTCTGCTCCTAAAACACCTTGTACGTTTCTCGGTTACAGTTCTTTTCATGCTGCAGAAATTATGTGTCCCCTTAATGGAACTGTGATCTCTTCATGCGTTATGCGTGACATGGTACAGAGCCTAACTTACTGTGTGTATAACAAATATGTAACAATGAATGTGTGTTTAGAAGTATTGTCAGAAAGTTACCATGACTTGCTAGATGTCAGAGGTTCTGTGGAAAATATCATTCCAAAATAGTGCATAATATACTTAGCAAGAACGTGATTTTACAATATTAAGGAACTAGGGCTCTTCAAGCTTCTTAGTAAAGACATCCACAGAAATTAAAAGTAAACAGTGCCTCCATCGAGGAATTGAGCATCCAACAAGGGGAAAACTTTATACTGGAGGAAGCCTTTCAACGTTTTGTTCAGTGACCGTTTCCTTTTACAAATAAATTTCTAGTGAACTAGGTATTAACTTTGAGAAATAGCAAAATTATAATTTTGATGATTGAGAGCAAGACCTTTTGAAATGGAACACAAAACTAAGCTATACTATGGCTTACTGTGTAGTTCCTAATATATTTTCATTTATATCAAATGAACATTCAGCTAAGAAACAATACTAGGCATTTTCAGAATCACTATACTTTGGAAAAGTCAATTTCTATGTGGATTATGTCGGATTTATTTTAGTTTCTTTCTTGTTCTTATGTTTCAAGGATTTCTGAAAGAGATATTTAAAAGGGAGTTAAAAATGGAATCTTCTAGTTTATGGGATATTTTTCTTTTTTTCCTCACTACTAGCTATATTGGTGGTGGTACGGGATACAGCTGTTGAGCAAGGTCAGATAACTGGAGATTCAAATGAGTAGCCCATCCGTGAGTTTATAATCTTATTTTTGACCATACTCCTCCCTATGACATTGATGCAAATATGAACATAGAAATTTTTCTGATCATGATTTTATTTGCACAATACAGATTCCATCTTGCTCGTTAGACCTAAGCTGATGTCAAGTAAGGTAAAAATATAAGACATAAATACAATTGAATTTTATGTAATTGCTCAGATCAAAAGCATGAATTTCATTATTTATAAAGGCTGTTTGGAAAGATTCATTGTATCACTTTATTGTTTTTTTGTACTTCATTGAGATAAATTTTAGCAATGCCCTTCCTGAGCTGCCACGTGCCAAAACAATCCTATTCTTAAGGGAGAAGACACTGACCTTGCTTTTTTACTTTTTTGTAGTTGTATCAAAGTCTATGCATTGCTGTTTAAATACATATGTTTACTTCCTATCCTGAATATGGATTAATATATAAAATTTTATATAAATACGGAGAGTATTTCCAGGTATTAAGTAAACCATGTAGAGTACTTTCTACCTCGTTTTCAAAATACTCTCACTCATTGTTTGGCCCTTCCCTGGCCCCCCCTAGCTAAAATTTTAACCCCCGTCTCACCCCTGAAATCTCTTTATTTCCTCATCCCTGCTTTGTTTTTTTCTCATTGGTTACAGTCTGGTCTACTATGTATTTAAGCCTTCATTTGTTTTTTTTTTCCTGTCTTTTACACTGCTGCATCCCCGTGCCTCTCGCACAGCATAGCAGGCCTTCAGTAGTACTGTTGAATGAACCCCTGCTCCATCACCACATTTCGTTTTTACTTTGTTTGAAACTTAGAATGGAGGGAGGGTATAGCTCAGTGGCAGAGTGCATGCTTAGCATGCACCAGGTCCTGGGTTCAATCCTCAGTACCTCCATTAAGATAGATAGATAGATAGATAGATAGATAGATAGATAGATAGATAGATGAATTATTTTTAAAACTAAAATAATACTTGGAATGTATGCCATCTAGAGACCAGCATCCTGAAATGAGGCTCCATCTTGGTATTGACAAATCAGCTGCCAAATGGATTGAGCACTGCTTACCTATCGACTTATGACTGATTGTGTTTCCCACCCTCTAGTGGAGAGAAGCCTTTTGATTCCTGCAAACCCTTAAGGACATTTGGGTGGCCGAGGCTGAGAAGTGGAGGGGGACTCCTTGCGCAGAGTGAGGGGCTATCACACTGACACCTCTCTTCCCATGTCCTTGTAAATCCCTCGTAAGGCACGTGTGGTGAGGCTGCTGGGACTTCAGGATCCATTATGGAATTTGAGTTCAACTTGAAAACTCTTATTCTGGATCAGTAGTTCTCAACTGGAGATCATTTTGCAGGCCTGCTGCGCCCCCTCGCTGGCTGTGTCTG
The DNA here is from genome assembly GCF_048773025.1 of Camelus bactrianus. Classification (NCBI taxonomy): domain Eukaryota; kingdom Metazoa; phylum Chordata; class Mammalia; order Artiodactyla; family Camelidae; genus Camelus; species Camelus bactrianus. The sequence continues at coordinate 20,465,271 of NC_133572.1, forward strand.
GGACGTGCGGCTGGCTTCTGACGGGTGCAGGCTAGGTCTGCAGCGCAGCGTCCTCCGGGGCACAGGCCAGCCCCGCAGCTGCCCCCCAACAGAGAAATATCCAACCTGAAATGTCAGTAGTCTGAGAAACTCTGATCTGGATCGTAAAAATAGCTTGTAATTAAGTTTTATTAGTTTCTCATGTGGAGTGCTAATAATATCATAGCTACAGTTTATTTCAGTGATTTTTAAAAGGAGAGAATAATAAATACCTTTATTAGTGGTGACTGTGCTCTAGCAACATCAAGTTTATGTTTTTGTGTTTATTAATTACAAGTAAGTAAATCCTAAGGATGTAATGTGCAGCATAGTGACTATAGCCAATAATACTATGTTGTATATTTGAAAGTTGCTAAGAGAGATCTTAAAAGTTCTCATCACAAGAAAAAAAATGTATAACTGTGTGTTGACAGATGTGAACTAGAGTTACCATGGTGATCATTTCGCAATGTATACAAATATCAAGTCAGCATGTTGTACCCCTGAAACTAATACCGTGTTATATGTCAATTGTATCTCTTTTTAAAATTACCAACAGGTAAATATTTTTGAAGAATTATATTTTTTAAAAGGATAAAAGAGTTAAATTTTATATTAGATAAGCTTGCATCTGAATCTAAGCTTAAGGTACAGCTTTTGAAATGGATTCCTTCTATAGTTAGAGCTAGTTTGTCCTCAGAAAATACCCTAAAGGAAACAGTGGTTTATTCACTTCACACCAATCCTACCGGTCAAGCAAACAAATTACTGAACAACTCCAATATAAGTCTTTCTTCCTGCTGACCACTTTTAATATTGGCCAATTTCCTGCCATGCTAGATAGACAGAAGTCAGAAGAACTTCCTAGCAATTAAAGGTAATTGTCCTTTTTCTCTTGGGAGCTTTGATCCATGACATTCTCCATAGTTAACTGTTTTGATAAAGCCCACATACTGTCACTTCTCAATCATTAAACCTTAATGTTTAAAAAAAGTTTCATGAACTTTGAAAGCCACATTATTGTTCAAATAATTTAGTAAATATACTCAGTTTACTCAGTTGAGTAATTCATCACATCTGCCTTAAGTAAATAATTCTATGTGTAATGTTTCATTCTTAAAGTGTAATGTGTTACAAATTTATAATGCGTTAATATATAGCCGGCTCTTGTTTTTCATAGTAAGTAAAATAAGAGCAATTGAAATCTCCTGGTAATCCCCAAATTTCAACTGATGTAAAGAAAAAAAGTGTTGCTTGCTAGCGATTCCAGTTCTACAAGGGTCAAGCCAATGGCTATCGCCTTCGCCCACCAACTATGTACCCTGAGGGGAATTCAGTGGAGAAAACCAGAGAGCACTCCTTGCTTCGGATGCACCATCCCCTGCAGAGTTCAGATGGCTATCTAAGGAAGAATTTCAATGACCCCAGGTTCTTGAATCTTCCCTACATAGAAAAGCACTAAAATCATTAACTTGCAATGTCTGTTCTTTGTGGTTAGCAGTAATCTTTTTATGCTTAACTACATGTTTTTTTCCAGTTAAAAAAAAAAAAAGTTTCTCTCTATCCTGACTCCTCCCTTGCCTCTTTGGAACAGTTCTTCAGAGCCATCGGAGAGGCTGTCTCCCTGGCTATAGTTCTCAGTAAAGTCCCCGGATAAAACTTAATGCACAACTCTTCTGTTGTGCGTTTTTCTTTCATTTGACAGTGGCAATTAGTTTCTTTTTCATTCCCAATCATTATTTTGCATACTTGGAAATTTTTGAATAATCAATTTTTTGTTCTGGTTACCGTCTGTAAGATTTCCTGCAATAGAGCCCATTTTACTTAGAGTCAGCTAGATGTCTTCAGCTGAGCACGTCCACAACTCGAATACCAATCTTCTCTACAGAAACTGCTTTATTTGTTGTGTCAGTTACTGCCAATTCCATCCTGCCGGCTGTTCGGGCCAAAAGCCTGAGTCAGTCTCGATCCCTCTCTCTTTCATACCTCACATTTAATCTAGCAGGGAAACTTCTTTTTAAAATATACCTGAAGTCTCACTAGTTTTCACTGCCTCCCTCTAAGCACTGTCGTATACACAGTAACCTCCTAACTCCTCCCGGTTTCTGCCCTGCTCCCACCCTGCTTGCCTCCTTCTCAACTGCAGCCAGCGTGGTGCTGTTGGGATTTAAGCCATGTCACATCGTCCTCAGCTCAGAACTCTAGGGGAACTTCCCCCTTCACTCAAAAGTCAAATTCCTTACAGTACTCCACCGGTCTGCATTATCCACCGGTGTGCATTATCATCCCTCCCTCTGACCTCAATACCTGCTCTGCCCGCCCGCCGGCCGCTTTGGCTCCCGTCACATCGCCCTCCGCTGGCCTCCAGCTTTCACTCAACCTGACTGAGAGCTCTTCCCCAAGTAACTCCCTTCACTGCTTTCATTCTTGTTCAAATCTGCACTTCTCAAAGAGGCCCCCTTTGAACACCTTACTTAATACTGCAGTCTGCCCTTCCCCCCCACTCCCTACACTCCAGATCCCTTCTATCTTGTTTTTTTAGCCCCTCTCCCCTTTTTTCTCCCAGCATTTAATACCTTCTGATACATGGTTTACTTATTTTTTTGTTTCTTATCTTTCCCTTTATTCATTAACGTGGTTAAGTGCATAGAACTTAATTGGTATTCAATAAATATTTGTTGGATCCATGAGAAAGTAAACATTAAAAAAAAAACCTGTGTAGATATTTAAGAATTTCTCTAGGATATGTATATTCTGCATATATATATATATATATATGTATTTCCTAATGGTTGCATTACTTTATACTCCCTCTCAAAAATGTGTAAGTTCGCATCACTTCATAGCCTCAGTGACACTTCGTATTGTTAGATTTTGAAATTTTCGTTAATCTGATGGGGCTGAAGGAGTATCATATTGTGGACTTAATTTGCATTTCTCCAGTTACTGGTGAGATTGAACCCTATTTTTTCTGTTGACATCCTTTGGGCTGCAGGGGGAAGAAGTACTACGTTGAGTTTTAGGTATAATGACCTGGAGGTGCTGATAGGACACCTAGAAGGTGTCCAGAAAGCATTTGGAAATCAGATGTAAAAGGAAAATCAGAAATGATGAGGGAGACAAGAATCATTTTCACTCATCAGTTATCTTTTCAACAAAGTACGCGCTGTCTTCCTCGAAGACAGTGGTTTTGACACTTTGGCCATTCCTGACCCTCGAGATTTTTGTCTTATGCATGTAGTATTTGTGTTCTTTTATTCAAATGTATAGTAAACCAGTAAATGTACACGTTGGGTTGTCTCCCTTGCTAAAACAGAAGCCTCCTCTCTGCTTCTAAAGTAACCGTGTACTTGATGCTCAGCTTTATCAGCATCTTTAAACTGTCTCCCTGTTAGAATATGAGCTCCTTGCTGACGTGTTAATTAATTAGTTCCTTCAGGTATTCTACGAATTTGCCAAGCACTGTGCAGGAAGTTACTGTGAATATGGTTGTGGTCAAAACAAACATTCCTTACCCTCACAGGACTCCAGCCTTGTTTCAGAGAAACCTTTATGTCTATAGTGTATTTAATACTTTCATGGCTGGTCTATTATTTAATACTACTTATTACTGCTTATCATGATAATTTATTGTAAGCACTGTAGAGAAGATACACAGTGCTGTGAAACATTTTAATAAGAGAGGCATAATTGAGATGGGAAGTCAGGAGAGTCATCTCTGAGAGACTGACTGGCTGGTAACAGACTATTTTATTTCCATCCTTCAATCAACAGTGTCTGAAATAATAATAGTAAATAAGGATATAGTAAAAGAAAATAACAATGATAAAGAAGGAACGTTCACTGAGTAAACTCTAGATTAGCTGGAGGAATTATTTTATAACAGCCTTTACACACAGAATTGTAAAGAACATGTTAACTTCCTTCTTTGAATATTCTAGTTAGGAATATTGAAATTATTCCAAATGTTAAAACTTTTTTTTTTAGTGGGTTATTGTCCTGGTTTACTGTTTTGGTATATGGTTGTCCTACACAGGAAATTTTTCCTTAAAATTAACAAATATCACACTTGTATAAGGCCCTTTCTTTCCCATGGATACTAAATTAACCTCCCCCAACCCCAAGTATATCTTGGAACATAGTATCATTTTCACTTTAAAAAAGCATGTCATTTTTTTTTAACTGGAATTTTCTTCTTGTCTGTGTTGAAAAGGAAAAATGTACATTGTTACACCTGTAGCTCTTTGTGAGATTTTTTTCCGTCTCTCTGTAAGAATTGATAACTGGCACAGAAATGGTGAAATCTAGGCCAGTGAGCATCCGGCGACTGTCAGCGAGCTGAGCTTATTACAGAAGAGACGAGATTACTGAAATCCAGGGTACCCGGCTCTGAGAAAATGGAGCATGTAATTAGAAGAAGACGTGATTCGTCATCCTTTTTCCAGAAGATAGGAGAAGGGTTTAAAAAAAAAAATGAGATGATTCTTTGGATTTGTTTACAACTGGTGATAGAATATATAACGTGTAGGTATTTTTCTTCTACCCAGAATGTTAATCGAAGAGAAAAATGATACTAGTTTTCAAAATTGAAGTGATTCTTGTATTGGTTAAGCACTTATGTTTTCTCATCTATGGAATTTCTCATCCATTAGAGGAAATCTGTAGATTTTTTAGTATTTTGGAAATGATCTGTTCCTATTCTATTGAGTGGAGGACTTAATAGTCAGCAAATGACTTGGGGTATATTAATACCAGTCAGCTACTGAACTTCTGTAACCCCCTTCTGCAGATTTACAGTGAGGAACAGAGGTAATAACCAGGTGGGGGGCGGGGCAGAGTGTCAGTACCAGGCGTAACATGGGATCAGCCTTGTTGCTCCAGGCCCCTCACTTAAGATCTAAGCCTTCACAGACATAGGAGGCAAGTAACGATACGTACCTCCGAGGACTGCAAAGGAAACGTTTCATCTGTGATCAAAAGAGATGAGGTGCTTCTGTTAAATGGGAGGGTGCGATAGTAATACAACGTTATACTACTGTTGTTTGTTGTTTTGTTGGCTTTTATGTCTAACCTACTAGCTCTGAATTCTGGTATGTCTGTTATCTCTCTGTTATTAGAAAGTCTTTTGTAGCAAGCAGTGCCTCCCTAGGAATTAGTTTCAAATTTATCACTTGCTTTTTTCTGTTTAGGTAGGTAACTACTGTGTTATCGCTAACAGAGTTTGGCATGCTGCAGCCATGCATATGGATCCATAGATGTTTAGTGAAGCCATGTTTTAAATCACTTAGAATTGAAAGTACCACGTGAATCTTGGAGATGGGATTTCCACAGGACACAGAGAAAATGTCCAAGATAGATAAAAGTCCCTTGGTTAAAGTTCAGTACAAATGTGACAGACCCCTTTACAAAAGTTTGGTGATGCGAGAAAGACTTTTACACGCAGGGCACCAGAATATTTTTTTTGTTAAGGAACAAATATCAGTGAAATGCTGAATTCTATTAATTCTTTTTCTACAGTGCCTCCAAAGCCATTTCATCTGCAGAATTCACCTTCGTCCAACATACACCAAACCCCCAGGCATAAAGCTTTATCTAGTGCAAAACCAAGGATGGAGGAAGTTAAACCTGCCTCTGCTTCTTGTGTCTCAAAAGAAAAACCCAGTAAGGTATCAGATCTCATCAGTCGCTTTGAAGGAGGCAGGTAAGAGCTAACTTACACTGGGAGAAGGCAGAAGGGAGAAGAAAACTGGTTTTTGAAAAATACGATAGTTATAGATATGAAAATTAAAAAATATATAGTGTTTTACTCCATTAGTTTGGTAGAGCTCTAGAAAGAGTGACTTTCTTAAATGCTAATTTTGCCCTAATATGAATTGTCATTTATTACATATTACCATCGCCCATTACTGTGGCCCAGCCCTCTCATCACACATGTGCTGTGCAGATCCCTGGATGTGCTCTGTCTGGCTTCCTCTGTATATGTCACTCTGTCTGCATGTTATCACCCCTTGGAGTCACTCTGGTGATCGATAGGTACCTGGGTTGGAAAGGCAAGAGCTTGTCCCTGCCTCTTTGTTTCTCGCTCTTTGTGCTTGAATATAACTTCTGTGGGCCTGTCCTGTGTCTTCTTTAGGACCCATTTTATTTAACGCGGGTCTTCTGTGTCCATTCAGTCCGTTTACCCCTCTCCCCGTATCCTAGGTTTTGTGAAGAGAGACAGGCAACAGCAAAATTCATGCTAAATTTCAGTTTGTATTTATTAGATGCAATGTTATATTCTTTAGTCCTAATGTTTCACAAAAGGTAGGTGAAACGTATGTTTCTCACTTAAAGATAAAAAGCAAACTTACCGAAGTTGCTCTTCTATACATGACCCTCAATTGTTTCTTCATAGAATTCTCGTCACTGACTTAAATACAATTTTTAAATTTTTTCATCAGAAGGATTTTATTTTCATGTGTCACCAAAAGTCTGTATATAATTAAACCACATACATAACTTTACTTTCATCCTTGAAGCCAAATGTTTCCATTCATTCTAGCATGGTACTTGGGGATGGGTTTCCCAATGGGTGATTTCATTATTTGCAGAATAAGGAATTATTTATGTACTGGATCATAGCTTGGAAATACTTTAAAATCTTCTGGAAATTGTGACCAGCTACACCACTGCAGTGTCCCTCCTTTATGAGACTATATTTAGGAACAAGTTCTGGTGAAAAGTAGTTCAGAAGCCTGACTTCATTTTTCATTCTTTAGTCCATTATGGGAACCTGAGTCATACATCTGTCAACTTCAGCATTTCCTCTGAAGTAGGATTTTTAATACCTTTGCTACGTTAAATGATAGTCATCTTTACTAGAATGATTTATTTCCACTTAAATTTTTTTTTATTTCTCATGGCAAGTTGATTCAGTGGCACATGTTTGCAGATTCCCAGGGCCATCTCCAGTGACTGCATGATGTAACGAGGGGCTGAGCCCTGACCCCTATGCATAGTGCACACCCGAGCCTGGGTCCTAAGATGTGGGGGTGGCTTTGGGAAGCCCTGAATGGATCAGTATTCCAAAGACTGAGTCCTCTGATCCTCACCATTTTGGTAACCTCCTCTCCATACACAAAATGTACAGTTTTCCTACCTGTTAATACCAGTTTTCTTTTACTCTTTCAGAGTTAACAGATTGCAAGTCATTTTCTGATGCAGAGTTTGAAGGTTGGATCTAAGGAGGGGTGTGCTGTAAATGTGTGACATTTTAAGCAAACTTGTTCTAAGTGCAGATAGGATGTAAATGTGAGCATTTGGGCCAGTCTGGTAAAGGGATGTTACTTGCGGCAGAATCCACTGCCAACTTGAAAAATAATTATATGTTTTTAATGCGGTATTTCCTGTAGGAGCAGGCCCTGAAGAGTGTTTGAATGGGTTAGTGTTGCGTTGGGTCTGTAGGACATTAATGGGAAATGTGTATTTCCTGTTGTGATGTCTGTGTGCCTACAGTGTAGCTGTAGGGTTTTGCCCCAGTTGATACAGCCTGATCGAGCACTTTGTGGAGCAGAGGGAGATTTGGCAGGCTCTGAGTTACTACAGTAATTTGACAGAAAGAACCAATGTCTGTTGCAGTGGAGTTACAGAAGACCATTACCATACGGCACTGTTAAAACCTAACCATGTGTCACAGTTTACTCTTTGCAATAATCTAAGTAACTCTGTTTTATCAAGAGTGATTTGGAGGATGTATTTGAAGCAAGTGAATTTTGTGTATTTATTTTTTACTGTGGTTTCTTATTCCTTTTTTTTTTTTTTTTTTTTTTGAGAGTAAGAGAAACTAGTATCTTTGACCTATGACAGACTTCAGGATTTTAGAGAGAAGTAAATAACATTTACCCACAAAACTGAACGTTGTTTTTTTCCCCAGGACCCTGCAAGGCCAACTGTTTCTCCTCATGGTTTGTCACCCACAGGAATCTGCTCCGTATTGATTCAGCCACTGCTTTCACTAACCTCCCCCCCACCCCGCTACGCATTGCCCCTGGGTGCACTTACTACAGGAAACCCCTGCTTCTCATCCAAAGCGGCCTTTTCCCCAGATCCAAAAGTAAGCCCAACGTTTGGTTCAGAGAATCTGCTGAGCATCTTTCCACTGTATTGTTGGACACGGATGTGGCCAGGGAAAGGAGGACAGTTTCATTTAAATCTTCAAGGGCTTTCGGGGAAATCAGGCCTAAAATATACTCTCCTAGAAGTCAGATATCAGGAGTCAGATACAGTGTGAGATTTACTTATACTGACACCCTCCAACTTTTATATGACATTTTCCCCTACCTTCCCTTCCCTTCCGGTGGTGGTGAACTTCACGGTGCCCTTCCCCGTCCTTTATTACTTTCTCACGGTCAGTCATCATTCCCTGCGCATTCTGCAGTCCAGACCAGCAGTGTCTGGGAGGAGTGCAGTGAAGGGGGTGAGGGTGCATCTCAGCCCTGCCCATGGACCTTGCCGCTGTGCCTCCCCCCCGCACCCCTCAGGAGCCCTCACCCCGTGACCGCTGCCCATGCTGAGGAAGATGCCAGCCCTGGACTTTCCTCCCGCGTTTCGTGTGCAGCCTGATCACCTGCTCCTCACTCCATCTTTCCCATTCCAGTGTATTATAATGTGGGGTTAAGACCACGGGGTTTAGAGTCAGACTTCTTGGTGTGAACACTGGCTTTAGCATTGTTAGCTGTGTGACATTGGCCACTTTATGTAAGTTTCTAAGCCTCAATTTCTCTGTATAAGGGGGGGTCCTTTAGTTTGGAATTACTATGAGTGTGAAACAAGATCATCAGTGTAAAGGCTTAGCGTAGCTTCTGGCACTTAGTGTTAGCTGCCATTGCTGAATTACTGTCATCACCGCCATTCATTATTTATTGTTCGCAGAGTATTTATTGAGCACTGTCACATTTCAAGCTCTGTGCTGAGAGGTGGGGATAAAGCGGAGAAGACCGGCATGTTCTGTACCATCAGAGAGTATTAGTCTGTTTTAATTTTTCCCCTCATCGGGTCATAAGAATCTCTTCAAGACTGCAGCCCAGAGTTCTGTGTCTCCTCCCTGGAACCCTACATTCAAGTACTATATAAATACTTCCTTAGGAGCATTGTTCCATTTTGGCAGTTAAATTCCTTTGTACTATTAGGAGTATATATGATGTCAGGTAATAACAAGGATTTTAAAGAAAAATGGGATAGAATCTTGTAGACTATGATCAGGATGCTAGATTGAGTGTTTGGGGAAGCCCTCAGAGTTTGACCTCTGTGCCCAACTTAAAAAAGAACAGATTGGAGGGGATCAGCATGGAAGCAGAGAGAGCAGTTAGGAGGCTGTGGCCACACATGTAACAAAGCTTTTGAGAAATGTGTTCTGCTTTCCAAACAAAAATAACCTTTGGTTTCTAACCTGTTCATAAATTGAGGGCTGACTATACTTGTTTTTAAAATTTTTAAGAAAGTAAAAATCTTGAGAAAAGACGGCTTTATTAAATATATTTTTCACATCTAAGTCTTTACTAATTAGCCATATTGATAAGCAGCCCAAGGAAATATTCCCAGACCTGTAGGTAAAGCTCAGGCTTAGCATCTGTATGTAAATGTTTATCTGATTGTGAAGTGCATCCCAGAATACTAAGAACTGCTCTGGAATATTCTCATCCATGTCTCTAAAGCCAACAGAGGGAAAACAATGTCTTCACTAAATATCCCTAAACAGCTGGCATAAATTTGTTTTTATTCTAGAACTTGTCCATGCCAACATTTTCATACTTCCTTTGTGTTTTATCTTTTAGCCCATTATCAAATTACAGTGATTTGAAAAAAGATCCTGCTGTGAACCTCAATGTTCCTAGAACCCCAGGAAGGCACGGATTGACAACCACACCTCAGCAAAAGCTCCTCTCCCAGCGCTCACCCCGGAAGCAGGGACATAATCCAGATCAAGCTCAGGGTGTACAGACTCGTGTGGCTAACGGCATAATAGCAGCACAAAACCAGATGGAATGTGAAGAGGATAAAGCAGCCGCTCTCAGAGCAGAAACTCCTATTCAAACTTCGGAACCCTCGCCCGATACCAGCTTAGTGAATGGAGAAAGAGAAGAAACAACCACGGGACCTGCATCACCCACGGCAAATCACTGCGATGGAAATGCTGATGACAGGACCCCGGGTGTCGGCCCAGCGCTCCCCCTGGGAGAAGGAAGGGCAGACGCAGAAACCAAGGTGCAAGAGAGGGAAAACAGAGAGAGTCCCCAGGAGCTGGACCAGCTGGACCAGCACCATGAGATGAAGGTAAAGGAGGGAGCACTGCCTCTGCCACTGTGGTTTGAAAACTCTATTTCATAGCACCCTGTAACGAGCAAGATAACACACGGGACACGTTCTTGGATCAAAGGTGCAGTATAAGCATTGTCAGAGTTCCCTGGAATGGAAAGCTGGTTACATTTCTGAAGATAAGAAAAAATTGCCTGTTATTTAGTCTCTTTTCGATTATAAATAACAGTCTGTGTAGGAGAGTTGAGAATTGAAAATTGGTCCGTTATAAGAAAATGTGTAAGTGACAAATCCAAGTCCTAAACACAGTGAGGATTTTTTATGGTGCTGTGTCTTAATTGGCATTAACACAGGCAGGAATGAAAAAAAGGCTGAAGCTAGAATGTTAGAGTAGAAAATGATCAACTGGCGTGGACAGAACTTCAAAGTGAAATCTGTCCTATGGTTCCGTTTACGGTGATCCTGAAAAAAAATCACAAATAGCCAAGGAGCCAGTGGTCTTTTTTCTTCTAGTTAGTGAATTAATTTTAAATGCCGACTCTCAAGCAGAGAAAGTTTAAATAAGGAAGTGGGTGGGAGAAAGTGAGTCATACTTGGTAACATTATCTGAAACAGTAAGGAAACAGGACTTTTGCAGAGTGACTCTCTTTGCATCTTCATATAGTAGTGGATGTTAGCGTCTCTGAGCTTGAATCGTGGTGAACAGAAGAGAAGTTTAGAACCAAGGAACTCAAGACTCACATCTGTCCTTTTACAGTTGGGATGATGCCCCCAGCAAGTATTTATGAAACAGTATTCTTATTAAGGGAAATACTTTCATTGGTGCTGATGCCTGTGGTTGCTGGGTGCCTCCTCTTTTTACCCCTGTTGTGTATTATTATATACACATTTTCTTAAATGGGTCTTACGTGGTTTGGCAGAGACTTGATAGGGCTTTCCTGTTAAGCTAGTGAAATGCAGAATGGTACAGCTCTCTTTCTCCTAAATGGGCGTTTAAGCAGTGGTTGGCACGTGCTGTATGTGGGAAGAAAAAGGAAATTTTCTCTGCAGAGCTACTGATCCAAACCCCACGTGTCTCTCATCTGAGAAGGAGTATTAGGATTTAATTTCTACTGGGTGACAAAGTGTTTGCCTTTGCTGCTCTGATGCTGTTACATTGCCTTTCCTTGTTCCCAAATGCAAAGGTAAATGTGAACAGTGTTAAGATGGTAAATTTTATGTTGTCTGTTTTACCGCAATTAAAAACAAAAAGTAAACTTAAAAAAATCAAGAAGTTAGTAATGTACAGTGGACCAAACTATTGGAACCAGGAAATCTTGATTCTACTTCTGGTTTGTCCACTAACCAGCAGTGTGATGTTGAACAAATCATTTAAACTCCTTAATTAAAGGATGCTAAAATTCTTTAAAAAATATAAATGGAGTCTGATCTTAAGGCCCTTTTTAGTGATAATAACATAGTAATTCTATGCTGTTATATGTAGGTATATTCCTTTGTTAGCATAGCCCTTCAGATCACCAGGTGTTTCTCACGCTGTCTAATGTGCTGAACTTCTAAGACTTCCTGGAATATTTTGAGTTTCACTATGTAGACAGCTGAAAAAAGTTACTTCAATCTTTATATAACTCACTATAGAGATTTACATCAGAATAGTCATAGTAAGTTCCGTTTAAGCCAGAATTAAATCTAATGGGCATTTCCTAAATTGCCTACCAGAGCTGGGGGCTGGAAAGTAGGCGTAGAACAGAATTGCAAAGATGGTTGTAGAAAGTAGACACATATTAAAGTATATCCTGAACAGTCATTATTAATGATTGAGTACTGGCTTGAAAATAATCTGTTTGTGTAATTGTTTCTCTGATTACCTGACGTATTTTGATCAAGGATCTCTTTCAGTGGTGAATGCAGAATATTGTTATTTTTGCCATGTAAGAGATACAGAAGACCTACCTCACTGCAATTATTGACTCTGCTATGCCTTAGCAAAGCAGCACTTTGCCAGTGTTTAAACGTTTTGCACCACCAGTGATCTAGAATATAGCCAGACACCTCAAAGTAAGCAGATGTTCTTTAAGAACCTCAGAATCGAAGAAAAATTTTAGCACCTTATGATGCCTTTTGGTCTCAACCGCAGAGTGTTAACAGTATCTTTAAATTAAGGCTAATCAGGTATTACAGCAGATTACAAGATTGAAATCTACTAAAAGGAAGGTGTTATCATAAGGAAACATACTAAAGCCCATAAATTACAGGAAAGTTAGGGACCAGGGACTATCATAGTGTGCATGCATGTGTCCGCTCAGGCATGGGTACTCCAGGGCATCAGGGGATAACAATTACTGTTTGGCATGACAAATTTGGGTTATCATAAGTAGCTTAAACTTAATTAGGAGACTCATGTAAATGGGTCAAAATGGATTAGAATGAATTTCACTAAAAATAGTTGTCTTTTCTCAGATTTGTAGGTGTCAGTGGTTAAGCTTTAGCAGAGATGCACTGACGTGGACTGCTGCACACACTGATTATGCCATGGAAATGAAAACCTCTGCGCAGTTTTTATGAGCCTTTTTAATATCTAGGTTATATTTAATGAGTTGCACTGGTAGATTTTTTTCTGAGATTGATTCAGAGTATTTCCTTCTGCATTTCATACAGCAAGCTAAATATAAGTGTATGGATGTGCACTTTTTAAGACTAACATTTATATAAGTAACAAATCTGTTACTGGCAACATAAGCTTGAAGTAGCAATGTGTTAAAACTCTAACAATAACAGCTTTATCAAGAATATAAAAGAAACAGATTTTTCTAACAGTTAATCTTTCATTTCATCAAAAATGAAAGCAATTATGTAAAGAAGTGGGGGGAATAGATGATGGTGTTGTCCACAATGTAGAGATTTATAGAAACAAATATTTTATATATTTTTTTAAAACGTAAATGTTTGTTTCCTGCTTATTTGTGGCTTTTTCATTGCCATTTTACTTATATTTTTATGTAAGTCTTGAGGGTTTACTACTTTTGAACATACTCAAAAATTAAGAAACATAATCATCTCCTAGGGAAAAGAATGACAGATGATCACATTCAGAAGTAAACTGCAAGTAAATTACAGACAGAAAACCAGTGCTGTAATCCAAGTTAACTCACTGTTCCTCTTTTCCCTTCAATTTCTCCTCACTAATTGTAATTCTTAAAATTGTTGATTAATTTTATAGGGTGTAACATGAGTTATCAAAGTTTCCTGGGAGTCGAAACATAATGCTTACCTTGGTTATCCAATTCTTATGATGGACTACAAGTTCTTTTTTAAGATAAAGCTTTAAATCTCTTTGGTTCACTTCTTGAAAAGTAAGGGGACCCCTGTTGAGTTCTTGTTAGATTTGAGGGCAAATAGTAAATTACTCCTTCATTATTTCTTCTTTTGCCAAATCAGCTTTAATTCCAAGAAGGTGAAAGGCAACACAAGGAAAGAATTTATCCAGTTTTCACTAGTCAGTCTTTCATTGTTGCTAATATCATAATGAAAGCTCCAAGTGAGGTTGTAGGTGTTTTAAAATGATGTGTAGGGTAATGGAAAAGTTTCCGCACTAACCACGTGGATAGTTCATGAAAGTATTGAGGATGGCTTTTCTTTATGGGGAACCCAGAACTTCTTTATGTTGTGGTGACTCTGTTTAGTATGTTAGAAAGATACAAGAAAGAGAAATGAGAAAAAGTGAACTCCAGAGAGACTATATGTGAGAAAACTAACCATCGTTCACTCAAAAAATTCAGTGTGCAGGCTCACTCTCCTAGGTTCTGGAAGCAGAAATGAACAAGACAAGCCTTCCCCATAGTTTCAGTCTCCAGAGGAGAAAAAGGCGTCAGCAAATCACGCTGTTGTGGTGCAGTCTGTCCTTGGGAAACACAGATGAGGAAACAGCTGTCGTGGAGGAGGGCTGGTGAGGGGCAGGCTGCTGAAAAGCAGCGGAATTGGGCTTGAAGGAAGAGTGGGCGGTGCTGGTGGTCCAGAATAGACGGGAAAAGGGAGGTGGGGAAGAGGAATGCATCTGGGCTGAGGGCAAGTGTGAGCAGCAGAAATAAGAGGGTGGCTGCCATGTTTAGGGGTTTTCTGGCCTCATAATAGAGGCTAGAAGGGCTAGAGAAATGAGTGTGGGGGTAGAAGGGGCTTAAAAAGAAAATGGAAGCAAAAGACAAAAGTTCAGTGGGTTTGTGTGCCTAGATCGTGTTTTTTTCTCTTGAAAGCAATGGAAACTTTTTTAAAAGATTTTTTTTAAGTCTTAATAAAAAATGAATAATCCTCATAGAAAATCAAGAAAGTGCAACAAAACCTAAAGAATACAAAATCACTCCTGGCTCTGCCCCCAGAGAGAACTGCTTTGATACAGAACATTCCAGCTTGTTTTTCTCAGCTGATTTTTTTTTTAAAAAAAACATTTTCAGTAGCATAATGTATGGTCAGTCTGCATCCTGTTTTGTAGGATTAAACGTAGGTATTTTCCCATGTTATTTCAAACTTTCCATAAGCTTAACACTGCCTTGGCCTCAGAGGCACTTAATTAAAGCATGGAAGTGACATGATTATACATCCGTGGGTTTTAGAAAAATGAGTCAGATAAAAGGAAAAGCAGACGCAGCAGGGTCTATGGTTAGTGAGCAACTGCAGTGGTCCCGGTGTGAGAGGGTGAGGTCCTGGGACAAGGGAGAGAGGTCTCTGGGGCCGTGTCAGGTGTCAGGAGTGAGTCATGTACAGCTCCTAGCTTGGCTCAGGTAGCAGCTGGTGTTCCATTTACCAAACTGTAAGGGAACAGGACAGTATATTTGGAGGGAGAAAAAAATTAATTGGATTTAGACACATGAATTTAAAGGACTACTGAGATATCCAGGTAAAGATATCTAAAACAAAAATGGGATATTCTAGAGACATTATGGGCTATTGATTAAGGATGAAGGCTTTCAATATTAAAAGAGATGAGTTCAGATCTCAGTGCCATCTCTTCCCAGCTAGGCGACCCCAGACACGGCAGGCACTTTAATAGAACCCTGTCAGCCTCGGTTTCCTGACATGGAGATGGCAGACAGGAAGAAGAGCAGTTGTGTTTGGAATGAGGGGAGGGAGTTAGAGTTGCTGACCAGGTGACCTTTGTATTGCTCAGTTTATGGCATTTGCAAGACATCCATTTGGAGATATTAGGCAGGTGAAATTAAGATGTGATTAATATTGCCAAAATAGAATGTGTAGGAGCAGGAAGAGAGCCGAGGACTGAGCCCTAGCGAATACAAGCATAATCAGAAGGGGAACACGGTGATGTGTCTGAGACGAGAAAGGAGAAGAGAGACCAGTGTCGTGAGAGCCACTGGGCTTAAGAGGGTGGGGGTGGGGAGCTTATGAAGATGGTCACCATTTAGAAGGTGGAACCAGTTAACCTTGGACATTATATAGCAAACTATCTCAGTAAAGCTGGATGCTCGCATTAAACTGAATCTATTATATTGCACATATGCTGTGTACAAGGCACTGCAGTGAATTCAAAGAGGAAACTAGCAGTTGAGAAAGAGGATTAAGATAAATAAATGACTGTTACTCATCATGAGGTAAAGGGGAAAAGAGCAAGCTCAAAGATGGAGCCGCGGTCTGGAGGATGAGGTCTGGCTGAGGATGAATTTCCTGTTGGTAGCAGAAATGGAGGAGTCGGGCAGAGAGTCTGGAAGTTGCTGAGTGAGTGAGATACGGGGAGACTGCCCTGTAGAGAGGGTTGGTGCAGGGTGTGTTAGTTTGACCCCCAAGAGGCCAGTGGACTATCCTCAAGGTTGGGGGGGGGGCTTTGAATTTGAGGACAGTGGAGAAGATTAGCTCTTGTGGTGCCTTGTGACCAAGATTCTGAGGGCCCAGGTCAAAGACAGTGGGACCAGCCAGCAGCCTCTCCAGCATTACTCAGTGGCCTGGAAGCCAAGAAAGAGAAGGAGCAAACTTGGAGTGGGACCAGCAATTCAGCAGTGCCGACAGGACAACAGGGTAACAGAATCGGAGACTGGGTTTAACAGAGTGTTGATATGAACCAGGAAATTTGGCAAAGTCAGGTGCTTGGAGGTCACAGTGTACACAAAGATCCCATTTAGTGTGGGTGTGAGAGAAATGGAAAGGTCAGATCTTGAAGACACAGTGGTTGTTTTATGGGGCTTAAAAAAAAAACAAAACAAAACAGAGAGTAACGCACCATAACCTGGTGGTCAGGAGGACAGACTCAAGAGCCAGACCCTGTGGGTTTGAATCCCGCCTCAGCTGCTGACAGCTGTGTGGCCTCAAGCAGGTCACTTAAAACCTTTCTGTGTCTCCGTTTCCTCATCTGTAACACGTAGGGAGTGTTACCTACCTCATAACATTGTCACAAGGCATGGATCATTTAATAGTCACCAAGTGCTTAGAACAGTGCCTTGAAACAATCTGAGCTGTGTTTCTCTTAAATAAAACATAAAATAAAATCTTATTTCCTCATTTGTAAACCTAGATAAACTCATAACCCTTAATAGACCAAAATTCAACATATCTTGCCTGTTGAAGATCCCAGCACCTCTCTCTCAGTTCTGATTTAAACTGAGGCCTCCCCTGCAGCGCAGAGAGAAATTTGCATGCCTCGTGCCATTTAACTTGGGTTTTTTTTTTTTTATGTTTTGTTTGTTTCTCCTGCCTGAAGACCATAGGCTGTTACCATGTAAGGCACTCACTAATGTGTACAGGGTTTTAGCTCCAGAGAATTAGCATCAGAAATATTTGTAAGTGACCTAATTACTTTGATACGCTGCCTAGGCTTGGGAAAGATGAATTCAGCTATTGACTGTGGGTGTATATTACATTTTCTTGGTGTCTGATCTTTCATTTCTGCTAAAGCCAAAGGACAGCTTAGTCTAATATATACTGAACTGGATAAAAGAGCAAAGTTCTGTCTTTGCTGCGACTTCTGTCTGACCTTGTGCAAGTAATCAAATTGATCTTTTGGATGCGAGCTTGAATTCTCCCTCCTCCCCACCCTCTATCAAAAGGATGCAATTTAAATCGTCATATTAAAAGTTCTCACTCTCCTATTCTCCTCTTCTGAATAAGATAAATAGTAAAGAGGGCATAGATTGGACAGTTTTTGGTGCTGGTCATTCGGGCTTGGATTTGACTCCCGAAGCTTCCTGTGATTCCTGGCAGTGATCTCCACTGCTCTGTCTTCCAGCTCACTGACCCGCTCTTCTGAATCACTTAGTCTGCTGCTTACTCCTTCCAGTGTATTTTTCATTTCAGTTGCTGTGTTCTTCATCTCGGTTTGGTGGTTCTTTGTAGTTTCTAACTCTGTTAAAAACTTGTAACTTCCCACCGTGTGTATCCAGTTTCCTCCTGAGTTCTTTGATCATGTTTACCATCGTTATGCTGCACACTTTCTTGGGTAGACTGCCTGTGTCCGCTTCGCTGAGTTCTTCTTCTGGGGCTTTTGTCTCGTTCTTTCATCTTAAGTGTATTCCTTTGCCGCCTCGTTTTGTCTAAGTTGCTGTTTGTGTTTTTATGGATGTGGTAGGTTACTTGGGTTTCTCGACCTTGGAGAAGTGGCCCTCTGTCAGAGACGTCCTTTGCGTCCCAGCAGTGCACTGCCCTCTCGTCGCCCAAGCTACACATGCTTTAGGGGTCCACCCTGAGAGGCCACATGGGTCCTTCTGTTGTGGGGAGCCATCTATGTGGGCCATCTGGCAGGCCCCTGGGCTGGTTGGTCGCCAGGCCCTGCCTTGTGCACATGCTGCTGCTGGCTGCTGTTAGCAGAGCCTGGTCACAAGGTTGTGAAATCCTAGGGGCCCCCAGGGCTATTGCTGGCTCACTGATGGGTGGAGTCAGGATCCTGAAGACTCTGGCTTTAGTGCCGGGTCTGCTGGCAGGCAGAGCTGGTTACTGGAGTCTAGCTGCGGGGCCCAGGCATCCCAGAGCTCATTTCAGATTGTTGCCAGGCAAGAGCGTGGGGTGGCTGTTGGTTCCTGACGCAGCTGGGCATCCCTAAGGTTGCGCTGGCCTGCTAGTGGGCAGGGCTGGGGCCCAGCTGGTCCTGCACTGCTGGATTGTACTTTTCTGGCTTCTGGTGTCTTTCCCCTGGTGGATGAGGCTTGGTTTGGCCTGCTGGTGGGCTAAGCCATGTCTCAGGGTGACCCCAGAGGAGGCTGTGGGCTCTTGAGTCTTTAGGCAGCTTGTCTGCTGATGGGGGAGGCTGTGTCCCTGCCCGGTTAGCTATTTTGCCTGAGGTGTCCCGCCCTGTCCTCTGCAGGCTGTTGGGTGGGGCCAGGTCTGGGAGCTAATTGTCCAGGATGTCAGCAGCCACAGCAGCAGTGTTCTCGCAGCTGAATGTCCCCCACTACGTCCACCACCAGTGCCGGGGCCCCCAGCCTCTCCAGGAGACTGTCCAAGACCAGCAGGTAGGCCCGATCACGCTCCTGTTCAATTACTTCTTTTTCCCGGTGTCCCAGCGCGAGTGAGAGTTTGTGTGCGCCATTTAAGAATGAAGCCTCTTTTTCCCTCCAGTCCTTGGGGCCCCTGCAATTTAGCGCCTCTGGCTTTCAAAGGCAACTGCCCTGGGATCTTGTATTTCTGGTGCTAGACCCCCGGGCTGGGACGCCAGGCGCGGGGCTCAGAACTCTCACTCCCGTGGGCGACACCCTGCAGTATAGTTTTTCTCCCATTTGTGGGTTGCCCCGCCGAGGGGTATGGGATTTGATTGTTATCGCAAGTCCACCCCTCCTGATCTCGATGTGTTTCCTTCTTTATGTCCCTACCTGTAGAAGATCCTGCCTGGTGGGTTCCAGTATTTTTTTATCGGTGGTAGTTCTGCAGATCATTGTGATTTTGGTGCACTTGTGAGAGGAGATGGGTTCAGGATCTCTCCACCCCGCCATCTTGGCCGCCATCTCCCTGGTGTTCTCTTTTTCTTGGAATGTGAACCCGGTAGTAAATTTCTTGTTGATTACAAATCTCCCCTGGAAACCGCACGACCTTACTTACGGTGTTATTACATGATCTTAACTGGACATAAAATCTGTGTTTTGTTCCCATACCTTCTCATTTTCTTGTTCCCGTATCCAGAGGGGGTTCTCTTAGTTAAAAGGCTGTAGCAGAATAAGAACTTTGTTTCCACAGACCTGGACTGAGTCCTGGCTCAGACGCTGACCAGCTGTGTGGCTTTGGGCAGATTACCCAGCCTCACTGAGACACAGCTTCCTCATCTATATAAGTAGGGGATAATGCTGCCTGCTTCACGGGATTATTGAGAGGATTTCATTAGGTGATTTAGGTGAAGCACGTAGAACTGTGCCAACATACAGTAAGTACTCAATAAACAGGGAAAGTTGTCCCTGTCTCTCACTTGTAACGTCCCTTGATTACTCTGCTCAGTATAGTGAGAAAGAATGCTGAAAGTAAGGTGTCCAACACAAGTCAAAGATTTCAGGACCAATTATGTGACATTTAAATATCATTGTGATCTAATTTTAAGTTATCACCTGGAGCCACATTGAAGACTGATGTCTGGAATTACATTAAAAATGACATATCAATATTTTGATACATCTCATGAATTATGGTCCAAAATTAAGTACTTATTTCTAAGTTGACTCATCTCGTTATGAGAGAATGGACTTCAGGGAATGCAGATATGTATGCCAATACAAAGCCACATCTTCCTTCTCCATGGAAGACTATGAAGGACAGATTTGGACTGAAATGCCCTAGGACCAAGAAATATGCCTTCTGGTCCTATAAAATCCTGATAATTTTTATACACATTGTTTTAAATATAACATACGGACCATGTTATAAATATACATATGGAAAAGGCTGTAAGAACCTTTATTAGTTTTGAGTCAGTGTTTTTATTTTTTTATTTTTTTAACTTTTTTTATTGACTTAGAGTCATTTTACAATGTTATGTCAATTTCCAGTGTAGAGCACAATTTTTCAGTTATACATGAACATACATATATTCATTGTCACATTTTTTTCGCTGTGAGCAACCACGAGATCTTGTATATGTTTCCCTGTGCTGTACAGTATAATCTTGTTTATCTGTTCTGCATATATGCCTGTCAGTATCTACAGATTTAGAGCTCCCACTCTGTCCCTTCCCACCCCCAACCCTTGGCAACCACAAGTTTGTATTCTGTGTCTATGATTCTGTTTGTTTTGTGTTTATGTTCTTTTTTTTTTTTTAGATTCCACATATGAGCGATCTCATGTGATATTTTTCTTTCTCTTTCTGGCTTACTTCACTTAGAGTAACATTCTCCAGGGACATCCATGTTGCTGCAAATGGCGTTATGTTGTTGTTTTTTATGGCTGAATAGTATTCTGTTGTATAAATATACCACATCTTCTTTATCCAGTCATCTGTTGATGGACATTTAGGCTGTTTCCATGTCTTGGCTACTGTAAATAGTGCTGCTATGAACATTGGGGTGCAGGTGGAGTCAGTGTTTTTAGAAAGAAATAACCTTCCTGCTTAAAATGAACCCACATGAGAACATGTGATTATAAAGCATATATCAATATCTGATTCATTTTTTAAATAGTTTAAGACTTTGCCCTGAAAGCATCTTTCAGGAAACTAATTGCTCATTGGCATTTATGAAACTCTTTTCAAAATATGTACTCTCCTGCTTGGTGGTGTTGAGACATGTGGCAGGGCGTATAGTACTAAGATTCCAAAGAGTGACCTGCGTATCCAGGTAGTGAACCCTGAGCTGGTCTTTGTCCCCGCTCTTGCCATATGGAAGAGTCATGCCAAAGGGGCTGAAAAGAGCTGCAGGGGCATGGTGACCATCTGCAAGGAGGGAGGCAGAACTGATAACTGCAGCACAGTGTGAGCCGGTGGGTACACTGGCTAATAACGAGGCTGACCCTAACCCTAGTGAGTATGGAGCAGGTCTCTACAAAACGGTTACTGGAGATGTGAAGGTACGCAGTAATAGCCTAGAAATGCATTAAGCTGAAAGACAGAGGAAAGTAAATTGTAGAGTCTGTTACTGTAAGAGGAGTGTATCTTACTTTTTCAGTTCTGGTAGGTTAGATATACTCTCATTTTTTTTGTTTGTTTTTGTGTTTGTGTGTATATATATATATATATAATTGAAGTATAGTCAGTTTATAATATGTCAACAGCACAGTGCTTCATACATATACATATATTCATTTTCATCTCTAATATATTTTTGAGGCAAAACAAAAATACTCTGAGAACAGCTTTCAATATAGTATGTATTTGCAAGTAAAAAAAAAAACCAATCCCTTTACTTTATAGAAGAATAGCAAAATAAGATACTTTTTTAATAGCATATTTATAATTATTTTGAAAAGTCAAGTCTGTGTATTAGGTTCCAAAAGAAGCAAATGGGATTACTCATCAAACTAGTATTATGTAACCATTATTGTTTTCCAAAGAATCACAAGAATAAGTGATTTCTTAGTAAACTGCTTTAAAAAAAAAAAATCAGTCTGCAGCCCCAACGTACCAGCAGTTCTAAAACGACTTTGTCCATCATTTAAGCGTAAGTCTGATATAGTAGAGCCTCGTACATGAAGACAGATCACATGTTTCTCCCTAAATGTGCTCATAGATAAGTTTCAGAAACAATTTTTTTTTAAAGTTGGAAACCATCATATTATTACTTCAAATATGACTGAATTTTTTATACCTGATAATTATTACTAAAATTACTGAAAAGTCTGTTTTAAGTAGAATTTGTGTTGGAAAAATAATCAACGTGTAAGTTAAAATGCACGTTTCATTTTTGAGTGGATAGTTAGCATTTTGTTAGTCTGGTCCCTTGTGGGCACGCAATACAGTCTAGTTTGGGGTGGGGGTTGTTTTGAACAATTTTACGTGGTCTGTTAGAAGTGGTGCGTGCTCCGGGGGAGGAGGGCTGTGACTTGAGTTGGAGTTTGTTTTCGAGGACGGTGAGGACTATCATTCACATTCTTTGGCTAGTGGCCATCTGCCGGGTCATCACTGAGGAATCCTCCCTAGTCCAGACACCTACCCTCTATGTCTTCTTTTTTTCTTTCTTTCTTTTTTTAAAACTTTTCTTGGGGGGAAGGGAAGTAATTAGGTTTATTTATTTGTTTGTTTTTGAAGGAGGTACTGGGGATTGAACCCAGGAACTCATGCATGCTAAGCATGTGCTCTAGCACTTTGGGCTATACCTCCCCAACACACACACCTCTTCTGAAGGCACCTTAGAGCCCATGCCTGGTCCTCAAAGGGCTTGGGTGGGCATCTGGGGTCTGCTGGGCCAGACAGCACTCCTGGTGCCCCCACGGCCTGGGAATTAGGGCAGTACAGTCGACTTTTTTTGTTGCAGAGGGGTTAGAGTGACAGCCAACTATTTGCTGAAAAGTTGCCTAAAGTCGCATCCTCTCCTACACGCTTAGACTCTAATTCAGTGGCTTTCTAACTGTGTGGACTTGGGCAGGTTCCCAGGCCTCTTTGAGTCTTGGAACTTTGTTTTCTTTGTATGTGCGCTGCAGTTAAATAGGAACCATACTGGCTCTATTTCATAGAGTTGTTGTAAGGACCAGTCTGTGTGGAATACTTACAGCAGCCTGGCACACAGCGAGCCATGAGTGAGTGAGTGTTAGCTGTTCTAATTACGGAGATACTATTATTGCTGTGATTAACCTGAAGAAAGGCCCCATGAGTCCGCGATTTCCTCACTTCCACCACAAAGTCCCTGGTAACTTGTCACAAACCTTTTATGTGAGGGATTAAACCACCTATCAGCAAGTCTAGTTTCGCTTAGCTTTGTGTTGGCTTTGGCAAGTTCAGGGACCAAATATCAGAAGACCATCTGCGTCGAAGGAACATAACTTTTACTAATAACTGCTGGCGTCCCTTTGTATTTTGCAAATTATGACCAGGATACCCACAATTTGCCGTGTTCAGCCAAAGTATGATTTGCAGTCAGCAAAAGACTGTTTTTTATAAGCTTCCTATTCAAGATCCGGTAGGATGTGGAAGATCTCAGGGGGGACTTCATTGCACAGCAATGGGCAGTATGACCTGCTGGTTAATGAATTCTCTGACTGATAAAAGATGTATTATTTTATCACAGCACAAATTCTGCTCGGTTGTTTTTTCCTTTAAAGATATTTGTAAGAACTAGAATTAGGACAGACAAAAGAATATAGTGGGTTAACAAGATGTAGGGGGAGGGTATAGCCCAGTGGTAGAGTGCCTGCCTAGCATGCACAGGGTCCTGGGTTCAATCCCCAGTACCTCCATTTAAAAAAACAGGTAAACCTAATTACCTCCCAGCACCAAAAAAAAAAAAAAAAACCCAAGATGTATATCACCACTTTTAGAATAAAATGAAGGACTTGAAAGGAGCAAACTGCTGATACTGATAACAACAAGGATGTATCTCAGATGCATTTTGATAAGTGAAACAAGCAAGACTCAAAAGGCACGTACTATGTGATTACATTCATGTGACATTCGGGAACAGGCCAGATCAGCGATTACTAGGAGCTGGCGGTGGGAGAGGAGTGGGCGTGGCTGCAGAGACTTAAGAAAAGTTTCGATGGAAATGTTGTGAGTCCTGATGGTGGTGGTGGTGACGTGATTATAAGCATTTGTCCAAACTCCTAGAAGTATTCACCAGAAAGGTGAATCTTACTATTTGTAAGTTACGTCTCCATATTAAAAAACCAAAACACGTGACTTGTAGTTAGTGCAGGTCAGTATTTCTTCTGAGCACGTGGAACAGCAGATCACTTTTTTTGAAATGTTGGCAGATTTCTTACGTATCTACTTATACTTTATTATAGCTTTGAAAGTCACATTTTTAGATTTTAAGTACTTCTCCATAAATAGTAATTGTCTAAAAATTACTTGAAAGGTTCTCAATTTCATGGAATATACTGCATATGTTTCTTAGTATTTAAGTTTCCTATGTTAGTCAGGATGCTACAGATAATACCAATATTATTTAACCTCACTTAAACAATAAGGAAGTTTATTGGCTTTATCTCTGTACTTATGAGATGGCTGCTCATAGCATTCAAACCTGCATGGACCCTAATTAAATGGAATCACAAAGAGAGATCACTTTTTCCATGGTTCTTCCTTAAGAGTAGGGGGCCTCCTTTTCCAGAGCTGCCAGTGCATGCTCCTTCAGCTCTCATTTCTCATGGGCTCCCGAACCAACTGCTGTGTGCTCTTAATTGCTACACCATTCAGGACCCCCCTTTTGACCTATGGATAAGGTCAGTTTCTGCAAAGGAAAGGCTACATAGTAGGGTAGACATGCTAACCAAGTGTGGGTACCATTGAGAGATGGGAGTAAATGATGCCAGGCAGGCAAGCACCAATACAAGTACTTTAAGTTTAATAAGTTAAACCAAAACCTTGACTAATTGTGGAATTTGGTTACTACGTAGTTCTTCTTTCAGTATTTCTGAGCCCACAAATTATTTAAACAGGGTTATGTTACTTTACCTAAAGACTTCTCACATAAATACCTCATTTCAGTGATACTGTAAGAAGCCACAGGGTGCCTTTCCACATTAGAACAGACATTGCATATAAAGCATAAAGTAGTGGTCATATGTATTTTACACAAGGAAGCATTTATACAGCTTACTAGCGTTGTATACATAGTTTAACATGTTGCATTTACAGAAATTAAACATTGACAAGGAATGGAAATTTAGCAGGCCATCAAAAGGAAAGTAAGTCTTACAGAGAGGTTCCAGCAAGAGCATGTGCCTGGCAGAGAGAAAAGGAAGAAGGAAGGGCTGGGGATGGTCAGGGATATGTTTAGATAAAGGTGGGTACCCAGTGTGTTTTAAGGGAAGGGTTCATGTAAAGATGCCGTGAGACATTTGAGGAAATACATAGAGATGAGGTTTGAACAACCCTGAATGGTACACAGTGTCTGGATTTCATCTTGTCAGTGAGAGGAGGACTATTGAAGACCTTTTTTTTTTTTTCCTGTGGGAACTAGGATGAGCTGGGCAGAGCAGAGTTTTAGAAAGATTCCTCATATAGTGGTATTCCAGGTAAGTTAGAGCCAAAAAATAATGGAATCAAATTATTGGGCAGCTGTTGATTGACCTGGGCTTGAGATAAGGTCTGAGCAAGACAGGGTAGTGATGATGAGAACTTGAAGGAAGGATGCTGAAGATGTCATGTCACGAGCAGGAGTGGGTGGCTGACTGGATTTTGCGGTAGGGAGCTAAGCTAAAGTAATTCAAGTCAGCTAACTGGAAAGGGATGGAACGAACCATTGCCAGGATGGTAAGGTTCGGGGGTGGTGGTAAGGCAGAGATTTTACAGAAAAGATGAATTTGATCTTAGGTTGACAGCATGTCAAAGTGATAATAAACGCCCAGCAATAGTGAAGCATGTGAGACTACTGCTCAGGTAGTCAGTCAGCGATATTTTATTGAGAGCCAATGTTTTATTGGAGCACCGTGGTAGACACAAGAGATCCAGCCGTTGACAAGGAGAAAATGTTCCTAGCCTCGTGGCACTAACAAGGTTATACAATTACATTTAAGGGTTAAGTATATATAAACTGAGGAAATAACAAAGTGTGGATTTAATTTAAAATAATATGAGTAGAGGGAGGTGGGTGAGGGCATAGATGAAAACAAGGTTAACAATGAGCTGATGTTACATGTTGTGGGTGGACACGTAGGGGTTCGTTTGACTGCTTTCCCTACTTTTATATATGATTGAAATCTTTCATGATAAAAATTTTTTTTTAAGGCAGAAAGTTCTGGGCATAGAGCTAATAATTAAATAAGATCTTTGACAGAGTGATGGAATCATGTCTAAAGACTAGCCTGAGAGAGGTAAAGGAAAAATGGGGAAAGTATTAGTATCTAGAAGTAAAAAAAAGTACAAAATGTTTCAAGGAAGGTGGATGATAGTGTTAATTGCTACAGAGATCAAAGATGTTATAACCTGAAGAAGTTGCTGCAGATTGAATTTGGCCGATTGCTCATTTGTAATTTTGTTCTTTTCCAGTTGGGTGTTCCTTGATAACTAAAAGGAACTGGGTACCTGAGAAGCTTAAGGAAATTGTTTTGATGAAACCATTTGATAAGGCTTATTACTTGAGAAATGCTGTCCAAGCTTTATTTCCTAATATGCAAATACCTGTTCTGTTTTTAGGAGACTGATGAGCAAAAACTTCACAAAATAGCCAATGAACTTTTGCTTACAGAAAGAGCTTACGTCAGCCGACTTGACCTCTTAGATCAGGTAATATTTTCCCATTCAAAATTGTTTTATTTCTTGGCATTATGCATCATTTTAATTTAAAATGTTTTAGTAACTTACAAAAATAACCTGGCCACTTTTGGCCAGTAAAGCTGCTCCCCCAAGGTAATCTCTGACATTTTCAGCTCCGTCAGTAAATTCATTAGGTGCAAAGGTTCATTAGGTATTAAAGTTTTATAATTCAGAAAGACCAGACTGAAGGCCTCTCTGTATGAGTCACAAAATGCCTTTATCTGTGTCTTTCAACCCTGAACACTAAGTAGTCTGTTTCTTGAACACTTACTGTGATCCTGAGGGCTGTGTTACTATCATGATCTAAACGGGACGTTGGTGATTCTGATGCCGACATGAATGCATCACTGATTCTTGTCTCGCTTGCTGCTCAGCCCTTGTGAGTGTTCTGAATTGCTGCAGTCATAGGGCCAGAAGGGATTTTGAGAGTTCACTTTGTTCAGCCTTGTCTGAAACATTAGATCCAGTGCCTGGTGTAAATATTTGTCGAATCTGTGAATCTGCTTTATCACACTTTGTACTTTCATCAAGGTGGAGCCCTGACACCATCTCAAACATACATTTGCGAAGAAGGTTTTAAAATGCATCGTTAACTGTTGAACGTGGTAGCCTCTTAATCCTGTTTCAGTGAGTAGAAGACAATCTATAAATCTAACACAGACTCCTCTTACTAGAAGAGAAAGTTGCCATGTTCGGGGGTTAGTTGTCAGAAGACTCGTCGCACTGTTGCAATCAGAAAACTGGAACTTCATGAGGGCAGGCCATCCTGGGCGTGCCTCCCTATCGTCAGTTCCTGGAACAAACTTACATCCCTGTTAGGTGAGCCTTACGGGGCCAGATCAAGGCTTGTGTTTCCCTGAGATAATGAGTTCTTGACTCAGATACTCACTTTCCAAAGAATTTCACCCTGAATCCATCAATTCATGTTGCTCCGTGCCTTGGGAACCATTTTTCTTCTCATGATTACACAGCTGAAACTTCTAGGCATTCCTGTGGTGGAGGTAACATTTTCCCCTCTTACCAACTGCGTTTTTTTTTTTTAAGCCGTATCATCTTGTCAGTTACTGCTGCTGCTGTTTGAGAATTCAGAGCCTGAATTAGTAAACTATCCTATTGGAGTCTCTAAGGATGTAATTTTTTATTCTTTTTGCCTCCCAAGAAGATGCAGTGGAGGTGAATTCAGAAAATAAACAACCATCTGGACTTTGTGAAAGAACAGACCTCCTTCTGCTTACATTGAACAGAATAGCAGTGGAGGGATGATAGCCGCCCTACTGGAGTGGAGCTAAGACAGCAGAAAAAAAAAAAAAAAAAAAAGACACCTGTGATGTACAAGACGTTTTTATTCTCATGTCTGTGTTTTAGGTTAGCATGCGTTATTATTTACCAAAAAGCAAGAAAACATCTGAGAACTGAAATCTTCTTTTGTTCATACATTGACCAGATAGTTCTTAAGCACCTTTTCTACTGTGAAAACTAATCACAAGGTTCTTCCTCCCCAAGGAGGGTTTAATAGGGAAAATGAGGCTTCTGCCAACAAATTACCATAAAAGGCAACATGTAATACTAAGTGCCGTAGAAGTCATTCAAAACCTAAAGAGGACAGAAAAGCATCACAGTTATTGTTGTGTGTGTGTGTGTATATATATATGTATAGTTTTCCATATCTCTTAACTCAGTCTATGGACAGGAAGGGTAAATCCTATTAACCTCAGCTGGAAACCCTCTGGAACAGAAAAGGTTAACATTCCGCAGACAGAGGCATTGCTTACGCTAAGAGTCCAAGTGTCCCAATTGTAATTCCTGGTTCTTCCCAATCAAAGCATATATATACTCATTCCTCCACTTCAAAAATGATTTCTTGAAGAATGAGCTTTTCAATTTACTCAACATAAAGCTGCTAAGAACCCACAGCGTGCCTGGCACAGTGCTAGATGGTTACCCAATAAATTTGAAGTAATGTTAGCTTTATTCTCTTATTCAGGTATTTTATTGCAAACTATTGGAAGAAGCAAATCGAGGCTCATTTCCAGCAGAGATGGTGAATAAAATCTTTTCTAATATTTCGTCAATAAATGCCTTCCACAGTAAATTCCTCCTGCCGGAGCTGGAGAAAAGAATGCAAGAATGGTAAGAGGAGTCAAAAGCAAATGACGTACCTAAGGCAGCCCTACTAGACTCTCTGTTACTCACACGAGATTCTGTGTTAATAATGCTACACAGAGCAAAAAAAAAAAAAAAAAAAGTTGTGCGAAATTTTTATGTTCAGACTACTGATAGAAGTTTTAGTACATTTCATCTTTGCTTTCCAACTATCTTTTGATTAGAGACAAGATGTTAGGGATAATCTGGGGCTTCAAGAATTCCGTAGCATCTATTTCTCTTTACTGTGTCATTTTTAAACTCCCTTGTAAAAAGTGCTTTTTCATTCTCTACCAATCTTATAAGCAAATTGGATTTGATGAAGCATAGGGTATGTATAGAAAGTGATTACTTCGTTTGGAGTCCTGTTAATTCACTCATTCTGTAAGAAATCTGAATGACTTGTTTCTGTGTTTAATGCAGGGAAACTACCCCTAGAATTGGTGACATTCTCCAGAAATTGGCGCCATTCCTTAAGATGTACGGAGAATATGTGAAGGGGTTTGATCATGCAATGGAACTGGTTAAAAACATGACGGAGCGTATTCCCCAGTTCAAATCAGTAGTTGAAGACATTCAGGTAATAGGACTCTTTTGTTCAAGGCTATAAATTACTTTTTCTGTACAAATCATAAGGTTTTCTAGACCTAAAATTTTTAGATTAAGAGATCTGAGACACCTAGCCAAATTCCATTCTGCTCTGAATTATGCATAAATCATCTCTGCAAAGTTAACATATTTATTGAACACATGCCATATACTGCACAGTAAATTCTCCGTTCAAAGGAGGCCAGGACAGTCTGGCTTTCTCAGGACCCGCATAAATTTACAAAGTGAGTTCCCATTCAACTGTGGGCCTCTCTTGCTTGCTTTCAGAGCCTGAGATGTTGGAATGAATATGAGGAGTGAATGCTGTAAATCCTAACATTTTGGAAACGTAATTACAGTTGGCCCTTGAACAACATGGGGGTTAGAGGCACTGAAACCCCCTCCACACACACATTTGGAAATCCCAGTGTAGTTTTACAGTCAGCCTTCCATATCCATGGTTTTGCATCCGTGAATTTAACCAACTGGGGACGATGTACTGTAGTATATATTTTATTTTAAAAAAAAATCTGTGTATAAATGGTCCTCCACAGTTCAATCATGTGTTGTTCAAGGGTCAACTATATTTGTTTTATTTTATTTCATTTGAGGGGGGAGCATGTTGGTCACTTTATATGTGTCCTGATTATTTTTAGTTTCATCAGGCCTGGATGAAACACTTTAATAATATCATAGTAATTTCTATTTGATTCGCTAGTAAAATTGTTATGAACCTATTCTTTGCTAAGTTTAAATATTGGAAAGAGATTGTTTAGATTACATAAGATTATTTGGGTGAGGATTCTGTTGCTCCTTGACTGGGTTTTTTTTTTGTATTACATAAATTTTGTTATTGACCATTTTAATTTCTCTAATTTTAAAACTATTTTTTGGGGAAGGGAGGATATAGCTCAGTGATAGAGCGCATGCTTAGCATTTATGAGGTCCTGGGTTCAATCCCCAGTACCTCCATTAAATAAATCAATAAAACATAATTATCCCCTCTCCCTCTCCATCCCCCCCCCAAAAAACCCCAAAAAAGTAAAATAAAAATAAAACAGTTAGACAAAATAAATTTTTAAAAAACTATTTTTTGAGTCATTTTCCTATTGATTTCTTGAGGGATTGTGATATGCATCTTAATTTATCACAGTCTGCTTTAGATTAATACTAACCTTAATTCTGATCAAATGCAGACATTTTGCTCCATTAGATCTGTTGCCTCCTTCATGCTCCAGTCCATTAATACCAGGTGTTACTTTAAATGTGTGTTAAACCCATTAATACAGCGATGTGATCGTTGTCCTGTACAATTTCTTTTAAAGAAGTGAAGGGAGGGTGTTAAAAAATACGTCTACAAGTGCATTTACTAACCCATGTATTTACCTTTTCTGTAGTAAATTCCTTTCAGCATGAAAGAGATGTGTTTCTCGTGAGTCAGGTTGGATAGGATGAATTTTCTTGGCCTCTGTTTATCTGGCAGTATCTTTATTTTTTCTTCACTATTGAATGATAATGTTGCTAGATACAGAATTCTTCGCTAATAGTTCTTTTTCTTTCAGCTGTTTTACTGCTTTCTGTCCTCCATTGAGTCAGATGAGAAGTTAGCCAGGAGTTGTATTGATAGTCCCCTGTATGTAATGAATCTTCTCTTGCTGCTTTCAAAGTTTTGTCTTTTTTTTGGCTTTCAACCGTTTGGTTGAGCTTCTTGGATGTTTAGGGGTTTTTGTTTGTTTTTGTTCTTAATCAGTTTGAGAATTTTTCAATCATTGTTTCTTTAAAATAATCTGTTTCCTCCGTAGAAATTGCTATCTTTATATACTTTGTTATACTTTTCATATTCTTCGAATATGATTATCTTTATTTCTTTGAACATATTTATATTAGCTATGTTTACTATATAGGTTAACACATTGCTATTTATTTGAATGTCTCATTTCTTTGCTGAGTATTGTACATTTTAGGATAACCTGTTGTAACAACTCTGGATTTGGATTTTCCCCACTGAGTAGCTATGAGTGCTTTTGTTTGTTTATTAACTTGCTTAGATTAAATCTGTGAACTCTCTCCTCTGATGTGCAGCCACTTATGTCTCTACTCAGTTTTTTGTTGAATATTCTTGTTTATATGTGATCCTGGCCCCTATATCTGAGTAGGTTAAAGATCAAACAGTAACTGAACATAGGTGCTTGACCACCTAGACTCTGTGTCTCTCCTCTGCTGGTGGTTCTGTCCGTGGAGGGGAGCATGTTTATTTAAAGATCAGGCTATTTTCAAGTCCACGGGGCCCGTTTATATCTCCTGTCTTCATCTCCATAACCTCGCTGTGGTCAGAGACCGTGCTGGCTCGGGCTCTCTTCTGTCTCTGCTGATTATTCACACGGCCTCGGCCAAGAAGATCAGTGTCCGACCGCGACCACAGCTTCAGGCTGTTAATAAAGTCATCGGTCCTCCCCCCGCTTATCTCAGAGATCATCACTTCCATGGCCAGGGCTGCTGGGCACGTGAGCTGTTCAGCTCTCCAAGTCAGATGAGCCGTTTTCAGCTTCAGCAGAGACGCTCCGGTCCTCACAGCTTGTCCCACCTGGCACAACCTTCACGGTGACTGGGCTGGGGGAGCAGCAGGTGCAGCTCCGGGCCGGAATGCCACAGAGGCTCACTGTTCTCACCCAAAGTTCAGCAGTTTCTAAAACATAAAGACTCTCAGATTGTTATGTGCCTTTGGTCAATTTCTACAGTGCTGAAATGGTTATTGTTGGTTTTTTTTTTTAAAATCAGTTGTATCCAGCTTTATAGTTGCTTCTTATAAGACAGATTTTGCCAGTGTCCCCACTCAGCAACAGCTGAAAGTCCTGCCTCTTCCCCTTCATTCCTTTTTTTTTTTTTCCCTAAACATCTCTTTTCTCCCATAATTAAGCACACAGCTACCTTTCTGAACCCTGGCTCCTGCTTTGACTGGTTCACTAGCCCCTTTTGCTAATACTGGATTGTGGGCAGAATACAAGGTTTGTCCTTCACCAAATTCTTTCTCTTCAAACCCTTAATGATGTCATAGTTCCCCAAGCCTTTAACCATCCATGTCAGACGGATGCTTATAGGGTCATTATATCTAGTCTCTTTCTCTACCCCTAAACTCCAGTTGCAAACTGCTGAGTGCTGTCTGCACAATTCTGTGTGAACATTTGTTGTCAGTACAAAGTCAACGTGTTGCATGCCTATCTTTAGCTCCCAAACTTTTTTTCCACCTGACCTTTCACGCCTTGCAGAGACTAGCTTGTGGTTCTGTGAGTGAATTTATTACACGACACCAACATTCTCTTATTCACCAGAGTTTGATAACTTGGCTTTATTTTCAGTTTGTCACTTTTCCTCATTCGCTGTATGTGCTCATTTGACTGTTAGCTAATATGTTCAAGGAGCTCAGCATGGAGCTCACTGCATGGTAAGTGCTCCCTACGTGGTGGCGGTGGTGGGCATTACTGTTGTTTTATCCAGTATCAAAGTTCTATCTCTGCCGTGTCTTCTCCACATTACAAGGCAAGGGTGGGATTGTGAAAGGAGTGGCAGGCTGAGACGTAACTAGCCTAGTTTAGGCTGCTAGTCTGCCTCTTGCAGTCATTTGACCTTAGAGAACTCTCCTAGCTTTCTCAGCTGGTTTCTTCATGTAAAAATTTTGAAATCAGCAATATTTTCCTGAAAAAAAAAACACATATATATAGGAGAAAATCAAATGAGATAACTAAACTTATAATATTAATATCTTGTCGTTTATTAAGGAAAGCTGTCAGCCCTCAGCTCCATGCTAATTTCAGGCTCTTTTTACTCTTCTTCGGACCTACAATCATAAGCCCTGAACTGGTTTCCCCGCATCTTCCCAGAGCCACACTGCAGTAGGTGAACCTCAGTGGACCTCACACCCACTGCTGCCACTCCCCTGCACGAGACGGAGTACATCTAGGCCAAGCTGGACGCTACTGCCCGTGGTGCCTCTTCTTCCTCACCCCTGCTTCCCGTGGTGCCTCTTCTTCCTCACCCCTGCTTCCCTGCAAGTGTCTCACTTCCCAGCAGGACTCAGTTGCTCCCTTTTACTGAGCATCTCTCAGGCCCCACTGCCTTGGAGCTGCTCTCTGAGGTCCCTCTTCCTGCACTTGCCCTTGGTCTTCCTCATTTCCCTTCCCACCAAGGCCTGCCCTCATCTGAGTTCATGTTAAGTATTCCATTCTCTATGAAGCCTTTCATTTCTTGTTTGCTTTGAATGCAAAATCATGTCATTTAAAAAAAATTATTACTTCTTTTAAAAAATTTGTTTAATGTATTACGTATTTATTTATTTATTGGGAGGGGAGTTAGGTTTATTTGTTTATTTATTTTAATGGGGTACTGAGGAGTGAACCCAGGATCTCCTGCATGCTAAGCCCACACTCTACCACCAAAATCATGTCTTAGTCTTAATATAACTTTTTTCTTACCTTGCAATGCACTGATCATAGTCATCAATAAATGATTTAAGAAAGTTCTTGCTTTGTTTAATACGAACAAGAACATAGCGTATTTTTCAAGTAATCTTTTCCCCTTCTTCCCATATTAACAGCTTATTGAGAGCAGAGACACCAGTTTCACCCTAAGAAAAGGAGATCTGTTTGCAGAGTTTGGTTTCTAATGGGAAAGAATGCTGTGAACTAATGAAAAATTAAACACTTTTGACAGATAATAAGATGCTCAGACCTTACCATTCTTGTACATGGAGTCTTTTTTTAATTTCACAGGAAATGACATTTCTGGTAGCCTTATTATGAAATAGTTCCTGCTGAGTCCAAAGTCATTTAATACAGTAGCACTTAGGGAACCTCATTAAATAGATGCTTCTTTTGCAAATCTCTGGAGTACGATTTAATAATGTGACCTCACAAGCCCTGGGAGTGAATCATTGAGGTGTTTGCCATCGATTCGGAATTTTCTTGCTTAAAATTTTGCTTGATTTTCCTTTCTGTTCTTACACTAGTTTGTGGTCTTCAAACTTTAATGGAAGAATCAGGGGTGTTTTAAAATGCATGTGCCTCAGAGATTATGGTCTCATAGGTTGGAAAGGGGTTCAGAATTTCCATTTTTGATAGCACCCTAGGTGTATCTGATGCAGCTGATGCACAGACCGCACTTTGTAGGGAAATGCTGTCCTTAATTGAAGTTCTGTGTTACATTGAGTTTTTAGACTGGCTAACCTAATTTTTAAATCTTTCTTTAAAAACCTATCTCATCACAGAAACAGAGGATCTGTGGGAACTTGACTTTGCAGCATCACATGCTGGAACCCGTCCAGCGGATCCCCCGGTATGAGATGCTCCTGAAGGACTACCTGAGGAAACTGCCCCCTGATTCTCCGGACTGGAATGATGCTAAAAGTAAATGCCCCCCCTCCGCCAACCCCGCTCGACTGTGGGGTAATTTAGTGGCCAGGCAGCCTTGTGGTTCCAACATGAGGCAGGTCTCATCGCCACGTTAGTAAAATATTGATGCCAGAAAGTAACCTCACTGGAAATCATTATCAGCACCTCAATTATGCAGGCACTTCTGAGCCCAAATCACAGGCTTAGAGCAATGCAAATTGTATTTCTCATGCTGGCTTCACATTAATCATTAACTCTGAAATATAAAACTGTAGTCTCAGAGACATCTGAAATAGCAATACACAGTTACCTTCTCGTGGGAAGAATACAACCATTCAGAACTACTCGTGCTGCAGGTTAATTAGGTGGGCTGATAGGTACCAAGACAACTGAGGTGACATTTACTGTATAAAAATAACGTAAGCAAAGTGATCTCTGTCTACTCTAAGACAGAAGAGAAAATGGTGCTATTTAGTGTCAGCTAACATTTTCCCTGAGAAAATTTTATTCCTGTTTCACTCGTTTCCTTTTGTTTTTTCATTAGATCATAATGAAAGGCTTTTTAAAGAGCTTAAGGGTTTCCATAAGAATTTTGTCTTCTTGTGAACTTTTTAAAAATCAATTAGCTGTGAAAGGAAGAATGAAAATTTAACTTCAGTTAGTACTCAACAAGTCCTAACAATTCTGGTATTCAGGCTTAAATTAAAGCGTTGCTACTTTCCCTAATAATTTCTTGTCTTCCATTGTAAGTGAACCTTGATGAGAGACGAGGAACACAAAACAAAATCTCTGGTCTTGGAGGCTGGGTCTTTTTCTGAGCACAGGCTGTCTCTGATGTTTCTGCCACCATCCAAGGGAGCTGGTGACCTCAGGAACCTCTCATCTCCCCTTCCTTCCTCTACGCTTTAGAAGTATCCTAACTTAACCTTCTTCCACTTTCCACTTCATGCCCGCTTTCCTAACCCGGTCCGAGTGCTTGGTTTTAGTAGCAGAGCTAGTGGTAAGAGTGGAGGATGGATCACCATGGTGATTCCGCCGACTGGTGTCTTGGGCAGTGGCACCAGGCATCTTAATTTGTCTCCCTCTACCTTGATCCTACATGGAATGCACAAAATTGCCCAAATCGGGATAATTCTCCAAAATATGAATAAAAATTCAGTTTTGTCTGCACTCAAAAACTTTGACTTATCCTAAGGTACCTATGTCAAAAAACGAAGAGTTGGTAACATAATAGGATATTTTATTACTTTTTTTGGTTTGCTGCTTACATTAAAATTATAAGGAAGTCGCAGAAGTACTTCTAGAGACCTAGAAAGTAGAGGGAAAGCAACAGAAGTACATTTTGTTCAGCAGTGGAACAAAGACAGAAAAATTGGTTCAGAATGATGAGGTTATTGTGGTAACAGAATTAACCCAACCAGTAGCCACAAGACAGGAAAGACAGGAACACGATACAGACTTGAGAACGTTCCGTGGGGATGACCCAGCAGGAAGCCTCGGCTTCCACAGCCCTTCAGCAGCAGTCTCGAAGCTCCTGCGTCTCCCACATCAGGGTCCCCGCCCCCACCTTTTGCTCCCACCTGCCCTAGCGACAAAGCCATCCGTCAGCACTGGCATCAGAAGGTTCCCTTCCACTTGAGCAAGGCTAGAACTGTGCGGGCTTTCCCAGAAAAGCTGGGTGTGCTTGGTGGTTAATTTGCTCGTAAAACTAGTGATATACTTAATGTACAGCTGAAGTGTGGTGGAACTTGGAGCCAAAAGATAGGTTCAAATGTAGCCCTTCAAGGTCACAGGTGTGTGACCTTAGCCAAGTCTCATCACTGTACTGCGTTCATCTGCCAAATGGAGCTAATATAATTTTCATTCAAAATTGCATAAGAATTAACAGACATAACATATGGAAGTCCCTGACAGAGTGCCTTTTACCAAGCCTAGCGTACACAGTCGTCATTCGGTTTGAAGGTCCTTTATGAATTAAACGTCTCTCTGAGCCTAATCGCTGTATATGACTTTATTTGAGGAAATACTCTTCAAGTTCCAAATAATCTGCTTATTAAAAGAATTTCTGAAAGTAAGTGGAAGGGGAGGGGATAGCTCAAAGTGCTAGAGCACATGCTTTGCATGTACGAAGTCCTGGGTTCAATCCCTAGTACCTCCTCAAATAAATAAACAAACAAACAAACAAACCCAGTTACCTTCCTCCCCCCCACCCAAAAGAAAAGAAAGTAAATGGAAATCGTCCCTGCTTTTATTGTGTATCTTTGGTCTCAATTTTCTTACTGTTTTGTATGTTATTCAGCTGTCTAGTAGCATAGTAAAGACGAAATATATTTACTTTTCTTGTTTTTTTCCCATTTAGAATCACTTGAAATTATATCTACAGCAGCAAGCCATTCTAATAGTGCAATAAGAAAAATGGTAAGTGGTTTTCAGAAGATATGAGAGTCTTCGAGTTAGAGAATTGCCAATAATAGAGTCTTACATTATCTACAGGTTTGGACCAAAATGAATTGATACAGGCGAACAAAAGAGATTGTTTATAAAATGTCCAGTGTTATCTGGACTAATCCTCTCCCCCTTCTCCCAGGTTTCAATGTGCTCATAATTGACATACTTTCTACCAACATTTATGCTTAGCTCCAATCCATTCTGAATTATCTGTATTTTAGCTAAGGTCACTGATGACAGCTAGGAAGGTGAAACCTCCTTATATTTGACCTTGCTGTGTTTTGTTTTAATTTCCTAGGAGAACCTAAAGAAACTCTTAGAGATTTATGAAATGTTGGGAGAAGAAGAAGACATTGTGAATCCTTCGAATGAACTAATAAAAGAAGGGCAGATTCTCAAGCTAGCGGCTCGGAACACGTCCGCACAGGAGCGCTACCTTTTCTTAGTAAGTTTTGTTGTATGATCAAGTCACATGAGAATAACTCATACACGTTGTTACATCCATGTTTGAAAAACAGGATGCTTCCTTGCCCACCAAAGCAATTATATCCAAACTAGTTTAGTTAATACTGTAACTGAAACTTGTTCTTTCAAGGACACATCTTCTTTTGAAGTATTTTTTTCTATAATTTTTCTATGTGCTTACCATGTCTGATTTACTTCAGTGACACATGGTGAAGACTATCTAACCTTTCCATGATGACATAGCCACCAATGTGTATATGGGGATAACCACTTTTAATCTTTCTAGTTTGAAGAAATATATTGGCAAGGTTACAAATCCTGTGCCTCAGACATCCACGTGAAAAGTACATGAGTTTGCTGCATAATTCCTGTTCACTACAGTCCGTCCCTGTCCCTTCCTTCCCACTTCCTGGAAATGATAGTCTGGGGCTTATGGGAAATGTAAGCATTCTTCTTGGGGAATCCAGGCCATTTTATTTTCAGTCTCTGTTAATTACAACTCCTTTCTGTATATAATATGATAAGATAATAATCATAATAATAGCTAACACTGAGTAACAATAAATTAACATTGAGTGATAGCTCAGTAAACATTAGCTGGAACTATGGTTGTAATTATAAACAAAGAAACAGACACATTGATAAGGAGGCTGCCCACTGCCTGGCACATGACACATTCTCAGAATGATGTTCATGTCTGATTTTTCTGCTGTAAGGCAGTCATCTCACCAGCCTTAGTATGAGTTTCTGGGGGTTTAGAGGTTTCTGTTGTCTTGTTACAGCCTCCCTTGAAAGGAAAATTTATAGGAACTAATTATCATGCAGAAGGTGTTCAGTATCTCATTTTTAAAAAAGAACATTTGGTCACC
Source organism: Camelus bactrianus (assembly GCF_048773025.1). Lineage (NCBI taxonomy): Eukaryota > Metazoa > Chordata > Mammalia > Artiodactyla > Camelidae > Camelus > Camelus bactrianus. The sequence continues at coordinate 20,503,790 of NC_133572.1, forward strand.
ATATGGTCCAGCAGGTCTACTTCAAGCTTGTAGGACTCAAGAAAATTGAAACATGTCTACACAAAATTTGTACATGAATATTCATCACAAAATTAATCATTATAGCCAAAAAGTGGAAACAACCTAAATGTTCATCAGTCGATGAATGGATAAACAAAATGTGGTGTGACCATGCAGTGGAATATTATTTGGCAGTAAAAAAAAGAATGAAATATTGACACATGGATGAACTTTGAAAACATCGTATAAAGTGAAAGAAGCCATTCACAAAAGGCCACGTTGTATGATACGATTCCATTTATATAAAATGTCCAGAAATGCATAAAGGCAGGAAGTAAGTAATGGTTGCCTAGGGCTAGTGGGCAGAAAGAAATGGATACAAGGTTTCCATTTAGAGTCATGACATGTTCTGGAATTAGATGGCAGTGATAGTTGCACAATTTCCAACAGTATAAAAACCAAGACTTACACATTTTAAAAGGGTAAATTTTATGGTATATGGATTATATCTCACTAGATTTAAGAATGTATTGATATTATCCAAATTAACCGTAAGTCTTCGTTTGAGCTCAGCAGAAAACCTTCAACTTGGAGAGGTTCTACAAAAAGCTAAATGTAAATCAAGGACATGTGCTGTCATGTCAGGGTTCAGATGTCTGTTTTGGAATGTTCGTTTTGTTATTCAGGTATGGTGAGGCCAAGAGATTGGAAGATGATTGCCATTGAAAAGACATACTTACAGCTTCCCAAAGAAGGGGGCATGCCACACCATGGAGGGGCTGCATGAGAAAGCACCAGGGTTGGTCAGGAGACAGAGGGAGCAAGCAGAAAATGTGGATAAGAGCCTTTATTGTGGTTTCTTGCAGAAAAAAATGGGCAAGGCAGGATAAACGCGCTTAGACTTTGCTAGTTGTAAATGATTTCATTAGGCTCCGGGGCACAAGGGCCGTTGCCTGGTGCCTAGCCTTAGGGTGCTTAGGGCAGGGGCGTGCTGGCCCAGAGTGTGAGAGCTCAGTAGACGAGGGGGTTAGGTTGTGGGCTCTGGATCTGTTGGTTTCCGTACGAAAGTCAGGCTTGCAGGTGAGTCATTTACTATCTCTCAGAATTGAGTAGCCCTGAGAGGGGCAGTCCTCCAGGAGGGGCAAAGCCCCACAATGTCAAAGCATCAAAAATCCAAATTAAAAAGACATGCTTAATGCACTATTCTGGGCAAGATGCCTGAGAGCCAGTGCCTCCCCTCTGTCTTTGCCCCGCCTTGAGTGCCTTAGGGAGTGTCCTTTCCTCTCTCCCACATTAGTGTTACAGTTTCTAGAGTTAAACTTTTAGCTCTGTGTCTAACTGATTGTCTTGGTTTAATGTTCACATTTGAGGATTATTCTAGAAATAGTTTTAGATTGAATACCTTAATGCAGAGCTAAATTAAGCAGCTCTTTGGAAGACAGATGGCGAAGAGCCTTGGGGGAATACAGCAGTGGTGACTTTGAGGAAAGGACCCATCTTGTTCCAGTTATTATAAGCTATCAAACATGTCACAGCATTGCCTCCTAGGAGAAGGGAGTCATCCAGCAGGAATTTTAGGAAAGCCATATTCACCTTTTGAAGACCATCTTAGAAGCATTTCCTGTAGTGTTCATTCTTTTCATCCTCCCCCTCTGGTTCTAACTTGTCACAGAATCTCTCCTCTCCCCAGCACATTCCCGTGGAGCATCTTGTTCCTCTTCTCTGCAGAAACTCAGAAGTACCATTTTAATTTTCCTTTCTCTGTGGAGGTAAAATGAGGGCTAGTTTTCTGTCTCCTGTTCTGGGGATATTACATTTATAAATCTAAGAAGCCAAATTATATTTAGAATCCGATTTCAGCTTTCAAATGAATTTTTTTTTAATTTTATTTATTACTGTATTATTTAATTATTTTATTTTTAGGGGGGAGGTAATTAGACTTGTTTATTTCTAGAGGAGGTCCCGGGGATTGAACCCAAGACCTCATGCGTGCTAAGCATGCGCTCTACCACTTGAGCTATATCCTCCCCGCACAAAATGGTGTTTGCGTGTTTCCATATTTGCTTGCCTCCACGCCATGCTTTTGATATTAATGTAGGGAAGTCTTGAATAAGTACATAACCACCCCTGACATCTGAAAGTTAAAACAAATCACCAGGATATCCTGTAGAATAATGAGAGGTTTTATTCCAGGCCCTTTGGAGTTCTAGTCCTCATTTCCCTGTGGCTTCACAGAGTTAGGTTTTTCCACCCCTCTTGACTGACGGACTTTGAATACAGACGAGGCACTGGAAGTTTTCTCCAACAATACATTTTTACGTCCTAAAACAGACTTCAATGAACTGTCACTAGTGAGACACGCAAGTGAATTGTTTCAATCAAATAATATACTTTATTTTAAGAGACTTGAAACAAATAGTTGAGGGACGCTGGAGCCCCAGAAGGGGGCACCTCCCTACACTTTTAATAAATTTGAGACTTTCCTCTAGGTTTTGGCACAGCCTAGGGCTCTGGAGCTTGCCAGCCCAAGACTGCTTTGTCAGTAGCTGCTTCTGAGCTCTGGGCGGGGAACGAAAGGAATGTCCTGGAGCAGAAGGGCTCTCCGACGCTGAAAGGGAAAGTCCGTCTGCGTGCCGCTGCCCTTGCTGTAGCTTCCTCTTTCAGCACCAGCAAAAACCCAGAGAAAGTGACAGTGGCTTCTGCCACAGGAGCATGGTTCACAGAGGGAGCTGGACTAGCTGCTTAATTCCTTTATGCGTATGGCCTTGATGTCTTTGTAAGCCATGTCACCTTCACCTCTGGGAAGAAGGAAAAGGGGAGTTATTGGCTAGCAGTAGATTGCAGAGCTATGTAAGGTTATACAGTTACTGACAGTTCAGGGTGTAAAGTCTCTCTTAGGAAGAGGAGGGGAAATGTAACCTTGAAAGCATGGAAGGGAAAGTGAAATGCCATTATCAGATGGTCATCTCGTTATGAGCATAACCACCAAAAAGCAAATGCTAAGAACCTCCATATTCATGGACTTGCATTTTTACAAGATGACAAGACTTTGCTGAACTTTATAAAGCAAGCTTGAGTCCATGTATAGATCAATCAGACATTTTATGCCGTAATTTTCCCTCTATCACTCAGTTTCCTAAGAAATATGGTGGTGGTTGCTATCTTTGAAAGTGTGAGTGAGCCTTGTCCATTTTGGTGGCTCCCTGCATCTCCTGTGCTGTTCATAGACTTGACCAAATCCCCTCCTGAGAAGGCTTTGATGGAAGAGAGAAAGAAATGTGAATGTGCAGGCCAGCTGTGGCCTTAATCAAGTTGGGATGGTGATGAGAACCTTTCCCCGTATTATCAGATCTCTACATCCGTGTACTTCAGTGCGGCTGATTGCCTTACTTAGAATACAGGGCAGTTAGTAATGAGGTCATGTTCTCTTCTAGAGACATAGGTGCAAGATGTGATGCTCAGATATATCTGATACAACGTATTTAGTGCCTTTTATTTCTGCATTATCCAATATGGAAATGAAATTTATGACACTGGTTATAGAAATTTGCAAGGTAATATGCAAGGAACAACTGGTGGGAAATTTGCCTTCAGAATGAGTACAGTGGACATTGTCACATAAACATGTTGAAATGTTTGAAATATCCATCAGTATTTCTTATTGATGGTTAGAGCTAATTAGAGGGCCTGACTAAATAGTACATTTTCCCTCCTTTAATCCTCTCAATAACCTGTGACTTGAACAGATAATCCCAAAACATGAGAGGTCATATCATACATAGAGGTTGCCTGGGAACTTACTCCCAGGTGACCTTATCTTACAGAAATACATATAATCCTAGAAATAGAAATAATGTTACAAACAATAAACATGAAGTAGGAAGATAAATATGGACCTTCTTTAGGAGTCTGCCTACAAATTAACCCAAATATTTAGACTTTCATCCTTTTGCATGTTTTAATATATTTCCAAACCTTGCTTTGTTCTGATTAGCAGGAGTTGTTCATTTTTTACTTTAAAGTGAGGCACTGGGAGGGTGTAGCTCAAGTGGTAGAGTGCGTGCTCAGCATACACAGGGTCCTAGGTTCAATACCCAGTACCTCCTCTAAAATAAATAAACCTAATTACCTCCCCCCTACAAAAAAAAAAAAAAAAAAACTTAAAAAAAAAAGTGAGGCACTAATTTGATTCAGTTTCAAAATAAAGTCCTTCATTTTAAATAAAGACTTTTTGCTAAAATAGATAATTTTTCTGTTAATTCGTACGTGATAAATTCTCAAGATGTGGGGTAGTGCAAAACATTGCCTTAGTTTTTTACGTGGGATTTAGTGTGCTAACCTCACACATTCTAATGAAATTTAAGCTAATAATTTGTCTACTTTTTTTAAACTTAACATTAAACACATTGGTGAAAATAATTGCTAAATATTACTCTTTTCCTCTAAGAGCTAATTGTAGACTTCATGTCTAAGACACAACAATTAGAAATTTTGTTGTCTAAGGGCTTCAACTTAAGTGGTTGAGAATTTTAGTTCCTGGTATGTAGAAGGTCCTTAATAGTTGCTGAATTTAATTTCCTTAACTAATTTCCTTAGTAGTACAAAGTGATGATTGATTTACTTAAATATCAATAAAATATATATGAACCAACAAAGGGAAATATATGTTACAAATTTTAAAATATGATTTTAATACAGGCATAAAAGCTGTATAGCACTTAAGTAATTTTGCTCACATGGAAAGTGTGAGATTTCCTGGAACCTCCCTGGAATTTCTGTCTGGGCTGCTTTCAGTGTTGGTCACTTTCCTCCTGTCGTGTTTCGTTGTCCTGTGTGCTGACGTGTGTTCTGTCTCCTTGCAGTTCAACAACATGTTGCTGTACTGTGTGCCAAGGTTCAGCTTGGTGGGCTCCAAATTCACGGTTCGAACCAGGGTTGGCATTGATGGAATGAAAATCGTGGAGACGCACAATGAGGAGTACCCGCACACTTTCCAGGTGTCCGGGAAGGAGAGGACGCTGGAGCTGCAGGCCAGGTGAGAGGGGCCGTCCTGCCACACAGCTTCCCCGAAGCAGCAGAACAATTCTGAGGCTCTTCCCCAAGTCTGGCTGGACACAAATGGAAGATGTAAGCTCTTGAAAGTCAGGAATTACATCTTCCCTTTTAATTCCTCCGTAGTGCCTAGGATAGTGGTTTTGCAAACAGTAAGCAAAGTTAAGTAAGTAAAGTGACTCTTTAGACGGACAAGGTGCAGAGAATGAAGTTGCATTCAAGCCAGTGTTTTGAGTCTTACAGGAAACAGTTCTCTCTTAACCCTTCTTCCCGCCATCCTTCCTTTTTGGTCCAAAAATGTTTATTGATGCTTATTATTCCATGTTTAATTCTGAAGCTTTAACTATCAGTCCTCAGAGACTCTGCATTCAGAGGGCTTAATGGCACTTTGATGGAAAGAATGTTTGGAGGAGGCATGTTGAAAAAGATAATGGTTCTCCTGCCACGGGTAAAGATACATGAAGGGGGCCATCTGGGGCTCTGTAGCCTCTGGCACCCAGGACCTCTTCTTACATGCACATATGCTTTATTGAGCGGGAGAGAAAGAGCTGGAAGTCTAGCATCCACGCCCCAGCATAACCAGGTTTGGTGGGGGGACCATGAGAACCACTGTAGTAGATCACAGCTATGTCATGCATGAACCTCTGGAAGACAGGGTGTCCTCAGATTTTTAAAAATCTGCTGTAGAAGGGAAGGGTACAGCTCAAGTGGTAGAGAGCATGCGTAGCATGCACGGGATCCTGGGTTCAGTCCCCCGTACCTCCTCTAAAAATAAACAAATAAACCTAATTACCTCCTCCACCAAATTTTTTTTTAAAATCTGCTTTAGAAGAGCATTATTCACTTATCCTATAAAAACCGACCATGGTGAAAACTGAGACGCTCCAAAAGATCACAGGTTAGAGGCTTGAGTGCCAGTCTCAGCTCTGATGGTTCTGACACCCTAGAATCCGTTGAGAATCAGAGTTCTTCTGTTCCTTTCTGCTCTTTTGCACCAAAAACATGTGATTCTGGCTGCTCAGGTGAACCCATTCCTGGATGGTTGTACTCAGTAACTATGTACCAGCTTAAATTTGACACTTTTGAAAGAGAATAAATTATTTTTAAGCAGGATTCTGTGGCCCAGGGAGTCAGGGACTTGGTGAAATTCCAGACTGGAAGATGTAGCAGGCTGGGAGAGTTTGAAGGCATACCTAGCTAGTTCTTTGACTTCCCACAGAAAACATAGACTGAACCTGCCTTACTTAGGGAGCTGCCAGGGAACTGCTCTGAGGGTTAAAAGGTGGCATTTCAAGCATGAGTTAAAATGGTGGAGGACTTGGTTTTGAATGTCCTGCTTTATCGTGGTGGGGTTTAGACCCCAGCCATCACACCCAAGAGAACAATGTATGTGGCTGTGCTTGGCGACTCCTGGCCTGAGTCCTCACTCAGTGGTTGGCTCCCTGAGCGACTGGCTGTGGCAACAGGGAGGACTATCAGAGGAGTCTTCATTGCCGATGAATGAAGGTGCTGCTGGCTCTGAACATCTACAACCTGAGACATGTCTCTGAACAGCAGAAGAGACACTATCGAGGTTTCTTGAGTTGCCTAAGTTGGGGACTCCAGCAGGTTGGGCTGTTTGCCCTTCAGGATGGGGCTGATGCGTGAAAAGGTTTCTGAAGTACAGACAGTCATCATTTTGTAGCGTTCTGGTATGCACTATTGGATGCCTTCCAATTAGTATTGAAAACACATTTTTTTCTTAAATTTCTTATTCCTCTAATCTCTGCTTTAGTTGTATTTATGATTGTATGGTGAATCAAAGATCTAAATGAAGTGTGATTACCTTTCTTCTAGTCTATCGTGAATGACTCAAGAATGCAGGCAAACATTGAAATTCTCAGAAAGTCAGATGGATTGCATGCAGCCCAAAATTGGATATATATTTGGTGATATTTAAAGAGAATTCACTTCTGAAGCCAACATGGCAGGGGGTGGGGGGGTGGATGTTCTGCTTTACCTACTAAATAAGTCAGCCTCAAGACGGACCTCTTCACTCAGCTTCCTCTTCCATATTCAAAAGAATATAAACTTTGGAATCAAAATTAATTTTTATAGCTTTTGTTCAGTGGTTTTCTGTTACTAAATGGATATAAGAGTATAATAAGAAGTAAATTAAACAAAGGAGTAAAAAGAAAATCTGCCCTGACTGGGAAAGTAAAACAAAGGGTATTAAAGACTTGTCAGATTAGTTTGCATTTAAAAGGCTAAAAGCAGCTAGCAAATAACTCTACTTCCAGGACAGCAGAGTTGATTTGGGGGGCGCAGGGCACAGCATTAGGGAGAAATGTTTTTTGAGGGGCAAAATCGAAGCCCTCCCCTCGCCCCCAAGGTTCTCGGTTCAAGGATTCCCCGGTGAAAGATCAGCAGAACCTTCCATCTGACAAGCCCGGAGTCCGGCAGCATGCTTGGCACGTCGTGATCTCAGTAATACATTTGTGGGAAAGACGGATGTGCTCACAGGAGCAGACCTCCTGCCAGACACATGCATGTGTGATATTCCGTGGGGCTGCGGCATGTGGCATGGCACTGGGACCCAAACTCAGCCCCAGCCTACCAAACACAGACAGAGCTGCCTCTTCACAAGCCCTCAAGGCGGAGACCTTACGGACTCCAGAGTCTATTAAGGGCAATTTTTTCCTAATCTATGACAGCAGCCAGCTGTATAAGCTACCTGCCAGGGAGATGAAATAAGGAAACTTTGCCTGAACAGGAGAATGGGGAACTTGACTATAGTCAGACGTTTTTTCCCAGCAGGAAATTATTAAGTGCTGGGCTTCATTAATCTGTGAAACCTCCTTCCTGCAGGCATTTAAATTTTTGTTGTGCTTTATCTGCAGTGAGTTAGGTATGCTATTGCCTGAAGCCTCTTAGCAAAATACAATTAAATTGTTTATCAAAGGAAACGTTAAATAGCTCCCTGAGGCCTTATAAAGGTATTTTAGATTCTCAAGGATAATTGCAGCCTTTTCTAAGATGGGCTGTGACTAGCAGCCTTTGAAAGCCTCGTGTTTTTGTAAAGTGGAATTAGAAGATGACTCCTGCATCTAGTGTAATACTGGGTCTACAGATTCCTGATACAGATGATGGTTGTTAAATGAAAGCCAAACTTAACTCTCCTCATCAAAAAGTATGCGTACCAAAGTAAGTAGATAGTCTAAAACTACGTTTATGAATTAATTTATTCAACTGCCTGAGATTCAGTCTAATTTTTATTATAACTCCTTCTTGGACATCCCTGAACTTTCTAGAAAGTTGAAATAACATAAAAACATAGTTTTATATACTAGGTGTAACTCATTAATATTCTATTTACTTTTTTTTTTTTTTTTTGGTTTTAGTTCTGAGCAAGACAAAGAAGAATGGATCAAGGTAAAACTGATTTCTATTTTCATTTTTGTTTTGTCATAACCCCCATATGTGTACCCAAATGTGCATATATTGTCGTATTATGCATGTATTATAGTCATCAGAATAAGGTCACTTGAGTTTTTAAGGTGACTCCCATCTTAGATAATTTGTTTAATAAAGTGTTTGCATTGATACTTTAGTGTGTGCTTTGAATTTCATGTGTATTTTAGGCACTTCAGGAGACGATTGATGCTTTCCATCAGAGGCATGAAACCTTCAGAAATGCGATTGCGAAGGATAATGACATCCACTTAGAGGTCTCTGTAAGTTGAATTCAGTTCTTAACTTTAAATTCTTTTCTCCTTGCGCTTGCAGGAGATCTGTCAGGTCATTTTTGTGACCCGGCCTTTTCCCGTTGTGGTGCCAGAACTGGCTATTTCGACAGAATCTCCTTCTTAGGGAAATACAGTAGTGAACGCCTCTTCACGCTGCTTAAACTTCTTTGAACCTTTCGTTTCTTTTCCTGCATCTTGAGTTTCAAAACACTGTATGAGCAGTGTTGTTAAAGTGCTTTTTTAAATAAATGAATTAATGAATGGAAATGACGGGTTTTGCCATTAAAATTGAATCTCCTTTCCCTGTTTAGACTGCTGAGCTAGGGAAACGGGCCCCGAGATGGATACGGGACAATGAAGTGACCATGTGCATGAAATGCAAGGAGCCTTTTAATGCGCTGACGAGGAGAAGGCATCACTGCCGAGCATGTGGACACGTACGTGCGGTTTCCTGATCATTAAGGTTGCCAGTCACTAGATAAAGTGTTGTCAAATCATCACCTTGGAAACGAACAAAGAAATCATTCAATACGTCACTTAATTGATAAACTTATTTTGGTGATAACTATATGCCAAGCGCTGTGCTGGGTCCTGGAGACAAAATGGTAAAATGATAGCTTCATCGAGCTCACGTTCTAACGGAGAAAAATAGACCAAAGTCAAGTAAACAGACAAGCATTTCAAATTACTGTAAATGCAATAAAGAAACAGGAGGTTAAAATGGGGGATAATGGAGAAGGATTTGGAACCAGTCGTAGTTAGGAAAATGAATACCTGTATGAAGGGTTGACATTTAAGCTGACGCCTGAAAGGTGATAAAGAGCTAACCGTGAGAAGCGAGACAGCAAGAACGTCCAGGCGGTGAGCAGCAGTGTGTCAGAAGCCCTGAGGCAGGAAGAAGCTTGATGAATTCTTGAGACTGCCAGCAGGTCACTCAGCAGGAGCATAGTGAGCGAGGGGAAGCGTGCGGTAAGAAGTAGGAGAGGTAATAACCCAAGGGGTCAATGACTGAGGAAACAAGAGATGGGGCCTAAGCTTCCGTGGAGATTCAGGTTTCTGATGAGGAGAGGGAAACTTCCCTCCCTGCTAACAGGAAGGATGAAGGGAGTGATGCATGCAAATGTGGGTGTCTTTTTGATTTGGTGGTGGGAAATGGGGGGATTGAGATCTGATGAGACCTACATGTTCACTGAAGCATCAGGAAGAGCCGTCATCTGAAACTGAAGGGGGAAGGAGGGAGCTGTTGGGGAGATTTGAGAACGAGGGCCAAGCATGAAATAGTTGTCTCTGGGCAGGGTAAAGTGAGCCTGCCCAAGAAGCAAAGGTGGACTGCTGGGTGCCCATTAGACATTGATGGTTACAAATGTAAAAGGACACACTAATCCATTTAAAGCAGTGATTTCTCTAGCAAGATTCAGCTACTCAAGCCAGAAGAGGCAGGTGATGGGTTTCCAGCGATTGAGTTGTTTCATGTGGAAAGAGTGAGAAGGCACAAAAGCATGACCTGAAAGCTGGAGAGAAGTAGGGGCAAGTTTTGGAGGGTCCTTGTAAACCAAGTTGAGGATAAATACTTTCTCCCGAACAGCAACGGGCAAACATCCAGAAGGGCAGGGATCGTGGTGTCATGACCAAGTATATTATTAGTAAGCTTTAGTGTGTCCGTCCTTATTTATAGCTCTTTTCGGTTATTCTCAGTTACACTGTGGATTTATTCATTGTTTTTTCCTAAGTTTTGATTCAGACAGTTTTATAATCAAAATTAAACTGATAGCAAACATCTTTTTCCCCCCTCAGGGTAAGACATTTTTTAAATCTATCATTGAGTTTGCTTGAAACGTTTTCAGATATTGACATAATTACCTTCAGTAAACAAACAAACAAAAAATGTTTGAATGTACTATGACATAATTTGAAAATAAATAAGATAGTATTTGATATGATTGCAGATACAGACATGTTCAATTCTAAATCCTATAATAACTTCATTGTCATCATGAGAAAACAATGAACATTTTTTATCATGAATTTTACATGCTGTGAAACTAAACCAAAAGTTTTACTAGTATTTATATTTCTTTTTGTCCACTATAAATGGGGGAAAATATGCTTCTAAAAGCAAGAAAATAATTTTTTAAACTACAAGAGTCTTTTTTTAAACAGTTACCCTTTAAGAATTAGAAAAAAATACCATTCAGTAAAAAGTAGCATGCAGTGTGCCTATAGTTGTTCATTTCTTGGCATTCTATAAATGTTTACTACATAAGTGGTGAGCAAAATATACAAGGACAGGTTTTCATAGAGCTTCCAGCCTACTGAGGGTGACAAGCATTAATTGAATAATCACACAAGTACATAATTAAAAATTATAATCAGTGTGTGAAGAAAAGCACACGGAAGTTTAGTAGCACGGTGATAGGAGATGGGCTGTTGTCAGGACGCTGGAGGAACCTCCCTTGAGGAAGTGACGTTTGAGTCAGTACGTGAAGGATGAGCAAGAGTGAGCTCGCGGAAGCAGAGGTGAGCGTGGCGGGGGGCACCGCTCTGTAGGGGCTGTGAGACGCCGGTGTCACTGAAGGTGGAGGAAGAGGGGCAGATCACGCAGGCCTTCAGAGGCCATAATTTAATTTGTTCATGATCCAAGAGCAAAGGGAAGACTTTGAAGGAATTTAAATCGAGGAGAAACATATCAAATTAGCATTTTTAAGGAAGCCTCCGGTGCTGTTTGGGAAATAGCTTAGAGCCAGACTAAGAGGAGTGGCCTGGACGCCAGTAAGAGTGCTCCCAGGACCAGTCACGAGGCTCTACTGGTCCAAACCAGGACACTGCTAGCTTGGACTCAGGTGACTGCAGGAAAGGTATAGAAAAATGGACAGGTTGAAAAAATTACCTAGGAGGCAGAATCAGCAGGGCTCTGCAATACGGTGAGTTCATGGGGTGAGGTAGACAGAGGTGTCGGGATGACACCGGGGTCTCAGACTCGCCACGACAGGGTAGAAGGCTGTGTTGTTTCCTGCTGTAGGAAGCGCGATGAGAGGGGAACATATTTGCGGGGTGGAGGGGTATGTGTGATAGGAGAAGGCTGAGGGCAAGGATGGCCACGAATTCACGTGGGGAGGGCACTGACGAAACATCCGGAGGTGTGACGTGTGAAGATCTGGACCAAGCCTTTGAGGATCTCCCACCTCTCGGCCAGGAAGAGAAGGAAGGGCAGGCAGAACCCGTCACAAGCCGCCTTTCAATGCCGGGACAGATACTCCGAGTGCCCCTGGGGATCTTCTTAGTCTAATACAAACTGGCCTTTTACATTGAACTTTTTCTCATTTCTCATCACCTATAGCTGACTATTGCTTACACCTTATTATTTTTAAATAATAGTATTCTTCACTCTTTTTTTTTAAATTTAAGGTGGTTTGCTGGAAGTGTTCTGATTACAAAGCTCAGCTTGAATATGATGGTGGTAAATTGAGCAAAGTGTGTAAAGACTGTTATCAAATAATAAGTGGATTCACAGACAGTGAAGAAAAGAAAAGAAAAGGAATTTTAGAGGTATGAAATATTAAATGTTGGATGTCTTTTAGATTTTTATACTAGGATCATAGAATATTCTGTTAACCCTGCAGAATACAAATAATATATTTTGTTATTTCTCTTAGTGTTTAACAATTTGGAGTATGACGAGCAAGATTTATATACTTCTGTTCTATGTTGCTGACTCTTGAGTAGGGGGAGGGTATAGCTCAAGTGGCAGAGCACGTACTTAGCATACACAGGGTCCTGGGTTCAATCCCCAGGACCACCTCTAAAAATAAATAAATAAACAAACCTTATTCCCCCCCCAAAAAAATAACAAAAAACAAAATAAAATAAATAAAAATAAAATATATTGCTGACCCTTGGGATCATGCTTAGCTGTATAGAAAGAAAGGGGGCAGTGCTGTGTTAACCAGCGTGCATTTGAGAGTGAAATCCAGTCCTTCCTTGGTGTCTGTGGAGGACTGACTCTAGGACCCCCCACAGATACCAAAATCCACGGGTGCTCAAGTCTCTGATATACAAAGGCTTGGTACAGTCGGCCCTCCTTATCTGCACGTTCTGCATCCCCAGTTACAAAGGGCCAATCGTGTATTGATTTTGTGAAGTCAAATATTAGAGTATTAATTGGCATCTCTTCTAATGCCTGACTTATTATAATATCCACATATTTTTAATAGGAAAGTTTTTCTCTCATTTTCATCATATTGGCTTTGAAAACTACTGTATGAAATTTTTAAAATTTAGCAATGTAATTACCTGAAAAACTTTTCCAATTTACTGCATTAAAAGCATCATTTAATGGCCAGTGACAGTAATCTGAGAACTGCATTGAAATATTATTGAAATGCCTCATAAGTGAATTTGACTCATGTGTTAGATAAATTCAGACCCAAGCCCAGGAACTCTACTGCAGCTTGTGTCTGAAGTGAGTTTCACACCCAGAGATGTTAACAACATAAGGGGTAAATATAAGGCTTTTGGGACAGATAGCCTCCAAGATAGCCTGGAAATCTATGAAGAGTAGGTTCATGATCAAAATTCCTATGTATCTAAAGTCATAGATATACTTGGTTTATTAAGAGTATCTGGGGGAGGGGATAGCTCAGTTGGTAGGAGCACATGCTTAGCATGCATGAGGTCCTGGGTTCAATCCCCACTACCTCCTCTAAGAATAAATAAATACTAAATAAACCTAATTACCTCCCTCCACCAAAAAAATAAATAAATGAACTTAAAAAACCCTATGGTTTAAGAAATAGACTCACAGACATAGAACACAAACTATGGTTACCAAAGGGGAAATATGCATAATAAAAACCATGATTTAGTCATTCCCTTTTTAGCCAGTGATTTATATTGGGAGACAAAGCAGGAAACTGTAAATGGCCCTGCAAAGAGTTACTGCAATTTTAAAGCCTTCAAAATTATCTCAGGTATAGGCTAGAGACTGCCAGTAAGTATTTACCTCTTGGCCGCGGCTTTCCCACGCAGTGATGTCGGTACAGCGTTGTGGCTAAGAGTTCAAACTCTGGATCCAGATGCAAATCCTAGCACGCCAGTACCTAAACGCGCGATCTCAGGAAAGCTCTTTCGCCTCTCAGCCTGGTGATAATGAAAGTAGGAACTGCTCCGGGGGAGGGGGCAGCTCACGTGGCAGAGCACATGCCTAGCACGCACGAGGTCCTAGGTCCTGGGTTCGATCCCCGGTACCTCCTCTGAAAATAAATGAATGAATAAACCTAATTACCTCCCCCTCTAAAAAAAAAAAAAAAAAAAAAAAAAAAAAAAAAAAAAAAAAAAGACAATAAAAATTAACACCAATTAAAAAAAGAAAGCAGGAACTACTCGGGGTTGGTGTGAGGTTTAAATGAAATGAAACACATAGCGAGCTAAGAAAAGTGCCTTGTGGAGAAAGCAGTCAAGGAATGTTTAGTTTTATTTAAATTCAGGGTCTGGTAACACAAAGTTAAAATGGTCTTAAATGTTTTCCCATGCTAGTAATAGGTCTAGATGAATGTTCAAATAATAATTGCCGGTCAGCCTTTTTTGGGGCAACCCCAGAAGACGTTTTACTTAGACACATTGTAGCTTAGCGAATGTTCTCTTAAGTTGAATTACTTCTCTAATCTGGTTCATTTGTGTTCATTCTCTCACTTGCACTCCTGCTCTCCATCTCATTCTTCTAGATTGAATCGGCAGAAGTATCTGGGAACAGCGTGGTGTGCAGCTTCCTTCAGTACATGGAGAAGTCGAAACCTTGGCAGAAAGCTTGGTGTGTGATCCCCAAGCAAGACCCCCTCGTGCTGTACATGTACGGGGCCCCCCAGGTACCCAGCCAGCTTCTTTCTGAAGGAACAGAGGGAGGCCCGTGGGCACTGAACCTAAAACCCCTCCATGTGCTTCTCTATAGGACCGAATTCAGAGAGTTTCACTGTTTCGTTACAATTGGAAAATAGTAACTAAAATACAAGCTTATTTAGCCTGACTGATCCCTCTATAGCCAATAGTTCCTTCTGCTTGTTTATGGATCATTTGCCCCCTTCTCTCATTCCCATTCAGTGGGTTTGAGGAAATGTGGGTTGAGTTAGGAACGGGCATGGGGAGAAGGGGTTGAATCAAAGGAGAAGGAGCCTTTTTAATGATGGGAAATATTAGCAAGCCCTTTTTTCCTGAATAGAGGGATGCCTGAAAAAGAAAAGAATGTGAGAGGAAGGTGAATTTAAATCAACTTTGTAACAGTTTGTTGAGACCTTCTGTTCACTTATCTGAGATGAATCTGTGGGAACAGCAGATTTGAGCCAGACACTATGTGTGGATTGTGCTGTGCGTAAAAAACCAACAACACTGGAACCAATTGTGCGTTCATCTGGGAACATAAAATGTTTAATGTAGCCTATATCTACATTGAGGGCTAGTCAAACTTTATTTTAGAAATAGATTAAAAATGCCAAGGTATATATTTTATTCTATCTCATTGTTTTTCCTATAATCTTTTCCAGTCCATAAGTAAATTGATGCGTGAATGAATGAAACACCAAATAAAACTGCATCTGGTAGTGAAGTCCATCATTAATGTTTGCTGGACTTGTACAGTAGGGTGATTATCCCCCTTTTCACTGAATGAGGAGTTGAATGGGCTCTCTCACAGAGAAGGAGGTGTGCGGTCAGTGAATTCTAACCGATTTAGATGTCAGTGCTCATTCATGAATGCATTCGGGCAACACGATCAGCGGCCTCATGCTCGGGCACTGTGCTAAGCATGGGATTGCCTCTCTCTCCATGGAGAGCTCACAACACAAGTCTTTGTAGGTAAGGTGGTAGAAAAGGAAGTTTAGTGGGAGCTCGATCACATCTCACTGCCACGTTTTCCCCTTAGGACGTCAGAGCACAGGCCACCATTCCACTCCTGGGCTATGTCGTGGACGATATGCCGAGGAGTGCAGACCTGCCGCACAGTTTCAAACTGACCCAGTCCAAGTCCGTGCACAGCTTTGCTGCAGACAGTGAGGAGCTGAAGCAGAAGTGGCTGAAGATCATCCTCTTAGCTGTCACAGGTGAGACACCAGATGGCCCTAGCAAGCAGCCAGACGCTTTGGACGAGCATCCTGAATCTAAGAGACAGTCCGAATGCTGAGCCCCAGGACCGTCCGTGGTGTGGGGGCCAAGGGGGTCTCAAGATTTACAGCTCAAGACATTCCCAGCTCTCCTTACTCCTCTCCTAGCACTTTATGTTGAAAACACGGGCCCAAATGCATCTTTTGGGGCACTATTTTCCTATGTTTATGTACTCTTAGTGAGATTAATGTGCAGAGCCATTCTACCCATAAAAAGTTTGAAATAATGTGAAAAATGGAGCTTTTTTTTAATGAGCTATTCCTTGAATATGTACTTTTGGGGAAAAAAAAAAGTGGTATCAATTAATTCTGTCATTTCAGGTTAGAAAAGGCCACTTCATTTAAGGAATCCTTTAACGTCTTCACTTTCACATGTAGGATTGTAACAGTTTGAAAGATATACCTCTATGTTGCCAAAATAGATCTACGGTTTAAAAAAATACAGGGACAGTTTAGAATATCATATTAACTTATTTTATTTAGTTTATAAAGCTCAAGCTGCATAAATGATGTATGTTCTTTTAAAACAAAAAGGACAAATTGTTGGTGTTCAAACTTTCAACTTATTGAGAAAAGATAATACTTGTTTTTATAGAAATACTCCTAAGAATAAAATATCTTAAATATATAGCGATTATGTATATATAGTATTAAATATAAATATATATATACACACACACTATATGTGCTTTTTTCTTCAGCTTAAGGCTCATATTTGTTTTCTAATTTATTTTTTAAATATACAGCATGTTTTATCTTGGAATGGAGCAGTGTTCTAAACTTAAGAAATGTTTTTGGTGACTTATGTTTTAGCTGGTTGACATCCAAGGGTATTGATATTTTTATAATAAGAAGACGCTATAATTTATGTGGCATGGGTTGTATTAGTGAGTTCCAACGGTATTTTTAAAGTACTGTTTTTCTTTGTTCTGTGCCTATTTAAAACAGTGCCTCTCTTTGAAGGTGCTAATAATGCCTACTTAAGTGTAATATGAGGGTTTAATTAATGCTTCAGTCTTGGTTATTCTGAGAAAAGGTGCATTCCGGTCGCGGGGTGGTCAGAGTCATGCAGGTTGCTGTCCCTTGTGCAGCCCTCTGATTGTCACAGCAGTTATTAAAATCAGCACGTACAAGACAGCTGACCCTACGCAGAGCTGGGACATTTGGAAACTACATTTATTGTTACATTTTTCTTCTCCGTAAGACTGTTAAGTGTGGTTAAATGAGGACTATGTATAATTAACACTTAAGATAATTGTGTGAGCCTATTCCTTTGTCAGACTGAAACAAAATTCACATAAGATTACCTGTGTTTGGGGGGTGGGGTGGGTAGGTAATTGAAGATAGTTTATGTTCAACTCTAAACCACATCACTAAAGAAGAGTGGGAGAAAATACAATATAGAAAAATGATATTTTGATGGCAGGTTTGGGGGAGGTACATAATGACTGATGCAAGTTTGAGCATTTTTTCCCCCATTTATCCTCTGGGGAGTTTTAACAGACAAAGTGTGATTCCTTGTCACAAAGGCTGCTCTTTATTATATTGTAGTTATGATTAAAATCTCACATTAAGTTGGCTATTTAAGTTAGTGCTGTTCTCAAAATTAGATCTTTTTTTTTTAAATTTACTCTGTCATGTTCCAAACGTTGTCACTTTTTAATGCATCTCTCTGCTAGAAATCCCCAAGAACGACCCCACTGTCCTCAGCTTTTGGGGGATTATACCTTAAATGTAGGACAGATGCACTCAGGACTTGCGATTCATTTATTCAGGCCCTGTTTTTTTAGAGAAATATTTGAAATATCTCCTTTTTCCCCCTCGTATCCCTAAGAAGCAGGTGAACTTACGATGGCGGACATGATTTGGCTGCCTTCCTCTGCAAAAGGAATACCAGCCAGGATTGTTAATATTAAACCAGGTACTTGGAGTCAAAAAGAGAGAAGGTAGCTTCTTAGGCCCTGTTAAATTAAGGATGGACTAAAAAAGTTTTGCATTGCTTCTCTTTTCTAGTTGCCAAGTGTGCATATGTGTGTGTGAGTTCAGAGGTGGTTACTAAGGTTAAACTATACCGATGGATCGTGATGCTTTGGTTTGAATCTCAAGAAGAGAGAAGCGGGAAAAATGTAGAATCAGTACCAGGAGATGGGGACTTTTGTAACTGGGGACAGAACAACGGAAACGCGGAGGGCAATTAGGAGATTAACGAGCCAGATTATTTTTGAAAACTATTCTAACGGCAAGAAAGCTACATTTCCACTACCAGTAAGTTCTTCTGGAATAGAAGTAACATGGACGTATTCAAGGTTTGGCTCAGTAAATATCAAATGTGATTTAATTTAGATACTGAAAGAAAACTCATGGAAAGGGAATAATATCACGCTTTAACATTCTCTTTAATTTTTTTTCCCTAAAAATTAGACATATTAGTATTGGAAGAGAATTTCTACTTATCCAGTCACGATCTTTGCGTGACACGTGCTCTTTTGCCGCGCAGAGAGAAGCAGTGAAGGAGCCTTATGCCTGTTTCTTGTTAAAGTATCACTAACGCTTTTACTTGGAGAAAGGCAAAGGAGTGCTCTTAGCCATCTTAAAAGACTCAACCGAAAGACCTTAAAGTGTGGTTGATTGGTTAGAAGAAGAATCTGTCTTTCGCTGTCTGAGACACCTGAGCAGTCATGGCAAATTGAACCTAGAAAAATAATTGGTTGCTCTACTATTAAAACCAACATTCCATTTGGGTCCTATTTTTTAGAATATTGTCTCTAATTTGGTGCTTTCCAAGTCATCTTTTCTTTAAAGTGCCCTTCCTCCAAACTTAAAAAATACTTCTTTGATAAGAACTGCTCTTCATTATAAAACATTCCGATTTTTTTACACTTTAATTTTTCTTTATCGAAGGTCTGTCACTTGGTATATTAACTATGAATGTAGTGCAGACGTATCTCCAGGTTTTAAGTGGGGCCCAATGATGGAAAGTGCCACCAGCCACTTTTGTGATAATGGCATCTCCAGTGCCATCGTGTATGCAAGCAATAACGCTCTTCAGGGTAGGTTTTTATACCGAAATTTTAATGTGAACATTCCCAAGTGATGCCAGAATTCAAATTGCTCAGTGTAGGGAAGAGAAAGTGTGTGTGGTAGGGGCGGGGGGTGGGGGGGAGGCAGACAACATCATTCCTTGGATTCAAGTAACTATCAAAAGCCTTTTTTACTTTTGCAAAGGGTACGGATGGTAAAAACAGCCAAACACACCTGTACTGCTTTATCAAGTTACATTTCGTTTTCCATGAAGTTTAATACAGATTGGCGTCCTTATCTTCACGGGGTGACATACCCCAATTTTTAAAAATTACCAACCTTTTTATTGTGTACTTTGTGGAAACAGGGTTTTTTGTTGTTTTTTTTTTCCCTCAACCCCTTCTAATTTTAGATCTCATTTCTGGTTATACTCAAAGCCTTAAGTTCTTATTCTGAGTGTATTACCTGTGATAACTGTAATAATGACCTTTCTGGGCTGAAATATCCTGGGCTGAATATCCTGAGAAAAAAGGCATCAAGAGAAGCAAATAAAACTTTTGAGGACAAAGGTCTTCCCGCGCCCCCCCCCCACCAGGCATCCTTGCTGTAATGCAGAATCGAACATTAATTACAATTTTCTATATCACGTGATGTTCCTATTAGCGGGTCTAAGATTAAGCACATGGTATTTATAAGCTAAAATTAATTCGAAAGGCAAGAATGTCTTAATGTCTTCATTCTTAAATTTTGTATTCTTCACGAATGTATTCATATAAAACTGGGTAACCTGTTCTTAATAGGATTGTATTGTACATCTGTAACATCTGTAATGGATCCTGTTAACTTCTTCATTCTCATCCAATTTTAGTAGAATCCAGTTGCTTTTTATTTCCATATTACGATCTACTATGGATTCTTCAGGTTTAGAAAATATGAGTATGATATATAAAAGCCACTAGATCCACTTTTAAAACCCTTCCTGTGAATTTATGCGTATGTAAATATGTAAAAACTGCTGATTTCCAATTCTGTTTTTCCATAGGAATGAAATTTTTATAGAAACTGTTCTTTTTAACTTAACTATTTTAACATAAATTATTTACATGGATTTTTTGGTATAATTCATTCTTATGTATGCCCTGTAATCATGTTGTCATGGAAGACGACTGCTTTCTTTACTGATATGTAGAGAGGAATTGGAGAAGCACTGAGACAAGCAAGAATGGACAGACAGATGGACAGAAGGAGTCCATCGGTCTCCAAATCAGAGCAATATATGTTAGGATAAGAGAAAAATACTTGAACAGCAGAGGGACATAAACTGTAAGATACAAATCTACGTGATCGCACACTGATGGGGTCCACTGCACCCGGCCTTTCGTCTGGCCTCTGGACCGTTAGTATCTTGTCATTACTTTTTCTTTAGACTTAAAAAAATAATAATTTCTATTGGGTAGTTTTCTGCCCTGTTTATTGACATAGAAAAAAAATCCCTCTGAAGTCAATCACAGTCTTCTACTTTCTGGGCTGAGCATTTGGCAGAGTACAGTGTCCTTTCTGTCTTTTGAGATGAAGTAGCACATGGCTTGTACAAGATAGTTGTTAACTCATTGGGGGTCACTGTGAGTTACATGACGGTTACCCCTTCCTGAAACTCATTACAGATTGAATTAGTGAGATTAGGTAGATTTAGTGAGAAATCAAGAAATCTCATTGTAGCATATTTTATTAATAAGTGAATACCAAATACATAGAGTGATATGTATAGGTTTGGGAAGAGAAATAATAGTCTATGTGGACCATTATGATAACAGAATTGCATTATCTATTACACATTATATGGATGTTGGAATGTATCACTTGGGTGGGGGTGGGGAGGTCTCCCTACATTAGCAATCATGTCTGTACATAGAACCTTGTTTTGTTTTTTTAAAACCAAACTAGCATTTCATTTTGTGACAATTGACTGATTTTTTTTTTTTTTTTGAGTAAGTGTTGTCTGGGTTTTTGAATTGTTGACTGATCAGTTTGAAAAGGTATGTTAGCAGAATTTTAGAGTTAAATGTGAAAAAAAGTGTACACAAAATAATTTTTCCTTTCTAGCTATATGAATGTAAAATACTTGCAGATAGTGTATATAATTTGTAACATATGTATATTTGGTCATAAAGACAGAGAATTGGAAACATTGTAAAATTAAGCACTTTAATTCTATTAAATAGTAAACATTTGTATCTTATAAATAAATACATCCTTAAATGAATTCTAAAGACTTAGATATTATTTCAGCTAGGATTATGTATGTTCAGCTCACAATAATTTTGGTTGTTAGAAATGTTGGTTGACTCAGAAAAAAGTTACTGCATAGGGTACTGATGGTCCTTCCCACCACCAGTCCCACCAAAACCTGCATAAATCTTTTGAGAATAAAGCTTGTGGTGGGGGGAGGGTATAGCTCAAGTGGTAGAGCACATGCTTAGCATGCACGAGGTCCTGGGTTCAATCCCCAGCACCTCCACCAAAGATAAACCTAATTACTTCTCCCTGTAAATGGAATAATTAAATGATATAATAATAAATAAAATTAAGACAGAAGCCAGGGTTCCCCAGGTGTAGAGATGGTGGCTTCTCCCTGAGATAACTCCAAAACTAGATCTCCAGGAACGGTGCAGCAGGGCTGCTCTGTTCTCTTTGAAATGACTGCTTCAGTCCATGGTGTATGGTATTGCCTGCATGGCTCAGTCTTACATAGTGACACACAAGTCAAAGGAACTGTGGGTCTTGGTCCTGCTATGGCCTTAGGCAATTTACCTGAATCCCAATAATAAATTCTTACAGTCGTTTCAAGGAATAAGAAAAAGGCACTTGGTAACTCTGAAGCACTATACAAATAGCATTTCCTGGAGCAGTTTACTGGGTATCATACAGTCACCGTATTGGCCTTCGATTTAAAAAATTAAAGATATCCCCAAAAGGAATCCTAAGTGACTTCCAATATGATTTCATAAGTAAAACATTTCCAGAAATAATATTTTTTAGACATTCATTACCTTTCTTCAGGCCTTAATGAACCAATTCATTTATCGATACTTACAAGCAGTTGGCATCAGCTGAAGAATTCTTTAAAATGTTGCCCTTGGCCCATCGACACGACTTGTTTGGGTCCACCTTACACGGGAGTGGAAACACGGCGGAGAGAGGGCCGGTGTGGCCTATTCAGGGCTTCTCAGACTTCAGTGTGCATCCCCTGAGGGTCTTACTCAACTGCGGATTCTGAGTCGCAAGGTCAGCGATGAAGCCGTTCTTGTTAATGACGTCTTGCGTGATGTCAGTGCTCTGAAACCACTCCTGGAGGAACAGGCTCACGGTGGAAAGGACTCTGTCGTAGACAGCTGGCTAGAAACCCTTGGCTCTGTCACTTACTCTTTGTGACTTAGGCACAAACTCTCCCTTGAAAAGTTGTGGGACTTAAATGAGACAATATTATAATGTATTGCCTGGCCCGGATGAGACATTCAGTAAATAACTGTTAACATTAACGGAGATCGTTGAGCTACTGCAGAAGTGTGCAGCCCTGGCTGTACGTTAGACGCACCTGGGAGTAAACTGAGTCGTGCTCTGGCTTCACCCTCAGAAACCCCTATCTTGTGGTGGTTGGCCTGTGGGTATTAGTATTTGCAAAAATTCCCCAGGTGATCCTGATGGGAAGCCTCATTTGAGAAACACTGATTACATATTTACTCAGCGCTTGGTTCTGTGTCAAACACTCTACGTGCACATCACAGCAGCACCTGTAAGATTTTCACACAAGCAAACAGGTTTAGAGAGGTTACGTGACTTGCCGCTCAGCTCCTGGCGCCCTCTCGTCCTCCCATGCCCACTTTAAAGGTTCAATCACTAACCAGCCCTTTGCGTTCAGTTCACTCAACGCCCTCTCTGGCTTTGTCCTGCTTGTTTGCCAAAACCAAAACCTGGGTTTACTCAACTCTGTCTTCTCCATGCCCACAACCCCTGCCGCTGAGCAAGATGAACACCTATACTGATTGGTGTGATTTTAAATGTGTCACTAGATGACTATTTCACACCTCCTTTC
Organism: Camelus bactrianus; assembly: GCF_048773025.1. Classification (NCBI taxonomy): domain Eukaryota; kingdom Metazoa; phylum Chordata; class Mammalia; order Artiodactyla; family Camelidae; genus Camelus; species Camelus bactrianus. The sequence goes on from NC_133572.1 coordinate 20,526,829, forward strand.
TCCTCAAACCTCCATCGCCTCCCTCATCCTCGACCCAATTGATAACCTTCCCCACTTTACTCAGAAAATTAAAGTAATTGGCGGGGCACTTCCACAGTCTTCCCACAACCACATCGAGCCATCTACCAACACTTGGGTCCCACATCCTGACTGGATAATCCATGTTGCTTACCTAAACCTGGTGTCTCCAATTGTGCGCCACCTCCTACCCCCACTCACCTTCTCAAGGGTACTGCTCCAGCCACTCTGCTTTTCTCATACAATATACAAAGTCCTCCCTCTTTACTGGGTCTTTCTTTCAGCAAACACATGCATAATTTCCCCCAACCTAAATAATAAACTTCCCCCGCCAGTTACCACCCACTCCCCCCTGCCTTTTGGAGCAATACTTGAGTTTTCTGTGCTTGTCTCCAGTTCCTTGCTAACCATTCTCTCCTAAGTGGACTTCAGCCACACTCTTGCCCCCACCATTTAAATGAAATTGCTCTCATCAGCGTGAACAGTGACTTCCATGTTGCTAATCCAGTGGTCAATTCTCAGTTCTCATCTTGACTTATTGGCATTTGCTATACCTGGTCATACCCTTCTCCAAAATTCACTTCTTCCCTTGGCTTGCAGGTCTCCAAACACTTGGTTATTCTTTCTATTCCTCTCTTAGTCTCCTTTGCTGTTTTCTACACATCTTCTAGACTTCTTAGTGGTACCCAGGATGAGGTATGTCCTGGGTTCTTTATCCGCGCTCGTTTCATTGGTGATCACATATAATTTCACACTGTCGACTCCCAATTTTATATCTCCAGCTCTTAACTATTCCTCTGCACACTACAAACATGTATCTATCTACTTGTCCTCTCCACTTGGATGCCTAGTAGACAATCTTAAATTTAACCTGTGCAAAACTGAGCTGATCTCTCCCCACACAACCTACCCCATCCGTAACTTTTCCCCGTCTCAGTTCATTGCAACTCCGGTTTCCAAGTTGCTCAGGCCGAAAGCTTTCATCTCAGACTCCTCTCTTTTTCAGACTACACATCCAGTGTATCAGGAAATGACATTAACTCACCTTCAGAATGTACCTAGAATCAGATCTCTCACCAGTGCGGCTGCTACCATCCTGTCCTGAACCACCATCTTGCTGCACTGTCACAGTAGCTTTCTACTGAGTCGCAAGGCTTCCAGCCCTCCCCCACCCCTCACCTTGTCAAATACGCAATCAGGGGAGTCTGTCAAAACACAGATTCTGTTGCTTCTCTACCCCAATCCCTCCAGGGGCTCCCCATTTCCCTCAGAATAAGAGCCAGAGTCCTCTGGCCTCACAAGGTCCTGCGTGTCTCCCCACCACCAGCACCCTGGACCACGCATCTTGCTTTTCTGTAAACAAGCAGAGCACACGTAAGCCGTATAACACAGACGCTGGCTGTCCCTTCTTCCTGCAGTGCTCCTTCCCTAGACATCCACACGGTTTACACCTCTGCCAGTTTAAAGTCTTTGTTCAGATACCACCACGATCTCACTGGACTATGAGATTTTAGATTTACAGCTGCCTCCACCACCCACATATCATTCCCATCCTTGCTAATCTGTTCTATCTTTTCCCATAGCACTTAGCATCTTGTAACAAACTAAGTAACTAGCTGTTTATTTTTTATTGTCTATCTACACCTATTAGAACAGAAGCTCCACAAAGGTAAGGATTTTTATATGTTTTGATCACTGATGTCCCTAATCCCCACATTGTAGGCGCTCAAATACTGAACACAAAATCTAGATTATATAAAATAACAAAATGAGCAGAACTGTTCCGAAGTATCGGACCTCTGGAATAGAGGCTGAGAGGAAGAGAAATCAACATTTTATATAGCTAAATTGTTTTAATAGCAAAGCCAGATTCCTGATTAAGTGTTTAAAACACAGTCAAGGACTTCAAAATATAACGAAGAAAATCTTAGTCAACCTTTGCACAATGGATTCTTGCTTTTAAAAAATCCATCTCAACCCATTGTCATCACCACCACAACATCTGGTCCATGAGGAAATTAGAGGCGGCTGGTCACCGTTCCAGAAGGAGCCAGAGGTGCTGAAAGACACACGTCCTGAGGAAGTGGGGCCGGCGGAGCAGACCTGACATGGGGTTTGGATAATGAGCCCCCAGTCCGCGGTCACCCTCTCTCACAGAGGAAGTGATTCATGTGTTGTTTTGGTCTTGCATTTCAGTAAAAATAAAGCCAGGTTGCTTTGGCTCAGTAAAGGAAACTCTGCTTTTATAGAAGATTTTTAAGAAGATTGAACCACATAGTCCATTACGGTATTTTCACAAGAAACAATATTTTTAGATCATTTAAATATATGATTATCATACACCAAGCCAAGGTAATAACTGTGAAAAACTGGGAAAAAATCAACTTAAAAATATTGAAGGAGGAAGAAACATATCTCATCCTACAGATCATCTTGTGAAGATTGTTTTTCAGTATCTTTTGCGTTAGTATGTGTGTCTGCGTGTGTGTGTGTGTGTGTGCTTGGGGAGTGGAGAGCAGGCAGGCACAGACCACAAGGAGAATGAACCAAAGGGTCCAGCCTCACAGTTTCTAAATATAGGAGAAGGAACCCTCAATAAAGAAAAATTATTTGCTAAGGAATTCGTGGTGATTTTCTAAGTATACCTTTTTGTTGAGTTTTTACTTTTGAACCATCTGAGTGTTTTATATCCACATACATAATAAGATTTTAAAATGATGAAAAAACCTAAAATGGAATATAAATACAAATGAACATATCTATAGGTCAAATAATACCAAATGCATAACAACATAACCACTCTGAAGATAAAGATTAGAGCTCACGCACACTTTTGAACACAGTATGTTGACTATACACGCTTAGGCTAAAGGCAAATAAAACTGTAAGCAAGTACTGAGTTCTAGGTCACCGGTTTGTTTTACCCAATCGTAAGACTTGCATTTCCAACATTTTACTGAGTTCTAGAACTGAGCAAATAAGTGGTGTATTGAGTGTAATGGGAGCCAAATTTCTTGCTGTCCCCGAAGGAAGTTCCATTGTGGAAAGGGAGAATGTGATAAGAAACTCTGTGCTGTTGGACTAGAGTTACAGGTATCAGTATGAACACATGATCTGATAAAGTTAGCTAGCTAGGTGGTATAGACAGTTGGTGACAAGACATACAGATACACAGGTGTGTGTGTGTACACACATCTCCTAGCCGTCTTCTCTGAGGGTCTAGAAGCAATAACTCCCCGGCAGCAGTGAGCATATGTAGGTTGGTTTCTAAAGAATGATGGGGACGTGACAGAAGAACCAGGAGTCAACTTGAAGAGGCTTCCACTGGCAAAATCCGGGACAGTTGAACACGAAAATAAAAAATGATGGTGGTTCTATGTTGATTCTATGTCAATGGAGCTGGGGGGTAAAGGATGGTAATTGATTAAAATCCATTAAATAAAATAGGAACACATGGATTCAAACTGACATGAATGAATGAATGAAGAAAAAGGAAAAGCTCTTCCCGATGATAGAATGCAAACAAACAAGTGTAGAAGGAATGAAAAAGTTCACATGATGAGCGTTTGACAAAACATTGTAATAATTCAAGTAAGAATCATCCTACTCTGTAACTGGTGGGTAAAAAAAACTCTTGAGGACAAGTGTACGTACATAGTCTCAAAGCTGTACCCACAAAGTTCTTATTAATTATAAAAGGAAAAATAATAACTTTGTAATGGAAAAGCTTGGTGGACAGCGCCTCACCCAAGTTAATGTCACCAGCAAGGGCAGACTGATATCATGGGCCCCTTGATCGAAGCACATCTCTCTATTCCTGCTCGAAGTGCAGAACCTCAATTTAACCATGAGGAAATACCAGACAAGCCCAAACTGAGCGAGCCCGAACTACAGAAAACCTGGTCTATTTTCTTCAAAAATATTACAGTCAGGGGAGAGGGTGTGGCCCAGTGGTACAGCCCATGCTTGGCACGCACGAGGTCCTGGGTTCAATCCCCAGTAACTCCATTTAAATAAATAAGTAAATAAATAAAACTTATTACACCCCCAAACAAAAACAAACCCACAAAAATAAATAAATAAATAAAATATATTTTTAAAGAAATGTTCAGTCATGAAATACAAAGAAAGATTGAGGAATTTTCCAGAATAAAGGACTCAAACGACTTGAGAACTAAATGCAATGTGTATGGAATCCTGGATTGGACCTAAGCTATATTTTTTTCCTACTATTTTTTAAATTAAATTTTATTTGTTTATTTATTTATTTTTGGTTGGGGGAGGTAATTAGGTTTATTTAACTTCAGAGGAATTTCTGGGGATTGAACCCAGGACCTCGTGTATGCTAATCATGTGCTCTACCACTTGAAATACACCCTCCCCTCTTTTTTTCTACTATTAAACACATTATGGAGACAATTGGTTAGACACTAATTATGTGTGTAGCTTAGATCATCATACTGTATCTGTCGGTTTTCTTGTTTCAGCAATTACAGTGCAGTTATGTAAGGGAACAGCGTTGTTCTTGAAAATACACACTCCAGTGCGTATTTCAAGGTAAAGAGGCATCATGTCTACAATTTTCTGTCAAATGATTCAGAGATGAAAGGGAGAGAGAACAATTAGGCCAATGAAGTAAAAATGTTAATAGAGAATCTGGATGAAGGGTGAACTAGAGTTTTTGTAATGTATTTCTAGCTTTTCTGTGAATCAAATGCACTTAAATTTTTTGTAATGTTTTTATGGAGTTTAACCTAGTTACTCTGCTGAGATGGTTTTGTAATTGTAATTTGTCTTTTCTTTTATTTCTCTTCATACAAATAAAAATTATTTCATAAAGATGTATAAAGAAAAGCCCCCGTCTTTCGGGGCGGGGAGCTCAAGTAGTAGAGCACGTGCTTAGCATGCATGAGGTCCTGGGCTCAATCCCCAGTACCTCCATTAAATTAATTAATTGCTTGATTGATTTAATAGATCAATTAATCTAACTACCTCTCCCTCCCCCACCCCTGAAAAAATTTTTCTTAAGTCATTTATTCATTCAACATTTAAATATTGAGTGTTTCCTATATGTCAGTTGCTTACTGTATCAATATTTAAGAGCTAGGATTACTTTGAATATACTGACAGTAGGTTCTTTTTTAATTTCTCTGAGCATACAAATAACTATCCTCCTATTCTGTCATTCCACTAGTCAGAAGATATGTTCTTTGTAAACAAAATACTCAATATTTTTAAATAGATAAGCCATACTGTCACAAATGTTTATGTCAGCATTCACAAGGAAGATTTCTGACCCACCCCACGCTTGTCACCTCTGATTGTTAACCTAATGCAAGATTTACAAAATAAAACACAAATAAGAGAAACATTCTATTTTGACTAGAGTGGAAATATGAAGAGCTCAATACCTAGAATGTTCTAAAATTACACATTGTTTCAAACATATTAAAGGAACTGCAATTGTTCCTGGGTGTTTTGGTATTTCTTAACATTGGTTCATTTAAGGGATCCAAGAAACGCTAATAGATTTTAAGGGGGAAAATTGTGTGAGAATAAAAGAGAGAAGTTGAGAAAAACTCTGACCTTTCCAAGTTCCAGAGCCCCTTCATGCATGAAAATGTATTTTCATTTATTTTAAAAATCCCGAATTCCACAGAGGAACTGAACTTCTATTGTTTTCAAACAACAACAGAAAAGGTGGAGCAGAACAAGTTATTGTTTCAGGATTCAGAAACCAAAGCAAGAAAACCATGAAATTAGTGTGAGATTAGAGCAGAAAATCAAACTTCAAGCAGCTCATGCAAAGATGAGTGTTCAGGTAGGGTGCGTGCCCAGCACACATGAGGTCCTGGGTTCAATCCCCAGTACCTCAGTTTAAAAATAAATAAACAAACCTAATTGCCTCACCCCTCGCACACACACACACACACACACACACACACACACACACAAAAGATCAGTGCCTGAAGTTTAAAAATGGTGGAATCCTGGGTGATTTTTCAACATTTCTTCTCTGTATTTTCCTTTTTTTCTCTGAAGCCTAAAAATATATTTAGAAGTTAAAAAGAAACATACTTAAGGAACTGCTGACATCCACATAAGTACGTGCTCCAGCCCACTGGTGGCAGGCGGTGACCTGCCAGTAGTGGTGGCCACAGGGCGGATCCAAGCTCCATAGTCACCTGAGCCCCAGGTGCTTCTTAGATCTTAGCATTCAACAGATTCCTTGGCCAATGTAACAACCAGAACACAACAAAGAAAAATTCCTCCAGCTTTTGTCAAAAATCCTGCTCTTAGTGAGCCCTGAAGGAGGCCAGGGATGAGGGCCAGATGGAAGGTTCCCAGATAAAGTAATAAGTCGGTGACTCTTAAAATTAGTGCTACTGAAATGTTTGTTTAACATTTACTTAGAGGAGAGACCAAGTAATGTCTACTAGTAAGACTTCTGGGAGCAGCTGGGAACCTCTTCTATTGTATTCTGGGTTCTTCAGATTTGGCAAGAGAGTTGTGTATACTTACTAGTCACAAAATAAATAAAAAGATGGAAATCAGCTGGACCCAGTTTCACCAATAAGCACTTTAGAGACCACTTACTGTTGCTCAAGAGCGCCCCCTGGGGGTTTTGAACTATGACAAGTGATTTAAACACATTCTGTTCCTGAGAGGAATTCTGGTAAACACAATTTTCTCCATATCAATGTTTCCCACCACGACTAGTGCTGATCAACACCTTAGCATCCCCTATACATAGCAACATGGGTGGCTTCCCTGCTGGACCACCCCTTAATCCAGCTCCGCTGGGAAGAACTCTTGACAATGCAGCTGCCGTCTGGTCCTCCCAGGTGCCTCTGTCCCCTCACTCTGTCCCTTTATTCTCCTTCCCTTACAAACACCAGAGCAAATTCCTCAAGTATGTCCGCCCTGCCAGTCACAACTGAATCCAAGGGATGCACCATCGCAGCTCAGTCTTGATCCCCAAATCACAGGTGTCTCTTTACAAAGTAGAGCCCGCTGTTTGCAATCTGGGGTCTTACTTGTTTCTCTTAACATCATACTCTAAGCACTTCTCTATCTTCAAAAGCAGTTTTTAATAGTAGCAGCCAACATCTGAGGGCTTACTATGTGCTAGGCACCATTCTAGGACCTCTGTGATTTATTTCATTTATACTCCACTACAATTTATTTACAAAATCTGCTATTTCCCATTTTCACTGGTTTATATTTTTAGTGCTTCCAAATACTTACAGTTTGTTTGTTTTTCCAATTTCTAATTCTTTTTTTATTCAGTTTTAGTATCTTATATGTAATAGAAATGACTTTTCCCTCTCAGTGTCTAGCTTATTGGTATAAGATTACTTATATTAGTCTCTAAGAGGTTTAAATAATCTCTATCAATGATTTTATCTACTGTTTATTCTTCTTTTCTTCCAGTTTTATTGAGATGTAATTGGTGTGCAGCACTGTGTATGTTTAAGGTGTGCAGCATAATAATATGACTTACGTAGACTGTGAACTGATTACCACAATAAATTTAGTGAACATCCATCATCTCATATAGATACACTAAAGAAACAGAAAAAAAATGTCTTCCCTGCAATGAGAACACGTAACAACTTTCATGTATAACATACGGCAGTGCTAATTATATTTACCACACTGCACATTACAGCCCTAGGACTGTTTGTCATGAGACTGGAAGTTTGTACCTTTTGATGATCTTCCGCCAATCGCCCCTCCCCCCAGCCCCACTTCTGGTAACAGCAAATCAGATCTCTTCTCCCATGAGTTTGTTTTCCAAGTATAATAGAACTACAAAACTATGTTAATTCCTGGTACAATACATAGCGATTCAATACTTCTAAACATCTCAAAATGACCATCATGATAAGTCTAGTTACCATCTGTCACCATACAGAGATATCACATAATTATTCACTATATTCCCCACACTGTGCGTTTTTTATTTGTTTTGATGTTTAGATTCCACATATAAGTGAAATCATACAGTATGTGCTTGTATTTGTCTTTCTGTGTCTGACTTATTTCACTTAGCATAATACCCTCTAGGTCTGAGAATGGCAAGATTTCATTCTTTTTTATGGTTGAGTAATATTCCTATACACACACATACACATCCCCCCCCACATCTTCTTTATGCACTCATCTATTGATGGACACTTTGGTTGCTTCCATATCTTGGCTATTGTGAATAATGCTGCAGTGGACATAGGGGTGCATTTGTTACTGAGCCCCTTCCAGATTCTTGGACAGCAATACCATGGAAATAATTGTCGACTCCACAAGACTATTAGGCAAGGAAAACTTTTTATTAAAAGAGACAACTTTAGGGGTAAAGGTATAGCCCAGCGATAGGTCACATGCTTAGCATGCACCAGGTCCTGGGTTCAATCCCCAATACCTCCATTACAAAAATTAATTAGTTAAAATAAATAAATAAACCTAATTACCTCTCTCCCCAACACACACACAAAGAAATAGCTTGTGCACAAGGGAGAAGGCAGAAAAAAGGGGGGGGGGGCCACTTCCCCAAGTACAAGGGGCGAGTTGCTTTTATAACAGAACGAAGGGTTTTTCACATGAGGACTGATAATTTCCAGAAACTATCAAATATCTTTGATCAGTAGCAGGTGCCTCCATGGTGGCAGTCAGAAATAGGGAGTGCTTCTGTGAGGGGAAAGGAATGCATGAGAATTTTCTATAAGAAAGTACAGGAACAGATAAGGGTAAAGTTCATACTTGAGTTTCTGGCCTTGGGCAACTAGGTCCAATCATTAGCACAACAGAGATGAAGTTTTTCTGTCCCTGGGCGCCTGCTTTCCCCTCTGGGACTCAGCCCCCCGGGGTTTGTCCTTCAGCTTGCAAGACTTATTTTGCCCAAGGCCGTTCTTCCATCCTTTTCCGAAATGTGTCTTCCTGTTTCACATTTTTTTTTTCAAATTCGTGTTTTTTTGTCATTTTTCATTAGTTTAAATAACACTTCAAGGAACAGCTTTAACCTGTGATCGAGAGCCCCACCTATCACTGAGGTTAGACCTTGTAGAAAACTTCTTAGGCAGGCGGTCCTGCTGGGAGGAGAGTGTGGGAGGAAGGACAGCTGAGCCCTGTTGTGTGTTAGCCTTGAAGACGTCCGTACCCGTCTCACACTTTGTTGTGGCTTTGATGTGCTGGGGCTGCGTGCCAGCAGGTGGATAAGGATGTACAAATTTCTCCCAGGTGATTCTGACTCGTCCCCTTCTTCCTTTACCTGCCCACCCTCCTTTTAGGAACCACTGTGACCATCAAAACTGAGGGAAGCACATTAGTGCTCAGGCCAAGTACCACAAACTGTGTCCCGGTGAGAACTTACCCCCTCCTGCTCCCCCCCCAGCTGCGCAGGGCTTCACCCAGGCTCTGCAGGGCTAAGTCTCAGCCTGTCCTGGGGTGACTGGAATGAAAAGAGAAATAGCTCTCCAGCTGAAAAACAGAAAGGAATTCAGGGGTCCATAAAAAGCTTTTCCAAAGCAACAACATGTTTATAAAGGAGGAAAGACACTGACGGAGGGGGTGGGAGGGAGTGGGCAGGGGCGGCCAGGGTGCATTCCTATTCTCTGCCCCCTCACACTCCAGAACATTGGCTTGCAACCTAGTTTTCTAAATTTTCTATCTCCTTTCTCTTCCCTCCCGGGGACATCTGGCAACTTCTGGAGACATTTCTTGGTTGTCACAAATGGGAGGGAGGGAGTGCTACTGGCATCTGTGCTTAGAGTTCAGGGACACCACTGTACACGCCCCATGCACGAGATGGTGCCCCACAGCAAAGAATTCTCCAACCCAAAATGTCAACAGTGCCAGAGTGGAGAATCCCTGCTCCAGCGCCTGGACTTCCCTACAACCCTCTCCTCCTTTCTTCTGTCCCCCGTCCAGGGCTCCCCTTTCCTCGGGTCCAAATGGAAATATGATGGCCTCTCACCACAATGCTGGACGGGCCGTAGTTTCCCTGTGCTCTCAGTCTGTAGTTGATCAGTCTTGAGCAATCAGTTCCCGAGAGCAAAGTGACTCCTTATCTCATCTGTGACATCCGGGAACTTGTGGAGACACAAGAACACCCTAAACACCTGGGCTGGGAACACGATCCGTGGCCTGAAGACCTGGAGACTCATGGCCCTAGCCATTTCTATTTACCCTCTTCTTGGGCTGTTTCTCAGCTTTGTCATTCCTTTGGCCTGCAATGCAGTCCCCCATAACCCCTCCCCACCCCCACAACATGCCATTATGATTCATGTCCCTGTTGAACTTGTAAATTCAACAGAGAAATAGAATTGGCCTTAGTTGCTATTTGAGAACTTAAGAAACGAATTTGACAAGAAAATATATACCTTTGGGAAATAGTATGGAGATCCCCCAAAAGACTAAAATTAGAATTACCATGTGACCCAGCAGTCCCACTCCTGGGCATATATCCAGAGGGAACCCTAATTCAAAAAGACACCTACACCGCAATGCTCATAGCAGCACTATTTACAATAGACAAGACATGGAAACAACCTAAATGTCCATTGATAGATGACTGGATAAAGAAGTTGTGGTGTATTTATACAATGGAATACTACTCAGCCATAAAAAATGATAAAATAATGCCATTTGCAGCAACATGGATGGACCTGGAGATTGTCATTCTAAGTGAAGTAGGCCAGAAAGAGAAAGAAAAATACCATATGAGATCACTCATATGTGGAATCTAAGAAAAAAAAGACAAATGAACTTATATATAAAACAGAAACAGACTCACAGACATAGAATACAGACTTGAGGTTCCAGGGCAGATGGGGGGTGGGAAGGGATAAACTGGGCGTTCGAGATTTGCAGATACTGACAGGTATATATAAAATAGACAAACAAGTTCATACTGTATAGCACAGGGAATATATTCAATATCTTGTAGTAGTAGCTCACGGTGAAAAAGAATGCAAAAATGAGTATATGTGCACTTAAGTGTGAGTGAAGCGCTGCGGTTTACACCAGAAACTGACACAACATTGTAGACTGACTATAACTCAATAAAAAAAAAATGTTAAAAAAAAAAAGAAACGAAAAGAAAATCTATGCCTTGAAGAAAGATACCCTCTGTGGCCTTGTTTTGCTTAAATGATTAATGTTCGGATCCGAGTATGTTTTCTCGCTATTCATTACATTTCTGGTGAGCTGTAGGGTAAGACTAGCCCATAGAAAGGACTTGAACAATGACAGGGGAGGGTATAGCTCAAGTGGTAGAGTGTATGCCTAGCATGTATGAGGTCCTGGGTTCAATCCCCAGTACCTGATTACTCCAAAAAATAGATAACCCTAATTAACTCCCTTGCCCTCCACCAAAATGAAATAATTAAAAATGCAATAAATAATTTTAACAAATAAATAAAATTAACAATGGCAAAAGGGTGAAGGACTTCTAACTTTAAAACCTTTCTTCAATATGCCTGTACTAGAATTTAAATACACCTCATCTGTTCCGGGAAGTCAGAATCTGTGGGCAAAACTCCAGGATGCGTTCTGGGGGCTGTGAGCTGGCTTCAGGGCTGGGGTTCACCTTCTCCCAAACAGCGGGCTCAGGCAGGGACATAAAATCATTGTAAAAGCCTGATCCGTAACTCGTCAAATTTTAATTCTGCTAAAAGTCACATTTTAAAATGTATGACTTTTTGTTGTCATTAATCCAGACACACAAGGAACTCCTGAATCAGGGAGGCTTTGTCAAACTGAGAGTCAGGAGAACTGAGTTCTGATCCCGTCTCCGCCAGCTGCTGGGGCTGTAAACCTGAGCGCGTACTCCACCTCTCTGAGCCTTGGTTTCCTTATTTGTAAAATACTGGAGTTGGAGTAAAATTTAAAATCCTGAAAGTTGCTAAGGTTCCCTTAGGCTCTAATATTGTAAGATTCTTATGCTTCATATTTTTGTTATTCATTGTCCCCATGGCTCTCCTTGCCTTTTTGAAAGCCTACATTTGGTACCATATGCAACGTCTAATGTATTGTATACATAGTCATAGCTGCTTTTCTAAATGCCCTTCAAACGCTTCCTTAATTTAGTGCCCTAGACCAAGTCTTCTCTCCATGCCTGTTCACCCAGGAGGCTCCAGTCTCTCAGCCAAAGCCCCTGAGCATCAGTGGATCCTGTGAGTATAAATAAGGTACCTGGTGGGCTCAGCGTTAGTGCTGATACGCATATAAAAATCTCCTCTTCAAGATTCAAAGTTTTTAGTCAGGCAGATAAGCGGGGCTGATGGTTAGATAAGACATTCTGCGTGCCGCACGTAGGCGCGGAGAAGGTATCCCTAGTGGCCACTTTCGCCCCGACCCAGCTCCCACGCCTGGAGTCTGACCCCCAACCCCGAACACATGCGTTCTGCACCGTCTCCCTGTGAAAGGGCCAGATCCAGCCCTGGAACTTCACTTCCATACTGCTAAGAATACCGCTAACCAAATTAAAAGACAAAGTGCATATTGAGAGAAAATATTTGTAACATACATATTATTTGTCATAATAAATATAAAGAACTCTTACAAATAAATATTTAGAAATGTGAATGCAGGGGGAAAATGGGCAAAGAATGTGAATATGTAATCCACAGGAAAAGAAATATGAAGGGCCAACATATGGAAAATTTCACTAATAATGAAACACAAATAAAAGTAATGTTGGGTTTTTTAACCAATTAAATTAGCAAAAGTAAAATTGTTGATATCACCCACGTGTGGGCATGAGGAAACGGGTACTCCTATACACTTTTACTAGAAGTATAGACTGGCACACAATATCTACTTAGATTTTAAAGATGCATATCCTTTTTCCAGGGGTTAAAGGGGGTGGGAAGGGATATATTGGGAATTCAAAACTTGCACCTCTTGGGGAGTGATGGAAATGTGAGCTATCTTGATTGTGGTGGTGGATTCATGGGTATATACATCCATCAAAACTCATCAAATTGTACATCTGAAATATGTGTAGTTTACTGTACAGGAGCCATATCACAGTAAAGATGTTTAAAAAAAAAGATGCATTTCCTTTGACTTAGCAATTTCACTTCTAAGAATCTATTCTGCTGAAACACTTACATAAGTTTGAATATACACGTGTAAAAGGATATTTTCTGCAGTATTGTCCATAATAAGAAATTTGAAGTAATCTATCATCTACCAAGAGAAAAACTGTTAATAAAATTGTCATAATCCTTACAAGAAAATACCACGCAGCTATCGGAAAGAATATTTTGAGTTGTTTGTGTACTGATACGGAAGATGTCTAGAATATAGCAATAAGTAAAGACAAGCTATAATAAAAGGAACTCTTTTCACTGTAATGAACTGTGTGTGTAGTGTGATCTAATTTATACTGTATGTTAGTGTCTGGACAGTGAAAGGTTTGAAGAACAGAGAGAAGCTAGTAACGGTGGTTCTTATCTGTAGAGTATGATCTGAGGTGAGCTTTTCTGTATTTTACATCATTCATTTAATGATACTGTTACGGACTGAACTGTCTCCCCTAAATGCATATACTGAAGCCCTAACCCCAGCGTGGCTGTAATTGGAGACTACCTGTGAAGAGGCGATTATGGTCAAGCGGTCATACTGGTGGGGCCCTCATCCGATAGGACTGGTGTCCTTAGAACACTAAGGGCGCTCTCTTTCCACGTGTGCACAGAGGAAGGGCCACGTGAGGACACACTGAGAAGGCAGCTATCTGCTGCCTGGAAAGATGGGTCTTACCAGGGACCAGTCTTGCTGGGATTCTGGTGGCACCTTGATATCGGACTTCTCGCCTCCAGAACTGTGAGAAAATAAATGTCTGTTGCTTAAGTCACCCAGTCTTTTGTATCTTGTTATAGCAGCTTGAACAGACTAATACAGATACGGAGAGATTTTTTATACTCTTATCCTTGGATATTCTTTATTGAGAAAGGCACACCCTTTAAAAATGTTTTAATTTTTATTTATTTATTCATTTTTTGGTGGGGGGGGATAATTAGGTTTACTTATTTTTAGAGGCAGTACTGGGGATTGAACGCAGGACCTTGGGCATGCTAAGCATGCGCTCTACCACTTGAGCTACACCCTCCCCCTTATTTTTTTTTAAGCAGATGTTTTTAAAAAAACTACTTCAAGACGCAAGCTGAACTCCCACAACAGGAACGTCTCCAATAATGTGTCCATTGGGTTTAGTCTGCTCTATTAATGAGGATAATTACCACCACGTGCTGTACCAGATCTCTAAATCTAAGTGTCTCCACACCACAGAGATGTATTTCTAGCTCCTATGGTCATGTCTGATATGCTTTGGCAGGGTTTGGCAGGGAACTCTGTTCTAGGTCCTCCACTCAGGGACCCAGGCTGACTTGAGGGCTGACCATCTTGCTACATCACCCGCTCAGCACATGGTTCTAGAGTTTGCCAAAGCAGGGGGAGGGAGCTAGAGGTCAGGCAAGGCTTTTCACTGACCCAGCGCAGAAGAAGCAAACAGCACCTGCGCTCATCGTTACTGCAGAACAGTCACATGACCCCAACCAAGCTGCACAGGAGGCTGGGAAATATGAGAACCATCTGAATATTGACTTTGTTTTCTTTTTTTAATTTACTACATTTTAGGGGGGAGGTAATTAGGTTTATTTATTTGTTTATTTAAATGGAGGTACGGGGATTGAACCCAAGACCTCGTGCTTGCTAAGCTACCCACTGAGCTATACTCTCCCTGCCGTCTGCGTGCTTAAAGAATACCAAATATTGTCATAATACTTCTTGTTATGGATTGAACTATATTCCCCCAGGATCTCAGAATATGATTTTACTTGGAAATAGTGTCTTTACAGAAGTAATCAAGTTAAAAATTCCTTCAAGTTAAAATCCTTCTTTTGCCTCCTCTTCAGATGAGCTCATTAGAGACGGGGGGAGGGGATAGCTCAGTGGTAGAGTGCCATGCATAGCATGCATGAGGTCCTGGTTCAATCCTCAATACTGCCATTAAAAACAAAAAATCAAATAAATAAACTTAATTACCCCTCCAACCCCCCCCCAAAAGAATGAGCCCTAATCCACTAAGACTTCCTTTCACGAAGACATTTGGACACAGAGACAAACATGCACAGAAGGAGGAAGAGGTGAACACATTCAGGAAGCAGATGGTCACATGATGATGGAGGCAGAGGAAGGAGTTATGCTGCCACAGACCAAGAAAATGGGGGTCACTAAAAGCTAGGGGAGAAGCATGGAATAGACTCTCCCTCAAAGCCCTCAAAAGAAACCAATCCGGCTGACATCTTGATTTTGGGCTTCTAGCTTCTAGAAGCCTGAGGCATTTCTGTTGTTCTAAAGCATCCAGCTTGTGGTACTTTTACAGTAGCCTTAGGAAATGAAAACTCTCTTCCATCAAAGTTACTCAGAGATTTAATACATGGCAGTCGGTGCTTACGAAGCTGTTAGAATGACAGGAAAAAGCAGGCACTAGCCTGGACATCCAGGAACCACTCCCAGGACAATGCGGGCACCTAGAGTTGCTGATACATTTACCACAGTCAGGGGCTGGCTCTCAAGATCTCTCCACCTCTGTCACTATCTGAGAACCAGGAAAGCACCACTGGGACCATCGATTTCAGAACCACATCATGCTTCCCATGAGCTACCCCGTGTAACTCCTCCATCCTGGCACAGTTTAGTTCTAAATGTAAGTCTTGAGTGAAGACAGCTGTTTTATGGAGTTAAAATTATAGCTGAAGCACTTTGTTGCAAATATATTGGCAAATGTAGTTTTTAGCTTTTTAGCTTCTGAAGCAAAAAAAAAAAAAAAAAAAAAAAAAAAAAGAGAGAGAGAAAAAAAAAAAAAAACCACCAGAAGGAGGCTTAAATACATTTTGAACAAGCTGTTCTCTTTTTCTTTTATCTTTTTGGTCACTATTTTATGATTTTTTTTTTTAAATCATTCTTCTGGCTCCCCTCAAATGTTCTTATGGTCGTGATCACTTTTCTTCTTTATAGTCTCTGGGCAAAAGCATCTATTCTAAATTCATCCAGGTGTCTCCCTCTGCATTATTACCACCCTAGTAATCATTTCCTCATTCATTCATACAGCCATCCCCATCTCCATTATTACCGTCATCTCTGTCTTGAATTATGGCAACGCTCCCTGCCTGGTTTCCCGTTCTCCCTTACAGCCTCTCAGTCCAGTGGGATGGGGGGGATCCTTGTAAAATTCGTAAGATCACGTGTCTCTTTGTTTGCCGCTCTGATTTTCTCCATCACCTTCAGGACACATCTCTAGCTCCTCGCTCTCAGGAATTCACTTCTGACTGACCAGCTATTTATTTAGTTAGTTTTTGGGAGAGGTAATTAGGTTTGTTTGTTTGTTTGTTTGTTTGGGGAGAGGTAATTAGGTTTGTTTGCGTGTGTGTGTGTTTCATGCAGCTTCTGGGGATCGGAGCCAGGCCCTTGCGCATGCTCAGCACGTGCTCTACCCCTGAGCTGCACCCCCCGCCCCTGACCCGCTCGTTAGACGTGACACTGGCCATTCCCTCACAGACCTCACGCCCTGTGCTTAGTCACCCTAAACTATTTAAGCCGTCCAGGACGTATCATGTCCTTTCCTGTCTCTTCCCTTTTGCACGAGCTGCCCCCTCTGTCTGGTTTGGACGTCCTTCCCCCTCCTCTGTCAGGCCAACTCCTGCTCACCCGCGGCCGGGAAGCCCAGGTTCGGCCCCTCCCCCTGCGCTGCCCGCCGTATCACTGATTCTCCTCTTGAGAAGAGACATGAGCAGAGAGCTCTGAGGGGTTTTGAGGAATGCCCGTGAATGTGCTTTGTTCACCTTTGTATCTTTAGTATTTAATATAGTAATTAACTCCTATTTTCATTTTAAGCTTGTTTGCTTTTGTTTTTGCTGCTGGTCTGAATAGCGGCACACGTTTAAGACTGCTGTTGAGATTTGAGGGTACATTATTTTCGACCTTTGCATAAACTTACTAGTACTGCTTAAAAGCTTCCTTTTATTTTGGTAGCAGGTCACATCCCTATTTGGCAGATTGAGGGTGAGAGTGAGGCCATGGGTTCTTAGAGTATGATTAATTCAGAATTTTTTCCCCTCATGCTGTATTAGTTCTTTCTTTTTTTTTTTTTTTTTAATTTTTGTTGGAGGTTGAACCCAGGACCTCATGCATGCTAGGCGAGCACTCCACCACCACCTCCCCCTCCCCCCCATTAGTTCTAAAACAACTTCTTAGTTCCTGACTAGCCCAGATGCAGTGTATTTAATATGCAAACTATTTATTCAGTCATTCATTCATACATCCATCTATTCATTCCTCCATTTAGTCAAACATGCAGTAACTGAAGAGGAATGAGAATAAAGAAAAGCCGTCAGAAAGAAACAAAAAAAGTCAACTGTTGGATAAAACTTTATACCTTTACATATACTGTACACAGGCCTTTATGATACACTGCCTTCTTCACTAAGTTTGCTAAGTGTGTCACTGATACGTAAGTCTTAATCGCCCATCACAATTGTATAGCATTTCTAGAAAACTGGTTCTTAAAACTCAAATTGACTCATGCTGCCCACTACTGGCTAGGTGAACTGGTTGGGGAATTAGAAAGGAAAGAAGTTCTCAGCCTCTCCTAGCCCTGGCTCCTGCAGGAAGAAATTCTGGGTGGACGTCCCTTCTGTTGACCACAGTGTACCAGTGAGCCTTTGGATAGGCAAAGGGAGCTCACCAAGGGCTCAAAAGCTCGATTTCTTTTCACCCTGAAAAGGTGAAAGGTGTAGGGGAGACAAAAAGGAAGCCCTGAAAAACAGAGGAGAAACAAAGGTTTGAGGAGTTTTTAAGAATGAAACAAATAGCTCAAGTGGTAGAGTGTGTGCTTAGCATGCATCGGGTCCTGGGTTCAATCCCTAGTACCTCCATCAAATAAATAAATGAATCTAATTACCCCCCATCCAAAAAAAGAACTATAAAAAATAAAACTACACTAAAAAGTCTTATAAAGATGAAATGAACTTTTTGGGAACCTGGAGTGTAGCTGTAAAGGAAAGTGGCCAAGGAGAAAATCCCAGAGACGTGGTGGGGGAAGTAACTTAACAGGGATGTTTAACGTGTCCTATTTCGTTGTTGACATTACTGTGATGTAAAATCACTCCGTTATCTCGAACAGCTAATACAATACTCCATATTTTTCGAGGGTGGGCAGATTAAAGGAAGGGATACGTTCTATTGGTGTATGGGTGCCAAGCAAAGGGAAGAAACAGTCTAGAGAGATGTGCGAGGGGAGCAGAGTACTCTAGGTCTCTTTGCTGTGTTCTCACGCTGCCCTCTAATGGGCTGTCAGTGTCTCCCCAGATTCAATTGCTGCCTTCTGAACCACCAGATTGATTCCACCATCTGCAGACAATTTCCCAACATCTGCTGACAAAGTATGTGTCAAGCTTGAGACCTAGGGAGTAGTGCAAATTGATTAAACCTGTTTACTTTATTGTCTTTGCAAATTATGGGCAGTTTCCAAAACATGACAAAGAGGCTTCCCCATCAGAGTTGTGTATTTCACATGAACATTAGCTCTACATGTTCCACGGTGATTGGAAGACAGTGGAATGGCAGCTTGGCTATGGCTGACGTTCAAAATGTTCGCATAAAATGATACTGGATGCTTCTGCTATTCAAAAGTTTGAACGATCCTTTTCAAGAGACATTAAAATAATTTCCAGTTATTAATTAACTCAAAATAAGCTTTCTCTCATTCGGAATTTTATTTTCTTTTATTTTTAAAATATTTTAATAGAAGTATAGTCAGTTTACAATGTTGTGTCAATTTCTGGTGTACAGCACAATGCTTCAGTCATACATGAATATACATATATTCATTTTTATATTCTTTTTAACCATAAGTTACTACAAGATATTGAATATAGTTCCCTGTGCTATGCAGTATAAATTTGTTGTTTATCTATTTTATATATATTACTTGGTATCTGCAAATCTCGAACTCCAATTTATCACTTCTCACCCACCTCCCCTGCTGGCAACCATAAGTTTGTTCTCTATGTCTGTGAGTCTGTTTCTGTTTTGTAAATCAGTTTGTTTGTCTTTTTTTTTTTTTTTGATTCCACATATAAGTGATATCATATGGTATTCTTTTTTCTGGCTTATTTCATTTAGAATGACATTCTCCAGGTCCATCCATGTTGCTGCAAATGGCATTATTTTATTATTTTTTATGGCTGACTAGTATTCCATTGTATAAATATACCACAACTTCTTTATCCAGTCATCTGTCAATGGACATTTAGGTTGTTTCGATATCTTGGCTATTGTAAATAGTGCTGCTATGAACATTGGGGTGCAGGTGTTTTTTGAATTGAAGTTCCCTCTGGATATATGGCAAGGAGTGGGATTGCCAGATCATATGGTAAGTCTGTTTTTTGTTTTTTAAGGCATCACCGTACTGCTTTCCATAGTGGCTGCACCAAGCTACATCCCCACCAGCAGTGTAGGAGGGTTCCCTTTTCTCCACACCCTCTCCAGCATTTACTGTTAAAGTGGACTTTTGAATGATGGTCATTTTGACTGGTGTAAGTGATACCTCATTGTAGTTTTGATTTGCATGTCTCTGATAATTAGTGATATTCAGCATTTTTTCACGTACCTATTGGCCATCTGTATGTCTTCATTAGAGCCTAGCTTGTTTAAGTCTTCTGCCCATTTTTGATTGGGTTGTTTGTTTTTTTCTTATTAAGTCATATGAGCTATTTATATATTTCAGAAATTAAGCCCTTGTCAGTAACATCTTTTGCAAATATTTTCTCCCACTCCATAGGTTGTCATTTTGTTTTGTTTATGGTTTCCTTTGCTGTGCAAAAGCTTTTGTTTGATTAGGTTCCATTTGTTTATTTTTGCTCTTATTTCTATTTCCTGGGTAGACTGCCCTAGGAGACATTGCTGAGATTTATGTCGGATAATGTTTTGCCTGTTTTCTTCTAAGAAGTTTATAGTGTCTTGTCTTATGTTTAAGTCTTTAAGCCATTTTGAGGTTTTTTTGTGTGTATGCTGTGAGGGAGTAGTCTAACTTCATTGATTTACATGCAGCTGTCCAGTTGTCCCTACACCATTTGCTGAAGAGACTGCCTTTACTCCATTGTATGTTCTTGCCTCCTTTGTCAAAGATTAATTAACCAAAAGTTTCTGGGTTTATTTCTGGGCTCTCTGTTCTGTTCCATTGATCTGTATGTCTTTTTTTGCACCAATACCATGCTGTTTTGATTACTGTAGCTCTGTAGTATTGTCTGAAGTCTGGGAGGGTTATTCCTCCAGCTTCATTCTTTTCCTTCAGTAATGCTTTGGCAATTCTGGGTCTTTTGCGATTCCATATACATTTTAGGATTATTTGTTCTAATTCTGTGAAAAATGTCCTGTGGAATTTGATAGGGATAGCATTAAATCTGTAGATTTCCTTGGGTAGTATGGCTGTTTTAACAATATTAATTCTTCCAACCCAAGAACATGGGATATCTTTCCATTTCCTTAAGCTATCTTTAATTTCCTTAGTCAATGTTTTATAGTTCTCTGCATATAAGTATTTCACTTCCTTGGTCAGATTTATTCCTAAGTATTTTTTTTTTTTTTGGATGCAATTTTAAAAGGGATTGTTTCTTTACTTTCCTTTTCTGATATTTCATTGTTAGGGTAAAGAAATGCAAGTGATTTTTGTATGTTAACCTTGTATCCTGCTACTCATTCAGGATTTTAAGTTAGAATAAAGCCAATCTACACCCCAGCAAAGTAACTTGGCAGCTATTCTGATGAGGAGTCTATGCCAGGCCAGCTTTATGTATTTTGGCTGTGTTTGATTACAAATCCTGATTGCAATTGTACCAATTCAGAGCTGGTTAAATCCTTGCTATTCCAGCCTTCCCAAGTAAAAGAAAAGGAAATTCCAAGTCCCCTACAGTAATACTCTGTAATAAGCATCATATTACGTAGTGGAGATGACCAGCCACACCACTTCCACTTTCAGTGAGCTCACCGTTGGCTAAGGGGAAAGGGCGATGATGTTAGAACACACCCTCACGCCATACACAAAAATAAACTCAAAATGTCTTAAAGACTTAAACATAAGACAGGACACCATAAATCTTCTAGAAGAGAACACAGGCAAAACATTCTCTGACATAAATTGTGGCAATGTTTTTCTGGGTCAGTCTCCCAAGGAAATAGAAATAAAAGCAGAAACAAACAAATAGGACCTAATTAAACTTATAAGCGTTTTCACAGCAAAGGAAACCATAAACAAAGTGAAAACAACCTACAGACTGGGAGAAAGTATTTGCAAACGATGTGATTGACAAGGGCTTAACTTCTGGAATATATAAACAGCCCATACAACTCAATAACAACAACAACAACAACAACAAAAAAAAAAACCAAGCAACCCAATCAAAAATGGGCAGAAGACTTAAACAAGCTAGGCTCTAATGAAGACATACAGATGGCCAATAGGTACATGAAAAAATGCTGAATATCACTAATTATCAGACAAATGCAAATCAAAACTGCAATGACATATCACTTACACCAGTCAAGATGGCCATCATTCGAAAGTCCACAAACAGTAAATGCTGAAGAGGGAGTGGAGAAAAGGGAACCCTCCTACACTGCTGGTGGGGATGTAGCTTGGTGCAGCCACTATGGAAAGCAGTACGGTGATGCCTTAAAAAACGAAAAACAGACTTACCACATGATCTGGCAATTCCACTCCTGAGCATGCATCCAGAGAAAACTCTAATTCAAAAAGATACATGTACCCCAATATTCATAGCAGCACTGTATACAATAGCCAAGAAATGAAAGTAACCTAAATGACCATCAATAGAGATTGGGGAAAGAAGTTATGGTATCTATCTACCTACCTACCTATCTTTATAATGGAATACTACTTAGCCATAAAAAAGAATGCCATTTGCAGCAACATGAATGGATCTAGAGATTATCATACTAAGTAAATCAGAGAGAGAAAGACAAATATCACATGATATCATTTACATTTGGAATAAAAAAAATGACACAAATTAACATACTTACAAATCAGAAAGAGACTCACAGACATAGAAAACAAACTTATGGTTACCAAAGGGGAAAGAGGGGTGGAAGGGATAAATTAGGAGTTTAAGATTAGCAGATACACACTACTATATACAAAATAGATTAACAATAAGTTCCTACTGTGTAGTACAGAAAGCTATAGGCAATAGCTTGTATAGTCTATAATGAAAAAGAATATGAAAAAGAATATATATGTATAAATGTATAACTGAATCACTATGCTGTACACCAGAAATTAACACAGCACTGTAAATCAATTACACGTCAATTGAAAAATAAATAACTGTGTTGAGTAAATGAGGGAATGAATGCAGAATCATATGTGTAGAGTTTACCAAATAGCTTTTTTTTTTTAATTGAATGAAAGTTCTTCACATTCTATAGTGCTTTACAATTTTCAAGTTTCAATGAAACTTGGAATAACTTAAAAAAAATCTAATACCCCTATCATGCTCTTCCTTGCTTTCTTCTCCTCACTGGTCACCACTTGTTTGTTCTCTAACTGTGAATCGGCTTCTTTTTTGTCTTATTCACTAGTTTGTTGTATTTTTTTTAGATTTCACATATAAGCGATATTATACAGCATTTGTCTTTCTCTATCTGATTTATTTCATAATGCCCTCCAAGTCCATCCCTGTTGCTGCAAATGGCAACATTTCATTCTTTTTTATGGCTGCATAGTATTCCCCAAATAGTCAGTTTTGATCCCAGCTCTGCCACCTACTAGCTTTGTAAACCTACTACTTTACTCAAACACCTGGAGCCTTAGTTTCTACACTGTAAAATGTTTATTTAGCATAGTGCCTCACATACAGTAAGCACTCAGTATAACAGTTTAACAGTATTGTGTAAAAAGAGCAACAAGGAAAATAGGGAATGACTAAGTACAAGGAGTTGAATTCCTAGATTATGAGCTATATATGTACATTTAGGACTTGGGGAATTTCTTTTACAGTGGCTAAGGATTCTACTTTATTCTTCAAAACCAATTTATGCCATGTGATAGGAAACATGATCTCTGAAGTCAGTGACTCACATCCTTACAGTTCCATAACCAGAGAGAGAGAAAATTATCTGGTTAACTCAAGTTTAAAAATTCTAGAGAAGCTCTCTAAAAGGTCCTGTTTAGATCAGGTCCGTCCTTAGACCAGTCACCTTAACGTGGTGTGGGAGGCAGAATAATGGCCTCTCAAACATGTCCATGCCCTAATCCCTGGAACCTGTGAACCTAACATGGTAAAAGGGACTTTACAGATATGGTTAAAGTTACTGGCTTAGCTATGGGGAGATTGTCCTGGATTATCCAAGGGGAGCCAATATAATCATGGGTTCTTAAAAAGCAGAGAAACTTTCCTCGCTGTGGTCCGGGGAAAATGTGATAGCGGAAGTAGCGTCAAAGTGGCTAGCTTTGAAGATGTTTGAAAGGGGGTCAAGAGCTAGGAGTATGAGTGGTTTCAAATCTGGAAAAGGCAAGGAGATTGACTCTCCCACAGAGGCTCCACAAAGGAACGCAACTCTGATGATAGTGTGATTTTGGCCCAGTGCGACCCATGCTGGACTTCTGACCTACAGAGCTGTGAGGTCATACATTTTTGCGGCGACTTGTGAAGGCAGCAATAGGAAGCTCACACACCAGGGCGCACCAGGGTGGAAACTGAGTTTCGGTTCCTCCCCAGACACGCTCAACCTCATCTGCCCGGAGGCAGCTTGCTCAGTGGGATCCCCCTGCAGCCTCCAGCGCTGCCCACCCACCTCGTTCACGAGGATAAACTGGTCTGAGAGAAGGAAGGAGAGAGAGCAGAGAGGAGAGGGAGGAAGAATTCTGCTGCTGCCTGAGCCCCTGGTTCCAGGTGCTCTTTGAGGACAAGGCCATGTCAACTCTTTGGTTATATAAGGCAGTTAATTCCTCTTTTTGAGCCAGTTAGCTTGAGTTAAATTTCTGTGACTTACAATCAAACTGTCTTCCATAAATCATAAACCTATAGTGGGGGCTGCAGGAGGAGAATTTTTTAAAAGCCTTTGGAGACAGTATCTGCTCATGGCTCCCTGTGACGTCATAGCAACCGGCTCAGAAACACATTCTCCTCCTTCAGACGAGACATACTTACTGGCGAAGTGGCTTTCCCACAAGCAAGAGTGTTCTGAAATTAAAATGTGAAAACCTAAATAGGTTTGCTTTGTTTGCTTCTAGCGAAACACACTGCCCATAGACGATCTTGCCTTACGTTTACAAAAAATGTTATCAAACTAGAGCCACTCTTTTTCAAGGCCTCACCACTTCCTGTTTCTGCAGCCTCCAACACTTTTCTTTTCCTTTGTCTCGGTGAAATCAATGCGCTACGGTCTAGACAAATACTGGACAATCCTGCTTTACCCTAACGGAGGGTGGGGGTGACAGGAGGACTTTTGAGCACTGGCCATTTGATCATTCTTCTTTCTCCTACAAAAAGACAGAATTAAAAAGCAGTCACTATGGTTTTCGAAGCATGTTGATACAGGCTTTTTATGTTCTACTCCAACAGATCCTTTACAATTTAAACGGAAATACATCATGCCATACAAAATTCGTGACATCTCTCTTTTGGGACTATACGTACGCTTGCTCTTTACATTTGGCCATTAGGAAATAGGAAAACACTATGTCTTTTGGTGCCACAAATAAGGGAAAAACAGTTGTAGTTGTATCATTGTTGTCCCAGGGCACTTTGCTCCTACGAAGCAGTTGCTGGTTACACCCACGGAGCTTCACCATGAACTTATTCCCTTAATTTGTCTGCCTTGGCTTCTTGGAAGGAATACAGACTGCTCAGAGAAAAAGGAAGAGAACAAAAAACTCCATCAACAGAGGGCTGAGAATCAACGTGGGTAACATCTGATTATTATTATCTTTGTTAGAAAATAAAATGACTTGGAATAAATTTCTTTGGTCTGCTTTCTGTTTTTGGAGTTCTGAAATTTTTGTCTCATTTTTCTCTGAAATTAAAAGAAAAGAATTAGAGAGAAGGAAATGTTCATAAAACCAGATGCCAGAAAACCACTAGTGGACCTTCAGGTCTTAGCTTCAGTGACATTTAATTCATTGGTTCAAAAGTATTTATTGAGTACCTACCATGTGTCCTGCTGAACAAATCAAGCATGTTCCCCAAGGCTACTGTGTATGGCTGTGCCCGTTAATGGTACCCACTACTGCAAGTGGTCCTTGCTCTCAAGAAGATTCAATGCAGTGGTTTCTAGGAGGTCTTGCTTGAACTTTCACTCCCCACTCAGAGTAGAGAAGGTACTGCCCAGTACGTCCAGTCATAGCACTTAGCCCATGTGTTTGTCATATTGTTAGACTGCAAACTCAGAGGGTTCTGAAATTGGGACTACCTTGTTTGTCACTTTCCAGGGGGCTAGGGATGCATCAGTGAATTAAACAGTCAAAAATCCTTGGCCTCTTGATAATCTAGAGGAGACATAGTAAAGAAGTTCAATAGGTAGCATGTAAGATGGAGGTACACCTATGGAGAAAAATCAAGGAGGGAAAGGGTCTTCCTCTGTCGCCTACCTTGGGTCTTTGCTCAGATGTCACTTTTTTTTTTTTTTTAAATTTTGAGCGAGGAAACCTTTGGAGGGTTGCAGTAGAGGAGAGACACTATTTTAAATGAAAAACACCTAGGAATAGAACACTAGGTATACTTAGCAAACAGCCAGAATGGCAGTTAGCAGATCTCCACTTTGCCAGCAATCAGGCCACGGTGAATAAAGATTTATACAGAATATAGAGAAAAAGGACCCAGCCCTTCCCCTCTAAAACCCTAACGTTTTCAGACCCTTTCTGAACACATTTTAACAAATATCCCAGAGAACCCTCTTGTTCTAACCTGGGCTGGTTTTGTATTTTTATAAAATTGCACTTCACATATTTTCGTATCATCCTACAGACCTTTTGCACCTGGCTGGGGTATCTCAGGCTATGAGCTGTTCTTTAACCCTTTCCAACCCGCCCTAACTTGACAAAGCGTCCTCATTGGGAAATACCATCCTGGAGAATCAAGAGACTAGCTGTACTTAACACATTCGCATCTGGAATTTTCACACCCGTTTTTGAGGACAGGCATCAGTGTATCTCTTCCCTTCTACTCTCTGAGCCTCGCTTCCTAATCTTTAGACAGGAGCCAAAGCAGCATCCCGGCCCCAAACACCCGTCTCCCCGACCCGAGCCGCGCAGCCTTCTGGGAGCTGTAGGCCCCGGCGGTCCTCCGCACCAGAACTGCAACTCCCGGCAGCCTTTGTTTCTAGGCCCCGCCCCCCTTGGCGCATGGCCTGCCGGGAGGGGGCAGGTAGCGGGCGGGCGGGCTCCAATGGGTGCCGGCTCCCGAGGAGAGGGCGGAGGAGAGGAGGAAGGAGGCGGACTCTGGGCCCCAGCCCCATTCATTGCCGCGGCCGGCCGGGCGGGGGTCCCGTGTTTTCCGCGTCATGGAGGCGCTCATTCCCGTTATCAACAAGCTCCAGGACGTCTTCAACACGGTGGGCGCCGACATCATCCAGCTGCCTCAGATCGTCGTGGTGGGAACGCAGGTGAGAGACGAGGGCGGCGTCTGCCCAGGCCGGAGCCCCGGTGCGCGGGCCTGGACCCGGCCGCCGCCGCGCCCGCTCCCGGGCCCGCCCTCGCGGCCTGCGTGGGGAGGGCGCCGCCGCGCCGGGATGCCCGGGGCCGCCGTGCACCGGGGTCGGGGGACCCAGGGCCCGGCCGGGAGGCGAGGGGCGGAGCCGGCGCGGCTTTGGGCCCCGCGGGTCCCGGGGGCGGGGTGGGGGAGGGCCGGGCCGGCCGGCGGGGCTGGAGTCCGCGGGGACCGGGCGCGGCTCTGCCCGCGGGCCGCCGCCTCCAAGGGCACCTGGGGGACGCGCGGCGCACGCGGGGCCGCACTGGGCACGCGGGGCCGGGGCGCCCCTTCCCGGCTGGTTTCGGGGCGGCGGGGTGTTTTACGCCCCCCCCTGCCTTGCCCAGGGGCGGCGGGGTCGGTTTTGGAGCCGCGCGGCTCCGGCGGGGAAGGCCGCTGCTGTGTAGCACCTGTTTTCCTGCAGCGTCGTCTAGGTTTCCAGAACGCCGAAGCGGTTAAGCCAGAACAGAACCCCTAAAGCAACTTGCACTTGGAGTTTGTGGGTGTTAGGAAGGCATAGCCAATTTTTCTGCGTAGGCTGTGGTTTTTGTCTTCCCCCTAAATTAAGCATCAAGGTTCTCTGGTCTTCTTGTGTTGCATCTCTTTTAGATAACACATTTTTTTAATGTGCAGAAATGTTGTAGAAATTAATGTTATTTCTAGAGTGACAGAGAATTCTAAGTTTCATTTTCTCTGCCTGCTGCTTTTCTGGTTGAAGAGGAATCAACCATAGGCCTTTTATTGGAGTTCAGAGAAACGCATTTTAGACATTACTTAGTATATTAAGTGCTTTCATTTGTTAATGATGTTTTCTATTTCTGAGTGGTTTCCTCACTTTCCACGAGGTGCATCGCTACATCTTGCTACAAAATTAAAGTGTAGGATATACAAATTTTGAGAGGGGACTTGATGTTCAAAATACCGTAGTAGGTCCAGACACTGGAAACCTTGGAAACCATACACATCCCGGGGTGGGGGTGGGAATGGAGGATGGAAGGGGCTGGTTGCCTTAGGATTGGTGTAGATTCTGCTCAATCCTGCCTGCACATATAGTATTTGTAACTCTTAATATTTGGAGTTATTACTGGAGACTGAATCATCACCACAGTAAATTATGAGAAATATAGTTTAAAATATTTTATTATTATTTTTTTAAGTGGAGGTTCTAGGGATTGAAGCCAGGATCTTATGCATGCTAAGCATGCGCTCTCCCACTGAGCTATATGCCCCACTCTGAGAAATATTTTTATTGAGTATATTTTGTTCGCTGCTCTGTTCTGGGATATGTGGTAGGTGCTCCATAATACTTTGAATGAGTAGATAGTATTTTTAAAACACTGGGGCTTTTATCACCAAAGCCGTTCCGTTTTTATAAATAGAATTAGAGGAGATGATTTAAATTAAATCTTTGGTAGTAATTTGGAAGTGTTTCCCAGCTGTAGACCAGATACTTTCCCATATACTTTAAAGAAATTCTCAATGCTTTTTAAGCAAAAGAATCAGAGCTGTAGTGCATATAAACAGCTTCACATCAAGGAGGATTTTTCTTACACAAAATGGTTTATTTTGGTGAGTAAACCTGTTCCCAGAATTGAGGGGGGTGAGCAGGGTAGAAAAGTAAAGAGTTGACCATTGTGAAAGCCATTAACATGTGGTGGCAAAAACCATGCTAGTAGTGACAGTTATACGCCACTCATATCTTATTAGCTGAAATCCAGTCCTTTATTATTTAGGTACAGAAGAAATAAATAAAAATAGAAGCAATGTCCTTTCCCTCATATTTTCTTCAGTATGTTGAAAAAAACCTCTTTCATTTGATCTGAATAAAAGCACACCACAACTTTGTCATCTAGGTTATTTAAAGTATAACGTGTACAGCACAGACCTCACATTCATGTATATACGTGTTTTGTATATATATATTTATTGAAGTGTAGTCAGTTTACAAGGTTGTGTCAGTTACTGGAATACAGCGTAACGCTTCAGTCATACATGAACAGACTTGAGCATTCTTAAGTTCATACTTAATGGAGTAGTGTAAAGTGAGTTCCAGACATAGTGAATGCTCTGTACTTCGTTCTGCCTGGTACACTTCTCAGTGGCAGGGATCATGTCTTCGTAACACAGGTATAATCTCTATCTTACGCATCACCTGTACTTTAAATGGCTACAGGTCCCATTTTGTGGAAATTTGTAGAACTGTGATTGTCAAACTTGAATGTATATAAGAATTATTTTGAAAAAAGTTTCCTGGACCCCATCCCCAGAGATTTTGATTCTATAAGTCTGGGGTGGTCCTGGCATCATAGGTCATTCTGATGCAGATGATTCATGGATCCTAATCTGAAAAATCTATTAGTGAGTCTTTGATTTTACAATGAGTGAAATTGGAAAAAGCAGGCAGGCGTTGTCTGAGGGCATACCACTGTTCAGTAGTGTGTTGATTTTGGCCACATTCTTGCTCCAAAATATCAGCTTCCAGGCAATCTTTGCGGATCTCTAAATGTTTTAAACTTTGATTCCCTGCCCCACCCCCAATTTTGATTTCTTAAATTGCCTAAATAATACTTTGCGGCCTAGAGAATTGGAGAAGTTGAGGAGAGAGATGTTTACATTCACACTTTTTATGATTTAGCTAAATAAATTGCTTTCCTCTTTCTCTAGCTGAGGTTCTTTGTGTGGAAACACCAGAAAACGGGGAGAGAGAAGGTTGATGCTTTTAAACCGTGGTGTTCTTTGCAGGTGAAGGAGATAAGACTTAATGACTTTTGTGACTCGACTTGGGAAATATAATCACTATTTCTTAAGTTGGGAATTGGAAGGTGGAGCCCTCCAGGTATGTAATCCAAACCACCACTAGCACAGGAGTCCCGATACAGGTGGCGTTAACCTGAGACTCTGGCTCGGTGTTGCTGGTAACATACCTTTCACCTTGCGTTTTATTTCAGTCATTGCAGTGCTCCACCTTCAGTAATTCAGACAAATGCGAAAGGAACTGGAGTCTTGCCTTTTAAATGACCAACTCACAAACCAACTTTTTAATTTAACATTTAAAAATTTAAATATAATTTATATAATATAAAACCCAACATTATAAAGTACATAGTTCAGTGGTTTTTTCGTATATTCACAAGGTTCGGCAACCATCAGCACTGTCTAATTCCAGAACATTCTCATTACCCCAGAAGGAAACTCCAAATCCATTAGCACAGTCCTCATCACCCCCCCAACCCCGCACCTGGCAACCACTAGTCTACTTTTTGTCTCTATGGATTTGCCTATTCTGGACGTTTCATATAAATGGAATTGTACAATCTGTGGTCTTTTGCGTCTGGCCTCTTTTGCTCAGCATAGTGTTTTTCAGGTTTGTTCATGTTGTAGCATGTATTAGTACTTCATTACTTTTTATGGCTGAATAATATTCCTTTGTATAGATATGCCACAGTTTGTTTATCCATTCATTAGCTGGTGGACATTTGGGTTTCTGCTTTTTGGCTATGTTGAATAATGCTGCTGTGAACATTGTTTTACAAGTTTTTGTGTGAACATATGTTTTCAGTTCTCTTGGGAATATACAGTTGACACGAGCAAAATGGATTTGAACTGCGAGGGTCCATTTATGCAGATTTTTTTCAATAAATACATCAGTACTACACGATGCATGGTTGGTTGAGTGTGGATGTGAAGCTGTGGCTATAGAGGGCCAACTGTGTAGTTAAATGCAGATTTACAAGGGCTAGTGTCTCTGACTGCTATTCAGGGATCCGCCGTACCTAGGAGTAGAATTGCTGGTTCATTTGGTAACTCTTAGTTAACTTTTTAAGGAACGGCCACACTGTTTTCCATGGTAGCTGTACCATTTTACAGACCTCTGTCAGTGTGTGAGGGTTTCAGTTTCTGTACACTCTCATCAACTCTTGTTACTGTCTTTTTTTAAGTGTTACATTATTCTAGAATTCTTTATTTAAAAGAAAGCAGACGCACTTCCCCTCCTACTACCTCCTCTGCCACTATTATTTACATTAGCTCTTTCTGGAATCTTGTTCTCTCCTGCTTGATCTGCCTACATTTGTCTTGTGTTTGTAGAGATGGTGGCTTCATTAAGTTTAGTAATTTGGTGCCAAATACTGATCTGAATTTTCATTCCTTCGTTGTTTTCTTGTGAGTGTTTTTAAGTAAATTTATGTTTTTCCCTTTTCTTTTTTTCTAGTTTTTCTGTGTAGATCATGTGCTGCTTCAGTTTTTTTTTAAATTTTAAAAACATTGAGGTGAAATTTATATAGCATAAAATTAGTTATCTTAAAGTGTGCAATTCATTGGCATTTAGTACAGTCATAATGTTGTGCAACCGCCACCACTGTCTAGGTCCAAAACATTTTCATCACCCCAAAAGAAAACTCCATATCCATTAAGGAGTCATTTCCTAATTCTCTTTCCCCTCAGTCCCTGGCAGCCATCAGTCTTCTTCCTTCTTAATGGATTTACCTATTTTGGATATTTTGTAGAAACAGAATCATACACTATATGGCCATTTCTGTTTGGCTTCTTTCATTTAGTATAGCATGGCCCATTCATATTGTAACATGTGTCAGTACTTTTAATTGCTGACTAATATTCCATTGTGTGTATATACCACGGTTTGTTTGTTGTTCATCTGTTGATGGGTATTTGGGTGGTTTCAGTCTTTTGTTGGTTGTGAGTAGTGCTGCGGTGAACTTTTGTGTACAAGTATTTAAATACCTGTTTCCAGTTCTTTCAGTTATAGACCCAGAGGTGAAATGCTGGGTCATATATTAATTCTCTGTTTAACTTTTGGAGGAACCACCAAAGTTTTTTCCACAGTTGCTATATCATTTTACATTCCCACCAATAATGTACTAGGCTTCCAATTTCTTTATATCCTGTTCAACACTTTGTTACTGTGTTTTTTTAATATAAGTTACCTGATGAGAGTGTGAAGTGGCATCACATTTGTGGTTTTGATTTGTATTTCCCTAATGACTAATGACGTGAATATCTTTTAGGTGTTTGTTGGGTTGTCTTTCTATGTTGAACTGTAAGAGTTCTTTATATATTCTGGATACTAGGCCATTATAAATGTGTGATTTGCACATACTTTCTCCGATTCTGTAGGTTGTCTTTTCACTTTCCTGATAGTGTCCTTTGATGCATAAAAGTTTTTAATTGTGATGAAGTCGAGTTTGTCTTTTTTTTTTTTATTTTGTTGCTTGTGCTTTGGGAATCATATCATTGCCAAATCCAAGGTCATGAAAGTTTATTATTTTATCATTATTTTATATTTTCTTCTAAGAATTTTATAGTTTTAGCTCTTACATTTAGGGTTTTGATCCATTTTGAGTAAATTTTTGTCTTTGGTATGAAGTACGGGTTCCCACCTTCATTCTTTTCCATGTGCCTGCCTATCCAGTTGATTCAACACTATTAGTTGGAGATTTGTTCTTTCCCCATTGAATGGTTTTGGCACTATTGTTGAAAATCAGTTGACTTAAGATGTGTGGATTTATTTCTGGACTCTAAATTATTTTCTGTTGGTCTGTAGGTCTATTCTTATGCCAGTACCATGCACTGTTCTGATTACTGTAGCTTTGCAGTGTATTTTGAAACCAGAAAGTAAGAGTCTCCCAACTGTTCTTTTTTTTGAAGATTGTTTTTGCAATTAGAAGTCCCTTGCCATTCACTCCACAGGAATTTTAGAATTGGTATTTCCATTTCTATAAATGAAGCTGTTGGAATTTTGATAGAGATTGTGTTGACTCTGTACATTGCTTTGGGGAATACTGCCATCTTAATATTAAATCAGACCTAGAATTCTTGGTTGATAGATTTTTTTTTCTTTCAGCTCTTTAGATGAGTCGTGCTACTGCCTCCAGCTTCCAAGATTTCTAATGAGAAATCTATTGTGTTGTTAATCTTACTGAGGATCTCTTGTATGTGAATTATCTGTTTCTCTCCTGCTGCTTTCAATATTAGTTTTTGTTTTTCAGCATTTTGATTACAGTTTGTCTCCATGTGGATCTCTTTGTGTTTATCCTACATCGAGTCACTGAGTTCTTTAATATGCAGATTCATGTCACTTTCTCCGATTCCCTGCTTTTATGGAAAAAGTGGAGATGGATATTACATTTGCTTTTCAGATATCTGGATCTCACTCTTTTATGTTCCAGACAGCACTGGGCCTGTATTTTATTTTTATTGATTTATTTAAATTGAAGTATAGTTGATTTACAGTGTTATGTTACTTTCTGGTGTGCAGCATAGTGATTCAATTATACACACATGTATATTCTTTTTCATATTCTTTTTTACTATAGGTTATTACAAGCTATTGAATATAGTTCCCTGTGATATACAGTAGGACCTTGTTGTTAATCTATTTTGTATATAGTAGTTTGTATCTACTAGTCCAAACTCCTAATTTATCCCTCCCCCCGACCTTCCTTTTCCCTTTGGTAACCATAAGTTTGTTTTCTATGTCAGGGTATCTCTTTCTGTTTTGTAAATAAGTTCATTTGTGTCATTTTTTTAAGATTCTACATACAAGTGATATATGATACTTATCTTTATCTGACTTAGTTCACTTAGTATGATAATCTCTAGGTCCATCCATGTTGCTGCAAATGACATTATTTCTTTTTTATGGCTAAGTAGTATTCCACTGTGTGTGTGTACACACACAGATGCACACCCCCACATAAATATATATATACTGCAACTTCTTTAGACATCCAATCATCTGTTGATGGACATTTAGTTTCAGGCCTGTATTTTATAATCAGGAAAAAGTTCTTCCCCAAGGAATGTCAGGTCTCCAGCATTTTAGCAAGTTTGGCTTCTGGGTAGTTGAAGTGTTGATATCACTGAGTAATATATGTAGTGATTATTCAATATAACAGTCACATTTCAACACAATACATTATGAAGTGATTTAAACTTTAGATTTATATTTTGCCAGTAGGTGAAGTGTTTGAGCTATGCAGTAAGAAATGTTAGTTCATTTATTTAAAATACCAGAAAGTTAACATTTCTAGTGATGCTCTGAGAAATATTTTAATTAAAATAAATAAGGCAAACATTAAGGAAACTTGTAATTCTGAAACTACTTCAGTTAAAAATTTAGGAAAGGTACATCTTTATCTGTTAATATCAAAATAAAGAATTGCAAGGTCTGCTTTATACAATGAAAAGTAAAAACTAAGCCATTAAAAACTGAATCAGCCTTGATTAATGTGACATGAACAAATATTTACAACTCCCTACTCTCAATTGATGCCAATTATCAGAGAGAAAGAGATAAAAAATATGACAGAATTTAAGGCTCCATCTCAAAATATAAATTCAAAACACTATAAATCTCAATAAAGTACAATTTGGAAGAAACTAAAAGATGACACTGAGACCAAGCACACCAATTCTTAACCCCTAAATACACAGGCTGTTGAGTCAATTCTGGCAGAATGTGGAGATGAAGAAAGCAGAAGACCTTGCAGTGCCAAGAGAGCCCTATTTTCAGAGCAAGTCAGCTGTGACTTTGGCCACATTGGAACTCTTGTAGCCACTCACCTTCCTGGAAAGAGTGCAGACATTGAGCATTTAAATCAACAGCGGGAAACAAGCACTGATCTAACCAATTGTTGAAGAAACCGATGCCATTTATAATGCTGAGGTAGAAAATTGGGAGTCCACAGACATGTTTTGTTTGGTCTGTGTTTGTTGATACATAAAGTTTTTTAATTGCGATATAATTGACATGTAACATTATATTAGGTTCAGGCAATAGCACAGTGATTTGATATATGTATATATTGGGAAACTATCACTCCCAGTAAGTCTAGTTGACATCCATCACCACACATGGTTAAAATTTTTTTCTCATGAGAACTTTTAAGATTTACTCTCTTGGTAACTTTCACATATACAATAGTATTACTGTCTGTAGTCACCAGGCTGTAAATTACATCCCCAGGACTTATTTTATAACTAGAAGTTTGTACATCTGACTGTCTTTACCCATTTTACTTATCCCCACCTCTGGCACACACCAGTCTGTTCTCTGTATTTATGGCTTTATTTTTGTTTGTTTTGTTTTAGATTCCACAAATAAATGAGATCAGGTGGTATTCGCCTTTCTTTGACTTATTTTACTTAGTATGGGACCCTCAGTGTCCATCCATGTTGTTACAAACAGCAAGATTTCCTTCTTTTTTATGTCTGAATACTATTCTCATTTTTTGTATGTGTATACATGCACACACCACATTTTCTTTATCTATCCATTGATGGACACTTACTATTTCCATTTCTTGGCTGTTGGAAATAATGCACCACTGCTCATGGGGGTGCACGTGTCTTTTCAGTTTAGGGTTTTTGTTTCCTTCAGATAAATACCCAGAAGCGGAATTGCTGGATCATGTGGTAGCTCTGTTTTCAGTTGTCACTGATCCTTCTGCTTCATGTAGTTTGCTCTGGAACCTCTGTTTTGTACTCTCTTGTATTTTCTCTCTGTTGAAATTCTCTTTGTTTATCCATTTTTTTCTGGGCTTGTTTAGCATTTTATGCCTTTTTTTAACTTTATGAGATATATCACTTATCTCCATTTCATTAAGATTTTTTTTCTGAAGTTTTATCTTGTTCTTTTGTTTGAAACATACTTCTTTATTTTTCTTGACTCTCCGTGCTGGTTTGTATGCGTTAGAATCAGCAGCCGCCTCCACAAGTTTTGAACGAGTGGCCTTTTGTAGGAATGAACCTCATCATTCAGCCCTGCCCTAGATCTTAGTTGTCCAAACAGCCTGTCTTTTTCTCAGTGGATCCCATTAATTGAGGATATACCAAGACCTGTCAGCATCCCTTGGGGGAGGATCTTAGCACCCAGCTCAGGCTGATTGGACGCTGGATGCTCAGAGAGCAGCTTTCAAGTATATGCAAATACACTTTTTTAGGGGAAGACTGGGAGGTAGGTGTTTCTCCCTGCTCCCTTTACACGGTGTCCTGGGAGGCTGGCCACAGTGAGTCTGCGTAAGCTCCCCAGAGCTTTCTTAGTTCACTGTGTCTTATGGTTCTCATGGATGCACGTCCTGTTAGCTTTCAAAGCTAGATGCTTTGGGGGCCTGTCTCTCAGGTGCAGATCTTAGAAGTTGGGGTGCCAGACGTGGGGCTCAGACCCTTCGCTCTTCAGGGAGAAGCTGGGTGTTGTGAGTTCCCTCGTGATTGTAGGTCACCGTGCCTGGAATGGGGTTTATGGTGAGATTGTGTCTGAGCCTTTTCTACCTGTTTCCGTGTGGATTTTTGTCATTTTCCTGATGTGTAGGAGTTGCTCAGCTAGTTTTTTAGTTTCTTTCAGAGGGAATTTTTCCATTTTTAGCTGTAAATTCAGTATGTCCGTGGTAGGATGTGAGTTCGGGATCCTCCTGTGTTGTCATCCTGAGCTGAAACAATACGATATGTGAAAAGAAAAAGAATTAGTTGCCAATGTTTAAAAATGGGTGGATTTAATTGAAAAGCCGACATTTCTGGTTTTTCCTTTAAAAGAATCAGAAAATCTGACCACACTGGACGCCCATTTCCAGTGGTTTTGAAGAAACGCCTGCTTTAGAAGGGTCAGACTGCATCTAGTTAGCCATGGCTTCCTGTGCTCCCGGTTGCCTTCCATGGTTACCACTTACCATCATACATGTGTTGCTATTTTTTATGGTGTGAAGAGGGCAATGAAATGTCTTCTGTTTGCATGTTTCTATCAAAAGGGGAAAGCTAAAGACTACCTGGGAAATATTCTTATATTTTTTATATTCTTGAGAAACATTCTTATTTCGTGAGATGTGAAAAATATTCTTATATTTTTAATATGCAAACAAAATGTCAGAAGAATACAATCTGATGTCATTGGTTTACCCATTTAGGTTACCTGCGTTGCTTATGTGACAGTTGAGTTTGTAACCTCTGTTGGTTTGCTAAAGCTGCCCTAACAAAACCCCACACGTGCGGGGTGGCACGTACACAGCACATGCAAGTCACAGAAGGTGATTTTCTCACAGTGCTGGAGGCTGGAAGTCCGATATCAAGATGTAGGTGGGTCTGGATTCTCTTGAGGCCTCTCTCCTTGGCTTGCAGATGACTGCCTTCTCTCTTTGTCCTCATGTGTTCATTCCTCTGTATGTCACATCCCTAATGTCTTTCTGTTTGTGCAAATTTTCTCTTTTTATAAGGACACTAGTCAGTTTGGATTACAGCCCACCCTCATGACCTTGTTTTAACTTAATTGACTGTCTCCAAATATGATCACACATTGCGGTATGACTTTTGAGGGAGTTAGAGCTTCAGTATATGAGTTTTGGAGGGATGCAATTCAATCCATAATAACCTGTCTTAAAAAAACTATATGTAGATACATAAAAACGTACATCTAACTGAAAATCAGTAGCCATAAAGGAGGAGACAAAGGTAGATAATTAGAGTAACAAAATGAGGTTAATACAGAATTCAGGAGAGAAATTTAAAAAGTATTCTTTGTGATATACTTTCTTTAAGAAGGAAGAACAACATGTCATAGTGGGTGGAGGTGATGGGGAACAATAGTCACACTGAAATTATTGAAACCTAATTTATGAAATAGAAAAACAACTTGAAGAATTCTCTAAAAAGACAGATCAAAACCATATGTTACGAAATTTATTAGCAGTAAGAGACTGGATGGTGAGACCTAAGAGCAAACATCCTTATAGCTGAGAAAGAACATTTGGAACAGATGGACAAAGAATGATCAAACAAACAATAAGCAGAAGTTCCCCAGAGTTGATATAACACATCTTCAGATTTCAGTTGCTGGGTACAAATATTGAAAGAATTGACACACCCTGGTTAAATTTCTGAAATCCAAACAAAAAAGCCATAATTCTCCAAGTGTCGAAATAGAAGAGGGGAGGAAAAGACAGATTTCCTAAAAGGGAAAGAGAATCAGACTGGCATCAGACTTCCAATCTGCAACAGTAAATGTTAGATGGCATGCAGAGATGATTAAAATTTAGAGTTCCGAGGGGAATTAATTGTGATTTTAAAATTCTGTCTCCATTGACTGTAATCATTCTTTAAATGGGGTGAAACTTAAACACTGAGCAACAAGAGAGAACAGAAACATTTTTAATGGCTTCTTCATATCCTATCCAAGATATTGTGAGATAAAATTGAAATATTACCTGAATTGCTTCCGGAAGATCTCTGCAGTAGCCATTAAAGATTATTTTGAAACTGAAAACACCAGAAAGGTGTAAAGCATAGTATTATGGGCGCTGTTTATCTACCTCCCAGTTTAAGAAATAAACTATTAACTACCCAGGGGAATTTCCCCTCTTCCCAGGGAGACAGAGCCAATTTCCTGAATTGGGAATTTATCGTGCCATTTTACATATGGTACATAAGTAGATAACCTGAGCAATATATATTATTTTACATGTTTTACACTTACCTGAAGCAAGTGGTGTCAAATAGTATATATTCTGCAGTGTGTTTTTACACAGTGGTATATGTGAAATTTGCTCATACGTACACCTACATAATCCTAGTTTGCTCAGTGATACTGTTAGATTCCATTATATGAATATATCAAAATTTATTCTCTTGTTGAGGAACATTTAAATGTTTCCCCTTGTTTGCTGTAGCAGTTTTAGTAAGCAGCAGTACCAGTAACATTCCTATAAATGCTTCATTGTATACATTTGAGAATTACTCTATAGTATCAAGAAGTGGAAAGTATATTTATTTTCATTTTTACTTGATATTCCTGCTTGCTCCTCAGAATGTTTGTAACAATTTACATTTCCACTGGCAGAGTGGAATTTGTTTATGTCTATACTTGTTATTGTCACATTTTAAGTTTATGATACTTTATTGTGGTATTTTATTATGATAATTGTATTGCATCTCCCTGATTACTGATAAGTTTGAACAGCTTATTTCTTGGCCCTCTGTGGTTCTGTTTTTCTGTTCTTTTCATATCTCTGTGTGTGATTTTCTATTACTCATCTTTTTCTTATTGATTTGTAGGAGTTGTGTATACATTTTGGTTACTAATTCTTTGTTATGTGGATCACAGATATTTCCCCCAATTATTTTGTACGAGTAAAAGAACTTTTAATTTTACTACAATTGAATTATCAGTCTTTTCTGTTTCAAGTTGTACATTTTGTGTGTTAAGGGATCATTCCCTGTCTCAAAGTCATGAAAGTATTCTTATGTTCACTAATGTGTAAAGTCATGTTTTTCCACATTTGTTTATGATTCTTTAGGAATTTGTGAAATGTATAGTTAGATGGTTTTTAGCATGTCCGTAGAGTTGTGTAAATATCACCATACTCTAATTATATAATATTTTGTCATCCGTAAAAGAAAGCTTGTATCCATTAGCAGTTGCTCCCCACTCTTCTCTGCCCCCAGGGCTAAGCAGACACTTCATCTACTTTCTTGCCTGTTCTGGACGTTTCATGTAAACAGAATCAAATAATATGTGGTCTTTTGTGACTGGCTTCTTTCACTTAGCATAATGTTTTTGAGATTCATCCATGTTGTAGTATGTATCTGTACTTTATTCCTTTTTATGACTGAGTAATATAAAAAAGTTATGTAAGACTAAACATTAGTCTCAGTATTTCAAAGTCATTTAAATGTCTGTGTTAGGGATTCTGGGAAGATGACAGCAATGGTAGAATAGTTTCCTAGTCTCTCTATGACTTTCCCATAAAAATAGAACAAGTGGATAGGAAAAACAAAAACAAAAACCCCATAAAGAACATCTACAAGAAAGTTAGTTGACCATGTTTCTCCACAGACTCTCAAATACTGGTAGTTTGAGGACAGACCACTAGCAGCTCCAAGACCTGCGTATTATTATCTACGTAGGAAGAAGAAGGAAGCAATGGAACGTCAAATGAATGTGAGAATCGAAAAATAGCCGGAAGGCAATCACTGGAAAGCTTGGAGGGCCAGTTTAGGAATACCAGCTGAAACTGGGAGGGGTTTTGCACACACTGATAATGGGTGAGTGAAAGAAGTCCTTTGTATAGTCTTAGGGGACTGAAGTGCCTTCATGAAACTTTAAAAACCAATCAAAGCTCCCTTCTGGGACGAGTCCTCACGTGAGAAGGAACTGAGACTACAATTGAACATCCCCTGAAGAGTACCAGGGAAGGAGACGGTCCAGATAAAAGTGGTGGAGAGGAACAGAACCAAGATATCTCAGAAAACAAAGAACTTTATTTTTAAACACTGCATGAAAACAAGAGGGAGTTTTAGAGTGTGAAGTTAGGCCAAGCCTCCTCCTAAAAGTTGAGGAAAATGAATTTCATTTTAAATATCAGCAATATGAAATGATTGTTGTCAAAGCTCATACAAAGTATTTAAAGAAAAGTGGACTCAGAATAGCTTTCCTATAGAAATGAAAGCACACCAAAAAGACATCCACAAAACAGGTGAAAACCATTAGATATTAAGACAAAAAGTAAGATGAGACTCATAATCAGAATAAGACATTTCAAAAAACAAGTTTGCTTAAGAAAATAAAAAAACTAGGTGGCAGAACTTTTTGAAGTATTAGAAATGAAACAAAATTTATTTTAGAAATAAATTAGGAAGAATGCACCAGAGCATATAAACATAAAAGATAACACCTTTAAAAGAGGAGGACATTGAAAATGAGAAGGATTTTTTTTTAAGAAGGTATAAAAAGGAGGTGTAAAAAGAATTTGATAGAAATTGATGTAGTAGAAAAAGGCAAAGAAAATCCAACATATGTATAATAGGCATCCCCAAAGAAGAGAAAAATGATAGCAAAGGAACAGAACAGATATTAAAAAAAAAAAAAAAAGCATTGTACTCAGGGATGACCACAAAAAACTATAATTTAACTGAATTAAAACCAGACTTGGAACTCCATTTTGAAAGAGCACAACACATACCTGAGAACATTGACACAGAAAGACCAACACTGAGATACATTCTAATAAAATTATTGAATTTTAAAGGAAAAATAAAAATCCTTATGCAAGCAAAAGTCACAGTCTCCCATAAGGGAAGGAAAATCAGATTTTATACTTTTCAACAGTAAAAATTTCTAAGAGAAGACATGCTCTTATTATGAGAGAAGATACAATTTATTATGGAATTCCATATTTAAGATACCCAAGAAAGCATGAGCTGAAGATTTTACATTTAACCAAACTATTTTCAAGAATACACATCACAAGCTGTTATCTGTATGCTAGAACTGAAGGGTCTTTTTCCCACTAGCTCTTCCTGAGGAGTCTGCCAGAGAGCGAGCTTCAGAGAATCAGAATGGCTAGAGAGACATTAATGTAAGGACTGGCGACGAGCACTACACAAAGGGGGTTAAAAATGAGAAAATATGGTCTGTAAAGAGGTGGGAAGGAGAATGAAGGGATCACATTAAAACATTTAACAAACTTTTTATTAATCATATTGATAATGGAATAGTATTGGTATTATGGTTTGGAGGCTGTGTGTAATGTGAAATGAAAAGCAAATGAATGTTTTCTTCTAATTCTGCCACGGACTCTGTCCTTGAGAACCAAGATCCTCAGTATAGAAGAATAAAGATAGAGATGACTCAGATTGGGAAATATATATATGTATGTGTTTGTGTGTGTTTGTGTACGTGTGTTGTGTGGTGGTTGGGCCAAGATAGAGAAATAAGTTAAACATTTAACTCCAGGAGTTTTAAAAAGGAATAGATAAATAACCTGTCTCCCCCAGGCGGGGTAGGGGAAACAGTGGGAAGAAATTAACAGTATTAAAAAAAATAATCACAAAATGAAATCAATAAAATACAGATTTGACCGAAAAAGTCAACTGGGAAATCTGGTCAGAAACATAAAAGACAGATCATTAGAAATGAGAAAAATGAACAGTGTCTAAGAAAATTATAAGTAGTTTCACTTGTAAATTAGAAAATCCAGGAGAATTACTTGGCTTTTTTATGGATAGGTTTTTAATCAAACACATAAAGAACAGGAAGTTTCCATGCCGCTTAAATTAGTTCAGAGTACAGAAAAGAAATGATGGAAACACCCCAATTTACTTGTTGAGGGGGTGAACCTTGACTCCAAAACCGAGCAACAGCAGATCTGCTGCATAACCTTCAATCTGACCTTCCGTATCCACCCAACATGAACGTTCTGAGGAGCCCTTCTGGACGGCGGGAGTGGGCCCCTGTGTCCTCTGGCTTCTGACTGGATTTAGAAATGGGGAGCCCTGACGGGAATTGGAGGAAAGGAGGAGACTAAAGCCTGGGTATTCATTCCCCTGGCTCACTGCCTGTGTGTGAGCCAGGGGAGTAAATGTGAAATCGGTGTTACATGTAAACTTGCAGCCTTGGGCTGGCGCTCCCTTTCCTGAAAGCCCTCATCCTTCTTTCGGGCCCTGTGGGCGGGAAGAGCGGCTCTGTCATTACTAACCTGGGGTATTGCACTGTCTCCGGTGATTCCCTCTGAGTCTCATCCAGCGCTGTGTCAACAGCCTGCTTGTAAATAAACTCTCCTTTAATTAACCTAGCTTGAGTGGGCCTTCTGCTGCCTGTAGACCCTTTGTGATATGGTAGATGAGTTTAGGGTTTTTGCATTTGTAGAAAATATGAAATTAGAAGACATACTAGTTTTGACTAAGGAAAAATACAATACACAAAAAATACTGTTACAAAAAAACATGAATTACAAAGTTGAGAAAAACAAATTTGTAAACGTTTAAAATGTATAATAGAGACTAGGCGTTTATATACTATTTGATTATCTGCTGTTTATTAGTATTGTATCTCTGTTAAATTTTCTGAGTGTGACCATTGTGCTGTGGTTATATAGAAGAATACCCTTATTCTTAAGAGATATGCCACAGTATTTAGGGATGAAGTGTCATGACATACTAACTTTCAAATGGGACAGCAAAAGAAAAGTGTGTGTAAGAAGAGACATGAAGCAAATGTGTCAAAGTGTTAATAATTGGTTAAGTTATATGGTACCTTTGTTAAGGCATATGGGTATTCACTGTTAATATTCTTGTAACTCTTGCAGCTTTGAAATTTTCAAAATAAAAATTTTGGGAAAATATTCAAAACAACAAAAAATGAAATACTTATTTGGATAAAGTGCTTTATGTAAAATACCAGCATTTGAACAAGCAAATCACTGAAGGAGACGTACGGAAGGCCCTCAAACACAGTGATGCTTGACTGAATAATAGGGGAATGCAAATTTAAAAGAACTGTCAGTGTTTATCTGTGAAAATAGCAAGATTCAAAAAAGTGATAATGCCCAATCCGGATGAGTAATTGAACAGAAGCATAGTTTGGTGCCTGCCATCTTGTAATGCGCAGCCAGGCAGTATCTGTGAGTGCTTACAATCTGTATGCTCTTTAATCCCGACAATTTCATTTAATGAATTAATTAAATATAATGAGGTAACAGAATGAGTAGGGTTCTATGTACAAAGCATGTTCATTGCAGCATTGTTAATAGTAGCAAGAGCCATTTAAACGTCCATTTAAATGTCCAAATTGGGGTTTGGTTTTACATACAGAATACTGTTTAACTATTAAGCATAGATGTTAATATATTAATATGGAATATTCCTGATTGTTACATTAAAAATAAAAGCAGTTTAGAGAAAAATACGTATAATACTACCCACTTAAAGAAAAATATCTACATATTATGGGCATAATTTTACATATACCTACAACACTAATTGAAAATATCTAATATATATGTAGGTGTATATATCATATATACACCAATGTTATGTGGTTGGGAGGGTATCAAAAGTTAGGTAGGAAAATTATGGGAGAGTGGGACTTTTATATTCTTTCTTTTTTTTTTTCTGAGTTACAGATTTTTATTTATTCCATGAAATAACCACAGATAATGTTACCACGTAACTAGTTGATTTGGCATTAGAGTGTATATTCTGTCTTTTTTTTTTTATTTTAGAGAAATAAAGATCGTATAATAGAAAATGTAACTAAACTTGAATTTTAAAAGACTGCGATAATTAAAAAAATATTTTTTTTTGTATAGTATAGTCTTGCTGAGTTACAAAAAAGTCTGTTAAAAAACTCATTTTGCTCTTGTGTGTTCTGTTTTCAGAGCAGTGGAAAGAGCTCAGTGCTGGAAAGCCTAGTGGGGAGGGACCTGCTCCCCAGAGGCACCGGCATTGTCACCCGGAGACCGCTCATTCTGCAGCTGGTCCACGTCTCACCCGAAGATAAACGAAAAACGACAGGAGAAGAAAACGGTAGATTTAGAATTGGAATAAGAATTATTTAAAAATTCTTCATTTTTGGTTGAAGCTTAAAAAGATATGAATTGGTTAGGCAGAAATTAGTGGCTGTAGCAAAGCTGGGAGACTTGTGAGGAAAAGCGGTGTGTGTCTTTTCCCTTGTAAGGAAAGAACAATGTTTGTTGTTTTTGAGGACAATGAGTAAACTTGTTGGGAATAGTACCTTTTTGGTAATTCAGTTTAGTAACCTGTTGTTAATGCCGTTTAATGGAGGATTTAGTTATCTCACTAAACAGGAATTTTTTTACTTTTTATTTTTAATTTATTTGGGGAGGGGGTGAGTTTATTTATTTATTTATTTTAATGGAGGCGCTGGGGATTGAACCCAGAACCTTGTGCTTGCTAAGCATGCACTCTACTACTGAGCTATACCCTCCCCCACCAGGAATCAGTTATTTAAAAAAGTTTTTGTGTCTTTTGGAGTGTTTAACCCCTAGTGTTTCAAACTGT
This sequence comes from Camelus bactrianus, assembly GCF_048773025.1. Taxonomy (NCBI): domain Eukaryota; kingdom Metazoa; phylum Chordata; class Mammalia; order Artiodactyla; family Camelidae; genus Camelus; species Camelus bactrianus. The sequence continues at coordinate 20,571,420 of NC_133572.1, forward strand.
TTTTACTTTTTCATTTTGTTTTAGGATTTAAATATTTTAGATTCTCATTTAAGATTTTATTTTAAATAAAATTAAAACGATTTAGTTTTTCAGCATAGCAGTGTTATCTCACCTTCCTTTTCCTGATCTTACCATGTGTCTGCTTATTTTGAATCTTTGGCCCTTTAATCTAAGATGAATATTATTTCTAAAAAGTTTTTTTTTAATTTCTAAAAGATTATTATTATATTTTATTTATTATTTATTATTATTATTATTATTATTATTATTATTATTATTATTATTATTATTATTATTTACTATCCTTCTCTTGCTAAGGCTTGCCTATAAAGTACATACTGTTTGGTTTTTTAGATTCTCCCCTCCATAGTAAATGTGAAGTATTAAGATAAGAAAATGTGCATTGTCCTTTATAGCAGTTCTTCTTTGGTTAAACTGAAAATATTCTAAGAAATACAGTTTTTATCTCTTAGCAGATTTTAAATTGGTTATTAAATATGAATCTTATATTAGTTACACATTTATCAGTGAGGTTTGTAATGTTTGATGAGAGTAATATATTTATTAATGTAAAAATTCCTTTTTAAATATAGTGGCTCAGATTTTCTTATTAAAGTCTGTAAAAATTTTCTGATTATTAAATTACATTTGTTTGTTTCTTATTCTGCAGAGATCTGTTTTCAGTGCAGTTTCATTCTACATCCTATATTCTAATCTAAGATGGGATGGTAGTGTTGGTGCAGTTGAAGTGACTTTAATTTCTGTATCTGATCTTTTCCTTCACTTATTACAGGAGCATTGGTGGTGGTAGCTTGATTTTTTATTTATTTTTTAAAGAGGGAAAAAAAAAATCCCTGTCATGAGCATCTGCAATGACTGTGGAAAGTTAATTGCTGAAGCAAGTTAATGAAGTTGTAGGTGTTGACAAGTAATGTTTTGGGTAGACTGCCGAAGGGTATGTAGGAGCCTTTTAGTTATATCATGTAGCTTCTTGGTATATTATTCATCACTTTGCATTTCTGTAATATTTCTTTATTATTGAAATTCTGAGCCTTGAATTTAATCCTTTTGGACTAACATGTGGTCCAGCCTCAAACTTATAGAATTTAACACTTTAAAAATTTCATTCCCACTAATATCAAATTTACCAAATTCCTTAAACTAAGACCTTAAGAAACTGTATGGTGTTAATTGTTTCTTTCTTTTAACTCTTCATATTCTTAAGTCACTTTGAAAAGGGGAGATGAAATCCTGTCTCTCTAACTATTTGCAGATGTGGGCAGTGTTTCCAGAAACAGAAGTGTCGTTTTAGCTATAGAAGTGTCAATTTCTTCTATCTCTTTGCTTGTACGTCCATTATACTTTGTTGATGTCTCTTCTTGGTGGTTGGTCAGTAAATCTGCATATCTTTACCTATATATATATTTTTTCCAAGCTTAGTGCTTATTTTTTATGTAAAAAAACATAAAACCTCACTTAGAATGACAACTCAGCCACCAGGAACACAAAATAGATTTCATAAAGTTTGAGTGCTAAATACCATGTATCTTATTGATAACTAGGAGCGTTCTTTAGTTTCTCATCAGAGGCTTTTTATCCTTAGTGTGAACAGTTCTACCTTGTCGTAAGTCATTCCATCCCAAAGGAAATCAGAAACACTGAAGCAGTAAACATTTAGTTATTTAGCCAGACGAGTATGAGTTACCTGACAGCCTGACAACCGGAGAGGAGAAAGGGAGGAAAACAAAGACAAGAAATTTAAAAAAAGAAAAAAAAATCAGTCTCTAACCATTTTGTATAGGGATTTATAGCGTCAAAGGGCTTTGTTACGTAGCAGAGGCCCAAGTTACCGATAATAGGTTAGTTTAAGAGCAGTGGATTCAAACGTGACACAGAGCAGTATAATCCATCTTAGATATAGGTCCATCAGAACTGCCTAAAATAAAATATTTTAATATGTAATATGTTTAATTCTCAGGAAAATTTATTTATCATGGGATCCTTTATTCTGCCAACTACATAGGATAATTGAGGTATCAGTACAGAGATTTATACTATTTCTCATCTTGCCCCCCCAACTTCTGCCAGTGTAAAAGAATTTTTTGATACAATTTTATTAAAAACAAAATCAAACTGTTTTCAAGTCGGATGGTGGTTTAGTTTGAACTTTGAACTCTGATTGTCTTTCATATATTTGTAAGAGATGAATCAGGTTTTCCTCAGATCTCCTTTTAGATAAAATCCCAAAGTAGCATGCTGATTAAAAATCAAAATTTGTTTCTGTGGTGTTTTGTTAAATTCAACGTATATTTCAAAGAAAAGAATCCCTTATGAAGCTCAGTCTTAGCAAGTAGGGTAAATACTTGTATATATTTACTTTTAAGATTTTGAAAGATATGTTTGATATGTTTTGTAGTCTTTTTTACTGTAATTTATCTTTTCCCATAGTTAGTTATCAAATACCTAAAGTGAGTTTTTGAATAGTAAATTCATTTTAATCCATTTGTGTTAGAATTAGAAACCAGAGATAATATAATCAGTTGTAATGGAAAATAAACATAAATTATGGCACACTATATACTTTGTTTATGTCCCTTAAAATATTATATACATCCCTCTAATTAATTGTAATGGAAATTATATAGTTGTAAATTTTGAATAATTTAATACCATGTGCATTTGAAATGTTCAGATTTTTGCACATTTGAGTTTTTAGGAAGAGTTGAAATACTAGGGATAAGCACTAAACTTACCATTCTGTGCTGTTTCTCTTTAACTACAGACCCTGCTACATGGAAAAACTCAAGACACCTTTCTAAAGGTTTCCTTTATCCATTTGTTTTTGGCCCTTCTTTTTCTATTGTGCCTGCATGTGTGCATTTGTACTCCTACAGGCTGTGTGCATCTTATTTTTCTTCCATTTTTATTTGCCTGTCCACATTGACTGATTGCAGGTGTTAGTGGTTCTTGTTACCTTTTGGCACTGCATCAGAATTCAGGCTTTTTTTGGTGGTGAATGTAATTTATTTTATTTTAATTTTCAAAAACATGCTTGTGAAGCCAGGCCTTTCCTCTATGATAAGGTAAATTAAAAACACCCCTTTGGTATCTAGTACCTGCCTCTGTGAGTTCTATTCATCTAGATTACTCCAGGCCTCCAATGAGACTTCTTGGAAGAAGGTACTAAGCTTCAAGTAGGTGAGCATTTTACTTGCAAAAAGGATCCAGTTTATTTACCTTTATTCCGCCAAAGAAATTGATCCACTTTTTCTTCAATAAATATTTATTTGGATATCTTAACAGTCATTTTTATTTTGATGTCAGCCAGCTGATCTGCATTATTCAGAAACTCTGTCACTAAGACATTTAAACTCTGAATTTGGCAGGTAATGTAGCTGTGCTTGGGGGAGGCAGAGTCAGTTTACCTTCCTAAAATCAAGCATTTCTAGCTACTTTGGGAAAATTAGAATAAAACTTGCTCTCCAAGTTTTAGACCACTTGAAATGGTACCTACAGTGAATAATTTTTCCTTTTCTCAGCAAGTGCAGGAGGAATAGACCTATTACTGAAAACTGCTGTAGAAGAGCAACTCCATTCAGTGCATATGCCGGGTTCCCCCCAAACCATGCCCCCTACCCCATTTCATTTCTTTCTTACCTTCAATTCCAAGGGAAAACATAATCTTGTTCCCGGGGGAGAAAAATCACCTTGAAAGTGCATGTAAATTTACAGAACAGCTTCACATGACTGAAAGGAATGACAAATTGTGACTTTTTAGGTTACTGACAGGAAGCCAAATTAAAATTAAAAAACGCAAAATCAATTGAAAAATTATCTGTTTCATTCACACATTGCAAATTTTTACCTTGAGTTACGTGTGTAAATCTTTTTGCATTACTCAGTATGATTCATAAGTTTTGTTCTTTTAGCCATTAGCTTGAGTGTTTTCGTCAGATAAACTGCTTTTATGTGTAAGATACTTAAAAATAAAGAATATATGTTTTACTATAATATAATTACATACAAAATATGAGGAGAGGTGAACAATTTGATTCATGAAATTTAGATTTCAAATGGTGGGAAGACCTATGAGCAACTCTGAAATTGGTCATATTTTTGAAATACATGGTACAATTTTTACAATGTGAAAGTATAATTTAGCAGATATTGAAATATACATAAACTTATAGTCATGACAAAATAGGAACAAATAATATTGTGTTGCCTTTTTGAATTCCTAGCTAAAGATAAAAAGTAATTTCCATAGTTTTCCAATAAACGGAGGTTTTCTTTTTCCAGGGGTCGAAGCAGAAGAATGGGGTAAATTTCTACACACCAAAAATAAGGTAATCATACAAGAATGTCATGAAGAAGTAACATGTAGAAAACATTTGTTTTGGTACAATTTTTAGTTGATAATTTCATTTCTTATGATTGGCAGTGCAGCATGTTATCTTGAAAAAGCTGTTCCTTGTAAAATAAATCTTACCTAGCTAACATTCCTAACCACTGTAATTTACTTGGAAACTACTTTAAGTTGAGCCCTATTCTAATTTGGAGATTCTTAATCATTGTGAGATCAGGCAGCTTTGAAAAACTCATAAACTATGACTTCTTGGCTCTGAAAAATATATGTGTATATTAGAATTTGTTTGCTAATTCTCTGAAGTGGATCCATAGACATCCTTGACATTTATCAGACCCCACTTGAGAACATTTAATCTTATTTTGAATATCATGTTTTTTGTCTGAATAATTTTTAGCTTTACACAGATTTTGATGAAATTCGACAAGAAATTGAAAATGAAACAGAAAGGATTTCAGGAAATAATAAGGTAGGTATCTTTTTAGAGCTGGAAAGTATAATCATCAGTAAATATTATCATTGAGGGTATTCTGGCCTTTGAAATTAATAGAATATTTTCACAGATATATAAAAACCTTAGAATCCCTTTTATTTCTTAGAGGTTTTATATACTATCAGATATTTCATGTAGATGTTTATTCTTGATCTTGTGTTTTTTATATATATATATATCTTTATTATATACTTTTTCTATTTAATACCTCTGCAGTATTATCATTTCCTGATAGATTCTAACTCTAACTCAAGAAGCATTATATAACTTACAAGATAACTTGTATTTTGAAGAGTTCTTTTTCTTACCTGAGTTAGGCTAGATTAAGTTTTTCTTTTCAGTGAAAATGAAGCGTAATCTTAGAAATCTGAATTGTTTTCTTATATTCTGAGAATTTAAATTAGGTGTCTAAGATACCATTAATCTTGATGAATGTTTGCCTCCAGTAAATTCCTCTGTTTTCTCTTTCTTTCTTCTTTCTTCTTACTATCTTTCTGTTCCCTTCTCTTTTGTTTTTATTTCCATTCTTGTACAGGCACATTTAATCCCACAAGTGGGACCTAGCTAACTACTAATGTTAAAAAAAAACAATTACTGAGCACTTTTATCTGCCACGTACTACGCTGGAGAGGTTATTTCCTGACAGAAGGGTGCTTTTGAAGCCATGTTAATTCTTTATGACCATTCAGGATGTTTGTCTGTTTCAGTGATTGACTAAGCTTTGTTTATTGTTGACCTCTGGGCAGGTGACCTTTCAGTTGCTGCTACCACTGTCATACTCGTTACCTGTGGATAACCTGTTACCTGTATCTCACTGTCAACTCAGGAACCTCATAAATTTGGATAGTAATACATTATTCTTTTGTTCAGCACTAGGTCTGCTACACATATTTAAGAAATGTTGCTTGCTTAGAATCAGGAGAAAAGAATGTGAAATATAGGGAAATAAATTGGTATAGAGTTGGACAGAATTGTAACCTGTGGCTGGCTGCCTTATTTACTATGTTTCATCCCTTTTGATTGTTGAAATATTTTAAGATCATGGCTTAATTAATACTTAAAGGCATCTAATGTCTATCTACTTGAAATGAGGTTTACTTTAGCATTTTATATTTCATTGAAATTTTAATATGATTTTAATATGGTATTTTAACACTTATTTTTAGGGAGTTAGCCCTGAACCAATTCATCTTAAGATTTTTTCACCCAACGTCGTCAATCTGACACTTGTGGATTTGCCAGGAATGACCAAGGTAAAGAATAGTTGTTTCTCATTGTGGATATGGTCATGTTTGTTTTCACTGGAACAAATGTGGTTTTTCCTTAACCTCTTATGGAATAATCGCCTTTTTTTTTTTTTTTTTTTGCAATTAACTTGAGCTATTAGCAGTATTTGACACGGTTGAGCCTTCCCTTCTCCTTGACACACTTTCTTTACTTGGTTTCCGTGATACCATACTCTGGAGGATTATCTCTCATCTCACTGGTGACTCGTTCTCTGTCCCTTTTGCTGGTTTCTTATCTTCCCAAGGTCTAAACAGTGAGTGCCCCAAAGCTCAGTTTTTGGACCTCTAGTCAAGGGAGTATATTTAACCCTTTGATGATTTCATCTAACCTTATGACTTTAAATATGAGTGTCTCTCTGCTGACAGCACTCAGATGTCTTCAGGCTTGGATGTTCATCCTGTATATCTGTCTACTTGACACGTACCCTTTAAATGTCTAATAGGCATTTCAGACTTGATGTGTCTAATACCAGGTCCTGATCTGTCCCTCAACCTGACTTGATCCTTCTGTGGTCTCCCTCATCTCAATAAATGGCAGCTCTGTTCTACCAGTTGCTTAGCCAAAAAGTTTGTAGTCATCCCTGACGCTTCTTACCCCACCCCACTTTCTCTGTTAGCAAATCCTCCTGGCTCTCCTTAGCATTACGACACAGGCGTACCTGGAAGACACTGCAGGTCCCGCTGCAGACCACCGCAATACAGGGAATATTGCAGAAAAGCAAGTCACACAGGTTTTTTGGTTTCCCAGTGTACATATGTTTACACTATACTGTTGACCCTTGAACAACATTGGAACTGCATGGGTCCACTTATATGTGGGTTTTTTTCAATAAATATATTGGAAACATTTTTGGACATTGGCAACAATTTGAAAAAACTTGCAGACAACCTTGTAGCCTAGAAATGTTGAAAAAATTAAGAAAAAAGTATGTCACAAATGCATGAAATATATGTAGACACTAGTCTATTCTATCATTTGCTACCATAAGGTACACACAAATCTGTTACAAAATTAAAATTTATCAAAACTTTTGCACGCACAGACTGTGCACAGCACCATTTGTAGCATTTGTAGTTAAGAGAAATGTAAACAGACATAAAAATGCAATATTAAGTCGTAACTGCATAAAATTAACTCTAGTACATACTGTACTACTGTGATGATTTCATGGCTACCTTCTGTGCTGCTGTGATGAGCTCAGGTGTTGGGAGCGTCCACATAAGACACTTTGTGATGCTCATCATCCCAGTTCTTCTCCTGTAAATTGCATTTCACGGTAAAAAGTGATCTCTTGAGATCCTTACGTATTTTTCATTGTGTTCAGTGTGATACTGTGAATCTTGAGCAACACCATGAGACCCACATGAAGTGTCACTAGTTACGCTGAAAGTGCTCCCAGGAAGCAGAGAAAAGTCATGATGTTATAAGAAAAGTTGAATTGCCTGATACGTACCATAGATGGGGGTCTGCAGGTGCGGTCGCCCACCATTTCAAGATAAGTGAATCCAGCTTAAGGACCATTGTGAAAAAAGAAAAGGAAATTCATGAAGCCATCACTGCAGCTGTCCCTGATGGCACAAGAACCTTGTACTTTATGTGAAATACCTTTTTATCCTGTATTGAAAATTCAGCTTTTCTGTGGGTGCAGGACTGCTGTACGAACGGCATACCCATAAACTCTGATGTGATTTGAGAAAAAGGGAAGTCACTATATGACAGCCTGAAGCAAAAGGAAGGTGAAGGACCTAAAGCTGGATAATTTAATGCCAGCAAAGGATAGTTTGATAATTTTAGAAAGAGGTTTGGCTTTTAAAAAATGTCAAGGTTACAGGAGAAGCAGCTTCTGCTGACCAAGAGGCAGCAGGCTTAGTTCTCAGATGCTGGTAAGAAAATCACTGAGGAGAAAGGTTATCTGCCTGAACACGTTTCTGATAAAGATGAAAAGTGCCCGATTCCGGGGGAAAAAAATGCCACAAAGGACATTTATTAGTAAGGCAGAGAAGCAAGCACCAGGATTTAAGAAAGAAGGGATAGGCCAGCTCTTCTGTTTTGTGCAAATGCAGTCAGATTTATGATCGGGACCACCCTTGTCTATAAAGCTGCTAACTTCTGGGCCTTGAAGGGAAAAGATAAACACCAGCCACCAGTCTTCTGGTTGCACAACAAGAAGGACCGGACAAAGGGAAACGTTTTCTGGATTGGTTCCATTGATTGTTTGTCCTTGAAGTCAGGAAGTACCTTCCCAGTAAGGGACTGCCTTACTAAGTTCTTAACATGTCAGACAGTGCCCGTGGCCACCCAGAGCCCCACGAGTCAAACACCATAGGTGCTGAAGTGGTCTCCTTGCTCCCAAACACAGTGTCTCTAATTTACCCCCTACATCAGGGGGTCGTGTGGACCTTTAGGCGCATTACACATGGTACTCTATGGGAAGGGTCATCAACACTGTGGAAGAGAACCCCAGTGTGAGAAAATCCTGAACATCTAGAAGGGTTACACCACTGAAGATGCCACTGTTGTCATGAAAAAAGCCGTGAAAGCCGTAAGGCCTGAAATAATACATTCCTCCTGGAGAAAACTCTGTCCAGATGTTGTGTCTGACTTTAGGATTTATGACAGAGCCAAACAAAGAAATCATGGAAGAGATTGTGGATATGGTTACAAAAAGTAGAAGGTAAAGGGTTTCAAAATACGGATCTTGTAGAAATTCAAGAGCTAAAGTAGACACTATACTGGAGGAATGTCACGGAAGATGACTTGATGGAGATGAGTGCGTCTGAAACAGTGTCAGGTGATGAGGATGAAGACGCAGAAGAAGCAGCGCCAGAAAACAAACTCATTAGACAGTTTGTCAGAAGAGTTCCAAGATGGTACTGCATGGAAACATTTTTAGAGTGAGAAAACAAAAGAGACAAATTACAGTGTGTTTCCATGAAGTTACATGGAGTGTGCCTGCCTCTCCTGCCTCCCCTCCCACCTCCTCCACCTCTTCTGCCTCTGCCACCCCTGAGATGTCAAGACCAACTCCTCCTCCTTCATGAAGACGAGGATGACCCACTTCCACTTAGTAGTAATTAATCATCATGCTGTACAGTTAATCAGCTTACCTTTGTGTATGTGTGTGTCTCCATGTGACAGTCTAGTGATGGTGTGGCAAGAACTGTCTGAGATGTTTTTGTGTCATCGTTGCCATCCTCACCTAAGTGTTCACTGTGTAGGACGTCATGTAGGAGACTTCAACTGAAGTAGACAGCCTATCCTTACATAGGCGTAAAGTGAGTGATATTTAATATAAAATTAATAATGTGTTAGTTTTCTTAGTGCTTAATAACTTTCTTTCAAAGAATGATATTACCAAACAGTGTGCCTTCTCTGGTAATTGGAGAAACTGCCTATCAGCTGATCAGCACAGGTAAGTGGTTCCCAGGGCTGTGTTATGAATATGACTGCAGTGCTGTGTGCTGTAAAAGTTTTACAGCGTTCACTCAGTGTGTAGGCTAGGCTCCCATGAAGCAGTCATGTTGCTGCTGCTTTGTTCCCAGTGCATGAATTGTTACATCTGTAAATAAATATGAATTTCTTTTTCACATTATCTTTTCATCTTTGATGTCTGGTGTGTATATAACATCTCCAGTGTTTTATCTCGTAAGACAATATTGCTGTAGGTACTGACATAATTTTTCTTGTGAACAGATGACATAAACTTATATACACTGTACACATAAACTGTACTTATCAATACGGTCCAGTACCGTAAATGTATTTTCTGTTCCTTGTGACTTTCTTATTAATTTTTTTAGCTTACTTTGCTGTAGGAGTACAGTATATAGTATATATAACGTATGAAATGTGTGTGAATTGGCTGTCATTGATAAGGCTTCCAGTCAGCAGGAGGCTATTAGAAGTGAAGTTTTTGGGGAATCAGAAGCTACATGTAGATTTCTGACTGTGGGGGGGGGGGCAGTGCCCCTAACCCCCATGTTGTCTAAGGCTCAGCTGTACTGTAGTCTGTTGTGTCGCAGTACCATTATGTCTAAAAAAACAATGTACATACTTTCATTAAAAAGGCTTTTTTGCTAAAGAATGATAGCCATCAGCTGGGCCTTCAGTGAGCCATGATCTGTTTGCTGGTGGAGAGTTTGAAATGTTTTGAGAATTACTAAACTGTGACACAGAGACATGGAGTGAGCAAATGCTGTTGGAAAAATTGATGCCAGTAGATTTGCTTGTCACAGGGTTACCATAAACCTTTGATTTGTTAAAAAACGCAGTATCTGCAAAGCACAATAAAGCAAAGTGCAGTGAAACAGGGTGTGCCTGTATATCTGGAACTCTATCATGTCTTACAAATTCATAGCTACCGTCTTGAGCTAGCCACTGTCATCTCAGCTGGATTGCCACCAGAGCCTCCTGAGAGGTCTTCCTCATAACTTGTTAACTAAGCAGCCAGAGTGATACTATTTGTTTCTTTGGCGGGGGAGGTAATTAGATTTACTTATTTACTCTTAGAGGAAGTCCTGGGGATTGAACCGAGGACCTCATGCATGCTAAGCATGCACTCTACCACTTGAGCTATATATATATAATCCTATATATATAATCCTCTCCCCCTAGAATGATACTGTTAAGGTGAAAATTAGATTGTGTCCTTCCTTGGTGCAGTATCTGTCCAGTGGCTTCCCATTTCACTGGAGTAAAAGCTCCATTTGTTGGATCTAATGTGTCCACTTGATCTGTCTCTGTGAGTCTTCTAGCCCCTGCTCTAGCCTCTGCCATCTTGTCCACTTTGCTGGGTGTTCTTCCTCTAGAATCTGCATGGACCTCTCCCTTGTATCTTTCAGTTTCTGGTCATTCTCTCAGATGTCATTATCTGAGTGAGGTCTTTTCTGATTACTTGATTTAAAAGCCTAATCCAATTTAAAATAATAATTTGAAAGTATAACTTTCTCTAATTCCTTAGCCTCCTGTTCTTTATTTTTCCCATAGCCCTACTACCACCTCGATACTATATATGTGTTTATTATCTGCATCACTGAAGCTTGATGGAGGCGGGAATTTTGGTCTTTTCCTTATTCACTGGTGTGATATAATATGGCATATAGGACAGTGCCTGAAATACAGTAGCCTGCCAGTAAATACTTGCTAATTGAGTGAATGAATGAATTTGTCTCTAGGCAGTTAACATCGACGAATGTCTAACATGGTAAACTTTTGCAGGAGTTACATTTTGAGACTTTTACATATTACCAAACTCATACATACCACTGTAGTATATAATTTCCTCATTTTAATGATCTGTAAATGGGGCAGTACCTATGTTCTGTGGATTAGATGGCGGGGGGATGGGGCTGAGTTGAGTTTTATTACTGGTTCCTTGATCGTCTCTGTTTGGTTCAGGTGCCTGTAGGTGATCAACCTAAGGATATTGAGCTTCAAATCAGAGAGCTCATTCTTCGGTTCATCAGTAATCCAAATTCCATTATCCTCGCTGTCACTGCTGCTAACACAGATATGGCAACATCAGAGGCACTGAAAATTTCAAGAGAGGTGGATCCAGATGGTAAGGACAGTTGTTAATACTTAATTAAATGCTTGGTTAGCAATGGTAAATCCGCCCTCAAGAGAGGGGTTTATATTTTTAAAAAGAGTATCTCTAGCTCTTAATATACATTAAAAAAGAATAATGTTTTTCTATTTATCTTATAGTATCAAATAGAAATTCTGATGGAAAATAAAGTTTTAATGGATAAATTGCTGTACAGGTGAGGCAAAAATACTTCACATAATATCCAAATTCGTAATGATTACCTAATGATTCTAAAATAATAAGATGGCTTTGCAAAAAGATTTTTTTATTTTGTATAAGTAAGATGATTTAAGCTTTTGAATGGCTGATATCTAAGAATAGTTGCTGTCATAGTAGGCAGTCATTGTAGACTATTATAATATAGGAGATAATTGTGGTGTCTGCATTCTGTAGGTGCAGAGAACATTTAGACAGGCTCAAGGCAGAGGGGATTCTTGGAAATACAGTTCATACTGTGCGCCGGTATATGATGCTTGACTGATGCTATAGGGTGTATCTCTAAGTATATATGAGATGCCAGATTGCTGCTAGTACATGTTTGCTCTGCTCCATACAGGAGCCAGTTTTTTTTCACGTGAGTATCGGGAGGATCTGTGGGCTCTATCATGTTTCTTTTTTCCTGCTTTGAATACAAATAAGAATTTAAAAGAAAAATTTAGTAGGACATGTTCGTGCTAAGACAATTAAAATCCCTATTGAAATGACTAAAATTAAGTCATTTCTTAAAATTTTTTTATTATTTCAAGTTTTTAAGAAACGTATTACATGAGTAATTAATATTCATTTTAGTTAAATTAAAAGATAAACTATATCAAAGGTTTAAATTTTATTATTTAAAGTAAGCTGTTAAGCATTTTGTATGCATTAGTTCTATTTTAAACTGACCCTTGAGCCATAAATGTAATGATACTTTTCATCTAGGAATCTTAATTTAGTAATATAGTGTAAGGAAACAACCCAATCCAGTATTATTAATTAAAAAATTAGAATCAACTTAATATATGGCCCACAGTAGGAATGATTAAGTTAAGATAATAATAGAATATGGAATCATTAAAAAGGATGATTTTGTAGATTTGGAACAAAATAGGAAAATGCTTATAAAATTGAAAAAAATGCCGTATGTAAAATTGGCCATTATGCAGAGCAGCTGGAACTCTCATTCGTTGCTGGCAGGAATGCCACAGCCACTTTGGGAAGCAGCCTGTCAATTTTTAAAATGTTAACTTAGCAGTCCCACTTCTAGGTATTTATCCCTTTAAATGAAAACCTACGTTCATGTGAAACCCTGTATGCAAATATCTACAGTAGCTTTATTCGTAATCTCCTAAAACTGAAAACAACATAGATGTTTCTCAAATGGGAAATAAATAACTAAACTACAGTGTAGCCATACCATGGAACATTACTCAGCAACAAAAAGGGATGAACTGTTGATTCAGGCAACAGCATGGGTTATGCCAAGTGAAAGAAGCCAGACTCAGAGGCTGCGTGTATGATGCCATTTGTGTAGCGTTCTGGAAAAGGCAAAGCAAGGAGTGACAAATGGGTGTCACTGGGTGGGACAGGGATGTTTTCAGAGGGAAGCCGAACCGTTCCCGTCTTGAGGCAGTTGTGCTGTAACTTTGCGTTTATCAAAACTCAGAACTGTGTACCAGGCATGAGTGAATTTTAAATTTTTAAAATGCTAATAGAAAAGTTAGCTGAGAGCTAATAAAAAAAATTACATGTGAAAAATCTTAAAAATTAAACACAACGATTAAAATTAGTTTTTATATAGACAGGTTAGAAAAGCATTACCAAGATGATTGCAGGCATAATGTTAGGTGGGATTATAGATGAGGCTTTTCCTTTATTAATCCTTAATAGCGTAATTGAATGAGTCATTTCTTTTCTTTTTTGCATTTACCAGGTCGCAGAACCCTAGCTGTCATCACTAAACTTGATCTCATGGATGCGGGTACCGATGCCATGGATGTGTTAATGGGAAGGGTTATACCAGTCAAACTTGGAATAATTGGAGTAGTTAACAGGTTAGCAATCAAGAATGGGATAAGAATTGCAGCTTTCTCATTTCAAAGCAAATCTGAATTTTTAAAATCAGTCTGAAATGTGATCCTGTCCCTAGTTTTCCCCCTTTTATTATAATCTTTATATTGCTAAAGAATTCATTGCTTTCCAAAGGGAGAAAAGAGATTCACTAAGGCCTCCTGTAGATATTTTTAACTAGAAAATGTTTCTAAAGTAAGCAGTGCCACAAAATGGAAGAAAATTTAATAGCTAGGCTTGAAAAATTCCTGTCTATTATGTTTTGTATGAGGAGGGCACTGGATAAGAAAAAATGTATTATTTAATTTGCACCCAGTCAAGGAAGAGTTTTTATGGTGGTAGATTTTTAATAGATCGGTTTAACCTCTAGCATTAGTGATTCTATGTAATTTCCGGGATGTGACTTGGAGAAAGTTTATTAAAGGTGTCCTAATTGTAAGCAGCTGGTATCAAAAACTGTGGAGAGGAAACTACTACTGAGTGTCTAACTATGTTTTAGACACACTACTGTGAGCAGTTTGCAAATGGTACCTCTTTGACCGTTACAGCATCCCTGTGAGGTGTGTGCATTAGTCTGTTTGATAATCAGAAAACTTAGTAAGTTTACAAAAACCTATGTTTAGGTTTTGTAAATTAAATTTATGAAAGTCACATGGCTGGTGAAAGCAGAGCCAGATTCAAACGAAGATCCCTTTTAGTCTAAAGCCTTTATAAAAATAGGAAGCACCGAAGTTACCGTGAGATCTGGGTTCCAGTCCTAGTTCACCCACAAACTAGATATAAAGTGGGTTTAAATGACACATAGCATCTTTCGGCCCCAGACCTTTTAAAATGAAAATGTGGCCAACTGATATCTTTCCAGTTACCTGCTGCCATTCACATGTCCTTCTCCCTCGTCCCTACCCTGTTGCTGTTGTTTTTTTTAAATTCCCACTATCTCCCTTTTTAGGCAAGCAGGTGGTATAAAACTGCTTGTTGTATTTGTAGATGACTGCTCTTCACCTCTGTTGCCTGTCCATGGATAAAAGATACAGTTGATTAAGACACACATGTTTTTACACTTGTCTGTCCCTGGTTCTTAAGAGTACTGCTTTTGACTGTAGCTAATGGTGATAATGAAGCCTACGCTATTCAGGCATTGCTTATTACATGAAAGTCACACAGTTTGAATCCCGGCTGAACTACTTAATATGTGACCTTGGGTAAGTTAGTTAATCTCCCTGAGCCTTAAGTTACTTTTGTGTAAAATGGAATAATACCTATTGCATAGAATTATTGTGAGACTTAAATATAACAGTCTGTGTCAGGCATTACAGGCAATGCCTGTGCTTTCATCATTGTCATCAGTTTTAGGCCGTCACCATCACCACCACCACCACCACCACCACCACCACCATCACCACCATCACCACCATCACCACCATCACCATCACCACCATCACCACCATCATCACCACCACCACCATCATCACCACCATCACCACCACCATCATCACCTTCATTCAAAGTACTTGAGAGGATCACAGTTGACTTATAGTTGAACAGTTTTTTATTTTTCGACCTCAGGAGCCAGCTAGATATTAACAATAAGAAGAGTGTAACTGATTCAATCCGTGACGAGTATGCTTTCCTTCAAAAGAAATACCCATCTCTGGCTAATAGAAATGGAACAAAGTATCTTGCTAGAACTTTAAACAGGTAATATTTTTTACCTTTTGGAAAATGAGATGGTTTTGGTCTGAGACCTTTGATTATCAATTCCTCACATTTTCATAATGTTCTTACCTGTAAAATTTCACTTTTTGTTTCTTGTATAGTAGCTTTTTAATAATGCAGATGTCTATTTCTGTTGAGATGGTTGGCATTAAATCATCTTGTAGTTCAGAAATGCTCAAGTGAATTTTAAAATGCCTTAATTGTGAAATTCTTGACAGTCATTTTGCTTTTGATAATAGAACAAGATGGCAGGTGACTTCATCTCCACTTTGGATTTCAGGGACTGAATTAAAATGCATAATTTTTGCATAATCTATTCTTAATTTAGGATGTCTTCTATTCCTATTCAGAAAAAGCATTTAAGCTGTGTACTTTCAATTCTGAATACCCAGTAATGGTAGAGGGACTGGAATACCTTTCTAGATAATTTATAAATGACTGCAGTAAAATCAGTCTTCTCTTACTTTTGGCTTAGTTCCTAAATAAATTATAGGCTGATGGACGTGGATCTTAAGGTTGATTTTCACTGTATTGAGTACCCAGTGTAAAAGGTGAGTCAGAAACCAAAACCATGTAGGTAGAGTTGAATTGAGTAGCTTACATTCTTTGAGGTAACTGCAATAATATAAAAACAGTTTTCTTTCAATTTATATTCGGTTCTCTAGCAACTGCTACAATTTGAGGGGCTGAAGGCAAATTTAAAAAGCACTGACCAGGATGGCTTCCTTTATGTCATTTTTTTCAGACTAAGCCTGCGCCTCTAGTCTAAGATTGCGTTACTTCCTCCCACACAAATCATTTGCATTTAAAAATTTTGACCTGCTTGGGTCTTCAATATACACAGCTTCACTTTACGATCCCTCCTGTCTAACGTCTGCCAGGTTGCTGATGCACCACATCAGAGACTGCTTACCAGAGCTGAAAACGAGAATAAATGTTCTCGCTGCCCAGTATCAGTCTCTCCTGAACAGCTACGGGGAGCCTGTGGATGACAAAAGTGCTACCTTACTCCAGCTCATCACCAAATTCGCCACGGAATATTGTAATACTATTGAAGGGACTGCAAAATATATTGAAACTTCAGAGCTGTAAGTAAAAAATTTCTCTATGGATTTGATTACCCGGATTGATAAATTACTTTATCTTTGGTTACAGTGACTTTAACTCTGAGATTATCTGGCTGTGATTTATTATCTGTAAAACAGGAATATCATTTTTTAGAAATGATGATGTCTGATATGCATGTAAAATGCTCTATAAACTATGTAAAGCATGGTAAAAGTTACAGGTTTTTTTTAACAAGACCTTTATTGATAAGCATTTATAAAAATTTCATTATTTACCTACTTATCTTAATGGAGGTACTGGGGATTGAACGCATTACCTCGTACATGCTAAGCATGCACTCTACCACTGAGCTATACCCTCCCCTAATTTAACTTTTAAAATGTTTAATACACACAGTGTAATTGTTCATGAAAAAAAAATACAAAAATGCAGGTAAATAAAAAGAATAAAACCCAAGGACAAAATTACTCTTAAATCCATCATCCCTGGCTACTTTGGCATTCACCTAAACATTTTTCTATGCATTTGTAAAATGTATAAATGCCTGTAATAACATCTTTAAAAACTCAGATAGTGTAATGCTATTTTGGAATCCTTTCTTTAAATCAACATGTCATAAATGACTAGTAGTAATTAAATATTTGTATTCTCAGTCCTAAGATTTACATAGTATTTTGCTATTTAGATACATACTTTCATTTTCTGAAGCAGTCCCCTACTATTAATAGTTCACTTTCACTGATACACAAATATATAAAAGTGTTGTGATGGACTGTCTTTGGAGCATGTATCCAAGTAGACCCTTAGGGCACCAAATCCGAGGGCGTGTGACCTCCTCAGAGTCTCTCACTGCTACACTCTAAGTAGATTATATTGTGTTACTACTAGCAATATACAAGAATGTACATTACTCTTAACTCTCACCTTTAAGAAAATCTTTGAACTTTGAAAACCAATTACAGACGTCTAGAAAGTTGCACATAAAAGTACAGGGAGGGCCTGTTCACCATTCACCCCTCACCTCCCCCGTGTTGACAGTGTGACATAAATATAGTACAATAACAAAACGAGAAAACGGACATTGGTACAATCCACAGGGCTTAGTCAGATTTCACCAGTTATACACACACATACACATGAGTGTGTACAGTTCTGTGTACTTTGTGTGACCCAGGTAGCCTTCTATTTGAGCTAACGCCAAAGGATATTTAACAAAGTAATTATTGAATGGTTATTATATGTATGGTGTATTGAGGAAATAAAGATTACTACAATGAACTTTTAAAGAGTTCAGTGGGTAAGGTAGGTCAAGGTAACACATGGCTTGATTAGGTGACAAAAAGTATAATTTCTACCTAAATAATTATTAAACATAGTACATATCCAGGAAAGTACATACAACAGGGATAGTTTTATAAGTAGTTAATAAAGCAAATATCTGTGTAATTACCTAATCAAGCCTTGTTAGAATTATTGAAGAGAGACCATTCACATTTCCTTCAAGGACTGGGAGAGCCCCCCAGTTAAGAATGCATTTGGGTTGGGATCTGAATAGACTTTGGGAAGGCAGGGAGCAGAAGGGTATTTTAGGCTTTGGAGTAGGAAAGAATAATGCACGGCAAATTTGGAGAATGGCACGTACAGTAACAGGACATAACGGGGTAAGGCAGGGAAGGGGTCTCAGAACAAGACCGTGGAAAGTCTAGTATCTTCAGAATTTGAAGAATTCCTGCTATAAAAAACAGAACAGTTTTGGTCAGAGGAGCAACCCGTTTTAGAAGGATAATTCTGATCATTATGAACATTATTTGGAGTTCCTCTGTGTGTGTGTGTGTGTGTGTGTGTGTGTGTGTGTGTGTGTGTGCGCGCGCACGCACGTGCATATATGAATGGCTTTCGTGAAATGGCTCCTTTCCCCATTAAAAAAAAATTAGAAACTGGTTCATAATGGAGTTGAGGATACATGGAGATGGTCTAAATACAACTGTTTATCTGAGACAAGCCTAAAGCTTACAGAAAGCCTTCTAACTTATAGCTTCTCTCCCTTTTAGTAATACTAGAAATCATACAGTTCATTGCCTTTCAGATGCGGCGGTGCTAGAATATGTTATATTTTCCATGAGACTTTTGGGCGAACCTTAGAGTCTGTTGATCCACTAGGTGGCCTTAACACTATTGACATTTTGACTGCCATTAGAAATGCAACTGTGAGTATGCTTAACTTTCAGAATTTTATTGAAATGAGGTTAAAGTTTTATTATTTTTTAACCCATGTAATTATATCTTTTTTTTAAATCAAATTGTATGATTACTTTGCTCTCACTCTTGAAATTAGGAAGTCCTTTTCATTAAAAAATTAAAAATGTGATTTACTTTTAACATTAGAGAAGA
Organism: Camelus bactrianus; assembly: GCF_048773025.1. NCBI lineage: Eukaryota > Metazoa > Chordata > Mammalia > Artiodactyla > Camelidae > Camelus > Camelus bactrianus. The sequence goes on from NC_133572.1 coordinate 20,590,377, forward strand.
GCCAAAATTATATGTAGTTATAATAAGAGCTCAAAAAATTATTATTTTTTAGGGTCCTCGTCCTGCTTTGTTTGTGCCTGAAGTTTCGTTTGAGTTACTGGTCAAACGGCAAATCAAACGTCTGGAAGAGCCGAGCCTCCGCTGTGTGGAACTGGTTCATGAGGAAATGCAAAGGATCATTCAGCACTGTAGCAACTACAGCACACAAGTAATTGAGAAATGTACCAGGTTTCAGGTTAAGTAGTAACAGACATGGCGGAGTGGTTGCGTGGGGCAGGCGGGAATACAGCAGATGGGCTACAAGTTAAAATCTGCAGCTCCCTTACCTGCAAGCGATTTGAAATAGTGTCCTTAACTGTACCTTCCAAATCTAATTCAGCATGTCAGTGATTATTTAATTTCCTGTAAAGAAAGTAGACTGTTTCTTTCTTCCATCACATACAGGAGTTGTTGCGTTTCCCTAAACTGCACGATGCCATAGTTGAAGTAGTGACTTGTCTTCTTCGTAAACGGTTGCCTGTTACAAACGAAATGGTGAGCTACTCCTTCACAAGTCATCGTTGTAGTCACTGTTAGTAACAGTCATTTTGTACAGCATTATGATTACTTTAGAGCTTAGGCATAATGTTTTCCACTATATTGGGAAGAAAAAGAAGTGAGTTTCAGTCTTATTTCAAAGAAAACTTCAGTAATTCTGGTATAAAATGCATTTTTCTTCATATTTTAATTTTTGTTAGCCTGCAGCCACAGACTTTCCTGAGAGTGGAATTACTGTTGAGAACTGTGAATAGCTTAGCTTTATTACGTAGCAGCACTGATCACATGGAAAGTTAGGTTTATCTTCAGCCCCAGTGAACTGAGCCATTATATGCAAGCTTTTTTTTTTTTTTAAACTCTGATGTACATCAGGGTAATTTGGCCATTTGTACAGTGTCCTTGTTTGATGACCTAATACTATAATATCATGGCTGTGTCCTTAAAAAGAAAAATCCTGACATTGGCAGAAATATTTAAAATTGCCCTTAAGCCTCTAATTGTTGGCTGGTTTATTTATGTTTTCCCTTCCTGGTCCATGTGCGCTTGGCTCCGGGGCTCAGGATGGTGAGTTTACTTAGAGCGCAAGACCAGGCTTGGAAGCACAGAATGTCAGTGTCTTTGCTTGGTTATTTCCCCAGCAAGCATAACCCCCAGGCTCAAATGAGGAAGGACGGGTAGCCTGAGCGCAGGCCCTGCCCGCTGACACCACAGAATCGTTGGGATTTCATTTAAATAAATCATTCTCACTGGTTCTTGCCCTTTGAGTGCTGCTCTGATGCCTGATTTGTCAGGACAGTGCCAATGAAGGAGTTAATCTCTCTACGATGCTGGAGAAATGAGTGTCAGCGTTCCTTTCCGATTCCTGTCCCAGTGAGGCCTTTGAACCACACATGTTTGCACTAGGTGCCTCATAATCAAGGCTGATCAGTGATTATCTCAGGTCTTTAAACGTATCCTTTACTTTAACTTACTTGTATCTGATCATGCAATGTTTTCTTGTTGTTGAACCTGAACTTTTGACATGGAATAGTGGAAGATCTAAGGTTTTAAAAGCAAAATTGCATAAAGCCCTGGAACTTAGATACGCATCAGATAGATAGCTTTTTTCCCTAACAAAATACTTCTAACTACTTTAATGTCACCATCCCTCCCCCTTAGAGAAGTGTAATCTTAGATGCTGAGATAGAAATAATTCAAAACATAGAGCAAGTTATTATTCACTATCAGACCTGTCAGTTGGAGTAGAATTATCAAGTTCTCATTTAGGCATCAGTGTCCTGTACTGTGTTTTAGAATTATGTGTTTAATAAGTTTATGTTTCCTGAAATAAAACTAGGTTGGCATATTTTTGTATATAGCCTAATTTTACTTTTTTCTAGGTCCATAACTTAGTGGCAATTGAACTGGCTTACATCAACACAAAACATCCAGACTTTGCTGATGCTTGTGGGTTAATGAACAATAATATAGAGGTAAAACAATTTGAATTTGTCTCTTTTGAGAGAAAATCTGTTGTAACTCAGTTATATCAGACTCATTGAGCAAGGGATAACTGTAAGATAGATATGCAACCACATTGTTGTCTGCTATATGCCGGGAAGTATGCTGAGGGCATTACATTGTCCTCTTAAATTTAATTCTCAAAACCCCTGGAGGCATTGTTTTCATCTTCTGCTGTGACACTGTAACTCACAGAGGCTCCGGGACTCATTGACTCATTGTTGAAGGTCTGCCTGGTTCCATTTAAGTGACTGTTGCAGTTTATTCAGACTGAAGTGTGTTAAGTGTGTTTAAAACTGTTTTCATTTGGTTCTGAAAGCTGTTTGGAAACATTCCAAGAATTACCTAAATTATAGTGCATTTGGGAAAACGGTACTATCATCACTACTACTGTGGTGGCTGCATTTCATGGATCTTTTTTTTCCCACTTGAGGTTAATGTTGCAGGTTGCTTAAGATCTCAGATGGAGCCAAGGCTGGTGGATAGAGCAGTTTATCCAGATGCAATTTTTTTTCTCTGCCTTATTCATCCAAGAACAGTAAATTTTTTCTGCTGCTCCTTGGTCCAGTGAGATCCCAGAGCCCCTTTCTAGATCAGATTTTCCTCTTATGCACGTGGGCGGACAGGCAGTTGTAAGCACGGGGTTTGGGGACTGCAAGGGACTCTGAGTTATCGCCTTCAGCCCTTGGGTTAGGCAGATGAGGACCCTGAGGACAGACAGCAGCTGTCACTTCAGCGCTATTTGCTGGGCACTCTTAGAGGGAAAAAGCGCCTTCTCTTTAACAGGTACAGGGAACTACTTTTTAGCTACATAGTCGAGGAGACACCTGTTGTCAGAAAAAATTCCAAAATGCATATGAGTAAGGCACTTAAAAAAATACTCAATGAACTAGATAACAGTTACGTTAAAAAAAAATACCACGTAGACCCTGTCTTAGGGTAAAGACTTAGTTCTTGTAACACTGAAACCAACTTCGTGGAAAATGTGTGTCTGGAACAGTTTTTGTAATACTGACAAGGTCATTTATAATATAATTTCAGATAAATACAAATGAGTATGTCTCTGGCTTTAATAACTCTGTATCAAGAAACTTTATGTGGATATTCTCACTTAATCTCTCCAGCAGCCCCACGAGGGTAGGTGATATAAACAGGCCAGGAAGCTGGGGCTTAGCTAGTGACCTGGCGAGCTAAGGTCCTAACTGGTTGGTAACAGACTGGGTGAGTTTCTGGTCTCTAGGTTCCTTTACTTTGTGTCCCTCTTCAAAATGTACAGTTAATGCTGACTTTTTATTCTGAAGATTGTTAAAATCCATAGATTTTTTATCATCTATATTTTCTATCACTGCATAAATGAAAAGTGGGTCAGATTTCTGTCAGAAAAGATGTCCTACCCCAAAGCATCGTGAAGCTTTGTTAATTAGCCCTTTTTGCAAATTTGAATGTTCATTAAATGCTTTCTACTCAGGAGCATTTTGACTGTTTGACCTAAATGCTCTTCTGCTGTCTGGTGCTGCCTGTGAGAGAGCCACTAACAACACCTGCATCCTTTTGCATTTTCATAGTCTTGCACCTGCTTGACGTGTAGTAGGTGCTCAGTACCTACTGATTTGAATTTACAGTTCCTCTAGCTCTGTACCAGGGTTAGTTTGATAATAGCAAATTAGGAGGGAGGGCAGCTGACTAGTCTGTTAAAGGAGCCAGGTGACAGAAACGACCATTAGATTCCCACACAGTTATTCCTGGAGATCGTTCAGGATAAAGAAACCAACATTCTTACCGCGGTTTCTTACAGGTATGAGGTTTTTGTGTGGGACTTGTGTGAATTTAACACAGATGTGTGCAGGTTAGAGTGATTTTTAAGGGTTTTGCTTCAGTTTTCTGTGATCTGTGCACTTCGAATTCTACACGGTACGTTGAAGGCTTGTGTGCACATTTATGTGGGGACAGTGATTCTTAATGGGAAAGGCAGAGGTGATGCTGGTCCACTGCCCCTCATTTGAGAATCCCTGGTACAGGGGAGCCACTGTTACTGACACTGTATTGTATCCCTCAGGTGTGTTGGGGCAGAAAAAAAGATTGAGAAGCATTGGGTTAAATGAGTTCTTGTTTGTTTTAAAATATAATTATGGCATGAGTCCCAACAGTGAGAGGATACACTGTAAGTTATTCCGTACTTTTTAATTAAGCTGAACATTTTTTTTAGTAGGCTTCTATCTGTGCTCTGATAATCACCTTTTCTCTGCTTGGTTGTGTTTTTTAGGAACAAAGGAGAAACAGGCTAGCAAGAGAATTGCCTTCAGCTGTATCACGAGACAAGGTAAAAAATGGTGTTTTTATAGCATGTTCCCAACGCGCAAAGATGAACTGGTAAGGCTCGGAGGGGCGCTCAGCTCTAGTTTTGTCTTGTTCTCCTTTTACTATTCCACTGGCATTATTTCATTGTTCGAGTAAAGGTATGCGAATTTTAAAATAAGATTAGAGCACTTTAAAGATAAAATATTTTTGAATATATTGGAATAAGTGCTTAAAGGTGGATTTTAAAGTATCAAGGCTTTTTAAAAAAAATTCAGTGACTTTATCAGCTTTGTAAAATGAGTTGAAATGAGTAATGACTTTATTCTAACAAGAGGGCTTTTTGGAGTGGGAAGGTGACAATACCTGTAATGCCTGTAATGGTCGCATATATTAAAATTTTTGTGTGTATTAAAATCTGTTACCTTGGGTTGATTCTTTCCCAGAAGAGATCTTATCAAATTCCAAAGATCAAAATGAAGTTTTTGGATTTGGATTTTTCTGAGGAATTTATCTGAGGAAAGCCTTAAATAAAGGTGACAACAGTACAGGAAATAAGGCAGAATAAACATTAATTTATACCCCCCGAGTACTTTTGGTTTTCATGTTACTTTACTATTTTCTACCGAGGGGAAAACTCACGTTTATAGAATGTTTCTGAATGCATTTTTGGCATCCTTGATTTCTTTTTTTCCCTGCATTTTTTGCCTTTAGTCTTCTAAAGTTCCAAGTGCTTTGGCACCTGCCTCCCAGGAGCCCTCCCCTGCTGCTTCTGCTGAGGCTGATGGCAAGGTCTGTTCTGATTCTTAATCTAAGCCTGCATGCCTAGTCTGGTGCAACACAATCGTCTGGAAACAATACACTGAGTAGCAGAATAGTAATATGGGATATTGTGCTAAGGTCAGATTTTAGTCTCATAGAAATTTTAAATCATTTAACAGTGTATACACGTCATAGAATAAGTGTTGACATGCTTTTGCTTGCAATATAGAAGATGCACACAGAAAAGGAATTTAAAGAGGAAATCATCCTCTACTTTTTGAATTTCAAGCCATTGGTATTTAAATTTTGCTTGTTAAACTGCATGTTTTAACATATCTTTTAACAGTTAATTCAGGACAGCAGAAGAGAAACTAAAAATGTGAGTCTCATTTCAGAATGAAAATGTTGGTACTTTTGATTCTCACTGAAACACTGTCTTCAAAACCACTGACAAACTCGTTTGTACGGTGGCATCTACCTCCTGTGTCTGTTATGGTTTTAATGTTTCTCTTATCTAACTAACCCTTCTGAGATGGCTTTTGTTCTTGTTTTAACACTGTTCTAAATAATAATAACAGGCTTTCTCACTGTTTTCTGTTACTTCCAAGAATAGTTTTGAATTTAGTATTTTGGTAGGAAAAGAAGATTCCAGAGGTGGAAGTTGTACTTTGGGACATTTCCTCTTTAAAGGTTCTGAGATCGCCCAGCACTAATGGATAATCCTCTCGTGCTTCTTTCTTGTGCTTCTGTTCAGCTCGCACTCGTCACCCGAAATACGTAGCTTAACACATGCCTCAAACGCTTCAGCAAATTTAGAACGGGGACTGTGAGAGTTTGAGACTGTTCTCAGACAGTTCTTAATAACCTTTTTAGGGGGAAAAAATTAAATAATCTCTGAATTATTCACTCATCCTTATTTCTAGTTTTTCTGCCGTTTAGCTCCTTTCCCTATAGTCCAGATTTAAAGTGCCGAGTCCCAAATGAAACTTTCTTGCAGCCTACTGTGCTTAGAGCCTAAGAGAACCATCTGAATCACTGCTTAAGTTTTATTTCACTCATGGCATCACCCTGAATTTGCTCACTTTCCTTAAGATTTCATTTCAGGCATTTAAAAATTCAATTATTCATTTTAAAATTAATGTATAAATATACTGCTTGTATGCTGATATACCTCATTGTAAGTACATTTTAGAGACAAATTTCGGCCCGTGTTTTGATTCAGAATGGTACCCCAAAACATTTTCTAACAACTGCGTAACATTCTTTAATTAAATTTAGACAAGCACTTCCAGCAGATCCTTTCTCAAGGGTCCGGACGCTGAGGGAACTGGTGCTGTGTGTCACACTGCATTTTAGGGGCTTAAAGTCCCTGCCAGCCTGAGAGTCACGAGTGTTCTTGTTTCTTCTGTTAAAGGGTCCCTACATTTATCCTGTGGTGCTGACTACTAGGAACATAAACTGACTTGAGAAATGTATAAGCTCTTAGGTTTGGAGACACGAGCTCACAGAACGTTTGCAGAGATGACAGTTCACAGAGTTCACAGTTACTTAGAGGAAATAAGCTGACGTTTTCCCTCGTGCTTGTGATGAGCAGTCAGCCTTGTGTCAAAGGGCAGCTTATACTCCCCCACAACCTTGGGTGTTGAAGGGGTTTGAGAGAAATGTTTTGAGAAGTTGGCAGATAATAAAAAAGGGAATTTAAGTAACACTGGCTGAGGCTTGCAAACAATTCACAGTTGTTACTCAGACGCTCAGGAGCCCAGTTACACATGCCACCCACCATCCTTTCTGCCCCTGATGTCTCTCTGAGTAGACCAAACTCCAGGTGGGTATGGGTGTCTGTTCTCCTTGACTGCTGCCAAAGAAAATGAATTGTGTTTAGCTAACGTCAGCTTTGATATGTTCGGTATAGATTCTGGAACATGTTTTTTTCAGGCTGCATCTGGAGGTGGTGGGGTTGGAGATGGTGTTCAAGAACCAGCCACAGGCAACTGGAGAGGGATGCTGAAGACTTCAAAGGCTGAAGAGTTACTAGCTGAGGAAAAATCGAAACCAATCCCAATTATGCCGGCCAGCCCGCAGAAAGGCCACGCCGTGAACTTGCTGGATGTGGTAAGCTGCAGGGTGTGGTTGAGGATGGATAACCAGATTCTTAGGAGAACACTTCAAAAGACAGAAGGAGCTGAAGTCTCAAAAACTTACTGAATGTTGAATGTTTTTCATTTCAAAATGGCACAAAAGTTTTTTTTCTCCCCTTCACACCATTTAGCCAGTTCCTGTTGCAAGAAAACTGTCTGCCCGTGAACAGCGAGACTGTGAGGTTATTGAACGACTCATCAAATCCTATTTTCTTATTGTCAGAAAGAATATTCAAGACAGGTTAGTGCTGTGTCATGTAAATCACACACACACACAGAGATAGAACACTGATGCATGATCTCAGCCTCTGTTTCGACAATATAAGTATTTAAAAAATTTTTTTTACATTTAGGTTTTTATTCTAAATCCAATGGATTATCTGACTGTTTGGTTTTGCAGTGTGCCAAAGGCAGTGATGCATTTTTTGGTTAATCATGTGAAAGACACTCTTCAGAGTGAGTTAGTCGGACAGCTGTATAAATCATCTTTGTTGGATGATCTTCTGACGGAGTCTGAGGACATGGCACAGCGCAGGAAAGAAGCAGCTGATATGCTAAAGGTATTACCGTGAAGTTTTTTTTGGCTTTTCACACTTGGGTTGTAAGTATAAACATATGTTGTTTAAAACGCATTCTCATCCTTAGAGGAACTGTGAAGTCTCTGTATTTGCATGACATCCAGTCTTTTTTTTTTCTGTTGGCACTTGGTTAGATTCCAGTTTCAGAGAGGATGCTGATCAGTATAAATTCACCATATATCGAGATACTAGCCCATATCGATTCAGATTCTCTGATATTACAACTCAAGCATTTATAATTTTTATCATCTTTAATGCAGGCACTACAAGGAGCCAGTCAAATTATTGCTGAAATCCGAGAGACTCACCTTTGGTAAAGAGAACTATGTAATACCAACACTTGGCTGACTTGCTAGTGACTGCCTACTTGAGTAGAACTTTATTTATGAACTCCTGTGTGTTGCAATGGAATGGACCTGCTCACGTGAAGACTGGCTATCCACAGAAACTGTGCTCTGTATTGCAGAACAAATCATACATTTAATCCAAATAATAAATGGCTGTTTCTAAAATTTCCTGGTATATATAAAATACATCAAGTCTATCTTGTGACAGTTTCGTTTGAACTTAAAAGGAACTGTTAATAGTTGTAGCTGTACAAGCAGTTTGTCTGTGGATATAAGATGACCTGTGTACTCTGCTAGTAGTCCTAAAGCTGCTGCCATAGTCCTTCAAGAAGAATGCACCAGGACACCATTTCGTACGACTATAATGCATGCACTATGTATCAACGGATCTGGCTTTGAAAGAGGTGGGTTGACAAGTTACTCACGTAATCACCAGTCGACCTGTTCTTTGATTTAATTTTACTGAGCTGCTCTGCAGCCTCTGCTGTGTGAGAAGGTTGAATGGCCAAGAGGGTCTGTAACACTGACAGTGACTGGTATGCATAATGTGTAGCTACATAGTCCTTCCACTCCTGGGTCCACGCTGCCCTAGCGCATTAAAAGTTAAAGTATCTTTGATCTTACTTAAACGTGGAAGCATGAATTATGTCTGCCTGCATTAAAAACAACCATCTCTATTTTATTATCTAGTAAGACCTGGTAGCATCCATCCCCTTTTAATTTTGAGACATCCTAATACAGTCCCCTTGGTTTCCAAATACAATGGAAATAATCCGGACACATTTTTAAATTGGGGCACGCACACCACACTTCAAGACTCACGTAGAGGTGGAACTTAAACCAAACACTGCTGATTACCGGAGTGTCTCTTTCTGTAAGTGTGAGTTGGTAACAGTTACTCTTGCTTCACACCAAAATACTTTAGAATAGAATAGAGGTATGAAAATAATGGTGGAGCTTTATTATTTAAAGAAACACATCTGGACAGACACACATACTCCTAAAGGCTTTCAGGGGGTTGGGAGCGAGGTTTAGATCATACACACATTTTACTAAAATCCCCCAGATGATTCTTTGTATGGATTACACTAGATTTTAAGATAAACTATATGCTGCAGATATTAAACCTTTTAGAGTTATTCCGTTTATGAAGGGCTGCTGGCAGGAACAATGCGAGTACATCTGCTACCTTTAGTTACTGGTACCCATTTGACAGGCTCAGCAACTGATGTGAAACACAAAACACCAGAGTTAGCTGGGTATGACGTGGCACTGCTTTGAATGTGTCAGCAGTTCCACCTTCACAGAAAGCATGCTTCCAGATGTCAGCACACTTCACAATCACGCCGCCATCATTAAACACGTAGCCACCCGTGACTTCCTCATTCCAGGTAGACCAGATGACTACCGCTCCGTTACAGGTTTTCAAATTTGTAAGGGGGAGAAAGCTTGTAATGCACCTTTCTCCAGAATATCAGACAAATTCCAAACTGAGTATGTTACCTGCTGTGGTGCCGCACCTGCTAGTACTACACACCTCGTACAAAGGAAAACAGGCAAGGCAGGAATGGAACGAGAAAACCTCCTTTTGTTGGCCCTCAAGCTGAGTGAAGTTCTGAAATGTAGAGACGATCTCTGACATTTATAATGGATACCTGTATGTTTCACTATGTAAATAAAATTGCTGGTATGAAGTGACATTAAAGTTTGTCAATAAATGAATTCTTCCTAACTTTGATCCCAGAAAATTTAGATAAACTACAGCTTTTTTAACATTTAAATCTACTTTGGAACACAGCAGCACACCTTATACTGTAAGAAAGTTTAGTGACTTTTTTCCTATTAGGTTTTCGTAACTGACTAAAGTATTACATCTCCGTCTTTGCATATGAAGACAGTGACTTGCTCCAAGCAACCTAGGTAGTAAGTCGCTGAATTGGAACTCTAAAGCCATGCTCTGCGGCCTGTGAGATTTTCCAGAATAGATGAGACTGTAAACAGCTTGCGTGTGTGTTTGTGTTTCACTTGATCCTCAGGGGAAATAGTACCTTGATTTTTCAATGTTGGAAAACAGGTCTGTAGGACCAGCTTGCCTAATGAACGTAGAGCTTAATTTAACTAAGTCTTGATTCCAGATCCTTTAAATCTGACCTGAAAACTTCCCTTACCAGAGTATCTTTTGGTATTCTCACATGATTATCCTCTGTTTTATCTTGTTGGTTACTTTTCAGTTCATCTCAAGCTGCAATCTACTTGGGGACAGATGTTTAAACTTAAAACTAACTTAAAAGTTTGTAAATTTATAAAATATCGCTACCTTTTTTTACTAAGTAAAAAAAAAGAATAAATTTAATCATATGGAAACACAGGCAAGAGACTGGAAAACTAAATTAGAAACTTTCTAAAAAGTCAAGTACTGATTTTTGTTCTTTTCTTCGAAAAGAAATCATTGCTACAGTAATTTCTAATGCCAACCATGGCTTCCTCTGACTCTTCCCCTTTTTTAAGGAGAACTGAATTTGCATCCTAAACAACCAAAAAATCCAGTGAGATAAACACCTGATAAAGAAGTACCTCACTTCCTTACACTGCTGCGTCTACAGTGTCCTCATCTTCAAAAGGGCAAGGACAGGACAAGAAAGACAACACACAGCTTTTCATGAAGAGATTCACCCTGGAAATCGTGCTTAATGTTTAAGGCTCAGGAAGTAGAAATCCCACTATTAAATAACAAACGTAACCACCCTGTATAAATTATGAGATTACTCACACTGTGAGGCTTAGAGTGTGCACTCCATTCTCTGTTGTTTGATTTGATTAAGTGACGGTATAAGTCCGTCCGTCTTGAGAATGAATAAATGACGGATACGTCTGAACCACCAGGAGGACTCCTCTTCACAGCTGAAGCCATTTTATAATGTAGACGTTCCTTTTCCCTATTTTAAGTAACGAAAGTCCATTCTTAAGAATATGTTGTCCAACAACTAGAACGCTCTCAGGGTTTGTTACTTGTCTGTGATTTATACTGACTCCTCCTTCTGTAATCATCCGATACCTAAAAACAGAAATGGTTAGTGGTCAGGTAAGTCTAACCACTGCTGACCTGTCCCAGTAACACAGACACATCACCTCATTTACATTTTAAAGGCTCTTCATCGGAAACTAGCACTGAATTGTTACCTTCGTAGTTACTAGATTCCACCTCCCCTTTAATGTTCTTCTGAAGGAGCAGGTTTAAGACGGTCAACTGATACTTTTAAATAAGGCAGGCAATCCCTCTGCTCCCCAAAATAAAGAGGATACAGACTGACTATGAGATGGCTTGTGTGACTCTCCTTGGGGCCTGTCCTTGGATGTTCTCAAACTGCCCGCCCCTGAGCTCACTGAACCCAGAGTATTTATACGTAGTGACCCCCTAAACACGAGCCTTTTCAACGCTAGAGGAAAAACCGACCAGGTGAGACTCAGAGTCCAGTGATACTAGACTTTACAGAAAATTTAAGGGATTTTCAGGATTAAGAAATCAGTTATTAAAAAAAAAAAAGAAATCAGTTACTACTTTATTCTTAGACTAACCTAACTTCCACAAGGAATGCGATGCCATTATCAGGAAAACACCCTCTCTGGAAATACATGCTGTGAACTGTAACATTTAATGTTGAATGAAATGTGAACCTAAAAGTTAAATAACCTTACCCTCGGGGACCATCTGGGATGGCATTTGCTTTGCGACACGTGTCTAGGACGCTTGTTCCAGGGTCGAGAACTAATTCGGAAAATGAAGCTTCTTTAAACAACTCTTTTAACTCTTGATCTGACATGACCTCCAGTGCATCTATGCTGCTGTGATAAAGGGCTTGTGTACACCTGAAAAACACATTTTGAGAGCCACGGCCTGTGAGTGTTTGCTCAGATACGTGTTCTAACACCCGATAACCAACCACGAAGTTCCCGTTATGTCCCCGATGGAAAGTCTGCGACAGCAACACTTAGCCTGTCTGTGTAACTGACAAGCTCAGTTCGGGATAGTCTCTTCCCAGTAAACAGAGGCTATTCTAAAGCGATGAACGCTGACCATCCTTGGCAGAGGTAAAAGGGAACTCTGCAACAGCATGGCCCTAAACGTCCCCAGCCTCTTAACTAAGCAACTCATCAAGCGTCCGCTACTGGAAGAGGCACCTTTTAGCCGAGTCCAGCCCTTCTTGCCCGTGGACGAGCTTTGTTACTTCGGCAGCAAGCCGTTTCTGAGGGCCCCGCTTCTCTGCCTCTTTGACATGGAGCTGCATTATATGGTCAATCTCTGGAAGGGGCAGAAAAGTAAAGAGCTTCAGGTACCTTGGGGACAAAAAAAAACCTGTTAGGTTTATACAACATACCTAGTTTTAATTTCCAGCTCCCGTTCCCTTTAAAGAACATCCGGCTTACTTTTAAATTTATTTTAAATTATGAAACATAACAAACATGCACGGATGTACCAAAAATAAGACAAAGTAATACATACACCATCCTGACTGAAGATGTTACTGTTCTGCCATCTTTGTTTCAGACCCTTTTTAAAAGTCACAAAGCAGCAGAGACACCGATGAAGACCCCAGCCCCATCATGTATATTCTCCTTCACCACTAATCTAAATTTGTGGGCACCCTTCCCACGCACACTTTTATATTTCTGTTTCCTGTGTATGCACCCAGAAATAAAACTATCGTGTAATTAAAAACTGAGAAGTATCCTCTTTTAAAAATCTTATCTTTGGTGAAAACCATAGGAAAGTATGCAAATCACAAACACAGCTTAATGAGTCATAAAGCAAACATCTGTGTAACTGTCACCTGTCGAAATACACAACGCTGCTCCCACCCAAGAAAGCCAGACGCCCCACCCTCACCCCCGCCAAGGTGACCACTCCTCTGACTTTCACGGGAATCACTTCCTCGTTTTTCCTTCTATGTTTGCCATCTCGGTATGCTTCCTTAGACAGCATCACTTAGTTAGTTCTGCCTTTTTTCAGACATACAAACAGAATCCACAGAATACATTTTTGTTTGGCTGCTTTGGCACATCACTGTGTTGGAGATTCACCCACGTTGCTGTGTGTGCAGCTGTCCAATGCAACACTCCATGCTGTGAATGTCTCAGAATGTATTTATTCTAGCCTGGGTGTCTGCATTCTCCCCACCCTGGGGCACTGGTTAACACTGCGACTATGACTAGTCCCACGTTCTTCTTGGTGCACATGTGCACTAACCTGTCAGGGGTGCGCCCAGGGAAGGGACTGACCAGCACAGGATGTGTGTGTATTCGACTTGAGTAGCACCGCCACGTATCTCTCCAAGTGGTTCTCTAAGTGTAGGGCACGTGCTTGACGTTAAGCGTTTGTCAGTGCGTCCCTTTCAAAGACATCCCTCCTGGACACGCACGCGGCCTGCTGTTACGACAGGGCTGACAGCAGCCAACTAGGTAAGGAACCAGACTGCCCCGACCAGTGAAGAGCCGCTTTTAGAAAGCCCTGGGACCAAGATAACTGACTGCTTGAGTGGCCCCACTCCTCCCTTCCCACGCCCTAATCCTTGCTTGTGTTTTAAATTAGCCAGTGAAGAGGGAGCCTGCAAAGCCCCAGGCAGTAACGGCAGAGCCCCAGGTCTGCGCTCCCTACCCCGCTCTCTGTCTTCAACCTCGCCGTGTGGCCCTCAGACTATGTACCTTCTAGAAACTGTAATAAATCTTATTTTTTAAAGTTCCCTGATGATGGTTGCTGAGGTGCGTCCTGCAATCATTAGGACCACAAGGGCTGGTCCAGCCACGGTGTTGGCTCTGGGTGAAGAGATGTCTGGGGTGGGGGGGAGCACAGTATCAGCACGGGTGAGTGCCGGGCATTTCTAGCTGATGGCACCACTGTGGACAGGCTGAGGTCCCAAGACAGCTGGCAGTGGTGTAGCTGGCAGGACTGCACGACCGCCTTTCAGCTTTGAGTAGTTTACTAACTGGCTAACTCAGGGAGGTAACACCATCTGGGGGGCGGCAACGCGGGCTGGAGGGCCATCAAGCTGTGATTACGTCTGTTACATGTTGCCTCCACTGGGCATTGCCTGCGCTATCTGTCCCCAAATGCCCCTGCTGCCATAATTCAATGATCTCCGCAAAGCAGTGTGGTCAGCGATCAAGGCCACGTGGTCTAATGAAATGATCAGACCACTAATTAGAGGCCTTAACTGACTACTAATGTACACGAAGGTGCCCCACATCTCAGGGCTAAGGAGAGCTAACGAGGATGGACTGGATCCCAAGGTGAGGCTTTGGGCCAGAGGTGAGAGGAAAGGCTATTCCCACAGGTACACAGGAGGGAGACCTGCCCTGCGCGTGGTGGGTCACACTGGGGCTACACTTCCTAACCTGAGGGGTGGAACAGCCTGACAGCAGGGAACCCGGCACAGCGAAGGGCAAACACAGCCAAGGCCTGCTGTCCTTTGTCCCTCTAACTCAATGGGATGTCACGGGTCCAGTACCCATTGTGCTGTTGCTAAACAATGGACACACGTAAATGTCCTGATATCTCATGCTAGAGCCTGTAAGGCCCCGGAGGTGGGACACCAGCTCCGTGATGAGGGCAGAGCCCCTCTGGAAGCTTCCTGGGCACTGCTTAGTGCCACCGTGTGCCCAGACGCCAAGGCTCCAGTTCTGCACCCCCAAGGCCTTGGGCTTTCCCAAAGACCCTGTGCATCTTCTGCCGTTGGAGACAGACCGAAGTCCGGGGGTTGACTGGGACAGCCCGAAAACGGGGCAGCCACCTACAAAGAGGGCTCATGGGATGTCTTCCGCAAGCTTTTTCTGCTACCAACATGTAAGATCAAGACAACAGAGAAAATCAGGAAGAAAAAAACAGATCAGAAATCATGCCTTAACTGAAATTCCAACCTTCTGCAGAGATTCTGCACAGAAGGAAGGAAAGAAGGGAGCTGATTGGCTGTTGCAGGTTTTTGGAACCTAAATTGTCACTCATGGCTGCTGAAATGTGCCAACTGACCAACTGGTACCTCTAAAGATCCTAAAATCTACAGCCTTCTCTGAGATCCATCCATCCAGGCTATGTCTGTTTCTGCTGAGGTCCCCTTGGTTTTCCCTGGAATGGGCAGAACAAAGCAACATGCCTCGTGAGGCACCAAGGGGAAAGCTGCCAGTGTCACGGAGGCCTCTAGTGAGGACAAAGAGGGAGCAGAAAGGCAGGCAGAGGACCCCGGAGCCCCCCCTCTCCTCACCCGGACAGTCACCGCCGGGCCCTGTGCCCATCCTCCCATCACAGTGACTACTGCCAAGTGAATGCGAGACACGAGAAGAGGCCCGTCTCCTGCTGTGCAAAATGGGCATGGTTGATGGGTTTACTGTTTCCTACCCTTTCTATGACCAGAGTGACTCCAATGACTCCCTTTTCAGTCTAACCTTGAAGAAGCCCCATCTGATCCTGAGTCCAGAGAATTCTGTTTACAAGATGCTCCCTCTAACCACAGGCCAGTGTTCCTACACTTCACTTTTACTATCAAAACCACTCAAAAGGCACTGATGGGCACTGACGTGGAGTGAATTACTCACCGGTAAACCAGCCACCACACTCAGGTACAACACACGCTGGCCCTTGCATGTTCCAGAAGCAACACGTCCCTCATCTCTCACTGATTCTTTGCCTTAGACACACAGTCACACGCGAGTCTGTCACCTCCCACTGCGGCGAGGCGCAGCAGGACGCTTTGCGGGCTGCCTGGCAGGCAGCTCAACAAGCCTCACCCCTAGTCCCCCCTGGCCCCACACTCCGAGTCAGGGCTTGACCACATCCGACCATGCCTCCCCAGAGTCTCTGGACCAAACATAAGTCTCCTCGATTCCCTATGGGGTTTGGGGTGAAGCGCCTAGCTCCAAGGGCAGCCCCTGGAAGCCAGCTTTGGATCCTTCTGGGCTCTTTTAGAAAGAGAGGCCCTAACCAGCCCCCAGCTGATACTACCCCTTCGTGCCCTGGGCGGAGGATGCTTCTGCCAGAAGCTTGGCCCCGCTACTAACACCTCCTCGGTGGTGTGAAAATGGCATCTTAGGAGAGGACTCAGCTTGACGGCAAAGCTGTTCCTAATGACAGGAGGATGTGGCTTCCCTCATGCCCAAGAGCCCTGTGGGGCTGGCAGGGTGTTCCTGCTGCCTCCTCTTCTGGCTGGTTGGGGAGCCCCCTGGGACCTATGGTCTGAGATGCACAGGGAGCCAGTGTTCTTCACCAACGGCAGGAATGCAGCATCCCACCTGGTCTGAGGCACCTCTCCAGGTGAGGAAGGCAGTCCTGGCTGATCACCTGGCCCTTGGCATGCCAGAAAAAGCGGCCTTTCGCAGAGCCACATTTTCACAGACCCCTGGGCTATTGCTAATGGTCTTGCGGTTTGGTCTAGCCAATAGCTAAGGGACAGTTTTCTCATACGAGACAAGCCCACCTGGCCCAGGCATGGATGGGGCCCCCAGTTCCCATCACTGTTACCCACGTTTCCATTCACACTACCTGCTCTGTGCTGGAAGCCACTTTCAATAGTACCTCCGACTCCCTAAGCCCACCACTCTGCACAGTACAGGCCCTTCCTAGGATCCTGAGAGCCCACATGACCGAGGGTCACCGAGGAATTCGTGTCTCAACAGCTTGGGCTCAAGTGAGGGGACTCCCTCTCTCCTCTGGCAGCAAAGTTGTGACAGACGATTGCATTCTCCGCTCTCAAACCGAACAATGGAGACTGGGGACATACCCCCGGGAGACCAGCCACACTCCCAAAAGCAGGTTGACTTTACTCCACGGCCTCCTTCCCCGGAGGCCTTCATCAGACGTGCCTTCACCATCACTGATATTCACACAGGACTCCTTTGGGTGATGCCCACAAAGAACTCCTCTTCAAAACAGGTAAACTCCTTCCTTACTATATTTATTCTCATTCCCTTTAGATTAACAAACTTTACTGACTCTGACCCACTTTACCTCTCCAGACACTAAACACAGTATCTCTCCAATACAATATCCTTTAGAATTTCCATCTCAGCTACAGCCTTGGGCAACTGGCCTCACTGACCATCACTAGTCTCCTTAAAGAGACACTTTTATACTTTTGCTCAACAGTGGCTCTTAATGCTCGGCAGGAAAGTCTTACACATTTAAAAAATCTTAAGAATCATTCCTGGATTATTTTGATGATACAATTATGTCAAAAATATTTTCCAAAAAATGCACTTTCTTTGTTGCAAGTGTATTTCTCATTACCTTATATTATTCCAGGAGTTTGAGATACTGTGAATTAATGAGAAAATCATTTTTTAAAAGGATCTTCTTTTGTGTTAAAGAAAAGGAACTTTAGAGACAAAGGTAAAATAAGGGTTAGTGAAGTTTAAGATGAAAGGAGTGAAAAAACCAGAATATGCAAGCAATAATGTCCTAAGTACTTTGCTAGATGTAGATCACGAACTTGGCTTTAAGTTTTCTAGTACCCACAGTGGTTTTCTGCTTTAACGAAAAGTGTTTAATTTTAGAACAGTTAAAACTACAATGTTCTGGAATGTACTGGTTTATGCCTTAAATAGAACCTGAGTGAAAAAAAAAAAAAAAACAAAACCCAAAACTATGAAGGGATGATGGGTACAGACAGATTCAATGGCTCAAATTAAATCATGAGCTTATGAACTTAATTCTCAGCACACCATTAAGAACTCACCTTTCTACCAAATCATCTTGCTGCCTGACAAAAAACTGATACAGTTCAAATGGAGATGTCTTATCTCTGTTTAGCCAAACAGCATTGCCAGCAGACTTTCCCAGTTTTGCTCCAGTGGTACTTGTAATTAGAGGAACAGAGATTCCAAATACGTCTTCTCCAGTCAATCTGTGCACAAAGAAGAACTTCATTACATACGTCAAGGTCTGGTGCTGGTAGATTCTGCTCATCAGTCTTCCAATTTCAGTCTGGTCTCCAGCTCTAAGAACACTTACCTGACCTCCTAAACCTGGATTTTTGCTCCTCTTACTGCCTTCTCAACTCTCTATTTTGGCAGTTGTCATTCCGACCTGTAATTGAGCCAGTGGCTCTGGGCAAGTCAAGGGAAAGTGCTGAATAACTAGGCCCCAGAAATTTCTAAAGGCCTGGTGGGAAAAGGGGAGAAAACTGGGTAAAGGGCAAGTCAGGCAGAGACACCAAAGGAGGTGTTTTAAAGGGAATTTTTACGTGAGAAGCACATAAACTAATCCTGTAGTTCATCTTCCTCAGGAAAATGCCACTAAACTCTACATTATTTGCTAAATATTTAGTGTTGAAAAAATATTTTGAGATGCCAACCAATTCTTAACACTTAGCTTCACGTAAGGTGCCGAGCAAAAGCAGACTATTCGAGGAGGCCCAGTCACGTACTGGTATAAACAAAGAAAAGCAGTTTTTCAAATCAGAAACACAGAAAAAGCTTCGGAGAAGCAAACAGCTACAACCCGAATCCTGACTAGTGGTCTCTGTCCTGTGGCGGTCTAGAGTGTGGCCCACACCTAACACCATTAATTCAGCCCGAGTTGTCCTTAGCCAGTGATATCAATGCCATTACAGACCCTTAAATGCAGATAAACCCAGTAGGGCGTCACCCACAATCCCAGTAATACATCAGAAGCGAGTCGCGTGTGAACTGTCTAGCATTCCTGAGCATTCTTCCTGCTGTAAAGGTGCTTACTTGTGGATGAACTCATATCCGGACATGATGTTGCCCAGCTGATCAGATCCACCCAGCTGGACCCGGCATCCATACCGCTGGAACAGGTAGTAGAAATCATACGCCTGGAGGACCTGGTATAAAAACTCGGCCAAACTCATTCCTTCGGGGCTCTTGAGCCGGGTCTGCACGCTCAGCCGGCTCAGCAACGTGCCCATGCGGAAGTGGCCGCCCACCGCCGCTAGGAAGTCCACCAGGGGCTGCTTCTGGTACCAGTCGGCGTTGTCCAGCACCGTGAACGTGCCCCAGGCCCGCCCGTCGGCGAACAGCTGCTGGTGGTTAGCCGCCAGGGCCTGGAGCCCTCGGCGCAGGGCGCGCGCGTTGCTCCGCACGCGCTCCGCCGCCAGCGCCTCGCGCTCCTTGCTCCGGCCGCTCGGGTCTCCCAGGCGCGCGGTGGCGCCCCCCACCAGCGCGATCACGTTGTGGCCCGCTCGCTGGAAGTGAAACAGGCCCAAGAGCGCCAGAAGATGGCCCACGTGAAGCGAGTCGGCCGTGGGGTCGAAGCCGCAGTAGACGGTCTGGGGCACGGTGCCCGCCGTGCGGTGGTCAAAGAGCTCCGGGAGCTCGGTCTTCGTACCCCTCTCGGGGAAGAACTCCTTAAACAGACCGCGCGCCTTCTGCACCGCCAGCAACCCCTGCGCGCCCGAGTGGCTCTCACGCAGCCCCCGGGGCAGGACTCCTGACCGGCCCGGGGTACCAAACCTCCGGCCCCGGGAAATGCACCGCAACATGGGCGCCGCCATCTTACACGAAGGGGATGCTGGGATCTTGGAGGCCGGCCACACCCCTCAGGGCCCGCCTCCTCCAATTCCCACGGAATGTGCTTCGGCGTTTTTCTGCGCATGCCCGGCTGTGCGCTCTCCGCAAACTCAGTCGCGGAGTTTTGATCGTCTCGGTGGGGTTCCCGCTTAAAGTCCGGTCACCGTAACTTCCCTGAAACTTAATTTCCTCATCCTTCCATAACCTGGGCGTGTTTCTGATACTAGCGTCTAACTCGTTGGACTGTTGTGAGGATTAAGAATTAAGACACTTGGCACATAGCTTTCTAAAATGTTAGCTCTTTTTTTTTTTAATTGAATTATAGTCAGTTTACAACTGGTGTACAGCAGTTTTTCGGTCATACATGAACATACATATATTCATTCTGATATTCTTTTTCACCTTGAGCTACTATAAGATCTTGAATATACTTCCCTGTGCTATATAGTATAAGCTTGTTTATTCTCTATATACCTGTCAGTATCTGCAAGACTACTCCCAGTCTGTCCCTTCCCATCCCCCTCCCCCCAGCATCCACAGTTTCGTATTGTCTGTGAGTCTGTTTCTGTTTTATATTTAAGTTCATTTGTCTTTTTTTTTTTTTAAGATTCCACATATGAGTGACATACGGTATTTTTCTTTCTCTAAAATGTTAGCTTTTGTTTAAACTTTCACATACAAAAAATGTGATCCACAAGTTCTTTAAAGCCTTAGCTCTATGCAAAAACTTATTCATAGAGGTTGTGAGGGGTTAGAAATTGGTTTAAGGTCACGGAGAGATAGGGAGAGGCCAACAGTTCCGTTATTCTGATTCCCGAGTGGATGGGAACTACTCAGTCCCCAGTATTCATTAGCGGCTCCAGGAGGTGGCACTCTTGTCCAAGCTATAATGAGATAAAATTCATAGTAAATACAGAAAGCTCTGATTATTTATTTCAACTACAGGTAACCAAGCGGGACACAGATTTAGCACAAGTGGATTCAAATTAGTAATCACATTGCAACAGCAATAGGCAGGTGCTGTGAGTCCTCTGCTCATCAGTGACGGGGGTCTCGTTAGCAGTTGGCTGGCAGGGATCCAACTCCAAAACTGCCTTTAGAGTCTCATTTCTGGGACCGCTTTCAATGCCAACTGTCTTAGGTCGAGTTCCCAGGGAAAGAGACTCGAGTTGGAAAATTATGGGGGTGTGCTCTTGAGAACGCCTGTGGGTGTGATGGAAGCCGGGATGGGCAGAGAGAAGAGTTGATTTGTGAGCAGTTTGAAATAGAGGCCTTAGACAACCCCCACAGGGGGCTCTGGAGCTGGGATTTCCTTTCCGAATCATCCTGAAAAGAGGCGAGGAAGCAGGCCTTTACTGTGGGATGCCCCTGGGCAAGGCTTTGGCAAAGGGGGAGATGCAGAAGAAGCATGAGCTGTGAGCCGTCAGCAGCCAATACTGTGCTGCTGGGGGACTGACTGCCTTGGTCCTGAAGCAGGCATCTGGGCCACGCCCTCATTGTTCCCTACAGGACCTTTCCATTTCTTAACTTTATAAAGTCATTTAACAAAATATGTTTAAAAAATTAGTTTCTTTGCAGCTATAATTATCAGAGAATTGAGTTTCTCATTGCCAGACAGTAACTTCGACAGGATTGTTCGATACTTACTTAACAGGCTGTGTAACATAATTCCAAATCCCATAATTTTTTATCCCAAAGCACGTAAACTAAATTGTTTAATTTAATATTAGCAAGTGTTGCCGGTTGTTAGGTTGTCATGTTGTGGAAAGAATAAAGAGATGAGACACAAAGGTCAAAAAAGTAAAGTGAGGATTTATTAAAGGATGGATAGTACCCTCTCAAAGGGAGAGCGGGCAGGCTCAGGTGAGGAGCCGCCCTGTGTTTCTTTGGCAAGTTTGTTTGCATAGGATGTAAAAATCAATGGGCAGAATATTCGTTTGGAGCCGTATTCCCTGACTTTCATCCCAGCTCCACCTTCCTGGAGGAACGAGGGATTTTTGTGCCTATTTAGTCTGGATGGTAAGTGTCATGGCGTCGGTGCATCATGGGTACTTCTAAACTGCAAGGCTAATTTTATTGTAATGAGGGCATAATGAGCAAAAGGTTACATTTGGATGCTGGAGGTGCCTGCCTTTCCCCACCTCTCTTTGCCTGTCTCCGGGACACTTGTCACCCCAAAATGTGTGATTTCTTATCTGTCTGGAGGTTTTTGCTTTTCTCTATCTGCCCAAGGACCCCTGTTCTTCACAAGATGTATGGTTTCCTGCCATTTGTCCCATGCCCCCCTTTCTCTGCTCATATCTAGCTGTCTGCCTGCTCTAACACAAGGGCCAAATTGAATCTCGATAATGAAAATGAAGACACAGCAATATTTTCCTCAAGAAAATGAACATTTGGAGGAAGAAAGATTTCTTTAAAAAAATTATTTGGAAAAGCCAGTCTCTCACACAAGTTTTTGTATCCATACGTTCATTCTGTCAATTCAACAATATTTTTAAGTGCATTGAATATAATACATTGGATGCCTGTCTTTATCCTTCTGCCTCAGTTTCAAAGATACTAGGTTAAAAAATATTTACAGTTTCGTCTGGTCCTGAAGAAAATAAGGAGTATGTTCTAACTCTCCTGTTGCCATTCAAAATATCTCAAATTTGCCATCATCACCAGTTCAGCTGCAGCTTATTTCACACCACTTTGATCAGGGAAATATTTCAGTATGTACAGCAGGAAATTCTCCTGAGCACACAGCCAATGGTGCTTACTATTTAGTAACCAACACACAGGAAGATTTGAACATTTTCAAAAGGGTATCTTTCATTGTTCAGGTTTCTGATTAATGTGACAGGTAACTATCTGTGGCTTTTACAGGCATGTTAGTAATTTTATGCCAGAAAGTATGACTTCATATTGTGGTTTAATTACTTACTCACTTCAGGAAACCATAGTTTTTCTCATTGAACCGTGTACCTGTTTTAACATGATTTGATGCCCTGTGCTTAATGGAGAAGGAATTTTGTGGACAATGATAAACAGAAAATTTTTATCTGAGATTAGAATGTATTATAAGGTCTTTAAATAGAGATTTGAGTTCTGCTTGGTGTCTTACTAAATTCAGTTGTATTTCTTGAAGAGGTAGTGAAGTCTGGTACAGAAGGTAGTACCAGAGCAGGTGCTACGTGGGACTTGATGGCTCAGTGACAGTCACAGTTATTTTCTTTTTATAATTTGTCTTGGTGGAACAGGAAAAATGAGGCTTTGTCCAAAAAATGGAAGCAACAGAAGAAGGTGGGACTTTTAAAACTTTGGAATTATATACATGGCTAAAATTTTATGACACTTGATCTTGACCTGAGCTTAGCATACGAAAAGGTGCACAAGTTGATTCTTGCTGTTTTTTATTGGCTTAAAAGGTGAGTGAACACACCATACACAAAAATAAACTCAAATGGTTTAAAGACTTAAACATAAGACAAGACATGATAAACCTCCTAGAAGAAAACATAGGCAAAACATTCTCTGACATAAATCTTAGCAATGTTCTTGTAGGATGGTCTACCCAGGCAATAGAAACAAAAGCAAAAAATAACAAATGGGACCTAATTAAACTTAAAAGCTTTTGCACAGCAAAGGAAACCATAAGCAAAACAAAATGACAACTTACAGAATGGGAGAAAATATTTGCCAATGAGGCAACTGACAGAGGCTTAATTTCCAGAATATATAAACAGCTCATACAACTTAATAAGAAAAAAAAAAACAACCCAATTCAAAAATAGGCAGAAGATCTAAACAAGCAGTTCTCCAAAGAAGGCATACAGATGGCCAATAGGCACATGAAAAAATGCTCAACATCACTAATAACACCTCACACCAGTCAGAATGGCCATCATTCAAAAGTCCACAAACAATAAATGTTGGAGAGGGTATGGAGAAAAGGGAACCCTTCTACACTGTTGGTGGGAATGTAGTTTGCTGCAGCCATTATGGAAAACAGTATGGAGATTCCTTGAAAGACTAAAAATAGACTTACCATATGATCCAGCAGTCCCACTCTTAGGCATATATCCAGAGGAAACCCTAATTTAAAAAGATACATGCACCCCAATGTTCATAGCAGCACTGTATACAATAGCCAAGACATGGAAACAACCTAAATGTCCATCAACAGATGACTGGATGAAGAAGTTGTGGTATATTTATATAATGGAATACTATTCAGCCATAAAAATGACAACATAATGCCATTTGCAGCAACATGGATGTCCTTGGAGAATGTCACTCTAAGTGAAGTAAGCCAGAAAAAGAAAGAAAAATACCATATGAGAACGCTTATATGTTGAGTCTAAAAAAAAAGAAAAAAAGAGGGCACTAATGAACTCATCTATAAAACAGAAACAGACTTACAGACATGGTCAATAATCTTATGGTTACCAGGGGAAAGGAAATGGGAAGGGATAAATTTGGGAATTTGAGATTTGCAAATGTTAGCCACTATATATAAATATAGATTAAAAAATATTTCTCCTGTATAGCACAGGGAACTATAGTCAATATCTTGTAATAACCTTTGATGAAAAAGAATATATGAAAATGAATATATGCATGTCTATGTATGACTGGGACATTGTGCTGCATGCACACCAGAAATCAACACATTATAACTGACTGTACTTCAATAAAAATTTTTTTGAAATAAATAAGTAAATAAATAAATAAATAAATTTTCCTATGGAAAAAATAAAGTGAATGAACAGTTTTAAAAAGAAATTTAGAAAATATGGTTTATCGCAACTGTGATAACTTGAGGTTAGCTGACCTTGAATTAAGAGACACATCTAGTTACAGTTATTCTTTACTGAAACAAAATGCTAGGTCAACATCCACTTTGATAGGATCTCTGTTTCATGTGGTTTGATTTTCAAAATGTCAACAATTAGAAATTGAATGGCATTTAAAAAGCACAAAAAAGTAAAGATGAATAGTGTTTTTATAGACTAGTCTCTCTCAGGTTATGCCCAACAGTGTAAACTTAGGTCCTCCTATTTAATTCTGAAGTGTTTTTTATGTAACATAGTACATATTCAAGTTATAGCAGAGATCTGCCTGGGGCTGCAATATGCACAGCAAAATGACAGCAGAAAGGAGTCTGAGGAATCCTGATCATTATAATCACCGTAAAATATTATTCTCCCTTATATTTCCTCTTTTTCTTGTGGAGCCTGGAGGTAAAGTTTTGTTCTGGAACATAAGTGGTGGTATCGGATGCAAAAAGGAGAGGCCAGGAGCAAGGAACAGAGATTGTAAGTCACTTCAGGGAATTAACAATCGGCTTCCTTCCAAATAAAGTATTTCCATGATATTTCTATTTCCTAGTACTTGAGAAAAGAAAAAGAATAATTTCTAAAGGCTGGTTTTAAGTCTCTGCTGTCTTTGCATACTAGTTAACAAATCAATCTGCTTCATAATTTCATCCTCTCTGAAGGCTCCCCTGCTGCCAATATTCTTGAAACACCTTAAATCCTAAAGAATCCTCCCACCCTGGCCCATCCTTACCTACGAGCCAACCCCTCTCCTTTCATTCCACATGAATTCTTCCGGGACGTTTCCTCTGCATTAGGCATGATAAGAGAAAGATATTTGTACTATCCAGATTCACCTGTTTTCCTAAAATGCATTAAAATGTGAAATCGATCACACTCATCCTCAAAAGAAGGACCATTCAATTTGATTAAAAGCATAAATATATGTAGGAGCTTGAAGCCTCGTCCACATCCTTTTATTGAAGTGGTTCTGTTGATTTTTGAGTTGATGGTTATCTTCACCTCCAAACATTTTTTTAGCAAAGACTAATTTCTTTTAAACTGTTGGTTGCAGGAGGATATTAGAGCAAAACCAAAACAAAAACCTGTTAGTAAATGTGCATTTTCTCTCTGTATTGGAGTTTACAGAAGTTTACTTCGTTCTTTGTTTTTTGCTACTTTTGTAGTGAGCGGAATAACACGTAGGGCTCACAGTTGCTTTAAGCATATGCACCTGCTCCCATACCGATGTGCCTGGGTAATATTTCCCAATACTTAGGGGTTTTTAAATCCTTCATTTTCCCATTCCCATTTCCATTCTACCCATTTAAGCTGGTAGAAAGTTCTCTGTGTCAGTGCCTGAAGGAAGTCAGGGAGGAATGGAGAATAAGTCTGTAATTTTTGTGGCTTTCATTTCCAAAAGTCAGAAACCTAGAGACAGGCTGAAGTTTGAGGAAATAAGCTTGCAGAAGCAGAAAAGAAAGAGATGAAAGAGATAGGGTTCTCCTTATTAACGAGGGCCTCCAACCAAACCTGGAGGGGGAAGAAAGGAGCCTGTTAATGGTGGAGAAGCAACTTTCTACCTCTTTAGTGGGTTAAGGACTCTGAAGTTTGTTCATTTTCTTAACTAATTTTTATTAAAAGTGTTCGATGTGTCAGGAAATGTTCTGATGGCTTACACGCATTCATGAACTAAAGAAAGATCCCTGCCCTCATGGAGATGAAATTGTTTATGACGTCGTTTCTTCGAGCGGTCCTGTTCTTCACCAACTTCCTCTTTCGGACCCAGCGTCCTTCTCCACCCTTGAGCCTTGGAGCAGAGAGACGGAATGACTCCAACCAAAATTATCATTCCAGGAACATGCAGGTTAGGATGGGGCTGTGGGACAGAAACATTGTGAATTTCACAAGAGAAGGACATGCCTTGTGGAAGAATGGTGATAGAAGCATAGAGGAGCATTCTGAGCCAAAGAATTCCGAGCTGTTTCCCCTTTGATCTGCAATTATGTCTCCCTTCACAATTGCTGCGCTGTATTTATTTCCCTCAAGTGACTCTTTCCCCAGCACACTCCTTTTCTGCTCTGGGTTTGATGATAGCTGGTGTCGTCCACACTGCATTTTGTTTCACAGGCTCTTTTCCGGACTCATGCTTCAGGGGTGACTGGCAAGTCCTGGGAGCTGCTTACTTGTCTGACAGTGACGTGAGCAAAGCGAGCTTGTCTCCTAGGAACAGAATCTTGGAGACATCAGTTGTGATCGTATTTTGAAAAGCTTAGTTCCAAAAGATATTGTCGTCAGATGAGATCATTTTGGAATTTTCCAGTTTCTCAAGTTCCTCGGTAATTTTCTGACCTCTCTGACGTAGTGTACAAATGAATCAATCAACATTCATCATTGCCCTTTCATCAAGGCCAACTGGGTTTATGTCCCCATTGGAGAAGCAAGACAATAAGCAATCAGTCTACATTTTGTAGAGCGTTTCCATTTGGATTCAGTCTATTTTTACATTTTTCTTTTCGGTGTCTTCAGTATAGGCTTTTTTCCCTCCATCGTTTCTCTTTATTTATTTTTAAATTGTTATTTAACGGAGGTACTGGGGATTGAACCCGGGACCTCATGCCTGCTAAACACGCACTGTACCGCTGAGCTAGACCCTCCCCCCAGCATAGGATTTATGTGCTTCTGCGTAAGCACTGTGGCCAATTATCTAACGAGAAGCTGTCTGGAAACATTTTCTAACTATTCTCCTGCAATATTATAATAGGAACAGGTGCCTTACATTAACTTGGCCGCAACAGAAAGCTCAAACAGCACTTCCTTCACCCTCACAGCAACAACATGTGCTTCTGATTTGTGGCGCAAAGAGCACTGGGCTGGGAGTCAGACTGGGCAGCTGCCTCAGCTCAGTCCTCACTAGCTCAATCCTTAGACAAGTCGCTTCTCACTAAAGGCCTTGGTGTCCTCACTTCACAGACAAAGCGGTGAGATTAGGTCATCTTTGAAATCCCAGCCAGCTCTAAAATGCTGAGATGCCAGTTTGTTGTTACGTTAGGCAAAGGTCTCGTTTATCGTGTCTTAACTTTATCTTCGTGATTTAAGCTGCCACGTTAAAGAGGAGGTCACAAGTGTGTTCATCTGTCTCCTCCCGTAGTAGTTTGCTTTAAGGAGTAGAAACCAGTTTAAGTCAATATCTACCCGGCTGTAATCAGAGTCAAATTGTTTTATGATAACGTTTGAAAAATGAAAATTTAGAAGGGGCAATTAACCAATGAAACATGGATCATATTTGCAGAAGTGTTTTAGTCCCCAACGATCTCACTCAGAGCTGCCCATGGGTGAGAGGCCAAACCAGAAGGGCCTCACAAACAGAGAAAGCAAATGCGAACGACTCCTCTGCGTGCTCACAGCTATTTGCCCTGAAACCAGAGGAAACCGTAGATACCTGTGCCCCTCTTGCCAGTCTGCATTTCATAAGAATCTTCTCCAAGCGTGGAGTTTAAGGAAGACTTAAGGCAGTGGGAACCAGGGACACTTGTGTTGGTATCAGATTGTGACCAAATACATACACCAGTTGAGACAGCTTCCCTATGAACTGCTAATATTATTTTATGCTACACATTTGAGACTGCATCTTGTAAATAGGTGACCGTAAGCCCCGGTTTAGATGCCTCTTGTCTCAGCCTGATTCTTTCTTTTCCCTCTCTCTCTCCATTTTTTAAAAATGAAGTATAATTGACTTACAACACTGTGCTAGTTCCTGGTGCACAACATAGTGATTCGGTATCTCTCTACGTTTCAAGATGATCACCACAATAAATCTAGGTACCATCTGTCACCATACAAAGTTATTACGCTATTATTGACTGTACTCCTTGCGTTGTACATTTCATCCCTGTGACTCATTTATTTTGTGACTGAAAGTTTG
Source organism: Camelus bactrianus (assembly GCF_048773025.1). Lineage (NCBI taxonomy): Eukaryota > Metazoa > Chordata > Mammalia > Artiodactyla > Camelidae > Camelus > Camelus bactrianus. The sequence continues at coordinate 20,618,772 of NC_133572.1, forward strand.
CACCTCTTAATCCCCCTCACCTATTTCATTCAACCTCCGAGTCCCCTCCCCTCTGCCAACCACCTGCTGGTTCTCTGTATGTATGAGTATGTCACTATTTGTCATATTTGTTCATTTGCTTTGGTTTTTAGATTTCACATATACATGAAATCATACAGTATTTGTCTTTATCTGTCAGATGTTTCACTTTATGTAATACCTTCTAGATACATCCGTGTTGTTGCAAATGGCAGGATTTTATTCTTTTTTATGGTTGAGTAGGAGTCCATTAGAAATATATCTCACAGTTTCTTTAGCCGTTCGTCTATTAATGGGCACCTAGGTTGCTTCCATCTTTTGGCTACTGTGAATAATGCTGCAGTGAACATAAGGGGTGCCATATCTTTTCAAATTAACATTTTCCTTTTATGTGGAAAAATACCCAGGAGTGGGATTGCTGGGACATATGGTGGTTCTTTCTTAAAAAATTTTTGAGAAACCTCCATACGGTTTCCCACAGTGGCCGCACCAACTTACACTCCCACCAACAGTGCATGAGGGTTCCCTTTTCTCCACATCCTCACCAACATTTTTTATTTCAAGTTTATTTTTTAATTTTTATTTTTGGGGGAAGGTAATTAGATTTATTTATTTATTCAATGATTTATTTACTTTTAATGGAGGTACTGGGAATTGAACCCAGGGCCTTGTGCGTGCTAAACACACGCTCTACCACTGAGCTATACCCTCCCCACCTACCCCCATTACTTCTTGTCTTTTGAATAACAGCCATTCTGACAGGTGTGAGGTGATATCTCACTGTGGTTTTGATTCGCATTTCCCAGATGACTAGTAATGTTAAGCATCTTTTCATGTGCCTGTTGGCCACCTGTATGTTTCTTTGGTAAAATGTCTATTTGTGTCATCTTCCCATTTTTAAATCAGGTTGGTTGTTTTTTTGATGTTGAGGTTTATGAGTTCTTTGTATGTTTTGGATATTAATCCCTTATCAGATATATGGTTTGCAAATATCTTCTCCCATTCAGTAGGCTGCCTTCTTGTTTTATTGGTAGTTCCTTAACTTTGCAAAAGCTTTTTAGTTTGATCTATTCTCATTTGTTTATTTATACTTTTATTTCCCTTGCCTGAGGAGATATATCCAAAAAATATTGCTAAGACCAATGTCAAAGAATGTACTGCCTATGTTTTTCCTATGAGTTTTATGGTTTCAGGTCTTGCATTTAAGTCTTTAATCCATTTTGAGTTTACTTTCCTTCACGGTGTGAGAGAGCAGTCGAGCTGACTCTTTTGCAGGCAGCTGCCCAGTTTTCCCAATACCATTTATTTGCTGTGTTTTCCCCACTGCATATTCTTGCCTCCTTTGATGTAAATCAATTGCTCATAGAAGTGTGGGCACATTTCTGGTCTCTCTATTCTGTTCCAGTGACCTATGTGATTGTTTTCGTGACAGTACCATGCTGTTTTGATGACTGTAGCTTTGTAGTATAGTTTGAAGCCAGGGAGTATGATTCCTCCAAATTTGTTGTTCTTTCTCAAGATTGTTTTGGCTATTGGTGGGGGGCCTTCTGTGTTTCCAAACAAATTTCAGAATTATTTGTTCTAGTTCTGTGGAAAATGCCATTGCTATTTTGATAGCAATAGCATTGAGTTTGTAGATTGCCTTGGGTAGTGTGGTCATTTTAACAGCATTAGTCTATCCATGAACACTGTATATCTTTCTGTCTGCATCATCTTCAATTTCTTTCTTCAGTGTTTTATGTGATTTATTCCTAACTATTTTATTCTTTTTGACGCAGTAGTAAATAGGATTGTTGTGTAAGTGGGCCTCTCTGGGACTCTCTGTGCTTCCTGGACCTGGATGTCTGTTCCCTTTCCCAGGTTAGGGAAGTTTTCAGCTATTGTTTCTTCAAGTAAGTTCTCTGCCTTTCTCTCTTCTCCATCTGGGACAGTGTGAATGCTAGCATGCTTGCTGTTGTCCCAGAGGTCCTTAAACTGTCCTCATTTTTTAAAATCTTTTTTTTTTAACTTTTTGTGATCAGCCTGGGTAAGTTTTGCTACTCTGTCTTCCAGTTTGCTGATTCACTCCTCTGTATCATGTAATCAATTATCATCTAATCTTCTTTACATTTCTTTCTCTGTGCTGAGTCTCAAACATGTGAGATTTTCATGTGAGATTTTTGCATGCACCCTTTGAGAGTGGAGTCTCTGTTTTCTATGGCACTCCAGCTCTCCCTTATGCAAGGCCCCCTGGCCTTCAAAGCCAGACATCTTGGAGGCTCATCTTCCTGGTGCAAAACAATCAGGCTGGGAGCCTGGTGTGGAGCTTAGACCACACGCTCCTTGAGGAGAGCCTATGCAATTGTGATTATCCTCTCATTTGCAAGTTGCCGACCCCAGGGGTGTGGTTCTTAACTATACCACATCTCTGCCCCTCCTACCTGTCTTTTGCAGTTACTTCTTCTTTTTTTTTTTAATTTTCTTTTTCTTTTTTTTTTTTTGGTGGGCACCAGAGAGGCAATTAGGTTTATTTGTTTATTTTTAGAGGCGGGACTGGGGATTGAACCCAGAACCTCATGCATGCTAGGCATGTGCTCTACTGCTGGTTCCTTCTTTATAACTTTAGCTGTGGAAGACTTTTCCTGATGGTCTTTAAGTTGTTCTCACTGATAGTTGGTCAGTAAATAATTGTAATTTTGGTGTGCCCATGGGAGGCGAGCTCAGGGTCTTCCTACTCTGCCATCTTGGCCAACTCAGACTAATTCTCAGTATGACCCCCTTTACTCTCAAAAGTTGTGCTGTTTTGACAATAAAGTATGTGATCTTTCTATCTGAACTTTCTACCCTTGAAAACCAGTTAATCCAAAAACTTTTTTAAATTAAGTGTTCTTAAAATGTTTTGTGGAGGATTCTTGGATATGAATTTATTTTCCATACTAATATGACTTTGTAATAGTCAAAATGGTAGCTTGAAAGGGCATACAATGCTGAGACACTGAGGATAGTAACACAATATTGAAATGACAACACGTATAAAGAATAATGAAATGTTTATATATTTTGGTCTTGATTATATGAAATACAGGAAGACAGACACAAGGATGTGTATTGTTTTAAACAGCAGAATGTTGGGGGAAATGAAGTCTCTAAAGATAGAGGACTGATTAATTATATTATGGCATAAGCCCTACTGGAATGTTTTATAGCCATTAAAACTACAGTTATAAAATATTAAGTAAAGTCAGAAACAAAATTATGCACATTTCATACTGAGATGGGAAAGAATTTTCTAAAATAAAAAAGATGGGGCCATACATGAAGATATTAAGAATTTATGTTTATAAAAAAATAAAAATAAAAATATTTGTAGCATACAAGAAACATCTATTAAACATATCTCAAATATGTAATGAGTACTTAGTAATTAATGAGCAGAAGGCTAATACACCAACAGGTAAATGAGTAAGCAAATTGCAACCACATACACACAAAGCCTAGTGGCCAATAAAAAAAAAATTTAGAAAATGCTCGGGCTCACCAGTAATGAAAGTACTATAGCTTAAAGCTGTATTTTCCTCATATAAAATGCTTTGGTATTTGAAGTGACTGACTGGCTTCTAAAGAAGCAGGAATTGATCTTATAAAGCTAAAGGTATTGGAAGATTGAAAGGCTATCTCTATACGAATAGGTCTACAACGTTACTCAGATGAGGGGTTGGGCAGCCTTGGAAGCACAGAATAAAAGATCTTCAAGCAGAAACTTGGTGACACTCACCCAGGCACTGTCCAGGGAAGAGAGAACGAGATGGAGCCTTCCGATTTGAAATACACCTACGGTGATGACAGGAAAGTTAGTCCAATGTAGGGTTACATACAAGGGACAGGAATAATGATGATGGTCATACCAAGAACAACAAGAAACACTACTGAATGCTATGTGCTAGGCCTCGTGGTAAGTGCTTTACATGCATTATTTAACTCTCCAAGATCTTCAAGTAGCCTCTCTAGACAAGATCTTTTGTTTTTCATTCAAGAGGTATGTACTGAATCTGTATTAACTTCTGAGAATGTAACAGACAGGGAGAGAGGTGACCCTTGTCCTTACAGAGCGAAAGCCTTCAGTACATGTGGGGTTGGCGTCTGCGTGCGGTGTAAGGTACTGGTCCACTTGAGTGGCTGTCCAGTCTTCCGAGCACCATTTACTAAAGTGATTGTCCTTTGAACTCTTTGGAAGCCATCTTTCTGATGGTCTTTCTCCTGGCAAGCAAGTCATGGAAACGTGTCAAGAGGTGAAAAGGGTGGCTGCCAGGGGCCAGGCCGCGTTCTTGTGTCTAGTGTCTAGCTTCATGGGTGTTAAAAGGCAGTTATGGAGGCAGTAGACGTAGCTGTGGTCTGCTGATTCCAGCTTCCTGATCTCCCTTATTACTGGACAACAGAAGTTCCAGTGGGAGCCCCTTCACTCCTATTCCTTTGCCCCTTCCAACAGGCACAATTCCTTATTAACTCCCTTGCTCGTGAATACCTGGTGTTTGTTTCCTGCATGAGTCTTGACCAGTAGCCCGATTCTCCTATGATTCACTTCAGTCTCCTGGTTCCAGCTCCGTGCTCCCCAAGCAGCCATCCTATCACGACTTGAGAGGCAGTCTGTGGAATGGCCAAGAGTCTAAGCTCTGGTGTCAAGTTTGGGATTAAATCTTCTATGCTGATTATAGGCAAGTGACTTAACCTTTAGGAGTCTCCGTTTCCTTACTGTAAAATATGAACAGTGGTGCTAATGTGCCTCGCAGAATCATCATGAAGATTTTTTTTTTTTTAACTAGTGGAAGTTTTTATTTGTACAACTTTTGGGGAAAATATTTTGTCAGTAAATGTCATGGACCTCCAAAGAGTTTATATCCTTTATCTATTATAATTCTACCTATCATAATTCTACTTCTAGAAATCTGTCCTAAAAAATAATGAAAAATGTAAAGGACTGTACAAAAATGTTTATTATAATATTGTCTATTATGCCAAAAATTTGGAAACAGAAGTTATATAACTGGATTTAAATTTTTTTTTATTTTTTATATTTTTTGTCATGATGATTAAAAGCCACCTTGTATAAATGCTTCCTACACAATAAAAGTTGATAAAAGACAGTTGTGTTATTCACATTTTCATTGCTGTTGATATTACTACCGTGTGTCTAGCTTCTACACACTTTCCTTGGACCCTCAAAGCAGTGGGCAGGTCCTCATGACTTAACCAAAGCCCTCTTAGACATCACTGTTACCTCATGTCCATGAGATGATATATTTTATAGCCATGGAAGATACTCTTTTAGAATAATTTTTCACAACATACATAATGGGTGACATTCGCATGCACGAAAAATACATGAACTGAGGGGAAAACCCGTGCTTTTAGCTCTCATTCCAGAAAGCCTGTTATAATTCACATGAGCAAAAATGACATTGTTACTGCAGAGCATGCATGTATGTAGGTAGGTATTTGTAATTTATGCTATAATTTGTCAAACAAAAGCAAATGATTCACAAACTTTTATACATTGCCTTTTTCCCCACTGCTCAGCTGATGTTGACATTTCCCCAACTTTCCTGAATACTTCTCTTTCCCTCACTGCAACTGCTGGTCTCTAGTTGGACACCCCCCTCCCCCGCTCCCCACCACGGTGTGGATTGGAAAATGCCTCTAGGCAGGAAGCTGAAGGGTTCACTCATTTTTATTCTCTTCTCTCAGTGATCAAAGTCCTGGAATGTCTGCTGTCTAAGGTCTGAAAACAGTTGTCCCATGTGTCTTTGCTTACTCTTCCCGTTGTTTACCCTGGAAAGACAAGTCTGCTACCAGATATTCCACCTTGGTGGAAGTAGCAGGCTTCCATAAATATTTTTGATCGAATGAATCACAAAATGTGAGAGGAACTCTTAGAACATAATCCCTGATTGTCTACTAAATGTCTTATGTGGTCCTGCTGTCATTGAAGATGGTTCTTCCTTTGGAGCTAAAATGTCAAGATTATACTCTTGTCTCTTTGATCTCCCTGCAGTTCCTGGATCCCAAATCACCACCAGGATGCTACAAAGTTGCTTAGGGTTAAAAAAAATTCCAAACACTGTGGACTTTTCAGAATATCAACATGTGTAACTTACTAAATTATAATCAAAACCGTGGAATTCTGCTTAGCTTAGAATCTGTTCCTGGCTTCCTAAAATGTCTGGTTTCTTATTCTTACACGATCTTCTTTCACCTTCATCCAGTAATCCTGGATAACAAAGAGACAAAATTCTTCCCATTTGGTTTTTCTCACTCTTAGCTTGGAGCCGGGGTCCAGTGGTCTCCAAACCTTTTTGGTCATGCACTCCCAAGGAAAGGTTGAACATCCAGTATCTCATTGGGGTGTGTGTGTGTGGGTGTGGGTGTAAGAAATGTGTACTACTGAAAGAACATACGTAAATAATAAAAGATCCACAAATTGAACTAAAAATATAAAAATGCTAATATTTCATCCAGCATTCCCAGTGGATAAGTTTGCACCCTCCATGGGGTACACACATTCCTTTTAAGATGAATGCCCTGTAGTTCAGAGCAAAGTGCAAACAAGCCAAGCCCCTGTAGTGATAAACCTCTCCTGGCTCCCCTCAAAGGAATATTTTAAAACTAGTTTTTAATGGCTTTCAGTTTTTTAATGCCTACACATAATCCTCCTTACTTCAGGCCTTAACTAAGTTCATCCTTAATTTTTCTCATTCTTTTCTGATTTCTTCTGCTCACTTTTCTTATTTGTAGTTATTTGTTTCCTCTCAGGCAGTATATTTGCCATCACACTTTAACATTTAAAAACATATACATTTACATTGATTTTATGAAATTTTCTTCCCAGCACAATTGACAGGATACACATGCAGAGCAAGGAGGGGACGATTTCTTATAGAGACCATCTGGGTTCTGCCCAAGGTGGAAAGGACCTGGAAGCCATTCAAAGACTGGAGAAATTGCCAAATGGGTGGGATATTGGAAAGTAAATTGGAATTTCCCACATGTAAAAATATATAAAAGAGACAGGAGCAGAGATAAAATCTCTATTTCTTTTCCCTGGACAGGTAGCTCTTTAATACACAATGAGAGCTGTGATCCCTGCCTTTTGGCCTTCATATCTTAGGAGCAAAGTCAAAATTCTATGGGTCAAATTTGAGGTATTTAGAGATAGGTCTGTTTTTCTTCTGGAAGACAACCATTGTTACCAGTTTCTTTTGCATCTCTGCAAATATATTACATATAATACAAATAATAACATTTCATGCAGACTGTTCTGCATCTTTCTTTTTTCTTTTAACATTATATCTCGGCAAAGTTTCTAATCAGCTAGGGAGAGCACCCTCATTCATTTCTGTAGTCTCATGACAAGCTGTAACTTAAGTCATTTATTTTCTTTTATTAATTGAAATATAACTGACACATAACATTATATTAGCTTCAGGTGTACAACATAATGATTCAATATTTGTATATATTGGGAAATGATCACCACCATAAGTTTAGTTAACATCCATTACCATAGTTACAAAGTTTTTTTGGGGGGGAGATGAGGACTCTTAAGATCTACTTTCTTAGCAACGTTTAATACAGAATTATTAACTATAGTCACCATGCTGTACCTTACATTGGCATGAATTATTTATTTTATAACTGGAAGTGTGTACTTCTGGACCCTCTTCACCCATTCTGCCTGCTCCCCCCCCATCTCTGCCTCTGGCAACCACCAACCTGCTGTCTGTATCTATGAGCTTGTTTTGGTTTTTAGATTCCATATGTAAGTGAGATTATATGATATTTATCTTTTTCTGTCTGAGTTATTTCATTTAGCATAATGCTCTCAAGGTCCACCCATGTTGCCTCAAAAGGCAAGATTTTATCCTTTTTATAAGGCTGAGTAATATCCCATTGTGTATACATACCACATTTTCTGTATCCATTCATCTACTGATGGACACTTCGATTGCTTCCATGTCTTGTCTGTTGTTTAATTTATTTAACCAATACTTACTGATGATCAATAGCACTAATCCTTAGCTATTTCAAATCCTTTGCATGAATAATCTTACACGTGCTACTTTACATATATGCTAATGCATCTGTAGTAAGAATTTCTAGAAATTCAATTGCTGATCGAAGGACATGCAATTTTAACTTTGACAGTTATTGACAATTTTTGCCAGAAATAAATGAGAGTGAATAATGTGTCCTTTACAATGCTGGGTATAGTGCTTTATATTTAGTAAGAACTCGGATTCATTTGTTGATCCAGTGAACCTTTGTAAAATCAAAGAAAGCAACTTGTATGATGGGAATGGGAAATATGTATGTAATCTTCAAGAGTAAAGCATTATGATTATTCTCAATAATAAATTCAAAGTCAGCTCATGTTAGACAAATGAGTTGATTGCTTCCTTGTCCTGGCCTGGGCACAGGGAGATAACCTGAGGGCAAGTCCTCCCCCTGAACTCCACCTACGCCTATAAACTTGCGTCATACTAGCTGCAATGGCTCTGGCTTAAAAGTGCTCACTTTGAGATAGAAGGGCAATGTTAGGTTTTATAAACCCCAAAGTCAGAGTCACTCATTTTCACAGGACTTGTTTGTCCAGATGAGAAACAAAGCTTGCTTTGTTCTTGCAGGTGCCCTTTTCTCGATAAAATGATATTCCTGTTAATGCGTCAGATGAAGTCAACAGACTGAGCAGAATATATAATTCAGTATTCTCTCCAGTGGAAAGCATTCAGGGTATAGATGAAATCTTACTGGCAGGCAAGATGGCATCAACACGTCCAGGGCTCTGAACTGAACATACACAGAGACTCAGGAGCGGGCGGTGGGTGCAACTATTGGACCAGAAAGCCGGTGCTCCTGCATTTGGGTTTGCATTTATGTATGTTAATTTGCACGAATTGTGCCTTTACTCCAAATGGTGCAGATTATTATGAATGTCATCTCTTTTATGGTTACATCAGCTCTGTTACAACTAAGAAAGCTCTGCAGAGGTCCAAGCCTTCTGCTCTAAAGGGGATGCACAGAACCTTGGCTTAATATGATGGCTAAACACACTGGTGTGGCCATATTCATCCACATGTAATAGTGACTTAGAGCAGAGGACAGAAAGCCCCTGTCCTTGGGATAGTGAGTCAGTCCTGCCCACTGTTACAGCTCTGTGGGTACCCTCTACTTTTAAAGATTCTGTGATGCTGATCCAAACAGGACTAAACTCACGTCTACCCCCGTGTTTCACAGTTGGCTTAAGCTGTGAGTCAGCCTGGACCTCGCACTCCACAACACTCACCTTCAGCCCCCGCGTGCTGACCTGCATGCTTATCCACGAGCCTTGACCTGGGAGGCTTTAATTCTTCTCTCTGACCTGCTTACCCAGGGTTTGAATTTTGCAGGGGGCCCTCAGGCGAGGAGTAACTCCACACCTGCTTTTAAATCTCTGCTTTGCGGTTAGAAGCCATGATAACCGGGTACTTCCTTCCTGTGAGAGCAGAGGCGTGCGGATTCCTGCAGCCTCTGTCCTGCCCTAGAAGAGTTCCTGACCCAGGGCTCCGATTAGACTCCCTCTGCATGGGGGAAGCCATGCCGTACAGTTAAGAAGACAAACACGGTCTTGATTTTCAGCTCAATTTCTTTCTGGCTGCGACTTTGAGCATGTCACTTGGCCGTTTTGAGTTTCAGCTGCCTCCTGTGGAATATAGTGAGAGTAGTGTCTACTTCGTGGCGTTTTTATTGACAACGCTGGAAGCAATAATGTGTGTAATACGTTTGGCAAAGGTGGATGCATTTTATGCACTTTATTGTTTTATGCAGCCACCTTTGACCAGAGCCTTCATTCCCTCTCAGTCACTGAGCACGCTGGCAGTCTTGATGACTCATATGTGGCAGGAATGAGGTGGCAGGCCTTGGTGACTTGCATGACAGGTATGTGGACTCTTTTTTGCTCCCCGTCTCCAGGATCCTGAGTGAAATGACGGAAGAGTTCTCAAGCCCTTGCTGGCGTGTGGCTTCGTCAGCCCTCTCATTAGTCAACAGAGAAGGTCTCCTATTGGAGGTCTCAGACTGAGTTCTCATTTTAGCCCCAGAACTACCCTATGACAAGGGTCCTCCTGGCTGTGAAAATGCAGGCTTTCAGCATAGAGCTCACACACCCACGTTCTTTATAATTATCTTTGTATTTCATAGTACAGCAGTACAAGAGGGAAGCAGATTAGAAATTTACTCTTTCATGATGAGTAGCTTTACACTGAGAAGGCCAATAAACATTGGTTAATGTACAGACCAAGAAAACTACAGATAAGGACGACAGAATATTTTAGGCAAAAGAGCCTTAAGGAAAAGTAACAGGTGTATTTGCTGACACCGAGCACTCAGAAGGGGAGTTTTCTTGTTCAGCACACAAGAGTGATTCAAAATTGTTGTTACTCTGTTTGGCAAAGAACTTTCAAGCCTGAAGACCATTATTAAGTTTGCCTTCTGCCATTGCTCACAAAGTTAAATGACTCTAATTTTATTGAGAAATAATTGATACACATCCCTGTATACGTTTTAGGTGTACATCGTGATGGTTTGATTTACGTATTTTGTGAAATGATTCTCACAATAGGTTCAGCTAACACTCATCTCCTCATAAAGATACAACAACAAAAAAAAAAAGAGGAAGGGAAAAAATTTTCTTTTTGCAATGAGAACTCATAGGGTTTACTCTTAACTTCCCTGTGTATCACACAGAACTGTAAACTACAGCCATCATGTTGTACATTACATCCCTAGTACTTATTTATGTTATAATTGGAAGTTTGTACCTGTTTACCACCTTCTTACAATTTCCTCTCCCTAGAACCTCTGCCTGTGGTAACCACAAGTCTGATCTCTTTTTCTATGATTTTTTTTTGAGATTCCACATTTAAGTGAGATAATATACTCTGCCTTTCTGTGTGACTTATTTCACTTGGTATGATGCCTTTATGGTTCATCCATGTTGTTACAAATGGTAGAATTTCCTCATTTGTCATGGCTGAATAATATTCCATTACATATATGTGTGTGTGTGTGTGTGTGTATGATCTATCTATCTATCAATCTATCTATATTTCTTTATCCATTTATCCACTGATGGACATTAAGTTGTTTCCATGTCTTGGCTATTGTATATAATGCTGCTCTGAACATGGGGTGCATATAAAATTTTAAGCTAGCATTTTCATTTTCTTTGGATATACCCCCAGAAGTGGAATTGCTGGATCATATAGTAGTTTTTTTTTTTTTTAATTTTTTGAGGCTTTTCCATACTATTTTTCCATACCAGCTGTACCAATTTACAATCCCACATCAGTGCACAAGATTTCCCTTTCTTCCACCTCCTCGCTGATATTTGTGATTTGCGGTCTTTTTGACGATAGTTATTCTGACTGGTGTAAGGTGATAACCTCATTGTGGTTTTAATTTGCATTTCTCTGATTTCTCTGATTAACGATGTTGAGCATTTTTAAAAGTGACTGTTGGCCACCTGTATGTCTTCTTTGGAAAAACATCTATTCAGATCATCTGCCCACTTTTTAGTAGAGTTGTTAGTTTTCTTGATGTTGAGTTGTATGAGCTGTTTGTATATTTTGGATGTTAACCCCGTATTGGTCATATCAGTAGCAAATACTTTCTCCCACTTAGTAGGTTGTCTCCTTATTTTTCCAATGGTTTCCTTTGCTGTGCAAAAGATTTTAAGTTTAATTAGGTCCCACTTATTTAATTTGCTTTTGGAGACAGATCCAAAAAAATATTGCAATGATTTATGTCAAAGAGTATTCTGCCTATGTTTTCTTCTAGGAGTTTTATTGTTTCCAGTCTTACATTTAGTTCTTAAATCCATTTTGAGTTTATTTTTATATATGGTGTGAGAAAATGTTGTATTTCTCTCTTTAACATGTAGCTGTCCAGCTTTCCCAGTACCAGTATTGGAGAGACTGTCTTTTCTCCATTATATATTCTTGCCTCCTTTGTCAAAAATTAATTGACCATAGGTCTGAGGATTTATTTCTAGCTTCTCTATTCTGTTCCGTTGATCCATATGTCTGTATTTATGCCAGTACCAAGCTGTTTTGATGATTGTAGCTCTGTAGTATTGTCTGAAGTCTGGTTATTCCTCCACTTTGATCTTTTTCATCAATATTGCTTTGGCAATTCTGGGTCTTTTGTGATTCCATATAAATTTTAGGATTGCTTATTCTAGTTCTGTAAAAAATGACTTGGGTGGTTTGACAGGGATTACATTAAATCTGTAGATTGCCTTGGGCAGTATGGTTATTTAAACAATATTGATTCTTCCAACCCAATAGCATGGGATAGCTTTCCAATTCTTTAAGTCATCTTTAGTTTCCTTAGTCAATGTTTTGTAGTTCTTCAAGTATAAGTCTTTCACCTCCTTGGTCAGAGTTATTCCTAAGTATTTTATTTTTTTGGATGCAACTTTAAAAGGGATTGTTTCTTTGCTTTTCTGATATTTCATTGTTAGTGTAAAGAAATGCCACTGATTTCTGTATGCTAATCCTGCTACCTTGCCGAATTCTTTTATCAGCTCTAGTAGTTTTTGTGGGGAGCTTTTAGGCTTTTCTATATACAGCATCATGTCATCCACATATAGTGACAATTTTACCTCTTCTCGTCTAATTTGGATCCCTTTTATTTCTTTTTCTTGCCTGATTGCTGTGGCTACGACTTTCAATACTATGTTGAATGGAAGTGGTGAGAGTGGGTATCCTTATCTTGTTCCAGATTTTAGTGGGAAGGCTTTCAGCTTTTCACCATTGAGTACTATGCTGGCTGCAGGTTTGTCATCGATAGCTTTTATTATATTGAGATATGTTCCCTCAATACCCACTTTGGTAAGAGCTTTTATCATAAGTGGGTGTTGAATTTTATCAAATGCCTTTTCTGCATCTATTGAGATGATCATGTGATTTTTGTCCTTCCTTTTGTGGATGTGACTTGTGTATATTGAATCATCCTTGTGTCCCTGGGATGAATCATGGTGTATGATCTTTTTTATGTGTTGTTGGATTCTATTTGCTAATATTTTGTTGAGGATTTTTACATCTACATTCATCAGTGATATTGGCCTGTAATTTTTTTTTTTTTTTTTTTTTTGGTAGTGTTTGTCTGATTTTGGTATTAGGGTTATGGTGGCCTCATAGAATGAGTTTTGGAGTACTTCCTCCTTTTCGATCTTTTCAAAGAATTTGAGAAGGATCAGTATGAGCTCTTGTTTGTTTGTTTGGTAGAATTCCCCCGTGAAGCCATCTGGTCCTGGACTTTTGTTTGCAGGGAGGTTTTTTTTTATTGCTGATTCTGTTTCATTTCTAGTGATTGGTTTGTTCAAGTGGTCAATTTCTTCTTGATTCAGTCTTGATGGAATGGATGTTTCCAGAAACTTGTCCATTTCTTCTACTTTGTTCAATTTTTTTCCATATAGTTGTTCATAGTATTCTCTTATGATATTTTGTATTTCTGTGGTATTGGTTATAATTTCTCCATTTTCATTTCTTATTTTGTTTATTTGTGTTCTCTCTCTTTTCTTCTTGGTGACCTTGGCCAGAGGTTTGTCAGTTTTGTTTTTTATTTCAAAAAACAAGCTCTTGGTTTAATTCATTTTTTCTATTTTTTTTTAATCTTTATGTTATTTCCTCCCTGATCATTATTATTTTCTTCCTTTTGCTGACTTTTGGTTTTGTTTGCTCTTCCTTTTCTAATTCTTTTAGGTGGAAAATTAGATTGTTTACTTGAGATTGTTCTTGTTTTCTGAGGAAGGCCTGTATCACTATGAACTTCCCTATTAGGACTGCTTTTGCTGCATCCCATAGAGTTTGTGTGGTTGTGTTTTTATTGCCATTTGTCTCAAAGTATTTTTAAATTTCTTTTCTAACTTCATCATTGATCCATTAATTCTTTTAGTAGCTTGTTGTTTAATCTCCATGCTGTGTTTTTTTCCTCTTTTGTTTTTCTGTAGTTGATTTCTGTTTCATGGCATTGTGGTCAGAAAAGATGCTTGAAATAATTTCTATCCTCTTTGCTGTCTTTTAAGGAAGGTTTTAAGGAGCTGATGGATTACACTTCACTTCCACCTCATTGGCAGCATTTAGTCATAATCCTTCATCCAGTTTCAAGTGAGGCAGCGAAATATAGTCTTCATGCTGGGTGCCACATGTTCTGTTAAAAATCCAGTCTATGCCACACCTACCTTTCATACAAACATAAAACATTTACTTTTGAAGGGTATCAGAATATTCTCAAAAAAAATCACTTTAATTTGTTTCAGAAAAGGAAATTAAGCTTTACTGTCTGGATGATCTTACACATTACTTGCCCTGGGTAGGACAAATTATTTTAATAGGAAAACATACTCAGTATTTCCACCTGGATTAGCAAGAACACATCTCATGACGCAACCCTAGCAGACAGGAGGGGAGTCCTTTCATTTTGTGATCCTGGAAGTTTCCCCTGACTTAGCTTCTTCAGGAAGATGGAGTTTGGTGTAAAAATGGACAGGACAAGGGCCAAGCATTGTGGATTTCAGGTCAGCAGGAAAACAGCAAGTGAAACCTGGAGGTGTGAGGAAGGGCTGAAGGGGGCAAGGAGATTCAGCAGGAAGGTTTCCCTCCTCTCTCATATCTGTTTTGCCCCCAGGGAGTTTGCTTTTTGCTCTAAGATGACCCCTGGGACACTGTGAAAAGCAGAGGAATAAAACTGAAGGCAGAAGTTGAAGCCTGGGGACCCCTGGGCAGCAGCCAGATCTGCAAGAGGGAGGAAGTAATCACTACCTCCAAGTGCCTAGGAGGCGGGCATTTTTGAAAACATCATCTCTTTTTATCCCCTCAACAATCCTATAATCAGTAATTATCAACTGCGTTTTACCGATGAGGTAAAATCAACACTCAGAAAGTTAAACTAACCCCCAGAGTCACACAGCCATTGAGAGGTAAAGTCAGAATCTAAAATCCAAATTCTCTCTACTCAGCTAAACTGATGTCTCATGGAAGTAAATGGAGATTATCTGACCAACTCACGCTCAAGCCAGCTTCTTTCCAAGATAATTTGGTCAATGATGGCACAACTCGTGTTCCATAATTAGTAGTTAAAGGTGAGGAATGGTAGATCAAGTAAAGGAGAGAATGAAAAAAAGGCATAGTCTTTTTTTTTTTTTTTTAAATGGAGGTTCTTGGGATTGAACCCAGGACCCTGTGCATACTAAGCATGTGTTCTACCACTGAGCTGTACCCACCCCCCATAGCAGTTTCTGAAATGACTTTATAGCACGCGTAGTTTAATTGAGCATCATTTTTTTCATCTTCATTATTCTCCTTGAAATCATAATGCAGTTCCCAGCTCTCTCATCATTCTTTAACCATAAATTTTCATGGACTTTGTCCTAAATGCAGTGCAACAGCCACAGTGGAAACCCTTGCTCGTTCACCTGCTGCATTTGAAAGAACAGTTGTCTAATAGGCCAGGTGATGAAGTCAGTTTGCTCAAAAATATTGAATTCTTATTTTCTTTGAGTGTCCCTACATCGGGCAGGCAATGTTGGTTGACTATCCTGCAGCCTCCCTTTTCCTTGCTCAATAGAATGGAATAAATAACTTTGCTCAAGTATTCCCCACCTGTGAGTCTCCAGGAAGGTAGCCCCAGTCTTGGGTGAAATATGACTGGTTTAAGAAAGGACTAGTAGTTTCACTTTTCTCACCAGGAGCTGATTTAGGAATGGATGTGTGATGTAATTCTGGGCAGTATGAAATGAGAGATGTCTGATGGAGGATTCTGGTAAAATTTTGTTTATTGAAAAAAAGGGAGGTAAGAAAGGAGTGTTTACTCTTCTGGTCTTTGGATATGGCTCTGTAAAGATGGGATGTTTGGAGCTGCTGCAACCATTTTGTCAACGTGACGAAATCAAAACCTAACAAAGTGAGGATGGTAGAGCAGGAAGATGAAAGGAATCTGGGTTCTTGATGACTTCAGTGAACTGCTAAATAACCAAACCTGAGCCTACACCTTTTGTGTTACATGAGATAAAAACACTTATGGCCTAAGACATTTTGAGTTAAACATTTTTGCTACTCAGATACAAAAGAAGCGTCTTAAAGTGATAAACTGTAACAGGAGAAATAGAAAATGAGATGAGGAAATGGGTCACTTTAGGTATGAGTCACTAAAAGTGGGACTATGTTAATATGCTACTTAACATGTCCACACATAATTCTTTATAAAGCTGTTTTGACAATACCCACTAAAATAGATTACTTATGTATTTTTTAAAATTAGGAGCTGCAAAAATCTCTAATTAGAGCAAGGGGTAAAAGAAACAAACTGAGGAAAATAAATTTTGCCAATTTTCTAAATATTGGAATTTTCATGGACTTTAAAAAACATTGTAGTCAGTTACAATGAGTCAACTTCTGGTATAGAGCATAATGTCCCAGTCATTCATGTATATATATATATATATATTTTTCATATTCTTTTTCATTGAAGGTTATTACAAGATATTCATACATTCCTATCAGAGGTTGTCAACTCTGACTTAACTCCTTCTGGCTAAAAATGAAGGTATCGTCTCAATAATTCTTTGCTTCTCACTCTAACATTTCTTTATGAGAGATCTTTCTCTATTCCAGAAGACCTGGGTGGGTCCAGAGTGCCTTAACCGTCACCTGGAACTCTTCATTTCCCAGGTGAAGCAAAGGGCACTGTGAACTGTGAAAACGTCACAGGGAAGTCAGTTTCATGATCTGTGAGTGGTTCCTCAGAAAGGTGCATCTCATTGGTCCTCAGTTCCAGGAGTAAATGCTCAATACATGTAGGTTGAAAGACATCCTAACTGAAAATGGAGATCCCTAGCTTCCTAAAGCACAAAAACATCCAAAAAACTCATTGTTACTGGGAGAAACATCCTGCTACGGTTCTAAGAAAATCTGCAACTGTTTGGGCTTGATTTTTATTCCTTGACAGAGGTATTGTGTGTTAGCAGCCTACAGGTGAAATGCAGGCTTCCAAGAGACTTAACTGTCTCTTGAAGCGAGACTTATGAGGAAGTCTGCTCAGCCAGAGGTAGGAATGTCTGTCGCTGCCTCAGTCTGCTTCTCTGGGCTAGTATGTACCTCCGGAGTCATTTTCTCGTTCACAGATGAGCGGCACTCTGGATGCGAATGAGATAAAATGTTCAGGGACTAGTCTTCAATCTATTGAAACTGCTGGTTTGCAGATTTCACTAAACCAGGATTAAGCTAGGTATGGTTTACTACTTCCAGGTGTGGTTTGCTGGTCCAGGCGATGAGCTGGGCTAGACCGTGAAAAGATAACTTTTGCCCTCTTGCCTATGGCTTAGATCATGGCTGGTCACAGTGTTTACAACAGAAGCACAGCTTCAGGAGTCATTTAAGAAAAAAGGGGTTTACTGATTCAGACAAAAGGTTTGTGACAGGCGACATACTCTACCCGCCCTGTAATCCGGGTCCTTTCAATTTTTGTATAACTCAGCCCTTCTCAAACTTACTGAAGTGTGTGATACTTCTTTTCACATAACACTTATAAATACCCCCAAAGAACAGACATTCAGAATCATTTGTCTGGGCCATGTTTATTTTCATTTCTACCGGCCGTCTGAGGGATGGGTCAGTGTGTGTGTGTGTGTGTGTGTGTGTGTGTGTGTGTGTGTGTGTAAAATGGGTGGCTGGGGGGAAGGTTGGGGGTTTTAACTACACCACTCATATCTGAAAAGAGATGGATTAAAGAAAGAAGACCTTTGTCCCCCAAACCAGGGAACTCCAAACAACTTTAGTTAGCATTTATCGAGTACATACTGCACACTGCTTTAATGCTTTGTAATTATGAAAACACTCAATCCTCAAAACAATCCAATGAGGTAACCACTACTACCATTCACATACAACAGATAAGGAAAGTTGAGGCTCAGAGAAATTAAGAAACTTACCCCCGCTCGAAAGTGGAGCAGTCACGACTGAGTTTAGGCTGGTTCGTTCTAGAATCAGTCCTCTTAACCATTATGTCGGACTGTCTTCTTAACTCGCCAAAGAGAGCCCCACATCTCCAGTCTTTCATCCTTGGTTCCCAGGGAACCCCCCCCCCCATAAGCAACCATCCCAGCTGGGTTCATTTGGCCTTTCTAGCTATGTAACTTTGGGATGCGACTGAACCTTTCTCTGCTTCTGGTTATTTTCACGTGTAAAATGTAAATGTAAATCAACAGATTACTGGGTAAAGAAGATGTGGTGTATACACACACACACACACACACACACACACACACACACACAGAGAGAATACTACTCAGCCGTAAAAAAGAATAAAATAATGCCATTTGCAGCAACATGGATGGAGCTGGAGATCATCACTCTAAGCGAAGCCAGAAAGAGAAAGAAAAATACTGTATCACTTATATGTGGAATCTGAAGAAAAAAAAAAGGAAACAAATGAACTTATCTATAAAAGAGAAACAGACTCACAGACATAAAGAAGAAACTTATGGTTGCCAGGGGATAAAAGGAGTGGGAAGTGATAAATTGGGAATTTGAAAATTGCACCTCCTGGGGAGTGATGGAAATGTTAGGTATCTTGAGTGTGGTGGTGGTTTCATGGGTGTGTACAGCTATCAAAATCCATCAGATTGTACACCTGAAATATGTGCAGTTTACTGTGCAGGAAGCATGCCACAATAAGGTGTTAAAGAAGAAAAAGGTGTTACTTCATGAAAAGGCTGGGAGAAGTGGTCAGTAGATGCGCACTCTCGTTCAGTCAAAGCCAGTCCCACAAGCCTCCACCTACCGACCCTGGTCTGTGCTCCATGGTCAGAGGGAGACTGTGAGGGCTTCTGTACCGTGGGCTTTTCAGATATTTAATGATAGGTAACACAACACCCTTCTTCCAGGCTGAGCATTGCTGGGTTCTTACCTGTGTCTCCCAGATGGCTTTCAGAATACCTTCCCTTATCATACTGTCAACAACTCCCGTGCCAGCGTGTGGCATTTCGGTCTCTTTCCTGAACAGATCATTAACAAGGGAGTTTTCCTTTTAATTACAGTCCTTACAAGATTGAAGTTTATTTTGAAAGAGATGAAACCCTCAGTGGCACTACGTGTAAAATGTTAAACCTAAAGCAGAATTTTATTTTGAAGAGCTTGCTTCCTTTTTAATCCGTTTCCCCTCCCACAATAAATAAAATGCAACCATTACTGAGTCTCAAGGTGCACCAGTTACGGGGGCATGCTGGGCATTAGTTGAATGAATGATTGCGTATTTTTCTTCTCTGTCACTTTAATAAGAACTGAATCTTTTCTGCTGCAGGAAGACACTTGAAAGAGGACCTGACCAGATGCCCCCTAAATTCCCTCCTAATCCTTAGATTCTGCAATTCTGTTCAAAGTACACACGTACTCAAGTCCTCCTCACTTCAGTGCAAGATCTGCATTATGTATCTTCTTTAGAGGAAATTTCACGGATAACTATAGCATATAAGTTATATATATACACACATACTTAAGAATATACATTCCACCCCCCCCATTTCCTTCTTTCTACTAAGGAATTGCTTCTTCATAAGACGATTAAATTGCTTTTGAAGTGGTTTATCTACTCATGCTGCTGCTTTGCCCCTTTGACACATTAATCTTCCCTCTATCTTGTCAGATAACCTTTTGGTTATTTCCATCAAGTATAAACAAATGTTTCCAGTTGACAGAAACCCAGGACAGCAGCCTCTCATATTCCAGAAAACCATCAAGAATTCTTCACAAGGCAGCAAGCCCTTTAAGACTCTCAGCTCAAATAAACGCAAAGGCCCAGCCGAGCCCGCCTGTTCCTCTGATGAATGTCCAGTCTGGGACACAGAAAAGAGAAAAAGCTTGTGTACGGACCTATGATCAAAACTGGCATTCAATCATCTAAGGACCTCCCTCAGAAGCGCTCAGGTTTTTGTAAGCAGAGTGGACAGAGCAGGACACGGGGATCAAACAAAGCCCATCTTTTCACGGTCACAGAGCCACTCAATTTACCAAAATGTGACCAGAGCTAACTTACTCGCATGTCCCTCCATTTTCACATGGGCCAGTGGCTAGCTGGCCCCATCTTTCTCATAGGAAGTGCTTCTTGGTAAAGGATTTAGGACTGATTAGGAATAAACATAAGCAGCTACAAAGTATTAAATTCAGGAATTAAAGTTGAAACTTAAAAGGTCAAATCCTCAAATGTCATGTCCCTCATACCACATAAACCAAGATACATAAATAAACCAAAATGTACACAGATCCCAATGCAGGCAGTGTTATTTTTGCCTTATTTTGTGTTTAATATTATTGAAGGCTCTACTAATGCCTTAAAAACACAGAAACTTTTTGAATATACATTAATTACTTGGAGGAATAAATAGACTCCAAATGCTTATCAGACTCTGAAAAAAGATAATTTCTCTCTTCACTATTTTAAAAATTTGTATTTAAATAATTTCATTTTAAATTAGGTTCTCTTCATCGAGCTTTTAAAATTGAAAAAATTTTAAGTTCTAAACATAATAAAGACTTAAGTACACATTCAAATTGAAAGTGGCAATTTATTTCTTAATACTTTTTTTGGCCAAAAGGAGCTGAAGGATTTTTTTCCTTCTGACTTTCTGTAACAAATATTGTTAGATTTTTTTTAAAAAAGCAAAACATAACAAATTATAGTTAAGAAGACTAATTCTATCTGAATGGTATTAATCACAGCCCAGTTAAAGTAACACTTAATTTAGAGTCCTTTCAATAGGTGATGCTGTCAACTTTTAAACGTGACTATTTCTCACATCATTTCTGGGTGGGCCGGACACATTCTTCCTCAGCGTAACTTCATTTTAATTCTTGAGCACTTTCTTGACTTAAAATAATGGCTTGAGCAAGGTCATACGAGACTTAGTGGTTCTGTATTACTTTTTAAACGTTGGGCAAAGTAGGGCTGGTTGATAATGTTAACTCATTAAAAGGAGCTGTGTTTTCAGGGCCCTGGCTGGTCCAGCAGTGTGAGAGGCCCGGGTTCCCTTTGTAGCCAATCCAGGGAACAAATTACACTGAACGGTAGTGTCAGAACAGACTTGCATTTAATGGTGGTGTTAAACAGGTGAAATAATTTCTTGAGCAAAAATCCCACTTATTCAGAATTTAGAGGGAACACCGAATTTCACAGCCATAGTTGTCTTTCTCTGTGGAAAAGATTTTTACATTTGCAACGATCACTTCCCTTCAATTTCTTTTTCTTACAGTCATGCGTGCTCTGTGATCTAAATTTCTTAAGTTCATTGAAAATCAGAGAAAAAAAAAATCAAGAGGATAAAAACAAGCACAAAATAAACAAACAAATGATTTTGCCATTTAAATTTTCTTCCAGATAAACTCAACAAGTATTATCTCATTTCCATTTTTCTGTTTTCAACACTGCAGAACAACACACTCACGGCTCAATGGTGAAACAACATGCATGTGAGTGACAAAACATGGGAACCAGAACAGGAAAACAGATGTAGATCAGACTTTAAAAAAAATCCTAGTCATACAACAGCTTCTTCCCTTATTTATTCTGTCAATGTCCATTCCACATGGATTCACATTTTGGTTCCAGGACGCCATGCACCGTCAGCCCTGATGACAAAGACCACTATTTGCAGAGGGTGAAACTGAGCCTGGGTCTACTGGTGGCAAACCTGTAAAAGTCTTCTGGAAGACTTAATAAATTATATTCTGATCATTTGTTTTCTGGATCCTGGGGGCCATGGGAATAGAAAAAGATACAAACAGGGCATGCTTTCTTGCGGTTCACTGGGCGGGGAAGTAGAAAAATAGGTGTTTTCCTTCGGGGCTTTTTGGTGACTGAGAAGGGGGAGGCTCCATGTTCTTCACTTTCCTCAGTCCTTAAGGGAGTGGAAGGCTTTGGCAGTCCGGCTGTTGACAAAATCTGTCTTCTTAAACTGAGCCTTGGGAACAAGCAAACAGAAATGTGAACTTTAACAACATTTTTCAGACAAGAAAACGCAGTTTGTAGTGACTTCTCACCAGGGCCGAGTCAAGCAGGGCATTATCACCTGGCTCTTTCCAGCATCCTTACCTTCTTGTAGGCGCTGTGCAGCTCTGCGTGCGACCACAGGGAATACAGGAGAACAGAGGCCGCTTTACTTGCTTTGTTGGAGGCAGAGCTGAAACGAAGAAATGGACATTTTTCTGAGATGAGGGAGAATGTAGGAGGGTTCTCCACGCTGCCTTTGGACGGCCCGGAAATCTTTAATTGCTGTCGCTCAGTAGCCATTCATTAAGTCAGGCCACTCATCACGGTGAGCCTCGGGAGGCCAAGGGCCACGTGGGTGTTTGTTTTTGTTTTTGTTTTTAAATCTTTTTAAACCACTAGCAAAGGGCTAACAAATAAATAGTTTATAGAGCAAATTCCGGATATTTATAAGGAATACATTCTTAAGACTTTTACAAATCCTTGGATTTATTTATAGAATACAATTTTTAAAAATATGTTATATACTTATAGAATGTAAATATATTTGTATACTTATAATGCACATTTTAAAAATACAAACATATGAAAAGTATGACTTAAAAATATATACACTCTTAAGACTTAGTGACTCCATGAAAGGAGTAATGTAGCTTTTTCAAATTAATAATAATAAATAGAAAATAATAATAAAATAAATAAAGAATAATAAAATAAATTCTTGCTGGAGTATTTGGTAAAGCAGTTTCAAAATTTCTTTATTTTTGGAGACAGCAGATGAAAAATGTGTTCCCGTTAGAAATCCAAGTCACCGCTGAAGTGAGATTGTACTGAGTTCCTGATGTTCTGCTTTGAAATTTTTCTTAAACTTCCTGTTTCTGGCTAAGGATCAGTGCGTTCTGACATCTCTTTCTCTTCCATCACTTGAATTAACACTTGGCTGCATTTTTGCTTTTAACAGAGAAACAAAGATTTTATTTTTCCTGTCCTAGGAGCTGGTAAGGACGCAACCAAGAACAGAGCGCGCAAGCTGCGGAGCAGCTTCGTACCCAGGCTGGGCTCGCTCATCAGCCGAAAGACCTTCTCTTCCAGGCCAGCCTTACAGGGCGGGCAAGCCAAACCTGCACCTTACAGAGTTCCTTTTAGGACCCGAGGGACTTTCCGGAGTCGCTAATAACTGAAGTACCGGTAAGTCCATGAAAGTTATGGATCTCTAGTATTTACAATTGGAAAAGGTTCTTAAATTGTGAGGGCGGTGTGGTGGTAAAGTCTGTTCGTAGGTTGGTTGCTTGGCAGTAGGAACTCATTTATTCAAAGATGAAATGTAAATGGTGCTTGGTCGTCAGGCTGGCCCACAAACTACGGGTTAGGACGCCACACTCTAGCCAGGAAGGGGCAGCAGTGCGCACATTTGTTAGAAGTTCCTTGTTAACTTTTTTTTGGGGGGGAGGGGACAAGGCCCGTGAGGACCGGCTCACAAATGGACACTCAGTACAACAAAGAAGTAACAGCAGAGCACACTCCCATATTTCGCTAAGCCACAAGAAGTTTCCAAAAGGGATGCTATGTTCCCATGTGCTTATGATGTCTGAAAACTCAAATAATTAAAGTCATCTTGTCTTATGAAGGTCTGCTGAGAAGCTGGGATGACTACTGAGAACTGCCATTTCTGCTCTGCACCACTGATGCATTCTTTCCACAAGGGCTGAGCAACTGCTGTCGGGGAACAATAACGGCCTCCCTGCTCTGGGGAAACCGCCATTCTGACCTAGGTCTCCTTTTAATCGTGTGACACTGCATGCGGCCTTCCTTCCCTGTGCGCTTTGCCAGAGGGGGACTGCAGAGCACAAGGGGCCCAGACGGGCTGGGGCTGTGGGGGCGTGGCCGTGTGTCCATGCCAGGATGCCACAGGCTCCCCCGCTAGCTCTGTGCAGCCAACACACATTTGTCCCCTACAGGTGATGTCTGTTTGCTTTGCAAATCATTAGAACTGGGCTATAATAACATTTCTTTTCTTAGGATCCCATCACTTTAAATAACTAATAGTGATAATTTGGTTACACAATGTTTTTCATTCTCTTTCCCATCCCCCCCCCCCCTTTTTTTTAAATGGGAATTTTTGAAGACAGAGACAGGGATGTAGGATGACTTACATGCATTAAGCCTTCTATTCTCAAAAGAGAATAAGAGACGGAAGAGACATGACAGGGAAAAATGAGAAGGCAAGAATTTCTTCCTGTGCTGCCTCCTACTTCTTGTGCCATCACTTGGGGTGACACTGGCTTCACTGGTTAAGTGAAGAGGGCATTCCATCCACGGGACTCCAATTTGCCTACATTCATCTCTTCTTAAATCACAGCTGTGGCTCTGGGAAGTAATTCAGCAGGTCAATAAAATGCTGGAATGCACCACTCAGGGAAGCTATGGCGTTCGACTACTTCTATATTGTAGAAGAGAATGAGCACCTATTTGGCTTGGAGGATTCAGTTTTTCACTTGCCTGATTCCCTAAGGACTGGCCCCGCTCTCCAGTCTTATTTTTGGCTGTGCTGCCTCATGGCACCAGATGACGGGACATTCACAACCCCGTTACTTACATCTGGGAGTGGGAGTGGGGGTGGTGGGATGGGGAGACAACCGACAGGCAGATGCTAAAGGACTTACATGTCACCTGCACTTATGGTCATAATTTTCTGCAGGCCCCCAGTGTTTAGAAGATCCCGTGCATTCTGGTAACTGTTCTGGATTATATTGTTCAACGTGTAACAGGCAGAGGCTGTAGTTTCAATGAGAAGGTCAGTACTTGGGACTGTGTCGGGAATTATGGAAACCAAATCAGGCAGCGTTTCTTTGGCTACAAAGTGAAAGAAAAAAAGAATCCTTGATTAAAAAGATTGTTCCTTAATCTCAAGATCCCAGTAACATTTTGGGTAAAGAACATTTAAGAAGAAACATTTGGTTAACAAACATATGGAAAGATACAACCTCTCAAATCCTCAAATTAAAAAAATTGATTTTTAAAAAGATGGTACTCTGTGCTCCGTGCACTGGAAGTCTTTGCAGAAAGCAATTTGATAGCAATGTCAAAAAATTTTTTTAAATTTTCACATTCTTTGATTCAGTATTCCCACTTCTGAGGATTTATCCTAAAGACATCACTTTAAAAATGGAAAAAGCAGAGATCTTTATTATAGTACTATACGTAAATGAAAAACTATAAAAAGCTTAAACATCCCAATAGAAATATGATTAACCATAAAACATCTGCCAAGAATATTGTGCCTCCCCAAACATATCTATGAACCACGTATAATAATAATAAAAATATAGTTAATATTCTATGTGAAAAAGATCAGTGTGCTTATTTATATGAAGAATACATATTATTGTAACATTAGGGAAAAAATACACACAAGAAACCTGAGAAGAAATATGCTAAAATATTAATAGGACTTGTTTTCTGACAACAATGCTGATGGTGACCTAAAAGTAATTTTTAAAAATTACCTGTACTGCCGAAAGTTTCTTTAATGCAAAAATAACACTATTAGTAAAAAAGAGAAAGAAACTACTTAAAATCTATTTTTTCACTATGTCTGTAAGTTCTGGGTTATAGGGTTTTGGTTTACCTTTTTCTGTAGTAACAAGAGAGGTATTAATTTGATGATTATATTATAACCTGTCCTATGGTACACATTTTGGGCAATACGAATTTGCACTTGCTATTTTGCCAAAATTTGTCTCACATACGTTTTCTTTTTTTTTGCCCCTCTACTTTGGACTCTCCTTGAAAGACAGAGAACTTGCCTCTGTGGTTCCTCATAGCTCTTTAATTCAGTGCTGTGTTTATCATGGTCGTACAGTTACGTCTGCCTAATTTTGTTGTTTCTTCATCTGAGTTCATGTGGCACCTTGAACTGCGCTGCTCTGACGGGTGCCTGTCTGAATTCCAAACGGGGCTGTGGGCTCCTTGAGGACAATTACTGCATTCGTTTCTGGCTCTCCGGCCGCGATCACTAAGCCTAGGACAGAGAGGTACTCAATAAAACAAACAGAGCCGTACGCCCTCCTCTGGCAACACCTGGGTCTGACGGACAGGAAGGACCTGCTCGAAGGCCTGCACGCTTCCTTTTTTCCTGTCGTCGAAGCACCCCAGCATCGTGTTAGCTCAGAGCTCAGTCTCTGAAGATACACTTTTTTGGTTTTAGTCCTGTCTGCCACTTAACGGCCGTGCCATCTGGGCAAGCTACTGAACCTCTTCATGCTACATTTTCCCAATCTGTAAAATGGGATAATAACAGTATTTACTCCACAGGCTTGTTTTGAGGCATTAAATGAGTCACCATGTGCTGGCTGTACCATTGTGCCCTGCACACGGGAAGCTCTCATAGACGTGAGTTATTATCAGAAGGCTCCCTCCTTTTAACAAGGTAGACCACACAATGAAAGGCCTTGAGAACCTGAGTTTTCCTGTTGCTGAATTTAGGTCAACAGCAAGAAAACAATGTGAGACAATCACAACAGAAAACGCTCAGTCCATCTCCCTGCAGGGCGCAGCGACGGCTGGCGGAGGCCCGGTAGCCCATCCTGAGAGCCCCCTCTGCTGAGGGACGGTCCCACGTCCCCTCCCTCTGCACAACCAACAAGAATGTCCACTTCTACACACCAAGGTTAAGGTTGAAGCTCGGGGTTATGTCTGAGGAGGAGTGAGAGTTACAGTGTGAAAGTTTTTAACACTTTATGCCTGTTTTTTGTAGAACAATAGTATAAGTGTTTACACCAACAAAATTAAATACTGCAATGTGGTAAGAGAGGGTCATTCAGCCTCTGTGCGTGCATGCGCGCACACACACACAAGACAGGAACTTCAAACTCCAATTATATATTTGACATAAAGCCAACCTGGGACTGAAAAAATTGCATTTATCTTGTCAATTCTCTTCTACTACTGTCTCTTCTCACTACTGTCTTTAAAACGAGGGGAGGTTTATCAGTGAAACTGAAGGAGGAATAATAAAATGGCTGCACTTAGGCTAACAGACGGCTCATTCCTACGCTTGCCCTTAGAGCGGTCAACAAACCGGACCGGCCGGCCGCTACTCACAGCTCCAGGCCCATTGTTAAAATTGTATCTATTGATCTGACTGTTTCTACTTTACTCCAGTAATTGAAAGTAATAATCATGCTTGGTCTCTGAGTCGTTCTCCAGGGAGAAGGTCACAGGATTGTCACCTTACAAAATAGCATGAATTGCCAAGAAGACCATGCCTTGGGTGCTTACGAGATACAGAGATGGAAAGAGCGACAACCACCAGCCTCTACAGGCCTGGTCCCCTGGAGCCACTCTGAGTCTTCTGATGGGAAAACGATTCTGTTGATTGTTATCGACGCTTTATTGCTTGAGCTGTGGCCGTATAACCACCCCACGCCATCCCCAAGGGGGCTTCACAGTTGTGAAGGCACCACCCTGCTGGGAGTCCCCTTTGCCGGGCAAAGTAAGAAAGCTGCCTCTTTTCTTCAAAGCTCCGAGCCCCGGTCTCTGAGTTATCTGGCTCATCAGGGATGGGGCCGATCTTTCAGCAACAAAATCATCTTACATAAATTGTGGGGCTACCGCTGCACTGTCCCAGCAGGCGGAGGGCTGCAGAACCTGACAAGAGCATTTCCGCTCCGAGGGCACAGGCTGTAAGCAGCGATCACTTCTTTTCTCATCAGCAATGTTTTAAAGATGGAGTCAACACTTCATTTGAAGGAAAAAAAGCCAAAGGATAATAGACCTGAAGTGCAGCACAAAGGTCCCAAAAGACAATGAGGGAAGCACTTTCCTAATTTTGAGACTGCCTATGGCAAGGTTTCTTTCAGACTCACTGAAAACTTTCCAGGCCCTCTGCATTTATAATGGGCTCAAAACCACTGTATGACACCACCTGTTCAATGCCACCACCTGTTCAATGCCACCACCTGTTCAATGCCGTGCTGCTGGCTGTCTTTGGAAATGGCTTTATTAAAACACAAGCACAGACTTCTGGTACTGGGGTGTGTGTGTGTGTGTGTGTGTGTATGTGTTTGTGTGTGTATTCCAAAATAATCCAATCCGTTAAAAAAGTTATTACCAGAATTTTGTGAAAAACTGAATTTTAAATTGTCAGAAATGACTAATCTATGAAGCATTAGGAAGCATGATTATTTTTAGCATTATCTTCCTATCTGATCTCATTTTATAGTTTTTGATTTAATTCACATTTATAAATAATATGAATGAAAAATTGTATTATTTGATAGTGTAACATAGTTATCATCTCTGTCTATAATACAGACTCCACAGCACAGGGAACTACAATCGATATCTTACAGTAGCTTACGGTGAAAAAGAGTATGAAAAAAAACTGTATGTTCATGTATGACTGAAGCATTGTGCTGGACACCAGAAACTGACACAACATTGTAAACTGACTATACTTCAATAAAAAATAAATTAATTAATTTAAAAAAGAAAAAAAGTCACACAGACTTCCAAAAGAGGGAGCAAATATTTATTCCAAAACCATCTATGTCAAATCTGCTCCATTCAGTGGTTCCTTCTTGTGATACTCTGTCCATCCATTTTTTTCCTAGTACAATGGCCAGGCTTCTGAAGTAAACACCTACTGTGTGTGTGTGTGCGCGCGCGCGCGCGCGTGTGTGTTCATGTTTTAGAAGAGTGGTGCTTACAGCAGGAGATGCAGAGAACATTCTGAAAGACACAGGTTAAAAAGACTTCACTGCATGGCACACCCGAGGGCTGAAAAATATCAAATATGTCACCTATCTTGTTAATTAATCTCTCTTTGGTAGTAATTAAAACAACAACAACAAAAAAGCTGGACATTAAGAAACATCCTGCTTGAGACCAGCGAGAAAGCCCACCCTTGATGCCTGGGCGCACAAAAACCAGTTCTATTTACCACATTTTGCTTTTAATTGACGCTTTCAGCTCATCACTGTGGAAACAAAGCGATAAGGACGTTTTATTGCACTTGGATTTCCAATACGTACACGTTACAACCAGACACACCGACTCACCAATTTCATTCTGCAGAGAAAGGTTCCGAGACAGATTCCTCAGCAGGGAGACGGCGGTCTTTTTCACACTGGGGTCACCGACATGCAGCATCTTCCGTGTGTGATGCAGGCCGTTCTCCTTCTGGACAACTGTCTGCGCCACTGATGCTGGCATCTGTTTTGTGAGATACGCCATGTAAATTGTACTGCACTTCACTTCGTGGGAACAGTAAGTTTCTGTAGTTACTAGAGACTGAGCAAGACATCTTCAAAACTAGAGATATTTTCTTCAAACTCTTATTAGGTTTTCCATTTAATTACTGTTAATTACGATTAATTTAATTACTATTAATGTTTATTCAGTATTTTTAAATAAAATATTAGGTTTGGCTAGTTACTACTTTTTGCGTGTTTATAAATAAGATGGGTTTGTCTTTTCATTCTTATCATATTCTGCTTTTTATTCACATTTTCAGCTTATCATTGTGAAAGAGAAGGACCAACTGTTTTAGAATCAAAGTTGCACTAATGTCATAAAATTAGCTGAGTAAGTGTTTTTCCTTTTTCTATTTTCTTGGACTATCTGTGTAATGCAAGAATAATCTCAATTTTGTGGGTCTGGTAGAATTTGGGTGTAAAGCCAGCTGAGCTGGGAAAAATTTTAAAGGGAGATGTCATCGATTATTATTTCAATGTATTTACTGGTTGTTGGCTTATTCACCTATTCTGTTTCTTTGTGTTCAAATCTTGGCATTTCTCATATTTTAGTAAATATGTAAAATTCATTTCCAAAACAAGCCAGTTTATTCCGAAAGAGATACTGACTTTTGAAGAAAGCAATGTATGGCTAGTCAGACTGTCTGTTAACTCTATTCTCTGTACCAGAGGCTGCATGTGCAAGTGTCTGGTCCAGGTCTAGGTCCACCAAAGGCAAATCTTATGTGGAATTAGCTGGCCGCCTGCTCTCCCAGGGTCTGAGTACCATGCCAGCCAGGCCCTTCCTAGCATCAGCAAACCTCCAACAGCACTGGGGCTCTAGCTTGTACCTACAGCTTTACACATTTTTGTTTGAAGCTAATATGAGACTACCATGCCAGAAATCCATATATTCTTTTTATTAAAATTAAATTTAATTTTTTTGAAGTATAGTCAGTTACAATGTGTCAATTTCTGGTGTACAGCACAACGTCCCAGTCATGCATATACATACAAATTTTCATATTCTTTTTCATTAAAGGGAATTATAAGATATGGAATATAGTTCCCTGTGCTATACAGAAGAAATCTGTTTTTTTAATCTATTTTTATATTTTTTATATATTGTGGCTAACATACATTCTTTTTAAAATTGAGGTACAGTTGGTTTATAATACTGTGTTAAAAAATCCGTGTATTCTTGCCCATTCTCCAGGGTGTCTATTTTGTTTATCTAAATGCTCCTTCTTTCCCCCACCTCCTGCAGGCTGCTCGCCTTCTGACATTCTCCACTGCACCTTCTACAGTAGCTGTGGGTTCTTAATACAGGGACCAGGATAGGTTTCCGGGAGGGAACAGGACATCCTTAAGATTACTCTTGTGCTCATTCTCTTCTCAGGGAAAGAGACCATAACTTCCATTAGATACTCAAAGTGCCCACGACTCAAAGAAATTTGATAACCACTACTTCAGGATGCCTGTTCTATTGTAAGCAAGTTACACTTTGCCTTTCACTAGCTTGCAGAACATTCCCTTAGACCATTTTCTCTCTTCTGAGAAGAATCCCTCCCCTGTAGCCACCTAAAGGGGAGGCTGCTTATTCTGTACAACGCCTCCGCCTCCGCCTCCTCCTCCTCCTCGGGTCCATTAGCATCCCTCTCTCGTCCCAGTGGCCCACCCAGCAGGCCTTTCCCCTTATGCACACGGTCTGCTCCGCAGAGTCACTGCCATCAGCATCTTCTCTTTCAGCTCAGGGCCTAGTATATAAAAACGATCATTGGAAACATAAATGTTGGCTCATTGAGGGAAACAGGAGACGCCAGTGAGGAATGGTCTTCAGAATTTCCTCCATAAGGAAAACAAACAGATTTATCAAAGAGAGATTTTTATTCCAGCTTTAGGGAATATGTGAGAATGACTATTAATTAGTCAACTATTTACAAACAGCATTCCTTGTTCGTACTGCCCTGATCACTAATGAGGGCGAGGACCTTTTCAAATATAGATAATATAGCCATTGCTATATTATCCTTTGTGAAGTGCTGTTCAAATCTCGTCCATTTTTCTACTGGGTTGTCTGTCTTTTTATTGTTAATGTGATAATTTTTTAAAATTTCCTAGATATCAACCTTTGTTACTTATATCTTTACAACTTTACAAACATCTTTTCCTACTCTGTGGTTTGCCTTTTTTTATTGTTTTAGCAATGTCTTTGAAAGCATGATAGCGTAAGTTACTAATTATTAATTTAAATGTAGTAAGTTTATAAAATACTTTATGGTTAGTGCTTTTTGTGTCTGCTGTTAAGAAGTCTTTCCCTATTTCAGATCATAAAGATATTCTTCTATGTTATCATTTAGAAGCTTCATTGTTCTACCTTCACATTTAAATCTTATTGCTGTTGGAACTGATCTGTGAGCAAGGTATGAGGTAGGGAATACACTTTGTTTTTTCCCAGTGGGTATCAAATTAAGTGGTTTTAAAGTGTTTTAGAAACTTGACAGAAACAGACTCATAGACAGAGAACACAAACTTGTGGGTGCCAGGGGGGACAGGGGTTGGAAGGGACAGACTGGGAGTTTGAAATCTGTAGATACTGACAGGTGTATATAGAATAGATAAACAAGATTATACTGCACAGCACAGGGAAATATATACAAGATCTTGTGGTAGCTCATGGTGGAAAAGAATGTGACAATGAATATATGTATGTTCATGTATGACTGAAAAATTGTGCTCTACACTGGAAATGGACACAACATTGTAAACTGACTATAACTCAATGAAATAAAAATTTTTTAAAAATTAAAAAAAATTTAAATGTTTTAGAAACTTGAAAACTGTTTATTTCAATTACTTTTAACTTCTACAATATAATATTTAATTTTATGTGTATAACATAATGGATTGACATATGTATATACTGTGAAATAATCAGCACAGTAAGTTTAGAAACAGCCATCACCACACAGTTACAAATTTTTTTTTCCTTCTTGTGATGAGAAATTATAAGGTCTACTTTCTTAGTGAATTTCAAATACACAATACAGTATTGTTACCGACAGTCATCACGCTGCACAGTACACCCCCAGGACGGACTTACACTGTACTTACAAACTGACACTTCGCACTGTACTAAGAGAATTTGCTAAATGAGTAAATTTTATCAATCCATCCTCTTACTTGTTTATTTTGGTCTTTTTTTTTTAATAATAACCATTACACCTGAACTAATAAAGTTTACATTAAGGTAGTTCTACTGACAAGAAATGACCATCCTAATTATGTTTAAATTATAGACTATCTTTTAGGTGCTACTATTTAATTACTATTAAGTAATTTTATGCTTAAATTATAGAATCTATCTTTTGGAAGCTATTCAGTTCTTTGCCATCTAAGGCACGAAGCCATCAAGGTTCCAGCTGTCTGTTATGAACACAGGTTGATGGATTGGACATTTTCTGCAACTATGTTTCAGAGCCTATTTTCATGTTTTTTGTATTCAGTGATTCCTTTTAGAAATTACAAAAACAAGTTCTTTTTTTTAAATCACACCATCTAGGCATGACAAAATTAGGAAAAGAAATAATTAGAAAGGACATAAATTGGAAGTCAAAATTTAAATAAAAAGCATCTCATAACTTAAAAGAACAAAGGGTCCTCGTATCACTGTCCCATGCCACTAATGATTTTCTCCTGCAAATCTCTAGTTAATTTCAACTCTAACAACCTTGATCATGGATTAATTCCAGTTTAATGTAGATCTCCTTTCAGAGGACTGGACTGGTTTAAGGTTAGGTATGATTTTAAATGCCTTGCCGTAATTATAGCAGGAATGAAGGTATCTCCGTTGCTTGAGTTCCTTTTGGACTGGGAAGGCTCCTATTACCTTAGATTTCTGTCTGTGTGTTTATTCGTTTTTCCCAGCTAGATTATTCCAAAATACAGTGATTTTTGTCACATTCGCCACTATATACGTGGCACTAGGCTAGTGCCTGCTATGTAGTGGGTGCCCACAAACTGTTTATTTAATAAATGAATAAAGGAACTTAGGATCTGAGGAATAAGCTACATATTCAGAATTTAAGTGGTATATTCCTGTATGTTACATGGCAAATATTCCTGTATTCATAGGAACATGGAAACACCGCTGGACAGCTTGGATTCCATGAGAAATCCTGGAATGCAAAAGGCTAAAACCCAGGCTTAGAGGGTTAGCTCATACTGAGCCATCCTCAGAGCGTAGTGAGCTTAAATACATACACACACTGCAATTTAATTTCTGACATTTTCTATTAAGTTGGCTGGCAGTAATAAGAGGGCTTCTGTAGTCTGGGAAAGTGAAAGAAATAGTTTTGGGAAACCAAGCACGGGGAAACGGGAAAGTAAGATGAAAAATCACGTCCCTGTGTCAGTCAGGGCTCCCTGGTTGTTCCCCATTTCTTTCTCTTTGTGCAGAAGTACATTTTGAAGAAAAACAAAGAAATTAAAGCTTGGATGTATTCTTTTTTGTTTTGTTTTTGTTAATGGAGGTACTGGGGATTGAACCCAGGACCTCTTGCATGCTAAGCATGCACTCTACCACTGAGCTATACCCTCCCCCCAGTTTGGCTGTATTCTTAATGACACTGCTAAAACAAGAGAAATACTAGTATTTTAGTATTTCACCATTTTACTCAAAACAGAGCCAAGTTTCTGTATAAACACATTATTAAAGAATGAACATAGTTTCTCAGATGCAGAACACAGAATATTTTGGTTGCCTGCAAGAGTGTTACCTCTGTGACGATGGATAATTAGAGACTGGCCATATTATGAACTATCTGAGGAGAGTTTATTCTAGCCATTTCATGATCAAGGCAAAGATTATAAGCTTAGTTCAAAAACGAAGTATTTCTAGATTCCCTTACTATGATGCCAGGTGTAAAATACATGGGGAAAGGAACATGTTCTTCCATTTTTTAATATTTTGATTTTGCTGGTATAAAGTACGTGCACCTGGAAAGAGAACTAGTTCTTTGTTTTGTGGTTGAATTTGTGGGACAGAAGAGCACAGATGCTTTCCAACTGCAGTGGACATGCACTGTTTCTGCTTTCCAGCACTCACTCTTCCTTTGGGTAATAACACTCTGACTTTCCACTAGGAAGCCACTCCTTTACCATTTCGGTCCATGGGGTACAAGCGGCAGTGACCCTCGTCCACCCAAACCCATGCCCCCGAAATTCACATGTGAGCCCATAACCCAGACCTGGCCAATCAACGTCACAGGCTCCTAGCCACAGGTACTGGTTTGGGAATGGGCAAGTGAGACTTACTCCCCAAGTTCTCAATGGAGCTATTGGGAAAACAGTCGTTTTTTTCCTTTGGGGACACTGGGCTGAATCAAAGGTAAGCCTGAAATCATTGGTGACTCTCTATTGTAATGTGAGGACAGCCTTTGAGAATGAAACCAACACAGGGAAACAGAGTCCAGAGACAGAGGCATAATTATAATCGTGGGGCACCTACGTTCCACCATGACAGAAGGAAGACCCACCCTGGACTTTTCAGTTATATGAGCCAAGGAATTCCTCTTTTTCGCCTAAGCCCGTTTAGGTCGGACTCTGAGACATGTAATACTCACAGTCTGACTTGTCTTTGCAGAAGCCAAGGCTAAAAGTCCTGGGAAGCTGGAACTCTCTCAGGCAATTCCTGAGAACTGTTTTGACAGAGGCAAGAAAACCTCTGTTCTTTCCTCACTGTCTGAACTTAACATAGGTGTGCCCACAATGTCATTATTTTAAAAAGCAGAAAAACAGTCATGGTACTCACCGGTCCACTTCCTGCCGTGAGATTCTGGAGCGCTCCCAAAGATGCTTCCTGCGTGTAGTTCCGGCCACTCTTGGCGATCAAGGACAGATACATCCGTATCACGATGGAGTGCCACAGCCACTCCACGCCCTTGGGGTTGCTCTTTTCCTCCGGCATCGGCATGTCCTGGTATTGCTAACCATACACACGATGAAATCCAGAATTAACACCTTCAAGTGATTTCTGCAATTCCACACCCAAACTGAGAGACCAGACATAGTCTTGCCTAGAGAGACTAACAATTTGCATGATAAGAAGCCCTCAGAATCAAAGTGAAAAGGCAAATACGTATGATTCCCATGACTTAACTTTTAGTCCATGATAACCACTTCTCCCTCTCAACACCCTGTATTCACAAGTTCACATTTCACAATTAGAGAGAATGCAGAGAATTAAGCATGGATGGTTCTAGAACAGTTTTCAGGCTGCTGTTAAGCTGAAATCTACATTAGTCACAACCTCTCTGAAGGTCTTTCCTGAGAGCCTTATGAAGTTGTCCGGGAGGCCATCTACATCTATCAGTCAAGTTCACAAGGCAGAGGTCGCATCCCTTCATTTTCATGAAATGCCAGTATGGAGAGTATTCCTTCCCATGGGGTTTGCTTAAGGTGTCCACGTTTGCTTTCAGAACGTTCACAGCTGAATGGCAGGGCTGCTTTCAATGTTAAGACAATGCTCTACCACTGGCCACGTAGCATTAAACTTATTTCCTAGCCTGTAGGGCACAGAGCAGTATGGTTTGATGGCTGACAGTGTAAATCTGGGACCAGACTGCCTGGGACTGAATTCCATCTCCTCCACTAATTTGCTGGATTATTCTGGGAAAATTAATTAAGCTTTCTCTACCCCTGTTTCCTCATTAGTAAATGGAAGTATTAATAATACACACCTCATGGGGTTGATGGAAGGGTTCAAAGAACTTAAAACAGTGCCTGACATATACCAAGTACTCAGAAGTACACACAGCATATGCATTTATTCTTTCAAATCCCTCCCAATGTACCTCTTTGACTTTCCTGCTTCGACTGCCGAAACACCCGACACTTTTGTTGCTGTCCGCCTGGATGGTCCGGTTTTGAATATAGATACTCTGGGAGTATTTCTCGGGGAGCTCTGCCTCCAGCTGGTAGGAGAGGTTATGAAGAATGCACACACAGTTCTCTGTGGCCTGAGAAAACAGGACATGACCACCGATCAGACAATACAGAAATTCCTTTGCAGGTGCGCTGCCACAGGGCTTCGGGTTCACTGGACGTGACAGGCGCGCTTGGCCTGCGGGGCGCTGGCGGAGGGAAGTGGAGAACGGCTGGGAAGGCTAGGGCTAAGCCAGAAATGGTCACGAGCACAACGCTAGGAAGTAGAGGCCAAAGGTTTTAAAACATTGGAGAGCCGTTCTGGTTTACTTTTTAAAGGGTGCTCAGAATGATTCTAAAAATTTAGATACATTCCTTAGCAATCATGTAGAGTTGGAAAACAGGAGGAGATACTTCTTATAGGGGCCAATCGGGAGTCGACTGCAATGATCAGTATGAAAGACGAACAAATCGGGACAGCAGTGGTGGCGTTAAAGAGGCGTGGTTACACGGAGGGGCGTTTCAGACACAGAACGCACGTGATTCGCTGGAGTGGATGTGGGATGAGCGGGAAGGGAGGGAGTCCAAGATTACTCAGAGTTCTATTTTCATTTGGTAGATGGTAACGATTATTAAGAAGGATTACACAGGGGGAGCAAGTTTGGGGATGAGGAAAGAGGTGAATTTAATTTCACTCCTGAACGTGTATCCACAGAGTTGTTAGATAGAAATCTGGGGCTGGAAGATGGAAAGAAAAATGGGGCTGGATGGATTTTAAAACTTACAAGCATGTATGGGAAATCTTAAGCTCACCAAATGAATTAATGAACAAAGCAAACCCGAACAGCTACTTCAAGAATACTCTGAAGAGTCTTATTAAGACAGAGTAAGTAATTCAGTGTGCGAGATATTTAACCCTTGAGTCACCTTGTCATCTGGCTGGTAGTCTGCAATGGTTCCTCTGACATAATGGACCAGTGAGTCAATCAGTCCGTCACACCTTCTCATCACTTTCCTCCCTTCGGGGCCAGCTGAGCTCATGTTTCTATCAAGAAAAACAAACAAACAAACAAAATCATAAGGCTGTGGCTGTGTATCAAATAAGTTTTTGTTTCAAAGCTTCTTCCAAGGGTTTGGAAAACTGGCAAATTTGTCAACATATGACAGACTTGTCCTGGGGTGAATAAATCATCAATTCTCTTGATGGTCATCAACTCTGGACACAATTTATAACTATATTTGTAACATGTCATCGTGTCAGTAGAAGTCTTCTGTCTACTTCATTCCAAGCACCAAGATCGTAGCATTATTTACTTAATCCTCACCCCATGTTTGAGAGGGTGTAAGTATATGAGGAAAACATTTTGCAATTAAAGACGAACAAATGTCACATTAGACATAGCGGTATACTTAGATGTCCAAGTCCTACCTTGTTCTGTGCCTTAATTCTAAGCAAATTAAACTTACTTACATTCTCTGGGCCTCAGTTTCTTCACTTGTAAATACAAGGTGTTAGACTATATTATTTGGGGGTTTTGTAGGTTTCAGCATAAAGTGTTATTGACAAATATTAATCCAAACGCTCTAAAATGTGATGATTCTGTAATTAAAATGGCAGAGAAATGTCACAAAAAATGCAGAGTTTCACAGTACGTAAGACCTAAGTTAAAAGCATGACCTATAAATATCTTTGCGCTTAGTCTATTTCTAATTTGGTTAAGCCAGGACACCTTTCTATAAACAGTGACTAAATCTACAAGTGGAGGTTGCTTCCTTATAGAGAACTGAAGCTTATCAAATACAGCAAAGAAATGCATTTGGGATCAGGTTTCAGATTCAGGTCACATTTATATTCTGGTGTTACTATGACTATGTTCTTTTGGATTAAATGTTCCTTGCCAACATTAACCAATTAAAAAATTTTTTTTTCCCAAAAATGTTCACAACTCTATCAACAAGAATAGCAAAAGAACAATGCCTTCAGGTTTTTAGAGTTTTGAGAACCACCCTTATTTTCTTTTGGGAATTTAACTTGCTAAGAACTATTCCTGTAAAATTTATCAGGCCAGTTCCTTTCACTGGTAGGTAAAATATTCAAAGGACAATCAAGACTTTTTGTGTATAATGTCTCAGTGTCATTCTGAGCATCAAAAGAATTATAATTCTGAGAACTTTTTTGTTGTATTTTCTTCATCTTTAAAATAATACATTGCACTAACTGATTTCAAAAAGCCTTTCTGTCCCCCCCCAATATTGCCTTCAATACAAATGTCAAAGAACAAATATGCCCAGCATTATATTAAGAACCTCAGGGAACTAGGGAGGACCACCCAGGGAGATCACGTCTATAGGTGGAAACTGATAATGCTTGACCGTTTCTTACCTATGAAAATGCAGTTTCACAATCCAGTCTAACTGTTGAGGAGATAAAATTAATTCATCTAAAAGTAAGGATATGCTAATAATTTAATGGTTGCTGAACTGACACAATGAATTTCTTATTTCAGCAAAATCCCCTCTGTGGCTGGTTTTCATCTGTTTCCAATGTAATCAAACACTTCCTTATTTTCGGCTGTACCTGAGACTTCAACCTTTGGCCATTAAAAAAAGATGATGAATGGGCTCATAAATTATAAATAAAAACATTTTTACTATAATTTTTCCTCAAGAAATGATCATTTGAACCAAGATCCTCTAATCTGCTCTCTGAGCCCTTTAAGACCACGGGATCTTCAGAAGCTGGACAAATCTGAAAATGCATCTTTTATGGTCTCCTTATTTTATACGTGGAGACACTGAGGACCAGAGAGTTTAGGTTACCTTTCCTGGTGACGCTAAATTAGTGGTGAGGTCAGGATAGGAGCGCTGTTCTTTACTCTTGTACCCAGAGGCGGCTCCTCTTCTAACATTCATTCACAGTTTAGCAAGTGCCGTCTGCCCCTCAACTCCAATGTTATCATATTTGAAAGCTTCCCTTTGACCTTTTCAATCTCTGGCTTGGAGAAATGGCAGTAGTTTAAAATTGCTTTGACAAATCAAAAGGTCCTTCTCCCTGGCTAAGCCCACTACATACCTTGCAGATGGATGACTCAGCTTTGTTTCACTCCAGACTGTTTATTTTGGGTGAGTGGTAATTCAGTTTGGCAGTTCACACACACTGACTGCTGTCTTGTAGTTTGGTATTATCCAGACTCTACTTGCTTGGAATAGGACTTATCAGGGGTTCCTGGCAGTTGATAGCTTTGCTGACAGAAAGGGCATGGAACCCCACTGCTTCAGTATTTGCCCTTGCATATCAAAAATACTTCTTTGCTTACTCAACTACCCAGAAATACCAATGATAAGGGTGGATTATTTTGTAGCAATACATCCGTGAATAGAGGTCATGAGTCAGAAAGGAATTTGTTACTATACTGCTCTGAAAGTAACCAATAATTATTAGAAAATGACATATCCATCTTAAGGTATTTTTTTCCAACAACTAATACTTAAGTATGTAGGAATCAGAGAATTAACACGGCTAACCTTTGGCAGAATTGATCCTTTTACACTTTATCTCCTGAGCCCTGAGAAATATTTATAACTATTTCCTATATGTAGCCCAATAGAGGTTTAATATGGAAAATGATCTCAAAACTATACATGAAATATATCAAAACAATTATCTCGTTGAAAAGTAAGAAAGGAGGGGAGGGTATAGCTCAAGTGGTAGAGCACATGCTTAGCATTCATGAGGTCGTGGGTTCAATCCCCAGTACCTCCTCCAAGGATAAATAAATAAACCTAATTACCTCCCCCTACTAAAAAAAAAAAAAAAAAAAAAAAAAAGTAAAAAAGGAAAAGCATATAAACCACAGTAGTTACTCAGTAAACGTTGATCATCAGAGTTACCAATGAATATATTAGAAATGCTTAATTTAATGTCTATGGTTTGAATTTGATTAAATGATGCGTCTACTTCCCCTGGTATAATCTACCGGAAGTCTGAGTATACACGTGAGTACCTTTCAGATAATCAGAACTGCACACCGTTTTATAATGAAATTTAAAAACCAGGTCCGTGGGGTTAGGAGCAGGGGCCTTGGGAGGGGGGGTCAGAGGAGGGTGTGAACCACCGTGAACATAAACGCAGGGCTGTTTCAGAGCCTTTTCAGAGCTTTTCCCTCCAGTGGGGCTGAGAGGAAGTATCCCAGCTCGAACTGCGGCTTGTGTTTGATATTAAGAATTTTTCTGGTGATCTGACTTGTAAGGGATGGGAAAAAAGAGACTCGGAACGTCTGTCTCTGAGCAAAACTTCACATATTTAGACAGCTCCCAGGTGCTTTATCTGAAAGCGAATCAGTGATTCGTGACTCTCTCCAGAACCACTTATCTCACATTCCTGAGTGTCACAACGAAAAGGAGAAAAGAAAACCAAACACCCTGGACCTTGCTAGAATGAAAAGAAAGAGTGGCGTGTCTTTGTTAAGATTAATAACAGTGTGATTAAACCTTAAATTCATACGGCAAACCAAAGAATGAAAAAATGGCAAATGATAAAAAAAACTGCAACTGAGTGTGTGTGCTACGCATTATAGTAGACACTTCGCAAATACGAGGCTATGTTTTCACAAAACTCCTCAAATTAGGGTATGCTAAAATCTCATTCAGAATCCTGACCTGGGGAGGAGGGTATAGCTCTGTGTTAGAGCGCGTGCTTAGCACGCACGAGGTCCTGGGTTCAATCCCCCATACCTCCATTAAATAAACACATAAACCTAACTACCTTCTCCCCTTAAAACAAAACAGAATCCTGACCTGTGACTGTTTGAAAATGAGA
Source organism: Camelus bactrianus (assembly GCF_048773025.1). Classification (NCBI taxonomy): domain Eukaryota; kingdom Metazoa; phylum Chordata; class Mammalia; order Artiodactyla; family Camelidae; genus Camelus; species Camelus bactrianus. The sequence goes on from NC_133572.1 coordinate 20,659,818, forward strand.
ATTACCTGCTGCTAGTGGGGTTTTTACTAGCCCTCCCTTCCGTAAGAAGTTATCAAATACAGCAAATTTGCCAGCACGGAAAGGAAACTCGTTACAACACAGAATGTCCAACCTTGGTGTATGGATACCTGACCTGGGGAAATGATGAACTAATATGAAAGGTTTAAAGTGAAAGGTTATCGTTAGTTACCAGGGCACAAGAATGGCAGGCAATCGTAGGGCCAGAGGGAACCTTTTGAGACACTTCACCAACAAGTAATTCTGAGACACAGAGATTTTCCTTTAATGGGGCCATTTCTATCATAAAAGGTGGCTTCCTACTAACACACAATTTACGCGTGCATTTGTAAGATCTGCTGCCCATGGGACCACTCTTAAAGGTTTAACCAGCAACTCAGACAGCGATTACCGCGATGTTTTTTTTTTTTTTTAAACTGGGGGTGCATAATTGTTCACCAACAATTACAGGCTTCCTAACACCATGTGTTGTAAACTGTACCCCAAGTGGTGCCAGTCAATTAAGTGCTTGGTCTGAGTCCATCCTAAGACCCGACAGGCACTTGGTAAGACACTGGCTGATAAGGAGGCACCCTTCTTCCTCTAGTTATTTGAGATTTAGGTCTGGGTTTTTGTTTAACTGTCAGCTGATACATATCAAACAGTTGAGCCCCTGTCTGTGATTAACCTGGAGAAAGCAGAGGCAGCCTGTGGTTGCACAGAACAAAAGGGGAACCTCATTTGAACTGGCAGAGGAACAAAAAACTCTATGCCAAAGAAGGGCTTGTCTGTGACTCTGAAATCGACATTAGATCCTGCAGGTATCCGCAAACATCAGCCAAAGTCAGCTGTGCCCTCTGCAAACAGGAGCATCGTTGGGAGCAGAACAGAGCTCTGCAACCTCAGTGTCCTGTTCTTTCCAGGACAAGGAACGTTGACCGAACAAAGACACGTTGGCATCTATTACACGTCAGGAAACTAGAAGGTGGAGGGGAGAAAAAAAATCTATCCTTAAAAATCCTTTCGTTCTGCCTTCCTACACTTTCAGTTTTCCAAAAGCATTCTCAAGGGCCCATTCAGCCAGAAATCATCTGGTTGGTAGGTTAAGAGTCTTTTCCCCTTGATTCAGCAGGCTGCTCAAGGTAGAGTACCAAATCCCATTTTAAATGAATTACAAACAGCAAACTCATTTTAAAAGTATGCCCGGAAGCCACTGGAATTCGAGCAGACACTCTTCACGCCTAAGGGGGAAGTCTGGGATGTAGATGCTTAAGACCTAGAGCAGGACAATATGGTGCTCAGATAGCCTGTACCTCCAAGATACGCCTACTTTTTTTAAATTTATTTTTTATCGAGGTAACACTGGTTTATAACATAATGTGAGTTTCATGTGTACAACATTATAGTTCTACTTCTGTCTACACTACAGCGTGCACACCACCAAAAGTTCGGTTTCTACCCATCACCACACAGCTGACCCCCTTTATCCCTTTCACCCTCCCCCACCCCTTCCCCTCTGGTAACCAGTACTCTGCTCTCTGTATCTAACGTGCCTGTTTTTGTTAGTTTTGGTTTCTTCATTTAAAAAATTGTGTTTATTTGTTTTTATAAAAAACAAATGCATGAAATCACATTCCACATATGAGTGAAATCATATGGTATTTGTCCTTCTCCATCTGACTTTGTTCACTTAGCATCAGGTCCACGACAGGCATACATTTTAACCCCAGGACAGCAGCAAAGTCATCAGTGGTTTTATCCAAATACATCAGCGCATTCACTGTTTTTATGATGATGACTTTAGAAACATTTAATAGTAGTTCTCTGATGACAGTATTAATTTTTTTTGGAAAAAGACTTCTGAGTGTCATAAGACACGGTTAATAAAACACTACCTCTGAGATGGAGCAGGCCCCGTGGGGCACCCGTCAACCCCTGCCTCCTGTTTACAGAAAAGCTGAGTCTCCAAGCCTCCCTGAGTCACAAAGGAGCAGGCTCAAGATGTTGATGATAAAGATACTAGAGTCACAGTCTCACTGTCTGATGCACACTCCTGAGTTTACCTGCCACCAGAGGGAAAAGGCTAAGCTGCACGGTGATCAGATCTCTTTCCTGGCCTCCTCTCTCTTCAGTTATCACGTGAACTGTTACAGAGGCGGCTGCCCCCAGGATCATACCCCTGCCCCTCCCTGAAATAGAAACCAATTATTCTTCTCCAAGTCTCATAAAGAAGCTGCAAAAACAAAACCCAAGAACTGGTTAAAACTAACTGGACCCACGATGGCGGAGGAGCTGACTTCCAGTAGACCTTGAGCCTCATTATACACTCATCATAATGTATTAGCATGCTAAGTGGCACGCCCACCAGTGCTATGACCGTTGACGGGGCTTGCCGTGACAAATGCTGGAAAAGCCCATACAAGGACTGGGAAAAAAGGTGACTGGCTCCAGCACACCTGGAATGAGGACAGGGCGGCAGAAGTCCCCAGTGAAAGCCGACACGGCCTGCCCTGGAGCTGGAGCTCTCGACTGGCCATCTTGGCTGATAGCTCCCCACCCAAAAGCTTTGTTTCCTCTTCCTATTTTGAGAAATAAAGCAGCCTGCCTTTCACTCTGTCCCTCTGTCTCTGCTGATAATTCTTTCTCAGCCAGTGGGCAAGGACTCCCACCTTTGGTGGGCTTTCTGATTTGCAAGGATCTCTCTGTCTGCTAACGCTTTCAATTTACATTATACATAGAATTTTTAAATATTAGGATGCTTTTAAAAACCTCTGGCATAGACATTCTGGGGAATTTCTTTTTCTGTTCAAGACTCAACTCATAAACTAACTGATGTAGAAAGGCAAGCAGATACAGGCCTCTTGATAAAATAAAAAAGTTTCTCCTGTTTCCTTTGCTGATTCCTCCTCCTCCACATTATCCTTATTCATGTATTTTCTTTAATGATTATTCCAGGGCTGGGCCCAAAGCAGACAGATGATATTTATGAACTGGTTGGTAAGAAGAAAGAATTTATCTGGCAAACTGAAATGTCATATAATTTCTGTGAAGTACAACTTTTAATCTGGGCCCACCTGCTAAGGACACAAATAAGATGGTGAAAAATTTAGCCTGAAGAGTGGAGACCTTTGCAAGGGGGCTGCTTAATCTTCCCAATAAGACAAATACTCTTCAAAACACTGGGTTCAGGGAGACCAGAGAGGGCTGATGAGGTAGGCATGGCCATATTTGCCTTGTTTGATTGTTTGGTTTGCCTGCTTTAACAACTTAATTATTAATTGAGAGATTTTAAAAATAATGACCTAAAGCCCCTGAAGCTTAGTTCATAAAACAATAATGTTTTAAAATTACTTACACCTTTTAAAATTACTTAAAGAGAAACTCACACAATAATTTAACTCATTAAGCCACGTTTGTACATCTAAAGTAGTCAACCTATGAGATATGATTGCTAGAGTAGAGTTGCTAGAAATATTGTCTATTTCATTATTTATGGACTTCATATTGGTTACATTTACACATCAAATGTAAAGAGTTTAAACAACCAAATAACAGGCTAACGCTGATAACTCAACTGCCTTTGTATTTCTGGAAAAGTCACTCTCCAGCCTGAACAACCTGGATACTTTTGCCAGCTTTCTGTCTCATTTAGACTGCCTCAGCTAACATTTTTCTAGTGTATGTTAAGTTATTTTCTAGAAGTAAATTACCACATTTAGATTATGGTTTAAAAAAATAAGTTCTGGCCTGCTTTTAAATCTATAGTCTTACAAAAAAGAAAGACAGTTAATTGCTATTAAGTGAAATTAGAACCTTATTTAACTATTTATAAATGATCCAATTCTTAATTATTTAAACAATTAAACAGTATTATGCAGAGAGACAGACTCCTTTTCTCTCAGGAGTATTCAGAATAAGACATAACTGAGCAAAGATACACAGGATGAAAAACAAAATTAAGGAAATACAGATTCACTGAAGGTCTGAAGTATGACATCCCAAAATGCATTAAGAATTTTGGAACACAATGCTACGTTTTATTGTACAGGAGTAGATGGATATAATGGAATAAATTAAAAATTTACATGGAGATATTATTTTTCTGGAAAGGAGATGGTACCGATGTTACAAAAAAACTTGCCATTAACGCAGGGACTAACCGGGAAAAAGACCAGGAAGCACAGCTTTTCTTTCTAAGGTGCAGGTTGCTCCCTCTGACCACTCCCCCTTCAGCTAGATTTACAGTGGTAAGTGGCAATGGAAGTTTCTTTTAAGACAGTCCTAAATTTTAGTACAAATAACTACATTGTACATTCATCAAAACACATTCACTGTAGCGCGACACGTGGGGAAGAGCGGGGTTTAAGTCATCTGCAGGAGAAACGCACTGCCAGTTGCTTCTCCTCTTTAACTAGCAGACAGTAAAAGTAAGAAAAAGGCGCATTTCACAATGTGCTACAGTCACGTTCTGTCATTTTGTCCTACTATCCTAAACAAAATGGCAAATTCTGGGGTGGCCTTTACCATGCAGAAACCGTTGCTAATCAGATTGTGGTGATAAGATTAAGGCAGCAATTTTATAAGCCTTTCTCCTAAGTAAATGGTTAAATAATAGGAGTTTTGGAAAACAACTTTTCAGGGCTTTATGAATTCATATTTTTAATATGACTATATTGAAAAATGATTAGTGAGAGAATGATGGGCTTTTAAAGACTGAAGAGGTCTGTTCAAACACCTACTCACCCTTTACCAGCTCCCTGAGTGTGACTCTCCAGTCAACACTTTTCCCCACCCCCCAGGAGACATCGGGTAAGCAACTCAATGCTTCCGTAACTGTCTTTTGAAACTCATCAAACGGACTGTGATTATCTCTGCTGGCGCCTTTCCCCCACTGACCCCGGAGCTCCTCCAGAGCAGACAGGTCCCACGCCCCTTAGAAATTTCAGAAATTTAAACAGAGCTTTGGATTCAGCAGGCACTTGAGGACTGGAAAGGGGTGGATTAGACCAAGAGGGAAGACAGACCAAGCGGTGAGACCCCAGGGAGGCTGGATGAGTTGCTTTTCTCAAATTTCTGATAACGGTTTCTACCATCGCCCAAGAGTCACTGGCACTTAATTTATTTAGCTGAAGGATGAGGCTGCGAACAGAGGCTGCCTCAGAACTGTCTGTTTGTCTTCCAGAATTTTGAATGGCCACGGCTCCTGGGGCAAGCATTTTAACCCATTCTCTCCTCTGACAGCCCTGACCATTCCCAGTGGTCTCACCCCTGTCCACTTAAGCTGACCTCTAAATTGTTTCTACCTCATCTCTTTTAAGAGAGCAAGGAAGACTGAGGGGAGTGGAGGGAAAAAAGGAAAGAGGGAAGGAAAAGAGGAAGAAAGAAATCATGAGGATATGGAGGAATGGAGGAACAGTGATCAATCTTTGGCTGAAATTTTGAACATACACCCTGATAATAACGACTGCTTTTATGTCACATCCAAGGGTTTCCAAAAGCTTGGTGATCAGTGAGGTGGAACATACAGATTCAACAGCCACGTCACACCAATTCCCAGTGAGTTTCCCACACGAAGGAGAAGAGCAGGGGCTCATAACAAGTGTGTATACGAGGGGTGCACAACCAGAGGGCAGCTAATGCTTTTTGGTAATTTACGATTCTATGTCACATAAATCTTTTGGAGTCTGAAATATTTGGGAGAGTACCCTACTAATTACAACACTATTTTAACTATTATGTTGTATTTTAACTATTATGTAGCTATTTTAACTGTTATGTTGCCTGCCCTAAGTAAGTGAAAATAATTTGGAAAAAAGAATAGGGGATTTTAGCAGGTTTTCTCCACACACACAAAAAAGGGAGGGGGTGGGGAAGGCTAAACCTTCACAATCCCTTCCAAGGAAACAAAGGAACTATTTCTTCTTTGGAAAGGGATGTATAAGGAGAAATATGCCTTTTTACCCTAATTATCCACATCCTGATGTTAATCAACTAATGGAAGTTCAGAGCCAGTGGTGTGCTGATTTAACAACCAGCTTTCTGGGGACGGGGGAGTCGGGAGGGCTCAGATTTGTAGCGTTTGCCAATTTCTGTGGTGTAAATACTCCCATCATGGCTGACTTAAAGCTACCAACATGATGTCACTGCCCGTGGAGGTATGAAGAGATGGTGACAGCTGCTCTTGCTGGCTCTAACACAAATTGTGTATCAATTTATTTTTCCTCTCCTTGGCTTTTATTATTCATTATGAACTGGAGCCACTGTCACAAGTCTGTTAATGAAGCCAACATTTTACCTGTAGAGATGTACCCTGTACCACTGCTGATTAAAGACCAGGGAAGTCCCTCTCAGACCTGATCTCACTGTCAAGTCAGTCGAGTTACAAAGTCACAGGTGTATGAAGAATTACTCCGAAGTAGCTGGAAGGAATTTAGCTACACTAACCCGAGTCAACCACAACGCCAAAAATACCAGTCATGTTGCCAATTCATTGCCAGCTCTACACCCAGCGGGGGGGACAATACTTCCAGAGAACTTGCAGCGATGAAGATACTTGCGAACTTGATGACTTTTAATGCAGTTCAGAGCCACTGTTATTAGAACTAGTTAACACTTGTCTTAAAATTCTTTTCGAGTAACCAGGAGTCATAAATCAGCAGCTCTTCACAAGAGCGCTCGAATGTCATGGAAATTGAGACTGTCTGATTTCAGGTACTCTATAGGTTTTTACATTCTGACTTACATCTTACTGACCACGGAAGTAGGAAACTTATGTGACATCTACCCTGGAGATGTCTGCGAAGCACCCCCTTCCTTGAAGAGACCTCCCATCTCATAGGCTTTGTATCTTCTCTGTTTTTATGAAGTGCAGTGCAGAGTTCCACTTACATAGAACTCACTAAAAATAACAACAACAACAAAAAAACAGAAAAAACACTGACACCCAGATACAATGCCCATGATGAGACCTGAACACGTCTGTAAATTGCCTTCCTTGACCCCGTGAGGCTGTGAGAGCTGAAGGGCAGAGGCTTTGCCACAACAGCCTGTAGACATGTGACTAATATTAACGTATCAGCGTGCCGATGAAGAGCTTTGGCTTTGGAGACAGGCTCCTGATATTAGAATTCTAGCTTTGTCTCTTACTAGCTGTGTGATGTTGAGAAATCGCTTCACCTCTCTGAGCCCCCGTTTCCTTATCTCTACACTGGGAAAGTCTACTTTATAGGAGTTGCTGTGAGAGCACACTCCCTCTGCCGTGTTTCTTCCCTGCTGTCTCCTCTTGGCACCTGACAGCCCGGGGAAGAAGGCAGCGAGAGGAAATCCCCACAATGCATTCTGAATGGTTTGTAGAGCATACAACATGATAAATGTTGGCTATTATTATAACTTAGATACACAGGTGGAATGAGAACAGACATTTCAGTAAGCAAATACTATGATGCTCAATTTCCCAGATTTTCTTTTGCTATATTCTGCTCCTGAAAGAAGTTTAAGTAGAATTTTTTAAAAAACCTTTTAATGTTTGGAGTCTGTGAAGCCAAACTTCCCATTATAGGCAAATGCTTTGAAGATGCATTGTAAATGCCCATTTTTGTAAGTTAATCATGGTTATCTTGGGAGAAGAACAGTTTGTTCTTTGAAGACAAAAATAAAGGTGTCTTTGGTTAACTAGTATTTTATTCATTATGCTGCAATAATTCAAAAAAAAAAAAAAAAAGAAAAGGAAGGAAAAAAAATTAACTCTTTAACATTACTTTTGAGGCCCCCCACAGTCTGGCCCTAGCTTATGTCTGCAACTTCTGTTTGATTACTTTCCATCACAAATTAGATACCTTGCCTTGAAAAAGTATGCCACAATGAATACATGTGTGTTCATGTATGACTGAAAAATTGTGCTCTACATTGGAAATTGACACAACATTGTGAACTGACTATAACTCAATAAAATAAAATTTAAAAAAAGATTTGATGCCTTGCCAGACTTGACTATCCACCTAACTTATCATGGACTTTCACTTGCCCACTCATTCATTCATTCATTTCACTCAAATACTTTACATTTGCTAACTATATCCCAGAAACTTTGCTAGGTGCTAGGAATTAGAGATTTAAAAATACATAGGCTTAGCTCTTAAAAAGTTCACAATTTAGTAAAACAGGTATGTAAATAACTCATCATAAAAGCAATAATGTGACACCAAATCCGTACGGAGGAGGCGTACCTACAGAGGCCTGTGTGAATTCTTAAAAACAAGTAATGGCTCCTGCCTGGAGGCAGAAAAATGTTCTACAGAAAAGGTGGACTTTACCTTTGGTGTGAAATGATTAGGAGATTAAGTCATTCAACAGGCAGATGACAGAAAATGTTCATCAGGCAATAAAACTGAATAACGTCTTGAGTACATGAAACACCTTGACTAGACCACCCAGGCAAGTTAAGCACTTTGGTGGGTATGAAGTATGTTTGCGGGAAAACGGGAAATAAGGTTGTGAGGAAGGTTGTGGAGAGACTTGAAAGGCTGTACACGCTGGCACTGAGCAAGGTGTCTCCTGTTTCTGTTCTGTTTGCCCAGCCAGTGTTCCCCTCCGTCTTGTTATTTTAACAGACTTTGCTGCCATCCTTGCCATGAAGCAAGGATCTGATGCAGATCTGGCCCATCCCGGGGGCAGGGGCTCAAAGGATGTGCCTCTCAGAAGCAGGGCCGGGCTTAAACCTTCCCTGAGACTGACAAGCAAGCGGCGAGCCTTTTCTGCGGGGCGGCTGAGCAAGGGCTGCCTGCGCGTCAGGGACCTGCTCCGTGCGGGAGGCTTGCTGGCGCTGGGAGGGAGCGAGCCCCACGTACAAAAGACGGCGAGGAGGCAGAGACGAGACCTACAGGCGCACCTTGACCTCTCGTGCTCTGCTTTATTGAGCTTCCCAGATACTGCATTTTTCTTTTCTTCTCTTTTTAACAAACTGAAGGTTTGTGGCAACCCCGCATTGTTAGATGATGGTTAGCGTTTTTCAGCAAGAACGTTACTTTTTAATGTATGTATGTACATTGACTTTGAGAGACACAGTGCCAACGTACACATAATGGACTACAGCATAATGTAAACGTACTTTTATGTGCACTGGGAAACCAAAAAAATTGTGTGACTTGCTTTGTTGCAGTAATTCCCTTTATCGCAGCAGTCTGGAACCAAACCCGCAATATCTCCGAGGTACGTCTGTAAACAGAAAGAGTCCAGGTCCCAGGGACACTGAATTTCTGTCCCCGTCCTCGAGGCCATGGTTCCTGGTGCACTTCTTTCACCGCCACAAGGGACTGTCAACATCGCAGCCACAGGACCCTGAAGGGAGTCTGAGTTGTGTTTCTGCCATTTTCAACGGAAAGAGCCCTGACAGAACTATCTGCCACGTTAATACATTACTCTGTTGCACCTGGTAAGGCAATGGGGGCTACAGAAAAATTTTAAGAGGCAAAGTGTTTTTAAATGGATCAACATATTTTTATAATCAAACATATGTTAGAAAGGCAGTTCCAGTGGACTGGACAGAAGATACATTTCAAGGGAGACCATTTAGAGAATGTCTGACTACTGCAATCGTCCAAGCAAGGCCCAGCTCATCTGGCACCTCTGGCTCATCTGGTCCCACTTAGCTGGCATGAATGGTCCTTTGTTCTGCATTCCTGCAGCAATTTACTGGTACCTCTGACACACGGTCCTCAAACTTCAGCGGCTACCAGAGTCACCTAGGGGCTTGTTAAACCTGGATTGCTGGGCTCCGCCCTGAGAGTTTCTGATTAGTAGGTCTGGGGTGAAATTTAAGAATTCTAACGAGTTCTGGATAACATACATGCTACTGGTCCAGGGGCCATGCTTTGAGAACAACTAACACGTTTCATTGTACCCTTATTCGTTTGCTCATCTTCATCCCCTGCTAGATGCAAGGTTCCTTAAGAATTCTCTTATTTCCAGCTTTGTAAAACTCTTAGCGGCTAACCTAACGCTTTATAAAACATTGGCATTTCATATGCATTTCTGTGGAGATAAGGCAAACATCTTACCATAATAAATTCCCTCAGTTATCACCCAAACAGATTCCCTCAAAAAGTAAGACTAGAGATTGTAACGAGTGTAACTAGAGAAATGATCAAAAGGCAGAATATATTCCGGACTTCTTTCAGGCTGCCTAATTTTGATTACACATCTATCTGGTTTCTTTTAATCCTTGGACATAAAGGACATAATTATTTTCAAATACACGTAAGAAAGCTTGATACGCATGATCCTAGAGAAGCTAAGACTAGCATTTCTTCCTTGCTTCTATTTCCTCTTGGTTTAGCTGGCATCTGATAGCCCAGGGAAGAAAACATTTCAAGCATTTTTCATCCCAATATTTAGAAATGCTGATCAAACTAACCTCTTCTGTAGCTGTTCCTGTGGAAAGACAATCTGTCTGTTTAGGACTTGCTGCCTATTTAAAAACACCAGGTTCAAAACTATCTTTTAACCTTGCCATTAAATGGTATTTTTGTGAATTAAAAACCAGCATTGTACCTGGCTTAGGCCCTGTGAGACAGGGAAGGCCAGTCTGCATAGAATTGTAGGTGCTCGGATTGGCCTTCTGGTTTCTCTGGTGGAACTGACACGCCCTCTCTCCCCTGAGCTGATGGGGGTAGCTTCTGGAATCAAACACGTCTTGGAAAAATACTCTTTTGCTATTTGACCTTTCTCACTGTCTCTGCATTGTGCTTCTAGTGTTGAAGTGATCTTTACAATTCTCACAGTATCTCCAGGTACTGGCGTGGCGTTTTAGACCGATCAGGATGCAGCCTTTAAGGTGCACAGAGGAAAGGCCGAGGGGCCTTGCTGCAGAGGGCCATTACCTTAGACATCCCGTGACGTTGTAGAATATATCAAAGTCGAGCAAGCCATTCGCTTTGGGGTAGTCTCCTTCCGGCCAGCCCGAAAAGGGGATGACGACGTTCTCGGTCAGGGTGAGCAAGGCTTCCGTTATCATGAGATTCTTCAGTCTGTCATTGGAGGACAAATTCCACAGCAAACCTAGAAAAGCAAAGAGTACCATGAAAACACTACAGGATTGGGTCAAAATGACTGCTGAAAAGATCAGTTAGTTAAGGCCGTCACCCCGAGAGCTGCGGTGAGTTATAAAAGGGAAAAACGAAACAAAACAGAATGACAGACATTACGTCCTCCCACAGTTTACACTGGTGCTTCCCCTTCTATTATTTAATAGTTTGGCAGAGAAGGAGAGACCAGAGAATTTTACCTGCCAAGCTGCGTGGCCTAAGCACTGCTCTATGACTGGTATCACTTCCCTCTTCCTCCTGAATACCCCCCGCCCTCCAGTGAGAGAGAAAGGCCGTGTAAGCCAACTCGGGGAGAAACTACGAAGACAGAGCACTGTCCCCTCCAGGGCACTGGTGGGACAGAGACCGGAAGGACTCTACAGCTATTGGTTGCTACTCCAGTGGCTCCCAGCAGGCGTCAAGCTGCTCTGCAGGTCATTCATTCTCCAGTTATTTACTCTAACTATTGTCCAGGAAAGGAGAATGAGAGAGGGGACAGAAAGAGAAGGGAGCTTCATCCTCTGTGCACACCCCCCCCCGCCCATCAGTAATTCCTTCCTCTTAAACTTACTGCCTTGTTTGCATGAAGGAAGAAGGAAGCACAGACATACAGGACAGTCCACTTTACGAAGAAAGCAAATATGGCAGTCTTGGCTGAAATACGTGGTGGTATCACCCCCCTGACTTGAATGGCTGAAATAATGGTTCTGTATGATTGAAACTTGGTAATTATTCAACCAGACTTGTATTTGGCCCATCAATGAGAACATTCTAGGCCTAATGCAGTCTTTTGGGCTTAAGCAGTTTACTTTGCCTGTGTCCAAGTAACTCATTTTTAAAATAACCAAATTTCAACTGCAGTCTAGACCTAGCTTTGATGAGAGAAGAGCAATGCTGGGTCTAGTGTCTTGTGAGGACTAGAATTCTGGTTTTGGGGGGGAGGTCTTTTCCTGACCAAACTGACATTTGGGGTTAGTCATGAACAATGTCTCAGCCACAGGTTTTGCAACACAATGACCTCATTAGTCCCACCTCCGGGGAAGAAGCCCCGGAAGGGGGAGAGGCGGAATAAAACTCCAAAACACGCCCAAGGTGGTTGAAAACAATTTAAAGGCAGGTCTCAGGTTGAGTTTTGGTTACTAAGCTACAAAAGAAAACCAAAAAGAAAATAGAGAAAAGGGGGGAAAAAAGCTTCCTGTTCTAAATAACAAACAAATTAACAGTCTCTGCCTGCCAGAGGCTTAAAAATGTGAGGCACAATGACATTTCCTCCTTTTAAAAAGGACCACACAGAGCACTCAAAGGCAAAGTACACCTTACAATAAAAACCAGAGAGGATTAATTTGAACAAAGGGACTGGAATTTCCCTTCAATAGTCAATGTCCTTTGTAGCCTGGCATGCTCTCCAGTTTCTACAGAAGTATAGGGTTTGGGGGGTTTTAGTATAGTTCTTGAATTTTTACTGTAGGATCTTGTATAGAAACGTCACACCTGCCAAATTTCTGTGTGGTACGAAGCTAGGAGTGAGCTTAGATGTTCCCTGGAGATTTGGCAGCACACGTACTTAGGCACAGCTCCCTCACATCTACATACAAAATCAGTAAA